>NC_138961.1:214897500-224897500 GCF_055761805.1 Camellia sinensis
ATACTTACCCGTGAGAGGTCTATGAATTTTATATCATTTGCAGAATCGTCATCGTTTATCATCCCTCCTGTCCAGTCCACCATCTCTACCCGGAAGACCTCACCGGTCTTGACCTCAGCAACCGATGGTATGTCAGGGTGCCAACGGTTGTGGAGAGGGTGATTCTGCTCCCATGGCTTCTTCTTTAGGTCTATTGGTACTACTAGTCTTGGAGTTGGAGGAGCCATGGGGTGAACCAGTAGAGTGATTGGCAAAGAGGTGTGGTCTTTGTTTGTTATGGACTTGGTGTGATAACCGACTGGCATCCATAGAGGGAGGTTTGACTTGGCACAATTACTAGTTGACACATTGAGTGATTATTTTTTCCAATGGTCCCCAACTACCTTCCGGTAATGGACAAATATGCTAGGTTGATGATGATAAGGTTGATTATGTTTGCACAGACTGGTTATATTTATCTTTAAAAAAATTGATTGATTTATTTTAAAAATCATATTTATCGTATATTGTTTGTACACAAATACAAATATGATTATGATTAACAAATTAATTTTTTTTTTCTATGAATAATTTGCATAGAGGACTTTCAAATGAATCATAAATAGCTAAGGATTAATTTAATCTATAATTACTTACTAGATAATTCATCCCTACTTTTTTGTTGAGCCAGTCCGACTACTCAACCACCACTACCCTCCGACCGAAAAAAACTAACACTACTCAACCTTACCTCTACTCATCAGTACATAGTCAGTACATAGTTATACAATAATAATCATTTTAAATTATTTGAGAAGAGATAATATATACCAACAAAACAATTTATCAATCAAACACTTTGTATCGTAATACATGTGCTATGTTTGAATTTTAGATTATGAACTAGTTCTCCTTTATTTCTTCATCCTTCATGGCTGTGTTCAAGGTTTGTGATTAATATGATTGTTTAATCTTGAGAAACTAATCTTACTGGCTGTTCTTATAGATGTATTACTGGTAAGAGGAAATAAATGAAAGGACTTACAATAGAGAGATCAGCATGCTTGATGTCTTCGGCAGAGTATTCCTTTGTAATCCTACCGCCGCTGCAGTCCATCATCTCCACCCTGAAGACCTCTCCGACTGTAACCTCAGCAACCGGAGGTATATCGGGGTGCCACCTGTTGTGAAGAGGTAGCTTCTGTTCCCATGGCTTCTTCTTTAGGTCTATGGGAAACACCATTCGCGGACCATGTTGGCCCATAATTTTCAAAGCTGTAAAAATTAAAATTGTTGATCTGGTTGAGGCCAAAGCAATGGCAGACCACTTTTATAGAGAGCAAAAGAATTCTTGGAGTGGCTGAAGTAGCCACGCAGCTTTCGTTTTCAGGTTACAAGTTTGATAGCCATGAATGGCTAATTTGGCTCACCCACAAATTAAGATTTTTTTTGGTTTTGGTGGATGGACCACCATAGCTGATTGAACTCTTACTGGGCTAGCTTGTCCAAGGTTAAGTGAATGAGTGGTCCCTTGCCCTTCAACGGAGCCCAGCTGAATCTATTTCTATAATATGAATCGTTCATGTTTTATAGTTGCCTTTGATCATATTTGTTTTATATTTTTTATACATAATGTGATAGGAGTCATTTCATAAAGTGACAACGAGATGGGCTTCACTTACGAGCACAAGAGGGATCCCTCGTCCTAATAGTGTGAGTAGAATAATGAGTGTGATTAAGCGCTCAAGCAGCCTGACCCAATCCAATTCAGAAGTAAAGCTCACCATCATTTCATTAAAGAATAATGTAGGAATGCTTATTATGTAAGTTATTGTTGGAACAATCTTCTATGTAAATAAATAAAATCAAATCAAATCAAATAAAATAAAATATATAACTTACAGAATTTATTTTATCGAACCGAAAAAATAAAAGATCAAGTCGAGTGTGTGACACTCTGTCTTTAAGACAGATTCGCCCCACTTCGATGCTTACGGACTAATGACATCTATCTCCAAGGATACAATGATCTTTACAAATTTGTAGCAGCACTCCAAACAAATTTGTCCAGCGAACTAGAACCCTGTGTTCTATACTCTCTTAATTTTTCCTAAAAACTAATATGAAGAATTTATGCAAACAGAGCAAAGTTGGATAGCAAGAAAATCAATTTTTTGTCTATTTTCTGGATCCAAAAGACTGCAGAAATAGTCTCTATTTATAGGCAAAAGCGCAGACCCGAATAGGTACAACTTTGAACTGAACAGGTGCAAATTTTGAATGAACAGATGCAGTCCAAAATTCAACAGATCTGCTGGACAGATTGAACTATCTGAACTGTGCAGTTTGAATTTGTGTAACTGCAACAGTTTATGGTAGTTTAAAACCTGTCAAAACAGCTTAAATCTGTTTGAAAATAAATTTGTTGAAGAAGTAAATGAACAGGTGCAATTACTATTCAAACAGATCTGCAACTGCTAACTGTTAACTATCCAGATTTGAACCTGTAACTGCCTAGGCAGTTTTGAAATGAATCTGTCCAAAATATAACAGATTGAAAACTAGACTGAAGAAGTAACAAATGGACAGAAAAATTAAATTCATAAATGAATTAATTTTGATAAGAATTTTGAAAAAAATTCAAATAAGTTTTCTCCAAAAAATTAATATAAGAACCGATCCGACCCACACCCGCGCCCGACTCAGCTGGACGGACGGCGGCGCGCGCACGCGTGTATGGTGGTTTGGGTTAAGGTTCACTTTGTCCATAACTCATCCTTTCTACAAACTTAGGGTGCCCCTTAGGGCCCAACCCAAGTGTTGTAGTTTAGAGCTTATATACATATACAAGCTCTCTTAAAATTTCAATATGGGACAACCCATTTCAAGGAAATCCGCATTTAAATCTTTAAATGTCCAATTTTACGAACCCGAAAACGAAGTCAACTTTCCATTCACTCATAAATGGTTTTGACGAACCGTCTTCACCGTGTGACTTACCATGTGGCAAAGAACACATCACCTCTTCGGACCCACTCCAAAAGACGTTTGGGGCTCACTCAATTTTGGGCTCAAAGTTGGCCCAAAATAAGCCTAATAAAACCAATTTTCCAACAATCCTCCACATGAAAGGAATTTGACGGAGAGAAAATGCAACAACATTATCTAATTACAAAGAGTACAGAAATTGGAAATATTCTGCAAAGGATAAATAACTTTTGGCTTTGAACCTTCCCTTGTGAGATACTATCGGATTTACTAACTAATCAGTAAACATAATGTCTTAAACTATTTAGCCGTTTGTGTAAACCAAAACAATAGAACTCACATAGTATATCCTCAGACACAATTTAGTTCTCACTATTGTGTTCATTTTAGCCCTAAACAACCTGGTCTTTCATGAGTGCTCTAGAGAATTGTAACCCTTCACCAATCTCATAGAATCGGCCCAGTTCACACTCATATAGGTGATTCTTATAAAGAGTATCCTGCCATACTCCACTAGGTTTACCTAGATATAAGAACCATTAAAATTTTACTTAACCTAAAATGCTGCAGACATCACTATTTCATCATAGAAATGGGTAGGAGTTAGACTCCTCAGTGATCCTTTTGAGTCATACACGACTCGGTTGTCCTTTTGAACCTAGATCTTGGGATCTCCAGTCAACTAAGTTGGGTTTCCGTTGTGATAACTCTTATTTAATAGGCTTTAGTCCCATTCCCCTCGATGAATTTTCAACTAACTCTATTGCTAACCCTTTGGTTAGTGGATCTGCTATATTGTCTTTAGACTTCACATATTCAATGAAAATAATTCCATTACAGAGTAGTTGTCTCACGGTGTTGTGTCGACGACGAATGTGTCGTGACTTACCGTTATACATATGACTCTGTGCTCTATCTATTGCTGATTGACTATCGCAATGTATGCATATAGCAAGCACCGGTTTTGGCCATATTGGAATATCTTCAAAGAAGTGGCGAAGCCATTCTGCTTCTTCCCCAGCTTTATCTAAAGCTATGAATTCTAATTCCATAGTAGACCTAGTTATGCAAGTTTGTTTGGAAGATTTCCAAGATACAGCTGTCCCACCAAGAGTAAAAACATACCTACTAGTGGACTTTGAGTCTCTTGTATCCGATATCCAGTTTGTATCACAGTAACCTTCAAGTACTGCTGGATATCTAGTATAATTCAACCCAATGTTACGAGTAAATCAGTGATATCTTAGAACCCTTATAATTGTTTTCCAGTGTTCTACTCCCGGATTACTCGTATATCTACTTAATTTACTTACTGCATAAGCTATATCTGGGCTAGTGCAGTTCATCAAGTACATTAAGCTTACAATAATTTGGGCATACTCTAATTGAGAAATACTTTTTTGTACATTCTTAGATAGAAACAAATTAACATCTACATGTGTTCTAGCAAGACGATCATCTTTTTTGCTGAATTTGTCAAGTATTTTCTCAATGTAATGAGATTGTGACAAAGCATAACCTTCTAATGTTTTGGTAATTTTCATACCAAGAATTACATCAGCAATGCCCATGTCCTTCATGTCAAAATATTTATTCAACATTTTCTTGGTAGTTTTAATCATATCATTATTACTACCTATGATGAGCATATCATCTACATAAAGACATACAATGACATAACCTTTGTCTGTGTTTTTAATATAAACACATTTGTCACACTCATTAATTTTAAATCCATTTGACATCATTGTCTTGTCAAATTTCTCATGCCATTGCTTTGACACTTGTTTTAAACCATATAATAATTTAACCAATTTACACACTTTCTTTTCTTTTCCCGGAACATAAAATCCTTCTGGTTGTTCCATGTAAATTTCTTCATCTAACTCACCATTTAAGAAAGTGATTTTCACATTCATTTGATGAATTTCTAGATTATACAAAGATGCAATAGCAATTAGCATTCTCATGGATGTTCTTCTAGTAATCGGTGAGTATATGTCAAAGTAATCAAGACATTCTTTTTGCCGAAATCCTTTGACTACAAGTCTTGCCTTGTATTTGTCAATTGATCCATCCGCTTTCATTTTTCTTTTGAAAATCCACTTGTATCCAAGATGTTTACAACCTGGTGGCAAATCCACCAATTCCCAAGTGTGATTTTGCAAGATGGATTCAACTTCACTATTGACAGCTTTTTTCCATAAAAGAGCCTCAGGACTGGACATAACCTCTTTAAAAGTTAAAAGCTCATTTTCTAACAAAAATGTTAGAAAATCTGGACCAAAAGATTTTGAGGTTCTAGCACGTTTACTACGCCTAAGTTCCTTTTCCTCATTTTGATCTAACTTTTGTTCTTGATCATATTCTTGATCCTGACTAGTAATGGCATCATGAGATCTTTTATTGTTACTAGTCTTTTGTCCAGTCTTATTTGGAAATACATGTTCAAAGAAAGATGCATTCCTCGATTCAATAATAGTATTTACATGCATTTCAGAATGTTCTGATTTATGAATCAAAAACCGATATGCACTACTATTCTTGGCATAACCAATGAAAATGCAATCAATGGTTTTAGGACCTATCTTAGTCTTTTTAGGACTAGGAATAGCCACTTTAGCCAAACACCCCCACACTTTTAAGTATTTGTAGGATGGTACTCTCTCATGCCACAATTCCTAAGGTGTTTGATTCACTTTCTTTCGGGGTACTTTATTTAAAATATAATTAGCAGAAAGTATTGCTTCCCCCCACAAGTTTTGAGGTAATCCAGAACTTATTAACATGTCATTCATCATTTCTTTTAAAGTCCTATTTTTTCTTTCAGCAATTGCATTTTACTGAGGTGAGTAAGGAGCGTTGGTTTGATGAATTATTCTATGTTCTTTACAAAACTCACCAAAAGGTGATTTATATTTACCACCTCTATCACTTCTTAGTTTTTTTATTTTCTTACCAAGTTGATTTTCAACTTCATTCTTATATTGAATGAAAGTTTCCAAAGCTTCATCCTTGGTTCGAACTAAAAAAACATAACTATATCTAGTTTAGTCATCTATAAAAGTGATAAAATACTTTTTGCACCTATTGTTTGAATTGATTTAAAATCACAAATGCCACTATGAATTAATTCAAGTGGTTCTGAACTTCTTTTAATTGAATGGAAAGAAGTTTTGGATAATTTTGTCTCAACACAAATTTCACATTTATGATTTGAATCAATGTCAAATTTAGGTAAACATTCCATATTAATTAATCTTCGCAAAGATCCATAATTAACATGTCCTAATCTACCATGCCATAAATTTGAAGACGCAAGCAAGTAAGAAGAAGATGTATTTTTATTAATAACTGAGGGTACAACGGTCATTACATTCATCTTGAAAAGGCCATCAGACATATAACCTTTTCCTACATACATCTCATTCTTAGTAAGTACAAATTTATCACTCTCAAACACTAGCCTAAACCCATTCTTACTCAACAAAGATTCGGAGACAAGATTCTTGTGAATGTCCGCTACATGCAGCACATTATTGAGAGTGAGTTCCTTTCCAGATGTCATCTTCAGAACAATCTTCCCTTGTCCTTCAACTTTGGAAGTTGAGGAGTTGCCCATAAAAAGTTGTTCACTGTTGTCCACTGTAGAATAAGATGTGAACATCATTTTGTCGGCACATATATGGCAAATAGCACCAGTGTCCACCCACCATTCTTTAGGATTTCCGACAAGATTTGCCTCGGAAACAACTGTAAAAAGATTGATGTCATCTACACCATTGGAAATATTGTCCACTTCGGTCATATGGGCTTAAGTAGGCTTCTTGCTTGTTTTTCTTTTGCTTTTGCCTTTGCTACGGTAATTTTTGGCCCGATGACCCTCTCTATCACAGATGTAACATTTGCCATTAAACTTGTACTTTTTATTTCCCCCCCTTTTAGAGCCTTGTGATGAACTTTCTCCATAAGACTTTCGTTTCTTGGTTTTTAAAGAATGTTCCACCACATTTGCCTTAGACTCCATAGGATGCTTACCAGCCCGCTTTTTCAGAATTACGGTTGTCCTCCTCAATCCTCAAACGCACAATTAATTCTTCCAAAGACATTTCTTTGCGCTTGTGTTTGAGGTAGTTCTTGAATTCCTTCCAGCTTGTGGTAATTTCTCAATTAAGGCTGCAACTTGGAAGGATTCACTAAGAGACATGCCCTCTGCATGAATGTCATGCAGAATGAGTTGGAGATATTGAACTTGACTGATCACAGTCTTAGAATCAATCATTACAAAGTCTAGGAATTTGCCAACCGCAAATTTCTTTGAGCCAGCATCTTCCGTTTTGTATTTTTTTCTCCAAAGACTCCCACAGTTCTTTTGCTGTCTTGATAGGACTGTAGACGTTGTATAATGTGTTGTCAAGTTCGTTCAAGATGTAGTTCCGGCAAAGGAAATCAGCATGTTTCCAGGCATCAACCGTATCAACCACTTGCCGGTCGGTTTCATTCTCTTTCAAAATAAGAGTATCCTCACGAAGGAAACGATCTAGGTTAAGAGTTGTAAGATAGAACAACATTTTCTGTTGCCATCTTTTAAAATCAGTTCCTAAGAACTTTTCTGGCTTCTCATCATGATTTACCGGTACTGTCACAACAGGAGAGGGGGTTGGCGTAATTGCCGCCACCACACTAGTACTTGTTTGAGCATTTGTTTCAGTAGCCATGAATTATAAATTATAAAACAAAATTATATAGAATTTATACTACACAAAAAACTTAAACCAAAATCACAGAATTAAATTCCGTAAAAATAAAAGAAACAAGAATGTAACTTTTATTTTTCAATTAATTTGAAAATAAAATAAAATTTTATTTAACCAAATTAATTCTACACAGAAAATTAAATTTTTGTAATACTTCAATAATTAAAACACTAAAATAGAATTTTAATTAATGAACACTTAGAAATAATTAAAGAAAACCAAAATTAATATCTGACAAAATTCCACAAATATATATTATGAATTGTTAATGCCACCAGTATATTACTACTAGTTGTCAAAGAAAATAGACAGTATATTACTACTATCTGTTAAATTGCATATAACCACTATTTGTTTTTCCAACCAGAATATTAATTTGTAAAATCACAGAAAATAATTTCTGTAAGAACAAGAAAAAGAAAAGGGAAAAATTCTGTAAACAGAATAATTCGATTCTGTCTTTAGATTATTGGAACAATCTTTTGTGTAAATAAATAAATTAAACTAAATCAAACAAAATAAAATAAATAATTTACAGAATTTATTTTTTCGAACCGAAAAAATAAAAGACCAAGTCGAGTGTGTGACACTCTATCCTTCAGACAGATTCGCCTCGTTTCGGTGCTTACGGACTAATGGCATCTATCTCATAGGATACAATGATCTTCACAAATTTGTAGTAGCACTCCAAACAAATTCGTCCAGCGAACTCGAACCATGTATTCTATACTCTCTTAATTTTTCCTAAAAACTAATATGAAGAATTTATGCAAACAGAACAAAGTTGGACATCAAGAAAATCAGTTTTTTTGTCTATTTTCTGGATCCAAAAGACTGCAGAAATGGTCTCTATTTATAGGCAAAAGAGCAGACCCGAATAGGTACAAATTTGAACCGAACAGGTGCAAATTTTGAATGAACAATTGCAGTCCAAAATTTAACAAATTTACTGGACAAATTAAACTATTTGAACTGTACAGTTTGAATCTGTGTAACTGCAGCAGTTTATGGCAGTTTAAAACCTGTCAAAATAGTTTAAATCTGTTTGAAAACAAATTTGTTGAAGAAGTAAATGAACATGTGCAATTATTATTCAAACAGATCTGCAACTGCTAACTGTTAATTGTCCAGATTTGAACCTGTAACTGCTTAGGCAATTTTGAAATGAATCTGTCCGAAATATAAAAGATTGAAAACTGGACTAAAGAAGTAACAAATGGACAAGAAAGTTAAATTCATAAATGAATTAATTTTGATAAGAATTTTGGAAAAAATTCAAATGAGTTTTCTTCAAAAAATTAATATAAGAACTGACCCGACCAACGCTTGTGCTCGGCTTAGCCGGACGGATGGCGGCGAGTGCACGCGTGTGTGGTGGTTTGGGTTAAAGTTCACTTTGTCCATAATTCCTCATTTCTACAAACTTGGGGTGCCCCTTGGGGCCCAACCCAAATGTTGTAGTCTAGAGTTTATATACATACACGAGTTCTCTTAAAGTTTCAATGTGGGACAACCCATTTCAAGGAAACCCACATTTAAAAATTTACATGTCCAAATTCACGAACCCCGAAAATGACGTCAACTTCCCATTCACTCATAAATGGTTTTGACGAACCGTCTTCACCGTGTGACTTACTACGCAGCAAGGAACACATCACCTCTTCAGACCCACCCCAAAAGACGTTTGGGGCCTACTCAATTTTGGGCTCAAAGTTGGCCCAAAATAAGCCTAATAAAACCAATTTTCCAACAGTTATATTTTGACAGCTGAGAAAATTCTCTCTCAAAAACTCTCTCCATCCGAAAAATTAACCATATTGTCACATTCATTCATATCATTAACTTATGTGGGTTCGTTATAGGTTTCATACAAATTTGACTTGGATGCATTTGTGACATAGCTACGCCTTTATCACCACCAGTGAGTAATTACTTCTTTTTGTTTGTTCTAATTTATTTGATCATATCTTGAAATTCTTTTTCCTTGAGATTGTGAGGGCTTTGACTGAATTTGGATGAAGACATTTTTTTTTTGGGACAGAATTCATGACCTATTTTAATTGTCTGATTTGATTAAGAATAATATTAGGGATCATGAAAAAAATATCATGAAATGTTTCATGAAGAGTTTTCATCATTTGATTAGTGTGTGGTGTCTTTTTGTATGTGTAATCTAATGAGAAAAAATCTTTCATGATATTTTTTTCATGATACCTAACATTACTCTTTGATTAAATATTATATTGATTATTCAAGATAACCTATGTTTTATATGTTTTTCAGTCCACTTTGTGTTATTAGCAACTTGCATAATAAAATATAATTTTCCTCGATTTTCATCCCTTATATTATTATTATTATTGTTATTATTTATAAAATAAAGAACCAATGAAGAAAGCACAGTAACATTGTTTAATTTTGTAGGTTCTACATTTGGCACATAAAACTTTATTTTATGATTTGATGTCCATTCTCATACAAATTGTTTTTTTTTTTCACTCTTTTTTGGAATAGATTGAAGGACGTGGATGTGTTAAACTCATAACCATTAAATAAGTTACACAGTTCCCAACTTGTTTTTTTTTAACATGTTCATCTTTTACTTGATGATGAGGAGCAGCCGCTACAAATAGCAATGCACTAAAATTTGCCCATCACATATTTATCAAAAATAAAAAAAATTCTCATGACAAAGTGGGGTTTGAGAAGTAAATTTTTTTGTAGGTTTTTTTTAATTGTAGAATATTATCGAAGAAATTTTTTTTTGTGTTTAGGAAGATAGTTAGGTATTTTTGTGATTGGATGTGTTGTTTGTGAGAAAAAGTGAAATGATTATGGGGTTTGATGCGATATTTTGTTTGGATTTTTTTATTTTATTTTATAAAACATTTATCTTGTAGTGAAAAAAATAAAAATAAAAAACCCAAAAACCAAGTTTCCAAACACCCCTAGTTTGATTCGAGCTACTCAAAAGAACAAAAAGGTTCATTAATCCCTCTCAACTCCTGACCAGATACAGAGCCACCTATGTGCTTGTTTGATCGAAACTAGACATGGGAACAAATTTATGTTTTGTCCTTGCAATTTAGAGGTGGTCAATTAATAATTCCTTGAGGGTCGCCTTCTAACCAATTGCAGACAAAAGGGGCTGAGGATGGAGATGGATGGTCGCCCAAACTTTTGAAGATTCTACTTAAAACTTCATAGATTTTTGTATGCAAAATAATATTTTCATTCTTCCAAAAGTCTTAAGAAACTTTACATGGCCCTTTAAATTGGAGTCACCAGACAAAAATCATCACAACTATAGGTATCATTCGATTTTACCCATTTTCCAAGAAAGATCAAAGGTGATCTTCATATCCACTTACAATAACAAAAGGAAAGGAACTTTGTACTATTTTTATTTTATTATTTTATGGAGTTATAAAGTTAAGAGAAGTTAGGCAATGAAATAGGCAATAAAGAGATGGTGGGAGTTTACATACATTCATTTGTTACCTTGAATGTCAATTTATAAAATACATCTTGGAGACACAAATAAAAATCAAAACGTCATCCTACTCTATCCTAACATTATTACATATCTATTTTGTGGAAAATTACCACACCAATACGGTCAAAACTTTGTACAAAAATCTACAAGCCTATGCATAGGTTTACACAAAGTTTTTACAAAAATAAATACAAAGACAAAAAGTCTTTGGAAACATAAATGAAAAAACTATAATTATTTGCCATATTCTAATAAACTACCAATTATATACACTGTCGATCCTCCCTGTGGTTCAGAGAGATAGAATGATATAAATAAGATTTGGTTGATCTTATTTGTCTTGTAGCTTTGGCTGAAAGGATATTGAAACAAAGAGTTTGTAAATCTTTTAACTTCGTTGTTTGCTTAGCTAATTTGTTGGTCAGAACTCTCGTGTGTTTTCGAAATTTCATTTTGTTGTCTACAATGTGAGTTTTCCAAACTCTATTCAGTTTTACATAAATTTCTCTGGATATACCAATGTTGAAAAAATCTTGTATTTCAGATTCATCTGATTTAGATGTCTGAATATTAGTTGGAACTCGGTTAGTTCTAATTTGACAAAAAATATTTTGATAAACAGACATAGCTAGTGTACTGTAAAAAGCCTTTTTAGCTTTGGTCATGCTATCATATGTTTTATAACTGGCTCTTGAAAATCCGCAAACTTGCTTCTTGCAATCATTCCATTCTATGTAAATTTCAGGTTGTTTTCCTACAAACACAACATAAACTTTTTCCCATCTGGGGATTGCTTTTTTAGCAATTGTCACCCAATCTCCTTGTGCGGGTTGTTTACCCTTGTTCATTTTTCCCCTTGCTTTAGAGGTTTTCAGCAAAAATTAAAATTACTTGTTTAGTAATTTAATTTTCTGAAAACAATTCCTACTAAGAAAATCTACAAAACAAAATTGTTAGTACCTTTAAAATGTTCTACTTCAAAAGTATATTCTGAAATTTTATTATACCAGACTAATCTTCTTATTCCTTGCTCAATAGGTTTTTTTATTGATAAAGAAATCTCTTACTGCCTTATTATCAGTGCATACAATAAAATTTTTTGAGGCTAAATAAATATGAAAACTTTTTATAGCCAATTTTATTACAAGTAATTCTTTTTAAAAAATAGTATGTTTCTGTTCATTTAGTTTAAATGTTCCAAAATTATATCCACAAATTAGTTCTTTTTTTTTTTTGTAATTTTATTATGGGTATTGAATTTTTTCTTGGTGTAATCTCATTTTTTGATAAATATATCTCTTTATCATTGCATAATTTACTTGGTATTGCTTTGAAAACACATTCCCAACATGATTCTGAGACATCTGTTTCTAAAATTAATTTATTACCTGTTTGAAGAAGATAAACGCCTGGTAAAGTTTTAATATTTTTTATTAATTTGTTTCATTAAAGCAACATTCTCTGTTGTTCATTCAAAAATAGCACTTTTCCTTAATTTGGTTAACCAATGAATTTCTATTTTTGAAAGATTTTTGATAAAATTTCGTCCATAATTTAAAATACCTCATAAACTCTGTAATTGTGTTATATTTTCAAGAGTATCAGGAAAATCTCGTACTTTGGACAGAATATGTTTATATAATTTTAAACCTTTCTGGTTCAAAATTATTCTAAAAAATTCAATTGATTCTTTTTCTAGTTTAATCGTTTTTGGTGACAAAACAATTCCATGTTTTTGGAATTTTTTACAAAGTAAGTTTAAATGTTTTTTATGCTCCTCTCGAGTTTTAGAGAAGATAAGTATATCATCAATATAAATTACACAACAATCCTTAAGATTTTTAAAAATTGTATCCATCTACCGTTGAAATACTTGTGGTGCTATATTTAAACCAAAAGGCATAATATTCCAGTTGTAATGTCCTCTAAGTATACTGAAAACTGTCAATTTTTTGGACTCTTCAGTTAATTGAATTTGCTAAAAATCACTCTTACAATCAAATTTGCTATTTTTTTTTTGATTATTTGGTTAAGTTAATTAAAACATCTTTTGTTGGAATAAAATATCCATCAAATTCTAAATTTTCATTTAGCTGTTTATAGTTGACTATCATTCGGGCTTTTCCTCTTTTAATTTCAGCATGGTTTCTTACCATAAAAGCTGTATTAGAGTGAGGACTTCTAATTTCTTCAATTAACATTTTATCTAAAAGGTCTTGAAGTTGAATATCAAATTTATCTATATGTTATCTAGTATACATCGTGGGTCTTACTCTAATGATAACATTAGGGTCTTTCAATTTCAAATTACAATAACGTGGACTACGTTGTGTAGACACCTCATTTTTGACTACCCATAAGACTTGGGCGCCACTAATTGATCAGTCGATGATGAAAGTTGTGCTATGCAAATGTTCGATTTCCTCAGCAAGAAGAGCTCTAAATCCCAACCTTACACCCCATTTTTGACCAAACTATTTTTTATCAAAACTATTTTAGACCTCAAAATCCTCTCTTTCAATTTTTTTTGAAAAAATTTCTACGATATTCCGAGGCTCGCATTTCGTTAAAAATTGCATTTTTCGGTAAATCGGGCAAGGACAAAGTGAAAATAAATGAAAGAGAGGTGAACTCTTTGAAAAATCTGTAAAACATCTTATTTAAAGGTTTGGAGTTGAAGAAAATAGGAGGGGAGAGAGGAAAACTAATTGGGGAAGAAGTTGGGCATCAAATCGTTAAAAGAGAACTGAGCAACTTTCACTAAAATAGGCGTATCTCTTTGCTCACTTAGAATTTAGATGTAAGGCTACCACCATTGAAAAGTAGACTTTCGAGGCTTCAATTTAGACTCAAGAATTACCTAAAATCGAGTCCGGATGAGAGAGATATGCCCATTTAAAATCGGGTCTGGCAGCATGGCCGAAAGTAGCAAGCAGCCACCATTTGTGGACGGCAAGCCACCATTTCTGGCCTATTAGCCACCACTGTTAGTTGGCTGGCCACTAGTGTGAAACCAGGTATTTTTTCTAGCTATTTTCACAAAGTTTCAGCTGTCCTTTTTTAGATATTTTTGACCTAAGGCTCATATTTTCTATATATAGAGGATCTCTCTTCTTGCTTTCAAGGTTAGAAAACATTAGAAGTGAAGAAATAATTTTGAAAAAAATCCTCTCTACAATTTTTTCTCTCTCTCTCTCTCTTACAACTTGCATAGCTTATGCCCAAACACTCTAAACCAAACATAGAGAACTTCTTGCTGAGATGATTTGAGCTTAAATTTGAGCTCTTGAAGCACTTGACAGTGTGAAATTGGTGGTTTATTACTTAAGGGTTCATTCCTCTCCAAGAGGTATACCTTCTCGTACTTTTGCACCATCTCTACACCACTTGTTTTCCATATTTTCTTGCCATTTTTTAAGCTCATTAAAACGTATTTTTATGGGTTAAAACTTGTGGTTTAAGGCTATTAAAAGTAGAGGGGTTAATTACCCTTCTTTGAACCTTGTTCTCTAAGCCTTTCCACCTGTGTTTCCCATTCTTTTCTCAACTTTTTTTGAGCTTTTTACCACTGATTTTCAGAGGTTAAAAAAATGGTTTTAAAGTCCCAAAACTGGAGGGGTTAGCCACCCCTCTTTTGGCTTATTTACTTGCTTAAATTGCTCCTTTTTTAGCTTATTATTTTAGCTACTTTTGTATGCATTCCAACACATTTTTGTACTGTTTTGGGGCTATATAAACTTTGTATTTTTGGGCTGAAACTTATGGTTTAAGGCCAATAAGGGTTAAGGGGTGGTTCACCCTTCTTTACACCTTGTTTTCATGGCTTTTACCCTTGTGTTTCCCACCTTTACATTATCTTTTTTCAAGCTTTTAAACATTGATTTTCAGAGTTATTTCAGTGGCCAAAATCATGTTTTGAAGTCCAAAATTGGAGGGGTTAGCCTCCCCTCCTTGTGTCTTGCTTACTAGCCTAGTTTGTGCTATGTTTTAGCTTATTTTTCTAGCTATTGTCAGCTCAATTCCAGCATGTTTTAGGACTGTATTTAGACTGTTTTAGGACTGTTTCTAAGTGTTTATTTCTTTTGAGCTTTGTTTTGCATGCTTGTAGTGTAATAGTCTTCATGAGTTTGGTGTTCTAGGCCTTAGACACCTTCTCCTTTGAGTTGATAGCATTTATTTATGCTTTTCTCACTTATTTTCAGCCCTAATAATCTCTGCAACCTTCCTCCTTTCTTGTCTTTTGTTTTTCTTTGAGAGTTGTTTCAAGTCTCTTCTTTTTTTAAGCATGAGATTGAGGTTGTCATGCTTAATGGTTTAATCCCTTTTAGGGGTTCATTATTAATGACATGACATCTCTTTCATGTCTTAAGTTAACTCTTGGTTTGGTACTTCATTTCATTAGAGGACTTAAATTCATTATTGGACTTAAGGAATTAAAGGATGGTTGGTAATCTAAAATTGAGTAACTAAAATGGTGAAAGATAATAATTTGGTTGTGTTCAATCAGATGTTAATTGAACACATGAAAGCTTGAACCATTTCATACTCACTAGTGATGAAATGATTCAAGTCTCTAAGCTCATCACTTCCCGTGATCTTTCATGATAGGGTGGTGGTTTTTGAGAGTCTTATTTTGTTACATTTATTGAGCTTGCACGCTTGGTTTCACAAGTCATCTTGCATCCATTGATTGTTTGTGAACCAAACTTGCTTCTCCTTTGATTTGATCATGAAAAAGGAGGGGTGAGTTGTGCAAACTAACCCTTGAAATACTCTGTATATGCTTTGTTTGTCCCTTGTTACAGCAAGATGAACCTGTGCAGTAGTGGCCGGCAGGCCACTTTCCATGGTCGGTAGGTGGCTGGCAGACCACCTTTGATGGCCGGCCGACAATCTTTACCAGCGGCCGGCCGGCCACTGATGCAAAGTTCACCAGTAAGTTTGTAAGGTGGAGCAGAGTTGTTCTGGAAGTGGGTAACAGTGTTGGTGTTCAACTGTGCAAACAGAGGCATTCAGAAGCAAAACGGTGGTCTTTTTGGATGGAAACCGAGCATGCGCATGAACATCTCTCATTTCCCGAGGCGGAGTAGTTAATTGTTGAGTTTAATTATTAATTGCACTTGTGTTGTAATTATTTAATTAGTTAGTTAACTAGTTATTCAATGTTGTATTGTAATCATTAATTAGTTAACTAGAATAGTTAGTTAATTTATTTGTTGTTGGGAAACCCTCTCTTTTCTCTATTTTGTGCTTCGTTGCAGTTTGGTGTCACAGCACACCAGTGGCCGGCAGCCTGTCACTAATGGCCGGCAGTGTGCCACCCTTGGCCGGCAATGGACCACCTTTGGCCGGCAGTGGTCCTTCCATGGCCGGCAGGCCACTGGTGACTTCCCCTGCAGTGTTTTGGTAAGGACCAGCAACAAGCGCCGGAAGACACCCTGCAAACAGAGCCTCTAAAGAGCAACCGGAAGGCCTTCCGAAGCGAGGAACCGAGGCGAGCACACATCTCCCTCTTCTTCAAACAGAGCTGGAATAGCACCGTTTCCTGATTTCCCTATTTGTTTGTTGTGTTTCATTTGTAGTTTAATTAATTTGTTAATTGATTAAGTTGTGTAACAATTAGTTGTAGCTAGTTATTCAATTCGGTTCTGTAATAATTAATTAGCTTGTGAGTTAGTTAATTAGGTGGCTTGTATTATTCATTCGGACCCTCCGAGCGAGGGCGCAATTGTAATAAGTGTGCATGTGTGTGATGCATGTCTTTCAACCCCATTTCTTTCTCCCTTTTATTTAGCCGCTTACAATGGTTAGATTTAGGGCATATTTCAATTAGCATACCTTATGCTTGCATGTTTGCACCATTCATCTGTATTGCATGCACTGGGCTCGGCGCATCATACTAACTTCATAGTATTTCAATTCCAATTTGAATACATGTTATCTGTTGCATTTCACATGTCATCCATAGATTAGCCGAGCCTATTCTAGTTGCATTTTTCCTGCGATGCATTAGCCATTCTAACATGGACTTGGATCATACATTTGATTACTAACAAGTTCTTTATTTTGGCTCGGAGTACACTGTAAGTATTTGTGCTTTAGCATCTCGCATGAATGTGAATGTTAACATGACAGCATGCTTACCATGTGGCTATGTGCTTAGTTGATATAACTGCCTGAATGCCTGTGGGTGAAGGTTGGATTGTTTGAGTTGGAACAACTCGTTGAAATCCGTGTTTTAGCCTACTTCCAATAGCAAATTTCAAATTGTCTTTCAAATGAGCGGATATGCAATGCTTTGTTCCAAGTTAGGCGATCTAGTCTATACTTTTGTGTTGTGCGCGTCACATAGTAAATCTAGGCTAATAACCGGAATAAGAACGCATAATATTTTCAAAACTCGATATCATGGTTAGTAGAGGCCGATCTTCGGATCGGGCGAGAGGGGGTGCTCATAGCTGACCTTCCCCAATCATGCCCAAGTTCCCGAGCCGAGGCAACTTTGGTGATGACGGACACGTGGCCTTAAGCAACGAGTCAGGGTTTCCTAAAATTTCCAAAATAAAATATTTAGGTGGCGACTCTGTATCTGGCAAAGCAGTCCATGTTTGGCACTTCTTTCAACAAATATGTTTTAAAAAACGATTTACCGAATTTGGACTCTTTGATGATTCATCGGTCTTGCATTGCACTCTGCGAGATTAGATACAAGACCGTGACTTTGAGTCCTGAACTGTAGTCAACCCATATGAACAGAACGGGGGTTCTCCCTCCCGAGATGTTCGGGGACGTCTACAGTTTCTGGCGACACTGCTGGGGAGTTTGAGAGCTTGACTCGAACGCATGATATCTTGTTTTGATCACACTTATGTGTTTCTTTGCATTGCATGTGCATTGGTGTGCCTAGGACACCGTGTTTGCCGTATACTATTCCTAAACTGTTTGCTGGAGGCTCGCTTTGCGAAGCGTATAATAAGGCTGACCGGTTGCGGGCTCTGCTACGACGGGAACACAAACCCCGGTTTTACCAGGGCACCCTTTTTTACCATTCGACC
This sequence comes from Camellia sinensis, assembly GCF_055761805.1. Lineage (NCBI taxonomy): Eukaryota > Viridiplantae > Streptophyta > Magnoliopsida > Ericales > Theaceae > Camellia > Camellia sinensis. Next base: position 214,915,776 of record NC_138961.1, read on the forward strand.
TAGTGCATATTCGGATCCACAGTGACCATTCCAAGCTAGGACAGGTTGCTTACCCGATATAGGTTGTTTGAAACTGCTGCGTGCGTAGTGAAACCCTAGTTCCTGACAAAATAGGACAGGGAAACCCTACCCCAACATAGGGGTGTTTTGGCTCTTACTTACTTGTTATGTGCTTTTAGAGTGTGTCTCTACAGGAGTACATGTATTAGCTTGTAAGTTTGGGTATCAGGCCTGAGGGCATCAGTATTTGGGGAATCAGTTTTACCTGAGGATAGCAGTTTACAGGCAAAATTTTGGAGCAGAATTCAGTAGAAGGCACAGTCATCCTGTTATGCTCATATCTGTTTTGGCGAAATTAGGCTAAGATGCTGCATGTTTTCTCTTTTGCTAGGGTAGTCTGGGAACCATAGCTTCAGAGGGCTCCAATATCCCCTGAGGTTCATCGGACTTGTGCTGATAGACTTTGTCAGGTCAGAGATTCAGCTCAAGGGCAATCAATGTTCCTTTGCCAGAGGTAGGGTAGAAGGGCCGGTCAGGCACAGATCACCAGTTCGGCAGTTACCAGATCAGTGGCCCTGATCCACCCCACCAGTGAACAGTCAGGCTAAGGTTTCAGTCTCTACTGCAGGGATAGATATACCAGTCATTCATCCGGATCAGCAGAACATGACAGGAATAGAGGAAATGATGCGTCAACTCCAAGAAAGCATGAAAGCTATACAGCAGGATGCTGCCCGCCAAGTGGAATTTTCCAAACAGCAGGCCGAGATCATGGCCCAGCAGGCAGAGTTAATTACCCGGATACAGCAGCAAACCGGAGCATTTGCTTCGCACCAAGCCCCTCTCCCACCAGGAGTCCCAACACCCGAGGAGGCACCAAATGTCCAGGGAGATACGGACATTTCGACAGGACCGGCTCCGCCCCCAATCCTACCCCAATTATCCAAAACACCCACCAACCTGCTGGATTCTCCCTTTGAGTCCGAGGTGGACCCCACAGCATTGAAGGTGAGCAAGCTTGAAAAACTGTTCAAGAAATCTCAGGGCGTCAAGTCCATCCCGGACATTGAGGATGGATATACCGATGCGGCCGTGACATTGCCAGACTGCTTTAAAATGCCACATATCGATCGCTTTGACGGATCTGGGGATCTCATGGTGCATCTCCGGTTGTTCTCAGATATACTACGGCCGATGGGCCTCACCAGACCGCAGAAGCTTTCATTATTCGGCTGGACCCTGTCGGGTGTGGCCGCTATCTGGTATGCAAAATTAGAAGATGATGTCAAACGGAACTGGGATGAGATGGCCGAGGCCTTCGTTGCGCAGTACTCTTATAACACGCAAATCGAGATTACAACTCGTGATCTCGAGACAACAAGGCAAGAGCCTAAGGAGAGTTTTTCTGACTTCGTAGCCCGCTGGAGGGCCAAAGCCTCAATGATGACCATTAGGCCAACGGATAAGGATCAAATACGGATGGTTGTGCGCAACCTCCAGCCCAAACTAATGCAGAAAATGATCGTCCTCCCCTTCCCTACCTTTTTAGATTTGCATGAGATGGGGGTACAGATCGAGGATGCCATGAAGCAGGGCCTCATTGACCAGGAGAAGGAGCAGCCTAGGAGGGCATTTTCCCGCAGTTCGAATGCGACCACCAGTGGTGATACAGCTGAAAGATCTTCTGAAGTGGGCATGGTTACCACCTCCGCATCAAAAACAGCTACCCCATTCACCGGTGCGTCCGGAAGTAACTCACAAGAAACCAAATATCCACCTCGAGTCAAGAGGGTTTTCACCCCACTTCATATGCCTTTGTCAAAGGCTCAAGAGGTCTTACTCCGGAAAGGACATTTGAAACCGTTGGAACAACGACCTTTACCTAATCCTCTTCCTCCAAAGCATAACCAGACTAAGTACTGTGCGTACCATCAACAAACCGGTCATGAGACCGATAGCTGCTTTCGCCTGCGCCATGATGTACAAGATTTGTTTGACAACAAGGTCATTGTCGCACCAGTCTAGCAAAATCTATCGTCATTGGATCAGTAAACTTGTGGGGGATAATTTGATTATGTGATCGGAGGATGAACCAGCTGGGGGTGGCGCTCAATTTACTCTAGATGTGGCGTATGGCACGCACTGTTTTGAGCATTTGCGAATGCCAGTTTCTGACTTGGGTATATAGGTCAGTTTTGTTGTGTTGTTTTGAGTCTGTCTCTTTGTTTTGAGTCAGTCTTTTTGTTTCGGGTCTGTCTTGTTGTATCGAGTCAGTCTTGTTGTGTTAGAGTCAGGTGATTCCGGGGGTGTTACCTCGGGCATCACTATTTTGTTTTGTGTTTATCTTTTTGCTTTCTTTTGAGTCTGTTTCTGCCAGGGAGCTAGTTGTGCCAACAGTTATGAATGGAACAGTAAGTGATTTTTCACACCCTTGTGTTTGCTTCTGCCTTGCGCCAGTTGTGCCAGAAGTTTGAATGATGCGGCAATACTTTTCGCCTACTTTTCTGTGCCTCAAACTCATTGCATTGACCTGAATTTTTCAAAACTTTTTGAACATTGTGATGAAAACAAAGAGGGAGGAATTCCTCAAGTTTTGCAAAGTTTGATTAATTGAGAGAAAGAGAGGCATGCTAAGCCCTTAATGAATGAAATCATGTTTGTTAATATGAGTACTGAGAAGGACCCTGGTTTGATCCAGATTGGTTCCACACTATCTTCAGCGTGAGCAATTTGTCGCTTTCTTAAAAAATTTCAAAAACAAAATACTTTTGTGCGGTCCTACGAAGACTTGTGCGGAATCGCTCTTGAGATTGTGCAGCCTAGGATCGCTCTCAGCCTCAAGATTCAACCCCTTTGCTCTCAAAACCTTGAACTTGGGATCGGAATGATCAATGGTCAACCATCAATGTGAGGCCTGTGTGGCCAGATTTAAAGCAGCCCTCGAACAAGAGGCACCAAAGTCAGATCAAGAAGATCAGTTGTGATCAAAGGAAGCTTGCAAAGCTCAATCAAAAACACCCCTCGAACTAGGGGCAAAAGAATTTCAAATGTGCTCGAAGAGTCAAAGATGAAGAACGGCAAGAATGCCAAATCCCAAAAGGGAGGAAAGAAGAAAGCATTGCTGAAGAACAACTGAGTTCCTATCCACAATACTAGGGGCAAATTCACCCCCCAAATGGATGTCTACATCATCAGCGAACAGCGGCCACTCTCCTGGATACGGATGGCTTCAAAACCCTAAAACCATTTGGCATGGACTTGTTACACTTTTACCCTTTGAGAGGCTCGCTGGGCCGAAAGCCCGGAAGGGCGACCCAGGCAAAAGTTAGAGCAAGAGAAAAATACAAAAAAAAAAAAGAGAAAAAATGCAAAAGAAAAGAGAAGAGAAAAGATGAAAAGATTTGAAAAAGAAAAGACAAAAAAAAAATGCAAAAAAAAAAAAAAAGAGAAGAATTGAAAAGAAAAGAAAAACAAAGCTCGTAAGGTTGAAAACCCAGAAAAGGCGGCCTTGGCAAAAGTTAGAGTGTAAAAGGAGAGGTTAATACCCGAGTGTACCTTAACCCCGAACTACGTAAGGCTCGATTCCCATGTTTGGGATACGTAGGCAACTTCACTCTGAAGTCCAGCCGTAAAACACTTCAAATTCGATTGTGTCCATGTAATGGTTCTGGTCATCTTTGTCATTTCTATATCCAAGAGTTCGGCTGTGATCGTCACCTTGAAAACTGGTTACAGTGTGCTGCGGTGCTATTCAAACAAGGGGCAACTTTCCGTTGCCATTCAATGCGCTGCGGTGCCGTTCAAACAAGGAGCAACTTTCCGTTGCCATGCAATGTCCTTCAAACAAAGGGCAGTTTTCCTTCAGATCTGAGGTTGTGCATCTCGAGGGTAGGTTCCGTGCTCGTTGAGCAGTGGCCGTTTGCAAAAACAGTTTTTGAGAATTTTTGCTGAGGTTGACTATTTTTTCAAAAATTATTCCATTTTTCCAAAACTAGACCATTTCTTGGACCCAAAAAGGAAAATTTTCAGTGCTTATAACCTAACTTGCATGATTTCAAATCAGAAAATCGAACAAGCATGTTAATCTAACTTTCATGTCGGTCAAAATTGTTTTAGTAGAAAACCAAAACAAAAATTGGTCAAAATGATGAACTAGGGGCACAGTTAAGTCAGGCTTCCTGTCTTTTCCCTATTATCAATGCATTTGGCAGAATGGACACCATACTTGCCCAGAAGGACACCTTATTCGCCAGAAAGGGCACCACTGAAGCTAACCGCAAAAGGGCAGAAAGCTCTCACATCGTCCAAACAACGAGGTATCAAGCCAAGTGCGAAGCACGAACTGGAATGGGGCAAGAAATTCCACTCCATCATCTGGACAGATCTGATCACGTCCAAACTCCCCAGCAAAGCATCATCAACCGATGTTAGTTGTAGATTTGCTACACACCCAGTCTTAGTGCAACCCCTTTGTGAGAGGAATTCACTGGCTATGAGCGGAACAAAAAGAATCTAGCAGCAAACTAGGGACAAGAGCCCGTAATTTCTTGTTTATCCATCAACCAACCGGGGGAGGGATAAAAAATGAGAGCTTGAAGAATAGAGAGATGTGCGCTGAGAGAAAAAGTGAGGAAAAGGACTTTTTCAGAAAAACAGAGCTTGAGAGCTGAGTGATGTGAGAATCACAAATGAGAAAGGGTGGGAAACAATACCCAAAGAAACAGGCTCCCTGTGCACGTTTGAGTGCCGTGTCTTTTTGTTTTATCTCAATTCTTGTCTTGAGTCGTTTCAAGTGTTACTCGATGTATTTAGGTTGTTTACCTTTTGTTTTCCGTTGTTGAGTCGTAGTGCACTGTGTTCAGTCGTAGGCTCAATACCCCGGTCAAGAACTCACCTCTCAATTTCAAAAATAAAATCGTTTTGCGCTCCGAGTGCTGTGCCGTTCTCCACATCTGTGCAAAACAAGATTTGTTCTTTCATAAAACTGCAGGGTTCAACCCGGGTCATGTGGGAACAGTAAAACCAGGACCTATCTGAAGCTATATTGGTTCCGGACTGCAAAGCAAAAGAAAAGAGGGAAAATTTTGGAGCATCTGAGATTGTTTCAACTTCTGCAAATTCCGAGATTGTATTCCGGATGTACCTTTTCAGGTCTTGCCAATGCTTTGAAGTATGAGTGTGCCTCTACCTCAAGCTCAAGATCAAATCTGCTTCAAGCCAGAATGGCAATCAGAAGTGCTCTCCTCGAGTACCGTTTCATGCCAGGGACATCTTGGCCGTGTTTACAATGAGTTCCTAGGAGACCAACTGCGACGGTGGAAACTAGAGTTCGAATGGCTGAGACCTAGAACGTAAAGGTTCGGGATTTTCGGGACTAAAGTTTGGTTTAAATACCCAGGGGTGTATCCCCGGTTTGAAATCTGTATGGAAGCCCCATAGGTTGAGATAGCGTGTATGCACCTCAATTCTGGATACTGAACCAACCTAGTCTGTCACCCCGTTGGAGAATAGGGAAAGTTGTGAATATGATCAGGAAGAAAGGCAGCATCCAAAGTGTTCTACGTGAAGAACCCTTGTCAGTATTTTAGAGCCTTTGTACTGTAAGAAAGGTAAGTGTTCAAGGAGCACGAGGGGAGATCCCCATCAGAGTAGAGCGGTTCATCGCCACTCACTCCATGAGGTGCTTTCTAAAGCGCCGCCATGCTTGTTTATTGCGTCCCTTAAACATCATGCATTGTATTACATTGTACCTATCAAGTTTCTTTCTCATTTATGCACGATATTGTATGTACGGTTCATTCAAAGAAGTTTCGTTTAAAATCATTCACTTAGTGTATCAATTACACTCTCACACTTCATTGATTGTGTATCTATCACACACATTCTCATTTTCAGTATCTATCGCATACATTCTCATTTTCTGTATCTATCACACTCCATTCAGTTAGTGTATCAATCACACTTCATTTATTTAGTGTATCAATCACACCTCATTCACCCTTAGTGTATCAATCACACTTTCTTCATTCGTTTAGTGTATCAATCACACTTCATTTATTTAGTGTATCAATCACACTCTCTTCACTTAGTGTATCAATCACACATTCTCACTTTGTGTATCTATCGCACACATTCCCATTTTCTGTATCTATCACACATATTCTCATTTTCTGTATCTATCACACACATCCTCATTTTGTGTATCTATCATGCACATATTCACTTCATTATCTTTTGTGTATCCATCACACCTGTTCACTAAGTGCATCTATCACACTTCGTGTTCACATTTAGTATATCAATCATACCTTGTTCACTAAGTCCATCTATCACACTTCGTGTTCACATTTAGTATATCAATCATACTTTGTTCACTAAGTGCATCTATCACACTTCGTGTTCACATTTAGTATATCAATCATACTTTGTTCACTAAGTGCATCTATCGCACTTTGTGTTCACCTTTAGTGTATCCATCACACTTGTTCACTAAGTGCATCTATCACACTTTGTGTTCACCTTTGTGTATCCATCACACTTGTTCACTAAGTGCATCTATCACACTTTGTGTTCACCTTTAGTATATCCATCATACTTTGTTCACTAAGTGCATCTATCACACTTCGTGTTCACATTTAGTATATCAATCATACTTTGTTCACTAAGTGCATCCATCACACTTTGTGTTCACCTTTAGTATATCAATCATGCTTGTTCACTAAGTGCATTTATCACACTTTGTGTTCACCTTTAGTATATCCATCATACTTTGTTCACTAAGTGCATCTATCACACTTCGTGTTCACCTTTAGTATATCCATCATACTTGTTCACTAAGTGCATCTATCACACTTTGTGTTCACCTATTATATATCAATCATACTTTGTTCACTAAGTGCATCTATCACACTTCGTGTTCACATTTAGTATATCAATCATACTTTGTTCACTAAGTGCATCTATCACACTTTGTGTCCATCTTTAGTGTATCCATCACACTTGTTCACTTAGTGCATCGATCACACTTTGTGTTCACCTATTATATATCAATCACACTTGTTCACTTAGTGCATCTATCACATTTTGTGTTTGTGTATCCATCACACTTTGGTCACTTCACCCTTTGTGTATCAATCACACTTTGTTCATATAGTGTATCTATCACACACTCGCTTTGTATCTATCACACTATGCCTACTTTGTGTATCAATCACACACGCTCGCTTTGTGTATCAATCACACACATTCGCTTTGTGTATCAATCACACACGTTCGCTTTGTGTATCTATCACACATTCACTTTGTGTATCCATCACACACGGTCACTTCATGTATTTATCACGCATGCACGTTATATTCGCTGTGAGAATTGCAATAATTCTCTTACATCCTTTCTGCATTGTAATGTAGCTTGGTTTCTACTTGCTTAAAACTGTTGCATTGTTATGCTTCGTTACAGCTTTCTTTGCATGATCATAAGTTATGTTCGGCATTGTACATATCATTTGCATCTTGCCCCTGCCTGCGAGCGCATCTCTTTATTATCTTGCTTGTTTGTCTAAGTCTTCGGCCTTGTCAAAAGTGGGTCGTCTCTGGGCTTTGACATTCACTCCTTTCACTTTGTGACTTCTGAGTTCTGTCAAAGAGGTGCAACTGTAGACACCCCATTTTTGACCGCCCTTATGACTTGGACGCTGCTACTGATGGTTTACTTGGTGGTGAAAGATGTGCAGGGCAAAGGTTCAATTTCTTCAGCAAGGAGAGAGTCAAATCCTAACCTCACACCCCATTTTTGACCAAAGCTATTTTTGAATGGTTTTTTAGAATTCAAAACCCGCTCTTTCAAAAACATTTTTGAAAATAGGTTTCTACGATGTTCCGACGCTCGCATTTTGTTAAATGTTGCGCTTTTCGGTAAATCGAGCAAGGACAAAGTGGAAATGAATGAAGGACAGATGAACTCTTTTGAAAAATCTTTCAAAACACCTTGTTTAGGGGTTTGGAGTTGAATAAAAGAGGAGAGGAGAGAAGAAACCCAGTTGGGGAAGGAGTTGGGCATGAACTGTTAAGAGAGAGACGAGAAGTCCTTGCCAAATCAGGCCTATCCTTTTGAATACTTGGATTTCAGCTATGAGGCTACCACCGTTGGAAAGCTTACTTCCAGGGCTTCAATTTTCATTCAAGAATCTCCTCGAGCCGAGTCTGGATGGGAGAGATATGGTTGTTGGAAGTTGGGCATCAATCCGGTTGGACCGAAACTAAGCAGTCTTCACTAAAAGAGGGATATCTCTTAGAACACATGGAATTTCGAGGTAAGGCTTCCAAATTTGGAAAGAAGACTTCCAGGGCTACAGTTTAGGCTTAAGAATGACCTAAAAAGGCATCCAGATGAAGGATTTAGGCTTTCTTCAAAACAGGGACTAGGACTGATTTTTGTTGCCGGCCTCTATGGGAGTGTACCGGCCATGATTGGCCAATGCCGGCCAAAAGTTACCCCTGCCGGCCATCAATGAGCCACTGCTTGCCATCACTGATGGCCGGCAGCACCCCTCTCTCAGTAGGTTTCACGGCAGATCTTTTGAGCCAGCTGGAATCCTTTAATTTTCCCTCCATACACGTGTATGGAGGGATGAAGCTCTTGCCAAGCTTGTTCAAGAAGCTTTGAATTGATTTTCTTCTATATAAGCAAGAGGCCACCCTCTATATCAGGGTTCTGAGTTTTGGAGAGCAAAAACTCCCTTTCTCTCTATATTGTTTGTATTTTGCGCTTAGAAATTGGATTTCCTTGCACTTTTACACTATAACACCTAGATATACACCACCACCATTGAACCAAGCTTCTTGGGAGGTCTTTTTGAGGTCTGAAAGCAAGCTTCCACCCCCTGAAATTGCTGGTTTCGAAGAGGGTCTTCAAGGGTGAGCATTTTCCCCATTTTTGCACTTTCTTGCACCTTGCTTTAGCCCTCTTTGCATATTGATTTAGGCTTTGCGTATAACTGGAAAAAGTCTTGTTTTTAAGTGATTTTTAAGTTTGGTTAAGGTCATTTTTCTATTTGGGGTGTGTAGCCCCCTTGCATGCTTTGTTTGGCTTTGTCTTAAGCCATATCTTGAGGCCTCCGAGCTAGCCTTGGTTTGGCCTTCCTACCACTGAAATCCAGTGGATTTTCAGTGGTAAAGGTGTGGTTTTGAGGTCCTTAATCAGAGGGGGTAGCCCCCTCTCTTTGTGTTCCTCTTGTCACACCCCAAATCCGGGCATGACCGGCCGTGGCCCACAGGGACTTAGCCCAAGGCACACGTAAGCCTAAACACGAATCCAATCACATTGAACAACTGAACAATTGTCCAATTATAAATAACCAAAACTCAATCCAGACATGTCACAATTATAAACGGCAAAATCAACCGTAATAAAAAAAATCATCCAAACTTATGGGATATAAACAACCCACCTATCAAAAATAATCCTAAATGAACTTCGATAAGAATAAATATAAATATGCACAAACTTGACATAACACTCTAAACTAAAGGAATGCCCTAGAGGTCCATGCAATTGAGTCCCCGCTACGCCATGAGTCCACACTAAGTCCTTCTAACACCTGGAAATGGTAACAACTAAGTCAGCTGATAGCTCAGTGAGTAGCAACATGGATAGTAAATACAGTTTTGAAAACAGGGTTCAATTCCAAAATAAGATATATATCACAGAAACTAGATTGGCATACAGTTTGGTAAATACAATCTGTTTCAAAAAGAAGTTCCACAATTCAACACTTAAAATACTCATGCCTCGCAAGAACATGATAAACGACATTTTTCACTTAAAACAGATTATAACATGAACACCAATAATTTTTTGGGTACCAAGAAAAACAAATAATCTGCCACACATTTCTCAGGCTATAAGCCCCGTTGGATCCAATACCGAACTAAGAGTCATCCTCAGGGTGGCACCTGGGCCTTTTCTCAAAGACGATCCGATTGAAGGTCACCTAGTTGTTTTTAAAGGTCTGTTCCTTACAATCGTTGAGCACTAGAGTCATCACGGCCCAACCCGGATCTGTTCCCTAGTGGCCAGAGTCACCACACACAGTGGAATAATTTCCCTGGACTAAATACACACATGGTCCCAATAATCAATACACATCAGTTTCGCAAAACATGGTAGTTCATCATTATAAACATGAGACCAAAACAAATAGTTTACAGTATGCCAAGTTCACACATATTTCAGAAATAATTTGATTCAATTGATAATATAATAATTTATCAAAACAGTTTAATCATGAAACAACAATTTAATTTTCCAACAGTTCAGGGTATGGGGAACATTTATAAAAATATGTAGCATGAAACTACTCACCTGAAACGCAATAATATAATCCTCGAATAGAGTGTAAAAGTCCAACTAGTGGCCTGAACCAAGTATAAAAACTACGCGTCACAACTAATTTAAAAATACTAAAAAAAATAGGAACTAAGTAATCTCAAACTAAAACGCACTAACACGGCTCAACCCAACTCACCGTTACTCTTAAATATTACCTAAGTTCATATTCTTCAAGGTCTAAAATCACCCAAGACATAGATTCCGATCGAAACTTAACTAAAAATAACTTTAAGATGAAACAGTGTTTTAAACAAGTTTTCCCAATCTATTCGCTAACTTTGAAAATTACAAAATCCACTCCACGCTATTCGAAAAATTCCAATAACCTCCAGATATGATCTAATATATCCTAAGTTTCAAACCCAATTGGTTTCACTTGATTTGCTTATCAAAATAATTTTTCTACAATTTATTATATCCAAACAGGTTGTTTTCTGCAGCACTTTAAAGAAATTGACGGTTCTCTTAATATACACGAGCAATCAATGCAAGGCCAAAAACGTATGAAACTAGACTCGTAACCGGTTCTAATGACACTAATTTGATAATTTTTGGATTTATACCCAAAGAGAACAACAATCCCGAATTTACTGTTTCGGACTGGTTTCCTGGACAGATTTGAATACCTCAATTTATATGGATTTCGACGCCCAAAAATTATGAAAAAATTCAGATATGCAATTCAATATGTAATTGATCTACTGTAAAAATTTCAGATTTAAAATTCATCCGTTTGATATGGTTTCTTGATTTTTAAAGTTTGTGATTGTGTGCATAATTTTTGAACTAAGAATTACACCCATTCTTTACACATAAATTTAGCTCCTCAGATTTCTTAACAGTGTATACATATATTTACAAAATACATAAACCTACAATCTCTCCATCAATGAATTAAATAACAATATTATTAGGATAAAGAACAAAGAAAGAAGAGAAGAAAACCTAGGAAGCCACACAGCACAACACACCCAAAGCTCTCCTTCTTGGCTACAACAATAATCTTGATGATTGAAAAACCCCTCTCTTTTCTTCATAAACCCACGGCTGCTAGGGCTGCTAGTGTTGTGGAAAACAATTATAATAAGAGTTAGGGTTTGTGTTTATTTTATTTTATACTAGTTGTGGGCACACTTAGGTTAAATAGATAGATAAATATACAAAATACATATATAAGTTACATGCAATTCAAATGGTAAGAGCCTAACTTATTAATTTTGTGGTCTAGAGTTCAAGTCACACCTTCTTCTCCATTTTTTTTTTAATAATAAATCTTGCTTCTCAATCAATGACTTTCACCATAAATTTATTTTAGGTTTAAAATTAATTAAAAGATCCTCCAATAATATTTAATTTGCACTTAAAGATTCATAATAAAATATTTGAGATTTGTAAAATTATTATTTAATTATTTACTTAATTTTTATATTCGGGTTCTCACACCTCTTTGCTTGCATTTTTGGCCTTCCAAGGACCATTCTTCTATGTATTTTTGAGGCTTGGTTCAGGCCTATTTTTGTGACTTTTAGGACCTGCCTTAGCCCTGTCCATGGCTAGTTTGGTCATATTTTGCATGCATATAGTATGTGTAGTGTAACTCCATCCATAGCTCATCAAAGTAGCATGTGTGCTTGGCTTTTGTTGAGTCCATTTTAGTCCATTTTTGGTGATGTTTTACCATGTCATGAACTTGTTTTGGGTTGGTTTTGTTACCCCTTGCTTGCATAATGCACTTGTAGTGTAAATCCCCTAAACTAGCTTCATATGCTCCATGCTTTGCCATGTCATTTTAGGTTGTTTGGTTTACATTTCAGCATGTATTTGGTCATCAATTGGCATGTTATGACCCTATCCATAGTTGGTTTAATCATCCTTTGCATGCTCCATATAGGTGTAGAACAAATCATGTTTACTAGCCCTTTGTGCATGATGTTTTGACTCATCATACTAGCATATTTTGGCTTTGCTCAAACTTGATTTTATGCTTATTTTGAAGTGTTCTAGGACTGTTTTAGGCTGCCATGTCCATACCACTCATGCTTTGTATAGCTATAGTGTAAATGCTTAGGCTAGTCTTGGGTTTTGAGGCCCCTACCATGCCATACATGTGATGTTTGCATGCCTTGCCCTCATTCCACATGCTATTTCAGTACATGAAATGTTGTTGTTCACTCGCATTTGACATGCCTTGAATGCTTTGTATAGCTTGTGCTTTATCCTCAAGAATGGACTTTTGCGCATGCCACTTAGCCTAAGTCTTTGGCTCATCATTTCAGTACATTTTGGGTCCTAATATACCATGATGTAACTCTGTTTTTGGTTATCCAAGTCATGCCATGATTGGTTCTAATAGGTGCAGTGCATTGTCTCTTTTGTAGCCTCGCATGTCCTGTGTTTTAGCATTGTATGCTAGCTTGCTTTGGCTTACTTCCTTGCATGTTTTAGTCTCATATTAACATGTACTAGGACTGTTTTGGGTTGCCCTTGCCATATCCTTCATGCTTTGTGTAGCTGTAGTGTAATTGGCCATGCAAACTTCGTGTTTCGGTGATTCGCGCATGCTATCCTTGAGCTATTTAAATGATTTTGCATCATTTATCATCTCATTTCAGTGCATATAGTGTTGTTACACTTGCACATTTGTCACTTCTTAGGCACTTTTGAGAGTTGCCCTTTTAGGCCCCTTTGATGAACCTTTCGCATTTCGCATGCTTGAGTGTGTTGTTTGGCTTAATTCATCGCTTTGGCTACTGATTTAGACCTAGTTGAGAGCCGTCCATCTTTGGTGTAAGCCCATCTTACCATGTTGTCGCATGCTTGTTTCATTTTGTATGTTGTCGCATACTTGTTTAGCTTTGCATACGTTGCATGCTCACATGTTCATGTTGCATTTTGTCATGTTGTCCAAGGTCATCACCTCACATCATGCTTATATGCTTGTTGCATGCTTGGTTTAGTTGCATGTTTGCACATTTAGGTCATGTTGCATGTTTGCCATGCTTATGTGTTGCATTGCTTGGATTAAGTGTTAATCCGAGCACGAGGAACGAGGGGCGTTTCATACTTCAAGTGATGGAACGTGTCTCAATTCTCGGTCACCGAAGCTCTTGATGATTCATGATAGAGTTCTAGGCTTTACTTGCTTTATTTGTGCATTCATTTTCATATTGATTGGCACAAGTTGGATCTTTGGCCATCATGCATCGGGATGCGTAATTGATGGTCGTGGATCCGACTAGGCCTCTCCCTTGATGTTTTGAGGTGATTTGGAGTGCCATGGTGCGTACATGTCCTTGGGAAACCCTCCCTTTTCTCTATTTTGTGCTTTGTTGCAGTTTGGTGTCACAGCACACCAGTGGCTGGCAGCTTGTCACTGATGGCCGGCAGTGTGCCACCCTTGGCCGGCAATGGACCACCTTTGGCCGGCAGTGGTCCTTCCATGGCCGGCAGGCCACTGGTGACTTCCCCTGCAGTGTTTTGGTAAGGACCAGCAACAAGCGCTGGAAGACACCCTGCAAACAGAGCCTCTAAAGAGCAATCGGAAGGCCTTCCGAAGCGAGGAACTGAAGCGAGCACTCATCTCCCTCTTCTTCAAACAGAGCTGGAATAGCACCGTTTACTGCTTTCCCTATTTGTTTGTTGTGTTTCATTTGTAGTTTAATTAATTTGTTAATTGATTAAGTTGTGTAATAATTAGTTGTAGCTAGTTATTCAATTCGGTTCTGTAATAATTAATTAGCTTGTGAGTTAGTTAATTAGGTGGCTTGTATTATTCATTCGGACCCTCCGAGCAAGGGCGCAATTGTAATAAGTGTGCATGCGTGTGATGCATGTCTTCCAACCCCATTTCTTTCTCCCTTTTATTTAGCCGCTTACAATGGTTAGATTTAGGGCATATTTCAATTAGCATACCTTATGGTTGCATGTTTGCACCATTTATCTGTATTGCATGCACCGAGCTCGGCGCATCATACTAACTTCATAGTATTTCAATTCCAATTTGAATACATGTTATCTGTTGCATTTCGCATGCCATCCATAGATTAGCCGAGCCTATTCTAGTTGCATTTTGCCTGCGATGCATTAGCCATTCTAACATGGACTTGGATCATACATTTGATTACTAACAAGTTCTTTGTTTTGGCTCGGAGTACACTGTAAGTATTTGTGCTTTAGCATCTCGCATGAATGTGAATGTTAACATGACAGCATGCTTACCACGTGACTATGTGCTTAGTTGATATAACTGCCTGAATGCCTGTGGGTGAAGGTTGGATTGTTTGAGTTGGAACAACTCGTTGAAATCCGTGTTTTAGCCTACTTGCGAGTAGCAAATTTCAAATTGTCTTTCAAATGAGCGGATATGCAATGCTTTGTTCCAAATTAGGAGATCTAGTCTATACTTTTGTGTTGTGTGCGTCACATAGTAAATCTAGGCTAATAACCGGAATAAGAACGCATAATATTTTCAAAACTCGATATCATGGTTAGTAGAGGCCGATCTTCGGATCGGGCGAGAGGGGGTGGTCATAGCTGACCTTCCCCAATCGTGCCCAAGTTCCCGAGCCGAGGCAACTTTGGTGATGACGGACACGTGGCCTTAGGCAACGAGTCAGGGTTTCCTAAATTTTCCAAAATAAAATATTTAGGTGGCGACTCTGTATCTGGCAAAGCAGTCCATGTTTGGCACTTCTTTCAACAAATCTGTTTTCAAAAACGATTTGCCGGATTTGGACTCTTTGATGATTCATCGGTCTTGCATTGCACTCTGCGAGATTAGATACAAGACCGTGACTTTGAGTCCTAAACTGTAGTCAGCCCATATGAACAAAACAGGGGTTCTCCGGGGGATGTTCGGGGACCCCCCCCCCCATGAATACATAAATAAATTGAAGGGAACCTGGTGACAGAGATTGGGTTGAAAATGACTCATCTGTTTTTCCAACTTCCTTTGAGTCTAAGATAGCACAATGAAGATGACTGCATAATAGCTTCGTATCAAGATGTAGTCATTTTTTGTGTAAGAATGCAAATTTATCCTTCTCGTGACTGCAACATGCTGTCATTTTTTTCTTAGAAAGCTTTATTTTGAGTTATGTCAATTTAAATGAATCTAGCTTTTCTGCATGGGCAAATCTTTCCTTTTGAAACTGCTCCAATAGGATCTACATTTGGATTGCTTTGCTGGTGAATATTGAAATATTATTCTATTCAGTAGTTACATTACATCTGTAGCCAGAAATCTGGTTGCTGTCACTAAGGAAATTCTCCTTTTTAAGTTAGTGATTGTTGTTGTGATTGTTGTGATGATTGTTCTTAGGTTCTGAATTACGGAAATGGCTGAAATGGCGAAGGCCACTTCCTTTGGAGGATGAACGGGGCTTATTGCACGAGGTACAGTTTTACAGATTTTCGTACCCATTGTATGTGTGTGTGTTTCCTGGCTTTTATTGTTTTTTGAAGTGTTAATATTGTTCTTAATTTTTCTGGTAATCAACCCAAGTTGTATGTAATTTAATGTAAGTGACTCAGATTGGGCGTGAACTGGAAAGAACTTTGAGGGGAAAGCATCCAATCTTGTGGAGTTGTGTGGAAAATCTGCAGTAAAGCTTGTAGCTCTTGTTACAAGCCACTTTCCTGGTATCTTTAATTTTTGCATATCTGGTTTAAATTATACCTGTTAGCATGAAAGTCTTTTGAATAGCATGTATGTTTTATGGCCAAAAATGGGGTGGAATATTTTGTATGAATAATTACTTTAAATACTGTAGGTTTCCGTGACCACACTGTTTACAAGGGCCACCAGATATTCTTGTATGAAAGAGCTCAGATATTTGCGTCTGATTTAAGGGGTTCATTCAAAGGCGAAGGTTATGGAGAATTCAATGACATAGGTGCAATTACCATATTTGCTGACTATATTGTTCCAGCAGTGCTTTGTCAGCTTGGTGTGCTGAGACTAGCTGGCATAATTGAGGCTAAATGTGAAATCGGTTCAGGCAGCGAGGAGGAAGTGGAACTACGAGCCTGCTCGATATATGCTGTAGGGAAAATGAGGGAGTTAATCTGGAAAAAATCTGGAAAACAGGTTTGTCTTGTCAATTCTTTGTAGTTTGTATAGTATTTCTTTCTTTGAAGCAGGGCAGTTTCCATTTTTGACCTAAATGCTAGTCTGTCTTCTCTGATATTCAGCTGTTACGGTGGTAGTAAGTTGAAGATGATTTTGTTTTCTTTAAAAGAAAGTGCTTTTCTTTAAGTCTTGTTTTGCCACAGTTTGACTGAATCTCATATGGAAACTCTTTTATAAATGCCATCATGTGTTGGAGACAGCATGCAACTTGTCTTGTAAGGTAGTTCTCTGATTAAACTTATGTCTGCATTTGCTTGAGAAACATGAAACTTCTTTTCCACTAATATACATTATAGAGTAGCTGACCTTTGCTCGACAACCAAAAGAAATTCAATGCACAACTGGTCTCTTTTACCCCCCAACTCTTTTGCCTGCTCAATTGTGGTTTGCTTTTCAATATCTTTCAGAAATTGCTAAATCCAGAGCATTATGGTTGTATCCACATGTTCTCACTCTCACACGGGTGGGTCTCACATGCAATCATTAAGACCAAGGATACTTATTTTTATTTTATTTATTTATTTATTTATTTTTTATCTCTTTTGATTTACATATACAATTTGAAAATCTTACTCAAAACTCTAGATGATACATAGCTGGAAGTAGTCTTTCGTATTGGTATGCACGTTCCGAAATGTGATACACTTTCGTTTCAAAACAATAAATTTAGTGATGTGAAGCGATTTCAAAAGTTTTTTCTAATATATTTCCTAAAATGTTACCTTAGAAGGAAAAAAAAAAATCAAATATACTGGATGCCTAATAGTGAGTTAAGTTTTAACAAGAAAACACATTAAAAATGAAAGAATTTTTTTTTTTTACTGGATGCCTAATAGTTAAAAAAAAAAAATTACTCTAGAAATACCTTAAATTTTTAAGTGTAATACATACAAGTCTATGCCTATCTCATCATTCATGTACCGGAACGATCTACATTCCTGGTAGCATAGGCTGGAACATACAGAAAAAAAGATATTATATAGATAAGGTGAGAAATAACATGAATCCTTTTGTGTCATTTTTATTTTCTGGAACATGTTTTTATCCTAATCTGCAGTTAAACAAAATTCCGAAAGAAACCTATTTTATTAAAGAGTAAAAACTTCAGCCCATTGAGGGATTGACAGCCTGAAAGTAGTCCTTGCGTTCAAGTTTTTTTTGGGTCTGCAATCAATTGCAATCAAACCCGTTTTAGGATTGACGGCATTTAAATATTGACTCAATGAACACTATGTTTCATTATTGTCAACAACTATCTATCAGGAATTTGCAAATGTGAACATCAAAATTTTTTAACAGTATTTTGAATAATTGCTATTAATACATGGAACGTTTAATCTTGTACAATTGGCAGCAATCTAGAATTGCTATTAGAAATTGATGAGCCATGTGTGATGTTGAGGCTTCATGATTTGCACGTCAAAGAATATCTGGTCCCTCTAATGCACGCCATAAAAAGCACTTTTCGAAATCGATAGATTTTAACTTGCATGAACACACATAGGGAGTGCCCACTTGAAACAATGTTCAATGACGATTTGGTGCTCTAATGAACTGAGCTGTAGCACTTCATTCCAAGTTGCCGCATCACTGTTGAAATGATACTTGATGGGTGGCAATACATGGCCACAAACTTGTGTGGAAGCCCACCACCATCATAGGAAATGTTTTAGAACTTCTCTGTACTGCAGCTTAAATATATGAAACTCTTTAAATGTCAGATTTAGATGATCATTTGGAAGTTTTAGAAAAGAAACCCATTTTGGATAATAATAAATTATTATTATTATTTTTTTTTTATTTTTTTTATTTTTTTTTCTTTTCTTCTGAATGGGAATAATATAAATGAATGTCTTTTGTTTCTTACTTGTAATTGTCCCCATTTGTTTGGCGAACCTCGTATTCATGAAAATCTTCAATCTTCTCATATATATGCCATTTTCTTTTCTTTTTCCTTATTAATGATTCTCGAATTACATGCTCTGTCTATTTTCTTCCTTTTTAATTCTTCATATTGAATTATCATACGTTATAGTACTCCAAAATTGACAGCTTATTTTTTTTGTCCATAATTTCTTGTAATTTTGATTTCTTTGATTCTTAGGCCCTGTTTGTTTTCAGAGGTAGAATGGAGGAGATTTATAGTGAGGGGATTAATAGTGAGGGGATTGATAGTGAGGGGATTAAGTAAAATTGTGTTTGTTTTGATGATAGTTGTTAGTATAGGAATTGTTAAATTATTTTTATATAAAATAATAAAACAAAAAAATATATAAAAAATTAAATATTAATATTTATAAAAAAATTCCCAATATATAACAAATTAAAAAAAATAAAAAAATTTCTAATTCCCTCACTATTTTTCTAATACCATCTCCCCAACCTCCATCTCAATCCCCTCCCCAACCTCCATCTATATCACCTCCACCATCCTAATCACTTCCCCAACTCTACAAACAAACATAACATTAAATAACACCTCCACTATCCTAATCCCCTCCCATCTACTTAACCCAAAACAAACGGGCCCTTATGCTTTTGTCCAGGTGTTGAGTGTTGACTTAGATCTTTGGTTATGGTCTATTGGCGTCGAGTTATGTTCTATTGGCGTCGAGTGCCCATCTCTTCAACACCATCATACCCTCTCTATATATTACTGAGTGGATTGTATGCTTAGTTGCCTCGTGTTTTTATAATTTATACTTGTCAGGAGAGGAATTTTGACTTTTGGAAGTTTTCATGTAATTCCTTCAGATTTTTTTTGATCAGCTAGATATTTATTTCCTATTTTTATTTCCTATAGACATTTCCATAAAGCTCCATTCCTTGGCATTGGTTAAACTTCATCTAGTAGGGACTGACCAGAAAATATTTATATTAAAAAAAAAAAATACATAGGGGGTGAGTAAACATGTAGAAGTTAGTACTCATTTTTTGGGGCAGCAGGTTTTCTTATTTGTGTGCATATGGAAGATTATTTATTTATTCACCAAAAAAAAAAAGATTATTTATTTATTTATCTTTCCGTGGGAAATAATTTGGCATCCATTATTTTCTTCACTTTTGCACCACGTTTTGTTTCTGTTTCTTCAGGATTTCCAAAGGTAAGTAACTACTACCATGACTTAAGCAGTACTGTCTTGAGGATTTATGTAACATACATGGATTAGGGATGTATTGATGGTACACATCTCTGTTCTGTATTGTCTCTTGAAAATCTCTTGCATGTAATATAGTGTCAAGTTCGGGTATCTCTCTACAAATGATCATCAGTAATAAGCATTAAATGTATATGACTCCATGGGCATGTTGTAGTAATTCATGATGAGTTTTTGTAACACAGATAGTTAATATTGGTGTATGTTGATAGAATGATGAAGTAATTTCTAAAATTACTGTCCAACACCATTGGACCCTCTCTATATTAATTGAGTGGATTGTATGCTTAGTAGCCTTGTGTTTTTATCATTTATACTTGTCAGGAGAGGAATTTTGACTTTTGGAAGTTTTCAGGTAATTCCTACAGATTTATTTCATATTTTTATAATAGTTCTCCCTCTTTTCAAAATTTTGGGAAGACAAATGGCTTGTCAACTGATTTTGTCATCATATATATATATATAGGCATATCCATAAAGCTCCTTTCCTTGGAATCGGTTAAACTTTATCTCACGGGGACTGATAAGAAAATATATAAAAAAAAAATTCAATGGGGGTGGGGGAGTAAACATGTAGAATGGGGTTCCTGCCATGTCTGCTTGAGTGTGAGCAGACCGAGCAGATTTGAAGTTTGCTATCGGTGGATGACGCCTTCCTTATCTTTCTCTCTCAAGTTTCGATCAGAGGTTTGAACTTTATTTTGTTAAGTTGACAATGCAGATTTGGATTTGCAAGTGAAGTTTTAAAATGTCTGCAACAACAAATAGTTTCCTTATATGTTTTTTCATAGTTAAAGAATTCATTTAAAGGTGCCAAAAATGGGGCACCACCTCTGTGCACTGGGGGTATGCAAAAAGCCAGCTATACAAGATAGACTTCCAATGAAATCAACAAAAGTAAAAGAAGTATCACAAAAGGTCATTTTGAGTCTATGTATTGCCAACTCAACGTCCTTAAAGTACACTGGCTTTGCTCCCCTCCAAATGCACCAAATTAAGCTCATAGGTGCCCCATTCCAAGCGTTTTTAACCCTATTAAAGCAGCAATCTTCTGCCCAAATCTTATAGAAATGGACAACCAAGTTGGGCATAACCCAACAAACTCTAAAATATAAAATTGCCAACTCCACAAGTCTCCACAACTATTCCCATCTATGATGGTCTGCAAATTTGACTTGGTTCTGCTTGATTGTGAGCCGACTTGACAATTCTTGAAGTTTGGACGACAATTTTTTTTTTTTTTTTTCGTTGATAAATAGTAGTTTGGATGACAATTAATTCCTTATCCTTTACTCTCAGTTTCAATCATAGTTTTGAACCTTCTGTTATAGAGTTTACAATGTTGATTTAGATTTGCAAGGTAAGTTTTAAAGTATCTGCAACGACTATATTATTAACAAGGCAGTTGATTATTTAATGGCATCAGCAGAATAAAAAATGGCAGTAAAATTGCATTTGGTTGTGAATAAGAAGTTAAATAACATGTGACATAATCATTAGAATCTTGTTTGGTCTTGCAGGTTATGTTTCGGATAAGAGGGCTCCCTGAAGCATCTGTGTAGACGCGCCCGTGGGCCTCACTACAGTTCGGACTCAATTTGTGTCACGGTCCTTAATCTGAACCAAAGAGTCCAAATCCGGCAAATCGTTTTGAGAAACAGATTTTTGAAAAGAAGTGCCAAATATTGACTGCTTTGCCAAATACAGAGTCGCCACCTAAATATTTTGTTTTGGAAAATTTAGGAAACCCTGACTCGGTGCCAAAGGCCACGTGTCCGTCATCACCAAAGTTGCCTCGGCTCGGGAGCTTGGGTACAATCGGGGAAGGTCAGCTATGAGCACCCCCTCTCGCCCGATCCGAAGATCGGCCTCTACTAACCGTGATATCCATTTTTGAAAACGTTATGTGTTCTTATTCCGGCTATTAGCCTAGAATTACTATGTTATGCACACAACAAACAAGTATAGACCAAATTGCCTAAATTGCAACAAAACGTTGCATATCCGTTTGTTTGGAAAATGCTTTGGAATTTGCTACTCACAAGTAGGCTAAAATACGGATTTCAATGAGTTATCCCAACTCAAACAATCCAACCTTCATCCACAGGCATTCAAGCAGTTATATCACATAAGCAGCTAGCCTCATGGTAATCATGCAATTATGGCAACACTCACACGCATGCGGTATGCTAAAGCAAAAGGACTTACAGAGTGCTCCAAGCCAAAACAATAAACTAGTTAGCAAACATACGTGATCCTAGTTCATGTTATAGTGGCTAATGCAACGCATACAGAATGCAATTAGGATAGGCTCGGCTAATCCTAAAATGGCATGTAAAGTGCGGCAAGTAGCATGTATTCAAGTCAGATTTGAAATACGATGCAGTTAGCATGATGCGCCGAGCCCGGTGCATGCAATACTGATGAATGATGCACGCATGCATAGCATAAGGTATGCTAAAGTAAACATGTCCTATTACTAGCCATCAAAGCAGGTAAGTAAAAGGGAGAAAGAAGCGGGGGTTGGAAGACATGCACACACTCACCCATACTTATTACAAATTCGCCCTCGCTCGGAGTGTTCGAAAGAATAATACAGTTTGAATAACAAACCAACTATCCTCGCTAATTAATTATTACAAACCAACTAAATTAGTTAAGAAAACCAACTAATCTAAGAAAGCGATTAACGGCCTCGGGAAAAGAGCCCAATGTAATGCATGCTCGGTCTTGCTCGGAAGTCCACTGCCATGCACAAGCCGCCTCTGTTTTTCCTGCTCTGCTTCTCTGAAGACTGCCAAAGTCTCAGGATGTGCTCATTGCATGTTGGGGAATGCCACCGGCTGGAGGGAATCATCATCGACTGTGATTTGGTGTCGATCGGCCAAACATAAATCCATCGGCCACAGATAGATTGCCGGTCGGCACTCTGTGCAGTCGATCGGCAAAAAGTTCTTGCAGAATCTGTTTGACAACAGCAGAGGACAGAGCTTTGCATGGCAATGCAATTCAAGCAATGTATGCACCAACCATATCCCTTATCATGTTTATGACTCAAAGGGACATGGTCCTTGGTTCTCAGACCGTCAATCGCGCATTTCAATGCGTGATGGCCCAAGAGACCAAATTATGCATGCTGATTTCAAATGCAATGCAAACCAACAAACAAAGGCCCAATTCCCATCACTAAATCAAGGAACAAGGCATGCATGCTAGATGGAGTGCAACCTAGGCATGTGAACTAGCATGCAACATGGGCATACAATGCATTTATGCAAGTATGCAAGCAAACATGTAAGGTAAGCATGCAAACAAGCAAAGAGATGGACTTAAACATGATTAGGCAATTCTCAAACAAGCCTAAATCAGTGGCCAAAGTGCTCAAACATGGAGGCCAACACACGCACACACATGCACATGTTAAAGGGCTAATATTTAAACACAAAAGGGCAACTCTCAAGCACACTTGAAAGAGGCATAACATGGACAATTAGCATGTAAATTAAGCTTTGAAAATCATGCAAGAACATGGTGCCAAACCAACTCAAACAATGCAATCAAGGTATGCAGGCAAAGTCCAAGATTCAAAGCAAGCTAAAGGGGTATTGAACCACACTTAACAAGACCAAACATGGCATGAATTCAATGACCCAAAACAGAGTTTTAGTACATAAAACAAAGCCCAAAAGATTACTTAGATGGCATCTAAATGACTTGAATTCAAAAGCATGCACAATGACCAAAACATGGAGCATGCAACACAAGCCTTTGACACATCAAAGGGACCATGAAATGCAAGCATACAAGCATACTGAGTGGACTGAAATGACATGAAAAATGGTCCCAACCCACTAAATCAAAGCAAGTAATGCATGCTATACACTCATACCCTTAAGGCCAACAAGCCAAAAATGCAAAGGGGCTATACAATGCATACCAAAGTCGACCCAAACAACTAAGGACAGACCTTAATCATGGCAAAATAAACATGAAAGCTTCACAAAGCCAAACCTAAAACATGCTAGAACAATGGTTTACAACCTAAGGCATGTTAAGGCAACAAAATGGCATTACAAGGCATGTATGCTAAGCAAGCATGGTGTACCAAAACCAACTTAAAGCAATGCTATTTCATGGCAAAATAAGCATAAATAGCAGCTAAGGCATGGTCAACAAGAGCCTAAGCTAGGTGCTCCCTCAAGAGGCAAAAATGATCCTTTTCAAGGACAACAAGGAGAGGGGGTGGCCCCCTCCTTCTTGGGACCTCAAGGCACCATCCTTACCACTGAAATCCCTCAAGATTTCAGTGGTGAGGAGGCCCAAACACCAAAGTCTTGGAGCTCACACAAAATAGCACAAAACAAGGGCCAAACAAGGCTTAAGAGGGGTCAAACAACCCCAAAGCTTAAAACACTCCTAACAAAATATTTAGAGGCCTTAAAAATAGAACTTTTATGTATTATATGCAAAGCCAAAAAACAGTTGCAAGATAGGTAAAAGTAGTGTGCAAAAATGGGGTAAAAAGGGACTAGTTTTTTACCCTTGAAGTCCTCCTTCACAAATGATGATCTTGTTGCCTCCTTGAGCCCAAATCCAGTCAAGAACACCAAGAACAACCCTCTGGTCCCTCAACAACCAAGAGAAGGTGTAACACTATGTGTTTGTGTGCAATAGTATGGACAAACAAACACTAGACACACAAAAGAGAGAGATATAGAGATAGGAAATATGTATCAACCCTAACCCTAATCTAGAGCTCCCTCTGAAATTTTTGTAACCCTGATGCCAAGAGAGGAAGCCTCTTCTTATAGGCAACTCCCTCTTGTAAGGCTTCCAAAACAAGCCATCCAAGAGGGAAATCCCTCCATACACGTGTATGGAGGGGAACAGAGTGGGTGCCAGCTATCACAACTGGCACAAAATATCTACTAAAAGTAGATGAACAGTGATCGGCCATCCAAAATTGCCATTTTGACAAAATAAATGGCCGATCGGCAACAAAGAGTGTCGACCGGCAATATACATTGCCGATGGCATAAAATCACTGGCCGGTGGCCTCAAGCCATGGCCGGTGATGTGTGGGGATGCCTCACAAGACATTCCCTGCCCCTCCAAGGCAAAACACAAGTGTTTGGTGCAAAACCAGACACAACACGGTCGAGTCGAGAGATCCTGAGGCAAGGCACGCAACCGAGACCTCCGGGAACTCAAGACGAACACAAACAAGGGTAATCACCAAGTGTTCCAATGGTGACGTCCAAGTCTTGAGGACGGTCAAAAATGGAGTGTCTACAGTTGCCCCTCTTTGACAGGACTCGAAAGTCATAACAATGACGGGAGTGAATGTCTAAGCCCAGAGATGACCCATTTTTGACAAGGTCGAAGACTCAGACAATCATGCAAGACAAACAAGATATGCGCCCGAAGGCGGGGGCAAGATGCAAGACAATGCACAGAGCCGGACATAACTTATGATCATGCAAAGAAAGCTGTAATGAAGCACACATGCGACAGTTTTAAGCTAGCATACACCAATGCAACTACATTACAAATGCAGAAAGGATGTAAGAGAATTATGTAATTCTCGATACGTCTCACTCGGAGGATACAATACCTGTGCGGCTCGTCTGGTTGCACCAGCTTCAAACGAACCGTACATACAATATCGTGCCTACAAAGAAAGCAAACTTAACAGGTACAATGTTATTAGCAACATACATGACAATGCAAAAATGAATGCAAAATGATATGCAATATATACAAAACTATGTATGAACAATGCAAATGAAAGTGCAATGCAATTGAATCATGATCCAATCATGAGCGGTTCGAAACCACACCTATGTCAAATAGATTGATGGAGGTAACAAGTCCGTCTACCATAGAACGGTCAACAGAACTATGAGTAATGTAGACGGACACAAGAACAAGTATTGGGGAGAATGACAAAGGTGGGGAAATGACCCGCTGGGGAAAGGACTATGATCCTAATGCTGGATGCAACAATTACACTACAATGTAATATATAATGAAAATGCTGGGGAAATGGCAATGGATATGGCACGCGGGCCAAACCAAATCTTGCCTAGGCAAAGCATGTACGCATACAAGCTACGTCTAACATAGAACGGTCCACTGAACTATGCTTCGACACGAGAAGTATGGGCACATACCGGACCAAGCTCAACATGGAAAGGCGCAAGCCATAAATGGAAGGTGATGAATGCATGCAAATTACAATGCAATGTGCACTGGGATGGAAAAGATACGATGGATAAGGCACACAGGCCAAACCAAATCTTTGCCTAGGAAGGGCATGTACACGTACAAGCCGTGTCTAACATAGAACGGTCCACTAAACTATGCTTCGACACGAGAAGTATGGGCACATATCGAACCAAGCTCAATCATGGAAAGGCGTGAGCCACAGATGGAAGTGGTGCAGTGAATGCATGCAAGCTACAATGCAATGTGCACTGGGATGGAAAAGATACGATGGATAAGGCACGCAGGCCAAACCAAATCTTTGCCTAGGAAGGGCATGTACACGTACAAGCCGCGTCTAACATAGAACGGTCCACTGAACTATGCTTTGACACGAGAGGTATGGGCACATACCGGACCAAGCTCAATCATGGAAAGGCGCGAGCCATAAATGGAAGTGATGCAGTGAATGCATGCAAGCTACAATGCAATATACACTATATTACAATGATGCATGACAATGCAACTATTTACGATGGTGCATGACAATGCAACTATTTATGATGATGCATGACAATGCAATTATATTTTTTGTTTGTTTTTTGAAATGCAAATGATGCATGAATGATTTCAAAGTGCGCGACAACATGCGGCTTTTAAGATGCACGTGAACTTGAATATGCGACGACGTGAGTCGCTTGAAATACATGTATAATGCAACTTATCAAAAGTCGTTCAGGCACGACAAACACCGAAGGACTTGCACCTTTAGAGGATTTAGGGTCTCCTAGACCGTCGTATGTACAGGACGGTGTGATGTGCAAAATAGCGCGATTGAATGCATGCAAAATGCAATGAGATGCGCAAAATAGCGCGATTGAATGCATGCAAAATGCAATGAGATGCGCAAAACAGCGCGATACGTTAGACAACGCGAGTGCACAAGACAGTGCGATGCGCAAGATAGCGCGATGGAATGCATGCAAAATGCAATGAGATGCGCAAAACAGCGCGATGCGTTAGACAACGCGAGTGCACAAGACAGTGCGATGCGCAAGATAGCGCAATGGAATGCATGCAAAATGCAATAAGATGCGCAAGATAGCGCGATTGAATGCATGCAAAATGCAATGAGATGCGCAAGATAGCGCGATGCGCTAGACAATGCGAGTGCACAAGACAGTGCGATGCGCAAGATAGCGCAATGGAATGCATGCAAAATGCAATGAGATGCGCAAAACAGCGCGATGCGTTAGACAACGCGAGTGCACAAGACAGTGCGATGCGCAAGATAGCGTGATGGAATGCATGCAAAATGCAATGAGATGCGCAAGATAGCGTGATGCGTTAGACAACGCGAGTGCACAAGACAGTGCGATGCGCAAGATAGCGTGATGGAATGCATGCAAAATGCAATGAGATGCGCAAAACAGCACGATGCGTTAGACAACGCGAGTGCACAAGACAGTGCGATTGACATGTGATGCACATGGGGCAACTTTTGAGTTTTGTAAAAGCCAAAAGGATATGGAAAGGATACACCCTGCACGAATTCGAGTGCCACGCACAGAAGACACAATCCGAGGTCAAAACGGAGGCCGGTTGAGCCTCGGAGATGCACGTTTCTTGCACCGTCTTGAGCAATGAAGGCCCTGAACCACACATATAACCCAAAAAAGGATGTAGGAGGCTCCAAAACCACTGTAAGAGACCACCGGATACCCACCGGCCATCAAAATGCATCACCGGCCATCCATCGGCCATCATACAATTTCCATCGGCAAACTATTTTGCCGACCAGCAAAGAGTGTGGCCGACCGGCAAAAAGTCCCTGTATCGGGGCAATTTTGGCATTTCGCTACGGGCCTTTTAAAATAGGGCTTCTAGCCCTATTTTCTTTACTTCTCCTTGCTCGAAATCTTCTCCTCTCTCTCTCTAAAATATTTTCCGAGCCTTATTTCCTCGTTTTCCTTGGTTTTTGGCTCCGTTTCGTCGTTCGATTCGCGTTCACCCTTGCGTTTCGAACGTTTTGAACCGATTGAAATTTCATTTCGGTGTTGTTTTTTTGATTTCTGCCACTCAGGGCTTGTTTCCCTTGAGTTTTTCTCGATATCTGTGCTTTTTCTGTACTTCGGCTTTTCCGGCCTTTTCCGGCCCTCTCGGGGTTGACTTTTTGTTGACTCTTTACATTCTCGCCCGATTTTTCGTCTTCCGGCCATTTTCACATTCTCTTCGAGATGGCGGATGATCTTCTACAGGGCGGGACCCCTCCAGAGCTCGAGATGGATCCCGAGGCCAACCCCTTGCCACTTTATATCCGGCCGTTCGATCCGAAGACCTACAGGCCTGCAGTTCATGTGATGCTCCCCGATGGACTACGCCAGTTCCGAAGCTTCGAGAGGGGCGTGGCACTCGAGCTTCTCCTGCGTGAGCCTACCTCCCATCTATCCTTCAACGCTTCCAAGGTAACATTCTTTCTTCTGTTTTATTATTTTCCGCAATGTAGAACATAACTGCCATTAGTTGATTCTGTTCTCTAACTGCTTAGCCCGGATGCACCGATACATTGTACACTGTAGTTGATTGCAAACAAACTTACAACCGATATCTGTTTGAAACTTACACGTGCACACGCACTGCACCGACCCTGAATCACCCAAACACACGGCGCACATTGTATTTCACTGCATACACACTGGTACCCAGTATCTGCTTGAGTTTGAAAACATGCACACATGCTGTATTTGCCCTGAACCACTCAAACACGCTGACACATCACACGTTGTAGTTCATTGTAAGTACACCGGCACCCGATGTCCGTTCGAATTTGAAAACATGCACACATGCTATATACCTGTATGCTTCTTAAAACTGCGTTTTGAATATTGCCTCGCAATTGTTGTTTTTTATTACAGGGGGATTCCCATACCATCCGCGGGTATGGGAATGTCGTTGCTCGGGATTGATACATAGAGCTGCCAGACGCGGTTCATCATATCGTCGACGAGGCCGGTTTCAGCATCTTCTGCAGGGGGTTCTCCCGGCTTACGACCTGCAGGCCCTTGCTTGCCGCTTTAGTGGAGAGGTGGTGGGATACCACCAACTCCTTCCACTTCTCCGTTGCGGGGGACATGACAATGACCCTTATGATTTCTCGATGCTCACCGGCATCGGGGTAGGGGGTGATCCGATCCCCTTCGACACCGATATGGATGAGTGGGACGCCGCCCAGCTGTACCTGCTCGGTACTCAGCCTCCTCTCGCTTGAGCAGGGTTTGTCAGGTACTCTTGGTTCGAGAGCCATTTCTGGATTCAGCCAGCCTTGGCGGAGGAGGCGCAGATGACCCCAGAGGAGGTGGATCAGTATGCGCGGGGCTTGATCGTGTTCCTCTTCGGGACGACTCTTTTCGCTGACCGGGCGAACACCGTGCCTCTATGTCTGTTGAGCGCACTGGTGGATGTCAGGCGGATCCACCGCTATGACTGGGGTGGCGCCGGCTTGGCCACTTTGTATGGTTACATGAGCTCTTCTTCCCGCCTCAGCGGACAGCTTCTCGGCGGCTACTAGCGAGCTTGGGAGGTACATCTTTTTCCCCTTTCACATTTCTGCTTCACGTTTTATGTATTCTGTACACTGCACACACCACGGTCTGCCTCTCACTGACTATATACTGCACATGCAGCACATATATACTCTGCTTTACTTTGACTGTATACTGCACACACTGTATACTCTATACAATACACTGCACAACACACGGCTCTGCCATTTCTGCTTTATTCTGTATTTTGCTTTATCTGATAGTCATACTTATATTTGTTCTGCAGTTGTGGGTGTATGCCTACTTTCCCAGGCTTGCCCCAGTACCTGATGTGGAGACCCCACTCGGCGTCCCCTTTTCTCATCGCTTTGATGTGCGATGCGTGCGGAGACCACGGGAGTCTTTTATTTTCTTCCACCGCTACTTCGACACCATCACCGCCGCGGAGGTATGTTCAACTTTAGAATTTGTTTAGGCTTTGCTTAGCACTGTATGTTTGATAACAGATAGATAACAAACTGCATATTTACCTGCAGATCACCTGGCAGCCCTGGGCTCCGTTGCCGGCCGTGACCCGGGATCACTACGAGAGTGCAGAGGAGACTGCCCGTTGCCGGATTCTGTTGGAGGGCCCGGTCTGTCGGGCTTGGTGCCTGGGCGAGCGTTTCTTGCGTCAGACCCTGGGTTTACCGGAGCAGATAGTTTCGGGTCCGCCTCCTACACATATGAGGCATACAGAGGGGTTCTCCTTTGAGCACATGAGGGACCACACCGTCAGCTGGGGTGCAGAGCGTCACAGAGGCGAGGGCGACTACGCAGAGTACATCCGGACCTACATTATGTGACCCTTGAGCGGTTGTCGCCGAGCTGAGAGAGGGGGACCTGCGGCGCCAGTAGCTGGAGTAGGAGCTGGGGCAGGGACGTCGAGGACGGCTCGTATCCGTGGTAGGATCGGAGCTCGGAGAGGTCAGGGGGTTAGCTGGCAGCGCTACCCACGATACTGACATGCTGAGGACAGGGTGGAGCGACGTACCAGATTCCCTTTGCTCCTCCTCCGGCTGACCATGAGTTGGTCGGGTTCTATGACTTACCTCCGGTATGTACTACTTCATCTTGCATCTTGCATTGTCATTTTATTTCAGTTTATTTTGATATTCCGCAGAATACTGATGCCTTTGATACTTTTGCAGGCGTCCTCCGAGTATACTTGGCAGTCTCTGGAGTTGAATGCCTCCATGATGGGGATGCTACAGCGGACCTTCGACCTCTTGGCCCTCTATAGTATTCCGGTATGTTCTTCTGATCACGGCCTCAAACCATACTCATAAGCTGCTTCACATAATCTGGTGCACAACACAACACTTGATAAGTTGCCCACGTCATTCATACACTGTACTCATATACTGCATTCTGCACTGGTAAACTGCTCACGGCATTTGCACACTGTACTCATACACTGCATTCTGCACTGATAAACTGCTCACAGCATTTGCCCACTGTATTGCATACATTGCATTCTATACTGATAAACTACTCACGGCATACTGATGAGTTTGCCTCTTGTGCTTTTCAGCCTCCCTTCCAGATTCCTCCGGTGGGTGGCGCTCCGGCTGGGCCCTCTATTCCTGCTCGAGGAGGGCGTGGAGACGCTGTACGTCCCCGTACCAGGGCCGGGCGTGTTCATGTCGGGAGTAGCTCTCGGGCGCCGACCCCTGATGATGACGCTGATGATGCTGATGAGTCCGAGGCAGAGGCGGAGGCCGGGTCATTTGAGGAGGCTGGAGACGACTCAGACTCAGGCTCAGATGGCGATGCTGATGACGATGCCCCTGGACCTTCGTCCAAGAAGAGGGCGAGGACAGATCCCCGGGCCCGAGACTACTGATGATGATCCAGATTGCTGCTTTTCTTCTTTTTTGTACTTTTTTTTTCTTTTTCTTCCTTCTCTTTGCTGGTAGTTAGATTACCTTGTACTACCGCAGGCAGATTTTTGTTTTCAAAGCTATGTACTTGAAAAAGATATTGAAATGAACAAAATTTTTGTTTAAAAAGTGTTACATTTACATATCTCATGTATTGCATCGCATCACATCATGTTGCATCTCAATGTGAATGGAATTGACCTGTTGTCTGAAAAAAAATTGAGCATTTGTACTGTAATGATCAGATAACCAAATGGCCTCATAGCAAAACAGCCCAAGCAACACACTGCTCAAACTGAATGCACAGCCCATACTCTGTTGGGGATTAGTTTGCATACAGCCCCTAACACCACACTCGGTTCATTCTGCACACAGCAAATCCTGAACAAACGACCCAATCTGACAAGACGGAACACAAACATGGAACCAGTTGAAGTTGAAGCACGCTTAGATGCCCCGAATTTTTTTCTTCTTCTTTTGCTTCGCACCGATGTAGAGAATGGCACAACACTCTGAGCATAAACGATTTTCGAAATAAAAAAGGATTTTCAACTGGGGTATCGAGCCTACAACTGAACACAGCGGGAAGGACTCAAACAAAAGGGTACACGACCTAAACACAACGAGACACGCTCGGAAAAGACCCAAAACAAAAGTTGAGGTGAACAAAACGAAAGACACGACACGCGGACATGTTCAACGAAAGACCTCAAATCTCAAGGAGCCAGTTCCTCCGGGTATATTTCCCACCCTTTCTGATTTGTGATTCTCACGTCACTCGGCCCTCAGGCTCGGTTTTTTCCTCTCAAAACCCTTTTTCTTACTTTTCTCTCAACTTACATCTCTCTATTCTTTATTCTCTCATTTTTCGTCCCTCTCCAAGGTGATTGATGAATGAATAGGAAGTTGCGGGTTCATGCCCAACGCCGTTAGCTCACAGCTATTTCTTCTGGTGGGTAGAGTGCCCTCCTGACAAGTATGTTGACGACGGGGGGAAAGACAGAATGCCTGACTCAACTGTGCTCCTAGTTCATCATTTTGACCATTTTTTGTTTTGGTTTTCTATTAAAACAGTTTTGATCA
Source organism: Camellia sinensis (assembly GCF_055761805.1). Taxonomy (NCBI): domain Eukaryota; kingdom Viridiplantae; phylum Streptophyta; class Magnoliopsida; order Ericales; family Theaceae; genus Camellia; species Camellia sinensis. The sequence continues at coordinate 214,948,205 of NC_138961.1, forward strand.
AGATGAGAGTCGGATCAACGTACTTGTTCGATTTTTGATTTGAAAATCATGCAAGTCAGGCTGTAAGCACTAAAAATTTTCCTTTTTTAGGTCCAAGAAAAGGTCGGGTTTTGAAAAATGGAATAGTTTTCGAGAAAATAGTCAACCTCAGTAAAAAAAAAACTATTTTTGCAAACGGCCAATGCTAAACGAGCACGGAACTTACCCTTGAGATACGCAACCTCGGATCGGAGGCAATGGAAAATTGCCCATTGCTTGAGGGGGCTGGATGGCAACGGAAAGTTGCCTCTGGTTTGAACGGTAACTCGCGACGACTCATGGCAACGGAAAGTTGCCCCTTGTTTAGATGATGCCGTAGCAGTCCGCAAACAGTCTTCATTGGTGGTGGTCGAACTCTTGGACACGGAGATGACGAAGACGGTCATAATCAATATATGGACACAGTCACTTTGGAAGTGTTGGCGACTAGACTTTGGGATGAAATCGAAACCATTGTATGGACTGAGATGCTATGAAAGCGTTGGGGGCTGGACTTCAGAATGAAGTTGCCTACGTATCCCAAACATGGGAATCAAGCCTTACGTAGTTCTGGTTAAGGTACACTCGGATATTTTAACCTTCACTTTTCAGGCTCTAACTTTCGCCAAGGTGCCCGATGCGAGTTTTCGACCTTGCGAGCTGCTTTTCATTTTCCTTTTTTTTTTCTTCTTTTTTTTTTTCTTGATTTTTTGTATCTTTTCATTCTCTTTTTTCTTTCTTTCTTTTTTTTTGATTTTATTTCTTCTCTTTTTTTGCATTTTTTGTATTTTTCTCTTGCTCTAACTTTTGCCTGGGTCGCCCTTCTGGGTTTTCGGCCTAGCGAGCCTCTCAAAAGGGTAAAAGTGTAACAAGTCCATGCCAAATGGTTTTTTAAGTTGAAGCCTCTCTGCATCTAGGAGAACGACTGTTGCAATGATTTGCAGAATAATCCATCATGGCTGCTCCACAAGCTTCTTTTAGTGAGATCTAATCTTTTTTATTCGACTTTGGTGCCTCTTGTTCGAGGGCTGCTTCAAAACTGGCCACACGGGCCTCCTCTGACAGTTGACCGTTGAATGTTCCGAATGAGTTCGAGGTTCAAAACAAACAGGTCTAATCTTGAGGTCGAGAGCGATCCTATGCTGCACCATCTCAGGAGCGATTCCACACAGGTCTTCGCAGGATCGCGCGAAATATTTTGTTTTTGAAAGTTTTTTTTTTAAAGAAAGCAACAAATCGCTCGCGCTGAAGATGGTGTGGAACCGGTTTGGATCGAGCCAGGGTCCTTCCCAGTACTCACGCTGACAAGCATGATTTCATTTATTAAGGGCTTAGCATGCCTCTCTTTCTCTCAATTGATCAAATTTTTGCAAAACCGGAGGAATTCCTTCCTCTTCGTTTTTATCACAATGTTTCGAAAAATGTTTTGAAGAACTTAGGTCAATGCAATAATTCTCAAGGCACAGAAGAGCAGGTAGAATGCAGGGTCGTTCCATTCAAAACCTCTAGCACAACTAGCCCAAAACAAACAATAAGCACGGAATCATGATAGCCGCAGCTATTTCATTCAGGTTTCTCGGATGTAACTGGCTCCACAGCAGAGACAGACTCAAAAAGAAAGCAAAAAGGTTAAATACAAAAACGGTGTTCGAGGTAACAACCCCGGAATCACTCGACATCCTACACAACGGGACTGACTCGGTACCACAAGACAGACCCAAAATCAAAAAGACTGACTCAAAGCAAAGAGACAGACTCAAAAACAAAACAGAGAACTGACTCAAAACCCAAGCCAGAAGCTACAAAACTGCATTTACAAATGCTCAAAAAGTGCGTGCCAGACGCCACATCTGAAATATACTGAGCGCCGCCCGCAGGTGGTCCAACCCCTGATCACATATTCGCAGTATCCTCAAAGTCCAACAGCTCGGTGGTAACAGACTTCGGTGAGGTAGGTGGAAGAATGACCTCATTATCGATCAGATCCTGCACTTCATGGCGAAGGCGGAAACAATTATCGGTGGCGTGACCGGTCTGTTGGTGATACGCGCAGTACAAAGCAGCATCATGTGTGAGAGGGAGATTCTTCGGGAGAGGCCAAGGTTCAAGGGGTTTGAGGTGCCCTCTTTTGGCAAGAATCTAAAGTGCCTTAGACAGAGGCATGTAGAGAGCATGAAAGATCCTGCGCCCTCGGGGCAGGTACTTTGAAGTCTGAGTATTCTTACTAGACGCACTAGCAAAAGGGTCGGTAGGCACTGCCTTGGTTTTCTGATCTTTCCCAGGTGCAGGGTTGGGAATAGGAGGAACTGTTCTGGCATGACAGGGCCTATCCCGATTTTCTGACTGACTTGAACTACCCTCAGGTGGAGTGGGAAAAGCATCCTCCACAGTTTTTGCCACAACTGCAGATATCTGTTGCTTGTTCATCCCTCCGGCTTTCAAAGCCTCGACTGCTCGCAGTAGTTGTTCAATGAGATCAGCATCTGCCTTCATTTTGTTCTTACCTCTGGCCTCGCCCTGATCAAGGGTTTGGGTTGCTACATCAGAGCGAAGCCCGGTTGTTGCTGATACGTCGTTGCTGTAGCTGGAAGCAACCTCTGGTTGGCTGAGCTCTATCACAATCCGCCCCAGTAGCGGGGGCTCCTGTGGTATGAAATTCCCGGCATACGGTGTCGTTGGTGGCGAAGCCGACATTCCATAGACCAGATCGGCCACGGATCTCAAGAGGTCACCAATCATTCCCATCAGCTCGAATGTAGTGGGCTCGCGAGCCTGATACAACTGGGGGGTCCAGACTAGGTGCGCGACAGGCGACCTGGGTGGATGCGGTTCATCGACATTGGTCCCGCTTTGTAGAGTGATTCCTTGATCTGATGCGGCCGTCATAACCACAATCTCCTCTGAATTTTACGTCATGATAAGTCCGCTGTACTGAACGGTGACTGACGGATCAGATATCTGTCTTGCCTCAGCAAGGGGGAACACTAGCTATTCTATATCAACTCTCTGAACCTCTGAACTGAAAGGAAAAACAAACAGCATTTCAGCCCAAACAGATCAAACACGGGTGTAGCCGAACAACTGCACTCTATTACTGATCACTGTTCCCCAGAATCACTGTTTCCAAAACTGAACTTGATACCTGCAGATAACTGATTTCTCAACAACACTGATACTGGTGCCCTCAGGTCTGATACTCAAACTTGCGAACTGATATGTGTGTTCCCCTGCATAGATACACTCTAAAACACATAGCAAGTAAAGAGAGCCAAAACACCCCTATAGAGGGGTAGGGTTTCCCTGTCCTATTTTGTCAGGAGCTAGGGTTTCACTATGCACGCAGCAGTTTTCAAACAACCTAACATCGGGTAAGCAACCTGTCCTAGTTTGGAATGGTCACTATGGATTTCGATATGCACTAGGTCGAATGGTCGAAAAGGGTGCCCCGGTAAAACCAGGGTTTGTGTTCCCATACTGTCAGAGCCCACAACCGGTCAGCCTTATGGCGTGCTTTGACAAAGTCAAGCCTCCGACAAACCGTTCAAGAATGACAGATGGCAAACACGGTGTCCTAGGCTCACCAATGCAGATGCAATGCAAAGAGACACATAAATGAAATCAAAACAGGATATCACGAGTTCGAGTCAAGCTCTCTAATTCCCCAGCAGTGTCGCCAGAAACTGTAGACGCGCCCGTGGGCCTCACTACAGTTCAGACTCAATTTGTGTCACGGTCCTTAATCTGAACCAAAGAGTCCAAATCCGAAAAATCGATTTGAGAAACAGATTTTTAAAAAGAAGTGCCAAACATTGACTGCTTTGCCAGATACAGAGTCGCCACCTAAATATTTTGTTTTGGGAAATTTAGGAAACCTTGACTCGGTGCCAAAGGCCACGTGTCCGTCATCACCAAAGTTGCCTCGGCTCGGGAGCTTGGGTACGATCGGGGAAGGTCAGCTATGAGCACCCCCTCTCGCCCGATCCGAAGATCGGCCTCTACTAACCGTGATATCCATTTTTGAAAACGTTATGTGTTCTTATTCCGGTTATTAGCCTAGAATTACTATGTTATGTGCACCGCAAACAAGTATAGACCAAATTGCCTAAATTGGAACAAAACGTTGCATATCCGTTTGTTTGGAAAATGCTTTGGAATTTGCTACTCACAAGTAGGCTAAAATACGGATTTCAATGAGTTATCCCAACTCAAACAATCCAACCTTCATCCATAGGCATTCAAGCAGTTATATCACATAAGCAGCTAACCTCATGGTAATCATGCAATTATGGCAACACTCACACGCATGCGGTATGCTAAAGCAAAAGGACTTACAGAGTACTCCAAGCCAAAACAATAAACTAGTTAGCAAACATGCGTGATCCTAGTTCATGTTATAGTGGCTAATGCAACGCATACAGAATGCAATTAGGATAGGCTCAGCTAATCCTAAAATGGCATGTAAAGTGCGGCAAGTAGCATGTATTCAAGTCAGATTTGAAATACGATGCAGTTAGCATGATGCGCCGAGCCCGGTGCATGCAATACTGATGAATGATGCACGCATGCATAGCATAAGGTATGCTAAAGTAAACATGTCCTATTACTAGCCATCAAAGCAGGTAAGTAAAAGGGAGAAAGAAGCGGGGGTTGGAAGACATGCACACACTCACCCACACTTATTACAAATTCGCCCTCGCTCGGAGGGTTCGAAAGAATAATACAGTCCGAATAACAAACCAACTATCCTCGCTAATTAATTATTACAGACCAACTAAATTAGTTAAGAAAACCAACTAATCTAAGAAAGCGATTAACGGCCTCGGGAAAAGAGCCCAATGTAATGCATGCTCGGTCTTGCTCGGAAGTCCACTGCCATGCACAAGCCGCCTCTATTTTTCCTGCTCTACTTCTCTGAAGACTGCCAAAGTCTCAAGATGTGTTCATTGGATGTTGGGGAATGCCACCGGCTGGAGGGAATCATCATCGGCTGTGATTTGGTGTCGATCGGCCAAACATAAATCCATCGGCCACAGATGGATTGCCGGTCGGCACTCTGTGCAGTCGATCGGCAAAAAGTTCCTGCAGAATCTGTTTGACAGTAGCAGAGGACAGAGCTTTGCATGGCAATGCAATTCAAGCAATGTATGCACCAACCATATCCCTTATCATGTTTATGACTCAAAGGGACATGGTCCTTGGTTCTCAGACCATCAATCGCGTATTTCAATGCGTGATGGCCCAAGAGACCAAATTATGCATGTTGATTTCAAATGCAATGCAAACCAACAAACAAATGCCCAATTCCCATCACTAAATCAAGGAACAAGGCATGCATGCTAGATGGAGTGCAACCTAGGCATGTGAACTAGCATGCAACACGGGCATACAATGCATTTATGCAAGTATGCAAGCAAACATGTAAGGTAAGCATGCAAACAAGCAAAGAGATAGACTTAAACATGATTAGGCAATTCTCAAACAAGCCTAAATCAGTGGCCAAAGTGCTCAAACATGGAGGCCAACACACGCACACACATGCACATGTTAAAGGGCTAATACTTAAGCACAAAAGGGCAACTCTCAAGCACACTTGAAGGAGGCATAACATGGACAATTAGCAAGTAAATTAAGCTTTGAAAATCATGCAAGAACATGGTGCCAAACCAACCCAAACAATGCAATCAAGGTATGCAAGCAAAGTCCAAGATTCAAAGCAAGCTAAAGGGGTATTGAACCACACTTAACAAGACCAAACATGGCATGAATTCAATGACCCAAAACAGAGTTTTAGCACATAAAACAAAGCCCAAAAGATTACTTACATGGCATCTAAATGACTTGAATTCAAAAGCATGCACAATGACCAAAACATGGAGCATGCAACACAAGCCTTTGACACATCAAAGGGACCATGAAATGCAAGCATACAAGCATACTGAGTGGACTGAAATGACATGGAAAATGGTCCCAACCCACTAAATCAAAGCAAGTAATGCATGCTATACACTCACACCCCTAAGGCCAACAAGCCAAAAATGCAAAGGGGCTATACAATGCATACCAAAGTCGACCCAAACAACTAAGGACAGACCTTAATCATGGCAAAATAAACATGAAAGCTTCACAAAGCCAAACCTAAATCATGCTAGAACAATGGTTTACAACCTAAGGCATGTTAAGGCAACAAAATGGCATTACAAGACATGTATGCTAAGCAAGCATGGTGTACCAAAACCAACTTAAAACAATACTATTTCATGGCAAAATAAGCATAAATAACAGCGATGGCATGGTCAACAAGAGCCTAAGCTAGGTGCTCTCTCAAGAGGCAAAAATGATCCTTTTCAAGGACAACAAGGAGAGGGGGTGGCCCTCTCCTTCTTGGGACCTCAAGGCACCATCCTTACCACTGAAATCCCTCAAGATTTCAGTGGTGAGGAGGCCCAAACACCAAAGTCCCCGAGCTCACACAAAATAGCACAAAACAAGGGCCAAACAAGGCTTAAGAGGGGTCAAAAAACCCCAAAGCTTAAAACACTCTGAACAAACTATTTAGAGGCCTTAAAAACAGAACTTTTATGTATTATATGCAAAGCCAAAAAAAAGTTGCAAGATAGGTAAAAGTAGTGTGCAAAAATGGGATAAAAAGGGACTAGTTTCTTACCCTTGAAGTCCTCCTTCACAAATGATGATCTTGTTGCCTCCTTGAGCTCAAATCCAGTCAAGAACACCAAGAACAACCCTCTGGTCCCTCAACAACCAAGAGAAGGTGTAACACTATGTGTTTGTGTGCAATAGTATGGACAAACACATACTAGACACACACAAGAGAGAGATATAGAGATAGGAAATATGTATCAACCCTAACCCTAATCCAGAGCTCCCTCTGAAATTTTTGTAACCGTGATGCCAAGAGAGGAAGCCTCTTCTTATAGGCAACTCCCTCTTGTAAGGCTTCCAAAACAAGCCATCCAAGAGGGAAATCCCTCCATACACGTGTATAGAGGGGAACAGAGTGGGTGCCAGCTATCACAGCTGGCCAGCTATCACAGCTGGCACAAAATATCTACTAAAAGTAGATGAACAGTGATCGGCCATCCAAAATTGCCATTTTGACAAAATAAATGGCCGATCGGCAACAAAGAGTGCCAACCGGCAATATACATTGCCGATGGCATAAAATCACTGGCCGGTGGCCTCAAGCCATGGCCGGTGATGTGTGGGGATGCCTCACAAGGCATTTCCTGCCCCTCCAAGGCAAAACACAAGTGTTTGGTGCAAAACCAGACACAACACGGTCAAGTCGAGAGATCCTGAGGCAAGGCGCGCAACCGAGACCTCCGGGAACTCAAGACGAACACAAACAAGAGTAATCACCAAGTGTTCCAATGGTGACGTCCAAGTCTTGAGGATGGTAAAAAATGGGGTGTCTACAATCTGCAATAAAGATCTTCTCACTGCCTCCATTTACTTCTTGTTGAGTCTTGCGGCATGCTCTGGATTTGTTCATGCTCAAAACTTTCAAGCAGGAATTAAAATATGCACAAGTTCTGCTTAAAGTCTGAGGCATGACTGTGTTCGGTTAGTTCTAATCAGCTACTTGGCATAATTTCAGTGGCTTTAGTAAAATTGTAAACTATGGACTAAAATAGTGTAAACAGGAGATCTTAAAATACATTATTTCAGAAAGGTTTAAAGCACTTGCTACAAATGATATATAATTAGTTTCCAGAACTTCAATAGAAAAAAGAGGTTCTTAACATATACTAATCTCCTTCTTTTATATATTTTTATTATGTGTACATGCCTTGAGAGGATATTTAGCATAATCTGTTTCTTCTTGCTTGTAGTTATTGTTGGTGATTAGATAGTGGTGCAAGGGTTCTTTGTGGTTGGCAAATTACCATCATAAGTGCATTTTAACACATCTGGATTCCTCACAAGCCGTGGCCCAACAGGCACTTTGTTGGTTTTTGGATGAACATCCTGCACGATGACAACGCTTATAGATGAAAAAATAAAATAAAATCCTGAATGCCAATGGCTTAGCATTTCAAAAGGAATATATATACATATGTGTGTATGTATATATATAATTAAAGAAGCTTTGCTACCTGTCACTGATACTTGACAATGTGCCTTTTAATTTGGACAGGCTTTGACGTATTCCTAATGTGTCTCTGCATTCTCAAGATGATGTTAAATTGTTGTGGTTTTTACTTTAGATTATTTTTTGTTCCCAATTCTTTGTCTGATATGGCAATTTAATTACGAGTGGTTCAATAGTTTACTGAATCCACAGATGATTTTGACTTTTAAATGCGTTTCTGCAGCTTAGACTTGTGCTTGGTTTCACTAAGATTGCTCATAGTCATTACTGTTTGTATGCAGCATAGTGGTTGAATTTAAAACCAGAAATAATCTTCTTTCTTGAGCCGTTTTCTTGTTTAAGTTTTGAGTAGATTGTCCGTAAGAAATTTAAGTTATGTCAATGATTGTGAAGTTCCTGCAGGCACCTGCTCTTTAATTAAAAGAACCGGATGCATTTTTTGCACTAGTAGTGATATTTTATGGAATTATTTATAACAAATCAAACCAAGCATTAAGTCCTATCAAATGGGGTCGGATGCATGAATTCTTCTTTTCTACTTGACTCTCCAAAGCCATTTCGTTAGTCAAATTAGGGAGATTCAAATCTCTATTTACTACACTAGTCCATGTCAATCTAGACCTACCCCTTTCCCTAATACCACCATCTACCGTCACTGTATCTCATCTCTTCGCTACTGTTTCTGTTGGTCGCCGTTGTATATGACCAAACCATTTCAATCTATTTTCTCTCAACTTATCTTCTATCAGTACTACTCCTGCCCATTCTCGAATATACTAATTCCTAACTTTGTCTTTTCTAGTCTTGCCACACATCCACCTTAGTATCCTCATTTCAGCAACACTCATCTTATCTACATGTTGTTTCTTAGTTGCCTAACATTCCGTCTCATACAACATCGTTGGTCTAATAGCCGTTATATAGAACTTTCCTTTTAGTCTAATGGGTATTCATTTATCGCACAGTACTCTAGACGCGCTCCTCCACTTAAGCCACCCTGCCTTAATTCTGTGGATCACATCCACTCCAATCTCTCCAGTCGTGATAATCGATCCTAAATAACGAAAATGTTCACTCTTAGCCTTAGGTAGTTCGTGGTCTTCAATCTTCACTTCTCTTTTGCTTCCAATGTGACTGTTACTAAAATTATACTCTATATATACTCTAATTCTGCTTATCCTAAATCATTTAGATTCAAATGCTTTCTCCAAATCTCCAATTTAGTGTTAACTCCTTCTCTAGTCTCATTCACTAACACGATATCATCTGCAAAAAACATACACCATCTCGAATTATTTATGTCATTACGAAATCTGAGGTAGTTAGGGGCACTGCAAAAAAGCCAGAAATGTTGCTGTCACATTGGCATTTGATATGTGAAGTTTTTGCAATCTGACTAGGTGGTGGAACAGTTTGTAGGTAAGTGTGAAGTGATCAAATGATAGTTTTGATTTTTTCTAGTGGGTTATATTGTATAATTGTATTCAATTATCAAGTAGAAAGATAGGTAGAGTTGATTACCTGATCGAAGATGGCTGTTGGGATTGCAAGGGTGGCACAAGCATTAGGGGAATCAACTATTCCTAAAATCCTTCCTTCGCATGGGCATCATGACAGTAGAAGATACATCTGATAGCCACCATCATACCACCTTGGTCAATAACATACCAAAATCCTAACTTATCATACTCATCTTTTTTGTGTTTTCTACACTAAATGTATGCTCAGATGAATAATAAATGTTGCTTTAGGAGAGAGATGTTAGAGCTGTTCTTTAGAGTACCCAAATTTGGACAGGTAGTCGATTGCATTGAGCATTGAACGTTTGTAAGCGACACTTGCATCGAGGTAATGCTGCCTCCCACTCTCATCAACACTGATGGCCTCAAATACTAACCATTCTGAGAATCTTGGCTCAACTGGACCTATCTCGAATATTGGATTTACGTGTAGGGGAGTTGGACCCATTGGTGTGAGGTACTATTTCATTCCACCTCTAATGATTTCACACCTGGCAACAAGTAGAAATGTACTTTTTCTTAGTTTGATAGATTTTATCGCCTGTGTTGCAGACCTGCAGCCATCTGCATTCATGTTTCATGACTTCTGATTTTAAGTTTATCACCCTATTGTGCTGTAAACTCTTTCTTGGTATTATTTATGTCTATTTTTTTTTTTAATCACATGAGGCAGATCCGAAATAGTATGGAATGCTAAGAGCTGAGAGATATGAAGTGTACCTGAGTTCTAGAAAACCACTCATCTTAATTGCGCCGCAGAATGCGACTTCACCATTGCCTTGAGAAAAGTGCATGTCCCCGGTACTTAAATTTCTCCATCTACAAATACTGGAAGGTATATTTTTGCTGCTCTACTGAGATTTTTGATGTCACAATTTCCTCCATTCTCTCTTCCAGGAATTGTCCTTGCAGCCTCGTTAGCAATTTTTTCCCAGTTAGTTGTCCCCTCTTGAATCTACACCCAAAATGTAGAGGAAAATAGCCATCTTGAAAGTATCTAGTGTGAGAAACCGAATATAAAAATTAAGTAAATAATTAAATAATAATATTACAATCTCAAATATTTTGGTGGTGAATTCTAAGGTGCAAATTAAATATTATTGGAGGATCCTTTAATTAATTTTTAAACCTAAAATAAATTTATGGTGAAAGTCATTGATTTAGAAGCAAGATTTATTATTTAAAAAAAAAAATTAGAGAAGAGGGTGTGACTTGAACTCTAGACCATAAAATTAATAAGTTAGGCTCTTACCATTTGAGTTGCATGTAACTTATATATGTATTTTGTATATTTATCTATCTATTTGACCTAAGTGTGCCCACCACTAGTATAAAATAAAATAAACACAAACCCTAACTCTTGTTATAATTGTTTTCCACAACACTAGCAGCCCTAGCAGCCGTGGGTTTATGAAGGAAAGAGAGGGGTTTTTCAGTCATCAAGATTATTGTTGTAGCCAAGAAGGAGAGCTTTGGGTGTGTTGTGCTGTGTGGCCTCCTAGGTTTTCTTCTCTTCTTTCTTTGTTCTTCATCCTTATTCTATTATTATTTTATTCATTCATGGAGGTTGTAGGTTTATATATTTTGTATATATATATACTGTTAAGAAATTTGAGGAGTTAAATTCATGTATAAAGATTGGGTATTATTCTTAGTTCAAAAAAATTCTGCACAGAATCGCAAACTTTAAAAATCAAGAAACCATATCAAACGGATGAATTTTAATCTGAAATTTTTACAGTAGATCAATTACATATTGAATTGCATATCTGAATTTTTTTTATAATTTTTTGGAATCGAAATCCATATAAATTGAGGTATTCAAATCTGTCCAGGAAACCAGTCCAAAACAGTAAATTCGGGAGTGTTGTTCTCTTTGGGTATAAATCCAAAATTTATCAAATTAGTGTCATTAGAACCGGTTACGAGTCTAGTTTCATGCGTTTTTGGCCTTGCATTGATTTCTCGTGTATATTAAGAGAACCGTCAATTTCTTTAAAGTGCTGCAGAAAACAACCTGTTTGGATATAATAAATTGTAGATAATTATTTTGATAAGAAAATCAAGTGAAACCAATTGGGTTTGAAACTTAGGATATACTAGATCATATCTGGAGGTTATTGGAATTTTTCGAATAGCATGGAGTGGGTTTTGTAATTTTCAAAGTTAGCGAATAGGTTGGGAAGGCTTGTTTGAAATTCTGTTTTATCTTAAAGTCACAATTAATTAAGTTTTGACCGGAACCCATGTCTTGGGTGATTTTAAACTTTGAAGAACATGAACTTAGGTAATATTTAAGAGTAACGGTGAGTTGGGTTGAGCCGTGTTAGTGCGCTTTAGTTTGAGGTTACTTAGTTCCTATTTTTTTAGTATTTTTAAATTAGTTGTGACGTGTAAGTTTTATACTTGGTTCAGGGCACTAGTTGGACTTTTACACTCTATACGAGGATTATATTATTTCATTTTCAGGTGAGTAGTTTCATGCTACGTATTTTTATAAATGTTCCCCTACCCTGAACTGTTGGAAAATTAAATTGTTATTTTAAGACTAAACTGTTTTGATAAATTATTATATTATCAATGGAATCAAATTATTTCTGAAACACGTGTGAACTTGGCATACTGTAAACTATTTGTTTTGGTCTCATGTTTATAATGATGAACTACCATGTTTTGCGAAACTGATGTGTATTGATTATTGGGACCATGTGTGTATTTAGTCCAGGAAAATTATTCCACTGTGTGTGGTGACTCTGGCCACTAGGGAACAGATCCGGGTTGGGCCGTGATGACTCTAGTGCTCAACGATTGTAAGGAAAAGACCTTTAAAAACAACTAGGTGACCTTCAATCGGATCGTCTTTGAGAAAAGGCCCAAGTGCCACCCTGAGGATGACTCTTAGTTCGGTATTGGATCCAACGGGGCTTATAGCCTGAGAAATGTGTGGCAGATTATTTGTTTTTATTGGTACCCAGAAAATTATTAGTGTTCATGTTATAATCTGTTTTAAGTGGAAAATGTCGTTTATCATGTTCTTGCGAGACATGAGTATTTTAAGTGTTGAATTGTGAAACCTTCTTTTTGAAACAGATTGTATTTACCAAACTGTATGCCAATCTAGTTTCTGTGATATATATCTTATTTTGGAATTGAACCCTGTTTTCAAAACTGTAATTACTGTCCATGTTGCTACTCACTGAGCTATCAGCTGACTTAATTTTTATCACTTCCAGGTGTTAGAAGGACTTAGAGTGGACTCATGGCATAGCGGGGACTCAATTGCATGGACCTCTAGGGCATTCCTTTAGTTTAGAGTGTTATGTCAAGTTTGTGCATATTTATATTTATTCTTATCGAAGTTCATTTAGGATTATTTTTGATATGTGGGTTGTTTATATCCCATAAGTTTGGATGGTTTTTTTATTACGGTTGATTTTGCCGTTTATAATTGTGACATGTCTGGATTGAGTTTTGGTTATTTATTATTGGACTATTGTTCAGTTGTTCAATGTGATTGGATTCGTGTTTAGGCTTACGTGTGCCTTGGGCTAAGTCCCTGTGGGCCACGGCCGGTCATGCCCGGATTTGGGGTGTGACATCTAGGGGCTTCCAAAATGACACACATTCATCAGTACTCCTTAAATAAATCATACCTTGCCAAGGAGGCAACCTTTGGGTGTTGGTAGGTTTGCCAATGGCCGCGAATGCAGAACTTCGCATAATTTCAGAGTTTGAAGTCCAGTTTCTTCAAGTTTTCTTTCCCTTTCATTCCATATGTTGAGGAGTTCCATTGAAGGTGCTGTTCCAATTACTCCAGGGTGAGTTAAGCCCGGAAATCGTACTCCTGTCCAGCAACATTAGTGCTTAAGTAGCATCGGAAAGAAACAGACAAATTTATGTTGTGTTTGAAGAAAAAGTAATTTTATTTCAGGGGACACCAGGGAAGTATATGTACACGCCTAAGCACTGACATGGACACGTCGACAAGGAAAATTTTAAAAAATGTAGGACATGATTATATGATTATTATATTTCTTATATATGAATATTTAAATCAAAGATAATTTTTGAATTCTAGAGGATAATATGTATTAACTTATTGTTTTTGTTTTATTATTGGATTCCAAGTTATGTTATTTGAACTTATATTGTGTTTCATGTATACGCACTGAGAAGTGATTAATGAGTGTCGTGTTGTGTCAGTGCTTCTTAGGTTCATGACACAGCCTGACCCTGTGGATGGGGCCTTGTATAGTAATCCGGACTTCTCCCCCTACCCCCTCTAAACTGATGATGTTCTTTCGATGGCCAAAAAAAAAAAAGTTAGGAACACAAAATTTACCTTGTATGTGAGGAGAATAAGCATATATTCCTTCAAAATACCAGATGGCTTTGGTTGCGCAGGGAAAATGGTCAGTGAGAAAACTGCCACCATTTTCTCTGTCTAATGATGCTGTGAAACCCCATTCATCCCCAGGGAGAGGACCTAAGTTGCAGATTTCGACTACAAGAAGATCCCCTGGCTTTGCAGGATCCCCGTCGGCATCAAGAACTTGAATTGGCCCACTGAGGTAATGTACCTGTGCAAGTTATATGTATATTTGATCATTGTTATTGATTTGAAAAAAACCAGATTCTACATATATCTTCTCATCAGATCAATTTATTGGGTATATGAGATTGTAGAATATAGCTACTATATATATATATGGTGAATTGTTGACTTTCTTATTCCTACTTGTTACTTAATGGTTTCATAACGGGTCAGTTGTATTGCTATGAAGTAGAGTGATCTATCTGATCTCTGGATATAAAGTAGATAAAATTCTCTTGTTCATACTTACCCGTTAGAGGTCTATGAATTTTATATCATTTGCAGAATCGTCACCGTTTATCATCCCTCCTGTCCAGTCCACCATCTCTACCCGGAAGACCTCACCAGTCTTGACCTCAGCAACCGATGGTATGTCAGGGTGCCAACGGTTGTGGAGAGGGTGCTTCTGTTCCCATGGCTTCTTCTTTAGGTCTATTGGTGCTACTAGCCTTGGAGTTGGAGGAGCCATGGGGTGAACCAGTAGAGTGATTGGCAAAGAGGTGTGGTCTTTGTTTGTTATGGACTTGGTGTGATAACCGATTGGCATCCATAGAGGGAGGTTTGACTTGGGATTATGATGATTAGAGTGATTATGTTTGCACAGACTTATTATATTTATTTTTAAAAAAATTGATTGATTTATTTTAAAAATCATAATTATCATATATTGTTTGTAGACAAATATGATTATGATTAGCAAATTAATTAATTTTTTTTTTCATGAATAATTTGCATAGAGGACTTACAAATGAATCATAAATAGTTAAGTATTAATTTAACCTATAATTACTTATTAGATAATTCATCCCTACTTTTTTGTTGAGCCAGTCCGACCACTCAACCACCACTACCCTCCAACTGAAAAAAAACCACCACTACTCAACCTTACCTCAACTCATCAGTACATAGTTATACGATAATAATCATTTTAAATTATTTCAGAAGAGATTATATATAACAACAACAAAACAATTTAATAATCAAGCACTTTGTATCGCAATACATGTGCTATGTTTGAATTTTAATTATGAACCAGTTCTCCTTTATTTCATCATCCTTCATGGCTGTGTTCAAGGTTTGTGATTAGTATGATTGTTTAATCTTGAGAAACTAATCTTACTGGCTGTTCTTATAGATGTATTACTGGTAAGAGGAAATAAATGAAAGGACTTACAATAGAGTGATCAGCATGCTTGATGTCTTCGGCAGAGTATTCCTTCCGCCGCTGAAGTCCATCATCTCCACCCTGAAGACCTCTCCGACTGTAACCTCAGCAACCGGAGGTATATCGCGGTGCCACCTGTTGTGAAGAGGTAGCTTCTGTTCCCATGGCTTCTTCTTTAGGTCTATGGGAAAAACCATTCGCGGACCATGTTGGCCCATAATTTCCAAAGCTGTAAAAATTAAAATTGTTTGATCTGGTTGAGGCCAAAGCAATGGCAGACCACTTTTATAGAGAGCAAAAGAATCCTCGGAGTGGCTGAAGTAGCCAAGCAGCTTTCGTTTTCAGGTGACAAGTTTGATAGCCATGAATGGCTAATTTGGCTCACCCACAAATTAAGATTTTTTTTGCTTTGGTGGATGGACCACCATAGCTGATTGAACTCTTGGTAGGGCTAGCTTGTCCAAGGTCAAGTGGATGCGTGGTCCCTTGCCCTTCAATGGAGCCCAGCTGAACCTATTTCTATAATATGAATCGTTCATGTTTTATAGTTGCTTTTGATCATATTTGTTTTATATTTTTTATTCATAATGTGATAGGATTCATTTCATGAAGTGACAACGAGATGGGCTTCACTTACGAGCACAAGAGGGATCCCTCGTCCTAATAGTGTGAGTAGAATAGTGAGTGTGATTAAGCACTCAAGCAGCCGGACCCAATCCAATTCAGTAGTAAAGCTCACCATCATTTCATTAAAGAATAATGCAGGGATGCTTATTATGTGAGTTATATTTTGGCAGCCGAGAAAATTTTCTCAAAAACTCTCTCCATCCGAAAAATAAACCGTGTTGTCACATTCATTCGTATCATTAACTTATGTGGATTCTTTATAGGTTTCGTACAAATCAATGACTTGGATGCGTTTGTGGCATAGCCACGCCTTTATCACCATCAGTGAGTAATTACTTCTTTTCGTTTGTCCTAATTTATTTGAGCATATCTTGAAATTCTTTTACCTTGAGATTGTGAGGGCTTTGACTGAATTTGGATGAAGAAATTTTTTTTTGGGACAAAATTCACGACCTATTTTAATTGTCTGATTTGATTAAATATTGTATTGATTATTGGTAACCTATGTTTTATATGTTTTTCAGTCCACTTTGTGTTTTTAGCTACTTGCATAATAAAAAATGATTTTCCTCGATTTTCATCCCTAATATTATTATTATTGTTGTTATCATTTATAAAATAAAGAACCAATGAAGAAAGCACAGTAACATTGTTTAATTTTGTAAGTTCTACATTTGGCACATAAAATTTTATTTTATGATTAGATGTCCATTCTCATACAAATTGTTTTTTTTTTTTCCGAATAGATGTCCATTCTCATATAAATTGTTTTTTTTTTTTTTTTGTTTTGAATAGATTGAAGGACGAGGATGTGTTAAACTCATAACTATTAAATAAGTTAAACAGTTCCCAACTTGTTTTTTTTTTACATGTTCATCTTTTACTTGATGAATAGGAGCATCCACTACGACTAGCAATGCACTAAAATTTGCCCATCTCATATTTATCAAAAATATAAAAAAAATTCCCATGACATAGTTTGATTCGAGCAACTCAAAAGAACAAAAAGGTTCATTAATCCCTCTCAACTCCTGACCAGATACAGAGCCACCTATGTGCATGTTTGATCGAAACTAGACCTGGGAACAGATTTATGTTTTGTTCTTGTAATTTAGAGGTGGTCAATTAATAATTCCTTGAGGGTCGCCTTATAACCAATTGCAGACAAAAGGGGCTGAGGATGGCCATGCATGGCCGCTCAAACTTTTGAAAATTCTACTTAAGGCCAAGTTTGGAAAGTTGTCAAAAAGTCAAAAAGTTATCACTATTCACCAGAAGTCATAAATTATAACTGCACAACTTCCAATCCTAATTTTCCCCTACACACTAATTTATATAATTTTTTAATATACATTTTTTCATAAAAAGTCAAAAAGTTAATCCAAACAATAATATTTTTTCCCTCAACTTTTTAGTCTAAAAAGACAAAAAGTACACTTATTTAGGACACCCCAAACAATCCCTAAAACTTCATAGATTTTTGTATATTTACTATGCAAAATAATATTTTCATACTTCCAAGTCTTAAGAAACTTTACATGGCCCTTCAAATTGGAGTCACCAGACAAAAATCATCACAACTATAGGTATCATTTGATTTTACCCATTTTCCAGAAAGATCAAAGGTGATCTTAATATCCACTTACAATAACAAAGGAAAGGAACTTTGTACTATTTTTATATTACTACTTTCTGGAGTTATAAAGTTAAAAGAAGTAGGCAATAAAGAGATGGTGGGAATTTACATACATTCATTTGTTAGCTTAAATGTCAATTTATAAAATACATCTTAGAGATACAAACAAAAATCAAAAAGTCATCATAGTCTATCCTAAAATTATTACATATCTATTTTGTAGAAAATTACCACACCAATACTGTCAAAACTTTGTATAAAAATCTACAAGTGTAATAACCCTCACGCTATCCTAACCATACTCATACGCATTCATGTGATTCTGTCTTGTAAACTTGCATTTCGAGTCTTGTCCTTGTTCGTTTAAGTGTTACAGCATGTTTTGTACCTTGCTTGGTGTGAGTTTAGCCGAGGTCATTTTCAGTCTAGAATTATCTTGGAACCACTTTGTTTGACCTCCACCTTCGCCCTGACATATTGGCCGAGATGTCATTATCTAGGCCGAGGTGTTCATTACCAAGGCCGAGGTGTGTATTATCTAGGCCGAGATGTTACCTTTGCACCTAAGTGATCTTGTCCCAGAGTGGTATGACCTAGACCGAGGTGTGGCACATCTAGGCCAAGGTGTGGCACAGCTTAGTCAAGTGTTGTCCTTCCTAGCCGAGGTCATTGTTTCCTTACTTGCCGATGCCTTGATTTTAGCCGAGATCATTGCCTACCGAAGTGCCCATGCCATCTTGCTTGTTGAACACACTTTGTCATAGTTTTGTCTTGTCACTCAGTTACCTTTTTGTGTAGCACCAACCAGCCGCTGCCACGTGCCCCTGTAGAGGGTTAAGTCAGCCAGCAGATTTAGAAATGTATCATTTTGCTGTGTTTCCTTGTTTGTGAAGAGAGAGAAGCTCTAGAAGAAAAAGAAGAAGTTTTAGAGTGAGAGAGTGGGTTTTGAGTTTGATTCCTAGAGATCAAACCGTTAGATTCGCGTATTAAGGTTAAATTCTTGATTTACTCTTGTCGCTCTTATTGATCATCTAGCTGCATTGCACGATCGAACCTGTTCTGCATGTCATGCATCGATTTAAAGTTGGTTTTAGAAAGAGAAAATAGTGTTCATGTGTTCTTGAAGAAAAAGTCTTGTTTGATCTGAAAGTTTGCATTAAGATTCATGTTTTTATGTTTGTTCTCACAAGATCCTTGAATATGGGTACCCAGGTCCATATTTTTGAACTCACAGCATGAAATCTCAGATTTTGTAATAGCGAATTATGATGTTTGCATTCATCTTCCTCATGTTCATCGTGTTCTTCAAGAAAGGGAAACCCAGATTTTTTCCCGACTTCATTCCTTTGAATGTGGCCATCGAGGCCACACCTCGGCAAGGGGGTATGGAACCTTGGCCTAGACCTGGTAGTTCCCCAACATGTTTTCCCGAAGATAAAGAATTGTGTTTGTTTTGATTTGACTTAGTCTTGAGGAATGCCGAGATCATCTGCATGCATGTGAAACTTGTTTGAAAGTGCATTCAACAGACTTTGCCATGTGTTTGTAGGATTTGGACTTGCCTTGACCCCGACGTTTGAAGAACTAAGTGAGTGGTATTTTTAATAAAGCTATGTTATAATGCTTTGATAAAAGTCTTGTTTTGCTTCGTTTTGAAAAGTATTTGTAAGCATGAATGGTTATTCCTAGTTGGAAAATATACATACTACCTTGTTTTGATGACATTCTTGGAAGTCCGTACGTGCTAAGGGACTATAAGCATTTGTAGCACAAAGTTTGGAAGTCCTTACGTGCTGGAGGACTCTAAGCATTTGCAGCACAAAGTTTGGAAGTCCGTACGTGCTAGGGGACTCTAAGCATTAGTAGCACAAGTCCTTAGTGTCAGGGGACTATAATGCAACGACACCATTGAATTGAGATATCTCCCTTGTCTTGCCTTGTTTTGCCTTGGTTGCCACTGACGGTTTACCTCGTGGGTTTGTTTGTCGAGATGTCATCACTTGTATTATAATGATGTTAGTAAGTATCCTTTGAAACTTGACAGATTTGCTAGATGGACTTGGTTCATCCTTTGACTTGCACTAATTACGTTATGTATTGTTTGATAAAGATCTTGAATACCAGTCATGCAAACCCCTTTATTACTTATACCATTCACTGAGTATCCAAGCTCACCCTCTCTATATATATGTAGGTGATGAGCAGGAAGGCGATGACGCCTAGGTGTTACTCGCGAGCTTGTTTTGGGTTTTGTTACGTCGGCCTAACTTGTGTTCGCGTCGGCAATCTTGAAAATTATGCTTCTCGGCTTATAATACTTGTAATTTACACATGTCAGCTGGAGAAGCCTTTTGATCAAGATGTAATATGTACTTTGTACCTTATTGTATTTGTATCCAAGTTGTAATATTATGTAAAATTGTATGCCATTCTATGTAACTTACGCACTGCTCTTATGGACCACTTGTATTTTTAAATTATTGCTTCCGTACTTGTGAGCCCCATATATAATTTATACTCTGATTGTGTGTGGATTTTGAAGGTTGGCCTTCGGTAATCCTGGATTACTGGCCATCACGGCACCAAACTACTAGGGGCAGTTTGGGGTCGTGACAGATTGGTATCAGAGCGAGGTTTCTTATAGTGCGCTATTCACACACTTGAGTCCTAAAGAGCATAGGATTTCCCTTAGGAAAATTTTAGGATCGCATCATATTGCTTGCTATGTGACAAGGTGTGCATCATCTCGGCATGACCATTTGTTATTTGCATACATGATTCTTGGTTCAGTTGTTTTAAAGTCGCATTTTGCATACTCATAGCATCATGAGGAGAGGTAGACCACCAGTTGGCCGAGATAAATCAGAGGATAGACTGGACAGACTAGAAAGACTAGTTGAAGGTTTGACCTGTGAGTTGAGGCAGATGAGGCAACAGAATACAAGTGCTACATCTGCCCAGGTCGAATAGACGGATGGCCGACATGTAACTCCACCTCTTCCAGTGCCCCAAGTGCCTCCACAGCCAGCCTTGTATGGGGAAGGGACGATGAATTTGATTAAAGAGTTCAAGAAGATGAACCCACCGAGATTCTCGGGGGGCATATAGCCGATGAAGGCCGAGGCATGGGTTTTGGAAATGGAAAAGCTGTTCGAGATCTTTCCCAGCACCGACACTCAGAAGGTGACGTTAGCAACATTCACATTAGACGACGACGCTCGAAGGTGGTTGATGATGATTCGGGAGGCTAATCATGGTTTAACTTGGGCCAGATTTTTGGAACTGTTTTACAACAAGCATTTTCCGCTTAGCGTTCGAGATCGCAAGACCACAGAGTTCCAAACTCTGACACAAGGCAACAGAACAGTGGCTGAGTACGACCGTGCCTTCACCGAATTAGCGAGATACGCGCCTCATATGGTCAGTGATGAGTATAGGAAAGCCAGGAAGTTTGAAAGTGGATTACGTGGACCAATCCAGGGTCGGGTCAACATGCTCAACATGCCGACTTACGCCGAGGTGTTAGACAAGGCCATCTTGGCAGAAGCTAACTTAAACCGATATCAAAGTTCGGGAGAGAGTCAGAGGAAGAGACAGGACTATGAAGGTCGTCGGATGCCGTTTAATGCCAAGAAGAAGACGAATGTGGGCAGTTCCAGCAACTCAAATCGGGATGGTAATGCTAAGCCGACGTGTGCGAGTTGTGGGAAGCCGCATCTCGGGGTTTGTCGCTGGGCAACAGGAGCCTGCTTTGAATGTGGCGAGGTAGGCCACCGCGTGAAAGACTGTCCAAAGGCAAGAGCTGATGATGGTAAGAAAAATGGGAGCACCTCGGGCTCTGCACAAGGGAGCAAAGTCGGAAGGACACAGATGAGACAGGGCAGAGTTTTTGCTCTAGTGCCAGGAGACACCCAGAATGCTAAAACGGTAGTATCAGGTACACTCTCAATTTGCTCTCAAGTTGCATACGTCTTGATTGATTCGGGCTCTACACATTCATTTGTATCTGTTAAATTTGCCTGGAAGTTGAACAGACCGTTAGAACCCTTTGATTATATGCTATCTGTATCTACTCCATCTGGGGGGACTATAATTATTGCATCTATATATAGGGCGTGTGTTGTGGTGATTGAGGATGTAGAATTATTAGCTGATTTGATGCCATTAAGCATGACTCACTTCGATGTCATATTGGGAATGGATTGGTTAGTTGCGCATCATGCATCCATTAATTGTGTTACTAAGAGCGTTACACTGAAGACCCCAAACAAAGCCGAGGTCTTTTTCCAAGGTAAGGGAGTAGTACCCCCACCCTACTTAATCACATCCATGAAAGCCTATAAGTTGATCCAAAAGGGGTGTCAGGGTTATTTGTGCAGTATACTAAGTGATTTGAATGGAAGTGTCGAATTAGCCGACATACCAGTTGTTAAGGAATTTGCCGACGTCTTCCCAAATGAGCTGCCTAGTCATTTAGTCGATAGAGAAATAGAGTTTACTGTGGACCTCATGTCGGGAACACAACCTATCTCCAAAACACCCTATAGGATGGCCCCAGCTGAACTTAGAGAACTGAAACTACAGTTACAAGAATTGTTGGATAAGGGATTCATTAGGCCGAGCACTTCACCATGGGGAGCACCCATTTTATTTGTTAAGAAAAAGGATGGCACACTTCGCCTTTGCATTGATTACAGAGAACTTAATAAGGTAACCATTAAGAACAAGTACCCATTGCCTAGGATTGACGATTTGCTTGATCAATTACAAGGGGCACGAGTCTTTTCCAAGATTGACCTTAGGTCGGGCTACCACCAGCTGAAAGTTAAAGCCGAGGACATTGAGAAGACTGCTTTTCGGACAAGGTATGGCCACTACGAATTTTTGGTAATGCCTTTCGGAGTGACCAACGCTCCTGCGGCGTTCATGGACTTGATGAACAGAGTCTTTAAGCCGTATCTCTATGAGTTCGTGGTTGTTTTTATTGACGACATATTGATCTATTCCAAGAGTACAATTGAGCATGAGAATCATCTGAGGCTTGCCCTACAAATCTTGAGAGACAAGAAGCTGTACGCCAAGTTGAGTAAGTACAAGTTTTGGCTTTTCAGTATCTCATTTTTAGGGCATGTGATTAATGAAGAGGGTATATCAGTTGATCCGAGTAAGATTGAAGCTATTGTGAGTTGGCCGATGCCGACCAACGTGTCCGAGGTTCATAGTTTTCTGGGCTTGGCAGGTTATTACAGAACGTTTGTGAAGGACTTCTCAAGGATAGCAGTACCATTGACACAACTAACTAAGAAGGGAACAGCATATGAATAGACCGATGATAGAGAATCAGCCTTCCAAGAGTTGAAGACGAGATTAGTTACGGCACCAGTTCTTGTACTCCCGTCAGGTAATGAGGAATTTCAGATTTTCAGTGATGCTTCACAAAAGGGTTTGGGTTGTGTATTAATGCAAGGGGGCAGAGTCATAGTATATGCATCTCGTCAGTTGAAACTTCATGAAAAGAACTATCCAACCCATGATCTAGAGCTAGCAGCCGTGGTGTTTGCTTTGAAGATTTGGCGCCACTACTTGTATGGAGCCTCTTGCCAAGTTTTTACGGATCACAAGAGTTTGAAGTACTTGTTCACCCAAAAGGAACTAAATTTGAGGCAGAGGAGATGGCTTGAATTATTGAAGGATTACGACATGTAGATTCAGTATCACCCAGGTAAAGCAAACTCGGTAGCTGACGCATTGAGTAGGAAGTCAATGGGAAGTGTGGCATGCCTAGCCATGATTTCAGTGGAGCCGACTACTATTGGGGAAGTAAAGGCAAGGCAAATAGAGGATGGATTCCTGAAGAAGGTAGCCGACGAGATTACCACCAGGCCGAGGTCGGGTTACACCCTTGAGAATGGAGTGCTTAAGTTTGAAGGAAGATTGTGCGTGGCTGACGTCCCAGAATTGAAAGGAAGGATTTTGCAAGACTCTCATGGATCCAGATTTGCAGTTCATCCAGGGAACACCAAGATGTGTCAAGATGTAAAACAGACCTTTTGGTGGCCGAATATGAAAAGAGAGATAGCCGAGTTCGTGTCTCAGTGTTTGTATTGTCAACAAGTGAAAGCGGAACATCAGAGGCCGGCAGGACTTCTCCAACCTTTGCCGATTCCTGAGTGGAAATGGAAAGACATCTCCATGGACTTTTTGATTGGTTTGCCGAAGACACAGAAAGGAATGGATTCAATTTGGGTCATAATCGACAGGTTAACTAAGTCAGCACATTTCTTGTCGGTTAGGACTTTGTTCAATGCTGATCGACTTGCTGTGTTGTATATAAACGAGATCATTAGACTTCATGGTGTGCCGATGTCCATCGTGTCAGACCGAGATCCAAAATTTGTTTCTAGATTTTGGCAGAGTTTGCAAAGGGCTTTGGGAACCGAATTGAGGTTTAGTACAGCTTTTCATCCCCAGATCGATGGCCAAACAGAGAAAACAATTCAAACGCTTGAAGATATGCTTAGATTATATGTATTGGACTTCAAGGGAAGCTGGGATGAGCATTTTCCATTAGTAGAATTCGCTTACAACAACAGTTACCAAGCTAGCATTGGCATGGCGCCGTATGAAGCCTTGTATGGAAGAAAGTGCAGATCGCCGATATGTTGGACCGAAGTAGGAGATAAAGCTTTGATCAGCCCCGATCTAGTTCAAAGGACAACCGAAAATATTAAGCTTATCCAACAGAGAATCAGAACCGCTCAAAGCCGACAAAAGAGTTACGCTGACCAGAGAAGAAAGGAGTTAGAATTCAAAGTAGGGGATCATGTGTTCCTGAAGACCTCGCCAATGAAAGGAGTTTCAAGATTTGGGAAGAAGGGTAAATTGGCACCCCGTTACATTGGGCCGTTTGAAATTCTTGAGAAAGTTAACCCGGTTGCCTACAGACTTGCTTTACCACCGAGATTAAGTCAATTTCACAATGTGTTTCATATCTTAATGTTGAGGAAGTATATACGGGATCCACTACACGTGATTGATCATTTCGGGATTGTGGTTGATGAAGGCCTAAACTATGAAGAAGAGCCGATACGCATCATCGATAGACAAGTGAGACGACTGAGAAATAAGGCAATACCGATGATGAAGATTGAATGGAAAGAGCATTACGGCAGGGATGCTACATGGGAAATGGAAGAGGAAATGAAAGTCCGATACCTGGAGTTATTCTCGAACCAAGGTAACTCAAGTTTAGGGACCAAACTTCTTTAAGGGGGGTAGGATGTAATAACCCTCACGCTATCCTAACCATACTCATATGCATTCATGTGATTCTGTCTTGTAAACTTGCATTTCGAGTCTTGTCCTTGTTCGTTTAAGTGTTACAACATGTTTTGTACCTTCCTTGGTGTGAGTTTAGCCGAGGTCATTTTCAGTCTAGAATTATCTTGGAACCACTTTGTTTGACCTCCACCTTCGCCCTGACATATTGGCTGAGATGTCATTATCTAGGCCGAGGTGTTCACCACCAAGGCCGAGGTGTGTATCATCTAGGCCGAGATATTACCTTTGCACCTAAGTGATCTTGTCCCGGAGTGGTATGACCTAGACCGAGGTGTGGCACATCTAGGCCAAGGTGTGGCACAACTTAGTCAAGTGTTGTCCTTCCTAGCCGAGGTCATTGTTTCCTTACTTGCCGATGCATTGATTTTAGCCGAGATCATTGCCTACCGAAGTGCCCATGCCATCTTGCTTGTTGAACACACTTTGTCATAGTTTTGTCTTGTCACTCAGTCACCTTTTTGTGTAGCACCAACCAGCCACTGCCACGTGCCCCTGTAGAGGGTTAAGTCAGCCATCAGATTTAGAAATGTATCATTTTGTTGTGTTTCCTTGTTTGTGAAGAGAAAGAAGCTCTAGAAGAAGAAGAAGTTTTAGAGTGAGAGAGTGGGTTTTGAGCTTGATTCCTAGGGATCAAACCGTTAGATTCGCGTATTAAGGTTAGATTCTTGATTTACTCTTGTCGCTCTTATTGATCATCTAGCTGCATTGCACGATCGAACTTGTTCTGCATGTCATGCATCGATTTAAACTTGGTTTTAGAAAGAGAAAATAGTGTTCATGTGTTCTTGCAGAAAAAGTCTTGTTCGATCTGAAAGTTTGCATTAAGATTCATGTTTTTATGTTTGTTCTCACAAGATCCTTGAATATGGGTACCCAGGTCCATGTTTTTGAACTCACAGCATGAAATCTCAGATTTTGTAATAGCTAATTATGATGTTTGCATTCATCTTCCTCATGTTCATGTTCATCGTGTTCTTCAAGAGAGGGAAACCCAGATTTTTTCCCGACTTCATTCCTCTGAATGTGGCCATCGAGGCCACACCTCGGCAAGGGGGTATGGAACCTCGGCCTAGACCTGGTAGTTGCCCAGCATGTTTTCCCGAAAATAAAGAATTGTGTTTGTTTTGATTTGACTTAGTCTTGAGGAATGCCGAGATCATCTGCATGCATGTGAAACTTGTTTGAAAGTGCATTCAACAGATTTTGCCATGTGTTTGTAGGATTTGGACTTGCCTTGACCCCGACGTTTGAAGAACTAAGTGAGTGGTATTTTTAATAAAGTTATGTTATAATGCTTTGATAAAAGTCTTGTTTTGCTTCGTTTTGAAAAGTATTTGTAAGCATGAATGGTTATTCCTAGTTGGAAAATATACATACTACCTTGTTTTGATGACATTCTTGGAAGTCCGTACGTGGTAAGGGACTATAAGCATTTGTAGCACAAAGTTTGGAAGTCCTTACGTGCTGGAGGACTCTAAGCATTTGCAGCACAAAGTTTGGAAGTTCGAACGTGCTAGGGGACTCTAAGCATTAGTAGCACAAGTCCTTAGTGTCAGGGGACTATAATGCAACAACACCATTGAATTGAGATATCTCCCTTGTCTTGCCTTGTTTTGCCTTGGTTGCCACTGACGGTTTACCGCGTGGGTTTGTTTGCCGAGATGTCATCACTTGTATTATAATGATGTTAGTAAGCATCCTTTGAAACTTGACAAATTTGCTAGATGGACTTGGTTCATCCTTTGACTTGCACTAATTACGTTATGTATTGTTTGATAAAGATCTTGAATACCAGTCATGCAAACTCCTTTATTACTTATACCATTCACTGAGTATCCAAGCTCACTCTCTCTATATATATGTAGGTGATGAGCAGGAAGGCGGTGACGCCTAGGTGTTACTCGCGAGCTTGTTTTAGGTTTTGTTACGTCAGCCTAACTTGTGTTCGCGTCGGCAATCTTGAAAATTATGCTTCTCGGCTTATAATACGTGTAATTTACACATGTCGGCTGGAGAAACCTTTTGATCAAGATGTAATATGTACTTTGTACCTTATTGTATTTGTATCCAAGTTGTAATATTATGTAAAATTGTATGCCATTCCATGTAACTTACGCACTGCTCTTATGGACCACCCTTATTTTTAAATTATTGCTTCCGTACATGTGAGCCCATATATAATTTATACTCTGATTGTGTGTGGATTTTGAAGGTTGGCCTTCGGTAATCCTGGATTACTGGCTATCACGACACCAAACTACGAGGGGCGGTTTGGGGTCATGACAACAAGCCTATGCATAGGTGTGGGGACATAATTTTTGAATGACAACACGTGGCCGAGGTGTCACTGAAGTGCCAGCTGCGGTGCCACGTGTCCTGGTCATGACGCCGGGATGATCTCGGCTAGGTCAAGGTTATTTGCGAAGATATCGGAATCCGGGATAAGCGGATAAGGGACAAGAGTCTTAGAATGGGAGAGGATTTCAGTTTGGGTAAAGATAATACTCTTAGAGAGTTTATCCCAATCCTATTGGGAGTCCAGGATTAGCAGTAATCTTGAGTCCATTAAAGCTAGGCTTCTATTGGGACTAGGTAAGTGTTGGTTATAAAAGAGAGGCACCCCCATGGGTCTAAGGTATGCTTTTTATGTTCTGAATAGTGAGTTAAACACTTTTGCTATCTTTGAGAGATAACTGACTTGATCGTTGAAGTGCCCTCGGGTGGACGAACCACCGCTAGAATCTCTTCTTTTTGTGACAGGTCATTCAGGTTTAATTTATTTTGTTAGTGTTCTCCAGCTGAGTGCTTGATTGGCAATGTGGTCGGAAATTGACACACAATTTGGCGCTGTCTGTGGGAATGAAAGGAGAATAGATGGCCAACAACGGACATAAAGAGAATGTTGGGAATGACACCCTTACTGAGAGTGGGAAACATATTGACCTTGACGTCGAAGAAGACAACTACAACGAAGAGACTCGTGATAAGAATCATGGAGGAAACAACGTCAGCCAGGAGGGCGATGTACCAAAGAATTCAGACCAGAGCGGGTATTATAACGAGGACGACCTCCAGGTATGAAAAGATAGATGCTTGCGGAGAGACAACGAGATAAAGGGAATGGCAAACAAATTGGTGGACCTGCAAATGGTCGTCAATTTCCTGATACAGAACAACGTCATGCAGCCACCGTTCCCGCTGCAAGATACGCCGATTCCAGCGGCCAAGAAAGGTGCCTAGAAAGGGGGGCAGAAAACGATTCCTATAGTCCCTCAGCATGGCGGGACCAAGGGACATTCTCACCGGCCTTCACGGGAGGTCGGGCATGGAGAATCCCAGAAGACACGATCTCGACCTAGATGATTAGGCCCGAGAAGAGAAGTGCTCAGCCTAAAGTGAGCAGATCCCAGATTCCAGAAGACAAGATCTCGGCCTAGATGATTAAGTCTGAGAAGAGAAAAGCTCAGCCTAAGTTAAAGACCTTTTATATAAGGTCCACAAAGGAGTAGGTGGAAGCCGTGCAGAGGGCTAGAGAATGATACTTGGGAGTTGGAATTTTCAAGCCAAGATCGGTTTAACACTTGTTGAAATTTTTAAGAAAAATTTACAAGTTGAAGTTAAACTGAGGTCATGTTTAACACTTGTTGAAATTTAAGAAAAATTTACAAGTTGAAGTTAAACCGAGGTCATGTTTAACACTTGTTGAAATTTAAGAAAAATTTACAAATTGAAGTTAAATCGTGGTTATGTTTAACACTTATTGAAATTTTAAGAAAAAATTACAAGCTGAAGTTAAACCGGGGTCATGATTAAAGGAAAGAATGATATAGGTTCCATCACCTCAGGATGCCGAGCTAATAGAACCTAGGAGGCAGTTGTGGGGACATAATTTTTGAATGACAACACGTGGCCGAGGTGTCACCGAAGTGCCAGCCGAGGTGCCACGTGTCCTGGTCATGACGCTAAGATAATCTCGGCTAGGCTGAGGTTATCTGCGAAGATACCGAAATTCGGGATAAGCGGATAAGGGACAAAAGTCTTAGAATGAGAGAGGATTTTAGTTTGGGTAAAGATAAGACTCTTAGAGAGTTTATCCCAATCCTACTAGCAGTCCAAGATTAGTAGCAATCCTAAGTCTATTGAAGCTAGGCTTCTATTGGGACTGGGTAAGTGTTGGCTATAAAAGAGAAACACCCCCATGGGTCTAAGGTTTGCTTTTTATGCTCTGAATAGTGATTTAAGCACTTTTGTTATCTTTGAGAGATAACTGACTTAATCGTCGGAGTGCCCCCAGGTGGACAAACCACCGTAAAAAGCCTTTTTAGCTTTGGTCATGCTATCATATGTTTTATAACTGGCTCTTGAAAATTTGCAAATTTGCTTATTGCAATCATTCCATTCTGTGTAAGTTTCAGGTTGTCCTCCTGCAAACACAACATAAACTTTTTGCCGTCTGGAGATTGATTTTTTAGCAATTGTCATCCAATCTCCTTGTGCGGCTTGTTTTCCCTTGTTCATTTTTCCTCTTGCTCTAGAGGTTTTCTGCAAAAATAAAATAATTTGTTTAGTAATTTAATTTTCTGAAAACAATTCCTACTAAGAAAATCTGCAAGAAAATTGTTAGTAACTTTAAAATATTCTACCTCAAAAGTATATTCTAAAATTTTATTATATTAGACTAATCTTCTTCCTTGCTCAATAGGTTTTTTATTGATAAAGAAATCTCTTACTAACTTATTATCAGTGCATACAATAAAATTTTCTGATCCTAAATAAATATGGAAACTTTTTATAGCAAGTAATTCTTTTTCAAAAATAATATATTTTAGTTCATTTGGTTTAAATGTTCCAGAATTATATCCACAAATTAGTTCTTTTTATTTGTTTTTGTAATTTTAAGGTATTGAATTTTTTCTTGGTCTAATTCCATTTTCTGATAAAGAAATCTCTTTATCATTGCATAATTTACTTGGTATTGCTTTGAAAACGCATTCCCAACATGATTCTGAAGCATCTGTTTCTAAAATTAATTTATTACCTGTTTGAAGAAGATAAACGTCTGGTAAAGTTTTAATATTTTTTTTATTAATTTGTTTAATTAAAGCAACATTCTTTGTTGTTCAATCAAAAATATCATTTTTCCTTAATTTGGTTAACCAATGAATTTCTATTTTTGAAAGATTTTTGATAAAATTTCGTCTATAATTTAAAATACCTAATAAATTCTGTAATTGTGTTATATTTTCAAGAGTATCAGGAAAATCTCATATTTTGGACAAAATATGTTTCTGTAATTTTAAACCTTTCTGGTTCAAAATTATTCCCAAAAATTCAATTGATTCTTTTTTTAGTTTAATCATTTTTGGTGACAAAACAATTCCATGTTTTTGGAATTTTTTACAAAGTAAGTTTAAATATTTTTTATGCTCCTCTCGGGTTTTAGAGAAGATAAGTATATCATCAATATAAATTACACAACAATCCTTAAGATTTTTAAAGATTATATCCATCTACCGTTAAAATATTTGTGGTGCTATATTTAAACCAAAAGGCATAACATTTCAGTTGTAATGTTCTCTAGGTATACTGAAAGCTGTCAATTTTTTTGAATCTTCAGTTAATTGATTTTGCTAAAAACCGCTCTTACAATCAAATTTGCTAAAGATTTTTTATCATTTGGTTAAGTTAATTAAAACATCTTTTGATGGAATAAAATATCCATCAAATTCTAAATTTTCATTTAGCCGTTTATAGTTGACTACCATTTGGGCTTTTCCTCTTTTAATATCAGCATGGTTTCTTACTATAAAAGCTGAATTAGAGTGAGGACTTTTAGTTTTTTCAATTAACTTTTTATCTAAAAAGTCTTGAAGTTGAATATCAAATTTATTTATATCTTATCTAGTATAGATCGTGGGTCTTACTCTAATGATAACATTAGGGTCTTTCAATTTCAAATTACAATAACGCAGATTATGTTGTGTAGACACTTCATTTTTGACTGCCCATAAGACTTGGGCGCCACTAATTGATCACTCGATGATGAAAGTTGTGCTATGCAAATGTTCGATTTCCTCAGCAAGAAAAGGTCTAAATCCCAACCTTACACCTCATTTTCAACCAAAACTCTTTTTGATCAAAACTATTTTAGACCTCAAAACCCTCTCTTTCAAAAAAAAATTTGAAAAAGTTTCTACGATGTTTCGAGATTCGCATATCGTTAAATATTGCACTTTTCGGTAAACCGGGCAAGGACAAAGTGAAAATAAATGGAAGAGAGGTGAACTCTTTGAAAAATCTTTAAAACATCTTATTTAAAGGTTTGGAGTTGAAGAAAATAGGAGGGGAGGGAGGAAAACTAATTGGGGAAGAAGTTGGGCATCAAACCGTTAAGAGAGAACTGAGCAACCTTCACTAAAATAGGCATATTTCTTTGCACACTTAGAATTTAGATATGAGTTGCCACCATTGGAAAGTAGACTTCCTGGGCTTCGATTTAGACTCAAGAATGACCTAAAACCGAGTCTAGATGAGGGAGATATGCCCATTTGAAGTCGGGCCTGGAAGCATGGCCGACAGGTGGCTGGCAACCACCATTTATGGACAACAAACCACCATTTATGGCCTGCTGGCCACCACTGCTAGCCGGCCGGCCACTAGTGTAAAATCAGATATTTTTTCCAGCAGTTTTCACAAAGTTCCAATTGTCATTTTTTAGATATTTTCGACCTAAGGCTCATATTTTCTATATAAAGAGGACCTCTCTTTTGCTTTCCAGGTTAGAAAACATTAGGAGGGAAGAAATAATTTTGGAAAAATCCTCTTTCTCTACAATTCTCTCTCTCTCTCTCTCTCTCTCTCTCTCTCTCTCTCTCTCTCTCTTGCAATTTGCATAGCTTATGCCCAAACACTCTAAACCAAACTTAGAGAACTTCTTGCTGAGATGATTTGAGCTTGAATTTGAGCTCTTGAAGCACTTGAGAGTGTGAAATTGGTGGTTTATTACTTTAGGGTTCATTTCTCTCCAAGAGGTATACCTTCTCTTACTTTTGCACCATCTCTACACCACTAGTTTTTCATGTTTTCTTGCTGTTTTTTAAGCTCTTTAAAACCTATTTTTATGGGCTGAAGCTTGTGGTTTAAGGCTATTAAAGGTAAAGGGGTTCATCACCATTCTTTGAACCTTGTTCTCTAAGCCTTTCCACTTGTGTTTCCCATTCTTTTCTCAACTTTTTTTTTGAGCTTTTTATCACTAATTTTCAAAGGTTTTCAGAGGTTAACAAAGTGGTTTTGAAGTCCCAAAAATAGAGGGGTTAGCCACCCCTCCTTTGGTTTGTTTACTTGTTTAAATTGCTCCATGTTTTAGTTTATTATTTTAGCTACTTTTGTATTCATTCCAACACATTTTTGTACTGTTTTTGGGCTGTATAAACTTTGTATTTTTGGGCTGAAACTTGTGGTTTAAGGCCAATAAGAGTTGAGGGGTGGTTCACTATTCTTTACACCTTACTTTCATGGCCTTTACCCTTGTGTTTCCTACCTTTACACTATCTTTTTCCAAGCTTTTAAACGCTGATTTTCAGAGTTATTTCTGTGGCCAAAATCATGTTTTGAAGTCCAAAATTGGAGGGGTTAGCCTCCCCTCCTTGTGTCTTGCTTACTAGCCTAGCTTGTGCTATGTTTTAGCTTATTTTTCTAGCTATTGTCAGCTCAATTCTAGTATGTTTTAGGACTGTATTTAGACTGTTTTAGGATTGTTTCTAAGTGTTTTTTGCTTTTGAGCTTTGTTTTGCATACTTGTAGTGTAATTGTCCTCATGAGTTTGGTGTTCTAGGCCTTAGACACCTTCTCCTTTGAGTTGATAACATTTATTTATGCTTTGCTCACTTATTTTCAGCACTAATAATCTCTGCAACCTCCCTCCTTTCTTGGCTTTTGTTTTGGTTTGAGAGTTGTTTCAAGTCTCTTGTTTTTTTAAACATGAGATTGAAGCTGTCATGCTTAATGGTTTAATCCTTTTTAGTGGTTTATTATTAATGGCATGATATCTCTTTCATGTTTTAAGTTAACTCTTGGTTTGGTACTTCACTCCATTAGAGGACTTAAATTCATTATTGGACTTAATGAATTAAAAGATGGTTGGTAATCTAAAATTGACTAACTAAAATTGAGGACTAAAATTGTGAAAGATAATAATTTGGTTGTGTTCAATCGGACGTTAATTGAACACATGAAAGCTTGAACCATTTCATACTCACTAGTGATGAAATGATTCAAGTCTCCAAGGTTATCACTTCTCTTGATCTTTCATGATAGGGAGGTGGTTTTTGAGAGTCTTATTTTGTTGCATTTATTGAGCTTGCACACTTGGTTTCACAAGTCATCTTGTACCCATTGATGGTTTGTGAACCAAACTTGCTTCTCCTTTGATTTGATCATGAAAAGGAGGGGTGAGTTATGCAAACAAACCCTTGAAATACTCTGTATATGCTCTGTTTGTCCTCTGTTGCAGCAAGATGAACCTGTGTAGCAGTGGTCGGCAGGCCACTTTCCATGGTCGGTAGGTGGTTGGCAGACCACCTTTGATAGCCGACCGACCATCACTGGTGGCCGGCAGTCTTCACCAGTGGCCGGCCGGCCACTGATGCAAAGTTCAGCAATGAGTTTGTAAGGTGGAGCAGAGTTGTTCTGGAAGTGGGCAACAGTGTTGGTGCTCAACTGTGCAAACAGAGGCATTCAGAAGCAAAACGATGGTCTTTTCTGGTGGAAACCGAGCATGCGCATGAACATCTCTCATTTCCCGAGGCGGAGTGGTTAATTGTTTAGTTTAATTATTAATTGCACTTGTGTTGTAATTATTTAATTAGTTAGTTAACTAGTTATTCAATGTCATATTGTAATCATTAATTAGTTAACTAGAATAGTTAGTTAATTTATTTGTTGTTGTAATAATTAGTTAAATTAGTTTAGCTAGTTATTCATTTTGGTTTGTAATAGTTAGCATAATTAGTTAGCTAGTTAGCTTAGTTTATTCATTCGGATCTTCCTGTGCGAGGGCATCAATGTTGTAATAATGTGTATGTCTTTCAACCCCACGTCTTCCTTCTTTTTATTTATTCACTTTTCATGGTTAAATTATGGGCATCATGTTTCAATTAGCATATCGCATGTTTGTATCCATTCATTTGTCTTACATACACGAGGCTCGGTTTATCACTCAAACTTGCATTGTCGTTTATTATCTCGTTGAATGTGTTTAAACGCATGCTATGAAATTGTTGCAAATAATATGTTATGTAGCCAAGCCTATTTTAGTTGCATTAGCCATCATGTATAGTTAGGTATAATGCATATTTTTCTAACTCTTTTGTTTTATCTTAGCTTGGAGTACTATGTGAGTTTTTAGTGCTTTAACCTACTTGCATAAGTGTGAGCGACTGCCATGACTAGCATGCTTGCCATGAGGCTAAGTGTTTACTTGTTAAACTGTTTGAGTGCCTGTGGGTGAGGACTTGTTGCTTGAATTGAAATGATTCAATGAATGTACGTTTAAGCCCACTTTGTCAAGTGGCAAATTCACAAACTTTAAACCCACTTTAAGTGGCAAAATCAAACCCATTTCGAAAAACAAACATGAAATTGAATTGTTTCAATTCGAGCAAACTAGTCTATACTTGCTTGTGCGCATCCCATAGTAATGCTAGCCTAATAAACCATAACAAAAGCATATAATGTTGATAAAAATCATATCATGATTAGTAGAGGCTGATCTTTGATCGGGCGAGCGGGGGTGCTTAATTCATGACATTTCCCTCTCGTACCTAAGTTCCCGAGCTGAGACAATCCTAGTGATGACGGACACATGGCCTTTGGCATGAGTCATGGGTTTTTTAAATTTTTTCAAAATAAAATATTTAAGTGGCGACTTTGTATCTGGTAAAGCAGTCCAATTTTGGTATTTTTTATTCAAAATCGATTTTTCAAAAGATTTGCCAGATTTGGACTCTTTGGTGTTTATCAATTTCACATTGCACTTGTGAGATTAGATTCAGAACCGCTGGAGTCCGAACTGTAGGGCTTATATTCGAACTTCCGAAAGGGGGTACGAAAAAAGCCGAACTACGCGTTGCCATAGTTTTAATGGATTTTCAGTAAAATTTTCTTTTAAAATTTTATAAATCTAATGTGATTCATCAATAGTTTTAATGATAGGAGTTAAATCATTACACGAAACGGGCGCAAACTCTTTATCACAAATATATTTATGTTGTTTTAACAATGGAATATGTATTAAGACATTGTTTATGCTTAATGAAATAGCTTTTTTCTGTATTTGCATTGGAAGGTATTTATATATTAAATTATTTCCAAGAAGGAATACAAGGAAAACATAGAATTTTTAGTATAATGAACTTGTTATCATTTAACCAAATAGCTATATTTTTAGCCTTGAATTGTATGGAAGTATGATTGCCATCAATTCCAGTAACTAAAATTGGATGTTTCATTAATGTCCTTTTTTTTTTTTTTTGTATGACATTTCATTTACATGAGCTGATTGTAGCTCCTGTATCTATGAGAACACTAAGGCTATATGGTTTATAATGGGGGTGAGCAGCGGATATACCGATCCGTCCAAATCGAACCAATCCGCCGCATTTTGGACGGATGCGTGATGACAAGCGGACGGTTGCGGATTAATTTTTTCCAATCTACCTAGTTTTGGATGGATGATGGATTTGAGGTTCCTTTGGCTACAACTAAACTGCCAAACCGCGAGCATCACTAGTAATTTATAAAACTATGTTTTTAATTTGTTTAGATATTCTATTTCTATTTTCAATTGAAAAAGAGTTTAAATATTATGTTGAATATATTTTGTTGAAAAAGAGCTTTCAACTTAAATATATTTTTTAAATTGAAAAAAAAATAAATGTATTATTTATCTATATTTTTTTGTTTTTAAATCTAACTCTAAAAATAATGGTTTTTGTTTTGAAAAATAGATATAGATGTAACAATACAAAGGCATACAATCTTTATTACTTCCCTGTTCATGGTTTTGGTGGTTTGAATTGTTTTTATATTTTAAGAACCATAAATTGTAATACTTTATGTGGATGAGATATGCTGTGATTGTAATATGCAGATGTGGCATGCGGTGATTGTAATATTCTAAAGCTTCAAATTTTTTTTCTTTGGATGAGGCATCTAATGATTGTAATACTTTTTTAAATTATTGACTATAATACCTTTTTTTTTTTTTAAAGAAGTGCACAAGTTGAATTATGTTGACAATTTATAAAATTTTAAACCGCCAAATTGATGCGCATCCATCTGCTAATCCGCCAATCCGCTCAATCTGCATCCACTGGATTGGCGGACAGATACGGATTGATTTTTTTCAATCCGCCAATTTGGCGGACGGATGGCGGATTGGAGGTTTCGTGGCCGCAACCAATCCGCGCCCATCCCTAATTTATAACCTACAAAATTAAATGTTCCCAATACATATGTGTATCTTCTTTTTCCTTAGCTAGGAGAAAAAATAATATCTTCATTTTTTGTTTGAATATGATACATATATGCAGACTTAATATGTTTAGATTGTATTCTTGTTCCTGGAAAAATAAGAATCTGAACATTTGTTAAAGCAATAGATTCTTGATTAGAATTATTACTTGATTCTTCAATGCTTAATTTCGAAAATACTTTGTTAGGAAAATCTTTTTCAAATACAAAAGTTTATCTTTTAATTTTTGGAACTGTATTTTAAATATATAAATTTTTTCTTGACGCTTGCATTGTATTTGTGCAGGATTGTTTGTTGTAGACTATTCTCCTTACCCCACTAGGTCATGGATTAACCATTATTGAGGGACTTCTAAATCGCTCAAATTCATTAGACGCAGTTGGAATACCGTGTCAAATGGTCTTGGTTCGAAGATTTCAACGATTTTATTATCGTTTGATCTTGTTTTTGTTTCAGAAAATTTGGTCAGTTTGTGAATTTTTTTCTAACGAATAGCCAAATCATGGGAATTCGATTTCATTCTTAATCCTTGTATTTTGATTCTAATTCTAGTTGTGTCCTCAAGATTAGGATCATTTATGGAAATAAAGAAATTTGGTCTAACATTAAACCAAGCTACTCCGTTAGCCAAATTAGATTGAATTCCTTCAATGATTGCTCTCATTGGGTCAGAAAATATTTTATCAATGATTACTGTCAAAATAGGAGTATCTATCCCTTGGCGGAATAAGGCTGTTATGGTTACCTGTATTAACCTTCTATGAATATATTGAATCTTAAGATATTTCTTTTTCCATCTTGCAACATTTTTCTTATAAAAAAAAAAGAATATCAATATTTTCTTTTTCTGACCATTTTGTTTGAGTGTTGTGTAGCTCGGCTTTTCACACCCCCTTTCAGAAGAATGAATAGCCTTTACAGTTCGGACTCCACTTGTGTGTTGGTTTTGATTCTGATTTCACAAGTGCAATGTGAAACAGTGAAAACACAAAAAGAGTCCGAATCCGGCAATTTCTTTTGGAAAATCGATGTTTGAATCAAATGCCGAAAATGGACTACTTTGCCAGATATCAGAGTCGCCACCTAAATATTTATTTTGGGAAATTTAGGAAACCCATGACTCATGCCAAAGGCCATTAGTCTGTCGTTACCAAAGTGTCTTGGTTCGGGAACTTAGGTATGAGAGGGAAAGGTTAATAATTGAACACTCCACTCACCCAATCAAAGATCGGCCTCTACTAATCATGATGTGGTTTTTATGTACAGTTTATGCTCTTATTCTATATGTAACATACAAGTATAGACTAATTTCACGAAAAGTTGGAATGTTTGATTTCATGTTTGTTTTGAAAAAAACGTGTTTTGAATATGTATCGCTTAAAATGGTGATCTCATATATACATGAATCAAAGTATCCCAATTCAAATGATTAGCCTTCATTCATAGACATTCAAACAGGTATATCAAATAAGCAGTTAGCCTCTTGGTAGTATGTTTGATATGACAGTATTCACACTTATGCAATATGCTAAAACAAAAATGCTTACCTTAATGTCTGAAGTCGAGTCCAAAAAGAAAGCAAACAGTTAGAAAAAAATGCATGATCCTAATTTAATGACTAATGCAACACATGCAACGTGCAATTAAGGTTCGGCTACGAGTATAGCATGTGAGTCAATTCAAGGCCTGTGATAACGTATGTATGCAAGTAAGGAGTTTGAATTTGACATTAGAATAATATGATGAGCCGAACCTTTATGCATGTAAACGAATGGATGCAAATCATGGAAAATGCTAATTAAACATGATGTCTCTAATCTAACCATCATAAGCAGTGAAATAAAAGGGAGAAAGAATGGGGGTTGGAAGACATACAACTTATTACATATTTGTCCTCGCGAATGAGGGTCCGAATGTCCAAATGTCCGAATAAATAATTATTACAAAGCCGAATGACTAATAAATGAAAGGGGCTGTCTAATTTATTACAATAATAATATGCAATGATTGCTCGGTGCTCTTCAAGAATTATTCTGTCTGCCTTGCTGGGATTTGTTCTGTTTCACCCCTAGTTATTGCTTTCGACCAAAAGTGTATTGTTTTTCAATTTATTGAAGCCTTGCCGACCCCAAAATGTGACTCAGTCGAGCCCCAAATAAATCCCATACTTTGTTTTCTTGTGGAAATCTGTTTTTTGTACCTGAGGTGAAACAGTGCAGACAGGGTATTCCTAACCATGTTTGTCTTTGTTTTTTACCCATCTCTATCATAAAAATACTCAAGAGAGGGTTAGAATCATCTCCAAAATCATCAATTAGCAAGTTGATTGCTTGATGATCTCGAATACAATTTGGAAAATAATCAATAAATGCAATGAATAAACAACCACCCCTCACTCCTATCATTAAGTGAATTCAAGAGGGGAAGTAGAGACATTTCAAGGTTCATCAAAATATCATGAATTGATGTAAGACAAGCCTTGACACAATAGACTCAGTATAACGTCCGACTGAATTCAATTAATCATATTTGTTCTTTATGTCGGTTGTAATCCAATTTTAACCAATTTTATTAGTCTTTTTTATTACCTTTCTATTTCTTTATCTCTTCTAATGTGTGTGCAAAAGTGATATTTACGTCCACTAACTTCAAAACACAATAAAGAGAAACAAGCATCAACTTAACCCGAGAAACAAATCTTATTTTCTTCGGGGGAAATTACAAAGGAAGAGTCAAACTTATTTACAAGCGATAAGGGATTCCAAGTCAAACTCAAGATGTGCAACAAGGACTAGTCAAACTCAAAAGAGTGATAATGACTTAGAAAAATCCAAACTTGAGTGATAATGACTTGAAATCCAAACTTGATAATAAGTGATAATGACACTTTCCTTGGTGATTTCTAAGGGTCAATTAGTCCCTTAAAAGTAAACACACTGATGAATAAAGAGAAATGAAAAATAAAAGATTGTGCTTTAGTATAAGAACATGTATACACGTGGGGTAGTGACCCTCTAAAGAATTTAAACCATTAAGTATAGAGCGTTTTATGTCTTTGGTAGTAAATCTCCTAAGAGATTAAATCAGTAAGCATGGAACGTTGTATATTTTTGGTAATGAACTTCCTAAGCATAAAACGTTTTATGCCTTTGGTAGTGAATCTCCAAAGAGATTAAACCATTAAGCATAGATCATTTTATACCTTTGGTAATGAACCTCCGAATAGATTAAACCATTAAACATGGAAGAGTTCATTTCTTATACTTGAACCACAATCTTAATTTTTCACAACTTTTTAATCGAAATAAGCAAAGAGTTGAGGGAGGTTGCAGAGATGATTATGCAAAGTTGATTGATTGGTTAACATAACACAAACATAATATGTCAAACAAACTTATTGAAATAAATTAAACAACCCCCTAAATAGCATAAAATAGTACCGAAATTAAGCTAACAAAGGTGAACAACTATGAATAGATTAAAGCTAGTAAACAAGTTTAAGGAAGGGTGGCTAACCCCTCCACTTTTGGGACTTTTAAACCATATTTTTGCCTCTGAAAATAGTTGAAGAACATTCCAAAAACAGCCCCAAAAAAGTGTATAAAACAAGAAAAATGGAGGAAAAGAGTAAGAGAGAAGTAAGGAAAAAGATGCAAAATTGTACCTTTGAAAGAGAGGTAAGCTCTTAATTAACAAATTTGATTCCAACACCCCCAAATTTCTGGAAAGGATGAACTCCTTAGTTTACAAACTCCCTCTTGATCACCCTCAAGTGTAAAAAATGTGTTCTCAAATCCTCAATTCGAAATTATGAAGTTTATGGAAGTGTTAGTTCAAAATTGAAATATTTTTTCTCTTTGCTCTCTAACTCAAATGTTTTTGCTTCTTGAATCAATTTTTTTTCCCGCCCCCTTCAAATCATCCATTTGGTTGCTTTATATAAGTAGCAAACCAAAATATAGTAATATAATTATAATAATATAAATATTATATAAATATCATTTATATGCATATTATATAATATATAATATATATATATATGTTCAGCTGAGTGAATTAATGTCGGCATGCCGACATCAATATAATTTTTTATTATTTTTCTTTTATAATATATATATATATATATATGTGTGTGTGTGTGTGTGTGTGTGTGTGTGTGTGTGTGTGTGTGTGTGTGTTCAGTTGAGTGAATTGAAGTCGCCATGCCAACATCAATATAATTTTTTATTATTTTTCTTTTATAATATATATAATATAATTATAATAATATATATATATATATATATGTGTGTGTGTGTGTGTGTGTGTGTGTGTGTGTTCAGTTGAGTGAATTGATGTCGGCATGCCGACATCAATATAATTTTTATTATTTTTCTTTTATAATATATATATATATATATATGTGTGTGTGTGTGTGTGTGTGTGTGTGTGTGTGTGTGTGTTTAGTTGAGTGAATTGATGTCAGTATGCTGACATCAATATAATTTTTTATTATTTTTCTTTTATAATATATAAAATATCTAAAATATATAGTTTATACCAATATATATAAAAACATCAAAAATATGAACAAACACATAAAATTATGCAAAATTACAAAATACTAAATGAATGAAATATTTAGTAGTTTAAAACAATCTGGCCAAAACGGTGAAGGTTGGGATTAAGGTTCAAATTCCATCTCTCTTATTGAGGATTCTGTGAGAAATACATTCTAATTGTCATCATTGGGTAATCAAAAGAAAGCGTCCAAGTCTTCGGGCCGGTCAAAATGGGGCGTCTACAGTTGCCCCTCTTTGACAAAGCTCGAAGTCGTTTCATGACGTGAGTCAATGTCAAAGCCCGAAGACGACCCATTTGACGAGGTCGTAAGACTTGGGCAAACAAACAAATGTGCAAACAATTAGTTGAACTTGAGGGTTGCCTACGTATCCTTTTGCAAGGAATCAAACCTTCATAGTTCAGGGGCAAGATGTAGAATGATTTGTAAAACATAACTTATGATCATGCAATGAAATGCAAAACATAACTTATGATCATGCAATGAAATGCAATCAAGACAATGATGTGACACTGAATGAAAGCATAAATGTTGGATGTAGTGAATGTGAGATCCAAACGCTTCGTCCGCGAGAGGAGGAAAGTGAACTTGAGAGCCAAACGCGTTTGTCATACGCGAGAGGAGGAATAGTGAAATTGAGATCCAAACGCGTCTTACGCAAGAGGAGTATGTGAACTTGAGATCCAAACGAGTCTTACGCGAGAAGAGTATGTGAACTTGAGATCCAAATGTGTCTTACGTGAGAGGAGTATGTGATCTTGAGATCCAAACGCGTCTTACGCGAGAGGAGTATGTGAACTTGAGATCCAAACGCGTCTTACGTGAAAGGAGCAAAGGTGGATTCGAAATCCAAACGCGTCTCACGTGAGTGGAAGAAGGTATGGCAGAATGACAAGGGGTAACCTCTACATGTATAAGCCAGTGATGCTGCTTTTTTTTTTTATTATATTCACAACTTTCCCTATTCTCCAACGGGGTGACAGACTAGGTTGGTTCAATATCCAGAATTGAGGCTCATACACGCTATCTCAACCTATGGGGCTGCCATACAGATTTCAAGCCGGGGATACACCCCTGGGTATTTAAACCGGACTTTAGTCTCGGAAATTCCAAACCTTTTGCGTTCTAGGCATCGCCATTCGAACTCTAGTTTCCACCGTTGCAATTGGTCTCTTAGGAACTCATTGTAAACATAGGATGGTGGCTATACCAGACCACTTGAAGTCGTTCGGGTACGACAAACACCAAAGGAATTGCACCTCTAGAGGATTTAAGGTCTCCTAGATCACGGGAGTGCATAAGATAGTGCGATTGAATTGAAATTGTGCAGTAGATGCTCAAAGTGAGATTATTGTGCGATAGATGCACAGAATGAAAAGAGGAATTATAAGTTTGAACCAAATACCGTATACATATACCATATACAGACAATATACATACAAATACGGACATAGACATGTACATACGGTATACGTACATAAATATACAGACAAAATACACACAGATACAGACATACGGTATACATATATACATATACAGACAAAATACACACATATATGTACATACGGTATACATATACAGATTCGGGGAATATTTCGTTTACGGCCATCAACGGGAAGATGTCGTTACTGAGAAGGCATATTCCATTTGCTGACGTCAGTGCACGTATGCAAAATACGCAAAAAGAAATGAAAAACACAAAATGCATGGGTACGGGGGTTCGATCCTCTGATCTCAAACTTAGTTTCCCAGTCCTTAACCACTAAGCCACGCCACTCTTATGACAAAATATTCAAACAAATATATATATATATAGGTATACGAGACATATATACATAAAACCAAAACAAATCAAAAGAAACACTCGTTGCTATGGGGGTCGAACCTCGGACCTTAGGCTCAACCTTCAGGCTTCAACCACTGAGCCGAACCACTGAACCAAGTCACTCTTCTGACAATATTTGCAAACAAATATATACATATATATATACATATGTATATATATATATATGAGACATATACACATAAAACCAAAACAAAACAAAAGAAGCATTTGTTGTGGGGTTCGAACCCCTGACCTCGGGCTTAGTCTCTCAGTCTTCAACCACTGAGCCAAACCACAAAACCCAAGCCACTCTTGTGACCAAAATGTTCAAACAAATATATATAATACAAAGATATACAATATATATACATATATATATATATATATGCAACTCTCCCGCCTATCCTATTTTTGTCTCACTCTCTCTTCCTTCATCTTCTTCGAGCGTCGTGTCTGTCGCGCGATTTCAACAATCGCGGCGCTTGACTGACAGGCTATCCAATCCTGCCCCGATTGTCAATGATTGTCTCGGCCTTCCTCTCTCTTTGTCTTCTTCTTCGGTTTCATCCTCTTCTTAAGTTGAGGCCTGCGATAGAGGGCAGATCAAAAGTCTGCAAACTTTCTCTGCCACCATTCTGCAACCTCTTTATTTTGCATTACTCTCCCTTGTCATGGCCTCTTCACACGATTCTCTCACTCTTTTTCCAGACCTAAACAAGTCCACGATAGAGATAACCGATTCTGATTCCCCTGAACCTCAACCACGGGCTCCTCCTCCTCCTTTCCCTGTTTTCAACTTTCCAGTGATGTCAGTTGAACAAATAATGGCGGCATAGTCTGACATCGAAGCAAACTCGTATACGCTGAGGTCATGTGTGGAGACCATGACTGCGGCCTCCAACTTGTCCTGTCGACTGCAGAACAGGACGTGCGAGGTACGTCAGTTATATGCACAACTCTCCCTCCTCCAACGAATGTACAAAGACGCTCGAGTAGAAATTAG
This sequence comes from Camellia sinensis, assembly GCF_055761805.1. Taxonomy (NCBI): domain Eukaryota; kingdom Viridiplantae; phylum Streptophyta; class Magnoliopsida; order Ericales; family Theaceae; genus Camellia; species Camellia sinensis. The sequence goes on from NC_138961.1 coordinate 214,992,138, forward strand.
TGCACTGAAAAAACAGAGCAAAGAGCTGAAACGACAAGCCACCTCTGTGGCTTGATTCGAAGTTTCTTCGCACAACCAATTTAATTATCGGCGAGGAAATAATTTCCTTCGGAAGCTCTGGCAAGGCCGAGGCAGAGTCTTCAAGAGTTCCGTAGGAGTAAAGATGAAGCGAGGCAACTGATGGTAAAGTCGGGCAACGAAGTTGTGTGCAAATGAAGCCGGTTGTAATCTTCGCCGCCGAGCTACTGCCGGAGAAGAAAGAAGAAAAAGATCCCTTTCTCTCTCTTTGTTTTTGTTTTTGTTTTTGTTTTTGTTTTTGTTTTTGTTTTTGTTTTTGTTTTTGTTTTTGTTTTTTTTCTTATTATTATTATTTTTTATTTTTTTTTCATTTTCTTTTTTTTTTGTTGCTTTTGTTGTTGTTTCTTTTTTTTCTTTCTGTATATATTTTGTACAAATGTGATCGGGGTTAATCCTCGAAATTAATAAAACGAGTTTGTTTGTGAATCCGAATGGCAAATCAGAATGGTTTGAATATTTAGATGTTAGAAATGGTTGTATTTCAAATCGGACAATTTGAGCCTATTACTGAAAACGTAAAAGAAAACTCAATGAACTAAAATTAGGCAAAACACACTTACGAATAAAATGGACACAAAACGGACACAAAACCAATTTACGAAATTTTTATTTTATTTTATATTTTTCTTTATTTATCTTTTTTTGTTTTTTGTGTTTTTTTTTTTTGAACAAAACGAAACAAAACAACAAAAACAAAATTTTGTTGTGACTTTAATACACACAAAATAAATTACAACCTATCGGGACAAAAAAAACGAAAACAAAACAAAAATCAAATGCTTCTTTTTTTTTTATTCATTTTTTTTTTCCAGATAAATAAAAACCCTTTCTTTTTTTTATTTATTTATATTCAGATAAAATAAAACCCCAACAAAAAAACCCTTTTTTTTTAATTTTTAGATAAACTAAAACCCCAACCAAAAACCCTTTTTGTTTTTTTTTTTTTTTAATTTTTGCTTTGTAGTTTAAACACTAGCTTCAAATAGACTCTTTTCTTTTTGAAAGACTTCTGTTTTGTTTTTTATTTTGTAAAACAATGATCGGGATTGGACCTGCTAGTTTTATCAAGTGTTATTGTGGATGATCTCTTCTTGCAAATATCATGTACTGCGCTTGCATATGATGACTGGATAGCACTTGCATGATAATCTTTGAAGAACACTTGCACTTGAATTGGTTCATGAATTGGATAATAATATCAACCAGACAAAATGAAAAAAACTACACTTGATAACAAAAGAAACATAATGAAAACAACTTGAACATACTAAAACAAAAGACTTGGTAATAAAACAAGACTCAAAATACAATCACAACACAAGAGGACAAAAGGACACAAGAGGACAAAGGGAATCTTCTGGGAGTGCACTCCACAACTACAACACAATGTTTGGCCCACCCACCACTAAAGGCTATCATCACTACTTCATCTAAATTCTATAAATGGTACTCCCATAACGTTGTTTCTGGAAGAAGAGCAATGTTTTACATTTTGCTCTCAAAATGGAGATGTTGCCCACTAATAGGCTCCAAGACTGGATAACCACTTTGGATGACTCGAAAAAGATGAACTTTTGCAGTTTCGACCTAAATGCTCTTTTTTTGTTGAGCCGCACTTCACTTTGCTTTCCATTTCTCCATGCCGCTGCTCGGTGCTGGAATCCAATCACACATATATTTCGTTTCGGTTCACAAGAGATGTGTTCAACACTCGAAAAATTTCAAGCATTGATAGAATCTCAACGTGATAAAGAAATCATGCTTTAACCCTGTTTTGGCCATGCTCAAGCTTTAGGACGAATGTGTGGGCTTACCTTACACGAAGCTCGATCCTTGGCTCACAATGGGGAACTAGATATTCTAGATTTGATTCATCGGTTTTCCATCACCGGTGACAAAGACAACTTTCTTTGGCGAGGTTATCGTCAGCATGCCCTTTGCTTATGCTTACTCGCACACTTCCTTCTTGCCCCTAGTCGCGGTGGAGTTAGCATTAAACTGATTGAAGTAACCCAATGCCTTAAAGAGGGTAAGAGTTGTATGGGCTTAGTGTTGGCCGAGACTTTGACGGCCTTAGATGCTTTTCAACGGGGAGAGACTACTCTATTTGCGGGGAGTCCATTACTTCTCCAGGTATTGTTTCCCACCCTCCTTATTTATGATCATTACATCACTCGGCATTCAATCTCTTTTTCTTTTTTCTCTCAAAACCTTTGTCTTACTTTTCTCTCAACATACATCTCTCTATTCTTTTATCTCTCTTATTTTTCATCCCTTTCCCTAGATATGGTTGATGGATAAGCTGAAAGTGGTGGATCCTTGCCATGAGTACTCGGCTAGGACTTACTTTCTTCGTCCACAGCTAGGGGAGTTCTCCTCAGAGGGAATGTGGTGTGACTGGATGCACAGCAAATCTGTGGCTAACATTGCTTAGCGTAGCCCTTGGCTTAACTTGGCTAAGATGAGTTACAGCATGTCCCGGCAACCACGTATACAGTTGATTGGCCTTACACACTGTGTATTCTATTTTCCATTCAGGTTCAGACGCCAGTTTGGACATGTTCAGATTTGTCCGGATGAAGGGATAAAGTACCCATCTTTATTTCCCATTCGTGGTTCGTACTTGCCTCGGTACCTTAGTGCTTGGAATACGAGAGAATTTCTGGCCCCTGCCCTTACTTTCAGTTCCATCCTTCCTAACAAATACTTGGTTTGGCTCGAGGATGAGGAACAGATTAGGCCGACCTCGGTTACATAAACTTCTACAGGCATGAAAAAGAGACAGAGAACTGACACTTGACTCATCTATGACCCTAGTTTATTGCTTTGTCTTTTCTTTTCAAGTTTTTTGTAAAATCAACTTTGGTTTGGAGAATGTACTTGTGATAAATCAATAAAATTAAAGTGAGTATTGAAAAGTTTCCTTTCGCATTGTAAACGGTAAAGTTTTGAGAAGAAAAGCAAAAATTGAATTAAAACTTTTCAAAACAATTTTTATTTTTATTTTTTTTGTTTTTCGGAAATGGTCACCATCGGATAGATACGGAATTAATCCTAAGGCTGTACAGCCCCAAATCAGAAGATCATAACCAAGTCAACAAACAATGGAGAATGACGGATTGATTAAACCAGATGAACATGACAGTTGGATTGAACAATAGTGATGGCCGAACTTCGGAATGAAGTTGCCTACGTATCCCAAAGATGAGAATCAGGCCTTACGTAGTTCGGAGAGGGTTCACTTGAGTATTTATTCTCTCCTTTTACGCTCTAACTTTTTCCAAGGTTGCCCTTTCGGATTTTCGGCCTTGTGAGCTCGGTTTTTCTTTATTTCTATTTTTTTTTCATGCATTAACTTTTGTCTAGGTCGCCCTTTCGGCCTAGCGAGCCTCTCAGGGATAATATTTCTTCAACTTGTCCATGTTGATCGGCTGTGAAAACTCCAAGTCATCCAAATCCATAAGAATAATTGCTCCTCCAGACCAGATTGACTTGATGATATAAGGGCCAGTCCAATTGGGTCTGAACTTGCCCCTAGGGTCATGGATGAAGGCTCGGTTGTCTTTGAGCACCATGTCTCCTTCCTTGAGATTTCTGGACTTGATAAAAGCCCTTGCAATTTTACGCTGGTAACCTTGGATATGATACAGTGCCTTCAACCTTCTCTCGTTAAACAACATCAATTCTTCAAATCTACTTTGTTGCCAGTCCGCCTCCGCTATCTAACACTCAACCATAATTCTTAGCGACGGTACTTCAATCTCGATTCGCAGAACAGCTTCCATTCCATAAACAAGAGAATAAAGGGTTGCTCCTATAGATGTTCGGATCGACGTTCTGTAACCCCAGAGTACGAATGGAAGTTTCTTCGGCCAGTCCCTGTAGGTTTCAACCATTTTTTGTAAAATTCTCTTGATGTTTTTGTTTGCAGCCTCAACAGCTCCATTGGTCTGCGGCCTGTATATTGATGACTTACGGAAAGCCACGTTATATTTCTCAAGCAGGTCTATCACCTCTTTCTTGAAATACGAGCCATTATCTTAGATGATCTTGTTGGGCACTCTATACCGACAGATGATGTTGTTCTTGATGAACTTAGCCACATACGACGCCTTTAGAACGGTATAGGATTGGGCCTCCACCCACTTTGTGAAGTAGTCAATTGTTACCAAAATGAACTCATGCCTGTTTGATCCATTTGGCGTGACTGCACCGATAATGTCAATTCTCCAGACTGAGAAAGGCCATGGTGAAGTCATATTGTAGAGTTTTGACGGTGGAATGTTCATGCGATTGGCATGGATTTGACATTTGTGGCATCGCCGTACAAAGCCAATACAGTCCTCCTCCATGGTTGACCAGTAGTAGCCTTGTCTAAGGATTTTTTGAGCTATCATCACACCATTCATGTGAGCTCTGCTGTCTTCTCCGTGGATAGCTTCCATAAGGCGCCTTGATTCTCCTTCCTCAACATACAACTTATGCATTCCCAAATGGCCTCTTTTGTATAACTTGTTTCTGCAGATAATGAATTGGATGGCCAGACACCGTATTCCCCTTTTGGCCTTGGCACTTGCCCCTGGTGGGTACGCCTCTCTGTCTAGGAAATTCCAGATGTCGTAATACTAGGGGTTCGTGTCTTAAACCTCATCTATCACGGCGATGGTCTCATACGCCGGCGTATACTTCTATTCAATGATGATCGGGCACATCTTCACTCTAAGCGGAATGTCCACCATGGAGGATAAAGTTGCCAACGCATCAGCAAATCGGTTGTTCTCTCTGAGCAAATGCGTGAATGTCAATTTCTTAAACCTCGGAATTAACACATCCAGGGCCTGATGATAAACCTTCATTTTCTCTTCCTTAACCTGCCAATCTCCGTTAGCTTGAGACACAACCAAATTCTAATCTCCGATAACATCCAATCTTATTGCCCTTAGTTCTAGGGTAGCTTCCAAACCAGCAATACACGTTTCATATTCTGCTTCATTGTTGGATACTTCAAACCAGAGTTTGAAGGCTAGAGGTATGTGTGAATCATCGGGTGCTATGAGCAACACACAGATCCCATAACCATGCTGATTAGACGCTCTGTCAAAGTACATTGTCCATGGTTCCTCTTTTATCTGCAGGATGTCTTCATCTAGGAATGGATACTCCACTGCTTCATCATCGTCTTCTACTGGGTGATCCGCTAGAAATTCCGCTACAGCTCTCCCTTTAACTGATTTGCGCGTGACATACTTGAGGTCAAACTCGGAGAGAAGAAGCAACCAACGAGCTAGCTTACCCGTAAATGCTGGTTTCTCAAAGAGATATTTGATGGGATCTAAGCTCGAAACTAGAATTATAGAATGAGCTAACAGGTAGTGTCTTAACTTCCTCGTTGCCTAAACCAAAGCTAAGGAAGCTTTCTCGAGAGGAGTGTAGCGAGTTTCATATTCTAGCATCTTCTTGCTTAGATAATAGATGGCTTTCTCCACCTTCGCTTCTGATTCTTTCACTAGCATGCACCCCATGGTTGAATTTGTTACTGATAAATACAAGATTAGTGGTTTCCCTGGTTCTGGTGGCAACAATACAGGAGGATTTTGAAGGTACTGCTTAACCTGCTTGAAGGTGAACTGACACCGATCATCCCATTAGAATTTCTTTCCTTTCTTCAACAGACCAAACAGTGGTTCACGAGTCAAGGTTAATTTTGAGATAAACCGTCTTATGAATTGCACCTTACCCAGAAAGTCGCACACCTCCTTTTCAGTCCTTGGTGGTAGCATTTTTATGATGGCCTTGATTTTGGAGGGATCTACTTCAATTCCCCTTTGTGTAATCAGAAATCCCAACATTTTTCCTGCAGTTACTCGGAAGGTGCTTTTTTATGGGTTTAAAGTCAGTCTATACTCCTTGATCCGCTCAAAGAATTTTTCCAGTGCAGTGTAGTGACCTCCTCGCTCTTTAGACTTGACGATCATATCGTCCACATACACCTCAACCTCCTTGTGGATCATGTCGTGCAAAATGGTGATTGCGGCTCGCTGATATGTAGCCCCAGCATTTTTCAGTCCAAAAGACATAACACTGTAACAGTAGGTACCCCACAACGTGGTGAAAGCAGTTTTCTCTTTGTCCTCCGGTGCCATAGAAATCTGATTATACCCAGAAAACCCATCCATGAATAAAAGCAAGGCATGGCCAGCTGTGAAGTCTACCAGTTCATCGATGTGTGGCAATAAAAAATCATCTTTCGGACTTGCTCTATTTAGATCCCGGAAGTCGACACAGACCCTAATTCTGCCATCCTTCTTTGGAACCAGAACGATATTAGCCAACCAAGTTGGGTATTCAGATACCATCAAGAAACCTGCATCAATCTATTTGCTGACCCCCTCTTTGATCTTTAATGCCCAATCTGGGCGAACTCTGCGCAATTTCTGTTTGACTGGTCAGGCCTCAGAATTAAGAGGGATCCGGCACTGTACAATCTCAGGATCTATTCCAGGCATGTCTTCGTAGGACCACACGAAAACATCTTTGAAATCTTTTAATAAAGCGATTAAACGCTCGCGTTCCTCTGAAGATAACGTGGATCCGATCTGGACCAAATAGGGATCCTCCTCAATACCCACATTAATTGCAGTGATTTCATATGTGCAGGGCTTAACGCGCCTCTCCTCCTCTTGGTCAACCAAATTTTTTAAAGCCCGAGGAATTTCTTCCTCTTCGTTTAAGTCAAAATTTTGAAAATCAAGATCAGTGCAACAAACTAAAGGCACAGAGAAGTAAGCAAACTCTACGACATTCCCATTAGTAAAGTCTAGGTCCTCGGTTACAGTTGACTCAAAAGAAAAACTAAAAGAAGACTTTGACAGACTTTGGCATCCGGGTTACCACTCCCGGAAGTACCAGACTTAGAAGAACTCGAATCTGACTCCGACTCTACAGACTCGATGGAATCAGATTCGGACTTATTATCCGATTCAGAATTGCTGATGATGCCCTTTTCAAATTTCCAGATTAGGTGTGAAGCCGCAGTTACATCCACAATTTAGAGAAATCCACTTCTAGTTTATCCCCGATCATTGAGATAATAAAACTATCCCCCAAGTTGTCAGACTCAATTCTGACAGTAGAATTTGCTAGTAGGTCAGTCAGTGTTTTTCCCAATAACTCTTCTTCTTCAATGTTCACAGTTACAGTCCTGCCTTGACCTGTATTAGTACTCAGGTCCATCTGCTCATCTTCCTCTTCCGGTAACTGGTGCCCGAAGAAGATCTCGAACCCGGGATAGATTGTCTTCGTCTCCTGGTCTAACCAAGGCTCTGGAAATCCACAAAAGGGGAAATCTTCCCCTTGGCGAACAAAGCGTCCGTTCAAGGTTCCCCGTATTGGTTTGTGAACTAACTCATATTGTTTTCCATCCTTCTTTGCTTTAATTCTTCATCTCAACTCAACCCACTTCTTTTGCCAATCCTCAGCAGTAGGTTTGTATCCCAACCCAAAAGCATGGGGGTTGTGAATCAGCTCCTTGGTAACAGCGCCTCCTTGCCTGCCACTCTTGCCTAGTCTTGATCCAGGCATATGCCCCTGTTTGTTCATCATGTAGATGGACTGAGCACTCACATAAATTTCGTCAACTTCTGCCATGATAGATTCGACTACCCGGGCTTCTGTTAGTGAGAAGCCAGAGAGGAATACATCTTCTTCCCCGTGTATGATTTCCAACACTAGTGTGGCAGTTCCTTGGGGAGGGTGGATCAAAGAATTATCGTACACCATAGCAATCTCACATTTGAAGGGGTATTTCACCAACTGATTGACTGTTGATGACACAACTTTTATCTGATGCAGCCAAGGCCTTCCCAACAATAGATTGAAAGTAGCCGAAACATCCATTACATGGAATTCTTTCTCATGTTCGGGCGGGTCGATCAGGATATGGCTCTTGAATGTTCCCATGACATCCCGGCTTGTATTGTCATAAGCTCGGACGGCTTGAGTTGTGGGTGTGAAGTCAACAGGCCTCAAATCTATGGCATAAGCAGTCCATGCCGGACATACATTGATCACCGATCCAGCATCTACTAACACTACTGGAATCCACTTCTTTCGACTCTCCAGAGTTACATACAAGGGCCGGTTGTGGTTGGCACCCTCAGGTGGCAGCTCTTTATCTATGAAAGATATCACTGGCGTAACATCGCTGGATGTGACTAATGACACCAGTTGATCAGCGGTAGTGTCGATAGGCAGTTTAGTGCGATTCATTGCCTTTAGCAATGCTTGTCTATGCTCCCAGGAAGCCATTATCAATCCCCAGATTGAGATATCTGCCTAAATCTTCTTGAGCTATTTCAAAACTAGGTTGTCTTCACAGTCCTTCTCTCTGGTGTTATCAATCTCTTTGTTAGAGGATTCTGGTTGATCTATGGCTGCAGGTTTGAAGTACCGACCACTCCGGGTCATGTGATTGATTTCGTCCGTATACCACGTATCGTCGGGGGTATTGGATGTCCACCATTCATTCGTGTATGCATGACTCAGATCATTATCTTCCCACCACTCTTCAACAGTCACGGCCAAGCTTTTATCAGACTCTACTTGAAGCATGTTCACATCATGCCCTTCAGCAACATACCTTTCCTTTCCAACTATGGTTTTGGTTTCTGGCAAGGCCATCTTCCTTTGAATTTCTTCCATTCTCTCCTGCTGGAATTGTTCCAGCACTTGTTACGTACTAGTAATGGATGTGGTCTCGGCTTTTTCCTCCCTGACCCCTTTTGTCTGTTCCACCTCATCTAGCTCTTCGTCACCAAACCAACCGTTGTTTGTTTCTGGCTGACTTGAATCCAACCAGCCTATCTGGACACTGCTTGTTTCCTTTTCTTCAAAGAAGTAAAGGTTGGCTAGGTTTTCTTCTATTTGAACTAGATCCTCTTCCAGTTTGGCCAAGTCATTTAGGCCTTGTTTAGGCCAATCGTTCTGATGTTTTCCTAACTGGCCTTCCCCGATAACATTGACACTGAGAACATCCGGCAATAGGACCACTCGTTTTGGTTGATCAATGGCCACAACGTATAAACTGGGGTCATACTCCTCTGCAAGCGAAGCCCCCTTTTCTATGACATAGGTATCAGACAACCTTGTCTTTAATGCACTCTTCTCTTTCTTTGTTCCTGCCACAACCTTTTTGGGTTGGATTTGTAGGGCTAGATCCAACATGCACATATATGTGCCTTTTGGAATAACCAGCTCCGGTTTCGGTAGGTGGGACGAGGTAATATATATGCTTGGGTTGAAGGTAGGTGGTAGTGTTTGGATGTAGTTAATATTTCAGGGGGAAGGAACTTGGTTATGTGTAGGAAGTGGGTTGGTTGTCACATTTGGTTTATGAGGGGCTATGACTTTGTTGTCAATGAGATTCTGAATCTCATGACGTAGACGATAGCCTGAATCTGTATGATGGCCATGTTGTTGGTGGAAAGTACAATATTGGGTTGGGTCGTGTCTAGCTGGCAGTGGATCTGGGAGAGGGCAAGGATCAAGAGGCTTGAGATGCCCCTTGTCTATCAACACCTTGAGGGCGCGGGTTGGACTCATATGGAGGGGGGAAAAGGGTCTTCGGTTCCAAGGTTGACTAGTTTGTGCAGTTTGTGAGTTTGTGGCAGCAGCAAAGGGATCGACCATCTTGGCTGATGATGTAGCAATGGTACTTACATCTGTGGGCCGCGGAATAGTGCTAGTACTAGCATTGGTACTCCGAGTGAATGGCTTTTTTGCAGGTTCACTTGTTCTGTGGATGATGCCCTTTTTGAAGGCGCTCTCAATTTGAACCCCTAACTTATTTATGGAAGCAAATGTGGACAACGGTGCCACTATCATTCTCTGCAACATGTCTGGCTCAAGGTTTTGGACCACTAACCTGACTTGTTCTCTTTCAGAAGGTCTGCTCGTCATTCTGGCTGCCTTTGCCCTCCATCTTGCCACAAAGTCAATGAAGGGTTCTTTAGGATTCTGAGTGGTTGCTTCCAGCTCACTGATTGTTACTTCTATCTGAGTATTGTATGAGTATTGGTTAACAAACCCCTCAGACAGTTCTTTCCAATTTCGCTTCGTTGAGTCCTCCAATTTGGCGTATCAGATGACTGTTAAATCTGACAAGGTTCTCCCAAATAATGAGAGTTTTTGTGCCCTAGACAAACCCATGGGCCTCAACACATCTGAAAACAGGCGGACATGCACAATCGGATCCTGTTCCCATCAAATCTATCGATGTGAGGCATTTTGAATTTTTCTGGCAACCTGATTGAAGCCTTAGTGTACCCGTCCTTAATGTCGGGAATTGAATTGAAACCCTGGGATTTCTTCAAGGCTTTCTCAAGCCTAGCAATTTTGATCATGGCTGGATCAATTTCATTCATATTGAAGGGAATGGTTCTCGTAGGAGGTTGTACCTGAGATCTGTAAGCTGAAGCTATTAGAAACATCTCCTGAGGATCTGGGACCTGAGGAGTTTCCAGTGGTGAAGGGAGATCAGGATTTGGCTAGGCAGCCGGGACCGGATGTACAGTAGATACAGATGCCCCAGATGGGCATCGCAGATCAGCGATGACTTCATCTTATGCGACCATCCGTTGGTTAACCGTATCCATGGTCCTTTGGACTGCTGCCATCATGGCAGCAACTTCTTCTGTGTTTTGTGGTGGCTTCTGTGCCATTGTTGGACTGGATGAATTAGATGCCGATGAGTGAACAGGGGTTTGCTGAGTGCTTGGTACTGATGCTGACTGTCTATTCCTTCTTTGTTGAGTAACCGGCGGGAGAGAAACTAACACTGGCTGACCGTCAACAAGACCTTGCATTTTATAAAGCCTACGAGAACGAGTCCAAACAACTTGGGGGATATCGAGTCTTTCTGAAGCTATGATGAAAAACTACCTAGCAAAAAGAAAGAGAGAAAACATATTTAAAAAAAATGAACAGCACTTTGGCCCCAATTCTCAATTAATCACAACATGCAGCTGAATTGTGATCCCCACTGAACTTTGTCCTCAGATTGATTGCTCATTTGTACCACTGCTATGAACCACCCTGTATATTTCACTGTAAAAGCACATACCACATAAAAAGAACCAAAACACCCCTATGAGGGGGTAGGGTTACCCTGTCCTAGATTTTGACATGATCTAGGTTGCACTATTTCAAGCAAGTGGTATCATAACATCCTGTACAGGTAGCATCTTGTTCTAATTTGAATAGTCACCAGAGCGTACTATATGCATTAGGTCAAATAGTCACAAAGGGTACCTCAGCAAGATTACCTAATATGCCTCTCACACCTAACACTGAGAAGTGAAAGGAGGATCAAGCGGTACAGCAATAATCCAGATCCAAGGGTTGTGTTCCCAACTTGACAGAGCCCATGACTGGTCAGCCTTTTGGCAAGCTTTGTAGGCAAGCCTCCGGCAAACCGTCCAGGAATAACAGATGACAAACGCAGGGACTTAGGCGCACCAATGCAAATGCAATGCAAAGAACATATTTATGTAGATAAAATTTCACATCAAGAAGTTTGAGTCAAGTTCTCTAATTCCCCAACAAAGTCGCTAGAAACTGTAACTCAGCTTTTCGCGCCCCCTTTTGGAAGAATGAATAGCCCTTACAGTTCGGACTCTACTTATGTGTTGGTTCTGATTCTGATTTCACAAGTGCAATGTGAAGCAGTGAAAACACAAAAAGAGTCCAAATCCGGCAATTTCTTTTGGAAAATCGATGTTTGAATCAAATGCCAAAATGGACTGCTTTTCCAGATATCAGAGTCGCCACCTAAATATTTATTTTGAGAAATTTAGGAAACCCATGACTCGTGCCAAAGGCCATTAGTCCATCGTTGCCAAAGTGTCTTGGTTCGGGAACTTAGGTATGAGAGGGGAAGGTCAATAATTGAACACCCCACTCACCCGATCAAAGATCGGCCTTTACTAATCATGATGTGATTTTTATGTATAGTATATGCTCTTGTTCTATATGTAACATACAAGTATAGACTAATTTCACGAAAAGTTGGAATGTTTGATTTCATGTTTGTTTTGAAAAAAAGTGTTTTGAATATGTATCGCTTAAAATGGTGATCTCATATATACATGAATCAAAGTATCCCAATTCAAGTGATTAGCCTTTATCCACAGGCATTCAAACAGGTATATCAAATAAGCAGTTAGCCTCATGGTAGTATGTTTGATATGACGGCATTCACACTTATGCAATATGCTAAAACAAAAATGCTTACCTTAATGTCTGAAGGCGAGTTCAAAAAGAAAGCAAATAGTTAGAAAAAAATGCATGATCCTAATTTAATGACTAATGCAACACATGCAACGTGCAATTAAGGTTCGGCTACGAGTATAGCATGTGAGTCAATTCAAGGCCTGTGATAACGTATGTATGCAAGTAAGGAGTTTGAATTTGACATTTGAATAATATGATGAGCTGAACTTTTATGCCTGTAAACGAATAGATGCAAATCATGGAAAATGCTAATTAAACATGATGTCTCTAATCTAACCATCATAAGCAGTGAAATAAAAGGGAGAAAGAATGGGGGTTGGAAGACATACAACTTATTACTTATTTGTCCTCGCGAATGAGGGTCTGAATGTCCAAATGTCCGAATAAATAATTATTACAAAGCCGAATGACTAATAAATGAAAGGGGCTGTCTAATTTATTACAATAATAATATGCAATGATTGCTCGGTGCTCTTCAGGAATTATTCTGTCTGTCTTGCTGGGATTTGTTCTGTTTCACCCCTAGTTACTGCTTTCGACCAAAAGTGTATTGTTTTTCAATTTATTGAAGCCTTGCCGACCCCAAAACGTGACTCAGTCGAGCCCCAAATAAATCCAATACTTTGTTTTCTTGTGGAAATCTGTTTTTTGTATCTGAGGTGAAACAGTGCAGACAGGGTATTCCTAGCCATGTTTGTCTTTTTTTTTTACCCTTCTCTATCATAAAAATACTCAAGGGAGGGTTGGAATCATCTCCAAAATTATCAATTAGCAAGTTGATTGCTTGATGATCTCGGATACAATTTGGACTATGATCAATAAATGCAATGAATAAACAACCACCCCTCCCTCCTATCATGAAGTGAATTCAAGAAGGGAAGTAGAGACACTTCAAGGTTCATCAAAATTTCATGAATTGATGTAAGACAAGCCTTGACACAATAGACTCAATATAACGTCCGACTGAATTCAATTAATCATATTGGCTCTTTATGTCAATTGTAATCCAATTTTAACCAATTTTATTAGCCTTTTTTTATTACCTTTCTATTTATTTATCTTTTCTCCTATTTGTGCAAAATTGATATTTACGTCCACTAAGTCCAAAACGCAATAAAGAGAAACAAGCATCAACTTAACCCGAGAAACAAATCTTATTTTCTTCGGGGGAAATTACAAAGGAAGAGTCAAACTTATTTATAAGCGATAAGAGATTCCAAGTCAAACTCAAGATGTGCAACAAGGACTAGTCAAACTCAAAAGAGTGATAATGACTTAGAAAAATCCAAACTTGAGTGATAATGACTTGAAATCCAAACTTGATAATAAGTGATAATGACACTTTCCTTGGTGATTTCTAAGGGTCAATTAGTCCATTAAAAGTAAACACGCTGATGAATAAAGAGAAATGAAAAATAAAAGATTGTGCTTTAGTATAAGAACATGTATACACTTGGGGTAGTGAACCTCTAAAGAATTTAAATCGTTAAGTATAGAGCGTTTTATGCCTTTGGTAGTAAATCTCCCAAGAGATTAAATCAGTAAGCATGGAACGTTGTATATTTTTGGTAATGAACCTCCTAAGCATAAAACGTTTTATGCCTTTGGTAGTGAATCTCCAAAGAGATTAAACCATTAAGCATAGAGCGTTTTACACCTTTGGTAATGAACCTCCGCAGAGATTAAACCATTAAGCATGGAAGAGTTGTTTTCTTATACTTGAACTACAATCTTAATTTTTCACAACTTTTTAATCGAAATAAGCAAAGAATGGAGGGAGGTTGCAGAGATGATTATGCGAAGTTGATTGATTGGTTAATATAACACAAACATAATATGTCAAACAAACTTATTGAAATAAATTAAACAACCCCCTAAATAGTATAAAATAGTACTGAAATTAAGCTAACAAAGGTGAACAACTATGAATAGATTAAAGCTAGTAAACAAGTTTAAGGAAGGGTGGCTAACCTCTCAACTTTTGGGACTTCTAAACCATATTTTTGCCTCTAAAAATAGTCAAAGAACATTCCAAAACAGCCCCAAAACAGTGTATAAAACAAGAAAAATTGAGGAAAAGAATAAGAAAAAAGTAAGGAAAAAAATGCAAAATTGTACCTTTGAAAGAGAAGTAAGCTCTTAATTAACAAACTTGATTCCAACACCCTCAAATTTCTGGAAAGGACGAACTCCTTAGTTTACAAACTCCCTCTTGATCACCCTCAAGTGTAAAAAATGTGTTCTCAAATCCTCAATTCGAAATTATGGAGTTTATGGAAGTGCTAGCTCATGATTGAAATATTTTTTCTCTTTGCTCTCTAACTCAAATGTTTTTGCTTCTTGAATCAATATTTTTTCCCGCCCCTTTCAAATCATCCATTTGGTTGCTTTATATAAGCAACAAACCAAAATATAGTAATATAATTATAATAATATAAATATTATATAAATATCATCTATATGCATATTATATAATATATAGTATATACACGTTCAACTGAGTGAATTGATGTCGGCATGCCGACATCAATTCACTCAACTGAACATATATAAAATTATATTGATGTCGGCATGCTGACATTAATATAATTTTTTATTATTTTTCTTTTATAATATATAAAATATATAATTTATTCCAATACATATAAAAATACCAAAAATATGAACAAACACATAAAATTATGCAAAATTACAAAATACTAAATTAATGAAATATTTAGTAGTTTAAAACAATCTAGCCAAAACGGTGAAGGTTGCGATTAAAGTTCAAATTTCATCTCTCTTATTGAGGATTTTGTGAGAAATACGTTCTAATTGTCATAATTGGGTAATCAAAAGAAAACGCCCAAGTCTTAGGGCCGGTCAAACTGGGGTGTCTACATGTTGCCATTGTATTGTTTAAATACTCTTACTGAGAAGAAGTTGAATTTTGAAAGTTTGTAGATTTTTGGCATATAAACTTCTTACATTTTTTCAAATTTTGCTAATTCTTCTTTTGTAAAAGTTTTTTGTTCTCCGATTACATCTTCAAGTTGAATTACTTGTAATTCTTCTTGAGATATACTATCTGCTTCTTGAAATATTTCTTGACTATCTATATTAGTCATCATGAATGTTAGTTCTTCATCTAAACTTTCTCCATCACTAGAAATTTCGTACAAGATTTATTTTTCATCAGAAATTTTTTCGCCATATATTATTTCAAAACCTTGTTCTTCAAGAATTTTGATCATTTTCTTCGCACTTTTTTCCTTTTTTGGGCATTCGGGTGCATAGTGACCTTCGTTACAAATATAACATTTACAAGTTTTCTATTTTGAAACACTTGTTGGTTTCTTTTTTCGAATATGCTTTTTCTTTTTTAAAAAAGTTTTGTTCTTTTTCTAAAGTTTCCATTTATAATAATACTACATGTATCAATTGATATACTAACTACCAATTAATGATGTGATATAATTTAAGAGGTCTTTGGAATTTGTAATGTGATTAATGAGTGAGGTCAAAATAATGTCATAACTAGTGTTAGTGCACTAGTTAGTATACTAATTGGTGCATGTAGCACCACCATTCTAATTATATTTTCTACGTTTTTTGAAAAATTCTTTTCACTTGGGAAATGTATTACAACCAATTTTTCAATTTTCTTTCAAAATTTTATCAAAACATTTATGACCATATTATGAGTTGAAAATTTGATTTTTTATTTGTTTTTTCGCCTTTGCTTCTAGACACCTGCTATCAGTCTTAGAATATAATTAATGCGAAAACCAAGATTATCATATTCTTCTTTTCCCATATTTTTGAGAAATATGTTTTAGTACATAACTCATTCTATGGATTAGGGAGTTTATGAAAAAATTGATCTAGCCATAGTTGATTTGCTAGTTGATCAATAAGATACAATAAGATAATAATATTTTTAAAAAGTTTAAACATAGTCTTCAAAAAGACAAATGTTACATAATTCTAATTTAGTCAAAATATAATTTGTAAAGGCTTTTGACAATTTGTTCTTGCACGAATCATCTTTCCTCATCATATATGTCCTCCTCTTCAACATTCTTGGAAAAATTTGATGATGCGTTCAAGAATGATTATTGATAGATCTTATTTGATTAGCAGGATTGATGGTAAAGAGATTAACAATCTATGATTACTGATAGATCTTATTTGATTAGCAGGATTGATGGTAAAGAGATTAACAATCTATGAGATTAGTGTAAAATTAGTTATTTAACTGGATTAGTGAGATACGTAATTCACTCTTGTTCATATTTGTTTTGCATATTAATTACAGAAACTGTCAAGCTTATTAGACAGAATTTTCATTTGAATTTAATCTGGATAACGAAAAATTGCAACTAAATAATAGAACGCAAATGTTATAAATTAATAATCTCAACCTTATCTTATAATCCATCCGGTCAAATAGTCCCACAGAACAGTAATATAAAAATGGGCTAGTAAGAAAAGCTGAGCCCATGGTTATGTAGGTTGCGCTCAGCCCAGTTCGGCTAATCATCAAAACCTATTAACTACTCCGGGTCGGCATTATCCGAACCAAGCTGCGCTGAGCAGCTAAGCACTCAACTCAACCCAGCTCATGTTTGTTCCCATGTTATGTTTGTCACTAGATTGAGAAATAGTTTTATTTATACTATAATTTATTGTGTTAGCGGCAGATCTTGAAATTTTGTTATTTTATTAATTTACACAATTATGTTACTTGATAATTTGTATGTTGGGTTTTGTAGGCTATAATTTATATTGTTGGCAACTCTTGAGACTTTGTTACTTTATTGATTTATACAAATTAGTTACTCGATAAGTTGTATGTTGGGTTTATTAGGCTCTTGCATGTGTCTTGAGCAAAGACCCAATGGCCATTGGGTTGGGTGCGATAATTGTAGTATCATTGAGTATGAAAGATTGCCGACCTTCATATACATAGATCACTTTCGAAAATAAATTAATAAACAAGAAAAACAAAAACAAAAAGACAGTGAAGACCCACTTAAGGAAGACACCGCCATAAACTTCACATGAAGTCGATACACAAAAATATCCAGCATCTTTTTTTATTCAATACAACACATTTGAATACCGAAACTAAGGATTGGTTTGGAAAGAATTTATTTAGTCTGTTTTTTTGGCTTTTTATCTAATTTAAAATTGGTTAAATTAGCTTCATTTAGGAAGAATTTTTTGACTTTTTTGTTTTTCTGTGAAAAAAAGTGAAATGATTATGATTTGGATATAATGTTTTATCTTATTAACTTATCTAATTTATTTTTATCATTTTATACTTTTTTTGTTGGGTTGCCTTTTATTTTTCGGTACCAGTGGTTGTCTGTGCTCTTTCGGATACGAGATAAGTGTGGGTTGCTTTGTTTAACACTCTAATATAACAGTCAAATGTAATATTCTAATGTAATACTAAAAATAAAAATAAAAAAATACTCTTTAGTATACTTTTTCTAAACGTAGCACTTCAATATAATACTAAAAAAAAAATATTTAGTGTAACACTCCAATAACATATAAAAAAACTCCTTAATATACTTTTCTCAAATGTAGCACTCCGAAAAAACTCCTAAGTATAACACTCTAATGTAACACACAAAAACTTTTTAGTGTACTTTTTCCAAACGTAACACTCCAATGTAACACTCTAAAAGAGTGATGTTTGATTTTTCAAATCATTCAAAAATGATGTGAGATTCTTCAAACTATTTCGAAAGGAGTACAAAAATTACCTGGTAAGTTTTGGACAAATGTATAATTTCAATTTGTGAGTGTTATGTTTGAAAAAAATATACTAAAAAGTTTTTTACTATTTTTGTGTGTGTTACAATGGAGTGTGTTATATTGGAATGTTATATTTGAGATTACATTGATTAAAGTATTACGTTTGTGAAAATCACATTAAGATTTTGTTTTATATGTTATATTTGAGTGTTGCATTTAGAAAAAGTACAGTAATGAGTTTTTTAGAGTGTTACATTATTACGTTTAGGAAAAATATGCTAAAGAGTTTTTTAGTGTATTACACTGAAATGTTATGTTTTTGTTTGTAATGTAGGATTTGTTTCATAATAAGGGAAAATTCAAAACCTCTATAGTGCGTATTGCCCAGGTGTATAATTTCACATTTGCAAATGTGAACACCAAAATTTTTTAATAGTATTTTGAATAATTGCTATTGATACATGGGACGTTTAATCTTGTACAATTGGCAGCAATTGAGAATTGCTATTAGAAATTGATGAGCCATGTGTGATGTTGAGGCTTCATGATTTGCACGTCAAAGAATATCTGGTCCCTCTAATGCATGCCATAAAAAGCACTTTTCAAAATTGATAGATTTTAACTTGCATGAACACACATAGGGAGTGCCCACTTGAAACAATGTTCAATGACGCTTTGGTGCTCTAATGAACTGAGCTGTAGCACTTCATTCCAAGTTGCTGCATCACTGTTGAAATGATACTTGATGGGGGGCAATACATGGCCACAAACTTGTGTGGAAGTCCACCACCATCATAGGAAATGTTTTAGAACTTCTCTGTACTGCAGCTTAAATATATGAAACTCTTTAAATGTCAGATTTAGATGATCATTTGGAAGTTTTAGAAAAGAAACCCATTTTGGATAATAATAAATTATTATTATTATTTTTTTTTATTTTTTTTATTTTTTTTTTCTTTTCTTCTGAATGGGAATAATATAAATGAATGTCTTCTGTTTCTTACTTGTAATTGTCCCCATTTGTTTGGCGAACCTCGTATTCATGAAAATCTTCAATCTTCTCATATATATGCCATTTTCTTTTCTTTTTCCTTATTAATGATTCTCGAATTACATGCTCTGTCTATTTTCTTCTTTTTTAATTCTTCATATTGAATTATCATACGTTATAGTACTCCAAAATTGACAGCTTACTTTTTTTGTCCATAATTTCTTGTAATTTTCGTTTCTTTGATTCTTATGCTTGAGTGTTGACTTAGATCTTTGGTTATGGTCTATTGGCGTCAAGTGCCCATCTCTTCAACGCCATCAGACCCTACTATATATTACTGAGTGGATTGTATGCTTAGTTGCCTCGTGTTTTTATAATTTATACTTGTCAGGAGAGGAATTTTGACTTTTGGAAGTTTGCATGTAATTCCTTCAGATTTTTTTTTGATCAGCTGCATATTTATTTCCTATTTTTATAGTAGTTTCTCCCTCTTTTCAAAATTTTGGAAAGATTTGTGGCTTGTCAATTAATTTTTGTCACACATATATATAGACATTTCCATAAAGCTCCATTCCTTGGCATTGGTTAAACTTCATCTAGTAGGGACTGACCAGAAAATATTTATATTAAAAAAAAAAAAATACATAGGGGGTGAGTAAACATGTAGAAGTTAGTACTCATTTTTTGGGGCAGCAGGTTTTCTTGTTTGTGTGCATATGGAAGATTTTTTATTTATTCACCAAAAAAAAAAAGATTATTTGTTTATTTATCTTTCCATCAGAAATAATTTGGCATCCACATTTTGTTTCTGTTTCTTTAGGATTTCCGAAGGTAAGTAACTACTTCCATGACTTAAGTAGTACTGTCTTGAGGATTTATGTAACATATTTGGATTAGGGATGTATTGATGGTACACATCTCTGTTCTGTATTGTCTCTTGAAATTCTCTTGCATGTAATATAGTGTCAAGTTCGTGTATCTCTCTACAAATGATCATCAGTAATAAGCATTAAATGTATAGGACTCCATGGGCATGTTGTAGAAATTCATGATGAGTTTTTGTAACACACATAGTTAATATTGGTGTATGTTGATAGAATGATGAAGTAATTTCTTGATTACTGTCCAACGCCATCGGACCCTCTCTATATTAATTGAGTGGATTGTATGCTTAGTAGCCTTGTGTTTTTATCATTTATACTTGTCAGGAGAGGAATTTTGACTTTTGGAAGTTTTCAGGTAATTCCTACAGATTTATTTCATATTTTTATAATAGTTTCTCCCTCTTTTCAAAATTTTGGGAAGACAAATTGGCTTGTCAACTGATTTTGTCATCATATATATATATATATAGGCATATCCATAAAGCTCCATTCCTTGGAATTGGTTAAACTTTATCTCACGGGGAGTGATAAGAAAATATATAAAAAAAAAAATTCATGGGGGTGGGGGAGTAAACATGTAGAATGGGGTTCCTGCCATGTCTGCTTGAGTGTGAGCAGACCGATCAGATTTGAAGTTTGCTATTGGTGGATGACGACTTCCTTATCTTTCTCTCTCAAGTTTCGATCAGAGGTTTGAACTTTATGTTGTTAAGTTGACAATGCAGATTTGGATTTGCAAGTGAAGGTTTAAAATGTCTGCAACAACAAATATTTTCCTTATATGTTTTTTAATAGTTAAAGAATTCATTAAAAGGTGCCAAAAATGGGGCACCACCTCTGTGCACTGGGGGTATGCAAAAAGCCAGCTATACAAGATAGACTTCCAATGAAATCAACAAAAGTAAAAGAAGTATCACAAAAGGTCATTTTGAGTCTCTGTATTTGCCAACTCAACGTCCTTAAAGTACACTGGCTTTTCTCCCCTCCAAATGCACCAAATTAACCTCATAGGTGCCCCATTCCAAGCCTTTTTAACCCTATTAAAGCAGCAACCTTCTGCCCAAATCTTATAGAAATGGACAACCAAGTTTGGCATAACCCAACAAACTCCAAAATATAAAATAGCCGACTCCACAAGTCTCCACAACTATTCCCATCTATGATGGTCTGCAAATTTGACTTGGTTCTGCTTGATTGTGAGCCAACTTGACAATTCTTGAAGTTTGGACGACATTTTTTTTTGTCGTTGATAAATAGTAGTTTGGATGACAATTAATTCCTTATCCTTTACTCTCAGTTTCAATCATAGTTTTGAACCTTCTGTTATAGAGTTTACAATGTTATTTAGATTTGCAAGGTAAGCTTTAAACTATCTGCAACAACTATATTATTAACTAGGCAGTTGATTATTTAATGGCATCAGCAGAATGAAAAATGGCAGTAAAATTGCATTTGGTTGTGAATAAGAAGTTAAATAACATGTGACATAATCATTGGAATCTTGTTTGGTCTTGCAGGTTATGTTTCGGATTAGAGCGCTCCCTGTATCATCTGCAATAAAGATCTTCTCACTGCCTCCATTTACTTCTTGTTGAGTCTTGTAGCATGCTCTGGATCAGTTCATGTTCAAAACTTTCAAGCAGGAATTAAAATATGCACAAGTTCTGCTTAAAGTCTGAGGCATGACTGTGTTTGGTTAGCTCTAATCAGCTACTTGCCATAATTTCAGTGGCTTTAGTAAAATTGTAAACTGATGAACTAAAATAGTGTAAACAGGAGATCTTAAAATACATTATTTCAGAAAGGTTTAAAGCAGTTGCTACAAATGATATATAATTAGTTTCCAGAACTTCAACAGAAAGAAGAGGTTCTTAACACACATACTAATCTACTGCTTTTATATATTTTCATTATTTGTACATGCCTTGAGAGGATATTCAGCATAATCTGTTTCTTCTTGCTTGTAGTTATTGTTGGTGATTAGATAGTGGTGCAAGGGTTCTTTGTGGTTGGCAAATTACCATCATAAGTGCATTTTAACACATCTGGATTCCTCACAAGCCGTGGCCCAACTGGCACTTTGTTGGTTTTTGGACGAACATCCTGCACGATGACAATGCTTATAGATGAAAAAAATAAAATAAAATCCTGAATGCCAATGGCTTATCATTTCAAAAGGAATATATAAACATATGTGTGTGTATATATATAATTAAAGAAGCTTTGCTACCTGTCACTGATACTTGACAATGTGCCTTTCAATTTGGGCAGGCTTTGATGTATTCCTAATGCGTCTCTGCATTCTCAAGATGATGTTAAATTGTTGTGGTTTTTACTTTAGATTGTTTTTTGTTCCCAATTTTTTATCTGATATGGCAATTTAATTACGAGTGGTTCAATAGTTTACTGAATCCACAGATGATTTTGACTTTTAAATGCGTTTCTGCAACTTAGACTTGTGCTTGGTTTCACTAAGATTGCTCATAGTCATTGCTGTTTGTATGCAGCATAGTGGTTGAATTTAAAACCAGAAATAATCTTCTATCTTGAGCCGCTTTCTTGTTTAAGTTGAGTCTATTGTCAGTAAGAAATTTAAGTTATGTCGAAGATTGTGAAGTTCCTGCAGGCACCTGCTCTTTAATTAAAAGAACCAGTTGCATTTTTTGCACTAGTAGTGATATTTTATGGAATTGTTTATAACCATCAAATGGGGTCGGATGCATGAATTCTTCTTCTCCACTTGATTCTATCCAAGGCCATTTCGTTAGTCAAATTAGGGAGATTCAAATTTCTATTTACTACACTAGTCCACGTCAATCTAGGTCTACTTCGTTCCCTAATACCACCATCTACCGTCACTGTATCGTTTCGTTTCGCTACTATTTTTGTTGGTTGCCGTTGTATATGACCAAACCATCTCAATCTATTTTCTCTCAACTTATCTTCTATCGGTACTACTCCTATCTATTTTCAAATATACTCATTCCTAACTCTGTCTTTTCAAATCTTGCCACACATTCACTTTAGTATCCTCATTTCAGCAACACTCATCTTATCTACATGTTGTTTCTTAGTTGCCCAACATTCCGTCCCATACAACATCGTTGGTCTAATAGCCGTTATATAGAACTTCCTTTTTAGTCTAATGGGTACTCATTTATCGCACAGTACTCCAGACACACTCCTCCATTTAAGCCACTCCGCCTTGATTCTGTGGATCACATCCACTCCAATCTCTCCAGTCGTGATAATCGATCCTAAATAATGAAAATGTTCATTCTTAGATAGTTCTTGGTCTTCAATCTTCACTTTTCCTTTGCTTCCATTGTGACTGTTACTAAAATTACACTTCATATACTCTGTCTTAGTTCTGCTTATCCTAAATCCCTTAAATTCAAATGCTTTTCTCCAAATCTCCAACTTAGTGTTAACTCCTTCTCTAGTCTTATTCACTAACATGATATCATCTGCAAAAAACATACACCATCTTGAATCATTTATGTCATTACGAAATCTGAGGCAGTTAGGGGCACTGCAAAAAAGCCTGAAAAGTTGCTGTCACATTGGCATTTGATGTGTGAAGTTTTTGCAATCTGACTAGGTGGCGGAACAGTTTGTAGGTAAGTGTGAAGTGATCAAATGATAGTTTTGATTTTGGTAGTAGGTTATATTGTATAATTGTATTCAATTATCAAGTAGAAAGGTAGAATTGATTACCTGATCGAAGATGGCTGTTGGGATTGCAAGGATGGCACAAGCATTAGGGGAATCAACTAATCCTGAAATCCTTCCTTCGCATGGGCAGCATGACAGTAGAAGATACATCTGATAGCCACCATCATACCACCTTGGTCAGTAACATACCAAAATCCTAACTAATCATACTCATCTTTTTTGTGTTTTCTACACTAAATGTATGCTCAGATGAATAATAAATGTTGCTTTAGGAGAGAGATGTTAGACCTGTTCTTTAGAGTACCCAAATTTGGACAGGTAGTCGATTGCATTGAGCACTGCACGTTTGTAAGCGACACTTGCATCGAGGTAATGCTGCCTCCCACTCTCATCAACACTGATGCCCTCAAATACAAACCATTCTGAGAATCTTGGCTCAACTGGACCTATTTCGAATATTGGATTTACGTGTAGGGGAGTTGGACCCATTGGTGTGAGGTACTCTTTCATTCCACCTCTAATGATTTCAACAAGTAGAAATGTACTTTTTCTTAGTTTGATAGATTTTATCGCCTGTGTTGCAGACCTGCAGCCATCTGCATTCATGTTTCATGACTTCTGATTTTAAGTTTATCACCCTATTGTGCTGTAAACTCTTTCTTGGTATTATTTATGTCTATTTTTTTAATCACATGAGACAGATCCAAAATAGTATGGAATGCTAAGAGCTGAGACATATGAAGTGTACTTGAGTTCTAGAAAACCACTCATCTCAATGGCGCCGCAGAATGCGACTTCACCATCACCTTGAGAAAAGTGCATGTCCCCGGTACTTAAATTTGCTCCATCTACAAATACTGGTATGTATATTTTTGCTCCTCTACTGAGATTTTTGATGTCACAATTTCCTCCATTCTCTCTTCCAGAAATTGTCCTTGCAGCCTTGTTGGCACATAAATTTTAAACCAAATTTATGTTTAAATTTCAAATACAGTCAATGACACACATAGAGCCTACAATAAGATTGTTGTAGGCAATCACTTCCCAAAATGATTAACCTGCTCCGTTGAAGTGTATAAATAAAACAACGTCGTCTCTTAACGACGTTATTCAAGATGCTCAAATGACACGTGGAGCCTACGAAAAATGACACATGTAGAGCCTACAGCAAGGACACCACACAGGATGAAACCCCAAAGATCAATCCGGTTAATCAGATAGCGCTATTATTCAAAATTCAAATAGGCGCTATCATTCAATTTGAAATTCAAAATGAAGATGAAGCGTTCCTATCACCTGATGGCCCTCCATAAATATGAGGACCATCACACAAGACGGGGGGATCAGAAAATCAGAAGTGGAAAAGAAGAGAGAGAGAGAAAGAAATTGAGAGCTAAACAAATCGTTACAAGAAAGAAGAAGAGAAGCCTAGAGAACTCAAGAGCCTACGCTAATGGCGATAAATAGGTAAAGGGTTCCAAACCCAAACTGTATTTTGTATTCGAGGGTTCAAAACCCATAACAATCTCAATAAAATATTTCTTTTTTTTTTAAATTGTCTTTTGTTGTTTATTTTGTTCTTCATTAATCGGAGGTTTCATTTGTATAAAATGTGTAATTAACGATCTGAAATACAGATCGGAAATAAGAACCTGCTATTCAAATAATCAACACTGTTTAGTCCAAAAAACTAAACAGTGGACATTTGTAACATAAAATTTTAAAATATGTTGAAACACTTCATGTTTTAAAATTTGTGTCTACAAATTCTGGCACGCCCAGTGGGACCTTATTTCTCCTCCCATCTTTTGAAGAACAAAAAAAAAATATATGTATATATAGTTGAAACTTACTGACGTATTCTTTTGTTATAGGAATGCTGAAGCAACTGTCAGGAGACAAGCCTACACTCCAGTGGTTCTGAAATCACCAAGGTTGGAGATAACACCCATCACCCAAGGGGCTCCGGAGCGAATGCTCTTGGCTGTCCCAAAGGTAGAGCCAACAAAATCCTGGAAAGATGCACTTCTTTCCCCTGCCACCCAAGGGGCTCCGGAGCGAAAGCTCTTGGCTGTCCCAAAGGTAACTGGTGTGACGAAGAAAGTCACACTTCTCCAGAAAGCTGAAAGTTTGAGAAAGATTACTGAAGATTATGTGAAAGCGTCAAAGCAGTACGCAATTGTGAGGGCCACAGCCCGAACGAAGAACTTTCTAATTCAGGCAAAGGAGGCTAATCAGTTTGCAACTACGACTTTTGTTGCAGCTTCAACGGGGGCAACAAAAAATGTTGTGGCCCAACTACTCAAAAGGATAGAAGACTCCATTAAAATGGTGGAGTCTGCCCAGAAGAAAGCCTCTGCTGAAAACATGGCCATCATTAGGGCCATTGGGAGGCGGGTGATGACCCAAACTCCTGTTGATGGAAAAAAGGCCCCGGTTGTTGAAAAAACAGTTGCGGCCTACAAACCGATAGTTCTATTCAGAGCACAAAATCGGTCAAACCAAATCTCAGTCAACTCTCAAGAGCCAAAGGAACACTCATTGGCTCGACAGGGTTCGAGTGAGAAACACCCGTTGGCCCGACTGAATAAGGAACACCCGTTGGCCCGACAAGGTTCGAATAACAAACACCTGTTGGCCCAACGGAATTTGAATCAACATCAATTGGTCCACTCTAAAAATGTAGGGACTGTTTTGAAAATTCATGAGTTTGCAAAAACGCAAACGGTTCCTTCTATGCCCCTGGGGGCTCAACTTGATATGCCATTCGGTCCAGTTTCAAAAAGACAAAGGCGAAGAAGAAATAAGGCTTTAAAGAAATTGGAACTAAGAACAGTGGCAACAAATGTTATAGGAGCTATTGAAAGGGCTCTCTCGAAAGATGAACCCCAAAAACAAATTGAAAGTCCTATCTTTGTTGGAAAATCCAAGGTGAAGGAGGGTAAGCAACCCTTGGGAAATATTTCTACTTTGGTTGAACTATCTATGGAGGGAATAAGAAAAGGGCCTGTGACAAGGTCCATAACCCGTCAGGCTCAAAACAAAGCATCAGATGCTTCAAATATGAGTAATGTTGTGGGGGTTGATAATCCTTTATACGAACAAGATGATTCTATCTCGTTTGTTTCAACAAATATTGGAAACAATGAATTGAAAGATATCAACAAAGTCGCGATTATGATGACTGAGGTTGAGAAAGAAGGTGAAAATTCGCAGGTCCAACAAGACCAAAGTCTCAAGGAAAAAGTGGTGGCCCTACAAGAACAACTCGAGAGAAAAGAATGGGAAATGGCTGCTATGTTGGAGCAAATGCAACAGCTGCAGGCCCAAATGACAGGACCAGGAAGTGCACCCAAACAAATGACACAACCTGTTGTGGGGACATCTGTAGGCATACAAAGTACACTAGCCCCAGGGGGCAATGGTCCTTGTTACTCTGATCTAACCAGTGGTGGTATGAATCCAATGCTCATGGCCATGATTGATGATATGGTGAGGAGACAAGTAAAGAAAGTCAAAGAAAAAGATGATGAGAATTTTTGAATAATTACAAAACCCTACCCAGCATGGGTAGATGCTGTTCCATTCCCTTCTGGTTTTTCCCAACCAGATTTCAAAATGTTTGATGGAACAGGAGATCCAAGACAACATGTGGCTCATTTTCTTTCAAGGTGCGGGCCAATAGCCCATAATGAGGCCCTGTGTCTGCAGCTATTTGTTCAGTCACTTGAAAGTTCTGCATTTACTTGGTATGCTAACCTTCCTGAGGGATCAATCCTAAATTGGGATTCTGTGGTGAAGGAGTTCCTTAAACAGTTCTGCAACACACAAAGGCGAGTTGGAGTACCAGAACTGATTGAGACCAAGCAACGTGACAATGAGTCTGTTACAGATTTCATTGCAAGATGGCGAGCTTTGACATTTGCTTGTCCTCAAAAGTTTACGCAATTAGAGTTAATTCGGATGTGCCTTAACAACTTTCGACACGAGCTCTCTACGGCTCTTATGGCTCAAACTTTTGAAGGATTCAATGATCTATGCACTAAAGCTCATGATATGGAGTTGCATCTAGCTAAACGAAGGAGGCCTAGGGCTGTTGAAAGGGTTGAGTCCTCGACTGCAGCTACAATCGAAACCAGAAAGAAGGGTCCCGTTGTAGTAGGGGCTAAAAGGCTCAAGGAATTTAAAAAGGTGACTATGAAAGAGAGATTGGAGAAAAAATATTCTTTCATGGATGATCTGGTCGAAGACCTATTTGAAGATCTGTTGGAGCAAAAGTTGATTGCTCTCCCTGAGGTGAAAAGACCACATGAAGTAGGAAAGACCAATGATCCAAAGTATTGCCCCTACCATCGTTTGATTAGTCATCCGATAAAAGAGTGCTTTGTTTTGAAAGATAAAATTCAAGAACTTTTGGATTCTAAGATCATCGAGCTCCCTCCTCAAGAGAAAGCATCTGCTAACCCAATCACTATCGACAATGATAATGAAGGTGAATGGGTTGTTTATCAGTCAAAAAGCATGAAGAAAAAACAAAATGCCACAGTGAAAGTTAGAAGTGTGGTTGATTCAACAACACAAGGGCCAAAAGTTTCCAAAAAGCAAAAACCAAAAGTTTCTAGGAAACAGAAAAAAGCCAAAGTAAGTAAGAGAAAAGGAAAGAAGAATCCAAAGAAAGAAAAAGGGGAAAAATTGGTCCCTGATGAGCAGTTAGAGCAACGTCCTCTTGTCCCAATCACATTGGAAGAATTTCTACCTTCAAAATTTCAATCTGTGGAGTTGCAGACATACTTTGATAAAAGAAGGGAGGAAAAGTTTACTTTGGCCCCTTGCCTAACCATCATTGTTTTGAGTGATGACGAGGAAGATGAGGGTGAAGTTGGTTCAAAATTTAGGGAAGGAGATTGCATTATATCTCCTATCTGCATACTTGACTCACCAGAGTATACACCAACTTCTCCAGAATACACACCAGCCTCACCAGAGTATACACCAGCTTCTCCGGAAAACACAACAGAAGCCTTTTCTCCAAAATATTCGCCAGTACCACCAATGTACTATCAAAGCACTCCAGAATATGTAAGGGGGGCAGAACAAGGAGACACCGGGTGTAGGTCCGACTCTGAGCTTGTGAAAAAGGCGAAAAAACGACTACACTTCAAGGATGATAAGGTGAATAGCGGGTGTATGTCGGATGATGAAGTATGGAAGCATTCAAGTAAACAAGCAAAGTCATCTCAAGTTGAGGATCCTAATGAAGATTGGGAACTTGACTTTTTGCCTGATGGTTCACCATACACATCCCCAGCTAGGACATACGATGGAGAAAGTGTATCAAGTGACCACTTTGACTTTCCTTGTAATGTCATCACTGTGGATGTAAATTTTGAAGAGCGAGAAATACATATCATTCGCAATCCAGGTGATGATGAGAAAGCAAAAATTGAAGCTAGAAGGGAAACGGAACATCAGGAAAAAGTAACAGTCTCTTTGAAAGATGAGGGTTTTGAAGCCCATCAAAATTTGAGTATTGAAAGAAATCAAATTTCTGGACACCCTTTCCCTAATTGGGTTGAATGGGTTCAGTTCCCACGAGGATATGCAGTACCTCGTTTTCCTTTATATAATGGGACAGGTTGTCCAAGGCGCCATTTGGTTCGTTTCCTTGCACAATGTGGAAATACAGTAAAAAGCCAGGCGTTACTTCTACGGCAGTTCGTTCTTTCTTTGGAATGATGGGCAGCGGATTGGTACTTCAGCCTGCCACCTAATTCAATCCCAGATTGGGACACCATGGCTGATCGATTCTATAGGACATTTTATAAACCATGGCCAATAGAAATTGAGATGTCAGAACATTTGGATGACGAAGGTACATCTTCTCAAACATATGATTTCATAGAAGGCACAATTGAGGAGAAGATTGAAACTGTCCTTGACCTTCGAGAGATGGGCACTTATCGCCCAAGGGATTTGTTCCCTTTATGGGTAGAGCAAACACCATTTCCTGAAGGATACGAACTTCCAAATTTTGTCCTATATGAGGGGTATGGAGATCCTCAAAAACATATTAGGCGTTTTTTGAAACAGTGTGGGGAAACAGCTCAAAATGAAGCACTTTGCCTAAAACAATTCCCCCTTTCCTTAGAGGTGATCGCCTTTGACTGGTATTGCTCCCTCGATGGAGTCGTGGTGCCTAGTTAGGAGGCCATGAAGAATGGTTTTGAAGAATCTCAATGCTTTTATAGGCGTGACTCCCGGTACCTAAGAAATGGGAGAAGAATGCAGCTTCAGGAAGATGGAGAAGTGACTGATGATGATGATCACCCTGCAGCTGGACCAGTTAACATGGTCCAAATAAGTGGGGGAATAAAAGAAGTTGAGGTCAACGGAAAGGCGGTTGCTGAAGTATGCCAGACTTATTTGACCTATCGGAGGAAATTACGAAATCCTCAAGACCCTCAAACGTCGGAAGTTCCACAAGTTTTGCTGGAGGAAGAGCAAGTGAAATATGATGTACTGGCTCATCTAAAGAAAATTCCAGCATTGTTGAGCGTATATGATGCACTAAAAATGTCTCCAGAGCTTCGAAAGTCTTTAATATATGCCCTGTCCAAGCCAGAGGATTTCCACAAAGAAATTGAGGGTAGAAATCAAGAGAAGGCAACTACATGCATGGCTATGGTAACCTTTGGTGACAAAGACATGTGTGCTGAAATGACAGACCATAATCGGCCTTTGTTTATCACTGGGCTTATCCATGATGTGAAAATTTCTCGAATTCTCGTTGATGGAGGATCTGCGGTGAACCTTCTGCCTCGGAGGGCCTTAAATTTATTAGGGGTTCGAATTTCACAACTTCGCCCAAGTCGTTTGGTCATTCAAGGATTTAATCAGAATGAGCAACGCCCAATGGGGAAAATTGAATTACAAACCAAGTTTGGGGATATTGAAGAAAGCACTGAGTTCTTGGTTATTGATGTAGACACCTCTTACAATGCTTTGCTTGGGAGACCATGGATGCATAATCATCATGCAGTGCCATCAACTTATCACCAATGTATTAAGTACCCGTTGCCTTCACCCAAAAAAGAGGGGACAATTGTGGCTGACAATGATCCATTTGGAGAAGTAGAGGCCTACTATGCTGATGCTCGCTTCTATACAAAGACTTCACAAAGAAAGGGAAAAGATGTGAAGAAGTCTGAAGATACTCCGAATGTCAAAGACGCTCTAGAGTCTACTCCAGTTTCAACAAAAAGAACTTTTCGATATGTGCCAAAGTCCGAAAGGAAACTGGGGGCAAAGGCTCTACCCCCAATAAATCCAATTTTGGATCTCAAGGGTGAGTTCACGTTGCCATTAAGGAGGACAGAATGCACCTATGTGGAGAAATATAATAAGATTGTGGTCCCTTCTAAAGGAAAAGGGTCGAAACCCATCATATTCCACTCACTTGGAGATGTTGAACAGAAAGTGAAAGTTGAACAAGTGCTAGAAGAAAACATTTCGAGTTTTGAGAAGCCTACCTTCAGTGCAGAAATCACACAGATGTTGGTAAAAGTTGGTTTAGATCCTGAAAAAATACCAGGAACAATGACACCCTTTGACTTTGCATTAACACCTTCACAGAGGCAGGCTATCCAGCAAGGCGGTATTATCACCGCCAGGACAGAAGGGTTAGGCTATCAGGGGGATGAAGAAAAATTTCCAGTAAACATGACTATCACTCAAGATGTGTTGGAAGATGTTGACCAAGATGAAGCTCAACCTGCACCAACAGAATTTGAAGCAGGAGGCCAAGCCACCGTGGATGATCTTCGTGAAATAAATCTGGGTGATGAAGGAGAAAACAAACCAACCTTCATTAGTGCAAATTTAAAGGAAGAAGAAGCTCGGCAATATATTTCCTTTTTAAGGGAGTATCGTGACATATTTGCATGGAACTACAGTGAGATGCCTGGTCTTAATCCAGAGATTGCAGTCCATAAGCTTGCAATTCACCCTGAGAAACGGCCAGTTAAACAGCCTCAAAGGTGAACTCGACCAGAGCTTACAGCCCAAATTGAAGCCGAAGTCGACAAGCTTATCAATGCAGGATTCATCAGAAAAGTCAAATATCCAACCTGGCTAGCAAACATAGTGCCAGTCAAGAAAAAGAATGGTCAAATCAGGGTTTGCATTGATTTTCGTGATCTCAATGAGGCTTGTCCTAAAGATGACTTTCCTTTGCCCATCACTGAACTTCTTGTAGATGCAACTACTGGGTATGAAACCTTGTCTTTTATGGATGGATACTCAGGATACAATCAAATCCGGATGGCACCTAAAGATGAAGAAATGACTGCATTCAGGACTCCGAGAGGAGTCTTTTGGTATAAGGTAATGCCTTTTGGCCTGAAAAATGCTGGGGCCACATATCAAAGGGCGATGACTGTAATTTTTGGCGATATGCTCCATGACACCATTGAATGCTATGTTGATGATCTTGTCGTCAAGACAAAGGAAAAGGAAAACCATGTGGAAGATTTGAGAAAAATCTTCGAACGTTTGAGGAGGTACAAACTCAAGATGAACCCACTAAAATGTACATTTGGAGTTTCATCAGGAAAATTTCTTGGGTTTGTGGTTTGAAACAAAAGGATTGAAATTGACCCTACCAAGATTAAAGCCATTGCCGAAATGCCTCCTCCACGAAATTTAAGGGAATTGAAGGGCCTACAAGGGAGATTGGCCTATATCAGAAGATTTATTTCTAACTTGGCTGGTCGATGTTTGCCGTTCTCAAGATTGATGAAAAAAGGGTGTTCCATTTGAATGGGATCAGCAATGCCAAAATGCTTTTAATAGTATTAAGGAGTATCTTTTGAAGCCTCCAGTACTTATGAGCCCAATAAAAGGAAAACCACTTTTGTTGTACATAACAGCCTTGGATGGTTCGTTAGGGGCATTGTTGGCACAACATAATGAGCATGGGGAAGAAAATGCCTTGTATTACTTGAGTCGTACTTTAGTTGGGGCAAAGGTCAATTACTCCCCTATCGAAAAGACATGTCTTGCCTTGGTGTTCGCCTTGCAAAAACTAAAGCACTATGTCTTGGAACACGAAGTCAAGTTGATATCAAGAGCAGACCCCTTAAAATATATACTTTCACGGCCCATACTTTCAGGGAAAATTGCAAAGTGGGCTGTAATTCTCCAACAATTCGCAATTGAATATGTTCCCCAAAGAGCTGTAAAGGGGCAGGCTCTAGCAGATTTTTTGGCAGCACATCCTATACCTGATGACTCACCTCTAGTAACTGATTTACCAGATGAAGAGGTTATGCAAGTAGAAATTCAGAAAGGATGGGAGATGTATTTTGATGGAGCTTCAAGGAGTCCAGATGGCAAAAAGCAAGAAAATCCTAAAAACAATAAAGCTGGAATTGGAATTGTGTTTGTGACTCCAGACAATGCTATAATCACCCATTCTTTCACCTTAAGTGAAGGATGCTCCAATAATGAGGCAGAATATGAAGCTGTAATTGCTGGATTAGAATTGGCATTACAAATTCCTATTGAAGAACTCTTAATTTATGGAGATTCGGAACTGGTGGTAAAGCAACTCCGTGGAGAATACATTGTTAAGAAAACAAGTCTCATCCCGTATCATGAAAAGGCTGATCAATTGCTTTCGCAATTCAGAAAAACACATATTTTCCATGTGAAGAGAAGAACAAATGCTCGAGCTGATTCACTTGCAAGTTTGGCTGCATCACTCACCCTACCAGATAGCAAAACAATTACTATCACGGTAGGTGAAAGAAGGGTGTTACAACCTTTAAAAGAGGTTTTCGACTTGGTTCCAATCTTGGTTGTCACCACGAAAGGAGAAAACGAGGAGGATTGGCGGGAACCATTCATAGCTTACCTCCAACATGGTAGGCTACCTGAAGATAAAGTAAAAAGAATTGAAGTGAAACGCAGGGCTACCAAATTCGTCCTGTGGAAAGATGGAACGTTATACAAAAGGTCTTTGGATGGAATGTTCATGCGGTGTATAGCCAAGGAGCGTATTCAAGAGGTAATGGCAGAAATACATGCAGGTGTATGTGGGGCACACCAAAGTGGTCCTAAATTACACATGCAGCTAAAACGGTTGGGATACTATTGGCCGACTATGATTGCAGATTGCATAAATTATGCTCGAAGATGCCAAGTCTGCCAATTCCATGGGAACTTTCTCCACCAACCCCCAGAGCCTTTACATTCAACAACTTGTTCTTGGCCATTTGCAGCATGGGGCATGGACATTATTGGTCCTTTTGTACCTCCATCTTCAGCAGGATATCGATACATCCTAGCTGCAACTGACTTTTTTTCAAAATGGGCAGAGGCTGTGGCTTTAAAGGATATAAAAAGCACAGTTGTCTCCGAGTTCATCCGAACCCATATCATTTACAGGTTTGGGATTCCAGAAAGTATCATCATGGATAATGGACAGCCATTCAGGAGTGATGCTTTGAACAAGTTATTTGCCAAGTACAAAATCAAAAACAACCATTCATCAAGATATCATGCACCTGCCAATGGTTTGGCAGAAGCTTTCAACAAGACATTGTGCAAAATTCTTAAGAAGATGGTGGATAAGAACAAAAAAGCTTGGCACGAAAAGTTACAAGAAGCTTTGTGGGCTTATCGAACTTCGCACAGAACTCCTACTCAAGCAACCCCTTATTCGTTGGTTTTTGGAGGAGAAGCAGTATTACCACTTGAGGTTCAAATACCATCATTACGAGTGGCAATACAAGAGTCCTTAACAGAAGATGAAAGTGCAAGAGTGAGGTTGGCTGAGCTGGAGACCCTGGATGAAAGAAGGTTGTATGCTCAACAGAACTTGGAAATCTACCAACAAAGGATGGCAAATGCATTCAATAAAAGAATGAGGCTTCGTTCCTTTAAAAAGGGAGACTTGGTACTAATGGTTAGAACACCCATAGTAGTCTCACGAAGAACCAAAGGAAAGCTTGAGCCCAAATGGGAAGGACCTTATGTGATTGAGAAGGTTTATTCTAATGGGGCCTATTTGTTAATGACGATGGATGGTGACAGAATCATTCCCCCAACCAATGCAAGGTTCTTGAAGAGATATTACCCTTAAGAAAGCCTGCTAGGTTGAAAACCCGAAAGGGAGGCCTAGGCAAAAGTTAGGGCAAAAAAAAAAAAAAAAAACCACCAACAGTATTGTATGTGGTTAAACTGCTAAAATATCCCACCGAAATCTAAGGTGGTAAAACATTGGATACTCCTGGCCCGCAAGAGTATAAACTGTGTACGGCCAAACAAAAGTCAAACACCACCAATGGTATTGTATGTGGTTAAATTGCTAAAATATCCTACCGAAATCTAAGGTGGTAAAACATCGGATACTCCTAGCCCGCAAGAGTATAAACTGTGTACGGCCAAACAAAAGTCAAAAAAACCACCAACGGTATTGTATGTGGTTAAACTGCTAAAATACCTCACCGAAATCTAAGGTGATAAAACATTGGATACTCCTGGCCCGCAAGAGTATAAACTGTGTACGGCCAAAATAAGACAAACAAATGTATTGTATTGAGAAATTTCATATAACAAGTAAATCTATTGTGTACGGCTAAAATAAGACAAATCAATGTATTGTATTGAGAAATTTCGAATAACAAATAAATCCATCACTGAGCGAAATTTCATAAATACATTATGTTTGGATGAATAACAAAATAAAAGTACATTCATTCATTAAGAGAAGCCTTAGCCCTTTCAAAAGCACGTCCCACAACACTGTGTGTAGACACCCCATTTTTGACCGACCTTAAGACTCAGACGTCACCAGTTGAGCGCTTGGTGATGTTGCATAATGCGCTCGTTCAGAAGTTTCAGAGTCGCGGCAGTGAGCCCTGCCTCCGGACTTCCGAACCCTTTTTTTGTGCCTCGCCTCGGTTTGCGAACCAGACTCGGTTTTCTCTGTTTCTTTTCCTGAGGGGAGGGAGAGGTCCCGTAGACCATCTCTCAGTGGCCGTGGGCTACATTTTGTGGCCGCAGGCCATTTTGCCCATTTCGGAGTCCGGTTTCTGGTTTTTCGGGACCGTTGGCCGTGTGCCTCGGTTCGGGACCACCTAACCATCTCCGTTTGTTCTGATTTTTGGCATACTTCCTTTCTGCTCCCTTTTGAGGGACACTGGGGTCTGAGAGACCCACTTCGTGCCCGAATGCCACTTTCAGTGCTTAATAGGCAATTTTCGAGGCCTCGAACTGCGCGTTTTGGCCCCCGAGCATTCGTTTTGCATCGGTTTTTGTTCATTTTTGGCAGGTACCTCTGTTTCATCACCGGGAAGGTCACTGAAGGGTGGGAGGCCAGCAATTGTTTCAACAACCAGTTTTTGCTCCTCCGGCGCCCTCCGACGCCCGTTTTTCTCACTTCCGAGCTAATGTTGAACACCCTTGGGCCACTTTCTTGAACTTTGAACCACATATTTGTGATGTACACACATGGGAGGACCCTAAAAGTTAGTGACCGGCCACTAATGTTTCTTGACCCTTTTGAACCCCTCCTTCCGAGCCAATGTTGAACACCCTTGGGCCACTTTCTTGAACTTTGAACCACATATTTGTGATGTACACACATGGGAGGACCCTAAAAGTTCATGGCCGGCCAGAAAATCCAATTGAACCTTTTGAACCCCTCCTAAAAATGGCTTGTTCTCTCTCCTGTTTTAGAGTTTCCAAATTCGAACCACAGGGTTGTGATGAGGGGACCTGGGAGGCCATCTTTTTGTGGTGGCCGGCCACTAACTCAACTTGACCCTTTTGACCCCTAGCCGGCCGGCTAGGGGGGGTGGCCGGCCGGCCAACTGCAAGTCCAAAAACCAGCCGGCCATGTTCCTCACAAAACACACTTTACAGCTGTATAGCTGTATCCCCTAGAAAATATCTCAATCCGGGGGATATTTTTTGGGGGAAAACTTGCCTCCTTTTCCCCCACCTTTTCCCCACCTTTACACCCTCTTTTTGTTCCATATAACCAGGGGCCAGCACTTGTATTAGGGGTTAGAAAAAAAATCCTTTGAACCTCTTGCATTATATCTCCCTCTATCTCTCTCATTTTTCTCAAAAACACCCAAGTTTCATCCCCTTTTCTTCACTACCACCAAGCACCACCACCACCACTCCATTTCCAGCAGCAAGGAAGGCTTCTCAGAGGCTAAAGGTGCTGCAACTTGGTCCAAGAAGCAACCAAAGATTGGTCTACAAGGGTGAGTTGCCATTTCCCCCATTTTTGAGCTTATTTTTGCAACATTTCTTAACCATATATGTTTTTTTCTTTGAGCTCCGGCCATAACTGAAAGTGGCCTTCTTTTGAGCTCTTTTTTACTTTTTCTTAAGGGCTCAACCCTGTTTGAGCCCCCCATCTTGCACTTGCTTCAATATCTTCCTTAAATGCTATTTTCTTGCATGCTTTGGCAGCCTATTATGCTTCGGTTTTTGGCCTTTTTACAGTACTAAAAATAGTCTTATTTTGGTCCATTATTCATGTTTTATTAAGGGCCTTTCATGGTTTGGGACCTCCATGCTATACTTGCCTTTATATCCCTCCTTGGTCCCCTTTTCTTGCATGTTTTGGCAGCCTATCATGCTTCGGTTTTTGGTCATTTTACAGAACTAAAAATAGTCTTATTTTGGCCCATTCTCCATGTTTCATTAAGGGTCTTTGGCCGTTTGTGGAATATTTTGTAGACTTTGTGTTATAGCCACCTTTGAGCCTCATTTTGCATTGCATTTCTAGCATGTTTGTATACTGTTTTGGGGTTTTTACAGTTCTGTAAATATGCATAATTTTGGTCCCTATTCAATGTTGTAGAAGGGAATTTTTCAGTTTGGGCTTTGCATATATCACTTGCCTCTTTGGCCACCTTTTGGCCCTTTTTCTTGCATAAGAGCTTAGCCATATCTATGTTTGTTTTTAGGGTTTTTACAGTTCTGAAAAGTGGCTTATTTTTGGCCCCTCTTCAATGTTGTTGAAGGGCCATAACCTATTTGGAGTTAGCAGCTGTGAGTTGCTTCATAACCTCATGTTTAGGGCCATTTTTGCATGCCATTGTTGCCCTATCCTTGCTTGCTGTTTGGCCATGATTTGTACTGTAAAAATCCTTAGTTTGAGGCTGCCTTGCTTCTGTCTTTTCATCTCATGTACCAATTATGCATGCTTTGTATAGCTGTAGTTCATTCTATGCGCCTAATTTGCATTTCGGGAGAGATTCCATGCATCGGGTGTGTTTTCGCCTCATTTCGGGGCTGTTTTCCCCCACATTTCATTGCTGAAAATCCATTAACATGTTTGCATATCATTTTCCATGCATTTGCATTGCGTATGCCATTGCCTCGGTTTGCGTGCCCGTGTGCACGCATTTCGAGGCACTTCATTTTCATCCATCGGCCTCTTATGTGAGTGTGGCTGAGGCTCTCTCATGTTAGTATAAGTCCATGTTGCATTCTATATGCCATTTTTGCCATATTGCATTGCATATACCATTGCCTCGGTTTGCGTGCCCATGTGCACGCATTTTGAGGCACTTCATTTTCATCCATCGGCCTCTTATGTGAGTGTGGCTGAGGCTCTCTCATGTTAGTGTAAGCCCATATCATATTTCCATGTCATTTACATTGCATATGCCATTGCTTCGATTTGCGTGCCCGTGTGCACGCATTTCGAGGCATCTCATTTTCACAACATAGTGCATACTAGGTTGTACCTTAGATCGCATTCATGCGTTTCTTCGGTTTGCGTACCCGTGTGCACGCATTTCGAGGCATCTCATTTTCACAGCATTGTGCAAGCTAGGCTGTATCTTAGTTGCATTCATACATGTCATGCATATTGCATTGTGTTCGGAATAGGAGTTAGCCCGGGCACGAGAAACAGGGTGCGTTTCGTACTCCGAGTGACGGAACGCGTCTCAATTCCCCAGTCACCGACACTCCGGATTATCCATGATGGAGTTAGGTTTTAGCTGTGTTTTCATGTGCATTCATCCTATATTGAATTGTGCATTTCGACTCCTCGGCCATCATGCCTCGGTATGCGTGATTGGTGGCACGAGGATCGAGGCATACATATATCTGTGAAAATACATTGCTATGCCCCTTTCCTGCTCTCTGTTGCAGCAAAATGAAGAATCAGCAACTTTTTGGGATTTGGCACGCGTTTCAAGAATAACTGCTAAACAGAGGCTAATTGGGGCATCCCAGTGGATTTCCGCGCAAGACAACCCGGACATGCATCATCCATCAGAAGCAAGGCAGTCCCTGGCTTGCATGCCAGTTTTATTTATTTTCTTAGTTAATTTGTTAATTAATTAGGAATTTGTACATTATTCGGACTGTAATATGTGGACTGTAATGCTCTTTTATTTGGGACTGTATTATTTATTCGGACCCTCTGCGCGAGGGCATAACTGTAATAAGTGTGCGTGTGTGTGTTGTATGTCTTCCAACCCCACGTCTTTCTCTCTTTTATTTATCCGCTTTTGATGGTTAGATTAGGGCATGTTTAAATTAGCATACAGTATGACAGCATGTTTGCATCATTCATCTGTATTGCATGCACCGGGCTCGGCGCATCATACTAACTGCATTGTATCTTTCAATTCTAAATTGAATACATGATAGTTGTAGCATCTCATATGCCATGTTTAGAATAGCCGAGCCTGCTATAGTTGCATTTTGCATGTGTTGCATTAGGCATTTCTGTATACTTAGGATTCATGCATGATTTCTAATGAAGTTTCTATTTTGGCTTGGAGTACTCGGTAAGTTTTATGCTTTAGCATCCTTGCATGCATGTGAGTGACTGCCATGAATAGCATGCTTACCA
This sequence comes from Camellia sinensis, assembly GCF_055761805.1. Taxonomy (NCBI): domain Eukaryota; kingdom Viridiplantae; phylum Streptophyta; class Magnoliopsida; order Ericales; family Theaceae; genus Camellia; species Camellia sinensis. The sequence goes on from NC_138961.1 coordinate 215,031,697, forward strand.
TAAAGCTAATTGCTTATGTGATATAACTACCTGAATGCCTGTGGGTGAAGGTTGGGTAACTTAAATTGGAATAAATCATCACATGTTTTAAGCCTACTTGCGAGTAGCAAACCACCTTTCAAAAAATAAACATGAAATGTTTTGTTCCAATTCAGGCGATCCAGTCTATACTTGTATGCTATGCGCATCACATAGTAACCTAGGCTAATAACCGGAATAAGAACACACAAAGTTTTCAAAAATAGATATCATGGTTAGTAGAGGCCGATCTTTGATCGGGCGAGCGGGGGTGCTCACGAAGTGACCTTCCCCAATCGTACCCAAGTTCCCGAGCCGAGGCAACTTTGGTGATGACGGACACGTGGCCTTTGGCACCGAGTCAGGGTTTCCTAAATTTCCCAAAATAAAATATTTAGGTGACGACTCTGTATCTGGCAAAGCAGTCCATGTTTGGCACTTCTTTCAAAAATCTGTTTTCTCAAAACGATTTGCCGGATTTGGACTCTTTGTTTCAAATTTAGAACCGTGACACAAATCGAGTCCGAGCTGTAGCGAGGTCCCCCGCGCGCTGGTTACACTGTGTTGTCCATTCTTCTTCTTGTGTTGGCTCAAAACATTCAGAGCAATTTGCACGCCTTCTTCTGATTTAGAAACACTCTCGGAAGCTTGTGCAAAATCACACATAAAGGATGCATGTTCCACTTGGGTGGATGGCAATTCCTCTTCAAGTTGTTTGAGTAACTCTTTGGTTTGAATAATCCTTTGATTAAGACCCGCAATGTGCTCATCCGACTTGATAATTGAAGCAGACAATTGTTCATGTTCGCCAGAAACTTTGTCGAAATGAAGCTTCTTCTCATAATATTGGGCCTCAAATTCTGCAGTAGACAAGTTTGAAGAATCTGCAAGTTGGGTTTTCAAAGCAAAGCACTCAAGTTGGGTTTTCATTGCCAAGGACTCAAGCCGTTGGGGTGATGGACACAATCACTGCCAAGGTTTCAAGCCGTTGGGGTGACGGACACAATCACTGCCAAGGACTCAAGCCATTGGGGTGACAGACACAATCACTGCCAAGGACTCAAGCCGTTGGGGTGACGGACACAATCACTGCCAAGGTTTCAAGCCGTTGGGGTGACGGACACAATCACTGCCAAGGTCTCAAGCCGTTGGGGTGACGGACACAATCACTGCCAAGGACTCAAGCCGTTGGGGTGACGGACACAATCACTGCCAAGGTTTCAAACCGTTGGGGTGACGGACACAATCACTGCCAAGGTTTCAAGCCGTTGGGGTGACCGAGGCAATCACTGCCAAGGACTCAAGCCGTTGGGGTGACGGACACAATCACTGCCAAGGTTTCAAGCCATTGGGGTGACGGACACATTCACTGCCAAGGTTTCAAGCCGTTGGGGTGACGGACACAATCACTGCCAAGGTCTCAAGCCGTTGGGGTGACGGACACATTCACTGCCAAGGATTCAAGTCGTTGGGGTGACGGACACATTCACTGCCAAGGTTTCAAGCCGTCGGGGTGAAAGACACAATCACTGCCAAGGATTCAAGCCATTGGGGTGAAGGACACAATCACTGCCAAGGATTCAAGCCATTGGGGTGAAGGACACAATCACTGCCAAGGATTCAAGCCATTGGGGTGAAAGGACACAGTCACTGCCAAGGATTCAAGCCACTCATTGCCATTAGGCTAGAAGGGGCAATGATACCTGCAAACAAACTCTGACGCCTTGCGTGTTGCTTGCAAAAGAGGGAAAAAGACGTGAGCTATTCCCAAAAAAAAAAAAATCGTAATTCGTACAGTTACAATTCACTTGCACGAATCACGAGGGGGCATGCCTTGATTAGATTAGATTAGAAAAAAAAAATTTAATCTTAGCCAAAGAAGCCAAAGGGCAAAGCAAATTTTTGTAGCTTGGGATTTTGCTATCATTTGTCAAAAGATACAAGCAGCAAGTTCCTTGATCATATCCACAAAAAAAAAAAAAAAAAAAAAAAAAAAAAAAAACATGTTGCTCGACAACAAACAGGTTGCTGCTGTTGGAAAAAAAAGGTGTGGTTTCAATCTTTACATGCTTGTCTTGGCTTCAAAAAGGGTCTTTGTTTGACTATTTGGGTTTGTGGTCTAGCAAAATGGACTGTCTTTATTCATATTTAGGCCATATCTGCTTAACAAACATGACAGCTGAGCGGTTCATATGGGTTATAAGAGGGCTCATGGAGAAAAAATTTCTGCTGGAAGGTAAAAATAAAAGAAAAGAAAAAAAAGGGGTTTATTCAGGTTATATATGTGTAATAAAAAAGAGGGACTCATGTAGAAAGAAATTTTGCTATAGGGCTAAGTGAAAAAAGAGGTCTTAGCTTCATCAAAAAACAAAAAGAAGAAAATCTTGTGGAAGTTAAAAGCACAAGAAAAAGATACTGTTTGGTCTTAAAAATTTGTTTACATGGTTGTCCTGATTTCAAGAACTATGTGGATTTATGGGCTAGCAAAAGGGGCAGTTTTTGCCATCATATAAAAAGCACAGCATTCAATGGTGAGTTCATGAAATAAATCTGCTAAATAAACAGATTGATGCTATAAAACAGCACCAGATTGTCCTGTACAAAAAAAAAAAAAAAGAAGAAGAAGAAGAATGATAGAGGTACAACATGCAAAGTCCTAGATGGCCAAGCTAAATAAAAGGATGCTACCACAAAGATATAGGCCTTGTTTGGTTTGTGTTTTTTAAAAATTTTTGAGAAAAATTCTCTACAAATAAATTTTTAAAAGTAATCAAACCAAACAAATTTTCTCAAAAAAATTTCCCAAAACTTGTTTAGTTTACAAGTTTTCTAAACAAATCTCTCTCCCATACACATCAAATTAATCACTTTTTCCAAAACTCTCTCTCAAAATAATTTTTCAAAACATCTTTTGGAAAAAAACCAAACCCAACAACTTTTCGTACTTTTTATCTCTAAAATTCATCTCCCAAACTCAAGCCAAACATACTCATAAAGTCTTGTGATATAACATTGCGTCAGATTGTGTACAGCATGCAAAGTCCTTGTGGTTTGACAAGTAGGCCATTTAAAATATATATATATATATATATACAAAATAGAATTTGCCAAATAGCATAGCAACAAACAAATTGATGCTATAAGATAAAAAAGAAGAAGAAGATCTTATGGAAGCTAAAGCACAGAAAAAAGAAGCTGTTTGGTCTTAAAGAAAGAAAAAAATTTGGTCTCAAAGCAAACCTGATATGAGGGGAATAAAGGGTAATCTTTTGTATCCTCAAAGAGCAATTGCTGCTGGAAAGTGGCTGGAAAGTTGCTGTATTTGGTCTTAAAGAAAGAAAAAAAAAATTGGTCTCAAAGCAAACCTGATATGAGGGGAATAGAGGGTAGTCTTTTGTATCCTCAAAGAGCAATTGCTGCTGGAAAGTGGCTGGAAAGTTGCTGGAAATTTTCTGGAAAACAAAAAAAAATTCTGCTGGGAGAAACAAAATCTGCAGGAAAAAAAAAGGGGCTGCAGAAAAAATATATGAATAGGTGTTATATAAGCAAATATTTTTGCTTAAAAAGGGAGGTAGTGGTCTCCTAAAATACTTCAAAGAACCAAGAGTTTAGGTAGGATTTGAAATACTAAGTAAGAGTTTGTGTTAGATTAGAAATCCTACCAATGTCAATCCATCCTATTCCATTTAGACAAACTCCTAAAATATATATAGATATATATATATATATATATCTGCTGTAAAAAAAATCCTAAAAATAATAAGTGGCAAGTTGGAGGCCCACAAAAGAAAAGGGCCCATTAAAAAATGGTGGCCTAGAAAAGGAAAAGTCCATGATGGTCTAGAAAAATCCATGATGGCCTAGAAAAAAATTTGCTCCTAAAATATATATAGATATATATATATATATATATTTGCTGTAAAAAAATCCTAAAAATAATAAGTGGCAAGTTGGAGGCCCACAAAAGAAAAGGGCCCATTAAAAAATGGTGGCCTAGAAAAGGAAAAGTCCATGATGGTCTAGAAAAATCCATGATGGCCTAGAAAAAAATCTGCTGTAAAAAATGGTGGCAAGTTGGAGGTCCACAAAAGAAAAGGCCAAATTTTAAAAAAAAAATGGTGGCTTAGAAAAGAAAAGGTCGTGTTGGTTTAGAAAAATCCATGAGGGCCTAGAAAACAATCTACTACAAAAAAAAAAAAAAATGTTGGCAAGCTGGAGGCCCACAAAAGGGAATGCCCGATTAAATTTTGGACCTTACTCATGACCCTTCAAAAAAAAAAAAAAAAAAAAAAAATGGTGGCAAATTGGAGGCCCACCAAAGGAAATGTCCAATTAAATCTTGGACCTTATTCATGACCCTTTAGGAAAAAAATAAAAAAATAATAAAAAAATAAAAAAAATCAAGTCCACAAAAAGGACCCATGCAACAAAAGTAAAAAGGCTCATGAAAAAGCCGTCAACCCAACCAAAAAAAAAAAAAAGGGCTAGAGACCAAAGCAAAGAAATAATCCCATCCAAGACCTAAAGATCATCCAGATAAAAGTGCCAAATTGTCGTGACTCGCACAGTTAAGAAAATTCACTTGTGCAAGTCACGAGGGGCATTTGTTGGCACATAAATTTTAAACCAAATTTATGTTTAAATTTCAAATACAGTCAATGACACACATAGAGCCTACAATAAGATTGTTGTAGGCAATCACTTCCCAAAATGATTAACCTGCTCCGTTGAAGTGTATAAATAAAACAACGTCGTCTCTTAACGACGTTATTCAAGATGCTCAAATGACACGTGGAGCCTACGAAAGATGACACCTGTAGAGCCTACAACAAGGACACCACACAGGATGAAACCCCAAAGATCAATCCGGTTAATCAGATATATGATTAATCAGATAGCGCTATTATTCAAAATTCAAATAGGCGCTATCATTCAATTTGAAATTCAAAATGAAGATGAAGCATTCCTATCACCTGATGGCCCTCCATAAATATGAGGACCATCACACAAGACGGGGGATCAGAAAATCAGAAGTGGAAAAGAAGAGAGAGAAAGAAATTGAGAGCTAAACAAATCGTTACAAGAAAGAAGAAGAGAAGCCTAGAGAACTCAAGAGCCTACGCTAATGGCGATAAATAGGTAAAGGGTTCCAAACCCAAACTGTATTTTGTATTCGAGGGTTCAAAACCCATAATAATCTCAATAAAATATTTCTTTTTTTTTTTAAATTGTCTTTTGTTGTTTATTTTGTTCTTCATTAATCGGAGGTTTCATTTGTATAAAATGTGTAATTAACGATCTGAAATACAGATCGGAAATAAGAACCTGCTATTCAAATAATCAACACTGTTTAGTCCAAAAAACTAAACAGTGAACATTTGTAACATAAAATTTAAAAATGTGTTGAAACACTTCATGTTTTAAAATTTGTGTCTACAAGCCTCGTTAGCAATTTTTTCCCAGTCAGTTGTCCCCTCTTGAATCTACACCCAAAATGTAGAGGAAAATAGCTATCTTGAAAGTATCTAGGGGCTTCCAAAATGACACACAATCATCGGTACTCCTTAAATAAATCATACCTTGCCAAGGAGGCAACCTTTGGGTGTTGGTAGGTTTGCCAATGGCCGCCAATGCAGAACTTCGCATAATTTCAGAGTTTGAAGTCCAGTTTCTTCAAGTTTTCTTTCCCTTTCATTCCATATGTTGAGGAGTTCCATTGAAGGTGCAGTTCCAATTACTCCAGGGTGAGTTAAGCCCAGAAATCGTACTCCTGTCCAGCAACATTAGTGCTTAAGTAGCATAAGAAAGAAACAGACAAATTTATGTTGTGTTTGAAAAAAAAGTAATTTTATTTCAGGGGACACCAGGGAAGTATATGTACACACCTAAGCACTGACATGGACATGTCGACGAGGAAAATTTTAAAAAATGTAGGACATGATTATATGATTATTATATTTCTTATATATGAATATTTAAATCAAAGATAATTTTTGAATTCTAGAGGATAATATGTATTAACTTACTGTTTTTATTTTATTATTGGATTCCAAGTTATGTTATTTGAACTTATATTGTGTTTCATGTATACGCGTTGAGAAGTGATTAATGAGTGTCGTGTTGTGTCAGTGCTTCTTAGGTTCATGATACAGCCTGACCCTATGGATGGAGCCTTGTACAGTAATCCCGACATCTCCCCCTACCCCCTCTAAACTGATGATGTTCTTTCGATGGCCAAAAAAAAAAAAGAAAAGTCCGGAACACAAAATTTACCTGGTATGTGAGGAGAATAAGCATATATTCCTTCAAAATACCAGATGGCTTTGGTTGCGCAGGGAAAATGGTCAGTGAGAAAACCGCCACCATTTTCTCTGTCTAATGTTGCTGTGAAACCCCATTCATCCCCAGGGAGAGGACCTAAGTTGCAGATTTCAACTACAAGAAGATCCCCTGGCTTTGCAGGATCCCCGTCGGCATCAAGAACTCGAATTGGCCCACTGAGGTAATGTACCTGTGCAAGTTGTATGTATATTTGATCATTGTTATTGATTTGAAAAAAACCAGATTCTATATATGTCTTCTCATCAGATCAATTTATCGGGTATATGGGATTGTAGAATATAGCTACTATATATATATGGTGAATTGTTGACTTTCTTATTCCTACTTGTTACTTAATGGTTTCATAATGGGTTAGTTGTATTGCTATGAAGTAGAGTGATCTATCTGATCTCTGGATATAAAGTAGATAAAGTTCTCTTGTTCATACTTACCCATGAGAGGTCTATGAATTTTATATCATTTGCAGAATCGTCATCGTTTATCATCCCTTCTGTTCAGTCCACCACCTCTACCTGGAAGACCTCACCGGTCTTGACCTCAGCAACCGATGGTATGTCAGGGTGCCAACGGTTGTGGAGAGGGTGCTTCTGTTCCCATGGCTTCTTCTTTAGGTCTATTGGTACTACTAGCCTTGGAGTTGGAGGAGCCATGGGGTGAACCAGTAGAGTGATATGGGCAAAGAGGTGTGGTCTTTGTTTGTTATGGACTTGGTGTGAAAACCGATTGGCATCCATAGAGGGAGGTTTGACTTGGGACAATTACTTGTTGACACATTGAGTGATTATTTTTCCAATGGTCCCCAACTACCTTCCGGTAATGCACAGGTTGATGATGATAAGAGTGATTATGTTTGCACAGACTTATTATATTTATTTTTAAAAAAATTGATTGATTTATTTTAAAAATCATAATTATCGTATATTGTTTGTAGACAAATATGATTATGATTAGCAAATTAATTAATTTTTTTTTTCCAGGAATAATTTGGATAGTGGACTTACAAATGAATCATAAATAGTTAAGTATTAATTTAACCTATAATTACTTATTAGATAATTCATCCCTACTTTTTTGTTGAGCCAGTCCAACTACTCAACCACCACTACCCTCCAACTGAAAAAAAACCACCACTACTCAACCTTACCTCAACTCATCAGTACATAGTTATATGATAATAATCATTTTTAATTATTTCAGAAGATATTATATATAACAACAACAAAACAATTTATTAATCAAACACTTTGTATCGCAATACATGTGCTATGTTTGAATTTTAGATTATGAACCAGTTCTCATTTATTTCATCATCCTTCATGGCTGTGTTCAAGGTTTGTGATTAATATGATTGTTTAATCTTGAGAAACTATCTTACTGGCTGTTTTTATAGATGTATTACTGGTAAGAGGAAATAAATGAAAGGACTTGCAATAGAGTGATCAGCATGCTTGATGTCTTCGGCAGAGTATTCCTTTGTAATCCTACCACCGCTGAAGTCCATCATCTCCACCCTGAAGACCTCTCCGACTGTAACCTCAGCAACGGGAGGTATATCGGGGTGCCACCTGTTGTGAAGAGGTAGCTTCTGTTCCCATGGCTTCTTCTTTAGGTCTATGGGAAAAACCATTCGCGGACCATGTTGGCCCACTAATTTCCAAAGCTGTAAAAATTAAAATTGTTTGATCTGGTTGAGGCCAAAGCAATGGCAGACCACTTTTATAGAGAGCAAAAGAATCCTTGGAGTGGCTGAAGTAGCCAAGCAGCTTTCGTTTTCAGGTGACAAGTTTGATAGCCATGAATGGCTAATTTGGCTCACCCACTAATTAAGTTTTTTTTGCCTTGGTGGATGGACCGCCATAGCTGATTGAACTCTTGGTAGGGCTAGCTTGTCCAAGGTTAAGTGGATGAGTGGACCCTTGCCCTTCAATGGAGCCCAGCTGAACCTATTTCTATAATATGAATCGTTCATGTTTTATAGTTTGCTTTTGATCATATTTGTTTTATATTTTTTATTCATAATGTGATAGGATTCATTTCATAAAGTGACACCGAGATGGGCTTCACTTACGAACACCAGAGGGATCCCTCGTCCTAATAGTGTGAGTAGAATAGTGAGCGTGATAAAGCACTCAAACAGCCTGACCCAAATCCAATTCAGAAGTAGAGCTCACCATCATTTCATTAAAGAATAATGCAGGGATGCTTATTATGCTAATTTACATTTTGGCAGCTGAGAATATTCTCTCTCAAAATCTCTATCCATCCAAAAAATTAGCCTTATTGTCACATTCATTCATATCATTGACTTATGTGGGTTCTTTGTAGGTTTCGTACAAATCAATGACTTGGATGCGTTTGTGGCATGGCCACGCCTTTATAACCATCAGTGAGTAATTACTTTTCATTTGTCCTAATTTATTTGATCATATCTTGAAATTCTTTTACCTTGAGATTGTGAGGGCGTTGACTGAATTTGGACGAAGAAAATTTTTTTGGGACAAAATTCATGACCTATTTTAATTGTGTGATTTGATTAAATATTGTATTGATTATTCAAGGTAACTTATGTTTTATATGTTTTTTAGGGGAAATTCTATTTCCACACACCTAGTTACCTCACTCCACACTTAATGAAATATTATTTTAATAAAAATTATATTCTAAATTAAAATGACCAAAATGGACATCAACCTATACTCATAATATTTTATCAAAATATTCTCTGTGCACATTTAAAAAAAAAAAAAAAAAAAAAAAAAAATCTCGATGTATATTTTTTGAATAAAAAAAAAACTAAACCCTAGTTTCTTCATTATTTGTTACTTCTTCTATTGTTTCTCACTTTGCTTGCTATACACTTTATACTCCTCTATTGCTTGCAAATTAATACTCTCAAACCAATGAAAGTTCAAAATCAAGTAAAAATATGACTAATAACAGCAAAAATAGTAATGAAAAAGTTAGGTTACGTTTGGTAGAGCTTCAGAATTATAATTTGATAATAGAGTTGTATTTTGAGTTTGTGAATTTTGAAATTATGATTTAAGTGAAAATTTGTTTGGTTATGAGTTTTAAAAAGAGTTTGAATTGAGTGATGTGACAAAATATTAAAAAGTGGGTGTTTTGAAAAGTGAGTGGAATTAATTTTCTAAAGTTGTAACCAAACAATACACTCAAACTAATGGATAGAATTAAATTTCAAAAACTCTACCAAATAAAACTTTAGTCTTTTCGTGCAGATTTTTTTTTTTTTTTTTTACAATTAATTTGGAAAATCAGTGTCGAAATATTCTATTTTATTCGTAATTACAGTTTCTATAAGCTACTATTAGTGTTGCCGCAGAAGGCTAATCCCGTAGTCAATCAGAGGCTGATACTTGGGACTTTCATTACAAAGCAAAACTTCCCTACAGGAAAGGTCCTCCTTTAATTGTTGCAGGCACTGACTCATCGAAGTATACACCTCGACGAATGATCACTTTCTTTGGGTCGTATACAAATCAATATATTTCGAAACTACAGTGTTGAACGAATCAATCTATTTCAGAAACTAAGTGTTGAATTAAAAAATGAATTTCAAAAAATCAATGCCGAATTTTCAAAATCACAACTCGTCAAGGAAAAAATGAGGGTTTACTCTAATTTGGCAATGCTCTCAATAGAAAAAACGAAATGGTATCAAATGCAATAACGAAATAGAAACAAAGTAATAGTTAACTCCAATAGATTTTGGAACTAGAGTGTTAAATGGAGGAGGGTTTTCAATGGAGTTAGTGTCAATGGAGTTTCCTTCATTGTCTTCGCTATGAACTGAAATAGGGCAAACTATAACTCTTCAACTTTGAATAAGTGTGTAGAAATAGGGTTGAGGAGGTGTGTACAAGATATGAGTTAAGGATATGATTGAAATAATTGGTGTGTGGAATGAAAACAAAAATTAATAATCAAATTATTAAGGTCTCGTTTGACAAGTGTGTTTTTTAGCCAAAAAGTCAAAAAACTAATAACTTATATCAAAAAGTCAAAGATTCAATTTTTTCTTTATTTTTTGCACATTTTTTTCGTAAAAAGTTAAAAAGTCATTCTAAACATACTAATTTTTTTTTTATCATATTTTAACTAAAAAATTAAAAATTTATTAAAAAAATCTATTTCCAAACGAGGCCTAAGTGTGTGCATTGAGGTAACTAGGTGTGGAAATAGAATTTCCCATTTTTCAGTCCACTTTGTGTTATTAGGTACCTGCATAATAAAATACGGTTCTCCGCAATTTTCATCCCTAATATCATTATTATTATTGTTATTATTTATAAAATAAAGAACCAATGAAGAAAGCACAGTAACATTGTTTAATTTTGTAGGTACTACATTTGGCACATAAAATTTTATTTTATGATTTGATGTCCATTCCCATACAAATTGTTTTTTTTTCATCTTTTTTTTTTTTTTTTTTTTTGAATAGATTGAAGGATGAGGATGTGTCAAACTCATAACCATTAAATAAGTAACACAGTTTCTAATCCCAGCTTGTTTTTTTTTTACATGTTCATCGTTTACTTGATGAATAGGAGCATCCACTTGTAAAATTAGTTATTTAGTGGATTAGTGAGATACGTAACTCTTGTTCATATTTGTTTTGCATATCAGCTATAGAAATTGTCAAGTTTATCAGACAGAATGTTCATCCGAATTTAATCTGGATAATAAAAAATTGCAACTAAATAATGAAATGCAAGTCTCTTAAATTAATAATCTCAATGTTATAATTCATCCGGTCAAATAGGCCCATAGAACAGTAATATAAAAAATGGGCTAGTAGGAAAAGTTGAGCCCATGGTTATGTAGGTTGTGCTCAGCCCAGTTCGGCTAATCATCAAAACCTATTAACTACTCCGGGTCGGCATTATCCGAACCAAGCTGCGCTGAGCAGCTAAGCACTCAACTCAACGCAGCTCATGTTTGTGCCCATGTTATGTTTTAAGCATGTCACTAGATTGAGAATTAGTTTTATTTATGGCGTTATACTATAATTTATTGTGTTGGCGGCAGATCTTGAAATTTTGTTATTTTATTAATTTACACAATTATGTTACTCGATAATTTGTATGTTGGGTTTTGTAGGCTATAACTTATATTGTTGGCAACTCTTGAAACTTTGTTACTTTATTGATTTACACAAATTAGTTACTCGATAAGTTGTATGTTGGGTTTATTAGGCTCTTGCATGTGTCTTGAGCTAAGACCCAATGGCCATTGGGTTGGGTGCGATAATTGTGGTATCATTGAGTATGAAAGATTGCCGACCTTCATATATATAGATCACTTTCGAAAATAAATTAATAAACAAGAAAAACAAAAACAAAAAGACAGTGAAGATCTCACTTCAGGAAGATACCGCCCTAAACTTCACCTGAAGTCGATACACAAAAATATCCATCATCTTTTTTTATTCAATACAACAATTTGAATACCGAAACCAAGGATTGGTTTGAAAAGAATTTTTTTAGTCTGATTTTTTGGTTTTTTTATTTAATTTAAATTGGTTAAATTAGCTTCACTTAGGAAGAATTTTTTGACTTTTTTGTTTTTCTGTGAAAAAAAGTAAAATGATTATGGTTTGGATATGATATTTTATTCTATGAACTTATTTAATTTATTTTTGTTGTTTTATACTTTTTTAATTTCAAGTTAAATTAAACTCAGTTGTTAAACGAGGACTAAATACCTACCTACCAAATCTACTAATACCAGCAAGCCCATTAGTACTGTAACACATACAATCTAATTAGTTAAGAGAGATACTATAACCCCTTAATACTAAAACTTGTAATTACTAATAAACACTAACAACCTATAAAATAAAGTTTTAAAATGTTCAAATCATTGTTAACAAATCATATAAGATGTTTTTAGAATTGTGCAAGTTTAATTTAAAACAAACAATATTATAAAATGTAATACATTTAGATTTGAAGTTGAAAAATGTTTGGTCCACCGAAATAGAGGGAGTTTGACTCTTCTCGAATGATGTGGCTAGACAACTGGTGTCATTCTTGTTAATTGTGTTTGTTACCCTTATCAATCGCGGTTGTCACTCTTATCAACTAGTGTGTAAATCGATATCCGCTTGAATAACTTGTCGGACGACTTCTTGAATGATCTGTTGGACAATCGGCATGTACAAATTCAAATAATTTGGACGAGATCAAATTTGATAAATATAACATTACTCTTTGATATTGGATAACCATGAGTGGCACCACAAACTAAAACTAGCCAAATTTTTCCTCGGTGGACGTACACAGCTTCTTGATGCTTAATTATGACTATCTATAAAGTTTGTCATCAACTAAAAAAATAAATTTACAAAAAAATTATGGTTAAAAAGTTAGTTTGCCTTTTTAAGAATGGTTAGAATGGCTGTTGTTGCTGCTTTTGTGTGTGTGTGTGTGTGTGTGTTGGTGGGGGTGGGGGGGGGGGGGGAAGAAAATGAATAAAACCATAGCACATTGTGTGTGAATGTGTGTAAGAGAGACATTAGGCAAAGCAAAGTTGGGTGCAAACTTTAATCTTTAATTTTTAGTGATGTGATTTTGTTTAAAGTTATAAAACATTGTTACAATCTTCTATGTACAATATCCAGATAATTTGAGAGTTTAGTACAATATCCAATCGAGCTGGTGGGTTGTTTTTCAATTCATCATATCAAATGCACAAGATTTGTGGCAGTTGACATCATCTTTTTGGGTGTGAAAATCATAATAGGAATGAAGCTAATCCAAAATTGGTCTTCCTAGAAGACCCCACGGATCGGAATCTTTGGATATTGCCTGCAAATCATAATCGTCTCTAGTGTGTGTTCTGTCACTGATGCGCCTTTTTCTGTCAAAGAGTGATAGCATATTACTCGTACTATGCACGAGTATGAATAAATAATTAAAAATTAATTTTTAAATTAAAATAGTAATATAAAATTTATGTAAAATATGTTGTAAAAGTGATTTATGATCAATTAAATTTTATTAATTTTTATTAGAGTTACACTAATAGAAGATTTTTACTCTAATATCATTAATTGTATTTTCTAAGTTCTTAATAAAAACCTGAATGTCATAATTTAATTGGTAAAATTTAAAGAATAAATTAATTTTTTTTATTTACAATAAAATATAAATATATTTCATTTTATAAGTTTCATAATTTTAATTTACCATATGATAGTAATAAATTATATTTTTTAATATACTAACTTTTTCTTACTTTGTAAAACTTAAAAATTTGTTTACTTAAAATTGTTGTCCTAGCTCTTATGTGAAAACGGATTAAAATTGACTTGTCGTGTTAGACTAAAAATTAGAAGTGACCTGAAAGTTAGTTAACTAAATATTTATGCCAATGTGACATTTACCTAGTCATTAAAAATTGTCTTGATTATTTAAAATTATCTTTATCGGTTTACAACCGGTATGAGTTAGTTTGAGGGTTCTAATATGAGATTAAATATTAAAAATGAGTCTAGAAAATTTAGTTCGAATCGATTTTTTTTAAACATTTCTTGGTTTAAGCCTATAAGACATCTTATTTTAATAACTCAATATGATAAAAAAAAAAAACAATAATCTTAATGTTTAGGTGCTTTTTGCCAATCAATAAAAAATATTTATAAATATTAGGAGAATTACATTTGTACAAATTCTAACATAAATTTTTTACTTTAAAACTCTAAGACCTACACATTTTGTTTGATTTTATCTACGTCACTAATCTTTGGAGGTTTCATGATTTTTTTATTTATTTATTAATGGAATACCTGTTTGCTATAATATAGATATATAGATTGGAATATCGATGCATATAAAATTATTAAACATCAAGAAAAATGAAAGATGTAGATTAATTCCTATATTTTAGTAGTATAAAAATTCAAATTTAAATTTATATCTTAGTTAACTTTCCTTTTAAATTTCTAAATTTAAATTTTAAATAAATCAATTAATTTTCTTTTTTAAATGTGTAAATTAAGGCATAAAAGTTATTTAAATTTTTAAATAGATTAACTAACTTTCTTTTTAAATTTAAATTTTTAAATGAATTAATTAACTTTCCTTTTAAAATGTGTAAATTAAAGCATAAAAGCTATTTAAAATTTTAAATAGATTAATTAACTTTCCTTTCAAATTTAAATTTTTAAATTAATTAATTAACTTTCCTTTTGAAATATGTAAATCAAGGCATACAAGCTATTTAAATTTTTAAATAGATTAATTAACTTTCCTTTTAAATGGATTAATTACTATTTTTTTAAATGATTCAGTAAAAGTTAACCAATAGAATTTTTTTTAATTATTTAAAAAATAAGAATTCTAGAAAAATAGTATGAGGGTTTTGAACATCACGGGTGCCTTTTCATTAAAAACTCTATTTTACTTATATAATACTAGTCTATCATCCCTGTTATGCACGGGATAATTATAGATATTTATATTTATTTTAGATTTTTTTTAATATATAAATTATGTTTTTTAAGATTTTTTATAAAGATAATTTAATAATCTTATCACTAATCATAGAGTATGAGAGAAGTTTAAAAGGGTACTGCAGTAACTATACACGGATTGTATCTATAATTATTTGTATGAGGGGATTTTAAATGTTGATTAGGGGATTTTGACCAAATCAATAAATGCATCCATGTGGAAAGACATGTGGATTGAAAAAAGTTAATAAATGCTGATCAGGGGATTTTGGCCAAATCAATAAATGCTGAGTTTTTTTTTAATAAAAAATTTATAAAATTCAGATTGAAATATTGAAACTCCCAAATGCCTTGGGGGTTAAAAACTCCTTTAGCTTAATATATAGTATAGATTTTTTTTATTTTTTTTAGAGAGAATATTTTGTAGGCTTTTGCTGAAATTATGTATTAGTCATTACATTAGTAATGGTGTGAGTGGCGTTTATAAGGCTTTAGTTGGAAATTTGCACTCAAGCACTCAATTATGTTTGGTCAGTTTTTATTTTAGCTTTTAAAGTTTATTTATTTATTTTTATTTTGGCATTTTATGTTTTATGTTTTTGTTCATTTTATTCTTGAAGTTAATTTTTGTTAAAAATTAGACAAAATATTTTACATTAACAGAGTCACGTGATATAAAAAATATATTATTATATTAAGATTTAAATTTATGTCAGAGGTGTGAGTTATACATAATAAAATATTTTTGTCACGCGATTGACGCGTGCTATTTTTTTATTTAATATTTAGCAGAAGTTAGTTTTAGGAGTAAACTGAAAAAAACTTAAAATATAAAAGGTCAGAATAAGAAAAAATAAATTTTAAGAATTAAAATAAAAAAATGAGCAAACATAAAAGAACAAAGTTTCTTGCAAAATAAACAAAACTTAAATATGGAGAAAACCTAATGTGGTGAGTGCTTTTATTTTAGATAAACTATAAATACACCTCATAAGATTTGATTAAAATATAAATTGTTTCTTGTGGTTCTAGAAATTAAATTTCACTTTTTTAGATTTTTAATTTTATAACAAATTGTTCTTTTTCTTAATAAATTATCAAGTCCATTAACAGTTTTTAATAATATTAGAAATATATTTTAATTAATAATTTAAGTAATTTTATTATTGTATAGGAGAATAATTTTGAATTTTATTTTTTTAGTTAATTTTATTAAATAAAAAATTTTGACAAAGAGAAATTTATAATTTTTTAAATTATAAAAAAATTTTAAAAGTATATTTATAATTTATCATTTTTTTCCCAACAATAGTAGAGTGAGTTCTAGAGGGAATTATAATAACGTAGCAAGAGTTAAAAAATACATAAAAAAAAAATAAAATCAAAATATCACATCAATAAAGTAGGACTTACCGCTAAAACCCTTTCAGAGCTTATGTTTTGAAAATCCAAAACATTTTTGTTTTTTTTTACGGTCACTAGAAATTTCGAGTAATAGTCTCATTCACTGAGAAGAAAGCGACGTCTTTCATACGAATTATTGAGGACGAGATTCGCATCTACAAATTTGTAGATTTGGTTTTGTTTTTTTTTTTTTTTTTTTTTTTCTTCTTTTTCTTCTTCTTATGATAAGGTTAGTTTTCGCGCACCACGTTAAGTTTTTATGTTATTGTTGGCAAAAAATTTGATTGAAGCTCAATGAATAGTGATCAATCAACAAATTTAAATAAATTTTAAATAAATATAAAATATGAGATTTTGTGGTTGAATTCTATACCTTAAACAGATTAAGAACTTTCTTATAGGTAATTAAGTAAAGAAGAAATGAAACAGAATACAATATGTATTTATTCAATCAAATTGTCACTGGTTACTAGTTATAAGAATTTAAACAACGAAAAAATGAAAAATACAGCAATTGACAAAAAGAAGAGAAATGAGGGTTGGGAAAAGATATCACTAATCTACTTTTAACAATTGTTAAGTTAAATTGCTTTTAGATAAATATCAAATGATTGTTGATGATTGATTGATTCCTTTTTACATCTCTCTTGGCCTATTTATAGACTCAGCCACATGAGAGAAATAGATAACTAAACCCACGATCTCCTCAAGAAGTCTATGATTTTTTCAACATTATTCATATCCCATATTTGATAGGAACCATTTTGCAAATTTGGTACTTAAACTTGATCTTGGCTTATTGATTTCAGCAACTAACTTTCAAATTGCTGCAATTGCTAACTTTTTGGCTCTCCATTTAATGTGCCATTATGCCACGTTCTTAACATATCTGTCATGCCACATTAGCATGTTTGTCAAAATAATGAATAATAAAAACAAATGTGGTCAATGTTATTATTTGAAAATAGTTTATAATTTCAATCAATAGACCATACTCGAACTTGATTATAATTAATAGGCCACAATCAACAGAAAAATAAAATGTGATGCAAATAATGGCCTCCTCATTTAAATGGATTGAAGAATGAAATCAAATAAAATGATTTATAAGGCGGTTGATCACAGTCGACAGAAAATATTTTATGGTGCAAATAATTCAAATTCTTGAAGGGTTATATTACACCCATAGTAATTTTTATTCTATCACTGTCGATTGACGAACACTCCATTTTTTATTCTATCGAGTGACATAATAAAGAGTCACATCCCTTATTTTTAAAATAAAACAATTATTAGTTAGCCATATTTTGGCTAATTAAAGAGAATACACTACATATAACATTTTTTAACCATTGTTGTTTTTCAAATCATATTATGAAAATTAATTTTTGGCATGATCCATAAATCCAAAGTAGATGTTGGATCTCAAAACTCACATAATTGAATGTTATGAAAAATTCATAAATTTTGACATTGAATAATGCCAAAAAATTCACATTTAATAAATGTGGGTTCATAATTTTCAGCATTCTTTGCCTTAAAATGATACCCCCAAGTAAAATTTTACTGTCATTTTGTGATTTTTAAACATTTTTTGAGAAAAAAAGGGTTGCTATTCTTTTTTAGCTATTAATGGCTTTTCACTTTTTGTCACGTTTGGCAAAATATCATGTCCCTCAAGTGAACCTTTATCATCAAAATTCTCAATATTTTTTGAGAGAAGGGGTTATTTTTTAATTTTAGACATTAATGACTTATGAAAATGCTCCAAAGTCATAATAACTTCATGACTTGGCGTGCTAACCTTTCGAGCCATATACCTTGGCTCTTCATGAATGATTGACTCTTAAAAAATATGGGTATTAACTGCATGAGTCACATTATTTTTATATCTTAATTTTTTATTGGCCATTGTATCTTCTAATTTTTGCTTTCAATATAGAATTTCTTCATCAATTAGAAAAATTTGGCCTTTAAGTCGATAAATTTTTCCATCACAGTAATTTGAATCTCTTTGCGTCAAGTAATATGGAGATGATGAAATAATTTGAAATATTTTCCTATAAAGAGAATTAATTTCTTCTTTTAGGGTTAAAATTTCACTTCCGCACTAATAAATTTCATCTTCAAAATGCCAAATCATTTTTTCACATAATTTGTCATGCTATTATGTTAACAACAAGCAGTAGAATCACCATCATAACATTGACAATTTTCAGAATATGAGGCATTCCATTGATAATTTGTATCCATGGGAGCACTACCACTCCATTGGCGATTTGTATCCATAGAGTGCACAAGATGTAAGCATACCTGTTGAATACATGATCCCATAAGGATAAGTCTACTTCTTCATCATCATCACTCCAAATTAGAATGCTCCTATTGGGCGTGCCAATTTATGTTAACAAAAAAATTGATTTAAGTCCAATCAACAGTGAT
Organism: Camellia sinensis; assembly: GCF_055761805.1. Lineage (NCBI taxonomy): Eukaryota > Viridiplantae > Streptophyta > Magnoliopsida > Ericales > Theaceae > Camellia > Camellia sinensis. The sequence goes on from NC_138961.1 coordinate 215,050,379, forward strand.
TAATCGATAGACTTAAACAGATTTTAAATAAACATAAAAGATTAGACTTTGTGGTTAAGTTTTATGTCTTAGACAGATTAAGCACTTCCTTAAAGGTAATCAAGTAAAGAACGAATGGAACAAAATATAATATATATTTATTTAATTAAATTGTCACTTGTTACTAGTTACAATAAGTTAAATAAGAACAAATAAATGAAAAATACAACAATCGACAAAAAGAAGAGAAATGAGGGTTGGGAAAAGCTATCACTAATATACTCCTAACAACTGCTAAGTTAAACTATTCCTAGATAAATATCATGTTTTGTGTATGGTTGTTGATGATTGATTGATTCCTCTTTGTATTTCTCTTGACCTATTTATAGGCTCAGCCACATGAGAGAAAGAGATAACCTAAATCCACAATTTCCTCAACAAGCTCATAATTTTCTCAACAATATTTATGTCCCATGTTTGATAGGAACCATTTTGTAGATTTTGGCTCCTTGATCTTAGCAAGTAACTTTCAAATTGTTGGAATTGCTAACTTGCTGGCACTCCAGTTAACATGTCATCATGCCACTTCCTTAACACATTTGTCATGTCACATTAGCATGTCTGTCGACAGAATTAATAATAAAAACAAATGTGATCAAGTTTATTCTTTAAAAATAATTTATGATTTTAATTGACAAATCATAATTAAACTTAACTATAATTAATAGGTCACAATTATGTGGTTCATAACTTTAAGAGTGCGTTTGTTTGGACGGACTGGATAAGAGAGGATTGTAATCCGTTGGACTACTAGTCCTGGGATACATTGTCCCGAGACTATTTGGTTGGATTAAATTTGTATCCTATGTTTGTTTAGTCATGTGATTAGATATCTGGATTGGACAATTTTTAGTTATCCAATGTTTGTTTGGGATATTATGGAGAAGGATAAATGCACAAATGACTATTTTATCATTTTCAATTATTTACTAAGTAATAGCAATATTAAACATACCTTTAATATTTTAATTATTTTTAGCTAGATTAAATAAAAATTTGTTTTATTTTATTTTTTGCACAATATTTTAATTATTTTAATTAATTATTTTCAATTAAATTAAATTTATAATTTATATTTTTTATTTAATATATAATTTTAAATTAACGACAATAAAAAATAATTTTATTTAATATATAAATTAAATTTTCAACAATACTAAAAAAATTTAATTTATAAGGCCATAATTTATAATTTATTATTTTTAAATAAATTTAATTTATAATTTATATTTTTTATTTAATATATAATTAAAATTAACAAAACTAAAAAAATAATTTAATTTAATATGTAAATTTAATTTTTTAACAACACTAAAAAAATTTAATTTATAAGGCCATAATTTATAATTTATTATTTTTAATTAAATTAAATTTATAATTTATAATTTATAATTAAACTTTTTTATTTAATATATAATTTTAAATTAACAATACTAAAAAAAAAATTTATAAATGTTCAAAAGACTATTTTATCATTTTCTAATTGTTTGCTAAGTAATAGCATGGAGGGTAAAATGGACATTTCACAAAATAATCTCATGGGACACCAATCCCATGGTTTCTATCCCACCCCCTCCCATGGGATAGGATAGTCCCATATTTGTAGGACTAATAGTCCGAGGAGACTATTAATCCGGAGCAAAAAAAATGAAACAAACAATGGACTATTAATTCGGTGAGACTAATAGTCCAATCCCACCCCCTAATCCTTCAAAACAAACACACTCTAAGGCTATGTTTGTTTGGGCGGACTGGATTAGCATTCCCATGACTAATAGTCCTAGGATTACGAATCCGTTGGATTATGTATCCTATCTTAACTAATAGTCAAGTTTAAAATAATTAGTCCGTACTTCAATTGTTTAACCAAACATTGGATTAATAATTTTATTGGATTATTAGTCTAATCCCAAGCTCATATCCACCCAAACAAACATGGCCTAAGAGTGTGTTTGATTGGACAGACTGGATAAAGAGGGATCAGAATCCATCGGATTTGAGTCTTGGGACTGTGAATCCCTCGGACTATTTGGTTGGATTGGATATGTATCTTGTGTTTGTTTTTTCATGGGATTAGATTTCTGGAAATGACTATTTTTAGTGAATCCAATGTTTGGTTGGACGGACTGGATATGATAAATGATCAAAAGATTATTTTACCCTTTTCAATTGTTTATTAAATAATAGCAATATTAAACATATTTTTAATATTTTAATTATTTTTATCTAGATTAAATAAAATTTATTTTATTTGATTTTTTACACAATTAAATAAATTTATTTTAAAAAAATAAAATAAATAAAATATCAGTAAAAATATATGTTATTTTTTAATTAAAATTTTAAATAAATTTGTTTTTAAAAATAATAATAATTAAACAATGAAATTAAATAAAACATCTATTAAAATTTAAATAATGAAATTAAATAAAATATAAACAAAATTTTAAAATAAAACATCAACAAAATATCTATAAAAAATTATTTTAAAAAAAATTAAATAAATAAAGTATCAATAAAAGTTAAATAAAATTATTTTATTTTTAAATTGGGACATTTAAATTTTGTTGAATTTTACTAAATATAATACATAATTAAATAGTAGAGGATCAAAATGATCATTTTATCACCTAATCCCAACAGTGGATTGTCCCCCCAAAATTGTCCCACACCCCCTTTAGGACACAATAGTTCCCCATATGGGGATAAGGAGTCCGGCCAGACTCCATGTCCGCCGAACTAAAAAAAAACACAAACGGTGGATTGGATGTGTCCTCCGGATTACAATCCACACAGTAAATAGTCTCCCTTTATGATTGGGGGGATAAATTGATTGGGGGATAGGGGGACTATTTACTATGTGGATTGTAATCCGGAGGAAACATCCAATCCACCGTTTGTTTGTTTTTTAGTCCGGCGGACATGGGTATGTTTGATTGGGGGGACTATTTACTGTGTGGATTGTAATCCGGAGGAAACATCCAATCCACCGTTTGTTTTTTTATTAGTCCGGAGGACATAGAGTCCAACCGGACTCCTTATCCCCCATATGGGGAATTATACTATCCTGAGAGGGGGGGGGGGTATGGGACAATTTGGGGGGGATTATTTACTGTTGGGATTAGGTAATGAAATGACCATTTTGACTCTCTACTATTTAATTATGTATTATATTTAGTAAAATTCAATAAAATTTAAATGTCTCAATTTAAAAATAAAATAATTTTATTTAACTTTTTGTTGATGTTTTATTTATTTATTTTTAAATAATTTTTTATAGATATTTTATTTTAAAATTTTGTTTATATTTTATTTAATTTCATTATTTAAATGTTAATAGATGTTTTATTTAATTTCATTGTTTAATTATTATTATTTTTAAAAACAAATTTATTTAAAATTTTAATTAAAAAAATAACATATATTTTTATTGATATTTTATTTATTTAATTTAAAAAAAAATAAATTTATTTAATTGTGTAAAAAATAAAATAAAATAAATTTTTATTTAATCTAGCTAAAAATAATTAAAATAGTAAAGATATGTTTAATATTGCTATTACTTAGTACATAATTAAAAAAGGGTAAAATAGTCTTTTGTTCATTTATCCTATCCAGTCCGTCCAACCAAACGTTGGATTCACTAAAAATAGTAATTTCCAGACATCTAATCCCATGAAAAAATAAACACATGGTACATATCCAATCCAACCAAATAGTCCAGAAAATTCATTGTCTCAGGACTCAAGTCCGATAGATTCTAATCTTCCCTTATCCAATCCGTCCAATCAAACAAATCCTAAAGAGTTTTATTAATAAGGGGAGTCAAATCTGAGACTGTGAAGGTAGCAATTTCTCAAGGGTCAGGCTTCATCAAACAAGCCAGACTTTGGGGTTAAGATTTGGGGTTTCGATTGGTAAAGCTGAGACTAGTGTCTGTCCACGCGCCCCACAACCCAGGTCTTTACAATCAGATCCTCTTTGTGTATCCTTTCATACTTTTTCTTTTCACAAATACTTACGTGTAATACAAGAGTATTATATCTTCAATATTTTATCATTTTTTTAATTATCAAATTTAAAATATGTTTGAATCATTTTATCAAATCAACATGAGATGAGCTGAATACATCTTCCGTAATATCTTCACCATAGGTCCATCATCTAAGATGGTGTGATAATGAGTCCCGCTGCATACCTCCACTGGGGTCACGCCCCCAGTGACGTGGCGTGCCCCCACTGGCTGAAAACTTTAAAAAAAAAACACCTCACTGGGGGTCGACCCCCAGTGGGTGTCTGAAGCATTTTTGGTGTGATAATACAGATAATTTAATGTTGCAGGCAGGGAGTACCAAATAAAATACCTCTCATGCTAGGTAGGTTAAAAGTCAGTTTAATAGTTTTTTTTTTTTAATTTTTTTTAGATCATATTATCTTTTTAATTTTTTTTCATATTTTTTTAAAAAAATTCAAAAAATTTAAAAATTAACTTTTAACTTAGTTCTGAAAATAAAGAAAAAAAATAAAAATGTGTATATGTACGAAATGAATAGTAAGAGTAAATTGATTGGTCATAGCAAGTTGTCCTCTGTAAGGCATTCAAAGTTAACAGTAGCTTTGCAAGTTGGGACTGGAAGGTAACATGCACGGCAATTGCATCGTGGGCCATGGCATTGCTTGGCTTAGGCAGGACGAGGATAAGGACGCCACGTCTACCTTGACACTCATCTTTCTCAATTCTTCTATTTATTTATTTAAAATAAATAAATAAATAAATTTAATTTAATTTAATTGAACGATTCAATTTTTTTTTTTTGTTGTTATAGTCATTCAATCAATTTAATTTTTTTTATATGAATAATTTGTGCAAAAAACCTTACAAAATGAATGTTGGAATCATGAAGCCGAATCTCAATTATTATTATTATTTATTGATGGAGAAATCTAATGACCTATTAGGGGGTTTTTTATAAATAAATTTTGAATATACATCAAATTGAAGTATTTTAATGTATGTGATATAATTTTGAACGTGAAAACTCTGAAAATTACCTAATAGTAAAACTCATATTATTTGTTGTCTTCATCTTCATTACAGGAAACGCCACATACAGCAGCAATGGTCCAATATTTTCACATATTTGGCCTGTTTAGTGTAATTTATTATAATTTAAAAATTAATAATAAAAAAATAAAAGTTAAAAGTATTTCTTACTCAGGTCTCGTTTGGCATGCGAGTATTTTAACCAAAAAGTTAAAAAGTTATTAAAAAAAATCAAAAAACCTATAACTTATATTAAAAAGTCAAATATTTTTTTTTCTCTGCATTTTTTTACAGATCTTTTCGTAAAAAAATAAAAAGTCATTTCTATTAGTTTTTTTATCTCATATTTTAGCCAAAAAATCAAAAAGTTACTAAAATAGCATGTTCCTAAATGAGGCCTCCGTTTCTAGATAATCAATTTTTTTTTTAACACTTTTTAAGCTATTTCTATCTAATAAGTTATAAGTTATATCAAGTAGTTTGACACGAATATAAATTAAAATAAGTCATAATCAACTCATTTAAGCCGTAATAAATAATCCCATCATATTGTGTGATTATTTCTGATACTACCTCCGTCCCAAAATATTAGTTCTTTATTTTATTTTTTATTGTCCCAAAATATTAGTTCCTTATTTTATTTTTTATTGTCCCAAAATATTAGACTTTTTTCAAAAATCAAGGACTAAAATTATATGAATTTCCTATTTTGTCATTCTTTTAAATTGATTAACAATATAAAAATATAATTATGACAATTCATATTCTCAAAAAAATATACTATTAAAGAGTAATTTTGAAAAATCAATATTTTTAAGTGCAATAATTATACTATCAAAAAAAAGTTGAATTCTCCAAAAGAGATTATTATTTTGTGACTGAGGGAGTAACAAAAATAATATATATTTTTTTAATATTTTCAAAAGCCAATTTTAGAAATAATTTGCCAAATAAGTTTTTAAACATGAAAACAAAAGTGTTACCAAATACTACAAGGAGTGAGCTATTTATCCAGTTTTTTTTTAGGATTTTTGGATTTCCAAACAAATGGAGTTAGTCTGATAAAATAAGTTTCGGATTTGTAATTACGGATTCAGATAATCCATTACAGATTCAAATTCTTGTAAGTACAGGATAATCTTAACATGGCCATTGTTTATCTAATAATTCCCTTGTTAATTCACAGCTCAAAGCTGAGGCATATATATATATATATATATGCGCGTGTGTGTGTGTACGGGTGTGAAAAATATCATATTTATTGATAAAGAAATTTAACAAAGAAGATGATCATAATCTCTACTTGATCGCTATCTACAAGATAAAGCTTTCCTAAGTCTAATTAGTCTTCCAATATAGTAAAAATATTTAATAGACATATAATTCACATAGAAAAATAGCGTCATTACAAGAAAAATCACTTTTGGTGACTAAAATTTTTAGTTGCCAAAAGTCAGGTTTGAGGTTTTCCCGACTAAATTTTTTAGTCGCCATGTTGGTCGCTGGAAAAACGTCCCGGAAGGTATTGGCGACTAATCCACTTTTAGTCGCCAAAAACAAACTCTGTAGCGACCACAAATTTCGTCGCCAAAGCTCCTTTATTTTTTTTAAATTATACATTTAGTCGCCAATAGTAAATCATTTTTTTTTTAATTTATACATTTCCCGACTATTTTTTTCGTCGCCAATACTGAAGCTTTTGGTGACCACCTTTTTTAGTCGCCAAAAGCATATTTAAAAAAAAAAAAAATGTTGAACCAGGTTTCGAACCTCAGACATCCCACCACCACATTCCAAACCTTTTGCAACACACTCCCTCCACTATGCCACAATAACATCACATGAATATATATGCAATATATATTATTTATATAGTATATTAACCGCTATTAATACAAAATCATATATATAAATATAATTTTTTTAATTCAATATACTTTATGTAAAAAATAAATTATTTACTAAAAAAAATTTAGGCCACTTTTGGCGACTAAATTAAATTTTTAGTCGCCAATTCTATCATTTTCAGCTACTAATTATAATTTAGTCGCAAAAAAATTAAGTTTCGCCTAAAAATAAATAGTTTTGGCGACTAAACCTGTTCTTAGTGGCCAAAAACGTCCCCTTTTGGCTACTAAACTGAATTTTAGTCGGCAATGGACTGTTTTTAGCTACTATTTTTTTTGTAGCCAAAAAGCTTCACTTTCAGCGACTAAACTGTTTTTAGTCGGCAAAACACCAACAATCGGCGACTACTCTGTTTTTTAGTCGCCAAAACCATCACGTTTGGCTACTAAATTATTTTAGTCGCTAAAAACTGTCACTTTTGGCTACTAAACAACATTTAGTCGCCAAAACCCCCACATTGGGCGACTAAACTGCCTTTTAGTCGCTAAAAGCCTTGTATTCGGCGACTAAACTCTTTTAGTCGGCAAAAGTCACCAATTTTGGCGACTAAATCCATTTTAGTCGCCATTTGTACTACTTTCAGCGACGAAAAAATTTATTTTTGTCGCGAAAAGTGATTTTTCTTGTAGTAGTGCGTACATGAACTCATGGGGGCATCTTCAATTTATATTATCCAAGTAGTTTGAGTGTTTCATAAATTCTATTTTAGATATTTTATTTAAGATTTTTATATTAATAAGATTTCATCTCCCAATGAATATAAAATACGTATTTAATAAAAATTTGACAACTGACCTACACAGTAACGAACAAAATTTAGAATCTAAGAAAAACTCAGATTACATGAGAATTAAAAGAAGGCGAAGAAAGATTTGGACAGTGGCAATCCCTCTCGTAATTCATGTCCAATGCTTAGAATGACATAAAGACTGGTTAAAAGACAAAAGCAAAGTTAATGGAACTTTAGTTTTGTTCTCATCATTACGTTTGGTTGTTGGAAATAATGGGAAACCCCACTTTTGCAAATCCATGTTTGGATATTTTTAATAAACTTCTAGTTTTATCATTGGTATTTTCACATGAGATGATATTCAAATGTCACTAAATAATTTTGTTTTCCCATAGGAGACAATTATAAATATGATAGGAAAACTGTTGGAACAATCTTCTGTGTAAATAAAATAACTCGAAATAAATTCAAACAAAATAAATAAATAACATATCAGATTTATTTATCGAACCAAATTAAAATTAAGACCAAGTCGAGTGTGTGACACTCTGTCCTTAAGACAGATTCGCCCCGCTACGGTACTTATGGTTGAGTGGCGTCTATCTCCCAGGATACAATGATCTTCACAAATTGTAGTAGCACTTCAAACAATTTGTTCGGCGAACCAAACCTGTGATCTATACTCTCTATTTTATTCTAAAACTAAATATAAAGAATAAATACACTAGAGAAAAATTAGATAGCAATGATGGAATATCATACTGAAATTTTCAGAATTTTTCAAAGTCCCAAAACTGCTGGAATAGCATCTATATATAGGCAAAAAAATGAGACAAAAAACCTGCCTCAACAGGTGCTACCTGTTAAGTATCCAAAACCGTTTCGGACCGTTAACACTATGAAACCTTATATTCAAACAAATTTGAAAAAGGTTGTCCGTTGGTCAACTAAAGCAACTGCTTGTAACCTTATTTATTAAAAATTATTTAGAATATATATATACATATATATATATATATATAACTAAATGAATATATATATATATATATATTAACCAAATTGAAAAAATTTAATAAATAAAATAAGAGATACAAATTTTACGAAACCACTAAGGAACCTAAAATTTGAATTTAGAATTTAAATAAAATTCCCACAATTACAAACTTTAGGAAATCACTTAGGAACCCAAAATTTGAATTTAGAATTAAATTAAATTCCCACAATTACAAATTTTAGGAAACCACTCAGGAACCCAAAATTTGAATTTTAGAATTAAATTAAATTCTCACAATAATTTTTATTGAAAAAATTCAAAAGAATTTTATCTACAAAAAATTAATGTTAGACTCGAAAACGATGTCAACTTCACATTCACTCATAAATGGTTTTGACATTCCGTCTTCACCGTGTGACTTGCCATGCGGCAAGGAACACGTCACCTTTTCAGACCCACCCTAAAAGACGTTTTGGGACCCACTCAAATTTGCCTATATTAAATCATTTTTTCCAACAATCCCCCACATGAATGGAATTTGACAGAGAGAAAATGCAACAACGTGATCTAAATACAGAGAGTACAGAAATTGAAAATATTCTGCAAAGGATAGGTAGCTTTTGGCTTTGAACCTTCCCTTGTGAGACATTATCGGATTTACTAGCTAACCAGTGAACATGATGTCTTAAATTGTTCAGCCGTTTGTGTAAACCAAGACAATAGAACTCACACAGTATATCCCCAGACACAGTTTAGTTCTCACTATTGTGTTCATTTTGGCCCTGAACAACCTGGTATTTCATGAGTGTTTTAAAGACTTGTAGCCCTTCACAAATCTTATAGAACCGGCCTAGTTCACACTCACATAGGTGATTCTTATGAAAAGTATCATGCCACACTCCACTAGGTTTACCTAGATATAAGAATCATTAAAAGTATTACTTAACCTAAACCGCTGCAGACATCACTATTTCATCAAAGAAATGGGTAGGAGATAAACTCTCCAGTGATCTTTCTGAGTCATTCACAACTCGGTTGTCCCTTTGAACCTAGATCTTGGGATCTCCAGTCAACTAGGTTGGGTTGCCATTGTGGTAACTCTTATTTAATAGGCTTTAGTCCCATTCCCCTCGATGAATTTTCAACTAACTCTCTGGCTAACCCTTTAGTTAGTGGATCCGCTATGTTGTCTTTAGACATAAGATATTCTATGGACATAATTCCATTAGAGAGTAGTTGTCTTACAGTATTATGTCGACGACAAATGTGTCGAGACTTAGCGTTATACATATGACTCTATGCTCTACCAATTGCTAATTGACTATCACAATGTATGCATATAGCAGGCACCGGTTTTGGCCATATTGGAATATCTTCAAGGAAGTGGCGAAGCCATTCTGCCTCTTCCCCTGCTTTGTCTAAAGCTATGAATTCAGATTCCATAGTAGATCTAGCAATACAAGTCTGTTTGGAAGATTTCCAAGATATAGTCGTCCCACCAAGAGTAAAGACATATCCACTGGTGGACTTCGAGTCTTTAGTATCCGATATCCAATTTGCATCACAGTATCCTTCAAATACTGCTGGATATCTAGTATAATTAAGCCCAATGTTACGAGTAAATCGGAGATATCTTAGAACCCTTATCATTACTTTCCAGTGTTCTACTCCCGGATTACTCGTATACCTACTTAATTTACTTACTGCATAAGCTATATCTGGGCGAGTGCAGTTCATCAAGTACATTAAGCTTCCAATGATTTGGGCATACTTTAATTGAGAAATATTTTCCTGTACATTCTTAGAAAGATACAAATTAACATCTACAGGTGTTCTAGCAAGATGATCATCATCTTTGCTGAATTTGTCAAATATTTTCTCAATGTAATGAGATTGTGACAAAGCATATCCTTCTGATGTTTTGGTAATTTTTATACCAAGTATTACATCAGCAATGCCCATGTCCTTCATGTCAAAATGTTTATTCAACATTTTCTTGGTAGTTTTAATTATGTTATTATTACTACCAATGATGACCATATCATCTACATAAAGACATACAATAACATAACATTTATCTGTGTTTTAATATAAACACATTTGTCACACTCATTAATTTTAAATCCATTTGACATCATTGCCTTGTCAAAATTCTCATGCCATTGCTTTGGCGCTTGTTTTAAACCATATAATGATTTAACCAATTTACACACTTTCTTTTCTTTTCCTGGAACAGAAAACCCTTTTGGTTGTTCCATGTAAATTTCTTCATTTAACTCACCATTTAAGAAAGCGGTTTTCACATCTATTTGATGAATTTCTAGATTGTATAAAGATGCAATGGCAATTAGCATTCTAATGGATGTTATTCTAGTAACCGGTGAGTATGTGTCAAAGTAATCTAGACCTTCTTTTTGTCTAAAACCTTTGACTACAAGTCTTGCCTTATATTTGTCTATTGATCCATCCGCTTTCAATTTTCTTTTGAAAATCCACTTGTACCCAAGAGGTTTACAACCTGGTGGCAAATCCACCAATTCCCAAGTGTGATTTTGCAAGATGGATTCAACTTCACTGTTGACAGCTTTTCCATAAAGGAGCTTCAGGACTGGACATAGCCTCTTTAAAAGTTAAAGGCTCATTTTCTAACAAAAATGTTAGAAAATCTGGACCAAAAGATTTTGAGGTTCTAACACGTTTACTACGCCTAAGTTCCTCTTCCTCATTTTGATCTAACTCTTGTTCTTGATCATGTTCTTGATCATTACTAGTAATAGTATCAAAAGAACTCTTATTATTACTAGTCTTTTGTCCAGTTTTATTTGGAAATACATGTTCAAAGAATGATGCATTTCGAGACTCAATAATAGTATTTACATGCATTTCGGAATGTTCTGATTTATGAATCAAAAACCGATATGCACTACTATTCTTGGCATAACCAATGAAAATGCAATCAATGGTCTTAGGACCTATCTTCGTCTTTTTAGGACTAAGAATAGCCACTTTAGCCAAACACCCCCACACTTTTAAGTATTTGTAGGATGGTACTCTACCATGCCACATTTCATAAGGTGTTTGATTTACTTTCTTTCGGGGTACTTTATTTAAAATATAATTAGTAGAAAGTATTGCTTCCCCCCACAAGTTCTGAGGTAATCCAGAACTGATTAACATGACATTCATCATTTTTTTTAAAGTCCTATTTTTCCTTTCAGCAATTTCATTTTGCTGAGGTGAGTAAGGAGCGGTGGTTTGATGAATTATTCCATGTTTTTAACAAAACTCACCAAAAGGTGAATCATATTCACCACCTTTATCACTTCTAAGTTTCTTGATTTTCTTACCAAGTTGATTTTCAACTTCATTCTTATATTGAATAAAAGTTTCCAACGCTTCATCCTTGGTTCGAATTAAATCAACATAACTATATCTAGTATAGTCATCTATAAAAGTGATAAAATACTTTTTCCCACCTCTAGTTTGAATTGATTTAAAATCACAAATGTCACTATGAATTAATTCAAGTGGTTCCGTACTTCTTTCAATTGAATGAAAAGGAGTTTTAGATAATTTTGTCTCAACGCAAACTTCACATTTATGATTTGAATCAATGTTAAATTTAGGTAAACATTCCATATTAATTAATCTACGCAAAGATCCATAATTAACATGTCCTAGTCTACCATGCCATAAATTTGAAGACTCAAGCAAGTAAGAAGAAGATGTAGTATTATTAATAACTGAGGGTACAACGGTCATTACATTTAACTTGAAAAGGCCATCAGACATGTAACATTTTCCTACATACATCCCGTTTTTGGTAAGTACAACCTTGTCACTTTCAAAAACTAGCCTAAACCCATTCTTACTTAATAAAGATCCGGAAACTAAATTCTTGCGAATGTCCGGTACATGCAGCATATTATTGGGAGTGAGTTCCTTTCCAGATGTCATCTTGAGTACAATCTTTCCTTGTCCTTCAACTTTGGAAGTTGAGGAGTTGCCCATAAAGAGTTGTTCACCATTGTCCACTATAGAATAAGATGTGAACATCTTTTTGTCGGCACAAATATGGCGAGTAGCACCAGTGTCCACCCACCATTCTTTAGGATTTCCGACAAGATTTGCCTCGGAAACAACTGCAGAAAGATTGATATCATCTATACCATTGGAAATATTGTCCACTTCAGTCATGTGGGCTTGAGCAGGCTTCTTGCTTGTTCTTCTTTTGCTTTTGCCTTTGCTACGGCAATCTTTGGCCCGATGTCCCTCTTTGTCACAGATGTAACATTTGCCATTAAACTTGTACTTTTTATTTTCCCCCCTTTTAGAGCCTTGTAATGAACTTTCTCCAGAAGATTTACGTTTCTTGGTTTTTAAAGCATGTTCCACCACATTTGCCTTAGACTCCATAGGATTCTTACCTGCCCGCTTATCAGAATTGCGGTTGTCCTCCTCAATCCTTAAACGCACAATTAACTCGTCCATAGAAATTTCTTTGCGCTTGTGTTTAAGGTAATTCTTGAATTCCTTCTAGCCTTTTGGTAATTTTTCAATTAAGGCTGCAACTTGGAAGGATTCACTGAGAGACATGCCTTCTGCGTGAATGTCATGCAGAATGAGTTGGAAATCTTGAGCTTGGCTGATCACAGTTTTTGAATCAACCATTACAAAATCCAAGAATCTGCCTACCACAAATTTCTTTAAGCCGGCATCTTCCGTTTTGTACTTTTTCTCTAACGATTCCCAAAGTTCCTTTGCTGTCTTGATTGGACTGTAGACGTTGTATAATGTGTTGTCAAGTCCGTTCAAGACATAATTCCGGCAAAGGAAATCGGCATGTTTCCAAGCATCAACCGCAGCAACCACTTGCCGGTCGGTTTCATCCTCTTTCAGGATAGGAGCATCTTCACGGAGAAAACGAGCCAGGTTCAGAGTTGTAAGATAGAACAACATTTTCTGTTTCCATCTTTCAAAGTCAGTTCCTGAGAACTTCTTTGGCTTTTCACCGTGATTTACCGGTACTGTTACAACAGGAGAAGGGGTTGGCGTCATTGCAGCCTCCACAGTAGTACTTGTTTGGGCATTAGTTTCAGTAGCCATCAATTCTAATACATAAAAAAAAATTATAATTAGAATTTACACTACACAGAAAATTAAACCAAATTCACAGAATTAAATTCTGTAAAAATAAAAGAAACAAGAATGTAACTTTTATTTTTCAATTAATTTGAAAATAAAATAAAATTTTATTTAAACAAATTAATTCCACACAGAAAAATAAATTCTGTAAAATAAAAGAAATAAAACCTATAACTTTTATTTTTCAATTAATTTGGAAATAAAATAAATTTTTATTTAACCAAATTAATTCCACACAAGAAATTAAATTCTGTAAAATAAAAGAAATAAGAAAATAACTTTTATTTTTCAATTAATTAGGAAATAAAATAAAATTTTATTTAACCAAATTAATTCCACACAGAAAATTAATTTCAGTAACACTTCAATAATTAAAATACTGAAAACAGATTTTTTAATTAATAAAAACTCAGAAAATAATTTCTAAAAAGCCAAAATTAATTTCCTGACAAATTTTCACAAAAATATATTCTGAATTGTTAATGACACCAGTATCGTATTACTAGTTGTCAAAGAAAAGAGACAGTATATTACTACTATCTGTCAAATAGCATATAATCACTATTTATTTTTCCAACCAGAATATTATTTTGTAAATTCATAGATGCTTAACAAAAGATTTGATATGAAAGATATGGGGGTCGTAGATATTATATTAGGAATGAAAATTACTAAAACATCTGACAGATATGCATTATCTCAATCTCATTATATTGAGAAAATTCTTGATAAATTTATCAAGGATAATTTGAATTTAGCTAGAACACCTATAGATATTAGTCTTTATTTATCGAAAAATAAAGGTGATGCAGTGTTTCAGTTAAAATACTCCCAAATCATTGGAAGCCTAATGTACCTAATGAATATTACTCGTCTTGATATAGCTTATGCTATCAGTAAATTGAGTAGGTACACTAGTAACCCCGGAGAAGACCATTGGAAAGCGATCATTCGGGTTCTTAGATATCTAAGATTCACCTATGATCATGGTTTGAACTTTACTCGATATCCAGTAGTACTTGAAGGTTATTGTGATGCTAATTGGATATCGGATACTAAAGATTCAAAATCCATTAGTGGATATGTCTTTACTCTAGGAGGCGCTGTTGTTTCTTGGAAGTCTACGAAACAAACTTGCATCGCACGATCTACAATGGAATCCGAGTTCATTACTTTAGACAAAGCAGGGGAAAATGAAGAATGGCTTCGCCACTTCCTTGAAGATATTCCCATATGGCCAAAACCGGTGCCTGCTATATGCATACATTGTGATAGTCAATCAGCAATTGGTAGAGCATAAAGTCATATGTATAACGCTAAGTCTCGACACATTCGTCGTCGACATAATACTGTAAGACAACTACTCTCTAATGGAATTATGTCCATAGAATATCTTAAGTCTAAAGACAACATAGTGGATCCACTAACTAAAGGGTTAGCCAGAGAGTTAGTTGAGAATTCATCGAGGGGAATGGGACTAAAGCTTATTAAATAAGAGTTACCACAATGGCAACCCAACCTAGTTGACTGGAGATCCCAAGATCTAGGTTCAAAGGGACAACCGAGTTGTGAATGACTCAGAAGGATCACTGGGGAGTTTATCTCCTACCTATTTCTTTGATGAAATAGTGATGTCTGCAGCGGTTTAGGTTAAGTAATACTTTTAATGATTCTTATATCTAGGTAAACCTAGTGGAGTATGGCATGATACTTTTCATAAGAATCACCTATGTGAGTGTGAACTGGGCCGGTTCTATAAGATTTGTGAAGGGCTACAAGTCTTTAGAACACTCATGAAATACCAGGTTGTTCAGGGCCAAAATGAACACAATAGTGAGAACTAAACTGTGTCTGGAGATATACTGTGTGAGTTCTATTGTCTTGGTTTACACAAACGGCTGAACAGTTCAAGACATCATGTTCACTGGTTAGCTAGTAAATCCGATAGTGTCTCATAAGGGAAGGTTCAAAGCCAAAAGCTACCTATCCTTTGTAGAATATTTTCAATTTCTGTACTCTCTGTATTTAGATCATGTTGTTACATTTTCTCTCCATCAAATTCCATTCATGTGGGGGATTGTTGGAAAAAATGGTTTAATATAGGCAAATTTGAGTGGGTCCCAAAACGTCTTTTGGGGTGGGTCTGAAGAGGTGACGTGTTCATTACCGCGTGGCAAGTCACACGGTGAAGACGGAATATCAAAACTATTTATGAGTGAATGTGAAGTTGACATCGTTTTCGGGTCTAACATTAATTTTTTTAGATAAAATTCTTTTGAATTTTTTCAATAAAAATTATTGTGAGAATTTAATTTAATTCTAAAATTCAAAATTTGAGTTCCTGAGTGGTTTCCTAAAATTTGTAATTGTGGGAATTTAATTTAATTCTAAATTCAAATTTTGAGTTCCGGGTGTGTTTGGTAACGTTTACGTTTTCAGTTTATATTTACAAAAATTTTATAAATTGGTTTTTGTTTATTTTTTGTTTATTTTTAGAAAAACATAAACTACAAACACGTTTGGTAATTGACAAAATGTTTAAAAAAATTTAAAAATATAAAAAAGAGTGAGAAATGGGAAGTAGCAAGTGGCGGCGGAAGATGGTGGTGGAAAGTGGTGACGATGGGTGGTGGGTAGTTGGTGGTGGTGGGTGGTAGCGGATGGGTGGTGGTGGTGGGTGGGTGGGTGGGTGACAGTGGCGGGTAGTGGGTGGTAGCGAGTGGGTGGCGGTGGTGGTGGGTGGTGGTAGCAGATGGGTGGCTAATGGCGGGTGGTGGTGGGTGGATGGGTGGGTGACGCTGGCGGGTGGTGGGTGGTGGTGGTGGTGGTGATGGGTGGTGGTGACAGGTTGGTGGCAGACGGCAGGTGGTGGTGGGTGGTGGTGGCAGGTTAGTGGTGGATGGCGGGTGGTGGTGGTGGTGGTGGGTGGTGGTGGCAAGTTGGTGGCGGATGGCGGGTGGTGGTGGCTGGTGGGTGGTGATGGTGGGTGACGGTGGCGGGTGGTAGCGAGTGGGTGGTGGTGGTGGTGGTGGCGGTGGTGGGTGGTGGTGGTGGTGGGTAGTAGTGGGTGGATGGGTGACGGTGGCGGGTGGTAGGTGGTAGCGAGTGGGTGATGGTAGTAGTGGTGGTGGGTGGTGGGTGGTGGTGGCGGTGGCGGTGGCGGGTGGGTAGTGGGTGGTGGATGGTAGTGGCAAGTGGGTGGCGGGGGGTGGTGGTGGGTGGATGGTGGTGGCAGGTGGGTGGCGAGTGGTGGTGGCGGTCAGTGGATGGTAGTGGCAGGTGGTGGCGGGTGGGTGGTGATGGTGGTGGCGGTGGCGGTGAAGGGTAGGTGTTGGTGGCGAGTGGGTGGCAGGTGGCTGGTGGTGGCTGGTGGGTAGTGGTAGCGGGTGGTGGTGGCAGGTGGGTGGTGAGTGGTGGTGGCAGATAGTGGTGGGAAGTGGGTGGCGGGTAGTGGTGGCGGAAGACGGTGGTGGAAAATGGTGGCGGGTGGTGGCTAGTGTTGGGTGGTAAAAAAAAAAAAAATTCAAAACTCAAAACGGAAACACATTTTTTGTGTTTTCATTTTTTGGCCAAATTTATAAACTGAGACCACTGATTTATAAATCAAAAATTTTACCAAACAAGTTTTTATTTGAGTTTTTAAAATTTTTGTAAATATAAACGGAAAACTGAAAACGTAAGTGTTACCAAACGGCACCTAAGTGATTTCCTAAAGTTTGTAATTGTGGGAATTTTATTTAAATTCTAAATTCAAATTTTAGGTTCCTTAGTGGTTTCCTAAAATTTGTATCTCTTATTTTATTTATTAATTTTTTTCAATTTGGTTAATATATATATATATATATATTCATTTAGTTATATATATATATATTCTAAATAGTTTTTAATAAATAAGGTTACAAGCAGTTGCTTTAGTTGACCAATAGACAACATTTTTCAAATTTGTTTGAATATAAGGTTTCATAGTGTTAACGGTTCGAAACGGTTTTGGATACTTAACAGGTAGCACCTGTTCCGGCAGGTTTTTTGTCTCATTTTTTTGCCTATATATAGATGCTATTCCAGCAGTTTTGAGACTTGGAAAAATTCCGAAAATTTCAGTATGATATTCCATCATTGTTGTCTAATTTTTCTCTAGTGTATTTATTCTTTATATTTAGTTTTAGAATAAAATAGAGAGAGTATAGATCACAGGTTTGGTTCGCCGATCAAATTGTTTGAAGTGCTACTACAATTTGTGAAGATCATTGTATATTGGGAGATAGACGCCACTCAACCATAAGGCATCATTTTTTGAACATGTATTTCCAAAGAAGACTAGACAAGAGACTAATACTAATAAAAGATCTTTTGATGCTATTACTAGTCAAGATCAAGAACATGATCAAGAACAAGAGTTAGATCAAAATGAGGTAGAGGAACTTAGGCGTAGTAAACGTGCTAGAACCTCAAAATCTTTTGGTCCAGATTTTCTAACATATTTGTTAGAAAATGAGCCTTTAACTTTTAAAGATGCTATATCCAGTCCTGAAGCTCTTTTATGGAAAGAAGCTGTCAACAGTGAAGGTGAATCCATCTTGCAAAATCACACTTGGGAATTAGTGGACTTGCCATCAGGTTGTAAACCTCTTGGGTACAAGTGAATTTTTAAAAGAAAATTGAAAGCGGATAGATCAATAGACAAATACAAGGCAAGACTTGTAGTCAAAGGTTTTAGACAAAAAGAAGGTCTAGATTACTTTGACACATACTCACCGGTTACTAGAATAACATCCATTAGAATGCTAATTGCTATTGCATCTCTATACAATTTAGAAATTCATCAAATGAGTGTAAAAACCACTTTCTTAAATGGTGAGTTAAATGAAGAAATTTACATGGAACAACCAGAAGGGTTTTCTGTTCCAGAAAAAGAAAAGAAAGTGTGTAAATTGGTTAAATCATTATATGGTTTAAAACAAGCGCCAAAGCAATGGCATGAGAAATTTGACAAGGCAATAATGTCAAGTGGATTTAAAATTAATGAGTGTGACAAATGTGTTTATATTAAACACAGATAAAAGTTATGTCATTGTATGTCTTTATGTAGATGATATGTTCATCAATGATAGTAATAATGACATGATTAAAACTACCAAGAAAATGTTGAATAAATATTTTGACATGAAAGACATGGGCATTGCT
This sequence comes from Camellia sinensis, assembly GCF_055761805.1. Lineage (NCBI taxonomy): Eukaryota > Viridiplantae > Streptophyta > Magnoliopsida > Ericales > Theaceae > Camellia > Camellia sinensis. The sequence goes on from NC_138961.1 coordinate 215,069,423, forward strand.
GATGTAATACTTGGGTATGAAAATTACCAAAATATCAGAAGGATATGCTTTGTCACAATCTCATTACATTGAGAAAATACTTGACAAATTCAGCAAAGATGATGATCATCTTGTAAGAACACCTGTAGATATTAATTTGTATCTTTCTAAGAATGTACAGGAAAGTATTTCTCAATTAGAGTATGCCCAAATTATTGGAAGCTTAATGTACTTGATGAACTGCACTCGCCCAGATATAGCTTATGCAGTAAGTAAATTAAGTAGATATACGAGTAATCCGGGAGTAGAACACTGGAAAGCAATTATAAGGGTTCTTAGATATCTCCGATTTACTCGTAACATTGGGCTTAATTATACTAGATATCCAGCAGTACTTGAAGGATACTGTGATGCAAATTGGATATCGGATACTAAAGACTCGAAGTCCACCAGTGGGTATGTCTTTACTCTTGGTGGAGCGGCTATATCTTGGAAACCTTCCAAACAGACTTGTATTGCTAGGTCTACTATGGAATCTGAATTCATAGCTTTAGACAAAGTAGGGGAAGAGGCAGAATGGCTTCGCCACTTCCTTGAAGATATTCCAATATGGCCAAAACCAGTGCCTGTTATATGCATACATTGCGATAGTCAATCAGCTATAGGTAGAGCACAGAGTCATATGTATAACGGTAAGTCGCAACACATTCGTCGTCGACATAATACCATAAGACAACTACTCTCTAATGGAATTATTTCCATTGATTATGTGAAGTGTAAAGACAACATAGCAGATCCACTAACCAAAGGGTTAGCAAGAGAGTTAGTTGAGAATTCATCGAGGGGAATGGGACTTAAGCCTATTAAATAAGAGTTACCACAATGACAACCCAACCTAGTTGACTGGAGATCCCAAGATCTAGGTTCAAAGGGACAATCGAGTTGTGAATGACTCAAAAGGATCACTGGGGAGTTTATCTCCTACCCATTTCGTTGATGAAATAGTGATGTCTGCAGCGGTTTAGGTTAAGTAATACTTTTAATGATTCTTATATCTAGGTAAACCTAGTGGAGTATGGCATGATACTTTTCATAAGAATCACCTATGTGAGTGTGAACTGGGCCGGTTCTATAAGATTTGTGAAGGGCTACAAGTCTTTAGAGCACTCATGAAAGACCAGGTTGTTCAGGGCCAAAATGAACACAATAGTGAGAACTAAACTGTGTTTGGAGATATACTGTGTGAGTTCTATTGTCTTGGTTTACACAAACGGCTGAACAGTTCAAGACATCATGTTCACTGGTTAGCTAGTAAATCCGATAGTATCTCACAAGGGAAGGTTCAAAGCCAAAAGCTACCTCTCCTTTGCAGAATATTTCCAATATCTGTACTCTCTGTATTTACATCATATTGTTGCATTTTCTCTCTGTCAATTTCATTCATGTGGGGGATTGTTGGAAAATTTATAAAGAGGTAGTTGTGAATTGAAATAAACTCCATTTTGAATGAAAGGGTGTAACCTTTCATGGTGTCTTTTTGTTTTAAATGAAAGGTCAAACCTCCATTTGAATGAAATGGTGCAAATCTTTCATGGTGTCTCTTTATTTTAAAGGAAGGGGTATGTCCTTTCTTCATACCTTTTCTATTCAAATTGAATAGGTGCCAACAAAGCCTATATAAAGGCAGCCCCATTCTAATTTTGAGGGATTCGAAAAATTCAGTCTGAAATTCTTGTCTCTTTGCTGTTCATTTTCTTTTAGTGCATTATTCTTCATATAAAACATTAGGAATAAATTTCAGAGAGTTATAGAACACAAGGTTCTAGTTCACCGGACAAATTTGTTTGAAGTGCTTCTACAAATTTGTGAGGATCATTGTATCCTGGGAGATAGACGCCACTCAACCGTAAGCACCGTAGCGGGGCGAATCTGTCTTAAGGACAGAGTGTCACACACTCGACTTGGTCTTAATTTTAATTCGATTCGATAAATAAATTCGGTATATTATTTATTTATTTTGTTTGATTTTATTTCAAGTTATTTTATTTACATAGAAGATTGATCCAACAATTCCAACAATCTTCTGTGTAAATAAAATAACTCGAAATAAATTCAAACAAAATAAATAAATAACATACCAGATTTATTTATCGAACCAAATTAAAATTAAGACCAAGTTGAGTGTGAGACACTCTGTCCTTAAGACAGATTCGCCCCGCTACAGTGCTTATGGTTGAGTGGCGTTTATCTCCCAGGATACAATGATCTTCACAAATTGTAGTAGCACTTCAAACAATTTGTTCGGCGAACCAAACCTGTGATCTATACTCTCTCTATTTTATTCTAAAACTAAATATAAAGAATAAATGCACTAGAGAAAAATTAGAGAGCAATGATGGAATATCATACTGAAATTTTCGGAATTTTTCCAAGTCCCAAAATTGCTGAAATAGCATCTATATATAGGCAAAAAAATGAGACAAAAAACTTGCTTGAACAGGTGCTACCTGTTAAGTATCCAAAACCGTTTCGGACCGTTAACACTATGAAACCTTATATTCAAACAAATTTGAAAAAGGTTGTCCGTTGGTCAACTAAAGCAACTGCTTGTAACCTTATTTATTAAAAACTATTTAGAATATATATATATATATATTAACCAAATTGAAAAAATTTAATAAATAAAATAAGAGATACAAATTTTACGAAACCACTAAGGAACTTAAAATTTGAATTTAGAATTTAAATAAAATTCCCACAATTACAAATTTTAGGAAATCACTTAGGAACCCAAAATTTGAATTTAGAATTAAATTAAATTCTCACAATTACAAATTTTAGGAAACCACTCAGGAACCCAAAATTTGAATTTTAGAATTAAATCAAATTCTCACAATAATTTTTATTGAAAAAATTCAAAAGAATTTTATCTACAAAAAATTAATGTTAGACCCGAAAACGATGTCAACTTCACATTCACTCATAAATAGTTTTGACATTCCGTCTTCACCGTGTGACTTGCCACGCGGCAAGGAACACGTCACCTCTTCAGACCCATCCCAAAAGACGTTTTGAGACCCACTCAAATTTGCCTATATTAAACCATTTTTTCCAACAAAAACAAAATTATTTAGTGACATTAAAAAATTTCACATTTCATTGGATAATTCATATTTAAAAGTCAAATAACTAATTCATTTGGTTTCCAAATATGATCATCTTATCGTTACTTTAGTCATGACACTAATAGTTGATGCACGAGTTAGTTTTTTTTTAAAATAATATTTTATAAAATTAAATTAAATTATTTATATATATCTATATATAAATTATTTTTAGAAACATCTTGCAATGTATGCATTACAAAAGAATAATATTAATTTTATCATGACATAAAATATAGCATAAAAAAATATATTTTTTAATTTTAATTGAATTATTTATATATATATTACAAAATATGCATTATAATTTTCATTATGTTAAACTATGAAAGTGTAGTTTATATATATATATATATGATACTTTTGTAATTAATTTCAATATAATAAAATAAATATTCATTTTAATATTAAAAATAATGATTAAATTAGAGAAAAAAAATTCATTTAAAATTAAAGAATGATTTTAATTATTTATTTTGATAATCTTAATCTTATCATTCTATAAAAGTGTTATTTAAACAAATATATATATAATAATTTTATTTCAATTATTTATGTGTATTTTAATAATTTTAGCACTATCATGCTATAAAAGTGTAGCTTAAATCAATATATAATGATTTTATATGATATTAAATTATAACATAGTTAAATAAACACTCAATTTGGCATTAGTAATAATAGTTACTAAAAGTAGGAATGGAAGTTATAAAAAAAATATTTTAAAAAATTAAATATAAGTATGTTGTGGTTAGATTAAGAAAAAATAAATAGATTAATTATTTTGAGTATTGATTTTTCTTTAATATCTATTTTAAAACTATTTATACATATTATACATATGCATATAAAATTTAAATTAAACATAAATTTTTCCTAATAGACAACTTCATGTTAAATAAGAAACTCAATATAAATTAATAATAAAATATAAATAAGATAGGCAAAAAAATAAGAAATGTATTTCATTTTAATATAAAAATTGAATACTTGAATAAAAGTGAAAAAAATAGAAGAAAATTAATTCGTAAAGTATTTTGTAGTATATATAATTATTTTAAATTTTATTTATGGGTAGTTTAGATTAAGTAGAAATCTTTTAAATATTAGATTTTATAAATAATTAAGTGTAAGGGTATATTACGTGGAACTTTACAAAAAAAGAAAAGAAAAGAATAAAGACCAAAAGAGAGATATGCCAGACAGGATAGAGAAATTTTTTGAGGGTAAACAATACTTATATATATATATATATTAAATATAAATTAATATTAAGACATTAATAAGATAGAAAAAAGAAAAGAAAAGAAAAAATAAAATTAATTTAATTAGTGCGATACACATAATTAAGTAAATTTTGTTTTATTTATTTATTTATTTGTATATCGAGACAATTTTTTTCAAATATCATAATAATTAAATTATAATTATATATATATATATATATAGAAAATAAGTATTTCTCAAATATAATTCACATAAAATTAGTTATTATAATTGAAATTAACTTTGTGTAGAATTTTAAAAAGAAATAGAAAAACATGCTCATGTGGATTTTTTAGAAAAAATAAGTTTTTAGAATGTGCCACCTAATTAAAAGAAAAATACTACTTATATATATATATATATGATTTGTAATTTATCTTTTGTCAATTAGTAATGATTTACTAATTACTTGGTACTTATTTTCTTATCCTATTAGAAATAAAATGATTTTTTTTTTTAGTTTTTAAAAAAAGAGTCCATAAATTTCTTAATAAAGTCTCATTTGCGAATAAACTATTTTAGTAACTATTTGACTTTTAACGAAAAGATGTGCAGAAAAATAGAGAGAATAATGTGACAACTTACATTAATTTTTTGACTTTTTAACTGAAACTAAAGATTGGCAAATGAGGCTTAAGATAAGAAAAAAATATAAAACTACAAATATAAACCTATCTTTAAAAAAAAAAAAAAAAAATACACAACAAAGAAGAAATTGGAATTGGAATAGCAGTATCCAAAGGCAAGTGTGGATAAACATAAAGGCCATGTTTGTTCGGGCAGACTGGATTAGCATTTTCATGACTAATAGTCCTAGGACTACAAATTCGTTGGATTATGTATCATATCTTAACTAATAGTCAAGTTTAAAATAATTAGTCCGTACTTCAATTGTTTAACCAAATATCAAATTAATAATTTTATTGGACTATTAGTCCAATGTCAAACTCATGTCCACCCAAACAAACATGGCCAAAATGTATGGAAAAACTAATTTAGCACCTCTAATTTTTCTCTAATGATATAAAATGGATCCTACTTTTTACTCTTCATCCTTTCTTTCTGTTTCTATCTCTCTATTTTCTCTTTTCCATCTCGTTAAAAATCAAAATAAAGATAATATATTAAACAATATACCACCACTCATACTATCAAAAACGTGAAACGAGTTGAACGCTTGAGGGACAACCATCTGCGGAAACATGGAACCGCCCTTGCCCAAGTCTTTTGGAATCTGACCCAATCACTCTCACCACAACCCCCTCACTTCCCATTAACAATACTAACCCATCACACATTCATTCTCTCTCTCTCTAGATATTTTTATTCCTTTTGTTTTTCTAATAAAAGACTCACATCAATAAATTAATATTTTAATCTTTTATTTTAAATTTATATTATAAATAAAGTGAAATTTAATTTGTAATGTGCTATATAAGTATATTTTTTGATTTTTTAATTAAAAAAATAGAAAAAAAATATATATTTGTGATAACTTTTTAATTTTTTATAAAAAAATATATAATAAAATATTACAATAAAATTAAAATGATAATTCTACATTTATTGACTTTTAGTTAGTTTAATTCAAAGGACAAAATAATAATTTTATCCTCTAAACTTTTCCACAAAATTCTCTCAAATATTATGAATTTTTTAATTTTTTAAATAATTTTTTGATTTTTAAATTTTTGTAAGTTATACCAAACGAATGCATGCACAACCCATATATCAATTTTGCTCTCATTATTACGTCTGCCAAACTAACTCAACCTTAGTTAATTCGACTTTTAATTCCCACTCCATTTCTCTCTCTTCGTCTCTCTCTTCTCCCTCCTTTGCATTTATATATACACCTAGCTGCATTATCAGGCCTAATTTCTCTCTCTCTCTCTCTCTCGATTGTGTGTCTTGCGGCCGAAGTCATCTGCACCTTCATTTGTTGATCGTTTCATCTGATGTTCCATTGCTGATATACAAGAGAGAGAGAGAGAGAGAGAGAGAGAGAGAGAGATCATGAGTTGCAATGGATGTAGAGTTCTTCGAAAGGGATGCAGTGAAAACTGTATCCTTCGGTCATGCTTGCAGTCCATCGACTCCCCCGATTCTCAAGCTCACGCCACCCTCTTCGTCGCCAAGTTCTTCGGCCGCGCCGGTCTCATGTCTTTCATCTCCTCCGTCCCCTCAAATCAAAGACCCGGTACCTCCCCCCACCCTCTCTCTCATTGCGTTTGGTTGGTTTTAAATAATAGTAGTATCTATCGGATATGTATTAATATCGGTGATACAGTTAAATATTAATCTGTGTCGGTTGATATATTAGTAAATAACAGAGTATCGGAGTCTGAAATTCCAATACATATGGCCTGATTGGTTTTCCTTTCAGATTTGTTCCAATCCCTGTTGTTCGAAGCGTGCGGGAGGACGGTGAACCCAGTGAACGGAGCGGTGGGGCTTCTATGGACTGGGAACTGGCACGTGTGCCAGGCGGCGGTTCAGACAGTCCTCCGTGGCGGCACGTTGCGGCCGATCCCTGAGTTCCTCGCCGACGAGACTTCGGAAGCTGAAGTCACATGTACAGACATGTTTAAGCTTAACCAAGATCCAGAACCTAAGTCACGATCGAATGACCAATTGGGCAATCTTAGGCTCAGTTTAACGCCATGTTCATCATCGCGAGGCGGCGGCAGCGGAGGAGCACTGAATTTTCAGTCCTCACCTAAAAAGCGGCGACCCGGGACACCATCGATGAATTCAGAAGAATCTGTGACGACTACTTGTTTCCAAAGCGGTGGTTTTCGAGACGCTTTTGCACAACGAGGAGGAGGAGGAAAGCTTTTAAACTTGTTCAACTAATTTAATTTGGTAGTATAATATTCTTCTTTTGTCGACTTCATTTTTTTGTGTTTGGGGGGAGAGGGCTTCCCCGGAATTACAGTTCCGGCGAGTTTTTTTTGGTAAATCACGGCCACAAGATTTCCTTGTTCGGATCCAAACATGGAAAAATGAAAGTTTGCCGGTGATGCTTTCTTTTGTAGTTTATGGCTTTGGGCATCAATAAATGAATTGTTTTTGTTTTCTTTTCTTTCTGTAATCTTCTGGTTTTTTTTTTTTTTTTTTTTTTTTTTTTTTGGTGAGGGTTACAAAATTTTTTGGAAAATGCTAAAATATCATGAAAAATGTTTTATGAGAGTGATCATGAATGAATCTCTATCATTGTATTACACTTTATAACTTATTATATATCTCATCTAAGGGTTAAAAAAATCTTTCACGATCATATTCATGAAATATTGTTCAACCTAATCCTAGGTAAGTGAGTGTGAGACCTAACGTGTTTGGTAGATTATTATTTTTTGTTTTTGAAGAGTAAGAAAGCGAGGACAAAGCAAAGATGGAGATAATTTGTTGAATTGTTGGCCAGGCAAAATAAAAGAAAAAAATTTCCGTCGGAATGTGGAGGAGTCTTCATTCATATTTTCGTAGTAATAATCCAGAAATAAGAAAAATGATATGAAATAAGATTTATCAGCCCATTATTTGTTAAGAATGGATTTGTGTAGTGGAAATTAAATTAATAAAATATGGAGTTCATGAATAAAATGAATTTTAACTATTAACTTTTTTTTTTTTATAGTAAATTTTGAATTAATAAGTCTAAATTTGTACGGTGGTGCTAGTATACTAACATTAGTTATGACAATATTATTGATTCCACTCATTAATAACATTACAAATACTAAAAATCTTTTAAATTGTGCCACATTATCTATTAGTACACTAATTAGTTTATTAATTGGTACATATAGCATTATTCAAATTTGTAGTCTTGTTGCTAGAAATTATATTTAATTTCAGCAATGCTAAGGGGCCACAAATTCTGCGGCTCAAATGGTCTGAAACTGTCAAAACGACGTCATTTTGGGTGCAAAACAAGCCAAAACGACGTTGTTTTGACAGTTTCGGACCATTTGAACCACAGAATTTGTGGCCATCAAACATTTTCCATTTAATTTTATCTTCACTATCTAGATAAGCATAAGCTAATGCATATTTTTAAAAATGTATCTACAAATAATTTTTATAAAAACAAATTATTTCAAATAAATCATGCAATAGTGATATGTTTAAAATTATGAATTATAAGGTGCTGTTTGGTAACACTTACGTTTTCAGTTTTCTGTTTATATTTACAAAAATTTTAAAAACTCAAATAAAAACTTGTTTGGTAAAATTTTTGATTTATAAATCAGTGGTCTCAGTTTATAAATTTGGCAAAAAAATGAAAACACAAAAAATGTGTTTCCATTTTGAGTTTTCAGTTTTTTTTTTTTTACCACCCAACACTAGCCACCACCCGCCACCATTTTCCACCACCGTCTTCCACCACCACCACCCACCACCTGCCACCACCAACCACCACCCATCTGCCACCCACTCGCCGCCACCACCCACCCTCGCCGCCACCGCCGCCACCACCGCCACCACCACCCATCTGCCATCCACTCACCACCCGCCACTACCATCCACCGCCCGCCACCTACTTGCCACCACCACTCACCACCCACCTGCCACTACCATCCACCACCAGCCACCTGCCACCCACCCACCACCCACCTGCCGCCACCACCCACCACCACCACCACCACCACCCACCACCCACCTGCCACCACCACCCACCACCCCCTGCCACCACCACCCACTAGCTACCACCTACCACCCGCCACCGTCACCCACCCACCCACCACCACCTGCCACCAGCCACCCACCCGCCACCACTACCACCACCACCACCCACTCGCTACCACCTACCACCCGCCACCGTCACCCATCATTACCACCCACCATCAGCACCCACCACCCACCCGTCACTACCCACCACCCACCTGCCGCGCGCCACCACCACCACCCACTCGCTACCAGCCACCACCCGCCACCGTCACCCACCCACCCACAACCACCACCACTCGCCACCTAACTACCACCACCACTCACCCGCCACCACCCGCTATCCGCCACCCACCTGCCACCACCACCCACCACCCGCCACTACCACCACCACCACCCACCCGCTACCACCCACCACCTGCCACCGTCATCCACCCACCCACCCACCACCACCACCCGCATCCACCCGCCACCACCTACTACCACCAGCTACCCACCACCCACCGTCACCACTTTCTACCACTGTCTTCCGCCGCCACTTGCCACCACTTGCCATTTCTCACTCTTTTTTATATTTTTAAATTTTTTTAAACATTTTGTCAATTACCAAACGCGTTTGTAGTTTATGTTTTTCTAAAAATAAACAAAAAATAAACAAAAACCAGTTTATAAAATTTTTGTAAATATAAACTGAAAACGTAAACGTTACCAAACACACCCTAATCATTTCATTTTTAAAAAAAAAAAAATCAAAAAAAATTAAAAAAATCAACCCAAATGAACTTTTTAATCGGAGCTAAAATAGTTAAAAAGTTAATTCAAAAAGTCACATGCCAAACGACCTGCCTTTCGTTTGGCTAAAAGGGTTAGAACTAAAATAGTCATTAAAAGACAAAATAGGTTAAAAAGTAAAAAAAACAAAATGTTACATTCAAATCATAAATATTTTATTTTTTCTTTCATAAAAGTGAAAAAAAATCAAAAAAATCAATCCAAAATAATTTTTTAGTTCCAAATTAAAAAAGTTCCAATTCTAAAACCTAACTAAATTTTTTTTTTGCCAAACGACAACATTATTTGGCAAGTTGGTTTTTTGATTTTTTTTTTATTTAAAATCATTGAAAAAAGTTAATAAAAAATAAGTTATACATACCAGTCCTTTTAATATAACTTAAAAAATTATTTTTAAATACATTAAATTTTTTACCTCGTAAAAAATAAATAAATCACTAAAAATAACCAAACCACACCTAAGTCTGCCAGGGCTGGGATATTCTAACCACAACTGATTTATAAACAGTGCAATGGTGGATAGACCACAGCACTAATCATGAACAGAGAAGAGAGAAGGGATTACTTAATACAAAAAATACTTTGAAGCTCTAAATATGGAGCTTTAAAGGAGTTCTAATATACTGTCCTCCCATGATGTGATGGTTGTGTTTATTTTTTTTTTTCTAAATTTCTAACTCATTAAATTTGATTTAATAATTTTTTTTTAAAGAAATGTATTATGACTGCAAAGATCAAACCCTTCTCTCCTTAGGCATGACCCAGGATAGAATCTTGGGGAGAGTGGGAAGTGTTCTCTTTGAGACTCTTCTTCTGTACTCTGGTTTGAACTCTCGACGGCCTGTGGAGTATAGTTGAGCTCCTCTGGTGCCTCGGTGGTGGGTCCCTCACATGGTAAGGGGTTAATTCCTGACTGGCAACCGGTCACTCCGGGGTCAGGGCTCACGGGGCCGTGATGATACCTCAAAGCCTTTTTTTTCTTGATCCAAAAAAAAAAAAAAAAAACCCTCTTCTCCTCCAATGAACAAGTTCATGGTTGTAAATATTACACATTTCATGTCTCCACATTGCAAAATTATACAACTTTAATTAATAAAACCAAACAATACCCAACATTCCGATTCTCAAAAATCAATATGGGCAATGAAAAAAATAAATAAATAAATAAATTGATGATACCATTGGTGAGATCATTGTACATCTCTAAACAGAAACATACACGTTCAAAAAACAAAAAATTATGACTCAGCAGACTTGCCACCATTACTCAAGCCTAGAAACAATCATTGTTTCCTTGAGTTGAGTCACACCTGGTACTCCTTTTTTTTTTTTTTCGTCTCTAGATCTCTATAATCTTCTCAATTTCATATTTCTAAATTTTTATGAGTTCTCTATTTAGAGGTATTTTGAAAAGATAATTAAAAATTAACTTTTTAATTTTTTTAATTTTTTAACTTTTTTTTTTTTTTTTTTTTTGGTGAGAGAGAAGGTGAATTAAAACGTTGGCAAGTCACTTTTAACCTATTTTTCAAAATATTCCTTATAAACAAATCCAAATAAACTTTTTAATCACATGGAATTATTAAAGCTTAATAATACCTGTACCTTATGGATTTTGGACTCCGCAGTATAATCCAAATTAATATAAATAATCAATAAATGGATAGCTCCAACATATTTGATAATAAAAATCTCATATTAAACAAACGAAAAGCTAAAGGGGCCCACATCTTCCCCAACTTGCAGTCCGCACAATCGTGAGCCATGAGTGATCAAAAGAAAGCGAAATCTTCCATAAATAAACAAAGACAAACATCAAATATAACATCAACGCCTGATAAGGTTGGACTAAAAAAATGTGTATTGCCATTTTGCCCACCACCTCCTTCCACTCTCAGTGCTAGATGTGGACCTTCTGTTCTTATCCTCCTTTTGTACACAACAGAGACGTACCTAGCTTCCTCTTCCAAATGTATCCAAAGTTTCTACATTATTTACTTTTGGCTGCATAATCTTTTAGTTTTAATATTATGTTTGCAATTTCCTTTCTACATCGGTGAACGGAATGTGATAATAGACATTTAATGAAATAACATTTTCATTTCATATTTAAGGCCTCGTTTGGAACAGGCTAATTTAGTAACTTTTTGGTTATTTAGCTAAAAAGGTAGGTAAAAAAAACTTGTATGTTTGGGATGACTTTTTGGCTAATTACGAAAAGATGTGCAAAAAGTAGAGAGAAAAGAGAATCTTTGACTTTTTTGTATGGGTTGTTAGCTTTTTGACTAATTTAGTAACTTTTTAGCTAATTAGTTAAAATAGCCTCTTGCCAAACGAGTTAATAAACTGAACATTACCTTAAATGCATGATGAACCTGCTCATTTACCATTCAATCTTGTTTTAAATCATTTTTTATCACATGATTAAATTAAAATAAAATAAAATAAATCATTATGTGATAAAAAAAAAATGTCTTGGGTCAGAATTCAAATATATCAAAATTACAATAGTTATAGTGTTTTGATCTAGCGGTCGGCAACCTTCTCTGCCTACAATAATCAATCACAAAAGGAGTATAAATAAACTAAGTCAAATTTTTTATATTGCTTGTTTATTTTTTAATCTTAAAAAAATAAAAGTACCTATATTATATAGTCGATGCGTGTGTATAGGTTGGATGTAGCTAGTTAGCATGAGAACTGCAGCTAGGTTTTGAGGTCATGTTTGTTTAATTTCATAAGTGAGAAGATTGGACTAACAATCTTGTGGGCTTTACATAGGTATTAGAATTGATGTATAAAGAGAGAAATACAGAGAGAATAAATTGTATGTATTATAATTGATGTGATGAATATGTATGATACAAGATTGATGTGTTTTTGTATTGTATGTGATACATTCAAAGAGGAATGAACTCTCTCTTTATAGAGAGAAGAATGGTTACATTGGATACCAAAGTGCTCCACTATCACCGAAAGCAAAAAGGAAAGCATAAACTTATACAATTAATAATTATACTAAAGCTAAAGATTCAATTAACAATTTAACAATTATATTAACAGCCCCCCTCAAACTCAAGGAGGATAGGTACTAGCCAACTTGAGTTTGAAGAGAGTAACAAAACAGGAAAGTAAACTGATAAATAAAACAGGATAGGAGACACGGTATGGTCGTGTCAGACCGTTGTAGCAGACAGTTTACGGGGTCATGTCGGACCGTTGTAACAGACACTGTGTGGTCGTGTCAGACCGATGTAGAAGACAGTTTATGGGGTCATGTCGGACCGTTGTAGCAGGACAGTTTACGGGGTCATGTCGGACCGTTGTAGCAGACACTGTGTGGTCGTGTCAGACCGTTGTAGAAGACACAGTTTACGGGGTCATGTCGGACCGATGTAGCAGACACTGTGTGGTCGTGTCAGACCGTTGTAGAAGACAGTTTATGGGGTCATGTCGGACCGTTGTAGAAAATTGTGAAAATTGTGATGGTGCACCAAGGGGGTGACTTAGGGAGTGCGCCATGAGCGACTTATACATGATACTGTGTATAACCCCCCCTCAAACTCAAATAGGTGTAAAGATAGAAACCTATTTGAGTTACACCTATTTGAGGTTGAAACAAAGGGATTGATAAAGCTGACCAGTGTAGAAGACACTGTATGAGTGTGTATATAGGCTGCCCAAAAGATATACATGGATATAGATATCGAGCCCTCAAAAGGTGTGCCCGTACCCTCAAAAGGCGTGCCATCAAAAGGTGTGCTATCAAAAGGCGTGCCCGAGTCATGAAAAGGCGTGCCATGAAAAGGCGTGCCAGGTTGTCGGCGTCAAGAGGCGCGCGATGCGCGTGGTTGCCGCGGCTATTTAATCAAGACAGAGCCTGAGGCCGAGGCAGAAGCAAGAAACCTGCGAAATCCTCTGTAAAACTCTTCGTTGTGCTGAGAGAGAGAGTCTGGAACACTCTGTTGCGAGAGATAGTCTGTAATACTCTGTTGGTTGCGAGAGATAGTCTGTAATACTTTGTTGCCCAAAAAAATGGCTTCGTCTTCCCGCGGGCTGCTTACCCTCTTTCCCGACCTCAACGAGTCCACAGGAGAGAGAACTGGTGCGGTGGCCAGTGAACCTCAACCAAACACCGCTGGGTTTGCTCCGCTGAACTTTCCGATGCGGTCTGTGGAGCAAAAAATGGCGGTGCAGACGGATATGGAGGCCAATCAGTATACGTTGAAGGCATGTGTGGAGTCCATGACGGCGGTCACAAACTTGTCGCACCGGCTGCAGAGTAGGACAAATGAGGTGCAACAATTAAACTCCCAGCTGGCTCTGCTCCAACGCATGTATAAGGATGCGCGAGCAGAGATAAGCGTGCTAAGGGCAGAAAATAAGGAGCTGAAGCGGAAGGCCACCGTGATGTTCCGATTTGGAGGGCCGCCATATGCTGTAGTGGAGGAGCAGGGTGGAGTGATCGTGCCCAGTGGAGTGAGAAACACGGAGGCAACACCGGCAAGGACCGCCCAGGACGGAGGCAAAAAGAAAAGACCAGCGACAGAGTAGAGAAGAAAAATCCCACTGTGGGTGTGGTTGGTTGGTTTTTGTTTGTTAGTTTGGTTGTTTTTTTTTTTTTTTTTTTTTTTTTTTTTGGTGTAAAATGGTGATCGGGGTGAGCCCTGTCATGAATAAAATGAGTTTGTGGAATGAGGAATGTTTTGTGTTTTTTTTTTTTTTTTTTTTTTTTTTTTGGAAAAATAAGGAAATCGAATAAAAAAAATATGGAGATGGTGATGAAATGATAAGCATAGTGATGATGAATATATAATAATGAATAAAAAATAGAGCACCAATTAAAAAAGAAAATGTGGGCGGTGGATGGGTGTGAAAAAAAAAGAAAAGTGAGTGAGAGTCGAGGGTTGGGTTGTGTGGGTGGAGAATAAAGAAAAGAAAAGAAAGGAAAGGGGATCACGTGGGAGACAACGGAAAGGGAATCATGTCTGAAAAATCAGACATGGGAGCTGCTCCTGAATGACCCGAGAGGCATGGACAAAAGCAAGAATGTACCCATCATCTTCATTTTCTGAATTGGGGTTTCTTGGAAGAAACAGAGGCTCACCACCATACTTGTCATCACCATACATGAACTTGTTCACTTCACCAGAAAACAAGTCGACTTTAGCGAGACCAGAGACTTTAGGCCATGGCTCAGCGATCGCAAGGTAAGCGAACTGGGTTTTGCGTCCGAGTTTGTTCCGATTCACCATCCCAGCTTCTAAATTGACTTGATCAGACTCGCTCATGATGGGTCTGCGAGTGGACTTGCCAGTCTTCAAATGGAGCCGGATTGCTGATAAACAGATTGTAACCCCTCGTCACATTCATTGAAGTCGAGTCCGGTGGAGTCATACAGGACCCAATCACCACCACTTCGTCGGTCTCGGGCTCTTCCTAAGCATGCCAAAGATGGAAACAAAAGCATTCATTGAAGTCGAGTCCGGTGGAGTCATACAGGACCCAATCACCACCACTTCGTCGGTCTCGGGCTCTTCCTAAGCATGCCAAAGATGGAAACAAAAGCAATCCGGAGCTTCAAGGGTGAGAATCGGAAGTACTTGAGGTACGGCTTTTGAATGACATTGTAGCTTAGAGCGAAGAGCTCGCCAGAAATTGGGTCGAGCTTGGGGTGAGCAATCATGGTGGTTTCGAGCTGATCATCGAAATGGTACCGACCAACTGTTCGAGATCACCGGAGGGAGTGACTCTGATGGGGTACGGTAAATCGTCTTTGGACATGGCGAGTAATCGGCCGTTGAAGTAAACAAGTCCGGCGTTGGCTATGCCGGTGCCGTGGCAGTGATCGACAAGCCCGAACTGGTTGGTGGGTTAGGGAAGGAGATAGGAGAGATTGATGAATCCAAACCAGAGTTTTGGTAGGAAGAAGAGAACTGCTGCTTGTGAGAGACATTGATTGGTAGAGATTTCTGCCGTGTGTGTGTATCAGTGTGATGGGTCGTGGATGAGAAGATCAAGTTGGTGTAGAAAATTCTAGCGGACTAGGTTGAGGTCCGGCGGGCGGCCAAGGCGAGGTTGCCGCCCGCCGGTGAAGCGAAAAATACTAAGTGTTTAACCTTGCTCTGATACCATATTAGAATTGATGTATAAAGAGAGAAATACAGAGAGAATAAATTGTATGTATTATAATTGATGTGATGAATATGTATGATACAAGATTGATGTGTTTCTGTATTGTATGTGATACATTCAAAGAGGAATGAACTCTCTCTTTATAGAGAGAAGAATGGTTACATTGGATACCAAAGTGCTCCACTACCACCGAAAGCAAAAAGGAAAGCATAAACTTATACAATTAATAATTATACTAAAGCTAAAGATTCAATTAACAATTTAACAATTATATTAACAATAGGCTTGATTGATTGATAAAAATAGAAGAGACTAATAATCTCATGCCTTGTTTATTTTCAGAGATAGAATGAAGGGGATTGATGGTGAGGGATTAATAATGAGGGGATTGATAGTGAGGGGATTAAGTAAAATTGTGTTTGTTTTGATGATAATTGTTAGTGTAGGAATTGTTAAATTATTTTTATATAAAATAATAAAATAAACAAAAAAAATATAAAAAATTAAACATTAATATTTTTAAAAAAATTCTCAATATATAAAAAATAAAAAAATTTCTAATCCCCTCACTATTTTTCTAATACCATCTTCACTTCCTCCATCTCAATCCCCCTTCCAACCTCCATCTATATCACATCCTCCATCCTAATCCCCTCCCCAACTCTACAAACAAACACAACACTAAATAACCACACCTCCATCCTAATCCACTTCCATCTATTTAACCCTAAAACAAACGAGGCCTCATGAACTTATAAATACCACCACATTATGGGATTAGCTTTTCTATAAAATGGGTGGGATTGTTAATCCAATCCCATCAGATTGGATGTAAAAAGATAATTTTACCCTTACATTAGAAAAACGACAAAATTAATTTTTATACAATGAAAGTGTTTATGTAATTTTATAAATTTAATCCTAACAAACTAATACCACCACATTAATATACAAACAAACATACTTCATTATACATCTTCAAATTAATACAACTATATTAATAATATTTTCACTCAATTTTACCATATTTATAATTTTATTCAATTTAATCCGTGAAAACAAATTAGGCCTAAATGTGTTGGCGAATATAGATAATAGTTGGGAACAGTGGTTATTGCGTCGGCACCAAGAAGCTTGGAATTTGTCGTGGTTGCCTAATAAATATATTTAAATTAATCGAACAGAAATGAAAAAGGAACGGCTGTGAAATCCGCGTCACACACTGTCTCTCCACCTTTCTTGTTTTCTTATAATAAGCTCACCTCTTTTTCTCTCTCCCAGTGGGCTCCTGTGCCCATGTGTGGCCATGTGTCATTGTCTCTTTTATTTTACCTACCACTATATAATCTATATATATTTCCTATTGTTAACTTTTTATGTAAAATTCATAAATCACTTCTTGGGATTTTCTAGCTAAATAGACCCAAGGATGTTCTGTCAATAAATAATCTTATTTAAAATTTTTACATTTTAAAATTATCATATAATTCAATAATTATGCATAATTTAAAATAAGAGGATAAAATTATTTGAAAATAGAGAATTCTTACCACATGAATAGGTACACTGCACATATTGATTCCTTTCCTTTCCTTTTACCATTTCCATACGCCTCTTCTTCACCTAAAAGCGGCCTCTCTCTCTCTCTCTCCAAAACGTATTTTGGTTCTGGATGGATACAACTGTAATAATATCGTGGATAAATAACAGTTCAGTGTTAATTTGTAAAAAAAAAAAAAAAATCAAATTAATGATATATTTTATAAATTATAATCATTAAATTAATAAATTTTTTCATAAATTAATGATTATTTTAAATTAATAAATTTTTCCATAAATTAATGATTATTTTTAAAAAATAACACTGATAGGTAATTTTCCCACTCTAAATCCACATGTTTCCCAGATCATAATGCATACATTTTTGTTTTATGATTGAATGCTCATGCTAGTTTACGCACATTTTGACTAATCATGAGACTCACATAAAAGTGTTAAACTTGAGAGCTTGAGGGAGTAATATCCCAGATTCCAAACTGTATTCACCAAGCTAACCCTTTAGAGTTACATCATGATGTATACATAATTTCACTGACTAATAATATGTTATCACCTACTTACTATGTATAGGTCTCAATCCACTATGATGACATGAACCCATTATGATGACAAGAAAGTTATAACAATAACTTCACTCAATTATGTATTAAATTATAATTGATTAATGATATACGTTATCACCTACTTACGTATAGATCTCAATCCACTATGATGACATGAACCCATTATGATGACAAGAAAGTTATAGCAATAACTTCACTCAATTATGTGTTAAGTTATAATTGATTAATGATACACGTTATAGATCTCAATCCACTCTGATAGCATGAACCCATTATAATGACAAGAAAATTATAACAATAACTTCACTCAATTATGTGTTAAATTATAATTAATTAATGATACATGAGAATATAATAATATAATATCACTGTTACATTCAAATTTTACTCCACAAAGCCATTCTAAATTTTCATGTAACAGGTATTTGACATATAATTGAATTGGTGGCATATTTTTCACATATTTCAAGAAAGGAAAAATCAAAATTTTATGTAATCGAACTGTTAACGACGCAACCTTTAATAATCTATCACGTGTCAGATTGCGATTGTCCACTTGTACAACAAATTATTGATGCAAAATGTGCATCTCCTGTAGCCTGACTATCCTTACCCGCCTTTATTGAGAAAGAAGAGAGCTAAAGGTTGGACATCCATCGCTGCTGTGATGACGCGATTGAGCGTTCATTCGATGGCCAGGCCGATCGAATCTATCCTTGGGTTCGATCCAGCAAATGATTCCCTCGCATGCATATGGGGTATATGTAACATGTATGTGAATCATCCAGTTGAGTCAGATAATATTGCTTAGCCCTGGTTGCCCCATATACTTGGACCAATCTAGATCACAAATTGTGGGCAGGTCAAAAAGTTTTATCCCAACCACCTGGTGCTACCCAGCTTTCCATTCCTTCCTACTGGATTGGATATTTATTTTGAGTAATGATGTAATCATCGTATATAATATTTAAAACAAATAAAAATACGTAAAATTATTAACTATTTTATCAATTATTGATAATTTAATTTGTAATTATAGTAACATTATATAATATTTAATTAATCATGTGATCCGTTATTATTGTGTGCGATATATAAACATAATGACATTAAAAGTTACACTCTGAATTGATTACTTGCATTCAATTAGGTTCTCTCGGACTGGCCTTAAATATTTATTTATTTACTTACAAAAAAAGTTTTTAGAAATAAATTGATAGTTTGTATAGTGGTGCTGGTGTAGTTTATTCTTATATTTTATATATATATATATATATATATATAACAAGTTAAGCAAACTGAAAATGTTTATTATTGAGAAATTAAGAGAGATGCTTTTAAATATCTGTTTAAATTATTTCTTTTAGCTTGTAATAAGTTGAGTTATACCAAATATATGAGATATCTAAAAACAAATAAATAAATAAAAAGTTTTTTTTTTTTTACATAAACAGAATAATGTAATGGTGATTAAATTTGTATACCAAATAATCTTAAATTTAGTAATCCTAACATTACTAAACAAAAAAATTCTACGAACTCACACTTGGTAAAATCTTACCCCCATTCCCAAGAAAAGTTGGAAAAGAAAAAGTTCGTACACCAATTTAAAAATATATATAAATGTGTAGTATTAGAGCATCTCCAACGGTGACTCAAATTTTTCACCAAATTTGAGTCAAAAATGACTCATTTCACTAAATTGATACCACTCGCTCCAACGGTTCACCTTTCACCAAATCTATCCCGGGACAACCGGGTGGTCGACCGGCCGGTTGACCGGTTAGGCAAATTTTTTTTTTTTTTTTTTTTTTGTGAATTGTCTGAACTTTTTTTTGAACTTTCTGAACTTTTTCGGGACGACCGGGGTAGTCGACCGGCCGGTTGACCGGTTAGGCAATTTTTTTTTTTTTAACGGTTTGAACTTTTTTTCCTGAACTGTTTGAATCTTTTACTGGTTGACCGGTTAGTCAACCGGCCGGGCAACCGGCTGGTTGACCAGTGTACCTCTTTCAACGGTTAGTAACAGTGATTTGGTAAATCTGTGTCTCGTTCTCAGTTTGATACTTTTTTTGCTGAAATCTCATTTTGATATCAATCTGGTGCAACGGTTGGAGCTTGAAAAAGTAGGTTTTTCATCAAAATTTGAATTTGATGCTGGGTTTGGTTCACCGTTGGAGATGGTCTTACTGTGTCTAAATTACCATAATTTTGAGAGTAATATCAAAATAAATATTTAATTAGTGCGATGTTTTGTGGTCCTATTAATTAAAATCAAAACACTTAGGGTGTGTTTGGTAACGTTTACGTTTTCAGTTTATATTTACAAAAATTTTATAAACTGGTTTTTGTTTATTTTTTGTTTATTTTTAGAAAAACATAAACTACAAACGCGTTTGGTAATTGACAAAATGTTTAAAAAATTTTAAAAATATAAAAAGAGTGAGAAATGGCAAGTGGTGGCAAGTGGCGGCGGAAGACAGTGGTAGAAAGTGGTGACGGTGGGTGGTGGGTAGCTGGTGGTAGTAGGTGGTGGCGGGTGGATGCGGGTGGTGGTGGTGGGTGGGTGGGTGGATGACGGTGGCAGGTGGTGGGTGGTAGCGGGTGGGTGGTGGTGGTGGTGGTGGTGGTAGTGGCGGGTGGTGGGTGGTGGTGGCAGGTGGGTGGCGGATAGCGGGTGGTGGCGGGTGAGTGGTGGTGGTAGTTAGGTGGCGAGTGGTGGTGGTTGTGGGTGGGTGGGTGACGGTGGCGGGTGGTGGCTGGTAGCGAGTGGGTGGTGGTGGTGGCGGCGGCAGGTGGGTGGTGGGTAATGACGGGTGGGTGGTGGGTGCTGATGGTGGGTGGTAATGATGGGTGACGGTGGCGGGTGGTAGGTGGTAGCGAGTGGGTGGTGGTGGTGGTAGTGGTGGCGGGTGGGTGGCTGGTGGCAGGTGGTGGTGGGTGGTAGGTGGTAGCTAGTGGGTGGTGGTGGCAGGGGGTGGTGGGTGGTGGTGGCAGGTGGGTGGTGAGTGGTGGTGGTGGTGGTGGTGGGTGGTGGCGGCAGGTGGGTGGTGGGTGGGTGGCAGGTGGCTGGTGGTGGATGGTAGTGGCAGGTGGGTGGTGAGTGGTGGTGGCAAGTAGGTGGCGGGCGGTGGATGGTAGTGGCGGGTGGTGAGTGGATGGCAGGTGGGTGGTGGTGGCGGTGGTGGCGGCGGTGGCGGCGAGGGTGGGTGGTGGCGGCGAGTGGGTGGCAGATGGGTGGTGGTTGGTGGTGGTAGGTGGTGGGTGGTGGTGGTGGAAGACGGTGGTGGAAAATGGTGGAGGGTGGTGGCTAGTGTTGGGTGGTAAAAAAAAAAAAACTGAAAACTCAAAATGGAAACACATTTTTTGTGTTTTCATTTTTTGGCCAAATTTATAAACTGAGACCACTGATTTATAAATCAAAAATTTTACCAAACAAGTTTTTATTTGAGTTTTTAAAATTTTTGTAAATATAAACAGAAAACTGAAAACGTAAGTGTTACCAAACAGCACCTTATAGTTTTGGGGAAAGGCTTCTCTCCACATAGTGAACTGAAGCGTACTATTGGGACTAAGGGGCCCATTACGGGTCCCATTTCGATGATCCGAACCGTTCAATATGTGTGTAGAGCTCGTTGAGTGCTTTGCACATTAAACGGTTCGAATTATCAAAATGAGACCCATGGTGGGCCTTACAGGCCCAATAGTACGTTTCAGTCAACTATGAACATATTTGTTTGAAGGAATTGAGCCATGAGATATGATTCATATCCGGTAGATGGAATAGTCTGTTTTGTTTGGTTCAAAAATTTGACACCGAACTAATAATTCATCCGGATTATTAATCCCAAATATATTGGATTGTTCTATCCCATGGGAGAGTGGGATACAAATCTTAGGATAACTCATTTCAGGGGGATTAGATAGTAAAATTATATTTTTAACCCTCTACTATTTAATATTTTTTAAAAATAAAATTTATTTATTAAATTATTTATACTCAATAAAGTATAAATAATTATTTATTTTAATAATCATATGGTATTAATTATACTTAGTAAGGTAAGATAAAATTTAAAAATCTCAACTATAAATTAAAATAAATTAATGTAATTTTTATTAATATTCTATTTATTTAATTTTTTTAAAAAGTTTTAGTAAAAAACTTAAATAAAATTTATAACTCAAATTTAATATTCCTATTATTTAATAAACAATTCAAAAGGGCAAATTAGTCTTTTGAGTATTTATCTTTTTCCATAATATCCTAAACGGATTCAATAGAATAGTCTAATTCAGACATCTAATTTCATGACTAAATAAACATATGATATAAATCCAATATAACCAAATAATTCTGGGATTACAATTTCCTTTTATCCAATTTATACAAACAGACACACCCTTTGTGGACTGGAGAAAAGTCTTTTCAATAATTTGAAAATGATATTTTATCTTATTAATTTTTTATTTTATTTTATTTTCTTAGGACTGATTTAGGCCCAAAAATCAATGCCAAACGATGCCAAAATTGCCTCATTTTTCTTTCCAAAAAAAATTAGAGGCACCATTCAAATCTGCGAAAGAGGCTCTCTCCAATTGAGGACCTTAATTGGAAGATGTTGTTGGTTTTTGTGGGTCTATTATGGAACTTGTATCGATAATCCGAATCGTTGGATATATAGAACTCGTCGAGTATTTTATTTTTGTAAAAAATTATGTAGATCGGATATCAATAAATATTTAATCAAATCACATTTGTATAAATAATTTATTTTAAAAATTATACTTACCATTAAAATAAATGTGATCAAATTAAGTAGCTATCGACATCTAATTAACATAATTTTTTTCAGAAATAAAATACTTAACAATTCTTATATATTAAATAATTTGAATTATCCATACGAGTTTTGTGCTGGATCCACGGAGGCCTACCAATCCCCTCCAATCTCATTTTGACTGGAGAGAAACTGTGGCCCCAATTTGCACCACCACTTGCAAGGAGCACTCGTATTGAGGGAATAATTATTGCGTGCAGCCGTCATATTACTCTGTTGTTATTAATCAATAGAAAATAGAATTTATTGAAATAATCTTTATTTTTTTACTAATTTTATATTTAATATTTAATTCTTTTGAGGGGTCCAATGTACAAAATTATTGAATTATATGAAGGGTGATTGACTGATAAATTTCAAAAGATGAATTTGTGAATAAATCAATCTTGATTTTATTTTAATGAATACAAAAGTTTTATTAAATGGGAATTGACATATTTGTCTATGTGGTTTATTGTATTAGTCACATTTAAGAAAAAATACATTAATTTTTATTTATTTATTATGTGTTAGTCACGTTTAAAAAATACACTAATCATGTTTAAAAAAACTATACTAAGATTTTATTTATTTATTATATATTAATTACGTTTGGAAAACACACTAATCATATTTGGAAGAAGTATATTTTACATTTAAAAAAAGTACTATAACAGGATTTTTTTTATTTGGACCATGTTTGGAAAATGCATTAGCCACTTTTGAAAAAAAGTACAATAATAGTTTATTTATTTATTTTTGTATTAACCATGTTTAGAAAATATAACGCATTCCAAAAAAAAAAAAAAGGAGTCCAATAATTAATAAGGACAAAAATGTCTTAACCAGACATAATAATATATTAAATAGGATCCCATTGAAAATGTTTTCAAATGAACAGGACCTATTGATCTATAAAAAAAAAAAAAAGAAAAAAGAAAAAACATCATGATTTATAAATTTTTAAAATGAGATTTTCAAGTAATTTTTCTTTATATGAAAGTCTCGATACATAAATTAATAATTATTAATATTTTAAATAGACAAAATCCCCTTCCATTCGGATTAACTAATTACCTTGGATGGGACATGAGAGATTGAAGCATGTAAATGGAAAGAGTGGGAATAATAAGAAAAATAATTGTATCCCCAAAATTTATGACCCCTACAATACCTAATTGATTTATAATTATTTATTATTTTTATTTTATTTTTCTTCTCTCTCCTTTCTTTCTCTCACAAAATGTGTGGGGGTGTGAGGGTCTCTATCACCACTCAAATAATAATAGGTCTAGTTAAAGATCTTCTTCTCTTCCCTTATTATATTAGGAACATAATAAATTAAAGAGGTGATTGTTGTTCAAATTGTGAAATTAAATAAATAGACTTATGAAGAAATCAAAATTATATACCAAGAACATATACTAATAATTACAACTAAATTTTAACAGAAATACACAAAATAATAAAATGGTAAAGAAACCAAACCGAAGCCTGCACGGTAGCAGTTTCCTTAAAATAGATTTTGCCGCCTCACGGGTCGAGTGCTTGAGGAATCCCGGCGTCTGTCTCCCAGGATACGACGGTCAAAAACCAGCTACGACAGAAGCACTTTCTGTCTACCTTAGCGAACAAAAACAGTGGCAGCACTCTCTCACAGTAGGAACTTTCTGTCAAATTAACGTGTAAAATGGAAGCAAAAAATTTTTTGTATATTGATAGGAGGGCCTTAATTTATATATGCATAGGGGAGAGAAGAAGAGCTTCCATCCTTTATGGCTGGTCATTAAAGCCCCATTAACCAGGATCCATAACCCCAAAAGATTCACACCCTTTAGCCATGAAAAAGGATTTAAATACCCTTAAAATCCCATTCATGAATCTAACATCATGAGGCAATTTCTTGGCAATTTCTTATTCAATTCTCAATGGTTTTTGGCCCACTTGGACCCAACACAATAGATGGTTGGGACCCATTTTAATATTTAATTAAAGTCACCACACTTTAATATTAAATTAAAGTCACCAAAAAATCATTTTTTTCCAACAATCCCCCACATGAATAAAAATTGACCGAATGACTCAACAAACGGACATTGTTCAACAATAAAGACTCGGAGAGAGAGTACAACGGACTAACCCCGACACCAGAGAAGGTAGCTTTTGGCTTTGAATCTCTCCCAGTGAAAACCTATCGAGTTTATTGGCTGATCAGTGAATATGACATCTTGAACTGCTCTGCCGTTTATGTAAACTGAGACAATAGATCTGACACGGGAATTACTCCTACCACCATTCTGTTCTCACTGGTGTGCCCTGTATGGCCTTGGGCACTAGCCTGGTTCAGCAAGTGGTTTCAAAGAATCTTGGCTTGCCTAATTCTTCTAGAAGCGGCCCCACTTCAAACTCACATAGGTGACTCTACTTTAGTATCCTGCAATACTTAGCTCAACAGCTTAACACACTAGAGTCATTAAAAGCTCAGCTTAACCTCTACACTTGCAAGTATCACTGATAGAAGGAATGGCTGGAGGTTTAACCTCCTCAGAGACATACCACCGTTACACACAATTAGGTTGTCCCATTGAACCTAGATCTTGGGATCTCCACTCAACTAGGTTGGGTTTCCATTCCGATAACTTCCAAAGGCCTTAACCCCATTCCTTTTGACGACGTCTCGACTAACATTCGATTTAACCCTTTGGTTAGCGGATCTGCAATGTTGTCCTTAGACTTTACAAAGTTTATAGAGACAACTCTATTCGAGAGTAGTTGTCGTATGGAATTATGTCTACGACGGATATGTCTAGACTTTTCATTATACATATTGCTTTGTGCCCTACCAATTGCAGATTGACTATCACAATGAATACAAATAGCAGCACAGGTTTAGACCAACGTGGAATATCTTCAATGAAATGGCGAAGCCATTCAGCTTCTCCCGCTACTTTATCAAAAGCAATAAACTCTGATTTCATCGTTGATCTAGATATACACCTTTGCTTGGAAGATTTCCAAGACACGGCTGCCCCACCAAGAGTGAACACATATCCACCAGTGGACTTTGAGTGCTTTATATCTGATATCCAATTTGCGTCACTATAGCCTTCAAGCACCGCTGGATATCGAGTATAATGCAGCCCATAATCCCGAGTGTAGCATAAATACCTTAACACCCGCACAATGCCCTTCCAATGAGAAGCATCGGGATTACTAGTGTATCTACTAAGCCTGCTAACCAAGTAAGCTATATCCGGCCTAGTACAACTCATCAGATACATTAAACTTCCAATTACCCGAGAATATTCTAACTGAGAGACACATTCTTTATTATTCTTGGTAAAATGTAGACTAAAGTCTACAGGTGTCGATGACACACTCGTATCTGATCCACTAAACTTCTCAAGTATCTTATCAATATAATGAAACTGAGAAAGTATAATTCTGCCAGATGTTCTGGTAATCTTAATTCCCAAAATAACATCTGCAATGCCCATATCCTTCATGTAAAACTTAGAATTTAACAACTTCTTGGTAGTTTTAATCATTTCATCATAACTACCTATAATGAGCATATCATCAACATATAGACACAAAATGACATAACCTCTAACAGTGTCTTTGACATAAACACACATGTCACATTCGTTGAAAACCCACTTGACAACATTACGTTGTCAAACTTCTCATGCCATTGTTTAGGCGCTTGCTTCAAACCATACAATGATTTGATAAGTTTACAGACTTTCTTGCTTTGCTCTGGAGCAGAAAACCCGTCAGGTTGCTCTATGTAGATTTCTTCATTCAAATCTCCATTTAAGAAAGCTGTTGTAGACGTCCCCGAACGCCCTGGGAGGGAAATCCCGTTTTGTTCGTTTGGGCTCACTACAGTTCAGGACTCAAATGTCACGGTCCTGTATCTAATCTTGCAGAGTGCAATGCAAGACCGATGAATCATCAAAGAGTCCAAATCTGGCAAATCGTTTTGAAAAATAGATTTTTAGAAAGAAGTGCCAAACATGGACTGCTTTGCCACATACAGAGTCGCCACCTAAATATTTTATTTTGGGAGAATTTAGGAAACCCTGACTCGTGCCGAAGGCCACGTGTCCGTCATCACCAAAGTTGCCTCGGCTCGGGAACTTGGTTACGATTGGGGAAGGTCATTTCGTGAGCACCCCCGCTCGCCCGATCAAAGATCGGCCTCTACTAACCATGATATCGAGTTTTGGAAAACATTATGCATTCTTATTCCGGTTATTAGCCTAGATTTACTACATGATGCGCACAGCATACAAGTATAGACTGGATCGCCTGAATTGGAACAACACATCTCATGTTTGTTTATTTCGAAAATGGTTTGATGGTGCTACCCGCAAGTAGGCTAAGACGTGGATTTGCCACCCTCGGGTGGGCTTAGAAAACGTGATGGTTTGCCACTCTCAAGTGGGCTTAAAACTCACAGTCAATGCATTATTCCAATTCAGATAATCCAACCTTCACCCACTGGCATTCAGGCAGGTATATCACATAAGCACATAGCCTTATGGTAAGAATGCTATCATGGCAGTCACTCACACACATGCAACGATGCTAAAGCATAAACACTTACCGAGTACTCCAAGCCAAAACAGAAGCTATGTTAGAAATCCATGCATGATCCTAACTATGCTGAAATGCCTAATGCAACACATGCAAGAATGCAACTACAATAGGCTCGGCTATTCTAAAGATGGCATGTGAAATGCTACAACTAACAAGTATTCAACTCGAAATTGAAATACAATGCAGTTAGTATGATGCGCCGAGCCTGGTGCATGCAAGACAGATGAATGAATGCAAACATGCTATCATAAGTATGCTAATTGAAACATGCCCTAGACCTAACCATCATAAGCTGGTAAATAAAAGGGAGAAAGACATGGGGTTGGAAGACATACATCACACACATGCACACTTATTACAACAATTGGCCCTCTCTCGGAGGGTCTGAAAGAATATTACACAACCAAAATAAATAACGAATTATTACACAATACTAATTACTTAACAAATGAATTAGGTAAGCAAAGTAAACTAGCATGCTATGCTACGTGCAATGGACTGCCTCAGCTTTGTTCTGAATGATAAAGGATGCATACATACTCGGGTCGCCTTGTTGGGAAATTCCATTGTGACGCCTTGCCTTGCCTTTGTTTGCAATTGATCTCAGAAAAACTTGCACAAAGCTCCAGAAGGCTGAAACTCCACCTTGGGAAGGCCACCGACCAATTATTAGCATGAGAGACCACCTGCCGACCACCCTTTGTGGTAGAGACCAAAGAGGGTGGTCGGTCTGCCAAAAAATCTGGTCGGTCGACCAGTTTCCACCTCTGGTTTCTGGTTTTTCTGCAACAAAGGCAAGACAGAGAAAAGGCAATGTATTTTCAACAAATGTGTGCATGACCACTCTCCCGTCCTTGCACAAGCTCAAGGGAGTGTAGTCCTCGATCCTCGTGCCACCAATCATGTATCTCGATGCATGATGGCCGAGAAGTTGAATTGCACGACTCGATGTGAAATAAATGCACATATAAGCAAGTTGTTTTGTGTTTGGTTTTGCACCAAACACTTGTGTTTTGCCTTTGAGGGGCAGGGAACGGCTTGTGGGCCATCCCTACACATCACCGGCCGTGGCTTGAGGCCACCGGCCAGTGTTTTGTTGCCATCAACCATATCTTTGGCCGGTCGGCACTCTTGATGGTCGGTCGGCCATTTATTTTGTCAAAATGACATTTTTGGCTGGCCGATCACTGTGCATCTGCTTTTTCAGATATTTTTATGCCAGCTGTGCTAGCTGGCATACACTTTGCTCCCCTCCATACACGTGTATGGAGGGATATCCCTCTTGACTAGCTTACTTGAGAAGCTTTGAAAGAGTGATCTCTATAAGAGGGAGCCTTTTCTCCCTTTATTAGGGTTACAACATTTTTCCAGAGGGCTCTGATATTAGGGTTAGGGTTTGCATATCCCCCATCTCTATATTTCTCTCTCTTTTGTGTATAAGTGTGTTTTTTGGTCTTATTATTGCACACAAACACCCACCATTACACCTTACCTTGGCTATTGAGGTGTTAGGGAGCTGTTCTTGAAGTCCTTGATTGGATTCAAGCTTGAAGAACCAACTGGAACATTGTTTGTGAAGAGGGTCTACAAGGGTAACAATCTTACCCCTTTTCCCCCATTTTTGCATAGCTTTTTAATCTATCTTGCAACTATTTTTAGACTTTGTAGATAACTAATAAAAGTCTTGATCTTGAGTGCTTAACATAGTTGTTTAAGGTTGCTTTGTCGTTTGGGGGTGTTTGACCCCTCTTAGGCCTTGTTTGGCCCTATTTTTGTGCTATTTTGGTGAGCTCCGGGACCATCTTGTTTGGGCCTCCTCACCACTGAAATCTTGAGGGATTTCAGTGGTGAGGATGGTGGTTTAAGGTCCTAAGAAGGAGAGGGCCATCCCCTTTCCTTGTTGTCTTTAATATATGCCATTTAAGCCTCATGTGTGAGCACCATTTTTAAACTCATATTGGCCATGTTTCAGTAGGTATTTGGTAGTATTTTTCCATGTTTTACCTCTGTTTTTACTTGGTTTAGACACACCATGCATGCCTTGCATACATGTCGTGTAATGCCATGTTTTAGCCTTAACATGCTTTGCGCTTTGAGCCTTGTTCTGGCTTGTTTTTGACCAAGCTTTGTGAAGCTTTTGTGCTTGTGTTGATGTGCTAAAGGTCTGTTTTTGGTCATTCGGGTAGTCCATGCTTTGCTTTGTATAGCTACCATGCAACCTCTCTTGTATGCCCTAAGCATTGACCCCTCTAGCATGCCATCCTTGCTTTGTTTCAGTGGTTTGGAACCACTTGCCATGCCATTTCAGTCCTTGTGGTGTGTTTGTATGCTTGCATTTGGTGTTCCTTTAAGGCCTTAAAGGGTGGTGTTTCATGCTCCATGTTTGTGCCTTCATGTATGCCCTCATGTTTAGGCCTCTAGGATGCCATGTCATTGTGTTTTTGGCTTTGTTTTAACATTAGCTAAACTCTGATTTTAGTTGTTCAATTCATGCCATGTTTGGTTTTGTTAAGGGTAGTTCAATACCTCTTTGGTGAGCCTTAGACCTTGGACTTTGTTTGCATACTTTGATTGCCTTGTTTAGATTGATTTGGCATCATTTTATAACATGATTTCAGAGCTTATAATGTATGCTATATGTCCATGTTATCCTCTTTTAAGTGTGCTTAAAAGTTGTCTCTATATGCTTAAGTGTTTAGGCCTTAACATGTGTATGTTTGTGTGTCTTTCGCCTCTCATTCCTTAGCATGTTGACCACTGTTTTGGGCCTAGTATAGAGCTGTCTAAATTAGTCTAAGTCCACTCTTTACATGTTGTTACATGTCTTACACTCCGCATGCTTTGATTGCATCATATCTTGCATGTCCGTTAGCCTTGCATGTTGTGGCATACTTAGCCTATCACATGCTTGTTTGCATGCTTGAACATCCACATTACACCTTGCATACTTGTCATTAGCATGATCGTCACATGCCTCGTATGCTTGTTTGCATTGCCATGTTGCATGCTTAGTCCGCATGTCTAGGTTGTATTGCATTGGCATGCATGCCTTGCCTCTTGATCAAGTGATAGAGGTTGGGGCCTCATTTGTTTGTTTACGTGCATTGCATTTCATTTGATATCAAAATGTACACTTGGTTACTTGGGCTATCACGCATCGAAATGCGCGATTGGTGGTTCGGGAATCAAGGGCCATACCCCTTTGAGTCATGAACATGATAAGGGATGTGTTGGTGCACACATTTGCTTAAAATGCATTGCCATGCCTTGTTTTGCCCTCTGTTGCTGTCAAAACAGGTTTTGCAGGAATACTTGGCCAGTCGACTACATGAAGTGCCGACCGACCAATTATTGATGGCCGAGAGCTCAACAAATGGTCGATGACCATCCAGACATGGTCGGTGGGGTTTCCACTTGGTCGGTGGTGATCCACAGTGTCCATGGAGCATATCTTGGGAGTTGTGCAATTTTCAGAGGAGCAGAGTAGGGGAAACAGAGGCAAACTTGTGCATGGTGGTGGGTTTCCGAGCGAAACCGAGCGCGCATACATTGGGCCCTCTTCTCGAGGCTGCTTTTACTGCTCAATTAGCTTAGTTAATTTGCTTAACTAGTTAATTGTCTGTAATATTTAGTTAGCTTGATAGTTAGTTAAATTGTATTATTCTTTTAGTCCCTCTGAGCGAGGGAAATTTGTAATAAGTGTGGGTGTGTATGTGCATGTCTTCCAACCCCTATTTCTTTCTCTCTTTTACTTACCTGCTTTGATGGTTAGTACTAGGGCATATTTAATTTAGCATCCTTATGCTATTCATGCGTGCATCATTCCTCAGTATTGCATGCACCGGGCTCGGCGCATCATACTAACTGCATAGTATTTCAAATCAAACTTGAATACATGTTATCTGTCGCATCTCACATGCCATTCATAGATTAGCTGAGCCTATTCTAGTGACATTTTGTATGAGATACATTAGCCACCTTAACATGAATTAGGATCATGCATATGATTACTAACTAGTTCACTGTTTTGGCACGGAGTACGATGTAAGTATTTATGCTTTAGCATCTCGCATGAGTGTGAATGTTAACATGATAGCATGCTTACCATGTGGCTATATACTTATGTGATATAACTACATGAATGCCTGTGGGTGAAGGTTGGATTGTTTGAATATGGATAATTCATTGAAATCCGTATTTCAGTCTACTCGCGAGTAGCAAAATTCAAACCATTTTCCAAACAAACGGAAATGCGATCCTTTGTTACGACTTAGGCAATTTAGTCCATACTTGTTTTGTTGTACGCATCACATAGTAATTCTAGGCTAATAACCGGTATAAGAACGCATAATGTTTTCAAAACAAGATATCATGGTTAGTAGAGGCCGATCTTCGGATCGGGCGAGAGAAGGTGCTCATAGCTGACCTTCCCTAATCGTACCCAAGTTACCGAGCCGAGGCAACTTTGGTGATGACGGACACGTGGCCTTAGGCAAATGAGTCAGGGTTTCCTAAATTCTCTCATAAAAAATATTTAGGTGGTGACTCTGTATCTGGCAAAGCAGTCCATGTTTGGCATTTCTTTCTAAAAATCTATTTTCTCAATACGATTTGCCGGATTTGGACTCTTTGGTTTAGATTTAGAACTGTAATAATTTGAGAGTCCGAACTGTAGCGAGTCCACAAACGAACAGAACGGGGGGTCATCCCTCCCGGGGCGTTCGGGGGACGTCTACAGTTTCTGGCGACCCTGCTGGAGATTTTAGAGAACTTGACTCGAACTCATGATATCTTGTTTTGACTACACTTATGTGTTTCTTTGCATTACATGTGCACTGGTGCGCCTAGGACACTGTGTTGGCCATTTGCTATTCCTGAGCGATTTGTCAGAGGCTCGTTTTGAGAAGCGTGCCATAAGGCTGACCGGTTGCGGGCTCTGCCAGTATGGGAACACAAACCCCAGTTTTACTGGGGCACCCTTTTTTTTGACCATTCAACCCAGTGCATATTCGGAATCCATAGTGACCATTCCAAACTAAGACAGGTTGCTTACCCGATTATAGGTTGTTTGAAACCGTTGCGTGCGTAGTGAAACCCCAGCTCCTGACAAAATAGGACAGGGAAACCCTGCCCCAGCATAGGGGTGTTTTGGTTCTCATTTACTTGCTATGTGCTTTTAGAGTGTATCTCTACAGGGAATGTGCATATCAGTTTGCAAGTTTGAGTACCAGGCTTGAGGGCATCAGTATCATTGTTTTGGGGAATCAGTTATATCTGCGGGTATCAGATTCAGTCTTTGGGGCAGTGATTTTATGGAACGATGATCAGTAGTAGAGTACAGTTATTCAGCTACGTCTGTGTCTGTTTCATTTGGGTTGAAATGCTGCTTGTTTTCCCTTTTAGTTTAGAGATTTGGGTTCAGAGATTTGGTGTTCTCTTTCGCTGAGGCAAGGCAGACGTCTGATTCATCAATCGCCGGTTGCATCATCACCGTTCAGTTCAGCGGACTTATGATGACGCAGAGTTCAGAAGAAATCGTGGTTATGGCAGCCGCACTGGACCGAGGAACCACCTTGCGGGATGAACCCAATGTTGAAATACCACATCCGCCCAGGTCGCCCGCCGCGCGCCCGATTTGGGAGCCCCAGTTGTTTCAAGCTCGTGAGCCCACCACGTTTGAATTGATGAGAATGATCGGCGACCTCCAGAGATCTGTGGCCGAATTGGCCTATGGAATGGAGACTTCACCACCAGCTGCACCGTATGCCGGGAATTTCATACCACAAGAGCCCCCGCTACTGGGACGAATTGTGATCGAGCTCAGCCAGCCTGAGGCTGTCCCAAGCTATGGCAATGACATGTCAACAACAACCGAGTTCCGCTCTGATATAGCAACCTAAACCCTCGATCAGGCTGAGGCTAGAGGTAAGAATAAAGTGGGAATAGATGCTGATCCCGTTGAACAACTGCTGTGGGTAGTCGAGGCTTTGAAAGCCAAGGGAATGAATAAGCAGCAAGTATTCGCAGTCATGACTAAAGCTGTGGATGATGCTTTCCCCACTTCAACTGAAGGCAGTTCAAGCCAGGTGGAAAATCTGGATAGGCCCTGTCATGCCAAGACAGTTCCTTCCATTCCCAACCCTGTACCAGGAAAAGATCAGAAAGCTAAGGCAGTGCCTACCGACCCTTTCGCTAGTGCATCTAGCAAGAACCCTCAGACTTCGAAGTACCTGCCTCGAGAGCGCAGAGTCTTTCACGCCCTCTATATGCCTTTATCTAGGGCATTTCAAATTTTGGCTAAAAAGGGACATCTTAAACTCCTCGAACCTTGACCTCTCCCGAAGAATCTCCCTCTTACACATGATGCTGCCTTGTACTGCGCATACCACCAGCAAACCGGTCACAGCACCGACGGTTGTTTCTGCCATCGCCACGAAGTGCAAGATTTGATCGACAATGAGGTCATCCTCCCACCCACCTCAGCAAAGTCTGTCACCACTAAATTGTTGGATTTCGAAGATACTGCAAGCATGTATTCGGGGGTTGGACCACCTGCGGGCGGCGCTCAGTGTATTTCAGATGTGGCATTTGGCACGCACTATGTTGAGCATTTACGAATGCAGTTTTTGTAATTTCTGGCTTGGGTGTCGAGTCAGTTCTTTGTTTTTGTTTTGAGTCTGTCTCTTTGTCCTGAGTCAGTCTTTTTGCTTAAGGGTCTGTCTTGATTGTGTCGAGTCAGTCCCATTGTATAGAATATCAGCTGATTCTGGGGTTGTTGCCTCGAACACCGTTTTGTTTTGTAATTATCCTTTTGCTTTCTTTTGAGTCTGTCTCTGCTGTGGAGCCAATTGCAACCAGAAAATCTTGAATGAAACAGCTGCGGCTATCATGTTCTCGTGCTTATTGCTACTTTGAGCTAGTTGTGCCAAAGCATTTGAATGAAATGGTGGAGCATCTCACTCACTCTTTTGCACCCCAAACTCATTGCATTGGCCTAAGTTTTTAACTTTTTGAACACTGCGGTGATGAAAACGAAGAGGAAGGAATTCCTCGGGCTTTGCAAAAACTTGATCAAATTAAGAGAAAGAGAGGCATGCTAAAGCCTTTAATGAATGGAATCATGTTTGTTAACGTGAGTACTGAGAAGGACCCTGGCTTGATCCAGATTGGTTCCACACTATCTTCAGCGCGAGCGATTTGTTGCTTTCTTAAAAACTTTCAAAAACAAAATGTTTTGCGCGGTCCTGCGAAGACTTGTGTGGAATCGCTCTTGAGATTGTGCAGTTTAGGATCGCTTTTAGCCTCGAGACTTGAGCTCTTGCTTTCAAACCTTGGACCTTAGTTCAAAAGGTTCAACGGTCAACTATAACATGAAGCCTGTGTGGCCAAATTTGAAGCAACCCTCGAACAAGAGGCCAAGAAAGTTAGATCAAGAAAATCGAGCCTCATCAGAAGAAGCTTGCAAAGCTAGAACAGAAGCACCCTTCGGACTAGGGGCAAAAATGTCCGATGTGCTCGAAGAGCCGAAGATGGATCCTTCCACAAGTCAATACAACAGCCGCCCTCCTGGATACGGATGGCTTCGAAACCCTAAAACCATTTGGCATGGAATTGTTACACTTTTACCCTTTGAGAGGCTCGCTGGGCTGAAAACCCGGAAGGGCGACCCAGGCAAAAGTTAGAGCAAGAAAAAGAAGAAAAAGAACAAAAAAAAGAAAAAAAAATGCAAAGAAAAGAAAAGGAAAAGATGAAAAAAAAAATGAACAAAAAGAATGGAAAAGAAAATAAGAATAAAGCTCGCAAGGTTGAAAATCCGCAAAGGGCGGCTTTGGCAAAAGTTAGAGCCCAAAAAGTGAGGGTTAATACACGAGTGTACCTTAGCCGGAACTACGTAAGGCTTGATTCCCATGTTTGGGATACGTAGGCAACTTCATCCTGAAGTCCAGCCCCCAACGCTTTCATAGCGACTAATTCCATGTAATGGTTTTAATCATCCTTGATTCCCATGTTTGGGATACGTAGACAACTTCATCCTGAAGTCCAGCCACTAACACTTTCAAAGTGACTGTGTCCATATATTGGTTTTGACCATCTTCGTCTTCTCTGTATCCGAGAGTTCAGTTGCGATCATCACTAATGAGGACTGACTACAGTATGTTGCGACGTTATCCAAACAAGGGGCAACTTTCCGTTGCCATGAGTTGCCATTCAAACAAGGGGCAACTTTCCGTTGTTGTGCAGCTCTCTTTAGGCAAGGGGCAATTTTCCATTGCCTCCGATCCGAGGTTATGCATCTCGAGAGTAAGTTCCGTGCTTGTTGAGTAGTAACCATTCGTGAAGTTAGTTTTTGAGAATTTTTTTTTTACTGAGGTTGACTATTTTCTCAAAAATTATTCTATATTTTCCAAAACTGGACCATTTTCTTGGACCGAAAAAAGGAAAATTTTCAGTGCTCATAGCCTGACTTGTATGATTTTAAATCAGAAAATCGAACAAGCATGTTAATTTGATTCTCATTTTGGTTAAAATTTGTTTTAGTAGAAAACCAAAACAAAAAAAAAAAGGTCAAAATGATGAACTAGGGGCACAGTTGAGTCAGGCTTCCTATCTTTCCCCCGTTGCCAGCATACCTGCCCGAAGAGGGCACAATTGAAGTCAACGACAAAGGGCTAAAAGCTCTCTCACCCTTCAAGCAGCAAAGTATCAAGCCAAGTGCGAAGCACGAATTGGAATGGATTAAAACACTCCACTCCCTCATCCGGAACATCGACTAAACGTCACCGGAGGAAATAGCTGTGAACTAACAGTGTTGGGCATGAACCCACGACCTCTAATTTATCCATCAACCATCCAGGGGAGGGATATAAAATGAGAGATTAAAGAATAGAGAGATGTAAGTTGAGAGAAAAGTGAGCAAAAGGGTTTTGAGTGAAAAAAAAACGAACCCAAGGGCCGAGTGATGTGAGAATCACAAATAAGAAAGGGTGGGAATAATACCCGAAGAAACTGGCTCCTTGTGATTTGAGGTCTCTTTGTCTTTGTAACACGTCTGTGTGTCATGTCTTTTGTTTTGTCTCAATTTTTATTTGGAGTCGTTCCGAGCGTGTCTCGTCGTGTTTAGGTTGTTTACCTTTTGTTTTTCGTTATTGACTCTTTTTCACTATGTTCAGTGGTAGGCTCAATACCCGGTTGAAAACCCTTTTCTCAAATCGTTTTGTGCTCAGAGTGCTGTGCTATTCTCCACATTTATGCAAAGCATGATTTGGTTCTTTCATAAAACTACAGGGTCCATCCTCGATAAAGTGTGAACAGAAAAACCTGGACCTATCTGAAACTTTTGGGTTTCGGATTGCGAAGCAAGAAATTTTGGAGCATCTGAGTGTGCTTGAACTTCTACAAGTTCAGAATGAACCGTGTATTCAGAATGAGCAATATGCTGTTGTGGCCCATGAGTTCAGAATGAGCAGAGTTCAGAATGAGCAGTGTTCAGAATTAGTTGTGAGCTGTGTGGGCTGTATGCAGATTAAACCAAGCACTATGTTACGAGCCGAGTGTTCAGAATGAGCAGTGGTTTGTTTGAGTTGTTTTGCTATTAGCCAGTCAGCCAAATAGATGGCTGATGGAAGTTTTTGGTGGCCGATGGACAGCCATTGACTTCCTTTGATGGTCAGTGAGCCTCCTACAACCTTGTTCGGGTGAGATATGTGGTTTGGGGCCTCCATTGCTCAAGACAGTGCAAGAAAGTGCATTTCCGAAGCTCAGCCGATCTCCGTTTCGACCTCAGACCGTGTCTTCTGTGCGTGGCACCTGAATATGGGTGCGGTGTATCTTTTTTGTATCCTTTCGTCTCTTTCAAGATTCGAAAGTTGCCCCCACATGCATTGTCTTGCACTCGCATACCTTACTTGCATTGTTTTGCATTTTAAATCGCCTTGGTCTGGCGAGACCTTAAACACGTACGGTCTGGCGAGACCTTAAGCCCGCTCGGTCTAGCGAGACCTTAAACACGCTCGGTCTAGGAGACCTTAAATCCTCTAAAGATGCAAGACCTTTGGTTTTTGCATGCATACACATGTCGTAACAAGCACAACTTGCATTGATGTGCGCTGCTCACATGCATTATCATGCATCTCAAGCGACATGCGTTGTCGCACATTTGAGTCCACATGCATTATCATGCATCTCAAGCAACACGCGTTGTCGCGCATTCGAGTCCACATGCATTACCATGCATTTTAAGTGACGCGCGTCGTCGCATATTCGAGTTCACATGCATTTCAAAAGCCGCACGTTGTCGCGCATTCCAAGATCATTTGCATTGTCACGCATCTCAAAAGCCGCGCATTGTCACGCGTTTCAAAATCATGCATCATCATGCATTTGCATTTCAAAAAAAAAAAAGAGAAAACAACAAAAACAACATGCATCATTTGCATTTCAAAAACAAAAACTCAAAAAAAAAAAAAAAACATGCATTATCATGCATTTTCCCTTCATCATGCATTGTCATGCATTCAAAAAAAAAAACAAAAAACAAACATGCATATGTCATGCATTTCACTGTAAATAGTGCATATGTCGTGCATCATTGTAAATAGTGCATATGTCATGCATACCACTGTAAATAGTGCATATGTCATGCATCACTGTAAATATTGCATATGTCATGCATTTTACTGTATATATTCCATTCCATCGCATATTTGTAAATATTGCAGTGTAACTTGCATGCATTCACTGCATCACCCCCATCTATGGCTTGCGCCTTTCCATGTTGAGCTTGGTCTGGTATGTACCAATACTTTTCACGTCGAAGCATAGTTCTGCATGTGTACACGCCTATTCCACTGCTGGTATTGTGGTTTGAGGGTTGCGACACCTTTTCTGTGTTAGACGTGGCTTGTTTGTGTCCATGCTTTTCCTAGGCAAAATACGGTTTAGGCCGCAGGCCTTATACATTGTAGATATTCCATTCCATTGCATATTTGCATATGTTACATTATAGCTTGCATGCATTTGCCGCATCACATCCAGCTATGGCTCACGCCTTTCCATGTTGAGCTTGGTCTGGTATGTGCTCATACTTTTCACGTTGAAGCACGGATCTGAGACTTTTGTGAACGCGCCTATTCCACTACTGGTATTGTGGTTTGAGGGTTGCGGCACCGTTTCTGTGTTAGACGCGGTTTGCATGTGTACATGCCTTTCATAGGCAAGATATGTTTCGGTCGCGCACCATATCCACTGTATATACTGCATTGCAATGTAGTTCGATTGCATCCAGCATTAGGATCATAATTTTTTCTGAACAGAGCATGCCTCACTTATGTCATTCCACCCAATTACTTGTTCTTGTGTCCGTCTACATCACTCATAGTTCTGCATGTGTACGCGCCTATTCTACTGCTGGTATTGTGATTTGAGGGTTGCGGCACCTTTTCTATGGTAGACGGACTTTGCATCTCCATCAATCTATTTGACATTTGTGTGGTTTTGAACCGCACATGATTGGATCATGATTCAATTGCATTGCATATCGTTTGCATTGTTTATACATAGTTTTGTATGTTTTGCATATTATTTGCATTTTTTTACATTTGTTTTGTAATTTTGCATATCATTTGCATTACATTAGATTCAATTGCATATCATCGCACTGTTTGTGCACCCCTTGGTCTAAGGAGACCTTAAATCCTACAGTCGCATTGTCGCACAACTTTCGATTGCATTGTTATGCATGTTGTTAACGATATTGCACCTGTTGAGTTTTTTTTCTCTTTCAGGCACGATATTGTATGTACGGTTCATTTGAAGCTGGTGCAACCAGACGAGCCGCACAGGTGTTGTATCCTCCGAGTGAGACGTATCGAGAATTGCATAATTCTCTTGCACCCTCTCTGCATTGTAGTGTAGTTTGGTTTGTGCTAGCTTAAAACTGTCGCATTGTATGTGCTTCGTTATAGCTTTCTTTGTATGATCATAAGTTATGCTCGACTTCTTGCATTTTCAGTTGCATTTCGCTCCTGCCTTCGGGCGCATATCTTTATTGTCTTGCATGTTTGTCTAAGTCTTCGGCTTTGTCAAAAATGGGTCGTCTCTAGGCTTTGACACTCACTCCCGTCATTCTTATGACTTTCGAGTTTTGTCATAGAGGGGCAACTGTAGACACCCTATTTTTGACCGTCCTCAGGACTTGGACGTCACCGTTTGAACACTCGGTGATCATCCATGATTGTGTTCATCTTGAGTTCCCGCAGGTCTCGGCCACGCGCCTTGCCTTGGGATCTCTCGACTCGATTGTTTTGTGTTTGGTTTTGCACCAAACACTTGTGTTTTGCCTTTGAGGGGCAGGGAACGGCTTGTGGGCCATCCCCACACATCACCGGCCACGGCTTGAGGCCACCGGCCAGTGTTTTGTTGCCATCGGCCATATCTTTGGCCGGTCGGCACTCTTGATGGTCGGTCGGCCATTTATTTTGTCAAAATGACATTTTTGGCTGGCCGATCACTGTGCATCTGCTTTTTCAGATATTTTTATGCCAACTGGGCTAGCTGGCATACACTTTGCTCCTCTCCATACACGTGTATGGAGGGATTTCCCTCTTGACTAGCTTACTTGAGAAGCTTTGAAAGAGTGATCTCTATAAGAGGGAGCCTTTTCTCCCTCCATTAGGGTTACAACATTTTTCCAGAGGGCTCTGATATTAGGGTTAGGGTTTGCATATCCCCCATCTCCATATCTCTCTCTCTTTTGTGTATAAGTGTGTTTTTTGGTCTTATTATTGCACACAAACACCCACCATTACACCTTACCTTGGCTACTGAGGTGCTAGGGAGCTGTTCTTGAAGTTCTTGATTGGATTCAAGCTTGAAGAACCAACTGGAACATTGTTTGTGAAGAGGGTCCACAAGAGTAACAATCTTACCCCTTTTCCCCCATTTTTGCATAGCTTTTTAACCTATCTTGCAACTGGTTTTAGACTTTGTACATAACTAATAAAAGTCTTGATTTTGAGTGCTTAACATAGTTGTTTAAGGTTGCTTTGTCGTTTGGGGGTGTTTGACCCCTCTTAGGCCTTGTTTGGCCCTATTTTTGTGCTATTTTGGTGAGCTCTGGGACCACCTTGTTTGGGCCTCCTCACCACTGAAATCTTGAGGGATTTCAGTGGTGAAGATGGTGGTTTAAGGTCCTAAGAAGGAGAGGGCCATCCCCTTCTTAGTTGTCTTTAATATATGCCATTTAAGCCTCATGTGTGAGCACCATTTTTAAACTCATGTTGGCCATGTTTCAGTAGGTATTTGGTAGTATTTTTCCATGTTTTACATCTTTTTTTACTTGGTTTAGACACAGCATGCATGCCTTGCATACATGTCGTGTAATGCCATGTTTTAGCCTTAACATGCTTTGCGCTTTGAGCCTTGTTCTGGCATGTTTTTGACCAAGCTTTGTGAAGCTTTTGTGCTTGTTTTGATGTGCTAAAGGTCTTTTTTTGGTCATTCAGGTAGTCCATGCTTTGCTTTGTATAGCTACCATGCAACCTCTCTTGTATGCCCTAAGCATTGACCCCTCTAGCATGCCATCCTTGCTTTGTTTCAGTGGTTTGGAACCACTTGCCATGCCATTTCAGTCCTTGTGGTGTGTTTGTATGCTTGCATTTGGTGTTCCTTTAAGGCCTTAAAGGGTGGTGTTTCATGCTCCATGTTTGTGCCTTCATGTATGCCCTCATGTTTAGGCCTCTAGGATGCCATGTCATTGTGTTTTTGGCTTTGTTTTAACATGCTAAAACTCTGATTTTAGTTGTTCAATTCATGCCATGTTTGGCTTTGTTAAAGGTAGTTCAATACCTCTTTGGTGAGCCTTAGACCTTGGACTTTGTTTGGATACTTTGATTGCCTTGTTTAGATTGATTTGGCATCATTTTATAACATGATTTCAGAGCTTATAATGTATGCCATATGTCCATGTTATCCTCTTTTAAGTGTGCTTAAAAGTTGTCTCCATATGCTTAAGTGTTTAGGCCTTAACATGTGTATGTTTGTGTGTGTTTTGCCTCTCATTCCTTAGCATGTTGACCACTGTTTTGGGCCTAGTATAGAGCTGTCTAAATTAGTCTAAGTCCACTCTTTACATGTTGTTACATGTCTTACACTCCGCATGCTTTGATTGCATTATATCTTGCATGTCCGTTAGCCCTGCATGTTGTGGCATACTTAGCCTATCACATGCTTGTTTGCATGCTTGAACATCCACATTACACCTTGCATCCTTGTCATTAGCATGATCGTCACATGCCTTGTATGCTTGTTTGCATTGCCATGTTGCATGCTTAGTTCGCATGTCTAGGTTGTATTGCATTGGCATGCATGCCTTGCCTCTTGATCAAGTGATAGAGGTTGGGGCCTCATTTGTTTGTTTACGTGCATTGCATTTCATTTGATATCAAAATGCACACTTGCTTACTTGGGCCATCACGCATCGAAATGCGCGATTGGTGGTCCGGGAATCAAAGGCCATACCCTTTTGAGTCATGAACATGATAGGAGATGTGTTGGTGCACACATTTGTTTGAAATGCATTGCCATGCCTTGTATTGCCCTCTGCTGCTGTCAAAACATGTTCTACAGGAATACTTGGCCGGTCGACTACATGAAGTGCCGACCGACCAATTATTGATGGCCGAGAGCTCATCAAATGGTCGATGACCATCCAGACATGGTCGGTGGGGTTTCCACTTGGTTGGTGGTGATCCACAGTGTCCATGGAGCATACCTTGGGAGTTGTGCAATTTTCAGAGGAGCAGAGCAGGGGAAACAGAGGCAAACTTGTGCATGGTGGTGGGTTTCCGAGTGGAACCGAGCGCGCATACATTGGGCCCTCTTCCCGAGGCTGCTTTTACTGCTTAATTAGCTTAGTTAGTTTTCTTAACTAGTTAATTGTCTGTAATATTTAGTTTGCTTGATAGTTAGTTAAATTGTATTATTCTTTCAGTTCCTCCGAGCGAAGGCAAATTTGTAATAAGTATGGGTGCGTATGTGCATGTCTTCCAACCCCCATTTCTTTCTCCCTTTTACTTACATGCTTTGATGGTTAGTACTAGGGCATATTTAATTTAGCATCCTTATGCTATGCATGGGTGCATCATTTCTTAATATTGCACCGGGCTCGGCGCATCATACTAACTGCATAGTATTTCAAATCAAACTTGAATACATGTTATCTGTCGCATCTCACATGCCATTCATAGATTAGCCGAGCCTATTCTAGTGACATTTTGTATGAGATACATTAGCCACCTTAACATGAATTAGGATCATGCATACGATTACTAACTAGTTCACTGTTTTGGCACGGAGTACGATGTAAGTATTTATGCTTTAGTATCTCGCATGAGTGTGAATGTTAACATGATAACATGTTTACCATGTGGCTATATGCTTATGTGATATAACTGCATGAATGCCTGTAGGTGAAGGTTGGATTGTTTGAATTGGGATAATTCATCGAAATCCGTATTTTAGTCTACTCGCGCATAGCAAAATTCAAACCATTTTCCAAACAAACGGAAATACGATGCTTTGTTCCGACTTAGGCAATTTAGTCTATACTTGTTTTGTTGTACGCATCACATAGTAATTCTAGGCTAATAACCGGTATAAGAATGCATAATGTTTTCAAAACAAGATATCATGGTTAGTAGAGGCCGATCTTCGGATCGGGTGAGAGGGGGTGCTCATAGCTGACCTTCTCCAATTGTACCCAAGTTCCCGAGCCGAGGCAACTTTGGTGATGACGGACACGTGGCCTTAGGCAAACGAGTCAGGGTTTCCTAAATTCTCCCATAAAAAATATTTAGGTGGCGACTCTGTATCTAGCAAAGCAGTCCATGTTTGGCACTTCTTTCTAAAAATCTGTTTTCTCAAAACGATTTGCCGGATTTGGACTCTTTGGTTCAGATTTAGAACCGTGACAATTTAAGAGTCCAAACTGCAGCGAGTCCACAAATGAACAGAACGGGGGGTCATCCCTCCCGGGGCGTTCGGGGGACGTCTACACCTACGTATCCCAAAGATGGGAATCAAGCCTTACGTAGTTCGGGTTAAGGTACACTCGTGTATTAACCCTCACCTTTTGCGCTCTAACTTTTGCCAAGGCCGCCATTCCGGGTTTTCAACCTTGCGAGCTATGTTCTTCTTTTCTTTTCAATTCTTTTCATTTCTTTTCTTCTTTTTCATCTTTTCTTTTCAATTTCTTCATTTTTCTTTTTTTCTTCTTTTTTTATTCTTTGCATTTTTTTTTGTTCTTTTTGTTCTTTTTTCTTGCTCTAACTTTTGCCTGAGTCGCCCTTCCGGCTTTTCGGCCCAGCGAGCCTCTCAAGGGTAAAAGTTTAGCTTTGTTTATGTTGAATGGTTTGAGATCTTGGAGCCATCTGAATCCAAGAGAATGGCTGCTGTTCGCTGATGATGTAGAAGTCCATCCAATGGAGGGTGAATTTGCCCCTAGTGTTGTGGATTGGAACTTGGTTTATCCTTCAACAACACTTTCTTCTTTCCTCCCTTCTGGGATTTGGCGTTCTTGCCGATCTTCATTGGTTTGCAGAATAATCCATCTTCGGCTCTTCAAGCGTATCAGACATTTTTACCCCTAGTTCCAGGGGTGCTTCTGATCTAGTTTTGCAAGCTTTTTTTGATGAGATCTGATCTTCTTCATCTTTTCTTGCCCCTAGTTCATGGGCTGCTTCAAATTTGGCCACACAGGCCTCACATCATGGTTTGCCC
The DNA here is from genome assembly GCF_055761805.1 of Camellia sinensis. NCBI lineage: Eukaryota > Viridiplantae > Streptophyta > Magnoliopsida > Ericales > Theaceae > Camellia > Camellia sinensis. The sequence continues at coordinate 215,113,751 of NC_138961.1, forward strand.
TGGAACATTCTGAATCCAAGTTCAAGGTTTGAAATCAACAGGGGTCGAGTCTCGAGGCCGAGAGTGATCCTAAGCTACACAATCTCAAGAGCGATTCCGCACAGGTCTTCGCAGGACGGCGCAAATCATTTTTTGAAATTTTTTTAAGAAAGTGACTAGTCGCTCGCGCTGAAGACAATGCGAAACCAATTTTGATCAAGCTAGGATCCTTCTCAGTACTCACGTTAACAAGCATGATTTCATTCATTAAGGGCTTAGCATGCCTCTCTTTCTCTCAATTGATCAAATTTTTGCAAATCCCAAGGAATTCTTTCCTCTTTGTTTTCATCACAGTGTTCAAAAGGTTTTGAAAAACTTAGGTCAATGCAATGAGTTCGAGGCACAGAAAAGAAGGCGAAAAGCACTGCCATTTCATTAAGAACTTCTGGCACAACTGGCACAAGGCAAAAGCAAACACAAGAATGTGAAAATCATTGCTGTTCATTCAAATCTGTTGGCATTACTGGTTCCAAGGCAAAAACAGACTCAAAAGAAAATGAAAAGATAAGCACAAAACAAGCAAGTGATGTCGGAGGTAACACCCCCGAAATCACCCGATTCCAACAAAATAGGACTGACTTGGTACAACAAGACAGACCGAACTGACTCAGTAAGAAAAGACTGACTCTGTACAAAATAACAAGACTGACCCAATACCCAAGTCAGAAAGTACAAATTAACAACATTCGCAAATGTGCTCAAAACAGTGCATGCCATCCACCATATCTAGAGTAAACTGGGCGCCATCCGCAGGCGGTTCATCCCCTGATCACATGGTCACATTATCCTCCAAGTTCACCGATCCAGTGCCGATAGACTTTGCAGGACCTGACGCAAAGATGGCCTTTTTATCAATCAGATCTTGTATTTCATGGTGAAGATGAAGACACATGTCAGTGTCATGGCCAGCTTGTTGATGAAAGACACAGTACTTCGCCAGGTTGTGGGAGAGAGGATGTTTATTCAGTAATGGCCGCGGCTTCAGGGGCTTCAGATGCCCCTTTTCGATCAGGACCCCCAGGGCCGTTGATAGAGACATGTCCAGTGGGGTGAACACCCTCTGGCCCCGAGGTGGGTATTTGGCAGGTTGTGAGCTGGTTGTGTTGGATGTACCAGCGAAAGGGTCGGTAGGTGCTGACTTTTGATGATCTCTTCCGAGTGTAGGATTAGAGCTGAAAGGGGTGTTTCTGGTACAACATCTCTTGTCTCGACTTGCCCCTTGATTCAGACTACCCCCAACTTGAGTGGCAAAAGTATCATCCATAGTTTTTGCAACCACTGCAAGGACTTGCTGTTTGTTTAGTCCTTCGGCCTTCAAAGCCTCAACAGCCCGTTGAAGGTGTTCATGGGGACCAATTCATGTCCCTACCCTGTTCTTACCACTCGCCCCCACTTTGCCAAGGGATCGACTTTCTTCAAATGCAGCCTGTCCCAAGATTGGGGAGCCTTTTGTCATGAAATTCCCGGTATGTGATGTGGTCGATGAGGGAGCCAATGTCTCAGAGGCCAGATTTGTCACAGTTCTCTGAAGATCTTCGATCATTCTCTTCAACTCAGAAGTAGTGGGTTCACGGGTTTGAGACGATTGGAGTCCAGGTGCATCCATCATGCATAAGTCCATGCTTTCTGGAATGAACACCTCAGGCTTTGGTAGGTGGGCCGGGGTGATGTATATGCTGGGGTCGAAGGTGGATGGCAGTATATGGATGAGATTGAGGTGGGCAGGAGATGTTTGGTCATTGGGGTCTAAAGGTGGAGCTATCGTCCGGTTGTCGATGAGATTTTGAACCTCATGACGCAGGCAGTAGTAACGGTCAGTGCCATGACCGTGTTACTGATGGTACACACAGTACTTGGAGGGGTTATGTCTGGCTGGGAGTGGGTCAGGCAGAGGTTGAGGATTGAGGGATTTGAGATACCCTCTTTCCATCAAGATTTTTAGTGCACTAGTCAGGCTCATATAGAGAGGGGTGAAAGTTCTGCCCTGAGCTCGGGCTGGGCCGGCGGTTTGTAGGCTTGGTTTGGCAAAAGGATTGGCTGTGGCAACTGTATTGATTTTGGTGGGTTTGGGAATAGCGCTATTACTAGCATTGGTACTCCCTGAAATCACCCTCTTTGTCGGTTCACTTGTTCTAGGAATGATCCCACTATTGAACGCATTCTCGGTCTGAACCCCCAGTTTATGCAAACTTTTGAAAGTGAATAGCGGAGCGACTATCAACTTTTGCAACATATCATGCTCGAGGTTTCGCACCATCAACTGCACTTGATCCCTCTCAGAAGGGCGGCAATCTGTCGTCTGTGCTGCCTTTGCCCTCCACCTCGCAACAAATTCCCCAAAAGGCTCTGTTGGGTTCTGGCGGGTTGCTTCAAGCTCTTGGATGGTCATTTCAACTTGGGTATTGTAAGAATACTGATTAACAAAGGCCTCAGCCAATTCTTCCCAGTTTTGCTTCACTGTATTCTTCAACTTGGCCTACCAAGCGGCTGCTACACCCGACAGGGTTCTTCTATACAGAGAGAGTTTCTATGGTTTAGTCAGACCCATCGGCTTCAGGATATCCAAGAAAAGTCGGATATGTACCATAGGATCTCCAGACCCGTTGAAACAGCCAATATGTGGCATTTTGAATAGTCTGGGAGTTGTACGGCAGCCTCGGTGTATCCATCCTCAATGTCGGAAATGGAGTTAAGGCCCTGTGCCTTTTTGAATTGCTTCTCAAGGTTTGCGATTTTCACCGCGGTCGGATCGAGGTCACTAGCATCAAGGGGATAAAGCCTCTCATTAGGCTGCACCAGAGGTCTAAAAACTCAGGCTTGAGCCAACCCTTCTCGAGGATCTGGACCATGAAATCTTCAGCTGGCGGAAGTGGGTCAAAGTTCGGCTGGGGTCCCAAAGCTGGACGTGAGGCAGATGCCCCAGATGGGCGCTGCGTTTCAATACTAGTCTCAGCCTGCATGGTAGTTCCCTGATTTAATGCTGCTATCATGGCCACAAATTCTTCTGAACCCTATGCCATCACGGTCTGCTGATGATGTGACTGGTGACCGACGGATCAGATGAACTGGTGAGCCTTGACTGGCCCTTCTCTGCCTTGCCTCAGCGAAGGAAAACACTGGTTGCTCGGAACTGAGTCTCTGACTGGACAAAGTCTATAAGCACTAGTCCAATGTACCCGGGGGATATTGGAACCTTCTGAAGCTATGATTCCAGGACTACCTAGCAAAAGAGAAAACAGGCAGCATCTCAGCCCATTTTTTCCAAAACAGATATGAGCGTAGCTGAATGACCGTGCTCTCTGCCAAATTCTGCCCAAAAGTTCGCCTGTAAACTGATACCCTCAGGTAAAACTGATTCCCAAATACTGATGCCCGCAGGCCTGATACCTAGACTTGCAAACTGTTACATGCATTCCTGTAGGGACACACCCTAAAAGCACATAGCAAGCAAGTGAGAGCCAAAACACCCTTATGTTGGGATAGGGTTTCCCTGCCCTATTTTGTCAGGAGCTAGGGTTTCACTATGCACGCAGCGGTTTCAAACAACCTGTAATCGGGTAAGCAACCTGTCCTAGCTTTGGAATGGTCACTATGGATTCCGAATATGCACTAGGTCGAATGGTCAAAAAAAGGGTGCCCTGGTAAAACCAAGGTTTGTGTTACTGTCGTGGCAGAGCCCGCAACTAGTCAGCCTTATGGCATACTTCTCGAAGCGAGCTTCCGACAAACCGTTCAGGAATAGTATACGACAAACACGATGTCCTAGGCGCACCAATGCACATGCAATGCAAAGAAACATATAAGTGTAATCAAAATAAGATATCATGAGTTCGAGTCAAGTTCTCTAAATCCCCAGCAGAGTCGCAGAAACTGTAGACGTCTCCGAACGCCTCGGGAGGGAAATCTCGTTTTGTTTGTTTGGGCTCACTATAGTTCAGGACTCAAATGTCACGGTCCTATATCTAATCTCGCAGAGTGCAATGCAAGACCGATGAATCATCAAAGAGTCCAAATCTGGCAAATTGTTTTGGAAAACAAATTTTTAGAAAGAAGTGCCAAACATGGACTGCTTTGCCAGATATAGAGTCGCCACCAAAATATTTTATTTAGGGGAATTTAGGAATCCCTGACTCGTGCCAAAGGCCACGTGTCCGTCATCACCAAAGTTGCCTCGGCTCGGGAACTTGGGTACGATTGGGAAAGGTCACTTCGTGAGCACCCCCGCTCGCCGGATCAAAGATCGGCCTCTACTAACCATGATATCGAGTTTTGGAAAACATTATGCATTCTTATTCCGGTTATTAGCCTAGATTTACTACGTGATGCACACAGCATACAAGTATAGACTGGATCGCCTGAATTGGAACAACACATCTCATGTCTATTTATTTTGAAAATGGTTTGATGGTGCTACCCGCAAGTAGGCTAAGACGTGGATTTGCCACCCTCGGGTGGGCTTAGAAAACGTGATGGTTTGCCACTCCCAAGTGGGCTTAAAACTCACAGTCAATGCATTATTCCAATTCAGATAATCCAACCTTCACCCATAGGGATGCAAGCAGGAATATCACATAAGCATATAGCCTCATGGTAAGAATGCTATCATGGCAGTCACTCATACACATGCAAGGATGCTAAAGCATAAACACTTACCGAGTACTCTAAGCCAAAACAGAAGCTATGTTAGAAATCCATGCATGATCCTAACTATGCTGAAATGCCTAATGCAACACATGCAGGAATGCAACTACAATAGGCTCGACTATTCTAAAGATGACATGTGAAATGCTCCAACTAACAAGTATTCAACTCGGAATTGAAATACAATGCAGTTAGTATGATGCGCCGAGCCCGGTGCATGCAAGACAGATGAATGAATGCAAACATGCTATCATAAGTATGCTAATTGAAACATGCCCTAAACTAACCATCATAAGCCGGTAAATAAAAGGGAGAAAGCCATCATAAGCCGGTAAATAAAAGGGAGAAAGACGTGGGGTTGGAAGACATACATCACACACACGCACACTTATTACAACAATTGGCCCTCTCTCAGAGGGTTTGAAAGAATATTACACAACCAAAATAAATAACGAATTATTACACAATACTAATTACTTAACAAATGAATTAGGTAAGCAAAGTAAACTAGCATGCTATGCTACGTGCAATGGACTGCCTCAGCTCTGTTCCGAATGATGAAGGATGCATGCATACTCGGGTCGCCTTGTCGGGAAATTCCATCGCGACGCCTCGCCTTTGTTTGCAATTGATCTCAGAAACTTACACAAAGCTCTAGAAGGCTGAAACTCCACCTTGGGAAGGCCACTAACCAGTTATTAGCATGGGAGACCACCTGCCGACCACCCTTTGTGGTGGAGACCAAAGAAGGTGGTCGGCCTGCCAGAAAATCTGGTGGGCCGACCAGTTTCCACCTCTAGTTTCAAGTTTTTCTGCAACAAAGGCAAAAGAGAGAAAAGACAATGTATTTTCAGCAAATGTGTGCATGACTACTCTTCTCGTCCTTGCACAAGCTCAAGGGAGTGTAGTCCTCGATCCTCGTGCCACCAATCATGCATCTCGATGCATGATAGTCGAGAAGTTGAATTGCATGACCCGATGTGAAATGAATGCACATATAAGCAAGTAAAGCCAACAACTCTATGATGGACAGTCAAGAGTGTCGGCGATCGAGAATCGAGGCACGTTTCGTCACTTGGAGTACGAAACGTCCCTCGTTTCCCGTGTTAGGACTAAACCCTACTCCAAACACGAAGTAATGAGATGGCATACACAATGCGACTAACATGCAACCTAGCATACGCAATGCTATGGGCTAAAATGGCATAAGCAATGCACGTGACATAACATGGCATACACAATGCACTTACGAAGACTATCATGCGCACATGAACTAAATGGCATATACAAATGAAAGATGGACTTACACCAATATGAGTGGACCTCAGCCACACTGACATCAGCGGCCATATGATGAAAACGAGACAACCGAAATACATGCAAACATGCACGAATGCAAAGGACCGATCCTAAGGCACCAACATGCAACTCTAACAAAGCATGGAAAAGGATGAAATATGGCATAGAATGGCACATGATCCAACTCTGAAATATGATACACAATGGTCCCGAATCATGCAAACACTTCACACGATGCATGCTAAATGGCCCGAATACCGAAACTAGTGAAGTACGTTACACTAGAGGTACACAAAGCAATGCACAAATGGAAAAACCAACCCCAAACAGACCCTAGGCAAGTCCAAGACAGTGGGCAATTGGTCTAAAATGATGGCTCGGAATGCATTCAAATGAAGCCCATGCAATGGTCGGTAAATGAGGCATAGAAGCCCGACTCTCTAATGCACTTAAAGAGTGGAAATCATGGGAATATGACATGTATATAAGCTTTGAAATATGATGTGCAATGGCCCCAAAACATGAAAACTCCACAGTATATGCATGCAATGGACCTCAAAACTCAAAGTTGAGCATGGATATTGAACTACGTGCATGCAAAACAAGCATCATTCGACCATGAGACCCAAAAAAAGAGCTAAGGCAGTCCAAAACATGCACAAAATCAATTTAAGGCATGGCCAAAATATGCTAGGAAAGGCGGCCAAAACATCATGCAAAACAAGCTAGTGAGCATGGTTTACACTACATGTATATGAAGCACATGAGGGGCCACCAAACCAACCAAAAAAAGAAACATGGCATGCCAAAATATGACCAAAAACCCACTGAAACTCAGTCAACACATGTTAGAATGAAGTGTTCCTTTGAAAGGCCAATGAGAGGGTTGTTCGACACATGTATGATGGACACACAAAATGGAAAAACTACCTCTGGACAGAGGTTATGAAGGCCTTAAAACTGATTGAAAAGGGCCTGAAATGAGTCTAGGAAGCATGCAAGTGAAGGCCCCTTTGGAAGGCCTTAAAGAGGATTACTTTACACATGCATAATAGACATCCAACATGGCAAAAACAACTCTGGACAAAGTTCATGCAGGTCATAAAACTCAAAAATAATGGCCTGAAATATGCTCAAGAAGTGTGCAAATATGGGCTCCTTTGTAAGGCCAAGAAAGCTAGTAAACAAAACAAGGGGTGAGAGGGTCACCCCTCTCTGATTTTGATGCTCAAAAATACATAATAAACACTAAAAATCTGCTGGATTTCAGTGGTCAAAAGGGCCAACAAAGCTCACAACAAAGGCCCTAATGCATGGCCTAAAACAAGAGGAAGTGAAGCATGCAAGGGGGTAGATGACCCCCAACAGAAAAATAGTCTTAAACAAACATGTTTAGAAGCTCAAAAAAAGACTTTTTCCAGTTTATGACAAAGCCTAAATATGCTTGCAAACTAGGCTAAGACATGGATCAAAATAATGCTCAAAAGAGGGAAAAATGATTACCCTTGGAGACTAGCAAAAACCAGCAGCCTCTGGACCCAAAAACCCAACCTTGAACCTCTGAAAATACCCTCCAAAGGTCTTAGGTTGATGATGGAAGGGTTAGGCTATGGAGTTGTGTGCAAAGGGGCCAAGAACCAAGCAATTTAGAGCCAAAAGAGAGAGATATATTGTTTAGCCCTAACAAAAATCTGAACCCTTACAAATGGAGAGGGAGGGCTTCCTTTATAGAGAGGAGAGGAAAAAGCTTCTCCAAGAAGCTTCAAAGCTAGGTTTAACATCCTCCAAACACGTGTATGGAGGATGCAGCAAATGCCTTCCAGCTGGCACAGCTGGAACACACTCATTGAGACAAACAAGGAGAGAGCAGGCCAACCAGTTCAAGTGGTCGGCCGACCACTTGACCTGGTTGGCCGACTAGGTCAAAAGGGTCAAGGTGGTCGGCCACCCCTTATGATGAAGCCCCAGAAGTTAGCTTTCCAATGGCTCAAACCTTGCATTAAAATTCCATCTGTGCAAAAAAGTTATGCCTATTTTGGTAAAGCCGCGCAGATTCGGTCCAACCGGATTGATGCCCAACTTCAACCAACCATATCTCCCCCGTCCAGACTTGGCTTTAGGAGATTCTTAAGTGCAAAATGAAAACCCGGAAGTCTTCTTTCCAACGGTGTGGCCTCATAGCTTAAATCCAAGTGTATAGACAGATAAGCCTGATTTAGCGAGGACCGCTTGACTCTCTCTTAGCGATTCATGCCCATCCTCTTCCTCAACTAGGTTTCTTCTCTCCACTCTTATTTTCTTCAACTCCAAACCCCCGAACAAGGTGTTTTGAAAGATTTTTCAAAGATCTCATCTCTCTTTCATTCATTTTCACTTTGTCCTTGCTCAGTTTACCGAAAAGCGCGACATTTAACGAAATGCGAGCATCGGACATCGTAGAACTTTATTTTGAAAACGTTTTGAAAGAGAGGGTTTCAAGTCTAAAAAATTTTGATCAAGATTGTTTTGGTCCAAAAAAAGGGGTATGAAGTTGAGATTTGACTCTCTCCTTGCCGAAGAAACTGAACCTTTGCCCTACACACCTTTCTCCATCAAGTAAATCATCAATAGTGCCCAAGTCTTAAGGGCAGTAAAAAATGGGGTGTCTATAGTTGCCACTCTTTGACAGAACTCGGAAGTCAAGAAGTGACCGGAGTGAATGTCAAAGCCCAGAGACGACCCATTTTTGACAAGGCCGAAGACTTGGAAAAACAAACAAAGTACAGATAAATAAATGGTTGCGCTCGCAAGCTGCCTACGTATCCCTTTGCCAGGAATCAAACCAGCGTAGTTCAGGGGCAGGATGCAAAATGTTATGCAGGAAGATTTTGATAATTGGACTTATACGCTACGCGAAGCCGGTTTGATAATTGGACTTATACGCTGCGTGAAGCCGATTTGATAATTCAGGATTTATGCAATTTAATAGCTAAAATGCAATGTAATAGCTAGGAAGTGAAGGTACCTTACAGGGGCATTTGGCAATGACGTACCTCATGCTGCTGGGGATCTCTCGCTTCTTCTTGGTTGAACCACAGGTACTACTTTTCTCCCGGACTATGCTCGCAGCTTTCCCTATTCTCTAACAGGGTGACAGACTAGGTTGGTTCAGTATCCAGAATTGAGGTGCATACACATGCTATCTCAATCTATGGGGCTGCCATACAGATTACAAGCTGAGGATATACCTCTGGGTATTTAAACCAAACTTTAGTCTCGGACATCCTAAACCTTTGCGTTCTAGGCAAGAGCCATTCGAACTCTAGTTTCCACCGTCTCAGTTGGTCTCCTAGGAACTCACCGCAAACACAGGCAGGTGGCTATACCAGACCACCGGAAGTCGTTCGGGCATGACAAACCACAAGGAATTGCACCTTTAGAGGATTTAAGGTCTCCTAGACTAGAAAGTGCACAAGACAGTGCGAATGATACAAAAATACAATGTGCACAAGATAGTGCGATGCAGAGCGAATGCGCAAAACAGTGCGATACAGATAAGGTGCGCAAGATAGCGCGATGCAATGCACTAACAAGTGTGGAGAGGTGCGCAAAATAGCGCGAAGTGATATGCAAAGCACAAGACAGTGCGATTGAGGTGCGCAAAATAGCGCGAATGAAAGTAATGCACAGGACAGTGCGATGTGCAAAATAGCGCGAATATAAACTGTACAAAATAGTGCGATTGAGGTGCGCAAAATGGCATGAATGATAAACTGCACAAAACAGTGCGATGCACAAAATAGCGTAAATGTAAACTGCACAAAACAGTGCAATGCGCAAAATAGCGCGAATGTAAACTGCACAAAACAGTGTGATACGCTAAACAGCGCGAGTGATTTGAAATGCACTAACAGTGCGATACGCTAAACAGCGTGAGTGATTTGAAATGCACTAAACAGTGCGATACGCTAAACAGCGCTAGTGATATGCAATGCATAAGATAGTGTGAGTGAGATACAACCACAAGATGCACAAGACAGTGCTAGTGAGATACAAAGTGTAAGTGCACAGGACAGTGCGATAAAATGCATCTTCTATGCAAGTATGGGGGCATTTTCTACGCAACAGATATGAACATTTTCTATGCAAGTGTGGAAGCACATTCTACGCAATATTGAAAGCATATTCTATGTATGAGACAAGCAAAGCATATTCTATGCGAAATCGAAAGCAAGCATATTCTATGCATGAATCATAACGATGCGCGGCACGCATGCAACAACAGTGTATATGAAAGTTCACATTCTATGCAATAGAGGAGCATCAAATATGTACTCTGGTGCTCTGATTTGCCTCTTAGAGGACTTCGTAACACACTCAGCTCAAAAAGGGCACACCCTATTCATATTGGCGAGAGATAACATTTGCATGTGAAACCCTCGGGTGCTGCTTGGACTGCCATTCTGACTTGAAGCAGGCCTACACTTGGGGTCGAGATACACTCATACTCTAGAGAAACGGCAAGGCCTGAGAAGGCGCACTTAGAATGCAGTCTCGGATTTTGCTAAAGTTGAAACATGCTAAGATGCTACAAATTTTCCCTCTTTTCTTTTGCTTTGCAGTCCGGAACCTAAATAGCTTCAGATAGGTCCTTGTTTTACTGTTATGACATGACCTGGGTTGAACCCTGCGGCTTTATGAAAGAACCAATCCTGTTTTGCACAAATGTGGAGAACGACACGGCAGTCTGAGCACAAAACGATTTTTGAAATTAAAATAAGAAATGAGTTCTCAACCGGGTATTGAGCCTACAACTGACCACAGCCAAAACGACTCAACAATGGAAAACAAAGGTAGAACAACCTAAACACAACTCAGCAAAGGAAAAACAAGGTAAAATGACCTAAACATCTGTTGACACTCAAACGACTCAAAACAAGAATCGAGACAAACAAAAACGCACAAACACAACACTCAACTGGGTTACAAAGGCAAGATACCTCTCGGTGCATAAGGAGCCATTTTCTCCGGGTATTGTTTCCCACCCTTTCTTATTTGTGATTCTCACATCACTTGGCCCTCAGGCTCGGTTTTTTCTGAAAAAGCCCTTGTCCTCACTTTTTCTGTCAGCGCACATCTCTCTATTCTTTAATCTCTCATTTTTTTATCCCTTACTTGGGTGGTTGATGGATAAACAGGAAGTTGTGGGTTCATGCCCAGTATTATCAGCTCGCGACTATTTTTTCCAGTGACGTCTAGTCGATGCCCCGGATGAGGGGGTAGAGTATCTTGGTCCATTCCAATTCGTGCTTCACACTTGGCTTGATACCTCGTTGCTTGGAGGATGAGAGAGCTTTCAGCCCCTTTGTTGACAGTTTCAGTTGTGCCCTTTTCTGGCAGGGAGAGTCCCCTTCTTGGCAAGTATGGTGCCCTTTCTGGCAAATGCATTGACAACGGGGAAAAGACAGGAAGCCTGACTCAACTGTGCCCCTAGTTCATTATTTTGACCATTTTTGTTTTGGTTTTCTACTAAAGCAATTTGACCAATATGAGAGTTAAATTAACATGCTTGTTCGATTTTCTGATTTGAAATCATGCAAGTCAGGTTATGAGCACTGAAAATTTTCCTTTTTTGAGTCCAAGAAAAAGGTCCAGTTTGGGAAAAAGTGGATAATTTTTGAGAGAATCAGTCAACCTTAGTAAAAATTCTCAAAAACTATTTTTGCAAATGGCCACTGCTCGACCAACACGGAACTTACTCTTGAGATGCACAACCTCAGATCCAAAGGAAAATTGCCCCTTGCTTGAAGAGAGCTACATGGTAACGGAGAGTTGCCCCCTGTTTGAATGGCACCGTAGCGCGTTGAATGGCAACGGAAAGTTGCCCCTTGTTTGAATGGCACCGCAGCGCATTGTAGTCAGTCCTTAGAGTGACGAACACAACCAAATCCTCAGATACAGAGAAGACAAAGATGACCAGAACCATCACATGGACACAGTAGAATTTGAAGTGTTTTATGGTTGAACTTCAGAATGAAGTTGCCTACGTATCCCAAACATGGAAATCAAGCCTTACGTAGTTCGGGTTAAGGTACACTCGTGTATTAACCCTCACCTTTTGCGCTCTAACTTTTGCCAAGGCCGCCCTTCCAGTTTTTCAACCTTGCGAGCTATGTTCTTCTTTTCTTTTCAATTCTTTTCATTTCTTTTCTTCTTTTCTTCTTTTTCATCTTTTCTTTTCAATTTCTTCATTTTTCTTCTTTTCTTCTTTTTTGATTCTTTGCATTTTTTTTGTTCTTTTTGTTCTTTTTCTTGCTCTAACTTTTGCCTGGGTCGCCCTTTTGGGTTTTCGGCCCAGCGAGCCTCTCAAGGGTAAAAGTTTAGCTTTGTCCATGTTGAATGGTTTGAGATCTTGGAGCCATCTGAATCCAAGAGAATGGCTGCTGTTCGCTGATGATGTAGAAGTCCATCCAATGGAGGGTGAATTTGCCCCTAGTGTTGTGGATAGGAACTTGGTTTGTTCTTCAACAATACTTTCTTCTTTCCGCCCTTCTGGGATTTGGCATTCTTGCCGATCTTCATTGGTTTGCAGAATGATCCATTTTCGGCTCTTCGAGCGTATCAGACATTTTCACCCCTAGTTCTAGGGGTGCTTCTGATCTAGCTTTGCAAGCTTTTTTTGATGAGATATGATCTTCTTGATCTTTTCTTGCCCCTAGTTCGTGGGCTGTTTCAAATTTGGCCACACCGGCCTCACATCATGATTGGCCTTGGAACATTCTGAATCCAAGTTCAAGGTTTGAAATCAAGAGGGGTCGAGTCTCGAGGCCGAGAGCGATCCTAAGCTGCACAATCTCAAGAGCGATTCCGCACAGGTCTTCGCAGGACGGCGCAAAACATTTTTTGAAATTTTTTTAAGAAAGGACTAGTCGCTCGCGCTGAAGACAATGCGAGACCAATCTGGATCAAGCCAGGATCCTTCTCAGTACTCACGTTAACAAGCATGATTTCATTCATTAAGGGCTTAGCATGCCTCTCTTTCTCTCAACTGATCAAATTTTTGCAAATCCCGAGGAATTCTTTCCTCTTCGTTTTCATCACAGTGTTCAAAAGGTTTTGAAAAACTTAGGTCAATGCAATGAGTTCGAGGCACAGAAAAGTAGGCAAAAAGCATGATTTCGAGGCATGATTTCATTCATTAAGGGCTTAGCATGCCTCTCTTTCTCTCAACTGATCAAATTTTTGCAAATCCCGAGGAATTCTTTCCTCTTCGTTTTCATCACAGTGTTCAAAAGGTTTTGAAAAACTTAGGTCAATGCAATGAGTTCGAGGCACAGAAAAGTAGGCAAAAAGCACTGCCATTTCATTCAGAACTTCTAGCACAAGGCAAAAGCGAACACAAGAATGTGAAAATCACTATTGTTCATTCAAATCTGTTGGCATTACCGGCTCCAAGGCAGAAACAGACTCAAAACAAAACGAAAAGATAAAAACAAAACAAGCAAGTGATGTCGAAGGTAACACCCCCGAAATCACCCGATTCCAACAAAATAGGACTGACTTGGTATAACAAGACAGACCCAACTGACTCAGTAAGAAAAGACTGACTCTATACAAAAGAACAAGACTGACCCAATACCCAAGTCAGAAAGTACAAATTAACAACATTCGCAAATGTGCTCAAAACAGTGCATGCCATCCACCATATCTAGAGTAAACTGGGCGCCATCCACAGGCGGTTCATCCCCCGATCACATGGTCACATTATCCACCAAGTTCACCGATCCAGTGCTGATAGACTTTGCAGGACCTGACGCAAAGATGGCCTTTTTATCAATTAGATCTTGTATTTCATGGTGAAGACGAAGACACATGTCAGTGTCATGGCCAGCTTGTTGATGAAAGACACCGTATTTCATCGGGTTGTGGGAGAGGGGAAGTTTATTCAGTAATGGCCGCGGCTCCAGGGGCTTCAGATGCCCCTTTTCGATCACGACCCCCAGGGCCGTTGACAGAGACATGTCCAGTGGGGTGAACACCCTCTGGCCCCGAGGTGGGTATTTGGCAGGTTGTGAGCTGGTTGTGTTGGATGTACCAGCGAAAGGGTCGGTAGGTGCTGACTTTTGATGATCTCTTCCGAGTGTTGGATTGGAGCTGAAAGGGGTGTTTCTGGTACAACATCTCTTGTCTCGACTTGCCCCTTGATTCAGACTACCCCCAACTTGAGTGGCAAAACTATCATCCATAGTTTTTGCAACCACTACAAGCACTTGCTGTTTATTTAGTCCTTCGGCTTTCAAAGCCTCAACAGCCCGTTGAAGGTGTTCATGGGGACCAATTCCTGTCCCTACCCTGTTCTTACCACTCGCCCCACTTTGCCAAGGGATCGACCTTCTTCAAATGTAGCCCGTCCCAAGATTGGGGAGCTTTTTGTCATGAAATTCCCGGTATGTGATGTGGTCGATGAGGGAGCCAATGTTTCAGAGGTCAGATTTCTCACAGTTCTCTGAAGATCTTCGATCATTCTCTTCAACTCAGAAGTAGTGGGTTCACGGGTTTGATATGATTGGAGTCCAGGTGCATCCATCATACATAAGTCCATGCTTTCTGGAATGAACACCTCAGGCTTGGGTAGGTGGGTCGGGGTGATGTACATGCTGGGGTCGAAGGTGGATGGTAGTATATGGATGAGATTGAGGTGGGCAGGAGATGTTTGGTCATTGGGGTCTGAAGGTAGAGCTATCGTTCGGTTGTCGACCAGATTTTGGACCTCATAACGCAGGCGGTAGCAACGGTCGGTGCCATAACCGCGCTGCTGATGGTACACACAGTACTTGGAGGGGTTATGTCTGGCTAGGAGTGGGTCAGGCAGAGGTTGAGGATCGAGGGATTTGAGATACCCTCTTTCCATCAAGATTTTTAGTGCGCTAGTCAGGCTCATATAGAGAGGGGTGAAAGTTCTGTCCTGAGCTCGGGCTGGGCCGGTGGTTTGTAGGCTAGGTTTGGCAAAAGGGTTGGCTGTGGCAACTGCATTGATTTCGGTGGGTTTAGGAATAGCGCTACTACTAGCATTGGTACTCCCTGAAATCACCCTCCTTGTCGGTTCACTTGTTCTAGGAATGATCCCACTGTTGAACGCATTCTCGATCTGAACCCCCAGTTCATGAAAACTTTTGAAAGTGAATACTGGGGCGACTATCAACTTTTGCAACATATCGTGCTCGAGGTTTCGCACCATCATCTGCACTTGATCCCTCTCAGAAGGGCAGCGGTCTCTCATCTGTGTTGCCTTTGCCCTCCACCTCGCAACAAATTCCACAAAAGGCTCTATTGGGTTCTGGCGGGTTGCTTCAAACTCTTGGATGGTCATTTCAACTTGGGTATTGTAAGAATACTGATCAACAAAGGCCTCAACCAATTCTTCCTAGTTTTGCTTCACTGTATTCTCCAACTTGGCGTACCAAGCGGCTGCTACATCCGACAGGGTTCTTCCATACAGAGAGAGTTTTTGTGGCTTAGTCAGACCCATCGGCTTCAGGATATCCAAGAAAAGCCGGATATGTACCATAGGATCTCCAGACCCGTTGAAGCGGCCAATATGTGGCATTTTGAATCTGTCTGGGAGCCGTACAGCAGCCTCGGTGTATCCATTCTCAATGTCGGGAATGGAGTTAAGGCCCTGTGCCTTTTTGAATTGCTTCTCAAGGTTTGCGATTTTCACCGTGGTTGGATCAAGGTCACTAGCATCAAGGGGATAAAGCCTCTCATTAAGCTGCACCAGAGGTCTAAAAACTCAGGCTTGAGCCAACCCTTCTCGAGGATCTGGACCCTGCAAATCTTCAGTTGGCAAAAGTGGGTCAAAGTTCGGCTGGGGTCCCAGCTGATGATGTGATTGGTGACCGACGGATTAGATGAATCGGTGAGCCTTGACTAGCCCTTCTCTGCCTTGCCTTAGCGATGGAAAACGCTGGCTGCTCTGAACTGAGTCTCTGACTGGACAAAGTCTATCAGCACTAGTCCAATGTACACGGGGGATATTGGAGCCTTCTGAAGCTATGATTCCAGGACTACCTAGCAAAAGAGAAAAAGGCAGCATCTCAGCCCATTTTTTCCAAAACAGATATGAGCGTAGCTGAATGACCGTGCTCTCTACCAAATTCTGCCCAAAAGTCCGCTTGTAAACTGATACCCTTAGGTAAAACTGATTCCCAAATACTGATGCCTGCAGGCCTGATACCCAGACTTGCAAACTGTTACATGCATTCCTATAGGGACACACCCTAAAAGCACATAGCAAGCAAGTGAGAGCCAAAACACCCCTATGTCGGGGTAAGGTTTCCCAGCCCTAATTTGTTAGGAGCTAGGGTTTCACTACGCACGCAGCGATTTCAAACAACCTGTAAGCGGTAAGCAACTTGTCCTAGCTTTGGAATGGTCACTATGGATCCCTAATATGCACTAGGTCGAATGGTCAAAAAAAGGGTGCCCCGGTAAAACTGGGGTTTGTGTTCCCGTCGTGGCAGAGCCCGCAACTGGTTAGCCTTATGGCACGCTTCTCGAAACGAGCCTCCTGCAAACCGTTCAGGAATAGCATACGGCAAACACGGTGTCCTAGGCACACCAATGCACATGCAATGCAAAGAAACACATAAGTGTAATCAAAACAAGATATCATGAGTTCGAGTCAAGTTCTCTAAATCCCCAGCAGAGTCACTAGAAACTGTAGACGTCCCCGAACGCCCCGGGAGGGAAATCCCGTTTTGTTCGTTTGGGCTCACTACAGTTCAGGACTCAAATGTCACGGTCCTGTATCTAATCTCACAGAGTGCAATGCAAGACCGATGAATCATCAAAGAGTCTAAATCTGGCAAATCGTTTTGGAAAATAGATTTTTAGAAAGAATTGCCAAACATGGACTGCTTTGCCAGACACAGAGTCGCCACCTAAATATTTTATTTTGGGAGAATTTAGGAAACCCTGACTCGTGCCAAAGGCCACGTGTCCGTCATCACCAAAGTGGCCTCGGCTCGGGAACTTGGTTACGATTGGGGAAGGTCACTTCGTGAGCATCCCCGCTCGCCCGATCAAAGATCGACCTCTACTAACCATGATATCGAGTTTTGGAAAACATTATGCATTTTTATTCCGGTTATTGGCCTAGATTTACTACGTGATGCGCACAACATACAACTATAGACTGGATTGCCTGAATTGGAACAACACATCTCATGTTTGTTTATTTTGAAAATGGTTTGATGGTGCTACCTGCAAGTAGGCTAAGACGTGGATTTGCCACCCTCGGGTGGGCTTAGAAAACGTAATGGCTTGCCACTCTCAAGTGGGCTTAAAACTCACAGTCAATGCATTATTCCAATTCAGATAATCTAACCTTCACCCACTGGCATTCAGGCAGGTATATCACATAAGTACATAGCCTCATGGTAAGAATGCTATCATGACAGTCACTCACACACATGTAACGATGCTAAAGCATAAACACTTACCGAGTACTCCAAGCCAAAACAAAAGCTATGTTAGAAATCCATGCATGATCCTAACTATGCTGAAATGCCTAATGCAACACATGCAGGAATGCAACTACAATAGGCTCGGCTATTCTAAAGATGGCATGTGAAATGCTACAACTAACAAGTATTCAACTCGGAATTGAAATACAATGCAGTTAGTATGATGCGCCGAGCCCGGTGCATGCAAGACAGATGAATGAATGCAAACATGCTATCATAAGTATGCTAATTGAAACATGCCCTAAACTAACCATCATAACCTCGTAAATAAAAGGGAGAAAGACGTGGGGTTGGAAGACATACATCACACACACGCACACTTATTACAACAATTGGCCCTCTCTCGGCGGGTCTGAAAGAATATTACACAACCAAAATAAATAACAAATTATTACACAATACTAATTACTTAACAAATGAATTAGGTAAGCAAAGTAAACTAGCATGCTATGCTACGTGCAATGGACTGCCTCAGCTCTGTTCCGAATGATGAAGGATGCATGCATACTCGGGTCGCCTTGTCGGGAAATTCCATCGCGACGCCTCGCCTTGCCTTTGTTTGCAATTGATCTCAGAAACTTGCACAAAGCTCCAGAAGGCTGAAACTCCACCTTGGGAAGGCCACCGACCAGTTATTAGCATGGGAGACCACCTGCCGACCACCCGTTGTGGTGGAGACCAAAGAGGGTGGTCAGCCTGCCAGAAAATCTGGTCGGCTGACCAGTTTCCACCTCTAGTTTTAGTTTTTTCTACAACAAAGGCAAGAGAGAGAAAAGGCAATGTGTTTTCAACAAATGTGTGCATGACTACTCTCCCCGTCCTTGCACAAGCTCAAGGGAGTGTAGTCCTCGATCCTCGTGCCACCAATCACGCATCTCGATGCATGATGGCCGAGAAGTTGAATTGCACGACCCGATGTGAAATGAATGCACATACAAGCAAGTAAAGCCAACAACTCTATCATGGACAGTCAAGAGTGTCGACGACTGAGAATCGAGGCACGTTTCGTCACTTAGAGTACGAAACGTCCCTCGTTTCCCGTGTTGGGACTAAATCCTACTCCAAACATAAAGCAATGAGATGGCATACACAATGCGACTAACATGCAAACCTAGCATACGCAATGCTATGGGCTAAAATG
This sequence comes from Camellia sinensis, assembly GCF_055761805.1. Classification (NCBI taxonomy): domain Eukaryota; kingdom Viridiplantae; phylum Streptophyta; class Magnoliopsida; order Ericales; family Theaceae; genus Camellia; species Camellia sinensis. The sequence goes on from NC_138961.1 coordinate 215,132,378, forward strand.
GCATACGCAATGCACGTGTCATAACATGGCGTACACAATGCACTTTCGAAGACTATCATGCGCACATGAACTAAATGGCATATACAAATGCAAGATGGACCTACACCAATATGAGTGGACCTCAAGCACACTCACATCAGTGGCCATATGATGAAAACGAGACAACTGAAATGTATAGAAACATGCACGAATGCAAATGACTGATCCTAAGGCACCAACATGCAACTCTAACAAAGCATGGCAAAGGATGAAATATGGCGTAGAATGGCACACGATCCAGCTCTGAAATATGATACACAATGGTCCCGAATCAAGCAAACACTTCACACGATGCATGCTAAATGGCCTGAATACAGAAACTAGTGAAGTGCGTTACACTAGAGGTACACAAAGCAATGCGCAAATGGAAAAACCAACCCCAAATAGACCCTAGGCAGGTCCAAGGTAGTGGGCCATTGGTCTAAAATGATGGCTCGGAATGCATTCAGATGAAGCCCATGCAATGCTCGGTAAATGAGGCATACAAGCCTGACTCTCTAATGCACTTAAAGAGTGGAAATCATGGGAATATGACATGCATATAAGCTCTGAAATATGATGTGCAATGGCCCCAAAACATGAAAACTCCACAGTATATGCATGCGATGGACTTCAAAACTCAAAGTTAAGCATGGATATTGAACTACGGGCATGCAAAACAAGCATCATTCGACCATGAGACCCAAAAAAAGAGCTAAGGCAGTCCAAAACATGCACAAAATCAGTTTAAGGCATGGCCAAAATATGCTAGGAAAGGCGGCCAAAACATCATGCAAAACAAGCTAGTGAGCATGGTTTACACTACATGTATATGAAGCACATGAGGGGCCACCAAACCAACCAAAAAAAGAAACATGGCATGCCAAAATATGACCAAAAACCCACTGAAACTCAGTCAATACATGTTAGAATGAAGTGTTCCTTTGAAAGGCCAGTGAGAGGGTTGTTCGACACATGTATGATGGACACACAAAATGGAAAAACTACCTCTGGACAGAGGTTATGAAGGCCTTAAAACTCATTGAAAAGGGCCTGAAATGAGTCTAGGAAGCATGTAAGTGAAGGCCCCTTTGGAAGGCCTTGAAGAGGATTACTTTACACATGCATAATAGACATCCAACATGGCAAAAACAACTCTGGACAGAGTTCATGCCGGTCATAAAACTCAAAAATAATGGCCTGAAACATGCTCAAGAAGTGTGCAAATATGGGCTCCTTTGTAAGGCCAAGAAAGCTAGTAAACAAAACAAGGGGTGAGAGGGTCACCCCTCTCTGATTTTGATGCTCAAAAACACATAATAACCACTGAAAATCCGCTAGATTTCAGTGGTCAAAAGGGCCAACAAAGCTCACAACAAAGGCCCTAATGCATGGCCTAAAACAAAGGAAATGAAGCTTGCAGGGGGGTAGATGACCCCCAACAGAAAAATAGTCTTAAACAAACATGTTTAGAAGCTCAAAAAAAGACTTTTTCTAGTTTATGACAAAGCCTAAATATGCTTGCAAACTAGGCTAAGACATGGATCAAAATAATGCTCAAAAGAGGGAAAAATGATTACCCTTGGAGACCAGCAAAGACCAGCAGCCTCTGGACCCAAAAACCCAACCTTGAACCTCTAAAAATACCCTCCAAGGGTCTTAGGTTGATGATGGAAGGGTTAGGCTATGGAGTTGTGTGCAAAGGGGCCAAAAACCAAGCAATTTAGAGCTCAAAAGAGAGAGATATATTGTTTAGCCCTAACAAAAATCTGAACCCTTGCAAATGGAGAGGGAGGGCTTCCTTTATAGAGAGGAGAGGAAAAATTTTCTCCAAGAAGCTTTAAAGCTAGGTTAAACATCCTCCATACGCGTGTATGGAGGATGCAGCAAATGCCTTCTAGCTGGCACAGCTGGAACACACTCATTGAGACAAACAAGGAGAGAGCAGGCCGACCAGGTAAAAAGGGTGAAGGTGTTTGGCCACCCCCTATGATGAAGCCCCAGAAGTTAGCTTTCCAATGGCTTAAACCTTGCATTAAAATTCCATCTGTACAAAACGTTATGCCTGTTTTGGTGAAGCCGCGCAGATTCGGTCCAACCGTATTGATGCCCTACTTCAACCAACCATATCTCCCCCGTCCAGACTTGGCTTTAGGAGATTCTTGAGTGCAAATTGAAGCCCCAGAAGTCTTCTTTCCAACGGTGGTATCCTCATAGCTTAAATCCAAGTGTATAGACAGATAAGCCTAATTTAGCGAGGACCGCTCAACTCTCTCTTAGCGATTCATGCCCATCCTCTTCCTCAACTAGGTTTCTTCTCTCCACTCTTCTTTTCTTCAACTCCAAACCCCCGAACAAGGTGTTTTGAAAGATTTTTCAAAGATCTCATCTCTCTTTCATTCATTTCCACTTTGCCCTTGCTCGATTTACCGAAAAGCGCGACTTTTAACAAAATGCGAGCGTCGGACATCGTAGAACTTTATTTTGAAAACATTTTGAAAGAGAGGGTTTCAAGTCTAAAATCTTTTGATCAAGATTGTTTTGGTCCTAAAAAAGGGATATGAAGTTGAGATTTGACTCTCTCCTTGCCGAAGAAATTGAACCTTTGTCCTGCACACCTTTCTCCATCAAGTAAATCATCAATAGTGCCCAAGTTTTAAAGGCGGTAAAAAATGGGGTGTCTACAGTTGCCACTCTTTGACAGAACTTGGAAATCAAGAAGTGACGGGAGTGAATGTCAAAACCCAGAGACGATCCATTTTTGACGAGGCTGAAGACTTGGACAAACAAACAAAGTACGGATAAATAAATGGTTGCGCCCGCAGGCTGCCTACGTATCCCTTTGCCAGGAATCAAACCAGGGTAGTTCAGGGGTAGGATGCAAAATGTTATGCAGGAAGATTTTGATAATTGGACTTATACGCTACGCGAAGCCGGTTTGATAATTGGACTTGTACGCTGCGCGAAGCCGGTTTGATAATTCAGAATTTATGCAATGCAATGTAATGTAATAGCTAAAATGCAATGTAATAGCTAGGAAGTGAAGGTACCTTACAGGGGCAATTGGCAATGACGTACCTCATGCTGCTGAGGATCTCTCGCTTCTTCTTGGTTGAACCACAGGTACTACTTTTCTCCCTGACTATGCTTGCAGCTTTCCCTATTCTCCAACAGGGTGACAGACTAGGTTGGTTCAGTATCCAGAATTGAGGTGCATACACATGCTATCTCAATCTATGGGACTGCCTTACAGATTTCAAGCCGAGGATATACCTCTGGGTATTTAAACTAGACTTTAGTCTTGGAAATCCTGAACCTTTGCGTTCTAGGCAAGAGCCATTCGAACTCTAGTTTCTACCGTCTCAGTTGGTCTCCTAGGAACTCATCGCAAACACAGGCAGGTGGCTATACCAGACCACCGGAAGTCGTTCGGGCACGACAAACACCAAAGGAATTGCACCTTTAGAGAACTTAAGGTCTCCTAGACCAGAGGATTTAAGGTCTCCTAGACCAAAAAGTGCACAAGATAGTAAGAATGATACAAAAATACAATGTGCACAAGACAGTGCGATGCAGAGCGAATGCACAAAACAGTGCTAAATAGATGCACAAAATAGTACGATGCTAAAGGTGTACAAAACAGTACGAGCAGGGGGAATGCAAAAAACAGTGCGATACAGATAACGTGCGCAAGATAGCGTGATGCAATGCACTAACAAGTGTGGAGAGGTGCGCAAAATAGCGCGATGTGATATGCAAAGCACAAGACAGTGCAATTGCGGTGCGCAAAATAGCGCGAATGAATGCAAAGCACAGGACAGTGCGATGCGCAAAATAGCGCGAATGTAAATTGCACAAAACAGTGTGATTGAGGTGCGCGAAATAGCGCGAATGAATGTAATGCACAGGACAGTGCGATGCGCAAAATAGCGCGAATGTAAACTGCACAAAACAGTGCGATTGAGGTGCGCAAAATAGCGCGAATGAATGTAATGCACAGGACAGTGCGATGCGCAAAATAACGCGAATGTAAACTGCACAAAACAGTGCGATTGAGGTGCGCAAAATAGCGCGAATGATAAACTGCACAAAACAGTGCGATGCGCAAAATAGCGCGAATGTAAACTGCACAAAACAGTGCGATGCGCAAAATAGCGTGAATGTAAACTGCACAAAACAGTACAATGCACAAAATAGCGCGAATGTAAATTGCACAAAACAGTGCGATACGCTAAACAGCGCGAGTGATTTGAAATGCACTAATAGTGCGATACGCAAAACACCGCAATTGATTTAAAATGCACTAAACAGTGCGATACGCTAAACAGCGCATGTGAATTGAAATGCACTAAACAGTGCGATGCGCTAAACAACGTGAGTGATATGCAATGCACAAGATAGTGTTAGTGAGATACAACCACAAGATGCACAAGACAGTGCTAGTGAGATACAAAGTGTAAGTGCACAGGACAGTGCGATAAAATGCATCTTCTATGCAAGTATGGGGGCATTTTCTACCCAACAGATACGAGCATTTTCTATGCAAGTATGGAAGCACATTCTATGCAATATTGAAAGCATATTCTATGTATGAGACAAGCAAAGCATATTCTATGCGGAATCAAAAGCAAGCATATTCTATGCATGAATCATAACGATGCGCGGCACGCATGCAACAACAGTGTATATGAAAGTTCACATTCTATGCAATAGAGGGGCATCAAATATGTACTCTGGTGCTCTGATTTGCCTCTTAGAGGACTTCGCAACACACTTAGCTCAAAAAGGGCACACCCTGTTCATATTGACGAGAGATAACATCTGCATGTGAAACCCTTGGGTGTCGCTTGGACTGCCATTCTGACTTGAAGCAGGCCTACACTTGGGGTCGAGATACACTCATACTCCAGAGAAACGGCGAGGCCTGAGAAGGCACACTTGGAATGCTGTCTCGGATTTTGCTAAAGTTGAAACATGCTAAGATGCTCCAAATTTTCCCTCTTTTCTTTTGCTTTGCAGTCCGGAACCTAAATAGCTTCAGATAGGTCCTGGTTTTACTATTCTGACATGACCTGCGTTGAACCCTGCGGCTTTATGAAAGAACCAATCCTGTTTTGCACAAATGTGGAGAACGGCACGGCACTCTGAGCACAAAACTATTTTTGAAATGGAAATGAGAAAAGGGTTCTCAACCGGGTATTGAGCCTACAACTGACCACAGCCAAAATGACTCTACAATGGAAAACAAAGGTAGAACAACCTAAAGACAACTCAACAAAGGAAAAACAAGGTAAAATGACCTAAACATCTGTTGACACTCAAACGACTCAAAACAAGAATCGAGACAAACAAAAATGCACAAACACAATACTCAGCTGTGTTAGAAAGGCAAGAGAGCTCTCGGTGCATGAGGAGCCAGTTTCTCCAGGTATTGTTTCCCACCCTTTCTTATTTGTGATTCTCATATCACTCGGCCCTCAGGCTCGATTTTTTCTGAAAAAGCCCTTGTCCTCACTTTTTCTCTCAGCGCACATATCTCTATTATTTAATCTCTCATTTTTTTATCCCTTACCTGGGTGGTTGATGGATAAACAGGAAGTTGCGGGTTCATGCCCAGCATTATCAGCTCGCGGCTATTTCTTCCGGTGACGTCTAGTCGATGCCCCGGATGAGAGAGTAGAGTATCTTGGTCCATTCCAATTCGTAATTCACACTTGGCTTGATACCTCGTTGCTTGGAGGATGAGAGAGCTTTCAGCCCCTTTGTTGACAGTTTCAGCTGTGCCCTTTTCTGGCAGGGAGAGTGCCCTTCTTGGCAAGTATGGTGCCCTTTCTAGGAAATGCATTGACAATGGGGAAAAGACAGGAAGCTTGACTCAACTGTGCCCCTAGTTCATCATTTTGACCATTTTTGTTTTGGTTTTCTACTAAAGCAATTTGACAAATATGAGAGTTAAATTAACATGCTTGTTCGATTTTTTGATTTGAAATCATGCAAGTCAGGTTATGAGCACTGAGAATTTTCCTTTTTTGGGTCCAAGAAAAGGGTACAGTTTTGGAAAAAGTGGAATAATTTTCGAGAGAATCAGTCAACCTCAGTAAAAATTCTCAAAAACTATTTTTGCAAATAGCCACTACTCGACCAACACGGAACTTACTCTTGAGATGCACAACCTCAGATCCGAAAGAAAATTGCCCCTTGCTTGAAGAGAGCTGCATGGTAACGGAGAGTTGCCCCCTGTTTGAATGGCACCGCAGCGCGTTGAATGGCAACGGAAAGTTGCCCCTTGTTTGAATGGCACCGCAGCGCATTGTAGTCAGTCCTTAGAGTGACGAACACAACCAAATCCTCAGATACAGAGAAGACAAAGATGACCAAAACCATCACATGGACAGAGTAGAATTTGAAGTGTTTTATGGCTAGACTTCAGAATGAAGTTGCCTACATATCCCAAAGATGGGAATCAAGCCTTACGTAGTTCGGGTTAAGGTACACTCGTGTATTAACCCTCACCTTTTGCGCTCTAACTTTTGCCAAGGTCGCCCTTCCGGGTTTTCAACGTTGCGAGCTATGTTCTTCTTTTCTTTTCAATTCTTTTCATTTCTTTTCTTCTTTTCTTCTTTTTCATCTTTTCTTTTCAATTTCTTCATTTTTCTTCTTTTTTATTCTTTGCATTTTTTTTTGTTCTTTTTCTTCTTTTTCTTGCTCTAATTTTTGCCTGGGTCACCCTTCCGGGTTTTCGACCCAGCGAGCCTCTGAAGGGTAAAAGTTTAGCTTTGTCCATGTTGAATGGTTTGAGATCTTGGAGACATCTGAATCCAAGAGAATGGCTGCTGTTCGCTGATGATGTAGAAGTCAATCCAATGGAGGGTGAATTTGCCCCTAGTGTTGTGGATAGGAACTTGGTTTGTCCTTCAACAATACTTTCTTCTTTCCCCCCTTCTGGGATTTGGCGTTCTTGCCGATCTTCATTGGTTTGCAGAATGATCCATCTTCGGCTCTTCGAGCGTATCAGACATTTTCACCCCTAGTTCCAGGGGTGCTTCTGATCTAGCTTTGCAAGCTTCTTTTGATGAGATCTGATCTTCTTGATCTTTTTTTGCCCCTAGTTCGTGGGCTGCTTCAAATTTGGCCATACAGGCCTCACATCATGATTGGCCTTGGAACATTCTGAATCCAAGTTCAAGGTTTGAAATCAAGAGGGATCGAGTCTCGAGGCCAAGAGCGATCCTAAGCTGCACAATCTCAAGAGCGATTCCGCACAGGTCTTCGCAGGATGGTGCAAAACATTTTTTGAAATTTTTTTAAGAAAGCGACTAGTCGCTCGCGCTGAAGACAATGCGAAACCAATCTGGATCAAGCCAGGATCCTTCTCAGTACTCACGTTAACAAGCATGATTTCATTTATTAAGGGCTTAGCATGCCTCTCTTTCTCTCAATTGATCAAATTTTTGCAAATCCCGAGGAATTCTTTCCTCTTCGTTTTCATCACAATGTTCAAAAGGTTTTGAAAAACTTAGGTCAATGCAATGAGTTCGAGGCACAGAAAAGTAGGCGAAAAGCACTGGCATTTCATTCAGAACTTCTGGCACAACTGGCACAAAGAAGAAACGAACACAAGAATGTGAAAGTCACTGCTGTTCATTCAAATCTGTTGGCGTTACTGGCTCCAAGGCAGAAATAGACTCAAACCAAAACGAAAAGATAAACACAAACCAAGCACGTGATGTCCGAGGTAACACCCCCGAAATCACCTGATTCAAACAAAATAGGACTGATTTGGTACAACAAGACAGACCCAACTGACCCAGTAAGAAAAGACTGACTCTGCACAAAACAACAAGACTGACCCAATACCCAAGTCAGAAAGTACAAATTAATAACATTCGCAAATGTGCTCAAAACTTTGCATGCCATCCACCATATCTGGAGTAAATTGGGTGCCATCCGCAGGCGGTTCATCCCCCGATCACATGGTCACATTATCCTCCAAATTCACCGATCCAGTGCAGATAGACTTTGCAGGACCTGACGCAAAGATGACCTTTTTATTAATCAGATCTTGTATTTCATGGTGAAGACGAAGACACATGTCAGTGTCATGGCCAGCTTGTTGATGAAAGACACAGTACTTCGCCGGGTTGTGGGAGAGGGAAAGTTTATTCAGTAATGGCTGCGGCTCCAGGGGCTTCAGATGCCCCTTTTTGATCAGGACTCCCAGGGCCGTTGACAGAGACATGTCCAGTGGGGTGAACACCCTCTGGCCCCGAGGTGGGTATTGGGCAGGTTGTGAGCTGGTGGTGTTGGATGCACCAGCGAAAGGGTCGGTAGGTGCTGACTTTTGATGATCTCTCCCGAGTGTAGGATTGGAGCTGAAAGGAGCGTCGGTATTTGCTGTCGCAAAAAGTATTATTAGCGACGGTCTAAAACGTCGCCAAAAAAGTAGTATTAAGTTAACACCATATTGGCAATAGTTTAAACCGTCGCAAAAGATTTATTCGCGACAGTTGAAACCGTCGCAAAAAATTGGAACTAATATGTATATGCGACAGGTTAACCCGTCGCTAATAAAATATAAGGAAATGAGAATTACATTAGCGACGGTTTGTTATTGTCGCAATAAAATTATTTTTTATAAAATCATATTTTATTAAATATTCCCTATACAAATTATTAATATTTTCTAAAATACATCCACATCCAAATTCACATTCAAAAAATCATATACCAAGAATAATATATGTACCTTGTAACAATTGTCAACCAAATATTATTTACAAAAATATATAAAATAACCTCAAACAATACTAATAATTTTTTATATTCAAGAACTCAAATTTTTAGTATCGACAATAGAAATAAAAAAATAAAAAAATAAAAACAGATATAGTGTAGCTTGTTTTGGTATCAATAGCTCCCATATCGATATGCGAAGATATCACGTACTCAAAAGGTTTGCATCTGCAAAAAGAAACATAAAAGAAAAAAAATCATCATTTATAACATAATTATTTTCAAGCTTACAGAGAATGTAAAAAATTTGATATTTTTTTTAAAAAAATAAAAAAATAAATAAGATTGTAAACTCTAATATCGATATGCGAAGATATCATCACGTACTCAAAAGGACAAAAACCAAAAAAAAAAAAATCATTTACAATATAATTAATTTCAAGCTTACAGAAAATGTAAAACATTTGAAATTTTTTTCAATAAATAAATAAATAAGATTGTAAGATATACATGAATCGAGCGCCACACAATGTATCTTCCCATAGCTTCTCCAACATCGGGATGTTGTTTCCAAAACAGTGTTCGGTTTGTTCGCTTTTAAAACAAAAACTTTGCAATATTCAGGGCCAATTGGAACTCCATCAATTTCACACAACGGATCAACACTAATAAGAAGTCCCTCCGCCAATTGGACTCTTGGTATTACAGAACTATCCAAAGAAACTTTAATTACATCCTACAATGATGATAATACTATTAAAAACATGCAATGACTGTACACATTGAGCTATAATCTAACAATAATCAAATAAACACAAAAAGAGTATGTAAAGAAGAAGTTTTCATCGATTTTCGTCTTCTCCTACAAGTCATGTGTGCCAAGTATGTTGTGCGTGTCAAGTTTCATTGACATCCGAACTCGTTTGAGCATTTTAGCATGTCAACCGGTTTGAAAAAGAGTTATTAAGTTACAAGTTTTCATAAACGGAAATTAGGTTCTAGATTGAAAATCGGGAATCGGTTTCGAGTTCCGTCTTATCCTACAAGTCAAGTGTGCCTAGGATGTTGTGCGTGTCAAGTTTTGTTGACATCTAAACCCGTTTGAGCATTTTAGTGTGTCAACCGGTTTGAAAACGAGTTATTAAGTAACAAGTTTTCATAAATGGAAATTAGGCTCTAGATTCAAAACCGGGAATCAGTTTCAAGTTCCGTCTTATCTTACAAGTCATGTGTGCCTAGTATGTTGTGTGTGTGTAGACACCCCATTTTTGACCGCCCTTAGGACTTGGGCACTACTGATGGTTTGCTCGGTGTTGAGAGATGTGCAGGGCAAAGAATCAGTTTCTTCGGCTAGAAGAGAGGCAAATCTTTCAAAACACTTTGTTTAGGGTTTTGGAGTTGAAGAAAAGAGGAAAGGAGAGGAGAAAACTAGTTTGGGAGAAGTTCGGCATGAATCTGGGTAGAAGCGAGTCGAGCAGCCCTCGCTGAATCGGGCTTATCTGTCTGTACACTTGGAGTTTAGCTATGGGGCCACCACCATCGGAAAGCTTACTTCCGGGGCTTCACTTTGCACTCAAGAATCTCCTAGAGCCAAGTCCGGGTGGGGGCATTATGATCAGTTGAAGTTGGGCATCATCCCGGTTGGATCGAATCTGCGCGGCTTCACGAAAAAGGGCATAACGTTTTGTACAGAAGGAATTTTGATGCAAGGTTTGCGCCATTGGAAAGCTAACTTCCGGGGATTCAATTTTCATACCCACCATTCATTTTTTGACATTGGAATCATCTATCGGCAATCTATTTTGCCGACCGGCAAAATATTATGCCGACCGGCAAAATATTATGCCGACCGGCACTTTATTTTGGCCGACGACCAAATTTTCTGGCCGATTTGCACCATTTGCACTCTCCAAGCCTGGTGCATCCTAGCTGTGCCAGTTGGAATGCACCAGCACACTCCCCCGTGCATATATGTTGCTATTTTGAACCCTTGACCACCTTTGGACCCCTCTTTTGCACCCTTTGCTCAAGGCTTCTTGAGGAAGCCTTGACCCCTTATCTTGGCTTCCTCAAGAAGCCTACCAGCTGTCCAAGCTTCTCCAATAAGCCTTGACCTCCCCTTTAAACCCCTTTGACCCTTTGAGGCTTGTCTTAGAAGCTTAGTATTGCCTATATAAGGAAGCCATCCTCCTCCATTGTTTTGGTTCAGCAAAAACCAGACCTAATACATACATATAACATATATATCACCCTCTCTCTCTATATCTCCCTCTCTCTCTACATTTGGGTGTGTTAGAGTGATCAAACACCCTTGTTCTTGGGCCATTTCTTCATCAACTCATAGCACAAGGCATCCAACGCCCATTCCAGAAGCTTGAGGCTATCCTCCAGAGGTTAAAAGCTCCCAAACTTGGTCCAAAGGTCGCTAAGGATTGGTTCTACAAGGGTGAGTCCCACTTTCCCTCTTTTGTGCATTTTTTTGGCCTATATCTTAGCTCCTTGTGGTTACATCTTTGGGCTCCGACCCAAACTTCAAATCCTCATATTTTGAGGTCCTCTTCATGTTTGATTGAGGACCTCTTGCTGTTTGAGGACAGTAGCTTGCACTTGCTTCAATATCCTCCTTGAATGCCATAATCTTGCATAGAATTTTTGGCTTGTGTGTGATCTGTTTTAGAGCCTGATGTAAACTGAAAATAGGCTTATTTTGAGTCCCTCTTCAACATTGAAGAAGGGCTCAACACTTTTTGGGACCTCCATGTTATACTTGCCTTTATACTCTCATTTGGTCCCCATTTTTGCATGCTTTGGCAGCCCATTGTGCTTCCGTTTTTTATCTTTTTACAGGCATATAAAAGGTCTTATTTTTACCTTCTTAACATGTTTTATTAAGGATCTTTGGCTGTTTGTTGAATATTTTGCACACTTTGTGTTATAGCCTCTTTTTGAGCCTCATTTTGCATTGCATTTCTAGCATGTTTGTATACTGTTTTTGGGTTTTTACAGTTCTGTAAAGTGGGTTATTTTGGGCCCCTCTTCAATGTTGTTGAAGGGCCCTAACCTGTTTGGAGTTAGCAGCTGTGAGTTGCTTCATAACCTCATGTTTAGGGCCGTTTTTGTATGCCATTTTAGCCCTATCTTTGCTTGCTGTTTGGCCATGTCATAAACTGTAAAAATGCTTGTCTCAGAGCTTTCTTGCTTCTGCCTTCATGCTCCATGTCCATATTATGCATGCTTTGTATAGCTGTAAGCCATTTCGGGTGCCAAAAGTCCATGTTTCGGGACTATTCCATGCATCGGGTGTGCGTTCGCCTCATTTCGGGGCTGTTTTCCCCATATTTCAGTGCTGAAATCCCATTGGCATGTTTGCATATCATTTTCCATGCCATTGCATTGCATATGCCATTGCCTCGGTTTGCGTGTCCGTGTGCACGCATTTCGAGGCACTTCATTTTCATCCATCGGCCTCTCATGTGAGTGTGGCTGAGGCTCTCTCATGTTAGTATAAGTCCATGTTGCATTCTATATGCCATTTTAGCCATTGCATTACATATGCCATTGCCTCAGTTTGCGTGCCCGCGTGCACGCATTTCGAGGCACTTCATTTTCATCTTATGGCCACTGATGTGGGTGCGGCTGAGGTTCACTCACATTGGTGTAAGTCCATCTTGCATTGTGTATGCCATGTTTCAATACGTTGCGCATGTTATGTTGTTAGCATTGTGTATGCCATGTAGTTGCATAGCATGCTTATATTCTTGTTTGCATACCTAGGTTGCATTGCATTGGCATGCATGCCTTGCCTCTTGATCATGTGATAGAGGTTGGGCTTTATGTGTTTGTTTGGTTTGCATGACATTTGAAATCAAAGCGCATACTTGGTTTCTTGGACCATCACGCATCGAAATGCGCAATTGGCGGTCCGAGAATCAAGGAACATCCCCATTTGAGTCAAAAGCATGATAAGGGATGTGTTGGTGCATACACTTGCTTGAAATTCCATGCCATACACTGTCTGTTCTTGTTGCTGTCAAAAACTGTCTTCTGCAGGGAGTTTCTGCCGACCGGCATCATTTAGTGCCGACCGGCAATTGGTGGCTGGCCGATAATTACATCATCTGCCGATGGAAATTATGCACTGCCGGTGGGCATTTCCCCCAGCCGGTGGTGCTCTGCAGCATGCAAGGAACCTGTCCTGGAGTTTTGGCAATTTTCAGAGAGACAGGGCAGTATAAACAGAGGTGGCAGTGTTATGGTACGGGCTTTTCGGGCGAGACGGATCCGAGCATGCATCACTCACGCATCCCAAGGCGGGGGCTGCGGCCACCTTCTTGCTGCATTTATTTTGTTAATTAATTAGAAAGTCTGTAATAATTTATTCGCTTATCATTTGGAATGTAATATTTATTTGGTCCCTCCGAGCGAGGGCAAATCTGTAATAAGTGTGGATGAGTGTGTGTATGTCTTCCAACCCCCACTTCTTTCTCCCTTTTATTTACCCGCTTATGATGGTAGACTAGGGCATATTTAAATTAGCATAACAGTATGATAGCATGCGTGCATCCATACATTTGTCTTAAATGCACCGGGCTCGGCACATCATGCTAACTGCACTTGTATTTCAATCCCAAGTTGAGTACTTGTTAGTAGCAGCATTTCACATGCCATCTTTAGGATAGCCGAGCCTGTTTAGATTGCATCTTTGCATGTGTTGCATTAGCCATTTTTAACATGAACTAGGATCATGCATATGATTATTAACTAGTTTCTGTTTTGGCTCGGAGTACTAGGTAAGCTTTTATGCTTTAGCATATCGCATGCGTGTGAATGTTGCCATGATAGCATGATTACCATGAGGCTAGCTGCTTATGTGATATAACTGCTTGAATGCCTGTGGATGGAGGTTGAATTACCTAAATTGGAATAATGCATTAAAACTGTGAGTTTTAAGCCCACTAGATAGTGGCAAAATCATCTTCTCTAAAAGCCCACTTGAGGGTGGCAAAATCTGCATTTTAGCCTACTTGCGAGTAGCAAACCATTTTCAAAACAAACATGAAATGTTTTGTTCCAATTTGGGCGATTTGGTCTATACTTGTTTGCTACGCGCATAACATAGTAATTCTAGGCTAACAATTGGTTTAAGAACACATAAAGTTTTCAAAAACGGATATCACGGTTAGTAGAGGCCGGTCTTCGGACCGGGCGAAAGGGGGTGCTCATAGCTGACCTTCCCCAATCATACCCAAGCTCCCGAGCCGAGACAACTCCGGTGATGACGGACATGTGGCCTTCGGCACCGAGTCAGGGTTTCCTAAATTCTCCCATAAAAAAATATTTAGGTGGCGACTCTGTATCTGGCAAAGCAGTCCATGTTTGGCACTACTTTTTCAAAAATCTGTTTCTCAAAACGATTTTCCAGATTTGGACTCTTTGGTTCAGATTTAGAACCGTGACACAAATCGAGTCCGAACTGTAGCGTGAGGCCCACGGGCGCGTCTACAGTGTGTCAAGTTTCGTTGACATCCGAACCCGTTTGAGTATTTTAGTGTGTCAACCGGTTTGCAAAAGAGTTATTAAGTAACAAGTTTTCATAAACGGAAATTAGACTCTAGATTCAAAACCGGGAATCGGTTTCGACTTTCGTCTTCTCCTACAAGGTATGTGTGCCTAGTATGTTGTGCGTGTCAAGTTTCGTTGACATCCGAACCCGTTTGATCATTTTAGTATGTCAACCGATTCGAAAAAGAGTTATTAAGTAACAAGTTTTCACAAACGAAACTCTAGATTCAGAACCGGGAATCGGTTTCAAGTTCCGTCTTCTCCTACAAGTCATGTGTGCCTAGTATGTTGTGCGTGTCAAGTTTCGTTGACATCCGAACCCGTTTGAGCATTTTAGTGTGTTAACCGGTTTGAAAATGAGTTATTAAGTAACAAGCTTTCATAAATGGAAATTAAGCTCTAGATTCAAAACCGAGAATCGGTTTCGAGTTCTGTCTTCTCCTACAAGTCATGTGTGCCTAGTATGCTGTGTGTGTCAAGTTTCGTTGACATCCGAACCCGTTTGAGCATTTTAGTGTGTCAATCGGTTTGAAAACGAGTTATTAAGTAACAAGTTTTCATAAACGGAAATTAGGCTCTAGATTCAAAATCGGGAATCGGTTTCGAGTCCCGTCTTCTCCTACAAGTCATGTGTGCCTAGTATGCTATGCGTATCAAGTTTCGTTGACATCTGAACCCGTTTGAGCATTTTAGTGTGTCAACCGTTTCGAAATAAACAAATTAAGTAATAAGTTTTCATAAATGGAAATTAGGCTCTAGATTGAAAACCGGGAATCAGTTTCGAGTTCCGTTTTCTCCTAGAAGTCATGTGTGCCTATTTTGTCGTAAGTGTCAAGTTTCGTTGACATCCAAACCAATTTTAGCATTTTAGTGTGTCAACCAGTTTGAAATCGAGTTATTAAGCAACAAGTTTTTCATAAATGGAAATTAGGCTCTAGATTCAAAATTGGGAATCGGTTTCAAGTTCCGTCCTATCCTACAAGTCATGTGTGCCTAGTATGTTGTGCGTGTCAAGTTTCATTGACATCCGAACCCGTTTGAGCATTTTAGTGTGTCAGTCGGTCTGAAAAAGAGTTATTAAGTAACAAGTTTTCATAAACGGAAATTAGACTCTAGATTCAAAACTGGGAATCAGTTTCGAGTTCCGTCTTCTCTTACAAGTCATGTATGCCTAGTTTGTTGTGCGTGCCAAGTTTCGTTGACATCCGAACCCGTTTGAGCTTTTTAATGTGTCAACCGGTTTGAAAACGTGTTATTAAGTAAGAAGTTTTCATAAACGGAAATTACGCTCTAGATTCAAAACCAGGAATCAGTTTCGAGTTCCGTTTTCTCCTATAAGTCATGTGTGCCTAGTATGTTGTGTGTGTCAAGTTTCATTGACATCCAAACCCGTTTGAGCATTTTAGTGTGTTAACCGGTTTGAAAACGAGTTATTCAGTAACAAGTTTTCATAAACGGAAATTAGGCTCTAGATTCAAAACCATGAATCGGTTTCGAGTCCCGTCTTCTTTTACAAGTCATGTGTGCCTAGTATGTTGTGCGTGTCAAGTTTCGTTGACATCCGAACCCGTTTGAGCATTTTAGTATGTCAACCGGTTTGAAAACGAGTTATTAAGTAACAAGTTTTCATAAACAGAAATTAGGCTCTAGATTCAAAACCGGGATTTGGTTTTGAGTCCCGTCTTCTCCTACAAGTCATGTGTGCCTAGTATGTTGTGCGTGTCAAGTTTTGTTGACATCCGAATCTGTTTGAGCATTTTAGTGTGTCAACCGGTTTAAAAAATAGTTATTGAGTAACAAGTTTTCATAAACGGAAATTACGCTCTAGATTCAAAACCAGGAATCGGTTTCGAGTTCCGTCTTCTCCTACAAGTCATGTGTGCCTAGTATGTTGTATGTGTCAAGTTTCGTTGACATCCGAACCCGTTTGAGCATTTTAGTGTGTCAACTGGTTTGAAAAATAGTTATTGAGTAACAAGTTTTTATAAACGGAAATTACGCTCTAGATTCAAAACCAGGAATCAGTTACGAGTTCCGTCTTCTCCTACAAGTCATGTGTGCCTAGTATGTTGTGTGTGTCAAGTTTCGTTGACATCTGAACCCGTTTGAGCATTTTAGCGCGTCATCCGGTTTGAAAAAGAGTTATTAACTAATAAGTTTTCATAAACTGAAATTAGGCTCTAGATTGAAAACCGAGATTCGGTTTCGAGTTCCGTCTTCTCCTACAGGTCATGTGTGCCTAGTATGTTGTGTGTGTCAAGTTTCATTGACATCTGAACCCGTTTGAGCATTTTAGTGTGTCAACTGTTTCGAAATAAACAAATTAAGTAACAAGTTTTCATAAACGGAAATTAGGCTTTAGATTGAAAACCGGGAATCGGTTTCGAGTTCCGTTTTCTCCTACAAGTCATGTGTGCCTATTTCGTCATGTGTGTCAAGTTTCGTTGACATACAAACCCATTTTAGCATTTTAGTGTATCAACCAGTTTGGAGTAAAAGTTACAAAATGACAAATTTTCACAAACGACAAGTTTTCAAATTGTTTGAAAGTTTACCTCATCATTTGGTGGTGGTGTATGTGGGTTCTCATCGGCGTCATAATCCATCGGTTCACGATGGCCACTCAATGCGTCCGGTACCTATGATATTCATGGTATTCTTTGTTAATCGTATTTATATTCAATGATACAATTGTGCTATAATTAGATATTTATAAAACATTTATTTATGCTGAACCTGTTTGTTGTGATTTGTACTCTCTTCGTGGGAGGGACAAAATAGCCAACATTTCAACTTTCATTTCTCGTATCTGTGTTGAAAGCTCTGTTCGCATCTCCTCCCTCAATTCCTCTCTAATCTCATCCCTCAGCTCTTGTCTCAACTTCGTACGAACCTGCTTTGTGATCTCGGCAACAATCGATGTCTGAGATCCTTACTGTGATGACTTAGATTTATCTCCATACACCATGCTCCAAGGCACATCCTTGCCGTAAGTACGACAATATCCATGCCCATCTTCACCGAGCATGTCGTGGAAAACACTGTCTCGAGCATCTTCGGTAGTGCGGTAATCTTCAGGCAACATGGACAATTAGCGCTCAAAGTCATCCTATAAATGAAAATAATAAGTACATATACATAATTAGGTAGTTCAAACAAAATCAAATATAAATACAAATTTAAGGATTTGAAAATACCATGGTTTGCCTAACATCGGGGTCAGTTTGATTGCGTGTATATTTCCAAACACTCATTTTATCCGTGGGCAACCCTTCAGCAATCATCTGAAAATTCAAAAATTAATTATTATCGTAATAATTTACATTCATATTGATATCTACCTAAATAATATATACCTTCGAATCTGAGTGAATGAAGTACATCCTGTCGTATGATTAATATAATGAAAGGAACGACTTCCAGCATCGTGGACTGCAATGTCCTATAAAGTTTGCATAAATATAAGTCGCAAGTATACAAAGTTAATAATTTTTCTAAAGATACGTGCTTTGTAATTAACTTATTTATATACCTTTACTTTCTTAGTCTTCCAATAATCAACAAGATCATACCACTATTCTGGAACAATTTGTGAAGGCACCATGTCTTTGATATTAGTGTGATCCTTGTTAGGCTTAAAATACTTATTCTTGATCTTGCTTTTGTGATCCTTCCACAAGTCATTGCACTTTTTCAAGCAATGCGGTTTGTACCCCTCCGGACAAATTTGTAAATTATCCTACAGTACAATTTAAATCATTAGTTCAATTAATAATATAATTAAACAATTTAGTAAATATGCTTTTACCTTAACATCCACCCATATTGACTCAAGAACTTCAATAGGCACTTCGGTCCGATCAACATATGTAAGAGAAACAATGTTCCCATTACGTACCATGAACCCAAGAGGGCTAGTTAACTTAGACTCATTATCTCCCATAGGATTGAAGTCGGCATCAAAATCAATGGCCAACTTCTTGCCCGTACCCCAATCTTTAATGCCTTTCGTAAATCCTCGACCCAGTACAACATCTCTTGTCTCGGCTTGCCCCTTGATTCAGACTACCCCCAACTTGAGTGGCAAAAGTATCATCCACAGTTTTTGCAACCACTGCAAGCACTTGCTGTTTGTTTAGTCCTTCGGCCTTTAAAGCCTCAACAACCCGTTGAAGGTGTTCATGGGGACCAATTCCTGTCCCTACCCTGTTCTTACCACTCGCCCCCACTTTGCCAAGGGATCGACCTTCTTCAAATGTGGCCCGTCCCAAGATTGGGGAGCTTTTTGTCATGAAATTCCCAGTATGTGATGTGGTCGATGAGGGAGCCAATGTTTCGGAGGCCAGATTTGTCACAGTTCTCTGAAGATCTTCGATCATTCTCTTCAGCTTAGAAG
This sequence comes from Camellia sinensis, assembly GCF_055761805.1. Lineage (NCBI taxonomy): Eukaryota > Viridiplantae > Streptophyta > Magnoliopsida > Ericales > Theaceae > Camellia > Camellia sinensis. Next base: position 215,151,087 of record NC_138961.1, read on the forward strand.
TAGTGGGTTCACGGGTTTGAGACGATTGGAGTCCAGGTGCATCCATCATGCATAAGTCCATGCTTTTTGGAATGAACACCTCAGGCTTGGGTAGGTGGGCCGGGGTGATGTACATGTTGGGGTCGAAGGTGGATGGTAGTATATGGATGAGATTGAGGTGGGCAGGAGATTTTTGGTCATTGGGGTCTGAAGGTGGAGCTATCGTTCGGTTGTCGACAAGATTTTGGACCTCATGACGCAGACGGTAGCAACGGTCGGTGCCATAACCGCGCTGCTGTTGGTACACACAGTACTTGGAGGGGTTATGTCTGGCTGGGTATGGGTCAGGCAGAGGTTGAGGATTGAGGGGTTTGAGATACCCTCTTTCCATCAAGATTTTTAGTGCACTAGTCAGGCTCATATAGAGAGGGGTGAAAGTTCTGCCCTGAGCTCGGGCTGGGCCGGCGGTTTGTAGGCTTGGTTTGGCAAAAGGGTTGGCTGTGGCAACTGTATTGATTTCGGTGGGTTTAGGAATAGTGCTACTACTAGCATTGGTACTCCCTAAAATCACCCTCCTTGTCGGTTCACTTGTTCTGGGAATGATCCCACTGTTGAACGCATTCTCGATCTGAACCCCCAGTTCATGCAAACTTTTGAAAGTGAATAGCGGGGCGACTATCAACTTTTGCAACATATCATGCTCGAGGTTTCGCACCATCATCTGCACTTGATCCCTCTCAAAAGGGCAATGGTCTGTCATCTGTGTTGCCTTTGCCCTCCACCTCGCAACAAATTCCACAAAAAGCTCTATTGGGTTCTGGCGGGTTGCTTCAAGCTCTTGGATGGTCATTTCAACTTGGGTATTATAAGAATACTGATCAACAAAGGCCTCAGCCAATTCTTCCCAGTTTTGCGTCACTGTATTCTCTAACTTGGCGTACCAAGTGGCTGCTACGCCCGACAGGGTTCTTCCATACAGAGAGAGTTTTTGTGGCTTAGTCAGACCCATCGGCTTCAAGATATCCAAGAAAAGCCGGATATGTACCATAGGATCTCCAGACCCGTCGAAACGGCCAATATGTGGCATTTTGAATCTGTCTGGGAGCCGTACGACAGCCTCGGTATATCCATCCTCAATGTCGGGAATGGAGTTAAGGCCCTGTGCCTTTTTGAATTGCTTCTCAAGGTTTGCGATTTTCACCGCGGTCGGATCGAGGTCACTAGCATCAAGGGGATAAAGCCTCTCATTAGGCTGCACCAAAGGTCTAAAAACTCGGGCTTGAGCCAACCTTTCTCGAGGATCTGGACCCTGCAAATCTTCAGCTGGCGGAAGTGGGTCAAAGTTCGGCTGGGGTCCCAAAGCTGGACGTGAGGCAGATGCCCCAGATGGGTGCTGCGTTTCAATACTGGTCTCAGCCTGCATGGTAGTTCCCTGATTTAATGCTGCTATCACGGCCACAAATTCTTCCGAACCCTGTGCCATCACGGTCTGCTGATGATGTGACTGGTGACCGACGGATCAGATGAATCATTGAGCCTTGACTGGCCCTTCTCTGCCTTGCCTCAGCGATGGAAAACGCTGGCTACTCTGAACTGAGTCTCTGACTGGACAAAGTCTATCAGCACTAGTCCAATGTACCCGGGGGATATTGGAGCCTTCTGAAGCTATGATTCCAGGACTACCTAGCAAAAGAGAAAACAGGCAACATCTCAACCCATTTTTGCCAAAACAGATATGAGCGTAGCTAAATGACCGTGCTCTCTACCAAATTCTGCCCAAAAGTCTGCCTGTAAACTGATACCCTCAGGTAAAACTGATTCCCAAATACTGATGCCTGCAGGCCTGATACCCAGACTTGCAAACTGTTACATGCATTCCTGTAGGGACACACCCTAAAAGCACATAGCAAGCAAGTGAGAGCCAAAACACCCCTATGTTGGTGTAGGGTTTCCTTACCCTATTTTGTTAGGTGCCTATTTTGTCAGGAGCTAGGGTTTCACTACGCACGTAGCGGTTTCAAACAACCTATATTCGGGTAAGCAACCTGTCCTAGCTTTGGAATGGTCACTATGGATTCCGAATATGCACTAGGTCGAATGGTCAAAAAAAGGGTGCCCCGGTAAAATCGGGGTTTGTGTTCCCGTCGTGGCAGAGCTCGCAACCGGTTAGCCTTATGGCACACTTCTCGAAGCGAGCCTCCGGCAAACCATTCAGCAATAGCGTACTTCAAACACGGTGTCCTAGGCGCACCAATGCACATGCAATGCAAAGAAACACATAAGTGTAATCAAAACAAGATATCATGAGTTCGAGTCAAGTTCTCTAAACCCCCAGTAGAGTCGCCAGAAACTGTAGACGTCCCCGAACGCCTCGGCAGGGAAATCCCGTTTTGTTTGTTTGGGCTCACTACAGTTCAGGACTCAAATGTCACGGTCCTGTATCTAATCTCGCAGAGTGCAATGCAAGACCAATGAATCATCAAAGAGTCCAAATCTGGCAAATCGTTTTGGAAAACAGAGTTTTAGAAAAAAGTGCCAAACATGGACTGCTTTTCCAGATACAGAGTCGCCACATAAATATTTTATTTTGGGGGAATTTAGGAAACCCTGACTCGTGCAGAAGGCCACGTGTCCGTCATCACCAAAGTTGCCTCGGCTCGGGAACTTGGGTACGATTGGGGAAGGTCACTTCGTGAGCACCCCTGGTCGCCCAATCAAAGATTGGCCTCTACTAACCATGATATCGAGTTTTGGAAAACATTATGCATTCTTATTCTGGTTATTAGCCTAGATTTACTACGTGATGCGCACAACATACAACTATAGACTGGATCGCCTGAATTGGAACAACACATCTCATGTTTGTTTATTTTGAAAATGGTTTGATGGTGCTACCCGCAAGTAGGCTAAGACGTGGATTTGCCACCCTCGGGTGGGCTTAGAAAACGTGATTGTTTGCCACTCTTAAGCGGGCTTAAAACTCACAGTCAATGCATTATTCCAATTCAGATAATCCAATCTTCATCCACAGGCATTCAGGCAGGTATATCACATAAGCACATAGCCTCATGGTAAGTATGCTATCATGGCAGTCACTCACACACATGCAAGGATGCTAAAGCATAAATACTTACCGAGTACTCCAAGCCAAAACAGAAGCTATGTTAGAAATCCATGCATGATCCTAACTATGCTGAAATGTCTAATGCAACACATGCAGGAATGCAACTACAATAGGCTTGGCTATTCTAAAGATGGCATGTGAAACGCTACAACTAACAAGTATTCAACTCGGAATTGAAATACAATGCAGTTAGTATGATGCGCCAAGCCCGGTGCATGTAAGACAGATGAATGAATGCAAACATGCTATCATAAGTATGCTAATTGAAACATGTCCTAAACTAACCATCATAAGCTGGTAAATAAAATGGAGAAAGACGTGAGGTTGGAAGACATACATCACACACACGCACACTTATTACAACAATTGGCCCTCTCTCGGAGGGTCTGAAGAATATTACACAACCAAAATAAATAACGAATTATTACACAATACTAATTACTTAACAAATGTATCAGGTAGGCAAAGTAAACTAGCATGCTATGCTACGTGCAATGGACTGCCTCAGCTCTGTTCCGAATGATGAAGGATGCATGCATACTCGGGTCGCCTTGTCGAGAAATTCCATCGCGACGCCTCGCCTCACCTTTGTTTGCAATTGATCTCAGAAACTTGCACAAAGCTCCAGAAGGCTGAAACTTCACCTTGGGGAGGCCATCGACTAGTTATTAGCATGGGAGACCACCTGCCGACCACCCTTTGTGGTGGAGACCAAAGAGGGTAGTCGGCCTGCCAGGAAATCTGGTCGGCCGACCAGTTTCCATCTCTGGTTTCTGGTTTTTCTGCAACAAAGGCAAGAGAGAGAAAAGGCAATGTATTTTCAACAAATGTGTGTATGACCACTCTCCCCGTCCTTGCACAAGCTCAAGGGAGTGTAGTCCTCGATCCTCGTGCCACCAATCATGCATCTCGATGCATGATGGTCGAGAAGTTGAATTGCACGACTCGATGTAAAATGAATGCACATATAAGCAAGCAATGCCAACAACTCTATCATGGACAGTCAAGAGTGTTGGCGTCCGAGAATCGAGGCACGTTTCGTCACTTGGAGTACAAAACGTCCCTCGTTTCCCGTGTTGGGACTAAACCCTACTCTAAACACAAAGCAATGAGATGGCATACACAATGCGACTAACATGAAACCTAGCATACGCAATGCTATGGGCTAAAATGGCATACACAATGCACGTGACATAACATGGCATACACAATGCACTTACGAAGACTATCATGCGCACATGAACTAAATGGCATATACAAATGCAAGATGGACTTACACCAATATGAGTGGACCTCAGCCACACTCACATCAGTGGCCATATGATGAAAACGAGAAAATCGAAATACATGCAAACATGCACGAATGCAAAGGACCGATCCTAAGGCACCAACATGCAACTCTAACAAAGCATGGCAAAGGATGAAATATGGCATAGAATGGTACATGATCCAGCTCTGAAATATGATACACAATGGTCCTGAATCATGCAAACACTTCACACGATGCATGCTAAATGGCCCGAATACCGAAACTAGTGAAGTGTGTTACACTAGAGGTGCAAAAAGCAATGCACAAATGGCAAAACCAACCCCAAACAGACCCTAGGATGGTCCAAGATAGTGGGAAATTGGTCTAAAATGAAGCCCATGCAATGGTCGGTAAATGAGGCATACAAGCCCGACTCTCTAATGCACTTAAAGAGTGGAAATCATGGGAATATGGCATGCATATAAGCTCTGAAATATGATGTGCAATGGCCCCAAAACATGAAAACACCTCAGTATATGCATGCGATGGACCTCAAAACTCAAAGTTAAGCATGGATATTGAACTACGGGCATGCAAAACAAACATCATTTGACCATGAGACCCAAAACAGAGCTAAGGCAGTCCAAAACATGCACAAAATCAGTTTAAGGCATGGCCAAAATATTAGGATAGGCGGCCAAAACATCATACAAAACAAGCTAGTGAGCATGGTTTACACTACATGTATATGAAGCACATGAGGGGCCACCAAACCAGCCAAAAACAGAAACATGGCATGCCAAAATATGACAAAAAACCCACTGAAACTCAGTCAACACATGTTAGAATAAAGTGTTCCTTTGAAAGGCCAATGAGAGGGTTGTGAGGGCCCTAAAACATGCTGAAATGATGTACACACAAAATGGCAAAACTACTTTTGAACAGAGGTTATGAGGGCCCTAAAACTCACTAAAAAGGGCCTGAAATGAGTCTAGGAAGCATGCAAGTGAAGGCCCCTTTGGAAGGCCTTGAAGAGGATTACTCTACACATGCATAATAGACATCCAACATGGAAAAAACAACTCTGGACAGAGTTCATGCAGGTCATAAAGCTCATAAATAATGGCCTGAAACATGAAAGCTAGTAAACAAAACAAGGGGTGAGAGGGTCACCCCTCTCTGATTTTGATACTCAAAAACACATAATAACCACTGAAAATCCGCTGGATTTCAGTGGTCAAAAGGGCCAACAAAGCTCACAACAAAGGCCCTAATGCATGGCCTAAAACAAGAGGAAATGAAGCATGCAAGGGGGTAGATGACCCCCAACAGAAAAATAGTCTTAAACAAACATGTTTAGAAGCTCAAAACAAGACTTTTTCCAGTTTATGACAAAGCCTAAATATGCTTGCAAAATAGGCTAAGACATGGAAATTTTACCAAGTGTTCCAAGGCATGTTTTGTCATCCTCATTGCATCTCAGGCATTCCTAAGCCTTAATTAAGCCATAGTAATGAGGCTATGGATTAGAAACACACTAAGAAAAGAATGTACTAAGTTCTGAGACTGCAAGTGTGTGCGTTTTAGGCAATGTGATAAGAAAGAATAAGAACCAATGTAATGAAACTAAGCCTTAATGGCCACTTGATTGTGTAATGATGAGACATGCTTGTGTTATGTATTTTGTGGTTGTAGGTTAAGACTCAAGGACTGATTGACCGCTTACTGGAATCACTGTGAGTAACGTTATCGTAAAGATACGTTTATATAAATTATGTTCCAAATGAAATGTGATAAGCTATGTTTTCTGAAATGATATCTATTTTTGTGAACGAATATTCTGTATTTGAAATCTATTATGGCATCCATAGATAATCCCAAGCCATGGGGGACAGCATGAAAATGCGGGTCTATGACATTCATGTGTTTACGAGATCTCGTTAGCCACTTCATTGTGGTGATATGTGTTTAATCGGTATCTGGAAACTGATTACTCTAGTCGGAAGACGTTCTGTGATGTGTTCTATGGGATGTACCATTATTATGTTCTGATATGAGAATGATTATGCTATGATGTGTTTTACACTAATGATATGTTCGGAATTCGTTCACTTATCCCTTTACCTTAATATTATTCATTGGGCTTTAGCTCATTGTGTGTATATATATGTATAGGTGAGCATTCTGGAGCCCGAGCCTGAAGGCTTTTTTCAGGATTTGTGTTCTGTTGTTAGCCAACCATTGTGCCTCACGTGGAGGTTCCCGAAGTGTCCTATGATCAAGTTCTGTTGGTTCTGTGTATATGTATAACTTGATTTAATTCTGTTGGCTGGACTTAAGTTACTATTATGTGTGTGGGTATAGTGTATGTATGACTTTTGGTTATTGTATATAAAGTTTTTAAATATTCTGTTTCATATAAGTCAGCACAACTCATTAGACAATTATATTTATGTATTTGCTTCCGCTAGCCCCTTAATCTTGTTAATCTGTTCAGAGGCCTTCGGTAGTCCAAGGATTACTGGCTGGTTACGATGCTAAACCTATAGGGGCGGGTTTGGGTCGTGACACCTAGTTATAAGTGAGTACGTATCAAAGTAATCCAGGCCTTCTCGTTGCCTGTACCCTATGATAATGAGCCTCGCCTTATACTTGTCAATAGACCCATCGGCCTTCATCTTTCTTTTTAAAAATCCATTTAGCCAAAAGGCTTACAGCCTAGAGGTAAATCTACTAACTCCCAGGTGTGGTTCTGTAAGATGGAGTCAATCTCACTTTTGATCGCTTCTTTCCATAAAGGACTCTCAGGAGAAGTCACACCTTCGTGAAAAGTTTGAGGTTCATTCTCAACCATAAAAGTTAAGAAGTCTGGATCAAAAGACTTAGACATCCTAGCCTTTTTACTCCTTCTAGGCTGATGATCACCTTGATTCTCAACTTGATCATCAAAATGATCATCATCACTAGCAAGCTCACCAAATTGCTCCAAAACCTCAAAACCCCTTCTTAGGTTCGGCAAGGAAAAATGTCTTCAAAGAAACATACATTCCTTGACTCCATGATGGTATTCCTGTGAATGTCTGAAGTTTCAGACTTATGTACAAGAAACCGATATGCACTACTATTATGTGCATAACCAATGAATATACAATCCACGGATTTCAAGCCTATCCTAACCCGTTAGGGTATAGGAATCGCCGCTATTACAAGACACCTCCACATTCGTAAGAATTTATAAGAAGTCTTAACGCCTTTCCATAACTCATATGGGATCTTGTCCACTTCGCTTCAACACAAGTTTCACACTTGTGTTTCGTCAGAACGACCTTGTCGGACTCAAAAACCATGCGAAAACATGTTTACTGAGAAGAGACCTAGAGACAAGTTTCTTACGAATGTCCGGAACATACAGGACTTCGTTCAAGGTTAGCTCTTTTCCTGAGGTTAACTTCAGGACCACCTTTCTCTCAACAAATGAGGTAGTAGAGTTTCCCATAAACAACTTCTTACCATTTGTAACCGGTTCGAAAGTTGTAAACAGCTCATTCTCGGAGCAGATGTGGCGTGTAGCCCTAGTAAAACTAAAAGCCCTCGCTACCACAGTTGTAGCACTTGCCAAAGAACCGATAACCAGGTTCCCGCGGCTTGTATGCTAGCTTCTTTGCAACACCACCCCTTGGCCCCAGCTCAGAGCCCTTGTTCACGGGAGGCTTCTTCCTCATCCCAGAAGATTTGCCACGCTCAATGACATTGGCCTTCACTGAGGAGGTACTCCCTCTTTTCTTTCTATTATCCTCCTCAATTCGAAGTCAGATAATTAAGTCTTCTTTGTAGAATTAATACAAATACTTAAACAAATTCTTTTGTCACAATGATTATGCAACTCTCAAAATCATATCACAGTAAATACATTCCCAGAATGTTATCATCCGAATTAGGCACCCAAATATATTTGGTCCAACCTATCACTCTGAAGCCAATAGTCTTACTATTAGGAAACACAAATCCAGTGTTCAATAGTCTACTATTCGAAACTTCATAACATGGCCAGTAGTCTTATCACTAGGAATCACTAATTTCTCAACATGTGGTCAGTAGACTTTCTACTACTAGGAATCACAATGTCTTAACCTGTGATCAGTAGTCATTTCACTACTAGGAATCACAACGTCCTGACATAGGATCAATAGACTCTTTCATTACTAGGAATCATCATGTCTTGACATATGACGAGTAGCCTCTCCACTACAAGGAACCATGATGTCTTGACATGTGATCAGTAATCTGTTCACTACTAGGAACCGCAATCTCATAACTGTGTAGCCAGTGGTCTAACACCTCATAGGAATCACCAGTTTTCTATCTCTGTGATCAGTGATCTTATACTCACTAGGAGCCACCAATTTAAGAATATATTTGGAATTTAAAAATCCAAAAAATATTCACCTACTATAATAGGTTGTCTCAACTTTGCTTTCAAGCAAAGTCACATAGCAATCATAAATGCTATAAATAACACAAGGATACCATACTAATTGCCTCTGATCAATTCAGAGATATTTTAATGCAATCTTATGATTTCCTTTAATCATACTTGATTTCTCAAGATCTTCCTTTAAGAATCTCGTGAGGCTAAGGTTCTCAGGTGGAACAACATTTCTGTTTGTCACCTTTTGAAGCCATTTCTGAAATATCACAACAGAATTTCACTTCTGTAATTTCAGAAATTAAACATAACCCTTAGAAAATTCCTCAGATGGAAATTTAATTCAAAACTAGTCTCACAATTTAACCTAGAATCGAACATGGTCAGGAATGTTCCCAGGAAGACTGGAGGGGTCACATCGGTCCCACTTAAAACCCAGTTAACCTTTTGACAAAACATTCAAGAGCATGTTGACTCCTAGTCCATAGGAAACAATTTAAAAATTAAGATTTCCAGGGGATAAACCAGGTTATAACAAACCGATTCCCAAGCAAATAAAATTTGCTACCAAAATTACACCACTCATAAAAGTTAACCGGTACTCCCGGAACTAAGCCCATTATTTCTGAATAAAATCAAAAATATTTTAACTAATGCTAAAATTTGGTTTCCTTTCTCAAAACCAAAACACTTTGGACATAATCAGATTATAACCAAAGACTTTCTCCAAACACGATTTTCCAACACTTTGGGAATAAAATGATTAAATCCAAAGACTTCCTCAAACTCCAAAAGTTTGAAACCAAATCCGTCTTACTTGTCATTTCTGAACAAATAAGAACTACTCTTTAGCCAAAGCTAAAACTTTGGTTTCTATCACAGAAAACCAAACCAAGTTCTAAACTTACAAGCAATTTAAAAATTGCTATAACAATTACACGCATATAAAATGCTTCTAACAAAACAAGCAAATAAAACTTGCTACCACAAATTGATAAACAAACCAACTAAATCTCAAGCAAAACATGCTTCAAACATTTAAATAAATTAGGCAATCTATAAGGATTCTATTTAGTCCAAAAGCCTTTCCACGCTTAGGTATTCCTATTCAACACAAAAGTTAGTCCAAACATTTTTGTTTTTTTTTTTTTTACATCCCAAATACTATTCATTTGGTTTTATATTTGTTTTTTCATTCCCTTTCGCATAAGTATTCCTGTAAAGAAAGTTAGCAGAAAAAACCACAACAAAATGCAAACAAATAATGTAAGCAAAAAAATAAATATAATAAATAATTGAAACCATCTAGCCAACTATTTATAAAATTAACTAATGAATTAAAATGTCAATTTAATTAAAACTTTAAAATAAAGTTCAATACTCATGAGTTATGAATGAAATTAATTCATAATAAACATTTAAACTAACAACTCTAAATAAATAAGTTAAATTCAAAGTTAATGCACCCAATTAAATAATTCAGATTAATGCACCAAATTAGATAATTTAGATTAATGCACCCAATTAAATAATTCACATTAATGCACCCAATTAGATAATTTAGATTAATGCACCCAATTAAATTCAAATTAATCATGTACACAATTCATAAAAACTCTATAACTCCAAATACATTAATCTAAAATTAATAGGCAAGAGTTACAAACCAAAAACCATTTAGCAATTAACATATGCAAATAATTCTAAAATCATTAAATTATGTAATCTAGTCTAGAAAATAATAAGTATGTCAAAATTACAACATCCATAAATTATATTTTATAACCTTAAAATTCATGCAAAACATGGTAGGGGAATGATGAACCATACGCATAAAATAAGAACGTACTAATACACTTAAGTATGCAAATTATGATAGAACATTCTAATTAAACTAAGCAATTAGAGAATAATATTGCATAATTTACAATCATTGAAACAGTAAGCAATTCCGCAACAGTTCCTAGTAACATTATACAAAGCTAACCTAATTGTCTATATAAATGTATTTGATCAATTTTATAGAAAATATATAAAAAATCTGTTTTAAGCTTGTTATTCAAATTGTGAAATAAAATAAATAAATTTATGAAGAAATCAAAATTATATACCAAGAACATATGCTGATAATTACAACTAAATTTCAACAGAAATATACAAAACAATAAAATGGTAAAGAAACCAAACCGAAACCTGCACGGTAGCAGTTTCCTTAAAACAGATTTCGTCGCTTCACGGGTTGAGTGCTTGAGGAATCCCGGCGTCTGTCTCCCAGGATACGACAGTCAAAAACCAACTATGGCAGAAGCACTTTCTGTCTACCTTAGCGAACAAAAAACAGTGGCAGCACTCTCTCACTGTAGGAACTTTCTATCAAATTGGCTTGTAAAATGGAAGCAAAAAAATTTCTGTATAGAGACTTGACAAGAGGGCCTTAATTTATACATGCATAGGGGAGAGAGAAAGAGCCTCCAGCCTTTATGGCTGGTCATTAAAGCCCCACTAATCAAGATCCATAACCCCTTTCCAGAAAGATGAAAAGTTTGGATGCCCAAAGGATTCACACCCTTTAGCCATGAAAAAAGATTTAAATATCCTTAAAATCCCATTCATGAATCTAACATCATGAGATAATTTCTTGGCAATTTCTATTCAATTCTCAATGATTTTTTGCCCAATTGAACCCAACACAATAGATGGTTGGAACCCACTTTAATATTTAATTAAAGTCACCACACTTTAATATTAAATTAAAATCACCAAAAAAACTATTTTTTTCCAACAGTGATAAGATCGGAAAATTTACCATCTCTAAACAAGAATAATTATCTTATTTTTTGGAAGTTTTATATTCATGATTTGTCTATGCAATATTAAAATTAAATATTTTCATATTTTAAAAACAAAATGACAATAAAAAAATTTAAAATATTATTAAACGAGCATACGAAAGGGATGGAGTAAGAAATACTGATATGAAAGGGCTGGAGTAAGAAATGCCGACAAGAGGGGATGGTTGGACACGGGGTTTTCACAAGATCTTGTACATATTAAAAGCGGCGCAACGTAAAAATCATATCCAGGCTATCCAGGCGCCGGGATCGTTGACCCCATTTTCCCTTACTTTCTGCTTTTATATATTCATCTCGGGAATTGAATAATAAATCCAATGAATGTGATATATATAAGCTGTCAACAATGATTCATCTCACTAAAAATATCACTACTAATAGTATTAATGTATTAGAAAAGTAAAAAAAAAAAATATAACTCTAAAATTAAAATATCACATCATTAATGACGGGACCCACTGCCACCTAATTAGTGGGAGCACTAATTAGTACTCCCAAGCATTTTTCATAAGCTATTTAGTATAACGGTTAAAACAAATTATAAATTATAATTTAATAAATTATAGATTATAATTTTAATTAAAAATTGTTAATCTGTTAAATGTAATTATTAGATTATAAATTTAAATTATTAAGTAGTATTTGTTAAATAAATTGTTAAGTAATTTTTTTAATTAATTTTTATTTTTTATTATTTGCTACTTCTGTACATTTTTCATAATAATAATAATAATAATAATAATAATAATAATAATAATCTATAATCCATTTGGGTCTTTTTTTATTTTTAAAAAAATAAAAAATAAAAAAAAATCTAAAAGTATAACCGTAAATTAATATGTCCACAGTAAAAGTTGAGAATCAGAAACAAGGATGAACAGTTTTTCAGAATTAACTTTTTTGAATTAAAATAAGTTGTTAGAATTAGAAGTTGTTTGAAATAAGTTTAATCAAACAGTCCAAAATAACTTTTCGAAAGTTAGAAGTTATATGTTGGCTTAAAAAACCCCAAACAAACACCCGCATGATGTCCCTATATATGTGTTTAAAATATTAATAATAAATATTTGAAAAAAAAGATGTAAAATATCCACAAATTATAGTGTAGCCCAACAATATAATTTAAGCAACGGTGTATATTTTATTTTAAATATGAATAATACTTGGGACCTCTTTTGGGGGTCATCCCCTCACCCCCTTTGTCACGTGGCAGATAGTGATTGGAGGAGCAGGAAAAAAAAAAGAAAAAGAAAATGTAACCAATGAGAGAGAGAGGAGTTCAAAGGGATGGAAGGAAAAGGGGGATGAATCATTGTTGTTTAAATATAGTGTAGGTTAGTGTCTTACTAAAGCTAGGATCGGTTTTGATTTTTTAGTTAAAAAACACAAAAAGATAAAATTAATTATATAAGTTAATACGAGGTTATTTGGGGTGTCCTAAATAAGTATATTTTTTGTCTTTTTGGACTAAAAAATTGAGAAAAAAAAAGGATGTTTGGGTTAACATTTTGACTTTTTATGAAAAAATGTGTATTAAAAAATTGTATAAATTAGTGTGTAAGAGAAAATTAGGATTGAGAGTTGTGCAGCCGTAATTTTTTACTTTTACTGAATAGTGATAACTTTTTGACTTTTTTGTAATATGCCAAACTTGGCCTAAGATAAAATGTCACATCTAAACTATAATTATTATATTTTTTCTCTCACAAAAGTTAAAAAAATCAAAAATAAAAACTAAACAAGATTAAAAAAGTCAGGTTAAAATAGTCAAAAAACCATGTTATTTTAACTCTTTTCAAACGAAAACTAAATTTGATTTATTTATTTTAAGTTTTAACTATTTTTTAAATATATATAGAGACAATAGCTGTCTTGAAGACATTCGCCTTTAACATAAAAATGAGATCTTATTAGTCCTTTTCTTGTATTGATTTTTTTAGTTAGATTTTTCGTGTTGGGAATTTTTTAGCTTTGTTTGGTTTGATTTTTTTGATTTTTTTTATTTTTGTGAGAGAAAAAGTGTAATGATTATGGTTTAGATGTGATATTTTGTCTTATTAACTTACGTAACTAATTTTGTCTTTTTATGTTTTTTTAGTTAAAAATCTAAAACTAAAACGAAACTTTAGTTACATTTTTAAAAATTGAGACTTTCAACAATAATTTGTTTTCAATTTTTTATTTTATTTTTTTATGAGTATTAAACGACAGTCTAAAGCTTTGTAAAGTTAGGACATTTAATAATAAAATATTTTAATTTTTTTGTGTGGTGGTAAATCCTTAAAACCTATTAAATGACTTAATAATTAAATCACTATAACAATACAAACATCTAATAATAAATTTTTTTGTTTTTTTCTTATAAATCCTTAAAAACCGATTAAATGACTTAATAATTGAATCACTATAACAATATAAGAAATACTATGTATTCTAAATATTCTATTAAATATTTTATCAAACTTCTCATATGAGATGCGATTCACACAAATCGATTTCCATACCTATGTGAAAGATTTGATAGAATATTTAAAATTCCTAACAGAATTCTAATAATATAAAGGGTTGGAAATAGTGAAAGAGTTTTCTCGCACGTGGAAATGTTAGTTGAGGTCCATACCCCATGCTTGATAGAAGCAAGTTCATCACCCACATATGCTAGTGTAATATTAAACTTGTACTCAACCAATTGAGGTTCTTTGTAATAATTTGAACTTGAAATAATGTTGCAATGTTAGTTTAGGGGCTTGCAAGATTAATTCTTAAAAATATCCATTGCCACATACATATTATCTTATTTTGGGTTGGTTTAGGAAGTGCGTTGACTTTTTGACTTTTTTAGCCTGGGCTAAAAAGCTTGGTTTGGGAAGGATTTTTTGATTTTTTTGACATTTTTTGTGAGAGAATAGTGTAATGATTATGGATTGAATGTGATATTTTATTTTTTGTAACTAAAATAACTTATTTTATCTTTTGTGGTTAAAATAACCAAAAAAATCCCATATTTTTCTTCCTAAATTGTGCCTTTTAACTTTTTTAGAAAAAGTATAAAAAAATAAAAAGGTGATTTGTTTAAAAAAAGTTAAAAAGCTGAAACACTGACTTTTAACCTAATTACAAAAATAGGCCATTGTATACTTTTTCCTTTTTTTTTTTGGGCCGTAAAATTCGACTTTTCCTTAAATAAATTAGAATATATTCATATTTATATATTTGAAATCACTACTTAATTTACGTGGGATGAAAAAAATGGACAGAGAAAATTATGAGTAATACTAATAAGTGTATTTGGTTTTAGTTTTTTAAAAATTAATTTTTTTATTTTTTGTATTATTTTGTAGTGAATATTTTTAAAATTTTAATCAATTTTTTTTTTATTTTTTTAAATGCACCTTACTTAAATGTATCTAAATAGTAAAATATTTGTGAAAAAATATTTTAAATAATTAATAAATACACAAAAATATAAAAAAATGTATTGAATTTTCATATTTTTTTCACAAATTTTATACGTTTTAGGTGTATTTATGTTAGGTGTTTTTAAAAATAAAAAAAAATTACTTAAAATATTAAAAAATTTCATTGAAAACAAAAAAATAAGGAAAAAAAAAATTCTAAAAAGTGTTTTCTAAAAACTAAACCAAACAAGCTAAGCCCTAGTTTGGCTATCATTTTGGGGTTAAAAAAACACAAAATAACAAAATAGGCTAAATAAATTAATAAGATAAAATATCATATCCAACCCATAATCATTATACTTTTTTTTTCCTCACAAAAGTCAAAGAAATCAAAAAATCCAAACCAAATGAGACTAAAAAAGTTAGGCTAAAAAAGTCACAACTTAAAATAGTTGGCTATATTAATCAATGCCAAACGTAGCTTGAATGAGACCTAAAAGTGTACGGATCAATCCGTGGGCTTGACTCACCATTTAGGCCTTGTCCATATAGCTCTTGAGCTCTTTGGGCCCCTAGTACAGGCTTACGGCAAATGATCCACCAGACTCAGGTACAGTATAGGCAGGGTGTTTTGGGAAATGTAATTTTTTGGGTTTTTTATTTTTATTTTTTTTATATATAGTTTTTTTGACTTTTTTTTTTCTAGTTTATTTTTGTCTTTAGTGAATTTTTAAAAAAAATTAAAAAAAATTTAGGTTGTGTTTGGTAGAGCTTTGTAACTATGATTTGAGAATATGAGTTATATTTTGAGTTTGTGAGATTTGGAATTATAATTTGAGTGTGAAAAATTTGTTTGGTGAAAGAGTTTTGAAAAAAGTTTTGAATTGAGTGGGGAGTTGTTGATGTGACATTTGATATTTGATATAAAAATTTACAACTCATAATCAAACATACAACTCAAAATTAATTTAAAAAACATAAAAAATTAAAAAAATTTCAGAAAATATTTTTTTCGAATATATAAAAATTAACATATCAATTGCAAAAAAAAAAAAATTAAAAAATTGACTGTTCCGGTCAACCGGCCAGACGACCGATTAGGCCAAATTTCGAATTTTTTTTTTTGAAAATCGCGCTGTGTTTGACAGAGTTTTCTAGAGTTGTGAAAAATTAATTCCACAACTCTATCCAAACACTATACGTGAACTCAATGGTAGAAAACGAATTTGAGAATCGTTCCAAACAAAGCCTAAGATTCTAGATTCAGCTCCACAAGATGAATTGAAAAATTATAATTTTTTTTAAAAAAATTCCAAAAAGAAATTAGAAAAAATAAAAATAAGCAATCTTTTTTGATTTATTTCGAATTTTTCATTTTATAAAAAAAAAATTTAGAATCATCTCAATAAGATAGACTGGAAAAGTTAAAAATAAAAAATAAAAAAAAATACTAAAGATAACAAAATTCGGGAAAAGAGGTGACTTTTTTTTTTTATTGCCAAGAGAGGCAAAATAGGCGCCTTAATATTTTAATTCAATAATATTAAAAATACAAAAACTGAACACAAAACTCGACGCACGAAGATTAATAGATGAACAAAGTTTTACAAAATTTGTTGATGAAATACTTTTCAAAATTTTTACTCATTTTCATTAGTATTCTGTGTTTGAATCTGTGTTTAGTTTATATATTCATAGATTTATTAAAATTTTCAACATAGCCCATTTTGATGTTTATATCAACAAAAAATTATGTGCTTCAAAAATAAAGTTTGAAAAATATTTAAGACTTCTAAATTTGATTCCAATAACTCATACTATTATATGGCTATCGTTGATTCATTTATGAAAAGGCAAAATTCATTTTATCCCATTGTGATTTAGTCTTAGACCATATTTGATTCATAAGATTAATAGTAAAAGTATTAATAATTCTATCAAATTAGTGTGGTATTTACTATTCAATTGAATTAGTAGGATAAATTATCCCATTGTCCATTATTTGATTTGCATTGGATAAGAAAATATATGAATGTAAGATTATAACTATATTTATTTTCTTTTCCAATCTTATCCTCCATCAATGTTTCTTTACAATCTTTACTTTATCAAAATTTCTTCATAAACGTGGTTTTGAAAAAAATTATAAATAAATAAATTAAAGCAAGATAAAAATCCAAAGTACAAAGTCCATGTTTGGTTTATTTTTTAATTTTTTTTAAAAAATATAAACTAATTTGATAAAATAAATATCAAAAAATATTTTTAAATTTAAAAAATTATTTTTAGCCTTCTAAAATATAAAATTATATAAAAAATAATAAGTGTTTTAATTTTTAGTTAAGGGTAAAAGAGTCTTTTTATTTTATTTCTCAACTCAGGATATATAATCCCACCACTACCCCATTACTAATAATCTTACAAATTTGTTGGATTAATTATCCGTTGGATTAATTATCCATTGGATTAATAATCCTGAAACAAAATTTCAAAAGAAACACTGGATTATTGAGTCCATGAATTAATAATAATCCCAATCCTATTCTCTAATCCTGTCAATCAAACATGTCCTAGAGTACTTTAGCTCCATGTGTTTTGAAGATAGTCAATACCCCTTATAGTTTTGGACTAAAATACAACACCTAATTCTATTAATAAAATTACAAATTTACCATTTTACGCTCTTGAACTAGTGTATCAACTCATTACATATTCATAGGTTTACACAAAGAATTATATTGAGTGAACTCGTTATATACATAAATATTTATATATGTACATCAAATTAGATACACATACACAGGTTTACATACAATTTCCTTTCATACATATGCAGATTTATTTATACACAAGTTTTTATACATACATATATATATATGGGTATGGCTTCTGTCCAGTCCGGGATCAGACTGGACCGTGCTGTTGGGCCTGTAGGGGCCCACCACGGGTCTCGTTTTGATAATCTAAACCGTTTAATGTGTAGAACTCGTCGAGTACTATATACTTGTAAAAAATCACTTTGATCGGATATCGATAGCTATGTGATCAAAACAGTTGTTTGTCAATCGTTAATTTGCTCACCGTCCATTTTTTTAATACGAAACTGATTTGATCATATAGCTATCGATATTTGATCAACGTGATTTTTTACAGGCATACAATACTCGACGAGTTCTACATATTGAACGGTTCAGATTATCAAAAAGGGACCCCTGGTGGGCCCCCATGGGCCTAACAGCACGGTCCAGCCTGATCCCGAACTGGACAGAAGCCATACCCTATATATATATATATATAATCAAATTGGGTATTAATTTGGTTGAGTATTGATTAGTTTGACCATAGTCAATAAGGAAAGTTTTGGACAAAGAGCAATAACTCTATTCTTTATTTTTGTATTAGAGATCTTGGAAGTATTATAGTCACAAAGTCCATATTTCATTTACTATTTTGGACTATTAGCTTCATAGGATTTAGACTTTTTAACTTTTTGAATTTTTTTTTTATCTTTTTTGTATTTACGGAAGATTAGCCGTGAAGATTCACTCCATCATCCAAGTATCCAAATGTCCACATCAATAATTGGCTTCAAGATGATCAGAAGAAAAAGACAAAGCCTGTAGAAGATAAGGCCTCTTTTCAACAAGCAGCAAAATACACGCCAAAAAACGACAACAACTATTGTAATTATTTGTGTCTATAATTATTTACATCTGTCAGTGGTAAGACTTTTCCTTCACTCACTACTTTAACAGAGCAGATGACCCCCCTACCCTGCTCTATTAAAAAAAAGCTGTGAGAATCCTTACACGTGTTTTGAAGCGTCAATTTTTTATCAAAAATCAAAACGGGGAAGATTAAATGATGTGCGATGGGGCCCAAAGCAGTACCCGGCATCATTATTCGAACCCTTTATTTATTTCTGTATGTGTCTAGAGTAATAGGAAGTTTGTCAGAAAATATGTATATAATTGTAGCCACAAAGTCCTTGTATTTATTATGTAAAAAGTCATTGTATGTAGAAGTTTTGAAAAGCCTATGACTAGGGTTTACAAGGTCTTTAGACTTTGGTATAAGATTTGGTCATAAGTATTATGTAAGTTAGTCTTTTGTTTTTGGTTTTTTTCATCAAATGTATTGTATAAATTGGCATTCATACCAGTGGACAAGGCAATGAAAATTCTGTCCACTCTTCCTTGCAAAAATTCTCTAACTTCTGAAACCCTCGTCTAAAAAATTCTAAGTGTTTAAGTCTTTCAGTATCTCAAAGTCTGTTACAAAATCTCTGTAAGTATAATATATATTAATATGAAGTGTGAGTAGTCTCTCTTTTTCCTTAGATATTTCAAAAGAGTACCTCTTCTATTCTAAAATTTATTTTCTTTTTAGAAAAACTAAGTTTATAAAATGTTTGCGTGCTCATTAATATTACATGCTTTGCATCTTCATAGTATTTATTGTTTTCTATTTCATTACTGAGTGACCTTAGCTGAAGAGCCCATGTGAGCCGTGGTTAGGCATTGAAGATAAATTGTAGGCAGAAAGGGAAAGGTAAGGAATAGAAAATGAAAATATACTACGTTAAACGAGACTTACCTTCAAGGTGGGAGTACACGTAATGAAAGCAAAAATTACTTAAAAATAGTTTTACCAAATAAGAAAAAGATTTTTAGAATATAAGGAGAGCAACCTAAGTAGAAATATTAAGAAAATATTTTTAATATAAGACTTTTAAAATCAAAATTTTATGTCTTTAGAAGAAGAACTTAGAATTAAAATTAGATCCAGTACTAAGCTTATACAAGAATTAGAAGATCAAAAACTAAGATATCAATTTCTGTTATCATTAGCCTCTGGTAGATCTCTAGTACATTATAGTTTGAAAATCACACAAGTAAATAAACAGATAACTATAAAACAAGAAGCCTTACAGCTAGCCATACAACAGCATGAGGATTTAATATTTGCATAACTGTAGAATTAATTAGATAATTCTCAGCCCAACTTCAAAATAGTGGTAAACCACTAAACCCCTCTCCAAAAATTAGTATCAGAGCAGCGTTCGATTTTAGGACAGTTTTAGTTAGTTTATGCATTTTGCTTACGGAAATAGAGTAGTTTTTATTATTGGACAATTTAGTTATAAGTTTCATATTATAGTAGCCTTTAATAATTTTAAAGTAGGAGTTAATTTTGTGTATGAAAAGAGTAGAATACTTAGATTTGGAACTCAGTAATTATAAACATCGCCTTAATATAGATAAAAATAAATTTCGTTGCAATTTTGAAAGAACTTTTACACACCAGCTCCACAGTGAACATAATTCTTAGCTAAATATTATTATAGATCACCAGATTAATTTTGTAGAAAATATTAAAAAGGATGTAGATAAAATCAGTAATCTTTTTACTTCATCTATGGACCATCTTTGTAATACTCGTAGTATAATTAATGATCAAGATAAAAAATTAGATTATATCTAAGATCAGTGTAGTTCAATCCTACAAAAACAAATATATTTAAATTTAGAAAAATTCCCCACTAAGTTAGAAATAGAAACTCTAATTTCAGTTATAAATATTAGTAGTTCGAAGCAAATAGAGTTAGCAACTAATTGAAAAAAATTCATAATCAGATAAATCAAATAGCTAGACAAATAGAACAGATCAACCAAATTCAAGATAATTTAAAACAAAAATTTAAAAAATTAGAATAACTAATTAGATCTTAATTTATGAGTAGTGATAAAAAAGCTAACAGAGATTACTAGGTCATTCTAAAACAAGCAGAAGACTTTCATAATAATTCAGAGAGAATTAGTAGCTATCAAGGAATAAATCAGTCAGATAAAATATTTGTAAGAAAAAATAATATAGAAATTTTATTTCTTATCTGGTTGTGTGAAAAATTTGAAGAATTATCATAACAACTGCACAGTTTAGAAAATCATTTAGCTTCGTTAGAAAAATTAGTACTTCAAAAAGGAAAAGGAGTAGAAAGACAAGCAAGTAAAGCCCAGTCTCGAATAAACAAAGAAGATATAGCTAAATATTTTGAAAAGTTTAAATTACCAAAGAAATCTGTTCGTAGAACTTATAGAAAATAAAAATGTTTAAACAGTTAGTAAAAGGAAATAGCAGTAAAAAGCATAATGAAGATGAAGATGTTAAAGTAGAAGAATTTATAGATGTAGAACAACAAATAGAAAAATTTTAAAAGGAAAAACTAGAGTTAATTCGAGCTAAGTATGTATATAAGTTAGGAAAAATTCATAAAAAAGAATATTTATTTAAATACTATGGTAAACAAATGATTAGTGTAACTCAAGAAGACGAAAAAATAGAGCTAAATTTAATAAATAGAGAAAGTTATAAATATGCTGTAAATGAACACCTTGTGGACTCATCTTTTTCCGCACCCTACCTTTCGGAAAAGGGTTTGAAAAGAAGGCCTCATAGTTCGGACTCTCGCGGTTCTGAATCTAATCTCACAAAGTGCAATGTGAAACTGATAATCATCAAAGAGTCCAAATCCGACAAACCTTTTTGGAAAATCGATTTTAAATCAAATAATGCCAAAATTGGACTACTTTGTCAGATACAGAGTCGTCACCTAAATATTTTATTTTGGAGAAATTTAAGAAACCCTGACTCGTGTTAAAGGTCACGTGTCCGTTATCACCAAAGTTGCCTTGGCTCGGAAACTTCGGTACAAGAGGGGATGGTCCTGAAATGAGCACCCCCGCTCACCTGATCAAAGATCGGCCTCTACTAATCATGATATGATGTTTTATAAACATTATGTGTCCTTATTCTGGTTATTAATCTAACTTTATTATGTGATGCGCACGCATACAAGTATATACTACATCGCAAGAATTTGGGCCGACAAAGCCTCTGGATTCGAAGCGCCCTTTGTGGATATCACAACTGGCCGATAAGGTCTCTCTATACGGAGCCTTGTCGGCGCATTACGACTTTTAACTGATAAAATGCCCCGAATTCGAAACCATGTTTGATGAAGAACTCATGACAAGCCGGCAAATGAAATGCTTATACAATGAAACACTAAATACGTGTATGCCGAATAAATATTCAATGCTTATACATTTATTCAAAAATCTATGCAATGAAACACAACACATACAAACACGAGAGTGCTGAATGAAAATTACAATAAAACATTTTATTCAATCAGGCAATAATTACATAGTTTTGAACGCGCTCTGCGTTCGAACGTTACAATGTGTTTTTATATGGCGTCGCCCTCATCCTCACTCTGCTCGACTTCAAAGACGGAAAACGGAAAATGGTTACGTTGGTAGAGTGGCAATGCCGAATCGACGCCCGCTGCTCGGAGAGCTTCCTCGGCCTACAGCGCCTTGATCCAACCGTGCTTTAATCCACGATTTTCACATCGGCAAACTTCCTTGGCAAGCTTTTCCTTGGTTTTTTGTATCTCTACTTTCCGGCCTTCATGAAAGCCGTTTTCATAGGCCCTCCCCTTCGCGGACTCAATTGCGAACATGCTCACCGTATTGCAGTCGGCAAGCGCGGTACTGATGAGCCGCTGGGTAACCCTTTCGTCCACGATTTGGTTAGCCTGTCCGGCGGGTTGTGTCTGAACGACCTTGACCTTCCTTAGCTCACGTTCGATCGCTTCTGCGCGAGCCTCCAAGCTTCGAATGCATTCAACATTCTTCTCTATTTCTCGGCGGGCAGCACGGAGACACATGTCGATTTCGTAGGCGATGTAGAGCCCCTTCACCGCACTGTGAATGCCTTCATGAAACATTTCGATGTCCTGCCGACCTACCATCGATTGCTGGACCTCGGGTGGAAAAATCTGTCGAGCAAACTAGACTGCCACATTTGGATCTCAAATGATCGAGTCCGCCTCTGTCATGGGTCTATTCGCCACGAAGACTGCAAAATTCAATGGGCGTGGTTTCGCGTCGGGCTCCCTTCTAGAACGGGGTTGCGGGGATTTGCCATGAGGCTCCTTGTCCCTCCTAGGCGACCTACTTCAACTACGAGGAGATTGGCGTCTCTTCCGATCCCTCGAAATCCTACCTCCCGCGCGCGAAGGTTCGCCGCTTCGATCCATATCTCCTCCCAGCTCAGCTAGCGTCCTCGCTTCCCTTTTGTTGTTAAAAAAAAGTCTATTAGACATTCGCACTTGTTTAATTTTCCTTAAGGAGCTGGACTGAGTTGTTCACTGAGCACATAAATAGGACGTCCATTCATTTATTCCCCATGAGGGCAGCACCTCTGAGGCGATCTCATTAATATTGAAAACCTCAACAGCCCGGCGCCGATTGAGACATGTGCCCCTATCAAACATTGTTATTCGGCAGTCTTAACGTCCGCAAGGGAAGATTCATTTCAATATTCATAAGGTCGTGTTATTTGGCGTTTAATGTTCATGAACCAGCTCGGGCAAAGGCAGATTAATCAATCTATTCGGCTTGAGTGCCCCAGTCGTTCCACGAATCGATTCATCAGTACAATATTTGGCACCTCATGAATTCATTTTAAGTAGATCAGATCCATAAATTTAAATCGGTTTTTAAGTTCGCCGTCTCACAGGGGCAAGGGAAGATTCATCAATCTATTCGGCCTGAGTGCCCCAACCGCCTCATGAAGCGACTCAATATTCATAAGGTCGTGTTATTCGGTGTTGAATGTTCATGAGCCAGTTGGGGCAAAGGCAGATTCATCAATCTATTCGGCTTGAGTGCCCCAGCCGCCCCATGAGTCGATTTACTAATAGAATGCCTATGAACTAATCCTATTCAGCGCCACAGTAATGAAAGGCAAAGCTCTTCATTAATATCAAACACTACGTACAAGTAACAGTGAAATGGAAAGGAAATTTTCATCAATAAATTGAGCGCAGAAGTAACTAATTTATACATGAAAATTACCTTATACTCACAGAAATCCACTAAACAAAAGCATACATTAAAATTGAAAATAATTATAAAACTAAAGTGTCTCCCAGATCAATTCTTGGAATCAAACTCAAGTGGCTCAACGTCCACTTGCTCGTATAGAATTGGCAAGGCCAATATAACTCCACCGGCAGCAAGAGCCTTGAGCCACCCATGTTTGAATCCCCGATTCTCGAATTTGGGGACTTCTTCTACGTAATCTTTAAAGGTGGCGCTCTTTCTAGCCTCGAACGCTGCAGAAGCCTCAGAGTCGGCTCTTTCCTTGGCCTTCTTTAACTCTTCTAACTCGGCCTCCACTTTGGCAAGCACCTCCTTGACTAACTTGAACGATTCCTCGCTTGCGTTCGCTCTACCCTCGGCTTTGGATTTGAGTTGGTCAGCAATCCGAGCCCTTTCCTTCTCAGCTTCGGCTCGAGCACTTTCCATTGCGGCCCTCATCACCTCGAACTCGGCCCTACTCCTCTCACCTTCAGCTTCAGACTTTAAGCTGCCAATTCTTTTAATGGCATCGTGATGCCGGTGGCCTAGTTCGGCTATCCTTTCAACCGTCTGCAAAACAAGGAGTTGGGATCAGCACATACCAAGAAATATCATATGAAAACCAAACCAAACAAGAAAAAGACACATACTAGAAGGGCCGACAGAGCAGCTAACACTATCGCTACAAAATCTGGCTCTCCTCGAAAGGTGGCCTTGTCAGCCGGCAGCGAAACTGAGGCGGCCAAGCTCAACGCTACGGCTGGATCCTTCATAGCGGATGCGTCAGAGGAGATCGGCGTGTTTTTGATCTTTGGCTGAACAACGAAAGGAACCACGTCCGATTCCTCTAATCGAGGCCGTTTTTTAGCAGGGCTATCCTCCGAGCCGACTTCTCCTTCGGCGGTATATTTTTCGCCCCACCCTTCTGGAATCAGCCGTTCTTCTATAAAACTGTTGGTCGACTTCATTCTCCGTCTCGGCCACAATAACTTGAGCCGTCTCTCCTCCAATAACGGTTTGCGAAGACTTAATCGGGGCAGGTTCAGAACGGGCGACCTCGGCTTTCTTTCGGGCTGCCATTTGTTCGGCATTTCTCTTTCGCGCCATCTGCGTAAGATTTTCCCCGGCCATACTTTCAGAAAAAGAGCCGGGTAGGTCTTCCAAATTTAAAAAAATATATCCGAAGGAAAATTCTGCACGACTCGAAGTGGACAGCGAGTTACGCTGGTTAATACCGACTGCCTCGAACACTGAGTTTAGAGCTTCGTCGACCCTTTCGGCCTCCGCAAAAAACTCTCTCGTTGGTGCGGCAACTACCTCGACCACCGGCGCTATGTCTTGTTCCGAAACGGAAGCTTCAAGACCAATTGGCCTAAGGGTCTTGAAGCTGGGGAAGATTAGAGCCGTAAGGTGATGTTCCCCGGTTGGGATCGGAATGTTGTTCGCAGCCGAGAACGTAGTATAAGTAGGCTCGTACCGTAAGAGTATATGGGCGGATCTCCCTTGATTCTGTATGTTTGGACGGCCAACATACTTTATTGCAGTCCTAATTTCCACAAGGACTGCGTCGTCAGCCGAGGTCAAAATCCTTTTCAACTTACTGCCTGCAAAAACAAAGAATTAGACTTGAAGAAAAAGCCGAATAAAAGAAAGATCAATAGACACAAGGGGTTACACGGCAACCTGGTTCGCCTCTCTTTCTGGGAATAGGGTCTAGGCGATCTTCGCCCTCACCGAATTCCCAGTTGCCACGAACATTGACCATTACATCGTCAACTCGTTTGCCAGAGCTGGCAATCATGGTAACCAAGTGATGGTCGGTGTCCTTGGCCCTGAGAAAATAGCGCTCGAGTCGACCGGAGGATTTGGCTAAGGCGTAGCAGTGCCGAATCGTTGAAATGCCAAGGTTGATCCTAAGGCGCCGGTTCAACGCTACGATTCCCATTATGAATCGAAAGAAGTTCACATTAGGTTGGGAAGGAATCATACCCCAATGGCGGAGGACGGCCCCAAGAAATGGATGAAGGGGAAAACGAACACCGCCCCCCGCAATGGAAAGGAGAGGAAAAACGATGGTATTGTGGTCTTCCCTATCCATATCAAGGGTATTGTCCGTTACTAGAGATAGATGGACATCGTCAGGAATAGAGAAATGTCGTCGGAACCCAGAAATTCGATCCTCGGAAAGGAGGTCTTTTAAATGTTTAGCCATTCTCGTAAGGACCCAAGGATGTTCTAAATTAAAAATAAATACGGAAAGTAGGATTATAAAGAAAAGAGAAGAAAACTTACGAAAAGCAAAGTAGACAAGAAGAGACAGAGAGGAGTTGTAGAAAACGCGAGTCAGAGAAGAGATACCGACTGGCAATCCAGGAGGCTCAAATATTCGAAAAAGCGTGCATTCGAAGGGACTGACGTTTCAAATTGTGATAAATGTGAGAGAAGCACGAATGAGGCAAGAAAGTGTTACAATGACCAAAAGGCATGTACGCATTCTGACACGCATCAGGGAGAGGATGAACCACCGAATTTTTGACTTCCCAGACTAGAAACCAAACACGTCGACTATTTGGTGCTAGTAGGGGTGTTTGGAGGGCAATTGTGGGGGCTGGATAATTGGAAAAATCAGAAGCGTACTCTAGAAGACAGATATGATTCGGCTCTTTCCTGCACGATCAGGAAGCTGAATAAAACAGATAAGCCGAGTAGATACCGGAGTATGGAGTCGAGTAAGTAAAAGGATAATGAGTGAAAAGTAGACCTGGCCCCGAGGCCCAAGAAATGAGTATAAATAAAGGAACAACAGACTAAGAAAGGTATGTGAGAATTGTTGTGCTTAATTTAGAATATAAGTAATTTTGAGTGCTGAGACTGACTTGTTCGTCGGAGTGTTAATTCTGGCACCCCCGACCGGAGTGTTTATTCCTTTTCAAGTGACTATCAGCGGATCACGAGCGTCCCCCAGGATCAGAAGAGTATTTCCAAACCACTTCTCCACAGTGATATATATCGGAACACGTCTAAATGCTCGTAAACAAAACAAGGAGTGGTGATAAACACCGGAACACGTCCAAATGCTCGTAACCAAAACAAGGAGTGGTGATAAACATAGGAACACGTCCAAATGCTCGTAACCAAAATAGGGAGTGGTGATAAACATCAGAACACATCTAAATGCTCGTAACCCTTCACAAGGAGTGGTGATAAACATCGGAACATGTCCAAATGCTGGTAACCAAAACAAGGAGTGGTGATAAACATCGGAACACGTCCAAATGCTCGTAACCAAAACAGGGAGTGGTGATAAATATCGGAACACGTCCAAATACTGGTAACCAAAACAAGGAGTGGTGATAAACATCGGAACACGTCCAAATGCTCGTAACCAAAACAAGGAGTGGTGATAAACATCGGAACACGTCCAACTGCTCGTAACCAAAACAAGGTAAATCGAGGGATAGGAATGGTCTCACCTGGAACTCCTCTGAATGAACCGTATATACAATATCGTGCCTACATAAGAAAGATACTTAGCAAGCATAACATAGTAAGAGTGCATGTTCTACGCAAGACGAATAACCATGCAATGTTAGAGACATGTTTTATGCAAAACATGCGAGAAACAAAACGGAAGCATATTCTATGCAACAAGAACCGGAGCATGTTCTATGCAACATCGGAATGCATATTCAATGCAATAGTACAAAATGCATATTTTACACATGATCAATAGCACAAAATCCATATTCTATGCAAGATTAGAAAATGCATGCTCTATGCAACATTAGAATGCATACTCAATGCAACAGTACAAAATGCATGTTTTATGCACGATAAAGAGATGCACAATAAAACCGATTCAGTCACAACTTCCAATTTACCTCTCAGAAGAGTTGCCACAAGTTAAAAAGGATACACTTCATTGATGTTGATTAGTGATGAATCATCATGCACCGAAGACACGGTCTACAGCTTCCGCTGCTACAATTTGAGCTTTAAAAGTGAACTTTTTTTGCACTTTCTCGAGAACTGAGGACACAAAACAGCAACAAAACACAAAGGAGGAGCACTGGAAGCTTAACGGCCACTAGGGAGGGGTATCAGCCACCTGTCAGCCACCCCTAAAGCTTGTTGGCCACCAGTGGTGACTGTTCGGCCATCGATGGTAGGTTTGGCCATTTTGGTCTTTTTGTATTCGGGTGTTTAAGTATAGGGCATGGGGGCTTATTTCCTTCATACCCCATGTCCAAAATTCTCTCTCTTCCTCTCTAGACCATTCTTCTCTCTAGATCTGAGCTTTGCATGCGTTTTCCAACGCCCTACGTGAAGTTGATTCGCTAAAACCTTTTGATTTCCTTCATTTTGAACCGATTGAAAATTGATTTCGGTGTTTTTTTCTTCATTTTCACCACTTGAGGTTTGTTCCCCTCGAGTTTCTCTTGGGTTTGGAGCCTTTTCTCGGGCTTTGACTTTTTCTCCCATTTGCTCTCTCTTAGGGTTTGACTTGAGTTAACTTTCGGCATTTTCCACCAATTTTCCC
This sequence comes from Camellia sinensis, assembly GCF_055761805.1. Taxonomy (NCBI): domain Eukaryota; kingdom Viridiplantae; phylum Streptophyta; class Magnoliopsida; order Ericales; family Theaceae; genus Camellia; species Camellia sinensis. The sequence goes on from NC_138961.1 coordinate 215,179,588, forward strand.
CATTTTCTTCACTTTTCATCGACTCTTCATCTATTTTCCAGATGGCAGGCGACTTTTCACATGATGGGGCTCTGGAGTTTGAGGTAGAGTTCGGTTCTGATGCAGAGCCAGAGCCCTTACCACTAGGAGTGAGGCCTTTTGATGCGGCGAGATATCATCCCCAGACTCACATTCTGCTTGCTAGTGGCGTTAGGCACTTCACTAATTTTGCTGATGTGCCAGCAAATCTCTTACTGAGGGAACGAGACTCCCATATTTCAGCTATTGCCGTTGAGGTACGAACTCTATGCACTTGCACATCTGATGCTCTTTACTTGCATTTCTTGCACTAATAACACTCTTGCACGGAGATTGCATTTGTTTTACACTTCTTTTTCATTAAACTATATTTACACTGATTCACCTCTCCTCTGCCACAGGGTGACACCAGTGCATACAAGGGCTATGGGGCCACGACGGCCAAAGATTGGTACGACGAGCTCCCTGCCGGAGTATCAGCTATTGTCGACGAGGTAGGCTTTGGCCTATTCTGCTCTGGATTGCCACGAGTCATAGCGAGCCGTCTACTTCTTGGAGCACTAGTGGAGAGATGGTGGGACACCAGCAACTCTCTCCACCTTTCGACTGCCGGAGAGATGACGATGACCCCGTAGGACTTCGCTATGATCACAGGCCTAGGCGTAGAGGGTGATCCGATTCCCCTTGATCCTGATATGGGGGAGTGGGAGGCTGCTTGGATTGAGCTTCTGGGGGTGCGCCCACTTTTGTTCCGAACGGCCCAGGTCAGATACAGTTGGTTTGAGGAGCGGTTCCGGGAGATTGTACCAGAGAAAGTAGAGGAGATAGAGCACTATGCTCGAGGTTTTCTGATGTTCCTCTTCGGTACCACCTTGTTTGCGAACAGGGCGAACACCGTGGGGTTATACTTGCCGAGCACACTGGTGGTTCTTCACCGAGTAAGCTTCTACAATTGGGGCGGGGCTGGCCTCGCCACCTTGTATGGCTATATGAGCTCGACCTCCCGAGGGATCAGACTCTTGGTCGGAGGCTACTAGCGAGCCTGGAAGGTACACATCTTAGTTCCCACTTTACACTTTGCATTTTCTATTCAGCATTTCTTGCTTTACATCTGTTCAATGCATGTACTTTCTACTTTGTACTTTGTATATCTGTTCATACATAAAATACTTTCTACTTCTACATTTCTTGCATCTGTTCAAATACTGTGTTGACTGCATACCTTTGTATTCTCCCTGCAACTATGGGTATACGCATACTTCTTGACTCTTTTCCCGGAGCCAGAGGTGGAGGTTCCATTGACGGTCTCCTATTTACAGGTGTACGATGGTCAGTTTCATCGCAGGACTCGCGAGCCCTTTTCTTTCTTCAGGCGTTACTTTGACACCATAATTGCTCACAAGGTAACCTAAAACATGGTTATCATTTGCTTTCATACTGTTCTGATTCACATTGTAGCCACTGATAGCAACTGACAATCTATGCAACTTCCATTTGTAGATCTCATGGCAGCCATGGGCCAGGATACCGAAAGGACTTGGAGGCCGGTATAATGCGGCCTAGGGCATGTCTCGTTATTGCATTCTACTTGAAGGTCCGGTCTGCCGAGCCTGGTTCCTTGGCGAGCGAGTCGTATGCCAGTCTCTGAGCATGCTTGTTTAGTTAATACCGATGACGCCACCTGAGTCCATGAGATTAGCAGACAGCCTATCTGTTGACAGAGTTATCCAGTTCATGGTGGGCTTGGAGGCGGAGTACTTCCGAGTTGAGGGTGACTATGTAGTCTTCATTCAGACACACCTTATGCCACCTCTGACCGGTGTTTGCGGAGGCGAGGGAGCGAGGGCTCTTGTTGCAAGGATGGGACCTAGAGCGACCAGGGCAGTCAGAGCCTATAGTAGAGGGGCTTCTCGGGCAATGCAGAGGACTGGTTGGCCAAAGCTTCCACTACACTTGCCTGTTGGCAACATACGAGGGAGGCTTACCAGATCCCTATTGAGCCTGCACCAGCCGGGCACGAGCTTGTCGGGGTTCGAGGCCTGACTCCAGTATGTACCACACTTTACACTTTGCATGTTAAATTTATTTCAATTATGCTTGTAGAATACTGATCACCTCAACGAATTTACAGGCATCTATAGAATACACCGGGGACGCTCTTGAGCTAGCGGCTTCCCTAATGGGGATGGTGTAGAGGAGTATGAGCCTGCTTAGCCTCTACGGAATTCAAGTAATTTTCTTCAGTTTACGGTTCATGCCATCAAACTTTCAGCTGATACATTAACATTTCAACTGCAATCTATTTCGCAATGCATTGATCTGATACACGGTACTCAAACACTACATTCACACACTGCACCTGCACATTGTATTTGACTTCTGCCTACACTCATACTGCATACCATCTTTGCATCTAATATACACACGGATATTGATATATTGACAACTGCCATTTTCAAATCCCAGCCATATTGGACGCACTAGCGGGAGCTGCAACAGGAGTATCAGTGCCTCCTCCGGTGGCAGGGAGGAGAGAGAGATAGGCTTCGGCGTACAGCCGACGCAGAGCCAGGAGCACTGAAGATGAGAGTGGCCCTTCCGAGCCCATTTTGAGTGATGACAAGGCCGAGACCAGTGAGGCCGAGGAGGCAGCGAGTCAGCATGCTGAGTCATCCGAGAGCGGAGTTGATGACGTCGGCTCGGGTTCTGCTAGTGGAGATGATGCTGCGTCAGGCTCCGAGGTAGATGGCAGCGACGATTCTGATTCTGGTTCAGAGGGAGGTGCAGACAGCAGTGCTGATAGAGACAGCTCTAAGGCTCTGCCCAGGAAGAGGACGAAGAGGGCCTTTCGAGACTGAGATAGTTGGCGCTGATTCTCTGTATTTTTGCTTAGTTTCTTTTTGCTAGTAGTGTTTGCACTTTGTACAACTTTAGACAGGTTTTATTTGCTTTAAAAACTTGTACTCTTTTGTAAAAAAGAAGTAACCATGATCGGAATGAAAACCAATTTTTTGATGAAAAAGTGTTGTATTTTGCATTCTAAGCACCACATAACATTGCAAAGCATAAAAACGAGATTGATCTTGATTGAAAACTGCACATTGTATTGGCACTTTCTTAATCAGGTAATGAACCAACCAACACTTAGCAAACAAAAGCAAACAAAATAAGACAACTCGATAAACAACTAACAATAACAGCTCAATAGACAACGTAACAACTCGACAAGCAACAACAAAACAAATACAACACGATAAGCCACCCAACAATTTGATAAACAAATTAAAACAACTCAATAAACAAATTGACACAACTTAACAGGGACTTAACAAAAACTACTAAAACAAGACAGCAGAATACACCAAGAGCAGAACAAAACACAGGTTCTCAGCACTCTCAACACACAGGAAGATCACAAGAATGCGGTCAGCCATACACAGAGGCTGTTAGCCACCAGTGGTGGCCAGTCGACTACCAAAGGTGGTTGTCGGTCATCACCACCAGCTGGTCAGCCGTCAGTGTGAGGGACCTCCAGATTGTTGTCACCTGTCTTCCACTCAGTGCCTTATTTTCTACAAATGCTGGGACTTCGCAGTTTCTTCATTCCAGCTCTGTTTTTGCCACAAATGGAGCCATTCTTTGGTGAAAAACTCTCAAATTGGATTACAACTTTAGATGGCTTGGAAAAAGTGAACTTCTGAGGTTTTGGGATAAATGCACTATTCCCACTAAGTCATTTTTTACTGTGTTTTCCGTTCCTTTATGTCGCGGCTAGGTGTTGGAACCCGGTTACACATGTTTTTAGCTTTGGAGGGCAAGAGATATGTCCGACAATCGAAGAATTTCAAGTTTTGATGGAGTCCCAGTGTGACGTAAAATCTTGCCCCAGTCCCATTTTGGTCACATCCAAGCCTTAGGAAGTATGTGTGGGCTCATTTCTTAGGAGGCTCAATCCTTGGTTCACAACGGAGAGCTGGATATTCCCAGCCTCATTCATCGATTTTCTGATGCCGGTGACCGCGGCGACCGTCTTTGGTAGAGTTTTCGACAGCATGCCCTCTGTTTGTGTATGTTGGCTCATTTCTTGCTTGCCCCTAGTTTTGGAGGGTCCAGCATTCGACTGATTGAAGTGGCCCAAGGCTTAAAAGAGGGCCAAAGCGGCATTGGTTGAGACTTTGATAGGCTTAGACACCCTCCATTGGTGAGAGACAAACAAATTTGCGGGAAGTCCACTACTTTTGCAGGTGATGTTTCCCACCCTCTCATATGTGTTTCTCACATCACTCGGCACTCATGCTCTGTTTTTCTCTCAGCGCACATCTCTCTATTCTTTAATCTCTCTTATTTTTCATCCCTCTCCAGATATGGCTCATGGACAAGTTGAAGGTAGTAGACTCCTACCCTGCATACTCAGCATGAGGCTATTTCTTTCGCCAACGACTAATTGATTTCCCAAACGAAGGGTGGTGGTGCCATTGGATGTGCAACGGGTCTGCTGTTGACATTACTTGGCGCTGCCCCTAGTTTGATCTGCTTGAGATGAGCTACGGCATGGCTTGGCAACTTGGCATTCAACTGATTGGCTTGACACATTGTGTCTTCTACTTTCCATTTTGGTGGCGTTAGTTTGGACACGACCAGACTTGCCCAAAAGAGGGGGTAGAGTACCCAACTTCATTCTTCGTTCGAGGCTCACAATTAGCTTGATATCCCATTATATGAAGGACAAGAGAACTTCAGTTTGGACACGACTAGACTTGCCTAAAAGAGGGGTAGAGTACCCAGCTTCATTCTTTGTCCGAGGCTTACAATTAGCCCGATATCCCACTACATGGAGGATAAGAGAACTTCTGTCTCCCGCTCCCAATTTCTATTGCGCCCTTTCTGGCAAATGCCTAGCTTGGCTTGAAGATGAGGCACAAACCGAGCCTACTTTAGTATCTGAAGCTTCCACAAGCTCTAGGAGGGGACGCAGGAACACCTGATTTATCTATGCCCCAAGTTTATTACTTTGATCTGTGCTTTCAAGTTTTCCTTTTGAATGTAATAAAAAAGCAACGTTGATTTGCATTGAAAGAGGGAGAACTTTGTATTGAAATCAATGAAATTGAAGTTATGGGCACTGGAAATTTTCGTTTTGGTCCAAAAATGGTCTAAGTTGTAAAAAGATTAATTTGATCAAAATTAACTTTTATTAAAACTTTTCAAAACCATTTTTGGTAAGGATCACAACTTGACACACATGGAATCTATCCTCGAGATGTACAACCCCGAATCCATCAAATGGAAAGTTGCCCCATTGTCTAAAGAGCACTGTACCATAATGGAAAATTGACCCTTGTCTGAATAGCACTGCACTATACTGTAACCCGTTCTCATAGTGAAAATCACAACCAAACTTTCGGATATAGAAAAGGCAAAGATGACCTGAACAATCTCATGGACAGGACAGTTGAGTTTAAAGTGTTTATAGCTGAACTTCAAAATGAAGTTGCCTACGTATCCCGAAGATGGGAATCAAGCTTTACATAGTTCAGTTCGGGTTCGCTTGGGTATTAACACTCTCCTTTTGCGTTCTAACTTTTGCTAAGGCCGCCCTTTCTGGGTTTCAACCTTGTGAGCTCAGTTTTTCTTTTTTTCAATTTTTTTTCGTGCTCTCACTTTTGCCTAGGTTATCCTTTCGGGTTTTCGGCCTAGCAAGCCACTCAAGGATAGTATTTCTTCAACTTGTCCATGTTGATTGGTTGGGAGAATTCAAGGCCATCTAGGTCTATAAGAATAATAGCTCCACCCGACCAAATAGATTTGATGATATAAGGACCAGTTTAATTAGGTCTGAACTTGGCCCTAGGGTCGTGGATGGGAGCTTGGTTGTCTTTCAGCACCAAATCCCCTTCTTTCAGATTCCTGGACTTAACTTTCTTATTGAAAGCCCTAGCGATTATGCGTTGATATCCTTGGACATGGTACAGTGCTTTCAGCCTTCTCTTGTCGAACAGCATCAGTTCTTCGAACCTGCTCTGCTGCAAATCCACTTTTGCTATCTGGCACTCAGCCATAACCCGCAGCGACGAAACCTCAATTTCGATCGGAAGAACAACCTCCATCCCATAAACTAGAGAATACGGAGTTTCCCCAGTAGATGTTCAAATTAAAGTCCTATAGCCGCAGAGAGCAAATGGCAATTTGCTTGGCCAGTCCCTGTAAGTCTCAACCATTTTTTGCAAAATGTGCTTGATGTTCTTGTTGGCGGCCTCAACACTTCCGTTGGTTTGCAGTTGATATGTGGACGACTTATGAAAAGCCACGTTGTACTTCTCCAACAAGTCAATCACTTCTCTCTTAAAATGGGAGCCATTGTCTGAAATGATCTCATTCGGGACTCCATAGCGACAAATAATGTTATTCCTGATGAACTTGGCTACATGCGACGCTTTCAGCACTGCATAGAACTGGGTTTCCACCCACTTTGTAAAGTAGTCTATTGCCACCTAGATATACTCATGCTCATTTGACCCTTTCGGCGTAACTGCCCTAATAACATCAATTCCCCAAACTGAGAAAGGCCATGGTGAAGTCATGTTGTACAGCTTTGACGGCAGAATGTTTATGCGATTTGCATGAATTTGGCATTTGTGGCATCACTGAACAAAACCAATACAATCTTCCTCTATGGTTGACCAGTAGTGGCCTTGCCTGAGAATCTTCCGAGCTAGTATTACTCTGCTCATGTGTGCTCCACACTCTCCCCCATGGATGGCCTCCATTAGGCACTTCGACTCCTCTGCATCAACACACAGTTTGTGCATTCCCAGATGACCACGTTTGTACAACTTACCCCCGCAGATGATAAACTGAGTAACCATTCGCCGTATTGCCCTTTTATCTTTGGTATTTGCCCTAGTGAATAAGCCTCCTTTTCCAAGAAGTTCCAGATATCATAATACCAGGGGTTCTGATCTTGTGCTTAATCTATTGCGGCAATCAACTCATAGGCCGGCGTATGTCTTTATTCAATAATGATCAGACGCATTTGAACTCCCAACGAGATGTCTATCATAAAAGATAGAGTTGATAAAGCATTAGCAAACCTGTTGTTCTCTTTTAGAAGATGAGTGAAGTTTAGCTTCTCAAACCTAGGAATTAGAACATCCAGGGTTTGGTGATAGATTTTCATCTTTTCTTTTTTGACTTTCCGTCTCCTTTTGCTTGAGACACAACCAGGTTCGAATCCCCAATGACGTCCAACCTTTTTGCCCCTAGTTCCAGGGCGGCTTCCAAGCCAGCAATACACGCTTCGTATTCTGCTTCATTATTGGATACTTTGAACCGAAGTTTGAAGGCTAAAGGTATATGGGAATTGTCGGATGCTATCAGTAACACCCCTATCTCATAACCGTACTGGTTAGATGCTCCGTCAAAGTACATTGTTCAAATCTCTTCTTCGACCTGCAGAATAGCTTCACCGAGAATAGGTATTTTACTACTTCCCCTTCTTCTACTAGGTGATTGGCTAGGAACTCTGCTACCGCTCTCCCTTTGATAGACTTACGTGTGACGTACTTCAAATCAAATTCGGAGAGAAGAAGCAACCAATGGGCTAGCCTACCCGTAAGTGCTGGTTTCTTAAAGAGAGATTTGATGGGATCTAATCTCGAAACCAGAATTACAGAGTGAGCTAACAGGTAGTGCCTCAACTTCCTGGTGGCCCGTACCAAGGCTAAGCAAGCCTTCTCCAGCGGGGTGTAATGGGTCTCATATTCCAGCATCTTCTTGCTCAGGTAATAGATGGCTTTCTCCACTTTATCCTCAGATTCCTGCGCAAGCATGCAGCCCATAGTCTTGTCGGTTACTGACAGATACAAAATCAACGGCTTTCTCGGCTCTGGCAGTGACAACACGGGTGGGTTCTGAAGGTATTGCTTGATCTGCTCAAAAGTAAACTGGCATCGGTCATCCCATTGGAATTTCTTTCCTTTCTTCAGGAGACCAAATAGTGATCGATAAATCACCAAAGAGTCCAAATTCGGCAAATCATTTTGAAAAATTGATTTTTATAAAGAAGTGCCAAACATAGACTGCTTTGCCAGATACAGAGTCGCCACCTAATAGGGATTTAGGAAATCTTGACTCGTGTCTAAGGCCACGTGTCTATCATCACCAAAGTTGCCTCGGTTCGAGAACTTGGGTACGAGAGGGAAAGGTCATGCAATGAGCACCCCGGCTCGCCCGATCAAAGATTGGTTTGTACTAAGCATGATATTTTGTTTTTGAAAACACATGTGTTCTTATTCCGGTTATTAACCTAGAATTACTATGTGATGCGCACAACATACAAATATAGACTAGATTGCTTAAGTTGGAACAAAACATTGCATGTTCATTTGTGAAAATAATTTGAAGTTTGCTACTTGCAAGTAGGCTAAATCGGGGATTTAATGAATTGTTCCAATTCAAGTAATCCAACCTTCACTCACAGACATTCAGGCAGTTATATCAAATTATCAGTTAGCCTCATGGCAAGCATGCTGAACATGGCAGTCAATAACACACATGTAGTATGCTAAAGTGTAAACACTCACAGTGTACTCCGAGCTAAAACAGAGAACTAGTTAGAAATCATGCATGATCCTAGCTCATGTTAAGATGGCTAATGCAACACATGAGAAAAGCAGTTAAAATAGGCTCGGCTATCTAGAATGTCATGTGAAATGCAACTTGATAACATGCTGTTGAACACGTATTCAAGTAAATGTATTTGAAAGTACAATGCAGTTAGTATGATGCGCTGAGCCCGGTGCATGCAATACAGATGAATGGATGCACGCATGCAAAGCATAAGGCATGCTAATCGAAATATGCCCTAAAACTAACCATCGTAAGCGGTTAAGTAAAAGGGAGAAAGAAATGGGGGTTGGAAGACATGCATCACACACACGCACGCTTATTACAACAATTGGCCCTCTCGACGGAGGGTTCGAATAAGAAGCTAACTAGCTAATTAAACTAATTATTACATCACAAAACTAATTAACTAACAAGCTAATTAATTAAGCTATTACAACACAAATAAGCAGCTAAACGCATTAGCTACTTAAATACAGAACCAAAGCATAAACTAACAAAGGAAAGCAATAAACAGAGGTCCTCATGATAAGGAGTGCATGCATGCTCGGTCGCCTCGTTCGGAAATCCGTCGCGATGCGCCAACTTGCCTCTGTTTGCAATTGTTCTTAGAACCTTGCACCAAGCTCTAGAAAGCTTCTAACTCACCTTAGGGACTTGTGGTAGGGTGGCCGACCAGTTGTTGATGTGGGAGACCACCTGCCGACCACTTTTTGTTGTTGCAAACCAGAAAAAGTGGTCGGCCAGCTAGTTTTTCTGGCTGGCCGACCAGTTGTTGCTGCACTTCTCTAATTTGCTGCAACAGAGAGCAAGAAAGGGCATGTTAATGTATTTGCAAGATATGTGTGCACAACCACCCTCCCTATCATTTCATAAGCTCAAGGGAGTGTGGTTCTCGACCCTCGGGCCACCAATCGCGCATTTTGATGCATGATGGCCGAGAGGCGAAGTTGCACAATTCAATATGAAATGAATGCACAAATAAACACATAAATGTCTAGAGCTCTATCATGTATGATCAAGAGCGTCGGCGACCGAGAATTGAGGCACGTTTCATCACTTCAAATATGAAACGTCCCTCGTTTCTCGTGTTTGGACTAACACCTATTCCAAACACAATGCAACACATAACATGGCATGCACAATGCTATGTAACATGGAGCATGCAAAAATGCAATGCAACACAAGCATGCAAATATGCAATATGACTTAAGCATACAAACATGCAATGCAACATGAACAACCTAACAAGGCTAATGGCATGCATACACAATGCAATGTAATATAAGCATACTCAATGTGATGAACTACATGGCATACGCAATGCGATGTATTATAAGCATGCAAACAACATGCAATCAAACATGCTCAATGGACTTAAACCAAGATGGACAGACCTCAGCCATGCCTAAATCAGTGGCCATAAGGATGAAACTAAGGCACAAAAAGGGAAGGCAAGCATGCACAATGCAATGGACCATCAAGTAGGCCTAAGAACACAACTCCCAAGCATGATGAAGAAGCGATAAACATGTAAGTGTAACAACACTAAATGCTCTGAAATCAAGTGTGAAATGATGTCAAATCATTCAAACAACACAAGTAAAGCATGCGAGAGGTCCTAAGGCACAAAGCCATTACAGGAACTACACAAAGGGCATGCAATACATGGCACAAATGATTGAACCAATCATGGACAGAGCTTAATTAGGTCTAAACAAAGACTAAAACATGCTGAGGTAAAGGCTCAAAGACCTAGGCATGCAAGCATACACACTAGGCCAAAAACAAGGCAACAAATGCACAACCCTTAGAGGCACTCAAAGGGTGAATGAAGTGGGAACATGGCAATACTACAAGCTCTGAAATAACATATGAAATGATGCCAAATCATGTACACAACACAAATGAAGCATGCTATGGTGCTCAAAACTTGAAGGTAGCATAGGCATTTGCACTGCAGCTATGCAAAACATGAAGCATATGGAAAAGGCAATCTAAAATAGTCCCAGAACATGTCAAAATGATACTAAAACATGTATGGAAAGAAGCCAAAGTAAGCTAGCATGAGGGGCATAAGGCAAGATGCATACGAGGCCAAAAGTAAGGATTACACTACACCTACCAAGACCAAGCATGGGATGACTCAACCAACAAAAATTAGAGTTATATCATGGCAAAATAACCCCAAATAAACACTAAAATGATAGCTCGCAAGCTTAGGCATGAAGGCATACACAATGATTCATGTTAAGGCATAAAGGAGCAAACCCTCCGACGCATTGAGTGAGTGACAAATGCAAGTGCATGAATATGAAACATAGACTGAAATCACATTACAAATGATGCCAAATCATTCAAATAGTCCAAGTAATGCATGCTAGTGGACTTGATACACAAAGCTAACAAGCTAGACTGAACCATGGCTATACAAAGCAAGTCATGCATGGCCAAAACAACACAAATCAGAGCTAGAGCATGCTAAAACATGGACAAAAAATTCTTAGAGTTAAGCCAAAAGCATGCTAGAATGACATGTTAAAGCATGATGCATGTTAGGCTATTGAATGGAAATGCACTACAAGTGCATGGAGCATGCAAGGGCCAACCAAACCAAACCTTAATAGAGGTATGACATGGCAAAACAACACCAAGAACATGCTGAAATGGACTCGAAACAAGCTAGAATGACATGCTACTTCATGAAGCATACAAGACTAGTCTATGAGATTTACACTACAAGTGTATTAGGCATGCATGGAGTGACAAAACCAATTAAAAACAGTGGTATGCCATAGCAAAATAACCCCAAATACAAGCTAAGATATGGCCAACATAAGCTTAATAAACATGCTCACACATGAGGCATTCAAAGCAAGTATTCAAAATACAAGGAGAGGGGATGACCCTCTCCTATTTGGGACCTCAAAACACCACTTCCACCACTAAAATTCCTCTAAATTTCAGTGGTGAGAAGGCCAAAACAAGGTGGTCCCAAAAGCTCAAAAAGAAGGCACAAAAGCAAGGCCAAACAAGGCCTAAGAGGGGGTAAACAACCCCCAACACAAAAGTGACCTTAAACAAACATTTTAAGCATACAAAATCAGAACTTTTTTTAGTTTAGAGTTAAGCTTAAAACAATATGCAAGTGGGTCCAAAAGCTTAAGCAAAACAAAGGGTTTGAAGGGCTAAAGGCTCACCCTTGTAGAACAACTTTGAAGCTACAACTCCAGCAAGTTTTCCAAGCTTAAACCAAACCAAAAACCTCAAAACCAGCTCCTAAGCACATCAGCAACAAAAGGATGGTGTTTGAGTGTGTGTTCGTGTGTTAAAGTATGAATAAATAGCACTTTAAGGCACAAAACAAGAGGGAAATCAAGATGTATAGATATAGATTATATGTATAGCGCAAGGAACTTTTTCTGAACCTAGAGGAGGGAGGGGGAGGTTCTCTTATATAGAGAACCAAGGCTCAAGCTTGTTGGAGAAGCTTTGAGCTCAAAGCCATCCCTCCATATGTATGGAGGATGGTTATGGTGCCTTCCAACTGTGCCAGCTAGAGAGAAAATATCTCCAAGAAGCTGGTGAAAAGCTGCCGAAAGTGGTCGGCTAGCTACTTCTACTGGTCGACCGACCAGTGGAAGTGGTCGGTCAAGGAAAAAAATGGTCGGCCAGGTAGGAGTGGTGGTCTGCAGCATGAGACCAAGGTGGTGGTGCGGTGGCCGTCCAAAAAAGGTGGCCCAAAGTCCAAGAAAACCAGTTTCCCGACCAGAAAACTGGCTGGCGGGAAGAAAAGTGGTCTCCAAGGGGAAGAACTGGTCTCCCACCCTTGCACCATCTTTCAAACAAGGAAAACAAGGTTTGTATAGAAAACAAACCAAAACGGATGCAAGACGAAAGTCCGGGAGGCAAGGCGCGCAGCCGGAAGACCCGAAAACTAGTCTACGAGCACCAAAAGTGGTTTACGACCACAAAAGTGGTCTCCTAGACCACAATGGCCCTCTAGGCCAAGGCAACAAGGTGTGGTTCAAAAATCACGCCAAACGGAGAACGTTAAGCGGTCCCGAGACAAGGCGCGCAGCCGAAGGCTCAAAAAAACCAGAAACTAGTCTCCAAGCGGGAAAAGTGGTCTACGACCACAAAAGAGTGGTCTACAAGACCTCTCCTTCCCTCAGGCAAGGAAAACAAGGCTTGGTCCGCAAACCGAGATGAAACACAAAGAGTTCAGAGGTCCGGAGGCAAGGCACTCAGCCAAAAACTCTAAAACCTCGAAACGAGCACAACATGCGCAATCACTGAGCGCTCAATCGATGACGTCTGAGTCTTAAGGTCGGTCAAAAATGGGGTGTCTACAAGTTCACAAGTCAAGGTTAATTTGTCAATAAATCATCTTATGAATTGCACTTTACTTAGAAAGCCTCGTATCTCCTTTTCAGTCTTTGATGGTGGCATTTCTAGGATGGCCTTGATTTTGGAAGGATCGACCTCGATGCCGCTCTATGTGATCAAGAATCCCAGCATTTTCCCTGCTGTGACACCGAAAGTGCATTTCTGTGGATTCAGCCTCAACCGATATTCCTTGTTCCATTGAAAAAATTTCTACAAGGTGGTGTAGTGGCTCTCTCTTTCCTTGGACTTGACAATCATGTCATCCATGTACACCTCAACCTCTTTGTGGATCATATCATGTAAGATCGTGGTTGCAGCCCATTGATAAGTAGCCCCATAATTTTTCAGACCGAACGGCATCACCCTGTAGTAGTAGGTTCCCCATAGCGTGGTGAAGGTAGTCTTCTCTCTATCCTCGGGTGCCATCAAGATCTGGTTATACCAGGAAAACCCATCCATAAACGAGAGCAACGCATGGCCTGCGGTAAAGTCCACTAATTCATCGATGTGCGGTAGAGGAAAGTCGTCCTTCGGATTAGCTTTGTTCAGATCTCTGAAATCCATACAGACTGGAATTCTTCCATCTTTCTTCAGTACCGGAACAATGTTGGCCAACCAAGTAGGATACTCAGATACTAGCAAAAACCCTACATCTATCTGCTTGGTGATCTCCTTCTTGATTTTCAAAGCCCAATCCGGGCGTATTCTCCGAAGCTTCTACCTGATGGGTCGAGCCTCAGGGTCGAGCCTCAGGGTCAAGAGGGATCCGGTGCTGTATAATCTCAGGATCGATTCTAGGCATGTCTTCGTAGGACCACGCGAAAACATCTTTAAAATCTTTTAATAAAGTGACTAAGCGCTCGTGTTCCTCCGAAGACAACGTGGACCCGAACTGGAGCAAATGCGGATCCTTCTCAATACCCACATTAATTGAAATGATTTCATTAACAAGGGGTTTTACAAACCTCTCCTTCTCTCGATCAATCAAATGTTTCAAAACTAGAGGAATTCCTTCCTCGTCATTTTTATCAAAATTTTGAAAGTCATGATCAATGCAATATACAAGTGGCACAGAGAAGTACTCGGAAACTACAGTGGTATCATTCTCATTCAAAGGTTCCAGCTCATCCAATTCCTCAATTACAACCAACTCAAAAGAAAAGAAAAAAGGCGACCTAGACAAAATAACAGCATCTGGGTTATCAACCCCAAGAATACCAGACTCCAACTTAGAAGAAATGGAATCTGATTCTGACTCCACAGACTCTATGGACTTAGATTCCGGTTCACTACCTGATTCAGAACTGTTGGACAAAAAGCCTTCCTCTGACTGCCAAATGAGAGAGGGTACATTAGATGCATCTAGAATACCACCGGAAGGGTCCACACCTGATTGATCTCCGATCATGGAAACGGTTAGGTCATCCCCCAAGCTCTCTGGTTTGATCTGAGGATCCGAAAGGAGACAAGCCAGTGCTGCTCCTATCTCTAGTTCATTGCTGTTGGACTTATCCTCTGTACTCTGTTCAGCGTCAGCAGTTAATTCAGTCTGTTCCTCTGTGGCTTCACCCTCTTGCAGCTGTAGGTTGAAGAAAATATCAAAGCCGAGCAGACACTGCTTCTCAGAGTTCAACCATGGCTTAGGAAAGCTGCAAAATGGGAAGTCTTCTCCTTCCTGGACAAAATGGCCGTTCAGAGTTCCCTGAATTGGTCTATGCACAAGTTCATAGTGCTTCTTACTTTGCTTTACTTTGGCTCTTCCTGCCATTTCCTTTCCTTTTCTCACACAGTCTTCTTTGGTAGGCATGTAGCTGAAGCCAAAGGTATGAGGGTTATGTGGCACTTCGGCCAGTGCAGTAACGCTTTCCCAGCCGCTCCTTCCTAATCCCATCCCGGGTATACGTTGTAGCTTGTTCATGAAGTAGACTGATTGAGCACTGACGTACAACCCCTCATCAATAGCCAAGATATCATGCACCACCCGGGCCTCAGCCAAGGTAAACCTAGACAGAAAAACATCCTCATCGCCGTGTACAATCTCCAGTACTGGTGTAGTGACCTCAGGCGGAGGATGTATAGATGAATTTCCAAACACAAGGGCTACCCCTTTTCCGAGAGTGTACTTCAGCATTTGATGCAAGGTGGAAAAAACAGCTTTTACTTGGTGCAGCCAGGGTCGCCCAAGTAACAAGTTAAAGGTGGCCGGAACATCCAGGACATGAAACTCAATATCCTGCCATGCTGAGTCCACTTGTACTCTGACTTGTACTATTCCTATTACCTCTCTGCTTGTGTTGTCGTAAGCCCGGTTCACCTAGGCCGTAGGCACAAAATCAGTCGGTTTCAGGCCAATAGCATAAGTCGTGCGGCATGGACAGATGTTGATTGCTGACCTGGTGTCAACTTGTACAACAGACACCCAATTCTCTCTATATTCAACCGAGATGTATAGTGGTTTGTTATGCGTAGAGCCCGCAGGTGGCAATTCCTTATCCGAGAAGGTGAAAGTTGGTGAAGCACCACTCGGGAAAACAAGGCCCACCAATTGTTCTGGAGTTGTGTCGATAGATAGTTTAGTCTTATCCATTGTTGACAGAACAGCTTGCTAGTGCACGTGCGAAGCCATAAACAATCCCGAGATAGATATGTCCACTTAGATCTTCTTTAACTACTTCAGCACAGCCTCTTCCTCTAATAGTTTTTCCTTCTGTTTTTCAGCTTTCTTATCCTTTTCGGATGCTTCGGGTTGGTCCAAGTGTGGGGGCTTGAAGTACTGCCCACTTTTAGTCATATGATCCACCTCCTCAGAATACCAAGTGTCGTCTGGTAGGTCCTGACCCCAATCCTCATCAGTGTGGGCAAGATGCAGATCATCATCTTCCCACCATATTCCTCTGGCAACCGATAGGTAATTACCCGGTTCCATCCTGATTACTCCCACATCAACATCACAATCATTCCATACAGGGCCTTGGGCTTTTCCAGCCTTCTGATTATGCTCATCTCTTTTCTGTTCAAACCGCTCCAGTGCGACTTCTTATTCTGTATCAGCTGTACTAACAATGCTCAATTCCTGAGCCATTTGTTTCAAACCGGCGTCTTCCGATAGCTTACCCTTTCTATCAGCTATTCCAGCCTCTGCAGTGGTTCCCGCTTCCTACTTTTCCAGGTTCAAGTTTCTTATCCACATCAAGTTCATCACTAAGCCACCCCGAATTGTTTGTTGACCCGTTCAGATCAAACCAGTAAATTTGTACATTCCTTAGATCTTGTTCATCGTAGAACTGCAGATTGTCCAGGTCTTCTCGCAACTCTGCTAGATCATTCAGACTTTGGCTCGGGCCATCCTCATAGACTACATTGACCTTCATTCTTGTTGGCAACTCTACATCTAGTTTGGCCTGATTGGCTGGCATAATGTAGCGGCACGGGTTGTATTTCTGCTCAGATAAGTCCACAGAGCCCTCAGGCACTGGATTGACATTCTCATTCTCCACCAAGGCTAGCTTGCCTTCATCTACCACAGTTACCACCACAAGTTTGGGTTGGGCTATGGACGCATTCATCATGCACAGATCTGTGCTTTCCGGGATGAACATCGCCGGCTTAGGTAGGTGGACAGCGATGATGTATATACTAGGGTCGTAAGGGATGGCCAGTGTATGGATGTGGTTTATTTGCTAAGGTGAAGGAACCTGGTTATATGGTGGGAGGGGATTTGTAGTGACGTTAGGCTTTTGAGGAGGCGCTATCACCTTATTGTCAATGAGATCTTGAATCTCATGACACAATCTGAAGCATAGGTCAGTGTCGTGACCATGTTATTGATGAAAAGCGCAGTATTTGGCCAAGTTGTGTTTTGGGGGAAGAGGATCGGGTAGGGGGCGAGGCTCTAATGGCTTCAGGTGCCCCTTTTTTATCAGGACCCCTAAGGCTTTAGATAAGGACATGTATAGTGGGGTGAAGACCTTTTGGCCTCGGGGTTGGTGCTTCGAGGTTTGTGAGGTTGTATCGGATGTACCAGCAAAGGGGTTGGCAGTTTTCAGTGTGGTGGTGACCATACCCACATCGGAAGGCCTTGCAGCTGCACTACCACTCGTAGTCGCATTGGAACCACGTGTGAAAGACCTCTTAGGCTGCTCTTTCTCGTGGTCTATTAGACTCTGCTTCATTGCATTCTTTATCTGCACCCATATTTCGTGAAGGTCAGCAAATGTAGACAGAGGTAAAACTATAATCTTCTGTAACAGTCCTGGTTGTAGGTTACGGACCCCCATCATGATCTGGTCCTTTTCAGCCGGTCGGATGGTCATCATGGAGCCTTAGCCTTATACCAGGTCACAAAATCTGAAAAGCCCTCCTTTGCCTTCTGGCGAGTTGTTTTGAGATCACGAGTTGTGACCTCGATCTGAGTGTTGTAAGAGTACTGTGCTATGAAGGCTTCGGCTATTTCCTCCCAATTTCTCTTCGTAGAGTCTTCAAGTTTGGCATACCAAATGGCTGCTATACCCGACAGGGTCCAGCCAAAAAGCGATAGCTTCTATTGTCTGGTGAGATCCATGGGCCGTAGGATGTCAGAGAATAGTTGTAGATGGACCATAGGATCCCCGTAACCATCAAACCGGTCTATATGCAGCATTTTGACTCTGTCTGGCAATGTCACCAATGACTCAGTATAGCCATCCTCTATATCAGGGATCGAGTTCACACCTTGTGCCCGTTTAACGAGCTTCTCTAGCTTGCTCACTTTCAGTGCAATAGGGTCAATCTCGAATTCAAACGGTGCCTTTGTCGGGTAAACCGGTGCCTTGGAGGTCTGAGGTGGGATAGGATCCATTAAATGCCCGTATTTTCTTGGACATTGATTGTGACCCCGAGTGCCGGGATTCCTACTGGGGTGCATGGGATGCTGAGGCTACTACAGGTTGTGGCTGCTGTTGTTGAAGCCTTTCTATTACCTTTGCTTGGCGGGCTACAACCTCGGCTTGGAGAGCTATGGTCTCAGCTTGTCGGGCATCATCTAGCTACATGTTCTCAATAGTCTGCTGGAGTTGACGAAGCATGTCTTCCATGTTGACTGGAGGACTTTGAACTATTGGAATCGGTGAATACTCTCTGTTTGGTGTAGAAGTAGACGATTGGGCCTGACTAGGTGCAGACGAGGTAAACGATGACTGCTGAATTGGCGAGTTCTGTCAAATCCTCCTTTGTCTAGTAACCGGCGAGAGTGACATAAACACTGGCTGTCCCCTGACTAGATCCCCAGATCTATAAATCCTTCTAACTCGGGTCCAGACTGCTTGGGGGGGTAACAGAATTGTCTGAAGCAATGGTGAAAGACTACTGTAACGACCCCAAAATCCGTATTAGAGATTACCTTTATGGCCTTATGGGTTAATGCATTTTAATTTATTGATATGTGTTCAAATTGAGGAATTATCTGTTGAGCCACGGTTGTAAAATTGAAATTACCGACCTTTACGGGTTCAGAAATCACAATTGAGGACTTGGATGTGTTAATGGAAATTTTTAGAACTATTTGGGAAACTTAATTGGAAATCTAATTTGTCTGATTCGTTAATGTGCTTTTGGGTGGTTAACTTGGTACTGCAAATTGAAGGCCTTAGAGGCTTCAGAAACCAGAACATGGGACATATTTATGATCATCATAATTTTTAGAGTCATCTGGAGAGTTTAATTGAAATTTAATTTTTCGTGGTTCGTAAGGGCGTGTTTGGCCCTCCTTATTTGTGATAAAGCTTATATAGTTAATTATATGGGTGTATATGATATATATGAGTAGGACTCATCTTTTGGAGCTAAAAATATCTAAGATAGGAAGACCCGTGAGAAAAAGAGGCCAAGAGAGAGTGAGAGAGAGAGTTCATCATTGTTGAGAGCTTGAAGATGACTTGAAGAAATTGGAGAGAAGAAGGAGAGTAACCATGGAAGCTTGGAGAAATTAAAGAGTACCATAAGGAAGTCAAAGAGTGAACTAAGGTAAGATAAATCATCTTGAATCTTTATGTTTGAGGCATCAATTTCATGAAATCATGATAATAAGGGAAGCTTTGAACCCATTTGAGTTAGGGTTCTATGTATATATTTGATTGAACCTTGATTTCCTAAGAATTTCTTGAGTGAAGAATTAAAGTCATTATATTTGTTTATTTTGAGGTTATGATGTTTGATGGAGAAGAATAATGTGAAATTGGTCATGTATTAAAGGGTTTTGGGCTTTGATTTTCATGTAATTAAGGTTTGATTTTGAAAATGAGAAGTCCCAAATTTTCAGCCATTTCCAGACTGCAAACTGTCCAGGGCCGCACGTGCGGTATTGTTTCCCCGCACGTGCGGAGACAGCTCTGTCCAGCCAACTTTGAACAAATATATCTTTTGCATCCGGACTCCGTTTTGAGTGATTCTTGAGCCTAAAATCAAGCCCCGAAAGTCTAGTTTCCAATGGTACTAGTCTCACTCCCAAATTATAAATACAGAAATAGTTATGCCCAAATTAGTGACGATTGTTTACTTTCTGTCAACCAGTTTCGTACCATTTCTTCACCTAAACCATTTTCCACCGATTTCTCCTGTTTTCTGAGACATGGATTATAACTTAATAAGGAATAATGAGCTTGGTACCACCATGGATAATTGATTGAACGATCAAAGAGAATAAGTAAAGGATGGAGGATAATCTCATATTATGTGTTGTGCACTGTACTTGTAGGTCGAGACGAGGACATCGTCCTATTACTACCGGGAGCTGATCACTATAAGTAGTAGTACGGTAGTCGTACGTTCAATTATCGTTAATGATTTTTATTGTTAATATGCTGTTCCTTGCAAGTAATTAAGTTAACAATGTGTTGATTAGAAAATCTTATTGAGCGGTATTACTGTTGACAAAGAAGACTAACATTATGTTATTTGCAAGATAGCTATCATGATTCATGATTAACAAAGGGAACGTATAAGCACTATGGAACCATGGTATTCACGTATCTCTGAAATCATTCAATCTGTAAATGTGCTTATCTCTCATTAATAATTATCAGAAATGTCCTGTTAAACTTAAGTTAACTATGTTAACTCATGTGAATGATGTAACGGCTACCATTAGTACTCTGTTAAGTACAAGTCAACTATGGTAAGATATATGAACGATCAACCAAAGGTGTATGCTTCTATATGCTATTAATAGATCAAGTGAACTACGCCATTTCTTAATGAATAATTAGTTAAGACCACGGATTGTTTTATACGTTAATACCTGCTAAGCATTATGATAAACAACGGATTGATTTACGGATGACTCAACCTGAAGACATAATTAAATATCAATGACCTTGTCACGTGACTCACGTTATGATGTAAACTGTTCTGTCTTTGTTAAGTGTACTGTAATGACATGATATAACAAGAAATGCTCTATGTTCTGATATGTTACGTTTTGACTTAATGAACAGTTGTCCATATATGTAAAGTACTCATGACATCTGTAGCACACGGCCCTTACCCGGGGGTAATAATACCGTGGTTCAAGGATGTTACAAGTTTACGTATGTTACAAGTTTACATATGTTACAAGTTCAAGTATGCACAAGTTTAGGTATGTTACAAGTTCATGTATGTTATAAGTTCTCAGTATCGGGGGATTCCTTTATGGAACTAACAAGAATGCTTTATATTGATTTGTTAGCGCTAGCGAAGTGCCAAGTATAATCAAGTTTGAATTTTGATTTCTGTTTATGATTCAAGTATAATGCATATGTATGAATTTGTTTCCGTTTATGGTTTGACATGATATGTATGGTTTGGTCTGTAAGACCTATTAATTACTGGTATGGAACAAAGTGCTACTTGGAACTAAGTGCTACATTATGAGCCACCTCTAGAGTCCATGTGAGACACCTCTTGAATCCATACATATATGAACTAGGCTTAAAGCCAATCTGGGCCTACGGTCATTCTATATGATCTATTAGGCCAGAGGCCATTTTGTATTTTTGGTATGGAGCAACGTGCTGTACGAAACTAAGTGCGGCAGTGCGAGTTATCTCTAGAATCCGTACGAGCCACCTCTTGAGTCCATACATATGTGAAAGTTATTAGGCTGAAAGCTGTTCTGTGAAAGATATGAGGCCTATGGCCATTTTGTATGATCTGTAAGATCTGTTAGTATGCAACAAAGTGCTGTACGGAACTAAGTACTGCAATGCGAGTCACCTTTAGAATCCGTGCGAGCCACCTCTTGAGTTCATACACACAAGTTCAAGGGCTCAATGCCAACACGTTCAATGGCTTAATGCCAATATGTTCAAGGGCCTATTGCCACTCTGTTCAAGGGCTTAAAGTCATTATGTTTCAAGATATTATGTTTTAAGTCATTATGTTTCAAGATTGGGCCTAAGGCCGTTATGAAATTAGTGCAGAATCAATTAACCTTATGCCCTCTTTATTTATGTATGCATTGATATGTATTATACTTCAAGTTGAGCATTGAATCATTTATGTACTATTATTCACTGAGCTTCGCTCACTTTGTGTTATGTCTATTCTATAGGTAATTACTTTGGAAGTCCGTCTTAGCCCTTGATGCTCACCCTTCAATTGTCAACCTCAGTATGACCAGACTCCCAGACCAAGCCCATGCATTTATGTGAAGTTTTGTTAAGATTTTCGCTTGCACTTTAATTATTTACTTAAGGTTAAAATGTATGTATATACCTGTCACGCTCTCAAATCCGCCCCTAAAAGTTTGGGCATGACTCGTTCAGAAACGGACATGTAACCTGATGTACATAACATACGGGGCCTTATCGGAAGCACGTAATATGAAAATAATGGAACATATAAACTCCATTGAGCTACTTCTACATGCCAGGATCCCATACATCACACGAACCATAGTAGATAGATAAAGTCCCGAACTATATCACAGAGCATCGGTTATATACATACACATATACAGGCCCAGCCCTATAATTGGGCATATACAAAAACCATTGAAGTTATATACATTCGACCTTAGGTGGGCAGTCAAAAAGTAAGCCAACATCTTAATAGACTTCACAAAATAAATGGCCTTGCACAGTGTCTGGACACACGAAGGTTGACAAAAAAAAAAAAAAAAAACAAGCGTCATGGCTAGGACTGACCACCTGGTTGGTTACCTATAGAAACAGACAACACAGAGTGAGCCAGGTAAAGTGAATAGTAATACTTAAATAAAACGATGCTTAGCTTGAAATATAATACATCAAAGCGTAAGATGATGCACACATAATTAGTCTGATTCTGTACTAATCTCATAACAGCCTTAGGCCCATTCTTGAAACGTAAAGGCTTGAAACATAATATCTTGAAACATGATGGCTATAAGCCCTTAAACGTAGTGGCACAAGGCCCTTAAACGTAGTGGCACAGGGCCCTTAAAGATGGTGGCACGAGGCCCTTGAACATGGTGGCACGAGGCCCTTGAATAAGTTGGGATTAAGCCCTTGAATCATTTGGCATTAAGCCCTTGAACATGCTTGTATGAACTCAAGAGGTGTCTCACGGATTCTAGAGGTGACTCACTTCGTAGCACTTAGTTCCGTGTAGCACTTTGTTTCATATCATTACAACTTATACGGAATGGCCATAGGCCCCGAGTCTTACAAATACTTAGAGTCATGTGAAAGTATTTCATTCTTTCCTTTATTTCTTTTCATGCTTAGCTTCATTCACATAATTACATACATAATAGTCACGCGTTAATAGAATGCTAATGACAATCATTAGCTATATGTGAAGCGTACTACTACTCACAGTGTTGTGATGACGTGCTTGTTCCTCCCAGAGTGTGCCCTTAGCTTCAATCTCTCTCAACTCTTCCTTGTTCTTAGCCTCTCTTCACTTTTCTCCCAGGGAAGATATTATAAGAAAGTTCCTAAGTCTTGAGGTCCAAGAGGCTTTTATAAAAATACATATACAAAGAGTGAATAAAGACGAAAATCAATCGTTTAAACATCCGAAATTGAAATTTCCCGGAAATGCTTAATATTACCTAAAAATTAAGCTGATCACATATTTAAAATCAATTTCAGATAATTAAGCCCCTAAGGCTTCCAATTTCTGATTCAAACATTCTAATGTAACAGATACTTTTCTTGTTTAAACAGATAGACACCCTTAAACATGGAGTTCACTTACTTAACCTTAATTTCTCATAGGCTTTCACAATAAGCATTCAAAACACAAAATAGGGTCTGAAAATATATCAGAAAACATGCATGAGGGTCGGGTTATTACAATACCCCCTTCTTTACCAATGTTCGGATATATGCTCATTTATATGTATGGGTATGTATATAGATAAATGGCTCTCACGTATGTGATCCTGGCATGTTAGTTTTAGCTCAATGGATGTTATTCTATGTTACTTTGTAATATTAAATGCTTCCATTCAGGCCCCATATATTATGTATATCAGGTTATGTGTCCGTATCTGCATAGGTCATGCCTGAACTTTTAGGGGCAAGTTTGGGGTGTGACAACTACCTTGCAAAAAGAAACAAAAATCAGAAATCGCATAGCACCTCGGATTAGATAGAAACAACACACAGTTGCAATCATAAGCTGGACAACTGTACTCAAACACTGATTTCTGCCCCAAATTTCTGCCTAAAAACTGATGCCCAGACTTGCAACTGATACATACATTCCTGCAGAGTTTCACTCTAAAGTACGTATCAAGCAAGTGAGAGATGAAACATCCCTATGATGGGGTAGGGTTACCCTATCCTAGTTTCGTCAGGAGCTAGGGGTTCACTATGCAAACAAGCAGTTTCATACAATCCTGCATTCGGGTGAGCAACCTGTCCTAGTTTGGAACAGTCTCTATGGCTTCCGATATGCAACTAGGTTAATTCGTTAAAAAGAGTACCTCAACAAGACTACCTAATATACCTCTCATACCTCACATCGAGAAGTGAAAGGAGGATCAAACGGTATAGCAGTAGTCCAGATCCAAGGGTTGTGTTCTTATCGTGGCAGAGCCCACAACCGGTCAGCCTTTTGGCAAGCTTTTCCAAGGAAGCCTCCGACAAACCGCTCAGGAATAGCAGATGGCAAACACTATGACTTAGGTGCACCGATGCAAATGCAAATGCAAATGCAAAGAAACACATAAGTGTAGATAAAATAACATATCATGAGTTTGAATCAAGTTCTCTAAATCCCCAGTAGAGCAGCCCGAAACTGTGGACTCGCCTTTTTCTGCGCCTCGCCTTTCGGAAAAGGGTTTGAAAAGAAGGTCTTGCAGTTCGGACTCTCGCGGTTCTGAATCTAGTCTCACAAGTGCAATTGTGAAACTGATAAACACCAAAGATTCCAAATCAGGAAAACCTTTTTGGAAAATCGATTTTAAATCAAATAATGCCAAAATTAGACTGCTTTGCTAGATACAGAGTCGCCACCTAAATATTTTGTTTTGGGAAAATTTAGGAAACCCTGACTCGTGCTGAAGGCCACGTGTACGTCATTATCAAAGTTCCCTCGGCTCGGGAACTTAGGTACGGGAGGGGAAAGTCCTGAAATGAGCACCTCCGCTCGCCCGATCAAAGATCGGTCTCTACTAATCATGATATGATGTTTTATAAACATTATGTGCTCTTGTTCCGGTTATTAGCTAACTTTAGTATGTGATGCGCACAAGCAAGTATAGACTAGTTTGCAAGACTTGGAATAATTAAACTCAAGTTTGTTTGTGAAAATGGTTTGAATTTGCCACCTCAAATGGGCTTAAAGATGTAGATTTGTAACCAAACATAGTGGGCTTAAAACATGATTTGCCACAATAAAGTGGGCTTAAAACGCACATTCGTTGAATTGTTCCAATTCAAATAACAAGTCTTCATCCAAAGGCATTCAAGCAGTTTAGCATTTAAGCATATAGCTTGGAAAGCATGCTAATCATGGCAACATTCATACTCATGCAAGTATGCTAAAGCATAAAGGCTTACCGAGTACTCCAAGCCAAAACAAAAAGTAGTTAGACTGATGCATGATCCTAACTATATGCAAGATGCCTAATGCAACGCATGCGAAGGATGCAATTAATAGGCTCGGCTACTATGTGGTATATGAATCGATTTGAACAACATGTGATTTAAACACGTATTCAAATAAGACATTGAAATTGCAATGCAGTTTGAATGATGCGCCAAGCCTCGGTGCATGCAATACAAATGAATGGATGTAAGCATGTGATATGCTAATTAAAACATGACCCTAATCTAACCATGAAAAGCGATTAAATAAAAAGGAGAAAGATGTGGGGTTGGAAGACATACACACACACGTACACTTATTACAACATTACGCCCTCGCGAAGGAGGGTCTGAATGAATAAGCTAACTAGCTATGCTAATTAAGCTAAGTAATTATTACAATCAATTTAAATGAATTAACTAACTTATTCTAAGCTAATTAAATATTACAAATCGAAATAATTAGCTAAATACTAAGCTAATTAAGTACAAAGCAATTAAAGTAATCAATTAGCTACCATTAATCAACTAAACAAAGCAATTAAATGGCCTCGGGAAGTGAGGGGTGCATGCATGCTCAGTTTCTTCACCCGAAAAAGCCACTACCTTGCCACTGAATGTCTCTGTTTGCATATTTGAACACCAATAGTGCTGCTAACTCCCAGAATGCCTCTATTCCACCTTACTAACACACTGTGCAATTTTCATTGGTGGCCGACAGGGGGCTTGTTGGCTACCAATGGTAGCCGGTCGGTTACCACTGGTGGCCGGTTGGCTACTGGTGATGGCCGGTCGGCCATTGATGACATGAACTCCTCTTTTTATTGCAACAGAGAGTAGACATAGTAAAACAGTGTACTCTCACAGGTTTGTGTGTACTGTTACCCTTCTTATCATTAAACAAGCTCAAAGGAGTATAACTCTTGGTTCTCAAACCATCAATCAAGCAATTTCCATGCATGATGGCTAAAGAACCATGTTTGTACAAGTTTAATGAGTGCAAAACAAGACTCCAAAGGACCGCCACCCTATCATGCATGATCAAGGGTGATGGTGACCAAGGAAAGTGTGGCATATTTCATCACTTTGAGTATGAAATGTTCCATTTTCCTTGTATTCGAATTATCATCCGATTTGAACACATACAATGCAACACGAAAGATGCTTATCTTGTTTATTTTACTTGCCATTTTTTGTTTACTCATTTTAGTTACCGATTCATTCTTTAATCGATTAAGTCCAAAAGTGAGTGCCCTTTAATGGAAAGATGGCTCAAACAACAAGTTGCTTTGGGCATGAAAGAGGCATTACACTATTGGTAATGAACCCCCTAAGGGATTAAACCATTAGGTGCAACACCTCAATTCCACACTTAGGCAAACAAGTGGTTTGAAACTACTTTCAAAGAAAGCAAAAGAGTGAAGAATGAAGGGATGTTACAGAGATTAAAGTGCTAAAATGGAGTACAAAACAACACTAAAACATGCTTTCAACTCAAAACAATGATGATCAAAGCATTAAAACATCAAGCTAGTGAAGGAATTAACCCTACAACTATGCAATACAAGCCTCAACTGAATTAACCAGCCCAAAACAGAGCCAACACATGTCAAAACAGAGGCAAAAATATGCTGGACTGAAGCTAAGATAAGCTAGAAAAACATGCTAACTCATGAAGTTAACTAGGCATGCAAACAAAACATAAGGAGGGAAGGCTAACCTCTCCAATTTTGGACTTCAAAATAATGTTTTTACCACTGAAAAACCTCTGAGATTCAGTGGTTAAAAGGCCCAAAAAATTTGTTTTGAAAGTGGTAAAAAGATGGCACAAAAGCTTAACAAGTTAAGAAGCAAAAGGGATGGACAACCCCCTAACTCAAAAAGGCTCAAACCACCACTTTTAGGGCTCAAAAATAGAACTTTTTAGATGTCAAAACCAACCCCAAAACAGTAAGAAAAAGATGGCAAAACAAGTATTGAAAGCAAGCTTAAGCAAGGTAAGTTCTATATCTTTGAAGCAAAGCACAAAACAACCACAAATTCATGCTCAAACCTCCTTCTAGAGCTCAAACAAGGTCCCAAGTTATCTCAGCTCATAGGTGAGGGTATTTGGTTAAGGGTTGATGTGCAAGAGCTAAGAGAAACTAGGCAAGTGTATGCAAAATAACAAGAGAGAGAGAGAGATTTTTGTTCTAAAAATACTAACCCTCAAAAATGGGAGAGGACACCCTCTATTTATAGAAATCCACCCCTTGCGCTCAGATACATCCTACCATACACGTGTATGAAGATGCAGTTCAGTGTGCAATAGCTGGCACAACTGTCAATAAATATCTGGAAAAAGAGACTGGTGGCCGTCAGCCACATCCATGGCTAACAGGCATAGTCCATGGCTGACAGCCTTGAGGGGTGGCCAACAAGTCACCCATAGGTCCAGACACCAAGTTTTGGTCCAAAACAAGGCAAAGAAACAACAAGGTTTAAAGGCTCAAAGACAGGGCATTCCGACGAGGACTTCAGGCGCTCAAAACGAACACAAACAAGCACAATCATCGAGTGCACAAACGATGACGTCCAAGTTTTGAGGACGGTCAAAAATGGGGTGTCTACGGTTGCCCCTCTTTGACAGAACTCGAAAGTCATGAAATGGCAAGAGTGAATGTCAAAGCCCAGAGACGACCTATTTTTGACAAGGCCGAAGACTTGGACAAACAAACAAGCAAGACAAAGAACTGTTGTGGGAATATATGGAAACACTTTTAGGAGATTCAGCTTTTAATATATATTTAACTTTTAAAGGAAAATGCGAAGAGACAATTACACAGCTTAAAGGGTTAGGAGATAACCCATGGAATTTTACTAGTTTTATAAAAGAAATGCTTATAGGATACGACCCTTCCAGAAGAAATGATTATACTCAAAGCATAGCGTTAACTGAGTTAGATCATATAATATTAGGAAGTTGGAAGTATGTTGTACCTTTTAGCAGGGAATATTTAGCTATAGCAGCCAGAACTGGAAAGAGTTTTGATGAAGAAATAAGAAATAAATATTTTGGGAAATTACCAGGAGAATTAGGAAGAGAGATAGAAAATAAATGGTCAATTTGTTATGCAAACTTACTAGCAAGAATAGCCTTGGGAGAAGTAAATATAGGAGGAGTTTTAGGAATAGGACCTAGGATAATTTTTACATTCCATAAGCTTAGAAAAAAATGTATAGAAGTCAAAATACAAAAAGATTTGAAAAAAAAAACTATGGTTTCTGTAGCAGCATAATATACACTCCTCAGCAATATGAAGGTAAATATAATAGGAAAAAATACAAAATTATGGAAAATATAAAAAGGTAAAGTATTGGAAGAAAACATATAGTAAATCGTGGAGAAAACAAAAATTCATTAGAAAAAGTAGAACTTTTAATAGAATAAATTATAAACGACTACCTAAGGAAGAAAAAGATAAAAGAAAACAAAGATGTGTTAGGAAACCTAGTAGTAAAAAATGCAATTGTTTTATATGTGGAGAACCTAATCATTTTGCAAAGAACTACCAAAAAAAAACATAAGTCTAATACTAATAAACAGATAGAAATGTTACATATTATAGAAGATTTAGACGAAGATATAGTAAGCATAAGTAGTGATGACATAGACGTCTATAGCATAGTCAGTGATTATGAATATCAAATACAAGCCCTAAGTTCAGATAGTGACTCAGAAAGTGCTATCGATATAGACAATCGTTTAGGACAACTTAACCAAGAAATAAGAATATCCTCTTCCAATAATAGTTTCTTTATGATGATGGAATGCAATCCAGATAGTAAATATCAGCATAACTTCAGGATTGGACTAGGATTTGACACCACTACATGCAGTTATTGTAATTGGTTTCCAGCTAAAAATAAGAGAGTTCAATGTTTATTATGTAGTATAACTTATTGTACATTCTGTTTAGAAAAATTAAATATGACACACAAGGTAACGTTAGAAAATAAAGAAGAGATGCAAGAAGATCATAGTCTAAAAAACAAAGAATTACTCCTAACAATTAGAGAATTAGAGATACAGGTAAGAGAACTTAAACTACAAATATGTGAGATAGAAACTAAGGCTAATTTTGACATAGAATGTTTAGTGTCAGAAAATAAACAGCTTAAATAGCAGTTAGAACAATTTCATACTAAATACCCCTTAAAAGATAAACTTATTGAAGAACATATGCACTCTTTAGAATTAGTCAACCTAGTTGATTCTCAACCCTTTAGTCAATATTCCCAAGCACAGTTTGACAACGCATATTTACCATTTAGTCACCCTGTTATACCCAAGTTAAATTTAGTTGAGATCTCTTGTGTAATCAAATTTTCAGAAAAGTCTCTTAGTGTAAATACCATGATAAATACCGGAGCTAGTAAATCATACAATTAACAACATATAGTTCCACTAGGGTGGAGTTCGCCCCTAACAACCCCAGCTTTAGTCAGTATAGCCAATGACACTAGAAAAACATATACACATTGCATTAATGGAGAAAAAAAAAAATAATTTTCATCATATAGGCTCACAAACTCAACATATCAAATGGTTCCCTTTACCCTAAGTGTGGATTGGGAATGCTCGACAAAACCATCCGTTTATATTAGGCCTTAATTTCATACTCAGTCTATGAGGTGACATATTTATTAGCCATAGCAGCATTAGTTTCTTCAAACGAACAGTACATACACCCACATCATATGCCTTTAGCACCATTGCTCATTCATTAGATTTGCATGCGAAGCATGGTGGAACTATAGGAGTAGATTCCGTTCTCGCTAGTTTTTTTTATTATTTCCTAGTAGAAATATTTTTCCTGAGCTAGTCCAAAAATATATACCAAATGAAGAGATAGCAAATACTTCTTTAGAAAATTTAGACATAGAAGATTTTGAATTAGAAGAAAAATATGACCCTTGGAATTTAGAAGATTTTCAACAAATTGTTAACTTAGAATTAATTTTTGCAAAAATAAGAAAACTGAAAAAAAGACCAATATACAGAAGAACATAAAATGATTTAGATGAAATAATAAGACTAGCTGAAACAATAGAAATTTTAGGAGAACAACCCATGAAATACTGGGAAAGAAATAAAGTCTTAGCCAGCCTAGATATAAAAAATAAAGATTATAAGATTACATCAGCACAAATAGATCATACGCCAACAAATATAGAAGAATTGAGAATATAGATTAAAGAGTTATTAGATTTAGGAGTAATTCGACCTAGTAATAGTCTACATAGAAGTGTCGCATTTATGCTAAGAAATCATGCATAAATAAAATGAGGGAAAGCTAAAATGGTTATAAATTATAAAAGATTAAATGATAACACAGAAGATGATAAATACAATATACCAGATAAAGATCAGCTTATAAATAGAATACAGACAGGAAGAATATTTAGTAAATTTGATGGCAAGTCAGGTTTTTGGGAAATAAAAATGGAAAAGGAAAGCATACATTGGACAATCTTTTATTGCCAAAAATGAACCTTCCATGTTTCAGTTCAGCGTAAAATGGATAGTATATTCAACAAATTTAGTTTCATATTGGTATATAGATGATACATTAGTGTTTAGCCCAGATAAAAATAGTCACATAGATCATTTATATATAGTATTAGAAGAATTTATGAACAATGGAATAATAATTAGTAAAAGAAAAATGGTATTAAATAAAACTCATATAGAATTTTTAGGAATAGAGTTAGGAGATGGAAAAATCAGACTACAACCTCATATTGTAAAGAAAATTTTAGACTACCCAGATAAATTAGAAGATATAAAACACCTTGAACCAGTTTTAGGAATTCTAAATTATGCACGAATGTACATTCCTAACCTTAGAAAGATAATAGGACCTCTATATAGCAAGACTACACCTACAGGACAAAAATATTTTAACCAACAAGATATAGCCTTAGTAAGAAAAATTAAAGACGTTTGTAGAAATTTACCAGACCTATAACTTCCCTTAGAATCAGAATATATAGTCCTAGAAATAGATGCAAGCCAATTAGGATGGGGAACAGTGCTATTATCTGAACCCAGCAAATATGATAGTAAAAATAAAGAGTGCATTTGTAGATATAGTTCTAGAAAATTTAAAGAAAAAGATACAACCATGACCAGCTTAGATTTTGAAATATTAGGAATAATATATGCAATAAACAAATTTTGATTATTTTTACACAAGCCCTTTACAATTAAAACAGACTGTGAAGCTATAGTTAGATTTCATAATAAACTTAACGAGTGTAATAAGAACTAGTTATTTTATTAGCCTAATAGTTAAAGACTCTCTAGACACATTAAGCAAATGCAGTCAACTATTCTGGTCACTAGTGGAGTTCTAGTTAGCCAGATAATAGGAAGCAGTAGTATTAATCCTCAGCTAGATTCTCAAAATCCTTTCCAAATGTGCAGACATTGTAAAGGCCTTTCCAAAAATTTCAAGAAAATCATGGATAAAGGCAAAAAGGTTAGCGAAGAGCTAGACAAGCTCCGAGACGAGGAAAAACAATTGAGAGCAACAATTCGAACCCTAACCAGCCAGCTTAAAAAACTAACTCCAGAAAAAACACCTACTTTCTTTCCAAACCTAGAAATCAAACAACTCATCAGTGAGGAATCTGAACAATTGAGTGCTAGAATGTATTTTTTCAGGCATTCTATCATTCAATCTTTTTGAAAGAAAAGCCGAGAAATAGAAGACCTTAAATTTTATATATACACCTTAGCCGAAGATAGCAGAAATAGTGAGCTAGTCACTATACAACAGTTTCTTCAGGACCTTTCCATAGCAGGAGTTCAGTGTCTCGGTATGGCATATCAATGGACTGATCTCTACAATGATGAAGAACAACCATGTTTACAAGAAGAAAGATATAGAGAAAGGCCATAATATTTTGGAAGATGTCTGTGTAATCTAGATTTCAGCATCTGTCTTTGCCAAATAAATCTATCAAATTTTAAGCCTTTGGAGATAGAGATTAGAGACAAATCTCGTTATCTAACAACCTCACAATTGTTAGATTACAGCTTTGTTTCTAGAATAATTTTTTCAAATCTAGAACAGACAGGTAATTTTGGGAAGAAACTTGCGCATTTAGTATTGTGTAATGGAAGAGCATCATCCATTTGTAGAAGTATTAATTGATAGCAAGTTACCAGAATGGAAAGGAATAAGATGCATCCCCGCCAAGCATAAAATGTACCTCAGAGGAACTTCAACATTCCCAGGATACCGAGGACTTCCCAATAGAAGACCTTGGCCCTGCAGAAAATTTTCACTCAGAGATCAACTTAATAAATGGAGGAAATTTGCTAATAATCCTTTATTAGCTTATAATGGAAACTGTGGTCATCTCGTTTGTGAAGATAGAAATTAGAAAATATAATGTAACTTAGCCACATCAGGTTTTCCCTTCAGCAGAGAAACATTCGTCGATGAAAGTCAGTATCACAACAACCAGCATAGTGTCTCTCATGAGTCACCAATAATGGAAGAAGAATACCAAGATAACCAATGGGAGAATGAACCAGATAATGGGGACGATTTTTATGATCAACTTTCGGCAGCAGATCTTGAAGATCTTTCAGATAGAATGTATGGGTGAAAAAAAAAAAGTGCACTATATATAATTAAACTCCAGAAGCATACTTGTAGTCTTAAAGCTCTTATTTCATTTACTATTTTGGACTTTTAGCTTCATAGGTTTTTAGACTTTTTGACTCTTTAAAGTTTTTGTATCTACGAAAGATTGGCTTTGAAGACTCTCCATCAGCCAAGCATCCACATGTCTACATCAATAATTGGCTTTAGAAGAAAAAAACAAAGTCTGCAGAAGATAAGGCCTCTTTTCAACAAGTAGCAAAATTCACGCCAAAAAACGACAATAGCTATTGTAATTATTTGTGTCTGTAATTATTTGTGTTTGTCAGTAGTATGCCTTCTCCTTCACTCACTACTTTAATAGAGCAGATGACCCTTACCTTGCTCAATTAAAGAAAAACTGTGAGAATCCTTATACGTGTTATGGTGTCAAAATTTTTATTTGGAATCAAGAGAGGGATGATTAAATGATATGCGATGGGACCCAAAGCAGTGTTCGGCATCTTTATCCTAACCCTCTATTGATTTTTTTTGGGTTTGTTTCTAGAGTAATTTCTACAGGAAGTTTGTTAGAAAATATGTAAATAATTGTTACCTCCAAGTCCTTGTATTTATTGTGCTGAAATTTTGTAAAGCCTATGACTAGGCTTGACTAGGTCTTTAAGACTGTGTGCAACAGTTAGACGTAAGTGTTAGGACGTTGGTTTTTGTTTGTATCTATTAATTGTATTGCATAAATTGGCATTCATGCCAACGGACAAGGCAATGAAAATTTTCTCCACTCTTCCTTGCAAAAATTATCCAACTTCTCAAACCCTCGTCTAAAAAATTCTAAGTGTTTAAGTCTTTTAGTATCTCAAAGTCTGTAACAAAGTCACTGTAAGTATAATATATATTAATATGAAGTGTGAGTAGTCTCTCTTTTTCCTTAGATATTTTAAAAGGGTAACTCTTTTGTTCTAAAATTTATTTTCTTTTTGGAAAAACTAAGTTTATGAAATGCTTGCTTGCTCATTAATATTACATGCTTTGCACCTTCATAGTATCTATTGTTTTCTATTACATTACTGAGTGACCTTAACTGAAGAGCCCGTGTGAGACATGGTTAGGCACTGAGGGTAAATTGCAGGCAAAAAGGGAAAGGTAAGGAATAGAAGATAAAAATATACTATATTAAACAAGGCTTAGCTTCAAGATGGGAGTACATGTAATGAAAGCAAACATTACTTCTTTTTTCTTTTTTTTTTTTCACCCATACATTTTATCTGAAAGATCTGCTGCTGAGAGTTGATTGTAAAAATCGTCCCCATTTTCTGGTTCATTCTCACATTGTTTATCTTGGTATTCTTCTTCCATTATTGGTGACTCATGAGAGACGCCATGCTGATAGTTGGGATACCAACTTTCATCGACGAGTGTTTCTTTGCTAAAGGGAAAACCTGGAATGGCTAGGTTATAGTATAACTTCTGATTTCTATCTTCGCAAATCAGGTGACCATAATTTCCATTATACGCTAATAGAGGATTATTAGTAAATTTCCTAAATTTATTAAGCTGATCTCTGAGTGAAAATTTTCTGCATGTCCAGGGTCTTCGATTGAGAAGTCCTGGGTATCTTGGAAATGTTGAAGTTCGTCTAAGATATATTTTATGCTTGGGGGGAATGCACCTTATTCCTTTCCATTCTGGTAGCTTGTTATCAATTTATACTTCTACAAATGTATGATGGCTTTCAATTACACAGAGTACTGAATGAGCAAGTTTATTCCCAAAATTATCCATCTGTTCTGGATCTGAAAAAATTATTCTAGAAACTCAAAGCAAGCAAAGGTGAAACTCTAATAATGCAGAAACCAACTTCCAATCGGATGAAATTGAAGATATTGAGAAGCACAATCTATTTAAAAAAGGCACTAGGGTAAGGGAACCACTAAATCAAGGTCAAAATGTATAGAGCGAGAGAGAGTATTCTTGAGTGAGAAGGTCCAAATCTAGGTTTTTGGAAAGTTTTGGAGCGAGAGAGAAATGAAAAAGTGGTATAAAACGTCACTTTCATGATCTGATATACGCACAGTCTACTCGAGCGGAGAAGTTGACGCTCGAGTGTCAGACACAAAGTTTTGTTCCACTTGAGCGTAAAAGTGGCCCAGAACCAGTATTTATGTAGACAACAGACAACCCGCTCGAGCGCAAGAAATGCTGCTTGAGCGTCCACCCGCTTGAGCGTAGGAAATGCCGCTCGATCGTGGAAAACGCCCTTCCAGTACTTTGCAGACGTGCAAAGTACTGAGTGTTTGCGAACCCTGCTCGAGCTCAAGAAGGCCCGCTCGAGCGGAAGACCGAATTTCTGGACAACAACATCAAGACCAACTTGCAACCAACCCGTTCTAAACACGCCCAAGACATTCTAAAACTCAAATTCCAAGAGGAAAAGGAGGAAACGACATCAATAACAATATTAAATCACAAGACCCGAGTCCGGAATACAACAAGGATTGGGTCAAAACTAGAATCACTATACTCGAAGTCCTCAGCGGAATGCCATAACTTTGAGCCTTTCAAACCCTACACCCTTTTTGTCTCATTTTTGGACCATGCCTTGGTCTTTCCAGCTTGTAACATTTGGTGGCCTACCAACCATCCCTAGAGGCTGTTGGCCATCGTTTTTGGGTGATGGCCAGTTGGCCACCAGTGTGTTTTGTAGATATTTTATGCCAGCTGTGCCAGCTGTTTGCACAGATGCATACATCTTCATCGACGTGTAGGGCTAGATGTTTTTGAGGGAATTGCTTGGTTCTCTATATATAGAAGACCTCTCATATTTTTTTAAAGATTAGAAAATTTTGAACTAAAAAATTTTCCTTGCTCTCTACAATTCCCTCTCTTTAGCATTTCTCTACACTTTAGCCCTCCAATTCCTTAACCTTTGCCTATACACCCTTAACCAAATCTGCTCATCCTTGAGCTGAGGTGTTCTTGAGCTTGGTTTGAGCTTTAAAGGGTGTACTTACTTGGTTTTGTTGCTTGGAATTGTTTCTTCTCTTCATGAGGCATAAGGCTTTACCTACTTGCTTGGTTGCTTTGCTTTACTAATATTTCTACTGTTTTTCCTTTATTTTGGGCTGTCAAAACTCTGTGTTTTTTGGGCTGAAGCTTGGGTTTAAGGCCGTTAAAGGTTCAGGGGCTGATAACCCTTCTTTATACCTTGTTTTGGAGGCCTTTGCCCTTGTGTTTCCTACCATTTTACTATCTTTTTCCAAGCTTTTAAACACTAATTTTTAGTGCTTTTTCAGTGGCCAAAATCATGTTTTGAAGTTCAAATTTGGAGGGGTTAGCCTCCCCTCCTTGTGTCTTGTTTACTAGCCTAGTTGGTGCCATGTTTTAGCATTTTAATCTAGCTTGTTTTAGCTCAATTCTAGCATGTTTTAGAACATACTTTAGCCTACTTTAACTCTGTTTTGGGTTAGTTAAGTCATTTGATCTTGTTTTGCATGCTTCTAGTGTAGGTGTCCTCACAAGCTTGGTGTTTTAGGCCTTTAGACACCACTTGTTTGAGTTGATTGCATTGTTTTAGTGTTTTTCTCACTTAATTTTAGCAAGCATAATTCTACAACCTCCCTCATTTCTTCACTCTTTGTTTGCTTTGAGGGTTGTTTCAACCTTGGGATTGTTTAAGTTTGAGATTAAGGTCCATGCTTAATGGTTTAATCCTCTTTTAGGGATTCATTATCAATGGCATGACACCTCTCTCTTGCCTTAAACTACCCCTTGTTTGACACTTCTTTCTCTTTTAGAGGACTTAACTCACCAATGGACTTAATTTCTTAAAGAATGGAAGGGTAATTAAAAGGAGTAATTAAAAGTTGAAACTAAAATTGAGCAAAATAAGAACTTGATTGTGTTTTGGTATGTTCAATCAGACATTAATTGAACACATGGAACTTGGACCATTTCATACTTGCTAGTGATGAAATGATCCAAGTCTCCAAGGTCAACCACTTTCCTTGATCTTTCATGAAAGGGAGGAGGTTTGTGTTTTTTTCTTGCATTTATTGAACTTGCACTCTTGGGTTCACAAGCCATCATGCAATGAAACTGCTTGAATTGGTGGTTTGTGGCTTAGATTCACCACTCCTTGGATTTGTTCATGAAAATGAGAGGTGAGTTGTGCAGATAATCCTTGAAAATACCCTATATATGCTCTGTTTGTCCTCTATTGCAGCAAGATGAACCTAGGCATCAGTGGTCGACAGACCACCTCCATGGCCAGCTGGTGGCCGGCAACCTTCATCTTTGGCCTGTTGGCCACTGATGCAAATTTTAGCAGAGTGCTGGTAAGGTGGAGCAAAGTTGTTTTGGAAATGTTCAACTGTGCAAACAGAGGCATTCGGAAGCAAAGCGATGGTCTTTTCGGGTGGAATCCGAGCATGCGCATAAACATCTCTCATTTCTTAAGGCGGAGTAATTGATTGCTTAGTTTAATTATTAATTGCAATTGTGTTGTAATTCTTTAATTAGTTAAGTAGTTAACTAGTTATGATGTAATTATTTTAGCTAGCTAGATTAGTTAACTAATTAGTTCATTTGTTGTTGTAATAATTAGTTAAGTAGTTTAGCTAGTTATTCATTTCATTTTATAATAATTAGCTTTAGCTTTATCTCAATTAGTTAGCTAGTTAGCAAGTTTATTCATTTGGACTCTCCTTCGTGAGAGTGAAATGATGTAATAATGTGTATGTCTTCCAACCCCACGTCTTTCTCCCTTTTATTTACTAGCTTACAAGGGATAGATTAGGGGCATCACGTCTCAATTAGCACATCGCATGTTTGCATCCATTTGTATTACATGCACCGAGGCTCGGTTCATTATTCTAATTGCATTGTCCTTTCAATACCTCGTTGAATACGTGTAGACACCCTATTTTTGATGGTGTAGACACCCCATTTTTGACCGACCTTAAGACTCAGACGTCACCAATTGAGTGCTTGGTGATGTTGCATAATGTACTCGTTCAGAAGTTTCAGAGTCGCGGCCGTGAGCCCTGCCTCCGGACTTCCGAACCCTTTTCTGTGCCTTGTCTCGGTTTGCGAACCAGACTCGGTTTTCTGTGTTTCTTTTCCTGAGGGAAGGGAGAGGTCCCGTAGACCATCTCTCAATGTCCGTAGGCCATTTTGCCCATTTCGGAATCCGGTTCCCGGTTTTCGGAGCCGTCAGGCCGTGTGCCTCGGTTCGGGACCGCTTAACCATCTCCTATTGCTCTGATTTTTGGCATACATCTTATTTCATCCCTTTTGAGGGACACTGGGGTCTGAGAAACCCACTTCGTGGCCGAACGCCATTTTCGGTGCTTAACAGCCCATTTTCGGGACCCCGAACTGCGTGTTTTGGTCCCCGAGCATTCGTTTTGCAACGGTTTTCGTTCATTTTTGGCAGGTACCTCTGTTTTATCACTAGGAAGGTCACTGAAGGGTGGGAGGCCAGCAATTGTTGCAGCAACCAGTTATCCCTCTTCCGGAGCCTCCCGGCGCCCGTTTTTTGCACTTCCGGGCTAATGTTGAATACCTCGGAGCTAGTGTTGCCAACTTTCAACCACATATCTGTGATCTACACACTTGGGAGGCCCCTAAAAGTTGGTGGCTGGCCATTAAGGTCACCTGACCCTTTTGACCCCTTTCTTCCGGGCTAATGTTGAACCCCTTGGACCCTTTTTCTTGAACTTTGAACCACATATCTGTGATCTACACACATGAGAGGCTACTAAAAGTTCATGGCCGGCCAGTAATTCAAATTGACCCTTTTGAACCCCTCTTTCCGGGCTAATGTTGAACCCCTTAGACCCACTTTCTTGGAGTTTTAACCACATGGTTGTGTTGTACACACATAGGAGTACCTCCCCAGTAGCTGGCCGGCCAGAAAATCACATTGACCCTTTTGACCCCTAGCCGGCCGGCTAGGGGGTGTGGCCGGCCGGCCACCTCCAGCAAAAGTGAGAGGCCGGCCGTGTTCCTCGCACTGTGCACTTTACAGCTGTGGGGCAATATCCCCCGGATATTTTCTGTGTCCGGGGGATATTTTGTGGGGGTGTTTTGCTCTCCTTCTCCCCCACCTTTACACCCCTTTTTGAACCCTTTTAACCAGCTGGTGGCCTCCTTTACAAGGGTTAGAAAAACTCTCCTTCAAGCTTCCATAGCCAACTCCATCTTCTTCCTTCTCAACTCTTGAAAAAACCCTAAGTCCCTAACCATCATTCCTTCTACACCACCAAGCTCTACCACCACCATCTCATTTCCAGCAACAAGGAAGGATTCTTGAAGGCTAAAGAAGTTGAAAATCCATCCAAGAAGCAACAAAAGTTTGATTCTTCAAGGGTAAGTAACACTTTTACCCTTTTGACCCTTTTTCTTGATCTATTTCTAAGCCTCACTTCTTTTTGGTTTCAAGCTCCGGCCCTAACTGAAAATGGCCATCTTTTGAGCTCATCTTCACTTCTCATTAAGGGCTCAACCCTGTTTGAGCCCTCCATAATATACTTGCTTCATTGATCATCTTGTATGTCATGATTTTGCATGCTATTTTTAGCCCATGATAAATCTGTTTTTGAGCATGTTATAAACTGATATAAGGCTTATTTTGAGCCCCTCTTCAACATTGGAGAAGGGCTCAACATTGTTTGGTGCTTCCATGTGTCACTTGTAGTTATATCCACTATTTGACCCCATTTTTGCATAAATTGGCAGCCCCCTTTGCTTCTGTTTTTGGATCTTGGTCCGAACTGAAAGTGGCCTTATTTTAGCCTATACTTCATGTTTCATTCACACTTTTTTTCTGTTTGGTGATTATTTTGTATACTTCATGTTATAGAACTTTTTGAGCCTAATTTTGCATCACATTTCTATCATGTTTGTATAATGATTTGAGGCTTGTCATATACTGTAAATGTTCATATTTTTGGTCCCTCTTCAGTGTTGTAGAAGGAAATTTTTCATTTTGGGTTTTTCTTGTATCACTTGCTTCATTACCCCTCTTT
Source organism: Camellia sinensis (assembly GCF_055761805.1). Lineage (NCBI taxonomy): Eukaryota > Viridiplantae > Streptophyta > Magnoliopsida > Ericales > Theaceae > Camellia > Camellia sinensis. The sequence continues at coordinate 215,219,341 of NC_138961.1, forward strand.
TGGCCCCTATTCTTGCATGCTATTTTTACCATACCTATGCTTGCTGTTTGGCCATGTTTATAACTGTGAAAGTGCATCTTTTGGGACTGTCTAGCTTCTGTCTTTGCATTGCATGTCCATATTGTGCATGTTTGGCATAGCTATAGGCCATTTCGGGTGCCTAATGTTGCATTTCGGGACATTTCCTTGCATTTCATGACATTTCGCTTCATTTCGGGACTGTTTTCCCCCATATTTTAGTGCTGAAATTCCATTAGTATGCTTGCATATCATTTTTGCCATATTTCGCATCATTTTATCATTGCCTCGATTTGCGTGCCAGTGTGCACGCATTTCGAGGCACTTCATTTTCTGCCATCGGCATCTTATGTGAGTGTGGCTGAGGCTCTCTCATGTTAGTATAAGTCCATGTCGCATTTTCCATGTCATTCGCATCATTTTATCATTGCCTCGGTTTGCGTGCCAGTGTGCACGCATTTCGAGGCACTTCATTTTCTGCCATCGGCATCCTATGTGAGTGTGGCTAAGGCTCACTCATGTTGGTATAAGCCCATATCATGTTTCCATGTCATTTGCATTGTGTATGCCATTGCCTCGGTTTGCGTGCCCGTGTGCACGCATTTCGAGGCACTTCATTTTCATCAACCGGCATCTTATGTGAGTGTGGCTGAGGCTCACTCATGTTAGTATAAGTCCATGTTGCATTTTCCATGTCATTCGCATCATTTTATCATCGCCTCGGTTTGCGTGCCCGTGTGCACACATTTCGAGACACATATCATTGCCTCGGTTTGCGTGCCCGCGTACATGTATTTCGAGACACATATCATCGCCTCGGTTTGCGTGCCCGTGTGCACACATTTCGAGACACATATCATTGCCTCGGTTTGCGTGCCCGCGTGCACGTATTTCGAGACACATATCATTGCCTCGGTTTGCGTGCCCGCATGCACGTATTTCGAGACACATATCATCGCCTTGGTTTGCGTGCCCGTGTGCACACATTTTGAGACACATATCATTGCCTCAGTTTGCGTGCCCGCGTGCACGTATTTCGAGACACATATCATCGCCTCGGTTTGCGTGCCCGTGTGCACACATTTTGAGACACATATCATTGCCTCGGTTTGCGTGCCCGTGTGCACACATTTCGAGACACATATCATCACCTCGGTCTGCGTGCCCGTGTGCACGCATTTCGAGGCACTTCATTTCCATAGCATCATGTATGTTAGGATTGTATCTTAGTTGCATTTCATGCATATCATGCATATTGCATCGTGTCCGGAATACGAGTTAGCCCGGGCACGGGAAACGAGGTACATTTCATACTCCGAGTGACGGAATGTGTCTCAATTCCCCAGTCGCCGACACTCCGGATTATCCATGATGGAGTTAGGTTTTAGCTATAGTTTCATGTGCATTCATCCTATATTGAGTTGTGCATTTCGATTCCTCGGCCATCATGCCTCGGTATGCGTGATTGGTGGCACGAGGATCGAGACATGCATATATCTGTGCAAATACATTGCTATGCCCCTTTCCTGCTCTCTGTTGCAGCAAAATGAAGAATCAACAACCTTTCGGGGCTTTGCACGCATTTCAAGAACAGGTGTAAACAGAGGCTAATTGAGGCATTCAGGTGGATTTCCACGCAAGACAACCCGGACATGCATCATCCATCAGAAGCAAGGCGGTCCCAGGCTTGCACGCCAGTTTTATTTGCTTTCATAGTTAATTGATTAATTAATTAGAATTTTGTAATATTTCGGACTGTAATATTCTTTTATTCGGGACTGTAATATTTGGACTGTATATTTATTCGGACCCTCTGCGCGAGGGCATAACTGTAATAAGTGTGGGTGAGTGTGATGTATGTCTTCCAACCCCACCTCTTTCTCCTTTTTATTTATCCGCTTATGATGGTTAGATTAGGGCATATTTAAATTAGCATACAGTATGACAGCATGCTTGCATCATTCATTTGTATTACATGCACTGGGCTCGGCGCATCATACTAACTGCATCGCACTTTCAATTCTAAGTTGAATACATGGTAGTTGTAGCATTTCATGTACCATCTTAAAATAGCCGAGCCTGCTATAGTTGCATTTTGCATGTGTTGCATTAAGCATTACTGTATACTTAGGATCATGCATGATTTCTAATGTAGTTTCTGTTTTTGGCTTGGAGTACTCGGTAAGCTTTATGCTTTAGCATCCTTGCATGCGTGTGAGTGAATGCCATGATAGCATGCTTACCATGAGGCTATGTGCTTATCTGATATATCTGCCTGAATGCCTGTGGGTGAAGGTTGGGTTATCTGAATTGGAATAAATCATCAAATGTTTCAAGCCTACCTGCGGGTAGCAAACCATTTTCAAAAACAAGCATGAAATGTTTTGTTCCAATTCGGGCGATCCAGTCTATACTTGTATGCTGTGCGCATCACATAGTAACCTAGGCTAATAACCGGAATAAGAACTCACAATGTTCTCAAAAATTGATATCATGATTAGTAGAGGCCGGTCTATGACCGGGCGAGCGGGGGTGCTCACGAAGTGACCTTCCCCAATCGTACCCAAGTTCCCGAGCCGAGGCAACTTTGGTGATGACGGACACGTGGCCTTTTGGCACCGAGTCAGGGTTTCCTAAATTTCCCAAAATAAAATATTTAGGTGGTGACTCTGTATCTGGCAAAGCAGTCCATGTTTGGCACTACTTTTTCAAAAAATCAGTTTCTCAAAATGATTTGCCGGATTTGGACTCTTTGGTTCAGATTAGAACCGCGACTACGAAAAGTCGAGTCCGAGCTGTAGCGAGGTCCCCCGCGGGCCTGTCTACAGATGGCCCTTACGACTTGGATGTCCTTGCAAGTACATCCGATGATGAGTCTGTTTGCTCACCAAGCACTCGAAGTCCTCAGCAGAACGCCATAACTTTGAGCCTATCAAACCCTGCGTCCTTTTTGTCTCATTTTTTGACCATGCCGTGGTCTTTCCAGCTTGTAACCTCTGGTAGCCTGCCGGCCATCCCTAAAGGCTGCCGACCATCACTTTTGGTGTGTTGACCACTGATGTGGCTTGCTGGCCACCAGTGATGGTCGGCTGGCTACTAGTGTTTTCTGCAAATATTTTATGCCATATATGCCAGCTGTTTGCACAGATGCTTGCATCTGTCCACACGTGGAGGGCTGGATCGCCTTGTAGAAATTTAATGTTTTCTATATATAAGGACCCTCTCTCTCATGTTTGGAGGTTAGAAAATTTTAGACTCAAATATTTTCCTTTCTCTCTACAAATTCTCTTCACTTTTGCCTACTTACACTACACTCTTGCCTATACTTCCTTAACCAAATCCTCTCACCTTTGAGCTAAGGTTCCTTGAGGTCTTCCTGGAGCTCTTGAAGTTGGTTTTGGCTTGAATTATGGCCTAGAGTTACTCTTTGCTTCAAGAGGTATAATATTTGCTTTATTAGCTTGCTTTACATACTTGTTTTCCTAAATTTTCCCCATTGTTTTGGGCTGTTTTTGAAGTGTAAAAAACTCCGTTTTTATGGGTTGAAAGTGGTGTTTTTGGTCATTTAAGGTTAGGGGGTGGTCCACCCCTCTTCATTTCTTGTTTGTAAGGCCATTTCACCTTTGTTTCCTATTTTCAAACCATCTTTTTTGGGGCCATTAAACACTGATTTTCAGAGTATTTACAGTGGTAAAAATCAGGTTTTGAAGTCCAAATTTGGAGGGGGTAGCCTCCCCTCTTTGTGTCTTGTTTGTTAGCCTACTTGGTGCCATGCTTTAACTTATTTTTCTAGCTGGTTGTAGCTTTATTCCAGCATGTTTTAGGCTCTATCTTGGGCTATTTTAACTTTTTTTGGGTTAGCTATTGCATTTGAGTCTTATATTGCATAGTTATAGTGTAATAGTCGTCATAAGCATGGTGTTTTAGGCCTTTAGACACTACTTGTTTGAGTTGATTGCATGTTTTTGGTGCTTTTCATACTTAATTTCAGCTTTAATCATCTCTGCAACCTCCCTCCTTTCTTGGCTTTTAATTTTGCTTTGAAAGTGGTTTCAATTCACTTGCTTGCCTAAGTGTGAAATTGAGGTTTCATACTTAATGGTTTAATCCCTTAGGGTGTTCATTACCAGCGGTATGATGCTTCTTTCATACCTAAAACAACTTGTGTTTTGAGCCCTCTATCCATTAGAGGACTTTAATTCACCCATGGACTTAATTTGATTAAAGGATGGTTGGTAAGTTAAAATGAGTAACTAAAACTTGAGACTAAAAGATGAGCAAGATAATAACTTGGGGTGTTCAATCGGATATTAATTGAACACATGGAACTTGGACCATTTCATACTTGCTAGTGATGAAACGATCCAAGTCTCCAAGGTCAACTTCTTCCCTTGATCTTTCATGAAAGGGAGGAGGTTTTCGTCTCATTTTGCATTTATTAAACTTGCACATCTTGAATCACAAGCCATCATGCAATGAAATTGCTTGAATTGGTGGTTTGTGACTCAAGTTCATCACTCCTTGGATTTGTTCATGAAAAGGAGGGGTGAGTTGTGCAAACAATCATTAAAAATACCCTGTATATGCTTTGTTTGTTCTCTGTTGTAGCAAGATGAACTAGTGCATCGGTGGTCGGCAGGCCATTTTCTATGGCCGAAAGACCACCATCCATGGCCGGCAAGTCATTTTCATAGCCCACAGGTGGCTGGCAATATTCACCAGTGGCCAGCTGGCTATTGATGCAAACCTCAGCAGAGTGTTGGTAAGATGTAGCAAAATGGTTCTGGAAATGTTCAATTGTGCAAACAGAGGCTTTCGAGAGCAAAGTGGAGGTCTTTTCGCGTGGAAACCGAGCATGTGGGTGCACATCTTTTATTTACCGAGGCGAACCAGCTAATCGGCTTAGTTTAGTTACTTAGTTTAATTATTTGTTGCAATTGTTTTGTAATTATTTAATTATTTAGTTAGCTAATTAGTTCATTTGTTGTTGTAATAATTAGTTAATTAGTTTTACTAGTTATTCATTTTGGTTTGTAATAATTAGCTTAATTAGCTCAGCTTAATTAGCTTTGCTTAGTTATTCACTTAGACTCTCCTTCGTGAGAGCATGATGTAATAACGTGTTTGTCTTCCAATCCCATGTCTTTCTCCCTTTATTTAACTGCTTTTGATGGTTAGATTAGGGGCATCACGTTTTATTTAGCATACCTTATGCTTGCATCCATTCATCTTGTCTTGCATGTACCGGGGCTCAGTTCATGATTCTAACTGCATTGTCATTTCAATACTTTGATGAATACGTGCTTAGACCGCATGCCTTGAATTAATTCATATGCCATGCTGAATAGCCGAGCCTAGTAATTGCATATCGCATACGTTGCATTAGACATTTGGCATTGTTAGGAATCATGCATTTTTTCTAACTCTTTTAATTACTTTGGCTGGGAGTACTAGGTGAGTTTTTAATATTTTAGCATACTTGCATGAGCGTGAGTGATTGCCATATCTAGCATGCTTGCCATGAGGCTAAGTGCTTACTTGCTAAACTATTTGAATGCCTATGGATGAAGGCTTGTTGCTTGAATTGGAATAACTCAATAAATGCATGTTTAAGCCCACTTTGTTAAGTGGCAAATTCGCAAACTTTAAGCCCGCTTGAGGTGGCAAAATCAAACCCTTTTCGCAAAACAAACATGAAATTGAGTTGTTTCAATTCAGGCAAACTAGTCTATACTTGCTTGTCTGTATCACATAGTAATGCTAGCTTAATAACCGGAATAAGAGCATATAACATTGATAAAAATCATATCATGATTAGTAAAGGCCGATCTTTGATCGGGTGAGCGGGGGTGCTCAATTCATGACCTTCCGCTTACCTAAGTTCCCAAGCCGAGGCAACTTCAGTGATGACGGGCACGTGGCCTTTGGCACGAGTCATGGGTTTCCTAAATTTTTTCAAAAATAAAATATTTAGGTGGCGACTCTGTATTTGGCAAAGTAGTCCAATTTTGGCATTTTTGATTCAAAATCAACTTTCCAAATGATTTGCCAGATTTGAACTCTTTAGTATTTATCAATTTTACATTGCACCTATGAGATTAGATTCAGACCCGCGGGAGTCCAAACTATAGGGCTTTTTTTGACCTTTCGAAAGGGAGGAACGAAAAAGTTGAGCTACAGTTTCTGGCAACTCCGCTGGGGATTTAGCGAACTTGACTCAAACTCATGACATGACTTTTTATCTACGCTTATGTGTTTCTTTGCATTTGCAATTGCATTAGTGTGCCTATGTCACTGTGTTTGCCATCTGCTATTCCTGGACGGTTTGCTGGAGGCTTGCTTGGAAAAACTTGCCAAAAGGCTGACCGGTTACGGGTTTTGCCACGATGGGAATACAACCCTTGGATCTAGACTACCGCTGTACCGTTTGATCCTCCTTTCACTTCTCGGTGTTAGGTGTGAGAGGTATATTAGGTAGTCTTGCTGAGGTACCTTTTTTCACCATTTGGCCTAGTTGCATATTGAAAGCCATAGACACTGTTCCAAAGTAGGACAAGTTGCTAACCCGAATACAGGATTGTGTGAAACCACTTTGCTTGAATAGTGAACCCTAGTTCCTGACGAAACTAGGATAGGGTAACCCTACCCCCTCATAGGGGTGTTTTGGTTCTCACTTAACTGGTTTGTGCTTTTAGAGTGAAACTCTACAGGAATGTACGTATTAGCTGCAAGTTTGGGTCTCAGATTTGGGGGCAGAAATTAGTGTTGAGTGCAGTTCTACAGCTTATGATTACAACTGTGTCTTGTTCACATCTGAGCTGAGGTGCTGTGTGATTTTCGATTTTTCGCTTTCCTTTTGTTTTATTTCTTTTTACAAGGTAGTTTATCACAATTGCTTCAGACAGTTCGGTTACCCCTCAAGCACTCTGAACCCGTGTAAGGAGACTTTACAGATCCGGGGATCTTGTCAGTGGACAGCCTGTGTTTGCTTCGCTCCCATCGGTTACGAGACGAATGAGGGTTAGGTATAATTCACCAGTTCAACAATCGCCTGTATTCAGTTAGGCTTCATCTTCTACATCTAGGCCAGCAAGAGATCACTCACCTATTTAGATGACTCAGTACCCTGCAGCTAGTATGGAGGACTTGAGTCGTCATCTCCAACAAACAATGAAAACCATGCAGCAAGATGCTGCCTGCCAAGCTGAAGTTACAGCCCATCAAGCCAAAGTGATAAATAGGCTGCAGTAATAGCAACCAAAGCCCGTAGTGGCTTCTACTTCTCATGCACCTCTTGCGGGTATTCTAGCACCCGAAATTACCGCTAATGTCCAAGAGAATCAGGGCAACCCGATAGATCCCATCCCACTGCAAGCCTCCATGGCACCAGTGTACCAAACTGAACCTCTATTTGAATTTGAGGTTGACCCCATTGTACTAAAGGTCAACAAGCTGGAGAAGCTTTTCAAACGGGCACAGGGTGTGAACTCAATCCCAAACATCGAAGATAGATACACCGACTCCGCAGTAACTCTGCCAGACTGATTCAAAATGCCACAAATAGATCAGTTTGATGGCTCTGGGGATCCTATGGTCCATCTGCGGTTGTTCTCCGATATTCTGTAACTAATGGGCCTCACCAGACTTCAAAAGCTGTCACTTTTTGGCTGAACCTTGTCAGGGATAGCGGCTATCTAGTATGCAAAATTGGAGGATTCTGTGAAATGAAGCTGGGAGGAAATGGCTGAGGCCTTCAGTGCACAGTACTCATACAATATACAGATTGAGGTCACAACCCGTGATCTTGAGGCAACCCGTCAGGAGCCAAATGAGGGCTTCTCAGAATTTGTAACGAGGTGGAGGACCAACGCTTCGATGATGACTACTAGGCCATCCGAGACGGATCAAATCAGGATGGTGGTCTGCAATATGCAAGGGACATTGTTGTAGAAGATGATTGTTTTTCCATTATTCACATTCATTGAGCTCTATGAAATAGGAGTTCAGATTAAAGATGCGATGAAACAGGGGTTGATAACCGATGAGAAGAAGTAGGGTAAGAGGCCTTTCACACGCAGTTCCAATGCAAACACAAGTGGAAACACAACTGTGCGGCCATCTGATGTGAATGTTGTCACCATTACAGCCAAGACTGCCAACCCATTCGCCAGTACAAATCCACAAACCTCAAACAATCAAGCTCGATCTCAAAGGGTCTTTACCTCGCTCTATATGCCTTTATCCAAAGCCTTGTGGGTGCTGATCAAAAAGGGACATCTTAATCCGTTAGAACAACGCCCACTCCCCAATCCTCTCCCATCGAAACATAATCCAACCAAGTACTGCGCTTTTCACCAGTACCATGGTCACGACACCGACCAATGCTATAGGCTGCGTCATGAGATTCAAGATCTCATTGACAGCAAGGTGATAACACCACCCCAAAAGCCAAATGTAACCACCAACCTTCTTCCAATCCACAACCAAGTTCCTCCACCCCGGCACTTAAATCCAATACATGCACTAGTCATCCCATATGACCCCAGCGTATATATTACCCCTTCCCACCTATCCAAACCGGCTGTGTTCATTCCTGAAAGCACGGATTTGTGCATGATGGACACATCCATACTTCAACTTGAACTTGTGGTGGTGATAATGGACGAAGAAAGAAGGTTGGCTTTGGAAGAGAATGTCAGTTTGCTGCCTGAGTGCTCTGAGGATTTGACTGAGGGGGTGTATGACCCGTGCTATTACATTGTGCCAGTTAATCAAGCCAAGCCTGAAGTGGTATTGTCGATAGTAGTGGAGGTTAATGTGGTTTGAGAGGATGGCCCAAGTTAGGGACTGGATGATTTAGCGGAGTTGGAAGAGGACTTAGACAATCTGCAATTCTATGATGAACAAGATTAGGGAGACGAGCAGATTGATTGGTTTGATCTGAATGGGTCGACAAACAGCTCCGGGTGGCTTAGTGATGAACCTGACCAGTAGAAAGAAACTGAACCAAAACTTGAAGAAAAGGGAGCAAGGGTAACTGCAGTGGCCAGAATGGCCAAGGACAAGGGGAAACTGCCGGAGAGCACTGGTATTAAGAATTTAGCTTGGAAACTGGGTGCCGTGAGTATTGCGGATACTGAACAGGAAGTCGTGTTGAAACGGTTTGTGCAAGAAAAGGGATCAATACAAACAGGAAGCTGAAAAAGCCTAACACCCTGCGGGGGAGACTTTTGATGAGGGAATGATCAGACCAAAACCAGACAATTGTTTGTCGATTGCCGAAGGTGTATGGTGGGACGATGATGATCTACATCTAGCCCACTCTGATGAGGATTGGGGTGAAGACCTGCCAGACAACACTTGGTATTCTGAAGAGATATACCATATGACTAGAAGTGGGCGGTACTTCAAGCCCCCACACTTGGACCAAGATAAAGCCTCCGGAAAGGATAAAGAGGTTGAGAAGCAGAGGGAAAAGTAGTTGGAAGAAGAAGCAGTGTTGAAATAGCTGAAGAAGATTCAGTTTGATATTTCGATCTGGGGGCTACTCATGGTTTCTAGGGTGCATCGACAGACTGTGCTATCAACGATGGACAAAGCCAAATTGTCCATTCACACCACTTTTGAACAGCTTGTTGGATTAGTCTTTCTAGGAGGTGCTGCACCAACTTTGACCTTCTCAGACAAGAAACTGCCACAGAAGGCTCAACACACAACAAACCTTTGTACATATCAGTTGAGTGCAGAGAAAAGTGGGTGCCAGTGGTATTGGTCGACACTGGGTCAGCAATCAACGTCTGTCCATCGCGTACAGCCTATGCCATCAGTCTGAAACTAGCAGATTTCGTGCCTACAACCTAGGTGATTCGTGCGTATGACAACACCAGCAGGGAGGTGATAGGCACAGTACAGATCAGAGTTCAAGTGGGCCCAGCTCAACAGGATATTGAGTTCCATGTTCTGGATGTGCTGGCCACTTTCAATCTATTGCTAGGAAGGTCGTGGCTGCACCAAGTAAAAGTTGTCTCCTCTACCCTCCACCAAATGCAGAAATACTCCCATGAAAAGGGGGAGGATATTGTGTTCGGGAACTCATCTATCCATCCTCTGCCAGAGGTAACTATGCCTGTATTGGAAATTGTTTATGGTGAGGAGGATGTTTTTTTTTTCAGGGTTTACCCTAGCTGAGGCCCGGGCAGTGCAAACCATCTTGGCAGCTGATGAGTGCTCGTATGTCAGCGCCCAATCAATCTACTTCATGAACAAGCTTCAACATGTACCAGGAATGGGATTGGGAAGAAGTGGCTGGAAGGGCGTTACTGTATTGGCCGATGTGCCATATAGCCCGCATGCCTTTGGTCTTGGCTATACGCCTACAAAAGAGGATTGGGTTAGGAAAGGAAAAGAGATGGCAGGCAAAGCCAGAGCTAAGCAGACCGGGAAGCATTATGAGCTTGTGCATAGACCAATCTGGGGAACCTTGAATGGTCATTTTGTTCGGGAGGATGAAGGCTTCCCATTTTACGGTTTCCCCGAGCCCTGGCTTAACTCTGAGAAGCAGTAGGTTCCTGGCTTCAAAATTTTCTTCAACTTGTAGCCGTAAGACAGTGATATAGAGGAAAATGCTGAACTGATTGCTGAAGCTGAGTAGAATATAGAAAGTGACCTAGACAACAGTGAACTCGAAGTAGGGGCAGTATTGGCATGTCTCCTTTCGGATCCTCTAATCGACTTAGAGAGCTTGGGGGAAAACCTGACCGTTTCTATGATCAAGGACCAACCAAGTGTCAACCCTTCTAGTAGCACTTTGGATGCATATGATGCATTATCCCTCATTTGGCAGCTGGAGGAGGGTTACCTGTCTAGTAGTTCTGAGTCGGGTAGTGAGCCAGAATGTAATTCCACAGAGTCTGTGGAGTCAGAATCAGATTTCGGTGCTTCTAAGTCTAGGTCTGGTATTCCTGGGAGTGATAACCCGGAAGCCAAAGTCTTGTCTAGCTCGTCCTTTTCTTTTGCTTTTGAGTCCGTTGTAACCGAAGAACTGGATGAGCTTGACCTTGTGAATGAGAATGCCACTACTGATTCTGAGTATTTCTCTGTGCCGCTTATTTATTGCATTGATCAGGACTTTCAAAATTTTAATGAAAACGATGAGGAAGAAATTCCTCTAGTTTTGAAAATTTTGATTAATCAGGAGGAAGAGAGGCTTGCAAAACCCCTTGTTGATGAAATCATTGCTTTTAATGTGGGTATTGAGAAGGATCCACGTTTAGTGCAGATTAGGTCGACGTTATCTTTGGAGGAGCGTGAGTGCTTAGTTGCTTTATTAAAAGATTTCAAAGATGTTTTCGCGTGGTCCTACGAAGACATGCCTAGAATCGATCCCGAGATTGTACAGCATCAGATCCCTCTTGACCCCGAGGTCTGACCCATCAAACATAAGTTGTGGAGAATACGTTCGGATTTGGCTTTGAAGATTAAGGAGGAGGTCACCAAGCAGATAAACGCAGGGTTTTTACTACTATCTGAGTATCCAACTTGGTTGGCCAACATGTCCTGGTGCCGAAGAAAGATGACAGAATTCGGGTGTGTATGGACTTCAGAGATCTGAACAGAGCCAATTCGAAGGACGACTTTCCCTTACTGCACATCGATGAATTGGTGGATTTCACCATGGGTCATGCATTGCTCTCCTTCATGGATGGATTTTCCGGGTATAACAAGATTCTAATGGCGCCCGAGGACCGAGAGAAAACTACCTTCACTACGCTGTAGGGAACCTACTGCTACAGGGTGATGCCATTTGGGTTAAAGAATGCCGGGGCTACCTATCAACGGGCTGCGACTACTATTCTGCATGATATGATCCACAAAGAGGTCGAGGTGTATGTGGACGATATGATTGTCAAGGCCAAAGAAAGTGAGGGCCACTACACCGCCTTGAAGAAATTCTTCCAATGGATCAGAGAATACAGATTGAGGTTGAATCTGCAGAAGTGTACTTTCGACGTGACAGCAGGGAAAATGTAGGGTTTCTTGATCACACAGAGAGGCATCGAGGTAGATCTTTCTAAAATCAAGCCCATCCTAGAAATGCCACCACCAAGGACTGAAAAGGAGGTGCGGGACTTTCTAGGTAAAGTGCAATTCATAAGACGGTTTATTTCTAAACTAGCCTTGACTTGTGAACCACTTTTTGGTCTCCTGAAGAAAGGAAAGAAGTTCCGATGGCATGATCTATGTCAATTTGATTTTGAGCAGATCAAGCAGTATCTTCAGAATCCGCTTGTGTTGTCGCCGCTAGAGCCGGAGAAGCCCTTGATTCTGTATCTTCAGTCACGGACACAACGATGGGATGCATGTTTGCTCAGGAATCTGAGGATAGGGTGGAGAAAGCCATCTATTATTTGAGCAAGAAAATGCTGGATTATGAGACCCGCTATACTCCACTGGAGAAAGCTTGCTTAGCCTTGGTATGGGCTACCAGGAAGTTGAGGCACTACTTGTTAGCTCACTCTGTAATTCTAGTTTCGAGATTAGATCCCATCAAATATCTCTTTCAGAAACCAGCGCTTACGGGTAGGCTAGCTGTAGACACCCCATTTTTGACCGCCCTTAAGACTTGGGCGCTACTGATGGTTTACTTGGTGATGAAAGATGTGCAGGGCAAAGGTTCGATTTCTTCAGCAAGAGGAGAGTCAAATCCTAACCTCATACCCCATTTTGGACCAAAGCTATTTTGGATGGTTTTTAGACCTTAAAACCTCTCTTTCAAAATATTTTTGAAATAAAGTTCCTACGATGTTCTGAGGCTCGCATTTCGTTAAATGTTGTGCTTTTCGATAAACCGAGCGAGGACAAAGTGGAAATGAATGAAAAAGAGATGAAATCTTTGAAAAATCTTTCAAAACACCTTGTTCGGGGGTTTGGATTTGAAGAAAAGAAGAGTGGAGAGAAGAAACCAAGTTGAGGAAGAAGTTGAGTATGAATCGCTAAGAGAGAGTCGAGCTGTCCTCACTAAATCAGACCTATCTGTCTATACACTTGGATTTAAGATATAAGGCTACCACCGTTGGAAAGAAGACTTCTGGGGCTTCATTTTACACTCAAGAATCTCCTAAATCCGAGTCCAGATGGGGGAGATAAGGTTGGTTGAAGTTGGGCATCAATCTGGTTGGACCGAAACTGAGCAGTCTTCACTAAAAGAGGCATAACTTACTTCCGGGGCTTCATTTTAGACACAATAATGACCTAAAAAGGAGTTCATATGAAGGAGTTATGCTTGTTTGAAGTTTGACCTACAGAGCAAAATGTCCTATCGGCCACAAGTGTGCACAGTCGGCCATAAAGATGGCCGATCGGCCATCACAAGTAGCAGATCGGCACCAAAGATGGCCGGTCAGCCAAGAGTGTCCCAAACTCAGATTTTTTGAAGATATTTCTCCTCCAACTATTTCCAGCTTGCACCAGCTGTCCCAATTCCGATATTTTCGACCTTGAGCTCATTTTTGCTATAGATGAGAGCCTTATATCTCATATTCAAGGGTTAGAACATTTTGAAAGGCTTAGAAAATTTTGAGAGCTTCTCACTCTAGAATCCTCTCTCTTTAGAAGATTTGTGAGCAAAACTCTCTCCCTCCCTAGAATTCTCTCATTTTCCTCTTGTTTTTGAGCCTTAAGCTTGGAATTCTCTACACTCTTGCAAAGAGACCCTAGACCAAACACCTCTACCTTTGGGCTGAGATTCTTGGAGGTCTTTTTGAGCTCCAAAAGGCTGATTTTGGCTAATTTTGCTGCTATCCTTCAAGGTGCTTCAAGGGTAAGAACTTCCTCTTTCCAAGCTTGTTTTTGCACATTTGCTTTACCCTCATTTTTCCTTTGTTTTGGACTATTTTGAGGCTAGTTTTGAACTATAAAAAACTTTGATTTTGAGGCTCTAGATTGATGGTTTAAGCCTTGTTTGGCTAGGGGGTGTTTCCTGCCTTTTGCTCCTTGGCTTGTAAAGCCTTTTGAGCCATCTCTCAAAGCTTTTCGAGCAACCTCTTTTTGGCCTTTTAACCACTGAAATCCAAGGGATTTTCAGTAACAAAAAGCTTGTTTAGAGGTCCCAAATGGGAGGGGATAGCCTCCCCTCATTGTCTCTCCATGCCATGCCTTGTTAGCACTATAAAGTAGCATCTTTTTGTGGCTTATGTTAGCTCTTTTCAAACATGTTTTTGTGACTTTTAGGACCTGATATAACTCTGTTTTGGGCTGGTTTGGTCACCCATTGCATGTTCCATGTACTTGTAGTGCAATCTTGCCCATTAGCCTAGTGTACTTGGTGTTTTGGCCCTTCATGCTAGCTTGTCTTGGCTATACTTCATACATGTTTTAGCATTATTTTGACATGCTTTAGGACTGTTTTGGGTTGCCTCGGCCATTGTAGACGTCACCTGAACGTCCCGAGAGGGAATCCCGTTTCGTTCATTTGGGCTCACTACAGTTTAGGACTCAAATTGTCACGGTTCTAAATCTGAACCAAAGAGTCCAAATCCGGCAAATCGTTTTTGAAAACAGATTTTTTTTTGTAAAGAAGTGTCAAACATGGATAGCTTTGCCAGATATAGAGTCGCCACCTAAATATTTTATTTTGGGGGAATTTAGGAAACCCTGGCTCGTTTGCCTAAGGCCACGTGTCCGTCATCACCAGAGTTGCCTCGACTCGGGAACTTAGGTACGATTGGGGAAGGTCAGCTATGAGCACCCCCTCTCGCCCGATCCGAAGATCGGCCTCTACTAACCATGATATCTTGTTTTGAAAACATTATGCGTTCTTATTCCGGTTATTAGCCTAGATTTACTATGTGATGCGCACAGCATGACAAGTATAGACTGAGTCGCCTGAATTGGGACAAAGCATCGCATATCCGTTTGTTTGGAAATCTGTTTGAAATTTGCTACTGTCAAGTAGGCTAAAACATGGATTTCGACGAGTTGTTCCAACTCAAACAATCCAACCTTCACCCACAGGCATTCAGGCAGATATATCACATAAGCATATAGCCTCATGGTAAGCATGCTAATATGGAAACACTCACACGTATGCAAGATGCTAAAGTATAAGAGCTTACCTAGTACTCCAAGCCAAAACAGAAACTAGTTAGTAATCAAATGCATGACCCTAGTTCATGTTAAGATGGCTAATGCAACACATACAGAATGCAACTAGAATAGGCTCGGCTAATCTAAGAATGGGATATGAAATGCGACAACTCGATACACGTATTCAAGTTGGAATGGAAATACTATGCAGTTAGTATGATGCGCTGAGCCCGGTGCGTGCAAGACTGATGAATGATGCACGCATGCATAGCATAAAGTATGCTAAATTAAACATGCCCTAAACTAACCATCGAAAGTTAGTAAATAAAAGGGAAGAAAGACGTGGGGTTGGAAGACATACACACACTCACGCACACTTAATACACAATTGCCCTCGCTCGGAGGGTCTGAATAAATAATACTGATTTAACTAATTAACTAGCTGACTAACTAATTAATTAATTACAAAACTTCTAATTAATCAACAAATTAATTACAAAAAGAAGGTGGCCGCAGCCCCGCCTCGGAATGATGGGATGATGCATGCTCGATTTGCCGCGCCCGAAAACCCGGTACCATGCCACTGTTGCCTCTGTGTACACTGCCTTGCTCCTCTGAAAGATATGAAAGTTTCCAGAACTGCTTTGAACTTCCTCCTGAGTGTTTTGGATTTCCACCGGCCAGAACAAAATTCCACCAGCCATGGGAATGGGATTATCGGCCAAATCTTGTGTCATCGGCTGGACAATGATGGTCGGTCGGCACTACAAATGGTCGGCCAGCTATTTCTTCCTGCAAAATCCTGCAGTTTGTAGCAACAGAGGGCAAGCAGTGTATGGCATGGATTTTTCAAGCAAATGTGAGCATGGCCACACTCCCTATCATGCAATGGACTCAAGGGAGCGTGGCTCTCGTCCCTCGGGCCATCAATTATGCATTTTGATGCATGATGGCCTAAGAGGCCAAGTTTGCCAATCAATGTAAATGCATGCACAAAAGAAATGAATGCCTCATGCCCTATCATGTTGAGGTCAAGGGCATTGGCGACCGAGGAGTGAGATGTGTTTCGTCACTTTAAGTATGAACACGCCTCATTCCTCAAGTTTGGTTTGACACCCCAAACCAAACAAGATGCAATGCATGTATGCCGTATACAATGCAAAGTGATGCAACTCATGCAAGGCAATATGAGCATGCTAAGCTAATGCAACATGACACTACTTACTCATGCAAGCTAAACCAATACAATATGAACATGTTAAGCATACAACAAGACTATGTGATGCACTCAGCTAAACAATATGCAAACACGCAAACAAGATATAATGCAAGCATGCAACTAATGTAATGCAACATGCATCATGCTAAGCATGAAACTATATACAAGGGTAGTCTTAAACTAAAATGGGAGGCCTCAGCCATGCCCTAAAACAGTGGCCAAAAGTGGTGGAAATGGTGGACAACTGCTCATGCAAACATGCATACCAATGGGCCTAAAACTAAGGCATTAAAAGGAGCATTCTACTACAACTATCATGACCAATCATAGCATGGACTAAGCAACCAAAAACAGAGTTTCTATGCATCAAAATATGCCCCAAAACCCACTGATATGGCAGCCCCAATGACTTAAACACATAAGAATGCACAATGGCTTATATATGGAGCATATGATCACATCTCTTCAAAGCATTGAAAGGATAACAAAATGCAAACATGTAAGCATAAAACATGGACTAAAATGACCTAATAAGTGATTCCAAATCATTGAAATAGCCAAGATAATGCATGCTAATGACTCACACACCCGATGCCAACATGCTAGAATGCAAAGAGACTATACAAAGCATGAAAGGCATGACCAAATCAACACCCAACAGACCTCAAGCATGATGAAACATGACCAAAAGCTTTACAAAGCTAGGCAAAAACATGCAAGCATGATGGTCTAATGGCAAGATGCACTTCTAGGCAAAATGGGGGAATACAAGGCAAGTGTATAATGCATGAAATGGACCATTAATCTGACCAAAAAAAGAGGCATATTATGACCTAACAACACCCAAAAACCTTTGAAATGGAGCCAAGGACAACTACTCATGCATGCTACCATTATGAGCCAAAAACATAGACAAAAGAGACACAAAGGGAGAGGGGTATCCCTCCCCTATGCAAGACCTCAAAACCTCTTCTTGACCACTGAAAATCCTTTGGATTTCAGTGGTGAGAAGACCAACACATGAAGGTATTCAAAGCTCAACCAAAGAAGGCACAAAAGGGCCAAACAAGACCTAAGAGGGGGAGGTCGACCCCCAACACTAAAATGACCTGAATGAAACATTGTAAGCATACTAATGCAAGAATTTTTTCAGTTATACACAAAGTTCAAAACAACATGCAAAAGGGGGTAAAAACTAATGCAAGATTGGGGAATATAAAGCAATAGTGTTACCCTTGAAGAACACTTCAAAAACAGCAAGTCCAGCCCCCTTCTTCTGATCAAAACCAGCTCAAAACTTCAAGAACAAACCCTCAACACCTCCAAAGTCGAAGTATGGTGTAATGCTAGGTGACTTAGTGCAAAACTAAGAACAAAACACACTTTTTGGCTCTCTAACACACACAAGTGAAAAGAGAGAGAGGGAGATATAGAGAGAGAATGTGTATATATCAGATATATATGTATTAGGTCTAGTTTTTGTTGAACCTCCTCAAAGGAGGAGGGAGGCCTCCTTATATAGACAAGGCAAAAAGCCTAAGCTTCCAAGAGAAGCTATCAAACGGGGTCAAGGATTCCTAAAGAAGCAAAGGGAAAGGGGCCAAGGCTTCCTTAGGAAGCTGAGACAGGTGTCCAAGCTTCTTGAGGAAGCTAAGACAAAGGTCCAAGCTTCCCCAAGAAGCTAGACCAAAAGGGTGCAAAGGGGGCAAATTCCTCCATACACGTGTATGGAGGACAGGTCCGTGCACTCTAGCTGGCACAGCTGGCATGCATAATGCCTGAAAAAGGCGAAAAGGAGGTGCCGGCCAAAAAAAGAGACCACCGGCCAAATACATGGTCGGCCGACCACACAAAATGCCGATACACTTCAGATAAGTGCCGATCGACCAAATATTTGGTCGGTAAGAAAAAAGGAAAGGCCGGTGGTTTCATGCCACGGTCGGTGGGTTTCAGGGATGGCTAACAAGCCTCTTCCCACCCTCAGAAGCACAAAACACAAGTCCCTGGTGCAAAACCAAGCACAGAACAGGCAAGTTAAGATATCCTGAGGCAAGGTGCGCGGCCGAGGCCTCCGAGAACTCAAAACGAACACGAACATGGATGATCACCGAGCGTTCGAACGGTGACGTCCAAGTCTTGAGGACGGTCAAAAATGGGGTGTCTACAGCCATATGACTCATGTTTTGTATAGCTATAGTGCAAATGCCTTGACTAGTCTTGAGTTTTGAGGCCCCTACCATACTATACTTGTGAGGTTTGCATGCCTTGGCATCATTTGGCCTGGAATTTCAATGCTTATATCTTTGCCATACTCCCATGTTTATCCCTCTTTAGTTGTGTTTAAGAGTTGTGCCTTTATGCCTTGTTTGTGAGCTAATACATGAGCATATTTTTCTTGCCATCTATGTGTAGATGTGCCCCCGAGGGCCTCACGCTACAGTTCGGACTCAAATGTCATGGTTCATAATCTGATCTCACAATGTGCGATGTGAGATTGATAAATCACCAAAGATTCCAAATCCGGCAAATCGTTTTGGAAAACTGATTTTTAAGAAAGAAGTGCCAAACACGGACCGCTTTGCCAGATACAGAGTCGCCACCTAAATATTTTATTTTGGGGGAATTTAGAAAACCTTGACTCGTTGCCTAAGGCCACGTGTCTGTCATCACCAAAGTTGCCTCGGCTCGGGAACTTGGGTACAATTGGGAAAGGTCATCTATGAGCACCCCTGCTCGCCCGATCAAAGATCGGCCACTACTAAACATGATATATAGTTTTTGAAAACACATGTGTTCTTATTCCGGTTAGTTAGCTAGAATTACTATGTGATGTGCACATCAAAACAAGTATAGACTAGATTGCCTAATTTGGAACAAAGCATCGCATATCCGTTTGTTTGGAAAATGGTTTGAAGTTTGCTACTCGTAAGTAGGCTAAAATACGAATTTCAAAGAATTGTTCCAATTTAAGTAATCCAACCTTCATCCACAGGCGTTCAGGCAGTTAAATACATAAGCCGTTAGCCTCATGGAAAGCATGTTATCATGGCAATCAATGACACACATGTAGTATGCTAAAGCATAAAAGCTTACATAGTACTCCGAGCCAAAACAATAGCTAGTTAGTAATCAAATGCATGATCCTAGCTCATGTTAAGATGGCTAATGCAACACATGCAAAATGCAACTAGAAATAGGCTCGGCTGTCCTAAGATGGCATATAAGATGCAGCAATTGATATATGTATTCAACTTAGAATTGAAAAACGATGCAGTTAGTATGATGCACCGAGCCCGGTGCATGCAAAATAGATGAATGTATGCAAACATGCAGGCATAAGTATGATAGACAGATGAATGGAAGCAAACATGCAAAGCATAAGTATGCTAATTGAAACATGACCTAAAACTAACCAACAAAAGCGGGTAAGTAAAAAGGAGAAAGACATGGAGTTGGAAGACATGTACACACGCACGCACACTTATTACAAAATTGGCCCTCTCGACGGAGGCTCCGAATAAATAACACATGCAGGCTAATTAACTAACTATCAAGCTAATTAATTATTACACAACCGAATTGAATAACTAGCTACAACTAATTATTACAAAACTTAATTAATTAACAAATTAATTAATTATTACAAATTGGTGCTAACTAACAAGTAAGCATGAAAAATAAGCTGCTCCAGCTCTGTTCGAAGAATGAGAGGATGCATGCTCGGTTCCCGTCCCGGTAGGCTCTCTGGTTGCTCTTTTGAGGCTCTGTCTGCAGGGTGTCCTCAAGGAATTCCTGCCAAACCTTACCAAAAACAGGATGTGGAGTGCATCAGTGGCCTGCCGGCTATGGGGAGATGCTGCCGACCAAAAATGAAGGGGTGCCGGTCAACAACAAGACACTGCCGGCCATCTGCAAGACACTGCCGGCCACTGATGTGCTGGGACACCAAGCTGCAATAGAGTACAAAATAGAGAAAATGGAGGTCTCCCAAGGATGTGTACGCATTATGCCACTCCATATCATCTCAAAGGATCAAGGGAGAGGCATAGTCGGACCCACGACCATCAATCACGCATCCCGATGCATGATGGCCAAAGATCCAACTTGTGCAAATCAATATGAAATGAATGCACAAATAAACACATAAAGCCTAAAACTCTATCATGTGTGATCAAGAGCATCGGTAACCGAGAATTGAGACATGTCTCATCACTTGAAGTATGAAACGTTCCTCGTTTCTTGTGCTCGGATTAACACTTAATCCAAATGACAATGCCAAACAAGCATGGCATAGACAATGCTAACTCGAACATGCAATCATGCAATATGACTTAAGCATGCAAAATGCTGTGTAATAAACATGCAACAACATGTAATGGAACTAGCATGCGATAGCATGTAATGGTAGAGCAAGCATACAACAATATGCAAGACGAGCACGCGACAGGCATATAAGCATGATATGAGGTAACAACCTTGAACAACATGATAAAATGCAGCATGAACATACAAACATGCAAGGCATGCGAAGGCGGAAAAGTATGCAACAACATACGAAGTGGGGCAAGCATGTGACAACATGGTAAGATGCGCTTACACTAAAGATGGATAGGCCTCAACCATGCCTAAAATCCGCAGCCATAAGTAATGAATTGACGGTACAAAATGCTAGACAAGCATGCATGCCAATGGGTCCAAGAATTAAGGCATAAAGATGCTGCTCTTAAGCATACTTAAGGAGTGAAAAGCATGCAAGTATGACAATACTACATGCTCTAAAATGATGTTAGGAATGATGCCAAATCACACACATAATACAAGCAGGGCATGTATGAAGCTCAAAAGCTAAGAACTAGCAATGGGACTTAAGCCATGGCCATACAAAGCAAGCCCCAAAGGGCTAAGGAAACCTAAAACAGTCCCAAGGCAGGTCCAAACAAGACCAAAAACAAGCTTGAAGCTAGCCAACGCAAGCTAGAACACAAGGCCAAATACATGGAGCATGCAAGGCTACAAAAGAGGCAATGCACTACACCTATTGAAACCAAACATGGCATGACTTGGATAGCATAAAACAGAGTTACATCATGGTATAACAAGACCAAAGATGCACTGATATGATGAGCCAAAGGCTTAGGCTTAATGGCATGCACAAAAGTTCATTCTTGAGCCATAAAGAGCCAAGGCTCCAAGGCATTAAAAGCATGGCAAATGCAAGTGTATGGTAACATTTCATGGACTGAAATAACACTTAGAATGATGGAAAAGCATGCAAACATCACATGTATGGCATGGTAGGGGCCTCAAAACCCAAGACTAGCCTAAGCATTTACATTATAGCAATACAAAGCATGAGTGATATGGCCATGGCAGCCCAAAAAAGTGTTAGAACACCTTAAAATAAGAACTAAATCATGCTGGAGCAAAGCCCAAATATGCTAGGATAATGAGTCAAAGCATCATGCACATAAAGCTAGTAAGCAAGATTTGTTCTACAAGTATACGGAACATGCAAAGGATGACCAAAGTAGCTATCGAAAGAGTAATGACATGGCAAAACATCACCAAAAACATGCTGAAATGAACTCATCATAAGCTAGAATGACATGTCAAAGCGTGAAGCATGTGAAGCTAGTTTAAGTGATTTACACTACAAGTGTATTGCACATGCATGGAGTGACAAAACCAACCCAAACAAGATCTAAGGCATGGTAAAATATCACCAAAAATCTACTGAAATGGACTCAACACAAGCTAGGCAAACGTGCAACTTTGATGAGCTACAAATGGGATTACACTACACATACAAGATGCATGCAAAATATGACCGAACCAGCCATGGATAGAGCCAAGGCAGGTCCTAAAAGTCACAAAAAAGGGCCTGAACCAAGCCTGAAAAGTACATCGAGGCATGCTCCTTTGGAAGGCCAAAATGCAAGCAAATAAGCACCAAAAGAGAGAGGGCCACCCCCTCTGATTTGAGGCCTCAAAACCACATGCCTATCACTGAAAATCCACTGGATTTTAGTGGTTAGAAGGCCAAACCAAGGCTAGCTCAGAGGCCTTAAGGCATGACTCAAAACAAGGCTAAACAAAGCCAACAAGAGGGTTGGAGACCCTCAACCTTAAAAAGACCTGAAACAAACTTCAAAAGAACTTAAATACAAGACTTTTTTCAGTTGAAAGCAAGACCTAAAACAATATGCAAGGATGGCGAAAATGGGGTACAAAAAAGTGCTAAAAAGGGGAAGAAGCTCACCCTTGAAGATCAACTTCGAAACTAGCAACTTCAGGGGGTAAAACCTCATTTTCAGAGCTCAAGAAGTCCTCCCAAGAACCTCAATCCAATGGTGGTGTTGTATCTCTAAGTGTTGTAGTGTAAAAGTGCAAGGAAAATGGATTTCAAAGCACAAATCAACAACAATATAGAGAGAGAGAGAGAGAGAGATATTTCTTCACAAAAGTGCTGAACCTCTGCTAAGGAGAGAGGCTCTCTCCTTATAGAGGAGAAAAGCAATGCAAAGCTTCTTCAAGAAGCTTGGAAAGAGCTTCATCCCTCCATACACATGCATGGAGGGTAGATAAAAGGATTCCAGCTGGCTCAATAGATCTGGAGTGAAACCTGCTGAGACAGGGGTGCTGTCGGCCATCAGGGATGGTCGACAGTGGCTCATTGATGGCTGGCAAGCTCAATCAATGGCTGGCAGCAACAAAGTGGGGGGCCGACAGGTCCAAAAGGTAACTAGCAGTGCACCAAGAAGCACATTTTGAAAGGACCAAGTCATGGTCCAAGAATGGGGCAGAAAGGATGCAGGATCTGGAAAGCTCGAACCTGTGACGTTCCGCCGCGAAAGTTGAATACCCGACGAGCAATCGAACTTGTGGCTGGATGTACCTGCATGCACAACCGAGTCTTGAGGACGGTCAAAAATGGGGTGACTACAGTTGTCCCTCTTTGACAGAACTCGAAAGTCACAAAGTGACGGGAATGAGTGTTAAAGCCCAGAGACGACCCATTTTTAACAAGGCTGAAGACTAAGGCAGACATTCAAAATAAGCATGCAGAGATGCGCCCGTGGGCTGGGGCATAATGCAAATGATATGCAAGATGCAAGAGCATAACTTATGATTATGCAAAGAAAAACTGTAATGAAGTAGTTATGCAAAATAAATGGAACATTTTAAGCAAATGAATAACGGTCCTACATATTTCAACAGAAACAATGTAAGAAAATTATGCAATTCTCACCACGTCTATCGTGGAGTGCATACAATATCGTCCGGTTCGTCTGGTCGTGCCAACTCCAAATGAACCGTACATATAATATCGTGCCTGTAAGAGAAAGAAACTCGACAGGTACAATATTGTTAGAAACATGCATAACAATGCAAGTGAACAGTGCATGACAACGCAAGTAGAACATGCGTGACAGCGCAAGTTAAAAAGAAGTGTGTGATAATGCAAGATAGAGGTGTGTGCGTGACAATGCGAGGAAAGATAGTATGCGACAGCACAAGTTAAAGAAATGCGAAACAACGCGAGTTAGAGAAGGTGAAAAACAAGGCAATGCAATGTACGGACAAGTGGAAGAAAGGTGCACAAGATAGCGCGATGCGCAAAATAGCGCGAATAAAATGCAATGCACAAAACAGTGCGAATGAGGGTGCACAAGATAGCGCGAATAATGCAATGCACTAACAAGTGCAGATGAGGTGCGCAAGATAGCGTGATGTGCAAAATAGCGCGAGTAGTGCAATGCACAAAATAGTGCGATGCGCAAAATAGCGCGAACAATGCACTAACAGGTGCAGGTGGGTGCGCAAAATAGCACGATGCACAAAATAGCGCGAATGAAATGCAATGCACAAAACAGTGCAATGAGGATGCGCAAGATAGCGCGAATAATGCACTAACAGGTGCAGGTGGGTGCGCAAAATAGTGCAAATGAAATGCAATGCACAAAACAGTGCGAATGAGGGTGCGCAAGATAACGCGAACAATGCACTAATAGGTGCAGGTGGGTGCGCAAAATAGCGCGAATGAAATGCAATGCACAAAACAGTGCGATGCGCAAAATAGCGTGAACAATGCACTAACAGGTGCATGTGAGATGATAGTAAAGTAAGTGCAAAAAGGGTGACAAACTCCAACCATGCTGGAACCATGAGAGGAGGTCCAAAAACAAACAATCAGGAGCGTATACAGTGCAACCTGAGATAAATTCCAAACATGCTGAAATCGTGTGAGGAAGAAACAAAACTCTAACTACGCTGAAATCATGAGAAGAGGTCAACAATTCCAAACACGCTGCAATCGTGTGAGGAAGAAACAAAACTCTAACCATGCTGAATTCGTGAGAAGAGGTAAACAATTCCAAACACGCTAAAATCGTGTGAGGAAGAAACACAACTCTAACCATGCTGAATTTGTGAGAAGAGGTAAACAATTCCAAACACGCTGCAATCGTGTCAGGAAGGAACAAAACGAGAAACATAGGGACATATCCCGGCTGTTTCGGAATGGTACAAGCATTGGAAAGTATTCCAAATGCCCTAAACCAGAGAAGGAGAAACAAAGGGAGGCAAACCCGTGTTTCAAAAAGAAGAAGAGACATAGGAACGTATCCCTGTGTCTCGAAAAAAGAAGGAAACATAAGGACGTATCCCCGTGTTTCAAAATGGTACAAGCATTGGAACGTATTCCAAATGCCCTAAACCAGAGAAGGAGAAACAAAGGGAGACAACCCCGTGTCTCGAAAAAAGAAGGAAACATAAGGACGCATCCTCGTGTTTCGGAAATGGCGCGAGCATTGGAACGTATTCCAAATGCTCGTAACCAGAGAAGGAGAAACAAAGAGAGACAACCCCGTGTTTCAAAAAAAGAAGAAGAGACATAAGGACGTATCCCCGTGTCTCAGAAAAAGAAAAACCTTCTCAGCGTATCACACGCAAGAGAAGAAAGGTAAACCTCTCAGCGTATCACACGCGAGAGAAGGAAGAAAACCTTTTAGTGTATCACACACGAGAGAGGAAAAAGAAAACCACCTAGTGTATCACACACGAGAGAGGAAATAAAAAATCTCTCAGCGTATCACACGCGAGAGAGGGAAAAGAAAATCTCTCAGCGTATCACACACGAGAGAGGAAAGGACTGTGCAGGAAAGCGCAGTCATCCAAACGCGTATCAAATGCGAGAGGAGAAAGATAGGTCCAAACACATGCCGAATGCGAGAGGAGAAAGGTATCAGTCAAACTAAGCCGAAACGTGTCTAAAATGAACGGTACATACAATACTGTGCATAAATGAGAAAGAAAGAAGATAGGTAGAATGCAATACAATGCATGATGTTTAAGGAATGCAATATATAAAGTGGATCTTTAGAAAGCACCTCACGAGGTGAGTGGCGGTGAACCGCTCTACTCCGGTGGGGATCCCACTCTGTGTTCTTCGAACACTAACCTTCAACTCATAGTACAAAAAGGTTCTGAAATACTGACAAGGAGCGACATCTGCTGGGGAAACCACGGATGCCGCTTTTCTTCCTGGTCATACTCACAACTTTTCCTCATTGCAAAGCCAAAGTAACTCTGGCGGGGAATGGTGCTCAGGAAGAGCACATCTGCTTGCCATTCTGGCTTTGAAACAGTCGACACAGTATTCTATTCATTCTGAATACACGGTTCATACAGCACACTGCTCATTCTGAAGACAGCTCATTCTGAAGATACTGGATGTAGTGACGGAACTTGCAGAAGTTGAAACAAAAACAGATGCTCCAAATTTTCTCTCTTTTCTTTTGCTTTGCAGCCTGGAACATATACAGCTTCAGATAGGTCCTGGTTCCACTGTTCTGACATGACCTGAGTTGAACCCTGTGATTTTATGAAAGAGCAAATCTTATTTTGCACAAATGTGGAGAATGGCACAGCACTCAGAGCACAAAACAATTTTATTTTTGAAATTTGAAATGAATTCTTAACCGGGTATTGAGCCTACGACTGATCACAGCGAAAAAGACTCACAACTGAAAACAAAAAGGTAAACAACCTAAACAGATCGAGACACACTCGGACCGACTCAAAGCAAGAATCGAGACAAACAAAACAAAAGACACGACACACAGACGTGTTACAGAGGCGAGAGACCTCTCAATGCGCGAGTAGCTAGTTTCTCCGGGTATGTTTCCCGCCCTTCCTTATTTGTGATTTTCACATCACTCTAGCACTCAATCTCTATTTTTCTGAAAAGCCCTTTTCTCACTTTTTCTCTCAACGCACATTTCTCTATTCTTCAATCTCTTATTTTTTATCCCTCCCCTGGGTGGTCGATGGATAAACAGGAAGTTGCGGGCTCATGCCCCTAGCATTCTGCTAGATTCTCTTTCTTCTGCTCACAACAATGAACTTTCCCACAGAGGGGTTGCGCTACAACTGGGTGTGTAGCAAATCTGCAGCTGACATCGGTTAACGATGTTCTGCTGGGGAGTTTGGATGTGATCAAATGTGCCTAGATGAGGGAGTGGAATATCCTGATCCATTCCAATTTGTGTTTCGCACTTAGCTTGATACCTCGCTGCTCGGAGGGTGAGAGAGCTTTCAGCCCGTTTACTGACAGCTTCAACTGTGCCCTTTCTGGCAGGTAGAGCGCCCTTGCTGGCAAGTATGTTGATGATGGGGTAAAGACAGGAAGCCTGACTCAACTGTGCCCCTAGTTCATCATTTTGACCATTTTTTTTGTTTTGGTTTTCTACTAAAACAATTTTGACCAACATGAGAGTTAGATTAACGTGCTTGTTCAATTTTTTGATTTGAAATCATGCAAGTCAGGCTATGAGCACTGAAAATTTTCCTTTTTTGGGTCCAAGAAATGGTCCAGTTTTGGAAAAATAGAATAATTTTTCGAGAAAATTAGTCAACCTCAGTAAAAATTCTCAAAAATTGTTTTTGCAAACCGCCACTGCTCAACGAGCACGAAACCTACCCTTGAGATGCCCAACCTCGGATCCAAAACAATAGAAAATTGCCCCTTGTTTAAAGGGCACTGCACAGCAACGGAAAGTTGCCCCTTGTTTGAATGGCACCACAACGCATTGTAATCAGCCTTCAAAATGATGACCACAACTGAACTCTTGGATACAGAGAAGGCATACACGGTCAATTTAGAAGTGTTTGTGGCTGAACTTCAGAATGAAGTTGCCTACGTATCCCAAACATGGGAATCAAGCCTTACGTAGTTCGGGTTAAGGTACACTCGGGTATTACCCTCTCCTTTTGCGCTCTAACTTTTGCTAAGGCCGCCCTTCCGGGTTTTCAACCTTGCGAGCTTTATTTTTTCTTTTCTTTTCATTCTTTTCTTCTTTTCTTTGTTCAAAAATTTTCATTTCTTTTTTTTTATTTCTTTTTTTGTCATTTTTTGTTCTTTTTCTCTTTTTCTTGCTCTAACTTTTGCCTGGGTTGCCCTTCCGGGTTTTCGGCCCAACGAGCTTCTCAAGGGTAAAAGTGTAGCTTTGCCCATGTCAAATGGTTTTTTATGATCTCGAAGCTATCTGAATCTAGGAGAATGGCTGTTGTTCGTTGATGATGTAGGAGTCCATCCAATTGGGGGCTAAATTTGCCCCTAGTGTTGTGGATAGGAACTCGGTTGTCCTTTAGCAATACTTTCTTCTTTCCTCCCTTCTGGGATTTGGCATTCTTGCCGATCTTCGTTAGCTTGAGAAACATCCCAATTTTGACTCTTCAAGCGCATCTGAAATTTTTTGTGCCCCTAGTCCAAAGGCTGTTTCTGATCTAGCTTCGCAAGCTTCCTTTGATATCATTTGATCTTCTTGATCTGACTTTTCTTGCCCATAGTTCAAGGGCTGCTTCGAATCTGGCCTATCGGGCCTCCTTTGTGGTTGACCGTTGAACATTCTGAATTAAGGTTCAAGGTTTGAAAGCAAGGGGTCAAGTTTCGAGGCCGAAAGCGATCCTAGGCTGCACAATCTCAAGAGCGATTCCACAAAGTTCTTCGCAGGACCGCATAAAACATTTTTTTTTTGAAATCTTTTAAGAAAGCGATAAATTGCTTGCGCTGAAGACAATGTAGAACCAATCTGGATTAAGCCAGGATCCTTCTCAGTACTTACATTAACAAACATGATTTCATTCATTAAGGGCTTAGCACGCCTCTCTTTCTCTCAGTTGATAAAATTTTTGCATATCCTGAGGAATTCCTTCCTCTTTGTTTTCAACACAGTGTTCAAAAAGGTTTTGAAAAACTTAGGTCAAGGCAATAATTTAAAGGCACAGAAAAGCAGGTGAGATGCTCCGCCATTTCAATCTAGACTTGCTGGCACAACGGGCTCAAAGTAGAAATAAGCACAAAAACATGACAGCCACAACTGTTTCGTTCAGATTTCCTGGTTGCAACTGGCTCCCCAGCAGAGTCACCAGAAACTGTAGACGCGCCCCCGAGGGCCTTATGCTACAGTTCGGACTTAAATGTCACGGTTCTTAATCTGATCTCACAATGTGCGATGTGAGATTGATAAATCACCAAAGAGTCCAAATCCGACAAATCGTTTTGGAAACCTGATTTTTAAGAAAGAAGTACCAAACATGGACTGCTTTGCCAGATACAGAGTCGCCACCTAAATATTTTATTTTGGGGGAATTTAGAAAACCCTGACTCATTGCCTAAGGCCACGTGTCCGTCATCACCAAAGTTGCCTCGGCTCGGGAACTTGGGTATGATTGGAGATGGTCATCTATGAGCACCCCCGCTCGCCCGATCAAAGACCGGCCACTACTAAACATGATATCTAGTTTTTGAAAACACATGTGTTCTTATTCCTGTTAGTTAGCTAGAATTACTATGTGATGCACACAGCAAAACAAGAATAGACTAGATCACCTAATTTGGAAAAAAGCATCGCATATCCGTTTGTTTGGAAAATGGTTTGAAGTTTGCAACTCGTATGTAGGCTAAAATACGGATTTCAATGAATTGTTCCAACTCAACTAATCCAACCTTCACCCATAGACATTCAGGCATTTAAACACATAAGCAGTTAGCCTCATGGCAAGCACGCTATCATGGCAATCAATGACACACATGCAGTATGCGAAAGCATAAAAGCTTGCCTAGTACTCCGAGCCAAAACAATAGCTAGTTAGTAATCAAATGCATGGTCCTAGCTCATGTTAAGATGGCTAATGCAACGCATGCAAAATGCAACTAGAAATAGGCTCGGCTATCCTAAGATGGCATATGAGATGCAGCAATTGATATATGTATTCAACTTGGAATTGAAATACGATGCAGTTAGTATGATGCGCCAAGCCCTGTGCATGCAAAATAGATGAATGTATGCAAACATGCAGGCATAAGTATGCTAGACAGATGAATGGATGCAAACATGAAAAGCATAAGTATGCTAATTGAAACATGACCTAAAACTAACCAACAAAAGTGGGTAAGTAAAAAGGAGACAGACGTGGAGTTGGAAGATATGTACACACGCACGCACACTTATTACAAAATTGGTCCTCTCGACGGAGGGTCTGAATAAATAATACATGCCGGCTAATTAACTAACTAACAAGCTAATTAATTATTACACAACCGAATTGAATAACTAGCTACAACTAATTATTATAAAACTTAATTAATTAACAAATTAATTAATTATTACAAATTAATGCTAACTAACAAGTAAGCATGAAAAATAAGCTGCTCCAGCTTTGTTCGAAGAAGGAGAGGATGCATGCTTGGTTCCCGTCCCAGTAAGCTCTCCAGTTGCTCGTTTGAGGCTCTGTCTGCAGGGTGTCCTCAAGGAATTCCAGCTGAACCTTACCAAAAACATGATGGGGAGTGCATCAGTGGCCTGCCGGCCATGGGGAGATGCTGCCGACCAAAAATGAAGGGGTGCCGGTCAACAACAAGACACTGCCAGCCATCTGCAAGACACTGCCGGCCACTGATGTGCTGGGACACCAAGCTGCAGTAGAGCACAAAACAGAGAAATGGGAGGGTCTCCCAAGGATTTGTACGCATTATGCCACTCCATATCATCTCAAAGCATCAAGGGAGAGGCATAGTCGGACCCACGACCATCAATCACGCATCCCGAGGCCTGATGGCCAAAGATCCAACTTGTGCAAATCAATATGAAATGAATGCACATATAAACACATAAAGCCTAAAACTTTATCATGTGTGATCAAGAGCGTCGGCGATCGAGAATTGAGACATGTCTCATCACTTGAAGTATGAAACATTCCTCGTTTCTTATGCTCGGATTAACACTTAATCCAAACGACAATGTAAAACAAGCATGGCATAGACAATGCTAACTCGAACATGCAATCATGCAATATGACTTAAGCATGCAAAATGCTGTGTAATAAACATGCAACAACATGTAATGGAACTAGCATGCGACAACATGCAAAGGTAGAGCAAGCATACAACAATATGCAAGACGAGCATGTAACAGGCATATAAGCATGATGTGAGGTAACAACCTTGAACAACATGATAAAATGCAGCATGAACATACAAACATGCAAGGCATGCGAAGGCGGAAAAGTATGCAACAACATACGAAGTGGGGCAAGCATGTGACAACATGGTAAGATGCGCTTACACTAAAGATGGATAGGCCTCAGCCATGCCTAAAATCAGCAGCCATAGGTAATGAATTGACGGTACAAAATGCTAGACAAGCATGCATGCCAATGGGCCCAAGAATTAAGGCATAAAGATGCAACTCGTAAGCATACTTAAGGAGTGAAAAGCATGCAAGTATGACAATACTACATGCTCTGAAATGATGTTAGGAATGATGCCAAATTACACACATAGCACAAGCATGGCGTATATGAAGCTCAAAAGCTAAGAACTAGCAAAGGGACTTAAGCCATGGCCATACAAACAAGCCCCAAAGGGTTAAGGGAACCTAAAATAGTCCCAAGGCAGGTCCAAACAAGACCAAAAACAAGCTAGAAGTTGGCGAACGCAAACTAGAACACAAGGCCAAAAACATGGAGCATGCAAGGCTACAAAAGAGGCAATGCACTACACCTTTTGAAACCAAACATGGCATGACTTGGACAGCATAAAATAGAGTTACATCATGGTATAACAAGACCAAAGATGCACTAATATGATGAGCCAAAGGCTTAGGCTTAATGGCATGCACAAAAGTTCATTCTTGAGGCATAAAGTGCCAAGGCTCCAAGGCATTAAAAGCACAGCAAATGAAAGTGTATGGCCACATTTCATGGACTAAAATAACACTTAGAATGATGGAAAAGCATGCAAACATCACATGTATGGCATGGTAGGGGCCTCAAAACCCAAGACTAGACTAAGCATTTACACTATAGCTATACAAAGCATGAGTGATATGGCCATGGTAGCCCAAAAAAGTGTTAGAACACCTCAAAACAAGAACAAAATCATGCTGGAGCAAAGCCAAATCATGCTAGGATGATGAGTCAAAGCATCATGCACATAAAGCTAGCAAGCAAGATTTGTTCTACAAGTATATGGAGCATGCAAAGGATGACCAAACCAGCTATGAAAAGAGTCATGACATTTCAAAACATGACCAAAAACGTGCTTAAATGGACTCATCATAAGCTAGAATGACATGTCAAAGCATGAAGCATGTGAAGCTAGTTTAAGTGATTTAGACTACAAGTGTATTGCACATGCATGGAGTGACAAAACCAACCCAAAACAGATCTAAGGCATGGTAAAACATCACCAAAAACCTACTGAAATGGACTCAACACAAGCTAGGCAAACATGCTACTTTGATGAGCTACAAATGAGATTACACTACAATACAAGATGCATGCAAAATATGACCAAACCAGCCATGGGCAGAGGCAAGGCAGGTCCTAAAAGTCACAAAAAAGGGCCTGAACCAAGCCTGAAAAGTACATAGAGGCATGCGCCTTTGGAAGGCCAAAAATGCAAGGAAACAAGAACCAAAAGAGAGGGGGCTGTAGACGCGCCCGCGGAGGGGGACCTCGCTACTACAGTTCGAACTCGCGATTTTTGTTGTCGCGGTTCGTAACCTGAACCAAAGAGTCCAAATCTGGCAAATCGTTTTGAGAAACAGATTTTTGAAAAAGTAGTGCCAAACATGGACTGCTTTGCCAGATACAGAGTCGCCACCTAAATATTTTTAAAATGGGGAAATTTAGGAAACCCTGACTCGGTGCCGAAGGCCACTTGTCCGTCATCACCGGAGTTGTCTCGGCTCGAGAGCTTGGGTACGATCGGGGAAGGTCAGCTATGAGCACCCCCTTTCGCCCGGTCCGAAGACCGGCCTCTACTAACCGTGATATCCAATTTTGAAAACGTTATGTGTTCTTAAACCAATTATTAGCCTAGCGTTACTATGTTATGCGCGCAGCAAACAAGTATAGACTAGATTGCCTAAGTTGGAAATAAGCATTGCATATCCGTTCGGTTTTGAAAAGTGCTTTGGAATTTGCTACTCGCAAGTAGGCTAAAATACGGATTTCAACGAGTTTTTCCAACTCAAACAATCCAACCTTCACCCACAGGCATTCAAACAGTTTAACACATAAGCATTTAGCCGCATAGCAAGCATACTGTCATGTTAACATTCACACGCATGCGAGATGCTAAAGCATAAATACTTACATCGTACTCCGTGCCAAAACAGTAAACTAGTTAGCAAAACATGCGTGTCCTAGTTCATGTTAAATTGCCTAATGCAACACATACAAGATGCAATTAGATAGGCTCGACTAACCTAAGCATGGCATATGAAATGCGATCAACTATCACATATTCAATTTGTGATTTGAAGTACAAATGCAGTTAGCGTGATGTACCAAGCCTAATGCATGCAGTACAAATGCATGAATGCACGCATGCATAGCATAAGGTATGCTAAATTAAACATGCCTTAATCTGCCATCATAAGCAGGTAAATAAAAGGGAAGAAAGACGTGAGGTTGGAAGACATACACACACTCACGCACACTTATTACATGTTTACCCTCACTCGGAGGGACCAAGATAATAATACAAATTAATTAACTACGCAAGCTAATTAATATTACAAATTGCCTAATCAACTAAGCAAAATAACTTAAAACTAAGAAAACAGGAAAGACGCCTCGGGAAACGCACCGCCATGCATAGGCTGCCTCTGTTTTCCTTCCTTCACTCCTCTGGAGGCTATCAAAACCTCAGGACTGCATCCTTGGACACTGGGGAGTGCCACCGGCTGAGTGGAATTACCACCGGCAGTGGTGTGTGGCCATCGGCACAAAATGAAGCTGTCGGCAAAGGAATTGTTGCCGGTCGGCACCTTACACTGCCGGTCGGCAGAGTGTTCCTGCAGAATCTGCAAATGACAGCAACAGAGGGCAAGGCAAAGCATGGCAGCACAATTCAAGGCATATATGCACCAACCATGTCCCTCATCATGATAATGACTCAAAGGGGCATGTGCCTCGATTCTCGGACCACCAATCACGCATTTCTATGCATGATGGCCTAAAGAACCAAGTATGCAACTTTGATTTCAAATGCATGCAAACCAAATCAAATCAAACAAGGCCCAATTCCTATCACTAAGTCAAGGAACAAGGCATGCATGCAAGATGCAATGCAACCTAGGCATACAAGCTAAGGATGCAACATGGCATGGCAACAAACTTATGCAAGCATACAAGCATACATATGGCAATGCAAATAGATGGAAAGATGGACTTAAACATGAATTAGGCAGCTCTAAATAGGCCTAAAACAGTTGCCATAATGCTATAATATGAGGGACCAAATACACATGCACACATACACATGTTGAAGGCCAACACTTAGGCACAAATTGAACAACCCTCAAACACATTTGAAAGGGGGAATCATGGACTAATTAGCATGCAACATAAGCATTGAAATCATGCTAAAACATGGTGCCAAACCAAGCAATAAATCAAGCCAAGCATGCATCAAATGGCCTAAGTGCTCAAAACAAACCAATGGAGCATTGGACTACACTTAGCAAGACCAAACATGGCATGAAATCATTGACCAAAAACAGAGTTTTAGGACATTAATACAAGGCCTAAGGACCACTTAGATGGCATCTAAATGATTCAAAAACAAAGGCATGCATAAACACCAAAACATGGAGCATGAGATGACAACCTTACAAGGCATTAAAGGGACATCAAATGCGAGCTCTCAAGCATACAATAAGGTCTGAAATGGCATGGTGGATGGTCCCAAATCACCAAAACAATGCAAGGATAGCATGCTATACATTCACATACTTAAGGCCAACAAGCCGGAATGCAAAGGGGCTATATGATGCATGCCAAATTCGACCCAAACAACCTAGGACAGACCTAGAACATGGCAAAACATGCACAAAATCTTCACAAGACTAAGCCTAAAACATGCTCCAACAAAGGCTAACAACCTAAGGCACATTGAGGCAATAACATGGCATTACATGGCAACTATGCTAAGCATGCATGGGGTACCAAAACCAACTTAAAATCATGTTATATTATGGATATATAAGCATGAAAAATAGCCTAAACATGCTCAACACACACTCAAGCATAGGCTCTCTTAAGAGACCAAAATATGTCCTTTTCAAGGACAACAAGGAGAGGGGGTGGCCCTCTCCTTCTTGGGACTTCAAGGCATCACCTTCACCACTGAAATCCCTCAAGATTTCAGTGGTGAAGAGACCCCAACACCAAAATCCCGGCGCTAGCACAAAAGGGCACAAAATGAGGCCTTTCAAGGCCTAAGGGTGTTCAAACTTACCCAAACCACAAAACACTCTTAACAAACAATCAAGAGGACTAAAAAACAGAACTTTTTGTGTTATACAATAAGCACGAAAATAGCTCTAAGATAGGTAGAAAATCAATGCAAAAATGGGGAATAAAGGTGTAAGTTTCTTACCCTTGATGACCTCTTCAACAATGATGCTCCAATGGCCTCCTTTAGCTTGAATCCAACACCAAAACTTCAAAATCAGTCTCTTAGAACCTTAGTTCCAAGAGGAAGGTGGAACACTAGGTGCTTGTGTGCAATAGTATGGACTAAAACACACACAAGAGCACAAAAGAGAGGGAAAGAGAGATAGAATGTGTATCTAACCCTAACCCTAGAACTCAAACCCTAACAATGGCTGTCTAAGCTCTCAAAATATCTTAAATCTCTAACCCCTCAAGCCAAGAGACCCATCCTCTCTCTATATGGCACTTCTTGTCTTGTAAAGCTTACAAGACAAGCTTTATAAGAGGGAGATCCCTCCATACACGTGTATGGAGGGGAGCAAAAGCAAGACAGCTGTCTTAAAATATCTGCAAAAGCAGATGCACAGTAATCGGCCAGCCAAAAATGCCATCTTGGCCAAAAAGAGTGCCGGCCGGCACTAAATAGTGCTGACCGGCAACAAATAGTGCGGTGGCAGAAAAAACCAGCCGGTGGCCTCTAGCCACTGCCGGTGATGGGTGGGGATGGTCCACAAGCCCTACCCTGCCCTTCCAAGGCAAAACACAAGTGTTTGGTGCAAAACCAGACACTAAACGATCGAGTTCGGAGATTCTGAGACAAGGCGAGTAGCCGAGACCTCCGGGAACTCCAAACGAACACAAACATGGATGATCACCGTGTGTTCAAACGGTGACGTCCAAGTCTTGAGGACGGTCAAAAATGGGGTGTCTACAGTTGCCCCTCTTTGACAGAACTCGAAAGTCATAACAATGACGGGAGTGAATGTCAAAGCCCAGAGACGACCCATTTTTGATGAGGCCGAAGACTTGGACAAACATGTAAGACAATCAAGATATGCGCCCGAAGGCAGGGGCAAAATGCAAGACAATGCACGAAGCCGAGCATAACTTATGATCATGCAAAGAAAGCTGTAACGAAGCATACATGTGACAGTTTTAAGATAGCATACACCAAACTACACTACAATGCAGAAAGGATGTAAGAGAATTATGCAATTCTCAATACGTCTCACTCGGGAGATACAATACCTGTGCGGCTCGTCTGGTTGCACCAACCTCAAATGAACCGTACATACAATATCGTTCCTGAAAAGAAAACAAACTTAACAGGTACAATATCGTTAGTAACATGCATGACAATGCAAATGTGGATGCAAAACGAAATGCAATATATACAAAACAATGTATAAACAATGCAAATGAAGATACAATGTAATTGAAATAATACAAACTACATGCAAAGCATTTGAATCATGATCCAATCATGAGCGGTTCGAAACCACACCTATGTCAAATAGATTGATGGAGGTAACAAGTCTGTCTACCATAAAACGGTCAACTGAACTATGAGCATTGTAGACAGACGCAAGAACAAGTATTGGGTGGAATTGACATAAGTGGGGAAACGACCCGCTGGAGAAAGGACTACGATCCTAATGCCGGATGCAAAAATTACACTACAATGTAATATGTATGGATATGCTAGGAAGATGGCAATGGATATGGCACGCAGGCCAAACCAAATCTTGCCTAGGAAATGTATGTACGCATACAGGCCATGTGTAACACAAAAAAGGTGCTGCAACCCTCAACCAACATATCAGCGTGGAATCGGCGCGATACACATGCAGAACTGTGTTTTAACATGAAAAGTAAGGGCACATACCGGACCAAGCTCAACCTGGAAAGGCGCAAGCCATAGGCGGAAGGCGATGCAATGAATGCATGCAATCTACAATGCAATATCTACAAATATGCAATGAAATGGATATGGATACAATGGATATGGCACGCAAGCCAAACCAAATTTTGCCTAGGAAAGGCATGTACACATACGAGCCATGTGTAGCACAGAAAGGTGCCGCAACCCTCAACCAACATATCAGCGTGGAATTGGCGCGATACACATGCAGAACTGTGTTTTAACATGATCAGTAAGGGCACATACCAGACCAAGCTCAACCTGGAAAGGCGCAAGCCATAGGCGGAAGGCGATGCAATGAATGCATGCAATCTACAGTGCAATATCTACAAATATGCAATGAAATGGATATGGATACAATGGATATGGCACGCAAGCCAAACCAAATTTTGCCTAGGAAAGGCATGTACACATACGAGCCATGTGTAACATAGAAAAGGTGCCACAACCCTCAACAAACATATCAGCGTGGAATCGGCGCGATACACATGCAGAACTGTGTTTTAACATGAAAAGTAAGGGCACATACCGAACCAAGCTTAACCTGGAAAGGCGCAAGCCATAGGTGGAAAGCGATGCAATGAATGCATGCAATCTACAATGCGATATCTACAAATATGCAATGGGGTGGATGTTTACAAAAATGCATGACAATGCAGTGCGATGCGACTACTGGGAAAAATGCAATGGATGCATGCAAGCTACAATGGAAATGCATGACAATGCACTATGATTGTTTTTTTTGTTTTTTTGTTTTTTTTGAGATGCACATGATGCAAGTGCGACACGCGTGCCATACGGAATGTAAGATGATACAAATGAGACACGTATGCCTCATAAGATGCGAAAAAGATTTTGACAATTGGACTTATACGCTACGCGAAGCCGGTTTGTGTTCAAAACAATGCAATGTACCTACAAGTACAAGTGAGATGCGCAAGATAGCGCGATTGAAATACAATGCACAAAACAGTGCGACAATTCGAATTGCACAAAACAGTGCGACGGTTTGAAATGCACAAAACAGTGCGATGATTTGAAATGCACAAAACAGTGCGCCGATTTGAAATGCACAAAACAGTGTGATGGTTTGAAATGCACAAAACAGTGCGCCAGTTTGAAATGCGATATACATGGGGTAACTTTTGGACCTCGTAAAAGTCAAAAGGATACGAAAAGGATACACCTTGCATGGGTTGAAGTGCTACGCACGGCAGATGCAGTCCGAAGTCAAAACGGAGGCCGGTTGAGCAACGGAGATGCTTTTTCTTGCACTTTCTTGAGCTATGAAGACCAAAAACTTCTCATATGACCTAAACAAGGTTGTGGGAACACCACCGGCCGGAAGGGGAGGCTACCGGCTGTCCACCGGCTGAGGAATAATTCCATCGGCACAAAAATGTGCCGGCCGGCACAAAACATTGCCGACCGGCAAAAAGTTGCTGAGTCGGGGCAGTTTCGACTTTTCACTTCGGGTGTTTTAAAATAGGGTTTCAAACCCTATTTCCTCACTTCCCTACCGCTGAAAACTCTTGCCCTCTCTCTCTAGAGCGCTTTTGTCTCCCCGTTTCTCCGTTTCTTCGCGTTCTACGCCCGTTTCGTCGTCGGATTCGCGATTTTCTTCGCGTTTCGGACATTTTCAACCGATCACATTTTTGTTTCGGTGCCTCGTTTGGCGTTCCTACCTTTTCGGGGTTTGTTCCCCTTGTTTTCCTCTTTATTTTCGTGCCTTTTCACATCCTGGCCTTTCCGGCCATTTCCGACCCTCTCGGGAGTTGACTTTTCGGTTGACTCTTCGTATTCCGGCCCGGTTTTCCTTCCTCCGGCCATTTTCTCATCATTTCTGATATGGCGGACGATATTCCACGTGGCGGGACTCCCCCGGACCACTAGATGGATCCCGGGGTCGAGCTCCTACCACTGAGCGAGCGCCCGTTCGACCCGGCGACCTACCGATCGGCGATTCATGTTCTGCCCCCCGACGGCCTGCGTCAGTTTCGGAGCTTCGAGAGGCACGTGGCGCCTGAGCTACTACTGCGCGAGCCTACCTCCCACCTCTCCTTCATCGTTTCCGAGGTAACTTTCTTTCTTCTGCTTTACTTTCCGCAGTGTAGGATACAAAAACTGTCATAGTGTAACAAGTCCGCGAGGGAGGGACCACACTGCTACAGTTCAGACTCTCGATTTGTATCACGGTTCTAAATCTGAACCAAAGAGTCCAAATCCGGCAAATCGTTTTGAGAAACAGATTTTTTGAAAAGAAGTGCCAAACATGGACTGCTTTGCCAGATACAGAGTCGCCACCTAAATATTTTAAAATGGGGAAATTTAGGAAACCCTGACTCGGTGCCGAAGGCCACGTGTCCGTCATCACCAAAGTTGCCTCGGCTCGGGAACTTGGGTACGATCGGGGAAGGTCAGCTATGAGCACCCCCTCTCGCCCGGTCTGAAGACCGGCCTCTACTAACCGTGATATCCAATTTCGAAAACGTTTATGTGTTCTTAAACCGGTTATTAGCCTAGAATTACTATGTTGTGCGTGCAGCAAACAAATATAGACCAAATCGCCCAAATTGGAACAAAACATTTCATGTTTGTTTTGAAAAATGGTTTGCTACTCGCAAGTAGGCTAAAGTGCGGATTTTGCCACCCTCAAGTGGGCTTTTAGAAAAGATGATTTTGCCACTATCTAGTG
Source organism: Camellia sinensis (assembly GCF_055761805.1). Lineage (NCBI taxonomy): Eukaryota > Viridiplantae > Streptophyta > Magnoliopsida > Ericales > Theaceae > Camellia > Camellia sinensis. The sequence goes on from NC_138961.1 coordinate 215,259,067, forward strand.
GGCTTAAAACTCACAGTTTTAATGCATTATTCCAATTTAGGTAATTCGACCTCCATCCACAGGCATTCAAGCAGTTATATCACATAAGCAACTAGCCTCATGGTAATCATGCTATCATGGCAACATTCACACGCATGCGATATGCTAAAGCATAAAAGCTTACCTAGTACTCCGTGCCAAAACAGTAAACTAGTTAGCAAAATGTGCGTGTCCTAGTTCATGTTAAATTGCCTAATGCAACACATACAAGATGCAATTTAGATAGGCTCGGTTAACCTAAGCATGGCACATGTAATGCGATCAATTATCACATATTCGATTTGTAAATTGAAGTACAAATGCAATTAGCGTGATGTACCTAACCCCATACATGCAGTACAAATGCATGAATGCACGCATGCATAGCATAAGGTATGCTGAATTTAAACATGCCCTAATCTACCATCGTAAGCAGGTAAATAAAAGGGAAGAAAGAAGTGGGGTTGGAAGACAAACACACCACCCACACACACTTATTACAGATTTGCCCTCACTCGGAGGGCCCAAATAAATATTATAGCCCCAAATAATAAACAAATAAAATTATTACAGAATTTTCTAATTAATTAAAAGAAAGGATGCGAAAGAAAAAAGGAGGGTGGCCACAGCCTCTGCCTCGGGGTGCGCAGATGATGCATGCTCGGAACTTGGCTCGCCCGAAAAACCCGTACCGTACCCCTGCCACCTCTGTTTGTACTGCCTTGTCTCTCTGAAAATTGCTGAAGTCCAGGAGCAGGTTCCTTACACTCTGCAAAGCACCACCGGCCAGACAGAATTCCCACCGGCACTCTACAATTTCCACCGGCTGTTCTTGGACTCATCGGCACTTCAATGTTTGCCGGTCGGCACCAAATTCTGCCGGTCGGCAGAAACTTCCTGCAGAAGACAGTTTGACAGCAAACAGAGAACAGACAGTGCATGGCATGGGGTTTTCAGGCACATGTGAGCATGGTCATACTTCCCATCATGTTTTGGACTCAAGGAAGCATGTCCTTCGATCCTCGAACCATCAATGGTGCATGGTGGCTCAAAGAATCAAATTTGCCATTTGATATAAAGATGCATGCAACCAATCAAAATGAAAACCAAAGCCTTATCAAGTTGAAGTCAAAGGCCCCGGTGACCGGGAATTGAGGCACATTACATCACTTGAAGTATGAATGTTCCTTAATTCCCACACTTGGTTTGACACCCCAAACCAAGTAAATGAAATGTATGTTATGGAAACATGGCTCAAAATGTAACATGATACCAAGATGTAAAACACAACAAGCATTATGCAACCAACATGACAAATGTGTAATGCCAAGCATACAAGGTGCAAATATGATGCAAACATGGACCAATTTGGGAATGGGATTAACATGGTACAAGGCTTAATGAAGTAACCATGCAACAAATATGAAACAAGCATGCAATGGGGCCTAGAACCATAAAGGGGCAGACCTTAAACCATCCCAAAACAGCGGCCAAAAGATGTCTAAAAGGTGGACCAATACTCATGTTAACAAGCAAACTCATGGTCCCAAGGTTAAGGCACAAAAAGGAGACAACTTACCCCCACCAACATGACCTCTCATGGCATGATTAAAACAAGTAAAAACAGAATTTTACAGACCAAGATAGGAGTCCAAACCCTCCTAATATGGCAGCTAAGGTGACTCCCCAAGAGGCATATGCACCAAGGCTCAAATGTAGGCATAAGAGGGTACACCCTCAAGGCATAAAAGAGGTCATGCATGCACACATATAAACATGATTCTTGGACTAAAATATGGTCCTAAATGATATTAAATCATGAGGGTGATCACAACCATGCATGCTAGAGGTCAACATGCTCAAAGCTTTCAAGCCAAAATACATAGCACCTATAACAAACATGTCAAGCATGACCAAATGGATAAACAACAGACTTTAAGCATGGAAAAATAGTGCTAACATCTTCATGGAACCAAGCCAACACATGCAAAAATCATGGCCCAATCATGAGATGCACTTCTAAGCAAAATAGAGCAATACAAAGCAAGTACTACAAGCATACAAGGAGGCACAAATCCGACCAAAAACAGAGGTCACACACGACCTAAAACACCCCAAAAACCCCTGAAATGAGGCCAAAGATAATCAAGCACACATGCTACCCTTTTAAGCCAAAAAGCAAGGAAACAAAACAATGAAGGGAGAGGGGTGTCCCTCCCCTATGCAAGACTTCAAACCACTTTTTTATTACTAAAAATCAACTGTTTTTTTAGTGGTGAAAGGGCCAAAACACTGAAGTGAACAAAGCCTTACCAAAGAGGCACCAAAATGGACCAAACAAGGCTTAGAAGGGTGAGTTTGCACTCAAACCACAAAACGACCTTAATGAAAGTTCTAAAGCATGAACATACAAGCCTTTTTTATGTTATACACAAAAGCTAAAAAAGCAAGCAAAATAGGTAAAAAGCTATTGCAAGTTTGGGGAATATAAAGCAAGATGCTCACCCTTGAAGAACCCTTGAAGAACAAATGGTCTAGCCCTCTTCTTTTGATCAAAATCAGTCCAAAAACTCAAGAAACAACCCCCCAAGTCCCTCAATCTCGGAGCTAGGTGTAATAGTGTGTGTAATGGTGCAAAAGTAAGATAAAATCCACCTTTAGGCCAAGGAAACACACACAAAGGGAGAGAGAGAGGGAGATATAGAGATAGAGTGTATCTATATCTCTAAGCCCTGGTTTTTGCTTCTAAGTTTCTAACCTTGACCAAAGAGGAAGACCCCTCCCTCTTATAAGACTCCCTCTTGCAAGGCTTATACAACAAGCTTGCTTAGAGGGAGATCCCTCCATCCACGTGTATGGAGGGAGGCAGAGTTGGTGCCAGCTGTGATAGCTGGCACAAAATATCTCCATAAAGTGGATGAACAGTGGTCGGCTGCCCAAAAAAGTTGTTTCGACAAAAAAGAGTGCCGACCGGCAACAAACTCTGCCGACCGGCAATAAAATGTGTCGACCGGCAACAAAATGTGCCGATGGAAGCAAAAGACCAGCCGGTGGCCTCTAGCCACTGCCGGTGGTGTGTGGGGATGCCTTACAAGGCCTTCCTTGCCCTTCCAAGGCAAAACATAAGTGGTCGGTGTGAAACCAGACACTAAACGGTCAAGTTCGGAGATCCTGAGGCAGGGCGCGCGAGCCGAAACCTCCGGGAACTCCAAACGAACACAAACAAGGACGATCACCGAGTGTTCAAACGATGATGTCCAAGTCTTAAGGACGGTCAAAAATGGGGTGTCTACAGTTGCCCCTCTTTGACAGAACTCGAAAGCCATAACAATGATGGGAGTGAATGTCAAAGCCCAGAGACGACCCATTTTTGACAAGGCCGAAGACTTGGACAAACAAACAAAATACCGATAAATAATTGGTTGTGCCCACAGGCTGCCTACGTATCCGTTTGCAAGGAATCAAACCAGCGTAGTTCAGGGGCAAGATGCAAATGATATGCAGGAAGACTTTGACAATTGGACTTATACGCTACGCGAAGCCGGTTTGCACTCAAAACAATGCAATATACTAACAAGTACAAGTGAGGTGCGCAAAATAGCGCGAATGTAAACTGCACAAAACAGTGCGATGCGCAAAATAGCGCGAATGTAGCTGTGATGAAGCAATTATGCAAAATAAATGCAACATTTTAAGCGAATGCTATGCCAGCAAGTAGACATGAACCAAACTACATCTCATGCAGAAATGATGTAAGAGAATTATGCAATTCTCACGAACATGTGCGTTAGATACACAAAAGTGACCGAAGTGTGATAGATACATTAAGTGGACAAACATGCGTGATAGATACACAAAAGTGAAGAGAGTGTGATGGATACACTAGGTAAGCGTAGTGTGATGGATACACTAAAGGTGAACACAAAGCGTGATAGATGCACCTAGTGAACAAGTATGATAGATATACTGAAAGTGAACACGAAGTGTGATAGATGCACTTAGTGAGCAAGTATGATAGATATTCTAAAAGGGAACACAAAGTGTGATAGATGCACTATGTGAACAGAGTGTGATTGATACACTAAAAGCGAACACAAAGTGTGATAGATGCACAGTGTGAACAAGTATGATAGATATACTAAAAGGGAACACAAAGTGTGATAAATGCACTATGTGAACAGAGTGTGATTGATACACTAAAAGCGAACACAAAGTGTGATAGATGCACAGTGTGAACAAAGTATGATTGATATATTGAAAATGAACACAAAGTGTGATAGATGCACTATGTGAACAGAGTGTGATTGATACACTAAAAGTGAACACAAAGTGTGATAGATGCACTATGTGAACAGAGTGTGATTGATACACTAAAAGTGAACACGAAGTGTGATAGATGCACTTAGTGAACAAAGTGTGATTGATACACTAAAAGTGAACACGAAGTGTGATAGATGCACTTAGTGAACAGAGTGTGATTGATACACTAAAAGCGAACACAAAGTGTGATAGATGCACTATGTGAACAGAGTGTGATTGATACACTAAAAGTGAACATGAAGTGTGATAGGTGCACTTAGTGAACAGAGTGTGATTGATACACTAAAAGCGAACACAAAGTGTGATAGATGCACTTGGTGAGCAAGTATGATAGATATACTAAAAGGGAACACAAAGTGTGATAGATGCACTATGTGAACAGAGTGTGATTGATACACTAAAAGCGAACAAAAAGTGTGATAGATGCACAGTGTGAACAAAGTATGATTGATATATTGAAAATGAACACAAAGTGTGATAGATGCACTATGTGAACAGAGTGTGATTGATACACTAAAAGTGAACACAAAGTGTGATAGATGCACTATGTGAACAGAGTATGATTGATATACTAAATGTGAACACCAAGTGTGATAGATGCACTAGGTGAACAAGGATGATTGATATACTAAAGGTGAACACAAAGTGTGATAGATGCACTTAGTGAACAAGTATGATTGATATACTAAATCAATGAAGTGTGATTGATACATTGAATGAGAATGTGGGTGATAGATACTCAAAGCGAGTGAAGTGTGATTGATACACTAAGGCAAATGAAGTGTGATTGATACACTATATGAATGAGAGCGTAACTGAAGTGTGATTGATACACTAAGTAGATTAGAGTGTAATTGAAATTAGAGTGTAATTGATACACTAAGTGAATGAAGTGTGATTGATACACTAAGCGAATGAAGTGTGATTGATACACTAAAGTGAGTGTGTGTGATTGGTACACAAAAGTGAATGACCTTAAAACGGAACTTCTTCGAATGAACCGTGCATACAATATCGTGCATGACTGAGGAAGAAACTTGATAGGTATAATGCATTACAATGCAAGTGAAGTGGGTGCATAACAATGTAAGTGGAAGAGTGCATAACCTTGAAGCAAGATTGATCTTGCGCCTGAGGTAGAGGTACACTCATATTTCGGAGCATTGACAAGGCCCTGAAGAGGTACGTCCGGAGTACAATCACGGAATTTTCTGAAGTTGACACAAACTCAGATACTTCGATTTTCGCTCTTTTGTCTTTGCTTTGCAGTCTAGAACCATCATAGCTTCAGATAGGTCCTGGTTTCACCGTTCACACTTATCGGGGGTGGACCCTGCAGTTTTATGAAAGAACAAATACTGTTTTGCACAAATGTGGAGAATGGCACAGCACTCTGAGCACAAGATGATTTTTTTGGAAATTGAGAAATGAGTTCTTAACCGGGTATTGAGCCGACGACTGGCCACAGCCAAAACGACTCGACAAGGGAAAAACAAAGGTAAACAACCTAAACACATCGAGTAACACTCGAAGCGACTCAAAACAAGAATCGAGATAGACAAAATAAAACACAAGACTCAAATGTGCACATGGAGCCTGTTTCCCCGGGTATTGTTTCCCACCCTTTCTCACTTGTGATTCTCACATCGCTCGGCCCTCAGGCTCGGATTTTCTCTCAAAACCCTTTTCTCACTTTTTCTCTCATCGCACATCTCTCTATTCTTTAATCTCTCGTTTTTTTTTTCAATCCCTCCCCTGGGTGGTTGATGGATAAACAGAAAGTCGTGGGCCCTTGCCCCTGGTATTCTACCAGCTTCTGATTCTTGTTCACAACAGTGAATTTCTTCCAAAGAAGGGCTGCGCTACAATTGGGTGTGTAGCAAATCTGCAGCTGACATCGGTTGACGATGCTCTGCTGGGGAGTTTGGACGTGATCAGACTTGTCTAGATAAAGGAGTGGAATATCTTGTCCCGTTCCGGTTCGTGCTTCGCATTTGGCTTGATACCTTGTTGCTTTGAGGATGAGGGAACCTTCAGCCGTTTTGTGATCAGCCTCAGTGGTGCCCTTTTCTGGCGAATATGGTGCCCTTTCGGCAAGTAGAGTTCCCTTTCTGGCAAGTAAGTTGACAATAGGAGGAAGACAGAACATCTGACTCAACTGTGCCCCTATTTCATCATTTTGACCATTTTTTATTTTGGTTTTAAAACAATTCTGACCAACATGAAAGTTAGATTAACATGCTTGTTCAATTTTTGATTTGAAAATCATGCAAGTCAGGCTATGAGCACTGAAAATTTTCCTTTTTTGGTCCAAGAAATGGTCCAGTTTTTGGAAAAGATGAAACAATTTTGAGAAAATTAGTCAACCTCTGTAAAAATTCTCAAAGACTATTTTCGGAAACGGCCGATGCTTAACAAGCGCGGAACTTACTCTTGAGACGTACAACCTCGGATCTGGACGAAAATTGCCCCCTTGCTCGAAGAGAGCTGCATGGCAACGGAAAGTTGCCCCTTGTTTGAATGGCACCGCGGCGCGTTGAACGGCAACGGAAAGTTGCCCCTTGTCTGAATGGCACCGCAGCGCATTATAATCAGTCCTCGAAGTGATGATTGCAACCGAACTCTCGGATACAGAGAAGGCAAAGATTATCAGAACCATTACATGGACATGATCGAATTGTTTTACGGCTGGACTTCAGAATGAAGTTGCCTATGTATCTCAAAGATGGGAATCAAGCCTTACGTAGTTCGGGGTTAAGGTACACTCGGGTATTTAACCTCTCCTTTTTAGGCTCTAACTTTTGCCAAGGCGCCCGATGCGGGTTTTCGACCTTGCGAGCTTTGTTTTTCTTTTCTTTTCAATTCTTTTCATTTCTTTTCTTTTCATTTCTTTTCATTTCATTTCCTCTTTTTTTTTTTCTTTTTTGTTCTTTTCTTTGCATTTTTTCTTTTTTGTATTTTTCTCTTACTCTAACTTTTGCCTGGGTCGCCCTTCCGGGTTTTCGGCCCAGCGAGCCTCTCAAAGGGTAAAAGCGTAATTTGGTCCATGCCAAATGGTTGTAGGATTTTGAAGCCATCCGTATCCAGGAGAGTGGCTTTTGATTTGCAAGAGGACTCATCTTCGGCTCTTCGAGCACGTCTGACATCTTTGCCCCTAGTTTAAAGGGTACTTCTGTTCTAGCTTTGCAAGCTTCTTCTGATGAGGTCTAATCTTCTTGATCTGACTTTCTTGCCTCTTGTCCGAGGGCTGCTTCGAATCTGGCCACACAGGCCTCATATGGTGGTTGACCATTGAACATTCTGAATTTAAGTCCGAGGTTTGAAAACGAATGGACAGAATCTTGAGGCTGAGAGCGATCCTAGGCTGCACAATCTCAAGAGCAATTCCACACAAGTCTTCACAGGACTGCGCAAAACATTTTTGGAAAGTTTTTAAGAAAGCGACAAATTGCTCGCGCTGAAGACAGTGTGGGACCAATCTGGATCAAGCCAGGATCCTTCTCAGTATTCACATTAACAAACATGATCTCATTCATTAAGGGCTTAGCACGCCTCTCTTTCCCTCAGTTTGATCAAATTTTGCAAAATCTGAGGAATTCCTTCCTCTTCATTTTTATCACCGCAGTGTTCAAAAAGGTTTTGAAAAGCTTAGGTCATTACAATGACTTCAAGGCACAGAAAAGGCACAGCTTCTAGTCAAATATTGCCATCTCGTTTAGAATTTCTAGCACAACTGGCACAAGGTAGAAGCAAATACAAGAGTGTGAAAATCACTGCTGTTCATTCAAATCTGTTGGCACAACTGGCTCCCTGGCAGAAACAGACTCAAAAGGACAAACACAAAGCAAAATAGTGATATCCGAAGTAACACCCCTGGAATCACCCGACTTTTGTACAATAGGACTGACTCGATACAACAAGACAGACCCTTAATCAAAAAGACAGACTCAAAACAAAACCACAAAACTGACTCAACACCCAAGTCAGAAGCTACAAAAACCAGCATTCGCGAATGCTTGAAACAGTGCGTGCCACACGCCACATCTGGAGTAAACTGAGTGCCGTCCACAGGTGGTTCATCCCCTGATCACATATTCGTACTATCCCCCGAGTTCACTGATCCAGTGGTGATAGACTTTACTGAGCTGGTGCGGCAATGACCTTGTTGTCAAACAAATCTTGTACATCATGGCGCAGACGAAAGCAGCTATCGGTCTCATGACCGGTTTGTTGGTGGTACGCACAGTACTTAGTCTGGTCATGCTTTGCAGGGATAGGATCGGGTAGGGGGCGTTGTTCCAACGGTTTCAGATGTCCTTTCCGGAGTAAGACCTCTAGAGCCTTTGACAAAGGCATATGAAGTGGAGTGAAGACCCTCTTGACTCGAGGTGGATATTTGGTTTTTTGTGAGCTACTTCCGGATGCACCGGTGAATGGGGTAGCTGTTCTTGGTGTGGTGGTGGCGACCATGCCCACCTCAGAAGATCTTGCAGCTGCGTCACCGCTGGTGGTCGCATTCGAACTGCGGGTAAACGCCCTCCTGGGCTGCTCCTTCTCTTGGTCAATGAGGCCCTGCTTCATAGCATCCTTGATCTGTACTCCGATTTCATGTAGATCTGAAAAGGTAAGAAAGGGGAGTACAATCATCTTCTGCATTAGCTTCGGCTGAAGATTGCGCACAATCATTCGAATCTGGTCCTTGTCCGTGGGCCTTAAGGTCATCATCGAGGCCTTAGCCCGCCATCTGGCTACAAATTCTGAAAAGCTCTCCTTGGGTTCTTGCCTCGTCGTCTCAAGATCACGGGTCGTAATCTCAATTTGTGTATTGTATGAATATTGTGCGACGAAGGCCTCAGCCATCTTGTCCCAACTTCTCTTGACGTCATCCTCCAATCTGGCATACCATGCGGCCGCTACACCCGACAGGTTCCGGCCAAATAAAGATAGCTTCTGCAGTCTAGTGAGGCCCATTGGCCTTAGGACGTCTGAAAATAGTCATAGGTGCACCATGGGATCCCCAGACCCGTCAAAACGATCAATTTGTGGTATCTTAAACCGATCTGGCAGCGTCACGGCTGCGTCAGTGTATCCGTCTCCAATGTCCGGAATGGACTTCACACCTTGAGATTTCTTGAACAGCTTTTCAAGCTTGTGCATTTTTAATGCCACGGGCTCCACCTCGGGCTCGAAGGGAGAATCTGATTGGTTGATAGGAGTGGGTGCCTTGGATAGTTGAGGCAGAATCGGGGGTGGAACTGGCCCGACTGGAATGTCCGTATCATCCTGGACATGGGTTGCCTCCCCGAGTATGGGAACTCTTGGTAGGGGAGGAGCCTGGTGTGAAGTAGATACTCCAGTTTGCTGCTCCAATCTGGCAATTGTCTCTGCCTGTTGGGCTATGACCACAGCCTGTTGCATGGCGAATTCTGCTTGACGGACAGTGTCTTACTGCATGGCTTTCATACTATCCTGGAGTTGGCGCACCATCTCTTCCAGACTTGACATACTGTTCTAATCTAACTGAGCAACCGGTATATCTGTGTCGGCAATAGGTTCGGAAATCTCAGCCTGACTGCTCAAAGATCACTGATCTGGTAGCTGTTGTACAGGTGGTCTGTGCCTGACTAGCCTTCTCTAGCCCTGATTACCCTTGAACTGAATCTCTGACCTGACAAAGTCTATCAGCACAAGCCCGATGAACCTCGGGGGATATCGGAGCCTTCTGAAGCTATAGTTCCACGACTACCTTGCAAAAGAGAAAACAGACAGTATCTCAGCTTGATTTCACTAGAACAGGTATGCACATAGCTGAACGACTGTGCTCTCTACTGAATTCTGCCCAAAATTCTGCTGGTAAACTGATACCCTCAGGTAAACTGAATCCCAAAATACTGAACTGGTGCCCGCAGGCCTGATGCCCAAACTTGCAAATTGGTATGTACGTTCCTGTAGAGATACACTCTAAAAGCACATAGCAAGTAAAGAGAACAAAAACACCCCTATGTTGGGGTAGGGTTTCCCTGTCCTATTTTGTCAGGAGCTAGGGTTTCACTACGCACACAACGGTTCTTCAAACAACCTAACGTCGGGTAAGCCACCTGTCCTATCTTGGAATGGTCACTATGGATCCGAATATGCACTAGGTCGAATGGTCGAAAAGGGTGCCCCGGTAAACCGGGGTTTGTGTTCCCATACTGTCAGAGCCCATAGCCGGTCAGCCTTATGGACATGCCTTGACAAGACAAGCCTCCGGCAAACCGTTCAGGAATGGCAGATGGCAAACACTGTGTTCCTAGGCGCACCAATGCACATGCAATGCAAAGAAACACATAAATGAGATCAAAACAGGATATCATGAGTTCGAGTCAAGCTCTCTAAAAATCCCCAGCAGAGTCGCCAGAAATTGTAACAAGTCCGCGAGGGAGGGACCTCGCTGCTACAGTTCGGACTCTCGATTTGTATCACGGTTCTAAATCTGAACCAAAGAGTCCAAATCCGGCAAATCATTTTGAGAAACAGATTTTTTGAAAAGAAGTGCCAAACATGGACTGCTTTGCCAGATACAGAGTCGCCACCTAAATATTTTAAAATGGGAAAATTTAGGAAACCCTGACTCGGTGCCGAAGGCCACGTGTCCGTCATCACCAAAGTTGCCTCGGCTCGGGAACTTGGGTACGATCGGGGAAGGTCATCTGTGAGCACCCCCTCTCGCCCGGTCTGAAGACCGGCCTCTACTAACCGTGATATCCAATTTCGAAAACGTTTATGTGTTCTTAAACCGGTTATTAGCCTAGAATTACTATGTTGTGCGCGCAGCAAACAAGTATAGACCAAATCGCCCAAATTGGAACAAAACATTTCATGTTTGTTTTGAAAAATGGTTTGCTACTCGCAAGTAGGCTAAAATGCGGATTTTGCCACCCTCAAGTGGGCTTTTAGAAAAGATGATTTTGCCACTATCTAGTGGGCTTAAAACTCACAGTTTTAATGCATTATTCCAATTTAGGTAATTCGACCTCCATCCACAGGCATTCAAGCAGTTATATCACATAAGCAACTAGCCCCATGGTAATCATGCTATCATGGCAACATTCACACGCATGCAATATGCTAAAGCATAAAAGCTTACCTAGTACTCCGTGCCAAAACAGTAAACTAGTTAGCAAAATGTGCGTGTCCTAGTTCATGTTAAATTGCCTAATGCAACACATACAAGATGCAATTTAGATAGGCTCGGTTAACCTAAGCATGGCACATGTAATGCGATCAATTATCACATATTCGATTTGTAAATTGAAGTACAAATGCAGTTAGCGTGATGTACCGAGCCCAATACATGCAGTACAAATGCATGAATGCACGCATGCATAGCATAAGGTATGCTGAATTTAAACATGCCCTAATCTACCATCGTAAGCAGGTAAATAAAAGGGAAGAAAGAAGTGGGGTTGGAAGACATACACACCACCCACATACACTTATTACAGATTTGCCCTCACTCGGAGGGCCCAAATAAATATTACAGTCCCAAATAATAAACAAATAAAATTATTACAGAATTTTCTAATTAATTAAAAGAAAGGATGCGAAAGAAAAAAGGAGGGTGGCCACAGCCTCTGCCTCGGGGTGCGCAGATGATGCATGCTCGGAACTTGGCTCGCCCGAAAAACCCGTACCGTACCCCTGCCACCTCTGTTTGTACTGCCTTGTCTCTTTGAAAATTGCTGAAGTCTAGGAGCAGGTTCCTAACACTCTGCAAAGCACTACCGGCTAGACAGAATTCCCACTGGCACTCTATAATTTCCACCGGCTGTTCTTGGACTCATCGGCACTTCAATGTTTGCCGGTCGGCACCAAATTCTGCCGGTCGGCAGAAACTTCCTGCAGAAGACAGTTTGACAGCAAACAGAGAACAGACAGTGCATGGCATGGGGTTTTCAGGCACATGTGAGCATGGTCATACTTCCCATCATGTTTTGGACTCAAGGAAGCATGTCCTTCGATCCTCGAACCATCAATGGTGCATGGTGGCTCAAAGAATCAAATTTGCCATTTGATATAAAGATGCATGCAACCAATCAAAATGAAAACCAAAGCCTTATCAAGTTGAAGTCAAAGGCCCCGGTGACCGGGAATTGAGGCACATTACATCACTTGAAGTATGAATGTTCCTTAATTCCCACACTTGGTTTGACACCCCAAACCAAGTAAATGCAATGTATGTTATGGAAACATGGCTCAAAATGTAACATGATACCAAGATGTAAAACACAACAAGCATTATGCAACCAACATGACAAATGTGTAATGCCAAGCATACAAGGTGCAAATATGATGCAAACATGGACCAATTTGGGAATGGGATTAACATGGTACAAGGCTTAATGAAGTAACCATGCAACAAATATGAAACAAGCATGCAATGGGGCCTAGAACCATAAAGGGGCAGACCTTAAACCATCCCAAAACAGCGGCCAAAAGATGTCTAAAAGGTGGACCAATACTCATGTTAACAAGCAAACTCATGGTCCCAAGGTTAAGGCACAAAAAGGAGACAACTTACCCCCACCAACATGACCTCTCATGGCATGATTAAAACAAGTAAAAACAGAATTTTACAGACCAAGATAGGAGTCCAAACCCTCCTAATATGGCAGCTAAGGTGACTCCCCAAGAGGCATATGCACCAAGGCTCAAATGTAGGCATAAGAGGGTACACCCTCAAGGCATAAAAGAGGTCATGCATGCACACATATAAACATGATTCTTGGACTAAAATATGGTCCTAAATGATATTAAATCATGAGGGTGATCACAACCATGCATGCTAGAGGTCAACATGCTCAAAGCTTTCAAGCCAAAATACATAGCACCTATAACAAACATGTCAAGCATGACCAAATGGATAAACAACAGACTTTAAGCATGGAAAAATAGTGCTAACATCTTCATGGAACCAAGCCAACACATGCAAAAATCATGGCCCAATCATGAGATGCACTTCTAAGCAAAATAGAGCAATACAAAGCAAGTACTACAAGCATACAAGGAGGCACAAATCCGGCCAAAAACAGAGGTCACACACGACCTAAAACACCCCAAAAACCCCTGAAATGAGGCCAAAGATAATCAAGCACACATGCTACCCTTTTAAGCCAAAAAGCAAGGAAACAAAACAATGAAGGGAGAGGGGTGTCCCTCCCCTATGCAAGACTTCAAACCACTTTTTTATTACTAAAAATCAACTGTTTTTTTAGTGGTGAAAGGGCCAAAACACTGAAGTGAACAAAGCCTTACCAAAGAGGCACCAAAATGGACCAAACAAGGCTTAGAAGGGTGAGTTTGCACTCAAACCACAAAACGACCTTAATGAAAGTTCTAAAGCATGAACATACAAGCCTTTTTTATGTTATACACAAAAGCTAAAACAGCAAGCAAAATAGGTAAAAAGCTATTGCAAGTTTGGGGAATATAAAGCAAGATGCTCACCCTTGAAGAACCCTTGAAGAACAAATGGTCTAGCCCTCTTCTTTTGATCAAAATCAGTCCAAAAACTCAAGAAACAACCCCCCAAGTCCCTCAATCTCGGAGCTAGGTGTAATAGTGTGTGTAATGGTGCAAAAGTAAGATAAAATCCACCTTTAGGCCAAGGAAACACACACAAAGGGAGAGAGAGAGGGAGATATAGAGATAGAGTGTATCTATATCTCTAAGCCCTGGTTTTTGCTTCTAAGTTTCTAACCTTGACCAAAGAGGAAGACCCCTCTGTAGACACCCCATTTTTGACCGCCCTTAAGACTTGGGCACTACTGATGGTTTGCTCGGTGTTGAGAGATGTGCAGGGCAAAGAATCAGTTTCTTCAGCTAGAAGAGAGGCAAATCTTTCAAAACACTTTGTTTAGGGTTTTGGAGTTGAAGAAAAGAGGAAAGGAGAGGAGAAATCTAGTTTGGGAGAAGTTCGGCATGAATCCGGGCAGGAGAAAATCGAGCAGCCCTCGCTAAATCGGGCTCATTCAATTGCATACTTGGAGTTAAGCTATGAGGCCACCATCGTTGGAAAGAAGACTTCCAGGGCTTCATTTTGCACTCAAGAATCTCCTAGAGCCAAGTCCGGGTGGGGGAGATATGATCAGTTGAAGTCGGGCATCATCCCGGTTGGATCGAATCTGCGCGGCTTCACGGAAAAGGGCATAACTTTTTGCACAGAAGGAATTTTAATGCAAGGTTTGCGCCATTGGAAAGCTAACTTCCGGGGCTTCAATCTGGACATCCACCGGTACTTTTTTGACCTCACCGGCCACCCATCGGCACTCTGTTTGTGCCGGCCGGCAATCTATTGTGCCGACCGGCCATTTATTGTGCCGACCGGCACTTTATTGTGCTGACCGGCAATTTTTGCTAGCCGACGGCCTTCCAGAGCATTCTGCAGATTGAGTGGATTACAGCTGTGCCAGCTGGAATGCACAGAATTGATCCCCCACGTGCATGTGTGCTTGTTTTGCACCCTTTGCACACCTTTGGCCCCTTTTCTTGCACCCTTTGCTCAAGGCTTCTTGAGGAAGCCTTGACCCCTTTTCTTGGCTTCCTCAAGAAGCCTACCAGCTGTCCAAGCTTCTCCAATAAGCCTTGAACCCCTTTGACCCTTTGAAGCTTGTCTTAGAAGCTTAGCTTTGCTTATATAAGCACCATTCCTCTCCCTTTGTCTAGGTTAGAGACTTGAGGCAAAAAAACCAGAGATATACCATATATATCTGATATATATACATACAAACCTCCATCTCTCTCTATATCTCTCCCATTCAACCATCAAACACCCTTGTTCTTGGGCCATTTCTTCATCAACTCATAGCACAAGGCATCCAACGCCTATTCCAACAGCTTGAGGCTGTTCTCCAGAGCTTAGGAGCACCTAAACTTGGTCCAAGAGGTGCTGGTTCATTGATCTACAAGGGTGAGTCCTCATCTTCCCTTTTCTAGCCCTTTTTTTGCTTCATATCTAAGCCATAGTTTCTTGCACTTTTGGGCTCCGACCTAAACTTCAAATCATCATATTTTGGGGTCCTCTTCATGTTTGATTGAGGACCTCTTGCTGTTTGAGGACAGTAGCTTGCACTTGCTTCATTACCCCTCTTAAATGCCATAATCTCGCATGTATTTTTTGGCCTATGTTTAATCTGTTTTAGAGCCTGATGTAAACTAAAAATAGGCTTATTTTGAGCCCCTCTTCAACATTGAAGAAGGGCTCAACACTGTTTGGGAAGTCCATGTTGTACTCCCCTTTATATCCTCTTTTTGGTCCCATTTTTGTATGTCTTGGCAGCCCCTGATGTTGCTGTTTTTGTGGCTTGGTCCGAACTTAAAGTGGCCATATTTTGACCCCCTTGTCATGTTTCATTAAGGGTCTTTGGCTATTTGATGAATATTTTGTGTACTTCATGTTATAGCCCTTTTGTGGCCTCAATCTTGCATAAATTGTTTGCCATGCTTGTATCTGTTTTTGAGCCTTGCCATGAACTGTAAATGTGCATATTTTGGGCCCCTCTTCAATGTTGTTGAAGGGCCCTAACATGTTTGGGGACAGCAGCTGTGAGTTGCTTCATAACCTCATGTTTAGGGCCGTTTTTGTATGCCATTTTAGCCCCATCTTTGCTTGCTGATTGGCCATGTCATAAACTGTAAAAATGCTTGTCTCAGAGCTGTCTTGCTTCTGTCTTCATGCTCCATGTCCATATTATGCATGCTTTGTATAGCTGTAAGCCATTTCGGGTGCCTAATTTCGCATTTCGGGAGGAATTCCATGCATCGGGCGTACTTTCGCCTCATTTCGGGGCTGTTTTGCCCCTCATTTTGCTGCTGAAATCCCATTGGCATGTTTGCATATCATTTCCATGCCATTGCATTGCGTATGCCATTGCCTCGGTTTGCATGCCCGTGTGCACGCATTTCGAGGCACTTCATTTTCATCCATCGGCATCTCATGTGAGTGTGGCTGAGGCTATCTCATGTTAGTATAAGTCCATGTTGCATTCTATATGCCATTTTAGCCATTGCATTGCATATGTCATTGCCTCGGTTTGCGTGCCCGTGCGCACGCATTTCGAGGCACTTCATCTTCTCCCATTGGCCACTGTTTTGGGCCTAACTAGAGCTGCCTAATTCATGTTTAAGACCATCCCTTGCTTATTTGCATGCTCACCTTGCATGTTTGCTTGTATCGGCATGTTGCATCCTTAGCTCGTATGCCTAAGTTGCATTGCATCTTGCATGCATCACCTTGCCTCTTGAGATGAGTATGATAGAGGTTAGGCCTCCTTGTTTGTTTGATTGATTTGCATTGCATTTGAAATCAAAGTTGCATACTTGGTTCTTTGGGCCATCATGCATGGAAATGCGTGATTGGTGGTCCGAGAATCGAGGCGCATGCCCCTTTGAGTCATTATCATGATAAGGGACATGGTTGGTGCATATATGCCTTGAATTGTGCTGCCATGCTTTGCCTTGCCCTCTGTTGCTGTCATTTGCAGATTCTGCAGGAATACTCTGCCGACCGGCAGTGTAAGGTGCCGGCCGGCAATCTTTTCTCTGCCGACAGCTTTAATTTTGTGCCGATGACTACACCACACTGCCGGTGGCGATTCTACTCAGCCGGTGGCACTCCTCAGTGTCCAAGGAAGCAGTCCTGAGGTTTTGGTAGCCTTCAGAGGAGCAGAGGAAAGAAAACAGAGGCAGCCTACGCATGGCGGCGCGCTTCCCGAGGCAGTTTACTGTTTTCTTAGAATAATTAATTTGTTAATTAATTTGTAATATTTAATTAGCTCGCGTAGTTAATTAATTTGTAATATTTATTTGGTCCCTCCGAGCAAGGGCAAACTTGTAATAAGTGTGGGTGTGTGTGTGCATGTCTTCCAACCCCCACTTCTTTCTCCCTTTTATTTACCTGCTTATGATGGTAGATTAGGGCACATTTATTTTAGCATACCTTATGCTATGCATGCGTGCATTCATGCATTTGTTGACATGCACCAGGCTCGGTACATCATACAAACTACATTGTACTTTTCAATTCCAAATTGAATACATGTTACTTGTAGCATTTCATATGCCATTTTAGGGTTAGCCGAGCCTGTTTAGATTGCATCTTTGCATGTGTTGCATTAGCCATCTTTAACATGAACTAGGATCATGCATATGATTACTGACTAGTTTCTGTTTTGGCTCGGAGTACTAGGTAAGCTTTTATGCTTTAGCATATCGCATGCGTGTGAGTGTTGCCATGACAGTATGATTACCATGAGGCTAGCTGCTTATGTGATATAACTGCTTGAATGCCTGTGGATGGAGGTTGAATTACCTAAATTGGAATAATGCATTAAAACTATGAGTTTTAAGCCCACTAGATAGTGGCAAAATTATCTTTTCTAAAAGCCCACTTGAGGGTGGCAAAATCTGCATTTTAGCCTACTTGCGAGTAGCAAACCATTTTCAAAAACAAACATGAAATGTTTTGTTCCAATTTGGGCGATTTGGTCTATACTTGTTTGCTGCGCGCATAACATAGTAATTCTAGGCTAATAACCGGATTAAGAACACATAAAGTTTTCAAAAACGGATATCACGGTTAGTAGAGGCCGGTCTTCGGACCGGGCGAAAGGGGGTGCTCATAGCTGACCTTCCCCGATCGTACCCAAGCTCCCGAGCCGAGACAACTCCGGTGATGACGGACATGTGGCCTTCGGCACCGAGTCAGGGTTTCCTAAATTCTCCCATAAAAAATATTTAGGTGGCGACTCTGTATCTGGCAAAGCAGTCCATGTTTGGCACTTCTTTTTTAAAAATCTGTTTTTCTCAAAACAATTTGCCGGATTTGGACTCTTTGGTTCAGACTTAGAACCGTGACACAAATCGAGTCCGAACTGTAGCACGAGGCCCACCGCGGGCGCTGTTACAGTTTCTGGCGACTCTGCTGGGGAGATTTAGAGAGCTTGACTCAAACTCGTGATATCCTGTTTTGATCTCATTTATGTGTTTCTTTGCATTGCATGTGCATTGGTGCGCCTAGGAACACAGTGTTTGCCATCTGCCATTCCTGAACGGTTTGCCGGAGGCTTGTCTTGTCAAGACATGTCCATAAGGCTGACCGGCTATGGGCTCTGACAGTATGGGAACACAAACCCCGGTTTACCGAGGCACCCTTTTGACCATTCGACCTAGTGCATATTCGGAATCCATAGTGACCATTCCAAACTAGGACAGGTTGCTTACCCGATAGGTTGTTTGAAACTGCTGTGTGCATAGTGAAACCCTAGTTCCTGACAAAATAGGACAGGGAAACCCTACCCCAACATAGGGGTGTTTTGGCTCTCTCTTACTTACTATGTGCTTTTAGAGTGTATCTCTACAGGAATGCATATACCAGTTTACAAGTCTGGGTATCAGGCCTGTGGGCATCAGCATCAGTATTTGGGGAATCAGTTTTACCTGAGGGTATCAGTTTACAGGCAGATATTTAGGAAACAGTGATCAGTATTGGGTACATTCATCCTAGTATGCTCAAATCTGTTCCAGTGAAATTAGGCTGAGATGCTCTCTGTTTTCCCTTTTGCAGGGTAGTCCTGGAACCATAGCTTCAGAAGGCTCCGATATCTCCCGAGGTTCATCGGACTTGTGCTGATAGACTTTGTCAGGTCAGAGACTCGGTTCAAGGGTAATCAGGGCCAGAGCAGGCTAGTCAGGCACAGATCATCAGTTCAACAGTCTTCAGATCAACAGTCATTATCCATCTCGCCTGTGTGCAGTTGGGTTGAGATATCTGCTTTTGCCACAGAGACGGATATACCGGTTGCTCAGTTAGATTAGAACAGTATGTCGAGTCTGGAAGAGATGGTGCGCCAACTCCAGGATAGTATGAAAGCCATGCAGCAAGACGCTGTCCGTCAAGCGGAATTCGCCAAACAACAGGCTGTGGCCATAACCCAACAGGCAGAGACAATTGCCAGATTGGAGCAGCAAACTGGAGTATCTACTTCGCACCAGGCTCCTCCCCCACCAAGAGTTCCCATACTCGGGGAGGCAACCCATGTCCAGGATGATACGGACATTCCAGTCGGGCCAGCTCCACCCCCGATTCTGCCTCAACTCTCCAAGGCACCCACTCCTATCAACCAATCAGATTCTCCCTTCGAGCCCGAGGTGGAGCCTGTGGCATTAAAAATGCACAAGCTTGAAAAGTTGTTCAAGAAATCCCAGGGGGTAAAGTCCATCCCGGGCATTGAGGACGGGTACACCGACGCAGCTGTAACTCTGCCGGATAGGTTCAAGATGCCTCACATTGACCGTTTTGATGGGTCAGGAGATCCCATAGTCCACCTGAGCTTGTTTTCAGATGTTTTGCGCCCGATGGGCTTGACAAGATTACAGAAGCTCTCCCTTTTTGGCAGGACCCTGTCGGGTATTGCGGTCACCTGGTATGCCAAATTGGAGGATTCAGTGAAACGAAACTGGGAGGAGATGGCCGAGGCCTTCGTCGCACAATATTCATACAATACCCAAATCGAGATTACGACCCGTGATCTTGAGACGATGAGACAGGAGCCGAAAGAGAGCTTCTCAGAATTCGTGGCCCGCTGGAGGGCCAAGGCCTCAATGATGACCATTAGGCCAACTGACAAAGATCAAATTCGGATGATTGTGCGCAATCTCCAGCCCAAGCTAATGCAGAAAATGATCGTGATCCCCTTCCCTACCTTTCCAGACTTGTATGAGATGGGAGTGCAGATCGAGGATGCTATGAAACAGGGCCTCTTTGACCAGGATAAGGAGCAGCCCAGGAGGGCATTTTCCCGCAATTCGAATGCGACCACCAGCGGTGACGCAGCTGCAAGGTCTTCTGAAGTGGGCATGGTCACCACCACCACATCAAAAACAGCCACCCCATTCACCGGTGCGTCCGGAAGTAGCTCACAAAAAACCAAATATCCACCTCGAGTCAAGAGGATTTTCACCCCACTCCATATGCCTTTGTCAAAGGCTCTAGAGGTCTTACTCCGGAAAGGACATCTGAAACCGTTGGAACAACGGCCCCTACCCGATCCTATCCCTGCAAAGCATGACCAGACTAAGTACTGTGCGTACCACCAACAAACCGGTCATGAAACCGATAGCTGCTTTCGTCTGCGCCATGATGTACAGGATTTGTTTGACAACAAGGTCATTGCCGCACCAGCTCAGTAAAGTCTATCACCACTGGATCAGTGAACTCGGGGGATAGTACGAATATGTGATCAGGGGATGAACCACCTGCGGGCGGCACTCAGTTTACTCCAGATGTGGCGTTTGGCACGCACTGTTTCGAGCATTTTACGAATGCTAGTTTTTATGATTTCTGACTTGGGTATTGGGTCAGTCTTCTCAATTTGTATTGAGTCAGTCTTTTCATACTGAGTCAGTCGGGTCTGTCTTGTTGTATCGAGTCAGTCCTGTTTTGTTAAAGTCGGGTGATTCCGGGGGTGTTACTTCGGATATCACTATTTTGCTTTGTGTTTGTCCTTTTGAGTCTGTTTCTGCCAGGGAGCCAGTTGTGCCAACAGATTTGAATGAACAGCAGTGATTTTCACACTCTTGTGTTTGCTTCTGCCGTGTGCCAGTTGTGCCAGAAGTATTGAATGGAATGACAGTGCTCTTCGCCTGCCTTTTCTGTGCCTTGAAATCATTGTATCGACCTAAGTTTTTTTCAAAACTTTTTTTGAACACTGTGGTGAAAACGAAGAGGAAGGAATTCCTCGGAATTTGCAAAATTTTGATCATTTGAGAGAAAGAGAGGCATGCTAAGCCCTTAATGAATGAAATCATGTTTGTTAATGTGAGTACTGAGAAGGATCCTCACTTGATCCAGATTGGTCCCACACTGTCTTCAGCACGAGCGATCTGTCGCTTTCTTAAAAACTTTCAAAAACAAAATGTTTTGCGCAGTCTTGCGAAGACCTGTGTGGAATCGCTCTTGAGATTGTGCAGCTTAGGATCGCTCTCAGCCTCGAGATTCGACCCCTCACTTTCAAACCTTGAACCTGAGTTCAGAAGGTTCAGCGATCAACCACAATGTGAGGCCTGTGTGGCCAGATTCGAAGCAGCCCTCGGACAAGAGGCACCCAAAGTCAGATCAAGAAGATCAGATCAAAGGAAGCTTGTAAAGCTAGATCAGAAGCCCCCCTCAAACTAGGGGCAAAGATGTCAGACGTGCTCGGAGAGCCGAAGATGGATCCTTCAGTAAATCAATACAACAGCCACTCTCCTGGATACGGATGGCTTCAAAATCCTACAACCATTTGGCATGGACCAAACTACACTTTTACCCTTTGAGAGGCTCGCTGGGCCGAAAACCCGGAAGGGCGACCCAGGCAAAAATTAGAGCAAGAGAAAAAAATACAAAAAAAGAAGAAGCAAAAAAATGCAAAAAGAAAAAAAGAGAACAAAAAAGGAAATGAAATGAAAAGAAATAAAAAAAAAGAAATGAAAAGAATTGAAAAGAAAAGAAGAACAAAGCCCGCAAGGTCGAAAACCCGCAACGGGCGCCTTGGCAAAAGTTAGAGCCTAAAAAGGAGAGGTTAATACCCGAGTGTACCTTAACCCGGAACTACGTAAGGCTTGATTCCCATGTTTGGGATACGTAGGCAACTTCGTTCTGAAGTCCAGCCACAAACACCTCTAAAATCAATTGTGTCCATGTAATGGTTTTGATCATCTTTGCCTTCTCTGTATCTGAGAGTTTGGTTGTGACCTTCACTGTGAAGACTGACTACAATGTGCTGCGGTGCCATTCAAACAAGGGGCAACTTTCCGTTGCCATTCAATGCGCTACGGTGCCATTCAGACAAGGGGCAACTTTCCGTTGCCATTCAATGCGCTGCGGTGCCGTGCAAACAAGGGGCAACGTTCCGTTGCCATGCAGCTCTCTTCGAGCAAGGGGGCAATTTTCCTCCAAATCCGAGGTTGTGCGTCTCAAGAGTGGGTTCCGTGCTTGTTAAGCATTGGCCGTTTGCAAAAATAGTTTTTGAGAATTTTTACTGAGGTTGACTGATCCCTCGAAAATTATTCCATCTTTTCCAAAACTGGACCATTTCTTGGACCCAAAAAAGGAAAATTTTCAGTGCTCATAGCCTGACTTGCATGATTTCAAATCAAAAATCGAACAAGTATGTTAATCTAACTCTCATATTGGTCAAAATTGTTTTAGTAGAAAACCAAAACAAAAAATGGTCAAAATGATGAACTAGGGGCACAATTGAGTCAGGCTTCCTGTCTTTTCCCCATTTTCAACATACTTGCCAAGAAGGGCACTCTACCTGCCAGAAAAGGGCACCACTGAAGCTATCAACAAAGGGCTGAAAGCTCTCTCATCCTCCAAGCAACGAGGAATCAAGTCAAGTGCGAAGCACAAACTGGAAAGGATCAAGATATTCCACTCCCTCATCTGGACAGATCTGATCACGTCCAAACTCCCCAGCGGAGCATCGTCAACCGATGTCAATTGCAGATCTGCTGCGCGTCTGGTCGCATTGCAACCCCTCTGTGGGAGAAATTCACTGTTGTGAACAAGAGTCTGGTAAAATACCAGGGGCAAGAGCCCACAATTTCCAGCTTATCCATCAACCACCCAGGGGAGGGATGAAAAACGAGAGATTAAAGAATAGAGAGATGTGCGCTGAGAGAAAAAGCGAGAAAAGGGTTTTGAGAGAAAAACCGAGCTTGAGAGCCGAGTGATGTGAGAATCACAAATAAGAAAGGGTGGGAATAATACCCGGTGAAACAGGCTCCCTGTGCACGTCTGTGTGTCGTGTCTTTTGTTTTGTTTGTCTCGATTCTTGCTTTGAGTCGTTCCGAGCGTGTCTCGACGTGTTTAGGTTGTTTACCTTTTGTTTTCCGTTGTTGAGTCTTTCTCGCTGTGTTCAGTCGTAGGCTCAATACCTGGTCGAGAACTCATTTTCTCAATTTCAAAAAATGATTTGTTGTGTGCTCAGAGTGCTGTGCCATTCTCCACATTTGCGCAAAAAAGGAAATTTGTTCTTTCGAAAACTGCAGGGTCCACCCCCGATAAGTGTGAACGGTGAAACCAGGACCTATCTGAAACTATGATGGTTCCAAACTGCAAAGCAAAGACAAAAGAGCGAAAATTGAAGTATCTGAGTTTGTGTCAACTTTAGAAAATTCCGTGATTGTACTCCGGACGTACCCCTTCAGGGCCTTGTCAATGCTCCGAAATATGAGTGTACCTCTACCTCAGGCGCAAGATCAATCCTGCTTCAAGGTTATGCACTCTTCCACTTACATTGTTATGCACCCACTTCACTTGCATTGTAATGCATTATACCTATCAAGTTTCTTCCTCAGTCATGCACGATATTGTATGCACGGTTCATTCGAAGAAGTTCCGTTTTAAGGTCATTCACTTTTGTGTATCAATCACACACACTCACTATAGTGTATCAATCACACTTCATTTGCCTTAGTGTATCAATCACACTTCACTCGCTTTGAGTATCTATCACCCACATTCTCATTTAGTGTATCAATCACACTCTCTTCACTTAGTGTATCGATCACATTTCTTTCATTTTGTGTATCTATCACACACATTCTCTTTTTCTGTATCACACTTTCAGTGTATCAATCACACTTCATTGATTTAGTATATCAATCATACTTTGTTCACACTGTGCATCTATCACACTTTGTGTTCACTTTTAGTGTATCAATCACACTCTGTTCACTAAGTGCATCTATCACACTTTGTGTTCATTTTCAGTATATCAATCATACTTTGTTCACACTGTGCATCTATCACACTTTGTGTTCACCTTTAGTGTATCAATCACACTCTGTTCACTAAGTGCATCTATCACACTTTGTGTTCATTTTCAGTATATCAATCATACTTTGTTCACACTGTGCATCTATCACACTTTGTGTTCACTTTTAGTGTATCAATCACACTCTGTTCACATAGTGCATCTATCACACGTTGTGTTCATTTTCAGTATATCAATCATACTTTGTTCACACTGTGCATCTATCACACTTTGTGTTCTCTTTTAGTGTATCAATCACACTCTGTTCACATAGTGCATCTATCACACTTTGTGTTCCCTTTTAGTGTATCAATCACACTCTGTTCACTAAGTGCATCCATCACACTTCGTGTTCACTTTTAGTGTATCAATCACACTCTGTTCACTAAGTGCATCTATCACACTTTGTGTTCACCTTTAGTGTATCAATCACACTCTGTTCACTAAGTGCATCTATCACACTTTGTGTTCATTTTCAGTATATCAATCATACTTTGTTCACATAGTGCATCTATCACACTTTGTGTTCACTTTCAGTGTATCAATCACACTTCATTGATTTAGTATATCAATCATACTTGTTCACTAAGTGCATCTATCACACTTTGTGTTCACCTTTAGTATATCTATCATACTTGCTCACTGAGTGCATCTATCACACTTCGTGTTCACCTTTAGTGTATCAATCACACTTTGTTCACTAAGTGCATCTATCACACTTCGTGTTCACTTTTAGTGTATCAATCACACTCTGTTCACATAGTGCATCTATCACACTTTGTGTTCCCTTTTAGTGTATCAATCACACTCTGTTCACATAGTGCATCTATCACACTTTGTGTTCATTTTCAGTATATCAATCATACTTTGTTCGCACTGTGCATCTATCACACTTTGTGTTCCCTTTTAGTATATCTATCATACTTGCTCACTAAGTGCATCTATCACACTTCGTGTTCGCTTTCAGTATATCTATCATACTTGCTCACTAAGTGCATCTATCACACTTCGTGTTCGCTTTCAGTATATCTATCATACTTGCTCACTAAGTGCATCTATCACACTTCGTGTTCGCTTTCAGTATATCTATCATACTTTGTTCACACTGTGCATCTATCACACTTTGTGTTCACCCTTTGTGTATCTATCACACTATGCTCACCATACTCGCTTAGTGTATCTATCACACGCTCAACTACTGTATGTATCACATGTTGCTTCATATAGTGTATCTATCACATGCTCGCTTTGTGTATCAATCACACACTCTCACTTTGTGTATCTATCACACGCTCACACTTTGCTTCATATAGTGTATCTATCACATGCTCGCTTTGTGTATCAATCACACACGTTCGCTTTGTGTATCAATCACACACTCTCACTTTGTGTATCTATCACACGCTCACACTTTGCTTCATATAGTGTATCCATCACACTCGCTTCACCTTTTATATATCTATCGCACGTTCACTTTGTGTATCCATCACACGCTCCCTTTGTGCATCCACCACATACGGTTGCTTAGTGTATCTATCACATATTTGCTCAGTGTATCCATCACACTTGTTTCGCTTTGTGTATCTATCACACTTTGCTTTGTTTAGTGTATCAATCACATTTTATTCATGTAAGCATGTCCATCACACTCTCTTCACTCATGTGTATCTATCACGCATATTTGTCCACTTAGTGTATCTATCACACTTCGTTCACTTTTGTGTATCTAACGCACATGTTCGTGAGAATTGCATAATTCTCTTACATCCTTTCTGCACGAGGTGTAGTTTGGCTCGAGCTTACTTGCTTGCCTAGCATTCGCTTAAAATGTTGCATTTATTTCACATAATTGCTTCATTACAGCTCTCTTTACATGATCATGAGTGATAACCGGCCTCGCGTAGCGTATAAGTCCAACTTTCAAAATCGGCTTCGCGTAGCGTATAAGTCCAACTTTCAAAACTGGCCTCGCGTAGCGTATAAGTCCAATTATCAAAGTCTTCCTGCATATCATTTGCATCATGCCCCTGAACTACGCTGGTTTGATTCCTTGCAAAGGGATACGTAGGCAGCCTGTGGGCACAACCATTTATTTATCAGTATTTTGTTTGTTTGTCCAAGTCTTCGGCCTTGTCAAAAATGGGTCGTCTCTGGGCTTTGACATTCACTCCCGTCATTGTTATGACTTTCGAGTTCTGTCAAAGAGGGGCAACTGTAGACACCCCATTTTTGACCGCCCTTAAGACTTGGGCACTACTGATGGTTTGCTCGGTGTTGAGAGATGTGCAGGGCAAAGAATCAGTTTCTTCAGCTAGAAGAGAGGCAAATCTTTCAAAACACTTTGTTTAGGGTTTTGGAGTTGAAGAAAAGAGGAAAGGAGAGGAGAAATCTAGTTTGGGAGAAGTTCGGCATGAATCCGGGCAGGAGAAAATCGAGCAGCCCTCGCTAAATCGGGCTCATTCAATTGCATACTTGGAGTTAAGCTATGAGGCCACCATCGTTGGAAAGAAGACTTCCAGGGCTTCATTTTGCACTCAAGAATCTCCTAGAGCCAAGTCCGGGTGGGGGAGATATGATCAGTTGAAGTCGGGCATCATCCCGGTTGGATCGAATCTGCGCGGCTTCACGGAAAAGGGAATAACTTTTTGCACAGAAGGAATTTTAATGCAAGGTTTGCGCCATTGGAAAGCTAACTTCCGGGGCTTCAATCTGGACATCCACCGGCACTTTTTTGACCTCACCGGCCACCCATCGGCACTCTGTTTGTGCCGGCCGGCAATCTATTGTGCCGACCGGCCATTTATTGTGCCGACCGGCACTTTATTGTGCTGACCGGCAATTTTTGCTAGCCGACGGCCTTCCAGAGCATTCTGCAGATTGAGTGGATTACAGCTGTGCCAGCTGGAATGCACAGAATTGATCCCCCACGTGCATGTGTGCTTGTTTTGCACCCTTTGCACACCTTTGGCCCCTTTTCTTGCACCCTTTGCTCAAGGCTTCTTGAGGAAGCCTTGACCCCTTTCTTGGCTTCCTCAAGAAGCCTACCAGCTGTCCAAGCTTCTCCAATAAGCCTTGAACCCCTTTGACCCTTTGAAGCTTGTCTTAGAAGCTTAGCTTTGCTTATATAAGCACCATTCCTCTCCCTTTGTCTAGGTTAGAGACTTGAGGCAAAAAAACCAGAGATATACCATATATATCTGATATATATACATACAAACCTCCATCTCTCTCTATATCTCTCCCATTCAACCATCAAACACCCTTGTTCTTGGGCCATTTCTTCATCAACTCATAGCACAAGGCATCCAACGCCTATTCCAACAGCTTGAGGCTGTTCTCCAGAGCTTAGGAGCACCTAAACTTGGTCCAAGAGGTGCTGGTTCATTGATCTACAAGGGTGAGTCCTCATCTTCCCTTTTCTAGCCCTTTTTTTGCTTCATATCTAAGCCATAGTTGCTTGCACTTTTGGGCTCCGACCTAAACTTCAAATCATCCTATTTTGGGGTCCTCTTCATGTTTGATTGAGGACCTCTTGCTGTTTGAGGACAGTAGCTTGCACTTGCTTCATTACCCCTCTTAAATGCCATAATCTCGCATGTATTTTTTGGCCTATGTTTAATCTGTTTTAGAGCCTGATGTAAACTAAAAATAGGCTTATTTTGAGCCCCTCTTCAACATTGAAGAAGGGCTCAACACTGTTTGGGAAGTCCATGTTGTACTCCCCTTTATATCCTCTTTTTGGTCCCATTTTTGTATGTCTTGGCAGCCCCTGATGTTGCTGTTTTTGTGGCTTGGTCCGAACTTAAAGTGGCCATATTTTGACCCCCTTGTCATGTTTCATTAAGGGTCTTTGGCTATTTGATGAATATTTTGTGTACTTCATGTTATAGCCCTTTTGTGGCCTCAATCTTGCATAAATTGTTTGCCATGCTTGTATCTGTTTTTGAGCCTTGCCATGAACTGTAAATGTGCATATTTTGGGCCCCTCTTCAATGTTGTTGAAGGGCCCTAACATGTTTGGGGACAGCAGCTGTGAGTTGCTTCATAACCTCATGTTTAGGGCCGTTTTTGTATGCCATTTTAGCCCCATCTTTGCTTGCTGATTGGCCATGTCATAAACTGTAAAAATGCTTGTCTCAGAGCTGTCTTGCTTCTGTCTTCATGCTCCATGTCCATATTATGCATGCTTTGTATAGCTGTAAGCCATTTCGGGTGCCTAATTTCGCATTTCGGGAGGAATTCCATGCATCGGGCGTACTTTCGCCTCATTTCGGGGCTGTTTTGCCCCTCATTTTGCTGCTGAAATCCCATTGGCATGTTTGCATATCATTTCCATGCCATTGCATTGCGTATGCCATTGCCTCGGTTTGCATGCCCGTGTGCACGCATTTCGAGGCACTTCATTTTCATCCATCGGCATCTCATGTGAGTGTGGCTGAGGCTATCTCATGTTAGTATAAGTCCATGTTGCATTCTATATGCCATTTTAGCCATTGCATTGCATATGTCATTGCCTCGGTTTGCGTGCCCGTGCGCACGCATTTCGAGGCACTTCATCTTCTCCCATTGGCCACTGTTTTGGGCCTAACTAGAGCTGCCTAATTCATGTTTAAGACCATCCCTTGCTTATTTGCATGCTCACCTTGCATGTTTGCTTGTATCGGCATGTTGCATCCTTAGCTCGTATGCCTAAGTTGCATTGCATCTTGCATGCATCACCTTGCCTCTTGAGATGAGTATGATAGAGGTTAGGCCTCCTTGTTTGTTTGATTGATTTGCATTGCATTTGAAATCAAAGTTGCATACTTGGTTCTTTGGGCCATCATGCATGGAAATGCGTGATTGGTGGTCCGAGAATCGAGGCGCATGCCCCTTTGAGTCATTATCATGATAAGGGACATGGTTGGTGCATATATGCCTTGAATTGTGCTGCCATGCTTTGCCTTGCCCTCTGTTGCTGTCATTTGCAGATTCTGCAGGAATACTCTGCCGACCGGCAGTGTAAGGTGCCGGCCGGCAATCTTTTCTCTGCCGACAGCTTTAATTTTGTGCCGATGACTACACCACACTGCCGGTGGCGATTCTACTCAGCCGGTGGCACTCCTCAGTGTCCAAGGAAGCAGTCCTGAGGTTTTGGTAGCCTTCAGAGGAGCAGAGGAAAGAAAACAGAGGCAGCCTACGCATGGCGGCGCGCTTCCCGAGGCAGTTTACTGTTTTCTTAGAATAATTAATTTGTTAATTAATTTGTAATATTTAATTAGCTCGCGTAGTTAATTAATTTGTAATATTTATTTGGTCCCTCCGAGCAAGGGCAAACTTGTAATAAGTGTGGGTGTGTGTGTGCATGTCTTCCAACCCCCACTTCTTTCTCCCTTTTATTTACCTGCTTATGATGGTAGATTAGGGCACATTTATTTTAGCATACCTTATGCTATGCATGCGTGCATTCATGCATTTGTTGACATGCACCAGGCTCGGTACATCATACAAACTACATTGTACTTTTCAATTCCAAATTGAATACATGTTACTTGTAGCATTTCATATGCCATTTTAGGGTTAGCCGAGCCTGTTTAGATTGCATCTTTGCATGTGTTGCATTAGCCATCTTTAACATGAACTAGGATCATGCATATGATTACTGACTAGTTTCTGTTTTGGCTCGGAGTACTAGGTAAGCTTTTATGCTTTAGCATATCGCATGCGTGTGAGTGTTGCCATGACAGTATGATTACCATGAGGCTAGCTGCTTATGTGATATAACTGCTTGAATGCCTGTGGATGGAGGTTGAATTACCTAAATTGGAATAATGCATTAAAACTATGAGTTTTAAGCCCACTAGATAGTGGCAAAATTATCTTTTCTAAAAGCCCACTTGAGGGTGGCAAAATCTGCATTTTAGCCTACTTGCGAGTAGCAAACCATTTTCAAAAACAAACATGAAATGTTTTGTTCCAATTTGGGCGATTTGGTCTATACTTGTTTGCTGCGCGCATAACATAGTAATTCTAGGCTAATAACCGGATTAAGAACACATAAAGTTTTCAAAAACGGATATCACGGTTAGTAGAGGCCGGTCTTCGGACCGGGCGAAAGGGGGTGCTCATAGCTGACCTTCCCCGATCGTACCCAAGCTCCCGAGCCGAGACAACTCCGGTGATGACGGACATGTGGCCTTCGGCACCGAGTCAGGGTTTCCTAAATTCTCCCATAAAAAATATTTAGGTGGCGACTCTGTATCTGGCAAAGCAGTCCATGTTTGGCACTTCTTTTTTAAAAATCTGTTTTTCTCAAAACGATTTGCCGGATTTGGACTCTTTGGTTCAGACTTAGAACCGTGACACAAATCGAGTCCGAACTGTAGCACGAGGCCCACCGCGGGCGCTGTTACACCCTCCCTCTTATAAGACTCCCTCTTGCAAGGCTTATACAACAAGCTTGCTTAGAGGGAGATCCCTCCATCCACGTGTATGGAGGGAGGCAGAGTTGGTGCCAGCTATCACAGCAGGCACAAAATATCTCCATAAAGTGGATGAACAGTGGTCGGCTGCCCAAAAAAGTTGTTTCGACAAAAAAGAGTGCCGACCGGCAACAAACTATGCCGACCGGCAATAAAATGTGCCGACCGGCAACAAAATGTGCCGATGGCAGCAAAAGACCAGCCGGTGGCCTCTAGCCACTGCCGGTGGTGTGTGGGGATGCCTTACAAGGCCTTCCTTGCCCTTCCAAGGCAAAACATAAGTGTTCGGTGTGAAACCAGACACTAAACGGTCAAGTTCGGAGATCCTGAGGCAGGGCGCGCGAGCCGAAACCTCCGGGAACTCCAAACGAACACAAACAAGGACGATCACCGAGTGTTCAAACAATGACGTCCAAGTCTTAAGGACGGTCAAAAATGGGGTGTCTACACATAGTTAGTTGTACTCTTTAATTGCTTGAATCTGACATGCTGTAGACTGTAGTTGACTGTAAACATACATACAACTGATATCTGCTTGAGACTGACACATGCACGCACACTGCACTAGCCCTGAATCACTCAAACACACTGCACTCACTGTATTTCGACTGCATACACACTGGCACCTAGTATTTGTCTTAATCTGTTAAATTTGCACACATGCTATATCTGTTTTGAAACACCCAAACACGCTGACACATCACACGTATTTCACTGTAAGCACACCGACACCCGGTATTTGCTTGAATCTGTCAAACTTGCACACATGCTTCATCTGCTTTTTCAAAACTGCATTTTGAATGTTGTCTTGCAATTGTTATTTTCTGTTTACAGGAGGGTTCCCATACCATTCGCGGGTATGGGAATACTGGCGCTCGGGAGTGGTACGGTGAGCTCCCTGATGCAGTCCGGCGCATCGTGGATCGGGCGGGTTTTGGCGCCTTCTGCCGAGGACTCTCTAGGCTCTCCACTTGTAGGCCTCTCCTTGCCGCTCTGGCGGAGAGATGGTGGGACACCACCGATTCTTTTCATTTTTCCACTGCAGGGGACATGACGATGACCCCTTACGATTTCTCGATGCTCACTGGCATCGGGGTAAGGGGTGATCCGATCCCTTTTGACATCGACATGGATGAGTGGACCGCCGCTCAGGTCCATCTACTGGGGGAGGCGCCACCCCTTGCTCGCCCAGGTTTCGTTCGATACTCCTGGTTCGAGGTCCAGTTTCGAGTCCAGCCCGTGTTGGAGGAGGAGGCGGAGATGACCCAGGAGGACGTGGAGAGGTATGCTCGCGGCTTCCTCATGTTCCTGTTCGGGACTACCATCTTCACCAACCGGGCGAACACCGTGCCTCTCTGTCTTCTTAGCGCACTGGTGGATGTCTGGGACATCCTGCACTATGACTGGGGTGGCGCCGCTCTGTCCACCCTTTACGGGTACATGAGCTCGGCTTCGCGCGGCAGCGGCCAGCTACTCGGAGGCTACTGGCGGGCTTGGGAGGTACACTTCTTCTCCACCTTTTTTTTTTTTCATTTCTGTCTCGTACTTTCTGTACTCTGTACACTGCACACACTGTAGTCTGCTTTACACTTGCTGTATACTGTACACACGACACACACATACATTCTGCTTTACACTGACTGTACACTGCTCACACTGTACACTGCACACAATACACTGCACAACACACGGCTCTGCCATTTCTGCTTTATTCTGCATTCTGCTTCAACTGATAAATGCACTGGTATTTATCTTGCAGTTGTGGGTTTACGCCTACTTCCCTAGGCTCGCTCCTGTGCCAGTTGCGGTGACTCCTCTGGCCGTCCCGTTTTCGAGTCGCTTCGACGGGAGATGCACCCGGCGATCACGGGAGACTTTCGGCTTCTTCCGCCGATACTTTGACACCATTACCCCTGCCGAGGTATGTTTTACTTACAGTTCATTTAAGTTTCGCTTTTCCACTGTATATTTTCAAAACAGTAGATAACAAACCGTCTGTCACTTTCAGATCACATGGCGGCCGTGGGCTCCCTTGCCGGCGGCGATGCGGGATCGGTTCGCTAGTGCGGAGGAGACCTCGCGTTTCCGGATCTTGCTTGAGGGCCCGGTCTGTCGGGCTTGGTACCTGGGGGAGCGTTTCCTACGCCAGCCCCTGGGGTTACCTGAGCAGATAGTCCCGGTTCACCCTCCTGCGGATATGAGGGAGACCGAGAGGCTCACCAACGAGCAGATGGATGACTACACCATTGGCTGGGAGGAGGCCGGCTTCAGAGGTACCGGAGACTATCAGGAGTACGTGCGGATGTACCTGATGCGACCTTTGAGCGGCCGTCGAGCAGAGGCGGCCAGGCCTGTGGCATCGGCGGCTGGGGCCGGAGCGGGAGTTGGAGTAGGGGCTGCGAGGAGGGCCCGAGTTCGTGGCAGGGGCGGAGTGCAGGGAGGACGGGGAGCTGGCTGGCCTGCCCTGCCCGCTGTACTGACTTTCCAGGGGCAGGGTGGGGCGACCTATCAGATCCCCTTCGCCCCTCCACCGGCTGGTCACGATTTCGTCGACGTCCCCGACTTACCACCGGTACGTATTACTGCACTTTGTATAGTCATTCATTTTCAGTTTATTTGATATTCCACAGAATATTGATGCATCTGATACTTTTGCAGGCTTCTTCTGGGTACACCCGTCAGTCGTTGGCGATGAATGCCTCGATGATGGGGATGCTCCAGCGGACATTTGATCTCCTAGCCCTCTACAGCATACCGGTATGTCCTTCTGACACTGGTCTCAAACCATTCATACACTGCTTTACATAATCTGACGCACGGCACAACACTTGATACACTGATCTCACAGTATCTGAACACTGCATACACTGCATTCTGCACTGATAGACTGCTCATGGCATTCATACACTGTACTCGACATTGCATTCTGCACTGATAAACTGCTCACGGCATTCTCACACTGTACTCGACATTGCATTCTGCACTGATAAACTGCTCACGGCATTCTCACACTGTACTCATACACTGTATTCTGCACTGATAAACTGTCTACAGTATACTGATGCATTTCCCTTTTGTGTACTTTTTCAGCCTCCTTTCGAGATTCCCATGGCAGGAGGTGCTCCAGCTGGGCCTTCTGTCCCTGCCCGGGGGAGAGATGAGGAGGGCCGGATATTTCCCCGTACCAGGGGAGGGCGTACTCACGTTGGGAGTAGCTCGCGAGCTCCAGTCCCGGACGATGATGATGACGAGGAGTCAGAGGCGGAGGCAGAGGCGGAGTCAGAGTCATCAGAGGAGGAGACTGGAGGAGGCACTAGCTCGGGCTCTGACGACGATGCTGATGATGCTCCTGGACCCTCGTCTAGGAAGAGGACTAGGACGGACTGATGGCCCCCCGGAGTGCTCGACACAGATGCGGATTCTTGTCACTTTTTCTTCTTTGTACTTTTCCTTTTGTTGGTAATTAGATTACCTTGTACTGCCGCAGGCAGATTTTGTTTTCTTCAAAATTTTGTACTTGAAAAAGATTATGAAATGAACAGGTTTTTGCTTAAAAAGTGTTACATTTACATATCTCATGCATTGCATCGCATTCCATCATGTTACACCTCAATGTAAATGAAATTGATTGGTTATCTGAAAATTGAACACTTGCACTTGTAATAATCAGATAATTAAACAGCCAACAGCAAAATAACCCAAGCAACCCACTGCCTGATTCCGGATACACGACCCTTACTCTGTTGGGGATTAATCTGCATATAGCCCATAACACAGCATTCGTTTCATTCTGCACACGGCAAATTCTGAACAAATGGCCCAATCTAACAGGATGGACCTCCAAGATGGAACCGGTTGAAGTAGAAACACGTTCAAATGTAGAGAAGGGCACAACATTCTGAGTGTAAATGATTTTTGAAATCGAATGAGGGTTTTTCAAATCGGGATATCGAGCCTACAACTGAACACAGCGGGGAGGACTCAAATATAGGTACACGACCTAAACACAACGAGACACGCTCGAAAAAGACCTAAAACAAAGGTTGAGGTAAACAAAACCAAAGACACGACATACAGACGCGCTGACGAAGACGGGGACCTCAGATCACGAGGAGCCAATTTCTCTAGGCATTGTTTCCCACCCTTTTTGATTTGTGATTCTCACATCACTCGGCTCTCGAGCTTGGATTTTCTCCCAAAACCCTTTTCCTCACTTTTCTCTCAACTTACACCTCTCTATTCTTCATTCTCTCATTTTTCATCCCTCCCCGGGGTGATTGATGGATAAATACAAAGGTGTGGGTTCATGCTCAACACCGTTAGCTCACGGCCATTTCTTCTGGTGGGCAGAGTGCTCTTCTGGCAAGTACATCGATGACGGGGGAAAGACAGAATGCCTGGCTCAACTGTGCCCCTAGTTCATCATTTTAACCATTCTTTGTTTTTGCTTTCTACTAAAACAATTTTGATCAAAATGAGAGTCGGACTAACGTACTTGTTCGATTTTTGATTTGAAAAGCATGCAAGTCAGGCAGCAAACACTGAAAATTTTCCTTTTTTGGGTCCAAGACAATGGTCCAGTTTTGGAAAATGAAATAGTTTTCGAGAAAATAGTCAACCTCAGTAAAAATTTTCAAAAACTATTTTTCAAACAGCTGATGCTCAACAAGCATAGAACTTACTCTTCGAGATGTGCAACCTCGGATCAGAGGCAATGGAAAACTGCCCCTGGTTTGAAGGGGGGGGAGGCAACGGAAAGTTGCCCCTGGTTTGAATGGCGGCTCACGGCGGCTCGTGGCAACGGAAAGTTGCCTCTTGTTTGGGTGGTGCCACAGCAATCCGCAGACAGTCTTCATTGGCGGTGGTCGAACTCTTGGACACAGCGATGACGAAGACGGCCACAACAAATATATGGACACAGTCGCCTTTGGAAGCGTTGGCGACTAGACTTTGGGATGAAATCGAAACCATTGCATGGACCGAGACGCTATGAAAGCGTTGGGGGCTAGACTTCATGATGAAGTTGCCTACGTATCCCAAACATGGGAATCAAGCCTTACGTAGTTCCGGTTAAGGTACACTCGGGTATTTTAACCTTCACTTTGTTTGGCTCTCACTTTTGCCAAGGCGCCCAATGCGGGTTTTCGACCTTGCGAGCTTCTTTTCATTTTCTATTTCCTTTTTCTTTTCTTTTTTTCTCTTCTTTTTTATCTTTTCTTTTTTTTTTCATTTCTTTTCTTTTCTTCTTTTTTTTGTATTTTTCTTTTGCTCTAACTTTTGCCTGGGCCGCCCTTCCGGGTTTTCGGCCCAGCGAGCCTCTCAAAGGGTAAAAGTGTAGCAAGTCCATGCCAAATGGTTCCTGAACTGGAAGCCCCTCTGTGTCTAGGAGAACGGCTATTGCACTGATTTGTAGAAGAATCCATCATGGTTGCTCTACGAGCTTCTTCCGGCGAGATCCGCTCCTTCTGATTTGGCTTTGGTGCCTCTTGCTCGAGGGCTGTTTCAAAACTGGCCATACAGACCTTTCATGGCGTTTGTCCGTTGAACTTTCTGAACGTTCTGAACGGGTTCAAAGTCGGAAAACAAATGGGTTGAATCTTGAGGCTAAGAGCGATCCTAGGCTGCGCGACCTCAAGAGGGATTCCACACAGGTCTTCGCAGGGCCGCGCAAAATATTTGTTTTTGAAAGTTTTTAAGAAAGCGACAAATCGCTCGCGCCGAAGATAGCGTGCAACCAATCTGGATCAGGCCAGGATCCTTCTCAGTACTCACGCCGACAAGCATGATTTCACTCATTAAAAGGCTTAGCACGCCTCTCTTTCTCTCAAAATGATCAAAATTTTGCAAAACCCGAGGAATTCCTTCCTCTTCGTTTTCATCACCGCAGTGTTCAAAAAGGTTTGTTTTTTTTTGAAAAACTTAGGTTAATGCAATGAGTTTGGCGCGCAGGAGAGCAGGCGAGATGTACTGTCGACCCAATCAAATTCTCTGGCCCTTATGCTGAAAGCAAGCATGAAGTTGAGATAGCAACAGCTGTTCCGTTTGGATTGATTGGTGTAACTGGCTCCTTGGCAGAAACAGACTCAAAACAAAAACAGATAATAACAAAACGGCGTTCGGGACAACAACCCCAGAATCACCTAGTATTATATACAAAGGGGACTGACTCGACACAACAAGACAGACCCTTAAGCAAAAGACTGACTCAAGACAAAGAGACAGACTCAAAACAAAAGACTGACTCGATATCCAAGCCAGGATTTACAAAACTCGGTTTCACCGATGCTCAAATATGCGTGCCAGACGCTACATCCAAAATACACCAAATGTCGCCCGCAGGCGGTTCACTTTACATATTCGCAGTATCTGAGTCCTCGAAATCCAACAACTGGGTGGTAACGGACTTGGCTGAGGTGGGTGGAAGGATAACCTTGTTGTCGATCAAATCCTGCACTTCATGACGAAGGCGGGAACATCCATCGGTACTGTGACCGGACTGTTGGTGGTACGCGCAGTACAAGGTAGCATCATGCGTGGCGGAGAGATTCTTCGGGAGTGGCCGAGGCTCCAAAGGTTTAAGATGCCCATTCTTCGCCAATATTAGTAATGCCCTAGACAAAGGCATGTAGAGATCG
Source organism: Camellia sinensis (assembly GCF_055761805.1). Taxonomy (NCBI): domain Eukaryota; kingdom Viridiplantae; phylum Streptophyta; class Magnoliopsida; order Ericales; family Theaceae; genus Camellia; species Camellia sinensis. The sequence continues at coordinate 215,296,342 of NC_138961.1, forward strand.
TGAAAGATCCTGCGCCCTCGGGGCAGGTACTTTGAAGTTTGAGGATTCTTGCCAGATGCGCTAGCGAAAGGGTCGGCTGGCACTGCCTTGGCTTTTTGAACCTTTCCCGGTGCAGGGTTGGGAACTACAGGAATTGTCTGGGCATGACGGGGCCCATCCCGATTTTCTACCTGGCTTGAACTGCCTTTGATCAGAGCGGGGAAAGCATCATCCACAGCTTTGATCACGATCGCAGATGTTTGTTGCTTGTTCATCCCTCTGACTTTCAGAGCCTCGACTGCCCACAGCAGTTGTTCAATAGGGTCGGCGTCTACCTTTGCCTTGTCTTTTCCTCTGGCCTCAGCCTGATCAAGGGTCTGGGTTGGTGCTGGCATGTCGCGGCTGTAGCTGGAAGCCACCTCTGGCTGGCTGAGCTCTATCACAATCCGCCCCAGTAGCGGGGGCTCCTGTGGTACGAAATTCCCGGCATACGGCGCCGCTGGCGGTGAAGCCGACATTCCGTAGGCCAGATCGGCCACGGACCTCTGGAGGTTACCTATCATTCCCATCAATTCAAAGGTGGTGGGCTCACGAGCCTGGTATAACTGGGGAGCCCAGACCGGGTGCACAACGGGCGACCTGGGTGGGTGTGACATATTGATGCTGGCCTCACTCTGCGGAGCGGCCCCCTGTTCCAATGCTGCCGTCATAACCACAATTTCTTCTGAATTTTGTGCCGCCATAAATCCTGCCTCAGCAAGGGGAGACACTGGCTATTCTGTATCAACTCTGCCACTCTCTGAACTGAAAGGAAAAACAGGCAGCATTTCAGTCCAAACTGATCAAACACGGGCGTAGCCAAACAACTGTACCCTACTGCTGATCACTGTTCCCAGATTTCTGTTCCCAAAATACTGAATCTGATACCCGCGGATAACTGATTCCTGATAACGGATTCTCAACAATACTGATTCTGGTGCCCTCGGGCCCGATACTCAAACTCGCAAACTGGTATATGCGTTCCTGTAGAGATACACTCTAAAAGCACATAGCAAGTAAGTGAGAGCCAAAACACCCCTATGTTGGGGTAGGGTTTCCCTGTCCTATTTCGTCAAGAGCTAGGGTTTCACTACGCACACAGCGGTTTTCAAACAACCTAACATCGGGTAAGCAACCTGTCCTATTCTTGGAATGGTCACTATGGATCCGAACATGTACTAGGTCGAATGGTCAGAAAGGGTGCCCCGGTAAACCGGGGTTTGTGTTCCCATGCTGTCAGAGCCCATAGCCGGTCAGCCTTATGGACATGCCTTGACAAGACAAGCCTCCGGCAAACCGTTCAAGAATGGCAGATGGCAAACACTGTGTTCCTAGGCGCACCAATGCACATGCAATGCAAAGAAACACATAAATGAGATCAAAACAGGATATCATGAGTTCGAGTCAAGCTCTCTAAAAATCCCCAGCAGAGTCGCCAGAAACTATAACAAGTCCGCGGAGGGGGACCTCGCTACTACAGTTCGGACTTGCGATTTTTGTTGTCGCGGTTCGTAACCTGAACCAAAGAGTCCAAATCTGGCAAATCGTTTTGAGAAACAGATTTTTGAAAAAGTAGTGCCAAACATGGACTGCTTTGCCAGATATAGAGTCGCCACCTAAATATTTTTAAAATGGGGAAATTTAGGAAACCCTGACTCGATGCCGAAGGCCACTTGTCCGTCATCACCGGAGTTGTCTCGGCTCGGGAGCTGGGGTACGATCGGGGAAGGTCAGCTATGAGCACCCCCTGTCGCCTGGTCCGAAGACCGGCCTCTACTAACCGTGATATCCAATTTTGAAAACGTTATGTGTTCTTAAACCAATTATTAGCCTAGCGTTACTATGTTATGCGCGCAGCAAACAAGTATAGACTAGATTGCCTAATTTGGAAATAAGCATTGCATATCCGTTCGGTTTTGAAAAGTGCTTTGGAATTTGCTACTCGCAAGTAGGCTAAAATGCGGATTTCAACGAGTTTTTCCAACTCAAACAATCCAACCTTCACCCACAGGCATTCAAACAGTTTAACACATAAGCATTTAGCTGCATGGCAAGCATACTGTCATGTTAACATTCACATGCATGCGAGATGCTAAAGCATAAATACTTACATCGTACTCCGTGCCAAAACAGTAAACTAGTTAGCAAAACATGCGTGTCCTAGTTCATGTTAAATTGCCTAATGCAACACATACAAGATGCAATTAGATAGGCTCGGCTAACCTAAGCATGGCATATGAAATGCGATCAACTATCACATATTCAATTTGTGATTTGAAGTACAAATGCAGTTAGCGTGATGTACCAAGCCTAATGCATGCAGTACAAATGCATGAATGCACGCATGCATAGCATAAGGTATGCTAACTTAAACATGCCCTAATCTACCATCATAAGCAGGTAAATAAAAGGGAAGAAAGACGTGAGGTTGGAAGACATACACACACTCACGCACACTTATTACATGTTTACCCTCACTCGGAGGGACCAAGATAATAATACAAATTAATTAACTACGCAAGCTAATTAATATTACAAATTGCCTAATCAACTAAGCAAAATAACTTAAAACTAAGAAAACAGGAAAGACGCCTCGGGAAACGCACCGCCATGCATAGGCTGCCTCTGTTTTCCTTCCTTCACTCCTCTGGAGGCTATCAAAACCTCAGGACTGCATCCCTGGACACTGGGGAGTGCCACTGGCTGAGTCGAATTACCACCGGCAGTGGTGTGTGGCCATCGGCACAAAATGAAGCTGTCGGCAGAGGAATTGTTGCCGGTCGGCACCTTACACTGCCGGTCGGCAGAGTGTTCCTGCAGAATCTGCAAATGACAGCAACAGAGGGCAAGGCAAAGCATGGCAGCACAATTCAAGGCATATATGCACCAACCATGTCCCTCATCATGATAATGACTCAAAGGGGCATGTGCCTTGATTCTCGGACCACCAATCACGCATTTCTATGCATGATGGCCCAAAGAACCAAGTATGCAACTTTCATTTCAAATGCATGCAAACCAAATCAAATCAAACAAGGCCCAATTCCTATCACTAAGTCAAGGAACAAGGCATGCATGCAAGATGCAATGCAACCTAGGCATACAAGCTAAGGATGCAACATGGCATGGCAACAAACTTATGCAAGCATACAAGCATACATATGGCAATGCAAATAGATGGAAAGATGGACTTAAACATGAATTAGGCAGCTCTAAATAGGCCTAAAACAGTTGCCATAATGCTATAATATGAGGGACCAAATACACATGCACACATACACATGTTGAAGGCCAACACTTAGGCACAAATTGAACAACCCTCAAACACATTTGAAAGGGGGAATCATGGACTAATTAGCATGCAACATAAGCATTGAAATCATGCTAAAACATGGTGCCAAACCAAGCAATAAATCAAGCCAAGCATGCATCAAATGGCCTAAGTGCTCAAAACAAACCAATGGAGCATTGGACTACACTTAGCAAGACCAAACATGGCATGAAATCATTGACCAAAAACAAAGTTTTAGGACATTAATACAAGGCCTAAGGACCACTTAGATGGCATCTAAATGATTCAAAAACAAAGGCATGCATAAACACCAAAACATGGAGCATGAGATGACAACCTTACAAGGCATTAAAGGGATATCAAATGCGAGCTCTCAAGCATACAATAAGGTCTGAAACGGCATGGTGGATGGTCCCAAATCACCAAAACAATGCAAGGATAGCATGCTATACATTCACATACTTAAGGCCAACAAGCCGGAATGCAAAGGGGCTATATGATGCATGCCAAATTCGACCCAAACATCCTAGGACAGACCTAGAACATGGCAAAACATGCACAAAATCTTCACAAGACTAAGCCTAAAACATGCTCCAACAAAGGCTAACAACCTAAGGCACATTGAGGCAATAACATGGCATTACATGGCAACTATGCTAAGCATGCATGGGGTACCAAAACCAACTTAAAATCATGTTATATTATGGATATATAAGCATGAAAAACAGCCTAAACATGCTCAACACACACTCAAGCATAAGCTCTCTTAAGAGACCAAAATATGTCCTTTTCAAGGACAACAAGGAGAGGGGGTGGCCCTCTCCTTCTTGGGACTTCAAGGCATCACCTTCACCACTGAAATCCCTCAAGATTTCAGTGGTGAAGAGACCCCAACACCAAAATCCCAGAGCTAGCACAAAAGGGCACAAAATGAGGCCTTTCAAGGCCAAAGGGTGTTCAAACTTACCCAAACCACAAAACACTCTTAACAAACAATCAAGAGGACTAAAAAACAGAACTTTTTTGTGTTATACAATAAGCACGAAAATAGCTCTAAGATAGGTAGAAAATCAATGCAAAAATGGGGAATAAAGGTGTAAGTTTCTTACCCTTGATGACCTCTTCAACAATGATGCTCCAATGGCCTCCTTTAGCTTGAATCCAACACCAAAACTTCAAAATCAGTCTCTTAGAACCTCAGTTCCAAGAGGAAGGTGGAACACTAGGTGCTTGTGTGCAATAGTATGGACTAAAACACACACAAGAGCACAAAAGAGAGGGAAAGAGAGATAGAATGTGTATCTAACCCTAACCCTAGAACTCAAACCCTAACAATGGCTGTCTAAGCTCTCAAAATATCTTAAATCTCTAACCCCTCAAGCCAAGAGACCCATCCTCTCTCTATATGGCACTTCTTGTCTTGTAAAGCTTACAAGACAAGCTTTATAAGAGGGAGATCCCTCCATACACGTGTATGGAGGGGAGCAAAAGCAAGACAGCTGTCTTAAAATATCTGCAAAAGCAGATGCACAGTAATCGGCCGGCCAAAAATGCCATCTTGGCCAAAAAGAGTGCCGGCCGGCAATATACATTGCCGGTGGCAGAAAAAACCAGCCGGTGGCCTCTAGCCATTGCCGGTGATGGGTGGGGATGGTCCACAAACCCTACCCTGCCCTTCCAAGGCAAAACACAAGTGTTTGGTGCAAAACCAGACACTAAACGGTCGAGTTCGGAGATTCTGAGACAAGGCGAGTAGCCGAGACCTCTGGGAACTCCAAATGAACACAAACATGGATGATCACCGTGTGTTCAAACGGTGACCTCCAAGTCTTGAGGACGGTCAAAAATGGGGTGTCTACAGGGGCCACCCCCTTTGATTTGAGGCCTCAAAAGCACATGCCTACCACTAAAAATCCACTGGATTTCAGTGGTTAGAAGGCCAAACCAAGGCTAGCTCGGAGGCCTTAAGGCATGACTCAAAACAAGGCTAAACAAAGCCAACAAGAGGGTTAAAGACCCTCAACAGTAAAAAGACCTTATAAAAACTTCAAAACCACTTAACTACAAGACTTTTTTTCAATTGAAAGCAAGGCCTAAAACAATATGCAAGGATGACCAAAATGAGGTACAAAAAAGTACTAAAAAGGAAAATAAGCTCACCGTTGAAGATCAACTTCGAAACTAGCAACTTCAGGGGGTAAAACCTCACTTTCAGAGCTCAAGAAGTCCTCCCAAGAACCTCAATCCAATGGTGGCAGTGTATCTCTAAGTGTTGTAGTGTAAAAGTACAAGGAAAATGGACTTCAAAGCACAAATCAACAACGATATATATATAGAGAGAGATATTTCTTCTCAAAAGTGCTGAACCTCTGCTAAGGAGAGAGGATCTCTCCTTATATAGGAGAAAAGCAATACAAAGCTTCTTCAAGAAGCTTGGCAAGAGCTTCATCCCCCTATACACGTGTATGGAGGGCAGATAAAAGGATTCCAGCTGGCTCAAAAGATCTGGAGTGAAACCTGCTGAGACAGGGGTGCTGATGGCCAGCAGTGGCTCATTGATGGCCGTCAGGCTCAATCAATGGCCGGCAGCAACAAAGTAAGGGGTCGACAGGTCCAAAAAGTAGCTGGCAGTGCACCAAGAAGCACATTTTGAAAGGACGAAGTCATGGTCCAAGAATGGGGCAGAAAGGGTACAGGGTCTGGAAAGCTCGAACCTGTGACGTTCCGTCACGAAAGTCGAATACCCGACGAGAAATCGAACTTGTGGCTAGATGTACCTGCAAGCACAACCGAGTCTTGTGGACGGTAAAAAATGGGGTGTCTACACTATGCTGCGAGTCTAGCTTGTTTTTGCTACTATTTTGACCTGCCTTAGGACTGTTTTGGATGGTTGGGGTCATTTGAGCATTGCTTAGTATGGTTGTAATGTAAAGGGCCTTGACTGGCTTTGAGTTGTGAGGCCTTTAACATGTTGTGCATGTGATGTTTGCATGTTTTGGCGTCATTTGGCATGTTATTGCAGAGCATATATATTTGCCACACTTCCATATTTTTCACTCTTTAAGTTCTCTTGAGAGTTAAGCTTTATGCCTTGCTTGCGAGCCATCATTTGCGCATGCATTTTCTTGCTTTTCATACTATCATTTCAGTCCATTTTAGCCACTGTTTTGGCATGCATGAGGTCTGTTTGGGGTTGGTTTAGCCCTTTGTGCATTGTATTGCATACCTCTAGTGTTGTGTCCTTCACTAGCCTTGGTATTCTTGGCTTCTAGCATGCATTGCATGGCTCGTTAACATGTTTTATCATCATTTAGCATGTTATTCCGGTGCTGAAATTATGCCATTGCACTCCATTGTTTACTCCTTCATTTGTTTTGAAAGAGGTCTTGAGCCCCTTGTTGGCTTGAGCAAGGAATTGAGGCTCTCATGCCTAATGGTTTTAGCCTTCTCTTGAGGGCTTCTACTAACCAAAAGCATGAGCTTCTTTCATGCTTAAGGTATTTGTGGTTTAGGCCATGTTTCCCATTGGAGGACAATCACATTTGGACTTAACTGATTAAAGGACTTGTCGGTAAACTAAAATGTGTAAACAAAATCAATCAAGTAAAATGTGCCAAGATAAGCATGTTGCATGTGTACATTGCATTGTGTTCAACCGGACGTTATGTTGAACACAAAGTGAATTGGTCCATTTCATACTTGAAGTGATGAATATGGGCCAATCCCCTTTATCTCCATTGCCTTTGATTATCCATGATAAGGCGATGGTCCAAGTGTAGACGTCCCCGAACGCCCCGGGAGGGTGAGGTCCCGTTCCGTTCGTTTTGCGGGTCTACTACAGCTCGGACTCAAATTGTCACGGTTCTTAATCTGAACCAAAGAGTCCAAATCTGGCAAATTGTTTTGAGAAAACAGATTTTTAGAAAAAGAAGTGCCAAACATGGACTACTTTGCCAGATACAGAATCGCCAGGTAAATATTTTATTTCGGGGAATTTAGGAAACCCTGACTTGGTGCCAAAGGCCACGTGTCCGTCATCACCAAAGTTGCCTCGGCTCGGGAACTTGGGTACTATTGGGGAAGGTCAGCTATGAGCACCCCCTCTCGCCCGATCAAAGATCGGCCTCTACTAACCGTGATATCTTGTTTTGAAAGCATTATGTGTTCTTATTCCAGTTATTAGCCTAGAATTACTATGTTATGCGCACAGCAAACAAGTATAGACCAAATCACCTAAATTGGAACAAAACATTTCATGTTTGTTTTGAAAATGGTTTACTACTCGCAAGTACGCTAAGATGCAGGTTTTGTCACCCTCAAGTGGGCTTTTAGAAAAGATGGTTTTGCCACTATCTAGTGGGCTTAAAATTCACAGTTTTAATGCGTTATCCCAATTTAAGCAATTCGACCTCCATCTACAGGCATTCAAGCAGTTATATCACATAAGCAGCTAGCCTCATGGTAATCATGCAATTATGGCAACACTCACACGCATGCGGCATGCTAAAGCATAAAAGCTCACCTAGTACTCCAAGCCAAAACAGAAACCAGTTACTAATCACATGCATGATCCTGGTTCATATTTGAAATGACTAATGCAACACATGCAAAGATGCAATCCAAACAGACTCGGCTATCCAAAACATGGCATGTGAAATGCTGCAACTAACAAATACTCAACTTGGAATTGAAATACGAGTGCAGTTAGCATGATGTACCGAGCCTGGTGCATGTAAGACAAATGTATGGATGCACGCATGCTAAGCATAAGGTATGCTAATTTAAATATGCCCTAGTTTACCATCATAAGCGGGTAAATAAAAGGGAAGAGAGACGTGGGGTTGGAAGACATACACACACTCACGCACACTTATTACACAATTGCCCTCGCTCGGAGGGTCCGAATAAATATTACAATCCGAATAAATAATACTAAGTTAAATATTACAAAATTTCTAATCTAATTAACAAATTAAATGCAAAGAGAAGATGGCCGCAGCCCCCCGCCTCGGGATGCGTGAATGATGCATGCTCGGATTTATCTTGCCCCGAAAGCTCGTACCACACCACTGCTGCCTCTGTTTACACTGCCCTGCTTCTCTGAAAACTGCCAAAGTCCTGGGACAGGTTCCCTGGACCCTGTAGGACACCATCGGCTGAAGAGAATACCCGCCGGCCATGGAAATCATCCATCGGCTGGGGTTTCATATTATCGGCCATCAATCCATGGCCGGTCGGCACTCTACAGTGCCGGTCGGCAGAAACTCCCTGCAAAAACTAGTTTTGACAGCAACAAGGACAGACAATGTATGGCATGAAGTTTCAAGCAAATGTGTGTGCGGGCACACTCCCTATCATGCAAGGGACTCAAGGGAGCATGACCCTCGACCCTCAGGCCATCAATCATGCATTTTGATGCGTGATGGCCTAAGGAGCCAAGGTTGCAATTCAATGCAAATGCATGCAACATATAAATGAAGGCCAAAACCCAATCATGCCAAAGTCAAGGGCCTCGGTGACCGAGAGTTGAGACGCGTTACATCACTTGTGTTATGAACACTTCTTAACCCTCACACTTGGTTTGACACCCCAAACCAAGTAATGCATTGCATGTTATGCAAACATGGCTCGAAAATGCAACATATCACAAAAAAAGACAAGGCATGCAAAATGTAATGCAATATATCATGGCAAGCATACAATGTTCCTAATATGCAATGCTACAATGCAACTCATCACGTAATGCTAATATGGTACAATGCACGCATGCAATTAGAGGCAACAAGTCAAACATACAACCATGTCCAAGAAGGGACTTAGACTGAAATGGGAGGCCTCAAACACACTCAAAACAGTGGCTAAAAGTACCTCAAGTGATGGACAAAATGCACTACAAACATACAAGTCAAAAGAGGGGCCAAAGCTAAGGCATAACAAAAGGCATTCTACCACCACTAACCCAAACAAACATGGCATGAACTATACAACCAAAAACAGAATTTTGGCATGCAAAAAGAGCCCCAAAACCCACACATATGGCATCCCAAATGAAACAAACACCTAGGCATACACAATGCATGTTTCAAGGCATAAGAGGGTGCAACTTCAAAACATGAGAGGAGCGATGAATGCAAGTATACAAGCATGGTTTAGGGACTGAAATAACATGCTAAGTGATTCCAAATCACCGAAATAGCCTAACCAATGCATGTTCATGACCCATACCCTTAAGACTCTCAAGCCAAAATGCAAAGAGGTGACACCAAACATGGCAAGCATGACTGAAACAGTGACCAACAGATCTTGAACATGGCAAAATGATGCTAATACCTTCATAATATTAGGCTAGATCTTGCGAGAATCATGGCCTTAATGTATGGCATACCTCTAGGCAACCTTGAGGAGATATAAAGCAAGAATAACATGCCTGAAAGAGATCAACAAACCCACATGAGACAGAGGTAAAACATGTTGTATAAACACCAAATAAGCTCTGAAATGAAGCTAAACAAAATTAGACATGCATGCTACCACATTGAGCCAAATATGCAAACAAGAGAGAGACCAAGGGAGAGAGGTGTCCCTCCCCTATGCAAGACTTCAAACCCTCTTCTTTACCACTGAAAATCCACTGGATTTCAGTGGTGAAAAGAACCAAACACTCAAGCAAATAAAGCCTAACAATGGAAGCACCAAAAGGGCCAAACAAGGCCTAAGAGGGTGAGTCCGACCCCCAATGCCAAAACACCCTGAATGAAAGTTCTTAAGCAGGAAAATATAAGACTTTTTTATGTTATACTCAAAGCTTGAATCAATATGCAAGACAGGTCAAAAGCCAATGCAAGATTGGGGAAATTAAAGTGAAAATCTTACCCTTGAAGAACACTTCAAGAACAGTTGGTCCAGCCACACTCTTCTGAGCAAAATCAGTCCAAAATCTCAAAAAACAACCCTCAATGCCTCTCAATCTCGGAGCAAGGTGTAATGGTGTGTGTATTAGTGCAAAAGTAAGGTCAAAATGCACTTTTAGGCCAAGAAAACACACACAAGGGAGGAGAGAGAGGGAAATATAGAGAGAGAGTGTGTGTATAAGATGTATATGTATATAAGCTCTGGTTTTTTTTATGTTCAAAACTCTAACCTCAATAATGGAAGAAGAGAGGTGCTTAAATAGGCAAAGGGAAATGATTTAAGCTTCTCAAAGAAGCTAAATGAAAGGGGCAAAGGGGGCAAAGGAGTCAAGACTTCTTGAGGAAGCTAAGACAGCTGGCCAAGCTTCTTGAGGAAGCTTTGACAAAGGGTCAAGCTTCCTCAAGAAGCTTTGACCAAAAGGGGGCAAAAGGGGCAAAATAGCCACTTCATGCACGGGGAGGAGTGTTGGTGCATTCCAGCTGGCATAGCTGGCATGCACCAAGTCTGAAGGGTGCAAAAGAGTCACACTGGCCAGCAAAAAAAGTCACCGACCAAAACAAAGTGCTGGTCGGCAAAATATAGTGCCGACCGGCCATTGGTTTTTAAAAACCACTGCCGGTGGCACCAATAAACGGCCGGTGATGTGAGGGGACAACCGGTGGGGTGTGGGAATGGCCAACAAGCTATTCCCTGCCTCTCAAGGCAAAAACACAAGTGTTTGGTGCAAAACCAGACACCGAAAAGTCGAGTCAAGAGATCCTGAGGCGAGGTGCGCAGCCGAGACCTCTGGGAACTCGAGATGAACACAAGCACGGATGATCACCGAGTGTTCCAACGGTGACGTCCAAGTCTTGAGGACGGTCAAAAATGGGGTGTCTATAGTTGCCCCTCTTTGGCAGAACTTGAAAGTCATAACAATGATGGGAGTGAATGTCAAAGCCCAGAGACGACCCATTTTTGGCAAGGCCGAAGACTTAGACAGACATGCAAGACAAGCAGGATATGTGCCCGAAGGCAGGGGCAAAATGCAAGACAATGCACAAAGCCGAACATAACTTATGATCATGCAAAGAAAGCTGTAACGAAGCATAACATGCGACAGTTTTAAGCTAGCATACACCAAACTACACTATAATGCAGAAAAGGATGTAAGAGAATTATGTAATTCTCGATACGTCTCACGCAGAGGATACAATACCTGTCCGGTTCGTCTGGTTGCACCAGCCTCAAATGAACCGTACATACAATATTGTGCCTGAAAAGAAAGCAAACTTAACCGGTACAATATCGTTAGCAACATGCATATTAATGTACTTGAAAATGCGTGACAACGCAAAGCAAGTGGGAAGCATAACAATGCTGTGAAGGCACAGACATGTAAGTGGAGCACGCGGTCTACGCGGGCAACGAAAGTGATCATAAGCATGCGGTCTACGCAAGCAATGAAATTGGTTTCAAACGTGCAGTCTACGCAAGTAGAACATGCGGTCTACGCAAGTAATGAAACTGTTTGCAAACATGCGTTCTACGCAAGTAAAACATGCGGTCTATGCAAGTAATGAAATTGATTACAAACACGCGGTCTACGCAAGCAAAACATGCGGTCTACGCAAGTAGTGAAATTGATTACAAACATGCGGTCTACGCAAGCAAAACATGCGGTCTACGCAAGCAAACATGCGATCTACGCAAGTAATGAAATTGATTACAAACATGCGGTCTACGTAAGCAAAACATGCGTTCTACGCAAGTAATGAAATTGATTACAAACATGCGGTCTACGCAAGCAAAACATGCGGTCTACGCAAGTAATGAAATTGATTACAAACATGCGGTCTACGCAGGCAAAACATGCGGTCTACGCAAGTAAAACATACGGTCTACGCAAGTAGTGAAATTGATTACAAACATGCGGTCTACGCAAGCAAAACATGCGGTCTACGCAAGTAATGAAATTGATTACAAACATGCGGTCTACGCAAGTAAAACATGCGGTCTATGCAAGTAGTGAAATTGATTACAAACATTCGGTCTACCCAAGCAAAACATGCGGTCTACGCAAGCAAAACATGCGATCTACGCAAGTAGTGTGTATGAGAAGAGTTGAATGTACATACGTAAGTAAAAACATGTTATTCACGATGCTGGAATGTAAAGTATTGTAACACAGCATAATTGAAACGATTTGTGGAATCCACAAGACATGAAAAGGATACGGGAAGGGACGTTCTTCGTACGTACCAAGCATCGCTCGTAGAAGTCGTGGCCTGAGGTCAACTCAAAGGTTCATGTTTCAAAAGTGTGTTTTCCCGCATTGTCTCGAGTGATGAAGGTGCCAAACCATGTAGTTAACCCGAACAAAGGTACGGAAGGTGCGTTGACCGCAAGGGGAGTTTTACTGGTATCAATTCTGACACTTTGCTACCCTGTCATTCTATGCTTTACTTTCCTTTTTACTGGAAGTTTAAGCACATTGAACTGCCTCGGGCAGGCTTTATTCTTTCTCAAAATTACATATTTTGCAAAACACGTGATGGGAATGAAATAACCATTTTGTTCAAAAGATGTTGCATTTGTAAATTTTCTATGCATTGCATCGCAAGGTATCACACCACAATGAGAACGAAATTGAACCTGTTTTGAACATTGAGTACTTGCATCGTAATAATCAGGTAGTGAACCGACTTACAACTCGATAAGCAAAACAAAGGCATGATATAACCAATCAAGTGTAAGTACAACTCGATAAGCAAATCAAAGACTTAAAGAGAGTGAAATACAACTAGATAAGAAAATGTACAATAACTTGATAAGCAGACAGGTGTGACTCCGCAAGAATCGATCACCGGGGGGGGGGGGTTGGAGGTGGTGGAGTTCCCCAATACCTTGCATAAACAGCTCAGGGAACAAGGAGGAAGACCATCGGCCAGGGGTAGAGGCCATCGGCCATAAGAAATGGCCATCGGCCAGAAATTTGTTCGGTCGGCAAAAGTGATGGCCGGTCGGCACAATATTTGGCCGGCCGACCAGGAATGAAGGAACCACCAGAATGTTGACACTTGTCCTCCACCCAACCTTATCTCCTACAAAAGACCTTAGCTTCGTAGTTTTTCTCAATTCCACACTGATTTGCTCTAGTGGAAGAGTTTCTTGCTCAAAATCTTACAGCTTGGATTGCTAACTTGGATGGCTCAGAAAAGTTGAATTTCCGGGGTTTCGACATAAATGCACTATTCACTCTGGGTCGTACCCCATTGCACCTTCCCTTTCTCCATGCCGCGGCGAGGTTTTGGAATCCGGTGACGCATGTCTTTAGCTTCGCCGGGCAAGAGATATGTCCTACCTTCGAAGATTTCCAAGCCTTAATGGAGTCCGAGCGCGACGAGGAGCTCCTGCCCCAACTTAATTTTGGCCATGCCCAATCCTTAGGGAAAATGTGTGGACTCATTATGCGTAACGCTCGGTCTCTGATTTGTGACGGGATGCTGGATATTCCGAGTTTGATCGATTAGTTTTCTGATGCCGGTGATCACAACAATCATCATTGGCAAGGCTTCCGGTGACACGCCCTCTGTTTGTGCATGCTATCTCATTTTCTATTTGTCTCAGGCTCCGGAGGGTCTAGTGTCCGGTTGACCGAGGTTGCCCAAGGCTTGAAGGAGGGCAAGAGCTGTATTGCCATGACTCTGGCTGAGACGTTGATAGGCTTAGACGCCTTTTATCGTCGTGAGACGACCAGATTAGCAGGGAGTCCACTACTACTACAGGTAATGTTTCCCACCCAATCTCACATATGTATCGCTCACATTACTCGGCCCTCAAGCTCGGTTTTTCTCACAAAACTCTATTCTCACTTTTCTCTCATCGTACATCTCTCTATTCTTTATTCTCTCATTTTTCATCCCTTCCCAGGTATGGCTGATAGACAAACTGCAGGTTGTGGACTCTTGCCCAGCATATTCAGCTCGCGGCTACTTCTTCTGGCACCATCTAGTCAATGCCCTTGATGAGGGATGGTGGTTCGCTTGGATGTGTTGCTTGTCCGCAGACCGTATTGCTTGGCGGTGCCCTTGGCTCAGCCTTCCGACAATGAGTTACAACATGTCCCGGCAGACTAGGATTCAATTGATTGGTCTCACTCACTGTGTATTCTACTTCCCATTCCAGATTTGACGCCAATTTGGCCATGATTAGACCTGCCCACCAGCGGGGATGGAGTATCCTGCTGCATTCCCAGCCTGAGGCGCACAGCTTGCTCTGCAGGCCACCGCGTGGAGGACGAAAGAACTCCTGGCCCCCGCTCCCACTTGCAATTGCACTTTATCTAATGAGTGCTTGGATTGGCTCAATGAAGAGGCACAAGAAGGGCCCAGCTTGGCATCAGAGGCTTCGACCAGCTCTGGGAAGGGGCGCAAGAACATCTGACTTGACTATGCCCCGGATTTATTGCTTTATTAGTACTTTCAAGTTTTCTTTATGAATGTAATAAAAAGCAACTTCGATTCTATGCAAGAGCAGGAGAACACAATCAATGAAATTGAAGGTTGTGGCACTGAAAATTTTCCTCTTTGGTCCAAAAATGGTCTTAGTTGTAAAAAGATTAATTTGAACAAAGTCAACTTTTATTAAAACTTTTCAGAAACATTTTCGATATGGATCAGAACTTGACACGCCTAAGATATGTCACTGAGATGCACAACCCCAGATCCTTGCCACTGGAAAGTTGCCCCTAGTCTGAAGAGTATCGCGGCACTGCATGGCAACGAAAAGTTGCCCCTAGTCTGAATAGCACTGCACTGGAGATTCCAATGGATGCTGATAGACAAAGATGACTGAGATGATCGAATGGACAAAGTTGATCGGGGAAAAGGTTACGGCTGAACTCCAGGATGAAGTTGCCTACGTATCCCAAAGATGGGAATCAACCCTTACGTAGTTCAGGCTTAGGTTCACTCGGGTATTTTCACTCTCCTTTTACGCTCTAACTTTTGCCAAGGTCGCCCTTTGCGGGTTTTCAACCTTGCGAGCTCAGTTTTTATATTTTCTAATTTTTTGTGCTCTAACTTTTGCCTAGGTCGCCCTTTCGGGTTTTCGGCCTAGCAAGCCTCTCAGGGGTAATATTTCTTCAACTTGTCCATGTTGATCGGTTGGGAAAATTCTAGGCCATCTAGGTCCATCAGGACCACAACTCCACCTGACCAGATAGCTTTGATGATGTAGAGACCAGTCCAATTGGGTCTGAACTTGCCCCTTGGGTCGTGGATGGGAGCTCGGTTGTCCTTGAGCAACAAATCTCCTTCCTTTAGATTCCTAGACTTAACTTTCTTGTTGAAAGCCCGGGCAATCTGCACTAATAGCCTTGAACATGGTGCAGTGCTTTCAGTCTTCTCTCATCAAAAAGCATGAGTTCCTCAAATCTGCTCTACTGCCAATCTGCTTCGGCTATTTGACACTAAACCAATACTCTCAATGACGGAACCTCAATCTCGATAGGTAGAATGGCCTCCATCCCATAAACCAATGAATATGGAGTCGCTCCGATAGAAGTTCTAATTGAAGTCCTGTAGCCCCACAGAGCAAATGGCAGCTTGTCTGGCCAATCCCGATAGGTTTCCACCATCTTCTGCAGTATGTGTTTGATATTCTTGTTGGCGGCCTCGACCGCTCCGTTGGTTTGCGGCCGGTATGTGGATGACTTATGAAAAGCCACGTTCTATTTCTCCAACAAGTCAATCACTTCCTTCTTGAAGTGGGAACCGTTATCCGAAATAATCTCGTTTGGGACCCCGTAGCGGCAGATGATGTTGTTTTTGATAAACTTTGCAACGTGCGACGCCTTCAACACGGCATATGATTGGGCCTCGACCCACTTTGTAAAGTAATCTATCGCGACTAGGATGAACTCATGCCCATTCGATCCCTTCGGAGTGACAGCCCCGATCACATCAATTCCCCAAACTGAAAACGGCCATGGGGAAGTCATGTTGTACAGCTTCGACGGCGGGATGTTCATGCGGTTTGCATGGATCTGACATTTGTGGCATCGCCGAACAAAACCGATACAATCCTCCTCCATGGTGGACCAGTAGTAACCCTGTATGAGGATCTTCCGTGCTAGCATTACTCCGTTCATGTGTGCACCGCACTCTCCTCCATAGATGGCCTTCATCAGGCGCTTCGATTCTTCGGCTTCGACACATAGCTTGTGCATTCCCAGATGACCTCTCTTATACAGCTTACGCCCACAGATGATGAACTGAATGGCCATTCTTCTAATCGCCCTCTTATCCTTGGCATTTGCCCCTGGTGGATACGTCTCTTTCTCCAAGAAGTTCCAAATGTCGTAATACTAGGGGTTTTCGTCCTGAACTTCGTCTATGGCAGCGATTGATTCATGTGCCAGCACAAACTTCTGATCAATAATAACCGGACGCATCCGGACTCCAGACGGGATGTCTATCATGGAAGATAGAGTTGCTAGCGAATCTGCGAACCTGTTGTTCTCTCTTACTAGATGAGTGAAAGTTAGCTACTCAAACCGAGGAATTAACAAGTCCAAGGCCTGGTGGTAAATTATCATTTTTTCTTCTTTGACTTTCCAGTCTCCTTTTGCCTGAGACACAACAAGGTTCGAATCCCCGATGACGTCTAACCGTCTTGCCCCTAGTTCCAGGGCTGCTTCTAAACCGACAATACATGCCTTATATTTTGTTTCGTTGTTCGAGACTTTGAACCGGAGCTTGAAGGCTAGAGGGATACGGGAATTGTCAGGTGCTATCAGCAACACTCCTATCCCATACCCGTACTGATTTGACGCTCCGTCAAAGTACATCGTCCAATACTCATCGTCGACGTGCAAAATTGCTTCATCTAGAAATAGGTATTCAACTGCTCCACCTCCTTCCACTGGATGATTGGCTAAGAACTCTGCTACTGCTCTTCCTTTTACTGACTGACGCGTCACATACTTTAGATCGAACTCGGAGAGCAACAGCAACCAACGAGCTAGCCTACCCGTAAGCGCTGGTTTCTCGAAAAGGAATTTTATGGGATCCAGTCGTGAAACCAACATTACGGAGTGAGCTAACAGGTAGTGCCACAGCTTTCTGGTAGCCCATACTAAGGCCAAGCAAGCCTTCTCCAACGGTGTGTAGCGAGTCTCATACTCTAGCATTTTCTTGCTCAGATAGTGGATGGCTCTCCCCACCTTGTCCTCTGACTCTTGCGCGAGCATCCAACCCATTGTGGTCTCAGTCACTGAAAGATACAATATCAACGGTCTCCCCTGTTCTGGTGGTGACAACACGGGCAGGTTCTGTAAATATTCTTTGATCTGTTCAAAAGCAACTTGGCATCGGCTGTTCCATTAGAATTTCCTTCCTTTCTTCAGGAGACCAAAAAGTGGTTCACAACTCAAGGTTAATTTTGAGATAAACCGTCTTATGAATTGCACTTTACCCAGAAAGCCTCGCACCTCCTTTTCAGTCCTCGGTGGTGGCATTTCTAAGATGGCCTTGATTTTGGAAGGGTCGACTTCGATGCCCCTTTGTGTAATCAGAAACCCTAGCATTTTTCCTGCCGTAACACCGAACGTACACTTATGAGGATTCAGCCGCAACCGGAATTCTCTGATCCTTTGAAAGAACTTTTGCAAGGTGGTGTAGTGGCCCTCCCTTTCTTTGGATTTGACAATCATGTCGTCCACGTATACCTCCACCTCTTTGTGGATCATGTCATGCAATATCGTGGTTGCGGCCCGTTGATATGTAGCTCCAGCATTCTTTAACCCAAACGGCATCACTCTATAACAGTATGTCCCCCACGGGGTGGTGAAAGCAGTCTTCTCCTAGTCTTCGAGGGCCATCACTATCTAATTGTAGCCTGAGAAACCATCCATAAACGAGAGCAAAGCATGCCCCGCTGTAAAATCCACCAACTCATCAATATGTGGCAAGGGAAAGTCGTCCTTCGGACTAGCTCTATTCAAATCCCTGAAATCTACGCATACTCGAATCTTGCCATCCTTCTTCGGCACTGGAACAATGTTGGCCAACCAAGTCGGGTATTCGGATACTAACAGGAAGCCTGCGTCGATTTGTTTGGTGACCTCTTCCTTAATCTTAAGAGCCCAGTCCGGGCGAATCCTCCTGAGTTTCTGTTTGATCGGTTGGGCCTCAGGGTCGAGAGGGATCTGGTGCTGTACAATCTCCAGATCGATTCCAGGCATGTCTTCGTAGGACCACGTGAAAACGTCTTTGAAATCTTTTAATAAAGCGACTAAGCGCTCGCGTTCCCCCCGAAGACAACGTGGACCCGATCTGGACCAGCTGCGGGTCCTTCTCAGTACCAACATTCACAGTAGTGATTTCATCCATTAAGGGTTTAACAAATCTTTCCTGCTCTTGATCAATTAATCGTTGCAAAACTGGAGGAATTTCTTCCACGTCGTTTTCATCAAAATTTTGAAAATCCTGATTTAAGCAATAAATCAAAGGCACAGAAAAATACTCAGAAACCACATCCACATCATTCTCATTAAATACTTCCAAGCCGTCCGATTCTTCTGTTACAACAGACTCAAAAGAGAAAGAAAATGACGACCTAGACAGGACTGTGGCATCCGAGTTATCACCCCCAGGAATACCGGACTAGGACTCAGTCGAGCTGGAACCTGATTCCGACTCACAAGACTCAGTGGAATCAGATTCCGGCTCACTACCTGACCCGGTGCTGCTTGATAAAAATCCCTCTTTGTATTGCCAAACGAGAGAGGGTGCGATGGATGCATCTAAAATAGTTGATGGTAGGCCCGCAGCCGTTTCATTCCCGATCATGCATACCGAGAAGTTATCCCCCAAGCACTTCTGTTCGATCAGAGGATCTGAAAGTAGACATGCCAGCGCTACCCCCATTTCATTTTCAACGTCCTCAGACTGCGCTTCCTTACTTTGCTCAACCTTAGCTGATAGATCTGTCTGCCCTTCGGCAATGTCATCCTCAGGTAGCTGTAGGTCAAAGAAAATCTCAAACCCCGGTACGCGCTTCCTCTCCGCGTTCAGCTACGGCTCTGGGAAGCCACAAAATAGAAAATCCTTCCCCTCTCGGACGAAGCGTCCGTTTAGGGTACCCTAGATGGGCCTATGCATCAACTCAAAAGGCTTCCCAGCCTGCTTTACTCTGGCTCTTCCAGCCATTTCCTTTCCCTTCCTTATCCAGTCCTCTTTGGTGGGTAGATAACCCAAGCCAAAGGTATGTGGGTTATGTGGCACTTCGGCCAATGCTGCGACGCCCTTCCGGCCGCTCTTTCCCAATCCCATCCCAGGGATATGTTGAAACTTTTTCATGAGGTATACCGCTTGGGCACTGACATATACCCCCTCATTAGCGGCCATGATGTCCTGTACAACCCGAGCCTCAGCAAGGGTGAAACCTGACAAAAACACGTCCTCCATGCCGTGCTCAATTTCCAAAACTGGCGTAGATACTTCCGGCGGTGGATGGATCGATGAATTCTCAAAAACAATGGCTACTCCCTTTCCATAGGGGTATTTCACCATTTGATGCAAGGTAGAAGAGACTGCCTTGACTTAATGCAGCCACGGCCGCCCCAAAAGCAGGTTGAAAGTTGCAGGAACCTCCAAGACATGGAAATCTATCTCATGCTGTCCCGGCCCAACCTTTGTTTGAATCTTAACTGTTCCCATTACTTCCCGGCTTGTGTTGTTATACGCTCAAATCACCTAGGCTGTTGGCACAAAATCCGTGATTTTCAAACTGATCGCATAGGCTGTCCTTGCTGGGCAGACGTTGATGGCGGACCCTGCGTCAACAAGGACCATCGGTATCCATTTATTCCTACACTCCACAGAGATATAGAGTGGCTTGTTATGGTTTGCCCCCTCGGGTGGTAATTCCTTGTCGAAAAATGTCAGCATCGGGGTAGCTCCTCCCGAAAAAACCAATCCAACCAACTGCTCCGGCGTAGTCTCTATTGAGAGTTTGGCCTTGTCCATGGCTGAAAGGACAGCTTGTCTATGTACTCGAGAAGCCATAAGTAGCCCCCAGATGGAGATGTCTGCTTGTATCTTTTTCAATTGTCTTAATATGGCCTCATCCTCGAGTTGCTTTTCTTTTTGCTTCTCTGCCTCCCTATCTTTTCCAGACGCCTCTGGTTGATCTAAGTGTGGAGGCTTGAAATACCGTCCACTCCTAGTCATGTGATCGACTTCGCCGATATACCAGGTATCATCTGGTTGGTTACTCCCCCAATCTTCGTCTGTGTGGGCAAGACATAGATCATCGTCTTCCCACTACATTCCATCTGCAGCCGACAGGCACCTGTCCGGCTCTGGCATGACTGTTCTCATACTCGCAGTACCTTCTATCCCTATGCTCGCGGCATTCTTCATTTCTGTGCTCACAGCAGTCTCAGTTCCCACATGGGCTTTTGCCTTCCTGATTCTCTCGGAATCTTCGAATCTTTCCTGTTCCGACTATGTCAATGCAGCCGACTGTTCAATAATCCCCGTACTCGAAATGCTCCAATCCCAAGCGAAATTCTTGACACCGGCTCTCTCCGGCGATGCACTCTGTACTTCAACCCTTCTGGCTGTCACTGACATTCTTGCCCTACCGGGCCTTGTTGTGGCTGAAACTCTTCTACCACATCTGGTTGATCGTCCAACCATCCCGTAGCCTCTGTTGATTCCTTATAATCGAACCAGTTGACGGCTGAGTCTCCTGGATCTTGGTTACAGTAAAACTGGAGCTTGGCAAGGTCCTCTTCCACAGCTGATAAATCGTCCGTTCCTTGTCCCAGACTGTCCCCTTGGATCACACATAGCTCCCCCGCTGTTGGTAGTTCCGTATCTGGCCTATCTTGGCCTATTGACAAAATGTAGTCACCTGGACTATAAGCTTTCTCAACACCACTCCCAGATTCCGTTGACTCTGGCTCAACAACCCCCTTCTCCTTTGGGATCTCCTCTCCCTTGTTCTGGGTAGTCACCACCATTGGCTTAGGTCGGGTTATGGAGGTGTCCATTATGCACAAGTCGGTGCAGTCGGGAAGGAGCACTTCCGGCTTAGGCAGGTGGGAAGGAGTGATATAGATGCTAGGATCGTAAGGCACGACCCCAGTTTGGATGAAGTTGACTTTTTTGGGTGGTGGAGCTTGGTTATGTGTGGGGAGAGGGTTTATAGTAACGTTGGGTTTCTCGGGACGCAAAATCACCCCGTTATCGATGAGATCTTGAATCTTATGACGTAATCGGAAGCACAGATCGGTGTCATGACCGTGTTGTTGGTGAAATGCACAATATTTGGCTGGGTTGTGGGTAGCGGGGAGTCTTTCTGGTAAGGGCCGCGGCTCTAGGGGCTTCAGATGCCCTTTTCTGATTAAAACCCCCAAAGCTTTGGATAGGGGCATATAAAGCGGAGCGAAGGTTCTGGTGTTTTTGGGTGGGTATTTGGCTGTTTGTGGGTTGCTTCCGGATGCACCGGAGAATGGTGCGGCCGCCATAGTTCTTGGGGGAGGGTTAGTGGTGACCATACTCACTTCAGAGGTCCTGGTAGTTGTAGCACCACTTGGGCCTGTATTAGTGTTGCGATTGAAAGTTCTGCGGGGTTGCTCCCGGTCATTATCAATTATGCCTTGCTTCAGTGCATCTTCAATCTGTACCCCGATTTCATGTAAATCGGAAAAGGTAGGAAAGGGGAGTACGATCATCTTCTGCATTAACTTGGGCTGAAGATTGCGCACAATCATTCAAATCTGATCTTTGTCCGTGGGCCTTAAGGTCATCATCGAAGCCTTAGTCCTGCATCTGGTCATGAATTCTGAGAAGCTTTCTTTGGGTTCTTGCCTCGTTGTCTCGAGATCCCGGGTCGTAATCTCGATTTGTGTATTGTATGAGTACTGCAAGATGAAGGCCTCAGCCATTTCGTCCCAGCTTCTCTTGACGTCATCCTTCAATTTGGCATACCATATGGCCGCTACACCCGACAGGGTCCGGCCAAATAGAGACAGCTTCTGCAGTCTAGTGAGGCCCATTGGCCTTAGGATATCTGAAAACAACCTCAGTTGCACCATGGGGTCCCCGGACCCATCAAATCGATCAATGTGCGGCATTTTGAATCTGTCAGGCAGCGTCACAGCTGTGTCAGTGTGTCCATCTTCGATGTCAGGGATGGTCTTGACTCCTTGGGACTTCTTAAACATCTTTTCCAACTTGCTTAGTTTTAAGGCCGTGGGGTCCACTTCGAACTCAAAAGGAGAGTCCGGTATATTGACAGGCGTGGGCGCCTTGGATAGTTGTGGTGGAATCGGGGGCGGAGCTGGCCCCGCTGGAAGGTCTGTATTCTCTTGGACATTCCGGACATTCGGTGTTTCTTCAGGTATCGGAACCCTTAGTGGGGGAGAGACTTGCTGTGAAGCAGATGCTCCGATTTGCTGCTGTAACCTCACGATTAACTCTGCTTGTTCATTCATAACAGTGGCCTGCTGTTTGGCGAACTCTACCTGTCGGACAGCATCCTGCTGCATCACTTTCATGCTTTCTTGGAGTTGGCACACCATCTCCTCTAAACTAACCATACTGTTCTGTTCTGACTGAATTATCGGTATATGTTCCCTCTCTGTGGGTGAAACAGAACCTTGATCCCTACTGTACTCGGGTGGGGTAGACAAAGCCCTCTGTACTGACTGCTGAACTGATATCCTCTGCCTAACTGCCCTCCGTCTAGTAATCGGGGGTAGAGAGTGGGACACTAGTTGTCCGTCTACCAGATCCTCAGATTGATGCAGCCGACGACCTCTAATCCAGAGTGCTTGGGGAATATCTACTGGGTCAGAAGCAATTGTGCTCGACTACCTAGTATAAAGATAAATAAAGCAAATAAATAAACGGGCAATTGGACAACGTAACAACGTAAAATAAACACACATAACGCACAGTTAGGTATTTATAACACACAGTTGGTAAGCCGAACACACTGTTCCTCGATACTGATCACTTGATACCTGCAGATAACTGATTTCTCAACAACCCTGATACTGGTGCCCTCCGGTTTAATACTCAATCTTGCAAACTGATATGTACGTTCCTGTAGAGATACACTCTAAAGCACATAGCAGATAAGTGAGAGCCAAAACACCCCTATGTTGGGGTAGGGTTTCCCTGTCCTATTTTGTCAGGAGTTAGGGTTTCACTATGCACACAGCGGTTTTCAAACAACCTAACATCGAGTAAGCAGCCTGTCCTAATTTGGAATGGTCACTATGGATTTCAATATGCACTAGGTTGAATGGTCGAAAAGGGTGCCCCGGTTAAAACCAGGGTTTGTGTTCCCATACTGTCAGAGCCCACAACCGGTCAGCCTTGTGGCATGCTTTGACAAAGTCAAGCCTTGGGCAAACCGTTCAGGAATGGCAGATGGAAAACACGGTGTCCTAGGCGCACCAATGCACATGCAATGCAAAGAGACACATAAATGAAATCAAAACAGGATATCATGAGTTCAAGTCAAGCTCTCTAAAGTCCCCAGCGGAGTCGCCAGAAATTGTAGACGTCCCCGAATTCCCCGGGAGGGTGAGGTCCCGTTCCGTTCGTTTTGCGGGTCTACTACAGCCTTGACTCAAATTGTCACGGTTCTTAATTTGAACTAAAGAGTCCAAATCTGGCAAATTGTTTTGAGAAAACAGATTTTTAGAAAAAAAAGTGCCAAACATGGACTACTTTGCTAGATATAGAGTCGCCACCTAAATATTTTATTTTGGGGAATTTAGGAAACCCTGACTCAGTGCCAAAGGCCACGTGTCCATCATCACCAAAGTTGCCTCGGCTCGGGAACTTAGGTACGATTGGGGAAGGTCAGCTATGAGCACCCCCTCTCGCCCGATCAAAGATCGGCCTCTACTAACCGTGATATCTTGTTTTGAAAGTATTATGTGTTCTTATTCCAGTTATTAGCCTAGAATTACTATGTTATTGTAGACGCGCACCCGTGGGCCTCACTACTACAGTTCGGACTTGATTTGTGTCACGGTTCTTAATCTGAACCAAAGAGTCCAAATCTGGAAAATCGTTTTGAGAAAACAGATTCTGAGAAAAAGAAGTGCCAAACATGGACTGTTTTGCCAGATACAGAGTCGCCACCTAAATATTTTATTTTGGGGGAATTTAGGAAACCCTGACTCGGTGCCAAAGGCCACGTGTCCGTCATCACCAAAGTTGCCTTGGCTCGGGAACTTGGGTACGATTGGGGAAGGTCAGCTATGAGCACCCCCTCTCGCCCGATCCGAAGATCGGCCTCTACTAAATATCCGTTTTTGAAAACGTTATGTGTTCTTGTTCTGGTTATTAGCCTAGAATTACTATGTTATGCGCACAGCAAACAAGTATAGACTAGATTGCCTAATTTGGAAATAAGCATTGCATATCCGTTTGTTTTGGAAAAATGTTTTGGAATTTGCTACTCGCAAGTAGGCTAAAACACAGATTTCAATGAGCCATTCCAACTCAGACAATCCAACCTTCACCCACAGGCATTCAAACAATTTATCACATAAGCAGCTAGCCTCATGGTAATCATGTTATCATGGCAACACTCACGCGCATGCGGTATGCTAAAGCATAAATGCTTACCGAGTACTCCGAGCAAAAACAAAAAACTAGTTAGCCAACATGCATGGTCCTAGGTCATGTCAAATTGACTAATGCAACACATACAGGATGCAATTTAGAGTAGGCTCAGCTAACCTAAACATGGCATGTGAAATGCAATCAGTTGATGCATGTATTCAATTTGGAATTGAAGTGCAAATGCAGTTTGCATGATGTACTGAGCCTGGTGCCTGCAAGACAAATGTATGGATGCACGTATGCATAGCATAAGGTATGCTAATTTAAACATGCCCTAATCTACCTTCATAAGCAGGTAAATAAAAGGGAAGAAAGAAGTGGGGGTTGGGAGACATGCACACACTCACCCACACTTATTACAAGTTTGTCCTCGCTCGGACGGACCAAAAGAATAATACGAATTAACTAACCTGCAAGCTAATTAATTATTACAAATCACCTAATTAATTAACAAATTAACTAAGCATAAGAAAAGTAATAATAATAAAAAAAAAGGGCCTCGGGAAGAAGGTTCGATGCACGCGCACTCGGGTCTTGCTCGGAAGTGCACTGCCATGCATAGGCTGCCTCTGTTTTCTCTGCACTGTCTCTTGGAAGGCTGCCAAAGTCTTAGAATTGCTTCCCTGGACATTGGGAGACACCACCGGCTGAGTAGAATCATCACCGGCTGTGGTGTGTGATCATCGGCTGTTTATGAAGCTATCGGCCTAGGAAGGATTGCCGGTCGGCACTAAACACTGCCGGTTGGCAGAAAGTTCCTGCAGAATCTGCAATTGATAGCAACAGAGGGCAAGGCAGAGCATGGCAATGCAATTCAAGCAATGTATGCACCAATCACACCCCTTATCATGTTTATGACTCAAAGGACCATGATCCTTGGTTCTTGGACCATCAATCGCGCATTTCAATGCGTGATGGCCCGAAGAACCAAGCATGCAACTTCAATTTCAAATGAATGCAAACCAAATACATAAGGGCCCAATCCCTATCACTAAATCAAGGGACAAGGCATGCATGTTCAATGCAACCTAAGTATGTTAACTAACATGCAACATGGTATAAAAGGGAGCATGCAAACATGCAATGCACATTAGGTACACAACCTAAGCAACAAGGCAAACAAGCATGTCACAACTATGAAAACTACTTAGAGCATGCAAGATGTAATCTAATCATGCAACATGCTAGTAATTTGACCAAGGGAATGCATGCTAAATGCAAATGATTTCAAACATGCAACACATGCAACCAAAGCAAGCAAACATGGGATAATGTAACAACACTTGAATGACATACAAGGGATGGACTTACACTAATTGGGCGGCTCTAAGTTAGGTCCAAAACAGTGGCCAAAACTTAAGAAGATGGGACCAAACACACATACACACATGCACATGTTAAGGCCTAAACACTTAAGTATCAAAGGGCATCTTTTAAGCACACTTAAAAGGGAATAATCATGGACATGGGACATGCATTAAGCTCTGAAATTCATGCAAGAACATGGTGCAAAACCGAGCAAACAAGATAGGCTAAACATGCAACAAATGGCCCAAGCATTCAAGGTAAGCTAATAAAGTATTGAACTACACTTGATATGACCACACATGGCAAGACTTAAATGACCAAAAACAGAGTTTTAGCACATAAAACCAAGCCCAAAAGACCACTTAGATGGCATCTAAACGGCTTGAATTCAAAAGCATGCACAAATGCACTTTCAAGGAGCATACCACACAAGCTCATAAGGCATCAAGGAGGCATCCAAGGCAAGCATACAAGCATGCTAAAGGGACTGAAATGATGCTACAAATGGTGCCAAACCATTGAAATAAAGCAAGTAACACATGCTATACCCTCACATACTTAAGGCCAACAAGCCAAAATGCAAAGGGGCTATACTAAACATGTCATGGCCGACCAAAACAACTAAGGACAGACCTCTAACATGGCAAATAAGCACAAAAGCTTCACAAAGCTAGACCTAAAACATGCTTGAACAATGGTTTACAACCTAAGGCATGTTAAGGCCTAAACATGGCATTACAAGGTAGGTATGCTAAGCATGCATGGTGTACCAAAACCAAAATACAACAATGCTATTTCATGGCAAAATAAGCATAAATAACAGCCAAGACATGGTCAACATGAGGCTTAGCTAGGTGCTCATTAAAGAGGCAAAAATGGCCCTTTTCAAGGACAACAAGGAGAGGGGGTGGCCCTCTCTTTCTTGGGACCTCAAGGCACCATCCTCACCTTTGAAATCCCTCAAGATTTCAGTGGTGAGAAGGCCCAAACACCAAGGTCTCGGAGCATACACAAAATGGAGCCTCTCAAGGCTTAGGAGGGGTCAAAAACCTCCAAACCACAAACACTCTAAACAAACTATTTAGAGGGCCTAAAAACAGAAATTTTTTATATTATACACTAAGCTCAAAAACAGTTCTAAGATAGGCAAAAACGCAATGCAAAAATGAGGAATAAAGGGACAAACTTCTTACCCTTGAAGACCTTCTTCACAAATGAAGCTCCAGCAGCTTCTTAAGCTCCAAACTAGCTCCAAAACTCTGAAAACAATCCTTTAGAAACTCAATAGCTAAGGGAAGGTGTAATAGTAGGTGTTTGTGTGCAATACTATGAACAAATACACCTAGAACACTCAAGAGGGAGAGATATATAGAGATAGAATATATATAAGTTCTAACCCTAGAACCAGAGATTCTAACAATGTTTCTCTCTCTAAAATGTCTAACCCTAAAGCCAAGAGGGGAGGGCTCCTCTTATAGAGAAGCCAATCTTGTAAAGCTTACTCAAGAAGCTAACAAGGAAGCCATTGTATGAAGGGGAACAAAATGCAAGCCAGCTGTATTAAAATATCTGCAAAAGCATATGAACAGTAGTCGGCTGCTCAAAATTGCCATTTTGACAAAATATACTGTCGACCGGCAAAAAAGAATGCCGACCGGCAATATACATTGCCGATGGCAACAAACCATCAGCCGGTGGCCTCTGGCCATGGCCGGTGATGTGTGGGGATGCCTCACAAGGTATTCCTTGCCCCTCCAAGGTAAAACACAAGTGTTTGGTGCAAAACTAGACACTAAACAGTCGAATTCGGAGATCCTGAGGCAAAGCGCGTAGCCGAGACCTCCGGGAACTCCAAACGAACACAAACATGGATAATCACCGGGTGTTCAAACGGTGACGTCCAAGTCTTGAGGACGGTCAAAAATGGGGTGTCCACTATTGCCCCTCTTTGACAGAACTCGAAAGTCATAACAATGACGGGAGTGAATGTCAAAGCCCAGAGACGATCCATTTTTGACAAGGACGAAGACTTAGACAAAGCATGCAAGACAACCAAGATATGCGCCCGAAGGCAGGGGCAAAATGCAAGACAATGCACGAGGCCGAGCATAACTTATGATCATGCAAAGAAAACTGTAATGAAGCACACATGCGACAGTTTTAAGCTAGCATACACCGAACTACACTACAATGCAGAAAGGATGTAAGAGAATTATGCAATTCTCGATACGTCTCACTGGGAGGATACAATACCTGTGCGGTTCGTCTGGTTGCACCAGCCTCAAGTGAACCGTACGTACAATATCATGCCTGTAAAGAAAACAACTTAACAGGTACGATATTGTTAGCAACATGTACGACAATGCAAAAATGGATGCAAAGTGATATGCAATATATACAAAATAATGTACAAACAATGCAAATGAAGATGCAATGTAATTGAAACAATGCAAACTATATGCAGAGTAATTGAATCATGACCCAATCATGAGCAGTTCGAAACCACACCTATGTCAAATAGATTGATTGAGGTAACAAGTCTGTCTACCATAGAACGGTCAACTGAACTATGAGTAATGTAGACGGACACAAAACCAAGTATTCGGGGGGAAATGACATAAGTGGGGAAATGACCCGCTGGGGAAAGGATAATGACCCTAATGCCGAATGCAACAATTACACTACTGTAGACGCGCCCGCGTGGGGGCCTCGATGCTACAGTTCGGACTCGCGATTTTTGTGTCACGGTTCTTAATCTGAACCAAAGAGTCCAAATCTGGCAAATCGTTTTGAGAAACAGATTTTTGAAAAAGTAGTGCCAAACATGGACTGCTTTGCCAGATACAGAGTCGCCACCTAATTATTTTAAAATGGGGGAATTTAGGAAACCCTGACTCGGTGCCGAAGGCCACGTGTCCGTCATCACCGGAGTTGTCTCGGCTCGGGAGCTTGGGTACGATCGGGGAAGGTCAGCTATGAGCACCCCCTTTTGCCCGGTCCGAAGACCGGCCTCTACTAACCGTGATATCTGATTTTGAAAACTTTATGTGTTCTTATTCCGGTTATTAGCCTAGAATTACTATGTTATGCGCACAGCAAACAAGTATAGACTAGATTGCCTAATTTGGAAATAAACATTGCATATCCGTTCGGTTTGAAAATGCTTTGGAATTTGCTACTCGCAAGTAGGCTAAAAGACGGATTTCAACGAGTTTTTCCAACTCAAACAATCCAACCTTCACCCACAGGCATTCGAAACAGTTTAACACATAAGCATCTAGCCACATGTTAAGCATGCTGTCATGGCAATATTCACACTCATGTGATATGCTAAAGCGGAAATACTTACATAGTACTCCGTGCCAAAACAAAGAACTTGTTAGCAAACATGCATGATCCAAGTCCATGTTAAGTGCCTAATGCGTCGCATACAAAATGTCGCTAAGATAGGCTCGGCTAATCCTAGACATGTCATGTGAAAATGCACAATTACCACATATTCAATTTTTTTGATTTGAAGTACGAATGCAATTAGCATGATGTACCGAGCCTAATGCATGTAATACAAAATGCATGAATGCACACATGCATAGCATAAGGTATGCTAATTTAAACGTGTCCTAATACTAACCATTAAAGCAGGTAAGTAAAAGGGAAGAAAGAAGTGAGGTTGGAAGACATATTACAAATATTACAGATTAATTACAGATTTACAAATATTACAAATATTACAGATTTATTACAAATACTAACCACCCACGCACACTTATTACAGATTTACCCTCACTCGGAGGGACCGAATAAATATTACAAATTAATTAACTACGCAAGCTAATTAATATTACAAATTGCCTAATTTAATTAAATAGACTAATTAAAACAGGAAAACGCCTCGGGAAGCGCGCCGCCATGCGCAAGCTGCCTCTGTTTTCTCTCCTATGCTCCTCTGGAGGCTGTCAAAACCTCAGGGTTGCATCCCTAGGCACTGGGGAGTACCACCGGCTGAGTGGAATCATCACCGGCACTGGTATGTGTCCATCGGCACAAAATTGAGTCTGTCGGCAGAGAAAAGGTTGCCGGCCGGCACCTTACACTGTCGGTCGGCAAAGAAAGTCTGTTGGACCTGCAACTCACAGCAACAGAGGGCAAAACAAGGCATGGCAGCACAATTCAAGGTATGTATGCACCAACCATGTCTCTTATCATTGTGATGACTCAAAGGGACATGTGCCTCGATTCTCGGACCACCAATCACGCATTTCCATGCATGATGGCCCAAAGAACCAAGTATGCAACTTTGATTTCAAATGCGATGCAAACCAATCAAACAAACAAGGCCCTATTCCTATCATCAAGTCAAGGAACAAGGCATGCATGTAAGATGCAATGCAACCTAGGCATACAAGCTAGGAATGCAACATGACATGGCAAGGCACTTATGCAATCATGCAAGCATACATATGGCAATGAAAATGGATGGCAAGATGGACTTATACATGAATTAGGCAGCTCTAAAATAGACCTAAAACAGTGGCCAAAGTGCTATAAAATGAAGGCTAAATGGCATGCACACACACATGCACATAAGGGCCAACACTTAAGCACAAATCAAACAACATTCAAGCACACTTGAAAGGAGGAAACTTGGACAATTAGCATGCAACATGAGCCCTAAAATCATGCTATAAAATGATGCCAAATCAAGTTATAAATCAAGTCAAGCATGCAACAAATGGTCCAAATGTTCAAAGCAAACCAATGGGGGATTGAACTACACTTAGCAAGACCAAACATGGCATGCATTAAACAACTAAAAACAGATTTTTAGCATGTTAAAACAAGGCCAAAGGACTCCTTGGATGGCATCTAAGTGGCTCAAATACAAAGGCATACACCATGGCCAAAACATGGAGCATTGCAACACATGCTTTCAAAGCATTAAAGAGACATGCAAGGCAATCCAACAAGCATGGAAATGTGACTGAAATGGCATATAGAATGATCCCAAATCACTAAAACAATGCAAAGATATCATGCTACACATGCACATACTCAAGGCCAACAAGCCCAAATACAAAGGAGCTATGTCAAGCATGCAAAGATCAACCCAAACGACTATGAACAGAGCTAAAACATGTCAAGATAAGCACATAATCTTCACAAGACTAAGCCAAAAACATGCTCCAACAAAGGCTAACAACCTAAGGCACATTAAGGCACAAATAAGGCATTACATGGCAACTATGCTAAGCATGCATGGAGTTCCAAAACCAACTTGAAATCATGTTATATTATGGACATATAAGCATGAAAAACAAACCAAATATGCTCAACACACACTCAAGCATAGGCTTCCTTAAGAGGCCAAAACATGCCCTTTTCAAGGACAACAAGGAGAGGGGGTGGCCCTCTCCTTCTTAGGACTTCAAAGCATCATCTTCACCACTGAAATCCCTCAAGATTTCAGTGGTGAAGAGACCTCAACACCAAAATCCCGGAGCTAACACAAAATGGCTCAAAATGAACCCTTTTGAGGCCTAAGGGTGGTCAACAACCCTCAAACAACAAAACACTCTTAATAAACAATAAAGAGGGCCTAAAAACAGAACTTTTTTATGTTATACAACAAGCACAAAAACAGCTCTAAGATAGGTATAAAATCAATGCAAAAATGGGGAAAAAGGGACTAGTTTCTTACCCTTGTAGTCCTCTTCAACAATGGTGCTCCAATGGCCTCCTTGAGCTTGAATCCAACACCAAAATCTCAAAACACACTCTTTGGAACCTCAGCTCCAAGAGGAAGGTGAAACACTAGGTGTTTGTGTGCAATATTGAGACACAAAACACCTAGTGTGCAAATAAGAGGGAAAGAGAGATAGAGAGTGTATGTCTAACCCTAACCCTAGAAAAACCAGAGCTCTCCTCTGTCTTCTCTCTCTCAAAAATGTCTAAAGCCTCCTCTTTGCCTTAGAGAGAGTTTCTCTCTATATGCCTTTTGTATAGCTTACAAGACAAGCTTTGCAAGAGGGAGATCCCTCCATACACGTGTATGGAGGGGAGAAAAAGCAATACAGTTGTCTAAAAATATCTGCAAAAGCAGATGAACAGCAATCGGCCGGCCAAAAATGCCATCTTGGCCAAAAAAAGTGCCGGTCGGCAACAAATAGTGCTGACCGGCAACAAAGAGTGCCGGCCGGCAAACTATATTGCCGGTGGCAGTAAAAACCAGCCGGTGGCATCTAGCCAATGCCGGTGGTGGGTGGGGATGGTCTACAAGCCCCACCCTGCCTCTCAAAGGCAAGATGCAAGTGTTTGGTGCAAAACCAGACACTAAACGGTCGAGTTCGGGGATCCTGAGGCAAGGCGCGCGAGCCGAGACCTCCGGGAACTCCAAACGAACACAAACATGGAAGATCACCGTGTGTTCAAACAGTGATGTCCAAGTCTTGAGGACGGTCAAAAATGGGGTGTCTACAGTTGCCCCTCTTTGACAGAACTCGAAAGTCATAACAATGACGGGAGTGAATGTCAAAGCCCAGAGACGACCCATTTTTGACAAGGCCGAAGACTCAGACAAACATACAAGACAAATAAGATATGCGCCCGAAGGTAGGGGCAAAATGCAAGACAATGCACGAAGCCGAGCATAACTTATTATCATGCAAAGAAAGCTGTAATGAAGCAAACATGCGACAATTTTAAGCTAGCATACCAAACTACACTACAATGCAGAAAGGATGTAAGAGAATTATGGAATTCTCAATATGTCTCACTCGGGAGATACAATACCTGTGCGGCTCGTCTGGTTGCACCAGCTTCAAATGAACCGTACATACAATATCGTGCCTGCAAAGAAAACAAACTTAACAGGTACAATATGGTTAGCAACATGCATGACGATGCAAATGCGGTGTACTCGAAATGCGTGACAGCGCAAAGCAAGTGGGGAGCATAACAATGCCGTGGAAATACAAACATGTAAGTGGAGCATGCGGTCTACGCAGGCAACGAAATTGATCATAAGCATGCGGTCTACGCAGGTGATGATATTTAGCAAATATGCGGTCTACGCAGGTAAAGCATGCGGTCTACGCAGGTAATGAAATTGATAATGTGGTCTACGCAATCAAGACATGCGATCTACGCAGGTAATGAGGTTTGAATAAGCATGCGGTCTACGCAGTCAAAATATGCGGTCTACGCAGGTAATGGAATTGATAAATCATGCGGTCTACGCAAGCAAAACATGCGGTCTACGCAGGTAATGGAATTGATAGATCATGCGGTCTACGCAATCAAGACATGCGGTCTACGCAGGTAATGAAAATAAACATGCGGTCTACGCAATCAAAACATGCGGTCTACGCAGGTATTGAAATTAAACATGCGGTCTACGCTGGTATTGAAATTAAGCATGCGGTCTACGCAATCAAAACATGCGGTCTACGCAGGTATTGAAATTAAGCATGCGGTCTACGCAATCAAAACATGCGGTCTACGCAGGTATTGAAATTAAGCATGCGGTCTACGCAATCAAAACATGCGGTCTACGCAGGTATTGAAATTAAGCATGCGGTCTACGCAATCAAAACATGCGGTCTACGCAGGTATTGAAATTTTACATGCGGTCTATGCAATCAAGACATGCGGTCTACGCAGGTATTGAAATTAAGCATGCGGTCTACGCAATCAAAACATGCGGTCTACGCAGGTATTGAAATTTTACATGCGGTCTACGCAATCAAAACATGCGGTCTACGCAGGTATTGAAATTAAGCATGCGATCTACGCAATCAAAACATGCGGTCTACGCAGGTAATGGAATTGATAAATCATGCGGTCTACGCAAGCAAAACATGCGGTCTACGCAGGTATTGAAATTAAGCATGCGGTCTACGCAATCAAAACATGCGGTCTACGCAGGTAATGAAAATAAAGATGCGGTCTACGCAAGTAAAGAAATGATTACAAACATGCGGTCTACGCAGGTAATGTAATTAACATGCGGTCTACGCAAGTAAAGAATAAACATGCGGTCTACGCAAATAAAGAATTAACATGCGGTCTACGCAAGGAAAGAATAAATATGCGGTCTACGCAAGGAAAGAATAAACATGCGGTCTACGCAAATAAAGAATTTGATTACAAACATGCGGTCTACGCAGGGAATGTAATTAACATGCGGTCTACGCAAGTAAAGAATAAACATGCGGTCTACGCAAATAAAGAATTAACATGCGGTCTACGCAAGGAAAGAATAAATATGCGGTCTACGCAAGGAAAGAATAAACATGCGGTCTACGCAAATAAAGAATTTGATTACAAACATGCGGTCTACGCAGGGAATGTAATTAACATGCGGTCTACGCAAGTAAAGAATAAACATGCGGTCTACGCAAATAAAGAATTAACATGCGGTCTACGCAAGGAAAGAATAAATATGCGGTCTACGCAAGGAAAGAATAAACATGCGGTCTACGCAAATAAAGAATTTGATTACAAACATGCGGTCTACGCAGGGAATGTAATTAACATGCGGTCTACGCAAGTAAAGAATAAACATGCGGTCTACGCAAATAAAGAATTAACACGCATGACAATGCAAAATGCGATGAGATGCGCAAAACAACGCGACGGAATGCAATGCACAAAACAGTGCGACGATTTGAAATGCACAAAACAGTGCAATGCGCAGAACAGCGCGAGGTTTGAAATGCACAAAACAGTGCGATGGTTTGAAATGCACAAAACAGTGCGACGGTTTGAAATGCACAAAACAGTGCGACGGTTTGAAATGCACAAAACAGTGCGACGCGCAGGACAGCGCGAGGTTTGAAATGCACAAAACAGTGCAATGCTAAGTGCGACATGCATGACACACGGAATGTAAATGGGCTTAAATGCGCAACAACGCACGTATTCCAGAATGCATGACAATGCATGGAATGGAAATGCAATGATGATGCATGAGAAATGTGTATGACAATGCAAAGGGGTGCGTGTTGCAACGCATGTAACATGTGCATAACAATGCAAATGTGTGGCGCGTGACAGCGCGATGTAATGCACCGAAGTAGTGTGATGAACTTGTGCGACACACACATGGGGTAACTTTTGAATTCAAAAGGATACAAAAAGGATACACCTTGTACGAATTCGAGTGCTACGCACTGGAGACACGGCCTGCGGTCAAAACGGAGGTCGGTTGAGCGTCGGAGATGCACTTTCTTGCACTTTCTTGAGCTATGAAGACCAAAACAACTCAAATGGCCTAAACAAGGCTGTGGGAGCCCCACCGGCCGAAAGGGGAGGCCACCGGCTGGCCATCGGCATAAAAACAATTCTATCGGCACAAAAAAGTGCCGGCCGGCACAAAACATTGCCGACCGGCAAACAGTTGCTGATGCGGGGCAGTTTTGTCTTTTCACCTTGGGTGTTATAAAATAGGGCTTCAAGCCCTATTTTCTCATTTCCTCCACGCCGAAAACTCTTGCCCTCTCTCTCTAGAGCTTTTTCTCTTCCCCGTTTCTCCGTTTCTTCGCGTTCTACGCCCGTTTCGTCGTCGGATTCGCGTTTCTCTTCGCGTTCCGGACGTTTTCCACCGATCACATTTTCGTTTCGGTGCCTCGTTTGGCGTTCTAGCCTTTTCGGGGTTTGTTCCCCTCACTTTCCTTTTCATTTCCGTGCCCTTTCACATTCCGGCCTTCCCGGCCATTTTCGACCCTCTCGGGAGTTGACTTTTCAGTTGACTCTTCGCATTCCGACTCGGTTTTCCTTTTCCGGGCCATTTTCACACCATTCTCTACATGGCGGACGACATTCCACGTGGCGGGACTCCCCCGGACCACGAGATGGATCCCGGGGTCGAGCTCTTACCGTTGAGCGAGCGCCCGTTCGACCCGGCGACCTACCGGCCGGCGATCCACGTTCTGCCCCCAGACGGCCTGCGTCAGTTCCGGAGCTTTGAGAGGTACGCGGCGCCTGAGCTACTACTACGCGAGCCTACCTCCCATCTGTCTTTTAGCACTTCCGAGGTAACTTTTCATCTTCTGCTTTACTTTCTGCAATGTAGGATACAAAACTGCCATAGTTAGTTGTATTCTCTAACTGCTGAAATCTGATATGCCGTAGACCGTAGTTGACTGTAAACATACATACAACCGATATCTGCTTGAGAGTGACACATGCACACACACTGCACTAGCCCTGAATCACTCAAACACACTGTACTCACTGTATTCTACTGCACACACACTGGTACCCAGTATTTGTCTGAATCTGTTAGATTTGCACATATGCTACATCTGTTCTGAAACACCCAAACACGCTGACACAGCACACGTATTTTACTGTAAGCACACCGACACCCGGTATTTGCCTGAATCTGACAAACTTGCATACATGCCATATCTGTCCTTTCAAAACTGCATTTTGAATGTTGTCTTGCAATTGTCATTTTCTGTTTGCAGGAGGGTTCCCATACCATTCGCGGGTATGGGAATACTGGTGCACGGGAGTGGTATGATGAGCTCCCTGATGCAGTCCAGCGCATCGTGGACCGGGCGGGCTTCGGCACCTTCTGCCGAGGGCTCTCCAGGTTGTCCACATGCAGGCCTCTCCTTGCCGCTCTGGCGGAGAGATGGTGGGACACCACCGATTCTTTCCACTTCTCTGCTGCAGGGGACATGACGATGACCCCTTATGACTTCTCGATGCTCACAGGCATCGGGGTAGGGGGTGATCCGATCCCCTTCGACACCGACATGGATGAGTGGACCGCCGCTCAGGTCCATTTACTGGGGGAGGCCCCACCATTAGCTCGTCCAGGCTTCGTGCGGTACTCCTGGTTCGAGACACAGTTCAGGGTTCAGCCCGTTTTGGAGGAGGTGCAGATGACCCTAGAGGACGAGGAGAGGTATGCTCGCGGCTTCCTCATGTTCTTGTTCGGGACTACCATCTTCGCCGACCGGGCGAACACCGTGCCTCTCTGCCTTATCAGCGCACTGGTGGACGTCCGGGATATCTTGCACTACGATTGAGGCGGCGCTGCTCTGGCCACCCTTTATGGGTACATGAGCTCGGCTTCTCGCGGCAGCGGCCAGCTGCTTGGAGGCTACTGGCGGGCTTGGGAGGTACATTTCTTCTCCGCTTTTTTCATTCCTGTCTCGTACTTTCTGTACTCAGTACACTGCACACACTGTGGTCTGCTCTATACTTGCTGTATACCATACACACGGCACACACATACATTCTGCTTTACACTGACTGTACGCTGCTCACACTGTACACTGCACACAATACACTGCACAACACACGGCTCTGCCATTTCTGCTTTATTCTGTATATTCTGCTTTTTTTGATAGTCATACTGACATCTGTTTTGCAGTTGTGGGTTTACGCCTACTTTCCTAGGCTTGCCCACGTGCCAGTCGCGGAGCCTCCTCCGGTTGTCCCGTTCTCGAGTCGCTTCGACGGGAGATGCACCCGGCGACCACGGGAGACATTCGGCTTCTTCCGCCGATATTTTGACACCATCACCCCGGTCGAGGTATGCTTTACTTTCAGTTCATTTAGCTTTGCTTTCCCACTGCATGTTTCAATAACAGTAGATAACAAACTGTCTGTCACTTTCAGATCACATGGCGGCCATGGGCCTCCTTGCCGTCGGCGATGCGGGGTCGGTTCCCTGGTGCTGAGCGGACCTCGCGTTTCCGGATCTTGCTAGAGGGCCCGGTCTGTCGGGCTTGGTACCTGGGGGAGCGTTTTCTACGCCAGACCCGCGGGTTACCTGAGCAGATAGTCCCGGCTCACCCTCCTGCAGACATGAGGGAGACCGAGGGGCTCACCACTGAGCAGCTGGATGATTACTCCATCGGCTGGGAGGAGGCCGGCTTCCGAGGCACCGGCGACTATCAGGAGTACGTGCGGACGTACCTGATGCGACCTTTGAGCGGCCGTCGAGCAGAGGGGGCCAGGCCTGTGGCATCGGCGGCTGGGGCCGGAGCGGGAGCAGGGGCTGGATCTTCGAGGAGGGCCCGGGTCCGTGGTAGGGGCGGAGTGCGGGGAGGACGATGAGCTGGCTGGCCTGCCCTGCCTGCTGTACTGACTTTCCAGGGGCAGGGTGGGTCGACCTATCAGATCCCCTTCGCCCCTCCACCGGCTGGTCACGAGTTCATCGACATCCCCGACTTACCACCGGTACGTATTACTGCACTTCGTACAGTTATTCATTTCAGTTTACTTGATATTCCGCAGAATATTGATGCATCTGATACTTATGCAGGCCTCTTCTGAGTACACCCGTCAGTCGTTGGCGATGAATGCCTCGATGATGGGGATGGTCCAGCGGACATTTGACCTCCTAGCCGTCTACAGCATACCGGTATGTCCTTCTGACACTGGCCTCAAACCATTCATACACTGCTTTGCATAATCTGATGCACGGCACAACACGTGATACACTGATCTCACAACATCTGACACACTGCATACACTGCATTCTGCACTGATAAACTGCTCACGGCATTCATACACTGTACTCACACACTGCATTCTGCATTGCTAAACTGCTCACGGTATACTGATGCATTTCCCTTTTCGTGAACTTTTCAGCCTCCTTTCCAGATTCCCATGGCAGGAGGTGCTCCAGCTAGACCTTCTGTCCCTGCTCGGAGGAGAGATGAGGAGGGCAGGATATTTCCCCGTACCAGGGGAGGGCGTACTCACGTCGGGAGTAGCTCGCGAGCTCCAGTCCCAGACGATGACGACGACGAGGAGTCAGAGGCGGAGGCAGGGTCATCGGAGGAGGAGACCGGAGACGGTTCTAGCTCGGGCTCTGATGACGACGCTGATGATGCTCCTGGACCCTCATCCAGGAAGAGGACTAGGACGGACTGACGGCCCTTGGAGCGCTTGACATAGATGCAGATTTTTGCTATCTTTTCTTTCTTTTTTGTACTTTTCTTTTTGGTTGGTAGATAGATTACCTTGTACTGCCGCAGGCAGATTTTGTTTCCAAAACTTGTACATTTGAAAAGATAATGAAATGAAACGGACTTTTTATCTAAAAAAAGTGTTTACATTGACACATTTCATGCATTGCATCGCATCTCATCATGTTACACCTCAATGTAAATGGAATTGATTGGTTGTCTGAAAATTAAACGCTTGCACTGTAATAATCAGATAACTAAACAGCCAACAGCAAAATAACCCAAGCAACCCACTGCCTGATTCTAGACACACAGCCCTTGCTTTACTGGGGATTAATCTGCACACAGCCCATAACACAGCATTCGATTCATTCTGCACACGGCAATTCTCAAACAAACAGCCTAATCTGACAAGACAGAGCTCAAAGATGGAACTGGTTGGAGTCGAAACACGTTCAAATGTAGAGAATGGCACAGCATTCTGAGCATAAATGATTTTTGAAATCGAATGAGGGTTTTTCAAACCGGGATATCGAGCCTACAACTGAACACAGCGGGGAGGACTCAAACAAAGAGGTACACGACCTAAACACAACGAGACACGCTCGGGAGAGACTCAAAACAAAAGACGAGACCGTCAAATGAAAGAGACACGACACACAGATGCGTAAACGAAGATGGGGGACCTCGGACCACGAGGAGCCAGTTCAGTCTGGGTATTATTTCCCACCCTTTCTCGTTTGTGATTCTCACATCACTCGGCTCTCGAGCTCGGATTTTCTCTCAAAACCCTTTTCCTCACTTTTCTCTCAACGTACACCTCTCTATTCTTCATTCTCTCATTTTTCATCCCTCCCCGGGGTGATTGATGGATAAATAGAACGGTGTGGGTTCAAGCCCAATGCCGTTAGCTCACGGCTATTTCTTTCGGCGGGTAGAGCGCCCTTCTGGCAAGTACGTCGATGACGGGGGAAGGACAGAACGCCTGGCTCAACTGTGCCCCTAGTTCATCATTTTAACCGTTTTTTGTTTTTGCTTTCTACTAAAACAGTTTTGATCAAAATGAGAGTTGGATTAACGTACTTGTTCGATTTTTGACTTGAAAACCGTGCAAGTCAGGCAGCAAGCACTGGAAATTTTCCTTTTTTGGGTCCAAGACAATGGTCCGATTTTGGAAAATGGAATAGTTTTCGAGAAAATAGTCAACCTCAGTAAAAATTTTCAAAAACTATTTTTCAAACAGCTGATGCTTAACAAGCATAGAACTTACCCTTCGAGATGCGCAACCTCGGATCGAAGGCAATGGAAAATTGCCCCTGGTTTGAAGGGGGGGTGTGAGGCAACGAAAAGTTGCCCCTAGTTTGAACGGCGGCTCACGGCGGCTGGTGGCAACGGAAAGTTGCCCCTTGTTTGGAATGGTGCCGCAGTAATCCGCAGACAGTCTTCATTGGCGGTGGTCAAACTCTCGGACACAGAGATGACGAAGACGGTCACAACACATATATGGACACAGTCGCCTTGGGAGCGTTGGCGACTAGACTTTGAGATGAAATCGAAACCATTGCATGGACTGAGACGCTTATGAAAGCGTTGGGGGCTGGACTTCATGATGAAGTTGCCTACGTATCCCAAACATGGGAATCAAGCCTTACGTAGTTCCGGTTAAGGTACACTCGGGTATTTTAACCTTCACTTTTTTTTGGCTCTCACTTTTGCCAAGGCGCCCAATGCGGGTTTTCGACCTTGCGAGCTTCTTTTCATTTTCTATTTCTTTTTTCTTTTTTTTTCTTCAATTTTCTTTTTTTTTCTTTCTCTTTTTTTTTCTTTCTTTTTTGTATTTTTCTCTTGCTCTAACTTTTGCCTGGGCCGCCCTTCCGGGTTTTCGACCCAGCGAGCCTCTCAAAGGATAAAAGTGTAGCAAGTCCATGCCAAAATTTTTTTTTTTTGGAATTGAAGCCTCTCTGTGTCCAGGAGAACGGCTGTTGCACCGATTTGCAGAAGAATCCATCACGGTTGCTCCACGAGCTTCTTCCGGCGAGATCCACTCCTTCTGATTTGGCTTTTGGTGCCTCTTGCTCGAGGGCTACTTCAAAACTGGCCACACGGGCCTTTCATGGCGTTTGTCCGTTGAACTTTCTGAACGTTCTGAACGGGTTCAAACTCAGAAAACAAATAGGTTGAATCTTGAGGCTGAGAGCGATCCTAGGCTGCGCAATCTCAAGAGCGATTCCACACAGGTCTTCACAGGGCCGCGTAAAACATTTGTTTTTGAAAATTTTTAAGAAAGCGACAAATCGCTCGCACCGAAGATAGTGTGGAACCAATCTGGATCAGGCCAGGATCCTTCTCAGTACTCACGCCGACAAGCATGATTTTATTCATAAAAAGGCTTAGCACGCCTCTCTTTCTCTCAAAATAATCAAAATTTTACAAAACCCGAGGAATTCCTTCCTCTTCGTTTTCATCACCGCAGTGTTCAAAAGTTTGTTTTTTTTTGAAAAACTTAGGTTAATGCAATGAGTTTGGCACACAGGAGAGCAGGCGAGATGTACTGTCAGCTCAATCAAATTCTCTGGCACTTATGCTGAAAACGAGCATGAAGTTGAGATAGCAACAGCTGTTTCAAACGGTTCTGTTGGAGCAACTGGCCCCTCGGCAGAAACAGACTCAAAACAAAAACAGATAATGATTACAAAACAAAATGGTGTTCGGGACAACAACCCCAGAATCACCAGGTATTATATACAACGGGGACTGACTCGATACAACAAGACAAACCCTTAAGCAACGGACTGACTCAAGACAAAGAGACAGACTCAAAACAAAAGACTGACTCGATATCC
Source organism: Camellia sinensis (assembly GCF_055761805.1). NCBI lineage: Eukaryota > Viridiplantae > Streptophyta > Magnoliopsida > Ericales > Theaceae > Camellia > Camellia sinensis. The sequence goes on from NC_138961.1 coordinate 215,338,289, forward strand.
AAGTCAGGATTTACAAAAACTCGGTTTCACCGATGCTCAAAAATGCGTGCCAGACGCTTCATCCAAAATGTACCAAATGTTGTCCGCAGGCGGTTCACTTTACATACTCGCAGTATCTGAGCCCTCGAAATCCAACAACTGAGTGGTGACGGGCTTGCCTGAGGTGGGTGGTAGGATAACCTTGTTATCAATCAAATCCTGCACTTCATGACGAAGGCGGGAACATCCATCGGTGCTGTGACCGGACTGTTGATGGTACGCGCAGTACAAGGTAGCATCATGAGTGGCGGGGAGATTCTTCGGGAGTGGCCGGGGCTCCAAAGGCTTAAGGTGCCCATTCTTCGCCCGTATTAGCAATGCCCTAGACAAAGGCATGCGGAGGTCGTGAAAGACCCTGCGCCCTTGGGGCAGATACTTTGCGGTTTGAGGATTCTTGCCAGATGCGCTGGCGAAAGGATCAGCTGGCGCTGCCTTGGCCTTTTGAACCTTTCCCGGTGCAGGGTTGGGAACTACAGGAACTGTCTGGGCATGACGGGGCCCGTCCCGGTTTTCTGCCTGGCTTGAACTGCCTTTGATCGGAGTGGGGAAAGCATCATCCACAGCTTTGGTCACTATTGCAGACGTTTGTTGCTTGTTCATCCCTCTGACTTTCAGAGCCTCAACTACCCACAGCAGTTGCTCAATGGGGTCGGCATCTATCTTTGCCTTGTCTTTTCCTTTGGCCTTAGCCTGATTGAGGGTCTGGGTTGGTGCTGGCATGTCGTGGCTATAGCCGGAAGCCATCTCTGGCTGACTGAGCTCTATCACAATCCGCCCCAGTAGCGGGGGCTCCTGTGGTACAAAATTCCCGGCATACGGCGCCGCTGGCGGTGAAGCCGACATTCCATAGGCGAGGTCTGCCACAGACCTTTGGAGGTCACCTATCATTCCCATCAATTCAAAGGTGGTGGGCTCACGAGCCTGGTATAACTGGGGAGCCCAAACCGGGTGCACAACGGGCGACCTGGGCGGGTATGACATGCTGATGCTGGCCTCACTCTGCGGAGCGGTCCCCTGCTCCAATGCAGCCGTCATAACCACAATTTCTTCTGAACTTTGTGCCGCCATAAATCCCGTCTCAGCAAGGGGAGACACTGACTATTCTGTTTCAACTCCGCAACTCTCTGAACCTTGAAAGAAAAACAGACAGCATTTCAGCCCAAACTGATCAAACACGGGTGTAGCCAAACAACTGTACCCTACTGCTGATCACTGTTCCCAGATTTCTGTTCCCAAAATACTGAATCTGATACCCGCGGATAACTGATTCCTACAACTGATACTGATACTGGTGTCCCCAGGTTTGATACTCAAACTTGCAAACTGACATGTGCGTTCCCTGTAGAGCAACACTCTAAAAGCACATAACAAGTAAAGAGAACAAAACACCCCTATGTTGGGGTAGGGTTTCCCTGTCCTATTTTGTCAGGAGCTAGGGTTTCACTACGCACACAGCGGTTTTCAAACAACTTAGCATCGGGTAAGCAACCTGTCCTAGTTTGGAATGGTCACTATGGATCCGAATATGCACTAGGTCGAATGGTCAAAAAGGGTGCCCCGGTAAAAACCGGGGTTTGTGTTCCCATACTGTCAGAGCCCATAGCCGGTCAGCCTTATGGACATGCCTTGACAAGACAAGCCTCCGGCAAACCGTTCAGGAATGGCAGATGGCAAACACTGTGTTCCTAGGCGCACCAATGCACATGCAATGCAAACAAACACATAAATGAGATCAAAACAGGATATCACGAGTTTGAGTCAAGCTCTCTAAATTCCCCAGCAGAGTCGCCAGAAACTGTAGACGCGCCCGCGGAGGGCCTCAATGCTACAGTTCGGACTCGCGATTTTTGTGTCACGGTTCTTAATCTGAACCAAAGAGTCCAAATCTGGCAAATCGTTTTGAGAAACAGATTTTTGAAAAAGTAGTGCCAAACATGGACTGCTTTGCCAGATACAGAGTCGCCACCTAAATATTTTAAAATGGGGGAATTTAGGAAACCCTGACTCGGTGCCGAAGGCCACGTGTCCGTCATCACCGGAGTTGTCTCGGCTCGGGAGCTTGGGTACGATCGGGGAAGGTCAGCTATGAGCACCCCCTTTCGCCCGGTCCGAAGACCGGCCTCTACTAACCGTGATATCTGATTTTGAAAACTTTATGTGTTCTTATTCCGGTTATTAGCCTAGAATTACTATGTTATGCGCACAGCAAACAAGTATAGACTAGATTGCCTAATTTGGAAATAAACATTGCATATCCGTTCGGTTTGAAAATGCTTTGGAATTTGCTACTCGCAAGTAGGCTAAAAGACGGATTTCAACGAGTTTTTCCAACTCAAACAATCCAACCTTCACCCACAGGCATTCGAAACAGTTTAACACATAAGCATCTAGCCACATGTTAAGCATGCTGTCATGGCAATATTCACACTCATGTGATATGCTAAAGCGGAAATACTTACATAGTACTCCGTGCCAAAACAAAGAACTTGTTAGCAAACATGCATGATCCAAGTCCATGTTAAGTGCCTAATGCGTCGCATACAAAATGTCGCTAAGATAGGCTCGGCTAATCCTAGACATGTTATGTGAAAATGCACAATTACCACATATTCAATTTTTTTGATTTGAAGTACGAATGCAATTAGCATGATGTACCGAGCCTAATGCATGTAATACAAAATGCATGAATGCACACATGCATAGCATAAGGTATGCTAATTTAAACGTGTCCTAATACTAACCATTAAAGCAGGTAAGTAAAAGGGAAGAAAGAAGTGAGGTTGGAAGACATATTACAAATATTACAGATTAATTACAGATTTACAAATATTACAAATATTACAGATTTATTACAAATACTAACCACCCACGCACACTTATTACAGATTTACCCTCACTCGGAGGGACCGAATAAATATTACAAATTAATTAACTACGCAAGCTAATTAATATTACAAATTGCCTAATTTAATTAAATAGACTAATTAAAACAGGAAAACGCCTCGGGAAGCGCGCCGCCATGCGCAAGCTGCCTCTGTTTTCTCTCCTATGCTCCTCTGGAGGCTGTCAAAACCTCAGGGTTGCATCCCTAGGCACTGGGGAGTACCACCGGCTGAGTGGAATCATCACCGGCACTGGTATGTGTCCATCGGCACAAAATTGAGTCTGTCGGCAGAGAAAAGGTTGCCGGCCGGCACCTTACACTGTCGGTCGGCAAAGAAAGTCTGTTGGACCTGCAACTCACAGCAACAGAGGGCAAAACAAGGCATGGCAGCACAATTCAAGGTATGTATGCACCAACCATGTCTCTTATCATTGTGATGACTCAAAGGGACATGTGCCTCGATTCTCGGACCACCAATCACGCATTTCCATGCATGATGGCCCAAAGAACCAAGTATGCAACTTTGATTTCAAATGCGATGCAAACCAATCAAACAAACAAGGCCCTATTCCTATCATCAAGTCAAGGAACAAGGCATGCATGTAAGATGCAATGCAACCTAGGCATACAAGCTAGGAATGCAACATGACATGGCAAGGCACTTATGAAATCATGCAAGCATACATATGGCAATGCAAATGGATGGCAAGATGGACTTATACATGAATTAGGCAGCTCTAAAATAGACCTAAAACAGTGGCCAAAGTGCTATAAAATGAAGGCTAAATGGCATGCACACACACATGCACATAAGGGCCAACACTTAAGCACAAATCAAACAACATTCAAGCACACTTGAAAGGAGGAAACTTGGACAATTAGCATGCAACATGAGCCCTAAAATCATGCTATAAAATGATGCCAAATCAAGTTATAAATCAAGTCAAGCATGCAACAAATGGTCCAAATGTTCAAAGCAAACCAATGGGGGATTGAACTACACTTAGCAAGACCAAACATGGCATGCATTAAACAACTAAAAACAGATTTTTAGCATGTTAAAACAAGGCCAAAGGACTCCTTGGATGGCATCTAAGTGGCTCAAATACAAAGGCATACACCATGGCCAAAACATGGAGCATTGCAACACATGCTTTCAAAGCATTAAAGAGACATGCAAGGCAATCCAACAAGCATGGAAATGTGACTGAAATGGCATATAGAATGATCCCAAATCACCAAAACAATGCAAAAATATCATGCTACACATGCACATACTCAAGGCCAACAAGCCCAAATACAAAGGAGCTATGTCAAGCATGCAAAGATCAACCCAAACGACTATGAACAGAGCTAAAACATGTCAAGATAAGCACATAATCTTCACAAGACTAAGCCAGAAACATGCTCCAACAAAGGCTAACAACCTAAGGCACATTAAGGCACAAATAAGGCATTACATGGCAACTATGCTAAGCATGCATGGAGTTCCAAAACCAACTTGAAATCATGTTATATTATGGACATATAAGCATGAAAACAAACCAAATATGCTCAACACACACTCAAGCATAGGCTTCCTTAAGAGGCCAAAACATGCCCTTTTCAAGGACAACAAGGAGAGGGGGTGGCCCTCTCCTTCTTAGGACTTCAAAGCATCATCTTCACCACTGAAATCCCTCAAGATTTCAGTGGTGAAGAGACCTCAACACCAAAATCCCGGAGCTAACACAAAATGGCTCAAAATGAACCCTTTTGAGGCCTAAGGGTGGTCAACAACCCTCAAACAACAAAACACTCTTAATAAACAATAAAGAGGGCCTAAAAACAGAACTTTTTTATGTTATACAACAAGCACAAAAACAGCTCGAAGATAGGTATAAAATCAATGCAAAAATGGGGGAAAAAGGGACTAGTTTCTTACCCTTGTAGTCCTCTTCAACAATGGTGCTCCAATGGCCTCCTTGAGCTTGAATCCAACACCAAAATCTCAAAACACACTCTTTGGAACCTCAGCTCCAAGAGGAAGGTGAAACACTAGGTGTTTGTGTGCAATAGTGAGACACAAAACACCTAGTGTGCAAATAAGAGGGAAAGAGATATAGAGAGTGTATGTCTAACCCTAACCCTAGAAAAACCAGAGCTCTCCTCTGTCTTCTCTCTCTCAAAAATGTCTAAAGCCTCCTCTTTGCCTTAGAGAGAGTTTCTCTCTATATGCCTCTTGTAAAGCTTACAAGACAAGCTTTGCAAGAGGGAGATCCCTCCATACACGTGTATGGAGGGGAGAAAAAACAATACAGCTGTCTAAAAATATCTGCAAAAGCAGATGAACAGCAATCGGCCGGCCAAAAATGCCATCTTGGCCAAAAAAAGTGCCGATCGGCAACAAATAGTGCTGACCGGCAACAAAGAGTGCCGGCCGGCAAACTATATTGCCGGTGGCAGCAAAAACCAGCCGGTGGCATCTAGCCACTGCCGGTGGTGGGTGGGGATGGTCTACAAGCCCCACCCTGCCTCTCAAAGGCAAGATGCAAGTGTTTGGTGCAAAACCAGACACTAAACGGTCGAGTTCGGGGATCCTGAGGCAAGGCGCGCGAGCCGAGACCTCCGGGAACTCCAAACGAACACAAACATGGAAGATCACCGTGTGTTCAAACAGTGACGTCCAAGTCTTGAGGACGGTCAAAAATGGGGTGTCTACAACTACAATGTAATAAATAATGAAAATGCTGGGAAGATGGCAAAGGATATGGCACGCGGGCCGAACCAAATCTTGCCTAGGAAAGGCATGTACACATACAAGCCACGTCTAACATAGAACGGTCCACTGAACTATGCTTCGACACGAGAAGTATGGGCACATACCAGACCAAGCTTAACATGGAAAGGCGCGAGCCATAGATGAAAGGTGATGCAATGAATGCATGCAAATTACAATGCAATATAATGGACATGGCCTGCGGGCCAAACCAAATCTTGCCTAGGAAAGGCATGTACCCATACAAGCCGCGTCTAACATAGAACGGTCTACTGAACTATGTTTTGACGTGAAAAGTATGGGCACATACCAGACCAAGCTCAACATGGAAAGGCGCAAGCCATAGGCGGAAGGTGATGCAATGAATGCATGCCAACTACAATGCAATGTTCACTGGGATGGAAAAGATACGATGGATAAGGCACGCAGGCCAAACCAAATTTTGCTTAGGAAGGGCATGTACACGTACAAGCCGCGTCTAACATAGAACGGTCCACTGAACTATGTTTCGACGCGAAAAGTATGGGCACATACCAGACCAAGCTCAATCATGGAAAGGCGCGAGCCATAAAGCTACAATACAATATACACTAATATGCAATGGAATGGAAATGGATGCAATGGATATGGCCTGCGGGCCAAACCAAATTTTGCCTAGGAAAGGCATGTACACATACAAGCCGCGTCTAACATAGAACGGTCCACTGCACTATGCTTCGACACGAAAAGTATGGGCACATACCAGACCAAGCTCAATCATGGAAAGGCGCGAGCCATAGATGAAAGGTGATACAGTGAATGCATGCAAATTACAATGCAATATCTACAAATATGCAATGATGCATGACAATGCAACTATTTACGATGATGCATGACAATGCGACTATATTTTTTTGTTTGTTTTTTTTGAGGTGCAAATGATGTATGAAATGCATGTTGCATAGAATGCGCGATGACACGCGGCTTTTAAGATACATGACAATGTAAATGGACCGTGCACATCAATGTACCAAAGGTCTTGCACCTTTCGAGGATTTAAGGTCTCTTAAACCGTACAAAATTCGTGCGGCTCGTCTGGTTGCACCAGCCTTAAATGAACCGTACATACAATATCGTGCCTGCAAAGAAAACAAACTTAATAGGTATGATGTGATTAACAACATGCATATTAATGTATTTGAAAATGCGTGACAATGCGAAGCAAGTGGGAAGCGTAATAATGCTGTGAAGGCACAGACATGTAAGTGGAGCACGCGGTCTACGCAGGCAACGAAATTGATTATGAGCATGCGGTCCACGCAAGTAAAGAAATTGGACATAAAAAAATGCGGTCTACGCAAGCAGAACATGCGGTATACGCAGGTAATGAATTTGAACACAGGAATGCGGTCTGCGCAAGCGGAACATGCGGTCTACGCAAGTAAAGAAATTGAACAAACATACGGTCTACGCAAGCAAAACATGCGGTCTACGCAAGTTATGAATTTGAACTCAGGAATGCGGTCCACGCAAGCAAAATATGCGGTCTACGCAAGTAATGAATTTGAACAAATATGCGGTCTACGCAAGCAAAACATGCGGTCTACGCAAGTAATGAATTTGAACAAACATGCGGTCTACGCAGGTAATGAATTTGAACAAATATACGGTCTACGCAAGCAAAACATGCGGTCTACGCAAGTAATGAAAATGAACAAACATGCGGTCTATGCAAGCAAAACATGCGGTCTACGCAAGTAATGAAATTGATTGCAAACATGCGGTCTACGCAAGCAAAACATGCGGTCTACGCAAGTAATGAATTTGAACAAACATGCGGTCTATGCAAGCAAAACATATGGTCTACGCAAGTAATGAATTTGAACAAACATGCGGTCTACGCAAGTTATGAATTTGAACACAGGAATGCGGTCCACGCAAGCAAAACATGAGGTCTACGCAAGTAATGAATTTGAACAAATATGCGGTCTACGCAAGCAAAACATGCGGTTTACGCAAGTAATGAATTTGAACAAACATGCGGTCTATGCAAGCAAAACATGTGGTCTACGCAAGTAATGAATTTGAACAAATATGCAAAATGCAGTGAGATGCGCAAAACTGCGCGATGCGTTTTAGACAACGCGAGCGCACAAGACGGTGCGAATGATATGCGATACACATGGGGCAACTTTTGAGTTTTGTAAAAGCCAAAAGGATACGAAAAGGATACACCTTGCACGAATTCGAGTGCCACGAACAGAAGACACGACCCGAGGTCACAACGGGGGCCGGTTGAGTGTCGGAGATGCACTTTCTTGCACTGTCTTGATCACTGAAGGCCCTGAACCACATATATAACCCAAAAAAGGATGTAGAAGGCCCAAAAACCATTGTAGGAGACCACAGGATGCCCACCGGCCATCATAATGCATCACCGGCCGTCCATCGGCCTTCATAAAATTTTATCGGCACAAAATACTGCCGACCAGCAATGAGTATGGCCGGCCGGCAAAATATTCCTGTTCGGGGTAGTTTCGACATTTCGGCCGTGGGTCTTTAAATATAGGGCCTCTAGCCCTATATTTTTCACATCCTCTTGCTCGAAAATTCCCTCTCTCTCTCTAGAGTGTTTTCGTCCTTCGATCTCCTCGTTTTCTTGCGTTCTAGCCTCGATTTCGTCGTTCGATTCACGAATACCTTCGCGTTTCGAACATTTTGAACCGAAGGAAACTTCGTTTCGGTGTTTGTTTCTTCATTTCCGCCACTCGGGGCTTGTTTCCCTCGAGTTTTTCTCGATATCTGTGCCTTTTCTGCACTCCGGCTTTTCCGGCCCTCTCGGGGTTGACTTTCTGTTGACTTTTCACATTCTCGCCCGGTTTTTCGTCTTCCGGCCATTTTCACACCCCCTTCGAGATGGCGGACGATCTTTGTAATAGCCCGACCCTCGTACATGACCCTGGTATCTTTTCAGCCCTCTATTCTATGTTTTTGAATGCATATTATGAAATTCTATGTGAAAGTACATTGAATTACATGAAACTTAGCCATATGGATTCCTATCTGTTGAATAAGGAAATTATCTGTCACTATAGACTATTTGAATCTGAAATTGGGCGCCTTAGAGGCTTAATTTTTAGAAATTGATTTGATATTTGGAATCTGCATAATTTTTAAACTCTAATGGGATTTTCTGTGAAATTTCAATTTAGGATGCTTAAACGATTAAATTTTGTCTTATTATAAAGATAAATATCTATATCAAGCTTTAAGATGTCTTTGACTTGAAAATACCTCCTGTGTGCAACCTAGAAGAGGGAATTTCGTGAGAGTTGGAGAGAAGGCCTTCAAGTGAAGGATTTGGGGAATTTTGTGAAGATTGCTTAGATTAAACTCAAGGTATGAAATTTTACTTTATCTAGCTACTCTCTCTCTTGATTATGGTTGGGAATTCTCTTTGTGTTTGGCAAGTTAAGGTAGATGTTGAGGGTTTATGTGGTAATCTATATTAAAGAATCAAATTGAGTTCTGGAGGGGAAATCTACATCTTATTTCCTTGTTATTTCATGAGAATATTCAATTATGAGTTTGAATGAGAAATAATTATGTAAACCCAAAATAATGAGAATTTTGGGAAGGTTATAATTGATGTTTATGTTTGATTCATGTATGATGCATGTTTGATTTATGAGGGTTTCTCATCAATTGGTTACTTTGACACTTTATTTGGGTGTTGTGTGAAATTATACTTCAACCTTTGGTTTTATATCATCATCCCATGGAATTATGTTAGTATCATGTGTTATGTTTTCTTTGAACATGAAGAACTTGAATATAAGAATGGAATTTGAGAAAGGGATGGCTTGTTGAAGCTTCTAATCTAGTTTAATTTGTTATGTTGAAGGTGGAATCTATGTTATGGTGATGTTAGGTTGAAATATTGCATTAATCTAACCTTGGATTGCATGTAAAATAAGGTGTTGTTGCTAAATTTCGAGTTGAAGTCGAGCTGTCCCAAATCTGGGCTACGACCGCTCGAGCGGAGGACATGACCACTCGAGCGGGAAAATCGACCTCCCAGCAGTTTTGTGACTTGTACAGTCTGCTCGAGCGGCCAAAGTGGCGCTCAAGGGGGGGACTTATTTTCAAAAAAAAAATGTGTTTGTTCAGTTTTGCGTGCTTGACTCTCTGGCATTTTTAGAATATTTTTCTGATGATTTTAAGATGGTTATAAATTCATGTGAAGTGTAATGACACAGGGAATAGTTCCTCAATGATTTAAGAAGAAAGAGAACTAATTTGCAAGTTATGATTGTGTGCAGGGCACACTCCGGAAGGAACTAGCACGCCATCACAACGCTATGAGTAATAGTACATTGAACGTACATTTATTTATCGCTAATGTCTGTTAATAACTTTCTGTTTTCCGTCAGCTACAACATTTTCTTTTCTATTGATTAGAACTCAATGGAAATGAAATGTTGAAAAGATATACGTACATATTTGTATGTTCTGGGCCGAAAGGCTGTTCTGATAATTCTGGGCCAACAGGCCGTTCTGATACTTCTGGGCCAACAGGTCGTTCTGAAAGTAAAACCATATCAGAATCGCTTTTGTATTATGCATTGTGGTAAAATTGGTTATTAAACTACTCAAGTATTATTATTCACTGAGCTTGTCTCACTCTGTAATTATATTTGATTCTGTAGGAAATCAGCTTGGAGGTCAGTCCTTACATCATCATCATCTATCTTTTGTCAGCTTAAGGACAACCAGGCACTTGCAGTTTTGCTAGTCTTAATCTTTTTGTACCCATATTTTGTTGGCCACAGTTGTTTGTATCTAATATTTTGTATGCCCAAACTCTGGATTGGACTTGTAAATGTGTATGTAACTTAATCCCGGGCGCATATTCACTTTATGTTTAATTTCGAAACGTGGTCCTGGCATTTTGGTAGTCGCTCAATGGATGTGTCTGCATGTTATTTTATTATAAACGCTTCCATTCAGGCTCCGAATATCATTTATAGCAGGTTAAGTGTCTGTTTCTGATTAGGTCATGCCCAAAACCTTTAGGGGCGGGTTAGGGGCGTGACAATCTTCCACAGGGCGGGACCCCTCCAGAGCTCGAGATGGATCCCGAGGCTGACCCCTTGCCACTCCATATCCGGCCGTTCGATCCGGAGACCTACAGGCCTGCAGTTCATGTGATGCTCCTCGATGGACGACGCCAGTTCCGGAGCTTCGAGAGGAGCGTGGCACCCGAGCTTCTCCTGCGTGAGCCTACCTCCCATCTGTCCTTTGGCACTTCCGAGGTAACATTCTTTCTTCTGTTTTATTATTTTTCGCAATGTAGAACATAACTGCCATTAGTTGATTCTGTTCTCTAACTGCTTAGCCCGGATTCACCGATACACTGTACACTGTAGTTGATTGCAAACAAACTTACAACCGATATCTGTTTGAAACTTACACGTGCACACACACTGCACTGACCCTGAATCACCCAAACACACGGTGCATACTGTAATTTACTGCATACACACACTGGTACCCGGTATCTGCTTGAGTCTGAAAACATGCACACATGCTGTATTTGCCCTGAACCACTCAAACACGCTGACACATCACACGTTGTAGTTCACTGTAAGCACACCGACACCCGATGTCTGTTCGAATTTGAAAACATGCACGCATGTCGTATACTTGTGTGCTTCTTAAAACTGCATTTTGAATATTGCCTTGCAATTGTTTTTTTTTTTTATTACAGGGGGATTCCCATACCATCCGCGGGTATGGGAATATCGTCGCTCGGGATTGGTACCTAGAGCTTCCAGACGCTGTTCGTCGCATCGTTGACGAGGCCGGCTTCGGCATCTTCTGCAGGGGGCTCTCCCGGCTCACGACCTGCAGGCCCTTGCTCGCCGCTCTAGTGGAGAGGTGGTGGGATACCACCAACTCCTTCCACTTCTCCGTTGCGGGGGACATGACGATGACCCCTTACGATTTCTCGATGCTCACCGGCATCGGGGTAGGAGGTGATCCGATCCCCTTTGACACTGACAAGGGTGAGTGGGACGCCACCCAGCTGTACCTACTCGGCACTCAGCCTCCCCTCGCTCGAGTAGGGTTCGTTAGGTACTCCTGGTTTGAGAGCCACTTCCAGATCCAGCCAGCTTTGGCGGAGGAGGCGCAGATGACCCCAGATGAGGTGGACCAGTATGCGCGGGCTTCATCATATTCCTTTTCGGGACGACTCTCTTCGCCGACCGGGCGAACACCGTGCCTCTATGCCTGTTGAGCGCACTGGTGGATGTCAGGCGGATCCGCTGCTATGACTGGGGTGGCGCAGGCTTGGCCACTTTGTACAGTTATATGAGCTCTTCTTCCCACCTCAGCGGACAACTTCTCGGCGGCTACTAGCAAGCTTGGGAGGTACGTCTTCTTCCCCTTTTACATTTCTGCTTCACATTTTCTGTATTCTGTACACTGCACACACCACGGTCTGCCTTCTCACTGACTATATACTGCACACGTGGCACACATATACTCTACTTTACTTTGACTGTATACTGCACACATTGTATACTCTGTACAATACACTGCACAACACACGGCTCTGTCATTTCTGCTTTATTCTGTAAGTTGCTTCATCTGATAGCCATACTTATATCTGTTCTGCAGTTGTGGGTGTATGCCTACTTTCCCAGGCTTGCCCCAGTACCCGATGTGGAGACCCCGCTCGGTGTCCCTATTTCCATCGCTTTGACGTGCGATGCGTGCAGAGGCCACGGGAGTCTTTCATTTTCTTCCATTGCTACTTCGACACCATCACCGTTGCGGAGGTATGTTCATGTCTAGAATTTGCTTAGGCTTCGCTTAGCACTGTATGTTTTCAATATCAGTAGATGACCAAATGCATTTCATTTCAGATCACTTGGCAGCCCTGGGCTCCGTTGCCGGCCGTGGTGAGGGATCATTATGAGGGCACAGGGGAGACTACCCGTTGCTGGATTCTGTTGGAGGGCCCGGTCTGTCGGGCATGGTACCTGGGCGAGCGTTTCTTGCGTCAGACCCTGGGTTTACCGGAGCAGATAGTTCCGGGTCCACCTCCTACGCATATGAGGCATACAGAGGGGTTCTCTCTTGAGCAGATGAGGGACTACACCGTCGGCTGGGGTACAGAGCATCACAGGGGCGAGGGCGACTACACAGAGTACGTCCGGACCTACATTATGCGACCCTTGAGTGGTGGTCGTCGGGTTGAGGGAGAGAGGCCAGCGGCGCCGGCAGTTGGAGCGGGAGCGGGGGCTGGAGCAGGAGCGTCGAGGAGAGCTCGAGTCCACGGCAGGGCTGGAGTTCAGAGAGGGCGGGGACCAGCTGGCCTACTCTGCCCACTTTACTGACATAAAGAGAGCAGGATGGGGCGACCTATCAGATCCCCTTTGCTCCTCCCCCGGCTGGTCATGAGTTAGCCGATATCCCCGACTTGCCTCCGGTATGTATTTCTTCATTTTGCGTCTTGTATTGGTATTTTATTACAGTTTATTTGGTATTCCACGGAATACTGATGCATCTTGTACTCTCGCAGGCGTCCTCCGAGTACACCCGGCAGTCCGTGGAGTTGAATGCCTCCATGATGGGGATGCTACAGCGGACCTTCGACCTCTTGGCCCTTTACAGTATTCCGGTATGTCCTTCTGACAACGGTCTTAAACCATTCATAAGCTGATTCACGTAGTCCGATGCACGACACAACACCTGGCACACTGATCTCACAGCGTCTGATACACTGCATACACTGCATTCTGTACTGTACTCTGCACTGATAAACTGCTCACGGCATTCACACACTGTACTCATTCACCACATTCTACATTGATAAACTGCTCACGGCATTCACACACTGTACTCATACACCGCATTCTGCACTGATAAACTGTCCACAGTATTCACACACCGTACTCATACACTGCATCATCCTGCACTGATAAACTGTCCACGGCATTCACACACTGTACTCATATACTGCATTCTGCACTGATAAACTGTCCACAATATACTGATGCATTTGCCTTTTGTGCTTTTCAGCCTCCCTTCCAGATTCCTCTGGTGGGTGGTGCTCTGGCTGGGCCCTCTATTCCTGCTCGAGGAGGGCGTGGAGACGTTGTACGTCCCCGTACCAGGGGGGGCGTGTTCATGTCGGGAGTAGCTCTCAGGCTCCAGTCCCTGATGATGATGATGAGGAGGAGTCGAAGGCGGAGGCAGAGTCGGAGGCGGAGTCGTCGTCGGAGGAGACCGGAGGCGGCACTAGCTCGGGCTCTGATGACGATGCTGATGATGCTCCTGGACCTTCATCCAGGAAGAGGACTAGGACAGACCGATAGCCCTCGGAGCTGCTTGACATGGATGTAGATTTTTGTTGTTTTTCCTCTTTCTTGTACTTTTCCCTTTTGTTGGTAGTTAGGATACTTTGTACCGCCGCAGGCAGATTTTTGTTACCAAAACTTGTGTACTTGAAAAGATGATGAAATGAAATAGGCTTTTCATCTGAAAAAGTGTTTACATTCATATATCTTTACATTTCATGCTTTGCATTGCATCACACCCTATTACACCTCATTGTAAATGAAATTGATTGGTTGTCTGAAAATTGAACACTTGCACTGTAATAATCAGATAACTAAACAGCCAACAGCAAAAATAACCCAAGCAACCCATTGCCTGATCCTGGATACACAGCCCTTACTCTACTGGGGATTAATCTGTATACAACCCGTAACACAGCAATCGGTTCATTTTGCACGCAACAAATCCCGAACAAACAGCCCAATCTGACAAGACGGACTACGGGGATGAAACCAGCTGAAGTTGAAGCACACTTAGATGCCCCAATTTTTTTGTTCTTTTACTTCGCATAGATGTAGAGAATGGCACAGCACTCTGAGCATAAACGATTTTCAAAATAAAACGGATTTTCAAACCGGGGTATCGAGCTTACAACTGAACGCAGCGGGGAGGACTCAAGCAAAAGGGTACACGACCTAAACACAACGAGACACGCTCGGAAAAGACTCAAAAAAAAGGTTGAGGTAAACAAAAACAAAAGACACGACACACAGACGCGTTAACGGAGACGGGGGACCTCAGATCACGAGGAGCCAATTTCTCTGGGTATTGTTTCCCACCCTTTTCTCATTTGTGATTCTCACATCACTCTGGCACTCAAGCTTGGTTTTTTTTTCTCTCAAAACCCTTTTTTTACTTTTCTCTCAACTTACGCGTCTCTATTCTTTACTCTCTCATTTTTCATCCCTCTCCAAGGTGATTAATGAATGAATAGGAAGTTGCGGGTTCATGCCCAATGCCGTTAGCGCACAGCTATTTCTTCTGGTGGGTAGAGTGCCCTCCTGGCAAGTATGTTGACGACGGGGGAAAGACAGAACGCCTGACTCAATTGTGCCTCTAGTTCATCATTTTGACCATTCTTTGTTTTGGTTTTCTACTAAAACAGTTTTAACCAAGATGAGAGTCGGATTAACGTACTTGTTCGATTTTTGATTTGAAAACCATACAAGTCAGGCTATAAGCACTGAAAATTTTCCTTTTTGGGTCCAAGAAAAATGGTCCAGTTTTGGAAAATAGAATAGTTTTTGAGAAAATAGTCAACCTCAGTAAAAATTTTCAAAAACTATTTTGCAAACAGTCAATGCTCAACGAGCATGGAACTTACTCTTTGAGATGCGCAACCTCAGATCGGAGGCAATGGAAAATTGCCCCTGGCTTGGAAGGGGTGGATGGCAATGGAAAGTTGCCCCTGGTTTGTATGGCGACTCGTGACGACTCGCGGCAATGGAAAGTTGCCCCTTGTTTGGATGATGCCGCAGCAGTCCGCGAACAGTCTCCATTGGTGGTGGTCGAATTCTTGGACACAGAGATGACGAAGACGGTCATAACAAATATATGGACACAGTCACCTTGGAAGGTGTTGGCGACTGGACTTTGGGATGAAGTCGAAACCATTGTATGGATCAAGACGCTATGAAAGCGTTGGGGGCTGGACTTCAAGATAAAGTTGCCTACGTATCTCAAACATGGGAATCAAGCCTTACGTAGTTCCGGTTAAGGTACACTCGGGTATTTTAACCTTCACTTTTCAGGCTCTAACTTTTGCTAAGGTGCCCGATGTGGGTTTTCGACCTTGCGAGCTTTTCTTTCTTTTTTTTTGATTTCTTTTTCTCTTCTTTTTTTTTTTGCATTTTCTTTTTTTCTTTCTTTTTTCTTTTCTTTTGCATTATTATTTTTGTTCTCTTTTTTTTTGCATTTTTTGTATTTTTCTCTTGCTCTAACTTTTGCCTGGGTCGCCCTTCCGGGTTTTCGGCCCAGCGAGCCTCTCAAAGGGTAAAAGTGTAACGAGTCCATGCCAAATGGTTTTTGAAGTTGAAGCCTTTCTGTATTTAGGAGAGTGGCTGTTGTATTGATTTACTGAAGGATCCATCTTCGGCTCTTCGAGCATATCTGACATTTTTGTTTGAGGGGGGGCTTCTGATCTAGCATTACAAGCTTCCTTTGATCTGATCTTCTTGATCTGACTTTGGTGCCTCTTGTTCGAGGGCTGCTTCAAAATGGCCACATAGGCCTCCTCCGACAGTTGACCGTTGAATATTCCGAATGAGTTCGAGGTTCAAAACGAACGGGTCGAATCTTGGGCCTGAAAGCAATCCTAGGCTGCACAATCTCAAGAGCGATTCCACACAGGTCTTCATAGGGCCGTGCAAAACATTTGTTTTTGAAAGTTTTTAAGAAAGCGACAAATCGCTCGCGCCGAAGATGGTGTGGAACCGGTCTGGATCAAGCTAGGGTCCTTCCCAGTACTCACACTGACAAGGATGATTTCATTCATTAAGGGCTTAGCATGCCTCTCTTTCTCTCAAAATGATCAAAATTTTGCAAAACCAGAGGAATTTCTTCCTCTTCGTTTTTATCACCGCGGTGTTCAAAAGGGGTTTTTGAAAAACTTAGGTTAATGCAATGAGTTTGGCGTGCAGGAGAGCAGGCGAGATGTACTCTCAGCCTATTCAAATCCTCTGGCACAACTAACTCACACTGAAAGCAAGCATGAAAATGAGATAGCCACAGCTGTTTCATTCAGATTTGTTGGTATAACTGGCCCCTCGGCAGAAACAGACTCAAAAACAAAAACGGGTAATTACAAGACAAAACGGTGTTCGAGGCAACAACCCCGGAATCACCTGGTGTTCTATACAAAGGGGACTGACTCACTACAACAAGACAGACCCTTAAGCAAAAAGACTGACTCAAGACAAAGAGACAGACTCAAAACAAAAGACTGACTCGATACCCAAGTCAGAATTTACAAAGCTAGCGTTCACAGATGCTCAAAAATGCGTGCCAGACGCTACATCCAAAATATACCAAATGCCGCCCGCAGGTGGTTCACTTTCTGATTACGTACTTGCAGTATCTGTGTCCTCAAAATCCAATAACTGGGTGGTAACGGACTTGGCTGAGGTGGGCGGGAGGATAACCTCGTTGTCAATCAAATCTTGCACCTCATGACGGAGGCGGAAACAATTGTCGGTAGCATGGCCTGTCTGCTGGTGGTACGCGCAGTACTGAGCAGCATCATGCGTAGCAGAGAGATTCTTCAGGAGAGGCTGAGGCTCCAAGGGTTTAAGGTGTTCCCTCTCGGCAAGGATCTAAAGTGCCTTAGATAAAGGCATGTAGAGAGCATGAAAGACCCTGCGCCCTCGGGGCAGGTATTTTGAAGTCTGAGCGTTCTTACTAGCTGCACAAGCAAAAGGGTCGGCAGGCACTGCCTTGGCTTTCTGATCTTTCCCAGGTGCAGGGGCGGGAATAGGAGAAACTGTTCTGGCATGACGGGGCCTATCCCGATTTTCCGACTGACTTGAACTACCCTCAGGTGGAGTGGGGAAAGCATCCTCCACAGTTTTTGCCACAACTGCGGATATTTGTTGCTTGTTCATCCCTTCGGCCTTCAAAGCCTCGACTGCCCGCAGCAGTTATTCACTAGGATCGGCATCTGCCTTCACTTTGTCTTTTCCTCTGGCCTCAGTCTGGTCGAGGGTTTGGTTTGATGTGGATATGTCATTACCATAGCTGGAGGCCATCTCCGGTTGGCTAAGTTCAATCACAATTCGCCCCAACAACGGGGGCTCCTAGGGTACAAAACTCCCGGTATATGGTGCGGCTGGAGGTGAGGCTGACATTCCGTAGGCGAGATCCGCCACAGACCTCTGGAGATCACCTATCATCCCCATTAGTTCAAATGTAGTAGGCTCGCGAGCCTGGTATAGCTGGGGGGCCCAGACTGGGTGCGCAACAGGCGACCTGGGTGGATGTGGCATATCAATATTGGTCTCACTTTGCAGAGTGATCCCTTGATCTAATGCAGCTGTCATAACCACGATCTCTTCCGAATTCTGCGTCATCATAAGTCCTGCCTCAGCAAGGGGGAACACTAGCTATTCTGTACCAGCTGTCCGAACTGAAAGAGACAACAAGCAGCATTTCAGCCCAAATGGATCAAACACAGGTGTAGCTGAACAACTGTACTCTACTGCTGATCACTGTTCCCCAGAAATCACTGCCCCCAAAAACTGAACCTGATACCCGCAGACAACTGATTCTCGTAAACTGACACTGATGCCCTCAGGTCTGATACTCAAACTTGCAAATTGATATATGCATTCCCTGTAGAGATACACTCTAAAAGCACATAGCAAATAAATGAGAGCCAATACACTCCTATGTTGGGGTAGGGTTTCCCTGTCCTATTTCGTCAGGAGCTATGGTTTCACTACGTAAGCAACAGTTTTCAAACAACCTAACATTGGGTAAGCAACCTGTCCTAGCTTGGAACGGTCACTATGGATCCGAGTATGGACTAGGTCGAATGGTCGAAAAGGGTGCCCCGGTAAAACCGGGGTTTGTGTTCCTATACTGTCAGAGCCCATAACCGGTCAGCCTTATGGTCATGTCTTGACAAGACAAGCCTCCGACAAACCGTTCAGGAATGGCAGATGGCAAACATTGTGTCCTAGGCGCACCAATGCACATGCAATGCAAAGAGACACATAAATGGAATCAAAATAGGATATCATGAGTTCGAGTCAAGCTCTCTAAAATCCCCAGCAGAGTCACCAGAAACTGTAGACGCGCGCCCGTGAGCCTCACTACTACAGTTCGAACTCGATTTGTGTCACGGTTCTTAATTTGAACCAAAGAGTCCAAATCTGGCAAATCGTTTTGAGAAAACAGATTCTGAGAAAAAGAAGTGCCAAACATGGACTGCTTTGCCAGATACAGAGTCGCCACCTAAATATTTTGTATTGGGGGAATTTAGGAAACCCTGACTCGGTGCCAATGGCCACGTGTCCGTCATCACCAAAGTTGCCTCGGCTTGGGAACTTGGGTACGATTCGGGAAGGTCAGCTATGAGCACCCCCTCTCGCCCGATCCGAAGATCGGCCTCTACTAACCGTGATATCCGTTTTTGAAAACGTTATGTGTTCTTATTCCGGTTATTAGCCTAGAATTACTATGTTATGCGCACAACAAACAAGTATAGACTAGATTACCTAATTTGGAAATAAGCATTGCATATCCGTTTGTTTTGGAAAAATGTTTTGGAATTTGCTACTCGCAAGTAGGCTAAAACACGGATTTCAATGAGCCATTCCAACTCAGACAATCCATCCTTCACCCACAGGCATTCAAACAGTTTATCACATAAGCAGCTAGCCTCATGGTAATAAATGTTTACCGAGTACTCCGAGCAAAAACAAAAAACTAGTTAGCCAACATGCATGGTCCTAGGTCATGTCAAATTGACTAATGCAACACATACAGGATGCAATTTAGAGTAGGCTCGGCTAACCTAAACATGGCATGTGAAATGCAATCAGTTGATGCACGTATTCAATTTGGAATTGAAGTGCAAATGCAGTTAGCATGATGTACCGAGCCTGGTGCATGCAAGACAAATGTATGGATGCACGCATGCATAGCATAAGGTATGCTAATTTAAACATGCCCTAATCTACCTTCATAAGCAGGTAAATAAAAGGGAAGAAAGAAGTGGGGGTTGGGAGACATGCACGCACTCACCCACACTTATTACAAGTTTGCCCTCGCTCGGAGGGACCAAAAGAATAATACGAATTAACTAACCTGCAAGCTAATTAATTATTACAAATCACCTAATTAATTAACAAATTAACTAAGCATAAGAAAAGTAATAATAATAAAAAAAAGGGCCTCGGGAAGAAGGTTCGATGCACGCGCACTCGGGTCTTGCTCGGAAGTGCACTGCCATGCATAGGCTGCCTCTGTTTTCTCTGCACTGTCTCTTGGAAGGCTGCCAAAGTCTCAGAATTACTTCCCTGGACATTGGGAGACACCACCGGCTGAGTAGAATCATCACCGGCTGTCGTGTGTGATCATCGGCTGTTTATGAAGCTATCGGCCCAGGAAGGATTGCCGGCCGGCACTAAACACTGCCGATCGGCAGAAAATTCCTGCGGAATCTGCAATTGACAGCAACAGAGGGCAAGGCAGAGCATGGCAATGCAATTCAAGCAATGTATGCACCAATCACACCCCTTATCATGTTTATGACTCAAAGGACCATGATCCTTGGTTCTTGGACCATCAATCGCGCATTTCAATGCGTGGTGGCCTGAAGAACCAAGCATGCAACTTCAATTTCAAATGAATGCAAACCAAATACATAAGGGCCCAATCCCTATCACTAAATCAAGGGACAAGGCATGCATGTTCAATGCAACCTAAGTATGTTAACTAACATGCAACATGGTATAAAAGGGAGCATGCAAACATGCAATGCACATTAGGTACACAACCTAAGGAACAAGGCAAACAAGCATGTCACAACTATGCAAACTACTTAGAGCATGCAAGATGTAATCTAATCATGCAACATGCTAGTAATTTGACCAAGGGAATGCATGCCAAATGCAAATGATTTCAAACATGCAACACATGCAACCAAAGCAAGCAAACATGGGATAATGTAACAACACTTGAATGACATACAAGGGATGGACTTACACTAATTGGGCGGCTCTAAGTTAGGTCCAAAACAGTGGCCAAAACTTAAGAAGATGGGACCAAACACACATACACACATGCACATGTTAAGGCCTAAACACTTAAGCATCAAAGGGCATCTTTTAAGCACACTTAAAAGGGAATAATCATGGACATGGGACATGCATTAAGCTCTGAAAATCATGCAAGAACATGGTACCAAACCGAGCAAACAAGATAGGCTAAACATGCAACAAATGGCCCAAGCATTCAAGGTAAGCTAATAAAGTATTGAACTACACTTGATATGACCACACATGGCAAGACTTAAATGACCAAAAACAGAGTTTTAGCACATAAAACCAAGCCCAAAAGACCACTTAGATGGCATCTAAACGGCTTGAATTCAAAAGCATGCACAAATGCACTTTCAAGGAGCATACCACACAAGCTCATAAGGCATCAAGGAGGCATCCAAGGCAAGCATACAAGCATGCTAAAGGGACTCAAATGATGCTACAAATGGTGCCAAACCATTGAAATAAAGCAAGTAACACATGCTATACCCTCACATACTTAAGGCCAACAAGCCAAAATGCAAAGGGGCTATACTAAACATGTCATGGCCGACCAAAACAACTAAGGACAGACCTCTAACATGGCAAAATAACCACAAAAGCTTCACCAAGCTAGACCTAAAACATACTTGAACAATGGTTTACAACCTAAGGCATGTTAAGGCCTAAACATGGCATTACAAGGTAGGTATGCTAAGCATGCATGGTATACCAAAACCAAAATACAATAATGCTATTTCATGGCAAAATAAGCATAAATAACAGCCAAGACATGGTCAACATGAGGATTAGCTAGGTGCTCATTAAAGAGGCAAAAATGCTCATTTTCAAGGACAACAAGGAGAGGGGGTGGCCCTCTCCTTCTTGGGACCTCAAGGCACCATCCTCACCTCTAAAATCCCTCAAGATTTCAGTGGTGAGGAGGTCCAAACACCAAGGTCTCGGAGCTTACACAAAATAACACAAAATGGAGCCTCTCAAGGCTTAGGAGGGGTCCAACACCTCCAAACCACAAAACACTCTAAACAAACTATTTAGATGGCCTAAAAACAAAACTTTTTTATATTATACACTAAGCTCAAAAATAGTTCTAAGATAGGCAAAAACGCAATACAAAAATGAGGAATAAAGGGACAAACTTCTTACCCTTGAAGACCTTCTTCACAAATGAAGCTCCAGCAGCTTCTTGAGCTCCAAACTAGCTCCAAAACTCTGAAAACAATCCTTTAGAAACTCAATAGCCAAGGGAAGGTGTAATAGTAGGTGTTTGTGTGCAATACTATGAACAAATACACCTATAACACTCAAGAGGGAGAGATATATAAAGATAGAATATATACAAGTTCTAACCCTAGAACTAGAGATTCTAACAATGTTTCTCTCTCTAAAATGTCTAACCCTAAAGCCAAGAGGGGAGGGCTCCTCTTATAGAGAAGCCAATCTTGTAAAGCTTACTCAAGAAGCTAACAAGGAAGCCATCCCTTCATACACGTGTATGGAGGGGAACAAAATGCAAGACAGCTGTATTAAAATATCTGCAAAAGCATATGAATAGTAGTCGGCTGCGCAAAATTGCCATTTTGACAAAATATACTGCCGACCGGCAAAAAAGAATGCCGACCGGCAATATACATTGCCGATGGCAACAAAACATCAGCCGGTGGCCTCTGGCCATGGCCGGTGATGTGTGGGGATGCCTCACAAGGTATTTCCTGCCCCTCCAAGGCAAAACACAAGTGTTTGGTGCAAAACCAGACACTAAACAGTCGAGTTCGGAGATCCTGAGGCAAAGCGCGTAGCCGAGACCTCCGGGAACTCCAAACGAACACAAACATGGATAATCACCGGGTGTTCAAACGGTGACGTCCAAGTCTTGAGCACGGTCAAAAATAGGGTGTCTACAGTTATGCGCACAGCAAACAAGTATAGACCAAATCGCCTAAATTGGAACAAAACATTTCATGTTTGTTTTGAAAATGGTTTGTTACTCGCAAGTAGGCTAAGATGCAAGTTTTGCCACCCTCAAGTGGGCTTTTAGAAAAGATGGTTTTGCCACTATCTAGTGGGCTTAAAATTCACAGTTTTAATGCGTTATCCCAATTTAAGCAATTCGACCTCCATCCACAGGCATTCAAGCAGTTATATCACATAAGCAGCTAGCCTCATGGTAATCATGCAATTATGGCAACACTCACACGCATGCGGCATGCTAAAGCATAAAAGCTCACCTAGTACTCCAAGCCAAAACAGAAACCAGTTAGTAATCACATGCATGATCCTGGTTCATATTTGAAATGGCTAATGCAACACATGCAAAGATGCAATCCAAACAGGCTCGGCTATCCTAAACATGGCATATGAAATGCTGCAATTAACAAATACTCAACTTGGAATTGAAATACGAGTGCAGTTAGCATGATGTACCGAGCCTGGTGCATGTAAGACAAATGTATGGATGCACGCATGCTAAGCATAAGGTATGCTAATTTAAATATGCCCTATTCTACCATCATAAGCAGGTAAATAAAAGTGAAGAAAGACGTGGGGTTGGAAGACATACACACACTCACGCACACTTATTACACAATTGCCCTCGCTCGGAGGGTCCGAATAAATATTACAGTCCGAATAAATAATACGAAATTAAATATTACAAAATTTCTAATCTAATTAACAAATTAAATGCAAAGAGAAGATGGCCACAGCCCCCATCTCGGGATGCGTGAATGATGCATGCTCGAATTTATCTTGCCCCGAAAGCCCGTACCATACCACTGCTACCTCTGTTTACACTGCCCTACTTCTCTGAAAACTGCCAAAGTCCTGGGACAGGTTCCCTGGACCCTGTAGGACACCATCGGCTGAAGAGAATACCCGCCGGCCATGGAAATCATCCATCGGCTGGGGTTTCATATTATCGGCCATCAATCCATGGCCGGTTGGCACTCTACAGTGCCGGTCGGCAGAAACTCCCTGCAGAAACTAGTTTTGATAGCAACAAGGACAGACAGTGTATGGCATGGAGTTTCAAGAAAATGTGTGCGCGGGCACACTCCCTATCATGCAAGGGACTCAAGGGAGCATGACCCTCGACCCTCAGGCCATCAATCATGCATTTTGATGCGTGATGGCCTAAGGAGCCAAGGTTACAATTCAATGCAAATGCATGCAACATATAAATGAAGGCCAAAACCCAATCATGCCAAAGTCAAGGGCCTCAGTGACCGAGAGTTGAGACGCGCTACATCACTTGTGGTATGAACACTTCTTAACCCTCACACTTGGTTTGACACCCCAAACCAAGTAATGCAATGCATGTTATGCAAACATGGCTCGAAAATGCAACATATCACAAAAAAAAAACAAGGCATACAAATGTAATGCAACATATCATGGCAAGCATACAATGTTCCTAATATGCAATGCTACAATGCAACTCATCACGTAATGCTAATATGGTACAATGCACGCATGCAATTAGAGGCAACAAGTCAAACATACAACCATGTCCAAGAAGGGACTTAGACTGAAATGGGAGGCCTCAAACACCCCCAAAACAGTGGCTAAAAGTACCTCAAGTGATGGACAAAATGCACTACAAACATGCAAGCCAAAAGAGGGGCCAAAGCTAAGGCATAACAAAAGGCATTCTACCACCACTAACCCAAACAAACATGGCATGAACTATACAACCAAAAACAGAATTTTGGCATGCAAAAAGAGCCCCAAAACCCACACATATGGCATCCCAAATGAAACAAACACCTAGGCATACACAATGCATGTTTCAAGGCATAAGAGGGTGCAACTTCAAAACATGAGAGGAGCGATGAATGCAAGTATACAAGCATGGTTTAGGGACTGAAATAGCATGCTAAGTGATTCCAAATCACCGAAATAACCTAACCAATGCATGTTCATGACCCATACCCTTAAGGCTCTCAAGCCGAAATGCAAAGAGGTGACACCAAACATGGCAAGCATGACTGAAACAGTGACCAACAGATCTTGAACATGGCAAAATGATGCTAATACCTTCATAATATTAGGCTAGATCTTGCGAGAATCATGGCCTTAATGTATGGCATACCTCTAGTCAACCTTGAGGAGATATAAAGCAAGTATAACATGCATGAAAGAGATCAACAAACCCACATGAGACAGAGGTAAAACATGTTGTATAAACACCCAGTAAGCTCTGAAATGAAGCTAAACAAGATTAGACATGCATGCTACCACATTGAGCCAAATATGCAAACAAGAGAGAGACCAAGGGAGAGGGGTGTCCCTCCCCTATGCAGGACTTCAAACCCTCTTCTTTACCACTGAAAATCCACTGGATTTCAGTGGTGAAAAGAACCAAACACTCAAGCAAATAAAGCCTAACAATGGAAGCACCAAAAGGGCCAAACAAGGCCTAAGAGGGTGAGTCCGACCCCCAATGCCAAAACACCCTTAATGAAAGTTCTTAAGCAGAAAAATATAAGACTTTTTTATGTTATACCCAAACTTGAATCAATATGCAAGATAGGTCAAAATCCAATGCAAGATTGGGGAAACTAAAGTGAAAATCTTACCCTTGAAGAACACTTCAAGAACAGTTGGTCCAGCCACACTCTTCTGAGCAAAATCAGTCCAAAATCTCAAAAAACAACCCTCAATGCCTCTCAATCTCGGAGCAAGGTGTAATGGTGCGTGTATTAGTGCAAAAGTAAGGTCAAAATGCACTTTTAGGCCAAGAAAACACACACAAGGGAGGAGAGAGAGGGAAATATAGAGAGAGAGTGTGTGTATAAGATGTATATGTATATAAGCTCTGTTTTTTTTTATGTTCAAAACTCTAACCTCAACAATGGAAGAAGAGAGGTGCTTAAATAGGCAAAGGGAAATGATTAAAGCTTCTCAAAAAAGCTAAATGAAAGGGGCAAAGGGGGCAAAGGAGTCAAGGCTTCTTGAGGAAGCTAAGACAGCTGGCCAAGCTTCTTGAGGAAGCTTTGACAAAGGGTCAAGCTTCCTCAAGAAGCTTTGACCAAAAGGGGGCAAAAGGGGCAAAACAGCCACTGCATGCACGGGGAGGAGTGTTGGTGCATTCTAGCTGGCACAGCTGGCATGCACCAAGTCTGAAGGGTGCAAAAGAGTCACACCGGGCAAAAAAAGTCACCGGCCAAAACAAAGTGTCGGTCGGCAAAATATAGTGCCGACCGGCCATTGGTTTTAAGAAACCACTGCCGGTGGCACCAATAAACGGCCGGTGATGTGAGGGGATAGCCGGTGGGGTGTGGGAATGGCCAACAAGCTATTCCCTGCCTCTCAAGGCAAAAACACAAGTGTTTGGTGCAAAACCAGACACCGAAAAGTCGAGTCGAGAGATCCTGAGGCGAGGCGTGCAGCCGAGACCTCCGGGAACTCGAGACGAACACAAGCACGGATGATCACCGAGTGTTCCAACGGTGACGTCCAAGTCTTGAGGACGGTAAAAAATGGGGTGTCTACACCAAGTGTCTTGTTTGTCATGCATTTATTGAGTTTGTGCAAGCTTGACTCTTTGGCCATCATGCATTGAGATACGTGATTGATGGCTCGAGAGCCGAGCACTACACTCCTTTGAGCTTTAGACATGATAAGGAGTGTGGTTGCACACACATTTTCTTGCAAATACACTGCCATGCCTCTGTTAGTGCTCTGTTGTAGCAAAGGGAGAATTTGCAGGAAGCAGTGGCCGACCGACCATCAAAGCTGCCGACCGGCCATCAAAGTCTACCGATCAGCTACAAAATTGGCCGATAGCCATAAACTTCGGCCGATGGTCATTCCTCTTGGCCGACCACCCCTCAGCATATTCCTAAGATGGATCAGAAACATGTTGGAAGTTGGCACAATTTTCAGAAGTCTAGAAATATGCAAACAGAGGCATCACGAGGCACGGTAGTGGATTTCCGAGCGAAGCCAATCGAGCATGCATACACCCCTCCCCTCGAGGCCGTTTTAACTGCTTTGTATAGTTAGTTAATTTGATGATTTTGTAAATTAATTAGTTAATGTGTTTAGCTAATTCATTTCATCTTTGTAATATTCTAATTAGCTTTGTATAGCTAGTTTCAATTCAGTTTGTAATTAATTAGCGTAGCGTAGCTAGTTAGTTGATTTATTCAGACCCTTCATCGAGAGGGCAACTGCTGTAATAAGCATGCGTGTGTGTGTGAATGTCTTCCAACCCCACGTCTTTCTCCCTTTTACTTATTCGCTTTTGATGGTTAGTTTAGGACATATTTCAATTAGCATACTTATGCTTCGCATGGGTGCATCATTCATCTGTTTTGTATGCACCGGGCTCGGCGCATCATACAAACTGCGTTGTATTTCAATACCAATTTGAATGCATGTTATCTAGTTGCATTCACATGGCATCTTAGAATAGCTGAGCCTATCTTAGTTGCATTTTTGCATGTGTTGCATTAGGCATCTTGCATAGCTAGGATCATGCATTGATTACTAACTAGCTTCTTTTTTGGCTCGGAGTACTAGGTAAAGCTTTTACGCTTTAGCATACTGCATGAGATGTGTATGTTGCCATGTCAGCATGCTTGCCATGAGGCTATCTGCTTATGTGTTTAAC
Source organism: Camellia sinensis (assembly GCF_055761805.1). Lineage (NCBI taxonomy): Eukaryota > Viridiplantae > Streptophyta > Magnoliopsida > Ericales > Theaceae > Camellia > Camellia sinensis. Next base: position 215,365,735 of record NC_138961.1, read on the forward strand.
TGCATGAATGCCTGTGGATGAAGGCTACATTGCTTGAATTGGAACAATTCATCAAAATACGAGTTTTAAGCCCACTTGGAATGGCAAAACCATGTTTTCTAAGCCCACTTGAGGGTGGCAAATCCGCGTCTTAGCCTACTTGCGAGTGGCACCTTCAAACCATTTTCAAACAAACAAACATGAGATGTTTTGTTCCAATTCTTGCGATTGAATCTATACTGGTATGCTGTGCGCATCACATAGTAAGCTAGCTAATGAACCGGAATAAGAACACATGTGTTTTCAAAAGCAACATATCATGTTAGTAGAGGCCGATCTTTGATTGGGCAAGCGGGGGTGCTCATTTCAGGACCTTCTCCTCTCGCACCCAAGTTCCCGAGCCGAGACAACTTTGGTGATGACGGACACGTGGCCTTAGGCATGAGTCAGGTTTTCCTAAATTTCCCAAAATAAAATATTTAGGTGGCGACTCTGAAATCTGGCAAAGCTGTCCATGTTTGGCGCTTTTTGATTAAAATCAATTTTTTCAAAAATGATTTGCCGGATTTGGACTCTTTGGTGATTTATCAGTCTTATATTGCACGTTGTGGATTAGATTCAAAACCGTGACAGAAATCCGAACTATAGTAGCTAGAACAACGATTCGCGCCCTCGTACGCGGAGCGGAGTTTGGGGCGGTCTGCACTAGCCTGTTGGTTGCTTCTCCTTTCCAAATTTGATCTGAAGTATGTCACTCGCAAGTCGGTCAAGGGGAGATCTGTGGCGGGGTTTTTGGCAGATCACCCAGTGGAAGGGGATAAAGTGGTAGAATACCTGTTTCCAAATGAAGCTATTCTACAAGTTGAGAAAGAGATTTGGACAATGTACTTTGACAGAGCGTCTAATCAAATACGGTTATGGGATAGGGGTGTTTCTGATAGCACCCAATAATTCCCATATACCCTTAGCCTTCAAACTCTGGTTCAAGGCATCTAATAATGAAGCAGAATACGAGGCGTCTCTCACTGGTTTGGAAGCCGCCCTGGAACTAAGAGCAAAAAGGTTGGACGTAATTGGGGACTCAAACCTAGTTGTGTCTCAAACAAAAGGTGACTGAAAGGTCAAAGAAGAAAAGATGAAGATCAATCACTAGACCTTGGATGTTCTGATTCCTAGGTTTGAGAAGCTGATTTTCACGCATCTACTGAGAGAGAACAACAGGTTCGCTAACGCTTTATCAACTCTATCTTCTATGATAGACATCCCGCTTGGATTCCAGATGTGTCCGATCATCATTGAGCAAAGGTATACGTTGGCCTACAAGACAATCGCTGCAATAGATGAAGCACAAGATCAAAACCCTTGGTTCTATGATATCTGGAACTTCTTGGAAAAGGAGGTTTATCTACCAAGGGCAAATGTCAAAGACAAAAGGGTAATACGGTGGATGGCCATTCAATTTATCATCTGTGGAGGTAAACTATACAAGAGGGGTCATTTGGGAATGCACAAGTTGTGTGTCGAAGCAGAGGAGTCAAAGCGGTTGATGGAGACTATCCTCTGGGGAGAATGCCGAGCGCATATGAACGGAGTAATGTTAGCCCAAAAGATTCTCAAGCAAGGTTACTACTGGTCTACCGTGGAGGAGGATTGTATTGGTTTTGTTCGGCGATGCCACAAATCCCAAATTCATGCAAATCACATGAACATCCCATCGTCGAAACTATACAACATGACTTCACCATGGCCTTTCTCAGTCTGGAGAATCGACATCATCGGCCCAGTTACACCGAAAGGGTTGAATGGGCATGAATACATTTTGGTGGCAATTGATTACTTAACAAAGTGGGTGAAAGCTCAGTCCTACGCAATGTTAAAAGCAGCGCATGTGGCTAAGTTCATCCGAAACAATATCATCTGCCGATATGGAGTCCCAAATGAGATCATTTCAGATAATGGTTCCCACTTCAAGAAAGAAGTGATCGACTTGTTGGAGAAATACAACGTGGCTTTCCATAAGTCATCTACATACCGGCCGCAAACCAGCGGAGCTGTTGAGGCCGTCAACAAAAACATCAAGTATGTTTTGCAGAAGATGGTTGAGACTTACAGGGACTGGCCAGATAAATTGCCGTTTGTACTCTAGGGCTATAGAACTTTATTTCAGACGTCTACAGGGGTAACTCCTTATCCTCTTATCTATGGAATGGAAACTATTTTGCCAATTGAAATAGAAGTTCCATCGCTATAAGTTATGGCTGATTGTCAAATAGCAGAGGCGGACTGGCAACAGAGTAGGTTCGAAGAACTGATGTTGTTTGATGAGAGAAGACTGAAAGCATTGTACCATGTTCATGGTTATCAACGCAGGATTGCTAGGGCTTTTAATAAGAAGGTTAAGTCCTGGAATCTCAAAGAAGGGGATTTGGTGCTAAAAGACAATCGAGCTCCCATCTATGACCCTAGGGGCAAGTTCAGACCCAATTGGATTGGTCTTTGCATCATCAAAACTATCTGGTCAGGTGGAACTGTTATTCTTATGGACTTGGATGGCCTAGAATTTTTCCAACCAATCAACTTGGACAAGTTGAAGAAATACTATCCCTGAGAGGCTCACTAGGCTGAAAACCCGGAAGGGCAATCTAGGAAAAAGTTAGAGCACAAAAATTGGAAATAAGAAAAACTGAGCTCGCAAGGTTGAAAACCCTAAAGGGCAGCCTTGGCAAAAGTTAGAGCGCAAAAGGAGAGCATTAATACTCGAGTGAACCCGAACTGAACTAAGGCCTGATTTCTATCCTCGGGATACGTAGGCAACTTCATCCTGAAGTCTGGCTGTAAACACCTCCAAATCAACTGTCCTGTCCATGTGTTTGATCAGGCTATCTTTGTCTGTTCTTTATCTGAAAGTTCGGCTGTGATCCTTACTCTGAGAGAAGAGCTAGTTACAGTGCTAAGCAGTGTTATTCAGTCAAAGGGTTATTTTCTATCTTTGGATTCGGGATTGTGCACCTCGAGGATGGATTCCGTATGTGTCAAGTGGTGATCCTTATCCTTATTCAGTGCTCATAACTTTAATTTCATTGATTTCAATACAAAGTTCTCCAACTCTCGATACAAATCAAAGTTTCTTTTATTACATTCATAAAACTTGAAAAGTAAAGATCAAAGCAATAAACTGGGGGCACAGATGAGTCAGGTGCTCCTGCGTCCCCCGTTCGTGCTCGTGGAAGCTTCTGATGCCAAAGTGGGCCCGGTTTGTGCCTCATCCTCAAGCTAAATCAGGCACTCTCCAGAAAGGGTGCAGCTGAAACTAGGGGCAGGAGCCAGAAGCTCTCTCATTCTCCAAGTAGTGAGGTACCTAGATAAATTTGAACCTTGGATGGGGAATAAAACCGCCTACTCTACCTCCTCCTCTGGGCAAGTCTTATCATGTCCAAACTGATGCTTGAACCGAAACGGAAAGTAGAATACACAGTTTGTTAGGTCGATCAATTGAATGCCAGGTTGCTGAGTCATGCTGTAACTCATTTCGGTCAGATTATGCTAGGGGCAATGCCAAGCAATGTCAACAGCAGACCTGTTGCACATCCAGTGGCACCACCACCCTTCATTCGGGAAATCCACAAGTTGTTGGCGGAAGAAATAGCCTCGAGCTGAGTATACGGGGGCAAGAGCCCACTACCTTTAGTATGTCCATTAGCCATACCTGAGAAGGGATGAAAGAAAAGAGAGATTAAAGAATTGAGAGATGTACGTTGAGAGAAAAGTGAGAAAAGGGCTTTAAGAGAAAAACAGAGCATGAATACTGAGTGATGTGAGAAACACATATTAGAAAGGGTGGGAAACATTACTTGAAGAAGTAGTGGACTTCCCGCGAATTTGGTCGTCTCTCGTCAATGGAAGGCGTCTAAGCCCATCAAAGTCTCGGCTAGCGCCAATGTAACGACCCCAAAAATGCGTATAGAAAGTTAGCCTTATTTAATTAGGGGTTAATGTGTTTTCTATTGGAATTGAAGAACGATCCGTTGAGTTATGCCTTTGAAACTGGGATTTGTGACCTTTACCATAGAATCTGGAACTTTTTCCCTCCGCTCGAGCGGAGTAGTAGGCGCTCGAGCGTACTTTTGGGGTTTCCAGCAAATTGTGCAGACGGCCTGAGATTCTGGGAGTTGTGATTTTCCGCTCGAGCGGGGGAGTTGACGCTCGAGCAGACGTCTTTGTTGGTCTTTGCGCTCGAGCGCAAGGTTGGGCGCTCGAGCGGGTCTCCAAGTTGAGTTGTATATCTGAGGCACAGGGGTTCGTTTTTGGATATTTTTATTAGTGTTTTGGAACTTTCTATTTTATTTTGGAGTATTGGTTGAGGCAGTAATATGATGGTAAAGTAAGATTCGATCAAAAACTTTAATTTAAATAATTCGTTTACGACCAACCGTCACTCTTTTGCCCTTTTCTTGTTCCACACTTGGAATTTGAATGTGAGGTTAGAACCATTGCAAAGCTTCTTTTCGGGGTTTCAATTTGGGCACAAGAACGACCTAAAACGGAGTCCGGATGGGGGAGTTATACCTGTTTGAAGTTTTGAAATCTGTGCGGGGAGCAGGTTCGCTCGAGCGGGAATTGGGACGCTCGAGCGGGAATAGCAGGTTTTTCGGGACAGCAGCTTTAAAAACGGGATTTTGGATCATTTCTCACATTTTTCTTCTTCCCTCTTCCTTCCTCTTTCCCTAAGTCCGAAACCCTAGCCCCAAATCCTTGAATTCCTTTACTTTGCTCATGATCCACCATGGTTTTTGGCATCAAGGATAGAGAACAAGGGAGGATCGATGTTTTTACCCGATTAGAACTTGGATTTGTGAAGACTTCTTCTCAAGCTCACTTCTTTGCTTGATTATTGAGGTAAGGGTTTGAATACTCTTCAATACTTATATTGATAGATAGATTTATGGTGTTTTCATTATATAAAAGTACAAATTTCCATTTTGAGCATGTAGTGTATGGTATGAGAATTGGGGGTTTTAGGGTTTGTGATGTTGGGAGTTAAATTGGTGGGTAAATGATGGATTGGGAATCCTAGACGTAGAATCACTGGGAAAATTGGAATTAAAAGTGATGATTTAAGAAGTTTGATTTTTTTGTTAAAAATCCTCATTTTCTTGGAAACCCTAGGTTGATTAATGATGACAACCAATAAATTGGCTCAAGTTGAAAGTAGAGTAATGAAATTAAAGTAGTGAAGTATATGTGTTCAAGTTGAATTGGAGTTTGGGAATGTTGGAACTTATGTTTAGAATTTGCGAATGAATCTTGTTATAAATGTTGAAATTCATGCTATCATGTAAAGGAAAATTAGAGAAATAATCTATTAAGGATATAGATGATATGAACTTGGTTTTAGAATATTGAAATAGGATTCAAAGATTTATTGTGAATTATGTGAAGTAACAAATGGTGTTAATGAACTAAATGATGTTGTACTATGATGAATTATGTTTGAATTACGTGACTTGTGCAGGATTAGCTACAAGGACGGACCACGCACCTGAACACTGTGAGTAGTAGTACGCTTTACCACCGTTAATGCTTGCCACTAGTATTCTGTTAATTCCGTTATTTATGTATGTAAATGATTCAAGAAAGATAAATGTTATATGTATGTAAATGATTCAAGAAAGATAAATGTTATATGTATGTAAATGATTCAAGAAAGATAAATGTTATATGTATATAAATGATTCAAGGAAGATAAATGTTATGTGTTTGTGTAAATGATTCAAGGAAAGTACATAAGTAAGAGACAGAATGAAACAACCCTCCTATGATTCTGGAATTCTGTAAGACTCTGAATTAAGTTTGTTATGATAATGTTTGTGCTAAATGTCAACAAGTTTAATGCCAATATATGTAAGAGCTAAAGGCCAACAAGTCTAAATAATCAAGAAATGCTCTAGTTATGATATGTTACGTTTGAATTAATGAATTCATGATATCCTTAACACATGGCCCTTACCCGGGGGTAATAATACCGTGGTTTAAATAATTAAGTTACAATTGTATGTACGTTACAAGTTCAAGTATATGACAAGTATAAGCATGTTACAAGTTCACGTATGTTATAAATTTAAGTATGTTACAAGTTTAAGTACGATACAAGCTTAAGTATGTTACAAGCTATGTTACAAGTTTACGTATGTACAAGTTTCAAGTGTATTTCAACGGCCCTGTGCCACAAGTTTCAAGTGCATTTTCAAGGGCTTTAATGCCAACATGTTTACAAGGGCTTCATGCCATTTACAAGGGCTTTAATGCCAATATATTTGCAAGGGCTTTAATGCCAACATGTTTACAAGGGCTTCATGCCATTTACAAGGGCTTTAATGCCAATATATTTGCAAGGGCTTTAATGCCAATATATTTACAAGGCCTTCATGCCATTTTCAAGGGCTTTAATGCCAATATATTTTCAAGGGCTTCATGCCATTTTCAAGGGCTTTAATGCCAATATGTTTACAAGGGCTTCATGCCATTTTCAAGGGCTTTAATGCCAATATATTTTCAAGGGCTTCATGCCATTTTCAAGGGCTTTAATGCCAATATGTTTACAAGGGCTTCATGCCATTTTCAAGGGCTTTATGCCACAAGTTACAAGGGCCTCGTGCCACACGTTTCAAGGGCCTTAGTGCCATTTACAAGGGCTTTATGCCACAAGTTACAAGGGCCTCGTGCCACACATTTCAAGGGCCTTGTTCCACCAGGTTTCAAAGGCTTTATAGTCATTATGTTTATGTTGCAGGATTGGGCCTAAGGCCGTTATGTACTTTGCACAGATTCAGACTAACTATGTGAACTCTGCACCTTTTTATTCATTGATATGAATTATGTTTCAAGTTAAGCATTGGTTTATGTATGTATTACTATTCACTGAGCCAGCTCACCCTCTGTTATGTCTGTTTCTATAGGTTACCAATCAGGCGGTCAGTCCTAGCCAAGACGCCGCTTCCTTTTGTCAACCTTCATATGTTCAGGCACTGTTTAAGTCATTTAATTTCTTAAGTTGTCAAGATGTTGGTTTGCTTGTGAGTGTCCATCTAAGGTTGTCGTATATACCTTTCATGTTTGTCTTTGTATACACCCGACTGTAGGGCTAGAACTGTAGATGTGTATGTACATATTCTGGGATATAGTTTGGAACTTTATTTATCCGGTATAATGCATGTGATGAATGAGATCCTGGCATGTAGGAGTAGCTCAATGGAGTTTAATTGTTCATTATTATTTATCTATTTATTTTTAATGCTTCCGTTCAGGCCCCATATGATATATATATATAACAGGTTAAGTGTCCGTTACTGAAGTGGTCATGCCCAAACTTCTAGGGGCGAGTTGTGGGTTTGACAAGTGGTATCAGAGCACGAGTTGTTATCTCACACACGGATCCATTGAGCTTTAGGATGTCTGGAAAAGACTTAGGCATCCTGCATGACATCCTTAGTGCATATGAAAGGAATTGATAGCAACGATAATGGTATATGTAATGACACTAACCGCAATGGTTATTATTCATGTCTGTTATACATTTCCTGTATATATTGTGATCGATTGCTATGCAGAACATGGTAAGACCTGCAGATGGGATTAAAGCAATAAAGTTGTGCAGCGGAAGCGTGGTAAGAATTCACGTTGAACGGTAAGACAAGTTATATGCCTAGGACTAAGTGAAATGTGTGTTATTAATTGTGACTGTAGAATTGATAGATATCTGCGAAGCATCTGTTTAAATGACTTACATGATTTAGTGCGTACGTAAGATAAAATGTGCGAGGTGTACTTTCTGTAACATAGCCACATTCTCCTTATTATAACAATGTTTAAACCTACGAGTTCGAGAGGTTATTGTGAGTTGATAGTTGCTAAAATAAGTTTCGCATGATACTTTGTAATATGTTGAAAAGGACTGGCTGTGATAAGAAGTTATCCACATGGTGATTCTGTTTTGTTCATGCGTAATCTGTGATCTGTAATCAGAATTTCTTATAAGGAATGGTCGAATAATATGAAGAACCCCACCCATATGATGGGTCTGCCCATATGATACCGGTAAAAAAAAAAAAAAAAAAAAAAAACTGATAAGTTACAACAAAAATTGGAAGTTTGTTTCTGTATTTTAATGCAAATTGTTAAACGAATCCCTATTCTGTATTTAAAAATGGGTTAAGTAAAGTTTATGACTAACTAGTCAATTTGAACTTATGACGACATAACCAAGTGTCTAATATGTTACGAGAAGTTACCAAACTGTATGTTCTTTGTTTTGATACTATAAGGATGATTTGTGATTACATGTGTTTGAATAGTAAGTATTTTCCGAAGTGATCAAAATGTTATGAGTTTCCGACATGTTTATGACATGATAAGCTTTTTGGATAATTTTCCAAAATGACTAGATACGCTATGAAGCTCCGAATGTTCAAGATATGACAAGATTTCTGAAAGAAATATTTTGCTGTGCAAGAATGAGTTCTTCATTTGATAATTTATTGTTGCATATTTGATGAAAGCTCTATGTGAGCTTCAAGCTATTCTGCCCTATCTGTTATAAGTTGAATCGAAGATTGTTCTGTTAAAGTTTAAATAAGTTTAATGCTATTGAGAATTATTCCATCATCTGATATCTTTGAAAGGCCTGATAAGTTTCCGAGTAATATCTCTGAACAACGTATTGTATGACGTATGAAGGGTTTGAAGAACTTTATGTGTTACATTTTTTTAGAAAATGTTTTTGTCCACGTTAGAAACATTTTACTACCTATGGGACAAGAGTATAAGAATTTCATGGTAAATGTATTATATGTTTGATGTCAAGACGTTGACTTTGAGATAAGCCAGTTTTAATGTTAAATTTGAGCCTGTTAGAGATTTGATCTAAACTGATAAGCCTAATTCAGATAATGAGTAAAGAGCCCCAAAGTCATTGATTTAGCACTTAATTGCTATTCTAGGTCTAATTGTTATAAGAAGCATATACCTTTGAGGAATTATGATAATGGGAGTTCCTAGTAAACTTGCCAAGTTTGAATTATGTTTGATGATTTATGAACTGATTAAGAAATGTTATATGTCCAGGACGAAACTAGACTTGTGACAAGGTGAATCAAGTTTGGAGGACCAAACTTCTTAAGATGGGGAGAATGTAACGACCCCAAAAATGCGTATAGAAAGTTAGCCTTATTTAATTAGGGGTTAATGTGTTTTCTATTGGAATTGAAGAACGATCCGTTGAGTTATGCCTTTGAAACTGGGATTTGTGACCTTTACCATAGAATCTGGAACTTTTTCCCTCCGCTCGAGCGGAGCAGTAGGCGCTCGAGCGTACTTTTGGGGTTTCCAGAAAATTGTGCAGACGGCCTAAGATTCTGGGAGTTGTGATTTTCCGCTCGAGCGGGGTAGTTGACGCTCGAGCGGACGTCTTTGTTGGTCTTTGCACTCGAGCGCAAGGTTGGGCGCTCGAGCGGGTCTCCAAGTTGAGTTGTATATCTGAGGCACAGGGGTTCGTTTTTTGGATATTTTTATTAGTGTTTTGGAACTTTCTATTTTATTTTGGAGTATTGGCTGAGGCAGTAATATGATGGTAAAGTAAGATTCGATCAAAAACTTTAATTTAAATAATTCGTTTACGACCAACCGTCACTCTTTTGCCCTTTTCTTGTTCCACACTTCGAATTTGGATGAGAAGTTAGAACCATTGGAAAGCTTATTTTCGGGGTTTCAATTTGGGCACAAGAACGACCTAAAACGGAGTCCGGATGGGGGAGTTATACCTGTTTGAAGTTTTGAAATCTGTGCGGGGAGCAGGTTCGCTCGAGCGGGAATTGGGACGCTCGAGCGGGAATAGCAGGTTTTTCGGGACAGCAGCTTTAAAAACGGGATTTTGGATCATTTCTCACATTTTTCTTCTTCCCTCTTCCTTCCTCTTTCCCTAAGTCCGAAACCCTAGCCCCAAATCCTTGAATTCCTTTACTTCGCTCATGATCCACCATGGTTTTTGGCATCAAGGATAGAGAACAAGGGAGGATCGATGTTTTTACCCGATTAGAACTTGGATTTGTGAAGACTTCTTCTCAAGCTCACTTCTTTGCTTGATTATTGAGGTAAGGGTTTGAATACTCTTCAATACTTATATTGATAGATAGATTTATGGTGTTTTCATTATATAAACGTACAAATTTCCATTTTGAGCATGCAGTGTATGGTATGAGAATTGGGGGTTTTAGGGTTTGTGATGTTGGGAGTTAAATTGGTGGGTAAATGATGGATTGGGAATCTTAGATGTAGAATCACTGGGAAATTGGAATTAAAAGTGATGATTTAAGAAGTTTGATTTTTTTGTTAAAAATCCTCATTTTCTTGGAAACCCTAGGTTGATTAATGATGACAACCAATAAATTGGCTCAAGTTGAAAGTAGAGTAATGAAATTAAAGTAGTGAAGTATATGTGTTCAAGTTGAATTGGAGTTTGGGAATGTTGGAACTTATGTTTAGAATTTGCGAATGAATCTTGTTATAAATGTTGAAATTCATGCTATCATGTAAAGGAAAATTAGAGAAATAATCTATTAAGGATATAGATGATATGAACTTGGTTTTAGAATATTGAAATAGGATTCAAAGATTTATTGTGAATTATGTGAAGTAACAAATGGTGTTAATGAACTAAATGATGTTGTACTATGATGAATTATGTTTGAATTACGTGACTTGTGCAGGATTAGCTACAAGGACGGACCACGCACCTGAACACTGTGAGTAGTAGTACGCTTTACCACCGTTAATGCTTGCCACTAGTATTCTGTTAATTCCGTTATTTATGTATGTAAATGATTCAAGAAAGATAAATGTTATATGTATGTAAATGATTCAAGAAAGATAAATGTTATATGTATGTAAATGATTCAAGAAAGATAAATGTTATATGTATATAAATGATTCAAGGAAGATAAATGTTATGTGTTTGTGTAAATGATTCAAGGAAAGTACATAAGTAAGAGAAAGAATGAAACAACCCTCCTATGATTCTGGAATTCTGTAAGACTCTGAATTAAGTTTGTTATGATAATGTTTGTGCTAAATGTCGACAAGTTTAATTCCAATATATGTAAGAGCTAAAGGCCAACAAGTCTAAATAATCAAGAAATGCTCTAGTTATGATATGTTACGTTTGAATTAATGAATTCATGATATCCTTAACACATGGCCCTTACCCGGGGGTAATAATACCGTGGTTCAAATAATTAAGTTACAATTGTATGTACGTTACAAGTTCAAGTATATGACAAGTATAAGCATGTTACAAGTTCACATATGTTATAAATTTAAGTATGTTACAAGTTTAAGTACAATACAAGCTTAAGTATGTTACAAGCTATGTTACAAGTTTACGTATGTACAAGTTTCAAGTGTATTTCAAGGGCCCTGTGCCACAAGTTTCAAGTGCATTTTCAAGGGCTTTAATGCCAACATGTTTACAAGGGCTTCATGCCATTTACAAGGGCTTTAATGCCAATATATTTGCAAGGGCTTTAATGCCAACATGTTTACAAGGGCTTCATGCCATTTACAAGGGCTTTAATGCCAATATATTTGCAAGGGCTTTAATGCCAATATATTTACAAGGGCTTCATGCCAATATATTTACAAGGGCTTCATGCCATTTTCAAGGGCTTTAATGCCAATATATTTTCAAGGGCTTCATGCCATTTTCAAGGGCTTTAATGCCAATATGTTTACAAGGGCTTCATGCCATTTTCAAGGGCTTTAATGCCAATATATTTTCAAGGGCTTCATGCCATTTTCAAGGGCTTTAATGCCAATATGTTTACAAGGGCTTCATGCCATTTTCAAGGGCTTTAATGCCAATATATTTTCAAGGGCTTCATGCCATTTTCAAGGGCTTTAATGCCAATATGTTTACAAGGGCTTCATGCCATTTTCAAGGGCTTTATGCCACAAGTTACAATGGCCTCGTGCCACACATTTCAAGGGCCTCGTTCCACCATGTTTCAAAGGCTTTATAGTCATTATGTTTATGTTGCAGGATTGGGCCTAAGGCCGTTATGTACTTTGCACAGATTCAGACTAACTATGTGAACTCTGCACCTTTTTATTCATTGATATGAATTATGTTTCAAGTTAAGCATTGGTTTATGTATGTATTACTATTCACTGAGCCAGCTCACCCTCTGTTATGTCTGTTTCTGTAGGTTACCAATCAGGCGGTCAGTCCTAGCCAAGACGCCGCTTCCTTTTGTCAACCTTCATATGTTCAGGCACTGTTTAAGTCATTTAATTTCTTAAGTTGTCAAGATGTTGGTTTGCTTGTGAGTGTCCATCTAAGGTTGTCGTATATACCTTTCATGTTTGTCTTTGTATACGCCCGACTGTAGGGCTAGAACTGTAGATGTGTATGTACATATTCTGGGATATAGTTTGGAACTTTATTTATCCGGTATAATGCATGTGATGAATGAGATCCTGGCATGTAGGAGTAGCTCAATGGAGTTTAATTGTTCATTATTATTTATCTATTTATTTTTAATGCTTCCGTTCAGGCCCCATATGATATATATATATATATATATAACAGGTTAAGTGTCCGTTACTGAAGTGGTCATGCCCAAACTTCTAGGGGCGAGTTGTGGGTATGACAGCCAATGCAACTCTTGCCCTCTTTCAAACCTTGGGCCATTTCGACTAGCTGGATGCTAGACCCGTTGAAACTAGGAGCGAGATGGAAATGTGCCAGCATATACAAGCAAAGGGCGTTTGCTGAAAACCCTGCCAAAGAAAATTACCTCGGTCACCGACCTCAGAAAATCAATGAATCAAGCTGGGAATAACCAGCTCTCTGTTGTGAACCAAAGATCGAGCCTCACGTAGAGTAAGCCCACACATCCGTCCCAAAGCTTGGATGTGGCTGAAACGGGGCTGAGGTATGATCTCCTCATCGCTCTGGGATTCCATTAGCACTTGAAATTCTTCGATTGTCGGGCATATCTCTTGTCCCTCGAAGCTAAAGACGTATGTAATCAGGTTCCAGCATCTAGCTACGACATGAAGGAACGGAAAACAAAGTAGAGAACGACTTAGCGAGAAAAGTGCATTTATGCCGAAACCTCGAAAATTTACCTTTTTCGAGCCATATAAAGTCGCGATCTAATCTGAGAGTTTTTCGGCAAAAAATGGAGGTCTCGGACATTGATGGCCGGTAGGTGGCCGGCATGCCACATTGGTGGTCGGCAAGGGACATTGATGGCCGGCAGGCCACCTTTCAGGGCCGGCTTGTGGCCGGCAGCCTCTCACTTTGACCTGCTGTTCTACTTTGTCCTACAAAGTGCTGAAAGCATATGTTTTGTTTTGCTCTTTGTGTGTCTTGAGGTCTTGTTTTGAGTCCTTTTGATTTTTAGCAAGTTTGTTGAGTTTGTATCTTTGTTGTGTTGTTTTGTGTCGAGTTGTGTGTTGTTTTGTTTATCAAGTAGTATGTTGATTTGTTTATCGAGTTGTTTTGTTTATCAAGTTGTATATTGCTCTGTTTGTATGTTAGTTGTTGGTCGGTTCATTACCCGATTAAGATTTTGTTTAAATCAAAGTTGCTCTTGGCCGTTTCGATCCCATGTCCATTCCATGCTAAGTGGTGCTCATGATGCAAAATACAACACTTTTTCATAAAACTGATTTTTCATTCCGATCATGGTTGTTTTTACAAAATTGGAGTACAAGTTTTTAAAGCAAATAAAACCTGTCTGAAGCTATACAATGTACTAAAACTATAAACAAAAAGAAACTAAGAAAAAATACAAAAAATCAGCGCTGGTCACCTTAGGCTCGAGAAGCCCTCTTCGTCCTCTTCCTCGGAGGAGAGGACTTTGGGGCACTATCTCCGTCAACACCATTGTCTGAACCTGGACCAAAACTCGAGCCGGTGTCATCTCCACTCTCTGCTCCAAACCCCTCTTCGTCATTGTCATCTCCACTCTCAGATGACTCTGAATGCTGACTCGCTGCCTCCTCAGAGTCACTCATCTCAGCATTATCATCGCCCAGAATGGTCTCTGAAAGACCGCTCTCAGCTCGGGTGCCCCTAACTCTGCCTTGGCCACGTACGGGAGCCTGTCTCTCTCTTTCCTCTCTGCTACTGGAGGAGGTACTATTGGTGTAGGTGCTACAGCTGCCGTTGGTGCCATTGGCATGGATGGGATCTGAAAAGACAATTATCACATATCAGGTACAACATGTGTATCAGATGCAAGCGTAATGCGCAGAATGAGTGTATGCACAAGTCAGATACAGTGTGTGAATATAGTATGTGAGTGTAATATGCCAGATGCAATGTATCAGTGTAATTTGGGAAGTTTTCAGTTGAAATGTCAGTGTCAATGTGTTAGTGGAAATTTGATGCCTGGAATGTAAAACTGAAGAAATTACCTGAATACCGTAGAGACTAAGCAGCACCTCTCTTCTCTGTACCACCCCCATCAGGGAGGTCATCAGCTCGAGAGCACCTCCTGTATACTCGATGGATGCCTATAAATGCAGTTTGAATGATCAGTATCTGCAAATGAACATATTTGAAATGAAGTATGGGGTGCAAATGTAAAGTGTGGTTCATACCTGAGTCGGGCCTCGGACCCTGACAAGCTCGTGACTAGCCGCCGCAAGCTCAATCAAAACCTGGTAGACATCCTCGGTGTGCCACTAGCAAGTCAACGTGGTAGGAAACTCTAGCCAATTAGCCCTCGGCCTCGCCCGGAAAGCCCCTCTGCCACAAGTTTTACTCGCTCGGGTTCACTCTAGGCCTTTATCTTGTCGCAGGCGCTCTCATCTCCTCGCCTCCACGAATGCCAGTCAGAGGCAGCATCAGATTTGTCTAAATGAAGGCTGCATAGTCCCCTCTGCTCGGAAGTAGTCGGTGTCCAAGCCTACCATAAACTGGATGACCTCCTTAGTGGATAGGCCATCTGTAGATCGCATGGACTCTGGCAGAACCATAGGAATGATCGGGTCAGGCAGGCCTATAATCTGGCACATGAAGCGCTTGCCCAGGAACCAGGCCCGACAGACTGGGCCCTCAAGTAAAATGCTGTAGCGGGAGGTGGCCCAAGCTCTGGCAAAGTGGTCTCAAATCCCCACTGGCATCGTGGCCCATGGCTGCCACATGATCTACAAATAGAAGTTGTACAGGTTATTAGTTGCTATCAGTTGCTAAATGTGAATCAGAACAGTTTCAAAGTGAAAATAACTGTGTTTCGGGTTACCTCATGTGTAGCTATCGTGTCGAAGTACTGACGGAAAAACGTGAAAGGCTCACGGGTCCTACGGTGGAGCCGACCGTCATATCTCCGCAAATAGGGGACTGCCAATGGAAGCTCCTCTACAGGCTCCGGAGCGAGAGTCAGAAATTATGCATATATCCATAGCTGTGGGGAAAGTGAAATGATATGTGATTAGTACGGTGTGAGCAGATACAAAAAGTGCAAAGCTGAAAGCTTATAATGTGAGCAGATACAGAACATGTAAAACAGAAAGCATAGCATATGAACAGTGTTGAGCATATACAAAAAGTGCAAATCAAAAAGCACGTGTGCTGAAATAGGTGTAAAGCAGAAACTATAAAGAAGCTGTAAAGTGCTAAGAGGGAATTGAGATGTGTACCTTCCAGGCTCGCCAATAGCCTCCAATCAGGTCTTCCCGCTGTAGCTCGACTTTTTTTGTGCCCCCTTTTGGAAGCTTGGAAGAAAGCCCTACAGTTCGGACTCCTGCGGTTCTGAATCTAATCTCACAAGTGCAATGTGAAATTGATAAACACCAAAGAGTCCAAATCTGACAAACTTTTTAAAAAATCGATTTTGAATCAAAATGCCAAAATTGGACTACTTTGCCAGATACAAAGTCGCCACCTAAATCTTTTATTTTGTGGAAATTTAGGAAACCCATGATTCATGCCAAAGGCCACGTGTCTGTCATCACCAAAGTTGCCTCGGCTTGGGAACTTAGGTACGAGAGGGGAAGGTCATGGATTGAGGACCCCCGCTCGGCTAATCAAAGATCAGCCTCTACTAATCATGATATGATTTTTTATCAACATTATATGCTCTTGTTCCGGTTATTAGGCTATCATTACTATGTGATGCACCCAAGCAAGTATAGACTAGTTTGCCTAGATTGGAACAACTCAATTTCATGTTTGTTTTGCAAAAAGGGTTTGATTTTGCCACCTCAAGTGGGCTTAAAGTTTGCGAATTTTCCACTCAACACAGTGGGCTTAAAACGTACATTTATTGAATCATTCCAATTCAAACAATGAGCCTTCATCCATAAGCATCCAAGAAGTTTAACAAGTAAGCATTTAGCCTCATGGCAAGCATGCTAGACATGGTAATCACTCACACTCATGCAAGTACGCTAAAGCATTAAAAAATCACCTAGTACTCCAAGCTAAGAAGGTATGAATTAGAAAAATATGCATGATTCCTAATTATGTCAAATGTCTAATGCAATGCATGCAATATGCAATTATTAGGCTCGGCTACTAATGTGGCATATGAATTAATTCAAGACATGCGGTCTAAGCATGTATTCAAAGAAGTACTAAAATGACAATCCAGTTTGAATGATGCGCTGAGCCTCGGTGAATGCAATACAAAATGAATGGATGCAAGCATAAAGTATGCTAATTGAAACATGTCCCTAATCTATCCATCAAAAGTGGTTAAGTAAAAGGGAGAAAGACGTGGGGTTGGAAGACATACACATTATGACATTACGCTCTCATGAAGGAGAGTCCGAATGAATAAGCTAGCTAAGCTAATTAAGCTAATTTAAATATTACAACACAAACTAATTAGCTACAACTAATTAATTTACAACAAACGCATAATTAAATGCTAATTTAAACAAATTAACTAGCTAACTAGCCCCGGGAAGCGAGGGAGGCCCATGCATGCTCGGTTTGCACCTGAAGAATATCCGCTATCTGCCCTTGAAAGCCTCTATTTGCACAACCCTGGCACTATTTCCTTATCTTGCACCCTATCATGCACTATCAAGGGTAATGGAGACCAAGGAAAGTTGGCACATTTCATCACTTTGAGTATGAAATGCCCTAATTTTCCTTATGCTCAATTAATGTCCGATTGAACACATCAAAACAAAACCAATTTCTTATCTTGCACACTTTTAGTTTTAACTTGCTTACACATTTTAATTACCTTTCCATTCTTTAACCAATTAAGTCCATTGGTGAGAAGTCCTCTAAAGGGAAGGAAGTGTCAAACAAGGGGTAGTTTGAGGTAAGAGAGAGATATCATGCCGTTGGTAATGAACCCCCAAAAGAGAATTAAGCCATTAAGCAATAAACCTCAATCTCAAGCTTAAGTTATCCTAAGGTTGAAATAACCCTCAAAGCAAATAAAAAGTGAAGAAATGAAGGGGATTGTAGAGATTATAAGTGCTAATATGAAGTGAGAAAAATACTAAAACATGCAATCAACTCAAACAAGTGGTGTCTAAAGGCCTAAAACACTAAGCTTGTGAGGACTATTACACTAGGTATGCAAAACAAGACTCAAATGCAATAAACAACCAAAAACAGAAGTTAAAACAGCCTAAAATAGAGCCTAAAACATGTTGGAATTAAGCTACGAAAGGCTAGAAAATTAAGCTAACACATGGAGCTAACTAGGCTAGCAAACAAGACACAAGGAGGGGAGGCTAACCCCTCTAATTTTGGACTTCAAAACATGATTTTTTTCACTGAAAATACTCTGAAAATCAGTGCTAAAAGCCCAAGAAAAGATAGTTTGAAAGTGGAAAACAAAGGTGAAAAAGCCTTAAAAGCAAGGAATAAAGAAGGGTGAGATACCCCCCTAACCTTAAATGGTCTAAAACACCAATTTTAGCGCACAAAAATTGAGTTTTTTACAGTTCAAAAATAGCCCAAAAACAGTAGGAAGAGATTGGAAAACAAGTGCACTAAAGCAAAGTAAAGAGGCAAATGTTATACCTTTTGAAGAAAAGCTCAATCTTAGACACTAATCCAAGCCAAGAACACTTTCAAGAGCTCCAAGGAGGCTTCAAGGAACCTCAGGTCAAAGATGATCAACTTTGGTTAAGGAAATGTATGCAATAGTGTAGTGTAAGTAGGCAAATGTGTACAAATTTACAAGAGAAAGAGAGAGAGAGAGAGAGATTTTTGTTCCAAATTTTCTAACCCCTAAAAATGGGAGAGGAGACCCCATATATATAGATAAACAAGCATTTGGCTGAGAAAAATCCATCCATACACGTGTATGGAGATGAGACCAATTGTGCCAACAGCTGGAATAGCTGTTAACAAAATATCTGAAAAAAGACATTGGTGGCGGGCAGCCACCAGGGGTTGCAAGCTTGAAAGATTTGGTCCAAAACAGGGCACAGAATGGAGGCGGTTTGAAAGCTCAAAAACAGGGCATTTCGCCGAGGACTTCGAGCACTAAAACAAGCACAAATAGTCACAGTCATCGAGTGCACAAGCGATGATGTCCAAGTATTGGGGACGGTAAAAAATGGGGTGTCTACACCTACAGACGGGAGGTAGAGTTCATGTATCCGTATAAAGTGGTGAGGCTGACTCCACCCTAGTCATAAAAACGAACCCGAAGCAGGGTCACCAAGGCACTTAGCAAATGTAAAACTACGGTGTTCCACCTATTCGAAAACAAGGTGGTACCGAAGACGAACATCAGGAAGCCCCTGGCATACTGCTCGATCTCCTCTATCGTCTCGGGCCTGCTCCCTCTGAATCGTTCGGCGAACCAAGTGTATTTGACCATGCACGTCCGGTATATAGGTGGATGTGCTCCTAGCAGCTCGAACCAGGCTACCTCCCACTTCTCCATATCTTTATTGAGAAGGATCGGATCGCCCCTTACGTCTAAGTCGGTGATCATAGAGAAGTCGTACGGAGTCATCGTCATCTCCCCTGTGGTGGAAAAATGGAAGGAGTTTGTTGTGTCCCACCACCTCTCCACGAGTGCTCCTAGGAGAGGACGGCTCGAGACAACATGAGTAAAGCTAGAGCAGAATAGGCTGAAGCCAGCCTCGTCAATGATGTCACAAACTCTAGTAGGGAGCTCGTCATACCAAACTCAGGCAGTCGTAGCACCATAGCCTCTAATGGTGCGAGACTCGCCCTGTGGCAAAGAATAGATAAATCAGATAAAGGACAGATGAATCAGATATAAGGCAGTGATGATAGTATATTCAAATGAAAGGCAGTGCAAGAAATTCTAGTAAAGAGAGGTAGAAATGCATGAAAGCAGTGTTCATACCTCAACAGCAATCGCTAACAAGTGAGAAGCCGGCTCTTTCAGCAGGAGGTCCTCCGGTGCGCCGCGAGCAAACTTATCGAAGTGTCTGATGCTTCCGGTAGTAGGCAATATATGTGTCTGGGGGTGATATTTCTCCAGATTGAAAGGCCGTACCCTCAGCAGTAGCGGCTCTGGCTCGGCCTCAGGCTCGAACTCTGCCTTTAAGTCGGCCTCAAGGTTAGCTACCGGCTCCTCTACCTTGGAAATAGGTGGAACAATTGGGGGAATCTCGGGGGGAGCCCCATCATGAGGAATCTCGTCCGCCATCTGAAAATGGGTGCAAAGTAGGTGAAAAAGTGAAGAAAAATGCCGAAAAGAGGGTAAACTAGGAGAAAGTCAACCCTAGGAGAGAGAAAATAGAGGAAAAAGTCAAAGTCAGGAAAAGTGCACAGAACTCGAGAGAAACTCAAGGGGAATAAGCCTCGAATGGTGGAAATGAGGAAAGAAGCACCGAAATCTAATTTCAATCGGTTCAAAGTGAAGGAAACAAAAAGGGTTTAGCGAATCAACTTCGCGTGGGGCGTTGAAAAACACGTAGCAAGTGCAAATCTAGAGAGAACGAGTGCTTAGAGAGAGAGGGAGAAAGATTTTAGCCCTAGAGAAGTGAGGAAATGAAGTGTGGAGGTGTGTATTTAAAAACCTGAGCCAAAAGGTCAAATTCGCCTCTGTACTACCATCGATGGCCGGCAGGTGGCTGGCAAGGTTCACTAGTGGCCGACAAGGCTCACCAGTGGCCGACAAGGCTCACTAGTGGCCGGCACCTGGCCGGTAGCCTCTCCTTGTGGTCGGCAGGTGTCCTTTGGTGGCTCTTGTGGTGTTGATGTTGTTTTGTGTCCTTGGTTTTAAAGAAATACAGGGACAGCTCATTGTTTGGTTCAATTTGTCTCTACGAAAGCTTTAAACTGCGTTTTTGGTGCACGATGTTCGTCACCTGTCAACATAAACGAGGTGTCTTCCGAGAGGTAAGTCGAAAGTTACCGTGCATGAGTATGCATTTCTCCGTTGTTGCATGAATATGCATTTTACTTCTTTGCGTAGAATATGCATTTCGTATATGTTGTTGCATAAAACATGCATTCCACGCATATTGCATGTGCGTCTTGCATCCGTTATGAATCATGCATGGAATATGCATTCGCTCTTGAATTATGCATAGAACATGCTTTCGCTCTTGAATCACGAATAGAATATGCTTCTATTTTTGTTTGTTTCGCATAGAACATGCCATTAACATTGTATCTCGATTGTTTTTTTCGCATAGAACATGCCATTGCCATTGTATCTCAGTTGTTTGTCTTGCATGGAACATGCATTTGTATTGTATCGCACTTGTTAAGTTTCTTTCTTACACGTGCACGATATTGTATGTATGGTTCATTCAGAGGAATTTTAGGTAAAATCATTTGTGCCATTTTCATATCACATCCTTTTCTCCTATCGTGTGAGAAGCGATAGGATCACCACCTTTTGGTTAAAAAGATTCGGGTGCGCCCGGTGTTCACACCACTCTTCCTCCTTTCGTATGAGATGCATTAGAATTGTTTGCTTTGGTTAAAAACATTCGGGTACGCCTGGTGTTCACACCACCCTTCGGTTAAAAACATTCGGGTGCGCCCGGTGTTCACACCACTCTTCTTCCTCTCACATGAGACGTGTTAGGATTGTTTGCTTTGGTTAAAAACATTCAGGTACGCCTGGTGTTCACACCACCCTTCGGTTAAAAACATTCGGGTGCGCTCGGTGTTCACACCACTTTTCCTCTTCCCGCGTGAAACACGTTAGGATTGTTTGCTTCGGTTAAAAAAATTCAGGTGCGCCCGGTGTTCACACCACTCTTCCTCCTCTAACGTGAGATGCGTTAAGATTGTTTGCTTTGGTTAAAAACATTCGGGTGCACCCGGTGTTCATACCACTTTTTCTCCTCTCGTGTGAGACGCGTTAGGATTTCAAATCGGTTAAAAACATTTGGGTGCGCCTAGTGTTCACACCATACTTTTTCTCCTCCCACGTGCAACGTGTTAGGATCGCAGTTGAGACCTCAGGTGTGCCCGACGGTTATGCCGCCCTTCGCTTTTCCTGCGCAACACGTAGTTAAGCTTTAATTTTCTTACATCATTTCTGCATGAAATATGATTTGACTCATGTTTCTCACGTGTGGCGTGTTTATTTACTTACTTCCTTTCACGATTGGAATTGCTGTGCCCTTTTTTAGTTTGTTTAACTGTGGCATTTTCTTTGCATTGCATTTGCATTCAAATGTTTCATTGCACAGCCTCATTGCATAATCATAAGTTATGTTCTTGCATTGCGCATATCGTTTGCATTTTTTCCCTAGAACTATGCTGGTTTGATTCCTTGCAAAAGGATACGTAGGCAGCCTACGGGTGCAACTATTCATTTTTGTCTGGATTGTTTGTCTAAGTCTTACGGCCTTGTTAAAATGGGTCGTCTCTGGGCTTTGACATTCATTCACGTCATTTCATGACTTCGAGTTCTGTCAAAGAGGGGCAACTGCAGACACCCTATTTTCGACGGTCCTTACGACTTGGATGACCTTGCGAGTACATCCGATGATGAGTCTATTTGCTCACCAAGTGCTCGAAGTCCTCAGTGGAATGCCAGAAATTTGAGCCTTTCAAACCCTACATCCTTTTTGTCTCATTTTTGGACCATGCCTTGGTCTTTCTAGCTTGCAACCTCTAGTGGCTTGCTGGCCATCCCTAGAGGTTGTCGGCCATCACTTTTGGTGTGCCGGCCACTGATGTGGCTTGCCGGCCAGCAGTGATGGCCGGCCGACCACCAGTGTTTTCTGCAGATATTTTATGCCAGTTGTGCCAGCTATTTGGACAGATGCAAGCATCTGTCCACACGTGGAGGGCTAGATCTCCTTATAGAAATTTCATGTTTTCTATATATAGGAACCCCCTCTCTAATGTTTGGAAGTTAGAAAATTTTAGACTCAAAAATTTTCTTCTCTCTCTACAATTCTCTCTCTCTCTACAAATTCTTTACACTTTTGCCTACTTACACTACACTCTTGCCTATACTTCCTTAACCAGATCCTCTCACCTTTGAGCTGAGGTTCCTTGAGGCCTTCTTGGAGCTCTTGAAGTTGGTTTTGGCTTGAATTATGGCCTAGAGTTACTCTTTGCTTCAAGAGGTATAATATTTGCTTTATGAGGTATAATACTTGCTTTATTACCTTGCTTTACATACTTGTTTTCCTATCTTTTTCCTACTGTTTTGGACTATTTTTGAACTGTAAAGAACTCTATTTTTATGGGCTGAAATTGGTAGTTTTGGCCATTTAAGGTTAGGGGGTGGTTCACCCCTCTTCATTCCTTATTTGTGAGGCCATTTCACCTTTGTTTCCCATTTTCAAACCATCTTTTTTTAGGCCTTTAAACACTGATTTTCAGAGTGTTTTCAGTGGTAAAAATCAAGTTTTGAAGTCCAAATTTGGAGGGGTGTTCATAAGCTACTACAGTTCGGACTCAATGTCACGGTTCTAAATCTAATCTCACAACGCGCAATGCAAGACTGATAAATCACCAAAGTGTCCAAATCCGGCAAATCGTTTTTGGAAAACTAATTTTTAATAAAGAAGTGCCAAACAAGGAATGCTTTGGCAGATACAGAGTCGCCACCTAAATGTTTATTTTTGGAAATTTAGGAAACCCTGACTCGTGCCTCAGGTCACATGTGTAGACACCCTATTTTTGACCGACCTCAAGACTTGGACGTCATCGTTTGAACACTCAGTGATCATCCTTGTTTGTGTTCGTTTGGAGTTCCCGGAGGTCTCGGCTATGCGCCTTGCCTCAGGATCTCCGAACTTGACTGTTCAGTGTCTGGTTTTGCACCAAACACTTGCATTTTGCCTTGGAGGGGCAGGGAATGCCTTGTGAGGCATCCCCACACACCACCGGCCATGGCCAGAGGCCACCGGCTGGTGTTTGCTGCCATCGGCAATGTATATTGCCGGTCGGCACTGTTTATTGTCGGTCGGCATTGTGTTTGGTCGGCCGGCCACTGCTTCTGATCAATCGACCACTTTTCCTAGCCGAGACCTTTTCTTGAGGGAGCATGACCCTTTTGAACCTTTTTTTTAGCTTATTGAGGAATCTTGAACCTTTTTAGCTTCTCTAAGAAGCTTGACCCTTTTTTAGATTCTCCAAGAAGCTTGATCCTTTTTTTGTGGCTTCTCCAAGAAGCTTGAACCTTTTGACCCTTTTCTTAGCTTCTCCAAGAAGCTTGCCCGTTTTTTTAGCTTCTCCAAGAAGCTTGATCCTTTTTTTAGCTTCTCCAAGAAGCTTGAACCTTTTGACCCTTTTCTTAGCCTCTCCAAGAAGCTTGCCCTTTTTTTAGCTTCTCCAAGAAGCTTGATCCTTTTTTTTAGCTTCTCCAAGAAGCTCGAACCTTTTGACCCTTTGTCTAGCTTCTCCAAGAAGCTTGCCCCTTTTTTTGTAGCTTCTCCAAGAAGCTTGGCCCTTTTGTCTAGCTTCTCCAAGAAGCTTGGCCTTCTTGGCCCTTTTGCTCCAAGCTTCTAAGAGAAGCTTGGCCTTTTTGGTCAAAGCTTCTAAGAGAAGCTTTGCCTCATTGGTTTCTCTATATAAAGAGAGCCTCTCCTCCCCTTTAGAGGGTTAGAAAAATCTGATATATATCACATATATATCACTCCTTCTCTATATCTCCCTCTCTCTCTACATTTGTGTGGATTAGAGGGTCCAAAAGGGTCTAGTTCTTGGCCATTTGAACTACACCTCCTAGCACAACACTTCCATCATCACTTGGAGGTTCTTGGGTCTTGTTTTCAGAGGTTGAGGGTTGCATTTTTGGGTCTACAGGCTGCTGTCCCCTTTTGGCTACAAAGGTAACCCATTTTTCCTCTTTATTCCTCGTTTTTGCACACCATTTTAGCCTGTCTTGCTTGCTGATTTGAGCTTTGTGTATAACATAAAAAAGTTCTGTTTTTTTGTGTTTAAGATACTTCATTAAGGACACTTTTGTGTTTGGGGTCGTTTACCCCCTCTTAGGCCTTGTTTGGCCCCATTTTATGCTATTTTTGGTGAATTTCGGGACCACCTTATTTGGGCCTCCTCACCACTGAAATCTTGAGGGATTTCAGTGGTGAGGATGGTGGTTTAAGGTCCTAAGAAGGAGAGGGCCATCCCCTCTCCTTGTTGTCTTGCTTGATGCCCTTTTTGGCCTTACAAAGGGGCCTATATTTGCACACTTCTTGAGCTCGGTTCAGGCAGTTTTTAGTGGGTTTTAGGACCCCCATAAGCCATTTCCAGAGTTGTTTTGGTCATATTGAATGTCTATCTTGCATGTGCTTAATAACTCCTTGCATGGCCCTCTAAAGTAACTCATCATTTTTGCATGCCATGGTTGTGTATCAGTAGTTATTTGGGCCTATTTTCACATGTTTTATTCACTAATTTTTGATGGTTTGATGAGATTCCATGTGCATCATACACTTGCTTTGTATTCCTCTATTTTGCCTAGAAATGCATCTTGCCTTTGGACCACCATGCTTGCATATTTTGGCTTAGCTTTGTGAAGTTTTTGGTCATGTTTTAACATGCTTAAGGTCTATCTTGGGTCTTTAGATTCACATTTTCCATGTTTAGTATAGCCCGTTTGCATTTTGGCTTGTTGGCCTTAAGAGTGTAAGTATGTAGCATGCTTTATTCGCTTTGTTTTATTAGTTTGGCACCATTTGTAGCATCATTTCAGTCCCTTTAGCATGCTTGTATGCTTGCCTTGGATGCTTCCTTGATGCCTTATGAGCTTGTGTTGTATGCTCCTTGAAAGTGCATTTGTGCATGGTTTTGAATTCAAGCCATTTAGATGCCATCTAAGTGGTCTTTTGAGCTTTGTTTTATGTGCTAAAACTCTATTTTTGGTCATTAAATTCATGCCATGTTTGGTCTTGTTAAGTGTTGTTAAATACTTCATTAGCTTGCCTTGAATGCTTGGGCCATTTGTTGCATGTTTAGCATATCTCGTTTGCTCGGTTTGGCACCATGTTCTTGCATGATTTTCATAACTTAATGCATGTCCCATGTCCATGATTATTCCCTTTTAAGTGTGCTTAAAGGATGCCCTTTGATGCTTAAGTGTTTAGGCCTTAACATGTGCATGTGTGTATGTGTGTTTGGTCCCATCTTCTTAAGTTTTGGCCACTGTTTTGGACCTAACTTAGAGCTGTCCAATTAGTGTAAGTCCACCCCTTGCATGCCATTCAAGTGCTATTACATTATCTCATGTTTGCATGCTTTGGTTGCATGTGTTGCATGCTTGGAATCATTTGCATTTGGCATGCATTCCCTTGGTCAAATTACTAGCATGTTGCATGATTAGATTACATCTTGCATGCTCTAAGTAGTTTGCATAGTTGTGGCATGCTTGTTGGCCTTGTTGCTTAGGTTGTGTACCTAATGTGCATTTCATGTTTGCATGCTCCCTTTTATACCATGTTGCATGTTAGTTAACATGCTTAGGTTGCATTGAACATGCATGCCTTGTCCCTTGATTTAGTGATAGGGATTGGGCCCTTATGTGTTTGCATGCATTACATTTGAAATCAAAGTGCACACTTGATTCTTTAGGCCATCACACATTGAAATGCGCGATTGATGGTCCGAGAACCAAGGATCATGGCCCTTTGAGTCATTAACATGATAAGGGACATGATCGGTGCATATATGCCTTGAATTGTATTGCCATGCTCTGCCTTGCCCTCTGTTGCTGTCAATTGCAGATTCTGCAGGAACTTTCTGCCGACCGGCAGTGATAAGTGCCGACCGGCAATCTCCCCTCTGCCGATATCTTCACCAATGGCCGGTGATCACATGCCACTGCCGGTGAGCATTCTACCCAGCCGATGGCATTCTTCAGTATCCAGAGACGCAATCCGGAGGTTTTGGCAGCCTCCAGAGGAGTAAAGAAAGGAAAACAGAGGCAGCCTATCCATGGCGGTGCACTTCCGAGCAAGACCCGAGCACGCATTGCATTGGGTTCCCTTCCCTAGCCAGTTTACTGTTTTTATTAGCTTAGTTAGTTTGTTAGCTAATTAGGCAATTTGTAATATTTAATTAGCTTGTAGGTTAATTATCTGTATTATTCTTTTGGTCCCTCCAAGCGAGGACGAATCTGTAATAAGTGTGGGTGAGTGCGTGAATGTCTTCCAACCCCCACTTCTTTCTTCCCTTTTATTTACCTGCTCATGATGGTAGATTAGGGCATGTTTAATTTAGCATACCTTATGCTATGCATGCGTGCATCCATACATTCGTCTTGCATGCACCGGGCTCGGTACATCATACTAACCGCATTTGTACTTCAATTCCAAATTGAATACGTGCATCAATTGATTGCATTTCACATGCCAAGTTTAGATTAGCCGAGCCTATTCTAACTGCATCCTGTATGTGTTACATTAGACATTTGAAAATGAACTAGGATCATGCATATTTGCTAACTAGTTTATTGTATTGGCACGGAGTACGATGTAAGTATTTGCGCTTTAGCATCCTCGCATGTGTGTGAATGTTAACATGATAGCATGCTTACCATGTGGCTAGATGCTTATGTGTTATAAACTGTTTGAATGCCTGTGGGTGAAGGTTGGATTATCTGAGTTGGAAATACTCGTTGAAATCCGTGTTTTAGCCTACTTGCGAGTAGCAAATTCCAAAACATTTTTCCAAAACAAACGGATATGCAATGTGTGACGACCCAGAATTTTTCCCTCCGCTCGAGCGGAGGAGTTTACGCTCGAGCGGACTTTTGGGGTTCTCAGCAATTTTGCAGACGGCCTGAGATTCTGGGAGATGTGAATCTCCGCTCGAGCGGAGAATTTGACGCTCGAGCGGACTGCTTTATTGGCCTGTGCGCGCTCGAGCGGTTGAAGCAACGATCGAGCGTGAGAAGTAAGATTTCCCTTGGAACCTCGTTATTTTATTTTGGGGTCTTGATTGTGGTGGTAATATGATGGTAGAGTAAGATTGGATCAAAAACTTTAGTTTGAATATTTTGTCTACGATCAACCGTCACTCTTTTGCCCTTTTCTTTTTCCACACTTTTAATTTGGATGTGAGGTTGGAACCATTGGAAAGCGTATTTTCGGGGCTTCAATTTGAGCACAAGAACGACTTAAAACGGAGTCCGGATGGGAGAGTTATGCCTATTTGAAGTTTTGACATCTGTGCTGAATGCATGTACGCTCGAGCGTGAAGATGTGCGCTCGAGCGGGTTTTTCGGACCAGCAGCTTTAAAAACGGGATTTTGGATCATTTTAGATGTTTTTCTTCTTTCCTCTTCCTTCCTCTCTTCCATGTCCGAAACCCTAGCCCCCAAACCCTTGAATTCCTTTACTTTGATCACGATCCACCATGGTTTTTGGCATCAAGGATGAAGAACAAGGGAGGATCAATGTTTTTACCCGATTGGTACTTGGATTTGCGAAGGCTTCTTTCCAAGCTCACTCTTTTGCTTGATTATTGAGGTAGGGGTTCTATTTCTCTTCAATACTTACATCCATGGTTAGATTTGAGGTATTTTCATTGTATAAATGTATAAATTTTCATTTTGAGTATATAGAGGAAATTATGAGATTTTGGGAATTTTGAGTTTGAAACATTGAAGGTTCAATTGATGGGTTAAAGTGATGGGGTATGATCCCTAGATGTATAATCAAGGAGGGAATTGGGATGTAAGGTCATGATATGAGAAGTATGAATTTTTTTATGAAAAACTTTATGTTCTTGAAACCCTAGATGAATTTGTGATGATAAAGAATGATTTTGCTCAAATTGGAAATAGAATCATGGAATTGGTGGGTTGAGTTATACGTGTACAAGTTTAATTGGATTTCTGAGATGTTTTGCAATAATGCTAAAAATTTACGAATGAACCTTGTTATGGGCAGCATAAATCATGTTAAATTGAGAAAGGAAATTAGGGGAAATGATTTAAAGAATTAATGTGTGACTTCATATGTGTGTAGGACACGCTTCGGGAGGAATAAATGCTCCACCAATGCACTGTGAGTAATAGTACGGAGATGTACATTTTATTTATTATTGATGATTATTATCACTAACGCTCTGTTTCTTGTAAGTGTTACACGAACATGTTACATGAACAATTATGATGAGTGAAAGTCAATGTGAACGTTGAAAGATTGGCATATATTGGTATGACTTTGGAATGACTTCGTTCTATCAATAGCGAATAATAATTCTCTATTATCTATAAGCAAACTACGTCGTTTCTTAATGAATAAATAGAATTATGTTCATCTTTAAGCCAAGTATCTGTATGAAACTGAGATTATTCTATTGTGTTAATTATGGACCCGAGGTCATCAAGAACCTATGACACACATGCAATATTTAATATTATTATGTGGCCTCAGTTAATAATTGTTATGATTAATATTATCCAGTTGTTCGCGAGACACCTGTATTAATTTGTAATCAGGCCATGGGAAACTTATGTGCATTATTGCATACTGATACTTTAAGAAGACTGAAATCATCCTCATTACAAGGGCTTTATGCCATTACAAGTTACATGGGCTTTATGCCATTACAAGTTACATGGGCTTATGCCATTACAAGTTTCATGGGCTTTATGCCATTACAAGTTACATGGGCTTATGCCATTACAAGTTACATGGGCTTGTGCCATTACAAGTTTCATGGGCTTTATGCCATTACAAGTTACATGGGCTTATGCCATTACAAGTTACATGGGCTTGTGCCATTACAAGTTTCATGGGCTTTATGCCATTACAAGTTACATGGGCTTATGCCATTACAAGTTACATGGGCTTATGCCATCACAAGTTACAAGGGCTTTATGCCATTACAAGGGCTTTATTCCATTCCAAGGGCTTCATGCCAACTTTTCAAGGGCTATATGCCATCTTTCAAGGGCTTTTTATGCCATATGTTTCAAGGGGCTATTGTGCCAGATGTTCCAAGGGCTTTTATGCCATATGTTTCAGGGGTTTAATGCCAATGTGTTTCAAGGGCTTTATGCCGTTTTGATAAGAGCTTCATGCCATTTTGTTAAGGATTTCAAGGCCGTTCCGTAAAAGATACTTAAAATATAAATGACTTTGATGAAATCCGTATTTGGAGTTACGAAATGTTTCATATGATAAGTAATTTCTGAAATGAGAAAAATGCTTTGAACTTATGTTATGTTTATAATATGATATGCTTGCCGGATAATTTTTCCCAAAATGCCTAGATGCACTATGGAACCCCGAATGTTCAAGATATGACAAGTTTTCTAAAAAAGATACTTAGCTATGCATACAGAAACAAATAAACCATATGTTCTCTTTATTGATAAACACACAGATATGGATTATAATTCACGTTGAGCATTGAATTGTTATGTATTATTATTCACTGAGCTTGACTCACTCTATTTTATGTTTGTTTCTGTAGGCACTCAACCTGGAGATCAACCTTCACTTGTGGCTTTTGTTTCCCAGTTGTCAAGCCCTGAGTATCTAAGCCCTTAGATGTTGATTATTCAAGTTATGGAGTTTTGCTAGTTTTAATTTGTACCCTAAATGTCTGTTAAGATCGGCGTATATGTATATATACATAGCTATCTTCAGGTGCACGTCACTGCATATTTAACTGCATTTTGTTCTGTTTGTGATCCTGGCATGGTAGTGGTAGCTCAATGGATATATTGTTATTATGATTATTATTTTTGTTTGCTATTATATACTATTAAATGCTTCCGTTCAGGCCCCGTAGATTATATTCATCAGGTTTTATGTCCGTTTTTCTGAGGTGGTCATGCCCAAACTTTTAGGGGCGAGTTCTGGGCGTGACAAGTGGTATCAGAGCACGAGTTGCTATCTCACACACGGATCCATTGAGCTGTAGGATGTCTAGAGAAGACTTAGGCTTCATGCATGACATCCTTAGTACATACGAAAAGACGGATAGCAACGGTAAATGTAATTTGTTCACGTTAACGATTATGAGTCATGTTTATTGTACATTCCTTGTGTATATTTTGATTGATTGCTGTGTAGAGCATGGCGGAAATAAGGATAGAGGATCACCTCGGGTTGGTTAGACAAAATGAAAAGGGAAAGTGATTGGTGAGTAATGCACATGCAATTTTTGGTTGATTTTGAACTGATAGTTACCTATCGTTTATTTAGATGATTTGCAAATTGCTTAAATACTAAGTATGGAATAGTTATGATACAGTTATGTCTTCCTTGTCACGGTACTGTATGGACCTATGATTTGAAAACAAAATATTGGGATATGTACTTTGATTATCCTATTTTGTTAAGCGCATGACAATGACATGATATGACAAGCAATGCTTTATTTTCTGATATGTTATGTTACAAATTAAGGAATGATGATGGGTTCAGTATGTTACAAGATATGTTTTGCCATCGACGGTCTTGTACGGATGGTGCCACCGACAGTCTTGTACGGGTGGATTATGATCAAGCATAAACTCTGATTTCTGTTTTTGATTCAAGTATAACTAGGAATATTTATGAATATGTTTCTATTTATCTGTTTCGTTTATGTGCAATCAGGATCGATTATGGAATCCATGATTTGTGATTTGAAGTCTGTAAGCTGATTTGTTTACGTGTATCCTGTAATTTGCGATCAGGATTTCGTGTAAAAATGATTGAATGATATAAAGGACCTTACCCACATCGCGTGTCTACTTACACGAGACAAAAAAAAAAGAGAGAGAGTAGCTATTGACTACTTCGACGCCAAACTAAATGATCGGTAAATAGCTAAGCTACTGCAAGAATTCAAATTCTGTTTTTGTATATTAAGTGATTTAAGATTGAGAAAATCATTCATGTGAACTATCTGTGTAACTATGCAAATGTTAGCAATTATGACATTGTCCTATATCACTTATATGGCAGTTATGATGTGAATACGAAACCATGTGATTGACCTCGTGTCTTCCAGTAAGAAAAAGAAGAATCGTTTGAAAGATAAAAAAAAAAAAAAAAAAAAAAAAAAAAAAGAGAAAAGAAGAGGCCAAATTAATTTGTGCTATGACAAGAAAAAGTGTTAGCAAAGGAAAATATCATACCTTATGGTTATGATTGATTAATCAAGTAAGATTTTGAATTTGATTTCTAGCCTTGTTTGATAACTGTATATATTATCCAGATTTGAACTTATGACGGCATGATCAGGTGTTTATAATGGGGATCCTTCTTCCCACCGTTCCGATCTTGTCAACAATTAGTAAATGTGGTTTTGACTCCACATAACGATATGATTTTGATATGTTTTTGGAAATGAAATATGACTTTGAGCTTATCACTGTATTGGGGACTGGTGAAATGGAATATATCGTGCCTCTTAGGCAGAACCTTATTTGGTAGGTTATAAGATTTGGTTCAATGATGCAAAATCGGATTTTTATTTGACCACGTAATTAAGTTGTTTTGAGAACTATACGTAACCGTAAGGGTCATGTAGCACCGAGTAAATTGCCTTATAAGATTCACTTAAGGAATTAATGTATGCTGTAGGAATTTATAAATCATGTTTTCAGTCCTTGTTTTGTACCTTTAAATGTTTACGGTGAAATCCCCTGAGCAATTAAGACTAAATAGTGGAACTATGTTTAAGGATGCCTATCTGTTTAACAAGAAACGTATCTGTTGTACTTAGAATAATCGAATAAGGAATTGGAAGCCTTAAAGGTTTAATTATTTGAATTGATTATGTATCTGTGATTAGCATAATTTTATGTAATCTTAAGTATGGTTACGAGATTTCAATTTCGGAATGATTTAACAATTGGATTTTGTCCTATATGTTTTTATATATGACTATCTATATGTATACCTAAGTCTTCATACGTAAGGAATAAGGGTTGAAAAGAAGAGCATAGATCTTCTAGGGAGCAAATGAGAAAGTGAAAGAGGGTATAGAAATCCTAAAACTTAAGGTGTGTTTGTTTGGCCTCTCTTGAAGTTAAGTAGGAACTCCTCTACGTAATTGTTTTTAAGGAGTAATTGTATGATGGTCATCACTGTTTTTGTTTTTTTTTAAATGTCAAATGGACTAAAGAATTGATGATGTCGTTAAGTGAAGTGTAATTGAAAATTTGTTGTTAATTGAGAAGTTATTATGGACTTTGGGATCATAAATGGTTAGTGTTGCTCCTTACCCGTTGAAATTCTGATATGTATGTGTTGATCGAAAGTATTTGTGACCCTATCCTATCCCAAGTGTGGATCTAGTTTTGGAACATTGCAGGGTGTGTTTTCGTTTATGTTTGAACTGTCTTCTATTTGGTTTCTTCAATTTCGAGGACGAAATTTCTTATGGCGGGAAGGATGTGACGACCCAGAATTTTTCCCTCCGCTCGAGCGGAGGAGTTTACGCTCGAGCGGACTTTTGGGGTTCTCAGCAATTTTGCAGACGGCCTGAGATTCTGGGAGATGTGAATCTCCGCTCGAGCGGAGAATTTGACGCTCGAGCGGACTGCTTTATTGGTCTGTGCGCGCTCGAGCGGTTGAAGCAACGCTCGAGCGTGAGAAGTAAGATTTCTCTTGACATTGTAGTGGTGTATTTGGAACCTCGTTATTTTATTTTGGGGTCTTGATTGTGGTGGTAATATGATGGTAGAGTAAGATTGTATCAAAAACTTTAGTTTGAATATTTGGTCTACGATCAGCCGTCACTCTTTTGCCCTTTTCTTTATCCACACTTTGAATTTGGATGTGAGATTGGAACCATTGGAAAGCTTATTTTCGGGGCTTCAATTGGAGCACAAGAACGACTTAAAATGGAGTCCGGATGGGAGAGTTATGCCTATTTGAAGTTTTGACATCTGTGCTGAATGCATGTACGCTCGAGCGTGAAGATGTGCGCTCGAGCGGGTTTTTCGGACCAGCAGCTTTAAAAACGGGATTTTGGATCATTTTAGATGTTTTTCTTCTTTCCTCTTCCTTCCTCTCTTCCATGTCCGAAACCCTAGCCCCCAAACCCTTGAATTCCTTTACTTTGATCACGATCCACCATGGTTTTTGGCATCAAGGATGAAGAACAAGGGAGGATCAATGTTTTTACCCGATTGGTACTTGGATTTGCGAAGGCTTCTTTCCAAGCTCACTCTTTTGCTTGATTATTGAGGTAGGGGTTCTATTTCTCTTCAATACTTACATCCATGGTTAGATTTGAGGTATTTTCATTGTATAAATGTATAAATTTTCATTTTGAGTATATAGAGGAAATTATGAGATTTTGGGAATTTTGAGTTTGAATCATTGAAGGTTCAATTGATGGGTTATAGTGATGGGGTATGATCCCTAGATGTATAATCAAGGAGGGAATTGGGATGTAAGGTCATGATATGAGAAGTATGAATTTTTTTATGAAAAACTTTATGTTCTTGAAACCCTAGATGAATTTGTGATGATAAAGAATGATTTTGCTCAAATTGGAAATAGAATCATGGAATTGGTGGGTTGAGTTATACGTGTACAAGTTTAATTGGATTTCTGAGATGTTTTGCAATAATGCTAAAAATTTACGAATGAACCTTGTTATGGGCAGCATAAATCATGTTAAATTGAGAAAGGAAATTAGGGGAAATGATTTAAAGAATTAATGTGTGACTTCATATGTGTGTAGGACACGCTTCGGGAGGAATAAATGCTCCACCAATGCACTGTGAGTAATAGTACGGAGATGTACATTTTATTTATTATTGATGATTATTATCACTAACGCTCCGTTTCTTGTAAGTGTTACATGAACATGTTACATGAACAATTATGATGAGTGAAAGTCAATGTGAACGTTGAAAGATTGGCATATATTGGTATGACTTTGGAATGACTTCGTTCTATCAATAGCGAATAATAATTCTCTATTATCTATAAGCAAACTACGTCGTTTCTTAATGAATAAATAGAATTATGTTCATCTTTAAGCCAAGTATCTGTATGAAACTGAGATTATTCTATTGTGTTAATTATGGACCCGGGGTCATCAAGAACCTATGACACACATGCAATATTTAATATTATTATGTGGCCTCAGTTAATAATTGTTATGATTAATATTATCCAGTTGTTCGCGAGACACCTGTATTAATTTGTAATCAGGCCATGGGAAACTTATGTGCATTATTGCATACTGATACTTTAAGAAGACTGAAATCATCCTCATTACAAGGGCTTTATGCCATTACAAGTTACATGGGCTTTATGCCATTACAAGTTACATGGGCTTTATGCCATTACAAGTTACATGGGCTTATGCCATTACAAGTTTCATGGGCTTTATGCCATTACAAGTTACATGGGCTTATGCCATTACAAGTTTCATGGGCTTTATGCCATTACAAGTTACATGGGCTTATGCCATTACAAGTTACAAGGGCTTTATGCCATTACAAGGGCTTTATGCCATTCCAAGGGCTTCATGCCAACTTTTCAATGGCTATACGCCATCTTTCAAGGGCTTTTTATGCCATATGTTTCAAGGGGCTATTGTGCCAGATGTTCCAAGGGCTTTTATGCCATATGTTTCAGGGGTTTAATGCCAATGTGTTTCAAGGGCTTTATGCCGTTTTGATAAGAGCTTCATGCCATTTTGTTAAGGATTTCAAGGCCGTTCCGTAAAAGATACTTAAAATATAAATGACTTTGATGAAATCCGTATTTGGAGTTACGAAATGTTTCATATGATAAGTAATTTCTGAAATGAGAAAAATGCTATGAACTTATGATATGTTTATAATATGATATGCTTGCCGGATAATTTTCCCCAAAATGCCTAGATGCACTATGGAACCCCGAATGTTCAAGATATGACAAGTTTTCTAAAAAAGATACTTAGCTATGCATACAGAAACAAATAAACCATATGTTCTCTTTATTGATGAACACACGGATATGGATTATAATTCACGTTGAGCATTGAATTGTTATGTATTATTATTCACTGAGCTTGACTCACTCTATTTTATGTTTGTTTCTGTAGGCACTCAACCTGGAGATCAACCTTCACTTGTGGCTTTTGTTACCCAGTTGTCAAATCCTGAGTATCTAAGCCCTTAGATGTTGATTATTCAAGTTATGGAGTTTTGCTAGTTTTAATTTGTACCCTAAATGTCTGTTAAGATCGGCGTATATGTATATATACATAGCTATCTTCAGGTGCACGTCACTGCATATTTAACTGCATTTTGTTCTGTTTGTGATCCTGGCATGGTAGTGGTAGCTCAATGGATATATTGTTATTATGATTATTATTTTTGTTTGCTATTATATACTATTAAATGCTTCCGTTCAGGCCCCGTAGATTATATTCATCAGGTTTTATGTCCATTTTTCTGAGGTGGTCATGCCCAAACTTTTAGGGGCGAGTTCTGGGCATGACACAATGCTTATTTCCAAATTAGGCGATTTAGTCTATACTTGTTTGCTGTGCGCATAACATAGTAATTCTAGGCTAATAACCGGAATAAGAACACATAACATTTTCGAAAATGGATATCATGGTTAGTAGTGGCCGATCTTCGGATCAGGCGAGAGGGGGTGCTCATAGCTGACCTTCCCTAATCGTACCCAAGCTCCCGAGCCGAGCCAACTTTGGTGATGACGGACACGTGGCCTTTGGCACCGAGTCAGGGTTTCCTAAATTCCCCCACAAAAAATATTTAGGTGGCGACTCTGTATCTGGCGAAGCAGTCCATGTTTGGCACTTCTTTTCAAAAATCTGTTTCTCAAAACGATTTGCCAGATTTGGACTCTTTGGTTCAAGATTAAGAACCGTGAAACAAATCGAGTCCGAACTGTAGCGAGGCCCACGCGGGCGCGTCTACAGTTTCTGGCGACTCCGCTGGGGAGTTAGAGAGCTTGACTCGAATTCGTGATATCCTGTTTTGATTTCACTTATGTGTTTCTTTGCATTGCATGTGCATTGGTG
Source organism: Camellia sinensis (assembly GCF_055761805.1). Lineage (NCBI taxonomy): Eukaryota > Viridiplantae > Streptophyta > Magnoliopsida > Ericales > Theaceae > Camellia > Camellia sinensis. Next base: position 215,402,102 of record NC_138961.1, read on the forward strand.
CGCCTAGGACACCGTGTTTGCCATCTGCCATTCCTGAACGGTTTGCCGGAGGCTTGTCTTGTCAAGGCATGACCATAAGGCTGACCGGTTATGGGCTCTGACAGTATGGGAACACAAACCCCGGTTTTTACCGGGGCACCCTTTTGACCATTCGACCTAGTGCATATTCGGAATCCATAGTGACCATTCCAAGCTAGGACAGGTTGCTTACCCGATTATAGGTTGTTTGAAACCGCTGCATGCATAGTGAAACCCTAGCTCCTGACAAAATAGGAGAAGGAAACCCTATCCCAACATAGGGGTGTTTTGGCTCTCATTTGCTTGCCATGTGCTTTTTTGAGTTGGCCTCTACAGGAATGCATATATCAGTTTGTAAGTCTGGGTATCAGGCCTGCGGGCATCAGTGTTTTGAGAATCAGTTATATCTGCGGGTATCAGATTCAGATTTGGGACAGTGATTTTGGGGAACAGTGATCAGTAGTAGAATACAGTTATTTAGTTATGCCTATGCCTGTTCTGATGAAATTGGGCTGAGATGCTGCCTATTTTCTCTTTTACTAGGTAGTCCTGGAACCATAGCTTCAGAAGGCTCCAATATCCCCCGAGGTTCATTGGACTTTTACTGATAGACTTTGTCAGGTCATAGACTCAGTTCAAGGGTAATCAGGGCCAGAGAAGGCTAGTCAGGCGCAGACCACCAGTACAACAGCTACCAGATCAGTGATCTTTGAGCAGTCGGGCTGAGATTTCCGAGCCTATTGCCGACACAGATATACCGATTGCTCAGTTAGATTAGAACAGTATGTCGAGTCTGGAAGAGATGGTGCGCCAACTCCAGGATAGTATGAAAGCCATGCAGCAAGACACTGTCCGTCATGCAGAATTCGCCAAGCAACAGGCTGTGGTCATAGCCCAACAGGCAGAGACAATTGCCAGATTGGAGCAGCAAACTGGAGTATCTACTTCGCACCAGGCTCCTCCCCCACCAAGAGTTCCCATACTCGGGGAGGCAACCTACGTCCAGGATGATACGGACATTCCAGTCCGGCCAGCTCCGCCCCCGGTTCCACCCCAGCTATCCAAGACACCCATCAACCTACCGGACTCCCCTTTTGAGTTAGAGACGGATCCAACGGCACTGAAGATGAGCAAGCTTGAAAGGTTGTTCAAGAAGGCTCAAGGCATGAAATCCGTCCCGGACATCGAGGATGGGTATACCGATGCAGCTGTGACGCTGCCAGACAGATTCAAGATGCCAAATATCGACCGTTTCGATGGGTCCGGGGATCCTATGGTGCACTTGCGGCTGTTTTCAGACATTCTAAGGCCGATGGGCCTCACCAGATTACAGAAGCTATCATTGTTTGGCCGGACCCTGTTATGCGAAATTGGAGAACCCTGTGAAATAGAATTGGGAAGAGATGGCTGGGGCCTTCAGTGATCAATACTCCTACAACACACAGATTGAGGTCACAACTCGTGATCTTGAAGTCACCCGCCAAGAGCCAAAGGAGGGTTTTTTAGAGTTTGTGGCAAGGTGGAGAGCAAAGGCCTCGATGATGGCTACAAGGCCTTCCGACAAAGACCAGATAAGGATGGTTGTGCACAACCTCCAACCCAAACTAATGCAGAAAATGATCGTGCTCCCCTTCCCTACCTTTTCGGATCTGCATGAGATGGGGGTATAGATCGAGGATGTTATGAAGTAGGGCCTTATTGATCAGGAGAAGGAGCAGCCCAAGAGGGCGTTTACCCGCAGTTCGAATGCGACCACCAGCGGTGACGTAGCTGCAAGATCTTCAGAAGTGGGCATGGTCGCCACCACCACGCCAAGAACAGCCACCCCTTTTGTTGGTGCATCCAATCCAAACCCCCGAACTTCGGACTATCTACCCCGAGGCAAGAGGGTTTTCACCCCACTCTTTATGCCTTTGTCTAAAGCCCTGGGGGTCCTACTCAGGAAAGGACGTTTGAAACCATTGGAACAACGGCCTCTACCTGATCCTCTCCCTCCAAAGCATGACCTGACTAAGTACTGTGTTTTTCATCAACAAACCGGTCATGACACCGACAGTTGCGTCCGTCTCCGCCACGAGATACAAAATTTGATTGACGACAGGGTCATCCCTGCACCAGGTCCTGTAAAGTCTATCGACACTTGACCAGTGAACTTGTGGGGGATAATGTGATGTGATCGAGGGATGAACCATCTGCGGGCGGCGCTCAGTTTACTCCGGATATGGCGTATGGCACGCACTGTTTTGAGCATTTGTGAATGCTGGGTTTTGTACGTTCTGGCTTGAGTATTGAGTCAGTTTTGTTGTTTTGAGTCTGTTTCTTTGTTTTGAGTCAGTCTTTTCATATCGAGTCAGTCCTGTTGAGTCTGTCTCGTTGTATTGAGTCAGTCGGGTCTGTCTTGTTGTATCGAGTCAGTCCTGTTTTGTTAGAGTCGGGTGATTCTGGGGGTGTTACCTCGGACATCACTATCTTGTTTTGTGTTTGTCTTTTTGCTTTCTTTTGAGTCTGTTTCTGCCTTGGAGCCAGTTATGCCAACAGATTTGAATTGAACAGCAGTGGATTTTCACACTCTTGTGTTTGCTTCTGCCGTGTGCCAGTTATGCCAGAAATTCTAAATAAGATGGCAGTATTTGACTAGAAGCTGTGTCTTTTCTGTGCCTTGAATTCATTGCATCGACCTAAGTTTTTCAAAACGTTTTTCGAAACATTGTGATAAAAACGAAGAGGAAGGAATTCCTCAGCTTTTGCAAAACTTGATCAATTAAGAGAAAGAGAGGCATGCTAAGCCCTTAATGAATGAAACCATGCTTGTTACCGTGAGTACTGAGAAGGACCCTGCCTTGATCCAGATTGGTCCCACACTGTCTTCAGCGCGAGCGATTTGTCGCTTTCTTAAAAACTTTCAAAAACAAAATGTTTTGCGCAGTCCTGCGAAGACCTGTGTGGAATCGCTCTTGAGATTGTGCAGCTTAGGATCGCTCTCAGCCTCAAGATTCGACCCCTCACTTTCAAACCTTGAACCTGAGTTCAGAACGTTCAACGGTCAACCACAACGTGAGGCCTGTGTGGCCATTTTGAAGCAGCCCTCGAACAAGAGGCACCAAAGTCAGATCAAGAAGATCAGATCAAAGGAAGCTTGTAAAGCTAGATCAGAAGCCCCCCCCCCTCAAATTAGGGGCAAAAATGTCAGATATGCTCGAAGAGCCGAAGATGAATCCTTCAGTAAATCGATACAACAGCCACTCTCCTGGATACAGATGGCTTCAAAACCCTAAAACCATTTGGCATGGACTTGTTAAACTTTTACCCTTTGAGAGGCTCGCTGGGCCGAAAACTCGGAAGGGCGACCCAGGCAAAAGTTAGAGCAAGAGAAAAATACAAAAAAAAGAAGCAAAAAAAAAATGCAAAAGAAAAGAAAAAAAAAAAGAGGAAAAAAAATGCAAAAAAAAAAGAAGAGAAAAATAAATGAAAAAAAAAATTGAAAAGAAAAGAAGAACAAAGCTCGCAAGGTCGAAAACCTGCAACGGGCGCCTGGGCAAAAGTTAGAGCGCAAAAGGAGAGGTTAAATACCCGAGTATACCTTAAACACCGGAACTACGTAAGGCTTGATTCCCATGTTTGGGATATGTAGGCAACTTCATCTTGAAGTCCAGCCACAAACACTTCGAATTCGATTATGTCCATGTGATGGTTCTGGTCATCTTCGGCTTCTCTGTATCCAAGAATTTGGTTGTGTTCGTCACTCTGAGGACTGACTACAATGCGCTGCGATGCTATCCAAACAAGGGGCAACTTTCCGTTGCCATACAGTGTGCCGCGGTGCCATTCAAACAAGGGGCAACTTTTCGTTGCCGTGCAGCTCTTTTCAAGCAAAGGGCAATTTTCCTTCGGATCTGAAGTTGTGCATCTCAAGAGTAGGTTCCGTGCTTGTTGAACATTGGCCGTTTGCAAAAATAGTTTTTGAGAATTTTTACTGAGGATTGACTATTCTCTCGAAAATTATTCCATCTTTTCCAAAACTGGACCATTTCTTGGGCCCAAAAAGGAAAAATTTTCAGTGCTCATAACGTAACTTGCATGATTCTCAAATCAAAAATTGAACAAGTATGTTAATCTGACTCTCATATTAGTCAAAATTGTTTTATTAGAAAAATCGAAACAAAAAATGGTCAAAATAATGAACTAGGGGCACAGTTGAGTCAGGCTTCTTGTTTTTCTCCCGTTGTCAATGCATCTGCCAGAAAGGGCACTCTACCTGCCAGAAAGGGGCACCACTGAAGCTGACCGCAAAAGGGCAGAAGGCTCTCACATCCTTCATGCAACGAGGTATCAAGCCAAGTGCGAAGCACGAACGGGAACGGATCAAGATATTCCACTCCTTTGTTTGGACAGATCTAATCACGTCCAAACTCCCCAGTAAGAGCAGCGTCAACCAATGTCGATTGCAGATCTACTGCACATCCAGCCGCATCGCAACCCCTCTGTGGGAGAAAGTTCACTGTTGTGAGCAGAAGAAGAGAATCTAGCAGAACGCTTGGGGCAAGAACCCGCAACTTCCTGTTTATTCATCAACCACCCTGGGGAGGGATGAAAAATGAGAGATTAAAGAACAGAGAGATGTGCGCTGAGAGAAAAAGTAAGGAAAAGGGCTTTTTCAGAAAAACAGAGCTTGAGGGCCGAGTGATGTGAGAATCACAAATGAGAAAGGGTGGGAAACAATACCTGAAGAAACAGACTCCCTGTGCACGTCTGTATGTCGTGTCTTTTGTTTTGTTTGTCTCAAATCTTGTTTAGAATCGTTCCGAGCGTGTCTCGTTGTGTTTAGGTTATTTTACCTTTGTTTTCCTTTTTTGAGTCGTTTTGGCCGTGGTCAGTTGTAGGCTTAATACCCGATTGAGAACTCATTTCTCAATTTCAATCAAATCATTTTGTGCTTGAAGTGCTGTGCCATTCTCCACATTTGTGCAAAACAAAAATTCGTTCTTTCACAAAACCGTAGGGTTCAACCCAGGTCATGCAAGAACAGTAAAACATGGACCTATTTGAAGCTATATGGGTTCCAGACTACAAAACAAAAGCAAAAGAGGAAAATATCAGGTATCTGAGTGTGCTTCAACTTCAAAAAACTCCGTGATTGTGCTCCGGATGTACCTCTTCAGGCCTTGTCAGTGCTCTGAAGAATGAGTGTGCCTCTACTCCAAGCCTTAGCCTGCTTCAAGTCAGAATGGCAATTAAAGCAGTAGCAGATGTTATCTCTCGCCAATGTAAACAGGATGTCCCTTTTTCGAGCAGAGATGTGTTGCCAAGTCCTCCGAAAGGTAAATCGGAGGCACCAGAGTACGTGTTTGATGCCCTTCCATTGCATAGAATGTGAACTTTCATATACACTTCGGTTGCATGCGTGCCGCGCATCGTTATGTTTCTGCATAGAATATGCTTTCAATGTTGCATGGAAAATGCCCCCATACTTGCATAGAAAATGCATTTTATCGCACTGTCTTGCACACCTGCATTGTATTGTTTTGCACGCTCCTTTGTTTGGAAACACTGGGATACGTCCTTTTGTTTCTTATACCTTTCTGAAACACCGGGATACGTCCCTACGTTTATGTTTCTCTCTCTTTTTCCGAAACACGGGGATACGTCCCTATGTTTCTCCCTTCTTTCGAAACACCGGGATACGTCCCTACGTTTCCCTTTCTCCTTCTTTTCCGAAACACCGGGATACGTCCCTATGTTTGTCCTATCTTTCTGAAGCACCAGGATGGGTCCCTATGCTTCTTCTTCCGTTTCGAAACAACGGGATACGTCCCTATGTTTCTTCCTTCTCTCCTAATCCTTGGGATACGTCCCTAATCCTTGGGATACGTCCCTAACCTTTGGGATACGTCCCTTTGTTTCTCCCTCTTCGGTTAAAAGCGTTTGGAATACGTTCCAATGCTCACACCATTTCGAAACACCGGGATACGTCCCTATGTTTCTTTCTCTTTTTCCGAAACACCGGGATACGTCCCTATGTTTCTCTCTCATTCTGAAACTCCGGGATACGTCCCTATGTTTCTTTCTCTTTTTCCGAAACACCGGGATACGTCCCTATGTTTCTCTCTCCTTCTGAAACTCTGGGATACGTCCCTATGTTTCTTTCTCTTTTTCTGAAACATTGGGATGCGTCCCTATGTTTCTCTCTCCTTTCGAAACTCCGGGATACGTCCCTATGTTTCTTTCTCTTTTTCCGAAACACCGGGATACGTCCCTATGTTTCTCTCTCCCCCCGAAACTCCGGGATACGTCCCTATGTTTCTTTCTCTTTTTCCGAAACACCGGGATACGTCCCTATGTTTTTCTTTTTCCGAAACACCGGGATACGTCCCTACGTTTCTCTCTTCTTTTCGAAATACTGGGATACATCCCTATGTTTCTTCTTCCTTCTTTCCGAAACACCGGGATACGTCCCTATGTTTCTTCTCTTTTCCGAAACACCGGGATACGTCCCTATGTTTCTCCTCTTTTTCCGAAACACCGGGATACGTCCCTATGTTTCTCATTCGTTTCGAAACACCGGGATATGTCCCTATGTTTCTCCCCCTTTGGTTAAGAGCATTTGGAATACGTTCCAATGCTTATACATTTCCAAAACACCGGGATACGTCCCTATGTTTCTTGCATGATCATATGTTATGCTTGTCTTTGTGCATTGTCTTGCATTTTGCCCCTGCCCTCGGGCGCATATCTTTGTTTGTAGCTTGTATGCTTTTGTCTAAGTCTTCGGCCTTGTCAAAAATGGGTCGTCTTTGGGCTTTGACACTCACTCCCGTCATTTTTATGACTCTCGAGTTTTGTCAAAGAGGGGCAACTGTAGACACCCCATTTTTGACCGACCTCAAGACTTGGACGTCATCGTTTGAACACTCGGTGATCATCCTTGTTTGTGTTCGTTTGGAGTTCCCGGAGGTCTCGGCTATGCGCCTTGCCTCAGGATCTCCGAACTTGACTGTTCAGTGTCTGGTTTTGCACCAAACACTTGCATTTTGCCTTGGAGGGGCAGGGAATGCCTTGGAGGGGCAGGGAATGCCTTGTGAGGCATCCCCACACACCACCGGCCATGGCCAGAGGCCACCGGCTGGTGTTTGCTGCCATCGGCAATGTATATTGCCGGTCGGCACTGTTTATTGTCGGTCGGCATTGTGTTTGGTCGGCCGGCCACTGCTTCTGATCAATCGGCCACTTTTCCTAGCCGAGATCTTTTCTTGAGGGAGCTTGACCCTTTTGAACCTTTTTTTTTAGCTTCTTGAGGAAGCTTGAACCTTTTTAGCTTCTCCAAGAAGCTTGACCCTTTTTTAGCTTCTCCAAGAAGCTTGATCCTTTTTTTGTAGCTTCTCCAAGAAGCTTGAACGTTTTGACCATTTTCTTAGCTTCTCCAAGAAGCTTGCCCTTTTTTTAGCTTCTCCAAGAAGCTTGATCCTTTTTTTAGCTTCTCCAAGAAGCTTGAACCTTTTGACCCTTTTCTTAGCCTCTCCAAGAAGCTTGCCCTTTTTTTAGCTTCTCCAAGAAGCTTGATCCTTTTTTTAGCTTCTCCAAGAAGCTCGAACCTTTTGACCCTTTGTCTAGCTTCTCCAAGAAGCTTGCCCCTTTTTTTGTAGCTTCTCCAAGAAGCTTGGCCCTTTTGTCTAGCTTCTCCAAGAAGCTTGGCCTTCTTGGCCCTTTTGCTCCAAGCTTCTAAGAGAAGCTTGGCCTTTTTGGTCAAAGCTTCTAAGAGAAGCTTTGCCTCATTGGTTTCTCTATATAAAGAGAGCCTCTCCTCCCCTTTAGAGGGTTAGAAAAATCTGATATATATCACATATATATCACTCCCTCTCTATATCTCCCTCTCTCTCTACATTTGTGTGGATTAGAGGGTCCAAAAGGGTCTAGTTCTTGGCCATTTGAACTACACCTCCTAGCACAACACTTCCATCATCACTTGGAGGTTCTTGGGTCTTGTTTTCAGAGGTTGAGGGTTGCATTTTTGGGTCTACAGGCTGCTGTCCCCTTTTGGCTACAAAGGTAACCCATTTTTCCTCTTTATTCCCCGTTTTTGCACACCATTTTAGCCTGTCTTGCTTGCTGATTTGAGCTTTGTGTATAACATAAAAAAGTTCTGTTTTTTTGTGTTTAAGATACTTCATTAAGGACACTTTTGTGTTTGGGGTCGTTTACCCCCTCTTAGGCCTTGTTTGGCCCCATTTTGTGCTATTTTTGGTGAATTTCGGGACCACCTTGTTTGGGCCTCCTCACCACTGAAATCTTGAGGGATTTCAGTGGTGAGGATGGTGGTTTAAGGTCCTAAGAAGGAGAGGGCCATCCCCTCTCCTTGTTGTTTTGTTTGATGCCCTTTTTGGCCTTACAAAGGGGCCTATATTTGCACACTTCTTGAGCTCAGTTCAGGCATTTTTTAGTGGGTTTTAGGACCCCCATAAGCCATTTCCAGAGTTGTTTTGGTCATATTGAATGTCTATCTTGCATGTGCTTAATAACTCCTTGCATGGCCCTCTAAAGTAACTCATCATTTTTGCATGCCATGGTTGCGTATCAGTGGTTATTTGGGCCTATTTTCACATGTTTTATTCACTAATTTTTGATGGTTTGATGAGATTCCATGTGCATCATACACTTGCTTTGTATTCCTCTATTTTGCCTAGAAATGCATCTTGTCTTTGGACCACCATGCTTGCATATTTGGGCTTAGCTTTGTGAAATTTTTGGTCATGTTTTAACATGCTTAAGGTCTTTCTTGGGTCTTTAGATTCACATTTTCCATGTTTAGTATAGCCCCTTTGCATTTTGGCTTGTTGGCCTTAAGAGTGTAAGTATGTAGCATGCTTTATTTGCTTTGTTTTATTGGTTTGGCACCATTTGTAGCATCATTTCAGTCCCTTTAGCATGCTTGTATGCTTGCCTTGGATGCTTCCTTGATGCCTTATGAGCTTGTGTTGTATGCTCCTTGAAAGTGCATTTGTGCATGCTTTTGAATTCAAGCCATTTAGATGCCATCTAAGTGGTCTTTTGAGCTTTGTTTTATGTGCTAAAACTCTGTTTTTGGTCATTAAATTCATGCCATGTTTGGTCTTGTTAAGTGTGGTTAAATACTTCATTAGCTTGCCTTGAATGCTTGGGCCATTTGTTGCATGTTTAGCCTATCTCGTTTGCTCGGTTTGGCACCATGTTCTTGCATGATTTTCAGAACTTAATGCATGTCCCATGTCCATGATTATTCCCTTTTAAGTGTGCTTAAAGGATGCCCTTTGATGCTTAAGTGTTTAGGCCTTAACATGTGCATGTGTGTATGTGTGTTTGGTCCCATCTTCTTAAGTTTTGGCCATTGTTTTGGACCTAACTTAGAGCTGTCCAATTAGTGTAAGTCCACCCCTTGCACTCCATTCAAGTGCTATTACATTATCTCATGTTTGCATGCTTTGGTTGCATGTGTTGCATGCTTGGAATCATTTGCATTTGGCATGCATTCCCTTGGTCAAATTACTAGCATGTTGCATGATTAGATTACATCTTGCATGCTCTAAGTAGTTTGCATAGTTGTGGCATGCTTGTTGGCCTTGTTGCTTAGGTTGTGTACCTAATGTGCATTTCATGTTTGCATGCTCCCTTTTATACCATGTTGCATGTTAGTTAACATGCTTAGGTTGCATTGAACATGCATGCCTTGTCCCTTGATTTAGTGATAGGGATTGGGCCCTTATGTGTTTGCATGCATTACATTTGAAATCAAAGTGCACACTTGATTCTTTAGGCCATCACGCATTGAAATGTGCGATTGATGGTCCGAGAACCAAGGATCATGGCCCTTTGAGTCATTAACATGATAAGGGACATGATCGGTGCATATATGCCTTGAATTGTATTGCCATGCCCTGCCTTGCCCTCTGTTGCTGTCAATTGCAGATTCTGCAGGAACTTTCTGCCGACCGGCAGTGATAAGTGCCGACCGGCAATCTCCCCTCTGCCGATATCTTCACCAATGGCCGGTGATCACATGCCACTGCCGGTGAGCATTCTACCCAGCCGATGGCATTCTTCAGTATCCAGAGACGCAATCCGAAGGTTTTGGCAGCCTCCAGAGGAGTAAAGAAAGGAAAACAGAGGCAGCCTATCCATGGCGGTGCACTTCCAAGCAAGACCCGAGCACGCATTGCATTGGGTTCCCTTCCCGAGCCGGTTTACTGTTTTTATTAGCTTAGTTAGTTTGTTAGCTAATTAGGCAATTTGTAATATTTAATTAGCTTGTAGGTTAATTATCTGTATTATTCTTTTGGTCCCTCCGAGCGAGGACGAATCTGTAATAAGTGTGGGTGAGTGCGTGAATGTCTTCCAACCGCCACTTCTTTCTTCCCTTTTATTTACCTGCTCATGATGGTAGATTAGGGCATGTTTAATTTAGCATACCTTATGCTATGCATGCGTGCATCCATACATTCGTCTTGCATGCACCGGGCTCGGTACATCATGCTAACCGCATTTGTACTTCAATTCCAAATTGAATACGTGCATCAATTGATTGCATTTCACATGCCATGTTTAGATTAGCCGAGCCTATTCTAACTGCATCCTGTATGTGTTACATTAGACATTTGAAAATGAACTAGGATCATGCATGTTTGCTAACTAGTTTATTGTTTTGGCACGGAGTACGATGTAAGTATTTGCGCTTTAGCATCCTCGCATGTGTGTGAATGTTAACATGATAGCATGCTTACCATGTGGCTAGATGCTTATGTGTTATAAACTGTTTGAACCATGGCTGGAGATTCTGGGAGCACCGAGCTTGAAATGGGGGTAGCACTGGCTTGTCTACTTTCAGATCCTCCGATCGACCAAGACTGCTTGGGGGATAACTCTTCGGTTTCTATGATTGGGGATGAAATAGCTGTGGGCTTTCCAGCGCCGATCTTGGATGCATCTATCGCACCTTCTCTCATCTGGCAATATGAAGAAGGCTTTTTATGTAGCAGCTCCGGGTCAAGTAGTGAGCCGGAATCTGATTCCACCGAATCTTGTGCGTCGGAATTAGGTTCCAGCTCGACTGAGTCTGAGTCCGGTATTCCTGGGGGTGATAACCCGGATGCCACAGTCCTGTCTAGGTCGTCATTTTCATTTTCTTTTGAGTCTGTTGTAACAGAGGAATCTGACGGCTTGGAAATATTTAATGAGAACGATGTGGATGTGGTTTCTGAGTATTTCTCTGTGCCTTTGATTTATTGCTTAAATCAGGATTTTCAAAATTTTGATGAAAACAACGAGGAAGAAATTCCTCCGGTTTTGCAACGGTTAATTGATCAAGAGCAGGAAAGATTTGTTAAACCTTTAATGGTTGAAATCACTACTGTGAATGTTAGTACTGAGAAGGACCCGCGGCTGGTCCAGATCGGGTCCACGTTGTCTCCGGAGGAACGCGAGCGCTTAGTCGCTTTATTAAAAGATTTCAAAAATGTTTTCGCGTGGTCCTACGAAGACATGCCTGGAATCGATCCTGAGATTGTACAGCACCGGATCCCTCTTGATCCCGAGGCCCGCCCTGTCAAACAGAAACTCAGAAGGATCCGCCCTGACTGGGCTCTCAAAATTAAGGAAGAAGTCACCAAGCAAATTGACGCAGGGTTCCTGCTGGTGTCCGAATACCCAACCTGGTTGGCCAACATTGTTCCGGTGCCAAAGAAGGATGGCAGAATTCGGGTCTGTGTAGACTTCAGAGATTTGAACAGGGCCAGTCCGAAGGACGACTTTCCCTTGCCACACATTGATGAGTTGGTGGATTTCACGGCAGGACACGCCTTGCTTTCATTTATGGATGGTTTCTCAGGCTATAATCAGATAGTAATGGCACCCGAAGACCGGGAGAAGACTGCATTCACTATCCCGTGGGGTACATATTGTTATAGAGTGATGCCATTCGGGTTGAAGAATGCTGGAGCTACTTATCAACGGGCAGCAACTACAATATTGCATGATATGATCCATAAAGAGGTCGAGGTGTATGTGGACGACATGATTGTCAAGTCCAAAGAAAGAGAAGGCCACTACACCGCCTTACAAAAATTCTTTCAAACGATCAGAGAGTTTCGGCTGCGATTGAATCCCCTGAAGTGCACGTTTGGTGTTACAGCAGGGAAGATGCTAGGGTTTCTGATTACACAAAGGGGCATCGAGGTCGACCCTTCCAAAATCAAGGCCATCTTAGAAATGCCACCACCAAGGACTGAAAAGGAGGTGCGAGGCTTTTTGGGTAAAGTGCAATTCATAAGACGGTTTATTTCTAAATTAACCTTGACTTGTGAACCACTTTTTGGTCTCCTGAAAAAAGGAAAGAAATTCCAATGGGACGGCCGATGTCAAGCAGCTTTTGAGCAGATCAAAGAATATCTACAGAACCCGCCCGTGTTGTCACCACCAGAGCCGGGGAGACCGTTGATATTGTACCTTTCGGTAACTGAGACTACTGTGGGCTGCATGCTCGCGCAGGAATCAGAAGACAAAGTAGAAAGGGCCATTTACTATCTGAGCAAAAAGATGCTGGATTACGAGACCCGCTATACACCGCTGGAGAAGGCTTGTTTGGCCTTGGTATGGGCTACCAGGAAGCTGCGGCACTACCTGTTAGCTCACTCTGTAATGTTGGTTTCACGTTTGGATCCCATCAAATATCTTTTCGAGAAACCAGCACTTACGGGTAGGCTAGCTCGTTGGCTGCTGTTGCTCTCCGAATTTGATTTGAAGTATGTAACGCGCAAGTCAGTCAAAGGGAGAGCGGTAGCAGAGTTCCTTGCCGACCACCCGGTTGAGGGGGATGAAGTGGTTGAGTACCTATTCCCAGATAAGGCCATTCTGCACATCGAAGATGAAACTTGGACGATGTACTTTGACGGAGCGTCAAACCAGTATAGGTATGGGATAGGGGTGTTGCTGATAGCGCCTGACGATTCCCGTATCCCTTTAGCATTCAAGCTCCGGTTCAAGGTCTCCAACAATGAAGCAGAGTATGAGGCACGTATTGCTGGCCTGGAAGCAGCCCTAGAACTAGGGGCAAGACGGTTGGACGTCATTGGGGACTCAAACCTTGTTGTGTCTCAAGCAAAAGGAGATTGGAAAGTCAAGGAGGAAAGGATGATAATTTACCACCAAACCTTGGACTTGTTAATTCCTCGGTTTGAGAAGCTAAATTTCACCCACCTCGTAAGAGAGAACAACAGGTTTGCAGATTCACTAGCAACTCTATCTTCCATGATAGACATCCCGTCTGGAGTCCGGATGCGTCCAGTCATTATCGATCAAAAGTTTGCGCCAGCATACGAGTCGATTTCCGCCATAGATGAGGCTCAAGACGGCAACCCCTGGTACTACGACATCTGGAACTTCTTGGAAAAGGAGACGTATCCACTAGGGGCAAATGCCAAGGATAAGAGGGCCATCAGAAGAATGGCTGCTCAGTTTATCATCTGCGGGGGTAAGCTGTACAAAAGGGGTCATCTGGGAATGCATAAGCTCTGTGTAGAAGCTGAAGAGTCGAAGCGCCTGATGGAGGCCATCCATGGAGGGGAGTGCGTTGCACATATGAATGGAGTAATGCTGGCTAGAAAGATCCTCAGACAGGGCTGCTACTGGTCAACCATGGAGGAGGATTGTATTAGTTTTGTTCGGCGCTGCCACAAGTGTCAAATTCATGCAAACCGCATGAACATCCCACCGTCAAAGCTGTACAACATGACTTCGCCATGGCCTTTTTCAGTTTGGGGAATTGATGTGATCGGAGCTGTTGCCCCGAAGGGGTCAAACGGGCATGAGTTTATCCTGGTAGCGATAGATTATTTCACAAAGTGGGTCGAGGCCCAATCATACGCGGTGTTGAAGGCGTCGCACGTCGCAAAGTTCATCAGAAACAACATCATCTGTCGCTACGGGGTGCCAAACGAGATAATTTCATAAAATGGTTCCCACTTCAAGAAGGAAGTGATAGACTTGTTGGAAAAATACAATGTGGCTTTCCATAAGTCATCTACATACCGGCCGCAGACCAACGGAGCGGTCGAGGCCGCCAACAAGAATATCAAGCATATACTGCAGAAGATGGTGGGAACCTACCGGGATTGGCCAGACAAGCTGCCATTTGCTCTGTGGGGCTACAGGACTTCAATCAGAACTTTTACTGGAGCGACTCCGTATTCATTGGTCTATGGAATGGAGGCTGTTCTACCCATCGAGATTGAGGTTCCGTCGTTACGAGTATTGGCTGAGTGCCAAATAGCCGAAGCAGATTGGCAGCCGAGCAGATTTGAAGAACTCATGCTCTTTGATGAAAGAAGACTGAAAGCACTGTACCACATCCAAGGCTATCAACGCAGAATTGCCCGGGCTTTCAACAAGAAGGTTAAGTCCAGGAATCTGAAAGAAGGAGATTTGGTGCTCAAAGACAACCGAGCTCCCATCCACGACCCAAGGGGCAAGTTCAAACCCAATTAGACTGGTCCTTACATCATCAAAGCTATCTGGTCAGGTGGAGCTGTGGTTCTGATGGATCTAGATGGCTTGGAGTTCTCACAACCGATCAATATGGACAAGTTGAAGAAATATTACCCTTGAGAGGCTCGCTAGGCCGAAAACCCGAAAGGGCGACCTAGGCAAAAGTCAGAGCACAAAAAAATTAGAAAACATAAAAACTGAGCTCGCAAGGTTAAAAACCCGCAAAGGGCGGCCTTGGCAAAAGTTAGAGCGCAAAAGGAGAGTGAAAATACTCGAGTGAACCTCTGCCTGAACTACGTAAGGCTTGATTCCCATCTTTGGGATACGTAGGCAGCTTCACATTGAAGTTCAGCCATAAACTTTTCCCCGATCAACTCTGCCCATTTTGATCATCTCAGTCATCTTTATCCATCAGCATTTATCGCGATCTCCGGTACAGTGCTGTTCAGACTAGGGGCAACTTTCCGTTGCCGCGACGGTGCAAAGTTACTCAGACTAGGGGCAACTTTCCATTGCCATGAAGTGCCGCATTGCTCTTCAGACTAGGGGCAACTTTCCAGTTGCAGGGATCTGGGGTTGTGCATCTCAGTGACAGATCTTCGGCGTGTCCAGTTCTGATCCACATCGAAAATAGTTTTGAAAAGTTTTAATAAAAGTCGACTTTGTTCAAATTAATCTTTTTATGACTAAGACCATTTTTTGGACCAAAGCGGAAAATTTTCAGTACCACAACCTTCAATTTCATTGATTTCAAAACAGAGTTCTCCTGCTCTTGCATACAATCGAGGTTTCTTTTTTATTACATTCATAAAGAAAACTTGAAAATACTAATAAAGCAATAAATTTGGGGCATAGTTGAGTCAAGTATCTCTGCGTCCCCTCCCAGAGCTGGACGAAGCATCTGATGCCAAGCTAGGCCCAACCTGCGCCTCCTCGTTGAGCCAATCTAAGCACTCGTCGGACAAAGTGCAACTAAAAGTGGAAGCAGGAGCCAGGAGCTCTCTAGTCCTCCATGCTGTGGCATATCGGGCAAGCTGTGCACCTCGGACCGGGAAAGCAGCTAGGTACTCAATCCCCTCCGGTGGGCAGATCTAATCGTGACCAAACTGGTGCAGGAACCGGAACGGAAAATAGAATACGCAGTGGGTTAGACCAATCAATTGGATCCCAATCAGCCGGGACATACTATAGCTCATTGCCGGGAGGTTGAGCCAAGGACAACGCCAAGCAATGCGGTCTGCGGACAAATTGCACATCCAATCAAACCACCACCTTTCGTCAAGAGCATTGACTAGGCGCTGCCGAAAGAAGTAGCCTCGAGCTGAATAGGCCGGGCAAGAGTCCACAACCTGCAACTTGTCCATTAACCATACCTGGGGGAGGGATGGAAAATGAGAGAATAAAGAACAGAGAGATGTATGATGAGAGAAAAGTAAGACAAGGATTTTGTGAGAAAAACCGAGCCTGAGGGTTGAGTGATGTGAGCAAATATATATGTAAGGTTGGGTGGGAAACATTACCTGCAGCAGCAGTGGACTCCCAGCAAACCTAGTCGCCTCCCAGCGATAGACAGAATCTAAACCCATCAGCGTCTCGGCCAAGGTCATAGCGATGCAGCTCTTTCCCTCTCTCAAGCCTTGGGCAACTTCAATCAGGCGAATGCTAGCTCCGCCGAAGCCCGAGGAAAGCAGAAAGTGAGACAACAAACACAAGCAGAGGGCGTGTTGCCGGAAACCCTGCCAATAATGGTTGCCGCGGTCACCGGCGTCGGAAAAACGATGGATCAAGCTGAGGATGTCTAGTTCCCCACTGCAGATCAGAGATCGAGCATCATGCGCCGTGAGCCCACACATCCGCCCTAAAGCCTGGGCATGGCCAAAACGGAGCTGGGGCAAGATCACTTCAGAGCATTCAGACTCCATCAAAACCTGAAAATCTTCGAAAGTGGGACATACCTCTTGGCCGCCGAAGCTAAAAACGTGCGTCAGTGGGTTCCAGAACCTTGCCGCGGCATGGAGAAAAGGGAGATGTAGCGGAGTATGGCTCAGCGTGAATAGTGCATTCAAACCGAAACCCCGGAAGTTCAGCTTTTCCGAGCCATCTAGAGAAGGGATCCAAGATGTGAGATTTTCCGCAAGAAACGCCTCCATCTTTGTGTAAAACTAAGATGAAATTAATGTTCCTGAAGTTGAGGCTTTTATAGAGGGAAAAACACTATTCACGGGAACACGTGTCAAAAAACTAGGTGGCTACAGGAATAAGTGGCCGGCCGGCCACCTTTTCTGGCTGGCCGGCCATTTGCTTTTTACAAAACAGGCCGGCCGGCTCCCCCTCTCCATAAAATTGGCTGGCCGGTTCCCAAAGGTGGCCGGCAATGCTGTAGTGTATCTCCTTGGCCCTGTTTTACCCTTCGAGGGAAAGTTCCAAGCATTTCCATGCAACGGGAGAGTCAAAGGCCTTCATTTCCCTCTGTTTCGGATGTGTTCCGGTGCTCAGATCGTCCGAAGTACACTCTGTTGTTGCTGAGTTTTGTTTATCGAGTTGTTGTTTTGATTATCGAGTTGTTGTCTTGCTTATCAAGTTGTTTGTCGAGCGGATGTGTTTCGTGTTTTCGAGTCATTGCTCTCTGATTAAACAATCTTTGTTTAAGTCTTGTTTATTTATGTTGTCAACACTGTGGTATTTTTGCTTATTGAGTTGTAAACTTCCTAAGGTTCTGTTATATCTTAGTAAGTTGAGTTGCTTAGTTTGTTGCGTCGGTTCACTACCTGACTTGGTGATTACACAATGCACATTCCCATTCAATTTCATTTTTATGCGAAACAAAATGATGCGATACGATGCTAAAAGTTTAAAATACAAACACCTTTTCAAAAGCTGTTTCATTCCATCATGTTTTACAATGAACAAAGGTACAAGTTTTACAAAAAATAAAACTACCTAACAATGTGCAAAGTGCTACAAACTACTAGCAAAAAGATAAATGAAACAGGAAACAGGCTACATCTATGCTCTCAAGAGCAGTAATAAGAGGCCCTCTTCGTCCTCTTCTGCGGAACAGACTCTCCGCCACCATCACCATCGCCATCGTCATCCGAATCGGAGCTGTCATCCTCCGGATCCCCCTCAGCCTCGTCTCCACTCCCGGAACCAAGGCCAGAGCCTCCCTCCTCAGCAGATGTCTCTGGCTGACGGTCGGTAGCCTCCTCCTCCTCCTCATCATCCTCCTCCTCCTCCTCCTCATCAGGCTCCGCCTCTATAACGGGAGCCCTGCGTCTGCGGACAGGCCCTCCTCGAGCTCCTCGAAAAGGCCTAGATGGCCCAGCTCCTCGGAAAGGCCGGGATGTCCCAGCCCCCTGAAAAGGCCCGGATGACCCAACTCCGTGAAATGGCCCAGATGGCCCAGCTCCCCAAGGAGGCCCAGGTGGCCTGGCCTGCGGCTGACCGGACCATGAAGGCATCTGAAAATAAAGAGTTCAATTCAAATACATCAGTCCAAATATATACATCAGATGCAGATACAAGCAAAGACTACGTGAAGTGGGTGCATGTAAATACAGTGTACAAGTAGGGTGTGTGTCAGATGTTCTCTACACAAGTAGTCTATCGATGCAGTAGAAATCAGCATGTTATCAGAAGAATGATAAAGGCCAGAAAACAGAAGGGTACCTGAATGCCCGCGATAGAAAACTGTGCCTCCCTCCGCAGGACCATGCCCTCGAGTGTGGCCACCAGTCCAACCACCTCCTCCATGTACCCTCGCGATGGCTGCAAATATGAGCTCATAATCATCAGTGAATGAAAGAATGTCTACACGTCTGAATGATGAATAAAAAATAGTAGAGCATACCAGCGGTGAGTCAGGATCAATGGCGTATCGATCACTGGGCATCGGAGGCTCTAGCGGGATCGGAGTCGGAGAGATAGCCCCATACTGCCACGCCATCAACTCAGTTGGCATATCTGGCCATCCAGGATGAGGATAAGTCGGCGGAATCGGAGGAACCGGTCTACCCCCACCTGTAGATGTACCAGCCCCGCTGGTGGAAGGGGCGTCTGCAGCCCGAGCCCGGGCCTGGCCCGAGGATGACATACCGGCAGACCTCATCATCGGGGTGCGAGCTTCCGTCAATGGACGCATCAAATATGTGTGACGGTAAGTGGCGTAGTCCCCCTCCTCAAGATATAGTAAAACATCACTACCCAGCATGGCGCCGACTACCTCCGAGAAAGAGAGCCTGTCAGCAGTCCGCATACTGACTGGGGGTACTGCGGGAGGATCCTGAGAAAGATACCCCCATACCTGACGCAGAAAGCGTTCCCCAGAAACCATGCCCTGCCAACCGGCCCTTCGAGCAGGACCCTATACTGGGAGGTGCCCGATCCTCCGGTATACTGAAATCGGAGACCATCACCCAGGGGCGCCCAGGGCTGCCATGTGATCTACGGATGATAAATGCATAAACCAATCAGAAATCGGGAATATAAAGAGCAAATCAAAGATGAAAATGAAAGGAACTGAAAGTTCTGAAGTACCTCCGACTGTCGCACAGTGTCAAAATACTGTCGCAAGTAAAGGAGAGACTCTCAGCGTCTCGGCCGGTGCGGGCCCTCGAATACCAATGAATATGGGGTCATGGGAGGCCCTGTCACCTCCAACTCTGGGCCTAATGCCCGGAAGTATACGTATACCCATAACTGAGAAAAGCAGTGCGGAATATAAATACAAAATGCTGAGGGCAAAATACAGGCTGCAAAGCGCGCCGTGTGTGCAATGGACAAGTAATGAGGAGCAGAAATGTAAATCAAGGGGACAGAAAATACCTCCCAGACTCTCCAGTAGCCGCAAAGTAAATCTCCCTGCCCGCGGGATGTCCCGCTCATATAGCAATAAAGGGTAGCCAGGCCGGCGCCACCCCAGTCATATCTACTGACCTGTGATAGGTCAACCAGAGCGCTCAGCAGATATAACCCGACTGTGTTCACTCTATCGGCGAACAGGGTAGTCCCGAAGAGGAACATAAGGAAACCACGGGCGTACTGCTCCGTCTCCTCAGGAGTCTCGGGCACCATCTCCGCCCGCCGAAAGTGGGAAGAGAACCAAGTGTATCGGACTCTCCCAGAAACCCTGTCAACAGGCGGGTGAGCCCCCAATAGATACATCCAAGCGGCCTCCCACTCGCCCATGTCCTCATCATAAGGGATGGACCAACCTCCTGTGTCCAGACCGGTCAGTACAGCAAAGTCCAGAAGCGTCATGGTCATGTCTCCAGTGGCACAGAAATGAAAGGAGTTGGTGGTGTCCCACCATCTCTCTAACAAGGCTGCCATCAGTGCCCTCCTGGCAGGACAACGTGATAATCCAGCGCAAAAGGTCCCGAATCTTGCCAAGTCCACTAAATCCCGGACGGCCTCCCGAAGCTCAACGTACCAGTTCCTCGCGGCGGTGGAGCCATATCCCCGTACACCGCGAGAACCAACCTGCGTTCAGAATGAAAACATGTCTCAGTATAAAAATGAATGAGCTGTGTGCCAATAAAATGAATGGGTTGTGTGCCAATGAAATGAAGGGGCTGTGTGCTAATGGAATGCGTGAGCTGTGTGTTCAAAGTGTGATGTATAAGCCGTCAGAAAATTTGAAGTTTGGGCTGCGTGTTCAACTTTCAATCAGTGTGGGCTGCGTGTTCACTATTCTAATCTGGGCTGTCTGTTTAGAAAATTTGAAGTTTGGGCTGCGTGTTCAACTATCAATCAGTGTGGGTTGCGTGTTCACTATTTAATCTGGGTTGCGTGTTCAAAAAATTTGAAGTTTGGGCTGCGTGTTCAACTTTCAATCAGTGTGGGTTGCGTGTTCACTATTTAATCTGGGCTGCGTGTTCAGAAAATTTGAAGTTTGGGCTGCGTGTTCAACATTCAATCAGTGTGGGCTGCGTGTTTACTATTCTAATCTGGGCTGTGTGTTCAGAAAATTTGAAGTTTGGGCTGCGTGTTCAACTTTCAATCAGTGTGGGCTGCGTGTTCACTATTCTAATCTGGGCTGTGTGTTCAGAAAATTTGAAGTTTGGGCTGCGTGTTAAACTTTCAATCAGTGTGGGCTGCGTGTTCACTATTTAATCTAGGCTGCGTGTTCAGAAAATTTGAAGTTGGGGCTGCGTATTCAACTATCAATCAGTGTGGGCTGCGTGTTCACTATTTAATCTGGGCTGCGTGTTCAGAAAATTTGAAGTTTGGGCTGCGTGTTCAACTTTCAATCACTGTGGGTTGCGTGTTCACTATTTAATCTGGGCTGCGTGTTCAGAAAATTTGAAGTTCGGGCTGCGTGTTCAACTAGCAATCAGTGTGGGCTGCGTGTTCACTATTTAATCTGGGCTGCGTGTTCAGAAAATTTGAAGTTTGGGTTGCGTGTTCAACTTTCAATCAGTGTGGGCTGCGTGTTCACTATTTAATCTGGGCTGCGTGTTCAGAAAATTTAAAGTTTGGGCTGCGTGTTCAACTATCAATCAGTGTGGGCTGCGTGTTCACTATTTAATCTGGGCTGCGTGTTCAGAAAATTTGAAGTTTGGTCTGCGTGTTCAACTTTCAATCAGTGTGGGCTGCGTGTTCACTATTCTAATCTGGGCTGGGTGTTCAGAAAATTTGAAGTTTGGGCTGCGTGTTCAACTTTCAATCAGTGTGGGCTGCGTGTTCACTATTCTAATCTGGGCTGCGTGTTCAGAAAATTTGAAGTTTGGGCTGCATGTTCAACTTTCAATCAGTGTGGGCTGCGTGTTCACTATTCTAATCTGGGCTGCGTGTTCAGAAAATTTGAAGTTTGGGCTGCGTGTTCAACTTTCAATCAGTGTGGGCTGCGTGTTCACTATTTAATCTGGGCTGCGTGTTCAGAAAATTTAAAGTTTGGGCTGCGTGTTCAACTTTCAATCAGTGTGGGCTGCGTGTTCACTATTCTAATCTGGGCAGTGTGTTTAGAAAATTTAAAGTGAGGGCTGTGTGTTCACTTTCGAATTCGGGCTGTGTGTTCGACAAATCAGTGTTTGAGCCGTGTGTTCACCTCTTAAACTAATGTGTACTGTGCGTTCGCAATTAATTAATGAGCCGAGTGTTCAGAAATTCAAGTGTTTAAACTACATGTTCAGGATGCAAGCAAAGTACTATGTCATAAGCTAAACTGCGTGTTCAAGCATGGCAAAGGTGCGAAATGTACGAAAAATGCAGAAAATGAAGTAAATACCTCTCGGGCCTCATGAGAGAGGTGATGCTCTGGCTCTCGGAGAAGCAGATCCCCAGGTGCTCGCTCGTCAAAGTCAGTGAAATGACGGAAAATGGCACGAGGAAGGACATGTACCGGCGGAGCGTACCTCCCGGGAATAAAAGGCCGGACCCTCGGGGGTAGAGTCATGGGATCAAAATCGTCCCCGGCAACCGGAAAGCCTCCACCATGAGGAGAATGACCCGCCATTTTCAGAAAATCTGCAAAAGGAGCAAAAATGAGCGAAAATGAGCCAAAATATGAAAAAGTCAACAAAAGTCAACTCTCGGGAAATGAAAAAGTCAACAAAAGTCAACTCCCGAGAAAATCTTCCAAATATTGATACAAACTCACCTCAAGTGGCGAAAATGAGAAAAGAAGCTCCGAAACCAAAATTTAATCAGTTCAAAGTGCTTGAAACTGAATATTTTTCTGAAAACAACTTGCGTGGGGCGTTGGAAAACGCGGATGGAACTCAGATCTGGAGAAGAAAGTGGTGTAGGAGGCAGGAGAAGAGAAGATCTCGGCTGCATTTATAGGCTCCAAGTCTTGGGATGAAGGAGCATAAAGAAAGGAGGTGAAAGGACCAAAATGCCCTCGGATTTGGGCATATGGCCGGCCGGCCACCTTTTCTAGCCGGCCAGCCATTTCCTTTTTGGAAAACAGGCCGGCCAGCCATTTCCTTTTTGGAAAACCAGCCGGCCACCTCCTATCCCTCATAAAACTGGCCGGCCATGTCCCCCACAGGCTCACCTAGCTCCCTGCAAATTTTGAGGAAGATTGGAGTTCCCGGGACCTGAAAAAGTTCAAGAAAAGTACACTTTCGGTCGCGCAATTGCTCCGCCGGAACTTCAGCTTCAAGTTCTGACATGTGTCTCATCATTATTCATCAAAATCAAGATGTATCCTTTTGAATATGTTGTAGTCTTTCCAGGGAATCGAATCGAAGGCCGTCATCAAAGTCGCCTTCGCCGAAACACGCGTTCCCTTGCTCGTCATTTCATGACAAACGGACACCCTGATTTATGCTCGTTTTGCACTATCATGCACATAATTCGCATTTTCATGAGCATACTTGCATTGTTATGCACATTTCTTAATATTGCCATACCTCTGTGTTTGAGCATGCGTTGTCACGCATGTTCCACTCTTGCATTGCGATGCATTCACTCATCGGCACTACGTGTGTCAAACTTTCAGAATCACATTAAATATATGTTGGTAGCATATTGTACTTGTTGAAATTTCTCTCTTTTGCAGGCACGATATTGTATGTACGGTTCATTTGAGGCTGGTGCGACCAGACGAATCGCGCAGGTATCGTATCTTCTCCGTGTGAGACGTGGCGGGGATTGAATAATCCTCCGCATTCTTAACTGCATGAAATGTAGTTGTTGCTTTGCATTCTTGCTTAAAACTGTTGCATCTATTTGCGAATACTTACTTCATTACAACTTGCTGCATCTACACGATCATTGAGTTACCTTCGGCTTCCTGCATTGTCAGTTGCATTTTGCCCCACCTCTCTGTTTATCTTGTATGTCTGTCTAAGTCTTCGGCCTTGTCAAAAATGGGTCGTCTCTGGGCTTTGACATTCACTCCCGTCACTTATGACTTCCGAGTTCTGTCAAAGAGGGGCAACTGTAGACACCCCATTTTTGACCGACCTTAAGACTCAGACGTCGCCAGTTGAGCACTTGGTGATATTGCATGTTGTGCTTGTTCAGAAGTCTCAGAGTCGCGGCTGCGAGCCCTGCCTCCGGACTTCCGAACCCTCTTCTGTGCCTTGCCTCGGTTTGCGATCCAGACTCAGTTTTCTCAATTTCTTTCCCTGAGGGGAGGGAGAGGTCCCGTAGACCATCTCTCAATGTCCGTAGGCTACACTTCGTGGCCGTAGGCCATTTTGCCCATTTCGGAGTCCGGTTTCTGATTTTTCGGAATCGTTGGCCGTGTGCCTCGGTTCGGGACCGCCTAACCATCTCCGTTTGCCCCGGTTTTTGGCATACTTCCTATTTACTCCCTTTTGAAGGACACTGGGGTCTGAGGAACCCACTTCGTGGCCGAATGCCACTTTCGGTGCTTAACGGCTCATTTTCGGGATCCCGAACTGCGTGTTTTGGTCCCCGAGCATTCGTTTTGCATCGGTTTTCGTTCATTTTTGGCAGGTACCTCTGTTTTATCACCGGGAAGGCCGTAGAAGGGTGGGAGGCCAGTAATTATTGCAGTAACCAGTTATATATCCTCCGACGCCCTCTGACGCCCGTTTTTCACACTTCCGGGCTAATGTTGAACACCTTGGGGCTACTTTCTTGAACTTTGAACCACATATCTGTGATGTACACACTTGGGAGGATCCTAGAAGTTGGTGGCCAGCCAGTAATGTTTCCTGACCCTTTTGAACCCCTCCTTCCGTGCTAATGTTGAACAACCTGGGCCCTTTTTCTTCAACTTTGAACCACATATCTGTGATGTACACACTTGGGAGGACCTTAAAAAGTGGTGGCCGGCCACTATTTCAACTTGACCGTTTTGACCCCTAGCCGGCCGGCTAGGTGGAGTGGCCGGCCGGCCACCTGGAGCTCCAAAAAGGGGCCGGCCATGTTCCTTGCAACATCAACTTTACAGCTGTATATCTGTTTCCCCCAGAAAATATCCCAATCCGGGGGATATTTTGTGGGGGAAAACTTGCCTATTTTCCCCCACCTTTTGCCCCTCCTTTACTCCTTTTTTTTTGTCCATATAATCAGCTGGCAACATTGCATACAAGGGTTAGAAAATTTGCTCCTCAAGCTTGAATACAAAACTCCCTCTCCATCTCCCTCATTTCCTTGAAAACCTTCAAGTTCTACACTACCATTTCTTCTACACCACCAAGCTCTACCACCACCACTCCATTCCAGCAGCAAGAGGAGGAATTCCAGCAGCTAAGAGGCAACAAATTTGGTCCAAGAAGCAACAAAAGAATTGGTCTTCAAGGGTGAGTTACAATTTCCCCTTTTTGGCCCATTTCTTGTATCTTTTGCAAGCCATACATGCTTATTGTTTTGAGCTCCGACCAAAACTGAAAAGGTCATTTTTTTGAGCTCATTTTCATGTCTGATTAAGGGCTCAACCCTGTTTGAGCCCTCCATCTTGCACTTTCTTCAATACCCTCTTTGTATGTCAATATTTTGCATGCTTTTTCTAACCTAAGTGTGATCTATTTTGGGAGTTTCTCATGAACTGTTATTTTGAGCCTCTCTTCAACATTGAAGAAGGGTTCATCTTTGTTTGGGACCTCCATGTACCACTTGTCTTTATATCCATCTTTGGTCCCCTATTCTTGTATGACTTGGCAGCCTATCTTGGTTCCATTTTTGGTCATTTTACAGAGCTAGAAAAGTTCCTATTTTGGCCCATTATTCATGTTTCATTAAGGGCCTTTCATGTTTTGAGGCATATTTTATACACTTCATGTTATATCTCTCTTTTAATCCCCATTTTTGCATGATTTGTTAGCCTATCTTGCTTCTGTTTTTGGACATTTTACAGAACTGGAAATAGTCTTATTTTGGCCCATTCTTCATGTTTCATTAAGGGTCTTTGGCTGTTTGATGAATTTTTTGTATACTTTGTGTTTTAATCTCTTTTGGCCCCTATCTTGCATGGCATTTTGAGCATGTTTATATACTGTTTTGGGGTTTTTACAGTTCTGTAAATATGCATATTTTTGGTCCCTCTTCAATGTTATAGAAGGGAATTTTTCAGTTTGGGCTGTGCATATACCACTTGCCTCTTTGGCCACCTTTTGGCCCCTTTTCTTGCATAAGAGCTTAGCCATATCTATATTTGTTTTTAGGGTTTTTACAGTTCTGTAAATGTGCTTATTTTGGGCCCCTCTTCAATGTTGTTGAAGGGCCCTAACCTATTTGGAGTTAGCAGCTGTGAGTTGCTTCATAATCTCATGTTTAGGGCCATTTTTGCATGCCATTGTTGCCCTATCCTTGCTTGCTGTTTGGCCATGATTTGTACTGTAAAAATGCTTATTTTGAGGCTGCCTTGCTTCTGTCTTTTCATCTCGTGTACCAATTATGCATGCTTTGTATAGCTGTAAGCCATTTCACGTACTTAATCTTCCATTTCGGGAGAAATTCCATGCATCGGCTGTGTTTTCGCCTCATTTCGGGGCTGTTTTCCCCACATTTTAGTGCTGAAATTCCATTAGCATGTTTGCATATCATTTTCCATGCATTTGCATAGCGTATGCCATTGCCTCGGTTTGCGTGCCTATGTGCACGCATTTCGAGGCACTTCATTTTCATTCATCGGCCTCTTATGTGAGTGTGGCTGAGGCTCTCTCATGTTAGCATAAGTCCATGTTGCATTCTATATGCCATTTTTGCCATATTGCATTGCATATACCATTGCCTCGGTTTGCGTGCCCGTGTGCACGCATTTCGAGGCACTTCATTTTCATCCATCGGCCTCTTATGTGACTGTGGCTGAGGCTCTCTCATGTGAGTATAAGTCCATGTTGCATTCTATATGCCATTTCCATGCCATTGCATTGTGAATGTCATTGCCTCGGTTTGCGTGCCCGTGTGCACACATTTTAAGGTATCTCTTTTTTACAGCATAGTGCATACTAGGTTGTATCTTAGATCGCATTCTGTCATTTTCTCGGTTTGCGTGCTCGTGTGCACGCATTTCGAGGCATGTCATTCCATAGCATTGTGTATGTTAGGATTGTATCTTAGTTGCATTTCATGCATGTCATGGATATTGCATCGTCTTCGGAATAGGAGTTAGCCCGGGCACGGGAAACGAGGTGCATTTCGTACTCCGAGTGACGGAATGTGTCTCAATTCCAAGTCACCGACACTCCGGATCATCCATGATGGAGTTAGGTCTTGTTGTGTTTTCATGTGCATTCATCCTATATTGAATTGTGCAATTCGACTCCTCGGCCATCATGCCTCGGTATGCGTGATTGGTGGCACGAGGATCGAGGCATGCATATATTTGTGAAAATACATTGCTATGCCCCTTTCCTGCTCTCTGTTGCAGCAAAATGAAGAATCAGCAAACTTCCGGAGCTCGGCACGTTTTCCAAGAATAACTGCTAAACAGAGGCTAATTGGGGCATCCCGGTGGATTTCTGCGCAAGACAACCCGGACATGCATCATCCATCAGAAGCAAGGCAGTCCCTGGCTTGCATGCCAGTTTTATTTACTTTCTTAGTTAATTTGTTAATAAATTAGGAATTTGTATATTATTCGGACTGTAATATTCTTTTATTCGGGACTGTATATTTATTTGGACCCTCTGCGTGAGGGCACAACTGTAATAAGTGTGCGTGTGTGTGTTGTATGTCTTCCAACCCCACGTCTTTCTCCCTTTTATTTACCTGCTTATGATGGTTAGATTAGGGCATGTTTAAATTAGCATACAGTATGACAGCATGTTTGCATCATTCATCTGTATTGCATGCACCGGGCTCGGCACATCATACTAACTGCATTTGTATTTCAATTCCAAATTGAATACATGTTAGTTGTAGCATTTCATATGCCATGTTTAGAATAGCCGAGCCTGCTATATTTGCATCTTTGCATATGATGCGTTAGGCATTTCTGTATACCTTAGGATCATGCATGATTTCTAATGTAGTTTCTATTTTGGCTTGGAGTACTCGGTAAGTTTTATGCTTTAGCATCCTTGCATGCGTGTGAGTGACTGCCATGAATAGCATGCTTACTATGAGGCTATATGCTTATGTGATATAACTTCCTGAATGCCTGTGGGTGAAGGTTGGGTTATTTGGATTGGAACAAATCATTGACTGTGAGTTTTAAGCCCACTAGATAGTGGCAAAATCATGTTTTCTAAGCCCACCCGAGGGTGGCAAATCCACGTCTTAGCCTACTTGCGGGTAGCACCATCAAACCACTTTCAAATAAACAAACATGAAATGTTTTGTTCCAATTCAGGCGACCCAGTCTATACTTATATGTTGTGTGCATCACATAGTAACCTAGGCTAATAACCGAAATAAGAACACACAAAGTTTTCAAAAATAGATATCATGGTTAGTAGAGGCCGATCTTCGATCGGGCGAGCGGGGGTGCTCACAAAGTGACCTTCCCCAATCGTACCCAAGTTCCCGAGCCGAGGCAACTTTGGTGATGACGGACACGTGGCCTTGGGTACCGAGTCAGGGTTTCCTAAATTTCCCATAAAAAAACATTTAGGTGGCGACTCTATATCTGGCAAAGCAGTCCATGTTTGGCACTTCTTTCAAAAAATCTGTTTTTCTCAAAACGATTTGTCGGATTTGGACTCTTTGGTTCAGACTTAGAACCGTGAGTACGAAATCGAGTCCGAGCTGTAGCGAGGTCCCCCGCGGGCTTGTTACAGTTTCTGGCGACTCTACTGGGGATTTAGAGGACTTGACTCGAACTCATGATATCTGTTTTTGATTACACTTGTGTGTTTCTTTGCATTGCATTTGCATTGGTGCGCCTAGGACACCGTGTTTGCCATCTGCTATTCCTGAACGGTTTGCCGGAGGCTTGTCTTGTCAAGGCATGACCATAAGGCTGACCGGTTGTGGGCTCTGCCAGTATGGGAACACAAACCCCGGTTTTACCGGGGCACCCTCTTTGACCATTCGACCTAGTGCATATTCGGATCCATAGTGACCATTCCAAACTAGGACAGGTTGCTTACCCGTTTATAGGTTGTTTGAAACCGCTGTGTGCGTAGTGAAACCCTAACTCCTGACAAAATAGGACAGGGAATCCCTACCCCAACATAGGGGTGTTTTGGCTCTCACTTATCTGTTATGTGCTTTAGAGTGCGTCTCTACAGGAATGCATGTATCAGTATACGAGTTTGGGCATCAGGCCTGCGGGCATCAGTTCAGTATTGTCAAGTATCAGGCCTGCGGGCATCAGTTCAGTATATAAGTTTGGGCATCAGGCCTGCAGGCATCAATTCAGTATTATGGGTATCAGGCCTGCGGGCATCAGCCAGTATTTGAGAATTAGCTATCTGCGGGTATCAGATTCTGTTTTAGGGGACAGTGATACAGGGATAATAATCAGTGTTTGAGGACAGTGTGTATTCAGCTTATTGACTGTGTGTTGTTATGCCCGGCTGTGGGTCATGCATTTTATTTTAAGCTGTTATGCTGTCCGTTTATCTGTTTGTTTATTTCCTTTTCGCTTTGTTTATCTTTTGCTAGGTCAGTTCTAGCATAATTGCTTCCAACCCAGCAGGCATTCCCCAAGCACTTTGGACACGAGGTCGTCGACTCAATCGATCTGAGGATCTAATCGACGGACAGCCAGTGTTCCATTCTCTACCCCCTGTTACCAAAAGAAAGCTGAAAAAGCGCAGTGTGTCAGAACAGAGGTTGTCAGAGCAGTGGGTTACTTCATCAGAGGACTATAGGACTGAGGTCTCAATTACTGCTGTACAAATAGACATACCAGTTAGACAGATGGATCAGCAAAATACATCAGGGATGGAGGCTCTAATGCGCCAGATGCAGGAGAGCATGAGACAGATGCATGATGATGCAGCCCGACAAACGGAGTTCTCCAAACAGCAGGCCGCGATTATGGCCCAACAGGCCGAACTAATCACCAGACTGCAACAGCAGAATGCGGCATCTGCTTCACACCAAATTCCTCCTCCGGCAGGGGCTCCATTACCTGAGCAAACACCTACTGTTCAGAACGCTCCGCCAAACACCCAGAACGCCATGCCAAATCTCCAAAACTTACAAGAGGACACGAATCTTCCAACGGGGCCAGCTCCGCCCCCGCTTCCGCCACGACTATCCAAGGTCCATACACCCAACCACCCGGACTCTCCCTTCGAGTTCGAGGTTGATCATACAGCTCTGAAATTGAGCAAACTTGAGAAGCTCTTCAAGAAATCCCAAGGGGTCAAGGCTATCCCGGATATCGAGGATGGATATACCGACGTGGCCGTAACATTGTCCGATAGGTTCAAAATGCCTCAAATTGACCGCTTTGACAGGTCCGGGGACCCCATGGTCCATCTCCGACTGTTCTCAGACATCTTGCGGCCAATGGGCCTAACGCGACCACAGAAGCTTTCACTATTCGGCCGAACCCTGTCGGGTGTGGCCGCCCATTGGTACGCAAAGTTAGAGGACGAAGTGAAGAAGAATTGGGATGAAATGGCTGAGGCCTTTGTCGCGCAATATTCGTACAACACTCAGATCGAGATTACGACTCGTGATCTCGAAACGACAAGGCAAGAGCCCAAGGAAACTTTCTCGGACTTTGTAATCCGATGGAGGGCAAAGGCGTCAATGATGACTCTAAGGCCCACAGATAAGGACCAAATCCGGATGATTGTGCGCAATCACCACCCAAAGTTGATGCAGAGAATGATTGTAATCCCCTTTCCTACTTTCTCAGATTTACACGAGATGGGGGTGCAAATCGAAGATGCAATGAAACAAGGTCTGTTTGACCACGACAGGGAACAACCGAGGAGGACTTTCAACCGTAACAACAATGCGGGCCCGAGTGGCGCTGCAAATACAAGAGCCTCGGAAGTCAGTATGGTCACCACCACTCCCCCTCCCCCTCCAAGGCCCATGGCTGCCACACCCTTCTCTGGCGCGTCCGGAAGCAACACACAAACCAACAGATTCCAACCGCGAGGCCAAAGAACCTTTACACCCTTATACATGCCCCTGACCAAAGTTCTGGGAATATTGATCAGGAAAAAGCATTTGAAACCCCTGGAGCCCAAGCCACAACCGAGTCCACTCCCTCCCTCTTATGACCCAGCAAAATACTGTGTGTATCACCAACAACACGGTCACGACACCGACCGTTGTTACAGATTGCGTCATGAGATCCAGGATCTTATTGACAAGCAGGTGATCGCGCCTCCCGACAGACCCAATGTCACGACCAATCCTCTTCCAACACATAACCAAGCTCCTCCTCCCAATAGAATCAACTTTATCCAAACTGGGGTCGCATCTTACGATCCTAGTATCTATATCACCCCATCCCACCTACCCAAGCCGGAGGTGTTCCTCCCCGACTGCACTAACTCTTTGTGCATGGTGGGCATCTCCATAACCCAACCAGAGCCAACGGTGGTGACTACCAAAGATGGGACAGGACAGAATTCAGGAGAGAATCAGATTGTTGCATCTAGGGATGAACAGAGTTTTGCTGGGGCAGCCTACAATCCGAGCAAGTACATCTCATCAACAAGCCAGAATGGGCTGGGTATAGAACTGCCAGAGACAAGAGAACTGTGTGTAATCCAGGGAGATGGATTCAGGCAAGGGGCAGATGATTTGACAGCTATAGAGGAGGACTTTGCCGACTTGCAATTTTTCGATGACCAGGAACCAGGGGATGCATCAATCAACTGGTTCGACTATGAAGAAACGGCAGAGGCCACTGGGTGGCTCGAGGATCAACCAGATGGAGTGGGGGAAGCCCAACCAGAACAGAGCCCGGTAGGGGCAGGAGTATCAGCTGTGGCCGGAATGGCCGGAAGTCAAGTTGTATCGCCGGAGAGCGCCGGTGTTAAGAATTTTGCTCAAGACTTGGGCATTATGGATACAGGAATTGTTGAACAACCAGCTGTACTGACGCAGCTGGAACAAGAAAAGTTTGAGGAGGCTGAGAGAATTAGGAAAGCTAAAGGCCCTGAGGGGACTGAAAGTGCTGTGTGCACGAAGATAGAGAATGTTGCGAGCATGTGGACAGGGAGTACTGCGAGTGCAACTAAACCGGAGCCAGACAGGTGTCTGTTGGCTGCCGACGGAATGTGGTGGGAAGACGATGACTTATGTCTTGCCCACACGGATGAAGACTGGGGAAATAATCAACCGAATGACACTTGGTACCTCGATGAGGTTGACCATATGACAAGAAGTGGGTGGTACTTCAAACCCCCACACCTGGACCAACCCGAGGCATCCGGGAAAGATAGAGAAGCGGAGAAACAGAAGGAGAAGCAGATTGAAGAGGAAGCTGTGCTGAAACAGTTAAAAAAGATACAAGCAGACATCTCCATCTGGGGACTGCTGATGGCATCACGAGTACATAGGGAAGCTGTCCTGTCTGCTATGGACAAGTCCAAACTCTCCATAGACACCACGCCTGAACAGCTGGTTGGGCTGGTTTTTCCAGGAGGAGGTTCCCCGGCATTAACCTTTTCGGACAAGGAACTACCGCCTGAGGGCACAAATCATTACAAACCTCTCTATATTTCTGTGGAATGTAGAGATAAGTGGATACCGGTGGTACTTGTTGATACCGGGTCTGCGATTAATGTCTGCCCGACCAGAACGGCATATGCAATCGGGTTGAAGCCCGTAGACTTCGTCCCAACTACCCAAGTGATCAGAGCATACGACAATACTAGCAGAGAAGTGATGGGGACTGTTAAAATTCAAACCAAGGTTGGTCTAGGACAACACAGCATTGAATTTCATATCTTGGACGTTCCGGCAACCTTTAACCTACTTTTGGGGCGACCGTGGTTGCACCAGGTCAAGGCAGTCTCTTCCACTCTACATCAGATGCTAAAGTACCCTCACGGGAAAGGGGTAGCGATCGTTTTTGGGAATTCATCAATCCATCCGCCGCCGGAAGTGTCCACACCTGTCTTGGAGATCAAGCACGGCACGGAGGATGTGTTTTTATCGGGGTTCACTTTGGCCGAGGCTCAAGTGGTGCAGAATGTCATGGCTGTGAATGAGGGTATGTACGTCAGTGCTCAATCTGTCTACCTCATGAACAAGCTACAACATATCCCCGGAATGGGATTAGGAAGAAGCGGCCGGAAGGGCGTCGCGGTATCGGCCGAAGTGCCACACAACCCTCACACCTTTGGATTGGGTTATCTGCCCACCAAAGAGGACTGGGTGAGGAAAGGGAAAGAAATGGCCAGAAGGGCCAAAGCAAAGAAGGCTGGGAAGCCATTTGAGTTAATGCATAGGCCCATCTGGGGCACCCTAAACGGACGCTTCGTCCGGGAGGGAGAGGACTTTCCATTTTGCGGCTTCCCAGAACCATGGCTGAACGCGGAGAGGAAGCGCGTGCCTGGTTTCGAAATCTTCTTCGACTTACAATTATCTGGGGATGACGTTGCCGAAGCGCAGACTGACCCACCAACTGAGGTTGAGCAGTGTGAAGCAGTAGATTCTGGGAGCACCGAGCTTGAAATGGGGGTAGCACTGGCTTGTCTACTTTCAGATCCTCCGATCGACCAAGAGTGCTTGGGGGATAACTCTATGATTGGGGATGAAATAGCTGTGGGCTTTCCAGCGCCGATCTTGGATGCATCTATCGCACCTTCTCTCATCTGGCAATATGAAGAAGGCTTTTTATGTAGCAGCTCCGGGTCAGGTAGTGAGCCGGAATCTGATTCCACCGAATCTTGTGCGTCGGAATCAGGTTCCAGCTCGACTGAGTCTGAGTCCGGTATTCCTGGGGGTGATAACCCGGATGCCACAGTCCTGTCTAGGTCGTCATTTTCATTTTCTTTTGAGTCTGTTGTAACAGAGGAATCTGACGGCTTGGAAATATTTAATGAGAACGATGTGGATGTGGTTTCTGAGTATTTCTCTGTGCCTTTAATTTATTGCTTAAATCAGGATTTTCAAAATTTTGATGAAAACAACGAGGAAGAAATTCCTCCGATTTTGCAACGGTTAATTGATCAAGAGCAGGAAAGATTTGTTAAACCATTAATGGATGAAATCACTACTGTGAATGTTGGTACTGAGAAGGACCCGCGGCTGGTCCAGATCGGGTCCACGTTGTCTCCGGAGGAACGCGAGCGCTTAGTCGCTTTATTAAAAGATTTCAAAGATGTTTTCGCGTGGTCCTACGAAGACATGCCTGGAATCGATCCTGAGATTGTACAGCACCGGATCCCTCTTGATCTCGAGGCCCGCCCTGTCAAACAGAAACTCAGAAGGATCCGCCCGGACTGGGCTCTCAAAATTAAGGAAGAAGTCACCAAGCAAATTGACGCAGGGTTCCTGCTGGTGTCCGAATACCCAACTTGGTTGGCCAACATTGTTCCGGTGCCAAAGAAGGATGGCAGAATTAGGGTCTGTGTAGACTTCAGAGATTTGAACAGGGCCTGTCCGAAGGACGACTTTCCCTTGCCACACATTGATGAGTTGGTGGATTTCACGGCAGGGCACGCCTTGCTTTCATTTATGGATGGTTTCTCAGGCTATAATCAGATAGTAATGGCACCCGAAGACCGGGAGAAGACTGCATTCACTACCCCGTGGGGTACATATTGTTATAGAGTGATGCCATTCGGGTTGAAGAATGCTGGAGCTACTTATCAACGGGCAGCAACTACAATATTGCATGATATGATCCATAAAGAGGTCGAGGTGTATGTGGACGACATGATTGTCAAGTCCAGAGAAAGAGAAGGCCACTACACCGCCTTACAAAAATTCTTTCAAAGGATCAGAGAGTTTCGGCTGCGATTGAATCCCCAGAAGTGCACGTTTGGTGTTACAGCAGGGAAGATGCTAGGGTTTCTGATTACACAAAGGGGCATCGAGGTCGACCCTTCCAAAATCAAGGCCATCTTAGAAATGCCACCACCAAGGACTGAAAAGGAGGTGCGAGGCTTTCTGGGTAAAGTGCAATTCATAAGACGGTTTATTTCTAAATTAACCTTGACTTGTGAACCACTTTTTGGTCTCCTGAAGAAAGGAAAGAAATTCCAATGGGACGGCCGATGTCAAGCAGCTTTTGAGCAGATCAAAGAATATCTACAGAACCCGCCCGTGTTGTCACCACCAGAGCCGGGGAGACCGTTGATATTGTACCTTTCGGTAACTGAGACTACCGTGGGCTGCATGCTCGCGTAGGAATCAGAAGACAAAGTAGAAAGGGCCATTTACTATCTGAGCAAAAAGATTACGAGATCCGCTATACACCGCTGGAGAAGGTTTGTTTGGCCTTGGTATGGGCTACCAGGAAGCTGCGGCACTACCTGTTAGCTCACTCTGTAATGTTGGTTTCACGTTTGGATCCCATCAAATATCTTTTCGAGAAACCAGCACTAACGGGTAGGCTAGCTCGTTGGCTGCTGTTGCTCCCCGAATTTGATTTGAAGTATGTAACGCGCAAGTCAGTCAAAGGGAGAGCGGTAGCAGAGTTCCTTGCCGACCACCCGGTTGAGGGGGATGAAGCGGTTGAGTACCTATTCCTAGATGAGGCCATTCTGCACATCGAAGATGAAACTTGGACGATGTACTTTGACGGAGCGTCAAACCAGTATGGGTATGGGATAGGGGTGTTGCTGATAGCGCCTGATGATTCCCGTATCCCTTTAGCATTCAAGCTCCGGTTCAAGGTCTCCAACAATGAAGCAGAGTATGAGGCTTGTATTGCTGGCCTGGAAGCAGCCCTAGAACTAGGGGCAAGACGGTTGGACGTCATTGGGGACTCAAACCTTGTTGTGTCTCAAGCAAAAGGAGATTGGAAAGTCAAGGAGGAAAGGATGATAATTTACCACCAAACCTTGGACTTGTTAATTCCTCGGTTTGAGAAGCTAAATTTCACCCACCTCGTAAGAGAGAACAACAGGTTTGCAGATTCACTAGCAACTCTATCTTCCATGATAGACATCCCGTCCGGAGTCCGGATGCGTCTAGTCATTATTGATCAAAAGTTTGCGCCAGCATACGAGTCGATTTCCACCATAGATGAGGCTCAAGACGGCAACCCCTGGTACTACGACATCTGGAACTTCTTGGAAAAGGAGACGTATCCACTAGGGGCAAATGCCAAGGATAAGAGGGCCATCAGAAGAATGGCTACTCAGTTTATCATCTGCGGGGGTAAGCTGTACAAAAGGGGTCATCTAGGAATGCATAAGCTCTGTGTGGAAGCTGAAGAGTCGAAGCGCCTGATGGAGGCCATCCATGGAGGGGAGTGCGGTGCACATATGAATGAAGTAATGCTGGCCAGAAAGATCCTCAGACAGGGCTACTACTGGTCAACCACGGAGGAGGATTGTATTAGTTTTGTTCAGCGCTGCCACAAGTGTCAAATTCATGCAAACCGCATGAACATCCCGCCGTCAAAGCTGTACAACATGACTTCGCCATGGCCTTTTTCAATTTGGGGAATTGATGTGATCGGAGTTGTTGCCCCGAAGGGGTCAAACGGGCATGAGTTTATCCTGGTAGCGATAGATTATTTCACAAAGTGGGTCGAGGCCCAATCATACGCGGTGTTGAAGGCGTCGCACGTCGCAAAGTTCATCAGAAACAACATCATCTGTCGCTACGGGGTGCCAAACGAGATAATTTCAGATAATGGTTCCCACTTCAAGAAGGAAGTGATAGACTTGTTGGAAAAATACAATGTGGCTTTCCATAAGTCATCTACATACCGGCCGCAGACCAACGGAGCGGTCGAGGCCGCCAACAAGAATATCAAGCATATACTGCAGAAGATGGTGGGAACCTACCGGGATTGGCCAGACAAGCTGCCATTTGCTCTGTGGGGCTACAGGACTTCAATCAGAACTTCTATTGGAGCGACTCCGTATTCATTGGTCTATGGAATGGAGGCTGTTCTACCCATCGAGATTGAGGTTCCGTCGTTACGAGTATTGGCTGAGTGCCAAATAGCCGAAGCAGATTGGCAGCAGAGCAGATTTGAAGAACTCATGCTCTTTGATGAAAGAAGACTAAAAGCACTGTACCACATCCAAGGCTATCAACGCAGAATTGCCCGGGCTTTCAACAAGAAGGTTAAGTCCAGGAATCTGAAAGAAGGAGATTTGGTGCTCAAAGACAACCGAGCTCCCATCCACGACCCAAGGGGCAAGTTCAAACCCAATTAGACTGGTCCTTACATCATCAAAGCTATCTGGTCAGGTGGAGCTGTGGTTCTGATGGATCTAGATGGCTTGGAGTTCTCACAACCGATCAATATGGACAAGTTGAAGAAATATTACCCTTGAGAGGCTCGCTAGGCCGAAAACCCGAAAGGGCGACCTAAGCAAAAGTCAGAGCACAAAAAAATTAGAAAATATAAAAACTGAGCTCGCAAGGTTAAAAACCCGCAAAGGGCGGCCTTGGCAAAAGTTAGAGCGCAAAAGGAGAGTGAAAATACTCGAGTGAACCTCTGCCTGAACTACGTAAGGCTTGATTCCCACCTTTGGGATACGTAGGCAGCTTCATATTGAAGTTCAGCCATAAACGTTTCCCCGATCAACTCTGTCCATTTTGATAATCTCAGTCATCTTTATCCATCAGCATTTATCGCGATCTCCGGTACAGTGCTGTTCAGACTAGGGGCAACTTTCCGTTGCCGCGACGGTGCAAAGTTACTCAGACTAGGGGCAACTTTCCGTTGCCATGAAGTGCCGCATTGTTCTTCAGACTGGGGGCAACTTTCCAGTTGCAGGGATCTGGGGTTGTGCATCTCAGTGACAGATCTTCGGCGTGTCCAGTTCTGATCCACATCGAAAATAGTTTTGAAAAGTTTTAATAAAAGTCGACTTTGTTCAAATTAATCTTTTTACGACTAAGACCATTTTTGGACCAAAGCGGAAAATTTTCAGTACCACAACCTTCAATTTCATTGATTTCAAAAGAGAGTTCTCCTGCTCTTGCATACAATCGAGGTTGCTTTTTTATTACATTCACAAAGAAAACTTGAAAATACTAATAAAGCAATAAATTTGGGGCATAGTTGAGTCAAGTATCTCTGCGTCCCCTCCCAGAGCTGGACGAAGCATCTGATGCCAAGCTAGGCCCAACCTGCGCCTCCTCGTTGAGCCAATCTAAGCACTCGTTGGACAAAGTGCAACTAAAAGTGGAAGCCGGAGCCAGGAGCTCTCTAGTCCTCCATGCTGTGGCATATCGGGCAAGCTGTGCACCTCGGACCGGGAAAGCAGCTGGGTACTCAATCCCCTCCGGTGGGCAGATCTGATCGTGACCAAACTAGCGCAGGAACCGGAACGGAAAATAGAATACGCAGTGGGTTAGACCAATCAATTGGATCCCAATCAGCTGGGACATACAATAGCTCATTGCCGGGAGGTTGAGCCAAGGACAACGCCAAGCAATGTGGTCTACGGACAAATTGCACATCCAATCAAACCACCACCTTTTGTCAAGAGCATTGACAAGGCGCTGCCGAAAGAAGTAGCCTCGAGCTGAATAGGCCGGGCAAGAGTCCACAACCTGCAACTTGTCCATTAACCATACCTGGGGGAGGGATGGAAAATGAGAGAATAAAGAACAGAGAGATGTACGATGAGAGAAAAGTAAGACAAGGGTTTTGTGAGAAAAACCGAGCCTGAGGGTCGAGTGATGTGAGCAAATATATATGTAAGGTTGGGTGGGAAACATTACCTGCAGCAGCAGTGGACTCCCAGCAAACCTAGTCGCCTCCCGGCGATAGACAGAATCTAAACCCATCAGCGTCTCGGCCAAGGTCATAGCGATGCAGCTCTTTCCCTCTCTCAAGCCTTGGGCAACTTCAATCAGGCGAATGCTAGCTCCGCCGAAGCCCGAGGAAAGCAGAAAGTGAGACAACAAACACAAGCAGAGGGCGTGTTGCCGGAAACCCTGCTAATAATGGTTGCCGCAGTCACCGGCGTCGGAAAAACGATGGATCAAGCCGAGGATGTCTAGTTCCCCACTGCAGATCAGAGATCGAGCATCATGCGCCGTGAGCCCGCACATCCGCCCTAAAGCCTGGGCATGGCCAAAACGGAGCTGGGGCAAGATCACTTCAGAGCATTCAGACTCCATCAAAACCTGAAAATCTTCGAAAGTGGGACATACCTCTTGGCCGCCGAAGCTAAAAACATGCGTCACTGGGTTCCAGAACCTTGCCGCGGCATGGAGAAAAGGGAGATGTAGCGGAGTATGGCTCAGCGTGAATAGTGCATTCAAACCGAAACCCCGGAAGTTCAGCTTTTCCGAGCCATCTAGAGAAGAGATCCAAGATGTGAGATTTTCCGCAAGAAACGCCTCCATCTTTGTGTAAAACTAAGATGAAATTAATGTTCCCGAAGTTGAGGCTTTTATAGAGGGAAAAACACTATTCACGGGGACACGTGTCAAAAACTTGGTGGCTGCAGGAATAAGTGGCCGGCCGGCCACCTTTTCTGGCTGGCCGGCCATTTGCTTTTTACAAAACTGGCCGGCCGGCTCCCCCTCTCCATAAAATTGGCCGGCCGGCTCCCAAAGGTGGCCGGCAATGCTGCAGTGTATCTCCTTGGCCCTGTTTTACCCTTCGAGGGAAAGTTCCAAGCATTTCCATGCAACGGGAGAGTCAAAGGCCTTCATTTCCCTCTGTTTCGGATGCGTTCCGGTGCTCAGATCGTCCGAAGTACACTCTGTTGTTGCTGAGTTTTGTTTATCGAGTTGTTGTTTTGATTATCGAGTTGTTGTCTTGCTTATCGAGTTGTTTGTCGAGCGGACGTGTTTCGTGTTTTTGAGTCATTGCTCTCTGATTAAACAATCTTTGTTTAAGTCTTGTTTATTTATGTTGTCAACACTGTGGTATTTTTGCTTATTGAGTTGTAAACTTCCTAAGGTTCTGTTATATCTTAGTAAGTTGAGTTGCTTAGTTTGTTGCATCGGTTCACTACCTGACTTGGTGATTACACAATGCACATTCCCATTCAATTTCATTTTTATGCGAAATAAAATGATGCGATACGATGCTAAAAGTTTAAAATAAAAACACCTTTTCAAAAGCTGTTTCATTCCATCATGTTTTACAATGAACAAAGGTACAAGTTTTACAAAAAATAAAACTACCTAACAATGTGCAAAGTGCTACAAACTACTAGCAAAAAGATAAATGAAACAGGAAACAGGCTACATCTATGCTCTCAAGAGCAGTAATAAGAGGCCCTCTTCGTCCTCTTCTGCGGAACGGACTCTCCGCCACCATCACCATCGCCATCGTCATCCGAGTCGGAGCTGTCATCCTCTGGATCCCCCTCAGCCTCGTCTCCACTCCCGGAACCAAGGCCGGAGCCACCCTCCTCAGCAGATGTCTCTGGCTGACGGTCGGTAGCCTCCTCCTCCTCCTCATCATCCTCCTCCTCCTCCTCCTCATCAGGCTCCGCCTCTATAACGGGAGCCCTGCGTCTGCGGACAGGCCCTCCTCGAGCTCCTCGAAAAGGCCTAGATGGCCCAGCTCCTCGGAAAGGCCGGGATGGCCCAGCCCCCTGAAAAGGCCCGGATGACCCAACTCCGTGAAATGGCCCAGATGGCCCAGCTCCCCAAGGAGGCCCAGGTGCCCTGGCCTGCGGCTGACCGAACCATGAAGGCATCTGAAAATAAAGAGTTCAATTCAAATACATCAGTCCAAATATATACATCAGATGCAGATACAAGCAAAGACTACGTGAAGTGGGTGCATGTAAATACAGTGTACAAGTGGGGTGTGTGTCAGATGTGCTCTACACAAGTAGTCTATCGATGCAGTAGAAATCAGCATGTCATCAGAAGAATGATAAAGGCCAAAAAACTGAAGGGTACCTGAATGCCCGCGATAGACAACTGTGCCTCCCTCCGCAGGACCATGCCCTCGAGTGTGGCCACCAGTCCAACCACCTCCTCCATGTACCCTCGCGATGGCTGCAAATATGAGCTCATAATCATCAGTGAATGAAAGAATGTCTAAACGTCTGAATGATGAATAAAAAACAGTGGAGCATACCAGCGGTGAGTCAGGATCAATGGCGTATCGATCACTGGGCATCGGAGGCTCTAGCGGGATCGGAGTCGGAGAGATAGCCCCATACTGCCACGCCATCAACTCAGTTGGCATATCTGGCCATCCAGGATGAGGATAAGTCGGCGGAATCGGAGGAACCGGTCTACCCCCCACCTCTAGATGTACCAGCCCCGCTGGTGGAAGGGGCGTCTGCAGCCCGAGCCCGGGCCTGGCCCGAGGATGACATACCGGCAGACCTCATCATCGGGGTGCGAGCTTCCGTCAATGGAGGCATCAAATATGTGTGACGGTAAGTGGCGTAGTCCCCCTCCTCAAGATATAGTAAAGCATCACTACCCAGCATGGCGCCGACTACCTCCGAGAAAGAGAGCCTGTCAGCAGTCCGCATACTGACTGGGGGTATTGCGGGAGGATCCTGAGAAAGATACCCCCATACCTGACGCAGAAAGCGTTCCCCCAGAAACCATGCCCTGCCAACCGGCCCTTCGAGCAGGACCCTATACTGGGAGGTGCCCGATCCTCCGGTATACTGAAATCGGAGACCATCACCCAGGGGCGCCCAGGGCTGCCATGTGATCTGCGGATGATAAATGCATAAACCAATCAAAAATCGGGAATATACAGAGCAAATCAAAGATGAAAATGAAAGGAACTGAAAGTTCTGAAGTACCTCCGACTGTCGCACAGTGTCAAAATACTGTCGCAAGTAAAGGAGAGACTCTCGGCGTCTCGGCCGGTGCGGGCCCTCGAATACCAATGAATATGGGGTCATGGGAGGCCCTGTCACCTCCAACTCTGGGCCTAATGCCGGGAAGTATACGTATACCCATAACTGAGAAAAGCAGTGCGGAATATAAATACAAAATGCTGAGGGCAAAATACAGGCTGCAAAGCGCGCCGTGTGTGCAATGGACAAGTAATGAGGAGCAGAAATGTAAATCAAGGGGACAGAAAATACCTCCCAGACTCTCCAGTAGCCGCAAAGTAAATCTCCCTGCCCGCGGGATGTCGCGCTCATATAGCAATAAAGGGTAGCCAGGCCGGCGCCACCCCAGTCATATCTATTGACCTGTGATAGGTCAACCAAAGCACTCAGCAGATATAACCCGACTGTGTTCCCTCTATCGGCGAACAGGGTAGTCCCGAAGAGGAACATAAGGAAACCACGGGCGTACTGCTCCGTCTCCTCATGAGTCTCGGGCACCATCTCCGCCCGCCGAAAGTGGGAAGAGAACCAAGTGTATCGGACTCTCCCAGAAACCCTGTCAACAGGCGGGCGAGCCCCCAATAGATACATCCAAGCGGCCTCCCACTCGCCCATGTCCTCATCATAAGGGATGGACCAACCTCTTGTGTCCAGACTGGTCAGTACAGCAAAGTCCAGAGGCGTCATGGTCATGTCTCCAGTGGCAGAGAAATGAAAGGAGTTGGTGGTGTCCCACCATCTCTCTACCAAGGCTGCCATCAGTGCCCTCCTGGCAGGACAACGTGATAATCCAGCGCAAAAGGTCCCGAATCCTGCCAAGTCCACTAAATCCCGGACGGCCTTCGGAAGCTCAACGTACCAGTCCCTCGCGGCGGTGGTGCCATATCCCCGTACACCGCGAGAACCAACCTGCGTTCAGAATGAATACATGTCTCAGTATAAAAATGAATGAGCTGTGTGCCAATAAAATGAATGGGTTGTGTGCCAATGAAATGAAGGGGCTGTGTGCCAATGGAATGCGTGAGCTGTGTGTTCAAAGTGTGATGTATAAGCTGTCAGAAAATTTGAAGTTTGGGCTGCGTGTTCAACTTTCAATCAGTGTGGGCTGCGTGTTCACTATTCTAATCTGGGCTGTCAGTTCAGAAAATTTGAAGTTTGGGCTGCGTGTTCAACTATCAATCAGTGTGGGCTGCGTGTTCACTATTTAATCTGGGCTGCGTGTTCAGAAAATTTGAAGTTTGGGCTGCGTGTTCAACTTTCAATCAGTGTGGGCTGCGTGTTCACTATTTAATCTGGGCTGCGTGTTCAGAAAATTTGAAGTTTGGGCTGCGTGTTCAACTTTCAATAAGTGTGGGCTGCGTGTTCACTATTCTAATCTGGGCTGTGTGTTCAGAAAATTTGAAGTTTGGGATGCGTGTTCAACTTTCAATCAGTGTGGGCAGCGTGTTCACTATTCTAATCTGGGCTGTGTGTTGAGAAAATTTGAAGTCTGGGCTGCGTGTTCAACTTTCAATCAGTGTGGGCTGCGTGTTCACTATTTAATATGGGCTGCATGTTCAGAAAATTTGAAGTTTGGGCTGCGTGTTCAACTATCAATCAGTGTGGGCTGCGTGTTCACTATTTAATCTGGGCTGCGTGTTCAGAAAATTTGAAGTTTGGGCTGCGTGTTCAACTTTCAATCAGTGTGGGCTGCGTGTTCACTATTTAATCTGGGCTGCGTGTTCAGAAAATTTGAAGTTTGGGCTGCGTGTTCAACTATCAATCAGTGTGGGCTGCGTGTTCACTATTTAGTCTGGGCTGCGTGTTCAAAAAATTTGAAGTTTGGGCTGCGTGTTCAACTTTCAATCAGTGTGGGCTGCGTGTTCACTATTTAATCTGGGCTGCGTGTTCAGAAAATTTGAAGTTTGGGCTGCGTGTTCAACTATCAATCAGTGTGGGCTGCGTGTTCACTATTTAGTCTGGGCTGCGTGTTCAGAAAATTTGAAGTTTGGGCTGCTTGTTCAACTTTCAATCAGTGTGGGCTGCGTGGTCACTATTCTAATTTGGGCTACGTGTTCAGAAAATTTGAAGTTTGGGCTGCGTGTTCAACTTTCAATTAGTGTGGGCTGCGTGTTCACTATTCTAATCTGGGCTGCGTGTTCAGAAAATTTGAAGTTTGGGCTGCGTGTTCAACTTTCAATCAGTGTGGGCTGCGTGTTCACTATTCTAATATGGGCTGCGTGTTCAGAAAATTTGAAGTTTGGGCTGCGTGTTCAACTTTCAATCAGTGTGGGCTGCGTGTTCACTATTTAATCTGGGCTGCGTATTCAGAAAATTTAAAGTTTGGGCTGTGTGTTCAACTTTCAATCAGTGTGGGCTGCGTGTTCACTATTCTAATCTGGGCTGTGTGTTCAAAAAATTTAAAGTGAGGGCTGTGTGTTTGACAAATCAGTATTTGAGCCGTGTGTTCACCTCTTAAACTAATGTGTACTGTGCATTCGCAATTAATTAATGAGCTGAGTGTTCAGAAATTCGAGTGTTTAAACTACATGTTCAGGATGCAAGCAAAGTACTATGTCATAAGCTAAACTGCGTGTTCAAGCATGGCAAAGGTGCGAAATGTACGAAAAATGCAGAAAATGAAGTAAATACCTCTCGGGCCTCATGAGAGAGGTGATGCTCTAGCTCTCGGAGAAGCAGATCCCCAGGTGCTCGCTCGTCAAAGTCAGTGAAATGACGGAAAATGGCACGAGGAAGGACATGTGCCGGCGGAGCGTACCTCCCGGGAATAAAAAGCCGGACCCTCGGGGGTAGAGTCATGGGATCAAAATCGTCCCCGGCACCCGGAAAGCCTCCACCATGAGGAGAATGACCCGCCATTTTCAGAAAATCTGCAAAAGGAGCGAAAATGAGCCAAAATGAGCCAAAATATGAAAAAGTCAACAAAAGTCAACTCTCGGGAAATGAAAAAGTCAACAAAAGTCAACTCCCGAGAAAATCTTCCAAATATTGAGACAAACTCACCTCAAGTTGCGAAAATGAGAAAAGAAGCTCCGAAACCAAAATTTAATCAGTTCAAAGTGCTTGAAACTGAATATTTTTCCGAAAACAACTTGCGTGGGGCGTTGGAAAACGCGTATGGAACTCAGATCTGGAGAAGAAAGTGGTGTAGGAGGCAGGAGAAGAGAAGATCTCGGCTGCATTTATAGGCTCCAAGTCTTGGGATGAAGGAGCATAAAGAAAGGAGGTGAAAGGACCAAAATGCCCTCGAATTTGGGCATATGGCCGGCCGGCCACCTTTTCTAGCCGGCCAGCCATTTCCTTTTTGGAAAACCGGCCGGCCAGCCATCTACTTTTTGGAAAACCAGCCGGCCACCTCTTATCCCTCATAAAACTGGCCGGTCATGTCCCCCACAGGCTCACCTAGCTCCCTGCAAATTTTGAGGAAGATTGGAGTTCCCGGGACCTGAAAAAGTTCAAGAAAAGTACACTTTCGGCCGCGCAATTGCTCTGCCGGAACTTCAGCTTCAAGTTCTGACATGTGTCTCATCATTATTCATCAAAATCAAGATGTATCC
The DNA here is from genome assembly GCF_055761805.1 of Camellia sinensis. Classification (NCBI taxonomy): domain Eukaryota; kingdom Viridiplantae; phylum Streptophyta; class Magnoliopsida; order Ericales; family Theaceae; genus Camellia; species Camellia sinensis. Next base: position 215,446,887 of record NC_138961.1, read on the forward strand.
TTTTGAATATGTTGTAGTCTTTCCAGGGAATCGAATTGAAGGCCGTCATCAAAGTCGCCTTCGCCGAAACACGCGTTCCCTTGCTCGTCATTTCATGACAAACGGACACCCTGATTTATGCTCGTTTTGCACTATCATGCACATAATTCGCATTTTCATGAGCATACTTGCATTGTTATGCACATTTCTTAATATTTCCATACCTCTGTGTTTGAGCATGCGTTGTGACGCATGTTCCACTCTTGCATTGCGATGCATTCACTCATCGGCACTACGTGTGTCAAACTTTCAGAATCACATTAAATATATGTTGGTAGCATATTGTACTTGTTGAAATTTCTCTCTTTTGCAGGCACGATATTGTATGTACGGTTCATTTGAGGCTGGTGCGACCAGACGAATCGCGCAGGTATCGTATCTTCTCCGTGTGAGACGTGGCGGGGATTGAATAATCCTCCGCATTCTTAACTGCATGAAATGTAGTTGTTGCTTTGCATTCTTGCTTAAAACTGTTGCATCTATTTGCGAATACTTGCTTCATTACAACTTGCTGCATCTGCACGATCATTGAGTTACCTTCGGCTTCCTGCATTGTCAGTTGCATTTTGTCCCCCCCTGCCTGCGGGCATGCCTGCGGGCACCTCTCTGTTTATCTTGTATGTCTGTCTAAGTCTTCGGCCTTGTCAAAAATGGGTCGTCTTTGGGCTTTGACATTCACTCCCGTCACTTATGACTTCCGAGTTCTGTCAAAGAGGGGCAACTGTAGACACCCCATTTTTGACCGACCTTAAGACTCAGACGTCGCCAGTTGAGCACTTGGTGATATTGCATGTTGTGCTTGTTCAGAAGTCTCAGAGTCGCGGCTGCGAGCCTTGCCTCCGGACTTCCGAACCCTCTTCTGTGCCTTGCCTCGGTTTGCGAACCAGACTCGGTTTTCTCGGTTTCTTTCCCTGAGGGGAGGGAGAGGTCCCATAGACCATCTCTCAATGTTCGTAGGCTACACTTCGTGGCCGTAGGCCATTTTGCCCATTTCGGAGTCCGGTTTCCGATTTTTCAGAATCGTTGGCCGTGTGCCTCGGTTCGGGACCGCCTAACCATCTCCGTTTGCCCCGGTTTTTGGCATACTTCCTATTTACTCCCTTTTGAGGGACACTGGGGTCTGAGGAACCCACTTCGTGGCCGAATGCCACTTTCGGTGCTTAACGGCTCATTTTCGGGATCCCAAACTGCGTGTTTTGGTCCCCGAGCATTCGTTTTGCATCGGTTTTCATTCATTTTTGACAAGTACCTCTGTTTTATCACCGGGAAGGCCGTAGAAGGGTGGGAGGCCAGTAATTGTTGCCGCAACCAGTTATATATCCTCCGACGCCCTCCGACGCCCGTTTTTCACACTTCCGGGCTAATGTTGAACACCTTGGGGCTACTTTCTTGAACTTTGAACCACATATCTGTGATGTACACACTTGGGAGGATCCTAAAAGTTGGTGGCCGGCCAGTAATGTTTCCTTTCCCTTTTGAACCCCTCCTTCCGGGCTAATGTTGAACAACCTGGGCCCTTTTTCTTGAACTTTGAACCACATATCTGTGATGTACACACTTGAGAGGACCTTAAAAAGTGGTGGCCGGCCACTATTTCAACTTGATCGTTTTGACCCCTAGCCGGCCGGCTAGGTGGGGTGGCCGGCCGGCCACCTGGAGCTCCAAAAAGGGGCCGGCCATGTTCCTTGCAACATCAACTTTACAGCTGTATATCTGTTTCCCCCAGAAAATATCCCAATCTGGGAGATATTTTGTGGGGGAAAACTTGCCTATTTTCCCCCACCTTTTGCCCCTGCTTTACTCCTTTTTTTTGTCCTTATAATCAGCTGGCAACATTGCATACAAGGGTTAGAAAATTTGCTCCTCAAGCTTGAATACAAAACTCCCTCTCCACCTCCCTCATTTCCTTGAAAACCTTCAAGTTCTACACTACCATTTCTTCTACACCACCAAGCTCTACCACCACCACTCCATTCCAGTAGCAAGGTGAGGAATTCCAGTAGCTAAGAGGCAACAAATTTGGTCCAAGAGGCAACAAATTTGGTCCAAGAAGCAACAAAAGAATTGGTCTTCAAGGGTGAGTTACAATTTCCCATTTTTGGCCCATTTCTTGTATCTTTTGCAAGCCATACATGCTTATTGTTTTGAGCTCCGACCAAAACTGAAAAGGTCATTTTTTTGAGCTCATTTTCATGTCTCATTAAGGGCTCAACCCTGTTTGAGCCCTCCATCTTGCACTTGCTTCAATACCCTCTTTGTATGTCAATATTTTGCATGCTTTTTCTAACCTAAGTGTGATCTATTTTGGGAGTTTCTCATGAACTGTTATTTTGAGCCTCTCTTCAACATTGAAGAAGGGTTCATCTTTGTTTGGGACCTCCATGTACCACTTGTCTTTATATCCATCTTTGGTCCCCTATTCTTGTATGACTTGGCAGCCTATCTTGGTTCCATTTTTGGTCATTTTACAGAGCTAGAAAAGTTCCTATTTTGGCCCATTCTTCATGTTTCATTAAGGGCCTTTCATGGTTTGAGGCATATTTTATACACTTCATGTTATATCTCTCTTTTAATCCCCATTTTTGCATGATTTGTTAGCCTATCTTGCTTCTATTTTTGGACATTTTACAGAACTGGAAATAGTCTTATTTTGGCCCATTCTTCATGTTTCATTAAGGGTCTTTGGCTGTTTGATGAATGTTTTGTATACTTTGTGTTTTAATCTCTTTTGGCCCCTATCTTGCATGGCATTTTGAGCATGTTTATATACTGTTTTGGGGTTTTTACAGTTCTGTAAATATGCATATTTTTGGTCCCTCTTCAATGTTATAGAAGGAAATTTTTTAGTTTGGGCTGTTCATATACCACTTGCCTCTTTGGCCACCTTTTGGCCCCTTTTCTTGCATAAGAGCTTAGCCATATCTATGTTTATTTTTAGGGTTTTTACAGCTCTGTAAATGTGCTTATTTTGGGCCCCTCTTCAATGCTGTTGCAGGGCCCTAACCTATTTGGAGTTAGCAGCTGTGAGTTGCTTCATAATCTCATGTTTAGGGCCATTTTTGCATGCCATTGTTGCCCTATCCTTGCTTGCTGTTTGGCCATGATTTGTACTGTAAAAATGCTTATTTTGAGGCTGCCTTGCTTCTGTCTTTTCATCTTGTGTACCAATTATGCATGCTTTGTATAGCTGTAAGCCATTTCACGTACTTAATCTTGCATTTCGGGAGAAATTCCATGCATCAGGTGTGTTTTCGCCTCATTTCGGGGCTGTTTTCCCCACATTTCAGTGCTGAAATTCCATTAGCATGTTTGCATATCATTTTCCATGCATTTGCATTGCGTATGCCATTGCCTCGGTTTGCGTGCCCGTGTGCACGCATTTCGACGCACTTCATTTTCATTCATCGGCCTCTTATGTGAGTGTGGCTGAGGCTCTCTCATGTTAGTATAAGTCCATGTTGCATTCTATATGCCATTTTTACCATATTGCATTGCATATACCATTGCCTCGGTTTGCGTGCCCGTGTGCACGCATTTCGAGGCACTTCATTTTCATCCATTGGCCTCTTATGTGAGTGTGGCTGAGGCTCTCTCATGTGAGTATAAGTCCATGTTGCATTCTATATGCCATTTCCATGCCATTGCATTGCGAATGTCATTGCCTCGGTTTGCGTGCCCGTGTGCACGCATTTTAAGGTATCTCTTTTTTACAGCATAGTGCATACTAGGTTGTATCTTAGATCGCATTCTGTCATTTTCTCAGTTTGCGTGCCCGTGTGCACGCATTTCGAGGCATATCATTCCATAGCATTGTGTATGTTAGGATTGTATCTTAGTTGCATTTCATGCATGTCATGCATATTGCATCGTGTTCGGAATAGGAGTTAGCCTGGGCACGGGAAACGAGGTGCATTTCGTACTCCGAGTGACGGAATGTGTCTCAATTCCAAGTCACCGACACTCCGGATCATCCATGATGGAGTTAGGTCTTGTTGTGTTTTCATGTGCATTCATCCTATATTGAATTGTGCAATTCGACTCCTCGGCCATCATGTCTCGGTATGCGTGATTGGTGGCACGATGATCGAGGCATGCATATATTTGTGAAAATACATTGCTATGCCCCTTTCCTGCTCTCTGTTGCAGCAAAATGAAGAATCAGCAAACTTCCGGAGCTCGGCACGTTTTCCAAGAATAACTGCTAAACAGAGGCTAATTGGGGCATCCCGGTGGATTTTCGCGCAAGACAACCTGGACATGCATCATCCATCAGAAGCAAGGCAGTCCCTGGCTTGCATGCCAGTTTTATTTATTTTCTTAGTTAATTTGTTAATAAATTAGGAATTTGTACATTATTCGGACGATAATATTTGGACTGTAATATTCTTTTATTCGGGGCTGTATATTTATTCGGACCCTCTGCGGGAGGGCACAACTGTAATAAGTGTGCGTGTGTGTGTTGTATGTCTTCCAACCCCACGTCTTTCTCCCTTTTATTTACCTGCTTATGATGGTTAGATTAGGGCATGTTTAAATTAGCATACAGTATGACAACATGTTTGCATCATTCATCTGTATTGCATGCACCGGGCTCGGCGCATCATACTAACTGCATTTGTATTTCAATTCCAAATTGAATACATGTTAGTTGTAGCATTTCATATGCCATGTTTAGAATAGCCGAGCCTGCTATATTTGCATCTTTGCATATGATGCATTAGGCATTTTACTATACCTTAGGATCATGCATGATTTCTAATGTAGTTTCTATTTTGGCTTGGAGTACTCGGTAAGTTTTATGCTTTAGCATCCTTGCATGCGTGTGAGTGACTGCCATGAATAGCATGCTTACTATGAGGCTATATGCTTATGTGATATAACTGCCTGAATGCCTGTGGGTGAAGGTTGGGTTATTTGGATTGGAACAAATCATTGACTGTGAGTTTTAAGCCCACTAGATAGTGGCAAAATCATGTTTTCTAAGCCCACCCGAGGGTGGCAAATCCACGTCTTAGCCTACTTGCGGGTAGCACCATCAAACCACTTTCAAATAAACAAACATGAAATGTTTTGTTCCAATTCGGGCGACCCAGTCTATACTTATATGCTGTGTGCATCACATAGTAACCTAGGCTAATAACCGGAATAAGAACACACAAAGTTTTCAAAAATTGTTAGTAGAGGCCGATCTTTGATCGGCCGAGCGGGGGTGCTCACGAAGTGACCTTCCCCAATCGTACCCAAGTTCCCGAGCCGAGGCAACTTTGGTGATGACGGACACGTGGCCTTTGGCACCGAGTCAGGGTTTCCTAAATTTCCCATAAAAAAACATTTAGGTGGCGACTCTGTATCTGGCAAAGCAGTCCATGTTTGGCACTTCTTTCAAAAAATCTATTTTTCTCAAAACGATTTGCCGGATTTGGACTCTTTGGTTCAGACTTAGAACCGTGACTACGAAATCGAGTCCGAGCTGTAGCGAGGTCCCCCGCGGGCTTGTTACACTAGTTCAGGTACTTTTTGGTGACTTCTAGGACCTGCCTAGGCTCTGACCATGGCTGGTTTGGTCCCCTTTTGCTTGCTTCTTGCATGTGTAGAGTAATCACTTTCATGGCTTATCAAAGGAGCATGTCATTCTTGCATGTATTGGTCTTGTTTCAGTGGGTTTTTGGCCATCTTTTGGCATGCCATGACTCTATTTTTTCTTGGTTTGGTAGTCCTTAACATGCTTAATATACTTGTAGTGTAACTCATGTTCACTAGCTCACAATGCATGTTGTTTTGGCCCTCTATTCTAGCCTATTTTGGCCATACTTCAAACTGATTTTGTTCATATTTTGGGCTTCCTTAGCTCTATCTTGAGGCCTCTTGGTCGAAAAATGCTAGCCATGCATACTTGTTGTGTAATAGCATTGACTAGCTTTGAGTTTGGAGGTCCCTTGCATGCTTAACTTGAGCTATTTACATGTTTTGGCATCATTGGGCATGATATTTCAGAGCTTATAGGGGTGCTACACTTCCATATTTTCCATGCTTTAAGTGCTCTTTAGAGTTGTGCATTTATGCCCTATTTGCGAGCCATTGCATGAGCTTCACTTTTGTACCTTTCAAGCTATCATCCCAACCCATTTTGATACTATTTTGGACCTACATAGGGTCTGTTTGGGGTTGGTTTCATCATTTGAGCATCACTTTGCATGTCTATAGTGTAATGCACTTCACTAGTTTCAATGCTTGAGCCATTCAACATGCGTTGTGTGAGTTGTTTGCATGATTCGGAGTCATTTTGGAGTCATGTTATATGCCATTTCAGAGCTGGAATATATGCCATTGTACTCCTTGTTTAGTCCTTTCAATGCATGTGAAAAGTTGTGTTTTTGTGCCTTAGGCTCGGGGCCATTGTATTGCGCGTGCTCGCATTAGTTTTGGAGTCTTGTTTTTATCATGTTTGGCCACTGATTTGGGTGTGGCTGAGGCCCATCCATTTTGGTTTAAGTCCATTTTGCATCGAGTATGCCATTGTAGTTCATAGCATTGAGTATGTCACGTTGTCGCATGATTGATCATTGCATTGTGCATGCCTTGTTCATCTCATTGTGTATATTAGTTCCATGTGCATTGTGTATGCTAGTGTCATGAGCATTGTACATGCCATGTAGCTTATAGCATTGTGTATGCTAGTTGAATGTTTGCATGTTATCCCTTGCATGTTTGCATCACTTAGTTGTATTGCATTAGGATTGCATGCTAGAGTTGCATTTGAGCATGCCATGTTTGTTGCATTGTGTTTGGGATAGGAGTTAGCCCCAAACACGGGAAGCGAGGGACGTTTCATACTTGAAGTGATGAAACGTGCCTCGATTCCCGGTCGCTGACACTCTTGACTACACATGATGGAGTTTAGGCATTTATGTGTTCATATGTGGATTCATTCTCTATTAAGTTGTGCAATTTGGTTCCTCGGCCATCATGCATTGGGATGCGTGATTGGTGGCCCGAAGATCGAGGACTACACTCCCTAGAGCTTAGGCAAGGATGTGGAGAGTGGTCATGCACGCATGTGTTGTAAATACTTCGCCGTGCATCTCTCTTTCTTTTTGTTGCAGAAAACCAGAAACTAGGAGAGAAAACAGGTCGGCCGACTTGATTTACTGGTAGGCCGACCAGATTTACTGGTAGGCAGACCATTTTTTTTGGTTTTCAGCACAAAAGGTGGTCGGCCATTGGTCTCCATGCCTATAAGTTGGTCGGCAGCCTTCTCACAGATTCCTAGGGTGGAGTTTCGTCTCTCTGGAGCTTTGTGTAAATTTCTGAAATCAATTGCAAACAAAGGCAAGCCGGGGCGTCGCGATGGATTTCCCGACAAGGCGACTCGAGCATGCATGCATCCATTATCATTCAAGGTAAAGCTGAGGCAGTCCACATTTATGTAGTTTGCATGCTAGTTTAATTTGCTTACTTAGTTAATTGGTTAATTAGTTAGTGTTGTGTAATATTTAGCTATGACTTGTTATTCATTCTGTTGTGTAATAACTAGTTTAATTAGGTTAGCTTAGATTAGCTAGCTGGTTCTTTATTATTTATTCAGACCCTCCGTCGAGAGGGCGAATTTCGTAATAAGTGTGCGTGTGTGTGATGCATGTCTTCCAACCCCACGTCTTTCTCCCTTTTATTTACCAGCTTACGATGGTTAGTTTTAGGGTATGTTTCAATTAGCATCCTTATGCTTCGCATGTTTGCATTCATTCATCTATCTTGCATGCCCCGGGCTCGGCGCATCATACTAACTTCATTGTATTTCAATTCCAAAGTTGAATACATGTTATCTGTAGCATCTCATATGCCATCTTAGAATAGTTGAGCCTATCTTAGTTACATTTTGCATGTGTTGCATTAGCCATCTTAACATGAACTAGGATCATGCATTGATTACTAACTAGTTTCTATTTTGGCTCGGAGTACTCGGTAAGTGTTTACACTTTAGCATCCTTGCATGTGTGTGAGTGACTTCCATGATAGCATGCTTACCATGTGGATAACTGCTTATGTGATATAACTGCCTGAATGCCTATGGGTGAAGGTTAGATTACTTGAATTGGGACAATTCATTGAAATCTGCATTTTAGCTTACTTGCGAGTAGCAAACTTCAAATCATTTTCCAAACAAACAAATATGTAATGCTTTGTTCCAAATCAGGCGATCTAGTCTATACTTGTTTTGCTGTGCGCATCACGTAGTAATTCTAAGCTAATAAGCCGGAATAAGAGCGCATGTGTTTTCAAAAACAAGATATCATGTTTAGTAGTGGCCGATCTTTGATCGGGCGAGCGGGGGTACTCATTGCATGACCTTCCCCAATCGTACCCAAGTTCCCGAGCCGAGGCAACTTTGGTGATGATGGACACGTGGCCTTAGGCACGAGTCAGGGTTTCCTAAATTCTCCCAAAATAAAATATTTAGGCGGCGACTCTGTATCTGGCAAAGCAGTCCATGTTTGGCACTTCTTTCTAAAAATCAGTTTTTCAAAACGATTTGCCGGATTTGGACTCTTTGGTGATTTACCAATCTCGTATTGCACTTTGCGAGATCAGATTAAGAACCGTGACATTTGAGTCCGAACTGTAGTACGCCCAGATGAACAAAACGGGATTTTCCCGGGATATTCGGGGACGTCTACAGCTTCTGGCGACTCTGCTGGGGATTTAGAGAACTTGACTCGAACTCATGATATCTTGTTTTGATTACACTTATGTGTCTCTTTGCATTGCATTTGCATTGGTGCGCCTAGGACACCGTGTTTGCCATCTGTTATTCTTGAATGGTTTGTCGGAGGCTCACTTTGAGAAGTGTGCCATAAGGCTGACTGGTTACGGGCTCTACCACGATAGGAACACAAACCCCGATTTTTACCGGGGCACCCTTTTTTACCATTCAACCTAGTGCATATTCGGAATCCATAGTGACCATCCCAAACTAGGACAGGTTGCTTACCCGATTATAGGTTGTTTGAAACCGCTGTATGCATAGTGAAACCCTAGCTCCTGACAAAATAGGACAGGGAAACCCTACCCCTCCATAGGGGTGTTTTTGGTTCTCACTTGCTTGCTATGTGCTGTTAGAGTGTGTCTCTACAGGTTGCATGTATCAGTTTGCAAGTCTAGGTATCAGGCCTGCGGGCATCGGTATTTGAGAATCAATTATATCTGCGAGTATCAGATTCAGTTTTGGGGTAGAGCAGTGATCAGTGATCGAATACAATTATTCAGTTATGCTTATATCTGTTCTGGTGAAATTAGACTGAGATGCTGCCTATTTTCTCTTTCAGTTTAGAGATTCAATTCAGAGCAGCCAGTATTTTCCTTCGCTGAGGCAAGTTAGAAAAAGGCCAGTCAAGGCTTACTGGTTCATCTGATCCGTCAGTCACCAGTCGCATCACTTTCGTCCAAACTTAGCAAACCGTGATGGCACAGAGTTCAGAAAAAGTTGTGGCCATGGTAGCAGCGTTAAACCAGGGAATCGCCATACAGGGTGAGACCGATGTCGAAATGCAATACCTATCTGGGGCACCAACCACACATCCAGTCTCGGAATCCTAATCATCTCAAACCCGTGAACCCGCCACTTCTGACGATGATTGAAGATCTTCCGAGAATAGTGGCAAATTTAGCCTGTGGAGTTTTGGCTCCATCATCAACCACATTGCTTACCAGGGATTTCACACCAAAGGGCTCCCCAATCTTGGGACTAGCTTCATTGGAAGAAGGCCAGTCTCCTAGCAAAGTGGAGGCTAGTGGTATGAACAAGGTTGGGGCGGACATTGGTCCCCATGAACACCTTCGGTGGGCTATTGAGGCTTTGAAAGCCGAGGGGCTGAACAAACAGCAAGCGATCGCAGTTATTACACAGATTGTGAATGGCACTTTTGCCACCCATAATGAGAGCAGTCTGAGTCAAGGGGAGAACCAGAAGAAGGGCCGTCGTACCAGAAACGATCTTGTTAGCTCTAATCCTGCACCCAGAAAAGATCAGAAAACCAAGTCAGCACCCGCCGACCACTTTGCTAGTGCACCCAGCAATAATCCACAAACCTTGAAGTATCAACCTCGAGGTCGCAGGGTCTTCCATGCCCTCTATATGCCTTTGTCCAAGGCTCTTCAAATCCTTGCTGAAAAGGGGCATCTTAAACCCCTCGAGCCTCGGCCTCTCCCTGCTCATTTTCCACCCGGCCATGATACTACCCAGTACTGTGCGTACCATCAACAAACCAGTCATAGCACCGACAATTGCTTCCGTTTTCGCCACGAAGTACAGGATTTGTTTGACAATAGGGTCGTCCTCCCACCAAGCTCAGTGAAGTCTATCGTCACTGGATCAGTGAACTTGGAGGATAGTATGAGTATGTGATCGGGGGATGAACCACCTGCGGGTGGCACTCAGTTTACTTCAGATGTGGCGTATGGCACGCACTGTTTTGAGCATTTGCGAATGCTAGTTTTGTACTTTTTAACGCAGGTATTAGGGACAGTCTTGTTGTGTTATCTGTAGTCAGTCTTTTTGTACTTAGTCCATTGGGTCTGTCTTGTTATATCGAGTCAGTCTTGTTGTATAGGAGTCGAGTGATTCTGGGGGTGTTACCTCGGATATCACTATTTTGTTTTGTGTTTGTCTTTTCACTTTCTTTTGAGTCTGTTTCTGCCGTGGAGCCAGTTACACCAGAAGATCTGAATGAAATAGCAGTAATTTTCACACTCTTGTGTTTGCTTCTGCCTTGCGCCAGTTGTGCCAATAGATTCTGAATGAAACGATAGTGCTTTTCACCTGCTCTTCTGTGCCTTGAAATCATTGCATTGACCTAATTTTTTCAAAACTTTTTGAACATTGTGAGGAAAACAAAGAGGAAGGAATTCCTCGGCTTTTGCAAAAATTTGATCAATTGAGAGAAAGAGATGCATGCTAAGCCCTTAATGAATAAGATCATGTTTGTTAATGTGAGTACTGAGAAGGATCCTAGCTTGATCCAGATTGGTTCTACATTGTCTTCAGCGTGAGCGACTCGTCGCTTTCTTAAAAGATTTCAAAAAAATGCTTTGCGCCATCCTGCGAAGACCTGTGTGGAATCGCTCTTGAGATTGTGCAGCCTAGGATCACTCTCAGCCTCGAGGCTCGACCTATTACTTTCAAACCTTGAACTTAGATTCAGAACATTCAACGGTCAACCACAATGTGAGGCCTGTGTGGCCAGATTTGAAGCAACCCATGAACTAGGGGCAAGAAGGTCAGATATGATCAAAAGGAAGCTTGCGAAGCTACATCAGAAGCACCCCTTGAACTAGGGGCAAAAATGTCAGATGTGCTCGAAGAGTGAAAGATGAGTCATATCTCAAGATAACAGAGATCGGCAAGAATGCCAAATCCCTGAAGGGAGGAAAGAAGAAAGTATTACTAAAAGACGATCGAGTTCCTATCCATAACACTAGGGGCAAATTCAGCCCCCCATTGGATGGACTCCTGCATCGTCAGCGAACAGCAGCCATTCTCCTGGATTCAGATGACTTCAAGATCTCAAAACCATTTGACATGGACAAAGCTACACTTTTACCCTCGAGAGGCTCGCTGGGCCGAAAACTCGGAAGGGCGACCCAGGCAAAAGTTAGAGCAAGAAAAAGAAGAAAAAGAACAAAAAAAGAAAAGAAATAGAAAATGCAAAGAATGAAAAAAAAAAGAAAAAGAAGAAAAATGAAGAAAATGAAAGGAAAAGATGAAAAAGAAAAAAGTAGAAAAGAAATGAAAAGAATTGAAAAGAAAAGAAGAACAAAGCTCGCCAGGTTGAAAACCCAAAAACGGCAGCCTTGGCAAAAGTTAGAGCGCAAAATGAGAGGTTAAATAACTGAGTGTACCTTAACCCCGAACTACATAAGGCTTGATTCCCATGTTTGGGATACGTAGGCAACTTCATTCTGAAGTCCAGCCATAAAACACTTCAAATTCAATTGTCCTGTCTATGAGATTGAACGGGTCATCTTTGTCATTTCTGTATCCAAGAGTTCGGTTGTCACCTTCACCATGAGAACTGGTTACAGTGTGCTGCAGCGTTATTCAGACTAGGGGCAACTTTCCGTTGCCGTGCAGTGCTGCAGTACTGTTCAAACAAGAGGCAACTTTCCATTGCCATTTAATGTGCTGCGGTCAAACAAGGGGCAATTTTCCATTGTTTTTGGATCTGAGGTTGTGCATCTCAAGATTCAATTCCACGTTGGTCAAGCAGTGGCCATTTGCAAAAATAGTTTTTGAGAATTTTTACTAAGGTTGACTAATTCTCTCGAAAATTATTCTATTTTTCCAAAACCGGACCATTTTCTTGGACCCAAAAAGGAAAATTTTTAGTGCTCATAACCTGACTTGTATGATTTTAAATCAGAAAATCGAACAAACATGTTAATCTAACTCTCATGTTGGTCAAAATTGTTTTAGGAGAACGTCAAAACAAAAAAATGGTCAAAATAATGAACTAGGGGCATAGTTAAGTCAGGTGTTCTGTCTTTTCCCCGTTGTCAACATACTTGCCAAAAAGGGCACCGTATCTGCCAGAAAAGGGTACAACAGAAACTAACAGCAAAATGCCGAAAGTTCTCTCATCCTCCAAGCAGCGAGGTATCAAGCTATGTGCGAAGCACGAGCTGGAATGGAGCAGTTTATTCCATTCCCTCATCTGGACAAATCTAATCACGTCCAAATTCCCCAGTAGAGCATCGTCAACAAATGTCAATTGCAGATCTGCTGCACATCCAGCCGCATCACAACCCCTTTACGGGAGAAGTTCACAGTTGTGAGCAGAAGAAAGAGAATCTAGCAGAATGCTAGAGGTAAGAACCCGCAACTTCTTGTTTATCCATCAACCACCTAGGGGAGGGATAAAAAATGAGAGATTGAAGAATAAAGAGATATGTGCTGAGAGGAAAAGCGAGAAAAGGGTTTTGAGAGAAAAACCGAGCTTGAGGGCCGAGTGATGTGAGAATCACAAATAAGAAAGGGTGGGCAATAATACTCGAAGAAACTGGCTCCTTGCGAACTTAGAGATCTCTCACCTTTGTAACACGTCTGAGTGTTATGTCTTTTGTTTTGTTTGTCTCGATTCTCGTTTTTGAGTCGCTTCGAGTTTGTCTCAATGTGTTTAGGTTGTTTGCTCTTTTCTTTTCCTTTATTGAGTAGTGGTGCACTGTGTTCAGTCGTTGGCTCAATACCCAGTTGAGAACCTTTTTCTGATTACAATTTAAAAAAAAAAATCGTTTTGTGCTCAGAGTGCCGTGCCGTTCTCCACATTCGTGCGAAACAAGATTTTGTTCTTTCGAAAACCGCAGGGTTCAACCCGGGTCATGTGGGAACAGTAAAAACAGGACCTATCTGAAGCTATATAGGTTCCAGACTTCGAAGCAAAAGAAAAAAGGGAAAATGTCGGGCATTTGAGTTTGTTTCAACTTTTGCAAGTTCTGTCATCGTATCCTGTATGTTCAGAATGAGTTGTGTGTTCAAAATTAAAAGAATACTGTGTTAAGAGCCGTGTGTTCAGATCGAGCAGTGTTCTGTTATGAGTTGCGTGTTCAAAATTGAAATGTGTGAGCTGCGTGTTCAAAGTGGAATGTGTGAGCTGCGTGTTCAAAATGAAGTGAATGAGCTGTGTGTTTAGAAATGAAAATTTATGAGCTGCGTGTTCAGAATTAAGAATGAGCTGCGTGCAAATGAAAGTGTACGAGCTGCGTGTTCAGAATTGAAATGTGTGAGCTGCGTGTTCAAAATGAAGTGAATGAGTTGTGTGTTTAGAAATGAAAATTTATGAGCTGCGTGTTTAGAATTAAGAATGAGCTGCGTGCAAATGAAAATGTATGAGCTGCGTGTTCAAAATTGAAATGTGTGAGCTGCTTGTTCAAAATGAAGTGAATAAGCTGTGTGTTCAGAAATGAAAATTTATGAGCTGCGTGTTCAGAACAAAGAATGAGCTGTGTGCCCAAAAAATAAGCTGCGTGCCCAAAGAATGAGCTGTGTGCCCGAAAAGTGAGCTGCGTGCCCCAAATGTGCTGTGTGGCCCAAAATGTGTTGTGTGCCCAAAATGAACTGCGTGTTCAGAATAAGCCGTGTGCCTCAAATGAGCCGTGTGCCCCAAATGAGTTGTGTGCTCGAAAAATGAGCCGTGTGCCCGAAATGAGCCGTGCGCCCGAAAAATGAGCTGTGTGCCCCCAAGATGAGCTGTGCGCCCCCAAGATGAGTTGTGCGCCCGAGATGTGTTGTGTGCCCCAAAATGTGTTGTGTGCACGAAATGAACTTTGTGTTCAGAATAAGTCGTGTGCCCCAAACGAGCCGTCTGCCCGAAATGAGCTGTGTGCTCGAAAAATGAGTCGTGTGCCGGAAATGTGCTGTGTGCCCAAAAAATGAGCAGTGTGCCTGAAAAATGAGTTGTGTGCCCCCAAGATGAGCTGTGTGGCCCCAAAATGTGTTGTGTGCCCCAAATGTGCTGTGTGCCCGAAATGAGTCGTGTGCCCGAAAAATGAGCTGTGTTCCCCCAAATGTGCTGTGTGCCCCAAAATGTGCTGTGTGCCCGAAATGAACTGTGTATTCAGAATAAGCTGTGTGCCCGAAATGAGCTGTGTGCCCGAAATGGGCTGTGTGCTCAAAAAATGAGTCGTGTGCTCGAAATGAGATGTGTGCCCGAAAAATGAGCTGTGTGCCCCCAAGATGAGCTGTGCACCCGAGATCTGCTATGTGCCCGAAATGTGCTGCGTGCCCAAAATGTGCTGTGTGCCCGAATTGAGCTGTTTGCCCGAATGAGCTGTGTGCCCAAAAGAGCTGTATGCCCAGATAAATAGAGTGCTGTGTTTCGAGCTGCATGCCAAATGAACAGAATTTTGTGTTGTAAGCCGCGTACGAAACAAACAAAGTGTTGTATTGTGAGCTGTGTGCCAAATGAATGGAATGCTATATCGTAAGTTGTGTGCCAAGTCTTGCATTGTGCATGCATTTTTTCGCTCTATTTTGCGCATCGTACTATTTTGTGCACCTTTACTTGCATAGAAGATGCATTTTATCGCGCTATTTTGCACATCGTACTATTTTGTGCACCTTACCTGCATTGTGCATGCATTTCACTCGCACTGTCTTGTGCACCTGTATAGCACTGTTGTGTGCATTCCCTGTGCATCGCATTGTCTTTTGCACTCTCCGGTCTAGGAGACCTTAAATCCTTTAAAGGCGCAATTCCTTTGGTGTTTGTCGTGCCCGAACGACTTCCAGTGGTCTGGTATAGCCACCTGCCCGTGTTTGCTGTGAGTTCCTAGGAGACAAACTGAGATGGTGGAAACTAGAGTTCGAATGGCTCATGCCTAGAACGCAAAGGTTCGGAATTTTCGAGACTAAAGTCTGGTTTAAATACCCAGGGGTATATCCTCGGCTTGTAATCTGTATGGCAGCCCCATAGATTGAGATAGCATGTGTATGCGCCTCAGTTCTGGATACTGAACCAACCTAGTCTGTCACCCTGTTAGAGAATAGGGAAAGCTGCGACCATAGTCAGGGAGAAAAGTAGTACCTGCGGTTCAACCGAAAAGAAGGAGAAGGTCCCCAGCAGTATGAGGTAGGTCATTGCCAATTGCCCCTGTAAGGTACCTTCGCTTTCTAACTACTACATCATCTAGTATGTCTATTGCATTGCATATAGAATATGTTGCATGCCTGTACTGCATATCCATTGTATTGCCTGTATCCTTTCCATGTTAAACTTAGTCTGGCATATGCCTATACTTTTCGCATTAAAGCATGGTTATGTGATTATGTGTATGCGCCCACACCACTAAAGGAATTGTGGTTTGACGGGGACGGCACCATTTCTGTGTTAGACGTGGTTTGTTTTGTGTCTATGCCTTTTCTAGGCAAAATATGGTTTGGCCGCATGCCTTATTCACTTTATCCATTGCATCCATTGCATCATATTTTAGTTTGTCGCATTCAGTATATAGGATCACAATCTTCCCTCAGCAGATCATTCCTCACTTGTATCATACCACCCAATTACTTCTACTTTGTGGTCTCTCTGCGAAACACATAGTTTTGCATGTGCTCGCACCCCTTTCACGTTGAAACACGGTTCTGTTATGTGTAAGCATCCATGCTGGGCTGAGGCCAGTACTGAAGATGTAGGCACTTAGCCTGTGCTAGGCATCATTCGGCTCGTGCCCACTGCCTTTTCTGTGTTAAAAGTAGTCTGACGTTGCATCTCCACCCCTTTATGATATTTGTGTGGTTTTGTACTGCTTGTGGTTTGATCATCTCAAATACATTGCATATCATTTGCATTGTTTCGTTACATTGTATATCATTTACACTATTTTGTTATATTGTGCATGTATTTTATCGCGCTATCTTGCGCGCCTTATCTGCACTTGTTAGTGCATTGCATCATTCACGCTATCTTGTGCACCTCATCTGCACTTGTTAGTGCATTGCATCGTTCGCGCTATCTTGCGCACCCTACCTGCACTTGTTAGTGCATTGCATTGTTCACGCTATCTTGCGCACCTTACTTGCACTTGTTGGTGCATCGCATTGTTATGCGTCACACTTAGGTTGCATTGCCATGCACCCCTTCTCGCATTGTTATGTGTCACACTGAGGTTGCATCGTCGTGCACCCCTTCCCGTATTGTTATGCGTCACACTTAGGTTGCATTGTCATGCACCCACACTTCGCTTGCGTCGTCACGCACTTTTCATTTGCATTTCCATGCATATCTCTAACGAATATTGTACCTGTTGAGTTTCTTTCTTTTACAGGCACGATATTGTATGTATGGTTCATTTGAAGCTGGTGCGACCAGACGAACCGGATGGTATTGTATTCTCCGTGTGAGACGTGACGAGAATTGTATAATTCTCTTACATCCTTTCTGCATGAAATATAGTTTGTTTTATATTCACCTGCTTAAATTGTTGCATTTATTGTGTATATTTGCTTCATTACAACTTTCTTTGTATGATCATAAGTTATACTCGACTTTATGCATACCCTTTGCATTTTGCCCCTGCCTACGGGCACTTCTCTTTAATTATCTCGCCTGTTTGTCTAAGTCTTCGGCCTTTTCAAAAATGGGTCGTCTCTGGGCGTTGACATTCACTCCCGTCACTTATGACTTTCAAGTTCTGTCAAAGAGGGGCAACTGTAGACACCGTATTTTTGACCGACCTTAAGACTCAGACGTCACCAATTGAGTGGTCGGTGATAGTGCATGTTGTGCTCGTTTTGAGTTTCGAAATTTTGGCTGGGAGCCTTGCCTCCGGATCTCGGAACTCTTCATGCTTTGACTCGGTCCGCGGACCAAGTTTTGTTTTCTCTTCCCGGAGGGAGGGAGAGGTCTTGTAGACCATCTCTCAGTGGTCGTAGGCCACTGTTCCCATTTGGAGACTAGTTTTCGATTTTCGGAGCCGTCGGCCATGCGCCTCTGTTCGGGACCGTCTAACATTCTCCCTTTGGCACGGTTTTTGGAACATACGTTGTTTCCACTGTCTAGAGGGACACTGTGGTCCGGGAGGCCACTTTTGTGGTCATACGCCACTTTTTGTGCTCAACAGCCAGTTTTCGAGGCCCCCGGCCGCGTGTCTTGCCTCCCGAACTCTCGTTTTGCATCTGTGTTGGGTCGTTCTTGGCACAAACATTGTTTTCCTTGTTTGGAAGGTGGTACAAGGGTGGGAGACCAGCTTTCTCCTTGGAAACCATTTTTCTCCCCGCCAGCCGATTTTCTGGTCGGGAAACTGGTTTTCTTGATCTTTGGGCCACATTTTCTGGTTTCCCACCCCACTATTGGCTTGCTTTCAATGTGGAGTCCACCATTTGCCTTGGCTGACCAGTTTTTATCTGGGAGACCACTTGACCTGGTTGGCCGACCAGGGAAAGTGGTCGGCCGACCACCTTTACTGGTCGGCCACCTCCCTCATGTTTTGTCTGTTTGTGTGGATGCCAGTTGTGCCAGCTGGAAGGCATAGACTGTATCCTCCATACACGTGTATGGAGGATCTTAAGTCTTGTTTTTTAGCTTCTTGAAGAAGCTTTGGCCTTGTTTGTCTATAAGAAAGGCCCTCCCCATCCTTGAACCAGGTTCAGATTTTGGTCTAAGGCAAAAAAGATATCTCTCTCTATATCTCTACATTTTGGCCCTAAAGAGTGTGTTATTCTTAGCCCTTTACACCACACCTCATAGCCTAACACCTCCACCATTGTTACTGAGTTCTTGGAGGATCTTGAGAGGTCTCAAAGGTTGAGTTTTTGGTCCAGAAGCTTGCTGGTTTTGCTGAGCTTCAAGGGTAATCACTTTTCTCTCTTTTAAGCATTATTTTGATCCTTCTCTTAGCCTCATTTGCATGCTTATTTGAGCTTTGTTTTCCACTAAAAAAAGGTTCATATTTAAGTGATTTTCATGTTTGCTTAAGGCCCTTTTGGTGGTGAGGGTCATCTACCCTCTTGCATGCTCTATTTAGCTTTGTTTTCTTCTGTGCCATAAGGCATTTGAGCTAATATTTGCTTGGCCTTCCTACCACTAAAATCCAGTGGATTGTCAGAGGTGAGAATGTGGCTTTGAGGGCCCAAATCAGAGAGGGGTGGTCCTCTCTCTTGTTGTCTTGTTTATTAGCATTTTTGGCCTACCCAAGGAGCATATGTCTATACCATTTGGAGGCCTAGTTCAGGCACTTTTTGGTGACTTCTAAGACCTGCCTAGGCTCTGACCATGGCTGGTTTGGTCCCCTTTTGCTTGCTTCTTGCATGCGTAGAGTAATCCCTTTCATGGCTTATCAAAGGAGCATGTCATTCTTGCATGTATTGGTCTTGTTTCAGTGGGTTTTTGGCCATCTTTTGGCCTGCCATGACTCTGTTTTTTCTTGGTTTGGTAGTCCTTCACATGCTTAATATGCTTGTAGTGTAACTCATGTTCACTAGCTCACAATGTATGTTGTTTTGGCCCTCTATTCTAGCATATTTTGGCCATACTTCAAACTGATTTTGTTCATATTTTGGGCTTCCTTAGCTCTATCTTGAGGCCTCTTGGTCGAAAAATGCTAGCCATGCATACTTGTTGTGTAATAGCATTGACTAGCTTTGAGTTTGGAGGTCCCTTGCATGCTTAACTTGAGCTATTTACATGTTTTGGCATCATTGGGCATCATATTTCAGAGCTTATAGGGGTGCTACACTTCCATATTTTCCATGCTTTAAGGGCTCTTTAGAGTTGTGCATTTATGCCCTATTTACGAGCCATTGCATGAGCTTCACTTTTGTACCTTTCAAGCCATCATCCCAACCCATTTTGCTACTGTTTTGGACCTGCATAGGGTCTGTTTGGGGTTGGTTTCATCATTTGAGCATCGCTTTGCATGCCTATAGTGTAATGCACTTCACTAGTTTCAATGCTTGAGCCATTCAACATGCGTTGTGTGAGTTGTTTGCATGATTCGGAGTCATTTTGGAGTCATGTTATATGCCATTTCAGAGCTGGAATATATGCCATTGTACTCCATGTTTAGTCCTTTCAATGCATGTGCAAAGTTGTGTTTTTGTGCCTTAGGCTCGGGGCCATTGTATTGTGCATGCTCGCATTAGTTTTGGAGTCTTGTTTTCATCATGTTTGGCCACTGATTTGGGTGTGGCTGAGGCCCATCCATTTTGGTTTAAGTCCATTTTGCATCGAGTATGCCATTGTAGTTCATAGCATTGAGTATGCCATGTTGTCGCATGATTAATCATTGCATTGTGCATGCCTTGTTCATCTCATTGTGTATATTAGTTCCATATGCATTGTGTATGCTAGTGTCATGAGCATTGTACATGCCATGTAGCTTACAGCATTGTGTATGCTAGTTGCATGTTTGCATGTTATCCCTTGCATGTTTGCATCACTTAGTTGCATTGCATTAGGATTGCATGCTAGAGTTGCATTTGAGCATGCCATGTTTGTTGCATTGTGTTTGGGATAGGAGTTAGCCACAAACACGGGAAGCGAGGGACGTTTCATACTTGAAGTGATGAAACGTGTCTCGATTCCCAGTCGCCGACACTCTTGACTACACATGATGAAGTTTAGGCATTTACGTGTTCATATGTGCATTCATTCTCTATTAAGTTTTGTAACTCGGTTCCTCGGCCATCATGCATCGAGATGCGTGATTGGTGGCCTGAAGATCGAGGACTACACTCCCTAGAGCTTGGGCAAGGATGGGGAGAGTGGTCATGCACACATGTATTGCAAATACTTCACCGTGCATCTCTCTTTCTTTTTATTGCAGAAAACCAGAAACTAGGAGAGGAAACAGGTCGGCCGACCAGATTTACTGGTAGGCCGACCACTTTTTTTGGTTTCCACCACAAAAGGTGGTCGGCCATTGGTCTCCCATGCCTATAAGTTGGTCGGCAGCCTTCCCACAGATTCCTAGGGTGGAGTTTCGTCTCTCTAGAGTTTTGTGCAAATTTCTGAAATCAATTGCAAACAAAGGCAAGCCGGGACGTCGCGATGGATTTCCCGATAAGGCGACTCGAGCATGCATGCATCCATTATCATTCAGGGCAGAGCTGAGGTAGTCCACATTCATGTAGTTTGCATGCTAGTTTAATTTGCTTACTTAGTTAATTGGTTAATTAGTTAGTGCTGTGTAATATTTAGCTGTGACTTGTTATTCATTATGTTGTGTAATAACTAGTTTAATTAGATTAGCTTAGATTAGCTAGCTGGTTCTGTATTATTTATTCAGACCCTCCGTCGAGAGGGCGAATTTTGTAAGAAGTGTGCATGTGTGTGATGCATGTCTTCCAACCCCACGTCTTTCTCCCTTTTATTTACCAGCTTACGATGGTTAGTTTTAGGGCATATTTCAATTAGCATCCTTATGCTTCACATGTTTCCATTCATTCATCTATCTTACATGCACCGGGCTCGGCGCATCATACTAACCGCATTGTATTTCAATTCCAAAGTTGAATACATGTTATCTATAGCATCTCATATGCCATCTTAGAATAGCTGAGCCTATCTTAGTTGCATTTTGCATGTGGTGCATTAGCCATCTTAACATGAACTAGGATCATGCATTGATTACTAACTAGTTTCTGTTTTGGCTCAGAGTACTCGGTAAGTGTTTACGCTTTAGGATCCTTGCATGTGTTTGAGTGACTGCCATGATAGCTTGCTTACCATGAGGCTAACTGCTTATGTGATATAACTGCCTGAATGCCTATGGGTGAAGGTTAGATTACTTGAATTGGGACAATTCATTGAAATCTGCATTTTAGCCTGCTTGCGAGTAGCAAACTTCAAATCATTTTCCAAACAAACAGATATGCAATGCTTTGTTCCAAATCAGGTGATCTAGTCTATACTTGTTTTGCTGTATGCATCACGTAGTAATTCTAGGCTAATAAATCGGAATAAGAACGCATGTGTTTTCAAAAACAAGATATTATGTTTAGTAGTGGCCGATCTTTGATCGGGCGAGCGGGGGTGCTCATTGCATGACCTTTCCCAATCGTACCCAAGTTCCTGAGCCGAGGCAACTTTGGTGATGGCGGACACGTGGCCTTAGGTACGAGTCAGGGTTTCCTAAATTTCCCCAAAATAAAATATTTAGGTGGCGACTCTATATCTGGCAAAGCAGTCCATGTTTGACACTTCTTTCTAGAAATCAATTTTTCAAAACAATTTTCCGGATTTGGACTCTTTGGTGATTTATCAATCTCGTATTGCACTTTGTTAGATCAGATTAAGAACCGTGACATTTGATTCATAACTATAGTGAGCCCAATGAACAAAACGGGATTTTCCCGGGACGTTCGGGGACGTCTACAATGAGGCTAACTGCTTATGTGATATAACTGTCTGATAGCCTGTGGGTGAAGGTTGGATTACTTGAATTGGAACAATTCATTGATTGCAAGTTTTAAGCCCACTTGAGAGTGACAAATCACCATGTTTTCTAAGCCCACTTGAGGGTGGCAAAATCCGCATTTTAGCCTACTTGCGAGTAACAAACCGCTTTGAAAAACAAACATGAGATGTTTTGTTCCAACTTAGATGATCCAGTCCATACTTGTATGCTGTGCGCATCACGTAGCAATTCTAGGCTAATAAACCAGAATAAGAGTACATATGTTTTTCAAAAAAACAAGATATCTTGTTTATTAGTGACCGATCATTGATCGGGCGAGCGGGTGTGCTCATTGCATGACCTTCCCCAATCGTACCCAAGTTCCCGAGCCGAGGCAACTTTGGTGATGACGAACACGTGGCCTTAGGCATGAGTCAGGGTTTCCTAAATTTCCCCAAAATAAAATATTTAGGTGGCGACTCTGTATCTGGCAATGCAATCCATGTTTGGCACTTCTTTCTAAAAATCAGTTTTTCAAAACGATTTGTCGGATTTGGACTATTTGGTGATTTATCAATCTCGTATTGCACTTTGCGAGATTAGATTAAGAACCGTGACATTTGAGTCCGAACTGTAGTAAGCCCAGATGAACAAAACGGGATTTTCCCGGGGCGTTTGGGGACGTCTACACTATTCTAAGGTGGCATATGAAATGCAATTTGATAATCATGCTGTTAAACACGTATTCAAGTAAATGTATTTAAATACAATGCGGTTAGTATGATGCGCCGAGCCCGGTGCATGCAATACAGATGAATGGATGCAAACATTCAAGCATGAGGATGCTAATTGAAACATGACCTAGAACTAACCATCGTAAGCGGTTAAGTAAAAGGGAGAAAGACGTGGGGTTGGAAGACATTCACACACTCACGCACACTTATTACAAAATTCGCCCTCTCGACGGAGGGTTCGAATGAATCAACTAGCTAGCTATGCTAAGCTATTTTAACTAATCTACTAATCTAATAATCTAATTAGACTAATTATTACATAATCAAATTCAATATTAGCTAAGCTAAGCTAATTAAGATTTTACAACGATGAATTAAATTAGCTAACACATTAACTAATTAATTACAAATTAACTAACTATACAAAGCAGTTAAAACGGTGTCGAGAAGAGGGGCATATGCATGCTCGATCGACTTTTCTCGGAAATCCGTTGCCATGCCTCATGTTTCCTCTGTTTGCACTGTTCTGCACCTCTGAAAATTATGCCAACTTCTATGATGCTTCTGATCTACCTCATGGACATTCTGAGAGGTCATCAGCCAAGAGGGGTGGCCATCGGCTAATGGATAATGGTCATCGACCAATTTTTAGACTATCGGCCAAATATTGTTAGCCGATCGGCACACTAGATAGCCGATCGGCCATATCTTCTTGCGAACTCTCCTTTTTGCTGCAACAGAGAACGAACAGAGGCATGACAATGTATTTGCAAGAAAATGTGTGTGCAACTACACCCCTTATCATGTCTAAGGCTCAAAGGTGTGTAGTGCTCAGCTCTCGAGCCATCAATCACGCATTTCGATACATGATGGCCAAAAAGGCCGAGTTGCACAAACTCAATAAATGCATGACAAACAAGACACTTGGAGCGTCACCTTATCATGGATAATCAAAGGCAATGGAGACCAAGGGAGATTGGCTCATTTCATCACTTCAAGTATGAAATGAGCTAATCCACATTGTGTTCAAACACAACACCGTGTTGAACGCAATGCAATGCACACATACAACATGACATGCAAAACTCTCATGCTAATCTTGACATGTTAAGATGGTATGCAAGACTCTATCATGCGAACACTCATGCACAACATGTTAACACCAAGGCTAGTGAAGCGGATAACACTATAAGCATGCATCACAATGCTCAAACATCCAAACCAACTCAGAATAGAGTTACATCATACCCAAAACAGTGGCGAAACATGCTGAAATAGAGACTCCAAGGACTAGCCAAGCATGCATACATGTTAATGCAATATTAAGGCACAAGACACAACTCTCCAAAGGAATTGAAATGATGAAACATGGAGTACAATGGCATATGTTCCAACACTGAAATGTCGTGCTAAATGACTTAAAATCATGCAAACAACTCATGTGATGCATGTTGCAAGGCTTAAGAATCAAAGCTAGTGAAGTGTATTACACTTGAGGCATGCAAGACAATGCTCAAATGGTCAAACCAGCCCCAAACAGACCTTATACAGGCCAAAACGGTAGCCAAAATGGACTGAGATGATGGCTTGAAAGGCAAGAAAATGAGGCTCATGCAATGGCTCACAAATAAGGCACAAAGGTAAAACTCTCAAGAGCACTTAAAGAGTGGAAAACATGGAAGTGTAATAACACTATATGCACTGAAATATCATTCCAAATGATGCCAAGGCATGCAAACATCACAAGTATAGCATGGTAGGGGCCTCAAAACCCAAGACTAGTCAAGGCATTTGCACTATAGCCATACAAAAATGTGAGTCATATGGTCATGGCAGCCCAAAACAATCCTAAAACAGCTCAAAATATGAATAAAATCATGCTGGAGCATAGCCAAAATATGCTAGAATAATGAGCCAAAACATCATGCATACAAGGCTAGTAAGCAAGATTTGCACTACAAGTACATGAAGCATGCAAGAGGTGACCAAATCAGCCCAAAACAGAGTTATATCATGTCCTAAAAGTCACAAAAACATGCTTTAAAAGAGCTAACAAAAGCCACAAAAAGATGCTACTTTATAGTGCTAACAAGGCATGGCATAGAGAGAAGAGGAAGGGGAACAACCCCCTCCTATTTGGGACCTCAAAACAAGGTTTTTATCACTGAAAATCCACTGGATTTCAGTTGTTAAAAGGGCACGAAAATTTATTTTGAAAGGCCTTGGAAGATGGCTCATAAGCTATAAAAGCTAACGAACAAAAGGGAGAGACAACCCCCTAGCCAAACAAGGCTTAACCATCATTTTTAGGACTGAAAATAGATATTTTCTCAGCTCAAAACCACCCCAAAAAATAGTTTACAAAGGTGGTAAAACTAGCGTGCAAAGCAATGGTTTAAAGGAGCAAGTGCTTACCCTTGAAGCACCTTGAAGCTCAGCGACAAAACCAGCCAAAATCTAAGTTAAAACCAAGCTTTATTAGCCCAAAACAAGTTCCAAGGGACCTCAGCCCAATGGTGATCAAGTCTTCTTAAGGGTTGATAGATTGAAGATGGATGTATGCAAGCCTTCAAGCACAAAATCCTTAGAGATAGTGAAATCTAGAGAGAGTTTCTAGAGAGAGAGGCTCCCAAATCTTTTGCCGAAATTGTTCTAATCTATCCTCTAATCTTCTAACCCTTGAAAATGAAATATAAGGCTTCATTATATAGCAAAATATCAAGCTTGGTCGAAAATATCTGAGCTACGATAGGTGGTACAAGCTGGAAACAGCTGGAGGAGAAATATCTGCCAATTTTAGGCTGTCTAGACATTTTTGGTCGATCGGCCAACATTTGTGGCCGATAAGGTTCACTTTTGGCCGACCTATAGCTGCTGAGCTCCAATTGTGGCCGATGCACTCCTATAAAGACCGATGGAAAAAATCAGTCCTGGTCCTTGACTTAAAGCAAGCCTAATTCCTTCATCTGGACTCCTTTTTCAGGTCATTCTTGAGCCCAAACTGTAGCCCCGGAAGTCTTCTTTCCAATTATGCAAGTCTTACGTCAAAATTACATGTGCGCTAAGAGATATCCCTCTTTTAGTGAAGGTTGCTCAGTTTCGATCTAACCGGAATGATGCCCAACTTCAACCAATCATATCTCTCCCATCTGGACTCGGCTTTAGGAGATTCTTTAGTGTAAAATGAAGCCCCGGAAGTCTTGTTTCCAACGGTGGTGGGCTCATAGATTAAATCCAAGTGTATAAAAGGATAGGCCTGATTTAGCAAGGGCTGCTCGACTCTCTCTCTTAACTGTTCATGCCCAACTTCTTCCTCAACTAGGTTTCTTCCCTCTTCTCCTCTTTTTTTCAACTCCAAACCCCTAAGCAAGGTGTTTTGAAAGATTTTTCAGAGATTTCACCTCTCTTTCATTCATTTCCACTTTGTCCTTGCTCGGTTTACCGAAAAGCGCAACATTTGACAAAATGCGAGCCTCGGAACATCGTAGGAACTTCTTTTCAAAAATATTTTGAAACAGAGGGTTTTAAGGTCTAAAAATCTTTCAAAATAGCTTTGGTCCAAAATGGGGTGTGAGGTTAGGATTTGACTCTCCTCTTGCCGAAGAAATCGAACCTTTGCCCTGCACATCTTTCATCACCAAGTAAACCATCAGTAGCGCCCAAGTCTTAAGGTCGGTCAAAAATAGTGTGTCTACAAGGGGGTAGCCTCCCCTCTTTGTGTCTTGTTTGTTAGCCTACTTAGTGCCATGCTTTAGCTTATTTTTCTAGATTGTTGTAGCTTTATTCCAGCATGCTTTAGGCTCTATTTTGGACTTTTTTTTAACTCTATTTTGGGTTAGTTATTGCATTTGAGTCTTATATTGCATAGTTGTAGTGTAATAGTGCTTACAAGCTTGGTGTTTTAGGCCTTTAGACACTATTTGTTTGAGTTGATTGCATGTTTTTAGTGCTTTTCACACTTAATTTTAGCACTAATCATCTCTGCAACCTTCCTCATTTCTTGGCTTTTAATTTTTCTTTGAAAGTGGTTTCAAGTCACTTGCTTGCCTAAGTGTGATGAACCAGTGCATCAATGGCCGGCAGGCTACTTTCCATGGCCGGCAGACCACCATCCATGGCTGGCAAGTCATTTTCATGGCTGGCAGGTGGCCGGCAACATTCACCAGTGGCAGGCTGGCCACTGATGCAAACCTCAACAAAGTGTTGGTAACGTGTAGCAAAATGGTTCTAGAAATGTTCAACTGTGCTAACAGAGGCTTTCGAGAGCAAAGCGGAGGTCTTTTCGGGTGAAAACCGAGCATGTGCGTGCACATCTTTCATTTCTCGAGGCGGAGCTGCTTGTAGACACCTCATTTTTGACCGACCTTAAGACTCAGATGTTATCATTTGTGCGCGCGATAATTGTGCATGTTTGCGCTCGTTTTGAGTGTCCGAAGTTCTCGGCTGAGTGCCCTGTGTTTGAGCCTCTTAACACTCTATGTTTTGGCCTTGTTTTTGGGCCAAACCTTGATGCCTCTTGCCTGGGAGGGGAAAAGGCCTTACCGGCCACTTTTCTCCCTTGTAGGCCACTTGGAGTGGCTGGTCGGCTAGGGAGGGTGGCCGACTGCTATAGACACCCAATGTTTTACCGATCTTAAGACTCAGACGTCACCGATTGAGCGGTCGGTGATAGTGCATGTTGTGCTCGTTTCGAGTTTCAAAGTTTTGGCTGGGAGCCTTGCCTCCGGACCTCGACACTCTTTGTGCTTTGACTCGATCCGCGGACCAAGTTTTGTTTTCTCTTCCCAGAGGCAGGGAGAGGTCTTGTAGACCATCTCTCAGTGGTCGTAGGCTACTTTTCGTGATCGTAGGCCACTGTTCCCATTTGGAGACTAGTTTCTGGTTTTCGGAGCCGTCGGCCGTGCACCTCTGCTCGGGACTGTCTAACATTCTCCGTTTGGCACGGTTTTTGGCACACACCTTGTTTCCTCTGTCTAGAGGGACACTGTGGTCCGGGAGACCGCTTTTGTGGTCATACGCCACTTTTTGTGCTCAACAGCCAGTTTTCGAGGCCCCCGGCCGCGCGTCTTGCCTCCCGAACTCTCGTTTTGCATCCGTGTTGGTTTGTTCTTGGCACGAACCTTGTTTTCCTTGTTTGGAAGGTGGTACAAGGGTGGGAGACCATCTTTCTCCTTGGAAACCACTTTTCTCCCCGCCAGCCAATTTTCTGGTCGGAAAACTGGTTTTCTTGGTCTTTGGGCCACATTTTCTAGTTTCCCACCCCACCATTGGCTTGCTTTCAGTGTAGAGGTCACCAATTACCCTGGCCGACCACTTTTTTTTTGGGAAACCACTTTGGGTGGTCGGCCGACCACTAAAAGTAGCAGGCTGACCACCATTTCTGGTAGGCAGCTTTCCCCCTGTTTTGGCAGACTGTGTGGATGCCAGTTGTGCCAGCTAGAGGGCACAAACTGTATCCTCCATACGCGTGTATGGAGGGATTGCATCCAAGTTTTAGCTTCTCCTAGAAGCTTTAACTTGTGTTTTTCTATAAGAGAGAGGGCTCTCTCCTTGGGAGAGGTTCTAAAAAAGTTGGCCAAGAATGATAGATACATCTCCCTCTCTAAATTCTTCTCTCCCTCTATATTCTGTGCCTTAAAGAGTGTTATTCCTTCACTTTTGCACTATAACTCCCAGCCACACACCACCATATTTGAGCTGAGATCCTTGGAGGTCGTTTTTGGGTCATAAGAGTTGGTTTGGACTGGAGGAATTGCTGTTGTTGCAGTGCTTCAAGGGTAAACCCTTTTCTCCTCTTTAAGCTTTGTTTTTTGGTTATTCTCCTAGACATATTTGCATGATGATTTGAGCTTAACTTTCTACTAGAAAAAGTTTTTTTTTTCAGTCCTTGTGATGTCTGTTTAAGGCCTCTTGGGTGTTGAGGGTCTTCTACCCTCTTGCATGCCTTATTTGGCCTTGTTTTGTGCCATGCCTTAAGGCCTTTGAGCTAGTCCTTGCTTGGCCTTTTAACCACTAAAATCCAGTGGATTTTCAGTGGTTGGCATGTGGTTTTGAGGTCCTAAATCAGAGAGGGGTGATCCCCTCTCTTCTTGTTTTGTTTGCTTACAATATTGGCCTGTCAAAGGAGCATGTGTTTCTACTATTTTGAGGCTTGGTTCAGGTACTTTTTTGTGACTTCTAAGACCTGCCTTGACTCTCTCCATGGCTGGTTTGGTCACCTTTTGCATGCTTCTTGTATGTGTAGTGCAATCCCATTTGTGGCTCATCAAAGTGGCATGTCTTTCTCGCATGTATGGGCTCCATTTCAGCAGGTTTTTGGTCATTATTTAGCATGTCATAACTCTTTCTAAAGTTGGTTTGATAGCCTCTTGTATGCTTCATGTACTTGTAGTATAAATCTTGCTTACTGGCTTTGTATGCATGTTGTTTTGGCTCATCATTCTAGCATATTTTGGCTATGCTCCAACATGATTTTATTCATATTTTGGGTTGTTCTAGGACTTTTTGGGCTGCCATGGTCATATCACTCATGTTTTGTATAGTTATAGTGCAAATGCTTTGGCTAGTCTTGAGTTTTGAGGCCCCTAGCATGCTATATTTGTGATGTTTGCATACCTTGGCATCATTTGGCATGGAATTTCAGAGCTTATATCTTTTCCATACTCTCATGTTTATCACTCTTTAATTGTATTTGAGAGTTGAGTATTGTGCCTTGCTTGCGAGCCATCATTTGGGCATGCTTTTTCTTGCTTAGCATGCTATCATTAGGTCTATTTTTAGTGCTTTAGGTCATTTGAGCATTGCTTGGTATGGTTGTAGTGTAAAGCCCTTGACTAGCTTTGTATTTCAAGTCTCTTGGTATGCTTTATTTGAGCTATTTGCATGATATGGCTTCACTTTGCATGTAATTTCAGAGCATATAGACTTGCCATGCTCCCATTTTTGTCACCCCTTCAGTGCCCCTAAAGGTTGTGTTCTTGTTGCCTAGCTTGTGGACCAATATGTGTGCATGTGTGTCTTGCCTTTTGGTGCCTTAGTCTTGGTGTTATGGCCACTGATTTGGGCATGACTGAGGTCAGTCCATTTTGGTTTAAGTCCATCGAGCATTGTGTATGCCATATGGTTCATTGCGTTATGTATGCAATGTCCATTCGCATTGTGTATGCTAGTTGTTGTTCATATTGTTGCATGCTTATGTTGTCTTGCATTGAGTATGCATGCATTAGCATAATTTCCATATCATTAGCTTTGTTAAGTTAATCATGTCACATTGCATTGAGTGGGCCATGTGGTTCTTAGCACTGTGCATTGTGCATTGTGCATGCCATTAGCATTGAGTATGCTAAGTTACATTGCATTGCATGTTTGCATGCTTGTCCCTTGCATGTTGTTTGCATGCTTGTTTAGTTGTATTGCATCGAGTTGTATGCTTGAGTCGCATTGGGTATGCCATGCTTGCTTGGCATTTGTGTTTGGAATAGGTGTTTGTCCAAACACGGGAAACGAAAGACATTTCATACTTGAAGTGATGAAACGTACCTCGATTCCCGGTTGCCGACACTCTTGACTACACATGACGGAGTTCTAGGCTTTAGGTGTTTGTATGCGCATTCATTTCATATTGAGTTGCACAATTCGGCACCTCGGCCATCATGCATCGAGATGCGTGATTGGTGGCCCGAGGGTCGAGACCTACGCTCCCTTGAGCTTATGTAATGATAGGGAGGGTGGTCGCGCATACATGTGTCGCAAATACTTTGCCATGCCCCTTTCTTGTCCTCTGTTGTAGAAAACCATAAACCAGTAGCAAAAATTGGTCAGCCGACCAGATAAAGATTTTTCTGGGTTTCACTACAAAAATTGGTCAGCCGGTGGTCTCCAAGGCCAATATCTGGTCAGTAGCCTTCCCATAGGTTCCCTTGGTGGAGTTTCAGCCTTCTGGAGCTTTATGCAGTGTTCTGAGATCAATTGCAAACAGAGGCAAGTCGGGGCGTCGCGAGGGATTTCCGAACAAGGCGACTCGAGCATGCATGCATCCTTTGTCATCCAAAGCAGAGCTGAGGCAGCCTACATCATATAGTTTATGTGCTTATTTAATTGCTAACTTAGTTAATTTGTTAATTAGTTAGAGTTGTGTAATAATTAGCTGTAGCTTGTTATTCATTCTGTTGTGTAATAACTAGTTTAATTAGATTAGCTTAGGTTAGCCAGTTGGTTCTCTATTATTCATTCGAACCCTCCGTCGAGAGGGCACAACTATTGTAAATAAGTGTGCGTGTGTGTGATGCATGTCTTCCAACCCCCATTTCTTTCTCCTTTTTATTTACCAGCTTACGATGTTTAGTTTTAGGGCATGTTTCAATTAGTATCCTTATGCTCGCATGTTTGCATTCATTCATTTGTCTTGCATGCACAGGGATCGACGCATCATAGTAACTGCATTGTATTTCAATTCCTGTTTGAATACATATATCAAGTTGCATTTCACATGACATTTTAGAATAGCCGAGCCTATCTTAGTTGCATTTTGCATGCGTTGCATTAGGCATTCTTGACATAGCTAGGATCATGCATGATTACTAACTATCTTTTGTTTTGGCTTAGAGTACTCGGTGAGTGTTTATGCTCTAGCATCCTTGCATGTGTGTGAGTGACTGCCATGATAGTATGCTTGCCATGAGGCTATTTGCTTATGTGATATAATTGCCTGAATGCCTGTGGGTGAAGCTTGGATTACCTGAATTGGAACAATTCATGGATTGCAAGTTTTAAGCCCACTTGAGAGTGGCAAATCACCATGTTTTCTAAGCCCACTTGAGGGTGGCAAAATCCACACTTTAGCCTACTTGCGAGTAGCAAACCGCTTTCAAAAACAAGCATGAGATGTTTTGTTCCAACTTAGGCGATCCAGTCTGTACTTGTGTGCTGTGTGCATCACATAGTAATTCTAGGATTAATAACCGGAATAAGAGCACATATGTTTTCAAAACAAGATATCATGTTAGTAAAGGCCGATCTTTGATCGGGCGAGCGGGGGTGTGTAGACACCCCATTTTTGACCGACCTTAAGACTCAGACGTCATCGATTGAGCGCTCGGTGATGACGCATGTTGTGCTCGTTCTGAGGTTACAGAGTCTCAGCTGAGAGCCTTGCCTCCGAACTTCGAGACTCTTTTGTGTTTTGCCTCGGTTTGCGAACCAGGTTCTGTTTTCTTTTCCCGAAGGGAGGGAGAGGTCTCGTAGACCATCTCTCAGTGGCCGTAGGCTACTTTTCGTGGTCGTAGACCACTGTTTCCGTTTGAAGACCAGTTTTCGGTTTTCGGAGCCGTCGGCCGTGCGCCTCGGTTCGGGACCGCTTAACTTTCTCCGTTTGCTCTGGTTTTGGGAACACACCTTGTCTCCTCTCTCTAGAGGGGCACTGTGGCCCGGGAGACCACCTTTGTGGTCACACGCCACTTTCGATGCTTAATAGTCAGTTTTCGGGGCACCCCGCCGCACGTTTTGGCCCCTGAACCCTCGTTTTGCATCCGTCTTGGTTCATTTTTGGCATAGACCCTTTTTTCATTGATTGGAAGGTGGTACAAGGATGGGAGACCATCTTTTCTTCTTGGAGAACACTTTTTCCCACCGGCCGATTTTTCTTGTCAGGTAGCTGGCCTCCTTGACTTTTGAGCCACAATTACTGGTCTCCCACTACACCACTTGCTTGCATTGAGTGTGGAGACCACCCTAGGAGCCAACCGACCACCTGAACCCTTTGACCCTAGTCGGCTGACCAGGGGGAGTGGTTGGCCGACCACCTGAACTAGTCGGCCAGCTTTCTCATTTTCTGTCTCACTAGTTGGTACCAGTTGTGCCAGCTGGAAGCCACAGATTGCATCCTCCATACACGTGTATGGAGGATGTTTAAACTTGGTTTTAAGCTTCTAAGAGAAGCTTTGGACCCTTGGCTCTATAAAGGAAGGCCTCCCCTTCCTTGTAGAGTGTTCAGATTTTGTTGAAAGGCATACATATATCTATCTCTATATATCTCTCTATTTGGTGTTCAAAAGCCCCTTGTTCTTGCACCATTTCATATCACCTCTTAGCCTAACGCCTCCAACATCAACCTAAGCACCTTGGAGCTGGTTTTCAAAGGCTGAAGGTGTGCTATTTTTGGTCCAGAAACTGCTGGTCCCTTTGGCTACAAGGGTAACACTGTCTTTTCCTTTTCTTAGCATTGTTTTGCTTCATCTTTTAGCCATACTTGCAAGCATATTTGGGATCTGTCATAAACTGAAAAGAAAATCTTATTTTGAGGTCCTTAACATGTTTGTTTAAAATCATTTTTCTGTTGGGGTCATCTACCCCCTTGCATGCTTCATTTTCCTTTGTTTTGAGCCATGCATTAGGGCCGTTGTGTTGAGCTTTGTTAGCCCTTTTGACCATTGAAATCCAGCAGATTTTCAGTGGTTATTGTGTTTTTGAGCACCAAAATCAGAGAGGGGTGACCCTCTCACCCCTTGTTTTGTTTTCTAGCATATTTGGCCTAACAAGGAAGCCCATGTGTGCATGCTTCCAAGCCATGTTTCAGGCCATTTTTTGTGAGTTTTAGGACCTGCATGAGCTTTTCTAGAGCTATTTTTGCCATATTAGGTGTCCTTCTTGCATGTGTAGAATAACCCTCTTCATAGCATATCAAAGGAGCCTATACTTGCATGCTTCCTAGCCTCATTTCA
Organism: Camellia sinensis; assembly: GCF_055761805.1. NCBI lineage: Eukaryota > Viridiplantae > Streptophyta > Magnoliopsida > Ericales > Theaceae > Camellia > Camellia sinensis. The sequence goes on from NC_138961.1 coordinate 215,480,263, forward strand.
GGCCCGTTTCAGTGAGTTTTAGGGCCTGCATAACCTCTTTCTAGAGGTGGTTTTGTCATTTTTGATGTCCATCTTGCATGTGTAGAACAACCCTCTTTATGGCCTATCAAAGGAGCCTATCATTCTTGCATGCATGGACCATATTTCAGTGGGTTTTTGGGCTTTATTTGACATGTAATACCTCTAAATTTTGCTGGTTTGGTGGCCTCTTGATTGCTTCATATACTTGTAGTGTAAACCCTCTTCATTAGCTTATATTGCATGCTATTTTGATCCTTGATTCTAGAACTTTTTGGCTATGCCTTAAACTGATTTTGTGCAAGTTTTGGACTGCCTTAGCTCTATTTTTATGCCTCATAGTCGAATGATGCTTGCTATGCATGGTTGTAGTTCAATACCCTTGCCTAGCTTTGAGTTTTGGAGCCTATTGCATGCTTATGTTGAGGTGTTTCCATGTTTTGGGGCCATTGTACATCATATTTCAGAGCTTACATGTATGCCATATTCCCATGTTTTCCACTCTTTAAATGCGTTTGAGAGTCATGCTTGTTTGCCTTATTTTTGAGCCTTAGCATGAGCTTCATTTCTATGCATTTTGAGCCATCATCTTAGGCCATTTCCCCACTGTCTTGGACCTGCCTAGGGTCTGTTTGGGGCTGGTTTTTCCATTTGTACATTGCTTTGTATACCTCTAGTGTAACGCACTTCACTAGTTTCGGTATTCGGGCCATCTAACATGCATTGTGTGACATATTTGCATGATTCGGGACCATCTTGCATATCATTTCAGAGCTAGAAAATGTATGATTGTATGCTATATTTCATCCCTTTCCATGCTTTGGTAGAGTGGCATTTGATGCCTTAGGTTTGAGCCTTTGCATTGTGCATGCTTATATGTGTCTTGTTGCTTTGATTTCATCATGTTTGGCCACTGAGTTGGACATGGCTGAGGCCTATCCATCTTGGTTCAAGTCCATTTAGCATTGCGCATGCCATGTAGTTCATCGCATTGAGTATGCTATTTGACATTCACATTGTGTATGCTAGTCTCATTTTGTCATATTGTTGCATGCTTATGATTGTCTCGCATTGAGTATGTGTACATTAGCATTGTGCACTATGTATGCCATTAGCCTTGCTAGGTTGTTCATGTTGCATTCCATATTGACATTGTGTATGCTAGGTGCATGTTGGCATGTTCCACCCCTTACGTGTTTGCATGACCTTAGCTTGCATGCTAGAGTCGCATTGTGCATGCCATACTTGTTGCATTGTGTTTGGAATAGGAGTTAGTCCAAACACGAGAAACGAGGAACGTTTTGTACTCAAAGTGATGAAACGTACCTCAATTCCCCATCGCTGACCCTCTTGACTAACACATGATGGAGTTTAGGCATTTATGTGTTCATATGTGCATTCATTCTATATCAAGTCATGCGATTTGACTCCTTGGCCATCATGCATTGAGATGCGTGATTGGTGGCCCGAGGGTCGAGGACTACACTCCCTTGAGCTTGTGCAATGATGGGAGAGTGGTCGTGCACACATTTGTTGAAAATACCTTGCTATGCCTCTCTCTTGCTTTGTGTTGCAGAAAACCAAGAACAGGAGGCAAAAACAGGTCGGCCGACCAGCTTTTCTGGCAGGCCGACCACCTCTTTTGGTCTCCACCACAAAAGGTGGTCGGCATGTGGTCTCCAAGGCCGAGGGACTGGTCGACAGCCTTCCTACAGCTTCCCAGGGTGGAGTTTCAGCCTTCTGGAGCCTTATGCGGTGTTCTGAGGTCAATTGCAAACAAAGGCAAGTCGGAGCATCGCGATGGATTTCCCGACAAAGCGATTCAAGCATGCATGCATTCATTGCCATCCAAGGCAGAGCTGAGGCAGTCCATTTCATGTAGCTTGTATGATAGTTTTATTGCTTGCTTAGTTAAACTTGTTAATTAGTTAGCGTTATGTAATAATTAGCTGTAATTCGTTATTCATGTGGCTCTATATTATTTATTCGGACCCTCCGCGAGAGGGCGAACTTTGTAATAAGTGTGCGTGTGTGTGATGCATGTCTTCCAACCCCACGTCTTTCTCCCATTTATTTACCAGCATCTGATGGTTAGTTTTAGGGCTTGTTTCAACTAGCATCTATATGTTCGCATGTTTGCATTCATTCATCTGTATTGCATGCACCGGGCTCGGCGCATCATGCTAACTGCATTGTATTTCAATTTCGAGTTGAATACATGTATTGATTGTTGCATTTCATATGCCATTTTAGAATAGCCGAGCCTATCTTAGTTGCATTCTTGCATGTGTTGCATCAGGCATCTCAGCATAGTTAGGATTCATGCATGTTTTCTAATTAGCTTCTTTCTTTGGCTCGGAGTACTCGGTAAGTGTTTGTGCTTTAGCATCCTTGCATGTGTGTGAGTGACTGCCATGATAGCATGCTTACCACGAGGCTATGTGCTTATGTGATATAACTGCCTGAATGCCTGTGGGTGAAGGTTGGATTATCTGAATTGGAACAATTCATTGATTGCGAGTTTTAAGCCCACTTGAGGGTGGCAAAATCCACGTCTTAGCCTACTTGCGGGTAGCACCATCAAACAATTTTCAGATAAACAAACATGAAATGTTTTGTTCCAACCCAGGTGATCCAGTCTATACTTGTATGCTGTGCGCATCACACAGTAATTCTAGGCTAATAACCGGAATAAGAGCACATATGTTTTCAAAAACTCGATATCATGCTCAGTGGTGGCCGATCTTTGATCGGGCGAGCGGGGGTGCTCATAGCTGACCTTTCCCAATCGTACCCAAGTTCCCGAGCCGAGGCAACTTTGGTGATAACGGACACGTGGCCTTAGGCAACGAGTCAGGGATTCCTAAATTCCCCTAAAAATAAAATATTTAGCTGACGACTCTGTATCTGGCAAAGAAGTCCATGTTTGGCACTTCTTACTAAAAATCAGTTTTTCAAAACGATTTGCCGGATTTGGACACTTTGATGATTCATCAGTCTTGCATTGCACTCTGCGAGATTAGATACAGGACCGTGACATTGAGTCCGAACTGTAGTAAACCCAATGAACAAAACGGGATTCCCTCCAGGGACATTCGGGGACGTCTACAGGGTGCTCCTTGCATGACCTTCCCCTCTCGTACCCAAGTTACCGAGCCGAGGTAACTTTGGTGATGACGGACATGTGGCCTTAGGCATGAGTCAGGATTTCCTAAATTTCCCAAAAATAAAAAAAATTTAGGTGGCGACTCTGTATCTAGCAAAGCAGTCCATGTTGGGCACTTCTTTCTAAAAATCAGTTTTTCAAAACGATTTGCCGGATTTGGACTCTTTGGTGATTTATCGGCCTTGCATTGCACTTTGCGAGATTAGATTCAGAACCGTGACATTTGAGTCCGAATTGTAATGAGCCCGATGAACAAAACAGGATTCTCCCAGGACGTTCGGGCGCGTCTACAACGGCCAATTTTCTCCTTTTTTCAGATATTTTCAAATCTTTTGAGCCAGCTGCTGAGCACTGAGGCTCATCCTCCATACATATGAAGCAAGCTTTTTTGCTTGCTTGTTCTAATAAGGGGAGGTCCCTCTCCCTATTTGAGGGATACCAAATTTCAGAGCTGAAATTTCTCACTAGAGTTTTCTCTCTCTCTCTTTCTCTCTCTCTCTCTCTCTATTGTGCTTAGAAGTGAGTTTTCTCTAGAATTTTGCATACAACTCCTTGATCAAACATCCCTATCTTGGAGCTGAGTTCCTTAAGGCTTATTTGAAGTTCAAAAAGCTGGTTTTGGCTCAGAAGAAGACCTGTTTGTTGCTATGCTTCAAGGGTAAGCATTTACCCCTTTGAAGGTTGTTTTTGTACACTAGTTTGGGCCACCTTTGCATGTTGTTTTGGCCTAGTTGTCAACTACAAAAACCTCTATTTTTAAGTGTTAAAATGGTAGTTTGAAGCATTTTTGGAGTTAGGGGTGGTCCACCCTGCTTTGTTGCTTATTTGCTAAGCTTTATGCCATCTTTGTGCCAGTTGAGGTGGCCGGCAGCCACTTTTTGTGGCCGACCGGTCACCAGTCTTTTTTTTGTGCCAAAATGTTCCTGCTTTGAGGCAAAAGCAGTGTGGAGGTTGGTTCAATGTTCAGAAACCAAAGCAAGTACAAATAGAGGCAATTGACGGCAAAGCAATGGATTTCTGAGCGGACGCCAACCGAGCATGCATGTCTCCCTCGCCCGCGAGGCCACTTTATTGGTTTAATTAGCTTAGTGTAGTTGATTGTTCAATTTATGTTGTACTATTTTAATTAGCTTAGATTAACTAGTTATTCAAATTCAATTCGGTTTGTAATAATTAATTAGCTAAGTTAGTTAATTAGTTGGTTTGTAATAATTAGCTTAGCTTAGTGTAGTTAGTTAGCTTATTTATTCGAACCCTCCTTCGAGAGGGCGCAATGTTGTAATAAGCGTGCGTGCGTGTGTGTGTGCATGTCTTCCAACTCCACCTCTTTCTCCCTTTTACTTACCGCTTTCGATGGTTAGTTTAGGGCACGTTTTGATTAGCATACCTTATGCTCTGCAAGTTTGCATCATTCATTTGTATTGCATGCACCGGGCTCGGCGCATCGTTCAAACTGCATCGTATTTCAATACTTACTTGAATTCGTGTATCAAATTGTTGCATTCATATGCCATCTTTGATAGCTGAGCCTATTTAGTTGCATTATTGCATGTGTTGCATTAGGCATCTTGTATAGTTATGATCATGCATTGTTTTCTAACTAGCTTTTGTTTTGGCTTGGAGTACACTGTAAGTTTTTACGCTTTAGCATCCTTGCATGAGTGTGAGTGTTGCCATGATAGCATGTTTGCCATGAGGCTATTTGCTTAAGTGATTAACTGCATGAATGCCTGTGGATGAGCGCTTTGTTGCTTGAATTGGACCAATTCGATGATTGTGAGTTTTAAGCCCACTTTGTGAAGTGGCAAAATCATGTTTTCAAGCCCACTTGAGGGTAGCAAATCCGCACTTTAGCCTACTTGCAAGTAGAACTTTCAAACCATTTTCAAAAACAAACATGAGTTGTTTTGTTCCAATTCTCGTGATTGAGTCCATACTTGTATGTGTGCGTCACATAGTAAAGTTAGATTAATAATCAGAATAAGAACACATGTGTTTATAAAACAACATATCGTGGTACTAGAGGCCGATCCTTTGATCGGGCGAGCGGGGGTGCTCATTTCAAGACCTTCCCCTCTCGTACCCAAGTTCCCGAGCCGAGGCAACTTTGGTGATGATGGACACATGGCCTTTGGCACGAGTCAGGGTTTTCTAAATTTCCCAAAAATAAAATATTTAGGTGGCGACTCTGTAATCTAGTAAAGCAGTCCATGTTTGGCGCTTTTTCATTCAAAATTGATTTTCCAAAACCAATTGCCAGATTTGGACTCTTTGGTGTTTATCAGTCCCACATTGCACTTTGTGAGATTAGATTCATAACCGTGACAGGAGTCCGAACTGTAGTAAGACCAAATTCGCGCCTCTCCGAAAGGGGGGCATGAGAAGAAAGTCGAGTCTACAGTTTCTGGCGACTCTACTGGGATTTAGAGAACTTGACTCGAAACTCATGTTATGTTGTTTTATCTACATTTATGTGTTTCTTTGCATTGCATTTGCATTAGTGCGCCTAGGACACAGTGTTTGCCATATGCTATTCCTGAACGATTTGGCAGAGTCTTGTTTGGAAAAGCGTGCCATAAGGCTGACTGGTTGCGGGCTCTGCCACGATGGGAACACGAACCTTGGATCTGGACTACCGCCGTACCGTTTCATCCACCTTTCACTTCTCGGTGATAGGTGTGAGTGGTATATTAGGTGATCTTGTTGAGGCACCCTTTTTTGACCATTTGACCTAGTTGCATATCGGAAGCCATGGAGACTTGTAGACGCACCCCGCGTGGGGCCTTCGTTACTACAGTTCGGACTCGATTGGTGTCACGGTTCTTAATCTCGAACCAAAGAGTTCAAATCTGGAAAATCGTTTTGAGAAATAGATTTTTGAAAAGAAGTGCCAAACATGGACTGCTTTGCCAGATACAGAGTCGCCACCTAAATATTTTTTAATGGGGAAATTTAGGAAACCCTGACTCGGTGCCGAAGGCCACATGTCTGTCATCACCGGAGTTGTCTCGACTCGGGAGCTTGGGTACGATCGGGGAAGGTCAGCTATGAGCACCCCCTTTCGCCCGGTCCGAAGACCGGCCTCTACTAACCATGATATCCGATTTTGAAAACGTTATGTGTTCTTATTCCAATTGTTAGCCTAGAATTACTATGTTATGCGCACAGCAAACAAGTATAGACTAGATTGCCTAATTTGGAAATAAGCATTGCATATCCGTTCGGTTTTGAAAAACGCTTTAGAATTTGCTACTCGCAAGTAGGCTAAAATACGGATTTCAACGAGTTTTTCCAACTCAAACAATCCAACCTCCACCCACAGGCATTAAAACAGTTTAACATATAAGCACTTAGCCGCATGGCAGGCATACTGTCATGGCAACTCTCACACGCATGCGGGATGCTAAAGCATAAATACTTACATCGTACTCCGTGCCAAAACAATAAACTAGTTAGCAAACATGCATGTCCTAGTTCATGTTAAAAATGGCTAACGCATCACATGCAAAAATGCAATCTAGGCAGGCTCGGCTAACCCTAAACATGGCGTGTGAAATACGATTAATCGATGCACGTATTCAAATTGGAATTGAAGTACAAATGCAGTTAGCATGATGTACCGAGCCTAATGTATGCAATACAAATGCATGAATGCACGCATGCATAGCATAAGGTATGCTAATTTTAAAGATGCCCTAATCTACCATCATAAGCAGGTAAATAAAAGGGAAGAAAGAAGTGGGGATTGGAAGACATACACTCCACTCACACACACTTATTACAGATTTACCCTCACTCGGAGGGATCGAATAAATAATACAAATTTAATTAACTACGCAAGCTAATTAATATTACAAATTGCCTAATTAATTAACAAATTAAATTAAGCTAAGAAAACAATAAATCGCCTCGGGAAATGCGCCGCCATGCATGAGCTGCCTCTGTTTTCCTTCCTTCACTCCTCTGGAGGTTGTCAAAACCTCAGGATTGCTTCTCTGGACATTGAGGAGTGCCACCGGCTGAATAGAATTGCCACCGGCAGTGTGATGTAGTCACCGACACAAGATGAATCCATCGGCTGCTCGTTTACTGCCGGTCGGCAATATATATACTGCCGGTCGGCAAGGAATGCATGTAGAACCTACAATTGACAGCAACAAAGGGCAAGGCAAAGCATGACAGCACAATTCAAAGCATATATGCACCATTCATGTCCCTTATCATGTTTGTGACTCAAAGGGGCATGTGTCTCGATTCTCGGACCACCAATCACGCATTTCCATGCATGATGGCCCAAGGGATCAAGTATGCAACTTTCATGTCAAATGGAATGCAAATCAATCAAACAAAAGTCCCAACCCCTATCACCAAATCAAGGGGCAAGGAATGCATGTTGATGCAATGCAACCTAAGCATGTTATCATTCATGCAACATGAACAATGCAATGTACTTATGCAAAGCATACAAGCAAACATGCAAGGTAAGCATGCAAACCAAATAGAGGACGGACTTAAGCATGAATTAGGCAGCCCTAAATAGTCCTAAAACAGTGGCCAAAATGCCCAAAAATGGAGGCTAAACACACATGCACACATACACATGTTTAAGGGCCAACACTTAGGCATAAATTGGACAACCCTCAAGCACACTTGAAAAGGGATGGCATGGGCTAATTAGTATGCAACATAAGCTCTGAAAATCATGTTGTAAATGGTGCCACACCAAGTAATCAAAACAAGCAAAGCATGTATAAAAGCTTGGAATTAACCCAAGGACTTGAACCATGACCACATGGCGCATGAAGCAATTGATCAAGGTGAATCAAAACAGTCCCAAATCATGCAAAACAAGCCTCAAGAATCACTTAGATGGCATCTAAGCAACCTAATCCTAGAGGTATACATCATGGCACAAATATGAAGCATGGAGCATCAACTCTTGAAGCAACAAAAGGGCCACAAAATGCCAACATTTAGGTATGCTAAAAGGACTGAAATAACATACAGGGTGGTTCCAAACCACCGAAATGATGCAAGCAACGCATACTACACATCCGCATACTTGAGGCCAATAAGCCCGAATACAAAGGAGCTACACTAAGCATGCCAAGATCAACCCAAACGCTTATGGACAGACCTAAAACATGTCAAGATGAGCACAAAATCTTCACAAATGTAAGCCTAAAACATGCTAGAAACAAAGGCACACAACCTAAGACATGTTAAGGGATCACAAGGCATTACATGGAAACTATGCTAAGCATGCATGGGGTACCAAAACCAAGTAAAAACAGAGGTATGATATGACATATTAAACACAAAAAACAACTAAGGCATGGTCAACATGAAGCCTAGCTAGGTGCTCTCTCAAGAGGCCAAAAATGGTCCATTTTAAGGACAACAAGGAGAGGGGGTGGCCCTCTCCTTTTGGAGACTTCAAGGCACCATCTTCACCACTGAAATCCCTCAAGATTTCAGTGGTGAAGAGGCCCAAACACCAAAGTCTCGAAACTAGCACAAAATAGCACAAAATGAGGCCTTTCAAGGCCTAAGAGGGGTCAAACACCTCCAAACCACAAAACACTCTTAATAAACAATCAAGAAGGCCTAAAAATAGAACTTTTTTGTATTATACACTAAGCTCAAAAACGATTTTAAGATAGGTAGAAATACAATGCAAGATTGGGGAATAAAAAGGCTAGATTCTTACCCTTGAAGACCCCTTCACAAATGGTGCTCCAATGGCCCTCCTTGGCTTGAATCCAACACCAAAACTTCAAAATTAGTCCCTTAGAACCTCAGTAGCTAAGTGAAGGTGAAACACTAGGTGTTTGTGTGCAATAGTATGGACTAAACACACTTTAACACACACAAGAGGGAAAAAAAAGAGAGATAATGTGTATCTAACCCTAACCCTAGAACTCAAACCCTAACAATGGCTGTCTAAGCTCTCCAAAATATCTCAAGTGTCTAACCCCAAAGGCCAAGAGACAAGGCTTCTCTTTATAGAAGCTTATTGTCTTGTAAAGCTTACAAGACAAGCTTCCAAGAGAGAAATCCCTCCATACACGTGTATGGAGGGGAGCCAAAAGCAAGACAGCTGTCTTAAAATATCTGCAAAAGCAGATGCACAGTAGTCGGCCGGCCAAAAATGCCATCTTGGCCAAAAGGACTGCCGACCGGCACTAAATAGTGCTGACCTCAAACGGTGACGTCCAAGTCTTGAGGACGGTCAAAAATGCGGTGTCTACAGTTGCCCCTCTTTGACAGAACTCGAAAGTCATAACAATGACGGGAGTGAATGTCAAAGCCCAGAGACGACCCATTTTTGACAAGGCCGAAGACTCAGACAAACATGCAAGACAAACAAGGTATGCGCCTGAAGGCAGGAGCAAAATGCAAGACAATGCACAGAGCCGGGCATAACTTATGATCATGCAAAGAAAGCTGTAACGAAGCAAAACATGCGTCAGTTTTAAGCCAGCATACACCAAACTACACTACAATGCAGAAAGGATGTAAGAGAATTATGCAATTCTCAATACGTCTCACTCGGAGGATACAATACCTGTGCGGCTCGTCTGGTTGCACCAGCTTCAAATGAACCGTACATACAATATCGTGCCTGAAAAGGAAACAAACTTAACAGGTACAATATTGTTAGCAACATGCATGACAATGCAAGAATGGATGCAAAATGATATGCAATATATACAAAGCAATGTACAAACAAATGCAAATGAAGATGCAATGTAATTGAAACAATGCAAACTATATGCAAAGCAATTGAATCACGATCCAATCACGAGTGGTTCGAAACCACACCTATGTCAAATAGATTGATGGAGGTAACAAGTCTATCTACCATAGAACGGTCAACTGAACTATGAGCATTGTAGACAGACACAAGAACAAGTATTGGGTAGAATTGACACAAGTGGGGAAACGACCCGCTGGAGAAAGGACTACAATCCTAATGTCGGATGCAAAAATTATACTACAATGTAATGGAAATGAATATAGCACGCGGGCCAAACCAAATCTTGCCTAGGTAGGGCATGTACGCATACAAGCCACGTCTAACACAGAACGGTCTACTGAACTATGCTTCGACACGAGAAGTATGGGCACATACCAGACCAAGCTCAACATGGAAAGGTGCAAGCCATAGATGGAAGGTGATGCAATGAATGCATACAAACTACAATGCAATGGACATGGCACGCGGGCCAAACCAAATTTTTCCTAGGAAAGGCATGTACACAAACAAGCCGCGGCTAACATAGAACGGTCCACTGAACTATGCTTCGTCGTGAAAGTATGGGCACATACCAAACCAAGCTCAACATGGAAAGGCGCAAGCCATAAATGGAAGGTAATGCAATGAATGCATGCGACCTACGATGCAATGTCTACATTATATGATAATGATGCATGACAATGCAACTATATATTTTTGTTATGAAATACAAAGGTTTGAAGTGCGCGACAACGCGCGGCTTTTGATATGCATGACAATGCAAGCAAACTATGCACATCAATGTGCCAAAGGTCTCACACCTTCCAAGGATTTAAGGTCTCCTAGACCGTGGAATACCTGTCCAGTTTGTCTGGTTGCACCAGTTTCAAATGAACCGTACATACAACATCGTGCCTGCAAAGAAAACAAACTATACAGGTACAATATTGTTAGCAATATGCATAGTAGTGTACTCGAAATGCGTGACAGCGCAAAGCAAGTGGGGAGCATAACAATGCTATGAAAATACAGACATGTAAGTGGAGCATGCGGTCTACGCAGGCAACGAAATTGATCATAAGCATGCGGTCTACGCAGGTAATGAAATCAACAAATTATGCGGTCTACGCAAGCAATACATGCGGTCTACGCAGGTAATGAAATTAATAATAATGCGGTCTACGCAAGGAAAGAAATTGAACAATTATGCTGTCTACGCAAGCAATACATGCGGTCTACGCAGGTAAAGGAATTGAACAATAATGCGGTCTACGCAAGGAAAGAAATGATTTACAAACATGCGGTCTACGCAGGTAATGTAATAAACATGCGGTCTACGCAAGTAATAAAATGGATTACAAACATGCGGTCTACGCAGGTAATGTAATTAGCATGCGGTCTACGCAAAGAAATTGAACAATTATGTGGTCTACGCAAGCAATACATGCGGTCAATGCAGGTAAAGAAATTGAACAATAATGCGGTATACGCAAGGAAAGAAATTGAACAATTATGCGGTCTACGCAAGCAATACATGCGGTCTACGCAGGTAAAGATATTGAATAATAAATATGCGGTCTACGCAAATAATAAAATTAATTACAAACATGCGGTCTACGCAGGTAATGTAATTAGCATGCGGTCTACGCAAGTAATAGAATTGAACAATTATGCGGTCTACGCAAACAATACATGCGGTCTACGCAGGTAAAGAAATTGAACAATAATTATGCGGTCTACGCAAATAATAAAATTAATTACAAACATGCGGTCTACGCAGGTAATGTAATTAGCATGCGGTCTACGCAAGTAATAGAGTTGAACAATTATGCGGTCTACGCAAACAATACATGCGGTCTATGCAGGTAAAGAAATTGAACAATAATGCGGTCTACGCAAGGAAAGAAATTGAACAATTATGCGATCTACGCAAGCAATACATGCGGTCTACGCAGGTAAAGAAATTGAATAATAAATATGCGGTCTACGCAAATAATAAAATTAAATACAAACATGCGGTCTACGCAGGTAATGTAATTAGCATGCGGTCTACGCAAGTAATAGAATTGAACAATTATGCGGTCTACGCAAACAGTACATGCGGTCTACGCAGGTAAAGAAATTGAACAATAATGCGGTCTACGCAAGGAATACATGCGGTCTGCGCAGGTAATGAAATTGAACAATTATGCGGTCTACGCAAACAATACATGCGGTCTACGCAGGTAATGAAATTGAACAATTATGCGGTCTACGCAAGCAATACATGCGGTCTACGCAGGTAATGAAATTGAACAATTATGCGGTCTACGCAAATAATACAATTAATTACAAACATGCGGTCTACGCAGGTAATGTAATTAGCATACACAATGAATGCAAGACAATGCAGGTCGCAAGGGACGTAAGACAATGCAAATGAGGCACGTATGCCAATGCAAGTGAGGCACACGTGCCGATGAGAACGAGGCACACGTGCCGATGGGAATGAGGCACACGTGCCGATGCGAATGATACAAATGAGACACGCATGCCTTATAAAACACGAAATGATGCGAAGTTTGACACGCATGCCATACGAAATGTAAATGGACTTAAATGCGTAACAACGCACGTGTTTCGAAACGCATGACAATGCAGACGATGCGCGAGACGACGTATGTCTTGAAATACGCGACAATGCTAGTAATGAAAATGCAATAACAATGCATGAGAGATGTGCATGACAATGCAAGGGGTGCGTGTTACAACGCATGTAGTATGCATAACCATGTAACTGTGAGGCGCGTAACAACGCGATGTAATGCACCGAAGTAGTGCGATGAACGCGTGCAATGCACATGGGGCAACTTTTGAATTTAAAAGGATACAAAAGGATACACCTTGCACGAATTCGAGTGCCACGCACAGAAGACACGACCCGAGGTCACAACGGAGGCCGGTTGAGCGTCGGAGATGCACTTTCTTGCACTTTCTTGAGCTATGAAGACCAAAAAATTCTCATATGGCCTAAACAAGGCTGTGGGAACACCACCGGCCGGGAGGGGAGGCCACCGGCTGTCCACCGGCTGAAAAATAACTCCATCGGCACAAAACATTGCCGACCGGCAAAAAGTTGCTGAGTCGGGGCAGATTCGACTTTTCACCTTGGGTGTTTTAAAATAGGGTTTCAAACCCTAATTCCTTACTTCCCCACCGCCGAAAACTCTCACTCTCTCTCTAGAGTGTTTTTCTCTCATTTTTCGCCCGTTTCTTCGTGTTCTACGCCCGTTTCGTCGTCGGATTCGCGATTTCCTTCGCGTTTCGGACATTTTCAACCGAACAAAACTTTGTTTCAGTGCTTCGTTTGGCGTTCCCTCCTTTTCGGGGTTTGTTCCCCTCACCTTCCTCTTGATTTTCGTGCCTTTTCACATTCCGGCCTTCCCGGCCATTTCCGGCCTTCCCGGGAGTTGACTTTTCGGTTGACTCTGCGTATTCTAGCCCGGTTTTCCTTCCTCCGGCTATTTTCTCATCGCTCTTGACATGGCGGACGACATTCCACGTGGCGGGACTCCCCCGGACCACGAGATGGATCCTGGGGTCGAGCTCCTACCTTTGAGCGAGCGCCCGTTCGACCCGGCGACCTACCGACCGGCGATCCATGTTCTGCCCCCCGACGGTCTACGCCAGTTCCGGAGCTTCGAGAGGCACGTGGCGCCCGAGCTATTGCTGCGCGAGCCTACCTCCCACCTTTCATTCGGCCCTTCCGAGGTAATTCTCTGTCTTCTGCTTTACTTTTCGCAATGTAGGATACAAAACTGCCATAGCTAGTTTTACTCTTTAACTGCTGAAATCTGGTATACCGTAGACTGTAGTTGACTGTAAACATACATACAACTGACATCTGTTTGAGATTGGCACATGCACACACACTGCACTAACCCCGAATCACTCAAACACACGGCGCACACTGTTTTTCACTACAAACACACTGGTACCCGGTATTTGTCTGAATCTGTTAAATTTGCACGCATGCTATATCTGTTCTGAACCCCCCAAACATGTTGACGCATCACACGTTGTAGTTCACTGTAAGCACACCGGCACCCGGTATTTGTTTTAAAATCTGTCAAACTTGCACGCATGTTGTATCTGTATGCTTTTCAAAACTGCATTTTGAATGTTGCCTTGCAATTGTTATTTTCTGTTTACAGGAGGATTCCCATACCATCCGCGGGTATGGGAACACTGGCGCTCGGGAGTGGTATGATGAGCTCCCTGACACGGTCCATCGCATAGTGGATCGGGCGGGCTTCGGCGCCTTCTGCCGAGGGCTCTCGCGACTCACTACTTGCAGACCTCTACTCGCCGCTCTGGCGAAGAGGTGGTGGGACACCACCGATTCTTCACTTTTCCACAGCAGGGGACATGACGATGACCCCTTATGATTTCTCGATGCTCACAGGCATCGGGGTAGGGGGTGATCCGATCCCCTTTGATATCGACATGGATGAGTGGACCGCCGCTCAGGTCCATCTGCTGGGGGAGGCCCCACCTCTTGCTCGTCCAGGCTTCGTGCGGTACTCCTGGTTCGAGGTACAGTTTAGGGTCCAGCCCGTGTTGGAGGAGGAGGCGCAGATGACTCAGGAGGACGTGGAGAGGTACGCCCGCGGCTTCCTGATGTTCTTATTCGGGACGACCATCTTCGCCGACCGGGCGAACACCGTGCCTCTTTGCCTTCTCAGCGCACTGGTGGACGTCCGGGACATTTTGCACTACGACTGGGGCGGCGCCGCTCTGGCCACTCTCTACGGGTACATGAGCTCGGCTTCGCGCGGCAGCGGCCAGTTGCTCGGAGGTTATTGGCGGGCTTGGGAGGTACATTTCTTCTCCGCTTTTCATTTCTGCCTGATATTTTCTGTACTCTATACACTGCACACACTGTAGTCTGCTCTATACTCGCTGTATACTGTACACATGGCACACACATACTCTGCTTTACACTGACTATACACTGCTCACACTGTACACTGCACACAATACACTGCACAACACACGGCTCTGCCATTTCTGCTTTATTCTGTATATTCTGCTTTTTCTGATAAATGCACTGGTATTTACCTTGCAGCTGTGGGTTTATGCCTACTTTCCTAGGCTTGCCCCCGTACCAGTCATAGAGACCCCCTTGGTCGTCCCCTTCTCACGGCGCTTTGACGGGAGATGTACCCGGAGGCCGCGAGAGACTTTCGGCTTTTTCCGCCGATATTTCGACACCATTACCCCGGCCGAGGTATGTTTTACTTGCAGTTCATTTAAGCTTCGCTTTCCCACTGCATATTTCAATAACAGTAGATAACAAACTGTCTGTCACTTTCAGATCACTTGGCGGCCGTGGGCTCCGTTGCCAGTTGTGACTCGAGATCGGTTTGCCGGTGCCGATGAGACCTCACGTTTTCGGATCTTGCTGGAGGGCCCGGTCTGTCGGGCTTGGTACCTGGGGGAGCGTTTCCTACGCCAGACCCTAGGGTTACCAGAGCAGATAGTCCCAGTTCACCCTCCTACGGATATGAGAGAGACCGAGGGGCTCACCACCGAGCTGATGGACGACTACACCATTGGCTGGGAGGAGGCCCGCTTCAGAGGTATCGGCGACTATCGGGAGTATGTGCAGACATACCTGATGCGACCTCTGAGCGGCGGCCGTCGAGCGGAGGGAGCCGGGCCTGCGGCGCCAGCGGCTGGGGCGAGAGCTGGAGCTGGAGCAGGGTCTGCAAGGAGGGCCCGAGTCCGTGGCAGGGGTGGAGTTCAGGGAGGACAGGGGCTGGCTGGCCCGCCCTGCCTGCTGTACTGACTTTCCGGGGGCAGGGTGGGGTGACCTATCAGATCCCCTTCGCCCCTCCGCCAGCAGATCACGAGTTCGTCGGTGTCCCCGATTTGCCTCCGGTATGTATTACTGCACTTTTGTACAGTCATTTCATTTCGGTTTATTTGATATTCCACAGAATATTGATGCATTTGGTACTTTTGCAGGCTTCTTCTGAGTACACCCGTCAGTCATTGGCGATGAATGCCTCGATGATGGGGATGCTTCAGCGGACTTTTGACCTCCTGGCCCTCTACAGCATTCCGGTATGTTCTTCTGATACTGGCCTCAAACCAGTCATACACTGCTTCACATAATTTGATGCACTGCACAACACCTGATACATTGATCTCACAGCATCTGACACACTGCATACACTGCATTCTGCACTGTACTCTGCATTCTGGACTGACAAACTACTCCCGGCATACTCACACTATACTCATACACTGTATTCTGCACTGATAAACTGCTCACGGCATTCTCACTGTACTCATACACTGCATTCGATAAACTGTTCACAGTATACTGATACATTTCTCTTTATGTACTTTTTCAGCCTCCTTTCCAGATTCCTGCTGTAGGAGGCATTCCAGCTGGACCTCCTGTCCCTGCCCGAGGGAGAGATGAGGAGGGCCGAGTATTCCCCCGCTCCAAGGTGGGGCGCGCTCATGTCGGGAGCAGCTCGCGAGCTCCAGTCCCGGATGATGATGATGACGAGGAGTCAGAGGCGGAGGCAGAGGCGGAGTCCGAGTCATCGGAGGAGGAGACCGGAGGCAGTTCTAGCTCGAGCTCTGACGACGATGCTGATGATGCTCCTGGACCCTCGTCCAGGAAGAGGACCAGGACAGGCTGATGGCCCCTGGAGTCGCTTGACATAGATTTTTGTTGTTTTTTCTTTTCTTTCTTGTACTTTTTCCTTTTTTGATAGTCAGGATACTTTGTACTGCCGCAGGCAGATTTTGTTTTGCCTCAAAACTTTGTACTTGAAAAAGATTATGAAATGAACAGATTTTTGCTTAAAAAGTGTTACATTTACATACCTCATGTATTGCATCGCATTCCATCATGTTACACCTCAATGTGAATGAAATTGATTGGTTGTCTGAAATTTGAACACTTGCACTGTAATAATCAGATAACTAAACAGCCAACAGCAAAATAACCTAAGCAACCCACTGCCTGATTCTGGACACACAGCCCTTACTCTGTTGGGGATTAATCTGCATACAGCCTATAACACAGCATTCGGTTCATTCTGCACACAGCAAACTTTAAACAAAATAGCCCAATCTGACAAGAAGGAGCTCAAAGATGGAACCGGTTGGAGTGGAAACACGTTCAAATGTAGAGAATGGCATAGCATTCCGAGTGTAAATGATTTTTGAAATCGAATGAGGGTTTTTCAAACCGGGATATCGAGCCTACAACTGAACTCAGCGGGGAGGACTCAAATATAGGTACACGACCTAAACACAACGAGACATGCTCGAAAAAGACCTAAAACAAAGGTTGAGATATACAAAACAAAAGACACGACATACAGACGCGTTAGCGAGGATGGGGGACCTCGGACCACGAGGAGCCAGCTCAATCTGGGTATTGTTTCCCACCTCCTTCTAATTTGTGATTCTCACATCACTCGACTCTCGAGCTCGGATTTTCTCTCAAAACCCTTTTCCTCACTTTTCTCTCAACTTACACCTCTCTATTCTTCATTCTCTCATTTTTCATCCCTCCCCGGGGTGATTGATGGATAAATAGAAAGGTGTGGGCTCATGCTCAACACCGTTAGCTCACGGCTATTTCTTCTGGTGGGTAGAGCGCTCTTCTGGCAAGTACGTCGATGACGGGGGAAAGACAGAACGTCTGACTCAACCGTGCCCCTAGTTCATCATTTTAACCATTCTTTTCGTTTTGGTTTTCTACTAAAACAAGTTTGATCAAAATGAGAGTCCGATTAACGTACTTGTTCGATTTTTGATTTGAAAATCATGCAAGTCAGGCTGCAAGCACTGAAAATTTTTCTTTTTGGGTCCAAGACAATGGTCCAGTTTTGGAAAGTGAAATAGTTTTCGAGAAAATAGTCAACCTCAGTAAAAATTTTCAAAAACTATTTTTGCAAACGGCTGATGCTCAACGAGCGTGGAACTTACTCTTTGAGATGCGCAACCTCGGATCGGAGGCAATGGAAAATTGCCCCTGGTTTGAAGGGGGTGGATGGCAACGGAAAGTTGCCCCTGGTTTGAACGGCGTCTCGTGGCAACGGAAAGTTGCCCCTTGTTTGGATGATGCCGCAGCAGTCCGCAAACAGTCTTCATTGGCGATGGTCGAGCTCTTGGACACAGTGATGACGAAGACGGTCACAACAAATATATGGACACAGTCGCCTTGGAAGCGTTGGCGACTAGACTTTGGGATGAAGTTGAAACCATTGCATGGACTGAGACGCTATGAAAGCGTTGGGGGCTGGATTTCATGATGAAGTTGCCTACGTATCCCAAACATGGGAATCAAGCCTTACGTAGTTCCGGTTAAGGTACACTCGGGTATTTTAACCTTCACTTTTCAGGCTCTAACTTTTGCCAAGGCGCTCGATGCGGGTTTTCAACCTTGCGAGCTTCTTTTATTTTCCTTTGTTCATTTCTTTTTCTTTCTTTTTCACATTCTTTCTTTCTTTTCTTTTCTTTTGCATTTTTTTGCTTTTCTTTTTTTGTATTTTTCTCTTGCTCTAACTTTTGCCTGGGTCGCCCTTCCGGGTTCTCGGCCCAGCGAGCCTCTCAAAGGGTAAAGTGTAACAAGTCCATGCCAAATGGTTTTTGAAGTTGAAGCCTCTCTGTGTCTAGGAGAACGGCTGTTGCACCGATTTGTAGGAGAATCTATCATGGCTGCTCCACGAGCTCCTTCTAGTGAGATCTACTCCTTTGATGCAGATTCGGCTTTGGTGCCTCTTGCTCGTGGGCTGCCCCTGATCTGGCCATACAAACCTTGCATGACGTTTGACCGTTGAACTTTCTGAACGTTCTGAACGGGTTCAAAGTTTGAAAACGAACGGGTTGAATCTTGAGGCTGAGAGCGATCCTAGGCTGCGCAATCTCAAGAGTGATTCCACACAGGTCTTCACAGGGCCACGTAAAACATTTGTTTTTGAAAGTTTTTAAGAAAGCGACAAATCGCCTGCGCCGAAGATATTGTGGAACCAATCTGGATCAAGCCAGGATCCTTCTCAGTATTCACGCCGACAAGCATGGTTTCATTCATTAAGGGCTTAGCATGCCTCTCTTTTCTCTCAAAATGATCAAAATTTTGCAAAACCCGAGGAATTCCTTCCTCTTCGTTTTCATCACCGCAGTGCTCGAAAGAGGTTTTTGAAAAACTTAAGTTAATGCAATGAGTTTGGCGCACAGGAGAGCGGGCAAGATGTACTGTCAGCCCAATCAAATTCTCTGACACTTATGCTGAAAGCAGGCATGAAAGTGAGATAACAACAGTTGCTTCAATCAGATTTGTTGGTGTAACTGGCCCCTCGGCAGAAACAGACTCAAAACAAAAACAGATAATTACAAAACAAAACGGTGTCTGGGACAACAACCCCAGAATCACCTGGTATTATATACAAAGGGGACTGACTCGATACAACAAGACAGACCCTTAAGCAAAAAAGACTGACTCAAGACAAAGAGACAGGCTCAAAACAAAAGACTGACTCGATACCCAAGCCAGGGTTTACAAAGCTAGCGTTCACAGCCACTCAAAGATGCGTGCCAGACGCCACATTCAAAATACGTCCAGATGCCGCCCGCAGGTGGTTCACCTCCTGATTACATACTTGCAGTATCCTCAAAGTCCAACAGCTCGGTGGTAACAGACTTCACTGAGGTGGGCGGGAGGATAGCCTCGTTGTCAATCAAATCTTGCACCTCATGACGGAGGCGGAAGCAATTGTCGGTAGCATGGCCTGTCTGCTGGTGGTACGCACAGTACTGAGCAGCATCATGCGTTGCGGGGAGATTCTTCGGGAGAGGCCGAGGCTCCAAGGGTTTAAGGTGCCCTTTCTCGGCAAGGATCCGAAGTGCCTTGGACAAAGGCATGTAAAGAGCATGAAAGGTCCTGCGCCCACGGGGCAGGTACTTTTGAGCGCCCTTACTAGCTGAACAGGCGAAGGGGTCGGCAGGTGCCACCTTAGTTTTCTGATCTTTCCCGGGTGTAGGGGCAGGAATAGGAGGAACTGCCTTGGCATGACGGGGCCTATCCCGATTTTCTGACTGGCTTGAACTACCCTCAGGTGGAGTGGGGAAAGCATCCTCCACAGTCTTTGCCACAACTGCGGATATCTGTTGCTTGTTCATCCCCCCCGCTTTCAAAGCCTCGACTGCCCACAGCAGTTGTTCAATAGGATCGGTGTCTGCCTTCATTTTGTCTTTTCCTCCGGCCTCAGCCTGGTCAAGGGTTTGGGTTGCTACTTCAGAGCGAAGCCCGGTTGTTGCTGACATGTCGTGGCTGTAGCCGGAAGCCACCTCTGGTTGGCTGAGCTCTATCACAATCCGCTCCAGCAGCGGAGGCTCCTGTGGTATGAAATTCCCGGCATACGGTGCCGCTGGGGGTGAAGCTGACATTCCGTAGGCGAGATCCGCCACAGACCTCTGGAGATCACCTATCATCCCCATCAGTTCGAATGTAGTAGGCTCGCGAGCCTGATATAACTGGGGTGCCCAGACCGGGTGCACAACAGGTGACCTGGGTGGATGTGACACATCAGTGTTGGCCTCACTTTGTAGAGTGATCCCCTTCTCTAATGCAATTTTCATAACTACGATCTCTTCTGAATTCTGCGTCATCATAAGCCTTGCCGCGGCAAGGGAGAGCACTAGCTATCCTGTACCGGCTCTGGACACTCTGAACTGAAAGGAGAAACAAACAGCATTTCAGCCCAAACAGATCAAACACGGGTGTAGCTGAACAACTGTACTCTACTACTGATCACTGTTCCCAGAAATCACTGTTCCCGAAAACTGAACCCTGATACCCGCAGATAGCTGATTCTCATAACTGACACTGATACTGGTGTCCTTAGATCTGATAGTCAAACTTGCAAACTGATATATACTTTCCCTGTAGAAATACATTCTAAAAGCACATAGCAAGTAAAG
The DNA here is from genome assembly GCF_055761805.1 of Camellia sinensis. Classification (NCBI taxonomy): domain Eukaryota; kingdom Viridiplantae; phylum Streptophyta; class Magnoliopsida; order Ericales; family Theaceae; genus Camellia; species Camellia sinensis. The sequence goes on from NC_138961.1 coordinate 215,501,178, forward strand.
GGAGCCAAAACACCCCTATGTTGGGGTAGGGTTTCCCTGTCCTATTTTGTCAGGAGCTAGGGTTTCACTATGCACGCAGTGGTTTTCAAACAACCTAACATCGGGTAAGCAGCCTGTCCTAACTTGGAATGGTCACTATGGATCCGAATATGCACTAGGTCGAATGGTCGAGAAGGGTGCCCCGGTAAAACCGGGGTTTGTGTTCCCATGCTGTCAGAGCCCATAACCGGTCAGCCTTATGGTCATGCCTTGACAAGACAAGTCTCCGGCAAACCGTTCAGGAATGGCAGATGGCAAACACAGTGTCCCTAGGCGCACCAACGCACATGCAATGCAAAGAAACACATAAGTGTAATCAAAACAGGATATCACGAGTTCGAGTCAAGCTCTCTAAAATCCCCAGCGGAGTCGCCAGAAACTGTAGACGCGCCCCGCGTGGGGCCTTCGCTACTACAGTTCGGACTCGATTGGTGTCGCGGTTCTTAATCTCGAACCAAAGAGTCCAAATCTGGAAAATCGTTTTGAGAAACAGATTTTTGAAAAGAAGTGCAAAACATGGACTGCTTTGCCAGATACAGAGTCGCCACCTAAATATTTTTTAATGGGGAAATTTAGGAAACCCTGACTCGGTGCCGAAGGCCACATGTCTGTCATCACCGGAGTTGTCTCGGCTCGGGAGCTTGGGTACGATCGGGAAAGGTCAGCTATGAGCACCCCCTTTCGCCCGGTCTGAAGACTGGCCTCTACTAACCATGATATCCGATTTTGAAAACGTTATGTGTTCTTATTCCAATTGTTAGCCTAGAATTACTATGTTATGCGCACAGCAAACAAGTATAGACTAGATTGCCTAATTTGGAAATAAGCATTGCATATCCGTTCGGTTTTGAAAAGCGCTTTGGAATTTGCTACTCGCAAGTAGGCTAAAATACGGATTTCAACGAGTTTTTCCAACTCAAGCAATCCAACCTCCACCCACAGGCATTAAAACAGTTTAACACATAAGCACTTAGCCGCATGGCAGGCATACTGTCATGGCAACTCTCACACGCATGCGGGATGCTAAAGCATAAATACTTACATCGTACTCCGTGCCAAAACAATAAACTAGTTAGCAAACATGCATGTCCTAGTTCATGTTAAAAATGGCTAATGCATCACATGCAAAAATGCAATCTAGGCAGGCTCGGCTAACCCTAAACATGGCGTGTGAAATACGATTAATCGATGCACGTATTCAAATTGGAATTGAAGTACAAATGCAGTTAGCATGATGTACCGAGCCTAATGTATGCAATACAAATGCATGAATGCACGCATGCATAGCATAAGGTATGCTAATTTTAAAGATGCCCTAATCTACCATCATAAGCAAGTAAATAAAAGGGGAAGAAAGAAGTGAGGATTGGAAGACATACACTCCACTCACACACACTTATTACAGATTTACCCTCACTCGGAGAGATCGAATAAATAATACAAATTTAATTAACTACGCAAGCTAATTAATATTACAAATTGCCTAATTAATTAACAAATTAAATTAAGCTAAGAAAACAGTAAATCACCTCGGGAAATGTGCCGCCATGCATGAGCTGCCTCTGTTTTCCTTCCTTCACTCCTCTGGAGGTTGTCAAAACCTCAGGACTGCTTCTCTGGACATTGAGGAGTGCCACCGGCTGAATAGAATTGCCACCGGCAGTGTGGTGTAGTCATTGACACAAGATGAATCCATCGGCTGCTCGTTTACTGCCGGTCGGCAATATATATACTGTCGGTCGGCAAGGAATGCCTGCAGAACCTGCAATTGACAGCAACAGAGGGCAAGGCAAAGCATGGCAGCACAATTCGAAGCATATATGCACCATTCATGTCCCTTATCATGTTTATGACTCAAAGGGGCATGTGTCTCGATTCTCGGACCATCAATCACGCATTTCCATGCATGATGGCCCAAGGGATCAAGTATGCAACTTTCATGTCAAATGGAATGCAAATCAATCAAACAAAAGTCCCAACCCCTATCACCAAATGAAGGGGCAAGGAATGCATGTTGATGCAATGCAACCTAAGCATGTTATCATTCATGCAACATGAACAATGCAATGTACTTATGCAAAGCATACAAGCAAACATGCAAGGTAAGCATGCAAACCAAATAGAGGATGGACTTAAGCATGAATTAGGCAGCCCTAAATAGTCCTAAAACAGTGGCCAAAATGCCCAAAAATGGAGGCTAAACACACATGCACACATACACATGTTTAAGGGCCAACACTTAGGCATAAATTGGACAACCCTCAAGCACACTTGAAAAGGGATGGCATGGGCTAATTAGTATGCAACATAAGCTCTGAAAATCATGTTGTAAATGGTGCCACACCAAGTAATCAAAACAAGCAAAGCATGTATAAAAGCTTGGAATTAACCCAAGGACTTGAACCATGACCACATGGCGCATGAAGCAATTGATCAAGGTGAATCAAAACAGTCCCAAATCATGCAAAACAAGCCTCAAGAATCACTTAGATGGCATCTAAGCAACCTAATCCTAGAGGTATACATCATGGCACAAATATGAAGCATGGAGCATCAACTCTTGAAGCAACAAAAGGGCCACAAAATGCCAACATTTAGGTATGCTAAAAGGACTGAAATAACATGTAGGGTGGTTCCAAACCACCGAAATGATGCAAGCAACGCATACTACACATCCGCATACTTGAGGCCAATAAGCCCGAATACAAAGGAGCTATACTAAGCATGCCAAGATCAACCCAAACGCTTATGGACAGACCTAAAACATGTCAAGATGAGCACAAAATCTTCACAAATGTAAGCCTAAAACATGCTAGAAACAAAGGCACACAACCTAAGACATGTTAAGGGATCACAAGACATTACATGGCAACTATGCTAAGCATGCATGGGGTACCAAAACCAAGTAAAAAAAAGGTATGATATGACATATTAAACACAAAAAACAACTAAGGCATAGTCAACATGAAGCCTAGCTAGGTGCTCTTTCAAGAGGCCAAAAATGTTCCATTTTAAGGACAACAAGGAGAGGGGGTGGCCCTCTCCTTTTGGAGACTTCAAGGCACCATCTACACCACTGAAATCCCTCAAGATTTCAGTGGTGAAGAGGCCCAAACACCAAAGTCTCGAAACTAGCACAAAATGAGGCCTTTCAAGGCCTAAGAGGGGTCAAACACTTCCAAACCACAAAACACTCTTAATAAACAATCAAGAGGGCCTAAAAATAGAACTTTTTTGTATTATACACTAAGCTCAAAAATGATTTTAAGATAGGTAGAAATACAATGCAAGATTGTGGAATAAAAAGTCTAGATTCTTACCCTTGAAGACCCCTTCACAAATGGTGCTCCAATGGCCCTCATTGGCTTGAATCCAACACCAAAACTTCAAAATCAGTCCCTTAGAACCTCAGTAGCTAAGTGAAGGTGAAACACTAGGTGTTTGTGTGCAATAGTATGGACTAAACACACTTTAACACACATAAGAGGGAAAAAGAGAGAGATAATGTGTATCCAACCCTAACCCTAGAACTCAAACCCTAACAATGGCTGTCTAAGCTCTCCAAAATATCTCAAGTGTCTAACCCCAAAGGCCAAGAGACAAGGCTTCTCTTTATAGAAGCTTATTGTCTTGTAAAGCTTACAAGACAAGCTTCCAAGAGAGAAATCCGGGGAGCCAAAAGCAAGACAGCTGTCTTAAAATATCTGCAAAAGCAGATGCACAGTAGTCGGCCGGCCAAAAATGCCATCTTGGCCAAAAGGACTGCCGACCGGCACTAAATAGTGCTGACCGGCAACAAAAAGTGCCATTGCCGGTGGCAGCAAAAACCAGCCGGTGGCCTCTAGCCACTGCCGGTGGTGGGTGGGGATGGTCTACAAGCCCTACCCTGCCCTTCCAAGGAAAAACACAAGTGTTTGGTGCAAAACCAGACACTAAACGGTCGAGTTCGGAGATCCTGAGGCAAGGCGCGTAGCCGAGGCCTCCGAGAACTCCAAACGAACACAAACATGGATAATCACCGAGTGTTCAAACGGTGACATCCAAGTCTTGAGGACGGTCAAAAATGGGGTGTCTACAAGACTATTTCCAACTAGGATAGGTTGCTCACCCGAATGCAGGATTGTTTGAAACCGCATGCGTGCGTAGTGAAAGCCTAGCTCCTCAAAAAATAGGAAAGGGAAACCCTACCCCACCATAGGGGTGTTTTGGCTCTCACTTGCTTGATATGTGCTGTTAGGGTGTGTCTCTACAGGGAATGTATGTATCAGTTACAAGTTTGGGTATCAGTCTAAGGACATCAGTGTTTGAGGGTATCAGTATTGTGGTAGAAAATTTGGGGGCAGAAATCAGTGGTCGAGTGCAGTTTGTCCAGCTTTTGATATCAACTGTGTGTTGTCTTTATCTAAGCCGAGGTGCTGTACGTTTTTCTGATTTTTGTTTCCTTTGCTTTATTTTCTGCTTTGCAAGGTTGTATTTTCATCATTGCTTCCGACGAGGTAGTTACCCCCCAAGCACTCTGGACCCGAGTAAGAAGGCTTTATCAATCTGGGGATCTTGTGAGTGGATAACCAGTGTTTGCTTCGCTTCCACCGATTACAAGACGGAGGAGAGTTCGGCATAATTCACCAGTTCGTCAGTCACCTATGCTCAGTGCAAATCAGTTTTCTGCTTCTACTTTAGAGGGTACATAGAGTCAAACAGATCAATATCTTTCAATCAGTATAGAGGAAATGATGCGTCAACTCCAGCAAACTATTGAGGCCATGCCAGTGGGACGCTGCTCGCCAGGCGGAGGTCATCGCTCGTCAGACAGAGGTTATAGCCTAGCAGGCTGAGGTAATTGCCAGGCTTCAATAACAACAGCATCAACAACCACAAGCAGCAGCATCTGCTTCGCACCCACCCCCACCTAGGGTTCCAATACCCGGGGATGCAGTAAATGTCTAGGAAAATACGGACATTCCAATTGGGCTAGTCCCACCCCTTCCAGCAGGGCTAGTCCCACGTCAAACTTTGAAAGCATCGGCCTACCCAACGGATACACCGTTCGAGTTTGAGGTCGATCCAATCGCTCTGAAAGTGAGCAAGCTTGAAAAGTTATTCAAGCGAACTCAGGGAGTTAACTCGATCCCAGATATAGAGGATGGCTATACAAATTCGGTGGTGACATTGCCAAATTGATTCAAAATGCCTCACATAGATCGCTTCGATGGCTCGGGCGATCCTATGGTCCATTTAAGGCTGTTTTCAGATATTCTGCACCCGATGGGCTTGACTAGAATGCAGAAGCTATCCTTTTTTAGTCGGACCCTATCGGGTATTGCGGGCATCTGGTATGCTAAATTGGAGGATTCAGTGAAGAAAAATTGGGAGGAGATGGCCGAGGCCTTCATTGCCCAATATTCATACAATACTCAAATCGAGGTCACAACTCATGATCTCGGGGCAACCAGGCAAGAGCCGAAGGAGGTCTTCTCGGACTTCGTTACTCGGTGGAGGGCCAAGGCCTCCATGATGACAACCAGGCCTGCCGAGAAAGACCAAATAAGGATGGTCGTCCAGAATCTACAACCGAAGCTGCTGCAGAAAATGATTGTCTTACCCCTCCCCATCTTCATGAGATTGTGGTACATATAAAAGACGGTATGAAGCAAGGTCTGATTGACCAGGAGAAAGAACAACCCAAGAGGGCCTTTACCCACAATTCGAATGCAGCTACAAGTAGCAATGCAGCTGCAAGGACTTTTGACGTGGGCATGGTCACCACCATCACCTCAAAAACAACCACACCCTTCACCGGCTCATCTAGAGCCACCTCCCAACCAGCAAAATACCCACCTCAAGGCCAGAGGGTTTTCACCTCGTTTTACATGCCTCTGTCTAAAGCCTTGGGCATTTTGATGAGAAAAGGGCATCTGAAGCCCTTGGAGCCACGTCCATTGCCAAATCCCCTCCCTCCTAAAAACAACCCAGCCAAGTATTGTGCCTTCCATCAACAACATAGGCATGATACTGACCAGTGCTTCAGATTACGTCATGAGATTCAAGATCTCATTGACAGCAAGGTGATTGTGCCTCCCGAGAAGCCAAATGTCACCACTAACCCTTTCCCATCACATAACAACCCCCCTCCTCCACCCAAGCAAATAAACCTGATCCAAACAATGGCCGTCCCGTACGACCCCAGCATATACATCACTCTCTCCCACCTACCTAAGCCGACGGTGTTCATCTCGGAATGCATAGACTTGTGCATGATGAGCACGTCATTAACCCTACCCAAGCCAGTGGTGGTGACTGTCAAAGACAAAGCTGGGGTGATCTTAGAAGAGAGTGGGAATGTTGGTTCAGAACCTTTGGGATCTGAGAGCTTAACTGAGGAAGCATACAACCCGTGCGGTTATATTGTGTCAACTGATCAGGCCAAGCCAATGGTAGAGTTGCCAACTGGGGCAGAGCTCGATGTGGTCTGGGAAGATGGGCCAAGTCATGGGTTGGATGATCTAGCAAAGCTTGAGGAGGACATTGCAAATCTACAGTTCTTTGATGAGCAGGATCCGGGGGATGTGAGCGTCAACTGGTTTGTCCTGAATGGATCAACAGACAATACTGGGTGGCTTAGTGATGAGCCCGATGTTGTTGAGGAGCCTCAATTGAAATAGGGACAGTCAGAAACAGGAACATCTACAGTGGCCGGAGCGGTCGACAATGAGGAGAGGCTGCCGGAGAGCACCAGTACGAAGATTTTGCTCGGGACTTGGGCAATTTGTGTACAGTAGACATAGAGCAAGAAGCCGCGCTGAAGCAGTTTGAACAAGAGAAAACCAAGAATGATGATAGGGCTAGAAAAGCGAAGGGTCCTGTGGGGACAGAATGTGCTGTGCGCACAGAAACAACTACAGTAGAGCCGGACAGTTGTTTATCAGTTGCCGAGGGCATGTGGTGGGAAGACGATGATTTGCGTCTGGCCCACACTGATGAAGACTGGGGACAGAATCTCCCAGACGATACGTGGTATACTGAAAAAGTCGATCACATGACCCGGAGTGGGCGGTATTTTAAACCCCCACACCTGGACCAACCAGAGGCATCTAGGAAGGACAGGGAAGCAGAGAAGCAGAAGGACAGACTGTTAGAGGAGGAAGTTATACTGAAGCAGCTTAAAAAGATTCAAGCATACACCTCCATATGGGGACTACTCATGGCCTCGTGGGTACATAGACAAGCTGTCCTATCAGCCATGGACAAAGCTAAGCCTTCTATTGATACAACGCCCGAACAGTTGGTGGGATTGGTGTTCTCGGGTGGCGCTTCACCGGCTCTGACCTTCACAGACAAAGAATTACCGCCTGAGGGCTCCGAGCATAACAAACCGTTATACATCTCTGTGAAGTGTAAGGAAAAGTGGATACCAGTTGCCTTAGTTGATACGGGATCTGCTATAAATGTGTGTTCGTCACGAATGGCATATGCTATCGGGTTGAAGCCTGCAGATTTCGCGCCAACAGCCCAGGTGATACGGGCTTACGACAACACCAACTAGGAGGTGATGGGGATAGTGTGGATCAAAACTCAGGTTGGCCAGGGCCAATAGAACATTGAATTTCATATTCTGGATGTTCCAGCCACCTTTAACTTACTCCTTGGACGGCCCTGGCTGCACCAAGTGAAGGCTGTCTCTTCCACCCTACACCAAATGTTGAAATCCCCCCACGGGAAAGGGGTGGCAATTGTTTTTGGGAACTTTTCAATACATCCACTGCCAGAGGTTACTACGCCAATCTTGGAGATTGTACATGGCGAGGAGGATGTTTTCCTGCCTGGGTTCACCTTGGCTGAGGCTCGGCTGGTGCAAGATCTGCTAGCTATTAATGAGGGGCTGTATGTCAGTGCGCAATCTATTTACCTCATGAACAAGCTTCAACATGTGCCCGGGATGGGATTAGGAAGGGCAAGCCGGAAGGGCGTTGCTGAATTGGCCGAAGTGCCACACAATCCCCATACCTTTGGTCTAGGTTATACACCTACCAAAGAGGATTGGGTAAGAAAGGGAAAGGAGATGGTTGGAAGAGCCAGGGCTAAACAAGCTGGGAAGCACTATGAGTTAGTGCATAGACCTATCCTAGGGACCCTGAACGGATGCTTTGTCCGAGAGGGGGAAGATTTCCCGTTTTGTGGCTTTCCAGAGCCATGGCTAAATTCAGAGAGGCGGCGCTTACCGGGTTTTGAGATCTTTTTTGACTTGCAATTGCCAAGGGATGAAGTTGCCAAAGAGCAGACTGACCCACCAGCTGTGGCTGAGCAGTGTAATGAGGATATGTCCAATAGCATAGAACTCGACCTGGGAGCAGCGCTGGCCTGTCTCCTTTCGGATCTTCAGATCTTACCAGAGTGCTCGGGGCATGATTTCTCAGTTTCCATGATCGGAGATAACTCAGCTGTTGGCCCTTCTTCCGGCATTTTGGATGCATCCATCGTACCCTCCCTCGTCTAGCAATACGAGAAGGTTTTTTATCTAACAGTTCTGGGTCAGGTAGTGAACCGAAATCTGATTCCATAGAGTCTGTGGAGTCGGAATTAGATTCCAATTCATCTGAGTCAGAGTCCGATATTCCTGGGGATGATAACCTGGATGCTGTTGTCTTGTCCAAGTCGTCTTTTTCATTTTCTTTTGAGTCGGTTGTAATCAAAGAATCAGACGATCTGGAAATTGCTAATGAGAATGGTACTACTGTGGCTTTTAAGTACTTTTCTGTGCCTTTAGTTTATTGCATTAATCAGGACTTTCAATATTTTGATGAAAACGACGAGGAAGAAATTCCTCCGGTTTTAAAGCATTTGATTGACTGAGAGCAGGAGAGGTTTGTAAAACCTTTGGTTAATGAAATCACCTCAATTAGCGTTGGTGTTGAGAAGAATCCGCGTCTGGTTCAGATCGGGTCCACGTTTTCTTCGGAGGAACGCGAGTGCTTAGTCGCTTTATTAAAATATTTCAAAGATGTTTTCGCGTGGTCCTAAGAAGACATGCCTGGAATCGATCCTGAGATTGTACATCACCGGATCCCTCTTGACCCTGAGGTCTGACTTGTTAAGCAAAAGCTTCGAAGGATCCGCCCAGACTGGGCTCTGAAAATCAAAGAAGAGGTCACCAAGCAGATTGATGCAGGGTTCCTGTTAGTGTTTAAGTATCCCACTTGGTTGGTCAACATAGTTTCGGTGCCGAAGAAAGATGGCAGAATTCGGGTATGTGTGGACTTCAGAGATTTGAATAAAGCCAGTCCGAAGGACAACTTTCTTCTGCCGCATATCGACGAATTGGTGGACTTCACTACAGGGCATGCGCTGTTCTCATTTATGGATGGATTTTCCGGGTACAACCAGATTTTGATGGCCCCCGAAGATAGGGAGAAGACTGCCTTCACTACCCCGTGGAGAACCTACTGCTATAGGGTGATGCCGTTCGGTTTGAAGAATGTTGGGGCTACTTATCAACGGGCTGCAACCACAATCTTGCATGATATGATCAACAAAGAGGTTGAGGTATACGTAGACGACATGATTGTCAAGTCCAAGGAAAGAGAGGGCCACTACACCACCTTGAAGAAATTTTTCCAACAGATCAGAGAGTATCGATTGCAGCTGAATCCTCAGAAATGTACTTTCGGTGTTATAGCAGGGAAAATGCTGGGGTTCTTGATTACTCAAAGGGGCATAAAGGTCGATCCTTCCAAAATCAAGGCCATCTTAGAAATGCCACCACCAAAGACTGAAAAGGAGGTGCGAGGCTTTTTGGGTAAGGTACAATTCATAAGACGGTTTATTGCAAAATTAACCTTGAGTTGTGAACCACTGTTTGGTCTCCTGAAGAAATGAAAGAAATTCCAGTGGGATGACCGATGCTGTAGACCGCCAGAACTTCCTCTACGCGCCCCCCTTTCGGAGAGGGCGCGGATTGGGTTCATAGCTACTACAGTTTGGACTCCTGTCATGGTTCTGAATCTAATCTCGTAAAGTGTAATGCGAGACTGATAAATCACCAAAGAGTCTAAATCCAACAATTGGTTTTGGAAAATCAATTTTAATTAAAAAGCGCCAAACATGGACTGCTTTGCCAGATTTTAGAGTCACCACCTAAATATTTTATTTTGAAAAATTTAGGAAACCTTGGCTTGTGCCTAAGGCCATGTATCCATCATCACCAAAGTTGCCTCGGCTCGGGAACTTAGGTACGAGAGGGGAAGGTCCTGAAATGAGCACCCTCGCTCGCCTGATCAAAGGATCGGCCTCTACTAACATGATATGTTGTTTTTGAAAACACATGTGTTCTTGTTTGATTATTAGCTAACCTCACTATTTGATGCGCACAACACACAAGTATAGACTAAATCGCTCAATTTGGAACAAAACATCTCATGTTTGTTTTCGAAAAATGGTTTGAATTTGCCACCCTCAAGTGGGCTTAAAATAACATGATTTGCTACCCTCAAGTGGGCTTAAAACTCACATTTTGATGAATTGTTCCAATTCAAGTAATGAAGCCTTCATCCATAGGCATTCATGTAGTTAATCACTTAAGCACATAGCCTCATGGCAAGTATGCTATCATGGCAGTCACTTACACACATGCAAGGATGCTAAAATATATACACTTACAGTGTACTCCGAGCCAAAACAGGAAACTAGTCAGAAATCATGCATGATCCTAACTATGTGAAATGCCTAATGCAACACATGCAAAAATACAACTAAATAGGCTCGGTTATCTAAGATGGCATATGAGTGCAACACTCGATAACATGCTTTGAAACACGTATTCAAGTAAGTGTATTGAAATACAATGCAGTTTGTATGATGCGCCGAGCCCGGTGCATGCAAGACAAATGAATGATGCACGCATGCAAAGCATAAGTATACTAATTGAAACATGCCCTAATCTAACCACTGAAAGCAGTTAAGTAAAAGGGAGAAAGACGTGGGGTTAGAAGACATTTACACACACACGCACACTTATTACAACATTTTCCCTCCCAACGGAGGGTCCGAATAAAATGAAAGCTAACCAGCTACGCTAATTAAGCTAACTATTACAAACCAACTAATTAACTAACTATTCTAGCTAATTAATTATTACAAACCAAATTGAATAACTAGCTAATCTAAGCTAATTAGAATATTACAAAGCACTAAGCTAAATTAATTACAACACAGGTAATCAACTACAACTAGCTAGCAAAAGCGATAAATGGCCTCGCGGGCGAGGGAAATATGTATGCACGGTTGCGTCTTCCCAGAAATCCACCGCCTTGCCTCAAGACGCCTCTGTTTGCACTCTTTTGAATCTTTGAAAATTACATAGATTTCCAAATTGCTTCTTTCTGATCTCAAGAACACCTTGAGGGCTGAAATTCCTCCTGTTGCTGCAACAGAGCACAGACAGAGACAAGACAGTGTATTTGCAAGAAAATGTATGCACTTCCACACTCCTTATCATATCTCAAGCTCAAAGGAGTATGGCACTTGACTCTTGAGCCAACAACCAAGCATTTTTGTAGCATGGTGGCCAAAGGATCAAGCTTACGCAAAACTCAATGAATGCACACATAAGACTCGAAAGGCCTCCACCCTATCATGCACAATCAAGGGGGACGACGACCAAGAAATGAGGCAGGTTTCATCACTTCAAGTATGAAACGCCCCTCATTTCTCGCATTTGGATTAACGTTCGATCCAAACACAATGCAATGCAACACACATGCAAACAACATGCTCATCTATCGATGCTAGAGTGGCATGCACAAGGCTCTATCATGTAAGCAATGCATGCATGGCATGTTTAGAAGCTAAGGCATCAAAGCTAGCAAAGAGCATAGCACTATAGGCACACAATACTAAGCCTAAATGACCAAACCAACCTCGGACAGAGGTTAAATACACCAAAACAGTGGCTGAAATATACTAAGATCAAGGCATATAACACAAGGAAAATATGCACGTTTGATGGCTCACCAACAAGGCATGAAGACATAACTCTCAAACACATTGGAGGAGTGGAAAATGTGAGAGTGTTGCAATGACATATGCTCTGAAATTACATGCCAAGTGAAGCCATATCATGCAAATAGCTCAAATAAAGCATGCCAAGAGACTTAAAATACAAAGCTAGTCAAGGGCTTTACACTACAACCATACTAAGCAAGGCTCAAATGACCTTAAGCACTCAAAATAGACCTAAGGCAGGTCAAAATGGTAGCAAAAACATGCTAGACTTGCAACATAGATGGCAAGAAAGATAGGCTCCCGAATTAGCTCATACACAAGGCATAAGGGCACAACTCTTAAACACAATGAAAGAGTGATAAACATGAGAGTATGGAAAAAGTTTATGCTCTGAAATTACATATCAAATGAACCCATATCATGCACACATCACAAATATAGCATGCTAGGGGTCCCAAAGTGCAAGGCTAGTAAAGCCGAATACACTATAGCTATGCAAAGCCAAGCTTGCATGACCAAAACCACTCCAATCAGACATAAAGAATGCTAAAACATAGCCAAAAATGTGCTGGAGTGAAGCATACACATGCTAAATCAGTAGGCTAAAACACAAAATACACTAGGCTAGTGAACAAAATTGCACTACAAGTGCAAGGAGCATGCAAGAGGCAACCAAACCAACACAAATCAGAGTTATGACATGTCAAATAATGGCTAAAAACATGCTTCAACTAAGCAAATTCAAAGCACAAAGACATGCTACTTTGCAAGGCTACAAGTAGGATTACACTACAAGTATAAGAAGCATGCAAGAGGTGACCAAGACAACCAAAAATAGAGTTATGGAAGGTCTGAAAATTCACAAAAATGAGCCTAAAGAAAGCCTCTAAGAAGTAAAAACACATGCTCTTTTGGAGGGCCATCAACACATGCAAACAAGAGAAGAGGAGAGGGGACCACCCCCACCCGTATGGGACCTCAAAACCACTTTTTCACCACTAAAATTTCTCTAAGTTTTAGTGGTGAGAGGGCCAAAAAGGGATAGCCTCAAAGGCCTTAAAAGATGGCACAAAACAAGGCAAAACAAGCCACCAAAGGGGGTAAACCACCCCTAACTCAAACGAAGCCTTAAACAACCATTTTAACCACTTAAATATAGAAATTTTTTTGGTTGAAACTTAGGCAAAAAAAAAACATGCAAAGGTGGCCAAGATTGTGTACAAAAATAAGCTTAAAAGACAGAGATGCTCACCCTTGAAGAACCACAGCAAAACAACAACTTCTTCAGCCCAAAACTAGCTTTTAGAACTCAAATATCACCCCCAAGAACTTCATCTCAATGATGGTGGTGTTTGATCAAGAGTTCCTTTGCAAATCCTCCAAGAATTCCCATCTTCAAGCACTTTTAAGCACAAATATATATATATATATATATAGAGAGAGAGAGAGAGAATTCTAGAGAGAGAGTAGATTTTTTGCTCTAAAAAAATTTGAACCCTCTCTCTAAATGGGAAGCACTTCCCCTTATATTGAAATGCAAGCAAAAGCTTGCTCAAATCCTTCCCTACACGTGTAGGGAGGATGCATTCTGTGCCTAACAGCTGGCACAGCTGGCACAAAAAATATCAGCAGAAAGTGCAGAAAGGCCGCCGACCAGTTAAGGTGGTTGACCGACCACCCAAAGTGGTCAACAAGGACAAAAGTTGGTCGACAGGGGGGGGGGGAAGGTGGTCTACACAAAGAGAAGAAGGTGGTGGTAGGCTGCCGACCACTTAAGGTGGTCGATCGACCACCAACCCTAGCTGACCGACCACCACAAGTGGTCTACAGAGCAGAAAACTGGCTGGTAGGGGAGAAAAGTGGTCTACACCTCTACTTCTCTCTCCAGGCAAAATGGGGCACCAAGGCTTGGCTTAAAACAAACACAAAACCAAGAGAGCTCAGAGACTCAGGGGCAAGGCGCGCAGCCGAAAATCTCGGGGACTCCAAACGAGCGCGAACAAGCGCAATCATCGAGCACTCAAACGATGACGTCCAAGTCTTTAGGATGGTCAAACATGGGGTGTCTATAGTTGCCCCTTTTTTACAGAACTTGGAAGTCATGAAATGACGGGAGTGAATGTCAAAGCCCAGAGATGACCCATTTTTGACAAGGCCGAAGACTTAAACAAACGGGCAAGATAACAAATAGATATGCCCGAAGGCCGAGGCAAAATGCAAATGAACATGCACGATGCAAGAGCATAACTTATGATCATGCAAAGAAAACTGTAATGAAACATTTGAATGCAAATACTAGGCATAATAAATGCAACATTTTAAGCAAGCGAATAAGAAACAACAATCTCACACATTCCAACATAAAAGATGTAAGAAGATTATATAATTCCCACCATGCGTCATGCGGGAAAGGCCAAAAGCGACTACCGGGGAAACCCGGAGTCTCAAACGAAACAACTCTCAGCGTATCACACGCGAGAGAGGGAAAGGTGACACCTCTCGGCGTATCACACACGAGAGAGGAAAACAGCACCTCTCAGCGTATCACACGCGAGAGAGGGAAAGGTAACACCTCTCAGCGTATCACAGGTGAGAGAGGACATGCAAGAGAGGGAAAGGCAACACCTCTCTGTGTATCACACGCAAGAGAGGGAAAGGCAACTGTCGATGTAGACATTAGGCATACCCGAATGTCTCTAACCAACGAGGTGAACTCAAAGGACAGGAAAGATCTTACCTGGAATTCCTCTAAATGAACCGTACATACAATATCGTCTGGTTGCATCAGCTTCGAATGAACTGTACATACAATATCGTCTCATGCGTAAGAAAGAAACTCAACAGGTACAATAAAACACAATGCATATTCTATGCAGAATTGACAACACGTTCCGTGTTTAAAAGCCAAATGCACGTTCTACGCGTATGCGAGGAGTGCATATTCTACGTAAATGCGGCAAACGCATGTGAGTGCAAGAGAGTTGAACGCATGTTCCTTGCAACATTTGAGATACATATTCTATGCAAAATAAGAAGTACATAACAATGCAAGTGACAAGGTGCATAACAATCCAAGTGGAGACACGCATATCTTATGCAAAACAAAAGTGTGATATAATCAAGAAATAAGTGTACATTCAATGCAAAACACCGAATGGAGAAAACATGCCTTCACAAGGCCGATTCAAATACAACCTCCGATTTACCTCTCGCAGGGGTGACAATGCATTCAAAAAGGATACACTTCGCTCATGAAGGCTTGACGACGAGTCGTGCATTGATGACATAAATCGAAGCTCCCGCAGGGACTTTTTGAGCCAAAAAGAGTGAACTTTGCTTGCACTTTCTTGAGGGCCAAGGACTCCAAACAGCATACAAATACATAGGGAGAACATTGGGAGCCTGCCGACCACCTTGAAAAGCTGCCGACCACCAAAATCATCTATTGACCATTAGGTGGTCGGTCGACCATAAAAACTGGTCGATCGACCAGTTTAGGAAAATTCAGGGCAATTTGATCTTTCAAGGCTTGGGTCTTTAAAACCACAACTCCAAAGCACAAATGCTCACACATACAAGGCCGAAAATCAGTCCTCTTCCTTCCTAGACCTCTTTTCCTCTTAGATCCGGGCTTTACACGCGTTTTCCAACGCCCCACGCAAAGTTGATTCACGAAAACTCTTCGGTTTCCTTCACTTTAAACCGAACAGAAATTGTTTTCGGAGCTTCTTTCTCCACTTTCAACATTTGAGGTATGTTTGCCTTGAATTTGCCTTGAGTTTGGCACCTTTTCCTGGGTTTTGACTTTCTTTGACTTTTTCTCTTCCTGAGAGTTGACTTTTGTTGACTTTTGGCACTTTTTGCTCATTTTGCTCATTTTTGTTCATCTTTCACCTTCTTTTCACATGGCCGACAATGCTCCATACGACGAGGGTTCTTCAGGGATGGAGGAGGAGCCCGATATCATTCCACTGCCGCCTAGGACTCGGTTTTTTGATCCTACGACGTACCGTCTTGAGGTACATATTTTGTCACCCAGCACAGCTCGCCATTTTACCAGGTTTGCACGGCGCGCCCCCACAGATCTTCTACTGAGGGAGCCGGAGTCTCACCTGTCTCACTACGCGCGAGGTACGTACTGCACTCTCACATTTCCTACGATTCACTTTACATTTCTTGCACAATTCATGCTTTTGCTCTGTATTTCGTCTGCTTGTTCAGAACACATTGACATACACAACGCTTCTGTTCATTTTGAACACAACTCACACACTGCATCTCTGCTCATTCTGAACACAACTCACACACCGCATCTCTACTTATTCTGAACACAACTCACGCGCTGCATTTCTACTAATTCTGAACACAACTCACATGCTGCATTTCTGTTCATTTTGAACATAACTCATATGCTGCACTTCTGCTCATTCAGAATATAACTCACATGTTGCATTTCTACTCATTCTGAACATAACTCACATGCTGTATTTCTGCTCATTCTGAACATAGATAGCTTCCCCTCCCATTCGGGGATATGGATCAATCATCGCGAGGAATTGGTATATGCAGCTCCTCGACGGTGTTCGACAGATTGTTGATGAGGCAGGGTTCGGGCTATTTTGCACGGGGTTATTGCGTCTTGCGGCGAGTAGGACCTTCCTGGGTGCACTAGTAGAGAGATGGTGGGACACCACCAACTCCTTCCATTTCTCTGCTATTGGGGACATGATGATGACCCCGTACGACTTTGCTATGCTGACGGGTCTCAAGGTGGGAGGCCGGCCGATCCCATATTACTCCGATATGGGTGAGTGGGAGGCAGCACAGACCTATCTACTCAGAGCCCATCCGCCGATCTACCGATCATCAGGCACAGTCAGATATACCTAGTTCACAGAGCAGTACAGAGGGACTGTACCTGAGACTGTTGAGGCCATGGAGCAGTACGCCCAGGGATTCCTGATGTTCCTTCTCGGGACCACATTGTTCTTCGATAGGGGGAACACGGTCGGGCTGCATCTTCTGAGTGCTCTACTAGACCTATCCCAGGTTTGGCACTTCGATTGGGGCAGCGCTGGCCTTGCTACCCTTTATTGCTATATGACCTCGACCTCCCACATGAGTGGGAACGTAGTAGGCGACTATTGGAGAGCCTGCGAGGTACATTCTACCCTTTTGATTTACATTTCTGCTTTTCATTACCTGTACACTGCACACTTCACACATTGCACACATTACATTCTGTGCTCCGCATTCTGCACTCTGTATTCTGCACTCAGCATTTTGTATTTTTTGTATATTCTGTATTTTGACTGCCACCATCTTGCCTTTCACAGCTGTGGGTGTGCGCATATTTCCCGACGCTTGCCCCCGACCCAGAGGTCGAGACACCGCTTGATGTGCCATACTCGCATAGATTGGACGGCCGGTACCAGCCGAGGCCCCGGGAGACCTTGCCATACCTTCGCCAGTACTTCGATACTGTGAGGGCGTCCGAGGTAAATCAAGACTCACAGTCCTTTATGCTTTCATCTACAATTCATTTTGTATAACTGATGACAACTAATCAGCTCACACACTTGTTATTTGCAGATAGCATGGCAGCCTTGGGCATCGATGCCCGGGTTTGTTCAGCTTCAGTATGCCGGGGCTTGGGATGCCTCCAGGCGTCAGATCCTTTTCGAGGGACCCGCAGGTCAAGCCTGGTTTCTCAGTGTGCGCTTCATGCGCCAGACGATGGGCCTACCACTACAGTATGTCCCTTCGGTGCCCTCACCTTCCATGCGGGGGACATATATGCTCTCCCTTCAAGGACTCATTGGCTCCATGCGGGGTGAGGAGACAGACCATTACATCGGAGAGGGGGACTACACGACCTACATGGAGGTATATCTGATGCCTTATTTGATAGGCACACATGCTCCCACACGCAGGATGGCTGATAAGCCCTCATTGAGAAGGGTTCGGGCTGTCGATGTCCCTTCGACGAGCCGAGCTCGGGCACCACGGGGTGAGACCCGAGGGGTGTCTTCTTCTAAACAATTGGCTGGATGGCCAGGTCCTCTGACTGAGCTGACAGGTTGGCGACTGGGTGAGGGGCCTTACCAGATTCCGATTGGGCCCCTATTGCCTGATCATCGATACGTCAGGTCACCTAACTCACCACCGGTATACCTTACAGCTTTTATGCATTTCAGTTTCATTCAGATATCTGTTCATCTATCCATTCATGGCTTTAACTTACATTTGCAGCCCACCACAGGGTATGTCGAGGAGTTGCTTGAGGCGATGGCCTCACTCGAGGGTATGGTCCTGTGGTGAGAGTTGATGTTGCACTCCCATGGCATTCCGGTAATTTTTCAATTTGCTTGCATTTTGGCCATCATATTTCTACTGATATGCCTAAACTGAACATTTCATTGCACTGATTCATTGTATATATAGATCACATCTGACGCTACACACCACATGTGCATACTATATCTGCTTTTTGCAAACATTTACCTCACACATTACACTTGCATCTGATGTACACACGATGGCTAACATATATTCAAACTGCCTTTTCGGGTGACACCCCTCCAGACATAACAATCAAAGACAGGGGCAGGATCATCAAGACCTACTCCAGCAACAGGCGGCCGAGGGAGGCGTCAGGAGCCTGTTACGCACGATGATGAGGGGTCATCAGAGGGTGGCGGCGATGCTGAGGAGGGCTCTAAGGATGAGAGTGGAGACAGCTCTGGTTCAGACGGCGGTACTGATGGTGACGATGCTCCAGAGTCCTCTCAGTCGAGGAAGAGGGTGAGGAGGGCCTCTCTGTCCTGAGTTGGACGGCACAGATTCAGACGCTTTTCTTTTGCTTTATTTCTCTTTTTGCTTTAGTTTTTGCACATTGTACAGCCTTAGGCAGTTTTATTTTCTTCAAAACTTGTACCTTTTGTAAAGAGAAACCATGATGGAATGAAAACAACTTTTTGTTCAAAAAGTGTTGTATTTTGTATTCTAAACATCGCATCACACCATTTTACACAAAAATGAGATTGATGGAATTTTGACTTGTATTGACAATTCTTTGCCAGGTAGTGAACCAAACAACACAAACCGAGTAAAACAACTGAATAAGCTAAACGAATACGACTCGATAAGCAAATGCAACAACTCGATAAGCAAATGCAACAACTCGATTAGGAAATCACAACAACTCAATAAGCAAATGCAATAACTCGATAAGCAAATGCAGATTGGACAAACAAAACAACAGGATGCATCCGAAACAGAAATAAACTTAGATTTTCACCATTCTGAGCACACAGGAAGGCTACGGACTCTCTGCTGGAGACAAGAAGCAGTTGTAGACCGCTTAGGCCCATTGCCGACCAGAAAAGGTGGTTGGCGACCACTTTTGTGGTTAGTCAACCTGAACAGGTTGGTCGGTCAACCAGTTATGCAGGGGGGTCCCCAGATTTTTGTCACATGTCCCCCACTAGTGCCTTCTCTACTACAAAAGGCTACAGCTTCGTAATCTCCTCATTATGACTCAATTTTTGCCCAAAATGGAAGGATTTCTTGCCCAAAAACTCTCTAATTGGCTCGCAGCTTTAGATGGCTCTGAAAAGTTGAATTTCTGGGGTTTCGCAATAAATGCACTATTCACGCTTAGTCGCACCCCATTGTGTTTTCTATTCCTTCATGCCGCAGCAAAGTGTTGGAATCCGGTAACTCATGTTTTTAGCTTTGGCGGACAAGAGATGTGTCCCACTTTCGAAGAGTTCCAAGCTTTGATAGAGTCCGAGCGTGAGGAAGAGATATTGCCCTAATTCTGCTTCGGCCACATCCAAGCCTTATGACTGATGTGTGGGCTTACTTTGCATGGCGCTCGGTCTTTGATTCACGACAGGGAGTTGGACATCCCCAGCTTGATTCATCAGTTTTTTGATGCCGATGACTGCAGCGAATATCACTGGCAGGGTTTTCGACGACACGCCCTCTACTTGTGCATGTTGTCTCGTTTCTTGCTTTCCCCAAGCTCCGGAGGATCTAGCGTCCGTTTGATTGAGGTTGCCCAAGGTTTAAAAGAGGGCAAGAGCGGCATTGGCATGACACTAGCTGAGACACTAATGGGTTTGGATGCTTTTCATCGCTGGGAGTCGACTAGGTTCGCGGGGAGTCCACTACTGTTGCAGGTAATGTTTCCCACCCTTCTCACATGTGTATTCCTCACATCACTCGACCCTCAGGCTCTGTTTTTCCCTCAAAACCCTTTTCTCACTTTTCTTTCCTCGTACACCTCTCTATTATTTAATCTCTCATTTTTCATCCCTCCCCAACTATGGTTGATGGACAAGTTGAGGGTGGTGGACTCATGCCCAGCATATTCAGCACGCGGCTATTTCTTCCGACAACGACTAATTGATGCCCTAGATGAGGGATGGTGGTGCGAATAGACATGCAGTCTGTCTGTTGTTAGCATTGCTTGGCGCTGCCCCTGGCTTAATTTACCGGCGATGAGCTACAGCATGTCTCGCCAGCCCGGGATTCAGTTGATCAGCCTGACACACTACGTCTTTTACTTCCCATTTCGAATTTGGCGCCAATTTGGACATGATCAGACTTGCCCGGAAGATAGGGTAGAGTACCCTGCTGCATTTCCCGTCTAAGGCTCACATCTGGCTCGGTATGCCACAGCATGGAGGACGAGAGAGCTTATGGCCCCTGCGCCCATTTAGTTGCATCCTTTCTGATGAGTGCATAGCTTGGCTAGATGAAGAGGCGCAGGTTGGGCCTACTTTGGCATCAGAGGCTTCGACCAGCTTCGGGAGTGGGCGCAGGAACCCCTGGCTTATCCATGCCTTGAGTTTATTGCTTTATCAGTACTTTCAAGTTTTCTTTATGAATGTAATAAAAAAGCAACTTCAATTTGTATTCAAGAGTTGGAGAACTCTGTACTGAAATCAATGTAATTGAAGGTTGTGGATACTGAAAATTTTTCGTTTGGTCCAAAAATGGTCTAAGTCGTAAAAAGATTAATTTGAACAAAATCAACTTTTATTAAAACTTTTCAAAACCATTTTCGATATGGATCACAACTGGACACGCCTGAGATATATCACTGAGATGTACAACCCCGGATCCAAAACAACTGGAAAGTTGCCCCTAGTCTGAACAGCACTGCACTGGAGATCACAACCAAGCTCTAGAATCCAGAATAGACAAAGATGACCAACATGATCACATGGACAAAGTCAATTTGGAAGTGTTTATGGCTGGACTTCAGAATGAAGTTGCCTACGTATCCTAAAGATGGGAATCAAGCCTTACGTAGTTTGGTTCAGGTTCACTCGTGTATTAACACTTTCCTTTTGCGCTCTAACTTTTGCTAAGGCCGCCCTTTCTGGGTTTTCAACCTTGTGAGGTCAATTTTTATTATTTCAAATTTTATGTGCTCTAACTTTGCCTAGGTCGCCCTTTCAGGTTTTCGGCCTAGCAAGCCACTCAGGGATAGTATTTCTTCAACTTGTCCATGTTGATCAGCTGGGAGAACTCTAGGCCATCTAGGTATATTAGAACGACAGCTCCACCTGACTAGATAGACTTGATGATGTGGGGACCAGTCCAATTAGGTCTGAACATGCCCCTAGGGTCATGGATGGGAGCTCAGTTGTCCTTAAGCACCAAATCCCCCTCTTTCAAGTTCCTGGACTTAACCTTCTTGTTGAAAGCCCTGGAAATTCTTCGTTGATAACCCTGGACGTGATACAGTGCTTTCAGCCTTCTTTCATAAAATAGCATGAGTTCTTCGAATCTACTCTGCTGCCAGTCTGCCTCAACTATCTGACACTCAGCCAATACCCGTAATGATGGAACCTCAACTTCGATAGGCAGAACAGCCTTCATCCCATAGACCAAGGAATATGGAGTTGCCCCAGTAGAAGTTCAAATTGAACTCCAGTAGCCCCAAAGAGCAAATGGCAACTGTGGAGAAGTGGTTTGGAAATACTCTTTAGATCCTGGAGAACGCTCGTGATCCTCTTCTGGTCACCTGAAAAGGAATAAACACTCCGGTCGGGGGTGCCAGAATTAGCACTCCGACAGACAAGTCAGATTCCACACTCAAGAATGCTTGTATTCTAAGTTAAGGACAACAATTCTCACTTCCACTTCTTAGTCTGTTGTTCCTTTATTTATACTTGTTTCTTGGGCCTCGTGGCCAGGCCCACTTGTCACTCATTATTCTCTTTTTCACTCAGCTCCGTAGCTCAGTATCTATTCGGCCTATCTATTATATTCGACATCCTTATCGTGCAAGGTAGAGCCGTGTAAAGTCTGTCTTCTAGAGTATGCTTCTGATTATTCCAATTATCCGACTCCCACAATTGCCCCCCAAACACCTCGCTAGCATCAGTTAGTCAGCATGTTTGGCTAGAAGTCAAGAATTCAGCGGTTAATTCTATTCCCGATGTGTGTCAAAATGCATACGTGTTCTTTGGTCACTGTAACGCTTTCCCACCCCATTCGTGCTTCTCTCGCATTTATTGCGATTTGAAACTCAAGTCCCTTCGAAAATATGCTTTTTTGAATATTTGAACCTCCTGGACTGCCAGTCGGTATCTCTTCTTCGACGCGTTTTTTGCAACTCCTATCCGTTCTCTCCTGGTCTCCTTTGCCTTTCGTAAGTTTTCTTCTCTTCTCTTTGCAGTCCTATTTCATGCTTTTATTTTTGATTTAGAATATCATTGAGTTCTTATTAGAATGGCTAAGCATTTGAAAGACCTCCATTCCGAGGGTCAAATTTCTGGGTTCCGAAGACATTTTTCTATCCCTGAGGATGTCTGTCTTTCTCTGGTAATGAACAATACCCTTGATATGGAGAGGGACGACCAAAATATAATCGTCTTCCCTCTCTTGTCTGTTGCGGACGACGGAGTTCGCTTTCCCCTACACCCATTTCTCAGGGCCGTCCTCCGCTATTGGAATCTGATTCCCTCGCAACCCAATGTGAATTTTTTTCGAATCGTAATGGGAATCGTAGAGTTGAACCAGCGTCTCAAGATTAACCTTGGCATTCTGGTGATTCGACACTGCTATGCTTTAGCCGAATCCTCCGTTCGGCTCGGGCGCTACTTTCTCAAGGCCAAGGACACCGACCATCATTTGGTAACGATGCTTGCCAGTTCTGGAAAAAGAGTTGACGATGTAATGGTCAATGTCCGAGGCAACTGGGAGTTTGACGAAGGCGAAGATCACCTAGACCCTATTCCCAGACGGAGGGGTGAACCAAATTGCCATGTAACTCCTTGTTTGTTGATCTTTCTTTTATGCGGCTCTTTCTCCAAACCTTACCCTTTGTTCTTACAGGCAATAAGTTGAAGAGGATTTTGACTTCGTCTGACGACGCAATCCTTGCAGAAATTAAAACTGCACTAAAGTACTTTGGCCGTCCAAACGTACAGAAGCAAAGGAGGGCTGCTCATATTCTCCTACGGTACGAGCCTACCTATACTACGTTCTTGGCCGTAGACGACATCCCAATCCCAACCGGCGAACAACACCTTACGGCTCTTGTCTTCCCCAGTTTCAAGATCCTTAGGCAAATTGGTCTCGAAGCTTTTGATTCAGAGCAAAGTTTAGAGCCGGTTGTCGAGGTAAATGCCGAATTATCGAGCGAGTTTGCCGCCGAGGCCGAAGAGGTCGACGAACTTTGAAATCAGCGTTTGAGGCAGCCGGTCTTAACCAGCCTAACTCACCGTCCACTTCGGGTCGGGCAGAGTTTTCCTTTGGAGATATTTTTACAAACTTGGGAGACCTTCCTGACACTTTTTCAGAAGACATGGCTGGGGAGAATCTCACACAGATGGCGAGAGAGAGAAATGCCGAGCGAATGGCCGCTCAAAAGAAAGCTGAGGCCGCTCGTTCTGAGCCTGCCCCGGTTGAGTCCTTACAACCAGTTACTGGAGAAGAAACGATGCAAGTTGTTATGGCCGAGACGGAGGGGGCTGAATAGCAGGTTACGGAAGAACGGCTGGTTTCAAAAGAGCAGGGTGAAAAACGTTCCACCAAGGAAGAGGCCGGCTCAACGGATAGCCCTGCTGACAAACGGCCTCGCTTAGAGGAATCTGACGTGGTTGTCCCCTTCGTTGTTCAATCGAAGATCAAAGACACGCCAATCTTCTCTAACGCATCTTCCATGAAGGATCCAGCCGTGGCATTGAGCCTTGTCGCCTCAGTTTCGCTATCGGCTGACAAGGCCACCTTTTGAGAAGAGCCGGATTTGGTAGCTATAGCGTTCGCTGCCCAGTCGACCCTTCTGGTATGTATACGATACTTTTCTTTTTTGCTCGTTTGGTTTGGTTTGCATACAATGTTGCATGATGTGGTGATCCAAACTTGTTTTGTAGACGGTTGGAAGGATAGCCGAACTAGGCCACTGGCAGCGTGATGCCATTGAAAGAAATGGTCGCTTAAAGTTTGAAGCTGAAGGTGAAAGAAGCAGGGCCGAGTTCGAGGCGATGAGGGCCGCAATGGAAAGTGCTCTAGCCAAAGCTGAAAAGGAGAGGGTTCGGACTGCTGACCAGCTCAGATCTGAAGACGAGAATAGGGCGAACGCGAGCGAGGAGTCGCTCAAGTTAGCCCAGGAGGCGCTTTCCAAGGCAGAGGCCGAGTTAGAAGAATTGAAGGAGGCCAAGGAAAAAGTCAAATCTGTAGCTTCTACGGCGCTAGAAGCTGGGAAGAGCGCCGCCTTGAAGGAATACATAGATGAGGCCCCCAAATTCGAGAATCAGGGATTCAAACACGGGTGGCTCAAAGCCCTTGCTGCCGCTAGAGTTACATTGGCCTTGCCAATTCCATACGAGCAAGTGGACATTGAGCCACTTGAGTCTGATCCCGAGGATTGATCTAGGAGACATTCTAGTTTTATCAAGTATCTTTAATTTCAATGTACGTTTTTGTTTAGTGGATTCAAGGTAATTTTCATGTATATATTAGTTACTATCTGAGCTCAATTTATTAATGAAAATTTCCTTCTCGTTTCACTGTTACTTGTACGCAGTTTTTGATATTAATGAAAGGTTTTGCCTTCCACTACTTTGAATAAAAGTGTAATCTTGGCAATTATATTAGTTTAATCTCAATTTATCTGAAGAAGTAAATCGACTCTTTGTGCCGAATAGGACTAGTAAATCGATTCATGAAGCGGCTGCGGCACTCAAACTGAATAGATTGATGAATCTTCCTTTCCCCCAACTGGTTCATGAATTTGAAACGCCAAATAGTACAATATTGACAAGTGTATTCGTGAAACGGCCGCGGCACTCAAGCCGAAAATATTGATGAATCTGCCCTTGCCTCAACTGCTTCATGAATTTGAGACGCCGAATAGTACAATATTGACGAGTGTATTCGTGAAGCGGCTGCGGCACTCAAGCCGAAAAGATTGATGACTCTACCCTTACCCCAGCTGGTTCATGAATTTGCCCTTGTGGAAGTTAAGACTGCCTGAATCAGTATTTGATGGGGGCACGACTTGGTCGGCTTCGGGCTGTTGAGGTTTCGATATTAATGAGATTACCTTGGAGGCGCTGCCCTCGCAGGGAATCTATGAATGAAGGTCATATTTAAGTGCCCAGTGAGCAACTTAGTCCAGGTCTTTGACGAAGAATAAACAAGCATGAATGTCGAATAGACTCTTCTTAAACAACAAAGGGGAAACGAGGACGCTAGCTGAGCAGGGAGGAGACACGAACCGAAGTGGCGAATATTCATGCTCGGGAGGTAGGATTTCGAGGGATTGGGAGAGACGTCAATCTCCTCGTCATCGAAGTAGGTCACCCAGGAGAGACAAGGAGCCACAGGGCAAATCCCCGCAACCCCGTTCTGGAAGGGAACCCGGTGAGAACCCATGCCCATTGAGTTTTACAGTCTCCGTGGGGAATAGGCCCATGACAGATGCGGACTCGATCGTTCGAGATTCGAGTGTGGCAGTCGAATTTGCTCGATAGATTTTTCCTCCCGAGGTCCAGCAGTCGATGGTAGGTCGACAGGACTTCGAAGTGTTTCGTGAAGGCATTCACGGTACGGTGAAGGGGTTCTATACCGCCTACGAAATCGGCATGCGTCTCCGTGCTTCCCGCCGAGAAATAGAGAAGAGGAATGAATGCATCCGTAGCTTGGAGGCTCGCCTAGAATCGGCTGAGCATGAGCTAGGGAAGGCCAAGGCCGTTCAGGCATAACCCGTCGGACAGGCTAACCCAATCGTGGAAGAAAGGGTCAACCAGCGGCTTATCAGTACCGCGCTTGCCGATCGCGATACGACGAGCATGGTCGCGATGGAATCCGCGAAAGGGAGGGCTTATGAAAAAGGCTTCCACGATGGCTGAAAAGTAGGGATACAGAAGACCAAGGAAAAGCTCGCCGAGGAAGTTTGTCTATGCGAAAATCGTGGATTTAAGCATGGTTGAATTAAGGCTCTTTAGGCCGAGGAAGCTCTCCGAGCAGCGGGGGTCGATTCGGCATTGCCACTGTACCAACGTAACCATTTTTCATTTTTCGCCTTTAAAGTCGAGCAGAGTGAGGATGACGGCGACGCCATATAAAAATATTCAATGTAACGTTCGAATGCAGATCGCGTTCATAACTATGTAATTATGGCCTGATTGAATAAAACGTTGTATTTTAAATATTTCTTTGTAAATTTTATTCGGCACACACGTGTTTGTATGCATTTCATTGTATAAACATTGACCAGCTCGAATCAACTAGTCATTTTAATTCTGAACGGTTATATGCCGGCTTGTCATGAGCATTCTTCACTAAATATATTTTTGGCGTGTCACGGAAGGTCAGTTGCGTCGATGAGATTCCGAATTCGGGGGTTTAACCGGCCCAAAGGTGTCATGTACCAGGGGGTTCGAATCTGCAGACAGTCAACCCATCTATAATTACTGTTTATATAATTAGGCCATTTTAACCCCAAAAACAAAAAGGCCAAAGATTGGTACATGGAGTGGCTATGGCCAATATCGCTCAGCGTCTATCTTTTGGAGTTCAATGTTGATGAAACCACCTCGGGGCCACTGCAAGGTTTTTAGAAATAAATCGCTCAGACTTTTCGCTCCAGTGACTTCGCTTATCGTGCTCAGACTCGATTTAAAACAATTTTGTTACGTGGGGTTAGATAAGTGTGAATGTTGAATGGAGTTTTTCTTCAACAGCAGAGGAGAAGCTCGGACTCTGGCTGAGCTTGACATTGCAATGGATCGCAGTAGAGAACCCATTCGCGTGGGAGGTTGGGCGTTCAAAAAATGAGAAAAACGTCAGCCTCTAAGTCGTCAAAGCGGATCACCTCTATGGGAGAAACAGCAATGGCGAAGTTCTCCGCAATCGCGACCGAGAAATGAGGGCGACGTAGCGCCGCGACCATTGAGCATTGTTGCTTTCGTGGGGAATTCCTTTCTTGTCTTGGATCTTGGCCTTGTCGTTGTCTATGGTGCCAAAGGTCCCCGCCTCAAGGGTGATTATATCGTCATTGTGAATCGTGGATTTAGGCGCGGTCAAATCAAAGCATTTCAAGTTATGGGTGCTCTCTGATCAATGGGCGTTGATTCGGGGATGCCGCTTGTATCAATACGACGCCGTATGAGAATAGACATTGTAATGCTTTGAACGCAGATTGCGTTCTTTTGTAATTACTGTTTGATCGAATAAAATTTTTCATTCTAAAAGTTTGTCTCATTCTGGATTTTTGTATGCTGAATTAAGCATCTTATTTTGAATGGTGGAACATTTTGTCTTGTTCATGCGGTTGTACTGGTTCAACCTACATATCCTTGCTGGGGGGAGCGTTATGCCGATAAGATTGGAATCGTCGAAGGTAATGCTCGGAGCTTCGTGGGCTGTTTCGTTAGTGTGCGTTGCGTCTGGGGGGCTAAATGAATTACGTGTATGGTTCGTGGCGTTGGAAGGCTGTATACCATATGAATAACGCCAAGGGGAGATGACTCCTGCCGAAGGGTGACAGTTTTGATTGTGCTCTTTCGGACGTGTTGCTGGAGCCGACCATCTTGCACCAATTCCTCAAGGTGGTCTTTCAAGGCATAACAATTGTCTGTGTCATGACCGTGATCTTTGTGATATTCACAATGCCTATCCCGCCTTCTCATGTCAGGAGGTCCCACCATCTTGGATGGCCATTTGAAGAACGGAAGATGTTGGATTTTGGACATAATCGAGCTGATTGGCTCTGACAGCTCCGTATATTTCTTGTCGGCGCGCTTTGTGCGCCTGTTATCGACCTGCAGTTGCTCATTTGCTTGGTGTGAGCATTGATCGCTGGATCGGCAAGAATCCTGTCTTTTGTCTCATTTAGCCCGCTGTCGTGGTTCAAGGCTCCGAGGTGGTGCGGAACTTATTGGCTGAGCGATTTCGAGAGGGGCCGTTTTTTTGGCCACATGTCCAGCTTTAACCCGCAAGGCGTCATCTTCCACTTTGCAGAATTCCTCTACTTTCTTCATCAACCCCCAAACTGTTTTGGGAGGTCTTCTAGTCAAGGAACTGCGGAGGGCACTATCTGGGTGTAATCCCATTTTGAAGCCAGTGATGGCCATGGAGTCATTGCAAGTGTCGTTAACAAGATTAAAGCATTCCCAATATCACGCCGAATATGCTCTTAGTGTTTCTCCTGGCAGGATTTGCATTGCCCAGATAGAGTTAGCTTGCTTTGGATGGACTTTGTTGGTGATGAATCTGGCCCTGAAGGATTTTTGTAGATGGTGGAAGGTTTTAATCGAAGCCGGCTCCAGTTTATAATACCACCTGACCGCCAATGGTCGCAAACTGCTGGGAAATATTTGGCACATGAGGGCCTCGTCATCTGCATGCAATGTCATGGCCTACTTGTAGTGGCGGATGTGGTCGGTGGGGTCTGATTTGCCGTCGTACAAAGTGAACGACGGTGCTTTGAATTTCTTGGGTAGCGCAGCCTTTGCAATCCGTCGTACGAAGGGATCGTGTTGGTCTTCGTCTGAACTGTTCCTTCTTCGCTTGTGCATTGTATGGGGACTTTCTTTGGAAGAACTGGTGGTTTCATGTCGTCCCTTCTTCCTGGGCTCCGGGGATAATGAGTCGAAGTCGCTATAAATGTCTTGTCGTACTCAAGGTTGTCGCCCACCTGCCTTCGGAGATCATTCCAGATTTAGGCGCGCAGCTTGCTTGGACGTCGCCATTTCCAAGGCCAAATCTTCACTAAGACGTTCGTTTTTAGCGATCATGTTCTCCAACCTCTGTTCATTTTGCTTTGCTTGTTCCATGATCGTCTGCATTGTCTCATGCTCTGAAGTCGTGGGTGAGGCGAAATTCAAGGCACATCTTGCGGCGATAGTCTCTGTTCCAAGCAAGTTTGTTGGAGTGGTTTCATTTTGCGGTATAGGGTCGATAGTGACTGTCGGAGGATCTTCCATCACGCTCGCCATGGATGCGCTTGAGTATTCCCACAGACGGCGCCAATTGTGGAGAGGTGGTTTGGAAATACTCTTCAGATCCTAGAGAACGCTCGTGCTCCTCTTCTAGTCACCTGAAAAGGAATAAACACTCCAGTCGGGGGTGTCGGAATTAGCACTCTGACGGACAAGTCAGAACCCACACTCAAGAATGCTTGTATTCTAAGTTAAGAACAACAATTCTCACCTCCTCTTCTTAGTCTGTTGTTCCTTTATTTATACTTGTTTCCTGGGCCTTGTGGCCAGCCCCACTTGTCACTCATTATCCTCTTTTTACTCGGCTCCGTAGCTCAGTATCTATTCGGCCTATCTATTATATTCGGCATCCTTATCGTGCAGGGTAGAGCCGTGTAAAGTCTGTCTTCTAGAGTACACTTCTGATTATTCCAATTATCCGGCTCCCACAGCCCCAATCACATCAATTCCCCAAACTGAAAACGGCCATGGCGAAGTCATGTTGTATAGCTTCGACGGCAGAATGTTCATGCGATTTGCATGATTTGGCATTTGTGGCATCGCCAGACAAGGCCAATACAATCGTCCTCCATGGTTGACCAATAATAACCCTGTCTAAGGATTTTCTGAGCTAGCATCACCCCGTTTATGTGCGCTCCGCACTTTCCTCCATGGATGGCCTCCATCTGGCGCTTGGACTCTTCAGTATCAACACACAGTTTGTGCAACCCGAGATGACAACGCTTGTACAGTTTACCCCCGCAGATGATGAACTGAGCAGCCATTCTTCGAATTGCCCTCTTATCTTTGGCATTTGTCCCTGGTGGATACGCCTCCTTTTCCAAGAAGTTCCAGATGTCGTAATACCAAGGGTTCTGATCTTGTACCTCATCTATGGCAGCAATCAGCTCGTAGGCCGACACGAATTTCTATTCAATCATGATCGAACGCATTCGGACTCCAAATGGGATGTCTATCATAGAAGACAGAGTTGCTAATGAATCGGCGAACCTGTTGTTCTCTCTTAACAGATGAGCGAAGTTCAGTTTTTCAAACCGAGGAATCAGAACGTCCAAGGTCTGGTGATAGATTCTCATCTTTTCTTCTTTAACTTTCCAATCTCCTTTAACTTGAGATACATCAAGGTTTGAGTCCCCGATGACATCCAACCGTTTTGCCCCTAGTTCCAAGGCGGCTTCTAATCCAGCAATACATGCCTCATACTCTGCCTTATTGTTTGACACTTTGAACCGCAGTTTGAATGCTAAAGGTATACGGAAATTGTCGGGTGCTATCAGCAACACCCCTATCCCATACCCATATTGGTTTGATGCTCCGTCAAAGTACATCGTCCAAGTCTCTTCTTCGAGATACAGAATGGCCTCGTCTGGGAACAGATATTCTACTGCTTCATCCCCTTCAATTGGGTGGTCGGCTAGGAACTCCGCTACTGCTCTCCCTTTCACTAACTTGCGTGTCATGTACTTCAGATCAAATTCAGAAAGCAGAAGTAACCAACGAGCTAGCCCACCCGTAAGTGCCGGTTTCTCAAAGAGATATTTGATGGGATCTAATCTCGAAACCAGTATTATAGAGTGAGCTAACAGGTAGTGTCTCAACTTCCCGGTAGCCCATACCAAGGCCAAACAAGCCTTCTCCAACGGAGTGTAGCGGGTCTCGTAATCTAGCATTTTCTTGCTCAGGTAGTAGATAGCCTTCTCCACTTTGTCCTCAGACTCCTGTGCAAGCATGCAGCCCATCGTCGTTTCGGTCACTGACAGGTACAGAATCAACGGTTTTCCCGGCTCAAGCGGTGACAACACAGGTGGGTTTTGTAAATATTGTTTGATCTGCTCGAAAGCAACTTGGCATCGGTCGTCCTATTGGAGCTTCTTTCTTTTCTTCAGGAGACCAAACAGTGGTTCACAAGTCAAGGTTAATTTTGCAATAAACCGTCTTATGAATTACACTTTACCTAGCAAGCCTCGCACCTCCTTTTCAATCCTCGGTGGTGGCATTTCTAGAATGGCCTTGATTTTGGAAGGATCGACCTCGATACCCCTTTGTGTGATCAAGAACCCCAGCATTTTCCTTGCTGTAACACCGAATGTACATTTCTGAGGATTCAGCCGCAACCGATACTATCTGATCCGTTGAAAGAATTTCTGCAAGGCGGTGTAGTGGCCCTCTCTTTCCTTGGACTTGACAATCATGTCGTCCACGTACACCTCAACCTTTTTATGGATCATATCGTGCAAAATCGTGGTCGCAGCCTGTTGATACGTAGCCCCAGCATTCTTCAACCCAAACGGCATCACCCTATAACAATAGGTTCCCCACGGGGTGGTGCAAGTAGTCTTCTCCCTGTCTTCGGGTGCCATCAAAATCTGATTGTAGCCTGAAAACCCATCCATGAACGAGAGCAGCGGATGCCCAGCAGTGATGTCCACCAATTCGTTGATATGCGGCAGAGGAAAGTCGTCCTTCGGACTGGCTTTGTCACGACCCGAACCCGCCCCCATGGGTTAAGGACGTAACCGGCCAGTAATCTTAAGGTTACCTACGGCCTCAAACCAAAACAGACTTAACACATCAGAGTAAAGGGGCCAAAAGGGAAGCAAAATTTAAAACTTTGTCCATAGAGCTATGCTTACATGGCACATCAAAACAAACCACACATATGTACGTTAATAACTCACAACAGCCTTCGGCCCATTCATTTATGTCAAAACGGCCTTCAGCCCATACATTCGTGTCAAAACAGCCTTCGCCCCACTAATTCATGTCAAAACGACCTTAGGTCCATTTATTTCTATCAAAACGACCTTCGGTCCATTTATTCATATCGAAACAACCTTCGGTCTACTTGTTTACGTCAAACGGCCTTCGGCCCATATATTCGTGTCAAAACGGCCTTCAGCCCACTCATTCATGTCAAAACGACCTTAGGTCCATTTATTTCTATCAAAACGACCTTCGGTCCATTTATTCATATCGAAACGACCTTCGGTCTACTCGTTTACGTCAAACGGCCTTCGGCCCATACATTCATGTCAAAACAGCCTTCGGCTCACTCATTCATGTCAAAACGACCTTAGGTCCATTTATTCATATCGAAACGACCTTCGGTCTACTCGTTTACTCAAACGGCCTTCGGCCCATACATTCGTGTCAAAACGGCCTTCAGCCCACTCATTCATGTCAAAACGACCTTAGGTCCATTCATATATGTCAAAACGACCTTCGGTCCACCCATTTCTATCAAAACGACCTTCGGTCCATTCATATATGTCAAAACGACCTTCGGTCCATTTATGTTTATCAAAACGACTTTTGGTCCATTTATGTTTATCAAAACGACCTTTGGTCCATTTATGTTTATTCCTGTCAGACTTTTGTCCACAATCCCAATTAGCAACTTACAAAGCATATAAGGGAATAATAATTGGTCATTCACAATCATTCAAATATCGATATTACTCACAGTGATCGGCTTGTGGATTTGCTCTGGAGCTTGACCCTACACATTTCATGAACACAAAAGGGTCATTAACAGTTCAATCCGTTCTCTAATTCACATATTCCTCTTTAGGCTTTATTCTGAACTCGTTAACTCATTTACAATGCTTAATGCATGCCTAAGAGTGCTTATAAGTGAAAGAGGACGGAAAAATTATAACACAGAATGCATTTTCAAAGTTTCAGAAAACAATGGACTTCCCTGCTCGAGCATGGACTTCCCTGCTCGAGCGGACCCTTAAGCCTGCAAAAGTGCTGGTTACATCAAAAATACGCTCGAGCGTGAAATAGGACGCTCGAGCGGAAAGCCTGTCAAAATAGCTCCCCCGCTCGAGCGTGAATTACCCCGCTCGAGCAGACATCAAGTCTGCAAAAAGTACTGGGAGCACGCATTTCCCGCTCGAGCGTCAGGTTCCCCGTTCGAGCGGACCTCAAAATTCTAGAAAACCCAGAACTGTGTTCTTGAGCTCCAATTCGATTTTCCAGCTACATTACTTGCATGCAATGGCTCAAATCTCAAATATAATCATACCAACATGGTACCAATGCAAGATTATAACATTATGAAGCTCAATTTCTTGATTTATCTACATGCATGGCCCAAAATATGTCAAACTCAACACCAACATAACAAATCCATGCATTCAAGCTCATATCTTCTCAAATTGTACATGCATGTGATGAATTAGCCACATTCTCAACTTGGATAACCCAAATGGTGATCAAAACATGAGTTTCCTTTAACATTACATATGGATTACATACATTTGTGCTCAAACATGCAATTTCACAGTAATTTCTTACATGCATGCACATATTAAGCTTCAATTCAACAATTCCAACACAATTTCATTTCAATCTTACTCTTGATCACCAAATTAGCTTGAACACACAAAATTACGAACTATAATCCAAGAATTACTCACCTGGAGGTTTTGATCTTCTAAGCTCTAGTCAATTCTTGAGCTAAATCCCCAAAATTTCCAAGCTTTAAGCCAAATTGCACAATTTCTCTCCCTTTCTCTCACTAAGGCCGGCCCTCACTCTCTCACAATTGAATCCCTCAGATTTTTGAGTTCATAAGAGTTAAAGGGGAGTGTAGTGCTATCATACAACAAGCCCCACTAATATAATATTTTAATATAAAATATTTTGGCACTTAATTCATCAATTTAATCAGTTTAATCTGACCAGAATCAATTTCTAATTAAATTTCACCGTAGGCTCCAAAAATTATGCCAATCACAGTGGCGTAATCAATTTCGGGTTCTGTGGCCGATAAGGCCCTCAATTTAATTTCCAGAGCAGATTATTCAAACAGATATTCCTACGGTGAACAGGTGGAATTCCAAAGTCGCATATATTCACATAACGGCATACAAAAATCATATCAAAACATATAATCACATACGTATTAGGGACCAATTAGCATATTACGGAACAGGGGCATCACAGTCTTCCCCCCTTTAGGAAGTTTGGTCCTCCAAACTTATTTTACCTTCAGTCGAAACAATTCGGAACACTTTTCATTCAACGGTTCCAACCCTTCTTAATAGTCATTCACTTAGTCTTGAAATCAAGCAACGCTCTATTCTCAATCAGTCATAGATTTACCTTTTTCCGCCATACAAGGCTTGTATGGTGTCATGCCAAAACTAGAGTGTGGGTTGTTGTTGGGAGCAAAGTTTGCCAATGATGGATAGATCTTTCCAACTCCCCTGAAAAATCTAATGCATATCTTTGGAGCATTCCTCCCAAAAATCTAAAAAGTTCTTTCTGAGCATACATCAATTTGCGGATGGAAAACAGCGCCGAATCATAATTCAGTTTCGTATCAAATTCATAATTTGTCCAGATCATATACAGAAATCATAAGTCATGATTAAGTTTACGTGATACATCCATTAGCATTAACAGATCAGAACGGAACAGAATAGAATAGAACATATACACGTGAGG
Organism: Camellia sinensis; assembly: GCF_055761805.1. NCBI lineage: Eukaryota > Viridiplantae > Streptophyta > Magnoliopsida > Ericales > Theaceae > Camellia > Camellia sinensis. The sequence goes on from NC_138961.1 coordinate 215,536,142, forward strand.
TTACGAATAACCAGTTCCATAAAGGAACCTCCGGATCTAGGTAACAGAACAGAACAGAAGTTGAGCCCCCATTGCCTCTTGAAGGTTTGTCAGAATTCAAACACATTTTAGAATTTCTGTCTAAACAATAGATACTAGGACCCCATGCAAACGAGCAATCTTATCGATGTAAACAGTGACTAGTCTACAAGCATCATACAAAAATTTTACATACAATAACTCAAACGGGACTTATACCTTGGGTGGTCAAGGTAGCCACACGATGAAGTTCATAGTCACATATCCCTACTTCCATTCCAAAATAGGGAGATTGAAGTAGTTCCGCCACTATCTGATATTCAGCTTCGACCTGTTGGCCCCGAAAAATACTTAGACACACATTCACCAATTACCCTCTTCAAAGCAGGTCACTAACATTTTTATTTCAAATGCCAGCTAGCTTTATCATAGAAGTTCGGTCTATTCCCTTGTCACAAAAGTTCAATTCATTCTTCAATAATTCCACAATACACAATCCGATTTGGTATTTAGTTCAGTGACTCGTCACAGCTATTCCAGGCCAACCAAAAGTTCACAGGAATTTAAAGTGGATCCAGACAGTGATCCCCGAGTCAAGAAAGATAGTACCGAGGCAATTACCCATACAATGCATATAGTCCGTATATCCCCATAGTACCAATTGTAAAATACAACAACACTGAGGCAATCGGTTTCTAATAGAATACACGTATTCTCAATTCATTCAACAGTTTACGATTTGCAATTCACAATTCAGTTCAGTATTCAATTCTCTATTCCATCGAGTCTTTCTACTTTGTCTGATAGTCGTTAAAAGCATAAGGCAGTTCATATACGTAAATCCCATGATGTCCAGGCATTATCAAAGGAGTCAATCGCATGTCAAACATAATTCACACATTCTCAGGGTTCCAATCACAGAATATAATGACACTGGGTGGTTATATACAAAGCGTACCGAATTCACGCACTTTTCAGACAATCAGGGTTTTTCAAAGTTTCTTGGATGTTAAAACATTTACATAATACCAAAGGATGACATTCCAAACAAAACAAAGGAATAATTGTCTCGGAATCGAAGCACACCCGTTCGCGACCGTCGGTGGCCGATTCCAGATCAATTAGTCAAACCCACCCGTACGAAACCGTCGGTGGCAAAAGGTATCTCAATCAAAGGTGCTACATAGGCTTAACGTCCCCTAGCACAAAAAGACACTCTAAGAATGTCATCAAAGCAGCACAACACCATTCACTATAACCTGATTTCTCTAAAATCTGATAACACTGAAACAACCACTCTCCCTTACAAAACATATTCTGATCAGTCAAAGACAAATGTTCAGTACTGCTCAAAATAAAATCAGTCTACCGTCATCGGTTCCCATAGCGTCAAACAAACAAAATGGAATAACACTCCTTACAACACCCAATCACGGGGTTTGTACAATTCGGTTCGTTTTTAACACGTATGTTCTCAATAGTTAGGGATTGGTTCTCAACGGTGTTCATAGTTAGATCAATCTGTTGATAGCCCACAAAAGGTCTTTCAAATAAGTCAAGTATCCCAAATGAATTCAAGTTTTGGGTCTCTCAGTTTTTCTGCCAAGAATAATCTGGTTATTTATTCGCAAGCCATTCTTAATCCCCTTTTTACAAAATCAAATTAGATAGAGGGTCTTATCGGTCGATCCATGCAACGGTTTTGTCAGATTAGATCGAACAAAGGTTCCATCAAATTATATCAAATGAGGGTTCCATCGGAACAATATCAGGCAAAGGTTCTATCGGATCGAATCAGATAAAAATTTTCTCAAATAGGGCACATTCGGTTCTGTAAGGCATACTTCGTTTGCTTAGGTACTTGGTTGATAGTTTCTCATCTGCCCTAAGTTCATCAGTTCTCAAAGTCATGTCAGAATTATTCATCACAACTATTCATATCAAAGCATTTCAAGTAATATACAATATGGCATCGACTACATAAATTTGGGGGTAGTTGCATAAACGTGCAGTTCTTCAGATCAGGAGGTATGTACCATAATCAATGCAGCAATTCCCAACAAGTCTTATATACAAGCACATGGTGCACAGTAACACATTAAACAGAGTTCCTCGGTTGTACATAAGATAGAGTCAATCAATATCCCAAAACGTATTGCACAAATTTCCCAAACGGGGCATATACCTCGAATGAATGCAGTCTCGATCTTGTGAGTCCAACCAATCTAAATACACATGCAGCAGATACGAAAGGATATGCCGATTCGAATCAAATAATATCCCAAGCAAAAATGTACACATGTACTAATTCAAGATCAATCAACACATAAGCATTCATTTGTAAACAATATAGATACCTGGGATAACAATCATAGCATTCTAAGTGCTTTCTAGGATGAGTGTAATTACTCTATCCTGAGTAGCAATTCCTACCACTGGTACAAATCTAGTTGAGGCAAAACGTTGTAGACATCCCCAAACGCCCCGGGAGGAACGAGCTCCCGTTCTGTTCATTTTGGGGTCACTACAGCTCAGGACTCTCAAATTTGTCACGGTTCTAAGTCTGAACCAAAGAGTCCAAATCCGACAAATCGTTTTGAGAAACAGATTTTTGAAAAGAAGTGCCAAACATGGACTGCTTTGCCAGATACAGAGTCGCCACCTAAATGTTTTTTTAATGGGAAATTTAGGAAACCCTGACTCGGTGCCAAAGGCCACGTGTCCGTCATCACCAAAGTTGCCTCGGCTCGGGAACTTGGGTACGATTGGGGAAGGTCACTTCGTGAGCACCCCCGCTCGCCCGATCAAAGATCGGCCTCTACTAACCATGATATCTATTTTTGAGAACTTTGTGTGTCCTTATTCCGGTTATTAGCCTAGGTTACTATGTGATGCACACAGCATATAAGTATAGACTGGGTCGCCCGAATTGGAACAAAACATTTCATGCTTGTTCATTTGAAAGATGGTTTACTACTCGCAAGTAGGCTTAAATACAGATTTTGCCACCCTCGGGTGGGCTTAGAAAAGATGGTTTCGCCACTATCTAGTGGGCTTAAAACAAACATTTGATGAATTATTCCAATTCAAGTAACCCAACCTTCACCCACAGGCATTCAGGCAGTTATATCACATAAGCAATTAGCCTTATGGTAAGCATGCTATTCATGGCAGTCACTCACACGCATGCAAGGATGCTAAAGCATAAAACTTACCGAGTACTCCAAGCCAAAACAAAAATTCATTTAGAAATCATGCATGAATCCTAAGTATACAGAAATGCCTAATGCAACACATGCAAAAATACAACTATAGCAGGCTCAGCTATTCTAAACATGGCATATGGAATGCTACAGCTAACATGTATTCAACTTGGAATTGAAATACAAATGCAGTTAGTATGATGCGCCAAGCCCGGCGCATGCAAAACAGATAAATGATGCAAACATGCTGTCATACTGTATGCTAATTTAAATATGCCCTAATCTAACCATCATAAGCAGATAAATAAAAGGGAAGAAAGACGTGGGGTTGGAAGACATACATCACACTCACGCACACTTATTACAGTTGTGCCCTCGCGCAGAGGGTCCGAATAAATAATACAGTCCCGAATAAAAGAATATTACAGTCCAAATATTACAGTCCAAATAATATATAAATTCCTAATTAATTAACAAATTAACTAAGAAAATAAATAAAACTGGCATGCAAGCCAGGGACTGCCTTGCTTCTGATGGATGATGCATGTCCGGGTTGTCTTGCGCGGAAATCCACCGGGATGCCCCAATTAGCCTCTGTTTAGCAGTTATTCTAGGAAAGCGTGCCAAGCTCCGAAAAGTTGCTGATTCTTCATTTTGCTGCAACAGAGAGCAGGAAAGGGGCATAGCAATGTATTTTCATAGATATATGCATGCCTCGATCCTCGTGCCACCAATCACGCATATCGATGCATGATGGCAGAGGGGTCGAAATGTGCAATTCAATATAGGATGAATACACATGAAAACACAGCTAAAACCTAACTCCATCATGGGTAATCCAGAGTGTCGGTGACTTGGAATTGAGACACGTTCCGTCACTCGGAGTACGAAATGCACCTCGTTTCCCGTGCCCGGGCTAACTCCTATTTCGAGCACGATGCAATAATGCATGACATGCATGAAATGCAACTAAGATACAATCCTAACATACACAATGCTATGGAATGGCATGCCTCGAAATACGTACACACGGGCACGCAAACCGAGAAAATGACAGAATGCGATCTAAGATGCAACCTAGTATGCACTATGCTGTGAAAATAAGATGCCTCAAAATGCGTGCACACGGGCACGCAAACTGAGGCAATGGCAGAATGCGATCTAAGATGCAACCTAGTATGCACTATGCTGTAAAAATGAGATGCCTCGAAATGCGTGCACACGGGCACGCAAACCGAGGCAATGGCATACGCAATGCAGTATGCCTAAAATGGCATGGAAGATGTAACATGGACTTATACTAACATGAGAGAGCCTCAGCCACACTCACATAAGATGCCGATGAATGAAAAATGAAGTGCCTCGAAATGCGTGCACACGGGCACGCAAACCGAGGCAATGGCATACGCAATGCGATGGCATGGAAATGGCATATAGAATGCAACATGGACTTATACTAACATGAGAGAGCCTCAGCCACACTCACATAAGATGCCGATGGATGAAAATGAAGTGCCTCGAAATGCGTGCACACGGGCATGCAAACCGAGGCGATGATAGAATGCGATGCAATGACATGAAAAACATGATATGGGCTTATACCACCATGAGTGAGCCTCAGCCACACTCACATAGGATGCCGATAGATGAAAATGAAGTGCCTCGAAGTGCGTGCACACGGGCATGCAAATCGAGGCAAGGGCATACGCAATGCAAATGACATGGGAACATGATATGGGCTTATACCAACATGAGAGAGCCTCAGCCACACTCACATAGGATGCCGAAAGATGAAAATGAAGTGCCTCGAAATGTGTGCACACGAGCACGCAAACCGAGGCAATGCAAAAATGCGAACTATGGCATGGGAAATGATATCCAAACATGGTAATAGAATTTAAGCTCTGAAATGTGGGAGAAAACAGCCCCGAAATGAGGCGAAAACACACCCGATGCAGGGAATAGTCCCGAAACATGAATTTTGGCACCCGAAATGGCCTATAGCTATACCAAACATGCATAATTGGCACATGGAATGAAAAGACAGAAGCAAGGCAGCCCCAAAATTAGCATTTTACCAGTACAAGACAAGGCCAAACAGCAAACCAAGATAGGGCAAAACTAGCATGCAAGAAATGGCCCTAAACATGGGATTAAGAAACAACTCACAGCTGCAAACTCCAAATGGGTTAGGACCCTTCAACAACATTGAAGAGGGACCAAAAATAAGAACTTTCACAGAACTGTAAAAACCTCAAAAATAAACATAGATAAGGCTAAGTTCTTACGCAAGAAAATGGACCAAAAGGTGGCCAAAGAGGCAAGTGGTATATACAAAGCCCAAACTGAAAAATTCCCTTCTACAACATTGAAGAGGGACCAAAAATAAGCATATTTGTAGAACTGTAAAAACTCCAAAACAATATAAAAACATGCTAGAAATGCAATGCAAAATGAGGCTCAAAGGAGGCTATAACATGAAGTATGCAAAATATTCCAAAAATAGCCAAAGACCCTTAATGAAACATGTTAAGAAGGTCAAAATAAGACCATCTCTAGGCCTGTAAATCGTCCAAAAATGGAAGCATAATGGGCTGCCAAAGCATGCAAGAAAATGGCATTCAAGGAGGATATTGAAGCAAGTGCAATATGGAGGGCTCAAACCGGGTTGAGCCCTTAATGAAACAAGAAAATGAGCTCAAAAAAATGACCTTTTCAGTTTTGGTCGGAGCTCAAATCAATAAGCATGTATGGCTTACAAATGTTGCAAAAATGAGCTAGAAAAGAGGGAAAGTGAACTTACCCTTGAAGACCAATGCTTTTGTTGCTTCTTGGACCAAATTTGTTGCCTCTTAGCTGCTGGAATTCCTCTCCTTGCTGCTGAGATGGAGTGGTGGTGGTAGAGCTTGGTGGTGATGAAGAAAACAAGGTGTAGGACTTGGAGTTTTCAAGCAAAATGAGAGGGATTGAGGGAGAATTATGTATCTAGCCTTGAAGATCAAATTTTCTAACCCCCAAAATAAACAATGGCAGCTGGTTATAAGGACCAAAAGGAGGGTGTAAAGGTGGGGCAAAAAGGAGGTAAGCTTTCCCCCACAAAATATCCCCCGGATTGGGATATTTTCTGGGGGAAACAGCTGCACAGCTGTAAAGTACCAAGCATGAGGAACATGGCCGGCCCCTTACTTTTGCTGCAGGTGGCCGGCCGGCCACCCCCCCCTAGCCGGCCAGCTAGGGGTCAAAAAGGTCAACTTGAAATAGTGGCCGGCCACCACATATTGGTGGCCTCCCAGGTCTCCTCTTCACAACCCTGTGGCTCGAATTTGGAAATTCTAAAACAGGAGAGAGAACAAGCCAATTTTAGGAGGGGTTCAAAAGGGTCAAATGGAATTAATGGCCGTCCATAAACTTTTAGGGTCCTCCCATGTGTGTACAACACAAATATGTGGTTCAAAGTTCAAGAAAGTGGCCCAAGGGTGTTCAACATTGGCTCGGAAGGAGGGGTTCAAAAGGGTCAAGAAGCATTAGTGGCCGGCCATGAACTTTTAGGGTCCTCCCATGTGTGTACATCACAAATATGTGGTTTGGGTTTGAAGAAAATGGCTCCAAGGTGTTCAACATTGGCCCGGAAGTGCGAAAAACGGGTGTCGGAGGGCGCCGGAGGAGTAAAGAACTGGTTGTTGAAACAATTGCTGGCCTCCCACCCTTCCATGACCTTCCTAGTGATGAAACAGAGGTACCTGCCAAAAACGAATGAAAACCGATGCAAAACGAATGTTCGGGGGCCAAAACACGCAGTTCGGGGCCCCGGAAACTGCCCGTTAAACACCGAAAGTGGCGTTCGGCCACGAAGTGGGTTTCTCAGACCCCAGTGTCCCTCAAAAGGGAGAAAATAAGATGTATGCCAAAAATCAGAGCAAATGGAGATGGTTAAGCGGTCCCGAACCGGGGTACATGGCCAACGATCCCGAAAAATCGAAAACCGGACTCCGAAATGGGCAAAATGGCCTGCGGCCACAAAATGTAGCCCACGGCCACGGAGAGATGGTCTACGGGACCTCTCCTTCCCCTCAGGAAAAGAAACGGAGAAAACCGAGTCTGGTTCGCAAACCGAGGCAAGGCACAGAAAAGGGTTCGGAAGTCCGGAGGCAAGGCTCGCAGCCGCGACTCTGAGACTTCTGAACAAGCACAACATGCAATATCACCAAGTTCTCAACTGGTGACGTCTGAGTCTCAAGGTCGGTCAAAAATGGGGTGTCTACAAACGTTTATTCACATTTTGTTTAGTTCGGGGACAGTTCTTTACCATACGGTCCATCTACCACACCTATAACAAGCCCCAGAAATCCGATAACAAACTCCTCGATGTTTCGTACACTGGTGGTGGCAAAGGTTCTCGCCGTAGCGGCAACTGACGTTGTTGTCTTAAGATCTTTGCCATTTCTTGTACCATCCTTTCCTATCTATCAAGTTGGGTTGTGAAAGAGCCTTCCAGCTCGTATGCCCTTAATTTAACCATCCTCTCCACAAACTCTTATTAAATCATGCCAAATACCAGGATTTCCAATACAAAAATAAACACATACGTAATAGATAATTGCATACTTATCAGATATCACATGCTGAACATTTACTAAGTAATCATATACTAAAATCATGTTCATATTTCACATAGACACCCGTAGGCAGAATTGAATGCACATAGACAACTTTTCATGATTTATATATTCATGTATGTGCATTATATCAAAACAAACTTGTTGTACACATTAGTGTAACAATTCATATTTCATATTCAAATCATGTGTGGTATTTCCTTGAGCGTAACATATCATGTTGGTCAAGCATATCAAGTTCCATGATGGAACCTCTAATACCAGGTAACATATCACATACCAGGTAACATATCACATACCGGCCAGTAATCCTAAGATTACCTACGACCTCAAACCAAAACAGACTTAACACATTAGAGTAAAGGGGCCAAAAGGGAAGCAAAATTTAAAACTTTGTCCATAGAGCTGTGCTTACATGGCACATCAAAACAAACCATACATATGTACGTTAATAACTCACAACAGAAACATAGCGACATAGGTTCTGTACAGACAGGATCATCCAAAACTAAGTCAACCCATAAAAACTATAAGCAGACATATACAAAATTTCGCCAACCTGACAAAATGTAAATACATAACAAAAGGGCGAAGACGGGTCTCGTGCGTGAGACACAAGGGCTGACTCTCTCAAAACCTTAGTTGTTCCATACAGACTTCACTGAGACTGGGCCTGGACTTCTCTTGGCTCACCTACAAACACATGAATGAGCATGAGCGATAACCCAGTGAATAATATCAAATCAAATACAGAAGTTACATAACAATGTAGAACAACATGTTCCAAACGGCTTTCGGCCCAATTCATATTTCAATTTAACAGATATATAACCATACGAAATTCAAATCAAGTGACTGTAGTTCTAAACATTCTGGCCTTTGACCCATTCAGATTTCCATTCACGTTAAAACGGCCTTCGGCCCATTCATTTATGTCAAAACGGCCTTCGGCCCATACATTCGTGTCAAAACGGCCTTCGGCCCACTCATTCATGTCAAAACGACCTTAGGTCCATTTATTTTTATCAAAACGACCTTCGGTCCATTTATTCATATCGAAACAACCTTCAGTCTACTTTTTACGTCAAACGGCCTTCGGCCCATACGTTCGTGTCAAAACGGCCTTTGACCCACTCATTCATGTCAAAACGACCTTAGGTCCATTTATTTCTATCAAAACGACCTTCGGTCCATTTATTCATATCGAAACGACCTTCGGTCTACTCGTTTACGTCAAACGGCCTTCGGCCCATACATTCGTGTCAAAACAGCCTTCGGCCCACTCATTCATGTCAAAACGACCTTAGGTCCATTTATTTCTATCAAAACGACCTTCGGTCCATTTATTCATATCGAAACGACCTTCGGTCTACTCGTTTACATCAAACGGCCTTCGGCCCATACATTCGTGTCAAAACGGCCTTCGGCCCACTCATTCATGTCAAAACGACCTTAGGTCCATTCATATATGTCAAAACGACCTTCGGTCCACCCATTTCTATCAAAACGACCTTCGGTCCGTTCATATATGTCAAAACGACCTTCGGTCCATTCATATAGGTCAAAACGACCTTCGGTCCGTTCTTTTGTTATCAAAACGACCTTTGGTCCATTTATGTTTATCAAAACGACTTTTGGTCCATTTATGTTTATCAAAACGACCTTTGGTCCATTTATGTTTATTCCTGTCAGACTTTTGTCCACAATCCCAATTAGCAACTTACAAAGCATATAAGGGAATAATAATTGGTCATTCACAATCATTCAAATATCGATATTACTCACAGTGATCGGCTTGTGGATTTGCTCTGGAGCTTGACCCTACACATTTCATGAACACAAAAGGGTCACTAACAGTTCAATCCGTTCTCTAATTCACATATTCCTCTTTAGGCTTTATTTTTAACTCGTTAACTCATTTACAATGCTCAATGCATGCCTAAGAGTGCTTATAAGTGAAAGAGGACGGAAAAATTATAACACAGAATGCATTTTCAAAGTTTCCGAAAACAAGGTCCCTGCTCGAGCATGGACTTCCCTGTTCGAGCGGACCCTTAAGCCTGCAAAAGTGCTGGTTACATCAAAAATACGCTCGAGCGTGAAATAGGACGCTCGAGCGGAAAGCCTGTCAAAATAGCTCCCCCGCTCGAGCGGACATCAAGTCTGCAAAAAGTACTGGGAGCACGCATTTCCCGCTCGAGCGTCAGGTTCCCCGCTCGAGCGGACCTCAAAATTCTGGAAAACCCAGAACTGTGTTCTTGAGCTCCAATTCGATTTTCCAGCTACATTACTTGCATGCAATGGCTCAAATCTCAAATATAATCATACCAACATGGTACCAATGCAAGATTATAACATTATGAAGCTCAATTTCTTGATTTATCTACATGCATGGCCCAAAATATGTCAAACTCAACACCAACATAACAAATCCATGCATTCAAGCTCATATCTTCTCAAATTGTACATGCATGTGATGAATTAGCCACATTCTCAACTTGGATAACCCAAATGGTGATCAAAACATGAGTTTCCTTTAACATTACATATGGATTACACACATTTGTGCTCAAACATGCAATTTCACAGTAATTTCTTACATGCATGCACGTATTAAGCCTCGATTCAACAATTCCAACACAATTTCATTTCAATCTTACTCTTGATCACCAAATTAGCTTGAACACACAAAATTACGAACTATAATCCAAGAATTACTCACCTAGAGGTTTTGATCTTCTAAGCTCTAGTCAATTCTTGAGCTAAATCCCCAAAATTTCCAAGCTTTAAGCCAAATTGCACAATTTCTCTCCCTTTCTCTCACTAAGGCCGGCCCTCACTCTCTCACAATTGAATCCCTCAGATTTTTGAGTTCATAAGAGTTAAAGGGGAGTGTAGTGCTATCATACAACAAGCCCCACTAATATAATATTTTAATATAAAATATTTTGGCACTTAATTCATCAATTTAATCAGTTTAATCTGACCAGAATCAATTTCTAATTAAATTTCACCGTAGGCTCCAAAAATTATGCCAATCACAGTGGCGTAATCAATTTCGGGTTCTGTGGTCGATAAGACCCTCAATTTAATTTCCAGAGCAGATTATTCAAACAGATATTCCTACAGTGAACAGGTAGAATTCCAAAGTCGCATATATTCACATAATGGCATACAAAAATCATATCAAAACATATAATCACATACGTATTAGGGACCAATTAGCATATTACGGAACAGGGGCATCACAGGCTTTGTTCAAATCCCTGATGTCCATACATACCCGAATTCTGCCATCTTTCTTCAGCACCGAAACTATATTGGCCAACCAAGTTGGATACTCAGATACTAACAGGAACCCTGCGTCGATCTACTTGGTGACCTCTTCTTTGATTTTCAGAGCCCAGTCTGGGCGGATCCTTCGGAGCTTCTGCTTAACAGGTCGGGCCTCTGGGTCAAGAGGGATCCGGTGCTGTACAATCTCAAGATCAATTCCAGGCATGTCTTCGTAGGACCACGCGAAAACATCTTTGAAATCTTTTAATAACGCGACTAAGCGCTCGTGTTCCTCAGAAGACAATGTGGACCCGATTTGGACCGGCCGCAGATCCTTCTCAGTACCGACGTTAATTAAGGTGATTTTATCAACCAAAGGTTTTACAAACCTCTCCTACTCTTGACCAAGCAAATATTTCAAAACGGAAGGAATTTCTTCCTCGTCGTTTTCATCAAAATTTTGAAAGTCATGATTAATGCAATAAATTAAAGGCACAGAAAAGTACATGAAAACTAACATCCAGATCGCCTATTCCTTCGGTTACAACAGACTCATAGGAAAAAGAAAAAGATGACCTGGACAGGACAGTGGCATCCGGGTTATCACCCCCAAGAATACCGAACTCAGACTCAGAAGAGTTGGAATCTGATTCTGACTCCATAGACTTAGAAGAGCTGGAATCTGATTCTAACACCACAGACTCAGTGGAATTAGATTCCGGCTCACTACTTGACCCAGAACTGCTCGATAAAAAGCCCTCCTCGTATTGCCAGACGAAGGAGGGTGCGATGGATGCATCGAGAATACCAAAAGGTGGGCCCACAGCTGCTTCATCCCCGATCATGGAAACTGAGAAGTTATCCCCCAAGCACTCCGATATGATCTGAGGATCTGAGAGGAGACAAGCCAGTGCTACCCCCATCTCAATTTCTGTGCTCTCGGACTCTTCTTCCTTGCACTGCTCAGCCTCAGCTGGTGGGTCTGTCTACTCTTCAGCAACTTCATCCCCGGATAACTGAAGATCAAAAAAGATTTCGAAGCCGGGCAAGCGCCGTTTCCCTGAATTCATCCAGGGCTCCGGAAAGCTGCAAAATGGGACGTCTTCCCCCTCCCGGACAAAGCGTCCGTTCAGGGTCCCCTGGATAGATCTGTGCACCAACTCGTAGTGTTTCTCGACTTGCTTTGCCTTGGCTTTTTCAGCCATCTCTCTTCCTTTCCTCGCCCAATCCTCTTTGGTAGGCAAATAACCTAAGCCAAAGGTATATGGGTTATGTGGCACTTCAGCCAATGCTGTAACGCCCTTCTGGCCACTTCGCTCCAATCCCATTCCGGTCATGTGTTGAAGCTTGTTCATGAGATAGATAGATTATGCACTGATGTATTGCCCATCATCAATAGCTAGCATATCTTGTACAAACCCGGGCTTCAGCTAGGGTAAATCCTAACAAGAATACATTCTCCGTGCCATGCTCAATCTCCAGAACTAGTGTAGAAACCTCTGGCGGCAGATGTATTAAAGAATTTCCAAAAACGATTACTACCCCTTTCCCGTGGGGGTACTTTGGCATTCGGTGTAAGATAGAAGAGACGACCTTCACTTGGTGTGGCCACGGCCGCCCAAGGAGTAGATTGAAGGTTGCAGGAACATCTAAGACATGAAACTCAATGTCCTGTTGCCCTGGGCCAACCTGACTCTTAATCTGTACGGTCCCCATCACCTCCCAGCTAGTATTATCATAGGCCCGAATTACCTGGGCTGTAGGCACGAAATTCGCGGGCTTCAACCCAATAGCATATGCCGTTCTCGATGGACATACATTGATTGCAGACCCTGTGTTGACCAAAACCACCGGTATCCACTTCTCTCTACACTCCACAGAGATGTAGAGTGGTTTGTTATGATCTAAGCCCTCGGGCGGTAGTTCTTTGTCGGTGAACGTCAAGGTCGGGGAAGCTCCTCTCGGGAAAACCGGCCCTACCAACTGTTCTGGAGTCGTATCGATTGAAAGCTTGGCCCTATCCACGGCTGTAAGGATGACCTGTCTGTGAACCCTCGAGGCCATAAGCAGTCCCCAGTTGGAGATGTCTGGTTGAATTTTCTTAAGCTGTTTCAGTACAGCCTCCTTCTCCAGCAGTTTTTCTTTCTGCCTTCTGCTTCTTTGTCCTTCCCGGACGCCTCCGGCTGGTCTAAGTGTGGGGGCTTGAAGTACCGCCCACTCCTAGTCATATGGTCAACCTCCTCAACATACCAGGTGTCGTCTGTTCGGTTCTGCCCCCAGGCCTCGTCGATGTGGGCAAGACGTAAGTCGTCGTCTTCCCACCACATGTCGTCGGCAACCGACAGACAGCTGTCCCGCTCCGTTGTAACTGTTTCTTTGCTCATGGCACATTCCATCCCCGTAGGGTCTTTGGCCTTCCTAGCCCTCTCAAGATCATCGTTCTTTTCTTGCTCAAGTCACTTCAATGCAGCCTCCTGTTCAGTGTCTACTGTACTCAAACTGCCCGAATCCCGAGCAAAATTCTTCGCACCAGTGCTCTCCGGCGATGCTTGCTGATTCTCGGCCATTTCGGCCACTGTTGATGTGCCCATTTTTGACGGTCCCTGTTCTGGCTGAGATTCTTCAACAACATCTAGCTGGTCACTGAGCCACCCCGTATTCTCTGTTGGTCCATCCAAGTCGAACCAGTTGATGTTCATATCCCCTGAGTCCTGCTCTTCAAAGAACTACAGAATTGCAATGTCCTCTTCCAACTCTGCTAGGTCACCTAGCCCCTGACCAGGTCCATCCTCCCAGACCACACTGATTTCTACCCCAGCTGGCAACTCTACCCTCGGCTTGACCTGATTCGAAGATACGATATAACCACTCAGGTTGTATGCTCCCTTGGTAAAGCTCCCAGATCCCTCAGGGTCTAAATCAACACTCCCATTTGCCTCCAAAGTCATCCTAGTTATGTCTTCGACAGTCACCACCACCGGTTCGGGCTGGGTTAAGGAGGCACTCAACATGCACAAGTCTGTGCTGTCTGGGATGAACACCTCAGGCTTTGGTAGGTGAGAGGTTGTGATGTATATGCTTGGATCATACGGGATGGTCGTTGTTTGGATGAAGTTTACCTGCCTAGGTGGAGGGTTTTGATTATGTCGGGGGAGAGGGTTGGTGGTGACATTCAGCTTTTCTAGTGGCGCAATCACCTTGTTGTCAATGAGATCCTGGATCTCATGATGCAGTCTGAAACACTGGTCAGTGTCGTGACCGTGTTGTTGGTGAAAGGTACAATATTTGGCCGGGTTATGGGTTAGTGAAAGGTTATTTGGTAGTGGGCGCGGTTCCAGAGGCTTCAGATGACCCTTTTCTAATTAGAACCCCGAGGGCTTTGGACAAAGGCATATGCAGCGAGGTAAAAGTCCTCTGGCCCCGAGGTGGGTATTTGGCTGTTTGTGAGTTAGTACCGGATGCACCGGTGAAGGGTGTAGCTGTAGGTGTTTCTGGAGTGGTGGTGGTGACCATGCCCATGTAAATGTTCTCTTGGGCTGTTCCCTGTCTTGGTCGATCAGACTCTGCTTCATAGCGTCCTCAATCTGTATCCCAATCTCGTGTAAGTCCGCAAAGGTGGGAAGGGGTAAGACGATCATTTTTTGCATCAGCTTGGGTTGGAGGTTGCGCACAACCATCCTTATCTGATCCTTCTCCAATGGCCGAGTTGTCATCATGGAGGCCTTAGCCCTCCATCGAGTAACAAAATCAGAAAAGTCTTCTTTCGGCTCCTACCTGGTTATCTCGAGATCACGAGTCGTGACCTCGATCTGGTTGTTGTATGAATATTGAGCAACGAAGGCCTCGGCCATCTCCTTCCAGTTCCTTTTCACTGAGTCCTCCAGCTTGGCGTACCAAATGGCCGCAATACCCGACAGGGTCCGACCGAAGAGTGATAGTTTCTGGAGTCTTGTCAAGCACATCGGGCACAAAATATCCGAGAACAGCCTCAAATGAACCATAGGGTCGCCCGAGCCGTCAAAACAGTCTCTATGGGGCATCTTGAATTTGTCCGACAACGTTACTGCCGAATCAGTGTAACCATCCCCTATGTCCGGGATCGAGTTGACTCCCTGGGCCCGTTTAAACAGCTTTCCAAGCTTACTCATCTTCAAAGTAGTTGGGTCCATCTCAGATTCAAATGGTGTGTCTATTGAGAAGGGCGGTGTCTTTGAAGTCTGTGGTAGAACTGGTGGCGGGACTGGCCCCGTTGGAACATCCGTATCTTCCTGGACATTTACAGTATCCCCGAGTGTTGGAACTCTAGGTGGGGGTGGGGGTGGGGGTGGGGGTGGGGGTGGATGCTCAGCAGATGCTCCGGCTTGTTGTGGTTACTGCTGTTGCTGAAGTCTGGCAATCAGCTCTACCTGTTGAGTTACCACTTCTGCCTGATGTGCAGTAACCTCGACCTGGCGAGCAGCATCCCGCTGCATGGTTTGCATGGTCTCTTGGAGCTGACACATCATGTCCTCCATACCTGCCATAAGGTGCGGATCTAACTGAATAGATGTATCTCTCTCTATGGTAGAAATGGATACCTCAGCCCGACTACTCACTGGTGGGGTGGACAATGATCGTTGAACCAACGGCTGCTGTACTGATATTCCCTGCCTAACTACCCTCTGCCTTGAAACCGGGGGTAATGAAAAGAACATTGTTTGTCCATCAACTAGATCCTCGGATCGATGAAGCCTTCTACCTCTAACCCAGAGTGCTTTGGGGCAAACTACCTCCTCGGAAGCAATGATGCTGTACTTGTGATACCCATGTTCTGTATTATGTTAATTGGTCCCTAATACGTATGTGATTATATGTTTTGATATGATTTGTGTGCCATTATGTGAATATATGTGATTTTGGAATTCTATCTGTCCACTGTAGGAATATCTGTCTGAGTAAACTGCTTTCGGAATTAAATTGAGGGCCCTATCGGCCACAGAACCCGAAATTGATTACGCCATTGTGATCGACATAATTTTTAGAGCCTACGGTGAAATTTAATTGAAAATTGATTCAAGTTAGATTAAACCGATTAAATTGATGAATTAGAGCCCAACTACATTATTATTATAATATTGGCCTTAGTGGGCTTTGTTGTCAAGGCTTTAAACACTCAATCTCTCTTCCCCTAGCCTTATTTTGACTGACAATAAACTCAAAGAAGAGAAGAGAGGGTCGGTTGGAAGAAGAGAGAATAGGAGATTGAGGGTTGGCTTAAAGCTTGGAAATTTTGAAGGTTAAGCTCAAGAATTGCCATAGATTGTGAAGATTAAACTCCTTGGTGAGTAATTCATGCATTTTTAGTCATCATCTTGTGAATTCAAGTTTAATAGATGGCCAAGAGCATGAATTAGTTTGAATGTGAAGGGATTGGGTTGTATATGTTGGATTTCAAGCTAATAGAAACATGCATGTAAAGAATTGTTATAGATTTCCATGTTTGAGCTTACTTTGTGTAATCTATGTTAAAGTTTGAATGAGACCCATGGGTATGACCACTTCTTCACCAAATAAGTTATGAATAATGTGTATTTCTTACATGCAAGAGTAGATCATGAAAGAGCAAGCTTTGCATGTTGAAACTTGATATGTTGGTGATGAATGTGGATTAATTTGAGGCATGCATGTAAATGATATAAGAAATTGAGCTTCCTAATGTTGTAATTTTGTATTAGTGGCATGTTAGCATAACTATATTTGAGATTTGAGCCATAACATGCATGTTTTGTTGGTTGAAATTCGAATTGGAGCTCAAGAACTCAATCTGGAAAACCCAGATTTTTTATGTCCGCTTGAGCGAGGGAAGAGCCGCTCGAGCGGGAAAATCGTGCTCCCAGCACTTTTTGCAGAGTTGGATGTCCGCTCGAGCGGGGAGTTTTTGTAGACAAGCCTTCCGCTCGAGCGCTTTATTCCACGCTCAAGCGTATTTTTCATGCAACCAGTACTTTTGCAGGCCTTAAGGGTCTGCTCGAGTGGGGAAGTTGACGCTCGAGCGGGGACCCTGTAACGCCCTCAAAATAAACCCATAATAACCATAACATTAACATGCATTTATAAAAGAAAACGAATCATTTGAGTTATTCATCAGAGTATTTTTATTGAAAGACATCACATGTAACATCCTGCAACATCAAAATAAATGCCCTAAGGGCTTACATCTTTCTAAGCTAACACTTGGACACAAAAAGGATGAGTACTAACTCATTTACAAGTTAAGCCCTAGGCTTGAATGTTTACATGAAATCTCAAAAATAACAAAATAAAACATATAACTAAAGACAAGTCTTCAAAATCCCAAACATCAAATCCTTCCAGGCTAAGTCCGTGGAGGTAGCTTATCACCTGAACCTGAAAATGATGTTCCCATAAGGGTGAGCCACAGCCCAGTAGAAAAATACTAAACCAAATATAAGCATTGAATAAAGCTATAGCATTCAATAGATGGTTAACCAAGATAATCAATTTTATCATTAAGCAGTCTCATGACACTAATGTCTAAGACACATTTCACTTTCCATTATTATCAACATGGCTCAGAACCTGGCCAAACTTACAACAGTGAATTATATATCATATTCACATTACTTCCAATATCAACAAAACAAATGAGACTCATGCTCATATCAAAACACTTCATACTTCCCATTTGATACACATTTTAGTGCTGTATCAATAATCATGTAAAAACACTTCAATATAATAAGCACACATAAAAATGGTGCTAATGGAGTCCATCCCCTATCTCCTCCCAAACAAAAATCCGGTTTAGAGGTCCATCCCCTATCTTCCCCTAAACCGTGGAGTACATCCCCTATCTCCTCCCAAACAATATGCATATGCAATGCTCAATCAATACATGTAATTTCTGTATTAATTCAATAGTCTAAATTTATGACTTAAACAAATTGATTAGTTTCAATTTTCCCTAATCCGCATGCAATGTCTACAACAAGCACGGCTATCCTCCACCGATAGCCCAAAACAGTTATTTCTAGACTCGAAAAATAAATATACCAACAATTCAACAGGCGAGTGATTTATATTATCCAACTACACCATTTAATTAGTAAATTCCCCAATTTCATGGATTTAACCAAATTCCCCAATTTCCTTAAATTAATTACTCAAATCAATTTAGCAATTCAACTAGGGTTTTTTTTTCCCAAAATTCTCAAAGTGTCCCCAACCTATCAAAATACCAAACTTAGAACAAAGCATATAAAATGGAGTAGGAAAATCCCTACCTCGAAGGAAATAACCCGTATGGAGAAGATGGAGAAGAAGACCAAAGACCAACGTGCTCCAAATCCCAAGTTTCTCAGATTAAAACGAAGCCCTCAACTTACTCTAACTTTTTAACAAAGGACTTAGGGTAGAAATACACTCAAAGTAGATCAAACCTAAGAGAGAAGGTGTGTAGGGAGAGGGAGAAGACGGTTCTAGGGTTTTAAGATAAAAAAGGAGATGAAAAATGATCCAGAAAGTCGGATCTCGGATTTTTATACCAGTCGTCCCGCTCGAGCGTGGAAACCCCCGCTCGAGCGCCACTCACAGACTCCCGCTCGAGCGGCCAAACTCCCGCTCGAGCGGCGAATGCACACTCCCAGAAGTTTTTGCAGACAGGTCCCCGCTCGAGCGCCCAACTCCCCGCTCGAGCGTCACTCACGACTTCCCGCTCGAGCGTCCAGTCCCTCGCTCGAGCGGCCAACACTACACAGGACAAATTGGATGGGTGTATTCCCCACTCGAGCATCCAAACCCCCGCTCGAGCGGACAAGCCAAAATCTGGGCAACTAGCCTTGGTTCCTAAGCTCAACCAACCTGCTCCAAATCTTCCCAACACAACCCAAGACTCAAAATAAGAAAATAATGAATGACAACAACAATTATACAATGACGGAATCTACGGAACCTAAGTCCGGATACAATAATCAAATGGGAAAAGACCGGGGTCGCTATAGACCCTGTTCTCTGAAATTTTGTATGCTCGTTCTGTGTTGCATTTTCCGTTCTCTTTCACTTGTAAGCACTCTTAGGCATATGTTAAGCATTGTAAATGAGTTAATGAGATAAGAATAAAGCCTAAAGAGGAATATGTGAATCAAAGAACGGATTGAACTGTTAGTGACCCCTTTTGTGTTCATGAAATGTGTAGGGTCAAGCTCCAGGGCGAATCCACAAGCCGATCACTGTGAGTAATATCGATATTCGAATAATTGTGAATGTCCAATTGTTTATTCCCTTATAAGCTTTATGATTTGCTGATTGGGATTGTGGACAAAAGTCTGACATGAAAATAATTGGACCTAAGGTCGTTTTGATAGAAATGAATGGACCAGAGGTCGTTTTGATAGAGATGAATGGGCCAAAGGTCGTTTTGATAGAAATGAATGGACCGTAGGTCGTTTTGATAGAAATGAATAGACCGAAGGTCGTTTTGATAGAAATGACTGGACCGAAGGTCGTTTTGATGTACATGAACGGACCGAAGGCCGTTTTGACATATATGGAAGGACCGAAGGTCGTTTTGACTTGAATGAGTGGGCCAAAGGCCGTTTTGACATGAATGAGTGGGCCGAAGGCCGTTTTGCCACAAATATATGGGCCGAAGGCCATTATGACATAAATGGATGGGCCGAAGGCCGTTTTGACATAAATGAATGGGCCAAAGGCCAGTATATTTGGAACTACAGTCACTTGATCTAAACCTTGTATAAATGTACATATGTTAAGTAGGAATACGAATTGGGCCCAAGGCCGTTTGGAGTATGTTATCCTACATATTGTTTATATGACTTCGATATTTGATATTATTCACTGGGCTATCGCTCACGCTCATTCATGTGTTTGTAGGTGAGCCAAGGGAAGTCCAAACCCAGCCCCAGTGAAGTCTGCCAAGAACAACATGAGTTTTGAGAAAGTCAGCCTTGTGTCTCATGCACGAGACCTATCCTTGCCATTTTGTTATGTAACTATATTTTGTCTTGCTGGCAAGGACTTTATGTATATTTGTAAATAGTCTGTCATGGGTTGACTTAGTTTGGAATGGTCACTATGGCTTCCGATATGCAACTAGGTCGAATGGTCAAAAAGGGTGCCTCAGTAAAAACCGAGGTTTATGTTCCCTTGTTGTCACGGTTCTTAATCTGAACCAAAGAGTCCAAATCCGGCAAATCGTTTTGAGAAAACAGATTTTTAGGAAAAGAGGTGCCAAACATGGACTGCTTTGCCAGATACAGAGTCGCCACCTAAATATTTTTTATGGGGGAATTTAGGAAACCCTGACTCGGTGCCGAAGGCCACATGTCCGTCATCGCCAGAGTTGCCTCGGCTCGGGAGCTAGGGTACGATTGGGGAAGGTCAGCTATGAGCACCCCCTCTCGCCCGATCCGAAGATCGGCCTCTACTAACCATGATATCCATTTTTGAAAACGTTAGGTGTTCTTAAACCAATTATTAGCCTAGAATTACTATGTTATGCGCACAGCAAACAAGTATAGACTAGATTGCCTAATTTGGGAATAAGCATTGCATATCCGCTTGTTTTGGAAAAATGTTTTGGAATTTGCTACTCGCAAGTAGGCTAAAAAAAACATGGATTTCAATGAGCTATTCCAACTCAGGCAACCCAACCTTCATCCACAGGCATTCAAACAATTTATCACATAAGCAACTAGCCACATAGTAAGCATGTTGTCATGGCAACACTCACACGCATGCAAGGATGCTAAAGCAAAAGAACTTACAGAGTACTCCAAGCCAAAACAGAAACTAGTTAGTAATCATATGCATGTTAAGATGGCTAATGCAGCACATGCAAAATGCAACTATAATAGGCTCGGTTATCCTAAAGAATGGCATGTGAAATGATGCAACTAACAAGTACTCAACTTGGATTTGAAATACGAGTGCAGTTAGCATGATGTGCCGAACCCGATGCGTGTAGGAAAAATGTATGGATGCACGCATGCATAGCATAAGGTATGCTAAATTAAACATGTCCTATTACTAACCATCAAAGCAGGTAAATAAAAGAGAAGAAAGACGTGGGGTTGGAAGACATACACACACTCACACACACTTATTACATAATTGCCCTCACTCGGAGGGTCCAAATAAATATTACAGTCCGAATAATAAACGCATAAATTATTACAGAATTTCTAATTAATTAACAGAATGAATGCAAAAAAGAAAGGTGGCCACAGCCCCCCGCCTTGGGATGCGTGAATGATGCATGCTCGAACCCGTCTCGCCCGGGAGGTCCGTACCATACCACTGCCACCTCTGTTTACACTACCCTGCTTCTCTGAAAATTGCCAAAGTTCTGGGACAGGTCCCCTGAACACTGTGGAACACCATCGGCTGAAGGAAATGTCCACCGGCCATTGAAAATTCCCATCGGCTGTTTATGAAGCTATCGGCCCGGGAAGGATTGCCAGTAGGCACTAAACACTGCCGGTCGGCAGAAACTTCCTGCAGAAGACAGTTTTGACAGCAACAGAGGACAGACAGTATATGGCATGGGATTTCAGGCACATGTGAGCATGGTCATGTTGCCCATCATGTATTGAACTCAGGAAAGCATGGCCCTCGATCCTCGAGCCATCAATTGTGCATGATAGCCTAAGAGATCAAGCTTGCCACTTGATGTAAAAATGCATGCAACACACAAATGAGGACCAAGACCCTATCATGTTGAAGTCAAGGGCCTCGGTGACCGAGAGTTAAGACGCGTTACATCACTTATAGTATGAACGCTCCTTAACCCTCACACTTGGTTTAACACCCCAAACCAAGTAATGCAATGCATGTTATGCAAACATGACTCCAAGATGCAACATGAGATTAAGATGCAAGGCATGCCAAATGCCATGCAACTACCATGGCAAGTATGCAATGCTAGGCATGCAAGATGCAAATGCAATGCAAACATGGGCGATTTAAGCAATAGGATCATCATGTTACAACACCTAATGAAGCAATCATGCAACAAACATGAGACAAGCATGCAATGGTGGATTTAAACCATAAAGGGGCAGACCTCAATCCACCCCAAAACAGTGGCCAAAAGTGCCCAAAATGGTGGACAAACACTCATGCCAACACCCAAGCCAATGGACCTAAAGTTAAGGCACAAAAAGGGGACGCTTTACTTCCACTAACATGACCATTCATGGCATGAATTAGACAAACAAAACAGAATCTTAGCATGAAAAAATGGACTCCAAAACCCACTGATATGGCAGCTTAAGTGGCTCCAATGAGATGCATGCATCAAAACTCATTTCTAGGCATAAAAGCGCAGATCCTCAAAGCATGAAAGAGGTCACATATGCAGGCATACAAACATGATTTATGGACTGAAATACGATCCTAAATGATGCCAAATCATGAGGATGGTCTAAACTACATATGTTAGAGGCCAATATGCTCAAGGCTTACAAGCCAAAACACAAAAAGATGACACCAAACATGGCAAGCATGACTAAAACAGATGGCCAACAGGCCTTAAACATGGTAAAGTAATGCCAATACCATCATGAAATTAGGCTAACACATGCAAGAATCATGACCTAAACACAAGATGCATTTCCAGGCCAAATAGAGGAATGTAAAGCAAGTATGTTAAGCATGCAAAAAGGCACAAATCCGGCCAAAAACAGAGGTAACATGTGGCCTAGAGACACCCAAAAACCTCTGAAAAAGGGCCAAAATCAGTCAAGCATGCATGTTGCCCTTTAAGCTAAAAGGCAAGGAAATGAGGCAATGAAGGGAGGGGGGTGTCCCTCCCCTATACAAGACTTCAAACCACCTTCCTTACCACTGAAAATCCACTGGTTTTCAGTGGTGAGAAGACTAAGACACTCAAGCAAACAAAGCCTCACCAAGGGAAGCACTAAAAAGGCCAAATAAGGCCTAAGAGGGTGAGTTTGAACTCAAACCACAAAACACCCTTAATGAAAGTTCTTAAGCATGAAAATATAAGCTTTCTTTATGTTATGTACAAAGCCTAAATCAGCAAGCAAGACAGGTAAAAAACTAGTGCAAGTTTGGGGAAACTAAAGCAAAGTGATTACCCTTGAAGAAACTTTGAAGAACAGATGATCCAGCCACCTTCTACTGATCAAAATCAGTCCAAAACCTCAAGAATTAACCCTCAAAGCCTCTCAATCTCGAAGCAAGGTGTAATGGTGTGTGTATTAGTGCAATAGTAAGGTAAAAATGCACTTTTGGGCTACCAACACACACTAAGGGAGGAGAGAGAGGGAAATATAGAGAGAGATGATATATCTAGCAGATATATGTATATAAGCTCTGGTTTTTAGGTTTAAAACTCCCAACCTTTAACAATGGAGGAGGAGGGCTCTATATATAGCCTAAGCAAATGGTTCTTGGCTTCTCCAAGAAGCCAAGTGAAAGGGGCAAAGGGTGCAAAGGAGTCTAGGCTTCTTGGAGAAGCTAAAACAGCTGGCCAAGCTTCTCCAAGAAGCTTAGCCAAGGGTTCATCCTTCTAGAAGGAACCAAGGGGTTCAAAGGCTCATACCAGCCAGAAACTGCACAGGGAGGAGTGATGGTGCATTCCAGCTGGCACAGCTGGCATGCACCATGCCTCAAGGGTGCAAAGGAGTCACACCGGCCAACAAAAGATGCTACCGGCAAAATAAAGTGCCGGTCGGTAGAATATTGTGCCAACCGACCATTGATTTTAAGAAACCATGGCCGGCGGCACTCCTAAACAGCTGGTGATGCTAGGGAAAGGCCGGTGGAATGTGGGGATGGCCAACAAGCCATTTCCCGCCCTTCAAGGTGAAGACACAAGTGTTTGGTGCTAAAACCAAACATGGAACAGTCAGGTCGAGAGATCCTGAGGCAAGGCGCGCAGCCAAGACTTCCGAGAACTTAAGACGAACACAAACATGGATAATCACCGAGCGTTCAAACAGTGACGTCCAAGTCTTGAGGACGGTCAAAAATGGGGTGTCTACATTTGCCCCTCTTTGACAGAACTCGAAAGTCATAACAATGACAGGAGTGAATGTCAAAGCCCAGAGACGACCCATTTTTGACAAGGCGGAAGACTCAGACAGACATGCAAGGCAAACAAGGTATGCGCCCAAAGGCAGGGGCAAGATGCAAGACAATGCACAGAGCTGGACATGACTTATGATCATGAAAGGAAAGCTGTAACGAAGCATACATGCGACAGTTTTAAGCTGGCATACACCAAACTACACTACAATGCAGAAAGGATGTAAGAGAATTAAGCAATTCTCGATACGTGTCACTCGGAGGATACAAATACCTGTGCGGCTCGTCTGGTTGCACCCACCTCAAATGAACCGTACATACAATATCGTGTCTGCAAAGAAAACAAACTTAACAGCTACGATATCGTTAGCAACATGCATAATAGTGTGCTCGAAATGCGTGACAACGCAAAGCGAATGGGAAGCATAACTATGCTGTGAAGGCGCAGATATATAAGTGGAGCACGTGGTCTACGCGGGCAACGAAATTGATTACAAGGATGCGGTCTACACAAGCAATGAAATTGATTACAAACATGCGGTCTACGCAAGCAGGACATGCGATCTACGCAGGTAATGAAATTGAATGCCAACATGCGGTCTACGCAAGCAAAACATGCGGTCTGCGCAAGTAATGAAATTGAACAATCCTGCGGTCTACGCAAGCAAAACATGCGGTCTACGCAAGTAATGAGATTAAATAAACATGCGGTCTACGCAAGCAAAACATGTGTTCTACGCAAGTAATGAAATTGAATAAACATGCGGTCTACGCAAGCAAAACATGCGGTCTACGCAAGTAACGAATCTGAATCATAAGAATGCGGTCCACGCAAGCAGAACATGCGGTCTACGCAAGTAATGAAATTGATTACAAACATGCGGTCTACGCAAGTAGCGTAACTAACATGCGGTCTACGCAAGCAAAACATGCGGTCTACGCAAGTAATGAAATTAACATGTGGTCCACGCAAGTAATAAAATTAATTACAAACATGCAGTCTATGCAAGTAACGTAATTAACATGCGGTCTACGCAAGCAAAACATGCGGTCTACGCAGGTAATGAAATTAACATGCGGTCTACGCAAGTAATGAAATTAATTACAAACATGCGGTCTACGCAAGTAACGTAACTAACATGCAGTCTACGCAAGCAAAACATGCGGTCTACGCAGGTAATGAAATTAATTACAAACATGGGGTCTACGCAAGTAATGAAATTAATTACAAACATGCGGTCTACGCAAGTAACGTAACTAACATGCGGTCTATGCAAGCAAAACATGCGGTCTACGAAGGTAATGAAATTAATTACAAACATGCGGTCTACGCAAGTAATGAAATTAATTACAAACATGCGGTCTACGCAAGTAACGTAACTAACATGCGGTCTACGCAAGCAAAACATGCAGTCTACGCAGGTAATGAAATTAATTACGAACATGCGGTCTACACAAGTAATGAAATTAATTACAAACATGCGGTCTACGCAAGTAACGTAACTAACATGCGGTCTACGCAAGCAAAACATGCGGTCTACACAAGTAATGAAATTAATTACAAACATGCGGTCTACGCAAGCAAAATGTATAAAGAGAAACTTGAACACATGTGCGTGAAAACATATCATTCATAATGCAGGGATGTAAAATACTGTAACACAGCATAATTGAAACGATTTGTGGGAATCCTCAAGACATGAAAAGGATACGGGAAGGGACGTTATTCGTACGTATCGAGCATCGTTCGCTGAAGTTGTGGCCTGAGGTCAACTCGAAGGTCCATGTTTCAAAAGTGTGCTTCCCCGCATGGTCTCAAGTAATGAAGGTGCCAAGCCATGTAGTTGACCCGAACAAAGGCGCGGAAGGTGCGTTGACCGCAAGGGGAGTTTTACTGGTATCAATTCCGACACTTTGCTTCCCTGTCATTCTATGTTTTACTTTCCTTTTTACTGGTAGTTTAAGCACATTGCACTGCCTCGGGTAGGTTTTATTCTTTCTCAAAATTACACATTTTTCAAAGCACGTTACGGGAATGAAACAACCATTTTGTTCAAAAGATGTTGCATTTGTAAACTTTCTATGCATCGCATCGCAAGGTATCACACCACAATTTGAACGAAATTAAATCTATTTTGAACACCGAGTATGTGCATTGCAATAATCAGGTAGTGAACCGACTTACAACTCGATAAGCAAAACAAAGGCATGATATAACCAAACAAGTGTGAGTACAACTCGATAAACAAATCAAAAACTCAAAGAGAGTGAAATACAACTCGATAAGCAAATGTACAATAACTCGATAAGCAGACAGGCGTGACTCCGCAAGAATCGATCACCGGGGGAGGGATCGGGGGTGGTGGAGTTCCCCAATCCCTAGTATAAACAGCTCAGGGAACCAAGAGGAAGCCCATCGGCTAGGGGTAGAGGCCATCGGCCACAAGGAATGGCCATCGGCCAGAAATTTGTTCGGTCGGCAAAAGGTAATGGCCGGTCGGCAGAAGATTTGGCTGGCCAGCTATGAATGAGGGAACCACCAGAATGTTGACACCTGTCCTCCACCCAACCTTATCTCCTATAAAAGACCCCAGCTTCATAGTTTTTCTCAATTCCACACTAATTTGCTCTAATGGAAGAGTTTCTTGCTCAAAATCTCACAACTTGGATTGCTAGCTTGGATGGCTCGGAAAAGTTGAATTTCCGGGGTTTCGGCATAAATGCACTATTCACTCTGGGTCGTACCCCGTTGCACCTCCCGTTTCTCCATGCCACGACAAGGTTTTGGAATCCGGTGACGCATGTCTTTAGCTTCGCTGGGCAAGAGATATGTCCTACCTTTGAAGATTTCCGAGCCTTAATGGAGTCCGAGCGCGACGAGGAGCTCCTGCCCCAACTTAATTTTGGCCATGCCCAATCCTTAGGGCGAATGTGTGGACTCAGCATGCGTGATGCTCGGTCTCTGATTTGTGACGGGATGCTGGATATTCCGAGTTTGATCGATCGGTTTTCAAATGCCGGTGATCGCAACAACCATCGTTGGCAAGGCTTCCGGCGACACGCCCTCTGTTTGTGCATGCTATCTCATTTTCTATTTGTCTCAGGCTCCGGAGGATCTAGTGTCCGGCTGACCGAGGTTGCCCAAGGCTTGAAAGAGGGCAAGAGCTGTATTGTCATGATTCTGGCTAAGACGTTGATGGGCTTAGACGCTTTTTATCGTCATGAGACGACCAGATTAGCAGGGAGTCCACTACTACTACAGGTAATGTTTCCCACCCAATCTCACGCATGCATTGCTCACATCACCCGGCCCTCAAGCTCGGTCTTTTCTCACAAAGCCCTATTCCCACTTTTCTCTCCTTGTACATCTCTCTATTCTTTATTCTCTCATTTTCCATCCCGCCCCAGGTATGGTTGATGGACAAACTGCAAGTTGTGGACTCTTGCCCAGCATATTCAGCTCGCGGCTACTTCTTCCGGCACCGTCTAGTCAATGCCCTGGATGAGGGATGGTAGTTCGCTTGGATGTGTCGCTTGTCCTCAGACTGTATTGCTTGGCGGTGTCCTTGGCTGAGCCTTCCGGCAATGAGTTACAACATGTCCCGGCAGACTGGGATTCAATTGGTTGGTCTCACTCACTGTGTATTCTACTTCCCATTTCGGATTCGACGCCAATTCGGCCATGATCAGACCTGTCCACGAGAAGGGATAGAGTATCCTGCTGCATTTCCAGCCCGAGGCGCACAGCTTGCTCGGCAGGCCATCGCGTGGAGGACGAGAGAACTCCTGGCCCTCGCTCCCACTTTCAGTTATACTTTGTCTGACGAGTGCGTGGATTGGCTCAATGAAGAGGCACAAATTAGGCCCAGCTTGGCATCAGAGGCTTCGACCAGCTCTGGGAGGGGGCACAGGAGCACCTGACTTGACTATGCCCCAGATTTATTGCTTTATTAGTACTTTCAAGTTTTCTTTATGAATGTAATAAAAAGCAACTTAGATTGTATGCAAGAGCAGGAGAACTCTGTTTTGAAATCAATGAAATTGAAGGTTGTGGTACTGAAAATTTTCCGCTTTGGTCCAAAAATGGTCTTAGTTGTAAAAAGATTAATTTGAACAAAGTCAACTTTTATTAAAACTTTTCAGAATCATTTTCGATATGGATCAGAACTGGACACACCTAAGATCTGTCTCTGAGATGTACAACCCCGGATCCCTACAACTGGAAAGTTGCCCCTAGTCTGAAGAGCATTGCAGCACTGCGCAGCAACGGAAAGTTGCCCCTAGTCTGAAGAGCACTGCACCGGAGATCATAACCGAACCCTTGAATGCTGAATAGGCAAAGATGACCGAGATGATCAAATGGACAAAGTTAATCGGGGAAAAGGGTTACGGCTGAACTTCAGGATGAAGTTGCCTACGTATCTCGAAGATGGGAATCAAGCCTTACGTAGTTCAGGCTTAGGTTCACTCGGGTATTTTCACTCTCCTTTTGCGCTCTAACTTTTGCCAAAGCCGCCCTTTGCGGGTTTTCAGCCTTGCGAGCTCAGTTTTTATATTTTCTAATTTTTTGTGCTCTAACTTTTGCCTAGATCGCGCTTTCGGGTTTTCGGCCTAGCGAGCCTCTCAAGGGTAATATTTTTTCAACTTGTCCATGTTGATCGGTTGGGAGAATTCCAGGCCATCTAGGTCCATCAGAACCACAGCTCCACCTGACCAGATAGCTTTGATGATGTAGGGACCCGTCCAATTGGGTCTGAACTTGCCCCTTGGGTCGTGGATGGGAGCTCGGTTGTCCTTGAGCACCAAATCCCCTTCCTTTAGGTTCCTGGACTTAACCTTCTTGTTGAAAGCCCGGGCAATTCTGCGCTGATAACTTTGAACATGGTACAGTGCTTTCAGTCTTCTCTCATCAAAGAGCATGAGTTCCTCAAACCTGCCCTGCTGCCAATCTGCTTCGGCTATTTGACACTCAGCCAATACTCGTAAGGACGGAACCTCAATTTCGATAGGTAGAACAGCCTCCATCCCATAAACTAATGAATACGGAGTCGCTCCGGTGGAGGTTCTAATTGAAGTCCTGTAGCCCCACAGAGCAAACGGCAGCTTATCTGGCCAATCCCGGTAGGTTTCCACCATCTTTTGCAGTATATGCTTGATGTTCTTGTTGGCGGCCTCAACCGCTCCATTGGTCTGCGGCCGGTATGTGGATGACTTATGAAAAGCCACATTGTATTTTTCCAACAAGTTTATCACTTCCTTCTTGAAGTGGGAACCGTTATCTGAAATTATCTCGTTTGGGATCCCATAGCGACAGATGATGTTGTTTCTGATAAACTTCGCGACGTGTGAAGCCTTCAACACCGCATAAGATTGGGCCTCGACCCACTTCGTAAAGTAATCTATCACTACCAGGATAAACTCATGCCCATTCGATCCCTTCGGGGTAACAGCTCCGATTACATCGATTCCCCAAACTGAAAACGGCCATGGGGACGTCATGTTGTACAGCTTTGACGGCGGGACGTTCATGCGGTTTGCATGGATCTGGCATTTGTGGCATCGCCGAACAAAGCCGATACAATCCTCTTCCATGGTGGACCAGTAGTAGTCCTGTCTGAGGATCTTTTTGGCCAGCATTACTCCATTCATATGTGCCCCACATTCTCCTGGCCTCCATCAGGCGCTTCGACTATTCAGCTTCTACACAGAGCTTATGCATTCCCAGATGACCTCTCCTATACAGCTTACCCCCGCAGATGATGAACTGAACAACCATTCTTCTGATTGCCCTTTTATCCTTGGCATTTGCCCCTGGTGGATACGCCTCCTTTTCCAAGAAGTTCCAAATGTCGTAATACCAGGGGCTGTCGTCTTGAGCCTCATCTATGGTGGAAATCGACTCGTACGCCGGTGCAAACTTCTGGTCAATAATGACTGGACGAATCCGGACCCCGGACGAGATGTCTATCATGGAAGATAAAGTTGCTAGTGAATCTGCGAACCTGTTGTTCTCTCTTACTAGGTGGGTGAAATTTTGCTTCTCAAATCGAGGAATTAACAAATCCAATGTTTGGTGGTAAATTATCATCTTTTCCTCTTTGACTTTCCAGTCTCCTTTTGCTTGAGATACAACAAGGTTTGAGTCCCCAATGACGTCCAACCGTCTTGCCCCTAGTTCTAGGGCTGCTTCTAGGCCGGCAATACACGCCTCATATTCTGCTTCATTGTTCGAGACTTTGAACCGGAGCTTGAATGCTAAAGGGATACGGGAATTGTTAGGCGCTATCAGCAACACTCCTATCCCATACCCGTATTGGTTTGACGCTCCGTCAAAGTACATCGTCCAAGTTTCATCTTCGATGTGCAGAATGGCTTCATCTGGGAATAGGTACTCAACCGCTTCATCCCCTTCAATCGGGTGGTCGGCAAGGAACTCCACTACCGCTCTTTCTTTTACTAACTTACGTGTTACATACTTCAAATCAAATTCAGAAACCAACAGCAGCCAACGAGCTAGCCTACCCGTAAGTGTTGGTTTCTCGAAAAGATATTTGATGGGATCCAAGCGTGAAACCAACATTACAGAGTGAGCTAACAGGTAGTGCCGCAGCTTCCTGGTAGCCCATACCAAGGCCAAACAAGCCTTCTCCAGCGGAGTATAGCGGGTCTCGTAATCCAGCATCTTCTTACTCAGATAGTAGATGGCCCTTTCCACTTTGTCCTCTAACTCTTGTGCGAGCATGCAGCCCATGGTAGTCTCCGTTACTGAAAGGTACAATATCAACGATTTCCCCGGTTCTGGTGACGACAACACGGGCAGGTTCTGTAAATATTCTTTGATCTGTTCAAAAGCTGCTTGACATCGACCGTCCCATTGGAATTTCTTTCCTTTCTTCAGGAGACCAAAAAGTGGTTCACAAGTCAAGGTTAGTTTTGAGATAAACCGTCTTATGAATTGCACTTTACCCAGAAAGCCTCGCACCTCCTTTTCAGTCATTGGTGGTGGCATTTCTAAGATGGCCTTGATTTTGGAAGGGTCGACTTCGATGCCCCTTTGTGTAATCAGAAACCCTAGCATTTTTCCTACTGTAACACCGAATGTACACTTCTGAGGATTCAACCGCAGCCGAAACTCTCTGATCCTTTGAAAGAACTTTTGTAAGGCGGTGTAGTGGCCCTCTCTTTCTTTGGACTTGACAATCATGTCGTCCACGTACACCTCAACCTCTTTGTGGATCATATCATGCAGTATTGTGGTCACTGCCCGTTGGTAAGTAGCTCCAGCATTCTTCAACCCAAATGGCATCACTCTGTAGCAATATGTACCCCACGGGGTGGTGAATGCAGTCTTCTCCCGGTCTTCGGGTGCCATTACTATCTGATTATATCCTGAGAAGCCATCCATGAACGAGAGCAAAGCATACCCCGCCGTGAAATCTACCAATTCATCAATGTGCGGCAAGGGAAAGTCGTCCTTCGGACTAGCCCTGTTCAAATCTCTGAAGTCTACACATACCCAAATTCTGCCATCCTTCTTCGGCACTGGGACAATGTTGGCCAACCAAGTCGGGTATTCGGATACCAGCAGGAAGCCTGCATCGATTTGCTTGGTGACCTCTTCCTTGATCTTAATGGCCCAATCAGGGCGGATCCTTCTGAGTTTCTGTTTGACAGGTCGGGCCTCGGGATCAAGAGGGATCCGGTGCTGTACAATCTCAGGGTCGATTCCAGGCATGTTTTCGTAGGACCACGTGAAAACGTCTTTGAAATCTTTTAATAAAGCGACTAAGCGCTCGCGTTCCTCCGAAGACAACGTGGACCCGATCTGGACCAGCTGCGGGTCCTTCTCAGTACCAACGTTCATAGTAGTGATTTCATCCATTAAGGATTTAACAAATCTTTCCTGCTCTTGATCAATTAATCGTTGCAAAACCGGAGGAATTTCTTCCTCGTCGTTTTCATCAAAATTTTGAAAATCCTGATTTAAGCAATAAATCAAAGGCACAGAAAAATACTCAGAAACCACATCCACATCATTCTCATTAAATACTTCCAAGTCGTCCGATTCTTCTGTTACAACAGACTCAAAAGAGAAAGAAAATGACGACTTAGACAAGACTGTGGCATCCGGGTTATCACCCCCAGGAATACCGGACTCAGACTCAGTTGAGCTGGAACCTGATTCCGACTCACAAGACTCGGTGGAATCAGATTCCGGCTCACTACCTAACCCGGTGCTGCTTGATAAAAAACCTTTTTTATATTGCCAAACGAGAGAGGGTGCGATGGATGCATCCAAAATAGTTGATGGTAGGCCCGCAGCCGTTTCATTCCCGATCATGCATACCGAGGAGTTATCCCCCAAGCACTTCTGCTCGATCGAAGGATCTGAAAGTAGACATGCCAGTGCTACCCCCATTTCATTTTCAGCGTCCTTAGACTGCACTTCCTTACTCTGTTCAGTCTCAGCCGATAGATCTGCCTGCCCTTTGGCGATGTCATTCTCAGGTAGCTGCAGGTCAAAGAAAATCTCAAAACCTGGCACGCGCTTCTTCTCCGCGTTCAGCCATGGTTCTGGGAAGCCACAAAACGGAAAGTCCTCCCTTTCCCGGACGAAGCGTCCGTTTAGGGTACCCTGAATAGGCCTATGCATCAACTCAAAAGGCTTCTCAGCCTTCTTCGCTCTGGCTCTCCCAGCCATCTCTTTACCCTTCCTTACCCAGTCCTCTTTGGTGGGCATATAACCCAAACCAAAGGTATGAGGGTTGTGTGGCACTTCGGCCAATGCTGAGACGCCCTTCCGGCCGCTCTTTCCCAATCCCATCTAGGGGATGTGTTGGAGCTTGTTCATGAGATAGACTGCCTGAGCACTGACATATACCCCTTCATTAGCAGCCATGATGTCCTGTACAACCCGAGCCTCAGCCAAGGTAAAACCCGATATGAACACATCTTCCATACCATGCTCAATTTCTAGAACAGGCGTAGATACCTCCGGCGGCAGATGAATCGATGAATTTCTGAAAACGATGGCTACTCCCTTCCCATAGGGGTATTTTACCACTTGATGTAGGGTGGAGGAGACTGCCTTTACCTGATGCAGCCACGGCCGCCCTAAAAGCAGGTTGAAAGTTGCAGGAACCTCCAAGACATGGAAATCTATCTCGGCCCAACCTTTGTTTGAATCTTAACTGTTCCCATTACTTCCCGACTTGTGTTGTCATACGCCCGAATCACCTGGGCCGTTGGCACAAAATCCGCGATTTTCAAACCGATCGCATAGGCTGTCCTTGCCGGACAGACATTAATGGCGGACCCTATGTCGACAAGCACCATGGGTATCTATTTATCTCTGCACTCCACAGAGATGTAGAGTGGCTTGTTATGGTTCGCACCCTCAGGTGGCAGTTCTTTATCAGAAAAGGTCAACATCGGGGTAGCCCCTCCCGAAAAAACTAGGCCCACTAGCTGTTCGGGCGTGGTGTCTATAGAAAGCTTGGCTTTATCCATGGCTGAAAGGACAGCCTGTCTATGTACTCGAGAAGCCATAAGCAGCCCCCAGATGGAGATGTCTGCTTGTATCTTCTTCAATTGTCTCAATACGGCCTCATCCTCGAGTTGCTTTTCTTTTTGCTTCTCTGCCTCCCTATCTTTTCCAGACGCCTCTGGTTGATCTAGGTGTGGAGGCTTGAAATACCGTCCACTCCTAGCCATGTGATCGACTTCGCCGATATACCAGGTATCATCTGGTTGGTAACCCATCCAATCCTCGTCCGTGTGGGCAAGACAAAGATCATCGTCCTCCCACCACATTCCATTTGCAACTGACAGGCACCTGTCCGGCTCTAGCATGACTGTTCCGATACTTGCAGTACCTTCTATTCCTATGCTCGCGGCATTCTCCATTTCTGTACTTGCAACGGTCTCAACCCCCATGTGGGCTTTTGCCTTCCTGATTCTCTCGGAATCTTCGAATCTTTCCTGTTCTGACTGTGTCAATGCAGTAGATTGTTCAATAATCCCTGTACTCAAAATGATCCAATCCCGAGCGAAACTCTTGACGCCGGCGCTCTCCGACGATGTACTCTGTTCTTCGACCCTCCCGGCTGTTACTGACATTCCTGCCCCTGCCGGGCCTTGTCCTGACTGAAACTCTCCTACCACATCTGGCTGATCGTCCAACCATCCCGTGGCCTCTGTCGATTCCTCATAATCGAACCAGTTGACGGCCGAGTCTTCTGGATCTTGGTTACTGTAAAACTGGAGCTTGGCGAGGTCCTCTTCCACAGCCGTTAGATCATCTGTTCCTCGCCCCAGACTGTCCCCTTGGATCACACACAGCTCTCCTCTTGCTGAAAATTCCATATCTGGTCTATTCCGGCCTATTGGTGAAATGTAGTCACTCGGACTATATGTCTTTTCAACACAACCCCCAGATTCCGCAGACTCTGGCTCAACAATCCTCTTCTCCTTTGGGACCTCCTCCCTCATGTCCTCGGCAACCACTACCGCTGGCTTGGGTCGAATTATGGAGATGTCCATCATGCACAAGTCGGTGCAATCGGGAAGGAACACCTCCAGCTTAGGTAGGTGGGAAAGTGTGATATAAATACTAGGATCATAGGACACGACCCCAGTATGGATGAAATTGATTCTTTTGGGTGGTAGAGCTTGGTTATGGGTGGGGAGGGGATTTGTAGTAACATTGGGTTTCTCAGGAGGTAAAATCACCCCGTTATCAATGAGATCTTGGATCTCATGACGTAATCGGAAGCACAGATCGGTGTCATGACCGTGCTGCTGGTGAAATGCACAATACTTGGCTGGGTTGTGGGCAGCGGGGAGTCTTTCTGGTAAGGGCCGCGACTCTAGGGGCTTCAGATGTCCTTTTCTGATTAGAACCCCCAAAGCTTTGGACAGGGGCATATAAAGCGGAGCGAAGGTTCTGGTGTTTTTCGGAGGGTATTTGGCTATTTGCGGGTTGCTTCCGAACGCACCGGAGAATGGTGTGGCTGCCATAGTTCTCAGGGGAGGGTTGGTGGTGACCATACTCACTTCGGAGGTCTTGGTAGTTGTAACGCCACTCGGGCCTGCATTAGTATTACGATTGAAAGTTCTGCGGGGTTGCTCCCGGTCATTATCAATCAAGCCTTGCTATAAGGCATCCTCAATCTGCACCCCCATTTCATGCAGATCGGAAAAGGTAGGAAAGGGGAGTACAATCATCTTTTGCATTAACTTCGGCTGAAGATTGCGCACAATCATCCGAATCTGGTCTTTGTCTGTGGGCCTTAAGGTCATCATCGAAGCCTTAGCCCGCCATCTGGTTACGAATTCTGAGAAGTTCTCTTTGTGTTCTTGCCTCGTTATCTGGAGATCCCGGGTCGTGATCTCGATTTGCGTATTGTATGAGTACTGCAAGATGAAGGCCTCAACCATCTCGTCCCAACTTCTCTTGACATCATCCTCCAATTTGGCATACCATATGGCCGCTATGCCCGACAGGGTCCGGCCAAATAGAGACAGCTTCTGTAGTCTAGTGAGGCCCATTGGCCTTAGGATGTCTGAAAACAGTCGCAGGTGCACCATGGGATCCCCGGATCCGTCAAAACGATCAATTTGTGGCATCTTAAACCGATCTGGCAGCGTCACGGCTGCGTCGGTGTATCCGTCTTCAATGTCCGGAATGGACTTCACACCTTGAGATTTCTTGAAAAGCCTTTCAAGCTTGCTCATTTTTAATGCCATGGGGTCCACCTCAGACTCGAAAGGAGAATTCGGTTGATTGATAGGAGTGGGTGCCTTGGATAGTTGAGGTAGAATCGGGGGACAGAGCCAGCCCCGTCGGGATGTCTGTATCTTCTTGGACATTCCGGGCATTCGGTGTTTCTTCGGGTATCGGGACCCTTAGTGGAGGAGGGACTTGCTGTGAAGCAGATGCTCCGGTTTGCTGCTGCAATCTCACGATTAACTCTGCTTGCTCATTCATAACTGTGGCCTGTTGTTTGGCGAATTCTACCTGTTGGACAGCATCCTGCTGCATCACTTTCATGCTTTCTTGGAGTTGGCGCACCATCTCCTCTAAACTAGCCATACTGTTCAGTTCTGACTGAATTATCGGTATATGTTCCCTTTCTGTGGGTGAAACGGAATCCTGATCCCTACTGTACACAGGTGGGGTAGATAAAGCCCTCTGTACTGACTGTTGAACTGATGCCCTCTGCCTAGCTGTCCTCCGTCTAGTAACCGGGGGTAGAGAGTGGTACACCGGTTGTCCGTCTACCAGATCCTCAGATCGATGGAGCCGACGACCTCTAATCCAGAGTGCTTGGGGAATATCTACCGGGTTGGAAGCAATGGTGCTAAACTACCTAGAAAAAAAGATAAATAAAGCAGTAAATAAACAAACAATCGGACAGCACAACGGCGTAAAATAAACACATACAACGCACAGTCGGGTATTCATAATACACAGTTGGTAAGCCGAACACACTGTTCCTCGACACTGATCACTGTTCCCCAGAATCACTGTTCCCAAAACTAAACCTGATACCCGCAGATAACTGACTCTCATAAACTGACACTGATGCCCTCAGGCCTAATACTCAATCTTGCAAACTGATATGTATGTTCCCTGTAGAGATACATTCTAACAGCACATAGCAAGTAAAGAGAGCCAAAACACCCCTATGTTGGGGTAGGGTTTCCCTGTCCTATTTTGCCAGGAGCTAGGGTTTCACTATGCACGCAGCAGTTTTCAAACAACCTAACATCGGGTAAACAGCCTGTCCTAACTTGGAATGGTCACTATGGATCCGAATATGCACTAGGTCGAATGGTCGAAAAGGGTGCCCCGGTAAAACCGGGGTTTGTGTTCCCATACTGTCAGAGCCCATAACCGGTCAGCCTTATGGTCATGCCTTGACAAGACAAGCCCCCGGCAAACCGTTCAGGAATGGCAGATGGCAAACACTATGTTCCTAGGCGCACCAATGCACACCCAATGCAAAGAGACACATAAATGGAATCAAAATAGGATATCACGAGTTCGAGTCAAGCTCTCTAAAATCCCCAACAGAGTCGCCAGAAACTGTAGACGCGCCCGCGTGGGGCCCCGCTACTACAGTTCGGACTCGATTTGTTGTCATGGTTCTTAATCTGAACCAAAGAGTCCAAATCCGGCAAATCGTTTTGAGAAAACAGATTTTTAGAAAAAGAAGTGCCAAACATGGACTGCTTTGCCAGATACAGAGTCGCCACCTAAATATTTTTTATGGGGGAATTTAGGAAACCCTGACTCGGTGCCGAAGGCCACATGTCCGTCATCACCAGAGTTGCCTCGGCTCGGGAGCTAGGGTACGATTGGGGAAGGTCAGCTATGAGCACCCCCTCTCGCCCGATCCGAAGATTGGCCTCTACTAACCATGATATCCATTTTTGAAAACGTTATGTGTTCTTAAACCAATTATTAGCCTAGAATTACTATGTCATGCGCACAACAAACAAGTATAGACTAGATTGCCTAATTTGGGAATAAGCATTGCATATCCGCTTGTTTTGGAAAAATGTTTTGGAATTTGCTACTCGCAAGTAGGCTAAAAAAACATGGATTTCAATGAGCTATTCCAACTCAAGCAACCCAACCTTCACTCACAGGCATTCAAACAATTTATCACATAAGCAACTAGCCACATGGTAAGCATGTTGTCATGGCAACACTCACACGCATGCAAGGATGCTAAAGCAAAAGAACTTACAGAGTACTCCAAACCAAAATAGAAACTAGTTAGTAATCATATGCATGTTAAGATGGCTAATGCAGCACATGCAAAATGCAACTATAATAGGCTCGGTTAGCTTAAAGAATGGCATGTGAAATGCTGCAACTAACAAGTACTCAACTTGGATTTGAAATACGAGTGCAGTTAGCATGATGTGCCGAACCCGATGCGTGTAGGACAAATGTATGGATGCACGCATGCATAGCATAAGGTATGCTAAATTAAACATGTCCTATTACTAACCATCAAAGCAGGTAAATAAAAGGGAAGAAAGACGTGGGGTTGGAAGACATACACACACTCACGCACACTTATTACATAATTGCCCTCACTCGGAGGGTCCAAATAAATATTACAATCCGAATAATAAACGCATAAATTATTACAGAATTTCTAATTAATTAACAGAATGAATGCAAAAAAGAAAGGTGGCCACAGCCCCCCGCCTTGGGATGCGCGAATGATGCATGCTCGAACCCGTCTCGCCCGGGAGGTCCGTACCATACCACTGCCACCTCTGTTTACACTACCCTGCTTCTCTGAAAATTGCCAAAGTTCTGGGACAGGTCCCCTGAACACTGTGGAACACCATCGGCTGTAGGAAATGTCCACCGGCCATTGAAAATTCCCATCGGCTGTTTATGAAGCTATCGGCCTGGGAAGGATTGCCGGTCGGCACTAAACACTGCCGGTCGGCAGAAACTTCCTGCAGAAGACAGTTTTGACAGCAACAGAGGACAGACAGTAAATGGCATGGGATTTCAGGCACATGTGAGCATGGTCATGTTCCCCATCATGTATTGAACCCAGGAAAGCATGGCCCTCGATCCTCTAGCCATCTATTGTGCATGATAGCCTAAGAGATCAAGCTTGCCACTTGATGTAAAAATGCATGCAACACACAAATGAGGACCAAGACCCTATCATGTTGAAGTCAAGGGCCCCGGAGACCGAGAGTTAAGACGCGTTACATCACTTATAGTATGAACGCTCCTTAACCCTCACACTTGGTTTAACACCCCAAACCAAGTAATGCAATGCATGTAATGCAAACATGACTCAAAGATGTAACATGAGATTAAGATGCAAGGCATGCCAAATGCCAAGCAACTACCATGGCAAGTATGCAATGCTAGGCATGCAAGATGCAAATGCAATGCAAACATGGTCGATTTAAGCAATAGGATCATCATGTTACAACACCTAATGAAGCAATCATGCAACAAACATGAGACAAGCATGCAATGGTGGATTTAAACCATAAAGGGGCAGACCTCAATCCACCCCAAAACAGTGGCCAAAAGTGCCCAAAATGGTGGACAAACACTCATGCCAACACCCAAGCCAATGGACCTAAAGCTAAGGCACAAAATGGGGACACTTTACTTCCACTAACATGACCATTCATGGCATGAATTAGGCAAACAAAATAGAATATTAGCATGCCAAAATGGACTCCAAAACCCACTGATATGGCAGCTTAAGTGGCTCCAATGAGATGCATGCATCAAAACTCATTTCTAGGCATAAAAGGGCACATCCTCAAAGCATGAAAGAGGTCACATATGCAGGCATACAAACATGATTTATGGACTGAAATACGATCCTAAATGATGCCAAATCATGAGGATGGTCTAAACTACACATGTTAGAGGCCAATATGCTCAAGGCTTACAAGTCAAAACACAAAAAGATGACACCAAACATGGCAAGCATGACTAAAACAGATGGCCAACAGGCCTTAAACATGGTAAAGTAATGCCAATACCTTCATGAAATTAGGCTAACACATGCAAGAATCATGGCCTAAACACAAGATGCATTTCTAGGCCAAATAGAGGAATGTAAAGCAAGTATGTTAAGCATGCAAAAGGGCACAAATCCGGCCAAAAACAGAGGTAACATGTGGCCTAGAGACACCCAAAAACCTCTGAAAAAGGGGCCAAAATCAGTCAAGCATGCATGTTGCCCTTTAAGCTAAAAGGCAAGGAAATGAGGCAATAAAGGGAGGGGGGTGTCCCTCCCCTATACAAGACTTCAAACCACCTTCCTTACCACTAAAAATCCACTGGTTTTCAGTGGTGAGAAGACTAAGACACTCAAGCAAACAAAGCCTCACCAAGGGAAGCACCAAAAAGGCCAAATAAGGCCTAAGAGGGTGAGTTTGAACTCAAACCACAAAACACCCTTAATGAAAGTTCTTAAGCATGAAAATATAAGCTTTCTTTATGTTATGTACAAAGCCTAAATCAGAAAGCAAGACAGGTAAAAAACTAGTGCAAGTTTAGGGAAACTAAAGCAAAGTGATTACCCTTGAAGAAACTTTGAAGAACAGATGATCCAGCCACCTTCTACTGATCAAAATCAGTCCAAAACCTCAAGAATCAGCCCTCAAAGCCTCTCAATCTCGGAGCAAGGTTTAAAGGTGTGTGTATTAGTGCAAAAGTAAGGTGAAAATGCACTTTTGGGCTACCAAACACACACTAAGGGAGGAGAGAGACGGAAATATAGAGAGAGATGATATATCTAGCAGATATATGTATATAAGCTCTGGTTTTTAGGTTTAAAACTCCCAACCTTTAACAATGGAGGAGGAGGGCTCTATATATAGCCTAAGCAAATGGTTCTTGGCTTCTCCAAGAAGCCAAGTGAAAGGGGCAAAGGGTGCAAAGGAGTCTAGGCTTCTTGGAGTAGCTAAAACAGCTGGCCAAGCTTCTCCAAGAAGCTTAGCGAAGGGTTCATCCTTCTAGAAGGAACTAAGGGGTTCAAAGGCTCATACCAGCCAGAAACTGCACGGGGAGGAGTGATGGTGCATTCCAGCTGGCACAGCTGGCATGCACCATGCCTCAAGGGTGCAAAGGTGTCACACCGGCCAGCAAAAGATGCTACCGGCAAAATAAAGTGCCGGTCGGTAGAATATTGTGCCGACCGGCCATTGATTTTAAGAAACCATGGCCGGCGGCACTCCTAAACAGCCGGTGATGCTAGGGGAAGGCCGGTGGAATGTGGGGATGGCCAACAAGCCATTTCCCGTTAACTTCAAGGCGAAGACACAAGTGTTTGGTGCTAAAACCAAACACGGAACAGTCAGGTCGAGAGATCCTGAGGCAAGGCGTGCAGCCAAGACTTCCGGGAACTCAAGACGAACACAAACATGGATAATCACCGAGCGTTCAAACGGTGACGTCCAAGTCTTGAG
Organism: Camellia sinensis; assembly: GCF_055761805.1. Classification (NCBI taxonomy): domain Eukaryota; kingdom Viridiplantae; phylum Streptophyta; class Magnoliopsida; order Ericales; family Theaceae; genus Camellia; species Camellia sinensis. Next base: position 215,577,306 of record NC_138961.1, read on the forward strand.
GACGGTCAAAAATAGGGTGTCTACAGTTCCCATCGTGGCAGAGCCTGTAACCAGTTAGCCTTATGGCACACTTTTCCAAGCAAGCCTCCGGCAAACCGTTCAGAAATAGCAGACGAGAAACACGGTGTCCTAGGCACTCCAATGAAAATGCAATGCAAAGAAACACATAAGTGTAGATAAAACAACATATCATGAGTTCGAGTCAAGTTCTCTAAATCCCCAACAGAGTCGCCAGAAACTGTAGACCGCCCGAACTTCCTCCGCGCACCCCCCTTTCGGAGAGGGCAAGGATTGGGTTCATAGCTACTACAATTCAGACTCCTGTCACGGTTCTAAATCTAATCTCACAAAGTGTAATGTGATACTGATAAATCACCAAAGACTCCAAATCTAACAATTGGTTTTAGAAAATCAATTTTAATCAAAAAGCGCCAAACATGGACTGCTTTGCCAAATTTCAGAGTTGCCACCTAAATATTTTATTTTGGGAAATTTAGGAAACTCTGACTCGTGCCTAAGGCCACGTGCCCACCATCACCAAAGTTGCCTCGGCTCAAAAACTTGGGTACGAGAGGGAAAGGTCCTGAAATGAGCACCCCCGCTCGCCCGATCAAATGATCCGCCTCGACTAACATGATATGTTGTTTTTGAAAACACATGTGTTCTTGTTTGATTATTAGCTAACCTTACTATGTGATGCGCACAACACACAAGTATAGACTAAATCACTCAATTTGGAACAAAACATCTCATGTTTGTTTTCGAAAAATGGTTTGAATTTGCCACCCTCAAGTGGGCTTAAAATAACGTGATTTGCCACCCTCAAGTGGGCTTAAAACTTACATTTTGATGAATTGTTCTAATTCAAGTAATGAAGCCTTCATCCACATGCATTCATGCAATTAATCACTTAAGCACATAGCCTCATGGCAAGCATGCTATCATGGCAGTCACTTACACACATGCAAGGATGCTAAAATGTAAACACTTACAGTGTACTCCGAGCCAAAATAGGAAACTAGTTAAAAATCATGCCTGATCCTAACTATGTGAAATGCCTAATGCAACACATGCAAAAATGCAACTAAATAGGCTCGGCTATCTAAGATGACATATGAGTGCAACACTTGATAACATGCTTTGAAACACGTATTCAAGTAAGTGTATTAAAATACAATGCAATTTGTATGATGCGCTAAGCCCGGTGCATGCAAGACAAATGAATGATGCACGCATGCAAAGCATAAATATGCTAATTGAAACATGCCCTAATCTAACCACTGAAAGCAATTAAGTAAAAGGGAGAAAGACGTGGGGTTGGAAGACATTCACACACGCACGCACACTTATTACAACATTTTCCCTCTCGATGGAGGGTCCGAATAAAATGAAAGCTAACTTGCTACGCTAATTAAGCTAACTTGCTACGCTAATTAAGCTAACTATTACAAACCAACTAATTAACTAACTATTCTAGCTAATTAATTATTACAAACCAAATTGAATAACTAGCTAATCTAAACTAATTAGAATATTACAAAGCACTAAGCTAAATTAATAACAACACAGGTAATCAACTACAACTAGCTAGCAAAAGCGATAAATGGCCTCGCGGGCGAGGGAGATATGCATGCTCGGTTGCGTCCTCCCGGAAATCGACTGCCTTGCCTCAAGACGCCTCTGTTTGCACTCTTTTGAATCTTTGAAAATTACACCGATTTGCAAATTACTTCTTTCTGATCTCAAGAACACCTTGAGGGCTGAAATTCCTCCTATTGCTACAACAGAGCACAGATAGAGGCAAGACAGTGTATTTGCAAGAAAATGTATGCACTTCCACACTCCTTATCATATCTCAAGCTCAAAGGAGTATGGCACTTGACTCTCAAGCCAATAACCAAGCATTTTCGATGCATCGTGGCCAAAGGATCAAGCTTGCACAAAACTTAATGAATGCACACATAAGACTCGAAAGGCCTCCACCCTATCATGCACAATCAAGGGGGACGATGACCAAGAAATGACGCGTGTTTCATCACTTCAAGTATGAAATGCCCCTCGTTTCTCGTGTTTAGATTAACGTTCGATCCAAACACAATGCAATGCAATACACAGGCAAACAACATGCTCATCTATCAATGCTAGAGTGGCATGCACAAGGCTCTATCATATAAGCAATGCATGCATGAGATGTTTAGAAGCTAAGGCATCAAAGCTAGCAAAGAGCATAGCACTATAGGCATACAATACTAAGCCTAAATGACCAAACCAACCTCGGATAGAGGTTAAATACACCAAAACAGTGGCTGAAATATACTAAGATCAAGGCATATAACACAAAGAAAATATGCACGTTTGATGGTTCGCCAACAAGGCATGAAGACATAACTCTCAAACACATTGAAGGAGCGGAAAATGTGAGAGTGTGGAAATGACATATGTGTAGACACCCCATTTTTGACCGTCCTCAAGACTTGGACGTCACTGTTTGAACACACGGTGATCTTCCATGATTGTGTTAGTTTGGAGTTCCCGGAGGTCTCGGCTCGCGCGCCTTGCCTCAGGATCCCCGAACTCGACTGTTAAGTGTCTGGTTTCGCACCAAACACTTTTGTTTTGCCTTAGAAGGGCAGGGAATGCCTTGTGAGACATCCCCGTACACCACCGGCAGTGGCTGGAGGCCACCGGCTGGTCTTTTTCTTCCATCGGCAATTTTGTTTGCCGGTCGGCACACTTTATTGCCGGTCGGCATAATTTGTTGCCGGTCGGCACTGTTTTTTGCCGAAATAGCTTTTTTGGGCAGCCGACCACTGTTCCTCCACTTTATGGAGATATTTTGTGCCAGCTGTGATAGCTGGCACCAACTCCTTTCCCCTCCATACACGTGTATGGAGGGATTTCCCTCTAGCCAAGCTTGTTGAATAAGCTTTGCAAGAGGGATCCTTATAAGAGGGAGGCTTTCCTCTTGGTTCTAGGTTAGAAAAACAGAAGCAAAAATCAGTCTTGAGAGATATAGATACATATTATCTCTATACCTCTCTCCCTCTCCCTTCTTGTGTGTGTTTCTTGGCCCAAAAGGTGTGTTTTACCTTACTTTTGCACCATTACACACACCATTACACCTTAGTCCGAGATTGAGGGACTTGGGGGAGTTGTTTCTTGAGTTTTGGACTGGTTTTGATCCAAAGAAGGAGGTTAGACCATTTGTTCTTCAAGGGTTCTTCAAGGGTGAGCATCTTCCCTTTTATTCCCCAAACTTGCATTGGTTTTCTACCTATTTTGTTTATTGTTTTGGCTCTTGTGTATAACATAAAAAAGGCTCATATTTTCCTGCTCTAACACTTTCATTGAGGTCACTTTGTGGTTAGATTGCAAACTCACCCTCATAGGCCTTGTTTGGCCTATTTTGGTGCCTCTTTGATAAGGTTTTGTTCACTTCAGCATTTTGATCTTTTCATCACCAAAAATCAGTGTATTTTAGTGTCAAAAAAGTTGGTTTGAAGTCTTGCATAGGGGAGGGACACCCCTCTCCCTTTATGGTTTTGTTTCTTTGCTTTTTGGGCTCAAAAGGATAGCATGTGTGCTTGTTGTTTCTTGGCTTCATTCCAGCGTTTTTTTAGGCATCTTAGGTCATATATAATCTCTTTTTTTGGTCAAACTTGTGCCTCCTTGCATGCTTGTAATACTTGTTTTGTATTGTTCTAGTTTGCTTAAAAGTGCACATCATGGTTAGGCCATGATTCTTGTGAGAGTTGGCTTAGTTCCATGAAGTTCTTGGTGTTGTTTTTCCATGCTTAAGGTTTATTGGTTATCCATTTAGCCATGCTTGACATGTTTGTTAGGGTTACTTTGTATTTTAGCTTAAAAGCTTTGAGCATGATGGCCTCTAGCATATATGTTTGTGATTACCCTCTTGGTTTAATATCATCTAAGGACTTTCTTTTTAGTCCAAGAATCATGCCTACATGTGTGCATGCATGGTCTTTTTCACATCCTAAGGGTGTGTCTTCCTATGCCTAAGAATGAGCCTTGGTGTATTTGTTTCATGGGGTTTATTTTAGTTGCCATATTAGGAGTTTTTGGGGTCCTATCTTGCATGCATAAATTCTGTTTTTTTACTTGTTTTAATCATGCCATGAATGGCCATGTTGGTGGGAGTAAGTTGTCTCCTTTAGTGCCTTAGCTTTGGGACCATGAGTTTGCTTGTTAACATGAGTTGATTGTCTATCATTTCAAGCACTTTTGGCCACTGTTTTGAGAAGGGTGAGGGCCTGCCCCTTTGCCATTTTTTAAGCCCTCTTGCATGCTTGCTCCATGTTTGTTGCATAGTTGTTCCATTAAGCTTTGTAGCACATCAATCCCATAGTCAATTTGGTCCATGTTTATATCATTTTTGTACATTGTATACTTGATATTATACATTTATCATGTTGGTTGCATAATGCTTGGTGTGCTTTACATCTTGATGGCATGATCCGTTTGAGCCTTGTTGAGCATTACATGCATTGCATTTACTTGGTTTGGGGTGTCAAACTAAGTGTGGGAATCAAGGACCATTCATACTTCAAGTGATGCAATGTGCCTCGATCCCCGGTCATCGGGACCTTTGACTCCACCTTGATAAGGCCCCGGTTTTCATGTTATTTGTTGCATGCATTTTCATATCAAATGGCAAATTCGATCCTTTGACTCACCATGTACCATTGATGGTTCAAGGATCGAAAGTCATGCTTCTTTGAGTTCAAAATATGATAAGAAGTAGGACCATGCTTACATGTGTCCAAAAACTCCATGCTATGCACTGTCTGTTCTCTGTTTGCTGTCAGATTGTCTTCTGCAGGAAGTTTCTGCCGACCGGCAGAATTTAGTGCCGACCGGCACTATCTGGAATGCCGATCAATCCAATAAAGTGCCGATGAGAATTTTGAAGTGCCGGTGGCAATTCTGTCTGGCCGGTGGTGCTCTGCAGGATGCAAGGAGTTTGTTCCAGTACTTTGGCAATTTTCAGAGAGACAAGGCAGTACAAACAGAGGCGACAAGAGTACAATACGGGTTTTCCGGGCAGGACGGACTCGAGCATGCATCATCCGCGCATCCCGAGGCAGAGGCTGTGGCCACCCTCTTCTTTCCTTTTGCTTCCTTTCTTTTAATTAATTAGAGAAATTTTGTAATAATTTTATTTGTTCATTATTTTGGGACTGTAATATTAATTCGAACCCTCTGAGTGAGGGGAAACATGTAATAAGTGTGGGTGAGTGTGTGTATGTCTTCCAATCCCCATTTCTTTCTTCCCTTTTATTTATCTGCTTATAATGGTAGATTAGGGCATTTTTGAGATTAGCATACCTTATAATATGCATGCGTGCATTCATGCATCTGTTGGCATGCACCGGGCTCGGTACATCATACTAACCGCATTCGTATTTTCAAGTTCCAAAATTGAATACATGAAACAGTTGGTTACATATCATATGCCATATTTAGGTCAACCGAGCCTAACTAAAAAATTGCATCTTGTATGTGTTGCATTAGGCAAAATAACATGAACTAGGACACGCACATTTGCTAACTAGTTTATTGTTTTGGCACGGAGTACAATGTAAGTGGTTATGCTTTAGCATCCAACATGCGTGTGAATGTTACCATAAAAGTATGCTTGCCATGCGGCTAAGTGTTTACATGAGATAAATTGCTTGAATGCCTGTGGGTGGAGGTCAAACTGCTTAAATTGGGATAATGCGTTAAAACTATATTTGTTTTAAGCCCACTGGATAGTGGCAAAACCGTCTTTTCTAAAAAAGCACACTTGAGGGTGGCCAAACCTGCATTTTAGCCTACTTACGAGTAGCAAACCATTTTCAAAATGAACATAGAATGTTTTGTTCCAATTTGGGCATTTTGGTCTATACTTGTTTGCTGCGCGCATAACATAGTAACCTTAGGCTAAGAATTGGAATAAGAATACATAAACGTTTTCAAAACTCGATATCACGGTTAGTAGAGGCCGGTCTTCGGACCGGGCGAAAGGGGGTGCTCATAGCTGACCTTCCCCGATCGTACCCAAGCTCCCGAGCCGAGACAACTCCGGTGATGACGGACATGTGGCCTTCGGCACCGAGTCGGGGTTTCCTAAATTCCCCCATTTTAAAATATTTAGGTGGCGACTCTGTATCTGGCAAAGCAGTCCATGTTTGGCACTACTTTTTTCAAAAATCTGTTTCTCAAAACGATTTGCCAGATTCGGACTCTTTGGTTCAGATTAAGAACCGTGACACAAACCGAGTCCGAGCTGTAGCGAGGTCCCACGCGGGCGCTGTTACAGTTTCTGGCGACTCTGCTGGGGAAATCTTAGAGAGCTTGACTCGAACTCGTGATATCCTGTTTTGATCTCATTTATGTGTTTCTTTGCATTGCATGTGCATTGGTGCGCCTAGGAACACAGTGTTTGCCATCTGCCATTCCTGAACGGTTTGCCGGAGGCTTGCCTTGTCAAGGCATGTCCATAAGGCTGACCGGCTATGGGCTCTGACAGTATGGGAACACAAACCCCGGTTTTACCGGGGCACCCTTTTTGACCATTCGACCTAGTGCATATTCGGAACCATAGTGACCATTCCAAGCTAGGACAGGTTGCTTACCCGATGCTAAGTTGTTTGAAACCGCTGCGTGCGTAGTGAAACCCTAGCTCCTGACAAAATAGGACAGGGAAACCCTACCCCAACATAGGGGTGTTTTGGCTCTCTTTACTTGCTATGTGCTTTCAAAATGTATTTCTGCAGGGAAATGAACACATCAGTTTGTAAGTTTGGGCATCAGGCCTGAGGGCATCAGTATCAGTTTTAAGAGAATCGGTTATCTGCGGGTATCAGGGTTCAGTATTGGGAATAGAGATTTTTTAGGACAGTGATCAGTATCGGGGAACCGTGTGCTCGGCTTATCGACTATGTGTTTTGAAAATCCAACTGTATATTATTTGTTTATTTTATGCTGTTGTGCTGTCTGGTTGTTGGTTTATTTATTGCTTTATTTATCTTTTTGCTAGGTAGTTTAGCATCATTGCGTCTAACCCAGTAGACATTCCCCAAGCACTCTGGATCAGAGGTCGCCGGCTCCATCGATCTGAGGATCTGATAGAAGGACAACCAGTGTACCATTCTCTACCCCCGGTTACTAAACGAAAAGCAACTAGGCAGAGGATATCGGTTCAACAGTCGGTACAAAGGGCTTCGTCTACCCCACCTGTGTACAGTAGGGATCAGGATCCCGTTTCACCCACAGAGAGGGAACGCATACCAGTAATTCAACCAGAGCAGAACAGTATGGCTAGCTTAGAGGAAATGGTGCGCCAACTTCAGGAAAGCATGAAAATGATGCAGCAAGATGCTGCCCGACAGGCAGAATTTGCCAGGCAACAGGCTACAGTTATGAGTGAGCAAGCGGATTTAATTGGGAGATTGCAACAGCAAACTGGGGCATCACCTTCGCAGCAAATCCCTCCTCCATTAAGGGTTCCAATACCCGAAGAGACACCAAACGCCCGGAATGTCCAAGAAGATACAGACATCCCGACGGGACCGGCTCCACCCCCGATTCCGCCTCAACAATCCAAGGCAACCACTCCCATTAATGTATCGGATTCTCCCTTTGAGTTTGAGATAGACCCCATGACGTTAAAAATGCACAAGCTTGAAAAGCTGTTCAAGAAATCTCAAGGTGCGAAGTCCATTCCGGACATTGGAGATGGGTACATCGACACAGCCGTGACGCTGCCAGATCGATTTAAGATGCCCCAAATTGATCGTTTTGACGGGTCTGAGGATCCCATGGTACACCTGCGACTGTTTTCAGACGTCCTAAGGCCAATGGGCCTCACCAGATTGCAGAAACTATCTTTATTCGGCCGGACCTTGTCAGGTGTGGCGTCCGCATGGTATGCCAAGTTGGGGGACGACGTCAAGAGAAACTGGGACGAGATGGCTGAGGCCTTCATCCTGCAGTACTCGTATAACACACAAATCGAGATCACGACCCGGGATCTCGAGACAACGAGGCAAGAACCCAAGGAAAGCTTCTCAGAGTTTGTAACTAGATGGCGGGCTAAGGCTTCAATGATGACCTTGAGACCCACAGACAAAGACCAGATTCGGATGATTGTGCGCAATCTTCAGCCGAAGCTAATGTAAAAGATGATTGTAGTCCCCTTTCCCACCTTTGCTGATTTGCATGAAATGGGGGTGCAGATCGAGGACGCCTTGAGACAAGGTTGGATTGATAATGATCGGGATCAACCCCGCAGAAATTTCAATCGTAGTACTAATACAGGCCCGAGTGGCGCTACGACTGCCAGGACCTCCGAAGTGAGTATGGTCACCACTAACCCTTCCCCGAGAAATACAGCAGCCACACCATTCTCCGGCGCGTCCGGAAGCAATTCGCAAACAGCCAAATACCCTCCCAGAAACACCAGAACCTTCGCTCCACTTTATATGCCCCTGTCCAAAGCTTTGGGGGTTTTGATCAGAAAAGGGCATCTGAAGCCCCTAGAGCCGCGGCCCTTACCTGAAAGACTACCCGCCACCCACAACCCAGGCAAATATTGTGCATTCCACCAGCAGCATGGTCATGACACTGACCTATGCTTTCGTTTACGTCATGAGATTCAAGATCTCATTGATAATGGGGTGATTCTCCCCCCTGAGAAACCTAATGTTACCACAAATCCTCTTCCCGCACATAACCAAGTTCCACCACCCAAAAGAGTCAACTTCATCTACACTGGGGTCGCATCCTACGATCCCAGTATCTACATCACACCCTCCTACCTGCCTAAACCTAAAGTTTTCCTCCCCGATTGCACCGATTTGTGCATGACGGACATCTCCATAACCCAACCCAAGCCAGTGGTGGTGACCATCGAGAACAGGAAAGGGGTTGTCAAACCAGGGTCCGTGGAGCCTGAGAATGATGTTGGGAATGCTTACAGTCCGAATGACTACATTTCACCGGTGGGCTAGAATAGACCAAATGTCGAATTTCCAGTCGGGGGAGAGCTGTGTGTAATCCGAGGGGACAATTCAGGACAGGGAATGGATGATTTGACAGCCGTGGAAAAGGATGTTGTCAAGTCCCAATTTCATGATGACCAAGACTCAGCCATCAACTGGTATGATAATGAAGAATCAGCAGAGGCCACGGGGTGGTTAGACGATCAGCCGGATGTAATAGGGGAGTTCCAGTCAGAACAAGGCCCGGCAGGGGCAGGAATGTCAACAACGCCCGGGAGTGCCGAAAAGCAGAATACATCGCCGGAGAGCGTCGGCGTCGAGAGTTTCGCTCGGGAATGGAGCATTTTAAGTACAGGGATCAGTGAGCAATCTACTACATTGACACAGTCAGAACAAGAAAGATTCGAGGATTCTGAGAGAATCAGAAAAGAAAAAGGCCACGTAGGGGTCGAAACCGCCGCAAGTACGGAAATGGAGGATGCTGTGAACATAGGGATAAAAGGTACTGTGAGTATCGGGACAGTTGTGCCAGAACCAGACAGATGCTTGTCAGTCGCAGATGGTATGTGGTGGGAAGACGACGATCTATGTCTTGCCCACACGGACGTGGATTGGAAAGGTAACCAACCAGATGATACCTGGTATATCGGCGAAGTCGATCACATGACTAGGAGTGGACGGTATTTCAAGCCTCCACACCTAGATCAGCCGGAGGCGTCTGGGAAAGATAATGAAGCAGAGAAACAAAAGGAGAAGCAACTCGAAGATGAGGCCGTATTGAGACAATTGAAAAAGATACAAGCAGACATCTCCATCCGGGGACTGCTTATGGCTTCTCGAGTACATAGACAAGCTGTCCTTACAGCCATGGACAAGGCCAAGCTGTCCATAGACACCACGCCCGAGCAGCTGGTGGGATTAGTCTTTTCAGGAGGAAATTCCCCAGCATTGAGTTTTTCTGACAAAGAGCTGCCACCCGAGGGTGCGAACCATAACAATCCGCTCTACATCTCTGTCGAGTGCAGAGATAAATGGATACCTGTGGTACTTGTCGACACGGGATCCGCTATCAATGTCTGCCCGGCAAGGACAGCTTATGCGATTGGTTTGAAAGTCGCGGATTTTATACCAACGGCCCAGGTGATTCGGGCGTATGATAACACAAGCCGGGAGGTAATGGGGACAGTTAAGATTCAAACAAAGGTTGGGCCAGGACAGCACGAGATAGATTTCCATGTCTTGGAGGTTCCTGCAACGTTCAACTTGCTTTTGGGACGGCCGTGGCTGCATCAGGTAAAGGCGGTCTCCTCTACCTTACATCAAGTGGTGAAATACCCCTATGGGAAGGGAGTAGCCATTGTTTTTGGAAACTCATCAATTCATCCACCACCAGAGGTGTCTACGCCTGTTCTAGAAATTGAGCATGGTATAGAAGATGTGTTCATATCAGGTTTTACCTTGGCCGAGGCTCGGGTTGTACAGAACATCATGGCAGCTAACGAAGGGGTGTATGTCAGTGCCCAAGCAGTTTATCTCATGAACAAACTCCAGCACATCCCCGGGATGGGATTAGGCAAGAGCGGTAGGAAAGGTGCCGCAGCATCGACCGAAGTGCCACATAACCCCCATACCTTTGGTTTGGGCTACCTATCCACCAAAGAGGATTGGATAAGGAAAGGAAAGGAAATGGCCGGAAGGGCCAGGGCGAAACAGATGGGGAAGCCCTTTGACTTGATGCACCAGCCCATTCGGGGGACCCTGAACGGACGTTTCGTCCGGGAGGGGGAGGACTTTCCGTTCTGTGGCTTCCCGGAGCCGTGGCTCAATGCGGAGAAGAAGCGCGTACCGGGATTTGAAATTTTCTTTGATTTACAGTTACCTGAGGATGACATCGCCGAAGGGCAGGCAGATCTATCGGCTGAGGCCGAGCAAAGTAAGGAGGTACAGTCCGAGGACGCTGAAAATGAAATGGGGGCAGCGCTGGCGTGTCTGCTGTCAGATCCTCCGATCGAACAGAGGTGCTTGGGGGATAGCTCCTCGGTATGTGTGATTGGGAATGAAGCGGCTGCGGGCCTACCATCAGCTATTTTGGATGCATCCATCGCACCTTCTCTCATCTGGCAATATGAAGAAGGCTTTTTATCAAGCAGCACCGGGTCAGGTAGTGAGCCGGAATCTGATTCTACCGAATTTTGTATGTCGGAATCAGATTCCAGCTCAACTGAGTCTGAGTCCGGTATTCCCGGGGGTGATAACCCGGATACCACAGTCCTGTCTAGATCATCTTTTTCATTTTCTTTTGAGTCTGTTGTAACGGAAGAATCCGACGGCTTGGAAGTATTTAATGAGAACGACGTGGATGTGGTTTCGGAGTATTTTTCTGTGCCTTTGATTTATTGCTTAAATCAGGATTTTCAAAATTTTGATGAAAACGACGAGGAAGAAATTCCTCCGGTTTTGCAACGGTTAATTGATCAAGAGCAGGAAAGATTTGTTAAACCTTTAATGGATGAAATCACTACTGTGAATGTTGGTACTGAGAAGGACCCGCGGCTGGTCCAGATCGGGTCCACGTTGTCTTCTGAGGAACGCGAGCGCTTAGTCGCTTTGTTAAAAGATTTCAAAGATGTTTTCGCGTGGTCCTACGAAGACATGCCTGGAATCGATCCTGAGATTGTACAGCACCGGATCCCTCTTGATCCCGAGGCCCGACCTGTCAAACAGAAGCTCAGGAGGATCCGCCCTGATTGGGCCATTAAGATCAAGGAAGAGGTCACCAAGCAGATTGATGCAGGCTTCCTGTTGGTGTCTGAGTATCCGACTTGGTTGGCCAACATTGTTCCGGTGCCGAAGAAAGACGGCAGAATTCGGGTCTGTGTAGACTTCTGAGATTTGAACAGGGCCAGTCCGAAGGACGACTTTCCCTTGCCACACATTGATGAACTGGTAGATTTCACGGCAGGACATGCCTTGCTTTCGTTTATGGATGGTTTCTCAGGCTATAATCAGATAGTAATGGCGCCCGAGGACCGGGAGAAGACTGCATTCACTACCCCGTGGGGTACATATTGTTATCGAGTGATGCCATTTGGGCTGAAAAACGCGGGAGCTACCTATCAGCGGGCAGCAACTACGATATTGCATGATATGATCCATAAAGAGGTCGAGGTGTATGTGGACGACATGATTGTCAAGTCCAAAGAAAGAGAGGGCCACTACACCGCCTTACAAAAGTTTTTTCAAAGGATCAGAGAATTTCGGTTGCGGCTAAATCCCCAGAAGTGTACTTTTGGTGTTACAGCAGGAAAGATGCTAGGGTTTCTGATAACGCAAAGGGGCATCGAGGTCGACCCTTCCAAAATCAAGGCCATCTTAGAAATGCCACCACCAAGGACTGAAAAGGAGGTGCGAGGCTTTCTAGGTAAAGTGCAATTCATAAGGCGGTTTATCTCTAAACTAACCTTGACTTGTGAACCACTTTTTGGCCTCCTGAAGAAAGGAAAGAAATTCCAATGGGACGGCCGATGTCAAGCAGCTTTTGAGCAGATCAAAGAATATTTACAGAACCCGCCTGTATTGTCACCGCCAGAACCGGGGAGACCGTTGATACTGTATCTTTCGGTAACTGAGACCACCATGGGCTGCATGCTCGCACAGGAGTCAGAAGACAAAGCGGAAAGGGCTATCTACTATCTGAGCAAGAAGATGCTGGATTACGAGACCCGCTATACACCACTGGAGAAGGCTTGTTTGGCCTTGGTATGGGCTACCCGGAAGCTGCGGCACTACCTGTTAGCTCACTCTGTAATGTTGGTTTCGCGTTTGGATCCCATCAAATATCTTTTCGAGAAACCAGCACTTACAGGTAGGCTAGCTCGTTGGTTGCTATTGCTTTTCGAATTTGACTTGAAGTATGTAACACGCAAGTCGGTGAAAGGGAGAGCGGTAGCGGAGTTCCTTGCCGACCACCCGGTTGAGGGGGATGAAGCGGTTGAGTACCTATTCCCAGATGAAGCGATTCTGCATATCGAGGATGAAACTTGGACGATGTACTGTGACGGAGCGTCAAACCAGTATGGGTATGGGATAGGGGTGTTGCTGATAGCGCCTGACGATTCCCGTATCCCTTTGGCATTCAAGCTCCAGTTCAGGGTCTCGAACAATGAGGCAGAGTATGAGGCATGTATTGCTGGTCTAGAAGCAGCCCTAGAGCTAGGGGTAAGACGGCTGGACGTCATTGGGGACTCGAATCTTGTTGTATCTCAAGCAAAAGGAGACTGGAAGGTCAAGGAGGAAAGGATGATAATTTACCACCAGACCTTGGATTTGTTAATTCCTCGGTTCGAGAAACTAAATTTCACCCACCTCGTAAGAGAGAACAACAGGTTTGCAGATTCGTTAGCAACTCTATCTTCCATGATAGACATCCCGTCGGGAGTCCGGATGCGTCCAGTCATCATTGATCAGAAGTTTGCGCCAGCATACGAGTCAGTTTCCGCCATAGATGAGGCCCAAGACGACAACCCCTGGTATTACGATATTTGGAACTTCTTGGAAAAGGAGACGTATCCGATAGGGGCAAGCGCCAAGGATAAAAGGGCCATTAGAAGAATGGCTATTCAGTTCATCATCTGCGGAGGTAAGCTGTACAAAAGAGGTCATCTGGGAATGCATAAGCTCTGTGTAGAAGCTGAAGAGTCGAAGCGCCTAATGGAGGCCATCCACGGAGGAGAGTGTGGCGCACACATGAATGGAGTAATGTTGGCCAGAAAGATCCTTAGGCAGGGCTATTACTGGTCGACCATGGAAGAGGATTGTATCGGCTTTGTTCGGCGATGCCACAAATGCCAGATCCATGCAAACCATATGAATATCCCACCATCCAAGTTGTACAACATGACTTCCCCGTGGCCGTTTTCCGTGTGGGGAATCGATGTAATCGGAGCTGTTACCCCGAAGGGATCGAACGGACATGAGTATATCCTGGTAGCAATAGATTATTTCACAAAGTGGGTCGAGGCCCAATCATACGCGGTGTTGAAAGCGTCGCACGTCGCAAAGTTCATCAGGAACAACATCATTTGTCGCTACGGGGTGCCAAATGAGATCATCTCGGATAATGGATCCCACTTTAAGAAAGAAGTGGTCGAATTGTTGGAAAAGTATAACGTGGCTTTTCATAAGTCATCTACGTATCGGCCGCAAACCAATGGAGCAATTGAGGCCGCCAACAACAACATCAAACATATACTGCGGAAAATGGTGGAGACCTATCGAGATTGGCCAGATAAGTTGTCGTTTGCTCTGTGGGGCTACAGGACTTCGATTAGAACCTCCACCGGAGCAACTCCGTATTCGTTAGTTTATGGAATGGAGGCTGTTCTACCTATTGAAATTGAAGTTCCGTCTTTACGGGTATTGGCCGAATGTCAGATAGCTGAGGCAGATTGGCAGCAGAGCAGGTTCGAGGAACTAATACTCTTTGATGAAAGAAGACTGAAAGCACTGTACCACGTTCAGAGTTATCAGCGCAGGATTGCTCGGGCTTTTAACAAGAAGGTTAAGTCCAGAAATCTAAAGGAAGGGGATTTGGTACTCAAAGACAACCGAGCTCCCATCCACGACCCGAGGGGCAAGTTCAGACCCAATTGGACTGGTCCCTACATCATCAAAGCTATCTGGTCAGGCGGAGCTGTGGTTCTGATGGACTTAGATGGCTTAGAATTCTCTCAACCGATCAATATGGACAAGTTGAAGAAATACTACCCTTGAGAGGCTCGCTAGGCCGAAAACCCGAAAGGGCAACCTAGGCAAAAGTTAGAGCACAAAAAAATTAGAAAATATAAAAACTGAGCTCGCAAGGTTGAAAACCCGCAAAGGGCGGCCTTGGCAAAAGTTAGAGCGCAAAAGGAGAGTGAAAATACTCGAGCGAACCTAAGCTGGAACTACGTAAGGCTTGATTCCCATGTTTGGGATACGTAGGCAGCTTCATCCTGAAGTTCAACCATAACACTTCCCCGATCAACTTTGTCCATTTGATCATCTCAGCCATCTTTGTCCATCAGCATTCGTTGGAATCTCCGGTGCAGTGCCACTCAGACTAGGGGCAACTTTCCGTTGCTATGCGGTGCTACGAGGCTCTTCAGACTAGGGGCAACTTTCCAGTTGCAGGAATCTGGGGTTGTGCATCTCAAGCGACAGATCTCAGGCGTGTCCAGTTCTGATCCACATCAAAAATGTTTTTGAAAAGTTTTAATATAAGCTGGCTTTGTTCAAATAATCTTTTTACAACTTCGACCATTTTCGGACCAAAGTGGAAAATTCTTAGTACCAGAACTTTCAATTTCATTGATTTCAAAACAGAGTTCTCCTGCTCTTACAAACAATTGAAGTTGCTTTTTATTACATTCAGGAAAGAAAACTTGAAAGTACTAATAAAGCAATAAATCTAGGGTATGGTCAAATCAGGTGTTCCTGTGCCCCCTCCCAGAGCTGGTCGAAGCCTCTGATGCCAAGCTGGGCCCGATCTGTGCTTCTTCATTAAGCCAATCTATGCACTCGTCAGACAAAGTGCAACTAAAAGTAGGAGCGGGGGCCAGGAGTTCTCTCATCCTCCACGCAGTGGCCTGCCAAGCAAGCTGCGCGCCTCGGGCTGGAAATGCAGCAGGATACTCTATCCCCTCTGGCGGGCAGGTCTGATCATGGCCAAATTGACGTCGAATCCGAAATAGGAAGTAAAATACACAATGAGTGAGACCAACCAGTTGAATTCCAGTCTGTCGAGGCATGTTGTAACTCATTGCCGGAAGGTTCAACCAAGGGCACCGCCAAGCAATACGGTCTGCGGACAAGTGGCACATCCAAGCGAACCACCATTCCTCATCCAAGGCATTGACTAGACGATGCCGGAAGAAGTAGCCGCGAGCTGAGTATGTTGGGCAGGAGTCCACAACCTGCAATTTATCCATCAACCACACTTGGGAAGGGATTAAAAAAAATGAGAGATTAAAGAATAGAGAGATGTACGAGGAGAGAAAAGTGAGCATGGGGTTTTGTGAGAAAAGACTGAGCACGAGGGCCGAGTGATGTGAGCAATACAGAAATGCGAGATTGGGTGGGAAATATTACCTGTAGTAGTAGTGGGCTCCCCGCCAATCTGCACGTCTCATGACGGTAAAAGGCGTCTAAACCCATTAGTGTCTCGGCCAGAACCATGGCAATACAGCTCTTGCCCTCTCTCAAGCCTTGGGCAACCTCAATCAGCCAGACACTAGCCCCTCCAGAGCCCGAAATGAACAGGAAATGAGACAGCATGCACAAGCAGAGGGCATGTCGCCGGAAGCCTTGCCAGTGATGGTTGCTGCGATTACCAGCATCAGAAAATTGATTGGCCAAACTCGGAATGTCTAACATCCCATCGCCCATCAAAGACCGAGCATCGCGCATGCTGAGTCCATACATGCGCCCTAAGGATTGGACATGGCCAAAATTAAGTTGGGGTAGGAGCTCCTCGTCGCGCTCGGACTCCATTAAAGCTCGGAAATCTTCGAAGGTAGGACACATCTCTTGCCCGGCGAAGCTAAAGACATGTGTCACCGGATTCCAAAATCTTGCCGCGGCATGAAGAAACGGGAGATGCAACGGGGTACGACCCAGAGTGAATAGTGCATTTATGCCGAAACCCCGGAAATTCACCTTTTCCGAGCCATCCAAGCTAGCAATCCAAGCTGTGAGATTTTGAGCAAGAAACTCTTCCATTGGAGCAAATCAGTGTGAAAATGAGGAAAACTACGAAGTTGGGATCTTTTGTAGGAGATAAGGTTGAGTGGGGGGACAGGTGTCAACATTCTGGTGGTTCCCCTCGTTTAGTGCCGACCGGCCAAAAATATATGCCGACCGGCCATTTCAGTTTGCCGACAAAACAGACATACGGCCGGTAGCCACTCCTTGCAGCCGGTGGTTCCTACACCGTGCCGGTGGGCTTCCTCCCTGGTTTCCTAAGCTGTTTATGCTAAGAATTGGGGAACTTCACCACCTCCAAACCCCCCCGGCGATAAACTCTTGCGAAGCCACGCCCGTCTGCTTATCGAGTTTTGAACATTTGCTTATCGAGTTGTATTTCGCTCTCTTGTAGCTCTCAGTTTGTTTATCGAGTTGTATTCACACTTGTTTGGTTGTGTCATAGCTTTGTTTTGCTTATCGAGTTGTAAGTCGGTTCACTACCTGATTATTACGATGACGAATTTCCAAAATGAGTTCAATTTCGTTCACATTGTGGTGTGAAACCCTGCGATGCGATGCACAGAAGATCCACAAATGCAACATCTTTTGAATAAAACAATTCGTTTCGTTCCCCATCGCATGTTTTGCAAAATGTGTGAATTTTGAGAAAGAAAATAAACCTGCCTGAGGCAGTGCAATGTGCTTAAACTACTAGTAAAAAAGGGAAATAAAACGTAGAATGACAGGGTAGCCAAGTATCAGAACTAATACCGGTGAAACTCCCCTTGCGGTTAACGCACCTTCCGCGTCTTTGTTCGGGTCAGCCGCGTTGTTGGACGCTCTCACAATACGGGAAATCACACCTTTGAAACGTGAACCTTTGAGTTGACCTCAGGCCACAACTTCTGCAAGCAACGCTCGATGCGTACGAAGAATGTCCCGCCCCGTATCCTTTTCGTGCTTTGTGAGCCCCGCGAATTGTTTCGATTATGCTGTGTAATAGTACGTTCCTTTACTTGCGTAGACCGCATGTTTAATTCCATTACCTGCGTAGACCACATGTTTTGATTGCGTAGACCGCATGTTTAATTCCATTACCTGCGTAGACCGCATGTTTTGATTGCGTAGACCGCATGTTTAATTCCATTACCTGCGTAAACCGCATGTCTTGATTACGTAGACCGCATGTTTAATTCCATTACCTGCGTAGACCGCATGTTTTGATTGCGTAGACCGCATGTTTAATTCCATTACCTGCGTAGACCGCATGTTTTGATTGCGTAGACCGCATGTTTAATTCCATTACCTGCGTAGACCGCATGTCTTGATTGCGTAGACCGCATGTTTAATTCCATTACCTGCGTAGACCGCATGTTTTGATTGCGTAGACCGCATGTTTAATTCCATTACCTGCGTAGACCACATGTTTTGATTGTGTAGACCGCATGTTTAATTCCATTACCTGCGTAGACCGCATGTCTTGATTGCGTAGACCGCATGTTTAATTCCATTACTTGCGTAGACCGCATGTTTTGATTGCGTAGACCGCATGTTTAATTCCATTACCTGCGTAGACCGCATGTCTTGATTGCGTAAACCGCATGTTTAATTCCATTACCTGCGTAGACCGCATGTTTTGATTGCGTAGACCGCATGTTTAATTCCATTACCTGCGTAGACCGCATGTTTTGATTGCGTAGACCGCATGTTTAATTCCATTACCTGCGTAGACCGCATGTCTTGATTGCGTAGACCGCATGTTTAATTCCATTACCTGCGTAGACCGCATGTTTTGATTGCGTAGACCGCATGTTTAATTCCATTACCTGCGTAGACCGCATGTTTTGATTGCGTAGACCGCATGTTTAATTCCATTACCTGCGTAGACCGCATGTTTTGATTGCGTAGACCGCATGTTTAATTCCGTCACCTGCGTAGACCGCATGTGCTAATTACGTAGACCGCTTGTTTGTTTCGTCACCTGCGTAGACCGCGTGCTTATGATCAATTTCGTCGCCTGCGTAGACCGCTTGCTCCGCTTGCCTAGTTGTATTTCAATATGCATTGTCATGCTCTCTACTTACTTTGCGCTGTCACGCATTTCGAGTACACCACTATTCTTGCATTGTCATGCATTTTGCTAACCATATTGTACCTGTTAAGTTTGTTTTCTTTTCAGGCACGATATTGTATGTACGGTTCATTTGAGGCTGGTGCAACCAGACGAACCGGACAGGTATTGTATCTCCCGAGTGAGACATATTGAGAATTCCATAATTCTCTTACATCCTTTCTGCATTGTAGTGTAGTTTGGTATGGTAGCTTAAAACTGTCGCATGTTTGCTTCATTACAGCTTTCTTTGCATGATCATAAGTATGCTCGGCTTCGTGCATTGTCTTGCATTTTGCCCCTGCCTCCGGGCGCATACCTTGTTTGTCTAAGTCTTCGGCCTTGTCAAAAATGGGTCGTCTCTGGGCTTTGACATTCACTCCCGTCATTGTTATGACTTTCGAGTTCTGTCAAAGAGGGGCAACTGTAGACACCCCATTTTTGACCGTCCTCAAGACTTGGACGTCACTATTTGAACACACGGTGATCTTCCATGATTGTGTTCGTTTGGAGTTCCCGGAGGTCTCGGCTCGCGCGCCTTGCCTCAGGATCCCCGAACTCGACTGTTTAGTGTCTGGTTTCGCACCAAACACTTTTGTTTTGCCTTAGAAGGGCAGGGAATGCCTTGTGAGACATCCCCATACACCACCGGCAGTGGCTAGAGGCCACCGGCTGGTCTTTTTCTTCCATCGGCAATTTTGTTTGCCGGTCGGCACACTTTATTGCCGGTCGGCATAATTTGTTGCCGGTCGGCACTGTTTTTTGCCGAAATAGCTTTTTTGGGCAGCCGACCACTGTTCCTCCACTTTATGGAGATATTTTGTGCCAGCTGTGATAGCTGGCACCAACTCCTTTCCCCTCCATACACGTGTATGGAGGGATTTCCCTCTAGCCAAGCTTGTTGAATAAGCTTTGCAAGAGGGATCCTTATAAGAGGGAGGCTTTCCTCTTGGTTCTAGGTTAGAAAAACAGAAGCAAAAATCAGTCTTGAGAGATATAGATACATATTATCTCTATACCTCTCTCCCTCTCCCTTCTTGTGTGTGTTTCTTGGCCCAAAAGGTGTGTTTTACCTTACTTTTGCACCATTACACACACCATTACACCTTAGTCCGAGATTGAGGGACTTGGGGGAGTTGTTTCTTGAGTTTTGGACTAGTTTTGATCCAAAGAAGGAGGTTAGACCATTTGTTCTTCAAGGGTTCTTCAAGGGTGAGCATCTTCCCTTTTATTCCCCAAACTTGCATTGGTTTTCTACCTATTTTGTTTATTGTTTTGGCTCTTGTGTATAACATAAAAAAGGCTCATATTTTCCTGCTCTAACACTTTCATTGAGGTCACTTTGTGGTTAGATTGCAAACTCACCCTCATAGGCCTTGTTTGGCCTATTTTGGTGCCTCTTTGATAAGGTTTTGTTCACTTCAGCATTTTGATCTTTTCATCACCAAAAATCAGTGTATTTTAGTGTCAAAAAAGTTGGTTTGAAGTCTTGCATAGGGGAGGGACACCCCTCTCCCTTTATGGTTTTGTTTCTTTGCTTTTTGGGCTCAAAAGGATAGCATGTGTGCTTGTTGTTTCTTGGCTTCATTCCAGCGTTTTTTTAGGCATCTTAGGTCATATATAATCTCTTTTTTTGGTCAAACTTGTGCCTCCTTGCATGCTTGTAATACTTGTTTTGTATTGTTCTACTTTGCTTAAAAGTGCACATCATGGTTAGGCCATGATTCTTGTGAGAGTTGGCTTAGTTCCATGAAGTTCTTGGTGTTGTTTTTCCATGCTTAAGGTTTATTGGTTATCCATTTAGCCATGCTTGACATGTTTGTTAGGGTTACTTTGTATTTTAGCTTAAAAGCTTTGAGCATGATGGCCTCTAGCATATATGTTTGTGATTACCCTCTTGGTTTAATATCATCTAAGGACTTTCTTTTTAGTCCAAGAATCATGCCTACATGTGTGCATGCATGGTCTTTTTCATATCCTAAGGGTGTGTCTTCCTATGCCTAAGAATGAGCCTTGGTGTATTTGTTTCATGGGGTTTATTTTAGTTGCCATATTAGGAGTTTTTGGGGTCCTATCTTGCATGCATAAATTCTATTTTTTTACTTGTTTTAATCATGCCATGAATGGCCATGTTGGTGGGAGTAAGTTGTCTCCTTTAGTGCCTTAGCTTTGGGACCATGAGTTTGCTTGTTAACATGAGTTGATTGTCTATCATTTCAAGCACTTTTGGCCACTGTTTTGAGAAGGGTGAGGGCCTGCCCCTTTGCCATTTTTTAAGCCCTCTTGCATGCTTGCTCCATGTTTGTTGCATAGTTGTTCCATTAAGCTTTGTAGCACATCAATCCCATAGTCAATTTGGTCCATGTTTATATCATTTTTGTACATTGTATACTTGATATTATACATTTATCATGTTGGTTGCATAATGCTTGGTGTGCTTTACATCTTTAGAAAAGACGGTTTTGCCACTATCCAGTGGGCTTAAAACAAATATAGTTTTAACGCATTATCCCAATTTAAGCAGTTTGACCTCCACCCACAGGCATTCAAGCAATTTATCTCATGTAAACACTTAGCCGCATGGCAAGCATACTAATGCCGATGAATCCAATAAAGTGCCGATGAGAATTTTGAAGTGCCGGTGGCAATTCTGTCTGGCCGGTGGTGCTCTGCAGGATGCAAGGAGTTTGTTCCAGTACTTTGGCAATTTTCAGAGAGACAAGGCAGTACAAACAGAGGCGACAAGAGTACAGTACGGGTTTTCCGGGCAGGACGGACTCGAGCATGCATCATCCGCGCATCCCGAGGCAGAGGCTGTGGCCACCCTCTTCTTTCCTTTTGCTTCCTTTCTTTTAATTAATTAGAGAAATTTTGTAATAATTTTATTTGTTCATTATTTTGGGACTGTAATATTAATTCGAACCCTCTGAGTGAGGGGAAACATGTAATAAGTGTGGGTGAGTGTGTGTATGTCTTCCAATCCCCATTTCTTTCTTCCCTTTTATTTATCTGCTTATAATGGTAGATTAGGGCATTTTTGAGATTAGCATACCTTATAATATGCATGCGTGCATTCATGCATCTGTTGGCATGCACCGGGCTCGGTACATCATACTAACCGCATTCGTATTTTCAAGTTCCAAAATTGAATACATGAAACAGTTGGTTACATATCATATGCCATATTTAGGTCAACCGAGCCTAACTAAAAAATTGCATCTTGTATGTGTTGCATTAGGCAAAATAACATGAACTAGGACACGCACATTTGCTAACTAGTTTATTGTTTTGGCACGGAGTACAATGTAAGTGGTTATGCTTTAGCATCCAACATGCGTGTGAATGTTACCATAAAAGTATGCTTGCCATGCGGCTAAGTGTTTACATGAGATAAATTGCTTGAATGCCTGTGGGTGGAGGTCAAACTGCTTAAATTGGGATAATGCGTTAAAACTATATTTGTTTTAAGCCCACTGGATAGTGGCAAAACCGTCTTTTCTAAAAAAGCACACTTGAGGGTGGCCAAACCTGCATTTTAGCCTACTTACGAGTAGCAAACCATTTTCAAAATGAACATAGAATGTTTTGTTCCAATTTGGGCATTTTGGTCTATACTTGTTTGCTGCGCGCATAACATAGTAACCTTAGGCTAATAATTGGAATAAGAATACATAAACGTTTTCAAAACTCGATATCACGGTTAGTAGAGGCCGGTCTTCGGACCGGGCGAAAGGGGGTGCTCATAGCTGACCTTCCCCGATCGTACCCAAGCTCCCGAGCCGAGACAACTCCGGTGATGACGGACATGTGGCCTTCGGCACCGAGTCGGGGTTTCCTAAATTCCCCCATTTTAAAATATTTAGGTGGCGACTCTGTATCTGGCAAAGCAGTCCATGTTTGGCACTACTTTTTTCAAAAATCTATTTCTCAAAACGATTTGCCAGATTCGGACTCTTTGGTTCAGATTAAGAACCGTGACACAAACCGAGTCCGAGCTGTAGCGAGGTCCCACGCGGGCGCTGTTACAATATGCTCTGAAATTACATGCGAAGTGAAGCCATATCATGCAAATAACTCAAATAAAGCAAGCCAAGAGACTTGAAATACAAAGCTAGTCAAGGGCTTTACACTACAACCATACTAAGCAAGGCTCAAATGACCTTAAGCACTCAAAACAGACCTAAGGCAGGTCAAAATGGTAGCAAAAACATGCTAGACTTGCAACATAGATGGCAAGAAAGATAGGCTCCCGAATTAGCTCACAAACAAGGCATAAGGGCACAACTCTTAAACACAATGAAAGATTGATAAACATGAGAGTATGGAAAAATTTTATGCTCTGAAATTACATATCAAATGAAGCCATATCATGCACACATCACAAATATAGCATGCTAGGGGTCCCAAAGTGCAGGGCTAGTAAAGTCGAATACACTATAGCTAGTAAATCAAAGTCCTAAAGTGCAAGGCTAGCAAATCAAACCAGTACGGGTATGGGATAGGGGTGTTGCTGATAGCACCCGACAATTCCCACATACCCTTAGCTTTCAAACTCTGGTTCAAAGTATCAAACAATGAAGCAGAGTACGAGGCATGTATCGCTGGCTTGGAAGCTGCCCTGGAACTAGGGGCAAAACGGTTGGACGTCATTGGGGACTCGAACCTGATTGTGTCTCAAGCGAAAGGAGACTGGAAGGTTAAGGAAAAAAGGATGAAAATCTATTACCAAACCCTGGACGTTCTAATTCCCAAGTGTGAGAAGTTAACCTTTACCCATCTGTTGAGAGAGAGCAACAGGTTCACAGACGCTTTATCAACTCTATCTTCTATGATAGAAATCCCTTTGGGAGTCCGGATGCGTCCAATTATTATTGAACAGAGGTATGTGCCAGCCTACGAGCTGATTGCCGCCATAAACGAAGTTCAAGATCAGAATCCCTAGTATCATGACATCTGGAACTTCTTAGAAAAGGAGGCTTATCCACCAGGGGCAAACGCCCAAGACAAGAGGGCAATACGAAGAATGGCTGCTCAGTTCATCATCTGCATGGATAAATTGTATAAACAGGGTCATCTAGGAATGCATAAACTGTGTGTTGATGCTGAAGAGTTGGGGCGCCTAATGGAGGCCATCCACGGAGGAGAGTGCGGATCGCACATGAGCGGAGTGATGCTAGCTCTGAAAATTCTCAAACAGGGTTACTACTGGTCAACCATGGAGGAGTATTGTATTGGCTTTGTTCGGCGATGCCATAAATGCCAGATCCATGCAAATCGCATTAACATTCCGCCGTCGAAGCTGTACAACCTGACTTCACCATGACCATTTTTAGCCTGGGGGATTGATGTGATTGGGGCAGTTACTCCGAAGGGGTCGAACGAGCATGAGTACATCCTGGTGGCAATAGACTACTTTACAAAGTGGGTCGAGGCCCAATCCTATGCAGTGCTGAAGGCGTCGCACGTTGCTAAGTTCATCAGGAATAACATTATCTGCCGGTATGGGGTCCCAAATGAGATCATCTCGGATAATGGTTCCCACTTCAAAAAGGAAGTGATCAACTTGTTGGAGAAGTACAACGTGGCTTTTCATAAGTCATCCACATACAGGCCACAAACCAACGGAGTAGTTGAGGCCGCCAACAAGAACATCAAGCATATTCTACAGAAAATGGTGGAAACCTACAAGGACTGGCCAGATAAGCTGCCATTTGCTCTCTGGGGCTACAGAACCTCAATTCGGACTTCTACTAGGGCAACTCCGTATTCCTTGGTTTATGGAATGGAGGCTGTTTTGCCAATTGAAGTTGAAGTTCCGTCGTTGCGGGTGATGGCTAAGTGCCAAATAGTGAAAGCAGACTGGCAGCAGAGCAGGTTCGAAGAACTCATGCTGTTCGATGAAAGAAGACTGAAAGCACTGTACCACATTCAAGGTTATCAACGCAGGATTGCCAGGGCTTTCGATATGAAGGTTAAGTCCAGGAATCTAAAAGAAGGGCATTTGGTGCTCAAAGACAACCGAGCTCCCATCCACGACCCGAGGGGCAAGTTCAGACCCAATTGGACTAGTCCTTACATCATCAAGTCTATCTGGTCGGGTGAAACTGTCGTTCTGATGGATTTAGATGGCCTTGAATTCTCCGAGCCTATCAACATGGACAAGTTGAAGAAATACTATCCCTGAGTGGCTCGCTAGGCCCAAAACCCGAAATAAAGAGCGCACAAAATTTGAAATAAAGAAAAACTAAGCTCGCAAGGTTGAAAACCCAGAAAGGGCGACCTTGGCAAAAGTTAGAGCGTAAAAGAAGAGTGTTAATATACGAGTGAACCCGAATCGAACTACGTGAGGCTTGATTCCCATCTTCGGGATACGTAGGCAACTTCATTCTGAAATCCAGCCATAAACACTTCCAATCAACTGTGTCCATATGATTGTTTTGGCCATCTTTGTCTTTTCTGTGCTCAAGAGTTCGGTTGTGATCTCCAGTGCAGTGCTATTCAGACAAGGGGCAACTTTCCAGTTGTTGGATTTGGGATTGTTCATCTCAATGATAGATCTCGGGCGTGTCCAGTTGTGATCCATATCGAAAATGGTTTTGAAAAGTTTTAATAAAAGTTGATTTTGTTCAAATTAATCTTTTACAACTTAGACCATTTTTCGACCAAAACGGAAAATTTTTAGTACCTACAACCTTCAATTCCATTGATTTCATTACAGAGTTCTTCCACTCTTGATACAAATTGAAGTTGCTTTATTACATTCAAAAGGAAAACTTGAAAGTAAAGATTAAAGCAACAAACTAGCGGCATGGCTAAGTCAGGTGTTCCCACGCCCCCTCCCAGAGCTTGTGGAAGCTTCGGATGCCAAAGTAGGCCCAGTCTGTGCCTCATCTTCAAGCCAAGAAATGCATTCACCAGAAAGGGCACAACTAAAAATGGGAGCGGGAGCCAGAAGTTCTCTCATCCTCCATATGGTGGCATGCTGAGCTAGCTGTAGGCCTCGGATCAGAAATGAAGCTGGGTATTCTATCCCCTCTTCCGAGCAAGTCTGGTCGTGGCCGAATTGACGCCGAAACCGAAATGGAAAATAAAAGACACAGTGCGTCAAACTAACCAACTGAATACCAAGTTGACGAGACATACTGTAGCTCATCTCCGGTAGATCAAACAAGGGGCAATGCCAAGTGATGTCAATAGCAGACCTACTGCACATCCAATGGCACCACCATCCCTCATTCAGAAAGTCAACTAGCCGTGGGTGGAAGAAATAGTCGCGTGCTGAATATGCAGGACAAGAGTCCACTACTTTCAACTTTTCCATCAGCCATACCTAGGGAGGGATGAAAAACAAGAGAGATTAAAGAATAGAGAGGTGTTCATGGAGAGAAAAAGTGAGAAAACGTTTTTAAGAAAAAAATAGAGCCTGAGGGCCAAGTGATGTAAGAAATACATGTGAGAAGGGTGGGAAACATTACCTGCAAGAGTAGTGGACTTCCTGCAAACTTGGTTGTCTCCCGACGATGGAAAGCATCCAAGCCCATCAAAGTTTCGGCAAGCGTCAACCCGATGCAGCTTTTGCCTTCTTTCAGGCCTTGGGCAACTTCGATCAAGCGAATGCTAGACCCTCCGAAGCCAAGGGAAAATAGAAGATGGGCCAACATACACAAGCAGAGGGTGTGTTGCCGAAAACTTTGCCAAAAGTGGTCACCGTGGTTGCCAGCGTCAGAAAATTGATAAATGAGATTGGGGATGTCCAACTCTCCGTTGTGAACCAAAGCTCGAGCATAGTGCAAAGTGAGCCCACACATCCTTCCTAAAGTTTGGATGTGGCCAAAGCGAGACTGGGGCAAGATTTCCTCATCGCGCCGAGATTCCATCAAAGCTTGGAATTCTTCAATTGTGGGGCATATCTCTTGTCCTCCAAAGCTAAACACATGTGTAATCGGATTCCAACACCTAACCGCGGCATGGAGAAACAGAAAACACAGCAGAGTGCGGCTCAGTGGGAATAGTGCGTTTATCTCAAAACCTCAGAAATTCAACTTTTTTGAGCCATCCGCAGTCGCAATCCAATTGGAAAGTTTTTCGACGAAGAACGGTTCCATTTGGGGCAAAAATGATGCTGAAATGAAGAAACCACGAGGCTGGAGCTTTTGTAGAAGATAAGGCATTGAGTGGAGGATAGATGGCAGCAATCTGGAGGTTCTCAAAATTTTTGGCCGACCGACCACTTCAAGTGGCCGACAGTGAGAATAAGTGGCCGACAGAAGTAAAAAGTGGCCGGCAGCCACTTCTTGTCTCCATCAAAGAGCTTTTTGCCTTCCTGTGTGCTGAGGATGCTGAAAACCTGAGTTTGATTCTACTTCGGATGTGTCCTGTTGTTTTGTTTAACAGATGTATTTGTTTATCGAGTTGTTGTAATTTGCCTATCGAGTTTGTTGCAATTTATCTATCGAGTTGTTGCACTTAGCTTATCGAGTTTGTTGTAATTTGTTTATCGAGTTGTCGTTGTTTTGCTTATCGAGTTGCTCCTTAAGTTGTCTTATTTGTTATGTTTGTTGTGTCGGTTCACTACTTGACTTTGTAATGTACAAATGTTCAATGTTCATCAATCTCATTTTTGTGTAAAATGGTGCGATGTTATGCGATGCTTAGAATATAAATGTAACACTTTTTAAACAAAAAGTTGTTTTCATTCCATCATGGTTTCTTTTTGCAAAGGTACAAGTTTTAAAGATGAAATAAAACTGCCTAGGGCTATACAATGAGCTAATACTACTAGCAAAAAGAAAACAAAACAAAAAGCATCTGAATTGGCGCCACCCAGCTCAGGATTGAGAGGCTCTCTTCATCATCTTCCATGGCTGAGTAGACTCTGCACCATCGCCATCGGCGCCACCATCAGAATCTAAACTGGAGCCGGAACCAGAGCTACCTCCGCTCCCATCCTCGGAGCCCTCCTCGGCATCGTGGCCACCCTCGGAACCTGAGCCGATGTCGTCGCCTCCACCCTCAGATGGCTCTGACTGAGGACTCGCTGGCTCCTCCTCCTCGCTGGACTCGTCATCGCGTGTGACAGGCTCCCGACGCCTCCCTCAACTATGTGTCGGAATCTCTCTCTCTGCCGCTCGAGAAGGCTCTGAGGGTCCTGTCTGCAAGAGTGTGACCTGAAAAGGCAGTGTGAATATATCAGTCATCGTATGCATATCAGATGCAAGTATGATGTGCAGGGTGAGTGTGTGGAGAAGTCAGATATAGTATGTGGTGCAACGTGTCAGATATGATCTACACATGCAGTGTATCAGTACAATGAAATGTTCAATTTTAGTATATCAGTAGAAGTATGACAAACGCAAGAAAACTAAAGAGTACCGGAATGCCGTGAGAGCTCAGCATCATCTCTCTCCGCAAGACCATGCCCTCAAATGAGGCCATCACCTCGAGTAACCCCTCTACGTACTCTATGGAGGGCTGCAAATGCAAGTTGAAATGATCAATGTGCGAATGAATGAATGAATATCTGAGTGATAAATAAAAGTTGTAAAGTGTACCGGTGGTGAGGCAGGTGTCCTGACGTATCGGTGATTAGGCAACGGGGGCTCAAGTGGAATCTGATAAGGTACCCCACCATACTGCTAACCTGTCAGCTCAGTCGGGGGATCCGTCCATCGAACACACTGCCTAGTAGAAGGCATCCCTCTGGTCTCACCCCTCGGTGACCGAGCCCTACTCGTCGAGGGGGCGCCTGCTGTCCATGCCCTGCTCGACGACGCAATATCAGCTGTCCTCCCTATGGGAGCACAAACACCTGCCAATGGAGGCATGAGGTACGCTTGGATGTAGATCGTGTAGTCCCCCTCCCCAATGAACTGGTATGCATCTGCGCCTTATATGATGTCAGTGAGCTCCTGAGGGGAGAGGCTCTCTGTGGCCCGCATAGACAGTAGAGGTGGCAAAGGAATTAACTGTAATGGCAAGCCCAATGTCTGGCACATAAAGCGCTCACCTAAGAACAAAACTTGGCCCACGGGTCCCTCGAGCACAAGCTGATATCAGGGGGCGCCCCGAGCTCCAGCAAAATGAAATTGGGCAAACTCTGTGATCTGCAGACAACAAGTGCATAGACTGATAAGTTGCCATTTAGATATGCAAAGTGAATTGAAGATGAAAGCAGAAAAACTATGAGTTTTGAATTACCTCTGTCGTCCTCACTGTGTTGAAGTACTAGCGCAGGTAGGGGAGGTTCTCCCGGGCCCTCGACTGGCATCTGCTGTCATATCGATATGAATACGGTACCTCGAGCGGCGTCTCAACCTCTAACTCGGGAGCAAGCGCTGGGAAATAAGCGTATACCCATAGCTGTGAAAAGCAAGACAATGGCAGTAAAAATATAGAATACAGAAAATGCAGAAAGCAGAGTATGCCATAGTGTATAGAAAGTGCAAGTGTAGAGCAGAGATTAGACTATGTGTGTACAGTGTGCAGTGTGTGCGGTATACAGAAAGTGCAAAGCAGAAAACACAACAGAAGATGTAAAGCTGAACAGCAAAGCATACCTCCTAGGCTCTCCAATAACCGCCTACTACGTTCCCGCTCCTACGGAAGGTCGAACTCATATAGCAGTATAAAATGGCAAGGCTGGCACCCCCCCAATCATAGTGTCGCACCTGGGATAGGTCCACTAAAGCGCCCAGCAGATATAGCCCAACTGTGTTCCCTCTGTCGGTGAACAATGTAGTGCCGAAGAGGAACATGAGAAAACCTCGGGCGCACTGCTATGTAGCCTCGATCGTCGTGGGCTCTCCCTCTCTGAAGTGGTCAGCAAACCAGGTGTACTGGACCAAGCCTGTCGAGCGGAATATAGGCGGTTGAGCTCCCAATAGATAGGTCCAAGCAGCCTCCTACTCACCCATGTCAGAATCATATGGGATTGGCTGGCCTCCTACCTCTAGGTCTGTCAACATAGCAAAGTCATACGAGGTCATCGTCATGTCCCCGGTGGTAGAGAAATGGAAGGAGTTGGTGGTGTCCCACCATCTCTCTACCAGTGCTCCTAACAGGGTCCTGTTCACCATAAGACGCGAGAGCCCCATGCAGAATAGGCCGAATCCCACCTTGTCAACAATCAGTCGGACGTCGTTAGGGAGCTCCATGTACCACTCCCTCGTCGCGGTGGACCCGTACCTGCGGGTGAAACAGGAGTCAACCTGTGTGGATGAGCAGAAATACTGTGTGTGAATGTGTTCAGAATGAACAGAAGTACAGTGTATGCAAGTGTTTAGAATGAGCAAAAATTCAGTGTGTGAATGTGTTCAGAATGAGTAGCTATGCAAGAAATGTAAAGTACATCGCAGGAAACTGTAAGAGTGCCGTCTGTACCTCAATGGCGTCGTGAGACAGATGGGCCTCTGGCTCCCGTAGTAGAAGACCTGTGGGCGTGCGCCGTGCAAATCCAGTGAAGTGGCGTACTGTGCTAGGTGGCAGCACATGTACCTCGGGATAGTACGTCACTGGATCGAATGGCCAGATCCTGGGCAGCAATGGTATGATGTCGGGCTCCTCCTCCATCCTCGAAGAACCCCGGTCGTGTGGTGCGTTGTCTGCCATCTGGAAAGAAGGTGGAAAATGAGCAAAATGGGCAAAAATGCCAAAAAGTCAACAAAAGTCAACCCTCAGGAAGGGAAAAAGTCAAAGAAAGTCAAAGCCCGGGAAAAGGTACAAAACTCAAGACAAACTTGGGGAAAACATACCTCAAATGGTGAAAATGGAGGAAAAAGCTCCGAAAACAAGTTTTGATCGGTTCGAAATGAAGAGAACCGAAGAGTTTTAGTGAATCAACTTCGCGATAGGGCGTTGGAAAACGCGTATGGAGCACAGATCTGAGAGGAAAAAGTGTTTGGGAAGAAAGGAGAGGTGATTTCAGCTTTGTGTGTGTGAGGAAATGTGATTTGGAGAAGTGTTTTTAAAGTCCTCCATGCAAAAAACCAAAACTGCCCCGAATTTCCTCAACTGGCCGACCGGCCACTTAGGTGGCCGGCAGGTGTGGCAAGTGGCCGGCATGCTTCCAGGGTGGCCGGCAGGTTCCCAATGTTCCCTATGTATGTTTTCAGACTGTTTTGAGTTCTTGGTTCTCAGGAAAGTACAAGAATAGTCCACTTTTCAGGGCAAAGTGTCTCTGTGGAAGTTCGAACGCACGTCTTCGATGCGTGACTCGCCGTCAGCCAGCATGAACGAGGCTTATCCTTTTGAAATACATTGTAACTCCTCCGAGAGGTAAATCAGAGGTTGTAGCTGAATCGGTCTTTCTCAGACACGCATTCCTTTATTCGATGTTTCTCATTGAACTTGCTATCGATGTTGCATTGGATGTGTATCGTTGTCTTTGTATACAAAATACATACGATGCATTGCATTGCGTTACCCATGTTCTTTTGTTTGCGTAGAATATGCATGTCACGTTGTATTGCATTGCGCATGCCCTTACATTCGCATGGAGGTTGTCCATACTTGTTGCATTGTGCATGCATTCAGTGTTGCATAGAATATGCTCCATGTTTTGTTGCATAAAATATGCTTTTGTTTAATTCCTCGCATGACGTGCATGAAACATGCCTCACTAAGCATTGTGTCATGCTGTTAATCTCGCATAGCACATGCATTCCTATTGAACTGTACTTGTCAAAGCTTTTTTCTTATGCAGGCACGATATTGTATGTACGGTTCATTTACAGCTGGTGCAACCAGACGATATTGTATGTACGGTTCATTCAGAGGAGCTCCAGGTAAGATCATTCTTGTCCTTTGAACACCTTGCTTTGGTTAGAAACATTCGGGTACGCCTGGTGTTTACACCACACCTTGTTCTGGTTAGAAGTGTTTGGACCATGTGCCCAACACTTATACCGCTCCTTGGTTAGAAATGTTTGGACTACATGCCCGACGCTTATACCCCCAGTTGGTTAGAGACATTGGGTTGTGCACCCGATGTCTATACCACTCCTTCGGTTAAGAGCATTTGGACCGTGTGCCCGACACTTGTACCATCCTGTTGGTTAGAGACATTGGGTCGTGTGCCCGATGTTTATACTACCCCTTTAGTTAGAAGTGTTTGGACCGTGTGCCCGACACTTATACCACTCCTTGGTTAGAAGCGTTTGGGACGTGTGTCCAACGCTTATACCTCTTTGGTTAGAAGCACTTGGGACGTGTGCCCAATGTTTATACGACCTTCCGATTTTTGCACCGCTCCTTTTTTCTCTCACGCGTGACGCGTTAGGATGTTCTGGTTAAATGCATTTGGACGGGCTCTGATGCTTATATTGCTCTTTACTTTGACTGCATGATAATTGGATGTGTTTCAATTATTATTATGTGCTCTCTTTAATTCGGAATCTTAGGGTGTGTCCTTAGGTTCGCATTTCTTCTATCTTCGCGTGTGCCACGCATTGGGATCTTGTTCGCCGGCTCAGGTGCGCTTGACGGCTGTTGTTTCTTTGCCTTTTCTATGTGAAATTGCATAATTTTCTTACATTCTTTCTGTATGAAATGTAGTTCAGTTTGTAGTTCACACGTGTAGCGTGTTTGCTTCCTTGCTTATGTACGAGTTTACGGTAGCATTTCTTTGCACAACACTTGCATCTAGATGTTTCATTACAGCCCTCATTGCATGATCATAAGTTATGTTCTGCATTGTGCATGTCATTTGCATTTTGCCCCTGCCTGCAGGCGCATCTATATTGTTTTCTTGCCTGTTTGTCTAAGTCTTTGGCCTTGTCAAAAATGGGTCATCTCTGGGCTTTGACATTCACTCCCGTCATTTCATGACTTTCGAGTTTTGTCAAAGAGGGGCAACTGTAGACACCGCATTTTTGACCGACCTTAAGACTCAGATGTCATCATTTGTGCGCACAATGATTGTGCATGTTTGCGCTCGTTTTGAGTGTCTGAAGTTCTTGGCTGAGTGCCTTGTCTTTGAGCCTCTTAACACTTTGTGTTTTGGCCTTGTTTTTGGGCCAAACCTTGATGCCTCTTGCCTGGGAGGGGAAAAGGCCTTGCTGGCCACTTTTCTCCCTTGTAGGCCACTTGGAGTGGCCGGTCGGCTAGAGGGGGTGGCCGGTGGCTAATTTTCTCCTTTTTCAGATCTTTTGAGCCAGCTGCTAAGCACTAAGGCTCATCCTGTAAGGAGGGATGAAGCAAGCTTTTTGCTTGCTTGTTCTATATAAGGGGAGGTCCCTCCCCCTATTTGAGGGTTACAAAATTTCAGAGCTGAAATTTCTCTCTCCCTCTGTATTGTGCTTAGAAGTGAGTTTTTCCTAGAATTTTGCATACAACCCCTTGATCAAACATCCCTATCTTGGAGCTGAGGTTCCATAAGGCTTATTTGAAGTTCAAAACGCTGGTTTTGGGTCAGAAGAAGACATGTTTGTTGCCGTGCTTCAAGGGTAAGCATTTACCCTTTTGAAGCTTGTTTTTGTACACTAGTTTGGGCCACCTTTGCATGCTATTTTGGCCTAGTTGTCAACTACAAAAACCTCTATTTTTAAGTGTTAAAATGGTAGTTTGAAGCCTTTTTGGAGTTAGGGGTGGTCCACCCTCCTTTGTTGCTTATTTGCTAAGCTTTGTGCCATCTTTGTGCCAGTTGAGGTGGCCGGCTACCACTTTTTGTGGCCGATCAGCCACCAGTCTTTTTTTTGTGCCAAAATGTTCCTGTTTTAAGGTAGAGGCAGTGTGGAGGTTGGTTCAATGTTCAGAAACCAAAGCAAGTACACACAGAGGCAATTGACGACAAAGCAATGGATTTCCGAACAAACGCCAACCGAGCATGCATGCCTCCCTCGCCCGCCTTGCCACTTTATTGCTTTAATTAGCTTAGTGTAGTTGATTATTCAATTTGTGTTGTACTATTTTAATTAGCTTAGATTAGCTAGTTATTCAAATTCAATTCGATTTGTAATAATTAATTAGCTAAGTTAGTTAATTAGTTGGTTTGTAATAATTAGCTTAGCTTAACGTAGCTAGTTAGCTTATTTATTCGGACCCTCCTTCGAGAGGGCACAATGTCGTAATAAGCGTGCGTGCGTGTGTGTGTGCATGTCTTCCAACCCCATGTCTTTCTCCCTTTCACTTACCGCTTTCGATGGTTAGTTTAGGGCATGTTTTGATTAGCATACCTTATACTCTACATGTTTGCATCATCATTCATATTGCATGCACTGGGCTCGGCGCATCATTCAAACTACATCGTATTTCAATACTTACTTGAATACGTGTATCGAATTGTTGCATTCATATGCCATCTTAGATAGCCGAGCCTCTTTAGTTGCATTATTGCATGTGTTGCATTAGGCATCTTGTATAGTTAGGATCATGCATTGTTTTCTAACTTGCTTTTGTTTTGGCTTGAAGTACACTGTAAGTTTTTACGCTTTAGCATCCTTGCATGAGTGTGAGTGTTGCCATGATAGCATGTTTGCCATGAGGCTATTTGCTTAAGTGATTAACTACATGAATGCCTGTGGATGAAGGCTTTGTTGGTTGAATTGGAACAATTAGATGATTGTGAGTTTTAAGCCCACTTTGCGAAGTGGCAAAATTATGTTTTCAAGCCCACTTGAGGGTGGCAAATCCGTGCTTTAGTCTACCTGCGGGTAGCACTTTCAAACCATTTTCAAAAACAAACATGAGTTGTTTTGTTCCAATTCTCGTGATTGAGTCTATACTTGTATGTGTGCGTCACATAGGAAAGTTAGATCAATAATCAGAATAAGAACACATGTGTTTATAAAACAACATATCATGGTAGTAGAGGCCAATCCTTTGATCGGGCGAGCGGGGGTGCTCATTTCAGGACCTTCCCCTCTCGTACCTAAGTTCTCGAGCCGAGGCAACTTTGGTGATGATGGACACGTGGCCTTTGGCACGAGTCAGGGTTTCCTAAATTTCCAAAAATAAAATATTTAGGTGGCGACTCTGTAATCTGGCAAAGCAGTCCATGTTTGACGCTTTTTCATTCAAAATTGATTTTCCAAAACCAATTGCCAGATTTGGACTCTTTGGTGTTTATTAGTCCCACATTACACTTTGTGAGATTAGATTCAGAATAGTGGCAGGAGTCCGAACTGTAGTAGGACCAATTTGCGCCTCTCCAAAAGGGGGGCGCGTGAAGAAAGTCGGGTCTACACTGCTAATCGGCTTAGTTTAGCTACTTAGCTTAATTATTAGTTGCAATTGTTTTGTAATTATTTAATTATTTAGTTAGCTAACTAGTTCATTTGTTGTTGTAATAATTAGTTAATTAGTTTAACTAGTTATTCATTTTGGTTTGTAATAATTAGCTTAATTAGCTTAGCTTGGTTATTCACTTGGACTCTCCTTCGTGAGAGCATGATGTAATAATGTGTATGTCTTCCAACCTCACGTCTTTCATCCTTTTATTTAACTGCTTTTGATGGTTAGATTAGGGACATCACGTTTCAATTAGCATACCTTATGCTTGTATCCATTCATCTTTTCTTGCATACACCGGTGCTCGGTTCATCATTCTAACTACATTGTCATTTTAATACTTCGTTGAATATGTGCTTAGATTGCATGCCTTGAATTAATTCATATACCATGCTTAGTAGCCAAGCCTAATAGTTGCATATTGCATTCGTTGCATTAGACATTTGGCATAGTTAGGAATCATGCATTTTTTTTAACTCTTTTGTTTACTTTGGCTTGCAGTACTAGGTGAGTTTTTAATGTTTTAGCATACTCGCATGAGTGTGAGTGATTGTCATATCTAGCATGTTGCCATGAGGCTAAGTGCTTACTTGCTAAACTGTTTGAATGCTTGTGGATGAAGCCTTGTTGCTTGAATTGGAATGATTCAATAAATGCACATTTAAGCCCACTTTGTTAAATGGCAAATTCGCAAACTTTAAGCCCACTTGAGGTGGCAAAATCAAACCCTTTTTCGCAAAACAAACATGAAATTGAGTTGTTCCAATTCAGGCAAACTAGTCTATACTTGCTCGTGCGCATCACATAGTAATGCTAGCCTAATAACTGGAACAAGAGCATATAACGTTGATAAAACTCATATCATGATTAGTAGAGGCCAATCTTTGATCGGGTGAGCGGGGGTGCTCAATTCATGACCTTGCCCTCTCGTACCTAAGTTCCCGAGCCGAGGCAACTTTGGTGATGACGGACGCGTGGCCTTTAGCACAAGTCATGGGTTTCCTAAATTTTTCTAAAAATAAAATATTTAGGTGGCGATTTTGTATCTGGCAAAGCAATCCAATTTTGGCATTTTTGATTCAAAATCAACTTTCCAAATGATTTGCCGGATTTGGACTCTTTGGTGTTTATCAATTTCACATTGCACTTGTGATATTAGATTCAGAACCGTGGGAGTCCGAACTGTAGGGCTTCTTTCAACCTTCCGAAAGGGGGGTGTGAAAATGTTGAGCTACAATACGTGTTTAAAAGCATGCTATGAAATTGTTGCGAATAACATGTTAAGTAGTCGAGCCTATTTTAGTTGCATTATTGCATGCGTTGCATTAGTCATCTTGTATAGTTAGGAATCATGTATATTTTTCTAACTCTTTTGTTTTATCTTAGCTTGGAGTACTAGGTGAGCCTTTACTCGCTTTAGCATCTTACATGAAATGTTGATGTTACCATGTCTAGCATGCTTGCCATGTGGCAAAGTGCTTACTTGATAAACTATTTGAGTGCCTATGGATGAAGGCTTGTTGCTTGAATTAGAATGATTCAATGAATGTACGTTTAAGCCCTCTTTGTCAAGTAGCAAATTCGCAAACTTTAAGCCCACTTTGTTAGGTGGCAAAATCAAACTCTTTTTTGAAAGAAAACATGAAATTGAATTGTTCCAATTCGGGCAAACTAGTCTATACCTTGTTGTAGACCCGACTTTCTTCGCGCGCCCCCCTTTCGGAGAAGGCGCGAATTGGTCTTACTACAGTTCGGACTCCTGTCACGGTTCTAAATCTAATCTCACAAAGTGCAATGTGAGACTGATAAACACCAAAGAGTCCAAATCCGGCAAATCATTTTGGAAAATCGATTTTGAATCAAAAAGCGCCAAACATGGACTACTTTTCCAGATTACAGAGTCACCACCTAAATATTTTATTTTTGGGAAATTTAGGAAAC
Organism: Camellia sinensis; assembly: GCF_055761805.1. Classification (NCBI taxonomy): domain Eukaryota; kingdom Viridiplantae; phylum Streptophyta; class Magnoliopsida; order Ericales; family Theaceae; genus Camellia; species Camellia sinensis. The sequence continues at coordinate 215,614,308 of NC_138961.1, forward strand.
CCTAACTCGTGCCAAAGGCCACGTGTCCATCATCACCAAAGTTGCCTCGGCCCGGGAACTTGGGTACGAGAGGGGAAGGTCCTAAAATGAGCACCCCCGCTCGCCCGATTAAAGGATCGGCCTCTACTAACCATGATATGTTGTTTCATAAACCTCATGTGCTCTTATCCGGATTATTAGCTAACTTTACTATGTGGCGCACACATACAAGTATAGACTTAATGACGAGAATTGGAACAAAACAACTCATGTTTGTTTTTGAAAATGGTTTGAAAGTGCTACCCGCAAGTAGGCTAAAGTGCGGATTTGCCACCCTCAAGTGGGCTTGAAAACATGATTTTGCCACTTCATAAAGTGGGCTTAAAACTCACAATCATCGAGTTGTTCCAATTCAGGCAATCAAGCCTTCACCCACATGCATTCATGCAGTTAGTCACTTAAGCAAATAGCCTCATGGCAAGCATGCTATCATGGCAACACTCACACTCAATGCAAGTATGCCAAAGCGTAACACTTACAGTGTACTCCGAGCCAAAACAAAAGCTAGTTAGAAAAATGCATGATCCTAACTATGTTAGATGCCTAATGCAATACATGTAATAATGCAAATAAATAGGCTCATCTATCTAAGATGGCATATGAATGCAACAATTGAATACATGTATTCAAATAAGTATTGAAATACAATGCAGTTGAATGATGCGCCGAGCCTGGTGCAAGCAAAACAAATCAATGATGCAAACATGCAAAGCATAAGGTATGCTAATCGAAATGTGCCTAAACTAACCATCGAAAGCGGCTAAGTAAATGGGAGAAAGAAGTGGGGTTGGAAGACATGCACACACACACGCACGCTTATTACAACATTATGCCCTCTCGAAGGAGGGTCCAAATAAATAAGCTAAGCTACACTAAGCTAAGGTAATTATTACAAACCAATTAATTAACTATGCTAAGCTAATTAATTACAACACAAATTTGAATAACTAGCTACGCTAAGCTAATTAAGATATTACAAAATAAATTGAATGATTAATTACACGAATTAATCATAAGCATTGAAATGGCCTTGAGGGCGAGGGAGACATGCATGCACGGTTGGCGTCGTCCCGGAAATCCATCGCCTTACTGTGACGCTCCAAAATTAGAGGACATCATGATAGGGTTTAAAACTTAAAATCAATTTTCTTAATTAAGAATCTTCATCAATGTTGCCACCAAATTTACCATCATCCATTAATTAACAACACGGAAACTAAAAGTTTTTAAATTACAACTCCAATCAAACTTAAAACTTTGTCTTAGTACACAAATATAAAAGACTAGAGAAAAACTAGAAAACTCAAAAAAATGGTTCGTGGAATTTTGGCATGCTTCAAGCTAACCAGGGTTGAATGTTGCCTTCCAACACCTTAATGTTTCCTTCGGTTTCTTCGGTACCTGGCATAAAACGCCAGGGCAACGGGAATACCAATGAGCGACGAGCTCAATAAGATAATACCACCCGAAAATGCCCACCCCGATAATAATACTCACAATTAGTGAATACTGTGTAGTTAACAGAATAACAAACAATATTTAATAAGCATAACAGGAATGCTATCAGGGTTACGTACCCGAGTCGTGACATCACGGTCTGCCCCAAGGAAACGGTCTATGTTGTGACACCCGCACCACCAACCTTATATCGCCTACACCGATAAGAGCCGAAATACCTTCCCGTGCCAGGTTAGGGTTCGCAACTCACTTGCGCAAGATTCTAAACCGGGCTCACCCTATCACTTGTAAACTTTAACGCATCTATTCAATTTCATGTTTCTTTATTTCGTCGAATTCACATTTTGATGCATGTGCAAGTTTTAGTTTGAAAACCACAGTGTCATAATGTTTATATAGAACAACACAATCATGTATGGCAACCAAAATAAATATGATAGAATGTCTTAGGCCTCATCACAAAGTTTCTTAGGAATTCACACACTTCTTCTTTCAGCACTGTATGGTCAGACAAAAAAAAATATGAAACCCATAGCAAAAGAAGTTCAACCATTACAATATTTTAACTGGTGCTAGTTCATCAAGTTAAGAAAATATTTCAAGCAAAATACCAAGGCTAAAAATGATTTTAAAATGGAGAAATAAAATTTGGAAGAAAACTGGTTTTTTTGGGACAGTGAGTTACATAACTTCTAGCACAGGTGATCTGTGTTTGAAAAATAAAAAGGGGCCTCAAGCGGTGCCAAAAAGAGGTATGGTTAGAACGGATTGCTAGATATTTGAGTTTAGAACATTTTTCCAGAAGAGTTTCAAGACTGAAAACCAATGTAAGACGGTCAAATAATTTTTATAAGAAAACTGGACAAATTATGTTGTATTTTAGTAAAACTACAATTACTCCTTTTAGACTTATCCATTTTTTGTGAAATCAGCGGAAAATGAAAGATAACTCTTATATCTAACTATCCCAAGTGGTCGTGCAGAAAAACACCATTTGCGGAGAAAATGGGACCGATTTGAAGTCACTGTTACTGCTGTGTTATGAACAACACTTAGGACAAATATTTATTTCGGTAAGAAAATAGTGCCCAATGATTTTATAACAATTTACACGTGTATAGAACACCTATATATACTCCTAGTACCAACAGATTTTTGACACAAGTTATTTTCAATTTATTAAAGCATTTTTCCTCCGATAAAATCTGAAACAGTGAAGAAATATAAGTTTTGAGTAAAAATGAACCAACCCTATCTCATTTTACCCCCATGAAAGATTATTTCAAACAATAGAGAATATTTGAGCACATAAGAAGATAAAATTAGTAGTTAAACCATCTAATCTATGCTTGCAAGAAGGATAGAAATCATATAATCATAAGATTGTCATTCTATCAAAATATAAACATTCATTGAGTTATTCTTACTATGTGTGTATTAACAATGCACACTTTCGCATATTTTTAATATATAGATTCAGTAAAAAAAAATTTAAGGGAGAATAGAGGTTGAGTATTCTTACCTCAAGAGCTTTTACAAACAATTCTCAACACTAGTTTTGAATTGGTAACCACTAAGCAACCCTCTCCTCTTCCTCTCTTTTTCCTTTCTTTTCCTCCTCTTTTTTTTCTTTCTTTTGCTCAGCTGGGTGTATGTAATGGAAGGGCTGAATAGTGCTCTTAGTTATAGGAGTTTGAGGACCTATTTTATTTATTTTTTATTTTTTTATTTTTCCTCTTGGCTTGGGAATTATTATCTACAAGCATAGGCCCAGAGTGTAAAGGTATGCATAGGCTTAGAGTGTTAAGGCATGCTTGTCCACCTTTGATGAGGTTGTGTGTGTTGTTGGAGAAGCATGCTCTTACATATGCATGCACAACAAAGCCCAAGGAAAGACCTTGGGAAGTGGCCAGCCATCCTCTCAATTTCCCTTTCTTTTTTTTTTTTTTTTTTTTTGGTATATATATGATTTTGAGTCACTTTAATATTATAATATTATTTTATGTAACTAAAAGACATGAGATTGAACCAATTAATCTCCATGGGTTAATTTTCATGTGCACAAATTATTAATGCAAAAATTTATACAGAATAATATATATTAAGAATTAGATTTGTGTAGTTATAAAAGTGATGACAACAACGATGATGACGACAATAACAATAATAATAATACTATGAAGATAAAAATTGCACTAATTAAATAATTAAAAGTTAATTATAGAATTTCGTCACAAAATGTTGTTATCAAATTGGATTATGGATGTTGATTACAAAATTTAAGTAGCTAAATATAATTACCAAAATAATTTAATATGCAAAAATACGGGTCCTCACACTTACCGTTGGTTTTCTCTGTTTGCACTCGCCTCTGTTTCTGAACATTGAACCAAACTCCACATTGTTTCTGCTCCAAAACAAGATCATTTCTGCACAAAAATGGACTGGTGGCCGGTCGGCCACAAAAGTGGCTGCCGGCCACCTTAACTGGCCGGTTAGCCAGTATTAGTGGCCGGTCGGCTAATGCAAGTGGTAGGTCAGCCACCTGCTTTTCCAAACTTCTGGTTTTGCTGCAACAGAGAACAACAGAGGCACATCAATGTATTTGCAAGGAAATGTGTATACTGCCACACTCCTCATCATCTCTCAAGCTCAAAGGAGTGGCATTTGGCTCTCAAGCTACCAACCAAGCATCTCAATGCATGATGGCCGAAAAACCAAACTTGTACAAGCTTAGTGAATGCACAAACAATACACAAAGAGCCTCCACCCCATCATGCATGATCAAGGGTGTTGGCGACCCAGAAATGTGACACGTTTCATCACCTTGAGTATGAAACGTTCCACATTTCTTATGTTTAGATTAATGTCTGATCCAAACACATGCAATGTAACACAAATGCTTATCTTATTCATGTTTTACTTGTCCACTTTCTTGTTTACTTATTTTACATTACCAAACCATTCTTTACTTGATTTGTCCAATGTGAAAGTCCTCTAATGAGAGAGAGGTTAACCAAAAGTATGGTTTAAGGCATGAGAGAAATCATGCCTTTGGCTAGGAGGAACCCTCATAAAAGGGTTAAAGCCATTTGAGCACAAACTCTATCAAGCTTAAACACAATCTTGAGACTAACCAACCTTCAAAACAAATCAAAAGTGAAGAAATGAGGGAGATGACAGATATTTTAGTGCTGAAATGGCATGCTAAAGACACTAGATCATGCAAGCAAAGCATGCAAGACATGTTCAAAAGCCATAATCATCAAGACTAGTGAAGAGCACTACACTAGAGGCATGTAATATCAAGCACGAATGACCAAACCAGCTTTGGGCAGAGCTTAAACAAGCCAAAACATAGGCCAAAATATGCTGAGATGGTAATTCAAAAGGCAAGAAAATCATGCTCATGTATTGGCTCATAAACAGGGCAAAGAAGACACAAGAAGGGGAGGCCACCCCCTCCTATTTGGGACCTCAAAACCAACTTTATACCACTGAAATTCCCCTGGAATTCAGTGGTCAAAAGGCCAAAAAAAGATTGTTTTAAAGGCTTTAAAGGATGGCACAAAGCTTAGCAAACAAGCCACAAAAGAGAGTGGGCCCCCCCTAACTCCAAAAAGGCCTCAAACCAACATTTTAAACCTTAAAAAAAGAGGTTTCTATAGGTGAAAAGTAGGCCAAAAGAAAAATGCAAAGGTGGCCAAACAAGCAAGTAAATAAAGCTTTAAAGAGGGTAAAGCCTTACCCTTGAAGCACAGCAGCAAAGAAGCAACTTCTGAGCCAAAATCAACCTTCAATAGCCCAAATAAGACCTTCAAGCACCTCAGCAACAAGGTAGTCTAATTTGGCTACGAGGTTGTATGCAAAAATGTGAAGAAATCTCACTTTCAAGCACCAAATAGGAAGAAAGAGAGAATTCTAGAGAGAGAGAGTGAAAGTTTTTGCTCTTCAAAATTTGAACCCTTAAAATGGGGGAGGGACCTTCCCTTATATAGAAAAAGCAAGCAAAAAGCTTGCTTCATCCCTCCATACACATGTATGGAGGATGCATTCAGTGATCAACAGCTGGCACACAAAATATTTGAAAAATGAGAAAAATGACTGCCGGCCATCATTGGTGGCCGACCGACCATCAATGTGGCCGACCGGCCATTAGTGTAGCCGACCGGCCACCACTGATAGTCGATGGGCACAATCCCTGGCTGATGGGTTGTAGGGCTAGCCGATAGGTCACCATCTTCCCCAGAAACAAAGCTACAAATTCTTGGTCCACAACCAAGCACAAAATAGACAAGTTTCAAAAGCTCAAAGGCAAGGCACTCTGCCAAGAACTTCGGGCATTCAAAACGAACACAAACGTGGATGATCATCGAGTATTCAAACGATGACGTCCAAGTCTTAAGGACGGTCAAAAATGGGGTGTCTACACTTGTGTGTGCACGGATCACATAGTAAATGCTAGCCTAATAAACTAGAACAAGAGCATAGAATGTTGATAAAAATCATATCATGATTAGTAGAGGCCGATCTTTGATCAGGCGAGCCGGGGTGCTCAATTCATGACCTTCCCCTCTCGTACCTAAGTTCCCGAACCGAGACAATCTTGGTGATGACGGACACGTGGCCTTCGGCACGAGTCATTGGTTTCCTAAATTTTCCCAAAATAAAATATTTAGGTGACGATTCTATATCTGGCAAAGCAGTCCATTTTTGGCAATTTGATTCAAAATCGATTTTCCAAAAGATTTGCCGGATTTGGACTCTTTGGTGTTTATAAATTTCACATCGCATTTGTGAAATTAGATTCAGAACCACGGGAGTCCGAACTGTATGGCTTATATTTCGAACCTCTCGAAAGGGGAGGCGCGAAACAGTCAAGCTACAGTATCCTATAAGCATTTTTTTTTTATAAAACTAGTAAAATTTCATGGGTTATCTCCTAAACCTTTAAGCTGTCTAATTGTCTCTTCGTATTTTCCTTTAAAAGTTAAATATATATTAAAAACTGAATCTTCTAAAAGTGTTTCCATATATTCCCACATATCAGTTGATTCGTAAGGATCATTCATCTATGCCTTTACCACATCTTTTTTACATTTCTCTATCACTTCTTGCCATATCTGTGGGTACGTAGCTAAGTCTAAAAGCATTCTTTGATTGGCTGCTGGTTGTAATTGTATGCTCATATCTAGTTGTCTACTTTCCATGAAACTTATACTTTTTATTGGGATTTGCTTTACTACGTCCTGTATTGGTTTATGCATTTCTTCCTCCTACTTCATAATGCGTTGGTTCTGCTGGTTCTTCTACCGTATGTTGTGGGTTGCTAGCTCCTATGCTTTCTGTTGTTTGAGTATTCATATAAAAAGTGTCTTCTAAGTTAGATTGTTTTGGTATTTTAAATATTTTTCTAGGATGTATTTCATTTTCTAAAATATCATCTACATATTCGGTATGAAATTCTTGGTCCAAAAATCACACTGCTTCATCATGAGTATCTCCCCTAGCTATATATTCATAGTATCTGGTATCTAATATTTTATTCATATCACTTAAAGTAAAATTTTCTAAATTTATCTTATCGATATTATATATCTTACTTTGTGATATTGTTTTTTCTTCTGTTATTACATAAAGCTGATTTATGTCACTATGATTATCTTGATTTTCTTCTCTATCTACATTACTAAATTCATCATCTTCAGATTTTTTTGGTGCTACATATGTGCATTGAGTAAATCTTTCTACATAACTTCCGTCTGCTTTTTGATATGATAAATTATCTTGAGGGGCTAATCTCTTTTGTCCTAGGAAATCTCCTAAATTCCAATCTAGTGCTGCATTATCTTCAGAATTATATTTTTAGCTGGTAGTGGCTTTATTCCTTTTGTGCCTAATATCTTAACTATTTGATCATTTGTAAGTCTATAATGGGAATTGCTTTCTGAGACCACTAAGTCTAAAAACCCTGTGCAAACTAATAAAAAAAATTTCTCTTTTTTTCATTTTATATCCTCTACTTTTTATTCCTATTTTTATCATTTTATGAAAGGTCGAGGTTGGTAAAAGGAAATCTGGTGTAAAATAAACTATTCCTCCTTTTGAATTCATATCTAATTCATAGCTATCCTAAAATACTTTGTCCTACATCATTAAACCTATCATCATAAAGACATACAAAAACTTTAGCTCCTAAATTTTCTCTAGTTAAAACCTTAACTCCTATCACAACTAATCCTAAATGAGTTATTTTGAGGTGTTCATTTACAACATATTTATAACTTTCTCTATTTATTAAATTTAGTTCTATTTTTTCATCTTCTTGAGTTACACTAATCATTTGTTCACCATAGTTTTTAAATAAATATTGTTTTTTTATGAATTTTTCCTAACTTATATACATACTTAGTTGGAATTAACTCTAGTTTTTCCTTTTAAAATTTTTCTATTTTCCGTTCTACATCTATAAATTATTCTACTTTAACATCTCCATCCTCATTACGCTTTTTACTGCTACTTTCTTTTACTAACTGTTAAAACATTTTTATTTTCTATAAGTTCTACAAACAAGTTTCTTTGGTAATTTAAGCTTTTCAAAATATTTAGTTATATCTTCTTCGTTTATTCGAGTCTGGGCTTTACTTGCTTGTCCTTCTGCTCCTTTTCCTTTTTGAAGTACTAATCTTTCTAACGAAGCTAAACGATTTTCTAAACTGTGTAGTTGTTCTAATAATTCTTCAAATTTTTCAAACGACTGGATAAGATATAAAACTTCTATATTATTTTGTCTCACAAATATTTTATATTCCTTGATAGCTACTAATTCCCTTTGGATTATTATGAAAGTCTTCTGCTTGTTTTAAAATGACCTGGTAATCTCTGTTAACTTCTTTTTTTTCTTTTTTCTTTTTTTATCACTACTCATAAATTAAGATATTATTAGTTGTTCTAAAATTTTTAATTTTTTTTTTAAATTATCTTGAATTTGGTTGATCTGTTCTATTTTTCTAGCTATTTGATTTATCCAATTATGAATTTTTTCAATTAGTTACTAACTCTATTTGCTTCGAACTACTAATATTTATAGGTGAAATTAGAGTTCCTATTTCTAGCTTGGTGGGGAATTTTTCTAAATTTAAATCTATTCGTTTTTGTACGATTGACCTACATTGATCTTGGATATAATCTAATTTTTTATCTTGATCCTTAATTATACTACGAGTATTATGATGATGGTCTATAGATAAAGTAAAAAGATTACTGATTTTATCTACATCCTTTTTAATATTTTTTGCAAAATTAATCTGGTGATCTATAATACTATTTAGCTGAGAATTATGTTCACTGTGGAACTGGTGTGTAAAAGTTCTTTCAAAATTGCAACGAAATTTATTTTTATCTATATTAAGGCGATGGTTATAATTACTGAGTTCTAAATCCAAGTATTCTACTCTTTTCATACACAAAATTAACTCCTACTTTAAAACTATTGAAGGCTACTATAATATGAAACTTATAACTAAATTGTCCAATAATAAAAACTACTTTATTTCCGTAAGGAAAATGCATAAACTAACTTAAACTGTCCTCAAACCGAACGCTGCTCTGATACCAATTTTTCGAGAGGGGGTTAGTGGTTTACCATTATTTTGAAGTTGGGCTGAGAATTATCTAATTAATTCTATAGTTGTGCTAATATTAAATCCTCATGCTGTTGTATGGCTAGCTGTAAGGCTTCTTGTTTTATAGTTATCTGTTTATTTATTTGTGTCATTTTCAAACTATAATGTACTAGAGATCTACCGGAGGCTAATGATAATAGAAATTGATATCTTAGTTTTTGATCTTCTAATTCTTGTATAAGCTCAATACTGGATCTGATTTTAATTCTAAGTTCTTTTTCTAAAAGCATAAAATTTTGATTTTAAAACTCTTTAATTAAAAATATTTCCTTGATATTTCTACTCAGGTTGCTCTCCTTATATTCTAAAATCCTTTTTCTTATTTGGTAAAACTATTTTTAAGTAATGCTTGCTTTCATTACATGTACTCCCACCTTGAAGTTATGCCTCGTTTAACATAGCATATTTTTATTTTCTATTCATTACCTTTCCCTTTCTACCTACAATTTACCCCCAATGCCTAACCACAACTCACAAGGGCTCTTTAGCTAAGGGCACTCTGTAATGAAATAGAAAACAATAGATGCTATGAAAGTGCAAAGCATGTAATATTAATGAGCAAGCAAGCATTTCATAAATTTAGTTTTTCCAAAAAAGAAAATGAATTTTAGCATAGAAGAGTTACCCTTTTGAAATATCTAAGGAAAAGAGAGACTACTTGCAGTTCATATTAATATGTATTATACTTACAGAGATTTTGTTATAGACTTTGAGATACTGAAAGACTTGAACACTTAGAATTTTTTAGATGAGGGTTTGAGAAGTTGGAGAATTTTTGCAAGGAAGAGTGGAGAGAATTTTAATTGCCTTGTCCGTTGGCATGAATGCCAATTTATACAATACAATTGATGGATACAAACAAAAACCAAAGTCCTAACACTTACGTCTAACTTTTGCACAAAGTCTTAAAGACCTAGCCAAGCCTAGTCATAGGCTTTACAAAATTTCAACACAATAAATACAAGGACTTAGAGGCAACAATTATTTACATATTTTTTTGACAAACTTCCTGTAGAAATTACTCTAGAAACTGACCCCAAAAAAAAAATCAAAAAACGGTTAGGATAAAGATGTCGGGTACAGCTTTTTGTGATGACCGATGCATACTTTGTCTTGTTCTCTTTGGTTATGTTGGATTTACCTTGTCGGGTACAGCTTTGTGTGATGATCGGTGTGTACTTTGTCTTGTTCTCTTTGGTTATGTTGGATTTACCTTCATTGAAATGTCGGATTCCTAAGTGTGGTCTAGTCAACAGTTGAGTTCGTTGTTTTTGAAAACTTTTCTTTAAAAATCTTCATTCTTGTTTGTTTCAATTTGAGTTTCTCACTTGTTTCGGAGGGTGTGAGGCCAAGTCTGGAGTGCCTGGAGTGAAGCAAAAGTTTTTTCAGGCTAGAGGGCCAGGGCCACACACGCGAGGCCTTGTGCTACACGTACGGGAGAGGGGCCGCACGTGCGGGAATCAGGGGGAGGCTGTGTGTGTCACTGCATTATATGTAGGTGCCTGAGAAGAGGTGCGGGAGAGACCGCACGTGCAGAGGTGATAGCCACATGTGCGGGAGGCCGCTCTGTAAGTGCGGCCAGGCGCGTGCTCAGCCTCGTTTTTCGTGCTTTTTAGCTATATTTTGCTCTTTTGACCCTTCTCATTTCATTTGTTGAATGTCTCTCTCCCTCTATACGATCTTTCTCTCTTTTTCTCTCATCTCTCTCTACTCAAACCCTCAAAACTTTGTATTTTCCTTTGATCTCAAGAATCCATTGAGATTTTTGTGCTAGTCCCTTATACCAAAATGATGAGCATATCGAGGGCTTCGTCTTGACTGGTGGAGATTGAATTCTGGCAAAGTGGATTTTTGGGCTTTTCTCCTCTCCTCTCTTGAGGTAGGGATTTCTTTGATCTTTTCCAATACCCTTTTTATAGATAGACATGTGGTATGTTTTTTATTGCATAAAAACCATGTTGTTATGAATTTTTCTTTGAAAATCATGATAGGGGATCTAAGGTTTGATGTTGAGGTTGAGATTTTGTGAAATAAATTGTTGTTGGGTTAATTTGGGGAGTGGTTTAACATGTTCATGTTTAATGAGTGGTGAAGCCCTAATTTTCTTTTTATGTAAACCTAATAAATAAAAGAGGTTGAAATGGTGAAATGATCATGCTATGAATTGAGGAATTAATTAATGAGTTGGTAATTGATTAGAGATTAAATTGGATCTTATGATTTTGGTATTTACTTTGTGTTAGGTTGATTATATTTGAATATAATGGATGGATAATTTGTTGAGTGTTAATGAGGAGTTAATCATGAGATTGGAAATTTTGGACAACGCCCTTGTTGAGTTGAAATTGAGCGGATTATGGCTTTGTTATCCGTGGGTTGAGTTTTTGGTTAAATGAAATAAACAAGTCTCTTTTATTGTATATATATACATGTATATAAAATTGGTGTATTGCGAATTTGAAATTTTGGAAATTGACATTGGAAAAATAGAGGTGATTGTAACTCTTTTGCAAATTAAGAAAGAACCTTGGTAAAAGTTGAAAAGCCTTGGAACATCATTGTTGTTGTTGGACCTAATGCCTCATAAGAATTGGATGATTGTATTTCGTGCATTTAATACATATTGCTTACAGGTTTTGTCCTTGGTCATCGGTGGAGAATGACATTGTGATTGTTGAAAAGGTTGTGTCTGTAGTACACTTGAGTATTCTATGATTGTTGTAAAATGTGATGGATGGAAAATGTGTAATACGCTGAGAATGAGAGGTACCATTACCTTCCAGCTAGCGCCTGGAGAATTGGCAGAGGTACCATTACCTTCGAGCCAGTGTCATGTAAATTGGCATTTCATTGTGAAAAGATGTATCATTGGCTTACCGTGCTAGAGGCAGGTAGAGTGGAATTTATTTATTGTTATTGCTTCGGTATATTTGAGTATGTCATGTGTTATGATGGTTGTGGTTTTTGGAAGGCCGGATTGCTTAAATTGTAGAAGTAGATGGTTGTTAAATGCTTGTGTGTCTCCTTTCGTACTAAAGGTATACTTGCATGGGCATAAATGTGTAGGAAGTAGACGTGAGCAATGTGTTGGGATTGTAAGTAATGTGAAAGATATCGGATAATTGTGAACATGTCTTTGAAAAGTCAAATCAGGTGCAAATCTAAAAGGTGTGAGAAAGTGTGAGATTTTTGGTAAAATTCTTACTTTCAGAAATTTGTCGTTGTCATTTAAGTCTTGGTAAAAAGGTAATAAGAAGAAAAAAGGGTGAATTGCTTACATTATGGAATGAAATGAATGATTTTGAGAAAAGTACTTATATGTGTATATTTCTATATAAACCATCATATTATTTATATAATATGAGACTAAGCATTCACGATCATAGCTATCTATAGGTTGTTATTGTTGAGGATCATGTTGAGATCCCTACTGGACTATATATTCATCCCACGTTACTAATCTTTTTCAGGTGAACATGGAGGAGCATTTCAAGGTCATGGATCCTTTTATTTGCGGGTGGAATGCCATTGTGTAAAAGGGTTGAGCCCTTTATCTATTGTTTTTAAGATGTAAGCCTTTGGGCACTTTATTTGGATATACTCCTGTTGCATTCATTTTATATTCAAATGAGGGAATTATTATTTATGTATTCCTTGTAAATCTAGCGAGCTTCTGTATGCTATCTCTGAAACTGAATTTATAATAATGGTTTTGGTAATGGAATCCAAGTAATAAAAAGTGGGGCGTGACAACTTGGTATCAGAGTGAGCCGGGTTTGAATACTTTGAGCTCGTGGGAAGTGGTTTTTACCACAAAGGGTTTGCTAGGCTTGGTGAGGACGTTGCATATAGTTAGGATAGATGTTAGGACTTATATGTGCATTTATGTGAGCATGGGATTAAGTTTTTTGGATAGTACTTGTGATAACCCTGTCCCTTATTATGCTAATTGGTCCTTAATACAAATGTGATTATGTGTTTTGATATGATTTTGTGTGCCATTATGTGAAAATATGTGGTTTTGAATTTCTATCTGTTCACCGTAGGAATATCTGTTTGATTATCTACTTTGGAATTTAAATTGAAGGCCCTATCGGCCACCGAAACCGAAATTGATTACGCCATTGTGATTGGCATAATTTTTAGAGCCTACGGTGAAATTTAATTAGAAATGGATTCGGATCAGATTAAATTGATTTAATTAGTGAATTAGTGCCCCATTATTTGATATTAAAATAATGTGACCAAAGGGGCTTTTAATAAAGGCACTATGCACTCAATTTCTCCCTTTTATCTTCATTTTGGCTGATTATAAACTCTAAGAAAGGGAGAGGGTCAGCTAGAGAAGGAGCAAGGGGGAAAATTATGTGTTTGGCTCAAGTTTGAAAAATTGGAAGGTTGAACTCAAGAATTAAGCATACATTGGGGAGATTGAGCTTCTAGGTGAGTAATCAACCCTTTGACTCATGAGTTTGATTTGTAATTTTTGGGGATCGAAGATTAATTAGTGAGTTAGACTATGGATTGAGTTGTGTTTGTTGAAATTAAAGTCCATAGATGCATGCATGTAGGAAATCACTATGAATTTCCATAATTGAGCACAAAGTGTGTAATCCATGATGAATCTTGTTTGAAATCCATGTATTTGATCATTTCTTGACCAATTTAGTTGAGAATAATGAATATCTCTCACATGCAAGTGAAGATCATGGAGGTGTAAGCTTTGCATGTTTGAATTTGATGTGTTGGTGATGAGTTAGTTAATTTGGGACATGCATGTGGTTAAATTGTGAAATTGAGCTTCATAATGATATAATTTGGTCTTTATGCCATGTTAGTATATGTATATGTGAAGATTGAGCCAAAAACGTGCATTTTGAACCTTTGAATATCAAGTTGAAGCTCAAGAACACATTCTGGAAAACTCAGAAAATTTGGCGTCTGCTCAAGCGTGAATTTCGAGCTCCCAGTATTTTTTTTGCAGACATGGTGTCTGCTCGAGCAGGGAAGCTCACCCTCAAGTGGGGAGCCATGTAAAGAGGCCTTCTACTCGAGCGTCAGAGTGCACGATCGAGCATAAATTCGACATAACCAGCACTTTTGCAGGCCTCATGGGTCCGCTCGAGCGGGGAAGTCCACGCTCGAGCGGGGACCCTGTTTTCTGAAATTTTGAAAAGGCATTCTGAGTTCCGTTTTCCGTTCTCTTTCACTTCTAAGTACTCTCAGGCATGCATTAAGCATTGTAATTGAGTTAAAGAGATAAGAATGAGGCCTGAAGAGGAAAAATGTGAATTTAGAACGGATTGAATCATTAGTGACCCTTTTGTATTCATGGTATGTGTAGGGTCGAGCTCCAGGGCAGATCAATCAGCCGATCACTGTGAGTAATATCTTCACAAGATATTTGAAATATGTTGTTATCCAATTGTTTACTTCTATGTAATTTTTGTAAGTTCATTAATTTGAATGGGAGGGCAACGATTGACATAAATGATTGGGCCAAAGGTCGATTGACATAAATGATTGGGCCAAAGGCCAATTGACATGAATGATTGGGCCAAAGGCTGATTATGAATGATTTGGCCAAAGGCCGATTAACATAAATGATTGGGCCGAAGGCCGATTGACATAAATGATTGGGCCAAAGACCGATTGACATGAATGATTGGGTCGAAGGCCGATTGACATAAACGATTGGGCCGAAGGCCGATTGACATGAATGAATGGGCCAGAGGCCAGTTTGACATGAATGAAAGTTGAATGGGCCAAAGGCCAGTTTGACATGAAAATTTGAATGGGCCAAAGGCCAGTTTGACAAATGGAAGATAAATGGGCCAAAGGCTAGTATGTTTGGAACCTTAGTCACTTGACTTAAATTGTGTATAAATATGTTAAATAGAAATATGAATTGGGCCCAAGGCCGTTTGAAGCATGTTGTTCTATGTACCGTTTGTATAACTCCTTTATTTGATATTATTCACTGGGCTATCGCTCACGCTCATTCATGTGTTTGTAGGTGAGCCAAGAGAGGTCCAGACCTAGCCTCAATGAAGTCTGTATGGAACAACCAAAGTTTTGAAGAGTCAGCCCTTGCGTCTCACGCACAAGACACGTCTTCGCCCTTTTGCCTTTCTGTGTATTTTGTCATATTGGCGAGGACTTCGGTATACGTTTGTGTATAGTTTTGTTTGGCTGACTTAGAGTTGAATTGTAACGCCCTCAAAATAATAACAATAAATCCATCAGATAAGACATGCATTTACATTTAAACTAATCGCATTCCTTTCATTCATTAGAATTCCATTACATAAGTATTACATGTTAACCTCATAACAAAATGCCCTACGGGCTTACAGCTTTCCAAGTTAACACTTGGTTACAACGAAGAGTTCTAACTCGTTTACACATTAAGCCCTTGGCTTGAAATTACATGTAATACATCAACAGTAAAACGACAAAACTATGTCCGCCACTAGCCTCCCAGCTATGTCCTTGGAGGTGGCATGCTTCCTGCACCTGAAAATGATATTCCCATATAGGGTGAGCCACAGCCCAGTAGAAATACACTAAACCAACCATGGACAATGACTAAAACATTAGCAATTGATAGTTGGTCAACACTGATACAATCACATAAATAACATATTTATGTCAACGACTTACAAGTCCCAATTACTTTTCATTTTCCCTTTTTCAACAGATAAGCATGCTAGCTCTATCATCATTTCCACAGATATGTATAAAAACTATATCTCACATTCAGATAAGTATAAAAGCTATATCCACATTCTCAACAGATATGTATATCAACAATATCCACAGATAAGCATACAAGCTGTATCCACACTCTACAACAGATATGTATATCAACAATATCCACAGATAAGCATACAAGCTGTATCCACACTTCACTTCACAAAGATAAGCATATGAGCTCTATCTTCACTTCTCTAGACAAGCATATGAGCTCTGTCTACGGAGTACATCCCCTATCTCCTCCAAATACCTATCCGGTTTAGAGGTACATCCCCTATCTTCCCCTAAACCGCGGAGTACATCCCCTATCTCCTCCTCTACACATAACGTATATAAACACATTGGTTCTATATACAATCACACAATACACACAATTAATGTATTCTAGCAACTGTCAAGTTCCATAACACATTCCATTGATTAGTTTCAGTTTGCCTAATCAACATACATTGTCTACAACAATCACGACTATCCTCCACCGATAGCCCAAAGCAGTTATTTCTAAAACAGAAAATAAATGCACAAATGGATATTCAATCAACATTTCATTTCCTCATTTCTCACCAATTAATTATCCCAATTAATTAAACAATGTAATTAGGCCATTTTCCATAATTACCATTTCAACCCTTAGGTCCCATTTTCATCAATGATTCGACAATCATTCTATTTTTCTATGCCAAACATGCATCTAGGTTTATTATGAATAAAACCCCAACTTTTGTAAAATTACACAAAAGCCCCAAACTTTCACAAAATTACCAAACCAAGCCCAACATCTCAAAATACCAAAATTTAAAGACAAAACCCATAGAGAGGAGTAGGATATCCCTACCTTGAAGTTTTAGCCCAAAAGGAGATGAAGACTCCAAGATCAACTTGCTCCAAATCCAAACTTTTTCAGATTAAATCGAAGCTCTCAACGCCCTCTATCTTTTTAACAAAGGCCCTAGGCTAGATTCACACCTTAGGGAGATCAAATCTTAGAGAGAGTGCAAGTTTAGAGAGAGAGGGTGTCGGATTTAGGGTTTAATCAAAGAAAAGGACTGAAAAAGTGATGTTTTAGACGCTGCTGTCCGCTGATATAAAACACGCTCGCTCGAGCGAAGGATTGGTCGCTCGAGCGACCGGACACAGAAAACTCTCGCTCGAGCCAAGAAGCTCTCGATCGAGCGAAGAAAAACCCAGACCGCTCGAGCCACGAAAAGCTCGCTCGAGCCAGAAACTACAACTCTCAGGTCCAGAACCGGGGCAACACTACTCTCGCTCGAGCGACAAACTCCTCGCTCGAGCGAAGGACCAAAAATCTGGGCAGCAACACTAGGCTCCCAAACGCAACCAACCTGTAACAAACCTGCCCAACACATCCCATAACTCAAAATACAAAGTAAAGAGGATGCAAACTAGGAAATAAACAACTACCAACATTCACGGACACATGTCCGGATCATTGTACAACAAGGGTAAACCCGGGATCGCTATATGAATGATCCTGTCTGTACAGAACCTTACGCTACTAGATGTTCTGTTGTGAGTTACTAACGTATGTAAAATGTGGAATGTTATGATGTGCATATAAGCACGGCTCTATGGACAAAGTTTTAAATTTTCTTTCGTTTGGCCCCTTTACTCTGATGAGTTTTGTCTTATTTGGTTTGAGGCCGTAGGTAATCTCGTGATTACTGGCCGGTTATGGCCTTAACCCATAGGGGCGGGTTCGTGTCGTGACAGTACTTGTGGTCGGGGAACTTGCTTTGAGGTCCTATTGGAAACACGCCTGATCAACGTGGTTTCTAATAGGAATTCTTTGAGAGTTTCGAAACAATTGGATATCCTTGTAAACTTGATTCGATTATGTGTTTAGATGTTTAAATTGTTTATATGCATTGGGAATTGTATGTTTTAGGAGTTAAGTGTGTCTTGTTGCTTAGTGGTGATGAGTGTGTGCCTCTGGGAGGCCGTTGTGGTGTGCACTAAGTTGATTTTGTTTTGGAATTTTATAGGATGTCTGCACGAGGGAATAGATGAGGGATGAGTAGTAGGGGTGTCGATGGGGGCATGGCGGTTCCCTTAGCACCTGTCATTACAGCATCGGTTGTCGGCGAGGAAGTTGCACGCAAGGTTGTGAGAGTGATGCAAGACGCTCTAGCTCACAACGAGGGGGACAACGGGCGTACCCTCAAGCTTACTAAGGAGTTTCTTTGCTCTAATCCACTAGAGTTTTTGGGGGAGGTAAAACCGTTGGAGGCAAAGAGTTAGTTGGAACAGATTACCAAGACTCTTGATATGCTCAGAGTCGAGGACGAGAGGTTGAGGATTTCTTTGGCGAGTTTCCAATTGAAGGGAGATACAAATTATTGGTGGAAGTATACGAAGGGTATTGTAGGTGCCACGTGGGTTGCGTTTACCGAGGTCTTCTTGGCCAAATATTTCCCTCCTTCTACTCGGGAAAGGTTGAGGGAAGAGTTTGTTGAGTTGCGCCAGGATGCTACTACTTTGGCTCAGTTTAAGATGAGGTTTACTAGTTTGTCGAGATTTGCTCCAGAGTTGGTGACAACAAAGGAGCGCCGTTGTTATTAGTTTGAGAGGTGGTTACGTGATGATATCCAGGAGAAGGTGGTTGGATCCATAAGGAAGAATTATTTTGCTTTAGTTGAGGAGGTGGCCCATGTGGAGGCCATGGTTAGCTGTGTTGGTCAGGTTAGGGAGGAGGTCACTTCGGTAACTCCTACGGTTCATAAGCACTCTAGGCTTAGTAAGAGGTGAAGGCAAGCGCATGCTCACTCCCAGACTCGGTCCTTGTCTTCGTCAGGGGTTTTAAGCTCGTCCATTGGGGGATCCAGTGAGGTTCGGGCTCCAAATCAAGTTTAGAGTTGGGAGACTGCTGTTTGTTTTAATTGTGGTCAGCAGGGCCATGTTAGACATTTTTGCCCTTTGTGTGTAAATTTTTCAGGTGTTTCAAAATCTAGTCGAACTCTGTCCCATCACTTCAGTCGGGGATGATATCGGTACCAAACCCGAAAAGGCCAGGCTTTGAGAGCTTCGTGAGGGTCGACTTTTCAACCAACGCAGTAGTATCACCCTTGAGAGGGACTTTTGTTTTAAAGACCGATGTTATAAATTGTGAAGCTTTTGTTATTGATCAGTGTGTTGTAGGATGTTAAAGCACCGTGGTCGTGTGTTGTATATGTATATGCATTGTTGTTTATTTACCCTCATGTGTTGGGCATGTAATGAGTTTTGAACTCTCTTTTATGTATGTGTGATGAAAAGTTGTTAATGGGGTTGATGATCCTAGTGTTGTTGTATATCAGATGTTGAATTTTGTGATGGTCATGTGATGGCCTTTGATTTTGAATTAGTTTGGAAATTTTTTGTGGAAAATGAGAAATCCGCGGAACTTTTGTGGCTAGCGTAGTGTTGTGATGAGGGCCAAAACTTTAAAGCTTTTATTGTGTTAAGTTTAAAGAAATGTGAGACCTTAAAGTTTTGTAAAAATTGGTGGAAGTGATGTGGGAATGTCTAAGGGAGTGTGAGATCCATATCTTGGCATAGTGAGGATGGCACTAGTGTGTGTCGTTTAATGTTAAGTTGTTGATTTATGAGTTCATTGTGGTCCTATCGACCGTGAATAGGGTCAGTGTTGTGCCATGGTCAGTTATGAGTTGGAGATGTTGTTAGATTGTGGGTAGAGTTTTGAGTGGGAAAAGAATTTCATGGGTAGATGCTTGAAATATTACTAGAGTGATAAATGGTTTGTGTTCTTAGGTAACGAGTGTATCATTGGTAAGAATTGTCTTGGGTGACCGGGATCGTGTGATCGCCATTGACCTATTCGGTCTTGTGTTGAATTTAAGAGCGTGTTTTTCATCTAGGCGTGTGAGTAGAATTCCTATGGGAACAATAGTGGAGTAGTCTGTTTTGGGGAAGCCGAGAAGACTCTCAAAGTATGTGGAACGGTGTTTGGAAACCTGTCTCTAGGTAAACGAAGAATCGTCAAAGCCAATCTTCTGTAAATACAAAAACTTTAAAGAGTCAAAAAGTCTAAAAACCTATGAAGCTAAAAGTCCAAAATAGTAAATGAAATAAGAGCTTTAAGACTACAAGTATGCGTCTAGAGTTCAATTATATAGAGTGCACCCTTTTTTTTTTTTTCACCCATACATTCTATCTGAAAGATCTTCAAGATTTGCTACTGAGAGTTTATCGTAAAAATCGTCCCCATTATCTGGTTCATTCTCCCATTGGTTATCTTGGTATTCTTTTTCCATCATTAGTGACTCATGAGGGACGCTATGTTGATAGTTAGGATACTAACTTTCATCGACAAAAGTTTCTTTGCTGAAGGGTAAACCTGGAATGGCTAGGTTACAGTATATCTTCTGATTTTTATCTTCGCAAACTAGGTGACCATAATTTCCATTATACGCTAATAAAGGATTATTAGCAAATTTCCTCCGTTTATTAAGCTAATCTCTGAGTGAAAATTTTCTACATGGCCAGGGTCTTCGATTGAGAAGTCCTAGGTATCTTGAAAAGGTTGAAGTTCCTCTGAGATATATTTTATGTTTGGCGGGAATGCACCTTATTCCTTTCCATTCTAGTAGCTTGCTATCAAATAATGCTTTTACAAATGGATGATGCTCTTCCATTACACAGAGTATTGAACGAGCAAATTTATTCCCAAAATTATCCGTCTATTCTGGATCTCAAAAAATTATTCTAGAAACAAACCATAATCTAACAATAGTGCTGCTGTTAGATGACGCGTTCTGCCTTTAATCTCTATCTCTAGTGGCTCAAAATTTGCTAGATTTATCTGGCACAAAAAGATACTAAAATCTAAAGTACACTAACATCTTCCAAAATATTTTGTCCTTTCTCTACATTTTTCTTCTTGTGAACATGGTCGTTCTTCATCATTGTAGAGATAAGTCCATTGGTATGCCATAAAAAGGCACTAAACTCCTGCTATGGAAAGGTCTTGAAGAAACTGTTGTATAGTGACTAGCTCACTATTTCTGCTATCTTCGGCTAAGGTGTACTTATAAGGTTTAAGGTTTTCTATTTCTCAACTTTTCTGGCAAAAAGATTGAATGATAGAATGCCTAAAAAAATACATTCTAGCACTCAATTGTTCAAATTCCTCACTGGTGTGCTGTTTGATTTCTAGGTTAGGAAAGGGAGTAGGTGCTCTTTCTGGAATTAGTTTTTTAAGTTGGCTGGTTAGGGTTCGAATGGTTGCTCTCAATTGTTTTTCCTCGTCTCGGAGATGGTCTAGCTCTTCACTGACCTTTTTGCCTTTATCCATGATTTTCTTGAAATTTCTGGTAAGTCTTTCACAATGTCTGCACATTTGGAGAGGATTTTGAGAATCTGGCTAAGGATTAGTACTACTGTTTCCTGTTATTTGACTAACTGGAACTCCACTAGTAACAAGAATAGTTGACTGCATCTTGCTCAATGTGTCCAGATAATCTTTAACTATTTGGCTAATAAAATAACTAGTTCCTATTTGTCTGAGGACATATGTACTGGCTGACTCAAAATCATAAAATCCCTTAAACTGTGGTAGGGGAAAAATTTTAACTAAAGGTTCAACTTCTATCTAGTCATGGTAAATACCAGGCTTGGTTCCTTTAGCTACTACATAGAAAGAAAAACCTTTGGACAAAGGTTTATTCTGGATTTTTGAAAAATATATACTGAGGGAATTTAAAGCTAACAAATGTTTGGTTGGGTGGTTAAGGTTGTTCCAAAGGCTATCTAAAAGACACTGTTGTACTGGGTCTAGCTCGATTCATGTTAATGGTTTAAACTTGTTTCTGCCTTCCTAAATGGGAAGAGCAAATCCCCCAAAGTTCATTGTTTTGCTGTTCTCCATTATCTGTACAAAAATTAAACTGGTTATTTTCCTTTTCTAAATAAATTCTCCTACTTAGCCAATCTGTTAACTTGTTATCACTCCCTTTAATATGTTCAAATTCTACGTTATCCTTGTCCTACTATGCAATCTAAAAATTTTGCCCATCTTCTACTACTAAGTTTACGCTTATTAAGTTTATTATGAAATCTAACTATCGCTTCACTGTTTATTCTAATTGTAATGGGTTTATGTAAAAATAATCTAAATTTGTTTATTGCATATACTATTCCTAATATTTTAAAATCTAAACTGGTCACGGTTGTATCTTTTTTTTAAAAAAATTTCCAGAACTATATCTACAAATGCACTGTTTGTTTTTACTATAATATTTGATGGCTTTAGCTAATAGCACAGTTCCCCATCCTAATAGGTTTGCATCTATTTCTACGACTATATCTTTTGATTCTAAGGGAAGTTGTAGGTCGGGTAAATTTCTACAAATGTCTTTAATTTTTCTTACTAAGGCTATATCTTGTTGGTTTAAATATTTTTGTTCGTAGGTGTAGTCTTGCTATATAGAGGTCATATTATCTTGCTAAGGTTAAGAATGTACATTCGTGCAAAATTTAGAATCCCTAAAAATGATTGAAGTTGTTTTGTATCTTCTAATTTATCTGGGTAGTTTAAAATTTTCTTTACTATATAAGGTTATAGTCTGATTTTTCCATCTCCTAACTCCA
The DNA here is from genome assembly GCF_055761805.1 of Camellia sinensis. Lineage (NCBI taxonomy): Eukaryota > Viridiplantae > Streptophyta > Magnoliopsida > Ericales > Theaceae > Camellia > Camellia sinensis. The sequence goes on from NC_138961.1 coordinate 215,636,852, forward strand.
TTCCAAAAAATTCTATATAAGGTTTATTTAATACCATTTTTCTTTTACTAATTATTATTCCATTATTTATAAATTCTTCTAATATTATATATAAATGATATATGTGACTATTTTTATTTGGGCTAAATATTAATATATCATCTATATACACCAATAAGAAACTAAATTTGTTGAATATACTATCCATTTTACGCTGAAATATGGAATGTGCATTTTTAAGTCCAAAAGGTGTGCCTAGCCATTCATAATGTCTTTGTGGGCAACAAAAGGTTGTCCAAGGTATGTTTTCCATTTCCATTTTCATTTGTCAAAAACCTAACTTGCAATCAAATTTACTAAATATTTTTGCTGTCTGTATTCTATTTACAAGCTGATCTTTATCTGATATATTATATTTATCATCTTCTGTGTTATCATTTAATCTTTTATAATTTATAACCATTATAGCTTTCCCTCTTTTATTTCTGCATGATTTCTTACCATAAATGCAGCACTTCTATGTGGACTATTATTGGGTCGAATTACTCCTAAATCTAATAACTCTTTAATTTGTATTCTAAATTCTTCTATATCTGCTGGCGTATGATCTATTTGTGCTAATGTAATCCTATAATCTTTATTAATCTAAGTTGGCTAAGACTTTATTTCTTTCCTAGTATTTCATGGGTTGTTCTCCTATATTTGCAAAAATTAATTATAAGTTAACAATTTGTTGAAAATCTTATAAACTCCAAGAGTCATATTTTTCTTCTAATTCAAAATCTTCTATGTTTTCTAATTCAAAATCTTCTACGTCTAAATTTTCTAAAGAAGTATTTGCTATCTCTTCATTTCGTATATACTTTAGGGCTAGCTCAGGAAAAATGTTTCTACTAAGAAATAAAAAACTAGCAGGAACAAAATCTACTCCTATGGTACCACCACGTTTCGCATGCAACTCTGATGAATATGCTATGGTGCTAAGGGTATATGATGTAGGTGTATGCATTGTGCCTTTGAAGAAGTTGATGCTATGAGAACTGATAAACATGCCGCCTTGTAGACTAAGTATGAAATTAAGTCCTAATATGAAGGGATGGTTTTGTCTAGCATTCCCAATCCAAACTTGCGGTAAAGGGATCCATTCTATATGTTGAGTTCATGAGCCTATATGATGAAAACTAATTTGTGGTCCATTAATGCAATGTGTATATGTCTGTCTAGTGCCATCGGCTATACTGACTAAAGCTGGGGTTGTTAAAGGTGAACTCCACTCTGGTGGAACTATATGTTGTTCAATGTATGATTTACTAGCTCCGGTATCTATCATGGCATTTACACTAAGAGTTTTTTCTGCAAATTTAATTACACAAGAGATTTCAACTAAATTTAACTTGGGTATGACATGGTAATTAAATGGTAGATATGCGTTATCTAACTGTGCTTAGGAATATTGACTAAAGGGTTGAGAATCAACTAGGTTGACTAATTCTAAGGAGTGCATATGTTCTTCAACAAGTTTATCTTTTGAGGGGTATTTAGTATGAAATTGTTCTAATTGTTGTTTAAGCTGTTTATTTTCTGATTCTAAACATTCTATGTCAAAATTAGCCTTAGTTTCTATCTCATGTATTTGTAGTTTAAGTTCTCTTACCTGTATCTCTAATTCTCTAATTGTTAAGTGTAATTCTTTGTTTTCTAGACTATGATCTTCATGCATCTCTTCTTTATTTTGTAACGTTACCTTGTGTGTCATATTTAATTTTTCTACACAGAATGTACAATAAGTTATACTGCATAATAAACTTTGAACTCTCTTATTTTTAGCTGGAAATCAATTACAATAACTGCATCTATTGGTGTCAAATCCTAGTCCAATCCAAAAGTTATGCTGACATTCAGTATCTGGATTGCATTCCATCATCATAAAGAAACTATTATGAGAAGAGGATATTCCTATTTCTTGGTTAAGTTGTCCTAAAAGATTGTCCGTATCGGTATCACTTTGTGATTTACTATCTGAACTTAGGGCTTCTATTTGATATTCATAATCACTGACTATGCTACAGACGTCTGAGTCATCACTGCTTATGCTTACTATATCTTCATCTAAATCTTCTATAATATGTAACATTTCTATCTATTTATTAGTATTAGGCTTATGTTTTTTTCGGCAGTTCTTTGCTAAATGATTAGGTTCTCCACATATAAAACAATTGCATTTTTTACTACTAGTTTTCCTAAAATATCTTTGTCTTCTTTTATCTTTTTCTTCCTTAGGTAGTCGTTTATAATTTATTCTATTAAAAGTTCTACTTTTTCTAATGAATTTTTGTTTTCTCCACGGTGTCCTATATTTTTTCTTCCAATACTTTTCCTTTTTATATTTCCCATAAGTTTTGCATTTTTTCCTATTATATTTACCTTCATATTGCTGAGGAGTGTATATTATGCTGCTACAGAAACCATAGTTTTGTTTTTTCAAATCTTTTTGTATTTTGACTTCTATACATTTTTCTCTAAGCTTGTGGAATGTAAAAACTATCCTAGGTCCTATTCCTAAAGCACCTCTTGTATTTACTTCTCTTAAGGTTATTCATGCTGGTAAGTTTGCATAATAAATTGACCTTTTATTTTCTATCTCTCTTCCTAATTCTCCGGGTAATTTCCTAAAATATTTATTTCCTATTTCTTCATCAAATCTCTTTCCAATTCTGGCTGTTATAGCTAAATATTCCTTGCTAAAAGGTACAACATACTTCCAACTTCCTAATGTTATCTGATGTAACTCAGTTAATGCGATGCTTTGAGTATAATCATTTCTTCCAGAAGGGTCGTATCCTATAAGCATTTCTTTTATAAAACTAGTAAAATTCCATGGGTTATCTCTTAATCCTTTAAGCTGTCTAATTGTCTCTTCGTATTTTCCTTTAAAACTTAAATATCTATTAAAAGTAGAATCTCCTAAAAGTATTTCCATATATTCCCACATATCAGTTGATTCATAGGGATTATTCATCCGTGCCTTTACCGCGTCTTTTTCCCATTTCTCTATCACTTCTTGCCATATTTGCGGGTCGAAATTAGCTAAGTTTAAAAGGGTTCCTTGATTGGTTGTTGGTTGTAACTGTATGCTTCTATCTGGTTGTCTTCATTTTCCATGAAACTGATACATTTTATTGGGATTTGCTTTACTACATCCTGTATTGGTTAATGGTCTTCTTCCTCCTTCTTCATAATGCATTGGTTCAACTGGGTCTTCTACCATATGTTGTGAGTTGCTCGTTCCTGTTCTATCTGTTGTTTAAGTATTCATATAAAAAGTGTCTTCTAAGTTATATTGTTTTGGTATTTTAAATATTTTGTTAGGATGTATTTTATCTTCTAAAATATCATCTACTTATTTGTATGAAATTCTTGGTCCAAAAATGATACTGCTTCATCATGGGTATCTCCCCTAGCTATATATTCATAGTATCTGGTATCTAATGTTTTATTCATATCAATTAAAGTAAAATTTTCCAAATCTATCTTATTGATATTATATATGTTATTTTGTGATATTGTTTTTTCTTCTGTCATTACATAAAGCTGATTTATGTCACTATGATTATCTTGATTTTCTTCTTTATCTACATTACTAAATTCATCATCTTCAGATTTTTTTGGTGCTACATGTGCGTATTAAGTAAATCTTACTACATAACTTTCGTTTGCATTTTGATATAATAAATTAGCTTGAGGGGCTAACCTCTTTTGTCCTAGGAAATCTCCTAAATTCCAATCCAGTGCTACATTATCTTTATTATTATATTTTTTTTCTGGTAGTGGCTTTATTCCTTTTGTGCCTAATATCTTAACTATTTGATCATTTGTAAGTCTATAATAGGTATTGCTTTCTGAGACCGCTAAGCCTAAAAATCCTGTGCAAACTAATAAATTATTTTCTCCTTTTTTCATTTTATATCCTCTACTTTTTATTCCTATTTTTATCTTTTTATGAAAGGTTGAGGTTGGTAAAAGGAAATCTAGTGTAAAATAAACTATTCCTCCTTTTGAATTCATATCTAATTCATAGCTACCTAAAATACTTTGTCCTACATCATTAAACCTATCATCATAAAGACATACAAAAACTTTAGTTCCTAAATTTTCTCTAGTTAAAGCCTTAACTCCTATCACAACTAATCCTAAGTGAGTCATTTTGAAGTATTCATTTACAGCATATTTATAACTTTTTCTATTTATAAAATTTAGCTCTACTTTTTCATCTTCTTGAGTTACACTAATCATTTATTCACCATAGTATTTAAATAAATATTGTTTTTTATGAATTTTTCCTAACTTATATACATACTTAGCTGGAATTAACTCTAGTTTTTCCTTTTTAAAATTTTATATTTGCTGTTCTACATCTATAAATTATTCTACTTTAACTTCTTCATCCTCATTGCGTTTTTTACTGCTACTTTCTTTTTCTAACTGTTAAAACATTTTTATTTTCTATAAGTTCTACAAACAGGTTTCCTTGGTAATTTAAGCTTTTCAAAATACTTAGCTATAGCTTCTTCATTTATTCGAGAATGGGCTTCACTTGCTTGTCCTTCTACTCCTTTTCCTTTTTGAAGTACTAATCTTTCTAACAAAGCTAAACGATTTTCTAAACTATGTAGTTGTTCTGATAATCCTTCAAATTTTTCACACAACCGGATAAGAAATAAAATTTCTATATTATTTTGTCTTACAAATTTTTTATTTGACTGATTTTTTCCTTGATAGCTACTAATTCCCTCTGCATTATTATGAAAGTCTTCTGCTTGTTTTAGAATGACCTAGTAATCTCGGTTAGCTTTTTTTTCTTTTTTTTTTATCACTACTCATAAATTAAGATCTTACTAATTGTTCTAAAATTTCTAATTTTTGTTTTAAATTATCTTGAATTTGGTTGATCCGTTCTATTTGTCTAGCTATTTGATTTATCTGATTATGAATTTTTTCAATTAGTTACTAGCTCTATTTGCTTCAAACTACTAATATTTATAGCTGAAATTAGAGTTTCTATTTCTAGCTTGGTGGGGAATTTTTCTAAATTTAAATCTATTCGTTTTTGTAGGATTAAACTACACTGATCTTAGATATAATCTAAATTTTTATCTTGATCCTTAATTATACTGCGAGTATTACAAAGATGGTCTACAGATGAAGTAAAAAGATTATAGATTTTATCTACGTCCTTTTTAATATTTTTTGCAAAATTAATCTGGTGATCTATAATACTATTTAGCTAAGAATTATGTTCACTGTGGAGCTGGTGTGTAAAAGTTGCTTCAAAATTGCAACAAAATTTATTTTTTTTTCTGTATTAAGACGATGGTTATAATTAGTGAGTTCTAAATCTAAGTATTCTACTCTTTTCATACACAAAATTAACTCCTACTTTAAAATTATTAAAGGCTGCTATAATATGAAACTTATAACTAAATTGTCCAATAATAAAAACTACTCTATTTTCGTAAGCAAAATGTATAAACTAACTTAAACTGTCCTCAAACCGAATGCTGCTCTAATACTAATTTTGGAGAGGGGGTTAATGGTTTACCACTATTTTGAAGTTGGGCAGAGAATTATCTAATTAATCCTACAGTTATGCTAATATTAAATCCTCATGTTGTTGTATGGCTAGCTGTAATGCTTCTTGTTTTATTGTTATTTGTTTGTTTGTGCGATTTTCAAACTATAATGTACTAGAGATCTACCGGAAGCTAATGATAACAGAAATTGATATCTTAGTTTTTGATCTTCTAATTCTTGTATAAGCTCTGTACTGGATTTGATTTTAATTCTAAGTTCTTCTTCTAAAAGCATAAAATTTTGATTTTAAAACTCTTACATTAAAAATATTTCCTTGATATTTCTACTCAGGTTGCTCTCCTTATATTCTAAAATTCTTTTTCTTTTTTGGTAAAACTATTTTTAAGTAATGTTTGCTTTCATTACATGTACTCCCACCTTGAAGCTAAGCCTCGTTTAAAATAGTATATTTTTATTTTCTATTCCTTACTGTAGACGCGCCCACGTGGGGCCCTTGCCACAGTTCGGACTCGATTTTGTGTCACGGTTCTTAATCTTGAACCAAAGAGTCCAAATCCGGCAAATCGTTTTGAGAAACAGATTTTTGAAAAGAAGTGCCAAACATGGACTGCTTTGCCAGATACAGAGCCGCCACCTAAATATTTTAAAATGGGGAATTTAGGAAACCCTGACTCGGTGCCGAAGGCCACATGTCCGTCATCACTCGATTGGGGAAGGTCAGCTATGAGCACCCCCTCTCGCCCGATCTAAAGATCGGCCTCTACTAACCGTGATATCCATTTTTGAAAACTTTATGTGTTCTTATTCCATTTATTAGCCTAGAATTACTATGTTATGCGCACAGCAAACAAGTATAGACTAGATTGCCTAATTTGGAAACAAGCATTGCATATCCGTTTGTTTTGAAAAGTGCTTTGGAATTTGCTATTCGCGAGTAGGCTAAAACACGGATTTCAACAAGTTTTTCCAACTTAAGCAATCCAACCTTCACCCGCAGGCATCCAAACAGTTTATCTCATATAAGCATCTAGCCACATGGTAAGCATACTGTCATGATAGTATTCACACGCATGCAAGATGTTAAAACATAAATACTTACATTGTACTCCGTGCCAAAACAATAAACTAGTTAGCAAACATGCGTGTCCTAATTCATGTTGAATTGACTAATGCAGCACATACGGGATGCAATTAGATAGGCTCGGCTAACCTAAATATGGCATGTGAAAATGCACAACCAACATATATTCAATTTGGGGTTTGAAATACAGATGTAGTTAGAATGATGCGCCGAGCCCGGTGCATGCAAAGCAAATGTATGAATGCACGCATGCATTGCATGAGGTATGCTAATTTAGACGTGCCCTTATACTAACCATCAAAGCGGGTAAATAAAAGGAAAGAAAGAAGTGGGGATTGGAAGACATACACGCTACTGTAGACGCGCCCGCGGAAGGGGCCTCATGCTACAGTTCGGACTCGATTTGTGTCACGGTTCTTAAGCTGAACCAAAGAGTCCAAATCTGGCAAATCGTTTTGAGAAACAGATTTTTGAAAAAGTTGTGCCAAACATGGACTGCTTTGCCAGATACAGAGTCGCCACCTAAATGTTTTTTATGGGAGAATTTAGGAAACCCTGACTCGGTGCCGAAGGCCACATGTCCGTCATCACCGGAGTTGTCTCGACTCGGGAGCTTGGGTACGATCGGGGAAGGTCAGCTATGAGCACCCCCTTTCGCCCGGTCCGAAGACCGGCCTCTACTAACCGTGATATCCGTTTTTGAAAACTTTATGTGTTCTTAAACCAATTGTTAGCCTAGAATTACTATGTTATGCGCGCAGCAAACAAGTATAGACCAAATCGCCCAAATTGGAACAAAACATTTCATGTTTGTTTTAAAAATGGTTTTGCTACTCGTAAGTAGGCTAAAATGCAGATTTTGCCACCCTCAAGTGGGCTTTTAGAAAAGATGATTTTGCCACTATCTAGTGGGCTTAAAACTCACAGTTTTAATGCATTATTCCAATTTAGGTAATTCAACCTCCATCCACAGGCATTCAAGCAGTTATATCACATAAGCAGCTAGCCTCATGGTAATCATACTGTCATGGCAACACTCACACGCATGCGATATGCTAAAGCATAAAAGCTTACCTAGTACTCCGAGCGAAAACAAAAACTAGTCAGTAATCATATGCATGATCCTAGTTCATGTTAAAAATGGCTAATGCAACACATACAAAGATGCAATCTAAACAGGCTCGGCTAACCCTAAAATGGCATATGAAATGCTACAAGTAACAAGTACTCAACTTGGAATTGAAATACAAGTGCAGTTAGCATGATGTGCCGAGCCTGATGCATGTCAACAAATGCATGAATGCACGCATGCATAGCATAAGGTATGCTAAAATAAATGTGCCCTAATCTACCATCATAAGCAGGTAAATAAAAGGGAAGGAAGAAGTGGGGTTGGAAGACATACATCACACGCACGCACACTTATTACAAATATGCCCTCACTCGGAGGGACCAAATAAATATTACAAATTAATTAACTACGCAAGCTAATTAAATATTACAAATTAATTAATTAATTAACAAATTAACTAATCTAGGAAAACAGGTAAACCGCCTCGGGAAATGCGCCGCCATGCATAGGCTGCCTCTGTTTTCTTTCCTCTGCTCCTCTGAAGGCTACCAAAACCTCAGGACTGCTTCCTTGGACTCTGAGGAGTGCCACCGGCTGAGTAGAATTGCCACTGGCAGTGTGGTGTAGTCACCGGCACAAGATGAATCCATCGGCTGCTTGTTTACTGCCGGTCGGCAATATATACTGCCGGTCGGCAAGGAATGTCTGCAGAACCTGCAATTGACAGCAACATAGTGCAAAGCAAAGCATGGCAGCACAATTCAAGGCATATATGCACCATTCATGTCCCTTATCATGGTAATGACTCAAAGGGGCATGTGCCTCGATTCTCGGACCACCAATCACGCATTTCCATGCATGATGGCCCAAGGAATCAAGTATGCAACTTTCATGTCAAATGAAATGCAAACCAATCAAACAAACTAAAGCCCAACCTCTATCACATGATCAAGAGGCAAGGCATGCATGCCAATGCAATGCAACCTAGGTATGCAAACAAGAATACAAGCATGCTATGCAACTACATGGCATACACAATGCTAACAACATAACATGCGCAACGCTTTGAAACATGGCATACACAATGCAAGGTGGACTTACACCAATGTGAGTGGACCTCAGCCGCACCCACATCAGTGGCCATAAGATGAAAATGAAGTGTCTCGAAATGCGTGCACACGGGCACGCAAATCGAGGCAATGGCATATGCAATGCAATGGCTAAAATGGCATATAGAATGCAACATAGACTTATACTAATATGAGAGAGACTCAGCCACACTCACATAAGAGGCCGATGGATGAAAATGAAGTGCCTCGAAATGCGTGCACACGGGCACGCAAACCGAGGCAATGGCATATGCAATGCAATGGCATGGAAAATGATATGCAAACATGCCAATGGGATTTCAGCACTGAAATGTGGGGGAAAACAGCCCCGAAATGAGGCGAAAACACACCCGATGCATGGAATAGTCCCGAAACATGGACTTTTGGCACCCGAAATGGCCTATAGCTATACCAAATATGCACAATATGGACATGCAATGAATAGACAGTAGCAAGGCAGTCCCAAAATCAGCATTTTTCTAGTACAAGCCATGGCCAGACAACAAGCAAAGATAGGGCAACAATGGCATGCAAAAATGGCCCTAAACATGAGGTTATGAAGCAACTCACAGCTGCTGATCCCGAATAGGTTAGGGTCCTTCAACAATGTTGAAGAGGGACCCAAAATAAGACTATTTACAGTTTATGGCAACCCCAAAAATAGTATACAAATATATTAGAAATGCAATGCAAAAATGAGGCTCAAAAGTGGCTATAACATGAGGTATACAAACAATTCACCAAACAAGAAAATACCCTTAATAAAACATGTTCAGGGGGTCAAAATAAAGCCACTTTTAGTTCGGACCAAGGTCCGAAAACAGCAACATCAGGGGCTGCCAAGACATACAAAAATGGGACCAAAAAGAGGATATAAAGGGAAGTACAACAGGGAAGTCCCAAACAGTGTTGAGCCCTTCTTCAATGTTGAAGAGGGGCTCAAAATAAGCCTATTTTCAGTTTACATCAGGCTCTAAAACAGATCACACGCAAGCCAAAAATTCTATGCAAGATTATGGCATTCAAGGAGGATATTGAAGCAAGTGCAAGCTACTGTCCTCAAACAGCAAGAGGTCCTCAATCAAACATGAAGAGGACCTCAAAATATGATGATTTGAAGTTTGGGTCGGAGCCCAAAAGTGCAAGCAACTATGGCTTAGATATGAAGCAAGAAAAGGCTAAAAAAGGGAAGAAGAGGACTCACCTTTGTAGACCAATGAACCAGCACCTCTTGGACCAAGTTTAGGTGCTCCTAAGCTCTGGAGAACAGCCTCAAGCTGCTGGAATGGGCGTTGGATGCCTTGTGCTATGAGTTGATGAAGAAATGGCCCAAGAACAAGGGTGTTTGATGGTTGAATGAGAGAGATATAGTGAGAGATGAAGGGATATATGTATGTATATATCAGATATATCTATATATCTCTGGTTTTTTGTTCCAAAAATCCAACCTAAACAAAGGAGGAGGAGAGGTGCTTATATAAAGCAAGGAAAGCACTTAACTTACAAGCTAAGTAAAGGGAAAGGGGTCAAAGGGGTTCAAGGCTTATTGGAGAAGCTTGGACAGCTGGTAGGCTTCTTGAGGAAGCCAAGATAAGGGGTCAAGGCTTCCTCAAGAAGCTTTGAGCAAAGGGTGCAAAAGAGGGGTCCAAAGGTGGTCAAGGGTTCAAAATAGCAACATATATGCATGGGGGAGTGTGCTGGTGCATTCCAGCTGGCACAGCTGGGATGCACCAGGCTTGGAGGGTGCAAATGGTGCAAACCGGCCAGAAAATTTGGTCGTCGGCCAAAATAAAGTGCCGGTCGGCATAATATTTTGCCGGTCGGAAAAATAGATTGCCGATAGATGATTCCAATGTCAAAAAATGGCCGGTGGGTATGCAAATTGAAGCCCCGGAAGTTAGCTTTCCAATGGCGCAAACCTTGCATCAAAATTCCTCCTGTGCAAAACGTTATGCCCTTTTTCGTGAAGCCGCGCAGATTCGATCCAACCGGGATGATGCCGGACTTCAACTGATCATATCTCCCCCACCCGGACTTGGCTCTAGGAGATTCTTGAGTGCAAAATGAAGCCCCGAAAGTAAGATTTCCAATGGTGGTGGCCTCATAGCTAAAATCCAAGTATGAAGATTAATAAGCCCGATTCAGCGAGGACTGCTCGACTCGCTTCTACCCGGATTCATGCCGAACTTCTCCCAAACTAGTTTTCTCCTCTCCTTTCCTCTTTTCTTCAACTCCAAAACCCTAAACAAAGTGTTTTGAAAGATTTGCCTCTCTTCTAGCCGAAGAAACTGATTCTTTGCCTTGCACATCTCTCAACACCGAGCAAACCATCAGTAGTGCCCAAGTCTTAAAGGCGGTCAAAAATGGGGTGTCTACAGTTGCCCCTCTTTGACAGAACTCGAAAGTCATAACAATGACGGGAGTGAATGTCAAAGCCCAGAGACGACCCATTTTTGACAAGGCCGAAGACTTGGACAAACAAACAAAATACCGATAAATAAATGGTTGTGCCCACAGGCTGCCTACGTATCCCTTTGCAAGGAATCAAACCAGCGTAGTTCAGGGGCCGGATGCAAATGATATGCAGGAAGACTTTGATAATTGGACTTATACGCCACGCGAAGCCGGTTTGCACTCAAAACAATGCAATGTACTAACAAGTACAAGTGAGGTGCGTAAAATAGCGCGAATGTAGCTGTGATGAAGCAAATATGCAAAATAAATGCAACATTTTAAGCGAATGCTATGCCAGCAAGTAGACATGAACCAAACTACATCTCATGCAGAAAGGATGTAAGAGAATTATGCAATTCTTACGAACATGTGCGTTAGATACACAAAAGTGAACGAAGTGTGATAGATACACTAAGTGGACAAACATGCGTGATAGATACACATAGTGAAGAGAGTGTGATGGACATGCTTACACGAATAAAGTGTGATTGATACACTAAGCAAAGCAAAGTGTGATAGATACACAAAGCGAAACAAGTGTGATGGATACACTGAGCAAATATGTGATAGATACACTAAGCAACCGTGTGTGGTGGATGCACAAAGGGAGCGTGTGATGGATACACAAAGTGAACGTGTGATAGATACACAAAGTGAGCATAGTGTGATAGATACATAAAAGGTGAAGCGAGTGTGATGGATACACTATATGAAGCAAAGTGTGAGCGTGTGATAGATACACAAAGTGAGAGTGTGTGATTGATACATAAAGCGAACGTGTGTGATTGATACACAAAGCGAGCATGTGATAGATACACTATATGAAGCAACATGTGATACATACAGTAGTTGAGCGTGTGATAGATACGCTAAGCGAGTGTGGTGAGCATAGTGTGATAGATACACAAAGGGTGAACACAAAGTGTGATAGATGCACTAAGTGAACAAGGTATGATAGATATACTAAAGGTGAACACAAAGTGTGATAGATGCACTAGGTGAACAAGTATGATAGATATACTGAAAGCGAACACGAAGTGTGATAGATGCACTTAGTGAGTAAGTATGATAGATATACTAAAAGGGAACACAAAGTGTGATAGATGCACTATGTGAACAGAGTGTGATTGATACACTAAAAGCGAACACAAAGTGTGATAGATGCACAGTGTGAACGAAGTATGATTGATATACTGAAAATGAACACAAAGTGTGATAGATGCACTATGTGAACAGAGTGTGATTGATACACTAAAAGTGAACACAAAGTGTGATAGATGCACAGTGTGAACAGAGTATGATTGATATACTGAAAATGAACACAAAGTGTGATAGATGCACTATGTGAACAGAGTGTGATTGATACACTAAAAGTGAACACAAAGTGTGATAGATGCACAGTGTGAACGAAGTATGATTGATATACTGAAAATGAACACAAAGTGTGATAGATGCACTTAGTGAACAAAGTGTGATTGATACACTAAAAGTGAACACGAAGTGTGATAGATGCACTTAGTGAACAAGTATGATAGATATACAGAAAATGAACACAAAGTGTGATAGATGCACTATGTGAACAGAGTGTGATTGATATACTAAAAGTGAACACAAAGTGTGATAGATGCACTATGTGAACAAGTATGATAGATATACCAAAAGGGAACACAAAGTGTGATAGATGCACTATGTGAACAGAGTGTGATTGATACACTAAAAGTGAACACAAAGTGTGATAGATGCACTATGTGAACAAGTATGATAGATATACCAAAAGGGAACACAAAGTGTGATAGATGCACTATGTGAACAGAGTGTGATTGATACACTAAAAGCGAACACAAAGTGTGATAGATGCACAGTGTGAACAAAGTATGATTGATATACTGAAAATGAACACAAAGTGTGATAGATGCACTATGTGAACAGAGTGTGATTGATACACTAAAAGTGAACACGAAGTGTGATAGATGCACTTAGTGAACAGAGTGTGATTGATACACTAAATCAATGAAGTGTGATTGATACACTGAAAGTGTGATACAGAAAACAAGAATGTGTGTGATAGATACACAAAATGAAATACACTAAGTGAGAGTGCAATAGACACAAAAGCGAATATGTGCGTGATAGATACACAAAATGAGAATGTGTGTGATAGATACACAAAGCGAGTGAAGTGTGATTGAAATTAGAGTGTAATTGATACACTAAGTGAATGAAGTGTGATTGATACACTAAGCGAATGAAGTGTGATTGATACACTAAAGTGAGTGTGTGTGATTGATACACAAAAGTGAATGACCTTAAAATGGAACTTCTTTGAATGAACCGCGCATACAATATCGTGCATGACTGAGGAAGAAACTTGATAGGTATAATGCATTACAATGCAAGTGAAGTGGGTGCATAACAATGTAAGTGGAAGAGTGCATAACCTTGAAGCAGGATTGGTCTTGCGCCTGAGGTAGAGGTACACTCATATTTCGGAGCATTGACAAGGCCCTGAAGAGGCACGTCCGGAGTACAATCACGGAATTTTCTGAAGTTGACACAAACTCAGATACTTCGATTTTCGCTCTTTTGTCTTTTGCTTTGCAGTCTGGAACTATCATAGCTTCAGATAGGTCCTGGTTTCACCGTTCACACTTATCGGGGGTGGACCCTGCAGCTTTATGGAAAAAAGAATCTTGTTTTGCACAAACGTGAAGGATGGCACAGCACTCTGAGCACAAAACGATTTATTTTTGAAATTGAGAGATGAGTTTTCGACCAGGTATTGAGCCTACAACTGAACACAGCGAGAAAGACTCAACAACGGAAAACAAAAGGTAAACAACCTAAACACGTCGAGACACGCTCGGAACGACTCAAAGCAAGAATCGAGACAAACAAAATAAAAGACACGACACACAGACGTGCACAGGGAGCCTGTTTCACCGGGTATTATTCCCACCCTTTCTTATTTGTGATTCTCATATCACTCGGCTTTCAAGCTCGATTTTTCTCTCAAAACCCTTTTCTCGCTTTTTCTCTCAGCGCACATCTCTCTATTCTTTAATCTCTCGTTTTTCATCCCTCCCCTGGGTGGTTGATGGATAAGCTGGAAATTGTGGGCTCTTGCCCCTGGTATTCCGCTAGATTCTTCTTCTTGTTCACAACAGTGAGTTTCTTCCACAGAGGGGCTGCGCTACAATTGGGTGTGTAGCAAATCTGCAGCTAACATCGGTTGATGATGCTCTGCTGGGGAGTTTGGACGTGGTCAGATCTGTCCAGATAAGGGAGTGGAATATCTTGTCCCATTCCAGTTCGTGCTTCGCACTTAGCTTGATGCCTCGTTGCGTGGAGGATGTGAGAGCCTTCTACCCTTTTGCGGTTAGCTTCAGAGGTGCCCTTTTCTGGCAGGTGCCCTTTCTGGCAGATGCATTGATAACGGGGGAAAGACAGGAAGCCTGACTCAACTGTGCCCCTAGTTCATCATTTTGACCATTTTTTGTTTTGGTTTTCTACTAAAACAATTTTTGACCAACATGAGAGTTAGATTAACACACTTGTTCGATTTTTGATTTGAAATCATGCAAGTCAGGCTATGAGCACTGAAAATTTTCCTTTTTTGGGTCCAAGAAATGGTCCAGTTTTTGGAAAAGATGGAACAATTTTCGAGAAAATTAGTCAACCTCAGTAAAAATTCTCAAAAACTATTTTTGCAAACGGCCAATGCTTAACAAGCACGGAACCCACTCTTGAGACGCACAACCTCGGATTTGGAGGAAAATTGCCCCCTTGCTCGAAGAGAGCTACATGGCAACGGAAAGTTGCCCCTTGTTTGCACGGCACCGCAGCGCATTGAATGGCAACGGAAAGTTGCCCCTTGTCTGAATGGCACCGTAGCGTATTGTAATCAGTCCTCAGAGCGATGATTGCAACCGAACTCCCGGATACAGAAAAGACAAAGATGACTAGAACCATCACATGGACACAGGTTGAATTTGAAGTATTTTACGGCTGGACTTCAGAATGAAGTTGCCTACGTATCCCAAACATGGGAATCAAGCCTTACGTAGTTCGGGGTTAAGGTACACTCGGGTATTTAACCTCTCCTTTTTAGGCTCTAACTTTTGCCAAGGCGCCCGATGCGGGTTTTCAACCTTGCGAGCTTTGTTTTTCTTTTCTTTTCAATTCTTTTCATTTCTTTTCTTTTCATTTCTTTTCATTTCATTTCTTTTTTGATTTTCTTTTTTGTTATTTTCTTTACATTTTTTTTTTCTTTTTGTATTTTTCTCCTGCTCTAACTTTTGCCTGGGTCGCCCTTCCGGGTTTTCGGCCCAGCGAGCCTCTCAAAGGGTAAAAGCGTAGCTTGGTCCATGCCAAATGGTTGTAGGATTTTGAAGCCATCCGTATCCAGGAGAGTGGCTGTTGATTTGCAAGAGGACTCATCTTCGGCTCTTCGAGCACGTCTGACATCTTTGCCCCTAGTTTGAGGGGGGGCTTCTGATCTAGCTTTACAAGCTTCCTTTGATCTGATCTTCTTGATCTGACTTTGGTACCTCTTGCTCGAGGGCTGCTTCGAATCTGGCCACACAGGCCTCATATGGCGGTTGACCATTGAACATTCTGAATTTAAGTCCGAGGTTTGAAAACAAATGGACAGAATCTTGAGGCTGAGAGCGATCCTAGGCTGCACAATCTCAAGAGCGATTCCACACAAGTCTTCACAGGACTGCGCAAAACATTTTTCGAAAGTTTTTAAGAAAGCGACAAATCGCTCGCGCTGAAGACAGTGTGGGACCAATCTGGATCAAGCCAGGATCCTTCTCAGTACTCACATTAACAAACATGATCTCATTCATTAAGGGCTTAGCACGCCTCTCTTTCCCTCAGATGATCAAAATTTTGCAAATCCCGAGGAATTCCTTCCTCTTCGTTTTCACCGCAGTGTTCAAAAAAAAAGTTTTGAAAAAACTTAGGTCATTACAATGACTTCAAGGCACAGAAAAGGCAGGCGAAGAGCACTATCATTCCATTCAATACTTCTGGCACAGCTGGCACACGGCAGAAGCAAACACAAGAGTGTGAAAATCACTGCTGTTCATTCAAATCTGTTGGCACAACTGGCTCCCTGGCAGAAACAGACTCAAAAGGACAAACACAAAGCAAAATAGTGATATCCGAAGTAACACCCCCGGAATCACCCGACTTTAACAAAACAGGACTGACTCGATACAACAAGACAGACCCGACTGACTTAGTATGAAAAAACTGACTCAATACAAATTGAGAAGACTGACCCAATACCCAAGTCAGAAAATACAAAAACTAGCATTCGTAAAATGCTCGAAACAGTGCGTGCCAAACGCCACATCTAGAGTAAACTGAGTGTCGCCCACAGGTGGTTCATCCCCTGATCACATATTCGTACTATCCCCCGAGTTCACTGATCCAGTGGTGATAGACTTTACTGAGCTGGTGCGGCAATGACCTTGTTGTCAAACAAATCCTGTACATCATAGCGCAGACGAAAGTAGCTATCGGTCTCATGACCGGTTTGTTGGTGGTACGCACAGTACTTAGTCTGGTCATGCTTTGCAGGGATAGGATCGGGTAGGGGCCGTTGTTCCAACGGTTTCAGATGTCCTTTCCGGAGTAAGACCTCTAGAGCCTTTGACAAAGGCATATGAAGTGGAGTGAAGACCCTCTTGACTCGAGGTGGATATTTGGTTTTTTGTGAGCTACTTCCGGATGCACCGGTGAATGAGGTAGCTGTTTTTGATGCAGTGGTGGTAACCATGCCCACTTCAGAAGACCTTGCAGCTGCGTCACCGCTGGTGGTCGCATTCGAATTGCGGGAAAATGCCCTCCTGGGCTGCTCCTTATCCTGGTCAAACAGACCTTGCCTCATTGCATCTTCGATTTGTACCCCCATATCGTGTAAATCTGAGAAAGTGGGAAAGGGGATTACAATCATTCTCTGCATTAGCTTAGGCTGGAGATTGCGCACAATCATCCGTATTTGATCCTTATCTATTGGCCTAATGGTCATCATTGAGGCCTTGGCTCTCCAGCGGGCCACGAATTCTGAGAAGCTCTCCTTAGGCTCCTGCCTCGTCGTCTCAAGATCACGGGTCGTAATCTCGATTTGTGTATTGTATGAATATTGTGCGACGAAGGCCTCAGCCATCTCATCCCAACTACTCTTAACGTCATCCTCCAATTTGGCATACCATGCGGCCGCTACACCCGACAGGGTCCGGCCAAATAAAGATAGCTTCTGCAGTCTAGTGAGGCCCATGGGCCTTAGGATGTCTGAAAATAATCTTAGGTGCACCATGGGGTCTCCAGACCCATCAAAACGATCAATTTGTGGCATTTTGAACCGATCTGGCAGCGTCACGGCTGCGTCAGTGTATCCGTCCCCAATGTCCGGGATGGACTTCACGCATTGAGATTTCTTAAACAGCTTTTCAAGCTTGCTCATTTTTAATGCCATGGGGTCCACCTCGGACTCGAAGGGAGAATCCGATTGATTGATAGGAGTGGGTGCTTTGGATAATTGAGGCGGGATCGGGGGCGGAGCTGGCCCCGTTGGAAGGTCGGTATCCTCCTGGACGTGGGTTGCCTCCCCGAGTATGGGAACTCTTGGTGGGGGAGGAGCCTGGTGCGAAGTAGATACTCCAGTTTGTTGCTCCAATCTGGCAATTGTCTCTGCCTGTTGGGTTATGGCCACAGTCTGTTGTTTGGCGAATTCCGCTTGACGGACAGCGTCTTGCTGCATGGCTTTCATATTATCCTGGAGTTGGCGCACCATCTCTTCCAGACTCGACATATTGTTCTAATCTAACTGAACAACCGGTATATCTGTCTCTGTGGCAAAAGCAGATATCTCAACCCAACTACACACAGGCGAGATGGATAATGACTGTTGATCTGAAGACTGTTGAACTGATGATCTGTGCCTGACTAGCCTGCTCTGGCCCTGATTACCCTTGAATTGAGTCTCTGACCTGACAAAGTCTATCAACACTAGTCCAATGTACCCCGGGGATATCGGAGCCTTCTGAAGCTATGGTTCCGGGACTACCTAGCAAAAGAGAAAACAAACAGCATCTCAGCACAATTTCACTGGAACAGATTTGAGCATACTAGGATGACTGTACTCAATACTGATCACTGTTTCCCAAATATCTGCCTGTAAACTGATACCCTCGGGTAAAACTGATTCCCCAAATACTGATGTTGATGCCCACAGGCCTGATGCCCAGACTTGCAAACTGGTATATGCGTTCCTGTAGAGATACACTCTAAAAGCACATAGCAAGTAAGAGAGAGCCAAAACACCCCTATGTTGGGGTAGGGTTTCCCTGTCCTATTTTGTCAGGAGCTAGGGTTTCACTATGCACGCAGCAGTTTTCAAACAACCTAACATCGAGTAAGCAACCTGTCCTAGCTTGGAATGGTCACTATGGATCCGAATATGCACTAGGTCGAATGGTCAAAAAGGGTGCCCCGGTAGAACCGGGGTTTGTGTTCCCATACTGTCAGAGCCCATAGCCGGTCAGCCTTATGGTCATGCCTTGACAAGACAAGCCTCCGGCAAACCGTTCAGGAATGGCAGATGGCAAACACGGTGTCCTAAGCGCACCAATGCACATGCAATGCAAAGAAACACATAAGCGAAATCAAAACAGGATATCACGAGTTCGAGTCAAGCTCTCTAAATTCCCCAGCAGAGTCGCCAGAAACTGTAGACGCGCCCGCGGAAGGGGCCTCATGCTACAGTTCGGACTCGATTTGTGTCACGGTTCTTAATCTGAACCAAAGAGTCCAAATCTGGCAAATCGTTTTGAGAAACAGATTTTTGAAAAAGTTGTGCCAAACATGGACTGCTTTGCCAGATACAGAGTCGCCACCTAAATGTTTTTTATGGGAGAATTTAGGAAACCCTGACTCGGTGCCGAAGGCCACATGTCCGTCATCACCGGAGTTGTCTCGGCTCGGGAGCTTGGGTACGATCGGGGAAGGTCAGCTATGAGCACCCCCTTTCGCCCGATCCGAAGACCGGCCTCTACTAACCGTGATATCCGTTTTTGAAAACTTTATGTGTTCTTAAACCAATTGTTAGCCTAGAATTACTATGTTATGCGCGCAGCAAACAAGTATAGACCAAATCGCCCAAATTGGAACAAAACATTTCATGTTTGTTTTAAAAATGGTTTGCTACTCGTAAGTAGGCTAAAATGCAGATTTTGCCACCCTCAAGTGGGCTTTTAGAAAAGATGATTTTGCCACTATCTAGTGGGCTTAAAACTCACAGTTTTAATGCATTATTCCAATTTAGGTAATTCAACCTCCATCCACAGGCATTCAAGCAGTTATATCACATAAGCAGCTAGCCTCATGGTAATCATACTGTCATGGCAACACTCACACGCATGCGATATGCTAAAGCATAAAAGCTTACCTAGTACTCCGAGCGAAAACAAAAACTAGTCAGTAATCATATGCATGATCCTAGTTCATGTTAAAAATGGCTAATGCAACACATGCAAAGATGCAATCTAAACAGGCTCGGCTAACCCTAAAATGGCATATGAAATGCTACAAGTAACAAGTACTCAACTTGGAATTGAAATACAAGTGCAGTTAGCATGATGTGCCGAGCCTGATGCATGTCAACAAATGCATGAATGCACGCATGCATAGCATAAGGTATGCTAAAATAAATGTGCCCTAATCTACCATCATAAGCAGGTAAATAAAAGGGAAGGAAGAAGTGGGGTTGGAAGACATACATCACACGCACGCACACTTATTACAAATATGCCCTCACTCGGAGGGACCAAATAAATATTACAAATTAATTAACTACGCAAGCTAATTAAATATTACAAATTAATTAATTAATTAACAAATTAACTAATCTAGGAAAACAGGTAAACCGCCTCGGGAAATGCACCGCCATGCATAGGCTGCCTCTGTTTTCTTTCCTCTGCTCCTCTGAAGGCTACCAAAACCTCAGGACTGCTTCCTTGGACTCTGAGGAGTGCCACCGGCTGAGTAGAATTGCCACCGGCAGTGTGGTGTAGTCACCGGCACAAGATGAATCCATCGGCTGCTTGTTTACTGCCGGTCGGCAATATATACTGCCGGTCGGCAAGGAATGTCTGCAGAACCTGCAATTGACAGCAACATAGTGCAAAGCAAAGCATGGCAGCACAATTCAAGGCATATATGCACCATTCATGTCCCTTATCATGGTAATGACTCAAAGGGGCATGTGCCTCGATTCTCGGACCACCAATCACGCATTTCCATGCATGATGGCCCAAGGAATCAAGTATGCAACTTTCATGTCAAATGAAATGCAAACCAATCAAACAAACTAAAGCCCAACCTCTATCACATGATCAAGAGGCAAGGCATGCATGCCAATGCAATGCAACCTAGGTATGCAAACAAGAATACAAGCATGCTATGCAACTACATGGCATACACAATGCTAACAACATAACATGCGCAACGCTTTGAAACATGGCATACACAATGCAAGGTGGACTTACACCAATGTGAGTGGACCTCAGCCGCACCCACATCAGTGGCCATAAGATGAAAATGAAGTGCCTCGAAATGCGTGCACACGGGCACGCAAATCGAGGCAATGGCATATGCAATGCAATGGCTAAAATGGCATATAGAATGCAACATAGACTTATACTAATATGAGAGAGACTCAGCCACACTCACATAAGAGGCCGATGGATGAAAATGAAGTGCCTCGAAATGCGTGCACACGGGCACGCAAACCGAGGCAATGGTATATGCAATGCAATGGCATGGAAAATGATATGCAAACATGCCAATGGGATTTCAGCACTGAAATGTGGGGGAAAACAGCCCCGAAATGAGGCGAAAACATACCCGATGCATGGAATAGTCCCGAAACATGGACTTTTGGCACCCGAAATGGCCTATAGCTATACCAAATATGCACAATATGGACATGCAATGAATAGACAGTAGCAAGGCAGTCCCAAAATCAGCATTTTTCTAGTACACGTCATGGCCAGAAAACAAGCAAAGATAGGGCAACAATGGCATGCAAAAATGGCCCTAAACATGAGGTTATGAAGCAACTCACAGCTGCTGACCCCGAATAGGTTAGGGTCCTTCAACAATGTTTAAGAGGGACCCAAAATAAGACTATTTACAGTTTATGGAAACCCCAAAAACAGTATACAAATATATTAGAAATGCAATGCAAAAATGAGGCTCAAAAGTGGCTATAACATGAGGTATACAAAAAATTCACCAAACAAGAAAATATCCTTAATAAAACATGTTCAGGGGGTCAAAATAAAGCCACTTTTAGTTCGGACCAAGGTCCAAAAACAGCAACATCAGGGGCTGTCAAGACATACAAAAATGGGACCAAAAAGAGGATATAAAGGGAAGTACAACAGGGAAGTCCCAAACAGTGTTGAGCCCTTCTTCAATGTTGAAGAGGGGCTCAAAATAAGCCTATTTTTAGTTTACATCAGGCTCTAAAACAGATCACACGCAAGCCAAAAATTCTATGCAAGATTATGGCATTCAAGGAGGATATTGAAGCAAGTGCAAGCTACTGTCCTCAAACAGCAAGAGGTCCTCAATCAAACATGAAGAGGACCTCAAAATATGATGATTTTCAGTTTGGGTCGGAGCCCAAAAGTGCAAGAAACTATGGCTTAGATATGAAGCAAGAAAAGGCTAAAAAAGGGAAGAAGAGGACTCACCTTTGTAGACCAATGAACCAGCACCTCTTGGACCAAGTTTAGGTGCTCCTAAGCTCTGGAGAACAGCCTCAAGCTGCTGGAATGGGCGTTGGATGCCTTGTGCTATGAGTTGATGAAGAAATGGCCCAAGAACAAGGGTGTTTGATGGTTGAATGAGAGAGATATAGTGAGAGATGAAGGGATATATGTATGTATATATCAGATATATCTATATATCTCTGGTTTTTTGTTCCAAAAATCCAACCTAAACAAAGGAGGAGGAGAGGTGCTTATATAAAGCAAGGAAAGCACTTAACTTACAAGCTAAGTAAAGGGAAAGGGGTCAAAGGGGTTCAAGGCTTATTGGAGAAGCTTGGACAGCTGGTAGGCTTCTTGAGGAAGCCAAGATAAGGGGTCAAGGCTTCCTCAAGAAGCCTTGAGCAAAGGGTGCAAAAGAGGGGTCCAAAGGTGGTCAAGGGTTCAAAATAGCAACATATATGCACGGGGGAGTGTGCTGGTGCATTCCAGCTGGCACAGCTGGGATGCACCAGGCTTGGAGGGTGCAAATGGTGCAAACCGGCCAGAAAATTTGGTCGTCGGCTAAAATAAAGTGCCGGTCGCCATAATATTTTTCCGGTCGGCAAAATAGATTGCCGATAGAAGATTCCAATGTCAAAAAATGGCCGGTGGGTATGTAAATTGAAGCCCCGGAAGTTAGCTTTCCAATGGCGCAAACCTTGCATCAAAATTCCTCCTGTGAAAAACGTTATGCCCTTTTTCGTGAAGCCGCGCAGATTCGATCCAACCGGGATGATGCCGGACTTCAACTGATCATATCTCCCCCACCCGGACTTGGCTCTAGGAGATTCTTGAGTGCAAAATGAAGCCCCGAAAGTAAGCTTTCCAATGGTGGTGGCCTCATAGCTAAAATCCAAGTATGCAGATTAATAAGCCCGATTCAGCGAGGACTGCTCGACTCGCTTCTACCCGGATTCATGCCGAACTTCTCCCAAACTAGTTTTCTCCTCTCCTTTCCTCTTTTCTTCAACTCCAAAACCCTAAACAAAGTGTTTTGAAAGATTTGCCTCTCTTCTAGCCGAAGAAACTGATTCTTTGCCTTGCACATCTCTCAACACCGAGCAAACCATCAGTAGTGCCCAAGTCTTAAAGGCAGTCAAAAATGGTGTGTCTACAGCTACTCACCCACACTTATTATAGATTTGCCCTCGCCCGGAGGGACCAAATAAATAATACAAATTAATTAACTACGCAAGCTAATTAAATATTACAAATTACCTAATTAGCTAACAAACTAATTAAGCTAGGAAAAACAGTAAACCGCCTCAGGAGGAGGGCCGGATGCAGTGCGTGCTCGGGTCTTGCTCGGAAGTGCACCGCCATGCATAGTCTGCCTCTGTTTTCCCTGCTCTGCCCCTCTGAAGACTGCCAAAGTCTCAAAGATGCTCTTCTGGATACTGGAGATCACCACCGGCTGAATGAAATTACCACCGGCAATGGTATATAGTCACCGGCACAAGATGAAGCTATCGGCAGGAGAATGACTGCCGGTCGGCAATGTACACTGCCGGTCGGCAAAGAATGCCTGCAAAACCTGCAACTCAC
Source organism: Camellia sinensis (assembly GCF_055761805.1). Taxonomy (NCBI): domain Eukaryota; kingdom Viridiplantae; phylum Streptophyta; class Magnoliopsida; order Ericales; family Theaceae; genus Camellia; species Camellia sinensis. The sequence continues at coordinate 215,660,510 of NC_138961.1, forward strand.
AGCAGCAGAGGACAGAACTTGCATGGCAATACAATTCAAACAGTGTATGCACCAATCATGCCCCCTATCATGTTTGTGACTCAACAGGGCATGCGCCTCGATTCTCGGACCGCCAATCACGCATTTCCATGCATGACGGCCCAAAGAATCAAGTGTGCAACTTTCATGTCAAATGAAATGCAAACCAAACAAACAAACCAAGGCCCAATTCCTATCACCAAGTCAAGGAACAAGGTATGCATGCAAGATGCAATGCAACCTAGGCATGCAAGCTAAGGATGCAACATGGCATGGCGAGACACTTATGCAAGCATACAAGCAAACATGAGGCAATGCAAATTGGTGAAAAAAAGGTGGACTTACATATGATTTAGGCAGCTCTAATTAGGCCTAAAACAAGGGCCAAAGTGCTATAATGAGGGACCAAATACACATGCACACATACACATGTTGAAAGGCCAACACTTAGGCACAAATTGGACAACTCTCAAACACATTTGAAAGAAGGTAATCATGGACATGTAGCATGCAACATAAGCATTGAAAATCATGTTAAAACATGGAGCCAAATCAAGCAACAAATCAAGCCAAACATGCAACAAATGGCCTAAGTGCTTGAAGCAAGTCAAAGGGGCTTGAACTATGGCCAAGCCAACCAAGCCTCGCAAGGTAAAGGGGGCTTAAAATAAGTTCAAGGCAGACCTAGACCATGCAAAGGGGACCCCCTAGATGGCATCTAAGTGGCTCAAAATCAAAGGCATGTATAATCACCAAAACATGGAACCTGTTACACAAACCTTCAAAGCATCAAAGAGGTAACTAAAGCAAGCATACAAGCATACTATAAGGTCTGAAATGACATGGTGGATGATTCCAAATCACCAAATCAATGCAAAAATGTCATGCTATACACTCATACACTTAAGGCCAACAAGCCGGAATGCAAAGGAGCTATACTAAGCATGCCAAATTCGACCCAAATAACCTAGGACAGACCTCAAACATGGAAAAATGAGCACAAAACCCTCACAAGGCTAAGCCTAAAACATGCTAGAACTAAGGCTAACGACCTAAGGCATATTAAGGCAATATCATGGCATTACATGGTAGGTATGCTAAGCATGCATTGTGTACCAAAACCAAGTAAAAATAGAGGCATATTACGACATAATAAGCACAAAAAACAACTAAGGTATGGTCAACATGAAGCTTAGCTAGGTGCTCCCTCAAGAGGCCAAAAATGGTCCTTTTGAAGGACAACAAGGAGAGGGGGTGGCCCTCTCCTTTTGGAGACTTCAAGACACCATCTCCACCACTGAAATCCCTCAAGATTTCAGTGGTGAAGAGGCCCAAACACCAAAGTCTTGAAACTTGCTCAAAATGGCTCAAAATGGGGCCTTTTAAGGCCTAAGAGGGGTCAAACACCCTCAAACCACAAAACACTCTGAATAAACAATCAAGAGGGCTAAAAAATAGAACTTTTTTGTATTATACACTAAGCACAAAAACAGTTCAAAGATAGGCAAAAACAAGATGCAAAAATGGGGAATAAAAGGGAAGTTTCTCACCCTTGTAGACCACCTTCACAAATGATGCTCCAATGGCCCTCCTTGGCTTGAATCCAACACCAAAACACCAAAATCAGCCCCTTAGAACCTCAGGAGCCAAAGGAAGGTGAAACACTAGGTGTTTGTGTGCAATAGTATGGACTAAAACACCTAGAACACAAAGAGAGTAAAAGAGAGATAGAGTGTGTATCTAACCCTAACCCTAAAACCAGAGCTTCTCTCTGTGTTCTCTCTCCCTAAATGTCTAAAATGTCTAACCCTTGCAACAAGAGAGAAGACCTCTCTTTATAGAGGCTTTTGTCTTGTAAAGCTTACAAGACAAGCTTCTAAAGAGGGAGATCCCTCCATACACGTGTATGGAGGGGAGCCAAAAGCAAGACAGCTGTCTTAAAATATCTGCAAAAGCAGATGCACAGTAGTCGGCCGGCCAAAGATGCCATTTTGGCAAAAAATAGTGCCGACCGGCAATATACATTGCCGGTGGCAGCAAAAACCAGCCGGTGGCCTCTGGCCATAGCCGGTGGTGTGTGGGGATGCATCACAAGGCATTCCCTGCCCTTCCAAGGCAAAACACAAGTGTTTGGTGCAAAACCAGACACTAAACTGTCGAGTTCGGAGATCCTGAGGCAAGGCGCGTAGCCGAGACTTCCGGGAACTCCAAACGAACACAAACATGGATAATCACCAAGTGTTCCAATGGTGACGTCCAAGTCTTGAGGACGGTCAAAAATGAGGTGTCTACACTTACCTTTACCTTTCCTTTTCTACCTATAATATGCCCTCAATGTCTAACCACAGCTCACACGGGCTCTTCAGCTAAGGTCACTCAGTAATGAAATAAAAAACAATAAATACTATGAAGGTGCAAAGCATATAATATTAATGAGCAAGCAAGCATTTCATAAAATTAGCTTTTCCAAAAAGAAAATAAATTTTAGAACAGAAGAGTTACCCTTTTGAAATATCTAAGAAAAAAGAGAGACTACTCACACTTCATATTAATATATATTATACTTACAGAGATTTTGTTACAGACTTTGAGATACTGAAAGACTTGAACACTTAGAATTTTTTAGACGAGGGTTTGAGAAGTTGGAGAATTTTTGCAAGGAATAGTGGAGATAATTTTTATTGCCTTGTCCGTTGGCATGAATGCCAATTTATACAATACATTTGATGAAAAAAGAAACAAAAACCAAAGACTAGCTTACATAATACTTACCACCAAATCTTACACCAAAGTCTAAAGAGCTAGTAAAGCCTAGTCATAAGCTTTTCAAAACTTCTACATGCAATGACTTTTTACATAAAAAATACAAGGACTTTGTGGCTACAATTATATGCACATTTTCTGACAAACTTCCTATTACTCTAGACATAGAAAAAAATAAATAAAGGGTTCGGATAATGATGCCGGGTACTACTTTGGACCCCCTCGCACATTATTCAATCTTGCCCATTTTGATTTTTGATAAAAATTTAACGCTTCAAAACACGTGTAAGGATTCTCACAGCTTTTATTTAATAGAGTAGGGTAAGGGTCGTCTGCTCTGTTAAAGTAGTGAGTGAAGGAGATGTCTTACCACTGATAGACATAAATAATTATAGACACAAATAATTACAATAGCTGTTGTCATTTTTTTTGCGTGAATTTTGCTGCTTGTTGAAAAGAGGCCTTATCTTCTATAGACTTTGTCTTTTTCTTCTGACCATCTTGAAGCCAATTATTGATATGGACATATGGATACTTGGATGATGGAGTGAATCTTCAAGGCTAATCTTCCATAGATACAAAAAAGATACAAAAAATTCAAAGAGTCAAAAGGTCTGAATCCTATGAAGCTAAAAGTCCAAAATAGTAAATGAATAATGGACTTTGTGACTATAGTACTTCCAAGATCTCTAAAGAGTCTAATTATGGAGTGCACAGTTTGTTTTTTTGTTTTTTTCACACATGCATTCTATTTGAAAGATCTTCAAGATCTGCTGTTGAGAGTTGATCGTAAAAATCCACTCATTATCTAGTTCATTCTCCCATTGGTTATCTTGGTATTCTTCTTCCATTATTGGTGACTCATGAGAGACGCTATGCTGATAGTTGGGATACCGACTTTCATCGACGAATGTTTCTCTGCTGAAGGGAAAACCTAGGGTGGCTAAGTTACAGTATATTTTCTGATTTCTATCTTTGCCGACGAGATGACCATGGTTTCCATTATAAGCTAATAAAGGATTATTAGCAAATTTCCTCCATTAATTAAGTTGATCTTTGAATGAAAATTTTCTATCGGGCCAAGGTCTTCGATTGAGAAATCCTGGGAATGCTGAAGTTCCTCTGAGGTATATTTTATGCTTACGGGGATGCATCTTATTCCTTTCTATTCTGGTAACTTGCTATCAATTAATAGTTCTACAAATGGATGATGCTTTTCCATTACACAAAGTACTGAATGAGCAAGTTTATTCCCAAAATTATCTGTCTGTTTTGGATCTAAAACAATTATTCTAGAAACAAAGCCATAATCTAACAATAGTGCTGCTATTAGATGACGAGTTCTGCCTTTAATTTATATCTCTTGTGGCTCAAAAGTTGTTTGATTTATCTGGCACAAACATATACTGAAATCTAAATTACACTGACATCTTCCAAAATATTCTGGCCTTTTTCTACATCTTTCTTCTTGTAAACATGGTTGTTCTTTATCATTGTAGAGATAAGTCCATTGATATGCCATAAAAAGGCACTGAACTTCTGCTATGGAAAGGTCCTAAAGAAACTGTTGTATAGTGACTAGCTCACTATTTCTGCTATCTTTGGCTAAGGTGTATATATAAGGTTTAAGGTCTTCTATTTCGCGGCTTTTCTCGTAAAAAGATTGAATGATAGAATGCCTAAAAAAATACATTCTAGCACTTAATTGTTCAAATTCCTCACTGGTGAGTTGTCTGATTTCTAGGTTAGGAAGGTGTTCTTTCTGGAGTTAGTTTTTTAAGTTGGCTGGTTAGGGTTCGAATGGTTGCTCTCAATTGTTTTTCCTCGTCTCGGAGCTGGTCTAGCTCTTCACTGACCTTTTTGCCTTTATCCATGATTTTCTTGAAATTTCTGGCAAGGCTTTCACAATGTCTGCACATTTGGAGAGGATTTTGAGAATCTGGCTAAGGATTAGTACTACTGCTTCCTGTTATTTGGCTAACTGGAACTCCACTAGTAGCAAGAATAGTTGACTGTATCTTGCTCAATGTGTCCAGATAATCTTTAACTATTTGGCTAATAAAATAACTAGTTCCTATTTGTCTGCGAACATATGTACTGGCTGACTCAAAATCATAAAATCCCTTAAACTGTGGTAGGGGAAAAATTTTAACTAAAGGTTCAACTTCTATCCAGCCATGGTAAATACCAGGCTTGGTTCCTTTAGCTACTACATAGAAAGAAAAACCTTTGGACAAAGGTTTATTCTGGATTTTTGAAAAATATATACTGAGGGAATTTAAAGCTAACAAACGTTTGGTTGGGTGGTTAAGGTTGTTCCAAAGGCTATCTGAAAGACACTGTTGTACTGGTTCTAGCTCGATTCATGTTAATGGTTTAAACTTGTTTCTGCCTTCATAAATGGGAAGAGCAAATCCCCCAAAGTTCATTGTTTGTTGTTCTCCATTATCTGCATAAAAATTAAACTGGTTATTTTCTTTTTCTAAATAAATTTCTTACTTAGCCAATCTGTTAACTTATTATCACTCCTTTTAATGTGTTCAAATTCTACTTTATATCCTTATCCTACTATGCAATCTAAAAATTTTGCCCATCTTCTACTACTAAGTTTACGCTCATTAAGTTTATTATGAAATCTAACTATAGCTTCGCAGTTTGTTCTAATTTTAAAGGGCTTATGTAAAAATAATCTAAATTTTTTTATTGCATATACTATTCCTAATGTTTCAAAATCTAAGCTGGTCATGGTTGTATCTTTTTCTTTAAATTTTCTAGAACTATATCTACAAATGCGCTCCTTATTTTTACTATCATATTTGCTGGGTTTAGCTAATAGGACTGTTCCCCATCCTAATTGGCTTGCATCTGTTTCTACGACTATATATTCTGATTTTAAGGGAAGTTGTAGGTCTGGTAAATTTCTACAAATGTCTTTAATTTTTCTTACTAAGGCTACATCTTGTTGCTTAAAATATTTGTGTCATGTAGGTGTAGTCTTGCTATATAGAGGTCCTATTATCTTGCTAAGGTTAGGAATGTACAGTTGTGCAAAATTTAGAATTCCTAACAATGATTGAAGTTGTTTTGTATCTTCTAATTTATCTGGATAGTCTAAAATTTTCTTTACTATATGAGGTTGTAGTCTGATTTTTCCATCTCCTAACTCCATTCCAAAAAATTCTATATGAGGTTTATTTAATTCCATTTTTCTTTTACTAATTATTATTCCATTGTTTATAAATTCTTCTAATACTATATATAAATGATATATATGACTATTTTTATCTGCGCTAAATACTAATATATCATTTACATATACCAATACGAAACTAAATTTGTTGAATATACTATCTATTTTACGCTGAAATATGGAAGGTGCATTTTTAAGTCCAAAAAGCATGACTAGCCATTCATAATGTCCCTGTGGGCAACAAAAGGTTGTCCAAGGTATGCTTTCTTTTTCAAGTTTTATTTGCCAAAATCCTGATTTGCAATCAAATTTTCTAAATGTTCTTGTTGTCTGTGTTCTATTTATGAGCTGGTCTTTATCTGGTATATTGTATTTATCATCTTCTGTATTATCATTTAATCTTTTATAATTTATAACAATTCTAGCTTTCCCACTCTTTATTTCTACATGATTTCCTACCATAAATGCGGTGCTTCTATGTGGACCATTTCTAGGTCGAATTACTCCTAAACCTAATAATTCTTTAATATGTATTCTAAATTCTTCTATATCTGCTGGCGTATGATCTATTTGTGCTGATGTAATCCTATAATCTTTATTTTTTATATCTAAGCTAGCTAAAACTTTATTTCTTTCCCAGTATTTCATGGGTTGTTCTTTTAAAATTTCTGTTGTTTCAGCTAATCTTATTATTTCATCTAAATCATTTTATGTTCTTCAGTATACTAGTTTTTTGTTCAGTTTTTACCTATTTTTGCAAAAATTAATTATAAGTTAACAATTTGTTGAAAATCTTCTAAACTCCAAGAGTCATATTTTTCTTCTAATTCAAAATCTTCTATGTTTTCTAATTTAAAATGTGCTATGTCTAAATTTTCTAAGAAGTATTTGCTATCTCTTCATTTGTTATATACTTTTGGGCTAGCTCGAGAAAAATATTTCTACTACGAAATAAAAACTAGCCGGAACGGAATCTACTCCTATGGTACCACCACGCTTCGTATGCAACTCTTATGAATGAGCAATGGTGCTAAGGGCATATGTTGTGGGTGTATGTACTATTCGTTTGAAGAAACTAATGCTGCTATGGCTGATAAACATGCCACCTTGTAGACTGAATATGAAATTAAGGCCTAATATAAAGGGATGGTTTTGTCGATCATTCCCAATCCAAACTTGGGGTAAAGGAAACCATTCAATATGTTGAGTTTGTGAGCCTATATGATGAAAACTAATTTATGCTCCATTAATGCAATGTGTATATGTCTGTCTAGTGCCATCGGCTATACTGACTAAAGTTGGGGTTGTTAGGGGTGAACTCCATCCTGGTGGAACTATATGTTGTTTAATGTATGATTTACTAGGTCCAGTATCCAGGGACGGAACCAGGAATTCATATATGGGGGGCCAAGACATGAATAATTTTTTTTATATGAATTGATATGAACTATTATTTTTTTGAATTCAAAAAATAAACTAAAATTTGTTATTAAATTAGTGCATAAAAAATAAAACAATAATATATTTAGTGATTTTTATTTTTATTTTTATAGATAGGTATATTTAGTGAATTTAATATATGAATAAAGGCAAAGTCATGCATTAAATAATCCTTTATACAAATCAACTCAATCATCTATCAAAGTAGAACTTGACGCTTTTTCATATCTCGAAAGTGTTCAATGATTGATTTTGTAATAAAATTTTCAGCAATTTTCTTTTTAATGTACACAAGCAATGAGTTTGTAAAAAATTATATTTAATATATCAATAAAAGAAGTGAATTTTTAATTATATTTTATTCTTTATTTTATGTTCAGTTTATTTATTTATTTTTTTTTGGAAAGAAGAGGTGAAGAAAAAGGAGTGGGGCATATAATGAATAGGTGAGGCCCATACTACTTCACAATGACAAAAGAGAGGCATATTTCCTACACAATTATATATTATTACTATTAGGTTCAAAAATAATATATAATATAAAAATATTTTATTTTATTTTAGCGAGGGGGGGAGGCTGTGGCCCCTATTGGTCCACGCATAGGTCCGTCCCTGTCGGTATCTATCATGGCATTTACACTAAGAGTTTTTTCTGCAAATTTGATTACACAAGAGATCTCAAGTAAATTTAACTTGGGTATAACAGGGTAATTAAATGGTAAATATGCATGTAGACACCCCATTTTTGACCAACCTTAAGACTCAGACGTCATCGATTGAGCGCTTGGTAATGGTGCATGTTGTGCTCATTTAGAGGTTTCGGAGTTTTGGCTGAGGGCCTTACCTCCAGGCCTCTAAATTCTTTTGTGCTTCAGCTCAGTTTGTGGATTGAACTTTGTTTCTCTTCCCCGAAGGGAGGGAGAGGTCTTGTAGACCATCTCTTTGTGGTCGTAGACCACTTTTTGTGGTCGTAGGCCACTTTTCTCGTTTGGAGACTAGTTTCCGATTTTTGGAGCCTTTGGCCGCGCGCCTTATCTCGGGACCGCTTAACGTTCTCTGTTTGGCGTGGTTTTTGAACCATTGCCTCTGCCTAGAGGGACACTATGGTCCAGGAGACCACTTTTGTGGTCGCATACCACTTTTGGTGCTCGTTAGCTAGTTTTCAGGGCTTTTGGCCGTGTGTTTTGGCTCCCGATCTCTTGTCTTGCATCCGTTTTGGTTTTTTTTTGGTACAAACCTTGTTTTCCTTGTTTGGAAGGTGGTACAAGGGTGGGAGACCAGTATTTCTCCTGGTCGACCACTTCTTCCTCTGCCAGCCAGTTTTCTGGTCAGACAACTGGCTTTCTTGGTCTTTGGGGCATCTTTTCTGGTCGGCCACCACACGACTGCATTGTTTTCATGCCCTGGACTCTCTCACACCATGGCTGACCAGTTTTTTGCTCTCAGAGGCCACTTGAAGTGGTCGGCCAACCACTTTAAGTAGCAGGCCGACCACTTTTTGACACCTTTTTGGAGATATTTTCCTCCAGCTGCAGCTGGAGGACATTAGGGCCATCCTCGTGTATGGAGGGATTGCCTTGGTGCTTAGCTTCTCCTAGAAGCTTTGCCTTTCCTCTTCTATAAGAGGGAGGCTCCTCCTCCTTCCTCTTCTATAAGAGGGAGGCTCCTCCTCCCTCCTCTACGTTCAGAAAAACTCCCTTGAGTTATACATATAGCCTATATCTATACTTCTTCATTTTGCTCTTGTTTTGTGTTCAAAAGTGTAGTTTTGTCTTGCTTTTTCACACAAACACACACTCAAACACCATCCATTTGCTACTAACGTGCTTAGGAGCTGGTTTTGGTGTTCTTGGGTTGCTTTGAGCTTGAAAAAGTTGCTAGAGTTGCAGCTTTAAAGAAGGTCTTCAAGGGTGAGTCTTTAGCCCTTAAATCCCTCATTCTTCTTAAGCTTTTAGCCCTTCTTGCATACGTTTTTAAGCTTAACTTTAAACTAGAAAAAGTTCTTTTCTTAAGTGCTTAAAATAGTTGTTTGAGGTCACTTTTTCGTTTGGGATGATTTACTCCCTCTTAGGCCTTGTTAGGCCTTGTTTTGAGCCATCCCTTTAGGCTCTTGTTGAAGCCTTTGCATGACCTTTCTACCACTGAAATTCAGAGGATTTTCAGTGGTGGAAAGGTGGTTTTGGTGTCCTAAATAGGAGAGGGTCATCCCCTCTCCTTGTATTTTGTATACTAGCTTCATATGCCTCATTTTTTAGCACCTTTGATAAGCTTGTGTTAGCTTGTTCTTAGCATGTATTTGTGTTTGTTTTGCTGAGTCATTACACTTTTTTTGCTTGCTTTGGTCACTTCATGCATGGTTCATACACTTGTAGTGTAAATCACACAAGTTAGCTTTATGTGCTTCATGAAATAGCATGTCATTCTAGCTTGTTTTCTTTCCATTTTAGCATGTTTTTGGTGATATTTTTCCATGTTATGACTCTGTTTTGGTTTGGTTTGGTTGGCCCTTGCATGCTCCATACACTTGTAGTGTAGTTCCATGAAATAGCCTAACATGCATCATGTTGTAACATGTCATTTTAGCATGCTTTTGGCTTAGCTTTGAGAAGACTTTGTTCATGTTTTAGCATGTTTAAGGTCTGATTTGTGTTGTCTTGGCCATGCATGACTTGCTTTGTATAGCTATGGTTCAACCTAGCTTGTTAGCTTTGTGTGTTGTGTCCCCTAGCATGCATCACTAGGACTATTTCAATGATTTAGCATCATTTATTCTGTGATTTTAGTCCATGTTTTATGGTCATGCATTCACATTAAACACTTATTCAATGCGTTGGAGGGTTTGCCCCTTTATGCCTTAACATGAACCATTGTGTATGCCTTCATGCCTAAGCTTGCGAGCCATCATTTCAGTGCTTATTTGGGGTTATTATGCCATGATATAACTCTGAATTTTATTGGTTAAGTCATCCCATGCTTGGTCTTAATAGGTGTAGTGTAATCCACCTTATTTGCCTTGTATGCATCATGTCTTATACCCTCAATGATATCTTATTTGGGCTTCTTTACATGCATGTTTTAGACTCATTTTGGCATGTTATAGGACTATTTTGGGTTGCCTTAGTCACATGCTTCATGTTTTGTATAGTTGTAGTACAAGTGCCCTTGCTTGCTTCAAGCTTTGAGCACCATTGCATGCTTCATTTGTGTCGTGTACATGATTTGGCATTACTTAACATGACATTTTAGAGCATATAGACTTTCCATGTTCTCACTTCATTCACCCTTTGAGTGCCTCTAAGGGTTGTGCATTTGTTGCCTAGTTTATGGCTTAGCTTGTATGCTTGCATGCCTAGGTATTTGAGCCCTCATCTCAGCATGTTTAGGTCTTTGTTTTGACCTAATTAAGCTCTATCCATGGTTGGTTCATGCATTTGTGCCATGTATTGCATGTCCCTAGAGTAATCCTCCTTGTTAACTTTCATGCTTTAGGACCACTGCATGCTTTACTTGCTTTGTTTGAATGATTTGGCATCATTTCTTACCTCATTTCAGTGCACTTAGTGTTGTCACACTTGCACATTAGTCACTCTTTGAACACTCTTGAGAGTTGTGCTTTTAGGCCTCTTTGATAGGCCATTGCATTGTACATGCATACCTTGCCTTTTGTGCCTTAATTTCATCACCAATGGCCACTAATTTGGGCATGACTGAGGTCTCCCCCTGTTGGTTTAAGTCCATTGATTATGCCATGTATATTGCATTGAGTATGCCGTATTGTTTCATTTCATTAGGTATGCCATCTTACATTGCATTGTGCATGCCATGTGGTTATTTGCATTGCGTATGCCAAGTTGTTCCTTGCATTGGGTATGCATGTCCCTAACATTGCTAAGTTGCCCTTGTAGCATTGCATTGTGCATGCATGTGTTAGCATTGTTTGCATGCCATTTGCATTGGTAGTTTGATCATGTTGTATTGCATGTTGTTGCATGCCTATCCCTTGCATTGTGTATGCCATGTAGTAGCATTGTGCATGCCATGTTATGTGTTGCATTGTGTTTGGAATAGGTGTTAGCCCAAACATGGGAAAAAAGGGACGTTTCATACTTGAAGTGATGAAACGTGTCTTAATTCCCAGTCGCCGACGCTCTTGATCATACATGATATAGTTCTAGGCTTTATGTGTTTACTTGTGCATTCATTTTACATTGAATTGTGCAACTTCGCCTCTTGGCCATCATGCATTGAAATGCACAATTGGTGGCCCGAGGGTCGAGAACCACACCCCCTTGAGTTCATGACATGATAGGGAGGGTGGTTGTGCACACATATCTTGCAAATACATTACCATGCCCTTTCTTGCTCTCTGTTACAGCAAATTGCAGTTCAATAGCAACAACTGGCTGGCCAGCCAGAAAAACTAGCTGGCTGACCACTTTTCTGGTTTTTCAACAACCAAAAGTGGTCGGCAGGTGTCTAGAGAGACCAAAAGTGGTCGGCCACCCTCCCACAGGTTTCCCTAGGTGGAGTTTCATCTTTCTGGAGCTTGGTGCAGAGTTCTGAGGACAGATGAAAATAGAGGCAAATCGGGGCATCGCATTGGATTTCCGAACGAGGCGACCGGGCTTGCATGCATTCCTCTCCCTCTAAGGCTCTTGATTTACTACTTTCCTCAACTGCCATGCTTAGATAGCTCGCTTTTGCTTTGGTTTGTACTTTAATTAGTTAATGTGTTAGCTATTCAATTCGTTTTGTAATAATTAGTTAACTAGGATTAGTTAATTAATTTTTTGTGTAATAATTAGTTTAATTAGCTTAGATTAGCTAGTTAGTTTCTTATTCGGTCTCTCCCTCGAGAGAGCCAAGTGTTGTAATAAGCGTGCATGTGTGTGATGCATGTCTTCCAACCCCCATTTCTTTCTCCCTTTTACTTAACCGCTTACGATGGTTAGTTTTAGGACATATTTCGTTTAGCATACCTTATGCTTGCATGTTTGCATCATTCATCTGTATTGCATGCACCGGGCTCAGCGCATCATACTAATTGCGTTGTATTTCAATACATTTATTTGAATACATGTATCAAGTTGCATTTCACATGACATTCTAGAATAGCCGAGCCTATTTTAGTTGCATTGTTGCATGTGTTGCATTAGCCATCTTAACATGACCTAGGATCATGCATGATTTCTAACTAGTTCTTTGTTTTGGCTCAGAGTACACTGTGAGTGTTTACGCTTTAGCATACTGCATGTGTGTTAATGTTGCCATGTTAGCATGTTTTCCATGAGGCTAATTGCTTATGTGATTAACTGCCTGAATGCCTATGGGTGAAGGTTGGATTACCTGAATTGGAACAATTCATTGAAATCCGCATTTTAGCCTACTTGCGAGTAGTAAACTTCAAACCATTTTCCAAATAAATGGATATGTGATGCTTCGTTCCAAATTAGGCGATCTAGTCTATACTTGTTTGCTGTGCGCATCACGTAGTAAGACTAGCTAATTAATCGGAATAAGAACACATGTGTTTTCAAAAACAAGATATTATGTTTAGTACAGGCCGATCTTTGATCGGGCGAGCGGGGGTGCTCATTGCATGACCTTCCCCTCTCGTACTCAAGTTCCCGAGCCGAGGCAACTTTGGTGATGACGGACACGTGGCCTTAGGCACGAGTCAGCGTTTCCTAAATTCCCCCAAAACAAAATATTTAAGTGGCAACTCTGTATCTGGCAAAGCAATCCATGTTTGGCACTTCTTTATTAAAAATTAGTTTTCCAAAACGATTTGTCAGATTTGGACTCTTTGGTGATTTATCGATCTTACATCGCACATTGTGAGATTAGATTCAGAACCGTGACATTTGAGTCCGAACTGTGGTAAGCCCAAATGAACGAAACGGGATTTTTCCCGGGACGTTCGGGCGCGTCCACAATGCGTTATCAAACTGTGCTTGGGAATATTGACTAAAGGGTTAAGAATCAACTAGGTTGACTAATTCTAAAGAGTGCATATGTTCTTCAACAAGTTTATCTTTTAAGGGGTATTTAGTATGAAATTGTTCTAACTGCTGTTTAAGCTGTTTATTTTTTGATTCTAAACATTGTATGTCAAAATTAGCCTTAGTTTTTATCTCACGTATTTGTAATTTAAGTTCTCTTACCTGTATCTCTAATTCTCTAGTTGTTAAGTGTAATTTTTTGCTTTCCATACTATGATATTCTCGCATCTCATCATTATTTTCTAACGTTATCTTGTGTGCCATATTTAATTTTTCTAGACAAACTATACAATAGGTTATACTGCATAATAAACTTTGAGCTCTCTTATTTGTAGTGGAAACCAATTAGAATGACTGCATCTAGTGGTAACAAATCCTAGTCCAATCCTAAAGTTATACTGACATTTAGTATCTGGATTGCATTCCATCATCATAAAGAAACTATTATGGGAAGAGGATATTTCTATTTCTTGGTTAAGTTGTCCTAAAAGATTATCTGTATCGGTATCAGTTTTTGAATCCCTATCTGAACTTAGGGCTTCTATTTGATATTCATAATCACTACTATACTATAGACGTCTGAGTCATCACTGCTTATGCTTACTATATCTTCATCTAAATCTTTTATAATATGTAACCTTTCTATCTATTTATTAGTATTAGGATAATGTTTTTTTGGGCAGTTCTTTGCAAAATGATTAGGTTCTCCACATAGAAAACAATTGCATTTTTTACTATTAGGTTTCCTAACATATGTTTGTTTTCTTTTATCTTTTTCTTCCTTAGGTAGTCGTTTATAATTTATTCTGTTAAAATTTCTATTTTTTCTAATGAATTTTTGTTTTCTCCACGGTTTTCTATATTTTTTCTTCCAATACTTTTCCTTTTTATATTTCCCATAAGTTTTGCATTTTTTCCTATTATATTTACTTTCATATTGCTGAGGAGTGTATATTATGCTGCTACACAAACCATAGTTTCGTTTTTTCAAATCTTTTTGTATTTTGACTTCTATACATTTTTCTCTAAGCTTGTGGAATGTAAAAACTATCCTAGGTCATGTTCCTAAAGCACCTCTTATATTTACTTCTCTTGAGGCTGTTCATGCTGGTAAGTTTGCATAATAAATTGACCATTTATTTTCTATCTCTCTTCCTAATTCTCCTGATAATTTCCTAAAATATTTATTTCCTATTTCTTCATCAAAACTCTTTCTAGTTCTGGCTGCTATAGTTAAATATTTCTTGCTAAAAGGTACAACATATTTCCAATTTTCTAATGTTGTCTGATGTAACTCAATTAATGCTATGCTTTGAGTATAATCATTTCTTGTAGAAGGGTCGTATCCTATAAGCATTTCTTTTATAAAACTAGTAAAATTCCATGGATTATCTCCTAATCCTTTAAGATGTCTAATTGTCTCTTCATATTTTCCTTTAAAAGTTAACTATATATTAAAAGTTGAATCTCCTAAAAGTGTTTCCATATATTCCCACATATCAGTTGATTTATAAAGATTATTCATCCATGCCTTTACTCCGCCTCTTTCCCATTTCTCTATCACTTCTTGCCATATATGTGGGTCGAATTTAGCTAAGTCTAAAAGGGTTCCTTGATTGGTTGCTGATTGTACTTGTATGCTCATATCTAGTTGTCTTCGCTTTCCATGAAACTTATACTTTTTATTAGGATCTGCTTTACTACATCATGTATTAGATAGTGGTCTCCTTCCTCCTACGTCATATTGCATTGATTTTACTAGTTCTTCTACCGTATGTTGCGGGTTGCTAGTTCCTATGCTTTCTTTTGTTTGAGTGTTCATATAAAATGTGTCTTCTAAGTTAAACTGTTCAAGTATTTTAAATATTTTACTTGGATGTGTTTTATCTTCTAAAATATCATCTATATATTCAATATGAAATTCTTGGTCTAAAAATGACACTGTTTCATCATGGGTATCTCCCCTAGCTATATATTCATAGTACCTGGTATCTAATATTTTATTCATATCTTTAAGAGTAAAGATTTCCAAATCTATCTCATCGATATTATATTTTTTATTTTGTGACATTATTTTTTCTTCTATCATTACATAAAGTTGATTTATACCACTATGATTATCTTGATTATCTTCTCTATCTATATTACTAAATTCATCATCTTCGGATTTTGCTGGTGCAACATATGTGTATTTTGTAAGCCTTACTGCACAGCTTCCAGCTATTTTTTGATATAATAAATTATCTTGAGGGGCTAACCTCTTTTGTCCTAGGAAATCTCCTAAATTCCAATTTAGTGCTGCATTATCTTCAGAATTATATATTTTAGCTAGTAGTGCCTTTATTCCTTTTGCGCCTAATCTCTTAACTATTTGATCATTTGAAAGTCAATAATGGGTATTGCTTTCTGAGACTGTTAAGCCTAAAAACCCTGTGGAAAGTAATAAATTCTTTTCTCCCTTTTTCATTTTATATCCTCTACTATTTATTCCTAGTTTTATCTTTTTATGAAAGGTTACTGTTAGTTAAAGGAAATCTGGAGTAAAATAAACTATTCCTTCTTTCGAATTCATATCTAATTCATAGCTGTCTAAAATACTCTACCCTACATCATTAAACATATTATCATAAAGACATACAGAAACTTTAGCGCCTAAATTTTCTCTAGTTAAAGCCTTTAACTCCCATCACAACTAATCCTAAGTGAGTCATTTTGAGGTATTCATTTATAGCATAATTATAACTTTCTCTATCTATTAAATTTAGCTCTATTTTTTCATCTTCTTGAGTTACACTAATCATTTGCTCACCATAGTGTTTAAATAAATATTGTTTTTTTATGAATTTTCCTAACTTATATACATACTTAGCTGGAATTAACTCTAGTTTTTCATTTTTAAATTTTTCTATTTGTTGTTCTACATCTATAAATTATCCTACTTTAACATCTTCATTCTCATTACGCTTTTTACTGCTACTTCCTTTTACTAACTGTTTAAACTTTTTTTTTTTCTATTTTCTATAAGTTCTACAAACAGGTTTACTTGGTAATTTAAGCTTATCAAAATATTTAGCTATATCTTTTTCATTTATTCGAGACTGGGCTTTACTTGCTTGTCTTTCCATTCTTTTTCCTTTTTGAAGTACTAATCTTTCTAACGAAGCAAAACGATTTTCTAAACTGTGTAGTTGTTCTGATAATTCTTCAAAATTTTCACACAACCGGATAAGAAATAAAATTTCTATATTATTTTGTCTTACAAATATTTTATCTGACTAATTTATTTCTTAATAGCTACTAATTCCCTCTAGTTTTAAAATGACCTGGTAATCTCTGTTAGTTTTTTTATCACTACTTATAAATTAAGATCTTATTAGCTGTTCTAAAATTTCTAATTTCTATTTTAAATTATCTTGAATTTGGTTGATCTGTTCTATCTGTCTAGCTATTTGGTCTATCTGATTATGAATTTTTTCAACTAGTTGCTTAAATTCTAACTCTATTTGTTTCGAGCTACTAATATTTGTGGCTGAAATTGGAGTTTCTAATTCTAGCTTGGTGGGAAATTTTTCTAGATTTAAATCTATTCATTTTTTTAGTATTGAGCTACACTGGTCTTGGATATAATTTAATTTTTTTTATCTTGATCTTTAATTATACTGCGAGTATTACGAAGATGGTCTATAGATGAAGTAAAAAGATTACTGATTTTATCTACATCATTTTTAATATTTTCTGCAAAATTAATCGGGTGATCTATAATATTATTTAGCTGAGAATTATCTTCACTGTAGAGCTGGTGTGTAAAAGTTCCTTCAAAATTGTAACAAAAATTATTTTTATCTATATTAAGGCGATGGTTATAATTACTGAGTTCTAAACTTAAGTTTTCTACTCTTTTCATACACAAAATTAACTCCTACTTTAAAATTATTAAAGGCTACTATAATATGAAACTTATAACTAAATTGTCCAATAATAAAAACTACTCTATTTCCGTAAGCAAAATGCATAAACTAACTTAAACTGTCCTCAAACCAAATGTTGCTCTGATACCAATTTCGTGAGAGGGGGTTAGTGGTTTACCACTATTTTGAAGTTGGGTTGAGAATTATCTAATTAATTCTACAGCTATGTTAATATTAAATCCTCATGCTGTTGTATGGCTAGCTGTAAGGCTTCTTGTTTTATAGTTATCTATTTATTTATTTGTGTGATTTTCAAACTATAATGTACTAGAGATCTACCAGAGGCTAACGATAACAGAAATTGATATCTTAGTTTTTGATCTTCTAATTTTTGTATAAGCTCAGTACTGGATTTGATTTTAATTCTAAGTTTTTCTTCTAAAAGCATAAAATTTTGATTTAAAACTCTTATACTAAAAATATTTCCTTGATATTTCTACTCAGGTTGCTCTCCTTTTATTCTAAAATTCTTTTTCTTATTTGGTAAAACTATTTTTAAACAATGCTTGCTTTCATTACATGTACTTCCACCTTGAAGCTAAGCCTCGTTTAACATAGTATATTTTTATTTTCTATTTCTTACCTTTCCCTTTCTATCTATTATATACCCTCAATGCCTAACCACAGCTCACACGGGCTCTTCAGGTAAGGTCACTCAGTAATGAAATAGAAAACAATAAATACTATAAAGGTTCAAAGCATGTAATATTAATGAGCGAGCAAGCATTCCATAAACTTAGTTTTTCCAAAACGAAAATTAATTTTAGAACAGAAAAGCTATCCTTTTGAAACATCTAAGAAAAAAGAGAGACTACTCACACTTCATATTAATATATATTATACTTACAAAGATTTTGTTATAGACTTTGAGATACTGAAAGACATGAACACTTAGAATTTTTTGGATGAGGGTTTGAAAAGTTGGAGAATTTTTTGCAACGAAGAATAGAGAGAGTTTTCATTCCCTTGTCTGTTGGCATGAATGCCAAGTTATATAATATAATTGATGGATACAAACAAAAACCAAAGTCCTAACACTTACGTCTAACTTTTGCACAAAGTCTTAAAGACCTAGTCAAGCCTAGTCATAAGGTTTACAAAATTTCAACACAATAAATACAAGGACTTAGAGGCAACAATTATTTACATATTTTCCGACAAACTTCCTGTAGAAATTACTCTAGAAACATACCCCCCCAAAAAAAACAATAGAGGGTTAGGATAAAGATGCCTAATACTGCTTTGGGCCCCATCGCACATCATTTAATCCTTCCTCTCTTGATTCAAAATAAAATCTTGACACCATAACACGTTTAAGGATTCTCACAGCTTTTCTTTAATTGAGCAGGGTAGGGGTCATTTGCTCTATTAAAGTAGTGAATGAATGAGAAGCCTTACTACTGACAAACATAAATAATTACAATAGTTATTTTCGTTTTTTGGCGTGAATTTTGTTGCTTGTTGAAAAGAGGCCTTATCTTCTACAGACTTTGTCTTTTTCTTCTGAAGCCAATTATTGATATAAACATGTGGATGCCTGGCTGAGGGAGAGTCTTCAAAGCCAATCTTCCGTATATACAAAAAATTTAAAGAGTCAAAAAGTTTAAAAAACTATGAAGCTAAAAGTCCAAAATAGTTAATGAAATAAGAGCTTTAAGACTACAAGTATGCTTCTAGAGTTTAATTATATAGAGTGCACTTTCCATTTTTATTTTTTATTTTTTATTTTTTATAATTAGACTCTTTAGAGATCTTGGAAGTATTATAGTCACAAAGTCCATATTTCATTTACTATTTTGGACTTTTAGCTTCATAGGATTTAGACTTTTTGACTCTTTGAATTTTTGTATCTTTTTTGTATCTACGGTAGATTAGCCTTGAAGATTCACTCCATCATCCAAGTATCTATATGTCCACAACAATAATTGGCTACAAGATGATTAGAAGAAAAAGATAAAGTTTGTAGAAGATAAGGCCTCTTTTCAATAAGCAGCAAAATTCATGCCACAAAATGACAACAACTATTGTAATTATTTGTGTCTATAATTATTTACGTCTGTCAGTGGTAAGGCTTCTCCTTCACTCACTACTTTAATAGAGCAGATGACCCCCACCCTAATCTATTAAAGAAAAGCTGTGAGAATCCTTACACGTGTTTTGAAGTGTCAAATTTTTATCAAAAATCAAAACGAGAAAAATTGAATGATGTGCGATGGAGCCCAAAGCAATACCCGACATCATTATCTGAACCCTTTATTTATTTTTGTCTGTGTCTAGAGTAATAAGAAGTTTGTCAAAAAATGTATATATAATTGTAGCCACAAAGTCCTTGTATTTATTATGTAAAAAGTCATTGTATGTAGAAGTTGTGAAAAGCCTATGACTAGGCTTTACTAGGTCTTTAGACTTTGGTGTAAGATTTGGTCGTAAGTATTATGTAAGCTAGTCTTTGGTTTTTGTTTTTTTTTTTTCATCAAATGTATTGTATAAATTGGCATTCATGCCAACGGACAAGGCAATGAAAACTCTCACCACTCTTCCTTGCAAAAATTCTCCAACTTCTCAAACCCTCGTCTAAAAAATTCTAAGTGTTTAAGTCTTTCAGTATCTCAAAGTTTGTAACAAAATCTCTGTAAGTATAATATATATTAATATGAAGTGTGAGTAGTCTCTCTTTTTCCTTAGATATTTCAAAAGGGTAACTCTTCTGTTCTAAAATTTATTTTCTTTTTAGAAAAACTAAATTTATTAAATGCTTGCTTGCTTGCTCATTAATAATACATGCTTTGTACTTTTATAGTATTTATTGTTTTCTATTTCATTACTGAGTGACTTTAGCTGAAGAGCTCGTGTGAGCCGTGGTTAGGTATTGAGGGTAAATTGTAGGCAGAAGGGAAGGTAAGGAATAGAAAAATATACTATTTTAAACGAGTCTTGGCTTCAAGGTGGGAGTACATGTAATGAAAGCAAACATTACTTAAAAATAGTTTTACCAAATAAGAAAAAGAATTTTAGAATATTAGGAGAGCAACTTGAGTAGAAATATCAAGGAAATATTTTTAATATAAGAGTTTTAAAATCAAAATTTATACTTTTAGAAGAAGAGCTCAGAATTAAAATCATATCTAGTACTGAGCTTATACAAGAATTAGAAGATCAAAAACTAAGATATCAGTTTCTGTTATCATTAGCCTCCGGTAGATCTCTAGTACATTATAGTTTGAAAATCACACAAATAAATAAATAGATAACTATAAAACAAGAAGCCTTACAGCTAGCCATACAACAGTATGAGGATTTAATATTAGCATAACTGTAGAAGTAATTAGATAATTCTCAACCCAACTTCAAAATAGTGGTAAACCATTAACCCCCTCTCCAAAAATTAGTATTAGAGCAGCGTTTGGTTTGAGAATAGTTTAAGTTAGTTTATGCATTTTGCTTACAGAAATAGAGTAGTTTTTATTATTGGACAATTTAATTATAAGTTTCATATTATAGTAGGCTTCAATAATTTTAAAGTATGAGTTAATTTTGTGTATGAAAAGAGTAGAATACTTAGATTTAGAACTCAATAATTATAACCATCGCCTTAATATAGATAAAAATAAATTTCGTTGCAATTTTGAAGGAACTTTTACACACCAGCTCCATAGTGAACATAATTCTAAGCTAAATAGTATTACAGATCACCAGATTAATTTTGCAGAAAATATTAAAAAGGACGTAGATAAAATCAATAATCTTTTTATGGACCGTCTTCGCAATACTCGTAGAATAATTAAGGATCAAGATAAAAAAATAAATTATATCCAAAATCAGTGTAGTTCAATCCTACAAAAACGAATATATTTAAATTTAGAAAAATTCTCCACCAAGCTAGAAATAGAAACTCTAATTTCAGCTATAAATATTAGTAGTTCGAAGCAAATAGAGTTAGCAACTAATTGAAAAAATTCATAATCAGATAAATCAAATAGCTAGACAAATAGAACAGATCAACCAAATTCAAGATATTTTAAAACAAAAATTAGAAATTTTAGAACAACTAATAAGATTTTAATTTATGAGTAGTGATAAAAAAAAGCTAACAATGATTACCAGGTCATTCTAAAACAAGTGGAAGACTTTCATAATAATCCGAAGGGAATTAGTAGCTATCAAGGAATAAATCAGTCAGATAAAATATTTGTAAGGAAAAATAATATAGAAATTTTATTTCTTATCTGGTTGTGGGAAAAATTTGAAGAATTATCAAATCAACTACATAGTTTAGAAAATCATTTAGCTTCATTATAAAAATTAGTACTTCAAAAAGGAAAAAGAGTTGAAAGACAAGCATGTAAAGCCCAGTCTCGAATAAACGAAGAAGATATACCTAAATATTTTGATAAGCTTAAATTACCAAAGAAACCTATTTGTAGAACTTATAGAAAATAAAAAATTTTAAACAGTTAGTAAAAGAAAGTAGCAGTAAATAGCGTAATGAAGATGAAGATGTTAAAGTATAAGAATTTACAGATGTATAACAGCAAATAGAAAAATTTTAAAATGAAAAACTAGAATTAATTCCAGCTAAATATGTATATAAATTAGGAAAAATACATAAAAAGCAATATTTATTTAAACACTATGGTAAACAAATGATTATTATAACTCGAGAAGATGAAAAAATAAAGCTAAATTTAATAAATAGAGAAAGTTATAAATATGCTATAAATGAACACCTCAAAATGACTCACTTAGGATTAGTTGTGATAGGAGTTAAGGCTTTAACTATAGAAAATTTAGGAGCTAAAGTTTTGTCTTTATGATGATAGGTTTAATGATGTAGGATAAAGTATTTCAGGTAGCTATAAATTAGATATGAATTCAAAATGATGAATAATTTATTTTACACCATATTTCCTTTTACCAACCTCGACCTTTCATAAAAAGATAAAAATAGGAATAAAAAGTAAAGGATATAAAATGAAAAAAGGAGAAAAAAAATTTATTAGTTTGCACAGGGTTTTTAGGCTTAGTGGTCTCAGAAAGCAATATCTATTATAGACTTACAAATGATCCAATAGTTAAGATATTAGGCGCAAAAGGAATAAAGGCACTACCAGCTAAAAAATATAATTCTGAAGATAATGCAGCACTAGATTGGAATTTAAGAGATTTCCAAGGACAAAAGAAGTTAGCCCCTCAAGATAATTTATTATATCAAAAAGTATACGGAAATTATGTAGTAAGATTTACTCAATACACATATGTAGCACTAGAAAAATCTGCAGATGATGAATTTAGTAATGTAGATAGAGAAGAAAATCAAGATAATCATAGTAACATAAATCAGCTTTATGTAATGACAGAAGAAAAAACAATATCACAAAATAAGAAATATAATATCGATAAGATAGATTTAGAAAATTTTACATTAAGTGATATGAATAAAATATTAGATACCAGATACTATGAATATCTAGTTAGGGGAGATACCCATGATGAAGTAGTGGCATTTTTGGACCAAGAATTTCATACCGAATATGTAGATGATATTTTAGAAGATAAAATACATCTTGGCAAAATATTTAAAATATTAATGCTAAGGGTAATATAGTTGGTTACTGAGAAACCATCGATAGAATTGAAAGAAAAACAAGATCAAAATTGTACATCCCTCCTTGATTCTCACCGTTGAACATCTACGGTGGACATGTCGACAATCAAAGAGTGGAGATTAAAGGAGGGTCCCTATACGGGAAAGAAATAAACCTTCTCGTATAATCCTGTTGATCAAGTCCGCGTTCCTCCAAACGTCGTCGTTTTACTCCCTGAAAACACAAACGAGAGCTAGCCGGCGGGTGTGTGCCGAAAACCCCTCTGATGCCTAAGTCAGCAAAATAGACAAGTAGACAAAAAGCTTTGTGTATTCAAGAATCAAAGTTGCGTTACCTCTCCATAGGTGATGTTGTGAGCTTTTATAGGTTCCGTGTGGCACAATCCAAGTAGGACTCTTACTTCTCCATGTAGAGTCCTCCAAGGATTCACACTCCTAAAAGATAATGCTTATCCTTCAACACCCCCCTCACTGCTTAAACCAAGTGAGATGGTTTTACCTCGGCAAGATGACCATACGACCCATATAACTGTCAGATCGGCTCTTTACTTCCTCACTTCTACCTCGGCTTTGCATGCCAAGACCGAGCTATTCGTAGAAGAGTTGGACCGAACCAACCAAGAACAAAAGTCTTGAAGAAGGCTCCGTATATCTCGGCTAAAGATTACGACCGGGCCAACCAATTTGCCCGTGGCGACCGAGATAACAACAAGGCCTTCTTGGACCGAGCTAATGAAAAAAGCCATTTTACTCCGTCTTTCTTACTACGGCCCAAAGCGGCCCATTACCCAATCTCGGCCCAATTTATTCATATAAATTACCCTCTCAATTGTCCCTTAATTCCATCTGCGCAGCATGATGGGATTACCTTGTCTTCCAGCCGTGCTAAAAAATTTTAAACTTACTACCGAGCTAAGCCTTAAGCTTTTCCAGCCGAGCTAAAAACTCTTTTAGCCTTTCCAGCCCAGCTAGGCTCACACCGGGCTGTACCTGTCCGGTTCAAACGTCTCTTCAATCACAGCAATTGAATCGCTTCTTATCCCAAGGACACGTGGCATACTCTTATTGGCTGAAGGTAGCTGTCAAGCCGTCATCGTACCTCGTGTTTTTTGAACAGTCCCCCCCAAATTTTGGGCCTTGCATCAAAACAAACTCTTTTTGTTTCTCTTTTTGAATCACTCACACCACTATTCATCTCCTTCTCTCTCTTCGAGCCTCCATTGTCCTGCAACTAAGGAAGCTTCGTGGTTTTGCTGTTATTGCTCCCATCTTTAGTTTCCTTCCTTTATTCTGGTAAGTGACTTGATGCTTCCTTTCTGTTAATTTGGTCCTATTACGTAGCTCTTATTTTGTATGTTTTTGCAAAACATTTTGTACTCCCATTTTCTGCCTTGTCTTGCATCTTCTGCGAAAACTTAGTAATAGAACCCCTCTAATTTAAGAAATAACTTGAAAAACACTAGTTTTGATCCAAAATCACAATATAACCGAACTAAAAAATAGTTTGTAGCTGTTGTTACTCTTGCCAGGCTATTCAACCGAACTAACACTTCACGTTATAACAATAGTCTCAACAAGTCAAACCACCTTTTGTTTTAACTCAGCCGAACTAGAAATTCGCACTAAGTCTGCGTAATAGTACATCTGTTAGTCTCAACCACGGCCGAGCTATAACTTGGGGCTAATCCAGCCTTCGTAGTTCAGACCGAACTAGGAGCGCTGCCCCCAGATGCTCAACCGGACTAACAAATCCCTTGCTAAAACCGAACTAACATCCGTATAACCGAGATAGGACTTCATTTATTTTACCTTGATTTCTTTTTAGCACGGTTCATCGATCTGTGCGTAACCCCTTTCTTTTTTCACTTTGCAGACTTAGGTTGCCAGGCACTCCTTCGTACGCTCAACCGAGCTACTCAGCATCATTTTTTAACCGATCTAACACTTGGCTTTAACTTATTTATAACTTAAGACACAAATGGGGAAGTATAGGTTTTTAGTAGAAACACCTGGTGGCCTGGCCGAATTCCGAAGGGAATATAACATTCCTGACGATGTCCACCTCACCTTAGCCGAACAAGACATCATACCCTGGGGAAACCCTGGTTTTGTTCCCTTCACCCTCCTTTCCATTGTAGAAACCGGGCTAAGATTCCCTGTACATCCCTTACTTTGTGAATTCCTTAGGCACACTAGGATATGCCCAACTCAGCTTTTCACAAATTCATACCGTATAATAAATGGTATAGCCGAGCTAAACCGTCGAGCTGGCATTAACCTCGGCTTAGCTAAACTGTTCCATCAATATTCAATAGGATCCAAAAAAGATGGTTGGGTCTATTATCTAAGGATACGCCGTCGTCGAGAGAAAATAATAACGGACACACCGGATAAAGACTTGAGCGACGATGATTTCTTCTGGGTTTCTGGGAACTTCGAAGACCAAGAATCCCAGATTCCTGGTGACCGAATAAACTGGAATAAAAGGACCCCCGGTATAATTACCTCGGCTTCTTTGCATGCTTCTGTTTTGTTTTGGTATTCTTACACACACTTCGTGCCGCACTTCGGTATTCCGAAAGAAGTTGGGCCAAGCTACTGAATTTTGAGCCGACGTACAGATACAGCGGCCGACGTAAAGCCAGAGTAACAGACTTCTTACTGGAAGCCTCTCTCGAACCGGACCCCAACTTGTCACAAATTAACCTGGTTCGCACTACCGAAGAAAAAGAAATGGTGAAGCGGAATAGAGTGAAGGCCCTCTTAACCGAGACCAACCGAGCCGAAGTACCACCATCCAACCAGACTCAGGAAACAGTGGTGGCCCTTCCATCTCAGCAACCTTCTTCATCACGCCGAACTAAGCGCGCCCGTACTACCCAGACCGAACAACGCTTAGTTGATGAAGACGAAACCACTTTGCCGCCAAGCCCTCCACCAAGCTCGCAACCGGAGCATGCCGACCGAGCCAGCTCTTCCAAATGGGCACCCAAACTTACTTTCCAAAACCGTGATATTCAGGACACTGATTCAGTTGTCGCTGAAAAAGAGCATCTGATGGCATTCAACCTTGCTAAGAGTGTGTGCCTCCCAGCTGACATGGAGCACCACAAGAACTTGACCGAGCTAAGGGCCATCCGCTCGTCCACGAAATCAATGATCCTGGTAAGTTGTTCTTCTTGTTTCTCTAAATATTACCAACTTTCTGTTCGATTTTGTCATTAGTTTCTTTTTCAGGCCGTGCAAAAGAGCCAAATTGTGCATAAAAAGGTGTTGGAGCTTAGGAACACAGCAAGGCAAGCCATGGCAGAGGTTGAAGCAAAAATAACCGAACTGAAGGAGTCCTACCAGAAAACAGCCGAGCTATAGGCCGAGGTAGCTCGTCTGACCGGACTAGTTACCTCGGCTAATGCAGACAAACAAAAGGCCCTAACTATGATGATGAATAAGTACCTTCGTGAGCTAGTCAAGCTCGAAGGTAAGAAGGACGCCGAGATAACGGAGCTGAAGAAGAAAGCAGAAGACGCCGAGCTCCGGGGTTTCAAGGAGGGCGAAGCCCTTTATATCAAACAATGTGAAGCAGCAAAGGATTTATTCTTCAAGTGCGGCTGGAGAGGTGCTGTGGAGCAGCTCGGTTGTGGGCCCGAAACCGAGGTCTACAATGCTCCTCAGTATTTCATTCTGGCCTCACTGGCGGCGTATGCTGCCGACCTTCAGAAGCAATTTCTTAAAGAAGGTGGAGATGAAAGCTATTCTTCTGAAGACGACTCCCAGCCCGGTCGCCAGCCTACTCCTCCAATTCTAGTGATCTCTAATCCCCCAGCACCTGATGCTATAGTCGTGTCTCTAGCTGAGCCGAACCTAGAGGAGCTTGTTTCAACCGAGCCCAACCAAGTTTTGGCTACGACCGAACTTCCTACTGAGACCGGACTCAGAGTTGAGCTGGATGCTGATCTGGACGATCTCTTTAACTGATTTTGTATCTTTTTTTTTTTTTTTTGCTCTTGTAACCGGGCTGTGGCCCCTCCTTTGTACTTGTTTTGAATTTGATCAATGAAAATCATCTTTTCTGCTCAACACTTATTCCGGTTTGATCTGTATGCTTGTACCTGTAATGACTTTTCAATGACTTCTATTGCTCCAACTGTTATCTTGGTTTACTTTCCTATTTGAGCATGCTTTCTAACTGCAACTTGAAACATACTATTTTTCGACTGAGATACTTTATTTTGGTCTTAGCTGTGCCATCTGACTGACCTTACTAGCCAACCACTCTTTTGCTGATATACTTACTTCGGCTGAAGAGCACCAAGAGTGGTTTAATTCAGTCAATTACTCTTCAGCCTAAACCCTTACTTCGGCTGAAGAGTAATAAGAGTTTAATTCGGCCATCCTCTAAGTTGGTTTTGTCCAGCCAACCACTCTTTAGCTGATGTCCTTACTTCGGCTAAAGAGTACTAAGAGTTGGTTTAATCCAGCCAACCACTCTTTAGCCGATGTCCTTTTCTTCGGCTAAAGAGTACAAGAGTTGGTTTAGTCCAGCCAACCACTCTTTAGCCGATGTCCTTTTCTTCGACTAAAGAGTACAAGAGTTGGTTTAGTCCAGCCAACTACTCTTTAGCCGATGTCCTTTTCTTCGGCTAAAGAGTACAAGAGTTGGTTTAGTCCAGCCAACCACTCTTTAGCCGATGTCCTTACTTCGGCTAAAGAGTATTAAGAGTTGGTTTAATCCAGCCAACCACTCTTTAGCCGATGTCCTTACTTTGGCTAAAGAGTACTAAGAGTTGGTTTAATCCAGCCAACCACTCTCTTGCCGATGTCCTTTCTTCGGCTAAAGAGTATTAAGAGTTGGTTTAATCCAGCCAACCTCTAAATTGGTTATTCTTGCCAAGTTAAAATAAAATGTTTGGTTATTCCGACCAAACGTCCTGCATCTTGGATCCTTATCCTGGGCTTAGGAGGGGTGTTGGTTTTTTCAGCCAAACTTTAGATTGGTTTTTCTAGCCAACCTAAAGTAAAGTGTTTGGTTTATTCCGACCAAACGTCCTGCAACCTGGATCCTTATCCTGGGCTTAGGAGGGATGTTGGTTTTTCCAGCCAACCTTTAGATTGGTTTTTCCAGCCAACCTAAAGTAAAGTGTTTGGTTATTCCGACCAAACGTCCTGCAGCCTGGATTCTTATCCTGGACTTAGGAGGGGTGTTGGTTTTTCCAGCCAACCATTAGATTGTTTTTTCCAGCCAACCTAAAGTAAAGTGTTTGGTTATTCCGACCAAATGTCCTGCAGCCTGGATTCTTGTCCTGGGCTTAGGAGAGGTGTTGGTTTGTCCAGCCAACCTTGCTTTTGATGTCCCTAACTTACTAATACAATCTCTTACAAAAAATAACTATGCTGAAAAGAATCGACTTTGTTTTATTGAGAAAAAGGAAAATTACACATCCTTGTAAAAAAAAACTAAAAATAAAATAGTTTGAGATTGGCAGTATTCCATGGCCTAGGAATGGCTTTGCCGTCCTCATCTTCCAGGTGGTATGCCTCTTTGCCAGCTAATCCGACCACTTTGTAAGGTCCTTCCTAATTAGGCCCTAGCTTGCCATCTCCTGGTACCAAGGTGTTACCCATCACTCTGCGCAGCACCCAATCTCCGATCTTGAATTGCCTTGGATGCACTATTTTGTTGTATTTCCTGGATAACTCTTGTTGGTATGAGGCAATGTGAACCAGAGCTCTTTCTCTTCTTTCTTCGGTGAGGTCGAGTTCCAATGCTATGGCTTCTCCATTCAAGTCAGGATCAAAATTTTCGCTTCTAATTGTGGGAAGGCCAATTTCCAGTGGGATTACTGCTTCCATGCCGTAGGCTAAGGAGAATGGTGTTTCTCCTGTCGATCGTCAAGGTGTGGTGCGGTAAGCCCATAAAACATGAGGAAGTTCCTCCGCCCATTTGCCTTTCACCTTCTCTAACTTTTTCTTCAGTCCATCCAAGACAACCTTGTTTGATGCTTCTGCTTGGCCATTTGCTTGAGGATATACTGGTGTAGAATTGTAGAATTCTATCTTGTATTCTTCACAAAAACCTCTAAAGATTCTGACATCAAGCTGGGTGCCGTTGTCTGATATTAGGGCTTTAGGTATGCCGAATCGAGTAATGATATTCTGCTAGACGAACTTCTTCACATCTTTTTCCTTGATTGATGCCAATGCTTCTGCTTCCACCCACTTTGTGAAGTAGTCTGTTGCTGCGAGAAAGAACTTCCTGTTTCCAGGCGCTGTTGGAAGTGGTCCTACTATGTCCAAGCCCCACATTGCAAAGGGCCATGGGCTGGTCAATGTTAAGAGTTCTCTGGCCGGCTGATGTGCGAACTTCTGACATTTCTCGCACTTCTTTACATACTTTTCCGAGTCTGCCTGCATGTATGGCCACCAGTATCCTTGTGAAATGGCTCTGTAGGCTAACGATCTTCTCCCTTGGTGGCTTCCGCACACCCCTTCATGTATTTCGAACAAGAATGCTTCTACTTTGCTGGGGTGGACACACTTTAGATAAGGTCCTGAGAATGACTTTTTGTATAATGCCATGGATAGGGAGAGCCAAAATCGCTGTGACTTTGCTCGAATTTTGTTGGCTTCTTTCTTGTCTTCCGGTAAGATGCCGTCTTTTAAGAACAGTATAATGGGATCCATCCATGAGGGGCCTAATTCGGTGCAACACACTTCTTCTACTTCAAGATCCTCAATGCTTAGTCTTGGTAGGTAGTCAATTAGTAGTGAGTGAGGGATGGATGTATCTGCCATTGACGCAAAGCCTGCTAGTTCGTCTGCTCTGCTGTTTTCCTCCCTGCCAATCTGTTCTATCCTTACTACTTCAAATTTCTTGATCTCTACTCTGACCAATTCTTGGTACTTGGCCATCCTGTCATCCTTTGCTTCATAGTCGCTAGAAATTTGGTTTACCACCAGCTGTGAGTCGCTGTAGATCATTAGTTCAGTGGCCTTCATGTAGAATGATGATTTGAGTCTTGCCAGAAGTGCTTCATACTCTGCTTCGTTGTTTGATGCTGGGAAGCCAAGTTTGATTGCTTGCTCCACAACCAGGCCGTCTGCTGAAATGAGGACTATGCCAAGTCCTGCACCATGCCGGTTGGATGCTCCATCCACAAAGAGCTTCCACATCTCACCAACGAACAACTTCCAGCAAGTGGAGGGGTCAGATGATGTCGTGGGGTCAAGCATGTTGTTGGTGTTTTCTTCAAGGTTCATGCTTGCTGTCTGCCCCTCGCTATCTGATTGTACCAAGTCTTTATTTGTTGGTGAGTCTTGGCTCGGTGTAGCTTGGTTCGCTTCTTCCTTGTTGCCTTTATTCTGGTCTGCCTTGGGGTCTGACTGAATATCCTGCACCAGGGGTTGCGCTATTCCGACGTCAACTTCTATCCCTAGTTTGGTCGTATCAGTCAGGTCGACTGGGCAGATATGATGACTTCCTGGGGTGAATTCTACGACAAAGTCTGCCAAAGCTTGGGCCTTTATCGCGGTTCTAGGTTGGAACTTGATGTCGAATTGTCCCAACTCTACTGCCTACTTTAAGATTCGCCCAGAAAAGTTTGTCCTCTCAAACAAAGCTTTTAATGGGAAAGCTGTGAGGACGACTATGGTGTGGACGTGAAAGTAGTGCGATAACTTTCTTGAGGCCATCATCAAGGCCAATGCCAGTTTTTCCAGTGGCAAATACCTTGTTTCGGCACCCACCAATGTCTTGCTGACATAATAGATGGGCAGATGTTGGATTCCTTCCGCGCGAACCAACACTGCACTAATTGCGTGCTGAGAGACTGCCAGGTACAGGAAGAATTCTTCTCCAGGTATTGGGGTTACTAGTAGTGGTGGAGAAGACATGTATTCTTTCAAGCTTTCCAGAGCTCGGTCGCATTCTTCGTCCCACTGGAACTTGGCTTTCAATGCTTGAAAAAATGGTCATAGTCTGTCTGACGACCAGCTAATGAATCGGTTGAGTGCAGCAGCCATGTCGGTGAGATGCTGTACTTCTTTTACTGAGTTAGGCCTCTTCAGATCCTGAATAGCTTTGATCTGGGAGGGGTCTGCCTCTATACCTCGGTTGGTCACCAGGAAGCCTAGGAATTTGCCAGATCCTACACCGAACGCGCACTTAGATGCATTAAGGTGCAACTTGTGTTTCTTTAGAATCTGGAACATCTCACCTAGGTCCCTTAGATGGTCGTTCTCGTCCTTGCTTTTGACCACCATGTCGTCGATGCAAGCCTCCATTGTTCTGCCTAACAACGGCTCAAACATCTTGGTGACCATTCTCTAGAATGTTGCCCCTGCATTTTTTAGGTCAAAGGGCATGACCTTGTAGCAATATAGTCCTCTTGGAGTTGTAAAGGACTTGACCTTCTGGTCTGGTTCGTACATGGCGATCTGATGGTAACCTCTGTACGCATCAAGAAAGCTAAGTCGGTTGTGCCTCGCCGTTAGGTCTACCAATTGATCTATCCGTGGTAGGGGAAAGCTGTCCTTTGGGCATGCTTTGTTGACTGTCTTGTAGTCGACACAGACACGCCATTTGCCATTCTTCTTTGGTACCACGACTGTGTTGGAAATCCATCTGGGGTAATGCACCTCTCTGATAGCTCCTGCCTCTAGCAGATTTTCTACCTTTTCCGCCACTATCTCGGCGTGGTGGAGTGCCAATCTGCGAGTGCACTGAATGATTGGTCTGGCAGATGGGTGGACATTGAGTTGGTGACAGATGAAGTTTGGATCAATGCCTGGCATGTCATAGGGTGTCCAGGCGAACACTTCGATGTTAGAGGTCAGGAATTCCAAGACCTCTAATCTCTCAGTGCTGGACAACGACAAACCGAGCAAAAAGAACTTATCCGGGTTCTTATCATCTATCTCTACCTTTACCAAGTCTTCCACCACTTTTTGGTAAGCTGCTTTGCTAACATCTGCGAATAGTTCATTGCTCTCAGGTTCTTCCACCAAATGAACATATCCCTTGGCAGTGCGAGTGTCATTAACCGTGACGAAGCACTGTTTGGACATAATTTGGTCTCCAAAGACCTCTTCAATTACACCGACTTTGTTGGGGAACCGCATTACTTGATGGTAGGATGACGCTACAGATCGCATGGCATGCAGCCAAGTTCTTCCCAAGATTATTTTGTAAGTGGAAGGGACTTTTAACACCCAAAACTCCACTTGTTTTTTCATGCTTCCTGCCCTGACTGGAAGAATGATTTTGCCGACTGGCCATTCTGGCATTGAGTTGAATCCGATCAGGGGGAATACAGCCGATGCCAGGTCTTTGTCCTCCAATTTCAGTTGTTTGAAGGTGTCGTAATACATTATCTCACATGAGCTACCTTGGTCTATTAGAATTCGCTTGACGTCATAGTCCTTGATGCGGAGGGTGACGACCAGTGCATCATTGTGGGGGCAATATATTCTTTCCAAGTCCTTGTCTGAAAAAGACATGACGTTCGTGGCCTCTGTTCTCCCCTTTTTGATGGTAGGTTGGGCACTTAGTACCTCCCTTAAGTGCTCAGCCTTCTTGATCGATCCTCTGAGCTCGCATACACGCTCAGGTTCAAATACCCCATGTATCACATTGATCACACCTTGAGGTGGGGCGTCAATTGGCATTCCATTGGGGTTATTGTGGTCCTGGGGGGCTGGTTGCGTCCCTCCTTCAATGTATTTATCCAAGTGACCGGCTGCCACTAACTCCTCCAGATGCTGTCTCAATGGCATACAATTTTCAGTGTGGTGCCCCTTTTCTTTGTGGAAGGTGCATCGTGACCTTTCGTTGTAGTCTTTCTGTGCTTCTCCTAGCTTAGCTAGCCATCTGACGAAAGGTTCATCGCGTATTTCACTCAGAATCCGGTAGATCGGTTTCTTGAATACCGTGGTTATGGCAGTGCAGACTCTCAACCATCTTTTATCCTGGTCCTCTCTGTTGTCTCGCCTGCCTTGTCCGTTTTTGTTAGGACGTTCTACTGCGTTGATCTTTGCTGTGGTCTTCTTATCTGGTACTGCGGTCGTGCCAGATTTTGTTTTGGCACGGGCGCCATCCTCTTCCACCCTGATGTGTTGATGCACTCTTTCCATCAAGGCTTCCATGGTGAGGGGCGGTGTCATGGTGATTGAGTCCCTTAGTCTGTTTCCGACTGGAAAGCCTCTTTTGTGCTGTGCAATGGCAAGATTGGTGGGGCAGTCCCCAATCTGGTTGAATGTCTCCCAATAGCGACTATTGTAGGATCTTAGTGTCTCCTTTTCACCCATGTCGATGGAGAGTAACTGGTCAATCTCCACCGGGGTTTGGTGTTCGTTCTGAACCTCGTGACGAACGCCTCCGCCCATTGTGCCCAGGAGGCAATGCTGCCTTCTGGAAGCTTTTCGAACCAAGTTAAGCCTAGGTCACCAAGGCTTGATGAGAAGAGGATGTACATCAAAGCTTCGTTTCACCGATATACCGCCATAACCTGGCGGAAGTGGCTTAGGTGTATGTAGGGGTCTGTCTTCCCCTCGTACGTGGTGAATTTGGGTTGAAGGAAACCTGAAGGAAGGGACGCGTTTTCAATTACTGGAACGAACGGCGATGTCTGCAGCCTTGCTAATGCTTTGTCCGTCGGTTCGTAGGCAGGGCGTGGCGACGACATTCCGACCTCGACGCTTCCATGCGTCCGAGGAACCCACCGCTGAAGGGCAGATACCCTGCGAGGGTTGCGCCCCATAGTATTCTCCTTCCTTCGTGCCTTTTCTTCCAACATGTTTCGTAAATCGGACGATCTTGGCAACTGTGTCTGCCTAGACGATGTCTGGTGCGAGCTTGAGGGTCGATGGGTACTTCCCTCAGTGTAAGACCTCAATGATCTCGTTCTCTCAGGCCTGGAGTAACGAGTTCTGGAGGTCCTGGATTGAGTATCGCCTGTCCTGAGGCTTCTACTCTCTGCTTGTGATGGTGTGGAATGCCTTCCACGGTCTTCTGAACGGCGAGGAGGCGTCTTGCTTTTGCGCCCCTCCGCTGTCGCCACTCCTTTTCCCTTCATCTGGCGCTTCATGGCTTCCATGTCCGCCGCCATCTTCCTTATTAATTCATCTTGCTCCTTCACGTGGTCCTCCAGAACTTGAGGATCAATCATCCGCCTTTGTCTGTCAGGACTTTGTGAACGAGAGTGACGGGGGCTGTTAGTCCGCCTCCTCCCCCTTGTATCCCTCCTAGGATTTTGTCGCTGTGGCTCTAAGTCCACCATGGGAGGGATAGAAGGTAGGCCTTCGCGTCTTGCACCCCCTCCGGTGTTTGTCCGTCGATGACGGACTGGGGCAAATCTTCGTTGTGCGCCATTGCTTCTAAAGAGGAGAAGTTTGATCAAGAGGTTTTGTTCTTGTTTGAATTCCCACAGACGGCGCCAATTGTACGGGAAAGAAATAAACCTTCTCGTATAATCCTGTTGATCAAGTCCGCGTTCCTCCAAACGTCGTCGTTTTACTCCCTAAAAACACAAACGAGAGCTAGCCGGCGGGTGTGTGCTGGAAACCCCTCCGATGCCTAAGTCAGCAAAATAGACAAGTAGACAAAAAACTCTGTGTATTCAAGAATCAAAGTTGCGTTACCTCTCCATAGGTGATGTTGTGAGCATTTGTAGGTTCCGTGTGGCACAATCCAAGTAGGACTCTTACTCCTCCATGTAGAGTCCTCCAAGGATTCACACTCCTAAAAGATAATGCTTATCCTTCAACACCCCCCTCACTGCTTAAACCAAGTGAGATGGTTTTACCTTGGCAAGATGACCATACGACCGATATAACTGTCAGATCGGCTCTTTACTTCCTCACTTCTACCTCGGCTTTGCATGCCAAGACCGAGCTATTCGTAGAAGAGTTGGACCGAGCCAACCAAGAACAAAAGTCCTGAAGAAGGCTCCGTATATCTCGGCTAAAGATTATGACCGGGCCAACCAATTTGCCCGTGGCGACCGAGA
The DNA here is from genome assembly GCF_055761805.1 of Camellia sinensis. Classification (NCBI taxonomy): domain Eukaryota; kingdom Viridiplantae; phylum Streptophyta; class Magnoliopsida; order Ericales; family Theaceae; genus Camellia; species Camellia sinensis. Next base: position 215,695,498 of record NC_138961.1, read on the forward strand.
TAACAACAAGGCCTTCTTGGACCGAGCTAATGAAAAAAGCCATTTTACTCCGTCTTTCTTACTACGGCCCAAAGCGGCCCATTATCCAATCTCGGCCCAATCTATTCATATAAATTACCCTCTCAGTCACAGTAACAGACAGCATAGATGTCGACGATGATTGCAGCACAAGACGTCATCTTTCTCTTTACCATATCGGTGATAGAAGACGGCGACTTTACAGCCGGATAGTGACAGTAAGGTGGCTGGATGTTGTAGGGTGATTGGGGTGCTTTTATGAATAGTGAAAGATGACGATGGTGTTTTGGGAAGAAGATGAAGTTAAGGGCAAAACTGTATTTTTATATCACATTTGGTCCTTTAAATTGATTTACATTCTTATTAACTCGAATTTATGGAGCGTGAGGTACAAACTCTGTTAATTTGGATGGAAGTATTGACAGTAAGAAAGTAAATTACAAAACTACCATAAGAGGGGTAATTGGCTATTTTTAAAATACAAGAGGATAAAATACTCTACGTCAAATTAGAAGGGGATTAAATTAATATTAACCTTTATAAAATAAGACCCAAACCCTTATTACATCAGTGTAAATTAATTTAAGAATTTTAATATTACTCATCAATATATCGTGTAGATTTAAAATTAATATAATATAAATCACGCCTTGAATATATCTAAACTACACATTTCACTTTCTTGATAATATTTTTTTTTCTTTTTAAAAAAAAAATACATAGTACTGATATTTTAAACCAGCTCACACAAACGGTAATCATTGGGGTGGCTGTTTTAGCCAAACAACAAATAAAATACGTCAAAAATAACATAAAAAGGAGATAACCTTTTTTTGGTTTGATGTTTTTTTAGTAGCTCAACAATCGAAGTTGGTGTCTCCATTCATTTAGCTTCCATATGTTTTGGGCATGTTCCTCTTGTTTAATCCAACGTAATACAGAGTAATGTCCTCAATGCAAGAGTGATTATTGGATACTATGAGAATATGGTCATATGTTACTCTATGATATTAAGATTAGTAAAGAAGGTAAAATATTATAATTTTGTATTAAGTGATTAAGAAATATGATGGAATATGATGAATGATAATTTGTAAAAGAGTACGAACATAGAATACTCCGAGAATATCTAATAATTTTCCGTCAATGCATATATCCTAAAACAAACAAAAACTAAGTCATTGCTTATATTAATTAGGGAAAATTTTGTGGTATAAGAAAAGTTACCTAAAATTTAATTAGAATTTTAATTTATGGCAGAGATTTAAAGTTCTTGTGAGGTCACATTATAAGTGAATATTGACTATTGGTGATGAATTCTAAGCATTTTCTAGTTTTTTTTTTTTTTCAGGGATTGTAGCATTACTGATTAATTAGTATTAGTATATTTATAAGCATAAGATAAGTACATGGTCATATTCCTTACTTTCATGGTTAAGAGTGTTTGTTTTATATGGTGTCTAACAAGAGGAATACCAAAGACCATTGATGCCAGAGAATTTTCTATTAGTGAGAAATTCCAAGAAACACTTGAAATGTTTGCACTTCACTTCACAGTGCATATGTCCTCTAGTCTTTGTATCTCCAAGTTCAGGAATCCGCCTCAAAATTCTCACTAGTGTTTAATATTAAAAACTCAACACTGTTTTTAACTTTAATTGATTCTCCTTTCTTGCTCTCCTCTGATTCTTCTCATACTCTTCTTTGGTTGCATGCTGTTTTTTTTGAAAGGGAGAGGATTATTTCCCGCCCTTTGTGTCAATGGAAGGATGCTGTTGTTTGTATGTACGTCGTTCATTAAAAAAAAAAAAAAAAATTCGATAATCATTATAATATGATTTCATTATATTTGTATTTTAAAAAATGAACAGTATGTTTTCAATATGATATTTGTCATCTATTTTTGTAAAAAAATATTATAAAATTATGTAATTATAAATATCATATTAATTTAATTTTTTTTATAAATAATTTATAAATATAGACCAAGAAACGGCTCAAATCACAATAATAAACAAAGAGAAGAATCCTTTCTCAAAATGTATTTTAAAAGTACAATATAAAATGATATCAACAAAGGACAAAAAAGAGGAGAAAAATGAATCAGACTTCTGTGCTGGCCTTTTTCGGCTTCAACAGTGAAACTTTGTTAGCATGGAAATAATTGTATGCATGCATGCAGACCAACAAAACTTTATAGAAAAATGAAAAATAATTAAATAACACTTAAATAAATTAATAACAGCAGGGTAGAAATTGTCATGTAGCATTATGGATCTTGACTAGGAATATGGGTTGGTGCTTAAACCAATGGTTTCCATCTTAATATGGAGCCTTGAGTAAGATGGGTCGTTGTCATCTTGTGTGTTTACCAATCATAGATGATGATGAAGGGTATCACTTTGTTTAGCACACCACTGAGAATCAAATTAAATTTGTTTTGAGTCATGTAATTATTTGATTCTAGGAAGGTTTTCTTTTAATAGTTAAAATTCAAGTCATTAATTTTGAGGTTATGAGTCGAAATGAAGGATAATCACTTTGTATAAATTATGTTGAATATTAAGTTTGTACAATTTATTTTCTTCGATCAAATATGGATTATGTAATTTTTATTTATTTTAATGAAAAGTGACTTATCATATGATGGGTATTAACTCTCGGTTTAAAAAAGCAATGTCGGATACAATTGTTAAGTCAATTGAACAGATCTAGTCCTAGGAATAGCACAAGTGTCTTTTGTTGTCATTTGTCCTTTTTAATACATTGGAGGCCAAAAGAGTCTTATACTAACAAAACTTGAACTCTGGAATTTGAAATTTTACTTAAACGTAAGAATTCCAATTGATTGACTGTCATGTGATTCTATTCTTTATTCTTTTGTTGGATTTGAATTTAGAATTTGGGCATAATTTATGAAGAGAAAAGAACTGAGAAGGAAAATGAAACAATTTTTTAAACTTATATTTGATTCGTATTTTCTTAATTTTTTTCCCTTTATAAATTTGTATTTAAATCTTTTTTTTTTTTTTTGAGGTCAATAAGTTGGAGAATATTTTACAAATGATAAGAAAATTATATCAAATTGTCCAACATAAAATTAAAAGGAATTTAAATGAAATAAACAGAGAGAGAATTAGAAAGTACAAACTACCCCTAATACTGTTGTTCGCATCCACACAACTAACTCCTCGGCCTCACAATTTTTATAATTATAAAGAAACAAAAAACAAAAAGGAAAAAAAAAACATAAAACCAACCGAGTTGATAATTAAATTTTAGATTCAAACACAATAAATTGCATCAATTTTTTTTTATAACCAACTCATGATCATGTAATTTTAGTATACTATTGTGAGTTACAACGATGATTGGAATCAATGATCTTTTGACTGCTGAGTCATCTTACATTTTCTGAACATGGTAAGGAGGCAGATGTATATGAGGATTGAGGATTATGCAAGTATGGCATGAGATGTAAGCACTTGCGAAGCACGTGCTCCTTCAATTATTTTTTACTAATCTAATTTTTCCCTTTAATACGGAATATAAGTGGTAAAGCCAAAAACACTTTCCATTAAAAAGTTGTGAGGTTTATGATGCATCCTACCCGTCACTCGTATTTTGAAAATGAGTGGAATGGGTATAAAGATTGATTTTAATTTTTAAGTACTCAGATTTCGTACATAGAAAAATATTTTTAAAAAAATCATAAATAGTTTAGATTCATTAGAGCTCACTGTGCACGGGTTGAGAAGGGATAATTATGTGTATGAGTTCTAGGTTTATTTTTATTCTATTTGAAAATTTATTTCTCAGATTCTTGGTTATTTTTTAAAGGGAGTTGTTTTGATAAATCCTCTTTCTAATAGTTTTATTCCATCTAACTTATATTTTTTTTTACTATTCCATTAGATTCTATTTGAGGTAAGAAGACCAAAACACCCTTAATCTCTCCTATCCCTATTAATGTTGATATTTAATGTTGATTGTCATTATGTTTTTGTAGTTCTCATACATCAGGATGTTAACTGTCATTATATTCATATTAATTTGAAATGAATTTTTATCATTGTATTGTCAATTACATGATGTGAATATTTACATCATTATATTCACATTAATTTAAAATACTAAAATTTTGTCATTATGTTGTCAATTACATGATGTCAATATTCATACTAAAACATACGAATGTAAACGTTCATATCACTACATTAGATGAGAGAAAATGTTTAAATATTGTGAAAGTTCACATCACTATATATTGTCAATAAGAATGTGTTGTTAATTAAAAATATAATAAACGTTATTTTAATGTGTTGTCAATTAAAAATTAGAAGGTTCACATAACGTTCATATCACTACATTAGATGAGAGAGAATTTTTCGAAAATGTGTTATTAACGCTCACATCAGATGTGTTGTCAATTAAAAATATATTCACATCAGATGAGACAAAATATTCACATTATTTTTAATGTGTTGTGAATTAAAAATATATTCACATTATATAATAATATAAAATAATATCATCAATGTTATTTAATTTGTGTATAAAAATTTTTATGTCTTGATCCTTTCCCTTCTCTCTCATTCCTCAACATTAAATATTAATATTAAATATAAGGGCATTAAAGTGTAGGAAAATAGTGTGAATAAAAAAAAAGATTTTATGAAATAAAAATATAAATACATGAGACTAAGTGGGTTAAAAAATTATTTCATAAACTTCTTGAATTAGAACACTTCTAAATAGAATTTATCAATAAAAATTCCTTTTTTAAATTGTGTTTTGAGAACACGAAATTTTACTTGTCAAATCACAATTTTATACAAGAAATCATGTTTTCATAACACCACTTCTGAAATAAATGAGATATGAAAATCATGTTCTGGAAACACTAATTTAAAATCCAACATAAATTTGAAAAATACATCCAAAAGTACTTGTTAGTAATGGGCGCCCATGTGGCATGACCATTAAATTTGATTTTGAATCCTTATCCAAATAGGTTTTGATTTTGAAATCAAACCTATTTAGGATAACCACTCTTGAAACAGACGTTATCAGTTTGAACTGATATGGATAGATATTATAATATATTAAATATTTGTTATATGGTTATGGGTAATCCAAGAGAAACGACGTTGAGTCTGTTTTCTACCCATATACTGACTCTCTCCCAAGAAACAACGATCAAGTCAGTTGCACTGTGGTTTGTGTGGGTGATATTCACCATTGTAATATCACCCCACTGCTGGGATTGATTGATCTGATTCTGGAAGCACGTGATTTATCCACGAGGTTCTATCATCAAAAGGTATGATCTGATGATTTTATTCCGCTGCATAATTGTTTGTTTTTATTTACATTGGTATCAGAGTCATTGATGGATATTTTCGTGTTTCTATTTTTACATGCGTATATATACATGTATATGCATGAATATTAATGGAGGAGGAAGATGAAGTGCACGGTTTTCTTTTTTGCATTTTAACTCCATTTAGATTGAGAGAGTGATATACCTCAATTTTATGTTGCTTAAATGTTATTTTTTATGCCATAAATGTTTTTATTGTGAAAAATGGAGTCCGTCAGTACAAAAATCGGACCGGAAAACACCCGGGAATGCGGCGCGTGTGATTCACGCGCGGTATGACGCCGAGCAGCAGCCCCACGCGCCACCACGCGCCTCCACGCGCCGAGCGCGTTAGGCACGCGCCCACCACGCGCCACACGCGCGATCTGTCAGCCTCCTTCCACACGCGCGCGTTAGCCGCGCCGCTTCCAGCCGCGCCACGTGTGCGACACACGCGCGCCATGCGCCGCGCCGCGCCGACTCGCGCCGAGTTGCGCTGAGCGCGAGCCGAGCCGTTTTTCCCCCCTGGCTTGGCTCTAAGGCTCTGTTTGTTTGTTTTTTAATTCGGAATTGCGTTAATTGGCCATAATTTATTCGTTATAGCTTTGTTTTAAGCATGGTTGGTACCCTTAGACTCAGAATTAATTTTTCTACATTCTGTAAAATTTTGAAAATTTTACGAAAATAAAAAATATTTATTCTGTGTTAATAATTCATTTGTTATGCTTTAAAATGATTATGGTATTACATAAATAATTTTCTGGGGTTGAAATTTTTATTGTGGACTTCTGAAATGTTTTACTATCTACTGGTAATATTGTCTCAGTTTATCAGTTTCTGGATTTTTTATTTCTAATTTTATGTGTGTTTATTAGTTATTTAAAATTCCAGAATATTTCAGAAAAATTCCAGAAAATTTCAAAATGATGTACACTTTAATTATGGCATAATCTGAATATTGAATACAGCATATTTTTTTTTGGATTTGTAATATGTTGAAATTAGAAGAGCATGATTATTTATTTATTAGAATTCCATTATTAAATAAATATAGCATGAGTTATTTGTAGATTTACATTAAAATGCTATTGTATGGAATTTATCATGCTTTGTATATGCCATAGTCAGTGGGAGGTTATTCGGTTGAGAGAAATCTTTGTAGATTAACTCCCGAAAACCAATATTTTGCGCATAAATTAAACTAAATTTTGGATAATTGTCACTTGTGGCGCAAAAGATGATTACGAGCATAGCGGATTTTCGATCTTGCGACTTGTGTAATATTGTCACTATTTAATTTAGATTTTTGCGGCAAAATTATATTATGCTAATCAAATTAATCCCAATGCGAATTTCTCTCTAAATTGATTTAGCTTATGGAAGTTAATTTGGTTGACCTAAACTTAGTAGAGATGTTCAAATGTGAACAAACTAATCTCATTCTTTAGATGAGCAAAAGTCTTGGAGACTTTAGGTCAAACCTTAATTAAGCCAAAGTAAGGAAACATGACTCAAAGTCGCCGTGTTTTTTTGTTGCCTTGTTTGGCACAATAAAAACTAATGTGTGCGCTATAGTTAGCGGCACGCTACATAGTTTTGGTTGGCGAGTTTTGGAGTTATGAAATTAGTAAGCCCTCAATAGATCTATATATGATCTTGACTAATGAGCTGCGCGGATTGACTTTGTAATTTGACTTGTAAATAATGTTACATCATTGGATGAAGTAACATTCAAGAGTCACGTCATCCAAGAAATGCGAGCTTAAATAAATTAGTCATTAAGTGTAAGACGAGTAGCCAGTACGAGCAGTGTTTTGCTCTCTATCCAATTATTGGGAGTGGATTGAGCGAAATTTCATGCACTATAATAGTGTGCGTTGAAATATCACGTGAAGTTAAAAGATTAGCGCTTAGAAGCTGCAAAATCTATTAACACTGAGTGAAAAGATTAGCGCTTAGTGGCTGCAAAATCTATTAGCATTGCCAACTTGTCTAAGTGTGGACACTTACTGTTTCCACACTTGAGTGTGAAACATGGATGAGGTGCTTCTTTGTGTGATTCCTTTACTAGGCTAACGTTTTGAATAACATTTACCACTAAGCGCAAACGTTGCAGCATAGTAATGAAAAGGTTAAGGCTGACAAGGTTATTATGACTCTAAGAATTTAACGCATCGCTTGTAAGAGCATTGTGTTGAATTAGACTCTTTAGCCTAATTCGCGCTTAAGTTACTTCAGGAGCTATCATAGTTGATAGCTTATTCTCTCCTTCTTGTGGATAGTAGAATTAATTGCAAGTAACTATGAAGCGAGAAATAGAGATGGCAACAGGAGTATCGTCATCTTTCAACTAGATGTATTAAAGTGTATGGAGAATAAAATTGACTTGAAGGTGCAGGGGATTAGCACTTACTAGTTAAATTTGCGACTTAGGCGCAGTTGATATCTCCATGACATCCTTTTTATGATCTAGTGAATATGACTTAGTCGTGAGTCATTACCTAGTTGGGCCTAAACCTTTAAAACTTGTCTTCGAGAACTCACACATTAAGATGATTGGAATTAGTTTATGACATTGGTCATGAACCAGTGGCTTATTATACTTAATCACATTAATGAGATGATGACACGATGGTTTGAGTAGGCCTTCTCGGGCCCACTCGCTTATGACATCCTGCTCTCATGTGAATGTGTAACTTTGTTCGCAATGGGTGCGCACAAGTAAGTAGGAAAGCCGCAGAAGGTCATTTGTTTTGGCGCATTTAGTCCACTATGATATTTTGTGACTAGATATGTGTGAGGGTATGATAGCTAAGCCTCAATCTCGACACATTTATAGATTACGATACGCATCTGAGTCAAGACTATTTGATCTCCCATACGTCAAAAGTTTTGAGATGATTTTTGACATTGCACATATGAGGTCGAGATCAATTAGATAAGAGTTTTTTGTGCTTTTAGTTTTGACCAAGGTGGCGAGTATCTATTTGAGTTATTTTTCAGAAAAACTCTATGAAGAGAGATGGATGCTTAGAAAATTGATTATTCCTAGTACTCAACAACACATTGGTGTAGTAGAGATAAGGAATTAAATATTGTTAATGTTAGGTAGATAATGGCGCAAAATGTTTCCCAATTGGGAATTGCACTAGTTTGTTGCCTATATCCCTAACTAAGTGCCCTCCATATCAGTTTTTACACTCCATTTTGAGTAATGGGTTAGCAGAGAGCCATCTATGGGCGATCTGTAACCATTAAGCAGCTTATCTTTATTCTACTTCTCATAAGATTGCGAAGTTAAGACCTAGGGTTCTATAGCGCATTATTGTATGCTGTCTTGTAAACACAAAGGGTCGTGTGGCGCATTATTGTATGCGGTCATGCAAACCCTCCGGGTCATGTGCATATAGGTAAGCAGCTTTGTGGTAGTGTAACTAAGTCACATAAAGTTTTATTAGTAAAGGTGACGTGAATAGAGTTTTCGGAACTCTATAAGATGGAGAATTCCAAGCATAGCGCTCTATGTAGCCTAGTTGAGAATGGAAAGAAATTTCCAATATCCTAGGGACAGTGGGAGCGATGTGTCTACTAATGGATTACTCCATTAGAGCAGAATACTCTACATTCTTAGTTGCGTGGTAGCAAATGTGAAAATTTTCCACGTCATCACTGGGTGATTGAGAGGGAAACATTCATGATTGCTCCGCAAGATGATAAAGAGCCTAGGATAATGCCTAAGGCTCTAGTCCCCTATTTTTTGAAAGTGGATCAATGTTGCGCAGTTTAAGACAAAGTCTTTGAGGATTAACCAATTTTTATAATTTGGTTGACTTTCCATTATGACGCAAAACTGTTATAAAGTTATGCGTAATTTGGATAGTCATTTTTTAGGCATAAGGCTCGCTAGATACCGAATGGTCGCACCATTGAGGAAAGTGTAGACCATGAGAAGACTTCCTCCTGGGGAGTGAGGTTATTTTGACTTAGGCTATAATTGACATAAGTTCGGAACATTGATTTGTGGACATTGTGACCCGATTTCTCATTAGAGAATTGGATAAGTAGATCCGTAGGGATTTACCTTCTGCTTTTATGGTGAAAAGTTAGGAGCGCAAAAAGGTTGCTAGTTCCAATAAATCTTTTACAGCCTAAAGCAGTTATCCAAACAGTGGTTCTTAGATTTCGTCAAGCCATGATAGGGCAACGATGATCGATGAAGACCACTGAGGCATGATCAATGGTCCAAAAGAAGTTTTTCCTTACTTAGTCATTATGAGCCAGGAATTTATAAGGTTGTCGCCACCTAGGGTGGGCAGTCCTCCATTTTAGATATGATGGACATGGGTGATGTAATTCATATGCTCGGATGTACGATCCTTAGGGATTGTTTTAGGAAAATTCTCGGTTTGTCTTCGATGACTTACATAAGGAATATCCTAGAACGATTCTAGATGCAAAATTGCAAACCCATTGACTTACCTATCGGTAAAAGCCAGAGCCTTAGCTATTGAGTGAATCCTCAGATTGTCTTTGGGAGAAACAGATGACCTATATTCCTTGATCTTTTCTTTGTTGTGGGAGCCTAAAGTACGCTATGTGGGCGTATTCGGCATGATAAGTGTTATCTTTGATAAATGGTTAACTGAGTTGTTCAGACATTGACCTTGCTCATTAGACTGTGGATAAAATGCTTTATTAGAAGCATATTAATTTGCTCCTTGTAAAATTCAATGCGCTAGTTGGGCGCATCTGCGCTAGTTGGGCGCATTAAGAATGAACGCAAATTGGTCACCAAAAATATCTTTAGAGAGGTTATTGCGCAAGAGGTAGTGATCTTAAATCATTTCATGTGAGGCGCACATGGTGGATTTCGTTGTATATACTTATCGCAAGAGGTGCTGATATGGCTTATGTTTGGAATCCATAATTGCGCAAGCTGTGGTCATTTTTTTTAAAATCGATCACTTATTTTGAGATGATGGGATGTTGACACTATTACGGTTTGTGTCATAATGATTAGCAAATGATGATGTCAGCAGGCAAGATTGGCTCACTCACACGAGCAATCGCCCTTGACGCTTGGGAGCGAGCAAGGATGAGACTGGTGGTTTATTTTTATTCGGAGCCAAGAGAGGCTTAAATCATCCACTATGTATGTCGCCTTGGTTATAACCAAGATGAGGTCGTGTTAAGGACCAAACATGGATGTTAGTACCCACTTTCCATGTTGTGCCTGTTATGATTAGCCAGATGCGAGATCTCATTTGGCGCCTAGAAGGCGAGCAAATAGAGAATTCGGGTTAAGCGCTAGAAAGCGACTAGACTAATATCTGTACGGTGTATCGAGTATGACGTCACTCTTTATGGAAGAGTTACTCCACCGTAGCATGTATTCATACTATATGTGCTTGGCGACCGAGTAATGAGGTGAGAGAATGGATCCCTGCTTCCTCACCGTGTGAGTCTTACGTGTCATTATTGATATGACTTTCATTTATGTACCCTTTTGTGACTTTTGACTATGTCATAAGGTAAGGGGTTGATGTTCTGCTACTTTGGTATGTTGCCTGCGGTCATGCATGATTCGGCCTTAAGGGACATCACTGGGAAAGCGGTCAATCCTAAACTAAATGACATTAGTGCAAAGGGAAGATCATCTAGTATTACACCACTGTTGTATATTCACTGCCGGCAACTCACATCGCTCTGTATGAGAGGCGAATTGAGTGTGAATATATTGCAAGAATTGAGAGGGTCAAACATGCTCTTTTTGAGGGATTAGAGATGTTTTTTGGACCGGTGTAATTAGATGGGTCTGGGGTATATGAGACACTATTTCTTTTCTTTTTGGGTTGATGTCTCTATGCTGGCTCATTTTGAGTTTCTAGTATAGAGCTCCCACATGCAGGTGTTCTCAGCAGTCGCACGGTGCAGTGGCTAGTATGAGATTGTTCGTTTTTGGGGAGATTGAGATAGAGATGTGGCAGTGTCATGCCAACTCATGTGCGAGTGGGAGATGTTAGTAATGGGCGCCCATGTGGCATGACCATTAAATTTGATTTTGAATCCTTATCCAAATAGGTTTTGATTTTGAAATCAAACCTATTTAGGATAACCACTCTTGAAACAGACGTTATCAGTTTGAACTGATATGGATAGATATTATAATATATTAAATATTTGTTATATGGTTATGGGTAATCCAAGAGAAACGACGTTGAGTCTGTTTTCTACCCATATACTGACTCTCTCCCAAGAAACAACGATCAAGTCAGTTGCACTGTGGTTTGTGTGGGTGATATTCACCATTGTAATATCACCCCACTGCTGGGATTGATTGATCTGATTCTGGAAGCACGTGATTTATCCACGAGGTTCTATCATCAAAAGGTATGATCTGATGATTTTATTCCGCTACATAATTGTTTGTTTTTATTTACAGTACTTAAATGTGAGAATAAGTTTTCAATAAATGTAGATTTGGGAAGAGGAAAATTTGATAAATTACTATAGAGAAATGCTAAAGACCAAAAAACCAACCATAGAAAAATGCAAAAGAAAAAAAAATCATGCCCACATTTGCATTTTGAATTTCATATTTAAAATAAATATTTTTTTTTATTTAATATTTAAAATGAATATAAATCACAGATTTTTATTCTTGGTATTTTTCTATCAGCGGTTTCTAGATCTATATAATATATATATATATATATATATTCTTGGTATTTTTCTATCAGCGGTTTCTAGATCTATATAATATATCTATACTATTATATATGTGAGCACATGACTTGGTGTCTAATAGTGTGGTAGTTTCTCCTTCTGCCACGTGGCAAATTTTTCTATCCTAAAATAAAAAAATGTTATTCAAAGGCATGAGTAAGATTTGAACCCAAGACCTTGGGTTTCATTAAGAACACTCTTACCATTTAGACAATATACATATTATTGCATTAATTTCTTTATTATTTGTTTTTATGCTTATTTATCTGAATTGCACATGCATCGCATGTGCCACACCACTAGTATATATATATATATTGGTAGCTTTTTGAGAGGAGGAGGGAATGTCCTTTTTATTGGGTCTGCGGTGGCACGGTCGAGTAGTCTATGTCTATTTGGAGGTGGGGTTGAGGGGTAACTGGGTGGGAGGAGAACCAGTCCTTAAATAAGGGAACAAAAAGGAGAGTGTGATCACGTGTATGGGTTCAAGAAGTTCCAAGAGAGGAATATTAGATATATAGACTCTGTTCCAAAACCGTGTGATATCTTCACATGTTGTTGCCCATTTGTAGTCCTCTAATGTCAATTACATGCCAGGTTCGTATTTCCAGCTAGCTTGTGGATACCCAAAAAAATGGTCCTGGATAAGATATGCTAATATTCTTACCTCCGTTTACTCATCTCTCTCTCTCTCTCTCTCTGGGTATTGGGCTGTGTGTACCAGGGAGAGAGAGAAGGGCATGGAAGAATGATAATCAAGCACTCGATACAAAAAGACTAGAGAGAGACAAATTTTTTTTTTTATCACTCAAAAAAATCTTTATTGATAAAAGAAGAACTCATTACATTAAGAAAAGAAGATGGGTGTAAAAAATATTATCACGAGACATATCAATTCCAATTAAATTGACACCAATATAATCGCTCAATCCCTTACAAACAGACCATCGAAAGTTGGTGAGATACTTAAAAAAACAAAAAAAACAAAAAAACACACAAACTTATACATCTCTGGATATTGGATTGTGTGTATGTGTGTACTAGGTAGAAAGTTGGAACATATATCATCAGAAAAAAGTGTTTGAGATTTGAGTTTAATATATACGTTTAGAAAATTATACTAATTCACCTGTCATTATAATTATTTAGACGGAATAAAAATATTAAACTCATGCATTATCTATTTTCTTGTTTTATTTTACTCCCTCTTTTCTTTTTTTTTTCCTTTTCTACGCTTTACTTTTTTTTTATGTAATTTTTTCTGTTTTTTTATTAAGAATTATTGTCTTATATCTAAGCAAAAAGTTTGTAAAATAAGACTACTAACCACATGGATGGGAATATAATTTTCAAAATATCGGAGGTAAAATGTAATTAGATCAAATCTTAGGAGATGTTAGTGTAAACCCTGGTTAAAATTCAATTTCAAAAAATATTAGTTGATAGTGAAAGTTTAGACACGAAATCTGAGTAGTCTCTATCATTACTCTTCATGTTACAAATGAATTTTATCTTGTATTTAACGCTACACTAATGTGAGATATTTAGGACATTGTTTAGTTTGAATTTTCAAGATTTACCTTTTAGAAAATTTTTATTTTTATTTTTCGTATTTTTTTATTTTCACTGAATATTTTTTATATTCTAAGCAATTTTTTTAATTTTTAGATATACCTAATATACACTTAAAAAATATTACATTTGTCATTTCTTTTTTAGAAAATTCACTAAATATCAAAAAAAAAAACACACACACAACAATTCAATACATTTTTCCTATTCTTGTGTATTTATTAATTTTTTAAAATATTTTTTATAAATATTTTACTTTTTAGATACATCTAAATAAAATGCATCTAAAAAAGTAAAAAAATTGTTTAAAATTTAAAAAATATTCACTTAAAATAAAATAAAAAAATGAAAAACAAAATACTCATTTTTTTTTAAAATTAAATTTACAAAATTGAAACCAAACACACTAATTTCTAAAAACGAAATTATTATTTAGTTCAGATTCATTTTATAAATAAATCTTATAATACATTAATTAAATATCAACCACATAATGACACGTTATTGGATTATTTTTATGGGATAATAGAGTTTTCTAAGAGGTTGTTTGGAATATTCTAAATAAATGTATTTTTTGAATTTTTATAAAAAGATGTGTAAAAAAATAAAGATGAGATATTGATTGATATAACTCAAAAAAGATAAAAAGATAAAAAATATGAACTTATTTAGCCTTTCCAAACAAAGCCTTTGAGAAGGCCTAAATAACCAACTCAAGAACGAAACCTAACTCGGACCATCCAATAATTTCCACAAAGTGACTCACGGCAGCCAAAATCTTTGTATGTATAGATGAGACAAAAGGTCACGGTCGAAGCCAATGAGGATTGAGAAATACTACTGGAATAACTTCTCTCTCACACAGTCACACACACTGGGCATACTCACTCTCACACATTCACACACTGGATACTCACAAATAGAATTGCAAACAAGTCAAGTCGAGCCTAGTTTTAGTATATTTGAACTTGTTTATTAAGATTTTAATCAGTTCGAGCGAGATCGAGCTCGAGCTCAATAAAAATTTAATGAACCGAGTTCGAGCCGAGTTGGCTTAGGCTCGACTCGAGCTCGAGCCTGTTCACGAGCCTTAACGAGCTAAAAAATTTATAAATTCATACTTGCATGTGAGACTAAAGTTACAATTAAAACTTTGATTATATAATTATATATACAATATATATAAACATACTTAAAAAAAGTCTATATTTTACTAAAATAATAATATCTACTACTACTATTATATAAATGTACTATCTATAGTTAACTGTTATTTACATTTATATTTTTTTAAATATGTAAATAGCATATTTCTCTTATTTTTTATACATATTTTTATATTATTTAATATATAAATAATAAATATTAAATGAGCCAACTAACGAGCCGAGCTTACGAGCCGAACTTTAGAATGTTTGAATTTTTTTATTAAAAATTTAACGAGCTCGAGCTCGAGCTCGATAGCAAAAAAAATTAGCGAACCGAGTTCAAACGAGCTCTTACTGAGCCGAGCTCGAGCCTGTTTATAAACGGCTCTGTTCATTTACAGCCCTACTCACAAATCAAATGTTGTGTGTGGAATTGACCCACCTCCATTAAAAAAAAAAAAAAAAAAAAAAAAAAAAAAAAAAAACAAGGTTTTAAACAACAAATAGTTTAACATACCACAACTGCATAAAATGATTTGTTCATGATATATATATGTGTATGATAATAGCCCGTGAATGTGAGCCAAAATAAAACTACGTCTCCAATCTCTCTACCCATTACATGACAAAATCACAACTCCCACGTATAGACAATTTGCTGGCCGGCCACACTCACATGCCACCAAAATCCAACACAACCCCTCACCCCTCCTCCTCTTCTTTATATTACACCACCAGACAATTTGCTGGCCGGCCACACTCACATGCCACCAAAATCCAACACAACCCCTCACCCCTCCTCCTCTTCTTTATATTACACCACTGGTGGCTGCAAATGGGATGTGTTTAAATTTGTAACAATTTGATGAATTATAAAAATGAGTTGATTTTAAATTTTGTTAATAGTTTATTAGAGTAGTTAACAATATAAACAATTTTTTTTTTTTAAAAAGATGTGACAAAACTTTAAAATTGTTATGAATTTTATGTTTTATATAATAAAATAGATTTAATACGTACAAATTATACATAAAATTAATATAGAATGATGTAATGCATTTTATTAAATTTAGCCAAAAAGACAATTCAATTTATTTTACTTCATAAATCCCTTAATGAGGAGGCACATAATTGAGCAAAGATAGAATTAATTTTTTTTCTTAGACAATATTGCCCATGCACACACATATACACGCGCGCGCGCGCACACACACATATATATATATATATTATAAAACTCTTTTGATAAGGAACACTTTTATTTTATTTTATATAAGTTAAAAAATTGTGTATGTGTATTTTTGGCTGGTTCATTTAGTATGTATTTTATTTTTTATAAAAGTAAAATGTTATTGTAAATCAGAGTAACATGTTACTATTTATAACAATTTCGATGGTATTTTTTTATTATTTTATATTTTTTAAGAATTTTATAATCAACATGGATCTTATTTGATAAATTTTGATAAAAGAATTCTAAAAATACTACTTTTATTAAAAATCAACATGTGGATCAAAAATTATATTATTTTAAAGTTTAAAATAGTAAATTACTCACTAAGTATATTTTGATAATAGTAGTATGTGTTAGAATTTTGAATAAATTTTTTTTACACTTGAAATTATTGCATTAATGTTCTATTATGAGGATATTTTGATCAAATTCTCTAGTTTTTAAATATTTTTTTCCTGTATATATAGTATTACTGTACACCATATCACCATTGAAACACAATTCAAAATTTTCCTTATATTACCCTTTTGTCCTCTAAATCAAACAGAACCCCAGCCTCCCCTCCTTTGTATTACCCTCTCTCCTCTGTCTCTCTCTGTGCAACCTGAGGAGAGAAAAGCAATAAGACCCTTTTGCAGCCACAAAAAGTTTCTTCACAGCATCTGCTGCTTCAGTAGCCTCATTGCATCCCCATATATATCAACTGATCAAAAGCCTGAAACTCCCTGAGAATGAATTTTCTTTCCCCGATTTGACTTCCAACTAAGTTGTTTTTTTCTTTTTGGGGTGAGAGAATTTTTCCCTCATTCCGACTTGTCATCTTTCTTTTCCATGCGAAAAGAACAGTAAATCCTCAGGTAAAAAAAAGCTGACCAGTCTATTTTACCTCTTCGATCCATTTTCAGAACTTTCTTTCAAAACTCTACTGTCACTCAATCAATAATAGATCGTTTCCAAATGCCCCAAAGACACCACATCTAGTCTCGTCCCTTTCTCTCCTCTGCTTTTCTCAGTCTCATTTTTCATTCTCTCTGTCTTCTCAAATTTGATATCCTCTCTCTCTCTCTCTCTCTCTCTCTACCCATGATGCAATTCACTGAAACTCCACCACCAACCTTCCACCAAATCTCTCCATTCACAAGCCTCCTCTCTATGAACAAAAACCAAATTCATCGAACTCGGCCGTGGCCGGGTTTTCCGACATCGAAGTCGGCTTTGGGAAGCTTGGGCGATGCCAATTGCATGGAACAATTACTCGTTCACTGCGCAAACGCAATTGAAAGCAACGATGCGACTCTGGCTCAGCAAATCTTATGGGTTCTAAACAACATCGCACCTCCCGACGGCGATTCGAATCAGCGACTCACTTGTGGGTTCCTCCGAGCTCTCATCGCTCGAGCGGCCAAGAGCGGGAGTTGTAAAATGCTCACTGCCGTAGCGAACGCGAACGCTAACGCTAATCTAGCGATCGACACCCACAAATTCTCAATCATCGAGCTCGCCAGCTTCGTTGACTTGACTCCGTGGCATCGATTCGGGTTCACTGCGGCCAATGCAGCGATTCTAGAAGCTGTCGAGGGTTGCTCTGTCATTCATATGGTTGATTTAAGCTTGACGCATTGCATGCAAATTCCTACTCTGATTGATGCGATAGCGAGTCGGCTAGAGGGACCTCCGCTCATCAAGCTCACCGTGGCCGGAGCCACCGAAGACGTGCCGCCGATGCTCGATCTTTCATACGAGGAGTTGGGTACAAAGTTAGTTAACTTCGCTCGGTCGCGTAATGTTTCGATGGAGTTTCGAGTGATTCCTTCGAGTTCTTCAGATGGGTTCTCTTCATTAATCGAACAACTCCGAATTCCACAACATTTAGTGAAATCAAACAATGCTACAGAGGCTTTAGTAATAAACTGTCACATGATGCTTCACTACATACCCGAAGAGACCCTATGTTCTTTCGAAAATCCTCCGACTTCCTCATACCGAACAATGTTTCTCAACTCGCTTCGCGATTTAGACCCTACAATCGTTGTTTTAGTCGATGAAGATGCGGATTTTACATCCAATGATTTGGCGTGTAGATTAAGATCGGCTTTTAATTATCTATGGATACCGTATGATACGGTGGACACGTTTCTACCTCGGGAGAGCAAGCAGAGGCAGTGGTACGAAACGGATATTTGTTGGAAGGTGGAAAATGTGATAGGGCATGAGGGTGTCCAAAGGGTGGAGAGGCTGGAGCCGAAGAGCCGGTGGGTGCAAAGGATGAGGAATGCGTGTTTTCGGGGGATTTCATATAGCGAAGAAGCAGTTTCGGAGGTGAAGAGTATGCTGGATGAGCATGCAGCTGGGTGGGGGTTGAAGAGGGAAGAAGATGATCTTGTGCTCACATGGAAAGGCCACAATGTGGTGTTTGCTACTGCTTGGGTACCTACTTAATTGATGTTTTTTAATTTTATTTTTACTATTTCAACTCATTAATCTTTTTTTTCTTAATTGGTGATCCATTCTTCTTCTGCTAATTATTATTACTTTTGAAGTAGATGAGAGCTAACTATCTTTAATGTTTTCAGGGTTTTAAGTTAACCAGTTGGCATTAACTTGGTATATTTTTTTGGCATTACCCTAATTATTGTTAATTAATCATGACTCTTTTATTTTTTATTTTTTTTTTCTGCATTTAAGATTGTGACCCAAACACTAGAATCTCTCCTATGACTATTGTCCTTCCCATCTCTCTCATAGTCCATGATGATTATGAGCAACTTCTATTTAACTTACTTTCATTGGGTCCAAATAATAGCACATTGTAGGACAATGTGGTTAGGACGAATAAATATCAAATATAATAATGGCGATATCAATAAGAGAATTTGCATTACAATAGTGGAGACTGTATGTATGGGTGGTTTAGTGGAGGACAAAGGTGGTCCGTCCAATCTTATTTGTGTTTTTATCGATCAAGATGGCACCACATGAGATGCCAATATCTGTGTCCAAACAGTCTAGGCTAAGCGCAGAAGAATGCTCAACCAAAGGCTGAGTTAGTATGAACTACATTGGATATTCCAAGTTGTTTAGATGAAATTTCAATAAAATCTTGATCAATTACACAATTGTCATTAATGCAAAAACCAGTTTGTATAATCATCCAGGCCAAACGTTACAAGGAAATGGTCTTTTTTCGCTATTAACTCGTGTACTGGTATTCTGGACAAAGAACTCGTCTGTGAAAAGGGTAAACTAAAGCTTAATGCCTAACTTTCCCATAATCTGGCTGCTGTTCTGGAAGAATGCCAATGTTGCACATAAATTATGACATGAAAAACAGAAACTTCTAACAAAATAATTGGTAAAAAAAATAAAAATAAAATAAACCTTTTTAGATGTGATAAAATTGCAATATCCGACTTCTAAATGACAAAATTTGAATAAAAACTAGGTAGGCCATAATAAAGCAGTGAACTTTACTAGTTGGACCATTTCAATCAAACATGAGACTTTTGAATAATTTCTGACAATATCAGCTCGAGCCAATAATTACTGTTTTACCATCTGGACATTCCCGACATTTCCAAAGAGAGGGATTGCCTCAAATCAAGCCCATGGTAAATAACCAAGCTACTTTCCTCCTCGGCCTCGGGAAGGCAAAGTACCTTTTTTATTCCTTGGCCTTACCTTGTTTGCACAATTCTCATACAATGAAACCAACTCAACAAAACCATCCTTTAGAGCATCTCCAATGCACTAGGCATATAATACTTGTTAGTTAAAATGCCTAGTATAATTCACTTTTTTCAATTCCAATGCACTAGACATATGATTAGGCATTTTGCCTCAACTCATATTTACTAGTTACATGTAGCTAGCCTTCAATACTAGGCAAAATGTACTCAATCACTAGGATCATTTCCCTCCATCTTTGTTGTTGACGTGGCATTCTATAAAATTAATAATATTTGGATAAATAGCTAAAATAAAGAGCATGGTTGGAGTAAAAACATAAAACAGTCGATAGGCAAAATAAAATATATACTTTATAGTAATATTTAGATAGGTAAAATGCCTATTACCGTTGGAGATGCTCTTACAATGGAATCACTCTTTCTCTGCTTATCCTTTTCTTCCGTTTTCCTCTATTTTTCCTCTCCTCCTCTCTTCCCAATTTGGATTGCCACCAAGCTATGCTTGTAAGGCGTGGCACAACTTTTCGAGCGGAACTTCCATGTTGCACCAATGAATGTCAAAGTATTTGCATCCACCCACCATCTCCAACCTCCTTTACGAAAAAACACAGAATCTCGGATTAACACAAATATCGTACCAGATTCGGGTTTGTAAGCTATGACCTTAAATTCAAGGCGAGGCATTGCCTTACTCCTAATCAAACCAGTTTTCTGAATGCATTCTGGACACATCTTCACTCAAGGCTTCAAACTCTTCAGAGCCTCCAAGCTTCCATTCCAGTTCCTTTTTGCGATTGGTGTGGAGAGACCAAGCTGGAAATTCATCCGGGAATCCATGGCAGTAGCAGAGAAGCTTGTCCTCTGACTTCCACAAACACCTTCCAAGAGGACCCCTTGGAGCCTCAATTAACTTGAAGCAACACTGCGATTTCCTCGTGTATAAGTGGCAGATGAGAATCTGATCATCAAAACAGTCCCAGAAAAGGCTTCCATTGAAAAACTGCTTAGAACCCATCAATGTTTCGTGATGCAACTCTGGAAGCCTTTCTTCCCACTCCTCATTGTCCAGTTTCGGATGACAGGATCAGAATTTATTATGTGGAACCAAATAAAAATTAAAAGACCAAGTCAAGTGTGTGACACTCTATCCTTAAGATAGATTCGTCCCGCTACGGTATTTACGGTTGAGTGGCATCTATCTCCCAGGATACAATGATCTTCACAAATTTGTAGTAGCACTCCACACAAATTTGTACGGTGAACTAGAACCTTGTGCTCAAATACTCTCTTTAATTTTCCAAAAATGATATGAAGAATATACAACCAGAGATAAAATCTGAACAGCAAAAGGGTGTTTTTGGAACAATCTTCTGTGTAAATAAAATTAATTGAAACAAAGCCAAACAAAATAAAATAAAACTTACAGAATTTATTATGTGGAACCAAATAAAAATTAAAAGACCAAGTCAAGTGTGTGACACTCTGTCCTTAAGACAGATTCACCCCGCTACGGTGCTTACGGTTGAGTGGCGTCTATCTCTCAGGATATAATGATCTTCATAAATTTGTAATAGCACTCCACACAAATTTGTACGGCGAACTAGAGCCTTGTGTTCTAATACTCTCTTTAATTTTCCTAAAATGATATGAAGAATATACAAACAGAGATAAGATCTGGATGGCAAAATGGTGTTTTTTAGACTGATTTTTCTTTGTCCCTGGACTGCTAGAAAATGGATTAATATATATAGGCAACATCATGACTGTTTGGACAACCTGAACAGGTATAAAAAGTAGTCAACAGGTGCCAAATTCAAATGAACAAATCTGTTTGAAAATTGAATCTGACCGTTGTTTGGAACAATTTTTCAAACTTTTTGAAATATGTATCCGTTGCAGAACTATTATTCAAACTGTTGGAATATTCTTTATTAAACTATTTTGAATAGTTTAATCAAATAAAGCCAATATTGGAATAGATTTATTAAAACTTATTTGCAATATAAATATTAATCTATTTGACAAACTTTAGGAAACCACTTAGGAACCCAAAAATTTGAATTTAGATTTAAATTAAATTCCCACAATAATTTCTTATTGAAAAAATTCAAATGAATTTTTGTCTAAAAAAAAATTAATGTTAGACCCGAAAACGACGTCAACATCCCATTCACTCATAAATGGTTTTGACGTTCCATCTTCATCGTGTGACTTGCCACGCGGCAAGGAACACTTCACCTCTTCGGACCTGCCCCAAAATACGTTCGGGGCTCACTCAATTTTGGGCTGAAAGATGGCCCAAAATAAACCTAATTAAAACCAATTTTTCCAACAATCCCCCACATGAATGGAATTTGATGGAGAGAAAATGCAACAACATGATCTAATTACAAAGAGTACAGAAATTGAAAATATTCTGTAAAGAATAGGTAGCTTTTGGCTTTGAACCTTCCCTTGTGAGACACTATCGGATTTACTAGCTAACTAGTGAACATGATATCTTGAACTGTTCAGCCGTTTATGTAAACCAAGACAATAGAACTCACACAGAATATCTCCAGACACAGTTTAGTTCTCATTATTGTGTTCATTTTAGCCCTGAACAACCTGGTCTTTCACGAGTGCTCTAGAGAATTGTAGCCCTTCACAAATCTCATAGAACCGGCCCAGTTCAGACTCATACAGGTGATTCTTATGAAAAGTATCATGTCATACTCCACTAGGTATACCTAAATATAAGAATTATTAAAAGTATTACTTAACCTAAAACGCTGCAGACATTACTAGTTCATCATAAAAATGGGTAGAAGTTGAACTCTCCAGTGATCCTTCTGAGTTATTCACAACTCGGTTGTCCCTTTGAATCTAGATCTTGGGATCTCCAGTCAACTAGGTTGCGTTGTCGTTGTGGCAACTATTATTTAATAGGCTTAAGTCTCATTCCCCTCGATAAATTCTGAACTAGCTCTCTTGCTAACCCTTTGGTTAGTGGATCCGCTATGTTGTCTTTAGACTTAACATATTCAATGGAAATAATTCCATTAGAGAGTAGTTGTCGCACGGTGTTATGTCGACGACGAATGTGTCGTGACTTACCGTTATACATATGACTCTGTGCTCTATCTATTGCTGATTGACTATTGCAATGCATGCATATAGCAGGCACCGATTTTGGCCAAATTGGAATATCTTCAAAGAAGTGGCGAAGCCATTCTGTTTCTTCCCCAGCTTTGTCTAAAGTTATGAATTCTGATTCCATAATAGACCTAGCAATGCAAGTCTGTTTGGAAAATTTTCAAGATACAGCTGCCCCACCAAGAGTAAATACATACCCACTGGTGGACTTCGAATCTCTAGTACCCGATATCCAATTTGCATCACAATATCCTTCAAGTACTGCTGGATATCTACTATAATTAAGCCCAATGTTACGAGTAAATCGGAGATATCTCAGAACCCTTATAATTGCTTTCCAGTGTTCTACTCCTGGATTACTCGTATATCTACTTAATTTACTTATTGCATAAGCTATATCTGGGCGAGTGTAGTTCATCAAGTACATTAAGCTACCAATAATTTGGGCATACTCTAATTGAGAAATACTTTCCTATACATTCTTAGAAAGATACAAATTAACATCTACAGGTGTTCTAGCAAGATGATCATCATCTTTGCTGAATTTGTCAAGTATTTTCTCAATGTAATGAGATTGTGACAAAGCATATCCTTCTAATGTTTTGGCAATTTTCATACCAAGAATTACATCAGCAATACCCATGTCCTTCATGTTATAATATTTATTCAACATTTTCTTAGTAGTTTTAATCATATCATTATTACTACCTATGATGAGCATATCATCTACATAAAGACATATAATGACATAACCTTTATCTGTGTTTTTAATATAAACACATTTGTCACACTCATTAATTTTAAATCCATTTGATATCATTGCCTTGTCAAATTTCTCATGCTATTGCTTTGGCGCTTGTTTTAAACCATATAATGATTTAACCAATTTACACACTTTCTTTTCTTTTCCTGGAACAGAAAAACCTTCTGGTTGTTCCATGTAAATTTTTTCATTTAACTCATCATTTAAGAAAGCGATTTTCACATCCATTTGAGGAATTTCTAGATTGTATAGAGATGCAATGGCAATTAGCATTCTAATGGATGTTATTCTAGTAACCGGTGAGTATGTGTCAAAGTAATCAAGACCTTCTTTTTGTCTAAATCCTTTGACCACAAGTCTTGCCTTGTACTTGTCAATTGATCCATCCGCTTTCATTTTCCTTTTGAAAATCCACTTGTACCCAAGAGGTTTACAACCTGGTGGTAAGTCCACTAATTCCCAAATGTGATTTTGCAAGATGGATTCAACTTCACTGTTGACAGCTTCTTTCCATAAAGGAGCCTCAGGACTGGACATAACCTCTTTATAAGTTAAAGGCTCATTTTCTAACAAATATGTTAGAAAATCTGGACCAAAAGATTTTAAGATTTTAGCACGTTTACTACGCCTAGGTTCCTCTTCCTCATTTTGATCTAACTCTTGTTCTTGATCATGTTCTTGATCTTGACTAGTAATAGCATCATGAGATCTTTTATTGTTACTAATCTCTTGTCCAGTCTTATTTGGAAATACATGTTCAAAGAAAGATGCATTCCGAGATTCAATAATAGTATTTACATGCATTTCGGAATGTTCTGATTTATAAATCAAAAACCGATATGCACTACTATTCTTGGCATAACCAATGAAAATGCAATCAATGGTCTTAGGACCTATCTTAGTCTTTTTAGGACTTGGAATAGCCACTTTAGCCAAACACCCCCACACTTTTAAGTATTTGTAGGATGATACTCTTCCATGCCACAATTCATAAGGTGTTTGATTCACTTTCTTTCGGAGTACTTTATTAAGTATATACTTAGCAGAAAGTATTGCTTCCCCCCACAAGTTCTGAGGTAATCCATAACTTATTAACATGGCATTCATCATTTCTTTTAAAGTCCTATTTTTCCTTTTAGCAATCCCATTTTGCTGAGGTGAGCAAGAAGCGGTGGTTTGATGAATTATTCCATGTTCTTTACAAAATTTACCAAAAGGTGATTCATATTCACCACCTATATCACTTCTTAGTTTTTTGATTTTCTTACCAAGTTGATTTTCAACTTCATTCTTATATTGAATGAAAGTTTTCAAAGCTTCATCTTTGGTTCGAATTAAATAAACATAACTATATCTAGTATAGTCATCTATAAAAGTGATTAAATATTTTTTCCCACCTCTGGTTTGAATTGATTTAAAATCACAAATGTCACTATGAATTAGTGCAAGTGGTTCCGTACTTCTTTCAATTGAATGAAAAGGAGTTTTAGATAATTTGCCTCAACGCAAATTTCACATTTATGATTTGAATCAATGTCAAATTTAGGTAAACATTCCATATTAATTAATCTACGCAAAGATCTATAATTAACATGTCCTAGTCTACGATGCTATAAATTTGAAGACTCAAGCAAGTAAGAAGAATATGTATTATTAATAACTGAGGGTATAACGGTCATTACATTTAACTTGAAAAGGCCATCAGACATGTAAGCTTTTCCTACATACATCTCATTCTTAGTAAGTACAAATTTATCACTCTCAAATACTAGCCTAAACCCATTCTTACTCAACAAAGATCCGGAAACAAGATTCTTGCGAATGTCCGGTACATGCAGCACATTGTTGAGAGTGAGTTCCTTCCCAGATGTCATCTTGAGTACAATCTTTCCTTGTCCTTCAACTTTGAAAGTTGAGAAGTTGCCCATAAAAAGTTGTTCACCATTGTCCACTGTAGAATAAGATGTGAACATCTTTTTGTCGGCACAAATATGGCGAGTAGCACCAGTGTCCACCCACCATTCTTTAGGATTTCCGATAAGATTTGCCTCAGAAACAACTGCAGAAAGATTGATATCATCTATACCATTAGAAATATTATCCACTTCGGTCATATGGGCTTGAGCAGGCTTCTTGCTTGTTCTTCTTTTGCTTTTGCCTTTGCTACGGCAATCTTTCGCCCGATGTCCCTGTTTGTCACAGATGTAACATTTGCCATTAAACTTGTACTTTTTATTCCCCCCCCCCCCCTTTAGAGCCCTGTGATGAACTTTCTCTAGAAGACTTTCGTTTCTTGGTTTTTGAAGCATGTTCCACCACATTTGCCTTAGATGCCATAGGATGCTTACCAGCCCGCTTTTCAGAATTGCAGTTGTCCTCCTCAATCCCAAATGCACAATTAATTCTTCCATAGAAATTTTTTTGCGCTTGTGTTTGAGGTAGTTCTTGAATTCCTTCCAGCCCCTTTTGGTAATTTTTCAGTTAAGGCTGCAACTTGAAAGGATTCACTGAGAGACATTCCTTCTGCGTAAATGTCATGCAGAATGAGTTGGAAATCTTGAACTTGGCTAATCAAAGTTTTTGAATCAACCATTACAAAATCCAGGAATCTGCCAACCACAAATTTCTTTGAGCCGACATCTTCCGTTTTGTATTTTTTATCCAAAGACTCTCAAAGTTCCTTTGCTGTCTTGATAGGACTGTAGACGTTGTATAATGTGTTGTCAAGTCCGTTCAAGATGTAGTTCCGGCAAAGGAAATCAACATGTTTCCAGGCATCAACCGCAGCAACCACTTGCCGGTCGGTTTCATCCTCTTTCAAAATAGGAGCATCCTCACGGAGGAAAAGAGCCAGGTTCAGAGTTGTACGATAGAAAAACATTTTTTGTTGCCATCTTTTAAAGTCTGTTCCTGAGAACTTCTCTGGCTTTTCACCGTGATTTACCAGTACTGTTACAACAGGAGAGGGGGTTGGCATCATTGCAGCCACCACAGTAGGTACTTGTTTGGGCATTAGTTTCAGTAGCCATCAATTCTAATTTATAAAACAAAATTAGAATTAGAATTTACACTACACAGAAAATTAAACCAAATTCACATAATTAAATTCTGTAAAAAATAAAAGAAACAAGAATAAAACTTTTATTTTCCAATTAATTTGGAAATAAAATAAAATTTTATTCAACCAAAGTAATTCCACACAGGAAATTAAATTCTGTAAAATAAAAGAAATAAGAAAATAACTTTTATTTTTTAATTAATTTGGAAATAAAATAAAATTTTATTTAACCAAATTAATTCCACACAGAAAATTAATTTCTGTAACACTTCAATAATTAAAATACTAAAATAGAATTTTAAGTAATGAAAACTCAGAAAATAATTTCTATAACCCAAAATTAATTTCTGAAAAAATTTCACAAAAATATATTCTGAATTGTTAATGACACCAGTATCGTACTACTAGTTGTCAAAGAAAATAGACAGCATATTACTACTATCTGTCAAATAACATATAATCACTATTTGTTTTTCCAACCAAAATATTATTTTGTAAATCCACAGAAAATAGTTTTCTTAAAAGAAAAAAGAGAAAAGGAAACAAACGAAAAATTCTGTAAACAGAATAATTAAAATTCTGTCTTAAGATTGTTGGAACGATCTTCTGTGTAAATAAAATTAATTGAAACAAAGCCAAACAAAATAACATAAAACTTACAGAATTTATTATGTGGAACCAAATAAAAATTAAAAGACCAAGTCGAGTGTGTGACACTCTGTCCTTAAGACAAATTCGCCCTGCTACGGTGCTTACGGTTGAGTGGCGTCTATCTTCCAAGATAGAATGATCTTCACAAATTTGTAGTAGCACTCCACACAAATTTGTACGGCAAACTAGAACCTTGTGTTCTAATACTCTCTTTAATTTTCCGAAAATGATATGAAGAATATACAAACAGAGATAAAATTTGGACAGCAAAAGGGTGTTTTTCAGACTGTTTTTTCTATATCCCCGGACTGCGGGAAAATGGATTAATATATATAGGCAACATCATGACTGTTTGGATAGCCCGAACAGGTATAAAAAGTAGTCAACAGGTGCCAAATTCAAATGAACAGATTTGTTTGAAAATTGGATCTGACTGCTGCTTGGAACAATTTTTCAAACTTTTTGAAAAATGTATCCGTTGCAGAACTATTATTCAAACTGTTGGAATATTCTTTATTAAACTATTTTGAATAGTTTAATCAAATAAAGCCAATAGTGGAATAGATTTATTAAAACCGGTTTGGAATATAAATATTAATCTATTTGACAAACTTTAGGAAACCACTTAGGAACTCAAAAATTTAAATTTAAATTTAAATTAAATTCCCACAATAATTTTTTATTGAAAAAATTCAAATGAATTTTTGTCTAAAAAAAAATTTAATGTTAGACCCGAAAACGACGTCAACTTCCCATTCACTCATAAATAGTTTTGACGTTCCGTCTTCACCGTGTGACTTGCCACGCGGCAAGGAACATTTCACCTCTTCGGACCCACCTCAAAATACGTTCGGGGCCCACTCAATTTTGGGCTAAAAAATGGCCCAAAATAAGCCTAATTAAAACCAATTTTTCCAACAATCACCACTTCGGTACCATGGTCTCTGCCTCTTGGCCTGAAAAGACACACAACCTTGTACTGAAGGAAACCACTGCTATTAATGTCTGCAAGTAATGCGTAGAAAACCCTGTTGGACTGCCTACAGGGATGAGGAAGGGCCACCTTTTCCCTTGTCAAAGCATTGCATACAAAATAAGTTGTGACAAAATTGATGGAATTGGTGTTTGCTACAGAGTAAGAGGCCATTGCAAGAGTCAATGAGCTTGACCTCATCTTCCTACCCCTCTGCTTCAAGAATTTCAGGGAAGGGACCGGGAGGCAACCAGCTTCGGATTCTATGGGTACAAATTGAATTTCATCATACTCTGTATCCATATCATCTGAAAATGTTACCGTCTGGTAGAAAAACCCTGTGAAACTAGTACTGGCAATGGCTCTACAACTACAAGAGTGTTTGGCAGTAAAATCCACCCGTGTTAATAAGCCAGAGATGCTTTTGGATATAGAATTGAATTTGAAAACAGTTTTCAGTGGCAGATGTGAGAAGATCTCTAATATGATTTCGAATTTTGCTGGTAGTTTTGAGAATATCTCCGACGTGATATCTCCCTTTTCTTCTTCTTGTTCTTCTTTCATAGTAATGGACTCAATGCGTGCTGGAAAATCACCATTAGAGTCACTGACCTTGCAGTCACAATCCATGTTTTCTGCATGAAGTTGGATCAGAGATTGTAACAAAAACTAAAAGAATAAGAAGAATTTTTATTTTTTGGAAGAAAAAAAAAGGTGACGTAAGGCATTATAAAAATAAAAATAAAAAGAATCTGAAAAACCCAGTTAACAAAAATGCAAGGAATACAAACACCAAACATAGATGGATCAAAAACAATGTAACGTCTACATCCACGCGAGTCTTGTGACTAATTTTGTATTTGATTTTAGTGTTAGTAGCATTGTTTTAATGGAGCTATAGTTCGTGCCGGAACATGGAACACAATTATTGTTTTTTTTTAAAATAAAAGCAAGAATTATTATAGATCAACAAACTGATCGAACACAATATATATGAATGAACCAACTAAGCT
The DNA here is from genome assembly GCF_055761805.1 of Camellia sinensis. Lineage (NCBI taxonomy): Eukaryota > Viridiplantae > Streptophyta > Magnoliopsida > Ericales > Theaceae > Camellia > Camellia sinensis. Next base: position 215,724,837 of record NC_138961.1, read on the forward strand.
ACATTCTCAATTGAGAGGTTTGCTGGGCCGAACTTTGTCAAAAGTATCCTTACCCATTATGGGACTTTCTTTAGTTGTTTGTTTTTTCCCCGTTATGAGGGTCTCTTCTATTATTTAGTTGATTTTGGGGCTTTAAATGGGCTCCCGTTAGTGGACGGTGGGATTAGTCCCCTAAGAATTAGTCAAAATGCGCACAAGCTGGTCCGGATACTTGAGTTATCAAAAATTTAGTTGATTTTGGGCTTGACGGCTTGTATTGTTGAACTTTTTTAAATGATTGATTGTTTAGTTTGACATAATTTGACCCCAAAAAAAAGGTAAATATATAGTTGTGTTTAGCTTAGTTTTGGAATGGTGATTCGTTTTTTGAACTTGTGATTTGAGTGTGGAATTGTGAGTTAAGTTTTGAAAAGAAAAAATTTGTTTAGTTATGAGTTTTGAAAAAAGTTTTTAAATTTCGAATTTTGAAAAAAAAAATTGAATTTTGAAAAGTTATATATATATTTTGAATGAATAATTTTAAATAAAAAAAAAAATAGATACCATCAACAAATTCTGTAAAATCTTTTTTCATTCAATCATGTGTATTGTGTGTGTTCGAATTTTGTGTTGGTACAAGAACTGCAAGAACAAACACAGAAGGAAGATTGCATATTGCATACCCACTGCGTCCACAGATGTGATTATTGGGATCTAAGAAAAATTAGACAACAACAAGACATATAATAATAATCAAAACCTATAACTAATTAGGGCAGAAATCACATAAATTAGGGTACAAAAAAACTGAACATAAAACCAAAACCAATTACGACACATAAATTATAGAAATTAGGAGACAGTTTCCTCCATTAAAATGTGCTAAAAACACAGAGAGAGTGAGCACTCACCCAGTGGCTGAGGCTGGACGCCGAAGAAGCAAATAATAAGAGAAAAACGTCCTCTTCTCAGGAATTCTATAATTTTTTTTATTATTTTTTTTTTTGGTTTCCATATTTGATGGTACAATATCTATTATAAAATAATAATTTTAATTATTTATTTTGATAAAATTTTTATTTGAATCTTTATATATATATTAATTTTAGTTAGATTATTTGTATATTTTGATAATTCTAATTCTATTGTATTATAAATGTGTAATTATCATATAATAATTTTATATGATATATATTAAATTATAAAATAGTAAAATAAATACTCATTTTGATATTAAAAATAATACTTAAATTAGAAGAAATATTAATAACATAAAATTAAAAGTAATTCTAATTATTTAATTTTCTTTTATATTCATTTAGAAAAAATAAAAATAAAAATATGTTATAATTGGATTATCATATAATGATTTTATATGATATATATGTATATATTAATATGTAAGATTGTAAAATAAATACTTTTAATTAAATTAAAATATCAGTTATATTAAAAAAAAAATTCAATAATGACTAATCAAGAAAGAATCACATAACAATATCCAAACTCAAAAAAACATAATGAAAATATCCAAACAATAAATACATCTTAGCGTGTAATCATTTTTAATATGATGTCAAAACATAAAAGAATTTACTGTTCAACAATTGAAAAAGTAAATCAAGCAATAAATCCAAATTTTAGAGGTTCCTTGAGAGTATTACTGTGTGGGTAAAAATCTGACCACACTGCCCGTTTAGTGATCAGCAGCAAAGCACCGGCAGAATAGATGGCTCCGACAACCTGTAACAGAAAGAAAAAGCTTCGGCGGTGGTTCTTCCACCCGGGGGCACTCCGACGATCAAGTCAGTATGTTTCTCAAGGATAATCAAGTATTAAACTGAATACTCAAGGTATGAATTACATACCTTAGACCCACGGGGGTGCCTCTCTTTTATAATATACTTAATCCAAGTCCAACTAGAAATATGACTTCTGTGTACCCCAATCTTAGTACTTACTCTGGACTCTTTAGGAGATAGAGATAAACTCCCTAAGAGGTTTATCCTTATCTTAATTAAGTCCCCTCTTTGCTTCAGGACTCTTGTCCCTTATCTTCGGATTCCGACATATTCGGAGATGACCTCGGCTTATCCGGGATTACCTCGGCTTAACTACCAGGGCACGTGGCACCTCGGCTGACACGTCGGCGTCACCATGCCACGTGTTGGTATTCAGAAAATATGTCCCCACAACTGCCCCCTAGGTTCCATTACCTCGGCATTCTGAGATGATGGAACCTACACTGTTCGAAATTTTGTCACTTCTTTTCTGAGCAATGGTTCAAAAAAAACTGTTTTGCCAAGATTATCTTCTTTCAGCCGACGTGTTCTCTTCGGAGAACGAGGCTTCGGTCGTACTCCCCTACGCGCATGAGCTGTCATGCATATCCAACTGTTTCGTTTACGTGTTTCGTCTTTATTGGAGCGTGTCAGTGACGCGTCTGAAGCTGTCTGTTCGTTCGTCTGCGCCGTCTGACGCATGCGTTGCTCTAGGCGCAATAATTGCCCTATTTTTGCCGCCGTTTCAAATTTTTGACAAAACTCTTTTTTGCCTCTTCTTTTTCTTCACTTTTTTCATTCTGTCTTTTCGTTCTCTCTCTTTCTGAAAGCTTTTTCTTCTTTGAATCCGCCATTGCTTTAAACTTTCTCCTGGAACTGCTTTTGATCCTTCATTCTTGCAAAAGCCCTCTTTGTTGTTGCAACTGGTTTCTGGGTTTGGTGAGCACTGCCTTGGCTTCATTTGTTCTGGTAAGACCCTTTCTTTTAATTCTTCAATTCTTTTTATGTGCTTTTGTCTGTCTACTGCCATTACTGATTTTGTTCGAGGTCTGGGATTTATTTGTCTCTTGAATTTGTGGCTATACTTTGAGCTTCTATGCTTTTCCATCATTCTCTTTGCTGCTGTTTCTTGAATTGTTTCTGTATCTCTACTGCTTCTGAGAACTATACCTCTGTTCTTGAATCTGAAACTTCGCCTTTGTTTTCTTCTTTTTTGTATCTGTCCCAGATCTGTGCCCTCGATCTTTATCTTCATAGTCCATAGATTTGGGATTTGTCTATAGAACCCTTAATCTTTAGGGAAACTTGAAAAAATGCCCATCTTTTAAGACAGATTCCTCTCAGTTTAAGCCAACATAATGGGTATGTGGAGGCATAGGGTAAATACCCCAACAAAACTTGAATACTTTAGACAAGAATTCTCTATCCCAGCCGATGTTCATCTTAAATTGGCTGGGGATAATGATACCATTGTGCCCACAGATCATACAATGCCTTTTCCAATAGTTGCTTTTACCGAATGTGGACTTCGGCTTCCACTCGATCCCCTCTTTCGTCAAGTTCTCCATTTCTATAGGCTGAACCCTATGCAACTCACTATCAATTCCTATAGGGTAATTAACGGTATTATTGCCTTAGCTAGGCAAGAAAACCTTAGAATCACCCTAGCCGACCTTCAATATTGTTATACCATGTGTCCTCTCGATCTGAAGGATAGGGGTTTTGTCTATTACCTTAAGCCGAGATCCACTCAGTACAAGATTATAGCCGACCTTCCAGACTCCAACAAGGGGGCTGGAGATGACTTTCTTATTGCCTCTGGAAATTGGGAATTTGGCCCAGATGAAGATGTCCACCTCTACCCTCTTCCTCGAACACTTACAGAGGGCAAGAGTAAGAGCCCTGAGTCAACACTTAGTTGTTTTTACTTAAGATTTTAATACTTTATTTCTGACGTCTGATTCTTTGCAGATCTTCATCAACCACCGAAAAATTTTCGTCAATCCTTCTTCCCAGGAACAGATCTGAAAACACTTCTTGGCCTCCCAATCCATAAACGAAAAGCCCCAGTATTACTAAACTTCATCCCTACATATAAATCCACCTTACCCGACGTCCCAAGAAAAAGGAAAAAGAGCCTTTCTCCACCTACAGCCACAACCTTAACTGCTTCTACATCCCGAACGGACCAAGAATCCACATCTGCCCCAGCCGATCTTCCATCAACTTCGGCCCCCTACTTAATTCCAATTCCCGAACGTAGACGCCGAAGAAAGCTTGTAAAAACAGCCGAAATGGTTCGTTCAAAGCCTGTCGTCCAAGATCTTCTTGCCGACATTCCAACTGACGCCGAAGCCGCACCAGCGCAAACAATGCTCCCACCCAAACAAAAGAAAGTAAAAAGGGCTCAGCCTAAGGCCAAGGCTACAGATGCCGAAGCTGAAGATACTGTGCCTATTTCAAAGCTGGCAGAAAGCAAGAAATCAGCCTCTGTCTCCACCAAGAGATCTGCTGAGGGTCAACCCTCAGGGTCTACACAAACAAAGCGGCCAAGGTCATCGTCTGCGACGACCTCGGCTTCAAAGAAGCCCGACGTCCCATGGGCCCCTGATCTATCTCTGGAGGACAGGCCCATTATGGCTAGCGAGAGTGCTGACGACATTAATGTTGCTGTCGCTCTTAGCACTGCTCTCCTCCTACCGAATGACTTGGAGCGAAGTGCCAGTTTTAGTGAGTATGAAAATTATGCTCTTATGCTCCAACACTCTGCTCAAGTAAGTATTTCTGTTTGTATTTATGTTTCTTCCTTCTTTTTCTTTCTGAGAAAATTTTCTGATACTTCTGTTTTCATTCAGGCTATCCAACATGCCCATTCATTTTCAATGCAATCCTTTGAGAATCGTCAAAGATTGGTTGATATGAAGAGGGAAGCAACTTCAATGAAGAGAGAATTAAGGGCCCTTGAAGTAAAAATGAAAAAACTAGAGGATCAAGCCGAGGCTGCGACGAAGAACCAAACCTTAGCTCTTGAAAAGGCCGAAGCTGCTGAAGCCGTTAAAAAAGTAGCTGAAGCCGAGAAAAGAGAGGCCGAGGCTCAGAAGGTCCAAGCGCAAAAAGAACTTCAACAAGCGCTGGCCACCAAGTAGGCCGAAATCAAAGAGGCCGATGAAAAGGCCTATGCTCAAGGTATGGCTGATGTTGCAGAAGACTACAAGCTTCAAGTCAGGCAGGCATGCAACAGGGGATTTTCCCTTGGTTGGATGTCCTTGATAAAGAAGCTTGACCTTCCTGCTGACTCGCCATTGCGTCAGGCCGATGCTATTCCGTTACCATTTCCTCCACCTCCTCCTGCTGGTGAGTCAGAGTCCGAGGCCGAGGAGGAAGATGAAGAAAATGATGATGGTGAGGCCTTGGTGAGAAAACCCAAGAATGCTGCCGAAGTCAAGTCCCCTCCTCCCGCTGGACTGGTTATGGACTTAACTCAAGATGAGGGGGATGATGATGCTGAGGAAGTATCCAAGGAGTCTGTTCCAGGGTGTCTATCATCTGACCTCCTTCTGACTGAAAGAAGTCTTGACACAACTTTGGCAGAGATAGATGCCGAAATACAAGCGGAGAAGGTGGCCGAGGAGATTCCAGCTGAATCATCCGAGGTTCCAGTTCCTGCTGCTGCTGATGTTCAAGAGTCTTGATTTTCCATTCTTTCTTCTCTGGATTTTGAACTTTGTTTTTTCTTTTAATTCCCGGACAATGTATATTCCTTCTTATGGCCGATGTGCCTTTTTCAGTATGTATTTGCAATTGTTCTTGCTATGGATATGTCAATCTTATGATGTTCTGTTGTTTGCTTCTGCGTAGTTCTATACTTAGAAATTTTTGCTTGCTTTTTGCTTTCTTTGTGCAATCTTCTCGGGGTTACATACCTCGGGTATAACTGCAAAGCTTTTACTTCGGCAAGATACTGACCTGCAAACCTTGTATAAATTTCGATAAGCACAAAACATATACTACTCAATGTATACTTTTGCCATTTTTTTTTTTTTTTTTTCAAGTTTTCAACAAGTATTTAAATAATGATTTCGTTCTAATCTACTTGTAAATTGCTACAAATTTCAACAAGCGTCTAAACAATATACTTAACCTTTGCTTCAACCCGTTAATTTTCTGTATACCTTAGTGGGTGATCATACGTCAGCTTAACATAAACTTGTAAATTGCTACAAATTTCAACAAGTGTTAAGCATCTTCTCTAGGATTTAAACAACCCACATATTGCTATGAAAACTTAAGCAATAACCTCGGCCTATCTTCGACTTGTAAATTGCTACAAATTTCAACAAGTGAAGATGAGGAATCAGCTTAATTCCAACTTGTAAATTGCTACAAATTTCAACAAATGAATTAAGGAATAACATCGGCTTATCTTCAACTTGTAAATTGCTACAAATTTCAACAAGTGAAGATAAGGAATCAGCTTGATTCCAACTTGTAAATTGCTACAAATTTCAACAAGTGGATTAAGGAATAACATCGGCTTATCTTCAACTTGTAAATTGCTACAAATTTCAACAAGTGAAGATAAGGAATCAGCTTGATTCCAACTTGTAAATTGCTACAAATTTCAACAAGTGGATCAAGGAATAACATCGGCTTATCTTCAACTTGTAAATTGCTACAAATTTCAACAAGTGAAGATAAGGAATCAGCTTGATTCCAACTTGTAAATTGCTACAAATTTCAACAAGTGGATCAAGGAATAACATCGGCTTATCTTCAACTTGTAAATTGCTACAAATTTCAACAAGTGAAGATAAGGAATCAGCTTGATTCCAATTTGTAAATTGCTACAAATTTCAACAAGTGGATCAAGGAATAACATCGGCTTATCTTCAACTTGTAAATTGCTACAAATTTCAACAAGTGAAGATAAGGAATCAGCTTGATTCCAACTTGTAAATTGCTACAAATTTCAACAAGTGGATCAAGGAATAACATCGACTTAACTTTGAGTTTGATATGCCTTCAAAAACATCCATGCATAACTTTATCAATCGATCATGTTGAAAGGATTCTGAAAAGATTTTATTGATAGCATCGGCCAAACAATGATGTTTTTCTAATGATAGAAAAATTTCAAATTACAAGTATTCCAAGGTCTGGGCAATGCTTTGCCCTCGTTGTCTTCAAGCCGATATGCTCCATTGCCTAATACTGAAGTAACTCTGTAGGGTCCTTCCCAGTTTGGGCCAAGCTTGCCCTCCCTGGGATCCTTCTTGTTCCCGACGACTTTTCTTAGGACTAAGTCGCCGACTTGAAAATCCCTCGGATTAACTTTCTTGTTGTAAGCTCTGGCAAGCTGTTGCTGGTATACTGCAAGCTGAATTGCAGCCTTCTCTCTTCGTTCTTCTAGTAAATCCAGGTCTCGGGCTAAGAGTATGTCATTGGTGCCATTCTCTACTCCCTGGGTTCTGATCCCTGGGATGCCGATCTCTAATGGGATGACTGCTTCTGTGCCATAGGCCATGGCAAAGGGGGATTCTCCTGTTGATCTTCTCGGCGTAGTCCGATATGCCCAAAGTACGTTGGGTAGCTCGTCCACCCACTTTCCTTTTGCTGCCTGGAGCCTCTTCTTTATTCCATCCAGGATTACTTTGTTGGACGCCTCTGCTTGCCCATTGCTTTGAGGAAAACTTGGGGTTGAGAAATAATTCTTGATCTTGAATTTTGCACAAAAGTTTTTGATGAGTTTGCTGTCGAATTGTGTTCCGTTGTCGGCAACTATAGCTCTTGGAATCCCAAATCTGGTGATTATGTTTTTCCAAATAAAATTCTTGACATCCACATCTCGGATTTTGGCAAGAGGTTCTGCCTCTATCCATTTTGTGAAGTAGTCTGTTGCTACTAACAAGTATTTTCTCTGCCCAGTTGCCTGGGGAAGTTGTCCAACCAGATCCATGCCCCATTGGGCAAACGGCCAAGGGCTGGATACTGGGTTTAGGTCGGCAGCTGGCTGATGTATCAGAGGTGCAAACTTTTGACATTGCTCACACTTCTTTACATAGGCTTCGGCATCCTTTTGCATGTAGGGCCACCAATACCCTTGGGTAATGGCCCTATGGGCTAACGATCTGCCCCCAGTATGGCTTCCGCAAATTCCTTCATGAATCTCATAAAGAAAATCTTCAACCTGTAAAGGGTGTACGCACCTTAAAAGTGGTCCAGTGAAGGACCTCCTGTAGAGATGGCCTTCCGCTGTTAGACTGAATCTGGCCGATTTCAGCCTAATTTTACGTGCTTCTTTATGGTCTGCTGGAAGCTTCCCCTCTTTTAGGAATGCAATGATTGCATCCATCCAACTTGGTCCAAAGCCCACGCACATTACTTCTTGTTCGATGTTTTGTTTATCTATGCTCGGGGCCGACATGTAGTCGATCATAATTGTCCTTGTTTTTCCAGTTTGAATTGAGCTGGCCAGGTTGGCTAACGCGTCGGCGTGGGTGTTGTCATCTCGGCTTACTTGGAGTAATCTGCAGTTCTGGAATAGGGCCGCCAGTCGGATGACTTCCTTTGCATATGCCGACATTCTTTCGTTTCTGGCTGCAAATTCTCCTGTTGACTGGTTAACAATTAATTGTGAATCACAAAAAATAATTACCTCGTCTGCCTCTGCTGCTGCTGCTAGCTTTAGTCCTGCAATTAATGCCTCATATTCCGCTTCATTATTGGAGGCTTTGAACCCCAGCCGGATGGACTGTTCTACAATTTCTCCATCTGGAGATATCAGCAGTACTCCTGCTCCTGCTCCCTGGCGGTTTGAACTTCCATCGACAAATAGTCTGAATGAATCGCCGATGTAGATGCTGCATGGTCTGAATTTTTCTTTCTCTTGCTGTTTTGTCTTTGACTGGGTTTCTTTTTGTTTGTCGGGGTGATGCTTATCTCGGCTCGACGGAGCCTGAGGTGTGATGGCTTCAAGTGTGAGTTCTGCGACGAAGTCGGCCAAAACTTGGCCTTTTATTGCTGTTCTTGGCCTGAATTCCAGGTCAAACTGGCCCAGTGTTACTGCCCATTTTGCTATCCTTCCTGTTAAGTCTCCTTGATGTAATAAGGACTTCAATAGGTGCTCTGTTAGAATCACAATCTTGTGTGCCTGAAAGTAATGGCTCAATTTCTTTGAGGCCATTACCAAGGCTAGCATTAATTTTTCCAGTGGAAGGTACCTTGTTTCCGCGTTAGCCAAAGTCTTGCTTACATAATAGACAGCCTTCTGCTCCCCTTTTTCCTCTCGGATTAGCACTGCACTGACTGCGTGCTCAGAGACTGCTAAGTATAAAAATAATTCCTCCCCTGGGACTGGGTTAGAAAGGACTGGGGTTGTGGTCAGGTACTTTTTCAGGTCGGCTAAGGCAGCTTCACATTCTTCCGTCCACAGGAAGTCTGTGGCTTTTTTCACCAGGTTAAAGAAGGGTCTGCACTTGTCTGAGCTTCTGCTGATGAATCGGTTCAGGGCTGCGGCCCTTCCAGTGAGCACTTGAACTTGCTTTGCCGATGTTGGACTCTGTAGTTCCAGGATGGCCTTGATTTGGTCTGGGCTGGCTTCAATGCCCTTTCTTGTTACCAGGTACCCTAGAAATTTACCTGACCCAACTCCGAAGGCACACTTCGAGGCGTTGAGTCGGAGCCGATATCGTTTGAGTATGTCAAAGACTTCTTTTAGGTCGGCAAGATGACCTTCTGATTTCTTGCTCTTTACGACCATGTCATCGATGTAAACTTCCATCGTTTTGCCAATCAGGTGTTTAAACATCTTTGTCACTAACCTCTGATAGGTTGCTCCTGCGTTTTTCAGCCCGAAAGGCATTACCCTGTAACAGTACAGGCCTTTCGGGGTGATGAACGCGGTTTTCTCCTCATCTGGAGGGTACATGGCAATCTGGTGGTACCCTCTGTACGCATCTAAAAAACTCATCCTTTCATGTCCCGAGGTGGCGTCTACCAGTTGGTCGATTTTGGGTAGAGGAAAGCTGTCTTTCGGGCAAGCCTTGTTGAGGCTGGTAAAATCTACACAAACCCTCCACTTGCCATTCTTCTTTTTTACTACTACTGTGTTGGACAGCCATGTCGGGTACTGAACTTCTCGGATGGCCCTGGCTTCAAGGAGTCTGTCTACCTCCTCTTCCACTGCTTCGACGTGCAATAACGTCGGCCTTCTGGCTCGTTGAATCACTGGTTTTGCCGATCTGTCGACGTTCAGACTGTGGCAAGTGACCTCGGGGTCAATGCCAGGCATTTCATAGGGTGTCCAGGCGAACGCCTCTATGTTTGCCCTTAAAAAATCTTCCAGTTCCTTTTCTTCTTCTCTGGCTAAGCCGGAGCCGAGAAGAAAAAATCGTTCTTCGTCGTCCTCCTGGACGAGGATTTTCTTTAGCGCCTCTTCGCTTTTCTCGGTTGGTTCTTTCCCAACATCTTCCAGGACTTCTACGTCCTCATCTTCAACTTCTGCTTTCTTTGGCTCTCGTATACTACAGGTGGACTTTATTGCTGCCATGGAGCAATTTTTGGCTTGTAGTTGGTCCCCTCTAACTTCTTCAATCCCATGCTCTGTTGGGAACCGGAGTAGTTGATGCAACGTCGAGGGAACTGCCCCCATTGCATGCAACCACGGTCTTCCAAGGATGATGTTGTATGGTGAGGGTGTGTCAATGACCAGGAATTCTGTCCTGATCTTCTTAGTGCCGGCTTGTACCTCCAAGCTTGTTGCACCCAGTGGCCATGTCGGCGTTCCATTAAAGCCGACCATTGGGCCGCTGGATTGCTCTAGGTCATCGGGGTGAAGGCCTAGCTCTTTGTAACATCTGACGTACATGATATCACAGGAGCTGCCTTGGTCTATTAGGATGCGTTTTACTTGGCACTCCCCAACCTGGAGGGATACTACCAAGGCATCATTATGCGGATGTTGGACCAATTCTAGGTCGGCTTCGGTAAAGGCTATCATTGGCCCTTGGCGTTCTTCTGGCCGATGTCTCTTGTCCCCAACTTGGTAGATATGCTGTAGATGTCTTACCCTCTGGGTTTCTCCTCTGACTTCGTTTTCGTTGACCCTTGAGTGGATTACATTGACCACCCTTGGTTCTCCTGCCTGTGGTAGCTATGCTGGGGGAGGGGGTGCTGCTGGTGCTTGAGGCAACCTTGCCTGTTCTTCCCTTGTTCTGGCCTCATCGACCAGGTCCCTCAGGAGGCCTTGCCTTACTAGGTCCTCCAAGTGTGCTTTTAAGGCTCTGCAACCTTGAGTTGGATGCGCTTCTTCATTGTGGTATGCGCAACGTCTGCCGACGTTTCTTCCCATGTATTCCCCTGGTGCTCTTTCCGGAACCTTGAAATATGGTTGATTTCGAATCCGATCCAAGATTTTATGGATTGGGATCCGGAATACCGTGGTTACCGCCTGTTTATTTCTTAGTTCTATTTCTTGCCTGGTGGGTCCATTGTTGACTCGGCCTCGCTTTGGCGAGCCGTTTCCCTTTTCTTGCTTCACCTCTTTGTTTCCCGACGTATCTTCCTCGGCCCTGGCGTATTTCTCAATTCTTGCCATGAGTTCTTCCATGCTTTTTGGCAATGTTTTTGCCAAAGACTTCCGTAGTGGGCAGTCATCTTTCAGGCCGTTCTTGAAGGATACGACTGCTACCTCCTGGTTGCATTCAGGTATTCGGTTGAACACCTCGTAGTACCTCTTCGCATAGGCCCTGAGGCCTTCTTCTTTGGTGATTCGTAGAGCCATCAAAGCATCAACCCTCAGGGGTTGCAGCTTGTTGGTCACGAATCTGGCCACAAACATCTCGGCCAAGCCTTCCCATGTCTTTATACTTCCTTTTGGTAACTTGTGGAACCAATCAGATGCAATTTCCCCAAAGGACGAGGGGAATACTTTGCAGAGCAACGGCTCGTTTCCGCTATATAGTGCCATTGAATTTAGGTACAACCCAACATGAAAGTTCGGATCTGATTTACCGTCATAGATTTGAAACCTCGGCATGCTGAATCTTTTGGGTGGTTCAAATTTGTCCAGTTCCGCCGAGAAGGCTGTCTTTGGTTTCACTGGGGAGTTTACCTCGGCTTCTCCATTCTGTTGCCTCCTCTTGAGGTAATCCCTTAGGTCTTCCTTGCTCCTCCCTGGAGCTCGACTGTCTCTGGATTTTAATCTTTTTGGCACACTGCTTTCGGCCTCGAGGTGGGTCCGTTTGGGTCTTTCTTCATGGGTTGTGTCAAAGTGGAGTATTTGCCCCTGAACATGTCGATGTTCTTTGGGGTCTGGATTCTTTATGTGTTGCGTCCTTCGGGACTCTTCTTGCCTCGGCTTTTCTCGCCCGACTTCCCCGGAAGGCCGGTGAGAGTGCCTTCCGCTCCTGGTATGCTGAGGAACCTCGGGGATTGTTTTTCTTCCGCCCTTTTGGGTGTTGGTCGCTGGTATCGGCGTATCTTGCAGCGGGTATGGTGGCTGCATTACATTGTTTTGCATCATGAAGTTGACGACTGACTGAAGGTCTGCCAACTTGTCCGCCAACTCTTTTACTTCCTCATCCCTCCGTAGGCACCTGTCCCTTCATATCTGGAGGTTATCTTCATTGTAGTACGTTCCTTGGTTTGTTCTTTTTGACGTGTCGCCTTCTAGGTTTACGTCGTTTTCCCTGTGGCCCTGGCCACGGGCTTCTGAATTGTGGTTGTCTCCTTCAATGTCGAGGCCAATTGGTCTGCCACTCCCAGTGGGAGCGTCATCCCCAATATTTTCCTGTTGTCCGTTAGTGGCCATCTATTCTTCCTTCGTTCCCACAGACGGCGCCAAATTGTGTGGGTAAAAATCTGACCACACTGCCCGTTTAGTGATCAGCAGCAAAGCACCGGCAGAATAGATGGCTCCGACAACCTGTAACAGAAAGAAAAAGCTCCGGCGGTGGTTCTTCCACCCGGGGGCACTCCGACGATCAAGTCAGTATGTTTCTCAAGGATAATCAAGTATTAAACTGAATACTCAAGGTATGAATTACATACCTTAGACCCACGGGGGTGCCTCTCTTTTATAATATACTTAATCCAAGTCCAACTAGAAATATGACTTCTGTGTACCCCAATCTTAGTACTTACTCTGGACTCTTTAGGAGATAGAGATAAACTCCCTAAGAGGTTTATCCTTATCTTAATTAAGTCCCCTCTTTGCTTCAGGACTCTTGTCCCTTATCTTCGGATTCCGACATCTTCGGAGATGACCTCGGCTTATCCGGGATTACCTCGGCTTAACTACCAGGGCACGTGGCACCTCGGCTGACACGTCGGCGTCACCATGCCACGTGTTGGTATTCAGAAAATATGTCCCCACAATTACTGTTGTGCAAGTTTTTCCTCTTATAAGTTGTAATTATATAAAATAATGTAGGAAATGAAATATAATTTTATATATAGAATCACTATAAAATTTAAACGACAAATCCATAATATAGAATTGGTATTCTGCAAGGGAAAATAAAAAAAATAAAAAAGGGACAATTTAGCATTAAAAAAAATCGTAATACCTTTGAAAGAATTAAGAAGAAAAGCATGAAACGCAAAATTGATATTGGGTTTGTGGATTATCTCAATTTACCATGGAAATATCTATGGAAAAGAAATATTTTTCTAATAGAGTTTATGTAAAATTAGTATAATTTAAATTAATTTTAAATTTGTATAGAACTCTATATGTAATTGAGAAAATACATGCTGACATGGTTCTCTTAGAAAAAAGTAAGTCCTTATAATGTGCTACATAAGTATAGGAAAAACAACACTTTTAATAATATACTAATAGGTGACCCGTGTGATGCACGGGAATTTATTTTTAAAATAAAAAATTAATTTTGAGTCTTGATAAATGTGTAAAAAAAATTAACAATTGAAAGTCAAATAAAACAGATTTGTTAATGATTGATGAAAATTTTTGCCATTATATGTGATGTTTATGTAAAGGCTCATAAAATAACCTCTTTCAAAGTTATAATAAAAAATAAAAAAATAAGTATATTTTTAACCTGAAATCAAATCCTCAATTGTCTTAATCAACTTTATCAAAAATCACAAATTTCACTTATATCAATTTTTATTTTTATTTTTTTGAAAAAGATAAAAACAACAAAAAATTCTATAATATACAAATTATAACTTGGTTATAACATAGTGTATTATATTATGATATGTATTACAAAATAATAAAATTAATTTTAATTATTTATTTTAATAATGTTAGCCTAAAGTGTTATTTGAATACTTATGTATAATAAATTTAGTTAAATTATTTGTTTATTTTGATAATTTTAGCTCTATTGTGCTATAAAAATGTAATTATTATATAATGATTTTATATTATATATATTTTAAATTATAAGATAGTAAAATGAACACTCATTTTGATATTAAAAATAACAATTAAATTAGAAAAAGAATTAGTAATATAAAACTAAAATTGATTCTAATTATTTAATTTTATTTTTATTTTTATATTTATTTGAAAAATAAAAATATGTATAAATAGATCTGCACAAATTATTTAAAGATTAAATACAAATATGTTGTGATTAGATTAAGAAAAAAAATACATAAATTAATTATGTATAGTATTTATTTTTTCTTTAATATTATTTTTGAATGATTCATACATATTGTATATAGGTATACAAAATTTAAACTAAATATAAATATTTTGTAATAAGTAATTGTATGTTAAATAAAAAATTAAATATAAATTATTATTAAGACATCAATAATATAGACAAAAAATAAAAAAAATATAAAAAAATAATTTGATCACTGCGATGTATATAATTAAGCACATTCTGTCTTATTATTTATTTATTTGTAAAGTGAGATAATTATTTTTTTAATATCATAATAATTAAATTAAAATATCAACTATATAAAAGAAATCTGATAACGATAAAACTGAATACACGATGAAAAATATATAGAAAATAAGTATTTCTCAGAATTTTATATAAAATTGGTTATTATATTTTTAGTTAATAATAAAAAATTTTGACATGACACATTGATACGACATGAATCAGGCATAGATAGAAAATGACACTACACGATAACACAAAATAATAAAAATATAAAAATATAACACAAAAATATAAATTAAATAAATAAATAAATATATATATATATAATTATATTAAATTAAAATACCAAATAAGAAACATTCATTTCATAATTTCAACCTTTCATACTAATTATAAACGAACCAAACACAAATTGAAAATGACACAACACGATAACATAAAATAATAAACATATAAAAATATAACACAAAATATAAATTAAATAAATATATATAATAATTTTAAATTATATTAAATTATAACACACACACACACACAAAAAAAAAACATTAACCTTTTGTGCTACAAAAATATAACTTAAATAAATATATATAATAAATTTATATGATATTAAATTATAGGTTTGAAACCTAAACAGAACTAAAGGAATTTACAAAAAAAAGTAAAAACGCACAACTTTATATATATATATATATATATAGAGAGAGAGAGAGAGGACTTACGGAGAAGAGAGATACTCCATCTACATTCGAATAAAAAATTTAAAAATCGAACAATACAGATCTTCGAGCGATTAGTGATGGAGACGTGTTTCGGAGAGAGAAAGAGAGAGACGAAGAGAAGTTTGGGCAGCGGTGGAGGGAGTGAATATAGCGATTTCAGTTTTACCCCGACCTTTATTGTATTTCGAACTCGAGTTCCGTAATTATTTGTTGTTATCTATGTCTTGTTTCCTCCCTTTAATTCTTTAAATTTGAGTTTTGGGACTTGTTGGGCGAGTTTGGAATATATTGGTTGTCTATTGGTGCAAATGGTTGCTGCCTAGGTTTTGACTTCTTCACTCGAGTGAGGCTTTTTATGCTTGAGCGAGCCTTGGGTATTTGTTTCTTCACTCGAGCGAGGGTTCTCGCGTTCAGGCGAGAATTGAGAGTCCTCTAGTTTCTTTCTTAGACGTAGCTTTTGCTCGAGCAAGAACTTTTGCGCTCGAGCGAGACGAATGTTATTTGTTCCTTCGCTCGAGCGAGAACTCTTGCGCTCGAGCGTGCGTCTGCGTTGGTGGCAGACCTGAAGCTTTGCATTGTGCGCTCGAGTGACTCTTCTTGCACTCGAGCGACTCTTCTTGCTCTCGAGCGATGCCACTTGTTCAGTCTGGTCACTCGAGCGAGCCTCGTATATAGCAATTCTCAGCAGCGTGATTTTATATCACTTTTTGGTCTCTTCTTCACTCAAAACCCTAGATCGGCTACCTCTCTCTCTAAAGCACCCTCTCTCTCTACAAATATTCCTTGATCTAGAGTCCTTCTACCCTTCTTCCTTTGTAAAAAATGTGGAGTATCGCGTGGGCTTCCTTTTGATCTGAAAAAGTTCAAGTTTAGAGCATCTTCAAGTTTCTCTTTCTTCCTCTTTGAGCTTCTCCATTTAAGGTAGGGATAATCTACTCTTTAATATGAGTTTTGACCTAGACATTTGTTATTTTTGCATAAATAGTGGAGTTGGTGTGAGGTTAGGGTTAGGTTTTGATTTGTGAAAGAGGAGCTTTCTATTTTGACTCCATATGTGTTTGTGAGGTCTTGAAAGTGGGGTTATTTGTGTATAGTGGGTGAAATTTAGCCTTGGGTGTAAAATTTGGGAAAAGGGGAAAAATGCCCTAGTTTGAATTAAATAAACTATTTTGTATAAATAGTGAAATCAATGTGGAAATATGAAATTGGTTTGGGAATTATGAAATTGGGAGAAATGTGATTAAATGGTGTAGTTGGATTGATAAATCACTCACCTGTGAAAATTTTGATAAATTATCTTTTGATAGATTTATTTACCTGTTTAGAAATATCTGTTTGAGCTATCGGTGGAGGATAGCTATGATTGTTGTAGAAAACGCATGAGGATTAGGAAAATTGAAACTAATCAATTGTATTATGTCATTGAATCATTGAATATGTGAATTGATGAGTCATTGTATATGACAACATGTTTAAATAAATTGTATATGTATCTTTGAAGGGGAGGAGATAGGGGATGTACTCCACTATTTGGAAGGAGATAGAGGATAGACTCCATTGAGAATTAAGTTGGCCGAAGTGTACAGGGTAAAAGTCCCGAAATCTTATTTATTTATGGGTGCCGATTCCCTCAGACGTAGTTCCGTAAAATCGTAAGAAATAGAAGTGTTAGATTGATGAATGCATTGAATTCTGAACCATTGAGTTGAAATCTCATTTTGGTTGTTTTGATGATTATGAACTTGGTATATAAATTTACCCAAAATGGATGATTGGAAATGAATTGAGATATGGTTATATAAATTGAATGGTCATGGAAATAATATGTGTTGGTTGAGAAATATCCCATATTTATCTAATGCTTATGCCTTAGTTAATTCTCATATATTGTGTAGCATATCTCTACTGGGCTTTGGCTCATCCTACTTGGGACACCATTTTCAAGTACAGGTGACATGCTGCCTCCAAGGGTATAGCTTGAGAGGTTTAGGGGCTAAAGGCTTCATTTTTGCTATTTCATTTTGTGTTGGATGTTTTCCTTTTAAGCCGAGGGCTTTACTTGTATAGAGACTAGACTTTTCTTTTGTTGTAACCAAGTGATGACTTGGAAAGATATAAGCCCATAGGGCATTTGTTTTGCTGTTATCAATTAGGGTTACATGCTATAGTTTCAGGAAGAATATTTGTGAAAGTGTAATGCATGTAATATCTTTTGTAATACAGACTCTGATGAATGAAAATATAACATTTTTATTATGCCTATGATTTTTATGAATGGTCGATTTATAAAATATTTTGAAAGCATTACAGTGAAAAAGAGAATTTAATAATTTGTACAGGTTTTCTGATTGTATAAAATGATATAGTAAAGATTTTCAAAATATACTCAGTGAGTAGTGATTGTATAGAATGATATAGGAAAGATTTTCAAAGTATAATCCACATAGGTTTTGTAGTTAGATTTTATGTAAAATTTGAATTGGATTTTTGAGTTTGTCTGGGCTTGTGAAAAGAGAGGAGTATTGTGTAATTGAAATCGGGATTTGTGTGGGTTTGTTCAAAAGAGATTAAAAAAAAATAAAAAACTATAAAAATAAAAAACAATATTAAAAACTTAAAAAAAAAAAAAAAAAAGAGACTGACATGGCTCTCTTAAAAAAAAATCTTATAATGTGTCACCGAGGTATGGAAAAAACACTATTTTTAATAATATATATATGATATATGATGTTTTCCCATTTCTTATGTGACACATTCTAAAGTTCTACATGACTTTTCTATTTATATATAAAGTTCTACATAAGCTAAATTTTAATTATAATAATTAATTTTATATGGATTCTATTTGGTAAATACTTGTTTTTTTTTTTTATCGTGTATTCAATTTTGTCGTTGTTAATTTTTTTTTAATATAATTGATATTTTAATTTAATTATTATAATATTAGAAAAAGAATTCTCTCGATATACAAATAGATAAATAAATAAAACAGAATGTACTTAATTATGTGTATTGCATTGATCAAATTATTTTTTTTTATATTTCATATTTTTTATCTATCTCATTGATGCCTTAATATTAATTTATATTTAATTTTTTATTTAATATAAAATTATTTATTACAAAAAATTTATATTTGATGGGTCGTTGAACACATCAAAATTAAACACTAAACTACACCAAATTCTTTTAGAATAATGGCAAGTCCAGGTATCGATTCACAAGGACAATTGTGAAATTAAACTAATTTAACTTGTTAAATTCCTAAGTTAATTTTGATGAAAAGATTGATTGATCATAACCTAATTTAATAACGAATAAATTAAACTAAATAATTAAATTATCAATTATAAATAAAATTGGATTTACTAAATTGGGAAAAAACCTAGGGCAAAGTGTCCACCACTAGTCACGCAAATAGGGTTTTCAAATTGAAAACAATTATGTTATGGTTCGAACGGAATAATGCTTCGTAACTACAAGTTCAAAGCATTTAACAAGAAAATCATCACGTTCAATGTACGAGCACGAACCATCTCAAGTAGTACGAATAGTTCACTCTAAACTAAGGTAGTGATACGACTCGTCTCTCGTAGTATGATTCGTCTCATACCTTGAATGTGAAAGAATAGAAAACTCTTGTATGAAAAACATTCAACAATCACAGAAAGCTGAATATTTGAAGAAATAATGGAAAATATAGATATGAAACTTCTAAAACACCATACAAGTGTTCAAACCTTTACATAATTGAAAATCAAAAAGAAAAACCTATTACATGGCTAGGGTTTCATCAAAACCCTAGAAAAGGAAACTAGCCACTCATGGAGGAGTGGAAGGAGGTAGATGGAGAAGAAGCCTCCATGGGAGACATGCTTGAAGCTTCAAGTTCCTTCTCTTTTCAAACCCTAGCCTCTCTTTCTTGACAAAACAACTTCCGAACCCTCATCCAGCCTTTTTCTTGCCTATTTATACTTCTGGTGTCTTTCCAAACAGGTTTAAAACATCTGGCATGTTTTCCCAGAATAAGTCAACGCACGTGCGGGAAAGTCAACTCTCTCCAAATTCTGTCTTTTTACCCATTTTATGCTCCGACTATGTACACCTGATTGACATTCAACACACATAAAGTGTACAGTTTGATAAGTAAGTGAAATTAAGAGATCCTAATTAACGGCCTCAATGATATACAATTCGACCTTAATCACATCCCCCAACTTACAACTTGCTAGTCCTCAAGCAAGTAATAAAAATAAAATTAAATTAACAAAATCTAGCAATTTCCTCTTTCGTGGGAAAACGGTTGCATTTAGCATATGCAACAAGCCTTTTAAACCACAAAGTTACTCCAAGTGGATGAGTAAAGTCTCGTGAGGGTTTCCAGAAATGATACCCACAAACATTTACATATTCATATATGCCCAATAATTAACCATACTACTCCACCTAACAATCAACTTATGTGCCACTACAGTGTGATATTAAAACATAATGAGTCATTAAAGGCACAGTGGACAAGCATGAAGGAACCTATTGAGTCAAAACCACAATTCAATTAATACAAAAGTAAAGTCCCCCGTACTTGTGCATGCTAGTAGACAAATCATCAGTACCCTTGGTGTAAAGTGCAATCTCTATATTAGTTAACTGTCCACTATAATAGCCCAGTGTAACTCATAATAACACCCAACATAGACAGAATAACTAACCTGTTGCAGCCAAGATTCTCATTTTTTTTTTTTAAATGACTGTGCAATGTCCTGATCCATAAAGCTTTCTAATCAACCCATGTAGCAAGTATTGGGCCAATGACTCCCAAACTAGATGATTTTAGGGCACTAGGTGTAGAGACACTCCTACGGGCTTAATAACTCGAGTTGAAAAGGCTACGAATCCGAACAAGTCATTCTCCTTATTTTTTCCTTAACTGTGCAATGTCTAAGTTCCTTAAGCTTTCTAATTAACCCATGTAGCAAGTATTGGGCCAATGACTCCCAAATCAAACGGTTTTAGGGCACCAGGTGTAAAGACACCCCTACGGGCTTAATAACTCGAATTAAAAAGGTTACGAACCCAAACAAGTCAAGTGTTTTTTTTTTTTTTTAGAGAATCTTGGCTCCTTATTTATTCTTTTCTGCAACCCTAGCTATTATCAATGATGTACACCAGGGATTATAATATAGTGGTCACCGCTATGAAAGTGTGTTCATGTGAATTAAGGCATACTTATGACAAGTGTACTAATACCACAAGCACAAACGACTCCCCTAGGGAAAACATCACATGCAAGTATCTACCCAATAAATCTTTTTCATACAAGTCTACTATGCTTCCCAATTAACATATACAAATATCATCACCCTACTAGCAACAAGTTATATCAAGTAAAGTAATGCAATCAAGTGAAACGGGTATAAGCATGAATGATTGAGCCAAATAGGAATGCACAAAAGAAAATACAACCCTCATCCCCTAACTTGAATATGATATTGTCCTCAATGGAAAAGTAAAGAGAAATGAGAGAAGATTACCAGAGATTGTAGGTGCACATCCAGGTAGGCATATAGTAACACACACACACATTTCACTCTTTTTTTTTTTTTTTTGAGAAGAAGAAATAACTAAAAAAAAAGAAATAAAAATAAAAATAAATGAGATAAAGCAATATACAATGGGTACTATGGAGAATCCAGTGGCAGTGGTGGCGGGAAATTCTGGGCAAAGAAGATTTGCATCAAAGATCGCGTCTCAAAGGCTTCATCCCAAACCCGCTACTGGATGTCGAGCTGGCAGGCATGTAGCTTGTCAAAGCCACCTGAGAATAGTCCCGATGCGCCTGAAAATCTGTGCGCAACTCCATGAGACTCTGGTGGTGATCACGAAGAGTACTATGGACCTGATCCACAGAGTGCTGAAGCTGTAAGTACTTCTCGTGAGTCATATAGAGTGGGTCCCCTTGGGGCGGCACGGGGGAAACAGGATGAGGTGGGTGGTGGTGTACGGGGTCCTGGGCCTTATCAACTGGGGTACCAACCTGCTGCGGGATGCGAGATATGCTATCCTGCTATTCCCGCTGGCCGAAAGTCGGATATGCTCTATTAATCTCCTCATTCTCAGCAATGGAGAGGTCGTTCAGCTCAAAGACAAGTGTCAACAAATTAGCAAATAGCAATGGGCCAAGTGAGGTTCTGCATAGGTTCAGGCCAAACTGCCTCTCGTAGAAATTTCCGCACATGCATCCAGATGATATGCTCAAGCGAGACCTGATAACCATGCTAATAACCGTGTAAAACCTGAACAAACTCTAAACGGCGCTCAACTCTATGCCCAAGTGGAAGGGCATTCTTATGGATCACAGAATTAATTAATAGCAAGCGGCTAGGCAGCTTGCTCCGCTGTAAGCATGTGAAATTGGTGTCACCATGGGCCCCCGGGAAGTATTGCTAGATGCGGCTATGTATGGGTTGTCGATCCTCAACTTTCGGGAAGGGCTGATATTTTGGCTTGGCGAAAAACCCTAACGCATCAACAATCATGGATTCGGTGATGCTGACGAGATGGCCATCAATGGTGGACATCAGCCCGGGCTCAGTGAGTGACTTACGTAGGTTCTGGTAGAAAAGTCGTACCATGCGAGGATAAGTTGGCGCTGTCACAGCGCAAAGGTCCAACTGTTACTGGAGTTGGAGCTGCTCAATGGCCCAAGAAGTGTCCGGGTCACGCCAAAAATATGGAATGTTGAACTGCGTGAGCTTGTGAAGCGGGCGTGAAGCCCACTCCAGCCGTAGCAAGTCACCCAGTGGTGGTGGCGATGATGGTAGTGACGGTAGCGGTGGTGGCGCCGAAGAGATGGAACCTCTAGCCTTTTTGGAGGCCCGAGCAGATACACGTTGACTCATGTCATGCACACACCAACAATAAACACATATACCCGTGAAACCAATCATGAGAATAAAGCAAAATATGAAAGCACAAGTTTGCCCACCAATAAACCACATGTAATTCTCAGTTTTTTATATATATATATAAACTAAAAGAAATAAACTAAACAATGACTAAATAACTAATAACTAACTAATTAAAATAACAGAACTAATGACTAAATAATTAAACTAACATAACTAAACTATTCAAACAACTTAAACTATCAAGTAGAGAATGAATTAAGAAAATACAATAACAGAAACTAAAATAAAATAAACTATAAATGAAACTATAGAATAAAATAAACTACTAAACTATAAAATAACTAAACTGTAGAATAAAATAAACTAAACTAAACCCTTTTTTTTTTTTACTAACTAATGACTGAATAATTAAACTAATAGAACTAAACTATTTAAATAACCTAAACTAGCAAAGTATTGATTAATAAATAAAATAAAATAAAATAAAAATGGAACAACTAAATAAATAAAATGCAATAAAATAAATAAACAACTAAACAGATTTTTTTTTTTTTGGTGTGTGCTTGGCCGCACGTGCGCCGGAGATGGCCGCACATGCGGCGGTCGTCTTCTCCATGCGATTTTTTTTTATTTATTTAAAGAAGAACCATAGATGAATAACACAAAAAAAAAATTGTACATATCCCCTCCTACATCCACAAATCTACACAAAAAGGAAAATTTACCTTGAAAAAGTGGAGAAAGAGAGAAAAAGAATGGAGATTCACCAGAAAAAATGGTGGTCGCCGGAGATTCGTCGGACAGAGAGGAAATAGTGATGCCGGCGGTGAGATGGTGGTGGTGAGGAAGAAGGAAGCAGGAGGAAGAAGAAGAAGAAGAAGAAGAAGAAGAAGAAGAAGGAAGGAAGAAGAAGATGGTGATTGTGGATTTGTAGGGCTATGAGAGAGAGAGAGAGAGAGAGAGAGAGAGAGAGAGAGAGAGAGAGAGATGGATAATGAGAGGTAAGGAGAGAGACAACATCTGACAGTGAGTGAGAGAAGGGGGGTTAGGTTTCGATAAGGGGGAAAAAAAATTTAAAATTTTATTTATTATTATTATTTTTTATATGTAAATAAATAAAGAAATAAAATTCGTACATTTATTTTATTTTTATTTATTTATTTTTTAAAAAAAATAAAATAAATTAAAGAATAAAATTTGTAAATAAAGAAATAAAATAAAAAATATATATATTTTTTAAATAAGTAAATTAAAATAATAATAATAAAAACAAAACAAAATCTACAATTTTTTTTTTCTTTTTTTTTAACGTTGTCACGCACGTGCGGGATTTCTCCACGCACGTGCAGACGTGCCCCACACCAAGTCACGCACCTGCTTATAAAGCATTGTGCGGAATGAAGTTCACAAAATTTCCCGCACATGCGGGGAGTAGGCCACACGTGCGGCGATTTCATCTCTCGAATTTTTTTTTTAAGGAAAGAACGACGCTCCGCACGTGCGGGGGTCAAGCCACACGTACAGCTTGGTTTACGCATGCCCTCCTCACACCTACTTTTAAAGCAGTGTGCAAATTTTGGTTTTGAAATTGCGCTGCACGTGCGTGGGTTTTTCCCCACGTGTGGGAAATTTTTTTTTTTTTTTTGGGTATAACTCTATGTATATGTATATGTATATTTTTAAAAGATTAAAAATAAGAAATTAAAAACCGAGTATCACCCAGAGCATACTAAACCATTTCTACCTTCATTTGACATCCGAAATAAATATAGCACATAAGAAAATAACGGAATGCCCACCAAAGGTATAATCTTCACGCGAAAACCACGGGTACTACTTTTCTCCCTAACTGTGTTTGTAACTTTCCCTATTCTCTAACAGGGTGACAGACTAGGTTGATTCGATATCCAGAATCGAGGCCCATAAAGCTACCTCAACCTATAGGGCTGCCATACAGAGTTCAAGCCGGGGTAGTTTTGAAGCAATCTCCACACCCCTGGGTATTTAAACCAGACTCTAGTCTCGGAAATTCCAAACCTTTGTGTTCTAGGCTTTGCCATTTGAACTCTAGTTTCTACCGTCTCAGTTGGTCTCCTAGAAACTCACTACAAACACGATTAGGTGGCTATACCAGACTGTCAGATGCCGTTCGGGCACGGCTAACACCAAAAGAATTACACCTTTAGAGGATTTAAAGTCTCCTAGATGCAAATAAAGCACAACAAGAACAAAGAAAAGCAGAATAGAATAGAAGGGAAAAGAAAAGAGAACAAGAAATCAATCTCTCAATCATAGTAAAAAGGGTCCATCAAAGAAATGGACTCAATCATCTCCCCATTCCCAATCCCCTCTATACATGGCTTCAGTCTTTGGCCATTCACTTTGAAAGTATGGCCAGTCTTCAGATCTTGCACCTCAACGGCGCCATGAATAAATGCCTCAATAACCACAAAGGGACCATCCCATCTTGATCTTAGCTTACTCGGAAAGAGTCTCAATTTTGAATTAAAAAGTCATATTTTTTGGCCGAGTTCAAAGGATTTTCTATTAATGTGCTTGTCATGGAATTCTTTAGTTCGAGCTTTAAAAACTCTCGAGCTCTCATATGCGTCATTCCGGATTTCCTTCAACTCATGGAGTTGCAATTTCTGGTGGAGCCCAGCCGCGGCTATATCGAAGTTAAACTTCTTTATGGCCCACAATGCTCGGTGCTCAAGTTCAACCGAGAGATGACAAGCTTTGCCAAACACCGCTCTATATAGTGACATCCCAATGGGTGTCTTATAACCAATGCGGTAGGCCCATAATGCATCAATCAACCGTTGTGACCAATCTTTCCTATATGGCTTCACTGTTTTCTCTATTATGTGCTTTACCTCCCTATTTGAGACTTCTACTTGGCCACTAGTTTGAGGGTGGTATGGAGTGCCAACTTCATGAGTGATAGAGTATTTCTTGACTACCAACTCAAAGAACCGGTTATAAAAATGCGTACCCTGATAAGTTATTATGGCTCTAGGAAACCCAAAACAACTAAAGATATTCTCATGCAAAAATTTGATTACAACTCTATGATCATTTGTTCGAGTAGCTATCGCCTCTACACACTTAGACACATAATCTACTGCCAAGAGAATATACTCAAACCCGAACGACGACGGGAAAGGTCCCACAAAATCAATCCCCCACACATCAAATATCTCTACCACAAGAATAGAGGACATTGGCATCATGTCACGCTGAGATATCGAACCCATTTGCTGACAGCGCAAACAAGTTCTACAAAATTGATGGGCATCTTTAAAAATTGTGGGCCAATAAAACCTGCTCTGTAAAATCTTGGCAGCCGTTTTATGCCCACTAAAATGACCGCCACATGCAGAAGAATGACAAAATGTAAGAATGCCATGCACCTCACTATCCGGCACACACCGTCGGATCACTTGGTTGGAGCAATATTTACTCCAAATCCTCCCAAAAATAATACCTAACCTGTGAAAAAAATCGGTCTTTGTCTTGCTTAGACCAATTTTGCGAAATTTTCCCAATGGCCAAGTAATTCACAATATGTGCAAATCATGGGGGGCTCACTCGTGACAGTTCAAGGAGTTGTTCGTCCGGAAACGAATCATACAAAATAAGAGGGTCACTAGTATACTCAACGAGGATTCGGGAGAGGTGATCCGCCACCACATTCTCAAATCCTTTCTTATCTCAGATCTCTGGATCAAATTCCTGAAGCAACAAAATCCATCTAATTAACCTAAGTTTGGTCTCTTTCTTTGATAGTAAATACCGCAAAGCGGCATGATCAGTGAAGACTATGACCTTAGAACCTAGGAGATAGGACCGGAATTTATCTAAAGCAAAGACCACAACTAGCAACTCTTTCTCGGTGGTAGTATAGTTCAATTGTGCATCCGAGAGAGTGCGACTAGCATAGTATATAGCAAACGGTGCCTTATTGACCCTTTGGCCCAACACAGCCCCGACAGCATAATCGAAGGCATCACACATGATTTCAAAAGGAAGCGACCAATCTGGTGATTTCATGATTGGGGCGGTGATTAGGGCCATTTTTAGTGTTTCAAACGCCTTCAAGCATGCCTCATCGTCCTTAACCAGTAAACTACACAAAGGACATGATATTTTACTAAAGTCTTTGATGAACTTACAGTAAAAACCTGCATGCCCTAGGAAAGACCTAATTTGACGCACGGAATTGGGTGAAGGAAGGCCTACAATGAGGTCAATCTTAGCCTTGTCTACCTCTATACCTCGAAGGGACACAATGTGTCCCAAACCTATACCCTCACGAACCATAAAATGGCTTTTTTCCCAACTCAATATTAGGTTTGCCTCAGTACATCATTCTAACACTCTAGTCAAGTTCCTAAGGCATTCCTCAAAAGACAGTCCAAACACTGAAAAATCGTCCATGAAAACCTCTAAGAATTTCTTCACCATATCGGAGAAAATGGCCATCATACACCGTTGAAAAGTCACCGGTGCATTACATAGCCCAAAAGGCATGCGCCTATAAGCGAAAGTGCCAAAAGGGCAAGTGAATGTAGTATTTTCCTGGTCAGCAGGGTACACCAGGACTTGATTATACCCCGAGTAGCCATCAAGAAAACAATAGAACCCCTGCCCCGCTAACCTCTCAAGAATTTGATCAATAAATGGCAAAGGAAAATGGTCCTTCCTAGTCATGGAATTCAATCTCCTATAATCAATGCACACTCGCCACCTAGTAGTGGTTCGTGTGGGGACCAACTCTCCTTGCTCATTCTCACCAACAGTGATGCCTGATTTCTTGGGCACCACTTGTGTGGGACTCACCCACTTGCTATCCGAGATGGGATATATAATACCCACATCTAATAGTTTCCAAACTTCATTTTTCACCACCTCTTTCATATTAGGATTAAGTCTCCGTTGTATTTCACGAGAAGGTTTAGGTGTCCTCCTCTAGGTGTATATAACGCATGCACACGGAGGGATCTATCCCTTTCAAATCAGCCACTGACCACCCTATAGCACTATGATGTGCCACGAGAATACTCATTAACTGACTCTCCTGCTCCGCAGTCAAGTCAGATGCAATGATGATTGGTAAAGTATCCTGGGGCCCTAAAAATGCATACTTGAGTGTGGCCGGGAGTGGCTTCAACTCAAGTGTAGGTGGTGTGACCAAAGATGGTATGGCGGGCTCTCTCGACAAAGGAGGAAATGACTCAACCTGGGCTTTCCACGGAGGAAAATCCGGTGTAGAAGAAGAATTAAGCAAGACATTCACCTCCTCAACCGACCCGTCAATATCAAAATTTTCAAACCCAAAATGAGCTAGACAAGCCTCTAAAGGGTCCTCTACAGGAATGGAGGGCAAGACTTCCTCCATAATCTCATCCACAACATCCACAAATAAGCACTCCTCTCTCTCATGGGGTTGTTGGGATGCTTGGAAAGCATTAAGTTTCACTTGCATGTTACCAAATGAAACTTCCATCACCCCGGTACGACAATTAATGCATATATTGGCCGTAGCCAAGAAAGGTCGACCTAATATCACCGGGATTTGTTTCCTAGAACTAGCTACCGGTTCCATATCTAACACCAAAAAGTCAACAGGGAAGTAAAACCTATCAACCTTTACTAGCACATCCACAATCATGCCACGTGGCACTTTGAGGGACCAGTTAGCCAACTGAAGAGTAACAGTAGTGGGCTTCAACTCGCCAAGCCCAAATTCCTCGTACATAGAGTACGGCAGCAAATTAACACTAGCCCCTAAATCGAATATGGCCTTATCAATGAAATGGTCCCCTATAATACATGCAATGGTTGGGGCACCTGAGTCCTTAAGCTTAGGAGGTGTGTCATTCAATAAGATAGAGCTTACTTGCTCCGTGAGTAGGACCTTTTGGGACACGTGTGTCCTAAATTTACGCTTTTGCGTACAAAGGTCCTTCAGAAATTTCGCATAGGAGGGTACTTGTTTAATCGCCTTCAATAGGGGGAGGTTGATTTTTACCTGTTTAAAGACCTCCATCATTACTTCCATAGATGTCGTCTTCTTGTTAAAAGGGGACGACGTATCAAGGCATTGGGGAAAGGGTGCCTTGGGCTCAAGTGAAGTGCTAGGGACTAAGTCATCCCTCTTAAGTGTTTCCCCCTCACCCTTGCTCTCATTGGGTGTACCACCGTGGTCACCCTTATTAACTCTAGTTGCATCAGACGCAACTGACTGAGGCTCTAACTCCCTCCCACTTCTCAAAGTAATCACCGCTTGCACCTGCTCATGGTGCTTTCCATTCCCACCCGAACTCTCTGCCCCGTATTGTCCCTTAGGGTTGGCCACAGTTTGACTTGGTAATTTTCCCTCCTCTGTCTGATTCATGTTGTTAGCCATTTGACCCAATTGGGCCTCTAGCTTAGCAATAGAGTGAGTGTGGGAGTGAACTACCGGTGTTAACCCCTTAAGTTCTGAGAGAACTTCCAACACCTGAGTCTCAAAGGTAGAGTTGCCCTGAGGAACAGGCGGGGGTTGTGGTTACCGGTACGGTTGTGGGGGTCGATAAGGTTGCGGTGGTCGGTAAGATGATTGGTTGGCAAAATTATTGAAATTCTGCCTTGGTGGTGGATGATTGTAAGAAGTGCCTTGTGAAGGGGGTCTCTATGAAAAATTAGGGTGATTCTCCATCCCGGATTGTATGTGTTGGAGTATAGATCATTACCCGAGTTGGAGAATCCTTGAGCCGCATTCACATGCTCTTGGACTAACTCCGGAAATTGTGATGCCGAAGGGCACTTACTCAAGTCATGAGCAGGGCTCGCACAAATAACACATGCCTCGTGAAATTGAGGTTGATCT
Source organism: Camellia sinensis (assembly GCF_055761805.1). Lineage (NCBI taxonomy): Eukaryota > Viridiplantae > Streptophyta > Magnoliopsida > Ericales > Theaceae > Camellia > Camellia sinensis. The sequence goes on from NC_138961.1 coordinate 215,753,973, forward strand.
TGCTGGGTAGGGGCATGTCCCGCAGTTAATAATTGGTCCATCTTGCGGGACAGTGCCTCTACTTGTTGGGCTAACTCTAGGTTTTGCCCGACCTCAAAAATGCCCCCTCTTTTCGGGCTCCAACTACTGGTTGCCGGACTTGCCGGGCTGAGGAGGCATGGTGAAGGGAATTATCACTTAGGTTCTCAAACAATTGCCATGCCTCGACATCATTTTTGGATATGAATGTCCCACCACAGGATGAATCCACCATTTGGCGGTGCAGCTTAGTTAAGCCATAATAAAATGTTTGAACAAGTTGCCAATCAGGCACTTGGTGGTGGGGACACTGTTGGAGAAGGTCTCGAAGTCTTTCCCACGTCTCATGGAATTGCTTGCCATCCATTTGAGCAAAGTTTGTGATGGCTCGCCTAAGTTGATTGGTTTTACCTATGGGAAAATACTTCTCCAAGAACCGGTGCTGTAATTGGTCCCAAGTTGTGATTGAATTAGCTGGTAAGGAATTCAGCCAGTGTTTGGCTTTATCCTTTAATGAGAATGGAAACAATCGCAACATTAAGGCCTCATTTGTGAAATTCTGAATCTTCGCTGTCGAGCAAATTTCCAAAAATTCATTCAAATGTTTGTAAGGATCATCATGAGTTAGTCCATGGAATGATGAGAGCATTTGTATGGTGCTGGACTTAATCTCATAATGAGCAGTTGTGGTGTTAGGTAATTGGATGCATGATGGTGATGTATATGCAGTGGGTGTGAAATAATCCTTAAGGGTCTGGTTAGGCACATTTAGGACATCTGGATCTACCATCTCTAATGGCTCAATGTATAAATATGAATCCTCAAGCCTAGGAACACGGGTAGAGGCCCAAAGTCTCCTAAGAGTCCTTTCTAGTTCAAGGTCCAAACTCCACAATTCAGGGCGACAAGAACGGCGCCCGTGCATACACTACCCACTCACACACAAAAAGTTCCGACTCTGCGCACTAAGTTATGAAAGCAAAATACCAAAGGGAGAAATACTCACAGTGGTTTAAAGAAAACGCCTTACTTGTCTTGAGGGTGCTTAATGTGTAGACGTTGTCTCCAACCTCTATTTGAGCTTCGTCTTTCTTTTTAGCACTTTGGTGCTTTGCTTGCGAGTGTTTGCTTCTGTTTACGCACTTTAGTGCTGCGTTTTTTTTATTTTTTAAAGCTCGGTTGCCCTCCGCTTGCACTTTGGTGATAGCTCCAATTTCAAACACTCTGCATACTTAGCAACACGAAAGCATAAAATCCTAAACTAAAAATTAAAATAAGAATATAACTTTAAATTAATTAATTTCGCCAGAAGTCCCCAACAACGGCGCCAAAATTTGATGGGTCGTTGAACACACCAAAATTAAACAATAAACTACACCAAATTCTTTTAGAATAATAGCAAGTCTAGGTATCGATCCACAGGGACAATTGTGAAATTAAACTAATTTAACTTGTTAAAATCTTAAATTAATTTTGATGAAAAGATTGATTGATCATAACCTAATTTAATAACGAATAAATTAAACTAAATAATTAAATTATCAATTATAAATAAAACTGGATTTACTGAATTGGGAAAAAACCTAGGGCAAAGAGTCCACCACTAGTCACGTAAATAGGGTTTTCAAATTGAAAACAATTATGTTATGGTTCGAACGGAATAATGCTTCGTAACTACAAGTTCAAAGCATTTAATAAGAAAATCATCACGTTTAATGTACGAGCACGAACCATCTCAAGTAGTACGAATCATTTACTCTAAACTAAGGTAGTGATACGACTCGTCTTTCGTAGTATGATTCATCTCATACCTTGAATGTGAAAGAATAGAAAACTTTTGTATGGAAAACATTCAACAATCACAGAAAGCCGAATATTAGAAGAAATAATGGAAAATATAGATATGAAACTTCTAAAACACCATACAAGTGTTCAAACCTTTACATAATTGAAAATCAAAAAGAAAAACCTATTACATGGCTAGGGTTTCATCAAAACCCTAGAAAAGGAGACTAGCCACTCATGGAGGAGTGGGAGGAGGTAGATGGAGAAGAAGCCACCATGGGAGACATGCTTGAAGCTTCAAGTTCCTTCTCTTTTCAAACCCTAGCCTCTCTTTCTTGACAAAACAACTTTCGAACCCTAATCCAGCCTTTTTCTTGCCCATTTATACTTCTGGTGTCTTTCCAAACAGGTTTAAAACATCTGGCACGTTTTTTCAAAAAAAGTCAACGCACGTGTTGGAAAGTCAACTCTCTCCAAATTCTGTCTTTTTGCCCATTTTATGCTCCGACTATATATAACCTGGTTGACATTCAACACACATAAAGTATACAGTTTGACAAGCAAGTGAAATTAAGAGATCCTAATTAACGGCCTCAATGATGTACAATTCGGCCTTAATCAATATTTAATTTAAATTTTATATACTTATATATACAATATGTGTGAATAATTCAAAAATAATACCAAAGAAAAAATGAATATTCTACATAATTAATTTATATATTTCTTTCTTAATCCAATCACAACATATTTATATTTAATATTTTAAATAAATTTTGTGTAATTCTATTTCTATATTTTTTTCCATATAAATAAAATAAAATAAAAAATTAGAATCACTTTTAGTTTTATATTACTAACTATTTTTCTAATTTAACTATAATTTTTAATATCAAAATGAGTATTTATTTTACTATCTTATAATTAATATATATATAATATAAAATCATAATATGATAATTGCACCTTTATAGCACAATAGAACTAAAATTATCAAAATAAACAAATAATTTAACTAAATTTATTATATATAAGTATTCAAGTAACACTTTTATAGAACAATAAGGCTAAGCTTATAAAAATAAATGATTTAAATTTAAATTTTATTTTAACTTAAAATTAATATTATTCTTTTATAACACATATCATAATATAATACATAATGAATTATAACCAAGTCATTACTTGTGTATTATAGAATTTTTCATTATTTTTATTTTTTTTCAGAAAAAAATATTTTGATACAAGCGGAATTCATGATTTTAGGTAAATTTAATTAACACAAACGAAGACTTGATTTCAGGTTGAGAATATACCTTTTTTTAATAACTTTGAAATAAATTATTTTTATGAGTCTTTTATATGAAATCACACACAGCGACACACATTTTTATTAACTATTAGGAAATATGTTTGTATTTGATTTTCAATTGTTAAAATTTTTTACACATAAAATATTAAAACTCAAAATTATTATTTTTTCATTTTAAAAATAAATTCCCGTGCATCGTATGGGTCACCTACTAATTATATAATATAAGCAAAGACGTTGGGTTGTTGTCAGATTGGCAATCTCAATCTAACTTTTTTTTATTTTTTTTGAAAATTTTAATACTTAAAATACACATGTCATTTTGTGATTAATTTAAAATAATTTATATAAATTAAGTTAGTAATTTTTAAATCCGCTTAATCATTATCAATAATACATTAGTATTTTTTTTTTCTTAATTTTGGTGACTTTAAAACATGCAAGGATGTAATTACTATTTTTAGTTTCAATGGTTATGGTATGAAATCTATCTCTATATCTATACTTCTATTTAGACTATTGTATAAAAATATTATTGGGTCAATAAATTTAAAACTTTTAATCCAAATTTCTTAAATAATAAAATACAAAAATACATGTATCATAAATTTCTTGGTTATTTCAGTTTAATTATAATTATTGATATTTTTAATTATTATGGTAATATATTTCAAATTTTATAATTATCGTCTTTCAAATTGTTAAATTTGAGCTTTTTATGATATTGATGTAAAAATAAATAAGAATTTTAAACTATGATAGCAATGGAACGCTCACCAAATTTAGCTTGTTTATAGTATAAGAGTAAATATGAATTGATGCAATACATATTATTCATGGCCTATTAATGTTAGTTTTTAAATTTTATTATGCATAGTTTTTTTTTTTTTTTTCAAATGTTACATTTAATTGTTTTTAAAAAATAATTCTTACAAACATTTTTTTTTAAAATTTATTTTAAATTTTCAAAACTAAGAAATATATTTGACATAAAACTATTGGCACATCAAGTTATACATCTAATTTTACATCTTTTAAATGGAAAGTCCAAAATAAAATTTTATTCATAATTAAGCCACATGTTATTTGGAATTTGAAAATTTTGAATATTTAAAATTTAAAATGTGAAATGTAGTAATACTATGGTGATTTTATGTGGTAGTAGATGATGTAACACCATAAAAACAATAATTACAGATGTTATGTGACGCCCATTGAATATATGAGGTGTTACAATAACATAGTACCAAAATTTGATATAAAAATATGATTACATATTATTGTTTATTTTAAAAATCTACATATGAAATGTGAAAATTATCCTTTTAAGGTAAATCATAATAGACATTATCATCTAATGTTATTTGTAGTTGAATAACCTATACAGTCTTATATAATTCGGTCCAAAAAAAAAAAAAAAAAAAATCAAGCCTAGATTAGAGTTTTTATCAATAGACTAGACTTTAAACATAAAAATGATTCAATTAGAAAAGCCAAAAAAATAAGTTTGTGAGTTAACTCATTTACATTATTTTATACGCAAATATATTTTATTTATTTATTTGATAGATTAATTTTAAAAGTGACATATAATTCAAACAATAAGAATTGTTTTGGTGGATCTACACCAAGAAAAGTTATTTTATGGGTAAGTTGATATTCGTAAATAGTTGAAAATGTATTGATATAATTAATTTTCAATAATTTGAAAACTAAATACATATATATATATATATATATATATTAATTTTAAAATTAAAAAAATATTGGTCTTCATGGTGGAGTCCGACCAAACTGCCTAACTCAAGTTTGAGTTTTTATTTTTATTTTTAATGATTGACTTAACGATAATTGATCTGTTTGATAAGAGATCTCACATTTATGCTTAACAATGTAAAGATTAATTTGAGGGGTAACTAAGAAAGGGACTATTCCCTTTGTTCTCTTTACTATTTTATTTTATAAATTAATTTTAATTGTTAACTATTTTTAGTGAGTTTCACAAAGATAAAAGGTAAAAAGTAATTGACACGTTTGATTTGCTATATTCTGGGATGAACATAACATAAGTTATAATTACAAAATTTCATGGCATAATTTATTTATGTTTTACCATAAGTGTAATTTTTATAATTTATTCTATTTTTTACCTTTATGTTTTACTATTTATATTATAATACATTTCTGTTTTTAATATATGGAACACACCATTGATAACACGATTAAAATAATAATAATAATTGTAAATATTATGAAAATAATTAAAAGTTATTTGATTTTAAATCTCTTTTATTTCTACATTTTAAATATTTTTTAATTATTTGTGTGATACTATGCATATTGCGGGTGTAATATTAGTATAATTAAAAAACGGGTATGGCTTCTGTCAAGTCCGGGATCAGACTAGACAGTGCTGTTTGGTCCGTGGGGGCCCACTACGGGTCCCGTTTTTGATAATCTGAACCGTTCAATGTGTAGAACTCGTCGAGTACTATATGCTTGTAAAAAATCACGTTGATCGGATATCGATAGCTATATGATCAAATCAGTTTCGTATTAAAAAAATTGAACGGTGAACAAATTAACGGTTGACAAAAAACTGTTTTGATCACATAGCTATCGATATCCGATTAACGTAATTTTTTACAGGTATATAGTACTCAACGATTTCTACACATTGATGGTTCAGATTATCAAAACGGGACCCGTAGTGAGCCCCCATGAACCCAACAGCACGGTCCAGTCCGATCCCGGACTGGACAGAAGCCATACCCTTAAAAAACTAATTAATCAGCTACACTGGGTTCAATGTGAGTTGGACCGGACTACTATAATGTATTTGAAGATCTTTTTTTTTTTTTTTTTTGAGCACAGGTATTTGAAGATCTTGGGAACCCTACTTTTTTATCAAAATTGGGGCGTCCGCAATTTTTTACTCTGTTGCGTCTATTTAAGGTCGGTTTTGAGAACTTAAGATTAGCGGAGTAATCATTTAATAGCTATTATGGAGTGTTGCATATCAATTATGTAACTAAAATTTTTACATATAGAATATGTTTATTTTTGTTAGATACTTAAGAAGTAAAAGTGATTTAGTATTGTGGGTGTTGATTTTCGACCACACAACCAAATAGGAAATTTAGCTGGAGAGCACCAGAAGAATAGATTAAGCCTACCAACCTGCAACAAGAAGATGAGAATTCGGCAGTAGTTCATCCATCCAGAAGCACTCCGACGATTAAGTTAGTGACCTATATCTCTTACAGATAGTAAATAGTGCTTAAACTCATTAGAAAGAATCTACTACTCATAGTATACCACACATACCTCAGACCCACGGGGGGTGCCCTGCTTTTATAGCCAACACTGACTTGATCCCTGTAGAAGTCTTGCTTCATGGAACTCTGACTCAATGCCCATCCTGAACTCTCAACTAGATAGAGATAAACTCTTTTTGAGCCTTACCTTTATCCAGATTGGGATCCTCTCCTGTTCTAGGACTTTTGTCCCTTATCTGCTTATCTCGGATTCTGACATTTTCGTAGATAACCTCGGCCTAGCCGAGATCATCTTAACAGTTTGACCAAACTACGTGGCACCTCGGCTGATACTTCAGCATCACCTTAGCCACGTACTGTTACTCACAAAATATGTCCCCACAACAGCCCCCTAGGTTCTATTACCTCGGCAACCTGAGGTGATGGAACCTACAGCGTTTGTCCATATAGCATATCCGCTAAATTTCAAACTTCTCATTGAAGGAGATCATGACTCGTCGGCTCGTTATAACCAGGACTTAACTGTCCACTTTTCTAAGGATCAAGAACCAAGAATCAATTTCTTAAAGCATCTCTTTCGAGATCAGCTCTCTAGCCGAGGCTATAGCCTCATTATTTCAAGAATTTCAAGATCTTTAACTGCGTATGAGTTATCATGCACAGTCTTTCAACCGTCTCTTCCTTGCGTCCCTTTCTCATTAGTTCGTACCTGACACGCGCTTTCAAGTAACATCGATTTTGCACACGCCGCCTGACATGCACGTCGTCCTTGGCATTTCATTATGGTTTGCCGCCTTTTCAAATTTTTAACAAAGCTCTTCCTTCTTTTTCCATCCTTTCACTTTTGCAATTCACAATTTCCCTCGTCTCTCAGACTCTCTCTCTAAAGTTTTCCCGAACCACCATTTTCATACCTTGGAAACTCTGCCCTTGCTCTGATTACCTCCCCCAGCGATCTTCTCACCATCTGTTTTTGATAGCCTACGTTGTCTGACTCTGGCAAGTACTGTTCTGGAGTCACTTCCTTGGCCCTACTCCAGTAAGTTCTCTATTTTCTTCTTTTCGTCTTTTACTGTCTTGTAAGCATGTCTTTGTTTTGTACAATATCTTTTGTTCATGGATTTGTGTTGCCCTGTATTTGTAGTTGCTCTTGTATTGCAATTAAATCCACACATGTATTCATACTTTATTACAAACACATTCTTTCTCTTGGATTCGCTTTGTGCTGTTCTTGTTTGCCTCTGTGACGATACACATCATTCATGATTCTTGCACACACCTATGCTTTATTCATAAACTTGTAATTCTTTCCATATTCTTGGATTGCTGGTTGTTTTCTTGATTCTGAATCATGCTTCTTTGTTCTGTTTTTCTCACTATGTTTCCAGATTCTTGCCTTTGATTCTTGTTTCTTCGTAAACTAAGGTTTGGGATTTTCATTTAAAACCTTGTTCTTTAGGAAAACTAAAACAAAATCTTTCCTTGATCTTTAAAACCTTTACCCTAGTGCTTTCTAGGTTTTAGCCGGGGTCCCCAAAAATCTTCAACAAGCCTCTTTTAACAACAACTATTTCCAAACCCATCTTTAGCTGAGATAATGGGTATGTTCAGGTAGAGGGTAGATACCCCAAAAAAACTAGAATATTTTAGGCAAGAGTTCTCTATTCCAGCCGATGTTCAGTTGAGGTTGGATGGAGAAGAGGATTTCATTATGCCTAATGGAGAATCCATGCCTTTTCCTATGGTTGCGTTTGTTGAGTGTGGACTTCAGTTTCCCCTAAGCATCCTCTTTAGGGAAATCCTCCATTATTGTAAGCTCAACCCCATGCAGTTAGCCATAAAACTCATATAGGTTATTAATGGCATTATCGAACTGGCCCGCCGATAAAAAGCTTGGATCACGCTAGCTGACATTTAGTTTTGTTACACCATGTGTTGCCATAAATCGAACATGGGCAACATATATTACCTTACGCCCAGATTCACCGCCTACAAACTTATAGTCGACCTCCCAGATTCAAACAAGGGTGCAAGAGATGACTATTTGATCGTCTCGGGCAACTGGGAGCTTGCACCAGATAATGATCTTCATCTCTTCCCACTGTGCCAAGCAGTCTTTAGGAAAGACGAGGGTAAGGATTTAGTCATCCTGTAATTCCATTTCAAACCCGTATATTCATTTATTTGCATTAAATGTCTACATCTTGCTTTTGCAGTTCTTCCTTAACCAACAAAGGACTTTCGCTAGACCTTCTTTCCCAGCAAAGATCTAAAAAGGCTGTTAGGTTTGTCAATTGAGAAATGAAAAGCTCCGCTTTTACTCAACTATGTTCCCACTTATGAGTCTGTACTCCCCGACGTCCCCAGAAGCAGCAAATCCTCCCCATCTACTACAAATCCGCCAGTTACTTCATCACATCGGCTTGACCAGGTCTCTTATTCTAATCCAGTGGAGCTACCCTCTACCTCTGCTCCTCAACTTATTCCACTCTCTCAGCGTCGATGCCGACTTTGAGCTCTACCGAATGTTTCTATCAGAAAAACCCAAAGTCGCAAACGACGAGATTCTGAGGAATCGGCACACGACCCAGCAAACCCTCCAATCGCTTTGCCAACAATCTATTTTGGCATCAGAGTCATTGTCGCTACAACAGCCGACGAGATGGGTTGCAGCAAAGTCGTTGTGGAGGACCTCTTGGCCGATTTTCTAGGAGTGGTTACTGTTCAATCTTCTCCATCAGAGTCCCAACCCAAGCCAAAACCAAAGAGGGTGAAAAGGGCTAAGGCAAAGGCCCCAGTTACCCAAGTGGACACTGAAGACACCGTGCCGATCTCAAAACTTGCCGAGATCGAGAATAACTCATCTACCACTGAGAAGAGGCCTACCAAGGCTAAGTCATTCGACACTTCTCGATCGAAAAACCCAAAGTTTGAAGCTGCTACAAGCCCAGCTGCTTTCAAAGTTAATGAGCCATGGGCCCCTGCAATCATGGTTGGGGACCGACCAATGAAGGCTGGTGATAGTGCCATCGACAACATTGAGGTTGGCGCCACTCTCTCCACAGTCGTGCTACTTCCAACTGATCTCAATCGCATGGCCGAGATCAGTGAATATGAAAATTTCACATTGATGATGCAGTATTCAGTTCTTGTAAGTACCCGACACTTGTATCGTTTTTGTTTTCCCACAAACACTCAATACTTTGAAATTTTACTAATTTGCTTGTTTCTTTATAGGCCATCCAGCACACCTATTCCTTTGCCACGAAAGTCGAGGCTTTCAAACAAGAGTTGGTGCACAAGACCTAGGAAGCTGCTGGCTTCCTCTTTTCTCTAAACAACGCCGAGGCCAAGATCAAAGTTTTGTTGGATCAGGCCAAGGCAGCCAGACGAGCTTAAGATCAAGTTAAGAAAAAAGCTAAGGCGGCCGAGGTTGTGGCTGAGGTACTTAAGTCTGAGATCAAGGACGCTGATGCCAAAACTGCCAAGGCCAAGGTGGAGCTCCAAGAAACCCTGGCTACAAAAAAGGTCGAGATCAAGGCGGCCGACAAAAAAGCATTCTTAAAGGGGCAGGCTGCCGTCCATGATGCATATAAACAACAAGTCAACCAAGCCTAAAACTGAGGTTTTTACCTCGGCTAGACTGCAGCCCTCAACAATTTATTTGTCTCTTTGGACTCTGACCTCCGAGATATCAGCAAACTCCAAGTACTTTTTCCTCAGACTCCCAAAAAGTCAGACGGTGAGGCGATGAGAAGGAAACCGACATAGAGGATGTCAAAGAAAATGAGGAGGTTGTTGTTGGGGCCAAGTCTCCAACATTGAATGATCAAGTCCTAGACTTGACTCATGATGAAGAGGAAGACTTGGTTTCCAAGGGTGCCTCTCCCAAACAAACAATTTCTGAGACTGAGGTCCAGGCAGTCGAAAAGAGCTTGGACCAGACCTTGTTGGAAATTGACGTCGAGATAGTGGCGAAGAAGGAAGCCACATTGCCAACTAAGGTTGACACAACGCCAACAGGCGAGGTTGAGCAATTTGAGATCAATGTCCATGTTTCCAACACTTAGGATTTTTTTCTTTACTTTGAACTTTACTTTTGAACAGTTGTAATCTTTTGTTTGAACAATGTTAGCTTTATATTTGGCCGATGTACCCCTTTTGTCTTTGTAAATGAATAAGTTCTCTTTGAATGCATGCCTTCATTTCTTTTGAATGTTCTCTTCATTTTGTCCTTTCCATTTCTTGCACGTTTCCACATTTAGAATATAATTGCAATTTCTTCCAAGTACACCTTAACTGTGTAATCACTTCGGGTTAGAGTACCTCAAATATAAACCTTGACTGTTTGTCTCGGCCAACAATTGGAATAGCTTGGTTAACACTTAAAAATATTTTGAAATATTTTTACAAGTGTTGTTTCTTAAACTTATTCAGTCAAGAATTGCTTCTTTACTTCTTTACTTCCACTTGTTGTCTTCTATCAAGACTTCACCCTTCCAATCTTTCCAAGCTTGACAACCTCGTTGGTCATCTTGGGTAATATGTAGCTTGAATACTTCTTTCCTCATTACCTCGGCTAACTTCAACTTGTAAATTGTTCTGAATTTTCGACAAGTGTCAAGCTCTCAAGCTTATTTATCATTCTTGCTCCCTGCCCCCTAATCTGAATCAAAGTTTCACTTAAGTTCACATTATGTGTTTATGGTCTTTTGTCGAAATCAGATTCAAACAAAGATTAACCGAGGTAGTCGACCTTGGTTTCTCTGTTAATCTAACTAAAGCAAACTTAGTTCCATTCTGCCGACATATTAAGCAAGTCTGAGTTCAACTCTGCCGATATGGCAAGTTGAGGTTAATTCAACTTAGTTCAACTCTATTATATACAAGTATAATTTAACTCTACCATATAATAAGTTTAAGTTATTCGTCATGTTTCATTCAGAAGCATCACCAACTTAGTTCAACTCTATTATATGCAAATATAATTCAACTCTGCCATATAATAAGTCTAAGTTATTCGTCATGTTTCATTCTAAAACATTGTCATAGGACTGGTCAGTCCTATCGCACAAATTTCAAATTCATAAAAATCAAACTAGCATTTTATTATTACTTCATCTAATAAAATTATGACATAACCTTCAAAAAAAAAAAAAAAAAAAAACTAATGATAAAAAAACTTCAAATTGCAAGTGTTCCAGGGTCTTGGAAATTCCTTGCCATTAGTGTCTCCAAGCTGATATGCCTCATTGTCAGCAATCGAGATGATTCTATAAGGCCCCTCCCAGTTTGGGCCAAGTTTGCCCTCCCTATGATCCTTCTTGTTGCCAACAACTTTTCTCAGGACGAGGACCCCAATCTTGAACTCTCTTGGGTTGACTTTCTTGTTGTAAGCCCTAGCAAGTTGTTGCTAGTATGCCCCCTAGCCGAACTGCTGCTCTCTTCCTTTGTAGACATCCCATTTTGACCGGCCCTAAGACTTGGGCCCTTTCTGTTGATTACCCGATGATGACAATCAGAATGTGTTCGCTAGCAGTCCTCAACAAGAAAAATTGAATTTGAGCTTTAATCCCTACCTTCACACATTTTTGGCCAAACTATTTTAGACCTTAAAACCCTCTATTCAAAATGTTTCTACGATGTTCCGAGGCTCCTATTTCAATTAAAATATTACACTTTTCAGTAAATCGAGTAAGGACAAAATGGAAATAAATGGAAGAGAGGTGAACCCTTTGAGAACAATATTTAAAAAAAAAAAAAAAACATCTTCTTTATAGGTTTGGATAGGTTTGGATTCGAAGGAAACAAGAGGGGATGGAAGAAAATTAGTTTAGGGAAAGGATAAGCATCAAATTGTTAAGAAGGAAATGAACAACTTTTACTAAATTAGGCATATCTCTTTGTACATTTAGAATTTAGATGTGAAGCCACCACAATTGGAAAGTAGGCTTCTGGGGCTTCAATTTAGACCCAAGAATCACCTAAAACCAAGTCCAGATAAGGGAGATATGCCCATTTGAAGTTGGGCTTGAGAGCAGATTTTGTTAAGCTGGCTCGAGAAAAATGAGCAACCTTCACTAAATCAAGCATATCTCTTTGTACACTTGGGATTTAGATGTGAGATTACCTCCATTGGAAAATAGATTTCTAGGGCTTCAATTTAGACCCAAAAATCACACTAAACTAAGTCCATATAAGAGAGATATGCCCATTTGAAGTTGGGCTTAATAGCAGATTTTGTTGACTCGACCCAAAATAGCAGCAGCCCCATTTTTCTTGGTTTTGGTTCGGTTGGGACACTCCATTTACCTATTTTCTAATCCATTCAAGTGCATCCAGTCATCCTCCATTATCTCCAGTCATCCTCCATTATACCTAATCATCCCCCATTGTCAAAAAGAGGTTTTGTTGGCATCCATAAAGGAGTATCACATGCAACCACCTTGAAAATTTGCCCTCCTATCACATTCCTATCTCCCACCTTGTCTCCCACCTTCTTTTTGACCTTTTAGTCTCCCTCATTGCCTATATAGAATGATCATATTGTAAAAGAGAGAGAGAGGACCACGAAATTGAAAAGAAAAGAGTGAGAAAATGGTGAAAAAGAGAGAAAAATTGAGTTTTTGAGCCAAAAATATTCCTATCTTCCATATACACCCCATACCTTCCATAGCTACCGAAATTCCTCCTTCTCATACACCAAAACCACTCCAAAAATTCTGATACAGCCAAAAGATTAATTGCATTGATCATAAGAAAGAGTGTTTAGTAATTGAAAGTGAGAAAAACTGGAGAGTTAGCCACTTCCCATACCACAAACTCCATAATTTTGAATTGAGGATTTGATAACACACTTCCTACACTTAAGGGTGATCAAGATGAAGTTTGAAAATCAAGAAGTTCAATCTTTCTTTGGAAGGTGAATTTTTAGTCTTTCATTTTCTTATATTTTATATCTCATATTTATTTTCTTACTTCTTATTTCATAGTGTTTTGGTATAATCCAAGTGGTTTGTTTATCTCATATTTATTTTCTTACTTTATATTTCATAGTGTGTTGTTATAATCCTAGTGGTTTATTTAGCTCATAATTATTTATTTATTTATTTTTATTCGCATGCTTTAATTTCATTTTACTTTTGTTGTGATCTTGCATGTTCTACATCATATTTATTTTTTTTCTTATATTAGTCTCATATTAGTTTTGTTGTAATTTTGCATGTTCTATCCTATATTTGTTTTATTATTTTAGGTTTATGTTGTAAGTTTGCACTTTTTATTTTATTTTGTATTTGTTTTCTTGTTTTTTTAATCTAACCGGTAGTGGTTAGTTGAGTCACCTACATATTTTTTGTTTGTTCCTTTTCTTGGTTTTGCAATAAGACAGATTTTGCTAAGCCTATTTGGCCGGCCGGTTAGCTTCTTTTGGAAAAAATGACGATGTCTTTCGATGTTAACCAACTTCCAGTGGTTCCCAAGGCACATGAAACCTTTTTTTTTTATTAATTTTTATTATTTTTTATTTTATTTTGAGTGTATTGTGAGGTTTTTTTATTTTTATTTTGCTGTAATATTTTTCTCATCCCTCTCTAATTTGGTTTGTAATTATTCTTTCAAGTGTTATAATAATTCCCCGCCCCTCTTCTTTCTATCCCATTCTTTTACTTGCTTTATTTATCTGTGAATATGCATCATATTTTGTCTTTCATTATATCCATGGTTTACATTCATGTTTCATGCATCTTGATTCGGCTAATTTTCCATTTGTGGATTTAATCAATTCCTATGTGATTATGTGTGCTACCTCATGCTCTTGAGATGATTCACATGTCATATCTTAGAAGTCGAATCTATAGTTGCATCTCATGAGTGAATCCCATTAGGATTTTATATATAAGATCATGCATGTTTTACTAACTTTGTTTTGTAGCTGTTCGAGGGACGTCGGTAAATATATAAGTTTTTTATGCTTTAGCATCACGTTTGTGTGTGTTTTTTCCGTATTATGTTTAAGCATCCTACCAAGTGGCTACTTGCTTACTTGACATAACTGTATGAATGCCAGTGGATGGAGGTTGTGTCGCTTAATTTGGAATAGTGTTGATTTTCATGTTTGTAAACTCAATTTATTTGGGTTGTACATCTTAAAAACTCTTTCAAAACTACATGAAATCAAGTTGTTCCAAAGTGGGTGACATAGTCTATACTTGTATACCTCACATAGTAAATTTTAGGATTTATTAAATAATCAAAACATGAACATATAAGGAAAATAAAATTCATATCATGGTTTAGTAGAGGCCGATATTTGATCGGGTGAGCGGAGGTGCTCATTATTGACCTCTCCCTCTCATGCCTAAGGTTCCGAGCCAAGCATCTTTGGTTACGATGAACAGTGGCCTTGGCACGAGTCATGGGTTTCCTAATTTCCCAAAATATTAGGTGGCGACTCTGAGATCTGATGATGCAGTCCATTTTTGACAAAATTGTAATAAAATGGATTTTCAATAAAAGTTGTTAAATCTGGACTCTCATCTATGTTTCACATTGCACTCATGAGACTAGATCAAAGAAATCTCGGGAGTCTGAATTGTTTAACGCGCACGGGTACCCCCGGGCACGTTACACCCTTCTTTCTTCAAATAGATCCAGATCTCGGTCTAAGAATGCCTCATTGGTCCCATCTTCCACTCCCTGGGTTTTGATTCCAAGGATGCCGACTTCTACTGGGATAACTGCTTCAGTGCCATAAGCCATGGCAAAGGAGACTCCCTAGTTGATCTCAACGGCGTAGTCCGATATACCCAGAGCACATTGGGCAACTCTTCCACCCACTTCCCTTTTGCTGCTTCCAGCCTCTTCTTGATCATATCCAAGATAGTCTTATTGGATGCTTCTGCCTGACCATTGCTTTAAGAAAAACTTGGAGTAGAGTAGTAGTTCTTAATTTTGTACTTTGCACAGAAGCTTTTGATTAACTTACTGTCAAACTGTGTACCATTATCAGCTATTATTGCCCTTCGGATCCCAAACCTGGTGATGAAGTTTTTCCATATGAAGTTTTTTACATCAATATTTCGAATCTTCGCAAGGGGTTTAGCCTCTACCCACTTCGTGAAGTAGTCAGTTGCTACCAGCAAAAACTTCTTTTGTCTAGTTACTTGGGGCAATTGCCTAAAAAGATCCATGCTCCACTGGACAAATGGCCGAGGGCTGGATACTGAGTTCAAATCTACTGTTGATTGATGTATCAAAGGTGCGAACATTTGACACTTCTCGCACTTTCTGACATAGGCTTCAGCATCCTTCTGCATGTAGGGCTACCAGTACCCCTAAGTGATGGCCCTATGAGCGAATGACCTGCCCCCAGCATGGCTTCCGCATACACCTTCATGAATTTCATACAAGAAGTCCTCAACTTGGGAGGGATGCACACATCTCAAAAGGGGCCCAGTAAAGGACCTTCTGTAGAGATGGCCTTCTACTGTTAAGCTAAACCTGACCGACCTTAATCTTATCTTGTATGCCTCTTTTCGGTCATCTGGCAGCTTGCCATCCCTGAGGAACACTACTATTGCATCTATTCAGCTTGGCCCCATCTCTACATACATTGCTTCGTACTCTGTGATTAGTGGTTCTACACTTGGGCGTGACAAATAATCGACCATTATTGTCTGTCTCCCCTGATTTCATTGCACTAGCCAGGTTAGCCAAGGCATCGGCTTGACTATTATCATTCTCTCATCTTAACTTGTTACCTGATTCACCATAAGTTGGGAGTCATAGAAGACTACCACATCATCGACTTCCATTACTGCTACTAACTTTAACCCTGCAATTAGTACCTCATACTTAACTTCATTGTTTGAGGCCTTGAACCCCAAACAAATGGACTGCTCTAACATTCGCCCATCTGGCGATACTAACACTACTCCTGCCCCCGTTCCTTGATGATTTGAACTTCCATCAACAAACAGGCGGAAAGAGTCGCCGATGTAGATATCGTAGGGCTTAGGTTTCTCTTATTACTTCTGTTTTGCTAGAGTGGGGTTCTTGGACCCAGTTGGGTTTCTTCCTGCTCTTCTGGGCGTCCCAAGCCGTGGCTCAACAGAGTCCGATGCGGGATGGCACCAAGGGTGAACTCGGCCACAAAGTCGGCCCTTAATCATTGTTCTGGACCTAAATTCTAAGTTATATTGGCCCAGCACTACTGCCTATCTGGCTACCTTGCCTGTCAGATCTCCTTGCTGCAGTAGGGACTTTAAAGGATACTCAGTCAACACCACAATCTTGTGGGCTTGGAAGTAGTGATTTAGTTTTTTCGAAGCCATCACCAGGGCTAGTGTTAGTTTCTCTAAGGGCAAGTACCTGGTTTCTGCACCTGCTAGTATTTTACTTACATAGTATACCGCTTTTTGTTCTCCTTCTTCCTCTCAGATTATTACCGCGCTTGCCGCTTGTTCTGAAACTGCCAAGTATAGGAGCAATTCTTCTCCAAGTACTAGATTTGACAGAATTGGAGCTGTTGTCAAGTACTTTTTTAAGTCGGCCAAGGCGACTTCGCACTCTTCCATCTACAAAAAATCTATGGCCTTATTTAACAAATTAAAAAATGGTTTACATTTATCAGAACTTCGACTGATAAACCTGATCAGGGCTGCCGCCTTGTCGGTCAAAATCTGAATCTGCTTGGCTGACGTCGGGCTCTTTAAGTCAAGAATGGCCTTGATTTTGGCTTGCCTTAATACCCCTTCTGGTAACCAAGTATCCTAGGAACTTACCAGACCTGACTCCAAATGTGCATTTCGAAGCATTGAGTCGGAGCCAATATGTTCTCAAGATATCAAAAACTACTTTCAAGTCAGCCAGATGATTTCCAGGTTCTTTGGTCTTCACGACCATGTCATCAATGTACACTTCTACTGTTTTGTCAATCTGATGTCTGAACATCTTGGTCACCAATCTCTGGTAGGTTGCACCTGCATTTTTCAACCCGAAAGGCATCACTCTGTAACAATACAGCCCTTTTGGAGTGATAAATGCAGTCTTTTCCTCGTCAGGGAGATACATTGCTATCTAGTGGTATCCCTATAAGTATCCAAGAAACTCATCCTCCCATGCCCTGAAGTAGCATCCACCAGCTGATCAATTTTAGGCAGAGGGAAGCTGTCTTTAGGACAAGCCCTATTCAGGCTGGTGAAGTCCATATAGACCCTCCACTTCCTATTCTTCTTTTTCACAACTATTGTGTTGGACAACCAGGTTGGGTAGTTCACCCCCCGAATAGCCTTGGCTTCCAACAGCTTGTCCACTTCCACCTCTATTGCCTCCACATGAATCAACGTAGGCATCCTTGCTCGTTAAATGACAGGTTTAGCAGACTTGTCTACATTAAGCATATGGCATGTGACCTCAGGGTCAATGCATGGCATCTCATATGGTATCCAAGAAAATACTTCTATGTTGGCCCGTAAGAAAGCTTCTAACTCATTTTCCTCCTTCTCGGCCAAGCCTGAGCCGAGAAGGAAGAAGCGCTCTTCATCTCCTTCTTAGACCAGAATTTTTTTCAAGGCTTTCTCGCTCTTCTTAGCCGGTTCTAGGCCGACATCATCTAGGACTTCTATGTCCTCGTCCTCGATTTCCACTTTTTCTGCCTCTCACACATTTCAGTTGGATTTCATTACTGCTATGAAGCAATTCTTTGCTTGCACTTGATCCCCTCTGACTTCCCCAATCCCCTATTCAGTTGGAAATCATAACAATTGGTGCAGCGTTAAGGGAACAACCCTTATTGCGTGCAGCCACGGTCTTCCCAATATAGTATTGTAAGAGGAGGGGGTATCAATTACTGTAAATTTTGTGCTAACATTCCCGGTGCCTGCCTGCACCTCCAAATTTATTGCTCCTAGAGGCCATGTTGACGTTCAATTGAACACGACCATTAGGTTGTTCGACTGCTCTAAATCATCTCGGTGAAGGCCAAACTCCTTGTAACATTAGACATACATTATGTCACAAGAGTTGCCTTGGTCGATCAGAATACGCCTTACTTGGTATTCTCCAATCTTAAGGGTCACTACCAGAGCATCATTGTGCGGATGTTGCACCATGTCTAGGTCTGCCTCAGTAAATGACACCATTAGTCCCTAGTACTCATTTGTCTTAGACCTCTTTTGCTAGACTTGATACACATGCTGTAAGTGTTTCACTTGTTGTGTCTCTCCTCACATATCATTCTCATTAACCCTCGAATAAATCACATTGATCACCCGAGGTTCTGCTTGCTGTAGTTATGGGGGTAGTGGTGCCGAGAGAAGCCTTGCATGCTCTTCCCTCGTTCTGGCCTTATCTATTAGGTCCCTCAAGTGACCCTGTTTGACCAGGTCTTCCATGTGCATCTTCAGGGCTCTACACCCCTGAGTCAGGTGCCCATCCTCATTGTAGTAGGCATAGTGCTTCCTAAGACTCCTTCCCATAAACTCGCCAGGGACCTTCTCTGGCGCTCTATAATACAGCTGGTTTTTTATCCTTTCTAGAACTTTGTAAATCGAGATCTAGAACACAGTGGTGACTGCCTATGCAGCCCTTAACCCTTTCTTCTGCCTGTTAAAACCATTGTTACCTCGGCCTTGCTTCGGCGAGCCGTTCTCTTCTCCTGCTTCGGCGCCTTTGTTCCGGCTTATCCTCTTCTACTCTAGTATATTTCTCGATTCGTGCCATGAGCTCCTCAATACTCTTTGGTAGAGTTTTTGTTAACGACTTCCGAAGCGGGCATTCATCCTCCAGACCGTTCTTAAAAGACACGACCACCAACTCCTGGTTGCATCCTGGTATTCGGTTGAACACCTCATAATACCTTTTGGAATAAGCCCTAAGGCTTTCACCATCGGTAATTTTCAGAGCCATCAGGGAGTCTACCCTCAGTGGCTGCAATTTGTTTGTAACAAACCTGGCCACAAATATCTCGACCAGGCCTTCCCAACTCTTCACAATTCCTTTCGGTAACTTGTGAAACCAATCTGATGCGATTTCCCTAAAGGATAAGGGGAACACCTTGCATAGAAACTGTTCGTTCTCGGTATACAAAGCCATTGAATTCAGATATAGGCCGACGTGAAAGTTCAGATCGAACTTACCGTCATAAATCTAGAACCTCGGCATATGGGACCTTTTTGAGGCCTCAAACCTACCCAACTCCACTGAGAACG
The DNA here is from genome assembly GCF_055761805.1 of Camellia sinensis. Lineage (NCBI taxonomy): Eukaryota > Viridiplantae > Streptophyta > Magnoliopsida > Ericales > Theaceae > Camellia > Camellia sinensis. The sequence goes on from NC_138961.1 coordinate 215,773,577, forward strand.
GCGTTCTCGGCTTGACAGAGGATGTGACCTCGGCGTTCTATCGCTTCCTCTAGAGGTAGTCTCTCAAGTCCTTCTTAGTTCGACTAGCAACTCGGCTATCAACAGATTTCAGTCTTTTTGGTGCGCTGCTCCTAGTATCGTGGTGTGTCCTTTTGGATTTTTATTCATTCACTGTATCGAAGCAAAGTCCTTTCCTTTGGACGTGCCAATGTTCTTTGACACAAGTTCCCTTGGTATGAGGCGTCCTCTGAGACTCACTTCTCACCGACTCTGCCCGCCGGCATCCCATGAAGGCCAGTGTGAGTGTTCTTTTTCCTTGCCATACTGCGGGACTACTGGGATTATTTTTTGCCCCCCTTTCTAGGCATCAATCTTGGCCCCTGGCATCAGCGTGTCCTACAATGGAAACGGTGGTTGCATAACGTTGTTTTGCATCATGAAGTTGACAATCGATTGTAGATCTGCCAACTTGTTAGTCATTCTCTTCATCTCGGCATCCCTCCTCAAGCATCTAACCTTCCATACCTGAAGGTCGCTTTCGTTGTAATACTCATCTCGGCCTGATTTCTTTGGGGTATCTCCTTTTTTGCCGACGTCCTTATCCCTGGGATTCTGATCCCATGTTCCTTCATTATGGTTTTCTTCCTTGATGTTAGGATCGACATGTTTACTACTCCCACTACGGATGTCGTCCCCAATCTTTTCTCCCTGCCCGTTATTGGCCATCTATTCTCCTTACATTCCCATAGACGGCGCCAAATTGTGGGTGTTGATTTCTGACTACACAGCCAAACGGGAAACTCAGCTGGAAAGCACCAGCAAAATAGATTAAGCCCACCAACCTACAACAAGAAAATAAGAATCCGGCGGTGGTTCATCCACCCGGGGGCACTCCGACGATCAAGTCAGTGACCTATATCTCTTACAGATAGCAAATAGTGCTTAAACTCACTAGAAAGAATCTACTGCTCACAGTATATCACGCATACCTCAGACCCATGGGGGTGCCCTACTTTTATAGCCAGCACTGATCCTTGTAGAAGCCTTGCTTCATGGGACTCTAACTCAATGCTCATCCTAAACTCTCAGCTAAATAGAGATAAACTCTCTTTAAGCCTTACATTTATCCAGATTGAGATTGTCACGCCCCACTTTTTATTACTCGAAATCATTACCAAATCCATTAATTCACTTCAAGTTCAGAGACAACATGCGGAAATAAACTCAAATATTCGACTAGTAGAATTAAATAGTAATTCTCTTATTCGAATGTAAATTATATACAACATGAGCATCCTAAATAAACTGCCCGTAGGCTTACAATCATTAAATAATCAAAAGAAGGGTGTAACCCTTTTACAACAATGGCACTCTGCTAACACAAAAGAGGCCCCGTGTGTCATGACCCAACCCCGCTCCTGTATGTTTAGCACCGTAACCAGCCAGTAATCCGTGGATTACCAAAGGCCTCTGAACAGATTAGCAAATAATAAGGGGCTGCGGAAGCAATAATACAAAATAGACAAGGTCCAATGAGCTGTGATAATGTACATGGGACAGAACATTTCAAAACTTATTTATATATATACATAAACATGCCAGTCCAGATACACAGTATTTACAAGGTATTTACAGAAGGTACTTCCCAAGACCTGACTTTACAAGACTAGCATGAACACACACAAAAAACAGTCATGGCTTCAGGCTTCGTTCGAAATCTCCTCGGGAGGCACAATAGTTGGCTGACAAAAACAAAACAAAAGGCCGTCAACTCTGCCTCTGGTCATGTGTCGGCTCACCTACATACATAATATAATCTGTGAGCGAAAGCCCAGTGAATAATAATAGAGTAAAGGGTTTCAATGAATGAGTTCGTACAGATTTAGAAATCATAATTCAGATTTGTATCAAATTCATCATTTGTCCAGATCATATACAGACAGAAATCATAGGTCATGATTAAGTTTACGTGATACATCCATTAGCGTTAACAGAATAGAACAGAACAGAACGTATACACGTGAGGTTCTGAATAACCAGTTCCATAAAGGAACCTCCGGATCCGAGTAACAGAACAGAACAGCAGCTGAGCCCCCGTGATAGGACCTCCGGTACGGGTAACAGAGTGCAGAAAGAAATAAGTTCCATAAAGGAACCTCCAATACCGGGTAACAGCTAATAGATATCACATGATGCTAAGGATGTCACGAATACATAGCAGAAATTGAACAATCACTCATTGTACAGGACATATCATTTCAGAAAACAGATCTTGTTTTATCACACAAAAAATAGATACAGTTGAACATAACTTTACTAAATTATTACTCACAGTTGGCCTTGAAACAAACAGACGGAGCAGATTGATCACATGACACGCGGCACGTGACCTACATAACACATGACGGACACACACTTGAAACACACATTCTAATTGCACAAAACTTACGTCGTTGGTTCTTAGTGTGTTTCTAACCTTAAATCCTCACTATAGAGTCTTAAACATGGCCTAAGAATGCCTAGGATGGAATGAGGATGCAAAGATGCCTTAGAAAACATTTTTCAAAACTTGCTGAAAATAGAGGTCTCGCTCGAGCGTAGCTTCCTTCGCTCGAGTGAGCTTGTCAAAACAGAGGGGTCGCTCGAGCGTAGACTCCTTCGCTCGTGCGGTCTGTAAAAATGCAAAAGTACTGGTTGTTGAAATTTTACGCTCGATGCCCGCTCGATGCTCGCTCGAGCGTGAGACACAGCTCTCGCTCGAGCGTAGGTCTCGTCGCTCGAGCGTGCGTTTGTGTGCACCAAAAACCTGAGAGCTTGCAATTTTCGCTCTTCGCTCGAGTGGAGCTCTGAACAGACGATGGTCGCTCGAGCGTGGAATCCTTCGCTCGAGCGAGGAAGCCAAATTCTGGAATTTCCAGATTTGCCTCCCAAGCTCAAACCAAGCATTCAACACCTCAAAACTCGACCTCTTGGGCCCATTTTCTGGAAAACACTTGTAAACTCATAGTATAAGATGTTTCAAAGATCAATTTTGTAAAATCAAGCCCAAAGGTGAGTCAATTAAACACAATTTCAAATAAAACTTCAAGAACAAAACTTAAATGTAACATGCATGAATTCTCATGACTTCTAATGCCCCAAAACATGATCCAAAGCAAGATTAAGCTCAAGAATAGGATGAATTCATGGACTATAACAAAAATGTGGACATGCATGTGGAAATTCATGAAGAACAACTCCAAATCCAAGAATATGTGCATGCATGCATGAATTCACTCTCAAATCCAACTCTTAAAACCAATTCTAGACTTTAAACTCTAATCTTCCATGAACCATGCAAGAATTAATCTTAAATTCACAATTGAAAGGGAAATCTCCTACCTTAAGTCTTGAATTCCAAGTCTAGGAGCTCAAATTTGCAAAGCCTCTTCAATTCTCCTAAGTTCCAGGCCAATTCTCTAGATGAATTCAATTTTCTCCTAATTCTCCCTCTCTAGTCGGTTTTGGTCAAGAAAATGGCTGAGGAAATATGCTACTAAGTGTAATAAGGTTGGTCTCAAATCAAACCACTAAGTGGCATAATGGTAGATGTAGACGCGCCCGCGTAGGGGGACCTCGCTACAATTCAGACTCGATTTTGTTTGCGATTCTAAATCTGAACCAAAGAGTCCAAATCTGGCAAATCGTTTTAAGAAACAGATTTTTGAAAAGAAGTGCCAAACATGAACTCCTTTGCCAGATACAAAGTTGCCACCTAAATATTTTTTATGGGGAAATTTAGGAAACCCTGACTCGGTGACAAGGGCCACGTGTCCGTCATCACCAAAGTTGCCTCGGCTCGGGAACTTGGGTACGATCGGGGAAGGTCAACTATGAGCACCCCCTCTCGCCCGGTCCGAAGACCGGCCTCTACTAACCGTGATATTCTGTTTTGAAAACGTTATGTGCCCTCAAACCGGTTATTAGCCTAGAATTACTATGTTATGCGCACAGCAAACAAGTATAGACTAGATTGCCTAATTTGGGAATAAGCGTTGCATATCCGTTTGTTTTTGGAAAATGTTTTGGAATTTGCTACTCGCAAGTAGGCTAAAATACGGGTTTCAACGAGTTTTTCCAACTCAGGCAATCCAACCTTCATCCACAGGCATTCAAGCAGTTTATATCACATAAGCAGCTAGCCTCATGGTAATCATGCTATCATGGCAACACTCACAGGCATGCAAGAATGCTAAAGCGTAAATGCTTACATCGTACTTTGTGCCAAAACAAAGAACTCGTTAGCAATCAATGCATGATCCAAGTCCATGTTTAAATATCTAATGCAACGCATATGGAATGTCACTAGAGTAGGCTCGGCTATTCTATGAATGACATGTGAAAATGTACAAGTAGCACGTATTCAAGTTAGATTTGAAATACTAATGCAGTTAGCATGATGCGCCGAGCCCGGTGCATGCGATACTGATGAATGATGCACGCATGCTAAGCATAAGGTATGCTAAATTAAACATGCCCTAGTCTACCATCATAAGCAGGTAAATAAAAGGGGAGAAAGACGTGGGATTGGAAGACATGCACACACACACCCACACTTATTACAATTTTGCCCTCGCTCGGAGGGACCGAATAAATATTATAGATAATTAACCTACAAGCTAATTAAATATTACAGGCCATCTAATTAGCTAAGCAAATTAACTAATCTAGGGAAAGCAGATAAACCGCCTCAGGAAGAGAGCCTAATGCAATGCATGCTCGGTCTTGCTCGGAAGTACACTGCCATGCGCAAGCTGCCTCTGTTTTCCCTGCTATACTCCTCTGAAGACTGCCAAAGTCTCAGGATGTGCTTACTGGATGTCGAGAAGTGCCACCGGCTGGAGGGAATCATCACCGGCTGTGGTTTGGTGTCCATCGGCACACAATGAATCCATCGGCCACCTATTTACTGCCGGTCGGCACTCTATGAAGTCGATCGGCAAGAAGTTCCTGCAGAACCTGTTTGACAGCAGCAGAGGACAGAACTTTGCATGGCAATGCAATTCTAGCCATATATGCACCAATCATGTCCCTTATCATGTGAGTGACTCAAAGGGACATGGTCCTTGGTTCTTGGACCATCAATCGCGCATTTCCATGCGTGATGGCCCAAGGGACCAAGTGTGCACCCTTTGATGTCAAATGCAATGCAAACCAACAAACTAAAGCCCAATTCCAATCACTAGATCAAGGAACAAGACATGCATGCTAGATGCAATGCAACCTAGGCATGCAAGCTAAGGATGCAACATGGGAATGCAAGATGTACATGCAAGCATGCAAACAAACATGCAAGGTAAGCATGCAAGCAAGCAAAGGATGGACTTAAGCATGATTTAGGCAGCTCTAATTAGGCCCAAAACAGTGGCCATAAGTGCTATGAAATGAGGACTAAACACACATACACACATGCACATGTTAAAGGGCTAACACTCAAGCACAAAAGGGCAACTCTCAAGTACACTTGAAAGAGGCATAACATAGACTAATGGCATGCAAGGTAGGCATTGAAAATCATGTTACAAAAGGTCATAAGCTAATTAAACAAGATAAACAAGGCATGCAAACAAAGCCAAAAAAACCAAGACAAGCCAAGAGGCTTAAACCAAGACTAAGTCAACCAAGCCTCACAAGGCTAAGAGGACTTAAAATAGGTCTAATGCGAACTTAAACAACACCCAAGGGACACCTAGATGGCATCTAAGTGGCTCAAATTCAAAAGCATGCGCAATGACCAAAACATGGAGCATGCAAGACAAGCTTTCAAAGCTTCAAAGAGGCATCCAAAGCAAACATACAAGCATGTTAAAGGGACTGAAATATCATGGCAAATGGTCCCAACCCACTAAATTAAGGCAAGGATGCATGCTATGCATTCGCACACTCAAGGCCAACAAGCCAAAATGCAAAGGGGCTATACTAAACATGTCATGGCCGACCCAAACAACTAAGGACAGACCTCAAACATGGCAAAATAAGCACAAAAGCTTCACAAAGCTAAGCCTAAAACATGCTTGAACAATGGTTTACAACCTAAGGCATATTAAGGCCTAAACATGGTATTACAAGGTAGATATGCTAAGCATGCATGGTATACCAAAACCAACATACAACAATGCTATTTCATGGCAAAATAAGCATAAATGGCAGCCAAGGCATGGTCAACATGAGGCTTAGCTAGGTGCTCATTAAAGAGGCAAAAATGGCCCTTTTCAAGGACAACAAGGAGAGGGGGTGGCCCTCTCCTTCTTGGGACCTCAAGGCACCATCCTCATCTCTGAAATCCCTCAAGATTTCAGTGGTGAGGAGGCCCAAACACCAAGGTCTCGAAGCTTACACAAAACAGCACAAAAGGGAGCCTCTCAAGGCTTAGGAGGGGTCAAACACCTCCAAACCACAAAACACTCTAAACAAACTATTTAGAGGGCCTAAAAACAGAACTTTTTTGTATTATACACTAAGCTCAAAAACAGTTCTAAGATTGGCAAAAATACAATGCAAAAATGGAGAATAAAAGGACAAACTTCTTACCCTTGAAGACCTTCTTCACAAATGGTGGACCAGCCCCTTCCTTGAGCTTAAACCAGCCCCAAAACTCCAAGAACAAACCTCTGGCCCTTCAAGAATCAAGAAAAGATGTAACACTATGTGTTTATGTGCAATAGTAAGACACAAATACACTTAAACACACACAAGAGAGAGATATAGAGATAGGATATGTATGAAACCCTAACCCTAGGACTCAAACCCTAAAATGGCTGTCTAAAAATGTCTAACCCTTTTTTTTCTAACCCTAAAGCCAAGAGAGGAGGGCTCCTCTTATAGAGAAGCTAACAAGGAAGCCATCCCTCCATACACGTGTATGGAGGGGAACAAAATGCAAGCCAGCTGTATTAAAATATCTGCAAAAGCAGATGAACAGTAGTCGGCTGCTCAAAATTGTCATTTTGACAAAATGGACTGCCGACCGGCAACAAAGAATGCCGACCGGCAATACACATTGCCGATGGCAACAAAACACCAGCCGGTGGCCTCTGGCCATGGCCGGTGATGTGTGGGGATGCCTCACAAGGCATTCTCTGCCCCTCCAAGGCAAAACGCAAGTGTTTGGTGTAAAACCAGTCACTAAACAGTCGAGTTCGGAGATCCTGAGGCAAGGCGCATAGCCGAGACCTCCGGGAACTCCAAACGAACACAAACATGGATGATCACCGGGTGTTCAAACGGTGACGTCCAAGTCTTGAGGACGGTCAAAAATGGGGTGTCTACAGTAGATAAGTCCAACTAATGTAATTTAGCTTATTTAATCCAATTTAATCATACCAAATCAAATTTCAACTAAATTTACCATAAAATCACATTAATTCTAATTAACACAAAACACTAATCAATTTTAGATTCGGCTGTCGATAAGGCCTTCAATTTGCAGTTTAAAACATAAACATGAACAGATCATTTTATGGCAAACAGATAAAAACACTAAGATAATGCAATACATATGCAATTTAATTCTGGATTCCTTCTAAATTACTGTTAGGCATAACTAATCATGGTTTAGCATTAATCGGAGGTCGGGGTTATTACACCGTGGCCAACAAATAAAAAGATCCAAATCTCGTAGCACATCCTGACTATCACCTGAAAAAGATTCAACAACGTGGGATGAACATATAGTCCAGTAGGGATCTCAACATAATCCTCAACAATAACAACTTACAGATAGTTATGATCATGAATGCTCAATCTCATACTAGAATACTAATATGACAGTTTATACAAAAATATACATAAGTATGAACTTTTCTCAAAAACAGTCATTTCATTTAACACTATAAACGATTCATCTTTCTTTTCTCTTCATTATCCCTGGTTCCCAAACTTTCATAACAATAACAACATCTTAGAAAACAATTTCACTAAGCCCACTACCTTTCTCCCATTTCCCATACTTACAACAGATTTTTCCTTTTTCAAAACATACTTTCAAATACCCAATTTTTCCAAAATTTCTAAATGACATTTTGGTTTATTCCCAATACATTCATATCTATACATGCATGCCTTTAATAAAAGGGAGATAACAAATCATCAACATATATATAATCAACAAATAAGGCAATTCAGCCCTCCAAAACTGTAACCATCGCAATCCATGATATACTCAGATACACTGAGACAATAACAATAAAACTCTGTTCTACCGGCTAAGTCAGTTCTCCAGGCGCTAGCTGGAAGGTGGCGGTACCTTTGATTATAAGCGCAGTCAATTCTCCAGGCGCTAGCTGGAAGGTAATGGTACCTCTGATTATAAGCACAGTGTATAATACCAATAATCATAATACAACAGAGCATAACCAACAAGTATAATGCACACACATAAACTATCAAGATACATAAGCAATGTGTTAAAGTATATGAACACATAGGTGTGTGGAGTACATCCCCTATCTCCTCCCACACACTGGAGTACATCACCTATCTTCTCCCTAACAATTATACATATATAATGTATCATAGCACTTCATTACATACAATGTTCAATCAACACAGGTGTAATGCATACACGACAATTCAACACAACCATGTCATCCTCCACCGATGACCAAGGACAAAACCTCTAGATGCATGATTTTAATGCACCTATTATAAAGACTCAACTCTCATGAGATCTTAAACCCAACAATAACGCTAGTATGATAGGCAAGGGTAAAACCCCCAAATGTGTGTATTCAACACTCATGATACAATAACTCAATTCTCATATTTATTTTCTGAAACTCACATAGAGTAAACATTTCATTTCCCATTTCCAAGATCAACTTCCAGGATTTTCCAATTCCAAAACCCCTTTTTCATTTCACAAAACCAATTCCATTCATTATAAAGCCATAACCTGACTCGATTCAATATATTCATTTCAAAACAACCCCAAAGCCATAGTTAATCCCTTAGGCATTAACACCTTCACCCAACTCATATTAACAATAGAGACTTACAAACATTGATCAATTACCCTCCATTTTAATGTACCAAATCAAAACATAATTTAGGGCTTTTTCTTCTTTCCACAATAACATGCTAATTTACACTCCAATTAACCAAAGAACTATTAATGATAAAATAATTATTCTCAAACAACCGACCCTAGGTTCCCTCACATGGTTTTCAAAGAAATTCGACATGATATGATTTTCATGCAATACAAAACTACCACATGTCTATCTATAGACGGAGTATTGAAGAAGAACAAGGAGAATCCCTACCTCAAATGGAGAACCCAAGGAAAAGAAGAGCCAAACTCAGAAGTGCTCCAATCCCAAAGTTTTTTCGAATCAAAACGAAGCCCACGCAACCCTCTATCTTTCTTATAAAAAGATTAGAATAGGAACACCCAAGAACTAGATCAATCCCTAGAGAGAAGGTGAGTGTAGAGAGAGAGAGAGTCGAATCTAGGGTTTTAAGACAAAAGGGAAATCAAAAAGTAAAGAAGAAGCTGCTGCTGCGAACTGATATATACGTTCCTCGCTCGAGCGAAGGAGTGGTCGCTCGAGCGACCAGACATAAAGAAACCTCGCTCGAGCGCACAAAGCCTCGCTTGAGCGAACAACACGAAGCTTCAGGTCTGCAACCCAGAAGCACGCTCGAGCGAAGAAATGCTCGCTCGAGCGAAGAAGCCCAAAACATACAGCTCGCTCGCTCGAGGGAAGAACAGCTCGCTCGAGCCAAGGCTGCGTCTAAACAAAACCTAAAGACACGAAAAGCTCGCTCGAGCATACAAACCCTCGCTCGAGCGAAGAAGCAACAACACAAGGCTTACTCGAGCGACAAAGTCTTGGCTCGAGCGAAGAGGCTAAAAATTGGACAGCAACCATATGCTTCCAATCACAACCAACCTGAAACGAACCTGTCCAAAACATCCTATAACTCAAATACAAAGTATTGAAGGATGGAAACAAGCTAAATACAACAACCCATATCTACGGAACCAAGTCCGGAATACAATACTCAATGGAGGGAAAACCGGGATCGCTGTAGAGATCCTCCCATGTTCTAGGACTCTTGTCCCTAATCGGCTTATCTCAGATTTCGACATCTCCGCAGATAACCTCAGCCTAGCCGAGATCATCTCGACAGTTCGACTAAACCACGTGGCACCTCAGCTGATACTTCGGCATCACCTTAACCACATGCTATTACTCACAAAATATGTCCCCACAAGTATATATTACAATTTCTCATTTATGTCACATAAATAATATCATATAATATTTTATTTAAAAATATGTTTAATAATTTCTTGTGCATACATATGAAGGAGATTCCATCCCGGGATCAAAATCAAAATAATGTGATAGGCTTACCATGCTTCATGTCATATGAATTTTTTATACAAAAATTCAATTTGTATAGTATTACCTAAATAATAATGGAATGTCACTTATGTCCAATTAATCTCTAATTATTTTATGAGAAGCTCACGTGCCCTTATTCGTTTAGGAAATGGGCAATTTTTCATAAATCATTTTTCATCTACTTATGTTCCATTTAGTCCACATTATTTTCTTATATTCCAATAAGTCTTATGAGCGACATAGTTACCAAAATACCCTTAATAATATTCACACTTACAGTGTGAATGTTCTATGATGTGAATGTTCACACCGTCAATGTGAATGTTCAGACTATCTATGTGAATGTTCACACTGTCAATGTGAACATTCACACGTCAATGTGAATATTCACATTGTAAAATATGAATGTTCACATCACCAAATTGCTAACCGTTTAAAAAATATTTGTCAGGATAGAAATGTCCATAAAATACTTTAAATATGAGAATTAGGATTTGGTAGATCAAATGTTCAAATAATAGAATTTATTAGAATATAACACTATCTTATGAACTAATTGAGATACAAACACTTGAAAAAATGATTTTCTAATAAATCTCCCTATAGGAAATTCGGCCAAGAAATCTAAATATAGCTTCAAATTTTATTTATTTTTATACATAAAAATAACAATAATTTACAAGATCATATTTTTATTTATTTACTTATTTATCCACTTGTTTGCCAATCTGTCCGCCATCAAATTTTTGGACAAATCGTTGGCGTCAGTAAATAGCAATTGATAATGGTGTGTGGGAATATAAAATGGCCGTTTGGTGTAACTGTTAAAACAGATTATAGATTATAACTTAACAGATTATAAATTATGACTTTAATCAGAAGTTGTTAATCTGTTTGGTGTAGCTGTTGGATTATAGATTTAAGTTGCTGAGTAGTGTTTGTTAAATAAGTTGTGAAGTAGCTTTTTGCTATGTAAATGTGTTTTTTACCTTTGTTAGTTGTAAATTGAATTTATCTAGACTTTTTGCTATTAATTACATATTAAGAGATCATTCCAATACCAAATTAACATAATGATATTATTTTTAGATAATAATAACAATGAAATAAATATTACAAAAAAAAAATTATTATATTTTAATAATTATTTCCTTGAGAAATTGACATTAAAATCTCATATCTTCTTGAATCCATCTCATAATCATCATTACGAACTGGATGCCCATGTCGATCTTCCCCTACCACTGCTTCCTCGTCAACAGGGACATACTCAATATGTTTATCATAAGAGTTAAATGCAATATCCCTTAAATAAGTTCGTCTAATGAAGTTGTGGATCGCCATAGTAGCACAAACAAGTTGCTGTTGACAAACAAAATTGTAATTGCATGGAATATCTTTCATAAAAGGCCATTTTGCTTTCAAAACACCAAATGATCTTTCTATTATGCTCCTGAGTAATGAATGTGTTTTGTTGAATCTTTCATGTGCAGTTTGAGGAGACCAATTGTCAAATAGAGCTAAATGATATCTCTCCCCTTTGTACGGCGCAAGATAACCCTTTTGTGTTTGAATAGCCAGAATCAACCAAATAATACTCATTTACAAAGTAAAATATGAACTCATTGCAAATATAACTAATATAGACTAAACGAATAAATCTTAATTTGTGTTACATACATACCTCGTTTTGGATATGGAAAATTATTGTTTGGATTCCTACTTGTATCCCAAAAAATTCGCGTGTCATGTACACTTCCCTCCTAACCAGGCAAGCAAAAGGTGAAACACATATCAAAGTCACACATTGCCAATATGTTTTGTGTAGTGTATCCTTTCCTACCTATGAAACGGGGTAAGTATTCTGCTTCCACATGAGCTTTGATATATGTTCCATCAATTGCCCCAATGCAATTCTACATACAAAAAAATATTAGAAAATATTTTTTTAAGAGAGAGACAGAGAAGTATTTCTAGTTACCTTAAAATGAGGGTAATATTTTCTGCTATTCTTTATGTACGGATGGACCCCATTTCTCTACCAAGGCTTCATCCAATCCACGAACATTTTCACACGCCCTTTTAAAATAGAATGGAAGTATTTTGAAATAGTTTCACCTGATAATTGAAATCTTTCTTGAGCATTTATATTGTTTGCATGTTGACCAACAATATATAAAAAAATAGCAACTTGTTGTTGAACCCCAAGTTTTTTCCCACTTTGTAGTTCATAGTTAGTCTCTAATAAATTGCACAATTGATAAAAAAAACATCCCTATCCATTCTAAAATTTTCATATATTCTTGTAACATTACCATGTTGCAATTCTAACATCCATTGATGTCCTGTGAGGGCAGATGTCCTACATGGTTGTTTATTTAGGTAATTTTCTACATAAATTGGTCCTGCCACTGCTACTGCCATTAGGTAGGGACTCTCATACGGGTGATTTGGTTGTTGTGAAGATCCGGCGACATTGTCATCATTATCATAATCACCATCATCATTGAAATTGTCCATCTTTTTATACTGTATAGAAATTGGGGGCATGTACCATATTCATTCAATTAGAAATTAATTTAACACATAAAATAAATATAAAATTAGAGGATATAGATAAAATAAATTAATTTAACAATAAGAAATTAATTGAACACATAAAATTAGAGGATTTAGACAAAAAATAAAATTAGACAAGCATCAGCAGAATACTTGCAAAGATTGGAATGCCTCTTGGTTGTTTAACAATTCAGAATGGCAAACAAGTTCACCATGAGAATATATATAGACAGTGTCATTGCAATGTCCATCATTTAAAATAATATTTTTTAAAAATTTCTTTCAAATCTTGCAGGCAAATAGACAAATAATAGCTAAAGCCTGTGACCTGAAATTGCAAGGACAAAATCACATGGCACACAAGTGGGCCAATACAACTTGCAATAATACTTCTTATTCCATTTGTGAGAGCACAAATCAAATTTGCCACTGAGGCAAACATAAATACAATATCAAGCTAAATTAATTGAAGATAGTCCTAATGTCTTTTTTTTTTTTTTTTTAAAAAAAAATCATTCGCACAATGAACTAATCACGAAAACCAAGAATACGAGCCTTTTCCAAAGTAATTTCAAGATTAATAAACTTCAAACGTAATACACCATTAGGCAAAGCCATGAAAGACTCCTGAAGCGAGGGTTTCATGAACAACCTTGCAGCCCAAACTAAAAGGTCATCGTCTTCACTAATGCCAGAGATTGTGCTAATCTTAGCCAAACACTCAGTTATTGTGTGCTGATTTTGCATAGCAGCATTCTCTGTACCAGTTGAAGATGATGCATCCACAGTATGGACAATGTGTTTAACTATCTTACTCAACTCACCGATAGTCGATTGTTTTTTGTTCTTCTTTTGCTTCTTTGATAGACCCTCTTTTTGGCGACGACATTGGTTGCTCAATTCAAACGGATGGATTTCTGTATCAGTATCATCACCAAGTGGGGTATGAGATCCCTTAGTGTCAAGAAACACTTCAGAGCTTGAGGTGTGTGCCCACTCACCAGGTGCAGAAACATCAGAGAATAGTATGTCCATGTCATCGGCCAATGTCAATGGCTTCTCACGAAATTGCATCAGGATACCTCTATAACAAAATATGGACAAATAATTACAAATATATAAATCATAGAGCTCAAGTACAAGTGAGCAAGAAAAAAAAATTAACATAATTCATTGACCTACAGCTTCAAATTCCACCAATCATTAGATGCCATGATATCTCCAATCAAGGGATCTAACCCCAGTCCAGTCTCACATCTCAATAGATTTTTCCAAAGACCTTACTCATTTTTTAAGGTATCCCAACGATTTTTAAGCTAAATGCGAACATATGACTTTCCAGTTGTAATTTTGAACTTGTTAATAACTATTTCCCAACCAACCCTATCTAAGTGCGTACTAGGTCTGTGACCTGCTTTCACTTGCTCCACACAAAGTTTGACAAAAAATTTAGTGGATTTTGTGTCCCAATGTGCCTTTAAACCTTGTGAGGGTTGGGAGTTTTGGAAAGCTTTTCCCTTGCTCTTTGTAGTTGTTGAAGATTGTGATGGTGGTTAGGAACTCATTTTCTATTAAAAAAATCATAATAATAAAAACACTTGAATTGCAACAATAGTTTGAACAAACCCTTACTCATATTATTAAAAACCATATCAACAAAAAAAAAATAAAAAACAGATTTGTGTGTGTGAGACAACAACAGATTGGTGTGTTAAGCACTCCTTCAAAACATGAACAGATTGGTGTGTTAAGCACTCCCACTAAAGTATTACACTTAACATTCATTTTCACTCTCTTACTTCTCATCTGATATCTTTTAACTCTCATTAATTATAAATAATTACCTTGATATTCTAAATGATCTCTAATTTTTGTTAGTATCCTCATTTCTAAAGATACAAAATACGGGACAGGAACAGTATACTACAAACTATAGCCCCTTGCTATTCCTATATTGCAATTCCACACTCATTGAACTAACAAACCATAAATTAGTTTTTTTTGTTTTTGCCTCTTTTTTTCTTTTTTTTTTGTTGATAAAATTAGTTGAACCTTGCTTCAAGCCAAAATCCTTTACTCTTCCCTTTCACATGTACTCACTGTCTGTCTCCGCTCATATTTCCTTTACTTACCAACTTTTAGTTGAAGCTTGCATTCAACTCTCTCTTGCACCACCACCAAAAACCTTTAACATCTTTGAAACCAATACAACTTGTAAAGAGTCCAATTTAGCTGTCCTTCACATTCACTGTGGAGTTGTCTTCAACGATAATGACCTAGCAGTGGGGATTAGTGTTGTGTTCAAACTTCGTTATTATCCTGTGGACTTTTAATTCAAGAAAATTATTATTCAAAGGCCTTGTACTTACATAGCAACAGCCATTGGTACTGTCAAATGGGCCCAAGAACACTTTTTTGCACATCTTTTACCTTCAGAAATTTTTGGGCAACCAAACACTAATTACAACAGAGCAATCCTAAAATTTTCAATTGTGGAGCTCTGAATATGAATATTAACAACAAAAACTCAAAAAAAAAAATCAAGAAGAGAGAAAATGAAGTACGAAAAAAACACAAACAAAGCATTTATAAACCAAAAATCAATGCAATGGCAGTCAACTCCTACACATATTTTTAATATCAAAGCATGAATAAAATTTTCCTAAATTTCCTAAACCCTAACTATTCTTATTTTTCCCAATTTGAACAAATTTGGCATAGACAAAATCACAAATAACCAAAATAATATATATATATATATATACATGCATGCCGAACAAGAGAGAAAAGGAAAAATCAGAGATGAAGGAAACAAACCAAAGCCGCAAACACCAGAGCCGAAAAGAGAGAAAGAGATCCATCACCGAAAACGAACTAAAGCCGCACGTCGCCGGAAGTGTACCAAGCAGGAAACAAACCAGAGCCACACATTGTCGGAAGTGAACCAGCGCCAGAAGAGAACCAGAGTCGCAGGTATGCTGCTGCGTTGCTGCTTGCGGTTGTATATCTCTTGCCAAAGAGAAAGATTAGGGCAAAAAATGAATATATATAGGTGGTATAAGAGTAAATAATTCAAAACACCAAGGGCATTTAAGTATCTTTACCCTCCACATAAACCTCGTGAGAATCTGAAGCAACTCCAGGCAGCTTCTGAAATTTAGCTTTTTTTACCTTCCGCATAAGTTGTAGAAGTTTAAGCTGAAGCTGATTGAAGTCTGCCAAACAATTTAAATCTACTTTTTTTAAGCTAAAAGCTAGAAGTTGGTTAAAATAATCTTGAACAAACACCACCAAAAAAGATTGGGTTAAAAAAGAAAAAAAAAAATCATTTTTACCTCTACATTTTTTCTCAATTTTCAATGATATTCCTAGATTTTGAATAATTTCAATTTTACCCTCAAATGTTTTGAAATCGTATCATTTTTACCTCTACCGTCACATTTGTAACAGAAAATGTTTAAAAATAAAAAACAAAAAATTCATTTTGGCCCAAATTATAAAAGAAATATGCAAATCTACATTCTTCTACCTAAACTCATCATCTCTCATCTTTCTCCAATTCTTCCTCTTCTCCGCCCTTGCAAGCAGTACCACCACCACAGTAATCACTCAATTCTCTGACCCAACTTCTTTCAAACCCAAATTCAATCACTCAATATATATACATATATATGTATACATATCATCTCTTCATCAACTTCTTTCAAACCCAAATTTACTCACTTAATGTTCTCTCAAACCATATCAATTCTCTCTCTCTCTCTCTCTCTATATATATATATATATCATCTCTTCAATCAACTTTACCAACATCACCACCCGAACCACCAACTTCATTGCCACCAAACTCCATTACCTCCACCATGAGCTTCACCATCACCATCACCTTTCAACGCTAAACCCATATTATTCACAACCAAGTTCCATTACTACTACCATCAAGCTCTATGACCATCATCACCGCGAGCTTTGCCACCATCGCTGGACCACCACCACCACCGGGCCGCCACCACCACCATCACCAGCTCCGTTACCACCTAGAATCATACTTCACATCATGTTATAATTTGGATAGGTGTTTGAATAGATAGGGGAAAAAATTGAATCAATAGTTAAAAAAATTGAACAAATAGATATGAATTTGAATAGATAGAAAATAATTTGAAAAGCTAGATATAAATTTGAACAATTAGTCAAAAAAGTCAAACAGATAAAAAAAAAAGGTCAACAGATAACTCAAGAGATAAATTTAGAAATAAAAATGTCTTTCAAAACAAATAAAAGACTTCTCACAAAATTATTTCACAAAAAGTAAATTTCTCACTAATAAAAAATATCGACTAAATCTAATGCATTATGATGGTGTTTGGGAAATGGGTTTTTATGTAAGTTTTTTTATTTGTAGGTTTTTATTGGATAAAAAATTTTTGGTGTTTGGGAAGATAGTTGGATTTTTATGTGGTTGGATGTGATATTTGTGAGAGAAAAAATGAAATTATTATGGAGTTGGATGTGATATTTTGTTTGGATGTATTTTTTTTTTATTTTGTAAAAAATTTATCTTTTAGTAAAAAAAAATGAGAAAAAAATTTGGAACCTAGGTTCCCAAACACTACCATCATCCTCAAGTTAGACATTTTAACCATTATTACTTTTATATTAATTTTTTTTAAATAATTAAAAAAAGAAAAAGTTACAACTGACTTTGTACTAGCGGCTCATCCAAACATGGACAGAACAGAACTGTGTTCGGTTAGGCCGTCCTAACCAGTTCCGAACCGGACCAGCTGACATTGACTTCAGAGGGTGTGTGTCGCGAGTCATGACTCACTCACGCTATGATTGATTGGGAACGCCCAAAAAGAACTCGCACTTGTAAAACACACGTGCCCTTTTTTGACCCATCACGACTCGCAGAAGCTTCGGAAACCCCATTTGGCTACCCCCCCAATTCCTAGCTCTTTTCTCTCTCCTCTCTCTTTTCTCTCTTCAATTAACGAAGCTCGATCACTGGGTCTTTGACTCGAACAATTCACTGAATCTTCAACCAATTAGCCGCGTGTTTCGTTGAATCAGGTTAGTTTTATTGCCCCTACCTTCACATGCTGTCTCTGTTTCGATGCTCAATTGGCTTTCTTTTGTGCTCTCCTTTTTTCTGATCGAAGAGGGTTTTTCTTTGAATTCTCGCTTCGAAGTCTTTTTAAAGTTCAATTCTGATTGCTGTTATTGTTTTCTTGGATTGTTACCCGTGAAATTAAAATTCAGAAATTGAAATCTTGTATATTTATGCATTATTTATTTATTTATTTTGCTTGAATGTGGTGTGTGATTGACAGGATTTCTGGAATTAATCAGTGAAGGGAACCAATCACAACTTGTTTTGAGGTTAATTGTGATCTGGGTTTTGTTCATTTTGTTACAGAATGCAATAGTGCAGTTTGTATCAACTTTTAATGCGAACACACTGATATTAGGGTTTTGGATTGGGAAGTGGGGTTATGGGTTCTCTGCAGTTGATGGGAATCAAAATGCCGGTGGGTCAGCAGCCCTCCACTGTAGAATTGAAACTTCAAATTGAAAGAAATCTTGGGTTTGAGAAAGCAGAAAAGTACTTTTGTCTTTTGAACCGATACTTGCGTCTCAAGATTAGCAAATCGGAATTTGATAGGCACTGCATTGGTACAATTGGGAGAGAGAACATCTGCCTTCATAATCGACTTATCCGAGCAATTATAAAAAATGCATGTGTTGGTAAGACGACTCCACCAAAAGAGAGCAAAACTGGCAGTTCATTGAATGTTAAAGTGCCAAATGGGTATCAAAGAAGTAGTCTTCAGTCGCTCTGTAGAGACGTTTTTCCTCAGTCTCCACGGAAGGGAAGGTCACCGAGTTTTCGGGATCGGAAGTCTAAGGACCGTCCCAGTCCTCTTGGGCCTCATGGGAAGACGCATAGTGTTGGATGTGAAGATTCTGTTCCTAAAATTCAGGAACAACAAAGTGCCACCGAGCTGCTTTCTTTAGGTAGTGGGACACCTCCTGAAGGAAACTCTGTGGAAGAGGGTGAAGAGGTTGAGCAAGCTGCTGGAAGCCCAAGTATTTACAGTAGAAGCCCTGTCAGAGCACCTCTTGGCATGTCCATAAACGGGAAAGAAACACGGAAAGTACTGCGTAAGGGATCGGCAACTGCCTCTCATATACACTCATGCCTCAATAATGATGAGCTTCCCAACACCAGTTCTCTGAAGACCAGATTGGAGCAAAAGTTAGAGATGGACGGCTTGAAAATTTCAATGGATTGCGTTAGCCTGTTGAACAACAGTATCGACATTTACCTGAAGAGGTTGATAAAGCCATGTTTGGAATTAGCTGCTTCAAAGTCTGGAAATAAGCACTCAAGTGAAGTACCTGATCAGGTTGTATTTGGTTTGAATGGGATGATGCCCGTGAGATATGTACATAAAGCAAACAGACCCGTTTTTGCATCCTTGTTGGACTTTCGAGTTACAATGGAATCAAATCCTAGGAGGCTTGGAGAAGATTGGCCAGTACAACTTGAGAAGATTTTCTTGCGTGCATCAGATCAAGATTGAGTTCGACTTCATCTAAGTGATAACGTGTTATTCTGATTCTAGGGTCCAGTCTAACAGTGACATAGACTCCACATTTTTATGAGTGATGCTGGAGGGCTTACATGCTTAAAGGTATGAAAATTTTGGATCAAGGCGATTAGGTTGTATGTATATACATCTCAGTGCTGATTACGGGACACGTCACGTGGTAAAGTATAGTGTCAACACTTGTAAAAATCTAGCCACTAAAAGTAGCTCAGTTGTCTCCTTCGACTAATTTGTATAGTTTTCTCATCTTTTTAACAAAATAATGTTATTGGTAGGGTCCCAGAGCTCTAGAAAGGTGGAGGAGCAAGAGTTGTCGTGATAGAAAAGAGAAATGACTATATCCTCCACACTTGATCATCATTTGATATATTATCCAACCCCAAGCAATCTTCATTATTGGTGGTGGTTGAGGCCGTTTGATTGTATTTGTTTGATCATTCAATTTCTATAGTTTGTTCATCTTATTGACGTTTTGTTAATAAAGCTTGTCTTTGGAGTTGCCAGAATTATTGTGGTTTGAATTGTTGTTAATTTTGTAATGTTTTCAGTGAGCTTGAATAAATTATTTTTGTGAAAAACTAAAATGTCTCTCGCACGGTTTAATTATTTTATGGTTTTGTTGCTCACTTTGTTTATTTCTTGTGAATTTTTCTATGTTGCCTAGTCACTTTCAAGTTCATCCTTTATACATCACAGGATGAAGAACAGGGTACTAGACATGTCTATTCCCTTTTCTTTGATGACATGTGGGCTATTGATGCATGGACTGTAGTGGAATTCAGTGCGAGAATAATTGATGTCAAATTGAGCTTTGATGCAATATATTATACATACACAAAAACGTGCACATGCACATTCTTTGGTGGTGTTGATGCCACAAAAGAGTTCATTGCTTCCACTCTATTTAATTTTCATCCGTCGAAACAGAAACACTTAATGTGATGGGGAAGCAATAGTTCCAACTTTGGCATTATCCTATTCTTTTTATTTTAGAGTCGATCTTTTCTGTATCATTTAAAATTGTAGTCTACCTTCATAATTTACAGATTGACTTCCTCTGCTGGGGAGAGTCCTTAAAATACAACTGCAAGTTTCACGTACTTCCTGGAAATCATGTAGGGTCATTTGGGGATTGAATTTTGTTGTTTTTTATTTTTTGGGGTAAGGAATGTTATATTCTGTTTGATACCATAGGCTATAGTTCTGTTAGGGATCCCGGAATAGTTGAACTTCAAAGGAGAGAATATGGGGGATAGCAATGTCTAAGGCTTGGGCTAACACGGTGCTTTAAAATGTAAATGAATAATAGTTTTGTGGACTCAAATTACATTTCAATTTTCTTCTTGCAAATAATTTGCATGAATTTACGCCCTTTGATTTCAGTGTACAATAGTTTCATTGACTTATATTACATTTTAATTGTGTGCTTGCAAATAGTTTTCTTGAATTTCTCATTCCGACTATACCGTGGACCTGTAATAGCAAATGGATATTCACCTGTACTATAAATGTTGTTTTTTCTTTTGTGAAACTAATATTGAGTCTACACATGAATGCTTGTTGCTTCTTTTATGTTTCTATGTGTATTTGCCAGCCCCAAATGATTGCACATTTAAATTATATAGGAAAGTAGATGGTATTAGGTTCTTTGATAATGGTGAATGATATTTGATTCAAGTGAAATTTGCAGTATTATGACTCTTAACTCCTCCATTTTAATTCTCATTTGTGTCTTTCAGTATTTGGCATTCAAGTATAATTTTATCTTGAGACTTGAGATGAAAAGAGCTAACAGATGTGATCTTTTTGAACAATGTTGGATGATATTTGCCTCAACAGCTGAAGTGATTTACGGTAAACACGAACAAACTCTTTAAAACTCTTATGGATTTAATGACTGAAATTTATTTGATCTGTTGTGGAATCGGAGATAATTGCCACTAAATAAGAGTAAAGTTGGGTACACAAAATTCAACAACTGAAAAATGTGCAGAATATTCATGTATGTATTTTTCTACTGTTAAATTCTGTGTATATATGACTGCCACTAAAGATAAAACTAAAAATAATCTGTCGTTCTGAATTTATTGACATATATTTGATTGTATCTCTATGTCATATTTGAAAATCGATGTTTCTAGGAATTAGACTCTAGATTGGTTACCCATATGCCTCATGGCCTATGTGTAAGTACCAGTTATTTTACTTTTTATACTATTTAAATTGTGTTTGAAATGTTTTCTGTTCCTTTTAAAAAATTATCAACAAATCCAAAGAAGAAGAAGAAGAAGAAGAAAAGTGAATACAAGGCATGAAGGTTAAAACAAAAATACAATTATATGGCTTCATTTTCGAAGTTA
Source organism: Camellia sinensis (assembly GCF_055761805.1). NCBI lineage: Eukaryota > Viridiplantae > Streptophyta > Magnoliopsida > Ericales > Theaceae > Camellia > Camellia sinensis. Next base: position 215,795,504 of record NC_138961.1, read on the forward strand.
TTTATTCTGAAATCCAAATCAAATTGCAAGACAACATAGAATGTCTTGGATTATTACAATATCATAGGACAATCCAATACATTTATAGTGCATACACAAACCCACCCGAAATATTTGTCTAGTCAAAGCTAACTTAAAAATCATACATAAAATTCTCTCTTATCAATTCACTCAAACAAAATCATTAACCTGAATTTGGGTTAATATTCATCTTAAAATTTTGAAAATTTGCAATTTTTTTTAATTTTATATATTAATCAATTAAACGCTCCACAATCGCGGCGAATGTTCCCGTTGGATCCGGTTTTGACTCCGACCCGACCCAGTTTGGTCATGGCCGCCACAAAGGCTTTCTGGAAAGCAGGCGAGTTGTTGGCCCAAGTATTGACAGTGGGCTTGGACCTTTGGTCCGTAAAGAGGACTTGGTCCGAGGTGAATAGCCCCTTGCCTTGCTGGAGATTTTTGAAGTACATATTGTCAAAGGTTCTGGGGGTGTTTGGGTCCATGTTGATGGCTATCCTGGGGTCTACATTCCTTGGGCACATGGATTGCAATTGAGCTGCATATGGGTTGTTGAGCGTGGGGTCCACTGGGTTCTGACGGCTGAAATTGTATATCCGGTTTGCAAACCTGCTACAGTGAGAGAATCCAACGGTGTGTGCAGCTGAACAGAAAATAAAATAAAATAAAATGAATAAGCATTAATTTACTTGATCTATTTTATCTCTTTTTAAATTTTTTTTCAAGAAGTCATAACACAAAAATATATACCTATATGTAAGATTCATCATTATATTTGGAAGGAGAAAAAAAAAATCATATTAGAGGGGGCAACAATAGGAAGACGACCAATTAAAAAGCTAAAAAAAGTTCAAAAGTTAGTAATAATATGTGATTATTTATTTATTTTTGTTGAGAAAAAGTATGTGCTTAATCATGTGTCACTTTTTATGGTTGAGTTGTGAGTCTTTAATATAAATTGTTAGAAATTGAGGTAGGTCCCCTACAAAATGTCATTTTCATGGACTATGTATAACATCATGACAGTGATGCGCACCAATCAAAATAAATAAATAAATAAATAAATTAGGCTTTATTCATTTTTAATCTTGGTGATGCCAGCTAATACTTGGACTAGTATATGCAACAATCAGGAATAAAAACAAGGGGAAAAGAATAATGGGATCAACATATATATATATATATATATCCATGTGGTAACAAAGGCATATTGTCTTTCGGTGGGAACTACTTCAAGTAATTATAAAAACAACAAAGGTTAGAGGGTCACAATTTTTGTGGCTACAATGGCTCAAAACTGTCAAAACGATATCGTTTTGGCATGTTTTGCACCCAAAACAACGTTGTTTTGACAGTTTTGAGCCATTATGGCCACAAAAATTGTGACTCTCAAACATTTTCCTTATAAATATATAGAGATACCGCAAGTTTTAACTTCAGTTGTGTATTAGTTTAGTACAAGACAGACTCACTTTTCTCCTTTATATTTTTGCATTTACTTTTGATTAATTCTTATTGGAACACAATTTCCTCTTACAAAAAGCCGGTGGACCTCTCTAATTGGTCCGGTTGGGCATGGCGGCAATTGGTTACGGAGAAAACTATTTAGAACATGGTAAATAATTTTACTTAGAATCAGAACATGTATGCATAAAATAAAATCTAGGCACACATTGATATTACTAGATAAAAATTCTGAGATTATAGTGTTAATGTTGTTTACCTGATAGAGCAATCATGTCTGTTTGAGAGAGGCCATGAGCAGCAAACATGGAATTGAGCTGGTTCAAATTGAAACCTGGCTGAGGCAGCTTCCCATTTACACTTGCTGCTGTGGAGCTCAGCCCATCCAATCTTCCCAACTCTACTGCGTACGATGGTCCACCAGACTGCATATATAATTTACAATATTGTGTTGTGGGCATTAGAAATGACAATCTTACATTATTAACGCGATAATCGTATTTTAGAATTAATAATACAAACCAGTGCAACGACGTCTCGGGTAGCCATGGCAAGAATGTCGGCACAGGAGACCTTGTTCCTGCAACTTGGGATCGCGTCAACTGCTGCTTTAGCTTTGATCACCGTGTCGAATCCATCTCCGGCCAGCGACAGATTGTCTGGGTGATCCTTTTCCGCTTTGTTGTTCCCGGAAGATGAAATTATTACTGAAGCATCACATCCCTATTATTTTGAACAAACCAATATTAGTCTTCTAACCATTATAAGTCTACTCCAAAATTTTCAACATGGGTGCGCATGCCCAGTATAATCATTCCAATGCTAGCCATGATTCTAAGTTTTGAGTGAGGTCTCAGTATCAGTTGAAGTCATAAATTTTTTAAAATCATTGTCTCAACTATGAATTGACTTTATCAATTGTAAATTGACTCTGAATTGATATGTCGCAAAAAAGAAAAATCCAATAATTGACTCTGAATTGATATGTCGCAAAAAAGAAAAATCCAATACTTATTGGCCGATATTTATAACGATGATGCTAGGTGATTAGTTGTTATTAGTTACCTGGACAAAGCAATCATGGAAGAAGAGACGGAGAGTAGCAGGGACCGTGACAAACGTTTGTTGAAACTTTTGTTTAACGGCATTCCTAACCACATTTTCGACGTTTGGACATACATTGGCGTAGTAGTTTTGTCTGAGTTGTGCCGATGCCAAGCTGAGACACAGAGAGACCGACCACACGGCTATTACAAGATTGATGAATTGACCCATTTGTTGAGATCTGAAGTGAGAGAGAAAATAAATGCAAGGGATTTAGATGTGGGTCGCTTTAGTATGTTTGAGCTCTATATATAGATTTATGTGCGTGTATAAGTGAGTAGGCTGTCATGAGACACTTGTGTTAGAATTTAGAATATAAATCTTTTTTGACAACTAATAAAGTAGTGATTTCGAAAGAGGCACTAATGTTTGGTTGAGAGGCCGCCTTGGCTTGGCTTGTCATCGTTGTCTGTAATTTTCTGGTATTCTTGTATTGTAGCACATTGAGTTTGAATCCCAAAACTGGTCCAAGAGAAGCAGCTAGCACTGAATGGGCAGCTCCTTCAGCAGCCAGAGTACGCGATGGTCCCATTATTTAAAAAAAAATAATAATAATAATAAGATAAATTATAAATAAATCTCCTGAGGTTGTTTAAAGTACAGATTGCTTCATGTGATTTGGAAAATTACAAATATTTTATTGTCAAAATTTTTTATTTAACAGAATTAATTAAACAAATAAAATTCATAATTGTTCATCTATACAATAATAAAATTAACTAAATTCTTAATTGAAACATATTTATAACATTATTAAAAACTGTTAATTAATTTTATGATATATTAATAAAATAAACGATTTATTATAAGATTAAAAATTTTAAAGAGTGAAATGTAATTTTTAAAATTATAATAAATGATTCATATTTATATTAAATTTTAGAGGATGTACTTGTAATACACTAAAAAAGTAATATAAAAGGATAAAGATAGGTAGGTTGCTCCCAAAAAAGTAATCTAAATTTTATCACGACAAGTCAAGTGTGAGATAGATTGAAATTAATGTTGCGTGAGTCACTTTTAAAATTAATATGATTTATACGTCTTATTTTCTAGGTGCTTTGTGAGTATATTTTTGAAGTTTTGAAAATTAAAAAGCAAATTATATTTACAATCTTTAAAATTTTAATTGTATCAATTTTATTTTTAAATTTTTTATATTATGGAAATTTAGTTTAATTTGGTATTATTTGTTTAGAAATTGGTCTGAAATTTGAGACAAGATAGGGGCTGTTTTCTGTAGCCTAAATGAGTTGATTATAATTTATTTTAATTTGAGAATCTGTGTCAAATTGTTTAGTGTAATTTTTGCTTCTTATTAGGTAGAAAAATATTAAATAAGCTAAAAGGGGATTATTTAGAAGTTGGGGGAAGGAGGGTGCTTTAAGTATCTGTTATCTGATTATCAATTTTTAACTTATAATAAATGAAAAATGCTATAGACCCCAATTATTAAATATTTTATCAAACCTCTCACATAAGTGTGAGACATACACACATGTAATTTGTATGAGTCTCACACCCATGTGAGAAGTTTGGTAGAATATTTGATAATTTATTTGAAGTTTCTAACATAACTCATAATAAATTACACTAAATAGGGCCATAGTTCAATCACCCTTCTCAAAGTAATCGAGAAATTGATCCTCAATTTGAAATGGTTCATTTACTTTTAAACATATCAACCCTAAAATCTGAAAATAAAATAAGAGCTTTTGACTTAATGATTGTTGATACCATTTTGTAGCGTGAGGTTGTGAGTTCAATTCATATAAAAAATAGTTTAATATTATTTGTTATGTCTATTTATGTAAATGTTGTTGGGTTGGTTGTTAGATTTTGTGGTTATTGACTTTCTAACCATCGTTAGATTTTAATTATCTAATTTATGATAAATTTTCACATATTTTTAATTACTCTATTATTGTTAATAATAATAAATTAACACAAAAGCCAACTCTGCTCTCAAACAGCACTGTGGTGATTGAAAAATCAACGAAGTGTGAGTGAAACAAAATCTAATCTAATTTGGACCACGTACATTTCTGTGTAAACTTTTTATTTTTATTTTTATTTTTCTGTTAACTGTCTCATTATTTTTACTAAATTTAAACTTAACTCAAATTTACCACTTCTATCTAGGGGTGTGCGCGGTGCGGGTCGGTGCGGTTTGAGAGAAAAATAGAAACCGTATGGCGGGTGGCGGATTGATAAAAGTGTCACTAGAATTTGCCATTTTTCTTATTGAAAACCGGCGGTTCGGTTGGCAAATAATGGCGGATTTGCCTTGGCGGTTCGGGCGGATTGGCGGTTTATAAAAAATATAATTCAAATTACAAAACTTAAATCAAAGAGTAAAAAAAAGACGAGAGATATCGTAATGTTAAGCATCTTGTAAAGTTTTTTTTCTGATGCAGCAAGTGTAGCAACAACATGATAATATCAACGACTATACCATCAGTTCATTACAAGCATCTGTGGAAGCTACAATGATCAAATACAATACATAAAATTCCCCTCGAGCAGTAATGTAATACTATATTTTAAGGTATAGAACAACAAGCAAACTTAAGTAAAAAAGAATTTTTAGAATCCTATAAAACATGATTTAATAGCGGTGCGGGTCGGTGCGGTTTGGAAGAAAAATAGAAACCGGCGGATTGATAAAAGTGTCATTAGAATTTGCCATTTTTCTTATCAAAAACCGGCGGTTCGATTGACAAATAATAATGAATTTGCCTTGGCGGTGCGGTTCGGTGCGGTTTTGGCAGTTTCGGCGGTTTCGGCGGTATTATGCACACCCCTACTTCTATCAATTTTACAATTTTGTTTATTATTTTTGAGTTTAGCATTAGTTGTTTCTTAATAAAATTAATATTTTTCTTCTTATCCTAGAGTACTGCTATTAATTACCCATCAATTATTTTAGACTCCTATATTTTTAGTTTTTTTTATTACAATAATAACCTCAAATAAAATTACTAAAAAGGATATCAATAATTTTGGGACACCCTGTCTTACAATTAAGCCCACACAGCCACTACATCATAAATAAGGTTTTATGAGAGCACCAACCTCCATTACCCCTCATCCATCTTCCCCAAATCTCATCTACCCTCAAAACCTTGAAAATCCTTTGGCGGCAATATTTTTGCGGTAATGGTAACAATCATTTGATTACTTACATTTCTTTAGTAATGACAATGAGTGAAAATTTTTTCGACAACCACAACTCAATAAGATGAGAAGAGTACAACAATAAAAATTTAGAGGAGATTCATAATTTTGATAATGTTCTTAACTAAGATGAGATTGACCTTGTAATGATAAGTTTCTTTAAAAAAATAACAAAAATAATAAAAAATGTATCTCATTTTTTCAAGAATGAACTCTCCAACATATGACTAAAATTCGGGAACAAAAATCCGAACATTATTTATTTGTTCGAAAACAAATAATCAAATATTTTTTATTTGTTTGGGAACAGATAACCAACTCTAACAATGGTCAAACTGAAGAAAAGGATAAGGCAGCAAAGATCACAATCCAAGCCAGTTTTGTTAGGACAATTTCTTTTTTCTCAAGCACAAAAATTGCAACCCAATTTCTTGTTGAAAATTAAAAACCCTACATTTATTTCCTTACCGTAAGGTCATGGACAAGTATGTGAAGATGAAATAATAATCACTTTCATGAGTTTTGTTAAGGTTTTGGGAAGGGAGGTTTATTGGGGTGTGATGAGGTGTGTATTCAATTGAATGGGTGTAATATTTTCATAAAAATAATTTTGATATTATTTGAGGGAAGAAAAAAATTTTAAAGATTTTAAAATTTATAAATAAGAATCTACAAAAATAAAAGTCCAAAATAATTAATGAGGTATTAATAATAATATTCTTATTATAATACAAGAAGTAAGCTTATGGCAAATCAAAGCAGAATAATATTCCGTTGATTATCAAATATCTTTCTTCTTTATATTTTGTGAGTGTGTGAATAAGCTGATTTGGATAAGATTTTTGCTAATTAATCTATCAATCATGTTCCTACACGCTACCCTACATCAAGAAGCTACCAAACAGAACCATATAATTGAGAATTTTTTTTTTTTTTTTTTTGATTCATATAATTGAGAATTATGCTTGGCGGTTGAGTCAATCACATCATTGTCCGTGAGCAAACACCATGTGTAGGAACAAACAATCAAGCAATTATTCAAAAGCAAATAATGAAATCAAAGAACAAGCACACAAACACAAATGTGAGACAAAAACACAAATATGAATGGATAGTAACTTAAAACAACTAGGAAATAAAAAAAAAAATTAATTCACTCAATTAAACACAAATATGAGACAAAAAGATCAAGCACACAAACACACATGGGTAGGTCTAATTCATTTGCCTCACATATATAACTAGTGACAACTTTTGCTATGTAAGGTATGTAAAAAAATTAATAATATATTTTTATATAAAATAATATAAATAGTTAAATTTTTGTATGTAAATAATGAAATTAAAGAAGATTAAAATTTACAATTTAAGTTCCACAATTTTATAACAATTTATTTATTATTTTTTAATTTATCACAAATTTAATCATATAACTTTAAATCTCCCTTACTAGAATTACAAATTTAGGTGAGCTCAATCCAAACAACTTAAGTCGAGCTTAAAATTTTTTATATATTGAACAACATAGTTTTTAATTAAGTGGGAACATATACATAAGTGGACTTCGGCGGAAATACCAAATAATTTGAGCAACCGAAACAAAATTATATATATATATATATAAATTATTTCCTAATTTATTTTTTAAAATAATAAATAAAATTAATTAAAATTTTAATATTAATGAACAAAAGAAAAAGCAATATAGTTAAGATTTTTAATAGAATTTTTCTTGAAAATATTTAAAAAATACACCTTTTAAAAAGGGATCATTGAATAAAGGGTTGTTTGGAAAGTGTCATATTAACTCATTCTCTTATTTTTTTTATCTTTTCTAAGTTATATCACATCTCCACTTTTTTACACAATTTTTTGTAAAAAGTAAAAAAATATACTTAATTATTTTTTTTAGTCACATCAAATATTTACTTTTCTATACATATTTTTGTAAAAAACAAAAAAGCATACTTATTTAGCACTTCCCAAACTACCACGAAGTTGATATTAAAAAAAATTACTTTTTATAATGGCATAAATAATTTAAATATGATTTTTTAGAAATTCTTTATAATTTAAAAATTACAATAAACTATTAAATAGAATAGAGACAAATTTCTTAGAAAATAAAAGTATTTGAATAAAAAAAGGTAAGAAGAAAATTTAATATGGTATTTTCATTTAATTTGAAAATAATTCTAGATGAACACTAAATTATCACCTATAACAGTCTTCTTTTTTTTAAATAAAAATTTGTAATGAACTATTACTTTTAATAAATAAAAAAATTAATGTTTCTTTCTAATTTATTTTACCAAAAGTAACTTTTTAACAATTTGAGCCAAAGATATCTTTATTCTTTATTTTAATTTCTTTAATTGACAATTGTGATAAATAAAAAAAAATCTAACAAAATCCACCATGTTTGGTAAATACTAAAAAAGTTATGCTTTGTTCTTTTGTTAAATATATATATATATATATATATATTAAAAAACGTTATTGTTAAAGTCCTTATAGTTTTCAAGTATATAATTTTTTTATATATTTAAAACAAAAAAAAAATTAATAACGATTAATAATTTGAACACATGTATTTAAAACAAATTATATTTAGACCAATAATATTATGACATATCATTATGACACATGTAAATATTGATCTCATTCTAATTATAGTAATATCTTTTGAAGAAGAATTTAAATTTAAATTTAAATTTTATTTTATAATTTAATAAAGGATGCGAAATTTAAAGAATGAATATTGATCTCATTCCAATAATAGTAACATAATTTAAGTAAGAATCCAAATTTAAAATTTTATTTTAAGAATATAAAATTAATTTATAGACCAATCATATTGTAACACGTATTAACAAAAAATTAAACAAAATAAAAAAAATGAGAAAAAAGAGTTACAACTTTCAATCTTAATGAAATGGCAATATTTTGTAATTATAATAGTATATAGATATGTAGATAAATCAGGGAATAGATAATTATTTAGAACTTATATATTATGGGATAAATCATTATAATTTTAAATTCAAATTAATGGAATATTTTTTATATTTAGTGCTTCTCAAATTTGAATTTTGAAATGAATTAATACACTTTTTTTTCATTTTATTTTATATATTTGATATACTTTCCATTTAAAAGGCATAAATTAAGAAATATTAATTTATTTATTTATTTATTATTATTATTTTGCTTGAATGAGACCTATGGAAGATTTTTTTTTAATTATTTAAAATCAAAAAATTAGAAATTTTAGTTTGAGATATTAGAATTCTCGAGACTTGTGATTAGAAATCCCCTTTTATATATATAATATATAGATTAATTTTATAAAAAAAATTATGCTATCATAGCATCTATAATTTAATAAAAATGTTTTAGCCTGTGTTTGGCAAGTGGGTTTGCAGGTTTTTTTTGCTATTTTAGCCACAAAAAACAAAATAGGCTATTTTAGCCATAACAAACAAAACATCACATCCAACCCATAATCATTACATTCTTCTCTCACAAAAAAACTCAAAAAAGCCAAAAAGCCAATCTACTTCCCAAACGGAGGCTTAGAATTTTAATTTATGAGCTCTAATAGCCCTAATTTGTATGTGGGGATTTATTTGATGTGATGTTTTGGTGTTTTTTTTTTTTTTTTTTTTGACTTTTCACCTCACTAAGTGCATCTCCAACCCAATCCTCTCACAAAAAGGATGAAAATAAATTTTTTTATTCAAAAAAATAAATATAGAAGATGTCACTATTCATTCAAACTCCAATTACAAACCTTCATTTTCTTCTTAATGCGTGTTATCTACCGCAATTTTTTTATTTTTTTTATTTTTAACTTGTTGGGCATTTTTTTTAAACGTTAATCATCATTTTCTTCTCTAAATATTTCTCTCGAAAATATTTGCATCAAAAAGTAAAAAAAAAAAAAAATCATTAACAAATATTTAATTTTGAAATTTTTGTAAAATATATTTAATATTATACTCATTTTAAAGGTATGATTTCATACTTTTTAATGATACCAATTTTATAAAAATTAAATTTATATATTAAAAGTTATTTGTAATATAATAATAAATATAGAATGAATAATGTTTTGGAGGGGATGTTCTATTTTTCATTCTCCAAACATGAAGGATCAACTCATCTTCCTCCCAAATAGAGATGGATTTAGAGGATGGGTTGGAGGAACAAATCCTTCATGTTTGAAGTGATGAAGGATGCATTGGAAATGCTCTAAGGCCTCATTTGAGAACAAACTTTTTTAATAATGTTTTAGCTAAAATATGATATAAAAAAAATAGTATGTTTGGAATGACTTTTTGATTTTTTATGAAAAAATATATAAAAAATAAAAAGAAAATAGAATCTTTGACTTTTTGGCATAGATTATTAATTTTTAATTTTTTTAATAACTTTTTAACTTTTTAATTAAAAAATTATTTATCAAATAAAGCCTAAAACTTAATTATAATTATAATTATAATTTTAGAAGGACGTATCATGATTGGAATTTTAATTATCGCACATATATATTAGCAGCCAGAATAGCTGAATCTGACTTCGTGCATGTGATGTGTACTGTAAACCACGTTTGGCAAGCAAGGCGACATGTCTTTTTATACGAAATCTGTATTATTACTTTTGTTTTCATGTTTTCATCCTTTTAAAAAATATGTTGTTGGGTGTCACGTCCTTGTCCCCATATGAGGCAAGTTGCTTCTTGGATAGGTGAAAGGACAAATCCATATACATCACTTCTTTTAAAAAATACAAATCATCTTTTGTTGTTTAAAAGATTAAAAATATTTTATTGTCAATATTTTTTATTTAATAAAAGGATAAATTATTCAGACATCCTTTGAGATTTATGTTTATTATAATTTTTTTTTTGCATTTGAAAAATTACAATGACCCCCTTATTAATTTAATTTTATGTATGATGATCATTACGGTGAGGGGAGAACTGTTATAAAACTTTCAACCTCATAGAGCAATCTGTAATAAAACTTTAAACCTCAGAGAGGGGGATGCAATTTCAAAAAAGTGAGAGGGAAACTGAAATAAACATAAACCTCAGAAAATATCAATGTAATTTACCCTTAATAAAATTAATTGAAAAAATAGATCATAATTTGAGTGTGGAGTTGTATTTTTAAAAAAAAAAGTTTTTGAAATGCTTTTTGAAAAGAGTTTTGAGTTTTGAGTTGTATTTTGAAATTGTTATAGGTTTATTTTTTGTAAATATTTAAAAATTTTCTTAATTTTATTTTTTAGGGTAAATATTTGTTTTTTAATTATGTCCGTTGTATTTACTACATTTGTGCATTGTATTTTTTAAAATATTTAATTTTTTTTAATTTTAAATATTTTCTTTTTATTTTAATTTTTAAATATTTTAATATTTTTTTATTTTTAAATGTTTAATATTTTTGAATTTTTTAAAAAATTTGGATCGCCAATATATATCTAAATCATAACAAGTTATTTAGCCAATACTTAAAAAAATAAAATATTTTTCTTCAAAATAAAAATAAAAAATATTTTCTGGAAAAAAATTCAAAAAAATAAAAAATAATTTTAAAGAAAAAAAATAAAAAATATTTTTTTTGAGTTTTTTTTTTTTTTTTTTAAATGGAGTTTTGAAAAGAAGTTTTGAATTGAGTGTTTGGTTATGAGTTTTGAAAAAAAATTGAAAATTTTTTATTGAAATTATGATTCTAAATTTAAACCAAACGTTACCTAAAATTCCTAACTACTCTCCTGTATAATAATAAAATTACTTGAATTATTAATTAAAATATATTTATAATATTATTAAAAATTATTAATTAACTTAATGATTTATTAATAGAATGGGTCATTTCTTATGAAATTAAAAATTTAAAAAGGTAAGATATAATTTCTAACAAACTTCATGGGGATTGTGGGGGCCGAATATTGGGAGTCGTAGAGATTCCAGAGAGTCGAGCATTGAAGAATCAAGATTCGAAACATTCGGCCATTGCCACGGAAACTCGGACCCAACCTTATTCGGCCAGATAGTCGATTATGCAAAGGACCGAATGAAGATCGATTTATTACAAAATATGCCGAATAGGAGGTTGGATTTGGAACTAATCCCGAGACACAAAGAAGAAAAGATATAAATAGAAGAGACATCAGCTAGAAAGAGGGATGTGTTAATTGTGGTGTTTAACTTAGAATATAAGTAATCTAGAACGAGAGACTAACTTGTCCGTCGGAGTACTAATTCCGGCACCCCCGACCGGAGTGTTTACTTCCTTTCAGGTGCCTATCGGTGGATCACGAGCGTCCTCCAAGATCAGAAGAGTATTTCCAAAAATCACTTCTCCACAACTGGCGCCGTCTGTGGAAATACTCAAGCATATCCATAGCGAACATGACGGAGGACCCTCTAATAGTCACTGATGAGAACGCGCAGGTAGATGTTTTCACTCCAACAAACACGCACGGACCGGAGCTTTTCCCAGCAAGATGCGTTTTGAACTTTGCCTCACCTTCGACTCCAGAACATGAGGCAATGCAAGCGATCATGGAGCAGGCAAAGCAAAATGAGCAAAGGTTGGAAAACTTGATCGATGAGAACAAGCGCCTCCGTCAGGATTTGGCTTTGGAGGTAGCAAAATCCAAACTAGCCGTGCCCCAAAATCCCAAGCGACCTCTGAAAGCAGGTGATCGACGACCTCGAGCCCGGCTTCACGACACCGATAGCAGCTCCGACCTATTATCCCCTGATCCCAAGAAGAATGGATGATCTGAAGTTTCCAGTTCCTCCGGAGAAAGCCCACACATAAAGTGCGCCCCCTCGTTCTACACCAGGCCATTAGAAGCGGTGGCACCTCCCGACACGACAAGAAGGGATAAGCAGTGTGAATATCACGAAGATCACGATCGTGACAGTAGTTATGCCATGAAAGACCTTTAGGAGTTGGTCCGAGATGTTCAGCCCCAGCACCATGCCCAAATGTGCGCAACCAAACCAATTGTACTTCGACGGGAATCACCTCCGCTTGCAGTCATCCATATGATATACAGCTTGCCAACTCCATCAGCCGTGCATACAATTCAAACACACCCTGTATCCCAGAAGCAACTCACACTGGCGAAACGGCCGCATGAAGCTCCGAATATCACCTTCGACGATTCCGATCTTATCGGCATAACAGTCCCCTACATTGATCCACTGGTCATTGAACTACGTGTCAACCGATTTACTATCGAGCGTGTTCTCATAGACCAGGGAAGTACTTCTGAGGTTATGTATTACAAAACCTTCATCAAACTTGGCTTAAACGAATCAGACTTGTCTCCGGCTCCTTATCCATTATTCGGCTTCAACACAAATCCAGAATATCCGTTGGGGAAAATCATACTACCCATCCGAGCAGGCTCCCGAACAGTGGATATAGAATTCTTGGTCGTTTGGCTGCCTTCGCTGTACAATCTCATCATCTGCCTTCGCCTTCGCTGTACAATCTCATCATCTGCCTATGCGGGCTGTCCCAAGCACCTATCATCAGCTTCTGCGCTTTCCGACAGAATACGGCATCGAGCAGATCCGTGGTTCCCAACAATCGGCACAAGTATGCTATCTCCTCTCTAGAAAGACGCCAAAGGATTTACAAGTTAATTCCATCGAGGTGCTGGGTCGTGAAAGCCTCGACGATGTCAAGCAACCCCTGAATGAGAAAGCCACGAAGACTTAGACCGAATTGAGATTGACGGCAATCCAGAGAAATTCTTCATGGTCGGTGCCTCCCTAAATCAAGCTGACAGACAGCAGCTAGTGTCGTTCCTGCTCGATAATCTTGATGTATTTGCCTGGACTCCATATGAAATGCTGGGCGTCGACCCAACTGTTTCCGAGCATCGTTTAAATGTTGACCCTAAGTACAAGCCGATCGTTCAAAAAAGCCAGTGATCTGCCGCAAGGCACACTATCGCTGTGATCGAAGAGGTTGATCGGCTGCTTGATGTAGGGGCAATCAGGGAAGTTACCTACCCCACATAGCTCTCTAATAATGTAGTTGTGAAGAAGAAAAATGATACATGGCGAGTTTGCATTGATTTCACAGACCTAAACAAAGCTTGCCCCAAAGACTGTTTTCTTCTCCCAAGGATAGACCAACTGGTAGATGCTACAGCACGCCATTAGCGCATGAGTTTCCTCGATGCTTACAGAGGCTACCATCAAATTGCCATGCATCCGGAGGACCAGGAGAAAACTGCATTCCTCACTCCAAGAGGAACCTACTGCTATAAGGTTATGCCTTTTGGGCTGAAGAACGTCGGGACAACCTACCAGAGACTAGTCACCACCATGTTCAAAAAGAACTCGGTCACACAATGGAAGTGTACATTGATGATATGGTGGTCAAGTCAAAAGTAAAGCAGAATCATATAGCTGATCTTGAAGAAACATGCGGCATCCTACGCAAATATGGAATGAAGCTGAACGCTTCCAAATGTGCCTTTGGAATCGGCTCTGGCAAATTCTTGGGATATATCGTCAATCACCGAGGAATCGAAGCTAACCCAAGGCAGATCACAGCAATCCTGGAGCTCTGCTCCCCCCGATCAATAAAAGAGGTGCAAACGTTAATGGGGATGGCCGTCGCGCTTAACAAGTTCATCAATCATTCCACAGATCCTTGCCGACAATTCTTTCATACACTACGGCAGGGCAAGGCTTTTGAATGGTCCTCCGAATGCAAAGCCTCTTTCAACAGCCTTAAGACATACCTCCGCTCAGAACCACTCTTGGCAATGCCTTCTCTTGGTGACCAGCTCATTATGTATCTGGCAGTTTCCGACTGGGCCGTCAGCGCCATGCTGATAAAGGAAGAGATGGGAGAGCAACGGCCGGTGTATTATGTGAGCAAAGCAATGGTTGATGCCGAAACACGCTACCTTTCGCTGGAAAAGCTCATCCTAGCCTTAGTCATGGCAGCGAGGAAACTGATGCATTACTTCCAGGGTCATAGTATTGGGGTGCTAACAGACTATCCCCTCCGGTCTGTACTACGTAGTACAGAAGCTTCCGGACATGTTTCAAAGTGGGCTCTGGAACTCGACCAATACGATATTCAATTTCTATCCAAAATCTCAATCAAAGGGCAGGTGCTTGCCGACTTTGTCGCCGAATTCACTGGTGTCCTAACTAACTTCAAGGCTAACGAAATTCGATCGAAGCCGAACTGGAGGATTTATGTTAGGGATATTTGGAAGTTTTATTGCAATGGATTGTCCAATCAGCGGGGCAGTGGAGCCGGAGTTGTCATCATGTCTCCTGACGGCGCAATAATTAAGCAGGCCGTCAAGCTTGGCTTCGAAGCATCAAATAACGAAACCGGATACGAAGCCCTTCTAGCCGGTTTACGAAATGCGCACGTTCTTGGCGCTCAGCGTCTGCTTGTGTTTTGCGATTCAAAACTGGTAATCAACCAGCTAAAGGGGGAGTACGCGGCAAGGAACAACCGCATGGCGGCCTAGATGAAAACGGCCAATTCCTTGCTGGCAAAATTCGACCATCAAGAGTTGAACCAGATAACACGTGATCAAAACACCCATGCAGACGCATTGGCTTGCCTAGCCTCCGCCATCAACTCAGAGATTAAACAGACTATCGAAGTAGGTTTCATCCCCGAGCCAAGCATTGGCCCTTCGGAGGAAGTCCGGATTAACGTTATAGAATCTGCCCCAAGCTGGATGGATCCCATTACTGCTTTCCTGTCTTCTGACCAACTCCCAAAGGAGAAGAAAGAAGCGCACAAGTTGCGAAACAAAGCCATGAGATACTACTTAGATCCGCAAGAAGGGCCTTATAAAAAATCCATCTCTGGTCCATATTTGGAATGCGTGCACCCAGACAAAGTCGAGGAGCTTCTGACTGAGATACATGAGGGTAGTTATGGTGCCCATTTTGGCGGGCGTTCTTTGGCCCATCGAGCTATAACGCAGGAGTATTATTGGCCGACAATGAGAGTAGATGCCGAGTGTTATGCGAAAAAGTGTGAACAGTGCCAGAAATTCTCCTCACTAACCCATTTGCCCGCAGAAGAGCTGAACTTTATTACTAGTCCCTGGCCGTTCGCCCAGTGGGGGCTCGATATCGTAGGACCATTGCTGAGTGCCCCAGGGAATAAGTGATGCTTGAACATCGTAACAGATTACTTCACAAAATGGGTCGAAGCGAAGGCATTAACACACATTCGAGACGTTGATGTTAAACGCTTTGTGTGGAGGAACATCATAACACGATTCGGCATTCCAAGAGCTCTTATTTCAGACATCGGCACTTAATTTGATTGTGGTGTTTATCGAGAACTGTGCGACAAATATGGTATCCGGTCGTATTTTTCTACGCCGGCTTATCCCTAAAGCAATGGTCAGCCCGAAGCTTCGAACAAATCCATCCTGGACGGCATCACGAAAAGGCTGGAGAAATCCAAAGGCAAATGGGTTGAAGAATTGCCGAGTGTATTGTGGGCTCGTCAAACAACGCCAGGGAGATTAACTGGAGAAACTCCGTTTGCCCTATGCTTTGGCAACCAGGCGATCTTACCCCTGGAGATCGGTCTCCCAACCCTCAAGTTGTAAGTTTTTGATACAGGCCGAAATGACATGATGCTGGCTTTGGATTTGATTCTAATCGAGGAATGAAGAGACCGCGCCCTTGCGTCCATGGCACGGTACCAGCAACAATTGGCGAAATCATACAATTAACGAGTTCAGCTACGCCGCTACACACCAGGAGAATTGGTCCTGAGAAGGTGCTTCCAACCGACAGGAAGTCGGCTGATGGAAAACATAGTCCAAACTGGGACGGCCCCTATCAAATAGATTTCATCGCAGGAACGGGGGCATATCGGCTGAAAGATATGACAGGAAGGAGTCTTCTAAGGCCTTGGAACTTGACCCACTTGCGAAAGTTTTATCATTAAACCCGACCTGTGGGGAATGATTTTAGTGTTAAACGATTCGCCATGTACAAATTCTACTTTTGTAATACGAGGATTCTAGTCGAAAATTGTTCTAAGTGTTCTGGAAAAGCCTTCGGATTCGGAGCGCCCTTTGTGGATATCATGATCGGCCACTCAAAGTCTCCGGATTCAGAGCCCTTACATCGCATGTCGCTGTTAGGCCGAAAAAGCCTCTGGATTCGGAGCGCCCCTCGTGGATATCACGATCGGCCAATCACTGTCTCCGGATTCGGAGCGTCTTTCGTGGATATCACGATTGGCCACTCAAAGTCTCCGGATTCGGAGCCCCTTCGGCGCATGAGGCCGTTGGGCCGAAAAAGCCTCTGGATTCGGAGCGCCCTCGTGGATATCACGATCGGCCAATCAAAGTCTCCGGATTCGGAGCGCCCTTCGTAGATATCACGATCGGCCAATGAAAGCCTCCGGATTCGGAGCGCCCTTTGTGGATATCACGATCGGCCAATCAAAGCCTCCGGATTCGAAGCGCCCTTCGTGGATATCACGATCGGCCAATCAAAGTCTCCGGATTCGGAGGGGCCTTCGTGGATATCACGAACGGCCAATCAAAGTCTCCGGATTCGGAGCGCCCTTCGTCGATATCACGATCGGCCAATCAAAGCCTCCGGATTCGGAGCGCCCTTCGTGGATATCACGATCGGCAAATCAAAGTCTCCGAATTCAGAGCGCCCTTCGTGGATATCACGATCGGCCACTCAAAGTCTCCAGATTTAGAGCCCCTTCGGCGCATGACGCCGTTGGGCCGAAAAAGCCTCATTTATTTCTAGTACTTGCAGTGCCCTCGAGGCAATTTCATTAACGCTACTCTCCAAATGATAGGGCAGATTTATTAATCTAGCCGGCCGCGTACCCTGGCCTCATACCGATCGATATGTGCCGCAGTCAGTTCATTCACCAATTTTTGGCTTTTAAAACGGCCTAACTATTGAAACGACAATTTTGGATCAATGCATTTGAAGTTCATGCACTGGCTGGGGCAATAGCAGATTTATTAATCTAGCCGACCGTGTACCCTGGCCTCATGCCGATCAATATGTGCCGCAGTCAGTTCATTCACCAATTTTTGGCTTTTAAAACGACCTAACTATCGAAACGGCAATTTTGGATCAATGCCTTTGAAGTTCATGCACTGGCTAGGGCAAGAGCAGATTTATTAATCTAGCCGGCCGCATACCCTGGCCTCATGCCGATCGATATGTGCTGCAGTCAGTTCATTCACCAATTTTTGGCTTTTGAAACGGCCTAACTATCGAAACGGCAATTTTGGATCAATGCCTTTGAAGTTCATGCACTGGCTGGGGTAAAGGCAGATTTATTAATCTAGCCGGCCACGTACCCTGGCCTCATGCCGATCGATATGTGCCGCAACCAGTTCATTCACCAATTTTTGGCTTTTAAAACGACCTAACTATCGAAACGACAATTTTTGATCAATGCCTTGAAGTTTATGCACTGGCAGGAGCAAGGGCAGATTTATTAATCTAGCCAGCCACGTACCCTGGCCTCATGCCGATCGATATGTGCCGCAGCCAGTTCATTCACTAATTTTTGGCTTTTAAAACGTCCTAATCATTTAGTCGGCAATTATACAACATTTGACCCAAAGCAATTCCATTCATCAGTAAAATGAATTTTCATTAAGTAAATTGGGCACACATTGTAACCATTTTGCATATGAAAATTACTAAGCAAAAAACTGTAAAAAGCTAAAAAATACACGTAAATCCTAAAACAAAAAACAAGCGCCTTTGAAATCAGCCATCGGAATCAAACTCCAGCGACTCAACATCCACTTGCTCATATGGAATTGGCGCAGCCAAAGACACATTAGCGGCAGCAAGGGCATTGAGCCAACCGTGTTTAAAGCCCCGATTCTTAAACTTGGGGACTTCGTCTATGTATTCATCATAAGTAGATTTTTTCCCGGCATCAAATGCACTGGAAGCCTTCAAGTCAGCTGTTTCCTTCGCTTCTTTCATCTCTTCCAACTCAGCCTTCAACTTAGAATTCGCCTCCTGTGCCAATTTAAGTACGGCGTCGCTCGCATTCGCCCTCTCCTCGGTGACCGATCTCAAATCTTTAGCATTACGGGCTCTCTCTAACTCGGCCTCGGTACGAGCGCCCTCGATCTGCGCCCTACTCCTTTGGCTCTCAACCTCCGCTTGTAAACGGCCAATCTGCTCCACGGCATCATGATAGCGACGGCCCATGTCGGCTATCCTTCCGACGGTCTGCAAAACAGGAAGTTAAAACCAAAATAATGTGTAAGGAGAAAAGACAGAGTCAAGATATGTACCAAAAGAGCCGATTGCGCGTCTAACGCGATTGCAACCAGATCCGGCTCCGCCCGAAAAGTCACCTTATCAGTAGGTAGTGAAACGGACGTCACCAAACTAAGTGCAACCGCTGGATCTTTGACTACCGAAGCATCGGAGAAGATCAGCATATTTTTCATCTTCGGCTGAATAACAAAAGGCACAATCACATCCGATTCCTCCAAACGAGGCCGTTTGTCGACGCGATCTACTTCCGAGCCGGCCTCGACATCGATAGGGCGCTTCTCCACCTTTTGCTCAGCTTCTACACTGACCTGCACCAAGGGTTCCGTTTCGGTGCTTCTTTTTTTTCCATCACTTCCTCAATAACGGGCAGGGAGGACTGAGACTGAGACTGAGATTTGGCAGCCCGAATCTCCTCCGCCCTTTGCCGCGCAGCTATCCTTTCCGTGTTCGCTTTCTTGGCAAGCTTAGTGAGGCTCAGCCCAACCATATTTTCTGGGTACGCGTCGGGAAGATCCTCCAGACCTTGAAAAATATCGTCAAGTGGACGGTCCTCTCAACCCGAAGTGGACGGATTATCAGCCGAATTGAGGCCGGCTTCCTCAAATGCTAATTTCAAAGCCTCGTCAACCTCTGTTTCGGCTTCGTCTGATTCGGCGGCCTCAGCTACTTCCGGTCACTCCGAATCTGATTCCTCGCAGTCGACTTGCCTCAAATTTTTGAAGTCAGTCAAGGTACAGGCGACAAGAAACTCCTCACCGATCGGAATTGGGATATTTTTTTGTCGCCGAAAAGGTCGTATAAGTCGACTCGTAGCGGAGCAGAACGCGGGCCGCCCTCCCCTACTTCTGAAGACTCCGTCGGCCGAAGTACTTGAGCGTAGTCTTGATTCTGAAAGGACGGTGTCATCAGTTGAGGTCAAGATTTTCTTCAAATCGTTCCTTGTAAAAGCAAAACCATAAGGTCCCAAAAATGAAGCTTTATAAATTTAACAAATGAATAAAAGATGATACTCGGCCAGCTGGTTTGCCCCTCCGTCTAGGAATACGATCAAGGCGATCCTTGCCTTCGCCGAATTCCCAATTTCCTTGGACGATGACCATAACATCATCGACTCGCTTCCCAGAGCTGGAAAGCATAGTCACCAGTTGATGGTCGGTGACTCTAAGGAAATAACGCCCGTGCCGACCAGAAGACTTGGTCAAGGCGTAGCAATACCGAATAGCGGGGATGCCAAGGTTAAGTCCAAGGTGGTGGTTTAGTGCGACAATCCCCATTACAATCCTAAAGAAATTGACGTTGGGTTGCGAAGGGAATAACTCCCAATGGCAAAGCACGACCTTAAGGAGTGGGTGAAGAGGGAAACGGACCACTCCCTCTGCGATTGATAGAAGAGGGAAGACGATTGTGGTTTCATCAACCATCTCCATATCAAGGGTGCCGTCTACCACAAAAGACAGACGGACGTCATCACGGATTGAAAAATGGCGTCGGAAGCCAGAAATTCGATCCGGTGAGAGGAGATCTTTTAAATGTTTCGCCGTTCTCTCCAGCCAATATGATTATGCTAAGCCAAAAAACAAAGCAAAGAAGGAGAGAACTTACAAGTGGCGAAGGAGGTAGAGAAAAGTAGGAGGTCGCAAAGGTAGTTCGGAAGGCAATCCAGCGACGGGCGTCTAAAAGCGTGAATCTATTTGAAAAAACGTCGAAATTTTAAATCACAATAAATGAGAGTGTACGAAGAGGTGGGAAGTTGAAATGATAACCGAGAAGCGTGTGGACAGACATTCGCGTTGGAACACGATCAACTGCCGAATTTCGGCTCTGACTCTTCGAGTTCAAAGCCAAACACTCCAGCCAACTGCCGCTAGCAGAGTGCTTGGGGGGCAATTGTGAGGACCGAATATTGGGAGTTGTAGAGATTCCAGAGAGTCGAGCATTGAAGAATCAAGATTCGAAACATTCGGCCATTGCCACGGAAACTCGGACCCAACCTTATTCGGCCAGATAGTCGATTAAGCAAAGGGCCGAATGAAGGTCGATTTATTACAAAATATGCTGAATAGGAGGTTGAATTTGGAACTAATCCCGAGGCACAAAGAAGAAAAGATATAAATAGAAGAGACATCAGCCAAAAAGAGGGATGTGTTAATTGTGGTGTTTAACTCAGAATACAAGTAATCTAGAACGAGAGACTGACTTGTCCGTCGAAGTGCTAATTCCGGTACCCCGACCGGAGTGTTTACTTCTTTTCAGGTGCCTATCGGTGGATCACGAGCGTCCCCCACGATCAGAAGAGTATTTTCAAAAATCACTTCTCCACAGGGACGTATTTGTAATTTGTGTAATAATAATAATAGTAATGGTTTATAAGTAAGTAATGGGCCTTTAGTTATTCAACTTACCCGACCCATCGACAATTGAAATCTGTTAAACTAATCGGGTTCATCTTAAAGATTACCGAATCCACTTAACAAACCGGCTTTATCTCGGCAATTGGGTTTATGGACCTATGCCCCAACATCTTTCAAAAATGCACAAAAGCCCAATTTAGTTGGGTTTAG
This sequence comes from Camellia sinensis, assembly GCF_055761805.1. Classification (NCBI taxonomy): domain Eukaryota; kingdom Viridiplantae; phylum Streptophyta; class Magnoliopsida; order Ericales; family Theaceae; genus Camellia; species Camellia sinensis. The sequence goes on from NC_138961.1 coordinate 215,817,155, forward strand.
CACTTAAAAAAACCCAATACTTTTATGACGTAAGCTATTCCAAAATGACCCATTTTAGAAATGAAAATCCAATTGGTGCGGTGAAGCAATCAGCAATCAGCTATTCAGATTTATTCTCCAACAAATTTTCTATACAGCCCGTTTCACCCATTTGAGTCCAATGAGAAACCCAACAACAACAACAGACATATATGTCCCTTTTTTACTTGTGCGATTTGTGTGATTTTTTAAATTTGTTATGTAATTGAATCTCTAAGTGTCATAATGTTTAAATTTTTTTTTTGTCTGATTGGGAAAAATATTAAAAATATGTGCATCTCAACTAATTTTTATAAAAAATATTTTTTTGGTCCTTGGCCCACTTTCATGACTCAAACCGTTCATCGTATTGGATAGCTTGAATAAATCATTTCTATAAAAATTCAGATTGATCAGATGTCAATAAACACATGATTAAACTAAATGCTTTTAAAAAATTGATGCCCAAATATAATTTTAAAAATAAATCGTTTATTTTTTAGTGAAATATTAAAGATCCATGAAATATGACTCAAAAGTCACCCCTAATTATGTGATAGAGGTTGGGACTTAAATGGTTATTTTTAAAACCAATCAATAACTAACCTAGAACAATTTACCCTATTTTGAATAAATTTAATAATCACGTTTTAAGGGGTTTTTTAATATTTATTTTAACACAATTATGATTTGATCATATATATATATATATATATGTTTTTAATATTCAATCAATATAATTTTTTATATAAATAATATTTTTACACAAATGATAAAAGATTAATTATTTGGATCAAGATCATGAAAATGAATCCTATAATGGATCCTATGGAGAGTGACACCTCACTCTATACCTATAATCATTTGGTGACTCCAAAATTAGATTAAGTAGTGATGATCGAACAGTGAGGTGGAGGAGAAAATGCTGGAGAGAAACATTCAATTATTGTAGCCTAAATGAGTTCCATGAAATGAGAGAAACATCCAATGACTCACAATATATGACTTCAAAATTTAGGTGAGTGTAGATCTGTTCCTCGTGGAGACAAAGATTCAATTATTAGTGCTCTATTCTATCTATTGAAAAGCCATTGGTCGGTAAGCAATGAAAGCAATTGACTCCACAAACTCATTAAAATAAAAATAAAAATAAATTAAAGCACTAATGTCCAATTGTCCATTAGGTATATGAGGATAAGCTACTACAAAGGCATGTTGTACGATGTGTATATGTGACGTAATCTTCCAATATATATGATCTCTTCTCTAAGTTTTGGATTTGAAAACGATGTTTTTGGGCCCATGTCAAGGCATCTATAGAGTACTCTGATGAACTTGTATTAATCAAATGGATTGCCAATTTCATGACAAAAGATGGGAAATTAAAGAATTTTTGAAAAAGGGGTTGCGTGTTCAAAACTAATAATTCGTACCAATAATTTAGAGCAAATTATGAGATGAACACTAATAGATTTGACAAAACTTGAACCTAATTAATGCATATAGTTTGGGGTTAATTGTATGTATTAAAATGAGAGTAGTATTATCATCGAAAACATGAGAGTGGTTGACACCCACAATTAAAAAAAATTAGTTTAGTCGGTAGTGAGTTTCTATCTAACGTGTTTAATTTGTTTGACTCTTGACGATTCTTCTTGTTTTGCTTGGATCATACGATTAGATGATATCAATTGATTCTTGAGTTTACACTCTTGAGGTTGGGTCCAAAAGATTCTGTTTAGAACACGATTCTTAGTTATTAATTATAAAAAAAAATAAAAAAAAATTACTATTATATATCAGTGAAAATTATAAAAATGTGTTGAATAGCTACATATAAAAACTAAAGTAAAATATATAAGACAATGAATAAATATCAATTTTGAAAATAAAGATGATATCAAGCCTATGTTAAGCGATGTAGATGTATCGTAACAAAAAAATCTGTGTGTCCAACTTAATGAGTCCAATTTGAACGCTCTTCATGCAATAGAGACTTTTGATATTTCTTCTTAAATCTAAATGATCATGCATTCATTTATTGCATGAATAATAAATATGGAGGAAAAAAAAGGTTGTTATCCCAATAAATTATATAACTCAAAATTCAAGCTGAAATTGTGGATTTCTGCCCCTATTTGAGTAGTTTTTCAGTACTTCAAAAGTTTCATTTCAAATTGATAATTCCATTTCACACTGTAATATTCGAAAATCCTTGCACAACAAGATGTGGCATTTTCATTTCATGTAATGTGGTGAATTGGGATAATCATGGATCCATTCAACCCATCTAATCTGATCTAAATTGATTTTGGACGGATACGCGTCTTTTAGGGGATGGATACAAATGTAATATTTTAAAATTCGCAAATACAGTTCGAATGATAAATCAACCATCTCGCACCCGTATGAATCCGATCCACACGTAAATGAAGTTAAAAAAAAAAAAGAAAAGAAATAAAGAAACTGCTAACAAGTAACAACATAAAGTTGAAATAACAAAATATATATTTTTTTGAAAATAAAAAATAATACCTTAAAAATATGCATGCATGGTGCCATAACTTATTATAAACAAATAATACATATCTTTTTAAATCACTAGTTATTGGAGATTATAAAAGCTGTGAATTATAATTCAAAAAAATGTCAAAAAATTATGAAGTCTAAACTGCTAAATCGATCGTATCTATCCGCTAACCCACATGGCCCGTTTAATCCGCATCTACTAAACTAGTGAACAAATACAAATTAATTTTTTCTAATCTATCAATTTTTAAACAGATGGCGAATGAGATGTCATTCGACCAACCCGATCTGCAATCACCCATATGGCGAACCATAGGCATTATAATATATATATATATATAGACTTAATTTAATAAGAAAGACATTATTATTTGGTAGTAGTTTTAGCTCAGAGCAGACACAAACCTGTGTCAGCCTTTCCACTCCACGCCAAACAGCCTAGCAATTACTATTCCTAAACTATATAGGATTGATTGTTTTAAAAAAAACATTTGTTTAGGGTGCAAGTTTAATAAACTATGGTAGCATAATATGCATGTACATGGACAGTTTAGAGCCCCAACCCCTCCACCTTTTTGTTTGTATTTTGTTCTCGTAAATTAAGCAATAATTAGGCATGGTGGAGGGACAGATCTGCCTCACCTATACCCACAAAATATATCATTGAATGCAAAATAGTTCACTACACACGAAATATTTTGTTTTTAGAAATTTTATGTATCTTTATTACAATTTTGTCATAATTATAAATTATATCTTAAAATTTATATATTTTAATTTTTTTACATGTTTCAATAATTAAAAGTAAATTCAAGTAAAAAAAATTAAAAATTAAAAACAGAATATTCTTAAAGTGTACTCTATAGTACTCAAATGCACCAGATAGGTGAAGGTGATTTATGGGAAAGAAAATACTATTGTATGTTTGGAAAAAAATTCGTGCGTTGCCCAAATGTGTGGCTTCTAGAAACAGTTCTTCTTTGTATAAATTCTTGTTATAGAACTCTTTTTGTGTAAGTAATTTCTGGCCACATTGTCAAATTAATATTCAATTGAAGAGTACTGACAGAATAGATGACGCCTGAATGACCTGTAACAAAAAAAAACCTGAATGACCTGTAACAAAAACAAGAGATTCCTTCGACAGTGGTTCGTCCACCCGGGGCACTCCGACGATCAAATCAGTAAAATATCTCTCAAAGTTAACCAATAGTGCTTAACTCACTAGACAAAGCAGACATACCTTAGACCCATGGGATGCCTCCCTTTTATAACCACACAATCCTAATCTCAATAGAAGCCTAACTCTAATGGACTTAGGATTACTATTAATCTCTCTAAGAGTCTTATATTTACTCAAACTGAAGTCTTCTCCCATTCTAAGACTCTTATCCCTTATCCGCTTATTCCAAAGATTACTATTAATCTCTCTAAGAGTCTTATATTTACTCAAACTGAAATTTTCTCCCATTCTAAGACTCTTGTCCCTTATCCGCTTATTCTGAATTCTGGTATTCTCGCAGATAACCTCGGCCTAGCCGAAATCATCTCAGCATCATGATCAGGACACGTGGCATCTCGGCTGACACTTCGGTGACACGTCGACCACGTGTCGTCATTCAAAATTTATGTCCCCACACTTTTCATGCGAGAAAGTTGTATCCGTGATCAAATTTTATATATTTAAAATTTTTGTTCTAAAATATTTGGGGTATTGTTCCAAAAACAAATGGATTCCTTGTCATATAGGTTGCACATGGATTTAAGTTGCTCTTTATTTCACAGATAAAATGAGGATCTCTATTTTATTTCATAAGCTAAGTTGCAACGCATCATTAAACTTAAGTTTAATAGTCTATAAAAAAAAGCTAAAAAATATCTTAATTATTTTTTATTTTAAACATAAATTTATTGATACGGATCCTTCACAACTAATAATCTTGAAATGAAAATCTTAAGATCTGGACCATTTGGTCACTAACCATTTGTCATTATTTTTTAGCTAAATTCTAAAATAACTTTTAAATTACTTGGATTCGAGATTCCACCATTAGTTATCATTAATGTCATTATCTAAGAATAATTAACTCAACTCAATGAATAGTTAATCACTGTTATGTTTGATCATAATGTCACCCGTGATCATGATCCACAAGAAAAAATTTAAGAATACATAAAATTAAAAGAATATATATAACTTGTCTGGATGGGTTCAACACAAAATGTAAACTACAACCTAAACTCATTGATCCAATTAAGGGGAAAAAAAAAAAAGAGGAAGAAGACGTGAATAGGTAGCTCATGTTTTTGGAGCAAAGATCTTCTAAAGTGATTTTTTCTTAAAGTTTTCTAGAGTGTTACATTGTGTGGTTGAAATTTACTGGCAAGTCACATCAATTTTTTTTGATGTGACTTGCCAGTAAATCTCAACCACATAATGTAGCACTCTAGAAAACTTTAGAGAAATTTCACTCTAAAAGATCCTTGGTGCATGTTTTGGCTACTTCCTTTAGATAATTAGGTCATGGAGCACTAACTGGGGGAGAAACTGAAAAAGATGCACATGGAGAAAGAAGCCAAAAAAAAAAGTGGCAACAGTATTCATTAAAGAGATGAAGATACATATATCTTCTTACTTTGGGTTGATTTGATTGATTATCTGATCAAAATGTACTTGGAGATCTTTGATTTTTAGAACAGGATCTACTTGAGAATTATTCTTGGCTTGCATCTGTGACAAAGTCAGAACAATAAAAATAAAAATAAAAAATTGTAGCTAGGCACCAAAGAATTAGAAGGGAAATTATTCAGCAGCACCGGATTAGAGGGTTGTTTGGGAATAAATTATTTTAGGTGATGTGATTAAGATAAAACAGACAACAAGTATGTTAAAGTAGTAGGTTGCCAAACAACCCCTAAATCTATTAACGGATTAGATTGAGACTTGACTGATGTAATTAGAATCAAATTCAATCATTTGACGGGCTCAAATTCGATCCAATTATTAAAAAATATTCTCAATCCGTTATGATTATAAAAAATAGACATCTTTGGTCTCAATCTGATTATAAAAAGTTAAAAACTAAACTTTAAAATATAAGGATTAAATTGAAATAATATGGAACAAAGTGAAATTTGAATTATATTATATGAGTAAAAAGTATAATTTATCATTATTGTTAAAACAGGTCTTGTATATACACATATCATTTTTTTTTATAGAGAAGATGGAAAATAATAACAATAATAAAATCAATCCTCAATACAAAAATAGCATTGAATGTGGGTATCCATGTACAAGTAAAAACAAATGATAAAATTTAGCAAAATGTTATATAATTCTACTTTTTAGATTTATTTTTTAGATCTAATGTTATGTAAGTGAGATGATTAGTTAATAATTAAAAAATAATGAGAGAAATAACTATCTTAAATATTTTAATAAATTACCATATTATTAAATTTAAAAAATAAATTTAATTTTTAGAATAACACGGCACTACTCTAAAGTTCATCCTGACTAAACAAGGTAGGGTGAGTCGGTTATAAACTGGACAAGTAGAAGAAGGTAGAGTTTATTTATTTATTTATTTTTTTATTAAAGATTGAATGTTAACATGTTAGTAAAATTAAATTACAACTAACTTCAAACCTTCTATTCATTACATTCTTTTTTTGATAATTTATGTGTCCGAATCAATTTATGCGTACCTCAACTAATTTCTAAGGGATCAATTTGCAAGTACCTTTAATAAACTGTGCTATTAAAAGAGCTCTGATTTGAATATATGTCAATCCAATGATTTTCCGTTCTTCTCATCTCTCACGCACTTCTGTTTCCATTTTCTTTTTGAAGGGGGTGGGACCACAAAAAAACAGGACAAGGCAGAGAGTGGCTCAGCCTTTCAGCAAACCCAAAAGGACCCACCACCCCATCAGTCTGCGCCTCCTTGCACCGGCAACGCGTGCCTTCTATGTCCTCTCTCTCACTCTCTCTTTCTTTGTTTGTTTCATATGTGCCTTTTATACATTATATATATATTCATGTAACTGTATCTATGTACATATATCTTGAGAGAGATGGAGAGAGAGAGAGAGAGAGAGAGAGAGAGTGATCCGCGTTTGCTCAAGATGAATGCATGTGACTGTCCTTGTTGATAACTACAAGCAGACATGGATTTCAAATTCCTTTTTACTTGCACTTTTTATTTATTTTTTTAACTAATAATATGCTAGTTTGATTACATTTCACAATTCAAAAAGAGTTAAAGTACAAAATTTTTATTTAAATTTGTCAGCAGAATTTTTTTTTGAGAAAATATCAATTAAGGCTTCGTTTAGGAAGAAGGGTTGAGGCTATTTTATTAACAAAATAAGTTTTTTTGTCTAATAAAATAAAACATCACATCTAATTCATAACCATTACATTCTTTCTCTCGTCAAAAAAGTCAAAAAACTTTTTCCAAACGAAATTTTTTAATTTAAAGTTAAAATAGTCAAAAATCCAAAAGTTAAAAAGCCAACTCACTTCCCAAACGAACCCTAAAATATAAATTATAAAAATATTTTTAAATCAATGATGAACTTTATGTATATTAACATATAAAGACATAAGTTTCTTTCATTAATTAGAAGTTAATTTTAGAAAGTACAAGCACAGTGTAATAGCCTTTTTTTAAGTGAGGTTGGCCCACTCAAATTATGTTTCAATAATGCTTTTTGTTACTCAATTTTAGTAGTATGTAATCTCCATCTTTGAATTATGATAAGTTATATATGAGCATATATATATATATATATGACATTAGCGGTTGACACCAGTAATTTGTGTGTTAAATTAAATAAATAAAAATAAAATAAAATATTTAATATATATGGATTGTAACTTTACTTGGTAAAAATTTTCCTTATTAATTTTGTAGTTTTAAGTTTAAGTTTAAGTTCAAGTTTTGTTATCTAATAAATAACTGAACACTTTAGTATAAAGAAAAATAAAATTTCAAAACAATAATCTATTCACATATATAATAGTATAGATAAATAGATACTATGTGAATATAATTAAAAAATAAATAAAACACAATGGTGAACGTGTTCAATTTAAAGACATTTTTATTAGTTGTATGTGAGGAAGTCCGTCTTTGAAAAGATTTTTTCATAGAAAATATATAATTTTATAATCAGAATTAAATGGCAATGGTGTTTATATAATTAATAGTCAACTTAACAAGTCCTATGTTTTAAACTGATAGGCCCACCACCACCATCATTTTGTATAAATTTTTTAAAATTTTATTTATTTATTTATGGAAAAATGTTGAGATTTTTTTTTTTTATCCCCATCACCCCCAATGTATTAGGATTGACTAATTTTTTACTTTTTGTTTTTTATTTTGTTTTTCTCCTATTACTCATTGACATGTGTCTGTGAAGATTGTGAGGATAAAAAAAACATGGAATCTCTATCATTTATGTTTATTTATATAGCATAAATCTTTGAATATTCATGGTCTTGGATCATTCCTCTTCCTATCTGTCCGTGATTCTGTATTCTGTATGTACAGCTACGACATAACACGGACAAACCAAAACTCGCTCCCAAACAAATGGAGATCTCTATCCATATGCCCCTCTTACACTTACACGTAACTCTAGCATATATTCGGTGTGACACCATCTACCAACCACATCTATCTAATCACACGTTTCTAGCCTGCTTCCTCTGATCTATACCGTTCATTTATCTACTTTGATCAATTAATGGTCTCGTGGTCAAGCAATGGCTATGACGTGTACATCAAATCCGTGTCCATCATCAAATCCAACCAATCTAGATTCATGTACAAATGCAATGTATTTGTACGCGAAACTCATGATCCATACATGTTTGGTACCATTATTGAGATTATTTGAGAGAGAATAATATTAGGGATTATAAATAAAAAAAAATATAAAATGTTTTATGAAGATTTTTATCTTTTGATTACTATATGATATTTTATTGTAGGTGTAGTTTAAGAGTGTATAATTTTTTATGATTATTTTTATAATATATTTTTTTTCATAATTTCTAATATTACTCTTTTAAAAATTTGAGTTAAAGTATTTAGCATAATATCTATTTACAATTTGTGAGGTAAAATTAAGTTAAATAAATTTAAAATATAATTATAAAAAAGTTAGAGAAAAATAATTTTATATAATACCATATATATATACATTATATTAAAATTAGTGTTTTTTTCCATGTTTATGTGGCACATTATAAGGACTTACTTTTTTTTAAGAGAGTCACGTCAGCATATATTTTCTTAATTATTCTACACAAACCCAAATTTAATTTAAATTATACTAACTTTATCTATTTTACATGGATTCTATTTGACAAATATTTCTTTTCCATATAGGTTTTTCTTCTTAATTCTTTCAAGGGTATTAGGATTTTTTTAATGCTAAATTGCCTTTTTTTCTTCTTCTTATTTTCTTGTGCATTATTCTATTCTCAATATCAATTCTATATTATTCTATATTATAGATTTGTCATTTAAATTTTATACCAATTTTATATATGAAATTATACATCATTTCTTATATTATTTTATATAATCATAACTCACAAGAGAAAAAACTTGCACAACAATGATACTCTTAAGGAATTTCTAAAGTTTAGATTTACTGCTTGAGTTACTTTTTCAATTGTTGAACAGTAAGTCATTTATGTTTTGGTATCATATTACAGATGATTAATCACTTCACACATAGAGATGTATTTATCGTTTGAATATTTTCGTTATTATTATTATTATTATTATTATTATTATTATTATTATTATTATTATTTTGGTTTAGATGTTGTTATATAATTCTTTCTTGGTTAATTGTTGTTGAATTTCTTTTATATAGTTAATATTTTAATTTAATAAGAGTATTTATTTTATATTTTTATATTTTTATAATTTAATATATATATATCATATAAAATCATTATATGATAATCCAATTACAACATATTTATATTTAATTTTTTAAATAAATTTTATATAATTTCTATTTCTACAGATATTTTTATTTTCCAAATGAATATAAAAGAAAATTAAATAGTTAGAATTATATTTAATTTTATATTACTAATTCTTTTTATAATTTAACTATTATTTTTAATATCAAAATGAATATTTACTTAACTATTTTATAATTTAATATATCATACAAAATTATTATATGATAATTATACTTTTATAATATGATAGAACTAAAATTTTCAAAATATACAAATAATTTAACTAAAATTAATATATATAAGTATTCAAATAACAATTTTATAGAATGATAACGCCAATATAATTAAAAATAATAATTAAAATCATATTTTAATTTTTATCTTTTATAACACACAATGTACCATTAAATATTTTTTTTAAAAATAATAATACGTGTATTGTATGGATCAATTGCTAATTTGATTTATTAAAATAAGTAATGACTATTCTTTCACAAATTATTTGTAATTTATTTATTATTATTTTTTAATAAATCAAAAGTAAAAATAAATATTCATTTAAGAGAATTAATAGATTTTATTTTTTTATTATTAATTTTCAGTGTCTTTGTGGGCGGGCCAGGTGAAACCTCCTTATTCTCCCTCATGGGGTTGTTTGGGGTGTCCTAAATAAGTACATTTTTTGTCTTTTTAGATTAAAAAGTTGAGGAAAAAACATATAAATGTTTGGGTTAACTTTTTGACTTTTTATGAAAAAATATGTAATAAAAAATTGTAAAAATTGATTTGTAGGGAAAAATTAGGATTGGGAGTTATGTAGCCGTAATTGTTGACTTTTAAGGAATAGTATTAGCTTTTTAACTTTTTGAATGATTTTTTGAATTTTTGAATTTTTTCATACTACCCAAACATGGCAATGTGCATATCTGTATATATATATATATATATATATATTATATTGAGACAACTGTTCTAGTTATATAGAATTGTTGGGTGCATGTGATTCACTTTGGCAGGCCAAGCTGTTATTTTGATGATTTTTGGACTCTGAAGTAGTGCAAGGCCTTGTGATCCACAATATTTATAAACTCTCTCTCTCTCTCTCTCTCTCTCTCTCTCTCTCTCTCATACACATATTTATATATAGTATATGAATATGAGACTATGAATAACAAGTATTATATGGAATAGAATATATCTGTGCACTGCTGGACCTGTCTGAGGCACCTCTTCCACAAAACTTGAAAAATATTGGGCTAGGCACTGGGATTTGTTTGCCATGCCTCAAACCCCAAATGCAACATCTCTTTGGTTTCTGTGTGAAAGAAAAAGAATCTCGAATTCTTCTTCTGTTGTATTTTATTCTCTCTATTTCAGCAGCAGCAGCAGCAGCAGTATATAGTACTGATGCGAATGTGAGGAGGAAACTTTCAAAGTTGGGTTATAAGCAAATAGCTGTGGTGATTTTCCCGGAAAAAAAGTTTTTTTCTCTTCATCATTTTCTTCAGGAAAACTTCAAGTTGTGATCTCTCCTCAATTCATGAGAATCGTACAGGTCAGAACTATCTTTATTTCTTTTGCGTATATCATCATGTGGATGATGGTGAAGAATTTGAAAACTCAAAAGGGATTTTCTTTCTTATTAGTCATAGGAGACTTCCTTAATCTTCCCTACTTTTCTGATGATAATTCAAATTACAGTTATAAAATCTGTTGCTTTTGTAAAAATTTTAACCTGAGAAGATGATTCAAGAGTTTGTTATAATGATTTGGTGTAATCGTTCTCGCTTTCAATTCTTTCATGAATCTTGAAGGCTAATTTTTTTTTTTTTTGGTTTTGGTTTTGGTTGAGGCCTGAAAAATTATTTTTTTTCTTTATCTGAATTGTCGATCTTAAGAAAATGAATTGAATGATATGGTCCATTTAAAAATAGAGCCTAGTAGTTTCATAGGTGTAATGAGAAACTTATCAGTTACTCAAAGAGACTTTGAGTAAGTTTGACATTGTAATACAATTTTTGAATCAAGGGTTTTCGTACTCTGGTGATCTTAGCTACCATGTCCGGTAATTACCTAGTATGTGTATACTGGAGGAGACTACATGTATAGGACAAAGTTTCAGACATCCATGTGATATACAAAAGTATAGATATGTATATATGTTGATGACAGATATGATTAATTTTGAGTTTGATAGAGCTCTAGTACACAATTTCTACTCATAAAATGGTATGTGACAAAATAGTTCTATTACTAGTATAGAAACTGATCATAAAATCAAACACATAACACACATATAAGATTTTTTTTTAAGTAGACTCACTGATAAATTTTGTAAAATCTTATTATTTTGCTTTTGATTATGTGACCAATTTATGTGTTTACGGACTTATTCGTGAAAAAAAACGAAAAAGAAAATATGTGTTCAACAACAACTGCCAAGAAAAAGAAGAGACCCATTTACTGTAAAATGCATAATTAATTTCCAAAAAATAACATATAAGATAAGGTAAATAATACAAATAGTTTATGGAGTTTACACGATGTGTTAATTGGATTCATGTTGTTTCAATTTGCTTAATTTTGTCCCTTAATTTAACGGATTGTGTCATTTTAGTCCAATAAATAATCCAATAAATAACGATTGTTAAGTTTGATAGATGGAAAGTCAAATTATGTATCAATTTGGTCTCTGTAGTTTACACAATATGTCAATTTGATCCCTGTCAAAATTGAGCAAATTAAAACAACAGGGATTAAATTGATAAATTGTGTAAACTATAGGGATCAAATTGACACATTTTGTAGGTTTTCTGTCCACCAAACTTAACAACCGTTATTTATTGGACTAAAATGATACAATCTATTAAATTAAGGGACAAAATCAAAAAAAATTAAAATAACAAAAATCAAATTAACCCATTATCAATTACAGACGCCATTTACATATTTTATCCTATAAGATAATGGGTAAGCGTTAAACATATTGAAACTTGGATGGAAGGATTAAACATCACTAGAAATTATCAGACTATAGTCACTAGAAATTCTATTGGTTGAAATGGAAAGGACAGCATTGGTAAAAAAAAATATCCAAGTCACATATGTTAAGCTATTATTGTGGTGATGAAAGTGATATCCTGCCGTATTAGGAGATATTTTATGAGTATCAATTCTTGTGGCCCAAAACTAAGGACAAAAATGTGTGAAAAACAAATAAGCAAACCAACAAATTATAATAAAAGTAGTTGATGTTATCACTCACCTGTTTTTTTTTTCCTTCTCTCTTCTTTTCTTTTCTATAGGGTATCGTTCGTTCATCTGTAACGGTGTCATTAATGAGATTCCTGGTTTTGATCTTTGCCATGTTTCTATACATTAACTCACAGGCTTAGAAACAAGGAAGGGACTATATCTTGAGAGTGGAATCTGAAAGAATTCAACTTTCATCATCTAGGGTTTCTAATTCAGATTAAAGTACTTGTAGAAGGGTCGATAAAGTGAGACTAATTACTAAGCTCCAATGGAGAGGCTGCTTAAGCCATATGACAAGGAACACATGAAGATGGCCATGTTGAAGCATGAAGAAACCTTCAAACAACAGGTACTTATCTTCCCATATTTTCCATATTACATTTTGCTCTTCCAGATCCAGCTTTAGCCACTGGGTTATATTCATTTTTACATGCCCCATCCAGCTTCAGCGAGAGTTTCGTGCACCATCCAGTTTTAGCAAGAGTTTCGTGCACTGAGTCTATTTTTTTTTTTTTCCATGCACCCTCCTCGGTAATGATTCTAAGGCTGAAAATCATATTGCAGGTGTATGAACTTCATCGTCTATATCGGATCCAGAAGATACTGATGATGAAAACCAGCACTGACCAAAATAGCAAGCCAAAGGGACAAAATCAAGAAAGATGGGATTCTAGGAGTGGAATCAGTTTGAATCAGATGATGAATAATAATATCCATCAAAAGCCTCCACCAGAGCTTGACTTGGAACAACCCGCCGAAGAGTATGTTATGGAATGTGATGGGGATGGAGAGCTAGAGATTGAAGACGAGAACGAAATCCGACTCACTTTAGGCCCCACCAGTTACTACAGAAGAAGAAAGAAAGCGGAGACGCCACCCAGTTCAGATTCTGGACCAAGCTTTTCTTCCTCTTCAGGCACAGATATAAGTAGAGAAGAAACAAGAGGTCAAAAATGGGGGCTAACCATGATGCCTGACTCAAATTATGGATTCCAAAGTGCAAGAAAAAACAGTTTTGATGTGGAAGAGGAACAGTTGAGCTTGAGCCAAGATAGGCTACAACAGGCTCCTTGGCTTTTCCAATCTTTGAGACTGAACATGACTTGACAAAAATCTTTGGAGTCAGTCAGTCAGTGTGATAATGATTTTATTAGAATGCATTTTATCAACTAATTCTATGATAGATGGATGATCATCATCATCATAATGTTTGTGTTGAATACTTGTTCTTTTTGTTTCTACCATAATGGGTGATGGAGTGTGAAGATGATTTATTTCTCATTTTTTGTTTTTTTTTGCTTACACAGTGATCAATCAAATCAGACACAATCTTCGTATATTAATGCGGTATTAATCCCATGTGATTATATTTAATTTTGTAATTAAATTTTGTGTTTTAAAATTTTATTATTATTTTTTTGGCTTTTAGTACCCATAAGAATATAAAAAGTGACTAAGCTAGGACTATTCCATTTTCACTTCCCAGTAGTCAGGCTTATCTGCACATCACTTCATGTACCAGTTGCCAAAACCAACAAAATTCTTAAATAGTTGCACAATTGTCAGCATCCCTCCCAACTTAGCCAAAAATATCTGGACATACGGAGTTATTATTATGCCATAATGATGTAATAATATTAAAATGATCATATATTTATGTATCATTTATTTTATTAGTTTAATGATTTTACTTGTTATATATATATTTTTATTAATACAATAATATATAACACATCAGGAAATAGATAAAATATAATATATAAATATAATCGTCATAACATTATTATTATAATCTCTTAGGTTAATCTTATAATCTCTAATGCTGTTTTTGGTTGGCGGATTTGAGCAGTGATTTGAAAAGAGAAATAGAAAAGGTAGGTGAAATGAGAATAAAATATGCTTAAATTTTACATAGTTTCACATACTTTTTCCTTTTCTCTTTCCAAATTCCTCCCCAAATCCTCCAACCAAACACAGCATAACTGTTACCAGTAATTCTTCTACTTTTATAAAAATTAATTATAGAATTGAAACACAGCCTTCTCACATTGGAGAATTGTGTTCAGTCGTATAATCAGTTCCTAAACTTTTTCTTGAATACATACTTAATAGTTTTCAAATCTTTGCAGTAAAGAAAACTAAATCTAAAGTCAATGAAGCCTGTTTTCATCTACTTTGATCCTTGTGCACAGAGATCACAAATCTTTATCTTCACTGAATAATTTTTCAACACACTGAAAATATGTCAAAACAAATGGTAAAAACACAAATTTGGAGACTCCAACGATACAATCCACCAAAAATCTAGCTAAGATCACAAAAAGCTTGTCTGTCAAAGTTACGTACGTTTCTACTCTTGTACTCAATTTGCACTTTGTTTAATCTTCACGAATAAATTGTTTTAGAAACTCCTTTGCCACGTGTTCTCCATAATTTTATTTGTCCCATATCTTGAAAACAAAGTGATCCCAAGCTATTTTACATCAAGTTAGGTTAGACGAATCTCAACATACATTTGTTTATAATATTGATGACTCATCACTTGTATTTTATTTCATGTTCATCGTTTTCAACCCACAACTTGAGAGAGTTTGAGACTTTAAATTTTTGTTTTTCCTCCCCACCAAACAGTACATAGGAGAGATTACAATTCTTGTCTGCCACCAAATGAACACTAGATTCCCATTTCAAAAAAACAAACAATGCTCTCATCAATGAAGTCTGTTATGGAAATCATTTTCATTTCCACATCCTTGGAATTGAAATTCCCACCCCATCCATTCAAAAGCATCCTCTTTTGGGTCATATGATGATTGAACCTCAGAACATTTTAACATGCTTCTCTGAGTCTGTCCCTTGGGTTGTGTTTGTTGTTACTTTTCTTTACTAATAAAGCTTTCTATCCAAAAGAGAATTCAATAATTCTGGCTCAGAGACCCCACCACAGTGCTGCAATCAGCTACTGCAATTCTTGTTTCCAAAAAGCTACCTTTTAGCTTGAGAAAACTACTATTGATTTACTGTGAAATGTTCTGTCAAATTTGATAAAATGTTTCTAAAAACTGTTTTTAAACACTTTTTTTAAAAAAAAAAAAAAAACAACTACTGATTTACTGTGAAATGTTCTGTCAAATGTGATAAAATGTTTCTAAAAACTGTTTTTAAACACTTTTTTCTTTAAAAAAAAAAAGAAAAGAAACTGCTGAAGTTTGGCTCTAATTTTGTTGAGATTTATCCTACAACAAAAACTTTTAAAGAGCAACTTTAGACTCTAATTTTGTTAATTTGGTCTTCACATTAGAACTTATGAATTTAAATTGTTCCGTACTAATATATTTAGGCCTTGTTTGGGAATATGCTATTTTAGTAACTTTTGACTAAAATATGAGGTAAAAAAAACTAGTATGTTTAGTATGACTTTTTGATTTTTTACGAAAAGAATTTTTAACTTTTTGATATAAATTATAGATTTTTTGTTTTTTTTAATAATTTTTTAACTTTTAAGTTAAAACAAGTACTTGCCAAACGAGACCTTAGTCCTTTCGATTTTGTTGAGATTCATCCTACATTCTGAAAATACTTTGACTTAGAGACGATTTAAACTCATGTTCTATAATTTAGTGATCACATGGAAATTTTTTAAAAATTAGATACTGAAATAAAACAAAGCACAATTTTTTTTGAATTATTAGTGTAATTAGTCCTTTAAGTTTTTTGACCCTTCAAAGATTCTTTTCGCATCAAATATAAGTCATTTAAATTTTTTTCTTCTTCTTATTTTTTTGAAAACACACACACATACACGCACCAAAAAAAAAAAAAAGCATACCAAACATGAAATATATATATATATATATATATGTAAGTAACTACAATGGGAAGAGTGACAGTCCTGACATAGAAGGCTTATTTTTATAATCACCACATTTGAATTTTCGTACTAATAAATGAGAAAATTATGATGATATAATATTTACAGTAACATCACACAAAAAGAAAAATTAGATACAGAAGACAAAACATGGAGACTCCTCTCAAGCCTTGCCATGATAATTCAACAAAGACAAGGTAAAATACATTGTCGGCGGATGCATTCCTATTTTATTTTGATTTTTAATATTTTAATTATATTAATTTCATCGTTAATTTATTCAACTTGTCCCAAAATCATTCCTGTCCAAATTTTCGATACTATTGGGATCATTTAAACACAAATTAAATAAATTAGAGATAAAATTAACACAATTAAAATAAGAAGAACCAAAATGACACGAATTACATATTTGACATACTCATCAAGAGTGCTAATGGAGCTCAGAGAGAGATCGGCGTCTTCAAGATACGGAATGGCGCCGATCTCTGCTGGGTTTATTGTGACCTTTCGGAGTTCCATCTCCGCGCACAAAAGGATACAATTTTCCAAGTCTTTTGGACACAGAGCTGATGAATGATTTCCGAGGCAGAGGAGGCTTATCAGAAGATGACAGAGGTCTTCTCACAGGACTATTTAAACCCGAGGATGATTGGTCTGCTGGTTTTTCAATCTCTTTCAATTTCATCTTCATTTTGAGTAACTCAAATTTGAGGTCCTGATTTTCTCTCTTCAAGCTGGAGAGCTCGTCGGAGACCGGGTGGATATTGGTGGTGCACAGGTTCATTTTGGGGGGCAGAGCAGGGGATTCAGAGCCTGTGAGGCTTCCGTCCATGACCTCGCGGAGGCGTTGTTGCTCGTAGTAGAGAACTTGGACTACTGTTTGGACCGGGAGGCGATCGTTGTGAGCAGCGTGAGCACAGGCCTCTCGGGAGAGCCTCTGGCAGTCCAACACACTGCATACTTTCTTCCTTTCCAAGTCACTCAAAGCAGGATGGGCCTGTGATTGAATTGAATAGATCAATTTTGTGAAACACATTTATGTAAAGATTAATATGTTGGCATTTTGATAGAAATGGATTGTGTTCATTAGAAAAATTTAAACTATGATTAAATTGTTGAATTGGGTCAAAAACTTAATTTTCATTAAAGCTTAGGTTCTTGATTGATAAGGTGAAAAAGAAAGTAGTCACTATTAGGTCTATATATCATATTAATGTGCATGGTGATAGATAACAAGGTAAGAAGAAGTTAACCAACACCTCTTGAAACTAAATTTCAGTACCTTCAAGTAAATATCTATGGCCCTATACATCCCATCCTCTGTCACCCTTGATTGTTCTGGTATGAGTTCAGCAAGACTGATGAACCTGGACACCGACAAGTTCTGATCCGATGCTATTTCAGCAATGTAGCTTTCCATGAGCCTCCCAACCCTGTCCATGTCACTCGGTGGAGGAGAGACAAAATCATCATCACCACCACCGTAGCCCAAACGATTACCCTCCGATTCATATTCCAAATAATTCATCATGATCCTCTGCACCGCATCCACATCGAGCAATGTATCTCCTGTAAAGGAAAAGGAAGGGATCAAAAGATCATCCAGAACAGCCTGTCCGAGTTGCAGCCCCATTCTCTTTTCCAAGTCAAGCCTGCAGGCAACCGTTGTCTCCAGATATATTGCTGCCCGAAGCAGCATTGAGAGGAAGCTGACTGACATGGTGTTCTTCTCCCTTGGCAGAAGACTAACTACTGTTTCCAAAACTACCCTCTTCTCGTGTTCTTGTCTTGGCTCAATCTTCTTCCTCCCATTCCCATATATTTCCTGCAATGCATAAACCACAACTCATATCAGCTCTGAAATTTTGTGCTTTTTTTGTTTTGTTTTTGTTTGTTTTTTTTGTAAAAAAATGTTCATATTCTTGATTGTTCTAGGAAAATATTGATACAATTAGAAGTTGGAACTACAAAAACTAAATTGATACAAGAGACAAATTATGAGATAACGGTTATAATTTGACCTATATATATATATTTAAATACACAAACAAATAATCGAAATTATTAAGTTAAATTGGGATGATGACTAGAGATCTCACCAAACCTCGAAGAGATTTTTGTGCATAGAGCATAAGAATTGGTCCCAATGCAAACTGTTTAAACCCTCTAGCCAACATTGCAATCAGAACCCTTTGGAATACATCAATTCTGAGAGCAGTTAAATCCTCAGCCCACCAATCCGCAACAGGTTTCAATTGAGACCCTGAAGAAGAAGAATTAACACCCTCAAAGCCACTGTCTGTCCTGCTTGACATATAAAACTGGTTATCTTTGCAAGCAATATATGCAATTGTGTCTATGCACCTGCTCACCAATTTCACTGTCTCTGCAATGGGAAGAAGATTCTCTGACATATGCAAAATTGAAACTGCCCCTGCGAGGGTTTTGAGTGCCTCTTCGTTCAAGTAGGCCTCAGTTCTTCCCACCAGGTTTCCAGCTGCATAATCTTCTGACATCTCTAAATATTCAGCCACGCATCGGAGCATGGCAATGTTTTCTGTGCCTATTTCAAAATTAATTCCGTAACAGAATTTTGCAGCGAGCTCGAATGCTTCTGCCCCTCCAGGGATGTCAGGGAGTTCAATCTCAGAGAGATCAGCATCGCTTGATTCTGACACCAATTTCCTTATGTATCCACATTTCGAGACTAATGGAAACTGCATGAAAAGGATGAAGTTTGAACAATTTAATCATAGATTTTTTTTGTTTTTGTTCTTGTTTTTATGTAGTTAGTTTGATTAGTCTGAGGGTTTGAATTTGACAAACAACAAAGGATATGGTATTATTCAGCTCCAAAAGTGGTTTTTACTGAAAAAAAATAGGGACTATAAAGGATTCTTTAATGTTGTGTTTGGATTATAGGGAAAAGAAAAGAAAAGGGATAGAGTACTCGATTTTATTATCTTTTGGATCCCTGTACAAATCCAAAATCCAAACAAATGATACATCAATTCTTGAATTGACAAGAACAGAGTTTAGATTTTACCTTGTGCAATGTAAAGGAAGCTCCACCAGCATGAACAGTGACATCACTAGGAAACTCTTGGGAGAAAATCCTGTTGGAAATTTAAATCCACTTTTAAAAGTCTTTTCCTTGCAAAGTTCGAGTTTTTTCCTTTCTAAGTTCTCTCCAAGATCAGCCAATTCATTTTGAAAAACAAAAAAACAAGATTTCTAAACCCTTCAAGACAAGAGTTGATAAAGCAAATGAAGCAAACACAAGGGTACGTAGGAAACAAACCATTCACTAGTCCTCTCCATGGCAGTGGAAAGAAATTCTTTCTTCTTGGTAGACATGTGAGTAGTGGTGGGTGGTGCAGTACGGTACTTCTGATCAAGATCCACCATGGCAGTCATTGAAGTGTGTTTGGGATGCTCATGTCCCCATTATGTACTTAATATGGAGGCAATAGTAGGAAGATTTGCACTTGCAATTCCTCTTAAAATTCTCCGCAATGCAACAACAGTTAAATTATCGATTATCAACTCATCTGAAAACTTAAATTGTTAAATGGTATACCCATGAACATAATATCTATTCTCTGTTTTCAGATGGATTGAATCAGTGGCAAGGAGAGCACTTGTTCAAGCTTTGATTCCAGTAATGATGTTATTATTGGAGAAAAATAATTTCAAACCGTCATTGCTACGTAGGTTAATTACCCATAATGGGTCTCTTATTTTTGGCGAAAGAAGGGATTCTATTTAGGGGTAGGATAGTCTTTTGAATAATGAAGTTGGAAAAGCTAATGGCATTTTGGGTATTAGAAGACACAAACATGGGTAAATAGAACTAAAAGAAGATGTAGTTTTGTAGTGTGTGGTGGGAGGAGTTCGGTTGAAGGGATGAGATGGTGGCGCCTAACGGTATAACTTTCCACGTGGGAAATACTGAATTTCTCCATCCATTCACTAGAGTACCATTTTTATTTCTTTTGTGTTCTCTATGTTATTGTTTCATACGGAAAATGTTACACATGAGCTATCTTTTTATAATCGGAGATAAGATCAATCTATTTCTCTGTCCATTCATTAGAGTGTCATTTTTTTTTTTTTTTTTTTTTGTTCTCTATGATTATTGCTTGATACGGAAAATGTCATACATGATCTATCTTTCTATAACTAGAGATAACATCAATTGATTTTTCCATCCATTCACTAGAGTGTCAGTTTTATTCCTTTTCTATTCTCTATTATTACCGTTTGATACGAAAAATGTTATACATGACCCATCTTTTTACAACTAGAGATAAGATCAATCGATTTTCAAAAATAAAGTGGATGATATTAATTTAAAATTGATAAGATGTGAGCTAGCACAAAATAATTTTAATCCACAAATATATTATTATGGGTATGTAGCACAATATAACCATTTTCTCTGTAATCCACTGCATGGTGTACGGTTGCATCTTGGCCATTCATGTCAGTAGTATCCGAATTCACCAAATGATGGTGGAAAAGTACAGATAAAGCTTGACTGATACCTGGAGAGATCTAGCCAGTTTCCACTATTAAAATACACATGGACTCTCCTATTTATTAAATGGACAAAAAATTTCGCATTACATAATATTTTAAAATTGTTGAATAATTATAAATAAATAAAAAAATTGTAGGATTTTGTGAATGGCAGAATTAGGGCAGTGACCCTCCAAAGCACCGAATAATTTATTGAGATATGTCATTAGGCAGAATCTATCATATTATATTTGGACCCATGTGTGTGATATGGTAATACAGATCTATGGTTTGGTTGGGTCCAGAATTAAAATTAAAATAAGGTATCAGACAAAGCCCTAGAAGTACCCACCATGGAAAAAGTACCCACCCTGTTGCTCCTGCTGCAGTGAAGAAGGTAGTAGGTGGTGGAAATGGGATCTTTGGCTTGATCAGTTATTGAAATGTAGTATGGTAGTAGTAATGGGACAAGCTTTGGTCTCAATTACGTCACACACACACACACACATATATATATATATATATCAATCAAACACCAAACAAGGAAAAAGAAAAAGGTTATTTACTGTCATGAAAACTCACATTTGACATATCGATCAATCCCTCCCCCACCACACCCCTTCTCTCTGTCTTTCTTTCACACAAACACTTGGATCATAATTGGTTAAGGCTGTTTACAACCCTCCATAAATTAAAAGCAATGCATTTAATAAAAATTTTGTTAGTAATTTAAATAATACTACTCAAAAACAGTTATTAACAACATGTGACATGCAGCACAAGATCCAATACCAAAACAACAATGATAGAGATCATTAAAAAAATTTCATCACTAATAACTCTAATGAGTTAGAAAATATAAAAAATAAAAGAAAAAAGAAAAACACAAGAGACAACCATCACATTAAAGGGAGATCCACCTCATTAATGCTCCCCTAGTGCTCCTTTTTTAGTGCTTCCAAGCATTAATCAAAGCAAAAGGCAACAAGTTTAAGTCCCATTTAGAATAGTGGCCTAGATTGTTACCCAAACCTCCAACATTGGATTTGAAAATTAGAAAACCTCATCATCATTGGGACAGCATGTGACTCCATAATTGACTAATATATATATTTATAGTTTTTCTTCTGATGAGATTGAAGCAAGGTTGTTCGCAAAACCGTTTGGAGTGAGCTTTGCAATTTGTTTTTCATTTTTCTTATGAATAGATGAATTGTTCTCATTTTAGCTGTGCTAACTCTTTTGATCATTATCATGTACTTACCAAACACTCAAAAAAAAAATAATAATAAATAAAATATTGATAGTTAGATGTAATAATACTCTTTCGTGGTGTGAGGATGTATTTTGTGAATGACAACATTTGACTAAGGTGACGCCGAAGTGTCAGCTGAGGTGTCACGTGGTTTGGTCATGCGCCGACATGATCTCGGCTAGGCAAAGGTTGTCTACGGAGATACCGGAATCTGAGATAAGTAAATAAGGGACAAGAGTCCTGGAACAGAGGAGGATCTCAGTCTGGATAAAGATAAAACTCAAGAAGAATTTATTTCTATCTAGATGAGGGTCCAGGATGAGCATTAAGCCTAAGTCCATTGAAGTGAGGCTTTTAATAGGATCAGGTCACTATTGGTTATAAAAGTAAGGCACCCTCATGGGTCTGAGGTAAGTCCTTTCTTGTGAGTTTAAGCACTATTTGCTATCTATGAGAGATATTGTTTACTGACTAGATCGTCGGAGCACCCTCAGGTGGACGAGCCACTGTCGAATTCTTATCTTCTTGTTATCTTTTTGTTACAGGTTTGAAAAATCTAGAAATCCCCTAGATATTGATTTGTGATTATATATCAATTTTTAGCAGTAAATAATAATCCTAATCAAACAATCAAGACAAATCAACACAACGATTTTAACGTGAAAAAACCATAATTGGAGCGCCTCTAATTGTGACGAAAAAACCATGGACAAAAGTCACAAAACAATCCACTAAGAAGACAAAAGGAATTACACAAGTGTACTCTCAATTACCTAGCGAATCCACACCCGAATCAAACCAACCCCTATATGCCTTTTCCAACCCCGTCTTCATCTTGGAATTGTCTTGCCCAACGTTGAATCCACAACATCGATGTCGAATCCAAGACGATGAGCCACTCTAGAATCCACTAAAGCTTCAGGCTCAAATTTCACAGAATCCACCGAAGAACAACTATTTCTTTTGTATTGAATGAAACAAACAATCTTTTGATGTATACTTCTCAAACCATGAGTTAAACTCAAACAAACATCAAAGAAAACTAGCAAAGAAGCTCTAGATATAAACCCTAATATCCAAGAAAAAGATTTGGAAGCCGTAACCCTAAAAATGGATGAAACCACATATTTATAGAAAACTGATCCGCGATCTCTGCTCGAGCGCAAGAATGGCCGCTGGAGCGAGCCTCACTTGAGCGCAGGAAAGTTCGCTCAAGCGTAAAATCCCAACTTCTAGTACTTTTGCAGACAGGTCAAATTTCTAGAACCAAACATTCTCTGCTCGTGCGCACAAATGACCGTTCGAGCAGATAAGCAACTTCGACTACAAATTTGCTTCTGGTTCAATCTCTGACATAATCAGCGAAGTGGCAAACATGAAAGAATTAACTTCTAAAACATCTCTACAAGGCACAATTCGGGTTAGATTTGCATCTAAAAACTCATAGCCTCATTGAAATAAAAGTTGAACAAAATTACAACCAAAAGGAATTTTGTCAAACGAAATTGCCAAGAATAAAAACCTAACAAGGTTGTTGGGCTTAATCTATTATGCCGATGCTCTCCAGCTGAGTTTTCCCTTTTAGTTGTGTGGTCGGAAATCAACACCCATGATCTGGCGCTTTCTATGGGAACTTAGAGAGAATAGATGGTTAACGATGAACAAGAAGAAAAGATTGGGGATGACATTAGCAGTGAGAGTTGTGAACATGTAGATCCTAACGTCGGGAAAGAAAACCGTAATGAAGGAGCACAGATCTGAATCCTGGAGAGAAGCACGTCAGCAAAGAGATGAATGCCCCAAAGAAAGCAGGCCGAAACAAGTATTACAATGAAAGCGACCTCCAGGTATGGAAGGATAGATGCCTAAGGAGGGACGAGAAGATGAAAGGAATGGCAAACAAGTTGGTAGATCTACAATCGGTTGTCAACTTCATAATGCAGAACAACGTGATACAACCATCGTTCCTGTTGTAGGACACGCCGGTACCAACGGCCAAGACTGACGCCCAGAAAGAAGGGCAGAAAACAATCCCAGCAGTCCCACAGCATGGCAAGGAAAAGGAGCACTCACATCGGCCTTCACGGGATGTCGGGCGAGCAGAGTCAATGAGAGTAGAGTCACAGAGGACACCCCGAACCAAGGGGACCTATGCCAAAGAACCTCAGCATATCCAAGGGAAGAGACTTTTCTTTAATATAGTGAATGAAAAGAAGTCCAAGAGGATTCACAATGACGCTGGAGCAGCGTGCCAAAAAGGCTAAAATCTGTTGATGACCGAGCTCCCGGTCGAACGAAGGAGGATCTGAGGGACTACCTCTAGAGGAAGCGACTCCACGCCGAGGTAGCATCCCTTGTCAAGCCGAGAACGCCATTCTCAGTAGAGTTGGATAGATTTGAGGCCCCAAAGAGATTCCATATGCCGAGGTTCTAGATTTATGACAGTAAGTCTGATTCGAATTTTCACGTTGGCTTATATTTAAACTCAATGGCTTTGTATAACAGGAATGAGCAGTTGCTATGCAAAATGTTTCCTTCATCCTTTGGGGAAATCGCATTAGATTGGTTCCATAAGTTGCCGAAAGGAACTGTGAAGAGTTGGAAAGGCCTGGCCGAGATGTTTATGGCCAGGTTTGTAACAAATAAGTTACACTCACTAAGGTAGACTCCCTGCTGGCTTTGAACATTAGCGAAGGTGAAAGCCTCAAGGCTTATGCCAAATGGTATTATGAGGTGTTTAACCAAATACCAGCATTCAACCAAGAGTTAGCAGTCGTATCTTTCAAAAATGGCCAGGAGGATAAATGCCCACTTCGAAAGTCATTTGCAAAAACTCTACCAAAGAGTATGGAGGAGCTTATAGCAATAATTGAGAAATATGCTAGAGCAGGAAGACACACATAGAACAAAGGTACCAAAGCAGTAGAAGAGAAACAACTCGTTAAAGCGAGGCCGAGGTAACATTGGTTTTAATAGGCAAGAAACAGGGTTGAGGGCTACACAGGCAATCACCACGGTATTCAGGATCCCGGTCTACAAAGTTCTGGAAAGGATCAGAAACCAACCGTATTACAGAGCACCGAAGAAGATCTTTGGCGAGTTTATGAGAAGGAGCCTTGGGAAGTATTGTGCTTATCATAATGAGGATGGGCACTTGACTCAAGGATGTAGGGTTTTGAAGACACACTTGGAGGATCTAGTCAGACAGGGTCACCTGAGAGACCTAGTAAATGAGGCCAGGACAAGGGAAGAGCAAACAAGGCTACCCCAGGCACCGGCAGCACCACTTCTACCACTACCACCACAGCAAGTAGAGAGACCTCGGGTGATCAATGTAATTCACTCAAATTTTAATGAGAATGATGTACGAGGGGAAACTCAGAGAGTGAGACACCTCCAGTATGTGTATTAGGTCCAGCAAAAGAAGCCTAGGACAAATGAGTACCAGGGACCAATGATTTCTTTTACTGAGGCAGACTTGGATATGGTGCAGCATCCATACAACGATGCCCTGGTGATAACACTAAAGATTGGAAAGTGCCAGGTGAGGTGCATACTAGTTGATCAAGGCAGTTCTTGTGACATCATGTATGTTAGATGTTACAAGGAGCTTAGTCTTCACCCAGATGATCTGCAATAATCCAACAACCCAATGGTTGGATTCAACGGAACGCTGACATGGCCTCTGGGAGCCACAAATCTGGAGGTGCAGGCAGGTACGAAGAAGGTAAGCACAAAGTTTACAATAATTGATACCCCCTCCCCTTGTTATTTTGGGAAGACTATGCTTACACGCAATGAGGGTTGTTCCCTTAATGTTGTACTAGCTGTTACGGTTCCCAACTGAGCATTAAATTGAAGAGGTTAGAGAGGATCAGGTGCAGGCAAAAAAATTGCTCCATGGCAGCAATGAAGTCCACTTGCAATGTGTGAGAAACAGAGACAGTAAAAATTAAAGACGAGGACATGGAGATCCTAGATGATGTCGAAAAAAAACTAGCCGACAAGAGTGAGGAAGCTTTGAAGAAGATTCTGGTCCAAGAAGGTGATGAAGAGCGTTTCTTTCTTCTCAGCTCAGGCTTAGCCGATGAGGAAGAAAAGGAGTTGGGGCTTTTCTACGAGCAAACATAAAAGTGTTTGCCTGGATGCCCTATGAGATGCCTGGCATTGACCTTGAGGTCACCTACCATAGGCTCAATGTGGACAAGTCGGCTAAACTTGTCATCCAGCGAGCAAGAAGTCCAACATTAGTACATGTGGCGGCAGTCGAGGAAAAAGTGGACAAGTTGTTGGAAGCCCAGGCCATCCGAGAAGTGAATTACCCTACTTGGTTGTCCAACACAGTGGCAGTGAAAAAGAAGAACAGCAAGTAGAGGGTTTGTGTGGACTTTACTAGCCTGAATAAGGCTTGCCCTAAAGACGGTTTCCCACTGCCCAAGATTGATCAATTAGTAGATACCACTTCAAGGCATGAGATGATGAGTTTCCTAGACGTATACAGAGGCTACCATTAGATAGCAATGTATGCCCCAGATGAAGAGAAAACAGAATTTATCACCCCTAAAGGTCTCTATTGTTACAGAGTGATGCCTTTCGGATTAAAGAATGCAGGAGCAACCTACTAGAGGCTGGTGACCAAGATGTTTAAGCATCTGATTGGGAAGACAGTTGTGGTCTACATTGATGACATGGTCGTGAAGACCAAGGAACTTGAGAAATATTTGGCCAACTTCCAGGTAGTTTTTGACATCTTAAGAACATATCGGCTGCGACTCAATGCTTTAAAATGTGTATTTGGAGTCGAGTCCGGTAAGTTTTTAGGATATTTGGTGACCAGGAGGGGCATAGAAGCAAGCCTAAAACAGATAAGGCCATCATTGACTTAAAAAGCCTGGCGTCATCCAAACAAGTCCAGATTCTGACCGGCAAGGTAGTAACCTTGAATAGATTTATCAACCAAAATTCTGACAAATGCAAGCCATTTTTTCAATTGTTAAAGAAGGCCACAGATTTTTTTGTAGATAGAAGAGTGCGAAGTCCCTTTAGCTGACTTGAAAAGATACCTGACAACAGCTCCAGTTTTGTCAACTCCAATACCTGGGAAAGAACTATTCATGTACTTGGCGGTATCAGACCACGCTCACAGTGCAGTGGTGATTCGAAAAGATGAGGGACAACAAAAGGTAGTATACTATGTGAGTAAGATCCTAGCAAGTGCAAAGACTAGGTACCAGCCCTTGGAAAAGTTAACATTAGCCTTGGTGATGGCTTCCAAAAAATTGAATCACTATTTTCAAGCCTACAAGATTGTGGTGCTGACTAAGCATCTCCTGACGTCCCTGTTACAGCATGGAGATCTGACAGGTAGAGTGGTCAGATGGGCAGTGGTGCTAGGCCAGTATAATTTGGAATTCAGGCCTAGAACAGCGATCAAGGGCCAGGTTCTAGCCGACTTTGTAGCTGAGTTCACCCCTGGTGCCATCCTACGTCGGGCTCCAGTGAACCGCGGCTTAGGTTGTCCAGGAGAACTAGAGGAAACCTAACTGGGGCTAAAGAACCCCACACCAGCAACACAAAAGAAAGAAGAGAAACCAAAACCCTACGACATGTACATCGGCGAATCATTCCGCCTGTTTATTGATGGAAGTTTAAACCGTTAAGGTGCAGTGGCAGGAGTGGTGTTGGTATCACCAGATGGGCGAATGATTGAGCAATCTATTCATTTGGGGTTCAAGGCCTCAAACAACGAGGCAGAGTATGAGGTGCTGATTGCAGGACTGAAACTAGCAGCAACCATGGAAGCCGAAGAGGTGGTAGTCTTCTGTGACTCCCAGCTTATTGTGAATCAAGCAACGGACGAGTATGCAGCCCGAAATGAAATGATGATAGCCTACGTCAAAGAGGTTGTCAGGCTACTAATATTGTTTGAGAATTGTCGACTATAGCAGGTTAGCCGAGATGATGATAGCCATGCCGATGCCTTGGCAAACCTGGTTAGTGCAATAAAATCAAGGGAACCATGGACAATCATGGTTGATTATTTGTCAGGCCCAAGTGTAGAATCTTTGATAACGGAGTACAAAACAATGTGCGTGGAGATGGGTCTTAGCTGGATAGATGTCATAGCCGTGTTCCTTAAAGTAGGCATACTGCCATAGAACAGAAATGAGGCACACAAAACCAAGTTGAAGTCGGCCAAGTTCTGCTTGTCAGCTGAAGGCCATCTGTACAGAAGATCCTTCACTAGAGTAGGAGGGAATGACACAACAAGTCAGCCGGTATCGCGAAGAGGTGAGTCCTCGGGAATGGATAGCTCCTTCAAGGTAGCCATCCACTCAAGGACGTACCCCTTGTTGTACGCTCGATTGACTTGCCTCTTGTAGACATCGTGGGCATTGGTCGCCCTTTCCGTGTAGGCCTTCTCATCGGCAGCTTTAATGTCGGCTTATTTTATGGCAAGCGCTGTCTAAAGCTCAGTGTGGGTTTGGGCCTCTGTCACAACCTAAACCTGCCCTTATAAGTTTAGCGAGGTAACCGACCAGTAATCCTTGGATTACCAAAGGCCTCTCAACAAAATAACACATAGTTAGGGGTTGTGGAAGCAAATACATAAATAATACTTAGTCCATTGAGCTGTGAAGACATACATGGGATAGATAATCTTAAACTTTTACAAAAGTGCGAGTGATGCCAAAAGATACAATATTTACACGTCATTTCATGTACATATTGACAAAAATCTTGTCCAAAGATAAAGAAACAAAGGATATTACATTCACAAAAACAACCACTAAACTGACTCAATCCGAAACCTCCTCGGGAGGCACAAAGGGTGGCTGACAAAACGGAATCTTAGGCCATCAACTCTGGGCCTAGTCTCGTGCCTCATCACCTACATACATAAATAATATAAATAGTGAGCTGAAGCCCAGTGAATAATAACAAGGTAAAAGGATTTCAATGAATGATATCCATCATAAAATGAGAAATCAAAGTTTATATCAGAACAGAGTATTACGCATATTCAGATTTCAAATCAGAAACTGATTCATATACTTGTTCATGTTCATATTCATTTTCAAAGTTCATACATTTTACATCATAGTACGTGGCACATCCATTAGCGTTAACAAATCCGATGACCTATAAAGGGACAACCATAAAGGCATTCTGATGACCCATAAAGGGACGGCCATAAAGGTATTCCGATGACTCATGTGCACAGAGAAGTTTCCAATGACCGATAAAGGGACAGCCGCAAAGGCATTCCGATGACCCATAAAGGAACGCATATCATATGATGCTAAGGATGCCACAAATACATTTCAAAAACTTGGACGATCATTCATTTACACAAAACATAGCATTTCAGAAAACTAATCATGCCGTATCATCAGAAAATAATTAAAATTAAATATAACTTTACAAAGTTATTACTCACAAACAACGAATGGCTCCACATAGACGAATAGAGTACCCAATTTAGATATCTTGCGGCACGTGACCTACACAGATACAAAAACGAATATATATATATATACACTAAATTACACACCCGGAAACATTTACCTCGTTCTTTTCTTATCTTGATGTGTCTCGACTTTTATCCTCATTATGGTGCTTTAATCTTGGCCTAGGTATGCCTAGGATGGAATGAGGATGCAAAAATGCACTTGAAAACACTTGACAAAACTTGCTGAAAACAGAGTCCTCGCTCGAGCGCAACTTTCTACGCTCGAGCGAATATGCAAAATGTGAGTGTCCGCTCGAGTGCAAGATCTTTCACTTGAGCAGTCTGTAAACTTTTGTAAAAGTGCTGGTTGTTTGTTTTTTTCGCTCGATGCTCGCTCAAGCGTGAGAAACATGCCCTCGCTCGAGCGCAATTTTTGTCGGTCGAGCGGACTGCAAAACCTTCTAGGAGCTTGCATTTCACGCTCGAGCGAACTTCTGGTCGCTCGAGAGAAAGTACACGCACTCAGAGTGGTCGCTCGAGCGTAGATTCCTTCACTCGAGTGTAGGAGTAGAATTCTGGAATTTTCAGAATTGCTTATGTCACGACCCGAACCCGCCTTTATGGGTTTAGCGTTGTAACCGTCCAGTAATCCTTGGATTATCAAAGGCCTCTGAACAGAATAACATGTAATAGGGGCTGCGGAAGCAAATATACAAAATTTACATAGTCCATAGAGCTGTGCAGACATACATGGGGACATAAATTTTCAAAACACTTATAGATATATATATATATATATACAGATGTGACGTCAAAAATACATTAGTCTTACGTGACCCAATTACACAAATAGAGTCGAAGGGAACTTAGTCCAAGTGCAAATATACAAAACCAACTTAACTAAAGCCTTGACATGATCCTCTCAAAAGGAACCTCCTTGGAGGCACGGTAGTTGGCTGACAAAATAGAATCTTAGGCCATTAACTCTGGGCCTGATCACATGCCTGCTCACCTACATACATAATATAAATAGTAAGCTAGAGCCCAGTGAATAATAACAGAGTAAAGGGGTTTTAATGAAAGTTGTCCATAAAAGTTACAAAAAACAGAATTCAATAGTTATCAGAAATGGATTCATAATCATGTTCAGAAATCATAATACATAGCAGATACAGATTCAGAGTCGTATTTATAATTGGAACTTGCAGTTAATCATACATGGTACATTCATTAGCACTAGCAGAAAAAGTTGACCTGTAAAGGACGGCCATAAAGGCATACAGTTGACCCAAAAAGGGACGGTCATAAAGGCATACAGTTGACTCACGTGCACAGAGACGGTACAATTGGCTCATAAGACGTACAGTTGGCCCATAAATGGGACGTATATATAAGGATCCATAACAGTTGGCTTGTAAGACGTATAGTTGACCCATAATTGAGACATAACATAACAGATAACAGATGTCATCTGAAGCTAAGAATGCCACGAATACATTTAAGAAACATTGGACAACCATTCATTCATACAGAAAATAATATTTCAGAAACAGATCATCTTATATTATTCAGAAAATACTTATAATTGAACATAGTACTCACAGATAACCGATGGCTCCAAATAGACGAGTAGATACTTAACTTGAGGTGCGTGACTTACATAACATGAAAGATATATACATTGAAACACACGCTCAAATTATACATAACTTATTTGATTTGTTCTTAGTGTGTTTCTAACCTTTATCCTCATTATAGTGTTTTAATCTTGGCCTAGGAATGCCTAGGATGGAATGAGGATGTAAAAATGTACTTGAAAATATTTTTCAAAACTTGTTGAAAACAGGGTCCACGCTCGAGCGTGGCTTTCCTCGCTCGAGCGAACATGTAAAATGTGAGGCTTCATTCGAGCGCAACTCATTTCGCTCGAGCGGTCTGCAAACTTTGAAAAAGTACTGGTTGCTTGATTTCCACACTCGACAGATGCTCGATCCTTGCTCGAGCATAAGACTTAGGCCTTCGCTCGAGCGTGTCTTTTGTCACTTGAGCGATCTGCAAAAACACATGAACTTCTGGGAGCATGCATTTCACGCTCGAGTGGGCTTCTGGTCACTCGAGCAGAGGTACAAAAACAAAGGTGGTCGCTGGAGCATACAATACTTTGCTCGAGCGGAGGGTGCAAATTCTGGAATTTCCATATTTGCTTCCAAGGTCCAAAACTCAATCTTAAAGCATCAAAACTTGATTTTTCTGGGCTAAAACTTTAGGAAACACTTAAAAACTCATAAAACATCATGAATTAAGGATCATTTTAAGAAATCATGGCCCAATAGCTTGCCAATTGTGAAAAAAATCAACTTAAAATTTATGAATGTTCCATGAACATGACATGTATGAATTTCTTTGAACTTAAGCTTCTCAAAACATGATCAAATGCTGCAAAACAACATGAAACTTGATGATTTCCCAAAATTAAGGTGAATTCAAGACATGCATGAGGAAATTTTTGGAAATTAAACTCAAAATATGAGAAAATATGCATGCATGCATGGTATGGCTCAATACTTTTCATTTCTAACTCAATTCTTGCATTAATCAACATAATTCTCTTGTATTCATGCATTATAATCTAGATTTCAAGGCTTAAGGATAAAATTCTTACCTAGAGACTTGAGTTCACAAGTGTTGAACTTGTAACTCTCAAATTCTCTTCAATCTCTCAACAATTTCTTACAAGCTTCTCATTTCTTACTTGATCCCAAACCCTTTCTTAGTCCCTCAGTCCTCTCTCATGTTGTGTGTCTTAGGAGCATGAGTAATGATATAAAAATGACCTAATGGGATCAAGTATATGGCCCACTTAGGGACACATGTTCAATTGAGGTTAAAGGCAATCATCTCGCATTAAATTAGTCTAATTATTTGGTTTCGAATTGAATTTCAATTAAACCTACCATAAAATCTTAAAAATTTTAATTAACACATAAATCAAGTCAATTTCTGAATCGGATGCTGATAAAGCCTTTAATTTCCAGAACATATCAGAAACGTAAACAGATCATTCTACGTTAAACATATAAGGCAACACAAATAAGGCAACACACATGCAATTTAATTCAAGTTTTGATCTCAAGAACTTATTACGCATATTAAAGCATGGATTAACGTTAATCATAGGTCAGGGTTGTTACAGCTTCCAAGCTTCAAATTCAACCCCAAAGCTGCAAATTATGGTTTCTTAGGCCAAAAACTTGAGGAATCACATGTGAACTTGGAAAACATGAAGAATTCAAAACCATTTCACAAAATTAAGGCCCAAAAGTTTGCCAATTGTACAAATTCAAACTCAAACTTTAAGAATATGATATGAACATGACATATATGACTTATTATGAACTTGAACTTTCCAAAATATGATCAATTAAGGTCAAATGGTAAGAAATGTGATGAATTCTCAAAACAAAGCCAAGATAGACACATGTATGGGGAATTTGTTTGAAATTCAAACTCAAAATGCTATGATATGTGCATGCATATATGGAATGACTTAGCTTTCTTCAATTCTAGCTCAATTCCCATATGAATTCACCTATTTCACTTGGATTCATATGCCAAATGACTTAATTCCAAAGTTACAAGGTTGAGCACTTACCTAGGCTACCTAATTGAGCTTTAATTAGTCAAAATCTTGAGTAATTTTCCAATCTCCTAGCAATAGCCTTCTCTACTTCAAGTTTGGTCTCAAGTTCTTTAGTCTCTCACTCTCTCTCATGTTGAGCTCAAAAGATGAGGGAATGAAAGTGTCAAAAATGTGTAGGAAGAGATAGGAGTGGCCTTATATAGGCTGGCTTAATAATAGTTAATTAAGACTAATCAAATGAGCCATTAAATTAATCTAATTTAATCGTTCCAAACCGCATTTTAATTAAACCCACCATAAAATTCTAAAAATTCTAATTAACACATAAATCAAGTCAATTTCTGAATCGAATGCCGATAAGGCCTTCAATTCCCAACTGAAACGGAAACATGAACAGATCTTTCTACGTTCAACAGATACAAACACATATAAGGCAACATATGATGCAACATTTCACTTTAATTATTTACTAGGCATAATTAAGCATAGATTAACGTTAATCATGGGTCAGGGTTGTTACAACTTTCACCCCTTAAAGAGTTTGGTCCTTCAAACTCAAATTACTTTCATTTTGGATGAATATTGAACTCAAAGTAAACAACTCAGGGTATCTTCTCATCATATCTTCTTTTGTCTCCCAAGTTGCATAGTTTCTCCCGTGATTCTGCCAATCAACCTTCACTAATAGGATTTCCTTGTTTCTCAATCTTTTGATTCGGCGATTAACAATTTGCATTGGCCTCTCCTCGTACATGTAATCATCTTTCAGAAGTACATGAGTCGGTTCAATCACATGTAGTGGGTCTCGTAAATAATCTCGAAGCATTGAAATATGAAAAACGTTGTGCATGTTTTCCATCACTAGAGATAAGGCTACTCGGTATGTTATTGAATTAATCTGCTCAAGAATTTTGTATGGCCTGATGTATCTCAGTGCCAACTTGCCCTTCACCCTACGCCGCGTTTGCCCTTTCATAATAGTTACTTTTATGAACACATGATCCCCGACTTCATATTCTCAGTCTCTCCTGCGGACATCTGCTTAACTCTTTTAGCAGCTTTGTGCGGTTTTCAATCTCTGTCGAATCATCTCACACTTTCAGTGGTTTCCTATACCAGTTCCGGGCCCAACAATGGTCTGTCACCTACTTCAGCTCAACAGATAGGGGAACGACATTGCCTTCCATACAGAGCTTCATAAGGAGCCATCCCAATACTTGAATGATAGCTGTTATTGTATACAAACTCGGCCAAAGGAAGATAAGTCTCCCAACTCCCTTGGAAATCTAACACACACATCCACAACATATCTTCCAAAGTCTAATTGGTTCTTTCGAATTGACCGTTTGTCTGTCGATGGTAGGCACTACTCAATCGCAATTCGGTTCCCAAAGCCTGTTACAAACTTTGCCAGAATCTTCATGTAAACTTCAAATCTCTGTCAGATACAATAGATACCGGTACACCATGTAATCTCATAATTTCATTCACATACATGTTAGCTAACTTGTCCGCATTATAAATAGTTTTAACAGGCAGAAAATAAGCAGATTTAGTCAAACGATCAACTATAACCCAGATAGAATCCATAGCTCGAGAAGGGCGAGGCAATCCCATGATGAAGTCCATGGTAATGTGCTTCCATTTCCATTTCGGTATTAGAAGCGATTGTAATAAACCAGCGGGTCGTTGATGTTCAGCTTTAACT
The DNA here is from genome assembly GCF_055761805.1 of Camellia sinensis. NCBI lineage: Eukaryota > Viridiplantae > Streptophyta > Magnoliopsida > Ericales > Theaceae > Camellia > Camellia sinensis. Next base: position 215,852,408 of record NC_138961.1, read on the forward strand.
TGTTAGCAATGTAAACATCTAGCCACAAAATCTGCAATGCACTTTTTCATTCCTGGCCACCAAAATTTTTGTCTCAAGTCATGATACATCTTTGTGTTCCTCGGATGCATAGCAAACTTAGAATTGTGAGCTTCAGTCATGACACGTTTTCTCAAATCACAACAATGTGGTACACAGAGGCGATTCTGGAATTTCAACACATTATTGTCAAATACAAATCCCGACCTCGGTTTTGAGTCAATTTCATCCACAATCTTTTTTAGAAATGCATCTTGCAGTTGCCTGTCTCTTATCTCTTCAATAATTGCGAGTTGGGCAGAAATATCAGCTAGAATTCCACCATGTTCACGCAAAATCACTTCAATTTCATTCTTCTCCAAGTCACATAACAACTCTTTCCGATCGGTGAGCAAGCATGACAAATTCCCAATGGACTTCCAACTCAATGCATCCGCAACAGTATTTGCTTTCCCTGGATGGTACAAAATTTGTAAATCATAGTCCTTGATCAACTCTAACCATCTCCTCTGTCTCATGTTCGACCCTTTTTGGGTGAAGAAATATTTTAAGCTTTTATGATCTATGTATACTTCACAAGTCACTCCATACAGATAATGACACCAAATTTTTAAAATAAAAATTACAGCAGCAATAGAGAGGTGGTTATTTTCAGACTAGGGTTGGGGTTCTTAGGCATGGTAATAGGTATAATGGGACTCTCACTCTTAGGTGTTTGAGAAGTAGGGGACACACTGGTGGAATCTGCCATGGATACTATACTACTGAACCCGCAACAAAACTAGTGGCACTCACAAACTCGGAAGGTGGTGGTGAAAGAACAGGCACAATGACCACTATAAAGGCATAACAAAATTAAGAAACCATGAAGTTTTTTTTTTTCCTTTTTTTTGTGTATTTATTTATTTATTTATGTATGTATTTTTACTGTTATGTTTATACACGACATAGGTATACCAAACAAAGATGAGATTATACCAGAAAAGGAGACCGACAAACAGATGAACTGATGAAGGAGATCGACGAACTGATGAGGAGATCGGCGAGCTGAGAAGATCGATGAACTGAGGATCAACTGAAGAGGACGAAGTGAGGATTGACGAAGACAATTGACGAAGACAAAGGAGATCGACGAACTAACCAAGCAGAGGAGATTGACTGACAAGAAGCGATGACGGAAGCTGCGAGAAGAGATGATGGCATCGGAGGAGTTGACTGAGGCAGAAGACCAACCCAGGTAAGTTTCAAACCCTAGAGTGATTGTTGGTGCTAATTTCGACCAACAAGGGCGGGCCGAAACCCTAGACAGGTATCAACCCACCCGAATACGTGGGTCTTTGTCGGCGTGAGCCGAAGCCCCTCCGGTGGTGACTAGTGGCGCCGATTTGTAATAGGAACAGTATTGGCAGCTAGGGTTAGGTATTAGGGTTTAGCTTTGATACCATGAAGATTGTATAGAGTAACCATATTAGGGTTTGATTAGGATCATCCCCTATTTATATTAATGAAGATGTGGACAAATTACAAGAGAGCCCTGAGGCATAGAATAATTACACACACTAATAACGCAGAAAGTAATATGATAATATAATATGCTAACAGTTCTAAAATGATTCTCATGTTTTTCTCTGCTTTTGGAGTAAATCAAGATATCATCAATAAAGACAACAATAAATTCATCCAGAAATTGTTTTAACACCTTATTCATTAAAACCATGAATTCTGCAGGTGCATTAGTTACCCCAAATGGCATTACCAAAAATTTATAGTGTCCATATCTAGTTCTGAATGCAATCTTCTCTATGTTTTCTGCCTTGACCTTTAACTGGTGATATCCGGATCTAAGGTCAATTTTAGAAAACACTTGGGCTCCCTGGAGCTGGTCAAACAAGTCATTTATTTGGGGTAATGAATATTTGTTCTTCACAGTTACTTTATTTAACTCACGGTAGTCAATGCATAGTCTCAAAGATCCGTCTTTCTTTTTAACAAACAACACTGGGGCTCCCCAATGTGAAGTACTCAAACGGATGAATTTCTTGTCTAAGAGTTCTTGGAGTTGAACTTTCAATTCTTTCAGTTCGGAAGTCGATATTCTATACGGAGTTTTAGAGATAGGTTGTGTTCCGAGTACTACATTAATGGTAAACTTAATTTTCCTATCAATTAGGTTTTCGGGTAGGTCATTAGGAAACACATCAGGAAATTCACAAACTATAGGAATAGTTTCCATGCTAGTACTATCTGAAGATATAGTCATTGCACTACACAAGTAACCCTGACAACCTTTTCTCAACAATTTCCTGGCTTTCATAAATGAAATTAAGTATGGTGGAGAAACTACCCCATTCCCAGTAAAAACAAATTCAGGCATACCAGGTGGTCTAAACACAATTGATTTATTTGCACAATCAATGGTGGCACAGTACTTAGTTAACCAATCCATACCTAGAATACAATCAAAATGATCAATGCTCAGGGGCAACAAATCAACATACAATGTCATTTCACCAATTACAATATCGCATGCTGGATAAACATAAGCACATATCATAGAACCCCCAGTCAGTGTAGACACAGATAGTAAACAGTTCATAGGTTCTAACGATCTAGTTAATTTCTGAGAAAAAACATGCGAAACAAATGAATGCGTGGAACCAGAATCAATTAGCACATAAGCATTCTGAGCACAGATAGAAATTGTAATAACCAAGATTTTTAATTATTTTGTAGAATTTTCACTAATATTATTTAATCACAGTTAGGAAAATATATAATTTATTATATATTATTATGTGTAATTTTGTAAAATAATTACGAATTTAGGGGTCAAAGTATAAATAAATAATAATAATAATGGATGTGGTAGTAAAATAAATAAATAATTTTCTGTGGATATACGATAAAGTGTAATTTAATTAGGAATTAATTAATTTATATAGTTATATCAAAATATTGGACTAAAGTGTAATTATTTTAAATATCTATTAAAGATACGTATGAATCTATATAATTAATGAACGAATCTGGAGAGAGAGATGCGCCGGGCCATGTGTTGGCCAACTGACGCCCTCACCTCCTTATAAATAAGGAGGTGGTGATCCTAGAAAGAAAGGAAAAGAGAGAAAGGAAAGAAAGAAGAAAGAAAGAAGAAAGAAAGAGAGAAAGGAAGGAGAAAGAAAAGGGAGAAAGAAGGAAAAAATTATGGAAGTTAAGAGAGTCTTTGGTAGTGGAAAGAAAGAGTGAGGTATTAAAGTTAAGATGAATTATATTATACCTTGAGTCACCATAATGTATTTTACGTATATTTTGACTTACCATATTTATTTTATATAAGTTATGTTTTATAAATTATTATAAACTATATTATTATTTCAATTATGTGGATTATTTTCTGAACCCTATTTGTTAAAAGGAAACCCATGGATATGTTTGTTTTATATTTTAAGAATATTTGACTATGACCTTATATACAATTATGTTTTGTAAGTACTATCACAGGAGTCCCATGCTTTGGGAGACTTATATAACCATTGGCCTATGTTTGACCACTTTGTGGTCCTCTGTTTGTTATGAATCTATTGACCTCTGTTTTGTGCGAAGCAAAGTGCTATGCGGAGATAAGTGCTACACTATTGTGGGAGCCACCTCTATAATCCGTACGAGCCACCTCTTGAATCCGTACCTCTGTTCTGACTATCACTTCTGTGACCTCTGTTATGTTCTGTTCTGTACCGTGGTTATGGTTATTTATTTATATAATTTATGTATTTCAGTTTCGGCTACTAAATGATTTGTTTACCAATGATTTATTTACCAAACTGAGTTATGTAAATGTTTTGGCCTAATTAACTATGCATGGTTATTTCGTGTCCCTTATACTCTTGGTGTAATATTTCTCATTCTGCCGTGTGCTTATAGTTGTTTACCAATTTTCAGGAAACAATGCAATTTAGAAATAGCTTTTAGAAAGTCTTAGATGCGGGGCTGCAGATTAGACACACACAACACTTTTATGATATTTTTATATGTAAATATTGGCCTTTTTGGTCAATATATTTTGTAATAAAAATAGAAGCTCCGATGATTATTTTGGTACCTTCATTTAAATATTAATTCCACTCGCGTTTATTGATTTGTTTAAGAATTGGCCGGAGGTAACCTCAGTTACTAGCCATCACGATGCTTAACCCTTGGGTACAGGGAGCGGGTCATGACAGAAATTATACTTGACACCACAGATTCGTTGTTCTGTATATCACCAGGCACGAGAGCAAATACACAACCCTGCTTTAAGGTTTCCTTCCCGGTGTTAGCTTTTGTGTTCATTCTTGATGCCAAGACGAATCCAGCTGAACTTGTTGCGGGGTGATTGGTATTTTCAACTCTAACAAGACAATCTCTCATCATATGACCGATTTTACCACACCTAAAACAGGCACCTGATGCTCGATAACAAACCCCCTTGTGTTTCCTACCACATTCTGAACAAGTCAGTACAAATCCACTACTTTGGCTTGAGCTACTGTAAGATCCCGTATTTTGCTTCTTTGAGAATTACCGACTTCTTTTGAAATTAGACCTTAATCTTTTGCCCTTCCATTCACTTGTTGGAACAAGAGTTTGTTTCTTAGCTACCAAAATGGCTTCCGTCATCAATGCTCTATCCAACACATTCATATACGTCGGTAGGTTGAGGACTCCTACCCAATCTGGTATATCTAAATCCAATCCACCCTCAAATTTGCAGGCTTTCTTATAATCCGTGTCCACCATGTGAGGAGCAAATCTGGTTAACTCAATTAACTTAGCCTCGTACTCAGCTACGAACATTCTACCTTGCTTGAGTTCCTGAAATTCAGAAACTTTCGATCCTGAAAGCACTGTAGAAAGTACTTGTCATAGAAAATTATATTAAATTGAGCCCATGTCATGTTCTCATTACTATTCCAGACTAGCAACCACCATCTACGAGCTTCATCCTTCAAGGTATAGGTGGCCAAAAAAACCTTTTGAGTCTCAGAGTAAGGAAAGACCTTGAATAATTTTTCCATCTCAAGTAGCCATGTTTCTGCCTTCAACGGCTCAATGCCACCTAGGAAAGTGGGTGGCTTAATTTTCATGAACTTCTGAGTCAAGTTGATAATTTCATTATTGTCCGGTTCAACTTATACCAGTGGAGGTGGAGGAGGTAAATGTTGTTGCTTTTATTGTTGCGTTATTACCTCAGTTAGAGCTACAAGCATCTATTCCATTCTGTTCATTCGGGCTTTGGATGATTTAGTTGTTCTATCACTTTTTGTATTTTCCATTTGCTATAGGTAAACAAAACATTATGAACATAGGCAAATAATCTTTTTACAAAATTCAGATCATTTGTTTCCAAATCTTGTGATTATAATCAGATATAGTTTTCACTTTCAATAAACACACAGTTACACATGCAGATGGAATGCCCCTACTTCTTACTAGGACATCCTAAGCTCATATGGACTCATGTGTGTGGTAATACACGTGCTTTGATACCACTCTGTCATGACCCAAACCCGTGCCCTATAGGTTTAGCGACGTAACCGGCCCGTAATCCTTGGATTACCAAAAGCCTTTCAACGAAATAACACATAGTTAGGGTCCCCGGAAGCAAATACATAAATAATACATAGTCCATTAAGTTGTGAAGACATACATGGGACAAATAATCTTAAACTTTTATAAAAGTGTGAGCGATGCCAAAAGATACAGTATTTGCACGTCACTTCATATACATATTGACAAAAATCTTGTCCGAAGATCAAGAAACAAAGGCTATTACATTCACAAAACAGCCACTAAACTGACTCAATTCGGAACCTCCTTGAAAAGCGCAAAGGGTGGTTGACAAAACAGAATCTTAGGCCATCAACTCTAGGCCTGGTCTCACACCTGATCACTTACATACATAAATAATATAAATAGTGAGCTGGAGCCTAGTGAATAATAACAAGGTAAAGGGGTTTCAATGAATGATGTCCATTATAAAATGAGAAATCAGAGTTTATATCAGAACAAAGTCTTACGCATATTCAGATTTCAAATCAGAAACTGATTCATATACTTGTTCATATTCATTTTCAAAGTTCATACATTTTACATCATAGTATGTGGCACATCCATTAGCATTAACAAATCCGATGACCCATAAAAGGACATCCATAAAGGCATTTCGATAACCCATAAAAGGACGGCCATAAAGGCATTCCGATGACTCATGTACACAGAGATATTTCCGATGACCCATAAAGGGACAGCCGCAAAGGCATTCCGATGACCCATAAAGAAACGCATATCATACGATGCTAAGGATGCCACAAATACATTTCAAAAACTTGGACGATCATTCATTCATACAAAACATAGCATTTCAGAAAACTAATCATGTCATATCATCAAAAAATAATTAAAGTTAAACATAACTTTACAAAGTTATTACTCACAAACAACGAATGGCTCCACACAGACGAATAGAGTAGGCAATTCAGATATCTTGCGGCGCGTGACCTACACAGATACAAAATGAATATATATATACTGAATTACACACCCGAAAATATTTACCTTGTTATTTTCTTATCTTGGTGTGTCTCTACTTTTATCCTCATTATGGTGCTTAATCTTGGCCTAAGTATGCCTAGGATGGAATGAGGATACAAAAATGCACTTGAAAACACTTGGCAAAACTTGCTGAAAACTGAGTCCTCGCTCGAGCGAACATGCAAAATGTGAGTGGTCGCTCGAGCGCAAGATCCGTCGCTCAAGCGGTCTGTAAACTTTTGTAAAAGTGCTGGTTGCTTGATGCTCGCTCGAGCGTAAGAGACATGCCCTCATTCGAGTGTAACTTTTGTCGTTCGAGCAGACTGCAAAACATAAGAACTTCTAGGAGCTTGCATTTCACGCTCAAGCGGACTTCTGATCGCTTGAGTGAAAGTACATGCACTCAGAGTGGTCGCTCGAGCATGGATTCCTTTGCTCGAGCGTAGGAGCAGAATTCTGAAATTTTCAGAATTGCTTCCAAGCTTCAAATTCAACCCCAAAGCTGCAAATTATGGTTTCTTAGGCCAAAAACTTAAGGAATCACATGTGAACTTGGAAAACATGAAGAATTCAAAACCATTTCACAAAATTAAGGCCTAAAAGTTTTCTAATTGTACAAATTCAAACTCAAACTTTAAGAATATGATATGAACATGACATATATGACTTATTATGAACTTGAACTTTCCAAAACATGATTAATTAAGGTCAAATGGTAAGAAATGTGATGAATTCTCAAAACAAAGCCAAGATATACACATGCATAGGGAATTTGTTTGAAATTCAAACTCAAAATGCTATGATATGTGCATGCATATATGGAATGACTTAGCTTTCTTCAATTTTAGCTCAATTCCCATATGAATTCACCTATTTTGCTTGTATTCATGTGCTAAATGACTTAATTCCAAAGTTGCAAGGTTGAGCACTTACCTAGGCTACCCAATTGAGCTTTAATTAGTCAAAATCTTGAGTTTTTCCAATCTCGTAGCAATGGCCTTCTCTACTTCGAGTTTGGTCTCAAGTTCTTTAGTCTCTCACTCTCTCTCACGTTTAGCTCAAAAGATGAGGGAATGAGGGTGTCAAAAATGTGTAGGAAAAGGTAGGAGTGGCCTTATATAGTCTTGCTTAATAATAGTTAATTAAGACTAATCAAATGAGCCATTAAATTAATCTAATTTGATCGTTCTAAACCAAATTTTAATTAAACCCACCATAAAATTCTAAAAATTCTAATTAACACATAAATCAAGTCAATTTCTAAATCAGATGCCGATAAGGCCTTCAATTCGCAACTGAAACGGAAACATGAACAGATCGTTCTACGTTAAATAGATACAATCACATATAAGGCAACATATGATGCAATATTTCACTTTAATTATTTATTAGGCATAATTAAGCATGGATTAACATTAATCATGGGTCGGGGTTGTTACAGCCTCATTCTCCTTTACTTATTTTGCTTCGGCCTTGGCGACCCCGGCAACGTTCTTGGTAACTTCGATACGATCCTTGGCTTTGCTTTGGGCCAGTTGGGCAACTTTGGCCTGGTCCAACAAACTTCTGATACGAACCTCAGCCTGGTTTAGTGAGGTAAGGAGCTTGGCTACCTCATCAGTCTTCTTGGTCAACTCCTTAAACTCCTCGGTTTTAACCGTGAAGGAGTGACCATGCTGAATGGCCTGTAAGAAGGAAAATATAAAACTTTGGTTAAGTACAAGTAAAAGATAAAGTTGGAAATGGAACAAAAAGAAACACAAAGTATACAAACTTACCAGAACACAATGTTACATCATCAATGCATAGTTTTCGTATTCAGTAAGCTCGGCTATGCGATTAATATTGGCCAGCAAGAGAACGGAAATGGAGAGAGCGACGCCAACCTCCACACTTTCAAGTGTACTATTGCTGGCCACTAGAGGTCGAAGCCCAAGGCTCGTCATCATGAAAAATGCCTGGATGAGCTGTGCCCTCCAACCTCGGCTTCTTTAAGGAATGTTTCTCGAACGATCCAGCCTCGGTAGGCCTCTTCTCGGTGGTAGATAATTTTCTCTTAATCTCGGTCAACTTCGAGATCGACATGGTGCGCTCAAACTACACTTCGATGGCGGTGGCTTTAGCTTTAGCCCTTTTTACGCTCTTTGCCTTAGACTTTGGTTAAGATTGGGATGCGGAGAAAGAATGAACTGACACCACTCTAGGGATATCGGCGAGGAGATCATCTAGAACAATTTTTGCTCAGCCCATGTCATCAGCAGTAACAGCAACAATTACTCTGGGGCCAAAATGAATTGCTGGCAGTGCAATTGAAGGGTTGGATGGGTCTGTGGTCGATAAAATAGGACCTCGACGCCTTCTGTTGCGAGTTCTTCCTACTAGAGCGTTAGTAGGAGCTCGGCGTCGGTGCTGACACTGAGTTGGAGGAATTAGCTGGGGGGCAAAAGTGGACGGCTAGTCAGCAGGATCAAATGTGGAGGCCTGATTTGGCCTTAGAGATGAAGCAGCTGGAGGAGTTGTGGCAGACAGAGGAGACTTGCTTTTGCGAAGAACATCGGGCAGGGGGCTTCTATATGTCGGGATGTAGTTAAGAAGGAGTGGAGCCTTGCGGAGTTCAATGGAAAGGTCGAGAAGTCTAACTAAGTCCTTACTAGGCATGTAGGACTGGCAGAAGTTCTTCTCTGGCCGAGGGATAGCTGCAAGGCAAAAAGAGAATATTAGAACAGATAAACAGAAAGACTACTAAGTAAGGCAATAGTGAAGGGACTTTGAGGGGAGGAACTAAGTCCTTACCCTTGTTATCCCTAAAAACTTCACAGCGCAAAGGGAAAAGATGGAGCTCATCATCTTGCGCGAACTCCCAATTGCCCGAGACAATCAGGTAGTCATCGGTTGCGCCCTTATTGGAGTCCGAAATGTCGACTATTAGCTTGTACTGAGTGGATCTCGCCTTGAGGTAGTATGTGTAGCCAGTGTTGGTCTTAAAGCCACACATAGTATAGCAGTACTAGATATCGGCTAAAGTAATTCTAGCATTCTGCCTACGTGCCAACTCGACAATATCATTGATAATCCTAAATGAGGTAAAAGCCAGCTGCATGGGATTGAGTTTATAATACTGGAGGACTTCCATGAAGAGAATGTCGAGGGGAAATCTGATTCCGCCTTTAATGATGGAGACTACGGGAAAAGACATGTAGTCTTTCCCAGGCATGATAGAGTCATCCTTTCCAGCCAACCGAAGTTGAACGTCGGCTGGAATGGAAAACTCTTGCCTAAAGTACTCTAGTTTGAAAGGGGTGTTTACCCTCCTCCTAAATATACCCACAATATCGGCTTAAAACTATTTGGTGTTGGAGTTCAGAGAAAAGTGATTGAAGACCTCAGTTAAACTGTAAAAGGCACTAGGGTGAGGGTTTCGAAGATCGAAAGGGGATTTTTGTTTCAATTTTCCTTAGGCAATTGTTTCTAGCAAATCCCAAACCTAAGTCTATGCAAATATACAAGATTCAGAGGCAGTAATCTGCAAACAAACAAGAATAGACAAAGGGCACAGGTCTCCAAAACATGAAACAATTTAAGAATACGGGAAAAATAGAGCGTTGACAGATTCTGGGTACAAACAAGGTCGATAGAAAATGGTGACTATGTGCTAGGAAATATGTGTCGAGTATAGTAAGTGTGAAGATAGGCATAAGAACAATGGGATTCAAATATAAGATGGCAATACAGATGTAGATAAAGATACAGAGTGAAACATATAGGAAAATTCAAGAGGGAATATGTTGAAGAACATATTCAAAGAGCAATAAGGAATTGAAGAAGGAAAAGAAAAAATTAAAAAAATTACCGAGTAGGGCGGAAGAAACGACACCGGAGCAATACTCGCCGAAATCAGACAGTAACAGTCACCGGAGCAGAACAATGAGTGCTTCGCCGGAAACGATGGACGGCGCAATTGTAGGAGCTTGAGAGAACTTGAAAATGGCAGAATGTAGAGAGAGAAAATCTCGAACAAGAGGGAAATTGATTTTGCAAAAGTGAAGAAACGGGGAGAGAGAGAGAGAGAGAGAGAGAGAGAGAAAGGAGTTTTTATCAAAAATATGAAAAGGCAGCAAAACATAATGAAATGGTTTGGACGACGTGCTTGTCAGACGGTGTGGGCAGAAATGACGCGCCTTGACAGCGCATGTCAAGTACGAAGTGATGAGGAAAGGACACATGTATGAAACGGCTGAAAAGGTTGTGCACGACAGCTCATACGCAGTTAGAACTCTTGAAATTCTTGAAGTAATAAAACAATAACCTCGACTAAAGGAGTGATTTCGGTTGAGATGCTTAAAGAAATTGATTCTTGATTCTTGGTTCTTGGTCCTTGATAGAATGGGTAGTAGAGTCTTGGTTACTTGAAGCCGACGAGTCATAATCTTGGTTAGAAAGATGAATGGATTGTTAGCTGACATGCTATATGAACAAACGATGTAGGTTCCATTACCTCAGGTTGCCAAGGTAATAGAACCTAGGGGGCAATTGTGGGGACATATTTTGCGAATGACAACACTTGGCTAAGGTGACGCCGAAGTATCAGCCGAGGTGCCACGTGGTTTGGTCATGCGCCGAGATGATCTTGGCTAGACCGAGGTTGTTTACGATTGAGCCTAAGTCCATTGAAGTGAGACTTCTAATGGGATTAGGTCACTACTGGTTATAAAAGTAAGGCACCCTCGTGGGTTTGAGGTAAGTTCTTTCTTGTGAGTTTAAACACTATTTACTATTTGTGAGAGATATTGTTTATTGACTTGATTATCGGCGTGCTTCCAGGTGGACAAGCCACCGCCGAATTCTTATCTTCTTGTTACAGGTTGTTGGGCTTAATCTATTCTGCTGGTACTCTCTAGCTAAATTTTTTCTTTTGGTTGTGTGGTCGGAAATCAACACCCACACGTGGCATACCAATTTAAGTATAAGTTTGTAACAATATACTCGAGAATTCAGGAAAAAATTTCATGAGGCGTTGACATTACTCTTAGATTGTGTATTGTATGCATGTTTAATAGTTATAAATATCGATATTCAATTTTTGTACACGTCAAGAAAGAGTTGAAGCTTCATGCTTTTGTTACGCGGATAGCATTTAGAAGTTCTAATGCATAGCCATGTGCTTCCATTTTGGGGTAAAATGTCAGAAATTGGTCTACCGGAATACATTTGTTTGGGTCCAGAGTAATTAGATTGGAGTTCCAAAATTTGTGCTCGTAAACTTTTATCCAATAATTTGTTTGGGTCCAGAGTAATTAGATTGGTGTGTGTAACAACCCTCATACTGTTTACTGATTAATGACTGATTGATTACCGATAATCACCGATTACTGCTAAACGGAACTGATAATGACTGATAACTGACTGATAATTGAACTGATTAAAAGTACTGAACTGACTGACTGAAATTGGAAACCGAATTGATTGAGTATATGTTAGTTAAATTGCATTCTATCTGTTTGACTGTATGATTATCTGTTCATGCTTATATGTTTAAACTGTAAATTGAAGGCCATATCGGCGGCCGAATTAGAAACCGATTGATGTTCCATGATCCTCAGAATTAATGTGATTTTATGGTATAATTATCTGAAAATTGATTAGGTATGATTAAATTAAGCTAATTAAAGAGTTGGACTTAATTACCGTTTTGCCCTTGAGTGGGCCACTACCTCTATACCTTGAGCTCATTATACTTGAGCCAAAAACATTTTTCCTCAGCCCATTCCTTGTGCTCTAGCCGACCTTAGAGAGAGAGAGGAGCTAGAAGAGTTGAGTTCAACTTGCTTCATTGTGAATTGGCTAGAATTGCTTGAAGAATTGAAGGTTGATTACTAATTTGAGCTCCTAAACTTTGAATACTAGACTAAGGTAGGAAACTCATCTTCTTATTGTTGCCATTAAGCTAGTTCTTGCATGATTCATGCTTCATTGTAAGTCATGTTTTGGTTCATTGTTGTTAAATGAAGCTCAATTCTTGCATGCATGTGTTCTTGGTTGAATTTGGAGTTGAGTTCATGACAAAATGTTACATGCATGTTCACAACTATGTTTAAGTCCATGAGTTCATCTTGTTTTTGAAGGTTTGAGTTCTTTTGAAACAGCATTAAAGCTTTGAAAATGATTTAAGATCATGCATGTCATGTTTGAAGATTGTTCTTGAAAATGATTTGAAATTGGTTTGAAATTGGGTTTGAATTAAACACCCTTGGGCTTTGATTTCTCAAATTGAGCTTTGAGCCATGTTATTTTATGTGTTTATAAATGTTTTCCAGAAAAATGAGCCCAAGAGGATCGGCTTTGATGCATTTAAACTTGAGTTTGAGCTTGGAGGTGCAATCTGGGTTTTCCAGATTTCGCACTTCCGCTCGAGCGGGGAAAGTTACGCTCGAGCGTGGAATCCGAGCAACCAGCATCTCTCTGCACTGTTTTGCAGTCCGCTCGAGCGGAGTCTTGTCTCAAGCTCGAGCGGGCGTCGAGCGGAGATTTCACCCGTCCAGTACTTTTACAGTACGCTCGAGCGGGTAAGTTTACGCTCAAGCGTGTACCTTTGTTGCATGTCCGCTCAAGCGGGGAAACATGCGCTCGAGCGGGACTCTGTTTTTCTGAAAATGCTTTTAAATGTGCATCTTTGCATCCTCATTCCATTCTAGGCATTCTTAGGCTTAGTTTAAGGCATCTTGTTGAGGATATAGATGTAGAACACACCGAGGCATTAGGAATCAAGTTATTACCGTTCCCAATTGGGTAGCTTAGTGTGTGTTCAATCTGTTAACTGTGTAGGGTTGGCGACTGGGGAGGCACGCTCTAGCATACTGTAGCCCAAACTCTGTGAGTAACAATTGTGTAAAGATATGTTCAACTGATATCTTTTGAATACTGAACTGAACTGTTTATTGAACTGGTATTACTGAATGAATGTATGTCCTTTATTTCTGAACTGTACTGTGGCATCCTTAGTACCTACTGCTTACTGTTACTGTTACTGTTACAGAGATCTCTGTCGGTTCCCTCGTGGAGCCACTACTGTTTACTGACTGATGGCCATCATTACTGTTCGGTCTTTTAAGACCTAATGTTACTGTTATGCTAATGGATGTACCACATATGACTGTTTACTGTACTGAACAACTGAAATACTGATTGAATTGAACTGTTTTCATTACTGTAAGGACATTCATTCTAAACCCCTTTACGCTTTATGTTATTCATTGGGCTTTAGCTCACTGCTCATATATATATGTAGGTGTACAGGCACCAGATCGGAGCTAGGAGCGTCAGGGTAACTCCAGTTTTGTCAAGCCAGCCTTTGTGCCTCACTGCGAGGTTCCGAGCCTACCTGTTAAGGCTTAGGGGTCTTTTACAATTCCCCCTTCTGTACTGTTTTACTGTTCTGTATAGACTGAATGTTTACCGTACTGTGATCAAGGGATTAGGTCCCTGTACTGCGTGACTGTAAATTCTGTATAGACCGTACTGTTTGTATGTATGATTGCATGAAAAGTCTTTTTGGCATACAGACCGTCACAGCTCATTGGACATTGTTTAACTACTGTTTTGGCTTCCGCCAGGCCCTGTACTCTGTTTTACGATATTACTGTTCAGCAGGCCTTCGGTAATCTCGGATTACTGGCCGGTTACGGTGCTAAACCCATAGGGCCGGGTTTGGGTCGTGACAGAGTGGTATCAGAGCGATACTTAGCACGAGTTATACCGCACACACGTGTCCAAATGAGCTATAGGGTGTCCTAGAAAAGTGATTAGGGCATCTCATGAGCATGATAAGTGTGTGGTTATGTTATGACTGAATACATACTGATGTGGTAAACCGTTAAACAAATGACTGCTTACGTTTAAAACTGTTATAACTGCTTATAGTGAAATGGACAATGCAAATGAACCTGAGTCCTCATCTACTGAGGCAAGAATGGAAAGAATGGAAAGAATGATAGAACTGATAACTGCTAGACTGGAACAACAACAGAACCAACAGCCCCCACCTCCTCCTCCTCCGGTACAGCCGGAACCTAATATGAATGTGAATGATGGGGATATTATTGCTCTCACCCATAAATTCAGCAAGATGAAACCGCCATCCTTTCAGGGAGGATTGGAACCGCTAAAGGCTGAAGCTTGGGTACTTGAGACAGAAAAACTATTTGAAGTGTTTCCGTGCTCAGAAGCGAACAAAGTATTGTTAGCTACCTTCACCCTACAAGAAGAGGCTAGAAGGTGGTGGATGTTGATCCGTGACACAAATACTGTTTTGACTTGGGCTCAGTTCAAGGAGTCCTTCTTTGAAAAGTACTTCCCACAATGTGTCAGGGATAGGAAAGTGACTGAATTTGAACAGCTGAAGCAGGGCACAATGTCCGTTGCAGAGTATGAAACCAAATTTACTGAACTTGCCCGTTATGCACCGCACATGGTGGATACTGAATATAAGAAGGCCAGAAAATTTGAAGGTGGCCTTAATGTGGCAATACTTGACCGGATAAATGTTTTGAAATTACCGACTTTTGTGGGTGTTCTCGACCGGGCATTGATGGCCGAGTCGAACATTGCAGCGGTGAAACAATCTGAAACACCAACAACCGAATGGCATGGTAAAAGGCAGGGTTTCAAATTCAAGAAAGGCAAGCACAACCCAGCCAACAAGAAACAGAATACGGGGTTGACAACTAGCCCCAGCCAAGGGAGTGGTTTCATACCACCCTATCCTGAGTGTGGCAAGAAGCACAAGGGGGTTTGCTACAGAATATCTGGAGCCTGTTATAGGTGTGGCAAGGTGGGCCACATGGTTAAAGACTGCCCCTCTGCTCCACAAGCCAGTAGTAAAGCTGCACCAAGCGCAGCAGCATCAACTGTAGCACCAAAGCCTAACCCCAGAGCTACCGGGAAAGAGCCCATGAGGCCGAGTGTTCGCCCTAGTACCGGGAGACGTGCAAAATACTGAGACCGTTGTGTCAGGTATTCTCTCTATTTGTACACAAAATGCATATGTATTGATTGATTCGGGGTCTACACATTCTTATGTATCGCATGCTTTCTCACGGAAATTGAATAGACCCTTAGAACCTATGAACTATCTGCTAGCCGTATCATCACCCGTAGGAGGGTCCATGACATGTGCTTATATGTACCCCGTATGTGAAATCCTTGTTGGGGATATGCATCTGTTTATTGATTTACAGCCATTGAACATTGATCATTTTGACGTAATATTGGGGATGGATTGGTTACAAAAATATCATGCCACTATTGACTGTGTGACCAAGCAAGTTGTTTTCCGTCCACCTGGTTTGCCTGAATTTGTGTTTAATGGGAGTGGAGTAGTACCTCCTCCGTATTTGATTTCGTCAGTGAAAGCTGTTAAATTAATTAGAAAGGGGTGTAAAGGATATCTGTGTTCTGTACTGACTGTGTCTACTGATGATAGCGTTAAAACTGATGTGAATTGTATTCCTATAGTCAGAGAATTTCCAGATGTTTTTCCAGATAATCTTCCAGGAGATTTGACTGACAGGGAGATTGAATTTACCGTTGATGTGATTCCCGGAACACAACCAGTTTCTAAAACTCCTTACCGAATGGCTCCAACTGAACTGAAAGAACTGAAAGTGCAACTGCAGGAACTACTGGATAAGAAGTTTATCAGGCCTAGCACTTCGCCATGGGGTGCACCACTTTTGTTTGTAAAGAAAAAAGATGGCTCGTTGAGGTTGTGTATAGACTACCGTGAGCTGAACAAGGTAACTGTGAAAAATAAATACCCTTTGCCACGTATTGATGACTTATTTGATCAGTTACAGGGTGCACAAGTGTTTTCCAAGATTGATCTCAGATCCGGATACCATCAGTTGAAAGTTAAATCAGATGACATTGATAAAACTGCTTTTAGAACGAGGTATGGACATTACGAATTTTTAGTTATGCCATTCGGAGTCACGAATGCCCCAGCTGCATTTATGGACCTCATGAACAGAATTTTTAAACCGTACCTTGATGACTTTATTGTTGTATTTATTGATGACATATTGATTTACTCCAAGAGTATAGAAGAACATGAACATCATCTGAGACTTGCCCTACAAACCTTAAGGGAACAGAAACTGTATGCTAAGCTGTCTAAATGTGAATTTTGGCTTGACCATGTTATGTTTTTGGGGCATGTTGTTAGCAAAGATGGGATTTCTGTTGATCCGCAGAAAATTGAAGCTGTAGTGAACTGGCCTAGACCAACAAATGTGACTGAAGTCCGAAGCTTTTTAGGATTGGCTGGATATTACAGAAGATTTGTCAAAGATTTCTCCAAAATTGCCCTACCATTGACTCAGTTAACTCAAAAGGGGACATCATTTGACTGGACTGACCAAAGAGAATCTGCTTTCCAGGAGCTGAAAACTCGACTTGTGACTGCACCAGTTTTGACTTTACCTTCAGGTACGGATGGTTATACTGTATTTAGTGATGCTTCTCATAAGGGTTTGGGATGTGTTTTAATGCAGAATGGGAGAGTTATTGCTTATGCTTCCCGACAGTTGAGACCACATGAAAAGAACTACCCGACCCATGACCTGGAACTTGCTGCAGTGGTGTTTGCACTGAAAATTTGGCGTCACTATCTGTATGGGGTGACATGTGAAGTATACACCGACCACAAGAGCTTAAAGTATTTCTTCACACAGAAAGAACTGAACATGAGACAGCGGAGATGGCTGGAACTGATTAAAGACTATGACCTACAGATATTGTACCATCCGGGAAAAGCCAATGCCGTTGCCGATGCATTGAGCCGGAAATCGATTGGAAACTTAGCCTGTTTGCTTACAGGACAGAAAGAGTTGCTTTGTGACCTTGAAAAATCTGAAATTGAAATTGTTTTACGAGAACAAGGTGGAACCTTAGCTGCTATTTCTGCTCAACCGGCGCTGATTGAGGAGATTAAAGAGAAACAGCAACTGGATGACTTCTTGAAGAAGATCATCGAAGAAAGAGAATCTAAACCGAGACCGGGGTTCAAATTTGAGAACAATGTACTGAAATTTCATGAAAGACTGTGTGTACCAAATGATACTGAACTGAAAAGAAGAGTTCTGCAAGAAGGCCACAATTCGAAATTGTCTATCCATCCGGGGAATACGAAAATGTACCAGGATCTGAAACAGAATTTCTGGTGGCCGGGAATGAAGAAAGAAATTGCTGATTTTGTATCCAAATGTCTTCATTGCCAACAGGTCAAAGCTGAACATCAACGACCTGCCGGACTATTGCAACCCCTACCCATACCAGAGTGGAAATGGGAGCATATCACCATGGATTTTATTGTGGGATTACCTCGCTCCAGAAAAGGTATGGATTCAATTTGGGTTATTGTTGATAGATTAACCAAATCTGCTCACTTCTTACCTGTCAAGACAATCTATAACGCGGACAAATTGGCTGTTATCTATATTGATGAGATTGTAAGACTGCATGGAGTGCCTGTGTCTATTGTTTCTGACAGGGATTCGAAGTTTACATCGAGGTTTTGGCAAAGCCTACAAACTGCACTGGGTACTGAACTGAGACTGAGTAGTGCCTATCATCCTCAGACAGATGGCCAATCAGAAAGGACCATCCAAACTCTGGAGGATTTACTGAGAATGTGTGTCCTTGATTTTCAGGGAGACTGGGAAAGTCATCTGCCATTAGTTGAATTCGCCTACAATAACAGCTACCATTCGAGTATTGGTATGGCGCCCTTCGAGGCATTGTATGGCAGAAGATGTAGGTCTCCAATTTGCTGGGCAGAAGTTGGAGATGGGCCTTTGCTTGGGCCCGAGATTGTGTATGAAACAACTGAAAAAGTGAAACTGATACAGCAGAGACTGAAAACTGCACAGAGTAGACAGAAAAGTTATGCAGATGTCAGAAAACGGGATAGAGAGTATGAAGTGGGTGATCACGTTTTTGTGAAAGTGACACCAATGAAAGGCCAGACTCGTTTTGGAGTCAAAGGCAAGTTAGCGTCGAGATATGTCGGACCGTATGAGATTATTGAGAAAATCAATCCGGTAGCGTATCAAGTTGCGCTCCCTCCTGAAATGGAACACATGCATAATGTTTTCCACATTTCTATGTTAAGAGATTATCTCCGGGATCCGTTCCATGTAATAGAGCCTACCCACGTAGTGTTGAGTGATGACTACACTTACGAGGAACGGCCTATACAGATTGTAAACCGACGGATCAAGAAACTGAGGAACAAAGAGATCCCGTTAGTGAAAGTTGACTGGCAAAACCACGGTGGCGTGTATGCCACTTGGGAAAGGGAAGATGACATGGCCAAACGATATCCTGAACTGTTTCCACTGAATCCTGTTTTCTTCCAGAATGAAGGTAACTCGAGTTTAGAGGACTAAACTCTTTATAAGGAGGGGAGACTGTAACAACCCTCATACTGTTTACTGATTAATGACTGATTGATTACCGATAATCACCGATTACTGCTAAACGGAACTGATAACTGACTGATAATTGAACTGATTAAAAGTACTGAACTGACTGACTGAAATTGGAAACCGAATTGATTGAGTATATGTTAGTTAAATTGCATTCTATCTGTTTGACTGTATGATTATCTGTTCATGCTTATATGTTTAAACTGTAAATTGAAGGCCATATCGGCGGCCGAATTAGAAACCGATTGATGTTCCATGATCCTCAGAATTAATGTGATTTTATGGTATAATTATCTGAAAATTGATTAGGTATGATTAAATTAAGCTAATTAAAGAGTTGGACTTAATTACCGTTTTGCCCTTGAGTGGGCCACTACCTCTATACCTTGAGCTCATTATACTTGAGCCAAAAACATTTTTCCTCAGCCCATTCCTTGTGCTCTAGCCGACCTTAGAGAGAGAGAGAGGAGCTAGAAGAGTTGAGTTCAACTTGCTTCATTGTGAATTGGCTAGAATTGCTTGAAGAATTGAAGGTTGATTACTAATTTGAGCTCCTAAACTTTGAATACTAGACTAAGGTAGGAAACTCATCTTCTTATTGTTGCCATTAAGCTAGTTCTTGCATGATTCATGCTTCATTGTAGAACTAAGTCATGTTTTGGTTCATTGTTGTTAAATGAAGCTCAATTCTTGCATGCATGTGTTCTTGGTTGAATTTGGAGTTGAGTTCATGACAAAATGTTACATGCATGTTCACAACTATGTTTAAGTCCATGAGTTCATCTTGTTTTTGAAGGTTTGAGTTCTTTTGAAACAGCATTAAAGCTTTGAAAATGATTTAAGATCATGCATGTCATGTTTGAAGATTGTTCTTGAAAATGATTTGAAATTGGGTTTGAATTAAACACCCTTGGGCTTTGATTTCTCAAATTGAGCTTTGAGCCATGTTATTTTATGTGTTTATAAATGTTTTCCAGAAAAATGAGCCCAAGAGGATCGGCTTTGATGCATTTAAACTTGAGTTTGAGCTTGGAGGTGCAATCTGGGTTTTCCAGATTTCGCACTTCCGCTCGAGCGGGGAAAGTTACGCTCGAGCGTGGAATCCGAGCAACCAGCATCTCTCTGCACTGTTTTGCAGTCCGCTCGAGCGGAGTCTTGTCTCAAGCTCGAGCGGGCGTCGAGCGGAGATTTCACCCGTCCAGTACTTTTACAGTACGCTCGAGCGGGTAAGTTTACGCTCGAGCGTGTACCTTTGTTGCATGTCCGCTCGAGCGGGGAAACATGCGCTCGAGCGGGACTCTGTTTTTCTGAAAATGCTTTTAAATGTGCATCTTTGCATCCTCATTCCATTCTAGGCATTCTTAGGCCTAGTTTAAGGCATCTTGTTGAGGATATAGATGTAGAACACACCGAGGCATTAGGAATCAAGTTATTACCGTTCCCAATTGGGTAGCTTAGTGTGTGTTCAATCTGTTAACTGTGTAGGGTTGGCGACTGGGGAGGCACGCTCTAGCATACTGTAGCCCAAACTCTCTGAGTAACAATTGTGTAAAGATATGTTCAACTGATATCTTTTGAATACTGAACTGAACTGTTTATTGAACTGGTATTACTGAATGAATGTATGTCCTTTATTTCTGAACTGTACTGTGGCATCCTTAGTACCTACTGCTTACTGTTACTGTTACTGTTACAGAGATCTCTGTCGGTTCCCTCGTGGAGCCACTACTGTTTACTGACTGATGGCCATCATTACTGTTCGGTCTTTTAAGACCTACTGTTACTGTTATGCTAATGGATGTACCACATATGACTGTTTACTGTACTGAACAACTGAAATACTGATTGAATTGAACTGTTTTCATTACTGTAAGGACATTCATTCTAAACCCCTTTACGCTTTATGTTATTCACTGGGCTTTAGCTCACTGCTCATATATATATGTAGGTGTACAGGCACCAGATCGGAGCTAGGAGCGTCAGGGTAACTCCAGTTTTGTCAAGCCAGCCTTTGTGCCTCACTGCGAGGTTCCGAGCCTACCTGTTAAGGCTTAGGGGTCTTTTACAATTCCCCCTTCTGTACTGTTTTACTGTTCTGTATAGACTGAATGTTTACCGTACTGTGATCAAGGGATTAGGTCCCTGTACTGCGTGACTGTAAATTCTGTATAGACCGTACTGTTTGTATGTATGATTGCATGAAAAGTCTTTTTGGCATACAGACCGTCACAGCTCATTGGACATTGTTTAACTACTGTTTTGGCTTCCGCCAGGCCCTGTACTCTGTTTTACGGTATTACTGTTCAGCAGGCCTTCGGTAATCTCGGATTACTGGCCGGTTACGGTGCTAAACCCATAGGGCCGGGTTTGGGTCGTGACAGTGTGGCCTTTCTGTTTCTCAATAATAGAAGCTACGTACGACGAATGCACGGTTCAAAGTGTTCTTTAGGCAGAGCAGTGGAAAATATTCTCTACATGAGGTTTGGTTTGCAGAGTTAGTATCCAGTGAACTAGGCCATCAACACATGAATATTAATTGTATCATATTTCTAGTTCGAATTTGTGTAGGCTTCTATGATGGTATGCTACACAAAGCATTAGCCTACACAAAGCATTAGCCAACTGAATTGTTGACGAACAGAGAAGTGATGTTGCTAGTAATACTTCTAAAAGATGAAGGAATAAGTTTGTGTGTTGAAAACAATTCTTTGAAGGTTTGGATTGATATCAGGGTTGGAAATGTTACAGTTGACGTGATGCATATAAAATGTTGTAATGTGCAATCACTTGAACTAGGTTGCTGTATTGCATGATTAATACCTGGTTTGAGAGAATGTCTAGTGATCCCAACAATCAATGTGTATATCCTGTTTAAATCTGCTTTGTTGGTGTTGGTGGTCAAGCCTGACGAAAGTTCTTTGAGTTTTCTCCTATAACATGCTCGATCAAAAAAAAAAAAAAAAGAGAGAGAGAAAATGAAAGGGATATCTTCTTCTTAAGTTTTTATAAAATTCATAAAGATGACAAGAATTATCATTCTGTAACATTCATTTATTTTGATTGATAATGATCTCTTCGTTCAAAAAGTAATAGTAGGGGTGGAACAGCAACAAAATGGGTGAAACTGATGTAGAACCACAGGGCTTAGAACTGAAGTTAAATGTGGCTATTGAGTTTAGGGTTTGGTGGAGAGGGGTTTGGCATTTGCAAGGGAATGCAGGATTGAGTTTTTGGAATAAAAAGAAAGGATTTGAGGGGTTTTCTGTGGCTGTCCTATCCGTGTACATTGACCTGCAAAGCTAGCATTCTCTGTTGTCCCCATTTTCAAATTTGGTGTCCTTGTCCGCATGTGTGCTTGTATGTGCATTTGAACTTTATTGAGGCTTATGCTTTCTCTTGAAGAAATTCACCTCTTAACCATATCCTGATTTTTATTTTTTACTTTTTATAACTAGAAGTGCAACTTTGTTTCTTGCACCTGTCAAAACATAAGTTTGAACATCCTCGGTTTTGCTTTGAGCGATTGGAATATGTTGGCCAAAAGACTCAGGTAATCACTTTCTTGTTTGAATGCGAGAACGCTAGAAATTTACAATGTTAGACTCACAAATTCACTTACAATGACGTGACAAAAAAGTTAGGGCCTATATGATTGAAAGTGTGTTGAATAAATCATATCACATCATTGTAGATCAAATTGAGGGAACTTTTTAAGGGATCTCAAATATTTTTCTTGAATTTTTGTTAAATTGTTGGTTTGTCAAGGCACAAAAAGACAGGCAATTTACATGTTTTCACTTTCTGCTTTACGATCTGTGCTATCACAGTTAATGAGAGATATTCAAGCTTCTGTTCTTGATACAAGGATTTGATCTAAAAAGTCAGGGAACTACTCCTGGATGTCCAAACAAGCTAGTTGTTATATTGATTCCATCAACACACATGCACACTTCAATTTGATTTTGTGGTTTTTCGGGTTTCTGAGCTCACTGCACAGGGAGAGTGAGTGAGTAGGTGGTAGTGCCGGTGGTGGAGGAGAGGAAGGAAAAGAGAGGAGAGGAGAAGGAAACCAAGTGGTCCGCATTGAAAGGGGCAAAAGGTGAGAGGTAAAACTGTATAAAATACCGCTCAATCCATTAAAATTGTATCGATTTGTATCAATTAACACTGCTCAATCCGCTAACCGCAGACTAAACTTTAAATTTTATAATTCGTCTTTGAAATTGTTTCGCTCCACTATAATTAAAATATATATATATATTTTAACCTCTAATGAATATCAAAGTAAAAATGAGTATGAGAGAGATTTAAGATGTGAAATTTACTATAAATTAATAGTTATACATATGAACAATATTATATAAAATTAATTTGTGTTATACATATGAAAAATACTATACAAATTAATATTTCATATTATGCAAATAATCGATAATTGGTTAGAGTATTTTTTTAATCCGTCAATTCACTCAAAATTACTCAAATTACAATTTATCAATTCGTCATTGAATTTATAATTTTATTTTTAAACAGTGTGAATCGCGCCACATGCAAAGAGTGCAAGAAAGGGATGGTTGGTCTAAGGTGAAGGAGAGAGAAACAAAGAGAGATGTGGTTGGTAGGTACAAGCTCAAAGAGAAAGAGGTGGTATGGTACGTCAAAAAGGTGAGAGAAACAGTAGAGCGAAGAGAAAGATATGATTTTGTTTAAAACGTTTGAAGTGTTTCAATAATCTTGTAATATTTACAAGAAAAATGGCTGGTAATTCAAAATTAGTGACTCGATTTTGGCTCAAATTCGATTATTTTTTTCTTTTTCATTCGAATACAGAGAAAGAGAAGAGGGAGAGGAGAAAAGAAGAAGAGAGAAGAGGAAGAAAAGAAGAGGAAGAGAAGGCTCGTGTTGGCTCTGCCGATGACGGAGGACGACGGCGGACTGTCGTGCTGGTTCTGCCGACGACGCGATCGTGCTAGTTCTGCCGACGACGGAGGACAACGGCGGACGACGAACGCCAACGAGGCTCGTGCTGGTTTGCTGCTCTGTATGTGTGTGTGGATGGGTGATTTTGCTGCTCTCTGTGTGTGTGTGGGTTTGGGTTTGGGTTTGGGTTTGATTTCAGAGCCACCCTTTTTCTTCTTCTCCATTCTTTTTCTTCTTCCTTTTGCAACAAAAACGCAAAAAAAAAGAAAAAAAAAAAAAAAAAAGACACCAAACGACGTCGTTTTGGTGTCGAGCCAAATTCAAGCCTTCGAATTCGAGCTACGAATCGGAACTGTATTTACAAGCTTATGGTATAAAGGCTTGGGTTGAGAAATAGGTTAAAATTTAATTTTTTAATTTTATTTAATTTTAAAAAAATGTATAAAAAATTTAAAAAGTAATGTGATTTAAAAATTAAAAATTAAAAAAATTATTTTTTTATCCACTTGTCCAAGCAAACCAAAATTATTGGAGAGAATTTTAATCTATATTTTTAGTGTTAGGACTATTTTTATTATTTAAGTCTTTATTCCAACCCCACGCCCTTATCTGGGATTAAAATCAGATTTTACAATCTTATTCCAAGGATTAAACAAAGAGTTAGGATAACTAATTCAATTTTGCCTTTAGTTAACAAACAAAAGTTAGGGGCCTTTATTAGTTCAAGAAAAATAAAAAAAATATATATTTTCACACACCTAAATAGCTCAAGATATATCTTTTTTCAATACACATTTATTAACTTGATTACAATTAAAGTTACAATTAATCCTATTTCTACATACTTAAAGTTATAATTACAACCTTCATTCATAACTATTGTACGCACATCACTAACCCTCTTCCCACACACTTTTGATTAATCCTATTTCTACATTGACCCACCTACGCCCTTGAAGGCTTTGGTCTGAAGTGAATTTTTCTCCCTTGAAGACTTGTATAAAAGACTTCCATTGAAAATTATTGTAAATCTTCCAAATAGTATTGAAGGTAAAAAAAAATTCTATTTTCTTATTATATTTAACATTTTGTTATTATATTTATCATTTATGAATCTATGCACACTCCGTTAACATAAAACAAAAGTTATTTCGGTCTAGTGCTCTCTTTTTCTGAAGCAATGTAGCACCTCCCTCGGTGTTGCTACCCATTCAAAATAAGTGCATCTCAAATCCATTCCTTTGTAAACCATTGTGCTAAAATATGAAAATGACAGTATATTTCCATTTAATTATAGAGAGCGGTACAGAGATTTGGAAGATGTAGAAATATCAACCTCGTTTGTTGCAGAGACCAAAATAGATTTCAAGAGGGAGACACTCAAGGGCAGACTACCGTGCCCTAGAGATAAAAAAAAGACGTCTTAGTCCTCTGATTTTTTTAATTAAAAAATTAAAAAATTATTAAAAAAATTAAAAAACCAACAATTCAAATTAAAAAGTCGAAAAATTTTTTTTCTCTTTATTTTTTACATATCTTTTCGTAAAAAGTTAAAAAGTTATCTTAAACATACTAATTTTTTTTATATTACATTTTAATTAAAAAGTCAAAAAATTACTAAAAAATACTTTCCAAACGAGATTGCAAGTCAAATTGGTTTAAATTAGTTTTTCTTACCTTCTACCTTCCAATAATAAGAAGAATATTAATAAAAATAACAATCGACAGAAGCTCATTGTCAAGACCTATCGGTCTTAATGGAAAAATAATAGAAAAATTAAGGTTTAATTTTTTTAACTCAAAAAGTGTGAATTAAGATTTTCTTATTCTTAAAAAATGTGTGTAAAGAATTTTTCTATTATGAGTGTTGATAAATGTTTATTATAGTTATTTTTATTTATGATGTAATTGTCATTAAATTAATATTTTAATAAGTATGTGTCTTAAACTAATTAAATGTGTGAAAATAAAATTTCTCAAAAAATAAATAAACAAACAAATAAACAAAAGTGAAGTTGTCTTGACCATTTTACCCGTTGTCCTGACCATTCCTTTCTTATTAATTTTATCTATTTTTGGTTCACTCCTACAATGATGGTCTTTCTTTTTTTTGTTTTTGGAAAAATTGCTGAGTGTATTTTCATATAAATAATTGTAGATTCATTAAAAAAAAGGGGATGCACCAATAAATCCTAAATTTGTATCTTGTAATCCATTTGGTCCTATGAATTTTCTTATGAACCGTTAGGTCCTATCCCAATGTTAATGACCATTAAACATCAAACATCATCATCGTCAAACCAACATCATTATCATCAAAACAACATCAAACATCACAACATCATTATCAAAACAACATCAAACATCATCACCAAAACAACATCAAACATCACAACAACATCATCAACATCAAACATCATTATCAAAACAACATCAAACATCACAAATATCATCATCAAAAAAACATCAAACATCACAACATCATCATCATCAAACGTCATCACATCATCAACAACACAACATCACAACATCAAATATTACAACACCATCAAAACAACATTATCATCATCAAAACAATATCAAACATCACAACATCATTATCAAAACAACATCAAAATCATCATCAAAACAATACCAAACATCACAACATTATCATCAAATAACATCAACCATCACATCGTTAACAACAAAATAAAACAAAAATAAACAAAATCGCAATCCAAATTGTAGATAATAGTACGAGGGCAATTGCTTGATAAAAGTGGACCAATAGCACTCCCTCGATGCAATAAAACCAGACAAAAAACAAAATCAATATGATTGCAAAATCAAGTCCGACGCCTCCATTTTCTCTGAAACCAAACGTAATTTTTTTAATCGATTTTGGAAAAACCTTCAAATCGACCAAGATCATGTTAATCAAAACTTGCAGTTTCAACAAATATTCATGAAATAATCAATCAACTATTAGAAGCATCAAAGAAAATTCTCCAAACCACGAGCGATCAGATTTTTTGAAAACTTATTATATATATATATATATATCAGTTATGCCTGGGGTGTAAAGGAGACTGGTTATGGTGAGTGTAGGCCAATTGGACATGATCTCCGACCTGTGTCGACACTGCCGACGGGTTACCGGCGAGAAACCGCCTCACCAGCGCCGCCGCCGTGATCTTCGGAGACGGAGTCCTGAACATCATGATGTTGTTGATGTTGATGATTTTCATGTTGATGTTTTTTTTTGGATGATATTTTGTTAATGTTTGATATTATCGATTGGTGCAGCTAATGTTGTTAATGTAGCTAATGTTTTGATGATGTTAACGATATTGTTGATGTTGCTGATGTAGATAGTGGGACTAAATGGTGCATAAGAAAACTTGTAGGACTAAATGGTTTAACTTTTTACCACATAGGATTTACTGATAATTTTTCCTAAAAAAAACGTACAACTTTAATTATTAATATTAATAAAATTTACCATTTATCTATAATTATTTTTTAGAAACACACTAATGTGTAATTTATTTTTTTTTTAAGTCTTGGCTGAATATAAAGTTTTCGTTTGAGATGTGGGTTGGTTTTTTAGTTATTTTAGTCTGAAGCTAAAAAACCTCAAATAGACTTTTCTGGCTTTTTTTACTTTTGCAAGAAAAAAAATAAAATGATTATGTTTTTGATGTGACATTTTATGAAATAATTATGCTTTTGATGTGACATTTTATCTTATTGACTTTTTAATTTATTGTCTTTTTATAACTATTTTAGCTTAAAAGTTGTGGAGACATATTTTGTGAATAACTGCACATGGCCAAGGTGACGCTGAAGTGTCAGTCGAGCTGCCACAGGGCCTAGTCATGATGCCGAGGTAATCCCGGTTAGGCCGAAGTTATCTGCGAAGATACCAAAATCCGAGATGAGTAGATATGGAACAAGAGTACTAGAACATAGGAGAATCTCAGTTTGGATAAAGATAAAACTCTTAAGGAGTTTATCTCTATCTAACTAAAAGTCCAAGATGAGCATTGAGTCTGAGTCTATTGAAGTGAGACTTCTACAGAGGTCAGGACAGTGCTGGCTATAAAAACAGGGCACCCTTGTAAGTCTCAGGCATGTGTGATATACTGTGAGTAGTAAGTTATTTCTTGTGAGTCAAGCACAATTTGCTGTCTTTGAGAGATATTTGATTACTGACTTGATCGTCGGAGTGCCCCCGAGTGGACGAACCATTGTCGGATTCTTATCTTTCTGTGATAGATTGTTCGGGCTTAATCTATTCTATCGGTGCTCTCCAACTAAGTTTCCCCTCTTGGTTGTGTGGTCAAAAATCAACACCCATAATTTAGCGCCGTCTGTGGGAACATAAGGAGAATAGATGGCCAATGACGGGCAGAAAGAAAAGATCAGAGATGACGTCCCATGTGGAAATGGTAAATATGTTGATCCTAACATCGAGGAAGAAAATCATAATGAAGGAACACAGGATCAAAATCTCGGGGATAAGGACATTAGCAAAGATGGAAACGCCTCGAAAAAATCAGGCCGAAATGAGTATTACAATGAAAGCGACCTCCAGGTATGGAAAGATAAATGCCTGAGGAGGGACGACGAGATAAAGGAAATGGTCAACAAGTTGGCAGATCTATAATCGGTTGTCAACTTCATGATGCAGAATAACGTCATGCAACCACCGTTCCCATTACAAGACACACCGATGCCAGGGGCCAAGACTGATGCATAGAAAGTGGGGTAGTGATTCCGCAGCATGGCAAGGAAAAAGAGCCCTCACATCGGCATTCATGGGATGTCGGGTGATGAGAGTCGGTCAGAGGTGACTTGTAGAGGACATCTCAAGCCAAGGGAACATAGGTCAAAGGACCCCTGAATATCTAGGTGAAGGGCCTGTGCTTTGGCACGATGAATGAAAAGAAGTCCAAGAGGACACATAACGACACCGAGAGTAGCGCACCAAAAAGACTGAAATTCATTGACAGCCGAGCTCTTAGTCGGGCTAAGGAGAATTTGAGGGACTACCTCTAAAGGAAGCAGCAGAATGCCGATGTCACATCTCCCGTCAAGCTGAAAACGTCGTTCTCAGTGGAGTTGGATAGGTTTGAGGCCCTAAAAAGGTTCCCTATGCCGAGGTTTCAAATTTATGACGGTAAGTCCTATCTGAACTTTCATGTCGGCTTATATATGAATTCAATGGCTTTGTATACCAGGAACGAACCGTTGTTGTGCAAGGTATTCCCTCATCCTCTAGGGAAATTGCATCGGATTGGTTTCACAAATTGACGAAAGGAACTATGAAGAGTTGTGAAGGCTTGGCCGAGATGTTTGTGGCCAGGTTTGTTACAAAGAAGTTGCAGCCACTAAGGGTAGACTTCCTGATGGCTCTGAAAATTAGCAAGGGTGAAAGCCTCAGGGCTTATGCCAAGAGGTATTATGAGGTGTTCAACCGAATACCGGGATGCAACCAAGAATTGGCAGTCGTGTCTTTTAAGAACGGCCTGAAGATGAATGCCTACTTCGAAAGTCACTAGCAAAAACTCTACCAAAGAGTATAGAGGAGCTCATGGCACGGATCGAGAAATATACTAGAGCAGAAGATGACACACCGGGAACGAAGGCACCAAAACAGGAGAAAAGGAATGGCTCGTCGAAGCGAGGCCGAGGTAATACCGATTCTAACAGGTAAGAAATAGGGCTGAGGGCTACACAAGCAGTCACCACTGTGTTCCGGATCCTAGTTTACAAAGTTCTAGAAAGGATCAGGAACCAGTTGTATTATAGAGCGCCAAAGAAGGTCCCCGATGAGTTTATGGGAAGAAGCTTGGGGAAGCACTGTGCTTACCATAATAAGGATGGACACCTGACTCAGGGGTGCAAAGCCCTGAAGACGCACTTGGAAAACCTGGTTAGATAGGGTCACTTGAGGAACCTAGTAGATGAGGCCAGTACGAGGGAAGAGCATGCAAGGCTTCCCCAGCACCGGCGGCACCACCACCACCACAACCACAGCAAGTAGAACCTCGGGTGATTAATGTGATTCACTCGAAGGTTAATGAGAATGATATGCGAGAAGAGACCCAAAAGGTGAGGCACTTACAACATGTGTATCAAGTCCAACAAAAAAGGCTTAGGACAAATGAGTACCAGGGACCGATGGTGTCTTTTACTGAGACAGACCTAGACATGGTGTAGCATCTACACAACAATACTCTAGTAGTGACCCTCAAGGTTGGAGAATACCAGATAAGACGTATTCTGATCGGCCAAGGCAGCTCTTGTGACATCATGTATGTCAGATGTTATAAGAAGCTTGGTCTTTACCGAGATGATTTGGAGCAGTCCAATAGCCCAATGGTCGGGTTCAATAGAATGCCGACACGACATGACCCCTGGGAGCAATAAATTTGAAGGTGCAAACAAGCACCAGGATGGTAAGCATAGAGTTTACAGTAATTGACACCCCTTCCCTTTATAATGTTATCTTGGGAAGGCCATGGTTACATGTAATGAAGACTGTTTCCTCAAGCACTACACCAACTGTTACGATTTTCAACTGAACAGGGGATTGATGAAGTTATAGGGGATCAAGTGCAAGCAAAGAATTGCTTCATGGTAGCAATGAAATCCAACTACAGTGTACGAGAGGCAGAAAAAGTAGAAGTCGAGGATGAGGACATAGAAGTTCTAGACGATGTCGGCAAAGAACCAGTCGAGAAGAGCGAGAAAGCCTTAAAGAAAATTCTGGTCCAAAAAGGGGATGAAGTGCGCTTCTTCCTTCTCGGCTCAGGCTTGGCCGAGTATAAGGAAATGGAGTTAGAGGCTTTCTTATGGGCGAACATAGAAGTATTTTCTTG
This sequence comes from Camellia sinensis, assembly GCF_055761805.1. Classification (NCBI taxonomy): domain Eukaryota; kingdom Viridiplantae; phylum Streptophyta; class Magnoliopsida; order Ericales; family Theaceae; genus Camellia; species Camellia sinensis. Next base: position 215,883,267 of record NC_138961.1, read on the forward strand.
GACGCCATATGAGATGCCATGCATTGACCTCGAGGTCACATGCCATATGCTCAATGTAGACAGGTCGGCTAAACCTGTTATCCAGCAAGCGAGGAGACCAACATTAATGCATGTTAAGGCAGTTGAAGAGGAAGTGGACAAGCTGTTAGAAGCCAAGGCTATTCGGGACCCCAAGGACAGTTTTTAACTATCCAAGATTGATCAGTTAGTAGATGTCACTTCAGGGCATGAGAGGATGAGCTTCTAAGATGCTTACAGTGGATACCACCAGATAGCAATGTATCTCCTTGATGAGGAGCAGACTGTATTTATCACCCCAAAAGGGTTGTACTGCTATAGAGTGATGCCTCTCAGGCTGAAAAATGCAGGAGCAACCTACTAGAGGTTAGTGAGCAAGACGTTCAGACATTTGATTGGCAAGATAGTAGAAATATACATTGATGACATGGTCATGAGGACCAAAGAACCTGGGAATCATCTAGCCGACTTGAAAGCAGTTTTTGATATCCTAAGAACATATCGGCTCCAACTAAATGCTTCAAAATGTGCATTTGGCGTTGGGTCTGGTAAATTGGTACTTGGTCATCGGAAGGGGCATTGAGGCAAACCCAGATCAAATCGAGGCTATTCTTGGCTTAAAGAGCCCGACGTCAGCTAAGCAAGTCCAAATTTTGACCAGCAAGGCGGCAGCCCTAAATAGGTTCATTAGCAGAAGTTCAGATAAGTATAAACCATTTTTTAGTTTGTTAAAGAAGGCCACAATTTTTTTGTGGATAGAGGAGTGTGAAGTCGTCTTGGCCGACTTAAAAAAATACCTGACAACTACTCTAGTTCTATCAAACCCAATACCTGGAGAAAAATTGTTCTTATACTTGGCTATTTCAAAGCATGCAGTGAGTGTAGTGGTAATTAGAGAAGAGAATGAAGAACAAATGACAATATATTATGTGAGTAAAACCCTAGCAAGTGCAGAGACCAGATACTTATCCCTGGAAAAAATGACACTAGACCTGGTGGTGGCTTTAAAAAAACTAAATCACTACTTCCAAGCCCAAAAGATTGTGGTACTGATTAAATATTCTTTGAAATCCCTGTTGCAGCAAGGAGATCTGACATACAGGGTAGCCAGATGGGTAGTAGTGTTGGGCCAATATAACTTGGAGTTTAGGCCCAAAACAGCAATTAAAGGCCAAGTTCTGGTTGACTTTGTGGCCGAGTTCACCTCTGGTGCCATCCCACGTCGGACTCTGGTGAGCTGCGGCTTGGAATGCCCAAGGGAGCAAGAAGAAACCCAACTAGGGCCCAAGAACCCCACTATAGCAAAACAGAAAAAAGAAGAGAAACCAAAGTCCTGCGACATTTACATCAACGATTCCTTTCATCTGTTTGTTGATGGAAGCTTAAATCATCAATGAACGAGTGCAAGAGTAGTGTTGGTATCACCAGATAGGCGAATGATAGAGCATTCTATTCGTTTGGGATTCAAGGCCTCAAACAATAAAGCAGAGTATGAGGCACTGATTGTAGGGTTGAAGTTGGCAGCAGCAATGGAGGCCGATGAAGTGGTAGTCTTCTGTGACTCCCAACTCATTATGAATTAGTCAACAGGCGAGTATGCAACCCGAGATGAATGAATGATAGCCTATGTTAAAGAGGTTGTCAGATTGCTTTCATTGTTCCAAGATTGCTGGCTACAGCAAGTTAGTCAAGATGACAACAGTCACACTAACGTCTTGGCTAACCTAGCTAGTGCAATAAAGTCAGGGGAACCGAGGACAATCATGATTGATTACTTGACGGGACCAAGTGTGGAACCTCTAATAACAAAATATAAGGCAATGTATGTGGAGATGGGTCCAAGTTAGATGGATACAATAGTGATATTCCTTAGGGATGGCAAGTTGCCAGACTACCGAAAAGAGGCACACAAGACCAGATTGAAGTCGGCCAGGTTCAACCTAACAACAGATGGCCATCTCTACAGGAGATCCTTCATTGGACTCCTTTTGAGATGTGTACATCCCTTCCGGGTTGAAGACTTTATGTATGAGATTCATGAAGGAGTCTGTGGAAGCCATGCTGGGGGCAAATCACTCGCTCATAGAGCTATCACTCAGGGATACTAATGGCCCTGCATGCAGAAGGATGTTGAAACCTACGTCAAGAAGTGCGAGAAGTGTCAAAGGTTTGCATCGTTAATATATCAACCAACAACAGATTTGAACCCTATATCTAGCCCTTGGTCATTTGCCCAGTGGGGCATGGCTTTTGTTGGATAATTACCTCAAGTAACTGGGCAAATGAAGTTTTTGCTGGTAGCAACTGACTACTTCACGAAGTGGGTAGAGGCTGAACCTCTTGCAAAAATTCGAGATATTGATATAAAAAACTTTATATGGAAGAACATCATCACTAGATTTGGGATCCCAAGGGTAATAATAGCAGATAATGGTACACAGTTTGACAGTAAGCTAATCAAAAGTTTCTTTGTAAAGTACAAAATCAAGAACTATTACTCCACTCCAAGTTTTCCTCAAAGCAATGGTCAGGCAGAAGCATCCAATAAGACTATCTTGGATGGGATCAAGAAGAGGCTAGAAGCAGCAAAAGGGAAGTGGGTAGAAGAGTTGCCCAATATGCTCTGGGCATATCGGACTATGCCGAGAAGATCAACTAGGGAGTCTCCTTTTGCCATGACTTATGGCACTGAAGCAGTTATCCTACTAGAAGTCAGCATTCCTAGAATCAGAACCCAGGGAGTGGAAGATGGGACCAATGAGGCATTCTTAGCCCGAGATCTAGATCTATTGGAAGAAAGAAGGGAGAGAGCAGCAATTCGGCTAGGGGCATACCATCAGTAGTTTGCTAGGACTTACAATAAGAAGGTCAACCCAAGAGAGTTCAAAGTTAGGGACCTCGTCTTGAGAAAAGTTATCAGCAACAAGAAGGATGCTAGGGAGGGCAAGCTCAGCCCAAACTGAGAGGGGCCTTATAGAATCATCTCAGTTACCGCAGTGGGGCATATCGGCTCGAAAACACTGATGGCAAAAAGTTGTCAAGACCCTGAAACACTTGCAATCTGAAATTTTTTTATCATTAGCTTTTTCTTTTTCGAAGTTTATGTCATAATTTTATTAGCCAAAGTAATAATAAAATGCTAGTTTGATTTTTGTGAATTTGAAATTTGTGCGATAGGACTAACCAGTCCTATGACGATGTTTCCAAATGAAACATGATGAATAATTTATACTTATTATATGACAGAGTTGAATTATACTTGCATATAACAAAGTTGAACTAAGTTGGCGATGTTTCTAAATGAAACATGACGAATAACTTAGACTTATTATATGGTAGAGTTGAGTTATACTTACATATAATAGAGTTGAATTAAGTTGGCGATATTTCTGAATGAAATATGACGAATAACTTGAACTTATTATATGGCAGAGTTAAATTATACTTGCATATAATAGAGTTGAACTAAGTTGGTAATGTTTCTAAATGAAACATAACGAATAACTTAGACTTATTATATGGCAGAGTTGAATTATATTTACATATAATAGAGTTGAACTAAGTTGGATTAACCTAGACTTGCCATGTCGGTAGAGTTAAACTCAGAATAGAAACTAAGGTCGAACAACAGAGAAAATAAGGTCGAATACCTCGGCTAGTCTTTGTTTGAATCTGACTTCGGCAAAAGGCCATAAACGCATAATATGAACTTAAGTGAAACTTGGGTTTACATTAGGGGGGCAGGGAGCATGAACAATAAATAAACTTGAGAGCTTGGCACTTGTTGAAATTTTTAGAACAATTTACAAGTTAAAGTTAGCCGAGGTAATGAGGAAAGATGTATCTGAGGTATATATTAACCGAGATGACCAACCAGGTTGTCAAGCTTGGAAAGGTTGGAATGGTGAAGTCTTGATAGAAGACAACAAGTGGAAGTAAAGAAGCAATACTTGACTGAATAAGTTTAAGAAACAGCACTTGTAAAAATATTTTGAAATATTTTTAAGTGTTATTTCAATTATTGGCCGAGACAAACATTCAAGGTTTATATCCGAGTACTCTACCCTGAAGCGATTACCCAGTTAAAGTGTACTTTGAAGAAATGCAAAAATATTCTAAGTATGGAACTTGCATAGAAGGAAAACAGTAAGCATACATGCATTCAAGGAAAACTTGTTCATTTATAAAGACAAAAGAAGGCACGTTGGCCAAATGAAAACCAACATTGTTCAAAACAAAACAGAAGATTACATTGTTCATAACAGTTCAAAGTAAAGCAAAAAATCCTAAGTGTTAGAGACTTGGGCATTGATCTCAAAATGATCAACTTCGGCTGTGTCGACCTTGGTTAGCAATGTGGATTCCTTTGACGTCGAACTGCTATTTTGGCATCAATCTCCTGCAAGGTCTAGTCCAAGCTTTTCTTGACTACTTGGACCTCGGCCTCAAAAGTTGTTTAGGAGAGGCACCCTTGGAAGGCTTCCTTCTCATCATGAGTGAATTCTAGGACTTGATCATTCAATGTTGGAGACTTGGCCCCAATAACAACCCCCTCCTCTTCTTTGGCATCCTCTGCGTCGATTTCCTCCTCGCCAGCCTCACCGTTTGAGTCTGTTGATATCTCGGAGGTCGGAGTCCATAGGGATAGATAATTTGTTAAGAACTGCAGTCCAGCTGAGGTAGAAGCCTCGGTTACAGGCTTAGTTAACTTGCTCTTCATATGCATCACAGGCGGCAACCTGCCTTTCTGAGAATGCTTTCTCGTCAGTTGACTTGATCTCGGCCTCTTTTGTAGCTAGGGTTTCTTGGAGCTCCATCTTAGCCTTAGCAGTTTTGGTCTCGGCATCCTTGATCTCGGACTTAAGTACCTCAGCCACAGCCTCGGCTGCCTCAACTTTTTCCTCAGCCTGGTCTTGGACTTGTTTGGCTGTTTTGGCCTAATCCAACAAAAATTTGATCTTGACTTCGGCATTATTTAGTGAGGAGAGGAAGCCAGCAGCTTCCTAGGTCTTGTGCACCAACTCTTGTTTGAAAGCCTCGGCTTTCATAGCAAAAGAATAGGCGTGTTGGATGGCCTGCAAGGAAACAAGCAAATTAGTAAAATTTCAAAGTGTTGAGCATTTACAGGAAAACAAGAACGATACAAGTGTCGGGTACTTACAAGAACTGAATGTTGCATCATCAATGCAAAATTTTCATATTCATTGATCTCGGTCATGCGATTGAGATCAGTTGGAAGTAGCACGGTTGTGGAGAGAGCGGCGCCGATCTCAATGCTATCGATGGCACTATCACCAGCCTTCATTGGCTTGTCACCAATCATGATAGCAGAGGCCTAGGGTTCATCAGCTTTGAAAACACTTAGGCTTGCTATGGATCTGGACCTCAGTTTCTTCGACCGCGAGGTATTAGATGTCTCAGTCTAGGTAGGCCTTTTCTCAGTAGTGGTGGTGCTCTTTTTTATCTCGACCAATTTCAAGATCAGCACTGTGTCATCTAACTCCACTTGGGTCATAGTGGTTTTTGCCTTAGCCCTTTTTACCCTCTTTGGTTTTGACTTGGGATGAGATTCTGATGGAGAAGATTGAACAGTAACCACCTCTAGCAAGTCGGCCATAAGGTCCTCCACAACGGCTTTATTGTGGCCCATCTCGTCGGCTGTTACAACGACGGTGACTTTGGTGCCAAAATGGGTTGCTGGAAAGGCAATTGAAGGGTTTGCTAGATCGAATGTCGATTTCTTAAAATATCGTCGTTTGGGACTTTGGGTTCTGCCTGCAGGGACGTTTAGTGGAGCTCGACGTCAGTATCGGCGTGGGAAAGGTGGAATCAATTGGGGAAAATATGTAGATATAATCTCCACTAGATTTGAAGAAGAGGCCTGGTCTGGCCTAGGTAAAGAAGCAATTCGTGGAGTTGTTGCAGAAGGTGAGGTCTTGCTTTGGCGGGGAACGTCGGGTAGGGCCAACCTGTATGTTGGGATATAATTGAGTAGCAGAGGGGCTTTGTGCTGGTCGACAGGTAGGCCCAACAACCTTTTGAGGTCTTTGTTAGGGAAGAAGGACTGGCAGAAGTCTTTTGATAATTGAGGGAGAGCTACAAAGAGCAAAAAGCAGACATTAGAACAGATAAGAAAAGTAAAGTAACAAAGTCTTAACAGAAAAGTTAACACTTAATCATCTCCAGCACCCTTGTTAGAGTGTGAGAGGTTGGCTATGATTTTGTAGGCAGTGGATCTGGGCTTGAGGTAATAAATGTGGCCTTTCTCAAACTTTACGCCACATATAGTATAACGAAATTGGATGTCGGCTAATGTTATCCTAGCTTTCTCTCGGCGAGCTAGGGCGATTATACCATTGATAACCCTATAGGAATTGATGGCTAGCTGCATAGGGTTGAGTTTGTAATAGTGGAGGACTTTCCTAAACAGGATGTCTAAAGGAAATCGAAGTCCACACTCAATGAATGTGACAAACGGGGAAGGGCATGGAGTCTCCATCAGGCATGATAAAGTCCTCCTCCCCAGCTAACCTTAAGTGGATGTCGGCTGGGATAGAGAAGTCCCGCCTAAAGTGCTCAAGTTTTTCTTGAGTGTCTACCCTCCATCTGAACATACCCATGATGTCGGCTTCGTAAAGTTTGGAGCAAGATTTCGGGAAAAAGTGATTGACATGGGTTTAAAAACCTCGACTGAACCCTAAATAGGCACTAGGGCATGGATTTCGATGACCTAAAGGGAAATTGTTTCAATTTTTCCTAAGTATGAGTATTTTAAAGCAAATCCCAAACCTAGGTCTATAGAAACAAGAGTCAAGGGCAAGAATCTGGAAACCAAGCAAGAAGATCAAAAACCAAATATGATTTAGAATCAAGAAGCATCAAAGGCAAACAAGATTCAAGAATCAAAACGAAACAGAAATGAAGAGAGAAGCATAGATACGACAAGAACAATGTTAGACATTCAAAAACACAAGTATGAGCAATACAATGAAATGTAGTAATTCGAAACACAAAACAGAAAGAGAACATAATCAATAATGTAACAATGTGGCAGACACAGTGGTAAAATGGAGATGATTCAAGAACATGGAAAGTCACAAACACTAAGTGGGTGTGTGCAAAGCGGCAAACTCAGAGAATTAATACATTCAGGAAACAATACCAATACATGTAGATAGATTCAAAAGAGCAAGAACTAATTTGCAATGTCCAAGTATGGCGAATGGAAGCACAGAATAAATTCATGGACAGTAAAAAAACTGACAGAAGAAATAAAGAAATCGGAGGACTTACCGATTAAAGCCGGAGTGAGATATGCCGGAGTCAAACGACTTGAATTATTAAAGTCGAATAATGAAAGGTGCGCCAGCGGTGACAGAAAACGCAGTTGCAGAGCTTGAGAGCTTGAAAAATGGTGAATTGAAAAAGAAAATTTAGAGAGAGAAAAATGGAGTGCAGAGAGAAATCAATTTTGCAAAAGTAAAGAGGCAGAGAGAAAGAGAGAGTAAGAGTTTTGTCAAAAATTCGAAAAGATGGCAAACTATAATGAAATGCCTAGGACGATGTGCCTGTCAAGCAGCGTGGGCAGCAACGACCCGACCCAATAGTGCGTGTCAGGTACGATCTAGTGAGGAAGCGACGCGTTAAGGAAACGGTTGGGAAAATTGTGCGTGACAGCTCATGCGCAGTCAAAACTCATGGAATTCCTGAAGTAATGAAGCAAAAACCTTGGCTAAAGAAATGATCTCGGTTAAGATACTCAAAGAACTTGGTTCTTAGTTCTTGATCATTGATAAGGATGGACAGTCGAGTCCTGAGAACTTGAAACTGACGAGTCATGATCTCGATCGAAGGAAAGAATAAATTTTAGCCGACATAATATATGAATAAGCAATGCAGGTTCTATCACCCCAGGTTACCGAGGTAATAAAACTTAGGAGGCAGTCGTGAGAACATATTTTGTAAATGACAGCACGTGGCCAAGGTGACGCTGAAGTGTCAGCCGAGGTGCCACGTGGCCTGGTCATGATGCTGAGGTAATTTCGGTTAGGCTGAGGTTATTTGCAGAGATGCTAGAATCTGAGATGAGCGGATATGAGACAAAAATCCTAGATCATGGGAGGATCTCAGTCTGGATAAAGATAAAGCTCTTAGGGAGCTTATCCCTATCTAGTTGAGAGTCCAGGATGAGTATTGAGCTTAAGCCCATTGAAGTGAGGCTTCTACAGGGATCAGGACAGTCCTGGCTATAAAAGCAGGGCACCCCCGTGGGTCTCAAGTATGTGTGATATACTGTGAGTAGTAAGTTATTTCTTATGAGTCAAGCACAATTTGCTGTCTTTGAGAAATATTTGATTACTCCCTCCGTCCCATAATATTAGTCCCTTATTCCATTTTTCATTGTCCCAAAATATTAGTCCCTCTTTAAAAATCAAGTACAAAAATAATATAAATTTCTCATTTTGCCCTTCTTTTAAATTCATAAATAATATAAAAAGTACAATTATGACATTGATATTCCCAAAAAAGTGTACTATCAAAGGGTTATTTTGGAAAATCAAATTTTTAAAAGTACAATAATTGTACTACTAAAAAAAGTTAGATTCCCCAAAAGGAACCATTATTTTGGGACGGAGGGAGTACTAACTTGATCGTTGGAGTGCCCATAGGTAGACGAACCACTGCCGGATTCTTATCTTTCTGTGACAGGTTGTTCAGGTTTAATCTATTCTGCTGGTACTTTCCAGCTGAGTTTTCCTTCTTGATTGTGTAGTAAAAAATCAACACTCACAAAAACTTATGCCAAACATAGCCAAAATGTATTCTTTGTTGTTTATTATATTATTCTTTATATAGTGTTATACTTATCTTGAGTAATTCAACTTGTCTAAATAACTTTTAAATTTTTAGGGTTAATCGCAACATTTTTTTTTATTTTTATTTTTACGATTGAGTCTAAATATATAATTTTATATTATTTAACCAATAATTAACCTCTATAATTATTCTATTTTTGTATCGGAAGTAAACAAATGGAGTATTAAATTGTTCATTGGTTTAATAGTTGCTTGAAAACGAAGCATATTAGTAATACCAAACCGAAAAGGATAGAACAAACCAGACAAAAAGAAAGGGGATAAAAAATGGAAATACTACATACAGCCGTCAAAAATTAGGTAGACGAAGTCGGATACCTTAACCGCCGCTTACAAAAATGGTTGGTTAGTGTGTGAGAGAGTCCTTTTAGGACACCTCGATCTACCGAAGTGGGACCCACTCCTCAACTACAATCAGATGCAAAGCATAGAGAATATGAATTGGGATCTTCCCCTTTATTTCGGTCCTTCATTCCTTCTTTGCAAGGCTTTCAGGCCCACTTTGAGGCCCAATTTTGATAATCCGAACCGTTCGTATTTTTAGATTTATTCAGTATATCATACTTGTAAAAAATCAAGTTGATCGAATACCATGAAGTATGTGTTCGGAAAACTATTTATTAAAAAATAGTTTGTAGTTCCAATTTTCTGAACGCATACTTTCTGATATCCAATCAACTTGATTTTTTACAGATATAATATACTGAATAAATCTAAAAATATAAACGGTTCGGATTATCAAAACTAAGCCTTAAAGTGGACCCGAAGCCCCTGCAAGGAGGGAATGAAGGAGGGGCTCCAGGAGGGGATCTGGACTCAGAGAATATGCCTTGCTCTGATCTTCAAAATCCCTTTCTCTCCGCCCCTTCCCCCTCTCTCTCTCTCTCTCTCTCTCTCTCTCCATCATCGTCAAAGATCTCCACGACTCTATACTCTCTCTCTCTCTCTCTCTCTCTATACATGGAGCTTTTTCAAGAGCTCATGTTCACTGTCGGTCTATCTCTTCTGGTCTTTTTCGTCATCGCCAAGCACTTTTCAATGGCGTCCTCTTCTGATCCTGCTGGAGACAACTCCGTGTCGGTGTCGGTTATCGGCGTCATCACCGAACAAAATCGTCCCCAAAAATCGGTGGTTTGGGACTCGGCAAGCGAGAGGAGAGTTTGCTTCGTCGACGAAGCGGTTGAATTTGATGAACATGTAGAGGAGCCTAGGGCTGAAGCTGTTGGATCGCCATTAATATGCGGCGATGAGGAGCTTGATGATGGAGAGGAGGTTTTCGAAGAATTCTTAAACGTTGGATTGGAGAATGAAGATTTGAGAGCCAGTGTTTTTAGGGAGGAGGCAAAAGGACAAGTGTTGAATGAAGAGAGAGAAGCTGTCGGTGGAGTTGAGTTTGAAGCAAACTTGTTTGATGAATGTTCTAAGTGGGAGAAATTTCGCGAAATCGGAATAGAATCGGAGGATTTGGTTGAAAAATGTTCTGAGAAGGCCGGGGTTCGCGAAATTGGGATAGAATCGGGAAACGATGGAGAGAGCGTGGCAAAATTTGAGGAGGTTAGGGTTTTGGAGAGTGAAGATAATAAGAGGAACGAAAGTGTCGATGAGATTTGCGGCAAAGAAACAGGGTTTTTCGATGATTGGGAAGGGATAGAGAGAACGGAGTTGGAAAAGCGTTTTGGTGATGCAGTGGTGTTTGCTGGTTCTAAGAGCAATGCTGATAGAATTTCGAGCCTCGATAATGATAGCAAGATGCAGCTATATGGGCTTCATAAGGTTGCCATTGAAGGGCGCTGCCGACTGCCACAGCCAATGGCATTGAAGGTGTCTGCTCGTGCAAAGTGGTAGTAAGCTTCGCCTCTAATTATTGAATATAAGGGTTATAAATTACCATTTTTACTCACTATGCTTACCAACTATAATTATTCTTAATGCTGAGAGTTTATGGGCTACAGGAGGATTGTGTTGAAATAAATATTAAATACACAAAATAACGCTGATCATGAAGGTGTAAAAGAGGGATTAATTTTTGGGGACTAACAGGTCCTGCGATAATTAATGACGTTTTCATCCATCCCTATTAAAAAACTTACTAATTGTTAATTTGAAGTGGCAATTTGAAAATTTTGTTACAAATAATGTCACTAATTATTAGTTTTAGCGACAAATTATAAAAATCGTGCTAAAAAAAAGTCACTAATTGTAAATTTTAGGGACATGTATAAAAAAATTATTTTTAGCGATAATTTTACTGGTAGGACTTGATGGGTATTAAGTCCAACTATTAGGACTTATTGATATTTTATCCTTAATTTTAAATTGGTAAACGTATTTGATCAGGGTGTAGCATTAGAACAATCAAGCCTAGGCTCATAATCAAATTATATCCCCAATGGGTTCAGTGGCCGAACCAAGATTTTGGCTTGAGGCCAACATTAAGCAAAAACCTGAGATTTGTGCGGTTTCAGATGCTTATTTCTCATCCATTTGTGTAGTTATGGACTAGAATTTGAAAAACTCTCATATCTATCCTTACGATTAATTTTCCATTTGATCAATTAAGTGATTTAAGGTCTTGCAGTGGCAAAGAATATAATAGGGGAAAATTTGTTTATTTCCTTTTCTTTCTTGGAAGTTGTCTATTTGATTCTTGACTGCGACCGTGTGATTGGTGGCTTGCTTGGACGTGGGTGGGAGATGCTTTGAATGCATTGCCTGCCTACCTACCAAGCACAATTCATACACATTTTAGCACAAACTATAATGTCTCTCTTAATGTTTATGTTTGTGATAAAGTAATGGTTTTCAATTTATGTATTTAATCAATTAATGGACTGGTGTGTTTAGAGGTAGAGGGAGATCATAGAATGACATTATGTACTTTATGTGGCCACTGGCTATCGACTCCCTTGGGTTGTCATTCTAGGATACTTTGGAAGTTAATTTAAATGTATTTTTTGATAAGGGACACTCTGTTCTCATTTACTCCCTCCCTTTTTTATAGGTTATCTTTTTAACCAATATTGCCATAAGCAGTTAAGTTCAACTGCTCAAAAAATTTTGATATATGGGGAGAACTCAGGGTTTATTTTCCTTTTTTTCTATCATAGCTTTCCCAATCACAAAATATAAGTTGCGCTAGGTATCGTACAAAAGGAACTCTGCTCATCATTAGTCATGTTTTAGTATGTAATTTGGCTGTTAGTTTTTGATAATAGGATTTGAGGTTCCCTTGTGTAATTAGTAACTACTGAAGCACACTGGTTACATTCTGCTAGGAATGCTTGGCGACAGCTTGGGGATATGAACCGAGAGGTGGCTATGGAGCAATATATTGCCCTTATGTCAAGAAGCATTCCTGGGTGGATGGGAGGTGACACAGAAGTATTTTCCTTCAGCATCTAGTGCTACTTGTCTTTTGAGTAATTTTAACCAAGGAAGATTAATAATTATGTTTCTGTAATTGCTCTTGCCACAGGATGGTAAACAGGTTTCTTCAGATGCAGGAGCATCTACAAATCTACCTTTTAATTTACACAAGCTAGTTGGCACAGAAAATGAAAGGTAAAAATTTGTTCTCTTATTCTGGGTTTATCAGTAGTAATAGGCTTAAGATTGATTTTTGTCTCTTTGTGTACTCTTAATTATTTGTCGTTATTTCTCTTGCCTTTCCTGCAGTATTTCAGAAGAACGTAAACCTTGTGATGGAGGTTGTGGGATGATTGGGGTTGAGGGTTTTGAGGGTTCAAACTCCGTAAACAGAGTATGCACATGGATTCATTTGTTGTTGTTGTATATTTTCTCTTGAAATTTATTTCCTTATAGTTTCACATTGAAGATGAAATATCCTGGTTAGATAAATTTGCAATTTGATATTTGTGTTGTAAATTGTCCATGCACTGTCAGTCTCTTCTTGAAATGCTTATTAGAATTCCTTAGGAAACAACTTAGGAAAAATTAGATCATTCATGCCATAGCTTTAGACCGGTAGTTCTCTTCATGGAATTTCATTCACATTTTCTGTTACAGTAATGGGTAGTTCACTGTGAGACATTTCAAAATTGTCATTGTCATTGCCTTTAAGTTATTGTAAATCAGTTTTAGATAAGAATGTAGTAGCTCCAAACAGTATATCTGTTTTCTTTATTTCTGATGAAACTTTTTATGACTTATGGCATCTTGTGTTTCATCTCACTGTTCATTTGGCCATTATTATCTGTTGTTATGCTGCTGCTTTGGTGTCTCTCCCTATTCTTTTCTTGTTTTATGTCTTCTTTGATGATACTTTGCATCTATTTCCATTTTCTCATGGTAATGTGTAAAATTTGAACATGATCCAACCCTTTATTCAACTATATTAACATCCAAAAATAAATGCTTAATTCATCAGATAAAATAAAATTATATTTTATCTATGTTTTCTCTTCAAGTATGATATAGATGCTAATGTGGCTACAACTTTGAAATTTTTGTAGACCTCATTATTTTGAAAATTGTTAGTGGGATCAATAAACCCTGTTCTCGACTGTGTGGCTGGGCTTTTGTGTTAGACAAAAGCCTTCGCAAGTTGGCCATATTAAATAAAGCTTTATCTTGGGCCATACCCTTCACTAAATTATATGACACAACTTTTCTCAGTACCTTTCTCCAATTGTTTTGGCATTTCTGTTTTGCTTCTACCACCTTCAATTTGAACCACAATCTTTTTTTTCTTTTTCTTTTTTAATTTTTTTTTTAAAACTATTTATTGCTGATGAAATGCCGTGCACTTTCATCTCTTCCCCTTTCACCCTCCCATGCACATGTGGGTTGTCGAGGTTATAGCTTGAAGGTTGAACCAAGGAGAGAGAGAGAGAGAGAGAGAGAGATAGAGTCATAAATGTGACCAACTCTACTTTTTCAACTTTTGATGTGGGACAACCACATATGGCATACTCACATGGTTTTTTTTTATTTTTTTATTTTATAGATGGATAACTCTCATGAATTGAGATAAAGAAAACTTCAACTTCATTTTATGTTTATTAAAATGCTGTAATACATATAATCTACTAAAATATATAGGAAAAGCATAGATCCATATTTTCTAGTGTTTGATACATGGTGGTTGTTTGGTTGAGTTTTTGACCTGACTGAACTCATGATGATCAAACCTGATCAAACCTTGTCAAACCTTGTCAAACCTTGGCACTGCATTCCCTTCACGAGAATTGGTATTTCCTGTTCTTATTTTTTCTTATTATATGATTATTGATACTGTTAGACCTGGAATTAAGATGATAATGCGGGGAATTTTTTATGAACACTCCATCTCTGATATAAAAAAATATATTACTTGATGTAGCGGAGTTCGTGTCCCTTTCTTTCTCCATTTGGTTTTTGAATATGATATTTTACAATACAACCCTGAATTTATTCTTTAAAAATTTTCATCATCTAATCCTACCTTCCCTATATTGAATTGCTGCCAAATCAGGTTGGTTGCTATGGTAGCTAGCCTTTACCCATTCCGTCCTTGCTTTTTCATTTTATTTATTATTATTATTTTTCTTTTGGCTATTTGTTGGGTTCTTTTTTACATTCAGTAACTGGGTTTTGGCTTGACATGCAGGAGAGGGAGGAGTGACATCCATTTAAGCCGGTTGCTTCCATGACCATGCAACTGAAAACTTCACCGGTACCAATAACCAGCGATCAGGTGTTTGCTTCAAGGAACTTCAGTTCTGGTTATAACCAAGTATATATTGCTCTTTTTTTTTTCTTCTTTTTTTCTTATGTAAATAAGGAACTAGTCTTCTGTACAATCAACAAATTTCCTGGGATTCCTAGCCCTGCTTCTCATGGGGTTGTAGCAGGAAACATTTGATTATTAGGGTCTGGAAGAAATTTTCTGTTTCTTTCATATATATATATATATATATATAATTTGGTGGCAATAGGAATTTCATTAGAGAATGTCCTCCTATTTCTGCCTTGCTGCCTATGACAAAACATTGCCCTCCTCTGTTAAATATATATAGGTTTCGTTTGGGAAGAATGGGTTGGGTGGGTTTGGAGCTATTTTAGTTATAAAAAGATAAAATAGACTTTTTAGCCTAAGAGCATCTTCAAGGGGATAGTTAAATAAGGTTTGTTAGGCATTTTAGCCAATGTAAATCTAATTTTGAGCTCTAATGGACTAGCTATTGGGCTAGTTAGTTTATCATCTTATTTTTTTGGTAGCTACAATTGAAGAGTCTCAGAGGCTCTTCAAATAATTATGTATGTATATATTTTAGATTTTTGTATATTTATGTCTTGGATTTGGAATTTTATATATTTTATATATATATATGTGTGTGTATGTAACAATTTTATATGTTCTTTCAATTCTGTTTGATGAATTACGGAATAACATATTTTGTATTTTGTATTTTTTTTCTTCTCATTTTACAGGTTTTGTACGATTGTATGAGCAAATTTATTATTATTGCAAATTTATATTAGTAAAATATTAACAATTAGTATTTTTTTTTATTTTAAAAGTTAGTTAAGTTAGTTTAAATGATTAACTAAAATAAAAAGCGTGGTTAGAGAACACAATAGCTAAAGTAATTAAGTAAAAAAAAGAGTGTATTTTTTTTGTACTTTAGATAGTGAAAAGTAGAGTGTGATGGGAGTTTATGAGATAAAATATCACATCCAATCCATAATCATTACATTGTTTTTCTTACAAAAAATCAAAAAAATTAAAAAGTTTTTTTCAAACAAATTTTTTAAATCTTAGACTAAGGCTAAGTTTGGCATCTTCAAAATAAGTTAAAAAGTTAAAAAATCACTATCCTATTTAAGTCACATCATTTTATTTAAGTCAAATCATTTTTTTATTACATCATTTTAAACTCAATTTATATTTTATAAAAAAATTAAAAAATATATTTATTTAGAAAATCTTAAACAACCCCTAAAATAAAAAAATCAATCTACTTTTCAAATGAAGGTATAATAAAGAACAAACCAAATCCAAACTTAAGAGATAGCTGGCAAATATGCTTTTGTTGTCTCACAAGTAACCGATAACTACAAGACATGCTTCGAAGTGATGCTGACGGCTTCTCTCATAATGTGAAAGCGGCAAAAACGTCATCAATGAGCATTTTTCACAAATCAAAACAGCATATACTCTTTTTTCTCTTCTTTTCTTTTTTTTTTCCCCTAATTTCTCATTTCCACCATCTAAATTTTTTATCAAGGGCTAAGGGCCCAGGTGTTGTTCCCTCTCCCCGTCCTATGGGCCAAATTACTTCACAAATTTAAAATTAAAATCTGAACACAACATTGAGATCTTAGGACTAACAAAATAACATGTATATCAAATTACTTTACAAATTTAAAATTAAAATCTGAACTCAACATTGAGATCCTAAGACCAACAGCATAACATGTGTACTGCGTAGATTGAAGCCTAATTTCGTAATAGCAACAAACTTAGTAATGAAGTTGCTCCTTTGGTCATTTTTTCTTCAATTTGTAATAATTAACCTTTTCAATTTCGTTCAAATTGTAATGTGACCATGATATGTAATATTTTTTTTGACAAAGTTATAATTTCCTTTTCCTTTCTACTCATTCTATATATTTACCACTATTTTCTCTCTGTTGTCTTTTTTAAACTCACTACTATTGACCATCCATTGTTAGTAGATTTAGAAAATAGATTATAAAAAAGAATACTATAATATATATATATATATATATATATATAGAAGAAATAAAACGAGAAGAAAACTAGCTTTTTGCCCTCATAAATATATGTTATATGATCATTTTTATTAGCAAATTTAACAACAAATTAACAGAAATGTTACATGAGAACTTGAGAAAAAATTTAAAGAGGACTATTTTGAAAAGCTGGTTTTTTTTTAAAACTTTTTTCAGTTTTTTTTTTTTGAAAAAACGTGTAAAATAATAGAGAGATGATATGATCTAAAATAGGTTAAAAATCAAAAATTGACTTTTGGCGAAGTTCCCAAATTAGACCTATTATAATTAAAAAAAAATAAAAGTCATAATTTATCGAAGTCTATATAAGAGCATATCCAACGATGAATAAAAAATTTCATTAAATTTGAGTAAAAAATTAATGCAACATTTGATTTGATACCGTTCACTCTAATATCAAAATTAGAATTTTTATCAAATTTTTTCACATGTTCAGTTGTCCAAGAGAACGTCCAAAAGGATGTTCTAGAGATCATCTAGATATGAACAAAAAAAGCTATCAAATTGTTTTAGGTGGACATCCGGGAGAATATCCGATTCAACTGTAGCAATTTAAATTTGACGAATGATTAAACCTCCCTTCATTTGATGAAATATCTGTTTTTTTCTCTATTTGATATCACTTTGATGAAAATGTTGGGACTCACTTTTTATGAATTTTTTTATCAAATTTGAATTTAATGATAGATTTGAGTAAAAGTTAGGTATGGTCGAACTAATTGTTCTATAAAAATGAGATTGAGAGGATTTATTTATGTGATCTATTTTGGTAACATAATTAACACACAATTTTTTAACTTTTTGATTTTTTTAAATCACATATCTTTTTATTTTTTTACAAATATTTTTTAAAAATTAACTTTTAGGAGTTGTTTAAGAAGTGTTAAATTAATATATTTTTTTACTTTTTACAAAAAAAATATGAAATATAAATTAAGTTTAAAATAATATGAGAAAAGAATAATATGACTTAAATAAAATAATATGTTAAAATAATATATATTATTTAACCCATACCAATATATATTATTTAACCCATACCAAACAATCACTAATCTCCCCTCAAAATAGGCGTTGTTACATATATTTTCATTTTGGGTATAGCTTCTGTTTCAGTCCGGGATCGGATTAGACCGTGCTGTTGGGCTCATGGGGACCTACTACGGGTCTCATTTTGATAATTTAAACCGTTAATGTGTAGAACTCGTCGAGTACTATATGCCTGTAAAAAATTACGTTGATCAGATAACGATAGTTATATGATCAAAACAGTTTCGTATTAAAAAAATTGGACGGTGAACAAATTAACGGTTGAAAAAAAACTGTTTTGATCACATAGTTATCGATATCCGATCAATGTAATTTTTTACAAGCATATAGTACTCGACAATTTCTACATATTAACGATTAAGATTATCAAAACGAAACCCATAATAAACCTCCACAAACCCAACAATATGATCCAGTCCGATCCCGGACCGGAAAGAAGCCATACCCGTTTATTTTTTATTTATAATGGGAAAGGCCCGGAGCCCAACTGTATTTCGATTCAAAAACCAAAAAATAAAATAAAAGATGTGCACGAAAGTGTACAGCAGCGGACGTTAGCAACAGCGATGATCTGCTTACACTTGCAATCCCTCCCTCCCCGCTTCTGCTTCACGCTAAGACAACTACCGATCTAGGGTTTTGAGATCTGAAGAATTTTCCGTCATTTTCTTTCTCCCCAAACAATGGGATTGCTCATCGAGAGCGATGTATGGGAACCGAATCAGTCCCTATATGTATTCATTTTGGTATCATGCTTCCTCTCAATCTTCTGTCTACCTCAATTTTCGGCCAATTCCAACAGAGCTCCCACTCCATTCGATTACTCTGTTCCCGCTTCGTTCCTTCGCTTTCAGAGAAGTTTTATTCTCCTATTTTCTCTCTGCTCAGGTCAGCATTCTACATCTACATACATATTCGCATTCTCATTCTCATTTTTACATGAGATTCTATTCAAGGTAACTCTGTTTGGTTGACGAGAAAATGGCTGAAAAGAAAAGAAATTATGATGTTCTAAAAACTGAAAGTTCAATTCGATGTA
This sequence comes from Camellia sinensis, assembly GCF_055761805.1. NCBI lineage: Eukaryota > Viridiplantae > Streptophyta > Magnoliopsida > Ericales > Theaceae > Camellia > Camellia sinensis. Next base: position 215,902,008 of record NC_138961.1, read on the forward strand.
GAAGAATTATCTGTTTCCATCGGTTTACGTGGACAAATTTGAGTTCGATGTTTTGATTTCTTCGCTCTAATTGATATTCTCAGTAATCAAAAGGAGCTCAAATTTTGATAGTAATAAATGATGATGCTTCAATTGTTAATCAATTTCCGATTATCTCTCTCACTCTCTCTCTCTGTGACAGTGATGGAAGGGCTGTGGTCTGTGTTTGGAGAGTATGAGTTCGAACAATATGGTGTTAATAGGGAGCAGATGGTGTTGTCTCTTTGTGTTGGTTATGCAGCTGCTCTCTTCATTGGTACCTTCTTAGGCATGCTATCTGATCTAATGTAAGTGCATATTCTTACCTCTAGTTTCATCTTGTTTATGTTATTTTCATGTATTTATATTCGTATCACATAGTTTGTTGTATGAATATGATGTCAATTTAATAGGTCTGTATTTTGTTGAAAAAATAAAGTTTATAGGATTGTAGTCTATCACATATATTGAGCATCCTTGCATACGCGTACACATTGAAATAACTCAGAACTGATGAGACATGGTGAATATCTTGGAGGAATTTTAAGAATTTGCTGTATTTAATACTTCAGATATTATTGGAATTTTCACGTCATTTGGAGATCATTCACAATGCTTGGGGTTTTCCATGAATACTTTGCGAACTATGAGAGTTATGGGTTAGATTTGTTGGCTTCATGAAGAAGTAAGGCAATACATCAGGAATTTGATAACAGTACGAAAACGGCATTGCAATGATTTGAAAAAATCATGATAATATGTTGGAAACAAATTATTTAATATTTCTCGATTGTGTAAGTTTTTACGCAATTCTGTCTAGCCGAGAAAATTGCAAACGTTGCTATTCTGCTGTTAATTCAAACATGGAAACCTTGACACTTCATGTATTAAGCTTCTTCTACTGGCTACAGTATGCTCACTTAGTTGAGTGCTATTGTTACATTTCAATGATTTTTATGTTTAATGGGATTACAAGGCATAGTGAGCTATATTTCATTTCATTGTTCTATTTTTCTGTTATAGTGAATTCTACTGTTTGATGCAGAGGTCAAAAGGACGTTTGTTTGATATTTTGCATCCTGCACCTCTTTGTTGGCATGTGGAAGAGAATTTGTCCACATCTGAGTGTCTGGTTAGCAAGTATCTGTCTCTCTCTTGCCAGTTCTATATTTTCATTCAGTTTTGAGACATGGATGGTGGTTGAGCATGAGAAGGTTTGTGTTCAAAAAACCAGTTCTTCTCTTTTGCATTAGACATTGGCAGCATGTTTGGTGTTCGAAGTGCATGACTAAATCCATAGTTGCTTTCTGTTTAATTGCTGATTTTGTTTTGTGCTTTAAAATTCAGGTCTTCATTGGTCCTGTTCCATATCATAAGCACATATTGAAATAGAAACTGACAGCTAACAAATGAATTGCCCTTTTTGGTTTTACTTTGCAGCTAGGGCATAGGCAAGATTCATTGAATGACATGTTCTGGATAATGGCATTCACTGAGTCTGCATCTTTCATGGGTAGCCAAGTGATAGCAAATTGGCTGATTCCTAGTAATGTAGAGACAAGTGTGCTTTCTCCTTCTACTGCAGCAGTATTGCTGGCAATTCTCTCTATCATTTTTGTCACTCATGGATGGAAGGAAGTATCACAAACAGCAGTGCTCAAGGATTATGCAATATCTTTTAAGGATTATATGAAATCTTTCAAAGCATACATCTTTGGTGGTATAAAATACATGTTCTCCTTTAGTCTTTCTCTTCTCCTTATATAAGATGAACTTCTTGAATGACGTTATGAGAATTAATCAAGTTTTAGATGAGCTCGAGCAGTCAGGGTATAAAACAATAGAAGGGAACTTCAAATTCTTTGAAGTAAAAAATTACGACAAAACAAAGAAAAAGGTTGTTTGAGCATTGTGGCCATTGCCTTTTTTTCTCATAACAACTCTTATCTTTTATACCATTGTCATTACCTAAGTTTTTTTCAAATGAGCAGATGTTTGTGTGATATGGATATTGGAAGTCCACATCATGGCACATACAGCACAACATCTAGGGGAGAGAGAGTTTCCTTGGAAAAAAAAATTTAGAGGTTATAAGTTTCTTGTTGTTTGTTGAGAAACTATGTGAGAGCATGACCCAATCAATGATATGTATATTTGATGTTAAAACCTATCACCTACTTCACCCACTTAAACCTACTCCACTAAACCTAACCCACTACACCACTACCACCTCACCTACTCCACTAAACCTAACCCACTACACCACTACCACCTCCACTTCACCTACTCCTTATCTACTACACACTCACCCTCTTCTATATATAGGAATCATGAATCATTGTAATAAAAATTAATAAACATCAGTCAATAATACATCAATTCTAACATGGTATCAGAGCTATAAGATTTAGGCCTATATTTCTTTCTCGCCGGCGGGCAGTCGGCCGGCAATCTTGCCTTCGCTGCCCGCTGGAGTTTTCTACACATACTCACTTGACGATCTGCGTTGATTCACGATCAGACAGTCCAATTTTGTTCCTGCCCCTTTGTTTCTGCCGCCACCGAGCTCGCCGGAGAACTCCGCCATGCTGCTCTCGCTCAGTCACCGGAGAACTCTTCTGCTCAATCCTTGATGGTGTTGTCATAGCTACACGAGACCAACAAATCTAAGCCCGGCTGAGAGAGACGGGATAATTCATTTAGGAGCTGCTGTTGTTGCACATCAAAATCTTGCAACAAATCTAAGCCCTCTGCTGCAATATCTCTTGCATTCTAAGCCCGGCTGAGAGAGACGGGATAATTCATTTAGGAGCTGCTGTTGTTGCACATCAAAATCTGGCAACAAATCCAAGCCCTCTGCTGCAATATCTCTTGCATTTAAAGATGATCACAAGCAACTTGACTGAAAATGAACTGCTGTGTATGTGTTGTGGCTCTGTGTGAATGTGTGCATGAACTGCTGTGTGTTGTGTGTGGAGAACCAACCCGAGAGAGAGAAGTTGGGTGGGTTTCTCTTCTCTAAACCATGCTCCACAGGCTGTTAAAGCTCCAAACACCAAACACCAAACACCCACCTTTATTTTAATATTTCCACCCATTTATTTTAAACTTTTCTTCCACCAACCCACCAACCCACTGATTTTATATTTTATTTTATCACCCATCATTTCTTTTCACTTTTTCTTCCCACCACTTTCAATCAACTTGTCTTGCATAGCGGGAAGATTGATAAAGAAAAATATTCCAATACAACAAAGCACACCCATTCTTCTTTTATTTATTTAATCACACTCACCAAGTTTGTTTCACTCTCATTATCACATCCATACACACCGGTATCATGTTGTCTTCAACTTTCTTTTATTTATCATTTTAAAATACACCCTTATCATGTTGTTCCCCACCTTCTTTATTTTATATATATATATATATATATATCTCTTTTTTATTATATTCTATTACTCAAACTCTCCTCCATTTGATTTTAAAATCACTTATTTTTTATTTATTGTTTCCCAAATCATTTTTCCTCCTTTTTAAATACCCCCACTTTATTTTTGAAACAATCACACTGATATTTTTCATATAATCCATCTATAAATATTTTTTTATCTATTTTCTTTCTCCCTTGTTTTCTTTCATTTTATTTTTATTTTTTCAACTCAACACTCCCCCCCCCCAAAAAAAAAAAAAAAAAAAAAAACATTTTACAAACTTGTCATTTCTTCATGCCGGGGATCAACCCCGATCAGCATTTTACACCAAAAAAAAAAAAAAAAACACACAAAACAACCACATTCACAGGCGGGGATTTTCTTCTCTACTCTGCCGCCGGTCTCTTCTTCTTGCCTCCGTCCTGGGCGGCCCTTGACGGTGTTGCCTCCGTGTTTCCCACTCCACCGAGCACGTTCACTCCCCCATACTCCTCCACTGCAGTGTATGGCGGACCTCCAAATCGGAACATCACGGTGGCCTTCCGCTTCAGCTCCTTGTTTTCCGCCTTTAGCACACTTATCTCTGCTCGCGCATCCTTATACATGCGTTGGAGCAGAGCCAGCTGGGAGTTTAACTGTTGCACCTCATTTGTCCTGCTCTGCAGCCGGTGCGATAGGTTTGTGACCGCAGTCATGGTTTCCACACATGACTTCAGAGTATACTGATTGGCCTCAATATCAGTTTGCACCGCCATTTTTTGCTCCACCGACCGCATCGGAAAGTTCAACGGAGCAAAACCAGAGGTGTTTGGTTGAGGTTCACTGGCCACCGCACCAGTTATTTATCTTGTGGACTCGTTCAATTCTGGAAAGAGCCTGAGCAGACCACGGGAAGAGGAGGCCATGTTCTGGGTAGCTGGACGGGAAGAAGAGGCCATGTTGCTGAGTGTTTCAGAGACGGGTTGGTTACAGAGTATTACAGAGTTTCTCTCTCAGTAAAGGAAGAGTTTTTTTCAGAGGATTTTCAGAAGTTTTTTGTCTGCCTCAGCCTCAGCATCAACCTGGGTTAAATAGACGGGGCAGCCACGCGTATCGCGCGCCACTTGACGCCAGACGACAAACGGGCGCGCCAGCCAAGGCACTCACGTGCCTCGCCATCATGTCCGGCACATCTTTTTATGACTTGGGCTCGCCTTTTGATGGCACGTCTTTTTATGGATTGGGCACGCATTTTGATGGTACGTCTTTTTATGGATTGGGCACGCCTTTTGATGGCACGCCTTTTGAAAGATTGGGCACACCTTTTGAGGGTGCGACTTTTTATGGGTCCGACAAGACTCTATAAACTGTCCCGACATTGATTCCGGTTAGCTCCTTCATGGGTCCGACAAGACTCTGTAAACTGTCTCGACATTGATTCCGGTTAGCTCCTTTATGGGTCCGACAAGACTCTGTAAACTGTCCCGACATTAATTCCGGTTAGCTCCTTTATGGGTCCGACAAGACTCTGTAAACTGTCCCGACATTGATTCCGGTTAGTTTCTACAAGGGTCCAGCAAGACTCTGTAAACTGTCACAACAACTGTCACAACATTGTCTGCTACAACGGTCCGACATGACCCCATAAACTGTCTTCTACATCGGTCTGACACCACCATACAGTGTCCTCTACAACGTTATGACACCCCCATACAGTGTCTTCTACAACGTTATGACACCCCCATACCGTGTCCTCTACAACGTTATGACACCACCATCCAGTGTCTTCACCAATGGTCTGACACGACCATACAGTGTCACCTATCCTCTTTTATTTTTATGTATTTTCTTGTTTTGTAACTCTCTCCAAACTCAAGTTGGTTAGTTCCTATCCCCCTTGAGTTTGCGGGAGGCTGTTAAAACCTATCACCTACTTCACCCACTTAAACCTACTCCACTAAACCTAACCCACTACACCACTACCACCTCACCTACTCCACTAAACCTAACCCACTACACCACTACCACCTCCACTTCACCTACTCCTTATCTACTACACACTCACCCTCTTCTATCTATAGGAATCATGAATCATTGTAATAAAAATTAATAAACATCAGTCAATAATACATCAATTCTAACATTTGACAAGTAACATACCCCATCAATGACATTTTATTTTACTTTTTTTTTTTTCCCTTGTGTTAGATAAACAGGTATGGCTTTTGGCTTGGGCACAAGCTTGCGTTCAATTCTCCATTGCAGTCTTCTGGATTCTATGGGCTCCCACTATAGTGGTACACTCTTGACCTCAATCTGAGTACAGTTCTATTAATCGTAGTTTGGTTTCTGATGGATAATTTTCTTCCTTGTTAGCTAGATACTGTTGAGTGGAAGCATATCAAGCATTTTAACTAGTTTTCTGTAGTGCATAACTCAATTTTCTTTAAGTCCTGATTTTGGAACATAATACTGTTAATGGAAATGTTCATATGATGAAAAAGTGGGTGTTTATGATGATGAGTCGATGACTTTAGACAACACTGAAAAATTCCTTGAAATTTCTGGATATTGTAGCTTTAATTAATGCATATATAACTCAGAAGTTCAAAACTGATCATCACAGTAACTAAGACAGATATAAGTGGCAAATTTGTTCCGTAAAAATTTTAATTAGAAAGTTGAAGTTTCGAAATGTTTTAAGGGACCAAATTTGTCTACAGAGTTTGAAACTTATGAAACTATATGTTATGGTGTGTAATCAAGAATTGAGGTCTTTTCTTTAAGTTACTTTCAGCTCTTTATTCGGACTTAACCCATAATACTATAGCTCTGTCACTTTTGCTAAGATAAGAAGAGTAGAAGGCTTTGTATTACCAAATTATAGTGGAGGAGGAACCCAAATTTAAAGGCAATGAACCTTCAAAAATAGTGATTAATTGATTTTTTTTTTTTTTCCTTAGATGATGTATGAAAGTCATGAGTAACGTTTTCATACTGTGTACAGTATGGATTTACCAGCAAATTCGTAAGTTCATTTTTATTTTTGTTTCTTTGTTTCAATAAATATTTTGCTGAAAATAAAAAGAAATACAAGCCTTTAGCATCCTCTTTAAATTATACTTATAGTTAGACACGTAAAATCTCAACTGTTGGAATTTGGTGAATGTCTTAGATATATATTCTAACCATGTTTTCTCTTTATTTATTTATTTTATAGTTTTTGTATTACTTGCAAAATATGGTCAAACTAAACTTTTGAGTCGAAATACATATTGAGTTTGCATTGCATATATTTTGTCATGCAAATCTATTTTTTGGTTGTTAAAATTAATGATTTCATTAGGGTTGAGACATTGTACCTTTGGTTCAAACTTGGGGGAAAAAATTTAGATTACAAATTTTAGAGTTCGATTATATTTTTGTAACTTTTATTTCTTATGAAAAGTGTAATAAATAGAGGCATCTCCTGTTGATAAGACATCTGCAGTGGTAAACTTATTTTAAGTCATAACTTTGACCTGTTGTGCCCAAGTGCTCGAGGCTACATCGTGAGATTGGATCTATGAAGCATGGACACGGCAGTTTTCATGCCGTGGCAGTGTATATTTCTGTTATATTCAAAACTTCTTTTGTCTCTTCTTCAGTAACAACGGCAGCCTCTTCTTGCTCACCTCTGTTGTTTCATTTTCGGGCAATGCTGTCACAACGCTTGTAACCTCAACAGTGGCCATTGAAAAGCAAAGGGAATGAAAGACCAAACAACAAAGAGCAAAGAGAGTGATTTGGGAAATGAAGAGTAGAAGAGTGGTATAGTAGTGCTTTTGGTTGTAGTCGTCAACCGATTTCCATTCGTATGTGTTGAAGATGTCAAGATCCTGCCACAACCTTTTCAACGAATTGAAATATTTGGTGACGGAATCATCTCCTTGACGAATCTCTCCCAACTTCAAAGTTAATTCGAAAACTTGAGATTGATTTCCTAGGTCAGAATACATCTGACTAACATTATCCCACAATTCTTGTGCAGTAGGATAGCACATGTAATTAGAGCTTATATCCTCCTCCATGGAATTGACCAACCATGTCATAACCATGGAATTTTCAGCGTCCCAACTGTCGAACAGCGGATCATTAACAGCAGGAGCCTTCTTGTCACCAGTGATGTAACCGATCTTTCCTTGCCCACGGATATACATCCGGACAGATTGTGACCAGCGGAGAAAATTATCACCATTTAGGCGGATGGTGGTGATTTGGACAGAGTGAGAGTTTGATGTTTTCAATGGAATGGCAGCGGCAGGGGTTGAAGTGGTTTCGGACGTGACTTCCGACATGGCTATGACGGTTTTAGGGCTGCTGTGTTTTTTGTAGCTCTGATACCAACTTAGAAAATATGAGGAAGAAGAACTCCGAAAATATGAGGAAGAAGGAATATATTTCTGTTATATTCAAAACTTCTTTTGTCTCTTCTTCAGTAACAACGGCAGCCTCTTCTTGCTTCACCTCTGGAACCACTTGACAGCCGTATTTACAAGTTTCTTGCCGGCCTCAACATTGAGTTCGATGAAGTGCGAGGAAGAATTATTGGCAGACCTCCTCTCCCATCCATTGGCGAAGTATTTGCCGAAGTCAGAAGGGAAGAGAGCCGAAGGAGCGTCATGCTTAAGAAAAAAGGTACTGGTGAATCAATTGAAATTTCTGCTTTAATTAGCGATGTTGCGGCCAACAAGGCTGCAAATTACCAGCGCAGGTTTGATGATAAGCCACGGGTCTGGTGTGATTTTTGCAACAAGCCTCGCCATACACGTGAAACGTGTTGGAAGATCCATGGCAAACCTGTCAACTGGAAAAGCAGCAAACAAGGAGAGAAGAATCGTGGCTTTCCTACCGCTAATGAAGCCGATTCAGGTCCCTTCAACAAAGAGCAGATTGATCAACTCTTAAAACTGATAAAATCCAACTCCTCATCCGGTACTCCTAGTGTTTTGTTGGCACAAACAGGTAGAAATCCTAAAGCCTTCTCTTGCCTAAACTTCTCTCCGTGGATCATAGATTCCGGTGCCTCCGATCACATGACTAGTTTTTCCCATTTATTTAGTACCTATTTCCCTTGTTCCGGTCATGACAAAATCAGAATAGCCGATGGTAGTTTTTCACCTATTGCAGGAAAAGGATTTATTAAACTAACTGAGAAAATTAATCTCAATGCTGTTCTTCACGTCCCCAACTTAGCCTGTAACCTTTTGTCTGTCAGTAAACTATCTAAGGATTCTAATTGTCGTGTTACATTTTTTGAATCCCATTGTGAATTTCAGGACCAGAACTCGGGGATGATGATTGGGCGTGCTAGGATGCTTGAAGGTCTTTACTACTTTGATGAAGTATTATTGATTGATTCTTGATTGATATTTGATTCTGTTACACTTGATTGATTATATAGATGTAGGTTAGGTGGTGGTAGGTGAGGAGTAGGTGAGTGTAGTAGGTGAGTGTGTGGTAGGTGATGGTAAGTGTGTGGTAGGTGATGGTAAATTCTAACAGTCTGACACGGGGACACGCCGGGGACACGTACGGGACACGCCGGGTGGCGTGTCCCTTTAATTTAATTATTTTTTTGCAGGGGACACGGTGGAGACACGGTGGAGACATGCGTGTCTACCAAATCTGGACACGCGTGTCCAAATCTGGACACAGAGCAAAAAAAGAAGAGTAAAGGAGAAGAGTGAAGGTGTTGAAACAAACCTGAACTTCGATCCAGTCCAGTCGACTCGCCGGCGACCTCCATGACCTCCACCGTAAGCCGTCGACCTCGACCTCCATCCCCTTCGACTTCGACGATCCAGTCGCCCTTTGACTTCGACGAGCTCTATCTCTCTCACCTTCTCTCTCTCCCTCGCGATCGCGATCGCGATCGATCGCTTCTTCCTCTCTCTCTCTCTCTCGCGTCTCTGTCTTCTTTCATCTACTGGACTCGTATATATATAATATATAACTATTATTATTATAATAATAATAACTGATAGTATTATTATTATAATAGTTATAAAGGATGATTATATAACTATTATTATTATATAACTATTATATTATATATATTTATACATATTAATAAAAATAAATAAACATGTATATAAAATAAAATAAAAAAATTAATTAGAACATATTACTTAAAAAATATAATAAATAAATAAAATAATTAATATGTATTAAAATAAAAATATTTATAAAAAAATTAAAAAATCTGCCGTGTCCCCCGCCGTGTCCGTGTCCCCATTTTTTAAAAATTAACGTGTCCCGTGTCCGTGTCCGTGTCCGTATGCGTGTCCGTGTCCGTGTCCGTGTCCGTGCTTCATAGGATTGGATACATAATTTTACATTGTTTGTATTTTAGTACAATGAATTTTATCAATATGTGAGGTCATTTTGTAAAATTACTCACCTATTACCATAATGATATCTGACATATCTTGTCTTTTTTTTATAAAAAGGAAAAAGATCTGTTTCTAGTTTTCACAAGATTCTTCATGTATCTGGATGATATTATAGTCATTCACTTAAGTATGTCTTGTTGTAGCCTTGTAGGTTTTCGAACTTTTATTTTTATGTCCATTTTTGGTGAGGTTTGAAAAGAAACATCTATTTGATATAATTTTTTTGAGGCATCCGAGTGATTGCATTGATATAAATATGTAATTCCTATATTGATATATAATGTAGATTTCCACTCAGACACGCAGGTGAACACGTGCTGAGAGAAATCCCAAAGGGTGGCAGTGATATCCATGTGCCTAGCTATTCAGTCTTTACAAAGAATTTAGCTGGTAAATATCCAGATGGTATTTTTTGAGAACTATGGCTAATCAATATTCAGATGGTATCTTCACTCATCCTTTAGGTTGGCATTTAGTTTTTCCAGACAAACTCATATGAGAGCTAGAGAACCAAGGTTGCCTCTCTGAAGTAGGAAATGATTGGCTGCTTATAATCAATATCATTATGGTACATCATTAAAAGCATCAGTTCCAGTTTTGCTGTATTATTTAATATGGGTGCTTAACTCCTGCTAAAATGAGCACCACAGTCGTGTTCAGCATTGGAAGGCATCCACATAACAGCCATATCCACACAAGAAAAGAAGGAAAAAAAAAAAAAAAACTTATCTTTTTCCTAGTAAAGTCACTCATCAGATGGAAAATTAATGAAACTAATGATTTGTTGAGTATTGAAGTGTGATTTTATTTTCTTGTAAAATCTTATATTTATAGCAGAGTCATGTCTTTTCTCTTTTTCCCCATTGTGTGGCTGTGGCTGTGTGTTCGGGAAGATCTAGGATGTAAAAGATCATAACATGAGTGATTTGGCAGATTTGGATTCCTATATGTCTACTCATGTGGTACTTCGTTATGCAATATAAATAAAATCCATATGTTTAGTTTAGATACCATTATCATCCAGACCAGATCCTTTACAGCAAAGTAGCCTAAGCTGGTTTTCTGTTGCTTCTGATGGTCCTGGATCTCTCTCTCCTCCCACCCAGTGACTTCTGTTGAAAGGAGGTGAAAGTTAGTTATTAATAGATTTGATTTGTCTGTTTTACCTTGTGTGTTTTTTGAATTCACAAGTTTGTGCAATTAACATCGAGTTCTGTAGCATGATATATTTCATCCCAATTAGTTGGCAATTTTGGTTCTTGGAATGTCAAAAGGACAAATTATTATTAATGGATCTTATATATACTTTTTTTTTTTTTTTCTGCCACATGTTATCTATGCCAATTTTGAGAATGAGAGCAGGTAGGTACCTCAGTCTATTGTGATGTTTTATTGGACAATAAAAAAAGATTCTCCCTTCTAGTGCTACATAATAGTGAGACTCCGTCTGGTATTTTTTTTTTTCCCAATAGCACTATGTAGCAACAATTTCATTGACTACCAATTGATTTAAATGATATTCTTGTGGTTTTAGGCTGATGGGCGAGAAGTACGTCTAGGGTTGATATATCCTTGTTTTCTGGGTGCCAGAATGCTAGGAAGCACAGTTTTTCCATGGTTTTTCAGTGGACCATTATCTCTTCGTACTGAGGATTGCCTGGTATATGTGTTCATAGTAATGGGTTTTGTTTTGTCCATAGTGGCCTACGATTATCAGGTACCGAAACTTCTAATTATGATTGTTTGAAGAACACTTCTTTTATTTTTACCTAATATTTTGTTTTTGAAAATTGGATTTGAACTTTTACAGTTTGTACTTGTATGTGCAGGAAATTGGAGTTCTTGTAGCACTATTCTGCTTATTTCATGCTTGTGTTGGCCTTCTTTTACCTTCACTTGCCAGATTGAGGACTATGTAAATTATACTAGTGCTTCTTTGCTTCTAATTACTAGTTGGTTGTGGCTTTTACTTGTTGGGATGTTATTGCATTCATTTATTTGTTTATTTGAGAGAAACTTTTGATATATCCTCTGCTGCTTGTTCCATACACAGGTATATACCAAATGAGTTGCGTGGGGGGATGATGAGCCTTTCTCTAGCCCCTGCAAATGCAGCAATTCTGTTTGTCCTATTGCAAGTATGTACCTTTATCCTGAAGTACGAAATAAATTGAAGTTTTGGGTTTTAGAATTTCTAAAACTAAAAAGTTTTAAGGATGAGGGATTAATAGGCATAAATTTTCTTTACTTTATTTTATCATTTGATTCCCAGTTATTTCTTCAAACATGCAATATGTTTCCATGCATCTCTATGTGATTGACACTTGTGTATCCTAAGTATCCAAAACATGTCTTTTGAATAAAAATTTAAAATTATAAGATAGGACACATCTTTGGGAGTGTCAACAAGTGTCAGTGGGGTGTTTCGGTGGAATGTGATGTAACGATAACTATATTAATATACTATTTTAGCTTTTTATGTTGATTGAGGGAGGACATTGAATACTTTGTAACAAATAGTTTGTAAAGACTAAGGTTGCAATCTGCAAGTGTAGTTGCAGTAGAATGTTTTGATGATGGTTGTCGAGGACATTTGATTGTTAGGTTTATTATAGGAATCCACAGCAGAAATTTCAAGGAAATTATTATTTTTTCTTTTAATAAATCCGGGACTCATCCTACATCCCCATTGGACTCAAAGAAATAAAATAAACAACAGATACAGAACTTGCTTACCTGCCAACCCTTCGTTAAACCTACCCAGTTTTTGAGGTTAGGGTTCAAATAGGTGAAGACTGGTTTAAGGTTTTACACCCCAACTGTCAGTCGATCAGTCAGTGTTAAATTTTCAGATCTAATGGGCCATTATGTTTTTCATTTATTAGGTTGTAATGCCTCAGTACATTAACAGTCTCATATGTTGACATGCCTTTTATCCTAGTTCTTTTGGAACCACACTTTTATATAGACATGGTTCACAGTCCTACCAGATGACTGGAAGCTTGGAAATATATCATAATGAAGATTATATGTATATTATTTCATAATGATCCTTTGGTGAATGCATCAAGAACTTATGATTTGTGAATTTCCTCCAATAATTGATATATTATGCAGACTTGTTTTCTCTGCCCTCGCCATTCCTATGTTTGAAGCATATAGAACATACTTCTCAGTTTTTATGATTTGACTCTTTAAATGTATCACTTTTTGTTATTTTCAGATTAAAGCAATATAGGGATTTTCTTCAATTCTTGTGATCATTTTTTTTATCCATGTGTACCATCAAATGTTGAGATTGATTTCTAAATTGATACAGAGAGGCTACTATCAAAGCATTGAGAATTCAACAATCATGGCATTTGCTGCACTTGGTCTGTTCTCTGCCGCAGGTTGCCTACATCTTTTGAAGCGCTTGGGGAAGCAACCCCACCAAACTTGGCACAAATTGTGATTTCATACCCCGTGTTTCCAAGATCAATGGTCAATGTGGGGGATCTTGGTTTTCTGGTTTTCAAGAGATGGGAGAGAAAAAGATGGAAATGAAGTAGCAGCAACCCTTGAAAATCAATTCAATCATGTAAAGATATGTGTTGAATTAAATGAAGAACAATGAGCAGAGAGACACATACTTAATGTTGTAGATCTCCACCAGACACTGCAGAACTCAAGATGGAAGCTGAAAGGATACAGGATTACTAAACCAAAAAAGGTTAAAGGTTTTTTTATATCCTGATTATTGAGCCTTTTAATTCTGATGCAACAATGGCGTATTGTCGTTCAAGTTCTGTAACACCAGGTAAATGTTTTAGCTAACAAAAGTAGCACGCGAGATTGTGTTCCGGCTAATCCACCATTTGAGCTAGTCTAACCCAGGAGGTATTTTTCTGTTTTTGATTCAGTGAAAATTTAGTTATATACATTAAGTCGATAAAAAGCTTGAACTCAAACCATAGTCTTTGATGTAAAGCCCAAAGATCTTGGATGTCACCTTGTGGATGAAGAGTCACGTTTTAGTTCATTCATTCATTCACAAAACTTAAGAATAGTGCTGACATTTGGAGCACTTATTTATAGGGCTTATTGTTTTCATTTGGTTGTTTTGTTTTTTCCAAGGATGAGAATGGATTATTTGTTTTTATTTGATTTTGATTTTTTTTTTTTTTTTCCAAGGGTGAAAATGGATTATTGTTTTTATTTGGTTTTGTTTTGTTTTTTCCGTGGGTGAAAATGGATAAAGTAGAGGGGTTGGAATTTCATTTATTTTTTAGTTTAAAATATGCATCCCAAACAAGCTTATTTTTAGTTCATGTGCGAAGTAATTTATTTATCTTGTCATCAAAAGGGACAAATAGTAGAGCTGTTTATTCAAAGGCATATATGTTGAAAAGTTGTTCTTGGAGCTCCCAATTGTCATCCCCCCCCCCCCCCCCCCCCCCCCCCCCCCAAAAAAAAAAAAAGAGAGAAGAAAAAGAGAGATGCCAAGTCCCAAATCACCAAAACTTCCTAATAATAAGAATGTAGGAGTTACATGTACAAAAATTTACTCATCCTGATCCTGTTCATCCCTGATCCACTTTGTGGCTACCCACTTCTCCCCCAAATTTACCGGGCAGCTCCCATGAATTGATGCCTGTAGTAGTAACATTCAACCGAAGGCAACCATTAGAAGCCAACTTGAAACAATGATATAAAAACTGAAACTCATTCAATTCTTTAATTAACAATTAAAGTTCTTTTGTTTCGGTAGAAATATTTGAAATGTTCTAAATAAGTGTACTTTTTGACTTTTTATGAAATATGAATTAGGAATTAGGTTTGAATTGATGTGATAGAGAGGTGATGTGACTTAAATAAGATGATGTGACTTAAACAAGATAGTGACTTTTTAACTTTTTGATTTTTTTAGTACATGACAAACAAGGCCTAATTAGCTTGTTTGGTTTTGATTTCCAGAAAACACTTTTTAAAAAATTCTACTTCATTATTTTTCGTATTTTTTTTTCATATTTTAAGAATTTTTTTTTTCAATTTTTAGACATACTTAACATAAATACACTTAAAAAGTATAATATTTGTGAAAAAAATCTTTAAAAAATTCATTAAATACTAAAAATACAAATATATATATATATATAATTCAGTATATTTTTCATATTTTTGTATATTTATTAATTTTTTAAAATATTTTTTCACAAATATTTTACTATTTAAATACATCTACATAAAGTACATTTAAAAAGTAAAAAAATTATTTAAAATTTTAAAAATATTTACTAAAAAAAAAAACGAAAAACTCAATTTAAAAAAAATAAAATTGAAACCCAACACATGGAATGTACTAATGGTTGGTAGTGCAGTGGGGTGTTGGCGGTGGCAGTGGCCATGGTGTTGGTGAAGGTTTCAAATATTATCATCAGAGATGATATTGTGGTGTTACAGGCGTAGAGAATCTAACATACTCTAGGTTCTCCTAAATAGTTGCAAAGATTATTTGAATCTTGAATTTGTGGAAGGAATTCTTGGAGAGAGAAGAAAAGAGAAGAGAAAAGTGAATGAAATAAAAGTAAAATTGCTTTCACAAATTCCTTCTCTTTTCTTTTCCTCCACAAATCTTTTTACAAAACCAAGATTCAAACTCAGCATTTTCCTCCACATAACAAAGCTGGTCATTTACTTGTTTATACTTGTATGAATGTTGAGCGATCAATTTTTCCACACAAATTTAAAACACAGAAGCCACATGACAGGTCACAGCAAATCTCACTAATCACCTACTTTATTGAAGTTTGATCTACGATGGTAGAATTTGATTTGTTCACCTACTTAACAGGTGAGTGATGAATACCCTCGTCTCTAATTTGTAAAAAGGTTGTACTAGTGCACAAGGCTTCCACTTAAAGCAGTTGTAGTTACTTAGCTACTGTCCCTTCATAGCGACTTGAATAAGTATTCAGATATAAAGCATTTTGATATAAAGCAAGACACAACTTTGTTTTATTCAAAAGTGAAATTTGGATGAGAATGACAGCCAGAAGAAACACGCACCGAATCAATTGTACCATTTGGGAACAATGAATAAAATAGAAGTCCATCCCCTCTGCGTGGCTTTACTTTCAAGCCAACACACTTGCGGTAATCATAGTTTGCATCCAGGTTCAATCCATTCTGCAGATCAAAGCATACAGTGACTGCTAATCTTCATACATCAATTAAATTAACACGGTTGATTTAAAGGAAACCTAAAGAATAGAAAAAAGCTTCCTCATCTTACCTCAAATGGGAACATCGTTTCACCACCTTCTTCAACACTAGATAAATACAACAAGAAAGATGCAATCTGCATTAAAGTTTGCCAAGGTTGATGTTACAAATTTGAAGTAATCAATGATTCATGGTTAGTGGTGTCCAGTACTGGAGTTATATTTGTGAATAGCAAAATGGACGACAAAAACTTAATGAAAATAATCTATTCATGGTATTGAATTTTGCTGAAATTTCATATTAGTAATTTTAAAGGAATATTCTCATTAAAAAAAAAAAAGAAGATTCAAAAGCACAGTAAAACTAAGCACTTGGCAATACTTGAAAATCTCTGCCTGGCCATCATGACAAACTGAAAACGATAATGCTAGCAACAATTTTACGCCATCACTGAGGTTACCAAGAAAAACAGAGGCAAGAAACATATCAAATATTTTTATGTGGTGCCATTTGTTTTAAATGACAATTAAAAGGGGGGGAAAATTCATCAAAATCATTGGAACATTTGACATAGATCACCAAATTTAAGCAAGTTCTTGAATTGCCAGAAAGTTTGGTGAACCACCACTATTGTCACTAGAGCATACAGGGGCTTCAGATATGACTCATCAAAATATAGGCTGGCCAATGTTGGTAATCATATTTCATTATTTTGTGAAGTAGCTTACGGAGAGATGTAAACAAGAAACAAATTCACAAAGGTTAGGACAATTTTAATGGAATTTTCTTCTGATTTAATCAAAAGAGAAACATATTACATTGACTTCAATTTTCAGGCCAAAAGAAAATTCCAATGTAAAATTGGTTCAATTCTAAAAACTTCCTTTTTATTTTGCTTACACCACTTCTGCAACCTAGGGCAGAGTCACCCTCCTTTTATTTTTTGCTTTTGCCCAAAGAAACAAAACATATCAAAGAAAAAACAATCAAAATCTCTCAAAGTATCAAGAAATAATAAACAAATATATGTTCCATGTTTAGCAACCAATATAAAAAATTTAAATTGATCGAAAAGAATTATCTCAACTTCATAATTATCATGAAATGACTTCTTTTCATTTAAATTTCTATACAACAAAACAGAAAATGGATGCTCAATTGTCCAGTGTCATCATATGGCTCACTGCTAAATAGGCTTCATATGACCACCATGTCAATTATGTAAGCAGAAAGCTTGTGAGCTTCACTTATCAAACATCAAATGGAATATGGTATTACTGTGTACACAAATATTGTTTTGTTTACCCTTCTGGGTGAAGCACATATATAGTTTAAGATCTGATTATCTGATGCACTACTATTTAGTGCACCATAGACATAAGATGATTGATTTTAAACACTAGTTGGCATGATCAGCCTGGGGATTGTCCTTATGTGCAAGTTCCCAGAAAAACAACGAAGGACAGAAAAAATTAATAATAATAAAAGAAAAACGGTGATATTGTTATTTGATAAATAACAAAAGGAAAATAGTAAGAAATACTGATGATAGATATTTCAATTCCAGGTGGAAGCAAGTACAATGTGATTTTAGCTTATATGCAAGTACATGTTATGTAATCCATCCTTGCCAAGAAATCGATTAATATCATTAATTTAGAATGAACACCATTTATTAATTATTTCATTTCACATCCTATTGTCACTGGGGGCATATGATCATTGGGTCCAACTACCATAATTGATCTAGAGACTTCTAGTGACTATTTCTGAGTTTATATATACATAGCGCAAATAGTCAATATCTGCATCAATGAGATCAAACATTTCGGGGGAAAGAAAATTAAAGATGATTGAATTAATATTTATATCTTTGCTTAGTATGTACCCTTTGACTTTTCTGCGGCCCATATTCAGCAGGATTGAATGCATCATAATGAGAATTATACCTCTGCCCAATCTCATAGCGCAGGATGTTGAATGCCTGAAACATGGTGACATCCTCAAATTACTCTTACAATTTAAGAAGGGTCTGAAAACAAAAGGTAATTAACTCATCGAAAAAGAATATCACGTGCAACAAGTCTTAACACAAAAATAATAATAAATAAATTTTTTTTTTAGAAAATTTGGAAAAAGAACTCAGGTGAATAATTCATGATTAAAGATGATTTTTAAGAGACAAACCTCTCAATTGCTGTAAAGCAGGGGAAATCCAGAATTAAAAATACTTTTTTCAGCATTATTGAATCTTATAAAGTAAAGGCCATATCACAAGTGCCTCCAGTAGGACTAGGAGACCTAACAAAATTGACAAACAACAATTACAAGATTCTTATGCACATAGTAGTGCATTTCATTTTTTTTATTTTTTTTATTTTTTATAGCCAATAACCGATCCTAGGCAAGGCCCTTTGGATTGCCCATACACACTATAAATTTTTTATGTTTATTTTTTCCCTTTCCCACAATAAGATTGAGTTCAGTTTAGCTTGCAAGTATAAATTCTGTGCTTATTTTCATAATTATATATTCTGCAAGGCAAGCACAGGAAAACATTAAAGTATCTTGAGAAAAGTTTTCAAATACATAATATTGCCATATGCAGCACAAAGTTGTACAATATGAGACAAGATTCAAAACTCATTAATGCTATCTATTGAGTTATATTGGTTTAAATGTGAAGTTTGCCATACTATCCTTACTGCTTAAAATAATTATAAGCAATTGAAATCCGAAGTTTCAATTACCAAGTCATGTTAGCATGTTTATATATTTATTTTTCATTTCTTTTTGTTTACTTGACTGCATGTACATATGAGTTGCAAGCGGTGAGTGTCGATAATCTTCAAGCACAATGTTGCTAGTTTGGCTAGGGCCACCAGACAACAGGAAAATTTGTGTATCTCCATGAATTTTTGACAGAAAATATGAAGTAATATAAGAATATCCACATTTTCCATACCATCGAAAGCATAAAAGACTTCACTCTGATATGTACCAAAATAAGAAAATATTATAGTTCAAATCCAGGAGAAACCAGAGCGATGATAATGTTTTACAATAGAATTACCTCCCCATGACTCCTAGGAATCATGGTGGCCCTTGCAATTTTCTCCTCAATGAGTTCCAAGATCCCAGTTTTGTCTTCAGATGCACTAATAAACATGCCAGAACTGATCGAAAAGAAAGTATGTGTCAACAATATGTCTATCTTAACATCATTGCAGACCACAAGCAAAAAAGAGGAAAAAAAGGAACACACTTTCTGCATGTTGTTCCTGCCTATATGTTTGCATGTAGAACTATATGTATATAAATTGTATGTACCTTGTTCTAATCCCCTTGGTGTTCTCTGCTGTTTCTCCCTCGCGTAAAGCCAAGATTGATGGTGCAAGGTGTGCCTTTGCCATTTTAATTATGCTTTGGCATTGTTCTACAGTTGCAAAGTTGGGGAAGTATACTGCACGTGGCTTCCAACTTAAAATCTACATAGGAAAATTAAAGGCACAAAGTGAATAGTAGGAAAAAAAGATGTTTGACCCTCATAAAATGAAGAATGTAAATAGTGGCACCTATCGTAAACCATTGCTGGCAACATCTCCAAGGAGATTTTCACAATCCATAAAGAAATTCAGGTTTAGGTATGGAAATCTGGCAAAAGTGTGCGAACCTACAAAATGGATTTGTGTTTTGGCAAAAGTGTGCGAACCTACAAAATGGATTTGTGTTTTGTGTGTGTGTGTGTGTGTGTGTGTGTGTGTGTGTGTGTGTGTGCGTGTGTGAAATTTACATGTTCTTTCTAAACATCGCAGAATTTAAACACTAAATATTTTCTATTAAAGTAAAGAATTATTGAGTAAGTGAAATCTAAATCTGCAGAGAGAGAAACAAAGAACTCTTTTCTATTCACCAGTGAATGAATTGAACAGCATAGAAAAGATTCAAAAAACAGCAGTGATGACCAGGTATATAAAATTTCCCATGCAATAAGAAAGCGATTAAGGATTCCATGGTTGTGGTTGAATGTTCATAAGAAAAGTAGTTAATTATTGGATTGTGTTTGAATGCTCATAATGTGTTTGCAATAATCTCCACTGAAGAACTACTTGTTCCCATGGTAGCCATCAGGTTGGAGCAAACCTAGGTAATGAACAATATACTTCTCAAATTTTCAATCAAAAAATTGAAAGGATGATTGTTCTTGTTTCTAGTTTCATGAACATCTAAAAAAAAAATTCTAGTCTCAGAAAACAACTTCTAGCATCATTTTTATTTTCTGGAAACACCAAATGCAACAAGAGAAAGAGAAAAAAAGTAACCAAAGCATGAACAATGAACAACCAAAACAAGGAGTTCCAGTATTTTATTTAGAAAGCCAATGAAGAATCTCACTGATAAAGTCACTGAATCCACAGGCAAGTACTAATTCTTAGAAATTTTGCTTTAACAACACTCAAATAAAACATGAAAATCGTCATAATAAATCACTCAACCGAATCACAGATAAACAACACAATTCAATACTTTTAAAAACCTAATTGAACTGCAACAGAGAGTCAAATGCATGAATGTACCATTACCACCACAAAAAGAGCAAAATGGAGCACCTGAAAGGGGATCAAAGTCAGAGAACGCTCTCCGGTCTCGCCATGAGGCAATGGATCAAACTCTGCCCCTTCATCCATCGATTCCAGCCGCCTCGGCGTTGGTGGTACGCCAGACACAACATCCTGTTCACGAATCAATCAAATTTTCACAAAATTAACCAATGCAAAAATCAAACAAAATGCATATCTTGTGCATATGTGAGTGTATACAAATAATCAACTCTGAGAAACGAAAAGGAAAGAAGAGAGAACAGAGAGAAACCTGAGAGAGGAGAAGAGAACCGAATAAGCCGGCGAGGAAGAAGAAGGAGCACAAGAGGAAGACAGCAGGTAACCCTACCTTGGATCCGAAGCTCCTCCACAAACAACTACTACGTCCTCCTAATGATCCTGCTTTACCTTTGCTTTTCATTTGCTCGATTAAATTCAATTCTATAATTTCTCTCTCTCTCTCTCTCTCTCTCTCTCTCTCTCTCAAATTCGATAGTTTTTTCTTCGAGAATCTTTGTTGTTGATGTAGAAAGATAGAGAGAGAGAGGGGCCGGAATCGTCGGCACTAGTGGAGAGTCCTCATCGACGTGAGTGGATTCGTCTTGGCTTTGCACGCGGCGGGAAATGGGATTAGAGAGAATTCGATTGTGCTTTCTGGTTAGTTGGCTCCTAATTGTTTACTCCATTTTTTTGGGCCGGGACGGCGAGGGTAGTTAAGATTATTCTTAAAAATTATACAAGCTCGTAAATTTATAATTTTTTTTTACTAATAAATGTGTCATATATTAATAAAGAAAAATGCTTTGGAGCAATAATTAGTGCTCTCTCTAATTAGGTGGCAGTGGGTCCCGCCATTAATGATGTGATGTTTTGGTCTTGGAGTTGTGTTTTTTTTTTTTTTTTTTTTTTACTTTTTTAATACATTAGTGCTATTAGTGATGATATTTTTAGTGAGATGAATCATTGTTGATTAATAAAATTTTGAATTTTAAAAAAACATTATATAGTGAGTACAAAAAATTTGGGACATTTTGAGAAGATATTTTGGCTATTATATCAATTTGATCTCTATTTTTATAATGGCATGATTTTAATCCATTTAAAATAGAATAAATTATTTCAAATAATACGTTAACGCCGTAATCATTTTTTAAAAGAGTGAATGAATTATTTTACTTATTGATTTTAATTAATTTCTTAAAATAATATTATTAACTGGACTAAATTGACATACTTTTTAAAAAATTAATAGTCAAATTGATACAATTATAAATTTATAACTACAAATTACAATAATTAAATTAATACAATAGATAAATTGAAATGATTATGAGTATGATTTACCTAAAAAAATTGTAAAAATTATTTATTTTGTAGCATCACTCTAATTTAT
This sequence comes from Camellia sinensis, assembly GCF_055761805.1. Lineage (NCBI taxonomy): Eukaryota > Viridiplantae > Streptophyta > Magnoliopsida > Ericales > Theaceae > Camellia > Camellia sinensis. The sequence continues at coordinate 215,924,071 of NC_138961.1, forward strand.
GTAATATTTTCTTTATAAATTTCTGTAAGATAAATATTTTTAAATAAATAAGTAGTCTTCCATTATTGAGACTTTTTTGTTTGTTTGGTTTTTTTGTTTGACTTTTTTAACTTTTTAACTTTGTTTTAGAAATTTTTTTTATCCTTTTGTGATTTTTAACTTTTTTTTTTTGTTCTTTCGTAATTTTTTTAGCTCAACTCAAAAACCAAATGACCCCTTAAAAGTAGGTCTTGTTGATGAGTATTAATTAATGCAATTTAAAAAAAAAATTCTCTTTTATAACACGCATTTTGATTAAGAAAATTATACTATAATTTAAACTTCTTAATAATTTTTTTAAGATTTGATAGCTAGATTTAATTATCATAACATTTATTTATTTCATATATGTTAATAAATATTTTAGGATGCTTATTAAGATTTGATATCTAAATTAGCATTTAACTATCATAACATTTTAGGGTAATAAATTATTAATTACTGGTTGCACGTGGCGACGAGACTGATTTTGACGGTGGTGCCAATCCGTGAACTGACATCATTGGTCCATGACAGATGGAGTCCACTTGCTTTTTTTTACTTTACCTTTTGCAACGGTTGATGCAGATGGAGTCCACTAGGACCAATACCATCCGAGTCTGGTTTTTGTTAATGGGTCATGCTCCGGAGCTCTAATTAGAGCTGCAAAAGTGCAGCTTTAATGAGCTGTCACATATATATAAAAAAAAAAAAATAGTAAACTAAAAGACAAAAAAAAAGAAAGAAAAAGACAAATTAGAGATACATTAGAGGTTCTTTTTTAGTGGTCTAAATCATTTTTGTTTTGTTAATTTAGGTCTTGTTTGTCAAGTATTATTTTTAATTTAAAAGTTAAAAATTTATTTAAAAAATTTAAAAAATTATAATTTATATTAAAAAGTTAAGTCTGCGTTTGGTTGTGTTTTGTAAATGTGATTTGAGAGTATGAGTTGTATTTTGAGTTTGTGTGTATTAGAATTATGATTTGAGTATAGAAAATTTGTTTAGTAAAGAGTTTTGAAAATAGTTTTGGAAAAGAAGTTTGATTTGAGTGGGAAATTGTTGATGTGATATTTGATATGTGATACAAAAATTTACAACTCATAACTAAACATACAACTCAAAATTATTTTAAAGAACATTAAAAATTAAAAAAAATTCAGAAAATATTTTTCCCAATTATATAAATCAATTGCAAAAAAAAAAAAAAAAAATTCTGTACAACGGAGGACATCCAGGTGGATGTCCCCTAGGACGTCCGGACAGTCTTCCCCTGGGCAAAATTTTCACAAAAGCAGCGACTGATACACAGAGCTCTTTGCAAAGCCCGTGAAAATTGATTCCAAAACAACAACCAAACATCTTACTCAAACGCACGTGTAGAAACACGTTTACAAATCACAACCAAGCAGAGCCTAAAAGTTTTGAGTATGTTTGGTTTGGTTTGGTTTGGTTTTAGAAGAATAATTTTTAAAAATTATTTTGGGAGAGAGAGTTTAGAAAATTTTTTGGTTTGTTTGGTTGTGTATTTTAAAAGTAGTTTTAGAGTTTGAGAGTTTGAAATGATTTGATATTTTGTTATAATTGAGTAGATGTGTGTGAGAGAAAAAGTGATTGAGAAAGAAAGAGAAGAGATAAAAAGTGATTGATTGATAAGTAAGAGAGAGAAAGTGATTTTAGAAATTGTTTTGAAAAATTTACAAACCAAACAAATTTTTTTCTCAAAATCACTCTACAAATTCAAACCAAACATACTCATTTTCTTTCTATTTTTTTTTTTTATATATTTTCATAAAAAATTAAAAAGTCATTTCAAATATACTAAATTTTTTTTTATTTTATATTTTAATTAAAAAATTAAAAAATTATTAAAATAATCTGTTCTTAAAATAATTTCTTATTTGAAAAAATGTTTTAGGGCCTCCCCAATTTATATTTCAAATTTTGATATATCGAACAAAATTAAAGGTTGTCAAGGCATTTATAAGTTCCATTTATAAAGTCAATTGGCTTCTAACCGCGTTTGCGGTGCACTGAGTTGAAGGTTTTGAATTTGCACGGATGGATCAGTCACGTCTCTTTTAAATTATAACATTTTTTTATTAATATTTTATTTTTGACCAAAAAAAATATTAATAATAAAATAAAATTGAAGGTTTGGAGCACCTTCACCCGAAATGTTAAATCTAAGAGCTAGGTTAGAGATTTAAAAATTTTACCAAATATTTTTTTATAGGTGTGAGATTCACATAGGATTTATATGATATGTGTAACGCCTTCAAAATAACAACATTAAACCCATCAGATAAGACATGCATTTACATATAAGCTAACCACATTCTTTTATTCATTAAAGTTCCATTACATAAGTATTACATGTTAACATCAAAACAAAATGCCCTACGGGCTTATAGCTTTCCAAGTTAACACTTGGTTACAACAAAAGAGTACTAACTCGTTTACACATTAAGCCCTTGGCTTGAAGTTACATGTAATACATCAAAAGTTAAGCGACAAAAGTATGTCCGCCTTTAGCCTCCCAGCTATGTCCTTGGAGGTGGCATGCTACCTGCACCTGAAAATGATATTCCCATATAGGGTGAGCCACAGCCCAGTAGAAATACACTAAACCAACCATGAACTATGACTAAAAGATTAGCAATTGATAAATGGCTAACACAGATACATTCACATAAATTACACATTTATGTCATACAACTTACGAGTCTGAGTTACCTTTCATTTTCCATTTTTCAACAAATAAGCATGCTAGCTCTATCATCATTTCCATAGATATGTATAAAAACTATATCCCACATTCAGATAAGCATATAAGCTATATCCACATTCTCAACAGATATGTATAACAACAATATCCCACATTCACAGATAAGCATATAAGCTGTATCCACATTTTACCAAGATAAGCATATAAGCTCTATCTTCACTTCTCTAGACAAGCATATGAGCTGTATCTACGGAGTTCATCCCCTATCTTCTCCCAACACTATCCGGTTTAGAGGTACATCCCCTATCTTCCCCTAAACCGCGGAGTACATCCCCTATCTCCTCCTCTACACATAACGTATATAAACACATTGGTTCTATATACAATCACCCAATACATACAGTTAGTGTATTCTATCAACCGTCAAGTTCCATGACACATTTCATTGATTAGTTTCAGTTTGCCTAATTATCATGCATTGTCTACAACAATCACGACTATCCTCCACCGATAGCCCAAAGCAGTTATTTCTAAACAGAAAATAAATGCACAAATGGATATTCAATCAACATTTCATTTCCTCATTTCTCACCATTAATTATCCCAATTAATCAAACAATGTAATTAGGCCTTTTTCATAATTACCATTTCAACCCTTAGGTCCCATTTTCATCAATGATTTAACATCAATTCCATTTCTCTATGCCAAACATGCATCTAGGTTTATTATGAATAAAACCCCAACTTTTGTAAAATTACACAAAAGTCCCAAACTTTCACAAAATTACCAAGCCAAGCCCAACATCTCAAAATACCAAAATTTAAAGACAAAATCCATAGAGAGGAGTAGGATATCCCTACCTCGAAGTTTAAGCCAAAAAGGAGATGAAGACTCGAAGATCAACTTGCTCCAAATCCAAACTTTTTCAGATTAAAACCAAGCTCTCAGTGCCCTCTATCTTTTTAACAAAGACCCTAGGCTAGATTCACACTCTAGGGAGATCAATTCTTAGAGAGAATATAAGTGTAGAGAGAGAGAGTCTCGAATCTAGGTTTAATCAAAAAAAGAAGATGAAAAAGTGATGTTCAAAACGCTACTGTCCGCTGATATAAAACACGCTCGCTCGAGCGAAGACTTGGTCGCTCGAGCGACTAGACACAGAAAACTCTCGCTCGAGCCAAGAAGTTCTCAATCGAGCGAAGAAAAACCCAGACCGCTCGAGCCAAGAAAAGCTCGCTCGAGCCAAGAAAGGCAACTCTCAGGTCCAGAACCAGACGCAACACTCGCTCGAGCGAAGCCACCCTGGCTCGACCCACCAGACACGAACCTCACTCTCGCTCGAGCGACAAACTCCTCGCTCGAGCGAAGGTCCAAAAATCTGGGCAGCAACACTAGGTTCCCAAACACAACCAACCTGTAACAAACCTGCCCAACACATCCTATAACTCAATATACAAAGTAAAGAGGATACAAACATGATAATAAACAACTACCAACATCCACGGACACATGTCCGGATCACTGTACAACAAGGGTAAACCCGGGATCGCTATAATATGAGTCTTACAATCATGTGAGACATTTAGTGAAAAATTTGATAAAAATTTTAAACTCTGTTTAGTAGAGCTCTTTAAACTTAATTCTACCATTACATTTGAGTGTGATGTTTGTTTACGGTTTTCAAAACATAATTCCACACATACTTTTGAAAACTCTGTCCAATGTGGGAAAATTTGGGCTAACCGGTCATCCTCCTGAACATCCGGCCGATTGACCGGAACAGTGCAATTTTTTTTTTTTTTTACCAAATGCCACATGTTATTTTTTATATTTTAAATAAAAAAAATTCAGAAATTTTTAAATTTTTTTATGAGTTTTGAATAGAATTTTGAGTTGTGTGTTTAGTTATGCGTTGCAAGTTTTTATATCAAATATCATATGTCACATTAAAAAATTTTCACACAATTCAAAATTCTTTCACCAAACAAATTTTTCATATCAAATCATAATATCAAAATTCACAAACTCAAAATATAACTCTATTCTCAAATCATATTTAGAAAACTCTACCAAACGCAACATTAGGGTCTCTAGCATTTTCCTAAATCTAATGTAACAATCTAACAACTCTATTTTAACATGAAAAATGAAATCCACCCGATATGCCAAATGCTAAGTTGACATTTGATATGAACTTAACATGTCAAATTTGACATCTTTCATATTGATGTCAAATGTTGAGTTCATCAAATAAAATAATTTCTTTTTTAAAAATAATAAAATAATTGATTTGACATATTAGATAAATAGTTTCTTTGTCAAATTGACATATACCAATTTGACACCTAAGCTTTCAAAAAATTTGACACCAAATTTTGAAGAGTTGGGTAGAGATGCTTAGATGACAAATTAACCTATGTTAATTTGACATCTCTTGAAAGTCTCCAACTTATATGTAAAATTTTATTATTGAAAGATGAATTAAAATATTATTTTATTTCTAAAAAAAATACTATAATTAAATATTTGACATAAGCTAAGGAACAAAAATTTGAGATCAAATTTAATTGTTAACGTGCCATGTAAGATTTGACATATCAGTTGGAGATGTTCTTAGACCCACAAAAAACTCTCACAATTTGACTCACATTGAGAGGTGGACAAATGTCGAGCCGACTGACACTACATAATAAAAGACTATGTTTGCCCAAATCCGGTCCAAAAAAATTATAAATCTCAAGCCCACTCATTGGGCTATATGTTAAAAAAAAATTAAAACATTTCATACGTAAATTCAATTACACATTATGTTTCTTAAATAAATATATTGACATCATTATAAATTGAAAGATTTATTATATAAATTCAATTACACATCATCAAAAATGTGAGTTTCAATAAAATCAACAAAGATAAAATCTAGATCCCAAAATATATATATTTTTTAATGTATTATAAATAATTAATTAATTTAATAAATCTCAAACCCAACCAATTGATACTTCGGACTGAAAATATTAGTCCAGTTTGGCCTTATGGACTAAAACAACCTTCCCAAGCCCTAGAAAAGTAGAGTTGAGCCAGGCACGCTACACGAGCCAATGGGTCGATGTCTACTCCTACACAAAGGTAGTATGATAGGTTTCAACTTTTAATTAGTTATGCACCCAAGAATATAAGGCCTACCTTCCTTATCACATCATTGTAGGTGAATTTATAGATCTAAATTGTGAGTTTCTGAGAGCATGTTTGTTTGGACAGACTGGATAAGAGGGGATTGTAAACCATCGGACTGTTAGTCTTGGGATATATTGTCCCTGAACTATTTAGTTAGACTGGATTTGTATCCTATGTCTGGATTAAACTATTTTTAGTAAATTCAATATTTGAATGGACGGACTGGATAAAGATAAATGTTCAAAAGATTATTTTACCCTTGTAATTTTTAATTTTTATTTAATATATAATTTTAAATTTGTAATCTATAATTTATAATTTAACAACACTAAAAAAATTTAATTTATACGGCTATAATTTTTAATTTATTATTTTCAATTAAATTAAATTTATAATTTATATTTTTATTTAATATATAATTTTAAATTAGCAACACTAAAAAAATAGTTTTATTTAATATATAAATTTAATTTTTTAACAACAATAAAAAAATTTAATTTATAAGGCCACAATTTATAAATTATTATTTTTAATTAAATTTAATTTATAATTTATAATTTTTATTTTTATTTTTATTTAATATATAATTTTAAATTAACAACACAAAAAAAATAATTTATAAATGTTCAAAAGATTATTTTATCATTTTTCAATTGTTTATTAAGTAATAGCATAAGGATAAAATAGACATTTCACATATTAGTCCCATAGAATACCAATCCCATGGAAATAATCCCATGGAAATAATCCCATTGTCCCCCTAGGATACAATAATTCCTCATATAAGGACTAATAGTCCAGAGAGACTTTTAATCCGGAGCAAAATAATTGAACCAAACAACGGACTATTAGTCCAAATCACATGGCCCAATCCTTCAAAAACAAACACCACCTTACTCTATATTTTTTTATAAAAAAAAATTATTTCAATTTTATCGTTTAAATTATTGTCATTTTTTATATTTAAATTCATAAATTATCAATTCCATCTATTTAATTCATAAAATTATCAATTTTTGCTAATATGATTTAGTTGGAGATGATTGTCGCATAGTAAGGCCAAGTTTGGCATACTTCAAATAATCTATCTTTTTATCTTTTTTTCATCACATCACCTCTCTACTTTTCTACACATCTTTTCATAAAAAGACAAAAAATACACTTATTTAGGGCATCCCAAACAACCCCTAACTATTAAAACCCAATTTGATATGTAAAAAATTATTTCAAAATTTGAATAATATAAACCATACAATCAAACACTTATTTTTGTTATAAAAACAGAAGGGAAAAAAAAATAAAAAATAAAAAAGAGAAGAAGAGTCCTTGGCTGCATGATTTAAATAAAATTTCTAAAGCGTAAACTTCATAAAGTTAGATTTTCACCATTTATTGATTTAGGAAATTGGAACATGCGAATTGAAATAAAAAATTTAGAGACTAATACTGTGTTTGGTTAAGGGATTTGAAAAGGGAAAGGAAAAGGAAAAGGAAAAGGAAAAAGGAAAAGATGTGTAAAACTAGGTAAAATGAAGGTATATTTTACTCACATTTCACCTAACTTTTCATTTTCCCTTTCTAAATCCTTCCTCCAATCCCCCAACCAAACACACCGTAAATAGATAAATTAATAGTTTTAGAATAAATTTGAGTAAATGACTAGTTTAGGGGATAAAAATAAAAATAATTATTAATTTATAATTTTTTTTGGTTGTCTAATTTCATTTATTTAAATTAATGACGAAATAAAAAAAAGTAATTACTAGTGAGAATATTATGTGAAATTATGAAATTGCCCTTCTACTTTCACATTCTTCTCGTCCCCTTCCACTCTCTCTAGCTCAGGCAATCAAGTGCAAGTCAGTGCCACTCGTGAACAAAGTGACAACTCGTGGATACGTGAGAAATGCACACAAAATAGCGTGGAAGTAAGCACTTGCCACGTTGCACAAGCCCGCCTCCCTCCCTCTCTTTCTACACCACCCAAAAATAAAATAAAATAAAATTATAGCAGATAGCATTTGGTTAATCTTACTAGACAATTCGACCAACATCTGTTATAAAAACAATATATATCGATTGATAATTATTGACTGAATAAATATCACTTTAAAATAAAAAATTAAAAATGTTACATATTTAGAAAGAAACATAAAGTATTTAAAATTTAAAATACGTGAATCTAATTCTTTTTTACTACGACCCATACCAAGTTTAAATCTATACAATAAATTTAAATTTTTTTTGATATTTTTTAAATTCATAACATTTTTGAAAATTTTATAAAGATACATATTTGAATTACAACAATATCGTGCCAGCCACATCAATCTAATGGACCATACACTTTCTCCAGCTGGCATTTCCTGAGAGGCCACTTCTGCCATGTGGCAAAAAAGTGGGCCAGCCGTCCATATGATCCTCCACAATTTTCGTCCACATAAATAATGCATGGTTCTCAAAAAATATGCAACCATTCTTTGAACTAGAGAAACAAATACAACAATTTTCTTTCCTCGCTTCTCTTCCATGTTCATCAGTTCACTACTGAAACTATTAACTTTGAAATAAATGCTCAGGCTAAATGTGTACTGCTCTTTAGTGCCTGGACCAAGACAAATCAAGATTGGAAGCAGATTTGCTTCATGGGTAGTTCAGTATCACAGAGCACAGAAGTTACCTCAGAGGATTAATGCTGTAAATGATGAGATGGATGGAGGGACTAGCGGATTACCTCGTCCGAGGTGGGACCCTGGTCTGGAATTCGAGGTCCCTTTTGAGCAAAGGCCGGTATGTCCACCTGCAACTTCACTGTGTTTGGATCTTGAATTTGTAGGACTTTTTTTTCCCTTCCCCTTTCTTTTCCCATTTTCCTCCACAAATCTCTCTGCAAATCCAAGATTCCGAGTCTATGTTACACTAATTCTTTCCACTAGATGTAAAAGCAGAAAGAATGATGAAATAACTGGCTTATGTTACTCAAATAAGAATTTTTGCTTCACTGGTCCAAATAGAAAAAGTAAGATTTGGTTTATGCAGTCTTACAATCGACAAATCAAACTGATATTAATCTGGGTTCTATAATAGGTGAATGAGTACTCATCTCTGAAAGATAGTGTTTTATATTCATGGGGCGAGCTGAGTCCAGGTTCCTTTTTCCTACGTCTTGGAGGTCTCTGGTTGGTGACTTTCACAGTTCTAGGGGCACCAATTGCAGCTGCAAGCTTCAATCCTTCAAGGGTAAGAAAACTACTAGTTCAAAATAAAAAAAAAGGGTAAGAAAACTATAAAAACATCCAGTGTAAATAAATATAACAAGGAAAAAAATGAAGAACAGTGTATACCATATCTGTAACCAAGATTGAACTAAAAGTCACTCCCTTCATCTTTCCATTTCTTAATTCATTTTTTTATGGTTTGAACAATGGCATAGAACAATTCATGACAGAAATGGTGAAATTCTAAAACCAGCACAACCAATGCAATCAAAGAAAGTTTTGGAACTTTTTTCCTAAAAGAAATTAAATAGTACCAGGAGCAGCAATCTCACATCTTAATATTTAAAGGCTATTGAGAAGGGAAATAAAAGGCTATGAGAAGAATGATATTGAAGTGCAAAAACATAATCGCATATAAGGAGATGATATATTGAGCAATTACATTCCCTCGACACAAAACATATCTCAAGTTCTGTATAGATTACTTCTCAATACAATTTTTTTTCAAATTCCTTAAAATTTCATGTATTGATTCTTGATTTGGGGTGATTCTATTTACACCCATCAAATTTTCTCACCACACCCCCTATGTGATAGCCCAGTTCCCCGTGCATGTGAGAGAGAGCTGGATGAGGTGAGAAAATTGGAAGGTGTAAATAGAAGCACTCCATTGGCTAACAATGTAAGTATGCTTGTAGCATTTGGTGAAACACGATGATGATGCTATTCAAATATCCTAAATTATCTATTCCTAATTCTGCAGGAACCTCTACGATTTGTTCTTGCAGCTGGAACAGGAACCCTTTTTCTTGTGTCACTAATAGTCCTTAGAATTTATCTGGTATCTTCTCCTTCATGTTAAAGCTATTTCATTACTGGAGTGTATGAGCCACTTGTGCAGAGATGACCAAAGAGAACTTTTCCAAGGAAACTATTTCACAAGTCGTGCTAAATGGTTTACACATAAGATTAGAATGGCTGAACTATTTTAATCCAGAAAACTATTATCAGAATATTGCTAATTTGTTTTCCTTTAATCTCTCTTTCTCGTTGCGAAATATTTGATCAATTATTTTCACTATCAACAATGATTTCCCCACTCGTCAACATGTATCAAAAGATGACTTTGTTCCAATTATAGTAATTTAATACAGGGATGGGATACAATTTTATCAAAGCTTACTAGCCAACAAAGGAGATGCATGCATTTTCAAAATTTCGGGTTGAAATTCAAATTTGTGCTGAACAAATTAAGATTTCCATGACGTTGAAAATGCAGTCCTTTGTAGTTTTCTTAGAAGAGGCATCATGCATTAATATAAAACCTTGATATAAAGCGAAGGCGTAATGTCATATCCAGACGAGATGCCAGGAATGTTGCTTTCTGAGCTAAGGGGGAATTAAGCTTCCTCATGTAAGCATGTGCGTGCATGAAGCAAGCCTATGTGCTAATACTCAATGAGTATACCACAAAAAGTAGCAATCATACTTGTGACTAAATCATGTTTCTATTTGAATAATGTATTACTATGGAAATTGTTTCTTCACAACACTGATTGAGCTGAGCTCAATGTTCATTTAACAAAACATCAATAATTTTAGGTTCATGGTTGTCTTGGTATAACTTATTTTTAAAATTTTGCATCTTGCAGGGATGGAGTTATGTTGGTGACAGACTTCTATCAGCAGTGATACCTTATGAAGAAAGTGGATGGTATGATGGACAAATGTGGGTAAAACCGCCAGAGGTTGGTACCCTTTTTATTTAATCATTTATACTATTCTTCATGAGGGTTGGATTGGAGACCTAAAGTTTGTGTTCCTTAAATATTCTTATACATAAAAATAACTCAGGAACTGCTTGAATAAACGAGAAACACATTGTGATGAGTAAAGATAGGGATCATGAAAAAACTTTCATGAAACTGATCATGAAAAATTTATGGCCCTTGGATTACCTTGATTAGTGTGTAGTGCTTTATTTTATTAAGTGTAATCCAAAGGTCATAAATTTTTCATGATCATTTTCATGAAAGTTTTTTCATGATACCTAGTATTGCCCCATTGTGATTGTTTTTGTTCTTTTTTTTTTCTTTGTTCATATACTTTTCTCTTATAAGGTCTTTCCTTTGGTGACCTATAATCTTATTCATCAGGGGCGTCAACTAGTCAGAATCGGAAAGACATGATAGATAATACACTAATGGGCTCTCTCTCTCTCTCTCTCTCTCTCTCTCTCTCTCTCTCTCTCTCTCTCTCTCTCTCTCTCTCTCTCTCTCTCTATATATATATATATATATGGAAGTGCATAGTGTAAGCTTTCAATTTTCATAGACATCACATAGCAGAAAATTTTCAAAGAAACATAGTATAGGGAAATTAACAAGGGGGGCAACTATGTCAGAGTAGGCAATTAATTACATAAAATCCTCTATAACAAGGTCACTTAATTGATGAAATAGTTAAATGCTAGTTGTAGACGTTCCCGAACGTCCCGGGAGAAATCCCGTTTTGTCCATTGGGCTCACTACAGTTCGGACTCAACGTCACGGTTCTGTATCTAATGTCGCAGAGTGCAATGCAAGACCGATGAATCATCAAAGAGTCCAAATCTGGCAAATCATTTTGAAAAACTGATTTTTAGAAAGAAGTGCCAAACATGAACTGCTTTGCCAGATACAGAGTTGCCACCTAAATATTTTATTTTGGGGAAATTTAGGAAACCTTGACTCGTGCCTAAGGCCACGTGTCCGTCATCACCAAAGTTGTCTCGGCTTGGGAACTTGGGTACGATTGGGGAAGGTTACTTCGTGAGCACCCCCGCTCGCCCGATCAAAGATCGGCCTCTACTAACCATGATATCGAGTTTTGAAAACATTATGTGCTCTTATTCCGGTTATTAGCCTAGAATTACTATGTGATGCGCACAGCATACAAGTACAGACTAGATTGCCTAAGTTGGAACAAAGCATCGCATATCCGATTGTTTTGAAAATGGATTGAAGTTTGCTACTCGCAAGTAGGCTAAAACACGGGTTTCAACGAATTATTCCAACTCAAGCAACCCAACCTTCACCCACAAGCATTCAGGCAGTTATATCATATAAGCACATAGCCTCATGGTAACCATGCTATCATGGCAGTCACTCACACACATGCAAGGATGCTAAAGCATGAACACTTACCGAGTACTCCAAGCCAAAGAAAGAAACTAATTAGAAAATATACATGAATCCTAACTATACTAAGAATGCCTACTACAGCACATGTAAAAATGCAACTAAGATAGGCTCGGCTATTCTAAAATGACATATGAAATGCAACAACTGATACACGTATTCAACTCGGAATTGAAATACAATGCAGTTAGTATGATGCGCCGAGCCCGGTGCATGCGAGACAGATGAATGGATGCAAACATACGAGCATAAGGATGCTAATTTAAACGTGCCCTCAAACTAACCATCATAAGCTGGTAAATAAAAGGGAGAAAGACGTGGGGTTGGAAGACATACATCACACACACGCACACTTATTACAACATTGCCCTCTTCGGAGGGTCCGAATAAATAATACACAACCGAATGAATAATGAATTACAACTAATTATTACACAACCCTAATTAATTAACAAATTAACTAAAATAAATAAGCTAGCATGCAAAACATATGAAATGGACTGCCTCAGCTCGGTCTTGAATGACAAGGAATGCATGCATGCTCGAGTCGCCTTGCTGAAAAATCCATCGCGATGCCCCGATTTGCCTCTGTTTGCAACTGGTCCTAGAACATTGTACAAAACTCTAGAAGGCTGAAACTCCACCATGCTGTAGGGATACTACCGACCAGGTTTTGCTGTTGGCTTCCGACTTGCTGCAACAGAGAGCAAGAAAGGGGCATGGCAAAGTATTTTCAACATATGTGTGCACGACCACTCTCTCCGTCATTGCATGAGCTCTAGAGAGTGTAGTCCTCGATCCTTGTGCCACCAATCACGTATCTCGATGCATGATGGCTGAGGAGTCGGATTGCATGACTCAATGTCAAATGGATGCACAAATGAACACAATAAGGCCTAAACTCCATCATGGGTAATCCGGAGTGTCGGCGACCGAGAATCGAGACACGTTTCGTCACTTGGAGTACGAAACGTCCCTCGTTTCCCGTGTCTGGACTAAACCCTACTCCAAACACAATGCAATACATATGGCATGCATGAATGCAACTCTAACATGCAACCTAAACATAATGCCACTAAATGATGCAAACATGCAAATGATGATATGCAAACATGCTACTAGCATACACAATGCTATGAAATAATTAATGGCATACTCAATGTACATGAAAACTATATGGCATACGCAATGCACATATGGAGACTAACAATGAAATGATCAAGGCATACACAATGCAATGGTCAATCATGTAACAACATGGACTAAATGGCATATACAATGCAAGATGGACTTAAACTAAAATGAATGGGCCTCAGCCACACTCAAATCAGTGGCCAAACATGATGAAATTAAAGGCAGGAACACTCATGCAAACATGCCCAATGCAAGGGACCGAACTTAAGGCATCAAATGCCACTCTACCAAAGCATGGCAAGGGATGAAATATGGCATACAATCATAAATTTTTCAGCTCTGAAATGACATGAAAGATGGTCCCGAATCATGCAAACACCTCACACAATGCATGCTAGATGGCCCGAATACCGAAACTAGCGAAGCGCATTACACTAGAGGTACGCAAAGCAATGCACAAATGGCAAAACCAACCCCAAACAGACCCTAGGCAGGTCCAAGATAGTGGGAAAAGTGGACTAAAATGATGGCTCGAAAGGCATGGAAATGAAGTTCATGTAATGGTCCAAAAACGAGGCATACAAGCATGACTCTCAAATGCATTTAAAGAGTGGAAAACATGGGAATATGGCATACATGTAAGCTCTGAAATATGATGCACAATGGTCCCAAAACATGGAAACACCTCAACATAAGCATGCAATAGGCTTCAAAACTCAAAGCTAGGCAAGGGTATTGAACTACAACCATGCATAGCAAGCATCATTCGACCATGAGGCATAAAAATAGAACTAAGGCAGTCCAAAACATGCACAAAATCAGTTTAAAGCATGGCCAAAAGGTGTTAAAATCAAAGGCCAAAATAGCATGCAATGCAAGCTAGTAAAGAAGATTTGCACTACAAGCATGTGAGGCAATCCAGAGGTCACCAAACCAGCAAAAGCCAGAGGTATGACATGCCAAATAAAGCCCAAAAAACTACTGAAACATAGTCTATGCATGCAAGAATGATAGGCTTCTTTGATAGGCTATAAAGATGGTTGTTCTACACATGCAAGATGGACTCCCAAAATGGAAAAATGGGCTCTAGGAAGAGCCTATGCAGGTCCTAAAACTCACCAAAAATGGCCTAAAACATGGCTGGGAAGCATGCAAATAAGGGCTCCTTTATTAGGCCAAATATGCTAGTAAACAAGACAAGGGGTGAGAGGGTCACCCCTCTCTGATTTTGGTGCTTAAAATAGCATGCTAGCCACTGAAAATCCACTGGATTTCAGTGGCTAAGAGACCAAACAAAGGTCAATGCAAAGGCCCTAAGGCATGGCTCAAAATAAGATGAAATGAAGCATGCAAAGGGGGTAGATGGCCCCCAACATAAAAATGGTCTTAAACAAACATGTTAAGGACCTCAAAATAAGACTTTTTTTCAGTTTATGACAAAGCCCAAATATGCTTTCAAGTATAGCTAAAAGATGAAGCAAAATAAAGACCAAAAGGGAGAAAGTGTGTTACCCTTGTAGCTCAGCAACTTCAGCAGCTTCCGGACCAAAAATGTAGCTCGTCGACCTCTAAAAAAGGCCTCCAAGAAGCTTAGGTTGGTGTTGGAGGGGTTAGGCTAGGAGATGATGTGAAAAGGGCCAAAAACTTCACACTTTCTAAGCCTAGAGGGAGAAATATAGAGGGAGATAGATGTATATACCTTAGAGAATTTCAGAACCTTTTGCAAGGAAGAGGAGGGCCTCTCTTATAGAGATATAAGGCCAAAGCTTCTCAAAGAAGCTATAAACCAAGGCCAAAGATCCTCCATACACGTGTGTGGAGGATGCAGTCTGTGCCTCCCAGCTGGCACAGTTGGAATCAACTCACTGAGACAGAACTGAAGGGAGTAGGCCGACCAGTTCAGGTGGTCGGCCAGCCACTTTAGGTGGTCGGCCAGCCAGTTCAAAAGGGTCAACTCAACAAAAAGTGGTCGGCAGCCCCATTTGGTGGTCTCCCAACTGAATGCAAGCTAGTAGTATGGTGGGAGACCAGCAATTGTGGCCCAAAAATGAGGGAGACCAGTTACCTGTCAAGAAAATCGGTCGGCGGTAGAAAAGTGGTCTCCAAGGAGAAAAGGTGGTCTCCCACCCTTGTACCACCTTCCAAACAATGAAAATAGGGTCTATGCCAAAAATGAACTAAGACGGATGCAAAACGAGGGTTCGGGGGTCAAAACGCGCAGCCGGGTGCCCCGAAAATAGGCTGTTAAGCATTGAAAGTGGCGTGCGACCACAAAGGTGGTCTCCCAGGCCACAGTGTCCCTCTAGAGAGAGGAAACAAGGTGTGTGCCAAAAATCGGAGCAAACGGAGAAAGTTAAGCGGTCCCGAACCGAGGTGCACGGCCGACGGCTCCGAAAACCGAAAATTGGTCTCCAAATTGGAACAATGGTCTACGACCACGAAAAGTACGAGACCTCTTCTTCCCTTTGGGAAGAGAAACAGAACCTGGTTCGCAAGTCGAGGCAAAGCACAAAAGAGTCCCAAAGTCCGGAGACAAGACTCTCAGTTGAGACTCCGTAACCTGAGCACAATATACACAATCACCGAGCGCTCAATCGATGACGTCTGAGTCTTAAGGTCGGTCAAAAATGGGGCGTCTACAGTTGCCCCTCTTTGAAAGAACTCGAAAGTCATAAGTGACGGGAGTGAATGTCAAAGCCCAGAGATGATCCATTTTTGACGAGGCCAAAGACTTAAACAAACAGGCGAGATAAACAAGAGATGTGCCCGCAGGCAGGGGCAAAATGCAAGAGACATGCATAAAGCCGGTCATAACTTATGATCATGCAAAGAAAGCTGTAACGAAACAAATATATATAATAAATGCAACAATTTAAGCAGGAATGCAAAATGTTATGCAGGAAGATTTTGATAATTGGACTTATACGCTACGCGAAGCCGGTTGGAAAATTGTACTTATACGCTACGCGTAGCCGGTTTGAAGATTGGACTTATACGCTAAGCGAAGCCGGTTTGACAATTCAGGATTTATGCAATGCAATGCAATGCAATAGCTAGGAAGTGAAGGTACCTTACAAGGGCAATTGGCAATGACCTACCTCATGCTGCTAGGGACCTTCCCCTTCTTCTCGGTTGAACCGCAGGTACTACTTTTCTCCCTGACTATGGTCGCAGCCTTCCCTATTCTCCAATAGGGTGACAGATTAGGTTGGTTTAGTATCCAGAATTGAGGCGCATACACATGCTATCTCAATCTATGGGGCTGCCATATAGATTTCAAGCCGAGGATATACCCCTGGGTATTTAAACTAGACTTTAGTCTCGGAAATCCCGAACCTCTGCGTTCTAGGCATGAGCCATTCGAACTCTAGTTTCCACCGTCTCAGTTGGTCTTCTAGGAACTCACTGCAAACACAGGCAGGTGGCTATACCAGACCGCCGGAAGTCGTTCGGGCACGACAAACACCAAAGGAATTGTACCTTTAGAGGATTTAAGGTCTCCTAGACCGGAAAGTGCACAAGACAGTGCGAATAAAGATGCAGGATTTAAGGTCTCCTAGACCAGAGGATTTAAGGTCTCCTAGACCAGCATAAAACAAATATGATGCGATGGATGTAACAGATAGAGCAATAGATGCAAAAGGGGTAATGCACTCCAACCACGCTGGAATCGTGAGAGGAGGAAGAACAAAGAAAACCAATCAAGAGAGTGTTTCACTCAACCGGAGATAAATTCCAAACACGCTGAAATTGTGTGAGGAAGGGGACACTCTAACCATGCTAAAATCATGAGAAGAGGCCTGAAAACAACTGCCTAGGTGCATACACAACGCAACCTGAGATGAATTCCAAACACGCTGAAATCATGTGAGGAAAAGAACACTCTAACCACGTTGAAATCGTGAGAATAGGCTCGAAAACAACCGCCTAGGTGCATACATAATGCAACCTGAGATAAATTCCAAACATGCTGAAATCGTGTGAGGAAAAGAACACTCTAACCACACTGAAATCATGAGAAGAGGCTTGAAAACAACCGCCTAGGTGCATAAACGACGCAACCTGAGATAAATTCCAAACACGCTGAAATCGTGTGAGGAAAGGGACACTCAAACCACGCTGAAATCGTGAGAGGAGGTCGAAAACAAAATGCCCAAGTGCATACACGACGCAACCTGGGATAAATTCCAAACACGCTGAAATCGTGTGAGGAAAGGGACACTCAAACCACGCTGAAATCATGAGAGGAGGTCAAAAACAAACGCCTAGGTGTATACACAACGCAACTTGAGATGAATTCCAAACACACTGAAATCGTATGAGGAAAAGAACATGCTAACCACGCTGAAATCGTGAGAAGAGGCTCGAAAACAACCGCCTAGGTGCGTATACAACGCAACATGAGATAAATTCCAAACACGCTGAAATCGTGTGAGGAAAAGAACACTCTAACCACGCTGAAATCGTGAGAAGAGGCTCGAAAACAATCGCCTAGGTGCATACACGACGCAACCTGAGATAAATTCCAAACATACTGAAATCGTGTGAGGAAAAGGACACTCAAGCCACGCTGAAATCGTGAGAGGAGGTCGAAAACAAAATGCCCAAGTGTGTACACGACGCAACCTGGGATAGATTCCAAACATGCTGAAATCGTGTGAGAAAAAAGACACTCAAACCACGCTGAAATCGTGAGAGGAGGTCCAACAACCCGCCCAGCGCGTCTACAACGCAACCTGAGATAAAACCCGCCCAGGCCCGCGCATCAGGTGTCCTGGGATAAATTCCAAACACGCTAAAATCGTGTGAGGAATGGGACACTCAAACCACGCTGAAATCGTGAGAGGAGATCCAACAAACTATCAGGTGCGTGCTCGGCGTAACCTGAAAAAGTCTCGGAGGACAACGATCCTAAACGCAGCTCGACGTAAAAGGATAAATGATACAAGATAACACAAGGTGCAAATAAACGCAATAAGTGCGATGATACAATACATGTTACAAGCAATGTAGAGCATGATGTTTAGGGAATGCAATAAACAAACAAAGCGGCACTTTAGAAAGCACCTCATGGAGTGAGTGGCGGTAAACCACTTTACTCTGATGGGGATCTCCCTCCCATTGTGTTCTTCGAACACTTACCTTCAACTCGCAGTACAAAGGTCCTAAAATGCTGACAAGGGGTAGCTTCGGCATGCAGAAACCACAAATGTCGTTTTCCTTCTTGATCATATTCACAACTTTCCCTCATTGTAAACATAGCCAAGATAACTTTGACGGGGAATCGTACTCAGGGAGAGCACTTCTGATTGCCATTCTAGCTTTGAAACAATCAATACAGTACTCTGCTCACTCTGAACACATAGCTCATACAGCACACTGCTCATTCTGAACACACAACTCATAACACTGTACTCTGTTTCTTTTGAACATACAGCTCATAACACAGTATTCTGGTCATTTTGAACACATGGCCCATAATAGCACACTGCTCACTCTGAACACACAGCTCATAACACAGTACTCGGTTTATTCGGCACACAGCTCATTCCGAACATATGGGATGTAGTGAGAGAACTTGCAGAAGTTGAAACAAACTCAGGCGCTCCAAATTTTCCCTCTTTTCTTTTATTTTGCTTTGTAGCCCGGAACTTTCATAGTTTCAGATGGGTCCTAATTTTTACTATTCTTGTATGACCTAGGTTGAACCCTACGGTTTTATGAAAGAACAAATTCTGTTTTGCACAAATGTGGAGAATGGCATGGTACTCTGAGCACAAAACAATTTTTTGAAAGTGAGATGAGAAAAAGGGTTCTCAACCGGGTATTGAGCCTACAACTGACCACAGCCAAAAAGACTCAACAACGAAAAACAAAAGGTAGAACAACCTAAACACAACTCAACAAAGGAAAAACAAGGTAAAATAACCTAAACACAACTCAACAAAGGAAAAACAAGGTAAAACAACCTAAACACATCTATTGACACTCAAACGACTCAAAACAAGAATCGAAACAAACAAAAACACACAAACACAATACTCAGCTGTGTTATAAAGGTAAGAGACCTCTCGATGCACGAGGAGCCAGTTTCTCCGGGTATTGTTTCCCACCCTTTCTCACTTGTGGTTCTCACATCACTCGGTCCTCAAGCTCTATTTTTCTGAAAAAAAGCCATTTTCCTCACTTTTCTCTCAGCACACATCTCTCTATTCTTCAATCTCTCATTTTTTATCCCTCCCCTGGGTGGTTGATGGATAAGCAGGAAGTTGTGGGCTCTTGCCCTTGGTATTCTACCATATTCTTGTTCTTGTTCACAACATGAATTTCTCCCACTGAGGGGCTGGGCTATAACTGGGTGTGTAGCAAATCTGCAGCTGACATCGGTTGACGATGCTCTGCTGGGGAGTTTGGACGCGATTAGATCTATCTAGATGAGGAATTGGAATATCTTGATCCATTCCAGCTTGTGCTTCGCACTTGGCTCGATACCTCGCTACTTAAAGGATGTGAGAGCTTTTTGTCCTTTTGCGGTTAGCTTCAGTGGTACCCTTTTCCGGCAGGTATGAGTGCCCTTCTTGGAGAGTATGTTGGCAATGGGGAAAAGACAGAAAACCTGACTCAACTGTGCCCCTAGTTCATCATTTTGACCATTTTTTTGTTTTTGGCTTTCTATTAAAACAATTTTGACCAAAATGAGAGTTAGATTAACATGCTTGTTCGATTTTTTGATTTGAAATCATGCAAGTCAGGTTATGAGCACTGAAAATTTTTCTTTTTTGGGTCCAAGAAATGGTCCAGTTTTGGAAAAATGGAGTAATTTTCGAGAAAATTAGTCAACTTCATTAAAAATTCTCAAAACTGTTTTTACAAATGGCCACTGCTCAACGAGCGCAGAATTTACTCTTGAGATGCACAACCTCAGATCCAAAATAATGAAAAATTGCCCCTTGTCTAAACGGCACTGCATGGCAACTGAAAGTTTCCCCTAGTCTGAATAGCACCACAGTACTGCACGGCAACAGAAAGTTGCCCCTAGTCTGAATAGCGCCGCAGCACATGGCCACCAGTCCTCATAATGACAATTACAACCAAATTCTCGGATACAGAGAAGACAAAGACCAGAACCGTCACATGGACACAGTCGAATTTGAACTGTTTTACGGTTGTACTTCAGAATGAAGTTGCCTACGTATCCCAAACATAGGAATCAAGCCTTGCGTAGTTCGGGGGTTAAGGTACACTCGGGTATTAACCTCTCCTTTTGTGCTCTAACTTTTGCCAAGGCCGCCCTTTCTGGGTTTTCAACCTTGCAAGCTTTGTTTTTCTTTTCAATTCTTTTCATTTCTCTTCTTCTTTTTTCTTGTTCATTTTTTCTTTCCATTTTCTTCATTTTTCTTTTTTTTTTCATTCTTTGCATTTTTATTATTATTATTTTTTTTGTTCTTTTTCTTGCTCTAACTTTTGCCTGGGTCGCTTTTCCGGGTTTTCGGCCCAGCGAGCCTCTCAAGGGTAAAAGTGTAGCATTGTCCATGTCAAATAGTTTTGAGATCCTGAAGTCATCTGACTCCAGGAGAATGGCTGCTGTTCACTGACGATGCAGGAGTCCATCCAATGGGGGGCTAAATTTGTCCCTAGTGTTGTGGATAGGAACTCGGTTATCCTTTAGCAATACTTTCTTCTTTCTTCCCTTTTGGGATTTGGCATTCTTGCTGATCTTCATTAGCTTGAGCAATGACCCCATTTTTGACTCTTCGAGCACATCTGACATATTTGCCCCTAGTTCAAGGTCTGCTTTTGATCTAGCTTCACAAACTTCCTTTGATCACATCTGATATTCTCGCCCCTAGTTCATGGGCTGCTTCTGATCCGGCCACACGGGCCTTACATTGTGGTTAACCGTTTGAACTTTCTAAATTAAGGTTCAAGGTTTGGAAACAAATGGGTTGAGTCTCGAGGCTGAGAGCGATCCTAAGCTGCACAATCTCAAGAGTGATTCCACACAGGTCTTCGTAGAACTACGCAAAACATTTTTTGGAATTTTTTAAGAAAGCGACTAATCGCTCGCGTTGAAGACAATGCAGAACCAATCTGGATCAAGCCAGGATCCTTCTCAGTACTCACATTAACAAACATGATCTCATTCATTGAGGGATTAGCATGCCTCTTTTTCTCTCACTTGATCAAATTTTTGTAAATCCTGAGGAACTCCTTCCTCTTTGTTTTCAACACATTGTTCGAAAAGTTTTGAAAAACTAAGGTCAAATGCAATGATTTCAAGGCACAGAAGAGCAGGTGAAATATATTGCCGTTTTATTCAAGTTTCCTGGCACAACTGGCGCAAGGCAGAAGCAAACACAAGAGTGTGAAAATCACTACTGTTTTATTTAGATCTTCTGGTGTTACTGGCTCCAAGGCAGAAACAGACTCAAAAGAGTGTAAAAGACATACACAAAACAAGAGAATGATGTCCGAGGTAACACCCCCGGAATCACCCGACTCCAACGTAACAGGACTAACTCAATACAACAAGACAGACCCGACTGACTCAGTACAAAAAGACTGATTATCTACAAAATAACAAACTGACCCAATACCCAAGTCAGAAAGTACAAAAACTAGTATTTGCATATTGCTCAAAACAGTGCGTGCCATTCCCATGTCTGGAGTAAATCGAGCGCCACCCGCAGCTGGTTCATTCCCCCGATCACATGGTCACATTATCTCCCAAGTTCACCGATCCAGTGCCGATAGACTTTGCCGAGCTTGGCGCGGCAATGACCCCGTTCTCAATCAAATCTTGCACTTCGTGGCGAAGATGAAAGCAATTGTCGGTGCCATGATCGATTTGTTGATGGAAGACATAGTACTGGGCAGCATCATGCGTAGCCGGAAGAGGATTCGGGAGAGGCCGAGGCTCAAGGGGTTTGAGATGGCCTTGTCCAACAAGGATTTGGAGAGCTTTGGACAAAGGCATATAGAGGGCATAGAAGACCCTCTGACCTCGGGGTTGGTACTTTAAAGTTTCTGGATTTTTGCTGGACACACCAGCAAAGGGATTGGCAGGTGCTGGCCTGGTTTGTCGATCTCTTCCGAGTGCAGGTTTACAGCTTAAAAGATCATTTCTAGTACGACAACCCTTCTCCCGGTTTTCCCCTTGCTTCGAACTGCTCTCATTCTGAGTGACGAAAGTATCCTCTACAATCTTTGCAACAACTACGAGCACTTGCTGTGTGTTTAGCCCTTCCATTTTCAAAGCCTCCACAACGCACATAAGGTGTTCATGGGGAGCAATGCCTGCCCCTACCTTGTTCTTACCACTAGCCTCCACTTTGCCAAGGGATTGGCCTTCTTCCAATACAACCTGTCCCAAGATTGGGGAGCCTTTTTTCGTGAAACTCCTAGCATGTGATGTGGCCGATGATGGAACCAATGTCCCAGAGGCTAGATCTATCACAGTTCTTTAAAGATCTTCAATCATTCTCATCAACTCAGAAGTAGTGGGTTCACGGGTTTGAGATGATTGGAGTTCAGGTGCACCCATCATGCATAAGTCCATGCTTTACGGAATGAACACCTCAGGCTTGGGTAGATGGGCTGGGGTGATGTATATGCTGGGGTCGAAGGTGGATGGTAGTGTATGGATGAGGTTGAGGTGGGGAGGTGACGAGTCAGTACTAACTTGAGGTCCTTTGGGTGGAGCTAGGGTCTCTTCGTCAATAAGATCCTGAATCTTATGACGGAGGCGGATGCAACGGTTCGTATCATGACCGTGTTGTTGATGATAGGCACAATATTTAGCTGGGTCATATCTTGGTGGAAGAGGATTTGGAAGGGGTTGGGGTTCTAGGAGTTCTAGGTGCCCTTCTTCTCGCAGTTTTTTCAAAGCTTGAAAGAGACTCATGTAAAGAGGATTGAACTTTCGGGCTTGGGGCCGATTTGAAGTGGCGGGTTTTTGGCCATTGAGGGAAGTGGTGATAGAGTCTACTTCTAAGCATTTTGCAGCTGTGCTACCATTAGTAGTAGCATTGGAACTGCGAACAACATTCTTTCGCAAAGGCTCATCATCTTCCACAAAGATTCCTTGTCTGATGGCATCCTCGATTTGAACCTGCATTTCATGAAGGGCTGGAAAGGTAAACAGAGGTAGGACGACCATCTTTTGCAACAGCTTGCCATGCAGATTCCGAACAATTATCCTGATCTGATCTTTGTCGGAAGGCCTTGTAGTCATCATTGAGGCCTTTGCTCTCCATCTCGCCACGAACTCTGAGAAACTCTCCTTTGGCTCTTAGCGGGTGACTTCAAGATCACGAGTTGTGACCTCGATCTGTGTGTTGTAGGAGTATTGAGCAATAAAGGCCTCAGCCAGCTCTTCCCATTTCTGTTTCACAGAGTCCTCCAATTTCGCATACCAGATTGCGGCTATCCCAAACATGATTCGACCAAATAGTGACAGCTTTTGAGCTGTGGTCAAACCCATTGGCCTCAGGATATCAGAAAATAGGTGGAGGTGCACCATTGGGTCTCCAGAACCATTGAAACGATCGATATGTGGCATCTTGAACTGGTCTGGTAATGTCACCGTTGAATCGGTATATCCATCCTCTATGTCCGGAATGGGCTTCACACCTTGAGATCTCTTGAATAACTTTTCAAGCTTGCTTACTTTTAGTGTCGTGGGGTCCACCTCGAACTCAAAAGGAGAATCCGGCAGGTTGGTCTATGCCTTGGATAGCTGGGGTAGGATTGCAGGCGGAGCCGGCTCTGTTGGAATGCCCGTATCTTCCTGGACATTAGTTGTCTCCCCGAGTATTGGCACTCTTGGTAGGGGAGAAGCTTGGTGTGAAGCGGATGCTCCGGTTTGCTGTTGTAGCTTGGCAATTAACTCTACCTATTGAGCCATGACCTCGGCCTGTTGTTTGGCAAATTTTGCTTGACGAATAGTGTCCTGCTGCATGGTTTTTATACTTTCCTGGAGCTGACGCATCATCTCTTCCATGCTAACTGAAAACTGCTGATCTAACTGAATAAATGTGTATCCCCTTTCTGAGGTGGAAACAGATATCTCAGCCCAACTACACACAGGTGAGGTGGATAATGATCATTGATCCGAAGACTGTTGAACTGATGATCTGTGCCTGACTGGCCTTTTTACCCTGCCTCTGGCAAATGAACACTGATTACCCTTGAACTGAATCTCTGACCTGACAAAGTCTATCAGCACAAGTCCAATGCACCCGGGGGATATCGAAGCCTTCTGAAGCTATGGTTCCCAAGACTACCCTAGCAAAAGAGAAAACAAGCATCTCAGCCCAATTTCACCAGAACAAATATGAGCAAAGCTGAATGACTGTGCTCTCCACTGAATTTTGCCCCAAAACTGAATCTGATACCCGCAGATATAACTGATTCTCAAAACACTGATACCGATGCCCGTAGGCCTGATACCCAGACTTGCAAACTGATATATGCATTCATGTAGAGACACACTCTAAAAGCACATAGCAAACAAGTGAGAGCCAAAAACACCCCTATGGAGGGGTAGGGTTTCCCTGTCCTATTTTGTCAGGAGATAGCGTTTCACTACGCACGCAGCGGTTTCAAACAATCTATAATCGGGTAAGCAACTTGTCCTAGCTTGGAATGGTCACTGCGGATTTCGATATGCACTAGGTCGAATGGTCAAAAAGGATGCCCCGATAAAAATCGGGGTTTGTGTTCCCATCGTGGCAGAGCCCGTAACCGGTCAACCTTATGGCACGCTTCTCAAAGCGAGCCTCCGGTAAACCGTTCAAGAATAGCAGATGGCAAATACGGCGTCCTAGGCGCACCAATGCACATGTAATGCAAAGAAACACATAAGTGTAGTCAAAACAAGATATCATGAGTTCGAGTCAAGTTCTCTAATTCCCCAGCAGATTTGCCAGAAACTGTAGACGTCCCTGAACGTCTCGGGAGAAATCCCGTTTTGTCCATTGGGCTCACTACAGTTCAGACTCAATGTATCGGTCCTGTATCTAATCTCGTAGAGTGCAATGCAAGACCGATGAATCATCAAAGAGTCCAAATTCGGCAAATCATTTTGAAAAATTGATTTTTAGAAAGAAGGGCCAAACATGGACTGCTTTGCCAGATACTGAGTCGCCACCTAAATATTTTATTTTGGGAGAATTTAGGAAACCTTGACTCGTGCCTAAGGCCACGTGTCCGTCATCACCAAAGTTGCCTCGGCTTGGGAACTTGGGTACGATTGGGGAAGGTCACTTTGAGAGCACCCCCGCTCGCCCGATCAAAGATCGGCCTCTACTAACCATGATATCGAGTTTTGAAAATATTATGTGCTCTTATTTCGGTTATTACCCTAGAATTACTATGTGATGCGCATAGCATTCAAGTATAGACTAGATTGCCTAAGTTAGAACAAAGCATCGCATATCCGATTGTTTTGAAAATGGATTGAAGTTTGCTACTCGTAAGTAGGCTAAAACACGGGTTTCGACGAATTATTCCAACTCAGCAACCCAACCTTCACCCATAGGCATTCAGGCAGTTATATCATATAAGCACATAGCCTCATGGTAAGCATGCTATCATGGCAGTCACTCACACATATGCAAGGATGCTAAAGCATGAACACTTACCGAGTACTCCAAGCCAAAGAAAGAAACTAATTAGAAAACATGCATGAATCCTAACTATGCTAAAAATGCCTAATGCAACACATGCAAAAATGCAACTAAGATAGGCTCAGCTATTCTAAAATGGCATATGAAATGCAACAACTGATACACGTATTCAACTCAGAATTGAAATACAATGCAGTTAGTATGATGCGCCGAGCCTGGTGCATGCGAGACATATGAATGCATGCAAACATACGAGCATAAGGATGCTAATTTAAACGTGCCCTCAAACTAACCATCATAAGCTGGTAAATAAAAGGGAGAAAGACATGGGGTTGGAAGACATACATCACACACACGCACACTTATTACAACATTGCCCTCATCGGAGGGTCCAAATAAATAATACACAACCGAATGAATAACGAATTACAGCTAATTATTACACAACCCCAATTAATTAACAAATTAACTAAAATAAATAAGCTAGCATGCAAAACATATGAAATGGACTGCCTCAACTCGGTCTTGAATGACAAGGAATGCATGCATGCTCGAGTCGCCTTGCCGGAAAATCCATCGCGATGCCCCGATTTGCCTTTGTTTGCAACTGGTCCCAGAACACTGCACAAAACTCCAGAAGGCTGAAACTCCACCATGCTGTAGGGATACTACCGACCAGTTTTTGCTGCTGGCTTTCGACTTGCTGTAACAGAGAGCAAGAAAGGGGCATGGCAAAGTATTTTCAACATATGTGTGCACGACCACTCTCCCCATCATTGCATGAGCTCTAGGGAGTGTGGTCTTTGATCCTCGTGCCACCAATCACGCATCTCGATGCATGATGGCCGAGGAGTCGGATTGCATGACTCAATGTCAAATGGATGCACAAATGAACACAATAAGGCCTAAACTCCATCATGGGTAATCCGGAGTGTCGGCGACCGAGAATAGAGACACGTTTCGTCACTTGGAGTACGAAACATCCCTCGTTTCCCGTGTCTAGACTAAACCCTACTCCAAACACAATGCAATACACATGGCATGCATGAATGCAACTCTAACATGCAACCTAAACATAATGCCACTAAATGATGCAAACATGCAAATGATGATATGCAAACATGCTACTAGCATACACAATGCTATGAAATAATCAATGGCATACTCAATGCACATGAAAACTATATGGCATACGCAATGCACACATGAAGACTAACAATGAAATGATCAAGGCATACACAATGCAATGGTCAATCATGCAACAACATGGACTAAATGGCATACACAATGCAAGATGGGCTTAAACTAAAATGAATGGGCCTCAGCCACACTCAAATCAGTGGCCAAACATGATGAAATTAAAGGCAGGAACACTCATGCAAACATGCTCAATGCAAGGGACCGAACTAAAGGCATCGAATGCCGCTCTACCAAAGCATGGCAAGGGATGAAATATGGCATACAATCATACATTTTCTAGCTCTAAAATGACATGCAAGATGGTCCCGAATCATGTAAACACCTCACACAATGCATGCTAGATGGCCCGAATACCGAAACTAATGAAGCGCATTACACTAGAGGTACGCAAAGCAATGCACAAATGGAAAAACCAGCCCCAAACAGACCCTAGGCAGGTCCAAGACAGTGGGAAAAGTGGACTAAAATGATGGCTCGAAAGGCATGGAAATGAAGCTCATGCAATGGTCCAAAAATGAGGCATACAAGCACGACTCTCAAACGCATTTAAAGAGTGGAAAGCATGGGAATATGGCATACATGTAAGCTCTGAAATATGATGCACAATGGTCCCAAAACATGGA
This sequence comes from Camellia sinensis, assembly GCF_055761805.1. NCBI lineage: Eukaryota > Viridiplantae > Streptophyta > Magnoliopsida > Ericales > Theaceae > Camellia > Camellia sinensis. The sequence goes on from NC_138961.1 coordinate 215,951,978, forward strand.
AACACCTCAACATAAGCATGCAATAGGCTTCAAAACTCAAAGCTAGGCAAGGGTATTGAACTACAACCATGCATAGCAAGCATCATTCGACCATGAGGCATAAAAATAGAGCTAACGCAGTCCAAAACATGCACAAAAACAGTTTAAAGCATGGCCAAAAAGTGCTAGAGTCAAAGGCCAAAATAGCATGCAATGTAAGCTAGTAAAGAGGATTTGCACTACAAGCATGTGAGGCAATCAAGAGGTCACCAAACTAGAAAAATCTAGAGGTATGACATGCCAAATAAAGCCGAAAAAACCACTGAAACATGGTCTATGCATGCCAGAATGATAGGCTCCTTTGATAGGCTATAAAGAGGGTTGTTCTACACATGCAAGATGGACTCCCAAAATGGAAAAATGGGCTCTGGACAGAGCCTATGCAAGTCCTAAAACCCACCAAAAATGGCCTAAAACATGGCTTGGAAGCATGCAAATAAAGACTCATTTGTTAGGCCAAATATGTTAGTAAACAAGACAAGGGGTGAGAGGGTCACCCCTCTCTGATTTTGGTGCTCAAAACAGCATGCTAGCCACTGAAAATCCACTGGATTTCAGTGGCTAAGAGACCAAACAAAGGTCAATGCAAAGGCCCTAAGGCATGGCTCAAAATAAGATGAAATGAAGCATGCAAAGGGGGTAGATGACCCCCAATAGAAAAATAGTCTTAAACAAACATGTTAAGGACCTCAAAATAAGACTTTTTTCAGTTTATGATAAAGCCCAAATATGCTTGCAAGTATAGCAAAAAGATGAAGCAAAATAAAGACCAAAAGGGAGAAAGTGTGTTACCCTTGTAGCTCAGCAACTCTAGCAGCTTTTGGATAAAAAATGTAGCTCCTCAACCTCTAAAAAATGCCTCCAAGAAACTTAGGTTGGTGTTGGAGGGGTTAGGCTAGGAGATGATGTGCAAAGGGCCAAAAACTTCACACTTTCTAAGCTTAAAGGGAGAGAGATTGAGGGAGATAGATGTATATGCCTTAGAGAATTTCAGAACCTTTTGCAAGGAAGATGAGGGCCTCTCTTATAGAGATATAAGGCCAAATCTTCTCAAAGAAGCTACAAACCAAGGCCAAAGATCCTCCATACACGTGTATGGAGGATGCAGTCGGTGCCTCGCAACTGGCATAGTTGGAATCAACTCACTAAGACAGAACTGGAGGGAGTAGGCTGACCAGTTCAGGTGGTCGGCCAGCCATTTCAAAAGGGTCAACTCAACAAAAAGTGGTCGGCAGCCCCATTTGGTGGTCTCTCAACTGAATGCAAGCTAGTGGTGTGGTGGGAGACCAGCAATTGTGGCCCAAAAATGAGGGAGACCAGTTACTTGTCAAAAAATCGGCCGGCGGTAGAAAAGTGGTCTCCAAGGAGAAAAGTTAGTCTCCCACCCTTGTACCACCTTCCAAACAATGAAAATAGGGTCCATGCCAAAAATGAACCAAGACGGATGCAAAACGAGGGTTCGGGGGTCAAAACGTGCAGCCGAGTGCCCCGAAAACAGGCTGTTAAGCATCGAAAGTGGCGTGCGACCACAAAGGTGGTCTTCTGGGCCACAGTGTCCCTCTAGAGAGAGGAAACAAAGTGTGTGCCAAAAACCGGAGCAAACGGAGAAAGTTAAGCGGTCCCGAACCGAGGCGCACGGCCGACGGCTCCGAAAACTGGAAACTGGTCTCCAAACGGGAACAGTGGTCTACGACCACGAAAAGTAGCCTACGACCATTGAGAGATGGTCTACGAGACTTCTCCCTTCCTTCGGGAAGAGAAAACAGAACCTGGTTCGCAAATCGAGACAAAGCACAAAAGAGTCCCGAAGTCCGGAGGCAAGGCTCTCAGCCGAGACTCCGTAACCTGAGCACAACATGCACAATCACTGAACGCTCAATCGATGACGTCTGAGTCTTAAGGTAGGTCAAAAATGGGGTGTCTACACTAGTATATTAATGTATGTAGATGAAAACGCCATATGCTCTCATGTTACCTCCACTGGCACAGTTCATGTTATCACTTTGTCTCAACTATGAATAAGCAGCCAACCAGCCCACAGAAGCACAGGATCAGATTAACTTACGCCTCCAGTATTGAACTGAGATTTATAAGCCAAACAAGCAAAAAGTTAGTCATAAGTTTGATAATGGAAATCATTATTTATTTATTTATATAAATACAGATTTATTGAAAGAAAGAAAGGCATCAAGAGGTGGATGACATTGGTGTCCATCAACACATTAGACAAAAGCAAAAAACTTTACATCCACGCTAGCCTTAACACATAAGCCAACCATAACTGAATCATTAGACAAGCAAAATTTTGTGACTTTCAGCTGAAGTTAAAATTTCTCACCAATTGAATAGTAAAGGTAGATAAATACACAGAATGAGTACTGTGAGGAGGATGAGAATTAGCATATGCACAAGAACAATCTATGTGATTTGGACTCTTCTATTGATAACTTACATTTCTTGCAGATATTGGCTCGTGACAGGTTGTTGGGCTCATATAAGGTACTAATAAATGAACAAGATTCATTGAATTTGTAATATTGCAGATCAAAAAATAAACTGATACTATATTTCTCAGTAGAAAATAGTTTACATACCAATTGTTTGCAACAATACATTGCAATATACACACAAACAGAGTAACATAAATTGCTTATGACTCTTTATTCCTCTAGGTCAAACCAGTTATCAAATTGCTGAAACAAACACTAGTCGGAACAGGGGCATTATTAGTTTCAGCAGTGTTGTTATTTATCTTTGCTACCCCAGTAGAGGATTTCATTCAGAACACTTTTGCAACAGGAGCAAACTCATCCAATGTTTCAGCTTCAAAGATCAACAAAAAAAACAATATAAGGTATTTAAATAGATTTAGTTTCCTAATCTGCAGCTTAGATATACTGATGTTACTTTGATTTTGCCATGGCTATGTCTATGTAAATATATAGAAAAGACGAGCTGCTAAAATTGCCCGTGGAGGTGAAGTCTGATGATGATCTAGCAGCAGCTGCTGCTGAAGCTGCTGATGGAAGGCCAGTCTACTGCAGGGATAGGTTTTATCGTGCATTAGCAGGAGGCCAGTACTGCAAATGGGATGACCTAGTTAAGTAATCAAGACCAAGAAAAGCATAGATCATGTTCACATTCAAGTTACTTTTTTTTTCTTTTTTTTTTAAAGTCACATTCAAGTTACCTATATATGGTTTGTTATTTGTACTCACTAGGGTAAAAACAAGTTCAATATATTATTCATTATTTTTAGGGAAACAATTAAGATGATTTGAATGAAAAAAAAATTGAAATCAAATCACTAAGACTGTGTTTGGTTGGGAGATTTAGGAAGGGATTTAGACTTTTCCCTTTCTAAATTCCTCTTCAAACCCCCCAACTAAACATAGCCTAAGGGAATCAACCTCATAGAATTGTGGGAAGATATTTATTAACTGATAATTGCTTAATATATAGGAACCAGAAAGGTTACAATATGACTGAAAATTGTCTGATAAAGTTACAATGGAAAGAAAAAGAGGCTAACTATCAGATACGAATTGAAGCTGATATGAACAAATACATAAACTTGAAGATGTCGAACAAGCAAATACAAACCTAAGTTATTTTTCTCCTTCAACCGACGGTAAAAAATAATTGTTATCTTTTTATCTCATCCTAATCAAATATAATACGATAATAGCCAGTTCCTTTATTCAATTCTTTATCCCAAGGTAAAGCTGATTCTGCTAGTGATATGTTTTGCAGGACATTTTAAGTGGCTCTGCTTCTTTCCGATTCTGTTATGTTCTATTTTCCTCCATATACCAAAACAAAAACAAAAAAAAACAAAAAAACAAAAACAAAAGCACAAAAGCATTTGAAGTGAATGTGTGCCAATTCTCAGCTGAATATAAACCCTAAACCCTAGTTCATTCCATTTTTCTTAGACTCATTGTTTTGAAACATATAGACTAATCTCCGTTCCTACTTCAAGTATATCTTTCTTGCAAGTTAAATTTAATAATACTAAGCAACAAATATCTCCATCAAAATTCAACTAGCAATTGGAAACAATTTCTGTAAGAACAGAGACATATTCAAACCATCAAAACATGTTACATAGCCAAATCGATAGAAATTTTCATTGAAGAGCTATAAACACAACACAATTCAAAATACCTCATAAGCTGCTGCGAGGATTCGAACTAATCGTCACGAAGCAGAGGAATCGTTCGACGAATGAGTTGGTTTCGGCGACCCCCAAAGAGGCCGTAGGCATTTTGGCTGGCGAGTTCAATCGGAGTCGACTCAGTGCTGGTGCTAAGCTGACCCACCAGTTTCTCCTTTGATCAAAGAGATAGTCAGTTAAGCAGTACTGTTGGTGGAATTTGATGGCGGTTTGATTAAATTGGACGGTGTGATGGAATAGGCCCACGAGAGAGAGGTCCATTCAGTTTCACGATAACACAGAAAATGACGTCATGACGATCATGATACATCAGAGAAATGGAAACAAAAATGCTAGAGATCTAATGGATCTGAAAATTCCATTTCCACCCACTAAATTATTTGTGCGTACATTTTTTTCAATCCATAATTTAGTTTTTACTTCTTTATCTCAAGTGTCTCTATTTACATATCACATCTTGTCTCAAGGTAAATTATTATTCAAAGCACACCTTTAATTATTTTGATAAATAAATATTTGGGTGATTCTACTTACACCACTATTTAACCTCTTTACACCCTTCATCTCATTATACCACTAAAAAAAATGTAATTCTCATTACACCCCCAATATATTACCAAAATTAATCCTAAATTAACTATTTCATCTCTTTACACCACTAATTTTGGTAACACGATTTACATTATTCCGGTGTTATGTTACCGGAAAAAATAGATCTCTCTAACATTTTGTTACTATACATTTACAAAGTCACTTTCTTCCAAACAATGATTTCTTAATTTGTGGTAGGTATATTCGGTAATACAACGCTAATTAATTTGAATTACTCCAATGCCATGTTACCAAACAATATTTTTTTCCCTAGCATTATGTTGCCGTCCAATTAGATGATATTAAGTTGGGCCACTTGTGAAGTGCCTGTTCAGTGATATATTGTTATACAGATAGGATTACTCTAGTGTCATGTTGCCAAACTACAATAGAGTTATCTAGGCCCCCATCACTGTACATTGAAAGATTTAGTTTTTCCTTGAAGCATCCATAAAAAAATTCATAAATTAAACACACATCCATAAAATCATACATAAAATGTATCCATAAAATGATTCATAAAGACATCAAGTGTACAAATATCCTTAATGTATTCATAAATCTGTAATTGTTTGCATCCATCAATCAAATATGTTATCACAATTTGCCTTAGTAATTTGTAGGTAATTTTTCCCCCCTTAATAGAAAGAGACATCCACACTTTTTAGAACCTGTCAATCTCAATCGTTCTCCCTTAATCTTCGTGTTGTCTTTGTAGTAACCACTTCTTTCTTTGTAGTAACCACTTCTTTCATAAGCAAGTGTAAGTTATGGTTTTCTGCCATTACCTCCCACATCTGATATCTTTACAATAATGACAAATCCAGTATTCTTCCCAACGTCAGAAGAACATTTCATTAATGCTTCACGACTACTAAAAATCTAAAGATAATAAATACATTTATACGTCAAATTATTGATAAAACTCATTAGAAATTAAAAATAAGAAAAAAATCGTATTCATAAAAAAAAAACTTAACAAACCTCATCTGTAATGAATTCACGACTAAAGTTCACAAATATTGCAGTAGTTGCGTTGTTGCAATGAGTATAAATATAATCCTTCCAGGCAAAAAAATAAAAAATATAAAAAAAATGAAACTAAAAATACATGGTAATGAGAAGCCGAACAAATTAAAAAAATTAAGTTTGGGGTTACTAGAAATGTATCTTTCATTCGGTAGTTGGTTACCAGACTTATATTTTTTATTCAGCAATGTGATGCTGGACTATTTTATTTTGTTCAATTTTGAACCACCGAACGAAATTCAAACAACAGTCCAGAAAAATGAAACAAAAACCTACCAAATAAATAAAAAAACTCACCATTTTACTTTTTTGATGGTTCTTCACTAGGGCTGGAAACGAACCTAAGCTCAGAGCTCGGCTCGTTTACTTATCGAGCTCGTTTATGGAGCTTGAGCTCGGCTCGATAAGGAACTGGGTTCGAGCTGAACTCGGCTTGTTAATTTTAATGAAACTCGAGCTCGGCTCGGCTCGATAATTTTTTTTAATATTATTTATATTATTTAAATAAAAAATATTATTTATATTATTATTTATATATATATTTATATATTATTTAATATATAAATAATATATTTATTATATAATTTAAATAAAGATAAACGAGCCGAGCTTATGCGAGCTCGAGCTCGGCTCGTTTACTAAACGAGCCTAATATTCGAGCTCGAGCTCGACTTGTTTACTAAACGAGCCGAGTCGAGCTTGTTCATGAACAGCTCGGTTCATTTGCAGCCCTATTCTTCACCACCATTTCTTCATCTATTGTTTTATTTAATGATCAAAATACTATGATTCTCACTTTTTGAAAGAGATGTGTAAGAGAAAAGAAAAATTAATAAAGGAAAAAAGGGGAGTAGGGATTGAAGACCAAGGGGTGTAAGGAGATAACAAAATATATTTACTTTTAGTGTTTTGTCCTTAAAGGTAATTTCACACATGGATAAAATTGAGAAGAAAAAAAAAACTCATACGGAAGGTGTAAAGAGATAAAGTAATGGTGTAAGTAGAATCACCCTAAATATTTTACTCAATACACACCACAATCTTCCATCTTTACCCTTTCTTACACACGATACCCACAATCTATTCACAATATTCTATCTTTACCCTTACTCTGGTGAGGAATCAGATGGAGAGGAGAAAAGCGACGTCGGTGAGGAATCAGATGGAGAATTCGAAGTCTAATGATCAGCATCGGTGGCCTAGGAGATCACTAGAAGTGAATTTTCTAACATGGAGTTTGGATTGTACCGTTGAGAAGAAAAAATTAGGTGGATCTGGAAGTGTAGTTAGGGCATTGCAACAACCCATGATTATCAAGAGCATCAAAACTTCATTTAATGGCAGCACAGAATCGAACTGAGTGCAGTTGTTCGATTGTTTTTAACCGAACGAATAGTGTTTGTTCAATACTTAAAAACTGAATATTTGGAGAAAGTTCGACACAATAAAACCGAACATATACAATTTGTTCGGTTAGGTAGTCGAACATTAATTTATTATTCGACTCTGGAAAACCGAACTTATACAAACGGTTTACCACTCAGCAAGTAAACCAAAACGAAAAAAAAACTAAATAAATAAATAACCTTTTCCTTGCTCCATTGTTCCGAATGAGTATTGCCAGATGTATCCATTATTGAATCCAATCAAAATCTTCAATAATATGTATATTTTTGGTTATTTCTGTAAGGATTTTTAGTTTTTGTTTTAAGGTTTTTGGATTCTTAAGAGACAAGATACGTAAGTAATACGTTTGGAATTGTTGATATGTACTATATTTATTATTGTCCTTTATAGTAATTATACAAATGGTATATATCATAGCTTGTCTTTTATAGTCATTTTACCTAAGGTTAAAATTGTAATAAAAAATAAACTAACTAATGGTGTTTCTTGAGACAAAATGTTGTGTGTAAATAGAGCCTCCCCACATACTTCAAATTCCAAATATACCCTCACCTTCTCTATGCACATCCTCTCATTCCCAGCCTCTCATAGTCTCTCGCGTTGCCATTACCTCCATCGCAGACTCTCTCAAACTCTTCAATGAACCTAAAGCTTCTACACATGGCGCATAAACCACTAAACCAATACTTGAATTCATAATCACTGTTTGTACCTCTTGAATCTTCGGTTTTTCTTTATCTGTAATTACGTGAAGCTTTTCTCCAAAGAGATTGATTTTTGATTTATTTTTTCATTGAATTTGAAACTCTTGAGAGTTAGGGTTTCGCAATTTGTCGATACAAAGCAAGTTTTCGCCATTTTGGAGTTTCACGAAGCTCTGTGTAAGGTATGTAATCGCTAGATCTCGTTTTGCATATGAATATATATATATATATATAGAGAGAGAGAGAGAGAGAGAGAGAGAAGAAAATGAGTGTTGGCCTCTTTAATAAGTAGATTTGAAGAATGAAAGAGTTGTGTGTCTATGTATGTATGGTTAAAGGTTGGGCATAGGAGGCGATGGTCTGCGGTGAAGTGGAGAAATTGTGAAATGTGTGGGTGAGATGGTAATTTTGTTAAAGGATAAATTGTGATTTTGAAATTTTTTTTAAGTGTGTGGAGTAAGGAAATTTGGTGTGTGGAAATAGAATTTCCCAATAGGTCTATGAGACATTTGGTAGAATTTTTAATAAAATTTTAAGTAAATTGCAAACATATCCCCTGAGGTTTACTTAAATTACTAATTACCCCCGTGGTTCTAGAAATTATATTATGTCTCATAAGGTTTCTAATTTCATAATAAATAGGTCATTTTATTAATAAATCATCAAGTTAATTAACAATTTTTAATAATGTTAAAATTTTATTTCAATTAATAATTTAGATAATTTTATTATTGTATAGGTAAACAGTTAGAAATTTTATTTTTTCAATTAATTCTGTTAAATAAAAAATTCTGATAGGAAGGTATTTGTAATTTTTCAAATCACAGGGGACAATACGTATTTTAAGCAAATCTTAAGAGATGTATTTTTAATTTACTCTAAAATTTTTAGAATCTCTAGTATCACTTAAACGGAAAAAGCGCCACGTAGGACTTACACAGATTGAGGGCTGAGACTATTTTAGTGACACCGAATAATTTTTAAAAAAATTACATTTCAAAGTTATTTTCAAAATTTATAATTTTATTTTTTTAATATTTATAAAATTTATTTTAAAATATTTTTTCAAATATACACTAATGTGAAATTATCCCATAATTTTTTGAGGGGAGAGTCGAGACTCGAGACATCAAGCCACATACCAACAAGGGTTGGTTTAGTTGGTAAGGCTTGTTCCTTTCGCCCATTTGGCTTAGGTTCGAGTCCCGCTGCTGGCAGTCCTTTGTTGATGGGCGATATTGCGTAACGCTTTCCCTGGCCCTGGAATGGGGTAGCCTCCCCTCCTCCTAAACTTTTTTTGAATAAAAAAAAAAAAGACATCAAGCCACATTAGTCGCATGAAATTTTTTCTTTTGTTTAGCGTTTAATATGTTGGGCTACGACGGACAACAAGACTGATGGAAGGGGAACGGCCCAATTAACCCAAGACTTATTGGACTTTCAGATTTCGGTATACACAAGTCAGAAAAGTCTATCACACGAGTTTCAAAATCCTATCAGACTCGATAATATATTAGAAAAATGTTCTATTAAAAAAAAAAAAACTACAAATTTTTTAAATAATGTGATAAGAAAAAAATGAATTAACGACGCATCCTCCTACGCTCCCTTTTTCTCTTGAAATTTTCTAACCAACTCTGTCAGTCATTCAAAGAGTTTTGTATAAAAAAAAATTATATGAATATAGCACTCCTAAATATATTATAGGTAAAACCAATATATGGTTTCAACTAGGGGTGGATGAGGACTTGTATAATATGATGGTGTATCATTTCTTTTGCATGATATACCATATGTCTCGGGTAAGGAGCACTTAAAAAAATAATAATAATAAAATTATAAAAAAAAAAAAATGTCATCACACTTCACTTATTTGAAACTTTGTTAGGTATACCTCTTTAATAAAATATGACATCTAATTGATTTATTAAAAATATTTAATTTAGTTTAGTGTTGATTATAATATATTTTTTATATATTATATTTGGCTGTTGGAAGTCCAATGGCTATATAATAATCTATTTGGTAATAGTTAGAATTTTGATAAAAAATTCAAGAACCAACAATATTTCTTGGTATTATTTTTGTTTTTTCGTAGGAGGCTGATACATCTTTCGATGGTATATACTTGGTGATTAATTCGGTGGGTTTGGCATTGTGTGGGAGCATAGCGCTTGGTGTAAAAGTTTCAATTCGTGAGGATGTTGTTGTGTATTAGACTTGGTCAAGTTCAAGATTTTGTATTTTGATTGCTGCTTTGTTTTTCAAGCTTTTGATTGCGTTTCGGTTTTGTTTCGAAGATAATTTATTTATCTATTTAGTCAGCTATTTCCTCTTGATTATTTGTGATTCACCTAAGGGTGGTTTGTGAAATCATTTATGTCTCATTTGTAATTGTTTGAAAACTTTTGATTGATAGTGGAATCAGATTTCAATCTCGTGAACGTATATCACATTATGGGAACCACATAAAAATTCATGTGTCGTTAAATTAATTTTTTTGCATTATTTTTTTTATTTTCATCAATTGATTTACTTATGGAAAATCATCTATTTTTCCTAACAAACTGGTATCAGAACTTACGGTTTATTTGGGTTCGTTTATTTGTATAAATCAATGGAGGGGAATGTGGGTCGTATGTTTAGCTTCAATAGAAGTAATTGGGTAACTTGGAAAACTAAAATGGAGGACTTATTATTTTGTAAAGATTTGTATGGACCCATATTGAAGGTGATAGTGGCAAACCTGATGGTATGAAAGATGATGAACGGAAGAGACTTAATCAAAAAACCGTTAGTGTTATCCATCAATGGATTGATGACAGTGTGTTTCATCATGTTGCTACTAAAATTTCAACACATGATTTATAAAAAAAAAATTAGAAAGTCTTTATGATAGAAAATCAATCACAAATAAAGTTTTTCTATTTTGAAAGATGGTTAATTTAAAATATAAAAATGACAGCTCCATTGCAGAACATTTAAATGAAATAAAAAGTATTGCTAATCAACTTAGTTCTATGAAAATTATTTTTTGATGATAAATTGTAGGCTTTGATGCTACTTAGTTTCTTACTTGAAAGTTGGGAGACTTTGGTTGTGGCGGTTAGTAATTCGACGCCTGATGGAGTTGTCACAATGAGCCTAGTCACTAGTAATTTGTTGAATGAAGAAACTAGAAGAAAATCAGCGGGTTCTTCTCATTCGGAGACATTTGTTATGAGAGGTCGAAGCAAAACAAGGGAGAGAAGTAAGACTCTTAATGGTCCTGATCAAAGCCGTGACAAATCGAGAGATGATTCTTTTTCAAAGAAAAACATTAAGTGCCATTATTACCATGAGAAAGGGCACATGAAGTGGGAATGTTGAAAGCTCAAAAACAATGAGAAAATGCATGATAAAAGTGTAGATAAGAAGCATGACAACACAACTGCGGTTACTACTAATGGTGATCTCATGGTTGTTTGTGAAGATGATTATGTTAATTTTGTGGGCCAAGAGAGTAATTGGGTGATTGATTCTGGTGCTTCTTTTCATATGACTTCTCGAGTTGATTTCTTTACTTCCTACACCAAAGGAGATTACGATTGTATTTGAATGGGTAGTGAAGGTTTGTCCAAGATTGTTGGCATGGGCGATATTTGCTTGGAAACAAATTTGGGCTGCAAGTTATTGCTTAAAGATGTGAGGCATGTTCCCGACATTTGCCTCAATTTGATCTCTACCGGAAAGCTAGATGATGAAGGCTACGACAACAAATTTGTTGATGGAAAATGAAAGCTCACACAGGGTTCTGTGGTGGTGGCTAATTGCAAGAAGACTCGCACACTTTATTTGATAAAAAGAAAATTTTGTAAAGGTATTCTCAATGCACTTGAGGATGATACTTCTACCGAATTGTGGCATAAGCGATTTGGGAACATAAATGAAAAGCGGCTGCAAGTTTTATTCAAGAAAGAGCTTCTACCCGGTTTGAAAAGTACATATCTTAAAACTTGTGTTCATTGCTTAGCACAACATAGAGTTTCTTTTCATAAAAATGTTGTATCTAGAAAAGAAAATGTTTTGGAGTTGATTCATTCGGATGCTTGTGGTCCTTTAAAAGTTAGAACACAAAATGGTGCACTTTATTTTGTTGCTTTCATTGATGATTATTCAAGGAAAGTTTGGTCTTTTGCACTAAAAACTAAAGATCAAGTTCTAGATGTGTTTAAGCATTTTCAGGTCATGGTTGAAAGAAAAACGGGACGGAAATTGAAGTGTTTCCGAATGGACAATGGTGGTGAATATATTGGGTCATTTGATGAGTATTGTCGCGGCCAAGGTATTTGACATCAAAGGACAGTTAAGAAAACTCCTTAACCAAATGGTGTTGCCGAGAGGATAAACCGTACCATTTTGGAAAGAATAAGATGTCTTCTTTCACATGCTAAATTCCCAAGATCCTATGGGATGAGGTAATGAGGACATCGATTGATTTGATTAATTTGTCTCATTTCTATCATTTGAATGGTAGTGTTCCCGAATGAGTTTGGATCGGCAAAGATATGTCTTACGAGCACTTGAGATTTGGTTGCCAAGCATTTGTTCACATTCCAAAGGATGAAAGGTCCAAGCTTAATAGCAAGTGAAGACAATGCATTTTTCTTGGCAAGTGAAGACAATGCATTTTTCTTGGCTATGAGCGTGATGAGTTTGGTTACAAATTGTGGGATTTGATCGACAAAAAAGTTATTCGAAGTTGTGATGTTGTGTTTCTTGAAAACCAAACAATTGAAGACTTTGGCAAAAGTGATCAACCGAAGCAAAAAACTAGTGATCTTATTGACATAGACCCATCTCCTTCATCTTTGGTGAATGATGAAAATGGAGGACATGCGCAGCCTCCTCTTGAAGATGTAGATGTAGATGATGATACTACTCCAAATGAAGTTGAGTCTGAAATTAAGAAAGAGCATCCAACTCAAGAATCACCACCACAACTTAAGTTGAGAAAATCTACAAAGATCGACAACCTTTGAGAAAGTATCCTCCCAATGAATTTGTGTTGATTTCCCATCAAGGAGAGCCCGAAAGCTACCAATAAGCAATTGAGCATGCAAAGAAAGGTGATTGGAAAAAGTCCATCGAAAAGAAAATGAATTTCTTACTTGAAAACCACACTTATGATTTGGTAAAGTTTCCTAAGGGAAGGAAAATTTTGAAAAATAAGTAGGTCTTCAAATTGAATAATGATGGCAAGAATCTAAGGTACAAAGCACATTTTGTTGTTAAATGCTTTGGACAAAAGAAAAATGTTGACTTTGATGAGATTTTCTCGTCAGTTGTGAAGATGTCTTCAATCCGAGTTGTACTTAGTATGGCCGCAAGTATGAATCTTGGGGTTGAGCAACTTAATATGAAGACCGCATTTCTTTATGGCGACCTTGAAGAAGAAATTTACATGGAGCAATCGGAGGGTTTTGTAGAAAAAGGGAAAGAGAAATTTATTTGCAAATTGAAGAAAAGTTTGTATGGCCTTGAGCAAGCACCGCGGTAATGGTACAAAAAATTTGACTATTTCATGATGAATAATGGTTTTTCTAAAATGACTTCGGACCATTATGTCTTTGTGAAAAAAATTTCGGATAGCAAATTTATTATTCTTTTGCTTTCTGTTGATGACATGTTAATTGTGAATCAAGATTCTATCATGATTAACAAGTTGAAGTTAAAGTTGAGAAAGTCTTTTGCTATGAAAGACTTGGGGCCGATAAAACAAATTATTGGTATGAAAATTGTTTGTGATCGAAATAAGTGATTGATTTGGTTGTCTCAAGAAAGTTACATTGAGAAGGTTCTTGAGAGGTTCAACATGGATAAAGAAAAGTCAGTTGGTTGTCCACTTGCGGTCACATCAAGCTTAGTTCAAATCAGTGTTCTACAAGTGAGAAAGACAAGAAAGAGATACTAAAAATTCCTTATGCTTCAGCGATTGGTTTTTTGATGTATGTCATGGTTTGTACAAGGCTGGATATTGCTCATGCTGTTGGTGTGGTGAGTTGGTTTCTCTCTAATCCAAGTAAAGAACATTGGGCAACAGCGAAATGGATTCTAAGGTATCTTTAAGGGACTTTAAAGTTGTGTTTGTGTTTTAGGAATGGTAAGCCGATACTTGATGGGTTCATAGATTCCGAGATGGTTAGTAATGTTGACTCTAGAAAATATACTTCGAGGTATTTGATGACTTTTGTAAGGAGAGATGTGGCATGGCAATCTAAATTACAAAAATGTGTTGCTCTCTTAACTGCCGAAGCTGAATTTATCGCCATTATGGAAGCTTCCAAGGAAGAGTTATGGTTGAAGAAATTTTAGCAAGAGTTGGGTTTGAAACAAGAAAGGTATGTACTTTATTGTGATAGACAAAGTACTATTTATTTGAGTAAAAATTCTAATTTTCATTCGAGATCGAAACACATTGATGTGAGATACCATTAGATTCGTGAGGTTTTAGATTCAAAATTAGTGCAATTCGAAAAGGTTCATATAGATGATAATATTTCGAATATGTTGACTAAGACTTTGTCGAGGGACTGACACACTACAAGAAAAAAAAACATTTGGTGACCAAATTTTTAGTTGCCGAAGGTTGTTTTTAGTCGCTAAAAGTCAATGGCGACTAAAGTTCTGTGTTGCCCCGTTGGTCGCCAAAGCCTTGTCGGCAATAGTCATTGGCGACTAAATTGACATTGGTCGCTAATTATCTTATCTTCGGCTACTAAAATGGACTTAGTCGCTAAACATAACTTTTTGGTGACGAAATATTTAGCTGCTGAAAGTAATCAAATCAAAATGAAATTCTCTTTTAGTGACTAAAATATTTAGTTAGCAAAAATATTTAGTCGCAAAAGAATTACATTTAAGGACCATACAATTTAGTTGCCTAAAGTGTCATTGTTTTCCCCCTACTAAATATTTAGTCACTAAAAAGAACATATTTTTCATCTTCAATTTTTTAGCTACCAGTTTTTTAGTTGCTAAAAACGTGGCATTCCTTTTTGGCTACCAATTTTTTAGTTGCTAAAATCATGGTACTCCTTTTCAACTGCTAATTTTTTAGTCGCCAAAAACTTTCATTTTCTTTGGCTACTAACTATTTAGTTGCCAACAAATTCCCTTTTTATTTTTTGGCTACTAAATGATTAGTCGCCAAAAGCTCTATTTATTAATTTTTTTAAAATGCATAAATTAAATATTTTTCATTAATTTCTGAATTATATACATTCCATTATCAATACAACTTGTAACGTGGACATATACAGAATAATACATCTATCAATTATCATCTAAATCCATTATCAGTAATACCTATTTCATTATCAACTATCCAAAAACTTTAACTTGTAACATCATATTCCAAATATCATATAAATCACACCAACCAAGTATAATTCATCTAAATTAAATATTACATACAAAAATACTGAAATTTCAAAACAAAGGGTTATAGAAAAATAAATGTCTTCCATTTACAGAACAAATGCTTTTCATATACAAATAAATATCCACAATAGCCCCTGCAAATGCAATCTGTAAGGAAAAAAAAAACCATTAGCACTTATTCAATAAAATTGACATTTCAAATTATAGCAATTATAAAAAGAAAACTGAATTAGAATACCTTTAATGGGTTAACATGGTGCACTGAAATGCTACAACCAGCAGCTGTGGAAAAAAAAAAAAATTTTGAAATATCAAATAGCTCCAACTATTCAAATCCTCCCATAAGCAAAATATCAAACAAGTTTCTCATTAACTTGAAATGCCTTTGCTTCTCTTCAGCAAATTGTGCTTCATAACCATTTAAACAGTTGACCAAAATCTGACATTAAGATCCCATTAATATACATCAATAAAAAGCACCAGATGGCATTTAAAAAGTGTGTGTATTTTTGTAACCTTACCTTCTCTATGTTTGGGACAAGCTCTTGTTGTTTCCTCATTCTTTCACTGATCCGATTTCTCCTCACCTGTGAATTGCATGAATAAAGGAAGAAAACAAGTCACCAATAGAAGATCTTCTAACCTCAAGCAAAGTACTCCACTCACAATTGGAATTTATGGGTACTAGTAAGTTCAATGTCCCAACCACTATTCTAGGAAAGTTATGGCTACTGGGAGTAGGTTGTTTGGTTGTGTAGAATTAAAATTTGGTTGGAAAGAAATACAAGAGTTTTTTTAGAGCAAGATTGAAGAGAGTGGAAGGTTGTGGGACAATATTTGTTATTTGTCTTTTTTTTGGGCTTCAATGTCTTCTCCTATCAAGGGGATACCTATATTTATCAAAAAAAAAATAAATAAATAAAAAAATCAAGGGGATAGCTTCACTTTTTATTTATAGAAATTGGAGGGACATATATGACTCGTAATTTTGTTTTTACATTTCATCCACCCTCCAAGGGAGCATCCACTCTACAAAGAACAAAAGAAACCGACCCTTGAGGATGTGCTAGAACCTCATAAAAAGAATATACCTTGCTTTTAAATCAATATTCTATTAGGTATTGGATTTTAACATCTTTAACAGTAGAAAACCAAATTCTACTACATCTAGTTAGCCAACTTGACAAGGAAAAAAAAACAAATTGCATACTCTCAATGCTAGGAGAAAAAACTTGAATAATTACAAGAAAACATTGCTAGAAATATATACAAGAGTTGCATACCAGTTAAAACAATAGGATAACTCCGTGGAAAGGTTAAGACATCATTAGAATTGAGGCCTGATGTGTAGAACTCCACACCAGCTGGTAGAACACACTGCAATTCAACAACCCCACTATGTTGGATGAGGATGGTTGAAAGAGAGAACATATAAAATAGCCAAAGTAAAGCAGAGTAATAAAGTAATGGCTTTGTCGACAAAAAGTAGCCAAACTAAGAGAATGTGGGAAACATAGTAGCACATGGTTCATAGTCTCTGGTTCAGCATTACAGAGTACACAATCCATATTGGCATTGCCATTGATAACACAAACTCTCTGCAAGTATGTAGTAGTCTTCAATTTTTGTCTCCAAGTTAACCAAGCAAAACATATGACTTTGGGTGGGATTACATTCTGCCAAATCATCTTATCAACCCCTCTTATATCATTGGAATTTAGACTGAAGTATAAACTGACTAGAGCTCTCGGCTTTCCATAACAAACTGCCATTCTTATCTGCCCTCAAAGCATTGGCTGAAGCTAACATGTTGACTGTAGCCACATCCTTCCTTTCCCAATCCCTCAACAATCTTATAAACCCCAGCTCCCAATCAGAAAAACGTTTTATAAACACTATTCCATGGACCACAACACTACCCAATTCTATAGAACTTTTATTTATAATCACTATCACTATGCAGTTTTTGATACCATATCATATTCTTTTTTTCTTAGACTGGTTCATGTTTCAATTTCTAGAGTGAACTATGGTATGATTGGTCTTAGAAATATTTAGATAAAAAGACAAACAACAACCAAAATAGTATGTTCTCAAAAAAAAAAAAAAAATTAAAAAAAAATAATAACAAACCAAAATAGTACAAACACAGAAGAGAATTAGAATGCATCATTTTTTCAATTTGCTTCCCTCAAAAACTTTACTAAGAGATCAAGTAGAATCTTACACATTTGACCACGATAATGGCACGTTTTTAAATCAAATACGTCTACTTGATTGTTGTGCTACTCTATTTTTCTCTGATTATCAATTATTTTATTTTATTTTTATTGTTAGCCTCAAACACAGTTTGTGGTTCTTGGATTACCAAAACATGTTAATTTTCCGTTAAGGAGATTCATTTTATTCCAGGAGAACTACAATCAGCAACACACAATCTATTGTTTTTTATTTATTAGCATTTCCAATTACAAAAGAAGAAAGCGGTATGGATGGACTATATATGTACATCAATTGAATGTCTGCTTGAAAATGGAATCAATTATAATAAGGATATAAAAGCTTGAAGTGAACGAGTACCTACCTAGGAGATCACATCAAACCATAGAATTTGCAAATCAAGTATAACGCAACGGGTAAAAATTTCAGATCATTCCTTAGGTGATAGAACCTGAAGCGAAGAATCTTGTGGGTAAATCACGTGCTTCAAAAATGCAAACAACGAACACCCAACAGTGGAGTGATACCACAATATGAGTATCACCCACACAAGTCACAGTGCAAAAAGCTTGATCATTATTTTAATAGAAGAGAGTCAGTATGAGAAAAATCATTCGTTATTCAATTCATCCCATATCCCATATAACGTATCAGATATATAGGCTAAGTATATCATCTATCCATATCAGTTGATATGATAGATATAGATATCAAGAGTGGGTTATCCAAATAGGTTTTGAATTCAAATTCAAACTTTCATGGATAAGGTTCAAAAGGGTCATGGGTCATGCCATATGTCACATGGGCGCCCAATTTCTAACATCTCCCACTCGCACATGAGTTGGCATGACACTACCACATCTCTATCTTAATCTCCCAAAAAAACATGAACAATCTCATACTAGCCAATGAACTGTGCGACTGTTGAGAACACATGCATGTGGGAGCTCTATAATAGAAACTCAATATGAGTCAGCATAGAGACATTAACCCAAAATGAACAGAAATACCAAAATGAACAGAAATAGTGTCTCATGTACCCAGACCCATCTAACTACATCAGTCCAAAAAAATCTCTAATCCCTCAAAGAGCATGTTTGACCCTCCTAGGTCCCGCATTATATTCACACCCAATTAGCATCCCATAGAGAGCGATGTGAGTTGTCGACAGTGAATATAGAGCAGAGATGTAGAATTAGATGATCTTCCCTTCACCCTCATATCATTTAATTCAAAATTGACCGCTTTCCCAGTAATGTCCCTTAAAGCCGAATCATGCATGACCGCAGGCAACATACCAAAGTAGCTGAACATCAACTTCTCATCTTATGACATAGTCAAAGGTCACAAAAGGCACAAACTGAAGTCATTTAGGAAAAAATGACTTTTAGGACTCACATGGTGAAGAAGTAGGGATCCATTCTTTCACCTCGCTAACGAGTCGATAAGCACATGCAGTACAAATACATGTTATAGTGGAGTAAATCTTCCAAAGAGTGATGTTAAACTCACACACCATACATATCTTAGTCTAGTCGCTCTATTTGCTCCAAATACAATAAGCCACTAATCTCATCCTTGCTCGCTACCTAGCGCTAAGGGAGATTGCTCGTATGAGTGAGCCAATCTTGCCTGCTAACATCAACTTATTTATTCTGTGTATGCTAATTCACAAACCATTGCAAAAAAGTAGTAAACATAAATGTGTAATAGAAACAAATATGAATACTAATGGCATAAATATCCCAAAAAGTATGAGTTCAACTGAATACACACACACATATATATATATATATATATATATCACCACCTACATAGTCCTAAAGCCCTAACATGAGTAAGATAAGCATCTCTAGCAATGGGCTTAGTCAAAGGGTCCGCAACCATGCGACTTGTAGGGATGTACTCCAGGATCACTTCTTTCTGTGCCACAATGTCTCTGATAAAGTTGAACCTCACATCAATGTGTTTGGTTCTCCCGTAGTATTTAGGATCCTTAGCGTAAGTGAGTGAAGCCATTCTGTCACAATGGATAGTCACAGGGTCTGAAGTATGTGTGATAATAGCCAAATGCTGAAGGAATCTCCTCAACCAAACGACTTCCTAAACGGCAGATGAACAAACCACAAACTCAGCCTCCATAGTCGATAAGGCGATACAGGATTGCTTCTTACTGCTCCAAGAAATAGCACCATCGCTAAGCATGAAAGCATATCCTGAAGTAGACTTACGTTCATCTAAGTCTCTTTCCCCCAGTCAGCATCATAATAGCCAACTAGACGTAGATCTGAACTTTGGTAGCAAAGTGAGTAATCTACAGTCCCTCTAAGATATTGTAATATCCTCTTAAATGCTTTCCAATGAGCTGGTCCTGGGTTGGATTGGTAACGACTCACCAATCAGACTGCATAACAAATATCAGGGCGTGTACACATCATAGCATATATCAAGCTTCCAACAGCATTTGCGTAGGGAACATGGGCCATCTTTTCATTCTCTTCTGGAGTCTTAGGACCCATATCAAGGCTTAGGCTCTCGCCTTTCGCAACAAGAGTTGTCACGACCCGAACCCGCCTCTATGGGTTTAGCATCGTAACCAGCCAGTAATCCTTGGATTACTAAAGGCCTCTTGACATAATAACATATAGTAGGGGCTACGGAAGCAAATATACTAAACATACATAGTCCATAGAGCTGTGCAGACATACATGAAAGAGATAACTTAAAACTTTTTGTAGACTTGTGAGTGGCGACATAAGTACAATATTTACACATCACTCCAAGTACATGTTATCAGAAATCTTGTCCAAATACAACATGGTATAAACATAGTCTAATATGATTACAAAAACAGCCACGAAACTTGACTTCATTCGGAACCTCCTCGGGAGGCACAAAGGTTGGCTGACAAAACTGAAACATAGGCTGTCATCTCTGGACCTGGTCACGTGCCTACTCACCTACATGCATAATATAAATAGTGAGCGATCACCCAGTGAATAATAACAAAGTAAAGATTTTACTGAATGATGTCCATATAGAAACAAAGTCTTGTACATAATCGGATGTCATAACAGAGTAGATTTATTGGCGTGGACATTTGTATTCAGAACTTAAACATATATCATATCATAGTACGTGGCATATCCATTAGTATTAACAAATCCGATGACCCACAAGGGACTACTATGAAGGCTTTTTGATGACTCATGTGCACAGAGATGTTTTCGATGACCCAAAAAAGGACCTGATGACCCGTAAAGGGACCCGATGACCCATAAAGGGATGCATATCATATGATGCTATGGATACCACGAATAACTTTCAGAATTTTGGACAATCATTCATTCATTCAAAACATAGCATTTCAAAAACTAATCATTACATGTCATAGCGTTCAGAAAATATTTAACATTGAACATAACTTTACAAAGTTATTACTCACAAATAACTGGTAGCTCCGAATAGACGGCGGAGTGGGCAATTCACCTATCCTGAGGCGTGTGACCTACATAACATGGCAGATTCATACATTGAATACACACGCTCGGATTGTACATAACTTATTTCATTTGTTCTTAGTGTGTTTCTAGCCTTTAACCTCATATGGGGTCTTAAACATGGCCTAGGAGTGCCTAGGATGGAATGGGGATGCTAGAATGTACTTGAAAACATTTTTCAAATTTTGCTGAAAACAGAGTCCACGCTCGAGCGTGGCTTTCCTCGCTCGAGCGGACATGCAAAAGTGAGGCTTCGCTCGAGCGTGACTCCCCTCGCTTGAGTGGACTGTAAACTTCGAAAAAGTATTGGTTGCTTGCTTTTCACGCTTGACGGACGCTCAATCTTCGCTTGAGCGTGAGACTCAGACCCTCGCTCAAGTGTGACTTCTGTCGCTTGAGCGTGTTGCAAAACATGTGAACTTTTAGGTACATGCATTTTACGCTCGAGCGGGAATCAGGTCGCTCGAGCGGAATTGCTCGCACTCAGAGTGCTCGCTCGAGCGTGAAATCCCACGCTCGAGCGTGGATGCAAATTCTTGAATTTTCAGATTTGATCTTCAAGCTCAAACTCAATCTTTAAAGCATCAAACTCAATTTTTCTGGGCCAAAACTTGAGGAAATGCATGAAAACCCTTGAATAACATGAAGTAAAGATCGTTTCAAGAAATCATGGTCCAATAAAAGTTTATGAATGATCCAAGAACATGACATGCATGAATTTCTTTGGCCTTAAGCTTCTCAAAACATGATCAAGTGCAACAAAACAACTTGAAGCTTGATGACTTCCCAAAATTAAAGTGAATTCAAGACATGCATGGGGGGATTCTTGAAAATCATACTCAAAACATGGGAATTTATACATGCATGTATGGAATGATTTGACTTCCTTCATTCCTAGCTCAAATCCTACATTAATCAACTTAAACCTCTAGAACTCATGTATTACACATCATGATTGTACATTCCAAGTGTTGAATTCTTACCTAGGCTTGTCAAGGTGAGATCTAGAAACTTGATTCTTGAATCTCTAAGTTCAATTCTTCTTCTTCCTAGCAATTTTCCCTTGGTTGAGCACAATTTTGATCTCAATTTTCCTTCTCTCTCTCTCTCTTTCTCTCCCACTTTTTTTCTTGTAGACTCAAGAGTGTGTGTTGAATGAAGGAAATAAAAGATGAGTAGAGGCTATAGGTACCTTATATAGGCTTGATTACGAGTTGGTTAATTAATCGACATTAATTATTCTAATTTAATCGTTCTGAATCGAATTTCAATTAAACCTACCATAAAATTCTAATTAACACATAAATCAAATCAATTTCTGAATCAGATGCTGATAAGGCCTTCAATTCGCAAACCGAAACGAAAACAAGAATAGATCTGTCAAAAATAAAACGAAATCAATTTCTGAATCGGATGCCGATAAGATTTCCTAAATTTCCCAAAAGTAAAACATTTAGGTGACGACTCTGTAATCTGGAAAAGCAGTCTAGTTTTGGCATTATTTGATTCAAAATCTGATTTTCCAAAATGATTTGCCGGATTGGACTCTTTAGTGTTTATCAGTCTCACATTGCTCTTTGTGAGATTAGATTCAGAACCATGATAGGAGTCCAAACTGTAGTAAGACCAATTTGTGCCTCTCCGAAAGGGGGGCGTGCGAAGAAAGTCGGGTCTACAGTTTCTAGCGACTCTACTGGGGATTTAGAGAACTTGCCTCGAAACTCATGATATGTGGTTTTATCTACATTTATGTGTTTCTTTGCATTGCATTTGCATAGGTGCGCCTAAGTTACAGTGTTTGCCATCTGCTATTCCTAAACGGTTTGTCAGAGGCTTGCTTGGAAAAGCGTGCCATAAGGCTGACCGGTTACGGGCTTTGCCACGATGGGAACACAAACCTCGGATCTAGATCACCGTTGTACCGTTTGATCCTCTTTTCACTTCTCGGTGTTAGGAGCGAGAGGTATATTAGGTGGTCTTGCTGAGGCACCCTTTTTGACCATTTGACCTAGTTACATGTCGGAAGCCATAGAGGCTGTTCGAAATTACGACAGGTTGCTCACCCGAATGCAGGATTGTTTGAAACCGCATGCGTTCGTAGTGAAACCCTAGCTCCTGACGAAACTAGGACAGGGAAACCCTACCCCACCATAGGGGTGTTTTGGCTCTCACTTGCTTGATATGTGCTGTTAGGGTGTGTCTCTATAGAAATGTATGTATCAGTTGCAAGTTTGGGTATCAGTCTGAGGACATCAGTGTTTGAGGGTATCAGTATTGAGGTAGAAAATTTTGGGGGGCAGAAATAAGTGTTTGAGTACAGATAGTCCAGCTTATGATTTCAACTGTGTGTTGTCTCTATCTAAGCTGAGGTGCTGTACGTTTTTCTGATTTTTGTTTCTTTTGCTTTATTTTCTATTTTGCAAGGTTGTATTTTCACCATTGCTTTCGATGGGGCAGTTACCCCCCAAGCACTCTGGACCAGAGTAAGGAGGCTTTATCGATTTGGGAATCTTGTGAGAGGACAACCAGTGTTTGCTTCGCTTTCCCCGGTTACAAGACGGAGGAGAGTTCGGCATAATTCACCAGTTCGTCAGTCACTTGTGCTCAGTGAAAACCAGTTTTCTACTTCCACTTTAGAGTGTACACAGAGTCTGATAGATTAGCATTCCTTAGTCAGTATGGAAGAAATAATGCGTCAACTCTAACAAACTATCGAGGCCATGCAGCGAGACACTGCTCGCCAAGCGAAAGTTACTGCTCGACAAACAGAGGTTGTAGCCCAGTAGGCTGAGGTAATTGCCAGGCTTCAACAGCAACAATATCAACAACCACAACAAGCAGCGGCGGTGCTTCGCACCCACTCCCACCTAGGGTTCCAATACCCGGGGATACAACTATTGCCCAGGAGAATACAGACGTTCTAACCGGGCCAGTCCCACCTCAGACTTCCAAAGCACTTGCCTACCCGACGGATACACTGTTCGAGTTTGAGGTCAATCCAACCGCTCTGAAAGTAAGCAAGCTTGAAAAGCCGTTCAAGCGAGCTCAGGGAGTCAACTCTATCCCAGATGTAGAGGACGGCTACACAGATTCGACGGTGACATTGTCGGATAGATTTAAAATGCCTCACATAGACCACTTCGACGGCTCGGGCGATCCTATGGTCCACTTGAGGCTATTTTCAGATATTTTGCGGCCAATGGGCTTGACTAGAATGCAGAAGCTATCCCTTTTTGGTCAGACCCTGTCGGGTATTGTGGCCATCTAGTATGCTAAACTGGAGGATTTAGTGAAAAGGAGTTGGGAAGAAATGGCTGAGGCCTTTATTGCCCAATATTCGTATAATACTCAAATCGAGGTCACAACTCGTGATCTTGAGGCTACTAGGCAAGAGCCGAAAGAGGGCTTTTCTGACTTCGTCACTCGATGGAGGGCCAAGGCCTCCATGATGACCACCAGGCCAACTGAGAAAGACCATATAAGAATGGTCGTGCAGAATCTGCAACCGAAGCTGCTGCAGAAGATGATTGTCTTGCCCCTCCCTACCTTTGTTGATCTTTATGAGATTGGGATGCAGATAGAAGGCACAATGAAATAGAGTCTGATTGACTAGGAGAAAGAGCAGCCTAAGAGGGCCTTTCCACGTAATTCGAATGCAGCTACGAGTAACAATGCAACTGTGAGGACCTCTGACGTCGGAATGGTCACCACCACACCAAAAATAGCCACCCCCTTTATCGACTTATCTGGAGCCACCTCACAACTTGTAAAGTACCCACCCCGGGGCCAGAGGGTTTTCACCCCACTTTACATGTCTCTATCTGCAGCCTTAAGGGTCCTGATTAGAAAATGGCATCTGAAGCCCCTGGAACCACGCCCATTGCCAAATTTCCTCCCTTCTACACACAACCCAGTCAAATATTATGCCTTCCATCAGCAGCATGGGTATGATACTGATTTGTGCTTTAGACTTCGTCATGAGATTCAAGATCTCATTGACAATAAAGTGATAGCGCCTCCTAAGAAGCCAAATGTCACTACAAACCCTTTCCCACCGCATAACCAACCCCCTCCTCTACCCAGACAAGTCAACCTGATCCAAACAGTGGTCGTTCCATACCCCAGCACAGACTTGTGCATGATGAGCATGTCAATACCTCAACTTGAACTTGTGGTGGTGGCTATGGTAGAAGAGAGTACACCTGAGGGCTCTATGGACTTAACTGAAGAAGCATACAACCCTTGCCGCTTTATTACGCCAACCGATCAGGCCAAGCCGAGGATAGAATTGCCAAAGGGAACTGGGGTAGTCCGGGAAGACGAGCCAAGTCAAGGGTTGGATGATTTAGCAGAGCTTGAGGAGGACATTGCTAATTTGTAATTTTTCGACAAACAGGATCCGGGGGATGTGCGTATCAACTGGTTTGACCTGAATGGATCAACAGATAATGCAGGGTGGCTTAGTGATGAGCCAGATATTGGTGAGGGGTCTTAGCCGAAATAGGAACGCCTGCAATGGCCAGAATGGTTGATGACAAAGGGAAGTTGCCGAAGAGCACCGATACGAAGGATTTTGCTCAGGAATTGAATAGTATTTGTACAGCTGACACAGAACAAGAGGCCGCGCTGAAGTGGTTTGAACAAGAAAGAATCGAGACTAATCAAAGGGCTAGAAAAGCCAAGGCCCCTGCGGGGACAGAATGTGTTGTGAACACGGAAATAACTACAGCGGAGCCGGACAATTGTTTGTTGGTTGCCGAGGGAATGTGGTGGGAAGATGATGATTTGCGTCTGGCCCATACTGATGAGGACTGGGGACAGAATCTCCCGGATGATACGTGGTATACCGAAGAAGTCGACCACATGACCCGGAGTGGGTGGTATTTTAAACCCCCACACCTGGACCAACCGGAGGCATCAGGGAAAGACAAGGAAGCTGAGAAGCAGAAAGACAAACTACTAGAGGAGGAAGCTGTACTGAAGCAGCTAAAAAAGATTCAAGTAGACATCTCTATCTGGGGACTGCTCATGGCCTCGCGGGTGCATAGACAAGCCGTCCTATCAGCAATGGACAAGGCTAAGCTTTTTATTGATACAACCCCCGAGCAATTAGTGGGACTAGTGTTCCTAGGTGGCGCTTTATCGACTTTGACCTTCACAGATAAAGAATTACCGCCTGAGGGCTCCGAGCACAATAAGCCGTTATACATCTCTGTGGAGTGCAAAGAGAAGCGGATACCAGTTGTCTTAGTTGATACGAGATCTGCAATAAATGTGTGCCTATTGCGTACGGCCTATGCTATCGGGTTGAAGCCCACAGATTTCATACCAACAGCCCAGGTGATTCGGGCTTATGACAATACCAGTCGGGAAGTAATGGGGACAGTACGAATCAGAACTCAGGTTGGCCGGGCCCAACGGGACATCGAGTTTCATGTTTTAGATGTGCCAACCACCTTCAACTTACTCCTTGGACAGTCGTGGCTGCACCAAGTGAAGGCTGTTTCTTCCACTTTATATCAGATGCTGAAATACCCCCATGGGAATGGGGTAGCAATTATTTTTGGGAACTCTTCCATACATCCGCCGTTGGAGGTTACTATACTGATCTTGGAAATTGCACACGGCGAGGAGGATGTCTTCCTGTTTGGGTTTACCTTGGTCGAGGCTCGGGTAGTGCAAGATCTTCTAGCTGTTGATGAGGGACTGTATGTCAGTGCACAATCTGTTTACCTCATGAATAAGCTTCAACATGTGCTCGGGATAGGATTAGGAAAGAGTGGCTGAAAGGGCGTCGTTGTATTGGCCGAATTGCCACGCAATCCCCATACCTTTGGTCTAGGCTATACGCTTACCAAAGAGGATTGGGTGAGAAAGGGAAAGGAGATGGCTGGAAGACCCAAGGCTAAACAAGTTGGGAAGCACTATGAGTTAGTGCATAGACCTATCCAAGGAACCCTGAACGGCCGTTTTGTTCGGGAGGGGGAAGATTTCCCATTTTGCGGTTTTCTGGAGCCATGGCTGAATTCAGAAAAGTGGCGCTTGCCCGGCTTTGAGATCTTTTTTAACTTACAGTTGCAAGGGGATGAAGTTGTAGAAGAGCAGACTGACCCACCAGCTGAGGCTGAATAGTGCAAAGAGGATGAGTCCAATGGCACAGAACTTGAACTGGGAGTAGCGCTGGCTTGTCTCCTCTCAGATCCTCAGATCATACCGGAGTGCTCGGGAGATGATTTCTCTATTTCCATGATTGGAGATTAATCGGCTGTGGGCCCTTCTTCTAGCATTCTGGATGCATCTATCGCACCGTCCCTCGTTTGGCAGTACGAGGAAGGCTTTTTGTCTAGCAGTTCTGGGTCAGGTAGTGAACCGGAGTCTGATTCCATAGAGTTTGTGGAGTCGGAATTAGATTCCAGTTCTTCTGAGTCAGAGTCCGATACTCTTGGGGTTGATAACCAGGATGCCATTGTTTTGTCCAGGTCGTCTTTTTCATTTTTTTTTTGAGTCGGTTGTAATCGAAGAATTGGACGATCTGGAAGTTATGAATGAGAATGGTACTGTTGTTGCTTTTGAGTACTTTTCCGTGCCTTTAGTTTATTGCATTAATCAGGACTTTCAAAACTTTGACAAAAACGACAAGGAAGAAATTCCTTTGGTTTTGAAACATTTGATTAATCAAGAGGAGGAGAGGTTTGTAAAACCTTTGGTTGACGAAATCACTTCAATTAATGTTGGTACTGAGAAGGATCCGCGTCTGGTCCAGATCGGGTCCACATTGTCTTCGGAGGAACGCGAGCGCTTAGTCGCTTTATTAAAAGATTTCAAAGATGTTTTCGCGTGGTCCTACGAAGACATGCCTGTAATCGATCTTGAGATTGTACATCACCAGATCTGTCTTGACCCTGAGGCTTGACCCGTCAAGCAAAAGCTTCGGAGAATACGCCCGGACTGGGTTCTGAAAATCAAGGAAGAGGTCACCAAGCAGATAGATGCAGGGTTCCTGTTAGTATCTGAGTATCTTACTTGACTGGCCAACATAATTCCGATGCTGAAGAAAGATGACAAAATTCGGGTGTGTGTGGATTTCAGGGATCTGAACAAAGTCAGTCTGAAGGACGACTTTCCATTACTGTACATCGACGAATTGGTGGACTTCACTGCAGGGCATGCGCTGCTCTCCTTTATGGATGGGTTTTCCAAGTACAACCAGATCTTGATGGCCCCCGAAGATAAGGAGAAGACTGCCTTCACCACCCTGTGGGGAACCTACTGCTATAGGGTGATGCCGTTCGGTTTGAAGAATGCTGGGGCTACTTATTAACGGGCTGCAACTACGATCTTACATGATATGATCCACAAGGAGGTTGAGGTGTACGTGGACGACATGACTGTCAAATCTGAGGAAAGAGCGTGCACTACATCGCCTTGAAGAAATTTTTTCGACGGATCAGAGAGTATCGGTTGCAACTGAATCCTCAGAAATGTACTTTTGGTGTCACAATAGGAAAAATGCTAGGGTTCTTGATTACACAAAGGGGCATCAAAGTCGATCCTTCCAAGATTAAGGCCATCTTAGAAATGCCACCACCAAGGACTAAAAAGGAGGTGCGAGGCTTTCTGGGTAAAGTGCAATTCATAAGACGGTTTATTGTAAAATTGGCCCTGACTTATGAACCACTATTTGGTCTCCTGAAGAAAGGAAAGAAATTCCAGTGGGACGACCAATGCCAAGTTGCTTTCGAGCAAATCAAGCAGTATCTACAGAACCCACCCATGTTGTCACCGCCAGAGCCGGGGAAACCGTTAATGTTGTACTTGTTAGTAACTGACACGACAATAGGCTGCATGCTTGCACAGGAATCTAACGATGAAGTGGAGAAGGCTATCTATTACCTGAGCAAAAAGATGCTAGAATATGTGACCCGTTACACTCCGCTCGAGAAGGTTTGTTTGGCCTTGGTATGGGCTACCAGAAAGTTGAGGCACTACCTGTTACCTCACTCTGTAATATTGGTTTCAAGATTAGATCCCATCAAATATCTCTTTGAAAAACCAGCACTTATGGGTAGTCTAGCCCGTTGGTTGCTTCTTTTCTCCGAATTCGATTTGAAGTACATGACTCGCAAGTCTGTGAAAGGGAGAGCGGTAGCAGAGTTCCTAGCCGATCACCCAGTGGAGGGGGATGAAACAGTAGAGTATCTGTTCCCAGATGAGGCCATTCTATAGGTTGAAGAAGAGATTTGGACTATGTACTTTGACGGAGCATCTAATTAGTACGGGTATGAGATAGGGGTGTTACTGATAGTGCCCGACAATTCCCACATACCCTTAGCTTTCAAACTCCGGTTCAAGGTATCAAACAACGAAGTAGAGTATGAGGCATGTATCATTGGCTTAGAAGCTGCCCTGGAACTAGGGGCAAAAAGGTTGGACGCCATTGGGGACTCGAACCTGGTTGTGTCTCAAGCGGAAGGAGACTGGGAGGTTAAAGAAGAAAGGATGAAAATCTATCACCAAACCCTAGAGTTTCTAATTCCCAGGTTTGAGAAGCTAACCTTTACGCATCTGTTATGAGAAAACAACAGGTTCGCTGACGCCTTATCAACTCTACCTTCCATAATAGACATCCCTTTTGGAGTTCGGATGCGTCTGATCATCATTGAGCAGAGGTATGTGCCGGCCTACGAGTTGATTACCACAATACATGAAGTACAAGATCAGAACCCCTGGTATCATGACATTTGGAACTTCTTGGAAAAGGAGGCTTATCCACTAGAGGCAAATGCCAAAGATAAGAGGGCAATACGGCGAATGGCTGTTCAGTTTATCATCTACGGGAGTAAATTGTACAAACGGGGCCATCTGGGAACGCATAAACTGTGTGTTGCTACTGAAGAGTCGAAGAGCCTGATGGAGGCCATCCACGGAGGAGAGTGCGGATCGCACATGAGCGAAGTGATGCTAGCTCGGAAAATCCTCAGATAGGGTTACTACTGGTTAACCATGAAGGAGGATTGTATTGGTTTCGTTTGGCGATGCCACAAATACCAGATCCATGCAAATCGTATGAACATCCCACCGCCGAAGTTGTACAACATGACTTCACCATGGCCGTTTTCAGTACGGGGAATTGATGTTATTGGGGCAGTTACTCCGAAGGGGTCGAACGGGCACGAGTACATCCTGGTAACGATAGACTACTTTACAAAGTGGGTCGAGGCCCAATCCTATGCAGTGCTGAAAGCGTCGCATGTAGCTAAGTTCATTAGGAATAACATTATCTACCGGTATGGGGTCCCGAATGAGATCATTTCGGATAATGGTTCCCACTTCAAGAAGGAAGTGATCGATTTGTTGGAGAAATACAATGTGGCTTTTCATAAGTCATCCACATGTAGGTGTAGACACCCCATTTTTGACCGACCTTAAGACTCAGACGTCACCGATTGAGCGCTTGGTGATATTACATAATGTGCTCGTTCAGAAGTTTCAGAGTCGCGGCCGCGAGCCTTGTCTCCGGACTTCTGAACCCTCTTCTGTGCCTTGCCTCGGTTTGCGAACCAGACTCGGTTTTCTCTGTTTCTTTTCCTGAGGGGAGGGAAAGGTCCCGTAGACCATCTCTCAGTGGCCGTGGGCTACATTTTGTGGCCGCAGGCCATTTTGCCCATTTCGGAGTCCGGTTTCTGATTTTTCGAGACCGTTGGCCGTGTGCCTCGGTTCGGGACCGCCTAACCATCTCCGTTTGTTCTGATTTTTGGCATTCATCTTATTTACTCCCTTTTGAGGGACACTGGGGTCTGAGAAACCCACTTCGTGGCCGAATGCCACTTTCGGTGCTTAACAGCCCGTTTTCGGGACCCCGAACTGCGTGTTTTGGCCCCCGAGCATTCGTTTTGCATCGGTTTTCGTTCATTTTTGGCAGGTGCCTCTGTTTCATCACCAGGAAGGTCACTGGAGGGTGGGAGGCCAGCAATTATCTTGGCAACCAGTTATATTCCATTTTCGCCCTCCGACACCCGTTTTTTTGCACTTCCGAGCCAATGTTGAACACCTTGGGGCCACTTTCTTCAACCCCAAACCACATATTTGTGTTGTACACACATGGGAGGACCCTAAAAGTTTATGGCCGGCCAGAAATTCCATTTGACCCTTTTGAACCCCTCCTAAAAATGGCTTGTTCTCTCTCCTGTTTTAGAGTTTCCAAATTCGAACCACAGGGTTGTGAAGAGGAGACTTGGGAGGCCACCTTTTTGTGGTGGCAGGCCACCTTTTTGTGGTGGCCGGCCACTAAAGCAAGTTGACCCTTTTGACCCCTAGTCGGCTGGCTAGGGGGGGTGGCCGGCCGGCCACCTGCAAGCCCAAAAGGTGGCCGGCCATGTTCCTTATGCCTGGTAATTTACAGCTGTATAGCTGTTTCCCCCAGAAAATATCTGTATCCGGGGGATATTTTGTGGGGGAAAGCCTTGGTCCTTATTCCCCCACCCTTTCCTTCCATGCTCCCCCTCCTTTTGGTCCATATAATCAGCTGCAAGCATTGGTATTGGGGGTTAGAAAATTTGCTCTTCAAGCTTGAATACAAGAATTCCTCTTCATCTCTCTCATTTCCTTGAAAAACTTCCAAGTCCTACACCACCATTCCTTCTACACCACCACCCCCCACCCTTCCATCCTCCATTCCAGAAGATTGAAGGTGTTCTCCAAGGCCTAAGGAGCCACAAACTCAAGCCAAGAGGCAACCAAAGTCAAGTCTTTAAGGGTAAGTTCACTTTCCTTATTTTCTAGCTCATTTTTGCAACATTTCTTAGCCTCTCTTTCTTGTATATTTGATCTCCGACCAAAACTGAAAAGGTCATTTTTTTGAGCCTTTTTCACTTTTTCTTAAGGGCTCAACCCTGTTTGAGCCCCCCATCTTGCACTTGCTTCAATGTCTTCCTTAAATGCTATTTTCTTGCATGCTTTGGCAGCCTATTGTGCTTCGGTTTTTGGCCTTTTTATAGTACTGAAAATAGTCTTATTTTGGTCCATTCTTCATGTTTTATTAAGGGCCTTTCATGGTTTGGGACCTCCATATGCTACTTCATGTTATATCCCTCCTTGGTCCCCTTTTCTTGCATGTTTTGGCAGCCCATTATGCTTTCATTTTTGGGCATTTTACAGAACTAAAAACTGGCTTATTTTGAGCCCCTCTTCAACATTGAAGAAGGGCTCAACACTGTTTGGGACCTCCATGCTACACTTGCCTTTATATTCCCTCTTTGGTCCCCATTTTTGCATGTTTTGGCAGCCTATCATGCTTCGGTTTTTGGCCTTTTTACAGTACTAAAAATAGTCTTATTTTGGCCCATTCTTCATATTTCATTAAGGGTCTTTGGCCGTTTGTGGAATATTTTGTATACTTTGTGTTATAGCCTCTTTTGAGCCTCATTTTTGCATTGCATTTCTAGCATGTTTGTATACTGTTTTGGGGTTTTTACAGTTCTGTAAATATGCATATTTTTGGTCCCTCTTCAATGTTGTAGAAGGGCATTTTTCAGTTTGGACTTTTTATATACCACTTGCTTCTTTAGCCACCTTTTGGCCCATTTTCTTGCATAAGCCATATCTATGTTTGTTTTTGAGGTTTTTACAGTTCTGTAAAGTGGCTTATTTCGGGCCCCTCTTCAACTTTGTTGAAGGGCCCTAACCTATTTGGAGTTAGCAGCTGTGAGTTGCTTCATAATCTCATGTTTAGGGCCATTTTTGCATGCCATTGTTGCCCTATCTTTGCTTGCTGTTTGGCCATGATTTGTACTGAAAAAATGCTTATTTTTGGGCTGCCTTGCTACTGTCTCTTCATTGCATGTCCGTATTGTGCATATTTGGTATAGCTATAGGCCATTTCGGGTGCCAAAGTCCATGTTTCGGGACTATTCCACGCATCGGGTGTGTTTTCGCCTTATTTCGGGGCTGTTTTCCCCACATTTCAGTGCTGAAATTCCATTAGCATGTTTGCATATCATTTTCCATGCCATTGCATTGCGTATGCCATTGCCTCGGTTTGCGTGCCCGTGTGCACGCATTTCGAGGCACTTTATTTTCATCCACCGGCCTCTTATGTGAGTGTGGCTGAGGCTCTCTCATGTTAGTATAAGTCCATGTTGCATTTTCCATGCCATTTTAGCCATATCGCATTGCGTATGCCATTGCCTCGGTTTGCGTGCCCGTGTGCACGCATTTCGAGGCACTTCATTTTCATCCATCGGCATCCTATGTGAGTGTGGCTGAGGCTCTCTCATGTTGGTATACGCCCATATCATGTTTTCATGTCATTTGCATTGCGTATGCCATTGCCTCGGTTTGCGTGCCCGTGTGCACGCACTTCGAGGCATCTCATTTTCACAGCATAGTGCATACTAGGTTGTATCTTAGGTCGCATTCATGCATTTCCTCGGTTTGCGTGCCCGTGTGCACGCATTTCGAGGCATGTCATTCCATAGCATTGTGTATGTTAGGATTGTATCTTAGTTGCATTTCATGCATGTCATGCATATTGCATCGTGTTCGGGATAGGAGTTAGCCCGGGCACGGAAAACGAGGTGCATTTCGTACTCCGAGTGACGGAATGTATCTCAATTCCCCGGTCACCGACACTCCGGATCACCCATGATGGAGTTAGGTCTTGTTGTGATTTCATGCGCATTCATTCTATATTGTATTGTGCAATTCGGCTCCTCGGCCATCATGCCTTGGTATGCGTGATTGGTGGCACGAGGATCGAGGCATGCATATATTTGTGAAAATACATTGCTATGCCCCTTTCCTGCTCTCTGTTGCAGCAAAATGAAGAATCAGCAACTTTTCGGAGCTTGGCACGCTTTCCAAGAATAACTGCTAAACAGAGGCTAATTGGGGCATCCCGGTGGATTTCCGCGCAAGACAACCCGGACATGCATCATCCATCAGAAGCAAGGCAGTCCCTGGCTTGCATGCCAGTTTTACAGTTTTCTTAGTTAATTTGTTAATTAATTAGGAATTTGTACATTATTCGGACTGTAATATTTGGACTGTAATGTTCTTTTATTCGGGAC
This sequence comes from Camellia sinensis, assembly GCF_055761805.1. NCBI lineage: Eukaryota > Viridiplantae > Streptophyta > Magnoliopsida > Ericales > Theaceae > Camellia > Camellia sinensis. Next base: position 215,986,134 of record NC_138961.1, read on the forward strand.
TGTATATTTATTCGGACCCTCTGCGCGATGGCACAACTGTAATAAGTGTGCGTGAGTGTGATGTATGTCTTCCAACCCCACGTCTTTCTTCCCTTTTATTTACCCGCTTATGATGGTTAGAATAGGGCATATTTCAATTAGCATACAGTATGACAGCATGTTTGCATCATTCATCTGTTTTGCATGCACCGGGCTCGGCGCACCATACTAACTGCATCGTACTTTCAATTCCAAATTGAATACATGTTAGTTGCAGCATTTCATATGCCATGTTTAGAATAGCCGAGCCTGCTATAGTTGCATTTTTGCATGTGTTGCATTAGGCATTTCTGTATATTTAGGATCATGCATGATTTCTAATAAACTTCCTTTTTTAGCTTGGAGTACTCGGTAAGTTTTATGCTTTAGCATCCTTGCATGCGTGTGAGTGACTGCCATGAATAGCATGCTTACCATGAGGCTATATGCTTATGTGATATAACTGCCTGAATGCCTGTGGGTGAAGGTTGGGTTACTTGGATTGGAATAAATCATCAACTGTTTGTTTTAAGCCCACTAGATAGTGGCAAAACCATCTTTTCTAAGCCCACCCGCGGGTGGCAAAATCTGCATTTTAAGCCTACTTGCGAGTAGCAAACCATCTTTCAAATAAACAAGCATGAAATGTTTTGTTCCAATTCGGGCGACCCAGTCTATACTTATATGCTGTGTGCATCACATAGTAACCTAGGCTAATAACCGGAATAAGGACGCACAAAGTTTTCAAAAATAGATATCACGGTTAGTAGAGGCCGATCTTTGATTGGGCGAGCGGGGGTGCTCACGAAGTGACCTTCCCCAATCGTACCCAAGTTCCCGAGCCGAGGCAACTTTGGTGATGACGGACACGTGGCCTTTGGCAACGAGTCAGGGTTTCCTAAATTTCCCAAAATAAAATATTTAGGTGGCGACTCTGTATCTGGCAAAGCAGTCCATGTTTGGCACTTCTTTCAAAAATCTGTTTTCTCAAAACGATTTGCCGGATTTGGACTCTTTGGTTCAGATTTAGAACCGTGACTACAAATCGAGTCCGAGCTGTAGCGAGGTCCCCCGCGGGCTTGTTACAGTAGGCCGCAAACCAACGGAGCGGTTGAGGCCGCCAACAAGAACATCAAACATATTCTACAGATGATGGTGGAAACCTACAGGGATTGGTCGGATAAGCTGCCATTTGCTCTTTGGGGCTACAGAACATCGATTCGTACATCTACTGGGGCAACTCTGTATTCTCTGGTTTGTGGGATGGAGGCTGTTCTGCCGATCAAAGTTGAGGTTCCATCGTTGTGGGTGATGGCTGAGTGCCAAATAGCGAAAGTAGATTGGTAGCAGAGCAGGTTTGAGGAACTTATGCTGTTTGACGAGAGAAGACTGAAAGCACTGTACCACATCCAAGGTTATCAGCGTAGAATTTCCAGGGCTTTCAATAAGAAGGTTAAGTCCAAGAATCTAAAAGAAGGGGATTTGGTGCTCAAAGACAACCGAGCACCCATCCACGACCCTAGGGGCAAGTTCAAACCCAATTGGACTGGCCCTTACATCATCAAGTCTATTTGGTCAGGTGGAGCTGTCATTCTAATGGACTTAGATGGCCTTAAGTTCTCCCGACCTATCAACACGGACAAGTTGAAGAAATACTATCCCTGAGTGGCTCACTAGGCCGAAAACTCGAAAGGGCGACCTAGGCAAAAGTTAGAGCACAAAAAATTTGAAATAAGAAAAACTAAGCTCGCAAGGTTGAAAACCCCGAAAGGGCGGCCTTGGCAAAAGTTAGAGCGCAAAAGGAGAGTGTTAAAACTCGAGTGAACCTGAACCGAACTACATAAGGCCTGATTCCCATCTTTGGGATACGTATGCAACTTCACTCTGAAGTCTAGCCATAAACACTTCCAAATCAACTGTGTCCATGTGATTGTTTTGGTCATCTTTGTCTTTTCTGCGTTCAAGAGTTCGGTTGTGAGCTATAGTGCAGTGCTATTCAGATAAGGGGCAACTTTCCAGTTGTTGGATTTGGGGTTGTACATCTTAGCGATAGATCTCGGGTGTGTCCAGTTGTGATCCTTACCGAAAATGGTTTGAAAAGTTTTAATAAAAGTTGATTTTGTTCAAATTAATCTTTTTACAACTTAGACCATTTTTGGACCAAAAGGAAAATTTTCAGTACCCATAACCCTATATTTCATTGATTTTAATACAGAGTTCTCCGACTTTTGATACAAATTGAAGTTTCTTTTTATTACATTCAAAAGAAAACTTGAAAGTACATATTAAAGCAATAAACTAGGGGAATGGTTAAGTCAGGTGTACCTGCACCCCCTTCTAGAGCTTGTGGAAGCTTCAGATGCCAAAGTAGGCCCGGTTGTGCCTCATCTTCAAGCCAAGCTATGTATTCGCTAGAAAGGGCGCAACTGAAATTTGGAGCAGGAGCCAGAAGTTCTCTTGTCCTCCATGCAGTGGTATACCGAGCTAGCTGTGAACCTCGGATCATAAATGAAGCTGGGTATTCTATCCCCTCTTTCGGGCAAGTCTGGTCGTGGCCGAACTGTCGCCGGAACTGAAATGGAAAGTAAAAGACATAGTGTGTCAAACCAATCAAATGAATGCCAGGTTGGCAAGACATGCTGTAGCTCATCTCAGGCAGATCAAACCAGGGGCAACGCCAAGTAATGTCAACAGCAGACCTGTTGCACATCCATTGGCACCACCATCCCTCGTTCGGGAAGCCGTGGGCGAAAGAAATAGTCGGGCGTTGAGTATCCTGGGCAAGAGTCCACTACTTTCAACTTCTCCATGAGCCAAACCTGGGGAGGGATGAAAAATAAGAAAGATTAAAGAATAGAGAGGTGTACGTGGAGAGAAAAAAGTGAGAAAGGGTTTCGAGAGAAAAACAGAGCCTGAGGGCCGAGTGATGTGAGAAATATATGTGAGAAGGGAGGGAAACATTACCTGCAAGAGTAGTTGACTTCCTGCGAACCTAGTCGTCTCCCGGCGATGGAAAGCATCCAAACCCATTGAAGTCTCGGCTAGCGTCAAGCCAATGCAGCTCTTGCCCTCCTTCAAGTCTTGGGCAACTATGATCAAGTGAACACTAGACCCTTTGAAGCCAAGGGCAAGCAGAAAATGGGCCAACATACACAAGCAGAGGGCATGTTGCCGAAAACTTTGCCAAAGACGGTCGCCGCGGTCGCCGGCATCAGAAAATTGATGAATCAAGCTTGGAATGTCCAACTCCCCGTTGTGAACTAGGGACAGAGCATCGTGTAAAGTGACCCCACACATCCTTCCTAAAGCTTGGATGTGACCAAAACAAGACTGGGGCAAGATCTCCTCATCACGCCGAGATTCCATCAAAGCTTGGAATTCTTCCATTGCGGGACATATCTCTTGTCCCTCAAAGCTAAAAACATGTGTAATCAGGTTCCAACACCTAGCCGCGGCATGGAGAAATGGAAAACACAACGGAGTGCGGCTCAGCGGGAATAGTGCATTTATCCTGAAACCCCAGAAATTTAACTTTTTCATGCCATCCAAGTTTGCAATCCAATCGGAGAGTTTTTCGGCGAAGAATGGTTCCATTTGGAGCAAAAATAGAGTGGGAATGAAGAAACCGCGAACCTAGAGCTTTTGTAGAAGATAAGGTGCTGAGTGGAAGACAGGTGGCAGCAATCTGGAGATTCTTAGAAAAACTGGCTGACTGGCCACCTTTACTGGCAGACCGGCCACTTTAGTGGCCGACAATGGTCATAAGTGGCCGACAGCCTCTCTTTGTCCCCAACAGAGTGTCTTTGGTCTTCCTGTGTGATGAGGATGCTGAAAACCTGTGTTCTGTTCTACCCTGGATGCGTCCTACTCATTTGTTTAGTAGTTTTGTTGAGTTGTTTTTACGTTTGTTTCAATTCAATTTGTTGCTATTTGTTTACCGAGTTGTTGCAATTTGCTTATTGAGTTGTATTTGTTTCATTCATCAAGTTATTTTTGCTTATCAAGTTGTTGCATTAGTTGTTCTTTGAGTTGTCTTATTTTGTTTGTTATGTTGGTTCACTACCTGACCAAGCAATTGCCAAGATAATGTACAAATGTTCAATTTCCATTAGTCCCGTTTTTTGTGTAAAATGGTGAAATGCAATGCTCAGAATATAAAATGCAACACTTTTTAATCAAAAAATTGTCATTCCAGTCATGGTTTCTTTTTACAAAGAGTACAAGTTTTTAAGAAAATAAATTTGCCTAAGGCTGTACAATGTGCTAATACTACTAGGAAAAAGAAAACAAAGAAAATATATCTGAATCGGTGCCACCCATCTCAAGATCGAGAGGCTCTCTTTGTCATCTTCCTCGGCTGAGCGGACTCAGAGCTATCGCCATCCGCACTGCCGTCCGAATCTGAGTCGGAGCCTGAACCAGAGCTGTCTCCGCTCCCATCCTCGGAGCCCTCCTCAGCGTCGTCTCCACCCTCAGAACCTGAGCTGGTGCCGTCACCTCGACCCTCAGATCACTCTGACTGCGGACTCCCTGGCTTCTCGTCCTTACTGGACTCGTCATCATCATCGCGCATAATAGGCTCCTGACGTCTCCCTCGGTCGTTGTAGACGTCCCCGAACGCCCCGGGAGGGTGAGTCCCGTTCCGTTCATTTGGGGTCACTACAGCTCATGGACTCTCAAAATGTCACGGTTCTTAATCTGAACCAAAGAGTCCAAATCTGGCAAATCGTTTTGAGAAAACAGATTTTTAGAAAAGAAGTGCCAAACATGGACTGCTTTGCCAGATACAGAGTCGCCACTTAAATATTTTATTTTGGGGAAATTTAGGAAACCCTGACTCGTTTGCCTAAGGCCACGTGTCCGTCATCACCAAAGTTGCCTTGGCTCGGGAACTTGGGTACGATTGGGGAAGGTCACTTCGTGAGCACCCCCGCTCGCCCGATCAAAGATCGGCCTCTACTAACCATGATATCAAGTTTTGAAAACATTGTGTGTTCTTATTCCGGTTATTAGCCTAGATTTACTATGTGATGCGCACAGCATACAAATATAGACTGGGTCGCCTGAATTGGAACAAAACATTTCCTGTTTGTTTTTGAAAGATGGTTTGCTATTCGCAAGTAGGCTTAAAATGCAGATTTTGCCACCCTCAGGTGGGCTTAAGAAAATATGGTTTTGCCACTATCTAGTGGGCTTAAAACTCATAGTCAATGATTTGTTCCAATCCAAGTAACCCAACCTTCACCCACAGGCATTCAGGCAGTTTATATCACATAAGCACATAGCCTCATGGTAAGCATGCTATTCATGGCAGTCACTCACACGCATGCAAGGATGCTAAAGCATAAAACTTACCGAGTACTCCAAGCCAAAAAAGAAGCTAAGTTAGAAATCCATGCATGATCCTAATTATACAGAAATGCCTAATGCAACACATGCAAAATGCAATTATAGCAGGCTCGACTATTCTAAACATGGCATATGAGATGCAACAGCTAACATGTACTCAATTTGGAAATTGAAATACAAATGCAGTTAGTATGATGCGCCGAGCCCGGTGCATGCAAAACAGATGAATGATGCAAACATGCTGTCATACTGTATGCTAATTTAAACATGCCCTAATCTAACCATCATAAGCAGGTAAATAAAAGGGAAGAAAGACGTGGGGTTGGAAGACATACATCACACACACGCACACTTATTACAGTTATGCCCTCGCGTAGAGGGTCCGAATAAATATACAGTCCCGAATAAAAGAATAGTACAGTCCAAATAAATATTACAGTCCAAATATGTACAAGTTCCTAATTAATTAACAAATTAACTAAGAAAATAAATAAACTGGCATGCAAGCCAGGGACGACCTTGATTCCATTCCGGATGATGAATGATGCATGCCCGGGTTGCCTTTGCGCGGAAATCCATGACGATGCCCCAATTAGCCTCTGTTTGCACCTGTTCTTGAAATGCGTGCCAAGCCTCGGAAGACCGCTGATTCTTGATTTGCTGCAACAGAGAGCAGGAAAGGGGCATAGCAATGTATTTTCACAAATGTATGCATGCCTCAATCCTCGTGCCACCAATCACGCATCTCGATGCATGATGGCCGAGGAGTCGAATTGCACAACTCAATATAGAATGAATGCACATATAAACACAACAAGACCTAACTCCATCATGGGTAATCCGGAGTGTCGGTGACTGGGGAATTGAGACACGTTCCGTCACTCAGAGAACGAAACGTACCTCGTTTCCCGTGCCCGGGCTAACTCCTATCCCGAACACGATGCAAGATGCATGACATGCATGAAATGCAACTAAGATACAACCCTAACATACACAATGTCATGGAATGGCATACACGCTGCACGAGATAATACACAACCGAGCATACACAACCGAGCATATACAATGCTATGGATGGAATGGAATACACAATGCAATAATGGGCTTACACCAACATGAGAGAGCCTCAGCCACACTCACATAGGAGGCCATCAGATGAAAACAAGACAACTCGAAATGCGTGCACGCGTGCACGCAAACCGAGGACCGACCATCAGGCACTGAAATGCCACTCTAATGTGACATGGCAAAGACATGGGGTATGATATGCTATAATGCAAAAATCAGAGGTAAAATGAGATGCAAAACAGCCCCGAAACCCGGTAAAATGAAACCCGATGCATGGAACGAGCCCCGAAACATGGATTTTGGTGCATGAAATGGTTTGCAACTATACAATACAAACATAATTTGAACATGAGATGAAAAGACAGAAGCAAGGAAGCCCCTAGACAAGAATTTTTACAGTTTAAGGCATGGCCAAACAGTAAGCACAAATGGGACTAAATTATCATACAAAAATGGCTCCACAAGGGAGGCAATGAAGCAAATGGTAGATACAAAGCCCAAACAGAAAAAGAATCTTCTACAACACTAAAGAGGGACTAAAAATATGAATACTTACAGTTTATGAAAATCCCCAAAACAATATACAAGTATGCTCAAAATGCCATGCAAGGTAGGGCCCAAAAGAGGTCAAAACACAAAGTATACAAAAAATTCATCAAACAGCCAAAGACCCTTAATGAAACATGACAAGGGGGTCAAAATATGTCCAATTTCAGTTCTGACCAAGGTCCAAAAATAGAGACACAATAGGCTAATAAATCATGCAAAAAAGGGGACCAAAGAGGGGTATAATGACAAGTGGCACATGGAGGTCCCAAACAGTGATGAGCCCTTCTTCAATGTTGAAGAAGGGATCAAAATAAGCTCACTTACAGTTTATGACATGCCCCAAAACAGATTACACATAGGCCAAAAATAACATGCAAGATTAGGGCCTAAAGGAGAGATAAAGAAGGAAGTGCAAGATGGAGACCTCAAATGACAAAATTCCCTTAATGAAACATGAAATAGAGCTCAAATAAAGGGTACTTTCAGTTTTTTTCGGAGCTCAAAACAGTAAGAAAAATAACTAAAAAAAAAGATACAAAAAAATGGCCAAAAAGAGGGGAAAGGGTGCTTACCCTTGTAGACTATTCTTTAACAACTTCTTGGATCAAATTTGCTGCCTCCTAGCCTTTGAGAAGACCTCCAAGCTGCTGTAAATGGAAGTGGTGGAGTGGTGCTAGGTGATGGTGTGAAAATGGGGTAGGATTTGGGTGTTTTTTGAAGGAAATGAGAGAGGTGGAGGGATATGATGCAAGAAGCTCTTAGGGAAATTTTTGTAACCTCCAAGACAGAGCTGGAGGCTCTGTTATGTAGCCAAAAAATGGGAGAGAAATGGAGGGAAAAAGTGGGGGGGGGGGAAATGGATCAAGTTTCCCCCCAAAGTTGTCCCCCCCCCGGATATAGATTTTTTGGGGGAAAAAAGTATACAGCTGGAATATACACACCCTGAGGAGCAAGGCCGGCCAATTTTTGGAGCTGCAGGTGGCCGGCCGGCCACCCCCCATGGCCGGCCGGCCAAGGGTCAAAAGGGCCAAGGTGAAGCCGGCCACCAACTTTTGGTGTCCTCCCAGGTGTCCTCAACACAACCCTGTGGTTCAAAATTGTCAACTGTAAAACAGGAGAGAGAATAGGCCATTTTTAAGAAGGGTTCAAAAGGATCAGGTGGAATTACTGGCCGGCCACCAACTTTTGGTGTCCTCCCATGTGTGTACAACACAAATATGTGGTTAGAAGTTCAAGAAAATGGTCCAAGGGTGATCAACATTGGCTTGGAAGTGAGAAAGGCGGGCGTCGGAGGGCGCCAGAGGAATATAACTGGTTGCTGAAACAATTGCTGGCCTCCCACCCTTCTACAGCCTTCCTGGTGATGAAACAGAGGTACCTGCCAAAAATGAACGAAAACCGATGCAAAACGAATGTTCGGGGGCCAGAACGCGCAGTTCGGGGCCCCGAAAACTGCCTCTTAAGCACCGAAAGTGGCATTCGACCACGAAGTGGGTCTCTCAGACCTTAGTGTCCCTCAGAAGGGAGTAAATAAGATGTATGCCAAAAACCGAAGCAAATGGAGGTGGTTAAGCGGTCCCGAACTGAGGCACACGGCCAACGGCTCCAAAAAATCGAAAACCGGACTCCAAACGGGCAAAATGGCCTACGGCCACAAAACGTAGCCTACGGCCATTGAGAGATGATCTACGAGACCTCTCCCTCCCTTCGCGAAGAGGAAACAGAGAAAACCGAGCCTGGTTCGCAAACCGAGGCAAAGCATGAAAGAGTCCGGAAGTCCGGAGGCAAGGCTCGCAGCCGAGACTCTAAAACCTCTGAACGAACACAATATGCAACATCACCAAGCGCTCAATCAGTGACGTCTGAGTCTTAAGGTCGGTCAAAAATGGGGTGTCTACAGTTGTCCCTCTTTGACAGAACTCGAAAGTCATAAGAATGACGGGAGTGAATGTCAAAGCCCAGAGACGACCCATTTTTGACAAGGCCGAAGACTTAGACAAAGCAGACAAGATAGACAAAGATGTGTCCGCAGGCATGCCCGCGGGCAGGGGCAAAATGCAAATGATAATGCAAGAAGCCGAACATAACTTAAGATTATGCAAAGAAACATGGGGACGTATCCTGGTGTTTAGGGACGTATCCCAAGCTTTAGGGACGTATCCCGGTGGTTAGAAAAGAAGGAGAAACATAGCGACGTATCTCGGTGTTCCGTGAGGAATGTGAAACATAGGGACGTATCCCGGTGTTCCGCAAGGATTGAGAAACATAGGGACGTATCCCGGTGTTCCGCAAGGAATGTGAAACATAGGGACGTATCCCGGCGTTTCAGAATGGTGTGAGCATTGGAACGTATTCCGAACACTTTTAACCGAAGAGGGAGAAACATAGGGACGTATCCCGGTGTTTCAGAATGGTGTAAGCATTGGAACGTATTCTGAACGCTTTAACCGAAGAGGGAGAAACATAGGGACGTATCCCGGCGTTTCAGAATGGTGTAAGCATTGGAACGTATTCCGAACGCTTTTAACCGAAGAGGGAGAAACATAGGGACGTATCCCGGCGTTTCAGAATGGTGTAAGCATTGGAACGTATTCCGAACGCTTCTAACCAAAGAGGGTCTAACATAGGGACGTATCCCGGCGTTTAGAATGGTGTAAGCATTGGAACGTATTCCGAACGCTTCTAACCAAAGAGGGTCTAACCCGTCGCACGCGCGAGGAGAAAGAATGAGAATCGCAAGTGAATTGGTGCAAAAAAATGCAAGTAATGAGCATAACAATGCGAGATAGATGTGCATAATCAATGCAATGAATGGGTATAACAATGCTAGTGAAGTGGGTGCATAACAATGCAATTGGAACATGCATCACAATGCAAGCATGAGAAGTGCATAACAATGCGGGTGGAAGGATGCATAACAATGCAAGTGGAATGCGCCTGACAACGCATATTTGAAACAAAATGCCGAATAAGGGAATACAAGCCTTAACGAGACCAGATAAAAACGCGACCTCCGATTTACCTTTCGGAGGGGTTTGCAACACATTCAGCTCAAAAACGGGCACTCCCTGTTCACATTAGAGAGAGATAACATCTGTTGTTGCTTTAATTGCCATTCTGACTTGAAGCAGGCTTAAGCTTGAGGTCGAGATACACTCATACTTCGGAGTAGTGACAAGGCCTGAGGAGGTACATCCGGAGTACAATCACGGAATCCACTGAAGGTGAAATACACTCAGGTGCTTCGATTTTCCCTCTTTTCTTTTGCTTTGCAGTCCGGAATTTATATAGCTTCAGATAAGTCCTTGTTTTACTGTTCTGACATGACCTGGGTTGAACCCTGCGGTTTTCGAAAGAACAAATTTCCTTTTTTGCACAAATGTGGAGAATGGCACAACACTCTGAGCACACAACAAATCATTTTTTGAAATTGAGAAAATGAGTTCTCGACCAAGTATTGAGCCCATGACTGAACACAGCGAAAAAAAAAAGACTCAATAACAAAAAACAAAAGGTAAACAACCTAAACACATCGAGACACGCTCGGAATGACTCAAAGCAAGAATCGAGACAAACAAAACTAAAGACACGACACACAGACGTGCACAGGGAGCCTGTTTCACCGGGTATTGTCTCCCACCCTTTCTCATTTGTGGTTCTCACATCACTCGGCCCTCAAGCTCTGTTTTTCTGAAAAAGCCCTCTTCTCACTTTTCCTCTCATCGCATATCTCTCTATTCTTCAATCTCTCATTTTTCATCCCTCCCCTGGGTGGTTGATGGATAAACAGCAAATTGTGGGCTCGTGCCCCTAGCATTCTGCTAGATTCTCTTTCTTCCGCTCACAGCTAGTGAATTCCTCCCACGGAAAGGTTGCGCTACAACTGGGTGTGTAGCAAGTCTGCAGCTAACATCAGTTGATGATGCTTTGCTGGGGAGTTTGGACGTGATAAGATCTGTCCAGATGATGGAGTGGAATATCTTGCCCCATTCTAGTTCGTGCTTCGCACTTTGCTTGATACCTCGTTGCTTGGAGGATGTGAGAGCTTTCTGCCCTTTGTTGTGCCCTTTTCTGGCGAATACGGTGCCCTTTCCGACAAGTAGAGTGCCCTTTCTGGCAAGTATTTTGACAAAGGGGAAAAGACAGAACACCTGACTCAACTGTGCTCCTAGTTCATCATTTTGACCATTTTTTGTTTTTGCTTTCTACTAAAACAGTTTTGACCAACATGAGAGTTAGATTAACGCGCTTGTTCGATTTTCTGATTTAAAATCATGCAAGTTGGGCTATGAGCACTGAGAGTTTTCCTTTTTTGGGTCCGAGAAATGGTCCAGTTTTGAAAAATGGAGTACTTTTCGAGAAGATTAGTCAACCTCAGTAAAAATTCTCAAAAACTATTTTTGCAAATGACCACTGTTCAACGAGCACGGAACCTACTCTTGAGATGCACAACCTCGGATCCATAGCAATGGAAAATTGCCCTTTGCTTGAGGGGAACTGCATGGCAACGGAAAGTTGCCCCTTGTTTGAACGGCACCGCGGCGCGTTGAATGGCAACGGAAAGTTACCCCTTGATTGAACGGCACCACGGCGCATTGAATGGCGACGGAAAGTTGCCCCTTGTCTGAATGGCCCCGCAGTGCATCAAATGGCAACGGAAAGTTGCCCCTTGTTTGGATGGCACCGCAGCGCATTGTAGGCAGTCCTCAGAGCGACGAACACAACCAAATCCTCAGATACAGAGAAGACAAAGATGACTAGAACCATCACATGGACACAATCGAATTGTTTTACGGCTGGACTTCAGAATAAAGTTGCCTACGTATCCCAAAGATGGGAATCAAGCCTTACGTAGTTCGGGGTTAAGGTACACTCGGGTATTAACCTCTCCTTTTTAGGCTCTAACTTTTGCCAAGGCGCCCGTCGCGGGTTTTCGACCTTGCGAGCTTTGTTTTTCTTTTCTTTTCAATTCTTTTCATTTCTTTTCTTCTTTTTTTTCTTTTCATCTTTTCTTTTCATTTTCTTCTTTTTCTTCTTCTTTTTTTTTTATTCTTTGCATTTTTCTTTTTTTGTTCTTTTTTGTTCTTTTTTTTTTTCTTGCTCTAACTTTTGCCTAGGTCGCCCTTCCGGGGTTTTCGACCCAGCGAGTCTCTCAAGGGTAAAAGTGTAGCTTTGTCCATGTCAAATGGTTTTGAGATCCTGAAGTCATCTGAATCCAGGAGAATGGCTGCTGTATTGATTCGCTGAAGAACCCATCTTCCTTTCTTCGGGCACATCAGACATTTTTGCCCCTAGTTAGAGGGGTGCTTCTATTCTAGCTTTACAAGTTTCTTCTGACGAGATCTGATCTTCTTGATCTGACTTTGGTGCCTCTTGATCGAGGGCTGCTTCCAATCTGGCCACACAGGCTTCCCTTGATGGTCGATCGTTGAACACTTCGAATTGTGGTTCAAGGTTTTAAAGCAAGGACTTAAGTGTTGAGGCTGAGAGCGATCCTAAGCTGTACAATCTCAAGAGCGATTCCACACAGGTCTTCGCAAGATCGCGCAAAACATTTTGTTTTTGAAAGTTTTTAAAGAAGCGACAAATCGCTCGCGTTAAAGATAGTGTGGAACCAGTCTGGGTCAAGCCAGGGTCCTTCTCAGTACTCATGCCGACGGGCATTATTTCAATCATTAAAGGCTTAGCATGCATCTCTTTCTCTCAAATGATCAAATTTTGCAAAACCCGAGGAATTCCTTCCTCTTCGTTTTCACCGCAGTGTTCAAAAAGTTTTGAAAAACTTAGGTCAATGCAATGATTTTGGGGTGCAAAAGAGTAGGCGAAAAGTACTGCCGTTTTATTCAAACTTTCTGGCACAATTGGCACACGGCCGAGGCAAACACAAGAGCGTGAAAAACCACTGCTGTTTCATTCAAATCTGTCGGCACAACTGGCTCCCTGGCAGAAACAGACTCAAAACAAAACGAAAAGACAAACATAAAACAAAATGGTGACGCCCGAGGTAACACCCCCCGGAATCACCCGACTCCTATACAACAGGACTGACTCGATACAACAAGACAGACCCGAAACAAAAGAGACTGACTCAAAACAAAAAGACAGACTCAAAACAAAACAAAAAAACTGACCCAATACCCAAGTTAGAAAGCACAAAAACTGGTATTTGCACATTGCTCAGAACAGTGCGTGCCATTCCCACGTCTAGAGTAAATCGAGTGCCACCCGCAGCTGGTTCAATCTCTGATCAGATCACATTATCCCCCCACAAATTCACTGATCAAGTGCCGATAGACTTTGCAGGACCTGGTGCGGGGATGACCCCGTTGTTAAACAGATTTTGTATCTCATGGCGGAGACGGACACAACTGTCGGTGTCATGACCGGTTTGTTGATGGAAAGCACAGTACTTAGTCGGGTCATGTTTTGGAGGGAGAGGATCAGGTAGAGGCCGTTGCTCTAACAGTTTCAGATGTCCTTTCCTGAGTAGGACCCCCAGGGCTTTAGATAAACACATATAGAGTGGGGTGAAAACCCTCTTGCCTCGGGGTAGATAGTCTGAAGTTCGAGGGTTTGAAGTGGATGCACCAACAAAGGGGGTGGCTGCTCTTGGTGTGGTGGTGGCGACCATGCCCACTTCGGAAGATCTTGCAGCTGCGTCACCGCTGGTGGTCACATTCGAACTACGGGTAAATGCCCTCCTGGGCTGCTCCTTCTCCTGGTCAATGAGGCCCTGCTTCATAGCATCCTCGATCTGTACTCCCATCTCATGCAAATCTGAAAAGGTAGGGAAGGGGAACACGATCATTTTCTGCATTAGTTTGGGCTGGAGGTTGCGCACAACCATCCGTATTTGATCCTTATCTGTTGGCCTAATGGTCATCATTGAGGCTTTGGTCCTCCAGCGGGCCACGAATTCTGAGAAGCTCTCCTTCGGCTCCTGCCTCATCGTCTCAAGATCACGGGTCGTAATCTCGATTTGGGTATTGTACGAATATTGTGCGACGAAGGCCTCGGCCATCTCCTCCCAGCTTCGTTTCACTGAATCCTCCAATTTGGCATACCAGATGACCGCAATACCCGACAGGGTCCTGCCAAAAAGGGAGAGCTTCTGTAATCTTGTCAAGCCCATCGGGCGCAGAACATCTGAAAACAAACTCCGGTGGACCATGGGATCTCCTGACCCGTCAAAACGGTTGATGTGAGGCATCTTGAACCTGTCCGGCAGTGTCACAACTGCGTCGGTGTACCCGTCCTCAATGTCTGGGATGGACTTTACCCCCTGGGATTTCTTGAACAACTTTTCAAGCTTGCTCAACTTCAACGCTGTATGGTCTACCTCGAACTCAAAGGGAGAGTCCGATGGGTTGATTGGTACTTTAGACAGCTGGGGTAAGATTGGGGGCGGAGCCGGCCCTGTCGGAATGTCTGTACCTTCTTGGACATTTGGCGTCTCCCCGGGTATTGGATCTACTGGTGGGGGGGAGCTTGATGCGAAGCAGATGCTCCGCTTTGCTGTTGCAATATGGTGATTAGCTCTGCCTGTTGGGCCATGACCGCAGCCTGCTGTTTGGCGAATTCAGCTTGGCGGACAGCATCTTGCTGCATGAGTTTCATACTTTCTTGCATCTGGCGCATCATTGCCTCCATCCCTGATGTGTTCTGCTGATCCATCTAACTGACTGGTATCTATCCCTGTAGTAGAAACTGAGACCTCAGCCTAACTGTTCACTGGTGGGGTAGATAAGGGCCACTGATCTGGTAACTGCTGAACTGGTGATTTGTGCCTGACTGGCCCTTTTACCTTGCCTCTGGCAAAGGAACACTCTCTGACCTGACAAAGTCTATCAGCACAAGTTCGATGAACCTCGGGGGATATCGGAGTCTTCTGAAGCTATGGTTCCCAGACTACCTAACAAAACGGGAAACATGCAGCATCTCAGCCTGATTTCATCTGAACAGATATGAGCCTATTTGAATGAGTGTGCTCTCTACTGAATTCTGCCCCAAAATTCGGCTTGTAAACCGTTACCCTCGGGTAAACTGAATCCCAAAATACTGAACTGGTGCCCGCGGGCCTGATGCCCAAACTTGCAAACTGATACATGCTTTCCTGTAGAGACGCACTCTAAAAGCACATAACAGATAAGTGAGAGCCAAAACACCCCTATGTTGGGGTAGGGTTTCCCTGTCCTATTTTGTCAGGAGCTAGGGTTTCACTACGCACGCAGCGGTTTCAAACAACCTATAAACGGGTAAGCAACCTGTCCTAGTTTGGAATGGTCACTGTGGATCCGAATATGCACTAGGTCGAATGGTCAAAGAGGGTGCCCCGGTAAAACCGGGGTTTGTGTTCCCATACTGGCAGAGCCCACGACCGGTCAGCCTTATGGTCATGCCTTGACAAGACAAGCCTCCGGCAAACCGTTCAGGAATAATAGATGGCAAACACGGTGTTCTAGGCGCACAAATGCAAATGCAATGCAAAGAAACACATAAGTGTAATCGAAACCGGATATCATGAGTTCGAGTCAAGTTCTCTAAATCCCCAGCGGAGTCGCCAGAAACTGTAGACGTCCCCGAACGCCCTGGGAGGGTGAGTCCCGTTCCGTTCATTTGGGGTTACTACAGCTCATGGACTCTCAAAATGTCACGGTTCTTAATCTGAACCAAAGAGTCCAAATCTGGCAAATCGTTTTGAGAAAACAGATTTTTAGAAAAGAAGTGCCAAACATGGACTGCTTTGCCAGATACAGAGTCGCCACTTAAATATTTTATTTTGGGGAAATTTAGGAAACCCTGACTCGTTTGCCTAAGGCCACGTGTCCGTCATCACCAAAGTTGCCTTGGCTCGGGAACTTGGGTACGATTGGGGAAGGTCACTTCGTGAGCACCCCCGCTCGCCCGATCAAAGATCGGCCTCTACTAACCATGATATCAAGTTTTGAAAACATTGTGTGTTCTTATTCCGGTTATTAGCCTAGATTTACTATGTGATGCGCGCAGCATACAAGTATAGACTGGGTCGCCTGAATTGGAACAAAACATTTCCTGTTTGTTTTTGAAAGATGGTTTGCTATTCGCAAGTAGGCTTAAAATGCAGATTTTGCCACCCTCAGGTGGGCTTAAGAAAATATGGTTTTGCCACTATCTAGTGGGCTTAAAACTCATAGTCAATGATTTGTTCCAATCCAAGTAACCCAACCTTCACCCACAGGCATTCAGGCAGTTTATATCACATAAGCACATAGCCTCATGGTAAGCATGCTATTCATGGCAGTCACTCACACGCATGCAAGGATGCTAAAGCATAAAACTTACCGAGTACTCCAAGCCAAAAAAGAAGCTAAGTTAGAAATCCATGCATGATCCTAATTATACAGAAATGCCTAATGCAACACATGCAAAATGCAATTATAGCAGGCTCGACTATTCTAAACATGGCATATGAGATGCAACAGCTAACATGTACTCAATTTGGAAATTGAAATACAAATGCAGTTAGTATGATGCGCCGAGCCCGGTGCATGCAAAACAGATGAATGATGCAAACATGCTGTCATACTGTATGCTAATTTAAACATGCCCTAATCTAACCATCATAAGCAGGTAAATAAAAGGGAAGAAAGACGTGGGGTTGGAAGACATACATCACACACACGCACACTTATTACAGTTATGCCCTCGCGTAGAGGGTCCGAATAAATATACAGTCCCGAATAAAAGAATAGTACAGTCCAAATAAATATTACAGTCCAAATATGTACAAGTTCCTAATTAATTAACAAATTAACTAAGAAAATAAATAAACTGGCATGCAAGCCAGGGACGACCTTGATTCCATTCCGGATGATGAATGATGCATGCCCGGGTTGCCTTTGCGCGGAAATCCATGACGATGCCCCAATTAGCCTCTGTTTGCACCTGTTCTTGAAATGCGTGTCAAGCCTCGGAAGACCGCTGATTCTTGATTTGCTGCATCAGAGAGCAGGAAAGGGGCATAGCAATGTATTTTCACAAATGTATGCATGCCTCAATCCTCGTGCCACCAATCACGCATCTCGATGCATGATGGCCGAGGAGTCGAATTGCACAACTCAATATAGAATGAATGCACATATAAACACAACAAGACCTAACTCCATCATGGGTAATCCGGAGTATCGGTGACTGGGGAATTGAGACACGTTCCGTCACTCAGAGTACGAAACGTACCTCGTTTCCTGTGCCCGGGGTAACTCCTATCCCGAACACGATGCAAGATGCATGAGATGCATGACATGCAACTAAGATACAACCCTAACATACCCAATGTCATGGAATGGCATATACGCTGCACGAGGTAATACACAACAGAGCATACACAATGCTATGGATGGAATGGCATACACAATGCAATAATGGGCTTACACCAACGTGAGAGAGCCTCAGCCACACTCACATAGGAGGCCATCAGATGAAAACAAGACAACTCGAAATGCGTGCACGCGTGCACGCAAACCGAGGACCGACCCTCAGGCACCGAAATGCTACTCTAATGAGACATGGCAAAGACATGGGGTATGATATGCTGTAATGAAAAAATCAAAGGTAAAATGAGATGCAAAACAGCCCCGAAACCCGGTAAAATGAAACCCGATGCATGGAACGAGCCCCGAAACATGGATTTTGGTGCATGAAATGGCTTACAACTATACAATACAAACATAATTTGAACGTGAGATGAAAAGACAGAAGCAAGGCATCCCCTAGACAAGCATTTTTACAGTTTAAGGCATGGCCAAACAGTAAGCACAAATGGGACTAAATTATCATACAAAAATGGCTCCACAAGGGAGGCAATGAAGCAAGTGGTAGATACAAAGCCCAAACATAAAAAGACTCTTCTACAACATTGAAGAGGGACGAAAAATATGAATACTTACAGTTTATGAAAATCCCCAAAACAATATACAAGTATGCTCAAAATGCCATGCAAGGTAGGGCCCAAAAGAAGTCAAAACACAAAGTATACAAGTTTGACTCTTTGGCTATCATGCATTGAAAATGGTTGATTGGTGGCTTGAGAGCCAAGTGCCATACTCCTTTGAGCATGAAAAATGATAAGGAGTGTGGCAGTACACACATTGCTTGAAAAATACAATGCTGTGCCTCTGTTGTTCTCTGCTGCAGCAAAACCAGAAGCTTGGAAAAAGGGGTGGCCGATCAGCCACTTATAGTAGGCGACCGACCAGTGTGGGTAGCCGACCGACTAGTTAAGGCGGCCAACAGCCACTTTTTGTGGCCGACCGGCCACCAGTCCATTTTTGTGCATAAGTGTATCTGAGTTAAGGCAGAAACAGTCTGGAGGTTTGTGCAATTTTCGGAGGTTGATGCGTCTGCAAATAGAGGCAATAGAGATCATGGCGATGAGTTTTCAGTAGGACTCAACTGAGCATACATGTCTCCCTTGCCCGCGAGGCCACTTTACTTGCTTTAATTATTTAGTTGTAGCTAATTATTTGATTTGAGTATTATACTTAATTAGCTTAGCGTAGCTAGTTATTCAATTTCAATATGTTGTAATTAATTAGCTTAGAATTGTTAATTAGTTGTTTTGTAATAATTAGCTTAGCTTAGTGTAGCTTAGCTGATTTATTCAGACCATCTTTCAAGAGGGCACAATGTTTTAATAAGCGTACGTGTGTGTGTGCATGTCTTCCAACCCCACGTCTTTCTCCCTTTTATTTAACCGCTTACGATGGTTAGTTTTAGGGCATGTTTTGATTAGCATACCTTATGCTTTGCATGTTTGCATCATTCATTTTGTCTTGCATGCACCGGGCTCAGCGCATCATTCAAACTGCTTCATATTTCAATACTTATTTGAATACATATTTCAAAGCATAGTATCAAATTGTTGCATTCATATGCATCTTAGATAGCCTAGCCTATTTAGTTGTATATTGCATGTATTGCATTAGGCATTGTTAACATAGTTAGGATCATGCATATTTCTAACTAGCTTTTGTTTTGGCTTGGAGTACATTGTAAGTTTTACGCTTTAGCATCCTTGCATGAATGTGAGTGTTGCCATGATAGCATGCTTGCCATCAGGCTATTTGTTTAAATGATTAACTGCATGAATGCCTGTGGGTGAAGGCTTTATTGCCTGAATTGGAACAATTCGATAAATGTGAGTTTTAAGCCCACTTTGCGAAGTGGCAAATCATGTTTTAAGCCCACTTGAGAGTGTCAAATCCGCGCTTTAGTCCACTTGCGAGTGGCACTTTCAAACCATTTTCGAAAACAAACATGAGTTATTTTGTTCCAATTATCGTGACTTGGTCTATACTTGTATGTGTGCGCCACATAGTAAAATTAGATTAATAACCGGATAAGAACACATGAGGTTTATAAAATAACATATCACGGTAGTAGAGGTCGATCTTTTGATCGGGCGAGTAGGGGTGCTCATTGCATGACCTTCCCCTCTCGTACCCAAGTTTCCGAGCCGAGACAACTTTGGTGATAACGGACACGTGGCCTTTGGCACGAGTCAGGGTTTCCTAAATTTTTCAAAAATAAAATATTTAGGTGGTGACTCTGTAATCTGTCAAAGTAGTACAGTTTTGGCATTATTTGATTCAAAATTTGATTTTCCAAAATGATTTGCCGGATTAGACTTTTTGGTGTTTATCAGTCTCACATTACACTTTGTGAGATTAGATTCAGAACCGTAACAGGAGTCCGAACTGTAGTAAGACCAATTCGCGCCTCTCCGAAAGGGGGGCACGCGAAGAAAGTCGGGTCTACACCTACCATAAAATTCTAAAAATTCTAATTAATACATAAATCAAATCAATTTCTGAATTGGATGCTGATAAGGCTTTCAATTTGCAAACCGAAATGAAAACAAGAGCAGATCTTTCTACGCTAAACAGATATAAACACAAAATAATGCAATGCACATGTAATTAACTCATGATTTCTTTTTAATTACTTGTTAGGCACACTTAATCATGAATTAACGTTAATTATGGGTCGGGGTTGTTACAGTCTTTCCCCCTTAAAGAGTTTGGTCCTCCAAACTCGAATTACCTTCGATTTGGAAGAATATTGGGTTCAAAGGGAACAGTTCAGGGTATCTTTTCATCATATCTTCCTCCGTCTCCCATGTTGCATAAATTTCTCCATGGTTCTACCAATCCATCTTTACTAACGGAATTTCCTTGTTTCTCAATCTTTTGATTCGGCGGTTCACAATCTGTATGGGTCTTTCCTCATAGGTATAATCATCCTTTAAAAGTACATGAGTTGGATCTATCACATGTAATGGATCTCTCAGATAATTCCAAAGCATAGAGACATGAAAGACATTATGCATGTTTTCCATTACCAGAGGTAAGGCTACCCGATACGTCACGGAATTGATCTTTTCAAGAATCTCATACGGCCAAACATACCTTGGTGCCAACTTGCCTTTTACTCCAAATCGTGTTTGGCCCTTCATCGGAGTTACCTTGTTAAACACATGATCTCCGACTTCATATTCCCTATCACGCTTTCGAACATCAGCATAACTCTTTTTTCGGCTCTGTGCGGTTTTCAGTCTCTGTTGAATCAGCTTTACGTTTTCAGTTGTTTCTTGCACGAGTTCCGGTCCCAACAATGGTCTGTCGCCTACTTCGGCCCAGTAAACCGAAGATCGACACTTCCTGCCATACAAAGCTTCATAAGGAGCCATTCCGATGCTTGAATGGTAAATGTTGTTATACACCAACTTAGCTAATGGTAAATAGGTCTCCCAATTTCCTTGGAAATCTAACACACACATTCTGAGCATATCTTCTAAGGTTTGATTGGTTCGTTCCGTTTGACCATCTGTCTATGGGTGATAGGCACTACTAAACCTCAGTTTTGTCCCCAAAGCCTGTTGCAAACTCTGCCAAAATCTTGACACAAACTTTGAATCCCTGTCAGATACAATGGACACTGGCACCCCATGCAATCTCACAATCTCATTCATATAAATATTGGCCAATTTGTCAGCATTGTAAATAGACTTAACAGGTAGAAAGTGGGTAGATTTAGTCAAACGATCAACTATAACCCAGATAGAATCAATACCTCGAGAAGAGCAAGGCAATCCCACAATGAAGTCCATGGTAATGTGCTCCCATTTCCATTCTGGTATTGGAAGTGGCTGTAATAAACCAGCGGGTCGTTGATGTTCGGCTTTGACTTGTTGGCATTGAAGACATCTCGTCACAAAATCTGCAATACACTTTTTCATCCCAAGCCACCATAAATTTTGTTTCAAGTCATGGTACATCTTTGTATTCCCTGGATGCATAGCAAATTTAGTATTGTGAGCTTCAGACATACCACGTTTTCTCAAGTCACAACAATCTGGTACACAAAGACGATTCTGAAATTTCAGTACATTGCTCTCAAGTATAAACCCGGGCCTTGGTTTTAAGTCAATTTCATCTACAAACTTTTTCAGGAACTCATCTTCAAGTTGCTTCTCTTTAATTTCTTCAATGATTACGGGTTGGGCAGAGACAACAGCTAAGATTCCACCTTGTTCTCACAATACAACTTCAATCTCATTCTTTTCCATATCACATAGCAGTTCTTTCTGACTGGTGAGCAAACATATCAAATTTCCCATTGATTTTCTACTTAAGGCATCTGCTACAGTATTAGCTTTCCCTGGGTGATACAAAATCTACAAATCATAGTCTTTAATTAGCTCCAACCATCTCTTCTGTCTCATGTTCAATTCTTTTTGGGTGAAGAAATATTTCAAGCTTTTAGGATCAGTATACACTTCACAAGTTAGCCCATACAAGTAGTGACGCCAGATTTTCAAGGCAAACACCACAACTGCCAGTTCAAGATCATGAGTTGGGTAATTCTTTTCATGAGGACGGAGTTGTCGAGATGCTTAGGCAACCACCTTCCCATTTTGCATTAGTACACAACCCAAACCCTTGTAGGATGCATCACTGAAGGTAGACTCTTTGAAGGTAGACTCTCTCTGATCATTCCAACCAAATGATACATTTTTCTGAGTTAACTGGGTCAATGGCATAACAAGTTTTGTGAGAACCAGTAAGCCCTAGAAAGCTTCTAATTTCGGATACATTGGTTGGTCTTGGCCAGTCAACAATGGCTTCAATTTTTTGTGGGTCCACCGATATACCATCCCGGTTGATTACATGGCCCAAAAAGGCTATGTTGTTCAGCCAGAATTCACATTTGGATAGTTTTGCATATAATTTGTTTTCTCTCAGAATCTGTAAGGCAGTTCTCAAATAATTCTCATGTTCTTCCCTACTTTTTGAGTAAATCAATATATCATCAATAAAAACAACAATAAACTCGTCCAGAAATTGTTTGAACACTCTATTCCTAAGGTCCATGAAGGCAGTAGCTGCATTGGTTACCCTAAATGGCATGATGAGGAATTCATAATGCCCGTATCTAGTTCTGAATGCGGTCTTCTATACGTCTTCTACTTTGACCTTCAACTGGTGATACCCGGATCTAAGGTCAATCTTAGAAAACACTTAGGCTCTCTAAAGTTGATCAAATAGGTCATCAATTCGGGGCAGGGGGTACTTGTTCTTGACGATTACTTTGTTCAACTCACGGTAGTCAATACACAGTCTCAAGGACCCATCTTTCTTTTTAACAAACAACACCGGAGCACCCCAAGGTGAGCTATTCGGGCAGATAAACTTCTTGTCTAAGAGTTTTTGGAGTTGGGCCTTTAACTCTTTCAATTCTGTAGTCGACATCCTATAAGGAGTCTTGGAGATAGGTTAAGTTCCAGGTGTTACTTCAATAGTGAATTCAATTTCCCTATCGATTAAGTTCCCAGGTAGATCATTGGGAAACACATCAGGAAAATCACTAACCACAGAAATGGTTTCTACACTGGTACTATCTACGAATTCAATCAATGCATAACACAAGTAGCCTCGACAACCTTTTCTTAACAATTTCTTGGCTTTCATGAATGAAATCAAGTACGGCGGAGGAACTACCCCATTCCCAGTGAAAGTAAACTCAGGCATACCAGGTGGTTTAAATGTGACGGTTTTGTTCACACAATCAATAGTAGCACAATATTTAGTCAGCCGATCCATACCCAGAATACAATCAAAATGATCAATGCTTAAGGGCAACAAATCCATATATAATGTCATACCACCAATCAAAATATCACATGCCGGGTATACATAAGCACATATCATGGAACCCCCAGATGGTGTAGATACAGATAATAGACAGTTCATAGGTTTTAATGGCCTAGTTAATTTCTGAGAGAAAGCATGCGATACAAATGAATGCGTAGAGCCAGAATCAATTAACACATAAGCATTCTGAGCACAGATAGAAATTGTGCCTGACACCACAGACTCAGTGTTCTGCACATCACCAGGCACAAGTGCAAATACTCGACCCTGCTTCAAAGCCTCTTTCCTGGTGTTGGCTTTCATATTCATCTTGGATGCAAAAGCGGATCCAGCTGAACTTGCCACTGGACGGTTGGCATTTTCAAGCCTGATAGGACAATCCTTCATCACATGACCGGTTTTTCCACACCTGAAATAGGCACCTGAAGCTCGATAGCAAACCCCCTTGTGTTTTCTACCACATTCTGAGCAAGTCGGTGTAGTACCACTACTTTGGCTTGAGCCACTGTAAGATCCCGTATTTTGTCTCTTATTCACAGTAAATGAACGACTCTTTTTGAAACTATTTCTAGACCTTTTTCCCATCCAATCAGTTCGTGGGACGAGGGTTTGTTTCTTTGCTGCCAAAATAGCTTCTGCCATTAATGCCCTGTCTAACACATTCACATACGTGGGTAGATTCAGAACTTGCACCCGATCCAGTATATCTAAATCCAGTCCACTCTCAAATTTGCGGGCCTTCTTGTAGTCCATGTCCACCATATGAGGAGCAAACCTGGCTAACTCAGTAAATTTAGCTTCGTACTCAGCTACGAACATTCTGCCTTGTTTGAGTTCTTGAAATTCTGAAACTTTCTATCCCGAAAGCACTGGGGAAAGTACTTGTCATAGAAGATTGTATTAAATTGAGCCCATGACATATTTTCATTGCCATTCCGAACTAGTAACCACAATCTCTAAGCTTCGTCCTTCAGAGTATAGGTAGCCAATAAGACTTTCTGAATCTTAGAACAGGGAAATACTTCAAACAGTCTCTCCATCTCCAACAACCATGTTTCAGCCTTTAACAGTTCAATTCCTCCAAGAAAGGTTGGCGGTTTCATTTTCATGAACTTCAGAGTCAAAATTAATAATGTTGTTATTGTCCGGTTCAATTTGGGCTAGTAGGGGTGGAGGAGGTAGAGGTTGTTGCCTCTGTTATTACATTACCACCTCAGTTAAAGCTGTAAGTATTTGTTCCATTCTGTTCATGCGAGTTTCTGAAGATTCACTTACATCGTTTCCCCTTGCATTCTCAATTTTGCTATAGGGAAACAGAAGGGCAATAAACCTAGGCAAATAGTCCTTACCATAATGTTCAAACATTCATTTTAATGTCATGTATGCATGATCAATTCCAGTTTTCATTCATTTTTTTTTAACCCACTTACATACATGTTGATGAGATGCCCCTATTTCTTACTAGAACACCCTGTAGCTCCTATGGACTCATGTGTGCGGTATAATTCGTGCTCTGATACCACTCTGTCACGACCCGAACCCGCCCCTATGAGTTTAGCATCGTAATCGACCAGTAATCCTTGGATTACCAAAGGCCTCTTGACATAATAACATATAGTAGGGGTTACGGAAGCAAATATACTAAACATACATAGTCCATAGAGCTGTGCAGACATACATGGAACAGATAACTTAAAACTTTTTATAGACTTGTCAGTGGCGACATAAGTACAATATTTACACATCACTCAAAGTACATGTTATCAGAAATCTTGTCCAAATACAACATGGTATAAACATAGTCTAATATGATTACAAAAACAGCCACGAAACTTGACTTCATTCGAAATCTCCTCGGGAGGCACAAAGGTTGGCTGACAAAACTGAAACATAGGCTGTCAACTCTGGGCCTGGTCACGTGCCTACTCACCTACATACATAATATAAATAGTGAGCGATCACCCAGTGAATAATAACAGAGTAAAGATTTTACTGAATGATGTCCATACAAAAACAAAGTCTTGTACACAATCGGATGTCATAACAGAGTAGATTCATTAGCGTGGTTACATTTGTATTCAGAACTTAAACATATATCATATCATAGTACATGGCATATCCATTAGTATTAACAAATCCGATGACCCACAATGGACTGCCATGAAGGCTTTCTGATGACTCATGTGCACAGAGACGTTTTCGATGACCCATAAAGGGACTCGATGACCCGTAAAAGGACCTGATTACCCATAAAGGGACCTGATGACCAATGAAAGGACTCGATGACCCATAAAAGGACGCATATCATATGATGCTAAGGATGCCACGAATAACTTTCAGAATTTTGGACAATCATTCATTCATTCATTCAAAACATAGCATTTCAAAAACTAATTATTACATGTCATAGCGTTCAGAAAATATTTAACATTGAACATAACTTTACAAAGTTATTACTCACAAATAACTGGTAGCTCCGAATAGACGGCGAAGTGGGCAATTCACATATCCTGAGGCGCGTCACCTACATAACATGGCAGATTCATACATTGAATACACACACTCGGATTGTACATAACTTATTTTATTTGTTCTTAGTGTGTTTCTAGCCTTTAACCTCATATGGGGTCTTAAACATGGCCTAGGAGTGCCTAGGATGGAATGAGGATGCTAGAATGTACTTGAAAACATTTTCAAATTTTGCTGAAAATAGAGTCCACGCTTGAGCGTAGCTTTCCTCGCTCGAGCGGACATGCAAAAAGTGAGTCATCGCTCCAGCGTAACTCCCCTCGCTCGAGCGGACTGTAAACTTTGAAAAAGTACTGGTTGCTTGCTTTTCACGCTCGACGGATGCTCGATCTTCGCTCGAGCATAAGACTCAGACCCTCGCTCAAGCGTGATTTCTGTCGCTCGAGTGTGCTGCAAAACATGTGAACTTCTGGGTACATGCATTTCATGCTCGAGCGGGAATCAGGTCGTTCGAGCAGAAGTGCTCGCACTAAGAGTGCTCGCTCGAGCGTGAAATCCCACGCTCAATCGTAGATGCAAATTCTGGAATTTCCAGATTTGATCTTCAAGCTCAAACTCAATCTTTAAAGCATAAAACTCGATTTTTTTGGGCCAAAACATGAGGAAATGCATGAAAACCCTTGAAACAACATGACTTAAAGATCGTTTTAAGAAATCATGGTCTGATGGCTTGCCAATTATGCAAAATTCAACTAAAAGTTTATGAATGATCCAAGAACATGACATGCATGAATTTCTTTGGCCTTAAGCTTCTCAAAACATGATCAAATGCTACAAAACAACTTGAAGCTCGATGACTCCCCAAAATTAAAGTGAATTCAAGACATGTATGAGGGGATTCTTGAAAATCATACTCAAAACATGGGAATTTATGCATGCATGTATGGAACGATTTGACTTCCTTCATTCCTAGCTCAAATCCTACCTTAATCAACTTAAACCTCTAGAACTCATGTCCTACACATCATGATTGTACATTCCAAGTTTTGAATTCTTACCTAGGCTTGTCAAGGTGAGATCTAGAAACTTGATTCTTGAATCTCTAAGTTCAATTCTTCCTCTTCCTACCAATTTTCCCTTGGTTGAGCACAATTTTGATCTCAATTTTCCTTCCCTCTCTCTCTCTCTTCCTCCCACGTTTTTGCTTGTAGGCTCAAGAGTGTATGTTGAATGAAGGAAAGAAAAGATGAGTGGAGGCTATAGGTGCCTTATATAGGCTTGATTAAGAGTTGGTTAATTAATTGACATTAATTATTCTAATTTAATTATTCTGAATCGAATTTCAATTAAACCTATCGTAAAATTCTAAAAATTCTAATTAACACATAAATCAAATCAATTTCTGAATCGGATGCCGATAAGGCCTTCAATTCGCAAACCGAAACAAAAACAAGAACAGATCTTTCTACCCTAAACAGATATAAACACAAAATAATGCAATGCACATGTAATTAACTCAGGATTTCTTCTTAATTACTTGTTAGGCACACTTAAGCATGAATTAATGTTAATTATGGGTCAGGGTTGTTACAAGAGTGTCAATGGGTTTGCAGCTCTGCATCTAGAATCGCTCTAGGATAGTCTTGATGTAAGTCTCTTGAGACAAACCAAGAAGTCTCCTAGAGAAATCCCTAAGGATCTTAACACTGAGCGCATAGCTCGCTTCACCCATGTCTTTCATCTCAAATGTAGAGAACAACCACCTTTTAGTGGCGACAATCATCTCCTTGTCATTTCCAGCCAATAATATGTCATCTACATATAATGACAATATCAGAAAAATGTCCTTGGACCGCTTAACGTACACACAGTGATCTTCATCGATCATCGTAAACCCATTAGAAACAATGGCTTGATGAAATCTCAGATTCTACTATCTGGATGATTGCTTTAAGCCATAAATAGATCGTTGAAGCTTGCAAACTTTGCGCTCCTGACTTACTACCACAAAGCCTTCTAGTTGATCCATATAGATCTCTTTATCCAATTCTCCATTGAGAAATGTAGTCTTTAACGTATATCTGATATAGCTCTGAGTCCAATTGAGCTACTATGGCCAGAATTAGGCGAATAGAGACAAACCTCACAACTGGTGAAAAAGTTTTCTCATAGTCCACACCCTTTCGTTGGGTATAACTTTTCGTCACTAGGCGAGCCTTATACCTCTCTATGGAACCATCCTCCTTGCGCTTGATTTTGAGAATCCATTTGTTCCCAATAGTCTTGCACCCTGGCGGCAAATCAACCAAGTCCCAAACATGATTTTTCTTCATAGACTCTATTTCTTCATCCATTACAACACTCCATTCTTTACTAGTAGGGGATGAGAGGGCCTCTTTGAGATTCTTAGGCTCCATCTCATCACTCAGAGAAATCATAAATGCTTCCCCTTTAATCTCAAAACGACTACAGGGTATAGCTCCATATTTGTTTCTACTCAGTTAAGAATCCTGAGAATCCTCATCCATCGGATCTAATCCATGGGCAAGTAGATCGCTCCCACTGTCCTTAGGAGCTTAAGTGATTATCTCCTCATTCTCTACTAGGCTACTAGGTGCGCCTTCAAGTAGATCCTCCATCTCATAGAGTTCTACTCTCTAGTTACCTCACCTTTGCTAGGGAAATCCTCCTCTAGGAAATCCATATCTCGTGACTCAATTTTAGTCACACTTCTATCTGGATGCTACCCAATAAACACATGGCCCTTAGAATGCTCACTATAGCAAATAAAGATACATTTCTTTCCTCCAGGGCCCAACTTCCCAAACTTATAAGAAGCGTTGTATATGTAAGCTGTCGAACCCCAAGGCCGCAAATTGCCAAAATCAGGCTTTTTGCCAGTCCACATCTCATATGGGGTGAAAGGAACTGATTTTGAGGGCACACGGTTAAGGATGTAGGTAGCAGTCAACAACACATCTCCCCAATAAGAAATGGAAAGATTAGCTTGCACCGTTGTAACAAGCCCTCGGGGGGGGGGGGGACCTCGCTACAGTTCGGACTCTCGATTTTGTGTCGCGGTTCTTAATCTTGAACCAAAGAGTCCAAATCTGGCAAATCGTTTTGAGAAACAGATTTTTGAAAAAGTAGTGCCAAACATGGACTGCTTTGCCAGATACAGAGTTGCCACCTAAATATTTTTTTTAAAATGGGAAATTTAGGAAACCCTGACTCGGTGCCGAAGGCCACATGTCCGTCATCACCGGAGTTGTCTCGGCTTGGGAGCTTGGGTACGATCGGGGAAGGTCAGCTATGAGCACCCCCTTTCGCCCGGTCCGAAGACCGGCCTCTACTAACCGTGATATCCGTTTTTGAAAACTTTATGTGTTCTTAAACCAATTATTAGCCTAGAATTACTACGTTATGCGCGCAGCAAACAAGTATAGACTAGATTGCCTAATTTGGAAAGAAACATTGCATATCCGTTCGTTTTGAAAATGCTTTGGAATTTGCTACTCGCAAGTAGGCTAAAACACGGATTTCAATGAGTTCTTCCAACTCAAACAATCCAACCTCCACCCACAGGCGTTCAAGCAGTTTATAACACATAAGCATCTAGCCACATGTTAAGCATGCTGTTATGGCAACATTCACACTCATGCGATATGCTAAAGCGGAAATACTTACATCGTACTCCGTGCCAAAACAAAAAACTCGTTAGCAAACATGCATGATCCAAGTCCATGTTGAGTGTCTAATGCATCGCATACAAAATGTTGCTAGAATAGGCTCGGCTATCCTAAACATGTCATGTGAAAATGCACAATTATCACATATTCACTTTTTGATTTGAAGTACGAATGCAGTTAGCGTGATGTACCGAGCCTAATGCATGTAATACAAAATGCATGAATGCACTCATGCATAGCATAAGGTATTCTGAATTTAAACATGCCCTAATCTACCATCATAAGCAGGTAAATAAAAGGGAAGAAAGACGTGAGGTTGGAAGACATACACACACTCACGCACATTTATTACAGATTTGCCCTCGCTCAGGGGGACCGAATAAATATTACAAATTAATTAACTATGCAAGCTAATTAATATTACAAATTGCCTAATTTAATTAACAAATTAAATAGACTAAGAAAAATAGTAAAATGCCTCGAGAAGCGCGCCGCCATGCACAAGCTGCCTCTGTTTTCCTTCCTTCACTCCTCTGGAGGCTGTCAAAACCTCAGGGTTACATCCCTGGGCACTGGGGAGTACCACCGGCTGAGTGGGATCATCACCGGCACTGGTATGTGGCCATTGGCACAAAATTGAAGCTGTCGGCAGAGAAAAGATTGCCGGCCGGCACCTTACACTGCCGGTCGGCAAAGAAAGCCTGCAGAACCTGTAACTCACAGCAACAGAGGGCAAAACAAGGCATGGCAGCACAATTCAAGGCATGTATGCACCAACCATGTCCCTTATCAAGATAATGACTCAAAGGGGCATGTGCCTCGATTCTCGGACCACCAATCACGTATTTCCATGCATGATGGCCCAAAGAATCAAGTATGCAGCCTTGGTTTCAAATGCAATGCAAACCAATCAAACAAAACTCCCAATCCCTATCACCCAAGTCAAGGGACAAGGAATGCATGCAAGATGCAATGCAACCTAGGCATACAAGCTAGGAATGCAACATGGCATGGCAATGAACTTATGCAATTATGCAAGCATACATGTGGCAATGCAAATGGATGGCAAGATGGGCTTATACATGAATTAGGCAGCTCTAATAAGGCCTAAAACAGTGGCCATAATGACCAAAACAAGAAGCCAAAACACATGCACACGTACACACGATTAAGGCCCAACACTTAGGCGCAAATTAGACAACCCTCAAGCACTCTTGAAAGGGGGAATCATGAACAATTAACATGCAACATGAGCTCTGAAATCATGCTAAAACAAACCTCAAGAATCACTTAAATGGCATTCAAATGACTCAAAACAAAAGCATGAATAAGCACCAAAACATGGAGCATTGCTACACAAGCTTATGAGGCATTAAAGAGACATACAAGGCAATCCAACAAGCATGGAAATGGGACTGAAATGGCATGTAGGATGATCCCAAATCATCAAAATAATGTAAAGATGTCATGCTACACATGCACATACTCAAGGCCAACAAGCCCAAATACAAAGGAGCTATATCAAGCATGCCGAAATCAACCCAAACACTTAGGGACAGACCTAAAACATGTCAAGATAAGCACAAAATCTTCACAAATGCAAGCCTAAAACATGCTCCAACAAAGGCTAACAACCTAAAACATGTTAAGGCATAAATAAGGCATTACATGGCAACTATGCTAAGCATGCATGGAGTTCCAAAACCAACTTAAAATCATGTTATATTATAGGTATATAAGCATGAAAAACAAACCAAACATGCTCAACACACACTCAAGCATAGGCTTCCTTAAGAGGCCAAAATATGCCTTTTCAAGGACAACAAGGAGAGGGGGTGGCCCTCTCCTTCTTGGGACTTCAAGGCATCATCTTCACCACTGAAATCCCTCAAGATTTCAGTGGTGAAGAGACCCCAACACCAAAATCCCGGAGCTAGCGCAAAATGGTCCAAAAAAGAGGCCTTTCAAGGCCTAAGGGTGGTCAAAAACCCTCAAACAACAAAACACTCTTAATAAACAATAAAGAGGGCCTAAAAACAGAACTTTTTTATGTTATACAATAAGCACAAAAACAGCTCTAAGATGGGTATAAAATCAATGCAAAAATGGGGGAAAATGGGACTAGATTCTCACCCTTGAAGCCTCCTTCACAAATGATGCTCCAATGGCCTCCTTTGGCTCCAAACCAGTCAAGAAACTCAAGAACAAGCCCTTAGAACCCTAATTTCAAGAGGAAGGTGAAACACTAGGTGTTTGTGTGCAATAGTAAGACACAAAGCACCTAGTGAACAAATGGGAGGGAAAGAGAAATAGAAAATGTATCTCACCCAAACCCTAGAACAAGAGCTCAACAATGGCTGTCTTTTGCTCCCAAAAAAAAATCTCTCTCTCTAACCTAAGTCCTCCCTTCTTGTTCCAAGAGAGAGCCTCTCTCTATATCTCTTGTAAAGCTTACAAGACAAGCTTTACAAGAGGGAGATCCCTCCATACACGTGTATGGAGGAGAGCAAAAGCAAG
This sequence comes from Camellia sinensis, assembly GCF_055761805.1. Classification (NCBI taxonomy): domain Eukaryota; kingdom Viridiplantae; phylum Streptophyta; class Magnoliopsida; order Ericales; family Theaceae; genus Camellia; species Camellia sinensis. Next base: position 216,017,983 of record NC_138961.1, read on the forward strand.
ACAGCTGTCTAAAAATATCTGCAAAAGCAGATGAACAGCAATCGGCCGGCCAAAAATGCCATCTTGGCCAAAAAGAGTGCCGACCGGCACAAAATAGTGCTGACCGGCAACAAATAGTGCCGGCCGGCAAACTACATTGCCGGTGGCAGCAAAAACCAGCCGGTGGCCTCTAGCCACTGCCGGTGGTGGGTGGGGATGGTCTACAAGCCCTACCCTGCCTCTCCAAGGCAAAACACAAGTGTTCGGTGTGAAACCGGACACTAAACGGTTGAGTTCGGGGATCCTGAGGCAAGGCGCGCGAGCCGAGACCTCCGGGAACTCCAAACGAACACAAACATGGAAGATCACCGTGTGTTCAAACGGTGACGTCCAAGTCTTGAGGACGGTCAAAAATGGGGTGTCTACAACCGTCATAGATCTAATCATGTTAAGCAATGTGCGATTCCTTCTCTCCGCTACACCATTTTGCTGCGGAGTCCTAGGAATTGTCAATTGCCTAATAACTCTTTTTTCCTCACAGAGTACTTTAAATTGCTCAGATAGATACTCGCGTCCCCAGTCAGTTCTTAGAGCCTTAATGCTCTTGTCTAATTGATTCTCAACCTCATTAACATACCGTCTAAAGCAATCCAATGCTTCTGACTTGTGAGAAATCAAATAGACATGGAAAAAGCACATGCAATCATCTATAAATGTAATGAAATAAGGGGCTCCATGCCTTGCCCTCACATTCATTGGTCTACATATATCAGAATGAATAAGTTGTAATGGGATAAATGCCCTTTTCGCTTTCCCAAATGGTTTCCTTGTTGCCTTTCCAGCAAGATAGTGCTCACAAATAGGTAAAGTGACTCTAGCGAGTGGGCCTAAAAGACCTTCTCTAGCCAATCTAGTCATCCTGTCTTGCCCTATGTGGCCTAATCTAGCATTCCATCTCATAGAATCATTATCACAAAAAGATGCAATATTAGAAACAGAGCCTTTGGCATTTTTATTAAAACTAGAATCATCCATATCCAAAACTAAAAAACCATCCGAAAGATAACCAAAACCATAAAAAATTGTTCCCAAATAAATGCTAACACCATTATTCTCAAAACAAAGCTAAAACCAAGGCTCATCTTGCTAATAACTGAAACTAAGTTTCGTCGAATATCCGGAGCATAAAGAACATCATGAAGATACAAGGTGCGCTCTCGTCGTATTTCCAGCTTGTATATGACGCGATATGTCTTCGAATGTTTTCACATTCTCATTATGCATCATGTTCTGCTTCATCTGCTCCCAAGAATTTGGCAGAAAGCGAATCACAGCTTGTACTTGCTGCTCTTGAGTCAAATTGTGCCCAGCAACCGCAAGCTCACATATCATGGCTGACATGACCCTTAAATGCTGCTTCATCGAGTGATGCGCCCTTTTCTGATAGGAGTCAAATTTCATAGTCAGCCCACGTAGCTTTGCCAAAGAGGTAATACCAAACTTTTGCTTGAGAGCTTTCCACATCTCAAATGTAGTCGGACAATGCTCAAACTCACTAATCAAGTCGTTGTACATGCTGCTCAACATGGTAAAGCGCGGACACCGATCTTTGTTACGCCAAGTCTGAAAGACTTCAAGATCACGACGATGTTGAGCTGTATTGCCCTGCTCAGGCTGGACCATCACTTGTTCAAGTGTGGTTAACACTTCTTGCTCATTGAGGAGGTATTGGATCTTACGGCGCCATATGTCATAATTGTCGCCATCCAATTTCTCTCCCTTAGTTAAGTTTGCCACCGCTATCTTAGCAACCATTTCTACATACAGAGTAAACAAATGCACAGGGGATATTAATGATAGCAACACAAAAATTATTTTGCAACAAAATAATCTAAATTAAATAATGATAATATTACACATGTCACAAGATCGAAAATTTGCTATGCTCGTAATCATCTCTTGCGCTTCTAGTGCCAATTATCAAAATTTAATTTAATTCCATGCGCAAAAAAAAAAAAAAAAAAAAAAATCAACCTCCCATTACTTATGGCATGTACAAAGCATGATAAATTTCATACAATAGCATCTTAATGTAAATTTACAATTAACTCATGCTATATTCATTTAGTAATGGAATTTAAATAAATAAACAAATAAACTAATCATGCTTCTCTAATCACAACATATTACAAACCCCAAAAAAATAGCATGTTGTGCTTAATATTCGGATTATGCCATAATATAAAGTATATCATTCTGAAATTTTCTAATTTTTTTTTGAAATTTTCTGAAATTTTTAAATAATTAATAAAATCACGTAAAATTAGAAATAAATATTCTAGAATCTGGTAAACTGCAACAATTATGCCAGTAAATAGTAAACCTTTACATTAGTCTACAATAAAAATTTCAACCCCAGAACACCAGAAGCATTTTAAAGTAGAAATAATGAATAATAATCTTAGGAAAAATATTTTTTATTTTCATAAAATTTTGAAAATTTTACAGAAGATAAAAATCTTAATTCTAAGTCCAACAGTACTAACCATGCTCAAAACAAAGTTATAACGAATTATTTATGACCATTTAACGCGATTGAGAATTTAAAAAAACAAACAAACAATGCCTTAACATCAGCAGCCAAGCCAGCCAAGCCGGAGCAGAAAACGGCGCGGCTCAGCGCACGGCACGCGCGTGGAATTCGCGGATGGCGCACGCTTGCCGGCTGCGGCTGACGCGTGGCGACGCTGATGTCATCAGATGGCACGTGCATCCCACAGGTCGTTTTCCAAGATGTTTTCTAGTCCAATTTTGGTACTTTTGGACTCATTTTTCCAAAATAAAAACATTTGTGGTTTAAAAAATGACATTTAATAAACATAAATTATGAGGTGTATTACACACTCTCTCTAATGAGAGTAGAAATGTAGAAACCCGCATTTCATCTTCCTCCTTAAGCCATCAAAAAATCAAAACGAACCCAAATTAGGGTTTGATGTAGCTCATCAGCCGTAAATCCAAATCTAACAAATAATATATGGTTTTGAAGGTCTCGAAACAAGGATTCTAAATATGTAAGATTTGCAGATTGAAATTAAAGCATGTAAAACCATAATGCATGTAAAGTTTCAAAAATATAAAATGGGTCTCCATTTTTCTTGAAATTTAACCATTGGATTTTCATAAAAGTTTGCAAATATGTTCTACATTAAATATACTACAACATATATAAATTTCAAGTCAACCGGAGATAATTGAAAAAATTATTAATTTTCATGCATATATCGTGTATATATTTGTATAAAATTATACACATATTTTAATGCATAAAAATAAGCACGAAAATACCTATTAATGCTCCGATACCAATGTAAATCAAGTATAACGCAACGGGTAAAAATTTCAAATCATACCTTAGGTGATAGAACCTAGAGCGAAGAATTTTGTGGGTAAACACGTGCTTCAAAAATGCGAACAACGAACACCCAGTAGTGGAGTGATACCACAATATGTGTATCACCCACACAAGTCACAGTGCAAAAAGCTTGATCGTTATTTTAATGAGACAGAGTCAGTATATGAAAAATCATTCGTTATTCAATTCATCCCATATCCCATATAGCGTATCAAATATATAGGCTAAGTATATCATCTATCCATATCAGTTGATATGATAGATATAGATATCAAGAGTGGGTTATCCAAATAGTTTTTGAATTCAAATTCAAATTTTCATGGATAAGGTTCAAAAGGGTCATGGGTCATGCCACATGCCAATTGGGCGCCCAATTTCAAACAGAATTAATGTATTACAACGGTCAAAAATCTAACTAATAAGAATTTGATTAAAATAATGAATAATAGCAGAGGTCAACTGTTTATTTAATCCAAACATGAAAATATTGCTCCAATGGGATTTTTCTGCAATGGAATGCCCAATGAAGCCATGTTTTCCAATTTCTGAATAAAAGAAAACTAGAAATACCAAATGTGATTTCTATACTTACTTCTTCCCCAAAACTATATTACAATCCAAATGGTGGAAAAGAGAGACAAATATTAGGGGAAGAGAGACAGAGAGAAAGACAGAGAGAAGGAAAAATAGAGACGACATACTTGGGGTAATGCTCCAAGAGTGGATCGACGGTGGTGCTCGATGGCTATAACGCTACTTACCCGACGATGATGGAAACAAAGCGACAGAGATTCAATATCAGGAGGGCAACCGGCGTGAGAGAGAGAGAGAGAGATAGAGGGTGAGAGACAGGCGTAAGAGAATCAAAAGAGGACAGATGCAAGAGACAAAGTCGGAAGATAACAGATAAGAGAGAGAGAGAGTCAGAGTCAGAGTTTGAAATCATTTTAGTGTGTTTGAAATTCCTTCAAAGTTCCTCACCAAAATAATTTAAAAAGCCCTCCAAAATTTGGAGTCCTACCTCCAAAACTTTTAATTACAATTGCCGACTAAAAACTTTAGTTAGTAAAAGTCAGCTAAAGGCAACTAATATTTTTTAATAGCTAAATATTGTCGACTAAATAATTGTAGTCACCCAAAATAGATATTTACCGACCAAATATTTTGTCGCCAAAGAGAAAAGTAAAAATTATGGTATTTAGTTGGTGACTAAATTATTTAGTAGGCAAAAATTCTTATAACACGACTAAAAGTTGTTTGGTCACTAAAAATAAATTTTTACCGACCAATATTTTAGGCGCCAAAGATAAAAAGTAAAAATTATGCTATTTGGTGTTTGGTTTATGTATATTAGCTGAGATACAAAGAAATAAAAAATAAAAATAAAATAATAATAATAAAATTAAACATAAACTCAAATTGGGTGGTAAGTGTTCCCACCAAACAAATTGAGTTTTGTTGCCGACTAAATGTGTTTTGGTCACCAAAAATGTATATTTGCCGACTGTAACAACCCCAACCCATGATTAACGTCAATCCATGATTAATTATGCCTAATGAATAATTAAAGTGAAATTTTGCATCATATGTTGCTTTATGTGTGCTTATATCTATTTAACGTAAAAAGATCTGTTCATGTTTTTGTTTCGATTTGCGAATTGAAGGCCTTATCGGCATTTGATTCAAAAATTGACTAGATTTATGTGATAATTAGAATTTTTAGAATTTTATGGTAGATTTAATTAAAAGTCGATTCAGAGTGATTAAATTAGAATAATTAATGTCAATTAATTAACCAACTCTTAATTGAGCCTATATAAAACTCCCTACATGCACCACTCATCATTTTTTTTGATTTTCAACACATTCTTGAGTCCATATACGCACAAAATGTGAGAGAAGGAGAGTGAGGAGAAGATTGAGCTCAACCAAGAGATTTGCTAGGAATTGTTGGAGAATTGAAGAGCATTTAGAAGTTTAAGCCTCTATACTTGTGAATTTAAGGTTTAAGGTAAGAAATTAAGCCTTTGCTCTTGCTTTTGAGTTAGTGAGTTTATGAATATAAGAGGCTTAAGTGTTTAACATGAGAATTGAGCTTAAGAGCTAGAAAAGAAGAAAATTGCATTAAATCATGCATGCATGCATATATCATAGCATTTTGAGTTTGAATTTCAAACAAATCTCCCATGCATGTGTCTATCTTGACTTTGTTTTGAGAATTCATCACATTTCTTACCATTAGACCTTAATTGATCATGTTTTGGAAAGTTCAAGTTCATAACAAGTCATATATGTCATGTTCATATCATATTGTTAAAGTTTGAGTTTGAGTTTGTACAATTGGCAAGCTTTTGGGCCTTAATTTGCGAAATGGTTTTGAATTCTTCATGTTTTTCAAGTTTACATGTGTTTTCTTAAGTTTTGGACCCAAAAGGATGTGAATTATAGCTTTGGGGTTGAATTTGAAGCTTGGAAGTAATTCTAAAAATTCCAAAATTCTGCTCCTACGCTCGAGCAAAGGAATCCACGCTCAAGCGACCACTCTGAGTGCGTGTACTTCTGCTCGAGTGACCAAAAGTCCGCTCGAGGGTGAAATGCAAACTCCCAGAAGTTCTTATGTTTTACAGTCCGCTCGAGCGACAAAAGTTGCGCTTGAGTAAAGGCATGTCTCTCACGCTCAAGCGAGCGTCGAGCGAGCATCAAGCGGAAAAATCAAGCGACCAACACTTTTGCAAAAGTTACAGACCGCTCGAGCAACAGATCTTGCGCTCGAGCGACCACTCACATTTTGCATGTTCGCTCGAGCGAGGACCCTGTTTTCAACAAATTTTGTTAAGTATTTTCAAGTACATTTTTGCATCCTTATTCCATCCTAGGCATTCCTAGGCCATGATTAAGGCACAATAATGAGGATAAAAGTAGACACACACCAATATAAGAAAGAACAAGGTAAATTTTTCTGGGTGTGTAATTCAATATATATTCGTTTTGTACCTGTGTAGGTCACGCGCCGCAAGATATCTGAATTGCTTACCCTATTCGTTTGTTTGGAGCCATTTGTTATTTGTGAGTAATAACTCTGTAAAGTTATTTTAGATTTTGATTATTTTCTGATTATACGACATGATTAGTTTTCTAAAATACCATGTTTTGTGTGAGTGAATGATCGTCCAAGTTTCTGAAATGTATTCGTGGCATCCATAGTATCATGTGATATTTTGCGTCCCTTTATCGGTCATCGAGTCCCTTTATGGGTCATCGGAATGCCTTTATGGCCGTTCCTTATGGGTCATCGGAAACATCTCTGTGCACATGAGTCATCGGAAGGCCTTATGACTATCCCTTTATAGGTCATCAAAATGCCTTCACGGTCGTCCCTTTTATGGGTCATCGGATTCGTTAACGCTAATGGATGTGCCACGTACTATGATGTGAAATGCATAAATTTTGAGAATGGAAATGATCAAGTATATAAATTTGTTTCTGATTTGAAATCTGAATATACATACGACTCTGATTTTAACTTTACGACGGACATCATTCATTAAACTCCTTTACCTTGTTATTATTCACTGGACTCCCGCTCACTATTTATATTTTATATGTAGGTGACCAGGCGCGCGGCTAGGCTTAAGATGATGCCTGAAAATTTTTTGTGTTCGTCAACCACCCTTTATGCCTCCTGAGGAGGTTCCAGATCATGTCAATCCTGTGGCTATGTTTTTTTTTTTTTTTTTTTTTTTTTTTTTTGTATTCAAGACTTTGGTTCTTTTGTTTTAACTTGGGAAAAATTTCTGCTTATACGTACAGTACTTCGAGTGACGGGTATCAACTGTATCTTTTGACGTCACACGTATCTTTATTAAAGTTTAAGACTATCTGTCTCATGTATATCTTCACAGCTCAATGGACTATGTATATTTCTGTTGATTGCTTCCGTAGCCCCTAATTATATGTTATTCCGTTAAGAGGCCATCGGTAATCCAAGGGTTACTGGCCAGTTTCGACACTAAACCTATAGAGACAGGTTTGGGTTGTGACACCGACCAAATGAGGTAGTCACCAAAGATTAAAAATAAAATTATACAAGATATTTGGCGACCAAATTTCTTTTAGTCGGCAAAAGTTAGTATATGACGACTAAAATTTATTTAGTTGTTGAAAATAAATTTTTGGTGGCCAAACTTTTGGTAGCCAAAAATAAAAAGTAAATTTTTTGTTTTTAATTCGACGACTAAATAAATTTAGTAGCCAAAAGTAACTATACAGCGACTAAAATATTTATTGTGTCGCTGAAATTAAATTTTTTCCAACCAAACTTTTGGTCGCCAAAGATAAAAAGTAAATTTTTGTTTTTCATTCGGCGACTAAATAATTTTAGTGGTCAAAACTAACTATACAACGACTAACATATTTTTTAGTCGCCAATTGTGGCATTTTTAGAACCTAAAAATTATTTTAGTCTCCTATTGTGGCATTTTTAGCGACTAAAATTATTTTTAGTCGCTAATTGTGACATTTTAGCGACTAAATTTTTTTTAGTCGCCAATAATCAATATACCATGACTAAAAAAAATAAGTAGCTAAATCTAGTACTTTTGCCGACTAATATAATTTTTGGTCGCCAATTCTATAACTTTTGGAGACTAAATTTTTTTCAATTGTCAAATTTGGTCGCCAAAAGTGTAATTTCTTGTAGTGACATTTGAAGTGTCGAACTTTGGCGGGTATGGTTGATGTCTCCACCTAAGTTGGTAGGAGGAGAATTGTTGAGTATACCTCCTTAGTGGAGTATGGGACCTAATTAGTTTATTAAAAATATTTAATTTAGTTTGGTGTTAGTTACAATATATATTTTTATATATTATATCTGACTTTTGGAGGCCCAATGGATATTTAATAATCTGTTTGGTAACAGTTAGGATTTTGATAAAAAGTCCAAGAGTCAATAATATTTCTTGATATTATTTGTTTTTCCGTAGGAGGCAGTGGCTGATACATCTTTCGGTGGTGTATGTTTGGTGATCAATTCAGTGGGTTTGGCATTGTGTGACAGCATAGTGCCTGGTGTAAAAGTTTCAATTCGGGAGGATTGCTGCTGTGTATTTGACTTGGTCAAGTTCAAGACTTTGTGCTTTGGTTGCTGCTTTGTTTTTCAAGCTTTTGATTGTGTTTCGGCTTTGCTTCGAAGATAATTTATTTATCTATTTGGTGAGATCTTTCTTCCTGATTATTTGGAATCCATTAGTTTGTGAGACTATTCATATCTCGTTTATAACCGTTTGAAAACTTTTGGTTGATAGTGAAATCAGATTTTAGTCCCGTGGACGAATCTCACATGAAGAGAACCAGGTAAAAATTCTTGTGTCATTATTGAATTAATTTTTCTGCATTAATTTTTTATTTTTATCGATTGATTTACTTGTGAAAAATCATCTATTTTTCCTAACAAACTTTTTATGATTAATAATATTACATAAAACATTCACCCAAAAATTGATATTACATAAAATAAGAACCACTTTACAAGTCAGTGACATTACAAAGAACAATGTCAAGATTTGCACCAATTTATTCTAGCTTTTAATATAAATTTTACAAACAAGTTCACAAAATTGTTGGTAGAGCAAATTTCAAAAAATTATCAGATGGATCAAAGATTTCATTTATTCAAGTTGTTTTTATTTTTCTTCAAAAATAATTACATGCACTCTATTGTTAACGTGTAAGGTCATGACCCAAACCCGTCCTTATAGGCTTAGTATCGTAATCGGCCAGTAATCCTTGGATTACCAAAGGCCTCTTAACAGAATAACATATAATAAGGGGTTGCGGAAGCAATTATAGAAACATACATTGTCCATAGAGCTGTGATAACGTATATGAGACAGAAATTTTCAAATATATATATATATATATGTGTGTGTGTGTGACGTCATAATACATTAGTCTTATGTCACCCATATGCACAGATGTAACCAAAAAGGGAAACTTGTCCCTATATACAGATAAGCAAAAACGAACAACAAAACATCCTTATTAGATTTACAAAACTTGACTTCTTCAAAAAGAACCCCTTCGAGAGGCACAATGGTTGGCTGACTCAAACACTCCAGGCAGTAGCTTAAGCCTGGTCACACGCTTGCTCACTTACATATATAAAATAAATAGTGAGCGGGAGCTCAGTGAATAATAATAAAGTGAAGGGCTAAATGAACGATGTCCATATCAGATTCAGAAATCAGAGTTCATAGCAGATATAGATTTATAATCATGTTCTTGTTCAAACTTCATACAGAAATCATAGTTCATGCTTAATAGTACATGGTACATCCATTAGTGATAATATGCTTGTTAGTTCCTTAAAAGGAACCTTCGGTACCGGGAACTTGCACTTACTTGAACCACGGTATTATTACCCCCGGGCAAGGGCCTTGTGCTAAGGATGCCACGAATATATTTCAGAAATTGAACAATCATTCATTCATGCAAAGTATTTGTAGACCCGACTTTCTTCGCGCGCCCCCCTTTCGGAGAGGTGCGAATTGGTCTTACTACAGTTCAGACTCCTGTCACGGTTTTGAATCTAATCTCACAAATTGCAATATGAGACTGATAAACACCAAAGAGTCCAATCTGGCAAATCATTTTGAAAAATTGATTTTAGATCAAATAATGCCAAAACTAGACTGCTTTGCCAGATTACAGAGTCGCCACCTAAATATTGTGTTTTTGGGAAATTTAGGAAAACCTGACTCGTGCCAAAGGCCATGTGTCCGTTATCACCAAAGTTGCCTCGGCTTTGGAACTTGGGTACGAGATGGGAAGGTCATGCAATGAGCACCCCCGCTCGCCCGATCAAAGGATCGGCTTCTACTAAGCATGATATGTTGTTTTATAAACCTCATGTGTTCTTATCTGGTTGTTAATCTAACTTACTATATGATGCGCACAGCATACAGGTATAGACTCGATCACGAGAATTGGAACAAAACAACTCATGTTTGTTTTCAAAAATGGTTTGAAAGAGCTACTCGCAAGTAGGCTAAAGCGCGGATTTACCACCCCCAAGTGGGCTTGAAAACATTATGATTTGCCACTTCGCAAAGTGGGCTTGAAACTCGCATTTGATGAATTGTCCCAATTCAGGAAATCAAGCCTTCACCCACTGGCATTTAAGCAGTTAAGCATTTAAGCAAATAGCCTCATGGCAAGCATGCTAAATATGGCAACACTCACACTCATGCAAGTATACTAAAGCGTAAACACTTACGGTGTACTCCGAGCTAAAACAAAAAACTAGTTAGAAACAATGCATGATTCTAACTATGCAAGATGCCTAATGCAACACATGTAATAATGCAATTAAATAGGTTCGGCTATCTAAGATGGCATATGAATGCAACGATTGATACACGTATTCAAAGAGGTATTGAAATACAATGCAGTTTGAATGATACGCCGAGCCCGGTGCATGCAGTACAAATGAATGATGCAAACATGCGAACATAAGGTATGCTAATCAAAACGTGCCCTAAACTAACCATTGAAAGCGGTTAAGTAAAAGGGAAAAAGAAGTGGGGTTAGAAGACATGCACACACACATGCACATTTATTACAACATTGTGCCCTCTTGAAGGAGGGTCCGAATGAATAAGAGCTAAGTTATTCAAAGCTAACTAATCTAATTATTACACAACAAACGAATAACTAGCAAACTACTTACTAATTATTACAACACTTTAACTAATCAACAAATTAATTAAATTACAAATCAAATGCTAGCTAGCAAGTAAAGCACTAAACTAAGCTGCCTCAGCTCTGTTTGAAGAAGATGCATGCATGCATTCGTTTTCTCGCCCCGAAACACCCTCCGGTTTGCTCTTGAAAGGCTCTGTTTGCAGGGTGTCTCGAAGACTTTTCTGTTCCACCTTACCAAATCACTACTGGGGAGTGCACCAGTGGCTTGCCAGCCATGAGGAGTTGCTGTCGGCCACCTTCCAGCCAAGGATGTGCACTACCGGCCAAAGATGACGCAGTGTCGGCCATCAGTGAGGCACTATATTTAGATAGAGAAATCTAGAGAGAGAGAGAAAAAAATTTGCTCACAAATTTTTGTAACCCCCTCCATGCAAGAGGGGGGCTTCTATATATAGAGGATGCAAAATCCTCTTGAAGAGATCCAGCCATCCACGTGGGTGCAGATGGTTCATCCTGCAAACAACTGGCTCAAAAATATCAGAAAAATATTTGTTGAAATGTTGGCGACCGGCCGGCCATTAGTGATGGCTGGCAGTGGCTCATTGATGGCCGGCAGGCCTCATCAATGGCTAGCAGACCAAAATGCATGGCCGACAGTCCCATTTTATAGCCGGCAGTGCACCAAGAGAAGCATTCTTGACAGACCAAAGCATGGTCCAAAAATAGAGCAAAAAGGATACAGGGTTTGGAATGCTCAAACCTGTGACATTCCGTCGCGAAATTCGAGTACTCGGCGAGCCACGAAACTTGTCACTGGATGTACCTGCAAGGACATCCAAGTCTTGAGGACGATAAAAAATGAGGTGTCTACAGTATCACATTTCAGGAAACTGATTATTTCATAGCATCAGAAAATAATTAACGTTAAACATAACTTTACAGAGTTATTACTCATAGATGGCTTCACTTGCAGAACAAATAAATCAGATAACTTGTGACGTGTGACTTACACACACATAACGGAAACATACACTCGGTTGATACTTAACTTCTTTTGTTCCATTCTTAGTGTGTTTCTAAGTCTTAGCCTCTTATTGGGTCTTAAACATGGCCTAGGAATGCTTAGGATGCAATCTAAATGCCAAAAATGCACTTTGGAACTCTTAACGAAACTTGCTGAAAATAGGGGTCATGCTCGAGCGCAACTTACCTCGCTCGAGCGAACATACAAACATGTGATATGACGCTCGAGCGCGATTTCTCTTGCTTGAGCGGTCTATAAACTCTGAAAAAGTACTGGTTGTGTGATTTTCAAGCTCGATGGACACTCGACGATCGCTCGAGCGTGAGACTCATGTCCCCGCTCGAGCGAAACTATTGTCGCTCGAGCGTTCCGTAAAAACATGAAACTTCTAGGAGCTTGCATTTCACGCTCGAGCAGACTTCTGGTCGCTCGAGCAGAAATGCAAAAACAAAGGTGGCCGCTCGAGCATAGAATCTGTCGCTTGAGTAGAGAAGTCGAATTCTGGAATTTCCAGATTCACCTCAAAACTGCAAAACTCAAATTCAAAGTCTCAAAATGCAACTTTTGGCTCCCAAAACTTGAGAAACCACTAGTAAACTGATAAAACATGGTGAATTCAAATTCATGTCATAAAATTAAGTCCAAAAGCTTTATCAATTGTTCAAAACTCAATCTTGATATTATGAAAACATATCATTACATATCATGCAAGTAAAGATACAAGTTCAAGGCTTTCAAAACATGATCCAATGAAGTGTCTAACTCAAAAACATATTGAATTCTTTGATCAAGGCCAACATGAGGACATGCAAGAGGAAATTCTTTGAAAACATCTTCAAATTGTTATGAAATGAGCATGCATGCATGATATGGTTCAATTCTCTTCAATTCTAGCTCAATTCTTGTATCATTCTACTTAATTCTTTAGAGTTCATGTCCTACACATTGCAATTGTACAATCTAAGGGTTGAATTCTTACCTAGGCTTGTCAATGATGCTATAGATGATCAATGAATGGAGGTTCTAAGCCAAATTCTCAAGTTCTCTAGCAATTCTCTTAATTTGAGCTCAAACTTCTCCTCTCTCTCTCTCTCTCTCTCTCTCTCTCTCTCTCTCTCTCATGTTTTGGTGTTTAAGCAAGAGGAAATGGAAGTGCAAAAGTGTATAAGAGGTATTGAGGTGGCCTTATATAGGCTTGATTAAGAAATTCATTAATTAGGCTTAATTGGACACTAATTCATCTAATTTAATTGTTCCAAACCGAATTTTAATTAAACATACTATAAAATTCTAAAAATTCTAACTAACATGGAAATCAAGCCAATTTCGTGATCGGGTGCCGATAAGGCCTTCAATTTACAAAATAGAACAAAATCAGAGACAGATATTTCTACACAAAATAAATAGAAACTCATATAGCACATAACACACGTAATGAATGCAGAATTTCACTTTAATTACTTATTAAGCATTCCTACTCATGGATTGCATGTTAATTAGAGGTCCGAGTTGTTGCAATCTCCCCCCTTAAAGAGTTTGGTTCTCCAAACTCGAAGTACTTTCATTTTGGAAGAACGTTGGGTTCAACGGAAACAAATCTAGATATCTCTTCATCATATTTTCTTTCGTTTCCTATGTAACATAGGTTCCCTCATGATTCTACCAATCAACCTTCACCAATGGAATGTCCTTGTTCCTCAATCTCTTAATTCTTCGGTTAACGATTTGAATTAGTCGTTCTTCATATGTATAATCATCCTTCAAAAGTACATGTGTCTACTCAATAACATGGAATGGATCCCTCAAGTAGTCCCGAAGCATTGAAACATAAAAGACATTATGCATATTTTCCATGACTGGAGACAAGGCTACCTGATACGTCATTGGGTTAATTTTCTCAAGGATTTCATAAGGCCCAACATATCTTGGTGCTAACTTACCCTTCACTCTAAACTGTGTCTGACCTTTCATTGGAATCACTTTGATAAACACATGATTTCCGACGTCACATTCTCTTTCACACCTTCGGACATTGGCATAACTCTTTTGACGGCTCTGTGCAGTTTTCAGACGTTGATGAATCAATTTCACTTTTTCAGTTGTTTCTTGCACAAGTTCCGACCCCAACAATGGTCTATCACCTAGCTCAACCCAGCAAATTGGAGATCAACACTTTCTATCATACAAAGTTTCATAAGGAGCATGCCGATACTCGAATGGTGGCTATTGTTGTACACAAATTTAGCCAATGGTAAATAGGTTTCCCAACTGCCTTGAAAGTCTAGGGCATACATCCGTAATAAGTCTTCCAATGTTTGAATGGTTCATTCGGATTGGCCATCTGTCTGTGGGTGATAAGCACTTCTTAATCTTAGCTCAGTCCCTAAAGCTTGTTGTAAACTCTGTCAGAATCTCGAAGTAAACTTGGGATCTCTGTCAGATACTATAGACACTGGAACTCCATGCAATTTCACAATCTTATTGACATACAAATTAGCCAACTTATCCGTATTATACAAAGATTTGACAGGTAAAAAGTGAGCAGATTTAGTTAAACGATCAACAATGACCCAGATAGAGTCCATACCTCGAGGAGAGCAAGGTAATCCCACAATGAAGTTTATTGTGACATGTTCCCATTTCCATTCCGGTATTGGAAGTGGCTGTAGCAATCCGGCAGGTCGTTGATGTTCAGTTTTAACTTGTTGACAATGCAAGCATTGAGCCACAAAATCAGCAATGCTCTTCTTCATTCCAGGCCACTAGAAATTATGTTTCATGTCATGGTACATCTTTGTATTCCCCGGATGCATGGAAAATTTTGAATTGTAAGCCTCGGTCATAACACGTTTCCTCAATTCAGAATAATCAGGTATACAAAGTCTATTTAGAAACTTTAACACATCATTATTAATCACGAACCCGGGCCTCGATTTTGAGTCAATTTCATTGAAAAATTTCTTTAAGAACTCATCTTCATGTTGTTTTTCTTTAATCTCTTCAATTATTACAGGTTGATTAGAAATGGCGGCTAAGATCCTGCCCTGTTCACGCAGTACAATTTCAATTTCATTCTTTTCTAGATCATATATCAACTCCTTCTGACCAGTGAGTAAGCATGACAAATTACCCATAGATTTCCGGCTCAAGGCATCTGTAACGGTATTTTCTTTTCTTGGATGGTACAAGATTTGCAAGTCATAGTCCTTGATCAATTCTAACCATCTCCTCTATCTCATGTTCAGTTCCTTTTCGGTGAAGAAATATTTGAGGCTTTTATGATCAATGTACACCTCACAAGTCACACCGTATAGATAATGTCGCTAGATTTTCAAAGCAAATACCACAGTTGCTAATTCAAGGTCATGGGTTGAATAGTTATTTTCATGAGGGCGAAGTTGTCGAGAAGCATAAGCAATCACTTTTCCATTTTGCATCAACACACACCCCAAACCGTTATAGAAAGCATCACTGTAAATTTGAAATCCATCAGGCAAAGTCAAAATTGGTGCAGTTACTAACCTGGTCTTTAACTCTTGGAAATCAGTCTCTCTTTGATCAGTCCAATCAAATGGTGTAGTTTTATGTGCCAATTGAGTGAGTGGCAAAGCAAGTTTGGAAAAATCTTTCACAAATCTGTGATAATAGCCTGCAAGTCCCCGAAAACTTCAAACTTCTGATACATTGGTCGGTCTAGACCAGTCTACAATAGCTTCAATTTTCTGTGGGTCAACAGAGATACCATCCTTATCGATTACATGCCCCAAATATACCACATTGTCAAACCAAAATTCACATTTGGAAAATTTTGCATATAACTTCTTTTCCCTTAGAGTTTGCAAAGCAATTCTCAGATGGTTTTCATGTTCTCCCCTGCTTTTAGAATAAATCACTATATCATTGATGAACACAACAATAAACTCGTCAAGGAATTGTTTGAACACTCTATTCATTAAGTCCATAAATGCTGCAAGGGCATTAGTTGCCCCAAATGGCATGACTAAGAATTCATAATGTCCGTATCTAGTTTGGAAAGAAGTTTTCTCAATGTCTTCTGCTTTAACCTTTAACTGGTGATACCCGGACCTAAGGTCTATCTTGGAGAACACTTATGCTCCTTGACGTTGACCAAATAGGTCATCTATTCGGGGTAGTGTGTACTTGTTCTTGACAGTTACTTTGTTCAACTCACGGTAGTCAATACATAGTCTCGAAGACCCGTTTTTCCTTTTTGACAAATAACACTGGAGCACACCAAGGTGAAGTGCTCGGATGGATAAACTTGTCTAATAGTTCCTAGAATTGAACTTTTAATTCCTTCAGTTCAAAAGTGGACATTTTATATGGGGTTTTAGAAATTGGTTGTGTC
The DNA here is from genome assembly GCF_055761805.1 of Camellia sinensis. Lineage (NCBI taxonomy): Eukaryota > Viridiplantae > Streptophyta > Magnoliopsida > Ericales > Theaceae > Camellia > Camellia sinensis. The sequence continues at coordinate 216,034,471 of NC_138961.1, forward strand.
TCGGGCACTACATCAATGGTGAACTCAATTTCCCTATCAATTAATTCTCCAGGTAAGTCAGTAGGAAACACATCAGGAAATTCACGCATTATAGGTATCGTTTCCACATTAGTACTATCCGAAGATTCAGTCAACACATAACACAAGTAGGCCTGACAACCTTTCCTTAACAATTTCCTAGCTTTCATAAATGAGATCAAATATAGCGGAAGAACTACCCCATTTCCAGTAAAAACAAACTCAGGCATACCAGGTGGTCTAAATACAACAGATTTATTCACACAGTTAATGGTGGCGCAGTATTTAGTCAACCAATCCATACCCAGAATACAATCAAAATGATTAATGCTCAGGGGCAACAAATTAGCATACAATGTCATATTACCAATCATAATATCACATGCCGGATAGACATAAGCACATATCATAGAACCCCCAGGCGGTGTAGACACAGATACTAAACAGTTTATAGGTTCTAGTGGTTTAGTTAATTTTCGAGAAAAAGCATGCAATACAAATAAATGCGTAGAACCAAAATCAATCAGCACATAAGAAAACTGAGCACAGATAGAGATTATACCTAACATCACTGATTCAGTATTCTGTACATCCCCAGGTACTAATGCAAAAACCCGATCTTGCCTCAAAGTTTCTCTCCCAGTATTGACTCTCACATTGGCTCTTGGTCAGGAACAGATCCGGTTGAACTTGCCACATGACGATTAGTCGTATCGAGTCTCATTGAACAATCTCTAATCATATGACCGATCTTACCACATTGAAAACAAGTGCCAGATGCACGGTGAAACGTGCCCTTATGCTTTCTTCCACATTTTGTACAAACTGGCATAGACCCACTACTTTGGCTTGAACTACTTGAAGACCCAGTATTTTGCCTTTTGCCTGCAAATGATGGGCGACCTTTCTGAAAATTTGAGCCAGATCTTTTGCCTCTCCATTCAGTTGTTGGAGCATTAGTCTGTTTCTTTGCTGCTAGTATGGCCTCTGTTATCAATGCCCTATCAAGTACCTCCATATAGGTAAGCAATTTCAATACGCCTACTTGATCATACACCTCCAGGTCCAAGCTCCCTTCAAACTTTTGGGCCTTCCTATAATCTGTGTCGACCATATGAAAAGCAAACCTAGCCAACTCAGTGAACATAGCCTCATACTCAGCTACGGACATCTTGCCTTGCTTCAATTCTTGGAATTCAGAAACTTTCTGATCTCGAAAATACTGAGGAAAATACTTGTCATAGAAGATCGCATTAAATTGAGCCCATGTTATATTCTCATTGCTATTTCGGATCAATAACCACCATCTCTGGGCTTCGTCTTTCAAGGTGTAGATGGCCAAAAGGACTTTTTGGATCTCTGAACAAGGAAACACTTCAAATAATTTCTCCATTTCCAACAACCATGTTTCAGCCTTTAGTGGTTCAATACCACCAAGGAAAGTAGGCGGTTTCATCTTCAAGAATTTCTGAGTGAGGTTGATTATATCATTGTTGTTCGGTTCAACTTGCACCAGCGGAGGTGGAGGAGGCAAAGGTTGTTGCCTTAGTTGTTGCATCATTGTATCTGTCAGGGCTGTAAGCATCTCTTCAATTCCGTTCATCGGGTCTCAGAAGATTCACTTGTATCATTTTTCTTTGCATTTTTCATGTTGGTATAAAGAGACAAGGTAATAACAAACATAGGATTAATCTTGTTCATTTCTTTACATTTCATTTGCTTAGATTCAAATTTAGTTTTCACATTTATAAAGATTAGCACCTACGCACACATGTAGATGAAATGTCCCTAATTCTTCTCTAGGACATTCTATAGCTCGTATAGACTCGTGTGCGTTATTACACGTGCTCTAATACCACTCTGTCACGACCCAAACCCGTCCCTATATATTTAGTATCGTAACCGGCCGATAATCATTGGATTACCAAAGGCCTCTTAATAGAATAACATATAATAAGGGGCTACGAAAGCAATTATAGAAACATACATCGTCCATAGAGCTGTGATAACGTATATGAGATAGAAATTTTCAAATATATATATGTGACGTCATAATACATTAGTCTTACGTCACCCATATGCACAGATGTAACCAAAAAGAGAAACTTGTCCCTGTATACAGATAAGCAAAAACGAACAACAAAACATCCTTATCAGATTCATGAAACTTGATTTCTTCAAAAGGAATCTCTTCGGGAGGCACAGTGGTTGGCTGTCTCAAACACTCTAGGTAGCAGTTTAAGCCTGGTCACACGCTTGGTCACCTACATACATAAAATAAATAGTGAGCGGGAGCCTAGTGAATAATAACAAAGTAAAGGGTTTAAATGAACAATGTCCATATCAGATTCAGAAATCAAAGCTCATTTCAGATATGGATTTATAATCATGTTCTTATTCAAACTTCATACATAAATCATACTTCATGCTTAATCGTACATGGCACATCCATTAGCGTTAACATGCTTGTTAGTTCCTTAACAGGAACCTCCAGTACCGGGAACTTGTACTGTGAAGCCCCTGAAATATGTATTCACTTTAAAGACCCTAATGTTTGAATTATTTTCTTAAAGCCCTCGTTTACTTGAATTAATTCGAATCTCGTCGGTTAGCACTGTTGTTTTTATTTTTTTTATCGAAACAGGAATTTTCCTAACCGGATTAGATTCCCTAACCTAATTTAGTTCTACCTAAGTTACATGTATTTAACTCCAAGCCCTTACTCTTTATTTAAATTCAAAACTTGCCCCAAACTAGTACTTGTACCTTGTACCTTGGAGTACCATCAGTCATGCAATATACATATATATATATACACCTAGAGGAGTGTGCCTAGAACATAAAATAATTAAAAATTTGGCCCTTCACCCTTCCCCATGGCTGGCCCTTCCTAGGAGTAGGTGAGAAATCAAATTCCCAAGAAACACTATCATGAACTTCTAGGAAAACACCACCTAGTGACCTAGACCTAGGATGCAAAATCCAAGAACTAGTTTCATTACAACTAGGAGTTGCCTAAACCAATGAACAAGCCTCCCAAATCCCTTCCATTCCTTTAGAATTCAAACAAATCCTAACCTTTCCATCCATATCCAACTAAGGGACTTTTAGAACTTTTTGCCTCAAAGGTTTGTCTATAAATACCAGCACACCCCCTAGCTTGCAAGCACACACAACACACTCACTCACACACACATTTCAGTTAGAGAGCGGGAGGAGAGCAAGAAAGAGAAGTCTAGAGGAGAAGAAGGAGGAAGAAGAGAGCTTCTTGTGCAAAGTTTAGTAGGTAAGCCACAAACACAACCTTCTCTTTCATTTTCTTTTTCTAATACATGTTTCTGAAGGATCTAAATAATGTTTCCAGATCTGTTATTACTAAGTTCTTATGTTAAAAATGCTAAGGGTTGAGTATTGATTCCATCTCTCTTGTATTTTTCCCATTTTGGCGCAAAACCATCTTCTTTTTGTACCAATCTCTCAACTTTTCAAGGGCACTCTATCAAAAAAATTTTCTGAGTTAAACATGTGATAGTTAGCATATTTTCTTCACAAAAAAAAATGAAACTTTCCCTTGGTGGAACCCCTTTTTTCATAAATCTTCTTATTTTGGGCAAAGTACCCTAGAATCTGTTTTTGCAGCCCACTTCCAGAAATTCTAGAAAAATGTAAAAAATTATTCTAGACCTATATTTTATATCAAAACCTTTCTTAAGATGTTATCTTTCAACTAAAATTGGTTTCATCGAAAAACATCAAGCGGTTTGCAAGAAAATCAAATTTTCGTAACGGTCGAGGAATCTGGACAGATTCTGGACAGCGCTGGAATATTTTCTAAATAACTTAAAATCTGGAAAAGCAATCCCATTTCCAAAAAGTTTTCTAGAAACTAGATCAAATTCTCTACGAACCATAGGGAGACCGAGTCCGATGGAAGATTTAAAATAGTCCTTTTATCTCAATCTTCATGTGATATTAAATCTGGAAACTGTGTTATGTATGGATGTTTTATGCCCTTGAGTTTATGGAATTGCCTACTTACATATGAGCGTATCTTGTCATGTTATTATGTGTATTATGGTTATGTTATTTATCTTCCTCGTTTTATGGATGCATGCCTATGTGGATATTATTGTCTCGTAAGTTGGATTAACTTGATTTAAAACATTTAATTTAACGAGAAACCTAATTGGGAGGGTATTGGGTTTTCGGACACTTGAATAATGAAAAGATGAGAAATGTGATATATGGATTATTGGGATGCGTTCCCTATTTGAAAGTTAAAGTCTTGCACAAGTGGTTTTCGGAACCCTTGAACAGAGCGGTTGTATTTGGACCCTAAGTGGTTTGGTGTAAGGAGGGATTCGGGCAAGGCCCTATTTTACCGTCTCTTTTGAGACCCTGCGGTTGGCGCTACACGGTACATAACTGTTGGTAGGCATCCGAGGTTAGGTCTGCAACAAAGCAGCAAAAGAGGGGGTATACCGAATAATCTGCGCCCGATTCTTGTGGTTGGGAGGACGAAATCTCTTTGAGAGATTTCTAGTTTGCTAACATCTAACTTAACCCTTCATTTATTTATTGAAGTATCATGCTTTATTACTTGATGTTATAATCGTGATTGTGTATTAGCCTGGGAAAAAGGGGTAGGGTGTGTGTGTGTTTACTGGGCATTCAAAGCTCACGGCATATCATGCCAGGTGACGAAGCGGAACTCATAGCTGGAGACGATGAGCCCGAAACTTTTTGGCTATCCTAGAAAAATTAAAAGTTTCTTTTTGGATGTTTTGTAAAAACTCATTTGAAGATTTAAGCTTTCTTTTGGGATGTAATGTAAAGGAGCCATCTTTTGAATTAAGTATATTTGTGGCTGTTATGTATTTGTATTCTATGTATGAACCCTTTCGTTACTTATGAGACCTTGTGTCAATACCTTTTAAGATCTGCCAAAAGGGTAGTGCGCTACCTAAGAAAGCTGGACTTAGAAGGGAGGCTAATTTGACTCCTCCGGCGATCTGGGATCTTACTTGGTTATTGACCATAGGACTCATTAGCGACTCTCCCTTGACTGCAACCAATAGTGTAAAATCGGGGCATCACGTGTACTTTCTTGAACCACGGCATTATTACCCCCGGGCAAAGGCCTTGAAACCACGGTATTGTTACCCCCGGGCAAGGGCCTTGTGTTAAGGATGCCACGAATACATTTCAGAAATTGGACAATCATTCATTCATACAAAATATCACATTTCAGGAAACTAGTTATTTCATTGCATCAGAAAATAATTAACGTTAAACATAACTTTACAGAGTTATTACTCACAAATGGCTCCACTTGCAGAACAGATAAATCAACTAACTTGTGGCGCGTGACCTACACACACATAGCAAAAACACATAATGAAACACACACTCGGTTTATATTTAACTTCTTTCGTTTCATTCTTAGTGTGTTTCTAAGCCTTATTCTCTTATTGGGTCTTAAACATGGCCTAGGAATGCCTAGGATGCAATGTGTAGCGACCCTGATTTTCGTAAGTCTTTATTTATTTATTATTACTTGATTTTATTTTTGGCTTTATTAATTGCGTAGTTATATAAGAATTTAATGTGGTATTTAATTAATTTAATGTGTTAGTTAATTATATATAATTAATCTGAATATTTATATTTATATATTTATATATATATAAAAGAAATTATTGATATAGATTTTATATAAGATATTTATATTTATATATGTTATATTTGTGATTTATTTGTATAATATAATATAATAGGAAATTAGGTTATTATATATTTAGACTTAGGTTTGTAATATACTATAATATAAAAAGTCAATTAGGTTTAGAAATTAAGAAGAAAACAAAGAAAAAAAAGAAAAGAAGGCTGTGTGTAGCGAAGAGAGAGAGAGAGAAATAGAGAGAGAGAGAGAGAGAGAGAGAGAGAGACTTTGTGGTTTGGGTTTTGAAGCAATAGCAGCCACATGAAGAAAAGAAAAAGAGGAGAGGTAGAGATGGCAGGAGTGAAAGGAGAAGAAAAAAAAAATTAAGATTTTGTTTTGGTGGCTCCATTAGTTCTTCAAATAATTTTTTGATCTTAAAAAATATTGTGAGTACAAAATTCACTTCTTTTGATTTATGTTTAATTCGTTATTTTTCTTTATTTATTTGATGTTAGTTTGATTTTGTATTTACATGAAGATGATAGATTGATTTTAATTATTTTGATTAGTTGTGTATGTCAGGTTTAGAGTTTTTATATGTATTTATTTTATGATTGTAATCACACTCATGGTTAGATGAAATTAAAATAAATTAGGAATCTAAAAATAAATTCTTTACACTCCACCATGACTCCATGGATTATTTTTTTATTTGAGTGTTGGTGAGAAAGAGTGTATAAAAAAAGTGAGAATTATGAGATTTATTTGAATGCCTTAGGCTTGGCATTGTTATGTTTATTCTCATGAGTGAGATGTTTTGTATGTGTATATTGTTGCCTCGTTCTTATGAGTAGACGAGTGCTTTAATTTACGCGCGTACGTATATAATAACCATCCGGGGAGTGTGGGTCAAACTCGGGACGATATTCCCGTGCAAGTTTGGCTTTGGAGCGGTGTTAGGTATACAGGAGGCACATGGGATATATGTGTAAGCCGAAAGTGGAGGGCGAAGTAGTGGAGTTAAGGTACAAAGAATTTAATTATGAGTTTATTGGTATAGTGTGAATTGTATTGATTTGTACATTTTGAAAAATAGTAAACGACCTTGATAAATTATGAAATTTGAGAAAAGGCATGTATACGTGATTCTAGACAACTTTTGTTTTTTAACTTTTTATTTAAAAGATCGATTAGAACTTATAATCGGATGATCTTGGTTATAGTAGTTTTGATTCATTTTAGCAATGCAGATTTTAGAGGCTATTTTAACCTACGAAATGAGCTTATTTTTATTGATTTCATGTAAATTGAAGTAAAAAATTATTCTGCACATTTTTCGTGTTTTGAACTTTTTGGAAAAAAAATCATCTTAGGGTAGTTTCTATTCATTTTGAGCTTCAGATTTTTCGGTTGAATTCCGTCTAGGTTCTTCTATCAAGTTTTTCTCTCAACCTGTTCAGTTTCTACTAAATTCATTCACGTTTCCTTTTAGAAAATTTGATTCTATACAACTTTTGTTTTTTAAGTTTTGGTCAATTCAAATAATTTAAGTATGAAACGGTGCATTTTGACACTTCTTTAACAAGTTACTTATTATTAAATTATATTAACTTTATTTTTTGTAGGATGGTGGGTCTTACTAATTTTTTTTTTATGCAGGGCTGACCCACTATATTTTTATTTCTATTTTATTTATTTTATACTCAATTTATATTTCGTTGTGTACGGGCAAGAAACTATATGCCACCGTATCTCGGGAAATTACCCATTCGTCTCGGTGCCGATGGAACTGCTTGTCTTGTCCCTTAACAAGAATTAAATGTATTTTTGTTTGTGTCTGATGGATACGTGGGTGTTAAATCTTGTACTCGTACCAGTATACCTGTATACTGACCCGTTTTGTCTCTTGGCAACTCGGGTGTGTTCTGTTTGAGCGCAGCCGAGCTTCCTTTACAGGATTAGTTGGGACTATGGTGGTGACAAGAAATAGCTATGATCTTAGGAAATGTCTTTCGGACTTCTTTTGATTTTCTTGAGCTTAGGGTTGATATTAGTTTGTGTAATTTTTTTTTTTATGACCTTAGTATTTTTGATAATTTGGCATTGTAGATTGTTTTTCAACGTTACATTATTTAAGTTGTTTTGACTAGTTGTTGCTACTTAAATGTTGGACGTATTTGATAGTTATGAAATTATGGTGGATGGTTTGGTTAACGTTTTGTTAGTTTTTTTTAAAATCCCATGTTATCTTTTGAGCATGAGAATTTACTTAAACCCTTTGAAGACGAGAACGTTTAGATTTTGTTTCACGCCCTATGATTTGGATGATGAAATATTGATTGGGGTTTAGTCCTAATTTCATATTTAATTGTTCAAAATTTAGGGCGTGACGCAATGTGAATGCCAAAAATGCACTTTGAAACTCTTAACGAAACTTGCTGAAAACAAGAGTCACGCTCGAGCGGATATACAAACATGTGATATGATGCTCGAGCGTGACTTCCCTTTCTCGAGCGGTCTGTAAACTCTGAAAAAGTATTGGTTGTGTGATTTTTATGCTCGACGGACGCTCGACAGTCGCTTGAGCGTGAGACTCATGTCCCCGCTCGAGCGAAACTATTGTCGCTTGAGCGTTTTGTAAAAACATGAAACTTTTGGGGGCTTGCATTTCACGCTCGAGCGGACTTTTGATCGCTCGAGCAGAGGTACAAAACAAAGGTGGCTGCTCGAGTACAGAATCTGTCGCTCGAGTAGAGATGTCGAATTCTAGAATTTTCAGATTCACCTCCAAACTGCAAAACTCAAATTCAAAGTCTCAAAATGCAACTTTTGGCTCCAAAACTTGAGAAAACACTAGTAAACTGATAAAGCATGGTGAATTCAAAATCATGTCATAAAATTAAGTCCAAAGGGTTTATCAATTGTTCAAAACTCAATCTTGATATTGTGAAAACATCTCATTACATATCATGCATGTAAAAGTACAAGTTCAAGGCTTTCAAAACATGATCCAATGAAGTGTCTAACTCAAAAACATATTGAATTCTTTGATCAAGGCCAAAATGAGGACATGCAAGAGGAAATTCTTTGAAAATATCTTCAAATTGTTATGAAATGAGCATGCATACATAATATGGTTCAATTCTCTTCAATTCTAGCTCAATTCTTGTATCATCCTACTTAATTCTTTAGAGTTCATGTCTTACACATTGCAATTGTATAATCTAAGGCCCCATTTGTTTGGAGAGTTAGAGGGGGGATTGAGATTGATAGTGAAGTGGGACCCACTAATATTGTGTTTGTTTTGAGAGATAGGAAGGGGATTGATAGTGAGCTCCGGATTAGGATAGGTCTCCCCAAGGGGATTCGGATGGGCCTCCAGGACTTGGTATTAGAAAATTAGTCCAGGGGGCTAGAAATTTTTTATTTTTATTTATTTTTTACATGTTGGGCTTTTTTTTTTTTGAACATTAATGTTTAATTTTTTGTATTTTTTGTTAAGTAAAAATCATTATTTTATTTGTTTTATTTTTTTCTAAAATTTTTTTATTTTATTTTTATTTTTTTAAAATTTTTTTACATGTTGGGCATTTTTTTTAAAACATTAATGTTTAATGTTTTTGTATTTTTTTTATTTATTTTATTATTTTATATTTATTTTATATAAAAATAATTTAACAATTTCTACACTAACAACTATCATCAAAACAAACACAATTTTACTTAATCCCCTCACTATCAATCCCTTCACTAACAATCCCCTTATTATTAATCCCCTCACTATCAATCACCTCCATTCTACCTCTAAAAACAAATGGGGCCTAAGGGTTGAATTCTTACCTAGGCTTGTCAATGATGCTCTAGATGATCAATAGATAGAGGTTCTAAGCCAAATTCTCAAGTTCTCTAGCAATCCTCTCAATTTGAGCTCAAACTTCTCTCTCTTCTCTCTCTCTCTCTCTCTCTCTCTCTCTCTCTCTCTCTCTCTCTCTCTCTCTCTCTCTCACGTTTTGGTGTTCAAGCAAGAGGAAATGGGAGTGCAAAAGTGTATAAGAGGTATTGAGGTGGCCTTATATAAGCTTGATTAAGAAATTCATTAATTAGGCTTAATTAGACACTAATTCATCTAATTTAATCGTTTCGAACCGAATTTTAATTAAACCTACCATAAAATTCTAAAAATTCTAACTAACACAGAAATCGAGCCAATTTCGTGATCGGATGCTGATAAGGCATTCAATTTATAGAATAGAACAAAATCAGAGACAGATATTTCTACATAGAATAGATAGAAACTCATATAGCACATAACACACATAATGAATGCAGAATTTCACTTTAATTACTCATTAATCATTCTTACTCATGGATTATATGTTAATCAGAGGTCAGGATTGTTACATATAGTGTTTCTAAATTGATAGATAATTACACAAATTCCAAGCCAAGAAAAGATAAGAGCAAATCCATGCTCAAGACTACCCTTTAACAAAACCTCACTTTATGAAAAATCATATAGTGATCCTGGAACAAATACATATGTATCTCAATTTAATATTGATTAAAATAATAAAACTAGTAATACTTTTGTATTATTTTTTAGAAAACAATAATATACAGGTGGCATAATAAATGATGTAAAAATATTATTTCAATATAACCAAATAGTCTCTCCCATTTTAACGCCCTTTAAAGGGCATTAGCATATATATCCTTGTCCCTCTTTTCCTAACATATAATTGCATGGAAAAGTAAAAGGATATAATAAAATAAAAAAGGAAAAAAAATACCGAAGGCAAGCTTCCACGAATTCGGATCTTTTGGAATAATTTTTTGTATAGTTAAAATTTAATTATATAAAAATTATGAGTACAATAATATTGAAGGTTTGTAATTTAAAAAAACAATTCAATCTTACGAAACAAATCATACTAAAATCACTTTGAAAAACTCTTAACTCAGCCTCCACTAGACAACATGGGAATTGGTCACACTTCATTTGGACTTGTGAATGCTTTCACACTGACAACAGGGGACTCGGGATGGCAATTTAAACCCAGCCTGACGGGGACCCGATCCTCCGACCTCGATTGGAACAGGTTTTTCCCGAAAATTATCCTCATAGGGCCGGGGATGGTATTGAAAATTAAATCCCCGATGGTTTTCGGGCCGAAGACGGGGATTGGTTCCCCCGGGCATATATTCTCCATATAATATATGTTTGAGTTGAGTCAGTCTACCTCTCTCACACTCACACACTCACATTCATTTCTCTCAAGTCTGCCTCTGCCGCTCACTCTCCCTCTCTCCTCTCTCTCTCTCTCTCTCTCTCTCTCTCTCTCTGCGCAGCACAATCTCTTACCTCCCATCATCGCCGATCTCCTTCTTCCCATCACCGCCGATCGACGTCGTCCCTCCATCGCCGCTATCCCTCCTCCCCAGCGCCGTCGTCCCTCCATCATGGCGATCTGCGCAGCTACAGCACCGTCGTCCCTCTATCACGGCGATATACGTAGCTGCTTCATCACCGCTGTCCCTCCTCCCATCATCGTTAGATTTCTGTCCCTCTGCCGTCATCTCCCTCTTTGAATGTGTTAGGCTTCTTATTTTTTATTTTTTACATTTTGAGCTCAAATCTTTGATGATGATAAACAAATGATTGTTGTTGTTGATGAATGGGTGTGTTGTTGTTGATGATGATGATGAACAGATAATTGTTGTTGATGAATACATATTATTGTTGTTGATGATGAATATATGTACATTTGAGCTTAGATCTGTGTATTTTTTTTTTATTTTATATTTTGGCCGGGGAATTCTCGGGCCGGGGAAACCCGGTCCCCGTTAGGGGCCGGGGATGGATGGTGCTGATAGGCTCCCCATCAGGGATCGGGGACGAGGGCGGGGAAATTTCTACCATCGGAGATCGGGGACGGGGAGTGTGGTCCCCGGCCTCGCCCCGGCCCGTTGTCATTCCTACAGGGGCTGATTTATGTACTAATCTGAAATCCCGCACCCTTTTTTTTTTCCCCCTCAAAATAGTGGAGAGCTAATAATGTACTACAACGAGTCAATATTTTTTCATAAATTTAAATTTTAAATTTTAAATTTCACCCATCTTATTACACCTAAATGTTATCTCTATAACCATTTGAGCAACTGTCCGGACAAATCCCATACGATCAAGACAGGCGTTCCCGTGTACAACGTAGAGAAGAAAAATCAAAGACTTTTTGGCTATGTTTGGATTAAATTTTAAATCATAATTCTATTCTTATATTTAAATGTTGTCTTTGATTTAAGTTTTTAAAATTTGATTCTAATGTCATATTTAAATACACATTCTAATACATATTTGGTAGAGTAGAGTAGAGTTTTTAAATTTTAAATTTGCGGATTGGGTCTACCTAGTAGTCCGCCCAAACATCCTTGAACGTTCAGCTGGTCATTCGATTGACCGAAACAAATTTTTTTTTTTTTCAATTACAACCTGTTATTTGAAAACAAAAAATTTTTTTTTTTTTTGATATTTTTTAAATATAGAAATTATTTTTTTAGACCGTTTCTAAACAAAACAATTAAAAAAAAATTTCCAACCAAATATACAATCAAAAGTAATTTTAAAGCACTAGCTGAATATTATTTTTGACAAAAAATAATATATTCTTTTAATATTTTAAATAAAAAATATTTTTGGAATTTTTTTAATTTTTTAAATAATTTTTTTTTGAATTAAATTTTAAAAAGAGTTTGGTTATGAGCTTTAAATAGAATTTTCAATAAAGTTTTGAATTGTATGTTTGGTTATGAGTTATAAGTTTTTGAATTAAGTTTTGAAATTTTTTTTCAAAACTCATAACTAAATAACTTTTCTCATTTCAAAATTCATTTCAAAAATTCAAAACTCTTTTAAAAACTAATAACCAAACTAATTTTTTCTTTTCAAATCATGATTCAACAACTCATAAATTCAAAATACAACTCCATTATCAAATCATGATTTTAAAACTAAACCAAACGCTACCTTTAATATTCTTCTGTTAGCTTCCATGTGTTCACTCCTAGCTAGCTTCCACCAATTCTACACTCTTATTTGTTTTTTGTTTTTTGTTTTTTGTATTTTTTGTGTTTTTTAATTGTCACTGTGGAAGCCCAATGGGTGTCCATCCCACATTGCTCCGTAAAGAAATTACACTCCACTACATAAATGGATTAACTCCTTCAAATTAGCACAAGATTTTTCCCAAGGGAAGAACAAAGTTGTGAGGGTACGCCCAAAGTAGAGAATATTATGCTAGTGGGGGATTTGGTTGCTTCATTTGGTGTAAGTTAACTAACTCTTTCAAATTTGCTCATTTGGCATAAGTTAACTGTTGGAACAATCTTCTTTTGAAAATCCACTTGTACCCAAGAGGTTTACAACCTTGTGGCAAATCCACCAGTTCCCAAGTGTGATTTTGCAAAATGGATTCAACTTCACTATTGATAGGTTCTTTCCATAAAAGAGCTTCAGGACTGGATATATTGTCTTTAAAAGTTAAAGGCTCATTTTCTAACAAATATGTTAGAAAATTTGGACCAAAAGATTTTGAGGTTCTAGCACGTTTACTACGCCTAAGTTCCTCTTCTTCATTTTGATCTAGCTCTTACTCTTGATCATGTTCATGTTCTTGATCCTGACTAGTAATAGCACCATGAAATCTTTTATTACTAGTAGTCTCTTGTCCAGCCTTATTTGGAAATACATGTTCAAAGAATGATGCATTCCGAGACTCGATGATAGTATTTACATACATTTCAGTATATTCTGATTTATGAATCAAAAATCGATATGCACTACTATTCTTATCATAACCAATGAAAATGCAACCAATGGTCTTAGGACATATCTTAGTCTTTTTAGGACTAAGAATAACCACTTTTGCCAAACACTCCTACACTTTTAAGTATTTGTAGGATGGTGCTCTACTATGCCACATTTCATAAGGTGTTTGATTCACTTTCTTTGGGGGTATTTTATTAAGTATTTAATTAGCAGGGAGTATTGTTTCCCCCCACAAGTTCTGAGGTAATTCAAAACTTATTAACATGACATTCATCATTTCTTTTAAAGTCCTATTTTTCCTTTCAGCAATTCCATTTTGCTGAGGTAAGTAAGGAGCGGTGGTTTGATGAATTATTCCATGTTCTTTACAAAACTCACCAAAAGGTGATTCATATTCACCACCTCTATCACTTCTTAGTTTTTTTATTTTCTTACCAAGTTGATTTTCAACTTCTTTCTTATATTGAATGAAAGTTTTCAAAGCTTCATCCATGGTTCGAATTAAATAAATATAACTATATTTAGTATAGTCATCTATAAAAGTAATAAAATATTTTTTCCCACCACTGGCTTGAATTGATTTAAAATCACAAATGTCACTATGAATTAATTCAAGTGGTTCTGTACTTCTTTCAATTGAATGAAAATGAGTTTTCGATAATTTTGCCTCAATGCAAATTTCACATTTATGATTTGAATCAATGTCAAATTTAGGTACATATTCCATATTAATTAATCTACATAAAGATCCATAATTGACATGCCCTAGTCTACCATGCCACAAATTTGAAGACTCAAGCAAGTAAGAAAAAGATGTATTTTTGTTAATAACTGAGGGTACAACGGTCATTATATTTATATTGAAAAGGCCATCAGACATGTAACATTTTCCTACATACATCCCATTCTTAGTAAGTACAAATTTATCACTCTTAAATACTAGCCTAAACCCATTCTTACTCAACAAAGATCCAGAAACAAGATTCTTGCGAATGTCCGGTACATGCAGCACATTGTTGAGAGTAAGTTCCCTTCCAGATGTTATCTTCAGAACAATCTTCCCTTGTCCTTCAACTTTGGAAGTTGAGGAGTTGCGCATAAAAAGTTGTTCACCGTTGTCCACTGTAGAATAAGATGTGAACATCTTTTTGTCGGCACAAATGTGACGAGTAGCACCAGTGTCCACCACCATTCTTTAGGATTTCTGACAAGATTTGCCTCGAAAACAATTGTAGAAAGATTGATGTTATCTACACCATTGGAAATATTGTCCACTTCAGTCATATGGCTTGAGCAGGCTTCTTGCTTGCTCTTCTTTTTCTTTTGCCTTTGCTACGGCAATCTTTGGCCCGATGTCCTTCTTTGTCACAGATGTAACATTTGCCATTAAACTTGTACTTATTATTTCCCTCCCCCCCCCTTTAGAGTCTTGTGATGAACTTTCTCCAGAAGACTTTCATTTCTTACTTTTTGAAGCATGTTCCACCACATTTACCTTAGACTCTATAAGATGCTTACCAGCCCGCTCTTCAGAATTGCGGTTGTTCTCCTCAATCCTCAAACGCACAATTAATTCTTCTAAGGACATTTCTTTGCGCTTGTGTTTGAGGTAATTCTTGAATTCCTTCTAGCCTTATGGTAATTTCTCAATTAAGGCTGTAACTTGGAAGGATTCACTGACAAACATGCCTTCTGCGTGAATGTCAAGCAGAATGAGTTGGAGATCTTGAACTTTGCTAATCACAGTTTTAGAATCAACCATCACAAAGTCCAGGAATTTGCCAATCACAAATTTCTTTGAGCCAGCATCTTCCGTTTTGTACTTTTTCTCCAAAGACTCTCAAAGTTTCTTTGCTGCCTTGATAGGACTGTAAACGTTGTATAATGTGTTGTCAAGTCCGTTCAAAATATAATTCCGGCAAAAGAAATCGGCATGTTGCCAGGCATCAACCACAACAAACACTTGCCGGTCGATTTCATCCTCTTTGAAAATAGGAGCGTCCTTACGGAGAAAACGAGCCAGGTTTAGAGTTGTGAGATAGAACAACATTTTCTGTTGCCATCTTTTAAAATCAGTTCCAGAGAACTTTTCTAGCTTCTCACCGTGATTTACCAGTACTGTCACCACAGGAGAGGGGGTTTGTGCAATTGTAGCCACCACAGTAGTACTTGTTTGAGCATTTGTTTTAGTAATCATAAATTCTAAATTATAAAACAAAATTATAATTAGAATTTATACTACACGGAAAATTAATCCAAATTCACAGAATTAAATTCTATAAAAATAAAAGAAACAAAAATGTAACTTTCATTTTTCAATTAAGTTGGAAATAAAATAAAATTTTATTTAACCAAATTAATTCCACACAGAAAATTAAATTTCTGTAATACTTCAACAATTAAAAAAAACTGAAACAGAATTTTAATTAATGAACACACAGAAAATAATTTCTGAAAAATCAAAATTAATTTCTGGAAAAATTCTACAAATAAATATTCTGAATTGTTAATGACACCAGTATATTACTACTAGTTGTCAAAGAAAATAGACAGTATATTACTGCTATCTGTCAAATAACATATAATCATTATTTGTTTTTCCAATCAGAATGTTATTTTGTAAATCCACAGAATATTAATTTTGTGGGTTGTGGGTCAGGTCGGGTCGGTTCTAATATTAATTTTTTAGACAAAATTCATTTTAATTTTTTCAAAAATTATTGCGAGAATTTAATTCAAATTTGAATTCTAATTTTTGTCCAACACTTGAGCCTCCTTCAGTCCGAATTATGTAACAGATTAACTGCATAAAGCTACTTATAACTGCCCAGCAGTTATAGTCCGAAACTGCACTGTTTGATAGATTCAAACAGTTCAAACAGATCTACATTTCCAACAGTTATCTGTTCAGTTCTAGTATGCCCTTGTTCATTTTGAAACCATATCTATTCAGTTCAAATTTCTGCACCTATTCGGCTCTATTTAATCCAGCACTGTCCAACAGTTTTAGGGATCCGAAAAATAGTCTGCAAACATTTATTTTTGCTGTCCAAGTTTGCTCTTTAGTTGCATTTATCTTTATATAATTTTAGGAATAAAATAAAGAGAGTATAGTACATAGGTTTGGTTCGCCGGACAAATTTGTTTGGAGTGCTACTACAAATTTGTGAAGATCATTGTATCTTGGGAGATAGATGTCATCCAACCGTAAGCATCGTAGCGGGCGAATCTGTCTAAAGAACAGAGTGTCACACACTCGACTTGGTCTTTTATTTTTTATTTGGTTCGACAAAATAAATTCTATAAGTTTTCATTTTATTCTGTTTGATTTAGTTTCAATTTTTTTTTTTTAAACAAAAAATTGTTCCAATATTAACTAATTCCTTCAAATTAGCACAAGGCTTTTCCTAAGAGAAGAATAAATCGTGAGGGTACGCCCAAAGTGGAATAAAGCCATGAAAGTACGCTCAAAGCAGAGGATATTGCACCAAAATCATCAGAGTACACCACAAATCGTGAGAATACACCCAAAGCAGAACAAAGCCGTGAAAGTACGCCCCAAGCAGGCCATATTGTACCAAAATCATGAGAGTACACCCAAAACGAACAATATTATATTAATGGGAGAATTGGCTGCTTCGTTTCCAATAATAGGCGTCCATCCCACAGTCACAAAACCAGAAATAAAATAGTCAAAATTTTATGAAGTTTATTAATAAAACCGATATTTAAAAAATCTTATCAATATGGAGTATATATCTTGTTACGTTCCAAATTTTAGTGATGTCAAATCCTAATTGTTTGAATTTTCAATGTCGTCAATAGTAGAAGATCCACTAAGGTGACAGCTAACTTTAGATTTTTGTACGTAAAGCAGGGACGACGATGATGATGAACTTGGGAAGAAGCTCAAGTAAAGCGTGGTGTGGTGCATGACCCACATATTGATTCTTTCGTGCAAGTTTGGCTGGTTTATGTCTCTGGACATCGAAATACTATCATAAACTCTCTCTTTCTTTCTTTTTATAACGAATTGATTTGATAAATAATAACAAAATTTTAAACAATAATTCTGCGAACAAGTCAGCCAAAATTAAAGCCAAGCGTTGTCCAAATTAAAAAAAAATATCAATAATATTATTATGATTGAATTTGTAATACTGTATTTAAATTATATTTTGAATCTTACAAAAATATCAATTGATATGTCATTGATCCAATATAAGAGGGATTTGCATGAAATCTAACATGGGTAAGCCCATAAAGGATATAACCCACCGTTTAGGGCCCAATATATAACTCAAATATTAAGACCCAACGTTGCTGGAGCTCAACATGGCATTAAGAACCAATAACACCTAAACACGTGGCAAGAGAAGGACAAGCCACGTAAGCAGACAAAGATCCTACAAAGTTATTGCACTGCACATCAGCCATTAATGAAGGCCCTTACAGTATTTATTGCGATAAACCCTCCCCGTCGAGACAGAACGGCCTCACCATGAACAAGACAAGTTAGAGCATAGACTTTCGGCCATGGCGATAGGTCGGAAGGGACAACGAAATGATTACCAGAGGATAAAAGCAGATGTCGAAGACAAGAAGGAGGGTAAGTTTTCTATCTCTCATCTATCTCTATATTCCACCTCTCTTTCTAACTTGATCGTCGGAGGGTTCGCTGGGGGACTCCCCGTTTCCCGTTGAACTCTTGTTAGGTCTTGTAGTGGGCTTGTTGCCTCGGACACTGATTTGGGAAGCGTGGATCAGTCCGACCCGTTCCATCTGGAACCCGCTGTATCATCAGTTGGCGCTGTCTGTGGGAAATCCTTCTGTTCCGCACGCCAATTGTGCTCATTGCCGCTGAAGACCCTTTTCCAATAACCTCTTCCTTCCACCCACCAAGGTGGATGGTCACGACTAGATCCATGGCCGACCACCAAGCCGACCCTCCCAATCCAAACGACCCCCCACAGTATTTCACCGAGCTCACCAACAGTATCAACCGCCTGGCCGAGCAAAACCAAGCCCCGATTAATGCTCTACTCCAAAGAAACCTTCCTATGCCGCCTCCTCCACTACCTCTAGATATTCCATCCAACCAAGAACGAGCCCCGAGCCACACTATCCAGCAGTCCCATCCACCCAACGTGGAAGACTTTTGACCCCCTTCCCCAGATATGAACCTTCCACCTCGGGTCCCACACCCATCGGCCCCGGCACCCATCCCGAGAGAGAGACTAGTAGCGTCCAGTCTCCGCTCCAGTCTGGCAGTGACAACATCCCTTTCTGGGACGCAGAACTCTGAACCATGAAGCTCCAGCTCCAAGGAGTCATGCAGAACATACCGAATAAACCATCTGCCACAGCCAACTCACCATTCGTTGCCTCCATCCGGGACAAACCTCTACCTTCTAAGTTTAAAATGCCGCGATCAACTCTTTCAATGGTACATCGAACCCAGTTAATCACTTGGAGACCTACAGAACCCTCATGATCCTCCATGCATTCTCTGATGAAATCATGTGCCGGGCTTTTCCCGTAACACTTAAGGGGTCGGCTCGACTCTGGTTTAGTCAACTGCCAGCAGACTCTGTTTCCACTTTCCAGCACCTCAGTGACTCCTTTCCCAGCCATTTCATTGGAGCCCAGTGCCAGTGGCGTCCGGCAACCCAGCTCCTCAACATCCATCAAACTAAGGGGGAGTCGTTGCGCAGCTTTGTCACCCGTTTCAACACTGAAGCCCTGCAGGTAGCGGAAAACGATAACAAGGTCATCCTCACGGCGTTCATGGCCGGTCTACGATCATCTGATTTCTTTTTCTCCCTCTCCAAAAACCCCCCGACCTCCATGGCAACCCTACTTTCCAAAGCCCAAAAATACATGAACGCCGAAGATTCCCTAGCCGCCCTCCAAGATCGTACAGCCAAAAACCCGACCCCCAGAGAGAAGAGAAAGGATTCAGAAACCAGAAACACCCAGTACAATAACCAAACACCTCAGTATACCAACTGACCACCCCGAGCCGACCGGTTGGCACCAACCTGACCGCCCAGCTGGTTCGAATGATACACACCCCTCAACTCCTCCATGGAACAAGTCTTGAACCAGATTCAACGAGATTATCCCCTAAAATGGCCCCCCAACCATCACGGTCTCCTTCCAATCGGCGAGACCACTCCAAATACTGTCGTTTTCACCAGGACCACGACCATAACATGGAGGAGTGAGTTAACCTCAAAGACCAGGTCGAGGGCTTGATACGTCAGGGACGTCTCAGTCGATTCACGAAAGCCTGCCCTTAGCAGAGGCAAAGAACTGAACCTATTAGAAATAACTGTCGGCGCACCCCTCCCTAGCAACCCGCACAACCTAATCAAGGTCATGATCGCCCTCCACAGCATCCCTGGGCACAAGGGAACCCCGCCCCTCCTATTGGAGAGATCAAAGTTATTGCTGGCGGGCTTGTTTGTGGAGGACCATCCCGCTCGGCTCAGCAGGCAGAACTCAGAAAAATAAGGCAGGGCTCTGACAAAGAAGTTGCCACATTGGACCGACCCTCCAAACAGCCCAAGCAGTGGACGGAGCCTATCACCTTTACGGATGCCGACTACACAGGAATCTATTACCCCCATGACGACCCTCTCGTCATTTCTGCCCTCTTCTCCAATTACCAAATCGGACGAGTTCTCGTCGACAACGGCAGTTCTTCAGACATCATCTTCCTAAATGCCTTCCGCCAGCTCAAGATCGGGGAAGAAAGCATGTCCCCTCTGCAAACCCCCTTGGTCGGTTTTACTGGAGATCGGGCGACCTCCATCGGCTCCATCGATCTTCCCATCACAATCGGAGAATACCAACGGCAGACCACAAAGTTGCTCACATTCCTCGTCGTCGACTGTCCCTCTGTTTACAACATCATCCTCAGCCGCACCGCCCTAAATTCTTTCCAAGCTATCACATCTACTTTCTATCTTGTCGTCAAATTCCCCACCGACCTTGGGGTCAGCACAGTGAGGGGCGAGCAGACCGTGGTCAGGGAATGTTACGTCACTTCACTTAAAGAGGTCAAGCTAAAGGAGGCTATGATCATTGAAGGGCTTGACGTTAGGGACAATGATGAGCTGGTCAGTGGGTAACCAGTGGAAGAGCTTGTCGAGGTCCCCATCGATCCTACCAACCCGACAAAAATTACCAAGATCGGCAGCGAACTATCCTCCCAGGCCAAGGCTAACCTTATTACCCTCCTAATTGAGAACGACGACGTATTTTCCTGGACCCACTCCGACATGCCGGGTATCGACCCCTCATTCATCACCCATCGTCTCAGCATTGAGCCCCATTTTCGACCCTTTCGCCAGAAGCAGCACATCTTTCACCCAGAGCGCAATACTCTTATCGTTTCTGAAGTAAATAAGCTCCTTGAGGTACAGTTTATCAAAAA
Source organism: Camellia sinensis (assembly GCF_055761805.1). Lineage (NCBI taxonomy): Eukaryota > Viridiplantae > Streptophyta > Magnoliopsida > Ericales > Theaceae > Camellia > Camellia sinensis. The sequence continues at coordinate 216,055,417 of NC_138961.1, forward strand.
TGTGGACTACCCCAGGTGGCTATCAAATGTGGTCCTGGTTCGAAAAAACAATGATAAATGATGACTCTGTGTCGACTACTCCGACCTTAACCGAGCTTGCCCCAAAGATAGTTATCCCCTTCCTCGCATAGACCTGCTTATTGACGCCATGGCCGGCCATCAAATGCTCAGCTTCATGGATGCCTTCTCTGGGTACAACCAAATTCTAATGCACCCGTCTGACCGGAAGCACACCTCCTTCATCACCGACAGGGGAACCTACTATTATTGTGTCATGCCATTTGGGTTGAAGGGCCACTTACCAACGGTTAGTCAACGCCGTCTTTCTTCATCAGATAGGCCGGAACATGGAAGTATACGTCGATGACATACTAGTCAAGAGCAAACTCTCCACTGATCATCTAGCTGACCTACGAGAGACCTTTGGCACCCTACGAAAGTATCAAATGAAACTCAATCCGGAGAAATGCGCTTTCGGCGTAGGATCTGGGAAGTTCTTGGGTTTTATGGTCATTCAACGAGGCATCAAAGCTAACCCCGAAAAAATCAAGGCCTTGATAGAAATGCAGTCACCCAGAACGGTTAAGGAAGTTCAGAGGCTTACTGGCAGAGTCGCCGCCCTCAACCGCTTCGTTTCCCGTGCAACGGACAAGTGCCTCTCTTTCTTCAAAGTTCTTCGGCAGACTTTCGAGTGGACGACCGAATCCGAAGAGGCTTTCCAACAGCTGAAGCGGTGCATGGCCAACCCCCCTTTACTCTCCCAAGCACTCACAGGCGAGCCTCTTTTTCTCTATCTAGCCGTCTCAAGCATCGCAGTTAATGCAGCCCTCATTAGGGAGGACAGTTCAGTACAGCGCCCGGTTTATTACATTAGCCGGGCTCTCAGAGGCGCCGAACAGAACTACCCATTGCTAGAAAAAAATTTCTTTGGCCTTGGTCACCGCCTCAAGACGACTCCGTCCTTACTTCCAAGCCCACTCTATAGTGGTCCTCACTGATCAACCTTTGAAGAAAATAATGCAACAGCCCGAGCTGTCTGGCAGACTCATGCAATGGTCGGTCGAGCTTAGCCAATTTGATATCTCATACCGACCCCGAACGGCGATCAAATGTCAGGCTGTTGCCGATTTCATCATGGAATTCACCAATCTCACTCCAACCACGGCTCCGCCACCTCCGCAACCCCACATTGAGGCAGAAGACCCCCATTCTTGGATCATCAACGTCGACGGATCTTCCCGCAAAGAAGGCAATAGGGCTGGTCTCATCCTCACCGCCCCCGAGGGTGGTTATTTCAAGTGCGCTCTCCGCTTCTTGTTCGACGCAAGCAATAATGACGTTGAATATGAGGCATTGATAGCAGGACTCCGCCTAGCCACAGACATTGGTGTCAGCCATATCCGACTGTTCAACGATTCCCAGCTTATTGTCGGACAAATTACGGGAGAGTTCGATGCCAAGGAAGACACAATGCGGGCTTGCAGGGATATTGCAGTCCCCCTTGCCCGTCTCTTCAATACTTTCCACATCAGACACATCCCTCGGGCGGAAAACTCCAAGGCCGATGAGATGGCTCAATTAGCCTCTGCAGACCAGTCCGACCTCAGCCATGGCGTCTACCTCGAGTACCTGGCCCACCCTGTCATTTCCCCAAACCAGCAACAAGTCCACTTCCTCCATAACAAACCTATTCCATGGGCGGCCGACATCTTTCTATTTTTGACAAAGGGGGAACTGCCATCCGACAAACAGTAGGCCGCCAAAGTCAGGGCTCGGTCGTCCAACTACATCCTCATCAGTGGTCTCTTGTACAAGCGTGGCTTTTTACGTCCATACCTGCGATGCCTTAATTCCGCTCAAGCGACCTACATGATGAGGGAGGTCCATGAGGGTATATGTGGTAATCATTCGGGTGCCAGGTCACTAGCCCACAAAATGCTTCGCACCGGTTACTTCTGGCCTACTCTCAATCAAGATGCCACTAAATTCGTGCTTAAATGTAATAAGTGCCAACGCTTTGCCAACATCCCTCATGCTCCTCCTACCGAACTGATCACACCCTGCAGTCCTTACTCATTGCCAAATGGGGGATCGACTTAGTTGGCCCATTGCCCACCGGCCGAGGCCAAACCAAATTCACAATCGTCGCCATTGATTACTTCATTAAATGAGTGGAGGCGGAACCCCTCGCCACCATCACCGAGCGGAACACAACTAGATTCATCTGGCAGTTGATCGTGTGTCGATTTGAAATCCCTCAAGCCATCGTCTCCGACAATGGCAAGCAATTCGACAATGCCCAGTTCAAAAAATTCTGTGCAGAGCTCCAAATCCAGCCATGCTTCTCCTTCCCAGGTCATCCCCAAGCCAATGCCCAAGTTGAGGTTACCAATCGTTCTCTTCTGAAGATCATCAAAACTAAGTTGGAAGCTGCTAAGGAACTCTGGGCTGAAGAATTACCAAATGTACTCTGGGCCTACCGCACTACCGCCCGAACCCCCACTGGGGAGACCCCCTTCCGTTTAACATACAGCGCCGAGACGGTCATCCCAGTGGAAATCAGTCTACCCACCCCAAGGGTTCTGCACCCGAATCCGGAACTAACTGAAGAGCTACGTCGGGCAGACCTAGACTTGATCGAAGAGCTCCGAGAGACCACTATTGTCAGGCGGGCCTCATATCAACAGAAAATGAGAACATACTACAACTGCAAAGTCCGACCGAGGGAGTTCTCCGTTAGGGACCTTGTTTTGCGAGAAGCAACTCTTGCCACCAAAAATCCGGCTGAGGGCAAATTGGCAGCCAAGTGGAAGGGACCTTACGTTGTTGAGGCCAGACCTCGTCCAGGTACTTACCGACTTCAGGACATGGAAGGCCGAGACCTCCCCCATCTATGGAACGCCGAGCACTTGAAGCATTATTTTCAATAAAAGTTGTATTTTTTGTATTGATCAATTGCTATATGTTCTTTTTGACAATCTACGCACTTGGATGTTTTTGTTTTTCTCTTGCATGGTGTAAATTTGTGATCAATGGGCTACGCTTTAAATGACAACACTCTTATATCTCAGTTATTTGCGTGGTATTTCAATATCACCCTGTTTGCAGCCTCAGCTAGACTGAGTTACTTAAAGCCTCAGCCCAACTGAGCACGAAGGGCTCAGCCAGACTGAGTTACTTAAAAGCCTTAGCCAGATTGAGTTACTTAAAGCCTCAGCCAGACTGAGCACGAAGGGCTCAGCCAGATTGAGTTACTTAAAGCCTCAGTCAGACTGAGCACGAAGGGCTCAGCCAGACTGAGTTATTTAAAGCCTTAACTAGACTGACCACGATAGGCTCAGCCAGACTGAGTTACTTAAAGCCTCAGCCCGACTGAGCACTAAGGGCTCAGTCCGATTGAGTTACTTAAAGCCTCAGCCAACCTGAGCACAAAGGGCTCAGCCAGACTAAGTTAATTATGGCTCAAGCATTCTTACACCTTCGTGTTTGTAGCATAGTTTCCATACTTGGTCAAATTCCAGGTCCATGCTTTTACGCCTTTTAACATTCTTTACATTTTTTAACTTTCATTTGCCAACCATTTAACATTTCAAGCCTGTCACATTTTGAGACCTTTTCACTCTCACATTTTCTCAACACTCTGACCACATGACTTAACACTTCAAGACTCTCACATTTTAAGACCTTTACGTTTCAACGTTCTTATTGTTAACATTCTTGCATCATAATTTTCTCACAAGCTAGATTGGCTCCCTACTTCTCTATTTTCACTGCGATTTATAAACAAGCCTTATTTGAATAACCATTCTCATTCTTTTCAGATTTACAAAAATAAAGGCCACAGTGTGACAAACACAATTCATAATTTTATTTATTCACAAACTTATACATAAGTTTACTACAGAAATTACAAAAAAAAAGACAACAGTATGAAAAACACAGTTCATAATTTTATTTACAAAGCTTACACATCTATCCACTACAGAAATTACGCGTCCAACATATACAAAAAAAAAAAAAAACAAACAAACAAAACAACAACACAAAATTTTTTTTTACACATCTGATCTGCCTCCATCACTCATCTTCACTCGACGCAAGGTCTTCTTCATTAACACCTTCGTCTAGGGGGGTCTGGGCCACATCATCTTTATCTATTCTCACATTGTTGAAGTCCAAGTCTGGGAACAACTCTTCTGCTTTACGCTTGAAGGTCTTCCAGCCGATGTCCCAGAACTTAGCTATCTCATGCTTATAGAAGTCCAACTGCTGGAAGCTCTGGATTACTTCTTCTTCACTCCCGCTTCCAACGGTCGCGCCCGACGGACCAGCCCCCCCTATCCCTCTCTCTCACCAAGTTACTGGCGATCACGGCATCGATAGCCATCTGGAAGTCAACGGACCCCTTGAACTGCTCTACTACTGCGACACATAAATCGGGGTACGCTGCCCTCTCAGAGGCTAACTTGGTCTTTTTTTTCCTCCAAAGCCTTCTCCAACCCCACCTTCTCCTCTATTGACTTGGCCTGCTCGTCTGCCAATGTCCTCTCCAGCTCAGCGATCTTCAGATCCGCTTCTTCTTTTTCTTTGATCGACTGAGCACGAAGATCTTCGTTGCAGGTCATGGCCTCATCCCACCGTTCGTTGGCGACGATGCAGGCTTTTTGGAACTCTTCCAACCTCTTCTACTCGCCAACCAACTGGAACTCGAGCGACACCACCTTGCGGCGTTCCGTCTCCAACTCCAACTTGGTTGCGAGCAGCTCAGCATGGGCACGGTCGGCAACATTGCTCTGCATCATCGCCAACACCTCCATTTTCTTCGCTTTCTGGGCCTCTTCCAGCCCCCTAACACACGCACTCTGCACGGTCTTCCTCCAGCATGCGCTCTCTCTCTTCAAACTTTCAAGTTGGGCCTCCACCTCCTCCAACTTTGCCTTCAATGGCCTCACTTCACCTTTTGCAGTTGCCGCCTTGTTCAGTAGGGCCCCTGCTAAGGTGGTCACCTCCATTTGGGCAGAGCACAACCCCCTTAGCAGCTCAGCCTCAGCAAAACTGGCCATCGAGCGCACGACTGCGTCTTCCACTACTCCCAAGAGGCGATCTGCAACAGTCCTGGCTTCTCGTCCTTCTCCTTCCAGTCGCCTGGACACTGCTAAGGCGTGGTAAAAGGCGGTCTTCAACCTGGCCCTCTTTTCTTCTCCTTGGGGCGCAGAACCCCCCTTGGGCTGCTGCCCTGTCCCCTCCAAAGGGCCAGTCGCCCCAACCTCCACTCCCTTTTCAAGGCCAGTCGCCCCACTCTCCACCCCCTTCGCCGCCTCCTCCAATCCCACTTCGGGGGTCTCCTCTACCATCACCACATTCGTTCTCTTCAGGGCTGGCCCCTCCTCCCTCTCCCTTACTCTTTTATTCTTCTTCAATACGGCCTCCAACTTCTTTTTGCTCTTCTCCTTCAAAGGATCGAATGGAGGTGGTCGTGGCTCAAAACCACTCCGATCCGTCTCCCCCAGCGGCTTGGGGCGCAGTCGGACTCGCTCCCTTGCGACCGGTTTCGGAGCAGGCCCCAACTTTGCGTCTTTATATTTGTCCGCTCTGGCGAACAACCTTCGTTCCTCCTCCTCCTCCACCAACCTCTACACCTCCAACTCCTCCCTTGCTAGATCCTCCCCCAACAGTTGCGGTCCCAAGTTCAGGGCAAACAATGTTAAAGGAAGGACCATCTCGTCCCACCTCACCTCCTTCTCTTTCCTCCATTTCCTCACCTTTTTCACTTGGTCTTCGGTAGGAATGGCAACAGGCCGGGGCGGGGCCGGGGATGACACTCCTCATCCCCGATCCCCGAAGGTAGAAAAATCCCCGTCCCCATCCCCGATCCCCGGCGGGGAACTCATCACCTCCCCCGCCCCCGTCCCCTAACGGGGATCGGGTTTCCTTGACGCCGAAACATCCCCGGCAGATCTGTTAAACAAACAACCAAAAAAAAAATCTGTATAATGGACGAACACAGATCTGTTCACAAAACACACACACACACACACACACACACAACAACAACAACAACAACAACAACAACAACAACTGTTCAAATCACAACAATCATCAATCAATCAACAACAACAAATATATATAACAACTTTAAAAAAAAAAATTGTTCTTCAATAACAGATATATATATATATAGAGAGAGAGAGAGGGCAACGAAGGCTTCATGGCTTACGATCTCTTCAGATCGGTTTCATTTCTTCAGATCTGTTCAAATCGGTTTCACTTCTTCAGAGGAAATCTACGTGAGTGAGTGAGGGAGAAGGAGAAATCCGCGTGAGTGAGTGAGGGAGAGGGAGAAATCTATGTGAGTAAGTGAGGGAGATACGATCGACTCTCATCGTCAAATGACGAAGGCGGTGGTGGAATGGCAGAGGCAGTGGTAAAGCAGCGGGTGAGAGAGAGAGAGGAAGCGGAGCTGCAATCGACTTCGAGAGAAAGAGACAGAGGTCTGAGAGAGAGAGAGAAAGTGATCCAGGTCTGTGAGATAGAGTGATGCAAATCTATGAGAGAAGGAAGGGATATATTATATATATATATAAATGGATAGAGGGGCATAAAGGTAATTTTACTTTGCGGAGGAAACGGGGCGGGGACGGGGCTGGGTCGGGTCCGAGCTGTGAAAGCTATCCCTATCCCCGCCCCGCGGGGAGTATTTTTTGGAAAAAAAACCATTGTAATCGGGGACGGGGGTCAGGTCCCCGTCGGGCCGGGTTCAAGTTGTCATCCCTAGTCTTTGGCCGCCCCGTCCAACTTGGGCTCGACCGATTTAGTGGGGACCTTCCACGTTGTGCGAACCCCAGCCACACCACTTGCCGTCACAAAGAACTATCTCGACCTCCACCCTTTTACCGAAGATGGAAGACCTGCCACCAACCCTGCCCCGCCACTGCTTGCAGAGTCACCCAAGTCTCCTGCTGACCGGAGGCCTTGTAGTAGGAGAAGAACTCCTCTACTATCATTGCCATCCCTCCGGTCGCCTACAGTCAAGCACTCGCATAGGCCATTACTATCTTCCAAGCATTCGGCATCAACTGCCCTGGCGCCACTTCCAGCTTATTCAGCACGTCCACCACAACTTGAGGGAGAGGTAGCCTCAAACCTCCTCGCAACGCTTCCTCATAGAGGCTGAATTCGTCCGGCCGCACATCCGACGCTCTCTCCTTGGATGTGGACAACCTCAGCCTTATTTCTGCAGGAATTTGGTACTTCCTCCTTATTCCCTCCAACTCCTCTGTCGTCAGTATAGATCTGTCCGGTCTGGTGTGCTAGTGGTCCGGGTCGACCTGACTAATAGGCCTCGAGGCAGCAATCCTTGTCCTGGGACGAGCCCACACCGCCTGACTCGCTACCTCCCCCTCCTTTCGTTCCGTACGATATTGTTCCGCCAAGTCCACCACATCGTCGTCGCCTAACGGATCAATCCTTGCAGTTGCTGCTTCCGCTTAGGCCATTTCTCTTGTGTGTCTACGAATGGCTTCAGATGCGAGCACAAGAAAGTTCACAAGGTGTTGCAGAGGTGTATCATTGGAAACGAAAGAGTTTACTTCTGGAACGTTTTCATTTTCTACAAAAAAAAATAGGTAAAGCGAATAATACCAAAAGCCTAAGGTTTGCCTATATTCCAAGGGTCGCAATTAAATTTTTCCAGTTTGAAAATTTTCAAAAATCCACCAAAACTGTCTTTTCAACACCCTATATTGACCTATCGCTTCATTTCTTACTCAACGTCTAACCTTCCCCATTACGGAATTCTGCCACGTGTGCGACCACGATCCACTGCCCCCTTCCCCTACCTTGTCTTTTCCACTTCAAATCACCACGGGCCCTGCCACTCCTCGAGCCCCACGCACCGCCCTTTCTCCTTCTACTCGGCCACCCTTCGTGGTCAGCCCTCCTTATGGTCAGTCCCTCCACTCGGCCACCCTTCGCAGTCGACCCTCTTCATGGTCAGTTCCTCCACTCGACCGCCCTTCGCAGTCGGCCCTCCTCATGGTTGGTCCCTCCACTCGGCCACCCTTCGCGGTTGGCCCTCCTCATGGTCGGTCAGTCCACTCAACCCCTCCGTTCAGCCCCTCCGTTCAACCACCCATCGCCGTCAGTCTTTCACCACCATCGTCTTCTTCATTATTCCCTTCGTTGGACTAAAGCTACACTTGGGAATGAGGGACTACTGACATGGGTAAGCCCATAAAGGATATAGCCCACCGTTTAGGGCCCAATACATAACTCAAATATTAAGGCCCAACGTTGCTGGAGCTCAACATGGCATTAAGAACCAACAACACTGTAGACGTCCCCTGAATGTCCCGGGAGGGGGGGGAATCCCCCGTTTCGTTCGTTTTGGGCTCACTACAGTTCAGGACTCAAATTGTCACGATTCTAAATCTGAACCAAAGAGTCCAAATCCGGCAAATCATTTTTGAAAACAGATTTTTTGTAAAGAAGTGCCAAACATGGACTGCTTTGACAGATACAGAGTCACCACCTAAGTATTTTTTATGGGAGAATTTAGGAAACCCTGACTCGTTGCCTAAGGCCACGCGTCCGTCATCACCAAAGTTGCCTTGGCTCGGGAACTTGGGTACGATTGGGGAAGGTCAACTATGAGCACCCCCTCTCGCCTGATCCGAAGATCGGCCTCTACTAACCATGATATCTAGTTTTGAAAGCGTTATGCGTTCTTATTCCGGTTATTAGCCTAGATTTACTATGTGATGCACACAGCATACAAGTATAGACTGGGTCGCCTGAATTGGAACAAAACATTTCATGTTTGTTTTGAAAATAGTTTGCTACTCGTAAGTAGGCTAAAATCCAGATTTTGCCACCCCCGGGTGGGCTTAGGAAAACATGGTTTTGCCACTATTTAGTGGGCTTAAAACTCACAGTCAATGCATTTTTTCAATTCAGATAATCCAACCTTCACCCATAGGCATTCAGGCAGATATATCCCATAAGCACATAGCCTCATGGTAAGCATACTATCATGGCAACACTCACACACATGCAAGGATGCTAAAGCGTAAATGCTTACTGAGTACTCCAAGCCAAAACAGAAACTAGTTAGTAATCAAATGCATGATCCTAGTTCATGTTAAGATGGCTAATGTAACACATGCAAGATGCAACTACAATAGGCTCAGCTATTCTAAGATGGCATATGATGATGCTACAGCTAACACGTATTCAACTTAGAATTGAAATACAAATACAGTTAGTATGATGCGCCGAGCCCGGTGCATGCAAGACAAATGAATGATGCAAACATGAGGGCATAAGTATGCTAATTGAAACATGCCCTAATACTAACCATTGAAAGCAGGTAAGTAAAAGGAAGAAAAAAGTGGAGGTTGGAAGACATGCACACACGCACCCACACTTATTACAAATTCGCCCTCGCTCGGAAGAACCAAAAGAATATATAAATTAATTAACCTACAAACTAATTAATTATTACAGACAACCTAACTAGTAGAAAGCAATAAACAGCCTCGGGAAGAGGGTTCGATGCATGCATGCTCAGGTTTGCTCGGAAATCCGTCGCCATGCACAAGCTGCCTCTGTTTTCCCTGCTCTGCTCCTCTAACAATTGCACAAGTCCCAAGGTACACTCCATGGACACTGTGGAACACCACCGACCAAGGGGAATCACTACCGGCCAAAGGGAGTTGGTCATCGACCAATTATAGAGCTCTCGGCCACAAATATTTGGTCGGTCGGCAGTATAGATGGTCGGCCGGCCAAAGATTCCTGCAGAAACCTACTTTGACAGCAGCAGAGGACAGACAAGGCATGGCAATGCATTTCAAAGCAAATGTTTGCACAACCACACTCCATATCATGTTTAAAACTCAAGGGAGTATGGTGCTCAACCCTCGGACTACCAATCGCGCATTTCCATGCAAGATGGCCCAAGAGGCCAAGTTGTGCATTTTGATTTCAAATGACATGCAATCCAAATAAACACATAAAGCCCAACCTCTATAATACTCAATTCAAGAGGCAAAGCATGCATGCTCTATGCAATGCAACCTAGGCATGGAGGCTAAGTATGTAACATGAACATGAGGGCAAGTATGCAAGTTAGCGAACATGCAAAGTGTAATCTTAACCATGCAAGCATGCAAGACGCAACATGGACAACATATTAAGTACAATTCATGCCAAATGCATTACAACCTAAGCATGCAAAGGTGCAATGTATCAAACGTGCAAAATGCAATGTAACAAGCATGGAACGAGGCCAAATATACAATAACACATAGGGCAAGCATGCAACAACATGCTAGAATGGTCTTAAACTAATTTGGGCCGCTCTCAATTAGGCCCAAAACAGTGACCGAATGCTAAGGAAATGGGGGCCAAGTACACATACAATCATGCATGCAAATGGACCAACACTTAAGCAAAAAAGAGGGACTCTTAAGCACACTTAAAAGAGATGAACATGGACACATGGCATGCATACTAAACTCTGAAATTATGAGAGAAAAGGTGCCAAACCAACTAAACAAATCAAGCAAAGCATTCTCATGGCTTTACACACTCAAGGCCTACAAGCTAGAATGCAAAGAGACTATACAAAACATGTTGAGCACGACCAAAGCAACTGAAAACAGAGCTAAAGCATACTAAAGCATGCATAAAAGCTTCACAAAGCTTGGCCAAAATCATGCTAGAACAAGGGTCAAAGCCTAAAGCATGTTAAGGCAAATTCATGGCATTACAAGACAAGTATGCAAGGCATGCATGGCGTGCCTAAACCAAATAAAAACAGTGCTATATCATGGCAAAATAAGCACAAATAACACTTAAGACATGGCCAACATGAACTTAAAAATGGTGCTTACACATGAGGCTAAAATGACACTTTTTGAAGACAACAAGGAGAAGGGATGGCCATCTCCTTCTTAGGACCTTAAAGCGCCATCCCCACCACTGAAATCTTAAGGGATTTCAGTGGTGAGGAGGCCCAAACAAGGTGGTCCCGAAGCTCACCAAAATAGCACAAAATGGCGGCCAAACAAGGTCTAAGAGGGGTCAAACAACCCCAAACAACAAAGTGACCTTACACAACTATTTAAAGCACTCAAAAACAAGACTTTTTTCAGCTTATGACAAAGCCCAAAACAGCATGCAAGACAGGCTAAAATTGTGTGCAAAAACGGAGAATAAAGAGGGTAAAAAGTGTTACTCTTGTAGCCAAGAAGTTCCAGCAACTTATGGACCAAAAATGTAGGCCTTCAACCTCTGAAAACCAGCTCCAAGAACCTTAGAGTGATGGAGGAAGTGTGTGGTTGTGAGGTGGTGTGTAAAGGGGTCAAGAACCAACACTTATGGAGCGTGGATGTAGAGATATAGAGAGATACAACTCTTGTATGCCTTAGACCAATTATTGGAACCCTTGCAATGGAAGAGGAGCTCTTCTTTTATAGAAGAAAAAGGGTCCAAGCTTCTCTTAGAAGCTTGGAGCAAAGGGGCTTAGAAGCTTTGAGCAAAAGGGCCAAGAAGACCAAGCTTCTTGGAGAAGCTAGACAAAAGGGCCAAGCTTTTTGGAGAAGATAGACAAAGGGTTCAAGCTTCTTGGAGAAGCTAGACAAAGGGTCAAAAGGTTCAAGCTTCTCTAAGAAACCAAAACAAAAGGGTCAAGCTTCTTGGAGAAGCTAAAAAGGTTCAAGCTTCTTAGAGAAGCTAAAATAAAGGTTCAAAAGGTTCAAGCTTCCTCAAGAAGCTAAAACCAAGGGTTCAAAAGGTTCAAGCTTCCCCAAGAAGCTAAAACTAAGGGTTCAAAAGGTTCAAACCTCCTCAAGAAAAGGTCTCGGCCAGAAAAAGTGGCCGATTGACCAAAATCAGTGGCCGGCCGACCAAACACAATGCCGACCGACCATCAATAGTGTCGACCGGCCATCACCAATGGCCGGTGGCAAGGAAACAAGGCCGGTGGCCTCAAGCCATGGCCAGTGAGGTGTGGGGATGGCCTACAAGCTATTTCCCACCCTCAGAAGCAAAACAACAAGTGTTTGATACAAAACCAAACACAAAACAAACAAGTCGAGAGGTCTTGAGGTAAGGCGCGTAGCCGAAACCTTCAAGAACTCAAGACGAACACAAACAAGGGTAATCATCAAGTGTTCAAACAATGACGTCCAAGTCTTAAAGACGGTCAAAAATAGGGTGTCTACAAACACCTAAACACGTGACAAGAGAAGGACAAGCCACATAAGCAGACAAAGATCCTGCAAAGTTATTGCACTACACATCAGCCATTAATGAAGGTCCTTACAGCATTTATTGCGATAAGCCCTCCCCGTCGAGACAGAACGGCCTCACCATGAACAAGGCAAGCTAGAGCATAGACTTTCGGCCATGGCGACAGGTCGGAAGGGACAACAAAATGATTACCAGAGGATATAAGCAGACGTCAAAGACAAGAAGAAAGGTAAGCTTTCTATCTCTAATCTATCTCTATATTCCACCTCTCTTTCTAACTTGCTCGTCAGACGGATCGCTAGGGGACTCCCCGGTCCCCGTTGAACTCTTGTGTAGGTCTTCTAGTGAGCTTGTTGCCTCGGACACTGATTTGGAAAGTGTGGATCAGTCCGACCCGTTCCATCTAGAACCCGCTGTATCATCAAAATCCATTGAATCCAATACACAAGATGGTATTCAAAGTTTTGGTGTTTTATTATGACTTGGTATCTTTAGTTTGCAAAATTTATGTCCATTTTTACTCAATGCATTTCTAGTCACATTATTGTCTTTTGTGATTCTTGTGTTCTAATGTTCTTATTACATCGTGCAAATAAAATTGTATAGTAAGGATAAGAGATAGAGATTTTGGAAACAAAACATCCCGTCTGTATCACTACTATTCATGATAAATTCAGTTTTCATGACGCGAATTTTCTAGAAAATTATTGCGTGCTTTTGGACTAATGTTCTATACAAATTATCAATCGACATATCTAATGTTGCCTCTCAAAATATAAGTTGTGTTTGCATCATGGATTTGGAAAGGGAAAGAAAAAAAAAAGGATGAAATATAATAGAATTTAATTTACATTTCACCCACCTTTTTATTTTCTCTTTTCAAATTTATACTCAAAATCATGATCTAAACACAACCTAATATAAATGTGATAGATCCTACTTACTAAACCAACAGGGCTCATTTGGCAAGTGCCTCTTTTAGCCAAAAAGTTAAAAAGTTACTAAAAAAATCAAAAAGCCAACAACCTATACCAAAAAGTCAAAGATTCTCTTTTCTCTTTACTTTTTGTACATCTTTTCGTAAAAAGTCAAAAAGTCATCCCAAACATACTAGTTTTTTTTACATCAGATTTTAGTTAAAAAGTCAAAAAGTTACTGAATAAGCCTGTTCCCAAATGAGGAACACTACATAAACTTTTTCTCTTTCCTAAATTTCATAAAGTCTAATGTTGTCAACGTAACAAATTATTAGATGCTCTTAAGATAATTCTCCATACGTCTCACTAATTAAGATTTTTCATGCTATATTCCCTACCAACGTAAAAATGATAGACATTATTATCTACATTAACAACTATTAAGTTGAATTATCACATAAACTTGCTTGAAAATATTGAATAATTTGTGTCAATCTAAAATGCATCACATGGGGGAGACAGTGATCAGTACTCTTTCATAGTTAGTTCCAACGAATCACCATAATATATATATATATATAAATTACTTTTGGAATAAGCATTATTCGTTGGATGTATCCAGAAGTACTCCAGCTGAACGATCCTAATATATATAGTTGAATAAGAGCAGAGACATAATAATGAAGAACATTTAGGTATATGAATTTCTTTTGTAGTTGAGTGAGAAAGTCACATGAGAGATCTACACACTTCACAGGTAACCAGTGAAGCCAGTATAGATTCCAAAACCCATGCCCAATTAACATTTCATAAATTAAATTATGGGCTGTTTTCACATTACTTCGAGTCTTCAATAATTGGATTTGGCGGGTCACCATCCATGCTTTCTGTTTGCCGGCACTAATGAAATGATTTGTTTGCTTGAATTGATGTGGTAAATAGAAAATGTAATATAAACTAGTTCAATTTTATAAAAGATTTCATTTTCTTTGATAGTTAATTAAAAAGTTAATTTATTAGATCAAATAAGTCTACAAAAAATGAATGTCAAAAAAATCAGTTTATTTGGCATGTTCTTGATTTTTTTTTACTTTTTAAATAAATTTTTAGAGTAAGTAAAGTGGATTTTATTTAGAAAAAAATTAGTCTAAGGTCCCTTTCTCATTTTTAGTAATGGAAGAGATTCACAATATTATTTTGTGATGTATAAGGTCCCTCAACCCTAACACTCATATATCACAGAGGAATTTAGTTATCTCAAATCAAACCCGCCTCTCCCCCTCTTCCTCTCTCTCTGCTCTTTTCTCTCCAAAGAACTCCACTTCCATCGCCACCATCGACAGCTCTTCCCTATCGTTGCCGCCATCTTCTCCCGCAACTCCTCTTGTGAGAATGAGAAGCGTCGAAACACTCCGCTAGCACTGGAGACAGCAACGAGAGTGATAAAGGCCAAGCATGGTGTCTCGTTCGGTGGATTGGCTCCTCGTTAGACAGATCTAGTCCCTGAAGATCAATGGATCAATTAGCTCAGAAGTTTGAGACCACTTACAACCACAAATCACGATTGGCAGAGACAAAGATGTTCGTTTTACATTTTGTTTTTGTTTTCTACGGTTATCAATCGTGTGCTACTTGGAGAAGTTGAACAATTAAATATAAATTTGCCTTATATCTCAAAAAAAAAAAAAAAAAAAAAATCCACAGACACACACATATATGTATAGTGTATGTAATTCTCTCATCCACACCTTGCACTTGAATTTCTCTCTCTCTTTCTTTCTCTCTCTCTCTCTATATATAGTATTTTTATTTTTGATGTTAATGTATTTTTGTTTTTTGTGATCTTGAAAGTGCCCTAGACTTTTTTTTGAATTCAGAAAAAATTAAAAGTTTGTTATTACAATCCAGAGAAAATTATAATTATTACAAATGTCTCTGGATTTTTACGTTGTGCTTTTTATGTGTTTTTATATTGAACAAGTTATTTTTCGCCTATTTTTCTTGGCAACCAAACAAACTTTATGCTTTATGGTTCACTTGAAATCTAGAGAAAATTCAGAGAAAATCCAGAGATATTCTCTGAAAATCCAGAGAAAATCTCTAGACCGGAATCCAAAGAATTTCTCTGACCTTATTAGAATTTTTCTAGAAAGTCCAGAGAAACTCTCTAGATACATGTATATTGGTTGTTGTTGTTATTTATTTGGATAATCGATTTGTGTATTGCACATCGTGATTGGGAAGGCAGAGAAATTTTGTGGTTTGAACCCAAAGACCTCAATTTTATAATTTTCTCTGAAATCCAGAGAATTTCTCTGGAAAGCCAGAGGAGAGAGATGAACAGGAGGAGGGTGGTGGTGGTGGTGGTGGTGGTGGGTTTTGAAGGAGTGAGTTCCAGAGAAATTTACTTCATCTTTTTCAATCTAAACTCTATCCAATTTTGATAATTGGAGGCAAGTAATCAATTTTTATGTGGGGTTTGCTTCTTAATCAACCTCAATTTCATAATTTTATCTGAAATCTAGAAAATTTCTCTGGATTTCCAGAGAATTTCTTTGAAAAGCCAGAGGGGAAAGACGGGGAGGAAGGTGGTGGTGGTGGTGGTGGTGGTGGGTTTTGAATGAGTGGTTCTAGAGAAATTCACTTCATCTTTTTTCAATATAAGCTCTATCCAATTCCCAGATTTCTTTAGAAAAAAATTCTTGAGAAATTCTTTGGAAAGTTCGAAATTTCTCTGGAGAGAAATTCTCTGGGAAGTCCAGAGTAATTTTTTGGGAAGTCTAAAGAAATTCTCTGGATTGAATTTTTTGTAGATTGATATTGAAAGACTTTAGACATTATGAAAATATTAGATATGTTGAGGAATCTTAGACATTATGAAAATATTTGATATCATTTATGTTATAAAATCTTAATACCATAGACCCTAAAAAAAATTTTCCCCCTTTTTTTTTAATAGAAAATAAGCGAAGATATTTTAACAAAATAAATTTTTTTTTTTTTTAATCAATAAGATGGTTCTTAATCTGCAGCCACACGAAACTGTAATAATAAAATTTTAAAATTTGTAACATAACCCACTTGACACATCAATAAGTAGAAAAAAAAAAAAATTAATCTTGTTAGTTTGTATGACATTATTCAAAGTTAATTAGCTTTTACGAAAAATTAATATAACATTACAAATGATAACAAGTGGAGAAATTATTGGGTGATTTTAGCACATTGCCACGCGTCGGACGAGCCAAGGTTCTCTCCTTGCAGCCTCATACTTGCGCTCGTCCTTGCAGGCCTTCGGATCTACTTTTAGGCCCAATTTTAATAATCCGAACCGTTCATATTTTATGATTTATTCAGTATATCATACCTGTAAAAAATCAAGTTATCGGATATCAGAAAGCATATGTTCGGAAAACTGTTTATTAAATTCTTTAAAAAATAGTTTTTAGTTCAATTTTTCGAACACATACTTTCTGATATCCGATCAACTTGATTTTTTGCAGGTATGATATACTGAATAAATCATAAAATATGAACGGTTCAGAATATCAAAATTGGGCCTAAAAGTAGACCCGAAGGCCTGCAAGGACCAGCGCAAGTACAAGAGCTGCAAGGAGAGGATCCTCATTCGTGAAATGCACCTAACCACAAAATGTGTAATTTTTATTATAAAATTTTAGATATTTTATTATCTTAATTTATAATAAAATTATGCATTTTATAACTGATATTATAAATTTTTATGATAAAATTATGCATTTTTATAATAAGATGCATGTAGTATACATCCCTAAAAAGGTACAATCCACAGGTTTCCTTCTAAGGGATTAGTGTAATTCAATACTTCGAAAACAAACCCAAGGCAATAGCACAGTTGGTAAAGGCCCAAGAGTTGAGTTCTGATTTGAGCGAAACTTGTCTTGAGAGTTTGGGACAAGTTTTTAAATTGTAGTCTCTTATTCAAAATGAACAATAAGACTGCACGAGTCTTGACTTAAACGAAACTTGTCTTGTACTCTCCCGCTATGTGAGTCCTGACTTGAGTAAAACTTGTCTTGGGAGTTTGGGGTAAGTTCTCAGATTATAGTCTCTTAATCGGAACAGACAAAAGGTTGCGCGAGTCCTAACTTGAACGAAACTTGTCTTGGGGGATTGGGACAATTTTTTATGTTATAGTCGAAACTTGTCTTGAGAGTTTAGGGCAAATTCTCAAATTGTAATCTCTTATTCAAAATGAACAATAAGACTGTATGAGTCTTGACTTAAACGAAACTTGTCTTGTACTCTCCCGTTACGTGAGTCTTGACTTGAACAAAACTTGTCTTGAGAGTTTGGGGTAAGTTCTCAGATTATAGTCTCTTAATCGGAACAAACAATAAGGTTGTGCGAGTCTTGACTTAAACGAAACTTGTCTTAGGGGATTGAGGCAAATTTTTATGTTATAGTCTCTTGCTTGGAACGAATAATAGGGCACCTTGGTGATTTCTGCGAGAGGCGCTGTTTTGAACCTGCAGGAGAGTGAGAGGATTTTCTTATAACAATAAATAAAAAATAAAATAAAAAAAATGAAACATACAATAATTTCCCAACAAGAGTACATACTACAAACTGTAAAGAGTTTTATTACCCACAAAACAGATCTGTTGCCAACTTAAAAAATATATATATATATATTAAAAAAATAAAAAAATAAAAAATAAAAAATCACATAATGCGCAAATGGCAGCAGGATGTGGGTAAGCAGAAAATTAATGCAATGGTTGTCAATTAATTTGTCATAATTTTCTTTTGTTATGGTCCATCCTTAGAGTAGACATGGTAGATGCACGCCAATTAAATATTGAGCTAATTGAACACAAATGAATCATATTACACACCATTTGCAATCAATACAGGTATGAAGTTTTCTCCATGCAATTATTATATAAATAATGAAGCACTTGATAGCCTACACAACGACACAAAAGTCTTTTCCATTCTTGTTTACTGATTTTGTTCACTGATTTTCAAAAGGAAAACTCTATGCAGACCTTTGAATTTGAACGGAACACCCATACCAGCTGTCACCTGATCATACCCCCCCCCCCCCCCCAAAAAAAAAAAAACAATTATACATACCCCAAAAAAAAAAAACAATTATACATATAAGATAAATTATAAATATATTAACTCAAGGTTTAATTGTAAAAGAAGCAACTTTTTATGACTATTTTTTATATTTTAAAGGAAACGGATTTTTATTGATAAATCTCATTTAGAGGTATTTTAATTTAATAAGTTTATAAAAGAAATTTATAACCTAATTAGTCTCATATATTTGAATTTTTATTCTATGAGATCCTTTTTTTTCTTAATTTTATATTTTTTTTTGGACTATTATATCCTTATGTATTATGTTGATATGTAACAATAATGTTAGGCATTATGAAATAAATATCATGAGATACTTAATAAAGATTTTTTATCCTTTAATTAGTGTGTGATGTTTTATTGTGTGTATAATTTAAGGGTGGACAATTTTCATAAAATTTTTATTAATATTTCTTTCATAATACTTAACATTACTCTTAGTTTAAGGCGAAATTAAAAAATAAATTAAAGTTGCATTAAACAGCATAAACATAATATAATCATAAAAAACATAATTATTTGGTTGGTTGGTTGGTTAAAATTGTTACTTTTCTTTGGGGTGATTTTTTGATAAATCTCATCCTAAGTGTTTTATTCCATCTAACCCAAATTGTTTTTGATTATTCCAATAAGTCTCATACCTAGTTTTTTTGTCCAAAACACTCCTGCTATGTTTTTGAATGTCTCTTGCCATTCAAACTAATAGAATCCAAAAATATAGGAGCACTCCCAGGCAAAGCGGAAACAATTCTGCAAAAATCCTATATTCCAGATACTTGTGAAATCGTCTCATTGTCTTATCGCCTCAACTCCTTTATTGTCTTCTCTCGTCGGCCGTCGGAATCACCATTGTCATCCTTCGTTTCTGCTGTGAATCTTCATAATGATTATTTGTGACAATCCAACCGTCTCATAATAGGTACCAAACGTAAGTGATTTCACTCATTTTATATATAAATCCTAAACCTAACTATTTTTTGTCCCAATGCAAATTTCCATACATCTCCATGATTCTATTCATATGACTTTGGTCTTTATTGTTTATATTATTGTTATTATTTTCCCTTTCTTACAGTTGTTGTTAGTATTGATGATATCCCTGAATGGATGCAAATCTCCTAAAGTTTTTGCTATTTTTTAGATTTTTTTTAATTGTTATTGTTGCTATTCTCATGATGTAAACATTCACATAGAAATCATGGCGTGCATAAAATTGTTACTTGATTGTTGTGGACCAATGCATTTGTATGTTACATCATGAAGATTTACATGAAGCTAACACCTATGAAAAACCTCATTTCTTGGACTTGTTATGTGATATGTGGATAAAATTATTATTTTCTGATGTTGACATACATACCAATGTGAATATTCACAATATGTTTTGATTCCCACAAAAATTGTAGTGTGTGGTTAATGTATTGTTAATGCTGTCATGTTTTTGTACTTTGTAAACTATAAATGTGAACATTCACATCATTTTTATATTCAAAACAAAACTTGTTTTTGTAGTTGTGTAATATGATACAATGTTAATGTCAATCTCCACATCAGCATTGTTAATTAACATGTGTATGTGGATGTAATGTGAAAAATACCATTGACAATTATCTATTCTCGCTTAATGTTGTTCATGTTTGTCAACTTAATATTTACATCATGTTTGGGTATGATGCACAAATTTATAGTTTGTAGTTGATGAATTGGTGATGTTGTCATGGTGTTTTGTAGTATGTAGTTATTGTGAATATTTGTATTGGTGTTATTTGGTTATAAATGTGTGCACATAACCATTGTCTTAATGTGCATCGTTTTAAATGTCATGTTAATGTAAACTTTAACATTGGTAGTGGCAATGAGCTTCCCATTCTACCAAAGTTAGCCTTGGTTTGGCATGCCAGGCTTTTCAACTTTTTGGTTATTTTAGTCACAAAAAGACAAAATATGTTTTTTAGCCCAATAAGACAAAACATCACATCCAACTCATAATCATTTTATTTTTTCTCTCACAAAAGTCAAAAAAGCCAAAAAAGTTATCCCAAATGAGGCTTTTTAGCCCTAAGCTAAAATAACCAAAAAGCTAAAAAGTCAAAAAACCAACTCACATCCCAAATGAACCCTAGTCACACCCAATGTTACATAGGTGTGTAAATATTATCATTCACGTGTGACCATTTCTATTTATGTCCCATTAGTAATGTGGACATTTATATCTCTAATTGCATGAATATTGTTGAATGTGAACTTTCACAGTGACTAATGATGTGATGATGTCAATGTGCATGTATGCCCCATAATTCTATTGAAACCAAATTTAATATTCATATAGACACTCACTATTGTGCATGTCCATGTAATAGATATTGCATCTAAATTTTGCGCAAAAAAAAAAAGATGAAGGAGCATCATCTCAAATAGGAGAGCATGCCTATAGAGAGAAGCATCCACATCAACATGAGCCGTATCAATTACCGATCGAACATTATGAGCTTAGTGAAACTGATAACAAGTACCAAGTTCTCAAAGGCTCAGCTGGACTTCTTGAGGCAAAGTCCATTTTGTATATTATTTGATGTATTGATGAATGCTAAGATCGACCAATGCATGAAGTTTGATGACGTCATCATACGTGTGTTGGAAACTGTACGAGCACAGAAATAATCTTCTCGTATAATCCTGCTGATCAAGTTTGCACTCCTCCAAACGTCATCGCTTTGCCACCTGAAAACACAAACGTGAGCTAACCGGCGGGTGTGTGCTGGAAACCCCTCCGATGCCTAAGTCAGCAACTAGACAATAGACAATAAGCTCTGTGTATTCTAGAGTAAGAATTGGGATACCTGTACATAGGTTTGGTCATGAGCTTTTATAGACTTTACTTGGCACAATCATAGTAGGATTCCAACTCTCCTTACAAGAGTCCTTCTAGGAATCACACACTCTACTCACTACCAACCAAGTGAGATGGTTTGCACAATCCTAGTAGGACTTTACTCTCCTTAGTAAAGTCCTCTTAGGAGTCACACTACTACTCACTACCAACCAAGTGAGATGGTTTTGCATAATCCAAGTAGGACTCTACTCTCCTTAGCAGAGTCCTCCTAGGAGTCTCAAGCCCAAAGATAATGATTATCCCTAAAACACCCTTATCACTGCAAGCCAAGTGAGATGGCTGAACCCTTACCTCGGCTGACATTGCGGTCAACCGTGCTCACATAGCTCGGTGATACTTTAAGCACCACTGTTAGTCTTGACTTTGAGATGACGCCCTGCAGAGCTATCATCTAGCTCGGTTCTCCCTCCACTGATACCTCAGTCCAGGATAGCTAGGTCAGGTCACTGGTAGCCCATCTCTGACCGACCCGATGTTTAGATGATCAAGGACCGTGCTACATAAATAATTACCTCGGCCCATAGTTCGGCCCAAACCCGAAATATGAGTGTCTTCTTGGCCTAAGACAGAGCTACACCAGTCCTTATCTTGACCCATTACGCGGCCCAACTCCCAAAGAAGACTCTTTATAGCTCGACCCAATTTGTTTACAAATTACCCTCTCAATTGCCCCTTAATTCTATTTGCGTAACATGATTGGGATTATTTTTCCTCCAACCAAGCTAAGAACGCCCCACTCTGCCGAACTAAAAAGTTATTCGGTTTCATAGCTCGTTCAACCCCAATAAGCCTTGTCAGTTGCTCAGCACGTCATTCTACTAATCTGGCATGTCTGATACGACGTTACCCCTAGGACAAGTGGCGTGCCCCTATTGGGCCCGTTCTCTTGTTATAGCCGTCATGCACCTTAAAAAATTTGAACAACCCCACATTTTGCCTTCAACATTTATACCCTTCGTGGTTGCAATCGTACGATAAGGCATTCTTTCTGTGTAACCAGGCTATATGTCCCACATTTTTGTAATCATCTTCCAATTAATAAAAAATTTCGATCTCTTGGTACGGTTACTGTGCTTCTTTTTCAATGTTTTGCATCATTCTGACTGCATGTCCAGTCGAACTCACTAGCTTGGCCGAGATACGTACCTTGGCCTCAGTCGAGCTAAGAAATGCCCAATCTGACCGAGCTAAAATACGAAAATATTTTTAATATCAATAATGGTTTGTGGTTAATGCAAGGTTGATGTTGTCATATTTTTAGAGATTATAAAATTAATATAAGCATTAGCATTATTATCAGTTGTACACATAATCATTGGTTTAATGTGATTTGTGGGCAATGCAATTTTGATATAAACTTTAATATCATCATTACATAATGGTAATTAACACTTTAAAATCATATTGTCTTTATCTGTATTCCAGAATTCATGTGAACCTTCACATTTGTTTATTCTAATGTGAACATTCACATCATGTTTGTATTCAAAATGAAAGTTGAGACTTGTGGTTGTATAATTTGATGCAATATTGATGTGAGCCTTAATATCATCATGTCACAGTGGTAACGAAGAACAGTGAAAACGTATTTACCATTCAATATTATATGTGTGTGTGAATATTAATACTAATTGACTACACAATGACAATTTCTCATTTCAAATTAATGTGAATATTAACATTGGTTAATGATGTGATGATGTTTACAAAAAAATCAGAAACAATGGTGTGATGATGTTTACAAAAAAATCAAAAACAATAGTAGCAACATAACCACAAATCCAAAAAATTTCAATCTCACCAAAAATAAAAAACCATCACCTACATCCTTATCTTCATCATCATCATCATTATCACTATCATTAACAACACTTGCAATTCCATCATTACACCAATTCAAATTAAACCAAAACCACCTTTGATGAACATGTCTGTAACAAAATAAACTTAATATAATATTGAGCTTCAAATCATTCTCTCTCCTTTCAATTCACATCCTTCTCTCTATCTCCGATCTTCGGTTAAAATCGCAACTATGGCAGAAATAGAGCATCGAAATGTTCTCTCTCCTTTCGATGATCATTGTCCAAATTACACCTATTAATCTCAGTTAGCCGATAGAACAATGAAACACAATCAGTAGATAACTAGCTCCATTTTTCACACACATATACACACTCCATGAAACGTGAATAAGACATCGCTCGCACTACATTTATTACAGTAGTACTACACCCATATGAACACACCAACAACATGAAGGTATCCATTTGCTGCAAAAATACAAAAATAAGAAAGTGAACAACCACATTATAGTTAATGATATGTGAACATTTACATTGTTTGCATAATCTGAATTATCTAACTAAACAGAGATCACACACCAAATACCAAAAAAATCGTATGAAAACAATCACAAAGCAACAAGAAAAAATAAACCAATCAACCAAAAACTACATTTCACCAATGATCTAGCACAATCAATTTGTTCAAACAACTGTACATGCATCTCTGTGAAATATTTCAAACTCAAATAACAAAAATATACATGTATTATTAGTAAAAAATTAGAACCTCATTCATGAAACATACACTTACATTACCCATGTATTCTAGAAAATGCACATGATTCAAAAATAGAGCATGCAATCATTCACATAAATGAACATACATTCATAAATAAAATGATACTAACCTTGAGAAAGAAATTTTGTAATCGTTCTCTACCTCCGATCAACAACTGATCTCCAACAATTACGTAACAAACTAAAGCACACACAAACACCAAACTATGAAAATGAACACACAGAAACTCGTCGTCATCATCATCGTCGTTTTCTCTCCCACTACATGAAGGCCAGTCATCGTCTTCTTTCGACTGCACTAAAACCCTACCACAATGAAACCCTACCATAAACGATTGACATTGATTAACCGAATCAGAATCATTAACGTGAATAACGCTAAAAATCAAAACATAAACGTGTATTTCATAAACGTGTATTTCCTTTTTTGTATATATTACGTATCAACATAATATATAAGGGTATAATAATCTAAAAAAATATAAAATTAGGGGGAAAAAAATGATCTCATGGAATTAAAGTACAAACATATGGGACTAACTATGAGTTTTTTTTTTAATATTCTAAATTTTTTTTTTCAAGAATTGACCTACTTTTCAAACTATTTGAAAACATAACCTACTTTTTAAAATTGTATTTTCAATATGCAATTTCACCTTGAAATCGCATGTTGAAAATCAAAAAGTGAAGTCCATGTCATTATAACTTGCATTTTCAACATGCAATATGTTGAAAATACAATTTTAATTTAAAATTACATTTTCAAAATGCGATTTTAAAAAACAGGTTAGTTTTCTAAATAATTTGAAAAGTGAGTCAATTCTCTAAATTATTTTTTTTTAGAATATTTAAAAAAAAAAACTCGACTAATTAGGTTATAAATTTCTTTCATGGACTTATTAGATTAGTACACCTCTAAATGAGATTTATCAATAAAAATTTCTTCTTAAATTAGTAGTTAGTAAATGGTAATTGATAGGTATTGAAAAAAAAAAGTATAAAAATATTACATTATTAAAGTACTTTTACTATGCGTGGAAAAAATTATTGATTGATCATGAGCATTACGTCCCTATATTTCTGGTCAATCATAGGCTCTCATGCCTTTTATATTATTCAAATCACACAAAATTATAACTCTCACACCCTCTACCAATCACAATATCTGTGGAATGTGACACCACGTTTCTCCTACACCAACTAATAACTTATCTATCTAGGGTCATGCTTAAGTGTGCAACCCCCTTAAGGTTGCACACCATATGCAACCCAATTGTTAGCCGTTAGATTACAATAATTGATCAAGACCATTGAATTGTTTAATCGTGAAAAAGTTGAAACCGGGGCAACCGGTTAATGCTTGTATTTGCATGATTGCATCCCACTCACTCTCTGTATTTCATCTCTATCTCTCTCTGTTATCCTCTCTGTGTAAGGTTGAGTCAGTGTAACCATTGATTTCCATTAACAGGGAGAAGCCCCTGTTGGGTTCGTTCCATTGACGAAGCTCTGTAGGGAACAGTATAACGGGCGATTTCCAACAACAACGTAACTAGAAGGCTGTGTTAGTTCCATTGCTGAAGTGAAGCCCTTCTCTCAAACTAGATATGAGGTATGGAGCTGTCTCCCTCTCTCTGTCTCCCTCTCTGTCTCTCTGGCCCGTTCACTTCAGCTATTTTCCCTCAACTAAACCCCCATCCTAACTTCAACCGCTCTACGCTTTGCTCCAACGGAAACCCCTCCATTGGCAGCTAACCTTTCTCTTTCTCTTTCTCAAGCGAGTGTTTGTGTTTGCACAAACAGGTAAACCGTGTGAAAATGTCATGTTTGTGTTTGTGTTAACAATTTTCGGTCATCAAGTAATTGTTTGTAGTAATGTCATGTGCAGTATGGCCCCAGCGGAAGTTAAAAGGGAAGGTGATGATTATGACATTCCAAATGAAGCAGATGACATTCGTTTGATGAATGAAAGTCGGGCAGAACCTGATCATGGTTGCAAAGCTGGTCCGAGCAATGAAGAAGCAACCAACATGAACGTTGAAGATGGCGGAGCCGATGTGAAAAAAGAAATGGTTGACGATGCTCATCGCAATGACATGGTTGGTGATGTTGAACGTGCTATTCTGGAACAGAAATTTGATTCGGTCGAAGATGGAGAAGATTTCTACAATGCGTATGCTAAAGCCAAAGGATTTAGTATACGAAAATCCAGATTTAACACAAATAAAGAGGGAAAGGTCGTTAGTAGGCTGTGGTTGTGTTCAAGGGAAGGTCAGAGATTACCAAAATACTTGGACCGTGTTGCTGAGAAGAGTAGAGCTCCCAAGGCACTAACAAGAGTAGGTTGCAAAGCCCAATTTCGCATACGGTACGATGCGGATGCTGGTGAAGGGGGAAAGTATGTTGTGACTCACTTCGTCGCAGACCACAACCATGAATTGGCGGAACAACACTGTGTGATGTATCTGAGGTCACATCACAGTTTAAACAGCGGTGACAAAGCTCAAGCAATGGCTATGCGCAATGTCGGTGTGAAGACTAGCCAAATCATGGACTATATGGTAAATCAGTCCGGGTCTTAAGAGAATGTTGGTTTCATCCGCACGGATCTGCACAACCATATTCAAGCCAAACGTAGAGCAGAAGTTGAGGATGGTGATGCGCAGGGTGCGTTGGTTTACCTATGCGCAAAACTTGATGTGTGATGCACGTTTTTTTTTACAAGTATGATGTGTGTAACGATAACAAGTTACAAAATCTGTTCTGGGCAGATTCGAAATCGCGGGCCGACTACGCAAAGTTTGGTGATGTGTTGATATTTGACTCAACTTACAGAACCAATGCATACAAGAAACCTTTTGTCATGTTGGCTGGTGTGACTAGCCACTTTAGGACCACGATATTTGCATGTGTTTTGCTAGCTAATGAGACAATTGAGACATACACATGGGTTTTGGAAACATTTATGGAGGCGATGGGCAATAAAGCACCTGTGTCCATACTGACAGATGGGGACAAGGCGATGCGAGAGGCAATCAGAAGAGTATTTCCAGATGCAAGACATCGATTATGTAATTGGCATCTTGGGAAAAATGTTGTTTCAATTGTTCACATAAGTGGCTTTGCACATGCTTTCAAGCAGTGCATGGACATGGAAACGGATGAGACAAAGTTTGAGCATGGCTGGACGACAATGGTCGAAAATTTTGGACTTCAAACCAACAGTTGGGTGTTGGAGACATATGAGAAGCGTCATATGTGGGCTGAGGTATATATGCGTGGACATTTCTTTGCTGGGATGAAGAGCACTCAGCGCTCGGAGTGTATGAATGCTTATTTCAATCCCTTCCTCCAACACAAATTAAAGCTATATGAATTTGTTAGGCACTATGATCGGGCTCTTGCAAGGATAAGGTATAACGAGGCTGGAGATGATGCTGAAACAAATAACACTTTTCCGGTATTGATTACTCCATTGCGAGATATAGAGAGACATGGAGCTGAGCTATTCACCCGAAATATATTTAGAATGTTCCGTGATGAAATCTTAGAAAAGGGGAAGTTGAATGTGAAGGATGTGTTCCCTTTGCCGGATGGTCAGAAATGCTACTATATTCATAAGTACAGAGTGAAGGACAGATCATGGATAGTAACACACAGTCCAATGGATGCTGCAATGAGATGTTCTTGTATGAAGTTTGAGTCGTTGGGGCTACCTTGCTGCCACATGATATGTGTTATGAAAGCTGAAAATTTAACGCAAATTCCCCCAACTTGTGTGCTGCATAGATGGACAAGGGCTGCAAGCAAGGATGGCCAGCAATGGCCTCAACCCTCAATTGATAGCACTATAACACAGACGGCCCGGTATGGGATATTGTGTTCTTCCTACAACGAAATGTGTTTCTATGCCTCGCAATCAACGGAAGGTTTCAAGGATGCTAGGGATGCATGTCTTCCAATGACGAGCCGGATGAAGGAGTTATATGAGAGGAATTTGAACGGTGGGAATGGAGACAAAGGGAAATGAGAAGGTAATTTTTGGTGAAAATTGGGCCGAGCTATGAAATGGACTTTATGGCCCCAAAGTACGAAGGACCGGGTAAAATGGGCCGAGAAGTTACTCCGGCCCATGAGAAATAAAGTTACTTCGGTCAAAAGAGATGAAGTTACTTCGGCTCAGGAATTGTAAAGCTACTTCGGTTTGGACAACTTGAGTTAGTCCGGTCTCCGAGTTATTCCGGTCATGACGTATTCTGGATAGATCGGTCAAGGCCTTGCTACTCGGTAGCTCGGTCCCAACATATCATGGTTCGTATATGGGAGAACCGAGATACGGAGTAAAAGGAAGGGCCGAACTAAAGATAGTTCGGCTTACCTTGTGGCTCAGCTTAGCCAGTTTACTTCAGTTAAATGGTAGTTCGGCCGTAGTAAAAACCATCCCACTTGGTTTAAGCAGTGGGGGGGGTGTAAAAGGATAAGCATTATCCTTTAGGAGTGTGAATCCTAGAAGGACTCTGCATGGAGAAATAAAAGTCCTACTAGGATTGTGCCACTCGAAACCTATAAAAGCTCACAAGCATCACCTTGGAGGAGGTAATATAACTCAACATACAATTTTGCTTCCTGAATACATTGAGCTTTGTCTATTTGTCAAGTTTTCTGACTTAGGCATCGGAGAGGTTTCCGGCACACACCCGCCGGCTAGCTCACGTTTGTGTTTTCAGGTGACAAAGCGACATCGTACGGAGGAGCGTGGACTTAGTCAACAGGATTATACGAGGAGAATTATTTCTTCCCCGTACAATTGGCGCCGTCTGTGAGAAGAACAGACAGAACGAAACCTCTTGACTAAGCTTCTCCTTTTCTCATTCAATGGCACACATTGAAGAATTGCTGCAGTCCGCCGTCGACGGACTAACTCCAGAAGGGGGCGCAAGGCGTGAAGGATTACCTTCTGTCCCTCCCATGGCGGACTTGGAGCCCCAACGACATACCTCCAGGAGGGATGCTAGGGGAAGGCAGAATAACAGCCCCCATCGCTCTCATTCACAAAGTCCAGACAGGCAAAGACGGAGGATTGACCCTCAAGCTCTGGAAGACCGCGTGAAAGAACAAGATGAATTGATAAGAAAGATGGCGGCGAACATGGAGGCCTTGAAATGCCAGATGAAGAAAAAAGAAGTGGCGACAGGAGAGGGGCGCAAAAACAAGACGCCCCCTCGCCACTCAGAAAATCATAGTAGGAATACTACACCCTCGCAAGGAGAGAGCAGAAGCCTCAGGACAGGCGACACTCAATCCTGGTCTTCCAGAACTCGTCACTCCAGGTCTGAGAGGACGAGATCTGAAAGGTCATACACTGAAGGAAACACATATTGGCCCTCACATTCGTACCAAACCAGATCTAAACAGACGGAATTACCCAGATCATCCGACTTACGAACCGTGCTCGAAGAGAAAGCACGATGCAAGGAGGATGCCAGGGCAAGGGATCCACATAGAGTTTCAGCCTTGCAGCGGTTGGCTCCTCGGACACATGGAAGCGTCGAGGTGGGAATGCCAATACCGCGCCCTGCCTATGAACCGACGGACAAGGCATTAGCAAGACTGCAGACTTCACCGTTTGTTCCAGCGATCGAAAACGCGCCCCTACCATCAGGCTTCCTTCAGCCGAAATTCACCACATATGAAGGGAAGACGGACCCGTACTCACACTTGAGCCACTTTCGCCAAGTCATGGCTGTATACAGACGAAACGAGGCCTTAATGTGCATACTCTTCCCATCAAGTCTTGGCGACCTAGGCTTGACTTGGTTTGAGAAACTCCCAGAAGGCAGCATAGCCTCTTGGACACAATTAGCAGAAGCCTTTGTGACAAGGTTCCAAACAAACACTAAAACCCCGGTGGAGATCGATCAGCTACTCTCCATTGACATGGGTGATAAAGAGACCCTAAGATCCTACAACAGTCGCTACTGGGAGACATTCAATCAGATTGGGGACTGCCCCACCAATCTCGCCATTGCACAGTATAAAAGAGGCCTTCCAGTTGGGAACAGACTGAGGGACTCGATCACCATGACGCCACCCCTCACTATGGAAGCCCTGATGGAAAGAGTGCATCAGCACATCAGGGTAGAAGAGGATGGCGCACGAGCCAAAGCAAAATCTAGTGCGACCGCAGTACCAGAAAAGAAGACCTCAGCAAAGGTCAATACAGTAGATCGTCAGAGCAAAAACGGACGTGGCAGACGAGATAACGGAGAAGACCCTGATAAAAGATGGTTGAGAATCCGTACTGCCATAACCACGATGTTCAAGAAACCGATATATCGGATTCTTAGCGAAATAAGAGATGAGTCTTTCGTCAAGTGGCCAGCCAAGCTAGGAGAAGCCCAGAAGGATTATGACGAAAGATCGCGGTGCACCTTCCACAAAGAAAAAGGGCACCGCACTGAGAATTGCACACCATTGAGACAACACCTGGAAGAGTTAGTGGCAGCAGGCCATTTGGACAAATACATTTAAGGAGGGACGCAACCAGCCCCCCAGGATCACAATAACCCCAACGGAATGCCAATCGACGCCCCACCTCAAGGCATTATCAATGTAATACATGGAGTCTTTGAACCTGAGCGTGTATGCGAGCTCAGGGGATCAATCAAGAAGGCAGAGCACTTTAGAGAAGTGTTAAGTGCCCAACCTGCCATCAAGAAGGGAAAGACAGAAGCAACAAATGTTATGTCCTTTTCGGATAAGGACTTGGATCGAATATACTGTCCACACAATGATGCCCTAGTCGTCACTCTCCGAGTCAAGGATTTTGACGTCAAGCGGATTCTGATTGACCAGGGTAGTTCATGTGAGATCATGTACTACGACACATTTAAACAACTAAAGCTACAAGACAAAGACTTGGCGCCTGCAGTATCTCCTCTAATTGGAATCAACTCCATGCCAGAATGGCCTGTCGGCAAAATAATTCTTCCAGTCAGAGCAGGAAGTGTAACAAAACAAGTGGAGTTCTGGGTATTGAAGGTCCTCTCCACTTATAACATCATCTTGGGCAGAACATGGCTACACGCCATGCGTTCGGTGGTATCATCCTACCACCAGGTAATGCGGTTCCCCAACGACACCGGTATAATTGAAGAAGTATATGGAGATCAGATCATGTCAAAACAATGTTTCGCCACGATAAATGGCAGTCGCGCTGCCAAAGGATACGTTCATTCGGTGGAGGAACCTGAAAACAATGAACTATTCGCGGATGTCGGCAAAGAGGCTGATCAGAAAGCAGTGGAGGACTTGGTGGTGGTAAAAATAGATGAGAAGAACCCGGATAAGTTCTTCTTGCTTGGCTTATCGTTGTCCAGCACTGAGAGAACAGAGTCTTGGAATTCTTGACTTCTAACATCGAAGTGTTTGCCTGGACGCCCTACGACATGCCATGCATTGATCCAAACTTCATCAGTCACCAACTCAATGTCCACCCATCCGCCAGACCAGTCATTCAATGCACACGCAGATCGGCACTCCATCACGCCGAAATAGTGGCGGAAGAAGTAGGCAACCTGCTGGAGGCAGGAGCAATTAGAGAAGTGCACTACCCAAGATGGATCTCCAACACAGTCGTAGTGCCAAAGAAAAATGGAAAATGGTGAGTCTGTGTCGACTACAAAACAGTCAACAAGGCATGCCCAAAAGACAGCTTTCCTCTACCGCGGATAGATCAACTAGTGGACCTAACGGCGGAGCACAACCGACTTAGCTTTCTGGATGCATACAGAGGCTATCAACAAATCGCCATGCATGAACCAGACCAGGAGGTCACATCTTTTACAACTCCAAGAGGATTATACTGTTACAAGGTCATGCCCTTTGGCCTAAAGAACGCAGGGGCAACATTCCAACGAATGGTCACCAAAATGTTTGAACCGTTGTTAGGCAGAACAATGGAAGCTTACATCGACGACATGGTGGTCAAAAGCATGGATGAGAATGACCATCTTAAGGACCTAGGCGAGATGTTTCAGATCCTGAAGAAGCACAAGTTGCGCCTCAATGCGTCCAAGTGTGCATTCGGAGTAGGATCTGGCAAATTCCTGGGCTTCCTCGTGACCAACCGAGGTATAGATGCAGACCCCTCTCAAATCAAGGCAATCCAAGATCTGGAGAGACCAAACTCAATAAAAGAAATACAGCATCTCACCGGCATGGCAGCTGCACTCAACCGGTTCATAAGCAGGTCGTCAGATAGACTACGACCATTTTTTCATGCCTTGAAGGCCAAGTTTGAGTGGGACGAAGAATGCGACCAAGCTCTGGAAAGCTTGAAGGAGTATATGTCTTCCCCACCACTGCTTGTTACCCCAGTAACTAGTGAAGAACTCTTCTTGTACCTGGCAGTCTCTCAGCACGCAGTTAGCGTAGTATTGGTTCGTGCAGAAGGAATTCAACACTTGCCCATCTTTTATGTCAGCAAGACATTGTTGGGAGCCGAAACAAGGTACTTGCCCTTGGAGAAACTAGCATTGGCATTAATGATGGCCTCCAGAAAATTGGCACACTACTTTCATGCCCACACCATAGTCGTCCTCACAGCTTTTCCACTAAAAGCTTTGTTTGAGAGGGCGAACTTTTCTGGGCGAATCTTGAAGTGGGCAGTAGAGTTGGGATAATTCGACATCAAGTTCCAACCCAGAACCGCAGTAAAGGCCCAGTCTTTGGCAGACTTCGTCGCAGAGTTTACTCCTAGTAGTCATCATATCTGCCCAGTCGACCTAACTGACACAACCGAACTAGGGATGGAAGTTGACGCCGGAATAGCGCAACCCCTAGCAGTTAGCACTTAGTCAGACTCCAAGGCAGACCAGACTAAAGACAGCAAGGAAGAAGCAAACCAAGGCTCACCAACAGTACAATCAGATGACGAAGGGCAGACAGCAAGCATGGACCTTGAAGAAAACACCATTCTTGACCCCACGACATCATCTGACCCCTCCACGTGCTGGAAGTTATTCGTTGGAGAGATGTGGAAGCTCTTTGTGGATGGAGCATCCAACCGGCATGGTGCAGGGCTTGGCATAGTCCTCATCTCCCCAGACGGCCTGGTTGTAGAGCAAGCAATCAACCTTGGCTTCCCAGCATCAACAACGAAGCGGAGTATGAAGCGCTTCTCGCAGGACTCAAATCAGCATGCTACATGAAGGCCACCGAACTAATGGTTTACAGCGACTCACAACTGGTAGTAAATCAAATTTCTGGCGACTATGAAGCAAAGGATGATAGGATGGCCAAGTACCAAGAGTTGGTCAGAACAGAGATCAAGAAATTTGAAGTAGTAAGGATAGAGCAAATCGGCAGGGAGGAAAACAGCAGAGCAGACGAACTAGCACGCTTCGCCTCAATGGCAAATTCCTCCATACCTCATCCACTACTAATCGACTACCTACCTAGACCAAGCATAGAAGACCCCGAAGCAGAAGAAGTATGTTGCACAGAACTAGGCCCCTCTTGGATGGATCCCATCATCCTATTCCTAAAAGACGGCATCCTACCAGAAGAGAAAAAAGAAGCCAACAGAATACGAGCGAAGTCGCAGCGATTTTGGCTATCTCCATCTTTGGCATTATACAAGAAGTCATTCTCAGGGCCTTACCTAAAGTGCGTCCATCCCAGCAAAGTGGAAGCATTCTTGTTCGAAATACACGAAGGGGTGTGCGGAAGCCATCAAGGAGGAAGGTCACTAGCTTACAGGGCCATTTCGCAAGGTTATTGGTGGCCATACAATGCAGGCAGACTCAGAGAAATATGTCAAGAAGTGTGAAAAATGCCAAAAATTCGCACATCAAATACATCAACCAGCTAGAGAACTCCTACCATTGACTAGCCCATGGCCTTTCGCAATGTGGGGCTTAGACATAGTAGGACCACTTCCAACAGCACCCGGCGGCAGGAAGTTCTTTCTCGCAGCAACAGACTACTTCACAAAGTGGGTGGAAGCAGAAGCATTGGCATCAATCAAGGAAAAAGATGTGAAGAAGTTCATCTGGCAAAACATCATCACTCGATTTGGCATACCAAAGGCCCTAATCTCAGACAATGGTACTCAGTTCGACGGCAGAATCTTCAGAGGCTTTTGTGAAGAATACAAGATAGAGTTCTACAATTCTACACCGGCATATCCTCAAGCAAATGGCCAAGCAGAAGCATCAAATAAAGTCGTCTTGGATGGACTTAAGACAAGACTAGAAAAAGCAAAAGGCAAGTGGGCAGACGAACTTCCTCATGTTTTATGGGCTTACCGCACCACACCTCGACGATCAACAGGAGAGACACCATTCTCCTTAGCCTATGGAATAGAAGCAGTAATCCCACTGGAAGTTGGCCTCCCCACAATCCGAAGCGAAAATTTTGATCCAGACTTAAATGAAGAAGCCATAGCGTTGGAACTCGACCTTGTGGAAGAAAGAAGAGAAAGGGCATTAGTTCACATTGCTTCATACCAACGAGAATTAATTGGAAAATACAACAAAAAGGTGCATCCAAGACAATTCAAGATCGGCGATTGGGTACTGCGCAAAGTAATGGGAAACACCTTGGTACCAGGAGATGGCAAGTTAGGGCCAAACTGGGAAGGTCCTTACAAAGTAGTTGGGTTAGCAGGCAAAGGGGCATACCACCTAGAAGACAAGGACGGCAAAGCAATCCCTAGGCCATGGAACAAGGCCAACCTCAAGTTGTTCTATTTTTAGTTTTTTTTCTTTCAAACATGTAATTTCTTTTTTTTTTCAATAAAACAACCAATTCTTTTCAGCATGAGTTGTTTTTTGTAAAAGTTAGTTTTAGTGAAGATAGGAATATTACAAACCTTTTGTTCTAAGTTAGCTGGAAAAAAACTAACTTAGAGGTTGGCTGGAATAAACCAACACCCTTCCTAAGCCCAGGATAAGGATCCAGGCTGCAGGACGTTTGGTCGGAATAGCCAAACAATATTCTAAGTTAGCTAGAAAAAAAACTAACTTAGAGGTTGGCTGGAATAAACCAACACCCTTCCTAAGCCCAGGATAAGGATCCAGGCTGCAGGATGTTTGGTCGGAATAGCCAAACAATATTCTAAGTTAGCTGGAAAAAAACTAACTTAGAGGTTGGCTGGAATAAACCAACACCCTTCCTAAGCCCGGGATAAGGATCCAGGCTGCAGGAAGTTTGGTCGGAACAACCAAACAGTGTTCTAAGTTAGCTGGAAAAAACTAACTTAGAGGTTGGCTGGAATAAACCAACTCTTAGTACTCTTCAGCCGAAGTATGAGTATGGCTGAAGAGTGGTTGGCTGGATTAAACCAACTCTTGTTACTCTTCAGCCGAAGTAAGGGTATGACTAAAGAGTGGTTGGCAGGATTAAACAAACTCTTGTTACTCTTCAGCCGAAGTAAGGGTATGGCTGAAGAGTGGTTGGCTGAAATAAACCAACTCTTGTTACTCTTCAGCCGAAGTAAGGGTATGGCTGAAGAGTGGTTGGCTGGAATAAACCAACTCTTTGTACTCTTCAGCCGAAGTAAGGGTATGGCTGAAGAGTGGTTGGCTGGAATAAACCAACTCTTTGTACTCTTCAGCCGAAGTAAGGGTATGGCTGAAGAGTGGTTGGCTGCAATAAACCAACTCTTAGTACTCTTCAGCCGAGGTAAGGGTATGGCTGAAGAGTGGTTGGCTGGAATAAACCAACTCTTAGTACTCTTCAGCCGAAGTAAGCGTATAGCTGAAGAGTGGTTGGCTGGAATAAACCAACTCTTAGTACTCTTCAGCCGAAACATGGGAATGGCCAAAGAATGGTTGGCTGGAATAAAACCAACTCTGAGTACTCCTCAGCCGAAGTAATTATTTCGGCTAAGGAGTGGTTGGCTGATAAGCATAGTTCAACCATTTAAAACCGGAATAGCAGTTGGAACAATAGAAGACATTACAAGTGCAAGCACACAAGAAAATCGGAATAAGAGTCCAACAAAATTTTCATTCATTGAAAATCAATTACAAAGAGGCATAGCCCGGTTACAAAAACAAAAGGTAACAAAAAAGAGAAAAAGTGCAAAATCAAGAAAAAAGATCTTCAATTTCGGCGTCAAAGGCAGCGTCGGCATCAACTTGAAGACCGGTTTCAGGCGAAAGGACGTTTTCAGTCGCAAGAGTGGTTTCGGTCGGAACCAGGGTTTCACCTGGTTGTTCAATAGTTAGATCTTCCATCGTGGGCTCCGACCGAACTACCTGATCTACATTCGCAACCGGAGTATCCTCAGGGGCAGAGTCTTCATCAGAGTCTGAGCCCTCAAGAAACTGCTGCTGCATGGCACTTGCATATTCCATGAGGGAGTTCGGTATGAAGTAGGCTGGAGGGTGGAAAACCTCGGTCTGAGGATCATGACCGAGCTTCTCAACGGCTCCCCTCCAGCCGCACTTAAAGAACAGCTCCTTGGCGACCTCACACTGTTGGACATATATATCCTCTGCCTTCTTGTAGCCTTTCTTTTCGGCCTCTTTTGCGTCCTCCTTCGCCTGGGTTATTTCGGCATCTTTCTTCCTTTCCAGCTTCACCAGCTCGCATAGGTACTTGTCTTTCAGAACAATGGCAGCCTTCGGCTTTTCGGCTTCGGCCGAACTAACCAGTCCGGTCAGTCTGCCGACCTCACCTCGTAGTTCGGCCATTTCCTTTCTGGCCTCCTCCAGCTCGGCCGCTTTTGCCTCAGCTTCTGCCGCTGCTTGCCTGGTTACTTTCCTAAGCTCCAACACTTTCCAATGAGTGATTTGGTTTTTCTGAATGGCCTGACAAAGACAAAATTTCCCTTTAGCCGAAGTAGAAGTTGAAAAAAGAAAGTAGACAGAAAAACGACCGAAGTTGCTTACCAGAATCATGGATTTAGTCGTAGACCGGATGGCCTTCAGTTCGGTGTTTAACTGTTTGTGGTGGTGCTCCATGTCTTTGGGCAGACACACACTCTTGGCCAGATTTATGGCCAACATGTGGTCTTTCTCAGCTACAACCGAGTCTGTATCTCGGATGTCTCGGTCGTTGAAAGTAAGTTTTGGGGCCCAGTTGCCGGTAGTTCGGTCAGAAGGTTCCGGTTGGGGGCTCGGTGGCAAGCTCGGTGGAAGTGCAAGTTCTGCTTCATCAACCAAAATTTGTTCGGTTTCAGCAGTCCGGGCGCGCTTGGTTCGGCGGGAAGAGGACGGCTGTTGAGAAGGGAGGGCCACAACAGCAGGTTGCGATTGGCTGGGTGGCGTTACTTCGGGCCTGGTTGTCTCAGTTAAAAGAGCCCTGACTCTGTTCTTTTTCGCCATCTCTTCTTCGGCTGTCAGTGGGACTAGTCTAATCTCAGGCAAGGATGGGTCCGGTTCTGGGGCGTCTTCAAGAAGGAAGTCAGTTACCCTGGCTTTCCGACGACCGCTGTATCGATAGGTCGGCTCGAATTGCAGCAACTTGGCCCAACTACGTTCAGGATACCGTAGTGCGGCTCGTAAAGCTACAAGATTTGGATAACTGTACAAGGAATGAAGGTGAGCAGAATCTACGAAAAAGAGACAACTGTTAGTTCGGTTGATAGACTAGCAAAACCGAAATACAAAAATGCAAGGAACAAGACCGAAGTTAAATTACCGGGCTCCCCTTTTTTCCAATTTATAGGTCGGCCAGGAATTTGAGCTTGAAAATCCTCAAAGTTCCCAGAGACCCAGAAAAAGTCGTCGTCATTTACGTCTTTGTCCGGACTATATTTAATTATCTTCTCTCGGCGGCGGCGTATCCTAAGGTAATAGACCCACCCATCTTCTTTTGAGCCGATGGAGTATTGATGGAAAATTTCGGCCAGGCCAAGATTTAGTCCGGCTTGGCGGTTTAGTTCAGCTATTCCCATGATAATGCGGTAGGAGTTGGTGGACAGTTGGGTAGGGCATAATCTGGTCTGCCTAAGAAATTCACAGATCAACGGTTGAACCGAAAACCGTAGTCCGGTTTCTATGATGGATAAAAGGGTGAAGGGGATGAAGCCTTCATTGTCCCAGGGAATAACGTCTTTTTCGGCCAGGACTAGATGGACGTCGTCAGGTATTTGGTAGTCTTTCCTGAATTCGGCTAGGCCGCCCGGAGTATTTACTAAATATCTATACTTCCCCATCTATCGTATAATTTAAGAATAAGTTATTTCGGTGTAAATATTGAGCTCAGTAGCTCGGTTGAGCGCACGCAGGAGTGCCTGGGCAACCTAAAGTCTGCAAAGTAGAAAACACAGGGGTTAAGCACAGATCATTGGACCGTGCTACAAATTAAAAGCGAGGTAAAAAAGTCCTACTTCGGCTTTATGGACGGGTTCTATCTCGGTTCATCAAAATGCTTGGTAGCTCGGTTTGAGCAAAGTTCTTATTGATCAAATCTTGGAAGGCATCTCAGCATACTTGCTTTGGAAACGACTTTGTTAGGCCGGTTCGTCGTCTAGGGGCAGCTTTCTGAGTTCGGTCTAAAAAACTAAGAAAGCTGGCTTAGCCCCAAAGGCCTAAATCGGTTGAACTACGAGTTTTGTTACTTCGGTTGAGCCTCTAAGGGCAGCTTTCTGAGTTTGGCTTAGAAGCTAAGAAAGCTGGCTTAGCCCCAAAGGCTTAGCTCGGTTGAAGATCGAGGTTCCTAGTTTAATGTCTTCAAACATCGTTCGGTGATCTTATTTCGGCTAAGGTGAATCGGAAGTCGGTTATTTGTTGAAGCTGCTGTTATTTCTACAAGTTTTAGTTCGGTTATTTTCTGTATTGATCTACCTATATAGCACAAAACAGTATCCTAGTTCGGTTGGGACAAGTTTTTGGATCAAAGACTAGTCTTCTACAGGATATTACATACACGTACGAGTTCAGTAAAGTTTTTCCAGTAAAATACAGAAGCAAAGCAGAAAATAGACTAATATGTTTCGCAAAAACATGGAAAGCAAAATACAAAAACAAACAAAGCAAGAAGGTTAGATTTGCCTACCAGAGTAAAAAGGAAGAAGCTAGAAGATGGAAGCAATGGCAGCAATGAAGGGCACGAACACAGCAAGCTCAAACTCAGGGCTCAGGAACAAGGGAGAGAAGAAATAAGGAATAAAGTAAATGATTCAGAAATGAGAGGGTTGTTTTGTGTAAAGGATGAAAAGCAAAATGGCGGGACTGTTCAAAAATTTCGTGGTACGAGGGCGGCGTGACAGCTGCTCACAGCCTATCAGAGCCTGCCACGTGGCATTGGAAAATGAAGCGTTACAGTCAGTGATTGAAGAGACGTTTTGACCGAACGCGTAGAGCCGGAGTAAAATAAGCTCGGCTGGAGAGGCTAAGTGATTTTTTAGTTCGGTTGGAAAAGCTTATAGACGTTAGCTCGGCTGGTCACTAGGTAATCCCAATCATGCCGTGCAGATGGAATTAAGGGGCAATTGAGAGGGTAATTTTTGGTGAAAATTGGGCCGAGCTATGAAATGGACTTTATGGCCCCAAAGTACGAAGGACCGGGTAAAATGGGCCGAGAAGTTACTCCGGCCCATGAGAAATAAAGTTACTTCGGTCAAAAGAGATGAAGTTACTTCGGCTCAGGAATTGTAAAGCTACTTCGGTTTGGACAACTTGAGTTAGTCCGGTCTCCGAGTTATTCCGGTCATGACGTATTCTGGATAGATCGGTCAAGGCCTTGCTACTCGGTAGCTCGGTCCCAACATATCATGGTTCGTACATGGGAGAACCGAGATACGGAGTAAAAGGAAGGGCCGAACTAAAGATAGTTCGGCCTACCTTGTGGCTCAGCTTAGCCAGTTTACTTCAGTTAAATGGTAGTTCGGCCGTAGTAAAAACCATCCCACTTGATTTAAGCAGTGGGGGGGTGTAAAAGGATAAGCATTATCCTTTACGAGCGTGAATCCTATGAGGACTCTGCATGGAGAAATAAAAGTCCTACTAGGATTGTGCCACTCGAAACCTATAAAAGCTCACAAGCATGACCTTGGAGGAGGTAATATAACTCAACATACAATTTTGCTTCCTGAATACATTGAGCTTTGTCTATTTGTCAAGTTTTCTGACTTAGGCATCGGAGAGGTTTCTGACACACACCCGCCGGCTAGCTCACGTTTGTGTTTTCAGGTGACAAAGCGACGTCGTACGGAGGAGCGTGGACTTAGTCAACAGGATTATACAAGGAGAATTATTTCTTCCCCGTACAGGAAACATTCATTCCGTCGACAATTTGGAGTAGAAGATCCTGATGTTGTGAAGACAAAAGGGAACCCAGGACGGGCCTCGTCCAACTGTCGAAGACCAAGAAAATGTGGGAATTGCAAATGCATTGGGTACACAAAGCGAACGTGTCCTAAGGTTCAGTTTAGCCGAACAATGGGTACTAACTCAGATGCAGATACACCCC
Source organism: Camellia sinensis (assembly GCF_055761805.1). Classification (NCBI taxonomy): domain Eukaryota; kingdom Viridiplantae; phylum Streptophyta; class Magnoliopsida; order Ericales; family Theaceae; genus Camellia; species Camellia sinensis. Next base: position 216,095,625 of record NC_138961.1, read on the forward strand.
ACATAACTGACCGTGAGTACAATGCGGAGTCATTGCCCGTTCGCTGCAAAACTGGGTTGGTGGATCCAAGTACACCGCACATTAAGCAACGGCGACTATTTTTCGATGTTTCTCCTGATTCCAAGCAGCCTGTGGGCCAATACGGTAGTGTTGAAGCAGCAGTGTGGAAAAATGATTCGAACACAATTGATGAGGTGAATCAGGTAATTGTATAATTTGTATGATTTACTTATTCCCTTAGCTATTGAAAACACATGGAAATAATGTATGTAGTTTTCATTTTGCACGGATTGCTGTACGTAACGTGTAAATAATTGGTTATGTACAATGCCAGGAAATGGCACAACGTTACTTATGTACAAGGCCACGAGTTGTAAATTTCCCATATTGTTTAGAGTGATGTTGTCATTTGTGTTTGCAGTGACTTGTCATTTTCAAAACTAATTGAAGGTGAGGTGAGATATATATGGGTTGTCTGTGTGTTGTTTTGGGTGGGAAATTGGCTTATGTCTGTATTCCAAGATTCCTATTGCGGGTTGCTTGTTTCTATTCCATATTTCGTTGGATCTAAGTGAAGGGTTTTTTGCAGTGTGGTTTATCAACTAACGATGTGTTTCGCTTCGTATTGATTTGTTATGACTTATGTCCGTAAATTAGTATTATATTTCTAGTAAAATACGAATTTTGTCCAAGTGGGTTTGCAAAATTACATACCAGTACATGCATTTGGTATATAATCCAAGTGGCAGTTAATTTTGGATGTTACTTGGAGAAAGTAACCCAACGAGCTCGTTACTTTATCTCCATGCCGATCGGTATATGAATTGCGAGTTACGAACAGGAGTTATGAAATTATTTAATGTTTACTATGGAAGTATGGGTTTATTGTTAGTAAAATTATGGTGGGCCTATATGGACAACAACGAAGCAGTAATTTAAAGTTGACAAGTTCAAGAAGAAAATCAAGCAATTGTGGTATTGGTTCAAATGCCTGAAATGGATGAAGACTTCTTTCGATGAACTGATGGTAACAAAGTAGAAAGTAACAAAGTAGAAAGTAGAAAGTAGAAAGTAAGTTATTGTGTTGTTGTGTTGTTTGTAACAAAGTAGAAAGTAGAAGGGAAAAAACTACACAGAAGTTACAATGTAGAAAGTAAGTTGCGTTGTTGTTCGTGTCCTCTCTCTCTGTAAACATTCTGCCCTTATAGCTATAAAATTCCCACGACCCCATGATCTGCCAATTCTGCAACTGCTTCTGTGCAACTTCTGTAACTGCACAGTCATTTCCGTGTATTGAAACCACATAAAAGCTTCAGTTGTACCTGTCGAAGTGCATATAATTGAAGTTGCCACCTGTGCCCAGGTCCTTTTAGCCTTTCCTCGACAGATACAGACTCCCAATTTGTTCATGTTTCCTCTTGGAGGGTGGCCACTAAATCCATGAGCACTGCCAGTAACTGCTCCAACGTGTAAGTCAGGTGGCATGCAAGATTCAATGTTAGTTGAATGGAGCAACTATTGGGAGGATGTGGGAAAAATAGGTGCAAAGATGAATTTTTAATCTAATATCCAATCAGAATGTAGGTGAAAATATGAGTGAACTTTTTTTTTAAAAAAAGTAGTTTCCATTTTTTTGATTATAAACCCGAGATGTATATTTTGTTTTTGATATAAATAAGTTGTGTATTTTTGTTACGTAAAATGTAAGACAACAATTATGTTTAAGTCATTACAATACAGAAAAAGGTTATTTCAAACGTATTTTCAAGTTTACCAACATTGAATATATTTTGATTAAATTACAGGGAAAATTCAATATTTGGCAGAGTTTGATGATTCATAGTCAAGGGCAGTAACAGTGAGTGGCCAAGTGTTGCGGTTCATTGACCTAGTTTGCAAGGATTGTGGTTGTGTTTAGTGGACAATATTCTGTCGATTTTTGTCTCATAATGATGAGGGACATGCCCCACAATGGTGAAAAGGAAGGTCGACAGGGAAGAGTCAATATTTGGCAGAGTGGACTTGAAGATTCGAAGTCAGGGGGCAGTTACAGTGGCAGTTATGGTGTAAACGTGTGGGATCATGCAATGATGGGCCACAAAAACAGTATACGGATATCAATACTAAACCTCCACTTCTATTTGTCGAGCTCCCTTTTCTTGTGTTTATTTCATGGCCGCCAACTGTTTTAAACTTCTGTCGACAGAGCAAGGCTCCTGCTTTGTCTCATGCTTCCTCCTGAAAGTGTGCCCGCTAACTCCATGACTGGTGGTAAAAACTTCCCCTATCACTTCTAGGTGACCCACATGCAGAGAGCCCACTTTCAGGTCGTGAACATTCCTTCAGACTTGGCCACATGACCTCGATTAAGTGGACCATCTGTCGACAGAGACTGGCAAAACTTGGTGCAAACAATGGCCCCCATGTTCAAGTTAAATATTGCGGAAGTGATTGAGACCCCCTCCATCACCACCTACACCACCCCCCCCCCCCCCCCACATACACACACACGTGGGGGCTGCTGATTGGAGAAGGAAAAAAAATAAGAAATTGAAAAAAAAAAAAAAAAAAAAAGTGACCAATCAGAGAGCGAGATGGGGTCATGGGGGTCCAAGTCATATGATATTTAACTTCAACGAGGGGGCCATTGTTTGGGCCCAATAGCAAATTTCTTAATACGGGCCCAAAACAAACATAAAGTACAGCCCAATATAAGAGCTTTTAAATATACTGGCCCCATCATAAGCTATAAAGACCCACCATTTCAACTTCAAACCACTTCATTTCCCTCTGATTCGAACTCCCCAGACTATACTCCTTCTTCTCAACCATTGCCGTTCAAAACCAGAGCACCACAAAACCCTAAGCCATGGCGCCGAAAAAATCTCAACCATCTCCATCTGAGGAGAACAATGAAGACCTACTCCGCTTCCCAGACCCTATCAGAGCACTTATCGCTCCTCTAAAATTTGCTGCAACCCTATTGCCCAGCACAAGCTCTGTCGCTAAGGCTACTCTAGGCCCTACCTTCGCGTCTTACTTCCCAGACGAGCTAGCTCCATACTATCCCCTTGGTAATGGTGAGAACCTTCTTCTCAACCAAGCTGGACTCAAGTGGACTAACTGGAATGTCAGCAAAAACCCACTCAGAGGGTGGAGGTCACCAGACTCTGATTGGCGAAGCTGGGCCAGGAGAATTGAAGGTCACGACGCTGAAGTATGGAAGCACCAGGGCATTGCTGAAGCAATTAGACTGTCGTCTGAAATTTATGACGTGGAGAAAGGGCTGATTGCTGCTGTTGCATGCTTTTGGTCGCAGTCTAGTAACTCCCTACTCCTCAATTTTGGTATGATTTCCCCTACCATCTTAGATGTAGCTCACTTGACTGGTCTCCCAATCTTGGGCAATCCAATTCATGCTCTCCTTGAGCCTCCAAAAGTGACATTTACTTTAAACACTGACATGTGCTATACAGATTTTGCCAAAAAATACCAAGGCAAGCCTGGTTCCCCTGTCGATGACAAAGAAAGAACTGCTTTTTAATTACTTTGGCTTTGTGAGTTTCTTTTTTGTGTCCCTGGGTACAAGATCACGAAAGAATACCTCCCCCTTGCCTTGTGTATGCAAGACGGCCAACTTATGGCTTTAGCCCCTTATCTTCTTGCCACCCTTTACAAGGCCCTATTTTCCTTTGTCGACAAGAAGATTTCTGGCAACTGTGGTGGCCCCTTCTGGCTCTTCCAGGCCTGGTTGTATGCCTATTTCCCTGAGGCACGAACCCCACCACCTAACACCTTGAAACCTGTTTGCTACTCCTATGCTGAGCAACTGCTCACTTATAACAGCCATTCAAAACTCACTTTCACAAATCATCTTACCATGTTTTACAACCTTCCTTCGCAGAGACCTTCCAACCTGTACATGCCATTTCAAAACTTTGAATTCTCCTCCAGTAGACTTCGCTTCCTCTTCACAGACCCTTCTGATTTACACAATGAGCAAGTCCAAGAACAAAATGACAGTTGGAGACACATTCTCACCTCTAGACATGTCTTGGTTGGCTGTTCCATATCCTCCGCCAAGCTATCCAGCTGCAGTTTTGAGACATACTGTCCCAATCAATGGTCCAGGCAATTTGGTCTTTCCCAGGCTATCCCTTATCCTTATTTCCACCCAACCATCCATGAGGAGATTGGGTCCAGAATCCACTTGAAAGATCCTACACAAGCTGAATCCATTCTGACAGAGAACACCAAACTTTTCCAAGATTTTGGCCCCTTCTTCTTCAAACCTGCTTCGGACTGCTCGGCTGCTTTTGACCATTGGTGGGGACTTATGACTGCCATTATTTTCTGCAAGCCACTTGAAAGCTGCCTTAACGATACTTGTATTCATATTCAGGGCCGCATATCCTCGCCTTCCAAGCTTAAGGCTACAGGTATCCTTCCTTCATATACTTCATATCCCTGACTGTGTCATGCAATTTGTTTTGTTTTTTTCTCTACAACACTAACTTGTTTAACCTTTGACAGCCAAAATTGGGCCTGCTGCTGAACCATTGGTTAGGGACCAACGTAAAGGCAAGGATCCAATGGATGCAACTACTCAGAAAAAAACCCCTTCAGTTCCGAAATTAATGGCAGACTCTTTCGCAGCCGCGCAGACACAAGCACAGAGAGGAACTACCACCCGTACCCCTGCCGAGACAGAGGTCACGGCGAAGAAGAGAGAAGAGCCTTCCACTGCTTCTGCTCTAAGCACAGACCTAAGTGAGTGGGATATCCCTCTCAGCCAAATGGTTGGCCAAACAACATCAAATCCTTCAGGGCAGCTCTACCAAGTAAGCCTTCACTTTACATATTTACAGCATCTGAATTTGCATTCACGCCCGACTGATCACTTACTTTTGTGCAGAGAAAAAGAAGGAGATTACTCCTTGCTTCTGCTGATGATGACGATGCTTTCACTTCTCCTCAATACATTCATCAAATTCCCAGTCCAATCAGCAATGTACCCACAGAACCCACTGTACAACCAACTCCACCACCACCTGAAGCATCGCAACAAACATCCTTACAACCTGCTTGTAGACGTCCCCCGAACGCCCCGGGAGGAACGAGCTCCCGTTCCGTTCGACATTGGGGTCACTACAACTCAGGACTCTCAAATTTGTCACGGTTCTAAGTCTGAACCAAAGAGTCCAAATCCTGCAAATCGTTTTGAGAAAACAGATTTTTTTGAAAGAAGTGCCAAACATGGACTGCTTTGCCAGATACAGAGTCGCCACCTAAATATTTTATTTTGGGAAATTTAGGAAACCCTGACTCGTTGCCTAAGGCCATGTGTCCGTCATCCCCAAAGTTACCTCGGCTCGGAAACTTGGGTACGATTGGGGAAGGTCACTTCGTGAGCACCCCCGCTCGCCCGATCAAAGATCGGCCTCTACTAACCATGATATCTATTTTTGGAAACATTGTATGTTCTTAATCCGGTTATTAGCCTAGGTTACTATGTGATGCGCACAGCATACAAGTATAGACTGGATCGCCTGAATTGGAACAAAACATTTCATGTTCGTTTTTTGAAAGATGGTTTGCTACTCGCAAGTAGGCTTAAAATGCAGATTTTGCCACCCTCAGATGGGCTTAGAAAAGATGGTTTTGCCACTATCTAGTGGGCTTAAAACTCACAGTCAATGATTTATTCCAATCCAAGTAACCCAACCTTCACCCACAGGCATTCAGGCAGTTATATCACATTAGCAATTAGCCTCATGGTAAGCATGCTATTCATGGCAGTCCCTCACACGCATGCAAGGATGCTAAAGCATAAAACTCACCGGGTACTCCAAGCCAAAACAGAATTTACATTAGAAATCATGCATGATCCTAAGTATACAGAAATGCCTAATGCAACACATGCAAAATGCAACTATAGTAGGCTCAGCTATTCTAAACATGGCATATGGAATGCTATAGCTAACATGTATTCAATTTGGAATTGAAAATACAATGCAGTTAGTATGATGCGCCGAGCCCGGTGCATGCAAAACAGATGAATGAATGCAAACATGCTATCATACTGTATGCTAATTGAAATATGTCCTAATCTAACCATCATAAGCGGATAAATAAAAGGGAAGAAAGACGTGGGGTTGGAAAACATACAACACACACACGCACACTTATTACAGTTGTGCCCTCGCGCAGAGGGTCCGAATAAATAATACAGTCCCAAATAAAAGAATAGTACAGTCCAAATAATACAGTCCAAATAATATACAAATTCCTAATTAATTAATCAAATTAACTAAGAAAGCTGTAAAACTGGCGTGCAAGCTAGGGACTGCCTTGCTCCTGATGAATGATGCATGTCTGGGCTGCCTTGCGCGGAAATCTACTGGGATGCCCCAATTAGCCTCTGTTTTGTGATTTTTCTTGGGAAGCGCGCCAAACTCCGGAAGTTTGCTGATTCTTCATTTGCTGCAACAGAGAGCAGGAAAGGGGCATAGCAATGTATTTTCACAGATATATGCATGCCTCGATCCTCGTGCCACCAATCACGCATATCGATGCATGATGGCCGAGGAGTCGAATTGCACAATTCAATATAGAATGAATGCACGTGAAAACACAACAAGACCTAACTCCATCATGGATGATCCAGAGTGTCGGTGACTGGGAATTGAGACACGTTCCGTCACTCGGAGTACGAAACGCACCTCGTTTTCCGTGCCCGGGCTAACTCCTATCCCGGACACGATGCAATATGCATGATATGCATGAATGCAACTAAGATACAACCTAGCATGCACAATGCTATGAAAATGAGATGCCTCGAAATGCGTGCACACAGGCACGCAAACCGAGAAGATGATATACGCAATGCAAATGACATGGAAATATGATATGGGCTTCCACTAACATGAGAGAGCCTCAGCCACGCTCACATAAGAGGCCGATGTATGAAAATGAAGTGCCTCGAAATGCGTGCACACGGGCACGCAAATTGAGGCAATGGCATATGCAATGCAATATGGCTAAAATGGCATATAGAATACAACATGGACTTATACTAACATGAGAGAGCCTCAGCCACACTCACATAAGAGGCCGATGGATGAAAATGAAGTGCCTCGAAATGCGTGCGCACAGGCACGCAAACCGAAGCAATGGCATATGCAATGCATTATGGCTAAAATGGCATATAGAATGCAACATGGACTTATACTAACATGAGAGAGCCTCAGCCACACTCACATAAGAGGCCAATGGATGAAAATGAAGTGCCTCGAAATGCGTGCGCACGGGCACGCAAACCGAGGCAATGGTATATGCAATACAAATGCATGAAAATTGATATGCAAACATGCTAATGGATTTTCAGCAATGAAAAGTGGGGGAAAACAGCCCCGAAATGAGGCGAAAACACACCCGATGCACGGAATGGTCCCGAAACATGAATTTTGGCACCCGAAATGGCCTATAGCTATACCAAACATACAAAATTGGCACATGTAATGAATAGACAGAAGCAAGGCAGCCCCTAAATAAGCACTTTTCCAGTTTATATCATGGCCAAACAGCAAACCAAAACAGGGCAAAACTAGCATGCAAGAAATGGCCCTAAACATGAGATTAAGAAGCAACTCACATCTGCTGTCCTCAAACAGGTTAGGGCCCTTCAACAAAGTTGAAGAGAGGCCCAAAATATGATGTTTTTCAGAACTGTAAAAACCCTAAAAACAAACACAGGTATGGCTGCACTCTTATGCAAGAGAAGGGGCCAAAAGATGGCCAAAGAGGCAAGTGGTACATGCACAGCCCAAACTGAAAAATTCCCTTCTACAACATTGAAGAGGGACCAAAAATAAGCATATTTACAGAACTATAAAAACTCCAAAACAGTATACAAACATGCTAAAAATGCAATGCAAAATGAGGCTCAAAAGGTAGCTATAACACAAAGTATGCAAAGCATTCACCAAACAGCCAAAGACCCTTAATAAAACATGTTAAGAATGTCAAAATAAGACTATTTCTAGGCCTGTAAAAAGACCAAAAACAGAAGCATGATAGGCTGCCAAAGCAGCAAGAAAATGGCATTCAAGGAGGATATTGAAGCAAGTGCAATATGGAGGGCTCAAACCGGGTTGAGCCCTGAATGAAACAAGAAAATGAGCTCAAAAAAATGACCTTTTCAGTTTTGGTCGGAGCTCAAATCAATAAGCATGTATGGCTTATAAATGGTGCAAGAAATGGACCAAAAAGGGGGGGAATGCTACTCACCCTTGAAGACCAATGCTTTTGCTGCTTCTTGGACCAACTTTGATGACTTTAAGCTGCTGCAATTCCTCCCCTTGCTGCTGGAATGGAGGGGTGGTGGTAGAGCTTGATGATGATGAAGAAATGGAGCCCAAAACTTGAAGGAAATGGGGTGATATGTATGTATATGCTCCAACCAATCCTTCTAACCCTCTTTCTTGAGTTGGGAGGCCAGCAATCTATGCAAGAGAGGGAGAGAAGACCCTAGGCCAAAGTGGAGGGGATTGAGGCTCTTGTTCCCCCACAAAATATCCCCCGGATATAGATATTTTCTGGGGGAAACAGCTGTACAGCTGTAAAGTGTGCAGAGAGAGGAACACGGCCGGCCAGGTATTATTGTTGCAGGTGGCCGGCCGGCCACCACCCCTAGCCGGCCGGCCAAGGGTCAAAAAGGCCAAGTGGCTTTAGTGGCCGGCCACCACATATTGGTGGCCTCCCAGGTCCCCTCTTCACAACCCTGTGGTTAGAATTTGGAAACTCTAAAACAGGAGAGAGAACAAGCCATTTTGAGGAGGGGTTCAAAAGGTTCAAATGGAATTAATGGCCGGCCATAAACTTTTAGGGTCCTCCCATGTGTGTACATTACAAATATGTGGTTCAAAGTTCAAGAAAGTGGCCCAAGGGTGTTCAACATTGGCTCGGAAGGAGGGGTTCAAAAGGGTCAAGAAACATTAGTGGCCGGCCATGAACTTTTAGGGTCCTCCCATGTGTGTACATCACAAATATGTGGTTTGGGTTTGAAGAAAATGGCTCCAAGGTGTTCAACATTGGCCCGGAAGTGCGAAAAACGGGTGTCGGAGGGCGAAAATGGAACATAACTGGTTGCCAAGATAATTGCTGGCCTTCCACCCTCCAGTGACCTCCCTGGTGATGAAACAGAGGCACCTGCCAAAAATGAACGAAAAGCAATGCAAAATGAATGCTCGGGGGCCAAAACACGCAGTTCGGGGTCCCGAAAATGGGCTGCCAAGCACCGAAAGTGGCAATCGACCACGAAGTGGGTTTCTCAGGACCCAGTGTCCCTTGAAAGGGAGAAAATAAGATGTATGCCAAAATTTAGAGCAAACGGAGATGGTTAAGCGATCCCGAACCGAGGCACACGGCCAACGGTCCTAAAAAACCGGAAACCGGGCTCCGAAATGGGAAAAATGGCCTACGGCCACAAAATGTAGCCCACGGCCACTGAGAGATGGTCTACAGGACCTCTCCCTCCCCTCAGGAAAAGAAACAGAGAAAACCGAGTCTGGTTCGCAAACCGAGGTAAGGCACAGAAGAGGGTTCGGAAGTCCGGAGGCAGGGCTCGCAGCCAAGACTCTGAAACTTCTGAACGAGCACATTATGCAATATCACCAAGTGCTCAACTGGTGACGTCTGAGTCTCAAGGTCGGTCAAAAATGGGGTGTCTACACTGCTTCACAGTCTTCGCCACAGCAATCCACATAGTCTGCATCACAACATCCTTCCACTTCTCCTCAGCACATTGTCCCTTCTGTCTCTAGCCCTCAACCATCACCATCTAACCCCTCCAATTCCCAAACGTCAAACAAAGAATCACAGAGGATTGAATTTGACATTTCAATCAACAGCCAATCCTCTCCAACAGATGACAACACAAAATCCCCTCAACCAGAAGTTCACCACAACCAAGGTAAATAGAAATACAAATGTTACTGTTCGTTTGGGAAAAAAAAAACTTCTCTTTAAGTAACTGGTATTGTTCTCCAATTTACAGGGATGGACATAATACAGGACTCATCTCCACGACCAATAGGCGAGACAGAACTTGAAGGTCCTCATGACTTTCCCCTGTTAGCAGAACCAGAGAAAGACCATCAAGGCGCTGATGTTGCCATTTCATCAATACCAGAAACAACTCGTCCTCATGCCACAACCACAGCTGAACAAGGCCAACCGTCTGCGTGCACGTTATCAGGACAGGTACTACCATTTCCAACCTCACCCTATTTACTCTTTATTACTTGCAAGCATATATTCTTACCAAACTATTAATGTTCACAGGCCGTCGGTCCATGCCAGGATATTTGGGCCGAACTTTCTATTCTTCAACAAGATCTAGACGAAATATCCCCATTGCCTCAAAGGCTACATCTGTTTGATGCTGAAACTCAACAAACCTTAACCACCTTCATCAACCTCATTAACACCCCAGTTGAAGAAATCATTCTCCACAAACCTGATGAAACCTTGGCCTGTCTTTCTGCTGTTGTAAACCTCTCCCCTAATCCTTTCAACCCCATTCAACTAAAGCAATTGGCCAAGATCATCACAGAATGGCCAACCCTTTCAGAGATGGTTCAGACTTGCTCGAAGGATATTCAAACCAATAAGGATTTCCTAAACGAAGCCCACACCATATCTACTTCACTCAAACTCAGCCAGCAAACCTCTGCAGCCATTCTTCAACAACACTCAGCACTTGAACTTGAGGAAGCCAAACTCATGGCAGAACTTGCCTCTGTCCGGCAAAGAAAGGCTCATCTGCAGCAGCAACATGACCAGCTTAATCAAGAAGCAAGGATGATGCTCTCCCAAATTAGACATCGTTCTGCATCCATTCAGACAACTAAAGCTGAGTTGGACCAAGCCCAAGCCATGCTGGCAGATGCTCAATCAGAGTGGGGTGTTCTAGCCGTTCTATTCCCCAAATCCTAGGCTAGTTTATATATGTATTCTTTTGTATTGCACACCTAGGAATGATTTGGAAAGGTAGGAATGATTGCCTTTTTAATGATAAGATTGTTGATGGGCCTGAATTGGCTGAGATGGTGAAAGTGAGGGTTGCACTTTGCTGTAAGCAAAGTTATAGAGGCCTACAGTATTCAGTGGACGACATATATTGTATTCTGGATAGTATCAAAGTCTGATTTAGGGGGTAGTGTTTGGTGTTTTTTAAAACTGGGGTGCAGGAGTTTGGTCAATCTGTGGTATGCAGGATTTTGGTCAGTCTGTGGTATTACCATATCTTCTTGGTGGCTACTTTTGCTCTGCTGTGCTTCAATGTTGCTATGCTTTGCCTTATTTTTGGCTTGTTGCTCTGGCATAGTTTATGGGGTCAAGCATGCTCATTTCTGGTTGCTGCTCTGTTGTGCTTCAAATCTGCTCTGCTATATATGTACTCTGCTGCTGCTATATGGGATCAACGAATAGGCTTAAGTCTGCTGCTGCATATTGGCCTTTTTGCAATTGTTTGAATGATGTTTTGATGTGCTGTATTGGAAGTCTGCTGCTGGATTGGGGAAAGTTATTGGAGGTCTGCTGCGGGCCTTGTTGTAATTGTTGGTCTGCTGCTGTAGTTTTTTTTTTTTTTTTGGAGGTTGAAGGATCAGGCTCAAGTCTCAATGGAGGTTAAAAGTTCAGGCTCAAGTCTCAATGGTGGCTGTATGGTCTGAAGTTTGTTCATGCTGCCTTGGAGTTTCATCTGGTTGCCCTGTTATGTGGTTTTGTGAAGATGGGCTTGGAGTTACATTCTTATTGTTTTCCTTCTGTTTTTGTTTCTCTTCGTTGGTCTCCAACCTCCTCTTTGTTGATGTATCATTGACACCTTGTATGTGCTTTTTCATCAATACAGTTTTTTGTTTTGCTGAACAAAAAAAAAAAAATTGAATATCAATACTCTGTGTTTTTAATGGTCTGTTGTATGGTTGTTTTTATTTTTTGTGCAATTTTTCACCGTTTGTGCATTGTTATGAAGTAATCAATTCCCCTTCAAAGTGCATTATAGTCACCGCTATTTGTTTGTTCTGTGGGCTTTTTTTTTCTTTGTTTTGGACAAAATCATGGCATTCAAAAAAATCGAACAAACATAATTCATGTGGTAAAAGCGAACAAACCTTACTACTTTCAACTTGCATTGTTTGTTGGACAAATATCACATTGCACTGGACAAACATTACTATAGTCATTTGGGCAAATATGACATTGCATTGTTTGTTCTGTACTGTACCCATAACATTGGAATTATATGTATCACATTACGTACAGGCCACGATAAAAGCAAACAAACATTACTACTTTCCCTCGTTTGTTCGAGTCCCAAACATTGGAATTATGTATACAATCAATACGCGTGGGAAATTAGTATTATCACAGCTGCGACCTAAAAAGTTGTCACGACAAGCTGATGCAGTAATCCAGTTGTGGTTGGGCATCGAAATTACACTCGTACTGGCAGGCCATGATAAAATCGCTGCCCTATTTGTTGTAATTGCAATCAATCACATGCACGAACGATACTCGCCCATCTTTGTATTGTTCACATCCATAACGAAGTCAAGCACCAACTTCCGGCGCACAGAAGGATGAAACTATGTACAGAAAGCGAATAACACAAATCAGGTACAGTTACAGCGGTAGGGAATAAACGGATTTATTTCGCAATTGGAAATTAAGCGGTACAATGTACCTTGTGTGGACCGCTGGGTATATCAGGCCGCTGCATGTACTTGATCACAAACATCCCACAGTCGAAAGTGCTACAAATGAAATGTAACATTCAGTTTCTTGTAAAATATAAGCAGGTTCGTTAAATGAGTGATTCAAGAGTGAAGTCAATGTGACGCAGGGTTTGTGGATTACTCGTCCAGCTGTTGTAATGGCCTTTGTTCTAACATGCGGACCTCAAAGGTACGCATGTCTACAGCATATTCATTTCCAAACTGTAGTTGCAGTAAGGCATGCATTGTTTGAACTTGTTGCAGAATGAGACGGTTAGTTTATGTGAAGGATGTGACAGTGTGGAAGTAGATTTGTGAAATTCAGCACGACATACCAACATTTTTGTTGTGTTCAGCTTGTTGGTGTCCAGTGTGGCGGATGCCAATGAGTCAAATAGGTACGCCACACGGTCTACCATATCTATTTTTAGGCACACCCAATGTACTCCTCTATAATTGAAAGGCATGTAAATCTACACATAAACACAAGTGAAGACATTGTTTAGAGGGCATGCGAACATGTACGCACTTTCATATTTACATTGACATTCAAGTAAATGGGATCGACATTCATATTACCGACGTTCATATTAAATCTACTCGCTTCAATGGGATGGACATTCATATTACCTTCTCACATGCATCAAGCACCCTAGTATATCTGTCATGTCCAAAATATGATTTGACCATATTTTCATGGTTCAGAGGTTGAGTTTTTTGATTTAGTATCAAAGTCTGCATGTTTAGTGTGTAAAGTTCAGTCAGCCAAAGTTTTCTGAAAATATGTCTTCTGCAATACACAACCGACCTAAAACACTTACTTACCGACAAATATACTGGAAAGAACCACGCAGTATGCCTCCCGTCTTTGTGTACTTGCTGCTATCCGTTAGTCAATTGAACTGCGACCAAGTTGATTGGCTGGAACATTGTAACAGACCAGGCAACTTGCGAAATAAGGTTTGCCATTTGTTTAAATGTAATGCGAAATAACAATGTCCCTACATGGATATGTCCATCATGCAAATATAGTGGAAATAACATTGTCAGATGCCACGACTTACAGTGTCGGATAGCCATGCCCCTGGTTTCAGCGTGTGCATGTCACGTCACGTAGCACGTTCGCAAGGCATTTCATGCAGATTCATAGACACGACAATGTCCCTATATAAAACGTATACATCAACCAGTAAGAAGCAACCTACAGCCTAGTAAAACTTAAACGTATCTGGCTTAACTCTACAACATAAGATTAGTTTTTCCTGTTGTACAACTATGGCAGATATTCCTGATTCTACTAGGCTCCAATCCAATGAAGATTAGTTTTAAGTTTCTAAAAAACAAAATGAAAAGACAAAGTTTTATATATTATAACTCATGACATGCCCAATAGTATTTGCTAAAATAATATGTGAAAATTGAAATGCTCATTTACAGGTCAGCAAGTTAAAAAAAAAGAAACACGTTTTTTACAAACTGGAGCCAACAATATCCCAAAATGATCAAAATGGAAAATGTAAGCAGAGTAGAAGAAAATAGCTAGGGAAAATTGCACTTCATTATAAGTTCTCAAAAAAATTTGCAAATCATTGGTAAACTTTATTAAGTTTCATAATTAAAATTATAAAGGTTTCCATGAATTTGTAAATGTTTTTGTGAAATTATCAGTGGTTTGCAATTTTCCCAATAGGTACATGTGTGCAGGATAAGACCAAAAGAAGAAAACTTCATACAGGAAATTTAGCCACTGATCTTTTCGTAGCCCACTGCATTAAATTCAAAGAGAATCCTACATACGACATGGATAAACCCATCATAAACCCATCAAAATCATAGAGAATGAAAAATTAAAGAACTGATACCTACAAGAATCAAATAAACATAGCACGACACATGACAATTGTGGAATTCAAACTTATTTCACAAATACTACGGAACAGGTTAATTGCGAGTACTAAACTCATCCGTACCTTTCATTGTTTCTGTCGTCAAGTACAGAGTCAACAACTTCGTCTTGGGCCGCTGATAAAACCTCTCTGCTCTCCAGTGTTATCAAGTCCTTCTATCAATATAAACAATCAAGTAACATCAACTCCTCCTATTAATATAAACAATTAACTAACTCACCACTGTTCAGAAATTTAATTTGCAAAGTACATAACACATCCTTATGCATCTAAAATTGGTGAAGCGATGTCTAACCTCTGAACGGAACCGCTTGTCCAACCTGTGCAGTTTGGACAGGAGTTTGTCCAAAATCTGTAAGACAATTGTACAACATTTGTTACTGCAAACTTGCACTAGAATGACAAATATTAAAATACAACACAAATAATGGTTCTATTATGATCAGTAATGCTGTCGGCATCAATTGGTAATGAAACATACGAAAGGTGAAGTGATTTGGTGACTTGGGAATTTTTCGGCAGTAAGTCGAGTACTTATTTTGCTATCGTTGCACGAATGCATATCCCCTACGTCTGTCGCTTCAACACCTCTTCCTCTTCCTCTTCCTCTTCCTCTTCCCTTTCGTGTGCCTGTTACAATTTGTCCCGCTCCCAATGTTTGGGCAACCTTACCAGCAGAAGGATGCATATTGTCTGCTTCTCCTCGCATTGGTGGCAAGGTTTGCAAATCATCAAACGAAGATAAACTCTGTTTTGCAACGTTCTTCATGGACAGAAACTGAACTGAAAGAGATTTGCTTTCTTCACTTGCGTATGTTTCCTCTAACGCAAGGCGACGGTTGTTGTGCATGTCCCCAACTTCTTGGACGGTACGCAACTGTCCAACGTGCATATCAATTGTCTCATTGGACAACATTCCATTCACATAATTGTCCTCCCAATCCACCCCCTGTAAATCTTGAACATTATCCTCATTTGGGCTACCATAATAATTTGGGAAGACCACGCCGCCATCATGCAACTCGACTCCCATGGTAGGGTCAACACCCTTTTCCTCTGAGCGAGCCAATTGTGCTGTTTCCGATAAACCTGCCAGCACTTGCTGCATCATTTGCTTCATTTCAGCAATATGTGTCTGTTCAGTAAACGGTTGTTTCCCAGACAATATAGCTGCAACCAGTTCGTTCAGCATTCCTTTCAGTTCACCAATGCTAGAGGATATGTTAATGTTACAATTTCTTTCAGTCGACTCCACCTAATCACACAAACACATACATTAACCTGGTACGATATTTCATCTTCAAGTAACCTCTGTGAACTGTGTGAAGCATGTGTACTGATTGCTTTTGCTTACCTTTGCATTGTGAACAGCTTCCTTCCCTCGAAAATTGAGCAACATGTCCCTTATTTCCGCATTGCTGTGAAGCACTTGCTTCATGGTTTCCTTCAGTTCACCAATGTCGGTCTCAACCTTGCTCAAACGAACATCATCAATCCGTGGTTTCTGTTTGTTATTGACATGGTGTGTGTCAATTGCGTCATCAATATCGTTGCTTTCCGCTTTTGTTGGATGAAACTCCACCTAACATAGTTGTCAAATCGGGATTCAAATCATAAATGAAAATGGTAATGCACTGAATCGTTAATCGATCTCAACTGTGAATCGTAAAGTTTCCGTCTGCTTTCTTAAGTTGCACACAACATATGTGTACACACTTTACATATTAAATATATCTAATAAAAATTAATTACTCCATTCGTCTGAAATGGAAAAAAAATTTGTTGTAAATGATGCTCATCTGGTGTGGATAAAAACTTCACAGTCGATCCCATGTTTACCACTTTACCTTTTCCCAATTACATAAACAAAGAGAAACTTTCAATTACAAACTAACTAACAATAACTGAACGACAATGTTTTGACCTTTTTACAAGGTTAAAAAACCAAAATCTTCAAGCTTTTCCAAAAATCTGACTTCAGGGCTTAACGAAAATTCATTTCGTAACGGATGTAGTACATAAAATTGAATTTGTAAGGCTACAACATCGTCCACATGGAAACTTCATGTTTTCCCCCCAAAAGTTCGAGTATTTCAGAGTAAATAGGGAGGGACAAACTGAAAATATGACGTACGCTAAGGAATGGGTCACTGTTTGTCGCTACTTGTCACCTAGTCATAGGAACACAAATTCTGTCTGTCACCGTTATCCATAACACAGGTGGGGCAATGCTGTCAAATGTGCAGAACGAATGGGTTGATTACCTCATGTTGCTGCAACATTTGCTTCCTTCCCATAAGTCGCCTCGTCTCCCATATTTCGGCATCACCCCAATCATTTAGCCGAGGGATGGAGCATGTAGTAGCCGACGTACTCTTGCAGGGAGGGGCAAAACGATCCAAGTAAAATAGCTGCATTGTAAGGGGGAAAAGATATTTACTATACACTTCCGAGCAAACTAATCCGTATTTGCTAACAATGCATACAACTTACAACACAATCATATGTATGTGTTTATGTGTCTCGATGGCAGAATCCCCATGCAGCTTTCCGGTTCAAAAGATAAGCTTTTCGTGGTTACAAAAAATGTGGCCCGTACAGGTATATTTGTCATGCTGTTCAATAACAAGTAAGTTTGTATTTCGTAACGACTGCCATTTTATTGAACCATATGCACAACAATGGATGAAATATGTAATCGCCATGGTACAAACAAACAACGGTCGATTACGTTACCATTAGAAGGAAAACACATCCAGTTGCCTCACGCTAAACTTTCATCTTATACTTCCGAACACCTTTCACAAGGAATTGCAGTGTCACCTTTGCCCAATTACATGCCCCCATACCGGTCACGTCCTTCACGGCATGAACGAACGATAGGCTCAACGCGGTCATTGTGGTAGGACACAACATGGCCCCCAACACGTACAGCGCAAACTTCCGTCGAAACTCGTCATCTGCACCATCACTCTCAGTCAGATAAACTCTCAACTGGTTCAAAGGAATGATTCCCTTAACAGCTCCAACCTCTTCGTAGATATTGGGATATGCATCTATTGAACCAGTGAACTGCACGTCATTGCCTTCTGACCGTATACCCAATAAGACATGCACTTCCTCACAGGTGAGCCTCAAGTGACGGCCATGAACAGTCAACGAACACGTGTCGGGATCGAAGTTCTGTACCAACCATTGGCACATGTTGTGATCTATACGGGTACACTTTAACCCCAGGAGGCCACCGAACCCAATATCAATGACTGCCTGCTTTTGTGCTTCGTTACACCGGTTCACGATATCAACAATTGCCTTCAATGATATGCGGACTTGCATTTTACTCTGCAATGTTATTAACGTGAACATTAATACAAAAAAGTAACCAACATTGTGTCGATAGCAGGTCCTCCCCAAATGCAGTTACGAAAATACTAAGCACGTAAGTACCTTTGCAGATTTCTTTGCAACTTCTTCGCCCAGTTCCTTGGCACTTGCCTCAGCCATGTTCCTTCCACCTTTCCCCAATATCCTTTCGGCTCTGTAAGTGTTACACTAACGTGACGCACATACAAGACAAATAGGAGCTGTAAGTCCAAAATAATTGTCACCAAAAGTTGTATCACTCACAATGTGTGCACATTTTCTGGTATTTACATATGTTTGCACATACAAATTACTATTTCGCACACAGTTGAAATAAAAATGGACATGGAATTTTACAAATAATCGGAGTTTATAAGAACATGCAATATGGCTTCTATGACTGCTGGAAATCGCTGAATGCGACACAATAGAAGCACATGACTGGTGTGCGCATGGAATAGAAGTCCATACTTTGCTATCACAGCAGTCACGTGTTTCCATCACGGTACTCTACTTACTACATGTCTGCACACTAACCATATTCGGTCCGGGGTTGTCTGCTTCTCGTCTTTCCTTGAATTGTTCCTGGCTGCAACCATTGTCAATTTCGGCGCAAGTATATGTTAGATATGGATGGATATATATACATATACGTACACAATTTGTGACACAAACAAATTTGGTCCCAACTACATAATAATGCATCCGTAATGTCTAATTTTGGTTGCTAAAAATATAATAACCACATCATTTCTGCAACAACAATTATAAATGGTCCAAATTATTTTGGCCCTTACTTTTGGTCTCTAAAATCTTAATTTCTTGTGAGTACAAACTGAAATCTGCACAGGCGCAAGCTATGAGTTCAAAATATGTAATGCAGAATTGTGCAAAAATACTGTCACACGTTTCTGACGAGAGGGATTCGTACTGTGAGCCGCTTTGAAGGACACGGATTGAACCTGTAAAAAATAAATGGCCCAAGTGGCCGCTTTCGAAGAGGGGGCTCGGTAATGTCAACCCTTTCCATTCCTGAACCTTTGCCACTTGCCTTCAATGTTTTCCTTTGCCTGTAACAAATATCAGCGTAAATGAAATTTTGTTCAAGGCCAAATTACATCGGTGGTATGTACGTTTTGTGCATCCTATCATCTTCGTCGGTTAACTTTAAAGTTAGTCAATCTTGCCTTCCCATTTCAAAAGTTGTGCCATTTTCGTGAAATTGGTAACGTCGTTTTCCGTTGTCCCCGAAAATGATGAACTGAAGTGGTTTAGTATAACTCAGTGAATTATGGATTTCACAAATGCTCTCCGCAGAATACGCGACATGTGCCGTATGTGCACATATTCTGGTAAGAAATCGACACAGTTTTAATCCATTACACGAAATTCATGGTGCAATTTGAGGCTATCGCAAATGTGTCAAACTCAAATCGCACAACCTCCTGATGGCAGTACATAACGGCACAATATGCCATACACGAACAGACCATGGTATTTAGTAGGTACAGGAAACATAACCTTGCAAACCTAACTGTATCAAATACTGAACGACATAAACTCACAGTTGCTTCGCATTGTCTGACATGTCGCCCATATCCAATTACGATAATTCCTGCAAAGAATTGCATGCAATATTCATAAGGATGCAGAAAGAACGTTACTCCCAAATTGTAACAAAACGAAATTGACTGTTAACAACTTACAATCAACGGACCATTGAGTCGTACGTGCATTGTACGAGTGGAACTTTTCGTTTATTTTCAACTACGATATGTTGTCGTTAATTTATGCAGATATGGCATGCCACTGTTTTACGAAAATTAATTGGCCATATATTGTACTCGTTTTATAGGATTTACGACTTCAAGCCCGAATCAACAACCAATGCGCACACTTGAAACAGGGCCACATCGGACATTCAACCCAACAGCACCCATACGCAACTTACCTTCATGCAGAGAAATAAAAACCCGACTACACTGCTCAACGAAGACCGTTTGTCACTTTGGAACTCCTCAATGGCAATATCAGTTTGTCACCTGTGTAGTTTGTATACCTAATCGTACGTATGGTTTCAATGACCTAAGGAGGAACAGTTTCATAGTTCAGAAATGGTAATGTCGTGCGAGTGGAACACAGTAGGTCATAATAATAATGTGCTCCGAAATAAAAAATAGACAGACTCACACATGCCCGAGAAAATGGTGACTGTTACCGTCGGCGACCTGGCGCAGTCGAAATGGAGACACAGAGAGAGAGTGTGTTACTGGAGGTGGACAGCAAAACCGAAATGGAGAGAGAAGGAGGGACAGCAAAGTAGCCGAAATTTGTATAGGAAATGGAAATGAGTTGGTGAGATTAGAAAGGCTACGGTAAGTGTGTCATCATGAAAAGTACTGCATCTGTGGGATTTCAAAAGCGCTGTCTGGCGACTTTGGTTTTTGTTCCAAATTTGGGAGGGAAACGGAAACGTACGTGACACTACATATTAAGGCTAAGTTTGGCAAGTTGGGACAAAAAACCAAAAAGTCAAAAAGTTATTACTATTCACAGGAAGTCAAAAATTACGCCTACACAACTCCGAATTCTAATTTTGCCTTACACATTAATTTATACAATTTTGTAATACACATTTTTTTATAAAAGTCAAAAAGTTAACCCAAACATCCATATTTTTTTCCTCATTTTTTTCATCCACAAAGACAAAAATTGCACTTTTTTAGTCCAATTTTTTTCCTCATTTTTTAAATATAAATAAATGTATTTTTTCACTTTTTGTGAAATATGAGTTCCGTTTGGGTTAGGGGTTGAAATGATGTGTGTGAGAGGTGATGTGACTTAAAATAATGTGATCCAAGTAAAAATATTGACTTTTTGACTTTTGGCTTTTTGTAAACATGCCAAACCAGCCCTAAAAGGTGGTTAGGAAGTTGCTATTTTTATGTTATTTTAGTATTTTCATATTTTTTAAATTTAATTTTTTGTGTTTTCAAAGTAATAGATTTTGTTGTACTTGGATATGATGTTTGTGACAGGAAATTTGCACTGATTATATGTGTTAATGTTGTTCGTCCCAGTGTATGGATCAGACAGGTCTAAGCTCCTCCAGCCCGTGTCCAAATGATCAAGCCCACCAGATAACCTGCAGGCAAGTTCAACGGGGAACGGAGTAGTCCCCCAGCGAACTCTCCGACGAGCAAGTTAGGAAGAGAAGTAGAGTATATGGGAGAGGATTCCAGATAGAGAACTTAACCTTTTTCTTGTCTACAACATTTGCTTATATCCTTTTCTCATCATTTCGTTGTCCCTTCCGACCTGCTCTCCTTGCCGAAAGCCTATGCTGTAGCTTACCTTGCTCAGGGTAAGGGGGTCCTATTCCGACGGAGAGGTGTTGTCGTAATAAATGCTTTGATGGACTGCATTAATGGTGATGCGTAGTGGCAATAACTTTGCAGATCTTTGTTTGCTGATGTGGCTCGTCCTCCACCCGCCGCGTGTCTGAATGCTGTTCGTTCTTGGCGCCATATTGGATTCCAACTGTTCCGGACTCCATCGGCAGGGTTATGCATTGGGCCCCGAATGATGGGCTCTGGTTATTTATAGTGGTTCATGGCCTTTGTGGGCCTGTCTATGTCAGTAGTCCCCCATTCCCGAGTGCAGCATCAGACCAACGAAGGGAATATGTATTAGGAAGATGGGTCTGACCGGGATGGCCGGCCGAGTTGGTGAGGCGAGCGTAGGATTGTCTGACCATGGGGAGGGTTGATCGCGCGAAGGCCGAGCGGAGGACATGCCGGCCGACGTAAAGGGACGACCGTGAAGAGGGGCGAACGTGCGAGAAGGCCGACCATTGAGGGCAGGTCGACCCAAGGGGCCGACTGTGAGGACAGGCTGACCGTTGAGAACAGGGCTACCCAAGGGGGCCGACTGTGAGGACAGACCGATCGCGCGAGAAGGCCGACCGTGAGGGCAGACCGACCCAATGAGCCTACCGTGAGGGCAGGCCGACCCACGGGGCCGACCGTGAGGACAGGCTAACCGCGCGAGAAGGCCGACCGTTGAGGACAGGTTGACCGTGGGGAGGGCTGATCGTGTGAAGGACGGGCGGATTGGGGTGGCGGCCGCGATGGTTCTATGTGTCTACCAATGGGGGGCTTGGAGCACGCACCGTGTGGGAAGTGCCCATCAGGTCTATGGAGCTGAAACTGGGGGCAGCTGCGGAGGGAAGAGTGAGGAGGGTGAAGGATTGGAGGGAGAGAAAAAAGGCCAAATGGGACGAGCTCGTTTAGCCGTCGGCATTGTTTGAGGCGGGATTGGGGCCAAAGCCAAGTAGTGGGGATCTCGACCAAGCGGAGTTGGAGGCGAGGAGAAGGGTGCAGGAGGTAGAGGATCATGCCATTCTTGCCAAAGCCCAGCAATTGAAAGAGTCCCAGGCCGACCGGCCACCAAAACCTGTTGCGAGGGAGCGGATTCGACCTCGCCCGAAACCCTTGGGATAGAAAAACTTGGGCGATTTTGTGCCGCAGCCGCCCCCAGCAGACCCTTTGAAGGAGAGATCGTTGAAGGAGATGGAGCCATTGGGCGTGGGAAAGAAGAAGAAGAGAGTGAGTCAGAGTGAGTCAGAGTGAGGAAGTGCCTGCCTAGAAGAGGAGGAGGGAGATGAGTGTGAAAGAAACCAGTGCGGTCGTGGGGTATGAAGGGGGATAAGTGGAGGGGGGCCCAGGAAGGGTAGGTGGCCCAGAAGTGGTGGATGTTGCCTCAGAGCTCATGGAGGTGGTGCCAGTGGTGGCGGCGATCGCCGTAGGGGTCGCAAAGGTCGTCCCCGAAAGGCAAGTGGAGGATGAGGCTGTTGGCCCTGGGCCAAGGAGGGAGGGACAACCTCAGGGGGGTCTTGTACCTCAAGAAGGAGGAGTCGGTGGGACCGCGGGACGGCTGGAGGGAGAAGAAGGCCCAGCCAGAGCAGGGGCAGATCGCCTTGTAGGGATTGTAGAAGAGGCAGCCCTGCGCCCGGCCTCCAAATTCAATGAGGCTGAGCTGCTAAGGGGGTTATACTCCGCTCAAATGGAGGTAACCACCTTAGCAGGGGCCCTGCTGAGGAAGGCGGGGGGTGCCAAACTCAAGGCAGATGAGGCCAAGGCCCAGCTTGCAAAGTTGAAGGAGAAGAGTGCAAGTTGGGAGAGTGCCCACACTAAGCTGCAAACGGTTCAGGCGGAGCTGGAAGACACACGCCGCCAGGTTGTGTCGCTCGAGTTCCAACTTGCTGGCGAGTAGAAGAAGTTCGACGAGGCCCAAAGAGCCTGTGCCGCCGCAGTCGAGCGACATGAAGAGGCTATGAGCAATAATGAGGAGTTGGTCAGGCAGAAGGACGAGGTGGATAGCAGAGTGGGCGATCTCCAGAGGGAATTGGAGGGCGAGCGCGCCAAGGCAGGAGAGGAGAAAGGGAGGCTCCATAGGGAGTTGAAAGCAGAGAGAGTGAATAAATCAACTTGATTTTTTACAGGTATGATATACTGAATAAATCATAAAATATGAACGGTTTGGATTATCAAAATTGGGCCTAAAAGTAGGCCCGAAGGCTCTGCAAGGACGAGCACAAGGAGGGGCTTGCAAGGAGAGGATCCTTGTACGGGGAAAGGAGGTCCCAGTCTTAATTCATAATGTCTTTTGTTAGTGATTTTTTGGCTTATGGACTAAAAATTAAAATGAAGACTGTTTGGTTTGTTTTGGGGAGAGTTGTTTTTGAAAAAAAATTTGGGGAGAGAGTTTAAAAATTTTTTGGGTTTGTTTGGTTGTATATTTTGGGAGAGTTGTTTTTTTGGGAGTTTGGGATGATTTGATATTTTGGGAGAATTTGAGTAGATGTGTGTGAGAGAAAAAGTGATTGGGAAGGAGAGAGGAGAGAGAGAAAAAGTGATTGATTGATGTGTAAGAGAGAGAAAGTGATTTTGAAATTTTTTTTACAAAAACTCAAACCAAACAATTTTTTAGAAATTTTTTTCTTTAAAACTCGTCTCCCAAATGCAAACCAAACATAAATTTCCGTTTTCCCACTCTGCTATACAGGTTATACAGAGTATACACCTCAATCTCATTCTCACTCCCCCTCACTGTCACACTCACTCCTTCTCCACCGAACCCAGCCTCACCGGCGACCACTCCCGACGGCCACCCACTCGTAAACCCAACCCACCGCTGTAGCCCTCATTTTCTCTGCTTCGCGAACCATAGCTCGACCGCGACCACCATCGGCGGTAGAGAAGGAATTTGTTGACGATAACGTGGGCTTTCAGGCCATATATGAACCAGGTTCGTCCTCCAAACGCTGAAATAAAAAAGTTAGGGTTGTGATTCACAAAATATATTTGAAAATTACTGTTATGCAGATAGATAAATGGTATGCTTGAAAAATGCGGCACATATTGTGATGAACATTTATGCATTTACCTTTTAGAGTTAAAGTATAAATTTTGCAGAACGTAGTATGAATACGCAGAAACTGATCCAACATAAAATGAAAGGATCACATCTTTGCAGAACATAGTATGATTATGCAGATTGATAATTAGTTGAACGAATGCATATAGTTGTGTAATTTTCAATGTGTGATTGATAATGTGATTTTGCTGAATTTGTTGTCAATCACGCATGAATTGTTGTAATGAACTGCTATCAACTAATGTGTTAGCTGCGTGACTTGAATTAACTATTATCAACATTGATAACTATTATCAAACTGAACTTAAATGTTCATAGCTATTACTGATTTGTTGATAAGTATTTCAGTGTGCTTTGTTGAAAATCACATGTGTCATTTGTTGATAACTATTTCAGTTTGATAACTACTGAATCACAGTCTCCAACAATCTGCCCCTAATCATTTCACTTCAGCATGATTTGTTGATAATAGTTGTTTAACATGTGTGATTGATAATTTACTTGACATTGAACTGATATGTTTGTAAAACTGCCATGTTTGTTCAGATTGAAAATGCTATGTGTGTAACATGTGTGTAATTAATCACAAATGCTATGTTTAAAACTGCTGTATTTGTTCAGTTTCAAAATGTTATGTGTGTACATTGAGCTGCGATGTTTGTTCAAATGCTATTAACAGTTTAGTCTGTGTAACCTCTGTGCAAATGCTATTAAACATGGCAGTTTGAACAAATAGATGTTTTCAGTAAAGACACACTCTGTCCCTCAAATTAAGCTAGACCTGCTATTAACCCCATTAAACAGAAGCATAGCAGAGCACTACAAATTTCTCATGTATGCGGATTTAAAAAATGGCTTCTTCTTCTAACATTAGCAACATAAGATTACAAACGAGGCTGTGCAATTGTGGAAGAACCGCTGCCATACGTATTGTCAGAACAATAAGAATGGAAATGAAGGGCGTTTGTGCTTTGTTTGTCCATCAAAATATGTAAGTATGTATTGGAAATTTTAATCCTTTAGTAGTCACAGTAATATTTGTCGTATTCAACTAACTGATTGTCATGCATTGTAGAGTACCACTCCCACTCCCCATTGCAATTACTTCAAGTTCGTGGCTGAAGATGATGAAGGCGTTATGTCCACAATCCCTTCCAACACTAGAGCTGGTGATGCTTTAACAGTAGAACACTTCAACGATGTAAGGACGAGGCTTCATGACTTGGGAAATGACCATGGTCGAAGGCTTGAAATGATAGAAAATATTATCAAAGCGATGGTGTATTTCATTATTTTTTCTAGGGCCTTGCTACATGCCCTTAATTTTTGGCCCCCTAATCCCCCTAAATTTCAAACCAAGGAAAAAAAAAATAAAGGAAAAAAAAAAAAAAAATTTGCCCAAAACGACGTCGTTTTGGGCATTTTTTTTTTTTTTGCCTTGTTCTGATTTTTCGGGGGATTAGGGGCCCCCAAATTCGGGGGATGTAGCACAGCCCTTCTATCATTTTGTACTTGATCATGTAACTTTCGTACTTCTTTGTATTTTGGGAAATTGAATGGAAGTTTGTACCAGTTTTTGTTGTATTGTACTTCATGATGTAAGTAATGTTTATGGAATGAATTTTATTATGATGTAACTTATGTAACTTACTTAATAGCTTTGTGGAATGAATTTTATTATGGAATGAATGTACAGAATGAATTTTATAAGTTATTATGATGTGACTTATAATGTTAGTCTGTAATGAATTTTGGGAAACATTAGTGTCATTGTAAGAGCTTTGTGGATGCTATTTGGCAAATCTGTGGATGAATTTTGTGGATGGTATGTGGATTCATTTTTGTGGATGCTCTGTGGATGAATTTTTTGGATGCTTTGTGGATGACTGAATTTTGTCGGTGCATTGTCACTTATCTGTGGCCTATTATCTGTTGCAGGTTCTCTTATCTGGGTGCATCAATTTTGGTTGTAATGAACAACTTCTGTTATGTGTTGCAGGTTTGTTTGTAATTAACAGATTTGGCAAATCTGTTATCTGTCAACTAGTATCTGTTTGTCACTTATCTGTGGCCTCAACTATTATCTGTTAGCAAGTTGAAAGCAGATATAGGATGCGTGGTACATTTCTTCACCATCGTGCTAACTTCTTCATTAATGAATATCAATACTCTGTTTCTGCATGGTCTATTGTATATTTTTTTGTTTGAAGGGGAGCTGATTAGTTCATAACAATGCACAATGGGAGAAAAATTGCTAATGCACAGGTTGACCCCATGGGGTATGCTTCCACACAACCGTCGTGTTTGAAAAAACAAAACATTTTGTGCCCATATTGATGTTAAGAGTGTATGAGACCGTTGGCTGGTTGTGCACAATTTTTGTTTGCAATTACAGCTTGTGATTCCAGTCAATGATTCCGACACTTAAACCTTGTTGTCCATATTGAACGATTCACAAACATGAAGTAATCAACAAAACGTAGGTTAATGATAGTTTCTGATATCGGTCATTGACATTACAAAAAAATTACCTTGTCATCGTACCAACAAAAATCATAAGACCGCTTTTAGTCGAGGACGATGACCCAAAAAAATACCTTCAACAAAGTGGACATGATGAAGACGTTAATGTATGCACCGTTCCAATGGTTAGCAGAGTATGACGGTCTGTTAGTTTCTAAGTCATTTATTTTCGCGCGACGATGCCATCTTACAAGACTACGCTTACTATGTCATACACATGTCCAGGTCTGCTAATCCTCGCTCAAATCAACAACTTCGAAGTCTGAGTAATCTGAAAGGTCAGGGTCCGACACCAGTGCAGGATCCTCCATTATAGCCTTTATCGCAGATGCCGGGTTCGATCCATGTATCTTCGACTCTGCCTTTGCGTCCTCTATCCGTGAGTTCCTAATGAGTCGACGAGTCATTTGATCAACCTCACTTTGCAAACGATGCCTAAGTTGGGAGTCGCTGATATGAGGGAATTGCCGCTGCATTTCAACCGATCGGGCTTTTGTGACCTTCAGAAAAGCACATCGACAGTGGTGTTCACACTGAACTCGTTTGGCAAACAGTGAAACTGGAATTCCAAAATACTTCCCCAGGCAAGCATCTTGTATTGGGGTGCAATTTTAATCCCGTAGAGGTTCAAAACTCCACAGTGGGAACCCTGTTTCAAAGAAACGTCGATCACCGAAGGAATCGATATACCCACCTGCATAATCCAATTCTGGTGACTTCGGTCGGGAGCTGCCAGCCGTTGCAAGTGATTGTCCACGACCACGTTTACCGTGGTGTGCATCCATAGGTGTGAAGGTTCTTGATTGAGTCCAACTTTGTTTTCGCAGGTTCACGAAGAATATATGGACGCAAAAACAAACCCAAATGCAAAGGAAACAACACTGGTTGCAAACTTTTTTGCGGTTGGTTGTAAATGTTAAATTACCTTAAACCCATAGTCATTAATACGTTGGTGGTAGGTTTAAAGACGTGAACACACTTATTGTTGTTTGGTGGCAACAACTACCCAAACTGCGTAAAAGCAACTTAATGACTGGGGGTATTTCATTTAAAGGTTCGGTGCAATTGGAACGGCATATGTATCTGATAAGAGCAATTTTGCGAACCTTTATGGATGAGTAGACATGTAATTGGGTTGGGGCACAAATACAAATGACGAATGTGACTGTATGATGAACTGTGGGTATGGAAATCAATGACAGTGGGATAGTACTGATGGAAGGTACAATGCATGTGTGTTGGAAATGCCAAATAATGGACGATCAGGGGTACTGAACGGATGACTTGGTGCATGCAAGAAGGAATGAATTTTTGCAAGATAAATTCGGCCAGTTTGAGAAATTAATACAATGTATGTCACAATGCATGAGGTCTTCTGCAAACATACAAGTCATATACCATATATTACAAATACTTACAGCATAGTGTTGTGTAATATTATGAATCTGTACATTCCTTTAAAAAAGTAGTCAGTAAAATAAACCATACACATATTCCTACAAAATGTCCGATTCGAACAAGATTGAAGCTATTGTTGAAGCTCATGTTGCTCCTGTATTCCAGCAGTTGCAAGCTATCTACGAAAGGCTGAATGAAGTGGACACACGGTTGTCAAGTTTGGAGCGGCAAGTCGGCGCTATCAAGCAGAACGTTGATTGGCTGACCGATGACAAATTGGCGGCGGACGAAGCGAAGTCTGATAAGACAATGGATGAGGACAGTCAGTCAGATAGTACGGACAACTCTTCAGAAGACGCTGCTGATGATGCAGCAGATATGTAGATTTGATTTATTTTTTTTTTAACCTTCCCTGTAAGTCATGAAAGTTTTTTTTTGGCTGGAGTCATATGTGCTAATGGGCTGATATATAACTTACCTACGAAGAGTATTGAGTTTTCATTCATAATGTGGTTTCTTTCATTTTTGAAAATTAATTTTCCCTTTTTTGTAATTAAATTATAAATTAACTTCGGTAAAAAAAGCAGCCGTAAATTATATACAGTTACAGTCGCATTCATCCGAACAAGAAACATGCGTAAACAAAATAGTACTAAGTCAGCAGCCACATCGACATGTTTGATCCATGTTTACAGTTGGTCCATATTTACATCGTTCAGCAAAAACAATACTGGGGATCCATAATTAACATCCATATTGAAATCAAAGAATAAAAAATTAGTTAAAATCCTATTGCCACCCAAATTACTAGCGTACTGGCAGCCCATTCCCATCACTGGCCTAGCTTGTGGCATTGCTCATATGAAGGTACTCCCGGTACTTTGCGATCTTTGCATTATTGACATCCATAACGATGTCAACCAACAACTTATGACGCATAGAGGGAGCGAACTTTGTACACAAAAATCGTTAGACAAATCAGTTAAAATTGCAGGACGTACGAGGAAGGATTTGATTGACAAATGGAAATTAAGTGGTAGAATGTACCTTGTGTGGACCGGGGCTTAAATCAGGTTGCTGCATGAATTTGATGACAAACATCCCACAGTCAAACGTGCTACAAAAATAATTTCACATTAAAGTTGTCGTCAATACGTAATAGGTTCGTTAAGTCAGTCATGCAGCTTAGACATTAATGTGAGGAAGGGATTATGGATTACTCGTCCAGTTGTTGTACTGGCCTCTCGTCTAACATGCAGCGGTGGAAGCTACGCACGTCTGTAACATAATCATTTCCAAAGTGTAGTTGCAGCAAGTCGTGCATAGTTTCAACCTGTTCCACAAGGTTGAAGTTGGTTTACGTAAAGGATGTTCAAGTTTTTTGTAGTGTTCAGAAATGCACCAGAAGGACATACCAAAATTTTAGCTGCATTTAGCTTCCTTTTGTTCAGTCGGTTGGATGGGACTGAGTCGAATAGGTAGGCTACACGGTCCACCATATCAATTTTAACGCACAACCAATGCACTCCTCTGTAATTGAAAGGCATGTAAATCTACACGAAAACACAACGGCAGACCTTGTTTAGAGGCCATGCAAACATGTAATGGCTTTCATATTTTCGTTTTAATATAACGGGATGAACATTGATATTACCCTCTGGCATGCATCAATCGCACCAGTGTATCTGTCATGTCCGAAAAATGATGTGACGATATGTTCATGGTGCAGAGGTTGCATATCTTTATTTAGAATCATAGTCTGCATGTGTAATGCGTAAAGGTCATTGACGGAAACATTTGTCAAAATATGTCATACACAATACACAACGTAGCTTTAAACACTTACTTACCGACAGATATACGGGAAAGAACCAATCAGTGTGCCTCCCGTCATTGTGTAAATCCCTCTGTCGATTAGTCAATTGCACCACCACCAAGTTGATTGGCTGGAACATTGTATGCAAGACACAAGGGAAGTTGATTAGAAAGGTTTCTGAGTTAGGGGTACTGAAAAACGCAGATTCATATTTGTGCAGCCAACACTTACAGTGTCGGATAGCCACGACCCTGGTTTGAGCGTGCGCATGTCACGCCGGGTGCCAACTTCACATGCCCGTCCATGAAGATTCATGGAAACAACAATGTCCCTACAAGCAATAAATGATCCTTAGAACGATAATTATTTCACAGTGGACTGTCATTGAAAATTTGCAAGTAGTAAATGAAACAATACATTTCATTTTTGCTATCGTCAAATACATAGTGAAGAAGTTTTTGTTCCTCCGCCGATAACAACCCTTCGCTGTCCAACATCGTCAACGAGTCCTACAAAAATAAACAGCCAACTAACAGTACACATTTCATAAAAATATTGAAGCTTATATTACAAGGTCTGTAGTCATAAAAAAGAACGTGAAATGATATAAAAACTGTGAGCCTCAGAGTTTTCCCAACTTGTGATGTTTGATGCGGAGTTTGTTAGAAATGTGTACTAACATATGGCAGCAGTCATAACTACAAACATGCAATTCTTTGACAACTAGTACAATACAACACAGATGATTGTAAAATTACTGATTCACATTATTTATGTGGGCATGAATTGGGTATTCAGAACTTGTGGGGCATTAAAGGCAGTATTTGTACCTTGTTCACGTTGTCCACACCATCAACATCCACAGGTGAACTGCTGTCGTCAACTCCACTATTTGTTTTGCTATCGATGCACAATTGCATCTCCCCGACCTCAGTGGCTTGAACTCCACTTCCGCGCATTTTTCCTTTTCCTTTTCCTTTTCGTCTTCCCTTTGCACTTCCTCTAACGATTCCAGTTGCTCACAATGGTTTGCCAAGCTTAGTAGGAGAAGTATGCACATCGCACGCCACGTTCTTCACGCCCACTGACTGAAGGTCAGGACTGTATTTATCTTCAGTTTCATATGTTTTCCCTAACTGAAGGCCTCCCTTCTTGTTGTTGTCCCCACCTTCTTCGATGTTCAGCTTGTGCCCATCATGCAAATGACTTTTGTCCCTTGCCAAGGTTCCCTTCAAAATATGTTGTTGGTGATCCACCCCTTGTACATCTGAAATATTACACTCCATTGGGTTAACTTCGTCCGATGGTTTGACCACGCCATCCTCATGCGCCTCGACTCCAACAGCAGGGTCCACACCCTGTTTGGCCACGCCTGCCGGTTGCGGTGTAGAGAATATACCTTCGATGAGGTGGTGTAGCATTTGTTTCAGTTCACGTAAATTGGTTTGTTCAGTGAACGGTTCGTTGCAGCCCAAACTGAAACGTTGAAGCAGTTGCTTCAGCATTTCCTTCAGTTGAGCAACATTGGAGGAGAGGTTAATGATACACACATCATTGCCTTCCACCTAATCATACATACACATTCGTGAACTTAGTCTTACAAACCATCTTCAAATGATGTGGCTCAACTGTGTGAAAATTGCGTAATGCTTGGATGGATTACCTTGTCATTGCGAACAACTTGCTTGCCTTCGAAATGTCGCAACATCTCCATTAAATCTGTTTGGTTGTGGAGAACTTGCTTCATCATTTCCTTCAGTTCACGAATGTCGGACTCCAAATTGCTCATACGGACTTCATTGTACTGTCCTGTTTGTTGGTTCTCGACATGGCATGCATCCATGTCAGCATCATCGGGGTTACTGTAATCAAACTCCACCTAATCATAGAAACGCATAAATGAAGTCTGACATTGTATGTTGAAGACAAGTGGGTCGATAGTGTGAAATGTGCACAGTGGTAGGAGTGCTTACCGCAATTGTTGGGAAATTTTTCTTCCTTCTGATACGTCGCAGCGTCTCCCGTATTTGAGTATCACCCCAATCATGAAGCCGAGGTGTGGACCGCATCGTAGTCGAGCACAGACAAACACAATCAAGGTACAACAGCTGTGGACATTAAGGGGCACACCATAATTAAGTTGTTCTTCCCACAAAAATGAACTATATTCAGTAACAATGACATTCATTATTCTCAATTTTGCAGTGGAACGTACATAGCATACCGATTTTGTTGAGGATGCTGTCAACTTTATAGGCACATATCATGCAATGTTTTTTGGGGAAAAAATTGTACAGCACACCAAGGACTTTATTGATGAAACCAAGAAAAAAAATTTATGTACATGTTCCCCTCTTCGCAACGTAGTTTTAATTGGTTCCTTCATTGAGGTTCGGCATACTTTTTGCCCTGTACTCTTTGTTTTTAAATTCATGATGGTAGTCACACAAAATTTATTTCTGCAAGTACCATACTTGGTCAGGAAGAGTGTTGTTTGTCGTACTCACAAAGCAGGTACCATTGTATGTCCCAATCAAGGCCAATTTGTTGAACCATGACAGAACAATGCATGAAACACATGAAGGGGGAAATGGGAAAAAAATCAAGGTATTGGCATACCATTAGCAGGAAAACACATCCAGTTGCACCGCGATGACCTTTATACTTGCGAACACCGTTGTGAAGGAATTGCAGTGTCAACTTTAATCAATTACAAGCTCGCATACGATTCACGTCCTTCACGGCATGAATGAACGATGGCTTCAACCCGGTCATTGTGGTAGGACACAACATGGCCCCCAACACGTACAGCGCAAATTTTCGCCGAAACTCATCCTCCGCACCAGCAGTCTCGGTCAGATAAAGTCTCAACTTGTTCAAAGGAATGACTCCGTTAACAACTCCAACCTCATCGTAGATATTGGAATATGCTTCCAATGACCCAGCCAACTGCACGTCATCGCCTTCACACCGTATTCCCAATAAAACATTAACTGCCTTACACGTGAGCCTGACTTGACAACCATAAACATTCAATGAACTACTGTCAGGATCGAAGTTCTGTACCAACCATGCGCACAAGTCGTGATCTATACGTGTACACTTCATTCCCAGGAGGCCAGCAAACCCAATGTCAATGACTGCCTGCTTTTGTGCTTCGTTGAACCGGTTAACTAGCTCAACAATTGACTTCAATGATATGCGGAGTTGCCTTTTACCCTGCACATTTTTTACCCTTAAATAAATACAAAAAAACAACCAACAATGTCAGCAAAGCAGGACCTAGCCAAATGCATTTACGAAAACATGAAGTACGTAATGACCTTTTCAGACTTCGGTGCACATGGTACTACTTTGGCGTGTTCCTCAGCGCTCGCCTTAGCCATTTCCACAAACCTCTTTTTCTTATCAGAGGGGAGTGCCTTCCACCTTTCCCCAATCTCCTTTCTAGTCTTTAACCAAGAAAATAACAGACGTACAAGACAAGTAACAACTATGAGTCCAAAATTACTGTAACTACAACTTTATGCCAAACGCAATCCGCGTGCATTGTTGGTAATTAAATAAGATTGCAAATACAAATAACAGTTGCAGCAAAAAGTCAGCGACAAAACGTAGCTGGACTTTTACAACGAATTGAAATTTACAAAAACAATAGGAAGGTGACATTATTACATGCTACAATCCTACAAATGCGAAACAATCACAAGCCCATTACGACCATTCAATACAACGTGTGGATAGCAACCTAGCGATGTGTTTCCATCATAGTGTATTATAGAGAACACAGATTTCGACACTCACCATTTTTCGTCGTGTGTTGTCTGGCCCTTGCATTTCCTTGAATTGTTGCTGGCTGCATGCAAGCATCGTCAAGCTTATCATCACTAAATGTGAAATATGAATACATATATATATATATATATATGCAAGTTTTTATGTCAAGCTGGCCCCGAAATCGGCATAAGACAGCTTTCGTACATCCGGGACTGAATCGACACCAAGTTAAACATTTTCAGACATGCGGAACAAAACCAATTTGAAACATCGCAAACTGAACTTCGACGAGGCGCGTAATTTCAGTACGAAAAATGTAATTCCAGATTGTCAAAATAAACAACTAGTACCTGTAACAAATGAATGGTGCAACTGGCCGCTTTCGACAAGAGCCAGCGATAGTGTCAGACATTTGGATATGTTGTTCGGCAATTGTCTTCAATCTTTTCCTTCCCCTTATGAAAGAGAAAATCATACAAATTATATTGAAGGGAAAATTACAGGGGTGGTGTACACATTTTGTCTGTTGTCTAATTTGGATCGATGCACTTTAAACTACCTAAATTGTGACAGTCCATTTCAAATTTCGTGGACATTTTCGGTCAAATTGCTAATGCCGTTTGTCATTTTTAAAACAAAGATTGTAATGTCAATTGATTAAGATTATGTAAGTTCAGTAAAGTTATAAGTTGACTACAACAAAAAGTACAGTTGCCACGTATATGCATATTTTCTGATACAAAACAGTGAAGAGTTGTAATCAAATGGACGTAATTGAAACAAAAGTTCAAAATTGATGCTGCAAAGCAAGGCCATTCAAAATTTGTGCAAAACAAATAACACAAACACAAAAGTACAAGGGCTGCTGTAAGAATTGATCCCGAAAAAAATCAGCGTATTCCTTGGTGATGGATTTCGTTTGTTTACAAACATATGTACGAAACCAACTGTTAGCAAGTCTTTAAGGAGAAAACTAACATTGTTGGTGCGAGGTGACCAATATCCATCAGATGCAATGACGACAACTCCTGCAAAGTATTCCAATCAATATTTACAAGAACACAAACAAACGGCTGCAACATGTGGCTGTTAACCTTAAAATTTTGCGTAAACACAGACAACAACACGCAGAATTTCCCAACACATATACAGATTTTGAAACAGACAAAAGAAAGGGCACACATCAAAATTTTGCATTTCGTTCACACAGCTTACAATTAAAACAATTATGTGTACAAGCGATAAATGCATAATTTCCCAAATATTGAAGAGGAAGGACTACATTGTGTTTTTCATTTAGGGCTGAAGGACTACACGCACATACTTTTATGAAGGCCCGACTACAAAGGACAAAGAAGCAACTGAACTATTTCATGACGGGGTTAAACAATCAGGACACGATTCTTCTGTGACAGAAATTGGTGCTCATCCCAGGCACAAAAACCAGATGAAACCCCATCCATCAAGTTGAGGGCTTCAATTTCCTACTGAGCAACTTGGTTGCAG
Source organism: Camellia sinensis (assembly GCF_055761805.1). NCBI lineage: Eukaryota > Viridiplantae > Streptophyta > Magnoliopsida > Ericales > Theaceae > Camellia > Camellia sinensis. The sequence continues at coordinate 216,131,132 of NC_138961.1, forward strand.
AGAATCGAGGTGGCTGCATCCTGGCCCATGCTCCATTACCTTCGGGTGGTCAAACAGTGGGCAGATCAGAGAAGAATACTTTTCTGGGCGTACAAGCAAGTTTCATCAATTGTATGTCACAATGAAACAAGCAAGGAAATTGAAGCCCTCAACTTGATGGCTGGCCTTTCCAACAACTTAAGTGGCCGGAGACGATGGCTGAAAACCAATACCTTCTCCCCACCTGAGTCGGACAACCCTAACAGATTAAGGAAGAAGTTTGCCTTCAGTCCTTGTCTAATATCCAACTTTTCTAAGATGTGGTCCATCCGGGCATCGTCAATGCCCTCTGTTTCTGTGGTTGACGTGTCTGTAGGTGAACTCTTTAGGAGGGATCTCAACTGTGCGTGCACATACAGTGTGCTCCCATCCGAGGTGATGTTCAACTTCTTAACTACGTTGTTTAGTTCTTCAACTTCACGAACTGTCGTAAGGGTGAGGTGAAGAAATTCATAAAAGTCAACAAGCCCAGGCAATTCACGAAGAAAATCTCATTCGTAGAAATGGACAACCTTGCTTGCCATTGCAGGCAACTTTTGAATGACGGTTACCTTTCTCTTGAAGTTATCATCTTGCATATATATACAGCAGTTATATTTGAAGAGGAAGGTAGCTGTCATTCATGAGTTGCGGGCTGTCTGGACTTTATTGAGCAAGTTCATGAAATGCGTACTCTCATTTGTCCTTTTTTATGACCTTTGTGCAGAATGAGAATGGATGGGTACGTTAGTAATATTTGTTGGCAGGCAGTGGCAGTCTTGCTTGTTTCATTGTCACATACAATTGATGAAACTTGCTTGTACGCCCGGAAAAGTATTCTTCTCTGATCTGCCCACTGTCTGAGCACCCGAAGGTAATGGAGCATGGGCCAGGATGCAGCCACCTCGATTCTCTGCAACCAAGTTGCTCAGTAGGAAATTGAAGCCCTCAACTTAATGGCTGGCCTTTCCAACAACTTAAGCGGCTGGAGATGATGGCTGAAAACCAATACCTTCTTCCCACCTGAGTCAGACAAGCCTAATAGATTAAGGAAGAAGTTTGCCACTGCCTGCGAACAAATATTACTAACGTACCCATCCATTCTCATTCTGCACGAAGGTCATAAAAAAGACAAATGAGAGTACGCATTTCATTTCTACGCTCAATCAAGTTCAAACAGCCCGCAACTCATGAATGACAGCTACCTTCCTCTTCAAATGTAACTGCTGTATACATATGCAAGATGATAACTCCAAGAGAAAGGTAACCGTCATTCAAAAGTTGCATGCAATGGCAGGCAAGGTTGTTCATTTCTACGAATGAGATTTTCTTCATGAATTGCCTGGGCTTGTTGACTTTTACGAATTTCTTCACCTCACCCTTACGACAGTTCGTGAAGTTGAAGAACTGAACAATGTAGTTAAGAAGTTGAACATCACCTCAGATGGGAGCACACTGTATGTGCACGCACAGTTTAGATCCCTCCTAAAGAGTTCACCTACAGACACGTCAACCACAGAAACAGAGGGCATTGACGATGCCCGGATGGACCACATCTTAGAAAAGTTGGATATTAGACAAGGACTGAAGGCAAACTTCTTCCTTAATCTGTTAGGGTTGTCCGACTCAGGTGGGGAGAAGGTATTGGTTTTCAGCCATCGTCTCTGGCCACTTAAGTTGTTGGCAAGGCCAGCCATCAAGTTGAGGGCTTCAATTTCCTACTGAGCAACTTGGTTGCAGAGAATCGAGGTGGGTGAATCCTAGCCCATGCTCCATTACCTTCGGGTGCTCAGACAGTGGGCAGATCAGAGAAGAATACTTTTCCGGGTGTACAAACAAGTTTCATCAATTGTATGTGACAATGAAACAAGCAAGACTGCCACTGCCTGCCAACAAATATTACTAACGTACCCATCCATTCTCATTCTGCACGAAGGTCATAAAAAAGACAAATGAGAGTACGCATTCATGAACTCGCTTAATAAAGTCCAGACAGCCCGCAACTCATGAATGACAGCTACCTTCCTCTTCAAATGTAACTGCTGTATATATATGCAAGATGATAACTTCAAGAGAAAGGTAACCGTCATTCAAAAGTTGCGTGCAATGACAGGCAAGGTTGTCCATTTCTACAAATGAGATTTTCTTCGTGAATTGTCTGGGCTTGTTGACTTCTCTGAATTTCTTCACCTCACCCTTACGACAGTTCGTGAAGTTGAAGAACTGAACAACTTCGTTAAGCAGTTGAACATCACCTGGGATGGGAGCACACTATATGTGCACACACAGTTGAGATCCCTCCTAAAGATTTCACCTACAGACATGTCAACCACAGAAACAGAGGGCATTGACGATGCCCGGATGGACCACATCTTAGAAAAGTTGGATATTAGACAAGGACTGAAGGCAAACTTCTTCCTTAATCTGTTAGGGTTGTCCGACTCAGGTGGAGAGAAGGTATTGGTTTTCAGCCATCGTCTCCGGCCGCTTAAGTTGTTGGAAAGGCTAGCCATGAAAGTGAACGCTTCAACTCTTGATTCAGAATTGGGTGTGGGAACGAATAGCTCTCTACAAAATTTGGAAATCGTCATCCTCATTTCAACTCTTTCAATTGGCTTTCCTATGTTTTAAGTTGAATACCGTCAACTATGCATGAACTTCAGCACTAAAAGAAAGAGTTGTTTACTGTGTTACACGGACTCGGGTACGGGTGCCGGGTGCGGTATGTATGTACAGGTCCGACTCATTAAATCTTAACCCTACATTCAATGGTACACGGTGTGGGGAAAAAATATCATATTTTTAATCTAATATGTGACATAAAATGGTACTATATGTAACTCACGGTGTCAAAATTGCATTTATAGTAATTTCACAAAAATTTGCACATATAATAATTGTGTTTTATACAATTATATAAGAAGTGTCCGTTGAAAAGTATCCGACACATATCCCATACCCTTGTCCGACTCTCAGGTGTCCGACACAGGTGTTTGATCTATTTTGAAGAGTCCGTGTACCACAGATTGTTTCTAAACATAAGTTCCGGCAATATAAAATCACCGAGTACAACAAAATTTAAAGCAGAATTCAACCGAGTGTGCTACCTGTTGCGGAAACAAGATTAGTCATTGTTTGTTTATCGAGTTTCTTATTTTTGCTTTTTTTGCTACTCGAAAAAAAAAATTGTTTTTCCCGTGCCAACATTACACAAATTTTTTTTAAAGTCTTCTTTCGTTATATATAACCCAACCTAACAAGTTCGCCATGTAAATGCAGAACACCTTTTATGCTTGTTGCTAACTACTATCATACCTATGTTCAACTTGCAGCACTGATAGCAGAGGGAAGACTTCCTATTCGGAAGGGAGAAAATACAAAAATCGAGTACAGAACAGTTCTTATTGGGTCCATTTCGGTTAGCAGAGGGAAGAGTTCCTATTCGAATAGCACAAAATACGAAAATGGAGTATAGAACAGTTCCTATTGGGTCGATTTCGGGTTGGGTGTGAAGGTATATGCGAATGATAGAAGACAAACAAGGAGACAGATAATGTACCAGCACGAAATAAAGGAAATACCAACCGAATCAGACGAACCGACGGTGGTGCTCGATTAACCCTTGCGGTTGTGCTCCACCGACAAAAATCAACTCAAAAAAAGTATTTATGCATCCACTTCCATGGCTAGCCTTCCCAAGAACTTAAGCTCAACACTCAAATATTGTTCTCTGTAAAACCCTACAGCTACGGGGAAATGGAACAACGGAGAGACGGGCAGAGAGAAAGACAAACAAAGAGAGAGGTCTGAGATGGAAGAGAGACGGACGGGCCGACGGAACTTACACCTCTTCTGAACACTTCGGCATTTTTTAAAGTTTTATACTTGTTCTGACAACCTACACCTTTTAATGAAAATTGACATCATTTATAAATTAATTTTCTTCATAAAAGTTACACCTTGGAACTTTATATCTTTACATTACATTAATTTTCTTAATAAAAGTTACACCTTGGATCTTTTCTAAAAACGAAACATTCAGCTTTAATTGGGATTGGTCTTCTTTGGGAACTTATATCTTTTGTAAAAACGAAACATTCAGCTTCGATGGTTGGTCTTCTTTGGGAACTTGTACCTTTTGTAAAAACTCACAAAGTTTACAACTATTCCTAAAGTTTACACATTTCCAAAAAATTTACACCTCCTCTCGGAAATATTTACAACTTCTTGAAAAATTACACATTTTGTGGAAAAACCTTTTTCGTAAAATTTACACTTATTATTTCAAGTTACACCTTTAGTGAAAAACAAAACTTACATCTTTTCTATGGTCATTTACACCTTCTTCGAACAAACATACACCATATTTGAAAAGGTTATACCTTTTGTCAAATAATTTCTTTTAACAAACTTTATCAAAAGCTTATTTTCCATAAAACGTGTAAATTTTCAAAAAATGTCTAACTGTCTTCACCAAAGATGTAACTCCTATTTAAAAGGTGTACAATTTTTTTAACATGTTTGCTTCACAAAAGGAGTACCTTTTTAGAAGAGGTGTAAGCTTTTAAAATAAGGTGTAAACTTGCTGAAAACATATTTTCCATAGAAGGTGTAAATTTTTTAAAAAGGTGTAAGTTTTGCTGGCAGAAAAGTTGTAATATCCCATAAAAAGTCTAAATTTTATGAAAAAAGTTATTCACAAAAGCAGTAACCATTCAGAAACGGTGTAAGCATTCCCACAAAAAGATGTAATCATTCAGAAAAGGTTTATGTTTTTAACAAAAGGTATAAATTTTATTCAAATACTCCTTCCATGCAAGGTGTATATTTTCAAAAACATGTATGCAGTTTTCACAAAACATGAAAGATATCTCACAATGGTGTAACTTCCCATTGAAGGTTTAAATTTTAGGAAAATATAATTCAGATTTCCATAAAAGGTGTAAGCATGTTCAGAAAAGATGTAACTTATTTCAAAAAAGGTGTAAGTTTTGTTCTCATAAAAAGTGTAAGTTCCAATAAAACGTGTAAATTTTTTTAATAGACATGATTTTTAATAAATTAGTAACATCTCACAAAAAGTTTAAGTATTTCAACGAAAAGGTCTAAATTTTATAAAATAAATTATTTCACAAATGTGTAACCTTTCACAAATAGTGTAAGTTTTTTCACAAGGGATGTGAGTAACTTCACAAAACGTGTAAGTTCCGTTTTTCCCCCCAAAACCTGGAAGTTCCTAAAATCCAATCACACTGTATTCGTCTTGTTCAAATAATGGCAATGTGAGAGAGAAGGTCGTTTCGGAGGGCTTGGCCTTTCTCTGAGTAGAACTCCGTTTCAGAGACGACGAGTCTAGGAGGGCTTCGAATAGCGACTCCAAGTCCAAATCCAACCAAGTATGTCAATGTAAAAGAGAACCGTTTTTAATATAGAGCAACGGACAGACAGAGAGAGAGAGAGAGAGATAGACTGAGATCAACAGACATAGAGACCTAGATGGACACTGATTGACAGAGCAGCCACTCCGAGATCGACAGAGGGACCGAAATCGACAGAGATCGACGGAGAAGAGACCCACATGGACACAGATAGACCAAGATCGCTGGAGACAGACCGAGATAAACAGGGATCGACAGAGAGAGACCGACATCGACGGAGAATAGGCCGACATCGACACAGAAAGACCAAGATCGATAGCCAGAGAGAAAAAAACCTTTGATTTGCGGCGATGGTCCTAGTGGAGGTGCCGATCTCAGAAGGCTGTGAGCACCGGAGGCCACCGACACTTGGGTGGTCAGCGGGGGTCACGAACCCTTTGATTTGTTCAGTGGTTGTCCCAATTTGTTTATGAACACTTCGAAATGTTACTCCTTTTGTGTTTACTACGAATACTTTGAAATGAACACTTGATGTTACTCCTTCTGTGTTTACGAACATTTTGAAATGAATGCTTTGTTACTCCATTTGTGGTTATGAACACTTTGAAATGTTACTCCTTCATACTTTTCGTGAAAATACTTACACCATTTTTGAAAAGTTACTCCTTTTGTTCAAGAATTTTTACCGTTTGTGAGCGGCAACTTAAAGCTTCGTCGGAAGTCACTTATAGCATTTGTGAAAAAAAAAAACATAAAATTTACACATTTTGCTTAAGCTTACACCTTTTCGTGGCAGGGCTTACACCATTTTTGAAAAGTTACTCCTTTTGTGTAAGAATTTTTGGCATAACATTTATACTTTAACTTCCAACTTACACCTTTTGTGAAACCCCAACTTAAAGCTTTATTCGGAAGTCACTTACACCTTTTGGTAAAAAAAATCATTAAATTTACACCTTTTTCTTAAGCTTACACCTTTTCGTGAAAATACTTACACCATTTTTGAAAAGGTACTCCTTTTGTGTAAGAATTTTTGGCATAACACTTATACTTTTTCTTCAAACTTACACCTTTTGTGAAAGAGTATATAAGCACAAAAGGAGTAAATGTTATGACAAAAATTCTTACACAAAAGGAGTACATTTTCAAAAATGGTGTAAATATGTTCCCAAAAAGGTGTAAGCTTAAGCAAAAGGTGTAAATTTCATTAATTTTTTTTTTCACAAAAGGTATAAGTGACTTCCGAAGATGCTTTAACTTGGTCTTTCACAAAAGGTGTAAGTTGGAAGAAAAAGTATAAGTGTTATGCCAAAAATTCTTACACAAAAGGAGTACCTTTTCAAAAATGGTGTAAATATGTTCCCAAAAAGGTGTAAGCTTAAGCAAAATGTCTAAATTTTATGAATTTTTTTTTTCACAAATGGTATAAGTGACTTCCGACGAAGCTTTAAGTTGGGCTTTCACAAATGGTGTAAGTTTGAAGACAAAGTATAAATGTTATGCCAAAAGTTCTTACACCAAAGGAGTAACTTTTGAAAAATGGTGTAAGCACTTCCACGAAAAGGTGTAAGCTTAAGGAAAATGTGTAAATTTGATGAATTTTTTTTCCACAAAAGGTGTCACTTCAGAGAAAAAGTATAAATCTTATGACAAAAATTCTTACACAAAAGGTTTAAGTTGGGCTTTCACAAACGGTGTAAGTTCGAAGAAAAAGTATAAATCTTATGCCACAAAGAGATGTCAGTAACTTCGCAAAACGTCTAAGTTCGGTTTTTTCCCCCGAAAACCTGTAAGTTCCTAAAATCCAATCACACTGTATTTGTCTTGTTCAGATAATGGCAATGTGAGAGAGAAGGGCGTTTCGGAGGGCTTGGCCTTTCTCCCAGTAGAACTCCGTTTCATACAAGACGAGTCTGGGAGGGCTTCGAATAGCGACTCCGAGTCCAAATCCAACCAAGTATGTCAATGTAAAAGAGAACCGTTTTTAATATAGAGCAACGGACAGACAGACAGACAGAGAGAGAGAGAGAGATAGATAGACTGAGGTCAACAGACATAGAGACCTAGATGGACACTTATCGACAAAGGGACCGAAATCGACAGAGATCGACAGAGAAGAGACCCACGCTGGAGACAGACCGAGATAAACAGGAATCGACAGAGACAGACCGACATCGACACAGAGAGTCCAAGATCGATAGCCAATCTTTCAAAAAGTCTTTGATTTGCGGCAGCGGTGCAAGTGGAGTTGCCGATCTCAGAAGGCTGTGAGCACCGGAGCCCACCGACGCTTGGGTGGTCAGCGAGGGTCACGAACCCTTTGATTTGTTCAGTGGTATGAACACTTCGAAATGTTACTCCTTTTGTGTTTACTACTTTGAGATGAACATATGTTACTCCTTCTGTGTTTACGAACATTTTGAAATGAACCCTTTGTTACTCCTTTTCTGGTTATCAACACTTTGAAATGTTACTCCTTCGTTAAAATATTTACACCATTTTGGAAAAGTTACTCCTTTTGTGTAAGAATTGTTGGCATAAGATTTATACTTTTTCTTCGAACTGACGCCTTTTGTGAAAGCCCAACTTAAACCTATTTCGGAAGTCACTTATACCTTTTGTGAAAAAAAAAATTCATTAATTTTGTACCTTTTGCTTAAGCTTACACTTTTTCCTGAAAATACTTACACCATTTTTGAAAAGTTACTCCTTTTGTGTAAGAATTTTTGGCATAACATTTATACTTTTGTACTTATATACTCTTTCACAGAATGTGTAAGTTTGAAGAAAAAATATAAATCTTATGAGAAAAATTATTTCACAAAAGGAGTAACTTTTCAAGAAAAATATAAGCAGTTTCACGAAAAGGTATAAGCCGAAGTAAAAGGTGTAAATTTGATGAATTTATTTTTTCACAAAAGGTATAACTGACTTGCGAAAAAGCTTTAAGTTGGGCATCCACAAAAGGTGTAAGTTCGAAGAAAAGGTATAAATCTTATGCCAAAAATTCTTACACAAAAGGAGTAACTTTTCGAAAAAAATATAAGCACTTCCACGAAAGGTATAAGCTTAAGCAAAAGGTGTAAATTTGATGAATTTATCTTTTCACAAAAGGTATAAGTAACTTCCGAAAAAGGTTTAAGTTGGCCTTCCACAAACGGTGTAAGTTCGAAGAAAATGTATAAATCTATGCCAAAAATTCTTACACAAAAGGAGTAACTTTTCAAAAAAAATATAAGCACTTCCACGAAAAGGTATAAGCTTAAGCAAAAGGTGTAAATTTGATGAATTTATCTTTTCACAAAAGGTATAAGTGACTTCCGAAAAAGCTTTAAGTTGGCCTTCCACAAACGGTGTAAGTTCGAAGGAAAGGTATAAATCTTATGCCAAAAATTCTTACACAAAAGGAGTAACTTTTCAAAAAAAATATAAGCACTTCCACGAAAAGGTATAAGCTTAGGCAAAAGGTGTAAATTTGATGAATTTATTTTTCCACAAAAGGTATAACTGACTTCCGAAAAACCTTTAAGTTGGGCTTTCACAAAAGGTGTAAGTTCGAAGAAAATGTATAAATGTTATGCCAAAATATCTTACACAAAAGGAGTAACTTTTCAAAAAAAATATAAGCACTTCCACGAAAAGGTATAAGCTTAAGCAAAAGGTGTAAATTTGATGAATTTATTTTTTCACAAATGGTATAAGTGACTTCCAAAAAAGCTTTAAGTTGGATTTTCACAAAAGGTGTAAGTTCGGAGAAAACGTATAGATCTATGCCACAAAGAGATGTAAGTAACTTCGAAAAACGTCCAAGTTCCGTTTTTTTTGTAAGTTCCTAAAATCCAATCACACTGTATTTGTCTTGTTCAGATAATGGCAATGTGAGAGAGAAGGGCGTTTCGGAGGGCTTGGCCTTTCTCCCAGTAGAACTCCGTTTCAGAGAAAACGAGTCTGGGAGGGCTTGGAATAGCGACTCCGACCCCAAATCCAACCAAGTATGTCAATGTAAAAGAGAACCGTTTTTAATATAGAGCAACGGACACAGAGAGAAAGAGAGAGAGAGAGAGAGAGAGAGAGAGAGAGAGAGATAGACTGAGATCAACAGACATAGAGACCTAGATGGACACTGATCGACAAAGGGACCAAAATCGACAGAGATCGACAGAGAAGAGACCCACATGGACACCGACAGACCAAGATCGCTGGAGACAGACCGAGATAAACAGGGATCGACAGAGAGAGACCGACATCGACACAGAGAGACCAAGATCGATAGCCAATCTTGCAAAAAACCTTTGATTTGCGGCGGCGGTGCCAGTGGAGGTGCCGATCTCAGAAGGCTGTGAGCACCGGAGCCCACCGACGCTTGGGTGGTCAGCGGGGGTCACGACCCTTTGATTTGTTCAGTGGTTGTCTCAATTGGGTTTATGAACACTTCGAAATGTTACTCCTTCTGTGTTTACTACTTTGAGATGAACATATGTTACTCCTTCTGTGTTTACGAACATTTTGAAATGAACCCTTTGTTACTCCTTTTCTGGTTATCAACACTTTGAAATATTACTCCTTCATACTTTTCGTGAAAATATTTACACCATTTTTGAAAAGTTACTGCTTTTGTGTAAGAATTGTTGGCATGAGATTTATACTTTTTCTTCGAACTTACACCTTTTGTGAAAGCCCAACTTAAACCTATTTCGGAAGTCACTTATACCTTTTGTGGAAAAAAAAAAATTCATCAAATTTACACATTTTTCTTAAGCTTATACCTTTTCGTGAAAGTGCTTATATTTTTTTTTAAAAGTTACTCTTTTTGTGTAAGAATTTTTGGCATAACATTTATACTTTTGTGCTTATATACTCTTTCACAAAAGGAGTAAGTTTGAAGAAAAAGAAAGTATAAATCTTATGAGAAAAATTATTTCACAAAAGGAGTAACTTTTCAAAAAAAATATAAGCAGTTCCACGAAAAGGTATAAGTGACTTCCGAAAAGCTTTAAGTTGGGCTTCCACAAAAGGTATATGTTCGAAGCAAAAGGTATAAATCTTATGCCAAAAATTCTTACACAAAAGGAGTAAGTGTTCATAAAAGGTGTAAATGATTTCACAGAAGACGTAAGTTTTCAGAAAAAGGTGTAACTTTTCAGAAATCAGTTACGCCTTTTTCTGAAATTCCTTACGCCTTTCTTGAAAACTTATACTTTTTTTGTGACCATTTACACCTTTAGTCATATAATATATTATTTTATTAATTTACCTGGAAAGTGACCTGTTTAGCAGGTCACTAATGTGTAAGTTTTCAAATATTTTGATATAACCCAATACATACAAATATGTAAATGTAAAATAAAAAGGTATAAGCGTCTTACATACCATATACAAGGCATACATGAGAAAAGTCCATCTATCCATGATCTTGTGTTACAATCTTATACTTTCTGACATCCGCTAATCCTGGGAGGTGATATTATTTTTTTATTATCTTTTTTTTTTTCTCTTAAATCTAGTCAAGAATAGTTACCAACCATAATATATAAACAAAAAATTAATACATAATTTTTATAAATAATAATATGATTATATTAGTTTAAAACAAAATAGCTATAAAAATAAATTTTATTTATTAAAATGGCATTGTGACATTATTTTATTTTATTTTATTATTTTATTTTTTTTGTACAAATCGTTTAGTAGGTATGAATCAACAATGATTCATCCCACTAAAAACATCACCACTAATAGCACTAATACATTAAAAAAGTTTAAAAAAAAAATACAACTCTAATACTAAAATATCACATCATTAATGGAAAGACCCACTGCCACCTAATTAGTAGAAGTACTAATTAATGCTTCAAAGCATTTTTCGGGTATGAATATAGCATTTTCGGTAACACTTATCCCTGGGTTTTCAAAATGGGTGAATGTGATTCCCTCTGGGCCCACTCTTATCTCAACATCAAAATCAGGTACATTGGCGGATAAATTGAAGGTCCATACGCGTTACAACTTACATGGCAACTTTACGATTAACAGGTAACCACCTCAATATTTAGGGTTTATTATTTACTATGGAAAAAAAGTGGTTGGCTGGTTGGTTGGCTGGTAGAGCCTCACATCAACACTTTGCCTACTTCGCTCCTGACTATTATGATATTATAATTAAACCTTACTGTACTGAGACCCGTGAACGCACAATCCAAGGAAAGTGATGAGATCAGAGAGGCCCCCCCAATTTTTGTAGTCTCTCTCGGTGATGGATTAGCGCCACGGAAGAGTCCATGTGGTGGGTCCCACTGTGTTCTTTGGTGGGTAAAGGGGTTGAGACTCTTTTCTCTGCAAAATGCCGAAAGGAAGTCACTTGGGAGCTCTGTTTCGTCTGTGAAAGATCAAAAGGAAAAGGAAAATTAACAGTAATAGTGACACCGAATCTCAAGAGAAAAAGCTGAAAGAGAGAGAGAGAGAGAGAAAAGCCTGAGTACACGTGACGAAAGCTACAAATAATACAGATAAACTGAAAATATAAAATTAAATAATAATATATAATTTTTTATTTATATTTAATAAAAAAGAAAACTAAATCATGTAGTATTAATTAAAGAATAACGTTTGGTAGTTCGAGGATTTCCTCCTTGAATCCCTTTAATGTCCAAAACGATATCGTTTTAGGCATTAGTCTTTTTTTTTTTCTTTTTTTTCTTCCATTTTCGATCAGCTCAGGAACGGGAGGAGAGAAAGAGAAGAGAGAGAGGAGAGAAAGAGAAGAGAGAATGGAGAGGGCCCCTCCTTGCTGCCGCCGACCTGTCGATCGTCGAGCAGCTCCGATCGTCGTAGCAGCAGCTCTACCGTCGCAGCCCCGCCCCTCGCAGCCCTTGCCTCTGCCGCCTCCGCCCCCGGCCTCCGCCTCCAGCCCCATTTGTTGAGCCCTCTCTAGTCCCTCCTCCTCCTTCTCCCCCTCATCATTCCTCCTCCTTCTTCTTCTTCCTGCTTCTGATCTGCAAAACAAAACAAAACAAAACAAAACAAAACAAAACAAAAACGGCGTCGTTTTTGGTTCGGGAGGGAGGGGTTTCGAACTACGTAGCACTGTCGTTAATTAAATTACTATATAAATTCAACATAATTATATTAAAATTTTGAGATTTAATAAATATTTTTTAAATCTAATGAGAGGATAGTGTAATTTATCCATAATTCTATGTTCAGATTTATTTTTCTAAAAATATTAAATAAATTCAATGTAATTATGTTAAACTTTTAAGATTTAATAAATATTTTTTAAATCTAATGAGAGGATAGTGTAATTTATCCAATATTCTATGTTTAGATTTATTTATCTAAATTTTTTAAGGTGTTTGTATAATGAAGATTAAATTGGTGTAATATACATCCAAATATAAAATAAATCTAAGTAATAAAGGTTGTTTCTAAGTAAAATTCTAGGTAAAATTTATGGGACAGTTGCATTACTGTATGAGTAATGTTAGATATTTCAAAAAATATATCAAAAATTTTATTTAATGTCTTACATGGGTGTAAGACCCACACAATGTAAGTCCATCTGGGTCTCACATCCATGTGAAACATTTGGTAAAATTTTTAGTAGAATTTTTGAGACTTCTAGCATTTTTGTTACTGTATTATTATAGAGGGAAAATGTTTAAGACCCTCTTTGAAGATGACCTCCACACTCCTAAAGTGATTCTGACTCTCTATTTATATATGGAATCACTTATATATGTGTGAGATTCATATCATATCATGAATAGTTTAAATTTGTAAGAATGGTGTGAAAATAAGAGTCTCCATCATTACTCTATTATGGAGCTCACTCATCCCCTCCGAGCTGTCTGTTTTTGTTTTGATGCAATCATTCCTAGACCATACAACCAACACGAATCTAATTTTGTTACTATACTACTTGAATGTCTAGGCAATACATAATTTTTAAGAAGAATTGCACATCATTAGAAAATTTAAAAAAAAAAATTACAAAAAAGTAAAAAAAATTATAATTTCAATTATTATTATTTGTTACTCTTTTATAAATATTTTTTATGATGTATAATTTTTCTTATTTTTTATGATTAGTGTTAATTTAAAAATTAAATTTGCATTTCAAATCAAATATAACAATGTATTAAAATATTTTAATGAACTTTTTTTCTCTAGCTATTAATTCAATTGTTATTTCGCTTTGTGTCACTAAGAATGTACTTCCCTGAGGGTTGGTTTGGGGTGTCCTAAAAAAGTGCATTTTTTGTCTTTTTACGAAAAGATGTGCAGAAAAGTAGAGAGATGATATGATGAAAAAAAGATAAAAAGATGGATTATATAGGTTATGCCAAACCTAGCCTAAATCTCAAGCTAGTTGTGGCGGTGTGTCGGTCAAGTGGTATCTTAGAATGCGTCAAGATCCTCTGGAGTAAAAACCCTCAAGTGATCTCTAAAGTGATCCATCCAACGATGGAAATTAAACCTCACCAAAACGATGTCGTTTTGGTGAGTAATTTGAAAAAAAAAAAAAAAAAACAAGAAGAAGAAGAAGAAGAAGAAGAAGAAGAAGAAGAAAAGAAGAAACATATATGAATTTGATGAGGGAATTGAAAGAATGAGAGAGACAGAGACATGTTGAGCTTAAAACTTTAAATCAAACACATATACATTCAACAGCTACAAATATGATTTTTTTTTTTTGATAAAGTGTGTAATTTGATGAGAGAGAGAGAGACCTGTTGAGTTTGTTTATTGATGATTCTGGTTTATTCAACAGCGTTCAAACACACAAACACAGTGTTGTTATCAATGGAATGGGTTATTGAGTATTTGAAGCTCCAATCAGGTAAAATTACTTTAACAACTACGCAAACCCACTGAGAAAAGGAGAGAAGAGGAGAAGGACATCGCCGTCCCGCCCCTTTCCACCCGACGCGCTACCGCAGCTGCCACACAGTTCCCCCGCCGCACCTCTCCTTCCTTACTTTACTTCTTCCTTTCTTTTCCTTCTAGATCTATATATATATATATATATATATCAAAACAAACAAATATATAAAACATAGAGATGACATATATATATACATATATAAATCAAATCAGCCATGGCAGAGATTTGAAAACCCAGCCATGGATCGTCTTCTCTCTCTCTCTCTCTTACTTTGTTTTTGTTTTGTTTTTTTTTTTCAAATTACTCGGTGAGTTGAATCTCAGCCTTTCGTTTGATGAGTAGGACACGTGTCGGCTGCTTGTCTTGCACTGTAGGAGATCACTGTAGGAACATTGCTCTAGAGGATCCTTAAGAATAGCTTAATAGGGCATTCTATTGGACAGCTAGAGCTTCCATGGATGACGTTTTGTCTTAGGATTGGATCTCTTGGCCACTTCCGTGCTTGTTGAGTGTTTTATCAATTGGATAAAGCTTGGGAGCTCAAATGAGCTCCCCCCCGAATCCCCCGAAAATGGAAACAGAGGGGAAAAGAGGGTGAAGGCAAAAGAGAGAGAGGAGAGGAGAGACGGAAACAGAGAGAGAGAGAAGAGGGAATGGAGACACACACACACAGAGGCCCCTACATTCCGGCCGATCGTCCGATTGTCGCAGCTCCGCCCGGCCGCCGTCACCTCCGCCCGGCCGCCGTCGCCTCCGTCTGTGCCTTCTTCCTCCGCCTCTGCCTTCTTCTCTTTTTCTTCTCTTCTTCTTTCTTTCTTTCTTCTTCTTTCTTTCTTCTTCTGATTTTCTGATTGAAAAAAAAAAATGAAAACGACGAAACGACGTCGTTTCGTAAATTAGGGGGATTCGGGGGGCACAATTCGAGCTACGTAGCATTACTCTTATCAATTATATGTGATTGGTGTTTTTTCAATATAAAAAATAAAAAAAACTCTTTTTTGCATAATTTTTTAAACTAACCTATAACATGTACTATGTATGGAATAATTGTAAATATTTATATTTATTTTAAATTTTTTTTAATATACAAGTTATGTTTTTTAAAATTTTTTATAAAAAAAATTTAACAATCTTATCACTAATCATAGTGTATGGGAGAAGTTGAAAAGGATATTGCAGTAACTATGCACTGGTTATATTTATAATTATTTGTATAAGGAAATTTTAAATGTTGACCAAATCAATAAATACAGGCATGTGGAAAGACATGTGGATTGAAAAAAGTTAATAAATGTCGATCAGGGGATTTTGACCAAATTAATAAATGCTGAGTTTTTTTAAATAAAAAATTTAGAAAATTAAAATTGGGATATTGGAGCTCCCACAAAGCTTGAGAGTTAGAAACTTCTTTTTCCTTAAAATATATATATATATATATATATATATAGATTAACATATCAACCATGCTATGCACGGGTTGAGTTTATAATTATTTGTATTTGTGAATTGTGATTTTTAAATGTCTTTTTTTATATATATTATATTAAAGTTTCATATTTTGATAATAATCATATGTATTGAACTTTTCAAGGAATTAAATGTCTTCTTTTTTTATATATTATATTAAAGTTTAATATTTTGATAATAATCATTTGTGTTAGGCTTTTCAATGAATTTTTTTTATGCTTGTTCTTAATACGTTAAAGTGTTATTATGAGGGATAATAATCATATGTGTTGAGACTTTTTAAGGAATTCATATGTGTTGGACTTTTGAAGGAATTTTTTATACTTGTTCTTAATGCATTAAAGTGTTATTATGAGGGTAAGACTTGGGGGTTGAGAGAAGTTAATAAATACTAAGGTTTTTTTTTTTTTTTTTAAATCAAAAAATTAGAAAATATAGATTGGGATATTGAAGCTTCTACAAGGCTTAGGGGTTAGAAACCCCCTTTTCTTTAATATAGATATACTAGCATATCACTCGTGCTATGCACGGATTGTGTTTACAATTATCTATATATATGAATTGTGATTTTTAAATGTCTTCTTTTTTTTTAAATGTCTTTTTTTTTTTCCTTTTTTATATTATATTAAAGTTTAATATTTTGATAATCATCATATGTGTTAGACTTTTCAAGGAATTAAATATCTTTTTTTTATTATATTATATTAAAGTTTAATATTTTGATAATAATCATATGTGTTGGACTTTTCAAGAAATTTTTTTTATACTTGTTCTTAATGCATTAAAGTGTTATTATGAAGGATAATAATCACATGTGTTGGAACTTTTCAAAGAATTCATATGTGTTGGATTTCAAAGAATTTTTTTTTATACTTATTCTTAATGCATTAAAGTGTTATTATGAGGGTAAGACTTGGGGGTTGAAAGAAGTTAATAAATGCTAAGGTTTTTTTTTTAAATAAAAAAATCAAGAAAATTAGATTGGGAGATTGGAACTCTCACAAGATTTTGGGTTAAAAACCCCCTTTTACTTAATATATAGTATAGATATAGATATATAGATAGATATGGATATAGATATAGATATAGATTATCAATCAATTATTTCTTTTATAATATTAAAAATAGATTTAGAAAATAAACTTTCATATAATTTTTTATTTTTTATTAATGAAAAAATAGTAGTCAATATTTTTAGGGAAAATCGGTTTAAGGTCCCTATCCAACTTTTAGTAATGAATTAGGTCCACAATGTGTTCTTTTGTAGCCTAAGGTCCCTCAATGTTATTTTAGAATGTAAAATACCTGTCTTACCCTTGTATATAATATACGTTGTTTTCAATTTGGCAGCTAAAGATCATATTGATATTTTGTGGGAGATTACGTGAGGATGAACTTGACGATTCAGATTTTTGTGGAGATTTTCTAGGGTTTTTGTATGTGTTGAAATCCTGTTCGTTATTTGTAGGTGTTGAAATCCTGTACGAGTTGAAATCATGTTCGTTGTTTGTAGGTGTTGATCGATCGTGTAGGAGTTGAAATCTGGTTCATTGTGTTTGATTTGATTTCATGTGGAGTTGAATTAGATAAGTTTTCAATTTTTGATTTGATTTGATTGTGTAGGTATTGAATTAGGTTTTTGTTTTTAGTTTTGATCAATGTGAGAGAGACGAACTCAATGTTGTTGTTTTTTATTTTTGAAGTTAATTTTTCATTATCTGTTATTGATGAATTTTCGATGGAGTTGATTTTGATTTTTGGAGTTGCTTTTTCATTCTCTGTCAATATGGTTATGAGTTGCTTTTTGGTGCTCTGTTTTTCTGCGTTTTTGTGCTCTGTTTTTTGTTCACTTTGCATTTTTTGTGTAGTGCAGAGAAAATTGCAAGTTTGTTACTATAATTGAACTCAAATCACAGAGAAAATTGTAAACTTGTAGTGCAGTGAAAATCACAGAGAAAATTGTAAGTAGGCAGAGAAATTTACAGACGTAGCAATAGAGTAGTAAGTGTTTTGTTTTTTTTTTTTTAAATTTTTTGAATTGAATGTTTTATGAATATAACAGATCTTCTCTGTGATTTTTTTATGTGCTTGTGTTTAATATATTTTTGTCTCTTGATGTTAATATGTTTTTGTTTTTGTTATATTGAAAGTGAATATAAGTTTACAAATTTCTCTAGACTTTTCTTTGTAGTCCAGAGAAAATCATATGATTGTATTACAAATGATAAGTATTACAAATTTCTCTAGACTTATATGTTGTGTTTTTATGTGTTTTTATATGTTTGCACTTTTCAAAGTTTTCTGATATGTTTTCTTTGCACTTTTCATTTTTTTTTTTTTTTTTTTTGCACTATTCATGTTTCTGGACTTTTCTTTGTAGTATAGAGAAAATCGTAGGTTTGTTATTATAATCCAATGAAAATGACAGAGAAAATGTTAAGCTTGTAGTTAAGTGAAAATCACCCTTGAAGTTGGTGTCTTGATCTTGATGCTTATTGCTTCTTCAACTTGGACTTGTTTTTTTTGTGGTGTTCTGGTGCTGCTACTGCGTTTTGATCTAAGATCATAAGACGCATACACAGAGACTTTTGGTTTCTTTTTCGGGATTTCTGGGGTTGTGCTGCTTCTGCGCTTTGCCATTTCTATAGAATGAAAACATAAACATTAAATCCTAGAGAAAATTACAAGGTAGCAATGATTACACAACAGAGAAAATTACAAGATAGCAACATAAACATGATAGAGAAAATTACACAACAGAGAAATTTTGAGGAAATGGAGCATTGAACAAAATAAATATGCCAGAGAAAATTAGACACAAGACATAAACATAATGTAGCCAGAGAAAATTATAAATGCTGCCAGAGAAAATTAGACACACAAGTAAGAAAAGTAATTTGGCCAGAAAAAATTATAAATGCCAGAGAAAATTAGCCACACCAATAGAGTAGTAAGCCACAGATAATTTGCTTGAGAAAATAATGAAGAAACATAAACATGCCAGATAAAATTACACAATAGAGAAACACAAATGTAGCAAGCCAAAGAAATTTACAAAAATAAGAACACAAGAAGCTTCAATAAGAAGCCCCAAATGCACAGAAAGCAGTTCAATTTTGACAGTTGGAAGGAAAGCAACCCATCATCAGTTGGAAGCAAAGAAATTCTGGACTTCCAAGGAATTTCTCTGAATTCAACCCAGAGAAAATTCAAATTTCTCTGGTCCAGAATTTCTCTGGAACGATAAAACTCTAATTTTATCAATTTGTCATTGGTTTTGCTGCTGCTGATTCAATCACAATTTCCTGCACAAACAAATTAATAGTTCTTCTATGAGTTTGTGATAGATTTTCTTTAAACTTAATGGTATGAATTTCTCTGGGTTGAATCCAGAGAAAATTCAAATTTCTCTGGATCACTTTAAGCTTTCCTCTAGTGCTGCCTCTTCCTCAAGCTTCTTTTTCCAATATTCTTCAACTAGGGGTCAAAATATTGTTTTTCCAAAAATAATTCCAATTCTACTAAACCCAAAAAATCAAAAGACGTTATATTCAACACTCAGAGAAATTTTGAACCTGAAGATGTTATATTCAACACTGGATATATATATATATATATATATATGTTTGCAACCATAGATAAGATAACTAAGAGTGACTGTTTGATTATGGTTGCAAATGGTCTTAATTGATTAATTATCATATATATACTAGTCAAGACAGTAAGCAACAGATTGTATATATATATATGTATGTATCGTATATATATATATACATCTATTAAATTTTTTTGAAAAGAAAAAATAATAATGCATACATGTCGAAGAAGATCTGGAGTCGAGAATCGAAGCTCTGATCAGTGATTTGAGACCAATACTCGTAAAGCTCATCTCTGCTGATCTTGTCAACATTCAACCTTCGTCGTCTGCTCAGAGCATCGAACAATTCCAACGCAAATTCCTTTGAATCATCTCTCATTACTACAACCAGAAATGATAAAAATTGAGCTTGAAAAGGTTTAAACACGCATTGAAATTGCACCATTCGGGTCAAAAAAATCAACTCATCTGAAGATGAACAGACGTAGGGTATTTTGGTCCAAGAAATTGATAAAATGCGCGGGTATTTTGGTTAGGGACCTGAGGCAATATTACATTTTTTAATGTCCTTTATACAGAAAATTGTTATTAATAGGGAGCTTAAAAAAAAAACCCATATTTTTAAGTGAAGCTACTACTTTTTTAGTAATACGAGAGACACACACTTTTAGACTTATAAATACACCAATAATTATGTGATTAGAGAATTCCGCCTTATATCATCAAACATATAATAAATCAAGGTTTGAAACATATCATTCTATGGCCTATTTGGCAATTGGATTAAAAGTTAACTTGTTAACTTTTGATTTTTTGATTTTTTTAAATCATATCACTTTTCAATTTTTTATTTTTTTTATTTTTTTTTTCAAAATAAGCCTATATCATTGTGAATATAATTATATATATATATTTTTTTTTTTTTGAAGGCATCTAATAGTTTTCTTACTTTAAGATTATTTTGAAAAGATGGTTAAAAATCATCTTCTAACTTTTAACCCATTTTTAATCAAATCATCTCTCATAATTTTAACATATTTTTTCAAAATAAATTTTAAAAAATTAAAAAATTAATTTTTAATCAACTTATCAAAAATAACTTTATTTTCTTATCAATGTGACGGCGAATCAATCAAAATTGGATCTATTGTTTGCGTCCCTCATTTTTTTAACAAAATTATTATCCAACAATGCTAGGTAGCTCAAAATTTTGTGGCTCAAATGGCTCAAATCACTCAAAACGACGTCGTTTTGAGTGTAAATGAGTATAAAACGACGTCGTTTTGACAAATTTGAACCATTTGAGCCACAAAATTTTGAGCTACCAAACATTTTCCATTATCATCATTATCATTATTTTTGGTACAAAACAAAGAGATAATACTAGAAACATCAAATTTTTAATTAAATAAATGACTAAATGTTTCATATAAGGTCTCTTTTGGTAAGTGACTTTTTTTTAGCCAAAAAATTACTAAAAAATTAAAAAACCAACAACTTATATAAAAAAGTCAAAAATTCTTTTTTCTCTCCACTTTTTTGTACATCTTTTCATAAAAAATTAAAAAATCATTCTAAACATATTTGCTTGTTTTCACTTTTCAAAAAGCACTTTTCAGAAAATTCTACTTTCTTATTTTCCGTATTTTTTGTTTTTACTTAATTTTTTTAATATTTTAAACAATTTTTTTACTTTTTAGACACACCTAACATAAATACACCTAAAAAGTAAAAAAATTATAAAAAAAATCTTTTAAAAATCCACTAAATACCAAAAATACAAGAATTCAATATATATTTTTTTATTTTTATGTATTTATTAATTTTTTTAAATATTTTTTCATAAATTTTTTACTTTTTAGATACATCTAAGGCTTGGTTTGGGAAGTGGGTTGGCTTTTTGGCTTTTTGGCTTTTTTGGCTATTTTAGCCTGGGCTTAAAAGCTTGGTTTGGGAAGGACTTTTTGGCTTTTTTGAGTTTTTTTGTGAGAGAAGAATGTAATGATTATGGGTTGGATGTGATGTTTTGTTTGTTATGCCTAAAATAGCCTATTTTGTTTTTTGTGGCTAAAATAGCCAAAAAAGCCTCCAACCTCACTTGCCAAACAGAGGCTAAGTAAGGTGCATCTAAAAAAGTAAAAAAAATGTTTAAAATTTTAAAAATATTCACTAAAAACAAAAAAAATACGAAAATCAAAAAAATTAATTTTTAAAAAACTTAATTCGAAAACTCAAACCAAACACACTAATTAAATTTTTTATATCATATTTAACCAAAAAAAACTAAAAAAATACTAAAAAAATCTATTCCCAAATAAGACCAAAATATAAAATCTACATTTTTATAAATCTCACACTGATATAAAATATTTAACCATTCATTTAGTAAAAAATTAAAACCTCTAACATTCTTTCCCAAAACAAATTCATTTTCACCAGCACCTTCCCCACTCCTCCCTCGATCCCTCACACTCTTTCTCACTCCCTCTCTCTCTCTTAACTGTTTTTTTTTCTCTCTCTCCGTCTCTCTCCCCTTTTCTTCTATGATTTCACACATCTTCCAGCTATTCTATCTCGCTCTATATTAAGAGGCAAAGTCTCGGAAGCCTTTCCTCCATTACCATCTTTCAATCTTGCGTGAGGAGGGAAGATATGGAGAAGAAAGTGTCGTTGATGAATTGTCTTTTAGTATTGTTGGTTCTGGGTTTATACCAAATATCCATGGCGTCAATGGAGAAGATGAAGAAGAATGTACAGAAAAAGACATACATAGTACATATGGCGAAATCCGAAATGCCTGCGAGTTTTAATGACCACACTCACTGGTACGACTCGTCTCTCAAATCGGTGTCCGACTCAGCCGAGATGCTCTACACCTACAGCAACGTAGTCCACGGATTTTCCACGAGATTGACGGCTGACGAAGCTCAATCACTGGAAAATCAACCCGGAATTCTCTCCGTGTTGCCGGAGATGAAGTACGAGCTTCACACAACTCGATCCCCTCAATTTCTGGGTCTCGACAAGACCACGAATTTGTTCCCACAATCAAACTCAGTGAGTGATGTAATCGTAGGAGTGTTAGACACTGGCGTTTGGCCCGAAAGCAAGAGCTACGACGATACAGGGCTCGGACCCATTCCCAGCTCATGGAACGGTGCGTGTGAGTCCGGCACCAACTTCACTACATCAAACTGTAACCGAAAACTCATCGGCGCGAGGTACTTCTCGAGAGGCTACGAAGCCACGTTAGGTTCAATCGATATCTCTAGAGAATCCAAATCACCGAGAGATGACGACGGCCACGGGAGCCACACATCGAGCACGGCGGCGGGGTCGGTGGTTGCCAACGCCAGCCTATTTGGCTATGCCGCCGGAACAGCCCGAGGGATGGCGGCTGGAGCCAGACTAGCCGTCTACAAAGTCTGCTGGATCGGCGGCTGCTTCAGCTCCGACATATTGGCTGGGATGGACAAGGCCATTGACGACAACGTCAACGTTCTTTCGTTGTCGCTCGGCGGCGGAATGTCGGACTATTACAGGGACAGCGTCGCAATCGGAGCTTTTGCGGCAATGGAGAAGGGAATTCTGGTCTCCTGCTCAGCCGGAAATGCGGGGCCCAGTCCGTACAGCCTGTCCAACGTGGCACCGTGGATCACCACCGTCGGCGCTGGAACGTTGGATCGTGACTTCCCGGCGTACGTTAGTCTCGGCAATGGAATGAACTATTCCGGAGTGTCGCTTTACAAGGGTGAGTCTTTGCCCAGTAAAATGCTTCCGTTTGTTTACGCTGGTAATGCGAGTAATTCTACGAGTGGTAATCTTTGCATGACTGGCACATTGATTCCCGAGAAAGTTAGAGGGAAAATCGTGATGTGTGATCGTGGGGTGAGCCCTAGGGTACAGAAAGGGGCTGTGGTGAAAGCTGCTGGTGGTGCTGGGATGGTGTTGGCCAATACGGCGGCGAATGGAGACGAGCTGGTGGCTGACGCCCATTTACTGCCGGCGACGACGGTGGGTCAGAAATCCGGTGACTCAATCAAGAATTACTTATTTTCAGATCCCAATCCGATGGCTACTATTCTTTTTGAAGGAACCAAGGTGGGGATTGAACCATCGCCCGTGGTGGCGGCGTTTAGTTCAAGAGGGCCAAACTTAATCACGCCGGAAATCTTGAAACCGGACTTCATTGCGCCAGGCGTCAACATCATAGCGGGTTGGTCGGGATCTGTGGCACCTACTGGGTTGGTCGACGACACTAGGCGTGTAGGCTTCAACATCATCTCCGGCACCTCCATGTCGTGCCCCCATGTGAGCGGCCTCGCGGCGTTACTCAAGGCGGCGCATCCAGAGTGGAGCCCCGGCGCCATACGATCGGCTCTCATGACCACCGCCTACACGGCGTACAAAAACGGTAATTTGCTCGAAGACATCGCAGTCGGAAAACCATCTACGGCGTTCGATCACGGCGCTGGACACGTGGACCCTGTATCAGCCCTCAATCCAGGACTCGTCTATGATTTGGACGTCAAGGATTACTTGGGCTTCCTCTGCGCCTTAAACTACACTGCGTCACAGATTAGCACTCTCGCGAGGACGAACTTCACATGTGACCCAACAAAGAAATACAGTCTCACCGATCTCAACTACCCTTCTTTCTCCGTGCCTCTCCTAAGCCCACAAATGGGTAATGGTGGCAGTGGCGGCGGTGGTTCCACGGTGGTCAAGTTTTCGCGAACGCTCACCAATGTCGGCTCTCCGGCCACATACAATGTGTCAATTAATCTACAAAGTAAGTCGGTTAAGGCTTCGATTGTGCCCGAGTCCTTGAGCTTCACTCAATCGAATGAGAAGAAATCTTATACAGTGACTTTCACCGCCGGCCCAATGCCGTCGAATTCGTTTGAATTTGGATATATGAAGTGGTCGGACGGGAATCTTATTGTCGGAAGTCCGATTGCGATTAGCTGGACGTAGCTGAGAGCTTATTGTTAATTGTAGATGTTAATGGTTAAGGTTCGTTTGTTTTCCAGAAAAGAATGGACAAGGCAGTCCAAGTGTTTGATAATTGTTCTCTGAGAGAGAAGACATGAAAAACCTAGCATAAGGAGATGTTTTTTTTCCTCAGTGTACAGCGTTCTTCCACAACTTGTTTGAATGTCTAATGGATTTACATTCTCAAAATTTAAAAAGAAAACAAAAAATTAACTCAAACCCTCACCGTGTTGTTGATTTTAATGTTACACAATAGAAAATTGCTCTGTATTATGGATCTTTCGTATAGTTTTATTTATTTACAATAATGTTGGGAGCTCTAATTTAAAAGTTTTAGTAATGAGTTCTACATGATGACGTGATGTTTTAACTTCTTTTTTTTCAAAAATATTACATCCCTTTCACTTTAGAGTTTTAAACAGAATTTTAATGACTTGACAATGAAAAAAAAAAAAAAAAAACAAGATACAAACATCACATCATTATGGAACTCACTTTTTAAAATTTCATAATTTGAGCTCTTAATTTTTTATTTTGTTTATATTTTTTAACGCTTTACTATAACTCATGTTAGAATTCTAGTGTTATAACTGTTTATCACTATCCATTTATTTATCGTAGAATTCATATACCCATTCTTGTATGGGTGATGCAATAACTGATTGGTGCAGTGATTTTGGAGAATCGTGACTACGTGCTCTTTTGGAACACAGGTTAAAAATTGCGTTTACAGTTTCGGGATAAAAAAAGTTAGCTTGACTTTTTTAACAAGAAGTGATTTGAGAAATCTAAAAACAAGCAAGGAAATTATAATTATATTTTTTATATTATTTAAGGTTATACATAAATAAAAATATAAATTTTTTAAATTTGGTAGGAATATTTTAGTCATTTGATTATAATATGGCATTATAAATAAATATTAATTAAAAAAGTCAAAAGTAACTTTTTATCAACTTCTTAAATCACTTTTTAAAGAAGTCAAAAAATTTAGTTATAAATCAAAAATTAATTTTTAATCATCTTCTCAAAACACTCCTACATAATCGAGCTTGTAAATCATATCTAACATGAGTTTAAATTAGTTGAAATACATGTAAATTGATCTAAACATTCGGTTATAAGATAAAAAATATCTAACATAAGTTGTGATGAATATTTAGCCTCCGTTTGGGAAGTGGGTTGGCTTTTTGACTTTTTTGGCTATTTTAGCCTGGGCTTAAAAGCTTGGTTTGAGAATGACTTTTTGACTTTTTGACTTTTTTAAGTTTTTTTGTGAGAGAAAAATGTAATGATTATGGATTGGATGTGATGTTTTGTTTGTTATGGCTAAAATAGCCTATTTTATTTTTTGTGGTTAAAATAGTCAAAAAAACCTGTAAACCCACTTGCCAAACACAGGCTTAACTTGTTGAAATCATTTGATTATCTAGAAAAGTAATTTCTTTTTTTAATTTTCAATTTTTATTCCAATTTCATGATTGAATAAGCGCACTTAATTCATACGGTTAACTTTTAACAACCTTCCCAAATTATTCCTATTTGTGTGAGCATTGTTTTGCTTAAATATACAAGGATTTACTTAGGAGTTGCTACATTTCATATGGTTAGACACGTCAGGTGGTTCTCTGATGCAACTGTCGCAAATCAAAATGGAATAGATTCACTTTCTTTAAGTTGGTACCGTACTGAGCACATGGATATCCCGTTACCTCCCATGTTAGAGGGTACAAAAATTATTTGATGGATATCACATTACCAAAAGAATGTATATGAAGCTGGAGGTGGGTGGCCTTGTGGTAAGAATATGAGGGTTAAGTTTTTAGGTCATGAGTTCAAATTTTCTCTGGGCTAATTTCTTGAGCGTAGTACAGTTGGTTAGGAGGTTAGACCTTAAATTATCTAATCAGTACTTGGTGTGGGTTCAATACTCCCCCACTGTGCGAGTCTTGATTTAAGCGAAACTTGTCTTGGGAGGTCGAGTAAGTTCCCATATGGGTTCAATGCTCCCCCACTGTGCAAGTCTTGACTTAAGCGGAACTTGTCTTGGGAGGTCGGGGTAAGTTCTCATGTGGGTTCAATGCTCCCCCACTGTGCAAGTATTGACTTAAGCGGAACTTGTCTTGGGAGGTCGAGGTAAGTTCTCAGGTTATAGTCTCTTTGCTCAGAACGGCTAACAAGACACCTTGGTGATCTTTACAAAGGGGCGCTACCTTGGACCTGCGGGAGAGTAGGGAGGATTTTTCTGTAACAAAAAAAAAATGTATATAACATATAAAAATATGTAAAATATTTAATATTTAATTTTTAATGAATGTTTACTAAACAACAGTCAGGTGAGAAGCCACGGTTTATATAGCCGTGTGGCATGTGGGTTGCAGAAATCATAATTCACAGGCATTATTGTATTCAAACTTGCGATTCTAAATATTGGGCATTTTATTGAAAATGGTGGTCCTTCAAAAAGACATGATAGAAGAAAAAATAGAAGAAGAAACAAGAAAGTTTTTTCAATGAACATTTGTAAGAATAATTTAGAAGGACAAGCATGCCCTTTTCCAGTCCTACGATAATCCACTGCTACTTTCCACCACCACCACATGTTTGTCCAAATGTGCTTTGATCATTTGAACAAAATGAACTCATATTTTCAGTATGTGCAGTTATAATATTATCAAAACTAAACAATTTTAATTAGATGTTATTCATAAAACTGACTTTTTGGTAGTGTGTCTTCATTAAATAAAATAAAAAAATATAATAGACGGAGCGTGATGGAGGTGGTTTCTAATTGCATAAACAATGAGAGAGTAGTGGGAAATTAAAGGGGTGACATTCTTTCTAATCCATTGTGGTCTCAATTTACCATGAGTTTCTTTAGGTGATTAAATTTGTTAATTTTGTCAATTTATGGTTTTTTTTTTTATTAGCTACATTTTATTATATTTATTTTCAAAAATTGATCAAATATGATTTTTGAAATATATTGGCGCTGTTTAGAAAGAAATTTTTTTGGTTTTTTTCCACTAAAAGACAAATTGGTTAAAAAACCAATAAAAGCAAATCCAAACAAATTGTCACATCAAACCCCATAATCATTTTACTTTTTCTCTTACAAATATCAGATTCAACCACAAAAAAACCTAACTATCTTCCCAAAGACAAAAAAAAAAAAATTCTCCAATAATATCCTACAACTAAAAAAACCTATAAAAAAACTCACTTCCCAAACACCTACATTATCTATTTTATTAACAAAAAAATTTGATAAAATCATGAATGTATGATTGTCAAATTAATCTAATTTTTTATATAAATAATCTACACACAGTTGCTGGTAATATAAATAACCTAAAATCACCTTAGTAAAACTCATGGAAGCCTTACAAATCTAACTTGTAGTCCACAAATTGGACAACAGATAAAGTCAAGTCATTATTGGGTCCGAAGATCAGTGGCTTAGCCTATGCCTGAATTTAAACTATTTTGAAAATGTGGTTATAATCAATTTTTTGATAAAAAATTACTTATAAATAGTTTATAAGCAGTTTTTTTGTGAGAGAGGAAGTAGATTATAATTTGAGAAGTGAATTATAACCCACTTTCCAAACCCTTGCAGGTAGTGCGGCATGAATGGGGCTTGTGTTGGTCCTAGACCTAGAATTTGAAACTCGGCTTAGCCCGTTTGTTGGCCCAGCTCTCGAGATTATCTAGACCAAGCTAGCAAGGTAGGATTTAGACCGAAAGTTTGGATTCATAAATCGGCCCAAGACCAAAAAAAAGCTTATTGTGTTTAGCCGCCAACAAGCTTGAGCCCTTTTTTTTTGTGAGCCATTTTTTTTTGTGAGCCAGGCCAATTCCATGCAAACTCTTGGAGTGCACTCTGAACAAAAATTGAGAAGTCCAATTAATGCAAAATTTTGATATTTTTCGTTAGTCTTGCTATAAGCATATATATTTTTTTTGACAATACCGCCTACCCAGAATGTGAGTTCCACTTTCATTGTAAGTAGATGATAAAAAAAATATGTAATTATAATCTTACTCATTTTTCATTTGTGCACTGAAATTGAAATTTTCATTTTGGTTTATAAAAGTGCAACATATAATCAAACTTTAAAATTAGCGTCTGTAACTACCACATCCTTTCGCATCTAAAATTTTCTTTTTTTTTTTATTTTCAATAAAAAATTATTTATATAAAAACTTTAAAATTATTAATTATAAAATAAGTTTTTTTTTTTTTAAGCTTAAAATTGAATGGCTGTTAATCAACCATGTCACCCTCTCTCTATTCATATATAATAATTTTCCCCTTACGTGGATGTATAAAGGGTAGAAAATTAAACAACACGCAGCTGAACATTGTTCCAGGAGCCGTGTTATCCTCCAATGCGTACACCTCATACAAAAAGAACACGTGTCCAATCGGTGGCAACCTCACAAACACCCATAAAAAATGTCTATATACGGAGCAACCGACAGATCAATCCCAACGAACCCAAAAACAAAAACAAAAACAAAAAAAAAAACAATCAAATCAAATCAAACATTTTGAGAGAGAGAGATGGAGAAGAATGGAGAGCAGACGAAGAAAATGGAAGGTGAAGATAAGAACAACAACAAAGGGGGGAAAGTGGAAGAAGGGTTGCCAATGGAGAGCAGTCCGTACACGCAGTACAAGGACTTGGAGGATTACAAGCGTCAAGGCTACGGCACCCAAGGCCACCAACAGCCCAAGCCCGGCGGCGGCGGCGGCGCCACCGATGCCCCCACCCTTTCCGGCGACGGCCGCCGTCCCTGAGGCTAAGTGTTTGCTCATCCCATATTCCTACCAACGTAATGTTTGTTGTAGGGAAAGATGAGTTTCTGTTTGCATCTCATGGTCCTCTTGTTGGGAGGCCCTTTGCTTTGAATAATATTAGGGGTGATGAAATGTATTATAAAAATTTGTCATCTTTTGATTAAAATATGATGTTTTATTATATGTTTGAGTGTGTCGTATGATAATGTATGACTCTTCACGTCACTTTTTATTTTATTTTTTTGTTGTGATTGTGATTAGGGATCTCATGTTTTTTTTTTCTTCAAGAAATTATCTTCTAATCTTAATCTACTGGTTCGAATATCAGATATGTTGAGCTGCCACATTTTGTTTGGTTATTTTTTTCCTTTTTTTTTTTTTTGGGTGCAACCATTAAAAATATAGGAAGAATTACCAGTATTTTCAAAATTTCTTATAAATTTATGAAAAAAATTAAAAAATTTAATTATTGATATTTATCAAATTTATCACTGATTCATAATTATTTCTTAAATATATCCTGAATTAATTTTTTTTTTCTAAAATATATTGGTTTTCAATATATGTCACTAAATAATTAAAGTTACTGTTTTTTAATTAAAAATTACATTCAGTAACAACTCAATAAAAAATTAGGATTTAATTTTCAGGTGCCGCATCACGAACAATTTCTAGGTAAATTACACTATCACTTTTGAGGTTTAAAAACATACATCAAGCATCATAAATTTAAAAATAATTATATTATATTCTCTTATTTTATATAATATTGTCTCTTATCATCAGTTATTTGTTATTTTTTATTTGAATAAACGGAAAAATAATTTTTCAATTTTTTTATGTTGAGATTAGATGTATATTTTACTATTGATTATCTTTAATAAATAAATGGCAGCATTTCGTTGATTGAAATGCTTTTTTTTTTTTTTTTCTTTCCAATTTGAGTTAAATTATTTATTTAAAAAAATTCTCAATCAATTTATATGGTACTAACCCATCCAACATTAACATGTGCTGCAAATTTTCATTTTCACTTTTGTGGAGTGGTACGACAAGTGAACTAGAGTCTAGAAGCATGCAAATTGCCGATTTGGTCGGCGTGGTTGAAGCATAACACTGAATAAAAGGCCAGAAAATGATGTCAACCCTCACAGCACCACCCCAGAAACTTCACCACCAACTCACCACAATAACATAGAGAGTGGTGTCGGTCCTATGCGGTGTGTGTTTCATATTTATGTGAGTCATTTGATAAATTTTTTGGGATTTGTAACATTTTTTTAAAAAAATTAAACTTTTGAAACTTTCAAACTTTAGTTTTTAAGGTATATTTAGGCCTCGTTTGGGAATAAATTAATTTAGTAATTTTTTGACTATTTGACTAAAATATGAGCTAAAAAAAATTAATATGTTTGGGATGACTCTTTGACTTTTTATGAAAAGATATGCAAAAATTAGAGAGAAAAGAGAATCTTTAACTTTTTAGTATGGGTTGCTGGCTTTTTGGCTAATTTATTAATTTTTTGACTTTTTGGCTAAAAATGAGGGCTCCCAAATGAAGCCTAAGCATTTGTTTGGTATATGAGTTGATTTTTTAGTTTTTTAATTTTTTGATTATTATAGTCGGATATTAAAAAGCCTTGTTTAGGATGGACTTTTTGACTTTTGTGAGAGAAAAATGAAATGATTATGGTTTAGATGTGATATTTTATCTTATTGATTTTTTAGCTTATTTTGTTGTTTTATGACTAAAATAACCAAAGTAGCACATGCCAAACATAGTCTAAATAACTTGATTAAATTAAATGTTTAAATTTCAGAAGATATTGAATCATTTTTCAAATTAAAAATTTCAGAATTGAGTTTTTAATACTTGAATTTTAATTTTTAATTTTATCAAAATCACCTACATTTTAACATATATCAACTTCCCAACTCAATTTTAGTACAAACCCCAAAAAACTCAATTTTACTTTTTCAACTTATGAACAATCAACTGCATAAGAAAATTTTTAATGTTTTTCTCAGATTTTTTTTATATTTATATGACAATATCAACCTAAATTCATGATGTTCTCCAGTCTAATTATTATTGCTCAAAATAAATTTGGAGTTTTTTCAAAAATACAATTCAATTGGCCAAATAAAATTTTCATTTTACTTAACTATCCAATTTGAGGAGACCCAATTTTTATTTTTTATTTTTTATTTTTCAGACAGGCAGGAGACCCAATTTTTAAAAGCACTCTTTATACACAAAAAGGAGGGGGGGAATATATATATATATATATATATATATATATTTATAGGTTGCACCATACAAAATTGAGATCAATTAATTAATTTTAGTTACTTTTTCCAACCAGTTAAAAATATATTGCAAATATTGTAAGAATAATTTTAAATTGGCATTTAATTATAAAATAAAGTTCAATATACAGTCACAAGCACAAAACAAATTCAACAAACCCAACAAATATAATAAAGAAATAAAAAAGATTGATATCTATAATTTTAATTTCACAATTGCATTCACAATTCTTTTGCCAACTCTTTTGTTATTGTGAGTGAGAATTATGAAACTTAACGAGTCTTTAGCATTTATCATTTTAAAAAAAATTAAAAAAAAAAATCTCCAAGTAAAACTCTTGGCTTCTTAGAGCTCGTTTGGCAAGTATGGGTTTCAAATTTTTTTGGCTAAAATAGACCCAAAAAAAAAAAATACTTTTTAGCCCAATAAGATAAAGCATCACATCCAAACTATAATCATTACATTCTTTCTCTTACAAAAAGTCAAAAAAGTCAAAAAATTCTTCTCAAACGAGACTTTTTAGCCCAGGCTAAAAAAGTCAAAAAGTTAAAAAGTCAACCCACTTCCCAAACGAAGCCTTAGTAAGATGCAAAAAAAATTTAAAACCTAAAATCTATAGAAATTATGTTAAATAATTGAACAAGTCTAAAATTACATAAATCAATCACAAAATCAAACACAATTTTTTCATGTGTCTTATTTTTATTATGTTTGATTTTATGATTTATTTCTATATTTGTTAAATAATTTTTAAAGGTCGTTTGGGATGTGAGTTGATTTTTTGAAATTTTTTGACTTTTGTGAGAAAAAAATAAAACGATTATGAATTGAATGTGACATTTTATCTTACTTGACTAAAATAATTTATTTTGTCTTATATAACTATTTTAGTCCCAATGAAACATCCCAAACAAGCACTTATTTTTTTGGAACAGCACATGAATCACCTCCAGTAAGATGTAAAGCCATTCCATGACTGGCTGATAAAAAAAGAGTATAATAAAGTAAGAGATCGACCCTTTAGTCACATTCAGTCACTAGCATGCAATCCATGACTTAACTTTAAAATTTTCATCACTTCTACGCCACAATCACAAAACTCCTGTAACGACTACACCCCACCAACCACCTATCCCATATCTTTATTTTAATGATCAAAAAAAGAAAAAGAAAGAAGTATATCGAGTTCTATGTACATTGATGACTATTATGAGTAAATTGAGTGGTTATATGGATTGGCTTTGGTGCTGATGCATTAATAATAATGGATTTTAAAGTATTCGTGATTGGACTAGATGGCTACACGATTTACGCCATGCATGGATAGCCTTTAAATAAGTTTTTGGATATGGTTTGACAAGATGGAGAAACAATTGGAGATGGTTTCTCAAGATGTTTTGCTAAATTTTAATTTAGAATAAATTACAAACACACATTTTGATATTTACTTAAATTATAAATTACTTTATGTGGTTCTATAAATTACATTATCTTTCTTAAGGTTTCTAATTTCATAATATATAGGTCATTTTATTAATAAATTATCAAGTTAATTAATAGTTTTTAATAATATTAAAATTTTATTTTAACTAATAATTTAAATAATTTTATTATTGTACAGATGAACAGTTAGAAATTTTATTTTTTCAATCAATTTTGTTAAATAAAAAATTTTGACAGAGAGGTATTTGTAATTTTTCAAACCACATGAGACAATTCATATTTTAAACAAACCTCAGAAGGTGTATTTATAATTTACCCTTTAATTTAGTAGGTGTTTTTTTTGGGAGAAAAGTTTATTTGTTACACAAATTTATATACAGAATTCATATCAAAATAATGTAATACTAGATTTTTTTATAATTAAATATTATTTTAGAATAATGATTTGTCCCCCTAATTTCCTCCCCCTGAATCCTCCTAATTTCAGAAGAGAGAGAGAGAGAGAAGAGAAGAGAGGGAAGAGGAGGAGTTCAGAAGAGAGGGAAGAGGAGGAGCTTGATCGTCGTCCTCTGCCCGATCGTCGTCTCCGGCAGCCCCCGCCTCTGCCCGATCGTCGTCTCCGGCAGCCCCCGCCTCTGTGTCGCCTCCGCCTCCTCCTCCCCGTGGTTATGGCCCCCTCCAGTCCTCCTCCTCCTCCTCCTCCTCTTTCCTTCTCTTATCTTCTCTTCTCCTTCTTCCTTCTTCTCCCTCATTTCTGATTGAACCAGGAAAAAAAAAAAAATGCAGAAACGACGTCGTTTCTGGGATTAGGGGGATTCGGGGGGACTTTTTTCGAGCGACGTAGCATTACCGATTATTTTAATGAACATTTGTTTTAAAATGATTAATATCAATATACCCATTTATAATATCACTCTTTTAGAGTACTTTTCACACCATAACACAAAAGTTATTGAGTGCCATATGTAGCAATGCCTCAAAGGTAAGAAAAATTGAAATTCAGCGTACATTTTTAACGAAAAATTTTAAGTGATAAATTTTGTCAATTTAAATAATTGAAGTTATAAATTTTTTTATTAATTTATAAAAAAATTATGAAAGCACCACTGATTTATAATTTTTTAAAAAAATAATACATTGTCACATGTTGCATGCTATTTCAAATTTTTTTCTGTTTTTTCATTTTGGACAGGCAAATCTTCAACTTGAGTGTATAATTTAGGATAAATTACACTTTGCCTCCATAAAATTTCATCCATTTCTTACTTTGGCCCTTTAGGTTTATTTTTTTCAATTTGGCCCTTCATGTTTGCAATTTTTCTCACTTTAAACCTCATCTTTGCAATCCTTCTCACTTTGACCCTTTAAGTTTAATTTTTCTCACTCTAGCCCTTTATGTTTGCAATCATTTCCACTTTGACATTTCATGTTTGCAATCCTTTCCACTTTATTTCTAGACTAACTTCCATCAAAAAAACTAACAGAATCTGCCACATCGACAACACATCAGCTTCATGCGTAATGTAAAAAATTCACTAAAGATGTAAAAATTGAAAAATTGAAAACAAAAAAACTGAAATTTTTATTTAGTTTAGTGAACTTTTTTTTCAAATTTATTTATAAACATTATTACATTATAGATGCATCGAGATTATATGCACCTAAAAAAATAAAAAAATAAAAAATAAAACTAAAAAAAGGAAAAAAGTTCACTAGAGATGAAAAAAAATGATAGTAAACTTTTCATTTCAAAATTGACAATACAGGTATTTGAGTCAATATATTTTCATTTTTTTTTTTCGTCTTTAGTAAACTTTTTTTCTCTTTTTAGTTAAATTTTTTTTTACTTTTTTAGGTGCATATAATCTAGATGCATCTATAATATAATAATGTTTATTCATAAATTTTTAAAAAAAAATCACTAATGACTAAAAAAAATCTAATTTTTTTGTTTTCTATTTTTTATTTTATGCATCTTTAGTGAATTTTTTATATCATACATGAAGCTGATGTGTTAATGATATGGCAGGTTCTGTTGGTTTTTTAGATGTAAGTTAGTTTAGAAGTAAAGTGAAAAGAATTATAAACATAAAGGATCAAAGTGGAAATGATTACAAATATGAAGGGGCAAAGTGAAAAAAATCAAATTTAAAGAGTCAAAGTAGGAAAAATTACAAATATAAAGGGTCAAATTAAAAAGATTTAAACTTAAATGGTCAAAATGAGAAATGGATAAAATTTTATGGAGGCAAAGTGTAATTCACCCGTATAAGTTATAATGTGATTAGCCATGCCACCAGTCAAATGCACGAAAATCATTTCTATGAGGTTAAAAATATAATATAAATAATAAAAAAATTATTTTTAATTATTTAAAATTTTAAATGAATTGATATTTACCAATTTAATAAAAATTACATTAATATAAATTTGTAAGTATGTATGTTTTAAAATCCCAAATGGGTCCCCACCTCCCACTATGGCAGATGGAATACTTTTCCTGCTGCAATGCAAAGATAATGATTTGAAAGCGAGAGTGCAGAGGAGCTGGCTGGGGTAATGGCCGGCCCTGTTTCGACACTTCTATTCACTCCCAAACAATTAATAAACCAAATAGTATTTGGGTCGCCTGCATTTACTCTTCTATTTTACTATTACTTTACCAATCTCCCACAGCTTTACTTCTTTGTATCCACTTGTCTCTCTCTCCATATTCAAATATCTTCTCTCTGTATATATAAATTACTTCTCTTCTCTCCACAGGAAGGAACTATTCTTTCTCGAGTAAAACTACATCGAAGATGGCTAGAGAAATACAATCCATATCTATTGCAAATGAAGCCGAAGAAGAAGACGACGAAGCATTGTCACTGTGTGATCTTCCAATCAGCGAAGCAAATCAATCAAGAAAACAAGAAGAAGAAGAAGAAGAAGAAGAAGAAGCTCCATCAATCAAGACCAAGATCGAAGAAGACTTTGATTTCGGTTCGTTGGGTGGCTCCGTTTCGACAGAACCCGTAATGTGTGCCGCCGATGACGTCTTCTTTCGAGGCCAAATTCTACCGTTACGTCACTCAATTAGCTCCGACAGTTGCTTGGCTGCGTTACGAAAGGACAGCCGAAACCCTAGCCGGTGCGTCTCAAGGTCCGAGTCCATGGACCATTGCTATTCATCGAGTGGTTTCACAAGTGTCAGCAGTAGAAGTAGCAGTATTCGGAGTCACAATTCATCAAGCAGCGCCAGTTCCACCTTCGCCGCCGCCGCAATTCAGAAGCAAAGAATTCGAAACCAGTTTCATTCCCACCCAAGCCCTACGCCCCAGATCCGGGTTTCGAGCTCTCGGTATGGAAATGTCGGTGGTCACCGTAGTAGTACTAGTACTAGTACTAGTCATAAATCGACGCTATGGAGCTTTTTCAGAGTGGGTTTGGTCCGAGCACCATGGCCAGAGATTGAATTGCAAGACCTCAAAGTTCGAAACAACAACACAAGGAGTTTCGGCAGTCGAAACAGCACTAGCAGCACCAGTAGTAGCAAAAATGGTTCCGACATCGATAAGAAGAAGAAGAAGAAGCAGAGATTGATGTTCAGCAAAAATGGTGGATTATTGTTTGGGGGTTGTAAGTGTTCAGTTAATGCAGTTAATGACAGAACTGTTCCTTCAAGGGTTGTTGTTATGGTTAATAGTAGTCCTAGTAATAATGGAGGACAAGGAAATGAAAGAAAAGATGAGAAAGCAGTGAAGCAGAAGAAGACAAAGCAGCAAAATGGAAAGCAAACGATGTCGCGTCACCGAACGTTTGAATGGTTAAAGGAGCTTTCGCTTGCAGGCGTCCCAGATGAGGCATAGATTCACGCATGCTTTATTTTATTGTTGTTGTTATTATTATTACTTTCATTAGCTTTTTGTTCTCCTTCTTCTTTAGTTTAAATTAAATGATTTTGTATTGTATTTGCGCCAGAAGATAAATATTATTTATAATTGAATTTATTTTCCAGTTCCATTTTATTTCCTCTGTACGGAAATTTTCAAGTGAGTCAGATTTTTATTTTATTTTTTTAACTTTTTGTCTCTAGTAAATTTTTTTTAAATTATACCAATTTTTTTTTTTTGTGTATACAAAACTAAAAATAATTTTTTTTTTTTGAAATTTTTTTAAAAAGTCAAAATAAGCACAAAAAAAGGGGTCTATTTTTGTCTTTTCCATTTTTTTTTTTTTGAAATTATTTTTAAAAAGTTAATTTTCCGTCACTCCCGTCCAGTATAATTTAAAAGGTGAAATTACAATCCAATTGATATTTATAAAAATAATTGTAAATAAATAATATATTTTACTTGTTACTACTTGAGAGGGAGATTTATGAGCTAAATTGGGCCGTGGTAAAGGCCGGGAAAATTGTGGGCCGTGGTAATGGCCGGGCAAATTGTGGGCCGAACACAATTGGGCCATGGTAGCTTGGGCCTGTCCGGAAAGGTTTTGCTTGGTTAAGGCACAGAGCATGTGGGACCAAACTACTTGGCTTGTTGGTGCGGAAGTCGGTCTACTGGGAGTTCAGTTGAGATGTCTACCTGTCTGCATGGGTTTCACGATTCATACGTTAGCTCGGCAGGAAGACCGACGACTAACCGACTCGACCTACCTCGAGCTCGGCTTGCCGGAATGTAGCCGAGTTCGGTTGTACAGGAGCTCGGCGAATGGTTCATTAAGGTATGCCGCACAGCGCGGTCAGGAGAAACCGAGGAGGTTCCGCCGGTGTGCCGAGCTCCATCGAGGTATGCTAACAGTTTGGTTAGGTGGTGATTGCTGGATTTGTGCTGACAGATAGGATAGCAGCATCACGTATCAAGAGACTAACGGGAGTAGATTTGGGGCGCAGAAGGTATATAAGCGAGTCTGTGCCCCCCATACCTGGGCAGATGACACAATTTGGTGAGAAGAACACTAAGCACAACTCCGTCCTCTCTCTCTCTATCCCTGTGTGTGTGTCTAACTTGATCGCCGGAGGGGTTTTCCGGCCACACACCGCCGGGTAGCTCACCGACGTTGTGCTAGCAGGTCGATCGGACTGGCAAGAGCTTGGAAGAAAAGAGTGCCGGCTTGCGTGAATATTTGCTCCCCGCACACCACTGAAAAATAATATCTCCAATTTAAAAAAGCTCAATAAAAAAAATATAAAAAATCAACAAAAATAAAAAAAAGCAAACCCTAAACATACGAAAAAAAATATTGCAATGATATGATTGAGATACTATTTTGGGCTAAAATAGTCATATAAGACAAAATTAGATATTTTATTTAAGTAGGATAAAATGTCATATCCAACTCATAATCATTTTATTTTTCTCTCATAAAAATCAAAAAAGCCAAAAAAAACTTATCCCAAAATGAGGCTTTTTTGACAATATCACTTTTTAACCCAACGGTCAAAAAGTCACGAAAAAAATCAAAAAGTAAACAACCTATACCAAAAATAAAAATTTTCTTTTCTCTATACTTTTTTACATCATATTTCAACAAAAAAAATCAAAGAATTACTAAAAAAAAACCTATTTTCAAACAAGGCCAAGCCAAAAAGTCAACTCACATTCCAAACAAAGACATATAACTGTTGTTATAAAATTAACAGGTGCTTAAATTTTTAACTTAACAAAAGTTTACAGCCTTGTTTGAAAATAGACTATTTTAGTAATTTTTTTAGTTAGAATATAAGATAAAAAAAATTAGTATGTTTAGAATGACATTTTAATTTGTTATGAAAAGATATACAAAGAGTAGAGAGAAAAGAAAATTTTTGACTTTTTTATATGGATTGTTGACTTCTTATTTTCTTTAGTAATCTTGTAACTTTTAAACTAAAATAGTGCATTGTCAAATGAGACCTAAATCTACACTTTTTCTTAAAACATTTTTCTGATTAATTTTTATTTTTTACATTACATGAAGTCTTAGATATTTTCATTGAATTAATGACTGGTTTAATAATGTTAGGAAAAGGGTAGCCGTGATGGGTGGAAATGATCAGTGGTGGTGGGAAGTGAGTGAGTGTTGTGGTGGTGGTGGCCTGGCGGTGCTTGTCATGATTAAAGTGTGAACTTTGATGCTTTTATCTGTGTGTGTTTCTGTGGTGTGCGACAATTCCATTTCCTGTTCAAGAACACGGGGAGAGAGGAGAGAAAATGGGAAATAGCACGCCAATTGTCCTACAATACTTTAATATTTTTCGGCCTGATTCAGAAAATGAGTCGTAGTGGGCCAATTTTGTGAAATTTATTTACAAAGAACAAGCTGATTTTGAAGTGTGAACATATATTTTTATTTATTTTTTTAGCGCGTCTTGAGAATGAAGAAAATGGTAGCCAAATTAAAATCTTATCCTAAGATGATCACACTTTAAAATTTGAATCAGCATTTGACAATTGCTCGTGACTGAGACACAAAAGTACATGTTCGATATTCGTGTGTAGTTGTCAATAAATTACAGAATTCTCTCTCATTGATGATAAACAATTTTTAAAATAGAATTATAAGATGTTGTAGCACATCAACATGAACTTATTTGATGCCGTAGGATACCTCTATTAGGAAGTGCTTTTTGGGTTGGATCGCTTATAGCATGGCACAAAACATCTCTAGTAACGGACAATACTTTTAAGTAGGGCTTAAACTGTATGTATAACGTTCAATGAAAAATAACATACATACATAATAATTTTCATATAAAATTTAAGATAAAAATGATGTACTAATGATATTCTTGTAATTATGAGCTAGAGTGGTGAAGATATTAACTTTTAATGAATGGTTATAAATGAGACATATTAGTGTAAGTTTTTTTGTATACAAATTATGTTTATATAGTATTAGTCATGCTTTATACATCATCAACAGCCCCTTTTCAAACATTGACAAAAACAATACCTCTCTACTTTGGTCACACAGTGATTTTTAGAGCTTGATTGTGTGATAAAGAAATGAATTTGAGAAAAGGAAATTTATTGCATAATGATCACAGAAACAACTGCCTCTGCATAATGATCTCAGTGACACAAGGAAATTTATTGCATTTTGCAGTGAAGATCAAATCACAATTTGATGCATTAGTGGGGACTGAATGGTCAGTATTCTCAAACTAGAACAGTACCAGTTGGAGCATTAATTTGCCCAGTATATGATGAAGATGAGAAGATTGCAAGAAGATCAGCCCAGAAGAACCAATTCAAAACATGGTTTGGTTTTTGAACATTTGCCAACACTCATACCTACACTAGTTGCGGCTGAACAACATGGGCTCTAAGTAAGACTGCAACAAGTCAAGCCGAGTCGAATTTAGTATGTTTGGATTTGTTTATTAAAATTTTAACAAGTTCGAGTTTAACAAACATAATAAAAATTTAACTAAATTCAAACAAATCATTATCGAGGCGAACTTGAGCCTATTCACGAATAGCTCTAGCCCTGGCTCTAAGAAGTTATTTGGTGGTCTTCGAGTACCATTCATTTGATGACATTTGTCATGTTACAAACAAAAATAAAAGAATAATACTATATGTACACATTAGTATACTAACAGATGATGTGACATCATTTGTATAATTTTGGGTACTTGTAAGTTGTATAAATGTGGTCAATAATAATATCATAACACTAGTTAGTATACTAATATGTACACTAATTGGTATACGTAGTACCATCGAAAATAAAATTAAGACAACACATAGACTTGCTCCAAACGGCAAAATAAATTTTCCATGGGCTCGTGCAGTTTAATACAAAGCCCTGATGTGGCCCAAAAACATTCACGCATATGATGTCCAGCCCTTTCATGGCTCAATAGGGTACTTGGGCTGATAGACTCAATCTGGCAGTATCAGAGTCCAATGGAGAATTTGCAGCCTTGACATCCATTGCTTATAAGCCCTTCTCTTTTTCTTTTTTTTCTTCTTTTTTTTTTTTTGTTTTGTATGTGTGTGTGTTTAAATTTTATATTTATTCACAAATTTAAAATTCACACTCTAAATTATACAAACAGCAAAAATAAAAATAAAAATGCTAGCTATAACGACAAAGCTAACCAATACAAGTCTGAAGCCGAAATGGGCCACACGATTACATGAGGCTTGTGACTAAAAGCAAGAGTAAATTTTTTATGATTAGTTGTTCGTGTCAATTTGCGCACACCGTGATCGATTTTATAATTCTAAAGTTAAAGACTGAGTAAACATTCAATGACTTCTTGAAATGACTCAAACTCGAGATCTTCAATTTTATTCTTAAGTCTTTGTCGTTCAGTCAATCTCTTGGGGTTCTAAATGCAAGAGTAAATAACACATAATACTTTTAAAATATTTAATAATTTTACTTTTTTTCAACCGGCACAGTTAAAATTTAAAGGAACTTAGTTGTGTTTGCTTTATAGATTTGGAAAAGTAAATGAAATATGAATAAAATATAAATTATATATCATTTATTTTTTTCTATTTTATTTTCTAAATTACTATTCAAATCTATGACCAAAAGTAAGAATGGCAACGGGCTGGGGCGAGGCGGAGGATTACACTCCCCGTCCCCGATCCCCGAAGGTATCACCATCCCTGTCCCCGCCCCCGATCCCAGGCAGGGAACCCATCACCTCGCCGTCCCCGTCCCCTAACGAGGATCGGGTTTCCCCGACCTTGAAAAATATCCTTCTCTCTTGGATAATGCAAAGCTCTCTGGCGAACCACTTCCAATTTCGGAGCAATAATCGTGTCTCTCTCTCTCTCTCTCTCTCTCTCTCTCTCTCTCATGGCCACGGTTGGAGTAACTGTGTCCAACGCCGACATATGTTTATTGAGCCTCGGGTGCACGTTAACCATTCTATGTGTTCTTTTTCTTCTATGTCTGCTTATTCTTTGTCCTCAAAATTGGGCCTCTCTTCTCTGCAACTCCACAATCCTTCGTGGGTGAGAAAACTCGTAATTCGAGCCGCAAGAACTGAGTCCAAAGGTGTCTCTCTTGGCTTCAGAGCTCCTCACTTTCAAGTCCCTCTCTTCTAGTTTTCAATTCCTTACATATCAAAGTATTTATTTAGTAGGCCATTTTATGATTTCTTAACATAAATTAATTTTTTTCTTTTGCTTTCTCTATTGTGATTTAGCTTCCTGAGCTGCTTACTAGGAAATTGTGAAAATTGGAGGACTTTGAAGCATACCTTGCTTTGCTAGTAACGGGGACGAGGCCAAGACAGAGGAATCTATCACCGTCCACGGCCTGAAAATCGTCAGAGATTTATTTTCGAATACTATTCCTGACCCGTCAGGATATTTTTTGAAAAAAAATCGTTCTAATCAAGATTGGGGAGGCGAATCCCCGTCAGCTCAAATTCAAATTACCATCCCTAACCAAAAGACAGGGTTAGAGATAATAGAAAATTTAGGAGGATATGAAGGAGGGAGCTCCTGTGTTACTTGGCTCTTGCAATCCAAA
The DNA here is from genome assembly GCF_055761805.1 of Camellia sinensis. NCBI lineage: Eukaryota > Viridiplantae > Streptophyta > Magnoliopsida > Ericales > Theaceae > Camellia > Camellia sinensis. The sequence continues at coordinate 216,173,498 of NC_138961.1, forward strand.
AATGATTGATCAAATCAACCTTCTGTAAAGCTTTTAAAAGTAAGAAAGTCAAAGTCAAGCAAGTTTGCCAAATGTCATGGAATTTACTATTTTTCGTAGAAATTATTGTCCCATTCTTATATTAGACACTGACTTGACCATCCTTGTCTTCCCATTTGAAATTTACGAAGTAAATTCAACAAATTGAGCTTTTTCCACCACAAAACATACATTTCAATACATTTGGGTGATCACGGATACTTTTAATCTGTTTTGACTCCTTTTATTTCTCTATTTATATATATATATATATATTAAAAGTTATAAAAAGTCAAAAAAATTAACTTTTAATCTACTTTCCAAACAACCGAAGGTCTTGATAACCACATCTATTAAAAGAAAGAAAAAATGTTATGTAATTTTTTTTTATTAAATTGACAATAATAAATTTTTAATATTTAAAATTAAAATGATAAGAATAATTCAATTATTATAATAATTTGTAAATTAAGTTTGTAAGAAAAAATTATATAACATTAAGGATTGTTCCCTTAATTTATGAGAGAGAGGCAACAATTTGAATAATAAATTAACAATTGTAGTATTGAGAGAGAGGCATGGACAGAAAAACCAACATAAAATAAAACCCGAAAAAATATTTTCAAGAAAAAATTTACATTAGACTCACAACAATTATCCTATAAATTACGATATCATGTCTGTGAATGCTTTGACTTTCAGTGATTTTCAAGGCTTCAATGTATGAAAACGTGAACTACCTCTAAACCAAGTACCCAACAAGAGTACAAACTAGAATTAGAGTAAAAAATGACTCCATCTGGTGGAGTTGATTAGGACATATATAGAAAATGGATCCTTTTGTTTGAACTCTTCTTCATTCTTATAATATGTGCAATTTGCATATACACCTCAACTATTTTTTTTAAAAAAAATTTATATATACTATGGCCATGTTTATTTAAAGAATAATTATATAAAAATAAAAAATTCATATCTAATTTTCAAACATAATAATGTGTTTCATTGTGATTTTTTCACTTCAAAACAAAACATAATTGAAAGTGGATTTATTTACAATAATGACATTGCCACATCGTTTTTGTTAAATTTTTGTATGAATTTTACATATGAATATAATTTTACTTATTTAAATGGACATAGTCTTCAAATTAGAATACATAATTTTATATTTGGTTAACAAAATTAAAATATGGATTAATAACCCATTGGATGTAGTATCTCTATACGGGACAATTGAATTTTAAGAGCATCTGCAGCAGTTTACTTAACTTTTACCCTAAAATATTATTAAAAAATTTATTTTCTATTTTAGAAATTATTTTTTCATTTACTTCTCTCAACAAACCCCCCATTCTTTCCCTAAAATATTGTTAAAATATTATTTCTTTATTCTTTCACTTTTTCATCTTCTTCTTGGATGGAAATTAAAGATATGAACATTGAAGATACCCAATTCCACTTCTACACAGAAAATGTCTTGAGAAATTGAGGTACACTTCCCAGATAAATTTGAACTCATCAACCCAGCTCAGAAAGCAATGGGCTTTAATCAGAAAATCGAAAGATGGACTGAGTAAAGAACGTGAAAGAGTTAGAAAATGGAGATAATGTGAGAATTAAAATAAGTATTTCCTTCCATGTATTACATTGTATCATACTCTCAACTTTATGTGGTGTCATTCTTTATGAATAACGTCTAATAAGTTATGCTGGGTCCAATGATCCCTTTGGATCAATAGTCCCAATGGACTGCATAGCATCACAAATACTTTAGGTGTATAAAATGATATTTTTCACTAATAATAATCAAAATGTCATAACAAAACAAAATAAAACAACAACTAGAAAAATTATTGAGCTAACCAATCAGTCCCATGCCCTCAACATGTTTTGAAAACACCTTCACAGAAAGACCTTTGGTCATGGGATCTGCAATCATCATATTGGTACTAATATGCTCAATGCTGACTTCTTGCTTCTTAACACGATCTCGAATAGCAAGATACTTTATGTCAATATGCTTGCTTCGGCTACCACTTTTGTTGTTGTTAGAAAAAAAAAACCGCAGCCGAATTATCACAGTAAACCTTTAATGGCCTAGAAATTGAATCCACAATTCGAAACCCTGTGATAAAATTCCTTAACCAAATAGCCTGTGAGGTTGCTTCAAAGCAGGCTATAAACTCTGCTTCCATTGTTGACGATGCAATTATCATCTCTTTGGCGCTCTTCCATGAAACAACACCGCTTGGTAGCAGATAGATATATCCTAAAGTGGATTTTCTAGAATCTTGACAACCCGCAAAATTCGAGTCTGAATATCCAACCACCTCAAGACAGTCAACATGCTTGTAAGTAAGCATGTAATCCTTGGTTCCCTTTAAGTACCTCATGATTTTCTTTGCAGCCTTCCAATGTTCCATTCCTGGATTGCTTTGGTATCTTCCAAGCATCCCAACTGCAAATGCAATGTCAGGTCGTGCACAAACCAGAGCATGCATTAAACTGCCTACGGCAGACGCATAGGGAATGCTAACCATTTGTTCCTTTACCAAATCATTCTTCGGACATTGACTTAAACTGAATTTGTCACTCTTTAAAATGGGTGTTGCATTAGAAGTGCAATCACTCATCTTGAATTTCTCCAAAACTCTTTCAATGTAGGCTTTATGAGGTAGTCCTAATATCCTTTTGGACCTATCTCTGTGAATCTCTATGCCAATGACATAAAAAGCTTCACCCATATCCTTCATTTCAAAATTTTGAGAAAGAAATTGTTTAGTATCATGTAACAATCCCAAATCATTAGATGCAAGTAAAATGCCATCCACATATAGAACTAAAAAAATGTATTTGCTCCCACTAACCTTAAGGTATATACAGCTGTCCACAACATTCTCCGTAAAACCATATGAAGTAATAACATTGTGAAACTTTAAATACTACTGTTGGGAAGCTTGTTTTAGTCAATATATGGATTTCTTGAGCTTGCAAACTAAGTGACTACCTTTATCAGAACAAAAACCTTCAGGTTGGTTCATATATACTTCTTCCTCAAGATCCCCATTTAAAAATGTCATTTTCACATCCATTTGATGGAGCTCTAAATCAAAATGAGCTACTAATGCCATGATAATTTGAAATGAATCCTTCTTAGAAACCGGATAAAATGTATTATGATAATCGATGCCTTCTCTTTGAGTGAAACATTTAGCTACGAGTCTGGCTTTATATTGTTTAACATTGCCATTTGAGTCTTTCCTAGTATTATAGACCCATTTACAGCCAACCGCTTTAACTCCTTTAGGAAACTCGACAATTTTTCAAACTTGATTCTTAGCCATAGATTCCAACTCTTCCTTCATGGCATCATACCATAATTTAGAATCATCCCTATTCATGGCATTGGCAAATGAAATAGGATCATCTTTAGGTCCGATGTCAAAATCAGACTCTATTGAGTATACAAAATAATCACTAGAAATTGCTGACTTTCTAGCTCATGAGGATCTTCTTAATTCTGTAGTCTCAATTGGGACTTGAGCTACAGGCTCTATGTTGACTTGTTCCTCTTGTGGTGGAAGTTCTTAAATTTGTTGATTTTCAAGGATATCAGGTTAATTATCCTGAAAGACAACCAATTCACCTATATTCACAGGTGTTATATCTGGATCCCGTGATTCCTTCCACTCTATCTTTCGAGGGTGACTCCCACTAAGGTCAACTTCCTCAATAAACTTAGCGTTTCTAGCTTCAACAATTCTAAGTGAATTTGAAGGACAATAAAATCTGTAACCCTTGGAGTTTTCCGCATAGCCTATGAAAAAACTACTAACTGTTCTGGGGTCCAATTTCTTTAAATGTGGGTTATACTCCCTCACTTCAACTAGACAACCTCAAACATGTTGGTGTCTTAAACTTGGCTTCCATCCTTTCCATAACTCAAACGGTGTTTTGGGAACAACCTTGGATGAAACCCTGTTTAAGATATACACAGGGGTTTTGAAAAATCCCAAGACCAAACACATGTAATTCAACCTTATATTAGAATTTGCTTAAAAATTGGACCAAAATAAATTCCATAAGCCCAACACATAGTGTATTCATACTCTTATTTCACATGAATTTTCAATGCATAAATAATTATTTTAATGCATGTAATATAATATTACATTATTTTAGATAACATGCCAATGAATCTCAAAAATTATAAAAACTAAAAGAACATGTTATAATTCACTGTATGAGATTTAATTGAATTTGCTTACTATTTAAACATGCAACGATAATAAACAAAACATCCTTAACATCATGTTAAAATTTCTTTATGAAAATTCTAGAAATAAATTCAAGTCTTTCATGCCTTTTTTTTTTTATAAATAACCAAATAAATCCAAATAAAAGTATAAGAATTTTTAGATTTTATACAGAATCAGATTAAATATTTTGCTCTTTAAGGTGTGTGTCAAAAATAATAGTTAATGACACACAAGTCTTCTAAATAAAATAGATTCAGAGTAGGAGAAAATTCTAAATAAATGTAAATACCACTAGCACAAATCACAATGGACTCTACTATTGCAACAGTGCTTCCTTTTTCTTTAATAGTGATATTCAAAAGTCATGCAATATAAATTACTCATTCTGATTCTACAATGATTTTGAATTGTTAAATTTTATGGTGTGAATTAGATTCAGTATAAGACTGTACGCATCAAAACATTCAGTAAATTGCTGAATAAAATGTTCTACATTGTAAGATGTGGAAGTTTGATTTTATGTAGATGAAACAAATACTAACAACATAACAGAAGGTTGGCTCTGATACCAATTGTAAGAATTAAAATAATTTTAATTCAGAAAGAAGAATACCTCATGCCATGATATTTAAGCCTTTGAATCTTTATCCTTGAATGACCAAACTTTGAATGTGTAAAAAGTCCACTCACAGAACACTTTTACAGGACCATATGGGAAATATGAAAGGGACAGGGTTTCAAGCCTATTCTATTCACAAAACAACGTCTGTGTTTGATGGCTATCACAGGCATATATATAGATAGGCTTGGACCCATATCCAAGTGTAACTCCTTATAACTTCCCACCATCAGGGAAGTTGTAAAGTCTCATGAAATCATCATATAGGATAATGAAGAGATATGAGTTACCCATTAGTCATTAAACCAATTAAATATATATAATATAATATAAATAAATAAATAAAACAAACATGTGACATATGGGCCACTTTATGGATATTCTTACAGATAAAAGATTGGTTTGTGGGAGATTCACATCAGATTGTGTGAATAGAGAGAGAGAGAGAGGTGGTGATGATAATGAATCTTTATACACATATGCAAGTGCTTTGGGTGTCTTTTTTTGAGAGCAGTGACTAAGGGGGTCGACCGACCGGTCAATCGGTCGGACGTTCGAGGGGTCGACCAACCGGACGTCCAACAAAGCAATTTTGTCATATATGAGTGAGGTACAGTGACTCCCTAAATATTAGTTTAAGGTTGCTTATAAGAGAACTGATGGGGAGGTATAAAGAAGTTCCAACCCCCTAAAATAGGTAAGAAAATAATTTGGAGAGGCTGCTGAGGATGCTCCAAACCATTGTGAAATCTAAAATGAGAGATCAAAAGAAATGTTTAGATGAATAAGATTTTGTCAATTATTTTTCATAATCATGTACAAATAGAAACATAGAATATGAACGTAACTCCAATACTAACAATTTTAAAGAAGATAATATAATATAATTCAATCTATCAAAACAAATATGTTGTTTGTATACTTCTCAAATTATTAAATGTCGTATACTGTGATTTTTTTATAATGATAGTCTATTTTTTATGATAACAAGATGTTTATTATTAAAATATAATCCAATCATTCAAATTTAAAATTAAAGTAAAAGAAAATCAAACGTGCTGAGAAAAAAATTGAAAATGTCACGTAGTCTTTATGATTTAAGTTCATATTGTTTTGTTTCAATTTTAAATTTAAACTATTAGATTTTATGACAAAAAAAGATTGTAAGTTTGTAACGAGATTTATGACATGGAATCTTAATACCTGTGGGATAGACTGATGATAAAGCCTTAGGTTTTAGTGTTCAATTTTCAACGCTAGACAGATAAAACCTAGATTTTAGTGTCTAATTTTCAACTCAAGGACTAATGATAAAGATTTTGTATTGTCTAAGTGCCATTTTGGGAACATAGTAAAAAATCATGTTTTTCGACAAAATGTCTAAAAATGTGACTATTAAAAACGCAACAAAATTCCTTTAAGAAGTGTCAAAAACGCAGTCCCAAAATTACAAATTAAGGCCTATGAAAAAATAAAAAAAAATAATAAATCTCTTATGTTGGGTAAGGGTATTTTAGTCATTTTAATTTAATTTGACACTATAAATAAATATTAAACTAAAAAGTAAAAAGTCAACTTTTTATCAACTTCTCAAATCACTTTCAAAAAAATCAAAAAATTTAATAAAAAGTCAAAAATCGACTTTCTACTATTTTTCAAAACAATCCTAATTTTCAATGCAAGGACTAACGATAAAGATTCTGTATTTGATGCCTCTAAGTATATAAAAATTACACAAAAATCAATTAAGCTTTATAAATTTGTCATTTTACAACAACGTCCTTTTCAATTTTCATTTTTTAATTATATCAATGTTTATACGGTCCAAAATTTTGTTGAAACCAAGCCCCCTTTGTTTTAGTTACAGGGAGGGATAGAATTAGGATAAAGGTAGGACCTATTTAGTATTATATTTATTTGTAGATTTAAGGAAGGGATTGAGATGAAAGAGGAAATTAGGTTTGGCCTTAAAAAAAGGATTGAGATGGACGAGGTGGAAGTGGAGGTGGAGGTAAAGGTAGGAGTAGCATTAGAAAAATAATTCACTGGACTAGAAATTTTTATTTTTTTAAATTTTTTACATGTTGGACATTTTTTTGAACATTAATGTTTAATTTTTTGTATTTTTTGTTAAGTAAAAATTATTATTTTATTTGTTTTATTTTTTTCTGAATTTTTTTTTTATTTTTTTATTTTTTACATGTTGGGCTTTTTTTTTAACATTAATGTTTAATATTTTTTTAATTTGTTTTATTATTTTATATTCATTTTATATAAAAATAATTTAACAATTCCTATGCCAATAACTATCATCAAAACAAACACAATTTTATATAATCTCCTCACCATCAATCCTTTCACTAACAATTCATTTACTATTAATCTTTTCATTATAAATTATCTCCATTCTACCTCTAAAAGCAAACTGACCTAAGGTCTCATTTAGGAACAGACTTTTTTAGTAACTTTTTGGCTAAAATATGATATAAAAAAATTAGTATGTATGGGATGACTTTTTGATTTTTTACAAAAAGATGTGCAAAAAGTAAATAGAAAATGAAATTTTTGATTTTTTTATATAAGTTATTGACTTTTTGACTTTTTTAATAATTTTTTTAATTTTTTGACTAAAAAAGTCACTTGCTAAACGAGGCCTAAATTTATTAGCCATTAGATACTCTTTGATTTTTATAACTTGATCGATGAAATAATGAGTTTTATACTCTCCAGTCTCTTTGAGGATTGGACTAGATTAGTTGACGAGTTTTATTTTGATCATATTATTTTTTAAGTTTTTATATATAAATTATTTATTTTAAAAATATTAATTTAGTTTTTATTTTTTATAATTTTTTTTTAATTATTGGACTATTTTAGTTAATTAAAAAAATTATGTTTAAAATAATTTTTAATTTTTTTATAATTAATTTAATGATTATGAAAAAAACAAACACGAGTAAGGAGACCCCAGCAAACGCGAGTAAAACATTTTCCACTGCTGTACTCTGCATCCAAAAGAATCAGAGAGAAGAGACTTGGACAAAGATTCCATCGCTAAGAGACCCCAGCAACGAGAAATTGTTTGGTACTCTGGGTACGTCACAAGATGATACTTTTTATCAATCATAATATATTATATATCTTTATATATTTTAATCATTTAATATAAAATTATAAATCTCAACTCTCTCATTAACCACAAATTTCATTTGAAAAATTGGTTATTTTAATTTTTAATAATTATAAAATTTTTATATCTAAAAAGATAGTTAAATTTTTTTAATTTAATGTAATATTTTATATTATTAATTATTTTAACTTATTTTATTTTATTATGAATTTTAACCTAATAAAAAACGTAAACCCACTTTTCAAACAGGCCCACAATATTATTGGGACAACACCCTCACAGTGCCAAGACCAATCAGTAACCTCTGAAGCAACGGATAAGTTTCTCCTTCCACGTCAACGCCAAATCTACCTTTTACTTTGAACCATTTCGATCGACTGATCCTCCACCAAGATTACAATTCCCCGTCAACCATAAACGAACATCCAAATTTAAATAAGAAATTTAAAAAATTAAACAATTTAATATCCATTTTAAAAAAACAAAAAAACATACATTATAAATTATAAATACACTCTTAAGATTTGATTAAATACGAATTATCCTCTACAGTTGTGGAAATTACATCTCACATTTTGAAATTTCTAATTTCATAACAAATAGCATCTTTTAATAACAACTTACCAAGTCAATTAATAGTTTTTAATAGAGAAAATTTATGATAAATCCAATTTAAAGAGTGTCTAAGGCATTAGATCCAATGAATATTTTTTGTTAGTAAAAGGTCTACATTTTGTGAAATAGTTTGGTGAGAAGTCTTATAAGACATTTTTTTTTCAATTTTACCTATTGACTTATTTTTTATCTATTTGACTTTTTGTTGACTATCTGTTCAATTTTTTACCCTATCTATTCAAATTCTATGGATTTCTCTCTCTATCTGTTCAAATTCTATGAGTTTTTCTTTATTCTTATCTGTCAAAACAATATCTATTGAAATATATTGTTTGTTTAATTTTTCATCTGCTTAATATTTTTTTATCTGTTTAACTATTTATTTTTTTATCTATTCATTCCTCATCATCTATCTATGACATTAAATATAAGAAAACAACAAAACAATGCACCAAAAAGAGAAATTATATGTTCAATCAAACACACATATCAGATCCAAACAATACCCCTGAATAGATAAAAGAATTTCAGAGTGTGTTATTCACTGATTGAAAAACACAAGACCAAATTAAATCTATCTGTCAAAAACAACAACAACAACAATAACAACAACAAAGAAAAAAAAATTCAGATCATCATTAATAAAAAGAAACAGCCAGATCACTCAAAAAATTTCAAACCAGAAACAAATCTAACACAGACAACCACGATTACTACAACCAAAGAAATCTCACTCATCACTCTTCTTCTCTAGATCTGACTTATTTCCTCCAAATCTGACTTCAGATCTATATTCATATAAACACACAAAGAACCACCATCACCAGATATTTATATAAACACACAGAGATCGGACCACCAAACAACCATCAACTATCAGTAGAGTCATTAATGACAATGGCGACAATAATCGAAGCGGCTCTAGCTACGATGAAGAGCCGAATTGGTAGTCCGATCTCGATCTAGACAGTGAGAGGACAATGATGGACTGGCAAAGACAAAGGTGAGACGGTAACAGCATACTCGCGGAAGCAGAGGTGAAGCGACTCCGGCGATGATGAATGACCGAATTGGTGGTCTGATCTCGATCCCGACAGTGAGACTACAACGGCGAACTTGCGAAGGATCTTGATCGTAACAGTAAGATGGAGACGGAATATTCACGAAAGCAGAGGTGAAGAAGAGAGAGAAAGAGAAAAGTTAGAGGCAATGGTAGACTCGCAAAAGCGGAGGTGAAAAAGAGAGAGAGAGAGAGAGAAAGAGAGAGAGAGAGAGAGAGAATAGTTGGTTTGGTCATTTTTGTGACAACCCCAATCCATAGTTAGTCCATAATACATTATTACAAATTCTAATTAAGTGGTTAAGCTAAATTATGCGCTAATTGTGTGATTTGCATGTTATTTGAATTCCTATCTGTTAATCGTAGGAATATTTGTTCAGAATTCTACTTTGTTCTGTTAATTAATGGCCTTATCAGCATCTGAACATGAAACTGACTAGGTCAACGTGTAATTTAGAATTTTTGGAATATTACAATGAGTATAATTAGAACTCAATTCGAAATCAAATAATTAGAATAAATTGATTAGAATTAAATAAGTCTAACCAAACTTAATTAAGTCCTATTATCTAAGCCTATATAAGGCCACTTGTAACTCATGAACTATATTCTCTACACCTCATTTCTTGAACAAAATGTAGAGAGAGAGAGAGAGAGAGAGAGAGAGATTGAGTTTAACTCAAGAGAAAGGAAAGATTTGAGAGAAATATTGAAAATTTGGCTTGAATCTAAGCTAATGACTTGGAATTGGAAAGAACAACTTATGACTCTTGCTAATTCAAGACTTTAGGTGAGTAATCAACTCCTAACTTTTATGTTTCAGCCATTAATCATGTAGATTCAAGAAGTTTACGTGATTTAACAAGAGAATTGAGGTAAGGAAAAAGAAAAGAAGAACACTCCATGCATGCATGCATAATTCATAGATTTTGAGTTTAAATTTCAACAAATACTCACATGCATGGTGTTCTTTATGCTCAAGTTTGGGAAGTGAACATGTTTTTACACTTTTCACTCCATGAATCCATGTTTTGGAAGTTTTGAATTCATATCATTACATGCATATGATTATATGTAAAGTTTTAACTTGGTTTTGAAGAATTGATTTGTGTTTGGGCCTTGATTTTACGAATTAACCTTTATTTCATGTTTTACTACAAGTTTCGAAGTATTTTCTAAAGTTTTTGGCCCGAATGAACAAGCTTGAAGCTTTGGAATTGAGTTTTGAACCTTGTAGAGCAATTTAGAAATTTCAGAATTCGTAGGATTCGCTCAAGCGATGGTACATTTGCTCGAGCGTAATTTGTGAGCTTTCAGAAGTTTTGTAGAGATTAATGGTTGGCTCGAGCAACCATCCTTTATTTTCAGTCTTGGCTCGAGCGACCAAGAAATTAGCTCAAGCGTAGAATTCGAGCTCCCAATACTTTAGCAGACTTTGCAAACCGCTCGAGCGAACAAAAGTGTACTCAAGCAAACTATCATGTTTTTTGAAATTTTGTAAAGTGTTTCAAAGTGCATAATTGCATCATTATTTCTATCTTAGGCATTCTTAAGCCATGATTTAAGCTACAACAATGAGGATAAGGGTTAAAAACACACATAGAAAGAAATGAAATAAGACAAGTGTTTACAGAGCGTGTGTTTCAATGTGTATCTGTCATGTGTTTGTGTAGGTCACGTGCTACCGTCTGTCTAATTCGTCTGTTCAGTTTTTGGAGTTGTCTGTGAGTAACAACCTTGTAAAGATATGTTCAATTATAAATATTTTCTGACTGATATGATAAGCTCTATTTTCTAAATGATATTTTCTGTATAGATGAATGATTATCCAATTTCTGAAATGTATCGTGGCATCCTTAGTATCATGTGAATCTGTTATCTGTTATCTATTATCTGGTACCAGGGATCTTTATGGGTTCCAATCATGGAACTATCTGTGAAACTTATATGGTTATCGGTTACGATTGTACACAATCATCTGTCTGATATGAATATAGGTCTTAATGGCCATCTGCTCTGTGCATAGGTCTTTACGAGCAATCTAAACTATTAGAGCTAATGGATGTACCACATATGACTGTTTACAAATCTGAAAATGTATATGAATCTTTTTTTTATCTGAATTCTGATTTCTAAATCTGTTTTGGATATCATTCATAAAAACACTTACTTTATTGTTATTCACTAGGTTCCAGCTCATTGTTTATATTATGTATGTAGGTGATTAGGCGCGTGACTAGACTTGAGACTTCCAGTCTAGATCTGTTTCTGTCAAGCCAACTAATGCGCCTTACGTGGAGGTTCCCAGAAGTCTTTGTGCTCAGTGTTATATCAAGTGAACAGTCTAAATTTTATTTTCTTACGTTCTTTGGACAAGTTTTTGGTTAGTTATAATAGGACTAAGTCCCTTCTGTGTTTATCTATATTTGGATGACGTAAGAATATTGCGTTAATATATATATATATATATATATATATAAAGTTTAAAATTTTTTGTCTCATATAAGTCTGCACAGTTTTATGGACATTATATATTTGTTATTTGTTTCTGCTAGTCCCTTATATTATGAATCTATCTAAGAGGCTTTTTGTGATCTTAAGATTATTGGCCGGTTACGACGCTAAATCTATAATCTTAAGGGTGTATCTATAATTTATTCAATAAAAAATTAATAAATCAAATCTTTTAGATTAAGTAGATGTTTTAGACTGGACTTGTAATAATTAAATTAAACCCAATATTAAACCAGACCGAAATTGAAATAATATACATCTACTTATATTATATAGTGCAAATGTGACGGAACCTGATATGATCCGAGGTATGTCTAGGAATAGCAACGGGGCGGGGCCGGGGATCACTCTCCCCTTCCCCGATCCCCGATGGTGGAAATTCTCCCGACCCTGGCCCCGGCCCCGATCCCCGACGGGGAACCCACTACCGCCCTCGCCCCCTAACGGGGATCGGGTTTCCCCGACCCCGAAAATCCCCAGCCAAAAAAAAAAAAAAAAAAAAACAATTCATCAACAACAACATCAACAATCTGAGCTCAAACATCAACATCTCCAACAGATCTGAGCTCATCAACATCTTCATCTCCATCATTTTCCAAATCTGAAGAACAAAACCAAAAACAAGAGAGAGAGAAGGAGATCCGTGAGAGAGAAAATGAAACGAAGATACCGTGAGGGAGATCAGTTGGCGGTGAGAACGAGAGGAAGTCGGCGGTGAGGGAGCTGCCGGTGAGAACTTGAGAAGAAGCCGGTGATGAGGGAGAGCTACGGTTGTTCGTGAGAAAGTGAGTGAGAGTGAGAGAGAGAGAGAGAGGGAGGCCACTGTTATGTTGTTGGGTCAACACACACACACACACATATATATATATATAAACACACAACACACGCATATATATACTTATATATAAATAAACATGATCACATATATACTTATATATATATAAATAAACAGATCGGGGAGCTGAACGAGAACGGAGTCGGAATCGGGATTGAAAAATGTATCCTCGTCCCCGGCCCGAATATCACCGAGAATTTAATTTTAAATACCATTCCCAACCCACCAAGAGTATTTTTCAAGAAAAAATCGTTCGATTCAAAATTAAAGGGTCAAATACCCGTCGGACCGGATTGAAATTATCATCTCTAGGTACGTCCACACCTACCTTAATTCCAACCACCGAATTGCAGCGACAATTCTACAGTAACCACCTTTTCAAGCACTCACGCGGCATTCCCACGCTTTTCTCTCTCCCTTCCATTTCTTTTCAATTCCTTAAACGCCTTTTCCCACTGCTGCTAAAATAAAATAAAATAAAACTCCGCCCTTTACCAACTATTCCACGTCTTCTCTTTCACTCCACATTACCAGCATATCCACCAACTACAGAGACATTTCATAGGAAGAGAAGAGATAGAAAGAGAGGAGAAAAGACTGATATTTTAGAGAGAGAAAATAGAGAGAAGAAGAAGATGTTGGAGTTGTGTTACAAGCCGCTGGAGCGATTCTTCGGCGGCGGCGCGTGCGGCGGAGGAAGTGCCGGCGACGGACTGCTTTGGCACATGGACTTGAAGCCTCATGCCGGCGGTGACTATTCGATCGCAGTTGTTCAAGCTAATTCCTCACTTGAAGACCAGGGCCAAGTCTTCACCTCCCCCTCCGCCACCTACGTCGGCGTTTACGACGGCCACGGCGGCCCCGAAGCCTCTCGTTTCATCAACAACCGCCTCTTCCCTTACCTCCACAGTACTTTCCACTGCCCTAATTTTCTATTTCAATTTTCAATTACTTGTTTCTATGCATCTTTGTTATGTATGTATGCATGCATTCTTTGTTTTGTTTTTGTTTTTGTTTTTGTTTTTTTTCATTTTTTCACAGTTTTGCTTCAGTTATTGATGATATGGATGATTCAAACATATATAAGATGCTAGGTTTTGTTAATCGTTCATTCTGACACTTTCTCAGTAACCAAACAGATTGTTATTGTGGTCGTCCGTATTGTTGTTGATTAAAATGAGGGGAAATTATAGGAGAGATAATTTTGAACATTCTGTTTTATATTTTTCTTTGTAATCTTTTCAAAAAAAAAAAAAATAGAAATAAGAATAATAGGGCTTTTTTTTTTTTTTTTTTGGTTTAATGTATTTGCCAATTTTGGTTTCCCAGAGTTTTCTTCGGAACAGGGAGGATTGTCTGCAGGTGTGATAAAGAAGGCCTTTGATGCTACTGAAGAGGAATTTTTGCATTTGGTCAAGCGATCATGGCTAGCTCAGCCTCAAATTGCTTCGGTTGGGTCTTGTTGTCTAGTTGGGGCGATTTCAAATGACATTTTGTATGTGGCCAATCTTGGGGATTCGAGGGCGGTGCTTGGGCGAAGAGTATCAGATGGGCAAACGAGAAATTCGACCACAGTGGTGGCAGAGCGGTTATCAACGGATCATAATGTTGGGGTTGAGGAGGTGAGGAAGGAAGTTGAGGCTCTTCATCCCGATGATTCCCACATTGTGGTATATTCTCGTGGAGTTTGGCGAATTAAGGGCATAATTCAGGTATCAATTATCGCTTTCTTTTGCTTCTTGTGATGAATAGCTTTGATTGAACATCTTTAATCAGTTATTTTCTAAACTAGTCGTTGATTGTTATCTTATATTTGATTATTGAGTTCATTTTGTTTAGAATCAATCAAGTAGCAATGGATGAGATGAGTTGTAATTACAGATTTTGCAATCATACTAATAGGGATAAATCTCATTGGGAAGCATACAGTGATCAAATGATAATTTCATTAAATCCATGCTGATGCGGTGCTCGTGTGGTTGATTTATCTTCCATCTTCCAAATAATTTGACATAGTATATGTTTGCTTCCAGTTTTGCAATTCAAATGACAACTATTTTGGTCGTTGAATGTTTGCCTCTGATAGGAACAGTGAGTTGGTTTTTAATCATAATTCCCTTCACCAATTAGAACTGTCAAATACTATTATGGTATTCATGGTGTAGTTGAGTTATTGGAAAAGATCGTCATGGCAATTCTTGGTTCAGCATGATCACCAACTCTTACGAACTGACTGGATGTTTGGTTTCTCTTCTGGATTAAGCTCGAGAAAAGTCACTGGTTTGAAAAGATGGAAGGTTTAAATCCGCATATGCATTTGTGACCAAGTATATGCTTTATTATTTTGTCAACCGTCTATGAATACAGTTTCCTGCAAAGCCTCTTTTTTGTGTTTATTTCCTTCTCTTTACCATGAAATTTAGCACCGATGCAGTCTGTAGCCTGCCAAATTTTAAATCATTTTCATTTCTGTAGTTTGATGTCAAACCTATTTCAGGACTGACCTTAATAGAAGAACCTTGTTATGTGAGAGATCTTGACCGTTAAAAATAACATAACAAATAAATAAATAAATAAACAATTCTTTTACTTGAGAATAGTGGCATTAAGTGTAGTCATTATGATGGATTCTGTACAAAATCCCTGTTGTTATCCTAGGGTTCTTTCACTAATTCTCTTTTTGACAATTTAGAAGTCTTCATCATGCTGATCTTGAACAGTGATCTATATTGCATAATTGGATAAAAAGATTCATTAATTTCCCCATTAATATCTTTACTGCAAATGGCATGTCTTGCCTTTTTGGCCACCCTTTCATACTGCTAAAGTAAAAGTGTGATGTGTTTGTACTAGGGTTCACAAGTCATGAGATGCATATCAAATCCTAAAAAGCTTAGAATTGGGACACACAAGTTGAAATATTTCTCTTCTACTTTCTGTCGAGGTGATTTGCATTGCATGCTGTGATTATACTCACCTTACAAATATAAGTTTTGCAGCTATACGGAAAATCAGAAATTACAGTTAGTACATGGCTATAATAATTTTAATTTCTTGACCATTGGATTTGACTTTAAAAGATCACATGATCTTTGTTGTGCAAGACAACTTTTAATGAATACCCACTTGATTTTTTTCTTTTAAAAAAATAAATAAACAAAATTATTGCTACTAGTTTACCTCATGGAGTTGTGTTTGTAAATTATATTTAATATATTCACATCTGTTAAAATATCTCTCTGATCTTTCTTTTAATTGTTTATTAGGTGTCCAGATCAATTGGCGATGTTTATCTGAAGAAACCTGAGTTTAACAGAGACCCTCTTTTCCAACAATTTGGATCAGCAGTTCCTTTAAAAAGACCCGTAATGTCAGCAGAGCCTTCTATATTGGTTAGAATGCTAAGGCCACAGGACTTATTCTTGATATTTGCATCAGATGGCCTCTGGGAACAACTGAGTGATGACTTTGCCGTTGAAATTGTCATGAAAAATCCTAGAGTTGTAAGCCCTGCCATGCTCCTATTATTCTTTCTATTCATCGCTCCATTGCTATGCTTTGTTACTACAGTGGTTGGCATGCGGATTGGGATCAACTTGCTAAATTTCTGAACTCATATTTGCTTGTGATTGGATAATTTTTTTTTTTTTTTTTTTTTTTTTTTTTTTTTTTTCGTTTAGGGAATAGCAAAGCGATTGATTAAAGCTGCACTTCAGGAGGCTGCAAAGAAAAGAGAAATGAGCTATGATGACATAAAAAGAATTAGAAAGGGGGTTAGGCGGCATTTCCACGATGATATCACAGTGATTGTGATATATCTTGATCATCAACAAGGCTCTCCAAGCAGCAGTAAATGCAAGGATTATCGCATGGTCGATTGCACTAGCACCCCGGTTGATATTTTCTCACTTAATTCCGATGAAGGAGATAACACACTTTGTACATCTCGTTAAACAGTCCTTGGCACTTTGTGTTGCCCTGTAAATACAATAAATTTTATTCAAACCGGGGAATATATGGAATTGAAGATAAGAATTAGAAGGAGGAGATGTACATATAAATATTGTGAAGGAGGGATGACAGACTGAAGCTGCTGACTTCCCCGGCTTGGGTTTCGACCTCATTTGACTTCTTTTTTTTTTTTTCTGTATTTATTGTTCCATTTAAGTGAGATTGAACCACAAATGTTTTTTCTCAGGATTTTTTTTGTATGTGTTTTGTTGGGTTACATGCTTTTTAACACAACAGGCATATTTTTAGGGTAGGCAAAACCCCTATATATTGGGCATGCTCTTAATGGGGTATGGCATAAATCTAATTGAAGAAAAAGTGACACCAACTAATGAAGGTCAAAAAATATATATTTTTTAAACAAATGTTTAAGAGTATTACTCAATAAGTTTAAAATAATTGTATATTCTTTATAAAATTTTATGTTATGCAAATGAAAAATGTTTAAGACCTCATAAATCTTTCATAATTTAATCCATAATGATATAATCTGATAAGTGTCAATTTTTAATCAGTTAAACGCTCAATGATATAGGATCCATCACTCTTATCACATCATTGTAGATGTATTTGTAAGTGTAAAATGTGAGTTTCTAGTATTGTTGTATATTTGTTCCAAAAAAAAAAAGCATTGTCGTATACAAATAAATTTTTTTTTTAATTTTATTAATTAATATTTTTAGGACACTGGTTGATTCTTTTTCTAATAATTATTTAGTGCTTAAAGCCTCGTTGATCTCAATTAATTAAACTCTTCAACCATGTGAACAGACTTCTAATCTCAATGAAGTAACAGATATCAAAACATGATCAAACATAAAATCAATATTTTGAGTAACTCGGGTTGTCAAGATGATTTTGATTTTTATTTCCGATGTAACTTAAATAAAAAAAAATGAAAGAAGACGATTTTGGTTTTATCTTATTAACCTTAAGTCGAATTTCTGACACAAAATTTAGGTTTTTTATTTTTTTATTTTGGGGGGGACCAAATAGGTACGTGGCTTCCTTTAAACGTAGTTGTTACTATTATTGACTTTGTTTGGTTTTATTTTTTAAAAAATACTTTTCAGAAAATTTTATTTTCTTATTTTTCGTATTTTTTTATTTTTATTGATTTTTTTAAATATTTTAAGTAATTTTTTTATTTTTTAGACATACCTAACATAAATATACTTAAAACGTAAAAATTTTGTGAAAAAAACTTTTTAAAAATTCACTAAATACAAAAAATACAAAAAAAAAAATACGAGAATTTAGTACATTTTATGTATTTATTAATTTTTTAAAATATTTTTTTACAAATTTTTTACTTTTTAGATACATCTAAATAAGGTACATCTAAAAAAAAATGTTTAAAATTTTAAAATATTCACTAAAAACAAAAAAAATACGAAAACCAAAAAATTCAATTTTTTAAAATTTTAATCCAAAAAATTCAAACTAAACACACTGATTATTATTTTTCGATTGCCAAACATTAGAGTTACTTATTTATTTTGAAATTCGAGTTACTTTAATAATTAGATAAATTATAAATATATCCTTAAAATTTATTTAAAATAAAAATTATTTTATGTGATTCAAAAAGTTACATATCTTTTTTTGAAAATTTTAATTTTATAATAAATGACATATTTTATTAATAAATTATAAAATCAATTAATATTTCTTCCATTCCAAAACAATAGTCCTTTTTGGAGAATTCAACTTTTTTTGTTAGTACAATTATTGCATTTTAAAAAAATTAATTTTTCAAAATTACCCTTTAATAGTACATTTTTTGAGAAATATCAATTGTCATAATTATATTTTTTATGTTGTTAATGAATTTAAAATACGGACAAAATAGTAAATTCATATTATTTTTACCCTTGATTTTTGAAAAGGGATTAATGTTTTGGGACAATGAAAAATAGAATAAGGGACTAATATTTTAGAACGGAGGAAGTATTGTTTAATGATGTCAGAAATACAATTCAATTAATAATACATGAAATTTTATTATTGTATAAGAGAGTAGTTAGAATATTTTTTTTTTTGGTTAATTATGTTAAATAAAAAATTTTGACAATGAGATATTTATAATTTTTCAAACGATAATGCTACACGCACCAATTAATATACTAACTAGTGTACCAACACTAGTTATGATATTATTATTGACCCTACTTATTAATCACAATACAAATACCAAAAACTTCTTAAATTATGACATATCATCAATTAGTATACTAATTAGTATACAAATTAGTGCATATAGCATTATTCTTTTTCAAATCACATGAGATGATTCTTATTTTAAATAAATCTTATGAGGTATATTTGTAATTTATAATTTACCCTCATTAATTCGGGCCACAAAAAATTACATTTAGGGATTAGTGATGTACATAAAATTCATATAAAAAATTGAGTTTTGCTACATCAACTTATTTCATCACCCTTAATTACACCTCTAATGAGATGGCAAACAATTTTAAAAGGAGAGAGAATAATTTGAAAAAAATTTGATTGGATGGTATTTTTTTCACTTCATTAGAGGTATAATTGGAGGTGATAAAATAGAGGATGAAGCCAAACTTTAAAAAATTTGACAAAAATAATATGACAATATTATTATTGTAAATAAATTCATATTCAATGATATTTTATTTTGAAATGAAAAAATAATAATAAACTACATTATCATGTATAATTTTTTTATTTGCGTAGCATTATTATTTATGAGTCTTGCTAACAAGCGTCCATAGGACACATGTAAAAGACAAAATATTTATAAAATGTAATATATTTTTCACTAACTTAATTTTTTTTGAGGCTCTTGATATTAAAATTTTATAAGATAAATGACATATAATATTTTTATAGTAATTGAGGTCTCTCAACATTTTCACAGAAAAAAATTCAACATAAAGAAATTTTGCCCCGACATAGAGATTTTGCTCAGATACAGAGAAATTTCAAATTGTTTCTAATATGATGATAGATAAATTTTATCGAGGGTCTTAACTAATAAAAAAAATATATATTGGATCTCTCCTACTATCCAGAGTTGGATATGGATGTTTCATTAATTTTTCCCTAATTTTAATGTATTTTTAATGAAATCAATACATCTTTTAATACTTTTACATATTTTTAAGACATTTTTTACACACTTCTCAACATTAAACAATAGCTAAGGGGATAAGTTCTCCTTCATACCGTTCCATACTCTTTTTATGGATTTTACTTTGGACCCGTACTGATAATCTGAACTGTCTATCTCGTAGTCTCTACAATGAAAATCATTAATGTAAATATTTAAATTTATCGAACAACTATAAATATGGGAACAAATTGCATTTTGTTTTATAAAATAGATGGTTCAAATTTAATTATATTTGACTTTTCATTTTATAAAATAAAATGAAATTTATTTTTTATTTATAATTTTCTAATGAAATTAATTTTTTTCATCACATTTATTGTGGGACTTACGAGATAGACAGTTTAAATTATCGATACAAATCCAAATTAAAACTTACCAAAAAAAAAAAAGTATAGAGAGATATGAATAGATAGGAAGGGAATAAGGCATCCCTCTCCACAGGAGTGACTTAAGTTTGAATTTTGGGGAGCGAATTCGCTGCTTCACAGCTGGCTCTCTACAGAGACCTCGCTTTGTACTTTGATCGCAACTTGGGCTCGTCTGTGGCGTGTGATTAAGCTCCGTTGGTGCCTTGGTGGTAAATCTCTTCCTATGAGTTAGGTCAAATCAGGCCAATAATCGGTTATCCTGGGACTTGAACCCATAGATGTAGTGATGACATTTTAAAATATCATTTTTTCTAGGTAAAAAAAAGAAGTACAACCTCATATGGCCAACTCCCCTGACCGAGACTGTATCGACAACATGTGAATATCACGCGGCAGCCGCTGCAAACTCTCTTCCCCAACCATTGACATTCATGCCTACCTTCCTCAATTCACAAAATAGGTTGGTTTGGGAAGTTGGTTAAATACTGGGGTTTTTTTTTTGTTGGCTTTTTTGGCCTTTTATGTATAAAAAATATGAAAAGTGATGTGACTCAACATGAGTTAAAAGTTAAAAATTAACTTTTAGCTAGCTTCCCAAATTTCCCCACATAGACCCAACACCAACATCATGGTCAGTTGTACTAATAAATACCTCCAAATCTCGCCTCTCTCTTCCCTCATTCTTCATTCACTCTCCTTCTCCTTTAAACCTACCATACCAATTTCACGCTTCAAAGCCCACAATCACCGAATTAATCGAACAAGCTAGACAGAAATGGAGATAGCTGAAGAAGCTCACAACGTGAAGGTCTTGGGATCAGGAGAGAAAACGATAGTTCTCGCACATGGTTTCGACATCGACCAGTTGGTGTAGAGGCACTTGGTGCCTCAACAGGTAGACGATTATAAAGTCATCTTGTTCGATAACATGGGTGTGGGAACCACCAACCCTGAATACTTTGATTTCGAGAGGTATTCGAGTCTGGAAGGGTACGCATTAGATGTGTTGGCCATATTGGTGGAGTTGAGAGTGGAATTAGGGATGGCAATTTGAACTCGACCCGATGGGGACCCAGCCCCAATTAGAACGGGTTTTTCAGAAAAAATACCCCGAAAGGCTGGAGACGATATTCGAAAATGAATCCCCAACAATTTTCAGGCCAAAGATGGTGATAAGTTCCTCCGCCTTGTCCCTGTCCCTACCTCATTTTCTGCCCGAACTGAAATTACTATTATGCCCCTATATATATATATATATATATATCTGTGTGTGTGTGTGTGTGTTTGTGTGTGTGTGTGTTTCTCTATGGATTATTGATTCATTTTAGGGATTTAGGTTCACATCGCATTCTCTCTCTTCTCTCTTCTATTGTCTGTGTTTGCATCGCTGCCGTCGATTACTCCTCCTTCACCGCTGACGTCGATTCTCCTTCTCCGGCGTCTTCTTTATTCCTCATTGGCTCTTCTTTTCTTTAACGGTTACGGTGGCTTGCCTCTCTCTCATAGCTCTGTTGCTATTGGTCTTTCCTCATCCCTCACCGGCGTCTCCATTCTCCCTCACCGGTTCTCCCTCTCTCTTACAGCAGATCGCCTCTCTCTCATACAGAGAATCTTATCATAATAAGGCCCAACCCAGCGATATGTGCTTCTCTCTCTCTCTCTCTCTCTCTCTGGTCTCACTCTTCTTTATCCCTTTTTGTAGATACCATTTGATTTTTGTTAGGAAACAATCAGTTTTCTAACAATTCACTTCCAGATCCACACATCCAGCATTTTTAGGTACAATTATTGTGTAATTATTGTTGTTTTTCTTGGTTTTTATGGTATAAATGTTGCGATTTGCTTGATTTTGTTTCGGATCTATGTATTGTGGTTGTTTTTGAGATATAATTGATTTGTATAGTTGTTCTGCTTTCAGATTTATGTATTTTGGCTGCTGAACTTAACTTCTCATTAATTGTTTCTTTAAGGATGTCATCAAATGGTATTGACATAACTTAAAAGTCATAAGTTTTTAAGATGATATATTTTTGGTCCTTCTATACCATTGGTAAATGGACTGTTTACCTAATGGGCTTCCAGTGCAGACATATATCCCCATGCTCCGTGCCATTATTTGCATAAGCAAGCTTGTTACCAGTTCTTCTGTTGCCGCACTATTATTTATGTAGGTGGGTTTATTTCCACTCATCATTTTGTTTTTCTGAAAGAGAAGCTGATGAAGTGGAAAGTGTTAAGATGTACTATTTTATTAACAATAGTCTTGGAGCACCATTATTTAAGTTGTTAGCAATTTTACTAGTTCTTCTGTCGCTGCACCATTATTTAAGTTGTTAGCAATTTAACTAGTTCTTCTGTTGCTGCACCATTATTTAAGTTGTTAGCTATCTCTATTTATTCATTTTATGTTATTTTAAGGACGTCAAAAATGTCAGATGTTATCTCTTAAGTACCAATTGAGAGCGAGGCCTTACAACAATCATCGCCAGCTACCAACTCACGTACCAACTCACTATCTCCCATCTCTAATCAAAATGTTATTGATTTAGAAAAATAGTCTAATACTTGTGGAGGAACTAGAAGAAAACCTAGTGTTGTGTGGGAACACTTTAAGTAACAACAAGTCAATGGAGGTGTGGAGGGCAATATGTGTTGGAAATGGTTATAAAATTCTAGATAAAACCAGAATTTTTTCCTAAGTTTGGTTTATTTTTTAGGTGGGCCCCGTGTGTCGATTTTCACGGGTCAAAGTGGTAACGCGTTCTATGCCGCGTTGTCATTCACGTGGTATATTCGTTGCTCAAAACCATTACCGAATAAATGAAAAATTGAAGCCAAAGTGTGCTCCATGGAAATAGAGTTTTGGTGAAAATTCCTTAAGGTTGTAAAATGGCTTGTCCCACATTGATTTGGTGGGAAGTTTTGAATGAGTTTATAAGGCTTGGGTTTGGTACTTGGGGTGTGCCCCAAGGGGTACCTAAGTGTTTTAGAGGGAGAGGTTATGGGCAAAATGGGCTAGACCCATTTGACCCAAAAATCACCACACACGCGCGCCACCATCGCCGGTCGAGCAGGCTTGGGCGCGGGTGCGTGGTGTGAGATTGGGTTGGACATGTTCGGCCCAATACTATTTTTTTTGGGCCAAAAACATTTGAATTTAATTTTATTTTGTATAAAATAAAATTCAAAATTCAAATTAAACCAGAAATAAATTGGTTTGGTTTTACTGTACATCCAAACAGGGCCCTTCCCGAAATAAACTAGTCTGGTTTTTAACGTACATCCAAACAGGGCCCTTCCCATTTTTTGTATCTGTTTATATTATGAACCCAACAGAATCAAATCTGTTTGAATTCAAAACCAACAGGTTTCATACCTGTTCAATTCAAAACCAGCAGCCACCTTTACATCTATAAACAAACTATCCTCCCATTTGGATTTTACTCCAATTTTTGTGTTCCATCCTTTACTATAAATCTCTGTATTTTGCTGCATTTAATTTCTAAAAGAAAGAGTGTAAACACTTAATGTGTTCGTAAAGCAAACAATTTGTGGTGCTGCTATTGTTTGTAGTAGATCATTTCATCATGGGAGATAGACGTCCAAATTCTGAAAGCACCGTGGAGAGGACGAATTTGTCTTAAAGACACAGTGTCAAACACTGGACTTGATCAGATTATAATTCGAAGAAATTAAATCAAGTAAGTTATTTAATTTATTTACAATGTTATTATTGTTTATTTAAATCAGATTTTAATTTTGTTTTTGTAACAAAATAAAATCTATTTTTATTTATTTATTTTTATTTTGAGTTTGATTTTTGTAATCAAACAAATTCTCTCATTTCCTTTATTTCTTTATATTTTGGTTGTTGTTCAGTACACAACAGAATTTAATTTATTTAAATACAATGAAGATTGTCCTACAATATGTAATTACTGTAATAACCATCTTGGAGGTGATTCAAAAAATAGAACTAGGCATTTGCATGATCACTACAAGAGTTGTATTAGGAAAAAAAATGATGGACATGAGACAAAAAGTTTTAACTAACAACTTTAATAGAGAGAGTCTAAAAATGAATTCTTATATTTTTTATCAAGATTTTGCTAGGAAAGAGTTGTCACCTGCCATAATATTGCATGACTATCCCCTCTCTATTGTAGATCATGTTGGTTTTAAACGATATTCAACGATACTCCAACCATTGTTTACAGTACCTTCTTGAAATACGATAAAGAGTAATATTTTAAAGACTTATGATGTTGAGAGGGTAAAGACATTGAGTTTGGTGGAGAATAATAAAAGTAGGGTGGCAATCACAACTGATATATGGACTGCTAGTAATCAAAAGAAATGATTCATGGCTATCACAACACACTTTATTGATGATTCATGGACATTGCAAAGTCATGTTTTGAGGTATATATTTGTAAATTTGCAAATCATTTAAAAGTTCTATCTTATTCAGTTCAATTTGCATGTTATTAATAATTGTTCATGAATATTGTATTTTAGGTTTATTTATGTTCCATGTCCACACACAAAAGAAGTTCTTTGTGATTCTTTGCTTGAGTGTATGATCAACTGGAATATTGACAAAAAAATCTCTATTGTTACTGTTGATAATTGCACCACAAATGGTGCCATAATTACTATGTTGATGGAAAAGTTGAGTAATACATCGCTTTTGTTGGGTGGTACTTTATTTGATATGCTTGTTGTGCGCATATTTTGAATTTGATTGTCAAAGATGGATTGGATTTCATACGAGTGGGTATAGAGAAAATTCGAGATAATGTAGCTTATTGGACAATAACACCTAAAAGACAAGAAAAAATTGAAGAAACAGTCAATCAATTGCGCAATCCACATACTAAGAAATTAGGACTTGATTGTGCAATTAGAAGGAATTCAACATGCTTGATGCTTCAAACTGCCTTATTGTATAAGAATATCTTTTTCCGGTTGAAAAATAGAGAACCCCAATATAAGACCGTGCCAAATGAAGAAGAATAAGAGATCGCTAGAGAGATCAGTAGGAGGTTTAAGACATTTTTTTCTATCACAGAGTTTTTTCTCTAGTACTAAGTATCCTATAGCCAATGTTTGTATCCCAACTTTATGTGAGATTAGGATGACACTGCTCAATGGCTCTCTTGTGAAATTGAAGTGGTTAGAACAATGGCATCAAAAATAATGAAAAAATTTGATAAATATTGGTTAGTGATACATGATGTTATTGGAGTTGCTGTTGTACTTAATCCTAGGTACAAGATGAGTATATTGGAGTTTTATTTTGAAAAACTTTATGGAGACAAAGCTGAAGAGGAAATTGATAAGGTTCATCATATTTGTTATGATTTGTTGCAAGAGTTTCAGAACCGAGTTGGTATGGAGACCGATGTTGTTGGTGAATCTTCTATCTATCCAGAAATTGTTACAGAGACCCTTTTAGAGTATGATTTGTTTATTAATAGAAATAGAAGTAAAAAAATGAAGAATGTAAAATCAAAGTTGGACTATTATCTATAAGATGATGTTTTGCCAAGAACTTTAGGTTTCGATGTTTTGAATTGGTGGAAAGCCAATAGACCAAAGTATCCGGCCTTCAGGCAATAGCTAGGGATATTTTAGCTATTCCTGTATCCACCGTTGCTTCTGAGTTAGTATTTAGCACTAGTGGAAGGTTAGTGAGTCCACATCGTAGTATATTTCATCCAAACACATTGGAAGCATTAATGTATGCACAAAGTTGGTTATGGGCTATAGATATGAAATTTACTCAAGTAAATTTACATATTATTATTTCAATTTTATATTATCATGGAGTAATTTCAATACTTAATTTATATTCTTTCCCCTTTTAAGAAATTCAACATTAGAATCGGTGGGCTATGCGACTATATCTGATGATGATGAGATTGACTTGGATGATTCCTGTGGCACTTTTGTGTTAGTTGCCATCTTTTTTGTTTTAATTGTTAACATTTTTTACATCTTATTATTAGTATGGATTTTTTTTTTTTTCCTTTTGTTATTTAATAAGAATTCAAGTCAAAGGAGACGATGAAAGTTGTGGTTATATCAGATTTTTGGGGAAACAATGTTGTTTTATTGTTGTGATATGTTTTATTTGAACAACTATTGTTCCATGTTGTAATAGACTAATGGTACTAATTTTTTTTTTGGGTTGCACATTTGAGATATTATGTTGCATGGATTATTTTGAGGGGATGGACCCATGGAATATCTTTGAGAGTTGCCTATTGATTTTAGAAGTTAACTTAGCTAATATTATGTTTGGACATTGCTGGATTATGCTTGTATATATATTATTTTTATTTGCCTAAAAAAAAGAAATAAAATGGAATACGCAAAATTCAAAAAAAAAAAGGGTCGGGGAAACCTGATCCCCGTTAGGGACAAGGGCAGGGGGTGATGGATTCCTCGTCGGGGATTGGGAGCGGGACCGGGAAATTTTGTACCTTCGGGGATCGAAGACGGGAGAGTGTAATCCCCGACCCCGGCCCGGCCCGGCCCCAGCCCTTTGTCATTCCTAAGTGGAATCCTGCATATTTGTTGGCCATTCGTTGTCTTCCATGGCTGGTGCGATTGCTTCCATTATGCGTCGTGATTTGTTCTACAAGATACTCATGATCACTGGTTCTCCTAGGTGACATTTTTAGATCTCTTGCTTTATCAACTTTGTTGTTTGTTCTTCATTTTTATAACAGTATTACCCAAAAGTTAATTATTAACTAATTATATTTTTGACACATCACTAGATCTAAAAAATGGACATATATTATTTCTCTTTTTATAAACTTGTTCTTACACGTTTGAGGCTAATATCTATTTTTGTTCATAGGTAATGCTACATATCTGAAATTTTTCAGTAACTCATTCATTTATTGAGTTTGTGTGGGTCTTATTCATAATGAATAGAAGTTTTGTTCCACAACATTCAGAACACATTTATAAAAGGGAAATTTTTTTTTGTTTGCTTTCAATATAAGAAGAGCTTTTTGAATTTTTTGTGAAAAAATAGAAATTTGCTTCATAAAAATAAACACAAAAAAAAAATACTAATAATAATACTTTCATGGGGTCTTGTGTTTTACAATATCGAAACATAAATTAGCTACATCATTTCATATAGAAATTCAACATAATATTTTTTTTTCCCCTAAGGTTTTTGAAGGATGTGGATTATTGTGGAGGATTCAAACAAGAAGATATCGATCAACTATTTCAGGCCATACAATCAAATTACAAGGCATGGTGCTCTGGATTTGCGCCACTAGTGGTTGGCGGCGACATGGACTCCCCAACAATCCAGGAGTTCAGCAGGACCTTGTTCAACATGAGACCGTACATCACACTGTGTGTTGCCCGCACCATATTCTAGAGTGACTTGAGACATTTACTATGCTACGTGACCGTGCCATGCCACTTAATCCATAGCATGAAAGACATGTCGGTCCCGATTGAGGTTTCAGAGTACTTCCACAGAAACCTAGGTAGCGAGTCCATTGTCGAGGTCATACCATCAGAAGGTCACCTTCCACAGCTGAGCTCGCCTGTTATTGTAATCTGTGTGTTTCTTCGACATATTCATTATGACATTGCTATTTAGTGTGTAATCAACTGTTATTCTACTTGCACATAAATCAATCATAGAATTAATGTCATGCCCCTAAAATAATATAGTAAATACAACCCATCATATGTTAATAACTGCATAAATCAGAGTAATTAGTCCTTTCATTATATGAAAGTTAAAGATACAAAAGAGTTCAACATGAATAAATGCCCAATTGGCTTACACTTTTCCAAGCCTTGACTTGGTTACAACAAAAGTGAGTTTCGCTCATTAAATCTTAAGCCATTGGCTTTACAAAAATATACAATCAAAATAAGAAGCTCTTACTCCAGAAAATCCCTCCAATGCTATTGCCTTAGTGGAGGCATTCCCTCATTACCTGAAAATATTTTTCTCAAATAGGGTGAGCCACAACCTAGTAGAAATCATCTAACACAATATATGGGGTTTAGCAGAGATATAAGCACAAAGTACATATACAATGCCTTAGGATACAACATCCATAAATTTATATATTTGAAAGATACCATATTCAAATCTTAACCCATTCTCCTTCCATTTCATACTCTGTTCACTTTTTTTTTCTCAATTCATGAATCAATTTCGTTATTTCTCAACAATCAAACTGAGGTTACAACTCAATGGTTTTCAAATCATACAATACATATACGTAAACACTTCAAACTTCCATTTCACGAATATTTCGTCCGCGGGCAACCATCAAACGGGAGCCACGTAAACGTAGGTTATACAAGCACTACAATTGCCATTTTATAGATATTTCATCTACGGGCTAAGCACCCATGTATAATTTCAGGACTTTCACCTAAGACACTCCGGCCAACTTAATTATAATGGAGTCCATCCCCTTTCTCCTCCCAAACAATGGAGTCCATCCCCTTTCTCTTTCCAAACAATCATACATATACAATGCATTTAAACACGGTCATATTCAATGACAATCAGCAACAAATTGGTTTCAATTCACCTAATCCACATACAATTTCTACAACAATCAAAGCTATCCTCCACCAATAGCAGAATACAGTTATCTTTAAACAGATATAAAATCTCAAACAGATAGTTTATTTAAAACTTCTAAATGTATGAAATTTACATATTCAATTCCACCATTTATATCAAAGATCATCCAATTTCACATTTTCAATGACAAATTCAATTATTTATACAAAATAACAATTTGATCCAATTAGAGCAAAACCCCTTTTTTCAAATATCAACCCATGTACCAAAATCCACCATTTTGACGCAGCATGAACAAATTTTCAGTCCCCAAACTCATTTATTTTCTATTCACCAAAAATCCCTCTTTTTCATTTCACCTCCAAATCCTAGGTTTGATCAAACTACTCACAAATCCCATCCTTGTTACACAATCACAAATAACTAAGCTAAAAACCATATGAGAGTGTAAAAAATCCCTACCTCAAAGAGTGAAGACGAGCCAAGCAAGAGTGAAACATCGAGAACACCGAAACCCACTTCTATTCAGATCAAAATGAAGATCTTGAAGCGCTTTACCTTTTTCTCAAAAGCACTAGGGTGGAAATCCCAACGGATCTAGATGAAATCGAAGAGAGAATGTGAGTTTTAGAGAGAGAAACTCAAGATCTAGATATTTAGGGAGTTTTAAAGAGAGAGAGAGAGAAGAAAAAGTGATTCAAAATGACATCTTCACGGACTGTTATACACGCAGTCCGTTTGAGCGTCGAAAGTGACGTTCGAGCGTCAGACACAAAGGTCCGCTTAAGCATGAAAAGTGGCGCTCAAGCGTGGGATACACTCTTTCAAAAGTTTTGCAGACAACGGACCCAGCTCGAGTGTGAGACTAGATGCTCGAGCATCCAATGCATTCTCCCAGTATTTGCAGACCTACAAAAATACTGAGAATTGACAAATCCCGTTCGAGCGCAAGAATGGCCGGTCAAGCGGAGAAGCAAAATTTGTGAAGCCCGCTCGAGCGGAAGAGCCAAAATTTGGGCATCACAAGTTTGGGGAAAAAAAAAAACAACTAACATCTCCCTAACGCACAGTTACAACCCGATAATCGAAATAAAGGCGAGACAAGTGAAACAAGATACGAATAACAATTCTAACCATACCAACCCGAGTTTGAAATACAATAAGTAATAGGTCAAAACCAGAATCGCTATAACCTTCCCTCCTTAAAGAATTTTGTCCCCGAAATTACAAATCGAGTTCAAAATCATAATGAAACCATTCACAACAACGTTATTCTTACATGTTCATCACCATGACCCATTCTCCGGTCATCCATTCCCATCGACTCGATGCACAGTCCCATATCAAAGAAATTTACAATTTCCCAAAACATTTACAATGTTAAATCAAAATCCGAGTTTTCAAAATTTTCATAACATATACAATGCGTTCAAAAGTGATACAGTACCTACAATATTTCACATTCTCAAAATATATGCAATGTTTATATTGAATACATGTCTCCAAGATATCCATAACATATACAATGTTCTCATAATTTAAAACATATACAATGTTTATACTTTTCCTTAAAATAATCAAAATCTCAATATATGTTTAAGCACTAATAAACAAGTTCGGATACTTTTCCCAGACTTCCAGCTCACGCTCCCAAGTCGCTTCCTCGACCCTGTGATGCTTCCACAATACTTTCACTAAGGGGATTGTCTTGCCTCGCAAGACTTGGTCCTGTCTATCCAAGATTCTCACCAGTTTCTCCTCATATGAGGCATCCTTATATACCTCTAAGCCGGTCCAATCTAACACATGCGATGGATTCGGGTCATACTTTTGAAGCATACTTATATGAAACACATCATGCACTCTGGAAAGTTGTGGCGGAAACGCCAAATGATAAGCAACCTTTCCATTCCGCTCAAGGATTTCAAAAAGGCCAATAAACCGAGGGAATAACTTCTCACTCTTCCCAAATCTCATCAAACCCCACCTAGGTGATATTTTCAAAAACATATGGTCTCCCACCTCAAAAGACAAAGGTCTCCTCCGCCAACGGTCGGCATAACTCTTTTGGCGACTCTGGGTTGTAACCAACCTCTTACGAATAACTGTCACCTTCTCCGTCATTTCTCGTACCAAGTCTAGGCCCAACAAAGGTGCATCACCTATCTCGGCCCAACATACAAGGGATCTACACGGTCGGCCATACAAGGCTTTAAACGGTGCCATGCCAATACTCGATTAGAAGCTGTTATTATAGGCAAACTCCACTAAGGGCAAGTGTCTCTCCCACGAACCCTTGAAGTCAAGGACACAACCCCAAAGCATATCCTCAAGAATCTAAATAGTACGCTCAGACTGTCTGTCAGTCTGAGGATGATACACAATACTAAAGGTCAATCTAGTACCTAAGGCACTCTGCAAGCTCTATCACAACTGAGTTATAAAACGCGAATCTCTAACCAAAATAATCATCACAGGGACTCTGTGCAACCTCACTATGTCCCTAATGTACAGGTCGACAAGGTAGTCTATCGAATCACTCACACGCATAGGTAAGAAGTGCGCAGACTTGGTTAATCGGTCAACTACCACCCAAATGGCATCACTATCCCATTGAGTCCTCGGAAGGCCCACAACAAAATCCATCGTGACATGTTCTCATTTCCACTCGGCTATAGGCAAGGGTTGCAACAAACCCGCTGGCCTCTGATGTTCGGCCTTCACTTGCTGACAAGTAAGGCATTTCGATACAAACACAGCTACATCCTTCTTCATACCTCTCCACTAAAGCTGGCAGTTCAAATCATGATACATCTTTGTGCCTCCCGGATGCACCGCAAGGCGTGAATGGTGAAACTCTCAGAGTACTTCCTCTCAACAAGACTCTGGCACAAACAAACGATCATGGTATCTCACACTCTGGTCGGGATACATACTCAAGCCTTTTTCTACCTTTCCATTGGAAATCTTCTCTCGAGGGGTTTCTACCTCAAGGTCACCCCTCGGTGCTTCTAATACTTGGTTCACAAGTGTAGGTTGCGCAACTACTGTAAACAAGGATGCAGACTCAACAGACTCGCCAAGATGTAAGTCAAACTCTCCAAGAGTACTCAACATTTCCCATTCTCGGATGGCGATACAAGCTACACTGCTAATTGATTTCCTACTCAAAGCATCAGCCACAACGTTGGCCTTTTTCGAATGATAATGCAACTCAAAATCGTAATCCTCTATGAATTCCATCCACCTTCTTTGTCTCAAATTCAAGTCTTTCTGTATAAACAGATACTTCAAACTCTTATGATCGGAATACACCTCAAATTTCTCACCATACAGATAATGCCTCCAAATTTTTGAGGCCAATATCACCGCTGCTAGTTCTAGATCATGGGTGGGATAGTTTCTCTCGTGTGTTTTCAACTGCCGTGAGCCATAGGCTACTATATTCCCTTCTTACATCAACACACAACCCAAACCTTCTCGTGAGGCATCATAATAAACTAAATACCCCAAACCCCTCTCCGGAATAATCAAGACTGGAGCAGTGGTAAGTCTAACCTTAAGCTCTTGGAATGACTTCTCACAAGTCTCATTCCACACAAACTTAACTTCCTTCCTTGTCAGTCTAGTCAAAGGTGAAGCTGGTTTGGAGAAATCCTTCTCGAATCTCCAATAATACCTGGCTAACCCCAGAAAACTATGAATCTCAAAGGCATTCTTAGGTTGTGCCCAATCTTGCACTGCCTCTATTTTGGATGAATCTACCGTCACCCCTTCCCCAAATACTACATGGCCTAAGAACTTAACCTCTTTCAGCTAGAACTCACATTTTCCAAACTTAGCATACAACTTATGGGCTCTAAGCAATTCAAGCACCACTCGCAAGAGTAAATCAAAATTTTGTCCACAAAGACGACCGCGAAACAATCTAGGAACTTACGGAAGATTCGGTTCATCAAATCCATAAACACAGCTAGAGCATTAGTTAGCCCAAAAGGCATCACTAGGAACTTGTAATGGCCATATCACGTACGAAATGCCGTTTTCGAGATATCTTTCCCTTTTACCCTCAACTGATGATATCCTGATTTCAGGTCTATCTTAAAGAAACAACAAGACCCCTTCAACTGATCGAACAGATCATCTATACGAGGCATTGGGTACTTGTTCTTAACAGTCACCTGATTCAACTTCCGATAATCGATACAAAGTCGTAACGCTCCATCTTCCTTCTTAGTAAAAAGGGTCAATGCTCCCTAAAGTAAAGCACTAGGGTGGATGAAACCCTTATCTAATAACTCCTAGAGTTGAACCTTCAACTCACTCAACTTAACAGGTACAAACCGATACGGTGCCATAGAAATTGATGTCATGACACGCACTAAATCAATAGAGAACTCGATCTCTTGGTGAGGTGGCAAACTAGTAAGGTTCTCAAGAAAAACATCGGGGTATTCACAAACTACCCTTGGCAACTCAACTCGGTCTTCCTCACACTCACTACTCAAAAAGCTAATAAGGAGACAACTGAGTTCACTCCGCCCACGCAGATCATGTACTGGTGATAAAACTCTATCCACCCGGTTCCCCAAGAAATAAAAGCGATCACCGCTCAAGGTACATAAGTAACTCTCTGACAGTAGCAATCTATAACCACCCGGTATGATAATAACTAGTCTATACCTAAGATGACGTCAAAACTAGACATATCAAGCAATACAAATGCAAAGGAAAGACGACGACCGGCAACCTCGATGTCACAACCCCAACACCCCTATTTTAGGATAACCTCACCACTAATAGGTGACTCTACACAAATAAGAGATGCCAACTATGCCATCTCCAACCCCAAAATCAATGCAAATGTAGACGAGATAAATGAATAGGATGTACCTGTATCAATCAACACATTAGCAACAAAATTGCAAAACAAAAAGGTATCTCTCACTATAAAAGGAGCAGGTACAAGATCTGGTACCGTAACTGCATACACACACCCTATAGGTCTCTGCTTAACCTGCTCACCCCTCAGAGCATACGCCTGATGCACTGACTGAGCCGAAGAGGCTCTCTGACTAGCCCTTGAGGCCTGTGCAGGCTATGTTGGCTGGTGACTTTGCGTCTGCCTCGAACCAGACTCACCAGATGCGCCACCCAACTGTGGGCAAGAACTCTTCAGGTGCCCCGCCTGCCCACACTGGTAACAAGTGGGCGGCTGCCCTCTACCCTGACTCTAGCCCTGAGAATGGGCTAAAGAAAAAGCTACTCACTGCCCTCCTCCTCTCTGTGGGCAAGCTGGAGACTTGTGGCCCAACTGACCACATTTGAAGCAAGTCACATCACTCTGACCACCTCTCCCAGAACTTGAACTCGGCAGTGGAAAAGTAGACCTCGACTGTACTCCTTGGGACTGCTGAGGGTTAGAACCCCTCTGCCTCTTATCGTCTCCCTAACTGTTCTGACTCCTCTTGAAGCGCCTCATCCTTTCTTCCTTAGCCTGTATACTAGTTTCAAGATGGGTCGCTGCCTCTACAAGGCGCCCATAGTCTTTAATCATAGATCCAGCCACTCTGAACATGAGCCCGGTTCTCAGCCTCTTCTCAAACTCCAGACCACGGCGCTCCTCAGTCGCTACTAACTCAGGTGCAAACCTAGAGAGGCTAGTGAAGGTGGCCTCAAACTCAGCCACTGGCATGTTCAACTGCTTGAGTTGAGAAAATTGATCCCTCAACTTCTCCCTAATTATGGGAGGCAAAAACTTCTCCTGGAAGACATCGACGAAGGCCTCCCAAGTTCCTCCAATGCATCCCCGTGCATACTTTCACCACTGACCCGCGTCTCCCTTCAACTGGAAGGACGCTAAGGTCACTTTCAAGCCTCCATCTTCAATGCCGAGCATCTCAAAAGTCTTTACCATCTGCTCTAGCCACTCATCTGCTTTTAATGACTCCTTGGGATCACCTAAAAACTCATCCGGATTCACCGGAAGAACTCTCTTTTCAGAAAAGATGGCCCTGCTTTTGCCACTTGGGCCTGGACTTGATCCTTTGCTTTGAGAATGTCCATAGATTCCTCCAATGCTTCGGCCATTTTGCGGGCTAAGGCGCCCATGGCCTGCTGACCTACTGGTTCCACCACATTGGTTCTACCACGTCTGTCACCACGATTACATCCTGACAACCTAATAAAGTTAACACAAGGGATTAGCACATTCACAAATGTGCCGAAGCTAACTCACTCGCGTCCTAATATGTTGGACAACAGTAATTCACTCCACATAAACACATAGTCACTTAAACACATACGAATTTTCTTCCTAGATAATGATCGTCCTGCGACATTGCTAGAGTTCCAATTAGAAACAGCAGTGATCAAGTGCTCTTCTAATAGGACTTCCAGAAACCCGTAGACCCAATCAACATCTTAGGAACTAAATCCCATACCCATATAATCACATAAGCATGTTATCACATGAGCACATATCATTCGCACTTGAGTCTCTAGTAAGCGAGACAAACCCATTGTGGTACTAACCACTTCCCACGTACTCAAAGTATTCAAACCTGATACGCTCTGATACCAAGTTGTCACGTCCCCAAAATAATATAGTAAATACAACCCAATCATATGTTAATAACTGCATAAATCAGAGTAATTAGTCTTTTCATTACATGAAAGTTAAAGATATAAAAGAGTTTAACATGAATAAATGCCCAATTGGCTTACACTTTTCCAAGCTTTGACTTGGTTATAACAAAAGTGAGATTCGCTCATTACATCTTAAGCCCTTGACTTTATAAAAATATACAATCAAAATAAGAAGCTCTTGCTCCAGAAAATCCCTCAAACGCTATTGCCTTAGTGAAGGCATTCCCTCATTACCTGAAAATGTTTTTCCCAATTAGGGTAATCCACAACCCAGTAGGAATCATCTAACATAATATACAGGGTTTAGCAGAGATATAAGTACAAAGTGTATATACAATGCCTTAGGATACAACATCCACAAATTTATATATTTGAAAGATACCAATTCAAATCTTAACCCATTCTCCTTCCATTTCATATTCCGTTCACTTATCTTTCTTAATTCATGAGTCAATTTTGATATTTCTCAACAATCAAATTGAGGCTACAACTCAATGGTTTTCAAATCATACAACACATATACGTAAACACTTCAAACTTCTATTTCACAGATATTTCGTCCGTGAGCAACCATCAACGATACCCATGTAAACGTAGGCTATACAAGCACTACAATTGACATGTTACGGATATTTCGTCTACGGGCTAGCCACCCATGAATAATTTCAGGACTTTCACCCAGGACCCTCTAGCCAACTTAATTATAATGGAATCTATTCCCTTTCTCCTCGCAAACAATCATACATATACAATGCATTTAAACAGGGTCATATTCAATGACAATCATCAATAGATTAGTTTTAATTCACCTAATCCACATGCAATTTCTATAACAGTCAAAGCTATCCTCCACCGATAGCCCAATACAGTTATCTTTAAATAGATATTCAATCTCAAACAGATAGTTTATTCAAAACTTCCAAAGGTGTCAAATAATACATATTCAATTCCATCATTTATATCAAAGATCATCCAATTTCACATTTTCAATGACAAATTCAATTATTTATACAAAATAACAATTTGATCCAATTAAGGCAAAAACCCCTTTTTTCAAATATCAACCCATGTACCAAAATCCACCATTTTGACACAGTATGAACATATTTTCAGTCCCAAACTCATTTATTTCATATTCACCAAAAATTCCCTTTTTTTCATTTCACCCCCAAACCCTAGGTTTGATCAAACTACCCCCAAATCCCACCATTGCTACACAATCACAAATAACTAAGCTAAAAACCATATGAGAGTGTAGAAAATCCCTACCTCAAAGAGTGAAGATGAGCCAAGCAAGAGTGAAACACCAAGAACACCGAAACCCACTTATATTCGGATCAAAATGAAGATCTTGAAGCGCTTTACCTTTTTCTCAAAGGCAATAGAGTGGAAATCCCAACGGATCTAGATGAAATCGAAGAGAGAATGTGAGTTTTAGAGAAAGAAACTCAAGATCTAGATATTTGGGGAGTTTTAGAGAGAGAGAGAGAGAAGAAAAAGTGATTCAAAATGACATCTTCACGGACTGTTATACACACAGTCCACTCGAACGTGGAAAGTGACGCTCGAGCATCAGACACAAAGGTACGCTCGAGCATGAAAAGTGGCACCCGAGCGTGGGATATGCTCTTTCAGAAGTTTTGTAGATGAAGGACCTCGCTCGAGCGTGAGACTGGATGCTCGAGCGTCCAATGCTGTAACGCCCCGAAATAATTCAACATAAACTAACCATATCAACTAACATTCACTAAACAATGACAGTAATCCTTCCATCTTTACATAGTTAATAAACGAATTTATACAAAAGTTTCACATGCAGATTATACATTCATTGGTAAGAAAAACACATGAATCTATAGCATGTGAAGCATATAGTTCTCCAAACAAATAAATGCCCATATGGGCTACAACAGCCAAGGCTTAAGCCCGGTTACACAAAAGTGGCCTCTTGGACCCATACAAAAATAGCCATTGGCTAGCAATTAAATCATAACAAAATAGAGCTATGTACTCTTCACAATTATCCACGCCCTTAACTTGGGGGGATCACCACGTCTTTTCCTGCACCAAAATCCCATAAGGGTGAGCATAAAGCCCAGTAGAGAAATCCCTAACAAAGTATATACATTTATGTAAGATATCCAATATTTAATGGAAGTGCAAATGACATGCAATGCCTTTTCAAGATGGTCTCATGTCATATCATGTCTTTCTTAAAAATCACCATGTTTTCAATAACATTTTTGCAATCTCATCAATTCCAATTTCCAATTTTAACCATAAGGGGCGGTAAATATGACACATGTAGTCCCTGGGTTGGTGTCTGCAAGTAGGCTCAACAAGCACTACCAATAACCCCACTTTACCGGTTCCTAACCGGAAGAGAAGTGGTACCTCCTCCGCGCGTGTTTTTGACCTTTTACCCCGGACACTCAGGCCAACTTATCAATTCATCTACACCCCCTAACCGGACTCACCAACGTATTTACCCCATGCACATTATCGCTGTTTTCATTACCATATATGTATGTATATATTCCTTTCTTGAATGTAAATGTTTCCAATCTAGATACATGACGCATAATAATTAGTTGAAAGAATATGAAATGCAATGATAATCCATGCCTCATAGTATTTCTCCAATTCCAAGTTATTCCAACAACGTTACCATAATAATTACATTCCTAATTTTCCCTTCTCCATGTTATTTCATAAAATGGTACAAAGTTGCTATCATGGATCTTTATACAACAATGATCCTACAATTCATATATTTTCACATTCTAAATATCTCCAAAGCTAGAGCAAATGTTTGAACAATAATTTCCTTTCACAACAATACTCATATATTATGGAACACAACAATGTACAATTTATAATCACATTTGTATATGTAGGTGACCAATGAAAAATTAAGTGAGGTTTCCAACCTTTATACATCTAGAATTTATCACATAATATCAACATTATGAAATTCTCACTCACCCTTTTATTCATTTCAAGAAAAATCCCTTGATTTTCCTCAATTATTCCCAAAACCCCCAAGCTTCTAGGTTTTTCACCAAAAACCCTAACATTTCCTCATCTCATTTCAAAGACCCCTTTAAACACACTAATCTCAACATCATGATTCCACATTTCAAAATTTAGAACTTACAAAAGACAAGGATAGATTTCTTCTACAAAACTATCCGTTTTTTAAACAAAAACCCATTTTTCGAAATACCAAAGGAGAGCTCACAAATCAATCACAAACTTATATAAACATATATATAACTCAAGGAAATCCCCTACCTCAATGTTTGATGAAGAAATGGAGATGAAACCCTAGCTTTGATGGAAGATTCTTCAACTTTCCACAACACCAAGAAGAGCCCTAACTCTAGATCTCCAAAGCTAGAGAGAGATGATGATGGATTTGGACCCAATGGATTACAAGGATCAAAGAGTTTTAGGGTTTTGATGAAGGTTTCTAGAGAGAAGGAGGAGAAAATATGAGGCTTAGAGTGAGATAGAGAAGCCCCAAATGTGATACAAATTCGGCCAAAAGAGCAAAAAAAAACAGAGGTTCGGCTGCCCAGAATCCCACACGTGTGGAGCGTCTTCCCCTCACGTGTTGCCCTCACTCCCGCACCTGCGGTGGGCCTTTCTGTACCACCTTCCGCACCTGCTTTTTAGGCAGTGTGCAAGCTCCTCAAGCCTTACCCTCCCCGCACGTGCGACCTCACCCCTCGCACGTGCGGCGCAGGTCCAGCAGCTTAGAATTTTTCGGTTCGGTCCCCGGGCACTTCGAACCTGACCCCGCACTCTCCGGAACAAGTGGAAATCAATCACCGAAAGGCAAGAACAAAGTTTTCCTTTGAGGACTAAACTTCCAGACACTACAACCTAATGAGGAACAAAGGAGAACGAAGCGAATAATCATTCCCGGTCATCACAACAATGCACTCTTCCAGTATTTGCAGACCTCCAAAATACTGAGAATTGACAAATCCCGCTCGAGCGCATGAATGGCCACTCGAGCGGAGGAGCAAAATTTGTGAAGCCCGCTCGAGTGCAAGAGCCAAAATCTAGGCATCACATGTTTGGAAAAAAAAAAAAAACAAGCAGCCAACATGTCCCTAACGCACAATTACAACCCAATAACCGAAATAGAGGGGAGACAAGTGAAACAAGATGCGAATAACCATTCTAAACCATACCAACCCGAGTCCACAATAAGTAATGGATCAAAACTGGAATCACTATAATTAGATACAACCTTTTTACCTAGTGTGAGAATAATTCATGTAAGAGAATTGTGTCCAATTCTGTGATTTGTTTACGTGTTCCCTAGACTTTAATCAATGTGCATAGTCTTGTGAAGGGGGTCACCAACTTGGTTTTTGACTCTCTATCTCTTATTCCCTTTGTTTTTGGGGTGTGTTGTTGGAAACACTTATGTTCTCTCTTCTTGTGTTTGTTGTAGCATGTGAATATGCTAGAACTTGAGATTAAATTGCAGCTGTGACATGGGACCAGAGATGTGTTAGTCAATTAAGAAAAGATTTTTTTGAAGAAGCAATTGAGAAAAATTAGATGCCATTTTTTAAGAAGACTATTGATAGAACTTGAATGGCAAACTTAATGGTGGGCATAGTTTATTTTAAATCAATGAATCTTATGTCTATGTTGTTAAATAAAATGATTCGATAATTATAGTTATATTATTTTATTTGGAAAAGTATATTTAAATAGAAATAATTTAAAATAATTATATTTTTATGGAAGTTTAAGTGAGTTTGTATCTAATACAAGTGAAAATTGTAATATAAAATACAATTCTCACCGTTGTTAAAATTAACACCTTTATAAAAAAAATGTAATTATTTTGAATGGTTTTCATTTAAATGCGTTTTATTTTCATGAAATTATTATATTTGTTTTCAAACAAGTTTACTATTTTAAAAATGTTTTAATTTTTGAAGATAAAAATAATTTAATTAGATAATTATGGAATAATGTATGCATACGAACTTAGTCATAAGTCCTCGTTCTCCTATAATCAGCTCAGTTGGGTAGACCGGACTAGTTCTAGCATCAAATTAGTATTGGGGTGAAGATGATTGAGAGACATTTGGTCCTTAGAGAAACGTTGGCACATCTATATTTGCCTCTATGAAAGTTAGATGTTGAAGAAAAATTAAAATTACTTAAATTGAATAATTCTATATACTCATCTTTATCTATCTCTAATTTATCTAAAATGAGACTGTATGGTGGTATTTGAATTCGTGTGATATAAGGGTGTTTTTGATTGGAGAGATTAAGGGGGGACTATCTACTATTGGGATTGTAATCCGGGGAAAGCATCCAATCTGACGTTTGTTTTTTTTTTTTAACCCACCGGACATGAAGTCCAGCCGGACTTTTTATCCCCCATATGTGGGATTATACTATCAGAGGGGGTGTGGGACAATTTTTATTGGATTATTTACTGTTGGGATTAGGTGGTAAAATAACCATTTTGACCATCTACTATTTAATTATGTATTATATTTAGCAAAATTCAGTAAAATTTAAATGTCCCAATTTAAAAATAAAATTATTTTATTTAACTTTTTATTGATGATTTATTTATTTAATTTTTTAAAATAATTTTTTATAGATATTTTATTGATGTTTTATTTTAAAATTTTGTTTATATTTTATTTAATTTCATTATTTAAATTTTAATAGATTTTTTTTAATTTCATTATTGAATTATTATTATCTTTAAAAATAAATTTATTTAAAATTTTAATTAAAAAAATAACATGTATTTTTGTTGATATTTTATTTATTTAATTTTAAAAAAAATAAATTTATTTAATTGTGTAAAAAAATAAATAAAATAAAATTTTATTTAATCTAGCTAAAAATAATTAAAATATTAAAGATATATTTAATATTGCTATTACTTAGTAAACAATTGAAAAACGGTAAGATAGTCTTTTGCTTATTTATCATATCCAATCCGTCCAATGAAACAATGAATTCACTAAAAATAGTGCTTTCCAGATATCTAATCCCATGAGAAAACAAACACGAGATACACATCCAATCCAACCAAATAGTTCGGGAGATTCACAATCCCAAAATTCAAGTCCGATAGATTTTAATACCCCCTTATCCAATTCGTCTAATCAAACACACCCATTTTATGTGTAAAATAAATATAAAGCTGTTGGCTTATTTTTCCTATAAAGGAAAATATCATAAATGCGAGCGTGCCAGCAAGGAATGAAAAATCCTTATGGATTAAATTCAAGCCAATTATTAAGCGATTGCGTTGACGGTTCTTTTGCCTCAACGAAAAGGACTTCAAAATTGCCAAGTGTAAAAAAAAGAGAAATTAAAAGAAGAAAGAGACAGACGGAGAAAGATGATTGAGTGAACAATCAAACTAACCATTAATTTATCTCTACTCCTATGCTTCAAAAAGGAAGTGCATAAAATAAAGTGCAGAGAACTTACCTCTACTGCTATGCTTCCAAAATGAAGTGCATAAAATAAAGTGTAGGAAATATAAATAACAAGAAGAATATAAATCAATTGTCTTTGATTTGAGTTCTGGATCCTTTTACAATGTAGCCATGAATGGCTATTTATAGACAAATATTTGTAGGAAAAAACTACTTAATAACTACCCTATTCTTCAACCTCCACTTCATGCTCCATGTTCTCCACTTTGTTCTCCATTATCTTTCCACATTTCATAACCTCTCATAACCTCTAAATGAGTAGGAGGATGTCACGTTCTTCAATTATATAAATAATAAATAATAATAAAATTACAGATTTATCGTGCCAACATTACTCTCCGCGACCCTTAAAAATAATATTTACTTGAATTTTTAAACGGCCGAATCAAGCACATGTCTAATCAAAGCAACAAAGTACTTCAAATAATATCAACAAAGTGCTTCGAATGATATAATAGTACCAATAAAGTGTTTCGAATGAGTATGAAATTATGACTAGATGTCTTGAATTATATATATACACCTTGAATGGATATTATATATGTGTTTCGAATCGACATCAATCCTTTGAAGGAAATTAAACAATTTTGTGATACTCGTACTTCAAACACTTAGAAAACTTGGAACCTTTTGAAGTAGGTTGATGTTACTTACACTTAAAATCATTCAGAACCTCATATTTTTAAGGCAAAGCCAATGATTCACGTTAACAAGCTGTTACGCATGCTAAATAACAAGCTTCGAATGTGGTATAAAAGACCAAAAATCACCCTTTTATGGTCCAAGTGTTTATAAATGACCGAATTCATCATTCAAAGGTATTACAGAAAAGCTTCGAAAGATAACCTCATATTTTCAAGACAAAGCCAATGATTCACCTTAGCAAGCTATTACACATGCTAAATAACCAGCTTCAAAGGTGGTATAGAGGACCAAAATCATCCTTCGAAGGTCGAAGGTGCTGACAAAGGACGAATTACATCCTTGGAAATACTCGGTAAAGCTTCGAAGGTTCACAACTGCCAATATTGTTTCTTCGAAGCTGTTGTTGATGGAGTGCTTCGAAACTTACAAAATTATGGCAAAAGGGCTTTCGAAACAACTTTTAGCCAACATTGTGGTTATTCAAATTTTGTATGTTTTGGTTCACACATAATTAATGAAAATATTAATTTTGTGTTTTGAACCAATTATTAATTCTCCGAAGACACCAAAACCGTTGTTTTTCGAACCAACTTTTGTAGAATACTAGTTACATTTTCATATAATAAATTACTATAAAAATGTTTATCAGTAAAGTCACTAATTATCATACAAAAAATAGGCATTATTTGACAATTAATTCATTGTCATTTTACATATATTTGAAGGGATGTACACATTTCGAAAGTTTTCTCGTCCCATGTTACATTTCGAAGGTGTTCATTGATAGCAAACCCACCATTCGCAAGTCACATATGTTACTAAAGGATCAAAGTCGTCCATCAAAAGTGCTCACAACATCTCTTCGAACCAAATCCAAAGAGTTGGATTACAATGAAATTAGTTTGGCATTTTAATTAGCCATTAGTGGCTATAAGATGATATTTCAATGAATACATATAACAGTACAACCATTTATTCTTTAAAAATAGTGTTGGCTTTTTGGCTTTCGAAGGTTATTTTTGTAATTATGAGCGTGCCAGCAAGGATCAATCAGTCCTTACAGAATTGTAATTGCCAACCAATTATTCAGACGATCGTGTTATAGTTCTTTCAGCCTCAATGAATAGGACTTTTACTGGTGGCTTACTGGTAGCTTGATTTAGGAGAATTTAAGCATAAGAACAATTAAATAAATTGAAGCATTTCATTAGTATGAA
Source organism: Camellia sinensis (assembly GCF_055761805.1). NCBI lineage: Eukaryota > Viridiplantae > Streptophyta > Magnoliopsida > Ericales > Theaceae > Camellia > Camellia sinensis. The sequence goes on from NC_138961.1 coordinate 216,217,687, forward strand.
AAACTTACAATGATCTCAGCCTCATAGAGATTTACAGCGGCAATATACTCGAAAACTACTCCTACAAATGAAGTGCAGTGTAGGAATTTAAAGTACAGAAATGTAAAGAACAGGAAATATAAAACTGGAATATGTAAAGTAAGACTGGTTTTCTTTAGATCTGAGCCCCCCTTTTTCTCTGAGGTCTTCCCTGCTATTTATACTTCCAAAGATAACCATCGAACTGCACTTTAAACTGTCGAACTGCTCCTCTGTAATTGATGATCATGCTGCCTTATGAATAGTTTCACTATGCTTTCACTTGCAGTTAGGCTTCCCTCCTATATTTGAATTTGAATGTGAGTAACCGTTGAAGCCACGTTACTTTGCATATCTTTGTTGATCCACTGTTACTCAGATCTTATAACAACCAATTTTAACTGTCACGTGTATGATCAGGATCGGAGACTTGACTAGTTTCCCCATATTACCCTTACTTTGTCACACGTCGAATTGTCACTGGCTTGTACAAAATATGTAGCCAACATTACCCCCCGCACTAATATACCCAAGACTTGGTGATATTAGTGGATCAGGGTCTTTTCCTCACATCTTAGAACGTGCATGGGTTTTGCATCTATCCAGAAATGCAATTGTCACTCACCATCTGTATTAAACTCTCGTTTAATCCTTTAAGTACTTCCACTGTCTTAGCATTCGAATAGACTGATACATTTCATGGCCGAATTAATTTTTTCCTCCAGTGATCGAGCACACGAAGAGTCATATGTCGATGTTGTTCCTCCTCGAAAGAACGTCCATGCATTTATTAGTCACCTTTACCCACCTTTCTATATTCAAGTCATGGATGACTTTGCAAATCACCAACCTTTGGACTACGAACATATTGCTCTTAATCCTTCGATTCAGAAAGTTGCAGGTATAGACATAAGAAGTTCTTCCTCTAACTCACCCTTACAATTCGAACAAACTACTCTTAAACCTTTGATTCGAAAAGTTACAAATATGGACTTAAAAAACTCTTCTTCACAAGTCTCTGTATGGGATAAAGCTGCAACTTCTTCCTCTTCTGAGGGTTTTGACTGGACAAGCTGGTCAACACCTGAGACCTGTGATTTGAAGGAGCGAATCAACCACCATTTTGTTGAGTTCACTGACCCTTTAAAGTTTCCTTCCTATGCTCGAAGTTCAGTGGTCTATCCCTACGTGCCCATTGACCATCGACGTAGTCTGGAGGAGAATCTGCTCGTAGCATGGTATACATCCTCCATGCCTACAAAGATAGTACACGCTACCCACCACCTAGAAGAAGCACAAGGGTACAACCCATCATTCTTAGCCCAGAAGGCGAAGATTTGTTCTTCTGACTGGCTTGATTATATTAATGCCTTTGTTCCTTCTGCTCCTGTGTCATCTCCGAAAATAGAAGCGTCCACACCTTCTTCTTCGTCTCCTGAAATTGAAATATTCATACCTTCTCCTCCACCAACTCTTTGCTGGACAGAGAGACTGAAGCTTGCCCTATCCACGAATAACGTCTTTCCACCTTATAAACCTCTACCTTCTCCTACTCTAGCTGAGCGAAAACAAGCTCAACTTCTGCTTGCAGCTTTCTCTCACTTGCCTTTTAATGTTCTTGAGGACGAAGTCCCTCTCAAGAACCTTCGATGGGCTTGTGATATTCTGACTAGGGGCCATGTCCTTAATCCCCTTGCCCAGGCAGAACTTCATATGTTTCTGGACCAACTTCCATTGCTTCTCCACTGGCATCGAGATTCTGTGGCTACTACACAATCTTTAGACCAACTTTCATCTCTTCAAATTCATGCTCAGTACGAAGCAGAGAACTTCATTGAAGAATTCGGTGATTTCAAGAATAAAGATTATGCGTATTGGGATAACTTAGACATTGACGAATTGGAACAAGGATTGAGAGAGGTGGCTTTCGAAATAAAGGCTGAAGAGCTCTACTACGAAATGAGAACACATCAACTTATGCAACCAATGCTAGAAGACATAGAAGATAGAATAAGGAGAGAACAAAAGTTTATTGATCATTGTTGGACTAAATTTCATGATCTTGTTATTTATTCCATTCCTTATTTTTATGAGCTCGAGTTTATACCGAGATAGGGTCATCTGATGTAATCGCTTTGGCTTTAATATAAACAAAATTCTTCTTCATTTGGCATTGTTTGACCCTGCTTCCACTTGTCTATTAAAAGTCAATTCAGAGCTTCGAATTGAACAATTTAATCCTTTGAATCTGGACTTAATTGTTTTAAATGAAACACTAAAGGAGCCAATTATGAACTTTTCCAATTTGTGGAATAAAGTTGACAGCTTTGGCTGATTTTCAATTAGAAACAGTGCTTCGGATCTAGCAATCTTATACTTAAAGTCTGTTTTGACCATAATCAACATCTAGTCATTGTCATTATGATCGATTTGCTTTTGATGTTTCGAACACCAAATCTCATCCTTAAAGAATCTCAAGTTTTTCCTCGAAGGACATTACCTTGGTTAAAAACCTAAAAACAGGTCTTTAAACCCTTTGAAGTAAAATAAACACTCGAGTATTCTTATATTTTTGGGTATGAAAAACTTGCTTCGAAGCCGACTTCTCTGTTTCGAAGCCGTTGTTTTTTTGGCTTTTGGCACTAAAACTTGGCTTCGAAGCTAAATATCTTACTTCGAAGCTAGCCTCAACATCTGGGCTTTGTTTTTCCCTCCAAAAGTATCAATATTGAAGGAAGTACTTTGTATTCACACTTCTAATACTTAACAACTTACGCAATATATTTTCAGACACAAAAGCTTTAAGAACCCTTTTGTTTCGTGCTCTGAAACCACTTGCTCTTTTAACGCACAAACCCCTCTTTCTACCGATCTTCGGCGTCTCTCTACTTCCTTTCTCGGTTTCACTTTCAAGAAAAGCATACTGTCAATGGCTTCTCCTTTAGTACCGGTCGTAGAGCGTACGAGCCCATCTGTGGCCCTGAAGAGGATCATTGATGCAGAATGTGAGAAGTACAAAGCTAGGGAGAAAAGCGTTATTGATGGACGCATCTTCGTCCCTCGTCGCCATGTGCAGCAAGACTACGTGCTTGGGCCCATATTCAAAGAGATCCTTACTGAGCTTCCAGCCCTATATCCTCGTCTGGAAAATCAATGTCCCCTTTACGAAGGTGGTCTTGACTGGAGGAATTGGAGGATAAATCGCCCCCACCGATGCTGGCCCACGGTGAGACCAGAGTGGCAAGAATGGTATAATCAGGTTGTTCCTGCTAGGCCCTGGACCTTCAAAAACTCTGCCTTCTCGATGCTCTCAGATTATCCAGGGTAACTATCTCAGAGGACCCTTTCCTTATTCCTGCTGCCTTGTGTTTTTGGAATCCTATCTTTAACTTCTTTCAATTTAGATGCGGGATGATGGCCCCTACTGTTCTTGATATTTGCCATTTACTAGGATTATCCCCCATTGGTATCCCATTTGGACCGGATTACCCTGATTTAGCAGTTTCTTTCTCTCTCCCCTCCCTTAACTCATCTTATAGTGATTTCGCTAGGGCTGAAAATAAAAGAAAGGGCCCTGTGACTGATAGGGAATTCTTTTCTTTCTTATTATATTGGCTTTGCAAATTCCTCTTCTGCACCTCCTCTCAGAGAATCATGCCTGAATTTGCCCCTCTTGTCAAAGCCTTTGTTTTACAGAAAAAGGTGGCCTTAGCCCCACATGTTCTAGGTCACGTATATAGAGTCTGCTCCCTTTTCTGTGAGAAACCCTTAGATTCTAATCAAGGGGGGCCATTCTGGATTCTTCAGTTTTGGCTTTTCGCCTATTTTACTGAGTTACAATCCAAATGCCTTAAATTTTCTGAGCCAAACCCTCTTACTCATGGTATAAAGCTGGCCAATACTTCACTTTACCCCTCTACCTTTGCTTTTTACTTCTCTTTCTTCCACCAACTTCCAGCTTCCCTTCCTACTTACCGTTTCCATCCCTTCGAACCCACCATTGGTCCATCTTGGTTGAGGAATTTCCTAAGTGACCAGTCCTGTACTTCACCTATTCACAAAGATATATGGGCCTCCATTCTGATTCCCAGAGAGTTATTTATCGGGACTTTGAACCCGAAAGCCTTCAAATGCATTACTGAACCTTACTGTCCTACTCAATTTGCTAGACAATTTGGCCTCACACAGGGGGTCCCAATACCTCTCTATAGCAACACAAATCTCAGCCTTACTAGAAAGGATCTGAAAGTCCGGAAGTCCAGGCTAGAAGAGGCAACTTTTAAATTTATAGACGACTTGGTCAATTTCGAGTATACCCCTTTCATTCCTCAAGGTACCGTATTGAAGAGATACCAAAACTGGTGGGTGACTAACATGGAAATCTACTTGGCCATTTCACCTCAAGACCTACTAACGGTGTTAGATGTGGCCAAGCCCAAAGGAGCTAGAATTGTCACTTCTTCCACTGTTTCAGTTGCGGCACATGCTACAACACAATCTGCTCCTGCTGCTTCAATTCTTCCTAGAGTTACTCGGACTGTCTCGAAGAAAGGTATATACCCTTGTCCCTTCTCCTTTTGTCTTTTTATAATGCATTTTGCCTTATCTTGAATTCTTCTTTTGTGGAGGTGGCCCACAACAAAAAAAAAAAAGGCTCCTTGAGCTTGAGAAGGAAATGTCTGATATTCAAGGAGAAGAAAAAGAAGAAGTAGATCAAGAGGAAGAGTTACCCTTGAAAAGAAAGAAGAGAGTGATCATCTCTTCCTCTGACTTGGTTAGGGATGAGACAACTGTCATAGAGATGGAAGATGAACTCATTTCTTCGGAATCCAGATCTCAGCTTGAAGAAGTTAAGAAGAAAATTGAGAAGGAGCAGACCATGCCAATACAGAGAAAAAGGAAAAGAAAGGTGACTGTCACTTCTTCTGATATGGTCGAAGACTCTGATTCCAAGACAATTGCCAAGGCAATAGAAAAGAGAAAAAAAGTGTGTGCTTCTGCTCCTATCTTGGTTGAAGATACCACCCATGAAGCAACCGTCAAGGCAGTAGAACAAGAACATTCTAAGGCCATGATTGTCTTCGAGAGAGCTGAGAAGAGACGGCAACAACAATTTCTGAGAGATGAAGCTGCCGCTGCTGACATACTACAAAGGGAAACTGCAAGAAGGCAACAAACTGCCAAACATTACTCCCTTCGTAGTTCTCCCATCATCGTCGACACTTCTGGAGCAGGTAATTTTTTATACTTCTGCTGTTTTTCCTTTGTCAGCCTTTGGTATTGAAGTTTAACATTGCTTTACATTTCTTCCTCTTACAGCAACAACTTCTGAGTTCATCTTTCCAATGAGACCTCTCTTAGTTTCACTTGAGGTTGATCAGATGCAGGATGTAAGGGCTATTCAAACCATACTTCCACTTCCAAGGTCTACACTTCCTGCACTTTTCCTGAGGCCAAGCATTCTTGCATTTCTTTCTCTTGGTTTGACTCCACGTCTTTCCCACTTGACCCTTGACTTTTCTCAATTTACTTCTCTATCAAGTCTTGCTCGTCTTCCTCCTTCCAAAGAGATTCCAACTGCTACCTCATCTCTGATGGCAGTTGATTCCTCTATTGAGGGTGTTGGCAGCTCTCCAACTCGTGATTTATCACCTTTACCTAGCTCCAGCCCTCCTTCACTTGATTCATTGGTGGCTAGGACCATGGAGACTATTAAAGATGCTCCACCCATTTCTCCTATCCCTATGCAGTCTTCCGTGTCTTCCACGGTAACTCTCTCTGCGCCCCTTATGTCTAATGATGAGGTTGATGTCTTCGAAGTAAGATTAGCTAGTCTCTTTGACGTCCCCTCTATTTCTCCAACATTCGATGAGGAAGCTGAGCCATTAGTTTTGGTTGACTCTTTGCTAGCAATTTTTTAGAGCTTTTCTTCCTCCAGCAGCAAGCCTTCTGTACCTTCGATAGACTTAGACACCTGCCTGGACCTGTTAATTTCCTTTTCGAGGATTCCCTTCGAGGCTCTACAAAGGCCTATAATTAAAAATGGGTTTCTTCTGTGCTGCAAACTTGCTGAGCAGTCTGGTATGGATGTCTCAAGTCACCTATCCCAGGCAGCAGCTACTATCGACTTCTACATCAACATCTGTCATGCTGCCAAGGCTGCGGATGAGAAATTGGTTAGGGACCAAAGTTTTGTTTCTCAAGTGCATACTGAAATGTCGAAGCTTAAGGAACAACACTCTTCTACCTCTCACTTTCGAACTCAACTACTGGAGAGGAAAGCTCAACTTGAAAAGGAGCTTTCTGCAGTGAATCAGGCCTTAGTCCGAACTGACATCAAACTGCAAATCACCAATCAAGGACTGGCCGATCAAAAGAGAGACATGGCTGCAGCTATTCAACTATTTTCATCATTTACCAATAGGAAATCTGTTGTACAAAAATAACTAAAACATTGTAATGATTTTTGGGCCAATTTGTGGCACGATGTTCTTGACTCTTTATGAAAAACAAGTTTTATTTATCATCTTATGTTCTTGTATTCAGTGTTTATTTTATTCCTTGTGTTTCCCAAATAGTTGGAAAATAAGGCTTTAAATATCTGCCATTAATCTTTTTGGGATGCACATAACCATTCAAATTTTTCAAATGGTATGCTCCAAAAGGCAAAACTCTATGAATTTGATATAGTCCTTTCCAGTTAGGTGACCATTTGCCAAACCTATGGCTTTTAATTCCCATTGGAAGTATTGTCTTCCACACCAAATCACCTTCATCAAAGCCAACGTGTTTGACTTTCTTATTATAATTTTTGGCTGCCTTCTTTTTCTGAAAGAGAATGCTATTTAATGCCAGAATTCTACCTTCATCTATATCTTCTAACTCTAAGCACATACTCTGATAGTACTGCTCAAGATCCAACTGGTCTTGGCATCTTACCCTCAAGGATTTAACATTGATCTCCACAGGTAATACTGCATCATGCCCATAAACTAAGGCATAAGGAGTGACTCCTGTGCTTGACCTTGGGGAAGTTCTGTAAGCCCACAATACATCCAACAATAAGTTATGTCAATCCCTGGGATTATCTTCCACAACCTTTTGTATTCCTTTTTTCAAGGACTTATTGGATGATCCAGCTTAACCATTGGCTTGTGCATAATATGGGATGGAATTAACAAGGCTAATTCCAAACTCAGACACAAAAGACTTTACCATTTTCCCATCAAAAACAGTCCCATTATCAACCGTTATCGTTTGTGGGATGCCAAATCTATGGATCAAGTCTTTAATGAACCCAATAACCTCCGTCTGATCTACAGCTTTGTATGGCTTAGCTTCGACCCATTTGGTAAAATAATCAGTAGCCACCAAAATGAAACAATGATGCTTCGAAGAGGGTGGATATATTTTCCCCATTATATCCATGGCCCATCCTCTGAACGGCCAAGGCTTTACTACTGCATGCAGATCAGTTATGGGCACATGCCTTATTGTACCATGCTTTTGACATGCCTGGCAGCCCTTTGCATATTCTATACAGTCTTTAAGGATAGTTGGCCAATAGTAGGAATGTCTTCGAAGTATCCATCTCATTTTTACACCAGGCTGATATGCACCACAGATGCCTTCATGAACCTCAGCCATAGCTGTTAATGCTTCTTTTGGTCCTAAACATTCCAACAATAGACCATCTCCCCCCCTTTTATAGAGATCATTGTTATATATGATGTATTGCATAGATTGCAATTTAACTCTTCTGCTGGCCTTTGAGGACGGGCCAGCCAAGTACTGTATTATTGGATGCCTCCAATCTGGTTCCTGTAGATCATTATGATTGATTTCCAGGACCACATTCCTTTTATTTAAGGGTGGTATAGATTTTTGGTATGTTGTTTGGCTTACGTCCCGTTGGGTACCATCATTTCTCTTGAAATTCGAGGCTTTCTGAGCCACATCATTAGCTCTATTATTCAAGAATCTCGGAACATGAGTTACATTTGCTATTTCAAATTGAGAGAGCAAATGTAATGCGACAACATAATATGGCAGCATACTTATACTTTGACACTTGAAAATCCATTTTACTTGGTTAACGACCAATTGGGAATCTCCAAATATGTCAACTGCATGTACTTGCAATCCAATAAGAGTTTCCAATCCCACTATCAAAGCTTCATATTCAGCTTGATTATTAGAACAAGCAGTTTCATCCACTCTGAAACCATGTGTGGTTTCTATTCCTTGTGGTGACCTGATCACTATACCAATTCCAATCAGGCCATTGGCTTTCGATCCATCGAACCACATTTGCCATGGCTCGACACTAGCCATACTAAGTTCCATTATCTCTTGACTCTCTGTTTGAGATTGATGGTCTGCCAAAAAATTGGCTAAAACCTGTCCTTTCACCGCCTTTTGGGGAACATATTCTAAGTGAAATTCTGACAAGGCTAATACCCATTTACCAATTCTTCCCCTCAACATAGGTCTAGACAACATATATTTAACCAAATCTGTGGTTGCAATTACCAAGACAGTTATAGGCAAAAGGTAATATCTTAATTTCATTACAGCAAAATACAACGCAAGGCAAAGCTTTTCTACAGCTGAATATTTACATTCACAAGAATTTAAAAACCTAATAAGGTAATAAACAGCTTGCTCCTTGCCTTCTTCATTGTCTTGGGCTAAGAAAGCTCCCAATGAATCTTCTGCTGCAGCTATGTACAACTTCAAAGGCTTAACGCCATTTGGTGGCATCAGTACTGGAGGGTTGGCCAAGTAGGCTTTGATTCCGTCGAAAGCACTTTGATGCTCCGTTGTCCACACAAATTCCTCTTCATCTTTCAGCCTTAATAAGGAAGAAAAAACTTTAGTTTTCCCTGCAGTGTTAGAAATGAATCTTCGAAGAAAATTAACCTGTCCAAGGAACTTTTGTAATTCTTTCTTACTTGATGGAGGTCTGGCTTCAATGATGGCTTTGGCTTTATTCTGGTCGATCTGTATTCCTTTCTTGTATACTACATAGCCCAAGAAGTTTCCAGATGATACGCCAAAAGCACACTTAAGAGGATTAAGCTTCAATTTGAACTTTCTCATTCTTTCAAAGGCTGCTTCTAGGTGAAACAGATGTTCCTTCATGGATTGGGATTTAACCACAATGTCATCAATATAACACTCTAAATACCCTCCAATAAGGTCATGAAAGATAGTGTTCATAGCCCTCTGATATGTGGCCCCAGCATTCTTTAGGCCAAATGGCATTTTAATCCATTCGAAGGTCCCGATATTCCCAGGACATCTAAATGCTGTCTTGTGAACATCTTCCTCCGCAATGCAGATTTGGTTATAACCAGAGTGCCCATCCATCATTGATAAAATCTGATGTCCTGCTGAGCTATCCACCAGCAAATCTACTATAGGCATAGGATATTCATCTTTCGAAGTTGCTAGATTTAGGTTTCTAAAATCGATGCATACCCTCATTTTGTCATTCTTCTTAACTACAGGCACAATATTAGATAGCCACTCAACATACCTGGTTGTCCTAATAAAGCCTACCTTGAGTAGTCTAAGAATTTCTTCCTTAACTTTCTGGATCACGTCTGAACCCATTCTTCTTGGTTTTTGTTTGTATGGCTTGAAGTTAGGCTTCATGGGAAGCCTATGTTCCACTAATGACCTATCCAATCCTGGTAGTTCATTATATGACCATGCAAAACAATCTTTATATCTTCTCAGAATAACCAACAACTGGTTCCTATCAAGAGAATTCAACCAAGCACTTATATAAATGGGTTGTTGTACAGAATCTTCCCCTAAATTTATTTCTTCTAAGGGGTCTTGTATCTGAGTACTTACTGGAACTCCTTTCTTGATCCCTTCTGGCTTCGAAGCAGTCTCCTTGCTGCGTTCTGTTTGCAGGCTCTTTGATTCCTCCTCTTTATCCTCCTCCTCATAGACAAAGTCTGTCCATAAGGTTTCATCTTCCTGTATTTCTTAGACTTTTGTTTCTATGTCCAACGCACAGTATTTGTCAAGGGTCAAAACTCTGGCTTGTTGCTGCTCCTGCTTATAGCCAATCGTCATGACTTCTTTCTCTTGCTCCCGTACTTTCTGGACTATCGACTTTACATCCAATATTGAAAACTTAATTAAAGCCAAAGGCCTGGCTTCTGGTGCTTCATCTTGCTGCCTATAACCAGGCATCATTGTTATCTTTAACGACCAGCTCTTCATTAGCACTCTCCTAGATTAAGTGCTTCAGGTGTGCTACTTCCTCATCAGCCGTTACTTCGGCTGAGCCATCGGATTTCATCAGTATACTAAGCGGTGCCACGCCCTCAATATACAACTTGGCTTCTGCGAAATCTGCACAGGCTATGAAAGGTTGAGGATCTGCATTAATTTCCTCTGTCTCCCCATTGCCTAGAGCCATTATCATTTTCTGATGCAAAAAGGAAGGCACACATTTGTTAGTGTGGATCCAATCTCTACCAAGTAAAGCATTGTACTTCGCATTGCTGTCGATGACGAAAAACACCGTCATGCAGTCCTTCGTTCCCACACTCAGGTTGATGGGTAGAATTCCCTGGGCCATCTGTTTGTTTCCAGCAAAACCAGCAATGGTTGTACTGGTTGGGATCAACCTGGGGTTCTTTTTCCCTAATTTCTTCAGGGAGGATTTCGGTAGTAAGTTCACCGCTGCCCCATTATCCACTAAGACTCGGTTTAACTGTATCCCATCGAAGAAGACCTTAATGTACAAAGGCTTAACATGTTGCGTCATAGAATCCGAGGGATATTCAAAAGGATACGAGAGGTTAATACTTACCACTTCTTCACTCTCATACTCAGTTTCCATTGGGGTAACCATTCCGAAATTGTCTTGTACCATACTCGCTTGTGAATCTTCACTAGAGATTAGAATTGGATCAATTTCTTGCCCCTCTTGATTCTCATCTCCAGCTTGGAATTCCTCAGGTAGTATGTGTACCATGTTTACTGATACTGGGGGAAACGAGCCAAACTGGATGGCTAGCTGTACCTGTTTTCCCTCTTGGCTACCTTGGTCAATTACCTCAGAAACATCCTGTTTACTGCATTCTGGTATTTCATTGCTAACAGGTTCCTTCGAATGGTTTTCCTCGACTGGTTTTTCAACCAAAAATGTTTGCTTGGCCATGAAAGCTTCAAACATTTCTTCTTCCACCATTTCTTTCTTTTGGCTCATGCCAATTTCTTCTTCTGTCTCGCTACCACTCTTCATCAGAGCTTTCTCCAATCCTGCTAGGCTATCCTTCTCTCTAACTTTTAGTTCAGAATGAACCTTAGCCAACTGTTCTCTGCTGCAACCCACCTTGCTTTGTAGAACTGGCTTTGGAGTATGGTCTGACTTTCGATTCTTCTTTTCTTCAGTCTGGATCAATGAAGAACTCTCTCCACTTTCTTTCAGGTCTTGCTGGTATTGGGTGTACCTACGCTGAATTTTCCTCCTTTGTGATCTGGAAATAACGGGGACCATATCTGGTTCCTTCGTTCTTGGGTGTTTTAGCAATACCCAGTTGTTGGAGGCACCAAAGGAGGCTTAACCATCCTACCTTGATTTCCAACATTCCTTTGGGTAGGCACTTCCCTAGGTTTGTTCTGCATCACAAACCAATCTGGGACCCCAGGTACCCACGAACTTACTGACCCAGACGTTGAACTGCCCTTTTTTTCCCTCGAGGTCACCTTCGAAGCTGGCTGTAAAGGCAATTGTTTGGCCCTATCCCCAAGCCTTGAGCCTGATTCAGGCCTTCGATGATGGTGATCATTTTCTATCCTCCGTGAAGCTAGTCTAGAGGGCCAATTTATGGCTTTGATCCTAAAACCTAAACTCTTCTCCAATCTTCTTTCAGAATGACTACTCTCCATTCTATAATAGTTAGGTGACCTAGACTCATATAAGGGCCTCTTGCCTTTAGCATGCATTCTATCAACTGCAGGCTCAACCACTAATGGTTGCTGCCTAACATTAGCCGGATACGGCCTTTTATTATAAGCATTGGTTGGTTTGGGACGCCTCTACACATCCCTGTAATATTGCTTCCCATCAACTGGAAGGCCTTTTAACCACTTATAATTCAGTCTGCACCTTGGACACATCCTTTGCATTATGGCTGCCTCTAAGGAGTCATCATCCAGTGCTTCTTCATCAGAGTCTTCCCTCTGATGTGAGAAATCTCGTCCAATAGCTGGTAGATTTCTAGTGTCTTTTTTTATTGCTGTCTGGTTGGCCACATGCATCTGTACATTAACTTCTTCCAATTCTTTCAAAGACAGGTTCTGAAAGTCTGACATAATGACATTAGCTGCCACTTCTCCAATTTCTGGAAATGGATTACTGTCGATCCCCATGGCCTTTTCAGCTTTGGCTGGGAATTTCAAACTTCTTTTCCGAATTTGTTCTTGGATCCTGTCTCGAAAAACAACACAGTTTTTAGTCGAGTAAGACCAAGAATTATGCCATTTACAATATACTTTTCCTTTAAGTTCATCAAGAGATGGAATTTTAACCCCTTTTGGTAACTTAAGGAAGTTGGCCGCAAGTAAATGATCAAAAATGTCATCTGCCTTAGTTAAATCGAAAGAATACTTCCTGTGAAGATATTTCTTTTTAAACTGCTGGTTAATTGTCGTATCTTTATGAATTAATGCTTCACAGATCATAGGCTCTTTTCCCACAATCTTTGCTGCATCAATCTCATAATTAGGATCTTTGTAGTATGTCCTATATGATGCATTATTTCGATCTTGTTCCTCTTCTAGTAATGCTTCATATCTAGATACTTTGTAAGTCAGTTCCACTAAATCCTTGAACTCTGTTGAATCAAACTTCTTTCGAAGCCTGAACTCTAACCCATTTTGGGCCAATCTTACGAATTCTGGTTCTGGCAAGATTACTCTACATTTATTTCGAGCCCTCTTAAATCTGGCAATAAACTGAGTAGCCTTCTCTTCAGGCCTTTGACTCAATCTTGCCAAGTCTGCCATGGAAACTTCTGGCTTTGATTGGAAGAATTGGGCATGAAATGCCTCTTCCATTTGCTGCCAAGTCTGGATGGAGCCAGGTGAAAGGTTAATGTACCATACAAATGCTCCCCCAGTTAGAGAATTTGGGAATAGTCTCAACTTCATGTAGTCATGATTGGTAAATTCACCACATTGAGCAGCAAACCTAGCAATATGCTCTACTGTTGATTGGTTTCCGTTCCCATAAAAAAGGCCAAAATCTGGTATCCTGAAACCTCTTGGGTATTCATGTACCCTGTCGACCCATTCTGGGTATGGTTTTCTGTACACAGGAGTTTGGACCCCCCGAGCCATTGGTCCACACAGCTCCCTAACTATATCAGCAATTTGGTCCCTAGGGACCATATTTTGTGCCTGTTGAACCACTACTGGGGGAACAAACACAGGATTTGGTGGACAAACTTGTGCTTGTGGTCCTCTTGGTCCATAGGGTGGTACATTTGGGACTGGCTGTCCCTGTGGTACAGGTTGCTGTTGGAGGTGTAGGTAACCTCTTTGAGCCTGTCCTGCGAAGGGACCTACGAAAGGTGCTGGAACAGGTATTGTATCCCTTCCATTTGTGGGAAAACCTTCCAACCCCCCATGCATAAATTCGAATAAGGGATTATTGTACCCCCTAGTGCCAAGTATGGCTTCGAATGTGGGGTTTGGATCCATTCTTATGTCATTTTCTTGTACTGGGCCAGATCCACCAATTTGCATGGCTTCACTATTGAACATTGAGGCATTTTGGCCTGCTACAGGCCTCGAAATGGGTTCGTACCAAGACTGAGGTGGTAATCTTTCATGACTCTGATTACTGGTTTGACCATTAGAATGTCCATTAACTTGCATAGACTGTTTATCTCTAGCCAATCTTTGTTGAGGGACATTTACTTCCTCCATGTGTCTTACATTTGTTGGTTGGTGGTTATTCATTCGATCCAAAAAGGATGTTGCCCACCTTTCCATTGTGTTTATTAATTGTTGTCCCATGGCATCTACTAGGCCACCCCACGGATTTACTAGCTGAGTAGATGGGACATTGGATAGTCCAATTCCTTGGTCTCGTCCAATATTATGAACAAATGGTATTTGCTCTGAAGTACTGGTCTGTTCGACCATAGGTTCCGATAAGATAGGAGTCTCCACAGGATGTGTTATCACATTATCCTCTGGATTAGGTATCTCCACCTCTCCTTCCACGCCTTCTTCCAAACGTTCATTTTCTCCTTGTCTCCTACGTCTAGCCATTTTAAATGTGTCCCATTGGGCGTGCCAAAAATATATGTTGGCTTTTTGGCTTTCAAATGTTATTTTTGTAATTATAAGCGTGCCAGTAAGGATCAATCAGTCCTTACAGAATTGTAATTGCCAACCAATTATTCAGACGATTGTGTTATAGTTCTTTCAGCCTCAATGAAGAGGACTTTTACTGGTGACTTACTGGTAGCTTGATTTAGGAGAATTTAAGCATAAGAACAATTAAATAAATTGAAGCATTTCATTAGTATGAAAAATTTACAATGATCTCAGCCTCGTAGAGATTTACAGCGGCAATATACTCGAAAACTACTCCTACAAATGAAGTGCAGTGCAGGAATTTAAAGTACAGAAATGTAAAGAATAGGAAATATAAAACTGGAATATGTAAAGTAAGACTGGTTTTCTTTAGATCTGAGCCCCCTTTTTTCTCTGAGGTCTTCCCTGCTATTTATACTCCCAAAGATAACCATCGAACTGCACTTTAAACTGTCGAACTGCTCCTCTGTAATCGCTGATCATGCTGCCTTATGAATAGTTCCACTACGCTTTCACTTGCAGTTAGGCTTCCCTCCTATATTTGAATTTGAATGTGAGTAACCGTTGAAGCCACGTTACTTTGCATCTCTTTGTTGATCCACTGTTACTCAGATCTTATAACAACCAATTTTAACTGCCATGTGTATGATCAGGATCGGAGACTTGACTAGTTTCCCCATATTACCTTACTTTGCCACACGTCGAATTGTCACTGGCTTGTACAAAATATGTAGCCAACAAATAGGTTTAACAATCCTCACATGTTCTTAATAACATGTTTCGAAGTGTCTTGAGACATGTTTCGAAGGTAACCACAAAACCAAATGGTGATGGTTTTATGGATCAACTAATAACTATATTTTTTGCTCAATATATTGCAATAACGAAATATTATTTGTTAGTCATTCCATCAAAGTCAACATTTGATGTGATCTACAAATCCAAAAGGGATTTTGAACAACAAAAGTCATGGTATAGTATGACCATGAAAATTCATACTTTTTGACACTTTGAAAAATGTCAAAAATTTTGAATTCGTGAACAGTAGCTTGTTCATTATTCTTGACCATGTTTGGTTTAAAAACATGACTTTTGCCGAATTGATTTTCATAATTATGATTTGTTTTTCCATGTTAGCCATTAATGGCTTATGAAAATCCCCCATAGGTGTGTTATTTTCATAACTTGACTCTCTAAAAATTGATTTTTGGACCCCCTGAGCCATGCATGGAACATCATTCTTAGCCAAATTTGCCTCAAGAACATGCTCTTTTCATTATGTTAATTTCATAATTTGGCTATTTAAAAATTGGCTCTTGAACCACCCGAGCCATTAATGAAATCAACTATTTACTTTTGTTATTTTCAACCATGGAAACATTTTGAAAAAATCAACCAATTCCGGCCATTAAAGCCTCAGTTAAAGACTTAATAATGAGAGTTGACAACTCATTATTTTATTGGTGAATTTTCATATCAAGTTAATGAATTTCTCTAATTAAATGGTGTCTTTTTTCTTCCACCAAATAATATTGTAAGCGATGAATGTTTATTTCATCAAGAAAATGGATCTCTTCTTGAAGATCTAAAATTTTTTGTTTACACCAATAGATTTCATCTAGGCTATTTGAAATGGACAAATCCAATTCATTTTCATTTCTTACACTTGATGTCCCACTGGGCGTGTCAAAAATTGTTGGCTTATTTTTTCTATAAAGGAAAATATCATAAATGCGAGCGCGTTAGCAAGGATTGAAAAATCCTTACGGATTAAATTCAAGCCAATTATCAAGCAATTGCATTGACGATTCTTTTGCCTCAACGAAGAGGACTTCAAAATTGCCAAGTGTAAAGAAAAAAGAAATTAAAAAAAGAAAGAGGGAGACGGAGAAAGATAATTGAGTGAACCATTAAACTAACTATTAATTTATCTCTATTCTTATGCTTCAAAAAGGAAGTGCATAAAATAAAGTGTAAAGAACTTATCTCTACTTCTATACTTTGAAAATAAAGTACATAAAATAAAGTACAGGAAATATAAATAACAAGAAGAATATAAATCAATTGTCTTTGATTTGAGTTCTAAATCCTTTTACAATGTAGTCATGAATGACTATTTATAGACAAATATTTGTAGGAAAAAATTACCTAATAACTACCCTATTCTTGAACCTCCACTTCATGTTCCATGTTCTCCACTTTGTTCTCTATCATCTTTTCACATTTCATAACCTCTCCTAATCTCTAAATGAGTAGGAGGATACCACATGTCTTACAATTATATAAATAATAAATAATAATAAAATTGTAAATTTATGATGCCAACATAATCACAATATGATAATTCTAGATAAATTCAAATAGATAAAAATGAGTTTATAATATTACTCATTTGAATTGAGCCCGCCAGGTTGAGCCTACACCACCAATATGAAAAATTATATTATAGTTATGGAATGAATGCGTGTGATGTTTCACCATATTTTTTATTAGTTAAAGCAATAACACGGTTGATTGTCTCAAGGCAATATATATATATATATATATATATATATACTGATCGGTTGGTTGGTCGAATATTCATCCGGTCATTTAATTTTTTGATAAAATTTTAAAATCCTTCATTATATCTCTTGATATAAAAAAAAAAATTAATACATCGTCAAAGATACTCGTAAGTATGGTTAATGGGCTTGTGCGACCCAATGGGAAAAGTGGTTTGGCACTGCTGGCTAGGGTTCAAATTTGTGAGCCTGAGCACATTTGTCCATAATCGGGGTCGGTGTAGGCTTGGGATATTTTGGCATCAACTTCAACAATTAAAAAACCACTGAGTCAACTCTCTACTTTTTTAATTTTTTATATATTTTTTAATAAAAAAATAAAAATTAATTAAAATAATGGCTTCTCAAAACAATCTTTAGTCTATTCATTGATATATAACAACTCAATATCACACTTACAAGTTTGAAAGAGTAGAACTTAAGTCTTGTTTAGGAATTAATTATTTTAGTTAAAAAAGTTAAAAGTCATTATAAATTATCATACCATCTTCTTTATTTTTTTATATATTTTTTTCTAAAAAATAAAAAAATTATTAAAATAATTTTTTCTCAAACGAGACCTAACTTACTTTTTCACCTTTTACAAAGATAAATAATAGAAACAGCTTCTATCCTGTTTATAATGGAATGAATCAAACTAGAGAGTTCAATTTGGCCCATTGTGGGCTCATATTAGATTTATCTTGACGATTTGAAATATTTATCTTGTGAAACTCATCAAGAGTGCTGTTCGATAAAAAATCAAGTCGGTTGAATTATTTTCAAAATCATATATTCCATTTATTTTTTTATCTAGATAAATATAATCTGATCAAATGACTATCGATGTGCGATTAACCTGATTTTTTGTATAAATAAAAAATTTCAATGAATTTTACAAATTCAACGGTTCAATTCGTTGAAACAAGCTTGACATAAATCTATAATGTGAGTGTTTTGTGGGGGCTTTTTTGAGCCAACTAATGGCTTCTAACTTTTAAAAAGTTATTTTGAACTGTTTGGTTAAACTTATTTCAAACAGCTTCTAATTCTACCAATTTATTTTAAGTCAAAAAAGCTGATTCTGAGATGCTACTCACCCATTGCTTCTGATTATCAGTTTCTGTTGTAGACATGTTAATTCACGGTTATACTCTTATATTTTATTATTTTTTATTTTTTAAAAAATAGAAAAAACCTCAAATGGACTATAAAATATTATTATTATTTTTTATAAGAAATGTAGACAAATAGTGAATAATAAAAAATAAAAGTTAATTGAAAAAGTTAGTTCATAGCTTATTTAACAAACACTACTCAGTAACTTAAATCTATAATCCAACTGCTATACCAAACAGATTAATAACTTCTGATTAAAGTCATAATTTAGGACTCGTTTGGGAACTCTCATTTTTAGTCAAAAAGTTACTAAATTAGCCAAAAAGCCAACAACTCATACCCAAAAGTCAAAGATTCTCTTTTCTCTCTACTTTTTGCACATCTTTTCGTAAAAGTCAAAAAGTCATTTCAAACATACTAATTTTTTTTATCTCATATTTTAGCCAAATGACTAAAAAATTACGAAATTAACCTGTTTCCAAACGAGACCTATATAATCTGTTAAGTTATAACGTATAATCTGTTTTAAGAGATTACATCAAACAAGACCAATAAATCAAACTAGACTTTTCCAATCCGATTATGGAGAAATGGCTGGTAGCTCGAATTTGTTGGCTCGAAATTGGCCTTTTTTTTTTTCTTTCTTTCTCTGTGTTTAAATACAGAGGGAGAGAAGAGACGAAGGGAGAGAGAGAGAAGAGAGAGAAGAGGAAGAGGAGAAGGAAGATCAAACCCCACAGATTTTCATCAGTCCAAGCTCCTTCTTCTTCTTCTTAATTCTTCACCAGACCCAGCTCCTTGGTTCGGACCCATCATCATCATCAGACCCAGCTCGGGATTTGAGGATTAAAGGTTTTTTTTTTTTTTTTTTGGTTAATGAAGATGATGGTGATGTTGAAGATGATGATGATCTTGTTGCTGATTTGAATCTGAGGATGAAGGGAACAAAAAAAAAAATTGAGCCAAATCTGATGATGTTGATAAACAAAAAAAAATCTGAGGATGAAGGAAAAAAAATTTGGGCAGATTTAAAAACCTTATTGGTCACCTCATACATCACTCACCCGTTTGATCAGCATTTTTTTTTTTAACATCACTCAAAAAATGTTGATGATTTTTGAACCCAACATCACTCACCTGTTTTTTTTGAACCCAACATCACTCACCCAGTTAAAAAATCAACATCACTCAAAAAAAAATTGTTGGCTCATATTTGATCAACATTTTTTTTTTTTTTTTGTTGATGATGAAACTTTGCAGCGCCAGCTCCTTCCTCTTCTTCTCTTCTTTTTCTTTTTCTTCTTTCTTCTTCATCTTCAGAAAAACGCAAAAAAGAGAAAGAGAGGAAAAAAAAAAAAAAAATTAAAACGGCATCGTCTTACTGTCGAGTTAAACTCGACCACACTCTCTCGAACTACCAATCGGGATTGCCGATTATGGGCCGGTAATAATTGTCTAAAATAACAACATACTAGCATGCCACAGGTCGTCACCGCCACATTGACAACTGACAGCAACCTTTCATAAGGTCTACCTTGTGTTGTGTGGCTCCTATATCATTTTCTTTGGGAAAATCTCGACAGAGGTTGCATCATAGTCGCTCGCACATGGTATTGTGCCCTACGACTTACGCTAGTACTCTCGCGATGTTTTGTTCTTGTCTACAACGCAGTCTCACCCCAAGCCAAAATAAACTAAAAAAATTTCAATTGACACTACAAACCTTAGTCCTATAAAAAAAATTAATTATTTGAAATATAAAACCCACAGCAAACTAAACTACAAAAGAAAACTTAAAAATCAGCCTTTTGCCCTAATTGTTAATACACTAATTAAATTAGTTAGATAGTAGTGAATCAGTCAACTTCAAAATATGAACATGTTAATACATACAAAAATAATACATTAATCTCTCAAATTCATGTGTGATTAATCATATATCAATATCAAGAAACACATACACATTTAGAGCATGTTTAATTGGAAGGATTAAAGGATGTGATTGAGATTATTAATCCGCACGCCTAATTATCCTATGTTTGTTTTACATTTTGGTTTAGAATTATTAATCCAATGGATAATTAATCCAACAAATTTGTAAGATTATTAATAATGGGGTAGGGGTGGGATAGTGAATACCACACTAATTTGATAGGATTATTAATACATCACTATTAATCATGTGAATCAAACCTGACTTGAGGGTGCGTTTGTTTGGACGGACTGGATAAGGGGGGATTGTAATCCATTAGACTATTAGTCCTGGGATACATTGTCCCCGAACTATTTAGTTTGATTAAATAAAAATCTATTTTATTTTATTTTTTGCACAATTAAATAAATTTATTTTAAAAAAATTAAATAAATTAAATATCTATAAAAAATATATGTTATTTTTTAATTAAAATTTTAAATAAATTTATTTTAAATAATAATAATAATAATTAAATAATGAAATAAAATAAAACATCTATTAAAATTTAAATAATGAAATTAAATAAAATATAAACAAAATTTTAAAATAAAACATCAATAAAATATCTATAAAAAGTTATTTAAAAAAATTAAATAAATAAAACAAAAATAAAAATTAAATAAAATTATTTTATTTTTAAATTGAAACATTTAAATTTTATTGAATTTTACTAAATATAATACATAATTAAATGTCAGATGGCAAAAATATAATTTTAGTAGTCAATCCCATGGGATGAGTTATCCCACCCCCCATGGGATAGTATAGTCCCACAAATATGAGACTAATAGTCCGGGGGGATTATTAGTCCGGACCAAAAATGCATACCAAATAACGGACAATTAGTTCATCCGGACTAATAGTCCAATCCCATGCTGTTATCTTTCAAAACAAACATGCTATTAAGGTTCGTTTGGGAAGTGGGTTGGTTTTAGGACTTTTTGATTATTTTAGCCTAAGGCTAAAAAGTCTCATTTAGGATGGGTTTCTTGGTTTTTTTGACTTTTGTGAAAGAAATAATGTAATAATTATAAGTTGAATGTGATGTTTTATCTTATTAGACTAAAAAAATTATTTTATTTTTTTATAAGTATTTTAACCAAAAAAAGTCCCAAACCTATCTTTCCAAACAGAGACTGAATTTGTTGGAATTGATTGATTGAAAGAAATATGGAGTTTGCGTTTTGAAATATGGATGTGATATGTATTTGCATGAATATGAGATATAAAGAGATGATAACGGTGTTTGTACTTTTTATTTTATCCTCTAAAGTGAAGAATAATTTGTCACTAGTACTGGTGTCATAAAATGGTAATTTTTTTAATTTTTGTTTATTTATTTTATGATGTATAAACATAGCTTAGTAAAAAAATTATGCAAACCATAGGCTTCTTTAAAAATAAAAAAGAGGAAGACTTTTTACGTATAACAATAAACATTATCTTGTAAAGGGACATCCCAATTACATCACAAATTAAAAATGCGGCCTCAAAAAATTGACTCCTTATACAATTGATCCGTCAATCAATAGGCCTTCCAATATTTGTGTTGAATTTTCTTTTATAAAAGTAAATTTTTTTAACATTTATAATTTATTTTCTAATCATTGAAAAAATTGACAAATTTTATGCGAATTTTCCAGCATTACTCACACAAGGGGGAATTTTATTTGAATTTAAAATATGTCTCAGTACGTCTAATTTAAATTCATAAATTTTAATTTCTATTATATCATAATATGAATTTACTAATAATGACAACACATATTAAATCCTAAAATAAAAAATTCTTCTTATAATACATCCTAATCAATTATTCTTATTCAAATCTCTGTATTTTCTTCTCCAAAAGATCCGCAAGAGATTAAAGTTATTTCTTCTTCTTCTTCTTCATCCTCCCTCCAAAACTACAATTCACCCTAGCAAAACTCACCATCATCATTAACATCATTATTTTTTATTATTTTGAAACTCTATACCCTAGAAAAAGTTTAAACAAAATAAAATAATGGATGAGAATAATAATAAAAAATGAGGTAAGTATTCATATAAAAGGATTTCACAATTTTTGTATAGCACAATCAATCATATTCTATTTCTTTTTTTTTTCTTTGACAAAAATTGAAGGACCAATAATTGGATTAACAATAATATATTATTGGAGTTGTTCTTATTGTGTCATTTAAATGGCACATTATTTGAGAACTACTCTTTCTTATTAGTGTCTAATGCTTATGTCCTTATAAGTTTGGTTTTTATTTTTCCAAGAACATTCTTATAGATAATTTATAATATAAAAGTTTGATTTTTTTGTATTTATAATGCTTATGTGTTTATAAGTTTGATTTTTTTTTTCTATATTTGATAATTATTTTTTGTATTGAAAAGTTTTGGAAATAATTTGATTTTTTTAAGTTTGTTTGTTATTTATTATTTTAGTTTACCTGACGGGTAATTTGAAAAAAAATAATAAGGTGTAATGATAGTAAAATAAAATTTTAAATAATTAAATAATATATAGTTAAAAATTAATTAATAATTTTTTAAATGTAAATAGAATCCCCCCGCACACCGCCAAAAGCTAAGCCCCCAATGTTACTATTTGCCATCTGATCAAAGGGTTGACGGACAATCACTTCTTCTCTTTTTAAAAGGGAAGTGGGGTCAAGCACAACAGTAACCGTGGTGTCTCTATTTGAGGTATATTATGGTTGTATTTTTATGATTCAAATAGTTTTATTTTGTAGGATTTATTGAGTACTTCATGCCTACCAAAAATCATATTAATTGGATATCAAAAACTATATGATCGATAACTAAAAAAATAAATAATAAGTTTTTCTTTTGGAAAATAGTATAAACAATATACGATTCGATCATATAGTTATTGATATCTGATTAATATGATCTTTGATAGGCATAAAGTACTCAACAAATCCTACAATATGAACGGTTTAAATTATAAAAATAAGACCATAATACACCTTAAACGGAGGTACCATAATCACTGCTGTGCTTTAAGCACAGCAAGAACCCTGTTCCTTTTAAAAGTACTTTTATTTTATTTTATTTCAATTTTTTAGAATAAATTTATTATTAAAAAATTAATGTAGTTGGTAAATATTTAAAATATTATTTTTTTATTAGTAAGTCTACTTTTCTTCCATTATTTTTTTTTAATAAAAAAAAGCGTTGAAAAAGCATTAATAAGTTCTAGGGTTGCAACTCGGATGGGTTTGATCGGTTAGGGAGGTTATCCATGTCCAGTTCAAGTTCTGTTGAGATCTACCCAGGCCCGCCTATGTCTGAATTGTAACTCGAAATTGCCTGCTCAAACCCGACTCAAGTTAAATCTGAATTGCCCGAGTTACCTGAATTGTAAATAAAATTCAATTTATTATTATTATTTTTTTACAGCTACATTATTAAATTTATAAAATTTGACTCTATTTACATTTTTTTTAATATAAATAATCATTAATACCACCAAAATAAATAATTTGTATAATATACGAGAGATGCCGCCATAGTAGTCTTTATAATTTATGAGCGAAAATAAAAATTAAAAAAAAAAGATTTTATGTTATTTGTATATATAATATATATTCAATATGATTTAATAATCTAAATTACTTTAATACTATATAATGACTAATAATTTATATATATTTAATATTTTTATATATCTATATATGTATAATTTGGGTTTCGGGTTTCTCGGATTATTTGACATCTTTGTCCAAGTCCGTTTAAATTTAATTCGAACTTCTAAATTTTTATCCAAACCCGTACCGAATTTGAAAATATCTTATCCAAACCTTAAAAAAATTCAAGTTAGATTCAAATTGCTCGGATTGAGCTGCCTAAGTTACACCCCTAATAAATACACAAGAAATAAGACGCTAATACATATAAAAAGATTCAAATTATTGACTTCTTAATGAATCGCAGGAATTTTAACCGATCAAATTAACGTTTATTGATTCGTAAGTACATCAATTACGTGCTGATCCCATTACTGTAATAATCATATTTACTTATTTAATATTTTTTTGGGGCAATGATAGAGGGCCACAATTTTTGTGGCTCAAATGGCTCAAAACTGTTAAAACGACGTCGTTTTGAGCACAAAACATGCCAAAACGACGTCGTTTTGACAATTTTGAGCCATTTAAACCACACAAATTGTGGCCCTCAAACATTATTCATTTTTTTGTTTGTCGTCCTGTATGTAATTATTACAATGACAACAAATGTGAAAGCCGTAGCTTGTTTACAAAACGAGTGCCAATTATTAAAACACAGAGAAACTAATCAAAATATGATGTAATCATCCTAGTTAGGTCAGTCGGGCAGCAAAGCTTATGTTGGCCCACAGCGGGAATGACTTCGCGGGGGACCTATGATATTCAGTTGATTCTTTGGCATGCAAGTTGGTGATATTATTTGGTATTTTCAAAATATAAATATGTAATGTTTTATGAAATTTAATTGATAAAGAAAGATAAGAATTTACGATTTATATTGAAAATAAAAAAATAATATAAGATTAAATCATTGATGATTTAAAATATAACTACATAATATTTTGAAATTATTACATAATTTTTCGTACTTTATCTATAAATCTGCATATTCCCGATTGTCTTATCATCATATAGCATTTATTTGGACACTACATGTGGTGCTCATCATCCCCTATCCAACTGTATCCACTGCCTAAAACAAAACAAAAAAAAAATTTCAAAACCAAAAACAACACCACAATCATCAGCTTCTCAGAAATTGATCGAAATGGGAATAGTTGAAGAAGCTCAGAACGTGAAGATCTTGGGTTCAGGCAATCAGACCATCGTCCTAGCCCATGGCTTCGGCACCGATCAGTCAGTTTGGAAGCACCTCGTCCCTCACCTCCTCGACGATCACCGAATCATCCTCTTCGACACCATGGGCGCTGGTACTACCAACCCCGATTATTTCGATTTCGATCGATACTCTACTCTCGAAGGTTATGCCTACGATGTTCTCGCCATCTTAGAAGAGCTTCAAGTCCAATCCTGCATCTATGTCGGCCACTCTGTCTCCGCCGTCATCGGCGCCATCGCCTCCGTCAACCGCCCTGATCTCTTCACAAAACTCATCATGATCTCCGGTTCTCCAAGGTATAATAATCAAATTCTCACGCAATGAGGGTTGTTGTTGGAATCGATTATTTTAATTAATTTATAAAAATACATGTATAAAAATAGAAAGAATAAATAACTTTTTAAAGTGATTTTTTAATATTTTTAACGCATTGTCAAAACAATCTTCAACTGTGAAAAAGTCCTTAATTAACTTTAATTTGATTTTGTTGTTTTTAGGTATTTGAACGAAGTGGATTACTATGGGGGATTTGAGCAAGAAGATCTAAATCAGCTATTCGAGGCGATGGCATCGAATTACAAGGCGTGGTGTTCTGGATTCGCGCCATTGGCGGTGGGAGGAGATATGGAGTCTGTGGCAGTGCAAGAATTTAGTCGGACTTTATTCAATATGAGGCCAGACATAGCACTGAGCGTGGCTCAAACCATATTCCAAAGTGACTATAGATATATGCTGGGACATGTGACCGTGCCGTGTCACATAATACAAAGCATGAAGGACTTGGCAGTGCCAGTGGTGGTGTCGGAGTACCTCCACCAGCACCTTGGCGGTCAGTCCATCGTTGAGGTCATGTCGACCGAGGGTCATTTGCCGCAACTTAGCTCGCCGGATGTCGTCATCCCAGTGATTCTCCGTCACATCCGCCATAATATTGCAACATAATTTTGTTCTGTATGTATCTAATGGAACAGAATTCTCTGCAATGGTGTTACAGTGTTAATGTTTAATTGTGAACACTAGTCTATGTGAATGTTTAAAAGTAAACAAAATTATGTTGTTAGGTGTGATTTAATGTTATTTTACTTCAATTGTAAGGTTGAATTGTGTACTTTATTGATGGCAGTTGATGTGATTAATAAATAAATAAATAAAAGTAGTATTATCGTTGCAAGAATACATTGACTCATACTTAATTTGTATTAATTATCAACAATATTAGGATTGTAAGAATAGAACTCAAAAATTGAACTATACAGAAAGTGAATTATGTAATTGATAATGAAGTTACACTTTTTATATTTATTCATTTTTAGAAGAGTGACAAATTGATAATGCAATTTGTGTATAATACAAACAAACAAACAGCATATAAACAAAGAGAAAAAAATACAACAAAGCCATAGACTCAAAAAAAAAAAAAAACCTACACAAATTATAAAAAAATTGTCAAAAAAATAGTTACAATATTAAAAAAATCACCGATCTTCTATATATATATATATATATATATATATATTTTTATGCATTTAGCATTATAAATTAATTATTAGGGATTTGTTTAAAATTTGGAAGGTTAATTCTCTTTTGAGGTGTCGTTTTTAATCGTTGCACTGAATTTTTTCCCCAATTTATGTGGTTAATCAAGACTCAAAGTTGGCAATCTGCATGGGAATTAGATTTGTCCGTGTTGTGTGTGGGGGTGGGGACTTGCTATTTTTACTGTATACGTGTCACGAGTTTAAATTTGACTAGAGTTTTTTTTTTTTTTTTTTTTTTTTTTTTTTTTTAAGTGAAGTGGAGTTGATGCATAACACCACATCTATGGGGCTTAGACCATTTCCAACAGTTCATCAAACCCAGCATCAAATTTAAAATTTGGTGAAAGGTTACTGTTTGATGCTCCAACGGTTGTACCAAATCGATATCAAAATGAGATTTCACCAAACATTCCATCAAACTGAGAACAAGCGAAACATTTCACCAAATCACTGTTACTGACCGTTGGGTTGATACCAACCGGTCAACCAGCCGGTTGACCAACCGGTCAACCAGTAAAAGATTCAAACAGTTCAAAAACAGTTCAAAAAAAATAAAAATTTCCCTAACCGGTCAACCGGCCGGTCGACCACCCGGTCGTCCCGAAAAAAGTTCAGAAAGTTCAACAAAAACGGTTCAGACAATTAAAAAAAAAAAAATTTCTTCTCACCGGTCGACCGGCCGGTCGACCACCCGGTTGTCCCGGGACAGATTTGGTGAAAGGTGAACCGTTGGAGCATCTGGTACCAAATTTGGTGAAATGAGTCATTTTTTACTCAGATTTGATGAAAAATCTGATTCACCGTTGGAGATGCTCTTATGGAGTTTGGTCACAAGTCTAGATTCGTGATTTAAATTTTTTATATTATAAAATTTGTTAAATAAATAATTCGTAAAAATTAAATTAATTTAATATTTATTTATATTTTTAAAAAATAAATAATTAATAGAATTTTAATAATTTATTTTAAAATAATTAAGACTTAATCATAAGTTTTTACACATTTAATTAATTTAAATTTTTTATAATTAATTTACTTAACAAATATTATAATATAAAATATTCAAATTATCAAAATAAATTTGACACAAATTCTCACGCCACCTCACATCCCGGTCCGAGTTTTGAATTTGGATCATCGGCCGCCCTACCCGGCAGCCCCCAAAACGACGTCGTTTTGGGTTTTTTTTTTTTTTTTTTTTTTCTTTCTTCTTCTTCCTTCTTGTTTTCTCTCTCTCTCTTCGATGATCCAAAGCCAGAGGGGAGGGGAGGGGGGGAAGAGGGAGGAGGGAGGAGGAGGTCCGATCGTCGCCGTCGCAGCTCGTCGCCTCGCCGCCGGCCGTCGCAGCACCGCCGCACCGCCGTCTCCTCCGCCTCCGCCTCCTCCTCCTCCTCCTCCCCCACTGGTTATGGCCCCCTCCAGTCCAGCCCACCGGCGGCTCTTCTTCCCTTCCCCTCCCCCTCTCTCTCCTTCCCCTCCCCTCCCCTCTGGTTCTGTCGAGCTCGACGAGGAAGAAGAAAAGAAAAAAAATCAAAAAACCCCCAAAACGACGTCGTTTTGGGGGGCTGATGGAACGGCTGCCGAAAACGGCAGCCGAGGATCCTTGCTCGTTTTGCTCGTTTTGCTCGTTTTGCGGCCCAGTGACAGAGTAGACTGTACCATCTCACAATGGATTCATTTTTTGTCAGCATTTGGTCCACTCTGGACGGAAGACGACTCGTTTGGTAAAACTTATTTTTAGTTTATTTTAATTTTTAGTTTAATTTAAATTGTTATGATGCGTTTAGTTTAATTTAATAATATAGTTTATAATTTTTTGTAAGTTAAAAATTAATTTATTCTTTGAGTAGAGGAGAAAAGGCTAAATTTATAAGTAAAAAATCAGCTTATGTTCACAGTTATAAGGTATAGACTATTAGATTATAAGTTATAATAATTTTCTCACAGCTCTACCAAACGGGACCAATATCAATAAAATCTTTGCTTGAGGCATTCTTATATGTGGACAAAGATGACTAAATCAATAAATAATTGATGTTTTCTTTTTATTTATTTACAAATTAAGAAATGATGGTCAACAAAGAGCAATGGTAGAGGGCCCAAATTCTGTGGCTCAAATGTGGCTCAAATAGCCAAAACGACGTCGTTTTGAGTACAAAACAACATCAAAATGGCCAAAACGACGTCGTTTTGGCCATTTAAGCCACATTTGAGCCACAGAATTAGGGCCCCCAAACATTTTTCGTCAACAAATTATTCTGGTTTACACTCAGGACAGGCCGGTCCGTATTGTTTTATAGAACCTTTGGCAAATTACTACGAGGGAATCTTTCTATATATTACTAACAAAAAATTTGAATAATATGATAAATAAAAAAAAAGAAAAGAAAAGAAAAGCTAATATCTACACACAAATTTAATTACATAAATTAAG
Organism: Camellia sinensis; assembly: GCF_055761805.1. NCBI lineage: Eukaryota > Viridiplantae > Streptophyta > Magnoliopsida > Ericales > Theaceae > Camellia > Camellia sinensis. The sequence continues at coordinate 216,246,538 of NC_138961.1, forward strand.
ATGAGAATAAATCACTACAAGAATTTAAATATATATATATATATATATTTGTCATGTTATTTTATAGTTTAGTAAAATTTTTATAACAAGAAATATATGCTATTCTAATTAACTATTTGATTTTTACCAAAATATGTACAAAAAAAAGTAGACAAATTGATATGATGAAATATTTTGTTTTATTTATTATTTTACTCTAGAATGAGCTATTTTAGCCCATTCCAATCTTTTTTTCAATTGGACCTAACAATAATTTTTGTTGGGGCCTTATTTTAATTACTAATAACAGATTAAGAAAATGGGGTCCTCTATTTGATCCCAATTTCTAATGACAAAAATTAATTACAAATATATGGGGTGTAACTTTTTGGATGTAATAAAATTATGGCAAAAATTAGAGGGCTGAATGTTCCTACCTTTTTACTTTGGGCCTCCTACCACCTAAATTGTTTCCCTCTTTATTTTTCTTTGGACCCCTGTCATAATCTTAAATATACCCTTTGAATCCCACCTTTACACCTTCCACCTACAAATCATCATTTCTTCCCCTAGCAATCCCCTTTCCACTTTGACTATCTTCCCCTTTCGATAACCTATTCAGATAGCGATAGCAGTAGCAGCAACAAAGCAACTATTTGTTTTCTCGATGTATCAAACAGATGTGAACTATGTCTCAAGGAATGTAACAACGTTGAAAGGTTTATAGCTAAAAATCCATTTTCGAAAAATTCCATGATAAGTGAAGATCACAAGGATAGTGATGTTGAACAAATTGGGGCTGAAAATGGAAGTCTAATGTGCCCGAGTTCAAAAGATGATTCCTCCATTGTATAGAATCACATTGATGTTGCTGAAGATAAAGGATAACTAGTTCAGAAAACTTCTCTTTTTGCCTTCGCAGCCATTCTCGTCGTCATTCAGAAAACCGATTTTGAACAAAAGCTTGATGTTCGATGTTATATAACCGAACAGAAGGCATAAGTTCGGTTATAGAGCACCAAACATATTCAACAAGTTGAAGATAAATCGACCAAACTGTAAGGTGGGGAGAGAAATCAACGGGGAAAGAAAGAGTTGCGCATGAAAAAGAGAAAAAAATAGTAGGTTTCGGAGGATGTAGATGAAGATTGCGAAAGAGAGAGATGATCTAGGTTGCTCTGTAACACCCTAACCCTTCACATGTCATCGATATTGTCTGCTTTGGGCTACGCCCACATGGATTTGTTCTTCCCAGTGGGTCGCCCATCCCAGAACTACTCCAGCCTAAGCACGCTTAACTGGAGAGTTCTACTAAGGATTTCACCACTCGAAAAAAGCATCGATACTATATAAGGGTCTAAATTTTTACTTTTATAGCCTAGGAACTCCCCCTTCATTCCCGATCTGGGACATCGGGACCTTACAATCAACTCCCCTTAAGGTTGCACGTCCCCGTGCAATAGATTGCCGGCTTACAAGCCTACCCACATGCACCGAAAGACTCCAGGGGCCCATACTCGGTGCTCCGGAGAGTTGGCTTTAATACTATTTGTAACACCCTAACCCGTCACATATCATCAATATTGTACGCTTTGAAGCACACCCGCACATATTTGTTCTTCCTAATGGATCGCCCATCCCAGAACTACTCCAGCCTAAGCACACTTAACTGGAGAGTTCTGCTAGGGTCACCACTCGGGCAAAGGCCTCGATGCTATATAAGGGTTAGGTTTTTACTTTTATAGCTTAGGAACTCTTCCTCCATTCCCGATATAGGACACCGAGACCTTACATGCTTGTTGACAATAGAGGCTGTTGACGGGAGAAAAAAGTGATAGTGGGTTAGTCACCAAAGGGTGGGTTGGTTGCCGGAGGGTCTCAGCAGTAATAGAAGTGGTAGTGGGATTAAGGTTAGCGTTAGACTTGGGAGGACAGAGATAGGGACAAAATTGAAATTTGATGTTAGGATAATAAAATAAAATAAAAAAGAGTGTTGCTATTTGCACCCCATAAATTATTTTGGACCCCCCAATTTTTAGCTTCTTTTTTATTACAATAATAACCTTAAGTAAAATTATTACAAAGGACATCATTAATTTTGGGACACCCCACCTCACAATTAAATCTATATACCCACTACATCATGAATTTGGGTTTATGAGAGCACCCACCACCATCATCACCCATCTATCTTTCCTAAATCCCACCTTCAAAACCTACATATCCTCAAAATCTTGAAAACCGTTTTGCGGCAATATTTTGGCAGTAACGGTCGTAACCATTTGATTACCTACACCTCTCCAGCAATGACAATGAGTAAAAGTTTTTTTGGCAACTAACACTCCATAAGACGAGAGGAGTACAACAATAAAAGCTTAAAAGAGATACATGACTTTGATGTTGTTTTTAACTCAAAGGAGATTGGCCTTGTAAGAGTAAGTTTCTTAAAAAAAATGGAAAAAATAATAAAATCTCTTCGTCATTTTTTCGGGACTGAACTCCTGAACGTATGATTGAAATTCCGGAACACAGGCCCGAACATTGTTTATTTGTTTGGAAACAAGTAACCGAACATTATTCACACATTCAGACTTATTTTACTGATCACATTTTGAAATTTAATTTGTATTGTTATTTATTTCAGGATGATGGCAAGTCAACGGTTAAAATTCTTAACATTTGTAGAAATTTTATTTTTTCAAGTTTGGGAATACAGGTCCAAACATTACTTATTTGTTCGGGAACACATTTCCGAACATAGCTTATTTGTTATGGAAGGCAGGTCCGCACATAAGGGAAACTCTCCATTTTTGGGTACACAACAACTCTGTTTTATTTATGGCTCTCCCTCAATCCTCACCACATACACACCCACCCACACCGCCACAGTTCCAAGATAGAGATAAAGAGAAGAAATGGAGGATATGTTATGGTAGAAACGGGAGCACATCGACAGGCTATACCATTTTAACAAGAGTAATTGATCAACAAGTCAGTATATCAGATGGCCCAAATGAAATTAAAAACAAAAAATAAAGATGTCTCTCTCTCTCTCTCTCTCTCTCTCTCTCTCTCTCTCTCTCTGTAATAGTTAGTCAAAATGCAATACCATGTTATAGCTTATATGAACGTAAACATTCTTCTTCTTCTTCGTGGGTTTTGAAAAAGATGAGACTCTTCTTCTTTTTGGTGGGTTTTGTTAGGGGTTTTTGAAATGGGGTTTTTTTTTGGGAAGGGCATGGAGGTGTGGGGAGTATGCATTCAATTGGTGGAATGTTTAAAGATAATTTTTGTATTATTTGGGCAGAGAAAAGAAATTTTAAGGGTTTCAAAATTTATAAGTGGGGGTCCAAAAAAATGAAGGGTCCAAAATAATTCATGGGGCGCTAATAGTACCACTCTAAAAAATATGGGAAGTCCAAAATAAAAATATAGGGGCATTTAGCAACCCTAAAAAATTATAGGGGAAACTACACATCAATGTAGTTTTTCAAAACAAATTTCAAATCAATAGAAAACTATAAAAACATTACTAATTAAATTTAGGAAAAAATATTTGTAAGTCCTATTTGGAAGACTTATTTAATGTGAAATTCTATGAATATTTTTTTAGAGTTTGTGTTGGACAATTTTAATATCTTTTATTTATTTATTTATATATTTTGTTCATGAATCTTCTTTTGTTTTGTTCATAAACCTCATCTTGTTCATGAATGGAGATTCATTACTTTGGTGACCTTTTGTCTTGTTCATGAATGGAGATTAATTATAATTCATGAACTTGGTGGTGAGTTAATATTTGGATACATTGTCCCTTTTCTCTAGGTTCATGGTCATTATTATTTTTTGGTGTATTTTGTAAAGTCCTAGTGGCCTATAAATAGTTTCTCTCATCTACTCTCTTCTACACCAACACACCAACTATTTTCTATATAAGAAAGATTACTAGCAGAGAAGGGTGTTTTTCTTGGTGGAGCTTTGGATTCACCATCTTGTGCAGAGTTAGCCTGAACCATACGACAAATGGTCGGACTGTTGTATCCTGGAGGGGACAAGTCATAGTTTTGTGACTGCTGCATCGGTATTTGGATTCTTCTTACCGCAATGAGCTTGACCTCCTTAAAGAAAACAAGATATTCGTGCCTCAACCTGATCTATTTGTATCTTATTTTCTTTGCATTATTTATCAATAAAATATAATTTTTTCTAGTATTTTCACCAATAATTTTAAGGAAATCAACCATGGATCAAGTACCAGAAAAAACTAATGATGGAATTGGAAATCTCAACAAGCCTTTTAAGTTCAAGGGAGTTCATTTTAAGAAGTGGAAATGAAAAGTTCTTTTTTACCTCAGCCTTTTGAAAGTTGCATATGTTTTCACCGAAAAGAACCCAAACAAAATCCCAACCGAGGAGATGAATGATGAAGACTACGAGGCACATAAAGCAAAAGTGGCTTCCTATAATACAGATGAGTATAAATGTCGCTTTTATCTCTTAAATTGCCTTACTGATCAATTTTATGATTACTATGACACCACTTACACTTCTGCAAAGAAAATTTGGAGAGCTTTACAGACTAAGTATGCTACTAAAGAGGCAGAAGCAAAAAAGTATGTAGCTAGTCGCTTTTTTTGCTTCCAAATGGTGGATGAAAAATCTGTTATGGAGCAAGCACAAGATTTCTAAATGATAGTTGCAAAAGTAAGATTTGAAGGCATCAAGATTAGTGACAACTTGGTAGTTGCAGGACTTGTTGACAAGTTACCGCCATCGTGGAGAGAATTCCAAAAGAGCATGCGCCACAAACAAAAGGAGACTTCCTTAGAGGCGTCGATCACTTGCATCCGAGTCGAAGAGGAGGCTAGAGGCCAAGATACATTAATAACACAAGCGGGTAATAACAATTCTACCACAAAGGTAAACTTTGTTTCAACAAATAATAACTTACCCAAAGGTCATAATTCTAAGAATGCTTATTTGAAACCTTATAAAAAGAATATGAAGAATTATGGTAAACCTCATAATAAATGGATTAATCCAAATAAGAACCAAGGTTCATCACCTCCACAAAATTTTACATGCTTTGTCTGTGGCAAAAGTGGACATTGCTCGAACTTGCAAATTCCGAAAACATGCACTTGTCCCAAAGGCTAACGTTATCGAGGAGCCATTTGTGGCGATGATTACAGACATTTGCATGGTTAATTATGTGGATGGTTGGTGAGCAAATTATGGTGCCAATAGACATGTTTGTTATGATCAAGCTTGGTTCAAGGTGTATACTCCTTTTAATGATGAGAAAACAATTATGCTTGGTGACTCTAGTTTAACCAAGATACTTGGGAGTAGTGAGGTTGATCTTAAGTTCACCTTTGGACGTGTGCTTACTTTAAAAGATGCGCTTTATACACCGTCCACGAGGAAGAATTTAATGTCAAGTTATTTGTTGAATAAGGCTGGTTTTGAGCAAACTATGGAATCTGATCAATATGTGATTACCAAGAAGGATATTTTTGTTGGTAAGGGTTATGCTTGTGATGGGATGTTCAAATTGACTGTTGAAATTAATAAATCATCTACCAATTCGGTTTACATGTTGTCTTCTATTAATTTTTGGCATGCTCGCTTGTGTTATATTAACAGTAAATATGTGGAAATCATGAGTAGTTTAGGATTAATTCCTACAGTGGCAAAAAATTTTGAGAAATGTGATATTTGTAGTAAAGTAAAAATTACTCAGAGGCCTCATAAAGTGTTGAAAAAAATTCTAAATTGCTAGAATTATTTCATACTGATTTGTGTGAGTTTGAAGGAATTTTTACTCGAGGTGGTAACCAATATTTTATCACATTTATTGACGATTTTTCAAAATACACAAACGTATATTTATTAAAAAAATAAAAGTGATGTTTTTGAGAAATTTAAAGAATTTCTTCTTGAAGTGAAAAATCAATTCGGTAAAAAGATTAAGAGAATTAGAAGTGATAGAGGCCGAGAGTATGAATCTCTAGGATTCAACTCTTTTGTTCAGCCATTGAGAATTATTCATGAGACTACTCCACCATATTCACATTCATCCAATGTCGTAGTTGTAAGAAAAAATAGAACGTTAATTGACTTGACGAATGTTATGCTTATTGATTTAAGTGCTCCTTCAAATCTTTGGGCGCGAAGCTATTTTGACAGCTTGCCATGTGATAAATAGAGTGCCACACAAAAAGACTAAAATTGCATCTTATGAGTTGTGGCGGGGCATAAACCAAATCAAAGTTATTTGAGGATTTGAGGTTGTTTAGCTTTTGGGAGGCTTGCAAATCCTAAATGTAGACGGCGCCCGCGGTGGGCCTCAATGCTACAGTTCGGACTCGATTTGTGTCACGGTTCTTAATCTGAACCAAAGAGTCCAAATCTGGCAAATCGTTTTGAGAAACAGATTTTTGAAAAAGTAGTGCCAAACATGGACTGCTTTGCCAGATACAGAGTCGCCACCTAAATATTTTTTATGGGAGAATTTAGGAAACCCTGACTCGGTGCCGAAGGCCACATGTCCGTCATCACCGGAGTTGTCTCGGCTCGGGAGCTTGGGTACGATCGGGGAAGGTCAGCTATGAGCACCCCCTTTCGCCCGGTCCGAAGACCGGCCTCTACTAACCATGATATCCGATTTTGAAAACGTTATGTGTTCTTAAACCAATTATTAGCCTAGAATTACTATGTTATGCGCGCAGCAAACAAGTATAGACTAGATTGCCTAATTTGGAAATAAACATTGCATATCCGTTCGGTTTGAAAATGCTTTGGAATTTGCTACTCGCAAGTAGGCTAAAATACGGATTTCAACGAGTTTTTCCAACTCAAACAACCCAACCTTCACCCACAGGCATTCAAAACAGTTTAACACATAAGCATCTAGCCACATATTAAGCATGTTGTCATGGCAATATTCACACTCATGTGATATGCTAAAGCGGAAATACTTACATAGTACTCTGTGCCAAAACAAAGAACTTGTTAGCAAACATGCGTGATCCAAGTCCATGTGAAGTGCCTAATGCATCGCATACAAAATGTTACTAGAATAGGCTCGGCTATCCTAAACATGTTATGTGAAAATGCACAATTATCACATATTCAATTTTTGATTTGAAGTACAAATGCAATTAGCGTGATGTACCGAGCCTAATGCATGTAATACAAAATGCATGAATGCACGCATGTATAGCATAAGGTATGCCGAATTTAAACGTGCCCTAATACTAACCATTAAAGCGGGTAAGTAAAAGGGAAGAAAGAAGTGGGGTTGGAAGACATACACACCACCCACACACACTTATTACAGATTTACCCTCACTCGGAGGGACCGAATAAATATTACAAATTAATTAACTACGCAAGCTAATTAATATTACAAATTAACTAATTTAATTAACGAATTAAATAAATTAATTAAAGTAGGAAAACGCCTCGGGAAGCGTGCCACCATGCATGGGCTGCCTCTGTTTTCCTTCCTTTCCTCCTCTGGAGGCTGTCAAAGCCTCAGGACTGATCCCTTGGACAGAGAGGATCACCACCGGCTGATTGAAATTGCCACCGGCAGTGTGGTATGGCCATCGGCACAAAATTGAATCTGTCGGCAGAGAAAATGGTGCCGGTCGGCACATTACACTACCGGTCGGCAGAGTATTCCTGCAGAACCTGCAACTCACAGCAACAGAGGGCAAAACAAAGCATGGCAGCACAATTCAAGGCATGTATGCATCAACCATATCCCTTATCATTGTAATGACTCAAAGGGGCATGTGCCTCGATTCTCGGACCACCTATCACGCATTTCCATGCATGATGGCCCAAGGAACCAAGTATGCAACTTTGATTTCAAATGCATGCAAACCAAACAAACCAAATAAGGCCCAATTCCTATCACCAAGTCGAGGAACAAGGCATGCATGCAAGATGTAATGCAACCTACGCATGCAAGCTAAGGATGCAACATGACATGGCGACTCATTTATGCAAGCATACAAGCAAACATAGAGGCATGCAAATGGATGACAAGATGGACTTATACATGAATTAGGCAGCTCTAAAATAGACCTAAAACAGTGGCCATAAGTGCTAAAGAGTGAGGGCTAAATGGCACACACACACACATGCACATAAGGACCAACACTTAAGCACAAATCAAGCAACATTCAAGCACACTTGAAAGGGACAAACATGAACAATTAGCATGCATTATAAGCCTTGAAATCATGCTAATACATGGTGCCAAGCCAAGCAACAAATCAAGTCAAGCATGCAACAAATGGCCTAAGTGTTCAAAGTAAACCAAAGTGGCATTGAGCTACACTTGACAAGACCAAACAAGGCATGCATTAAACAACTAAAAACAGATTTTTAGCATGTTAAAACAAGGCCAAAGGACTCCTTAGATGGCATCTAAGTGACTCAAATACAAAGGCATACACAATAGCCAAAACATGGGGCATGCAACACATGCTTATGAGGCATTAAAGATGCATGCAAGGCAATCAAGCAAGCATGGAAATGGGACTGAAATAACATATAAAGTGACCCCAAATCACCAAAACAATGCAAAGATATCATGCTACACATGCACATACTCAAGGCCAACAAGCCCAAATACAAAGGAGCTATGTCAAGCATGCAAAGATCAACCCAAACGACTATGGACAGAGCTAAAACATGTCAAGATAAGCACATAATCTTCACAAGACTAAGCCAAAAACATGCTCCAACAAAGGCTAACAACCTAAGGCACATTAAGGCATAAACAAGGCATTACATGGCAACTATGATAAACATGCATGGAGTTCCAAAACCAACTTGAAATCATGTTATATTATGGATATATAAGCATGAAAAACAAATCAAACATGCTCAACACACACTCAAGCATAGGCTTCCTTAGGAGGCCAAAATATGCCCTTTTCAAGGACAACAAGGAGAGGGGGTGGCCCTCTCCTTCTTGGGACTTCAAAGCATCATCTTCACCACTGAAATCCCTCAAGATTTCAGTGGTGAAGAGACCTCAACACCAAAATCCCGGAGCTAGCACAAAATGGCTCAAAATGAGGCCTTTTGAGGCCTAAGGGTGGTCAACAACCCTCAAACAACAAAACACTCTTAATAAACAATAAAGAGGGCCTAAAAACAGAACTTTTTATGTTATACAATAATCACAAAAACAGCTCTAAGATAGGTATAAAATTAATGCAAGAATGGGGAAAAAAAGGACTAGAATCTCACCCTTGAAGACCCCTTTACAAATGGTGCTCCAATGGCCTCCTTGAGCTTGAATCCAACACCAAAATCTCAAAACAAACCCTTTAGAACCTCAGCTCTAAGAGGAAGGTGAAACACTAGGTGTTTGTGTGCAATAGTGAGACACAAAACACCTAGTGTACAAATAAAAGGGAAAGAGAGATAGAGAGTGTATATCTAACCCTAACCCTAGAAAAACCAGAGCTTGGTCTGTATTTTTTTCTCTCCCAAAAATGTCTAAAAGCTCTCTCTTTTGCCTTAGAGAGAGCCTCTCTCTATATGCCTCTTGTAAAGCTTACAAGACAAGCTTTGCAAGAGGGAGATCCCTCCATACACGTGTATGGAGGGGAGCAAAAGCAATACAGCTGTCTAAAAATATCTGCAAAAGCAGATGAACAGCAATCGGCCGGCCAAAAATGCCATCTTGGCCAAAAAGAGTGCCGGTCGGCAACAAATAGTGCCGACCGGCAACAAAGAGTGCCGGCCGGCAAACTATATTGCCGGTGGCAGCAAAAACCAGCCGGTGGCATCTAGCCACTGCCGGTGATGGGTAGGGATGGTCTACAAGCCCCACCCTGCCTCTCAAAGGCAAGACGCAAGTGTTTGGTGCAAAACCAGACACTAAACGGTCGAATTCGGGGATCCTGAGGCATGGCGCGCGAGCCGAGACCTCCAGGAACTCCAAACGAACACAAACATGGATAATCACCGAGTGTTCAAACGGTGACGTCCAAGTCTTGAGGACGGTCAAAAATGGGGTGTCTACAGTTGCCCCTCTTTGACAGAACTCGAAAGTCATAACAATGACGGGAGTGAATGTCAAAGCCCAGAGACGACCCATTTTTGACAAGGCCGAAGACTTAGACAAACATACAAGACAAATAAGATACGCGCCCGGAGGCAGGGGCAAGATGCAAGACAATGCACGAAGCCGAGCATAACTTATGATCATGCAAAGAAAGCTGCAATGAAGCAAACATGCGACAGTTTTAAACTAGCATACCAAACTACACTACAATGCAGAAAGGATGTAAGAGAATTATGAAATTCTCAATACGTCTCACTCGGGAGATACAATACCTGTGCGGCTCGTCTGGTTACACCAGCTTCAAATGAACCGTACATACAATATCGTGCCTGCAAAGAAAACAAACTTAACAGGTACAATATTGTTAGCAACATGCATGACAATGCAAGGATAGTAGTGTACTCGAAATGCGTAACAGCGCAAAGCAAGTGGGGAGCATGACAATGCCTTCGAAAATACAGACATGTAAGTGGAGCATGCGGTCTACGCAGGCAACGAAATTGATCATAAGCATGCGGTCTACGCAAGTAATAAAATTAACGAAAATGCGGTCTACGCAATCAAAACATGCGGTCTACGCAGGTAATGGAATTAAACATGCGGTCTACGCAAGCAAAACATGCGGTCTACGCAATCAAAACATGCGGTCTACGCAAGTAATGAAATTAAGCATGCGGTCTACGCAATCAAAACATGCGGTCTACGCAGGTAATGGAATTAAACATGCGGTCTACGCAATCAAAACATGCGGTCTACGCAGGTAATGGAATTAGCATGCGGTCTACGCAATCAAAACATGCGGTCTACGCAGGTAATGGAATTAAACATGCGGTCTACGCAATCAAAACATGCGGTCTACGCAGGTAATGGAATTAGCATGCGGTCTACGCAATCAAAACATGTGGTCTACGCAATCAAAACATGCGGTCTACGCAGGTAATGAAATTTAACATGCGGTCTACGCAGGCAAAACATGCGGTCTACGCAAGTATTGTAATTAAACAATAAATATGCGGTCTACGCAAGGAAAGAAATGATTACAAACATGCGGTCTACGCAAGCAAAACATGCGGTCTACACAAGTATTGTAATGAACATGCGGTCTACGCAATCAAAACATGCGGTCTACGCAGGTAATGAAATTAGCATGCGGTCTACGCAGGCAAAACATGCGGTCTACGCAAGTGTTGAAATTAAGCATGCGGTCTACGCAATCAATGGAATTAAACATGCGGTCTACGTAAGCAAAACATGCGGTCTACGCAAGTAATGGAATTAGCATGCGGTCTACGCAATCAAAACATGCGGTCTACGCAGGTGTTGAAATTAAGCATGCGGTCTACGCAATCAAAACATGCGGTCTACGCAGGTAATGAAATTTAACATGCGGTCTACGCAGGTAAAGAAAAGATTACAAACATGCGGTCTACGCAGGTAATGTAATTAACATGCGGTCTACGCAAGTAAAGAAATTGATTACAAACATGCGGTCTACGCAGGTAATGTAATAAGATGCGCAAAACCGCGCAACGGAATGCAATGCACAAAACAGTGCGACGATTTGAAATGCACAAAACAGTGCGACGATTTGAAATGCACAAAACAGTGCGACAGTTTGAAATGCACAAAACAGTGCGATGATTTGAAATGCACAAAACAGTGCGACAGTTTGAAATGCACAAAACAGTGCGATAGTTTGAAATGCACAAAACAGTGCGACAGTTTGAAATGCACAAAACAGTGCGACAGTTTGAAATGCACAAAACAGTGCGCCGATTTGAAATGCACAAAACAGTGCGATGATTTGAAATGCACAAAACAGTGCGACGGTTTGAAATGCACAAAACAGTGCGACGGTTTGAAGTGCACAAAACAGTGCGATGATTTGAAATGCACAAAACAGTGCGATGCGCAGAACAGCGCGAGGTTTGAAATGCACAAAACAGTGCAATGCTAAGTGCGACACGCATGCCACACGGAATGTAAATGGGCTTAAATGCGCAACAACGCACGTATTCCAGAATGCATGACAATGCATGGAATGGAAATGCAATGATGATGCATGAGAAATGTGCACGATAATGCAAAGAGGTGCGTGTTGCAACGCATATAACACGTGTATAACAATGCAAATGTGTGGCGCTCGACAGCGCGATGCAATACACAGAAGTAGTGTGATGAACTCGTGCAACACACACATGGGGTAACTTTTGAATTCAAAAGGATACAAAAAGGATACACCTTGCACGAATTCGAGTGCCACGCACTGGAGACACGGCCCGAAGTCAAAACGGAGGCCGGTTGAGCGTCGGAGATGCACTTTCTTGCACTTTCTTGGGCTATGAAGACCACGAACTTCTCATATGGCCTAAACAAGGCTGTGGGAACCCCACCGGCCGAAAGATGAGGCCACCGGCTGGCCATCGGCACAAAAACAATTACATCGGCACAAAAAAGTGCCGGCCGGCACAAAACATTGCCGACCGGCAAACAGTTGCTGATGCGGGGCAGTTTTGACTTTTCACCTTGGGTGTTATAAAATAGGGCTTCAAGCCCTATTTCCTCATTTCTTCCACGCCGAAATCCCTTGCTCTCTCTCTCTAGAGCTTTTTCTCTTCCCCGTTTCTCCGTTTCTTCGCGTTCTACGCCCGTTTCGTCGTCGGATTCGCGTTTCTCTTCGCGTTTCGGACATTTTCGACCGATCACATTCTCGTTTCGGTGCCTCGTTTGGCGTTCTCGCCTCTTCAGGGTTTGTTCCCCTCACTTTCCTCTTCATTTTCGTGCCCTTTCACATTCCGGCCTTCCCGGCCATTTCCGACCTTCTCGGGAGTTGACTTTCCGGTTGACTCTTCGTATTCCGACTCGGTTTTCCTTTTCCGGGCCATTTTCACACCATTCTCTACATGGCGGACGACATTCCACGTGGCGGGACTCCTCCGGACCACGAGATGGATCCCGGGGTCGAGCTCTTACCACTGAGCGAGCGCCCGTTCGACCCGGCGACCTACCGGCCGGCGATCCACGTTCTGCCCCCAGACGGCCTGCGTCAGTTCCGGAGCTTTGAGAGGTACGCGGCGCCTGAGCTACTACTGCGTGAGCCTACCTCCCACCTTTCATTCGGCACTTCCGAGGTAACTTTTCATCTTCTGCTTTACTTTCTGCAATGTAGGATACAAAACTGCCATAGTTAGTTGTATTCTCTAACTGCTGAAATCTGATATGCCGTAGACCGTAGTTGACTATAAACATACATACAACTGATATCTGTTTGAGAGTGACACATGCACACACACTGCACTAGCCTTGAATCACCCAAACACACGACACACACTGTATTTCACTGCATACACTGGCACCCAGTATTTGTCTGAATCTGTCAAACTTGCACACATGCCACATCTGTTCTGAAACACCCAAACACGCTGACACAGCACACGTATTTCACTGCAAGCACACCGGCACCCGGTATTTGCCTGAATCTGACAAACTTGCATACATGCCATATCTGTCCTTTCAAAACTGCATTTTGAATGTTGTCTTGCAATTGTCATTTTCTGTTTGCAGGAGGGTTCCCATACCATTCGCGGGTATGGGAATACTGGTGCACGGGAGTGGTATGATGAACTCCCTGATGCGGTCCAGCGCATCGTGGACCGAGCGGGTTTCGGCACCTTCTGCCGAGGGCTTTCTAAGCTGTCCACATGCAGACCTCTTCTTGCTGCTTTGGCGGAGAGGTGGTGGGACACCACCGATTCTTTCCACTTCTCTACTGCAGGGGACATGACGATGACCCCTTATGACTTCTCGATGCTCACAGGCATCGGGGTATGGGGTGATCCGATCCCCTTTGACACCGACATGGATGAGTGGACCGCCGCTCAGGTCCATTTACTGGGGGAGGCCCCACCACTAGCTCGTCCAGGCTTCGTGCGGTACTCCTGGTTCGAGACACAGTTCAGGGTTCAGCCCGTTTTGGAGGAGGTGCAGATGACCCCAGAGGACGAGGAGAGGTATGCTCACGGCTTCCTCATGTTCCTGTTCGGGACTACCATCTTCGCCGACCGGGCGAACACCGTGCCTCTCTGCCTTCTCAGCGCACTGGTGGACGTCCGGGATATTCTGCACTATGACTGGGGCGGCGCTGCTCTGGCCACCCTGTACGGATATATGAGCTCGGCTTCTCGTGGCAGCGGCCAGCTGCTTGGAGGTTATTGGCGGGCTTGGGAGGTACATTTCTTCTCTACTTTTTCATTCCTGTCTCATACTTTTTGTACTCAGTACACTGCACACACTGTGGTCTGCTCTATACTTGTTGTATACTGTACACACGGCACACACATACATTCTGCTTTACACTGACTGTACACTGCTCACACTGTACACTGCACACAATACACTGCACAACACACGGCTCTGTCATTTCTGCTTCATTCTGTATATTCTGCTTTTTCTGATAGTCATACTGACATCTGTTTTGCAGTTGTGGGTTTACGCCTACTTCCCTAGGCTTGCACCCGTACCAGTCGCGGAGCCTCCTCCGGCTGTCCCGTTCTCGAGTCGCTTCGACGGGAGATGCACCCGGCGACCACGGGAGACGTTCGGCTTCTTCCGCCGATATTTTGACACCATCACCCCGGCCGAGGTATGCTTTACTTTCAGTTCATTTAGCTTCGCTTTCCCACTGTATGTTTCAATAACAGTAGATAACAAACTGTCTGTCACTTTCAGATCACTTGGCGGCCATGGGCCTCGTTGCCGTCGGCGATGCGGGGTCGGTTCCCTGGTGCTGAGGAGACCTCGCGTTTCCGGATCTTGCTAGAGGGCCCGGTCTGTCGGGCTTGGTACCTGGGAGAGCGTTTTCTACGCCAGACCCGCGGGTTACCTGAGCAGATAGTCCCGGCTCACCCTCCTGCAGAGATGAGGGAGACCGAGGGGCTGACCACTGAGCAGCTGGATGATTACTCCATCGGCTGGGAGGAGGCCGGCTTCCGAGGCACCGGCGACTACCAGGAGTACGTGCGGACGTACCTGATACGTCCCTTGAGCGGCCGTCGAGCAGAGGGGGCCAGGCCCGTAGCATCAGCGGCTGGGGCCGGAGCGGGAGCAGGGGCTGGATCTTCGAGGAGGGCCCGGGTCCATGGTAGGGGCGGAGTGCGGGGAGGACGAGGAGCTGGCTGGCCTGCCCTGCCTGCTGTACTGACTTTCCAGGGGCAGGGTGGGTCGACCTATCAGATCCCCTTCGCCCCTCCACCGGCTGGCCACGAGTTCATTGACGTCCCCGACTTACCTCCGGTATGTTCTACTGCATTTTGTACAGTCATTCATCTCAGTTTACTTGATATTCCACAGAATATTGATGCATCTGATACTTTTGCAGGCCTCTTCTGAGTACACCCATCAGTCGTTGGTGATGAATGCCTCGATGATGGGGATGCTCCAGCGGACTTTTGACCTCCTAGCCGTCTACAACATACCGGTATGTCCTTCTGACACTGGCCTCAAACCATTCATACACTGATTCGCATAATCTGATGCACAGCACAACACGTGATACACTGATCTCACAGCATCTGACACACTGCATACACTGCATTCTGCACTGTACCCTATACTGATAAACTGCTCACGGCATTCATACACTGTACTCACATACTGCATTCTGCACTGATAAACTGCTCACGGCATACTGATGCATTTCCCTTTTCGTGAACTTTTCAGCCTCCTTTCCAGATTCCCATGGCAGGAGGTGCTCCAGCTAGACCTTCTGTCCCTGCTCGGAGGAGAGATGAGGAGGGCAGGATATTTCCCCGTACCAGGGGAGGGCGTACTTACGTCGGGAGTAGCTCGCGAGCTCCAGTCCCGGACGATGACGACGAGGAGTCAGAGGCGGAGGCAGGATCATCGGAGGAGGAGACCGGAGACGGTTCTAGCTCGGGCTCTGATGATGACGCTGATGATGCTCCTGGACCCTCGTCCAGGAAGAGGACCAGGACGGACTGACAACCCTCGGAGTGCTCGGCAGAGATGCGGATTTTTGTTATCTTTCTTCTTTCTTGTACTTTTCTTTCTGTTGGTAGATAGATTACCTTGTACTGCCGCAGGCAGATTTTGTTTCCAAAACTTGTACATTTGAAAAGATAGTTAAATGAACAGATTTTTACTTAAAAAGTGTTACATTCACATATCTCATGTATTGCATTGCATCTCATCATGTTACACCTCAATGTAAATGAAATTGATTAGCTGTCTGAAAATTAAACACTTGCACTGTAATAATCAGATAACTAAACAGCCAACAGCAAAATAACCCAAGCAACCCACTGCCTGATTCTGGACACACAGCCCTTGCTTTACTGGGGATTAATCTGCACACAGCCCATAACACAGCATTCGATTCATTCTGCACACGGCAATTCTCAAACAAACAGCCCAATCTAACAGGACGGACCTCAAAGATGGAACCGGTTGGAGTCGAAATGCGTTCAAATGTAGAGAATGGCACAGCATTCTGAGCATAAACGATTTTTGAAATCGAATGAGGGTTTTTCAAACCGGGATATCGAGTCTACCACTGAACACAGCGGGGAGGACTCAAACAAAGAGGTACACGACCTAAACACAACGAGACACGCTCGGGAGAGACTCAAAACAAAAGACGAGACCGTCAAATGAAAGAGACACGACACACAGACGCGTAAACGAAGATGGGAGACCTCGGACCACGAGGAGCCAGTTCAATCTGGGTATTGTTTCCCACCTTTTCTGATTTGTGATTCTCACATCACTCGGCTCTCGAGCTCGGATTTTTTTCTCAAAAACCCTTTTCCTCACTTTTCTCTCAACTTACACCTCTCTATTCTTTAATCTCTCGTTTTTCATCCCTCCCCTAGGTGGTTGATGGATAAGCTGGAAATTGTGGGCTCTTGCCCCTGGTATTCTACCAGCTTTTGATTCTTGTTCACAACAGTGAATTCCTCCCACAGAGGGGGTTGTGCTACAACTGGGTGTGTGGCAAATCTGCAGCTAACATCGGTTGATGATGCCCTGCTGGGGAGTTTGGACGTGGTTAGATCTGTCCGGATGAGGGAGTGGAATATCTTGATCCTTTCCCGTCCGTGCTTCGCACTTGGCTTGATACCTCGTTGCGTGGAGGATGTGAGAGCCTTCTGCCCTTTTGCGGTCAGCTTCAGAGGTGCCCTTTTCTGGCAGGTGCCCTTTCTGGCAGATGCATTGACAACGGGGGAAAGACAGGAAGCCTGACTCAACTGTGCCCCTAGTTCATCATTTTGACCATTTTTTTGTTTTGGTTTTCTACTAAAACAATTTTAACCAATATGAGAGTTAGATTAACATACTTGTTCAATTTTTGATTTGAAAATCATGCAAGTCAGGCTATGAGCACTGAAAATTTTCCTTTTTTGGGTCCAAGAAATGGTCTAGTTTTTGGAAAAGATGGAAAAAAAATTTCGAGAAAAGTAGTCAACTTCAGTAAAAATTCTCGAAAACTATTTTTGCAAACGGCCAACGCTTAACAAGCACGGAACCCACTCTTGAGACGCACAACCTCGAATTTGGAGGAAAATTGTCCCCTTGCTCGAAGAGAGCTACATGGCAACGGAAAGTTGCCCCTTGTTTGCACGGCACCGCAGCGCATTGAATGGCAACGGAAAGTTGCCCCTTATCTGAATGGCCCCGTAGTGTATTGTAATCAGTCCTCAGAGCGATGATTGCAACCGAACTCCCGGATACAGAAAAGACAAAGATGACTAGAACCATCACATGGACACAGTTGAATTTGAAGTATTTTACGGCTGGACTTTAAAATGAAGTTGCCTACGTATCCCAAAGATGGGAATCGAGCCTTACGTAGTTCGGGGTTAAGGTACACTCGGGTATTTAACCTCTCCTTTTTAGGCTCTAACTTTTGCCAAGGCGCCCGATGCGGGTTTTCGACCTTGCGAGCTTTGTTTTTCTTTTCTTTTCAATTCTTTTCATTTCTTTTCTTTTCATTGATTTTCTTTTTTTGTTCTTTTCTTTCTCTTTTTTTTTTCTTTTTCTTCTTTTTTTTTGTTGTTTTTCTTCTTTTTCTTGCTCTAACTTTTGCCTGGGTCGCCCTTCCGGGTTTTCGGCCCAGCAAGCCTCTCAAAGGGTAAAAGCGTAACAAATCCATGCCAAATGGTTTTAGGGTTTTGAAGCCATCCGTATCCAGGAGAGTGGCTGTTGTATTGATTTACTGAAGGATCCATCTTCGGCTTTTCGAGCATATCTGACATTTTTGCCCCTAGTTTGAGGGGGGGCTTCTGATCTAGCTTTACAAGCTTCCTTTGATCTGATCTTCTTGATCTGACTTTGGTGCCTCTTGTCCGAGGGCTGCTTCGAATCTGGCCACACGGGCCTCACGTTGTGGTTGACCGTTGAACATTCTGAACTCAGGTTCAAGGTTTGAAAGTGAGGGGTCGAATCTCGAGGCTGAGAGCGATCCTAAGCTGCACAATCTCAAGAGTGATCCCACACAAGTCTTCGCAGGACTGCGCAAAATATTTTTGAAATTTTTTAAGAGAGCGACAAATCGCTCGTGCCGAAGACAGTGTAGAACCAATCTGGATCAAGCTAGGGTCCTTCTCAATACTCACATTAACAAGCATGATCTCAATCATTAAGGGCTTAGCATGACTTTCTTTCTCTCAAATGATCAAAATTTTGCAAATCCCGAGGAATTCCTTCCTCTTCGTTTTCACCGCAGTGTTCAAAAAAAAGTTTTGAAAAAACTTAGGTCGATACAATGATTTCAAGGCACAGAAAAGGCAGGCGAAGAGCACTGTCATTCCATTCAATACTTCCGGCACAACTGGCACACGGCAGAAGCAAACACAAGAGTGTGAAAATCACTGCTGTTCATTCAAATCTGTTGGCACAACTGGCTCCCTGGCAGAAACAGACTCAAAAGGACAAACACAAAGCAAAATAGGGATATCCGAAGTAACACCCCCGGAATCACCCGACTTCTGTACAATAGGATTGACTCGATACAACAAGACAGACCCGACTGACTCAGTATGAAAAGACTGACTCAATACAAATTGAGAAGACTGACCCAATACCCAAGTCAGAAAACACAAAAACTAGCATTCGTAAAATGCTCGAAACAGTGCGTGCCAAACGCCACATCTGGAGTAAACTGAGTGCCACCCACAGGTGGTTCATCCCCTGATCACATATTCGTACTATCCCCCGAGTTCACTGATCCAGTGGTGATAGACTTTACTGAGCTGGTGCGGCAATGACCTTGTTGTCAAACAAATCCTGTACATCATGGCGCAGACGAAAGCAGCTATCGGTCTCATGACCGGTTTGTTGGTGGTACGCACAGTACTTAGTCTGGTCATGCTTTGCAGGGATAGGATTGGGTAGGGGCCGTTGTTCCAACGATTTCAGATGTCCTTTCCGAAGTAAGACCTCCAGAGCCTTTGACAAAGGCATATGGAGTGGGGTGAAAATCCTCTTGACTCGAGGTGGATATTTGGTTTTTTGTGAGCTACTTCCGGACGCACCGGTGAATGGGGTGGCTGTTTTTGATGCGGTGGTGGTGACCATGCCCACTTTAGAAGACCTTGCAGCTGCGTCACCGCTGGTAGTTGCATTCGAATTGCGAGAAAATGCCCTCCTGGTCTGCTCCTTATCCTGGTCAAACAGACCTTGCCTCATTACATCTTCGATTTGTACCCCCATATCGTGTAAATCTGAGAAAGTGGGAAATGGGATTACAATCATTCTCTGCATTAGCTTAGGCTGGAGATTGCGCACAATCATCCGTATTTGATCCTTATCTGTTGGCCTAATGGTCATCATTGAGGCCTTGGCCCTCCAGCGGGCCACGAATTCTGGGAAGCTCTCCTTAGGCTCCTGCCTCGTCGTCTCGAGATCACGGGTCGTAATCTCGATTTGTGTATTGTATGAATATTGTGCGACGAAGGCCTCAGCCATCTCATCCCAACTTCTCTTGACATCATCCTCCAATTTGGCATACCATGCGGCCGCTACACCCGACAGGGTCCGGCCAAATAAAGATAGCTTTTGCAGTCTAGTGAGGCCCATTGGCCTTAGGACGTCTGAAAATAGTCGTAGGTGAACCATGGGATCTCCAGACCCGTCAAAACGGTCGATGTGAGGCATCTTGAACCTATCCGGTAGAGTCACAGCTGCGTCGGTGTACCCGTCCTCAATGCCCGGGATGGACTTTACGCCTTGAGATTTCTTAAACAGCTTTTCAAGCTTGCTCATTTTTAATGCCATGGGGTCCACCTCGGACTCGAAGGGAGAATCCGATTGATTGATAGGAGTGGGTGCTTTGGATAGTTGAGGCGGGATCGGGGGCGGAGCTGGCCCCGTTGGAAGGTCGGTATCCTCCTGGACGTGGGTTGCCTCCCCGAGTATGGGAACTCTTGGTGGGGGAGGAGTCTGGTGCGAAGTAGATACTCCAGTTTGCTGCTCCAATCTGGCAATTGTCTCTGCCTGTTGGGTTATGGCCACAGCCTGTTGTTTGGCGAATTCCGCTTGACGGACAGCGTCTTGCTGCATGGCTTTCATACTATCCTGGAGTTGGCGCACCATCTCTTCCAGACTCGACATACTGTTCTAATCTAACTGAGCAACCGGTATATCTGTGTCGGCAATAGGTTCGGAAATCTCAGCCTGACTGCTCAAAGATCACTGATCTGGTAGCTGCTGTACTGGTGGCCTGTGCCTGACTAGCCTTCTCTGGCCCTGATTATCCTTGAACTGAGTCTCTGACCTGACAAAGTCTATCAGCACAAGTCCGATGAACCTCGGGGGATATTGGAGCCTTCTGAAGCTATGGTTCCAGGACTACCCCCCCTGCAAAAGGGAAAATAGAGAGCATCTCAGCCTAATTTCACTGCAACGGATAGCAGAACGACGGTACTCAATACTGATAACTGTTCCCCAAATATTTGTTCCCAAAATACTGAATCTGATACCCACGGATATAACTGATTCTCAAATTCTGATACCAATGCCCTTAGGCCTGATGCCCCAAACTTGCAAACTGGTATGTACATTCCTGTAGAGATACACTCTAAAAGCACATAGCAAGTAAGAGAGAGCCAAAACACCCCTATGTTGGGGTAGGGTTTCCCTGTCCTATTTTGTCAGGAACTGGGATTTCACTACGCACACAGCGGTTTCAAACAACCTAACATCGGGTGAGCAACCTGTCCTAGTTTGGAAGGGTCACTATGGATTCCGAATATGCACTAGGTCGAATGGTCAAAAGGGGTGCCCCGGTAAAAACCGGGGTTTGTGTTCCCATGCTGTCAGAGCCCATAGCCGGTCAGCCTTATGGACATGTCTTGACAAGACAAGCCTCCGGCAAACCGTTCAGGAATGGCAGATGGCAAACACTGTGTTCCTAGGCGCACCAATGCACATGCAATGCAAAGAAACACATAAATGAGATCAAAACAGGATATCACGAGTTCGAGTCAAGCTCTCTAAATTTCCCCAGCAGAGTCGCCAGAAACTGTAGACGGCGCCCGCGGTGGGCCTCAATGCTACAGTTCGGACTCGATTTGTGTCACGGTTCTTAATCTGAACCAAAGAGTCCAAATCTGGCAAATCGTTTTGAGAAACAGATTTTTGAAAAAGTAGTGCCAAACATGGACTGCTTTGCCAGATACAGAGTCGCCACCTAAATATTTTTTATGGGAGAATTTAGGAAACCCTGACTCGGTGCCGAAGGCCACATGTCCGTCATCACCGGAGTTGTCTCGGCTCGGGAGCTTGGGTACGATCGGGGAAGGTCAGCTATAAGCACCCCCTTTCGCCCGGTCCGAAGACCGGCCTCTACTAACCATGATATCCGATTTTGAAAACGTTATGTGTTCTTAAACCAATTATTAGCCTAGAATTACTATGTTATGCGCGCAGCAAACAAGTATAGACTAGATTGCCTAATTTGGAAATAAACATTGCATATCCGTTCGGTTTGAAAATGCTTTGGAATTTGCTACTCGCAAGTAGGCTAAAATACGGATTTCAACGAGTTTTTCCAACTCAAACAACCCAACCTTCACCCACAGGCATTCAAAACAGTTTAACACATAAGCATCTAGCCACATGTTAAGCATGCTGTCATGGCAATATTCACACTCATGTGATATGCTAAAGCGGAAATACTTACATAGTACTCCGTGCCAAAACAAAGAACTTGTTAGCAAACATGCGTGATCCAAGTCCATGTGAAGTGCCTAATGCATCGCATACAAAATGTTACTAGAATAGGCTCGGCTATCCTAAACATGTTATGTGAAAATGCACAATTATCACATATTCAATTTTTGATTTGAAGTACAAATGCAATTAGCGTGATGTACCGAGCCTAATGCATGTAATACAAAATGCATGAATGCACGCATGTATAGCATAAGGTATGCTGAATTTAAACGTGCCCTAATACTAACCATTAAAGCGGGTAAGTAAAAGGGAAGAAAGAAGTGGGGTTGGAAGACATACACACCACCCACACACACTTATTA
The DNA here is from genome assembly GCF_055761805.1 of Camellia sinensis. Taxonomy (NCBI): domain Eukaryota; kingdom Viridiplantae; phylum Streptophyta; class Magnoliopsida; order Ericales; family Theaceae; genus Camellia; species Camellia sinensis. The sequence goes on from NC_138961.1 coordinate 216,269,167, forward strand.
CAGATTTACCCTCACTCGGAGGGACCGAATAAATATTACAAATTAATTAACTACGCAAGCTAATTAATATTACAAATTAACTAATTTAATTAACGAATTAAATAAATTAATTAAAGCAGGAAAATGCCTCGGGAAGCGTGCCACCATGCATGGGCTGCCTCTGTTTTCCTTCATTTCCTCCTCTGGAGGCTGTCAAAGCCTCAGGACTGATCCCTTGGACAGAGAGGATCACCACCGGCTAATTGAAATTGCCACCGGCAGTGTGGTATGGCCATCGGCACAAAATTGAATCTGTCGGCAGAGAAAATGGTGCCGGTCGGCACATTACACTGCCGGTCGGAAGAGTATTCCTGCAGAACCTGCAACTCACAGCAACAGAGGGCAAAACAAAGCATGGCAGCACAATTCAAGGCATGTCTGCATCAACCATATCCCTTATCATTGTAATGACTCAAAGGGGCATGTGCCTCGATTCTCGGACCACCTATCACGCATTTCCATGCATGATGGCCCAAGGAACCAAGTATGCAACTTTGATTTCAAATGCATGCAAACCAAACAAACCAAATAAGGCCCAATTCCTATCACCAAGTCAAGGAACAAGGCATGCATGCAAGATGTAATGCAACCTAAGCATGCAAGCTAAGGATGCAACATGACATGGCGACTCATTTATGCAAGCATACAAGCAAACATAGAGGCATGCAAATGGATGACAAGATGGACTTATACATGAATTAGGCAGCTCTAAAATAGACCTAAAACAGTGGCCATAAGTGCTAAAGAGTGAGGGCTAAATGGCACACACACACACATGCACATAAGGACCAACACTTAAGCACAAATCAAGCAACATTCAAGCACACTTGAAAGGGACAAACATGAACAATTAGCATGCATTATAAGCCTTGAAATCATGCTAATACATGGTGCCAAGCCAAGCAACAAATCAAGTCAAGCATGCAACAAATGGCCTAAGTGTTCAAAGTAAACCAAAGTGGCATTGAGCTACACTTGACAAGACCAAACAAGGCATGCATTAAACAACTAAAAATAGATTTTTAGCATGTTAAAACAAGGCCAAAGGACTCCTTAGATGGCATCTAAGTGACTCAAATACAAAGGCATACACAATAGCCAAAACATGGGGCATGCAACACATGCTTATGAGGCATTAAAGATGCATGCAAGGCAATCAAGCAAGCATGGAAATGGGACTGAAATAACATATAAAGTGACCCCAAATCACCAAAACAATGCCAAGATATCATGCTACACATGCACATACTCAAGGCCAACAAGCCCAAATACAAATGAGCTATGTCAAGCATGCAAAGATCAACCCAAACGACTATGGACAGAGCTAAAACATGTCAAGATAAGCACATAATCTTCACAAGACTAAGCCAAAAACATGCTCCAACAAAGGCTAACAACCTAAGGCACATTAAGGCATAAACAAGGCATTACATGGCAACTATGCTAAACATGCATGGAGTTCCAAAACCAACTTGAAATCATGTTATATTATGGATATATAAGCATGAAAAACAAATCAAACATGCTCAACACACACTCAAGCATAGGCTTCCTTAGGAGGCCAAAATATGCCCTTTTCAAGGACAACAAGGAGAGGGGGTGGCCCTCTCCTTCTTGGGACTTCAAAGCATCATCTTCACCACTGAAATCCCTCAAGATTTCAGTGGTGAAGAGACCTCAACACCAAAATCCCGGAGCTAGCACAAAATGGCTCAAAATGAGGCCTTTTGAGGCCTAAGGGTGGTCAACAACCCTCAAACAACAAAACACTCTTAATAAACAATAAAGAGGGCCTAAAAACAGAACTTTTTTATGTTATACAATAATCACAAAAACAGCTCTAAGATAGGTATAAAATTAATGCAAGAATGAAGAAAAAAAGGACTAGAATCTCACCCTTGAAGACCCCTTTACAAATAGTGCTCCAATGGCCTCCTTGAGCTTGAATCCAACACCAAAATCTCAAAACAAACCCTTTAGAACCTCAGCTCCAAGAGGAAGGTGAAACACTAGGTGTTTGTGTGCAATAGTGAGACACAAAACACCTAGTGTACAAATAAGAGGGAAAGAGAGATAGAGAGTGTATATCTAACCCTAACCCTAGAAAAACCAGAGCTTGGTCTGTATTTTTTTTCTCTCCCAAAAATGTCTGAAAGCTCTCTCTTTTGCCTTAGAGAGAGCCTCTCTCTATATGCCTCTTGTAAAGCTTACAAGACAAGCTTTGCAAGAGGGAGATCCCTCCATGAGCAAAAGCAATACAGCTGTCTAAAAATATCTGCAAAAGCAGATGAACAGCAATCGGCCGGCCAAAAATGCCATCTTGGCCAAAAAGAGTGCCGGTCGGCAACAAATAGTGCCGACCGGCAACAAAGAGTGCCGGCCGGCAAACTATATTGCCTGTGGCAGCAAAAACCAGCCGGTGGCATCTAGCCACTGCCGGTGATGGGTGGGGATGGTCTACAAGCCCCACCCTGCCTCTCAAAGGCAAGACGCAAGTGTTTGGTGCAAAACCAGACACTAAACGGTCGAATTCGGGGATCCTGAGGCATGGCGCGCGAGCCGAGACCTCCAGGAACTCCAAACGAACACAAACATGGATAATCACCGAGTGTTCAAACGGTGACGTCCAAGTCTTGAGGACGGTCAAAAATGGGGTGTCTACACTAAACGACTTAAATTGGGTGAATGAGCTACCACCTGTGCTTTTTTTGGGTATGCGTTGCATAGTACAGCTTATAGATTTTTTGATATGGAAAATAATATTATTTTTGAATCAGGTGATACTATTTTTCATGAAAATAAATTTCTCTAGGTTTATGGTCATTATTATATTTTTGTGTATTTTGTAAAGTCCTAGTGGCCTATAAATAGTTCCTCTCATCTACTCTTTTCTACACTAACACACAAACTATTTTCTATACAAGAGAGATTAATAGCATAAAATGGTGTTTTTCTTAGTGGAGTTTTGGGTTCACCATCTTGCGCAGAGTTGGTATGAACCATACGACAAGTTGTCAGGCTATTGTATCACAAGTCATAATTTTGTAACTACTGCATCGGTATTTGGATTCTTCTTACCGCAGTGGGCTTGATCTCCTTAAAGAAAATGAGATATCCGTGCCTCAGCCTAATCTATTTGTATCTCATTTTCTTTGCATTATTTATTAACAAAATATAATTTTTTCTGGTATTTTCACCAACAGTTTGAAGTCCTATTTAAATAGGAATGTATTGTATAAGGTTCTATGAGTTGTAAATGAATGATATTGGTATACTATTATACCCCTAATTTGTTTCTAATGTCACGTTGGATTTGGGAATGTCACATTGTGTTTGGGATGTTACATGTTACATTTACGTTTTGAATTTCAAATTTCCAATCATATAGATATGATCACAATCTATGGTAACATTGGATTTTTCATACATGATATTTCCATTAATTAAGTTATTTTGAATTTCAGAAGCATATGGGAATGTTATGTTGGATTTGAGAATGTCATATTGGGTTTGAGATGTTATATGTTACATTTACGTTTTAAATTTCAAATTTTCAACTATATAGATATGATCGATAACATTAGATTTCTCAAATATAGTATTGCCATTAATTTGTCCATATACAGTATTGCCATTAATTAGGTTATTTTGAATTTCAAATTTCTAACCATATAGATTTGATTATAATCTATGGTAACATTAGATTTCTCATATATTCAACTATATAGATATGATCACAATCTATGGTAACATTGAATTTCCTATATATAGTATTGCCATTAATTAGTCCATATATAGTATTGTCATTAATTAGGTTATTTTGAATTTCAAATTTCTAACTATATAAATATTATTACAATTTATGGTAATATTGGATTTCCCATATATGGCACTACCATTCATTAGGTTGTTTTGAATTTCAAATTTTTAACCATATAAATATATGGTAATATTGAACTTCTCATATATGGTATTATCATTAATCAAGTTATTAATTAATTAAGATTGGGGGTGGATGTGTCTATAAGAAAACCAAAGGACCTATTGGGTTATAAGTTTTTTCACAGGTTTGTATAAGTTTTCCAAATAAGACTTATAAATAATTTACTCTTAAATTTATAAACTTTATCATTAATACGTAAATATTTTGCATACTTTTCACTGATATGTAATTTTTCCAAAATTATACATCTTTTAGAAATATTTTCTCTATTTCTCACGATCTTGTAATTCTCCTGCTCCAATCTTTTAGTTGATGAAAGCATGTTCACAGAATTTGAGGGAAGAGTGATGCCTTCCGGGATGGGCTTAGCTGGGCCCATTGGGACGTTGAGTTGCTGTAATCCAACCCAAATTTTATGCTTCTCACTAAAAAGACACAAAAAGCCCTGTTTGGCCCAGTTATTTTTTTTTTTTAAATATTTATTTTTTTAGCATAATTTAAAAATAAAATGGATTTTTATGTTTGTTATCTCTATTTTAAAAACCTCTAAAAAAATAAAAGTAATTTGATTTTTACAAATTAAAGAAAAAATGACTAAAAAGTTGAACTTTTCTTATCCTCTGTCCTTTTATCTTTTTCACTTGTTTAAGCAAGGGATTTCTTACTCCCACTTCTTCTTTACTTGGACTGGGAGGAAGCATCTGCGTGTGCAGTGGTCACGTGTAATCACGTGACTCATATGATTGTTTTTGAGTAAATTACAAATACATATTTAGAGATTTGATTAAAATACGAATTATAATTCTGAAAATTATATTCCACCTCCTAAGATTTATAATTTCATAACAAATTACCCATTTTATTAATAAATTATCAAATTAATTGACAGTTTTTAATGATATTATAAATATATTTCAATTAATAATTTGTGTAATTTTATTATTGTATAGAAGAATAATTATGAATTTCATTTTTTTAGTTAATTCTATTAAATAAAAAAAATTTATAAGAGAATATTTGTAATTTTCCAAACACAGAGAATAATCTATATTTTAAATAAATCTCAAGAGACATATTTGTAATTTACCATTGCTTTTTTATGAGTGTTGCTATTAGTACCCCATAAATTATTTTAGACCCCAAATTTTAGCTTTTTTTTTTTACTACAATAATAACCTCAAATAAAATTACTACAAAGGGCATTATTAATTTTGAGACACCCCATCTCACAATTAAATATACGCACCCACTACATCATGAATTAGGGTTTATGAGAGTACTCACTTCCATCATCACCCATCCATCTTCCCTAAATCTCATCTTCAAAACCTGTCTATCCTCAAAACTTTGAAAACCTTTTGACTGCAATATTTCGACGGTAACGGTGACAACCATTTAATTACTTATACTTCTGCAATAATGACAATGAGTGGAGTTTGTCTGGCAACCACAACTCCATAAGATAAGAGGAGTACAACAACAAAAACTTAGAGTTGGTTCATAGTTTTGATGTTGTTCTTAACTCAAAGGAGATTGGCCTTGTAAGGGTAAATTTTTTGAAAAAAATGGCAAAAATAATAAAATCTGTTCATCATTTTATCAAGACTGAACTCCCGAAATTCAGGAACACGGGTTCGAACACTTTTTATTTGTTCGGGAACCGGTAACCGAACATTATTCATATGTTCGGACTTGTTTTACTGAGAGAATTAAACCAATTTTTATAATTTTTTCCCCCGCAAGAGAATAAATTATTATGAGAAAATTAATAAATTATGTGTATATATATATAGAGAGAGAGAGATTACCAACTGTGACAATGGTGGATGAGACAGCAGTGGCAGTAATCACATTACCTCTTCTTCTTCTTTTTCGTGGGCTTTGTTAGGATTTTTTTGGAAGATTTCTTTAGGCTGTGGGGGGTGTGCATTCAATAGATGGAATGTTTTTACAATAATAATTTTGGTATTATTTGGGGAGGGAAAAGAAATTTTAAAGGTTTCAAAATTTATAAGTAAAGGTCCAAAGAGATAGAGGGTTCAAAATAATTCATGAGGTGCTAATAGCACCACTTTTTTTATTCTTGTTACAATTACAAAAAATAGCCCCACGAATTGAGCCTTTTAACAAAATAAATCATAAATTTTTAATTTTGTCTATTTAAATTATAATTTTTTAATTTTTTTTCTATTTAAACCTTTTACCTATTTTCATAAGTAAATCTGATTAAAAAAAAATATTTTAGTCATTAAACTCAATAGAGATATACATAAATAAAATATTATTTTTTATTAAATTTTAATGACTAAAATATATTTTTTTTGATTGATTTTACTTAACGAAAATAAGTAAATAGTTTAAATTAAAAATAAATTTAAATTTTAAATTAATATAATAAAAATTTAAGATTTATTTTGTTATAAAAATTAAAGGTTTGAATTTTATTTTATTTATTTATTTCTTTTCAATGACCTCTTTATTCTTTCATAGCTTCTCCTTGGGCCATCTTCCCATAAACCCCTTGAAGCCTGTGCCATACTAGCATTGAGATTCAGTGTGTGACGTATTAAATATTATATTAATATAATTTTTTTATTATAAAAATGTGAAATATATATTGGATGGTTTTAATCAACCTACATAATTGCAAAATTTGATCAAAATATAATTAAATATGTTCCATTGCACCCATATTGATCAACAAAAACAACAACTATTGTTTTATCAATTTATTAAAAACTTAAAGGGCTTGTTTGGTTTGTATTTGAGAAATATTTTTTGAGATAAAAAGTACGAAAATTTGTTTGGTTTGATTTTTTTTCAAAAGATATTTTGAAAAATTATTTTGAAAGAGAGTTTTGGAAAAAGTGATTGATTTGATGTGTATGAGAGAGAGATTTGTTTGGAAAACTTGTAAATCAAACAAGTTTTGGAAAAAAAATTTATAAAAATTTGTTTGGTTTGATTACTTTTAAAAATTTATTTGTAGAGAATTTTTCTCAAAATTTTTTGAGAAACACAAACCAAACAATGCCAAAATATCTACCTCACATAATGAGAGTTAGAATCAATATTTTGGCGCAAGAGTTCAAGATTTTTTTTCGACAATGCTACGTAGCTCAAATTTTGTGGCTCAAAAGTGGCTCAAATGGTCAAAACGACATCGTTTTGAGTACAGAATAGCATAAAAATGGCCAAAACGACGTCGTTTTGGCCATTTGAGTAACTTTTGAGCCACAAAATTTGAGTTACGAGACATTTTTTATTTTTTTTTTCCCACAAGTTATTTTGATCCATATTTTTTATAATGAAATGATTTTTTCCCAAGTCCTCTCAAGTCTTCGTGAAAGAGATTTCAAAACAATATTTGAAGTAAATAACATTATCTATTATTGTTTTTTTAAAAAAAAAATTCTAAAAGTGTTGTTAAAGTATACTCATAAGGAAAATGCTATGAATCTAAAACAAATTATCAAATTTTTTATCAAACCTCTTATATGGGTGTGGGACCCACACAAATCACAGGTATGGGTCCCACACGCATGTGAGAGGCTTGGTAAAAAATTTGGTAATTTATTTGGGATCCCTAACATAACTCTACTCACAATGACAAAAAATATTGCATATTAAATATTAACTTTTAATTTGTCACAACCTAATCAAGTAACGCTGAATGCCCTTACTATATTATTGTACATAAATTGTAAAATTTAAATTATGAATCTTTGATATTTATTTTTAAGTCCAATTATTATATTAGGGCACATTAAGAGTGCAAGCAAAAATCATTTTATTAGCTTAAGGAATTTTGTTTTTGTTGAGCACATGGAAATCAAAATTAGAGGTGATAAACAAATTGAACGAGCTGAATAATTAATTGTTTAAGTTTGGTTTGATAATTTTAACGAGTTTTAAAATTTGTTTAAGTTTAAGTCGTTAAATTTTTGATCCGATCTCAAAGGAACTTTTTATCGAGCTGAGTTTGAGTAGTTTGATATTTTATATAATTTTAAGCTTATTAAATCAAACCGAACAAGTAATTAATTGTTCAAATTTACTTTGAAAACCTTAACCGACTCTAAAATGTTTTTAAATTTGATTTATTTATTTAACGAACTGAACTTGAACGAATTTTTAACAAACTAAACATGAATCAAATTCAAATTATTTGATTGGTTTATCATTTCTAATAAATAAATAAATAAATAAACTTCTAAAATGGGATAAAACATCCACAGCCAACAAAAAGATATGCTCAGCCAACTGAGTTAGTAAATGGGGCTGTTTGGTATAGTTTTTTTTCAACTTAAATCCACTTTATAACTTAAAATAAGTGATTTTGGAGTGCTTGGTGTACCTTATAGGGGTAGATTATAGCTTTCTATAAGTGAAAATTGAGCTTTTTGGTTGAGTATGGGAGGAGGTGCTTCCCAAAACAGCTTAACCGGACAACTATAATTTGAGGGACAAAATGACTTAAATGCCCCTCACAATTTCAAGTAATTACAAGTGTACCATCTATATAAATCAAATAACTCTCATTTTTGTCTCTTTGATGAAGCTGTCTGGCGATTTCCGGCAATGAAACAAAGATCTCTCTCTCTCCCTTGCTCTCACTCTCTCTGCACTACATCCATGATGCTAGTCGATCTCGGGTTCGCGACGATTTCCGACAGATCTGGGCCATGGAAGCCCCTCTCCGCGATGCCCAATGGCGATCTCCGGCAGATCTGGGCTATGGAAGCCCCTCTCCACAACGCCCAATGGCAATCTTCCTATGGCCTCTCCTACCCCGTCTTCACCACCGTCGTCGACAAACTCAAACCCTACATCGCCCAATCCAACCTCTCTCTCCCCTCTGACTATGCCGACGCCATGGTCCTCTCTCGCCTCACCCACGGTCTCTCCTCTAAAACCCTAACCTCCCATTACTCCTTCGAACCCTACCTCATCTCCAAAAACAATAATAACAATAATAAATTTTATATTAATTAATACTAAAAATTGTTTTTTTTTATTAAGCCATTAATGAAATAAATTTTATATTAATTTATACTAATTAATAATTTTTGTATTAATTGGTACTAATTAAGCCATTAATTGATAATAAATTAAATCATAAAATATTAATAAATTGGTATATTTTGTAACCATAAATCAACAAAATATTAATTGGTATTTGTAACAATTTTTAATAAATTTAAAAAATATCAATTAATATTCATGTATGTATAAACTAAAATGAATATAATTTGAAAATTTCAATTAGTATTTCAACATTTTTCTAAATTTTAATCTCACCATGCATGTACCACTTCTAATTTGAAAAAAAAAAACTATAAACTAAAGAAAATAAAATAAACTAAAATAAAAAGAAAAAAAAAAGAAACAAGGAAAAAAATTATTAATATTAATTGATACTAATTAATAATTTTAGTATTAATTGAGACTAATTAAGCCATTAATTGATATTAAAATTAAGGAAAATTTACCCATAAATCCTATTTCCTGAAATGTTGAACCATTTAGTCCTAAATGTTTTCCTATGCTCCATTTAGTCCTATTTGATATGCTGATTTTGGGGGGTTTGATTTAATCCATTGCGTTTTTACGTCAATACCCTTTACCTGATATTTCCTTCAACAGTTGTTGGTGAATTCAATTGAGTTTCGTAATGTTCAACTTATTGTGGGGATGTTTCTGGGACACCCAAATCAGTGAGCACCATTTTTTCTCTAGCATTTACGATGCATTACAACTGATTTTCTGCAATCAACGTGTTTGTTGTTGTCGTTCACCATTTCGGTTTCATTACCATTGTTTTCCTTCATTTACATTGATTCCACCATTGCTTTCATGGAGGCAGAATACCGTGAGAGGTCTCTTTCCGTTGGTCGGCATCATCTTCCCCAGAGACCATCATTTTTTCTGTAGCATTTACGATGCATTACAACTGATTTTCTGCAATCAACATGTTTTAGTGGGGATGATTTTTATTGGTTAATTTTTTTTTCACCATTTTTGCGATTTCTCATAGACGGTTATTTTCGTTCTGACTCTATAACTGGTTCTTTCATTATTATGTATTTTGATTGACATTGTTTCTGATTCTTTATTGTTGTTGTCCACCATTTCGGTTTGATTACCATTGTTTTTCCGTCATTTACATTGATTCCACCATTGTTTTTTATGGAGGCAGAATACGGTGAGAGCTTTGTTTCCGTTGGTCGGCATCATCTTCCCCAGAGACCATTGCTGTTCTTCGCACTGTAATTGGATATTTCAAGTTGGTGGCTTTCTGCGGTGGCATTGCTGTGTTCAAGCCCCTGGGTGAAGGTGTGTTTTTTTTCCAGAATTTTTGAAGTTTCCTCTGATCTGTCTATGGGATGGGTGCGCTGGTTTTATCAATGGAGGGATGGGTCGTTGGTGTTTTTTTTATATTTTCCTGCAATGCTGTGTTTAATCAAACAAACGCACACATACTGTTCTGTTATGGTTGTTTCATGGGTATGTTGCAGCCGTAATGGGTTCTTCAAAATGTGTGCAGGTATGGATGGGGGAATTTTGCTGGTTTGTTCGTATGGTTTAGTTAATGTTCTTATTCGGTTGAATCACGATTCGTCGTATGTGAAGATTGTTGATGAAATTTGTGGGAAGTTCGATGGATTGGTACCAGGTGTGGTGTGTTTGTTTTTTGATTTTCCCGGATATAAGAAGTTTAAGGTGGATAGCGACGACGACATTCAAAACATGTTGTGCCTTGCTAAGTCGTTCGGGATAAATCACATTGAGGTCGTCATTCAGGAAAGTAGTGTTGGTGTGGGTGGTAATCGTGTCGTGTTGGATTTCGCGGACGATGGGGGAATGTCACGGCATGTTAGCGGGAATGAGTTCGTGGATGACCAGATGGATTTGTTACCAATGTACTGTCCGAACAAATCGAAGACGTTTCTGTCGGCGCAATGGGCGCATGGTATTACCCATGTGGGACAATGTTTTGATGGTGGAGCAACTGAATTCCGCGAAGTTCTGTGTAAGTATGCTGTTGAACGTGGATTTCAATTTAAGTATGTTAAAAATGACTCCGTGCGAATTACGGTAGTGTGTAAGTTTGCGGCTTCAACAGATTGTCCGTGGTCAGTTCATGCGAGGATGTTACCGTCAAGTGGGGTGTTATGTGTTAAGAGGTTTGATAGTGTGCATACTTGTGGGGCTGCTGTACGTACTTCTAGGAACCCTCGTACGGGGTCTGATTTGGTGTCTACAGTTGTTGCAGATCGACTGCGTGATAAGCCATTGACGCGCCCCACTGATGTCGTGTTTGATTTGAAGAACGATTATGGTTTGGATATTAGCTACCGGGTGGCATGGTTGGGTGTTGAGAAAGCTAGGGGCGAGGTGTACGGGGATCACGCTACGTCCTTTGATCAGCTGAGGTGGTATAGCAATTCTGTTATGCAAAAAAACCCAAATAGTTACATTAATCTTGAGTTTGACCCAAAAACCGGGAGCTTTGTTAGGTATTTCATATCATTTCGCGCTTGTATAGATGGGTTCAAACACTGCCGGCCTATGCTTTTTTTGGATGGAACGTTTTTGAAAGGTAGATTTAAAGGGAATTTGCTCGCAGCTACTGCTAAAGACGCCAATCAAGGTAATGGTGTGTTACTTTACCTATTACTGCTTATTTGCTGAACATACTAGTAAATAGATACTTCAAATTTTTATACATTTCAAATGTTTCTTTCCCATTCAACAACGGAAAAAAAAATTGAGAACATTGAAATAGGGTCTCCTCAAATAAAACTGAATAGGAATGTAACACACAGTTGCAGGCTTATTCGTTTTAAAATTTTTTAAAATGTGTCGCACTTTTTTATTCGTGGATGGTTGTATAAGTTTTGTCATGCCTAACTTTTTATGTTGCATGTTTGGTCTTAGGATTGTTTCCGGTAGCCTTTGCTATTGTTGATTCCGAGAATTCAGCTAATTGGGAATGGTTCCTTCATAATTTGAAAGAAGTTGTTGGGGGTGGGCGAACATTGACTTTCATATCTGACCGCCATGTCGGATTATTACACTCTATGCCCATTATTTTCCCTTCAGCGCATCATGCATATTGTTTGTTGCATCTGCAAATGAACTTGCGGGATCGAATGAAATATGTTAATGCATCGCACAAAATTGGGTTGATGCGAAAGTTACGGGAATGTGCATATGCGCCCACTGTTGCTTGTTTCAATGAGAAATTGGAGGAATTGAAGAAGGCCAACCCAGCTGTGATTGAAGATTTTATGAAAGACCTGCACCCCAAACACTGGTCTAATGCGTATTTCAGGTAATTCATGGCCTGCACAACGGGTTATGGCATATTTAAAAATTCCCACGTGTTTTTTTTCAGTATATTTTGTTTTGGTCTTTTTAATTTACGCTTTGTAAATGGGTTTCTTTTTTCTAAAAAAGGGGCCAACGGTATGGGGAGATGTGCTCAAATGCTGCGGAATCTTTCAACAATTGGGTTGGTGAGGCTCGTCATCTCCCCGTCACGAGATTGGTCGATATGATAAGGGGTCAAATAATGGAGCAGATGTCGGAGCGCAGAGTTAAATGCAGTAAATGGGACGGTGTTATAGTTCCGAAAATGGAGAAAAAATTGGTGGCAGCGTATAACGACAGCAGGGCTTGGTGTGTTAGCCAGGCTAATGATGATATCTATGAGGTCCACTCCCACCCATCGGTGTTGGTTGATGTCGGCAAGCTGACATGTTCTTGTTTTCAGTGGCAGATCAACGGGTTCCCATGTTCCCATGCTGTGGTTGCATTCCGTAATAGTGGAAGAAACATCTACGATGCCATAGACTCCGCATTTTGCATTGATACATTTCGAGCTACTTATAGCGGAACCATATACCCCATCCCAACAGTGGGGAGGCCACTGTTTAACCCAGCTGAATGTTTGATAGCTCCGCCGACGGCCAAGCGTCCCCCCGGTCGGCCAAAACGGAAGAGAATTCCGTCCAAGGGGGAGGTCGTGCAACGTATACGTTGTGGTCGTTGCGGAAAAGTGGGCAATCACAATAGGAAGACATGCAAAGAGCCATTACAGTTGGGCTGCCATATGATTTAATTTGGTTGTTAAGAAACTGGGTTATTTGGTTTTTTTAAAAAAATTCTTTTTTTTTTTACATCAGTCATTCACTTTCTGTTATTGGTTTAATTTGTTTTGTAGGATATACATTTTAACGTAATCCATCAACCATTTCATTTCCCATGTTTGAACAATTACACTCCACCTTTAAGACCCAACCATTTTAGTGTGAAATATGTTCTGCTTAACACTGTGCAGCCATGAAAGTAGCCAGTGGTTATTATTTTTCAAATCTGTTTTGAATGACATTGTGTACACACGAAAAGAGTCAGTGGGTGCCGGTTTTTGTTTCAAATCTGTGGACATCATAACAGATTTGGAAACCAGTCATCCACTTTATGTTATTGGTTTAATTTGTTTAGTAGGACATACGTTTTGGGTCCCCGCTACTGAACACTAACACTGCTCCTTTGAAACACAACCATTTAATTCTCAAAGGACGCTTTCATTAACACTGTGAATACATGAAATAAGGAATTGGTGCCGTTTAAGTTTATAAATTTGTTCACATCATACCAGAACATTCGCCCAAAGTGGACTCTGCCAACCTGTATCCGGAACGGCAATGGATTTTTAATGTTTCTGTGGCTGCTTACAATCCATTGTCATTGCACAAAACATGTACCCATTACCAAATGACTTACAATAAATTGAACAGGAAGGTAATTTTATGTTATGCTCAACATGGTATCATCACAATTCTGATTAAGATGGCAATGCGAATTTAATCTTTACTCGTGTCATACTTACCATGTGGTTGACGTGCTCAGTCGTTGCATGTCCACTTCCATATACATCAAACCACGCATACTCCCGTGGTGGAAAACAGGTTTACAAAACTGAGTCTCGTCATGCCCAACTCCTGCATACATCACACCATGTTCACATACCCAGGCCCATCTGCCATTTAAAAACAATGTACTTCACATGACATAAAAGTGTAATGCACTGTGAAACTGTTATTATGCAAAAGGTGAGACAATTTGAATAGCTTACTAAATAATATCAACATTCATATCCACAAAATACTGGATCCTAACCCAAGATTAAACCGTTTGCCACTTCTGCATTACCAAAAAAGTAACGTATATGAAACTAGTTTTTGCGTCCTACTTTTATGTGTTTCCAGACTAACAAAACATTATATACGCCGATACGGGAAAAACAGAAAAAAACATCCTAATGCTGTTGTTGCAACTTGCGCACTGGGAAATGTCTTCTCAACTTGTTATAATGTCCTCCCACGGAGTCCACTGCCCGGGTCACTTAAGAACATTTCCACCATTGCAGCTCGTAGCCCAGTTGGGGTCAGCCCATCCATCGAAGTATTCACTTCTGCACCACGAATGTACTGCCTGATTATGAAGCACACGAAAATCCCACAATCCGACCTGCACTAACAAACACCGGTGTCAATGTCACAGACGTGATACATCATCAAAACAGTACGCTCAAAATAAAATGAACATTTCTTACGACTCTGGAACTTGTTGTGGGCAATCCACAACAGATACAAAACTGCCATCAAACAGCTGTGCGCCAACAGCTGTAGGTGTAACTCGAGGCTTCACAAATTTGTTGTGGTGATCAGCCACCCATTGTTTCTGTCCATTTTTCAAATGTCAGTGCAGTTTTGTCCACAGTAACATTAACATTTTCCACATTGCAATCTGCCCATAATGCACATTGTAAACTGAAATTTGTAAACAGCACTTACCACTTTTAGAGCCTCATTGTAGTGCTCATCGCGCACTCCACGTCTTGGCCGCATCGAGTTGTAATGTTTCCAATTCCCACTTTCTGAATCGCACGCCATGACTGTCCAATGGTTGGCATTGTAGATTGGGATTACTGTGTATCTGCAACCTCGTGCAGCCTTCATGTGAACATTCAAATACTTCGCTCAGGAAACAGCACTACTGTTTCGCATCATATCCTGCACAATTGTCCAAAACCACCATCGGCGTACCAGGTTTCATTATGCAAATATTTTCCAGATTTCAAGGAATCAAATAAAACTGAAGATACATACCGAACAAACACTAGTGTAAATGTACGATGCCCCAACATATTCTGCCCTTCCAGATACCATCTTATGCATTTCAGTCAACATTGCAGCGTATGCATCGATTACCTGCAACATATGTCACCCATTACAACTCCACCACAATAGTAATAACAACTTTGTAAATTTACATTTCCATTTACATATTCTTCACTGTGTTTTAAAATTCATTTGCCGTTTCCGACTGCCACATCACTCAATTCACAAAGGAAGCAACTGTCAGATTTGCATATGTTTTTTAAAAATAATTAAAGAATCACTAAATACTGTACGATTCGTTACACGGAACCAGCTTACATTGCCGTGTATGGAGTTCTGCTGCACCAAATCTTTGATGTCCGTGAAATGGACTTGTATTCCATTGTGTCCACCATCCCACACTATTAACCTGCACACCGTGCACCAAAATTAAGAACCACCATAGAGCATAGTTTTACAAGTTGTACATGTTAAACAATAGAACATTTCATCCGAACAACGTACCCGTCCCCCTCTAAAGTGTACATTCTTTGTAGTAGTTCCCTGTCTTCATCCTTCACCATGTTCCACACAGTGTGCCGCCTATTCAGACCGAATCCATTCCATGTTTTACGCTCCACCTCGACGTCCTCAACACTGTAAATCACCCCGGGTTCAACTGATTTACCAAGTCTGACATTGGTGTTTACCTGTGGACGCCCAAATATGCCGGGATATTCGTAGTCTGATAACCTAAATTCCCGTCTTGCCTTGTTCTTCACCCTTTTGACAAGTGATGTAATTTTCGGCCCTGAACTTGCTGCACCTGCTGTGTGTTCACTATGACCTTCTACAACAACGACAGCTGCGCCATCCTTTACATTGCCATCAGCTACTGTCTCTGCATTTATGGGGCTGCAGCTACCCTCTCCCCTTGCCACAGTTGTACGTACAATCCCATCTGTAAAGTCATCTGTCAAATCTTCAATCCCAGGGTCATTGTCAACAAGTTGTAATTCGTTGATCCGCACGTCTTCGGGTTAGCCTCTACGACATGCAGACCGCTGCGCACTTTCGCAACTCGTCACATTGGCAGACCCACTCACTTTGCCTGACAGACTATTACTTGGTGTTCGCTGATTGGATCCAGCATTCACAGCTAATTGTGTGACCTCGTGAACCTCAAGGTCATCAAGACTATCTTCCAAATTGCTTACTTTTTTGTCCAATCGATCAACCTGCTTGGTGAGCCGTGCAATTTCTGCATCCTTATCCATAATCACAGTATTTAAGTTTGCAAACAAATTACCAGCATGCCGCCCGAGCAGTTTTTCCAGTGTTTCCACACG
Organism: Camellia sinensis; assembly: GCF_055761805.1. Classification (NCBI taxonomy): domain Eukaryota; kingdom Viridiplantae; phylum Streptophyta; class Magnoliopsida; order Ericales; family Theaceae; genus Camellia; species Camellia sinensis. Next base: position 216,285,669 of record NC_138961.1, read on the forward strand.
CTGTTCCAGTTCACATATCTGTACATCTTTCATATTGATCTCACTCTCTAATTCAGTAATTCTTGCTTTACAAGTTATCAGCTCATCGCGCACCCTTCTTTGTTCCCCACCCACGTCTTCACCGTCTGGAGTGCTGGACAGTTCCAGAAGATCTGGGAACAATACCGGCCAAACCTCTCCACGTGACACCAGCTTCCCAGCTACTTTTTCCTTGCTGGTCGGTGTTCCAGTATTTTTATTGTCATCGTCATTGGCCCCCTCTATTTTCATGTCACCCTTTGTTTTTTTGGCCGGCTGCCAACAATTGAAGCTCGGCTCCACGATGCCAACATCATCTGTCTCAATCACAGCCCTGCGTTCATCGCACACTCCAGGCGGTTCCACATCCGCCCTAATTCTACTACATTCTTTTGGTTCAATAGCAGCAGCAGGCACCTTCAGAATATGACATTCATTAATCGTCCCAACAAGTTTGCCACACTGGACCTAATGAAAGTTACTAGCAAAACGTAGCATAATTTCAATGTTTTGGTATTGGAAAAATTTGCAAAACAATTAAAAGGGTTCTAATTGCATACCTCAAAGCAACCTTCTGACGACAAATTTATTACTCTTAGTTTCCCCACAGCGGCTGCAATGTTCCATCTACAAAAACGTGGTGTCACGTCGGGTCGTTCCGGAGCGACGATGTTTGAATGCTCACAAATAAGGAACTGAAATTAGACCATGAAACATCCGTTAAATTAACACTGAAATGGGTTATATGTTTTACCGCTGAATTTGAACCACCAAACAAGGAAAAAACATACGTACCAGCAATGCTACTACGCAACCAGTGACCTTCTCTAGCTTATTGTGCATCTCATTTAGTGACCCAATCAATGTGTTTCTTATTGTTGCACTCCAGTCATAGTGCTGCAACGTGTCTAGTTTGTCAATCACACGGACAAATGCCCAACCTATATGCTCGCCGGTTGTTGCGAAAAATAACTTGGCGCACACATAAAGACACAACAATTTCGCCACATCTTCTTCGTCACGCTCCGTATGACCACAGATGGCTTCTCCCAGCAAGTCCTTTATTAGTTTTGAGGAAATTCGGGTAACATTTGCGCAGCGTCTTTGCATGAAATCAGACGGCCCTTTCCCACCCTGTGTCATATCCAATTTCTCCCTCCCACATTGTACCCCAAAGATCAACCTGATGTCGTTGTTGCGCAATGGTAACTTAGCTCCACCGATGTGGAATTTCTCATCTTCAGGGTTGTAAGTTTGTATTAGCCGACATACCGTCGCATCACATTTTTTGAACATTTTAGGATCCAGCTCGTTAGCCCGAATAGCATCAATCATCAGCCAGAATGGCGTTCTCTGCAACTGTCTGACGTGGGCATCGCGTAATTCGAGTTCCAGAACTGTGCTAATCAGCCCGGATATGTTTGAACGGTACATTAATTTCGACGTATCAACAACAGCTCTCTGAACAAGATCACCCGACCCTTTCTGTTTCTTGAAAGGGAGCTTTGCTTGTCGTTTACTGGGTTGCCTTGTCGATGTGTGTGGTGACCTCAAGCCAATTTTCCGTTTACCAGTCCTACTGCCACTGCTACCTGAACATGTTTTACATTCAAATCAGAAGAAACAAATTAAAGCTGCCAACACAAAACATAAAATGTCATGATCCATTACCATGAAAAAATGAATCTTTTACACCACCACATGTTCCGGCATCAGGCAATTTACCAGAATAACACCAACTTTTATGCCCCATATCATGCCATCAAATTAAAATCTGAACTCAAACGTTAACATCACACAGGCAAACTCTGATTTTCATCTCATCGCGCACTAGGCAACAAGTACATACTGCATGTATTATATGCAGTACTAACCACTATCACTTCCCAACTAACTAATTATATTGTTCTGTACTAAATTTTGTACAAATGCAACGAGCTGTAGCTATGCATTTCAACAATAACATCCAACAATTAAAGTGACGCTACGTAGATTATGTCAATGGATTGAAGAACATTACAAATGCGTCACCACTTCAATATGATTTTCACAACATCAAACACGCTACATAACATGATTACGACTACGCATTGGGCAGCAAAACGTAAACAAAAAATAAAAAGGGGCCCCGATTTGAAATTTGTGATTACATCACCGACATGATTCTTGCACAACATTATACTTTGCTTCGATGTAAAAAACCAAGGAAAAAAATACACACCCCCCCACATGTTAAGATAGTATACACCAACAAACAAATAGGTAAACCATGTTCCCCTCAACCCCCCTATCCCCCCCAACCAAATTCAGGGAAACCCAGTACACACTTGATAATAAAATTGCATTACCATTTCATTTACATTCAACGCAGTAACATTACGACAAAATCACAAAAAAACACCCAACTTAACAGGACAAGAACATTGACAACCTACTTTCCGAGAAGACGCATGAATTTCTCAAAATCGCACCCAAAAAACAACACTAGTTCAGCGTACATTTTTAACAATTTCATGTATTTCACAAATCCCACAACATTAACCACTTCCCATAATATGTCACCCATAACACCACAACTTCGTAATGTAAATGAAATCAAGGGTTTACGTACAGAGGCGCTTAACGTACCTGGAACCATTGTCGGGCGCCTACGAGGACTTTCCGCTCGCTATTTCGAAGCACAGAAGTGTCACAAGCAACTACACCGCAGGGTTTGATGTATCAACAGCGAAGGGGTTTTCGTATTTGATGGGGATTACGGTAAAACACAAAATGCTATTCTGTTGACCTGGAATTCACATCGTCAAGCAACATTCTGCAACTGCAATGCCTGACATGCCGCCATTAACATCGGAGAACTGTTCAACCTTCCATACACGACTCTTCGATTACGGGTTTGTTTGGAGGGAAACAAATTTCTACAGAAGACAGGTTTGGGGCATTCCAGTCATTACGCCGTTGGGGGTTTACTTAATTACCCTTACTAAAACGTGTAAACATTACATTGAGGCGGGTTTAGTTGTCAATAACATTATGTTAGGACTAATTGGAAGATAAGATAAAAGATAGGACTAAATGGAGCATAAGATACATATTTGGGATTTATTGGTGCGTCGCCCATTAATTAATAATTTTAGTATTAATTGATACTAATTAAGAAATTAATTGATACTATTTAATTTATAATGGAAAAATATTGTTACAATAATACTTCCATTACATTTTTATCAAATGAATCAATTTTTATATAAATTGATACAAATTATGTTAACTGAAAGAAACTATAAACTAAAGAAAATTAAATAAAATAATAAAAAAAGAAAAGAAAAATAAAAGAAACATGGGAAAAAAATTATTAATATTAATTGATACTAATTAATAAGTTTAGTATTAATTGAGACTAATTAAGCCATTAATTGATACGAATTAATAATTTTAGTATTAATTGATCATAAAAGGGTAAAAATGACAATTATATAAAAAAAAGTTATTTTACAGCTTATCTATCAAACACTACTCTGCTGTTTAAATCCATAATCTCATAACTGCACCAAACAGATTAACAGCTTATGTTCACAGCTATAAGCTATAATTTGTTAAGTTATAATCTATAATCATTTTTCCACAACTTTACCAAACGGGGCTAATATGTGATTGGATTGTTGAGAAGCATTAACCACTTCGCATGTCTCTGCTGGCGAAGAATAATGTTATACGTATCAATTGATGATATAACATAATTTAAGAGGTTTTTAAAATTTGTAATGTGATTAATAAGTGGGGTCAGTAGTAATATTATGACTAGTGTTAGCACACTAAGGGTTGGTTTGACATGTTTAAAAAAGTCAAAAAGTCACTAGCCTATTTAAGTCACATCATCTTATTTAAGTTACATTACCTCTCTAACACATTACTTCAAACCCAACCCATATTTAGGCTAAGTTTGGCAAGTTGCAAAAAAGTCAAAAAGTTAAAAAGTTACTCAAAAAGTTAAAAAGTTATCACTATTCACCAAAAGTCAAAAATTACAGCTGCACAACTCCCAATCCTAATTTTCCCCTACACACTAATTTATACAAAATTTTCATAAAAAGTCAAAAAATTAACTCAAATATCCATATTTTTTTCCTCAATTTTTTAGTCTAAAAAGATAAAAAAATATACTTATTTAAGACACCCCAAACAATCCCTAATTAATATATTAATTGATCAAAAATATTAAAGACTCCAAAAATTCTATCAAAAATTTTAACAAATGTCTGATGTGAGCTTCACATAATGCGAGTCTCATATATACGAAACATTTAGGGTGTGTTTGGTAACGTTTACGTTTTCAGTTTATATTTATAAAAATTTTATAAACTGATTTTTGTTTAATTTTTATTTATTTTTAAAAAAACATAAACTACAAACGCGTTTGGTAATAATTGACAAAATGTTTAAAAAAATTTAAAAATATAAAAAAAGAGCGAAAAATGGCAAGTGACAAGTGACGGCGGAAGACGGTGGTGGAAAATGGTGACAGTGGGTGGTGGGTAGCTGGTGGTAGTGGGTGGTGGCGGATGGGTGGTGGTGGCGGGTGGGTGACTGTGGCGGGTGGTGGGTGGTAGCGAGTGGGTGGTGGTGGTAGTGGTGGCGGGTGGTGGGTGGTGGTTGCAGGTGGGTGGCGGTTGCAGGTGGGTGGCGGATGGCAAGTGGTGGTGGCGGGTGGGTGACGGTGGCGGGTGGTGGGTGGTAGCGAGTGGGTGGTGGTGACGGTGGGTGGGTGGTGATGGTGGGTGGGTGTGTGATAGTGGCGGGTGGCGGGTGGTAGTGAGTGGGTGGGTGGTGGCGGCGGGTGGTGGGTGGTGGTGGTCGGTGGGTGGCGGATGACGGGTGGTGGCGGGTAGTGGTGGTGGTGGGTAGGTGGGTGACGGTGGCGGGTGGTAGGTGGTAGCGAGTGGGTGGTGGGTGATGGTAGTGGTGGTGGTGGGTGGCTGGTGGTGGCAGGTGGGTGGTGAGTGGTGGTGGCAAGTAGGTGGTGGGTGGTGGCGGTAGTGGCGGCAGGTGGTGGATGTTAGTGGCGGAGTGGATGGCAGGTGGGTGGTGGGTGGTAGTGGTGGTGGCAGGTGGTGGTGGAGGCGGGTGGTGGTGGCGGCGAAAGATGATGGTGAAAAATGATGGCGGGTGGTGACTAGTGTTGGGTGGTAAAAAAAAAAAACTCAAAACTCAAAACTTGTAATGGAAACACATTTTTTGTGTTTTCATTTTTTGGCCAAATTTATAAACTGAGACCATTGATTTATAAATCAAAAACTTTATCAAATAATTTTTTATTTAAATTTTTAAAATTTTTATATATATAAACAAAAAATAAAAAACATAAATATTACCAAACCACACCTTAATAACACTTTTAACGAAATATTTAAATTCTCCAACATTAGCCGTATGTAATACTAGGACTTGGAGTCACTGCTGTGGCAAATGCACAGTAGTGACTGTTGTGCTTTATTTTGTGATGTATTATGAGCTTATTTTTATGATCTGAACCGTTCATTTTGTAGGATTTGTTGAGTACTTTAAGCCTATCAAAAATCATATTAATCGGATATCAACAACTATATGATCGAATTGCATATTTTTATACTATTTTTCAAAAGAAAAACTTCTTGTTTGTTTTTTTGGTTATCAATCATATAGTTATTGGTATCCGATTAATATGATTTTTGGTAGGCTTGAAGTACTTAATAAACCCTACAAAATCAACGGTTCAGATTATAAAAATAATCTCATAATGTATCACAAAATAAAGTACAACAGTCACTGCTGTGCCTTTGCGACAGCGGTTACCCTTCAGTAATACTACCGTGCCGTGAGCGGTGGTATAGCTCACAAAAGTACACAATCAGGCTAGTAAACGTGAACACGGGGCTCCGCGAGCGAGGGCCACCTTGCAGTGACGAAAGCGAAACGTGTAAAAAGATCAGGGAGCCCTTTAGCCTCTCCATCTCCGGAGAGACATGACCATCGCTCGATTCTCCCAACGCTTCTCTCTCCTCTGCCGTTTCTCTCTCTAAAATCTCAACCAGGAAAATCACAACTGTGGCGAAGAAGATAGAGATAGAGATAGATACGAAGTGGTTTCGATCTATTGCCTGTGTCAATGGCGTCGGCGGCAATCTCGGACAGAGTCCAACTCGCGAAGCTCTGCTGCTCTCGAGACTGGTCCAAGGCAATCCGCGTTCTCGATTCTCTCCTCTCGCAGTCCTGCACCATTCAAGACATCTGGTTCTTAACTCAAATTCGAGATTGTTTCTTATTTATCTTTTCATTCAATGTTTAATAGTATATCCTTGTATGGTGCTTTCGTTGATCGATTGTTCTGTAACTGTCTCTGTTGCGACTTTCAGTAATCGAGCCTTTTGCTATAGTCAATTGGAGCTCCACAAGCACGTGATCAAGGACTGCGATAAGGCGCTACTGCTCGACCCCACGAATCTTCAAGCTTACATTCTGAAAGGTTTTTTAGTTAGATATTCAAATTTCGTGTTATATTATATGTATATATTTAAAAAAAATTTCGTCAATTGTATTCCATCGCCTGAAATTTAGTCTTGCTGGAAATTGGATTATGAAATTTAATTTCAAACCATGTAAGAAAATTTTCAAGTGTGTGATTGTACTTTCACATTGGTTTGCTACTAATTATCTGCTTCGAAGAAACTAATTATCTGTTTTTCAGCTTCGAAGAAACACATTCAAATTAAATTTTTATCTTGCATTCATTTTACGATGTTTTGCTAACTAACAAGACGCAAGGAAGATGTATGAACTACCTTGTAATGTGCTGGAAATACTTTCAGTAAATGAAGCTTAGTAATCGCAGTTACTGGAGCATGTCAAACAGATGGGAAGAGATAACTATTCAATAGCTCAATTTATCAGAATTTCAATAGAAATTCCATGTCCACGCTTCCACTTTCTCCACTTGTGTTACATTGAGCTTTTGTTGAAATGCTCTAGGGTTTCTAATTATATTTGCAGCACAAGCACTTATATAACTTTTTGCTGCCTACTTTTGTAAGGATTTTAATCTGAAATCATGTAGAGCACTTAGAGCATCTCCATTGGAGATGTTAAAATGTAGTGCATTAGCATGTTATGTGAGCAGAAACCCACTCCCCACCTGACAAACTCATCGTCCCCCACTTAACGATTGCAGATGTGCTCAAATCATACATTCCCTTCTATCTTTGCTTGGTATCTACATGATTGTCCAAAATCTGCTACTGTCTTTCCTTACGTCTTTATAAGTCAGTTACAGTAAATCTCACTGCAAAAATTTATGTTTTTTTATGAACACTTTCAATTGGATCTACCAATTCACTGAGTTGAAATGTTCCTGATATTATACATATGGTGCCTTTCCCACAAAAATAAAGAAAAAAGGAACTGTAAATAATGCAGACCTAGTAGTCTTAAAACAACCAATTTGCAATTCAACATGTAATTGCTTAATGTGAAGGCACCTAATAAAGTGTTTTTGAAAGAAAAAGGCGAGGGGCTCAAGTAGGAGTTTTTAAAGTTCAAATGTGGAGGGCTCAACATGTATGTGGAGGGTTCCAAAAGAGAATGAAATAGAAAGAGCAACTTCTCTTTACATAGTGACTTGCCTTCCTCCTTAGTTCAATTGTGATTCCTGTCCTTTTGTTGCACTATAGCCTTCTTCTTCTTTTGCATTGTGGGTTCAACACTTTTTTGGAAGATGTAGGCAACTGCCACTATTTTTATAAGGAAAATCATTTTGTCCCTTGTGGCATAGTTCCAAAGGACTTCATCCCTTGCATTTAAAAATAACCAAAGAATCCTCTCATAATTTTGGCCATTTTGCACTTTACCTTCCTACCATTATTAATTATGTACAAATTGATGAGAATTGTACCAAATGCATCTAATTTGAGAATTTCCATGGAAAAGAAAGTTAAAGTCAAAATACAATTTAAAAGGACAAATGTGCCTTTATCTTCATCTTCATCCCCAAGCGAATATGAAAACCCTGATCCTAACACCTGTTGCCACCCCCTCTTCCCTCCTCCATAACCCTTGTCTCCCCAGCCACCTCATAAATTAGTATCTCTTAGCAGCTTTGGAATGAGCGAGGATGATGAGGTTGGGCCGGCTTAACATATGGCCAAAACACAGGCGTTCTCCCACTCTTCTCTCTGCTGGATTCTCCTAAAACAGGATCACCAAAGATTTTATCTCCAAAACCTGACATGCATTGTGTACTTTAACAGAGAATGGTATAAAAGTGGTGGCGGTGGGGGTTGTAATTTCGGTCTAGAGAGAGGAAGATTGTTACAGTGAGGGGGGTATACATTTTTTTTTTTTTTAATTTTTAAATTTTCGTTAACAAAGCTAATGGTATGCTTTAGTCCAAAACCATTTGAGGATTCTTTTGGCAATTTTTAAAATGTGAGGGGGTGAAGTGTGCCAGGACCATACCATAAAAGAGTGAAGTTGATTTTTTTTCTATTTTGATTAATTAGTTTCACTGTGACTAGCTAAAGCATGCTTTGTGGGCCATAGTTAACAAACCTCTTAATATGTGCTAAGTTAGCATGTGAGATAACCTATGCTTTCGGGCTCCCAAAAGTAAGAAACATGTGCTAATTGACAATTTTTTGACTAATACATGTCCTTAATATGGCCAATGGAGATGCCCTTTATAGATGTAAAACCCTGCTAACAATGGATGGTTTATGGGATGACTTTAAGTGATCATGCCTTAAGTTGCAAGACTGAATACTTGCTCATGGATAATTTGGTGTTCTATATATGCAAAACACTAAATTTGAAGTTGATGTCTCCATGTTGCAGTAGTCTATTGGCTTTGTTATATCAGTAATACTACAAACCCAGACATAAATACCCAGAAATTATCCATAATTGTCATTTTGTGGTTCAGATTTATTTTACACATGGACTCCACACTACACAAATTCAATCTCAACCACACAACTCTCATTCGAGATAAATTCGGGGTACATAAGTGGGGTTGATAGCATCTTTCTTGTTACATTACCAAAGTGAAAATATTTATCCCTGCCATTTCAAAGGTATAAATCTATATTTTAATTGATGATATATACAATTGGATTTTAAAATGATTTTTTGTTGGATTTGGAAGGAGGAAATTTGGGGTTGAAATTCACAAATATGTAGGATAATTGGAGTTAGGTTGGGGGACAATAGAGTAGATGTAGGAGAGACATATTCAACTAGATTTTGTCACTAGAATCCTTCATGAGGCAGATTTTCAAATTACTCCCTTTACCTTGTTTATTCAAATTCACCAAAATAAGACTTTCTTTTCCATTTGTGGATCCTAGAACGTAAATTGTTCTGGTACGTAAAATGGGAATGGGAAATTGAACATGGTACATCACATGCTTTAATATGTGGTACGATATGGGTAGACTTATATAGATTACACTAAAGTAATTTTCTTTCGAATATTAGGCATCAAATAAAATGTAAATTGTTTCCCAAAGTAATCATATAGCAAAACATTTCCATATGCATTATATGATCCATTTTTTATGTTTTGTCGTGTCAAAACTTAACTCACCTTAAATTTTCATTGATTATATTTGATTTTTTTTTTCTTTCTCTTAGGGAAACATTTAAGGAAATATATTGGAATTTATTTTAGGATCACTTTTGATCATTAAATTTACCATTTTGGAACTAAGTGTACTATGTTTCGGAATATGCTTCCAAAACATAATTCACTAGGGTACTAGCATTTTCTTGTAACACATGTCCGACTTGAAACTCCAATTTTAAAATGCTGATATCCAGCAATTTTCATTTCATATTCATCAATCCAAATGTCACTTCATAGTATTTCATGTGCTTTTAGGAGAATAACTGAATTTGGAATGCATCTTATCGGATGTCAATTTTTGGAGACGCAAATATGGGTATTGTGTTACTAGAAAATGCCAATGCCCTATCGAATTGTGTTTTGAAACGTACATTCCGAAACATAGTGCACTTTTGTTCTAAAACAATAAATTTAGTGATCCGAATTTGAAGTTATCTTGAAAGTTTTTTTCATAATGTTTTCTTAAGAGGATAAAAAATAAAATATAATGAACTGAAATACAAGGTGAGTTAAATTTTGACATGACAACATAAAAAAAGGGTCATAATGCTTATATAAATGTTTTACTACATGATTAAGGCCTCGTTTGGGATGCTACCTTTTTAGCCAATTAGCCAAAAAGTTACTAAATTAGCCAATTAGCCAATTAGTCATACCAAAAAGTCAACAATTACGGCTTCTCTCTACTTTTTGCACAGCTTTTCGTAATTAGTCAAAAAGTCATCCAAAACATACAAGTTTTTTTAACCTACCTTTTTAGCCAATTAGCCAAAAAGTTACTAAATTAGCCTGTTCCCAAACGAGGCCTAATTTGGGGAGAAAAATTTGGATGACTAATAGTGAAAGAAAATTACTCTAGAAGTACGTTAAATTCATTTTTATAAGTGTAATCCATACAAGTCTACCCCTATTGTATCATATATTAGAGCATGTGGCGTACCATGTTCCTGTTCCCATTCTACATGCCGGAATGATCCATGTTCTGGGCAACATAGGATGGGTATCACTCAATAAGGAAGTGAAAAGGAGGGAATGGCATTGGTACACAAACATCGATTGCTTAAACCAAAAAATTATAACCTCTAAAGGATGAGAGTTGTACCTCAGATCTTTGTGTAACTTACAAGAATCTTCCTTTCATGATCAATTTAAATATAAGTTTTTGTTGTTCTTATTGATCCTTTCTATGGTATCTTGTAGTGTAAACTTCCATTTATTTCCATTTGATTTTTCGTTTGAGGCTCCTGCATTGTTTCATCAACTTTGTCTTGCAATCTTTCTCATCTAGGTCGTGCTTTTTCTGCTCTTGGAAGGAAAGAGGATGCTCTTCTTGTTTGGGAGCAAGGCTATGAATATGCTCTTCATCAGTCTGCAGATTTGAAGCAGTTGCTTGAGCTGGAAGAGCTTCTGACCATTGCGAAACAAAATAGAAGTATTTCTTGTGAGAACCATGATATGGACTTATCTGAGTCTTCTTTGCATGCATCCGAAGCTGGATTATGTGATTCAAGCAAATCTAGTGAAACCTATAATGATCACAATAAGTTAAGCTGTGATTTTGAACTTCGAAGCGAATTGAGCAATACATCTGAGATCCACAGTGAACCAAATCATAGATTTGACATACACAACGAATCAAGCGATAAAATTATTAAGAACATAAAGTTTGATGACCAATCAAATGGAACATGTAGTGGCCAACCAAATGGAACCGATAGTACCCATCCAAATGGAACCTATACTACCCATCTAAATGGAACACATGACATTCACAATACACGGCGAGATGACTCTGAATTATGTGAAGAGTTAAGTGATGGATGCAGTAAATCATCTGTGATTCGCGGCGAATCAAATGATTTATTTGAGATCTTCACTAACTCAAGTGGTAAATCTGACGGAAGCAATGAATTAAGTGATGAAGCCAAGAAGTGTAAAAAGTTTTGTGTTACCAGGATTTCAAAGACCAAGTCAATAAGTGTTGATTTCCGATTATCAAGGGGAATTGCACAGGTATGTTTCTTTTTATTTTCTTAGTATTTCGTTGCCCAAAATTATGTCTGTATAAGCTGTGCATTCTTGTATTTACTTTAGCAGTTAGTAAGCTTTTATTGTTAACTTTGATTGTTTTTATATGTCGATATTGAATCTTCTCTGAGAAGTTTGCATATGAAACTGGCCATGTGCATCTTAGGAGTTTCTGTCATCTACTTTTTTGTCCCTATGTTGACCCCAGACAAACCTTAGGCAATGAAGATATTGATGGTGGTGAAGCCATGCAGTTCCGCTGAAGACGTTTTTCTCCATTAGTTCGCTTGTAAGATGTAATGTATGTTTTTCATTGAATTAGTTAGTCACTTAGTCGTATAAATATTGACTAATTAAACAAGCATAAAAGGCAAATAAAATAATATTAATTTAATGAAATTCCACTGTAATACAAGTATCACAATAAAAATGTTACTAATTGTTGGTGATCTTGACTAATATGTGTGGTCTTGTTTCCAACATCTGCTAGTTAAAGCTTCAGATTTATTGTGGCCCCTTTTGGTTCTGCCATGTTGGTTACCATCTTCTCCTGTGGTCTCATCTATAGCCTTGGTCTAACTAAGCCCTAACTCTTTGGTGGCTTCTAAAGTGACAATTCTGCAACACCATTTGATGGTGGTTCCTGAGGTCATGTGCCTTCTTGTTGACATGGCATTCATGCAATCTGAAAGGTGTTTATGTGTGTGGTCCTGCCTCTGGATGCATGGTTGGTTAAGAGTAGGATTCACGACGCTCATTGAGCTTGGTACTTGTTGATGGTGTGGTTGAGGCGTCACATCAATGTCTACATGGAGTCTTGACGTTCTTCTCTAGAATATGGAGTTGGGCCTAGCTGTTTTGGTCCATCTCACTCGTCTTGCTTGATGGGGGCAATATGCGTCCTGGCTAAATTAAAAGGGAGGGTGATTCCATGTCTGTGGCTGCATATTGTATGTAGCATACTCCTTGCTGTATCAATGAATTGGTTGTTGAGTGTTGATATCTTTGTGTTAGTCTAGCTTGTGAGACCAGCGTCACACGCTCTTTAAACTGGAGGCCCTTACTGTGCTTGATTGGCTTGGTTCATCTAGTCTTTAGTTGTCCTTCACAGCCCTTGGTGTAAGCAGATGCATAAATGACTCAATTTTTCCAAGGCACAGAACAATTGGAGTGGTAAGACTGTTGCTCATGTCTCTTTCCAATTTCCTACGCTCTTTCTCAAGCTGCCTTGCTCCCACCTGCTCCAAATGCTCATCCTTCATGTATCAGCTCCAAGGCTATTAAACCCTTACCAGCACTATGAAATTTTTTAATCATATATAGTACTCACCACTCAGTTTAATAGTTGTTTGCCATACATTACTGATGTGAGTTCATGTATACTTGTGTGCTGTGTTATGGTGGAATAATCAATTGTTGAGTCTATAATATTTTAAGGACAAGATTGGCTGGCGTTATGTGTCAGATTGATAGCAGACTTAGGTTTTGTATTATTATTTTATTTTAATAAGTCACGTAACTAGATTCTAAACTCTTGGTTCATACCCATCCTATTGTATCACCTTCTTGGTTAAAGAGCACTTGCTTTCTGTTGCAATTGATTCACTAATTTATTTATTTATTGATAAATCAATTGATTCACTAAATTATTGACCAATTCATTGGCAAATATGGGTTTCATTGGTATCCTTTAAAGTCCAGAGGTCTCATCTTAGATACCTATGTGGCCATGTCATTTTGGTGTAGTTTCTTATTGAGTATATGAGCTTCATTTTGAGACTAAAGTCAGAAGGTCTCATCAATACCTATGTGGATTTGTCATGTTGACATAATTTTTTATTGCATATGGATGAAGTTTTAAGGAAAAATTGACCTCTCATCATGCCCAAGTTACAGCAATCTTTAACTTTACGTGCAGGAAGCGTTTTCTCTATAAAAATTCTAATTTTTTTGTAGTGTACCCATTTGCACATTTATTTGTGCCTATTAAAATCTGATAAAAATGGAATTTTGTTTTCACTTTGTTTGAGAGAATGACAGTCTTCTTTTGTGTTATCGACTTTATATAGTAATTGAAGTTTCTATGTATATTGTATTGCACATGTTTGAGGCAATTACTCTCTTTGGTAATATAATCTAGTTCATTTGTAGGTGAATGAAGGGAAATATGCTCATGCTGTATCCATCTTTGACCAGGTTACAGTTCTACCCTTAATTGTTATACTCATAGTCTTCTATTTCATTGCAATATATTACTTCCTTCTCTTCTTCTTATTTCTTTTTTAAAATTTTTCATTTTTTGGTTGGGGAAGGGGGGTGAGGAGATATGTGGAATGGTAAACCTAGTCAACAGTAACATTGTTAATTCATCAGGTTTTATAGAACTGTCTTTTACAATACTTTATGCACAGATACTAAATGTGGATCCTACTTATCCGGAGGCACTAATAGGAAGGGGAACAGCGTATGCATTCCAACGGGAACTCAATGCTGCAATTGCTGATTTCACGAGGGTATTTACTGCTTCTGCTTCAAAATGAATGCACATGCTAAATACTTAGTCCGTATTGTCATTGCTTCCGTTTATATTATCTTACAAATTGGTTTCTGTTGTTTATGTATTAGGCTATTCAATCAAATCCATTAGCAGGGGAGGCATGGAAACGGAGGGGGCAGGCTCGCGCTGCCTTGGGGGAATCTGTTCAGGTGAGAGCTTCCAAGCCTATTTCTTTATTCTACTTTTTCCCCCATGATTGTGGGATGTACAACACATGGTAATTTGTCCTTGATATTTTTTCTACATGCCTAAAATTTGTGAATCTCCATGAAGTTCCTGAAATCAATTTTACTTTCAAAACAATTGAAGCTCCTTGTGAAATCTAATTTTAAAATCTTGTATTCACGTAGGTTTTAGTTCTAATCTTTGTACTTCATGAACTTCTGCCCTTTGACAAATAAAGACTGCCAACTGGACGGAGTTTAATACTTGTGCAGAAGCTTGAAATCTTTTCTTAATGTCATTTTTTAACTTACCTGACTCGGTCTTTTCAGTTGAGAAATTCTATAGCGAGCCTAGTCACCTAGGAAGTTTTCCAATTCTAGGCATTTTGACAGTAATGCATGCTTGAACATGACACTTGCCTTGGACTGCCTTCTCAAGAATTTTATTTTATGTACACCTCACCTTGGATGGGGTTACAACTGCAACTTTTCTCTTTCCTTTTCCTTTTTTAAATAAAAACAAAAACTTGTATATTGATACTGACAATAATCTTCCTTTCATATTCAAGTCAAAGTGGTAGAAACATGATAGAACAAAAAGGAAAGAGAGAAAATGGTGGCAACTAATGATGCGTAAGTTTACTTACCATGATTTGAATATCCTTAGGAATAATCTTTTTTCGTACAAAGAAACACCCCTGTGGATGAAAAATTCAAGCAACTTCCAAGCATCTTCTAGAATGGTGAAAGAAAATATCCCTCTCAGTACTCCCCCATGAGTTAGGGTAACCAAAAAATCTATATTACCCAACTTACAGTAAATCCTACATAGCAAGCATTGCAAACACCCTTGTAAGTAAGGTTCTGAAAAGCGGTTGTGGTCGCCATAACGGTAGCGGTGGCGCGGTTGCGGTTGCGGTTGCGGTTGCGGTTGCGGATGCGGAGTGTAAAGACTGTAACGTAACGGTTGCAGTAACCGGAACCGTGAATTTTTTTATTTTTCGCACAATTTTAAAAAAAACTTACCGATACGCATATTTTTTTTCCATGATCATATTTATTGGGTTTAAAATAAATATTGATTAATTTTTGTAAATTTTTAAGTATGATCCAATATATTTCATATTTTTAAATCACTATAAACTGAGTTTTTTACATTTTATTTTAATAATTAATGACTTTATATTATACAAAAAAAATCAATCACTAACTATTATATATAAGATAAACAATGACAAAAGTAAGAATAAATAAGAGCCTAAATATATATATATATATACATATACATATTTTAACCAAGCCAAATAGATAATGACCACACTTATTATTATTATTATTATTATTATTATCAAACAATATATAGATAGATACACACAAACAAAATGGTTGAGTGATAGCAGCTGAATAGAATAGCATAGGTCTTACAACTTCAACAAATCAATAACACGTTCTTCATCTTCTCTCTTCTCTCTCTTTATCTCTTGCTCCTTCATTTTCTCTCTTTATCTTTCCTCTTCTTTTTATCTCTTTTCCCCCATTTTCAGCTATTTTTTTATGTTTTTTCGAAAGAAACAGTTTGGAATCGTTACGTAACGGTGCGTAACAGGTCGTTACGGCTGTTACGACACCGTTACGACCGTTACGGCAGCCGCTACGACCGACACACCTGTGAATCTCAATCACACTGCAAAAGCGGCCGTAACGGGTGGCGGTAACCACCAAAACCGTTATGTAACGGCGTTACGTAACGGTTGCGGCCGCTTTTTAAAACCTTGCTTGTAAGAGCATCTGCTAAATGAAGTGTGGTGTTTGTATATGAAGTGCGTATTTGACTTGGTTGTAGTTCTTTGTCGGTGAATGCTAATAAACCACAATGTATTGCGAGGGGTCATTTTTTATAAAGAGAAATAGTAATTACTGCTATGTGTTATTTCTTTTTCTTTTTTACTTTATAGGTCTTTGTCTGGTTTTGTGTGTATGAAACTCTCTCTCTCTCTCTCTCTCTTCAGATTTGAATTTGTGTCTCTGCAAAATCCCCCAATTCATTTATATATTCACTTACATGCTGACCCTCTCATAGATGCATGATATGTTAGGAGCAAGATATGGTTAGCATTTGCATTTCTGGTCCTGAACTTAATCCATCTAATTAGACTAGAATGATCGTCCAGTCTTCCTCTACATTTAGACTAGAAAAATGATTGAAGTGTTTTTGAAATTGTACTTTATTTATTTATTTATTGAATTGATCTTTATCATTAATGCAAGTGCTTGATATCTCCCTTGCTTGTTGTGGCATGTTTAATTACCTATTGGTACCAGGCCATTGCAGACTTGACCAAGGCATTAGAATTTGAGCCAAACTCAGCAGATATATTACATGAAAGGGGTAACTTGCTAAAACTCAGCTCTTCAATTTTTCAGAGAACTTTTTCTTTCTGGTATAAGTACCCTTCTGTATTTGAATATGAGGATTAGATTGGAAATTCTTGTTTGCTATTGATGATTGATTGTCTGCTTCTTCCTTCAGTTTTTCATGCTCAAGTATTCTAAATACAATTGCAGGTGATGTTCATTTGAAGTATGAGTGGATAAGATGGCAGATTGATCATTTTGGATAAAGTAGAAAGTAGATTTTTTTATTTATTATCTCTATACCAAAAATGATAGTATGATTTTGTGATAGAACTATTTTGTTATCACCTAGAGATTATCAATAATAACTTGACTAATTCTTGTCATTTAGTTTTGTGAATATGGAATGTTACTAATGTAGACATTACGTAAGAGCAAAAGGATGGCATTCTTGTGCATAATATGCATGAAGGTAATAAGAGTTCCATGGCATACTAGTAATTACGAGGATTGGAATGAATACAGGGATTGTTAATTTCAAGTTTAAGGATTTTGATGCTGCTATTGAAGACCTATCTGCGTGTGTGAAGCTTGATAAGGATAACAAATCAGCGTACACATATTTGGTAATTCTATGTTTCCTAAAATTTATTGATCTAGGGTCTAATACAATCAGCTTGAGAAAGTTCAGGTACTTTTCCATGTTAAAAATATTGATGGAGCAGGTTTTGACTTTTACAGGGTTTGGCATTATCTTCAATTGGTGAATACAGAAGGGCTGAGGAGGCACATATGAAATCAATTCAACTTGATCCAAGTTTCCTTGAGGCATGGGCTCATTTAACGCAGGTATTCATAAGTAAATACTCGGTGTAATTGACTTACAATATTCACATTGTGTGATTAATGTGTCCTGTTGTGTGGTAATAATGAAAAAGTGAAGTTGATAATACTCTTATTTTGGTGCTAACTGACCAACTCAACTCAAGCAGCCATAATCCTGGCTCGAGTTTTTTCTTCTAGTTTTTGTTCTATGTGAAGTCATGATTTTCAGGTAAGTTCAAGGTAACTATAGCTTTAATTACAGCTCCAACCGTAGTCATTTTGGTCTCACTGGTAACTTCAAACACACGCTGGTAATTATTTTTTGAAGTGGCATCTAAGCTTGTGCTATCAAACACTTGTAATGGAGACACCACTACAAGTTGTTTTCAGCAATTAGTAAAGACATCAAACCAATGTTACCAGAAAACGCTAATACCCTAGCGAATAACGTATTGGAACGCACGTTCGAAAGCATGGTACACTTTCGTTCCAAAACGGTAAATTTAGTGATCCAAAGCAATCCTCAAATTTTTTTTCCAATATATTCCTTAAATGTTAACTTGGGAGAAAAAAAAATCAAATGTATAAACTAAAATCTAAGGTGAGTTAAGTTTTGACAAGACAGAAAATAAAAAATGGGTCATGATTTTTATAGAAATGATTTGCTACACGAAAGAAGAAGAAATTTTTTTAATTGGATACTTAATTGTTAAAAGAAAATTGCTCTAGAAGTACTTTAAATTCGTAAGTGTAATATATATGTGTACTCCTATCGTACCACATTTTAGAGCATGTAGCGTACCACGTTCCCGTTCTCGTTCCTTGTACCAGAACGATCCAAGTTCTAGTTAACATAGCATCAAACGGCCTTTGTAATTAATCAGCATCAATAATGTAATGGGCTGTGTCATGTATTTGAGTGTGGGTGATGTTGATAGTGGTGGGCATTTCTATTATGGGTTCAATAGGCTCCCATCATTGGATTTATAGTCATTTTATTATCAACAACTATAAATTTGATGTTGAAACAATTAGATAGTAGGTTTTTCTAATTATGCAGAATGTGCCCTTGAACTTTTGGAACATGCTGTGCTGTATTTGGTTTCATGAGAAACAGGCACATTAAGTTAACACATTTACTTTGATCTGTGAAGTAACTTGACAATTATCGTTGTGTTAAATGTTTGATTTTTGGTAGTTCTACCAAGATTTGGCAAATTCAGAGAAGGCTCTTGAATGCCTCCAACGGGTTCTGCAAATTGATGGAAGGTATTATGTTGTGGATACATTGTTTTCTTTATCTTTTGGTTTACGAAGATTTTGTGGTGCTTGATTCCCGACGTGATGTCCATTCTCTTCACTTACGTTGGAGATACTTGAGAGTCTGTCTTCTTTAATAGGTTCACCAAAGCATATTACTTGCGAGGACTACTTCTCCATGGGATGGGAGAGCACAGGTAGCCTGTCCATCAACTTTTTTTTTTTTTTTTTCATCCTTTTCTTTAAGAGTATGTCCAAATCACTAATTTAATGCAACCACCAATGAGTTAACTGAATAGTCTTTATGATGTTATTGACCATCCATATAAACAGCATTGTTTGGTGCTTTTTGCCTCTTATGTGCTATACAAATTCTTATACCAGTTTCGCATTTTACCCTATGCACAAGTCTCCCTTGTGTCTTTATCTCATTTTTTCATTCATTCCATTCCCATCCCTAATTATTGGGTGTTAGGAGGGGTAGACTGGGTCTGAACTTAAATTTACATGTAACATTACAACCTATTGCTTTTATTGTTGCCCTCTGTAATAATCAATGAGAGCATTAATACTATTGCTTAATATAGAAATGTAAACTGATTTCATTTAACTTTTCTATGTTTTAGTTTCTACTTTCTAGTCTTCCCTGTCATATTAATGGTAATAAAGATAATCCAAATGCCTAATCATGTCCTTTTTCCTTCACCTCTTCTTTTTTCACTTCTCTGTGATTTTATGTTTTTTTTACACGTTTATCTAAACTCTATACTAAACCATTGGAACAGCTTAGCTCAGCTAACTCTAATCCTACCTCCTGAACTGTGTTTTAGCAGTCCCTGTGTAGTTCTTTATTTGTTTTAAAATACTCTAATGGACTAACTCTAATATCTCATACTGCGATCCATTTCATAAGAGGGAAGAGTGACAACTGGCAAGTAATATAATAGAAGAGGGTGGGAGTTGGGGAGGGATAGTTTGGTGTTTTTGTGTAGAAGGAAGACACATAAGAGAGGGGCGAATAACCTTCACATCAGGCTTACTATATTTTTCTGTGAAAAGTAGCTGAAAGAAGGCAGTTTTCCATTCCTCGGCATATATCCTTCCCACCTTCTCTCATTGTTTTTCATCCCCCCCCCCGGCTTCCACCAAATGGACTCATAACGCCATGTCAGAAAGGTCCCGTGTCAGTTTGATAACGAAGCCCCATGCAGAATTCTTGTTATGTCTTGAACTTTTTACTTTTTACTGGATTCAACTTTTTGTTAGGTGCTTTCTCCATCAACAGATGCCTTTTTACCTGCCACTGGTGGTTAACTATTCCACTTCACTTGCAGGAATGCCATCAAGGATTTATCCGTTGGGTTAAGCCTTGAAAGCTCAAACATTGAGTGCTTATATTTAAGAGCTTCTTCCTTCCATGCTATTGGAGAATATAGAGAAGCGGTATTAGGGATTCTTTTTCTTGATTTTCCCATTTAAACTACTGGGCATCATGCTCAATTCTTCTTTGCTTTGGTTTACTAAATTTCATTTTATGATAAAGGTGAAGGATTATGATGCTGCTTTGGATTTGGAACTGGACTCCATGGAAAAATTCGTGCTTCAATGCTTGGCCTTCTATCAGGTTTGATTTGATATTTGATATGTCGTATTTCTAAGCCACTGCGGGCATTGTTATGAAAATTTTCATAAGTCACCTCAGGCATTGTTATGAATTTTTTTAGCATCTATTGTGTGGTTGCAATCATGAATATTTAGTTCCTAGAACTTGTCATTTTACCTTAGCTTCCTTTTTGGTTGATTATTTCCTGATGGAACCTACATCCATTGAGGAACTTGATGAAGATCATGGAAAGAAGAAAAAGAGCAAATCTGGAATTTCACATGAAGCACATGTAGGGCATCAGGAATTAAAGATTTGGAATAATTTTGAATCTTCATGTCATTATAGTAGGTTTTAGTAATTAAGGGTATAATGGTAATTCCAATAGTTGTTGGACATGGGTTGTAGGGGTGCCTCTATTTACACACCTTAATGTATCTCAAGGCAAACCACTTCTAAAAGCACACCTCTAATAATTTGATAAATATATATTTTACTCATGACACGCCACAAATTTACATATTTATCCTCAGTCACACACCCATCCACAACAATACACACACAAACTCCCATATTTACCCTCACTCACTCACACACCCCACACACCCACCTTCTTCCATCTTCCTCCCTCCATTCTTAGTTTCAACCTGTGAACACTGTGTTGGTGCTCAACACAGAGTCCTTCAAAGCAATGCACCCTTCTGATGAACCCATAACGGGTTCAAATTGTGACTCATCTTCTCCTCCTTCAACCTCAGTCTTCTCTGAAATTCGGATACCAGGAACCCTAACAGAATCCAAAACTCCATCATCTTCCTCCTCCTCAGAGCCCATAGAATCATCGTCGTTGTCTCTCGACAACATGGCAATCGGGACACCCTGTTTTCTGAGTGGTTCATCAACATATTCCTCCTCCTCCTCCTCCTCCTCCTCTTCCATGGTTATTTCCAAGGTTTCTTCATCTGGGTCAGTCACAAAAGGCCTAGAAACAACACAATCCTCAACAACCCTACTCTCTCCTAGGGTTTCATCATCTGGGTCTGTAACAAATAGCTTCTCCGAAGCCGTATCAAACCCATCTTCACCACTCACAAACCCATCAGACCCGAACGCACTGTCACTTTCATAGCTACTGCTATAATTTTCTTGACCGTTGGTTGATAGAGAGAATTCAAAATCAGAATCAACAGTAGGAGGAGCTCTGGTTGGGAGAGAAGAAAAAGAAGAACCTGGTGATGAGGTGGAAAGAGAGAGCTTTGGCTTTGGGGTCGCTTGTGTTGCAGAAAGAGGGACACCACAGAGCTTTGAGTCCATGGAGGTTTCTTTACTTTTTCTTTTTCTTCTTTTCTTTTCTCTAGAAGCAAACAGGCAGAGATGCCAAAGCAAAAGTGGTAGGAACGAAAAGATGAGGAGGGAAAGTGGGAGCGTACCATAATTTGTCCTTTATAGTCATTTCATTTAAGGTTAAAATTGTAATAAAAAATAAATTAATTAATGATTTGCCTTGAGAGATAAAGTGGCGTGTAAATAGAATGACCCGTAAGGGTCACCTATGAGTTTTACTTTGGGTCAAGTTATTAAATGAGTTATCATATAATGGTTTTATTATGTTTAAAATAATCTTAGTAGTAAAAGGTCCAAGCTTCCTATTTTGATTTTGAAGTAGAATTAGAAGTCATTAAAGTTTCCTATTATGATTGAAGTAGAATTGGAAGTCATAGTTGGTCTAGAATATTAGTAGTTGCTAAATATTTTTCAGTTTCTAAATTTGAGAAATAGTCCTTATTGAATTAGGAAAGACTTTAGCCTATAAATATATGTGTAATCTCAATGATTCAATAGAAGAGTTAATATTATGAAAATTTAAGATTATGTTTGTGATTAGCCTATCCCTTGTGACGGTGAAGCACTTCTCTCTTTCTCTTCTTCTTCTTCTTCTTCTATCTAGCAAGGTTACTGTTCACGTCACTGTTCACAGTACTTAGGACAACCACCTAACTGTCTCTAAACACTTGTGTTTTCATCCAGAAACCCTACCATTTTTACAAACCCTTCAACTCCTATTTTTTAAAGTACTTTTGCAGCCACAAAATCTCACAAAATCCAGTCCTATAAGTCTATTGTTCCTACTGCCAATATATTTAAACCGGGCTCACTACTTGTAGGAAAGTAATCCCTACTCGCCCTACATCAATTTGGTATCAGAGCTTCAAGATCCTGCCTTGTTCCTTACCAATCTTTTGATGAAATTGCTTTCTTTATTACAATGTTGACAAGCATTGAATTAAATTGGAAATTTGAAACCTGGTCAACAAGTTATAGAGCTACTAACAAAGATGTTGCGATGTTAAAGGAGGATTTTGCGATAATTAAGGAGGATGTTGCAACAATAAAGAGTGATGTGCATACTATCAAGACAACTGTGAATGAATTGAAAGCTTCTATGGAAGGATTGTTGGCTGTTGTTTTACAGAAGACTAATACCCAGGAGCTAAAAGATGATAGTCTTGAAGATTTTGAAGAAACCATGAAAGAACAAGATGAATATGCTGCTAATATTGAGGACATTGAAGAAAGGAAGGCGAAAAATAACTTGCTTACTAAAGAAAGCATGAAAGATCATCATGATCAATGTTCTCAAGCCAAGGAAGCCAAAGAGAATGATGAGAATGCAACTGAACTTTCTACACTTCACAAGAAAAATGAAGTTCACATTGAGTTTATTATTCCTGACAAATTCGATGTGGTCAATGGAGTGATGACAACATTGAACTTTTTGATTTTTTCATCGTTCGTTCCAAACAATCAAGTTGAATGGTTGCAAGGGCAAGATTCCATAATCCTTATACTTCAACATTATAAAACTCGAGGTCAAGCTTTTTTAAATGGAGGGGAGAATGATGAAGATAATGGAAAGAAGAAAAAGAGCAAATCTGGAATTTCACATGCACATTTAGGGTATCAAAAATTAAAGATTTGGAATAATTTTGAGTCTTTGTGTCATTATAGTAGGTTTTAGTAATTAAGGGTATAATGGTAATTTCAATAATTGTTGGACATGGATTGTAGGGGTCACCCATGGGTTTTATTTTGGGTCAAGTTATTAAATAGGTTATTATATATAGGTTTTATTGTGTTTGAAATAATCTTAGTAGTCAAAGGTTCAAGTTTCCTATTTTGATATTGAAGTAGAATTAGAAATCATTAAAGTTTCCTATTATGATTGAAGTAGAATTGGAAGTCATAGTTGGTCTAGAATATTAGTAGTTGCTAAATATTTTTTAGTTTCTAAATTTGAGAAATAGTCCTTATAGAATTAGGAAAGTCTTTAGCCTATAAATATATGTGTAATCTCAATGATTCAATAAAAGAGTTAATATTATGAAAATTTGAGATTATGTTTGTGTGATTAGCCTATCCCTTGTGAGGGTGAAGCACTTCTCTCTCTCTCTCTCTCTCTCTCTCTCTCTCTCTCTTCTTCTTCTTCTTCTATCCAGCAAGGTTACTGTTCACAGTGCTTAGAATAACCACCCAACTGTCTCTAAACACTAGTGTTTTCATCCCAAAACCCTCCCTTTTTTGCAAATCCTTAAACTCCTATTTTTTAAAATACTTTTGCAGCCACAAAATCTCACAAAATTCAGCCCTCTAAGTCTATTATTACTGCTGCCAATATATTTAAACCGGGCTCACTACTTGTAGGAAAGTAATCCCTACTTGTCCTACATCAGTTTGGTATTAGAGCTTCAAGATCCTACCTTGTTCCTTGCCAATCTTTTGATGAAATTGCTTTCTTTATTACAATGTTGACAAGCATTGAATTAAATTGGAAATTTGAAACCTGGTCAACAAGTTATAGAGCTACTAACAAAGATGTTGCGATGTTAAAGGAGGATTTTGCGATAATTAAAGAGGATGTTGCAACAATAAAGAGTGATGTGCATACTATCAAGACAACTGTGAAGGAATTGAAAGCTTCCATGGAAGGATTGTTGGTTGTTGTTTTACAGAAGACTAATATCTAGGAGCAAAAAGATGATAGTGTTGAAGATTTTGAAGAAACTATGAAAGAACAAGATGAATATGCTGTTAATATTGAGGATATTGAAGAAATTGCTTACTAAAGAAAGCATGAAAGAACATCATGATCAATGTTCTAAAGCCAAGGAAGCCCAAGAAAATGATGAGAATGCAATTGAACTTTCTACACTTCACAAGAAAATGAAGTTCACATTGAGTTTATTATTCCTGACAAATTTGATGTGGTCAATGGAGTGATGACAACATTGAACTTTTTGATTTTCTCATCGTTCGTTCCAAACAATCAAGTTGAATGGTTGCAAGTGTAAGATTCCGTAATCCTTATACTTCAACATTATAAAACTCGTGGTTGAGTTTTTTTGAATGGAGGGGAGAATGATGAAGATCATGGAAAGAAGAAAAAGAGCAAATCAGGAATTTCACATGAAGCACATTTAGAGCATCAAGAATTAAAAATTTGGAATAATTTTGAGTCTTCATGTCATTATAGTAGGTTTTAGTAATTAAGGGTATAATGGTAATTTCAATAATTGTTAGACATGGGTTGTAGGAATCACCTATGGGTTTTATTTTGGGTCAAGTTATTAAATGGGTTATTATATATAGGTTTTATTGTGTTTAAAATAGTCTTAGTAGTCGAAAGTCCAAGTTTCGTATTTTGATATTGAAGTAGAATTAGAAGTCATTAAAGTTTCCTATTATGATTGAAGTAGAATTGGAAGTCATAGTTAGTCTAGAATATTAGTAGTTGCTAAATATTTTTTAGTTTCTAAATTTGAGAAATAGTCCTTATAGAATTAGGAAAGTCTTTAGCCTATAAATATATGTGTAATCTCAATGATTCAATAGAAGAGTTAATATTATGAAAATTTGAGATTATGTTTGTGTGATTAGCCTATCCCTTGTGAGGGTGAAGCACTTCTCTCTCTCTCTCTCTTCTTCTCCTTCTTCTTCTATCCAGCAAGGTTACTCACAGTGCTTAGAATAACCACCCAACTGTCTCTAAACACTTGTGTTTTCATCCCGAAACCCTACCATTTTTACAAACCCTTAAACTCCTATTTTTTAAAATACTTTTGCAGCCACAAAATCTCACAAAATCCAGCCCTATAAGTTTATTGCTACTGCTGCCAATATATTTAAACCGGGCTCACTACTTGTAGAAAAGTAATCCCTACTCGTCCTATATCAGAACCTTTGATACGCATTTGTTTTGGTCTATTCTTAGTCATCCTGATTTATACATGCAACCTATTAAACCAATGTACCTTCTCTGTCTCTCTCTCTCTCTCCTCTGTTGAATCTTGATGCCGAACTTGTCAATGCTATTGAAGTTATTGTATTATTCGTTTTGTTGGATTAGAATATATGGGTGTTAAAACTCGTTTTCTACTCCAGATTAACCACTTGCTCTATGTGGTAAAAAAATTATGGAGTTCTATAGATATTCTTGTACATGCATATTTATACACATATATAACATTTTTTAATAACATATGGAGGTGAGCTATATCTTTGAAGTGGATAGAGTTATCCTTGCATCTAGTTGTTGTGAGTGTATCCTTTGCATGAGTGCTTGTTTGCTCCAGGTGTACTCGGCTTTCTTTCTTGATGTCTCTTTATTTGCCTGGGGAAAAAAAAAAAAAAAAGGATAAAATGGGTGGCTTTACAATGAAGGATTTTGAATTTCAATGAAGGAGCAGACGAGTTCTATTTTCCCCTAGACATTTTCCCTCTCTTTTCCATGTATGTTGATCTCTCTTTAATAAGCTCTTGACTTCTCTCTTGCTAAAATTAAGATTTGTACCTAACCTCAGCCCTTGGCTAGAGATGCTGACCCCGATTCTCGGGAGTATGAGGCCGGCCCGATGTATGGCTCTAGGCTTTATTTCTTGGGATTTCTGGCTTGCTTCCTTTCATTCTTCATTCTTCCGAGCACACCTCCGGATTCTCTCAATCCCTTTGTCTTCCCCTTGGCAGTTAGGCTCTTCAGAGGGGATCGGATTCCTATGGCTCCGCTATTTCTTGGGAATCTTTATTACCGGCTAGTTCTACTACATCGAGACATGGTTCGCTCCGTGGGTCGATATGAGCCTGTCTCCTTCATTCACAGCCAGTTCTTGCTTTGTTTCTTCTTCGAGAGATTCCCAAAGTTTGCCCCCACTCCGACTGTATTCGAGGTAGAGGTTCTTCGGGAGATAGTAGATAAAGATGGTATCCTCGTGCTCGGTACTGACGGGTCTCGGACATTTGAGAAAGCGAAGTCTTGCCTGCCGTTGATTACACGTTGGTCACATACCATTTCCACCTTATCTTTGAATACTCTAGTGGATGATCCCCGGCGCTTTGTGGCACGGCCGTATGTATGCCCACCGGTGGGTGTGGCAACACCACTTATTTATCATGGTTCCTCCCGCTCGGTGTCCTTTCCTTTGCCGAAGAACATCCCTGCACACTTTGTTGATATGCTGATAATGACCCGTCCTAGTTCATTACCGGTATGGCATGAGGAAGGCGTTGATAGTGCTGTTTATAGACCTGATCGTGTAGCATGTCAATTCGGGTTTGACCAGTGTGCCCCGGGGCCAGCACCTCATTTGTTATCATTTTCAGAGAGCTACGAGCGCTTCAGTTGCGGACTTGTACACACCATGCTTCCTATATCCGGCTCTTTGACCATGCCAGGCTTGAGCCGAGTAGGGGGTTTCACCCCCTCCTTCAGGCGATATTAGTGGAAGACTATCGATGCATTTATTGAATTTGTTCAGAGCAGACCGACCATATGTTTGCCTCCGCCGATTTATAAGAAGGACTCTTCTCTTCGGCTGCCCGAGAGCCAGAAATCTGATCACATGTACTAGAGTTTCTTCACTTCATCTGCTCCAACTGACCCTTTGGCTCGGGTGTCTGCTTCTAGCTTGGCAATTACTTCTCCAGAGCTAGTTCCTTTGAATAAGGCCTCTGGTCCTCGGACAACCCGCCTTAAGAAGATGGCTCACAAGAGGGCTTTTGATGCCAGTTCTTCCGCTCCTCGCCTTTCCAAAAGGCCTCATGAGGTACCCGAATTTTTTTGATTTGAAGTTACTTTCCTTCTTGCGACTAGACCTTCTTAAATGAACACTTTTTATTTTCCCTTGTTGTGTAGGACCCTACGACTGTTGACGTTCTCAGTACCGTGGCTACTAGCCATGCTTCCTCCACCAGGCCGGATTCAGACTTGGACGACACCCTCCCTTTGTCTGCAAGACTTGTAATGATGCGCACCCCTCGTATAACGGTTATAGATGATGTTGATGATGATGAGGCTGAGTCCTCCGATCATTTTTGTGACCTTATCCCGCGCATGCGTCGTCACCGTCCTATCGTAACTGAGGAGGAGCGCTATCTTGGTGACGAGGTTGTCGGGCTCGCCATTCTGATGTTGAGATGGTTGAAGGGACTGATGCCACAGAAATTGATGCCGCAGGCCATGCTTCTAGAAGCAATGTAGAGATGAGATACGCCTCTGGGAATGGTGTGGAGGTGGATGTGCTAGAAATTTTTGAGACTCGCTCTGGCACTTATGGTGATTCTCATCCTCCGGCCCTCCTTCCTTCTTCAAAGGTGACTGCTATTGTTCAGGCTTCATTAGACATTGAGATCGATCAGGTGCCCTCTGTACGGCCGAGTGACTTTGTTGATGCTAGGAGCCCTTCAGTTGCTCCGGCTTTGCATAATGATTCTCCTTCTATTAATCTTTTTTTTTCTGAAGTTTGTTATGTACTTCCATCTGTGAGAAATCTTTACTCAAATGGCTTTACTGTTCCTCACCCCTAATAAGACTTCCTTATCTTTTCTTCAGTGTTAGCTGCCACCGGGGTCCTGCCTTCACCTGCCTCGGACTTAGCTGCTATCGGGGTCCTACCAGACTCTGCTCCGACTCTCTTTGTGACTCCTCATGGTTCTCCTTCTCAAGGGAGGACACCTGCCTTTGAGACGACTGCTAGAGGTTCTTCATCGCAAGTGCCTTCAAATATTTTGGATTTGAATCTCAGTGATTTCCACTTTGATAGTGATGCATTTGGTCTTTCCCCTTATCGCTCCGCATTTTCAGGCTCGGGACCTCTGCCGGAAGTTACCCCTCCGGGTGGTTCATCTAACCCGATAGACATTGGGGAGATTCCTGAGACTAGCAGCTTTCCGGCCCCAATTCCTCCTTCGGCTTCTGGCAAAGTATCAGTTCTCCATTATTGGGTAGCTCCTGAGTTTGCTTCAGTCCTACGGCTTGTGCATTCGAGTTACCCGGAGACCTTTGCTTCGTTTGCTTGCCAATGTCCACTCATTCAGACTGCTCTTCTTGAGTCTTTTGCCACTATCTTATATAGTTTGGACAGGCAATGGCTGTGTGACCTTAATGGGAAAGTAGTCGAGACAGCGTATCAGGGGATCTCTGACATGGAGCGTCACCAAGTGGATTTATCATGGCTTCGGAAGCGCCTGGATGTAGCTGCGAATGCCAGTCATCGGGAGGAAATTTTGCCTGTGCTTGCCTCTTATCGGACCTTTATAGATGAGACAAAGGCAACTCTTCGTGAACTTGAGTCAGGCTATGCTCGGGCCTTGGAGACTTTAGAGGCACACTCTGCTGTTTGTCCTCAGATGTAGATGTGACGAGTAGCTTCTTCGAGGGTGTTTTTAGGAGATATTGAGTTTTTTTTTTATCATTACTTTCTTTAAATGTAAGAGGAGCTAATTTGAGTCCGCTAAATTAATTAGGCCCAATAGCCCAAGATTAGTGGGCCCGAATTTATCGCAAGTCCAAGATTGGTGTGCCCGGATTTATCGCCATCAAACGGGTTGAATCGCTCTAAGCCTCGAAAGGGTTCGAATCCACGAACTTAGAGACTTATTCGGACCCGGACTCGAAAAGGTATTGAGCTATCCTAGACCCGAGGCACTCGGACTCGAAAAGATTCGGATCCACGAATCTAGAGATCCGAAGCACTTGGCTTCGAATGGATTCAAACACAATCTAGAAGCCGCTTCGTTAATGAGTCCCAGAACACTTGTGGGCTCGGAGCTTTCCGGGATCTACGCACCAGAACCATGGGCGTAATGGAGTTCAAACAAAGGACCCGATCCCGAGGACGGTGAGTGGAGATAAATTCACTCTTCGGTTAAACTAGCCTATACCCGGGTCGAGGTGGCACGACTCCGGGGGGTCCATGAGACTCGGCAATATTTAGAGGCGGGACGTCCTCTGGGACTACCCCTGACCCTTTTGGATGATTGGGGATCATTGGTTAGGTGTGGCTAAGAAGAAGGGTTCGCCGAGGGATTGATCTCCTCTTCGGGGTTTTTCTCATCCTCGGAGAGGTCACCTCCTCGGACAAGGTAGTTAGAGAGAATATTTCCCATGTGCCTTGCACATGGGCTTCATCCTATATCATGAGGTACCTATAAATAGCACCTACCCATAGCTTTACAAGGGAGGGATTTTGGAGAATTAACTCTTGGGAAAGAACTAATTTCCCTTCTCCATTATCAACCTTGAGAGTGAAAGTGGGAGATCCATGGGAGAGCCTTGCCATTATTCTCTCTCTAGCCATTTTGCCTTCTTCACCCAATCTCTTATCTCCATCATCTCCTTTACTCTTGTGTTCTTGAGTTGAGACTATTGAAGAATCTAAGCCTCTCATCATCTTCTAGAGAATTCGAAGTTGTTCTTCAAAGATTTTCGAAGATATTCGAATTTTCCAACGACGTTCTTGAACTCTTTCTTACATCTGACGACTCTGCTGGGGAGGCGGATTGGTTAATGGTCTCAACGAGATCTGGAATCCACACAACTCTAACAAGAATGGCAGGAGAAGATGAAGTTCACCAACAAGGATCCACTAATGATGGTGATGACAGGACCATGGCTCCAGATCAACCACTTTTGCTTGAAGCCATTCAAGGACTTCAAAATACTCGGCAGGAGATTCTTACCACTCTTCAGAATCTCACTCACACCATGTTGGTGATGAGTTCAAATTTTGCACCGGCGCCAAACGCAAATCAAACTGGTGGTGGAGTTATTCCCGCCGGAGCTAATTTGAGTCCGCTAAATTAATTAGGCCCAATAGCCCAAGATTAGTGGGCCCGGATTTATCGCCATCAAACGGGTTGAATCGCTCTAAGCCTCGAAAGGGTTCGAATCCACGAACTTAGAGACTTACTCGGACCCGGACTCGAAAGGATATTGAGCTATCCTAGTGACCCGAGGCACTCGGACTCGAAAGGATTCGGATCCACGAATCTAGAGATCCGAAGCACTTGGCTTCGAATGGATTCAAACACAATCTAGAAGCTGCTCCGTTAATGAGTACCAGAACACTTGCGGGCTCGGAGCTTTCCGGGATCTACGCACCAGAACCATGGGCGTAATGGAGTTCGAACAAAGGACCCGATCCCGAGGACGGTGAGTGGAGATAAATTCAGTCTTTGGTTAAACTAGCCTATACCTGGGTCGAGGTGGCACGACTCCGAGGGGTCCATGAGACTCGGCAATATTTAGCGGCGGGACGTCCTCTGGGACTACCCCTGACCCTTTAGGATGATTGGGGATCATTGGTTAGGTGTGGCTAAGAAGAAGGGTTCGCCGAGGGGTTGATCTCCTCTTCGGGGTTTTTCTCATCCTCGGAGAGGTCGCCTCCTCGGACAAGGTAGTTAGAGAGAATATTTCCAATGTGCCTTGCACATGGGCTCCATCCTACATCATGAGGTGCCTATAAATAGCACCCACTCATAGCTTTACAAGGGAGGGATTTTGGAGAATTAACTCTCGGGAAAGAACTAATTTCCCTTCTCCATTATCAACCTTGAGAGTGAAAGTGGGAGATCCATGGGAGAGCCTTGCCATTATTCTCTCTCTCTAGCCATTTTGCCTTCTTCTTCACCCAATCTCTTATTTCCATCATCTCCTTTACTCTTGTGTTCTTGAGTTGAGACTATTGAAGAATCTAAGCCTCTCATCATCTTCTAGAGAATTCGAAATTGTTCTTCAAGGATCTTCGAAGATCTTCAAATTTTCCAACGACGTTCTTGAACCCTCTCATACATTTGACGACTCTGCTGGGGAGGCGGATTGGTTAATGGTCTCAACAAGATCTAGAATCTACACAACTCCGGTGAAGATGGTGGGCGAAGAAGAAGTTCATCAACAAGGCTCTTCCAATGGTGGTGATGAAAGGACTGAAGTTCAAGACTCACCTCTCATCCTAGAAGCCATTTAAGGACTCCAACACACTTAACAAGAGATTCTCACGACCCTTCAAAATCTCACCCACACCATGTTGGTGATGGGTTCGAATTTTGCACCACCAGCAACAAATGGAGGTCAAATCGGCACTGACCGGAATCAACAACTTCATGGAAATGTTAGGAATGGTCAAAACTATCAAGATCCACTCCAAATTCTCCCTGAAGTTGTACAAAATGGTGTGCAAAATCAAGTGCTAGGAGGAACAAGTCATGGCCAACCTGCAGCCCATGGATCGCAAAATCACGCACCTGGAGGATCGAGCCATGGTCCATCGGTGGTTGGAGGAGTTTCTGACGCGATGAATGGTGTTCCAGCGGTTGTGGAAGTTCAAGGAAGGCCTACAGAAATTTCTCTACAAAATGGTGCTCCATCCATGCTTAATTTTGTTCCACTGGTTGTAAATTCTACTCATGTACCGAGTGGGTCTCCTTTGGCTCTGACGCCGAGTTTTCAAGTCCAACCCAGTATAGCCGTGGTGTGCAATGAACTTTATGGGACCCACTACAACGTCCCATCACCAAATGGCATGTCCATAGGTGCCGATGACCAATACCGTCATGTGTCTTCACTGATGATGAATTCTTAACACCCAAATGGCCAAGTCGCTCCAAGTTCAGTCTTCGGGTCTACAAGCCAAGTTCTGGGAATACCACCATCAAGTTCTCTCCCTCAACAATTTCTCACCCTTGCAGATGTGCAAGCCATGTTTGATTTCGAACGGAGCAAGAGGACTTTACCCTCTTTGCCCGATCTGGATGTCAAGCCACCATATCCTATTGAGATGTTAAGTTATCCATACCCGGGAGGGTACACGGTGCCGAAGTTCATCAAATTCAATGGCAAGCAAGGAAATGCTCGAGAACATGTTGTTCGGTTCATCGAGACTTTAGGGATTCATGGTTCAAATCATGTCCTCCGACTGAGAGAAAAAAAAAAACTCAATCTCTCCTAAAAACACCCTCGAAGAAGCTACCTGTCACATCTACATCCGGAGGACAAACAGCAGAGTGTGCCTCTAAAGTCTCCAAGGCCTGAGCATAGCCTGATTCAAGTTCACGAAGAGTTGCCTTTGTCTCATCTATAAAGGTCCGATAAGAGGCAAGCACAGACAAAATTTCCTCTCGATGACTGGCATTCGCAGCTACATCCAGGCGCTTCCGAAGCCATGATAAATCCACTTGGTGACGCTCCATGTCAGAGATCCCCTGATACGCTGTCTCGACTACTTTCCCATTAAGGTCACACAGCCATTGCCTGTCCAAACTATATAAGATAGTGGCAAAAGACTCAAGAAGAGCAGTCTGAATGAGTGGACATTGGCAAGCAAACGAAGCAAAGGTCTCCAGGTAACTCGAATGCACAAGCCGTAGGACTGAAGCAAACTCAGGAGCTACCCAATAATGGAGAACTGATACTTTGCCAGAAGGCGAAGGAGGAATTGGGGCCGGAAAGCTGCTAGTCTCAGGAATCTCCCCAATGTCTATCGGGTTAGATGAACCACCCGGAGGGGTAACTTCCGGCAGAGGTCCCGAGCTTGAGAATGCGGAGCGATAAGGGGAAAGACCAAAAGCATCACTATCAAAGTGGAAATCACTGAGATTCAAATCCAAAATATTTGAAGGCACTTGCGATGAAGAACCTCTAGCAGTCATCTCAAAGGCAGGTGTCCTCTCTTGAGAAGGAGAACCATGAGGAGTCACAAAGAGAGTCGGAACAGAGTCCGATAGGACCCCGGTAGCAGCTAAGTCCGAGGCAGGTGAAGGCAGGACCCCGGTGGCAGCTAACACTGAAGAAAAGATAAGGAAGTCTTATTAGGGGTGAGGAACAGTAAAGCCATTTGAGTAAAGATTTCTCACAGATGGAAGTACATGACAAACTTCAGAAAGAAAGATTACCAGAAGGAGAATAAAGCCGGAGCAACTGAAGGGCTCCTAGCATCAACAAAGTCACTTGGTCGTACAGAGGGCACCTGATCGATCTCAATGTCTAATGAAAGCCTGAACAGTAACAGTCATCCCTGAAGAAGGAAGGAGGGCTGGAGGATGAGAATCACCATAAGTGCCAGAGCGAGTCTCAGAAATTTCTAGCACATCCACCTCCACACCATTCCCAGAGGCGTACCTCATCTCTACATTGCATCTAGAAGCATGGCCTGCGGCATCAATTTCTGTGGCATCAGTCCTTTCAGCAATCTCAATATCAGAATGGTGAGCCCCGACAGCCTCGTCACCAAGATAGCGCTCCTCCTCTATTACGATAGGACGGTGACGACGCATGCGCGGGATAAGGTCACAAAAATGATCAGAGGACTCAGCCTCATCATCATCATCATCTATAACCGCTATACAAGGGGTGTGCATCTTCACAAGTCTTGCAGACAAAGGGAGGGTGTCGTCCAAGTATGAATCTGGCCTGGTGGAGGAAGCATGGCCAGTAACCGCGGTACTGAGAACGTCAGCAACCGTAGGGTCCTACACAACAAGGGAAAATAAAAAGTGTTCATTTAAGAAGGTTTAGTCGCAAGAAGGAAAGTAACTTCAAATCAAAAAAAATTTCGGGTACCTTATGAAGCCTTTTGGAATGGCGAGGAGCGAAAGGACTGGCATCATAAGCCCTCTTGTGAGCCATCTTCTTAAGGCGGGTCGTTCGAGGACTAGAGGCCTTATTCAAAGGGACTGGCTCTGGAGAAGTAATTGCCAAGCTAGAAGCAAACGCCCGAGCAGAAGGGTCAGTTGGAGCAGATGAAGTGAAGAAACCCTCGTACATGTGATCAGATTTTCGGCTCTCGGGCAGCCGAAGAGAGGAGTCCTTATAAATCGGCGGAGGCAAACATATGGTCGGTCTGCTCTGGATAAATTCAATAAATGCATCGATAGTCTTCCGCCAATATCGCCTGAAAGAGGGGGTGAAACCCCTTACTCGGCTCAAGCCTGGCATCGTCAAAGAGCCGGATATAGGAAACATGGTGTGTACAAGTCTGCGACTGAAGCGCCCGTAGCTCTCTGAAAATGATAACAAAGGAGGTGCTGGCCCCGGGGCACATTGGTCAAACCCGAATTGACATGTTACACGATCAGGTCTATAAACGGCACTATCAACGCCTTCCTCATGCCATACCGGTAATGAACTCGGACGGGTCATTATCAGCATATCAACAAAGTGTGTAGGGATATTCTTCAGCAAAGGAAAGGACACCGAGCGGGAGGAACCATTATAGATAAGTGGTGTTGCCACACCCACCGGTGGGCATACATACGGCCGTGCCACAAAGCGCCGGGGATCATTCACTAGAGTATTCAAGGATAAGGTGGAAATGGTACATGACCAACGTGTAATCAACGGCTAGCAAGACTTCGCTTTCTCAAATGTCCGAGACCCTTCAGTACCGAGCACGGGGATACCATCTTTATCTACTATCTCCCGAAGAACCTCTGCCTCGAATACAGTCGGAGTAGGGGCAAACTTTGGGAACCTCTTGAAGAAGAAACAAAGCAGGAACTGGCTGTGAATAAAGGAGATAGGTTCATATCGACCCACGGAACGAACCATGTCTCGATGTAGTAGATCCAGCCGGTAATAAAGATTCCCAAGAAATAGCGGAGCCAAAGGAATCCGATCCCCTCTGAAGAGCCTAACTGCCAAGGGGAAGACAAAGGGATTGAGAGAATCCGGAGGTGTGCTCGGAAGAATGAAGAATGAAAGGAAGCAAGCCAGAAATCCCAAGAAATAAAGCCTAGAGCCATACATCGGGTTGGCCTCATACTCCCGAGAATCGGGGTCAGCATCTCTAGCCAAGGGCTGAAGATCCTTGAAGA
This sequence comes from Camellia sinensis, assembly GCF_055761805.1. Classification (NCBI taxonomy): domain Eukaryota; kingdom Viridiplantae; phylum Streptophyta; class Magnoliopsida; order Ericales; family Theaceae; genus Camellia; species Camellia sinensis. Next base: position 216,321,272 of record NC_138961.1, read on the forward strand.
AATGGCGGTTCCATGAGGTATAGGAGGCACGGTCCGTCCTTACTCGACTGGTCCTCCTCGCTGAACCATCAAATACAGAACTCCATCGGCCACAAGCTTGAAGATTTAGCTTCAGAGATTGGATCAAAGAATCATCCTCGGGGGGGTGTTCGCTCAGGGTAGAAGGCATCAGGGCCAGTCATTTCTAGACGCAGCAGCATGAACACATCCTCGAGAGTGGGCCCCATCTCGTGCTGGCCAAGTATAAAGGTGTGTGTCTCGGTGCTCCACTGAAGAGCCATGGCTTCAAGGTTGGCATTGTTGCGACGGATGGATAGTGTAGAAAATTTAATGTATAAAGAGAAATAGAGAATTGTATTATTGATTGATTTATATTGATATCTATTACAATGATTCATGATTCCTATATATAGAAGAGGGTGAGTGTGTAGTAGGTAAGGAGTAGGTGAAGTGGAGGTGGTAGTGGTGTAGTGGGTTAGGTTTAGTGGAGTAGGTGAGGTGGTAGTGGTGTAGTGGGTTAGGTTTAGTGGAGTAGGTTTAAGTGGGTGAAGGTTTAGTGGAGTAGGTGAGGTGGTAGTGGTGTAGTGGGTTAGGTTTAGTGGAGTAGGTTTAAGTGGGTGAAGTAGGTGGAGAGTAGGTGGATTTTAACAGCCCCCGCAAACTCAAGGGGGATAGGAACTAACCAACTTGAGTTTGGAGAGAGTAACAAAACAAGAAAATACATAAAAATAAAAGAGGATAAGAGACACTGTATGGTCGTGTCAAACCATTGGTGAAGACACTGGATGGTGGTGTCATAACGTTGTAGAGGACACTATATGGGGGTGTCATAACCATGTAGAGGACACTGTATGGTGGTGTCATAACGGTGTAGAGGACACTGGATGGCGGTGTCAGACCGATGTAGAAGACAGTTTATGGGGTCATGTCGGACCGTTGTAGCAGACAATGTTGTGACAGTTGTGGTGACAGTTTACGGAGTCTTGCTGGACCCTTGTAGAAACTAACCGGAATCAATGTCGGGACAGTTTACAGAGTCTTGTCGGACCCATAAAGGAGCTAACCGGAATCAATGTCGGGACAGTTTACAGAGTCTTGTCGGACCCTTATAAAGTCGCACCCTCAAAAGGTGTGTCCAATCTTTCAAAAGGCGTGCCATCAAAAGGCGTGCCCAATCCATAAAAAGGCGTGCCATCAAAAGACGTGCCCAATCCATAAAAAGGCGTGCCATCAAAAGGTGCGCCAGACACGCGGCGATGCACGTGATCGACAGAACGCGTGTCGGCCTCTTTGTCATGGTCTTTATAAACCGAAGCGGAGGCTGAGGCTTGGAAGCAGAGACAAAAACCTGCTAGAAAAACTCTGAAAAACTCTTCGTTTTCTGAGAGAGATTTCTGAGAGAGATACTCTGGAACACTCTGTTTTCTGAGAGAGATTTCTGAGAGAGATACTCTGTAACACTCTGTTGTCTGAGAGAGATTTCTGAGAGAGATACTCTGTAACACTCTGTTTTCTGAGAGAGATTTCTGAGAGAGACACTCTGTAACACTCTGTTGTCCAGAAAATGGCTTCGTCTTCCCGTGGTCTGCTCACTCTCTTTCCAGACCTTAACGAGTCAACAAGAGAGATAACTGGTGCGGGGGCCAGTGAACCTCAACCAAGCGCCCCAGGGTTTGCTCCGTTGAACTTTCCTATGCGGTCTGTGGAGCAAAAAATGGCAGTGCAAACTGACATTGAAGCCAATCAGTATACTTTGAAGTCCTGTGTGGAGACGATGACGGCAGTCACAAACTTGTCGCACCGGCTGCAGAGTAGGACAAATGAGGTGCAGCATTTAAACGGCCAATTGGCTCTGCTCCAGCGCATGTATAAGGATGCGCGAGCAGAGATAAGTGTGCTGAAGGCGGAAAACAAGGAGCTGAAGCGGAAGGCTACCGTGATGTTCCGATTTGGAGGTCCACCATATGCTGTAGTGGAGGAGCAGGGTGGAGTGAACGTGCTCGGTGGAGTGGGTAGTATGGAGGCAGCGCCGGTAAGGGACACCCAAGAGAAAAGCAAGAAGAAGAGACCTGCAGCAGAGTAGAGAAGAAAAATCCCACTGTGGGTGCGGGTGTGTTGTGGTGGTTTGTTTGTTTGTTGGTTTTTTTTTTTTTTTTTTTTTTTTTTGTGTGTAAAATTGTGATCGGGGTTGATCCCTGAGATGAATAAAATATGATTTGGTGTGCAAAGCTATATGGTATGAAGGGAATTGGAAAAAGATTAAAAAGAATGTGAAAGAAAAATAAAGAAAAAATAATAAAAATATATTTGAAATCAAAAAATGAAAGATGGAGGAAATAAGGAAAGTGGTTTGGAGAAAATAAATAAAAATAAAAATAATGGAGTTGGAAATCAAACGGAGGAGAGATGAAGATTTTTTTTTTTTTAATATAATATAATAAAAAGAGATATATATATATATAATAAAGAAAGTGGGGAACAAGAGTGTAAAGAAAAGAAAAAGTATAGGTTGCATCGTGGGTCACATGGGTGAGTAAAAGAAAACAATAAAGAAATGAGTGGGTGCCCCCCATGTGCAAGGATAGTGCTGGCACTTCAATAGGTGGTACAGCCTGCTGAGCATCAGCTTTGACAGGAGCTGCCTTTGGACCATTTCTCTAATAAATGCGTCAAACTGTTGCTGTTGGTGTTATCAAGAATGTGGAGAAGAGGAGGCTTGTCTGATGGCCTCTTGGGCTGTGTAATCATATCGAGGTTCGTGGACCTCTCAATCATGTTGTCACCCTTAAAACCAGAGATGGGGACAAAAGGAATTTTGTCAGGGTTGTAACCAACCTTCTTCAGATAGGAAGAGACTTCCTGCACAATTTCATCATACCTTGCTTTTGAGTACTTAGGAGTGGTAGCATCCATCTTGTTACAGCAGCAAATCATCTGCCTCACTCCAAGAGTAAAAGGAAGGAGAGCATGTTCACGGAAGAACTTGGGCTCCTTCTCAATCTCCTTGCCAGATCGACGATCAATCTCAGCAAACTTGACAGCAATGTGGGAGGTGTGGCAGTCAAGAACTGGAGCATACCCATTACCAATCTGACCCGGGTGATTCATAATAATAACCTAGGAGGTGAAATTTGCAGCTTCCTTGGCTGGATCATCCTTTGAGTTGGATGCAACAAAACCACGTTTGAGATCCTTCACTGCAACATTGTAGATGAAGACGATCGAGACGGTGGTGTATGGGAGGACAACAGTGAGAGGAGAGGCAGTGGTGGTGGACTCGAAGAAATTTCAAGGTATGTGTAGAAAATTCTAGCAGATTAGGTTGAGGTCCGGCGGGCGGCCAAGGCGAGGTTGCCGCCCGCCGGTGAAGCGAAAAATACTAAGTGCTTAACCTTGCTCTGATACCATGTAGAAAATTTAATGTATAAAGAGAAATAGAGAATTGTATTATTGATTGATTTATATTGATATCTATTACAATGATTCATGATTCCTATATATAGAAGAGGGTGAGTGTGTAGTAGGTAAGGAGTAGGTGAAGTGGAGGTGGTAGTGGTGTAGTAGGTTAGGTTTAGTGGAGTAGGTGAGGTGGTAGTCGTGTAGTGGGTTAGGTTTAGTGGAGTAGGTTTAAGTGGGTGAAGGTTTAGTGGAGTAGGTGAGGTGGTAGTGGTGTAGTGGGTTAGGTTTAGTGGAGTAGGTTTAAGTGGGTGAAGTAGGTGGAGAGTAGGTGGATTTTAACAGATAGGGATCGAGATATTTTCACCGGGATCAATAATCTGACCTCCTGAAGCCGCTGACAGAGGCTCCTGTCCGAGAGGACATCATCGACCCACTCCTGCCAACCAAAAGGAGGGTTTGAGAAGGCCTTGAACTAAGGATAGCAGTATGGAAAGTCCCCTCACTCAATCCTAAAGCGTAGCACCGAAGAAAGAGAAATAAGGGCCTCATGTCCGGAGTCAGTGTTCTCAATGAGATATAATGGAGCTCCCTTCGGAGTCAAAAGAGAAGTGGTGGAGGTAGCTGCCCGCCAGAAGGGGTCCTTCCGACCAAAATAAGGAGATTTCCTTCACTCAGACGCCGGAGGTACATCCCTCTCTTTCATGAGAGCCGGTTCTGATGACCCCGGGACAACGGGTTTCTTTCGAGAAGACATATGGCTGAAACAACAGGAATTCAAGTGAAACTTCGGCATCAACTATTCGTTTTTCAGAAAATCCATAAATTCAGCAAATTCTACAAGGAATTTTTACACCAAGAATTCAGGCACGATGTCTACTATGCTAAGGGTCGCAACAATCAATCATTTTTATAATAAGATTTACATGCAACATGATGGGTTTATCAACAAATTCGACCTCGGACGTCATCAACAATTCATTTTCTCGAGTATTTTTCAAGCTCAACAAATTGTAATACCAATGGGTGTATCATCAACATACAGATTTCAAGTTTCTATCATCAATAAGAGGTGCAATGTCATAGGCCGTTTTGTGATGAAGTTCAAGCTGGTCATTTTCTCAAAATCACTATGTTCCATATTAAAGGTCCAATTTATACGGGGCTTAAAATTTGGATAAAGTGAAGTTCAATAGCAAATTTCAAGCCTGAGATCCAAAGTATATTACATTGCTCATCAGTAACAAGATTTAATGGATTGTCATGCAAATTACAGGAATGTTCCTCCCAAGTCAATGTTAATTGCTCAATTCAAGTGGCAAGTATTCTATTACAAGTGCAAAATTCAGCAGCAATGGTTCAATTTATATAAGCAATAACCCATAATTTATTTGGCAAATTTCAAGTCAGAAAACCACTTAAATAAATCCAGAATCAGGGTGCTATTTTTCTCAGGATAGCAAATAGAAAAAATGGGTCAATCACTCTCAAGCTCTACAAATGTTAACATGAGTGGGAGTGACAACATCAAGCAAATTCAAACTCCACAGTGCAATTTTAAGTCAAAAATGCCAAAGCTCAATGTATCAAAGTCTTTGAGACTTACAGAAGTAGTGAAGAAATTGGAGACCAAGCACAAAACAGTGGGTGAGAAAGAGAACCAGCGGCTATGGCAGTCAATAGCAAGCTGTGTCGGCTTTGGTGCGCAGTAATGATAGCTCGGGTAGGAACCAATGGTGGTGGACTTCAGTGGGTGTGTGAGCAAAACCAAGATCTGAGTAGTCTGAGCTCTAAAAAAAAAATATATCACCGAAACCGTGCTAGGTCGAACCACACACGACGCGTTGAGAGGGCGGTGTGTGTGAGTGGCGTTGGACAATCCGAAGCCAGTAGAGTTAGCAACCACGCACGTCACGTTGAATGGGCAACGGCGTGGTCAGCACCGATGGTGAGGTGGGGGAATCAGTGTCACAGTGTCGTTGCAGTGACGTCACAGAGGAGTAGTACGTCGCCGGTAGTGGCTCGCGAAAGCTGGAGTTCACGAATTCAAAATGTATCAGAGCATGGATTCATTTTTTAAGCACAGAAGTTCATTAAAATAATAAGGAGCTGTGCATTAGGGCTTTTGGCCTCTTTCTTAAATAGAAAAAGAGAGGGTATAATTTCTCGGATATTCCCTCACAAAAAATTCTGAGTATACATATGTAAAGGAGGGCCCAAGCAGTTTACGGGTTTTTAATTTAAAAAAGAACAGTGGGTTCCACTTTTTAGAGAGAGAAGAGGTGGGTTTCATGGTTTGTATATATATATATATATAAAAGCAGCAAAGCCGTGGTGGTACAGTGTTTTTATAAAGAAAAGTTTGTTTTGGAGCGTCCCTCACATATTCCACAAAATATATATATATATATATATTTATATATATATAGAAAGTGCCATACATTTTATGGGCTTCCAATTTCAAAAAAGGAGAAACAGTGGTTTTCACTTTTCTAGAGAAAGAAATCGAGAATGGGTTTTCCACAAAAAGCTTCCACCAAAATTAAAAAAATTCTGAAATGCTAACCCACTGGTCTGAGAAAGCAAAGAGCAGATGCAAAGCAAGCAACAATGATCAAGAAAGAGATGGTGAGTATTATAATGCAAAGCTGAACGATGTTAGGCAAGACCACACACAGCGTTGAGTGGGCAAACGTGCGTGGTCGGCGTTAGACGAGCGAGGTCGGAACCAACGGTGATGTCGCAGCAGAGTTGGTGACCACACACGACGCGTTGAAAGGGCGACGTGTGTGGTTGGCACTGGAGCAAGCAGCGGCGTCGGTGCTGGTCAGTTGTGACCAGCAATGGCAGTAGGGCCACGGAGGAGTCCGGTGTTGGCTTGACAACGTTGTCACGACACCGATAGTAGCCGAGGCTGTAGCTGCCAACGGTGTGCAAGATGACGCTAGACAGACGAAGCAGGAGCTTGGTCGAAGTTGGGACAGGCTGATGGCTGGGTTGCGATGCTAGGACAAGTCGGTGACGGGTCTGTGATGTCTGTGGCAGTCGGAGTTGGGTCTTCAATGACGACGGCGGCAACGGAGCCTGGAGTCGCGATGAAGGTCAGTGCGCTAGCGGACCCATGTGGTTTGTTGAAGAAGAAGAGCACGGCGGTGGCCTCTGGCAGTGCAGAAACGAAGCCTTCTTGGAGAGGAAGAAACTTGGCCTCTCGGTCTAGAGAGAGAGAACGCCGCAACGGCTATGCTACAAAGAGAATGAAGAGCCATAGAATAGGGTTTTGGCCATTTTCGTTAAATAGAAAAAAAAGAGAGGCATCATGCTTGGTATATTCCATCACATATTCCTTCATACATATCTATACATAACGGCCTGCTGACTCCACTTGTTTGGCATGTCATATTTGTTCAGAGAATAAAAAATATGGGTGCTTTGTTATTATTTGCTTGGATTGAAAATATATATATGAATATGTGTATTTTTCTCAGACGTTATAAAATATATATATTTCAGTAGGACAAAAAAAAAAAAAAAAAAATTGCTTGTCAATTTTATTCGTAAATTACGGTGCGTCATCAACTTTATCCATAGGCTCTGTTGAGACAACATTTTTTTTTTTTTGGGACGTGATGCGAAGCAGGGCTGAAGAAATGACAATATGCGTGTCGGAAAAATTTTTAAAAAAAATTCCTCATACACGCAAGGGGACCGATAGCCCAATAGCCCAAGAGGAGCTAATTTGAGTCTGCTAAATTAATTAGGCCCAATAGTCCAAGATTAGTGGGCCCGAATTTATCGCAAGTCCAAGATTGGTGGGCCCGGATTTATCGCCATCAAACGGGCTGAATCGCTCTAAGCCTCGAAAGGGTTCGAATCTACGAACTTAGAGACTTACTCGGACCCGGACTCGAAAGGGTATTGAGCTATCCTAGAGACCCGAGGCACTCGGACTTGAAAGGATTCGGATCCGCGAATCTAGAGATCAGAAGCACTTGGCTTCAAATGGATTCAAACACAATCTAGAAGCCGCTCCGTTAATGAGTCCCAGAACACTTGCGAGCTCGGAGCTTTCCGGGATCTGCGCACCAGAACCATGGGCGTAATGATTCGAACAAAGGACCCGATCCCGAGGACGGTGAGTGGAGATAAATTCACTCTTCGGTTAAACTAGTCTATACCCAGGTCGAGGTGGCACGACTCCGGGGGGTCCATGAGACTCGGCAATATTTAGCGGCGGGACGTCCTCTGGGACTACCCCTGACCCTTTGGGATGATTGGGGATCATTGGTTAGGTGTGGCTAAGAAGAAGGGTTCGCCGAGGGGTTAATCTCCTCTTCGGGGTTTTTCTCATCCTCGGAGAGGTCACCTCCTCGGACAAGGTGGTTAGAGAGAATATTTCTCATGTGCCTTGCACATGGGCTCCATCCTACATCATGAGATGTCTATAAATAGCACCCACCCATAGCTTTACAAGGGAGGGATTTTGGAGAATTAATTCTTGGGAAAGAACTAATTTCCCTTCTCCATTATCAACCTTGAGAGTGAAAGTGGGAGATCCATGGGAGAGCCTTGCCATTATTCTCTCTCTCTAGCCATTTTGCCTTCTTCTTCACCCAATCTCTTATCTCCATCATCTCCTTTACTCTTGTGTTCTTGAGTTGAGACTATTGAAGAATCTAAGCCTCTCATCATCTTCTAGAGAATTCGAAATTGTTCTTCAAGGATCTTCGAAAATATTCGAATTTTCCAACGACGTTCTTGAACCCTTTCTTACAATATGTAATGTGGTTGGTATTGGTACATGGTCCCATGTTGACGCATGGATTCACCAGTTAATGCATATGATAAATGTTTCCCATGTGAGCCGAATGAGGTGACACGTGGATTAGTCGACATCTTTGTGTCTTGCTAGCTCTCCCTTGAGTCAAGTCATGTTGTTCTCGATTTAGGCTGGCATACAAGGTTCCTTGGCCTTGAACATAGATGTATAACGACAATTTTCAATGGCATAGGCCACGATGCACTTGGCCACTTAGCCCAATTGAGTATCCCCCACCCAAGCACATTCCCCTTATGCCTCGAGGGGGATGTGCCTAGCCACGCGCATGATTTCTGGAGTCATGTTATTTGGTGCAGGCCTAAAGAGTCCCTCGAGGTTGATGTTTGTGTCCCTAGCCAGGCGCATGATTTCTGGAGTCATGTTATTTGGTGCTAAAACTGGGGGTTGGTTTAGCTACTTCTTGATGAAGGAACTCATCTCCCTTTGGGGGACTTCTGTCTTGGTTTTATGTAGAGAGAAATCTCCATGTTCCTTATCCACCCAGGATGCATGTCATGCTTCAGACACCTCTACACTTGAGGGCACACCACATATCCTTTGTGGCCTTTGACTCTATTGTTAGTTAAGGTTGTGTAGAGTGTCAAGCTAAGCGGAGGAGGCCACCTGTCCCCCATACTAACTTGGGTGCATAGCCTTGGCACATGGCACCGATTGGCCTCAATAGGCCTAACTGTAACGCCCTCAAAATAATAACATTATACCCATCAAATAAGACATGCATTTACATATAAACTAACCACATTCCTTTATTCCTTAGAGTTCCATTACATAAGTATTACATGTTAACATCATAACAAAATGCCCTACGGGCTTACAGCTTTCCAAGTTAACACTTGGTTACAACAAAAGAGTACTAACTCGTTTACACATAAAGCCCTTGGCTTGAAGTTACATGTAATACATCAAAAGTTAAGCAACAAAAGTATGCCTGCCTCTAGCCTCCCAGCTATGTCCTTGGAGGTGGCATGCTACTTGCACCTGAAAATGATATTCCCATATAGGGTGAGCCACAGCCCAGTAGAAATACACTAATCCAACCATGAACAATGCCTAAAATATTAGCAATTGATAGATGGCCAACACTGATACAATCACATAAATCATATATTTATGTCAAACGACTTACAAGTTCCAATTACTTTTCATTTCCCCTTTTTCAACAGATAGGCATATAAGCACTACCCACATGCTCAACAGATATGTATAACAACAATATCCACATTCTCAGATAAGCAAATAAGGCTATATCCACACATCACAAAGATAAGCATATAAGCTCTATCTTCACTTCTTTAGACAAGCATATGAGCTGTATCTACGGAGTTCATCCCCTATCTTCTCCCAACACTAACCGGTTTAGAGGTACATCCCCTATCTTCCCCTAAACCGCGGAGTACATCCCCTATCTCCTCCTCTACACATAACGTATATAAACACATTGGTTCTATATACAATCACCCAATACATACAGTTAATGTATTCTATCAACCGTCAAGTTCCATGACACATTTCATTGATTAGTTTCAGTTTGCCTAATCATCATGCATTGTCTACAACAATCACGACTATCCTCCACCGATAGTCCAAAGCAGTTATTTCTAAACAGAAAATAAATGCACAATGGATATTCAATCAACATTTCATTTCTTCATTCTTCTCAATTAATTATCCCAATTAATTAAACAATGTAATTAGGTCAATTCCCATAATTAACATTTCAACCCTTAGGTCCCATTTTCATCAATGATTCAACAATCATTCCATTTTTCTATGCCAAACATGCATTTAGGTTTATTATGAATAAAACCCCAACTTTTGTAAAATTACACAAAAGCCCCAAACTTTCACAAAATTACCAAACCAAGCCCAACATCTCAAAATACCAAAATTTAAAGACAAAACCCATAGAGAGGAGTAGGATATCCCTACCTTGAAGTTTTAGCCAAAAAGGAGATGAAGACTCGAAGATCAACTTGCTCCAAATCCAAACTTCTTCAGATTAAAACGAAGCCCTCATCACCCTCTATCTTTTTAACAAAGGCCCTAGGCTAGATTGACACTCTAGGGAGATCAAATCTTAGAGAGAGTATAAGTGTAGGGAGAGAGAGGCTCGGATTAAGGGTTTAATCAAAGAAAGGAAGTGAAAAAGTGATGTTTAAGACGCTGCTGTCCGCTGATATAAAACACGCTCGCTCGAGCGAAGGCTTGGTCGCTCGAGCGACCAGACACAGAAAACTCTCGCTCGAGCCAAGAAGTTCTCGATCGAGCGAAGAAAAATCCAGACCGCTCGAGCGAAGGAAGCTCGCTCGAGCCAAGAAAGACAGCTCTCAGGTCCAGAACCAGGTGCAACCGCTCGCTCGAGCGAGCCACTCTGGCTCGACCCACCAAACACGAACCCCACTCTCGCTCGAGCGACCAACTCCTCGCTCGAGCGAAGGTCCAAAATTCTGGGCAGCAACACTAGGCTCCCGAACACAACCAACCTGTAACAAACCTGCCTAACACATCCTATAACTCAAATATAAAGAAAAAGGAATGTAAACACGATAATAACCAACTACCAACATCCGCGGACACATGTCCAGATCACTGTACAACAAGGGTAAACCTGGGATCGCTATACTAACCTTGCTATATTTATTGAGGTCTCCATCTTCTTAATCTCCAACTAACATTTTCCTGTTTCAAAGTTTTAGTTTTTCCTCTCCAGACCTTCATTTGTTCTCCACTACCACCGCTCCCTCCCTTTCCTCTCCAAAGGCTATATTAAATCTCACCTAGCTCACCTCTATTTGATTTGGCACTACTTATGTGTTCTATACCCTACTTTCCATAGGTTCACTAACCAAGTCTCATTGTCCATGGTTGTTCATAGATATGTTGGACATATATAATCACCACATTGTTATGTACATATACATATATATTATTATAATTGTATATAGATATATCTTTATCTTTATATATGTACTTTTATATTTATATGTGGGTGTTTATTTTATCAATACAATTGCATTTGTACGCATAACTTACTATACAGATGCGATACAGACTCATATTTGAAAACCATTGGTAATATGTGATTTCTAAACTAATTGCATAAAGATAATAAGAATTCACTAACAATATCGATTACCTATATTACATGGACTTTTCTAAATTTGTCAAGTACCCGTGTCAGATACTTGACACTTGGGTTAGGGTATGGATTATGCGCTGAAGATGTCTAGTTTGGCGTGCACCAAATAAAAATATGTTAGTAATAAAGTTTGCTGTGAAACTATGCATAAGATTCTCATTACATGCTTAAAAAAAATCCATGTTCGTTTGTAAAGCCATTTTACACTAAATCAATGGAAAAGAGTTTCTAAAAAATATAAAATTTAGCCAGGCCTTGGTGTCCTTGGGCATAAGAATTAAATGAATCCAACACTTAGTTACATACCTACACCCGACACCCATACCCAAGTTCATATGACATAGTCGATTACTTTTATCTAATTATAGAGTTGTTCTAAATTATAGCATGTGTTAGGAGGTTTGCATTTTTTTATGATAAACTTCTATGTACGTCTCTTCGCAGAAAGAAATTGCTTTGTACACTGCTTCAAAGATCAGCAGTGAATTTTGTTGGTTCGACATCAATGGAGATATTGAACCGCTCTTTAAGGTAATATCGGGTGAAGATCATACTTTTTAATGTTGCTAATCTGGTCTTCTTTGACTACATTTTCTTACTATTTCATGCTTCAACTTTAGAGTAGTTACATTTCTATATTTATAAATGTGCTGGAATAATTAAAGTTCAATTTTGATTTGTAAGGGTGATTGTCAATGATTGCTTGTTTAAAATTTTCAATTTTATGTCATTGGCAATTTTGATGCAGCCTAGGTAAGAGAAAAAAATGGTACCACTTGAGTGGAGAACATTATGAGAATTTTTTTTTGAGCAGTCATACAATCACCAACAATTATATTGTTATGATAATGGTTCAACTTGATTGTCTATAGTTTTTTATGAGAATATGAAGAGACTTTACCCTTGTTATGCAGTCATACCACAACCTATATAATTGTTAATTAGACGGGAAACTTACACAAAAAGGACAGGCAAACCAAAAACGTTAGTAAATGGAACAATAGTCCATTACAAATCAAAAGGATATTCAACCAAAAAGGACATTTTCAGCACATGAACCAAGATCAGTGTAGCTGTACCCTGTAGAACAGACTGCTACAAGTCAAAAGTAGTGCAATAGGTCGTGTAGAGAGTAGCACAGGCTTCCAATTCCCCAAGTACAATGATGGTGAAGTTAGAGAATGAAGAGAATTAGGCAAAAGGAAGAGAAGAAACAGAAAAGCAAGCTATGAGTGGGTAAAATGGAGAGGAGAAGAGAACCAGATAGGAGAAAGAAGAAAAACAAATAATTGAATTGCAGAGGGCAGGAAAGTAAGATAGTAGAGAAAGAAGTGGAAAAGACTGACAGAGAACAGAGCTGGTGCGGGGAAGGGAAAGCAGCAGGAGGAGATGAGAGAAAACAAAGAGTTAGAGACAGCAGGAAAGAGAATCAGCAGTAGCAAAGAAGAAAAGTTGCAGCAGAGTGGAGGAAGAAAAGAAACAGAGATGGAGAGAGGGGAGCATTCCAGCCGTCTGGAGCTTGTTGCAATCAGCCAGCCAATCCTTGCAAAATATTCTAGAACTAGGTTTTATATGAGTAACTTACGACTCAACCCTAGCTACCCTTTGCTTAGGTGTTGAGCTCCTATTGTTCCATCCACAATCCACTTAAGTGGTCATGTGACCATTAAGTTGTTGTAGACGCTCCCCCCACCCAACAAAAAAAAAAAAAAGAAGAAGAAAATTTGCTGATGTGTTTTTTTTTTTTTTTTGGTTGTAACTTTGAACAAGTGCTCTTATTTCATTTGTTTAATCTTTTTCTGCAGGAGTATTGGTGCAAAAGGCTGCACCCCAAAAATGTGTGTGAAAAGGTTTACAGGCAACCCCCATTGCGTGAATCTCTGAAGAAGGGTAAGCTGAGAAAGCAAGATATTTCTTCCACAAAGCAGAAGACTGCTGTAATACTAATACGGGCTGCAGACTTGATAGGAAAGAAGATCCAGTATAGTTGCTCTGGTTTCTTGCCCAATAAGCGTCAGGTGATTTATATGAAGATTATCTGTGTTTTAGTTATTATTACTGGCTCTTATAGTTTTTCTTTTCCTGCTTTTCCATTCCATTCTCATTATATGTTCTTTTGTTTCTATGTTTGGATGCTCATCATAATTGAACATGTCATTTCTTGAAAATTATAGCTTCTTGATTCCTTCATTTTAGTTGCTGACATCCATGAAATGGCCCCTTCAGTATCAGCTTATGGGAAGTGATTGGTTTCAAACTTTGGTGATCTCCCATTTTGGGATTGTCTTTTATGGAGGAGCCCTATCAATTTGATTCGAATGGACTAATCCATCACTAAGGCATATTTTATATAATCTAGATCTGTTTAGACTTTAAATTCATGGAGTTAAATGCAGATTGAAATCAGTAAATTCAAGGGTAGAGAGTATTTTCTTTAGATTAGTAACTGCTTAAATTGGAAACTGCAAATGTGTTTGCATGCTGGAAGACTAATGCCAAGTGAAGTTTTCACTCTAGTAGTCTCCTCAACTTATGAGGTTTGCAACTTGGCATTTATGGATGTGAACCTTTCTTGTATTATTGCATGGGGACTGCTGGCCTCATTTTGATTATCCATTTCCTTTAGTAAAGCTATTTCCTTGTGGAAAGAAGTTCCCCTTTTATGAACAATCTTACCGCCACCGTGATGATTCCAGAAGAGCTCTTAATTGATGAGCAGACAGGGAAAACACCCTTTCCACTTCCCCTTCATAGTTCTACATCCTCTTCCCCTTTACGGCTCTCCCCCTTTCTCCTTTTCTGGAATGACCAAACAAATAAAATTTCTTTACTGTGATGGTAACTTTAGTCCTCCTTTAATAAATTCCTTCTCTCTGCTTTACTATACTCTCTCTCTCTCATTTTAAATTGAACTGTTTCATCTATTGATTATATATCTAATTTGACATGTACCAGCATCGTATGGCGGGATTAGCTGCTATTGAGATCGCACAGAAGGTCTCAAAGGCATGGCGTTCTTTGCAAGCAGAATGGAAATCCCCTAATAGAAGCACATCAAAACATGGCAAGAGAGCGCGGAGAAAGGAAAAAATCAATATTCTCAGCCAGAATAGAGGTGGTGCTTGTTGTAGTACCAGCAGTTCCTCAGAACCATCAACTTCATATGGGATTGTTGAAGATAGATCTTCAGGCCGTCCTATGATGTCGTGGCATGATGTTTATTCGTTGGCTGTAAAGTGGAGACAGATCTCTGAACCCTGTGACCCAGTTGTGTGGGTTAACAAGTTAAGGTAATCCATCTTGATTTTGTTTCTGCGAGGCAGTTGGATGGTGTTTGTGAGTCAGTATGCCTAGAACAGACAATTAATAGGATGCCTGCCACATGGCATGGCATGGGTACCAGCAATAGCAGAAAAATTTCAAGGGTGGGTGGGTATGGACACTGGCAATACATAGGTTCATTTCCTTGTATATGTATGTATAATCTAATTTTTGATTAATTTATGTTAAATATTTTCATGATTTGGAAGTTAAAGTTCAAATATCATGTTACGTTATTATATTATGCACTGGTATTACTGGTACCATCATTATTTTTTCCCCTTGTTATAATTATTATTTACTGATTTCTTAAGAAAGGTCTTGCTTGGACTGTGTTGGATGAGTGGAATATTTATTAGGGGTGTCCGATTCAATTTTGAAGCGGCATAGCTTTCCTTTTTTGGATTTAAGTGAAAATGGCTATGATCCCATTTAAGTAGTAGTGCTATATAATTGTTTGTACTCAATGTTATGTATGACATTCGTACTCTGTTCTTCCTTTGTCCAGTAATCCTTTCCTGTGAAGCGTGGATGTTTCTTAGGATGATCCACGCCCACATAAATTTGAGATTTTGTTGAACATAACACACTTTTAATATTTTAAAATTTATCTAGCATGACCCTTGCATACAACTTTATTCGAAAACTTTATACCCAATAACTTGGTGTTGGTATCCATTTTCTCCTGTTGGTTTAGTCAACCTGAATCATAATACACATGGTTACCCAATTGTTACCAGAACAGCTCTGGCTAAAGCAATCATGGCTTTTACTAAAGCAATATACAGCTATTCAATGCCCCAAAAAATGTCTCATTGCTTCAGAAAAAGCCAGCATTGCCTCCACAATTATCAGTATCCATTTTCTTTTTGGTTTTTTATTTTTGATTATTTGAGACATCCCTGGGTATCTTCTGCACCAGTTATGACTCCCTAGGGTACGATTTTTGCTATTTTGTAGTGTAGTTTTATTTTGTCTTTATCCTCTTGAATTTTCAAATCAGAAGTCTTATCGTTGCTTATTATGATTGTTGATCTGAGTGTGGTGTTTCTTCCATTTAGTGAGGAGTTCAATTCTGGATTTGGGTCTCATACACCACTTATTCTTGGGCAAGCAAAAGTTGTTCGCTATTTTCCAAATTTTCAAAGGTGACAAGCATGCTTTCTTTTATTCTCAAGCTCAACTCCAAAAAAAGAAACGAAAAAAGCCTCATTTTGTTGATGGTGTGCAGAACATTAGGCATTGCAAGGTCTATCATTAAGGACAAAATGTTTGTGTACAACAGGGGAGACAATGTCATTGATCTTTCTGACGATGGGAAATTGCAAGATGTGAGTTATTTTGTTTTCAGATGCAGGGTATGTTTGGTTTGAGTTTGGGAGATGAGTTTTAGAGATAAAAAGTATGAAAAGTTGTTTGGTTTGGTTTTTTTCAAAAGATGTTTTGGAAAATTATTTTGAGAGAGAGTTTTGGAAAAAGTGATTGATTTGATGTGTATGAGAGAGAGATTTGTTTGGAAAACTTGTAAACCAAACAAGTTTTGGGAAAATTTGTTTGGTTTGATTACTTTTGAAAACTTATTTGTAGAGAATTTTTCCCAAAAATTTTTGGGAAACACAAACCAAACAAGGCCGCAATCTTTTCTTCTCTCGGTTGCTGCTTTTTGTACTGCATGAGGGCATTACTCTTATGGTTGATAGACTCATCCTGATTATCCTATGTTTTTCCACTTCTATAAATAAAAAATAACTTTTGTATTTTAAAATATAACTGCAGATTATGAATGCAGACTCCTGCTCTGATCTTTACAGAGTTGTTGGTGAGGACTTCTGGTTGGCTACTTGGTGCAACAGTACAGCATTTGAGGGGTAACCAAGCCTATAGAGTTTTGGTCCTATCATTTATATTATCATGTTTGCTGACCTTGCAAGTTATTAGATAAAGCAAATGTCTTTAGCATTTGAATGTGTAAACTCAATTCTTTATTTTTGTACGCGTTTTAGGAAACGGCTTGAAGGAACAAGGATCACTCTAGCGAAAATGTAACTCATAATTTCATTCCATTGTTCCAAATTTTATGTTCTTTTCCCCTCTTTTTTCCTTTGTATTGATTATAGATCAATTACATAATCGTTTATTGATTTGGGTTCATCATGTGATTCCTCCAGGGGAGAACATGGATTTGACTTTCTCATTAGAACACCTTGCACCCCTTCTAGATGGGATGATTTTGATGCAGAAATGACAGCAGCATGGGAAGTAAGTCACTCTAGACTCATCCAATGGCTCTTTTTTTAGCCAATTTACATATTAAGGCTGAAATTCAGACTCTGAAATTAGTTTTTGACCACGCCTAGACGCAAGGTTCTAAAAAACGGTTGCGGTCACCGTAACGGTGGCGGTGGCGCGGTTGCGGTTGCGGGGTGTAAAGGTCGTAGTGTAACGGTTGTGGTAACCGGAACCATGAATTTTTTTATTTTTCGCACAATTTGAAACAAACTTACCGATACGCATATTTTTTTTCCATGATCATATTTATTGGGTTAAAAATAAATATTGATCAATTTTTGTAAATTTTTAAGTATGATTCAATATATTTCATATTTTTAAATCACTATAAACTGAGTTTTTTTCATTTTATTTTAATAATTAATGACTTTATATTATACAAAAAATCAACCACTAACTATTATATATAAGATAAACAATGACAAAAGTAAGAGAATAAATATAGCCTAAATATATATATACATATATTTCAACCAACCCAAATAGATAATGACCACACTCATTATTATTATTATTTTCAAACAATATATAGATAGACACATACAAACAAAATGGTTAAGTGATAGCAGTTGAATAGAATAATATAGGTCTTACAGTTTCAACAAATCAATAACATATTTTTCATCTTCCCTCTTCTCTCTCTATATCTCTTGCTCCTCCATTTTCTCTCTTTATCTTCCCTCTTCTCTCTATCCATCTTCCCTCATTTTCAGCTTTTTTTTGTGTGTTTTTTTTGAAAGAAATAGCTTGGAACCTCTACGTAACAGTGTGTAACAGGTCGTTACGACTGTTACGGCACCGTTACGACCGCTACGGTAGCCGCTACGGCCGACACACCTGTGAATCTCAATCACACTGCAAAAGCGGCCGTAACGGGTGGTGGTAACCGCCAAAACCGTTATATAACGGCGTTACGTAACAGTTGCGGCCGCTTTTTAAAACCATGCCTAGACGTATTCTATGCACTTTAAATACACAATGTCAAAGTACCAGCAAGAAGCATGAAAATGAGATGAATAACACCCATGTGTTTGGCTTGGGGCATTTTCTACACCTTTTAAATGCTCACTGTGACATTCAGAACTAGCTGAGCTTGATCTGACAAGTCAAGCAGGTTATCTAAGACTAAATAAAATCAGATGTCTTTGGCTGTTTTACAGTATTGGCCGGGCCTAGTCTTTTATTGGGCTCCATAGCTTTCATGAGATGTGCAAGTTTATTCATGAACAGTCTGCCCCATTCCCTGCAACATTACAGCTTGTAACAGATCAGTGTACGGTACTGCCGAAATGTGCAACACAAAAAACATTCCTGTCACCTTACCCGTCCTGGGAGTGTGGGTGTTATACCTTTCCTGTAGTTTGTACGCTAGCTTCTTGGTCCACATTGTTCATGCAAAATTTGAAGGCTCGATTTACATTCTCCCCTAATGCAAGACTGCTAAGCTCCAATGCACCACTGTGCTTTTTTATAATACTTAAATCTTCTATATATATATGTATCTTTCATCTCTTTTCTGCTTGCTCTCACTTAATGCTAAGTTGATTGTTTTGTTTGAACTAGAATTAGGAAAAAGTAGGAACTATTTGGAATTCACATCCCAGATTTTGGTTCAAAATATATATATTTTTTTTTGTAATCTCTCTCTCTCTCTCTCTGTGTCTCACAAACTGCCCTTATCCACTACATCCTTACTTCATTGATTTCTTTTTAATGGGCTCTTTTAATGACTATCCAATGATGAATGACAAAAGGAGAATAGTGAATGTACAATGATGATAAATGTAATGGTTAAAGTTTCCTCCCCCCCCCCCCCCCCTCTTTCTATTTACGTAGCTGATATCTCTTTCAATATCAACACACCTGCAAAGGACGAGATGACCATTCTACTTGTTTCATATGATCTCTATTTATTTGCTTTATATGATTATTTCATTGGGTAGAAATTATTTTGTAGAAATTTAATGTATAAAGAGATAAAGAGAATTGTATTATTGATTGATGTTTGTAATTGTTGAATTATTGAATGCTACAATGATTCCTATATATAGAAGAGTAGGTGGTAGGTGGAGTAGGTGAAGTGGAGGTGGTAGTGGGTTTAGTGGAGTAGGTGAGGTGGTAGTGGTGTAGTGGGTTAGGTTTAGTGGAGTAGGTGAGGTGGTAGTGGTGTAGTGGGTTAGGTTTAGTAGGTGATAGGTTTTAACAGCCCCCCGCAAACTCAAGGGGGATAGGAACTAACCAACTTGAGTTTGGAGAGAGTAACAAAACAAGAAAATACATAAAAAATAAAAGAGGATAGGAGACACTGTATGGTCGTGTCAGACCGTTGTAGAAGACCGATGTAGAAGACACTGGCTCGTGTCGGACCGATGTAGAAGACAGTTTATGGGGTCATGTCGGACCGTTGTAGAAGACAGTTTACGGAGTCTTGCTGGACCCTTGTAGAAACTAACCGGAATCAATGTCGGGACAGTTTACAGAGTCTTGTCGGACCCATAAAGGAGCTAACCGGAATCAATGTAGGGACAGTTTACAGAGTCTTGTCGGACCCATGAAGGAGCTAACCGGAATCAATGTCGGGACAGTTTACAGAGTCTTGTCGGACCCATGAAGGAGCTAACCGGAATCAATATCGGGACAGTTTACAGAGTCTTGTCGGACTCTTAAAAAGTCGCACCCTCAAAAGGTGTGCCTAATTTTTCAAAAAAGCGTGCCATCAAAAGGCGTGCCCAATCCATAAAAAAAAAAACGTGCCATCAAAATGCGTGCCCAATCCATAAAAAGGCGTGCCATCAAAAGTTGCGCCCTCAAAAGGCGCGCCCACTTCATCAAAAGTCGTGCCCGACAGAAAGCGTCGAGCCATCAAAAGGTGAGCCGGAGACGCGGCGAGGCACGTGAGCGACAGAGCGGCGTGTCGGCCGCGTCGTCAGTGTCAATATAAACCAATGCGGAGGCGGAGGAAACCAAACCAGACTGAAACCTTTGAACTTGTCATTCTGAAACAATCTGTAAATACTCTGTATCCAACCCTTCTCGGAAACACTCAGCAACCCAAAAAACATGGCCTCTTCTTCCCGTTCAGCTACCCAGAACATGGCCTCATCTTCCCGTGGTCTGCTCACTCTCTTTCCCGACCTCAACGAGTCAACAGGAGAGATAACAGGTGCGGTGGCCCGTGAACCTCAACCAAACACCTCGGTTTTGCTCCGTTGAACTTTCCGATGCGGTCGGTGGAGCAAAAAATGGCAGTGCAAACGGATATTGAGGCCAATCAGTATACATTGAAGTCATGTGTGGAAACCATGACTGCGGTCACAAACTTGTCGCACCGGCTGCAGAGTAGGACAAATGAGGTGCAGCAGTTAAACGCCCAACTGGCTCTGCTCCAGCGCATGTATAAGGATGCGCGAGCAGAGATAAGTGTGCTAAAGGCGGAAAATAAGGAGCTGAAGCGGAAGGCCACCGTGATGTTCCGATTTGGAGGTCCGCCATATGCTGCAGTGGAGGAGTATGGGGGAGTGAACGTGTTGGGCGGCGTGGAAAACACGGAGGCAGCACCGGCAAGGGCCGCTCAGGACGGAGGCAAGAAGAAGAGACCGGCGGCAGAGTAGAGAAGAAAAATCCCGCCTGTGGATGTGGTTGTTTGGGTTTGTTGTTGTTGTTGTTGTTGTTGTTGTTTTTTTTTTTTTTTTTTTTTTTTTTTGGTGTAAAATTGTGATCAGGGTGAAATCCCGATAGAAATAAAATGAGTGTATTGTGCAAATCCGAATGGCTTGAAGGTACAAGACTGAGCAGAAAAATTAGATGGAATGAATTTTTTTATTTTTTTATTTTTAATAATAAAAAATTGAGGTTCAAGGAAAAGTTGGGCTGTGGAAAGAAGAAAAAGAAAAAGTAGCACCCACGTGAGTTCCATCCAATTTTTTATATATATAAGATAAAAAAAAAGGTTTGGACGGTGGAAAAATATTTTAAAATAGAAAAAATTATATAATATAGTTATCTCTTTGAAACTATATGCTGGTGTTGATCAAAAAAGTGGGCCAAATTACCAATACCGCCAATCTTGTAGACATCCTGAAGTGGGAGACGAAGAGGCTTGTCTGATGGCCTCTTGGGCTCTGTAATCATGTCGAGGGCATCAAGAAGGGTTGGGCCCTTGTACCATGTTACCGGTGTAGAAGACACTGTATGAGTGTGTATATAGACTGCCCAAAAGATATACATGGATATAAATATCGAGCCCTCAAAAGTCGTGCCCTATTTTGTGGCTTGGAATAGCAGGGGATTGAAACCAAACGCAAGGAAGGCCGGTGTCGCGACGGAGCTTTGGCAAAGGGACATCGACGTGCAAGCGGTGGTGGTCTCCGGCGACTGAACAGTAGTGCACTCAGAAAGGAAATTTCAAGGTATGTGTAGAAAAATTTTAGCAGATTAGGTTGAGGTCCGGCGGACGGCCAAGGCGAGGTTGCCGCCCGCCGGTGAAGCGAAAAATACTAAGTGCTTAACCTTGCTCTGATACCATGTAGAAATTTAATGTATAAAGAGATAAAGAGAATTGTATTATTGATTGATGTTTGTAATTGTTGAATTATTGAATGCTACAATGATTCCTATATATAGAAGAGTAGGTGGTAGTAGGTGGTAGGTGGAGTAGGTGAAGTGGAGGTGGTAGTGGTGTAGTGGGTTTAGTGGAGTAGGTGAGGTGGTAGTGGTGTAGTGGGTTAGGTTTAGTGGAGTAGGTGAGGTGGTAGTGGTGTAGTGGGTTAGGTTTAGTAGGTGATAGGTTTTAACATATTTCTCTTGTATTCTTCCAAATGACCACTAGGCATAAAGCTTCTTTTTTTGTTTTTCAAAAAATATTGAAATCAGTACCGAACAGTTGGAAAATAGGCATAATGTTTTTGTTTCTCTCAAAAGTTTTTCATGAAAAGTTCCTCCAGATTTTATTTTCTGGTGAAACAAATGAAGCCTTAGTGTTGTGTAAAGTTTTGGAACATTTTTAAAATTTAATGATGCAGCCTTTACCTATTTTAAAGTTACAATGATTGAATCCTGCATGGCATTTGAATGTACCTCACTGTGGAAATGCAGGCTTTGTGCAATGCTTATTGTGGTGAATCATATGGGTCTACTGACTTCAGTGTGCTTGAAAATGTGAGAGACGCAATCTTAAGGCTGACATATTACTGGTAAAACATGGGATTTTCATACCTTGAAAATGTTTTCTTTTCTGGGAAATATATTTAGGTTGTTGAACTTCATTGTAATGCTTTTCAGGTACAATTTTATGCCGCTTTCCAGAGGCTCTGCTGCCATTGGGTTTATAGTTTTGCTTGGATTGTTTCTTGCTGCTAATATGGAGTTCACTGGGAGCATTCCCCAAGGTTTGCAGGTGGATTGGGAAGCCATTCTAACCTTAGATCCAAACTCCTTTGTGGATTCGGTGAAGAGTTGGTTGTATCCATCTCTCAAGGTCACAACATCCTGGAAAGATTATCCAGATGTGGCGTCAACTTTTGAGACAACCGGATCTGTTGTTGCTGCTCTGAGCTCCTACAGTGACTGAGCATTTACATTGTGAAGGTATGCAAGTGGCATTAGTATATCAGATAAATGCCTATTACTCCCCGCATGGTGTTGTTGTGGAAAGCTGAATTTACCACAAAATCAGCTCTTTTAACTCCTATCCGTGGATGTAATTATTTCAAATGGTTCACTATGAGAATAAAATCATCTGTTTTAAATGGCATGCAAAAGTGAAATTTTACAAGATCTCATTTCGATGGGACATATTGATGGTTGCTTTTACTCCAATATTCTGACTTTTTCTTAGAATTTAATTTTTTGCAGAACAGTGTAAGCAGACAGTAAGCAACATATTCTGGCCGGCGATTCTCTCTGAGCTGGTGGATTATTCTGGTCTCAAACCAATAGAGAGATCCGAGGTAAAATTGTGGCAAGATTTGTTTATGTTTTCACCAGCTTGTGTTATTACATGTGTGAATGTTGTACATTGTTATTTATTGGGCTTCTTTAGGATTAATTTGAAGTGCATTTATTCTTTGTTTTCTGACTCTTTTTTCCTCCTTAATTGTCCTAAATATACATCATGGCAATTTAAATATACATCGTGTTACAGATGGTAATTTGTTTTTTCATATGAGTTATCTTCTCAACTGTTGCAATGCATTTTGATGATATTTTGACTATATTTTTGGTTTGAATAGATGATTATTATGAGTTTTTCCAACAATATTAGTTTAATTTCTATCGCCTGTTCTATGCTGCTTCTGAACTCGGCAGTTGGGAAGGACAGTTAGTGAACGTGTGTGTGTGTGTGTGTGTGTGTGTGTGTGTGTGTGTGTGTGTGTGTGTGTGTGTGTGTGTGTGAGAGAGAGAGAGAGAGAGAGAGAGAGAGAGAGAGAGAGAGAGAGAGTTATCACTCAGAAAAAGCAGGCAGAGGGAGAAACCTACTGATAGCAGTGAATTTACGTTTGGGAATTTGCTGTAATTTTTGCTGCTGTGATTGAACCAGATTAAGAACACTGCAGCCAACAGATGGGGAAAGTAAGAGGAAGGGAAAAAAATGAAAGAAAAATGGTAAGCTATTCAGGACTCTAGTTTCAGTTTTAATTTTTGAACAGGTGGAAATAATATTCGTATCACAGAACGGAGGACATATCTAACTGGGTTTCGTAAATCCTCCACACACCCTGAAGGACTAGTCTAACCTTGAATTATTTGAAGGTAGTATATGTTCTGGAATTTTATATTTTAGATGTCTGTAAAGCTAATATCAGAGCTTATGATGGTTAAGAGTTGGAAAACTGATGAATTTTTGAGGTCTAGGCAACGTTAAATACATGTGTAAAGCATTGAAGTTGAGGGTTCTGAGCTGGAGAGACAGAACTGACCAAAATTCCATGAGTGACCAAAATTCTAACCCATAATTTGTTACTAATTTTTTTCCAATCTTTTTAAATTTCTTAGGTTCTTACCCATGAATGAGCTAGCTGTTGCACTTTTGCCTTAAAGAACTCGATCAGTTCAACAATTATTTCATCAATTTTTTGGATAGAAGATTTAGAATATTCAGAGGCATTTAGTAAGATGGAGAGAAAGTTGAAACTTGGAGGCATGAAGTATCTAAATTTATACAACTATTTTATGCCCATCCATTTGATTTTAAATGGTGTTGAGGTTTATGGTTTGTGGTAAACTACTAGTTTTGGAATGGAATTCTCATCAAAACAACCAAGAACAATGCTAGGATGTTCATAGTTTCCATAGTATCTGGTTCTTTTCAATTTGGTCCAATTGCCAACCTCGAATGAGCTAGCTGTTGCACTTTTGCCTTAAAGAACTCGATCAGTTCAACAATTATTTCATCAATTTTTTGGATAGAAGATTTAGAATATTCAGAGGCATTTAGTAAGATGGAGAGAAAGTTGAAACTTGGAGGCATGAAGTATCTAAATTTATACAACTATTTTATGCCCATCCATTTGATTTTAAATGGTGTTGAGGTTTATGGTTTGTGGTAAACTACTAGTTTTGGAATGGAATTCTCATCAAAACAACCAAGAACAATGCTAGGATGTTCATAGTTTCCATAGTATCTGGTTCTTTTCAATTTGGTCCAATTGCCAACCTCTCAAATTGTCACATGGTTTCTAGGTGGTGCCACGTGGCATTTTACCCAATTCAAACCCAATGGCAATCCGAGAAGGTGCAATAAGAGCATTTCCAATGTAAAAAGACATTTTAACCATCCAAATGTGAAATTTTAGCATGTTAGTTTATACTGAATGTTATAATTTGGCATTTTTATTCCAATGTTAAATTGTCAAACTTAGGCCCAACAACCATTCCTTTCTTTTGATTACCATTCTTTCAACTATAATTTTTCCAACCGCTTCAGGTGTGAATGATTTTCGCCTTTTTATATTTGGTGAGGATCTTTCATATTTGTGTGTGAATGAATGGAAAGAGAAAAAAGATGAATTCATGAACAAGCTATTGGAGAAAAGAAGAGAGGTTTGCAAATGGAGTGGTTTTTGCTGGGACATTTTTATAGGAATTCATTTCGATTTTAGTAGCCATTTGCCTAATAATTCCGTGCTAGCACTGTTTTGCAATTTGTCAAACTTTGTTTAATGTTATTCTTTCCGTCCAAAATCGTTGATCTATTTTTATTATTCCATACATCTCTAAAATTGTTTATATATATATATATATTTTTTTTTTTCTAATGATTTTACAGACTTTATCTATAAGAACTAATTGAGATTTTTATATTTGTTATGAAAATATGTTATTTATTGACTCAATTAAAAGGCACGAATGTTTTAAAAAAAAATATCAACGATTTGGGATGAAGGGAGTAGTAGTTTCTCTGCACGGCAATGCTTGCAAATTGTCAAATCGCCTTGCCAAATGTAACTATGATTTTGGCATTTTCAAACCATGCATTCATGAGTAGCAAAATGGAGGGCATATCATAGTTTAACATTAGCTGTTCCATTGGAATTGCTCTTATGGACATCATAACTTCACAAACTCTTCCATACAATTTTTTGGGTGTATATTTTTACTACTTTTCTCATAAATATAAGATCCAGCCCATAAAATAGATTAAAGGGTTATAGATGCAATCATTATGATTCTATATCTACTCAAACTAAAGTACTTAAAATCTCAAAATTCTCCCATATAAATTGCAATTTATACAGCTTAGCAAAATAATCTGTAAAATTCTGTCTCACAAAAATACAGTAACTTGAATAAAAATAAATAAGTCTTTATCTGACACAATAAACAAGCACATGGTGTGCCTGCCAAATTCAAAACATGTTACTAACAATTAAAAAATGCAATAAAATAATTGCTCTCCACATTAAAAAAAAAATGGTTAGCTCTAAAAAATTTAATCTGGATTCCATCCATGTGAATAAAGCAGTATAAGTCTTTATTTATTTATTTATTTATTATTATTATTATTTATATGCAAAAAGATCACAAAAGTTTCTATGCTAGGGTTGAACTCTGACTTGTTCAAAAAGAAAAGGGTTTAACTCTGACCATGATCGAATGTGGGTTGATTTTTAATTATTTTAATTTGAAGTTAAAAAGTCTCGTTTAGGATATATTTTTTGACTTTTTTGATTTTTATAAGGGAAAAAATAAAATGATTATAAGTTCGATATGATATTTTATTTTACTGAATTAAGAAAAAAAAATTTTCTTTTTATGACTAAAATAATTAAAAAATTAAAAAGCTTGCCATGCGAAACTAAGGTTAAGAGCCTTACCATCGGGTCAGCAGCTTTGCTCAAGTTTAAACAATTCAATAAAAAAAAAGTAGGATGTCTGTGAAAAAATATGATTTTGGGGGGATATTTGTTTTTTTTGCTTTATGCTTTTGCTTTATTTTTTTCCTACGGCAAATTACTAACACTCCTCGAAATTTGACTAAAATATGGATTCTCTTTAAAGTTTGAAAAATTACATCTTGTCTCCTGAGGTTTTTATTTACATAATAAATTACTCCCTCATTTGTTATGTAAATATAAATTTTAGAAGGTAATTTGTAATTTCTTAAATTTTCCGAAAGGTGTTGGTAATTTGTCATTTTTAAAATTTTTTTTTTTTTTTAGGGAAAAGACAATTCACAATTGTTTAAAAGGCAATACAGATGTAGCTTTGTAGTAGGGCCCATAGTTGGCGTGGGTGCCCTCGGAATCCAGCTAAAGTTAGTTAGCCACCTTCCAGTAAACTGTAACTTTCAGTACAGGTTGGGATTTTATTGTCCCACAAGAAATTTGTTATAATAAAATTGTATAATAAATAAACATATTTTACGTATAGCCTATTAGCCTATAGATAAAAAAATTTAATATAAAATTTTGGTATTGAAATAAGATTCAATGGTTAAGATGTCTACAATCAAAGACAGTTTTATTTATAGAACACCAGTCGAACATGGGTAAATTTATCAACACAATGTGCTATTTTCATAGATGTACGCAGTGCAAAATAAAAGAAATGAGCAAAACTCATGCCTTAATTGGTGGAATCTTCAACAATCACACCTAACTTAAAAACATTAAAGTTGTTAAGATAGTATCTTAACTATTTGCTTGGTATCCCTTCAATGATGACCTTACAAATCTACTATTGTAGACCCAAAGTATATACATACAAAAATGCCAAAACTTATTAGCATTATTGATTCAAAAAAATCAATGTTCTCATGTTTCAATAATTCATGACCACATGGTCTTAAATTTAATTAATCTTAATTAAAAAAAATTAGATCAAAGTACATGAGATAGAACCATGTCCTCACAATCATAGCGTGGGGGTCGTTTGGTAAATTTTTTGAAAAATGTTTCAAACCCCCTTTCTCTCCCACCCCCTTTCCCTCTTATTGGCCAGTTTTTCTTATTTATTTATTTATTTTTTTTCTTCTCCTCTAATCACCACCCGCCATGTGTGTGTGTGTGTGCTGGTTGGGGTGGTGATTGGAGGAGATCTCTATCAATACTAAAATTTTTTATAGCATTTAGTTAAGGTTTAAAATGTGTATTGTTTGGGAATTTTTTTTCAAAATTTCAGTTTATTTATTTTCTCAACTAAAAAACAACTTTTGGTTTTTTAAGGTGTATTTGGTACTTTTCTTTTTAGTTGTAAAATAACACAAACACGGCATGTCTTGTTACGTGATCATCATCCCACCATACATTTCCAGCTGTACAAGAAGAAGAGCCCTTTGACGAAAAAAACACAGCAGCCACTGCTGTGCAGCCATTTGGGCCCTTTTCGGGGTCCGTTTTGATAATCCAAACCGTTCACATTTTAGAATACATCAAGTAGAACATATCTGTAAAAAATCAAGTTAATCGGATAGTGTTTACCCATTCATCTACTCATATTTGTATTCATTTTAATACTTTAAATTACAATTGTTATTTATTTTTGTAGATACAAATGTGAGTGAATGAATGGGTAAACGATATCCGATTAACTTGATTTTTTACAGGTATGTTCTACTTGATATATTCTAAAATGTGAACGGTTCGGATTATTAAAATGGACCCCGAAAAAGGCCCAAATGACTGCACAGCAGTGGCTGCTGTGTACCCCGCACAGCAGCCACCCCAATCCCAAAAAACAAAAATGAAAAAGCCAGCACAGAATCATTTGGTGGTTACGCGGTGTACAGGTGGTTGTGTGATTTAGGCCACCTTAAAAACTTTTGAAAAAATTATTAAATATTTTTAAAATAGAGAGAATTTTAAAACAGTGGGATAGATTTTAAAAAAAAAATTATAAAAATACGTGGGGTGTAATGATTTTGTGATGGAGTGTAAGTGAAAGATCGTGAGAGTGCAAGTGTGACTTAAACCGCTCCATGGTTGTGTAAATTTTTTTTTCTCCCATTAAAATATAATTTTCCTTTTAAAATATTATTTAATTTTACTTACATGATAATAAAAAACTACTACATACATTTTAATAAATTATTATTTCTTATCTCCTAACTATTAAAAATAAGAAAAAGATTGGAGTTCTAAATATAGAGTTCTAGAGGAGTTCTAATAAGCTGGTCCCCACCCTAATCTGATGTTTATGCTTCTTTCTTTTTTTTTTTTTTTTTGTCACATTACTAGAATCCAAATTAAATCTCTAAATTTAGAGTGGCCCTCCACCCTAAATGTGATGTTTGTGTTTTTTTTTTTTTTTATTACATTACTAGAACCCAAATTAAATCTTTAAATTTGAAGTTATATATCATTTCTCTAAAAATAAATATGAATCATCCATCATGCGTGGCTTGTAAATTTTTTTAAACTACAAATACTTACAAAAAAATGCCTTGCTTACCTGATGTCACATGCAAATTCAATTAAAGAGGGAGCCCACATTACAGACTGTTTTCAACCCCCACATTACGATGCAAATTTTGTTGGGTATTGCATAGGGGCCCACCCAAATGTCCAAACCTTCTTTTTTTTAACGCTTCTATTCTTCCAAATTCATTCATCTAAAAACC
Organism: Camellia sinensis; assembly: GCF_055761805.1. Classification (NCBI taxonomy): domain Eukaryota; kingdom Viridiplantae; phylum Streptophyta; class Magnoliopsida; order Ericales; family Theaceae; genus Camellia; species Camellia sinensis. The sequence continues at coordinate 216,350,312 of NC_138961.1, forward strand.
ACTACCAAATTCATTCGTTTAAAAACCACTACTTATACTCACCGCACTCTCTCCCACTACTGTCACCGTCTCCGACACCCACTCCTCTCTCTCTCTCTAGAACCGATGGCAGCGAAGCGTACATTCGCCTTTGCATTTTTGTGCATCATAGTCGCCGGCGTCGGAGCTCAGTCTCCGGCTGCTGCGCCGACCACATCTCCGGCGACTACAGCTTCACCACCTGCCACTGCGACGGCGCCTTCGAAGCCTAAGTCTCCAGCTCCGGTGACGACTCCGGTTGCTGCGTCTCCGTCGACGACTACGGTTCCTCCGGCTGCTGCTCCGACGACACCTGCTGTTCCGGTGCCGGTATCGGCTCCTCCGGCTACGACTCCGGCGAGTTCACCACCTGCTCCGGTGCCGGTCAGCTCTCCTTCCTTGCCTCCGCCTGCGAAATCTCCTCCTGCTCCAGCTCCGGCAACTCCGCCAGCTGCTACGCCTCCGGCGCCGGCTTCTGCACCTCCAGCGAAAGTTCCAGCTCCGGCACCGAGCAAGAAGAAGACTAAGAAGCACAATGTACCTTCGCCGGCACCGGCTCCGGCGTTGCTTGGACCCCCTGCGCCGCCGAGCGAAGCCCCTGGACCAGGTCTTGATTCGGCCTCGCCTAGTCCAGGTCTGGCTGATCAGGTACGTACTGTTCATTCGCTTATTTTTGTGCTGATTGCTTACACATCTAACATGCGTTGGTGACAAATGCGCATCCAGATCTGCAATTTTTTATGAGAAAATTATCTAAGTTTATATAATTTTAATAATTAATATTAATAAAATCTATTATTACGTTGTAATTATTTTTTAACTAGTATATTGATTTGAAATTTTATTTGGTTTGTGTTTAGAAAATTAATTATGTATAAAAATAATAAATCATTATTATTCCACCATAAGTACTAAATTTTTCTCAGTAGAAGTTGAAGTTGAATTTGAATTTGAAAAGTTAAAATCTCACACTACAAAATGACGTGAGCCTACGGTGGATAATGAAATTTTAACAAATTATAACTTTAAATAGTTAATCCTAAAACAATTCACCATGAAAGGTGGAAATGTGGAGCCCAAATTAATACCTTGATGATTTGATGTAGCTTTTGATGCTCAAATTTGATAATTATTTATCTTTTAGATAATTATTTGTCTATTTAGATTTATATAGATATCTATAATTACAATGCTCATTTTTTTTTAATTTATTTAAAAATGCAATTACTTTTTAACTCTCATATTCAACCATAAACCTGTGTAATTCGTAAATTTGTACAAACCTGAGATAAAAATTATGCAACTATTTGAAATTATTAGAAGTCTTGCAAGTAGGACCGTGTAAAATATTGTTAAATTCGTTAAAATCGTACCAATTCGTATTAATTTGCGCCGTTCTATCTGCTAATTACGATTTAAATTTTAAAATTTATAATTCACTTTCGAAACCACTCCGACCTGTTATAATTAATATATATATATTTTTTAATATATAATGAAATATCAAAGTAAAAATGAGTGTGAGAGAGATTTAAGATGTGAAATTTATTATAAATTAGTAATTATATATATAAAACATTATGTAAAATTAGTTTGTTATATATGAAAAATATTATGCAAATAAGTATTATATATTATTCAAAAGTTTGGGAAGACTAATAAGCCTCCGTTTAGGAAGTGGGTTGGCTTTTTGGCTTTTTTGACTATATGAGCCTAGGCTCAAAAGCTTAGTTTGGAAAGGACTTTTGACTTTTTGGCTTTTTTTATTTTTTTGTGAGAGAAGAATGTAATGATTATGGGGTTGGATGGGATGTTTTGTCTGTTGTGCCTCATGAGCCTATTCTGTCTTTTATGGCTCATTGAGCCAAAAAAGCCCAATGAGCCCTTGCCAAACCATGCCTAAGTGCACTTTTTGACTTTTCTTGTATTATGTGTAGAAAAAGTAGAGAGGAGATGTTGATTGATATGACCTAAAAAAGATAAAAAGATGAAATAAGTGCACTTTTTTAGTTTAGCCAAACTTGGCCTTAATAATTAGTTATAATATTTTTCGATCTGTCAATCCGTTCAAAATCGTTCAAATCGCAATTTATCCATCTATTAATCCACCATTCAATTTATAATTTTACTTTCAAACTGTTCGAACTACACTGCGCACACCCTACTTGCAAGTAAGTAGACTTGTTAAGAGTGGAATTTAGAGAGAAACTATGAAGGCATCAAAAGATATATAGAAACTAATAAATTTATATTGTTCTAGTATCTAAATCAAAATGGATTATGATAAATAAATAAATAATCAAAATAGATGACACTATTAATTTGTATAATTTGTCACATATACTTTGGATTATTTTCTGGTAATTGTATATGATATTATGGATTATAATTAAAAACATTGAACTGTGATTGAAAAATATGCAGAGTGGAGCAGAGAAATCGAAATGCGTAGAGATGGTGGCGGGAAGCTTGGTACTGGGGTGCGCTTTGTTCGGTTTGCTCTTCTAGAGAAATATACGAATAAAAGAAAACTCAAAACAAAATCTTTGTCCACAATTTCACTTATAGTTGTTCATGATCTCATATTGAAATATTTTGTTAATTATTCGTTTCTTTGTATTATTAATTATTATTCATTGGCTTGATATGGATTTGGATGGGAGAATTTACCACATTGGCTTTGTAATCTTGGGCAGAATTTGAGGGAAAACTTGTATTAAACTGTTCTATTCACTACTATGTATTCCCTTTCGACCATCGCAGAGTCTGAGAGCACCGAAATTTTATTTACAAATTGTGCTATTCTCACATTAATCCAAGCAAAATCTAACACGGGATGAGTTAAAAACTATTTTAAATTAATTTTGAGAATATGAACAATAGATTCTATCTCACATCTAAAAAGAACAAACTAACAATTACCATCAAATAATTTTGTTTGGGTAATTTATAAAGATGATGCGGAATAAATTTAACAATTATCAATTAATAATTTCTTTTTTTAACTCGAACCTAATGATTAAAATTGATCTTTAGGTATTGGAATAAAAAATCATGACTACTTTTTTGGGAAGAGTTATTTGGAGCTTTTTTGGCTATTTTAGTCACAAAAGACATAATAGGCTATTTTAGCCACAAAAAATAAAACATCACATTCAACTCATAATCATTATACTCTTCTCTCACACAAAAAATCAAAAAAATTAAAAAACTGAAAACCCAACCCTTCCCAAACGACACCGTAATATGGAAAAATCCCCAACTGTAGATAGCTAGTTTTTTAGCCTGTGGAGATGATATGGTATGGTACAATTTTTAGCTTTAGAGCAGAAGAGATAGTAAGCAGACTAGAAAAAAGCAATCTTTGTTCTCAAAAGCAACAAAGCAAGAAAAAAAAAGGAGCATGGCTACTTCGATAAGATCGGAGAAGGAGATCAGACTACATCAACTGGAAGCCGGTCAATGAAACCAACGGGGGAGGATGAACAGCAAACGGATGAGGAAGAAGACCAATTGGAGTGTCACTAGAGAAAGATTAACCCTACCCCAACTTCTTGTTGATCAATTTTCACTGTATTAACAATAAATTTTGTCTGTATACTTAACAACAAATAGAACATAGAAGAAATAAAGGAAATGAGAGAAACTGTTTGATTACAAAAATCAAAACAGTGTATAAAAATAAATAAATAACAAATAGATTTTTATTTTGTTACAAAAACAAAATCAAAATCTAGAACATGAAAAACAATTAAACATAAAACTAATCAATGCATTTACGTTATTATTTTCTCGAACAAATTTTTGACCAAGTCCAGTGTTTAACACTGTATTCTTAAGACAAATGTGTCCTCTCCACGGTGCTTTCAGATTGTGGACATCTATCTCCCAAGATAAAATGATCATCAACAAATAATAGCAGCACTACAAATTATTCGCACAACGAACACACTTTGTATTTACATTCTTTCTTACGGAAAATTAAATGTAGCAAAATACAGAGAGCAATAGCAAATTTGAGGACAAAAATTGAGTGAAAAAACCAAATGAGGGCCTGCCTATTTATAGATGACTTGGTGGCTGTTCGGTTTGAATCCAACAAATAGCAAACCTGTTTGAACCGATACAACCTGTTCGGTTTGAATTTTGAACAGATAACTGAATCTGTTTGGTTTATATTGGACAGATATGGACCTATTCCGGTGTAGGAATAATCTGAACATCATTTCGGAATTGTTTTCAAAATTTAAATTCAAAAAAGGTAAGAATTTAATTTTAGAAAAATAAAAATCCAAAATGTTTTTGGTCCAAAAAGATAAACATTGGGCCGGATAAGCCCAACTCAACCTCCTACTACGCATCCAAGCCCAGGCCCAGCCCAGGTCGCCCGAACGGATAGCGGCGGCGACGCGCGTGTGTATTTATTTTTGGGTCAATTGGATCTGGCCCACTTTGCCCATAACCTCTCATTTCTACAAACTTGGAGTGCTCCTTGGGGCCCTTCCTAAGTTGCAAGCTCAAGCCTTATAAACCCATAAAAGCTTTCCCACCAAACTAATGTGGAACAAGCCTTTAATTCAAACCTTTAACGAATTTCCACAAAAAACTCCATTTCCATAGAGCTCACTTTGGCTTCAATTTCCCATTCACCTGATAATGGTTTTGAGTAACCAAATATATTACGTGAATCACAACGCGGCATAAAACGTGTTACCACTTAGACCCGCCAACTTTGGCGCATGGGTCCCACCTAAAAATTAGACCAAAGTTTAGGAAAAAACTAATTTTTCCAAAACCCCATTTCTATCACTTCTATTAAGCCTAACCCACCAGCTTCCTTCAAGGATGCACTTGCTACCCCTCTTTTTGAGGTTTCCAGTCTTGAACCCATTACGATTAACTAGTACGAAGACTGTAACAACCCTCACCCTGTTTACCGATTAACCACTGATTACTGCTAAACTGAGACTGATTATGATAAGCAATTGAATCGACTGAAATACGGAACTGATCGATTAAGTGCACTAGTTTAAATGCATGTCTATCTGTTGACTGTTTAATTATCTGTTTATGTTTTATGTTTAAACTGCAAATTAAAGGCCTTATCGGTAGCTGAATCTGAAATTGATTGATGATTTATGATAATTAGAATTAATGTGATTTTATGGCATATTTAATTAAAATGTGATTTGGTATGTTTAAATTAGATTAATTATTGATAAATTGCAAACTTGGACTTAATCACAACCTTGCAATGCTTAGTGACTCACTAACTAAACACTTTGAGCCCCATACACACTTGACCAAAACATTTCATCAGCCTCTTTCCTTGTTATTGCCGACTAGAGAGAGTGAGATAGGGAGTTGGAGTGAATTCATCTTGTATTGCTTGGAAATTGGGAAGATTGGAAGAGTTTGTGATCAATTGAGCTCCTAGACCTTGAATACAAGACTTAAGGTAGAACATCCACCTTCTTGAACTTGTTTTTGAATTGATTCATGCATGGTTCTTGTGTCCTTAGTGATCTAAGCCTAGATTGGTCCTTATATGTTGAATTGAAGCTCATTTCATGCATACATGCTTCCATTGTTGAAATTTGAGTTGTTTTCATGGAGAATTGTTACTTGCATGTCCAAGGTCTAGCTAAGGTTCATGAATTCATCTTGTTTTTGGAACAATTGGCTCATTAGAGAAATTATTTGAAGCTTGATAGTTGTTTAAAGTCTTGCATGTTCAATTGCAGTTATGTTCTTGAAATTTGGTTTGAAATTGAGTTTAATTCCCTCACCTTTGGGCCTTGATTTTACAAATTGAGCTTTAAATCATATCATACTATGTATTTACAAGTGTTTTCCAGGAAATGGGCCCAAAGGAATCGAATTTGAATCATTTGAAGTTGAATTTGAGCTTGAGGTTCAAATTTGGGAATTCCAGATTTTGAACTCACGCTTGAGCGGGGTGACTGGCGCTTGAGCGTGAAATTCGTGCTCCCAGTACTTTGCACTATTTTGAAGTCAGCTCGAGTGGGGTAATTTACGCTCGAGCGAGACCTCGTGTCTTACGCTCGAGCGAGTGTCGAGCGCCCAATCGAGCATGAATTTCACCTATCCAGCACTTTTGACTGTTTTGCAGTACACTCGAGCGGATAAGTCTACGCGAGAGTGGAAACCTTTGTCTTCATGTCCGCTCGAGCGGAGTAACCTACGCTCAAGCAGGACCCCTGTTTTCTAAAAATTCTGAAAAATGTTTTTAAAGTGCATCTTTGCATCCTCATTTCATCCTAGGCATTCTTAGGCCTAGTTTAAGGCATCTTAATGAGGATAATGATGTAGAACCACACCGAGTCAAGATAGGGATTAAGTTATATTTCCCCAACTGTATAGCTCAGTGTGTGTTCATTCTGTAACTGTGTAGGGTTGGCATCTGAGGACGCGCTCTAGCTTAACTGTAGCCCAAAACTCTGTGAGTAACAACTGTGTAAAGATATATTCAAATATGATTATCTTCTGAGCAATTGAACTGTACTGTTTTTCGAAATGATACTGTTACTGAATGAATGATGTCCTAATTGTGAACTGTATTGTGGCATCCTTAGTAACCACTGTTACTGTTACTGTTACTGCTACTGTTACAGAGACCTCTGTCGGTTCCTATGTTGGAACTACTACTGTTTACTGATATGATGGCCATCAACTGACTGTTCGGTCTGATAAGACCTACTGTACTGTTTTGCTACTAGATGTACCACATATGACTATAATGACTGAATAACTGACATACTGATTGAAATGATTGTTTTCAATACTGTAAGGACATTCATTCTTAACCTCTTTACGCATTATGTTATTCATTGAGCTTTAGCTCACTGTTCATATATATATGTAGGTGTACAGGCACCGAACCGTTGCTAGACGCGTCGGGGTAAACTCCAGTTTTGTCAAGCCAACCTATGTGCCTCACTGCGAGGTTCCGAGCCTGCCAAGCTATGGCTTAGGGGTGTTTTAATTTCCCCTGTCTATCTCTGTATCTGTTTCATAATGTTGTATAGACTGATACACTGTACTGTACTGTCTTAATAGGGATTAAGTCCCTGACCTGGATGATTATAAATGTTGTATAAACTGTTTTGCACTGATTGTATATATGTATGAAAAGTCTTTTTGCATACAGACTGTCACAGCTCATTGGACACTGTTTACTTACTGTTTTGGCTTCTTCCATGCCCTTGTACTCTGCATTACTGTACTACTGTTAAGCAGGCCTTCGGTAATCTCGGATTACTGGTCGGTTATGGTGCTAAACCCATAAGGGCGAGTTTGGGTCCTGACAAAGAACCTATTTCGAGAGTTGATCTGTCAGAGAATAAAATGAATTGATTAAGAACTCCTTGGTGCAAATCTATTATAGTCAAGCTGACATGCTGAAAAGTGGGTTCGGTTTTCTTACTCTCCAGATTAAATAGTTTATGGAAACTTGTTTGAACCATCTAAGGTATTAAGCTTGGAGATCATTTTGTCTTTGTAAAGTTCATGGAAGAGGTAGATCTTATCAAAGTCCTCAACGAAGGTCCTTAGTTCATTAGTCCAAACTACCTTATGATTAGATGTTGGGAACTTGAATTTCAAACCTCTATTGCTACATGTTCCACTACGGTAGTTTGGGCTCGCTTTAAGGGCTTATCTATCGAATTTTTCAATCGTGCCATCCTCCAACGAATTGGGTCTTTGGGGCAATCAATTAAAGAAATATGTTCACTCTAAGAGTGGTGATAAAAGAAAGTTTACACGTCTCTGTGTCTAGATTGACCTAGATAAGCCATTACTATCTAGAGTTATGATTGGGTCTATCATTCAAAAAGTTTCATATGAAAATGTAAGACTGTTTACTTTGAATGTGGGAGAGTTGGCCACAGGAAAAGGGATTGCAAAATGTTTGTCTCCTCAAACACTTTAACTCAGCAAGCTTTAGGATCTTCAACATCGACCAAAAAGGATTCCTTTGGTTCATGGATGCTTATAGATAAGAAAGTAGGTCCTAGACACCGTAAATCGGCACCGGAGAAGCATTATTCACCGGAAAAATCTAACCCAGTGCCAAACCCTAAACCTTCTTGGTTTCAAAAAGTGGTAAGTCAAACACTTGCAATCTCTAACCCCAAAGTAGCCTTTTTGAGCCTCAACCCCACCTCTACTGATGTGGAGTTACATCAAGCTGATATTGCTAATTCCAACCCTTTCCATATCCTTGCCAACTCTACGACTGTTACACATCAAGTCTTAAGCCTAGCCCCAGTCTGTCACCTACTGTTGTTACATTAAGTCTTGAGCTTGCAAAAAACCTTAACCATGTTATGCCTGTTACCACCCCTTCTGCTCCTTGTATGACCTCAGAAAGAAAGCCTTTCCACATTCTTTCCATCAACCCCCTTTCTTCAAAACCTCAACAGCTAACACCTACTCTTGCTAGCTCTGCCCTTATTTTGAAACCTTGTTCCCTACCCCTTCTCTCATCCTTCTTCATCCCCCCTCTTATACTTTTTGTCCCATCCTGCTCTAACGCTGCTACTACCATCAAACTTGCCTCGCACGACTTCAAACCCTTCTTCATTTTAGAGATCCAAAAATCCTTTACCAACCCACCACTTTCAATCCTCTCCAACCCCATCCATCCCTTTCAGAGTTTCCAATCTAGAGAACCAAGATGGAGTGAGGTGGTTCATAGAGACCTCAAACAACATTCACCGAGTAGGAGACGAACTAATTCCTCTAATCTGGAGCGACCTAATCTATGTCTTGGGCTGGTACAATACAGAGATCATGAACATTTGGATGAGCCTCTCCCCTTTTATCCCAGCCCCTTATCCGCTCCCTCGCCAACTAATTGTGGTGGTACACTTTCTAACCTCACCATATACCCACCACTCGGATATCCCAACCCAAACCATCTAACTCAACCAAATGCTCACCCCACCTATGAGTTTCCTTCCAAACGGCTCCAGTTTTGTCAAAAATCTGATGGAGGAGACCTTCATTCTCGTGCTAGACCCCTCTCACGTAAACTTCCATTACCTCGGGAGCTCCACACGAACCTTCCTAATGTTGGGACAACTTCATATTGCGAAGGTGATATCATTAGACCTCTCTTTCCGGTGTCTTCGTGCCTCCATCATATCAAAAATGCCGCGAGGAAACATAGCACTGGAACATAGTATTTGTTTGACTCTGATACAGAGAAACATATTGAGGCAACCACTAGGTCCAGAGTGGATACCCTAAGAGGAAGTTGGCATACTCCAGCAGGAGGTTATCCTTCCACTCCCTCAATGTAACCTTCCAATAAAAGTACTCTTGTGGAACTATCAAGGAACCCACATTTTCCTAGACATTTGCATGAACTGCTAAATAAACACCATCCCTACCTTGTTGTGATTACAAAAACTAAGGTGGGAAGGGATAGAGGTAAAGCCCTTAGCTCCAACCTTGGATTCTCTCCTCTGTGCATGTCTCTAAACTTGTTTGTTTCGCTGGCATTTGGTTGTTGTGGAATAACTCTAAGATCCATTACGACATCCTCACCGAATCTTTGCAAGAAGTCCATGCTTAGATTCAAGTCCACTCTCGCACTTCTCCTTTTCTTTTTTCTGCTATTTATGCTAGTCCTCTTTTCTCTCGAAGAAAGATTTTGTGGGAAAACTTGAAAAAGATTTCTGAAGTCCATAATGGACCATGGCTTATGATTGGTGACTTTAATGAAGTTCGCTCTAGAGAGGATAAATTTGAAGGAAGAGAGATCAATTTGTACAAGGCCCAAACTTTTAAAAATTGTCTTGATCATTATGGGATGATTGATATTGGCTTTTCGAGGCCTTGATTTACATGGACAAATCTAAAAAGTAATGGCAACATCATTAAGGAAAGAATTGATAGGTGTTTGAGTAATGCTAATTGGCACAATCTCTACCTTGAATCCTACATTTACCACATTCCCCGCCTCCATTTTGACCACTACCTCGTTCTGCTAAACACATCACCCAGCCTTTCTAGTCAATCCAATCGCCCTTTCCGCTTTGAAACCATGTGGTTTTCGGATCCCTCCATTTTCCCTATTATTTAGTCCCATTGGAGTGATCTTACCATTCCCTATCTGGACTACGTCACAACTTTTGTTGAAAAAGTCTCCATTTGGAATAAGGAACATTTCGGCAACATCTTTTTCAAAAAGAAAATAATTGTTGTCCATATCCTTAGTATTCAAAGAGCTTTAGATAACGGCCCTTCAACTTTTCTTTCCAATCTTGAAAACGATCTTATCAGCGATCTCAACAATATCCTCAAACTTGAAGAAGAGTTTTGGGTCTTGAAAGCCCGCACAAATTTTGTTCTTGAAGGGGATTTGAACACAAAATTCTTTCACCAATCCACCATCACCCACCGTAGAAGAAACCATATTATGGGCCTCAAGAATAACCAGGATGAGTGGGTCTATAGAGATGCTAACCTCAATTCACTTCTAAACCGTTATTTCCAGAAACGTTTCTCCTCTGAAGTTGTGGTCGAAACACTCTATCCCACTGCCCCGTTCCCTTTCCCTTTCCCTAAATTGGACCCCAATATCAATCCTTTGTTATCCAGAACCCCCCAATTGGATGAAATCAAATATGTCCTCACATCCTTCAAGCCATGGAAAACTCCTGGTCCGGATGGCCTCTCTACCCTATCTTTTTTCAGAAAAGCTGGGATTTCCTAGACTTCTCCATTCAAGGGATTGTCACCAAAATCTTTGAATCTGGTGCTATGGACCCAAATCTCAACAAAGCTTTCTTGTACCTAATTCTTAAGCTACCCAACCTGGAGCTTGTGACCTAGTTCAGACCCATTTCCCTTTGTAATACTCTTTACAAACTTATCTCGAAAATTCTAGTCACTAGTCTTCGTCCTTGGCTGAATGAACTCATTAGTCCTTTTCAGTCTAGTTTCATACCATACCACAAGGGATCAAATAATGTGATGTATGGAATTGCAAGAAATGCAAATCAAACATAGAGAATAATTACGAATTAATAGAAAAAGAAATACTCTCTTTTGTATAATTAAATTCTCAATCACAAGTTAATTATTTGGCTTTTTTTTAAAAACGTGTAAAAAAGTAGATAGGTGATATGACTCAAAATAAGTTAAAAGCCAAAAAGTGGCTTAATATGTTATCCAAAAGAGGCCGAAGCTTATACCTTTATTTATACTAAATAATTCTTATTCACCAAGAAAATTTAAAAATAAAAGATATATTCTTAGTAGTGTAGACACCCCATTTTTGACCGACCTTAAGACTTAGACGTCACCAGTTGAGCGCTTGGTGATATTGCATAAAGTGCTCGTTCAAAAGTTTCAGAGTCGCGGCCGTGAGCCCTGCCTCCGGACTTCCGAACCCTCTTCCGTGCCTTACCTCGGTTCGCGAACCAGACTCGATTTTCTCTGTTTCTTTTCATGAGGGGAGGGAGAGGTCCTGTAGACCATCTCTTAGTGGCCGTGGGCTACGTTTTGTGGTCATAGGCCATTTTGCCCATTTCGGAGCCCGGTTCCCGGTTTTCGGGACTGTTGGCCGTGTGCCTCGGTTCGGGACCGCCTAACCATCTCCGTTTGCTCTGGTTTTTGGCATATGTCTTATTTTCTCCCTTTTGAGGGACACTGGGGTCTGAGAAACCCACTTCGTGGCCGAACGCCACTTTCGGTGCTTAGCAGCCCATTTTCGGGACCCCGAACTGCGTGTTTCAGCCCCCGAGAGTTCGTTTTGCATCGGTTCTTGTTCATTTTTGGCAGGTGCCTCTGTTTTATCACCAGGGAGGTCACTAAAGGGTGGGAGGCCAGAAATTATCTTGGCAACCAGTTATATTCCATTTTCGCCCTCCGACACCCGCCTTTCGCACTTCCGAGCCAATGTTGAACACCTTGGAGCTACTTTCTTCAACCCCAAACCACATATTTGTGATGTACACACATGGGAGGACCCTAAAAGTTCATGGCCGGCCAGAAAATCCAATCGACCCTTTTGAACTCCTCCTTCCGAGCCAATGTTGAACAACCTGGGCCCTTTTTCTTGAACTTTGAACCACATATTTGTGTTGTACACACATGGGAGGATCCTAATATCATATGGCTGGCCACTATTTCCTTTTGACCCTTTTGAACCCCTCCTAAAATTGGCTTGTTCTCTCTCCTGTTTTAGAATTTCCAAATTCGAACTACAGGGTTGTGATGAGGAGGCATGGGAGGACACCATTATGTGGTGGCCGGCCACTATTTCAAGTTGACCCTTTTGACCCCTAGCCGGCCGGCTAGGGGGGGTGGCCGGCCGGCCACTTCCAAGCCCAATAGGTGGCCGGCCATGTTCCTCTCTCCTTCCACTTTACAGCTGTGTAGCCCTTTCCCCCAGAAAATATCTGTATCCGGGGGATATTTTGTGGGGGAAAGTCTTGATCCTTTTCCCCCACCCTTTCCTTCCATACTCCCTCTCCTTTTGGTCCATATAACCAGGAGGCCATGTTTTATTAAGGGGTTGGAGAAAATCATCTTCAAGCCTTGATGCAAAATTCATCCTCTATCTCTCTCATTTCTTTGAAAACCTCCAAGTCCAACACCACCATTTCTTCTACACCACCACCCCCCACCCTTCCATCCTCCATTCCAGAAGTGTGAAGGTGTTCTCCAAGGCCTAAGGAGCCACAAACTCAAGCCAAGAGGCAACCAAAGTCAAGCCTTCAAAGGTAAGTCCACTTTCCCCCTTTTTGAGCTTATTTTTGTAACATTTCTAAGCCATACATGCTTATTGATTTGAGCTCCTACAAAAACTGAAAATGGCCTTCTTTTAAGCTCATTTTCTTGTTTCATTAAGGGCTCAACCCTGTTTGAGCCCTCCATATTGCACTTGCTTCAATATCCTCCTTGAATGCCATTTTCTTGCATGCTTTGGCAGCCCATTATGCTTCCATTTTTGGACGATTTACAGGCCTAGAGATGGCCTTATTTTGACCTTCTTAACATGTTTTATTAAGGGTCTTTGCTTGTTTGATGAATATTTTGCATACTTTGTGTTATAGCCTCTTTCGGGCCTCATTTTGCATTGCATTTCTAGCATGTTTGTATACTGTTTTTGGGTTTTTACAGTTCTGTAAATATGCTAAATTTTGGTCCCTCTTCAATGTTGTAGAAGAGAATTTTTCAGTTTGGGCTTTGCATATACCACTTGCCTCTTTGGCCACCTTTTGGCCCTTTTTCTTGCATAGGAGTGCAGCCATACCTGTGTTTGTTTTTGGGATTTTTACAGTTCTGGAAAGCATCATATTTTGGGCCCCTCTTCAACTTTGTTGAAGGGCCCTAACCTGTTTGAGGACAGCAGATGTGAGTTGCTTCTTAATCTCATGTTTAGGGCCATTTCTTGCATGCTAGTTTTGCCCTGTCTTGGTTTGCTGTTTGGCCATGCTATAAACTGGAAAAGTGCATATTTAGGGGCTTCCTTGCTTCTTTCTATTCATTGCATGTACCAATTTTGCATGTTTGGTATAGCTATAGGCCATTTCGGGTGCCAAAATTCATATTTCGGGACTATTCCCTGCATCGGGTGTGTTTTCGCCTCATTTCGGGGCTGTTTTCCCCCACTTTTCATTGCTGAAAATCCATTAGCATGTTTGCATATCAATTTCCATGCCATCGCATTGCGTATGCCATTGCCTCGGTTTGCGTGCCCGCGTGCACGCATTTCGAGGCACTTCATTTTCATTCATCGGCCTCTTATGTGAGTGTGGCTGAGGCTCTCTCATGTTAGTATAAGTCCATGTTGCATTCTATATGCCATTTCCATGCCATCGCATTGCGTATGCCATTGTCTCGGTTTGCGTGCCCGCGTGCATGCATTTCGAGGCACTTCATTTTCATTCATCGGCCTCTTATGTGAGTGTGGCTGAGGCTCTCTCATGTTAGAATAAGTCCATGTTGCATTCTATATGCCATTTCCATGCCATCGCATTGCATATGTCATTGCCTTGGTTTGCGTGCCCGTGTGCACTCATTTCGAGGCACTTCATTTTCATTCATCGGCCTCTTATGTGAGTGTGGCTGAGGCTCTCTCATGTTAGTATAAGTCCATGTTGCATTCTATATGCCATTTCCATGCCATCGCATTGCGTATGCCATTGCCTCGGTTTGCGTGCCCGCGTGCACGCATTTCGAGGCACTTCATTTTCATTCATCGGCCTCTTATGTGAGTGCGGCTGAGGCTCTCTCATGTTAGTATAAGTCCATGTTGCATTCTATATGCCATTTCCATGCCATTGCATTGCATATACCATTGCCTCGGTTTGCGTGCCCGTGTGCACGCATTTTGAGGCACTTCATTTTCGTCTATCGGCCTCTTATGTGAGTGTGGCTGAGGCCCCCTCATGTTAGTATAAGTCCATGGTGCTTTTCATATCACATTTCCATGTCATTTGCATTGCGTATGCAATTGCCTCGGTTTGCGTGCCCGTGTGCACGCATTTCGAGGCATCTCATTTTTATAGCATTGTGCATACTAGGTTGTATCTTAGATCACATTCTGTCATTTTCTCGATTTGCGTGCCCGTGTGCACGCATTTCGAGACATCTCATTTTCATAGCATAGTGCATGCTAGGCTGTATCTTAGTTGCATTTCATGCATGTCATGCATATTGCATCGTGTTCGGGATAGGAGTTAGCCCGGGCACGGGAAACGAGGTGCATTTCGTACTCCGAGTGACGGAATGCGTCTCAATTCTCCAGTCACCGACACTCCGAATTATCCATGATGGAGTTAGGTTTTAGCTGTGTTTTCATGTGCATCCATTCCATATTGAATTGTGCAAATCGACTCCTCGGCCATCATGCATCGAGATGCGTGATTGGTGGCACGAGGATCGAGGCATGCATACATTTGTAGAAATACATTGCTATGCCCCTTTCCTGCTCTCTGTTGCAGCAAATCAAGAATCAGCGGTCTTCCGAAGCTTGGCACGCATTTCAAAAAAATGTGTAAACAGAGGCTAATTGGGGCATCCCAGTGGATTTTCGCGAAGGCAGCCCAGACATGCATCATTCATCAGGAGCAAGGCAGTCCCTGGCTTGCATGCCAGTTTATTTATTTTCTTAGTTAAGTTGTTAATTAATTAAGAATTTGTACATATTCGGACTGTAATATTTAGACTGTAATATTCCTTCATTTGGGACTGTATATTTATTCGGACCCTCTGCGCGAGGGCAATGCTGTAATAAGTGTGCGTATGTGTGTTGTATGTCTTCCAACCCCACGTCTTTCTCCCTTTTATTTATCCGCTTATGATGGTTAGATTAGGGCATATTTCAATTAGCATACAGTATGATAGCATGTTTGCATTCATTCATCTGTATTGCATGCACCGGGCTCGGCGCATCATACTAACTGCATCGTACTTTCAATTCCAAATTGAATACATGATAGTTGTAGCATTCCATATGCCATCTTAGAATAGCCGAGCCTGCTATAGTTGCATTTTGCATGTGTTGCATTAGGCATTTTTGTATACTTAGGATCATGCATGATTTCTAATGTAGTTTCTATTTTGGCTTGGAGTACTCGATAAGTTCTATGCTTTAGCATCCTTGCATGCGTGTGAGTGACTGCCATGATAGCATGCTTGCCATGAGGCTAATTGCTTATGTGATATAACTGCCTGAGTGCCTGTGAGTGAAGGTTGGGTTACTTAGATTGGAATAATTCATCAATTGTTTGTTTAAAGCCCACTAGATAGTGGCAAAACCATCTTTTCTAAGCCCACCTGCGGGTGGCAAAATCTACATTTTAAGCCTACTTGCGAGTAGCAAACCATCTTTCAAATAAACAAGCATGAAATGTTTTGTTCCAATTCGGGCGACCCAGTCTATACTTATATGCTGTGTGCATCACATAGTAACCTAGGCTAATAATCGGAATAAGGACACACAAAGTTTCAAAAATAGATATCATGGTTAGTAGAGGCCGATCTTTGATCGGGCAAGCGGGGGTGCTCACGAAGTGACCTTCCCCAATCGTACCCAAGTTCCCGAGCCGAGACAACTTTGGTGATGACGGACACGTGGCCTTTGGCACCGAGTCAGGGTTTCCTAAATTTCCCATTAAAAAAATATTTAGGTGGCGACTCTGTATCTGGCAAAGCAGTCCATGTTTGGCACTTCTTTCAAAATCTGTTTTTTCAAAACGATTTGCCGGATTTGGACTCTTTGGTTCAGACTTAGAACCGTGACAAATTTGAGAGTCCTGAGCTGTAGTGACCCCAAATGAACAGAACGGGAGCTCACCCTCCCGGGGCATTCGGGGACGTCTACACTAGTCAAGAATATTTGCAAAAGGAAATATATAATCTTGCTAGTTAAAACATTTTAAAAAAGAAATTCAATATTATGAAATAAAAATAATTTTAATCAAATAATAATAAAAACATGTAATTTTTAAAATTTCAATGTGCATCAAAATGGTAAAAAATTTCTAGGTAGAAAGAGAGAGAAGACAACAAGTATTTTGTTTTGTAGTTACATCTTGTGGGTAAGTCTCTTTTGTAGTTTATGAAAGTTCTGCGATCATAGGGTGGTGACTGACTGATGAGGATGAGGATGTGCCCTTCTTCTTCTTCTTCTTCAATTGAGAGTTCGGACTGACTTAACCATTAAGTCAGTTAAGTGATTGTTTAAGGTTTAAAATAAAAAATTGTGTCTTTTTTTTATTGTTGAATGACTTAATTTTTGAAAGACTTAGTTAAAAAATGTCTCATTTTTTAATCTTTATTAGTATAAGGTTCTCTCCAGTTGGATATCCCATTTGAAGAGTGTTGTTGGGCGTTCATGGGCTTATAACAGAATCCGTATTGATAATCTGAAATATTCAATATATAGGACTCGTCAAGTATTTCATCCTTATAAAAAATAATGTTGATTGAATATCGATAGATACTTGATCAGATCATATTTGCACAAACAATTTATTTTTAAAATAGGTCTTACCGTTGACAAAATATAATCGAATCAAGTGACTATCAATATCTAAATAACATAACTTTTTGTAAAGATAAAATATTAGACGAGTTTTACACATTAAACTGTTCAGATTATCAATACGAATTTCATAATGAACTCACAAAAATCCAACAACACTCTCTAATCCTATTAGAACATGAGAAAAGCATACCTCAGAAATTTTTAAACCGTCACTGATTGAGACGGTGTGACAACTACAGGTATCTTTTAAGTTACTATCACTACACATCATTCCTCTCCAGACCAAAGTAGAAGAGAGGAGGGTGAACTTTAGGGACCTGGGGATGCGGTTGTAACTAAGGCCCCGTTTGGTAGAGCTGTGGAAAAGTGATTATAGATTATAGTTTACAACTGTGAACATAAGTTGGTAACCTATTTGGTGCAGTTGTGGGATTATGGATTTAAGCAACATAGTAGTATTTGGTAAATAAAACTGTAAAATAGCTTTTTGCTGTGTAATTATTATTTTTGCCCTTACGAACATAAAAATTATAACTGTCATTTTCTTCACTTTAAATTTTGAAAAAGTTATTTCATTAATGGAAGTTAATATAATTAGTATCTATATTGGTACATTTTTACATTACCTCAAAATTTTATTATTATTATTATTTTAATATTAAGTTCACAAGGGAACAAAAAAATGTCATTACAATAAAAATACAATAAATTACTATTAAGGCAATAAAAATAAAACTTCCTAGATATTATATAACTCCTAATTTCGTTTGCAAATTGACATACAAATATTATGTCTCCTCACTTCCATCTTATTGTCATCACCTTCAACATGATGTCCATGGCATGCTTGTTGAGACCTTGATCCTTCCTCTTCATTAGGCACATAATCTATGAATTTATCATAAGAGTCAAATGCAATATCACGGAACTCACTTCGTCGGATGAAATTTTGAATTGCCATTGTTGCATAAACAAGTTTGACTTGGGTCGGCCACTTATAATTTGGTGGGATATCCTTTATCATCGGCCATCTTGCTTTCCAAAAGCCAAACGTTCTTTCTATTACACTTCTAAGTGATGAATGTGCTTGGTTGAATTTTTCTTGTGCGTTTTGGAGGGGTTGACCATGTTCAAATTTAGCTAGATGGTATCTCTCTCATTTGTAAGGTGCAAGATATCCTTTCATGTTTGGATATCTAGCATCCACCAAGTAAAACTCATTTATTTTAAAATTCCGAAATGAAATTAAAGTAAGCAATTACAAATGTAAAAATAAATATGAAGATGTGAGTGCGGTGCATCTACTGTAGCAATCAAATATAAAATAGTAGTCTCCTTGTGGTTTTTGAAACTTATAACTAGCATTTCTAATTGTATCTAAGAAGATCCGAGTATCGTGTGCACTTTCTTCCCATCCTGGAAAGCAAAATGTGAAACACATATCAAAGTCACATGTGGCCATTATGTTTTAAGTCGCATACCCCTTTCTACCTATTAAATGAGGTTGCTTATGCGGAGATATATATGCTTTAACGTGTGTTTCGTCAATTGCTCCAATACAATCCGATTACAAAATTTAGAATAAAAATATATTTATTCATTTATTAAAAATATCCTAACAACATTAATTATATGTAACACCTAAGTTCCACTTGTAGTTAATTATTACCTTAAAATGATGATAGTATCTACGGCTGTTTCTAATATATGGATGCACACCATTTCTCGGTTGAAGCCTTACCCAATCAATAGACATCATTGTAACAACTTTTAACACCTTTTTGAAGTATTTTGAAATTGTCTCTCCGAAATGTTGAAATCTT
Source organism: Camellia sinensis (assembly GCF_055761805.1). Taxonomy (NCBI): domain Eukaryota; kingdom Viridiplantae; phylum Streptophyta; class Magnoliopsida; order Ericales; family Theaceae; genus Camellia; species Camellia sinensis. The sequence continues at coordinate 216,369,188 of NC_138961.1, forward strand.
TCTTGGACATTTCTATTTCAAATGTCACTGCCAACAATATACAAAAATATTACAACCTGCTCCAGAACTGAGACTTTTCGTCCAGTTTCAAGGCCATAGTTTTTCTGTAACAAATCACACAATTGATAAATATACCTCTCTTTCTATTCGAAAATTTTCAAATATTCTTGTTCGATTCCCTTCTTGTAATTCTACCATCCACTTCCACCCTGTTAGAGAAGATGTCCTATATGGTTCTTTTATTAAATAATTTGTCACATATGTCACTGCAACTGTTACCGCCTTTGCTAAGAGCATATTATTATTTTGTTGGGTTTGCAATGTGCTGCCTTAATCTTCAGCATCTTCATCATCATGATCATCATTTCATTCATCGTCACCACGATTACCCATCTCCAAAACAAATCTTATTGTTATGTACTAGTACAGTAATGAAATGAACACACAATAATATTTATTAAGAACACAACTAATTATTGAAAACACAATAAGATTTGTTTACCAAAATACCTGGGGGCCAAAATTATTGAAAACACAACTATTGTCTCAGCAAAAGACCTTTTTGAAGAGAGATGAAACACCGAAATTGAAGGAAACTTGAGGCCAACACATCTACATATATATGTACTTAAAGCCACCTACAATTCATCTTCAGCATTCAAATAAATGCCACCTACCATTCAAATGACAACTACCTAATAAAAATTGCATCTGAGAATAGTAACAATGGCAGCCACCTAATAAAAATGAATGCCACCTACTACTCAACCATTCACCTACCATTCAACTAACAATGACAGCCACCTAATAATTGCAACTTCCAGCACAACCATTCAAATAAATGTCACATACTACTCAACCATTCAACTAACAAAGTCCTACATAATAAAAGTCCAACATACTCATAAATAATATTAATAAAAGTCCAAATAAAGGTTCAACATAATAGTCCACCATTAATAATAATAAGTCCTAATAAAGGTCTTAAACATGAAATAATAATAAAATTGAGCATGAATAATAAGACTGCCATTCATCCAGAAGTAATTAGTCGCGGCAACTTGTGCTGGTCTTCTCCATCTCAATCTCCAACTTCAGAAACCTCAGCCAAACTTCATCCGTAAGAAGTGTCATGAAGCACTCACGACGCTTGTCTCTTAAGAATAATCTGGCAGCCCATACATATAGCTCATCATCTGGGGACACACTAGGGATGTTTTCCAACTTTGCCAAACATTCTGTAATTGAAGGATATCTTGATGAGGTTTGTGTTGAAGTTGCTGAAGATGACTCAATCACATTGACTATACGATCAAGTGTCTTGTTAAGTAGAACTACACTAGAAACTTTCTTTTTTGCCTTGCCCTCGTTTGATGAACCATCAGTGTTTGATGGACGTTTTTTGTTTAAATCAGAAGGATGAACTGTCATGACCCGAACCCGCCCCCATGGGTTAAGGTCATAACTGGCCAGTAACCAAGAGATTACCTACGGCCTCAGACCAAATAAATATACGCAATCAGAGTAAAGGGACCAAAACGGAAGCAACTTGAAAATTTGTCCATAGAGCTGTGGTTACATGGCACATCGTAACATTTCACATATATTCATTAATAACCCACATCAAAGAAAGTTAACATACAGTTTTACACAACAGGATCATTCAAGTCATGGTCAGCCAATCAAAAGCTTATATACGACCGTAATTCAAAGTTCTCGCTAACATAACAAAAGAACAAAAAGGCGAAAACAAGTCTCGTGTGTGAGACGTATGGGCTGACTCCTCAAAGCTTGACTATTTCACTCTTGCTTCACTGAGGCTAGGTTTGGATATTGCTTGGCTCACCTACAATCACATGAATGAGAGTGAGCGAAAGTGTAATAACTCCGACCTCTGATTAATGTTAATTCGCACTTAATTATGCCTAATACTAATTTAGAAGGAATCTAGGATTAATTTGCATATGTATTGTATTAATTCTATGTTTCTATCTGTTTGCTATCAAGTGATCTATTTATTTGTTGACTTTGAACTGCGAATTGAAAGCCTTATTAGCGACTGATTCAGAAATTGATTAGTGTGTTATACTAGTTAGATTTTATGTGATTTTATGGTAGGCTTAATTAAAATTCGTTTTGGACTGTGTAAATTAGATTAAATAATATTTAATTACATTAGTTTGCCTAATTACACAAATGCCACTTAGCGGCTTGATTTGAGACCAACTTTATCACACCTTATTACACTTAGAAGCATCTCTCTTCAGCCATTTTCTTGACCAAACCGTAGGAAAGAGAGAGAGTAGGAGAACAAGATTGAGTTCATCTAGAATTTTGCCTGAACTTAGAAGAATTGAAGGCAACTTGGAAGATTAGGCCACTAAGTTTGAAATTGAAGACCTAAAGGTAGAGAATTCATTCTTTTAATTATGAATGTGAGTTGTTCTTGCTAGGTTCATGGTGAAATTGGTATTTAAAGTCAAGATTTAGCTCAAAGTGTGGTTTTGAGAGTCCATCCATGCATGCATGCATAAATTTCCATGCTTTGAGTTTGAATTCTAAGATTTCTTCCATGCATGTGTTAATTTCACTCACATTATGGTCATTCATCTTGTTGCCCATCACATTATGAAGTTTGGTCACGTTTTGGAGGGTTTGGATTCAATGAGGTTCTTGCATGTTGTATTAATGGCATGTTCATAGAGTTCATGTTGATTTTGCACAAATTGAGTTGCTCTTGGGCCATGATTTCTTGAAATGATTTTTAATACATGTTGTTTTATGAGTTATTATATGTTTCCTCAAATATTGGCCCAGAAAAAAAATGAGTTTTGAAGGCTTAAAGGTTGAGTTTCATGCTTGGAGGTCAATCTGGATTTTCCAGAAATTTGACCCACGCTCGAGCGGGGACTTTCACGCTCGAGCGTGAATCCTGAGTACATGCACTTTCGCTCGAGCGTCGAGAGTTACGCTTGAGCATGAAATGCGTATACCCAGAAGTTTGTGTGTTTTGCAGTCTGCTCGAGTGAGGGAACCCACGCTCGAGCGAGACTCTGAGTCTCACGCTCGAGCAGGGGTCGAGCGCCCGTCGAACGTGAAAATCATGCATCCAGTAATTTTGTCGACTTTACAGTCCGCTCGAACAAGGAAGTTCACGCTCGAGCAGAGATTCAATATCTGCATGTCCACTCGAGCAGGGTAATCCACGCTCGAGCGTGGACCTTATCTTCAGCAAAAGTTAGGAAATGATTTTCAAGGCATTTTTGCATCCTCATTCCATCCTAGGCATTCCTAGGTCATGTTTAAGACCCTTTAATGAGGATTAAAGGTTAGAAACACACTAAGAGCCAACGACGTAAGTTTTGTACTATTAGAACGTGTGTTTCAAGTGTGTATCTGTTATGTGTTATGTAGGTCACATGCCGCATTCTGTCTGACTAATCTGCTCCGTCTGTTTGTCTCAAGGCCAACTATGAGTAATAACTTAGTAAAGTTATGTTCAACTGTATCTATTTTCTGTGTGATAAAATAAGATCAGTTTTCTGAAATGATATGTTCTGTACAATGAATGATTGTTCAATTTCTGATATGTATTCGTGACATTCTTAGCATCATGTGATATCTATTGGCTGTTACCCGGTATCCAAGGTTCATTTATGGAACTTATATCTGTCTGCACTCTGTTACCCGTACTGGAGGCCCCGTCATGGGGGCTTAGCTTCTGTTCTGTTACCCGGGTCCGGAGGTTCCTTTAAGGAACTGGTTACTTGTAACCCTCACGTGTCTGCCTCTGTTCTGTATTTGCTCTGTTATGGCTAATGGATGTATCACGTAAACTCAAGCATGACTTATTATTTCTATATATGATTTGGACCAATTATGGATTTGATACGAAACTAAATTATGATTTCTGAATCTGTACGGACTCATTCATTGAAACCCCTTTACTCTGTTATTATTTACTGGGCTTTCGCTCACAGTTTATATTATGTATGTAGGTGAACCAGCGTGTGACCAGGGCCAGAGTTGACGGCCTTCTGTTCTGTTTTTGTCAACCAACCGTTGTGCCTCCCAAGGAGGTTCCGATCGAAGTCTAATGCCATGGCTGTTTTTGTATTCATGCTAGTCTCTGTGACTGTTTTGTAAAGTTAGGTCTTGGGATGTGCACTTTTGTAAATACTTTGTAAATATTGGCGTCCTTTGACTGGCATGCTCATGTATATATATATAAGTTTTGAAATCTACTGTCTCATGTACGTTACCACATTTCATTGGACCTTGTCTATTTTATATATTTGCTTTCGCAGCCCCTTATTATATGCTTATCTGTTCAGAGGCCTTTGGTAATCCACGGATTACTGGCCGGTTACGATGCCTATCCTACAGGGATGGGTTTGGGTCGTGACAAAGTGGTATCAGACAGCATGTTCTACCGCACACACAGGTCCGTATGAGCTTAGGATGTCCTAGTAAGAATTAAGGGAATTCCATTTGCATATGTGAGTGTGTGGTAATCTAAATGAACATGAAAACTGAATGTAAATTTGAACAATTGAATTGAAGGGAACGAATCAGATTATGCCTGTGTTTATTATCATTTGATGTTTGTATAGTAACATAGAGAATGCAAAGGGAAGTGATGTGAGTGAATTTTCATAGGCTCGCATAGGCCGAATGGAACAACTGCTTGCAGCATTAATGAAACTTTAACACAACAACAAAAACAACAACCTTTACCCCGTCCACCTCCGCCGGCACAAGCCGAAGCAGATAATAATGACATCATCAACTTGACACAAAAATTCATGAAAATGAAACCGCTGACATTCTATGGTGCAATTGAACCGTTGAAAGCAGAAACATGGTTACTGGAAATGGAGAAGCTATATGAGGTGTTTCCTTGTTCTGAAACCCAGAAGGTCCTCCTAGCCACCTACACTCTGAAAGATGAAGCCCGCAGGTGGTGGTTACTAATCCGAAGTGACAACAAGAATATGACGTAGGCACAGTTTAATGCTATTTTTTATGATAAATATTTTCCCCAATGTTTTAGGGATCAGAAAGTGTCTAAATTTCAGGAACTCAAACAGGAAAGGATGTCTGTGGCAAAATATGAAGCTAAATTCACCGAACTGACACGGTTTGCTCCACATATGGTGGATATTGATTACAAGAAAGCACGAAAGTTTGAAGGTGGACTGGATTTAGAGGTGTTTGATCGAGTAGGCGTCCTGAAATTGCCTACTTATGTGGAAGTTCTAGACAGAGCCTTAATGGCAGAGGCCACCCTAGCCGCCATGAAACAAAGCAAAGCCCCAGCAACTACAGCAACTGAGTGGAGAGGAAAAAGATCCAGGTTTGGTTTTAAAAGAGGCCGGTCCTTTGTTAGTAAGAAACAAAACACAGGGTCTATAAGCAGCTCGAGTCAGACTAATGGGTCTATCCTGGTCTGTTCTGATTGTGGTAGAAGGCACAGGGGTGTGTGCTACTGAGTATCCGGTGTTTGTTTCCGATGTGGCTAGTCAGGCCATGTAGTGAAAGATTGCCCGCTCAAGTTTGAGACTGCTAGCCGTCCTGCAACAAGTTCAGTGGGATCCGCCTCTGTGGCCAAAACAAATGCAAAAGCCAATGCTGGGAAAGAACATCTAAGACAAGGCCGAGTGTTTGTCTTAGTTCCCGGTGACGTACCAAACACCTATACTGTGGTGTCAGGTACATTCTCTGTATGTTCTCAAAATGCATGTGTACTGATAGATTCTGGTTCTACACATTCCTTTGTATCACATGCTTTTTCTCGAAAATTGACTAGACCATTAGAACTTATGACATGTGTTGTCTGTATCTACGCCGTCTGGAAGTTCTATGATATGTGCTCATGTTTATCCTGCATGTGATATTATGATTGGCGATGTGATGTTATATGTGGACTTATTACCCTTGGACATTAATCATTTTGATTGTATTTTGGGAATGGACTGGTTAACTAAATACTGTGCTACCATTGATTGTGCAAGTAAATCTATTGTGTTTAGACCACCGGGTAGGCCTGAAATTACTTTTACTGGGAATGGGGTAATTTCTCCCCCATATTTGATTTCAACTTTGAAAGCCAGAAAATTGCTTAGGAACGGATATAGGGGTTATCTGTGTTGTATATTCACTGCATTATCCGATGGAACTAATGTAGAAACTATCCCTGTTGCTTGTGAATTTCCCAATGTGTTTCCAACTGACTTACTTGGGGACTTAGTTGATAGAGAAATTGAATTCACTATTGAGGTGTTTCCGGGGACACAACCTATCTCCAAGACTCCCTATAGAATGTCTACCTCAGAATTGAAAGAACTGAAAACTCAACTCCAGGAATTGTTGAATAAGAAATTTATCCATCCGAGCACTTCACCTTGGGGTGCTCCAGTCCTGTTTGTTAAAAAGAAAGATGGGTCTCTGAGGCTATGTATAGACTACCGGGAATTGAACAAAGTAATTATCAAGAACAAATACCCTTTGCCCCAAATAGATGACTTGTTTGACTAACTTCAGGGAGCCCAAGTATTTTCCAAAATTGACCTCAGATCTGGGTATCACCAATTAAAGGTTAAGGCTGAAGACGTAGAAAAAACTGCATTCAGAACTAGATATGGACATTATGAATTTTTGGTAATGCCTTTTGGAGTAACAAATGCACATGCAGCTTTTATGGACCTAATGAATAGGGTTTTCAAACAATACCTTGATGAATTCATTGTTGTGTTTATTGATGACATTCTAATTTACTCTAAAGACAAGGAGGAACATGAGAACCATCTGAGGACTATCTTGCATATTTTGAGAGAAAAGAGGATGTATGCTAAATTGTCTAAATGTGAATTCTGGCTTGACAGTGTGGCATTTTTGGGCCATGTAATTAACAAGGATGGTGTTTCTGTTGACCTTTAGAAAATTGAAGCTATTGTGGATTGGCCTAGACCGACAAGTGTGACGGAGATTAGAAGTTTTCTGGGACTTGCAGGTTACTACAAGAGATTTGTAAAAGACTTTTCCAAGCTTGCCATGTCATTGACCCAGTTAACTTAGAAAAATGTGCCATTTGACTAGAACGAATAAAAAGAGGCAGCCTTTCAAGAGTTGAAAACCAGGTTAGTAACTGCACCAATTTTAACCTTGCCTAATGGTACTGATGGGTTTCAAGTTTATAGTGATGCTTCCTACAAAGGATTGGGGTGCGTGCTAATGCAAAACGAAAAAAGTGATTGCCTATGCTTCTTGACAACTCTGACCCCATGAAAAGAATTACCCAACACATGATCTCGAGCTAGCAGCCGTGGTGTTTGCTTTGAAAATCTGGTGTCACTACTTATATGGAGTAACTTGCGAGGTGTATACTGAGCATAAAAGCTTGAAATACTTCTTCACCCAAAAGGAATTGAATATGAGACAAAGGCGATGGTTAGAGTTGATCAAAGATTATGATTACCACCCAGGGAAAACTAATACCGTAGCAGATGCCTTGAGTCAAAAATCCAGTGCGAATTTGTCATGCTTGTTATCCAACCGAAAAGAATTACTAGATGACCCGGAACAGCAGGAGATTGAGATTGTCGTGTGAGAACAAGGTGGAATCTTAACTGCTATTTCCGCTCAACCTGCAATTCTTGATGAGATCAAACAGAAGTAATGGCAAGACGACTACTTGAAAAAGATCATAGAAGAGTTTGATTCAAAGTCGAGGCCGGGATTTGTGTTTGAGAATGATGTGTTGAAATTTCAAGACCGTCTTTGTGTACCCGATTGTTGTGATTTGAGAAAACGTGTTATGACTGAAGCTCACAACAGTAAGTTTGCCATGCACCCGAGGAACACGAAAATGTAACACAACTTGAAACAGAGTTTTTGGTGGCCTGGAATGAAAAAGAGTATTGTCGATTTCGTGGCTAGATGTCTACATTGCCAACAGGTTAAAGCTGAACATCAATGACACGCTGGTTTGCTACAACCACTCCCAATACCGGAATAGAAATGGGAGCACATTACCATGGACTTCATTGTGGGATTGCCTCGCTCTTCCCGAGGTATGAACTCTATTTGGATTATAGTTGATCGTTTAACTAAGTCTGCCCCATTTTCTGCCTGTCAAAACTATTTATAATGCGGATAAATTGGCCAATATTTATATGACTGAAATTGTGAGATTGCACAGAGTGCCAGTATCTATTGTGTCTGCCAAGGACTCAAAGTTTGTGTCGAGGTTTTGGCAGAGTTTACAACAGGCCTTGGGAACTGAACTGAGATTGAGTAGCGCCTATCACCCACAGATAGATGGAAAAACTGAACGAACCAATCAAACTCTAGAGGACATGCTCAGAATGTGTGCATTAGACTTCCAAGGGAGTTGTGAGACCTATTTGCCGTTAGCTGAATTTGTATACAACAATAATTACCATTCAAGCATTGGGATGGCTCCTTACGAATCTTTGTATGGAAGAAAATGTCGTTCTCCGATATGTTGGGCTGAAGTAGGTGATAGACCCTTGTTGGGACCCGAACTCGTGCAAAAGACAACCAAGAAGGTGAAATTGATCCAACAGCGTTTGAAAACTGCATAAAGTCGGCAAAAGAGCTATGCTGATGTCCGAAAAAGAGATAGGGAATATGAAGTTGGGGACCATGTGTTCATAAAGGTGACCCCGATGAAGGGTCAAACTCGGTTTGGTGTTAAGGGCAAATTGGCGCCAAGGTATGTTGGGCCTTATGAAGTCCTCGAAAAGATCAATCCGGTATCGTATCGGGTAGCCTTACCCCCAGTAATGGAACATATGCATAACGTCTTTCATGTATCGATGCTACGAGAATACTTGAGGGATCCACTCCACGTCATTGAACCGACACATGTGCTTTTGAAAGATGACTATACTTACGAGGAAAAACCTATCCAGATTGTGAATTGCCGGATCAAAAAGTTGAGGAATAAAGAAATACTGTTGGTAAAAGTTGATCAACAAAACCACGGAGGAACCTATGTAACTTGGGAAATCAAGGAAGACATGGTGAAGAGATATCTGGATTTGTTCCCATTGGACCCAATGTTGATTCAGAATGAAGGTAATTCGAGTTTGGAGGACCAAACTCTTTTAAGGTGGGAAGACTGTAATAATCCTGACCTCTGATTAATGTTAATCCTCACTTAATTATGCCTAATAGTAATTTAGAAGGAATCTGGGATTAATTTGCATATGTATTGCATTAATTCTGTGTTTCTATCTGTTTGCTATCAAGTGATATGTTTATGTGTTGACTTTGAATTGCGAATTGAAAGCCTTATCGACGACTGATTCAAAAATTGATTAGTGTGTTATACTAGTTAGATTTTATGTGATTTTATGGTAGGCTTAATTAAAATTCGTTTTGGACTGTGTAAATTAGATTAAATAATGTTGAATTGCATTAGTTTGCCTAATTACACAAATGCCACTTAGTGGCTTGATTTGAGACCAACTTTATCACACCTTATTACACTTAGAAACATCTCTCCTCATCCATTTCTTGACCAAACCGTAGGAGAGAGAGAGAGAGAGAGAGAGAGTAGGATAACAAGATTGAGTTCATTTAGAATTTTGCCTGAACTTAGAAGAATTGAAGGCAACTTGGAAGATTAGGCCACTAAACTTGAAATTGAAGACCTAAAGGTAGAGAATTCATCCTTTTAATTATGAATGTGAGTTTTTCTTGCTAAGTTCATGGTGAAATTGGTATTTAAAGTCAAGATTTAGCTCAAAGTGTGGTTTTTAGAGTCCATCCATGCATGCATACATAAATTTCCATGCTTTGAGTTTGAATTCTAAGATTTCTTCCATGCATGTGTTAATTTCACTCATATTATGGTCATTCATCTTGTTGTCCATCACATTATCAAGTTTGGTCACGTTTTGGAGGGTTTGGATTCAATAAGGTTCTTACATGTTGTATTAATGGCATGTTCGTAGAGTTCATGTTGATTTTGCACAAATTGAGTTTGCTCTTAGGCCATGATTTCTTGAAATGATTTTTAATACATGTTGTTTTATGAGTTATTATATGTTTCCTCAAATATTGGCCCAGAAAAAAATGAGTTTTGAAGGTTTAAAGGTTGAGTTTCATGCTTGGAGGTCAATCTGGATTTTCCAGAAATTTGACCCATGCTCGAGCGGGGACTTTCACGCTCGAGCGTGAATCCTGAGTACATGCACTTCCGCTCGAGCGTCGAGAGTTACCCTTGAGCATGAAATGCGTATACCCAGAAGTTTGTGTGTTTTGCAGTCCGCTCGAGCGGGGGAACCCACGCTCGAGCGAGACTCTGAGTCTCACGCTCGAGCGGGGGTCAAGCGCCCGTCGAGCGTGAAAATCATGCATCCAGTACTTTTTTCGATTTTACAGTCTGCTCGAGCGAGGAAGTTCACGCTCGAGCGGAGATTCAATATCTGCATGTCCGCTCGAGCGGGGTAATCCACGCTCGAGCGTGGATCTTATCTTCAGCAAAATTTAGGAAATGATTTTCAAGGCATTTTTGCATCCTCATTCCATCCTAGGCATTCCTAGGCCATGTTTAAGACCCTTTAATGAAGATTAAAGGTTAGAAACACACTAAGAGCCAACGACGTAAGTTTTGTACTATTAGAACGTGTGTTTCAAGTCTGTATCTGTTATGTGTTATGTAGGTCACGTGCCGCGTTCTGTCTGACTAATCTGCTCCGTCTGTTTGTCTCAAGGCCAACTGTGAGTAATAACTTAGTAAAGTTATGTTCAACTATATCTATTTTCTGTGTGATAAAATAAGATCAGTTTTCTGAAATGATATGTTTTGTACAATGAATGATTGTTCAATTTCTGATATGTATTCGTGACATTCTTAACATCATGTGATATCTATTGGCTGTTACCCGGTATCCGAGGTTCCTTTATGAAATTTATATCCGTCTGCACTCTGTTACCCGTACCGGAGGCCCCGTCATGGGGGCTCAGCTTCTGTTCTATTACCCGGATCCAGAGGTTCCTTTAAGGAACTGGTTACTTGTAACCCCCACGTGTCTGCCTCTGTTCTGTATCTGCTCTGTTATAGCTAATGGATGTATCACGTAAACTCAAGCATGACTTGTTATTTCTGTATATGATCTGGACCAATTATGGATTTGATACGAAACTGAATTATGATTTCTGAATCTGTACGGACTCATTCATTGAAACCCCTTTACTCTGTTATTATTCACTGGGCTTTCGCTCACAGTTTATATTATGTATGTAGGTGAACCGGCGTGTGACCAGGGCCAGAGTTGACGGCCTTCTGTTATGTTTTTGTCAGCCAACCGTTGTGCCTCCCGAGGAGGTTCCGATCGAAGTCTAATGCCATGGTTGCTTTTGTATTCATGCTAGTCTCTGTGACTGTTTTGTAAAGTCAGGTCTTGGGATGTGCACTTCTGTAAATACTTTGTAAATATTGGCGTCCTTTGACTGGCATGCTCATGTATATATATATAAGTTTTGAAATCTACTGTCTCATGTACGTTACCACAGTTCATTGGACCTTGTCTATTTTATATATTTATTTTCGCAACCCCTTATTATATGCTTATCTGTTCAGAGGCCTTTGGTAATCCATGGATTATTGGCCGGCTACGATGCCTATCCTACAGGGGTTGGTTTGGGTCGTGACAGAAAGCTCAGTGAATAATATCAAGCGAAGAAGATACATGAATGGTATTTAAAACAAAATACATCGGACGGCCTTGGGCCCAATTCATATTTCTGTCTACTATATCAAATAACTAGCGATCCAAACATATCAAACGGCCTCAGGCCCAATTTGTTCATATCCGACGGCCTTTGGCCCAATCGTTCATGTCCGACGGCCTTTGGCCCAACCACTCATGTCCGACGGCCTTTGGCCCATTCATTCATGTCAAATGGCCTTTGGCCCATTCATTCATGTCAAACGGCCTTCGGCCCATTCATTCATGTCAAATGGCCTTCGGCCCAATCAATCGTATCCAACGCCCTTTGGCCCAACCATATGGCATAACAAACATTTGTCTACAATTCAAATTAGCAAACTTACAAGACTTATGTAGAAATAAGTAATTGGACAAATAACATACTTCAAAATATCTTTGCTAAGATATTACTCACAGTGATCAGTTGGAGGATTTGTCCTTATGCTCAACCCTACATAATACATAACACATATAATGGGTCACAAACGATTCAATCAGTTCTTAATTCATACATCCCTCTTAGGCTTCTTTCTTATCCTTTTTAACTCATTTATAATGCTCAATGCATGCCTAAGAGTGCTTAGAAATAAAAGAGAACGGAAAATGAAACACAAAACATCTTTACAAAATTTCTGAAACAGGGCTCCCCGCTCGAGCGTGGATTTCGCTGCTCGAGCGGACCCCCATGGTCTGCAAAAGTACTGGTTGCCTTACATTCACGCTCGATCACGACTTCGGACGCTCGAGCTGAAGGTCGAACATGTGCCTTGGACGCTCGAGCGTGATTATCCCCGCTCGAGTGGACCACAATGTCTGCAAAATTGCTGAGAGCTAGCAATTCACGCTCGAGCGGCCATTACCTCGCTCGAGCGAACATGCCCAATTCTGGGTTTTCCAGAATTCTATTTGAGGTTCAAACTTGCATTCAAGCTAATATATCTTGCATTTTATGACCCATTGTTCTCATATACATTTACTATCATGATACAAACACCAATTCATCACATTATGAAGCTCAAATCTCATGAATTAATTACATGCATGCCCCAAATTACACCAAACTTATTTCCAACATAACAAATTCATGTATTCAAAACTCATACCTCTATGAATTGTATTTGCATGTGGGATACAACTCCTATTTCCAACTTAAATGATGTAGATGATGATCAAAGGCATGAATTGGCATCAGATTCTTCATGGATCATATGTAACATGCTCAATTTTACAAATTCATGGCAATTATGCACATGCATGTACATATAAGCTCCATACTCATCAATTACATCTCAAATTATATTTTTAATTGCTATCTAACTTTGAATCCACAAAATTACAAACTCAAACTTATGAATTTATTTACCTAGGAGCTCCAATCTTCACAAGTTATAGTTAATTCTTGAGTGTAGCTTCCAATTTCATAAACCTTGAACCAAAATGCACAAAGATGCCTTATATCTCTCTCAAAGTCGGTTCTCCCTCTCTCTAGAGAGCTAATTCAGATTTTGAGCTCACAGCAAGATGTATATGAGTGAAAGTTGGCCTATTTATAGGCTCTCTTAATCAAATTGATTAAGACTAAGTAATGGTACTTAATTATTCATTCTGAATCTAATTATTTTGATTCGAATAAATTTTCAATTAAACTTCACCATAGGCTCTAAAAATTACACTAATCACAATGGTGTGGTCAATTTCAATTTCTGTGGCCGATAAGACCTTCAATTTAAATTCTAAAACAGATAATCAAACAGTTTTTCCTACGGCGAACAGATAGAAATTCAAAACCATAGATATTCATATAAATGACACTCAAAATCATATCAAACACATAATCACAATCATAATTAAGATTAATTAGCATAGTACGGACTAGGGTTATCACATGAACCACCTCCAATCAACATCATCATGAAATTTAGCATCATGTGGGGTATGAAAATCCTCCCGAGTCTCATCAGTGTTAGGCATAACCCCTGAGTTAGGGGTGTATGCCCATTCTCCTGTAACAACTGCATCTGAGAATAGTATGTCTAGGTCTTCAGTGAATTGCAACGGCATACGCCGAAATTTAGCAGCATCAGTATGCCTCTACAACAATTACAAAAAAAAAAATTTAACAATTTAGCTTATTTAAAATTTTGTCTGTTTTTTTTATAAAAAACAAAGAAAAGAAAAAAAAGAGCAGAATATGTACTTTAATCAATTCACTTACCTCCAATTTCTTGGTCCACCACTCATCAGATGCAGAGATAGCTCCAGTCAATGTATCACGGCCTAAGCCTGTTTCACCCCTTAAAAGATTATTCCATAAAAGCCAATCTTTTTTCAAAACATCCCCATGATTTTTCATTTGTAATCGTTGGTATGCTTTTCCAGTCATAGTTTTAAACTTAGTTATCACATTTTCCCACCCGACCCTATCTAAGTGTGTACCAGATCTGTGTCCAGCCTTCATTTGCTCAACACAAAACTTAATAAAAATTTCATTTGATTTCGCATCCCAATGAGCCTTAATGGATGGTAATTGAGAGGATTTTCCCTTGTTCTTCCTATTTTTATATTTCGTTTCCTCTTGGGTACTCATTCTATGAAAGAAAAAAATTCTTTAAAACATACTCATTCACCATTGTTTGCATTAAAACATAAGATTAGTACAAAATAACCATACATGGCAACTAGGATAGACATATCAACATTCATTGGGTACACAGCTTAGTACAATGATTTATGGTAACTACATAGCACAAAAAACACATGATCTAAAAGCCATTTACAATCATTTGAAGAGTAATGCAACTGACATAACAATACAAATTGTGAGCAGACCCTCAACAAGTTACTTCATAAATGTTAAGGATTACTCAAGCATTTGGTTCTTGGCTTTTAGTCCTACAGTCTCAATATTTTGATTTTGATAAAGCATTCTCTCGTTTATCTACCTCTCTACCATCGTCACAGATTTTGGGGCACACCACCTCCAAAATTGACAATTTCTCTTCTCACAAATGAAATATAGTCTCCCTTTAGATGGCTTGTCAGACTCGGTAACCCTTATGGCAACTTTTAGACCACAATCGCATTTCAAAGCCTCATACCTCAAGTCCAAGGTCTCAGCACTTCCAAAATAGTTACTAGAGGATGACATGCCTTTGCATTAATTGGGAAGAATTGAATCCAAATCCTCTAAAATTGATTGGGAAGTTAATTGTATAATTCATTTCATTTGGTCATGCCAACATTCAAGTTTTATGAAAGATGATTGAGATAATACTTCTCACACAATAAAAATATTTGAGTTTTCTAACACAATTATACAATTTGATTGTTTACCTTATTTACAGCTAATGTAGTAAACAATAATATTTTCACTTTTGGGTTTGTTATTTGGATCAAGCATGAAATAGCCCCACATAAAGAAAAATAAAATTACACAAATATACAAATCTCACAAAATACTACTATTCTTACTCGCAAATGTGATATTCAGTTATAAAGTCTTAGTATTTTAAATGAAATCAACTAGAATAACATGATAGAAAAAATTCAACATCCACATCAGTTAGCAAAGTAAGAATAGGTTATGTTTGTTTTCCATTAGTCTCACATAAACTTTGTTCAAACTAAACTTTTTTTTTTTAAACATCCGCCACTAGCCAAACCAAGTCGTCACCCTAAAAAACTCAATTTTATAATCTAATTTTGAGTTTGAATTGACATACATCTAATAAAATGCATTATTTTCAATTTGGGGATCACAAAATATTGTTACATCCATCTGCAAAATAAACATTTTTGTGGATAGAGAGTTGGTTCAGGTTAGAGCAAGTTGGGGTTGCCCTTGGTGCATAGGTGGAGAATTTAATGTAATTCATTTACCAGGAAAAAAAATTTAGGTTGTAGGTCAACTATTAGGGCCATACCAATATAATTTTGCAACATATTTATATCATTTACAATTAAGTACTAACTAGTTATTCCAGAATCTGTTTGGGACACTTGAAATGGAAACCAGAACACTTATCTTTGCAATATGACCCAAAATTTGAAAAAAAATGTACAAATTTTAGAAGAATGACATTCCTCAGTTTGAAAATGATTAGAAATAGCATAAAACTCTAGCTTCACCAAAGTAAATGCCCTCAAAATCTAAAAATACATATAAATTAGAACAATAAAAGAATTAAAAACCCTAGATAATACTAAGAAAATGAAGGAAAAGAAAGAAAAAAATTCAAAATTTTAAGCCTCAATTATTTGAAAAAATGAAAATTACTTACATACAAACACTAGTTTTTCAGGTAATTTCACACACAAACACTACTTACATACAAAATCTAACTACAGATTTTCAAAAACAAAAACAAAAAACGATTGCCAGAAAACAAGAGCACACCATTTCAGTAATCGGATGCACACCATTTCACAGAGCAACCAAAAACAAAAACAAACCCTAAATCGATGTGTATACATAGGGTTTGAATCTTACTTTTTTGGTGGAGATCAATGGAAAACAAGGGACCAAAGTGAACGATCGCTTGCGATCTTAGAGATGTGAAGGCAGTTCTTTGTCGTTGGTCGGAGAGAATAAGTGGAAAGCACCGTGTGAAAGGAGAGAAGAGTGTTAGGTCAAGAGAGAAAATGATTTATATAATAGCATTTTCGTAATTTTTGAAGTTTTGAAGGGGCATTTAAGTCATTTATGCCCCCTATTTCAGTTGCACGCATAAGCTGAAATCAAAAAACACCTCTCGAGTTGCTTACAAATTTAAGCTAAAAATGGCTTAATCAAAACTATAATCTATCTCCATAAGTTCTATCAAGCACACCAAAACAGCTCAATTTAAGCTAAAAGTTGATTTAAGTTGATTTTAAGTGCTACTAAACAAAGCCTAAGTGACAGCAGTGATCTGTTGTGAATTTGTGGAGGCTTTTTCTGAGCCTTTTTTAATGATCCGAATCATTTGTATTGTAGGATTCGTCAAGTATATCATCCATACAAAAAATCAAATTGATCAGAAATTCGTAACCCCATGATCAGATCAAATTGATTTACAAAAATTATCAAGATAATGTCAACCGCTTATTTTTTTTTTAAAAAAATGTGCTCTTGTTATAAAGCTATAGATTTCCAATCAATTTGATTTTTTGCATGGATGGTCTATTCAACAAATCCTATAATATGAACAGTTCAGATTATCAAAAAATATTCAGAAAAAGCCTCTACAAGCTCACAGTAGATCACTACTGTGACTTAGTTACAGTAGCATCCCCAGATCCGAACTATAGAACATCTTTATCAAATTAATTACTATTTTTATTGTTTAGTTAAAATAGTAAGTACATTACTAAATTTTATTTTTATTAAATTAGTTATTAAGTTAATCATTTTAATTTTGGTAGTTTTGACTCAACAAATTTAACTAAATTACTAAATTTTATTTTTATTGGATTAGTTATCTAGTTGATCATTTTAGTTTTTGTAGTTTTGACTCAACAAATTTAACTAATGGTTTTACCTAGTCAAACATTTAAAATATTATTTTTTTCATATTTTGAAATTAATTGTGTTGAGTTTATAAACAATAATTATAATTAAAATGAATAAAAATTGTATTAAAAAAATATAGAAAAAAAATAGAGAGTTTGTTGGACAATGGATTTAAAAATGTGTATAACCAAAATAGAAAAAGTAACTTTAAATCAAAATATAACAAAATTTTAACTAGTTTGATACAGATACCCTTAGCAAACACACTATTTTAAAAATACTGTATAAATTAATAAATTTTATCAATATTATTATATTTAATATTTATTTTTGAAAGTAAAATAAAAAAATTAAATAGGGTAAGAAACAGGGATGGACATGAGCAAAGAGAGAGATATGAGTGGATTATAAAATTTAAAAATGATTATTCGATAATGGAAAATGTCTCGTAACTCAAATTTTGTGGCTCAAAAGTGGCTTAAATAGCCAAAACGACATCGTTTTGGCCATTTTTATGTTGTTCTGTACTCAAAACGATGTCGTTTTGGCCCTTTGAGTCACTTTTGAGCCACAATATTTGAGCTACGTAGCATTGTCGTTCTATAATTTTTAGGAAATGGGGTCACTATTGTAAGGCACTATTGTAAGGCACAACAGTTATTGTTGCGAAGCTATATATGCCTATTCAAGGTCCGTTTCAATAATTCGAATCGTTAATTGTAGAATATATTTATAAAAAATAAAATTAATCGGATATCATTAATCATTTCATCAAAATGAATTTGTATCTAAAAAATAAATGACAAATTTGATTTTAGTTATAAAACTGAATACAAATGTAGATAGACGAAAATGTTAACGATATTTAATTAACTTGATTTTTTATAAATATATTCTATTTTTTATACTTTAAAAAATGAATAATTTAAATTATTAAAATAAATCTCAAAATAAACCCATGCACAACAATGACAGCCGGGCAAGACGGATAATAGTCACCCCATTGTCAGCCTCATTACTCAATAAATTCTGTTACTGGAGTTGAGTTGTATTGTATGAATTTAGGCCAAGTTTGGATAGCATAAAAAGAGTTAAAAAATTAAAAAATTATTTAAAAAGTTAAAAGTTATTATTATTTATCAAAAGTTAAAAATTACGGCTACATAATTTCTATTCTTAATTTTTCTCTATACACTAATTTATACAATTTTATAATATATATTTTTCTATAAAAAGTCAAAAAGTTAACCCAAGCATCCATATTCTTTCTCTCAACTTTTTTAATTTAAAAAGATAAAAAATACACTTATTTAAAATACCTCAAACAACCCCTTACTCTCAAATTTAAAAGGAGAATCTATATTAGTCATAAACTTTTGTGAGAGGTCCAAAAATTTGTGACTGTCAAAATAGGAGAAAGATATAGTAAATAAATAAAAAGAAAAAGGAGAATCTTCCAATGGAAAAAGTAATTTGATTCGAAGATGTTAGCTGCCTTTACTTTAAAAAAAAAAATAATTTAAAGAATTGATATTTAGATCCTTTCCTGCCATTCTCTTGTGCCCTTCCTCCGGGGGCCGGACCAGACTGAGCTACGTCACCCCAAAAAAATCTACGGCTTAGATTAGTTCAAAAAATATAAAATAAAGAGCAAATTATATATACCTCTCTTGAGGTTTAGCTAAATTACAGATACCTCCTGAGGTTTCAGAAATTACATCCCGCCCCTGAGGTTTGTATTTTCATAACAATTTGTCCCCTGAGGTTTATATTTCATAACAAATTATCCCCTAATTTCTTATGCAAATATAGCATCCAGGGGAGAATTCGTAATTTCTCAAACCTCAGGAAGTATCTGTAATTTAGCCAAACCTCGAGGGGTATATATAATTTGTCCTAAAATAAAGCAAAACAAAATTCATGCTGACACTCTGTCTCCCACATCCCACTACTCACTCACTCTCTCTCTCTCTTCTAATAAAAAATTAAAAAAACTATTTTAATCTTTTTTATTTTATTTTCATAATATATATAATTTTTAATATAAAATTCTAATTTTATAAAATTAATATCAATGAATATATACCTTTAAAATGAGACTACTATTAAATATATTTAATAAAAAATTAAAATAAATAAAAAATAATTATTATGTTTAGTTATGTTTGAAATTATTATTTTTTAGATATAAAAATTAATTTGATGAAATAAACACACAAAAATCATATATTTTTGAAATTCTCAAAAACAATCTTCATTCCAAAAAAAAATCATATGAAAAAAATTTACACTTTTTTTTATAATATATACACTTTTTTTAAAAAAAAAAGTCAAAAAAAAAAAAACTAGTCCTCTGTATTTGATTTGCACCTATGCACAGATTGGATTTGTGTGTTTTTTATTTCCTTTAAAAAAAATTATTTTTGTATGATTTTTTTTAGGGCAAATTACATATACACCCCTCCAGGTTTGACAAAATTACAGATACCCCCCTGAGGTTTGAGAAATTACGAATTCCCCCCTGAATGCTATATTTGCATAAGAAATTAGGGGGTAATTTGTTATGAAATATAAACCTCAGGGGGTAAATTGTTATGAAAATACAAACCTCAGGGGGCAGGATGTAATTTCCGAAACCTCAGGGGGGTATCTGTAATTTAACCAAACCTGGAGGGGTGTATATGTAATTTGCCCTTTTTTTTAATGAAAATTGTTTTTGAGAATTTCAAAAATATATGATTTTTGTGTGTTTATTTCATCAAATTAATTTTTATATTTAAAAAATAATAATTTCAAAACATAACTAAACATAGTAATTACTTTTTATTTATTTTAATTTTTTATTAAATATATTTAATATTAATCTCATTTTAAAGGTATATTTTCAATGATATTTTAATTTTATAAAATTTAATTTTTTATATTAAAATTATATGTATTAAGAAAATAAAATAAAAAAGATTAAAATATTTTTTTTATTTTTTATTAGAAGAGGGAGAGAGAGATTGTGTACTGGTGGGACGTCTGAGACAGAGAGTGTCAGCAGGAATTTTGTTTTTTTGTTTTGAGCTGTAAATTTTTGATGGGGTGACGTGATACAATTTGACCAGTCCTCCGAAAGAATGGCAGAAGAGAATAGTAGGAGAGGATCTTAACTCATTCACTACAAGTTCACACACTTTTCATTTTTACCTACCACGGTCCTCATCCTTTAGTATCACAACTGTGGCAGGCTGTTCCGAATCAGTATCTCCCTATTTCACAACTTTCTTTTCTTTTT
Organism: Camellia sinensis; assembly: GCF_055761805.1. NCBI lineage: Eukaryota > Viridiplantae > Streptophyta > Magnoliopsida > Ericales > Theaceae > Camellia > Camellia sinensis. The sequence goes on from NC_138961.1 coordinate 216,389,703, forward strand.
TCTTTTTTTGATTTTTCAAATAAAAAATAAATTTGGCCTTTACATGTAGTAAGTTAGTAGAGTTAGATTACTACAACAAACCGACATCACTCTACTGACTTGAATATAAAATCTCACCTTACTATTGTATCTCTATGTGATTACTTGAATGACTATTTAAATCATGACAAATTATACTTTTTACTTTTAATTTTATTCAAATTACATTTTGGTCTATCATATTCAAATTCTAATAATTAAGTCCTTACACTCAACTTGTGTTATAATGTGACTCTTTAAAATTTGTACAAAAAAGTGTTATTCACATGAGAGCCCATGTGAGTTGTTAGAATGCATAGCCCTGTTGAATTTAGGGTCCAGCTTTAATTAATTTTAAATCGAATGGGATGAGATTTGGATGGAATTTAAGTCCAAGCCCAAAATCAATTTCAGACTTGGGCCTAAGGACTTATTAAGCTCAACCTGGCTAAAGCTACCCGGTTTTTAATTAGGATTGTTTTCTAATCTTTTATATTTTAAAGAAATTCATGGTCAAATATTTATCATGTTAAAAATTGGTACATATTCATGTGATATTAAATTTGACATAATAGATAGCATCATATTAAATTTGACACAATAAATAATACACAATTGGGCTGTGCTTTTTATGACTATCGTACCGTACCAAAGTTTAACAAAAAGCAAATTGATGGAGTTGTTTTAAAATTATTTCTAACATATCATGTTATTTTAATCCACCAATGTTATATTTTAGCATTTTCGGTGTTAAAATGACATATTTTGAGAGTTTTCACTCTAGCAATGTTTATGCTATTTTTTAATATGATTCAATTTCTATCTTTAAATGCAATCGTATGTATTAATTGCAAATATTCGCAATATCTCTAAATTAAAATTTTAATTAAAATATTTGTAATTGAATAATTAATATTTTAAAAAATCACCTATTAACTTAATTGAAAACCTATATTAAATAAAGTTATATGATTAATATTTTATGATAGAATGTCTTCAAACTGGATTTTGGATTAAAATTTAATATGACAATTGTACGAAAAATACATAATACGACATTTTTTAAAGGTAATAAATTAAAATTTAAAAATTCAACTGTCAAACATTCACTTCCATAGCCTCCGTTTGGGAAGTGGGTTGGCTTTTTGGCTATTTTAGCCTGGGCTATTTTAGCCTGGTTTGGGAAGAGCTTTTTGACTTTTTGACTTTTTTGATTTTTTTTGTGAGAGAGGATTGTAATGATTATGGGTTGGATTTGATGTTTTGTTTTTTGTGGCTAAAATAACCTATTTTATTTTTTGTGACTATTTTAGCCCCAAACCAAGTTCCCAAACAATGCCATAATAAGTTTGGCACAATGATTCACACGATGAAAACGATGGTTTTATGCCCATTGTATCAAATAAATAAGAAATAGCAATTGCATAAGCTGTGTTAACCATATAGCTTTTATGTCCTTTCTAGTCTAAGCCATATTTGTTTTTAGTACTGGATCCACATGTTTCACAAGGTGTGTTTGGTTGAACAAATGAGTGCGTTACTATTTTTTCTTACCCAAATAATAATAATAATAATAATAATAATAATAATAAGGTTAAAAACTCACAATTTATAATTTATAAACTTATCCACAATTACATGACCAAAGAAAAAATAAAAAAAATAAGTCTTATATAATTGAATAATTTGATATGTCATTGTAGATAAAGTTATGTGAGTTTTTTTTTTTTAAGAGTTCCGCTTTCTTTTTGAAAAAAGGTACAAAATAATAAGAAAAAAACAAAAAGCAAAAAGAGTAAAAAAAAAAACAAAGAGTGGGTAGGGGGAATCATAATTTGGGACCCTCCCCCCTTAAATATCCTTATTTGCGTCTTTGACACCAATGCTTGCTATGAATCCCAATTGTTTTATCAAAAAATTTATCACCCCTTTCACATGGAATATAATTGGGATTCAGTCAATGTGAAAAGTAGTTAAATTTTTTTATAATTTCATGTAGTATGCTTAACATTTTTTTAAGTAATAATAAGGACAAAAAAGTTATTTTAGGCCACACAAAACCTAAGATTTTTTCCCTAATATATTGAAGATTAATTATATTAAATTAAATAATTATAATTTAACAACGTATATTTACATGCACAATAATTGCTAAGGTCAACAAACACCATAGAAAATAAAAGAAAAATAATCAATCTTTGCCTTTAATAAGAATTGATCACGTAATTTTCTAAATAAGAAAAGTGTACAAGAATAGCGGTCAACTGAATAAGCTCAATTAATTTATCTAAAATAAATCTAAGATACAAATTTTTTATGTCTATTTAAAATTCAATCTAGAATGTGTGTTCAATATAGGAAGGCTATAATCAACTTGCACTAATAATCTCAATATATATATATATTAATTATATATATATATATTAATTAAAGACAGTATGACTATATATTTGTTTAAATGAACTGTTAATCTTATAATATATCCTTGGATTAGTTGGTTAGAAATGATAAATATTCTATATTTGTTTGATCATTGAATTAGATACCAGGAAATGACTTTTTTTATTAAATCATATATTTGTTTGGGATATTATAGAGAAACATAAATGCTCAAAAGCTTATTTTATCCTTTTGAATTGTTTACTAAATAATAGAAATACTAAATCTAAATTATGATTTATATTTTATTTTTTGGCTAGAATTTTAAAAAAATTGAATAAATAGAACATTAACAAAAATTAAATAAATTTATTTTAATTTTTAGTTGAGACTTTTAAATTGCATTTTATTTTAAGTACAATGATTCGGAGGGTCAAAAATATCATTTTACCCTCTAATACAGAGGAGGAGTTATCTCACCATTTTGTATCCCACACCCCCCATAAGACATAATTTTCCCACAATTAAAGTATTGATAGTCCAATTAAACTATTAATCCGACTTACATTTTTGCATAAAATAAACATGAAATCCTATCATATCCTACCCTCCGATCCTCCAAACAAGGCTGGGGTTTGCCTCCAATTCATCATCTGGACTCGAAGGTCTAGTTCGGCTCATTAGGTTCACTTTTGGGTCATTTTTAGATAATTCGAACCGTTCAAATTTTAAGATATGTTGGGTACATTATTCCTGTTAAAAATCACATCGATCAAATAATAGATACAATGTATTCGAATCACTTTTTCATGAACTATTAATTTTTCGACCATCTAATTTTTTTCAGACAAAAGTGATCTGAATACATAGTATTTGTTATCCGATTGACATGATTTTTTATAAGAATAATGTACTCAATAAATTTCAAAATATGAACTGTTCTAATTTAGGGGAAAAAAAAACCCCCAAAAATAAGCCTAATAGGTCGAACTAGACCGAACTGTTTCACATATATGAACCGGAGACGGTCTGGCCCCAAACAAACACCCCTCAGGACTGGTTTGATTTTATTTACATATTTGATAAGAGTGTTGATAAGAACACATCTTAAACCCAAAAATAAAATAAAAAACATATTTTATAATTAATTAAAACAGTGGGGACCTATCATGTTTTAAATGTGCCACTATTTTTCTAAGGTCGTACAAAAAATGTCAACCCGTCAATTCCGTCCAATTTATACAGGCTTTCAAACGTCAATAATACTTGAGACCCCAATGGCTGACCCCACCGCCTCACTATTCTTTTGATTGATTCAAAATATATATATATATATTTTAAGTCTTGCTCTTACCGGGGTCATGTGGAGCTGGGGTCACCCACTGGAGGTCCCCAGCACGGTTGCGAAAAGCAGGTTGATTGGCAGTCAGATTTTGATAAAACGATCAAAAGTTAAGTTTTTATTTTTTTAAGTTATGTTATTTATTTTATTTTTTATAAAAATTAAAAATTAAAAAATTAATTTTTAATCTACTTCCCAAAATAAACTTAGGGATGATTTGAGATAATTTAAATAAGTGTACTTTTTAATTTTTTGTAAAATATAGATTGGGTTTGAAGTGATATGGTAGGGAGGTGATGTGACTTAAATAGGATGATATAACTTAGTTTGGGATGTTCTAAAAAAGTGCACTTTTTGACTTATTGACTTATATAGGTTAGGTTTGGGTTGGGTTTGATGTGATGTGTTGGAGAGGTGATGTGATTTAAATAAGATGATGTGACTTAAATAGGATAATGACTTTTTGACTTTTTATATTATCTAGGTTATGCCAAACTTGACCTTAATTATGATAGTAACTTTTTGACTTTTTTAAAGTATCCCAAACAAGGCCTTATATGATAAAAAAACTACTAATTAATTCATATGCATTTTTAAATTTGTCAATCAATTCTACTTATTTATATGCTTTTGCAAAATTATTATATATACATATATATATATATATATATATATATATATTTTGTCAATCAATAGAATATAATATGAAAAAAAATTATTCGTTTGGTTTTGTTTTAGAATCGTGATTTAAGTGTGGAGTTATGTTTTAAGTTATGAGTTATGTTTGAGATGTGCTAAATAAATGTATTTTTTATCCTTTTAGATTAAAAAATTGAAGAAAAAAATATAGATGTTTGAGTTAATTTTTTGACTTTTTATAAAAAAAAATATGTATTAAAAAATTGTATAGGAAAAATTTTAGTGAAGTAGACAACACGGCTAGTACAGTCTGGGCAAAGTAGTGAGCTGAGTAGGACATAGGAAATGGTTGCCTCCTTTTCGGGCTTGAATTGGACGGCATTGTTCGGCCCGTAGGGGGCCCACCACGGGTCCCTTTTTGCTAATCGAAACCGTTCAATGTGTAGAACTCATCGAGTATTATATACATGTAAAAAATCACATTGATTGGAAATCGATAACTATCTGATCGTATTAGTTTTTTGTTAAGCTAACATCATCTATTTTTTATACAAAGTTGATTTGATCATATAGTTAGCGATATCTGATTAATATGATTTTTTATGAGTATATAGTACTCGACGAGTTTTACACATTCAACGGTTCAGATTATCAAAACGAGACCCGTGATGGCCCCTATAGGCCGAACAGCACTGTATTGTTTGTGCACCTTGCCTGTGTAATTTTTCCAAAAAAGTCAACAAAATCTGTGGGGGAGACCGGCACCAGTTGTAATAATTTTTTTCATATATCCCAAATCAGGCCTTAAGTTGAGTTTTGAAAAGAGAAAATTTGTTTAATTATGAATTTTAAAAAGAGTTTTAAGTTGTATTTTAAAAAAATTTAGATTTATTTTTTTAAAATTTTTCTTAATTTTACTGTTTAGGGTAAATATTTTTTATTATAAATATTTATTTTTTTAAAAGTGTCCTGTATTAGTACATGCATGCGCTATATTTTTTTAAATAGTTTAAATATTTTTTAAAAATATTTAAAAATTTAAAATGAGTTGTACTTTTTTTATTTTAGATATATAATTTTTATTTTAAATATTTTATTTTTTAAAATATTTTTATCTTTTAATAGTTTAAATATTTTTAAAATATTTTTTTAATATTTAATTTTTTTAATTAATTTTTTTTAATCACCCATATATATCTAAATTATAACAAATTATTTGGCTAATACTTAAAAACATAACAATTTTTTTTTTTTGGAAAAAATAAAAAATATTTGTCTTCAAAAATAAAATAATTTTTTTTGAAATTTTATATTTTTTCAAAAAAATAAAAAAATAAAAAATAATTTTAAAGAACAAAATAAAAAAAATTGAATTTTGTTTTTTAAAATGGAGTTTTGAAAAGAATTTGATTATGAGTTTTGAAAATAATTTTTGAATTGAGTTTTGAATCGTATGTTTAGTTTTTTTTTTTTTAATTTAAATCATGATTTCAAAAACTAAGACCTGGTTTGGGATACTAAAAAAGGCCAAAAAACTAAAAAATTACTCAAAAAAGTTAAAAAGTTATCACCATTCACCAAAAAAAATATTAAAAAAATAATTTTACACATAATTAAATTTCAGACAACTCTGATGTCCCACAGCAAAGCTAACTTCTTGGAAAAATTGCACTTATTTAGGTGCACAAATAACACGGTGTTGTTCGGCCGTGGGGGTCCATCACGGGTCCCTTTTGAATAATTTAAACCGTTGAATGTGTAAAACTCGTTGAGTACTATATGCCTGTTGAAAATCACGTTGATCGGATATCGATAATTATATGATCAAATCAGTTAAACTTTATAAAATGGATAGTGTTATAGTTAACAGTTGAAAAAAAAAACTAATTCAATCAAATATCTATCGATATTCGATCAATGTGATTTTTTATAAGCATATGGTACTCGACGAGTTCTACACATTAAATGGTTTTGATTAATAAAACGAGACCCGTGGTGGGCCCCTACGGGCCGAACAACGCCTCCAATTCAATGCTCGAAAAGAAGGAAATCATCTCCGGGCCTACACTCCACCCACGCTGTCCTGAATTCATCCCACGGTACCACCTATTCCATCCGAATCTTCTCATATACACTAATTTATACAATTTTTTAATACATATTTTTTTATAAAAAGTCAAAAAGTTATCCCAACCAACCATATTTTTTTTCTCAACTTTTTAATCCAAAAATTCAAAAAGTACACTTATTTAGAACACCCCAAACAACCCCTAAATCAAACACTACCTATATCATTACATTCATAGTTTAACAATTATAGAAAGTCACTAGCCCAACAAAAAAATTCATAATAAAAAAGAAATAACTTGTTCAATTATCAGCCAACTTAAAATTGAGTCCAATGTGACAAAACTCTTCTAGTAATTTTTCCATTCACCTCACACTAGTAATTTCTTTATTTTTTATAGTAGCATTTTTTTTTTATTAAATTCTCATTCTATCAAAAATAATAATAAAATAAAATAAAATAAATGATTCGATTGATGACTCAACCAAACCAAACCAAACCAAAGCAGCCGGTCCACACCCGTACAATTTTTCCATTGTGCCCCACCTCTACCGTGTTTGATGTGATGATGAGTACTCTCTCTGGTGAAAAACTATTAGGTGGTCTTGGGACATTACGTAATAATATTTCTATCAATTGTGAACTTCATTCCTACCGTTCATAATATGTCTAGAACACTACTTGATTATGTTTTAAGATCACTAAGTAGGTGTTTGGCCCGTAGTAAAATAGCCTATGTTATTTTAGCACATCATTTTATTAAAGTTATAATTATTTTATTTAGGTCATCTCACTTCTTATTTGAGTCATATCATCTCTCTACCATATTACTTCAAATCTAACTCATAATTCACATTTTTTTATAAAAGTCAAAAAAATACTAATTTAACACTTTCCAAACAACTCCTAAATAATTTTTCTATTTAATTAAAATATAAATTAAAAAATTATTAAGTGATCTATGAACATCATATATATATATATATATATATATATATATATATGTATGTATACTTGAACCCATCAATCATCAAATGTTAAACGTGACGTTTGGGATGTGAATTTTTATTTTTATTTTTATTTTTTTGGTTTTTTAATTAAATTAGTGACAAAAAAATAAAATAAATTAAAAAATTAATAAGTTAAAGGGCAAATTACATATACCACTCGAGGTTTGGCTAAATTACAGATACCCCTGAGGTTTGAGAAATTACGAATTCCCCCCTGAATGCTATATTTGCATAAGAAATTATGGGGTAATTTGTTATGAAATATAAACCTCAGGAGGCAAATTGTTATGAAAATACAAACCTCAGAGGGCGGGATGTAATTTCCGAAATCTCAGAGGGGTATCTGTAATTTAACCAAACCTCGAGGGGGTATATGTAATTTGCCGTAAGTTAAAATACAACATCTAAATCATAATTATTTTATTTTTTCTCTTACAAAAGTTAAAAAAATCAAAAAGTCAATCTAAACGGTCTTTTTAATTGAAGTTAAAATAATCAAAAAGTTAAGAAGTCAACCCAATCTCCCAAACGAACCAATCTTCCTTTTTGTTTTTTTTTTTTATATTTCAATACAAATTTGTATATCTTATCATTTCATCGATCACAATATTCTTAAGACATGATTTAATTATGTGCCAATTAGGGTTGTATAAAATATCGTTAAAATCGCTAAAATTGTATCGATTTGTATCAATTTACACCGCTCTATCTATTAATCGTAATTTAAATTTTAAAATTTATAATCTGTCTTCGAAACTGGTTCGTTCTGCTATAGTTAATACATACATATATATATATATATATATATATATATATATTAACCTGTAATCAAATATCAAAGTAAAAATAAGTATGAAGAAGATTTAAAATGTGAAATTTATTATAAATTAATAGTTATATATGTTAAAAATATTATGTAAATTAATATTATATATTATGTAAAAACTTGATAATTGATTAAAATATTTTTCAATTCGTCAATTCATCCAAAATAGTTGAAATCATAATTTATTAATTTATCAACATACTAGTTTGTTATTCAATTTATAATTTTATTCTCAAATTATTCCAATCGCACCACGTACACCCGACAACTGGTGAATAACTTCTCATAGAAACGATAGCTTCGATATCACACTCGCCAGCCCAGCTGGCGTTATCGTCCTTTAACAATTGAATATAATTGGTGGGTACTGTCTCCCGTGCTTATCCCATTTTACATGTCTTCTTTCTAATGAAGGTGGTGGCTTCTCACTTGCGATATGATAGCTTGTTGGTCTTATTACGTTCACTTTAGGCTCCGTTTGGGACGATGAATTTGGGATTTTTTTTGGACTATTTTAGCTACAAAAAATAAAATATATTATTTTAATCACAAAAAATAAAACATCACATTCAACTCATAATTATTATACTTTTTTCTCACAAAAAAAGTCAAAAAAGTCAAAAAACTAAAAAATCTTTCCCAAATCAAGTTTTTTAGACCAAACTAAAATAGTCAAAAAAGTTAAAAAGCCAAAAAGTCAACCCAGTTTCCAAACGAAGCTTTAGACTATTATGGTTCATTTGAGATGTATAACTTTTTAGTTTATATATATATTTTTTTTTGAGATTAAAAAGTTTTATTTAGGATAAATTTTTTGATTTTTGAAATTTTTATAAAAGAAAAAATAAAATAATTATACATTAGATGTGATATTTCGTCATATTTAACTAAAATAACTTATTTTTTCATATATAATTATTTTAACCCCAACCTTTATTCTAAACAGAGTTAGATAATGTCTCAATGGGATCACATAATTAAATGTGGTGTTATCATTTATAAGAAGCCTACAATTTAAGTGATTCAGTTTAGTTAATAGGCTTAAGAGTATATGTGTTATGGACCTAATGTGTAGATACCAGTTGTATAATTTTTATTTCTATGAGGGCCAGAAATAGAAATTAAAACATATTGGTTAAAGTTGGTTTTCATTACCTTTCAGTTTTAAAACCAATAATGGTTAATTTATTGGTTTTCATTACCTTTCAGTTTTAAAACCAATAATAGTTAATTTATTGGTTTTCATTACCTTTCAGTTATGAAAACCAATTACAACCTTTAAAAGGTTATGGTCCCTATTCCTTCCCAAGGTGAAAGATAAGAACACTGTTTTGTTTTTCTAAATTCTCTCAAAGAGAAACATAAGGCACCAAAGGGGAAAGGATTAGAAGGCAATAACATAGTCAATATCAAAGGTTTTATTGACAATCAGACGCTTCCGTTTAACCGTTCATCGATGGATTCAGGTATGTCGTTTTAGTCTTATTTTCTTGATGATATACATGGTAGATGATCCGAAACATGAAGTTTCATGTTCTGAAATTTATGTTTACAGCCCACATATCTAGATTTTTCCCATCTTTAAATTAAAAAAAAGGATAAATTACACTTTGTCCTGGTTTGGCATGTCTTGAAAAAGATAAAAAGTCGAAAAGTTACTTAGAGAGCTAAAAAGTTATCACTATTAAAAAAAATACAAAAAAAATAAATTTACACATAAAAAAATACAACTCAACTTTTTGCTGAAGTGATGGGCTGGCCACGTAATTGATCTGCTGTACTAGTCTAAAAATAATTGCCTCTTTCGTGGGCAACCATTTAGACTCTGTTGTTTGGCCCGTGAGGGCCACAACGGGTCACATTTTGATAATCTGAACCGTTCAACATGTAGAACTCGTTGAGTACTATATGCTTGTAAAAAATCATGTTGATCGGATATCGCAAACTTATATAATCAAATCAGTTTGTATAAAAAACAGATGGTTTATAGTTAACTGGTGAACAAAAACTAATTCGATCAATGTGATTTCGATATCCGATCAATGTGATTTTTTAAAGGCATATAGTACTCGACGAGTTCTACATATTGCATGGTTCAAATTATCAAAATAGGACTCGTGGTGGGCCCCACAGGCCGAATAGTACAGTCCAAATGATTGCCTTGCGAAGGAGGCATTCATGTCCTTATCTCTTACACTCTGCCCAGAAAAAGTGCCGTACAGCCTATTACACTTACTTCTCCTACACATTTATTTATACATTTTTTTATTACACATTTTTTCGTAAAAAAAGGAAAAATTAACCCAAACATCCATCATTTTGTCCTTAACTTTTTAGGCCAAGTTTGGCATGAGGCAAAAAAGACAAAAAGTCAAAAAGTCACTATCCTATTTAAGTCACATCATCTTATTTAAGTCACATCACCTCTCTAACACATCACTTCAAACCCAACCCAAACCCAACCCATATTTCATAAAAAGTCAAAAAGTGCACTTATTTAGTCTTCCCAAACTAGGCCTTAGTCAAAAAAGACAAAAAATACACTTATTTAGCATATCCCAAACAACCCATTTTTCTCCCTAAAATTTCATCCATTTTTCACTTTGGTCCTTTAAGTTTGATTTTCCTCGCTCTGACTCTTCATGTTTGCAATCTTTCTCACTTTGGTCCTTCATGTTTGTAATCATTCTCACTTTAACCTTTTAAATTTGATTTTTTCCACTTTGGCCCTTTCACATTCTATCCTTCTCACTTTGATCATTTATATTTGCAATCTTTCCTACTTTACTCCTAGACTAATTTCTATCCAAAAAATTAATAAAATCTGTCACATCATCAACATATCAGCTCTATGTGATAATACTTAAAATAAATTTTAATTTTTTTTTTTACTAAAGACTAAAAAAAAATTTCAATTTTTTGTTTTCTATTTTTTATTTTTTGCATTTTTAGTGAATTTTTTGCATCACATGTGGAGCTGATGTGTTGATAATGCAGAAAATTCTGTTAGTTGGATGGAAGTTAATCTATGAGTAAAGTGGAAAAGATTACAAACATAAAAGGTTAGAGTGGAAACGGTTGCAAATATGAAAGGTTAAAGTGAAAAAAAATCAAACTTAAAAGGTCAAAGTGGGAAGGATTATAAATATGATGGGTCAAAATAAAAAAAATCAAACTTGAATGACTAAAATAAGAAATTGGTGAAACTTTAAAGAGGCAAAGTATAATTTCCCCATTAAAAAAATCTATCCATAATTTGAACGTAATAAAGTTTTTTGAGAACGTAATTAATATAAAATTTCGTATTGGTTAGATATTAATATACGCACCAGATCAATTTCTGATTTTTTTGATAAATAAATCCGAATTTAAATATTTTTATTATTTGTCTAAAAGATTATCTATAGGTTCAAAACTTATTTATACCCAAAAAAAAAATTAAACATTGGACCTAATAATGGCAGCGTTTAGAAAGTGATTACTTTTTTTTTTAAAATTATTTAATTATTTTAATAGACTATTTTAATCTTTATATTTGGGAAGATAAGTTAAATTTTTTATTTAATTGTTATATTAAAAAATATGTTTAAAATGATATGAGAAGGAAAATGATAAAATTGTCCCTAAATAATTAAATGATTGGTGTGATTTTTAAAAAATTTTACGGTCAAAATGATCTTTTTCACATGCCTGACAATAGGGGTGTTTGCGGTTCAGATTTGGATGGTTTGCGGATCGGTTTAGACTTGCCCGCATCTATGCGGTTTGGGGAAAAGACAACCCGCAACCACCCACAGTGCAATTTGCGATTTGTGCAGATAGGATTTGCAGATGTGCAGGCGGTTTGCAGTTTGAACTTTTTTCTTCAAAAAATTATTTTTGAGCCATATTTTTTCCCCTATTTTGTAAATATTTATTTTGGGTCATTTTCTCCCCATTTTCTAAAATGTTCCAACGTTAATAATTAATGAATTAAAACTTATAAAATTAAAAACACAATAAAATCAATTCGTAATACAAACAAATCATTCAAAATCTTAAATCAAATCATAAATTAACACAAACACATATTTTAAAATCCTAAACTAGAACTTTATATTCATTAAGAAATTTAAAATTCTAAATCACATTTCATCCAGGACAAGCTCAGTTATGTAACAATAATAATATAATCAATATTTATTCAGTTTCAGTTGATATAATATTATTAGCAAATGTAATGCTAGAGTAAGTTCAAAGAATAAAGGGTATTTTGTTTTGGGCAAAAATATCTAGATGGGATATAAGAATGAAATTAACGATTAAGATAAGATGATAATAATAATAATAATAATAATAATAATAATAATAATAATAATAATAATAATAATAATAATAATAATAATTGAGGACGGGTTCTTGCGAGTGCGGGTTAAACCCGCAACCCACAAACATGTCATATTTTAAACCGTATCCGCCCACATTATATTTGTGAAATCGCCCATTTATATACGGATTGAACAAATTAGGCAATTTTTACAGATCAGATAAACCGTTGGCCACCCCTACCTACCGTCCTGTGGCTGGTTATAGGTTTTGCTTCTATATATATTTTTGACTTTTTATTCATTTATTTTATTTGAGGCTATTTTAGCCTCTAAATTAAATCCACTTGCTAATAGACTTTTCACCAATTAATTTTATTAATAATGACAAATTTATAAAGTAGAAGTAAAGTAATTTGAGTAAAATTATTATTATTATTATTTTATGAAAGTCCAATTATTTTATATGCATGATCGATATTATTTTTATGTTGTTAGTTTTATAATTGATTATATATTTGCAAACTTAGGTCAAGTTTGGCATGTGGCAAAAAAATCAAAAAGTTAAAAAGTTATCACAATGCATCAAAAGTAAAAAATTACGGCTGTACAACTCTCAATCTTAATTTTTCCCTACACACTAATTTATACAATTTTTTAATATATATTTTTCATAAAAAATCAAAAAGTTAATCCAAACAACTATATTTTTTTCCTCAACTTTTTAATCCAAAAAGTCAAAAAGTGCACTTATTTAAAACATCCTAAACAACCCCTTATATATCAATAATCATATGATAAAATTATTATATATCTGCAAACTAATGTATCAATAATCATATGATAAAATTATATTTATTTTATAATATTAAATAATAAATATAAATTTAAAATCGAATTATATGGAGTATTTTTTACATGAATATATTTTTGAACCACCCTTTATAAAAACCAACAGTGGAGATGATTCCACCATGTGGAGAGTCTCAATCCTTTCTAAGACGAGCAGTGGACTTGGGCGTAATCCAAACGATACTTCATTCACTCACTCCCGTTACTGCTCAAGTCTATTCAAAACTCCTCCCAACACCCCCAATTTCATATATATATATATATATATATTCCTTGTAGCTGAAACTGTCCGCCACAGTTGAGAATTTGAAGAACGGCCATGTCTCTCCCCCTCTCCAGCTTCGAAGCCAGGTCTCTCTCTCTCTCTCTCTCTCTCTCTCTCTCGTTTGTTGTTTTTACGGTCTTTTCTTCTATAATTTGCCTAATCTTTTGTGGACTGAGCAGTCTTGCTTCATTACATTGGTTTGTGGAAGCTGTGTGGTGGCAGATTTTGAGTACTTTTGTCAATATAACCTCTGAGACGATTATGTAATATTATTTAATGATCGGGAAATTGTTTGATTCGTTGACAAATTTCTTTGATCGGTAGATAGATGATCATATGATTGACTGGCGGAGGGAGACTGACTAACTAATGGCTAATGTGAAGAAATAATAATTTGATTATCAATCAATCTATCAATATTCTTATAAATTTTGTTCCTTGATTTGTTCCTTTGGTCTTCTTTCGTTTCTCTTATTTTTCGTGTGTCTGTCTTGTTATTCGACTCCTCTGTACTATCACAACTCGTGAAATTTTGTAATGGATTTATTAGGGCTAAATAAAGTACCTTGTCATAAACAAACAATCCTCATTTGATTGAAATCGAATGAATTAGGTGCGATTTGGCAATTGTTTATTTAGTAACTTTTATTTTATTAGAATTTAAAAATAATAATTATAATTTAAGCCTTTGGTAGTTTTTAATTGGGGAAACTAACTAACAGTAATGTCAGAAAAAAAATAATTACGAAAAGTAAAAAATATTATAAATATTAATAATTATAATTATAGTTTTTTTATTAATTTATAATTAATTTTAAGTACCTCACTATTGTGTAATTGTCCTTTGTTAATTTTATTTTATTTTTGTTAAGGAGAGAGTTTTGTATCTTTTGTTCTTTTTTTTGAAAAAAATATTATATTACCCCTACTCTATTATTGTAGCAGAAAAACAACCTGTCTGCGTCATTTACTTTGGCTTTTTAAAGCCAAAAACATAGTTTATTCCTCCTTTGGAGACTAGAGTTTTTAGTTAAAAAAAAAAAAAAAAAATCAAAAAAATCACTATAAATTATCACATCATTCTTTTTAATTTTTTTTTTTTTACATATTTTTGTAAAAAGTTCAAACATAAACTAAAATACCTAAAATGGTTCCTGGGCCAATGTCCTGAAATCCATGAGCCATGGTCCAAGCCAATCCTTCTGTGATTTTGTAGCCTTGAATTTTTAATTTCTTAAATCCCAAGTCCGTCATAAAAGCGGAGGCTTCTAGTATGTTAGTGCCAGCTGTAGAATATGGAAATGTTGTTGTTGATAGATAGCAGTGGAGAACTCAATTTCCCATGCTTGTCATGATTTACAAAAGGTAGAACAAAAGTGAGCATGTTAGTATATATCATAAGAGAGCCCTCTGCATACTTAGCCAAACTGTCAGCAACATCATTTTTATATAAACCTCTGCCTCTTTGATCCAAAAAAAAAAGAAAAAGAAAAAAGGATGGCTATAAAGGTTACTTTACTGGAGAAGAAGTCTAATTAGATTTTAACAACTATTTGAATATATATATATATATATATTAAATAAAGAAACAATAAAAAAGAAACAAACAGGGTAGGTACATAAAATGAACAATTAGATGAAGAAAATAAATAATTATATGGGGAAGAGGGGAAAAAGAAAAAGAAAAAAGAGGTTTAAGAATGAAGTGCTAGTCAAAATGGTTGGCAAGGAGATACCCATCAGCAGAACAGAACTTTATGGAGAGGCTCAACACAGTAAATTTGGTGCTTTTATGCCTTGATGCACTCATGTACGACCCATCCAACATGGGTTTTGTACACGGATACAATGAGAAAGTCTCTTAAATGTTTATATGGAAATGAGTTGAAATATAGGATATTTTAGTAGTAGTTCAATTAATTTTTTGAAAAAAGGATAGGAATTGTTAGAGATTAGCCATTTTGAAGAAAAATAATGAGAATGAATGAAACAAATTTGGATTCAAAATCCATTTAAAAATACACGTCCTTGTGTGGCCCAACACAATATTCATTGGCAAGTCTGCCAGTAAGTTAGCATCTTGGTAGTTGCACCATTCATGAAGATCTTACTAGTTTAACAAGATGACACCAAGTATAAGAGACAAGCTGTGTGCAAAGTTCCTAATTGATTTAGCAAATATAGTATTATACGATTAAATTCTTATGTGTTTATTGCGCTCTGTTATCAGAATCTTACGATTCGCAATTCGATTTGCGATTCGATTCACGATTTGGTTTGTAATTTTTGCAAAATCGATACAAACCTATGAGGGAATCTATTTTGGAAGTGAATCGTACGATTCACAATCGATTCACGATTCGATTCACTTTTGCGATTCATGCAATTCTTGAAACTATTGTGTTTGACATATTTTCAACTCTTTCTTTCTCTATCTTTTTATTGAAAGTGACATAACACAATCTCTAACAGCATTTAGTACCAAAATAATCAATATATATACATGATTTATTATTATTTTAGTGATTATGGAGTTTTTAATAGAATCCAATCAGATTGAGTCAGACCCAATATGTTTTTAAGCTTTCTTCTCATTTTTTTTTTCTATTAAAAAATCATAATATATCTTCTAAAGATATTCAAGATTAAAGTAACTTACACCGTAAATTATCTATTGCTATTTTATTAAATTAAATATAGTTAAATATTACATGGGTGAGGTCACTTGTACATTTTAAAATGTTTTAGAAAAAAGATCATAAATAATGCTTTCTTATTATTTGGTTATTGTTACTTGAAAAAGTATGTGTGCTTATTGTCCAAATATCAATATCGTTGTCAAATTATTGTTACTTTGAAAATTGAGAATTTGTCTTTGTTTATTGTCTTTATTAAGAATGGTTGATAAGAAATATCTAAAAAATGGAAAATGTAAGATGGTGATCTTACATAGTAATCTTTATTAACTTCTTATCTATTAAACCATATAATCATCATTCAAAACAACATTTTCATTGACTTAAGTCTAAATATTTCGTATTCCTAAGATATATTTAACATCTAAGTGTGTAAATATATTTTTTAAAGTAATTTAATAGAAGTGACCGAATCTTTACGATTGATGATTCACGACTCGGTGCGAAGCCATTTCGATTCACGATTCAATTTCTATTTGACAACTATGCTTTTCAGCCTATAAGACTTGATATGCTTTTGGAACAAGGGAAACAAAAACATAGAAAAGAAAAGATGACAGCCCTTCAAAATTGAAGGGAAGCTCTTTTTTCCATTTGAAGGATCATACTTGATCAGGTTTGGATGCATGAAGCTTTTCGCCTTCTTTCAGAGAGAAGATGAAGTGATGAAAACCCCTTGAAAAGTAATGAAGCAATTTTGTGTATTTTCCTTTCCTTGGGATCTGTTGCTTGAATGTTTTTCTGCTATTTTGCTCGAGCCACATCCTTTGTTAATCATAAATGCATTTTATTCTTGTGGCACCTTTAATTCGAGTTGAGTTACTTGTCACTGGTGTGCAAATAAGTGGACCTTATTAAATAATTTTTTATTAATTTTCTTGCTAATCATTGCTACCTCTGTCATTTCTCATATGTGGACCAGTTTCTAACCATTGATTCTTATGAACTGCATTATATATATAACTAAAATGAAGGAAAATAATTGTCAAGAGTGGATAGCTTCAATGTTTTTATTATTTTAATGCTTTCTCTGTTTTCTATACACTAATGAACCTAGATTGATATTGCAATTTGTATTCCTTTTGATGCTTTCTTAATGCACATTTCTCATTGATTTGGGTGCTAGGTATCTTGATTCTTGCAAGAGACAAGAGGTGCTCCCGAATTCAACAGTTTTAACATGGTTTTACGAGGTCATCCTTTATTGTCTTTTTACTAAATTAAGCTATGCTGGAGGATGAAAAGATTTATGATATCAATAGTTACTTATGCTTTGGATTTTTGTTATAGTTTTTTTTTCCCTTCACAATGCGTAGGGGGTATGGATAACTATTCTTTTAGTCTTGAAGTACTGAATTGGTAGGATGTCACACTTTCTGTTCTTTCGACAATGAAATATGAGTCTTCTCTTACTATACCCATGCAAATGAACCCCATCTGTTTGTTATACTGTTATGACATTAATTTTTTTCCATCTGGTTACAGAACTTCAGTTTTTTACTTCTTTATAGCTTGCACCATTTTTCTGTTGAGCGTGATGAAGTTTATTGCATTGACTAACATTTTTCCTTATCACTCAGGCAAAGACTCAGAAATCCATTTACCAGAAGTGTAATATGGTCATTATATTGGATGACCTAAAGGATGCCGATTTCTCTCCACTTATCGATGTTTTCCTGGCAATTGACTCTTCTGAAATTGATGCAGTTGACATAATTCAGGAATCACACTGTGCCATAAACAAAGATCATGTTATGTCTTTGTTGCGTACGATCAATTCAAAGCTCCGAATCGTTGATCTCAAGGATATGTCACTTGTGGACGACTTCTTCTGTTCTGTGTCAGTGCTTTCCTGAACATTAATACTTTCAAATGATCTAGAGTTCCTGTGCATTAATCATGAATATAGTTTAAATTTTGCTAATCTTCCAGTTTACCCTTTGTCGCTCTCTATGTGAAAATTTTAAAAATGAGGCAAAGAGAGTTTTCAGACATTCAGCACAATTTTTTTGTAACACTCAAATCGAGCAGTAGGAATAGAAAATATTTGTCTGGGCTAATAACGAGTTAAATTGATGGTTTCTACTAATCTAAGGTTATTGATTTTAACTCCTTGATCAATTTGGGATTTCTCCAGGGATCCTTCCCAGGGTGGTTTGTCTTGCCAAGTTTTGAACCTGAGGTCTTCTGAGATCCGAGAGCTCTACATAGTGGGAATGTTCAAGCAACTACACACCCTTAATCTGGACTTTTGTACTTCTCTTACAAGTATGCAGAAGGATTGTTTCGCTTGCTTGCCGAATCTGAAGCGTCTTTCAATGTGTGAAACAAGAGTTGCTGATCTGTGGACAACTAGTGCTGCCTTGTCAAAAATTCCTTCATTGGTGGAACTCCGGTTTCAAAATTGTTTGTGTTGCAAAGGGACTGGTCCTTGCCCGGTGTCATCCAGTGCAAAAACAGATCTTGATTGTGACAGAACTGAGTCAGGTATTTGAAGAAAAAATTGTACATTTAAGGCATGAACAGGAACTTGTAATCTATTTGTTATTTGTTTATGGTTCGTGAGACTCAAAGCATGACTGAAGATTCATTGGATCATTGTGTGGTTGAATTTTCAGGTCATCTTCAAACACCAGGTTTAGTGGAGCAATCATCCGATTCCCTTGCTGTCTGGAATGGAAAGTCTAATTTGCCGATTGAGGTTAAAACATAGTTTCTCTAGTGAAGTTGTCGATTTTACTATTTCAACAAGAAACTATCTCTTGCTAATGGATTTTCAAATCTTTTTAGCAGGTTGCTTTTAGCAAATTGCGTACTCAAGACGGAGATGAATCTCCTACTAGTGCACTTAACTACAACTTCGAGTTAGAGGATGCCTCTACCACATTCAAGAATTATGTTTCACATCATCCTTCGCCTATCTGCTTTGAGAAATATTATAGGGAGTACATGATTGTCTCATTGCCTCGCTTGGCCGTTTTAGATAATCTGCCAATCAGAAAGTTGGAAAGGGAAATGGCCAAGATTATCTTTTCGGAATATTATGAGTTCTTACCATATAGACGACAGCACAAAGAGAGTGTTGTCAGCGTTTTACATATGCGTGAAACTGGAGTGAGTAGAATTCACCACCAAAACTCATCCCGGCCAAGGCAGCCGCTGTCTTATAGAAAAAGCCAACATTTCTACTCTAGGTCTCTTTGTGCTGCCAAACTTGGGTCTTCTGCATGGCCGCTCTTACATCCAGTGTCTAACATTTGCCACATTATCAAAGAAGAAGTTAAGAGCCTTCGGCCAAGGCAGTTTGAGTATCATCCATCAAACTCTAGTCTTATGGTTTTCGGAACTCTAGATGGGGAAATAGTCGTTCTCAACCATGAGAATGGGCATATTGTTGGTTATCTCCCATCCCTTGGACCTATGAATAGTGTTCTGGGCCTCTGTTGGCTTAAGAAGTATCCATCCAAGGTATGCATGAAGTTAACTTTAGTAAATTATATGATGGAGAATTCAGTTTGCTTTCCAATAACTATCTTTAGATGCATATTTCTAACTTTTTTTTGTATTATATCAGAATCTTGCTTTCCACTTTGTTTTGGGAAGTGACTATTTTAGTTGGCTTTTTTATTTTTTATGAAAAGACGCACAAAAAAATAGAGAGAATAGTTGACTTGTAGGTAGTGCCTTTTTGGCATTTTTAGATTGTTTCCAATTTTTTTTGGGGAAATAATTGCACAGTAGGTGCAGCAAAAAGAAATTACAAAAACATGAAAAAGTATATTATTTCAGTTATTAAAATGTATAAACTTTTTCATATTTTTGTAAAATTTTTTTACTGCACCCACTGTGCAGTTAGTTTCCCAATTTTTTTTAAGGGTATTTATGTTGTCTAGAAGCACAATATATATACATATATATATTTAAAGCCAAATGTTATGATGCAAAATGCACTTGAAATGCTTTCCATTTCCTGTAGGATACATGCCTTAGATTTAAGAATCAAAACCCAATCTGGTTCACCATGTTTGCCATCTTTTATCAAATTTTGTTAATCAAATTACAGCAATAATTCTTTATATGCATCAGGTGTGTTCGAGGCAAAGTCTCTCTCTCTTTCTCTCTCTCTCTCTCTCTCTCTCTCTCTGTGAAAAAATACTGTTGAATATAAAAAGAAGAGCAACGCAACCAGAAAACTCTGGTCTGTGGAGATAGGCTTATGAACAAATGCTTCAGAGGAGCATTTTGATGCAATTATCCTTGAACAACACTCTCCATTCTCTTAAAATCATTGAACTTCATTATTTGAATATTCAGTATCCACTAGTTCTGAACAAGAGCACTTCAATTTTTACTATTACAGCATTCAAAGTGACCTTTATCAGATGGAAATTGCTAATAATTGTTTTTTTTTTTTTTTTGAATTGGATAATCAGTTCCTTACTGGTTCAGATAATGGTTCCTTGAGATTATTTGACGTTAACCATATGCTGCCGAATATTGCGGATGGCTATGCTTCTCCCAGTAATGTTACTTTTGGTAACTTTGAGCAGCTGACATCTGTTCATGTCAATTCAACGAATGAACAGTTTCTTACTAGTGGTTACTCGAAACATGTTGCGCTGTATGACATTGACAGTGGAAAGTGTTTACAGTTATTCAAAGATATACATCGAGGACCCATTAATGTTGCTAAATTTGCTCACCACTCTCCTTCCATATTTGTTACTTCATCCTTTGACCATGATGTCAAGATGTGGGACCTTCGGCAGCAACCTCTACAACCTTGCTATACAGTTTCAAGCTCAAGAGGAAATGTAATGGTTTGCTTCTCACCTGATGACCACCATCTGCTTGTGTCAGCTGTGGATAATGAGGTATTGCTCTTGAAATAAGATTTGCACTATAGTTTTCTAGTGTAGAATAACCATAAATGGTGTTCTTTGATGGTACAAGATTGGGACTAACAGCTGTTAAGGTACCAGGTTAAACAGCTTATGGCGGTAGATGGGAGACTTCACACAAAATTTGATCTGCCTTCAACAGGAAGTGCCCACAATTATACTCGGTCATATTACATGAATGGAAGGGACTATATCATCAGTGGGAGTTGTGATGAACCTGTTGTTCGAGTTTGCTGTGCTCAAACTGGAAGGCGACTTAGGGATGTTTATTTGGAGGTGTACATTTCTCACATAAACATAACCATGTCTGCGCTCTTCACTACTTGTTAATAACTGCCATTTTGAAGATGTCACGTGCATTTTGTTCATTGCAGGGTAGGGGCTCGGGAAACTCAATGTTTGTGCAATCCTTAAGGGGTGATCCTTTTAGAGTAAGTTATCTCTGCTTCAAATTTAATGTGTTATCATAATAGCATTATAGTTCTTTTGAACTTGGAAGTTCTGCAAAAGTTGTTCAACCCCTGTTGTTTGAAGAGTTATCATCCCTCTATAAACATCATGAATATTTCTAGGAGTAAAATATTCATATTCTTTCCTTGTTGAGATAAGAATCTGAGCATATATATTTCTGCTCTTTTTGTTTGTTTGGGAATCTAAAACCAGGATTTTCAAATGGCTATCTTAGCAACCTTTACGCATCCCAGCTCAAAGTCGGATATCATCAAGGTAACTTTTATGCATTCTTGTCCTTTGTGTTGTTATCTTTGGAAGCTCTCCTTTAGAACAATTAATATCAATAGGTCTCTACACAGGTCAATTTGCTTGCATCCAGCCATGACACAAAAGAATATTCATGTGATCGTCATTTTAGCCCTTCGTCTGGTTTGGGAGGTTGACGGATATCTCTTTTCTGTTAATTAATGTAAATATGTGTATGAATGTATGTATACATCTCCAAATCTATGTAAATGTTGAGAAGTGTACATTTGTTGTATTAAATTAGTATATATAATTTGTATTCTTTTTGGTGGCTATATAGTTGTGTCCTATACTGGTTTTATCTCAAGACTTCTCCAAAAATGGTGCAAATTAGGGGTGAAGACTCGATCTATGGATATTGGTATAGCCATGCTGCTTGAATGACTGTTGTGTGAATAGGGATGATTTAGGTTGTGACAGAATTTGACTTTCAACTTGAGCCCTTACCAAGGGAGAGGCTTTTACTTCCTAGAGGTTTTATCATTCATATATCATATTGAAAAGTTGATTACTTTTGCCTAATTGCTTGGAAAGTGACTGTTTTCGTGTGTCCAGCATCTCAATGTGGGTTTAATCTCGAGTTGGTTTTGTGTTTTTCCTTTCTAACACTGTTTGGAACACATGATTAAACACAAAGTGACATAGAACACTCACACAAGTAGTGTGGCCCTCTCATGTCATAGGAGTGTAGCTCCATAGTTGTCGCACAACTTTTGCAAGTGTTTCGTGTTATTTTATGTAGCAGAGTTCTGCATCCATTGGTCATTCCCTTCCTCACACCAAAGATTATTCTCTCTTAAAACTCTTCTTTAATTTCTGTGGTCGAGTTCTGTGTTCCTCAAATACCCGAGGAGCCTTTATCTCTTCATGAAAAGAGTTGACTGCACTGAGACAGGAGGCTACGCAATCCTGATGTCTAAACCATCCAAAGATTAGTAATTTTTTTAAAAGCATACAGGAAAGACACGTACCCAGTTGGGAGTGATCCATCACATTATGGAGGGGAGGTGAGTTAGTAGGGTTGAAACTCATAAATTTTGATAATTTGTCACGTGGGTTTTGCGTCAAATCTCCCTTTCTTTGTATTAGTATCTGATTAAAAATATCACTTGTGATCTTACACGTATGTATATCAAAGCAGTGAAGTAGAAGCTTCGTTGTGTCTGCTGAGTGGTTGACTGTAAATAATTGCAAGTGGGGGTTTTGCTGAACAGCTTGTAATCTTGCAAGAATGAATTAAGCCCTCCTATTATTATAAAATAAAACGACATTATTTAAAGAGTTAGACATATAGACGACAAACTGACTGAAGTAATATTTATTATTATTCTTGAAATTTAATTTTTGAAAATCTTGAGTTTTAGAAGCTGCGTAGTAAGCTTCGCAAACAGCGAAGAACTCGTTTTGTAACCCAAAGAGTCAACAAAAGACAACTGGTACACCAGTCCGCATTCCCCACTACCAACCACACCCACTATCACCCCCACAAGTTTATACTTCAAAACAGTCTGTAATGAAGCTGTACGTGTATATATGTATATATTTTATTTATTTTTTTCTTCTTCTATACAATAAATAATTCTATCATGGATTACTTCCTAGGTTCTCCTCTCCTCCTCCCCACCAAGACCCACCTCTCTCTCTCTCTCTCTCTCTCCCTCCCCATGTTAGATAATAAAATATGGGCAATGTTATATAAACCAAAAAAATTTATAAATTAATAGGATTAATGTCTAAAATTAGAAAAGTAAATGCTTAAGCTTGAGTGAGAATGCCTTGTCGCTTATTAACTCTTTTTTGTCGGCTTTTATTTTTTATAATAACTGTGTGTCCAAACCAATTTATGTATATCTTGACTAATCCAGAAATTCTGAAATTAATAATCGAGCAAACCTCTAGTGGCTCTAAAGTTTTGTTAGTCAAGGATCTAAATCCTCTCCAACTACAACTAACATAGAACACTTTTATCCATATCAAGTGTTGAATAATAACCGGAGCCGTTAGTTGAGTTGCTTTTGCTCTATAGGTTCCTTTTATTATTGCATATCATCTTAGTTTGTAATAAAATAGGTGTACTATTATTCACAAAATAGAATTTCGAGTCTTAAAATATGTATTTCGTGACATTTGACCCATAAAAGTTTTAATTTTCTTAATTTTATCTTTAAAATTTTACATATGTATAAAATTTTAATTGAATGATCATTTGGTCCCTAAAATATGTATTTTGTGTAAGTTTGGTCTTCAGAATTTTTAATAATTTAAATTTCATCACTAAATAATAATAAAGAAAACGAAACGTAATTTTATAATGTCAAAATTGATAAAATTAAATTTAAAGAGACTTAAATGATAGTGAACCCATATTTTAGGGATTCTGGTCGAATTTTATTATTATTCAAATTAAGAGCAAATAATACTAATACCTCTTTAGATGTGGTCCAATTATATCCCACCCCCTAATATTCTAAAAATTACATTTTCACCTCTGTTGTTAATAGTTATATTTCACAAACCCCTGCTTATATAAAAGACAACAACTCCTAATAGAAAAATAGAGGAATTTACATTGGAAAAAAAAAAAAAAAAAGAAGTAAAGTAAAGGAAAGGAAAGGAAAAAAACAAAAGAAGTAAAACAAAGCAAGAAAAGAGAGAGTGCATGAGTTTAATATCTTCATTCTATCTAAATAATTACAGAGAGTTAGTATAATTTCTCAAACGTCAAGGTTAATAAATTGAAAAGTTCAGCCCACACTTCTCTTTAAAATCCTGCTATTAAAGAACGGGAAACTGAAACCTTATAACTAACACAGATAGGGCAACTTCAGACGATGTAGGGCACATTCCAACATGATATGTATTAAATCCAAATCACAAGAGGTGTAAGTGTAATTTACCCTTCAATTAATGATTCAAATGACAATCTAAAATCAGACTAATTTGACTAAAATTAAAAATCTTTAAAACGCAGAACATACTACAGATACGGAATAAGTGTATTTTATACAGATACTATTATGTTAATATATTTCATAGGTAAACCCGTACATGATCACTATAAATACCCCCACCTAAAGGCCCATAAGATCCATCACATCTACAACACACATCCCAGTGGTTTAGTTCACAGCCTATATTGCCATTCCAGTCTCTCAGTTTCTCCCATCTTAAAACTCTCTTTCATACAAGCAAAAATGAAGCTTGTTTTTGCAGCTTTGCTTATTGTTTCACTGGTTCTGAGCTCCTCCTTCTTCCAAGCCACCATGGCGCAGGCTACCCCCCCAAGTAATCTCTCTCTCTATATATATACGCACATACATACATAAATACATTGCATAATTATCTGACTGGTCTTGCTTTGTTGATTATTTTGAAGGTGGTTATCCCTGCGATTCCAAGTGCACAGACAGGTGCTCCAAGGCAGGAGAAAAGAAACGTTGCCTGACAGACTGCGGGATCTGCTGCAACAAGTGCAAATGTGTTCCGTCAGGGACTTTCGGAAACAAGTCAGAGTGCCCTTGTTACAGAGACATGCTCAACTCCAAGGGCACATCCAAGTGCCCTTAGAGAGAGAGATACTTGTTCACTCCCCCCATTTCCCCACCTTTGTCTCTTACTTTCATCTTAGTTCTAGCTAGCTATTGATTGATTGTTTAATAAGTTTCGGTTAGTAATAAGGAAGTGCTTTTTCTCACTTTTGAGAGCAAAAATGAATGTGAGAAATTATTTATGTATCCAAAAAAAAAAAAAAAAATTGAATATGAGAAATTTGACTGTCAAAATTGAGAAAAAGTGTATCCTAAAAGCTTACCGAAGGAATGCCGGGGTACGTATATAATTATGTTCGTCTCAAGCTTATGTGGCTGGTAATTAAATTTGGGAGGCATTGTTGATTCTGTGTATTTTTTCTGTGGACGTAATAAAACTTTTTTGTATTATGGTGTTAATGAAGGGGTACATTGCATTGTGATTCTTTTTAGTCAAACTTGCCTAAAGGTTTGGGAGTCATTGCAATTTTCGGATGTTGTGTGGATAGTCTAAAATTGTTCTCATGTGTAGTCTTACATTGTAGGTAGTGTTTGGATTGCTGGAATAATTTTGAACATGAAGGGATGGCTATTCTTTGACCTTACAATGGACTAACCTTTCTTCTAAATTGGTGAATAATAATTCCATTTGAAATACGTTTCTCTTTATCAAATATTTCAATAAAATGACAATTCTATTCCAAACTTCATTCCAGTGAACTAAACACGCCTCCTAGCCTATCAACTAATTCCATTCCTGATCAACAAATAAATTATGTTCCTATTGTGTTCCAAACTTTTGGACTTTGATCCTTTCCATCTCATATATCCTAAACTAAGGACAATTAACATGAATCAATTGGCAACATCAACAACATAATAGTCATGAAGAAGGAAGAAAACAGCATATTTTAGTCAATCTGATCTGAACAACCAAACGAGGAGGGAAAGCTGAACAAACTAACTTAATTGTCCCCATGTCCTACTTCAAACAACCTCTCATGTGTAAATGACATCAAAAGAGAACAAGAAGATTCAAATGATGGCCTCTCCAATCAGAACAATGACGATGCCGAATTCTAAGTTTTTGGGTCAAGGGAATTAGCACAGCTGTATCAAATTCCTCGATGAATCCTGAAGGAATCATTACAGGTTTTGCAGGCAATGGTTCGCATTATGGCAAAAGATTCAAAGCGTTCAAAACTTAATGTTCTAATAGCTCCCACAAGAGATTCAACTTATACATATATATATGCACTATAAATCAAGCAACAAACCACTGTGTTCCGAGAATAAGGAGGGTATCCATGGCCACAAAGAAATCTACATATTGGATTTGGTTGGTAGGGCTATTGGGGTCCGACTCTAACAAGGCAGCATCTGGTGTTTTTGAAAACTGAAAACAAGTAAAAGATATTTATTGAAACTCCCAAATCATGATAAAAATGATACATATCGACATGGAAATGGCCAAATCACCAGAACTTTTATATAGAATTTACTTTCAAAATGATATGATAGCTACATACTTTAATTTGTAAATTTTGTTCATAGTGATGCAGGTTATATTTTTAAATATAGAGGCGACAAGAAGCTACATCATTCTAAATAAGTGTATACGTTTTTATTTATTTATATGTCACTGCTCAATCGAAAATACATTCATTTGTAGAGGGCACATACCACAACGCACAACAACAATGGAACGAAATATGTAGAGCACAGGTTAAACCAAACACAATCAAACCAAGGACGTGTTTCCAATAAATTAAGTTTGGCTATACATCTTTCTTTCTTTCTTTTCTTTTCTTTTCTTTCCCATTTTTTTTTCATTTTTTGGGAGGGGGGCTCATTTTGAACTATCAAGAGTTATATGCTGAACTAAAATAAATTAATTCATATATTTTTTTTACTACAAAATCTCATGTCAATTGAAGTCTTCTCCTCTACCCTAGCAACTACGATTATATCATTAACAAATTGAAACGAAATACAATAAGCATAACAATAACAATCCCGATAAAGAAAAGGGAGGGAAAAAAAAAATGCATAACATCAATAAAATAAAATGAGATTCATATCAATTGTCTTGCCAAAATTCACATTACACAAGGTTTGAAAACTAAACTCAGTACTTATCAAAAAAAAAAAAAAAAACTAAATTTACACTTGTACAATTTTTTTCCCGCATTCACAATGAAGTCATTCATGAGAGGGCAATCAATCAACCCTCCACAAATCATTTTTCTGTTTTTTATTTTCATTTCTCTTCACAAATCAAGAAAACATTCAAGAAATAGGACCTTCTTAAGCATTATTTGCAACATGATAGATTTACAGGTGTGTTTGATTGGGGGGATAAGGGGGGGACTATCCACTATTTGGACTCCATGTCCGGCCTCCCTCCTTATCCGTCGTTTGATTTTTTTTTAGTCCGGCGGACTCCATGTCCGGCCGGACTCCATGTCCCCCATATGGGGGACTATCCTGTCCTGGGGGGGGTGGGATTGTTTTGAGGGGACTAATCACTGTTTGGATTAGATGCGAAAATGACAATTTTGACCCTCTATTATTTAATTATGTATTATATTTAATAAAATTTAATAAAATTTAAATGTCTCATTTAAAAATAAAATAATTTTATTTAACTTTTTATTAATGTTTTATTTATTTAATTTTTTATAGAAATTTTATTGATGTTTTATTTTAAAATTTTGTTTATGTTTTATTTAATTTCATTATTTAAATTTAATAGATGTTTTAATAGATGTTTTATTTAAACAATTAAATGTTTAATTTCAACAATAAATAATTTCATTTATTTACATTATGTTTTATTTAAACATTTAAACATTTGTACATCAACATGTTTATTAAATTATTTCAACATCTGTACATCAACATGTATATTTATTTAACATCTATTAAATTATGTTTTAATACATCAACATTTGATTACATCTACATTTGTTAATTGTTAATTACATCAACATTTGTTAATTGTTTAAACATAATCTGTACATCAACATTTATTTAATTGTTAATTGTTAATTGTTTAAACATAATCTGTACATCAAAACAATTT
The DNA here is from genome assembly GCF_055761805.1 of Camellia sinensis. Lineage (NCBI taxonomy): Eukaryota > Viridiplantae > Streptophyta > Magnoliopsida > Ericales > Theaceae > Camellia > Camellia sinensis. Next base: position 216,418,374 of record NC_138961.1, read on the forward strand.
CAATGTTAATTGTTTAACTAAAAATTTAAACATTTAACCATTAGTATGTTTAATTTCAACAATAAATTTTTATTTGTTTAAATAAAAATAATCTGTACCAGTCAATTTTTTTTTATCAATATTAGTATGTTTAAATATCTTTAAACAAAATTTAACCATTAGTATGTTTAATGTTTACTAAAAATAATTAAAATATTAAAGATATGTTTAATATTGCTATTACTTAGTAAACAATTGAAAAAGGGTAAAATAGTCTTTTGTTCATTTATCCTATCCAGTCCGTCCAACCAAACGTTGGATTCACTGAAAATAGTCCTATCCAGACATTTAATCCCATGAAAAAACAAACGCAGGATACATATCCAATCCGACCAAATAGTTCGGGGGATTCACAGTCCCAGAACTCAAGTCTGATGGATTCTAATCCCCCATTTTCCAATCCGTCCAATCAAACACACCCATATCTTACCACAAAGCACTGGATACATCCAAAGGTCCATTGTTGGTCAGCCCCTCCTAGCACCACCGTCGTTGGTTCCTAAAGTGGCTAAGAAGTGCCTAAGCCTGCAACCAATCAAAAACTCATTACAATCATTATTCTCAAATCGTAAATTGAATTGTGAATCATATCAAATCATAAATCGTAAAATTCATATTATTTAGCATAATATATAATTTTATATATGTATATACATATAAAAATACACACATCGTTTAAAATGAAATAAATATCAATATATATATATATAGGTATTTACATATAAATCACATATATCAATATAATTAGTTATATATATATATATATATTATTTTGTGAAAACAACGTCGTTTCATAGACTATACAAACAATTGAATCGTTTGAATCATAATGAATTATGAATTAAAGTGAATCGCAAATAAATCGTAAGATCCACTCAATTTAAGATTCAACTGCACAAATCAAAATGTTTTGCTTAAGGTGTATTGTACGGGGAGCAAATATTCCGGCGAGCCCGTACTCCTTTCTTCCGAGCTCCGTCTCTGTCCGATCACCTGCGAGCCAATAAGGGTGAGCTACCCGGCGGTGTGTGGCCGGAAAAACCCTCCGACAATCAAGTTAGAACACACACACAGAGGATAGCTAGAGAGAGAAGGGAGAGAGAGTTTGGGTGTAAGAATTCCTTACAGAGATGTTCCTCCTGCGTATCGGGGGCGCATACATGCTTTTATACCTTCTGAGCCCCATATCCACTCCCAGTCATCTCCTGACACGTGGCTCTGCTATCCCATCTGTCAGCATAAACCATGCCATTCACCACCTAACCTCAACTGCCTGACTTCACAGCTGGAGCTCGGCAGCCGAGCTGTTCTACCTCGGCTATGTCATGCTTCAAACCCATGCGCCTAGCCGGACAAACACATGAAGGACCGGGCTAGGTGGCATCTCGGCAAAGCCTAGCCCGGGCACCTCCTTTGGTTGGCCTTCTTGCCGGTCAATCAACTACCTCGGCTGACCGCGCCTTTCCGGGCGCCGGTCTCTCGGTCTGTTTGGTTTCGACCATCCTCGGACCGAGAATCCTGGTCTGACCGGTCACTTCCTGGCCGAGCAGTTTCTGTACGGTCCGGGGTGGCACACACACTCAGTCCAAACTCTGCCGGGCCCAAGTTCTGGCAGCCCATTTCCGGGCGGATAGTTGATCAGCTCGGCCCTATACACCGTTGGGCCCTCAACCTGCTCGGCCGTCACCTCGGCCCAACTCCAGATCATAAATTACCCTCTCAATTGCCCCTTAATTCCGTCCGCGAAAGCGTGACTGGGATTACTCACTTCGACCGAGATGACGTTTCCCCGGTTCCCAAGATGCCAAAGCTTCACCGAGCTAATTTGCAATCCTTCCCCGATCATGTTCCTCGGCTTTCAGCCTTTTCGTCGAAAGTAGCTCAGCTGGCTCTTCGTCTCTTCAACCCGTTGCTTCAATCCTGACGTAGCCATAAATGGGGACACGTGGCGAGCTCCCATTGGTCATCGAGAAGCCAACCCGCCGTTCTTGTCAGATTTTGAATTTGGGCGCTCTCTTTCGCCTATGTATACTCGCCCCCCACCATTCCATTTCTTCCTACTGCTGCCTCCATTTCTGACGATTCTGAAGCTCAAGCTCGACTGCCATTCTTCGTGATTGTGGGATTAGGCCCTACCCTTTTCTGGTAAGTCATCCCACCTTAATTCTGTTGCCATTTTCTTTTATTTTACACACATTAGGGTACAAAAACGTAGCATTTAGGGCAAAGGCCATAGAATCTGTCCCAAACCCCCCACTGTTCTTGGTGTTCTTCGTCTTCCTGAAGAACGCTGAAGAACTGGGGTGAACCGGGCTCTAGGCCTTCTTTTGATCCAAAAAAACCAACCAAACCGGGCAAACAACATGTTTGTTTCAACCCCAGCGAAAACCGAGATAACAAAAGGACTTGGCCGTTCAACCGGGCTAACATCTGGTCCGCTTGGGCGACCGGGCTCCTTAGATAGAATAGACAACCGAGGTGGTTTGGCACCCTTAATGACCGAGCTAAAATCCAGCACCTTTCGCGCGACCGCGCTAACACTTAACACTTGCCATCCTTTTCCTGCAGAGTCCAAGGGGACCACTGTCATTCCTGAGGCTCTCAGGACCGGGCAACATCCAATACCCAGAGCCAAACCCCTCAGCCGGGATACACTAAGCCGGCCAAAAATGGGGAAATTCCGCTTCCTAGTGGATACTCCGGCTGCGCTGGCTACGTTCAGGGAGGAGTACGGCGTCCCGGCCGATGTCCACCTGCAGCTCGCAGAAGAGGAGACCACACCTTGGGGTAGGGAGGAGTGCCCCTTCACCGTGCTATCCATCGTTGAAGGGGGTCTTCGTTTCCCGCTCAACCCTCTTATAACCGAGTTCCTCCGCCGCACCGGGCTGGCACCCACACAGGTGTCCACCAACACTTATAGAATAATCAACGGCGTTCACGAATTGAACAATCGGCTAGGCATCAACTTAGGTCTAGCCGAGATACTGAGGCAATACACGATGGGCCATACCGGTGATGGCCTAGCTTACTATTTGAAAATAAGACCGGGCAAGGAAAAAATCATAACCGGCACCCCGGATAAAGACATGCACGACGACGATTTTTTCTGGGTGTCCGGCAACTACGAAACAGCCGAGGTACCGGGCTGGTTTATAAACAAAAGCTTCGGTTCTTCATGTAAGCCGCTCACCTTGCTCGGTTGGTCTAACTCTTTACTCTGCAACTAACTGGTTTTCCTGTTTCCTTTGCAGCAATCCAAGCCTTACAAGCCAACTACCAATTTCCAAACGTCGAGGCAATTCGGACCGTGCTTCGGTATCCCCACCGAGATTGCAACGACTTACTCGGCTACACCCCGACTTACAGATATTCTGCTCTGCGCCGGAGTAGAGTAACTGACTTCCTCAGAGCTCCTTCGCCACCTCCAGACCCTACCCTTCCGAACGTTCCTTTCATCCGCCTGACCGAGGAGCAAGAGATGGCCAAACGCAGCAGAATCAAGAATCTTCTCACCGCCACCTCCGCCGAGCTGCCGAGCGTTGTAACCCGGTCGCCAGCCGCCGGCCAATCCAGTAGCGCTGTGGTCGCCCTTGCCACTCCATCCGCCGAGCAATCCAGCCGAGAACCCTCTGCAAGGCGCGCCGGGAAAAGAGCTCGGGCAGACCCGTCCGCCGAGCTAGTCACCGAGCTTACCACCGAGCACCCAAAAGACGCGCCCGCCCCAGTGCCGGCCTGGCGCCCACATTTGAAGCACCGGGGTCAAGATATCCCGGCAACGGTTTCGATCAAGGCTGACAAAGAGCATCTGCTCGCCTTCGATCTGTCCAAAGCCCTGCTACTACCGAGCGACGTGGTCGGCAGCGACCACGTTCCTGACACTCGGTTAGTCAAATCGTCAGTGAAGTCTATGGCTAGGGTAAGTCGACGTTTTTCTGAAAATTTCACAAGTGTTTGCCCGGTTCCGTTTCTAATCAACTTTTCTTTTTGCAGGCCATTCAAAAACAATATCTGGTTTTGGAGCGCATCCACCGGCTCAGGCAGAAAGCCAACGACACGGCCAGCCAGGTCGAGAGCCTTCAAGCCGAGCTCGGCCGGGCTAAGGCTTCACTTGAGATGGCCAACACTTGAAGAAGTCAGAGAAGAAAGCTTGCCGGGCTGCCAACAACGCGGGTTTCAACGAGGCCGAGAAGAATTACAAGAAGCAAGTCTTTGCAACACAAGACATATACTTCAAGGTTGGCTGGAAATCCGCTTGCGAACAGCTCGGCCAGGGCTCTGACACCGACGTTTTTGCCAACCCTCCCAAAGCTTCACTACCGGTCTACCTCGTGCCATATGCCAACGATGTTTTCAGCGCTTTACAGGCTGAGGCCGAGGAGGGACTTGAAGATGGGGACGGGGAGACAGATTCTGAGGAAGAAGAGGCCGAGGTGCAAGAGCAGCCCGGCAATGAGGAGCCCGGTGCCCAAGATACCGGTCCAACCGTTGACCTTGAAGCCGGCGATGACGAATTCACACATTTATCCCCTCTAATTTAATTTTCTTCTCTTTTGTATTTTTGCTTTCAACACTGCTGATGTAACCGGGCTTGGTCCCCACCTTTTGTAATGAATTTCTTATCAATGAAAATTTCAAATTTTTGCCAAGTGTTTGCACGGTATTCCCTCTTCAGCAAAATATCTCGGTAAAAATCAACCGGAATCCATAAGTACTTAGGCAGAACGAAACAACAAACTCATGAACCGGAATAATCATCTCGGTTGGAAATAATCAGTGAGCAAATCTTCAAAAATGCCAACCGGATTAGATCATCTCGGTTGGGAATCCGAAGTTGGAAAAAACACCAACTCTTCCAACCGGAGTACATCATCTCGGTTAGGAATCCGGAGTTGGACAGAACACCAGCTCTTCCAACCGGAGTACATCATCTTGGTTGGGAATCCGAAGTTGGACAAAACACCAACTCTTCCAACCGGAGTACATCATCTCGGTTGGGAATCCTAAGTTGGAAACAACACCAACTCTTCCAACCGGAGTACATCATCTCGGTTGGGAATCCGAAGTTGGACAAAACACCAGCTCTTCCAACCGGAGTACATCATCTCGGTTGGGAATCCGAAGTTGGACAAAACACCAACTCTTCCAACCGGAGTACATCATCTCGGTTGGGAATCCTAAGTAGGAAACAACAACTCTTCCAACCGGAGTACATCATCTCGGTTGGGAATCCGAAGTTGGACAAAACACCAACTCTTCCAACCGGAGTACATCATCTCGGTTGGGAATCCTAAGTTGGAAACAACAACTCTTCCAACCGGAGTACATCATCTCGGTTGGGAATCCGAAGTTGGACAAAACACCAGCTCTTCCAACCGGAACATTAAAACAATAATCCAAGTGCTAAAGCGAAATTACTTCTATAATTTGACAAAAAGAATTACATTCTGCTTTGCAAGCCAAAAAATTTCTTTACAAAAAGAGGAAAGTAAAAGCTTAAAAATAATACAATTTCAAGTTGGCCACATTCCATGGCCGGGGTATGGCTCTTCCCTCTAGATCCTCCAAGTGGTAAGCCCCCTTGCCAGCCAGACCAGTGATCTTGTAGGGTCCTTCCCAATTTGCCCCTAGTTTGCCTTCTCCTGGCACCAGGGTGTTGCCCATAATCTTTCTCAAAACCCAATCTCCAACTTTGAACGGTCTGGGGTGCACTGTCTTGTTATACTTCTTGGAGAGCTCTTGTTGGTAGGCGGCCACATGGATGAGGGCTTTCTCCCGGCGCTCTTCCGCTAGGTCGAGCTCCAAGGCAATAGCCTCGGCATTTAGCTCGGGCTCGAAACTTTCGCTTCTAAAGGTGGGCATTCCAACTTCCAAAGGTATGACCGCCTCCATGCCATAAGCCAAAGCAAATGGAGTTTCCCCGGTCGAACGTCGCGGGGTTGTTCAGTATGCCCAAAGGACGCTAGGTAATTCTTCAGCCCATTTGCCCTTAGCCTTTTCCAGCCGTTTCTTCAACCCATCTAGTATAGTCTTGTTTGATGCTTCGGCTTGACCATTGGACTGCGGGTAGGCCGGGGTGGAGTTGTAGAATTCTATCTTCAAATCTTCACAAAATCCTCTGAATAGGCGACCGTCAAACTGGGTGCCGTTGTCAGAGATCAAAATTTTGGGGACGCCAAACCGCGTGACCACGTTCTGCCAGACAAATCGCTTCACGTCTTTCTCTTTGATGGTTGCCAAGGGCTCAGCTTCAACCCACTTTGTGAAGTAATCTGTGGCCGCGATGAAGAATTTTTGGTTGCCCGGTGCTGTTGGCAGTGGTCCCACTATATCTAGCCCCCACATGGCGAAAGGCCAAGGACTGGTGAGGGGAAGAAGTTCCCTGGCAGGCTGGTGGATCTGATGGGCGAATTTCTGGCATTTTTCGCACTTGCGGACATATTTTTGCGCGTCGGCCTGCATGCACAGCCACCAATATCCTTGCGAAATAGCTCGGTAGGCCAAGGACTTGCCCCCTATGTGGCTGCCACAAATGCCTTCATGAATTTCAAACAAGAAGGCCGCCACACGATTCGGGTGCACGCACTTGAGATAAGGACCGGTGAAGGACTTCTTATACAACGCGCCAGATGGAGAGAGCCAAAACCGCTCTGACTTCACCCGGATTTTGTGTGCTTCTTTCTTGTCTGTTGGAAGAGTCCGGTCTCTGAGGAACAAGATCAAGGGGTCCATCCATGAGGGACCTAACTCGGCGCAGAGTACATCCGTCTGCCCGGCGTTTTCAATGCTCGGCCGCGGAAGAAAGTCAATTAACAGGGGGTTTGGAGACGTACTATCTACCATGGAAGCGAGGCCGGCGAGTTCATCAGCTCGGCTGTTTTCTTCCCGGCCAATCCGTTGGACTCTGATTGCCTCAAACTGCTTGATATGGTCCCGGACCAGAACTTGGTACTTCGCCATCCTATCGTCCTTCGCTTCATAAATCCCCGAAACTTGGTTAACCACAAGCTGGGAATCACTGTATACCAAGAGCTCGGCAGCCTTCATTTGAATTGCGCTCTTGAGCCCGGCGAGAAGCGCCTCGTACTCAGCCTCGTTGTTAGACGCCGGGAAGCCAAGTGTGATAGAATGCTCAATGGTTAGGCCGTTCGGGGATATAAGAACAATACCTAGGCCGGCACCATGGCGGTTGGACGCTCCATCAACAAAAAGCTTCCACATGTCCCCCACAAAAAGCTTCCAGCAGTCAGATGGGTCCTGAGAGTTGCGAAAGGCAGTGGGATCACAACTGCTCGGCTGTGCGGTGTCAAGTTTGGTGTTGACCGGTTCAAATTCAGTGCCCCTTGGTGATTCGACACCGGACTCAGCAAGTTGGTCCGTAATGCTCAAGTCCGTAGGCGAATCATCAGGTTGCGGTATGAAGCCGGCCGCAGGTTCTGAGCTGTCTGGGACCATTCCTTCCCCCCTTGATGATTCGGCACCGGACTCAGCAAGTTGGTTCAGAATGTCCAAGTCCGTAGGCGAATCATCAAGTTCTGAGCTGTGTGGAACCATTCCTGGTGATGCGGTACCGGACAGAGTGGATGGGTTGGGGATACACAACTCCGTCATCGCATCGCCGGGTGGTATGACCGTGCAAACTGAGGGAACTTCGATGGTGCGCACTAACTCCGGGGCGCTTCCTTCTTCAACTGGTTGTGCCGCGGTTGGCAATGCGTGCGTCTCATCATCTGCCTCGGCAATGTCGACCGGGCATACCGGATGAGTGCCAGGTGAGAACTCGGCAACAAAATCGGCCAAGGTTTGGGCTTTGATTGCGGTGCGCGGCTGGAACTTCACATCGAACTGTCCCAACTCGACCGCCCATTTTAAAATTCGGCCTGAAAAGTCTGCGCGTTCAAACAAGGCCTTAAGGGGAAACTCGGTCAGTACGACGATGGTATGGGCGTGAAAATAATGTGCCAATTTCCTCGAAGCCATCATCAGTGCCAACGCAAGCTTTTCCAGCGGCAAGTACCTCGTCTCAGCCGGCAGCAAGGTCTTACTTACGTAAAAAATTGGGAGGTGCTTGATTCCTTCAGCCCGGACTAACACCGCACTTACTGCGTGCTGGGAGACGGCAAGGTAAAGGTAGAGTTCCTCACCTGGCTCTGGTGTAACCAACAGCGGCGGAGAAGACAAATAATCCTTGAGCTCGGCCAAAGCTCGGTCACACTCGTCATCCCATGAGAACTTTGACTTCAATGCTTGAAAGAAAGGGCGGCAGCGATCTGATGACCGGCTTATAAATCGATTAAGCGCTGCGGCCATCCCGGCCAGATGCTGCACGTCCTTAGCCGAGCTGGGCTGTTTCAATTCTTGCACGGCTCTGATCTGAGTAGGGTCTGCTTCGATGCCTCGGTTCGTGACTAAGAATCCCAAAAATTTCCCGGATCCCACGCCAAAGGCACACTTCGAGGCGTTCAAGCGCAGCTTGTGCTTCTTCAGAATGGCGAACATCTCGGCTAAGTCGGACAAATGGTTTGCCTCATGTCGGCTCTTTACCACCATATCATCGATGTAAGCCTCCATTGTCCGGCCGAGCAAAGGAGCGAACATTTTGGTCACCATCCTCTGAAAGGTTGCCCCGGCATTTTTCAAACCAAAGGGCATAACTCGATAGCAGAAGAGTCCCCTTGGAGTCGTGAAAGAGGTGATCTCTTGGTCAGGCCCATGCATGGCAATCTGGTGATAGCCGCGGTACGCATCCAAGAAACTGAGCCGATTGTGTCCAGCCGTCAAATCCACTAGCTGGTCAATGCGCGGCAAAGGGAAGCTGTCTTTTGGACAAGCTCGGTTGACTGTCTTGTAGTCGACACAAACTCGCCACTTTCCATTCTTCTTAGGCACCACTACCGTGTTGGAAATCCACCGAGGGTAGTGCACTTCCTGTATTGCTCGTGCCTCAAGCAAGTTCTTTACCTCCACTGCTACTACCTCGGCGTGATGCAGCGCCGATCTCCTTGTTCGCTGGATGACTGGCTTTGCTCCAGGGAAGACATTGAGGTGATGGCAGATAAAGCTTGGGTCAAGGCCAGGCATGTCGTAGGGCGACCATGCAAAGACTTCGATATTCGCCATCAAAAACTCAATCATCTCAGTTCTCTCCATGGCCGAGAGACTTAAACCGAGCAAGAAGAATCTGTCCGGCTGCTCGGCATCAATCCGCACCTCAACCAATTCTTCAACAGCCTTGTCTTCGGCTTTGGTGCCAACATCATCCAAGACACTCCGGTCCTCTGGTCCCTCGATCATTTGAACGAATCCTTTGGCAGCCCGGCTCCCGTTGACCGCCACGAAGCATTGCTTGGACATGACCTGATCACCCCAAATCTCCTCGATTGCCCCCATAGCCGAGGGGAATCTCATCACCTGGTGGTAGGTCGATGCTACGGCTTGCATGGCGTGAAGCCATCCTCTTCCAAGGATAAGGTTGTACGTTGAAGGCACTTGTAGCACCCAAAACTCCACTTGCTTGACCACGGATCCTGCTTTGACCGGCAGGATAATCTTTCCCAATGGCCACTCCGGCTGCGAGTTAAATCCGACCAGTGGCGAAGTGGCCGGAGCCAAGTCTGTCTCACGGAGTTTGAGCTGTTTGAACGCATCATAATACATGATCTCGACCGAGCTTCCCTGATCGATCAAGATCCGTCTAACATCAAATTCTTTGACGCGTAGTGTTACTACAAGAGCATCGTTGTGCGGCATCTGGATACGCTCTAAATCCCTTGAGGTGAAACTAATCACGTCTTTCTCTTCTGTCTTCCCCCTTTTGATGGCAGGCTGTACTGACAAAACTTCCCTCATATGCTCTGCCTTCTTGATCATGCCCCGGAGTTCGCAAACACGCTCCGGTTCCACGATGCCGTGGATGACATTAATAACTCCTTGTGGTGGTGCATCTCGGTCATCCTGTCCCCTGGGATCGACCGGAGCCTGATTCGGTTTCACGCCGCCATCGATGTAAAGGTCCAGATGCCCGGCCGCAACCAGTTCTTCCAAGTGTTGTCGCAAAGGCAAACAATCCTCAGTCCGGTGGCCCCTCTCCCGGTGAAACGTACAACGATACCGCGGATTGTAGCCCTTTTGTCCATCGCCCAACTTAGCAGGAAACCGGACATACTCCTCGTCTCGGATTTCACTAAGTATGCGATAGATTGGAATCTTGAAGACCGTGGTTATGCCAGTCCTCGCCTTCATTCTCCTGTTTGCGTCCTCAACGTCATCTCGGGGGTAATCATCCCGGTCATTCCGACGTCCTCTACCCCGGTTTTTACGATTTGAACCTCGGTCTGATTCCTCTGCTCGGTCATTTGAGCAGCTGGACTCTTGCCCAACTGCGTGCACTTTGCCTGCTGTCTTCTTGTCTGTTTCGACCGGAGTGGCCTTCACGGTGGAAGCTGACGCATCATCCTCTACTCGGATGTGCTCATTGATGCGCTGCATGAGCTGGCCCATGGAGGTCGGCTGGTGCATGGTAAGCGAGTCCCGCAGTCTATGTCCGACCGGGAGACCACGCTTATATTGCGTGATTGCAAGGTTGACCGGGCAATCCAGGATCTCGTTGAAGGTTTCCCAATACCTTGAATTGTATGCCTTCAGTGTGTCGCACGGTTCCATCTTGACACTCAGCAAGTGATCGACTTCCTTTGGTGTTTTTGTGTTGGTTTTGAAGCGCGTAACAAACGCTTCGGCCAACTGATGCCACCGTTGTATGCTCCCTTCCGGCAACCTCTCAAACCACTTTAAGCCCAGCTCACCTAAACTGGACGGGAAGATTAGGCACATAAGTCCGTCATTTCGCCTATGTCCGGCCATGACCTGTCGGAAGTGGCTCACATGCATATAAGGATCGGTTTTGCCGTCGTAGAGCGTGAACTTAGGCTGGTGGAAGCCTGTCGGAAGCGGTGTTATTTCTATTTCCAGGGAAAAAGGGGTGGCACTCAGCCTGGCCAGGTCTGTATCCTCAAATATTGGCACTGCTTGGCGGGGTGGAGGCATTCCGACCTCCTCACTGGCGTGAACCCCGTAGGAGAGCCGCTGGAAAGCTAGTATTCTCTGGGCTTCGCGCCGGCGAGCCCGCTCCCTTAACACTGCCCGTAGGTCCTCTGACTGAGCAGAATAAGAGTACCTCGACGTCGTCGCCGGACGTGAGGGTTTGTAGGTGCTGTCTTGCGCGCTAGACTTTTCTGCATGCACGTCGGAATCACCAACCTGGTAACTCCTGGTGATGGAAATGGACTGAGTACGTCGCTGACTCTGATCGCCTGACCGGCGGGATGGGGTGCGCTCACTGTGGTCTCCCACTCCAGCTACACCTTTCCCTTTGACATGCCGCTTAAGATCCTCCATCTCCGCCGCCATTCGCCTGATGATAGCGTCTTGGTCCCTTAACTTGTTTTCCAGTCGCCTGGCGTGCGAGTCTCTCCTCCGCCGGTGACCGTCTGGACTCCATGAATGACCATGACTCCTTCCGCGCTTATCCCGCGCGTCTCCTGACTGTCCTCCAGTGGGCGTCCCCAAGTCATCCATTGGATGGACGGCAGGTGGTCCCTCTCTCCTTCGGGTATACTCCGGGGTGGCTCCGTCGATGGCGGACAACGGAAACTCGTCGTTGTTTGCCATGGACGGCGATCAGACGAGCCTGGAAGACAAGGTTTTGTCTGAAAAATTCCCACAGACGGCGCCAATGTACGGGCTCGCCGGAATATTTGCTCCCCGTACATGTATCAAATCTTATAAAGCGAATAGTGCATCATAAGATTTTAACAAACATGATTAAATAGTTTCCCAAAATAGAATTTTTTTTTTAAAAAAAAAAAAAAACATTGAGCAGCAATGTATGAAGTTTACCTTTTTCTTTGGCTCGCGGAGTGCCGGATTGTGACAATGCCACTAATGGGGGAACGGCTTCATGAAGCACCATGCTACAAAATCGATTGGTGTGTGTGCAAAGCTTTAGAAGAGCAGCAACTGCATTCTCCTTCCCTCTTGCAGAACCCAACTCAACAATCTCAACCAGAACAGGGATCCAAAAAATGGAAAATTTGTATAACGCAAAAAAAAGGGCCATTTCCCTAAATAAGCCAAATTATCAATTCAATTCCCAAACTAGGCCTAGTTTTGAAAGATTTCCCAAAATAGGCTAAAACGTGGTTCACAACCACGCTTTCACGTCTGTGCGCGCCTGTCCGGTGAGAATTGGGAAGTCTTAAAAGCGTGGTTACAAAACGCGCTTTTAATTAAATTTTTTTTCTTCTGAAATCGTTGTTCTAAACCACGTTTTTAACTTACATTTTTTTTGTTCTGAAAGCGCGGTTGTGAACCACGCTTTTAACCAAAAAAAATTTCTTCTGAAATCGTGGTTACGAACCATGCTTTTAGCTTAAATTTTTTTTCTTCTGAAAACGTGGTTATGAACCACGTTTTTTGGCAAAAATTTTTTTCTTCTAAAAGCGTGTTTGTGAACCACGCTTTTTATATGATTTTTTTTCTTTAAGTGAAAGTGTGGTTTGTAACCACGCTTTTAAAACTTATATAAAATCTCCCCAGCCCCGTGTTTTGCATTCACGCTTATTACACTTAACACCTTTCACTCTCGCTGCCTGCTCTCTCTCTCGCTCCCTGCTCTCGCTCTCTCGCTCTTACTACTCTCTCTCTCTCTCTCGCTCTTGCTCTCTCTCTCGCTCTTACTGCTCTCTTTCTGTCGCTGTGCTCGAGCTCCCTCTGCTTCAGTACTGTCGCTCTCTGTGCTCTCTCTCGTTGGTATGGCTTCTGTCTCTCTTTGTTGATTTACTTTAATGCGTTTTTTGTGTTTGTGAAAATGTAAATGTAGGTATAATGTTGGTAGAATAGGGTTCATGAATGTGGGTATAATGTTGGTAGAATAGGATTCATGAATGTGAAAATGTTGTGAAATCAAAAATAATAAATTAGAGTTAGGGTTTATAATTGTGAAATCAGAAATTACGATTACGGTTTGAGAAATTAGGGTTTTGAATTGTGAAATCTGTTTAAAAATTTGTGAAATCTGTTTATAATTGTGAAATCTGTTGAATGTGAAATCAGATTTCTATCACTACAACAAATTTGGGATTTAAAGACGAAACAAATTTGTCCCAAAATGTATATATTTCGTCACCCAAACTAATTACGACGAACATTTTCGTCACCCGTTTTGTCTCCAAAGGGTCGTCGCTAAGGGGTCTTAGAGACGAAAAAAAAAATTCGTCATTGAAAATGATAAATTTGTGACGAATTTTTTTGTCTCCAATACACTTTGTTGGCAACATACTTGTAAGTAATTAGCGACAAAATATTTTGTCATTAAAGAAGAAATTAGAGACAAAAGTATTTCGTCATAAATATAAGAAATAGAGACGAAATAATCTTGTCGCGTTTAATATAAACGAAGACGAAAATTTTTTGTCAAAGAAGCTACCAATAGAGACAAAAACAAATTCATCATTAAAAATGATAAACTTGTGACGAATTTTTTTGTCTCCAATACACTCAGTTGGGAACATACTTGCAAGTAATTAGCGACAAAATATTTTGTCATTAAAGAAGAAATTAGAGACAAAAGTATTTTGTCATAAATATAAGAAATAGAGACGAAATAATTTTGTCACGTTTAATATAAACGAAGACAAAAAAAATTTGTCAAAGAAGCTACCAATAGAGACAAAAATAAATTCATCATTAAAAATGATAAATTTGTGACGAATTTTTTTTGTCTCCAATACACTCTGTTGGGAACATACTTATAAGTAATTAGCGACAAAATATTTTGTCATTAAAGGAGAAATTAGAGACAAAAGTATTTTGTCATAAATATAAGAAATGGAGACAAAATAATTTTGTCACGTTTAATATAAACGAAGACGAAAATTTTTTGTCAAAGAAGCTACCAATAGAGATAAAAATAAATTCATCATTAAAAATGATGAAATAATGTCAAAAAAAATTTGTCACACATTGAGGGTAATAGTGACAAAATGTGACAATATTTTTTGTCATGACAAATTCATTTAGCGACGAAATAAAGAATTCATGACAAAATTAATTATCCACATAAGCCAAATAAGAGACAAAAAAAATTTTGTCAGTAATTCCATAATATTTTTTTCCACATTATATACCTATTTTATCAAAATCTAAATTTTAGTTCAACAAATATAACCCGGTTCATGGTTTTTTTTATTTTATTAATAACCCTGTTCATGTTGAAACTTGTTAAGTATAACAATTCCATCACAACTTAACCAAACCTGTTATCAACACATTTACGAATTAACAAAATGAAAATATCCATTCATCATTACAAATAATTTCATCCCAATACAATAAAATAGTGAAATATCGACAAAATATCCAAAAGTTGTAATTGTTCAATTCCACCAAACATCCAACAATAACTAGTGCAACTCTACAAAGTATGCATATCCTTATCAAACAAAAAATGAACATTCAAACAAATTACATCATTGTTGCACGCCAAAAATGTCACCCTAATCCAATCTGCAAAAAAATATATTAAAAGCTTTAGTAATTGATCAATTATACAAAAGATTAAAAACATTAGTAACTTATCAATTTACAATTAGATCAATTATACAATTTATCCCTCTAACAGACTTTTGTCGAGATTATGAGAACAAAAAATTAATTTTAAGGCTAATTCACAAATGGTGCATCCCATTAATGTGCCGTAAGTTCATACAACTTATATTGGTCCCTCCTAATGTGTTTCTATTGGTTCCTGTACAAATCTGTGATTGTGTAATAATTTAGCATTTCGACGACTTTTTTTGAAGCTTTAAGTATAGAGAAAAAAATATTTTTTGAACTATTTTCGCCTCCGAAACGCCTATTTTCGAGTAAGTATAGAACGTATTTGGCTCTAACTCTCTACCTACAGGTCC
The DNA here is from genome assembly GCF_055761805.1 of Camellia sinensis. Taxonomy (NCBI): domain Eukaryota; kingdom Viridiplantae; phylum Streptophyta; class Magnoliopsida; order Ericales; family Theaceae; genus Camellia; species Camellia sinensis. The sequence continues at coordinate 216,433,376 of NC_138961.1, forward strand.
GAATTACATTCCGTCAGTTGTCACAAGTCCTATTTGTCATTGAGAAGCTGTCCGTGAGAGTCATACGGTAGTTCGGGGGCTGTTTTGAATTTTCGCTCCCAAAAACGCCCTTTTTCTTATTATTAATAATACCCACATGCATTAGATAACCCAAGTTTTTCTTAAGCCCGAGATTATTAATAGTTCCTTTATTTTAATATAAGAACTCAAGTATAATGCCTTCTTTGTTTTCTTTTATTTTCTTGTTCTTTTTAATATTTTTCTTAAATTGTCCAAACACATCCTGAGGTAGCTCAAGAATAGGTTACTATGCCAATAAAGCTGATGTTTGTTAGTCAGTGTGAATTCATTAATAAAATTATTAACTTATTGACAAGCATTGAGGACAAAAGAAAAGAAAACAAAGGGTTAACTATGCTAATGTCTGATTCTAATGTAATAGGTTCTTGGAGAGCCTATTGGAGATAAGGATTTGGATTAAACAGGATGCTCACATTCAATGAACTAATGTCACTATCATAATATGCCTCCACATCTACTTCCAATCACACTCTAGCCAAGTATAGAAGTTAAAAATATCTTGGCCATCATCAAGACAAAAATAAACAATGATAGACAACATATTTTACATATTCACTGGACATGCTACCTATCATTATTCAAAAATACAGGCAAGAAACAACTAGGCAGAGGCAATCATTGACCACAAACACAAAAGAAGTAGCAAAGATAGTAACTTCTGTAACAGAATCGTGGGTGAATAAATATAGATGGAAAAAAAATGCTTTATTTCTTAAAACAGAAATCGATCAAAATAATCTCAGATAAAGTATTGAAATTAATGTGTCATTATACCTAAGAGACATACAATGCAAATTTAATTATACAAATAGATGACTACACACAAATTCTACATCATTTGTACATTGCAGAAACTTATCAAGGAACTAACTATACCTATAGCTGAATTTGATAACAAAGTCCATATGTTGTAACACAACAGAACAACTTAAACAAGAAATGTGATCATATGATTGAGTAGTACATAGGTTTCAAGTTTAAAAGTTTGAAAAACATGCCAATTGATCAGTATCAATATTGCAAACTTAAAGGAATTGACCTGTTAAGTGAGGCAAACATGGCATGGCACGGGATTAAATATTACAACTTACCCAACCAAGTCAGAAGCAAGAACAGCATGCAGAAGCTCTGATCGAGATGGCAGTGTCTTGTGGATTTCTGAAGAAGGAAAAGGTGTGGAGAAACCAACCAACTTTCATATCATTGTTGTGCTCCTTCAAGCATTTTGGAAGGAACATGAGGTGGTAGTCATGGCACCAAACAACATCACCCTCCTGGTAATGCTGGTTTACCACGGCAGCAAACATTACACTTTCTTTCACATATGCAGCGAACTGAGACTGAAAACTTCTGGGTAGTGGCGAGATGATCTTCTTGCGAAAGTCCAAGATAATGAAAAAGAGGCCATAATATGTTGTTGAAATAGCCATTATAACATTGGTGAACAAATAAATAAAAACAGGAATTTAATGATGCTCACAAGAATTCTTCATGATTCAAAATAAAATATCAACTATCAATGTCCCAAGACTAAACAAGGGTGCAAAGATTGTAGCTGAAACTCTGAACCTTTTCAGCCAAAGCTTTAGTAAGTGCCCTCTGTCCAGCCTCATCTGGCACATTAACACCAGCCCACCCAATCCATCTTGCCTCAAACTCCTTCACGCCTTCAAAAATAATTAACACGCATTATTAGGTTTCTTTATGTGGGTAGAAATCCAATCCTTACTCTCTTTTTTATTCATTAAATTTGAGTGAAAAATTGGTTAAAACAATACAACAAAAACAGATAAAGATCACACTTTTTTTGTGTGATTTATGTTATTTAATCACTTTTTAAGTTTTGTCAAAGTGTGATCTTTGGGAGTGTGATTAAAATGGTCATTTTTAATCACATCTTTTAAGTGTGATTAATAACATTTAGATCACATCTTTTAATTGTGATTAAAAACTAATAAAACCTGTGATAATAAACATTTAGATCACACATTTTAAGTATGATTAAAAACTAATAAAACATGTGATAATAAACATTTAGATCACACCTTTTAAGTGTGATTAATAACATTTAGATCACATCTTTTAAGTGTGATTAATAACTAATGAAACCTGTGATAATAAACATTTAGATCACATCTTTTAAGTGTGATTAATATCTAATAAAGCCTGTGATTAATAATGAGATAAGATCACACGTTATATGTATTTTTCATCACAGTTAATGCGTGTGATAAAAAAAGGATTCAACATATTTGAAGAATAATCAATATTATTTTTGTACGCACATTTCAAGAATGTAATACACACTATATACTATACTTTGAATAACAACCACATATTGAATGGAATAACATCATATATTTCATAAATGAAAGTTAATATGTTCAAAAGTATATACAAAGGAATTAAATAAAAGTTTCACTACTATAAAAAGTTAAATATGTACGGTGGTGATTGTGCCTTTTCACATCAAGAAGTTGCAAACCGATCAGTCTCCTACCTTGGAGCTTATTGGCTTGCTGCAAGTTAGCTTGTTACTCTAGTTTCCTTCTCCACAATATGTCCTGGGTAGTATCTCCAAACATCCTTGCTCTTGAATTTGAAAAACAAACCCCAAACATCAGTGACATAATATGATTGGGTTTGCAACAATCAGGGATGAAACCAAGGACATTCGTAGCTTTAATGTATGTGTGAATGGAGCGAAAACAATGCACATTTTTGCTTACCATGCTGGAGAGCATAAGGGTCTCTTGAATCTAAGCCAGTAGGGCTACCACATGCTGAGAACTCTCATCTCTCCATTTGTTGCTGCTGATGCTGCAGCTTCCTGTAATTTCCCATTGACATTAACAAAGAAAACATGAGAATGCTTATATCTACAAAAACAGAATTCATAACACAGACAGAAGAGAAGAGAGAGTGCCTGTATTTGTCAGGGACCTTGCCCTTCTCCTTGTATGGTTTCATAAGCACCCGAGCATCACACATACAAAATGAGGGTTCCCTTTAGCAAGAATGAGCTTAACAGTTTCTGGGTAGACAAAGGTAACAAACCCAAACATTCTCTTTTGTTGATATAGAATCCTCACATCTTGAATTGGTCCATAAATACTTGAAAAACCAATTAAGAAATAGTTTAGAAACTAAAAGGGCATTCAATTGAGTACAAATAGCCAAATCTAAACATATATACCTGGAATAATTGGAAACATCCTCTTCTCTAAATGTGCTATCAGCTGGAAAAGTCAAGTAGATCTGTCTTGAACCAGGGTTCACCATTTCCAGCCCACTGTTCATCGGAAACTCGTTCCTATCAAGCCAGGATAGACTGAATTTGTACATATCCTCACCCATCATCAACGTCGTGGCAGCCCGACCCTTCAACATGTAGAGCAAACCAAGTGTAAGTACAAGTGATCACTTCACAAGAGAGTAACATATGAGTTAAATTATGAAAGAATATATGATGTATATATGTACCTTTGGGTATCACTTTGCTGTTGTTGGAGGAGGAGATTCATGCATTTGTTTGTGGCTACAGCAGAGTAAAGGAGGGTAGTAGAAGCCATAAGCTGAGAAGCAGCAACTAACCTCTGTTGCTGTGCTGATTTAGATCTGACAATCGCCCAAAGTTTGCTTCTTTACTTTATGTAATCAACATAAGTTATGGAAAACAGATATTTGGAATAAGCCATGTAAATAACAGTGAATTAAGTAAGAGATTGAAAGCTGAAATGAAAATAAAAGGATTTAAATAACGAACGAATGAGGAGAACTTCTTAATACCTTTAAGAGTAACAATAGTAGTGAGATTGAAGAAAATGAGCCACAAAAAACCAATGCAAAACTAAACTAAATCATCCAATTATGGCTAATTTATCATCAAAGAAGTCCACAACAGCTTTAGGAGATGTAAAGGGACTATCAGGGAGGTTGTGTTCCAAGCTATTATGGGTTGCATTTCTGTTGATCCAAAAAGTAATATACCTTTCTGGTAAATCACTTTCTTCATGCAAATGGGGACTTTCTTTGCCACTTCCATTGCCAATGTCATTACCATTGTCGTTACTTGCTATTGATGTTTCTTTTTCTCTTTCCCTTTCTCTTTCTCTTTATGAGATACATTTGCAGTCTGTTGCAATTGTTGATCACCCGCAGCAGTTGCTGCAACTGCCATTGTGGGGTTGGATCCATTCTCTATAGGAAAACAATAGATTGGCATCAACATTTTCATTTCTCAACTCAACATTGATTCTACTAAGCATAATAACCACTGTGACCTAAACAAACAATAATTTAAGGTTAACACATTTCTCAGATTAAAATCAAAATGAGAAATACACCTTCTATGACTTCAGGACTAACAGGCAAAATTTACCTCCAAGACTGCAATACAAGAACCATTGTAAACAAATAGTTGAAGAATTGATAAACCCTCTCTCTCCGTGCTTCATTACCTTCTTCTCTGCCCTGCCATGCCCATGTATTCTTTGGGGTTTTGATAAAGAGACAAACCAATGAGTGAAAAAAAGGTCCATACAATTATTCACTAAATATGATTCAATAAATTGAAACAGAAAACAAAAGGTCAAGAGACAACTCATGAAACTCTGCAATCCATTGATTTAGTCAAAAAGCATATTTGTGCTTATATATGAGAGAGCGAGAGAGAGAGAGAGAGAGAGAGAGAGAGAGAGACATCAAGTGTTACAGTAAACTACTTTCATAACCAAATGAACAATATCTCACCTTGTTCCACACCATCAACTTTGGAATTGATGCCACATCCAGTTCACTTAGAACCTTGTCCACAGCATCAATCTGTTGCTCTGCCAGTGGATGGCTGAACTTGATAACAATACGTTATGAGAAAATAGTGTTTGTCAAGCAGAGATAAATCCTCTTCACTAATTCACCGAGTTATAACTAATATCCACCACATGCACCAGAAGGGATGACTCAGAAATTTCCTCCAAGGTTGCCCTAAGTAGTAACCTGCAGCAAAAAGCACTGATTAGGGGAGAACAAAGAAAAATAACATGATTTCTTGAGCTTCAAGTAAGTTTACATTTACTGGAACCTCTTTTTCAATCGTCAGTTGGAAACAAAAAAGAAAGGAAAGATACGAGGAGTTCGTGTGATATAAATTATTAGTAGCAATGATTGTCACATATGCAACTTGAAGATGTAACAGAGCTTACAAGTGTAGTTGGTAATTTCTGAATAAATCCAACAGTATCTGTAAGAAGAAACTCCTTCCCATTCTTCATCTGGATAGAGCCAACAGAACAACATATATGTGAGTTACACCAATAAAAAGAAAGCTTTAAATCATAAGATATAGAGGTTACACTGTTGTCTAACAGAGCTAAAGATGGTGTTGCACGTAAATGAAATGGCTTTCAAAAAATGGAACCATTTTCCACATGACATTGATTACTATATTGAGTAACTACTCTTATTCTTATATAATCATCAAGGGGCAAGAAAAATAAAAATGTGTATATATACTTGTCATACAATCAAGTCTTTTCAAGTACACCTTACTAACCTGTACCCTTCTAGGGTAGCCACTAGATGGAGCCAATCCAAATATCTAATAGTTGTTCAAGCATGGGTCATGAGTAAAAGTGTGTTCAAGCTTTGGTCGAGCTCCTAAAAATGTGTGAGCTTGACCTAACTGCCTAGCCACTACTCACCAAGCTCACAAGCCATGTAGACTCATTTTTTATATGTGTATACTTTTCTAAAACCTATAATCTCAAATGAAAAGTGTCACTCCATTGTTACTTTTAACTTCAATTTTGAATTTGTCGCTTCCACACAAAAAAATGAGTCTACATAGCTCTGTTGAATGAGATTGTTGGAAGAACAGCAAAAGCTGTCATTAGAAACAGCATAGCTCTGTTTTTTGGGATTTCTGAAGTCAAAAGAATAAATAAATAAACGAAAAATGAAGATAATAAAATAAAAGCAAGTCAATTTTCTAAAAATGTGCTTTGAAAATAGGTAAGGGCAAAGCACATTAGGGCCAAGAAAATAGACAAGGCAGAGCCTGACTGGCATTTAACAGAACTTCAAAATACATCCCAAAATTGAAATGGAAAAGGCTGTATTTCATCTGACTATTGCCTCCAGATACATAACTATATGAGTCGAAATCAGTCAAAAACTTCAATCGGTAAAGAAAGCAAGCACAATGTCGAAGAAATCTACAAAAAATTGAACGAAGATTATGATATATATATATACATAACTATGTCTACATGTATCGAAATCAGTCAAAAACTTCAATCGGAAAAGGACAGAGAATAACCTGAATGTCGATGGGAGGCGAGGCAATGGTGAGCTGCGGTGGCGATGTTCGACGGTGGCAGATTGACAGACAGTGTGGTCATGTGCGATGCTGTGTGTGTGAGAGAGAGAGAGAGAGAGAGAGAGAGAGAGAGAGAGAGAGAGAACCGTGGGCAAAAATTTAGGCGCCAATATAAAATATTTCCCACTAAAATTTTGAACACATTTTAGTCACTAAAGATAGGTTACCAAGATTAAAAAAAAAAATTAGGTTGGTAGCGTTTGGTAACGTTTACGTTTTTTGTTTATATTTACAAAAATTTTATAAATTAATTTTTATTTATTTTTAGAAAAACATAAATTACAAATGCTTTGGTAACGTTTACGTTTTCAGTTTATATTTACAAAAATTTTATAAACTGATTTTTGTTTATTTTTTGTTTATTTTTAGAAAAACATAAACTACAAACGCATTTGGTAATTGATAAAATGTTTTAAAAAATTTTAAAATATAAAAAAGAGTGAGAAATGGCAAGTGGCGGCGGAAGACGGTGGTGGAAAGTGGTGACGGTGGGTGGTGGGTAGCTGGTGGTGGTGGGTGGTGGCGGGTGGTGGGTGTAGCGAGTGGGTGGTGGTGGTAGTGGTGGTGGCGGGTGATGGGTGGTGGTCGCAGGTCGGTGGCGGATGTGCGGGTGGTGGTAGGTGGTGGCAGGTCGGTGGTGGGTGGTGTTGGTGGATGACGGTGGCAGGTGGTAGCGAGTGGGTGGTGGCGGGTGGTGGCGGGTGGTAGTGGTGATGGTGGGTGGGTGGATGACGGTGGCGGGTGGTAGGTGGTAGCAAGTGGGTGGTGGGGGTGGTGGTGGTGGGTGGTGGTGACAGGTAGGTGGTGGGTGATGGTGGTGGTGGTGGCGGCGGGTGATGGATGGTGAGTGGCAGGTGGTGGATGGTAGTGGCAGGTGGGTGGTGCGTGGTGGTGGCAAGTACGTAGCGGGTGGTGGTGGCGGGCAGTGGATAGTAGTAGCGGGTGGTGGGTAGTGGATGGTGGATGGTAGGTGGGCGGTGGGTGGTGGTGGTGGTGGTGGTGGTGGCGGCGAGGGGTGGGTGGTGGTGGCGAGTGGGTGGTGGCGGGTGGGTGGTGAGTGGCGATGGCAGGTGGTGGTGGGTGGTGGCGAAAGACGGTGGTAGAAAATAGTGGTGGGTGGTGGCTAGTGTTGGGTGGTAAAAAAAAAAAAAAAACTCAAAACTCAAAACGGAAACACATTTTTTGTGTTTTCATTTTTGGCCAAATTTATAAACTGAGATCACTGATTTGTAAATCAAAAATTTTACCAAACAAGTTTTTATTTGAGTTTTTAACATTTTTGTAAATATAAAAAGAAAACTGAAAACGTAAGTGTTACCAAACGGCACCTTTTAGTTTGAACAAAATGTATAAAAAATTTTAAAAACATAAACTAAAAAATATGTTTGTTCAAGCCTAAAATATTTGTATATATTTTTATTATTTATGACAATGGGATCACACACATTATAATTGAAAAAAATTAATTAAAAAAAGTATATTTGAAAAAAAATTAATTGGAAAAAAATAATTGAAAAAAAAATTAATTGAAAATAAATTATTTGAAAAAAAAAATTGAACACTGAAAGCGTAAACTCATTTTTTGAGTTTACGTTTTTTCCTCAAATTTATAAACTGAGACAACCATTTATAAACCAAAAAAATTATCAAACAAGTTTTTATGACAGTTTTTTATAACATTAATAACATTTTACTTATATAATATATATATATATATATATTTAATAAAAATTTATATTCGTTTTAGATATTTTTTTAATATACAAATTATTTTTCAAAATTTTTTTATAAAAATAATTTAACAATCCCATCAATAACCATAATGTATGGGCCAAGTTGAAAAGAGTGTAGGAGTAGGTATGAGAGAAGTGAAAACGGTTTGTGGGTTGGGAGAAGTCAATAAATGTTGAGGTTTTTTTTTTAAATCAAAAATTTAGAAAATTAAGATTTGAATATTGGAACTCCCACAAGGCATGTGAGTTAAAAACCCTTTTTTCCTTATATAATATACTAGCATATCACCCGTGCTACGCACGGGTTGTGTTTCACCACTGTCTTTTTTTTTTTCTTTTTTTATACTATATTAAAATTTAATATTTTGATACTAATTATATGTGTTGAACTTTTCAAAGAATTCATATGTGATGGACTTTTCAAAGAATTTTTTTCATGCTTGTTCTTAATGCATTAAAATGTTATTATGAGGGATAATAATCATGTGTTGAATTTTTCAAGGAATATATGTACTTCACAATTATTTCTATATATATGAATTGTGATTTTTAAATGTCTTTTTTTTAAAATGTCTTCTTTTTTTATATTATATTAAAGTGTAATATTTTGATAATAATCATATGTGTTGGACTTTCAAGAAATTCATATGTATTGGACTTTTCAAGGAATTTTTTTTTATGATGTTTCTTAATGTATTAAAGGGTTATTATGAGGGATAATAATTGTATGTGTTTGGACTTTTCAAGGAATTCATATGTGTTGGACTTTTCAAAGAATTTTTTTTATACTTGGGGGTTGAGAGAAGTTAATAAATGCTAAAGTTTTTTTTTAAATAAAAAATCAGGAAATTTAGATTGGGATATTAGAGCTCCCATAAGACTTGGGGGTTAGAAACCCCATTTTTCTTAATATATATATAGATAGATATATCTTTTTATTTTTATTTTTATTTTTGTGTGGTTTCTATTGGGGTATTTTTTTTTTTCAATTTATTTAAGATGGAGTTGTGGGTATCTTTTTTTTAAATTTAATTTATCTGTGGTTTCCATTTTTTTAAATTATTATTATTTAGGTAAGTTATGATGTGAGTTAGATATGTGATAGACATGTGAGTTTTATTGATTTAAAGTTTATTTAGATAAACTTTAAAGTTTTTTTTTTAGTTTTATAGTTTTTTTTTTGTTATGCTATAATATAATATATAAAATATAGGTAGATATCTACAACTTTAATAAAAAATATTATTTGATTTTTTTGGGAAGAGAAAATGAATGCAAGTTTTAATATTTTTTTTGAAAATTTGTGAGAGAGATTAGGAGGGAAAGATTATGAAATATTTTTGTTATTAAATAAATAAATCAGTCAATAGTTTTTTTTAATCTATTTTGTAAATTAAAAATCAATAATTTTGGAAAATTGATTAATTTTTCTCATTAAGTGATTCAAAAAAAACATAATTATATTATTAAATCATAATTCAAATTTAGATATTATATCTTTTTGAGAACTATAGCTAAATTCTTTTTTTTTTTTTTTAATTTTTGTGTGTAACCATAGTGTATGGGAGAAATTGAAAAGGGTGTTGCAATATTTATGAGAGAAGTCAAAAGAGATTGTGAGTTGGGAGAAGTCAATAAATGCTGAGGTTGGGTTGGGAGAAGTCAATAAATGCTGAGGTTTTTTTTTTTAAATCAAAAAATTAGAAAATTAGGATTAGGAAAACGGAGCTCCCACAGGCCTTGGGGTTAAAAACCCCCTTTTGCTTAATATATAGTATAGATAGATAGATAGATAGATAAATAGATAGATTTAATAAGAATTTATGTTTGTGTTAGATATTTTTTTAATATACAAATTATTTTTTGAAAGATTTTTTTATAAAAAAAATTTAACAATCTCATCACTAGCCATAGTGTATGGGAGAAGTTGAAAAGGGTGTAGGAGAAGATATGGCAGAAGTCAAAAAGTGGGTTGAGAGAAATCAATAAATGCTGAGTTTTTTTTTTTAAAATCAAAAATTTAGAAAATTAAGATTGGGATATTGGAGCTCCCACAAGGCTTGTAAGTTAAAAACCTCATTTTCCTTATATAATATATAGATAGATAGATAGATAGATAGATATAGATATGGCACATACCATTTATATGACACAAGGACCAAAGCACCGGGACAATTGCTGCAATTTTCCATCATCTAAATTAAAGGGATTTAAAATAAAAAAAAAAAGAAAAAAAATTATAATATTAAAAAATGTTCACTAAAAAAATATAGATTAAAAATTACAAATTAATTATTGAAAACTCCATACTAAACAAGGTAATATTTTCTATTAATTTTGAAAATTAAAAAATTATTATTAATTTTTCCTCTGTTTTTTTTCTCACAAAAAAATAACTACATTATTTTATTTTATTTTTTTGTGGAGAGGGGTTTTGACCTGTGATTTTTCTAAAATGGGTGTTCTAGATGGAAAGGGTAGAGTTGGTTCAGACAATAAGAAAAAGTGCTTACGCAAGAGGCACCTTTACTATGAAAAAGAATAGTCGGTTTTGCATAAGGTGCCTTCTTAGATAATAGTTTCAATATTGGCATGCATGAAGGGCTTAAGTGTGAGACATATGAGAGGGGCTTTAGTGTGAAAATAGAAGAAATGGTTTACAGAGTGTTTTCTTGCTTCACGACTTCAATACTTGTGAGAGAGGAGTAGACTCAAGTGTGAGAGAGAAATGAGGGTTTGTAGGAAGTGTCTTCTTGGGTCACGACTTGAGTATTCGTGCACATGAAAATAAGTGATAAGGGTCAGAGTGTGTCTCTTGGGGTCCCGGTTTCAGTGCTCCGAAACACAAAATCATAGCATATTAATAAAGAGAAATAATTAGTGATAAAATATTTTTGTCTCCTTAAATACAAGAATAGAGAATTTATTATTGGTGACGAAATATTTTTGTCTTCCACAACATAACCTTATGGGACGAAAAATATATTCGTCGCGCAATCAATCAGAATTTATTAGTGACGAAATATTTTCATCTCCCACAACTTATTCTTCCAAGACAAAAATATATTTGCCGTCCATTTAATAGAAAGATGAAACGGCATTGTTTGCATTATGAAGTGTTTATTGGTGACGAAATATTTTCGTCTTCCATAACTTATCATTCCTAGACAAAAATATATTTGTCGCCTAATAAATGGAAATATGCAATGATATCGTTTAATAGGTAGGGAATTTATTGGTGACGAATTACGTTCGTCGCAAAATATATATATATATATATATTGTGACAAAAATGTTCGTCTCCAATGAGCTAAAATAATTTGCGCCAATGCAAATGAAATTGGTGCCTGAATTTTGCAGACGGAATTTTTTTTCGTCCCCTTTACGCCTGAGAAAAATTAAAACAAACGACAAAATTAATATTTTGTCATCTTTGGGTTAAATTTTAAGACAAAAAAAAATTTCGTCACCAAATTTTGTTACAATAGCCTAGATTTCTTGTATTTTGTTTCCTTATTTAATTATTATTATTATTTTTTTCTTTTTGTGGAGAGGGGTTTACTGTGAGAAAGAATAGTAGCTTTGTACAAAATGTCTTCTTGGATAATAATGTTTGCATGCACAAACGACTTAAATGTGAGAGAGAATAGAGGAGCTTCAGTGCGAAATAAAAGAGATGGTTTATAGAGATTGTTTTCTCGAGTCACACCTTCAATACTTGTGAGAGAGGAGGCTTAAGTGCGAGAGAGAAATGAGGGTTTGTAGAGGGTGTCTTTTCGGGTCACGACTTTAGTATTTGTGTGTGTGTGAAAGTAAGTGATTAAGGTAAGAGTGTCTCTTAGTTTCTGACGACATTTTAATAAAGAGAAATAATTAGTGATAAAATATTTTCGTCTCAAACTCATATGTTCGTTGCCTAATCAACAAAAATACAAAAACAACGTTGTGTGGGGATGGAGAATTTATTGGTGATGAAATATTTTCGTCTCCTTTAACTTAACCTTATGAGACGAAAATATATTCATCGCGCAATTAATCAAAATGCAATACGACACATGGAGAATTTATTAGTGACGAAATATTTTCGTCTCCCAAAACATATCCTTCTGAGACAAAAATATATTTGTCACCTAATTAACAGAAGGATAAAACGAGCATGAAGAGTTTATTGGTGACGAAATATTTTCGTCTCCCATAACTTATCCTTCCCAGAAAAAAAATATATTTGTCACCAAATAAATAAGAAAATGAAACGACATCATCTAATAAGTTTGGAATTTATTGGTGACGAATTCCTTTTGTCGCAAAAAACTTTAAATTTTGTGACAAAAATATTCGTCTCCAATGAGCTAAAATAATTGGCGCCAATAAGAAAAAAAAATTGGCGCCTCTTTTTTTTCTGACGAATTTATTTTTTCGTCTCCTATAATTTTGAGAAGAATTAAAAGAAATGAGAAAAGTAATATTTGGTCATGTTTAGGTTACATTCTAAAATGAAAATAGATTTTATCACCAAATTTTAAAAATTAATTATTTAAAACTCCATACTAAACAAGGTAATGTTTTCTATTAATTTTGAAAATTACAAATTTTATATTATTTGTTTCTTTGTATTTTTTCTCACAAAAAAAAAATATCTACATTAATTATCTTTTTTTTTTTTTTTTGTGGAGAGAGGTTTTGACCTTCGATTTTTCTGAAATTGGTGTTTTAGACAGAAAGGATAGAGTTGGTTCAGACAATGAAAAAAACTGCTTGCGTGCAAGAGGGGCCTTCACTGTGAGAAAGAATAGTGGGTTTGCATAGGGTGTCTTCTTGGATAATAGCTTCAATGCTGGCATGTACAAAGGGCTTAAGTGTGAGATAGAAGAGAGGGGCTTTAGCGCGAAATAGAAGAAATGGTTTACAGAGTGTCTTCTTGAGTCACGACTTCAATACTTGTGAGAGAGAAGTAGACTCAAGTGCGAGAGAGAAATGAGGGTTTGTAGAAAGGGTCTTCTTGGGTCACGACTTCAAGGTCTGTGTACATGAAAATGAGTGATAAGCGTCAGAGTGTATCTCTTGGGGTCACAGTTTCAATGCTTTAAAACACAAAAGAGAAATGATTAGTAATAAAATATTTTTGTATCCTTAAATACTAGAACAAAGAATTTATTATTGGTGATGAAATATTTTTGTCTTCCACAACTTAACCTTATGAGACGAAAAATATATTCGTCACGCAATCAATTAGAATTTATTAACGACGAAATATTTTCGTCACCCACAGCTTATTCTTTTGAGACAAATATATTTGTCGCCTATTTAATAGAAAGATGAAATGACGTTGTCTGCGTGATGGAATGTTTAATGGTGATGAAATATTTTCGTCTTCCATAACTTATCCTTTCCAGACAAAAATATATTTGTCGCCTAATAAATGGAAATATGCAACGACATCGTTTAATAAGTATGGAATTTATTGGCGACAAATTACGTTCGTCACAAAAAATATATATATTTTGTGTCAAAAATGTTCGTCTCCAATGAGCTAAAATAATTCGCGCCAATGCAAATGAAATTGGTTCAGACAATGAGAAAAAGTGCTTGCGTGCAAGAGGGGCCTTCACTGTGAGAAAGAATAGTGAGTTTGCATAAGTGCCTTCTTGGATAATAGCTTCAATGTTGGCATGCATGAAGGGCTTAAGTGTGAGACAGAAGAGATAGGCTTTAGCACAAAATAGAAGAAATAATTTACAGACGGTCTTCTTGAGTCACGACTTCAATGCTTGTGAGAGAGGAGTAGACTCAAGTGTAAGAGAGAAATGAGGGTTTGTAGAAAGTGTTTTCTTGGGTCACGACTTCAAGGTCCTTGTACATGAAAATGAGTGATAAGCATCAGAGTGTATCTCTTGGGGTCACAGTTCCAATGCTTTGAAACACAAAACCACGGCATTTTAATAAAGAAAAATGATTAGTGGTAAAATATTTTTGTATCCTTCAATACCAGAACAAAGAATTTACTATTGGTGATGAAATATTTTTGTCTTCCACAACTTAACCTTATGAGACGAAAAATATATTCGTCACGCAATCAATTAGAATTTATTAGTGACGAAATATTTTCGTCTCCCACAACTTATTCTTCTGAAACAAAAATATATTTGTCACTTATTTAATAGAAAGATGAAATGACATTGTCTGCATGATGGAGTGTTTATTGGTGACGAAATATTTTCGTCTTCCATAACTTATCCTTCGCAGACAAAAATATATTTGTCGCCTAATAAATGGAAATATGCAACGACATCATTTAATAGGTATGGAATTTATTGGCGACGAATTACGATCGTCACAAAAAAAATTATATTTTGTGACAAAAATGTTTATCTCCAATGAACTAAAATAATTCGCGCCAATGCAAATGAAATTGGCGCCTCATTTTTGCACACGAAATTTTGTTTTCGTCTCCTATACTTTTGAGAAAAATTAAAACAAACGACAAAATTAATATTTTGTCATCTTTGAGTTAAATTTTAAGACAAAAAAAATTTCGTCACCAAATTTTGTCACAATAGCCTACATTTCTTGTATTTTTTTATTGATTTTAAGCATTTGGTGACGAAATTTGGTTTTCCTCTCTAAAAATAATACATTTGGAGATGAAATTATTTCCTCTCTAAAATTTTTTACAATGGCGATGACAAATTTCGTCTCAAAAATGGCGCCAAATCTTCCACCAAATTTTCCAAAGGCGGGAAATTGTTTTCTGACGAAAAATAAAATTTAGAGACGAATAAAATTTTCGTCACCTATTGTTTTATTTGATTTTAAGCATTTGGTGATGAAATTTGGTTTTCGTCTCTGAAAATAATATAATTGGAGGCGAAATCTTATTTTCATCACTAAAACATGCATATTTGGAGACTAAATATTTTTTCGTCACGCGTTTTCGTCATCATAGACCTTTTTTGTTGTAGTGTATTGAATGTGAAATCAGATTTCTGTTCAATGTGACATCTGTTGAATGTGAAATCTGTTGAATGTTGAATCTGTTTAGAAAAATTTAAATATTATGTTTGAAATGAGAAAATGAGGGTTATGGTTTTCTATTGAATGTGAAATCAGAAATGAGGGTTTTGGTTTTGAATTAGGGTTTTGAATTGATGAATGTGAATCATTTTTCAATTAGGGTTAGGATTTTAAATTGTGAAATTAGAAATGAGGGCTATGGTTTCAGAAATTAGGGTTTAAGAAATTTATGATAAGTTAAATTTTTTTAATAATGTTATATGATTTTTTTTAGGAACAATTAATTTTTAGGAATAAATAATTATCTATAATAATAATAATTTTCTTGTATATTATTATCGTAACTAACTTTATAATTTCTTAGAAAAAAAATGGCAAAACACAAGAAAATCTAATTTTGTCTATATAAAAATTATCTATAATTAAAATTTTAAAATTTTCTATCCCTTTCTTTCAAAATTTTCAAGTTATTATTATTTTTTCTTTCACTTTCACTTTCCACAAATTTTTCTTTTTAATCAAAACATATTTAAGGAATAATCATGCCATTCCCTTTTATTTTCATTCCAATAAATTATGCACAGCCTAACAATATTTACGATATATTACAAAAAATAAAAATAGAATCATATAATATATATCAATGTCATACAAAATTAAATTACAAGGAAGTATGTTTAAAGTTGTCATGGTTAGTCTAGTACTAATTATTCTGAGTTCATAGATCTAACTGATCATTATATCATTTTTTCTTTCTCTAATATGGAAAGTATAAGGGGATGTTTGCCATAAAAGAAAAGCAAGTTCAGTCAAAAGAAAATGAGGATAAAATTTAAGGGAAAGGGGGAGAAAATTTTCAGTTGTGAGAGGGTGGCCGTGTCCTTCGCGTGAATAGTCTGAGTGAAACCCAAGATGGTCGTCGACGACGTTCTTCTGATTGTGAATTACAAATATATTTTATAGGGTTTTCAATTGTGAAATCAGAAATTAGAGTTATGGTTTTAGGAATTTGGGTTTTGAATTGTAAATCCTGTATATATTTATTGCATTGTGAACTGTGAATCCTATCTATTTTTTTACAAATTAGGTTTTTGAATTTTGAATTGAAAATTTAATTTCTGATTGCTTCTTAGTCCTGTCAATATGGTTAAATCTTGTTATTCTTTCACTTATCTCTTCAGCTTCATCATTAGGCCACTATAATTAGTACAAACAATTTTTTGGGTTGTTTTAGGAAATAAGTTAAAAGATAATTTTTTGTATTAAAATTTTTTTTTTTGGAAAAACATGTAAAAAAAATATTGAAAATGCCTTTTTACCTCTTTGCCAAAAAATTACCAAAACATTAGAAGTCAAAAAAATTGATATAAATAAATGACTTTTTACAAAAAATTTGATATAAACATTAGAGGTCAAAAACTTTGATCCACAAAAAAATTGATATAAACATTAGAGGTGATCCACAAAAAATTAGAAGTCAAAAAATGACTTTTTACCTCTTTGCCAAAAGAGGCCTTTGAAGTCGTCCTGAAAAATGTTATTATCAAAACATTTGATATAAATAAAAAAAAATTTGTTTAAAAATTATGTTTGAAAAAATTAAAATATTTGATTTATAAAATGGCTCATTCTCGATAATTTTTACCCACTTGAATTATCCAATTGACTTATTCTCTATGCGCCTGCATTATGTTTATTCAATTAAGTTTTAACTTTTTATGATAATCGGATGTCTGAATCAGTTTACGTATTTATGGACTAATCTTACAATCCACACCAAACGTCCCTTCCACGTGGATCCGACAAATCTCAATTAATACCTATAAATATGACACATACTGAGAGTTCAACTTGAGACTTGAAAGGAGCATACCTAATTTTTAACACATAATGAGAGCTCATTAATATTAATGAAGCTCAAGTTTGACTCGGTTCAGGTCAATAATTTTTTTGTTATGTTATTTATATTGCTTAAAATTATGAGAGCTCATTAATTTTTTATTTAGGTTATTTCTTACGTTATTTTCCTAAGTTATTTCCTACGTTATTTCGTATGAGGTTATTTCCCTAAGGGAATAATCTCATAGGAAATAACCTACCAAATCACTTTGTCATTAAGGTCCCTAATGGCAGAAGCTTGAGCAAATTAAAGTAACTTCTCTTTAATTGTCCTTAAATCTCACTAATTGGACCACCAATTTTAAAAAATTACGTGAACAATGTTTGAAATAAAAATTAAGAACAAGTCATACAAAATCAGTCGAGTTATTTCAACTCAATGAAAAAAATAATAATTTCATAGAAAAAGTTACACTATGATTTAAGATTTTTGTATGACTTGTCCAATTTTGTCCAATCGCACTGAATAAATACAATACTTGATACAAATTATACTATAAAATTATATGAATAGAAAAATAAAAGAAGAATCTTCATAATGTCTTCACATTCAAAATTATTGATATATCTGTCTAGTTTATCGAAATACTAAAAAAATAGATCAAGATTTATCAAAATATCCTCAAAATAAGTATTTTTTAAATTGTTACCATTTATATGCGTACGATTAAATAATTGCCCAAATTAGGGCCTTTTCCCAAATTAAGGCAAAATAGTAATTTATTTCTCAAAGTAGGCTTAGTTTGGACAGAATTCCTAAACTAAGCTAAAACGCGAATACAAACCACGCTTTCACCGTTTTTGTGGCCCTTTCGCGGACAATTTGTAAAATCTTAAAAGCGTGGTACAATCCACGCTTTTAATTAACAAAACGTGGTTACAAATCACGCTTTTAAGGAAATTTTATTTATACATAAATTTTTAAGTAATTATTTTTTTAAAATAAATCTGATTAAGGAAATTTGATTTATACATAACCATACTTTTGTTAAGTAATTCTTTTTATCTTCAGAAAACGTGGTTGCAAACCACGGTTTTACTGTTGACCCGTGGATAATAACCACTTTTAAGCAAAATGTAAAAATTCAACAAAAATTTCAAAACCAGCACTCATTCTTGTTTCTCACAGACACTCACACTTACTCTCTCTGTCTCTCTCTTTGACACACACCCACAACACTCACACTCACATCAAAAATATATAATTTGTAATATATATAAATTTTATTTTGTAAAATTCAGACCAATATTAAATATATATAATAATAATTGATAATAGCAAATAATAATCAACTATATAAAATGATTATTTTTTTATTTTAATTCTTAAAATGTAATTTTTTTATTTAGGTAAATTACACTGACACCCCTGAGGTTTATGTTTATGACAGTTATTCCTCCACCTTTGAAAAAATAAATAAAATTCATTGGAAAAATAAATTATTCCAAAAGAAAAATTAAATTAAAAAAAATTATTTGTTCTAAATTTTATAAAATAAAATTTATATATATTAAAAATTATATGTTTGATGTGAGTGTGTGTTGTGTGTGTGTCTGTCAGAGAGAGACAGAGAGAGAGTGAGTGTGTGTGTGTGTGACAAAGAAGAGTGAGTGCTGCTTTTGATTTTTTGTTCAAAATGTGTTTTGAAAACACGTTTTTACATATTTTACTTACAAGCATGATCACGAATATGTATAAATCAAATTTCTTTATGTATAAATCAAGTTTACCAACACTTTATAATTTATATAAAGTCACAACCTACACTCATAATTTATGTAATGATTAGAAATTTAGGTAAATTAGAAATATTGTTACTTTGATGTAAAGTTAAGTTTACCTACACTTATAAGTTTACCTACCTCATAAGATTGTTGGATTTTCCTACACTTATAAGTTTACCTATACTCAAAGTAACCAGATTAACAACATACACTCATAAGTTTATGTAAATTACTTAGATTTATAATTTATCAATTACCTAAATCAACTTACATCAATTACATTTATTTAATGATTACAAATGTTGTTACTTTATAATTTATAATCATTTTTATATAATTTTTACAAAATTAATCCAAAATTAATAAAAGATTTTCAGACCTAAAACTTAGCTGAATTACATTTAATGTGCACAAGAGCATGATCTTAATCCTAATAAATAATGTAAAAAGCATAACACAAGAGCATGATGTTAATTTTGTATGTGTTGTAAGATTTGTTTCTTAAAAAGCTAAAAAATCTAAAGCATTATCATTATTTTAACTCATATTTTAATTAAAAAATCAATAATGATTGTTAGATTACAATTGCTGATTACTTAAATAAAGTTTTTGCGTCACAAGTAATTGTAATTGAAGGAGTTAAAATTCATATAATTCTTTTACAAGTACAAGTAGATATAAGTATATTGTTGCTATTTTAATATTTTTTGTCTTAATTGAAGCAAGTATATGGAAACTGTTCCAATTATTTTCTACTGGGGGGGAAACATAATTCGGGATCCCGATAAAGGCGTCTCATATGATGCTGAGCCGAAAGGGATATATGCGGTGCAAATTGGCACGACGCTTAGCAATTTAGAGGAGATGTTTATGTCAAAGGTGGCAAGTTACGGGGAAAGTATTCGATTGACCTTCAAATGTAGATATCCTTATCGCCAGTGGCAAGCACACAACAAAATACAAGATATTATCGATCAATGACGATGAAGCGTTGAACACCGTATTAAGTATCGGTGCAAGTTTTCAAGCACCAAATTGTTTGGAAGTCTACATTGATAAAGAGGTTGTACACAATATCCCGAACATGACACAGATGGATTCTCGTCCGTTCACTACATTGCTGACGCATGGGATTGACACAACAGCGTTTCAGTCTCCTATGTATGAATCAGATCAATGTTATCCACTGGGCTACACACAACAGTCATTTGAGGGCCATGGTGTAAAATCAAGTTCACGTGGTGGATATGATTATGAATTTGACAATAACACACAAGATGTGCCCACATGCAGCCATCATACCACTCCGGTTGAAGTTGCTGGTAATATGGCAGAAACAGTGAACAATGTGCAGTTTGCTGACAGTGACATGTGCGGTCCTGATGTCGCCCTAAACGATGATGACAATGAAATATGTGATGAAGAAAATTTATTGGGCGAATCAGATGATGATGATGATAAAGAAGATGATGCTGAGGCTCCCGTTGACCCTGAAAATGCCCCCATTCCACCTAGAGTTGAAATCCCTTTCTATGACAGCATTCACATGGGTGGTGATTTTGATATTAGTACCCGTGATGTCGTTCCCATAACCGGATCTGGAGCGCTGAAAATCCAGAGTTGGACAGAGGAATGGTTTTTGTTGATAAGAAACAACTTGTACATGCTGTGAAATTGTACCATGCAACAAATAATCGAGAGTATACGGTCGTAACCTCCAAGCGAGACGTTTGGGTGTCTGCTTGCAAGCACGACTGCAGTTGGTGGTTGCGTGCATCTCTTAGTAGGAAACATGGTCTTTTTGAAATAAAGCAGTACATGGGTCCTCACCATTGTTCATACCCACGAATGAACAGGGACCACACTAATATTAGCTCCAATTACATTGTTTCTCATATTTTGGGACAAGTTGCGATTAGTATAAAAAATAAATGTTTACATATATATACATATTTGTTTGTTTATAGTGTTCACACCCAGATAATCCAACTCATATTTGATTGTCGTATGCAGAATGAACCTGATATGCCAATTAAGAATGCCATCGAAGATATCAAAAAGACCATGAACTATAGTATATCATACAAGAAGGCGTGGCATGCAAGGGCAAAGGCAATTAAAATGGTATTCGGTGATTGGGATGAATCACATAGGCAGTTGCCTAAATTCATGCATGCATTACAGACATCTAATCCTGGCACCATTGTCAAATGGAAGCATAGATATACCGGGCATACAACCATTATGCCCGTCTTCCACTTTGTTTTCTGGTCTTTCAAACCCGTCATCGATGACTTTAGATATTGTAGGCCTGTTATAACTATAGATGGTGCATTCTTATACGGTAAATACACTGGTGTGTTGCTTGTAGCAACGATTGTCACTGCCAATGGCAAAATATTACCGCTTGCATTCGCTGTTGTCGACAGGAAGAGTTTGGAGTCTTGGTCGTTCTTCATTCAAAATATCAAGGAACATATTATCCTGGACCGACAAGGAGTGACTTTGATATTTGATCGAGCTGAGAGTATTTTAGCTGCTGTGAGGCGGCATTGGCTGAATCCCTCGCTCCAATGTGTTGGATATCATCGACACTGCCTTTGACATGTTTGCAGTAACTTTAACACAAAGTTCAAAAATAAGGAGCTCAAACAACTTCTATGGAAAGCAGGGAGTGCTGATCAATGACGAAAGTATAATGGTTACTTAGAACAGATACAAGCTATTAACCAAGAAGCCATCAATTGGGTCCACAAGATGAATCTTGAGGACTGGGCCCTTGCATATGACGGTGGATTTCGCTGGGGGGTATTGACCAGTAATGATGCAGAGTGCTTCAACAGCGTCTTGAAAGGTGCAAGGAACTTACCTATCTCAGCTATGGTTGAATTTACATTTCGACGGCTCATTAAATATTTTGACGAGATGGGAGCCCAAGCTGAAACAGATGTACGGAATGAGTTCCAATACCCTAGAGAGATGCAAAAAACTATCGAGGAGGGTATCGCAAGGGGAAATACTTTCCAGTTGATATCGTATGACAGGTTAGTTTGTAATGTGAAAAAATTGTTATTATTATGTTGTTAAGTTAATTACACCTAAAAACATGAACTTGATTAGTTTGTATCAATATTGTCTTATAGGCCCCGCCGTGTATTTGAGGTGCAAACATCTTTTCGCCGTGGATGAGGTCGCAATAGACAGATTGTGCGGATGAATCAACCCACGTGCAGTTGTGGGAAATATGAGATAAGACACTATCCATGTTCCCATATGTTCGCTGTAATGTCTAAATGCGGTGACAATCCATTCGAGTACGTTGATCCAGTATATAGGCTTCCTGTATACATGAGGGTTTGAGAAACTAAATTCAATCCAATACCGCATCAAGATTATTGGGATGATCCGCAGTGGACCTTAATGCCTAATGTACTTCGTCTGCGAGAAGTAAAACGGGGTCGTACATCTATGGCTCGTATTCCGAATGAGATAGATATATTAGACAGGCATTTGACAGCTCATTGCAGTCAGTGCCAGCAGACAGATCATGACAGGCGAATATGTCCGACGCGACTTGGTCAATAAAGACTATGTAATACTTACATATTGTAATATATCATTTTGAAATTCTTTATTTGTAATAGATAATTTAATTATGTATTTTTAAATTCTTTATTTGTAAACAGGGTCGTACATTTAAAATGTGTATTACAAAATGTGTACTTGATTCAAAATGTGTAATACAAAATTGAAAATATGTATAATTTATTCAAACTTGTATAATTTATTGAAAATGTGTACTAGTTTTTCACTGTGTACTTGATTCAAAATGTGTATTACAAAATTCTATACTTAATCACGTAGTTCTTCTACCATTTCAAAATTTCATATTTTTGAATAAATTTAATTTCGAATGCTGCAATCATTGTTCACATTTTATAATTTAAAAAATTTACAAATTTAAAAAAAATTAACCTATTATAAATTAAAATTTTAAAAATTGGAATGCTACAGTCATTGTTCACAATTACAAATTTTATATGTAATTTACAAAATTTATAATTTATTCAAACTTTTAGCATTACAAAATCAATATTTAAGTTTTGTCAAATATGCCATAAATGCAATCATTAATTTCGAATTGTTTCCATGTAAGTGGCACATAAATTTGTCTTTTCTTGAACCCATAAGATTTACTTCATTGTATTTTAAATCGTTAAGTACAAAATCAATAATTACAATTTTTCTGTTATTATGTTATGATTAAATGAGATTTTGATATGGATGATCTAATATTTCAGTTGTACAGGCTTCATGGCACATGTACCTAAGGAGGTTCCACTGTTCAGACAGGTACATCGGGCTAACAGTATATGGGAGAGTCCGGTATGCAATAACGTTTGTTGGACTTTACGCTTACAATTAAAATACATTGCATTTTGTTGTATATTTCGTAATAATGCTATTATTTAAACTAGTCATTCTGTTGTGCAGGATGAGGCACGCACCGTGTTGACATGCCGTCAGGCAGATTCTGGATTGTGGGAGCATCCGTTGGACCATAAAGTCTTGCAGTATGTATTACGCGCGGGATTCTATGGTGTGTATCGTATCGGGCACATTCGACTGGACTACGCACTCATCACTGCTCTCATCGAGAGGTGGCGCACAGAAACTTATACATTCCATTTCCCGATCGGGGAGGCCACCGTCACATTGCAGGACGTATCCGTCTTATATGGTCTTCGGATTGATGGCCGAGCAGTTACTGGAGTTGTCTCATCTTTCGCGACGGAGCAGTGGATAGCCCTATGTGCTGAGCTATTGGGAGTAGCACCTACACCAGCAGATTCACAGGCAGGTAGACTGAGGGTCAAGTGGCTGGCCAAGCAGTTTGCTCATCTTCCAGATCATGCTCCAGATGAGTTGGTATAGCAGCATACCCGAGCATATGTTCTGTGGCTTATTGTTGGGTACTTCTCCCTGATAAGTCACAGAACCTGCTCAAGCTAATGTACTTGCCACTGTTGAGAGACATTGACGAGATTAGGCAGTACAGCTGGGGTAGGGCGGCTCTAGCATGCTTATATAGGATGCTATGTCGAGCAGCTCAGGTGGGTATGAGGGAGATTGGAGGACCACTTGTGTTGCAACAGGTTAGTAAGAATTTTATTACATGTCAATTCATATTATATGTCATATATCAGTATTGTAATTGTGTTCAAACTATTGTAAATTTGGGCATGGGAGAGATTGATTTGCATTGCCCCGTCTAGGCGGCAATTGGTTGGTCCTGGTGAGCTTCCTATGGGTGAGGGGGACAAGCAGTTGCCCCCCGGACCGCGAGGTAGCCGGTGGAGGGTTGACATGGGCCATGAGGTCGTCTCGACCCACGTAGTGGTAGTTTATAGAGACCAGCTGGATCGGATGATCGAGGGCGAGGTATGAAATTTTTTGATTGCATTTTAGTTGTCTTCTTCATTGTCTATGTTTTGAGTTCACGAGAAAAATTTAATTTATTTGTCGTCATTGTAGTTTATCTGGCAGCCTTACGCTGGGGTCCTCGGTACGCTCCCCGACTACTGCCGACTGGGTCAGGAGATATGGATGACGAGAGTGCCACTTATTTGTTTTGACGTGGTTGAGTGGCATCTCCCCTATCGTGTCCTCCGACAGTTTGGTCGGGTCTAGTCCGTGCCGGATCGGTTCGACACTGAGTGGCAGTTGCACGTCACTGATAGGCGTGGCCGAGCTGGCACTGACTGGCATCTGTTTTATATGCCATATATACAGTTGTGGGATGCCCGTCGGGACAGTATTGTACAGGCTGACTACAGAGATGAGGTGATCCCCTCTTCCGACCCTTATATGTTGTGGTATCGGCGACATACACACCTACTAGTCGGGAACCCGAGCCACGTGTCTGAGTCTGGATATCAGGGAGTTGGGCCTTATCTTGAGGCATTAGTGAGTATCATATTATGTGTCAGATAATTATTAAAATCATACTTGATTTACTTTCAGTCAGCTGTAGCCTAATAATACGTCTGAATGTTTGTTCAGGTAGCTAGAGCTGGGAGGTCGTATCACTTGGCTGAGGACGCCCATTTCAGACGTGATGGACAGCATGCCTTACAGGCCGTTGCAAAGATCCGAGAGTTATTGTACCAGGCATTCCAGGTTGCCCATCGGGGAGATCGTCTGCATTACGGCCACTACGATGTACACAGTTCAGCAGTTGCTCCAGACACATTAGCGCCGTCCACATCAGCGCCTTCCACTTCAACGCCTGCCACATCAGCTCCTTCGACATCAGTCACCCTACCACATACTACCCCATACATATCTGGCATACCTTATATGCCTGACCCTGATTGGACACCGCCCCGATACATGCATGACGTTGTTACCCCACTCACCCAGTTACCACCACCAGACAGTTCGACCGCGACCATGAGTACACATGATGCAGTTCTCACTGACATCTCCCACGTTGACGATGAGGCCCATATTGAGCCCCCCCCAGAGCGCGCTGGAGAGGCTGAGGTTTTGGTCGTGGCGGACGTCGCGGCCGAGGTCGGGGTGCGGGCAGAGGCAGAGGTCGAGGTCCAGCTGCAGATCGTGATACAGTTGCACCAGATGATGGAGTTTCACAGCTCACAGCAGCATCCGATCTTCGGCCACAGACAGGATCAGGGGCAACACATGCAGTAGAGGGGGGGTCATACTCACAGGCTCCACAAGATACGCATTTACGATTGGGGGAGCCAGATATTTAGAGAGTCTACCGCAGAAGACCGAGGAGGGAGGTCCACGGTCGGGGTTGTGGGACTGGGGCAGGTTAGGGCGTTAGCGGGTGTGATATGGAGTGTATAGTTTATTTTATTTATAGTTTTTGTTATAGTTTTTGTAAATCAAACTTGTACAGATGATGTAAATGTGTCATATTTATTTATTCCGAAAATATAATTTTATAATTTTTTATTCTTACTTGTTTTGATGATTTCTATAAAAATGAAAAGGAAAACAGAAAAAAAAAAGGATAAGAATTGATAAGATATTATTAACGAGGGAGATTAGAGGACCACTTGTGTTGCTACAGGTTAGTAAAAATTTTATACAAAAAAAAATCTAGGAAAAAAATGTAAACATTACATAATGGATAGTTGTGGGGAGAAATATGAATAAAAAGGAAACAAAATAAATATCTATACAAACACATAATTTTGTTTTCCCTTTTCTTTCACTTTTCTAAATGATTGCATTCACTGTCTTTTTTTCATATACAAACCAATGATAACCAAACAAAATGTCGACATATATATTTGTTGTTCATCTAGCTTAAACATGTATTTCAGCTATTTGTTAAATGAACCTGTAGTTCATTAAGTATCATTATTATATTCCACATCAATAATGCATGAAATCATGAAAGTCTAGTTCAAGTAGCGTTCTTCAAAATAACAATAACGGACAGAAAGTAAAGGTAGAATTACAAGAACTATTCGAAAACAATTGAAATATCTCCCTTCATTGATAAGTCGTGGATAAGCATTACAAATTGCATGCATTACAGAAATGGTTTGGTCGTTCATCCAAACAATTTCATTCATTATCATCATCATCTGACATCTCAATATCAGATTCATACATAACATCCATGCTCCAGGAGAAGTACTAGTGTGTATCATCCATTAACCCATCTTCGGCACGCTCATTTGCGGTCTTCATTAGTCCGGACCTTTGCAAACGTTGGGTCATGCGATTAATCTTGTCGCGGATACGGTGCAATGCCCTTTGCAACAATTGTGGAGTGTCAGTTGGCATACGCATGGCTAACCGGCGAGGAAATTTAAGATTAACTTCATGACATAGCTCAACGAGAACGTTTGCTCGAGTTTTGCGAAATTCCCACTCAGCTCTCATGGTATTGACGGTGGCACGTGAGTAACGCAAATTTGGATTTAATGGGTATTCAAATTCATCTCCATCTGCAACCCAGTAGCGACCCATTACTGAATATAGATCAACCACCGTATATCTCATGATGATATCGCTCGAAATAGCTGTAAAACTTTTGTTGTGGTATGATGCGATATTTATACCATATATATACATGGTAGCTATATGTATGAAATTATTGTAAACAACTATGTATCAGAGTTGTCACGTCAACTTTTATGACCTGAATAACTATGCATCAACTTGATAGGAGTTGTCACTTCGACTTTTATGAATTGCATAATTTATTGTTATTTCAAAACAAAAAGTAAAAACATAAAAAAAAAAGTAAAAACATCTGAATTAGTCAAATTGCTTAAAATATTTTTAAAAAAATCAGTAAAAACTTTGGAAAAAAAACACGAAAATTAAGAAAGTAGAATTTTTTGAAAAATATTTTATGAAAAATGAAAAGAACCAAGCTGATCAACCGACTAAACGTCTGAATTAGTCAAATTTCTCTGCCTGAAATTTTTTTAAAAAAATAAATGTGAAATTACAATTTAAAAATCTTTAAAATATTTTTAAATTTTTTGAAATATTTTTTCACAAATTTGTTTTACTTTTTAGGTGTATTGACATATTTATTAATTCATTGTTATTTTGTTATGACACCCCCTCAAAATTTTAATGAATTGCATAATTCACAAGGGCACAGTAGGTATGGTACGATAATAAATTGTAGCTCGGCTCAGTGATACGTCCAACATTTCTCAGTGATGCTCGCCAGTGACTTGAACAGACGTAATAATTTGGATGCTTTGTTTTTTCCTCAGATGCTATGTGACTTTGTGCAGCGATGCATCTGACTTTGTGCAGTAATGCAGTGATGCATGTCACTTTATGCAGTGATGTAGTAATGCATGTGGCTTTCTGACTTTGCCATGCTTATATAGTTTGTGACTTTTTTCCTCACATTACGTGATGCATGTGATTTTCTGCAGCGCAAATAAATGCTTTCTTTTTTTCTCACATTTCAAAATTCATCTAAGTCACATCAATACGACCACATGGCAATAATGTTGATAAACAATTATGTGATGGACTGAAGGAGTAAAGTGTAATTTACCGAATATAAAAAGGAGCAGAAAATGCAAAAAGGAGAAAATGGGATGACTGTGAAGTTCATTAAGTGAAAATAAGATAAAATATAAGCTGCAAAGTTTCAATCGTGTTTACATATCAGGTGACCATTTTATTATTTCGGTGAAAAAAACAACGATAGTTTTGCAGGACGAAGTGAGTTGGACGGTTGTGTATTTACTTGCACTCTGTTTCATAGTTGTTTATGAAGAATATTACTTTAAAACAAAGAAAATTTAAGCATTTAATTTCATTTATAATTTTTTGAAAACACCAATTTGTACTGAAATCGTCAATTCCAAGTGACTACTTATTGTATTAAAAAAGTAAGTATGAAAAAATAGTTTCATGTGGCGATGTGACAACTCACTGCATGTTGTTTTATTTGACAACTCACTGCTCGAATATGAAGGGATTGCATTGTCATCCTCTGGCCTACAATTATGGTTTTATCTGACAACCACGTCCGTGACTACATCACAGGTACACAAAGTCATGGGTACTCAGGATTGCATGAAATGAATAACATAAAATAATATCACGGGTATCACTTCTTCCATAGTGCCCCAACATGCATTATCGTCACTAGATCATCTCTAGTTAACCCTCAGTATGATGTTTATAAATAACGACACCCCCAGTATGTTGTTTGTTCAAGTCATAACAATAGTAATATATCTACAATTACTATTATTATTTGTTTGTTTATTTTATGAACAATGTCTTCAAGAGGTGTAGGAACTTCACGCCGGCAAAGAAATCCGAAAGTGTGGCTGCTACCTCCATTTACTTATGACTACAAGAGCGAAAAGTACTCGAGTTCGAAGGATTATTATGCTGGTATCCGAGCAGAATAGGCGTTCAGGGTAACGGAGCAAGAAGGATTGTTTAATGATCTACGTAACTTTGGGGCACCGGTACCTCATCGTCATTCATTGACCATGGCTAGACGAAATGTGAGTGACTATGAAAAAAAAGTTAGCAGAATTAAGAAGGAGAACAACAGAATGTTGATGCGGAGATGTCGACATTTCATACTTCAGCTAGCCATCAAATGACAGAAGCAAGCAACAGAGATTTGACAGTGATTGAGCGATATAATGTCTTAAACAATGAAAAATATCTCTCTGACTACTATATGTCAGATGAGGAATGAGAAATCAAACACCTTTATCTTTCATATATGTTTTTATGTTGTCTCATATCTTCGTTACTGGAGTGTAAGATAATGTTGTTGTTCATCTAACGTACGGATGTATTTCAAGTATTTGTTTTATGAACCTGAAGTTTATGAAATAACTACATTTATAACTGCACATTTATTAGTTCATGACTTTCTTTATTGAATTGCAATGAGTTAATGAATGTTTTAGATTAATGTATGTTGAATTATGTGAATACTTAAAACACATAAAATATAACATATAGCTCGGTGAAAAGCTTCCGTTAACTGGGGCTCGTGAAATAGAGATCCTGTACGTAAAGAATTTCAATCTCCATCAGGAAAGAAGAAAGAGTCGCCTTCCAATTCTTGGAAGTCCAGTCAAAATGATGACTCTGGTAAGGAATGGGGGGTTGACATATAACTAAACTTAGGGGGCTGGACAAACAAGCTCAAAGCCAAGTGGTTGGTCCAGTTGGGGGACTAATAAAGTTCATACAAATGAACTACAGTCTTCAACAACACATAAAATAAAGCAGGTAGCTCGGTGAAAAGCTTCCCTTAACTAGGGCTCGTGAAATAGGGATCATGTACGTAAAGAATTTCAATCTCCATTAGAAAAGAAGAAAGAGTCGCCTTCCAATTCCCGGAAGTCCAGTCAAAATGATGACTCTGGTAAGGAATGAGGTGTTGACAGATAACTAAACTTGGGGGACTGGACAAACAAGCTCAAAGCCAAGTGGTTGATCCAGTTGGGGGACTAATAAAGTTCATACAAACGAACTACCGCCTTCAACAACACATAAAACAAAACAGGCAGCTCGGTGAAAAGCTTCCCTTAACTAGGGCTCGTGAAATAGGGATCCTGTACGTAAAGAAGTTCAATCTCCATTAGAAAAGAAGAAAGAGTCGCCTTCCAATTCCTGGAAGTCCGGTCAAAATGATGACTCTGGTAAGGAATGGGGGGTTAACAGATAACTAAACTTGGGGGGCTGGACAAACAAGCTCAAAGCTAAGTGGTTGGTCCAGTTGGGGAACTAAATTTAAAACCCAATTGGTTTTACTTGATTTGCTTGTCAAAATCACTATTTACAATTAATTATACACAAACAGATTGTTTTCTGCGCCTTTTTCAAGAAATTGACGATTCTCTTAGTATAGAATAGCAATCAACGCAAGGCCAAAAATGTAAGAAACTTGACTTGTACCCAAATGACAACAAATAATTCAAATAGTCATACTTTTCAATGAAATACACGAATGTTTGGTCGTAACAACGAATGATGCATAGCTAAGTGAAACACAACATTGCCTACATAAGCTTCATTTTTTATTACAGTCTCAATTCAGAAAGTCACATGGCAACAGTGAATTCACTGATTTACCTTACAGTGAGCATGTCATTATTTTGTCCGTATATGCAGATGGATTGTCAAGTCATGTGACTTGGTGCACATGCTTTGGTTTTCTCGATTTTTTGCTCGATTTTTTTATTATAGTGACAGCTCATTTCTTATTAATATATATGGAATTCTCAATTTAGAAAGTCACATGGCAACAGTGAGTTCACTGATTTACCTTACAGTGAGCATGCCCTTATTTTCTCGGTATATGCAGATGGATTGTCAAGTCATGTGACTTGGCGCATAGGCTTTGGTTTTCTCGATTTTTTGCTCGATTTTTTTATTACAGTGACAACTCAACACCAATTTGATATATGTGGGATTCTCAATTCATAAAGTCACATGGCAACAGTGAATTCACTGATTTACCTTACAGTGAGCATGCCCTTATTTTGTCGGTATATGCAGATGGATTGTCAAGTCATATGACTTGGTGCACAGGCTTTGGTTTTCTCGATTTTTTGCTCGATTTTTTTATTACAGTGACAACTCATCTCTTATTGATATATGTGGGATTCTCAATTCATAAAGTCACATGGCAACAGTGAATTCACTGATTTACCTTACAGTGAGCATGCTCTTATTTTGTCGGTATATGCAGATGGATTGTCAAGTCATGTGACTTGGTGCACAGGCTTTGGTTTTATCAATTTTTTGCTTGATTTTTTTATTACAGTGATTCTCAATTCAGAAAGTCACATGCCAACAGTGAATTAACCTATTTACCTTACAGTGAGCGTGCCCTTACTTTGTCGGTATATGCAGATGGATTGTCAAGTCACGTGACTTGGTACACAGTATTTGCTTTTCTTTGTTTTTTCATTCTAGTGACAACTCATACCTTGTTCGTATATGTGGGATTGTCATGCAGGGGCATCTTTCTAAAGCTGTTCATAACCAACTATATAAACGACTAAAGGTGAAGACACAACCTTACAACTCATTTCGCCCTACGAAATTATCATTCATTTGTTTTAAAAAATTAGCATGGCTACATGGTTCATGGGAGGGAGTGGGAATCGCAGAGGTGGTAGGAACTTGCAAAGGGGTGACAGTTCACGACGAGGAGGGGGAAGGGGACGTGGCGATGCTGAAGACGATTCATGGGAGGGAGTGGGAATACCTATTTTAGATTATGCTTGTGGTTATCGTGATAGGTTTGGAAAGCGACATTTTTTGATGCCCAAGTATTATCCAGTTCAAGGAGGTTCATGTATGGATCCATCAGATAATCAAACAGGCTATGGTTTAGCAAACGCTAGACTTCTGAAGTGGCCCGCACTATTTATAGAGCGAGTGCATATGGAAAGATTATGTCGGGAAAATCGACTGAAGGTGCCAAAAGCACGTTCTGTTGAGATCCAAAAGGAAGATCCTGATAATGTTGATCGACTATGTGAAAGACTACAACGTGAGATTTCTCAAATGCGCCGTAGGTTAGCCCGCGATATGCAGCTATACATAGTTAAGAAGGATGCCCAAAAGAACAGAACAGAACCAAATATTGCAGCTATCAAGGGTATCATGGAGGATCCTGAGCTTGTCTTTGACGCTGAGCTTTCGGATTATTCAGACTCTGAGCCACCTACCGATTTAAGCGCGAATTAGGTGTTAATGTCTACACTTGGGCAATATTAGGTCATGCATTAATATGTAATGTCTATGTTAGACAAAGTGTTTCTGCAATGAGTTTGTCAGATTGTCTGGCTAATATTTGTCTGTCTAACTGTTATGTTTATGTATGTATTGTGTGTTCAGTTCATGGTGTCCAGAATGTATTGTTGTCGGAGACTTATGTCTGTACTACCTATGTATTTTTGTGGGAGACTTATGTGTTTTTTCCTCAAGATTTTTTGAATTACATTATCACATTCTAACCCAAAACAAAGACAACAGGAAAAAAAATTATTTAAATGAAAGCGGCTTTAGTAAAGCCAAAACAAATTTCTGAATAACACCTTCTAACCCAAAACAAAGACAAGAGAAAAAAATAAAAAATAAAAAACTTCACATGAAAACGGCTTTAGTAAAGCGAAAAGAAATTTCTAAATTACATTATCACCTTCTAACCTGTAGACGTCCCCAAACGCCCTAGGAGGATGAGTCCCGTTCTGTTCATATTGGGCTCACTACAGTTCGGACTCTCGAATTGTCACGGTTCTTAATCTGAACCAAAGAGTCCAAATCCGGCAAATCGTTTTGAGAAAAATAGATTTTTAGAAAAGAAGTGCCAAACATGGACTGCTTTGCCAGATACAGAGTCGCCACCTAAATATTTTATTTTGGAAAATTTAGGAAACCCTGACTCGGTGCCAAAGGGCACGTGTCCGTCATCACCAAAGTTGCATCGGCTCGAGAACTTGGGTACGATTGGGGAAGGTCAGCTATGAGCACCCTGTAACAAGCCCGCGGGGGGACCTCGCTACAGCTCGGACTCGACTTTGTCAGTCACGGTTCTAAGTCTGAACCAAAGAGTCCAAATCCGGCAAATCGTTTTGAGAAAACAGATTTTTGAAAGAAGTGCCAAACATAGACTGCTTTGCCAGATACAGAGTCGCCACCTAAATATTTTATTTTGGGAAATTTAGGAAACCCTGACTCAGTGCCAAAAGGCCACGTGTCCGTCATCACCAAAGTTGCCTCGGCTCGGGAACTTGGGTACGATTGGGGAAGGTCACTTCGTGAGCACCCCCGCTCGCCCGATCAAAGATCGGCCTCTACTAACCATGATATTAATTTTTGAAAACATTGTGTGTTCTTATTCCGGTTATTAGCCTAGGTCACTATGTGATGCACACAGTATATAAGTATAGACCGGGTTGCCTGAATTGGAACAAAACATTTCATGTTTTTTTATTTGAAAGTGGTTTGATGGTGCTACCCGCAAGTAGGCTAAGACGTGGATTTGCCACCCTCGGGTGGGCTTAGAAAACATGATTTTGCCACTATCTAGTGGGCTTAAAACACACATTTGATGAATTATTCCAATTTAAATAACCCAACCTTCACCCACAGGCATTCAGGCAGTTATATCACATTAGCAATTAGCCTCATGGTAAGCATGCTATTCATGGCAGTCACTCACACGCATGCAAGGATGCTAAAGCATAAAACTCACCGAGTACTCCAAGCCAAAACAAAAACTGTATTAGAAATCATGCATGATCCTGAGTATACAGAAATGCCTAATGCAACACATGCAAAAATGCAAACTATAGCAGGCTCGGCTATTCTAAACATGGCATATGAAATGCTACAACTATCATGTATTCAATTTGGAATTGAAAGTATAATGCAGTTAGTATGATGCGCCGAGCCCGGTGCATGCAAAACAGATGAATGAATGCAAACATGCCATCATATTGTATGCTAATTGAAATATGCCCTAATCTAACCATCATAAGCGGATAAATAAAAGGGAGAAAGACGTGGGGTTGGAAGACATACAACACACACACGCACACTTATTACAGTTGTGCCCTCGCGCAGAGGGTCCGAATAAATAATACAGTCCCGAATAAAAGAATATTACAGTCCAAATATTACAGTCCAAATAATATACAAATTCCTAATTAATTAACAAATTAACTAAGAAAGCTGTAAAACTGGCGTGCAAGCCAGGGACCGCCTTGTTTCTGATGAATGATGTATGCCTGGGCTGCCTTGCGCGGAAATCCACTGGGATGTCCCAATTAGCCTCTGTTTAGCAGTTATTCTTGGAAAGCGTGCCAGACTCCGAAAAGTTGTTGATTCTTCATTTTGCTGCAACAGAGAGCAGGAAAGGGGCATAGCAATGTATTTTCACAGATATATGCATGCCTCGATCCTCGTGCCACCAATCATGCATATCGATGCATGATGGCAGAGGGGTCGAAATGTGCAACTCAATATGGAATGAATGCACACGAAAACACAACAAAACCTAACTCCATCATGGGTAATCCGGAGTGTCGGTGACTAGGGGATTGAGATACATTCCGTCACTCGGAGTACGAAATGCACCTCGTTTCCCGTGCCCGGGCTAACTCCTATTCCGAACACAATGCGATATGCATGACATGCATGAATGCAACTAAGATACAGCCTAGCATGCACAATGCTATGAAAATGAGATGCCTCGAAGTACGTGCGCACGGGCACGCAAACCAAGAAAATGCATGAATGCGATCTAAGATACAACCTAGTATGTACAATGCTATGAAAATGAGATGCCTCGAAATGCGTGCACACGGGCACGCAAACCAAGAAAATGACATACGCAATGCAAATGATATGAAAATGCGATATGGGCTTACACTAATATGAGAGAGACTCAGCCACACTCACATAAGAGGCCGATAGATGAAAATGAAGTGCCTCGAAATGCGTGCACACGGGCACGCAAACCGAGGCAATGGCATGTGCAATGCAATGGCATGGAAATGGCATATAGAATGTAACATGGACTTATACTAACATGAGAGAGCCTCAGCCGCACTCACATAAGAGGCCGATGGAAGAAAATGAAGTGCCTCGAAATGCGTGCACACGGGCACGCAAATCGAGGCAATGGCATATGCAATGCAAATAACATGGAAATGGCATACAGAATGCAACATGGACTTATACTAACATGAGAGGGCCTCAGCCACACTCACATAAGAGGCCGATGGATGAAGACGAAGTGCCTCGAAATGCGTGCACACGGGCACGCAAACCGAGGCAATGGTAGAATGCGATGCAATGACATAGAAACATGATATGGGCTTATACCAACATGAGTGAGCCTCAGCCACACTCATATAGGATGCCGATGGATGAAAATGAAGTGCCTCGAAATGCGTGCACACGGGCACACAAACCGAGGCAATGGTAGAATGCGATGCAATGACATAGAAAATGGAAAGCAATCATTCTAATAGAATTTCAGTAATAAAATATGGGGTAAAACAGTCCCGAAATGAGGCGAAATGACATCAAATGCATGGAATAGTCCCGAAATGCAAAATTAGGCACCCGAAATGGCCTATAGCTATACCAAACATGCATAATTGGCACATGGAATGAAAAGACAGAAGCAAGGCAGCCCCAAAATAAGCATTTTACTAGTACAAAACAAGGCCAAACAGCAAGCAAAGATAGGGCAAAATTAGCATGCGAAAATGGCCCTAAACATGGGATTAAGAAGCAACTCATAGCTGCTGTCCTCAAACAGGTTAGGACCCTTCAACAACATTGAAGAGGGACCAAAAATAAGTACTTTCACAGAACTGTAAAAACCTCAAAAACAAACATAGATAAGGCTAAATTTTTATGCAAGAAAACGGACCAAAAGGTGGCCAAAGAGGCAAGTGGTATATGCACAGCCCGAATTGAAAAATTCCCTTCTAAAACATTGAAGAGGGACCAAAAATAAGCATGCTTACAGAACTGTAAAAACCCAAAAAAAAGTATACAAACATGCTAGAAATGCAATGCAAAATAAGGCTCAAAAGAGGCTATAACATGAGGTATGCAAAATATTCCACAAACGGCCAAAGACCCTTAATGAGACATGTAGAATGGGCCAAAATAAGACCTTTTCTAGGCCTGTAAAATGGCCAAAAACCAAAGCATGATAGGCTTCCATAGCATGCAAAAATGGGACCAAAAGGGGAGTATAAAGGCAAGTATAACATGGAGGTCCCAAACAGTGTTGAGCCCTTCTTCAATGTTGAAGAGGGGCTCAAAATAAGCCTATTTACAGTTTATGTCATGCTCCAAAACAGATTACACACGAGCTAAAAAAATCATGCAAGAAAACGGTATTTACGAAGGGTATTGAAGCAAGTGGCATATGGAGGGCTCAAACAGAGTTGAGCCCTTAATGAGACATGAAAATGAGCTCAAAATAAGGCCACTTTCAGTTATGGCCGGAGCTCAAAGCAAAAAACATGGATGGCTTGCAAAAGATCCAAGAAAAGGGCCAAAAAGGGGAAATTGCAACTTACCCTTGAAGACCAATTCTTTTGTTGCTTCTTGGGCCAAATTTGTTGCCTCTTAGCTGCTGGAATTCCTCCCCTTGCTGCTGGATTGGAGTGGTGGTGGTAGAGCTTGGTGGTGATGAAGAAAATAAGGTATAGGACTTAAGGATTTTTAGGAAAATGAGAGGGATGGAGGAGGATTTGTGTCTTGAGGCTTGAAGAAAAAATTTTCTAACCCCTAAAAGTGAAGCCACCAGCTGGTTATAAGCGCCAAAAAGGAGGTGTAAAGGTGGGGGAAAAGGAGAGCAACTTTCCCCCACAAAATATCCCCCGGATATTGATATTTTCTGGGAGATAAAGCTCCACAGCTGTAAAGTGCACAGTGCAAGGAGCTCGGCCGGCCTATTACTTTTGCTGCAGGTGGCCGGCCGGCCACACCCCCTAGCCGGCCGGCTAGGGGTCAAAAGGGTCAATCAAATTTAGTGGCCGGCTACCAACTGATGGTGTCCTCCTATCTGTGTACAACACAACCCTGTGGTTAAAAGTCCAAGAAAGTGGGTCTAAGGGGTTCAACATTAGCTCGGAAAGAGGGGTTCAAAAGGGTCAGGTGGAATTACTGGCCGGCCACCAACTTTTAGGGTCCTCTCATGTGTGTACATCACAAATATGTGGTTCAAAGTTCAAGAAAATGGGCCCAAGGTGTTCAACATTAGCCCTGAAGTGCGAAAAACGGGCGTCGGAGGGCGAAAATGGAATATAACTGGTTGCCAAGATAATTGCTGGCCTCCCACCCTCCAATGACCTTCTCGGTGATAAAACAGAGGCACCTGCCAAAAATGAACGAAAATCGATGCGAAATGAATGCTCGGGGGCCAAAACACGCAGTTCGGGATCCCGAAAATGAGCTGCTAAGCACCGAAAGTGGCGTTCGGCCACGAAGTGGGTTTCTCAGACCCCAGTGTCCCTTGAAAGGGAGAAAATAAGATGTATGCCAAAATTTAGAGTAAACGGAGATGGTTAAGCGGTCCCGAACCGAGGCACACGGCCTGACGGCTCCGAAAACCGGAAACCGGACTCCGAAATGGGAAAAATGGCCTACGGCCACAAAATGTAGCCCACGGCCACTGAGAGATGGTCTACGGGACCTCTCCCTCCCCTTAGGAAAAGAAACAGAGAAAACCGAGTCTGGTTCGCAAACCGAGGCAAGGCACAGAAGAGGGTTCGGAAGTCCGAAGGCAGGGCTCGCAGCCAAGACTCTGAAACTTCTGAACGAGCACATTATGCAATATCACCAAGTGCTCAACTGGTGACGTCTGAGTCTCAAGGTCGGTCAAAAATGGGGTGTCTACACACCCCCTCTCGCCCGATCAAAAATCGGCCTCTACTAACCGTGATATCTTGTTTTGAAAACATTATGTGTTCCTATTTCGGTTATTAGCCTAGAATTACTACGTTATGCGCACAGCAAACAAGTATAGACCAAATCGCCTAAATTGGAACAAAACATTTCATGTTTGTTTTGAAAATGGTTTGCTACTCGCAAGTAGGCTAAAATCCAGATTTTGCGACCCTCAAGTGGGCTTAAAACTCACAGTTTTAGTGCATTATTCCAATTTAGGTAATTCAACCTCCATCCACAGGCACTTAAGCAGTTATATCATATAAGCAAATAACGTCATGGTAAGCATGCTGTCATGTTAACATTCACACTCATGCGAGATGCTAAAGCATAAATGCTCACCTAGTACTCCGTGCCAAAACAATGAACTAGTTAGTAATCATATGCATGATCCTAGTTCATATTAAGTGCCTAATGCGACACATGCAAAATGCAACTAAGATGGGCTCGGCTAATCTACAATGACATGTGAAATGCAACCATTTGATGCACGTATTCAAGTTAAATTTGAAATACTTATGCAGTTAGGATGATGCGCTGAGCCCAGTGCATGCAATACTGATGAATGATGCACGCATGCATAGCATAAGGTATGTTAAATCAAATATGTCCTAATACTAACCATCAAAGCAGGTAAGTAAAAGGGAGAAAGAAGTGGGGATTGGAAAACATGCACACACGCACCCACACTTATTACAAGTTCGCCCTCGCTCGGAGGGACCAAAAGAATAATACAATTAATTAACCTACAAGCTAATTGATTATTACAAACAAATTAAACTAGTTAAGCAAATTAACTAATCTAATAAGACAGTAAAAGCAGCCTCGGGAAGAGGGCCCAATGCATGCGCGCTCGGTTCTGCTCGGAAACCCACCACCATGCACAAGTTGCCTCTGTTTCCACTGTTTTTCTCCTCTGAAAATGGCACAATTCTCAAGGAACACTCTCTGGACATTGTGGATCACCACCGGCTAAGATAAATCATCACCGGCCATAGCAAGATGGTCATCGACCATTTGTTAGGCTCTCGGCCATCCATATTTGGTCGATCGGCAGTATAGATGGCCGGCCGGCCAAAGCTTCCTGCAGAATCCTGTTTCGACAGCAGCAGAGGACAAAACAGGGCATGGCAATGCATTTTAAGCAAATGTGTGCACCAACACATCCCCTATTATGTTTATGACTCAAAAGGACATGGTTCTCGATTCTCGGACCACCAATCGTGCATTTCAATGCGTGATGGCCCAAGAAACCAAGTATGCACTTTGATATCAAATGACATGCAATGCACATAATCAAGCAAAGAGGCCCAACCTCTATCACTTGATCAAGAGGCAAGGCATGCATGCCAATGCAATGCAACCTAGATATGTGGACTAAGTATGCAACATGAGCATAGGCACTAGCAATGCACAATGCATATTAGGCATGCAACCTATGTAAGCAAGCATACAAGGTATGAGGCATCAATGCTAATCAACAAGCATACAAGATACAATGTGGATGTTCAAGCATGCAACCACACACAAGTATGCAACAACACACAAGGTGAGCATGCATCAACATGCAAGGGGTGGTCTTAAACTGATTTGGACAGCCTTATACTAGGCCCAAAACAATGGCCAAATGCTAAGAGAATGATGACCGAATAACATGCAAGCATGCATGCACACAAGGACCAACACTTGGGCATTGAAGAGCAACTCTCAAGAACACTTAAGAGGATGCAAACATGGACATATAGCATGCACATTAAGCTTTGAAAATCATGTTAAGAATGGTGCCAAACCAAGTAAACAAGATAGACATGGCATGCAAATAAAACCCAAAATCCAAGACAAGCCAAAGGGCTTAAATCTTGATCATGTGACATATGAAGCAAATGATCAAAATGAATCAAATCAGTCCCAAATCATGTTAAGGCAAGCCCCAAAAACCACTTAGATGGCATCTAAATGATCTACACATGGAGGCATGCATAAGTGCTTAAACATAGAGTGTACAACACAACCTCTTAAAGCATCAAAGGAGCATTAAATGCAAGCATGCGAGCATGTTAAGTGGACTGAAATGACATGATAAGTGGTGCTAAACCACTAAAAATGATGCAAGTAACACATGCTCATGGTTCATACACTTAAAGCCAACAAGCTAAAATGCAAAGGGGCTATACGAAGCATGGAAAGCATGGCTAAGACAACCTACATCAGACCTTAAGCATGGCAAAACAAGCCTAAAAGCTTCACAAAGCTTGGCCAAAACAAGAGAGCATGGTAATCTACATGCTAAGTACATGTTAAGGCAAAATGATGGCATTACAAGACATGTATGCAAGGCATGCAAGGTGTGTTTAAACCAACATGAAACAGAGGTAATATATGGAAAAATATTACCAAATAACAGTTAAGGCATGGCCAACATGGACCTAAACTAGGTGCTCACACATGAGGCAAAAATGGCCCTTTTTAAGGACAACAAGGAGAGGGGGTGACCCTCTCCTTCTTAGGACCCTAAACCACCATCCTCACCACTGAAATCCCTCAAGATTTCAGTGGTGAGAAGGGCCAAACAAGGTGGTCCCGGAGCTCACCAAAATGGCACAAAAATAGAGCCCAACAAGGCTTAAGAGGGGTCAAACAACCCCAAAGCTTAAAACACCCTTAAACAACTATTTAGAGCAGGCAAAAACAAGGCTTTTATATGTTATACACAAAGTCTAAAAACAGTCGTAAGATAGGCAAAAAGACTATGCAAATATGGGGTAAAAAGGGGTAAGTTCTTACCCTTGTTGACCTTCTTCAAGAATGATGCTCCAGCTGGTCCTCAAAGCTCAAAACCAGTCAAGAACACCAAGAACAACCCTCTGGCCCCTCAGCAACCAAGAGAAGGTGTAGAACTAGGTATTTGTGCACAAAAGTAAGACAAAACACACACAAGGCAAAAGAGAGAGAGAAATATAGAGATAGGATAGAGACACTATGACCTAACCCTAATATCAGAACTCCTCTGGCTTTTTTTGTAACCTTAATGGCGGGAGAAGAGGCCTCTTCTTATAGAGCTTCCCTCTTGCAAAGTTTCTCAAGTATGCTAGTCAAGAGGGAGATCCCTTCATACACGTGTATGGAGGGGAACAAAGTGTATGCCAGCTAGCACAACTGGCATAAAAATATCTACAAAAGAAGATGAACAGTGGTCGGCCGATCAAAAATGCAATTTGACCAAAATAGATGGCCAGTCGACCATCTAGAGTGCCGGTCGGCCAAACATTTGGCCGATGGTAACAAGACACAGCCGATGGCCTCAAGCCATGGCCGGTGGAGTGTGGAGATGGCCAATAAGGCATTCTCTGCCCTCTAAAGTAAAAACACAAGTGTTTGGTGTAAGACCAAACACAAAACAGTCGAGTCGAGAGATCCTGAGGCAAGGCGCGTAGCCGAGACCTCCGGGAACTCAAGACGAACACAAACAAGGATGATCACCGAGTGTTCAAATGGTGACGTCCAAGTCTTGAGGACGGTCAAAAATGGGGTGTCTACATAACCCAAAACAAAGACAAAAGAAAAAATATATATATTTAAATGAAAACGGCTTTATTAAAGCCCAAACAAATTACTGAATAACACCTTCTAACCCAAAACAAAGAGAAAATAAAATAAAATAAAAATTTACATCAAAACGGCTTTACTAAAGCTCAAAAAATTTATGAATTACATTATCACCTACTAACCCAAAACAAACACAAGAAAAAACAAAATAAATTTACTTTAGTAAAGCCAAAAAAAAATTCTGAATTACACCTTCTAACCCAAAATAAAGACAAAAGAAAAATTAACATGAGAACGGTTTTAGTAAAACAATTTTAACCCAAAAAAATATTCTGAAATACATTATCACCAAAACAATGACAACAAAAACAAAACAAAACAAAACAAAAAAAAAAACTAAAAAAAAAAAAATTTCTTCTTCAGAGTTTAGTTAAACTGAAACTAAATAATTGGTGTATTTATGTAAAAAGCGTGGTTCACAAACACGCTTTCAGAAGAAATTTTTTTTGCCAAAAAGCGTGGTTCATAACCACGTTTTCAAAAGGAAAAAAATTTAAGCTAAAGAAAAAAAAATTTAGGTTCATAACCATGATTTCAGAAGAAAATTTTTTTTGGTTAAAAGCGTGGTTCACAACCGTGCTTTCAAAAGAAAAAAATTTTGAGTTAAAAGCGTGGTTCAGAACAGCGATTTCAGAAGAAAAAAAATTTAATTAAAAGCGCCTTTTGTAATTGCGCTTTTAAGACTTCCAAATTTTCACGCGGGACAGGCACACAGACGTTGAAAGCGTGGTTGTGAACCACGTTTTAGCCTATTTTGGGAATTCTTTCAAAACTAGGCTTAGTTTGGAAATTGAATTGATAATTTGGCTTATTTAGGGAAATGGACCCCCAAAAAAAGGAAAAAGTTTGTACTAAATGGAGTGGTTTGGTGAGAAAAGAAAGGAAATTGTGAGAATTGAAAACCCTTCCCTTGTTTGGATGGATGGTCATGTAGGTGAGAAATGCTCTCTCACCAAACTCTGTTTTGTTTCTCACAAAATGATGAGATTTGATGAGAAAAGAATTAGGTTTAATAAAACTTATTTAAAATATCAAAACTATCCATGTGAAAAATGAAAGATTATTTTGGTAAAATGAAATAAAGATTGTTGTTATTACTTAATTTCTTTGGACCTTTCAATTCTTTCCCTTTTTTTTATTACAATTATATATTGAAGTAAAATTACATTAAAAAACAATTTTTAATGAAACACCCACCCATTAAATGAAAACAATTAGAATGAACCTTCATCCCTATTTATACGTGTTCCTTACCAACCTAAACCCTAACTATATTCTTCTTCATCACCATCCCAAACACACATATTCATCTTCAATGAAAAACATTTGAAACTATCTAATCAGTTAACGTTTTGTTCAGTGGTTTCAAATGTATTCGGTATTCTAAATCAGTTAACATTGCAAACAATCCTATTACAGACTCCGAGTTTCTACATTTGTGGTCGTTTTCACCATTCGTTGATATTTATAGAACAATGGAGGGCGATGACAACAACTCTGATGAGATTAGCGTTGTATTGGTAAGTTTATCTATCTTGCATTTATAATTCTGGGTCATTTTTAGTTCGGTACTGGTTTACTGACTGTTAAGGTTCTGTTAAGTAATATAGTACTAAACAGAAACATTTAGTTCAATAATATAGTGCTGAACATAAAAATTTTATTCGGTACTGGAATGCTGAATGGTTTCATTTTAGAGGATTTTTCCCTTATTTCTATTTTTTCTGAGGGTTTTTCTCTCTAAAATCCCCTGTGAGATACGTGAGAGAAGAAAAAAGAGATCGTCGATTCCCTTGCTGTCTGAGTACATCCAGTGCAATAACAGATCTTGATTGTGGCAGAACTGAGTATTTCAAGAAAAATTTGTACATTTAAGGCATTATCAGGAACTCGTACTCAAAGCATGACTGAAGATTCACCAGATCATTGTGTGTTGAATTTTCAGGTCATGTTCAAACATCAGGTTTAGTGGAGCAATCATCCGATTCCCTTGCTGTCTGGAATGGAAAGTCTAATTTGCCGATTGAAGTTAAAACGTAGTTTCTCTAGTGAAGTTGTCGATTTTACTATTTCAACAAGAAACTACCTCTTGCTAATGGATTTTCAAATCTTTATAGCTGGTTGCTTTTAGCAAATTGTGTACACAAGACGGAGATAAATCTCCTATTAGTGCACT
This sequence comes from Camellia sinensis, assembly GCF_055761805.1. Lineage (NCBI taxonomy): Eukaryota > Viridiplantae > Streptophyta > Magnoliopsida > Ericales > Theaceae > Camellia > Camellia sinensis. The sequence goes on from NC_138961.1 coordinate 216,476,976, forward strand.
TAACTACAACTTCGAGTTAGAGGATGCCTCTACCACATTCAAGAATTATGTTTCACATCACCCTTCGCCTATCTGCTTTGAGAAATATTATAGGGAGTACATGATTGTCTCATTGCCTCACTTGACCGTTTTAGATAATCTGCCAATCAGAAAGGTGGAAAGGGAAATGGCCAAGATTATCTTTTTGGAATATTATGAGTTCTTACCATATAAACGACAGCACAAAGAGAGTGTTGTCAGCATTTTACATATGCGTGAAACTGGAGTGAGTAGAATTCACCACCATAACTCATCCCGGCCAAGGCAGCCACTGTCTTATAGAAAAAGCCAACATTTCTACTCTAGGTCTCTTTGTGCTGCCAAACTTGGGTCTTCTGCATGGCCGCTCTTACATCCAGTGTCTAACATTTGCCACATTATCAAAGAAGAAGTTAAGAGCCTTCGGCCAAGGCAGTTTGAATATCATCCATCAAACTCTAGTCTTATGGTTTTCGGAACTCTAGATGGGGAAATAGTCGTTATCAACCATGAGAATGGGCATATTATTGGTTATCTCCCCATCCCTTGGAGTTATGAACAGTGTTCTGGGCCTCTGTTGGCTTAAGAAGTATCCATCCAAGGTATGCAGTTTAACTTTAATAAATTATATGATGGAGAATTCAGTTTGCTTTCCAATAAATAACAATCTTTAGATGCATATTTCTAACTTTGTTTTGTATTATATTAGAATCTCACTTTCCATTTTGTTTTGGGAAGTGATTTTAGTTGGTTTTTTTGACTTTTTACGAAAAGACGCATAGAAAAGTAGAGAATAGTTTTTTTGATAGTGACTTTTTGACTTTTTTAGGTTGTTGCCGAAATTTTTTTAAGGGTATTTATGTTTTCTAGCACCACAAAATATATATATATATTTAAAGCCAAATGCTATGATGCAGAATGCACTTGAAAGGCTTTCTGTTTCCTGTAGGATACATGCCTAAGATCTAAGAATCAAAACCCAATATGGATCACCATGTTAACCATCTTTTATCAAATTTTTGTTAATCAAATTACGGCAATAATTCTTTATATGCATCAGGTGTGTTTGACGCAAAGTCTCTCTCTCTCTCTCTCTGAAAAAATGCTGTTGAATATAATAAAGGAGAGCAACGCAGTCAGAAAACTCTGGTCTGTGGAGATAGGCTTATGAACATATGCTTCAGAGGAGCATTTTGATGTAATTATCCTTGAACAAAACTCTCCATTCTCTTAAAATCATTGAGCTTCATTATTTGAAGATTCAGTCTCCACTAGTTCTGAACAAGAGCACTTTAATTTTTACTATTACAGCATTCAAAAGTGACCTTTGTCAGATGGGAATTGCTAATATTTGTTGTTTTTTTTGCATTGGATAATCAGTTCCTTACTGGTTCAGATAATGGTTCCTTGAGATTATTTGACGTTAATCATATGCTGCCGAATATTGCGGATGGCTATGCTTCTTCCAGTAATGTTACCTTTGGTAACTTTGAGCAGCTGACATCTGTTCATGTCAATTCAACGAATGATCAGTTTCTTACATGTGGTTACTCGAAACATGTTGCGCTGTATGACATTGACAGTGGAAAGTGTTTACAGTTATTCAATGATATGCATCGAGGACCCATTAATGTTGCTAAATTTGCTCACCACTCTCCTTCCGTATTTTTTACTTCGTCCTTTGACCAAGATGACAAGATGTGGGACCTTTGGCAGCAACCTCTACAACCTTGCTATACAGTTTCAAGCTCAAAAGGAAATGTAATGGTTTGCTTCTCACCTGATGACCACTATCTGCTTGTGCCAGTTGTGGATAATGAGGTATTGCTCTTGAAATTAGATATGCGCTATAGTTTTCTAGTGTAGAATAATACGCTCTCCCACCTTTTTACATTTCTGGGTAGGTAGAGTATAATAATGGCACACAAATAGATTGATCATAATAGCAACCATTTAATCCTTTCACAATTTTAGTATACTTCTGACTTTTTCAACCTCTTAAAACTGAAGATATTGGGACTCAGCTAAGTTCTGCTGCATACGCAGTGAGTTACCATAAATGGTGTTCCTTGATTATACAAGATTGGGACTAACAGCTGTTAAGGTACCAGGTTAAACAGCTTATGGCGGTAGATGGGAGGCTTCACACAAAGTTTGAGCTGCCTTCAACAGGAAGTGCCCACAATTATACTCTCGGTCATATTACATGAATGGAAGGGACTATTATCATCAGTGGGAATTGTGATGATCCTGTTGTTCAAGTTAGCTGTGCTCAAACTGGAAGGTGAACTAGGGAAGTTTATTTGGAGGTATATTTCTCACATAAACATAACCACCTCTGTGCTCTTCACTACTTGTTAATGACTACTATTCTGAAGATGTCGAGTGCATTTTGTTCATTGCAGGGTAGGGGCTCGGGAAACTCGATGTTTGTGCAATCCTTAAGGGGTGATCCTTTTAGAGTAAGCTCTCTTGGCGTTATCATAATATCATTATAGTTCTTTTGAACTTGGAAGTTCTGCAAAAGCTGTTTAACCCCTGTTGTTTGAAGAGTAATCCCTCCATAAGCATCATGAATATTTCTAGGCGTTAAAAATATGCGTGTTCTTTCCTTGTTAAGATAAGAATCTGAGCACATATATTTCTGCTCTTTTTGTTTCTTTGGGTACATAAAACCAGGATTTTCAAATGTCTATCTTAGCAACCCTTACGCATCCCAGCTCAAAGTCGGATATCATCAAGGTAACTTTTATGCATTCTCATCCTTTGTGTTGTTATCTGTGGAAGCTCTCCTTTAGAACAATTAATATCAATAGGCCTCTACACAGGTCAATTTGCTTGCATCCAGCCACGACACAAAAGAATATTCATGTGATTTGTCATTTTAGCCCTTCATCTGGTCTGGGAGGTTGACAGATATCTCTTGTCTATTTATTAAGAGAAGTGTACATTTGTTGTATTAAATTAGTATATAATTTTTATTCTTTTTGGTAGTTATATAGTTGTGTCCTGTACTGGTTTATCTCAAGACTCCTCCAAAAATGGTGCAAATGAGGGGTCAATATATGGATATTGGTATAGCCATGCTCCTTTTTTTTCCTTTTTTTTTTTTTTTGATCGGCAAAGAAAAATTCCATTAAAAACATGAAATTTAAAGGTACAAGGAAATAAAACGCATTGAGAGAGATTCGAAGAATAAAGACTCTCTCTCCTACTACTGCTACTCGCGTTCTTACAACCAACCTCTTAGCCTCACGATTTTATATTTTAAAAGACAATTAAAAAAACAAACCAAACTCTTGAGCCCCACACCTAAAACACAGTTACACTGGTAAACCCCACGTTTGACTCGACAACACAAAAACCCCACGCTTGTCTCGAAAACCCCACTCCTGTCCCGCAACACCCTCAACCTCCACAATTGCCGGACACTCAGGCTCCATTGCCGTCGAGAACCACCTGTGTCTGCAATACCTTCGACGCCGAGCAACATCGACAGCCTCTTCTTGCTTCACCTCTGGAACCACTTTTTCTGCTGGTTTCTCCTTAACAAATTCCTTGCTCTCGACTTCAACCTCCACCAGGACTGCTGCTGGTGCCTCTTCTATTGCTGCTGCAGCCTCCTCCTTTGATTCTTCTTCAGCAGCCACTGGCTCTGCCTCTAGGACTAGGGCTGCTGGTGCTGTTACCACGCTTGTAACCTGCAAAACCCGGTTTTCCTTCTTAAACTTCTCCCATGGTTTTCCTCGCCCAAACAACTCTCTCGATTGATCCTCACCAACAACGCTGAGAAGTCCCCTCTTTGTTGACCCAGCGCCAATCTCCTCTTAACCGAACACAAGCACCGACCACCATAGAATGGAACAGAATTCACCCCTCAAACTCCCACTTGCACAGGAGCACCCGAATGGAGATCCTAAACAACTCTGGATCCTCCACCCCTCAAACTCCCGCTCGCAAGGAAGTGCCCGAATGAAATTCCTGAACCAACCCACCCATGTTCAACACACCCATCCTAAACCGAAATCCATGGCTGAAGCTGAGCACCATGGCCGAGGCACCACTTCCACCGAACCTTTCCATTCGAGAAAAAAACCCATCAAAGCTTCCATGAGCATCAAAACCCACAGAGTGTAGACCCAACAAGTTTTCAGACTGCCGGATATGATAGTTCTAAAGCCACCCAAGGAATATTTAGCTAAAAACCCCGAAGAACGCCTGTGAAAACAAGCATCCTACACAAAAACGATAGAACCAAAACAACATCCTAAGCAAATCTAGAGATTAGATCTGAAAAGGAGATAGTGGAAAACTAATGGGGGCTCAAGTTTATTAGGAGAAAAACCATGTACACAAGAAGAAAAGATAGGCTAGCCAACCGCCATGGCCAAAGGTGGCGGCCGGCTGGTCAGAGGTGAGGCCGGAGATGGAGGTTTTTTAGAAAGAGAGTTTTTAGAGAGAGAAAGGTGAAAAATTATATAGCCATGCTCCTTTAATGACTGTTGTGTGAATAGAGATGGTTTAGGTTGTGACAGAATTCAACTTTCAACTTAAGCCCTTACCAATAGAGAGGCTTTTGCTTCCTAGAGGTTTTATCGTTCGTATATCATATTCAAAACTCGATTACTTTTGCCAAATTGCTTGGAAAGTGACTGTTTCATATGTATCCAGCATGTCAATGTAGGTTTAATCTCGAGTTGGATTTGTGTTTTTCCTTCCTAACAATGTTTGGGACACAGGATTGGACAGAGAAAGAAAGTGACATAGAACACTGAAGTATTGTTTGGCCCTCTCATAGGGGTGTTGTGGCGCCACAGTTGTCAAGCACAACTGTTGCGAGTGTTCTGTGTTATTTTGTGGCCGAGTTCTGTATCCATTGGCCATTCCCTTCTTCACACCAAAGATTATTCCCACTTTAAACTCTTCTTTAATTTCTGTGGTCAAGTTCAGTGTTCCTCAAATAACCAAAGAGCATTATCTCCTCGTGACAAGAGGTCACTACACTGAGACACAAGGCCACGCACTCCCTGATGTCTAAACCATCCAAAGATTAGTTTTTTTAAAAAGCATATAGGAAAGACACACAGTTGGGAATGGTCCACCAGAATATGGTGGGGGAGGTGAGTTTCTTTCTATGGTTGGAACTACATAAATTTAGATTATTTATCACGTGGGTTTTCGGTCAAATCTCGCTTTGCTTGTATTAGCATCTGATTAAAAATCTCACTTTAAACTTACAAGTTACACCCATGTATATCAAACCAGTGAAGTAGAAGCTTCGGTGTGTCTGCTGAGTGGTTGACTTCAAAGAATTGCAAGAGGGGGTTTGCTAAACAGCTTGTAATCTTGCAAGAATGAATTAATCCCCCCTATTATTATAAAATAAAACAACATTATTTAAAGACATATAGACAACAACTGACTGAACTAATTTATTAAGATTCTTGAAATTTTATTTTTGCAAATATGAGTTTTAGATTAGAAGCTGCGTTGTAAGCTTCGCAAACAGCGATTGTAACCCAAAGAGTCAACAAAGACCACTGGTACACCATTTCCCACTACCACCACACCCACTATCATCCCCACAACTTCATGCTTCAAAACAGTCTGTAATGAAGCTGTAACTATATATATATATATTATTTCTTTTTTCTATCATGGGTTTCTTCCTAGATTCTCCTCCTCCCCAAGACCCACCTCTTTCTCTCTGTCCATGTTTGATAATAAAATATGAGTAATGTTATACAAACAAATAAAATGCATAAATTAATATGACTAATGTCTAATACTATAAAAGTAAAGGCTTGAGTTTGAGTGAGAATGCCTTATCGCTTATTAACTCTTTTTTGTCACTTTCTTTTTTTTTTTCTCCTTTTTTTGTTTTTGATAACTGAGTGTCCGAGTCAGTTTTGTTAATTGAGGATCTAGATCCTCTCCAATTACAACTAACATCGAACACTTCATCTGTGTCAAGTGTTGAATGGTGACTGGAGCTAAAAAGGATTCTCTTCGGTGTCAAGTGTCAAATGATGACTGGAGCCGAAAAGGATTCTCTTCGGTTGGTTGAGTTCCTTTTGTTCTATAGGTTCCTTTTATTATTGCATGTCATTTTAGTTTGTAATAAAATTTTGTACAACTATCTTATATGTGTAGTATTATTCATAAAATAGAATTTATGGTTTTAAAATATGTGTTTCGTGACACTTTGATTCTCAAAGTTTTAATTATCTTAATTTTATCTATAAAATTTTAAATATGAATTAAATTTTAACTGAATGATCATTTAGTCCCTAAAATATGCCTTCAGTGTAAATTTGATCTTCAGAATTTTTAATATTTTAAATTTCACCCCTAAACAGTAATGAAGAAGACGAAACGTAATTTTATAATGTCAAAATTGATAAAATTAAATTTAAGAAGACATGAATGACATAGAACACATATTCTAGGGACTGGTTGAATTTTATTATTATTCAATTAATGATTCAAATGACAATCTAAAATTAGATCAATTTGACTAAAATTAAAAATTTTAAAGATGAAATTGACAGTATAAAAATTTAAAGAACCGACGCACTAAATAAGTGTATTTTATATAGATACTATTATGTTAATGTATTTCATAGGTAAACCCGTACATGATCACTATAAATACCCCCACCTAAAGTCCCATAAGATCCATCACATCTACAATACAACACACATCCCAGTGGTTTAGTTCACAGCCTATATTGCCATTCCAGTCTTTCTCAGTTTCTCCTCTCTTAAAACTCTCTTTCATACAAGCAAAAATGAAGCTTGTTTTCGCAGCTTTGCTTATTGTTTCACTGCTTCTGAGCTCCTCTTTCTTCCAAGCCACCATGGCTCAGGCTACCCCACCAAGTAATCTCTCTCTCTCTCTCTCTCTCTCTCTCTCTCTCTCTCTCTCTCTCTCTCTATATATATATATATATACACACACACACATACATACATACATTCCATAATTATCTGACTGGTCTTGCTTTGTTGATTATTTTGAAGGTGGTTATCCCTGCGATTCCAAGTGCACAGACAGGTGCTCCAAGGCGGGAGAAAAGAAACGTTGCCTGACAGACTGCGGGATCTGCTGCAAGAAGTGCGAATGTGTTCCATCAGGGACTTTCGGAAACAAGTCAGAGTGCCCTTGTTACAGAGACATGCTCAACTCCAAGGGCACATCCAAGTGCCCTTAAAGAGAGAGAGATACTTGTTCACTCCCCCCATTTCCCCACTTTTGTCTCTTACTTTCATCTTAGTTCTAGCTAGCTATTGATTGATTGTTTAATAAGTTTTGGTTAGTAATAAGGAAGTGCTTTTTCTCTCTTTTGAGAGCAAAAATGAATATGATAAATTATTTATTTATCCACAAAAAAAAAAAAATTGAATATGAGAAATTTTACTGTCAAAATTGAGAAAAAAGTGTATCCTAAAAGCTAACCGAAAGAATGCCAGTGTAGGTATATGATTTATGTTCGTCTCAAGCTTATGTGGCTGGTAATTAAATCTGGGAGTCATTGCTGATTCTGTGTATTTTTTCTGTGGACGTAATAAAACTTTTTCGTATTATGGTGTTAATGAAGGGGTACATTGCATTGTGATTCTTTTTAGTCAAACTTGCCTAAAGGTTTGGGAGTCATTGCAATTTTCGGATGTTGTGTGGATAGTCTAAAATTGTTTTCATTTGTAGTCTTATATTGTAGGTAGTGTTTGGATTGCTGGAATAATTTTGAACATGAAGGGATGGCAATTCTTTGACCTTACAATAGACTAACCTTTCTTCTGAATTGGTGAATAATGATTCCATTTGAAATACTTTTCTCTTTATTGAATATTTCGATAAAATGACAATTCTATTTCAAACTTCATTCCAGTGAACAATACATGCCTCCTAGCCTATCCACTGATTCCATTCCTTTCCTGATCAACAAATAAATTATGTTCCTATTGTGTTCCAAACTTTTGGATTTTGATCCTCTCCATCTCATATATCCTAAACTAAGGACAATTAACATGAATCAATTTGCAACATCAACAACATAATAGTCATGAAGCAGGAAGAAAACAGCATATTTTAGTCAATCTGATCTGAACAACCAAATGAGGAGGGAAAGCTGAACAAAATTGTCCCCATGTCAACCTCTCATGTGTAAATGACATCAAAAGAGAACGAGAAGATTCAAATGATGGCCTCTCCAATCAGAACAACGATGATGTCAAATTCTAAGTTTTTAGGTCATGGGAATTAGCACAGCTGTATCAAATTCCTTGATGAATCCAGAAGGAATCGTTACAGGTTTTGCAGGCAATGGTTCACATGATGGCAAAAGATTCGTATAGTTCAAAACTTAATGTTCTCATAGCTCCCACAAGAGATTCAACTCAACACACAAATATATATATATATATATATATATATATGCACTATAAATCAAGCAACAAACCACTGTGTTCCGCAAATAGGAAGGGTATCCATGGCCACAAAGGAATCTACCTATTGGATTTGGTTGGTAGGGCTATCGGGATCAGACTCTAACAGGACAGCATCTGGTGTTTTTGAAAACTGAAAACAAGTAGAAATATATTGAAACTCCCAAATCATGATAAAAATGATACATATCAACATGGAAACAGCCAAATCACCAGTAACTTCTATACAGAATTTACTTTCAGAATGATATGATAACTACATACTTTAATTTGTAAATTTTGTTCATAATGATGAAGATTATATTTTAAATATAGGGGCGGCAAGAAGCTACATCATTCTAAATAAATGAATAAATTTTTATTTATTTATATATCACTGCTCTATTGAAAATATATTCATTTGTAGAGAGCACATATCACAAAGCACACCAACAATGGAACAAAATATGTAGAGCACAGATTAAACCAAACACAATCAAACCAAGGACTTGTGTCCAATAAATTAAGTTTGGCTATACATCTTCTTTCTTTTAATTCATATAGTTTTTTTACTACAAAATCTCATGTCAATTGAAGTCTTCTCCTCTACTCTAGCAACTATGATTATATCACTAACAAATAAAAAGGAAATACAATAAGAATAACAATAACAATCCCGATAAACGAAAGGGAGGAAAAAGAAAAATGCATGACATCAATAAAATAAAATGAGTATTCATCTCAATTGTTTTGCCAAAAATCACATTACACGACGCTTGAAGACTAAGCTCAGTACTTATCAAAAAAAAAAAAAAAAAAAGAAAAAAAAAAAGAGAGACTAAACTTACAGGTATACAATTTTTTCCCACATTCACAAGAAAGTCATTCATGAGAGGGCAATCAATCAACCCCCCACAAATCATTTTTCCATTTTTCATTTTCAATTTCATTTTCATTTCTCTTCACAAATCAAGAAAACATTCAAGAAATAGGACCTTCTTAAGCATTATTTGCAATATGATAGATTTACACACTATATATCTTACCACAAAGCATTGGATACATCCAAAGGTCCCTTTTTGGTCAGCCCCTCCCAGCACCACCGTGCCGTTGGTTCCTAAAGTGGCTAAGAAGTGCCTGAGCCTGCAACCAACCAAAAACTCATTACAATCATTGTTGTCCAATCGTGAATTGAATCGTGAATCATTTTATTAAAATAGTGAATCATATATCGAATTATAAATCATAAGATTCATATTATTTAGCATAATATATAATTTTATATATGTATATACATATAAAAATACACACGTTTAAACTGAAATAAATATCAATATAATTAGTTCTCTTTTTTTGTGTGTGTGAAAATGACATCGTTTCATCCATCATGCCAACACAACTGAATCGCTTGAATCATAATGAATTATGAATCAAAGTGAATCACAAATACATCATAAGATTCACTCAATCTAAAATTCAACTGCACGAATCAAATTGTTTTGCTTGAAACTTGTAAGGTGAATCAAATCTTATAAAGCAAATCGTGCATCGTAAGATTTTAACAGACATGATTAAATAGTTTCCCAAAATATAATTTTTTTGAAAAACCATTGAGCAGCAATTTATGAAGTATACCTTTTCTTTGGCTCGCGGAGTGCCAGATTGTGACAATGCCACTAATGGGGGAACAGCTCCTTCCTGAAGCACCATGCTACAAAATCGATTGCTGTGTGTGCAAAGCTGTAGAAGAGCAGCAGCTGCATTCTCCTTCCCCCTTGCAGAACCCAACTCAACAACCTCAACCAGAACAGGGATCCCTCCCTCCTGACCAATAGCAATCCTTCCCTCCTGAATTGTAGCAAGATTTGCCAAAACAGCAACCGCTTTATCAACCATCCCAGCAGCCGGTTCCATCAACTCTACAAGGTATTTCACAGCTCCAGCCTGCACAATCCGAGTCTTGTTTTCATGAAATATTGACAAATTAAACAAAGCCGTAGCCGCGTCTTTCTTCCCCCTAGGAGTCCCATTTCCCAATAAATCAACCAGTGGTTGAATTGCCCCAGACCTTCCGATCCTAACCTTGTTATCCTCAATAACGGAGAGGCTAAAGAGAGTGGCTGCTGAGTTCTCCTTAGCTTCAGGGCTACCTGTCTCAAGAACATGAATCAGAGGTTCAATTGCTTCAGCATTGGCAATTGCAGCTTTGTTATTATCATTAATTGATAAATTGAGAAGTGCAGTAACGGCATTTTCCTGAATCTTTGTGTCGTTTGAATGAAGTAGATTAACCAACAACCCAATGGCTCCACAGCTTGCAATTACAATTCTGTTATCCATGTTATGCTTGGCAAGTAGCCTAAGTTCAGCTGTGGCATCTCTTTGTGCATCGAGTGAATTTGTCTTCAAGTCCTCAACAAGCTTCTTGACTTGGGTTTCAACTCCAGAAAGATCAGCCCTTGTTTCAATGGCAGGAGAAGAAACTATCCTCGGGACAAACCTATCAGAAGGACGGCGCCACATTGCTTGGCTTCGAGATCTTATCTCCAATCTTTGAGGGAAATCATTTTCTCTCAGTGGGGTAGTCAAGGTAGTAGCAGCTTGTGGTTCTGATGTCAGCTCCCCAGAAGCATCACTATTGTAGGCTGTCGCCTGCGAAGAAGACACCTCGTTGCCATCAGCCGAAATCCCTTGTGCAATATTCACATTAGAAAGTGTGCTGGAGGCCGAGACAGTTCGATTATGTCCCTGAGCCAACTGTTCATCGACCCCACTAGCACTAGATTGCTCTATTGTTGACGCTGAAGAGATGGCTTGGTTAGCTGACTCCAAACTTCGCTCTACTGAGTGAGACGGACTGTCTTCAGAACTGTTTAGTGATAATCTCGCAGTATCTAACCCGTGCCCATTTCCAGATACAGCAGGAAGGGAACCCTCTGAAAAGGAACGAGGATGTGACGGAGAAGTTCCCTCTCGATGGATACCACTAGATGAAATTAGGTTGTTTCCAAGTGAACCCGTAGATTGAGTTGAATCAGGTGACAGGGGTTGGTTGCTTCTTGCATGAGGAAGGATATGTGGGTCCCTAAGGGTGATATTCTCTGCCTGGTTCAAGCTCATACACTTCATGGGCAGCTTCACATTGTTCACTTCACACCAATTTGCAATCAGTGCCTTTACAGTGTAATTAGGAATAAGATTGGTATGGGCCAAAGTTTGTCGTGTCTTGGGGCATACAGTAAGCCCAAGATCAATCCATTTCCTGATAAAAGCCCGCTCATACGTTTGCCCCGAAGCCACAATTACTGGATCTGTCATCAGCTCAAGTGAAAGGGGGCAACAGAAATCAGCAGGTACCAGAACAGGGTTAGAGCTCTCAGATTGTTTCATCAAAACAAGCCGCTCATTCATGTGGCTAACAAGAGCAGTCATTTGATCAAAGTACTCCGCTTCACCATTATTTTCAGCTTGTTCAGCGATCTCCTTCAGCTTCTCAAGAGCCACAGCCTCAATCAGAAGCTCCTGGTTTGACCTTAAGAACAGACAATCTGCGAATTTTGCCAGGCTCTCTGAGCTGGGTACAGAGCCATCCGCTTGCTCCCTGATGGCTTTATTAATAATAGCTGTTGTCTGCTCCAAACCAATTTGCTTAATTTTCTGTACAAAAATCTGCAACCAGTTGTGCCAAGAATTAGACATCATAAAATGAAATACCTTGTAGATCTTTCTTATCCAAGAAACAAGAAAAAGTGCTAGCATTTAATTTAGCAAAGATCCAGATTTTCAAATGCGTGCAATGCTCGAAGATGAGTTTTCATCTAAAGAACGCTACTTACTAGGCACTGATGAATTGTAAAGTGTGCTTAAAAACCAGCCCAAGAAGGTAAACATAAAAATAACTCATCTTTAATTGATACCTCAAGCGACGATGCATTCAATTCAACAGGGAGATGTTGATCAGAAGATTTCAGCAGCTCGAAAATTTCCACACCAGAAGCCCGAGTCTTTGATATTAATGATTCAACTTGCAGAACCTAGAGATCATCCAAAACATGCTAGTTAGAAGAAATTGAGCTTTCAGTACAAAAAAGGCTCCAGACATAAAGAAGTCTAGTGAAAACAATTAATTCATGTATGTCCAATTATATATGTCACAACAGGCCACATAAAATAAGAATTCTTCCTTAAACCTAGGAACGACTTGTGAAGTCAAGTCCCACATCACCTAAGTACTAAAGTAATATTAAGCATATAAGTATGAGGGCACCCTCACCTTAATAGCTAGCTTTTGGGGTGTGTTCTACCCAAGACCGTGTAACACGACTAACCAAAAATGAATCCTAACCATCCAACGAGATGCTTTCTTATATACTCGGTTAAAACCAAAAACCCAACTCTTTTGGTTCCAGGTGAGAAAGAGGAGTTTTAACAGCCATTTGCTAAAACCAACTCTTCATACTACATTAAACAGGTTTAAAACCAGGATAAAAATGGGTACTGATTCGGGAGAAAGGATGACAATAGAACAAATATAGTGCATGAAAGTGAATCATCACAACAAGATGCTGTTTTGCTTATGGAACAAGGTTGTTAAACAAAAGTATCCATATCACTTGTATTTGGAAACTAAAAGACAATTCCACCCCTTGATAAATGTGTTGCTCAAAAGTACAATCGCTACTACAAATTAAGGGCATATTCAATCTTGCACTGATCAACATTCTACACATTCTAAGAATGTTGATCTTACAAGGAAAGGACTCGCAGTATTTTACCTCTATTAAATTATAAAGTAAGGTATATCTACTTTTCTAACATTCAGAAAACAAAAACTGCATATATAAAGCCTGAAACGTACAAAATAAATTTTACTCCTTAATGGATGCCAATTTTCAAATAGCTCCCTCAGTTCGTTGACAGAATGACCTATTTCTGCAAAAGCCTTTTGAAGGGATTCTTCAGACATTATGTCAGCATCAAAAATTGCATCAAGCACAGGCCTTAACAGCTTCAATATCTCTTCAATCTTTTGGTAATATTTCTGAGCCGGTTCATGATTTATGCTTTCATGAGATGATAAATGAAAGAAAGAAGAGATATGGTTAAGAAGTACTTTTAACAATGATATCTCCATCACGCCTGTTTCAAGAACAGAACAGAACAACTAATTAGTTATTGATCATCAGTGATAAATTTTAGCACCAACATTGACTCAAAAACTACAATGAAACTGCAAATATGATGTACAAATTACACGGCAATCTACTGCAATAAAATAAAAAAGCAAGCACATATATATATATACATATATATATTATCAGCAGGAAATAGATTTCATTGATTAGAAAAATAAAAGAGAAACAAAAAGAGGACGAGAAATCCTCTTCAATGAAAAAATGGAAATGTGACAATGTTATTATTAAATTTCAATCAAAGAGAGCACATTTGTTCATAATTCTAGGAACAGCTCGGACTTCAAAAAAGAAAAAGGAAAAAGGATTTTAAATTAACTTTCACCAGAAAAATTGTCATAAACCATAGCAATCCAAAATTGGCCATGTAGCCTAAGCTGTTATAGGCTTTTCACAATCAAGGTTTTGCGACTGAAGGTCAAAGCTCCATTCACTAGTGAAAATGGAAATAACATACAAAATTTATGAAATCTTTAACAAAAACAATGAGAACCATTCTAAAGTGAAACCACACTTGCTATTAACATGAGTGACATCCATGAGTTACAAACTCCAACAATGAAGCCATTGATTCTAAGAGCAGGGAGGAGGAGGCAATAAATATATTTGGGACTTCACACATAAGATTAAGCTGGAGACAAATCCCTGCCGAGGTTAATTAGAATTGATATGCAATTTATCAAAAAAATATAAAATAGAATTGATATGCAAGTCTAGAAAGTTTAAACCATGATTTCAGGGTGGCAAAGATAATAGTAAACCAAAATATATGTGCGCAACATCTGCTTAGATGCTCCATGGACAGAAGGAACACCACCAATCGCAAGTCCAACCAGCAATAAAGAGGGGAGAGAGATGGAAGCAATTTATTTAAGATAAAACACCAGTCTATGAGTTGTAAACTCTGGTGCTGAGTTTGAATATGTATCAATCAAAATCCACCAAGAGGAGGCACAACCAGCAGACACACCCCATGTATAAGATAGATTCCATACCCAGTTATCAAACTAAAAGCATGACCACCTCAGCATATACGGCAATGGAGCACAAGAGAAAAAAAGAATTGGGTGAATCACCTTGACCTCTCCTGAGGTTTGTCAAAAAATACACTTGGTGCTCCTGTCGTCCTGGAAGTTACACTGGTTTCTGTTCTGTTTCAGTTTTTTGATTGGCGATTTCTGTTCTTTTTTATTTGTCTGCAACAGATACTCGTCTCCTGTTAACAAGCCATTAATGAGAACAATGCTAATTGATAATGCATACTATTAAGTTCAGTCAACAATAATTATTGCCATCACCCAGGTGTAAAAATATCACTAATCAGTGAACCATTGGTATGTTGTTAACAAGGGTGCATCTAAACCAATCATCATGCCCAACTCTCTCTCTCATATTCATAAATCATAATCATCAAACCCAATCAATCACATTCTTCTAGCAACCATACCATCACCTCCATCATTCATCAACCTCATGGCACATCAAAATCCCCAGTTCCAGTTCCTTGCCCACTCCATCACTCACCATGAACACCATTATAACTCCCTTGTGTCCACCGTCAAAGCCATAGCCTAACATACACTTTTAGGTGTTTTTGATATAGATCACCTCGTGCACAAAATTATTGCTTTGTGTAAATAAATTTAGTTTGTTTTAAATTACAATAATATGACCTAAGAAGCATGGACATTTATCAGAATGTGGTGTGTTCATGTCAAACACTTCAAACACTAACAGCCATCAGACACTTCTCCACATGTATCAGACACACCTCCAAATGTGTCCTATTACAATAATATGAGCTACGAAGCATGGACACTTATCAGAATTTGGTGTGTTTGTGTCAAACACTTCAAACACTAACAGCCATCAAACACTTCTCCACATGTGTCAGACACACCTCCAAATGTGTCCTATTATTTTTTTTAAAAAAAAATTAGAACCAGACACGCTTTAGACAATTAGGGAACATGCGCACCCATCGTTCAGACACAAGTGAAATGCATTACAAGTTTGAACAAAATAATTTAGGATCTAATGATATAAGAAAAACACCTATAGATAAATACATACTTTAAACTTCATCAATTAGTATTATATTGTATTTTTTTAATTGTTTTTGAATGAAATACCCATATATATGCCATATAATAAAAATATTGAAACTATTTATTTTACACATCCCCCACTTGTCATGTCTTACACGTTTGAAAATTTGGTGCGTCCATGTTCGTGCTTCTTAAGATAAGAGTGATTTGGATTTCTTGGTGGCAAGAATGCTCCCTCATTGATGAACTTCGAGATTCGTGTGGTAGTTTTGAATTGATTTGGAGACAAAGGAAGGTCAGTGGTGATGGTTGTGATGGGAAGGTGGTCATGAGTGGATGATTGTAACTACTCTAAATTCCCTTCTCCCTCTAGAATGTCTGTCCTCTTTAAATATTTCCACATTTTCTCTTTAATTCTGTAAATTTTCTCTCATCTCTAAAACTTCTGCAACTCTCAAAAGTTTTTATTCTCTCTCTCTCAACAATTTCTTCAGTAGCTTGATGATGGTTTGGCACACCAAGGTTGCACCCAAAACAACCAAATTTTCTCTCTGATGCAAATAATTAAAAAAACTCCAACCTAATTCATCATTGGCACTCTAGTACAAAGAATCAATTAGTTTATTATGATTTTACTTTAAACAAATCTTTGAGTTCTCTACCTCCATCTCCAATTTTTTTCCCCCATTATTTTTCATTCTAAGCAGCCGTGTTGAATGTCAATCAAAAGGTGCTCTAGGGTTGGCCATTCAAAGCCACTTTTCTAAATTGTCAATTTAATGGTAGTTGGCAGTAAGGGAAGCTTTATGGTTATTATTGGCAGTGGGGTCCAAACCAGGGTTCAAAAATGGGGGGTTTAAACTTGGTTAGGAGCGATGGTCAGTGGCATTTGGCAATTGTTGAGATTATCAGCCCCTCTTCTTCTATACCCAATACCAATGTAAGCAAGTCTTTGTCATAACAGCCAAAGCCACTTTTCTAAATTGTCAATTTAATGGTAGTTGGCAGTAAGGGAAGCTTTATGGTTATTATTGGCAGTGGGGTCCAAACCAGGGTTCAAAAATGGGGGGTTTAAACTTGGTTAGGAGCGATGGTCAGTGGCATTTGGCAATTGTTGAGATTATCAGCCCCTCTCTCTCTCTCTCTCTCTCTCTCTCAAACATGTATGTTTGGAGACAAAAATAATATATTTAGTGTGTTATGTTGGTGGACATTCAAATTATTCAATGATGGTGATTTGAGGCGAAATGATTATGGATGAGAGCATAGTCTTTTCCAAATCCACTGTCCATGAACACACACGTTTAGAGAGAGAGAGAGAGAGTAATCTCTTCAATCTCATACTCAAAAATTTTCTTTGATTTTAATGGCAGAGACAGTAAGAGACCAAAATTGGGTCTGCAATGTTCTGTATTTCTTGGTTATGATTTTTTTTTCTTAATTTCCAAAAGAAAAAAATATATATATTGTACATGGTGCAAAGATGCCCAAGAAAATCATGGAGGATGGCCACTGTGATGAAGAAGACACCAGCCACCTTGGAATGGAGGTGGGAAAAGGTGGTGGTGGTGGTGGTAACTAGTTTCTGTTCACACAAAGAGAGAGTAAATATTTTTGTGTTTTGTTGACTTTTTGACTCAATCATCTTATTTTTGAATTAAAATATGTTCAAATAAAGCCAGATAGAACTGTCATTTATCATTTCACTGTCTCCAATAACCTACCCAACAAACCGACAATAGGGTTCAGTGAAATTACTAGAACTATAGAGGTAGTAAGTGCACTTTTGAAAGTCAAGGTAATTTCCTAGAATAATATGAAAAAGACCGAAACAAAATCAAAAGCAATAATTGTTGATGAATGTGGCACCTCCAACACTATATAAAAGGCTACTGTAAAATTGCAAATGCATTGAACCATGAAAGCAAACATGCATGTCATAAACAACTCTGAGCATTGAAATGTAAACAAAGTATCAGCCCTAAAAAGAGTAATAAAAATGAATCAAAGTATTGAACACAAAATAAAAGACAGATGCTTAAGCATAGAAATTCATCAAATCTTGACGCAAGTAATAACCACATTATTAATCAAAGAGAAGAAAGACACAAACCTTTTATTTGACACAAGCAACTTAATAGCTCCAGTGATTATCCTCACATTCCTTGATAAATTAAAATATAAACAGGAGAAAACATTTTTTTCCAACACTCTCAAGAAGGACGCATGCCCTAGAGGTTCAAAAGATTAAACTCATACTGGAGGATCTCCAAATTTTAAATTCTCTGTCCAGCAATGCCCTGTAAAAAAAAAATAAATAAATAATATTATGACCAGGTAAGTCACCAAAAGCAACATCATGTAATGACAGCATCTATACCCAGTCGCCAACAAATCAAGTTTGCTGAAGGAACATTATGCAATGATTGTCATTCCTATAACATATCATGTTTCCTCAACTTAGACACTGAAACTCCCATAAACGAATGCCCTCCACATATATACATGCATAAATCTGGCACCAGATCCAACATTGAAACCTAGAAAAGCAGTTGTGTGATCAATGTTGACCACAAAATCACAGCATCTCTACGTCCTACACCAGATTTTCCAGCAGCAGACCTTAAGATGAGGGCATAGTCTGGTGAATGGCAGATTTAAACAGGAAGTAGTACACAAAGCATACTGAATTGTAGCAGGAGGATTTTTTTTTTTTTTTTTTTTGATAAATGAATTCTAGCAGGTTTTGAGTGCTAATAAAGGGACAAATAAGGGTTGGGTTGTGATAGAGGAGGTGTCTGGGGATATGAACAGAGATAAGCGTGGCAAGACGGGCCATGCTAACCTCAAGAGCTGCCTCAAATGGACTGATGTTGATATCAATGAGGACGACATCAAGGCTGTTACCCCAAACAAAAGATCATCACATCAAGGCTAAGATCCGATTAGACAGTGGTGATGACAAGCAGAATTTGACTTGCAAGCATGACCTCAAGATACTGACAAAGTAAGCCCTGATGTCTTGATTTACCCTTTTTATTTGTAACATGTTTCCTATGTAGAAATAATTACAATAACTATTCAAGTAATTTGTTGCAAATTGTTTAGAAATCTAAAACTACTGAGTTTCTTTTTGGGAATAGAAAGAAGCACATCATTCAGCACTACTTTACCAGCACCTTTAAAAACCCTAATTAAAATTATTTTATTATCTTTCCTCAATCGTTTCTCATAAACGAACTTGTCTTCATTCTACATTGCTCTAAATTTGTACAATGTGCATGCAAGTTCCTCATATAATTAGAGATCTTAAAATTATCTTTATATTGCTATTTTTCTCATATGAAGTTGATATTTGGGTTCCTCTCCAGGTTGTTCTTTTTAACTTTTGCACATAAATGTAAATTTACTAGTTCTATTTGTCTTTTCTTTGTATACGCTACTAAGAATTATTGGAAATTCCAATTGATTTTGAAAAGCTTATTGGTTGTACTTATTGTATATGCTACGTACCTTTGAAATTATGATGATGTGTTTACCACACAAAAAAAATACATATATACATGGAGATAGGAGCAAATTTCACATGTGGTTGCATGAACTTGTTTCCATGATAACATTCAAGAGTTACATGGAAAAGGGAAATTCATTTTTGTTCAAGTATTATGTCATAAATCTATACATAATTGTAATTGCCAATCATGAGTTAAATATGTACATAACTGTAATAGACAATAATGAAATTTTTCATGCCTTATATGGTGATTCGAATATATTATGTTAAGTATGTACACTGTTCAGACGTGCATTTCTTGATTCAATCTCGGTCAACATCAGTTTCACTTGTCTTTACCAATGTCAATTTAGAATAAATACAATTATCATCTTATTAGCTTTTTGAGTTAATCCATTCCCAACTTATCCTTCTTTTCTTTTTCTTTTTTCTTTTTCTTTTTTTTTAAATTTATGTTTCTACCAATGGTTAGCACATGCATTTTACTAGTATGCTAATAAATGAGAAACCCCAAAACAATAGATCAGTAGTTCCCCTAATGTGGGTTTCAGAATTAAAGCGATCAGTAATTTCTTTTCTTAATAAAAAGTGGGATCAATCCGTGTCATCCACTCTATACTAGCCCCAACTTACCACTGGGGCCAAGGCACTACATATAAAAGAACTTAGTGATTACTTGTATTTATGTCCAGCTGGCACATGTTTGGAAGACATACTTATCTAAATGCCAACCAAGAGTTTTAATTCGCACATATCAATCAAGTATCTCCAAGGAAGAGCCTAATATCATAGATCAAGAGCACATAAGTTCTGTTTTTCGTAGTCATCAATCTAACAAGCATGAGCACCACACATTGAAATGACACCAAGCATAAGTGAGAAAGACATATGTTCCAGATAAACAAGGAAAAGAAAACTGAACATAACAATTGTCATCTAACTTTAAGAAAAAATATACTTAACAAATAAAATTTCAAAATCATGTTATACAATAAAGATTCTTCTCCACAAAACAACAATTTCACATTGATGACAAGTGAACATGTTCAGCATATTCAAGAAAATATTTGACGATATGGATATTAATGGTATATAGGTAACTGATAAAACCAGACTAGGGTTCTACTCTAAGTTCAAATGTAGACTGTTACTTTTAAAATTTAAACTGTTTAGGACACACAGAACTAAACAAAGACAAATGGAATATAGTTCTTATCTACAAGAGGAACAAACGAGGACATAATAAAACTTAACGACTGAGAGATACCTAAAATGACCACTTCCAATATCTTGAAACTATATGTAAAAAAGAGAGATCGAGGAGGCCTTCAACATACTCCCAAACAAAAAATAAATAAAAATAAAATAAAGCAGGATGGTAGAACTTAAGTAGTAACTCTATTGTTCGTGTTTAAGATACTAAGAGTATGTTAGGTTGAAAGACAAACTTAGAAAAGGTTTACTTCAAAAAATTAAAAAGATTATACTACTGTTGAAAGAACCTAGTGACATGTTGCCTTAGTTGGATTCAAAAGATTATCCTGAAAACTAATCAAGATGCTCAAATCTTCAATTATTTATTAATGGAACAATAAAGGAATTACACCAATTTATAGATGTGGGTTCCAAACAAATCTAATTTAATAATCAATAAAGCCAAAGTCAACAAGGGTACTACTCTGAAGAAATTAAAAGCTTGAGCGCAAGGACATAGTTATCCAATAAAAAGACCCACTTGTCAAACAAGTATTGTAGTGAAATCTTTAAAGGAAAATATAGATAAGGATAAACCAACTTAAACCTGAAGGATAACAAATTTTCAAACTGAGTAAACAAATATTTTTTCCCTTTCTCCTTTCCAGTTACGGTCCTTTTTAGGAATTGAATCATCTAAATCACGTCAAAATAGATCATTATGCCAAGCTC
Organism: Camellia sinensis; assembly: GCF_055761805.1. Lineage (NCBI taxonomy): Eukaryota > Viridiplantae > Streptophyta > Magnoliopsida > Ericales > Theaceae > Camellia > Camellia sinensis. The sequence continues at coordinate 216,498,101 of NC_138961.1, forward strand.
CAGTTAAAAAGACAAGAGGTGCCAAAACCCACTAACCCATCTACCTGACCATGCCATAAACCATGATCCAGATGTTAATTCAGAATCCTATAATCTCACAAATAATTTTTTTTTTTTTTAAAAAAAAGAAGACTTTTCATATATATAATTCGACACAGAAACATGTACAGCATAATTGAAGACATATATAAAATTACAATCTGTAATTTCAGTAGGTCCAATGTTTGAATTCGCAAAACGATGGGCATGGAGAACTATAATTCTTGATGTATAAACCAGATGGGTCTATGTTTATGTGACTAAATTTGAATCACGTTAATTGAACATTGAAGAGAACCCAAAACGATCAATCTCGAAGAATGAGCAGGAGATGAGCAATCAGACCAGAAAAATGAAACCCTAGATGGATCAGAGCAAGAGAAGAATATAGAGAGAGAGTATCATTACCTGAGAGGAGAGAAGACAAGAGCTAAAGTTGGTCGTTTTACCCTCTTCGCAACCCCCTCTCCAACCCCCACAGATTTCTGAAATTCCCCTTTCTTTGTTCTATGACGGTTTTTTTATCTCATCTTTTTATTTATTATTGCTATTACTATGATGTACGTATTATATTACAAGAAAAACTATACTGTATTATTATAAGTATTGTTTGTTAATTGAGCTTCAATTTCATTTATATAATTTATTCAAATTTTTGGAGAAATTAAAAAAAATAAATAAATAACATTAGACTCTTATAACAAATTAAATCCTGAATTTTTAATTTTGTCAAGTTAAATCCTAAATTTTTTATTTTATTTTTAATTTAAACCATTTGTTTATTTTTATAAAATAAAATCAGTAAAAAAAATAATATTTTATTTATTAGACTCAATAAAAATGAATATTTTAGATATTTTATATATATTAAATTGAGTTTAATGATTAAAATACTCTTTTTATGTAAGTTAATTTTATTTAACAAAAATAGATGAATAGTTTACATTAAAAACAAATTAAAAGATTGAGATTTAAATTGATAAAATTAAAAATTAAAAATTTATTTTGTTACAAAACTCAAATTCTGAAACTATTTTTTGTAATTATCCCATTATTTTTTCATTGTTAGTTGAGCTTCAATTATAGACAGCTTTGCATTTTCTTCTAATTACCTGCCAAGTCAGGCGGAAGAAAAAGAAACATAGAAGTCCCCTTCTCCCCCATTTTCTGTACTTTTCAAATCTATGACTACTTCAGAAATATTAATCGGGCCATTTGAAAAAAAAAATAAAAAAAATTAAAGGTAAAGAAAAATAAAAGAAAAGTAATTGACATGTCTTATTCATGGAATTGTTGCTGCTATTTTTAATTTGGCTAATAAGAAATATAATATTATATATATATATATATATAAGTTTAGTGAGCTTTAGTGATTAGAATGTGTGTTTGGAGAGGTAAGAGATCATAATATCAAAATTATCATAATTGATGATTAATCAATGAGGGTGGTTAAATGTGACGAGAGTGATAAAGAAATGAAAATTTGTTTCAAAATAAGTTTAATGCATCTTCTTCTTTCTAAGAAAAAATATATATTTGTTTTTTAAAAAAAAGAAAAAAAGTATTTTCAATAATTTTAGTAATAAACAATGAAAATAAAAATAAAAAAAGTGTTCGTGTGCATACACACTAGACGTTGGTGCAGGTGATGGGGTTAGAGTGAGACAGTTATCATTGTAAAGAGGTTTAGTCGCAATAAACGTAAAATACTAGCTTAATTACCCTCCTGGAACCTTTGGTACACACTAAAATATAGGATGGAACTAGAATATTTTTTTATTTTTTTATTTTTTTAACTCAAAAAAATGGTGTTTTTTGGTGACATCATTATAACTCCTAAGCTGCAGTGTTTAGATTAGATTTACCGTAACCCCTAGGAAGGGATTCATCATCGGAGTAAGAGAAGAACGCATCAACCTCCAATCTAAGAGGTAGAGTCACAAGCAGAGTACAGCATAATCAGCTTCAACCATAAATGGAAACGCTAGTTGTGCTCCTAGAAATAGAACCTTACTCACCTGTGTGGAAGACAAGCGCCTTTTTATTATAACCCCTAGGCTAGAGTGTTTAGATTAGATTTATCGTAACCCCTAGGAAGGGATTCATCATCGGAGTAAGAGAAGAACGCACCAACCTCCAATCTAAGAGGTAGAGTCACAAGCAGAATACAGCGTGATCAGCTTCAACCATAAATGGAAACGCTAGTTGTGCTTCCAGAAATCGAACCCTACTCACCTGTGTGGAAGGCCAACGCCTTTTCATTACAACCCCTAGGCTAGAGTGTTTAGATTAGATTTACCGTAACCCCTAGGAAGGGATTCATCATCGGAGTAAGAGAAGAACGCACCAACCTCCAATCTAAGAGGTAGAGTCACAAGCAGAATACAACGTGATCAGCTTCAACCATAAATGGAAACGCTAGTTGTGCTCCCAGAAATCGAACCCTACTCACTTGTGTGGAAGGCCAGCGCCTTTTCACTCTACCACCACCACCTGTGGTATTTATTCTAATTTTGTATTCTCTTATTTCGCATGTTTTATATAATGATAGTAGTTACTCTATTTAGGATGGTTATTTAAAAAAATAAAAATAAAAGAATAATGATTCATTCCTTTAATTTTGCTCCCCTAATTTTATCATAATGACGTAGAATTAGAAAGACTAATGATAAGAGATAGAAGAGTATTGGATCACTTCACGTAGAAGTGAATCACAACATTAAAGGTAAAATTGAAAGAACAAAATTAAAAATATAGTATCACTCAAATAAAAAATAAAATACTCATTCATTTTTTTAAATTAAAAAATTGACATTCCATTTCAATAATTTTTTTAAAATAATATACGGTAGTATTCCATTGAATGCCATCATCATTCCTTTCTATTATCACCACTAGCAACATTGGCCTATTTTGAAAAGTGAGTTAAAAGTCACTTCTCATCTTTTAACTTACTTCTCTCTCTCACAAGAAAGTCAAAAAATTAAAAAATAACTTTTAACCATCTTTTCAAAATATCCCATTGTCACCGCTATCCTTATTGCCATCCATCAATTACTAATGTTACTACCACCATCATAACTATCATCCTATTATGTTACAATTATCGTGCATAGCCGCCGCCACCGTTATCCTATTATAACCACCACCTAAATTTGGATTTAAAGGTTATATATAAGTACAATAATTAACCTAACAAATTATGCACATGGTTCTCGTGATTTATTTTGTGTGAATTTGATTTATAGTTTCAATTATATTAATTTTGTTATTTAATTTTTCATACTATGCCTCTGTTTGGCAAGTTGGTTTTTAGGTTTTTTTGGCTATTTTAGTCACAAAAGACAAAATAGGCTATTTTACACACAAAAAACAAAATATCACATTCAACTCATAATCATTACACTATTCTCTCACAAAAAAGTCAAAAAGCCAAAATACCCTTCCCAAACAAAGCATTTTAGCCTAGGCTAAGAGCATCTCCAACGCACTAGGCATATAATGCTTGTTAGGTAAAATGCCTAGTATGACTCACTTTTTTCAACTCCAATACACTAGGCATGTGATTAGGCATTTTAGCTCAACTCAAATTCACTAGCTACATGTAGCTAGCCTTTAAGGCTAGGCAAAGTGTATTTAATCATTAGGATTATTTCCCTCCATCTTAGTTGCTGATGTGGCATTTTATAAAATTAATAGTATTTGGACGAATAGCTAAAATAAAGAGCATGGTTGGAGCAGAAACATGAAACAGTTGATAGGCAAAATAAAATGTATACTTTATAGTAATGTTTAGATATGTAAAATGCCTATTACCGTTGGAGATGCTCTAAAATAGTTAAAAAAGTCAAAAAGTTAAAAAACCAACTCACTTCCCAAATGAAGCCTATGTCAATTAAGTTCAATTAATAACTACTGATATAGTAGTCAAGGTAAAATAGTTAATTCAAAAGAAAATTTATAATTTCAAATTTTACACCAATTACTTACCCGTGGAGAATTAATAGATTAGTTTGCTATTTGATTTCAGTCTAATATTTTTAAGTGAAGCTATCAAATTAACTGAATTGATATAATACGAAATTTTAACGATAAAATTAGTGTAATTAGAAGTAAAATGATTAAATTGACAAAATAAACAAATTACAAAGATAACAAATACAATTTACTCTAAATAATATATATATATATCCGAAGAAGATAATTTTTTTTTTTTTTTTTTTTTTTTGTGGCAAAGTACATTTGCCATATTTTTACTGAACACAGTAGTTTGGTTTAATATTGTTTGTTGCTTAGACCATATTAGTAGATGTATGGCATATATTAAAAAAAAATATATTTTTTTAATATATATACATTTATTTAGATCATATTAATTAATGTCTATTAATATATTTTTTTTATTTTTCTATTCACTTTCTTTATTTTTTTATATAAATTTTTTATAAAAAATAAAAAAATATATATTTCTTTAAATCATCTCAAATGACTCTAGATTGGGGCAGGCCAAGTCATGGAAGAGTAGAATGGTTCTAGAAATAGGAGTAGAGTCTCAAAAGAGGTGCTCATGTTATTTAAAAGACTAAACAATAACACGTATCGTCCACCCACTTTTGGATATTCCAACCTCAACCCCCTCTCTCCTCTTACCCCTTTTCATATCATTGACCCAGACTGCAACCAACCTTATTGATGTGTGTCTATAGTTGATGACGTGTCGGCCAAAGTAGAACAGAACAGAATAGACATTAAAATTAGGAAAATGTTTGGGTGAGGCACGAATGTCTCGATTGATTTTTTTTTTTTTTTTTTTTAAGGGTGGTAATGTGTAAGGTGTGTCAAAAAATTAGACATTTTGTACTAACTCAGCCTGTGTGGTTTGATAATGTGAGTGAGTTGAGTTAGACTGATTAGATGATAAAATTGACTGATCAATTAGGTTACTAATTAAAATTTGTTAATTATATATAATTTAGTATTGGTCCTAACTATATTTTTATTTCAATTAGCAGAGACTCTTATAAAATTATATGAAATTAACAAATTTTAATCAATAACTTAACTAATTAGTTAATTTTATCATCCAACCAGTCTAACTTAGGCTGAATTGATCCACGATGTCTAATTTTTTAACACGTCTTTATACATAATCACCCTTCCCAAAAAAAATAAAAAAAAACCAAACCAAATCAAAAAAAATAAATAAATAATAAATAATGATGGGGAAAGAGAGGAATTGTCGAATGCCTCGACAATTCAAGGCCCTAGCATCGACGTTGAAATTATCGCAATCTTTTTTGTTCCACCTTCCCCTGCTTTGGCTTGGTTCTCCCTCTCCTCTCCGTGTTTCAACGTTTTCTTTGGACTTCAAGTGGGATACCCTCCTACCCCACCCTATCTATCCTTGGTTCCCCTTTGTCACATCAATTTTTAAAATTTTCATTTGATATAATGCTGCCTAAAAAAAAAAAAAAAAGTCTAGAGACTCAAATTTAACCACAAAAAACACAGTTACACAATTTGAATCAATATTTTGAAAACTGGACTGGACCGGCTGGTTCGACCGTAGACCGATCTATAGTCCGGTTCGAATATACTCTCTAGCCCGATCTCCTCTTGAAAATCGATCATTTTAAACAAAACCGGTGGAAACCGCGGTTAAACCGGTCTACCTGGTCCAAGTTGAAGTGAATCGCACCGGTTTGTTATGTTTGGTTCAATATTGAAAAAGTTAATACTAAAGGGACTTAAACCCAACACCTCAAGCTCCGAAGAACATAAATTTCCACTCTGCCACCACAATTCCTTGTTAATAGGAATGACAACGGGATGGGGCGGGGCCGGGGATCACCTTCCCCATCCTCGATCCCCGATGGTCAAATTTTCTCCGGCCCCGACCCCGGCCCCGGCCCCGATCCCCGACGGGGAACGTATCACAGCCCCCATCCCCGTCCCCTAACGGGGATCGGGTTTCCTCGACCCCAAACATTTCCCGGCTTAAAAAAAAAAAATCAAAAAATACAACCATTCATCATCATCAACTAAACAGATTCAAACAACACAGATGTATAATCATCATCATCCATTAAACAGATTCAAACAAGACAGATCTAGAATCATCATCATCCACTAAACAGATTCAAGCAACACTGATCTAGAAAATGAGATCGGCAATGGAGAGACTTGAGATCGACGATGGAGAAAATGAGATCTGAGGTTTTTGTCCTAAGTCGATGTCGTCATCTGTAGATCGAAGTCTGGACCAGCGGTGGTGGTGGTGTGCGATCAGCGGCTGAAGAGGAGAGATGAGAGAGCAAACGAGGTGTGAGAGAGAGAGAGAGTGGTGGTGGTGTCGCCGTGTCCGTGACTGAGAGTGAGAGAGAGACGAGTTGGTGACTGTGTCGCCATGTCGGTGAGAGTGAGAGAGAGAAGAATGAGAGAGTGAGAGAGACGAAAGAGTTGAGAGAGTTAGAGAGAGAATGAGAGTTGAGAGAGTGAGTCAGTGAGAGAGTTGAGAGAGTCAAAGAATGAGCGAGATATATATATATATATATATAATACAACTAAACACACAGGCAGGGATTTCTCGGGGAAATTTAGGGGAGGGGAGGGGAGGGGAGGGGAGGGGAGGGGCGGGCCGGGGCCGGGGCCAGAGAATCTATCACCGTCCCCGGCCTGAAAATCATCGGAGATGTATTTTTCAATACCAGCCCCAACCCTATAGGGAATAATTTTTCGAGAAAACCCTATTTATCGGGACGGGTCCCCGTCGGGCCGGGTTCATATTGCCATCCCTACTTGTTAATATGTAAGAAATATATAATATTAATTGTATTCAAACTAATTTCACTTACACACATGTATAATTAGTATTCTTACAAATAATATTAATATAAACATATATGTTTGATGAATATATATTTATTAAATTATAAAAATATTTTTAATGAATGTATTTTATTTATTTTTAAATCATAAAAATATTTCTAAAATGATTATGACATCACGGTTTAATTTCGGTTCAACTCGACGATTGAACCAGTGACCTGTCCACCCACCCGATCTCTTTTCCGATTCACTCACGGTCCAGTTTTTAAAACATTAATTTGAATGAAACAGTAGTGTGTGACATTGCCGCAAATGGATCTACCGCCATCCGTGTAGCGATTAATCTATTTTGCTTCAACTGCAGTAAATAGCGGCTCTGCCCAAATGGACCGTCAGGGTTGGTAGATCGACAAATACAAAACCTTGATATGACATTCAACATATTTCTTCACCGTAGTACAAATCTGCTACAGCTGTATAAGGTTAAACATTGGAAATGATAGTACAAGAAAGAAAATCAAATCAAATCACAAATCCACTTATTGATCAGACCTCTGATTCAGTGAGGTCTTAACAATATTCATATACAAATTTCTATATATGTGACATACTGAACAGTTCTATCCCAGTTTAATCAAACATCATAGAAAGCCCTGAAAGGTTAGTATATGTCCTTAAAACAAAATTTCGATCAGTTTGGTAGCTGTGCTTGCAGAAATCAATTATGACTCTAGGGCCAAAAATGCTGCACCATAATATTTAAATCACAGGGCCAAGATGATTTGTGTGTTCATAGCGGCTGGAGTTCTTGCTCAGGAATAGCAGCATCAACGGGCTGGTATGAAACAAGTGTTTGCTGCCTCCGTCTCCAAACAATCCATACCCCAGTTGCTGATAATCCAAGAACTAGTGTGACAATAATTGATAGAGCTACAACCATGTAATGCTGCTGCCACCACGTCCTGCATCATTTTAAAAAAAGAAAAAAGAAAAAAACAAGCCCAATATAAGAAAACCTGAAGATGTGAATCATATGATACCATCTCTCTATACATTTCAAGAAGCAAATGGTAAGGGTAGCCAAAACAGGCAAACGTGACGTAAGCAGCATGATAGACACCAGATGAGTGGTTAAAAAGAAAATGTGAAACAACCAATGTCCACAATCAAAAAATGTAACGACTCTTAGTAACTGGAAGATAAAATACAACAGGGGATAAACAATTCCACTTTTGATGCTCCTACATCCAAAAACAGACATTGGATCACTCTAGCATTAACAAGTACTGGTTTGATGTGTGAGATCTAATTCCTCTACAATAAAAAGGCGTACCTAGTGCATGAAACTCCTGCTTAAGTGAGGTCTGAGAATAGGTTGATGTACGCAGCTTTAACCCCACAAGCAGAGAGGCTGTTTCCCCGACTCAAACCCATGACCTCCAGGTCACCAAGGGGTAGCTTTACCGCTACGATATATAAATAAATTTAAATTTCATCATTTTTATTAAAATTTGCCATTCCTTGGCTTTTTTATGTGTGTGTGGGTTCTGCAATGGATTCAATAGAATGAAGTGACCCCTCGGAAGTTGTAGGGAAAAGGCTTAAATCTTAAAAACAGCCACTGGAACGGTAACCTTTCAGATTATTCCATATCTTAGTCCTTTTTTGTCTTCCTGACAACCAAGGGAGCATTACTGACATAATTAAGGAGTCCCAAATCCCTACTTTTTCTTTCAAAATGTAGGTTGAGAAGACACATTAACCACACTTTTATAGCATGCATCGGGCTTCAAGAAGCAGACTAGGGCAATAAGTCATTGAAGCAATCATATATATATGAAGCAGAAAATGTAAAGAGAACTGCAGCATATAAATAGTAGCTTACTGTTGTGGTGGAGGCTCAATATTCCATTCAACCAATTGATAAATATATGAAGCAGAAAAATGTAAAGAGAACTGCAGCATATAAATAATAGCTTACTGTTTTGGTGGAGGCTCAATATTCCATTCAACCAATTGATAACTTCCAAAGTTAGGAGGAAGCCGGACACGATGTTCAGCTAACGGTGCAATAATACTCTGCCAATTAGCATGGTTATAAGCAAATTGTTCCAGTTTTCTTTACAAAAATCCTTGCAATTCTGAAATGCAAACTCACCACTGCAGTGGCATTGGAAAAGTACTTGGCAGATCTTGCTGGTAGAATGGCCCATCTTATTAGAGAATCGTTTCCTTTGGCAGTAAAATTCAGTAAGTGGACCTGCAACCACTCATCCCAAATAATGGGCACCCTGAGTTAAGATGGAATTAATGTGCAAGATAGTAGATGAATGGGCAGAAGTAACACTGATAGAAGATAAGCTGAGAGAGAATAGATTGAAATGGTTTAGTCATATATAATAATACAACGGAGACCAACAGAAATAGTAGTGAATAGATGCGATACAATGAGTAGTGATAGATGTGATACAGTGACGGTAGAGGAAAGTATTAGAGGAAGGGGCAGACCTAGATTGACGTGGGCCAGTATAGTAAATAGATATATGAATATCCTTAATTTAACTAACCAAATAGCCTTTGATAGAGTAGAGCAGAGAGAAAAGATTCATGTAGCCAACCCCCTTTGATGGGACATAAGGCTTGGTTTGGTTTGGTTTGGTTACAGTAGGTGACATAAACTGGACATCAACAAGTGAAATGCAGAAATTTCAAATCAATGCTGCAACAAGAACCTGTCATTAAAATGGTCATAATTTGTTTTCAGTTTTTTTATTTTTCCAAATAAAGCTACCTGTGAAGTATTAACATCTAACTCATGTGCAATAAAATGAGCTAGCGTAGTGATGTGGGGCTTCAAATCTGCATACTTCACACTCAACAACATGTAAAATGTTATGAGTCCATCTTGAAGTTCCCCTGCACATCAAAGTTCACATGGAAATATACATCAGGCACTCAATTCAAGAAAAAAATTATGACATCAGAAATGTATAAAGTTACATAGCACATATCAAAGAACTGCCTGCATGATGTCTGAAATGCAAGAGCCAGTTTGAGCTCAGTTGGGATAAAACTAGCAATCTAACACATTGGTTTAGGGTTTAAAAGTTCAAGAAAATGAAAATGAAAATGAAAATGCAAAAGAGACTAAATGGAAGCCTCCACATGTTCAGGTAAGTCAGCAAATAGTAGCTATGCATCCTAAGTTACCCAAGTGGTATTATATACACACTTTTTATTTGAACTTTTAAATTGAGAATCAATACCATCAGTGGCAGATAGAGGGGAGGGGTAGCTTTTTGGTTGTTGATAATAAGCAATATTATTGAAAATTTGGAGAAAAACTCTTGAATCTCAAGGATTCTGGATAAGCAAAACTAAGACAGAGTACATGAAGTGTAAATTTAGTAATATTAACAATAAAAACAGAGGAGAAGTGAAGATTGAGAATCAATGACTGCCTAGGAGTGAACATTTTCGGTCAATTATCACAATAGCAGAGGAGATTGATGCGGATGTGGCCCATAGGATTAAGGCGGGATAGTGTAAGTGGAGAAGTATGTCTGGGGTACTATGCGATAAACGAATACCCACTAGACTTAAAGGTAAGTTCTATAGAACGGCTATTAGACCGGCGATGTTGTATGAGATGGAGTGTTAGGCAACTAAGAAACAACATATAGATATAATGAGTGTGGCTGAGATGAGAATGCTAAAGTGGATATGTGGCAAAACTAGACAAGACAGAATTAGAAATGAGTGTATTTGGGAATGGGTAGGAGTAGCACCGATAAAAGCTAAGTTGAGAGAGAATCGATTAAGATAGTTTGGTCATATTCAATGGAGACCAACAGAGGCAGTAGTGAAGAGATGCGGTACTGTAACGGTAGATGGAAGTGTTAGGGGACGGGATAGGCCTAAATTAACGTTGGTTAGCGTTGTAAATAGAGATATGGATCTACTTAATTTGACTAACGAAATAGCTTCTGATAGGGCCACGTGGAGAAGGACTTATGTAGCCGATCCCATTTGATGAGACTTACGGCTTAGTTTGGTTTGGTTTGGTTTATTATTGAATGCAGCATCAAGTTGATGCCAAAGAATACAAAGAAAAAGGCCCACAAAAGGGGAAAACACCACCCCTACCAAATCAAGTCATCCATAAAATCCAAAAAGAGAAACATACCCGGAGCTATACACAATTACTAACAACCTCTTCTCTAACCACAAAGCAAAATGAACCACCTCGCGAAAGATAAGCTGATTCCACTCTAGCCAAATCAGCCACATTAAGCACAGAGGTGCCAGGGCCCAAGGCCCAAGCCTTCCGATGCCGCTTCCCAACCCGACCCCTGGGGGAGGTGTATTTATAATAAAACAGACGCAAGTTGTCTAATTTTTCAGGGTAAAATAGATTTAAAATGCATGAATGCTTAATTAGAATGCATGAATGCTTCTTCCATCCAGCACCAAAGTAGGCAATTTCTATTGACATACAAGTAATAAAAAAGCATTCAGTTCCAACTTTAGCACGAAAAAAAAATTAACCAATGCTGCAGATTCAAATAAAATGGCTAGAACAAGGTCAGCCAAAAAATAAAAGCTCATCATACCCATTTGCTGTACAGGTGCAGTAGGAGCCACTGTAGGTGACACTTCTGCAGTTGAGTTTGTTCTATCAGAAGCTGAAGGCATAGGTGGAGGAGCACCAGTAATGTTAAGTCTTCCCCATAACTCAGAACAATTAGTTTTCCAGAAACCAATTTTTTCATTCTCACGATCATACGCTACAAGAGTATTGCGGACAAGGATTCCTGTAAAAAAATTGTTTGCAATAAAAAATCATAGAAGGCCTAAAAAATGAAAAAGAAATGTTAGTTATATTTTTAAAATGTCATAAGGATTTTGTTTGACTTCCTGATTCTAGGGATTTCCTCTTTAGGGTTCTGTTTTGTTTGGTAAAAGGATTTCCTACCCCTTGCCCAACAAGGATTTACCTCTAAGCTCTATAGAAGAAATTTGGTCAACACAGGAATCGGTGTCATCAGGGGGCCGAGCTATGCAAACAGAGTGCGTTCTATGGAAAAAGTCTGTTAGGATTCAATCTGGGTATCGTTATCTAATCCAATTTAGAGAGGTTTGGTCGGATTATTTCTGGTGGCATTTAGATATTATTAGGATCTTGTAATCTTTTTATTTTAGTGAAGTTTATTGACCATCTTCATCTGTTACCTAGCTCTATTTTAGGAGAACCTCATTAATCCTAGCGTGCTTAATGCCATGTTCATTTTGCAATATTTTCTACTTAATTTTCACTTTCTATAAGCCCACATTTATATTATATTTTCACGAGTAGCATCACAGCTCATGTCTCCACCATGAGGTGTCCATGGCACTTATAAAAAAATTTGACAGAATGGATTGGTTTTCATGATAGTATAAAATGTTCATTCATGTGCTTCAAAGTAGAGAAGCTGGATTAGAACAATTTTTGGTCAACTCCACTCCCAGATCTCATATTGCCATATTAATAAACTTAGAAAAATAATTGGGAAAAGATGCTTGTTTAGTTGAGTTTCAAGAATTTGTTTTTTGAATTTTTGTTTGAAAAATTAGTAACTATTTGATAAAAATAAACACCATTTTTTTTTTTTTGAATTTTAAAAATTATTTTCATCCCAAAAAAGGGAAGACCATATGAAAATATGAGTTTTTAATTTTTAATTTTTTTTCACCAAACTAGCTTTTGAAAAAATTCAAAAAAAATTCTGAAAACTTAACCAAATAGATCTTTTAGTGAAAGTTTCAAGTGTGATAAAAATGAGGGGTCCACCACGAGAGAAGAATGCTTTCTAGAGATACTTCAGAAGACACGCTGTTGTGCTGTGCTAGAATTTTGCTTCAATGTCATTGATGTTCCAACTTGTGAAGTTTTGCATTTGAGTTTCTACATTGGGTTCAATACATTTCAACGAGTTTTTGGAAAAGAGTTTGGTAGTTGTAATTGATGATGTTCGAATGGTCTTAGCCTGAACTTTCCAAACTTAGGGCTAGTGGGGGTTAATCACATTAGAGCATTGTGTTTAATGTGCTGTATGTTTTTTTGCTATATTTTACTTCTATCAATCAATCGAAATATAACAAGACGTCTAATAGGGAGGAAGCAAAAAATGTTCACACACACGGGTGTATAATGGTGAAAAATTAGTCAGCAGGCATTTGGCATAGCATAATATACCTCCTAACAAGGTGGTTGGATCCTTTCCATTTTGGAAAACTCCCAAGCAATATGCACCATGCACCTTCGAATGCTATATACAGACATGCAACAAGATAAAGCAAAGTAAGAACAATCAGTCACTACATATCAACTAAACAGTTGTGAGGACAATAAAAGCCCCCCAAACATGTCGTTTCAGAAGTGCAAGTTTTAAAAAGGAGAATAAAGAAGAATAAGAAGAACTCAGGTGCTTACCCGAAACAAGTAGTTTTCAGGAGATAGTGACAGCTTCTCTCCATTGCCAAATACCATGTCAACAACTGGAAAGATTTTTGACAGTTGCGCGACATCACTGAAGCATAGAAGAAGATTAAGCATTGCATGCAACACAAAGATAAGTAATCAAACTAACGTAGTGTTCACACAACCTTCCAGCACCAGAGAAGCAAATATCATTATAATTTGGATCAGGACCAGGAATCCGTTTAAGCAAATGGAGTTCTCTAGTAATCTGCAAGATTAAAAAAATAAAAATAAATGAGCCAAAAGAGGCCAAAAGTATACTTCAATTTGGCTGAAAATGTAAACCATAAGATCTAAAAATTGATGATATGTTGATACATGGGGCACAGGTGGCAAAGCATGATTGGCACTACATCATCTCCTCACTCCTTGCTGGGCCTTGGTTCTACGTATTACGCTAGTAAGGTGAATAAGAAACAAAATCCTATTTAAACTAAAATTCATTAACAAGCTAAAATTTTTAATCTTCAATTATTCTTCATCCAATTCGTTGTTGTTCTCCATCAAGAAGTTCGAGGTATTTTTGACATGCCACATACAGAGAGAGAACAGGGAAGGAGGGAGGAAGGAGAAGAGAGTGTCAACACATCCTTATAGTCAATAACAAATTTTGTCTTTCTCTCAGGGTATCTGTTCTATGCAACTATAATTAGAGATTACTGCTCTATATCAGATCTCAAATGTTAAACCTTCAAGTCCCTATATTATCTTATTTATTACACAATAATGGCACAGTATTAGTCTATTTTAATTCCATCACATCCCTCAAAGGGAAAGAATTGAGTCAGTCTAGAATTCGTTTGATAGCCTCTTTACTTATCCAGAAAAATAAGAAAGGATATGTTTCAGAGACTCATTAGGAGCTCAAACACAAATAGAACCCAGAAGTATTAGTTAAAAATCAAATTTTATTTTTTTTTAAATTTTAACAAAAAACAAATAATAAAGGGAAGAGGTAGAGCATAGAGAAAGGTGAATCTTACAGCATCCTTAAATGCTAGAAATGCCGTTTCTGGCAGGTAAGCATATGTAGTACCACTATCCAGGATGGTTCCATGTTTTCCATCAAAAACACTAGGGTTTACAGACAGCGGCTTCCCAGCAACATTTATTCCCTTCAGCTCAATATTGTAATATGGACTGTTGCCATCCCAAGACTAAAGTAAATGTGTGAGATGTATCAAGTGTATTTGTTAGAAAAACAACTATGTTTAGTATCTATAAGAAGAATTACACGAAACATACCTGCGTACAGGATCTGAATAGGTGAACGCCATGTCAGAAGGTGGGGAAATGCCACCAAGAACCATTGCACCACCACCAACATCCATCCCACCATAACATAAGGAGAATGAATCACTAATCAGACCTCTGTCAACAAGTTGATCCACAACACTTAGATCACCACGACCCAAACCCATTATGCCATCAGCATGTTGACTATAAAGGTCACCAGTTTCCACATTCTCACAACCAAAAACAGCACGCTGGGGTGCAAGTGCACTTTCATTGCCAAAGGATATAATGTCCTCACCAAGAACACCACTGCTTGAACTCATTTCAGCATACTGTCTCTCATAAACACATTGCACCCCATCATTGTCACAGGTACAATCAATATTGCACTTCACAGGTTGGTAGGTGCTGGACAATTCTGGTTGGAACTTTGGATCCTGGTGAACACATTGTACAGTATGACCCAAACCATTAAGAACAAGAAGAAGAAAAAAAATGAGGCAAAATATGTGTCCATATAAATGAAACACTTTCAAATTATGAATCAAGCAACTGCAGTGTAAGAAATTGTCCTAGTTTCATAACCTTGATTGAATCACACATAAGACCAATTATGTAACTAAAAATGTTGCACGTAGATATTTGGTTGGGGAGTAATAGGAGAACTTTCCAGTTAATGAAGGAGCCTTTTGTAGGCTTAAAAGCCGTTTTTTGTCCATTTTGTTAGTTGGACATCTAGGAGAGTTTTGCCTTCTCTTGAAAATTTTGCCACCTTTTGTATTTGGGTTGCTTCCTTCTTACTTGTTAATAAAACTTCTTTACTTACCAACACATGTCTCTCTTTGTTGAAAACATATTTTCTTGAAAGGAAGCTGATGATATCAAAATGTAAAGAAACAAACAAGAAAGAAATCTTTCATCATGCAATTCTATGAAAAGAAAAGAAAACAAGCAAAATCAAAATTAAAGCAAGCAGTCATGTTCATCCACTGTTCGGAAATGAAATTGAGAATACAACATTCTCTTGAGTCAAAATTGATTGATATAACAGTTGCCTCTTGATACCCTTTGCAGTATGTCGTTAGATGTATTGAAGTGCATGGATCAAAAATAAAAGCACCATTAACACTGATCCAATTACACACAAAAATAAGTATGTATCTACAAAAAAATTTCATTCAAAAAAATAATTCAGGGTACATCACACTTTACCTTAGCTCCTCCAATGAGACTAGAAAACACAGAACACCCCTCCATTTCAAAGTAGGAAACCCCCATGGTCAAGTGCAACGTGAAACCATTACCTTTTTTGTTTTTTTAATTTTTTAAAGTTAACAGTGCATAAGTGGCACTGGCATTAAATTCAAATTTTTATTGTAATAATTATAATTATATTCTCAGTGCATTACATTTAAGCCCTTAATTTTTTTCCTCCCTTTCTTTCTTCCTCATGTCTTGTCTTCTTCCGCTGCAAACAACACCACGTCACCAGACCTTTGCTGCCTACAACAACAGCCCACCACCATTGCCCACCAACCATTAACTTCCCTTTCAAAGCTATGATATGCATACCATACCCAGTTCTTTTCTTCCTCAAACTCACCAGTGCCCAACAGAACCCATCGGCGCCAACACCACCAAGCATCAAACACTCTAATTTTCAAACATAAAAACCGTTGTATAAAACTCTACACATCTATAATTGGTGTTCAGTGATGGCCACCAAATGTGAATTGCTCATCTCTCTCTGTATAACACACACACACACGGATATATGCAATAATGTAAGTATATATGGAATTTGATTTTTGTGTTTCATTTCATATATATTATGAACATATCATGAAATTATATTTTTTCCAAACTTTCCGAACTTGATATACACATATACAGTGTGCCACCCTTCTAGTCCTAAATAAAGTGGCTAACAAAACGGAGTGTACTTAATCTAACCACACACCAAACACGAGCTAATTATCCCAATACCTATGAAGCACGGGTATGAGTACGGGTACGGCGGTACAGTTAAATTAAAAAAAATTTGGGTACGGATACAGCTTGGTATGCTTGTAAAAAAATATTTATTTTTAATTTACAGTAATGTAAAAATTAATTAAATGGCTTAATTTGTTAACGTTCAATCTACAATTAACATTCAATGTCAAAAGTAAAGGTACAAATCAAAATTAAATGACAATATATTAAATACCTTACAAATCATAGTTAATTTTAAAATCATACTAAGTATAAAAAAAAAAAAAAAAGAAGCCTAATGAAAGGAACTTTATTTATGTAATAGAAGAAAATATTATAACTGTAGTAGAAGAAAATATTATTTCAACTGCAGTACGGTAGGACTTGGCTATATACTAGCTACATCTAAGTAGGTTAAAAATTAAAAAGAAAAAACTTGGTTAGCATATGAGGTACCATACGCCGGAATGGCATGTGTTTTTGCAGTACCATGCTTCATAGCCCTAGGCTACTGTATACTGGGAGTCCCTTTACGCCCAATCCCAAGATCCTGTTCCCCTAATCCAATTCTGGCAAACAAATGTGGCCATACAGAATCTGTACTAACAAACAGAGCAAGTGAACAATGTGCAATCTGTGGATCAAATATTTTTAACACACAAGGATTAGATGATCACACCTGGTGCCTACCACACTGTTCACAGGTAGAGCACGGAACATAAGTAACAGTACTCCCTGTATCAACGATAAGAGCGAATTTCTGTGGAGGAGTTCCGATCCAAAGCCTAGTTGTATAGTAACTGCAACATCAATTCAATTCAATTCAATTAACACAATTTCAATGGAAGCGAACAGAGAAGATGAGAAGAGGGACGAAGGATATACCCGTTGCGAAGGAGATCGTCGTAGAGACCCATGCGGGCGTTGGGGTGGAGAGAGTCTGAGTCTGATTCTGATCCCTCAAGCTGCCGATGCGATTTTCCAGCGGAGTTCCGGGAAGAAGAGGGAAAGAGAGGGAGAAACATGGTGTGGCGGTCACCGCCGCCGTGTGGTGGTCGGACGACGAGGACGCTGCCTTCGCCGGAGGAGGAGGAGGAGGAAACGACCTCCGACCAGCTGAGTAAGGTGACAAATAGGATCAAGACGGTGGCGAAATGTGACCAGGGCAATGCCATTGGATCAGGAGAGAGAGAGAGAGAGAGAGAGAGAGACTCTCCGGGGGCGAAAGGAATAGACTTTGCAACCCTCCCCCTGACTTGATGATTAATCTATCTATATAGGTAGGTAACTTTATCCACAGAAATAAATTTAATTAATTAGGGGAAAAAATTTATCTAAATAACTAAAACTAAATAAAATCACACTCCAAAATAATCTCGGCAAAGAAGCTACCCGATCATTCTTTCTCCTCATGTTATGGAAGTTGATGTGCTGATCTTCTTGCTAACCTTGGGAGTCATAACAATGGAAGGAGAAAATCTGGATCCTGGACAAGGATGTTATAAAACCAAGGCTCTGTTTGGTGTGAGGAAATGATTGTGGTCTAAGTGGAATAATAGCAATAATAATGATACTAATAAATGGTTACTTTTAGAAGAAAAACAAAGTAGCTAACATAGGAATGAAGAAATTTTTTGTATTTTAATAGACAATCTCAATATTGTGAAATCTACACAACTTACAAGTCTCATATTTTTTGTGAGGAAAAAAAACTTACAAAATAAACTTAAAAAATCTATCTTCATTTCTTATCATTACTCACCTAATTTGTAATATAAACATAGTCATCTTTCTCCTCATTTCTCATTATTTCTCATCAAATCACTGATCAAAACATTGGACAGCAAATGAAATAGAGATGGTCTTTCCACATTTAAATCCTGTCCAATTTTGTTTCCATGCTGCAAGAGTTGCTAAAGTTTGAACCTTAACCTTCCCACCTCCATAAATGCACATCTTCATCACAGCCAAACAATGCCAACATAAGTTCTTCAATATACCCACCGCCACAACAACAAAAAAAGGGTAAAAACTGGCAGAGCATGATAATTACATATACAACAGTAGAATGATTTTGCCTTTCCTTCGTAGATTTTGACCTCAATTCAACAAAACCCCGCTATATTTTGCAATAAAATCATACATTAGGTTCCATATAGCAAGATACTCTTATAAGGCATCTGGAAAGGGCTTCAAAGAAAGAGGACTTGAGAAGAAAAAAAACATCACATGCTTTGCACCAGGAAGAAATTATCCAATCAGCTGGTCACCTACAAAGTAAATTTCTTAAGAGTTAACCTCGAATAACAGTGAATTACATGTACTGTTGGTGTGAAGACTGCATTCCACTACCCACATAACTTCCATAACTAGGTGGAGCAGCATTATATGTAGAAGCAGCACTGACCCTGTCATCCTGGGTATAGTAATATGATCTTTGATCATAAGGTGGTTGCTGAGCATATGTAGGCTGGCTTGGAGTTTGGTAATCATAGGTGCTCGGGACAGCATGTGGGGGATACCTCTCTGCTATCCCTGCTGCATACATAGCTCTCTTAGCAAAAACTGCTGGGGCCCCCTGTCTGTCGCCACCACCAGTAGGAGCAGGAACAGGTGCAGAAGCAGGTGATCGGAACCCATGGAATCCTCCGTTTCGCGGCTTCTTGAATTTCTGGTGTTTACCAGATTCCCCAGACCTCTTCTTATCAGGCTTTGACCTCTCTAGCTGCGTAACCCTTTTCTGAAGTGGATCGAGTGGGTAGTCAGCCCCAAGCTTGTATTCTTTAACGCAACGGATAACAGCCCTAAGCGCTGCAAGTTCTTGAGCATTTGCATCGTTCTACATAGGAAAGTGTGAGAAAATGGGTTATAAAACAAAGTGCATGCCAAGGAAGCTTTAACTAGGACTGGGAAAGTACCTGTGCACCAGCAGCACCTCCCGAGTTACTAGGTTTTCCTTGTGAGTTCCTCCTCAAATCCTTCAAATATGTCTTTAGGAGAGGCACAGCTGGGAACCTTTCGGTAAGCTCAAAGGCATGGATAAAATGTACGGCATCAATTTGTCTCCCACTGTTGACCAATGCTTCAACAACACCTGCAAAAAACAGGGACATGAGCAAATTCCAAATCAAATTAGAGAGAGACATGAGTAAACAGGGACCTTTCAAGTTGTGACAAGTAGATCACAAGTAGCCTTCTGCTACCATTTGATATTTGCACTCTATATCTCCGATACTACCAAACCTAATTGGATCAGTTGAATGGAAACCTTAAGGAAAAAATGGTCCTGAGTCTCTAGATCTCATCGGGTCAGTTGATTAAAAGAAAACCAACCTGGCATTTTGTGTGCTAACCCAAGAGAACGGCAGAGCTCAGGAGCCCGCCTCTTGTGAGCAACTACAAGAACATGCTTGCAGAGTTCTTCTTCATCAAACTCTAATGCAATACTAAAAGTTGCAAGGAGCTGCAAGAATGCCTCAGCTTCCAATGAATTTTTTGCATTGGCAGCATCAGTGCCTGCTGCACCAGCCAACTTAGGCTTCCACTCATCAGCAATGGCCTTTGCTTGCTGCTTAATTTCAGGGTTCAAAAGGTGATCGGCACCTGGGTCAGCCCTTGCCAATAAGGTGGCCATGGCTTCCATAAACATAATACAGGATAGATGCAAACCCCGAAGGGCAGCATCCCTTTTATCCCCTTCTTGGGTGGTAGTGTCATCAGGAGGGTAGAACCCTTCCAGTGATGCCAGCACTAAATGGCCTGGTTCGGTTGCACTTTCTAGTGCAACAGAAAGTTCCACACGAATGGCGGATATATTTTTTTGATGCTCCATTGTATAATTCAGAAGCCCTTTTGCATCCATCTGCTCACAAAATTGTGTCAGCTCTGGACGAGGCTTAACCTCAGCAGCCACACCTTCAGCATTTTCACCTGTTTTATTTGGAGAATTCTCTTCTGGGACGTCAAGGAGGGCATTTGTATCACCAAGAGAGCTACTTACCTTGGTTTCTTTGCCGTCCCCACCATCAATTGGCTTCAAAGGCTCTGGCTCATGTTTTGTCCGTGCTTCTGCAATGGCAGCAACAGCAGCATCTTTTAGCTCCTGAATCCGATCCAACAAATCTTGCTCTTTAGCAGCAACAGCAGCCTCTCTCTCTGCAAGCAATGTGCAAGTCTCGGATTCCTTTTCTTTAAAATCCTTCTCCCTAAGTGCTAATTCTTCGATTTTTTTCTTTGTCATTGTCTCAAGGTGTTGAAAGTATTCTTCAATTTCTGACCACTGAACATTATCCTCAGCAGCATCTTTGTGAGCTTTAAGTTCAAGGAATGATTTGCCGAGCTGTTCTATGAGAGAAATCGTTGCATCAATTCCCACAACTTGATCCTTGTCAGCCATGGTTACGCGAACTGTTGGAATGAGCTGCACAAGAGATTCTGCCAAAAGCATTACTAGACAAACAAATAACAAAATACCAAGTCAAAGAATCTCTACAGCATGAGCATGGGAATGTAAGCATATGATGACAGAATTACTACTTGTTATATCATGTATATACAGCATACATTGGATGTTATTGACTAAATGAATTAAGCCAGACTCAACATTCTAAGACATCCACATCTGGAAACAAATAGTCACCAATACAGGAAATGGAAGCAGGAAACAAAAACATGAAACATAATCCAAAACTATTACGAAAAAAGAGATGCTATGTGATATAAGATTGAATAGAAAATGGAAATATAAAGTATTAGCATATTGTAACGATCAATTAAAATACTAACGCTACACACCATCTATGGAAACTTATTAAAACAATTATACATTCTCATTGAAAGACAAATCTGAGAGCATGAAAAACAAGCACAAGTTATGAGAAGCACGTTTCAAAATAGATTCCACAACATTTTTCAAGAGCTTTTGACGAGATTCTTTAAATTATGCTAGTGTTTCTGTAAGTCCAGGAAATGTTACTAGAAGTTTCAATGAAAATTTCATGAAAGTTTCATCTATGTTTGTTAAATGAGTTTTCCCTTTCAAAGAATGTTTCATGGTAACTATGCTTTGAAACTACACTTTCTACTCCTAAAGTGCTTTATATCATATAATATTTTCAACAAACACATCATATGACACTCCAGCCCCAACCACAAGCACAAGCAGCAAAACATAAAGATATAAAAGATCCTAATCGGCAAAAGTTGCAAAACTATCATATACAATGCTCAGAAATTATATGAAGAAGACCAGAATAGACCAACCAAATGGGACTCAAATCAACTACATTCAATGGCACAACATCAAATGAGATCAAACAGATGGTTATAATACCCTGTTGCATTGGAAAGTCAAGAAAAAGAAAAGGAGATAACATAAATAAATAATCTAATCACATTGGCCAATGGACTTTTATAAGGACTTTTAAATGAGAAGGTTACCTACTTGAAGCAAACGACTATAGCATAAAAGAGTGGAATTGGATCCTTACTTATCACTGCCATCAAAATCAATTGTCTATTCTAACAATACACTAAGCAACCACCCCCACTATAATCACACTCTGCCACTGAAGGCATCACTAGCACCACCACTACCACCATGCCACCAAAAAGCATATTACCGCACAACCTATATTGTTCTGAAGGTACCCTAACCACCACCAATATTAATGTTCGTAACCAATCACAATTATCCTCAAAAATCTTCTCCACTACATCTCTTCTACAACCACTGCCTCCAAAACCACTATTCACCACAACAGCCACCCCATCACTATTATTATTGCCACCAACAACATTGGGTAGTCACTAAAAATGACAGATTTGACGAGAAGTCCTTCCATGCGGCTTTGGTGGGGAATAGGAGTGTGATTTTTCCATGGAAAAATATGTAAACTGCTAGGGTGATGTAGAACCAAAGAAGAAAAGAGAAGAGGAATAAAGAGAAAGTAAGTATGCAAAGACGAAGAACAAGGGTAATCTTTAATACATATATATAGACAAGACATCTATCTCAATATTGAGTGGGATTCTCAAGTGGCTACTGGGGAGAACTCTCGATCTCCGTGGAGATCCATTTCTCACGGTATTCATTCCTTTTCTCGATTCATCCGATTTAAGGTAGGGAACCAGGAAAAAATTCAGTTTTGGGAAGTGTGTGGTTAGGGAAGGAGTCTTTTGAGTGCATATTCCCTTGTTTGTATCGTCTTTCTCAATCTCATAATGCTTCTACTACAACCATGGCATCTTCTTTTGTAACTCCGATCTCTTGGAATTTTAATTTATTTCAAAATCTCAGTGATCATGAAATCATTGTTCATTCTTCAGGGATTCTCTTGGCATCTTGATTATGTGAATCGTAAATCGTGGTTTATTCATTCATCGAGATTGTTTGCTTGTAAGTCATACTTTGATATGATTATTGATTATCCTAATGTTTCTTCTTTTTCTCTATTGATGATATCGAATGCACATGTGCCCCTAAGAGTTAAAATCTTTGCATGGTCTTTGGCTAATTGGAAGCTCATTACCAATGACACGTTTCAAAAGAGGAGACCTATTTGCTACTTGCTTCCACAACGGTGCATCATAATGTGTAAGAGCTCGAAATGCATTGATAATTTATTTTTACATTATACTGCGGCTTTGGCATTATGGGTTTCGTCCTTTTCAATTGGCAGAGGTTGATTGGTTAGTCCTGGCTTCTTGTTTCCATATGCTAATTATTGATTATAGAGATTTTAGTTCCACTAAGAGAGCACGAGTTCTTTGGAATAGTGTCATTTGTGCTGTGCTTCGGGTTATTTGGACAGAAAGTAATGCAATAATTTTTTACCATAAGGTTGAACATTTAAGGGATAAGATTTGTTATTATATGAATTTTTCAATTTAGATAATTTCCCTACAAAACCCATATATATATAAACATAGATTATTCCTTAGTAGCATGAAACACCTATGGAGCCTCACTCCTGGCTCCCAAACCTCGCTCCCGCTTCGTGCAACTATGGGTTATTCTTTCTTGCACTGAAGCATACAGTCAGCCCTAATATCGAGCTAAGAACAATCACTTGAACCAAAATGTTGAATTTTTCTCATTCTAACAATCAAAACATCGCGCATAAACAGCAACAAAGAAACCAGGGTCGCAGAGGGAGCTAAAACCCTAACACATACAAAGCAAGGAGAAAACACACAAAATAAAAAAATAAAAAATTGTATTAAGTATATTTGGCGTACCTCGAAATGTGCAAACAATCTTTCAGGAGTAGAAGAAAGGGACGAAAACCCTAGATTCTGTATTCACAATGAGCGATGTGATAATAGTGATGAAGAACATCTGTGGAACCTATATATACATACGCGATGTATGTATATGTTGTGAAGGTCTGCGACGCAGGCAAGCTTTCTTTGTTGTTGCTACGCTGAGATATTTTTCTCCTTTTGGGAAGATGGTTATTAATAAGTTATTTTATGGTTAGACGGTTTTTACTAATTTAGCAAGTTAAAATTTTTATAATTAAGAGCAGAATTTTTTTTTTTTTTTCACTTAAATAAGGACATTTGTAAAAAAAAAAAAAATAATAATTATAAATTTAATGTTATATTTTATTCTATTAAATATTTTAACTTATTTTATTTTTTTATAAATTTTACTTATTAAAAAAAAAATCAAATTTAACTACCCAAACACCGTGAATATTTGTCTGCTTGTAAAATTGAAACTACCATGATCTGAGCCCATGGGCCCCCAATAAAATGAAATAAAAAAGGCTCCCAATTTGCGGGAAAAAAAAATCACGTTGTAATGGCTATCTTATGTATAAAGGGTTGTTTGGGATTAACGTTTTAGTATTTTTTTTTTATAGTAAATTTAAATAAAATAGCATTTACTCGACTAGACTAATTTAAAAATTAAAATTAAAATAATAATTTGGGAAAAAAAATTACTTAACACCAAAAAAAACTCAAAAATTATATTTTTTAGTTTTTAATAAATTTTTTTAATATTTTCAAAATTAAATTTTCTTACACTTTTTTGATTCTTCAAATGGATGTGAAAAGCATTTAATTTTGACATAAATTTAAAAAAAAAACACCAAAGACAAAGCAGTTAAAATAAAACGTAATTTTCTAGTTGGATGCGAAACAATACCTAGGTACATTTTTGTGTACTTGTGTGCGGGTATATTGCTAAATTATTAAAGAATTCATTTACTCCCTTATCCAAAGTTTTGGAGAAATATAACTCCAACATATGTGGCTAACAACTTTATTTCACATTCACATTTTTGCTACAAACGCTCCACACTTTGTTAATTTTATAAAATTATAATAAAGTCCTTCACATTCTTATCATTTATACAATTGTTTACGATTTTTTTTTTCTTCACCACTTAAGAGAGACAACTTTCACATTTACACAAAAATTACGTCATAATAATGAATGTGGAATCCTTTTCAAGAAAAAGAGAGGGCTAACAACACCATCTTAATTAAACGCAAAAAATTAAAATTATTTTTCTTCACAGTTTCTTAGTAATATTACTGTAAAAAAAATGTTTGAGACTCTCATTTTATGGAGATCCCCACAATTTCTTTTGGATCTCAACCATATATGTGTGGAGCCCACATATACATCAATAATAGAGATCCAAAGGAGGTTATGAGAGTCTAAAAAAAATGAGGGTCTCAATCATTGTTGGTACTATAAATTGAATATATGCACAAAGCAATACAATCAGATAAGATCAATTTCCGACTAAAATCTCTTTATACAATAATATCACAGTTTCTTTTTTCTGTTTTCAAAAATTTTGAACATTTTAAAATCAATTATACTGTTTTGAAAACAAAAACATATTAAACAAGTTTTCATTTCTAGCTTCTACAAAAAGTAAAGTGAAAATAGAAAACAAAAAACGAAAACATTACAAATATCAAAGTGATTAAATTACATGATTACTGAGAAGAAATTTTGAAATAAAAAGGGAAAATTGCACATTAGTGCATATTTTCAAAAATAATTGCAAATCAGTGATATTTATAAACTTTAATAATTAAAATTACAAATAATTTTATGAATTTACAAATATTTTGTGAAAATACCACTAATTTGTAATTTTTCTAAATAAAAAAAAATGATTTATGTATGGCTCCAAGAAAGATTCCCATTAATATTAGGGGTGCAACTCGGGCGGGCTCAACCCGAGCAACCCGAGCCCAGCCCGAGTTTTTTTAGGGCTTGGGCAACTATATCTTGTAATCTGGACGGGCTTGGGCAGATTTTTGATGCCCGAATTGCAATTCGGGCCGGGCTTGGGCAGAACCAATGGCCAACCCGAGCAACCCGAACCCGAATTCAATTTAATATATTATATAAATTATATAATATATAATAAATATATAATTTAATAAATTATGTAATATATATAAATTAATTAAAAGAGTTAGTCTTAATTTTTATTTTTATTTTTATTTTTATTTTTTGGTTAGTCTTCTATTAAGTAAAAGAGTTAGTCGTAATTTTTATTTTTTATTTTTTTTTTTGGTTAGTTTTCTACCATTAGATTAGCATCTTTTATGTCTACCCTTAGATCTACCTATAGTTTTCTGAACTCGGGCAATTCGGGCAATTCGGGCAACCCGAGTTCAAAATACAAAGCTTGGGCCGGGCTTGGGCAACAATGTTCGGGTTCATGGTCGGGCTTGGGCGGGCTTGGGCAGTGCCAAATACAATTCGGGTCGGGCTTGGGCAGACCCCCAACCCGACCGAACCCGCCCGAGTTGCACCCCTAATTAATATGCCAAGATACTAGTCAACTTTGCCATATCAGGGAATGTTAATGCAAACAACAGTAATGTTTAATATCTACATGTCTATATAAAATAAGTGTTTAATATTTATAAATTAATCAGACCAAAACAAATAACTCGAGGATGCCAGCAAATGAACATGCATCAGGTAAGTAGATTCAAGAATGTTTTCCAAATAAAACAAAAATTCTTTCACGCCATCTACCGCCGAATGCATAAGAGGATCAAACAAATTGAGCAGCAGCCATGGAAATACAAAATGAAATATGAATTGTGCACCAAAAATAGGTATAGAAAGATAAATAGAGAGAACAAGAGAGACAGATAAATAGAAAATATTTCACTAAAACCAGAAGGTGAAGAAGCCAATGGCATGAATAACTCACTTCACTAAATCTTGTTTAAAGCAAGTACATGGTACTACAGCTACAGGTACAAATTTTTCTGAAATTTATGACAAATACATGAGAAACTGGTTCTATCCTTCGCAGGGAAAGTTAAGAATGTTCACATAGCAGCCTTGCTCAGCAGCCTTTTCTCACATCCTTCATGTAAAAAACAAGGTAATGATCATGATAAAAAAAGTAAGCCAATGCTTCAGACTTTTATATACATTTAATCCCTAAAGATATGCATAAATGCCAGAAGAATGTGCTTTGTCCCGAACCAATCATTAGCCATGCAAAAGAGGTTCAGCAGCCCACAGCTGGTTATACAGCATGGTTCTATAATTTACATTTGTCACTGGTGTTGGAAACGATTGGTCAATTCCCTGAGTTTGTGGACCCCTTAGGATGTAAGAAACCAAGGCAATTGGAGAAGGTAATGCCGCGTGATATAAGGTAGATGATAAATGCAACATACGCAGCTGTAAACACGGATACCAAAGAGACAAACAACCATCCGTTTACTTCAGAAGAGAAAAATTCCAGCAAAAGATACCCATTGATCAGCATCAGCAAGGCAGCGACAAGCCATGAAACCATCTAAAAACCAAAACAAATAAATAAATAACAAATAACAATAATAATGTGAATCCATAAAGTCATTTTCAACAACCTAAGCTGTATGCAAAGCATGCCAAAGGAGATAACGAACCGAATTATTTCCATTTACCATTCTCTTTTGAGCTTTACGAGAGCTATGAATAGCAACAGCATAGCAACAAAAGAGAAACAATCAAGGAACAATAGTGCAACAGAAAGGTTCATAATTGTGTACATAAAAAGGACAGCTACAAAGGGAAACCCAGTGCGAGGCTTCAGCTAATCACATTGTGTGTGTGTGTGTGTTTGTAGTGTTCTGAAACACAAGTTAACAGTCCTTCACCTATGATTTATGGTTTCATCTAGAATGCTGCCATGACAGTATCCTTGGTAATATTAATCAATATTTGTCCTTGATCGTCCTTCTAGACAAGTTTTAAGAAAAAGGCAAGAAAGTGTATTTATCCAAGAATATAAAACTCAAAAGTCTCCACCCGATATCAATTATTAGTCATGTATTTACCTTCGCACAGGTACAGATGAACCCAAATCACAAAGCATGGTGTAGAATTACCAAAGAGGTGGAACAAATAAACAAATCTTTAACTGTGATTTGGGTAATAGTAGGAGTCACTGTGTTGAAAAGCATATTGGGAAAGAACATAGAGGAGGAGGCAATAGCTCAAAGGTTTGAGTACTTGATAGTGCACCGAATTTAGAAGTAACCAGTATTTTAAAAAGACAACGTAGTTCCAAGGGCCAATAATCATCTCAACTTTCAAAAATCAGAGTTCATAACAATTGATGTCAAACACAATGTTGTAATGATCATAAATATAAATATATATATATATATTTTATAGGGAAGTAGTAGATGGAAAATATGTAAGTTCTTCTGTTAGATCCTCAAAAAAAAGCGTTCAAGATTCAGTTAATTTGATCATTCAGCTAATAAAATACTATTCAGTGTATGAATTGAGTAAAACACGCTGCAGGTTACCAGATCTGAAAAACCTAGAATGACAATTTAAGCAATCAATCAAGCAAAAAAGTAACGGGTCACCCAGAACGAAGAGCCAAGATTCAGAAAATGGGAACAAATAAGTGCAACAAAGAACCAAAGACGGCAGAATAAAAGAAGAGAGCAATAGTATACCTTGAGGACAGTGCCAATTTTAAAAACACCCATGATCTCCTCATTGGACACCAAACAGAGAAGGGGAATGAGCGCAAAAGGGATCTGAACTGACTGAAGCACATTAAGCCATTCGTTCAGAACATCTAATGAGTCGTCAGAGCTCTCAAAAGCAAGAGCAACTATCATAGTTGGGACAATAGCAAAGCTTCTAGTTATCAATGCCCTGACCCATTTCTTCAGCCGCAAGTTCAGAAAACCTCCCATAATAAACTGCCCAGCATAAGTGCCAGTAAGGGTGCTACTTTGCCCAGCAGCTAATAATCCAATAGCCCAGATATATAGAATTGGCAACAACCCTCCCCCATATTTCTCTTCAAGATACTGCCCTGCATTTGCAAGGCCAATGCTACTGGCGATATCAGTACCATAAAACGCCGCTGCAAACACAGTCGTAACAAATAGATTGATTACAAAGGAGATTGCAAGGGCAACAGTGGACTCTATGGAGTAGTAGTTGAAGGCTTCTTGAACACGGCCAATCTTGCGGCGATCAATCTCTCTTGATTGTACAAGGGCAGAGTGCAAGAACACATTGTGAGGCATAATAATACAACCCACAACACCCACAGCCTGCTGTATTGTTTTTGAGCCAAGTTTTGGAATTAAAATACCTACATGGGAGATGCTATTGTCAGTGCTTTAGAGTGAAAGAAGCATAATAGTTTTGTCAATTCAAAACAATAGAAGGGCTATGATAATTTTAAAAAAGAAAATGTTCTTACCAAGAAGAAGTTCTACCCCATTCGGCTTTGTGTCTACAAACATCCAAGCAAATGACATCGCCATCGTTGCAATAAGAACAGCAAAAACTGCTTCTAGTTTCCTTACACCAAAGTTCTCAAGAAATAGAAAGACAAAGCTGTAATAAAATAAATAAAGAGACAGATATTAGTACAATAATTCATTTCAACTAAATAGTTTCTATTTGATTCCAAAGAATATGTAGGAAACTTAAACTACCAAATCATTTCAAACCCAGAAAAAAACATAACAACTAAACCTCATTGTTGATTTCTCATATTTATACAAATATGCATATTTATTTGCAGTATCTTATCTACCAAACACATTAATGTGCACTAAATTGGGCGTTGTTTTTGTTGTTTTTTTTATTTTTAACATCTTATCTACAAAACAAAGGTTTAGGTATTTGGTCAAAAAGTAAAAAATAATATATAGAGGGTTACGTTCTAATTTCAAGCTAATCGAATAATAAAGAAACTCATTCTCGAGTAAAATTTCCAAATTATAATATAAGCAGAATAGGGTTGGCAAAAAATTGAGTTCAGAAAAAAAGCATAAATGTTAAAAACTAGACAGCCCTCAATCTCACAAACCCAAATTGTACAATCACAATATGCACAAAATTTCCTCCAAAAAAAAAAAAAAACAATCAAAACACAACAACATGATTAATTGCACAGAAACACAAGTGTTGAGAGAGATTACCAATCACAAGCAGTTATAACAACACCACCCCAAAGAGGCACAGCTCCATTGCTGAGAATCTTGATAGCAATCGCACTTCCAATGACTTCCTGAATATCGGACCCAATCAGGGCAAGCTCCGCCATGACCCACAGCAACAGCCGAGCCCATTTGGGGTACTCGTCGCGGCAGAGCTCGGCCAAGTGGCGTCCAGTGGCGACGCCGAGCCGAGCCGAGAGGAGTTGGATGAGGAGACCCATGGCGGTAGCCCAGAAAAGTAGCCAGAGAAGAGAGTAGCCGGCGATGGCGCCGGCTTGAAGATCGCCCTCGAGGTTGCCCGGATCGAGGAAAGCGATGCTCATGAGGAAGCCAGGGCCAGTGAAGAGCCAGAGCTTCTTCCATGAAAAAGGCGGCGTTTTGGTCCAGTCTTCGGAGTCGGCGTCGTCGACTTCGACGATGTGGACCTTCTCGGTGGAGTCGAAATCTGCCCCTTCCTCGTCGGAATCGAATGTCCGGTTGGCTAGTAATGGTTGATGCTCGTCGTGAGGTGGCATCGTTCTACAGAGAGAGAGAGTCAATAATAATTCAATGTTGGGGAGAGAGGGAGAGAGAGAGAGAGATAGATAAGTCTCTGTGAGATAAAGGGAAGAGGGAGCTTTTGAAAGTGATAAAACCCCCAATCTCTTCTCTTTCTTCTTCTGGGCTTTGCGTTTTTTCAACCTTCTCCAGCTTCTCTTTCTCTGTATTGATATTTATCCGAGCCTTCAAGATTCGCGAGGGTGTGTGTGGCCACGTGGAGTTTGGAATTTATCTTGAGGTTGTTTGAGTTAATCACATGCTTTCATATTGTATTTACTAGAACAAAAATGCTAGAGGTCCCAAAAATTCTACCAAAAGTTTTACCAAATGTTTCACATGGGTGTGGGACCCACATGGGACCCACATTGTGTGGGTCCCACACCCATGTGAGACATTTGGTAAAATTTTTGATAGAATATTTAAGGTCTCTGACATTACTCTTACTAGAATTCAAAAAAACACCCGTGGAGTACAGTGATTGGTGAAGAGACCCCAAAAAGTAGGGCAAGTACCAACAATTACATACTTCCAAAAAAAAAAAAAAAAAAAAAACCCACAACTCCACTCACCTATGAATAAAAATAAAAATATATCATAAAAGTCCCAACTTGGTCCCAAACATTTTTAAGACCAGTACACACCGTGAATTTTTCAAAAAATAATTACATAATAAGAGAAAATAATTATAATTATTAATATTTATAAAATTTATTTTAATTAGTAATTATTTTTTGACAAGACTACTGATTTTATATATATATTTTAAAAGTAACACCATTCTAAAAAATTACAAACCACTTCATAAAATATTTATAAACTCATAAATTTTAATTATTAAAATTAATAATGTTTATCATTGATTTGTAATTTTTTTTTAATACATCCATTGAAAATTTTCCTTCAAAAAAAAAACTTGTATAATACACAAATATAAACCAGAAAATAATATAAATAAAATAAAATAAACTATTTGATGTATTGTTAAAGTTAAATACAAATTTATATATTATTATATTCACGAGTTTAAGCTTACTTGAGTTGCTCAATTATTAAACAAGTCGAGTTCAAACAAACTATAAATTGAGTTCAAGTTGTTTTTAAATATCTCTATTTGTTGCAACTCTACCTTCACCAAATAGAACCTCTCTATATTTTGGTAATTCTTTCTATAAAATTTGGCTATACCAATTGCATAAAAATTGTTTTCAATTATATGATAATATAACAAAAAATTAGAGAAACATCCCTCTTAAACTTTAAATAATAGGAGAAATTTAATATGTTTTTTCTTATTAGTTAAGATCCTTCAATAATATTATTGGAGAAAGTTTTTATAAAAATATTAAAAGACTACAACTATTATAAAAATATTATATATCATTTATCTTATAAAAACATAATATTATGACCTTATACTAAAAAACTCTATAATATAGTTGATTGAATAGTTCACATTTTTTAAAAAATATTTTTTAAATAAAAAAAATTAGCATGTATTTTAAAAAGTTGACTTTTATTAAAAGAGTATACACTTATATTAATTCGTTTCATACAACTAAAATAAGGATGAAAAATAATACCAAACAAAAATTTAAAATATGACATAAGTTTTTCACTTTTTTCCTTGCTAAAAAGTCATTGTCAAACTTTTCTGCATCTCATTAAAAAATTTAAAAATCATTAAGAAAACTATTTCCCAAAGAAAAATGTTTGACCCACTAATTCGAGAGCACTAATGAGGTGGCATCGTGTAAACTTTACAATTGATGTGATAATTTGGCATTATTTTTTTTTTTTTTTGCACTGTCAACTTATTAGAACTAACATTAATGCTTCCATTTTAGTGATCAGTATCACCACTGATTCCTAAATCATCTACTACTATTACCTAGGCTACTTATGCCGGGCATGTTTTAGAGAAAATAATTTTAAAAAATATTTGGTTGAAATTTCTTTTAAAAAAATTTCAAAATCACTTATTTATTTATTTATTACACATCAATCAATCACTTTTTTTTTTTTATTTTTTCTCTCATTCTTAATCACTTTTTCTTTCACCTATCTATTCAACTATAAAAAAATATCAAATAATCTAAAACTCCAAAACTATTTTCAAAATATACAGCCAAACAAATTTTCTAATTTTCTAAAGTCTCTCAAAAATAAATCATAAACTAATTAGAATTTTATTTTTATATGGTTAAATGGAAGTTAGACAATGAAATTTTTTTTTAATTGTTTAAATTTAATAAAATCAATATGAGAATTAAACTGGCAAATCGAACAAATCCAAAATGGTTCAGCCTAATCGGTTAGGTCAAATGACCAACCAACTTATACAAAAATTAATTAATTAAAACTTTTAAATATTATTTTAATTTCAAAATTTAAACTATCTTGAGTTGAAGTATACACAATACTACGCTATTAAGATTCACTTTATATAAGTGAAACAATTCATATTTTTGTTTTTTTTTTCGATGTGAGATTATAAAATAAAAGTTAACAATTATTTGGACGAAAAATTTATTTCTAATCAAACAATCTCAGTCTTTCAATCTTTAGTTTATTTCAAATTAAACAAATCTAATCAATATATTTTGATAAAATCGCTAAAATCATAATTAAACCAACAAATCTGAAATGATTTAGCCTAATCGGCTAGGTTATAATTAATTAATTAAAACTTTTAAAATTTAAACTATATTGAATTGAAACATGTACAACATTACATTATTAATGGGATGGGAGTATAAGATTCTCTTTATATGAGTAAAATAACTTCTTTTTTTCTTCCTTTCTCGATGTGGGATTATAAAATAAAAGTTAGTCAATGGAGATTTTATTAATTATTTAAAATTAAGAAAATTAGTATGAGATATTGAAACTCTCACAAGACTCCTCTCTAAATGGAATGAGTGTGAGATTTCCTTTATATGAGTAAAATAATTCATTTTTTTCATTCTTTTATCGATGTGAGATTATCAAATAAAAGCTCGCCAATGGAGATTTTCTTAATTATTTAAAATTAAAAAAATCAAAAAAAATAGTATGAGATATTAAAACTCTCATAAGGCTCCTCACTAAAAATATTCACTGTGTTTGGTTTGAGTTTTCTGAATTAAGTTTTTTAAAAACTGAGTTTTTTTATTTTCGTATTCTTTTGTTTTTGTGAATATTTTTTAAATTTTAAACTTTTTTTTTTTACTTTTTTAGATACACCTTAGATGTATCTAAAAAATAAAAAATTTGTGAAAAAATATTTTAAAAAATTAATAAATACATAGAAATACAAAAAAATGTACTGAATTCTTGTATTTTTTTTTTGTATTTTTGGTATTTAGTGAATTTTTAAAAGATTTTTTTTACAATTTTTTTACTTTTTAAGTGTATTTATGTTAGGTGTGTCTAAAAAGTAAAAAAAATTACTTAAAATATTAAAAAAATTCAATAAAAACAAAAAAATACAAAAAATAAGAAAGTAAAATTTTTTGAAAAGTATTTTTTGAAAAATAAAAACAAACAAGTTGATTATTTTTCTTATATAATGAGGATTTTGGGGAAGCTAAGTTTGAGGCTAAAATAGCCTTTTTTTTTAAAAAAAAACTTAACTAAATAGCCCCTAAACCAATGATTTAAAAAAAATAATAAATAATAACTTGATAATGGGGTTGTGTCACGACCCAAACCCGACCCTATGGGTTTAGCACCGTAACCGGCCAGTAATCCGAGATTACCGAAGGCCTGCTTAACAGTAATACAGTAAAACAGAGTGCAGGGCCTGGCGGAAGCCAATACAGTAATTAAACAATGTCCAATGAGCTGTGACAGTCTGTATGCCAAAAAGATTTTTCATGCATTCATACATATACAAACAGTACAGTCTATACAAAATTTACAGTCACACAGTACAGGGACCTAATCCCTTGATAACAGTACAGTTAGCAACTGACAGTCTATACAGTAATCCAAACAGTATGGAGACAGACGGGGGAAACAAACAAAACACCCCAAAGCCATAGCATGGCAACTTGGAACCTCGCAGTGAGGCATAGGCTGGCTTGACAAAACTGGAGTCTAACCCACGCTCCTAGCTCCGATCTGGTGGCTGAGCACCTACATATATATATAAACAGTGAGCTAAAGCCCAGTGAATAACATAATGCGTAAAGAGGTTTAGAATGAATGTCCTTACAGTAATGAAAACAGTTCAATTCAATCAGTATTTCAGTTGTTCAGTACAGTAAACAGTCATATGTGGTACATCCATTAGCATAACAGTAACAGTAGGTCTTAAGAGACCGAACAGTAATGATGGCCATCAGTCAGTAAACAGTAGTGGTTCCACGTGGGAACCGACAGAGATTTCTGTCGCAGTAACAGTAACAGTAAACAGTAAGTACTAAGGATGCCACAGTACAGTTCAGAAATAAAGGACATACATTCATTCAGTAATACCAGTTCAGTAAACAGTTCAGTTCAGTATTCAAAAGATATCAGTTGAACATATCTTTACACAATTGTTACTCACAGAGTTTGGGCTACGGTATGCTAGAGCGTGTCTCCCCAGTTGCCAACCCTACACAGTTCACAGGTTGAACACACACTAAGCTACACAGTTGGGAAATATCATAACTTAATCCCTAATTTGCCTTGGTGTGTTCTACAACGATATCCTCATCTAAATGTCTTAAACTAGGCCTAAGAATGCCTAGG
Source organism: Camellia sinensis (assembly GCF_055761805.1). NCBI lineage: Eukaryota > Viridiplantae > Streptophyta > Magnoliopsida > Ericales > Theaceae > Camellia > Camellia sinensis. The sequence goes on from NC_138961.1 coordinate 216,533,424, forward strand.
ATGGGATGAGGATGCAAAGATGTACACTTAAAAGCATTTCGCAAAGTTTGCTGAAACTAGGAGCCTCGCTCGAGCGGGACTTTCTCCGCTCGAGCGTAAGTCCAAAATCAAAGGCTTCGCTCGAGCGAGGAATCCTTCGCTCGAGCGGTCTGCAAAACAGTGAAAATACTGGATGCTGAGATTTTGCGCGCGATGGTCGCTCGATGGTCGCTCGAGCGGAGCCCTGGACAAAGGTTCTCGCTCGAGCGGGGAATCCTTCGCTCGAGCGAGGAAGCCAAATCTGGAATTTCCAGATCTGCCTCCCAAGCTCAAACCAAGCATTCTACCACTCCAAACTCGACCTCTTGGGCCCAAATTCTGGAAAACATAACTAAATTCAATGTATAACAAGTTTCAAAGCTCAATTTATGAATTCAAGCCCCAAAGGTGAGTCAATTAAAACCATATTCAAACCCATTTTCAAGAATATGAAGAACATGCAAACATGCATGGATTCAAACCAAATTCAACCTTCAAAGCTTGTTCAAATGGACTCATTTCTTCAAGAACATGATGAATTCATGGAGTATGACCAAAAGATGGACATGCATGTGAGGAAACATGGACTTACAACCTCAAAACCTCAATATATGTACATGCATGCAACAATTAAGCTTCAATTCAACAACAATAAACCAATTCATGACTTAGTTCTACAATGAAGCATGAATCATGCAAGAACTAGCTCAATGACATCATTAAGATGATGAAGGATCTACCTTAGGTGTAGAATTAGAAGTGAGGGAGCTCAAATTAGTAATCAACCTTCAATTCTTCAAGTAATTCTAGCCAATTCACAATGAAGCAAGTTGAACTCAACTCTTCTAGCTCCTTTCTCTCTCTCTAAGGTCGGCTAGAGCACAAGGAATGGGCTGAGGAAAAATGTTTTTGGCTCAAGTATAATGAGCTCAAGGTATAGAGGTAGTGGCCCACTCAAGGGCAAAACGGTAATTAAGTCTAACCCTTTAATTAGCTTATTTTAATCTAATTTAATCATACCTAATCAGTTTTCAGGTAATTATACCATAAAATCACATTAATTTCGAGGGTCATGGAACATCAATCGGTTTCTAATTCGGCCGCCGATAAGGCCTTCAATTAACAGTTTAAACATATAAGCATGAACAGATAATCATACAGTCAAACAGATAGAATGCAATTTAACTAACATATACTCAATCAATTCGGTTTCCAATTTCAGTCAGTCAGTTCAGTACTTTAATCAGTTCAATTATCAGTCATAATCAATTCAGTTTAACGATAATCGATGGTTATCGGTAATCAATCAGTAAACAGTATGAGGGTTGTTACAGTCTCCCCTCCTTATAAAGAGTTTAGTCCTCTAAACTCGAGTTACCTTCATTCTGGAAGAAAACAGGGTTCAGTGGGAACAGTTCAGGATATCTTTTGGCCATGTCATCTTCTCTTTCCCAAGTGGCATACACGCCACCGTGGTTCTGCCAGTCAACTTTCACTAACGGGATCTCTTTGTTCCTCAGTTTCTTGATTCGTCTGTTTACAATCTGTATAGGCCGTTCCTCGTAAGTGTAGTCATCACTCAACACTACGTGGGTAGGCTCTATCACATGGAAGGGGTCCCGGAGATAATCTCTTAACATAGAAATGTGGAAAACATTATGCATGTGTTCCATTTCAGGAGGGAGCGCGACTTGATACGCCACCGGATTAATTTTCTCAATAATCTCATATGGTCCGACGTATCTTGGCGCTAACTTGCCTTTGACTCCAAAACGAGTCTGGCCCTTCATCGGTGTCACTTTCACAAACACGTGATCACCCACTTCATACTCTCTGTCTCGTCTTCTAACATCTGCATAGTTTTTCTGTCTACTCTGTGCAGTTTTCAGTCTCTGTTGTATCAGTTTCACTTTTTTAGTTGTTTCATACACAATCTCGGGCCCAAGCAAAGGCCCATCTCCGACTTCTGCCCAGCAAATCGGAGATCTACATTTTCTGCCATACAATGCCTCGAAAGGCGCCATACCAATACTCGAATGGTAGCTGTTGTTGTAGGCGAATTCAGCCAATGGTAAATGACTTTCCCAGTTTCCCTGAAAATCAAGGACACACATTCTCAGTAAATCCTCCAGAGTTTGGATGGTCCTTTCTGACTGGCCATCTGTCTGAGGATGATAGGCATTACTCAGTCTCAGTTCAGTACCCAATGCAGTCTGTAGGCTTTGCCAAAACCTCGATGTAAACTTCGAATCCCTGTCAGAAACAATAGACACAAGCACTCCATGCAGTCTCACAATCTCATCAATATAAATCACGGCCAATTTATCCGCATTATAAATTGTCTTGACAGGTAAGAAGTGAGCAGATTTAGTTAGTCTATCAACAATAACCCAAGTTGAATCCATACCTTTCCTGGAGCGAGGTAACCCAACGATAAAATCCATCGTGATATGCTCCCATTTCCATTCTGGTATGGGTAGGGGTTGCAATAACCCAGTGGGTCGTTGATGTTCCGCTTTGACCTGTTGGCAATGAAGACATTTGGACACAAAGTCGGCAATTTCTTTCTTCATTCCCGGCCACCAGAAATTCTGTTTTAGATCTTGGTACATTTTCGTACTCCCCGGGTGGATAGACAATTTTGAATTGTGGCCCTCTTGCAGAACTCTTCTTTTCAGTTCAGTGTTATTCGGTACACACAGTCTTTCATGAAATTTCAGTACATTGTTCTCAAATTTGAATCCCGGTCTCGTTTTGGATCCTATTTCCTCGATGATCTTCTTCAAGAAATCATCCAGTTGGTGTTTTTCTTTAACCTCTTCAATCAGTGCCGGTTGAGCAGAAATAGCAGCTAAGATTCCACCTTGTTCCCGTAAAACAATTTCGATTTCAGATTTTTCAAGGTCACAAAGCAACTCTTTCTGTCCTGTAAGCAAACAGGCTAAGTTTCCAATCGATTTCCGGCTCAATGCATCGGCAACGGTATTGGCTTTTCCCGGATGGTACAATATCTGTAGGTCATAGTCTTTAATCAGTTCCAGCCATCTCCGTTGTCTCATGTTTAGTTCTTTCTATGTGAAGAAATACTTTAAACTCTTGTGGTCGGTGTATACTTCACATGTCACCCCGTACAGATAGTGACGCCAGATTTTCAGTGCAAATACTACTGCAGCAAGTTCCAGATCATGGGTCGGGTAGTTCTTTTCATGTGGTCTCAGTTGTCGGGAAGCATAAGCAATAACTCTCCCATTCTGCATTAAAACACACCCCAAACCCTTATGAGAAGCATCACTAAATACAGTATAACCATCCGTACCTGTAGGTAAGGTCAAAACTGGTGCAGTCACAAGTCGAGTTTTCAACTCCTGGAAAGCAGATTCTCTTTGGTCAGTCCAGTCAAATGATGTCCCCTTTTGAGTTAACTGAATCAATGGTAGGGCAATTTTGGAGAAATTTTTGACAAATCTTCTGTAATATCCAGCCAGTCCCAAAAAGCTTCGGACTTCAGTCACATTTGTCGGTCTAGGCCAGTTCACTACAGCTTCAATTTTCTGCGGATCAACAGAAATTCCATTTTTGCTAACAACATGCCCCAGAAACATAACATGGTCAAGCCAAAATTCACATTTAGACAGTTTAGCATACAGTTTCTGTTCTCTTAAGGTTTGTAGGGCAAGTCTCAGATGATGTTCATGCTGTTCTATACTTTTGGAGTAAATCAATATGTCATCGATAAATACAACAATAAAGTCATCAAGGTATGGTTTAAAAATTCTGTTCATGAGGTCCATAAAAGCAACAGGGGCATTCGTGACTCCGAATGGCATAACTAAAAATTCGTAATGGCCATACCTCGTTCTAAAAGCAGTTTTATCAATGTCTTCTGGTTTAACCTTCAGTTGATGATACCCCGATCTGAGATCGATTTTGGAAAACACTTGTGCACCCTGTAACTGATCAAATAAATCATCAATACGCGGTAATGGGTATTTATTCTTTACAGTTACCTTATTCAGTTCACGGTAGTCAATGCACAGTCTCAGTGAGCCATCTTTCTTCTTGACAAACAAAACAGGAGCACCCCATGGCGAAGTGCTAGGTCTGATGAACTTTTTGTCTAACAGTTCTTGCAATTGCACTTTCAACTCCCTCAGTTCAGTTGGAGCCATTCTGTAAGGAGCTTTAGAAACTGGTTGTGTTCCGGGAATCACGTCAACAGTAAATTCAATCTCCCTGTCAATCAAACCCCCTGGCAGATTATCTGGAAATACATCTGGGAATTCTCTGACTATAGGAATACAGTCCACATTAATATTATCATCAATAGGCACAGTCAATACAGAACACAGATACCCTTTACATCCCTTTCTAATCAGTTTACCAGCTTTCACAGATGAAATCAGATACGGGGGAGGTACTACTCCAACCCCATTAAACACGAATTCAGGTAAACCAGGTGGACGGAAAACTACTTGTTTCGTTACACAGTCTATGGTGGCATGATATTTCGTTAACCAGTCCATCCCCAATATAACATCAAAATGGTCAATGTTCAATGGCAGTAAATCGATAAACAGATGTGCATCTTCAACAATAATTTCACATGCGGGATACATATATGCACAGGTCATAGATCCTCCTTCGGGTGATGATACAGCTAACAGATAGTTCATGGGTTCCAAGGGTCTATTCAATTTTCGTGAAAAGGCATGCGACACATATGAATGCGTAGACCTCGAATCAATCAGTACATATGCATTTTGAGTACAGACAGAGAGAATACCTGACACAACGGTCTCGGTATTCTGCACATCTCCCGGTACTAGTGCGAACACTCGGCCTTGCCTCACAGGCTCTTTCCCGGTAGCTTTAGGGTTCGGTTTTGGTGGAGCGTTTGATGCTGCGCCGCTGGCTGCAGCTTTGTTATTGCCCTGAGGAGCAGAAGGACAATCTTTAACCATGTGGCCCACCTTGCCACACTTGTAACAGGCTCCTGATAATTTGTGACAAATCCCTTTATGCTTGTTACCACATACAGAGCAGGGTGGAATGAACCCACTCCCTTGGCTGGGGCTAGTCATTGATCCCGTGTTCTGTTTCTTATTGGCTGGGTTGTGCTTGCCTTTCTTGAATTTGAAACCCTGCCTTTTTCCATGCCATTCAGTTGTTGGTGTTTCAGATTGTTTCACTGCTGCAATGTTCGACTCGGCCATCAATGCCCGGTCGAGAACACCCACAAAAGTCGGTAGTTTCAAAACATTTATCCGGTCAAGTATTGCCACATTAAGGCCACCTTCAAATTTTCTGGCCTTCTTATATTCAGTATCCACCATGTGCGGTGCATAACGGGCAAGCTCAGTAAATTTGGTTTCATACTCTGCAACGGACATTGTGCCCTGCTTCAGCTGTTCAAATTCAGTCACTTTTCTATCCCTGACACACTGAGGGAAGTACTTTTCAAAAAAGGACTCCTTGAACTGAGCCCAAGTCATAACAGTATTTGTGTCGCGGATCAACATCCACCACCTTCTAGCTTCTTCTTGAAGGGTGAAGGTAGCTAACAATACTTTATTCGCTTCTGAGCACGGAAACACTTCAAATAGTTTTTCTGTTTCAAGCACCCAAGCTTCAGCCTTTAACGGTTCGAGGCCTCCCTGAAAGGATGGCGGTTTCATCTTGCTGAATTTATGGGTGAGAGCAATAATATCCCCATCATTCACATTCACATTAGGTTCCGGTTGTACCGGAGGAGGAGGAGGTGGGGGCTGTTGGTTCTGTTGTTGTTCCAGTCTAGCAGTTATCAGTTCTATCATTCTTTCCATTCTTTCCATTCTTGCCTCGGTAGACTAGGATTCAGGTTCATTTGCATTGTCCATTTCACTATAAGCAGTTATAACAGTTATAACAATTGTAACATAAACAGTTGCATATTTAAACAGTTATCACATTAACATGTATTCAGTCATAACATAGCCACACACTTATCATGCTCATGAGATGCCCTAATAACTTTTCTAGGACACCCTATAGCTCATTTGGACACGTGTGTGCGGTATAACTCGTGGTTAAGTATCGCTCTGATACCACTCTGTCACGACCCAAACCCGGCCCTATGGGTTTAGCACCGTAACCGGCCAGTAATCCGAGATTACCGAAGGCCTGCTTAACAGTAATACAGTAAAACAGAGTGCAGGGCATGGCGGAAGCCAATACAGTAATTAAACAATGTCCAATGAGTTGTGACAGTCTGTATGCCAAAAAGATTTTTCATGCATTCATACATATACAAACAGTACAGTCTATACAAAATTTACAGTCACACAGTACAGGGACCTAATCCCTTGATAACAGTACAGTTAGCAACTGACAGTCTATACAGTAATCCAAACAGTATGGAGACAGACGGGGGAAACAAACAAAACACCCCAAAGCCATAGCATGGCAACTTGGAACCTCGCAGTGAGGCATAGGCTGGCTTGACAAAACTGGAGTCTAACCCACGCTCCTAGCTCCGATCTGGTGGCTGAGCACCTACATATATATATAAACAGTGAGCTAAAGCCCAGTGAATAACATAATGCGTAAAGAGGTTTAGAATGAATGTCCTTACAGTAATGAAAACAGTTCAATTCAATCAGTATTTCAGTTGTTCAGTACAGTAAACAGTCATATGTGGTACATCCATTAGCATAACAGTAACAGTAGGTCTTAAGAGACCGAACAGTAATGATGGCCATCAGTCAGTAAACAGTAGTGGTTCCACGTGGGAACCGACAGAGATTTCTGTCGCAGTAACAGTAACAGTAAACAGTAAGTACTAAGGATGCCACAGTACAGTTCAGAAATAAAGGACATACATTCATTCAGTAATACCAGTTCAGTAAACAGTTCAGTTCAGTATTCAAAAGATATCAGTTGAACATATCTTTACACAATTGTTACTCACAGAGTTTGGGCTACGGTATGCTAGAGCGTGTCTCCCCAGTTGCCAACCCTACACAGTTCACAGGTTGAACACACACTAAGCTACACAGTTGGGAAATATCATAACTTAATCCCTAATTTGCCTTGGTGTGTTCTACAACGATATCCTCATCTAAATGTCTTAAACTAGGCCTAAGAATGCCTAGGATGGGATGAGGATGCAAAGATGTACACTTAAAAGCATTTCGCAAAGTTTGCTGAAACTAGGAGCCTCGCTCGAGCGGGACTTTCTCCGCTCGAGCGTAAGTCCAAAATCAAAGGCTTCGCTCGAGCGAGGAATCCTTCGCTCGAGCGGTCTGCAAAACAGTGAAAATACTGGATGCTGAGATTTTGCGCGCGATGGTCGCTCGATGGTCGCTCGAGCGGAGCCCTGGACAAAGGTTCTCGCTCGAGCGGGGAATCCTTCGCTCGAGCGAGGAAGCCAAATCTGGAATTTCCAGATCTGCCTCCCAAGCTCAAACCAAGCATTCTACCACTCCAAACTCGACCTCTTGGGCCCAAATTCTGGAAAACATAACTAAATTCAATGTATAACAAGTTTCAAAGCTCAATTTATGAATTCAAGCCCCAAAGGTGAGTCAATTAAAACCATATTCAAACCCATTTTCAAGAATATGAAGAACATGCAAACATGCATGGATTCAAACCAAATTCAACCTTCAAAGCTTGTTCAAATGGACTCATTTCTTCAAGAACATGATGAATTCATGGAGTATGACCAAAAGATGGACATGCATGTGAGGAAACATGGACTTACAACCTCAAAACCTCAATATATGTACATGCATGCAACAATTAAGCTTCAATTCAACAACAATGAACCAATTCATGACTTAGTTCTACAATGAAGCATGAATCATGCAAGAACTAGCTCAATGACATCATTAAGATGATGAAGGATCTACCTTAGGTGTAGAATTAGAAGTGAGGGAGCTCAAATTAGTAATCAACCTTCAATTCTTCAAGTAATTCTAGCCAATTCACAATGAAGCAAGTTGAACTCAACTCTTCTAGCTCCTCTCTCTCTCTAAGGTCGGCTAGAGCACAAGGAATGGGCTGAGGAAAAATGTTTTTGGCTCAAGTATAATGAGCTCAAGGTATAGAGGTAGTGGCCCACTCAAGGGCAAAACGGTAATTAAGTCCAACCCTTTAATTAGCTTATTTTAATCTAATTTAATCATACCTAATCAGTTTTCAGGTAATTATACCATAAAATCACATTAATTTCGAGGGTCATGGAACATCAATCGGTTTCTAATTCGGCCGCCGATAAGGCCTTCAATTAACAGTTTAAACATATAAGCATGAACAGATAATTATACAGTCAAACAGATAGAATGCAATTTAACTAACATATACTCAATCAATTCGGTTTCCAATTTCAGTCAGTCAGTTCAGTACTTTAATCAGTTCAATTATCAGTCATAATCAATTCAGTTTAACGATAATCGATGGTTATCGGTAATCAATCAGTCATTAATCAGTAAACAGTATGAGGGTTGTTACAGGTTGTCACATTGACAAGTTGTCTCATTGTTGGTAAATGGCGATTTTGTTCCTTCAGACCAATCTTGAAAAAAATAAGGTTAGGGACAAAATTATTATTTCAGTTTCAAACATCATTTCAAATATATGTTTTAATACAATAACTCAAATAAAAATCAATCATATCTTCTCAAACACAAAAATTAAAATAGACTATTAAAATAGTCAAAAAATTTAAAAAATAACCGCTTTCCCAATACTCACAATATATAGATAGATATGATTATATATATATATATATATATATATATATGTTTATGTTGTGGTTGGGGGTGTCATTTAGAGCCTGTTTGTTTTGAAGGATAACACCATGGGATTGGACTATTAGTCCAGATGGACTAATAATAGTCCGTTGTTGGGTATGAATTTTTTTGCCCAAATAAATAATCCCCCGGACTATTAGTCCCATATTTGTGAGACATTGCTATCCCATGGGGGGTGGAATAGAAACCATGAGATAACTCATCCCATGAGATTAGCTACTAAAATTATATTTTTGCCCACTGGTATTTAATTATGTATTATATTTAATAAAATTTAAATGTTTCAATTTAAAAATAAAATAATTTTATTTAATTTTTATTTTTGTTTTATTTATTTAATTTTTTAAAATATTTTTTTATAGATATTTTATTGATGTTTTATTTTAATATTTTTTTTTATATTTTATTTAATTACATTATTTAAATTTTAATAGATGTTTTATTCTATTTAATTATTTAATTATTATTATTATTTAAAATAAATTTATTTAAAATTTTAATTAAAAAAATAACATATATTTTTATTGATATTTAATTTTTTAAAAATAAATTTATTTAATTGTGCAAAAAATAAAATAAAATAAATTTTTATTTAATCTAGCTAAAAATAATTAAAATATTAAAGCTATATTTAATATTGCTATTACTTAGTAAATAATTGAAAAGGATAAAATAGTCATTTGAGCATTTATCTTTCTCCATAATATCCCAAACAAACATTGGATAATTAAAAATAATCCAATCCGGACACCTAATCTTATGATTAAACAAACATAAGATACAAATCTAGTCCAACCAAATAGTCCGGGGACAATGTATCTCAGGACTAATAGTCCGATGGATTACAATCCCCCTTATCTAATCCGCCCAAACAAACACATTGTTCAATTACTCCACTTTCACTAAAATATCTAATTTGATTTTGTTACTTCTGAACCTGTTTGGAAAGAAAAAGTCTCAGACTTTTTGGTTAAATAGTCATAAAAAAAAGTAAAATAGGTTTTTTAATTTAATAAGACAAAATATCACATTTAATTTATAATTATTACATTTTTTTTTCTTATAAAACTCAAAAAATTCAAAAAGCTCATTTTAAATGAGGATTTTTAGTCCTATGCTAAAATAGTAAAAAAATTAAAAAACTAAAAAATCAATCCACATCTGAAACGAATGTTATATAGTTTCGTCTGGCTATCTATTTGGGATTTAAAAAATATGAAAAATAAAATAGACTAAATTAATTAATAAGATATTGTGGGGACATAATTTTTGAATGACAACACGTGGCCGAGGTGTTACTGAAGTGTCAGCCGAGGTGCTACGTGTCCTGGTCATGACGCCGAGATGATCTCGGCTAGGCTGAGGTTATCTGCGAAGATACCGGAATCCGGGATAAGCGGATAAGGGACAAGAGTCCTAGAATGGGAGAAGACTTTAATTTGGGTAAAAATAAGAATCTTAGAGAGTTTATTCCAATCATACTGAGAGTCCAAGATTAGCAGTAATTCTAAGTCCATTGAAACTATGTTTCTATTGGGACTAGGTTTGTATTGGCTATAAAAGAGAGGCACCTTCATGGGTCTAAGGTATGTTTTTTATGTTTTGAATAGTGAGTTAAGCACTTTTACTATCTTTGAGAGATAACTGACTTGATCGTCGGAGTGCCCGTAGGTGGACGAGCCACCGCCGGAATCTCTTCTTTTTGTGACAGGTCGTTCGGGCTTAATCTATTCTGCCAATGTTCTCCAGCTGAGTGCTTGATTGGCAGTGTGGTCGAAAGTGTGGTCGAAAATTGACACACACAGATATAATATTACATCTAAATTATAATTATTATTTTTTCTCTCATAAAAAATTAAAAAAATCAAAAAAGCCAAACCAAATGACCCAAGATAAAAAAAAATTAAACTAAAAAAAGTTAATTAATTTTTTTTTTGCCAAACAACAACATACACCTCAAGGGTTGCTCTAATGATATAAGTTTGAGACTTAGGAATTTACTCATCTTTAAATCTCAGCTTCAAAAACTCGCACGGCCACTTGAATTATCACCCCAAAAAAACAACAACAACAACAACATAACAATAACTGCAGTTGAAAGTTTTAGATGAGAACATTTACTCCACACACTCAACATCAAGTAACCTGCACAATAACTACAGTCGAAAGTTTTAGATAAGAACGTTTTACTCCACACACTCAACATCATGTAACCTTTGTAACCTTTGTAACCTTGTACATTATTATATGAAAAACTCCAAAAGTTCCAATGAATCCGAAAGTCTTGATCTTGAATGGTCCCATCAATATTAGGCAAGCTTGACGTCGAAGCGAAAATGAAACATTCCCACTTCTCTTGTAAAAAAAATGCAGCTTTTCTAAAAGGACATGATGGTCCAGTTGAGCTCCTTTTTAATAATTTGATTTGATCAGTTAATTTTTTAAATTTTTATGTAAACAATTTATAAAATAAAGTGAATTAATCTCATAATTATAATTATATAATTTAATTACATATATTTTAAAAAAGCAATAGTTTGATTTTAGAATTATATTTATTATCTATTTTTTAAATATAAATATAATGTATTCATATGTTTACAATTATTGAATTAATTTAAATTTTTTATTATGATTTATACACTCTACAAGATCAACAAAAGTGAATTGTGAAAATAGGGCACGAGATGAACCATAGGCCGGAACTAGACCTAGTGGATGTTGAACCTTTTAAAAATTGTCATAATATTGTGAATGAAATAGAAAAAATTGTCCTAATAAAAAGGATAAATTACTTACACACCCTTGAGGTTTAATTAAATTATAAATTTTCTTTAAGATTTCATAAATTACATCCCGTCCTCTAAGATTTATATTGGCATAATAATTTACCTCATGCCCTTTAAGTAAACATTCGGAATTATTCTTGATGGACGATATTGCTGCTAGAACCTTTCCAAAGCATTAAACAACTTGATTTAACCTGAAATCCCTTCGATAAACTAACAAAATTTACGAAAGAACTATGTTATATGGAAAAAGAAATTAAGGCTCCATTTTGTTTAGTTTTCAAATCATGATTTGAGTTTTGAAAAGAGAAAAATTGTTTGGTTTTGAGTTGTATTTAAATTTTTTTTTTGGTTTATATTTTCTAATATTTAAAAAATTTCTTAATTTTAATTTTTTAGTCTAAATATTTGTTTATTGTAAATATCTATATATATTTTTTTAATGTGTGCTATAATTACTACATTTGTGCAATGTATTTTTTTTAATATTTTAAATATTTTATTTTATTTTTAAATTTTTTTTGAATATTTTTTAAAATCATATATACCTAAATCATAACAAATTATTTGGCCAATACTTAAAAAATAATAATAATAAAATTTGAAAAAATAAAAATATAAAAATATTTTTTGTAAAAATAAAAAAAAATATTTTCTGAAAAAATAATAAATAAAAAATAATTTAAAGAACAAATAAAAAATATTTTTTTTGAATTTTTTTATATTTTAAAAATAGAATTATGTAAAGAATTTTGAAAAGAATTTAGCTATGAGTTTTAAATTTTTTTGATTCAAATCATGATTTTAGTTCAAAAACAAACGATACATATTTGATTTGTTATTTAGAAAAAAATTTCATAATATTTTTTTGAAAGAATGAAAACTAATTTTAATAAAAATATATTTAATTTGTAAAAATTATTTCTAACCTCTCAAAAATAAAATTATATAAAAATGATAATTATTTGTTATTTTTTTATTTCTTAACCAACTTAATTTTTAATTTTTTTAAAAAATTCTAAAACAAGTCTTGAGTAACTATTTACTGACATGACATGATGTAGCAGCGAAATACCATCATTTCTCTACATAACACAGTTAGGGGCATTTTAGTCAATTTATTATCTCCGTCAACAGCTTTAATTGCAAACTGCGAGATGTAATTTTTGAAATCTCATAGAGAATTTGTAATTTAACCAAACTTTAAGGGTGTAAGGTAATTTGCCCTAATAAAAAGGATGTTGTACAAGTGGCTTAGGGAAATTAATAAAAAATAATTATATATTCTTTATAAAGTACATCAAAAGTAATATATATATATATATATATATATATAAATTTAAAAAACTAACCACTCTGTTTAGTTTCAGTTTTCAAAATTTATTTTTTCAAAAAAATTTACTTTTTCTTTTTCCGTATTTTTTTATTTGTAATGATTTTTTTTAATATTTTAAGTATTTTTTTTAATTTTTAAACATACTTAATATAAATAAGCTTAAAAAGTATAATATTTGTGAAAAAATATTTTAAAAATCTACTAAATACTAAAAATACAAAAATTTGGTACATTTTTTTTTGTTGGTAAATTTGGTACAAAAAATTGGTACATTTGGTACAAAAATTTGATACATTTTTTGTATTTTTATATATTTATTAATTTTTAAAAATATTTTTTCACAAATATTTTACTATTTAGATATATCTAAGTAAAGTGTATCTAACAAAATAAAAAAAATTAATTGAAATTTTTAAATATTGACAAAAAAAAACACGAAAAACAAAAAAAACTTAATTTAAAAAAAATTAAATTTAGAAAACTAAAACAAAACACACTGAATACTTTTGATACACTTTTTAACAATACTCTCATAATATAATAATAATTTTAAAAAATAAGACTCTAATAAAAATTGGATACACACAGTGAAAGAAACTATAAATGAAAGGGTAATTATTTCAACAGTAATGATAGAGACTCTCACAAAACACAACCTCGCAACAATGATCTGAGTCATTCATGTCATTGTCAGACACAACTCTAAAAAAAAATTCAAACACATTAATGGCCAATACATTAATGGGAGTCATGGGATCCTCTTTTGTGAGGATCCCAAGCATTTTTCCTATTTCAATTGTCTCCCCCTCAAACCGTTTTATGGCTTCGTTGGGATATGAATTGACTTTTTTATTTTTTATTTTTTTGACTATTTTAATTTGGGTTAAAAAAATTTATTGGAAATATATATTTTTTAATTTTTTTGACTTTTATGAGAAAAAAATAAATAATTATAATTTAAATGTAACATTTTTTAGTCTGAGATTAAAAAATCTATTTTATTTATTTATTTATTTAGACTATTTTTAGCGCCAATCCAACTACTCAAACTAGTGCTATTTATAGTTCTTTTTTTTTATTTTATTTTGTGGGATGTATGGCTTTGATATTTGCGTACAAGTTAACTAAGTTTCGTTTGATATTGGTTACGGTAATCAATTTTTTTGTGTTAAGACTTTTTTAATCTTGTTTTGTTTTTGTTTTTGGGTTTTTTTGACTTTTGTGAAAAAAAAAATGTAATAATTATGGTTTAGATGTGACATTTTATCTTTTTGGCTTATATAACTTTTTTTTTTCTTTTTGTGTTTTTTTAACTCAAAATATTTATCAAACGAGGACTAAAGGGTATATTATAATTTAAATGGGCCAGACCTCTTTTATCAAATTAGAACGTGTTATTAGGCTTGTGAGAGCCTCTCATAGGATTATTTTGATAATCCAAATCATTTAATATGTAAAATTTATTGAGTATTTTATTCTTATAAAAAATCATGTTAACCAGATATTGATAGCTACTTTATCCAACATGTTTATGTCAACGGTAAATATGATTTTCAAAATAAATTATTAACAGAAATTTAATTCGATCAAGTAGTATCGATATCTGATTAAAGTGATTTTTTGCAAGAATAAAATACTCGACGAGTTTTACACATTGAATGTTTAAATTGTCAAAATAGGACCCGAGGTCAGCTCCCATAGGCCCAATAACACGCTCCAATCCAATTTAAATTTAATGTTTTTTTGATCACATTCAAAATAAATTTTGACTACATATTTTTATTTTAAAAAATGCTTGACACTCCTAAAAACATTACTCTTAAACTTATTAGCTGTTGATTTATTTAATAATCAATCAACTAAAAACGAACTCTTAACAATTTATATTATTACTTAATTCTATTATTAACTTGTACAAATTACCATTGAATGGTAATTTTTCCTTAAATTTATAAGTGATTCTTTAACAATCTACAATATTAGGGTAATGATATTTGTAGAGTTGATTATTACAAATATCATAATTCAAAACTATGAGAGTCATAGTAAAAAAATAAAGTTATAACTAAACACTATTAAGGTATAATTAAAATAATATTATAATTAGTATCACAACAAGTCATAACTACATACAACTAATAATAATTAACACTTCATTAGACCTTGTTTGGAAACTACATATTATAACTAAAAAATTAAAAAAATTATTATAAATTATTATATTATTTTATTTTTTATTTTTTACACATCTGTTTATAAAAAATTAAAAAATTTAAAAAATAACATGTTCTCATATTCTAAGGTGCGAATTGCTAAAAAGTTTCAGACGCAGCAAAACGACTAGGTGGCGGCTTTTTTACGTAGAAGGAGCGCCATGTCGTGGGTGAGTGGGCAAAGGTGAAAGCACGAGGAAAGTGGAGTGGGAGTATGGAGTGGCAATGTGTGTGGGGACAGCAAGCCAGCGTGCGCCGTGGCCGTGGTTGCACAAGCTTCTGTGCTGCCACTGGAAGACAAAGGAAAAGCCGCTTCCTCTCCAGACAAGAGAGAGTCCAGCCTCGTACCATCTATTATTGCGTATGTGGCACTCTCGAGAGTGTCTCTCTACTATTCGTGGGTGTATTGCACGGCCATGGAAGAGAGTTTGATGCAGGTGGTGTGGGGGCGTGTTCGAATATTTTGGTGATTCTCCAGGGCTTTTTATATAAAAAAAAAAAAACATTGATAGAGATCTCTTTCAATTTTTATTTTATCACACACATGACGAGTGATAATTAGAGCAAAAGGAAAAAAAAAAAATTTTTTAAAAAAACCGACCAAATGGAAGGGAAAGGGCGTGGGAGGGGAAGAAGTCTTAAACATTTTTGAAAAAAAAGGTTGGAAAAGCTGTCATTGGATTCTGATTTCTGCCCCTGCCTTTTGCTTTTCGATTCAAAATTGTTATGCAGTGCTCTTTTTTTTTTTTTTGAACAACGTCATGTAGAGCTCGCTACCCTATGATTGTGGGAGGTTTATTTTTAATATTCTAAAAATTTAAAAATTGACTAACTTTTCAAATTATTTACAAATTAAGATTTTGTTTGTCATGTATTAAAAAAGTTAAAAAATTATTATATTATTTAAATCGCATCATTTCTCTATCACATCACTTCAAACTCAATCCCAACCCAACCTAACTCAACTCATATTTCATAAAAAATCAAAAAATACATTTATTTAGAACATCTCAAACCCCCCTAACTTATTTTTTAAAATTGTATTTTGAAAATATGATTTTGAAATTAAAATTTTATTTTTAATGTGTAATTTTATTTTAAAATCGCATATTAAAAATGTAATTTCAAAAAGTGAAGTCTATGTCATCACAAACTACATTTTTAATATACAATTTCAAGGTAAAAATACATGTTGAAAATGTGGTTTTAATTTAAAATTATATTTTTAAAATGAGATTTTAAAAAGTAGTTTAATTTCTCAAATAGTTTGAAAAGTTGATCAATTCTCTAAATTATTTTTTTAGAATATTTTTTTTAAAAAAAAACTCTATGTTTGTGAATCGCGAGAAAAAAAATGAAAATTCTATTATACACAGGTATACGTCA
Organism: Camellia sinensis; assembly: GCF_055761805.1. NCBI lineage: Eukaryota > Viridiplantae > Streptophyta > Magnoliopsida > Ericales > Theaceae > Camellia > Camellia sinensis. The sequence goes on from NC_138961.1 coordinate 216,549,958, forward strand.
TATTTTTTTTAATTATAATAATTATTTTTTTATGATAATATTTTAATTATAATTTATGAGTTTTTTTTCAATTCCGATTGGTAGCTCGAAATTGGAATGGCTCGAATGACCCGACATCAAAACGACGTCGTTTTGTTTTGTTTTTTTGTTTTTTTTTTCCTGCATTTTTCTGAAGCTGAATAAGAAGAAGAAGAAGAAAAAGAAAAAGAAGAGAAGAAGAAGAAGGAGCTGCACAAGGAGCTGGGTTTCATCAACATCAACACACATTTTCATCAACATCATCACCAATATCATCATCGACAATTTTTTTTTATTTTTTTATTTTTTTCAGATCCAAAACAACTAAATATATATATATATATATATATATAGAGAAAACAGATAGGAGATAGGTTTCATCAACATCAACAACATCTTTATCAACATCATCACCATCATCAACATCAACAAATTATTTATATATTTATTTTAGTTTTTTAGATCCAGAACAACTAAAAAATATATATAGAGAGAGAGAGAATACAAAGATCAACATCATCATCTTCTTCAGATCATCATCTAAAAAAAAAAAGAATTGGAGATGAAATCAACTAGGAAAAAAAAAGAAAAAATAGTAGAAGAATCGGAGATCGGAGGCGCCAGCGACGGCGATCTTCTCTTCTCTCTCTCTCTCTCTCTCTCTCTCTTCCTCTTCCTTTTCTTCTCTCATCTCTCTGCTCTGCTTCAGACATAAAAGGAGGAGAAAAAAAAAAAAAAAAAAGAGCCCAAAACGACGTCGTTTTGGACTGTCGAGCCATTCAGGGTACAGTGATTTCGAGCTACAAAGGATTATTCGTTTTTTTTTGGTTATGTATTATTTAGTGTTTAGTTATGAGTTTTTTTTTTTTAATTATAACTCAGAAAATATAAAATTAGGCAAATTATACTAACGATCCCTATAGTTTAAAACTTATTTCACTTTGGTTCCTGACTTTTCATTTGCGACAAATTTGATCCTGAATTTTGAATCTTGTTTCAAATAAAGACAATTAAAGATACCATTGCTCAATTTCAAGGGTCAAGTCATTAATTTGATAAAATATAAACTAATTTGACAAAAATAAATGTCAAAAAAATAATTTTAAGTTTTTAAAAATTATTTTTACTCACAAAAGATAAAATAATTTAAAATTGATAAATCTTTTATGCTTTTATTTATTTATCAAATTAATTTTTATTATGTGTTTGGATGATGATCATATAATAAATGATTGTTAGGCTTTCAATATGTAATCAATACATTGGCCATGTTTGATTCACAACACTAATAGTGAGGTATTAATAATCCTATTAAATTAGTGTGGTATTAGTTATCCCACCCCTACCCCATTACTAATAATCCTACAAACTTGTTGGATTAATTATCCATTGGATTAATAATCCTAAACCAAAATGTCAAAACAAACATAGGATTATTGGGCCCACGGATTAATAATCCCAATCCTATGCTTTAATCCTTCCAATCAAACATACCCTTAATATATGAAACCACCTATTACATGATTATCATCAAAACACATAATAAAAATTAATTTGGTAAATAAACAAATAAACACATAAAAGATTTATCAATTTTATATAATTTTATCTTTGGTGAGTATAAATAATTTTTTAAAAATAAAAAAATATTTTTTTGACATTTATTTTTGTTAAAATTGTTTATGATTGATCAAATTGAAGACTTTACCATTGAAATTGAGTAATGCTATTTTCAATTGACTTTATTTGGAAACAGATTCAAAATTCAAGGTCAAATATGTTACAATTGAAAAGTCAGGAACTGAAGTGACACGAGCCCCAAATTATAAGGACTTGAGTAATTCGTCCTATAAAATTATATTATTTTTTTCTTTAATTATAAGGCGCATATAGTACACATTTTTTAGGAGTGGGTACTATAGTCTTTTTCCATTTTTTTTAAATGTCAATAATAAAATATGACAAATGCTAACAAATAGCAAGGACATTATTAAATGTTGGAAAATGTATTAAAAATTAATTATTAATTTTAATAAAAATATATGAAATTTAGTGATAGGTATACGGCGTTCTTTAATTTTTTTTATCTTTTACTTGTATTCTAGGAACATCAAGACCCATATACCATCATTGAAAAAAGTAAAAGTAATTTTATAATTTTGGTATCATTATACAAATTTAATGAGATACAAAGGATAAATAATAATAAAAAATATACTTCAATATAAAAAATATATAGCAATTTTATTTTTCTTTTCATATGATTAACGAATTATAAATAAAATTAGGGTTTTAGCAAAAAAAATAATTAATTAAAGCTATGTTAAAAATTATATGAAGTAAACATTAATACTATTCAATATAATTATGTTAAAATTGCACAACTTGTTATATTTTTTTTACAAACTTCAAAAAAAAGTTAGTGTAATACCCTAAAATTTATGTGTCAACGCTATTCATATATTTGTTTGTTTGATATCCTCAATGTAAAAATAATGAAAATTTTAATATTGTGAATATAATTATTATTTTTTATGCTTAAATTGCTAACACTCTTTTAGGATGTGAAATTTTTATAAGAAACCAAGTAATAGATAATTATGAATCATTTTTATATTATAATCCATTTTAAATACTTAAATCACGAGAACCTAAAATTATATGAATTTATATTATTTTAATTTTTTTTTTAAATATAACAATTAACCTGGTTTCTTACAAATGTTTAGGTGGAACTAATAAGTTTTTTTTTTTTTTAAGAATTATGTAAATGGTCCTGCAATTTTTTTATTTTATCATTTTGGTTTCTGTTATTTCAATTTGATCAATTTTGTCCCTGAATTTTATAGATTATGTCATATTAGTCTAATAAATAACGGCGATTAAGTTTGATGGACAGAAAATCAAATGATATGTCACTTTGGTCTTTATAGTTTATAGGATGTGTCAATTTGGTCATTCTAGTTTATAGAAAATCAAAACACAGGGACCAAATTGACATATGATTTGATTTTTTGTTCATCAAACTTGTGTGAGTGATTTTCCGATCACACTGCCTAACTCAGTATTCAGCTAGAGAACACTGGCAGAATAGATGACACCTGGCTAACCTGCAACAGAAAAAGAAGATTCCAGCAGTGGTTCGTCCACCCGGAGGCACTCCGACAATCAAGTCAGTATATCTCTCAAAGATAATCAATAGTGTTAAACTCACTATTCAGAATATAAATTGCGTACCTTAGACCCATGGGGGTGCCTTTCTTTTATAGCCAACACAATCCTAGTCCCAATAGGAGCCTAGCTCTAATGGACTTAGGATTACTACTAATCTTGGACTCCCAGTAGGATTGGGCTAAACTCCCTAAGAGTCTTATCATTTCCTAACTGAAGTCTTCCATCTTTCTAGGACTCTTGTGTCTTATCCGCTTATCTCGAATTCTGATATCTTCGAAAATAACCTTGGCCTCGCCGAGATCACCTCGGCGTCATGACCAGGACACGTGGCATCTCGGCTGACACGTCGGCGTCACCTTGCCACGTGTTGATATCCTGGAAATATATCCTCACAACTGCCTCCTAGGTTCTATTACCTCGGCATTCTGAGGTGATGGAACCTATATATAGGTACTTTCTTCCAGTACGTCGGTTTGCAGTATCTCAGCCGAGATCATTATGTTGGCCGACATGTCTTCGTTAAAGAACAAGAATTTCAAGAACTCTTTCACGCGTATGAGCTGTTATACACAATAATTCAATCCGTTTACGACACGCGTCTTTCCTATATTAGATCGTACCTGCGACGCGCCTGAAAACCGTCTCGCGCCTGCGTGCGCCGTCTGACAGAACCGTCCTCCTAGGCGCATTTGATGGCCTTTTTGTCGCCGTTTTCAATTTTTAACAAAATTTGTTTCCATTTTTTGCCCTTTCACTTTTCATCGTCTCTGTTGCTCTCTTTCTCTTTCTAGCTTTTCTCTCCAAATCCTCCATTTTTCAAGCTCTCCTTGCTCTGCAACTCGTTCCGTTCATCCCTTCCGGTGGGTTTTTCACTATTCTGTTGCCTTCACGACCGTCACCAGATTTCGGCGATCCTCATACTGGCTTCATTTTCTTCTGGTAAGCCACTATTCCTTCTTATTTCAGTTTCTTGATTTCTTTTTGAACTTATCGCTATTACTGCTTTGCTTAAACATTCGATCTGTGCATCATATATCTGAGTGTGCTTCTATTTCACGACCTTGCCCTTTGCCCATGTCTTAAATACACGCACTGTTCACAATATTGTTTGCACTTTGGCCACTGTTCTTGCCTTTATGCCCTTTCACACACTTTGTCACGGTGTTCTTGATAGTTCCCCCTTGTTCTTGATTCTGAAACGCGCTTTTATTTTCTGTTTTTCTGTGTCTTTTCCAGATTCGTGCCTTTGATCTTTGCTTCCATAGATCTAGGTTTGGGACTTGTTTGTAGAACTCAAGACAATCTTCTTAGGGAAAATTGAAACGATTCCCCATAGATTTTAAGCTTTAGTTGAGGTCCCTAAAACCCTTCAAAACCCCTTTATTTCTGAAATCCAACTCTTCTAATTTAGGCCGACATTATGGGTATGTGGAAGCATAGGGTAGATACCCCAGCCAAATTAGATCACTTTAGGACAGAGTTTGAAATCCCTGCCGATGTCGATCTAAGGCTGGCTGGGGAGGACGATTTTATTATGCCCACAGCTGATTCCAAGCCTTTTCCTGTCGTAGCTTTCATCGAGTGTGGACTTTGGCTCCCACTCAACATTCTTTTTCGTGAAATTATCCATTATTACAAGTTAAACCCAATGCAGCTCGCCATTAACTCCTATCGAGTTATTAATGGCATCATAGCCTTAGCAAAACAAGAGAACGTTAGGGTCACTTTAGCCGATATCCAGTATTGTTATACCATGTGTGACCTAAAAAATGACACGGGCTATGTTTACTACCTCAAGCCGAGGTCAACGGAGTACAAAATCGTTGCCGACCTCCCAAACTCCAACAAGGGAGCTGGAGATGATTACTTTATTACTTCGGGGAACTGGGAATTTGCTCTAGATGAGGACCTCCACCTCTACCCTCTTCCTTGGACAGTTTTCGTAGAGGGCAATGGTAAGAGCCCTGTATTTCATATTTACTTGCTTTCAAAATCTTTAATACTTCAAATATACTGATGTTTGTTTTTCCTTGCAGCTCTTCCAAAACTAGGAAAAGACTTTCGCAAGTCTTTTTCCCCAAGTCCGGGTTTAAAGAAACTATTGGACCTTCCTGTTCATAAGCGAAGGGCCCTACTGGTACTAAATTTCATTCCGACGTACAAATCAGCTCTTCCCGACGTTCCTAAGAGGAAAAAGAAGAAGAGCTTATCTCCTCCCTCAGCCATAACTCCTTCAGTTGCTACCTCGTCTCGGCCAGATCAAGGATCAACTTTTGATCCAGCAGCCGTCTACATCGGCTCCATACCTGATCCCACCATCTCAACGAAAACGTCGTTGACGACTTGTTCTTGCTGCTGAGATGGGCCGCCCAAAACCGGTTGCTAAAGATCTCTTAGCCAGCATTCCCTCTGACGTTGACGCTCAGCCAACACAAACCCAACCTCCTCCAAAGCCAAAACGAATAAAAAAGGCTCAGCCAAAGGCAAAGGTGCCTCAGATCGATTCTGAGGATACCTTGCCAAGTTTCAAACTGGCTCCGAGTGAGAAAACTGCCTCTGTCCCCGCGAAGAGGTCCGCTGAAACACTTCCATCCGAATCTACCAAATCCAAAAGGCCGAGGTCATCTTCTGCAACGACCTCGGGGTCTAAAAAGCCTGATGCTTCCTGGGCCCCCGAAATTAATCTGGAAGATGAGCCTGTTATGGCTAGTGATAGTACCGATGACATCAATGTCGGCGTTGCCCTCAGTACTGCTCTGCTTCTTCCAGGCGATCTGGAGCGAAACGCCAAGTTCAGCGAGTACGAGAACTACGCTCTGATGCTTCAACGCTCTGTTCAAGTAAGTGTTTTTGCTTGGTACTTTTTCTTTCTTTATCTTCATTTCATACTTAGAATATTTTCTAATACTTCTGTTTTCTTTTAGGCCATCCAGCATACTCACTTTTTCTCAATGCAATCTTTTGAGAACCGTGAGAAGCTAGCCGAAAAGAAGAGGGAGGTCTCCAGCCTTCAAAAAACCAATAAAAACTTGTAATCCAAGATGAAGACCCTGGAGGATCAGGTCAAGGTCGCTATTAAAGCAAAAGACGAAGCTGAGGAGACGGTTGGTGCTGCTGAGGCAATAAACAAAGTCCTTCAAGCCCAGCTGAAGGAGGCCAAGGATAAAGTGGCCCAGGCCCAAAAAGAGCTTCAAGACGCCTTGGCTACCAAAGTGGTCGAAATCAAGGACGCTGACGAGAAGGTGTATGCCCAGGGCATGGCCGATGTCACGGAGGCCTATGAAAAGCAAGTCAAATAAGCATGCAACAAGGGCTTCTCCCTTGGTTGGATGACTTTGCTGAAGAAACTTGATGTCCCTGAGGACTCCTCCTTGAGGAATGCCGATGCCATTCCCTCCAACTCCTCCTCCCAGTCAATTTGACAACGAATCTGATTCTGAGGATGAGGCTGAAAAGGAAGTTTTGGCGAGGAAATCAAAGGAGACTACTGGGACCAAGTCCCCTTCTCTGAATGAGCAAGTCCTAGACTTGACTCAAGATGAGGAAGGTGAAGAGGTCCCAAAAGATGTTGCGGCTGAGAAGACATCGGTCGTCGTTCCCTTTGTCGACAAGAGCCTAGATGAAACTCTTGTAGAAATTAATGTCGAGCTTGCGGTGGATAAAGCTGCTGAGATGTCTTCCCAACAATCGTTTGAACTTCAAACTCAACCAACTGCTACTGCTGAGGAGTCTTAGCCTTATGTTTTTCCTTTCTTTTCCTGTAATTTGTTTTTCTTTTTTGAAGTACTGTAAACTTCTCCATATTGCCGATGTGTTTTTAATACAACAACTCTTTTGCTTTTGAATGCTTGCATGCTTGCTTTGTATGCCTCCATACTTGGAATATTTTTATATATCTTTAATATATACTTCAATCCTCGTGCAATCTTCTCAGGGTGACACACCTCGGTTATACAAACTGATGTTTTACCTCGGCAAGTACCCAAGTACTTTTCTTGGCATAACCTTGGTTTCATCTTGTAAATTTTTTCATAAAATTTCAACAAGTGTTTAACCTTGGCTTAACTTTAACTTGTAAATTGTCCACAAATTTCAACAAGTGTTTAAGCAATGATTTCGGTTTAACTTCAACTTGTAAATTGTCCACAAATTTCAACAAGTGTTAAACAATGATTTCGATTTAACTTCAACTTGTAAATTGTCTACAAATTTCAACAAGTGTTAAACAATGATTTCGCCTCTCTCTGACGCCTCATATGAACCTAAGTTCTACTTGGGTTCTCATTATACATGTATTCTAGAGATAATGTCAAGTATCTTGAAAAGAAAACCAAGCTGAATCTTTATTTATTTACTTCGGCAAATGATAAAAGAACAAAGGAATTCTAATGATAGAAAAATTTCAAATTACAAGTGTTCCAAGGCCTTGGCAACTCTTTGCCCTCATTATCTTCAAGCCGATAAGCCCTGTTAACTAGTACCGAGATTATTCTGTAGGGTCCTTCCCAATTTGGGCCAAGCTTCCCCTCTCTGAGATCCTTTTTGTTGCCGACTACTTTTCTCAAGACCAGGTCGCCGACTTGGAATTCCCTTGAGTTAACCCTCTTGTTATAAGCTCTGGCAAGCTGCTGCTGGTACGCTGCGAGCTGAATCGCAGCTTTCTCCTTTCGTTCTTCTAGAAGATCCAGATCCCGGGCTAAGAGTACATCATTAGTTCCGTTCTCTACTCCCTAGGTTCTGATTCCTGAGATGCCGACCTCCAGCGGAATAACTGCTTCTGTGCCATAAACCATGGCAAAGGGGGATTTCCCTGTTGATCTTCTCGGCGTAGTCCGATATGCCCAGAGCACATTGGGTAGCTTGTCCACCCACTTTCCTTTTGCTGCCTGTAGCCACTTTTTTATCCCGTCCAGAATTACTTTGTTGGATGCTTCTGCTTATCTATTGCTTTGGGGAAAGCTTAGTATTGAAAAGTAGTTCTTGATCTTGAATTTTGCACAGAAGCTCTTAATTAGCTTACTGTCAAATTGTGTTTCATTGTCTGCAACTATTGCTCTTGGAATCCCAAATCTGGTGATGATATTTTCCAAATGAATTTCTTTACATCCACATCTCGGATTTTGGCAAGGGGTTCAGCTTCTATCCACTTAGTGAAGTAATCAGCAGCCACCAGCAAGTACTTCTTTTGCCCAGTTGCCTGGGGTAGTTGCCCAATGAGATCCATGCCCCATTGGGCAAATGGCCAAGGACTGGGTACAGGGTTTAGGTCTGCTGCTAGTTGGTGTATCAGTGGTGCGAATCTCTGGCATTTTTCACATTTCTTCACATATGCTTCTGCGTCCTTCTGCATGTAAGGCCACTGATACCCCTAGGTAATGGCCCTATGGGCGAGTGATCTTCCCCCAGCGTGGCTTCCACAAATTCCTTCATGAATTTCATATAAAAAATCTTCCACTTGTGAAGGATGTACACGCCTCAAAAGAGGTCCAGTAAAGGATCTTCTGTAGAGGTGTCCCTCTGCTGTTAGACTGAATCTTGCCGACTTCAATCTGATCTTCTGTGCCTCCTTGTGGTCATTTGGCAGCTTTCCTTCTTTCAGGAATGTAACAATTGCATCCATCCGCTTGGTCCCATGTCTACACACATTACTTCGCGCTCTGTGGTCAGTGGTTCGATGTTTGGGCCCGACAAGTAATCAACCATTATGGTCCTTGCTTTTTCAGGTTGTACCACACTGGCTAGGTTGGCCAACGCATCGGCGTGGCTGTTATCATCTCGGCTTACCTGAAGTAATCGACAGTTCTGAAACAAGGTTGACAACCTGATGACCTCCTTTGCGTAGGCCGACATTCGTTCATCTCGGGTTGCAAACTCGCCTGTTATCTAGTTAACTATCGGTTGTGAATCACAAAAGGCTATTACCTCATCTGCTTGCACTGCTGCTGCCAGCTTCAGCCCTGCAATGAGTGCTTCGTATTCTGCTTCGTTGTTTGAGGCTTTGAACCCCAAACGAATGGACTATTCCACTATCTGTCCATCTGGAGATATCAGCACTACTCCTGTCCCTGCTCTCTGTCGGTTTGAACTCCCATCAACAAACAATTGAAAGGAGTCGCCGATGTAAATGCTGTAGGGTCTGAGTTTTTTCTCTTTTCTTTGTTCTTTCACCTTTGGCTGAGCTTCTCCTTGCTTGTTTGGACATCGTTCACCTTGGCTCAACGGAGCCCGATGTTCGATGGATTCTGGTGTGAACTCGGCCATGAAGTTGGCCAGAACTTGGCCTTTGATTGCTGTCCTTGGCCTGTACTCCAGGTCATACTGGCCTAGGGTGACTGCCCACCTGGCTATTCTTCTTGTCAGGTCTCCTTGTTGTAGTAAGGACTTCAACGGGTGTTCTGTTAGCACCACAATTTTATGGGCTTGGAAGTAATGGTTCAACTTCTTCGAAGCCATTACCAAAGCTAGTGCCAATTTTTCTAAGGGTAGATACCTCGTTTCTACATCGGCTAGGGTTTTGCTTACATAGTAAACAATCCTTTGTTCCCCTTTGTCTTCTCGAACTACTGCTGCGCTTATCGCATGTTCTGAAACGGCTAAGTATAAAAACAGCTCCTCTCCAGGTTCTGGATTTGAAAGGACTAGAGCTGTGGTCAGATATTTCTTTAGGTCGACCAAGGCGGCCTCGCATTCTTCGGTCCACAGGAAGTCTGTGGCTTTTTTCACTAAGTTGAAGAAATGTCTGCACTTGTCTGAGCTTCTACTGATGAATCTATTCAAGCCTGCGGCCCTTCTAGTTAGCATCTGCACCTGTTTTGCTGATGCCGGGCTCTTCGGTTCTAGGATGGCCTTGATCTGATCTGGGCTGGCCTCAATGCCCCTTCTGGTCATCAGGTATCCCAAAAACTTACCAGATCCAACTCCAAATGCACACATCGAGGCATTGAGTCGGAGCCGATATGTCTTAAGGATCCTTGGTCTTCTTCTTCACCACTACCGTTCTTATTTTTCACCACTACTGTGTTTGATAGCCATGTCGGGTAATTTACCTCTCGGATGGCCCTCGCCTCGAGAAGTCTGTCTACTTCTTCTTCCACTGCTTCGACGTGTACCAAAGTCTGTCTTCTTGCTCGTTGAATTACAGGTTTGGCCGACCTGTCAACGTTCAGCTTATGGCAAGTGACCTTGGGGTCAATGCCTGGCATTTCGTAAGGCGTCCACGCGAACACCTTAATGTTTGCTCTCAAAAAAGCTTCAAATTCTTTTTCCTCTTCTTCGGCTAAGCCCGAGCTGAGAAGAAAGAAGCGTTCTTCATCTCCTTCTTGGACGAGGATTTTCTTTAGTGCTTCTTCTCTCTTCTCGGCTGGCTCATTGTTGACATCTTCTAGGACCTCCACGTCCTCATCTTCGATCTCTGCCTTTTCTGGTTCTCGAATGCTACAGGTGGATTTTATTGCTGCCATGGAGCAATTTTTTGCCTGTAACTGATCTCCTCTGACCTCTTCAATCCCATGCTCTGTTGGGAACCGCAATAGTTGATGTAGTGTTGAGGGAACAGCCCCCATTGCATGCAACCATGGCCTTCCCAAGATGATGTTGTAAAGGGAGGGTGTGTCGATTACGGTGAACTCTGTTGTTACCTTCCTGGTGCTTGCCTGCACCTCCAAGCTGGTTGTTCCCAGTGGCCATGTCGACGTTCCATTGAACCCGTATTGCTCCATATTGTCTGGGTGAAGGCCAAGCTCTTTGTAATATCGAACGTACATGATGTCGCAAGAGCTGCCTTGGTCAATCAGGATGCGTTTTACTTGGCACTCCCCAACCTAGAGGGATACTACCAAGGCATCATTATGCGGATGTTGTACCATCTCAAGGTCGGCTTCTGAAAAGGACACTACTGGTCCTTGGCGTTCCTCTGCCCGATGTCTTTTCTTCCCGACTTGGTAGACATGTTGCAGGTGCTTCACCTTCTGGGTCTCCCCCTTAATTTCGTTCTCGTTGACCTTCGAGTGAATCACATTGACTACTCGATGTCCTTCTGCCTGAGGTTGTGGTGCTGGGAGAGGCGGGGCTGCTGGCGCCTGAGGCAATCTTACCTGTTCTTCCCTTGTCCTGGCCTCATCGACGAGGTCTCTCAGATGGCCTTGCCTCACCAGTTCTTCCAAGTGTGTTTTCAGGGCTCTACAACCCTGAGTCGTGTGCCCATCTTCATTGTGGTAAGCACAATGTCTGCCAACGCTCCTTCCCATAAACTCTCCTGGTGCCCTCGCTGGTGTTCTGAAATAGGGTTGGTTCCGAATTCCGTCCAGGACTTTGGGAATCGGGATTCAAAACACAGTCGTTACTGCCTGTGTGGCCCTCAGTTCTATTTCTTGTTTGCTTAATCCATTGTTACCTCGGCCTCGCTTCGGCGAGCCGTTTCCTTTCTCTTGTTTTGTCTCCTTAGTTCCCGACGTGTCTTATTTGGCTTTGGCATACTTCTCAATTCTCGTCATGAGCTCTTCCATACTTTTTGGCAATGTCTTTGCCAAAGAATTTCGTAGTGGACAGTTGTCTTTCAGGCCGTTCTTGAAAGATACGACCACCACCTCTTGATTGCATTCGGGTATTCGATTGAACACCTCATAGTATCTTTTTGCATAGGCCCTAAGGCCTTCATCCTTGCTGATTTTCAGAGCTATCAATGCGTCCACCCTTAATGGCTGTAGCTTGTTTGTCACGAACCTGGCCACAAACATCTCGGCCAAGCCTTCCCAAGTCTTCACGCTTCCCTTTGGTAGTTTGTGGAACCAATCTGATGTAATCTTCCCGAATGATGAGGGGAGCACTTTGCAGAGCAACGGCTTGTTCCCACTATACAGTGCCATTGAGTTCAAATATAATCCAACGTGGAAGTTGGGGTCTGACTTACCATCGTATATTTGAAACCTCGGCATACTGAATCTCTTTGGCGCCTCAAACCTGTCCAATTCCACCGAGAATGGTGTCCTTGGCTTATCTGGGAAGGTTACCTCAGCATAGGCATTCTGTTGCTTCCTCTTGAAGTAATCTCTTAAGTCCTCCTTTATCTGCCCAAGAGCTCGGCTATCTCCTACTTTCAGTCTTTTTGGTGCACTACTTTCGGCTTCGTGGTAAGTCCTTTTCGACCCTTCTCCATGAGTTGTGTCAAAGCACAGTGCCTGCCCCTGAACATACTGATGTCATTTGGGGTCTGCCTCCTTTGTGCGATGCGTCCTCCGTGATTCTTCTCTTCTTGACTCTCTTCGTCCAACTTCCCTAGAAGGTCAGTGAGAGTATCTTTCGCTCCCGTTGTGCTAAGGGGCTACGGGGATTGTTTTTTGCCCTCCCTTCTGGGCATTGGCAGTTGGAATCGGCGTGTCCTGCAGCGGAAACGGTGGCTGCATGACGTTATTTTGCATCATGAAATTGACGACCGACTGCAGGTCTACCAATTTTTTACTATCTCTTTTAACTCTTCGTCCCTCCGTAGGCACCTATCCTTCCATACCTGGAGGTCGTCCTCGTTGTAGTATCCACTTCGATCTGGTTTCTTTGGTGCATTGCTAGTCTGGCCGACGTCTTTCACTCCGTGATTCTGGTCACGAGTTTCTGCATTGTATTCATCTCCTGTGATATCAAGGTCAATTGGTCTCCCACTCCCAGCAGGAGTGTCGTCCCCAATTTTTTTCTTCTGTCTGTTACTGGCCATCTATTCTCCTTTCTTTTCCACAGACGTCGCCAAATTGTGTGAGTGATTTTCCGATCACACTGCCCAACTCAGTATTCAGCTGGAGAACACTGGCAGAATAAATGACACTTGGCTAACCTGCAACAGAAAGAGAAGATTCCGGCGGTGGTTCGTCCACCCGGAGGCACTCCGACGATCAAGTCAGTATATCTCTCAAAGATAATCAATAGTGTTAAACTCACTATTCAAAATATAAATTGCGTGCCTTAGACCCATGGGGGTGCCTTTCTTTTATAGCCAACACAATCCTAGTCCCAATAGGACCTAGCTCTAATGGACTTAGAATTACTACTAATCTTGGACTCCCAGTAGGATTGGGCTAAACTCCCTAAGAGTCTTATCCTTTCCTAACTGAAGTCTTCCACCTTTCTAGGACTCTTGTGCCTTATCCGCTTATCTCGGATTCCGATATCTTCGGAGATAACCTCGACCTCGCCGAGATCACCTCGGCGTCATGACCAGGACACGTGGCACCTCGGTTGACACGTCGGCGTCACCTTGCCACGTGTTGATATCCTGAGAATATATCCCCACAAAACTTAAACGCCATTATTTATTAGACTAATAAGACACAATCCGTAAAATTTATGAGCAAAATTGATCAAATTGAAATAATAGGGACTAAAATGATAAAACGAGTAAACTACATGGACTACCGCTGTAATTTGTCTTCTTTTTTTTTTTTTGACATACCTTAAAGTGTTTTCTATTTATTTTTTTCCCAACTTTATTTATTTATTTATTATTATTTTTTGAAGGTATCCAAGTTATGTGGCTGAATTTGAGTTTACATTGGTCGTATACCTAATGAATAATTCAATAAAATAGGAATTTGCTTTTTTTTTTTTTTCCTTTTTCTTATTTTTAGGGGAACTTATTGATTAATCTCATGTACAAAATTTAAAATTCATCTAATTCTCCAAAAAAATATTCTCATCAATTAGACCTATATATTTTTAATTGTTACTAAAAAAATCTTATATTTAAAATAAAAAATAAAAAATTAAAGATGTTCCTACATCCCACCATCTTTGGACTTCCATTAGACGGTGATCGGTGACTCGCCAAAATATTCAATATCCTTGGAAAGTTGCTGGAATATCATTAGAAATTCGTCAGAGTGTCGCTGGAATGTTTTGAACGTTACCAAAAGTCGTTGGAATGTCTAGAATATTCGATGGACGCCAAGAATATCCCTAATGACTCACTGGAATGTTTACAATATTGCCGAAAGAAGAAGAAGAAGAATAAGTTAGGAAATTAAAGTGAAAAAATATAGCAAAATGCGCTAAATATTGATAAACTAAAAGAAGAAAATCAAAAATCTAAGAACAACAAACAGCAACAATGAAAACAACATATGTTTTTTTTTCAATTTTTATAGAGTTTAAGTAAATAATTTCTAATATTGATCAAACTGAAAAGTAAGCTTTGGACCTATAAAATGTTACAATTTCAAAGTGATTCTATTAAGTATTTATCCTTATTAATCAAACTGAAAAATATGATATGAAACTGTAAAATTTTACAATTTTAAAGAAAGTTATGAAATTACAAAATTTTACAATTCTAAAGAGTGATTCAATTTAGCACAAAAAAATTGAAACTGTAAAATTTTACAATTTTCACCACCTGTAATTAAAATTCGAAAATAATTTATTCAGAACTTAAAATTTTTATCCATTATAATAGGAAAATAGAAGTGTATAGTACAAAAAAAAGTATTAAAACTGATAGATCGAAGGAAAAAGACGGATATAAATAGATGCTTGTACTCTAACAACTATTTTTTGATTTAGATCTAGCCAGATCTAACGTAGATCTACTCAGATTTGATGTAGATCTGAGTAGATCTATATCAGATTGAAGTAGTACTGACCTCATCACGTATAATGATTAGCACTTAATTAATTAAGGACATTTGAAATTTAATTGCCAATTATTCTAATTTAATCTGAGATTTATGAAAATTATGGAAATTGATTCATATATGGTTCTATTGACGATTTATTTTGGAATTAGAAATTGAAAGCCTAATAGCTCAAGAAAGTACAAATAATGAATTGAATTATTTAAATTTCGAGTATCGAACCATATGAAAGTTTAATTAAATATTCGATTCAAATCTATAAAATTGAGATTTGATTAATTGGGTCCGAATTGGAGTTAATTAAGTTATACGAATTAGGAATTAAGATTATTATGAATTAAATTTATTCATGAGGTGTTAATTGAATATGTATGTAATTTATTGACGAAGATTTTGAAGTTTAATCTGAAACTGAAGGCCTTAATGTTGTGAGAGACCAAAATTGAGGATGTAAATAAATTTAATCCGATAATTGGAGTCTTTTGGGAGTTTAATTAAAAATCTGATTCAGATTGATAAATTTAAATATAATTAATTGAGCTCTAATGGAAGTCAATTAGACTAATTAAATTATGTGGGATTGGTGATTGGTTATGATTAATTTAATAATGTGAAAATTAAGATTTAATTAGATTAAGTGTTGTTTAATTAAATTAATCATAATCATAAAATTGAATTATGGAATGGTCTAGAATTGAGGGTGAATTTGAAGGTGGGTGTGCAGAGAAATCTGTGTGTGCAGAGAAAGCTGTGTGTGTATGTGTATAAATGTGAACATAAGGAGAGAAAGAAGGCAACTTTTCCTTTTTTGTGTTGGGCAAAACCGTGAGAGATGGAGAGAAAATTGTAAGAGAGAGAGAGAGTTCAATTCTTTAGAACTTGAGGGAAAATTTTGAAGAAAAACTAAGGAAGCCAGGAGAAGTAAATAAGTTGTCAAGAATATATCAAATTGAAGATTAAAGGTAAGGATTTCAAGCTTGAATTTTGTAGAATCCTTGTATTACACTTGAATTAAAGATGAGTTTGGGTTTAATTTCATATAATGGGGGTGTTTGGGAACTATAGATAGAGGCTATTTTAGTCTCATAGTGAAAAATAGCCTTTTAGCCTAAAAAAAAAAAAAAAATCAGCCTACCCCATTGATGAAAAAAAAAAAAAAAAAAAATAGCAACCGGCAGATCTACACTGTCTGTGACAGTGTAGGTATATTTGTAATCATAGCCTAGTCCCAAATTAGTAAATGACAATTTTACCCCTTTAGATTAATTTTGAAAAAAGTGAAACTAGGGACACTTTAAACATCATTTCAAACACATTTTTCAATACAACAACTCAAATAAAAATCCAACCCAACTTCCCAAACACAAAAACTAAAATAGCCTACTAAAATAATCAAAAAGTCAAAAAACCTCTAAAAAAACCACTTCCCAAACACTCACAATATGGAAGAAATTAGAAAACAAAGGGGAAGAAATTAAGGTAGGTTCATGGTTATGGAAATTAATTATTTTGGATTTGATATAGTCTTGCATGAAATCAAGCCTCATTGTTACATGCATGGACACATTCTACAAGTTTAATACTCTAATTAAACATGTATTATAGGAGTTCAAGGTGATAATGCTGTCCGTCCCGGGTGGATGGGTCGGGCTAGTCCAGGCTCTTCAAGTTCCGCTTCAGGGTGATGATTCCGTCAAATGACCTGCAAGCAAGTCCAAAGGGGAATGGGGCAGTCCCCTAGTGAACCCTCCGGCGAGAGAATTAGCAGTGGAAGAAGGAAATGTAGAGAGAGAGAGAGAGAGAAGCTTAACCTTCCTCGTGTCTTTCTATTCTTGCTTATATCCTTTGGTAATCATTTCACTGTCCCTTGTGACGTGCCCCCTTTCCGCCGAAAGCCTGTGCCGTAGCTTACCTTGTTCAGGGTGAGGGGGCTCTGTTCCGACGGGGAGGTGTTGTCGTAATAAATGCTGTGATGGGCTGCATTAATGGTGATGTGTTATGGTAATAACTCTGCAGATCTTTGTCTGCTGATGTGGCCTGTGTTCCACCTACCATGTGCCCGAATGCCATTGGCCCCCCATGCCTAGATGGCCTCCAGCTGTCCTGGGCTTTGCCAACCGGGTTATGCTATTGGTCCCAAGCGATGGGTTTGGGGTGGTTTGCTGTGGGCCGTATGCCTTGTGGGCCTATCCATGTCAGTAGTCCCCCATTTCCGAGTGCAGCTTTAGCCCAACGAAGGGAATAGTAATAAAGAAGAGAAGTGCGAACCGAGTGGAGAGGCCGACTGGAAGTCGTGCCGACCGCAAGGGGGACTGAACGGGAGAAGCTGACCGTGAGGGTGGCCGAGTGGAAGGGGGTCGACCGTGAGGCGTGCCGACTGCGAGGGTGGCCGAGCGGGAGGGGGCGACCGAAAGGCGTGCCGACCGCGAGGGTGGCCGAGCGGGAGGGTTCGACCGAGAGGCGTGCCGACCGCGAGGGTGGCTGAGAGGGAGGGGTCGGCCGAGAGGCGTGCCGACCGCGAGGGTGGCCGAGCGGGAGGGGTCGATCGAGAGGCGTGCCGACCGCGAGGGTGGTTGAGCGGGAGGGGTCGACCGTGAGGCGTGCCGACCAGGACGGCGCGAGGCTCAAAAATAGAGGGGGTAGGGTGGGGCCATGTGATGATTTGAAATGGAAAGGATAGGGTAAGGGGAGGGGACAGTGCATCGTGGCCATACACGTGGCAATATCGTGGGGGAAGTGAAGTGTTAGAGCAGAAATGAAACGATAGGTCATGAGGGGGGTTTTGAAAAGGCGGTTTTGGCGGTTGATTTGAAAGGTTTTGAAATGGGCGAAAATTAATGTGGATCCATGGAATACGGGTAAACCGTGGGTTTTTGGTATAATGCGCCTCACCTACCTTTTTACAAGAACTCAAAATATCCAAGTGTTAATTCCTTCATTGGTACGACACACCTGTGTAGCATTTTGTCAACTTCCTTGCTCCTGCGTCAGAAGTGATTTGTAAGCAAACCCTAGAAATGGCACAAGAAGAAGTAGGCAATGTGAGGGTGGACCCGCTGGGAGACGATGATGCGGAGGAGTTAGCAGCGCGATATAGGACGGAGACACGGATGGTGGGGGCGGGGGTGGGGGAACTGGTGGGAGAATCGCAGGCGTCAGCCCTGATATTGGCTCCAAAGCCACTAAGCCAGGTAGAGCCAGATTAGTGGCACACTAAGGCGGACAAATCCACACTCACAACGGCGGATTTGGAGGTTATCAGGGAACGATACCAGATTTCGGTGGAGGTGGAGCTATTGCTGCCAACATCAAGGTAAAGGCCGTCTACTGCTAGGCCAGGGGAGTTTTCCCTGTACGAGGAGGCGCTAAAAGGAGGGCTGAGGTTGCCATTGCCCCAAGTGATGGTTGACGTGCTGAATCGCCTGGAGGTGGCGCCGGGGCAATTGATACCCAATGCATGGAAGATTGTGCTGGCCTGTGCGAGTGTGTGGCCCAAGGCGAATGGAGGGGAGGCCATGATGGCAGACAAGTTCTTTTCGTGTTACAAGGCGTCGGGGCAGCAAGAAACTTGGGTCACCCTACAGGCGGTGATGGGGAGGGGATTGGTGGCGGGGCTGCCGACATCGATCAAGGGGTGGCGGCCATGGTGGTTCTACGTGTCTGCTAATGGGGGAGTGGGGGTGCGCACCATCTAGAAGGTGCCAACTAGGTCGATGGAGTCGAGACTGGGGGCAATGGCGGAAGAGAGGGTGAAGAGAGTGAAGGAGTGGAGAGAGAGAGAGAAGGCCAGAAGGGACGAGCTTGTTCAACCGTCCGCATTGTTTGAGGCGGGGCTGGGACCGCAGCCAAAAGGTGGGGACCTCGACCGAGCAGAATTGGAGGTGAGAAGAAAAGCTCAGGAGGTAGAGGATCAGGCCGTTCTGGCCAAGGCCACGAAGTTGAAGGAAGCGCGAGGAGACCGACCGCCTCAACCGATCGTGAAGGAGAGGATCCGACCGCGCCCAAGGTCGTTGGGGGGAAAAGACTTGAGCAGTTTTGAGTCGCGGCCGCCCCCCGTAGACCCTGTAAAAGAACAGGCCAGAAAGGAGGGGGAGGCTCTGAAAAAGAAGAAGAAGAAGAAGAGGAGTGCCCCAGAGGAAGCCGCAGATGAGTCTGGGGCCAAGAGGGCTAAGGTGGCCCCAACTGAGGTGGAGGTCCTTATGGCCAAGGATGCCCTAGAGGTGGTGGAGGTCATCCCAACAGTGGAGGTTGTGGAGATTGCTCCAATAGTGCAAGTAGAGGCTGGGCTGACTGAGGCGGCGCCGAGCGGAAGGGAGCAGGTCCAGAAGGGGCCTGCCCCCCAAGAAGGAGGGGTTCGCCTGGCTACGGCAATCTATCATGCGCGTGCGGTAGCTGGAAGGTTGGAGGGAAAAGAAGGCCCAGCCAGGGCGGGGGCAGACCGCTCGGTGAAGATTGTGGAGGAGACAGCTCTGCACGCGGCATTAGGATATAATGAGGCTGACCTGCTGAGGGGGTTATGCTCCGCCCAAATGGAGGTAACTACCTTGTGTCACAGACTGCCAAATTTTGAATCAGTCCCTCACTAAGAAAGACCTAGGAGGCTCTGGAGATCACTGGAACATTCTAGAACTTCCTAGAGTTTTGTAGATGCTTGTACATAATTGTAGATATATGTAGATCCTTCTAGATATGTACATTCTAGAATAGTTCTAGAATAGTCTACTAAGATATAGTAGATGGAAGTGTCTAGAACACTCTCCATACTTATAGTTCTAGAATGATCTTTGTAGCCTATAAAAGGGGGAGGGAGTCATTTGCCCAAACCACCAAGTGTAATCAAGCATTCAAGCAATACAAAGCTAGCATTCTCCAAGAGTTCTCTCTAAGTTCTCTAAAGTCTCTCTTGTGTGTGCAAACTTCTCCTAGCTCTCTTCCAAAGAAGGCTTACTTAGGTGCAAGCAAGGCGTGCATAAGCATCTAAGGCCGCACGGTTGGCTTGGAAAAACCAAGGCCGTGACAGTTGGTATCAGAGCCGGTTACGAAGGCGTCGTGACTAAGGAAGGAAGGGCACTATGTCAGAAGTAATTCACACCGAAGAGAACCGCGGAAGGGAGGCTGCTGCAAACTTGGGCAAGAAGGCCAAGGACAAGTCACGTGACATCCTGAGTGCCATGGAGACCCGTGTGGTCAAGGTTGAATTTGCTGTAGCCGATGTCAAGGAGCGATTGGATCGGTTGGAACAAGGGATGGATCAACTCGATGGCAAGGTGGAATGCCAAGTCGATGAGCTGCTTGAGTCCGTGCGGGACACCATCCGAGGCAACCATGAGAGCCACAGGCAAGAAAGCTATGACTTTGAAGAACGGATCTTGAAGGCGATTTCCCAACTCCAAGACCAAGTCCAAGAGCTAAAGGAAGGCTTGGAGGAGACAAGGGCGGACTGGGCTATGTGCAAACGGGCAGTAGCCAGTGGAGGCGTTGCCACTAATGCGGGGTTCACTCCAAGGCTGGAGGCACCAAAGCCTAAGGAGTTTGATGGCAAAAGGGACGCCAAGGAGCTGGACGACTACATTTGGCACTTAGAGAGGTATTTCGAAGCCTTGAACCTAAATGATGAAATGGCTAAGGTACGCACTTCTTCCCTCTACCTCACTAAGCTAGCTGGAATTTGGTGGCGTCGTAAGCATGCGGAAATAGAAAAAGGCACTTGCACTATCTCTTCCTGGGAAGAATTTAAGAATGAGCTAATGAAACAATTCTATCCTGAAAATGTGGCACACGATGCACGGTTGAAAATGAGGGAGTTGAAGCACACCCGCTCTATCCGGGACTACGTCCAAGAATTCTCGGGGTTAATGCTTCAAATCCCTAACATGAGTGATGATGACTTACTTTTCAACTTCACAGCTGGTCTTAAACAGTGGGCACAATTGGAGCTACAGCGAAGAGGAGTCAAAGACATCTCCACCGCACTCACTGTAGCCGAGACATTGGTGGAGTATACAAAGCCGGAATCTTCCAACTCAAAGTCCACCAAGGATGGTCAAGGCAAAGGTGGGGGAGCAAAGTGGGCTAAGGAGACTAAGGAATATAAAGCTCCAAGGAACAAAGAAGTTGGAGGCAAGCCACCATCGGGCAAAGATTGGAAGAAGGATACCAAGAAAGACTTCAAGCCCAAGGACAATTGCTTCATCTGTGATGGGCCACATTGGGCACGAGATTGTCCCAAGAGGAAGAACCTTAGTGCCATGCTTGAGAAGCAAGAGATGGAAGAGCAAGGCCACATGGGGTGCCTACAATTACTTAATGCTCTCAAAGCTAACCCGGTGCCAGCAAACAACAAAGATCGATCCTTGATGTATGTGAATGCCAACATCAATGGGAAGGCGACCCAAGTCATGGTAGACACGGGGGCATCACACAACTTCATCAAGGATGAAGAAGCTAAGCGGTTAGGCCTCAAGGTTGACAAGGGTCAAGGGTGGCTCAAGACAGTGAATGCCGAGGCAAAACCACTTAATGGCATAGCTCGAGGGGTGGAGCTACACTTGGGCACTTGGCAGGGAAAGGTGGACTTCTCTGTAGCACAAATGGATGACTTCAACATTGTGCTAGGCATGGAGTTCTTGCGGCAATTCAATGTAGTACCACTACCACGCTACAACTCCATGTGCATTCTTGAGGGTGGACCATGCATGGTCTCCACAGTGGCTAGGGCAAGCTCGGACAAGAAGGTACTCTCTGCGATGCAAGTCAAGAAGGGCTTCAAGAAGGGAGAGGCTACCTATCTAGCTATCCTCCAAGGTGAAGGGAGAGAAAGCAAAGATACTCCAATGGAGCCACCAAAGGAGATTGGCAAGGTGCTAGAAGAGTACAAAGATGTTATGCCACCCGAGTTGCCTAAAAGACTTCCACCCAGGAGGGAGGTGGATCACAAGATTGAGATGGAGCCAGGCGCCAAAGCACCAGCAATGGCACCATATCGCATGTCCCCACCAGAGTTGGAGGAACTAAGAAGGCAATTGAAAGACTTGCTGGATGCGGGCTTCATTCAACCATCAAAGGCACCTTATGGAGCACCGGTGTTGTTTCAGAAAAAGCACGATGGATCACTGCGGCTATGCATCGACTACCGGGCTCTAAACAAGGTAACAATCAAAAACAAATACCCTATTCCTTTGATTGCCGATTTATTTGATCAATTGGGGCACGCAAAGTTCTTTACTAAGCTTGATCTAAGATCGGGATACTATCAAGTGCGGATTGCGGAAGGTGATGAGCCAAAGACCGCATGCGTAACTCGCTATGGTTCATATGAATTCTTAGTAATGCCCTTTGGCCTCACCAACGCACCCGCCACATTTTGCACATTGATGAACAAGATTTTCCATCCCTACTTGGACCGGTTCGTCGTGGTCTATTTAGATGACATAGTCATCTATAGCACCACTCTTGAAGAACATGTTGGGCACCTACAGACCATCTTCAAGACACTAAGGGAGAATGAGCAATATGTGAAGAAAGAGAAGTGCTCTTTTGCCAAAGAAGAAGTTTCATTCCTCGGCCATAAGATCAAGGGAGGCAAGCTTAGTATGGAAGAAGACAAGGTGAAGGCAATCAAAGAATGGGAGCCACCCACCAAAGTAACGGAGCTGCGATCTTTTCTTGGGCTTGTCAACTACTACCGGCGGTTTATCATGGGCTACTCGGCAATAGCAGCCCCTCTCACTGACATGCTTAAGAAAGGCCAGACGTGGGAATGGACGGAGAAATGTCAAGATGCTTTCGACAAGCTAAAGGAGGCTATAACGAAGGAACCAGTCTTGGCTCTACCAGATTGTGCCAAAGCATATGAGGTACAAACCGACGCATCAGACTTTGCCATTGGAGGTGTTTTGATGCAGGATGGACATCCCATAGCCTATGAAAGTCGGAAGCTTAATGACACGGAGCGGCGTTATACGGTTCAAGAAAAGGAGATGACAACCATCATACATTGCCTAAGGACTTGGAGGCATTACTTGCTTGGTTCCAAATTTGTGGTGAAGACTGACAATGTAGCCACAAGCTATTTCCAGACTCAAAAGAAACTAAGTCCGAAGCAAGCACGGTGGCAAGATTTCTTGGCCGAGTTCGACTACATTATGGAATACAAGCCTGGCAAGGCAAACCTTGTAGCAGACGCACTAAGCAGGAAGGCTGAACTAGCCACCATTGTCAAGCTAAAGGGGGAGTTGCTAACCCTAATCAAAGAAGGCATGGAGCATGACAATCTGGCCAAGAGTTTGGTAGCAATGGCCCAAGAAGGCAAGACCAAGAGGTTTTGGGAAGAGAATGGCATCCTTTACACAAAAGGACGGCGCGTCTATGTTCCAAAGTGGGGAAACCTGCGGAGGAACCTTATCAAGGAATGCCATGACACCCAATGGGCTGGCCACCCGGGACAAAGACGCACTCGAGCATTGTTGGAGTCAAGTTACTATTGGCCACAAATGCGAGATGCGGTAGAGCAATACGTAAAGACTTGTCTTGTGTGCCAACAAGACAAGGTGGAAAATCAAAGTCCGGCAGGGTTGTTGGAGCCACTCCCCATACCTAGCAGACCTTGGGAAAGTATCAGCATGGACTTCATAGTGGCATTGCCCAAGTCTGAAGGGTGCAAAACTATCCTAGTGGTGGTAGACCGCTTCTCCAAGTATGCTACATTCATAGCTGCACCTAACGAGTGCTCAGCTGAGGAGACGGCCAAGCTATTCTTCAAGCACGTGGTGAAGTATTAGGGCTTGCCACAGTCCATCATTAGTGATCGAGACTCAAGGTTCACAGGCAAGTTTTGGACCGAGTTGTTCAAACTAATGGGGTCAGCACTTCATTTCTCTACCAGCTTCCACCCTCAAACGGATGGACAAACCGAGAGGGTGAATGCATTATTGGAGCTATATCTGAGGCATTTTGTAAATGCAAACCAGCATGATTGGGCTAAGTTGCTTGATATAGCTCAATTTTCCTACAACTTGCAAAGGAGTGAGACAACTAATCGGAGTCCATTCGAGCTAGCCACGGGGCAACAACCACTCACTCCACACTCTTTGTCAACCAACTCAGCAAGGAGTCCATCGGCCTACAAGGTTGCTAAGTCATGGAATGAACAAGTGGATGTAGCACGATCCTACCTCGACAAGGCAACCAAGAAGATGAAGAAGTGGGTGGATGAGAAGAGGCGGCACCGAGAGTTTAACATTGGTGACTTAGTGATGGTCAAGATCTTGTCTAGCCAAAACAAGTTCACCCGAGGCCTACACAAGGGGCTCGTTCGCCGCTATGATGGACCATATCCGATAATCAAGAAGGTGGGTAAGGTTGCTTACAAACTTGACTTACCCCCACATCTCAAGCTACACCCAGTCTTCCATGTGAGCTGCTTAAAGCCATACTACGAAGACAAGGAAGACCCAGACAGAGGCAAGTCAAAAAGAGCACCATTGGGCATCACTGCAACTTATGACAAGGAGGTAGAGTCCGTCTTGGCAGACCGGATGGTTCGAAGACAAAGCTATGCCCCACGTCATGAGTACTTGGTAAAATGGAAGGGCTTGCCAGATTGTGAAGCAAGTTGGGAACCGGCTGAAGCTTTGTGGCAATTTGAAGACAAGATACAACGATTCCATCAAGAGGACGCGACGAGGACGTCGCCACATTAGGTGGGGGAGAATGTCACAGACTGCCAAATTTTGAATCAGTCCCTCACTAAGAAAGACCTAGGAGGCTCTGGAGATCACTGGAACATTCTAGAACTTCCTAGAGTTTTGTAGATGCTTGTACATAATTGTAGATATATGTAGATCCTTCTAGATATGTACATTCTAGAATAGTTCTAGAATAGTCTACTAAGATATAGTAGATGGAAGTGTCTAGAACACTCTCCATACTTATAGTTCTAGAATGATCTTTGTAGCCTATAAAAGGGGGAGGGAGTCATTTGCCCAAACCACCAAGTGTAATCAAGCATTCAAGCAATACAAAGCTAGCATTCTCCAAGAGTTCTCTCTAAGTTCTCTAAAGTCTCTCTTGTGTGTGCAAACTTCTCCTAGCTCTCTTCCAAAGAAGGCTTACTTAGGTGCAAGCAAGGCGTGCATAAGCATCTAAGGCCGCACGGTTGGCTTGGAAAAACCAAGGCCGTGACACTTGGCAGGGGCCCTTCTTAGGAAGGCAGGGGCTGCCAAGTTAAAGGCTGAAGAGGCCAAGGCCCAGTTGGCCAAATTGAAGAAGGACAGTGCCGACTGGAAGACTGCCCATGCTGATCTGCCAGCAGTCAAGTTGGAGCTGGAGGACACACGCCGTAAGGTCGTGTCGCTCGAGTTCCAATTGGCTGGCGAATAGAAAAAGTTGGAAGAGTCTGAAAGGGCCTGCGCCGTTGCGGTCGAGCGACATGAAGAGGCCATGAGCAGCAATGAAGAGCTGGTCAGGCAAAAGGATGAAGCAGATTCCAGAATTGGAGATCTGTTGAAGGAGTTGGGGGAGGAGTGCACCAGAGCAGAGGAGAGAATGGGAGGCTTCTGAAGGAGTGGGAAACAGAGAAGGCGAAGGCGATGGCGGAGCTGGAGAGTCTGAAGAAGGGGGTGGAAGAGGAGAGGGCGGCGGTGGCTACTGAAAGGGGGGCCCTGCAAAGAGAGCTGGACGAAGAGAGGGCGAAGGCGGCGTCTGAGAGGGCGGCCTACCCTGATCTGTGCGTCGCAGCAGTGGAGCAATATAAAGGGTCCCCCGAATTTCAGATTGTGGTAGACGCCGCTGTCGCCAGGAGTCTGGCTGGGCAAGAGTCTGGGGGGGTGGGCCCATCAAGGAAGACTGCTGGAGGTAGGACAGAGGCAGAGGTGATTGAAAGCTTCCAGCAGTCAGACTTCTACAAGCACGAAATGGCCGAGTTCTGGGACAGCGGTTGGAAGATGTTCAAGCGCAGAGCTGAAGAGCTGTTCCCACACTTGGACCTAAGTAGTGTAACGATAGGTTAAGATGATGTGGCCCAGACCCCCCTGGACAAGGGCATTGAAGAAGAAGAGCTGGCATCCAGCGAGGAGGAATAACCAAGAAGAAGAAGAGCTGGGCATGCTCTGTGTTTGTGTTTTTTTTTTTTTTTTTTTTTTTTTTTTTTTGTAATAAACTTGTGTACACATTGTAAATGTATGAGTGAATGAATGAATGAATGAATAGTTTAACTGTAATGAATTTGTGTACAAATGTTATTTTGTTTATGTTGCCAGTTGACTGTGTGGGCCTATATTATCAAAAATGAATGAAGTCTTGTTATAAAAACTGGTCATAAAAATTGTGCAATAAAAATTTCGTGCAAAGTTAAAGTTAAAAGTTCCTTCCTGCGGAGTGCGATTGGAGTTGTATGAAAATTGAAAAGATGATAGTGGTTGATTGAAAAATTGGAGTAGGAAATTGTAGAACATAATATTAAGTACGGATGAAGAATCCACGAATGAGGACAAATGGTAGGTTGCAAATTGTAACTAAACAGTTAATTGTAAACTTGTAGAGGAAAGATTGGAGAAATAAACTGGGTGAGGTGGTAGATAATCTGATTAGTAAATGAAATTCGTGAGAGCATGTTTGGAATTTAACTAGGTAAAAACGTGGTCCTGGAATTGTGAAGAAGCTTCAAAATGTGACTAAGTGTTAAAAATGTGGTCCTGCTTGGCTTTGAAGTGCTCAGTCTGGCTGAGGCTTTGAGTGCTCGGTCTGGCCGAGGCTTTGAGTGCTCGGTCTGG
Organism: Camellia sinensis; assembly: GCF_055761805.1. NCBI lineage: Eukaryota > Viridiplantae > Streptophyta > Magnoliopsida > Ericales > Theaceae > Camellia > Camellia sinensis. Next base: position 216,576,536 of record NC_138961.1, read on the forward strand.
CCGAGGCTCCAGGTGCTCGGTCTGGCCGAGGCTTTGAAGTGCTCAGTCTGGCTGAGGCTTTGAGTGCTCCGACTGGCGGAGGCTTTGAAGTGCTTAGTCTGGCTGAGATTTTGAGTGCTCGGTCTGGCCGAGGCCTTAGGTGCTCGGTCTGGCCGAGGCTTTGAAGTGCTCAGCTTGGCTGAGGCTTTGAGTGCTCCGACTGGTGGAAGCTTTGAGTGCTCGGTCTGGCCGAGGCTCCAGGTGCTCGGTCTGGCCGAGGCTTTGAAGTGCTCAGTCTGGCTGAGGCTTTGAGTGCTCGGTCTGGCTGAGGCTTTGAGTGCTCGGCCTGGCCGAGGCTTTGAAGTGCTCAACCTGGCTGAGGCTGTGAAGTGCTCGGTCTGGCCGAGGCTTTGAGTGCTCAGTCTGGCTGAGGCTTTGAAGTGCTCGGTCTGGCCGAGGCTTTGAGTGCTCAGTCTGGCTGAGGCTTTGAGGTGCTCAGTCTGGCTGAGGCTTTGAAGTGCTGCAAGTGAAAATGTCATGGGAGCTACATACAGACAGTTGAATTATGAAAGCTGAGATCTGCAGTCGGAACTGGCATTATGTATTAAAAAGGGAAATACAACAATATTGACAATACAAAAGTATGAACTTATTGATAGTAACGCTTCAAATGTTCCGCATTCCAGGGATGGGGCAGGTCTCGGCCTTCCATGTCTTGAAGCCGGTAAGTGCCTGGTCGTGTTCGGCCTTTCACAACGTAGGGCCCCTCCCATTTGGCTGCCAGTTTGCCCTCGGTTGGATTCTTTGTGGCAAGAGTCACTTCTCGTAAGACCAGGTCCCCCACGGAGAACTCTTGTGGTCGAACTCAGCGGTTGTAGTGTGTTCTCATTTTCTGCTAGTACGAAGCCAATCTGACAGCAGCAGTCTCTCTGAGCTCTTCGACGAGGTCCAGGTCTGTTCGATGGAGCTCTGCGGCTGAGGCCAGATCCGGATGTAAAACCCTGGGAGTGGGCAGACCGACTTCGACCAGAATAACCGCCTCAGCGCCATATGTTAAGCGAAAAGGGGTTTCCCTAGTGGGAGTGCGAGCAGTGGTTCGGTAAGCCCAGAGTACATTTGGTAGTTCCTCAGCCCAAAGGCCTTTAGCAGCTTTGAGCTTAGTTTTGATGATTTTCAGAAGGGAACGGTTGGTGACCTCATCTTGGCCGTTTGCTTGGGCGTGACCGGGGGAAGAGAAGCATGGTTGAATCTGGAGATCTGCACAAAATTTTCTGTACTTCGCGTTATCGAATTGTTTGCCGTTGTCAGAGATGATGGCTTGAGGGATGCCAAATCGGCAAATGATTGATTGCCAGATAAACCTGGTGGTGTTCCGCTCGGTGATTGTGGCAAGGGGTTCAGCCTCGACCCACTTAGTGAAGTAATCAATGGCGACAATTGCGAACTTGGCCTGGCCTCGACCGACCGGTGGGAAGTGGACCAACCAAATTGATCCCCCACTTGGCAAACGGATAAGGGCTGCAGAGTGTGATTAACTCCGTAGGAGGAGCATGGGGGATGTTGGCGAAGTGTTGACATTTATCGCATTTGAGCACGAAGTCGGTCGCATCCTGATTAAGAGTTGGCCAAAAATACCCAGTACGGAGTATCTTCTGGGCAAGGGACCTGCCACCTGAATGATTACCACAAATTCCCTTATGAATCTCCTGCATTACATAAGTTGGATTGAGGCACTGTAGATATGGCCGGGAGAAACCGCGCTTGTACAATATAACGTCGACAATGATGTAATTGGACGCTCGGGATCGGACTTTGGCAGCCTGCTGTTGGTCATCTGGGAGTGCTCCTGTGGTCAAGAATAGGAGAATGTCGGATGCCCAAGGGATGGGTTCGTTTTGGATGTATTGTACAGCTTGCAGGTCGGGTGAAATTGCCGGGTGGTGTAGATATTCGACGCGGACATCATGGCTGAGAGTAGGATGGTCAGCAGAGGCCAACTGAGCCATCTCATCTGCTTTGGAGTTTTTCGCCCGAGGAATGTACCTGATGTGGAAGGTATTGAAGAGGCGAGCAAGGGGGAGTGCCATGTCCCTGTAAGCTCGCATCGTGTCTTCCTTGGCGTCAAAATCCCCCGTCATCTGACCGACGACGAGCTGGGAGTCGCTGAATACTCGGAGGTGGCTGACCCCTATGTCCTTGGCAAGGTGGAGTCCTGCTATCAATGCCTCATACTCGGCTTCATTGTTGCTTGCTTCAAACAAGAAACAGAGGGCACATTTGAAGTAGCCGCCCTCAGAGGAGGTGAGGATGAGGCCGGCACCACTTCCTTCTCTTCGAGACGAACCGTCTACATTGAGAGTCTAAGAATGAGGATCTTCTAGCTCTGTTGGAGTTGGTGGAGGCGGAGGTGTAGTGGTTGGGGTCGGCTTGGTGAATTCCATGATGAAGTCAGCTACAGCCTGCCCCTTGATTGCTGTCCGAGGGCGGTAGGAGATGTCGAACTGGCTGAGTTCTACGGACCACTGCATCAGTCTACCTGAGAGTTCTGGTTGCTGCATGATCTTTTTCAGGGGCTGGTCGGTGAGGACCACTATGGAGTGGGCTTGGAAGTATGGGCGGAGTCGTTTGGAGGCAATGACCAAGGCCAGGGATAGTTTTTCTAGCAAGGGGTAGTTCTGCTCCGCGCCCCTGAGAGCCCGACTGATGTAATAGACCGGCCGTTGGATTGAGCCATCTTCTCTGAGGAGAGCTGCACTGACTGCGGTTCCCGATACTGCTAAGTAGAGGAAGAGGGGTTCGCCCGTGATTGCTTGGGAGAGAAGGGGAGGGTTGGCCATGCATTGCTTTAACTGTTGGAAGGCCTCTTCGGATTCAGCTGTCCATTCAAAAGTCTGCCGAAGAACTTTGAAGAAGGGCAAGCACTTATCTGTTGCACGGGAAATGAAGCGGTTGAGGGCCGCCACTCGGCCGGTGAGTCTTTGAACCTCTTTGACCGTCCTAGGCGACTGCATCTCAACCAAGGCCTTGATCTTCTCAGGGTTAGCTTCGATGCCGCACTGACTGACCATAAAGCCCAAAAATTTGCCAGACCCTACGCCGAAGGCGCACTTCTCTGGGTTGAGCTTCATCTGGTACTTGCGCAAGGTGGCGAAGGTCTCGCGTAAATCAGTGAGGTGATCGGAGGAGTATTTGCTCTTGACTAGCATATCATCGACGTAGACTTCCATATTTCGACCTATTTGGTGATGGAAAACGGCATTAACCAGCCGCTGATAAGTGGCCCCAGCATTCTTCAATCCGAACGGCATTACACAATAGTGGTAGGTACCTCGGTCGGTAATAAATGATGTGTGCTCCCGATCAGATGTGTGCATCAGGATTTGGTTGTACTCAGAGAAGACATCCATGAAGCTGAGCATTTGATGATCGGCCGTGGCGTCGACCAGCAGATCTATGCGGGGAAGGGGGTAGCTGTCTTTGGGACAAGCTCGGTTCAGGTCAGAGTAGTCGACACAGAGCCGCCATTTGCCATTGTGTTTGCGGACGAGGACCACGTTGGATAACCACCTAGGGTAGTCCACATTTTTGATGAATTGGGCCTCGAGGAGCTTGTCAACTTCTGCGACTATAAGAGTGTTGCGCTCCGGATGGAAAATGCGTTGCTTCTGGCGGTGGGGTCAAAAGTGGGGTTCGATGCTGAGGCGGTGGGTTATGAAGGAGGGGTCGATGCCTGGCATGTCAGAATGGGTCCAGGCGAATACATCTCTGTGCTCGGTCAGGAGAGCAGTAAGGTCGGCCTTGGCTTGGGAAGGTAATTGGCTGCCAATTTTGGCGGTTTTGATTGGGTTGGTGGGATCAATGTTAACTTCAACAAGCTCCTCTACGGGTTCACCTCTGACCAGCTCGTCCTCGTCTCGGACGTCAAGCCCTTTGATGATCATGGCCTCTTTTAGCTTGACTTCTTTGAGTGAGGCGACATAACACTCCCTGGCCACGGTCTGTTCTCCTTTGACAGTTCCGACACCGAGATCGGTAGGAAATTTGATGGCAAGATGATATGTGGACGTGATGGCTTGGAAGGCGTTTAGGGCTGTGCGGCCAAGGATGATGTTGTAAGCAGAGGGGCAGTCGACCACAAGAAAAGTGAGCAACTTAGTGGCCTGTCGTGGGTGCTCGCCAATGGTGATAGGTAGATCGATGGAGCCGATGGAGGTCACACGGTCGCCGGTGAAGCCGACCAGAGGGGTTTGGAGAGGAGACAAGCTTTCTTCTCCAATCTTGAGCTGGCGGAAGCAATTGAGGAAGATGATGTCTGAAGTGCTGCCGTTGTCTATGAGGACTCGTCTGACCTTGTAGTTGGAGAGGATGGCGGAAATGACAAGGGGGTCATCATGTGGGTAACGGACTCCTGCACAGTCGGTGTCGGTGAAGGTGATGGGTTCGATCCATTGTTTTGACTGTTTGGGAGGTCGGTCCACCGTCGCCACTGCTTTGTCTGAGTCCTGCCTGATTTTTCTAAGCTCTGTCTTCTGAGCCGAGCGGGATGGTCCCCCGCAAGAAAGGCCGCCTGAAATGACTCTGATTTCTCCGACTGGTGGAGGGGGATTACCTGGAGGCCGAGGCTGTGGTGGTGGGCGATCGTGGCCTTGGTTAGGTGGGGCTTGATTGCGGGGTGGTGTGTGTCGGCGATTGTTCCTGGGAAGGTCGGTTCTCTGCCTCTGTGGAGGGCGGGTGTCTGTGAATCGGCTGAGGCGGCCCTGGCGTATGAAGGTCTCAATCTGATCTTTGAGGTTAATACACTCGTCGGTGGTATGGCCATGGTCTTGGTGGAAACGGCAGTATTTGGACTGGTCTTTCCGAGTGGAAGGGTTTCGTGAAGGTAAGGGCCACTTGAGGGGGTAGTCCCGCTGGATCTGATTGAGGACGTGCTCCATGGGGGAGTTGAGAGGTGTGTACCGCTCAAACCGACCGGGCGGTCGGGTCGGAGTCGACCGGTCAGCTCGGGGGGGTCGATCATTATAGTGGGGTGTTTGGCTATTATACTAGGCGGTTCTGGGTTCGGAGTCTTTCCTCTTGTCTCTGGGGGTCGGATTTTTAGGGGTCGGCTCTTGCCGAGCGGCCAGAGAATCTTCAGCATTCATGTATTTCTGGGCTTTGGATAGTAGGGCTGCCATGGTGGTTGGAGGGTTTTTGGAGAGGGAAAAAAGGAAATCCGACGACCGCAGGCCGGCCATGAAAGCGGTGAGGATGACCTTGTCGTCATTCTCCGCTACTTGAAGGGCCTCAGTGTTGAAGCGGGTGACGAAGCTGCGGAGCGACTCCCCTTCGGTCTGACGAATATTTAGGAGCTGGGTGGCTGGGCGTCTCTGACGCTGGGCTCCGATAAAATGGCTTAGGAAAGAGTCACTGAGGTGTTGAAAGGTGGAGACGGAGTCCACCGGTAACTGGCTAAACCACAACCGAGTTGATCCCTTTAGTGTCACTGGAAAAGCTCGGCACATGATCTCGTCAGGGAAAGCATGGAGGATCATGAGGGTGCGGTAAGTTTCCAGATGGTCGACTGGGTCCGTCGTGCCATCGAAGGAGTCAATGGTAGGCATTTTGAACTTGGCGGGCAATGGTTTGTCGCGGATGGAGGCAACAAAAGGCGAGTTGGCGGTGACTGAGGGCTTGTGCTGAATGTTCTGCATGACCCCTTGTAGTTGGAGTTTTATAGCTCGGAGTTCGGCGTCCCAGAGGGGAATGTTGTCGCCATGGTCGGTCAATGGGGGCTGGACACTGCTGGCTTCCCCCTTAGGGGCTAGTGGCACGACTGGCGGACGTGGAGGTGGAGGTGGAGGTGGTGGGTTCATATGTGGAGGAGGAGGGGGTTGTGAACCTTCTAGGTTGAGGGGAGGGGGTTGTGGAGCAGTGTGGCCCGGGGTTCTTTCTTGGTTAGGTGGAATGTCTAGAGGTGGAGTGGGGAGGTTTCTTTGGAGTAAAGCATTGATCAGGGCCTGGTTTTGCTCGGCCATGCGGTTAATACTGTTAGTAAGTTTGATGATGTACTGTGGTGGGTTGTTTGGATGGGAAGGGTCTGTTTGGTGATCGGTGGTATTATGGTGGGAGGCCATGGACCTAGTCGTGACCATATACCTGGACGGGTGAGAGGAAAAAGGTAATGGTGAGAAAGGAGGGCTCCGGCGATAGTGAACACAACTAGCGCACGAATAAACCACGAATTTCCCACAGACGGCGCCAACTGATAATGCTGTCCGTCCCGGGTGGATGGGTCGGGCTGGTCTAGGCTCTTCAAGTTCCGGTTCAGGGTGATGATTCCGTCAAATGACCTGCAAGCAAGTCCAAAGGGGAACGGGGCAGTCCCCCAGTGAACCCTCCGGCGAGAGAATTAGCAGTGGAAGAAGGAAATGTAGAGAGAGAGAGAGAGAGAAGCTTAACCTTCCTCGTGTCTTTCTATTCTTGCTTATATCCTTTGGTAATCATTTCACTGTCCCTTGTGACGTGCCCCCCCTCCGCCGAAAGCCTATGCCGTAGCTTACCTTGTTCAGGGTGAGGGGGCTCTGTTCCGACGGGGAGGTGTTGTCGTAATAAATGCTGTGAAGGGCTGCATTAATGGTGATGTGTTGTGGTAATAACTCTGCAGATCTTTGTCTGCTGATGTGGCCTGTGTTCCACCTGCCATGTGCCCGAATGCCATTGGCCCCCCATGCCTAGATGGCCTCCAGCTGTCCTAGGCTTTGCCAACCGGGTTATGCTATTGGTCCCAAGCGATGGGTTTGGGGTGGTTTGCTGTGGGCCGTATGCCTTGTGGGCCTATCCATGTCACAAGGTTTTGAGATTTTAATTCATGTTTAAAAGGTTTATAGATTTGAAGTTGGGTTTCCTCTAATTAAAATTATTTAGTTTTGATCTTAATTTCATACATGCAAAGTTTCATATCTCCAATTTCATGAGTTAAATGAAAATAGAAAAAAGTTAAGAATCAATTTCATGTGATTTAAAAGAAATCAGCAAAAGGGTGAAGGAATTGAATTAAATTCAAATTGTAGAAATTAAATTACAATTGACCATTTTGTGGGTTCGATTTTTGTTGTCTTGCATAAATTATAATTTTAATTGTACATGCATCATGAAAATTAAGAAGATTTGAGGAATTGATTTCATATTTTGAAGAGAAGAAGGAAGAATATTTATACAAATCATGTTTATGGAAATTTGGAGTTAATATTAAAATTAGATGAGGTTGTGATTTTATTATGAAAATTAGAAATTGGTTTAATTTTGAATTGTAATCCATGCATGTAATCTAATTTAAAAATGTTATTCAATTTAAATATATTTTGGATCATCTATGATCATAAGTTAAGTATTTGGTTAAAGATGGAGTTAAGTTCAAATTCTAAGAAATTGATTTTGCTTTAAAGCAAATGAATTAAATCTAAGTTTGGACAAATTAAGGAGTGACTTATAATTTTGCTTCGAGAATCAAGAATTGGTTTGATTTGATTTAAATTTCATACATGCAATTATTTTTCTAAGAGATTTATAGCTTTAATTTCATATTTTGTAAGAAAAAGGAAGAAAAGTTTTGAATCATTATATTCATGAAGTAATAACTTTAATCTTGACAAATTAAGGAGGTTTTGCATTAAGATTTGGAAATTAGTTATGTGTTCATATTTATTTACATGTTGAAATATGCATGAATCTAAGTTTTGAAATGAAATTTGGAAGCTAATCTTCAGTTTTGGAACTCAGAAAATTTACAAGCAGCTCAAGCGACCAATTGGTGGCTCGAGCGATCATTTTGAGCTTCCAGTGTTTTTACAGGTAGTACAGTCCGCTCGAGCGACCAAGTGGTGGCTTGAGCGGCTAGGCTATTTTCAGTATGTTTTGAAAAATCACACTTTGTTTATATTTTCATCTCACCTCCTCTCAAAGCATTGTAGACATGATTTATGACTCAATAAAGATTAATAAGCTAGCAATCAACATAACTTAGTTGGTTAAGGAATAAGTTATTGATTTAATAATAATTGATTAAGATGCCAAGTGAGAAACCGGTTTATTGAAAAATGACTTAGTAATAAACGAATGTGTGAAATAAGAACCTGGCTTATTTGAATAAAAAAGAATAAGCGTAGCAGAACTTCAGACTACTTAGACAGAAAAAGACAAGAAAAGTCAAGTTTGATCAAGGAATTAATATTGTGTTTCAATGTGTATATGTTATGGTTTTGTGTAGGTCATGCGCTATCTTTTGCTTGATCTATCTGATTTGTCTGCATTAGCTGATCTGCTAATGGAGCCATCTGTGAGTAATAATTTTGTAAAGCTATGTTCAATTATAAGTATTTTCTGAATGATATAAGATGATCTGTTTTCTGAAATATTATTATTTTCTGCATAAATGAATGTTTGTCCAATATTTCTGAAATATATTTGTGGCATTCTTAGCTTCAGATGACATCTGTTATCTGTTATGTTACGTCAAAAATATGGGTCAACTGTACGTCTCATGAGCTAACTGTTATGGATCCTTATATATACGTCCCGTTTATGGGCCAACTGTACGTCTCATGAGTGAACTGTACTGTCTCCGTGCACGTGAGTCAACTGTATGCCTTTATGGCCGTTCCTTTATGGGTCAACTGTTTCTGCTAGTGCTAATGAATGTACCACGTATGATTAACTGCAAATTCTGATTATGAGTATGATTAACTGCAAATTCTGACTATAAGTATGATTTTGAATCTGTTTTTGTTATGAACTCTAATTTCTGAACATGATTATGAATCCATTTCTATTAACTACTGAATTCTGTTTTCTGTAACTGTTATGGACAGCATTCATTAAAACCCTTTACTTTATTATTATTCACTAGACTCTAGCTCACTGTATTATTTATGTATGTAGGTGATCAGACGCGTGACCAGGCCTAAAGCTTATGTCTGGACTTTGTTTTGTCAGCCAACCCATGTGCCTCCCGTGGAGGTTTCGGATATGCCAAGTGGTTATGGCTATGTGCATAACGTTTAAGTCTTGTTTCCTTGTTTTTGTTTATTCTGTGCTTAAGGCCAAGTCCCTTTTTGTCTAGCTTATATATATATATGATGACGTGTAAATGTATGTATATAAAGTTTAAATTTTTTCTGTCTCATATGAGTCTGCACAGCTCAATAGATGTTGTATAATTGCTATTTGCGTTCGCTAGCCCTTAATATTATGTTAATCTGTCTTAGAGGCCTTCGGTAATCCCATGATTACTGGTTGGTTAAGATGCTAAACCTATAGGGGTGGGTTTGGGTCATGACAAAAGTACATCTACTCAGTTTCTTTGTCGAAAACCTATCTCTTTTACCGTTGGTGAGCACGAAATAAGGAGTTGGTATTTGCTGGTTGCCCATGAACCCTAATCAATGGTGGTCGCTAGTCACCGATGACTGTAGATTAGAAGGATAAAGAGAAAAAAAAAAGGCGTGGTCGTGGTCATAGACATGGTTGTGATCGTCGCCAATATCAAAGAAAGAGAGATACAGAGAAGAAACAAGGGGTAAGGAAAAAGATAAGATAAATGAATATAAGACTCTTGGGTCTATCTAAAAGGTTTGGGGATTAAATAGAATACACACTTCTCAAAAAACACTTGTGGGTAATTTGCCCTTTTTTAAATTATAAAAAAACTATTAAAGTCACATTTAAAAAAAAAAAGGAATATTTTTTGGAGAAAATTAGTCTAAGGTCTCTATCCCATTTTTAGTAATGAAAGATATCCACAATATTATTTTGTGATATCTAAGGTCCTTCAACCCTGACACACATATATCATAGAAAAATTTGATTCTCTCTGTAACAACCCCAATCTCTGATTAATGTTAATTCATGATTAATTATATGTGCAATTGCGTTATTTTGTGTTTATATCTGTTAGGCGGAGAAAGATCTGTTCATGTTTAGTTACGGGTGCGAATTAAAGGCTTTATTGGCATTTGAATCAGAAATTGACTTGATTTATGTGCCAATTAGGATTTTTAGAATTTTACGGTAGATTCAATTGAAAATCAATTCGGAACGAATAAATTAGCATAATTGGTGCCAATGTGATTAACTTAAGTCAATTTAATCAAGCCAATTTAAATAAGCCTATATAAGGCCACTTTAACTCCTTTAGTGGAGGATTACACTTTCTTTCCTTTCATTTGATGCTCAAAAACGTGGGAGAGAAGGAGAGGGAGGAAAATTGAGATCAAAATTGAATTAGGGGAGGATTGCTTGAAATTGTGGACATTTGAAGAAGACTTGGGAGTTCAACTTCAACTCTTGTGAATTCAAGACTTAAGGTAGGAATCCACCCTCTTAATTGTGTAATTGAGTTAATTCATCTATGAATTCAAGTGAATTGAGCTATGAGATGTAAGAATCAAGCTTAAGAAGTAAATAAGAAGATCAATTCATGCATGCATGTACATTTCAATGCATTGAGAGCATGTTACTAGGAAATTCCCTCTTGCATGTTTGAAATTCATCTTAATTTAGGGAAATCATCAAGTTTCAAGTTGTTTTATGGCATTTGATCATGTTTTATCAAGAGAATTCATGTATGTTATGTTCATGGAACATTCAAAAAGATTAAGTTGAAATTGTGTACAAATGACATGCCTTTGGGCCATGATTTTTTGAAATGATCCTTTAAACATGTTTTATGATTTTCTAAGTATTTTCCAAAATTTTGGCCCAAAAGGATGAGTTTTGAAGTGTTTGAAGCTTGGAGATCAAATCTGGAAATTCCAGATTTTGCATTCACGCTCGAGCGTAGGATTTCACGCTCGAGCAAGCACTCTGAGTGTGTGCACTTTCGCTCAAGTGACTTGAAGCTCGCTTGAGTGTGAAATGCATGTATCCAGAAATTCATATGTTTTGCAGCACGCTCGAGCGGCAGAAGTCACGCTCGAGAGAGGGTCTGAGTCTCACGCTCGAGCATGGATCGAGCGTCCGTCGAGCGTGAAAAACAAGCAACTAGTACTTTTGTCAAAGTTTACAGTCCGCTCGAGCAAAGGAAGTCACGCTCGAGCGAACCTTCACATTTTGCATGTTCGCTCGAGCGATGAAAGCCACGCTCGAGCGTGGACCCTACTTTTAGCAAGTTTTGAAAAATGTTTTCAAGTGCATTGTTGCATCCTCATTCCATCCTAGACATTCCTAAGCCATGTCTAAGACTTCATAATGAGGATTAAAGATGAGAAACACACTAGGAACAAACAAAATAAGTTATGTGCAATCGAGCGTGTGTTTCAATGTATAAATCTGCCATGTTATGTTGGTCACGCGCCCCAGGATAAGTGAATTGTCCACTTTGCTATCTAATTGGAGCTACCAATTATCTGTGAGTAATAACTTTGTAAAGTTATGTTTGACTTTAATTATTTTCTGATGATATAAAATGATAAGTTTTCTGAAATGCTACATTTTGTATGAATGAATGATTGTCCAATTTTCTTTGAAACGTAATTGTGGTATCCTTAGCAGAGGCCCTCGCCCAGGGGACATAATACTGTGACTTATGGTCATAAGGCCCTAGCCTGGGGGATAATATCGTGGCCCAGGCCCTCGCCCAAGGAAAATAATACCGTGGCCCAGGCCCTCGCTCGGGAGAAACAATACCGTGGCCTATGTATGAGATATGTTACCCGGTATAGGAGGTTCCTTTACGGAACTTGACATGCCTTACCAAAGAGACATGATTATGCTAACGGATGTACCACACCTGATTTAATTATGGATAAGATTATGATTATGTTTCTGTCATCTGAAAATGATTCTGATTTGCTATGAGATTTGAAATATGTTATGGGCATCATTCGTTAAAGTCTTTACTCTGTTATTATCCACTGGACTTTAGCTCACTATTTATATTATATATGTAGGTGAGCAGGAACGTGACCAGGCTCAAAGTTGAAGGCCCATGTTTCAGTTTTTGTCAGCCACCCTTTGTGCCTCCCGAGAAGGTTCCAGATGAAGTCTAGTTTTATGGCTGTTTTTGCAATTATGTTAGACTTTGTCATTTTGCAAGTTTAGATGAAATTCTAACATTACACTTCTGGGAGTGATATGTAAATATTGTATCTTTTGGTCATCACTCATAAGTTTATAAAAGTTTTAAATTATTCTGTCCCATTTTCACAACCCAAACCCGCCCCTATAGGTTTAGCATCGTAACCGGCCAGTAATCCTTGGATTACCGAAGGTCTCTGAACAGATTAGCATATAAAAAGTGGCTAGCGGAAGCAAATACGTAAATATAGTTGTCCAATGAGCTGTGCTGACTTATATGAAACAGGATATTTAAAACTTTACATACATAACCAGTAGTCATACATTATACCCACACACATTACAGTAATTTAAGCACAGCCAACAACATCAAACAAGTCTTAAATGAACAGAAACAACGGAACTTAAACACAGGACTCTTCGGGAACCTCCACGTGAGGCACAATGGTTGGCTGACAACAGAACACAGATCCAGACAAAAGCCTTCAGGCTCGAACTCCAGAATGCTCACCTAAAATATATATATATAGAAACAGTGAGCTAAAGCCCAGTGAATAACATTAAGGTAAAGGGGTTAGTGAACGAAATCTGAACATATCATAAGCAGAAAACAGATCATAGCATAATCATTCTCATATCAGAACATAATAATGGTACATCCCATAGAACACATTACAGAACGTCTTCCGACTAGAGTAATCGGTTCTGAATACCGATTAAACACATATCACCACAATGAAATGGCTAACGAGATCTCGTAATTACTTGTATGTCATGGACCCGCATTTTCATGCCGTTCCCCATGACTTGGGACTATCTATGGATGCCATAATAGATTTCAAACTCGGGATGTTCGTTCACATAAACAGATATCATATCAGAAATCATAGCTTATCACATTTCATTTGGAACATAATTTATATAAACGTATCTTTATGATAACGTTATTCACAGTGGTTCCAGTAAGCGGTCAATCAACTCTCAGACGTTGACCTACAAACACAAAGGCACATAACCCAAACATATCTTAGCATTACACATTCATGTGGCCAATACGGCTTAGCTTTCATTACGTTGATTCATGATCATTCTTAACACATTACTTAACACACACACCCTTGCAGCCTCGGAACTTAGTACATTTTTTTCTTAGTGTGTTTCTAATCCATAACCTCATTGCTATGGCTTAATTAGGGCTTAGGAATGCCTAAAATGCAATGAGGATGCCAAAACACGCCTTGGAACACTTAGGAAAAATTTCTGAAAATGAGGTCCACGCTTGAGCGTGGCTTTTCTCGCTCGAGCGAGAATGCAGACAATGGAGCTCCGCTCGAGCGTGAACTTCCCTGCTCGAGTGGACTGTAAAATTCGGCAAAATTACTGGATGCACAAAATGTCCGCTCGAGTGGCAAATACCCCACTCGAGCGGCCTTAAAAAATCTGGGTTTTCCAGAACAGGGTTTTGAGCTCCAAAAGCAATTTCAATGGCAAATTCGTGCATAGCTTGTTCATAAACTTGCAAAACTTATTCATAAACATGAATGTACGATTTTCATCAATTCTTTTTAGTTAAAACCCTCATTTACCAAAATTAGAACCAAAACTTTCATGCATGTAGAACACACAATTCTTTTCTCCAAAACTCATGAAATTAGTAAATTTGAGCTTATCAACTCCATGCATGTAATTCAAAACATGAAACTCAATGATTAAACATGGTGATTCTAACATGCATGCACCAAATAACTCCCAAAATAAGTTAGATGCTCAAAATCAAACTCAAATGACAACCTCTACATATATATACACATGCAAGTGGAAGTATAGTCAAATCCTCCATCCTCTTCACAACCATATGTAAATTACATGCAAATGATACTAAAAACTCCATGAATGCATCTTTATAACACAACTTCTTCATGAATTATGGGTTAGATGCTCACCAAAAGCTCTCAATTACACAAGATCCTTGCCAAACTTGAGCTACTCTAGCAAAATTCTTCACTTCTTCCTTGAATCCACACTCTCTCTCTCTAAATGGAGTCTCACTCTCACTCTAGAATGTATTCTCAGATTTTTGCACTAAGGGATAAAAGAAATGAGCTCAAAAGGAGTTTAAGGCCCATATATAAAGCTATGATGTCAAAATGCATTAATTGGATTATTAAGCTAGCCAAACACAACTTAACGAATCAGACTGAATCAATTTTTAATAAAATTTGCCAAATGATTCTAAAAATTCCAAATAACACATTGGTGTAGTCGATTTCGGTTTCGGATGCCGATAAGGCTTTCAATTTTCATATCAAAGCGGAATTCTAAACAGATATTTCTACAAGTAACAGATAGAAAGCCAAACCTCATGCAATTTACATAATAATCCTTAATTTATTTTATTCACTTAATTAACATCATTAATTACTGATTAGTAGCTAATTACGGGTCCGAGTTATTACACCCATGTATGTCATCACAGCTTATTGGACCTCGCATATTTTGTACATTTGCTTCTGCAGCCCCTAACTATATGATGTTCTGTTAAGAGGCCTTCGGTAATCCAAGGGTTACTGGCCGGTTACGATGCTAAACCCATAGGGGCGGGTTCAGGTCGTGACACTCTCAAATCTAACTGTTCTCTTCCTCTTTCTTTACTCTTCTCTCCTCAACAAACTCCATCTCCATCGCAGCCATCGACAGCTCTTCCTTACTGCCGTATCTCCCCCCACCGTCTCTATCTTCTCCCATATCTCCTTTCGCGATCAGATCTACTCTATCATCTCCCCTTTCTCTCTCTCTCTCTCTATATACACACACACACATTGATAGATTTACAAATCTCTATTTTGTTTTGTACTTATGGTATGAATATGTGATTATTGAACACAAGCCCAAGAAATCTTTCATGGTAGGTCTGATTAGGGTTTGTTTCATCTAGAATCTTTGATCTTTCTCTGTGTATGTGTGTGTATATATATATATATATATAATAAACAAATACATACAACCCATACACATGTAATAAGAGCTTATTGAAGATCAGGGTTTTGTTTTCTGATATATATTCCATCTTTCTGTCTCTCCGTTTTTCCTCTGTTTTGTTTTCGTCATTTTCAGTAATATAGTTGATGCAAATATATGTTTCTTGAATATCCTTATGTTTATGTATGTACTTAATGTTGTGGGAATTGAATAATAATTATTTAAAATCAATTTTATAGAATAAAACTGAAAGCAAAATAGATTCTGAAAAATAGGTTTTTACAATTCAATAAAACTATATATACATATATACAGAATAAGAAGAAGATGAAGAAAATGGTCCAGAAAATAGCCTGTGTAATTGTGAGAGGCACGTCAAAGACATTGTCCTAAAGTTGTTATGCGCTCCCTCCGTGTAGGTTTTAATGATCACAAACGACTCCAAGATACTTTACAAGATCTGACATAATGCATAGTTGCCCCAGAAGAATTTGCCAATAATGTATCGATTGACTAGAAATTAGGGATGCAACTCGGGCGGGTTCGGTCGGGTTGGGGGTCTGCCCAAGCCCCACCCGAATTGTATTTGGCACTGCCCAAGCCCGCCCAAGCCCGACCATGAACCCGAACATTGTTGCCCAAGCCCGGCCCAAGCTTTGTATTTTGAACTCGGGTTGCCCGAATTGCCCGAATTGCCCGAATAGCCCGAGTTCAAAAACCTGTAAGTAGATCTAAGGGTAGACATAAAAGATGCTAATCTAATGGTAGAAAACTAACCAAAAAAAAATAAAAAATAAAAATTAAGACTAACTCTTTTACTTAATAGAAGACTAACCAAAAAAAAAAATAAAAATAAAAATTAAGACTAACTCTTTTACTTAATTTATATATATTACATAATTTATTAAATTATATATATATTATATATTATATATTATATAATTTATATAATATATTAAATTGAATTCGGGTTCGGGTTGCTCGGGTTGGCCATTGGTTCTGCCCAAGCCTGGCCCGAATTGCAATTCGAGCATCAAAAATCTGCCCAAGCCCGTCCAGATTACAAGATATAGTTGCCCAAGCCCTAAAAAAACTCGGGCTGGGCTCGGGTTGCTCGGGTTGAGCCCGCCCAAGTTGCACCCCTACTAGAAATATAGAATATAAAAATATAGTAAAGATGAGAGAGAGAGAGAGAGAGAGAGAGAGAGAGAGAGAATATTGTATGTAATTTTCCCAATGTTAGAGTCCTGTATAAAAAGGCTCTATGGTGTTTGTTAGGAACAGAAACACTTATTGCTTTTGAAACCAAACACATATTTAAAATTTAAATAAATAAGACTATAAAAAGAAATAAATAAATAATTAATAAATAATAAATAATTAAAGTTTTGAAGCTGTTAGGAAATCTCCAATAATCTCCCACAAGATTCAAAACTTTGTAAAACCGTCAAATAAATACAAAATAAATAAAAATAATATGGGCAACTTTAAAACCATACAACGTGTGTATGTGTTTTTGAAACTTGAACCTCACTTAGTGTTAACAGTTTCATTCTGAAAGAATCTTAGTGAACCAGTGAATCTTGAACTAAATCCCTTTTACCAGAATTCAACATGTCACACATATGGTATCATACATAACTGTGGCGCAGGTTAGCACTATTAGCAGCCATGTGCTTAATTTTGATTCCTATGAGTGTTTTAGGAAATAGCCCTATTCTTACGACCGCACTTCACGACGCTTTCACTTAGGGAATCCTCCAAAGATAGAAGTGACAGATGTCTATCTTGCGATAGTTTGCCCACCTCAGATTCATTTAGAGTAAATACTCTTCCTTAGCCATCACATTTACATCAGCACTGATATCTTAGGGATGAGCAGGAGAATATAAATAATAAGTTTAATAAAGTCTCTTTCTTTAAAGTGTTGGAATACGAGTCACACTATAAGGATTATTCCTACCTGTTGAACTTCTTTCATGGGATCTCCAATCACAGAAGTCGGGTTACTTCCTTAGTTGACTCCTTATGGGCTTAGACCCATCTCCCTCGATAAATCTAAGACTACACTCTTAGATAAATCTTTTGTTAACTGATCAGCAATATTCTTTTCAGATTTCACAAAATTCAAAGACACAACATTTTTATTCACCAAATTTTTTTTTATAGATTTATACCTCACTTGCATATGTCTATTCATCTTTTTATTAGTATATGCTTGTCTCACAAGTTCTATTACACCCTTATTGTCACAATGTATGGAAATAGCAGGTATAGGATTTTTCACAAGTGAAATATCAATGAGTAAATTTTTAATCCATTCAGCTTCAATATACGTAGTATCTAAGGCTATAAGTTTTGATTCTGTTGTACTTCTAGAGATAACGGTTTGTTTTTTAGAACCCCAAGATATTACTGCTCCACCTAACATAAATATATACCCAGTAGTAGACTTAACATCTAAGTTATCTGTTATCCAATTAGCGTCGCTATAACCTTCTACCATAATAGGAAAGCCACTAAAGTAGAGTGAATAATCTAGAGTTCTTCTTAGATATTTAAATAATCTTTCCACAGCAATCCAATGATCTTTACCAGGATTATGAGTATGTCTACTTAATCTCCCAATAGTACATGCAATATTAGGTCTAGTCTTATTAGCAATATAGAGAAGTGATCCAGTAATTTGAGAATATCTACGTTGAGATACAGGTATACCATTATTTTTCTTCAAATTCATGCTAGAATCAAAAGGAGTTGAAACAAGTTTGAGATTATAATAATTAAACTTTTTTAACATTTCTTTTAGGATTTTAGATTGATTCAATGTAATACCTTTGGTTGTTTTCTCTAATTTCATACCCAAAATTATATAAGCTTATCCTAAATCTTTCTTATCAAATTTTGAAGATAAATAAGATTTCACATTTTTAATTATCTCTAAATTTGTTCCAAATAACAAGATGTCATCAACATATAAACACAAAATAATACATTCTCCATTATCTTCTTTATAGTATACACATCTATTATGTTCATTGATCTTAAAACCAAATTCTAGAATTATCTTATCAAACTTTTCATGTCACTGTTTAGGAGCTTGCTTAAATCTATACAAAGATTTAACCAACTTGCAAACTTTATGTTCTTGATCTTTAACTACAAAACCTTCAAGTTGCTTCATATAAATTTCTTCATCTAAATCTCCATTCAAAAAAGCAGTTTTAACGTCCATTTGATGAATTTCTAAATTATAAATGGATGCTAGAGCAATTAAGATTCTAATGGTTGTAATCCTAGAAACAGGTGAATAAGTATCGAAATAATCCTCTTCTTTCTTTTGTGTAAATCCTTTGGCTATTAATCTTGCCTTATATTTATCTATACTTCCATTAGGTTTTAATTTCTTCCTAAATACCCATTTGCAACTAACAGCTTTACTCTCAGGAGGTAGATTAGTCAACTCCCAAGTATTATTTTGAAGTATAGATTCAAATTCACTATTAATGGCTTCCTTGACATAGCTTCTATAAAAGTATTTGGTTCTCCTTCAGTTAAAAAAGCATAAAAATCATCTCCAAGGGTTTTCTCTATTTTAGTTCTCTTATTTCTTCTAGGTTCTATGTTTAGATGTTCAGAATCATCTCTCAAAGAAATAACACTAGTACTAGTAGTAGAAGTTCTATTTATAACCTGATTTGAGATCCTAGTTTTATATTGAAAAATATCTTCAAAAAATGTAGCTTCACAAGATTCAATTATTGTATTATTAGTAATTTCACTAATTTTAGAATTTATTACTAGAAATCTATTAGCACTACTATTTTGAGCATATCCTATGAAAAAGGTATCAATAGTTTTAGGTCCTATTTTCTTACGTTTAGGTTTTGGAATTGCTACTTTTTCTAAACACCCCCACATTTTCAACATTTTGAGATTAGGTACTCGTTTTTTTCCAGATTTCATAGGGTGTTTTATCATTATCATTCACAATTACTTTGTTTAATATAACACAAGCAATGAGTATCGTTTCCCCCCACAAGCTCTCCTGTAAACCATAACTAATAAGTGTTGCATTTATCATATCTATTAAAGTTCTATTTTTCCTTTCAACTATCCCATTAGATTGTGGAGAAGAAGGTGGGGTTACTTCATGAATAATTCCATGTTCTTCACAAAAAGTACTAAAGGTACCTACATTATATTCACATCCTGTATCAGATCTAAGTTTCTTAATCTTTCTTTCTAATTGATTTTATACTTCAGCTTTATAAATTTTAAATTTACTAAACACTTCATCTTTGGTTTTAATTAAATATAAGTAACAAAACTTAGAACAATCATCTATAAAGATTACAAAATATTTATTTCCTGCTCTAGTTAGTGGTCTATTAGAATCACAAACGTCACTATGTATAAGGTCTAAGAGTTGTGAATTTCTTTGTACAGATTTATAAGGTTTCTTAGGCCGTTTTGCTTGCACACATATTTCACATTTGCGTTTAACATCAATAGATGATTTAGGTACTAATTCTAAATCCATCATTTTCATAATTTTCCTTAAATTCACATGTCCAAGTCTTCTATGCCACAAATCACAAACTTCAATATTCAAGATATTATGAGAGATATAATGAACTTCAAAAGATACATTTAATTTAAATAAACCATCACATACAAAACCTTTACCAATAAAAATATCATTTTTACTTATTACAATTTTATTCAATTCCATTAAAATTTTGTAACCTAACTGTACTAAGCACGATCCACTAATAAGATTTCTTCTAACTTTAGGAACATATTGCACATCTCTCAAAGTCAAGATTTTTCCAGAAGTCATCTTCAAATCTATATCTCCAATGCCAAGTATTGGTGCAATTGATCCATTTCCCAAAGTTACACTTCCTCCACTTGATTTCTGGAAAGTTTTAAAATAACCACAATCAAAACACACATGTATATTAGCCCCAGAATCTACCACCAATCTTAATATTCAAAAGTAGAATTAATTTCAGGATTATACCTAAAAGATGGTCCAGCAATTTCTTTTTTCTCCAAAATCATATTCACTTGAGCATTATGACCTTAATTTCTTTACTTATTGTTGAACCTTGGTTTATACTCATCAGTTTTCTTAAAAAAAACAATCCTTAACATAATGATTAGTTCTTCCACATATATAGTACAACCTTTTGTCACTCCCTTGTCCTTTAAAATTATTAGCATTGGCTTGGTAGTTGTTATTACGATGTTTGCCATTTTGACCTCTAGATTTAAATTTAAGTTTGTTCTTGAAAATATTACCTTTAGGTCGAAAGTTATTCCTATTGTTAGAACTATTCTTATTCTCATTCTCCACCACATTTACCTTAGGCGTTTTCTCTTTTCCAATTTCTAGATTTGATCTATGCTTCTCTTATACCCTAAGTGCATTGATTAGTTGAGTTAATGACTCCTTGTTTGTGCCTAAGACAATTAACAAAGTCATTCCAAGATAGAGGTAATTTATTGATAAGGCAAGACACTCTAAACTCCTCACTAAAAGTTATCCCTTTCTTTTATACTTTTCTAAGTAGTTCTTGAAACTATGAATTTGGTCTCCTACACGTATGTCATCTTTCATTTTATACCCATTAAAATTAGAGACAATGAACCTATCAATACCAGCATCTATAGTTCCATATTTGGCCTCTAAGGTTTTCCATAATTCTTTTGCAGTTGAGGTGGTTGACTGATATACATCATATAAATGGTCAGACAAGACACTAAAGATTCTGCTATAATAATGAAATTCGATTTGTTTGGGTGACAACCAAGATCCAACAAAATCCTGATCTTCTATGGTAGACACAGGACCCAACACGGTCAACCAATCTTTTGTTTGTTTTTTTTTTCATATTTCAAAATTGTTACCGTTAAATTTTTCAGGTTTCACATTAACAGTTTCTTCTAAATTAGTTATAAAAATAAATTAGTTAAGGTACAAGAGAGTAAACAATTATAAAATCTGTAAGAGACAACAATCACAAATGTTATTAAATTTGTAAATGACAATTAGTTGCCAACAATTTAAGGATAGATATAAAATGTGGCAATTTGATACAAATCAAATTTGAACACAATAATTTATAACATAAACAATGCTAATTAAATATCATGAATCTGAACAAAATAATTTATCATATGAAAATTTTGATTTTACTTTACAACTTTCCTAAGAATAATTAATAATTAAAAAAAATAAAAAATAAAACATAAAATAAAACATAAAAAAACTACACAGAATCAAACGCAGTTTACACTACTTCCGAAATTAATTGAATAGAATTAATACTTCATGCAAATCAATGCAGTCTAACAAGGTCACATGTACAATACAAACAATTTTTATATTGTATTGTAATCAAACAAGGGACGTTTGCTGAATTGATTGTGTGAAAAGAAAAAAAAAAAAAAATTTTTATATGTTACAATGCAACGCAATAGATTTAATTGAGAAAAAAAAATTAATTTCAGAAAAAATTTAACAGTGTTTGTGCACAACAAATCAAATTATAGAATATAGTTAAAGAAAAGACTGAATAAGTTATAGACTAACGACTTTAAATTGTTGTGGGAGTTGAATAATAATTATTTTAAATCAATTTTATAGAATAAAATCTAAAGCGAAACAGATTCTGAAAAATAGGTTTTTACAATTCAATAAAATTATATATACATATATATAGAATAAGAAGAATATAAAGAAAATGGTTCAGAAAATAGCCTGTGTGATTATGAGAGGCACGTCAAAAACGCTGTCCTAAAATCGTTATGCACTTCCTTCGTGTAGGTTTTAACGATCACAAACGACACCAAGATACAACCCAAAACTTTACAGGATCTAACACAATGCACAGTTGCACCAGAAGAATTTGCCAATAATGTATCGATTGCCTAGAAATATATAATATAAAAATACAGTAAAGAGAGAAGAGAGAGAGAGAGAGAGAGAGAGAGAGAGAGAGAGAGAAAAAAAAAAAACAGAGAACGTTGTATATAATTTTCCTAATGTTAAAGTCCTGTATTGAAAGGCTCTATGGTGTCTTTTAGGAACAGACACACCTATTGCTTTTGAAACCAAACACATGTTTAAAATTTAAATAAAGAAGACTATAAAAAGAAATAAATAAATAATAAAATATAATAATAAATAAATAATAATTAAAGTTTTGAAGCTGTTAGGAAATCTCCAACACTTAAAACTCTATCTTATGAACAATGTGATTACGGTTTGTTTGACAATCTTGTATGGTGTTGATGGGTTTTAAAGGATTTGGGGATGATGAGTTCTTGAATTTTGGATTTAAAGTTTTAGGGTTTGAGGAGTTGTATATGTATTATGTATATGGACAAATGCAAATCACAGTGATGCCAGATGCTCTGTTCCTTGAACTTTTCATCACTATTTCTTGAAATCCAGAGAATTGCTCTGGCCTTTCCAGGGACAAATCCAAATCACTGTGAAGCCAGATGCTCTGTTTCTTGAACTTTTCATTACTGTTTCTTAAATCTAGAGAAAATCCAGATAAATTCTCTAGAAATCTAGAGAAAATCTCTAGACTCTGGCCTTTCCATGGACAAATGCAAATCACAATGAAACTAAATATTTTGTTCATTGAACTGTTTGTCCATGGAAATCTAGAGAAAATCTCTAAACTGGAATCCAGAGAGAAATTTTTTGGAAAGTTTAGAGAAATTCTCTAGATATATGTATATTGGTTGTTGTTATTGTTTATTTGGGTGATTGATTTGTGTATTACCCATCGTGATTGGGAAGACAAAGAAATTTTCTGGTGTTTCTGGAACTCTTCATTATTGTTTCTTGAAATCTAGAGAAAATCCAGAGAAAATCTCTAGACAGGAATCTAGAGAATTTCTCTGGCCTTTCCATGGACAAATCCAAATCACAGTGAAACCAGATGCTCTGTTCCTTGAACTCTTCATTACTGTTTCTTGAAATCCAAAGAAAATCTAAAGAAAATCTCTAGACTGGAATCCAAAGAATTTCTCTGGGAAGGCTAGAGAAATTCTCTGAATATATATATATTGGTTGTTGTTGTTGCTTATTTGGGTTATCGATTTGTGTATTGCACATCGCGATTGGGAAGATAGAGAAATTTTATGGTTTGAACTCAGAGAAATTCTCGCGAAAATCAGAGAAAATCTTTAGACTAGAATCTAGAGAAATTTTCTAGCCTTCCTAGAATTTCTCTAAAGAGAAATTCCATGAGAAGTTTAGAGAAATTTTCTAGATTGAATTTTCTCTAAATCAATGTTGAGAGACTTTAGACATTATAAAAATATTAAATATCTTTTATACTATAAAATCTTAATAACGGAGAACATAAAAAAAAATCCCTTATTTTTTGATCGTGCAGACACAAATCATGTTTAGGATATGGGAAAAAAAAAAACTTTGAAATAGATGTTGCAATGAGCAGTGGTGTTCTCTCGAAACCATCATATCAAAATAAAATAAAAAAACAAAAATTATTTGGTGTTGCATCCCTTGGCATTGGATGGTAAGGGCCGAACCCCTCTGATTTTTTATAATTTATTATTAATTTTTATTTATGAATATTTGTAAAGTATATAAAAGGATGAATTTTTTTTTTAAAATTTTATAAAAACTATCTTATTAACTTTCTATTTCATTAATATTTCATAATGTATAATCAAAATGATCTCTAATAATTTTATATTTTAAATAATAATATCAATTTTATCGAGTTGGATTTATTAATACAAAAGGTACATATTATTTATTTTTTTAATTTAAAATAAAATGATATGTATAGCTTTTTATGAGTAATGCTAAACAACTTAAAATTTCACTCCTAATTTATTCACAATAACATAACAGGGGTTGACACTTAGTTGATTGATTTCTAAATAATCAACTGACATGTCACATTGAATATTATTGAATGTTAATTTAAAGGTCATGTTTTAGGGATCTTAAGCATTTTTCACTTTTTATTTACTAAATTATATTAATCAATAAATAGCTTGAAATAGTAGTTTAACCCATTGTATATTAAGATCTAATAGCTCAATTTTTTTTTTAAAATTAAAAAAAACTATTTATTAGATTTATATAATTTTTTTGTGAAATACTTCTTTCAAAATGCTTATATAAGAAATTATGTTCAATTGCTAATGTATCAAAATTAACTCAAAATTTTTTATGCATATATATTGGCTCTTCCCGAACAAAATTCAGGGTTCTACTTTCGCGTGGTAATGACTCTTGTTAATTATTAAACACCACGTTTCTTAGTTATTTTTCTATTCAAAATTATGAGTCTCACCCCTTTCACTAATCAATAACACTCTTGACACTACGTAACTATATTCTAAAATCACCAAATAACTTCCCCATCGTGATACTTTCATGAACCTATTTAATCACCAAGCCCAATAAATAAATAAATACAAAAATATAAAAAAGGAAAAATTAGTCTAAGATCTCTCTCCCATATTTAGTAATGCAAGAGATCTATAATATTATTTTATTATGTCTAAGGTCCTCAACTCCCACACTTATATATACTACAGAGAAATTTCCAAATCAATCCCACCACACACACTCTCTCTCTCTTCTCGATCTCATCACTTTACCTCCGCTGCAACTGCTGCCTCGTCTATTGTTGCTGCCACCGCCACCGCTGCCAACGCCTTTCCCTTCAGATCAACTTCGCAGATCGTTGGATTTGCCGCCATCATCACCAGATTGGACCTCCACCGGATCTCCACACAAGGTTCTGCCGATGTCTTTCTTCACTTTTGGTCTTAAGATGTTCATTCCTTTATTTAGGTTTGAGTTCGAAAAATGCTTAATGAATGTAGCTTCAACCCTATCCATAAGCTTATTAACCTATAATTTGCCAAATTGAATTATCAGATTTTTCAATGTTTTCTTTTCTTTTCCAGAGCACCTAAGAAGTTGAGTCTAGTCCACTTAATTTTTTTGGCTGAACCTAAATGCATTGTTAGGGAGTTTCTGGATTGGGTTTTTAGATCATTAATGGTCAGCTAAGTTGCTATAATGGATGGATGTATTGTAACTTGTAAGATTCTAGGTTTCCTTGTTGTTGCTTGGTTGATATTTACAAAGATGATTTTGATGAGTTTTGCCTAATTGCTCACTGCCTAATTGCTTACTGCCTATTTTATCTAGTCAAAATGAACCTAGAGAAATTTGAATTTTCGCTGAGTTTCAGTGAATTTCTCTGGGTTGGAGGGGGATTTTCTCTGGGTTTGAGTGAATTTCTTTGAAATGAAGAGGGGAATTTCTCGGGTTTTCAGAGAATTTCTCTAGATTGAAATGAAAGTCCAGAGAAATTCAGAATTTCTCTGGTGAGATTTTTCTTCACTTTTGGTCTTAGGATGTTCATCCCTTTACTTTGGTTTGAGTTCGAAAAATGCTTAATGAATGTAGCTTCAACCCTGTCCATAAGCTTATTAACCTGTAATCTGCCAAATTGAATCATTAGATTTTTTAATGTTTTCTTTTCTTTTCCAGAGCACCTAAGAAGTTGCGTCTAGTCCACTTAATTTTTTGGTTGAAGTTTCTGGATTGGGTTTTTAGATCATTAACGGTCAGCTAAGTTGTTGTAATAGATGGATGTATTGTAACTTGTAAGATTCCAGGTTTCCTTGTTGTTGCTTGGTTGATATTTACAAAGATGATTTTGATGAGTTTTGCCTAATTGCTCTTACTTGCTCACTACCTAATTTCTTTGGATCAAAATGAACCCAGAGAAATTTGAATTTTCTTTGGGTTTCAATGAATTTCTTTGGGTTGGATGGGGATTTTCTTTGGGTTTGAGTGAATTTCTCTGGGATGGAGAGGGGAATTTCTCTAATTTTTAGAGAATTTCTCTGGGTTGAAGTGAAAGTTCAGAGAAATTCTTCCCAGAATAAATTAGCAAGATGAGAAAATTAAGATCATTTTCCTTAATTTTTTTACAAAACAAATGGTCCCATAATCATAAAGATAGAATGCAGCCCAAATAAATTAGCATTTTTAATTCTAAAGATAGCAACAGAAGATGCAAATAAGAAAGTTCAAATAATGAATGCATACAAAGACATTAATAATTCAATGAGATATACTTTTGAGAGAAGAGTGAATTGTTGAAAGAAAGTGCTTGTGCTGTTGGTTTGCCATGGTTAGAGGTCCAAACTCCAAAATGAGTGTGTGAGAGAGAGAGAGAGAGAGAGAGAGAGAGAGAGAGATTGTGGGTTGATGGTTGTTGTGTTTGAAGGAAATAAGAGAGGAAAAGGGCGTTAAGTTGGTTAATTGTAGATTTAACTGAGTTAGGTTTTGGGGATTGATGGATAAATGGATGATGCAGAGAGTAGCAGAGACATTCAATAATTCAAGCCATTGTTTTCGGGTTGTGGTCTTTTTTTTTTTTGGTGATGCAGAAAATTTCTTTGGTTTGGAAGAATTTCTCTGGGTTGAATCCAGAGAAATTCTCTGGTGAGATTTTCTCTGTGAATATGCATCCAAATCACTGAAGTCATCAAATTGCAGACAACACAAGTGAATTTCTTTAGTTGGAGGGGATTTTCTCTAGGGTTGAATAAATTTCTCGGGGGTAGAGAGGGAAATTTATTTGGGTTGAATCTAGAGAAATTCTCTGATGAGATTTTCTTTGTGATGTGTCCAGAGAAATTTGAAATTTTCTCTGTAATTTGTTCAGTGAAATTCTCTAGATCGAATCGAATTTTCTCTGGATCGATATTGAGGGACCTTAGACATTATGAAAATATTGAGTGTCCTTTATGCTATAAAATCTTAATATCAGGGACCTTAAAAAAAAATTCCCTATAAAAAAACCATTGTTATGTTTTCAGTTATAGTTGTCATGCTTTTGAAAAAAAGTATTGTTATTCAGATTCAAAAATTATACCTACATTTAGATCTAATGATATGTCACTCTATTAAAATATTTAATTCAAAATGTTTCTCATTTATTCTTTTATCATCAATCAATTATCTCACTAAGTCTAAAAAATGGGCTTATATATCATTTTTCTTTGAAAAAATATAAGCACATTGAAAAAAAGGCATTGATATTATCGATTTTTTATTATATAAATGTAAATCTTTATGAAGAGCCCGTAACTTCAGCAATCAAATATATCAATAATTTTGTTGATTTTTATTTGTTGTGTATAGAAAAAAATCCCCACAATTGATTATGGTGAAAATAACATTTTAGTAAGAAAATATATAAGTGCGCTTGCAGTAATATTTATCAATTGAAATTTTTCTCTGAAATATTAACATAGCAGTTACAGGCCTTACTTTGTGTGTGTGTCAATTTCTGACCACACTGCCAATCGATCACTCAGCTGGAAAACACTGGCAGAATAGATTAAGCCCGAATAACTTGTCATAAAAAGAAGAGATTCCGGCGGTGGTTCGTCCACCCGGGGGCACTCCGACAATCAAGTCAGTTATCTCTCAAAGATAGCAAAAGAGGTTAACTCACTATTCAGAATATAAAAAGCATACCTTAAACCCATGGGGGTGCCTCTCTTTTATAGCCAACACAAACCTAGTCCCAATAGAACCCTAGTTTTAATGGACTTAGGATTACTACTAATCTTGGACTTCCAGTAGGATTGGGATAAACTCTCTAAGAGTCTTATCTTTAACCAAACTGAAGTTCTCTCTCATTCTAGGACTCTTGTCCTTTATCCGCTTATCTTGGATTCCAGTATCTTCGCAGATAACCTCAGCCTAGTCGAGATGATCTCGATGTCATGACTAGGACACATGGCATCTCGGCTGGCACTTCGGTGACACCTCGACCACGTGTTGTCATTCAAAAATTATGTCCCCACAACTGCCCCCTAGGTTCTATTACCTCGGCATCCTAAGGTGATGGAACCTATATCATTCATTCCTTTAATCATGACCCCGGCTTAACTTCAGCTTGTATATTTTTTTTAAAATTTCAACAAGTGTTAAACATGACCTCGGTTTAACTTCAACTTGTAAATTTTTCTTAAAATTTCAACAAGTGTTAAACATGACCTCGGCTTAACTTCAACTTGTAAATTTTTAAAATTTCAACAAGTGTTAAACATGTCCTCGGTTTAATTTCAACTTGTAAATTTTTAGAATTTCTACAAGTGTTAAACATGTCCTCGGTTTAACTTCAACTTGTAAATTTTTAAAATTTCAACAAGTATTAAACATGTCCTCGGTTTAATTTCAACTTGTAAATTAATAAGATTTCAACAAGTGATAAACATGTCCTTGGTTTAACTTCAACTTGTAAATTTTTAAAATTTCAACAAGTGTTAAACATGACCTCGATTTAACTTCAACTTGTAAATTTTTAAAATTTCAACAAGTGTTAAACATGACCTCGATTTAACTTCAACTTGTAAATTTTTAAAATTTCAACAAGTGTTAAACCAACCTTAGCTTGTAAATTCCAACTCTCAAACATCATTCTCCAGCCCTCTTTGATTCTCCATGCCCGACCTCCTGTGAAGGCCGGTGAGAATGCCCCTTTGCCCTGTTGTGCTGAGGGACTACAGTAACTGTGTTCTGCCCCCCTTTTTGGTTACCTTTCTTGGCCGTTGGAATCGGCGTATCTTGTAACGGGAATGGTGGTTGCATGACGTTGTTCTGCATCATGAAATTGACGACCGTTTGCAGGTCCGCCAATTTGTCTGTCATTCCCTTCATCTCGTCGTCCCTCCGCTGACATCTATTTTTCCATACCTGGAGGTCGTTCTCGTTATAATACTCGCTTCGGTCTGATTTCTTTGGCAAGTCGCCCTCCTAGCCGACGTTCTTTTCTACGTGATTCTTATCATAAGTCTTTTCGTTGCAGTTGTCTTCTTCGACGTCAAGGTCAATATGTTTCCCACTCCCAGTAGTAGTGTCGTCCCCAACCTTCTCTTTCTGTCCGTCGTTGAACATCTATTCTCCTTTCTTTCCCACAGACGGCGCTAAATTGTGTGTGTTAATTTCCGACCACACTACCAATCAATCCCTCAGCTGGAGAACACTGGCAGAATAGATTAAGCCCGAACGACCTGTCACAAAAAGAAGAGATTCCGGTGGTGGTTTGTCCACCCAGGGGCACTCTGACGATCAAGTCAGTTATCTCTCAAAGATAGCAAAAGAGCTTAACTCACTATTCAGAATATAAAAAGCATACCTTAGACCCATGGGGGTGCCTCTCTTTTATAGCCAACACAAACCTAGTCCCAATTGAACCCTAGCTTTAATGGACTTAGGATTACTACTAATCTTGGACTCCCAGTACGATTGAGATAAACTCTTTAAGAGTCTTATGTTTACCCAAATTGAAGTCCTCTTTCATTCTAGGACTCTTGTCCCTTATCCGTTTATCCCGGATTCCAGTATCTTCACAGATAACCTCGGCCTAGCTGTCACGACCCAAACCCGCCCCTATGGGTTTAGCACCGTAACTGGCCAGTAATCCGTGATTACCAAAGGCCTGCTTAACAGTAATAACAGTAATACAGAGTACAAGGGCTGGCGGAAGCCAAAACAGTAAATAAAAGATGTCCAATGAGCTGTAACAGTCTGTATGTAAAAAGATTTTTCATAACACATTCACATTCGGAACAAAAACAGTATGTACATACATCATATACAGGCATTCGGGTTAGGGACCAAATCCCTACCATAACAGTATAGTACAAGTCTATACAGTATTACGAAACAGAGACAGAAGGGTGAACTGAGACACCCCAAACGAGCCTAAGATTGGACACACTTGGAACCTCGCAGTGAGGCACGTTGGTTGGCTTGACAAAAAGGGAGTTTAACCCAACGCTCCTAGCTCCGATCCGGTACCTGGACACCTACATATATATATAAACAGTGAGCTAAAGCCCAGTGAATAACAGTTATGTAAAGAAGTTAAGAATGAATGTCCTTTCAGTCAATAAGCAGTCATATCAGTCATTTAGAAACCATAGCAGTTATATGTGGTACATCCAATAGCAAAACAGTACAGTAGGTCTTAACAGACCGAACAGTCAGTTGATGGCCATCATAACAGTAAACAGTAGTGGTTCCAAACATGGGAACCAACAAAGATCTCTGTGACAGTAGCAGTAACAGTACAGTAACAGTAAATTGCTATGGATGCCACGAATACAGTTCACAAATAGGACAAACATTCATTCAGTAAGAAATATCATTTCAGAAAGCAATACAGTTGATCATTCAGAAAATATTCGTGATTGAACATATCTTTACAACATTGTTACTCACAGAGCACTAGGCTATAAGCGGCTAATGAGCGTCCTCGGATGCCAACCCTACACAGTTACAGAATGAACACACACTAAGTTACACACTTGGGAATCAATGACTTAGTCCCTAACTTGTCTCGTTGTGGTTCTACATCAATATCCTCATTAAGATGCCTTAAACTAGGTCTAGGAATACCTAGGATAAAATGAGGATGCAAAGATGTACTTAAAAACAATTTTCAGAATTTTCAACAAACAGGGGTCTCGCTCGAGCATGGCTTTCTACGCTTGAGCGGACATCCAGACAAAGGATCTTCGCTCGAGCGTGACTTTCTTTGCTCGAGCAGACTGTAAACGCAAGCAACAGTACTAGATGCATGCAATTCACGCTCAATGGGCGCTCGACCTCCGCTCGAGCGTGAGACACAAGTCCTCGCTCGAGTGTGCATTCCCTCGCTCGAGCGGACTGTAAACATGTAAAAAGCACTGGATACACGCATTTCACGCTCGAGCATTACTTTCTCCGCTCGAGCGGGATGCATGTACTCAGAGTGTACGCTCGAGCGTGGAATTCCCCGCTTGAGCGTGGATCCAAAATCTGGAATTTCCAGATTGTCTCCAAGCATAAAACTCAACATTTAAAGCATCAAATTCGATTCCTTTGGGCCAATTTTCTGAAAAACACTTTAAAACTCATAATATGACATGTTTTGAAGATCAATTTGTAAAATCAAAGCCCAAAGGTGAGTCAATTAAACACAATTTCAAATAAACTTCAAGAACATGATGAACATATGACATGCATGTTTTCATCTGAATTCAAAGCTTCTAATACAAGATCAAATGAGTCTAAACTTCCAAAAACATGATGAATTCATGAACTATAATCAAGATATGGACATGCATGTAGCAATTTCCATGAAAACAACCTTAAAATGCTAGAACATGTACATGCATGCATGAGTTAAGCTTCAATTCAACATTTTGAACCAATTCTAGACTCTAATCACCAAACTTCCATGAAACATGCAAGATACAACTTAAATACAAGTTCAAGAAGATGATTTTCCTACCTTAGGTCCTCAATTTCAAGAATGGAAGCTCAATTTGTGCAATTATCCTCCAAATCTTCTAATTCTCCAAGCCAATTTGATGAACTCAAGTCTTTCCTCCTACTCTCCCTCTCTCAATCGGTTTTGGTCTCAAGAATGAACAAAATGATGCAACACATAAGCTCTAACAAGACTTAACAAAGTGGCCCACTTCTATGGCATTTTGGTAAATAAGCCAACTAATGTAATTTACCATAATTTAATCTAATTTAATCATTCTAAATCACATTTCAATCAAATATACCATAAAATCACATAAATTTTAATTAACACGAAACACTAATCAATTTCAGATTCGGCCGCCGATAAGGCCTTCAATTCACCATCGACACTTAAAACATGAACAGATCAATTAACAATCAAACAGATAGAAATGCGTTTAAACCAATACACTCAATCGATCAGTTTAGAATGTCAGTCAAATCAGTTACTTAATCATGTTCAGTCACAGTTTAGCAGTAATCAGTGGTATTATCAGTAAACAGTGGTGAGGGTTGTTACACTAGCCGAGATGATCTCGACGTCATGACTAGGACATGTGGCATCTCGGCTAGTACTTCGGTGACACTTTGGCCACGTGTTGTTATTCAAAAATTATGTCCCCACACTCTGTAAGACGAATAAATTCTAAATTAAAATACTACATAAATTTATGAGTAAATGACAATCAAACTCTTTGAGGTTTGTTTAAAATAAAAATTATTTTATGTGGTTTAAAAAATTATAAATGTCTCATTATCAAAAATTTTTATTTAATAGAATTAACTAAAAATTGGAATTCTTAACTGCTCTTTTATACAATAATAAAATTAACTGAATTATTAATTGAAATATATTTATGATATTATTAAAAACTATTAATTGATTTGATAATTTATTAATAAAATGAACCATTTGTTATGAAATTAAAAATTTCAAAAGATGTAATGTAATTTTTAAAATTACAAAGAATAATGGGCAAAACACTAATAAATCTCAAATCTTAATTTGTTAAACCATTTGGTCCTGCCTTTTATTTTATAGACTAATAAGTCCTATTTGAATTTTAATTACATATATACCCATTTATTTAAAAAAAATCCAAAAAGCTTACTATAGGCCTTTTTATGATTTCCCTTCATCATCAAAATCATTAAACATCAGCAACGTCATCAAACATCAAACATCAGCAACATCAACTACAATAAACATCAACTATAGGCTTTTTTTAGATTTCTCTCATTTTCGAACATCAGCAACATCAACTACATCATCACCATCAACAACATCACCAACATCACTAAAAAAACATCATCAAAAATTCAATAACATTCACAACAAAAACTATTTCGGCCCAACATGAAGAAAATGTTCAAACATCAACACATCAAACATCATCAAAACATCAACAACATCAAACATTAACAAAAACATCATCAAACATCAAAAATTCAAGAACATTCACAACAAAAACTATTTCGGCCTAACATGAACAAAATGTTCAAACATCAACACATCATCAAAACATTAACAACATCAAACATTAACAAAAACATCATCAAAAACATCAACAAACATCATCAAAAAATTTGTAAACATCATTAATATCAACAACATCATCAACATTCGAACATCATCACCAAGTCAGCGATGTTCTTCAGCGGCGTTGGAGGAGATTCAAATCAGATCAAGGGACTGCGAGGTGAGTCGGTGGTGTTGATGGGGAAGAACACAGTGATGTTCACACAATGATGTTTTTCAGCGATGTTCGAACTTCAGCGATCGTCTCCGACTCCCCTGATCTCGTCGATTCCCATGCCCGCACAGGCCAGTACCTCCAGCTCCGGCTTCCGAACGTCGCCAAGCCTTCATTTCTTGCCATCGCGTTGCCGCTGTCCCTGGCGGCCGCGAGAGGCGAGTTCGAATTCTTGGTGAAGAGCGTGGCCGGTGCAGGAATCGGGTGATTCGCAGGAGGGTCTGGTCTCGTACTTCCAGTAGATGTCCATCAGGAGGAAGAGACAGAAAGGGACAACTGAGAGGAAGGGTTTGGGGAGGTTGCGTGTTACGGCGATTAGACCCTTCCGTAGACGATCGACGCCAGGGAGGGTGAGGAGGAGGACCATGATGGCCTCTGCTCCGGCGGCGTACCCGAGAACTATCCATTCCAACACCATTTCTCTTGTTTGTGATGAGATTTGAAACCCTAGATCTGTTTTTCAAGTTTCTGGTAGAAAGAAAGATATTATAGGGGGGTCTTGATGTTTGATGATTTAGTTGATGATGTAGTTGGTGTTCATGATGTGCACGATGTTGATGATATGTGTTTGGTAATGGTAATGTTGAAAAGGACTAAATGATTAAAGAAAAAACACTCAGACCTAAATAAATAGAGTAACATTTCTCAATATAAGATTTATGAGTAATTTTTTCAAGAATAATTTACATTTTAAATAAACTTTAAAAAGTGTATTTATCTTAACTTTATTCAACGAACTCGGAATAATTTATGGCAAATAATAAAAAAATTGTAATCTCTTGAGCTACTAAAGTGGGCCGGCCGAGCTATCTTTTCATGGGTTGTCCACCAGGTAGTGGGTGTGATCCCATGCCGAACTTACCTCCTCCACATGTTATGTTTTTTTTTTTTTTTTTTTTTTTAAATTTAACCTCAGTGCCTAACAATATAAAAAAGAAAAGTAGAAATAATAAATCAGTGATATTTTTAAAAAATAATTACAGATGTAGGATAAATTATAAATTTTAATGATTAAAGTTATAAGATTTTTCATACATTTATAATTATTTTGAGAAAATAAGACTGACATGTAATTTCCTCAAGAGAAAAAGGGTCGGTTAATGGATTAAAATGGGCTCAAAAAAAATAAAATTGAAAGAACAAAAAGGTTGAAATATGTTGTCTAGAACGGATTCAGGATTTGAATTTGGAAAAACAAATACACATGTAACTTTTTATTTTTTTGAATTCTTATTAATTACTAGTATAATATATGTCGTTTTTATATTTCACTAATAAAAATGATTTTATTGAAAAAGCTATAAGAGCCTCTGTTTGGCAAGATGGTTTTCAGGCTTTTTTGGCTATTTTAGTCACAAAAAACAAAATAGGCTATTTTAGCCATAACAAACAAAACATCACATCCAACCTATAATCATTACATTCTTCTCTCACAAAAAAATTCAAAAAAGTCAAAAAGCCAAAAAGCCCTTCCCAAACCAAGCTTTTTAGCCCAGGCTAAAATAGCCAAAAAAGCCAAAAAGCCAAAAAGCCAACCTACTTCCCAAACCAAGCCAGAAAATCATTTCTTTTTATGATCTGTGTATTTTTTCAAATTTATTCTATTTTATTTTTAATTTTTTGCAATCTTCTACCTTAAAAAAACCTAAAGACAAAAACAAAAACAAAAACAAATAAACGAACAATTAATTAAAGTAAAAAAAAAAAATATAAACCAAAACCGTGTCAGAAGTTGAAGTATTTTTTCAAATTTATTCTATATGCAATTTTCATTTTTACGATAGGCATTGGTAGATATTATAAAGCCAAAAACTGCATGAGGTGAGGTCTCGTGTTCTACTCAATGGAGTGACGCTTTGCTTGAAGTAGTAATCTAACTAATTAGAGTAATGTTAGAAATTATGAAAAAAAATATCATGAAAATGATCATGAAATATTCTCTATATTTGGATTACACATATAATAAAACACCACACACTAATCAACAAATGAAAAATTTTCATGATACATTTCATGATTTTTTCTTTCATGATACCTAACGTTACCCAACTAATTAACCTGCTAAAAAAACAAAACCACAGTAAACTACCTGAGTTTGTGGGAACATATATGTTGGACTATGTCAAAAGTTGCAAAAGGGCTAGTCGGAACTGGACCGTATTGTTATTTTGGGCTTATAAAATGGGTTTTGAGTCCTGATGGACACGGGCTTTTGGAATACGAGGCCAGGCTTTTGTACACAAACTCGAAGTTCATCAGAGAAGATTGAGCGAGATGCGGTTTTGTTTTAATCTTAGTTTGAAAATTTATTATTAAAAGTGTTTAGTGTAATTTTTTTTATTAAAGTTTACGAGATAGAAATAACTTAAAGACGTCGAGAAACTGACTGTTGAAAAGTTATGAGAGATTTTTATTTTATTGTCAATTTTCTCACTTTATGATGTTATTAACCCAAGTAACTATCATTATTGTATTGTTTCATATTTTCTGGTCTCTTATCTCAATCTTGCTCTTTATCACACCATTAGAGTCTTATCATTGTTGTATTCGGTAAATAATTCACAACATGATTTTGGTATCGGGACTCAAAGCAAACTTTCAAATTGAGACCTTAATATCTCACCCCCCAAAAAGAAAAAAAAAATGGTAATGAAATAGTAAATATTCAAAAAATTTAATTTTTTATTTTTATAGTATCCACATAAAATTTGTTGAATATAATCAATAAAATATAAAGAAATCATTACAAAGATTAAAAAAAATAAGATCTGATTTTGTTGCTTTATTATTTAGCAAAATTCAATTTACAAAAAAATAAAAGTAAAACAAAATATAATGCCATAATACCAAAAATAATTTATCCAAACACAGCAAAGTGATTTCTCATTTCGCGGCATTTTGGAATGTTGTTGTTGATAGTGGGCCCTCTCTTGAGAGGAAAAATTTTGGCATTTGCTTTTGATTTGGGCCCTTTCGCCTTTAGTTTGGGCCTTTCTAGTCATGTTTTAATGTTGGAATATGTATTAGTGGGGTGATTCAATTTACACCCAAATAGTAATTCGCTTAATTAAAATTTTGAAATTTTAATTTTTATTATATCATAATATACATTTATTAATAAAGATAATACACATTAAATCTTAAAAACAAATATTATTTTTTTCTCATATAGACCCTAATCACTTATACATATTTTTCATCTTCTTTCCAAGTTTGAATCCTCTTTCATTTTGAGACGGATGAATGATTGCTGGTAGCAGTTTTTTTCCTTTCTTGATTTGTTTGTTTATATTGATTGCTTGTTCAATACAAGAACAAGGAAGGATTCAATTGTATATCTCCCTCTAATTGCACAATAAAACATCTGAGTTTGTAGAATTTTTTTGTTAAGTTCTTCCAAGCCAACCACATCAAAACCAGAGGACTGAATTGCTACAGAGGAGAGAAAATCCTCTTCCATTATCAATCCAATCAAACATGAACCCTAGGCCAGTAACGTGAACCCTAGGCTTCATTTGTTGCTTATAACACTACATGAATCAGGATGCTAAGCCAGGTAAGTTGAACGAAAAGAAGAAGATGGGGATGAAGATGAAGAAAAAGAAAGATTTTATCTTGAAGGATAATTTGAGTTAATTTGTTTATTATTTGGGTGTACTACAAATTATGATTTTATCTTGAAGGGCAATTTGTGAAAAAACATAGAGGCCATGTTTGTTTGGGCAGACTAAATTAAGTTGGATTAGTATTCCTTTGACTAATAGTTTTAGGACTACGAATCCCTTTGGATTATGTATCCTATCTTATGTTTGGATTGAGTTAGGATTATAGGGAAAGACCAATAGTCCAGACTTTGGCTTAATTCTCCAATTTATATCCTATCCCTCTCTGTGGGATTAAATAGTCCGTCATACGTGGAACACCATATCCGGATGGATTGTTAATCCGTTTTTCAATTGTTTAACTAAACATTGGATTAATAATTTTATTGGATTATTAGTCCAATCCCAAGCTCATGTGCATCCAAACAAACATAGCCAGAGTGTATTGAGAATAAATTATAATTCTAAATAATTTAAGAGAGAGTACTGAGAAATTGAGTGCACTAAATAATTTTTTAAGTGTAAATAGAATCACCTGTATAAGTGTTGCAATTATTTTGGGTCCTAATTTTAGACTATTTTCTAGGAGCCCAAGCATTGCTTTCTTGGTTTATGCCTAGAGTCAGCCCTGTCCCTATTCATAATGACACGAAAATAATATCCAAAATGAGATGGACATGATTAAGGGCAATAAAAATATTTTGTCGACTTAGCTTTGATTATTTTAATGACTTCCAAATCTATAAGGTGCTTTGAGTCTACCCTACTTTATCTTTTATTTTTATTTTTATTTTTTTTTATAAATTTAAATTTTAATTAATTATCATTTGTTTAATGAATTAATGGATAGTAGGTTAAAAAATATTGATATTCCACAAATCTCATGGGTATGGCCAGGCGGTGCCACTCACAGTTTGTGGTTGACGAATGCAGTAGGGGTTCATCATTTTATATTGGCGTGGTGATTATGGAAATAACAGTAAACATGACATTTTGTTGTCATATCACGTAATGTTTATGAGTACTGTTTAGTATATTTATAATTATACATATAAATTTTTTGCTGTCTTTAATCGAAAGTACCCGTTGAAAAATAAACATAAATACTTCAAAACTGCTAAACAATTACATGTGTGGGTTTAGAGGGGCACTATTTAGTGTTGATAGCTGCACCTCATATCAATTACAGGGGACTGAAAGTTTTCATAATTAAAAAAACTATCTTTCTGAATAAGTGACCCGGGCTCGAGCTACATACATATCTTATATGATGTTCTTACTATAATAATAATAATAATAATAAAGCATTTAGGCATTCATAATATTCCTTTCCTGGGGCATTTGGTACGCCAATGGAGCCCTTAAAGATGGTGACACTGCCTTTCATATGTAGTACGTGTCAACTGGCTGGATCATAACCACATTAAAAATTGACAATTAAAATATTTGCATTTTTTAGAGATAAGGATGAGAATTTTTATGATGTTTGAATTATGGATGTCGGTGAAGATTTAAAAAGGAAAATAGAAAATGTGAGTGAAATGTACTTATATTTTAAATTCATATTTCACCTATTTTATTATTATTTTTTATTTTTTTCAAATCTCTATCCAAATTCATAATCGAAAATACAGCTTAAGAGTGGATGTTATGACGGAAGCTTAGCAATGGGAGAGCGACAGGATGCAAGACAGGCTAGCTAGATTCCAGTGATTCATCCGAGAAAGAGTGGTGGAGCACATAGCAATGGGAGTGTTAGTATATTATTGTATATTCATATTGTATATTAGTAGTGTTAGTCATCATTGTAGTCCATTATTATGTTTATGCTTTCATAATTGTTGTTCCCTCTCTCTCTTTATGCTTTCGGTGCAACGGCACCCAATGTCCCTCTTCCTCTCTATAAAAGAGAGGTGTAAATCTCCTTGTAATTACACACAGATATACAACAACTGAACAATTCAGTATTTCTCTCTCTCTATTCTCTATCACTCTCTAAAATTATTGTTTCATGGTATCAGAGCCCAGTGTTGCATTTCTGGCAATTTTCGATTTTGGTGTTTAGTCCCGTACACAGTGGCATACATCAAACCGCTCGGAATTTCCTCACGATTCCAACGGCACCAAGCCCGTCCTCAGAACACGCTCCACGCGCCCTCACGCGCCACCTTTGTCTTCGGCGCGTCACCACCTCCGTCACCACTCTCACACGCGCCCGCACGCGCCATCTGTTGCACCTTGCTTCCGCCACGCGCCTCCACGCGCCCACACAACCGCGGCTGACGTCAGCCCTACCACTCCCGTACGCCGCGCCTGCTACTGTGCGCCTTTCGTGCGCCGCTTCACTAAAGTGCACCCGCGTGCGCCAAAACGGCTACCGTGCGCCGCGCCTGCGCCTGTCCGCTATCGTGCGCTGCCGCTTCCTGCTAACGTGCTCCTTCTTGCAGCCTGCTAACGTGCGCCGCTGACATCATTGCTGACATCATCTCTGTCCAGCATACCTTTCCTGGCTATTTTCGACCTTCCGGACTCACTGGTACACTCTGTTTTACCTAATTTTGCTCCTACAGGTCTATTCCTCTTGCTTTAAATCCTACTCAACTCGTATTATGGATCGTCCTGATGCCTCCCATCCCATTTCCGTTATTTTGAATGGTTCCAACTATGTTCTGTGGGCCCAAGCCATGTCTTCCTTCCTCAAAGGCAAGAAGCTCTGGCGAATTGTCACCGGGGATGTGACTAAACCGGTTAAAGACAGTGTCACTACTGAAACTACTGCTCATACTGCTACATATGAAGACCAACTTGAGGAATGGGACAGTAAAAATTACCAAATCATTACCTGGTTTCGTAATACATCTATTACCTCTATCAGTCTTCAGTTTGGTCGCTTTCAGCTTGACTCTGTAAATACTCCTGCAAAGGACATATGGAATTTTTTGAAAGAACGATACCAGACTACTGGTCTTGCCCATCAATATCAACTTCAGAACCAACTTCATCGCATGCGCCAAGAATCCACTCAGTCCATTAATGACTTCCTTTCTCAAATGTACTCTGTTTGGGATCAGCTTGCTCTTTCGGAACCAACTTGGCATAACCACGAAGATGCTGTTTTATTTACTATCTATCGCAACCAGCAAAGATTGGTGCACTTTCTCATGGCTCTTACTTCCTCCTTTGAGCCCGTACGTGCCTCTCTGCTTCATCGCCATCCATTGCCCACTCTTGAACAAGCAATTTCTGAGTTGCTCTCAGAGGAGACTCGTCTTGGTACACTTCAAACTCATCATGTGGACTCTGTTCTTGCCACTCCTCCGTCCCGGCCATCATTTACCCAGCGGCCCACTGCTTGCCTCTATTGTCAGAATCGGGGCCTTTCTTCAACCCATCTCCTGGTCAACTGCCCCGTCAGATCCTGCCGCTACTGCAACAAACTTGGTCCTGGTCATCTACAACAGGATTGTTATCGCAATCCTTCCCGATCATCCTCCAACAGCCACTCCTCTCGTGGTGGCTCTTCCCGGGGAAACTTTCATCGTTCCGGGAATCAGTCTCATCACACTGCTGCTGCTGCTTCCGGGAATCAGTCTCATCACACTGATGCTTCTGCCTCTGCGGAGTTCTCTGAGTCACCTGCTCCGTCTACATCTCGCTTTTCTCCGACAGATGTAGAGGCCATGCTCAAACAACTTCTCTCTTCATCTGGTACACCTCCTCCTACTGCTTTGTCTGTAATCCCAGGTAACTCTTCTTGGTATTTTGACTCTGCCTGTTGTAATCATATGACCTCCAGTTCTACTATCTTTTCTTCCTCCTCCTCATCTCCTCCTTTTCCCTCCATTCATACTGCTGATGGTTCCCTCATGTCTGTCCGTCATGTTGGTACTGTTTCCACCTCTTCTTTATCTCTACCTCAAGTTTATCATATCCCTGCTCTCACTTTAAATCTTATTTCCATTGGTCAATTATGTGAACTTGGTCTAACTGTCACATTTTCTGCTACTGATTGTTTGGTACAGGACCCTCAGACGGGGCAGACTATTGGGATCGGCCGTAAGCATGGACGTCTCTATGAACTCATTCACCTTCATGTTCCTACCTCTCCTCAGATCGCTGCTCCTACCTCTACTTCCTCATTATCTCCCTTTCATCTTTGGCATTGTCGCTTAGGGCATATTTCTGTTAATCGCTTAAAGTCTTTGGTTTCTAGTGGACAGTTGGGTCATGTAATTCCCGATCATTTCGATTGTATACCCTGTCAACTTGCTAAACAACCTGCTTTATCATTTAATAAAAGTACTTCTGTTTCCCTTGCACCTTTTGATCTTATACATTCGGATATTTGGGGACCCTCCCCTACTCCTACTATGGGGGGATCTCGTTATTTTGTTGTCTTTATTGATGATTTTTCCCGATTTACTTGGCTTTTTCTCATGAAACATCGGTCTGAACTTAAACACATTTATTATCGCTTTGCCCAAATGGTCCACACCCAATTCTCTAAAGTCATCAAAATTTTTCGCTCTGACAATGCCATGGAATATCGGGATTCAGATTTCCTTTCCTTTCTTCAGCATCATGGTACACTGCCTCATCGTTCTTGTGCTGGCACGTCCCAGCAAAATGGCCGCGCTGAACGGAAACATAGGCATATCCTTGACACTACTCGTGCTCTCCTTCTGTCTTCTTCTTGTCCTGAAAACTTTTGGGGGGAAGCTGCCCTCACTGCTGTTTACACTATCAACTGTGCTCCTACCCCTGTCATCCTTAATCAAACTCCCTTTGAACGTCTGCATGGCACTCCTCCTCCTTACGCCAATCTCCGGGTTTTTGGCTCTGCCTGCTTTGTTCTTCTTCAATCTCATGAACACACCAAACTTGAACCTCGTTCTCGTCTTTGTTGCTTTCTTGGATATGGAATTGAACATAAAGGCTTTCGCTGTTGGGATCCTATCTCTAAACGTCTTCGTATCTCTCGCCATGTCGTTTTCTGGGAACACCAAATGTTTTCCTCGCTCTCCTCATTTCACCTACCCACACTTTCCACTTCTGTACTGTTTACTAATCCTTCCATCGATCTTTTCTCTGCTGATTTTGATACAGGGTCTTCATTCATCGAGACGCCCTTGCTCACTCCTGATTCTGTCCAGCCTGCTCCCTCTGAAGGTCTACCTCTTATTGCCACACCTCCTTCTCCACCGGTTCTTCCTCCCACCGATCCTCCTACGGGTCGACCACGCCGGGTAACTCAACCTCCTCTCCATCTTCGTGATTATATTGTTGGATCTGCTGCCTTCTCTACTTATGAACCTACCTCCTATCGTGAGGCTTGTACTAATCCTCTTTGGCAGCAAGCTATGACTGATGAACTCCAGGCCTTGGACAAAGCTCATACTTGGGATCTTGTTGATCTTCCTCCTGGCAAGACTGCAATTGGCTGCAAATGGGTTTACAAAATCAAAACACATTCTGATGGCTCTATTGAACGCTACAAAGCTCGTCTTGTTGCCAAGGGTTTCAACCAGGAATATGGTATTGATTATGAGGAGACATTCTCTCCTGTTGCTCGACTTACCTCTGTTCGCAGTTTACTTGCCGTTGCTGCTGCTCGCCACTGGGGGCTCTTTCAGATGGATGTCAAAAATGCTTTCCTCAATGGTCATCTTCTTGAGGAGGTCTACATGCAACCTCCACCTGGGTCCACTTTTCAACCTCATCAGGTCTGCAAACTACAGCGTGCTCTCTATGGCCTCAAGCAGGCGCCTCGTGCTTGGTTTGCTACGTTCAGTTCTACCATTCATGACTTCGGGTTCACCTCTAGCTCCTATGACTCAGCTCTTTTTATACGATCTACTTCTCATGGTACCACTCTTCTTCTTCTATATGTGGATGATATGATTATCACTGGTAATGATGAAGCTGGTATTCTCCACCTCAAACAGTTTCTCCACCGACAGTTTGAAATGAAGGACCTTGGTACTCTTAACTACTTCTTAGGCCTTGAAGTCTCTCATGACTCTACTGGTTCCTATTTGTCCCAGGCCAAATATACATCCGATCTTCTGGCTCGTGCTGGTCTTACTGATTGCAAAACTACCTCTACTCCAGTTGATCCTCAGATTCGTCTCACTCCTCTCGATGGGACTCTTCTCTCTGATGCTACTCTTTATCGCCAGCTCGTCGGCAGTCTTGTCTACCTCACAGTCACTCGTCCTGACATTGCCTATGCTGTTCACATTGTCAGTCAGTACATGTCGGCCCCCCGCACTCCCCACTATACTGTTCTACTCCGCATTCTTCGCTACCTCAAAGGCACTCTGTTCCATGGCCTTCACTTCTCTGTTTCCTCCTCTCTTGAACTGCGTGCCTTTTCCGATGCTGATTGGGCTGGGGATCCTACGGATCGACGCTCTACCACAGGTTTCTGCTTCTTCTTAGGGGATTCTCTTCTTGCTTGGCGTAGCAAAAAACAATCCCTCACTGCCCGCTCTAGTACCGAAGCTGAATACCGAGCTCTTGCTGATACTACTCAGGAACTTCTCTGGCTTCGCTGGCTCCTTACTGATATGGGTGTTTCTTCCTCTG
This sequence comes from Camellia sinensis, assembly GCF_055761805.1. Lineage (NCBI taxonomy): Eukaryota > Viridiplantae > Streptophyta > Magnoliopsida > Ericales > Theaceae > Camellia > Camellia sinensis. The sequence continues at coordinate 216,619,891 of NC_138961.1, forward strand.
GTCCTACCCCTCTCTATTGTGACAATCAGAGTGCCATTCAGATTGCTCACAATGATGTTTTTCATGATCGCACCAAACATATTGAAATTGATTGTCACTTCATTCGCCAGCATGTTACCTGTGGTACTGTTCATCTTCTTCCTATTGCTTCAGTCGATCAACCCGCTGATATCTTCACTAAAGCTCATCCTCCTGGCCGCTTTCATGATCTTGTTTCCAAACTCAACTTGGTTGATGCTTTCCCTCCTTGAGTTTGCGGGGGGATGTTAGTATATTATTGTATATTCATATTGTATATTAGTAGTGTTAGTCATCATTGTAGTCCATTATTATGTTTATGCTTTCATAATTGTTGTTCCCTCTCTCTCTTTATGCTTTCGGTGCAACGGCACCCAATGTCCCTCTTCCTCTCTATAAAAGAGAGGTGTAAATCTCCTTGTAATTACACACAGATATACAACAACTGAACAATTCAGTATTTCTCTCTCTCTATTCTCTATCACTCTCTAAAATTATTGTTTCAGGGAGGATTAGTAATGGGTTATTCAATGTCTTCGTGGATAATCTACTGTCTTCAATGGATGTAAAAGCCTTGTTTAAACTGTTTATGAAGTTTGGAGTTGTTAAGGACGTGTTCATTCCTTTTAAAAGGAGGAAAGTAACAAAGTCAAGGTTTGGATTTGTTAGATTTGATTGTTACGTTGCAGCGAATTTTGCAATCCAGAAAGCCAACGAATTGTGGGTTGATGATAGGAGTTTACAAGTGAAGCTTGCTGCTTATGATAGAAGCAAAAATGAGGAGTTGTCGAGGAGACCACACCATGTTGTTTTGAGGATTAATGGTTGAAGGACAGAGATTGAGAAGCGATCTTTTGTGGAGGCACTGAAAGGTAATAAAAACATGACTGTGGAGAAGACGAGACTGACCATCCCTGTGAATGAAGATGGACATGGGTGGTTGCTAGAAAGTGTGATTATGAGGTTGAAGATTGAGGGTTCAATCCATAACATTCAAAAGGTGTTGAGCGATAAAGGTTTAGGTCAAACAATGGTAAGGTGTGGTGGAGGAAAGGATGTTGTGTTAACATTCAAGTCTCAAGAGATCATGAAGGAAAGTTTTGGACTCATTAAGGAATGGTTTGATGAATGGTGTGAGTCGATTGTTGTCTGGAAACCAGGTCTGCATCTTCAGCAAGAAAGGTGTGTCTGGCTTAGGTGCTTTGGTGTTCCTCTTAATGTATGGAACATATCCACTTTTAATCGAGTTGGGAACATATGGGGGAATGTTATTGGATTGGAGGATGATATTTGTCAACCCTCTTCATTTTGTTATGGGAAGGTCTGTGTTGCTACAAATTGTATGGAGTATATTAACACTACCATTAATCTTGAATGTAAAGGTAGATGTTATCCAATTTTGGTATGTGAAGAACAAATAGTTGATAAAGCAACTATTAGCAACATGAGTCTTTCAAGGTGTATGAATGGTTGCTGCTCAAATATGGTTGTTAGTTTGGAGTCTATTGCTGATTGCATAGGCCATGAGGAGAGTGAACCAGCGAAGGTATAGAGCAAAGTGGAAGATAACAATGGAGGCCAGGGTATGGTGAAAGTTGAACCAGCAAACGACATCAGCAGAATGGAAGATGGTGCTGATCTGGAAGCAAGACAGATCAGGTGTGGTGCTGAGTCAGTAGAGTCTGAGGAGGTGGCTAACATTCAATTGGCTAATGTTAACAATATGCGTAATGAGGTAGACATAGTTGTGGAGGAGACAACCCATGTCATGGGAACCAGTAATGATGAGGCAGCTGGGGTGCAGGTCTCGAGTATGAAGGGGGCGGCTAAGTTAGTCTCTCCGTATGTCAATATTAATGCCCAGAAGCAGGTTCTTGAAGAAGACGTTATCAACCCAAGTGTTTTGAAAAGTCTTAGTGGCACAAAGGTGGATAGGCCAGGAGTTCATTTGGTGGTGAATGGTGTAGAGGCCCATTTGAGTGGGCCATCAACTAGGCCCATTATCTCTAATTTTTGTGAAGGGAGTGTATTAGGTCATAAAGGTGTTAAAGCCTAAAGTCATGTTGGGCTTCGATTAGGTCCAACATCTAGTCTTATGGGTAATGTGGTTATTAAGGAGGGGGGGTTCAGTCAGAAAAAGAGGAGCAGAGTAAAGGGAAGGAAAATATTGTCAATGGCTGATTAAAGATGGATTCGTAGGTTGATAAGAGGTGCTGGTTTGGAAAGAAAAAAAAGGGACTAGTTCCTATGGGAAGCTGGAATAGAGGAGCGGTTTGCAAAACAACAATGGTAGCATTGTCATCATCTATCTTAAGCAGCTGATCTTAGACTCGTGGATGTCTAATGCGTAGGGAGGCACAAACGACAATACAGATTTGTAATGCACTGGGTATGCAGTGTGAGGGTTGTGAAGAGGATTTATTACTTAAATGTGTGGGATTGGAGAAGAATGATTCAGATCAGGCTATTCAGGGAATGGGGGTGAATCGACCTTAAATACCTGAAGTTGGAGATTTGGGAGTTAGATTGTTTGTATTTGCTCACATGGAATATTAGAGGGCTTGGAAAGGCTGGGAAACGACGAAAGATAAAGAAGGTGCTTAATGAAAAGAAAGTGGATATGGTGTTTTTTCAGGAGACAAAGAGAGCAGAAATTTTAGAGGAAGTAGTGCGTTCATTATGGCCAGGGGTGGAGATGGACTTTGTGGTGGTAGATTTGGATGGGCATTCTGGTGGCCTGTTGTGTATATGGAAGCCATCAGTTTTTGCGTTGTCAAGATGCTGTTGCAACCGGAATTTCATCTTGTTGTCAGGTACTATTGCTCCATCTTTTTTGTGTGTGCTGATGAACGTATATGCACCAAATGAGGTTTCTAGGAGGGGTTTAGTATTGGAGTCCATCACAAGGTTAAAGTCCATTTTCCAATTTCGTTGGTGCCTGGAGGGGGGGAATTTTAACGAGATTAGGAATATTAAAGAAATAAAAGGCTGTTCTAGAAGGGAGAGAGGAATGAAGAATTTCAATGATTTCATTGATTGGATGGAGGTTACTGAATTGGATATGCTTGGAAAAAAGTATACTTGGTGTAATGCTGCAGAGGGAGAAAAGTGGAGCAAAATTGATAGGTTTCTTTTGTCCCCCGAGTGGATGTTAATGTTTAAGTTCAAAGTTTGGGGGTTGGGGGTTGCCTAGAAAAGTCTCTGATTATTGCCCAGTGGTTCTAATGGAGGATACAAGAGATTGAGGTCCAAGATCATTTAGGTTTATTAATGCTTGGATTTTGCATCCTCAGTTCATCTCCGTAGTTAAAAAAGCTTGGGAGGATACAGTGGTATCAGGTTGGGCTGGTTATAAAATTTTTGCCAAGTTAAAAGCAGTCAAGGCATCCTTGAAGCAATGGAATATGGAAGTGTTTGGAAATGCTAATCATAAACTTAAAGTTTTTGAGGATGAATCACGTGAGTTGGATCTAATTGCTGAAAGTAGAGATCTTGATGATGGTGAGTTAGTAAGAAAAATGGAGCTTAGAGGGAAGTGCTGAAGTGGAGTAAGAGAAAGGAATGTTTGTGGCTTCAAAATTCGTGATTCTCATGGACATTGAATGGGGATAAGAACACCAAGTTTTTTCATTTCATCGCCTCTTGTCATCAAAATAAGAATTCGTTAAATTCGTTGACTGTTAATGACAATGTGATTGAGGATCTGGTGATTATCAAGGAAAAAGTTTATAGACACTTCAAATGTTTATTTTTAGAATCTTGGAAGGTTAGGCCTAAGCTTGGAGGAGTCTTTAAATCAATTGGGAGTAATGATACTAAGGTTGAGTTGGAAGCCGCCTTCTCTAAAACTGAAATATGGGCAGCTGTTAAGGAGTTCGATGGGAATAAGGCTCCTGGGCTAGATGGGTTTAATCTGTTATGTTTTCAAAAGTGTTGGAAGGTGTTTAAGGTGGAGATTGTTCAATTTTTAAATGATTTCCATTGTTATGGAAGATTGACTAAGTGTTTTACTAGTTCCTTTGTTACTTTAGTTCCAAAAAAAGATTGTCCAGTGGGCCTGTAGACGTCCCCGAACGCTCCGGGAGAGGAACGAGTCCCCCGTTCCGTTTGATATTGGGCTCACTACAGTTCAGGACTCTCAAATTGTCACGGTTCTAAATCTGAACCAAAGAGTCCAAATCCGGCAAATCGTTTTGAGAAAACAGATTTTTAGAAAAGAAGTGCCAAACATGGACTGCTTTGCCAGATACAGAGTCGCCACCTAAATATTTTATTTTGAAAAATTTAGGAAACCCTAACTCGTTGCCTAAGGCCACGTGTCCGTCATCACCAAAGTTGCCTCGGCTCGGGAACTTGGGTACGATTGGGGAAGGTCACTTCGTGAGCACCCCCGCTCGCCCGATCAAAGATTGGCCTCTACTAACCATGATATCTATTTTTGAAAACATTATGTGTTCTTATTCCGGTTATTAGCCTAGGTTACTATGTGATGCGCACAGCATACAAGTATAGACTGGATCGCCTTAATTGGAACAAAACATTTCATGTTTGTTTGTTTGAAAATGGTTTGATGGTGCTACCCGCAAGTAGGCTAAGACGTGGATTTGCCACCCTCAAGTGGGCTTAGAAAACATGATTTTGCCACTATCTAGTGGGCTTAAAACACACAGTGAATGAATTGTTCCAATCCAAATAACCCAACCTTCACCCACAGGCATTCAGGCAGTTATATCACATAAACAATTAGCCTTATGGTAAGCATGCTATCATGGCAGTCACTTACACGCATGCAAGGATGCTAAAGCATAAAACTCACTGAGTACTCCAAGCCAAAATAGAAACTAATTAGAAATCCATGCATGATCCTAATTATACAGAAATGCCTAATGCAACACATGCAAAATGCAACTAAGATAGGCTCGGCTATTCTAGACATGGCATATGAAATGCCACAGCTAACATGTATTCAACTTAGAATTGAAAATACAATGCAGTTAGTATGATGCGCCGAGCCCGGTGCATGCAAAACAGATGAATAAATGCAAACATGCTATCATACTGTATGCTAATTGAAACATGCCCTAATCTAACCATCATAAGCGGGTAAATAAAAGGGAGAAAGACGTGGGGTTGGAAGGCATACATCACACACACGCACACTTATTACAGTTGTGCCCTCGCGCAGAGGGTCCGAAAGAATAATACAGTCCCGAATAAATATTACAGTCTAAATAATTACAAAATCCTAATTAAATTTACAAATTTAACTAAGAAAGCTGTAAACTGGCATGCATGCCAGGGACTGCCTTGACTCTGATGAATGATGTATATTTGGGCTGCCTTGCACGGAAATCCACTGGGATGTCCCAATTAGCCTCTGTTTTGCAATGATTTCTTGGAAAACGCGCCAAGCCCCGGAAGACTGCTGATTCTTGATTTGCTGCAACAGAGAGCAGGAGAGGGGCATAGCAATGTATTTTATAGATGTATGCATGCCTCGATTCTCGTGCCATCAATCACGCATCTCGATGCATGATGGCCGAGGAGACGAATTGTGCAACTCAATATAGAATGAATGCACATAAAAACTCAACTAAAACCTAACTCTATCATGGATAATCCGGAGTGTCGGTGACTGGAAAATTGAGACACGTTCCGTCACTCGGAGTACGAAACGTACCTCGTTTCCCGTGCTCGGGCTAACTTCTATCCCAAGCACGATGCAATATGCATGATATGCATGAAATGCAACTAAGATACAACCTAACATACACAATGCTATGAAATGGCATACACGATGCACGAGCTAACATGGCATACACAATGCGCTGACATACAACCCAGCATACGCAATGCTATGAAATGAAATGGCATACACAATGCATAATGGACTTACACCAACATGAGTGGACCTCAGCCACACTCACATAAGAGGCCATAAGATGAAAATGAGACTCTCGAAGTACGTGCACGCATGCATGCAAACCGAGGACCGACCCTAGGGCATCGAATGCCACTCTAACAAGACATGGTAAGGCATGGAATATGGCATACGAGCATGAAAATTTCAGCGCTAAAATATGACCCGAAGCGGCCCCAAATCATGACAATATAGCACCCAATGCATGAAATGGTCCCGAAATGCAAGATTAAGCACATGAAATGACTTGTAGCTACATCAAGCATGCATTATTTGATCATGACATGTGAAGACAGATTCAAGGAAGCCCCAAAAAAAGCATGTTTACATTTTTAGGTGAGGCCAAACAATGAACACAAATGGGGCTAAGCTAGCATGCAAAAATGGCCCTAAATGTGAGATAATGAAGCAAGTCACAGATGCTGGCCCCAAACAGCTGAGGGCCCTTCAACAATATTGAAGAGGGACCCAAAAAATGGCATTTCTAAGTTGGTGGCCGAGCCAAAAACAGTGCACAAGCATGCTCAAAATACTATGCAAGACAAGGCCAAAAAGAGAGCTATAACACAAAGTACAAAAAGGATGCCTCAAATAGTAAATGACCCTTAATAAAACATAAATAGGGGGTCAAAAAAAGGTTGTTTTCAGTTCGGACCAGAGTCCAAAAACAGAAGCACAAGAGGCTAATAAATCATGCAAAAATGGAGCCAAAAAAGGGATATAAAGGTAAGTGGAAGATAGAAGCGTCAAACAGTAATGATCCCTTCAACAACATTGAAGAAGGGCTCAAAATAAGACCCTTTATAGTTTATGACATACCTCAAAACAATTTATACATAGGCCAAAAATACTACTCAAGAAATAGGCATACAAAAGAGATAATGAAGCAAATGGAACAAGGAGGCCTCAAACAGTGAGAGGCCCTTAAACAAACATGAACAATATCTCAAAATAAGCCTAGTTCCAGTTAGGGTCGGAGCCCAAAACAGTAAGAAAGTATGGCCTAGAAAGCATGCAAAATATGGACCAAAAGGAGGGAAATAGAGCTTACCCTTGAAGACCAATCTTTTGGCAACTCTTGGCTTGAGTTTGGTGGCTCCTTAGCTCTAAAAATGGCCCTGAAGCTACTGGAATGGATGATGGTGGTGTGGTGCTTGGTGGTGGTGTGGAAAGGGGTGTAGGACTTGAAAGGTTTTGAGCTTGGAATAGAGAGGAAGAGAGATATAATGCAAAAGGCTTGAGGCAAGTTTTTGTAACCCTAATAACAGAGCTGGAGCTGTTGTTATATAGAAAAAAAGGGGGGGAAAAAGGGGAGAAAAATGGAGGGAAAACAATCCAAGTTTTCCTCCAAAATGCAGCCCCCCAGATACAGAATCTGGGGGGAAAAAGAATGTATATTTGAGATGTACTTGCAGTAAGGATTCTGGCCGACCGGTTGTTGAAACTGCAGGTGGCCGGCCGGCTTTCCCCATGGCCGGCAGGCCAAGGGTCAAAACGGTCAATGAGAATTAATGGCCGGCCACCACAGAAATAGGGCCTCCCATGTGTGCACAACACAACCCTGTGGTCAAAAATTGGAGAAAGTGAACCAGGAGAGAGAACAACCCACTTTTCAAAGGGGTTCAAAAGAGTCAAAAAGAATTACTGGCCGGCCACCAAATATTGGTAGCCTCCCAGATGTGTACATCATAAATATGGGGTTTAGGGTGCAAGAAAATGGCCCAAGGGTGGTCAACATTGGCTTTGAAGTGAACAAAATCGGGCGACGGAGGGCGATGAAGGGATAAAGTTGGCTGACAGAACAATTACTGGCCTCCCATCCTTCTATGACCTTCCTAGCAATGAAACAGAGGTCCCTGCCAAAAATGAACCAAAACCGATGCAAAATGAAGGTTCGGGGGTCGAAACGCGCAGCCCGAGGCTCCGAAAACTGACTGTTAGGCACCGGAAGTGGTGCTCGACCACGAAGTCGGTTTCTCGAACCACAGTGTCCCTCAAAAGGGAACAAATAAGATGTATTCCAAAAACCGGGGCAAACGGAGGTGGTTAGGCGGTCCCGAACTGAGGCACACGGCCAAGGCTCCGAAAAATCGGAAACCGGGCTCCAAACGGGCAAAATGGCCTACGACCACGAAACGTAGCCTATGGCCACTGAGAGATGATCTACGAGACCTCTCCCTCCCTTCGGGAAGAGAAAATAGAGAAAACAGAGCCTGGTTCGCAAACCGAGGCAAAGCACAAAAGAGTCCAGAAGTCCGGAGGCAAGGCTCGTAGCCGAGACTCTGAAACTTCTGAACAAGCACAATATGCAATATCACCGAGTGCTCAACTGGTGACGTCTGAGTCTCAAGGTCGGTCAAAAATGGGGTGTCTACAGTTGCCCATCTTTGACAGAACTCGGAAGTCATAAGTGACGGGAGTGAATGTCAAAGCCCAGAGACGACCCATTTTTGATAAGGCCGAAGACTTAGACAAACATACGAAATAACACAGATGTGCCCGCAGGCAGGGGCAAAATGCAACCGAAAATGCAAGAAGCCGAAGGTAACTTAATGATCATGCAAATGCAGCGAGCTGTAATGAAGCAAGTATTCGCAAATAGATGCAACAATTTTAAGCAAGAATGCAAAGCAACAACTACATTTCATGCAGTTAAGAATGCGGAGAATTATTCAATTCTCGTCGCGTCTCACACGGAGAAGATACGATACCTGCACGATTCGTCTGGTCGCACCAGTCTCAAATGAACCGTACATATAATATCGTGCCTGCAAAAGAAAGAAACTCAACAAGCACAACGTATCCAACAATATATATCCAATGTGATATTGAGTGCAGACAATCGCGATGCTGATGGAAAAGTGCATCGCAATGCGGGAAGGAACGCGTGCGACAACGAGGGTTCAAGCATGGAGGCTTGGTGATGTCAAAGAGACGTGCATAACAATGCAAGTATGCGCATGAGAATGCAAGTTATGTGCATGATAATGCAGAACAACCAGGATGCATGTTCTTCACAAAACAAAGAGCTAGGAAATGCGCGTTTCGGCGAGGGCGATTCGATCGCGACCTCCGGTTCACCTCCCGGAGAAGTTACAATATGTTCAAAAAGGATACATCTCACTTTTGATGAGTAATGATGAGACACGCATCGGAAGTTAAAGCTGAGGTCCCGGCAGAGCGATTTCGCGGCGGGAAGTGCACTTCTCTTATACTTTTTCAGGTCCTGGGGACTCCAATCCTCCTCAAAATTTGCAGGGACCTTGAGGGGCATTTGGGGAACACCACCGGCCAGTTTTATGGGGAGAGGGAGGCCACCGACCATTTCTTGAAGAGTGAATGGCCGGCCTGCCAGAAAAAGTGGCCGGCCGGCCACTTTGCCAAATTCGGGGGCAATTTTGTCCTTTTAGCCTCTTTTCTATAAATACACTTATCTAAACACTTTGAGCTCATAAGTGCAGCTCCGAAATCCTCCTCTCTAGCTTCCCAAACCATTTTCTCCCTCAGATCTGGGCTCTATACGCGTTTTCCAACGTCCTACGCAAGTTGTTTTCGCGAAATCTTTCAGTTTCAAGCACTTTGAACCGATTAAATTTTGGTTTCGGGGCTTGTAGACACCCCATTTTTGACCGACCTTAAGACTCAGACATCACCGATTGAGCGCTCGGTGACGTTGCATATCGTGCTCGTTCAGAAGTCTCAGAGTCGCGGCCGTGAGCCCTGCCTCCGGATTTTCGAACCCTCTTCTGTGCCTTGCCTCGGTTTGCAAACCAGACTTGGTTTTCTCTGTTTCTTTTCCTGAGGGGAGGGAGAGGTCCTATAGACCATCTCTCAGTGGCCGTGGGCTACATTTTGTGGCTATAGGCCATTTTGTCCATTTCGGAGCCCGATTTCCGGTTTTTCGGAACTGTTGGCCGTGTGCCTCGGTTCGGGACCGTTTAACCATCTCCGTTTGCTCTAATTTTTGGCATACATCTTGGTTACTCCCTTTTGAGGGACACTGAGGTCTGAGAGACCCACTTCGTGGCCGAATGCCACTTTCGGTGCTTAACAGGCAGTTTTCGGGGCCTCGAACTGCGCGTTCTGGCCCCCGAGCATTCGTTTTGTATCGGTTTTCGTTCATTTTTGGCAGGTACCTCTGTTTCATCACCAGGAAGGTCGTAGAAGGGTGGGAGGCCAGCAATTGTTTCAGCAACCAGTTATATTCCTCCGGCGCCCTCTGACGCCCGTTTTTTCTCACTTCCAAGCCAATGTTGAACACCCTTGGGCCATTTTCTCGAACTTTTAACCACATATTTGTGATGTACACACATGGGAGGACACCAAAAGTTGGTGGTCGGCCACTAATGTTGATTGACCCTTTTGAACCCCTCCAAAAAGTGGGCTTTTCTCTCTCCTGGTTCACTTTCTCTAGTTTTTGACCACATGGTTGTGTTGTGTACACATGGGAGGCCACCAATATCATATGGTCGGCCACTAATTCAACTTGACATTTTTGACCCTTGGCCGGCCGGCCATGGGAGGTAGCCGGTCGGCCACCTGCAGCTCCAAAAAGTGGCCGGCCATAATCCTTACACTGTGCACTTTATAGCTGTATAGCTGTTTTCCCCCAAAAACATCTATATCCGGGGGATATTTTTTGGGGGAAAACTTGCCTCCTTTTCCCCACCTTTTCCCCTCCTTTTGGTCCATATAACCAGCAGGCAGCATTGGTCTTAGGGGTTAGAAAAAATTACCTTCAAGCTTGCATACAAAAATCTCCATCCATCTATCTCTTTCAAGCAAAAAACTTCCTAAGTTCTACCACCATTTCTTCTACACCACCAACCCCCACCCTTCCATCCTCCATTCCAGAAGTTTGAAGGTGTTCTCCAAGGCCTAAGGGTGCTACAAACTCAAGCCAAGAGTTGCTAAAGACTTGTCTTCAAGGGTGAGTTTCATTTCCCTTTTTTTGGTCCATTTCTTGTATCATTTGTAATCCATACATGCTTGCTGTTTTGAGCTCCGGCCCTAATTGAAAGTGGCCTTCTTTTGAGCTCTTTTTCACTTTTTCTTAAGGGCTCAACACTGTTTGAGCCCCCCATATTGCACTTGCTTCAATATCCTTCTTGAATGTCATTTTCTTGCATGATATTTTTAGCTTGTGTGTGATCTGTTTTGGAGTATCATGTAAACTGTAAGTAGGATTATTTTGAGCCCCTCTTCAACATTAAAGAAGGGCTCATCACTGTTTGGGACCTCCATATGCCACTTGTCATTATATCCATCTTTGGTCCCCATTTTTGCATGGTTTATTAGCCTCGGATGCTTCTGTTTTTGGACGATTTTCAGAACTGGAAACAGTCTTATTTTGACCTCCTCTTCATGTTTCATTGAGGGTCCTTCACTGTTTGAGGCACCCTTCCTATACTTTGTGTTATATCTCTCTTTTAATCCCCATTTTTGCATGATTTATTGGACTATTGTGCTTCTGTTTTTGGACGATTTTCAGAACTGAAAAAAGTCTTGTTTTGGCCTCTTCTTCATGTTTCATTGAGGATATTTCACTGTTTGAGGTGTCCTTTATATACTTTGTGTTATATCCCTCTTTTTTGGCCATATTTTGCATGATATTTTTGGCTTGTATGCATACTGTTTTGGGCCCAGTCATCAACTGTAAAATGTATTATTTTTGGTCCCTCTTCAGTATTGTAGAAGAGTATTTTTCTGTTTGAGCTTTGCATCTACCACTTCTTTCTTTGGCCATCTTTTGGCCCTTTTCTTGCGTAAGAGTGAAGCCATACCTGTGTTTGTTTTTGGGCTATTTTCAGAACTGAAAAAGATCATATTTTGGGCCCCTCTTCAACTTTTTTGAAGGGCCCTAATCTGTTTGAGGACAGCAGCTGTGAGTTGCTTCTTTATCTCGCATTTAGGGCCATTTTTGCATGCTAGTTTTGCCCTATTTCTGTTTGCTGTTTGGCCATGCTTTGAACTGTAAAAATTCTTATTTTGGGGCTTCCTTGCTTCTGTCTTTTCATTCCATGTTCAAATTATGCATGCTTTGTATAGCTGTAAGCCGTTTCATGTACCTAGTTTTGCATTTCGGGAGAAATTCCTTGCATCGGGTGCCATTTCGCTTTGTTTCGGGGCTGTTTTCCCCCTCATTTTGCTACTGATTTTTTCACATTTGCATAGCATATTCCATGTCTTTGCCATGTCTCATTAGAGTGGCATTTCGGTGCCTGAGGGTCAGTCCTCGGTTTGCGTGCACGCGTGCACGCATTTCGAGTCGTCTTGTTTTCATCTGATGGCCTCCTATGTGAGTGTGGCTGAGGCTCTCTCATGTTGGTGTAAGCCCATTATTGCATTGCGTATGCCATTTCATCCATAGCATTGTGTATGCTCGGTTGTGTATTACCTCGTGTAGCGTGTATGCCATTTCATAGCATTGTGTATGTTAGGTTGTATCTTAGTTGCATTTCATGCATATCATGCATATTGCATCGTGTTCGGGATAGGAGTTAGCCCGAGCACGGGAAACGAGGCACGTTTCGTACTCCGAGTGACGGAACGCGTCTCAATTCCCCAGTCACCGACACTCCAGATTACCCATGATGGAGTTTAGGTTTTGTTGTGTTTTTCATGTGCATTCATCCTATATTGAATTGTGCAATTCGGCTCCTCGGCCATCATGCATCGATATGCGTGATTGGTGGCACGAGGATCGAGGCATGCATATATCTGTGAAAATATATTGCTATGCCCCTTTCCTGCTCTCTGTTGCAGCAAAATCAAGAATCAGCAGTCTTCCGAGGCTTGGCACGCATTTCAAGAACAGGTGCAAACAGAGGCTAATTGGGGCATCCCAGTGGATTTCCGTGCAAAGCAGCCTAAATATACATCATTCATCAGAAGCAAGGCAGCCCCTGGCTTTCACGCCAGTTTTACAGCTTTCTTAGTTAACTTGTAAATTAATTAGGAATTTGTACATTATTTGGACTGTAATATTTGGACTGTACTATTCTTTTATTCGGGACTGTATTATTTATTCAGACCCTCTGTGCGAGGGCATAATTGTAATAAGTGTGCGTGTGTGTGATGCATGTCTTCCAACCCCACGTCTTTCTCCCTTTTATTTATCTGCTTATGATGGTTAGATTATGGCATATTTCAATTAGCATACAGTATGATAGCATGTTTGCATTCATTCATCTGTTTTGCATGCACCGGGCTCGGCGCATCATACTAACTGCATTGTATTTTCAATTCCAAGTTGAATACATGTTAGCTGTAGCATTTCATATACCATGTTTAGAATAGCCGAGCCTGCTATAGTTGCATTTTGTATGTGTTGCATTAGGCATTTCTGTATACTTAGGATCATGCATGATTTCTAAATTAATTTCTGTTTTGGCTTGGAGTACTCAGTAAGTTTTATGCTTTAGCATCATTGCATGCGTGTGAGTGACTGCCATGAATAGCATGCTTACCATGAGGCTATATGCTTATGTGATATAACTGCCTGAATGCCTGTGGGTGAAGGTTGGGTTGTTTGGATTGGAACAATTCATCAAATGTGTGTTTTAAGCCCACTAGATAGTGGCAAAATCATGTTTTCTAAGCCCATCTGAGGGTGGCAAATCCACGTCTTAGCCTACTTGCGAGTAGCACCATCAAACCATTTTCAAACAAACAAACATGAAATGTTTTGTTCCAATTCAGACGATCCAGTCTATACTTGTATGCTGCGCGCATCACATAGTAACCTAGGCTAAAAACCGGAATAGGAACACATAATGTTTTCAAAAATAGATATCATGGTTAGTAGAGGCCGATCTTTGATCGGGCGAGTGGGGGTGCTCACGAAGTGACCTTCCCCAATCGTACCCAAGTTCCCGAGCCGAGGTAACTTTGGTGATGACGGACACGTGGCCTTTGGCACCGAGTCAGGGTTTCCTAAATTTCTCAAAATAAAATATTTAGGTGGCGACTCTGTATCTGGCAAAGCAGTCCATGTTTGGAACTTCTTTCAAAAATCTGTTTTTTCTCAAAACGATTTGCCGGATTTGGACTCTTTGGTTCAGATTAAGAACCGTGACAATTTGAGAGTCCTGAGCTGTAGTGACCCCAAATGAACGGAACGGGAGCTCACCCTCCCGGGGGCGTTCGGGGACGTCTACAGGGCTTCTTTTCTCATTTTCGCCACTTGAGGTGAGTTTGTCTCAATATTTGGAAGATTTTCTCGGGAGTTGACTTTTGTTGACTTTTTCCAATTTTGGCTCATTTTTGCTCATTTTTGCCCATTTTGCAGATTTTTTTGGAAATGGCGGGTCAATTTTCCCACGGCGGCGGTTCTCCAGGCGCCGGAGGCGAGCCTGACATCGTGTCTCTGCCTCTGAGGATTCGCCCCTTCATACCCGAGAGGTATGACCCACCAGTACACGTCCTTCCGCGGGCTGTTTTTCATCATTTCACCGAGTTCGACGAGCGAGCACTCGGAGATCTCCTCCTGCGGTAGCCTGAGTATCATCTCTCCCATGAGGCACGAGAGGTATTTACTTCATTTTTACCTTTTCTGTAACGTATTATGAATTTTTCTTGTATTCTGTTTGCACTCTGAACATACGGTTCAATCACTTGAATTTCTGAACACTCAGCCCATAAATTGATTGTGAACACACAGCACACACCGGTTGAGGGTTGAACATGCAGCTCACACACTGATATTCTGAACACACAGTCCAATTTGAAGGTGAACACGCAGCACACACTGGTTGAGAGTTGAACACGTAGTCCAAACACTGATTTTCAGAGCACACAGCCCAAATTGAAGGTGAACACGTAGCCCACACTGATTGAGAGTTGAACACGCAGTCCAAACACTGATTTTCAGAGCACACAACCCAAATTGAAGGTGAACACGCAGCCCACACTGATTGAGAGTTGAACACGCAGTCCAAACACTGATTTTCTAAACACACAGTCCAAATTGAAGGTGAACACGCAGCCCACACTGATTGAGAGTTGAACATGCAGTCCAAACACTGATTTTCTGAACACACAGTCCAAATTGAAGGTGAACACGCAGCCCACACTGATTGAGAGTTGAACACGCAGTCCAAACACTGATTTTCTGAACACACAGTCCAAATTGAAGGTGAACACGCAGCCCACACTGATTGAGAGTTGAACACGCAGTCCAAACACTGATTTTCTGAACACACAGTCCAAATTGAAGGTGAACACGCAGCCCACACTGATTGAGAGTTGAACACGTAGTCCAAACACTGATTTTCAGAGCACATAGCCCACACTGATTTTCTGAGCACACAGCCCAAATTGAAGGTGAACACACAGCCCACACTGATTTTCAGAGCACACAGCCACTTACTTTACTTTGCGCGCAGCCTATTCATTTTATTTGCACGCAGCTTATTCATCTCATTTGCACGCAGCTTATTCATCACACTTTGAACACACAGCTTACACATTTTACTTGTGAACACGCAGCTCATTCATTTCATTTGCACGTAGCTCATTCTTAATTCTGAAACACCTATTCATTCTGAATGCAGGTGACTTCTCGCAATGTGCGTGGGTATGGCTCTACTGTGGCGAGAGACTGGTATGCCGAGCTCCCGGAGGCCGTCCGGGATTTGGTTGACTTGACGGGTTTCGGACCCTTCAGTATTGGGCTATCCCGTTGCCCTGCCAGGAGGACGCCGATGGCTGCCTTGGTGGAGAGATGGTGGGACACCACCAACTCCTTCTATTTTTCCGCTACGGGGGACTTGACTATGACTCCCTTTGACTTTGCCGTGCTGACTGGCCTGGACATGGGAGGTTGGCCTATCCCTTACGATGAGGACATGGGTTAGTGGGAGGCTGCCTGGATATATTTGCTGGGGGCTCGCCCGCCTGTTGACAGAGCTTCAGGGAGAGTCCGATACACCTGGTTCTCTTCCCATTTTCGATGGGTGGAGATGGAGCCCGGGACTCCTGATGAGGCGGCACAGTATGCCCGCGGAGTTCCTCTTCGGGACCACTTTGTTTGCCGACAGGGGGAACACTGTAGGGCTGTATCTGCTGAGTGCTTTGGCAGACCTATCACAGGTCAGACGATACGATTGGGGTGGTGCCGGCCTGGCTACCCTTTATTGCTATATGAGCGCGACTTCCCGCGGACGGGGGGACTTACTTGGCGGCTACTGGAGAGCCTGGGAGGTACTTTCTGCCCTCTTGATTTACATTTCTGTTCCTCATTACTTACACATTGCACACACGGCGCACTTTATACTCTGTATCGTGCACTTTTGTCCTCAGCACTTCGTATTCTGCTCTGTTTTCACAGTTGTGGATTTATGTGTATTTCCCGACATTGGCCCCGGAGATGTTGGTAGGGGGACTTTTCGTGACCCCATACTCACTGGCATTTGAAGGCCAGCACCGGCCAAGACCTCGGGAGTCTCTCCTTTATCTGCGGCAGTATTTCGGCACGGTGCGGTCGTCGGAGGTATCTCAGAATTCTCAGTTCTTTCTGTTTTCACCTTTGATTTGTCCAGTACATTATTGATTTCTGCTTGATTTATGCGTTTGTTATCCGCAGATTACATGGCAGCCATGGGCGCCTTTAGGTGAGGGTCTCTGATTCCAGTTCGCCGGAGGGTGGGGTGCCTCCCGGTACAGGATCCTGTTCGAAGGGCCAGTTGGCAGGGCTTGGTTTTTGGGAGAGCGCTTCTTGAGTCAGGTCTGGGGGTACACTTCTCAGGACCCTCCTTCAGCACCCCCAGCTGATATGCGGATTGCTGATATGCTCATTTCCCAGGATGTTATTAATGCTATGCTGGGTACTGACGCCTTGATACATCTGGAGGAGGGGGATTACACCACTTACCGCCACATATACCTGATGCCTTCATTGACGGGAGCTCGTACTCCGACGATGAGGCCTGCTGGCATGCCATCTTCGAGCCAGGCCCGGGCTCGGGTTGCAGACGCCCCTTCCACCAGCTGGGCTGGTACCTCTAGAGGTGGAGGTGGATTGGTTCGCCCGATTCCTCCGACTTATCCTCATCCTGGATGGCCGGACATGCCAACTGAGTTGACAGGATGGCGGTACGGGACCTCCTACACGATTCCGATAGAGCCTCCCATGCCTGACCATCGATACGTCATTGATCCCGACTCACCGCCGGTATGTCCCACTGTTTTTTCATCTATCATTCAAACACTTAGACATTCCTTTATTCACTGACGATTATGAGCTCGTATCTGCAGCCACCCAGAGAGTACATGGAGGGGGTGATCGGATTGGTGGCCTCACTTGAGGGCATGGTCTTGCGGAGAGAGGCGCAGCTGTCCGTCATGGGCTTCCAGGTACCCTTTAGTTTTCTGGCATTTATCATACTTCTGATGATATGCTGATTTCTATTGCATTGATAGGCTATTTGTGTAGAGCACATCTGACACACACCTCATTTATACACTGTGTTTATATGTACCCACTTCATGTAGTTTTCTCGCATCTGCATCTGATGTACATACTTGGACTGATGTATTTAAATTGAACTCTTTATTCACAGATGCCCCCGGTAAATGCTCAGTCGCAGGCCGGGCCACCTGGGCCTTCTCGGGGAGGTGGACCATCCGGGCCTTTTCGAGGAGCTGGGCCATCCAGGCCTTTTCGAGGAGTTGGGCCATCCAGGCCTTTTCGAGGAGCTGGAGGGGGACCGTCTCGTAGGCGCAGGGCACACATTATAGAGGAGGAGCCCGATGAGGATGAGGAGGAGGAGGCTGTAGATCGTCAGTCAGAGACATCAGCCGACAGAGAGGACGGCTCCGGTCTCAGTTCCGGGAGTGGAGGCGAGGCTGAGGGGGATCCCGAGGGTGACGACTCTGATTCAGATGATGACGATGACGATGGTGGCGGAGAGTCTATTCCGCAGAAGAGGACGAGGAGGGCCTCTTATTCCTGCTCTTGAGAGCACAGATGCAGCTGTTTCCTGTTTTTATTTATCTTTTTGCTAGTAGTTGTAGCACATTTGTACATTATCGGGCAGTTTTATTTTTGTAAAACTTGTGCCTTAGTTTGTAAAATGTTGTAACAAGCGAGGCATGATGGAGTGAAACAGCTTTTGAAAAAAGTGTTGTATCTTAAACTCTTAGCATCATATCGCATCATTTTGCACCATAATGAGATTGAATGGAAACGTGCATTGTGCATTTTGCCCAGTCAGGTAGTGAACCGACGCAACAACTTAACTTCCTAAGATATAACAAAACCTTAGTAAGTTTACAACTCGATAAGCAACATACAATAGTGTTGACAACTCAAATAAACAAGACTCAAACAAAAATTGCTTAAACAGAGAGTAACAACTCAAAAACACAAAACACGACAGCTCGACAAGCAAAATGACAACTCGATAAACAAAACAACAACTCGATAAACAAAGCAACAACTTGACAAACAAAACTTAACAAAACAAAGTGTACTCCGGACGATCTGGGCAACGGAACGCATCCAAAACAGAGGGAAATGGAGGCCTTCGACACACCCGTCGCAGGGGAATGCTTGAAACTTTCTCTTGGAGGGTACAACAAGGCTAAAGACACACATTGGAGCATGGCCGGCTACTTTTTGGAGCTGGCCGGCCATATTTATTGCAGGGGGGCCATCGGCCAGTTTTTGAAAAAGGGAATGGCCGGCCTGCCAGAAAAGGTGGCCGGCCGGCCACTTAGTCCAGCAACTGTCAAATTTTTGACACTTGTCCCCTGAATAGTGTCTTTCCCTCTTTAAAAGCCTTAGCTCCGTGGTTCATTCAATTCATATTAGTTTTGCATAAAAAATGGAGGCGTTTCTCATAGAAAATCTCACAGCTTGGATCACTTCTCTAGATGGATCGAGAAAGTTAAACTTCTGAGGTTTCGGCTTGAATGCACTGTTCACGCTGAGTCGCACTCCGCTGCACCTTCCTTTCCTCCATGCCGCGGCGAGGTTTTGGAACTCGGTGACACATGTCTTTAGCTTTGGCGGGCAAGAGGTATGTCCGACTTTTGAAGATTTTCAAGTTTTGATGGAATCTGAAGGTTATGAAGAGATTTTGCCCCAATTTCGCTTCGGCCACGCCCAGGCTTTGGGGCGGATGTGTGGACTCACCGCGCATGATGCTCGATCTCTGATCTGTAATGGGGAACTGGATATCCTTTGTTTGATTTATCGCTTTTCTGACACTGGTGACCGCAGCAACCATTGTTGGCAAGGTTTCCGACAACACGCTCTTTGCTTGTGCCTGCTGTCTCACTTTCTGCTTTCCCCGGGCTTTGGCGGATCTAGCATCTGTCTAATTGATGTTGCTCAAGGTTTGAAAGAAGGAAAGAGTTGCATTGCCATGACCTTGGCCGAGACGCTGATGGGCTTGGATGCTTTCCATCGCCGGGAGACGACTAGATTTGCCGGGAGTCCACTACTGCTGCAGGTAATGTTTCCCGCCCAATCTTACATATGTATTTGTTCACATCACTCGGTCCTCAGGCTCGATTTTTCTCACAAAACCCTTGTTTTACTTTTCTCTCATCGTACACCTCTCTATTCTTTATTCTCTCATTTTTCATCCCTCCCCCAGGTATGGTTGATGGACAAATTGCAGGTTGTGGATTCTTGCCCAGCCTACTCAGCTCGAGGCTATTTTTTTCGACAGCGCCTAGTTGATGCCCTTAATGAAGGGTAGTGGTTTGACTGGATGTGCAATTTGTCTATAGATCGCATTGCTTGGCGTTGTCCTTGGCTCAACCTTCCGGCAATGAGCTCTAGCATGTCCCGGCTGATCGGGATCCAGTTGATTGGTCTAACCCACTGTGTGTTCTACTTTCCGTTCCGGTTCCTGCGCCAGTTCGGTCATGATCAGATTTGCCCGCCAGAGGGGATTGAGTACCCGGCTGCTTTTCCGGTTCGAGGTGCACAGCTTGCCCGATATGCCACAGCATGGTGGACTAGAGAGCTCCTGGCCCCTGCTCTCATTTTCAATTGCACTTTGTCTGACGAGTGCTTGGATTGGCTCAATGAGGAGGCACAGATCGGGCCTAGCTTGGCATCAGAGGCTTCGACCAGCTCTGGGAGGGGGCGCAGGGACACTTGACTTGACTATGCCCCGGATTTATTGCTTTATTAGTACTTTCAAGTTTTCTTTATGAATGTAATAAAAAGCAACTTCGATTGTATGCAAGAGCAGGAGAACTCTGTTTTGAAATCAATGAAATTGAAGGGGTGGTACTGAAAATTTTCGCTTTGGTCCAAAAATGGTCTTAGTTGTGAAGAGATTAATTTGAACAAAGTCAACTTTTATTAAAACTTTTCAAAACCATTTTCGATATGGATCAGAACTGGACACGCCTAAGATCTGTCACTGAGATGTACAATCCCGGATCCTAGCAACTGGAAAGTTGCCCCTAGTCTGAATAGTACCGCGATAACGTGTGGCAACGGAAAGTTGCCCCTAGTCTGAATAGCACTGCACCGGAGATTGCGATAAATGCTGATGGATAAAGATGACTGAGATGGTCGAAATGGACAAAGTTGATCGGGGAAAAGTTTATGGTTGAACTTCGGGGTGAAGCTGCCTACGTATCCCAAAGATGGGAATCAAGCCTTACGTAGTTCAGGCTTAGGTTCACTCGGGTATTTTCACTCTCCTTTTACGCTCTAACTTTTGCCAAGGTCGCCCTTTGCAGGTTTTCAACCTTGCAAGCTCAGTTTTTTTATGTTTTCCAATTTTTTGTGCTCTAACTTTTGCCTAGGTCGCCCTTTCGGGTTTACGGCCTAGCGAGCCTCTCAAGGGTAATATTTCTTCAACTTGTCCATATTGATCGGTTGTGAGAACTCCAAATCTCCTTCTTTTAGATTCCTGGACTTAACTTTCTTGTTGAAAGCCCAGGCAATTCTGCGCTGATAACCTTGAACATGGTACAGTGCTTTCAGTCTCCTCTCATCAAAAAGCATGAGTTCCTTTAACCTGCTCTACTGCCAATCTGCTTCGGCTATTTGACACTCAGCCAATACTCGTAATGACGGAACCTCAATCTCGATAGGTAGAACGGCCTCCATCCCATAAACCAATGAATACGAAGTCGCTCCGGTAGAAGTTCTAATTGAAGTCTTGTAGCCCCGCAGAGCAAACGACAGCTTATCTGGCCAATCCCGGTAGGTTTCCACCATCTTCTGCAGTATGTGTTTGATATTCTTGTTGGCGGCCTCGACCGCTCCGTTAGTTTGCGGTCGGTATGTGGATGACTTATGAAAAGCCACGTTATATTTCTCCAACAAGTCAATCACTTCCTTCTTGAAGTGGGAACCATTATCTGAAATGACCTCGTTTGGGACCCCATAGCGACAGATGATGTTGTTTCTGATAAACTTTGCAACGTGCGACGCCTTCAACACCGCATAAGACTGGGCCTCAACCCACTTTGTGAAGTAATCTATCGTGACCAGGATGAACTCATGCTCATTCGACCCCTTTGGAGTGACAGCCCCGATCACATCAATTCCCCAAACTGAAAATGGCCATGGCGAAGTCATATTGTACAGCTTCGACGGCGGGATGTTCCTGCGATTTGCATGAATTTGACACTTGTGGCATCGCCGGACAAAACCGATACAATCCTCCTCCATAGTGGACCAGTAGTAACCCTGTCTGAGGATCTTCCGTGCTAGCATTACTTCGTTCATCAGGCGCTTTGATTCCTCGGCTTCGACACACAACTTATGCATTTCCAGATGACCTCTCTTATACAGCTTACCCCCACAGATGATGAACTGAACGACCATTCTTCTAATTGCCCTTTTATCCTTGGCATTTACCCCTGGCGAGTATGCTTCCTTCTCCAAGAAGTTCCAAATGTCATAATACGAGGGATTTTCGTCCTGAACCTCATCTATAGCAGTAATCGACTCGTAGGCTGGTGCAAATTTCTGGTCAATGACGACTGGACGCATCCGGATTCCAAACGGGATGTCTATCATGGAAGATAGAGTTGCTAAAGAATCTGCGAACTTGTTGTTCTCTCTTGGAAGATGAGCAAAGTTTAGCTTCTCGAACCTAGGAATTAACAAGTCCAAGATTTGGTGATACATCATCATCCTTTCTTCTTTGACTTTCCAGTCTCCTTTTGCTTGAGACACAACAAGGTTTGAGTCACCGATGACGTCCAACCGTCTTGCCCCTAATTCCAGGGCTGCTTCGAGACCGGCGATGCATGCCTCATATTCTGCTTCGTTGTTCGAGACTTTGAACCGGAGTTTGAAGGCTAGGGGGATACGGGAATTGTCGGGTGCTATCAGCAACACTCCTATCCCATACCCGTATTGATTTGACGCTCCGTCAAAGTACATCGTCCAATATTCGTCGTCGATGTGCAAAATGGCTTCATCTGGGAATAAGTACTCAACTGCTTCACCTCCTTCCACTGGATGATCGGCTAAGAACTCTGCCACTACTCTTCCTTTGACTGACTTGCGCGTTACATATTTCAGATCGAATTCGGAGAGCAACAGCAGCCAACGAGCTAGCCTACCCGTAAGTGCCGATTTCTCGAAAAGATATTTGATGGGATTTAGTCGTGAAACCAACATTACGGAGTGAGCTAACAGGTAGTGCCGCAGCTTCTTGGTAGCCCATACCAAAGCTAAGTAAGCCTTTTCTAATGGTGTGTAGCGAGTCTCATAATCCAACATTTTCTTGCTCAGATAGTAGATGGCCCTCTCCACCTTATCCTCTGATTCCTGTGCGAGCATGCAGCCCATTGTGGTCTCAGTCACTGAGAGGTATAATATCAACGGTTTCCCCGGCTCTGGTGGCGACAACACGGGTGGGTTCTGCAAGTATTCTTTAATCTGTTCAAAAGCAGCTTGGCATCGGACGTCCCATTGGAATTTCTTGCCTTTCTTCAGGAGACCAAAAAGTGGTTCACAAGTAAAGGTTAATTTTGAGATAAACCGTCTTATGAATTGCACTTTACCCAGAAAGCCTCACAGCTCCTTTTCAGTCCTTGGTGGTGGCATTTCTAAGATGGTCTTGATTTTTGAAGGGTCAACCTCGATGCCCCTTTGTGTAATCAGAAATCCCAGCATTTTTCCCGCTGTAACACCGAACGTACACTTCTGAGGATTCAGCCGCAACCGGAATTCCCTGATCCTTTGGAAGAGCTTTTGTAAGGCGGTGTAGTGGCCCTCTCTTTCTTTGGACTTGACAATCATGTCGTCCACATACACCTCAACCTCTTTGTGGATCATGTCGTGCAATATTGTGGTCGCGGCCCGTTGATAAGTAGCTCCGGCATTCTTCAACCCAAATGGCATTACTCTGTAGCAGTATGTCCCCTACAGGGTGGTGAAAGCAGTCTTTTCTCTGTCTTCTGGTGCCATTACTATCTGATTGTACCCTGAGAAGCCATCCATGAATGAGAGCAAAGCATGCCCTGCTGTGAAATCCACCAACTCGTCGATATGTGGTAAGGGAAAGTCGTCCTTCGGACTAGCTTTGTTTAAATCCCTGAAATCCACGCATACCCGGATCTTGCCATCCTTCTTCGGCACTGGAACGATGTTGGCTAACCAAGTCGGGTATTCGGAAACCAGCAGGAAGCCTGCGTCGATTTACTTGGTGACCTCTTCCTTAATCTTGAGAGCCCAGTCGGGGCGGATCCTTCTGAGTTTCTGTTTGACAGGTCGGGCCTCGGGGTCAAGGGAAATCCGGTGCTGTACAATCTCAGGATCGATCCCAAGCATGTCTTCGTAGGACCACGCGAAAATATCTTTGAAATCTTTTAATAAAGCGACTAAGCGCTCGCGTTCCTCTGAAGACAACGTGGACCCGATCTGAACCAGCCGCGGGTCCTCCTCAGTACCAATATTCACGGTAATGATTTCATCCGTTAAGGGTTTGACAAATCTCTCATGCTCCTGCTCAATTAAACGTTGCAAAACCGGAGGAATTTCTTTATCGTCGTTTTCATCAAAATTTTGAAAGTCCGAGTTTATGCAATAAATTAAGGGCACAAAAAAGTACTCAGAAACCACAGTCACTTGATTCTCATTAAGCACTTCCAAATCGTCCGAATTCTCGGTTACAACAGACTCAAATGAGAAAGAAAAAGACGACCTGGACATAACTGTGGCATCCGGGTTATCATCCCCAGGATCACCAGACTCAGACTCAGTCGAGCTGGAACCTTATTCCGACTCACAGGACTCGGTGGAATCAGATTCCGGCTCACTACCTGACCCGGTGCTGCTGGACAAGAATCCCTCTTCGTATTGCCAAGTGAGAGAGGGTGCGATGGATGCATCCAAAATAGTTGCTGGTAGGCCCGCAGCCGTTTCATCCCCGATCACGCATACCGAGAAGTTATCCCCCAAGCACTTATGGTCGATCGGAGGATCTGAGAGTAGACTTGCCAGCGCTACCCCCATTTCAAGTTCGGTGTCCTCAGACTGCACTTTCTTATTCTGTTCAACTTCAGCTGATGGGTCTGTCTGCTCTTCGGCAACGTCATCCCCGGGTAGTTGCAGGTCGAAGAAGATCTCGAAACCTGGCACGCGCTTCTTCTCCGCGTTTAGCCATGGCTCTGGGAAGCCGCAAAACGGAAATTCCTCCCCCTCCCGGACGAAGGGTCCGTTTAGGGTACCCTGAATGGGCCTATGCATCAATTCGAAAGGCTTCCCAGCCTGCTTTGCTCTGGCTCTTCCGGCCATTTCCTTTCCCTTCCTCACCCAGTCCTCTTTGGTGGGCAGATATCCCAAGCCAAAGGTATGAGGGTTATGTGGCACTTCGGCCAATGCTGAGACGCCATTCCGGCCGTTTCTTCCCAATCCCATCCCGGGGATGTGTTGCAATTTGTTCATGAGGTAGACGGATTGAGCACTGACGTACACCCCCTTATTCATAGCCATAATATTCTGCACCACTCGAGCCTCAGCCAAAGTGAACCCTGATAAGAACACATCCTCAGTGCCGTGCTCGATTTCTAAGACTGGTGTGGACACTTCCGGCGGCGGATGGATTGATGAATTCCCAAAAACAATTGCTACCCCCTTCCCGTGAGGGTACTTCAGCATCTGATGCAAAGTGGAAGAGACTGCCTTGACCTGGTGCAACCACGGTCGCCCCAAAAGTAGGTTAAAGGTTGCGGGAACGTCCAAGACATGGAATTCAATGTTGTGTTGTCCTGGACCAACTTGAGTCTAAATTTTGACAGTCCCCATCACTTCCCTACTAGTGTTATCATAGGCTCTGATCACCTGAGTAGTCGGCACGAAGTCCGCGGGTTTCAACCCGATTGCATATGCTGTTCTGGCTGGGCAGACATTGATGTCGGACCCGGTATCAACAAGTACCACCGGTATCCACTTGTCTCTACATTCCACGGAAACGTAGAGGGATTTATTGTGATTTGTGCCCTCAGGCGGTAGTTCTTTGTCTGAAAAGGTCAATGTCGGGGAACCTCCTCCCGGAAAAACCAGCCAAACCAGCTGTTCTGGTGTAGTATCTATAGAGAGTTTGGCCTTGTCCATGGCAGATAAGACAGCCTGTCTGTGCACCCGCGACGCCATAAGCAGTCCCCAGATGGAGATGTCAGCTTGTATCTTCTTTAGCTGTTTCAGTACAGCTTCCTCTTCGATCTGCTTCTCTTTTTGCTTCTCGGCTTCTTTGTCTTTCCCAGATGTCTCGGGTTGGTCTAGGTGTGGGGGCTTGAAATACCGCCCACTTCTCGTCATGTGATCAACCTCATCGAGGTACCAGGTGTCGTCCGGTTGATTGCTTCCCCAGCCTTCGTCCGTATGGGCAAGACATAAGTCGTCGTCTTCCCACCACATTCCGTTGGCATTCAAAAGGCACCTGTCTGGCTCGGGCATGTTTGTACTCACAGCACTTTCAGCCTGCATGCTCATAGCATCCTCTGTTCTTGTGCCCACAGCACTTTCGATCTCCTCATGAATTTTGCCTTTTCCGGTTCTCTCAGAACCCTGTTGTTCTACCTGCGTCAGTGCAGTTTGTTGCTCAACTTCTCCCGCATTCACAATGCTTCTGTTCTGAGCAAAATTCTTTGTATCGGCGCTCTCCGGCAATGTAACCTGACTTCCGGCCCTTCTGGCCATAGTTGATACTCTCGCCCCTGCCGGGCCCTGTTCTGGTTGGGATTCTTCCACTACATCTGGCTGATCATCCAGCCATCCAGTGGCCTCTGCCGATTCCTCATAATCAAACCAGTTGACTGCTGCGCCCTCTGATTCTTGGTCATCGAAAAACTGTAGGTTGGCAAAGTCCTCCTCCACAGCCGTCAAATCATTTTCCCCTTGCTCAAATCCGTCCCCCTGGATCACACACAACTCCTCCTTCTCTGGCAATTCTAAGCCCAGCCCAATCCGGCCTGTTGACAAGATGTACTCACTCGAATCATAGACTTCCCCAGCAAAACTCTGTTCAGTCCCAGACTCAAAAATTCCTTCCTTTTCTGAAGTCTGCCTTGCCCCATCTTCGATGGTCACCACCGTCGGCTCTGGTTGGGTTGTGGAGATGTCCAACATGCACAAAGAGTCAGTGCCGTCGGGAAGGAGCACCTCCGGCTTAGGTAGATGGGTAGGAGTAATATAGATGCTAGGATCGTAAGACACAACCCCGGTCTGAATAAGATTGACTCTTTTGGGAGGTGGAGTTTGGTTGTGTGTAGGGAGTGGATTGGTTGTGACGTTAGGTTTCTCCGGGGGTAGAATCACATTTTTGTCAACGAGGTCTTGAATCTCGTGACGTAGCTTGAAACATTGGTCAGTATCATGTCTGTGCTGTTGGTGATATGCACAGTACTTGGCTGGGTTGTGAGAGGGTGTAAGTGGATTTGGTAATGGCCTTGGCTCTAGGGGTTTCAGATGCCCCTTTCTGATTAAGACCCCCAGAGCCTTGGACAAAGGCATGTACAGTGGGGTGAAGGTTCTTTGGCCTCTGGACTGGTGTTTAGTGGTTTGGGTATTACTTCCGGATGCACTGGAGAAGGGTGTGGCTGCCATGGGTCTCGGAAAAGGGGGGGAATAGTGGTGACCATGCTCACCTCTGAAGCTCTTGCAGTTGCAGCGCCATTCGGGCCTGCATTGTTGTTACGGTTGAAAGTCCTCCTCGGTTGTTCCCTATCCTGGTCAATCAGACCTTGCTTCATCGCATCCTCAATTTGTACCCCCATCTCGTGTAAATCTGAGAAGGTGGGAAAGGGGAGTACAATCATCTTCTGCATCAATTTCGGTTGGAGATTGCGCACAATCATCCTGATTTGGTCTTTATCAGTGGGCCTCAAAGTCATCATCGATGCCTTCGCCCTCCATCGAGTCACAAAATCTGAGAAAGTCTCTTTGGGCTCCTGCCTCGTCGTTTTGAGATCACGAGTTGTAATCTCAATCTGAGTATTGTACGAGTACTGTGCGACAAAGGCCTCAGCCATTTCATCCCAGCTTCTTTTCACCTCATCCTCTAACTTCGCGTATCAGATGGCGGCCACACCCGACAGGGTCCGGCCGAACAGCGAAAGTTTTTGTGGTCGGGTTAGGCCCATTGGCCGCAGTGTATCTGAGAATAACCGGAGGTGGACCATGGGATCCCCGGATCCGTCGAATCGATCAATCTGCGGCATCTTGAACCTATCGGGCAATGTCACGGCCACGTCAGTATATCCATCCTCGATATCCGGAATAGCCTTTACTCCTTGTGATTTCTTGAAGAGCTTCTCAAGCTTGCTCAGTTTCAGAGCTGTATGGTCTATTTCGAACTCGAAGGGAGAGTCCGGGTGGCTGGGTGTATGGGTCTTGGACAGTTGAGTCGGAAGCGGGAGCGGAGCTGGCCCCGTTGGAAGATTCGTGTCCTCTTGCATGTTCTGGACATTTGGCACGGTGTTTTGGGTGTTTGGCAAAGCATTCTGGACAGTAGGTGCCTGCTCGGGTAATGGAGCCCCTGGCAGAGGAGGAACTTGATGTGAAGCAGATGCTGCATTCTGCTGTTGCAGTCTAGTGATTAGCTCGGCCTGCTGGGCCATGATCACGGCCTGCTGTTTGGAGAACTCCGTTTGACGGGCGGCATCCTCCTGCATTTGTCTCATGCTCTCCTACATTTGGCGCATCAGGGCTTCCATCCCTGATGTATTTTGCTGATCCATTCGACTAACTGGTATATTTATTTCTATAGCAACAATCGAGACCTCAGTCCTATTGCCCTCTGATGGAGTAACCCATTGTTCTGGCAACCTCTGTTCTGACACACTGCGCTTTCTCGGCATTCTTCTGACAACGGGGGGTAGAGAATGGAACACTGGCTGTCCATCAATTAGATCCTCAGATCGATTGAGTCGACGACCTCGTGTCCAAAGTGCTTGGGGAATATCTACCGGGTTGGAAGCAATTGTGCCAAAACTGCCCTAGTAAAAAGATAAATAAAGCAATAAGAAAATAAATAAACAGATAAACGGACAACATAACAGCTTAAAGTAAATGCATGACACACAGCCGGGCATAACAACACACAGTTGATAAGCTGAATACACACTGTCCTCAATCACTGATTATTATCCCTGAATCACTGTTCCCCAAAGACTGAATCGGATACCCGCAGATAACTGATTCTCCAATACTGACTGATGCCCGCAGGCCTGATGCCCAAACTCATACACTGATACATGCATTCCCTGTAGAGACGCACTCTAAAGCACATAACAGATAAGTGAGAGCCAAAACACCCCTATGTTGGGGTAGGGTTTCCCTGTCCTATTTTGTCAGGAGCTAGGGTTTAACTACGCACGCAGCGGCTTCAAACAACCTATCGGGTAAGCAACCTGTCCTAGTTTGGAATGGTCACTATGGATCCGAATATGCACTAGGTCGAATGGTCAAAAAGGGTGCCCCGGTAAAACCGGGGTTTGTGTTCCCATACTGGCAGAGCCCACAACTGGTCAGCCTTATGGTCATGCCTTGACAAGACAAGCCTCTGGCAAACCGTTCAGGAATAGCAGATGGCAAACACGGTGTCCTAGGCGCACCAATGCAAATGCAATGCAAAGAAACACATAAGTGTAGTAAAAAACAGATATCATGGGTTTGAGTCAAGTTCTCTAAATCCCCAGCAGAGTCGCCAGAAACTGTAGACGTCCCCAAATGCCCCGAGAGAGGAACGAGTCCCCCGTTCTGTTCGATATTGGGCTCACTACAGTTTAGGACTCTCAAATTGTCACGGTTCTAAATCTGAACCAAAGAGTCCAAATCCGGCAAATCGTTTTGAGAAAACAGATTTTTAGAAAAGAAGTGCCAGACATGGACTGCTTTGCCAGATACAGAGTTGCCACCTAAATATTTTATTTTGGGAAATTTAGGAAACCCTGACTCGTTGCCTAAGGCCACGTGTCCGTCATCACCAAAGTTGCCTCGGCTCGGGAACTTGGGTACGATTGGGGAAGGTCACTTCGTGAGCACCCCCGCTCGCCCGATCAAAGATCGGCCTCTACTAACCATGATATCTATTTTTGAAAACATTATGTGTTCTTATTCCGGTTATTAGCCTAGGTTACTATGTGATGCGTACAGCATACAAGTATAGACTAGATCGCCTGAATTGGAACAAAACATTTCATGTTTGTTTGTTTGAAAATGGTTTGATGGTGCTACCCGCAAGTAGGCTAAGACGTGGATTTGCCACCCTCAGGTGGGCTTAGAAAACATGATTTTGCCACTATCTAGTGGGCTTAAAACTCGCATTTAATGAATTGTTCCAATCCAAATAACCCAACCTTCACCCACAGGCATTCAGGCAGTTATATCACATAAACAATTAGCCTCATGGTAAGCATGCTATCGTGGCAGTCACTCACACGCATGCAAGGATGCTAAAGCATAAAACTCACCGAGTACTCCAAGCCAAAAGAGAAACTAATTAGAAATCCATGCATGATCCTAATTATACAAAAATGCCTAATGCAACACATGCAAAATACAACTAAGATAGGCTCGGCTATTCTAGACATGGCATGTGAAATGCCACAGCTAACATGTATTCAACTTGGAATTAAAAATACAATGCAGTTAGTATGATGCGCCGAGCCCGGTGCATGCAAAACAGATGAATGAATGCAAACATGCTATCATACTGTATGCTAATTGAAACATGCCCTAATCTAACCATCATAAGCGGGTAAATAAAAGGGAGAAAGACGTGGGGTTGGAAGGCATACATCACACACACGCACACTTATTACAGTTGTGCCCTCGCGCAGAGGGTCCGAAAGAATAATACAGTCCCGAATAAATATTACAGTCCAAATAATTACAAAATCCTAATTAAATTTACAAATTTAACTAAGAAAGCTGTAAACTGGCATGCAAGCCAGGGACTGCCTTGACTCTGATGAATGATGTATATTTGGGCTGCCTTGCACAGAAATCCATTGGGATGCCCCAATTAGTCTCTGTTTTGCAATGATTTCTTGAAAAGTGCGCCAAGCCCCGGAAGACTGCTGATTCTTGATTTGTTGTAACAGAGAGCAGGAGAGGGGCATAGCAATATATTTTCACAGATGTATGCATGCCTCGATTCTCGTGCCACCAATCATGCATCTCGATGCATGATGGCCGAGGAGTCGAATTGTGCAACTCAATATGGAATGAATGTACATAAAAACTCAACTAAAACCCAACTCCATCATGGATAATCCGGAGTGTCGGTGACTGGGGAATTGAGACACGTTCCGTCACTCGGAGTACGAAACGTACCTCGTTTCCCATGCTCGGGCTAACTCCTATCCCAAGCACGATGCAATATGCATGATATGCATGAAATGCAACTAAGATACAACCTAACATACACAATGCTATGAAATGGCATACACAATGCTATGAAATGGCATACACGATGCACGAGCTAACATGGCATACACAATGCGCTGATATACAACCCAGCATACGCAATGCTATGAAATGAAATGGCATACACAATGCATAATGGACTTACACCAACATGAGTGGACCTCAGCCACACTCACATAAGAGGCCATAAGATGAAAATGAGACTCTCGAAGTACGTGCACGCATGCACGCAAACCGAGGACCGACCCTAGGGCATCGAATGCCACTCTAACAAGACATGGTAAGGCATGGAATATGGCATACGAGCATGCAAATTTCAGCGCTAAAATATGACCCGAAGCAGCCCCGAATCATGACAATATAGCACCCGATGCATGAAATGGTCCCGAAATGCAAGATTAAGCACATGAAATGACTTGTAGCTACATCAAGCATGCATTATTTGACCATGACATGTGAAGACAGATTCAAGGCAGCCCCAAAAAAATCATGTTTACAGTTTTAGGTGAGGCCAAAAAATGAACACAAATGGGGCTAAGCTAGCATGCAAAAATGGCCCTAAATGTGAGATAATGAAGCAAGTCACAGCTTCTGGCCTCAAAAAGCTGAGGGTCCTTCAACAATTTTGAAGAGGGACCCAAAATATGACCTTTTACAGTTTATGACTGAGCCAAAAACAGTACACAAGCATGCTCAAAATACTATGCAAAACAAGGCAAAAAAGAGAGCTATAACACAAAGTACAAAAAGGATGCCTCAAACAGTAAAATACCCTTAATGAAACATTAAGAGGGGGTCAAAACAAGGTTGTTTTTAGTTCGGACCAGAGTCCCAAAATAGAAGCACAAGAGGCTAATAAATCATGCAAAAATGGAGCCAAAAAAGGGATATAAAGGCAAGTGGAAGATAGAAGCCTCAAAAAGTGATGATCCCTTCAACAACATTGAAGAAGGGCTCAAAATAAGCCACTTTACAGTTTATGACATGCCTCAAAAAAATTTATACATAGGCCAAAAATACTACACAAGAAAATGGCATACAAGGGAGGCAATGAAGCAAGTGCAACAAGGAGGCCTCAAACAGTGAGAGGCCCTTAAACAAACATGAAAAATAGCTCAAAATAAGCCTAGTTCCAGTTAGGGTCGGAGCCCAAAACAGCAAGCAAGTGTGGCTTAGAGAGCATGCAAAAGAAGGCTAGAAAAGGGAAGAGAGTGACTCACCCTTGTAGACCAATACTCCAACAGCCTTTGAGCCAAGTTTGGGAGTCCTTCACCTCTGGAAATCAGCTTCAACCTGCTGGAATGGAAGATGGGGATGTGGTGCTATGAGGTGTAGTGTAAAATGGTGTAGGGTTTGAAGGATTTTGGTGCTTGGAGTAGGGAGGGAGAGAGATATAATGCAAGAGCCTAAAGCAATTTTTTGTAACCCTAATAATAGAGCTGGAGCTGCTGTTATATAGACAAAAAGGGAGGGGGGGAAAAAGGAGGGAAAAAATGGAGGGAAAACAATCCAAGTTTCCCTCCAAAATGCAGCCCCCCCGGATATAGAATCTGGGGGGAAAAAGAATGTATATTTGAGATGTACTTGCAGCAAGGATTCTGACCGGCCGGTTGTTGAAACTGCAGGTGGCCGGCCGACTTTCCCCATGGCCGGCCGACCAAGGGTCAAAACGGTCAATGAGAATTAATGGCCGGCCACCACAGAAATAGGGCCTCCCATGTGTGCACAACACAACCCTGTGGTCAAAAATTGGAGAAAGTGAACCAGGAGAGAGAACAACCCACTTTTCAAAGGGGTTCAAAAGAGTAAAAAAGAATTACTGGCGGCCACCAAATATTGGTAGCCTCACAGATGTGTACATCATAAATATGGGGTTTAGGGTGCAAGAAAATGGCCCAAGGGTGGTCAACATTGGCTTTGAAGTGAACAGAATCGGGCGACGGAGGGCGATGAAGGGATAAAGTTGGCTGACAGAACAATTACTGGCCTCCCATCCTTCTATGACCTTCCTAGCAATGAAACAGAGGTCCCTGCAAAAAATGAACCAAAACCGATGCAAAATGAAGGTTCGGGGGTCGAAACGCGCAGCCCGAGGCCCCGAAAATTGATTGTTAGGCACCGGAAGTGGTGCTCGATCACGAAGTCAGTTTCTCGAACCACAGTGTCCCTCAAAAGGGAACAAATAAGATGTATGCCAAAAATCAGGGCAAACGGAGGTGGTTAGGCAGTCCCGAACCGAGGCACACGGCCAACGGCTCCGAAAAATCGAAAATCGGGCTCCAAACGGGCAAAATGGCCTACGACCACGAAACGTAGCCTACGGCCACTGAGAGATGATCTACGAGACCTCTCCCTCCCTTCGGGAAGAGAAAATAGAGAAAACAGAGCCTGGTTCGCAAACCGAGGCAAAGCACAAAAGAGTCCGGAAGTCCGGAGGCAAGGCTCGTAGCCGAGACTCTGAAACTTCTGAACAAGCACAATATGCAATATCACCTAGTGCTCAACTGGTGACGTCTGAGTCTCAAGGTCGGTCAAAAATGGGATGTCTACAGGGCCTTACTGATTTTCGACCAATAAGTCTTATTGGGGTAGTTTATAAGATCTTATCTAAAGTTCTTGCCCACAGATTGAAGAGGGTAATACCGATGGTGGTTAGTGAGGCACAATATGCTTTTCTGAAGGGGAGAAATATTTTCGATGGGATGTTGATAGCGAATGAAATTGTGGACTGGTGGAAGTGGTCGCATAAGAAATGGGTGATTCTTAAGTTGGATTTTGAAAAAGCGTATGATTCGGTCAACTGGTATTTCTTATTATCAATGCTTGGAAACTTTGGCTTTGGAAGGAAATGAATTGGTTGAATGCAGGAGTGTGTTACTACAACACGAGTTTCAGTCTTTGTTGATGGGTCTCCAACTCCAGAATTTTTTTCGGAGAAGGAACTTAGGCAAGGTGATCCCCTTTCACCTTTTGTTTTTAATATTGTTGTTGAAGGTCTTAATGTTATGCTTACTAGAGCTAAGGATTTGGGATTGGTTAGAGGGGTAAAGGTTGGGGCCAGTGATGAAGTCATATCTCATCTACAATTTGCTGATGATACCATCATCTTTTGTGAGGCAGATTGGGTGGAAGTGCTCACTATCAAGAGAATTCTAAGATGCTTCGAATTAATGTCTAGTCTAAAGATAAATTTCCATAAAAGCTATGTCTACGAGGTAGGTGTGAAAGAGGGGCTTATGGAGGATTTTGCTGCTAGATTGCATTGCAAGTCTAGCAAATTACCTTTTACTTACTTAGGCTTGCCATTAGGGACTAGTCCAAGGAGATTGCTAACTTGGAAACCTGTTGTTATTAAGTTCAAGTCTAAGCTAGCATGGTGGAAAAGGAAAATGCTATCGTTCGGTGGACGCCTAACTTTAATTAAATCAGTGTTATCAAGTCTGCTTTTGTTTTATCTATCTTTGTTTAAAATTCCAAAGGGAGTGACAAAGGTTATTGATAAGGTTCATGCTACTTTTCTGTGGGGAGGTTCAGATTTAAGACGGAAATTACATTTGGTGAAATGGAAGGAGGTTATTAAAAGTAAGGATCATGGAGAGCTGGGAATAAAGAGGATCAGAGATATTAATGATTGTTTGCTCTCTAAGTGGTGGTGGAGGTTTGTGATTGAAGATAGGGCTTTGTGGAAAAGGGTAATATGTTCAAAATATCCAATGTCTGGTGGAAGATGATTATCATTTATGGAGAATTCAATCAGATTATCAAAGGTTTGGGGTGACATTCTTGGAGTAGCAATTTACAACCCCCATCTCAGGAACTTTTTTTTCAAATGTGGACTTTGTTATTGGCAATGGGAATAGAATTGAGTTTTGGGAGGACAAGTGGCTAGATAATCAATGCCTCAAAGAGACTTTTCCAAGATTGTTTGGATTGGTTACTAATAGTAATGTTTTATTGTGAGGAATGTTGATTCAAAGGGGTGCTTCTAGAGAGTGGTGTTTTCAATTTAGAAGATCTTTAAGGGAATGAGAGATGGTTGAGGTGGGTGCATTCTTTTCAAAACTTAACACTACTCCGATTGTTCTGACTAATGTTGATGATTGCCTTAAATGGAAAACACTTCCTTTCGGGCAGTTTAGTGTGGCTTCAGTCTATAATAGACAGGAGGTTAGAGCTGTCTCAGTTGCTCTGTCTATTATTTGGAAAAATATTTCTTCTCCAAAAGTACAATTTTTTGGTTGGCTAGCTTGGAAGGGTAGAATTAAATCAGTAGATTTTTTTACAATGAATTGGTGTGATTAGTGAGGAAACTAGTACTTTATGTGTGTTTTGTAAATATGAAGGGGAGTCTTTGAATCATGTGATGCTGTGGTGTCTAGAGGTGTGGAGATTATGGTCATATATTGTAGGATGGTGGGGTCTTCAGTGGGTACTGCCTGGTTCAGTTGAGGGGTTGTTGTGTTGGTGGGCTGGCTTTAAGTTCAAGAAATTTCATGGGATGTTGTGGAAATCTATCCCTTGTGCTCTCATGTGGTCCTTATGGAAAGCAAGAAATGAATGTGTATTTAATAACCCTATCTGGATGAGCTGAGTGATCTAGTTAAAGTTTGAATTATTTTGTGGTCGAAATCTCACTTTCCCAAGTGTGAGTACACTATTCATGAACTTGTAAACAATTTGTAGTAGATCAGGAGCTCTATTGTTTGTTGAATTACTGGTGCTACTGTTATGTTGGTGGCTGCTGGTGTTGCTGCATTTTTGGTGCTGTTGCTGCTAGTTGTGCTACTGCTGCAATTTGGTGTTGTTGTTGCATTTTGATTGCTGGTTGTTGATGTCTGATGGTGCTAATGTATATTACTGTTGTTGCTGCTTGGTGGTTGCTGGGTTGAAAAGTTCTAGTGCTGCTGAGTGATGGGTGGTGGTCCTAGTTGCAAGTAGTAGTAGTTTGTTTTGTGTGGATGTTGGTGTCAGATTTTTGTTTCTTGTTTTGTATTTTGCTTGTTTTGTATTTTGCTTTTGCTCTGTATGTTGGTTTCTCACCAACTTGGAGCTTGGAGCTTGTGCTAGCAGATGATTTGGTGTTCATCTTGGTGCCAACCTAATTGGGATCTTGATGGTTCACTGTGATGCTTTTGTACTTTTTTCTTTTTGATGTATTCTGTCATATTTTGTTTGTTTGGTTTTCATCAATAATTTTTTTTTTTGCTAATCAAAAAAAAAAAAAAAAAACAAGGACATGACAACAACATCTCATCACATTGACATAGTAGATATACTCCCTTTAACAAATTAAAGTTTTAAAGATGAAAGTTTAGAGACAAAATATTTTAATTATTACAAGTATGATTATTCTATTTTTAATGGCAAAATTAAACATTTAGTAATGAGATATTATCTTTTTAGAATTATTATTATTTTTTTGTTTAAAAAAGTCAACTTTTTTGACAAGATATTGTAATTCATTTATTATAGGAACATTTTCAAATTTTGTCGCTAAATATCATTTTTGTAACTAATTTTTTGTACAACTCACCTAATGACTCAAATTGGTCTATTATTTTTTGTAACAAAGTTTTTACTTTTGAGAACAAAAATGTTTAGTCCCGAAAACTCTTGTATAGTTTATATATGTTAGAATGTTTAGTATAATTTTTCCTTATAATTTATAAAGCTGAAATATCGTACATAAGTTATGAAAAAATTATTATAAAGCAAGAAAATAATACTTTTAATTTCTAATATCTAATTATAAACTTTTAATTTAGAAGAAAAAGTTATACCCAAAACATATCTATAGTATGTGTTAGGAAAAGGTGAAACTAGTGTAGCTAAACGAATTAACCTACTTAAATTCGACTTATGTTTGGGTTGTTAAAGACTCTTTTAACATCGAACAAAATTTTAATTATGTATTTATTTTAATATAATTCTTTTCATATATATAATTAACCTTCAACTAATGAAAAAAGACAAGAAAAAAAAAAAGATTTAGCTTCTTAGTACAATCTTAAATAAATTTTTTATTTTGATAGATAATTTCAATTGAATAAAAGGAGTATTATCTATAACCCATTTTTTTTATTATTTTATTTCACAACATGCATGACAAGTTTTGTCCTATTTTGTTTGTTGATTTTGGTAACACCAAATCGGTCACATGCATCTACAGAGGGTGGAATAAAGCGATAAACAAGAATTACAGGATATTTCATATAAAATAAAATGATTTAATATTTTTCATTGTTTTGACCTTTTTATATGCATTTAAATGCTTTTTATATCCGATTTTATATTCAAAGTATTGTGGAATATGTAAAATAAATAAGAAAATAATGACAAAAATATAAACAAACTCTTTTACATATAAAAAATTCGAGTGAGATTCATATCTCGACTGCATATATATAAAAAGATTGTATAAAATTTTATAATTTGTCAACGTGGATACGTAAAGACATAATTGAAACGAAAGAGAAATATCATGGATATGCAAAGACAAAAGCAACATTAGTAGTCACAATTACACCAAACAAACGTACAAAGGTTATTTGAAACCTACACAAACAAAGACAAAAACACTGCAAAACTCAAAAGAAAGACACTTTGCAAAAGCTTACATCACAATCACCAAACAAAACAGAAAGAGACTACGCACAAAAGAGATAAAAGGCAACACACTACAAACATAAATTGTTTTGTCCATACATAATCCCCTGGGGCATGTTTGGTTGGTAGATAAACAGAGTTTTCTTTCTGGTCTTTTCTCTTATTATTATTATTATTCCCATACTTAAACTTCTTCACATCTCCAGCCCTAACGTCGTCGTTCTGGTGTCCAATGCGGCGCAGATGGGCTAAAATGCGCCGACATCACTCTCGAGTCCAAGAGTTCCATGATGGGTGTGAAGCTAACACACCTCGGAACCTTATACTGATTGATAGAGGCTCCTCTCGAAATCGCATAGTCCATTAGCTCCTCAAACGTACCGGCTTTCACTACCCGGATTTCGAGGGGTCCGATTGAGTTGTCCGCGACCCGACCCTGTCGATAAACCGAGTTCATCGACTCTTCCATAGCCAAACAACATTGGTCCAGGACTTCCCGGGTCGGGGAATTGTACGGCTCTTTCACCATCAATTCCCAATAAATCACGTAGTGACCAGGGATAGTTTTCGTATCGGCGTAGCTGGTGTAGTCGACGATACTCGTATTGAATTCTCGGAGCAGAATCGAAGCGTTTTCAATGCCTTTTTGGAGCTCTGCTTCGTCGGTTTTATCAGAATCGATGCTCAGCAACACGTTCTTCCTCCGAATGAACTTGAATTGCGGGGCCGAGTTGTAAAACCCGGTGACCCGGAGGATATCGCCGACTCGGTACCGGTTCAACCCGGAATATGTAGTGATCACCAGCTCGTACTCTTTTCCTTCTTCCACGCCGGCCAGGTCGACTAGCCACGGCGGCGAGTCGAGTGTGAGAGGCGCCGCCGCCGCGTCGTGGGGAATGAACTCGAAGTACGCCATGTTCGGCATGATGGTGTAGGAAACCTCGGAGGGTTTCGAAATCGGCTTCAGGTTGAGACCGAAATACGACTCCGACGATGCGTACATAGTACAAGCAAGTGGCAATTCACCGCCGCTGTAAAAATCGAGAGTGGGAATGTACTGAGACATTGCACCTGTGACGATCACGTCGAGGTACTTTGTGTTGGGCCAAATTCTGATAATAATACCCTCCCATTTCTCATCTTCACATTCCTTTGTTATGAATTCTGAAAGTTCTGGGTTCGGCTTGAGAATATTTGACATGCATTGTCGAAGAGAAGGGTCGTTGATTTTAGGGTTTAGATATCCGGTTTGGATATCTTCCGCCAGTTGTTTCCAATTGAGTTGGAGGAAGCGGATGGCGCGGATGAGGCCCGAGGCGAAGACCGCACCCACGCGGAGGACTTGCTCCCGCATGAGGAGGCCGCAGAGCATTTGGGTGTACATGCTCTGGAATGAGTCAGCGCAGAGAATTGCCTCGTTAGGGCTCGTGTAGACATTGTACGGATCGTATGGCCGGGTCTTGAAGTGCTCACTCTTGTAGTAACTAGTGAGAACTGGACGGGCCAGTAGCCCGCCTGGGGTCTTTGTTTCGGCCTTCACGAACAAAAAGTACAGGCCCTTTCCTTTGTCAAGTCCCGGAACATAACTGTTACAATTCAAAATTCATATAAGTTCTTGAACAAAAAACAAGTAAGTATGAGTACTGTATCCAATATTTTGGTGATTGTGGCAGTGTTGTTGTTATCAAACTGGGTTGTACGAGTTAGCTACCAAGTATATTGTATGTATCATATGATTGTACACTTATTGGAAACAATTAAAGGAAGAATGAAAAAAATGGTGAAGTACTTACAGGTTCATGACTGGCATGAGAAGGTTGTACAGTAGCTGCCTTCGGTCCAAATCTTCATGAATCGTTGGCATGAGTTTTCTTTCACCCGCAGACGTTCCCGAGCTGAAAATCCCAAGCTCCATGATCAACACATAATAATGGCATAATCATATTTATTTTTTCTATTGTAAATATATGCTGTAAAATCAATTGTATGTAAAAATTGAGATATCTTTTCCAAATTTTTTAGTTTTTGGAGATATCATATAAACTAAACTTATATTTAAATGTAGTATATAAATAAAGTGTTCTCATAAAAAAAAATTTACATTACAAATAGTACGACCGATATTAATAAATTTATGTAAAATCTATTGGTAAGTGAATCTCATAAGAATTGTTTTCTTACTATAAATAAATATAAGGAGGTCGACATTAATACACATGAAATTTATGTTATTGTACCTTCGGTAAGTAAATTTGAAAGTTCATTTATAACATTTTTCTCTAAATGTAGTTACAATTTAACACAATCTAATAATTATTAATAATTACAGAATTCAATATATTCACATGATAATTTATTGTCAAATGATAATATCAATTCTCAATAACAATAGGGTTTCACCATAGCATCAATTTTTTCCCGTGTTTGCGATTATATATATATACAAATGATTGATGCATGGTTTTTACCTAGTGAGGAATTCCGAGATAGGGTGGGAAGAGAAGATTGGAGAGCGGTCTCCATTAGCGACACGTTGGATCTCCGGCTGAAGATCCTCGTATGTCACCACCGGCACTCTTGACTTGAACGTGTCTCTGTCGGTGGCACCACCAAGTCCGAACCGCTGGAGATACTCCGTGTCGGCGTTCTGGCTCAGAATCTCCCCCAGAACCGTTTCTTGGACCACGTCGGCTTTCCTTGTCATCTCTTCAATGAACTGAAGAGCCTTCGCGTCCTTCTCCGTTGCCGGATGACCGAGAGGCAATGACAAACTGGAATCAATGGCCATTTTCGTAAATCGGATTGCACTGTTAATTAATGATTGAAGATTTACCCAAATGTTTGCTGTGGTTTGAGCAATGAGAGCAAGAGAATTTATAGTGAGCGCAATGACTCAAGGGAGCTCTTTTTTAAAAGTTGTTACGTCAGGTGGCACGTCAGCTAGTTGCCGTGTGTGTGGTTGCTGGTCTGGTTCTGCTGCTCGTACAAGACCTCAGATAGCAAGGCTGCTACTGGCCTTGTAGCTGTATTGTTGCTAGTTTAGGACTGTTCTCTCCTTTCTCTCTTTTTGGTTCTTTTGATCGGTCTCTCACCAATCATGGGTTAACTGCTAGCAAAAAATTGTGCTTTCTTATTGGTGTCAATCTAGTTGAGATTCGTAAGGTTAGTTATGATGCTCTTTGCACTTTCCTTCTTTATTGATGTACGTTGTCGCTTGTATCTTGCTTTTTTTATCAATAAAATTTCTTTTGCTGATCAAAAAAAAAAAAAAAAGGTGGCACGTAAGGAAAAATTATTATTGACGCTCTCTGTGTTGTAATTTCAGAAATAGCAATATGTATTAATATTCCAAAAAAAATAATTGCATAAAAAAATAAATTATTTATAGTATTTGATTGTCTGAATTCGATATATAATAATGTGAAAGATATTTACTACTTAAAGACATGTATAGAGTGATGTTATACATAATTTTATTTTATTCATTTGTATTTAGGAGTGAGAAATGAGATAGAAAAATATGATTATATATAACATGTTTCAAAAGAAATAAGATTATTTTTAATCTTCAAATTAATATGATTATTTTTAATCACGTGAATATGTAATATTACATAATATTATGGAAATATTGTTGAAAAATGTAAGCTTGCTTCTGAAGGAGTTTCCTGATGATTCAAATTCAAACTCTATTCTTGATCCAAAAAAGAAAAAAGATTCAAACACCATTGTTTCGGAGGCTGCCAAATTCAAGATGATTAAGCAAAGAGAGTTCTGCAAATGGAAGGATGGAGAAGCTCTGAATTGTTGCAAAAGATTTTAAGTTAGAATTGTATTGTTTTGTTCCTGTTTGTTCAGATTTAGAGTTTCTCCTCTGTTTTGTTTCAAAATTGTTTGATTGAAGTAGCAGTTTGTTTTTCCGCATTATAAATCCTTTCTTTCTGTTTGTTTGTAAACTACCTAGTTTGCACTCCATTCTCACTAACAAATATGTAATTTTATGAGAGTAGTATTATATATCTTGTAAGATATAATTTATGGTCAAATTAGTATAACCTCTATATAGCCTAATCAAACATTTTTATTTCTTAACTACTCAATAAAAATCTTGTTTTAAAAAAAAAGTCTAATAAAAATGAATTAATATTCTTACAAAAATTAAAAGTATAATAATATTAATTTGAAGATACAATAATGTTAATAATCACTTTAAAAAAAATTCAACCGTACAAAAACTTATTCCAAAATTGTTCTACAAAAAATCATTGTAGAAGATCTGTAATAAAAAAATAAAAAATGTTTGGTAACTTAAATTTGTATGTTTTGAATGACTTAAATATATTAAAATGATATCATTTTATTTTTAAAATAAAATTATTTTAAAACATTCAAACTATTTAAATTATGAAAATTTAAATTATCAAACATTGTTTGTTATAAAAAAATATGGGGGGAATTGCTGCAAAACTCCAAATAACTTCTGGTTGAGTGAGGGTATTTGTTGTCTGGAGAAGAGGGGACACATGGGCCCACTGCTCTGTCAGCTTTGCCCTATAAGCCAGGGGACATGTGGGGCCAGCATGTAGGCCATGTCAGCAGGTTATAGGTTTGGAATATTTGTCCTGGCCCGGACCACACGGCTCTTTTCGGGTGACCCTGTTGGTGATGGACAACGATGGAGTACTTCTATAGACGTGAGACTATCTCAATTTTTTTTATTAAACTTAAATTTAATAAAAAATTGATAAATATTTTAACTGTTTTATTAAATTGGTGTTAAATAAAAGAAGTTTAACTTTTTTCATCAAATTAAAGAAACGTTTAATTTTTCATCAAATTTCGCCGGTAACTGTTGATAGACGACTGACCAATCAACAAAGTGAAAGAGTGGCTGAACAACCGGATGGACGACACATTCAAAAAAATTGAAAAAAATTTATACTAGGCTGGACGATCATCTGAACATCCTTCTGATCGTCTTTCTAGTCAACCGATTATTCGGTGAAAATTAAAATGAAACGTTTGGAATTGGATGAAACTTTTAACTTAAATCTCTACTCTAAGATAATAATAATAAAAAAAGAATAAGTGTTGGAGATATTTTAAGGCCTCGTTTGGCAATATCACTTTTTAGTCTAAAAATTAAAAAGCAAACAACCTATATTAAAAAGTCAAAAATTTCATTTTTTTTTTACTTTTTGCATATCTTTTCGTAAAAAATCAAAAATTTATCCCAAACATACTAATTTCTTTTTATATTATATTTTAATCAAAAAGTCAAAAAATAAATAAAAAGCTTGTTCCCAAAGTAACCCACCTGAGACACCCTTTGATGATCTACTTAATATATAATTATGGTGCTCACAACTAGTTAATTAAAACGGAGGCTAAATTATTTAGCAACAATTCCAGTTCGGCTTGTTTTTCTTAGTTTATTTACAAAAGGAAAGGATATGTCAACCCAGAAGAGCCATATCTAATGACTGATAACTCCTAATTTTATATTAAAAATTTATTTTTGTCATTTTTATATGGTAAAATTTGTTGTGATTTGATTTTGAAACAATTTTCTCCCCTGTTGTAAAAAAAACAATCAAAGATCCCCATCTTCATCTTCATTCCATTTCAAAACCCTAATCGTAATACATTTACCACCGTTTCTTGGACCCATGCAAAAAATCAAATGTGGGTGAAAAAATCCAATAGAGGA
This sequence comes from Camellia sinensis, assembly GCF_055761805.1. NCBI lineage: Eukaryota > Viridiplantae > Streptophyta > Magnoliopsida > Ericales > Theaceae > Camellia > Camellia sinensis. The sequence continues at coordinate 216,663,010 of NC_138961.1, forward strand.
CTTCCCAAGGATTACAGAAAGAGGAAGCATTTTGGCTTGGAGAACTGTTTTAGATAAGAGTGCTAGTTGGGAAACCACACATTCTGACAGAGAATCCTCCATTCTAAAGAGCCTTCTCTGATCGGACTGTCGGATTGGGACTTAATGGACATAAATTCTCTGCTATTTACCAATCTGCAATGACAGCAACAAGGGCTGTACAAGTGTGTACATATAAATATGAATAAATCAATATATGACAAAAGAGAGGGAAAGAAAAGATGCAAGAAGGGCACGAATGTCAATTTACACCTACAGTTAACAGAGTAAGTATTGCATTTTGATGGGCCTCCTCGGTTATTTTCGAACAACTGGGGTAAAGTATTTCTGACCAAACTCCAACGTATAAAATTAATAGGAAAATGATTGGTGGCCCTAAAAAAGTTGCCCCTAATACCCCTAATTTCCATTTTTAGAAACTGTTTTTTTTTTTACTTTTTTTTTCCTTTTTTTTTTTTTTTTTTTACCTTAAATGGAAATACGGGGCATTCGAGCCCCCTGTTTTCGGGCCCTGAAGCACGGCCGAAATTAATATTAGGGAAGTGATTCATCCCCCGAAAGGGGGACCCCCGAATCCCCCGAAAATGCCATTTAAGGTAAAAAAAAAAAAAAAAAAAAAAAGGAAAAAAAGAAAAGAAAAAGAAAACAGTTTCCAGAAAAGGAAATTAGGGGGATTAGGGGGAGGGATTTTAGGGCTCTAAATCATTTTCCTTAATATTATTATGCAATATTTAAAGTAGTCTAGAACCATCTCAAATACATGGTGGGAATATTCATGAAATAGAAGGTCAAAATAAAATTTTCAATTTTTTTTTTTGTTTGAAGACCATTCTCATATACATAATAGAAATACTCATAAAATAAAAGATTAATAGAAGATTTTGAAAACTTATATAGAGAGATCAAGGTTATAACTTTATCATGTACATATATAGAGAGAAAGATTTTAGAGAGAGAAAGGAGGGGAGGAGAGGGGGGGGGGGACAGCAAGTGCAATGCAAATTTGTGTTGTGTACACTACAAGAATTAACACTTTTGGCAACAAAAAAATTGGTCGCTAAAAGTCCAATTTTAGTCGGCAAAAGTTATCCGCGACCAATTTATTTGGTCGCTACTTTGGTTGCCAATTGAGGGTCGGCAAAAGTAATTCGCGACAATTAAAAGTAATTCGCGACATGTACTTATCAGTGTTTTAATTTTTTTTAATGTGTTTGTGACAATTAAAATTAAATTTTATAAAATTATTTAGGAATTATCAACCTAATTTAGGTGAAAAAAAAAAAATTGTTTTGCGTGGATATCCTCGGTGTTGTCATGTTTATGTAGGTTAGAATTTGTATTTTGGACTTGTCTTCCTTATGTAGTGGTATTAGTATATGATTAAGTAAGAATACATTTCCATGCCATTGTTTTCATCGCCTTCTCTTCAGTGGCAATATAAAAATTAGATTAATCCTAAGATGTTTTTTTTGAGGTGACAAATGTGGTGTGTAATGTCGGGTAAATCTTGGGTAGAATTGCTTTGGATAATTTGGTCTTGTATTAGGTTTAACTTTCTGTAAAAAGTCTAAGGTTGATAGCAATTGTGACAATAATATTATTTGAATAAAAAAAAAATGTAGGAACCAGAGAAGAAATAAGCGCCAATATATAAGATAAATTAATTTTAAGACGTTTGGTTTGAGTCGACAACATATATATGATGTGTAATGTTGAGTAACTTTCTGGTGCAATTGTTTGGGATAATATAGTTTCATATTAGGTTAAACTTGAATAAAAAACGTGAAAGTTAAATGCCTTGTGAACTCATTTATATGAAGAAAAAAAATAAGGGAGTCCAAAAATTTTATGTGACAGCCAAATAAATCAAGAAAAATGTCAAGTTCACCAAAGAGAGACATATGGCTACATTTTATCATATTTTTGTGTGACTTTACATTTTTGTTACAAATTGTAGCAGCATTGAAAATTGGGCCGAATTGAGAATAATCAAATAGTTTTTAAGGGTTGTTTGGTAGGATGTATATAAGTGCACTTATTTAGATAAATATATTTATTTGAGTCACATTAATTCTTTATTTTTTTGTACATTTTTTTTCTAAAAAATTAAAAAATATACTTATTTAGATCATCTTAAATAATCTCTAAATTAAAATAAAAAAAATCAACTTTAATACTATACGAAAGTAAAGTGTAATTTACCTTAAATGAGAGAGTGATTGTGTACCAAGGGTTTCAGACTAATCTCATATCATTTTGAAAAATGATATACAAGCCTGCTTTTTAGACTCATTTCTGATTCTTTAGGGATTATTTGGGATGTCCTAAATAAGTGTATTTTTTGTATTTTTAGACTAAAAAGTTGAAGAAAAAAATATGTATGTTTAGGTTAACTTTTTGACTTTTTATGAAAAAATGTGTATTAATTTTTGACTTTTTATGAAAAATGTATATTAAAATATTGTATAAATAAGCATGTAGGAGAAGATAATTAATGAATCCATAAGGTTGGGCAGTGCCTTAGCTGAAAAGGATATGGAAAAAGATTGCCTACTTTTCGGCCTTTGATTGGACGGTGTTGTTCGGCCCGTGAAGGCCCACCACGAGTCCCGTTTTTCTAACCGGAACCGTTCAATGTGTAAAACTCGTCGAGTACTATATTCTTGTAAAAAATCACGTTCATTGGATATCGATAGCAATTTGATCGTCTTAGTTTTGTTTTTCACATGTTAACTATAACACCATTCATTTTTTATACAAAATTGATTTGATCATGTAGTTAGTGATATCCGATAGACATGATTTTTTACAAACATATAGTACTCGACGAGTTCTACACATTGAACGGTTCCGATTAGAAAAACGGGACCCGTTGTGGGCCCCCACGGGCCTAACTTTACCATCCAATTTAATGAAAATACACATGTAATATTTTATTTTTTTCCTTTCACTCCTATGCTTTTAAGTCTGGACATAGGCTGTTGTGAAGTTGATTGGTATTTAATATTATGTATATTAATTTTTTTATATATTTTTTTTAGTGAATAGTGATAATTTTTTAACTTTTTTGATAACTTTTTAACTTTTTTTTAAATTGCCAAATCAGCCCTTAGTCTGAATAGCAATACTATTTATAGAGAGAATTTTACTAGGAAAGTGGATAAGGATTTCAAAGCTATATGATAACTTTCCCACAAGAGAACAACTAGCTCTTGCAAATTATCTTGATGTTTGTTCACTTTTGGTGACTGAACGGTTGTAGTCAATGAAAGATGGCTCTCCATAGCTCATTTGAACCAGCCAAAAATAAAAAATAAAAAATAAAAAAGGTATAAAAGCTATGAATATTGTAGTTGAGGTGAAAATTCAATGCATTAATTTTCACGTCATTTTCTTTTCCCATGGGACATGGCAGTCGTGGTTGGGTTTTTATGGAAGTTAAATTAATTGAAATATTGACTTCCAAACTACTATGAAAGCGATTATTCTACAGCTAAAGTTGGAAAGCCTTTATGGGTTGTCCATGGATGCATGCACTGAATTGGTATTTTAAGTCCTAATACGAAAATGTCCATAAGCTTACTTATATATGTTTAAATAAATGTATTAATTTCATGCAATTGTTATATTTGACGTATTATAATGAAAATGTTCTTCAACGTAATCGATTTTTACCTTTTTGTTGGGTGCAAAGGAGCATGTTCAAGCATGCTGGCCTTGACTAAATTGGTTTATAAGATTGGTAAAACTGAAAAAATAATTAGATGCTTTTAGAATAATGTCCAACACCAATTATTATTTTCTAAAAACCCATTAAAGTATGGCTCTAAATGAGTTGAGGAAGGCTGAGTGGTTGGTTTTTTAAGTTTGATTAGAAAGTTTAATGAGGTCTTGTTTGTCATAATCTAAAAAAAAGTTAAAAAGTCACTATTTTATTTACGTCACATCATCTTATTTAAGTCACATCACTTCTCTACTACATCACTTCAAACCCTACTCATACCCAACACATATTTCATAAAAAGTCAAAAAGTATACTTATTTAGATCATTCCAAACAATCCTGAATAAGCTTAAATATGTGTCTCATCAATAAAGTTTTCTTTTTACCGATTAAAAAAAAAAGGTTTAAATATGAATCTAACTCAAGTAACTTGGTTGTTTTGAGTAGTGGATTGCTTAAATTTAAATTAAAAACTTAACAAGATTTACATTATATTTAAATTTAACTTATTTACATAATAAATTGATTTCCAGCAAACTTTTAATAAATCAAACTTAAATAACTTAATTCATTTTACGTAACGTATTGGTTCTTACTTCTAAACTAAAAACTATCAAGTTGAATCACCGTCTCCAATAACTTCAAAGTTGGAAATAAGATGCATGTATGGTTCCGAAATGTTAGGGGTGTGTTTGTTCAGACGGACTAGATAAGTGGAGATTGTAATCTATCGGACTATTAGTTTTGGGATACATTGTCCTGAGACTATTTGGTTGGATTGGATTTGTATCTTATGTTTGTTTAGTCATGGGATTAGATGTCTAGATTGGACTATTTTTAGTGAATCCAATGTTTGGTTAGATGGACTGGATAATGATAAATGTTCAAAAGACTATTTTACCCTTGTAATTTATAATTTTTATTTAATCTATAATTTTAAATTTGTAATCTATAATTTATAATTTAACAACACTAAAAAATTTAATTTATAAGGTCATAATTTTTAATTTATTATTTTCAATTAAATTAAATTTATAATTTATAATTTATATTTTTTATTTAATATATAATTTTAAATTAATGACAATAAAAAATAATTTTATTTAATATATAAATTAAATTTTCAACAACACTAAAAAAATTTAATTTATAAGGCCATAATTTATAATTTATTATTTTTAAATAAATTTAATTTATAATTTATTTTTTTATTTAATATATAATTTTAAATTAACAACACTAAAAAAATAATTTCATTTAATATATAAATTAAATTTTCAACAACACTAAAAAAATTTAATTTATAAGGCCATAATTTATAATTTATTATTTATAAATAAATAAATTTAATTTATAATTTATTTATTTTATTTAATATATAATTTTAAATTAGCAACACTAAAAAAATAATTTTATTTAATATATAAATTAAATTTTCAACAACACTAAAAAAATTTTAATTTATAAGGCCATAATTTTTAATTTATTATTTTTAATTAAATTAAATTTATAATTTATAATTAAATTTTTTTATTTAATATATAATTTTAAATTAATAACACTAAAAAAATAATTTATAAATGTTCAAAAGACTATTTTACCATTTTCTAATTGTTTGCTAAGCAACAACATGGGGCTAAAATGGACATTTCAGAGCCTAATCCCATGAGATGCCAATCCCATGGAAATAATCCCCCCATGGGATAGGATAGTCCCACAAATATAGGACTAATAGTCCAGGGGACTATTAGTTTTAAGTAAAAAAATTGAAACAAATAATAGACTATTAGTCCAGTGAGATTGATAGTCCAATCCCACCTCCTAATGGTTCAAAAGAAACACACCCTAGGTGCATAATAGTTAGTCTAATGCTTTCAAGCTATGCCTTGTAATCAACAAATTTAAAAATGTTGAATGAGGTATTCAAACCTTTTTATTTTATTTTAATAATTGATTTGATATTCAACATGCAAACTTTTATTTGCAAATCAGTTGAATTAATCGTTTATTTTTTTAGATTTTTAGTTTAACGTCTCTGATATTAGGATTTTATACGATAAATGACAAGTAATATTTTCATAATAGTTGAGATCTCTCAATATTTTCATAAAGAAATTTTTCTTCACAAAGAAATTTCTTTTATCACAGAGAAATTTTAGATCTTCATATATAGATAAACGAGTTGAAATTTCTCTAATAATATTATTGAGTGACATTAACTAACAAGAAAAAATATATTTGACCTCTCCGATTATCTAAAGTTGGAGAGGAATATTTCACTTATATATATATATATATTTACCTCTAATGTGATTTTTTTTTAAATATGATATTTGTGGTGTGAATCCACTTAAAAGGTGAAAAAAAGGAAGAAATTTTACCATGTTTTGCCAAGCTAAAGAAAAGAAAATAACTTTATATATGTTTAACGGGTAACATTAAAAGTAGCATAGGTTATCCATTTAACTTCCCTCATGAAATTAAATATTCGGTGGTGTTAAAAGAGTAAAGATTATAATAGTGATATCACAACATCACCAACACACATTATCTAAGGTTATTTAGTATAATTAATCTGCTTTACTTATATATGTTTTTTTCTTTTTTTAAGAGTTTCTGTTAGATTATTTAGTATAACTTTTATATATAATTTATTAGACAGAATGGTTTATATAAATTAAAAATAATAATTATTTCAAAAATGAGAGAGCGGCGTATTTGACTTCTGTTTTTTAATTTTTAACTTTTAATTTATAGTACCAAACAAGTCTAGTATTTAATTTTTACTATTCATCACCAAACAAACAAGGAATAATAAGGACAGAGATGCATTTGGTGGTTGATAGATATACCAATTAATCCAAGAGTTAAAGGGTGGTGGTCCATGTGGAAGTACGAGTAGTGGGGACAGCATGAGGCCTCGACCCCTGTCTGTTTTGCCCTTAAAATCCATCAAGTTCTAAAAGAACAAACATATATGTAGTTTGGTTCATCAAGTTCTATAAGAACAATTCGTCAAAAAAAAAAAAAAAAAAAAAATCTATAAGAACAAGCATATATTCGGTTAGGCGGCTAACTCTATAATATCATGTGAAAGTCATGTTTTAAAGCAATATTAGGAATATAGAGATTAAACACACCGAACGTTATATAAAAATTAAACATATAATGAGACACAAACTTATAAGATATTTGTGTCATATTCTTGCCTAATTTTTTATGTACTTGAGCGTATTATAGTATCAATTATAATTATATATAAAGTGGTGTTTGGTTATAACTTGAGTGGTGATGGAGTTGATCTACTATTATAATTCGATTACGATTCAAAATAATATTAAAATGGATTTTGTTAATTTATGCATTTAGTATGTGCTCTAAGAAAACATTAACAAAATTTGATTAAAATTATGCCTATAACTGATCGGCAGTGATAGGTAGCTTGAAACCGAGCGGCTCGAAACGGCTCGAATTCAAAAACGGCCTCGTTTTTGAGATGAAGGTGAAGCAGAACCAGAAGCAGGGGAGGGAGGAGGAGGAGGAGGAGGAGGGGAGGAGGAGGAAGGAGGAAGGGGAGGGACTGGAGGGGGCCCAACATTTGGGCTGGAAGCGAGGGCCGGGGGGCGGAGGCGAGGCAGAGCTGGCGATCGCTGGTGCTGCGACGATCGGCGGCAGCGAGGCGACGGCGGTGGCGAGGCGAGCAGCGACGATCCTCTCTCCCTCTTTCTCCTCTATTCTTCCTCCTCTCTTTTTCCTCTCTTTTCTCCCTCTTTCTCCTCTGCTTCTTCCTCCTCTCTTCTCTCCCTCTTTCGAGCCAATTCGAGCCATTGGATTCAAGCTACAGCTCATTTCCGATCACCGATATTGATTAGGTTCCAAAATGACATATGATATGCATTCAAAAGGGTACGGCAAGACAACATATGCACTGAATTAAATATATTTAGATAGAAAAAGTTGCGTACTTACAAAAATTATTCTAAAAATAAAATTAGTGGTGTAGATTTAAATTTAGGAAAATTCTATAACCTAAACATCATTTTGGAGCATGTACTAGGTACTTCAATTATGACATTTGTGTTTTATGATTATTATTTATTGTGGTATTAGTTATAATTGATATTAATTATGACTTATTATAATTATTATTTTAGTTATGAATCAAAAAAAAAATTATGATTTATTTGGTATCTGATTATGACTCATTATTTTTATTAGTTATGATTAAAAATAATTTAGAAAAATTTACTTATAAATCTCATATAAAGTAATGTTGATCAATTTTTAGTTCTAAAAGTTTTCTTATGAACTAATTAGTCTTTTTTTGTTTTGAAAAGTTGTATTTATTTGATTTGGTTCTATTTGAATTTAAGTGAATGTCTTTTTATGATTCATTTTTGGATTATTTACCAATAAATCCTACTTCACAAACTGTTATATCAAATAGTCCCACTTTTATTCTATTATACTAGTTAGTCCTGTTGGTGGGTTGAGTTGGTCCTTTTTATTTTTTTTTCCTTTTTTGGTAGGACTGTGTGGACGAGCGTGCCCTTGGGTCGTTGTGGTAATGTCTTTGCCGGGTCAATTCATTTTTTGGAAACGTTGCTCCTTCTGTTTTGGCTAATTTTGATGATACATTCAAATACATTTGAAGGTAGGGTTTTCGATTTTGATTTTGTTTCTTCGTTGTTGACGGCTGTGTGGCACTCCCGCAGAGATTCAGAAAATTGCCGTGTATACGCCATTCTCTACCTGGTATGCTTATTTCTCCTTGTGTCGTTCAAATTTGATATGGGTTATACATATTAACAATGTGGTCTGTGTTTTTTTCATCTTTCACGTCTGTGGGTTGTTTCTGTATGTTGTCCGATCATGGTTCGTCAGTCTGACTGGTGTTTTGGGTGTGTGTGGGACTTCGCTCTGTATGGGGAATAGAGGGACATGCGTTTTATAGGCGTCGTTATTAATGGTGTGTGGTGTGCTAGTGGTGTTAACCCTGGTTCTGACGTGCCACGTTTTCATGATGGGATGTGCTCTGTTTGGGTAACGTAAGGACATGTGTTTTGCTTTGGGTGGGGAGTCATATTTTCAACTGTGTGTCTTGCCCCGTTTTGTAGTGTTTTTTGTTTTTATCTGTTGTTCCTCACCCCCTCATGAATCATATGTTCACATTCGCAGGAGGATGGACAATGGAATTATGCTAATATGTTGTTACGACAATGTGAATGTTGCTATTAATTTGCAAGTTCCATTTCGATTTGATGACGTGGTCCGTGGTGTGTGTGAAAAGTTTGAAGGTCTCACACCTGCCGACGCATGTTTTTACTTTAACATGCCCGGTTATAACAATTTCATATTGCAGAATGATGTTGATGTGGCGAACATGGTGTGTCTTGCACGGTCTTTTCATTTGCAATGCATTGATGTACTAATTGAAGTACAACGTGCACAAGACGATCACAATGCAAACAGCCAATTACAGACAGCTCATTGTCAGCCGACCGATGTGTTCGACGAGTCGGACTTGGATGACGAAGATGATTTATTGGAAAAGTGCTGCCCTCATGTTGACAAGGTGTTTCTGTCTGCCCAATGGGCTAATGAGATTCAACGTATTGGCCAAAGTTTTGAAGGTGGAGCGGATGAATTCCGGAGTGTTCTTCGCAAGTATGCTGTAGAATGTGGCTTCCGTTTTAAATATGTCAAAAACGATTTTGTGCGGATCACAGCTATGTGCATGATGAGGGAATTGAAGGGATGCATGTGGTCAGTATACGCACGCGTTTTGCATGCTAACGGATTTTTCTACCTGCGCAAGTGGAATAAGGAGCACATCTGTGGCATAGCTGTTCGGACCCCGAAAAACCCCAAGGCTGGTTCAGATTTGGTGTCCGATGTCATTTTTGATCGGGTACGTGACAAGCCACTTACGCGACCCACAGATGTGGTCTACGACCTGAAAAAAGATTATGGATTAGAGGTTAGCTACCGGGTTGCGTGGTTAGGTGTTGAAAAAGCTCGGGGGGGAGATGTTTGGTGCACACTCCATTTCTTTCGACCAATTGCGGTGGTATAGTTCCGTTGTCATTGAAAACAACCCTGGAAGTTACGTCAATATTGAGTGTGATGAACACAACAACCGTTTCCTAAGGTATTTCATATCATTCAAAGCATGTATCGATGGGTTCAATCATTGCCGGCCATTACTATTCTTGGATGGGACTTTTCTGAAGGGAAAATTCAAGGGGCACTTGCTAGCTGCTACTGCGAAGGATGACAATCAAGGTACTGTTATAATGTTGACACAAATCATTTTCGTTGTATAATAATAATATCATTATTATTGCTGACACAATGTTTCCGTGCACATTCACTCACTCACATGTTAATTTGTCTCGCCAACACACCACCAACATATTTGCAAACTTAACTCACAACAACCCTTTCTAGGTCTCTTCCCTGTAGCCATCGCGATTGTTGATTCAGGAAACACCGCAAACTGGGCATGGTTCTTGGAACATCTCGCAAATGTTGTCAACAGTCACCGGACCCTTACGTTCGTATCTGACCGACATGCAGGCTTATTAGAATCAATACCCATCATATTTCCCATAGCCCATCATGCATTCTGCCTACAACATTTGCAACGTAACTTGCAACATAAGTTGCGATATGTCAACAGTTCATATAGAGCTAGAATGTTGACTAAATTTCGGGCTTGTGCTTACGCACCCACTGTGGCTTCATTCAACCAATGCGTTGAGGAATTTACCAAATGTGGACGGAAGGTTGTTCCAGCGTTCTTAAACGACTTACCCCTTCAATTTTGGGCTAACGCTTACTTTCGGTATGTATTTTAGTCTTTCTTTTTCTTCTTTGTTCATAATGTATGTCACATTTTTATGTTTTTCACATTTCCATGCCATTTGCCTATGTCCTCAATAATATCATACTTTTCCAATGCTAGCGGTTCACGGTACGGTGAGATGAGTTCCAATGCCGTTGAATCGTTTAACTCATGGATACGGAAAGCACGCCATCGACCAATAACTCAACTGGTTGACAGTATTCGAGTTAAGATTATGCGTCAAATGGCGAAACGTAGAACAAAATCACAAGCGTGGCCCGGTGTTATTTGCCCAAAAATGGAAGCTCATTTGGTCAAAGCGTACAATAAAGGCAGAGCTTGGCTTGTCAGCCAATCCACCGATACAGTGTTCGAGGTCCACTCTTTTCCATCCGTCATGGTTGACGTTGACAAACGTACATGTTCCTATTTCAAGTGGCAAATAAATAGATTTCCATGCTCTCACGCAGTTGTTTCTATCCGAAATAGCGGGCTCGACCTATACAATTTAGTGGCTGAATTTTACCACGTGACTGCTTACCGCAACTCATACCAACAAAACATACAAACCATTCCAACTGTAATTCTTTCCCAAGGTGAAGACGTGCAACAAATTCGATGCGGCCGGTGTCAACGCATGGGTCACCACAACCGCACAACGTGCAAGGAACTAATTTAACTTCACACACACACACAGCTCTCCAAATTTCATACTTTAGCTTCATTGCAATTGTTTTCTATCTAAATAATTGGGTATGCCACAACCATAACCTATACCTGTGTGACAGACGAGTTTACAGGCAACAATCTACATCTTCCAGTTTATAAGTACCAGGTGAACAATTTACACCCCGTTACCATTAATAATATTTGAACTTGTTACATTCATTTTGTTGCAAAAGTATTGTCTTCTTTTATCATACTTTATTTTGTGGATGCTGTTAACATGTTCAAATAGTTAACATGTCATACGCAAACATTTCACCGGCACGACTTCAACAATGGCCGCGTATGTTGTCAACAGTACACTGTCTCCATCACATTAGTCGCACACCCACAGCATGCAAACCTACTTTCACCTACCATTCACGTCCCACACCACATACAAACATTATCGATCAACATTAATAATATTTGAACTTGTTAAATTCATTTTGTTGCAAAGTATTGTCTTCTTTTATCATACTTTATTTTGTGGATGCTGTTAACATGCTCAAATAGTTAACATGTCATACGTAAACATTTCACCGGCATGACTTCAACAACGTCTGCGTATGTTGTCAACAGTACACGGTTTCCATCACATTAGTCGCACACCCACAGCATGCAAACCTACTTTCACCTACCATTCACCTCCCACACCACAGATAAACATTACCCATCAGCATTGCCATACAGTCACCAGTTACTTTCCTAATCAACATCACACATAACATGCACCACCACACAAAAATAAGCTGGAATACCATTCCAAACCAAAACATTTTCATGTGTCAAATAAAACCATAGTTTTCCAACAAAAAAAATATTTCTACATCACCATTTTAATTAGATTTCAAAAACCCACACTCCAACATTTACCATACTGATGTCAGCCCAAAAAAACGACCCAAAAAACAATGTATCATAGACCAGTCTTCGTAGCCAGGTAATAAGTCATCACGCTTCTCTACCAATAATGTCCAAAACAATAAAAAAAACTACATCCTAATTACCATGATTCTACTCCTTCAAACCACGTGCTGGATTATTCACATATGCCTTAACCATATTTGCACATAGTATGATGCAATTACTTCCTTGCAGCATACGTTCCACGTCACAACGATGAACATATTGTCGCATAATAGTGCACACAATGACCCCACAATCAAGCCTGCACAAACAAAATTATTACATGTCAGTAGCCAAACGCACGGTACCCACAACCTTAAACAACCTAGTCCCCCCAAACAACATGCAAACACAAGTTACTTACGTCTCGGGTTTTTGTTGCGGACACTTGGTCACAGCTTCCAGCAAGCTGCTGAAATTCCCCAGTATGCTTTGCTCATCTAACCCGAACTCATGCAAAGTCTGCTTCATCACATCTGTCATAAGTTCTTTCTGCCATAATTCACAAATACCAATTACACAATCTTCAAAATCCTGACCCAGAAAACAATCACATAATCACAAAACAAATACAAGAAAATAATGTCACAAACCATACCAGCAGTGTTGCTATGTTGTGATGCACGTCAGCTCTTTCTCCACGCTGCCTCATCGGATTGTAATGTTTCCACGTCCCATCTTCCGTATTGTACACTACAAGTGTCCAATGTCCATCGTGACACATTGGGAAATGGATGAACCTACAATCGCTCGCAGCAGACACATTCGTACGCACAAACTTCTCTATTGCACGCACATCATCGTTTTTCACCATATCCTGCAAAACCTATAAACTATCGACAAACCACACAGACACACAAAACCAACAATGTGCACTACATAACTACACAACTCACCAAACAGACACTACTAAAAAAATACGACTTATCAGCCAACTGATCATCCCCATACATCCTTACATGCTCACTTTTCAGTAACTCAACATACGCATCAATCACCTGCCAATAAACAGAAACAAATAAACAACTTCTATCCACATAACACCAACGATGCGTATGTTGTGCCATAGGAGTTCATTCCCTATATGTGAAAGAAAAATAAATTTTCTACAAAAAAAAAAACAGTCTCACATTTCCACAAAGGCTACTCTGGCATATGAGGTTCTTCACATCACTAAAGTCCACCACTACACCAGCTTCACCATCCTCCCACATGACCGCCCTAGACACACCAACAATTATCATTTCCCACAAAAAATTACATGACAACAAGTTTTAACAAATCTAAAAAAAAACCATACGTACCGATCACCATGCCTATCATAACCTTGCTTGATTCTACACTTTTCTTTCACTGTCATCATTTTCCATACCCCCAACCTGTTGTGTATATCAAATCCGGACCACTTACTGCCCTTTACGACCACAGCGTCCACATCAATAACACCGTCATTCTTAACACAATCATCATTTCGCACCACAACGCACCTTTCTGTGACTGACTTCTTATTACGCCCATGTAAGATGGGGTACTCGAAATCCGGCAATTTCCGTTCCTGCCTAACATTGTTTTTAATGTTACGAACAAATGATGTTTGGCCCCCAGAAACAACTACCCCCCATCCACATCAGACAAATCAACATTCACAATACCACCAGCAGTCCCCCCACATTGCTCACCATCCGAATCAACAACTAAACATCCAACATTCGGCCCCACAATATCGTTACACATATACACACCCCCCATACCAGGTTTAATCGGTGACACATTGTACATAACTTGACCTCTAACCCTAACCCCTGCATCACCACCTCCAACGCTGTCACGATGTACCTCCACATCCCGAAAAGCTTGTGTCACCACGTGCACATCACGATCAGCGAGTTGATCCTCAAGCACCGGTACACTCCTCCGCAGCTCGATATTTTCTTTCTTCAACTTGTCCACCTCATCATTCTTAATTCCCAACACACACTCAAACCCCCCTACAATGTTCACAGCTTGCGCCTCCAGTTTTCTTTTCAGACCAGCAACTTCTCCCTTAAGCAAGGCAATCATTTCATCTTTTCTTTTACTCTCCAATTCCAGTTTTGCGATTGCACTACAATATTCATCAACCTTACTGTCATTCACCCCCTCATTGTTCTTTCCAGATGTGGAACCACGTAACGCGTCTGTCGCATTCCCCCCCACTGCCATGTCTGGTTTGTGCCCTTCCCAAGAACTGCACTTATATCGCCAAATCCACATTTCATGTCGTCCGTATGCATCGCAGCCCCCTCATGTATGCCATCACCTTGAATTTCATCCACAAAAGCATAATCACCTCCAACACAGTCAAGCACATCTGACTGAACATTTCCAAACACAACAACATCTGCACCTATCATTTCACGTTCATATTCGAACGACCTAATTAGGTCTACTTTAACCTGCGCAAACACAAACAAATTACCATCATGAATGGTTACAAACTCAACACAAGTTTGTACAGTCAAAAAAATAACTTCAAATAATAACCACACCCAACACACATACCTAGAAATTAACTGGGCCAAACAAATTGACCCCCTGAGTTTTGCTCATCAATTTCCCAATATCTCATTTCATGAATCTAGGGAACATGTTCTCCGTTTGCGGCTCAATTATTGTCGAATGTTTACATATCCAATACTAAACATAACAAGAAAATAAAATATCAGTCAACTAATATGTCTTCCACAAGTATTTGTTACAACAACTAATTACAACAAACATTCACATACCAATAATGCAACCACGCAGCCTGTCACCTTCCATGGCATTCGATGAAACTCCTTCACTGGCCCCATGAGTGCTGTCATTATGGCTCCAGTCCAGTCGTACATCCTCACAATGTCCAAGTCGTTAATGTACCGAACAAATGCCCAACTGATTGTCTCACCTGAATTTGCAAAAAACAGCTTGCCACACATGTACATCGCCAAAAGCTTTGCTACATCTTCCTCATCTTGCTTGGTCTTCCCTTTAACAGCTTCGAAGAACAAACTTTTCACCAGTTTCGATGTTAACCGCGACGTGCCACGGCACCTGCCCTAAATGAAGTCCGACACTGGTCGTTGACCCGGAGATAAATCCAACCGTCTCTTCCCGCATTGCAAACCAAATATAAGTCTCACATCGCTACTAGCAAATTTGACACTGGCCCCTCCAATATGAAACGCATTGTCACGCGGATCATACGTTCTTATAATCTTAGAAATCAGATCATCACACTTCCTGAATTCATTGTGGTTCAATTTGTTAACGTGGATCGCCTCGATCATAATCCAAAATGGCGTTCTCTTTAACTGATTCATATATGCCTCCGTCAGTTTCACAGAACTAACAAGTTTGATTATACCAGCAACGTTTGACCGGTAGTTAATCCTCGTGTGTGCCTGCCGCTGTGGGGAGTAATTAACCTTGCTCAGATTATGTCCCACCGCATTATGCACAACTTTTGTCTGTTTGAAAAGGATGCGTCCCTCCATTTTCACACCTACTTTGTGTGACGTTGACCCAGACGCTTCCTCAGCCCTCCGCTTCTCACACGATCGCGTCCACGGACTACGTACCGTACTGCTATCTGCAACACCACAAATAAACCAATTCAACAATTAATACAACTACTGCTCAAAAAAAATTACCACATACATACACCCCCATACAAAAACCACAACTACTGCACACAAAAAAACCAACACCACATATCCACTCAACCAAAGAATTTCATTGCAACACACCCTACCCCACAACCCAATTTCATTAAAAAAACCCACAACTTTTTGTTCACCGTCATATGTGTCCCCACCGACCTACCCCACAACTCAATTTTATTTGACCCTAATTCCCCATACACACAACTAACCAAAACACATCACACACCCCGTACGAACTACAGCCACACATCAGCCCAAGCACACCCTCAAACAAATAAGTACCCAAACCTCAAATAGTCGAACCATGTCCCATATACACCACCAAAGTACCACCGGAGACAGACAAAAAGACACACATACCCACACCAAAGCACAGAACAATATTTCACACATACCCACACATACACACATACACCCAACCCACATGACCATACCTTTTTTTTGACCACCACGTGTGGTCCCCCACAAAAATGTCCCCCTCAATCACTTTCTTCGACCCCTTACCCCAACAATCACAACCAACCACCCAACCAAACCCAACAACAACCGTGTACATAAAAACCCAAACAACTTAGACACACACAACCACCAACAACATACTTCACTGACTTGTAACCATTACTACACAAAACGAACAAAAACGACAGGGAAAACACAAAAACACAATGAATCACACTATCAAACACAAATACCAAAATATAAGTTACGAAACATACCCATCGCGTCCATGTAAGAACTATGTCAGAGCACCGATGAAGGATTATGCGAATTAGGGTTCCTTAATCGGACACTTTCTGTAACTTCACACCGTTCGATCGACAAACAAAACAACACACCAGGTAAACCGATCCTATCACCCTCCCAAACGTAATCCTTTTTACAATCGAATACGGCAACGGTGCATTTGATCAAATGGAATAGCGAAATAGCTGGCAACCACACATGTAGGGTTTCAAACAGTACAGAATAAGAGACTACAACGACTATGTGAATATAGATGGACAAAACGGGTTAAACTTGAACGGGTTGTGGGTATGTGGGTGTCCTATCAGTCACAATTTGAATCCTCTCCCACATTGTGTTATGGGCCTTGTGTTAACCCCCAAACACACCAACCCAGCCCAAAAAAAAAAACCCCCCTTACAGCGGTTTGCCATTCTGTGACACCAACAAAATGTATCACATGCAACACACCACACATCCACTCGCTAATAACGCACGTCATCCACACACGCGCCTCACCCATTTCTCACCCCACACCCACATCAACAACGGTTACATGAGGGTATTTACGTCCCTCACAATTGAATGGGACTAAACGGTTTAATAGAATAAAAATGGGACCAATTGGTTCATAAGTTCCAATTTTGGAATTTATTGGTAAATCTCCCTTCATTTTTCTAATCTTTTGATTCATTTTGGGATGGAAATGGAAAGGTAAGGTGTGAAAGATCTTTTTAGAAGATTGGTGGTTAAAGTGTTGGTTGTCGAGTATAGAAATTTACATTTCTGTTAATGTGATCTTCTGGCGTTACATTGGAGTGTTACATTAGAGTGCTACGTTTGGAAAAGTACAGTAAATAGTTTTTGTGTGTTACATTGATTGGGATATTACGTTTGAAAAAAATACACTAACGAGTTTTTTTAAAATATTACATTATTACGTTTGAGAAAAGTACATTAAAGAGTTTTTTAGCGTGTTATACTAAAGTTTTACGTTTGAAAAAAATACACTAAGGAGTTTTTGTGTGTTACATTAATTGGAGTGTTATTTTTGGGAAAAATATAAAAATGAGTTTTTTTGAAATGTTATATTGTTATTTTTGAGAAAAGTAAACTAAGAAATTTTTTAGTGTGTTACATTAGAGTGTTACGTTAGGAAAAAATACACTAATTAAGGAATTTTTTAGTGTTACATTAATTAGAGTGTTATGTTTGAAAAAGTACACTAAGGAGTTTTTATAGAATGTTATATTGTTACATTTGATAAAAATATACTAAGAAATTTTTTACTGTATTACATTAGAGTGTTACGTTAGGAAAAAATACACTAATTTAAGGAATTTTTTAGTGTTACATTAATTAGAGTGTTATGTTTGAAAAAGTACATTAAAGAGTTTTTGTAGAATGTTACATTGTTACATTTGAGAAAAATATACTAAGAAATTTTTTAGTGTGTTACATTGAGTGTTAAATTTTTAGAGTGCTATATTGGAGTATTATATTTGGAAAAAGTACATTAAGGAGTTTTTTTTTTGAAATGTTACGCTTAATAATTTCAATATTATGAGAAAAATCACATTTGTCCCTCAACACATAACACACGCACATTTATGCTTGGCCTTTTATATAATTTACACTAAAATGAGACCTTTGGATCTATAAAAAAGAAAAAAAAAAGAACCAAACAATTCATAAGATCATTATTTAAAATTTATTGGTGCTTTACCCAATAATTTAATCGTTATATTTGTGACAATTAACTATACAAAAATATCAAATTTACATATGATTGATAAGGAGCTCAGCCAAAGCGACCAAAGTAGAGGAAAACCACATGTATTTAGCTCAGCTCAGCTCAGCTCCAGAATTCAGCACAAGCTCCAGCTCAACTGAACTGAATTAGTTAGGTAGTTATGGATTAATTAGAGTTAGATAGATTGGTTGTGTTTTAGTTACATATAAACTATAGTTAAATAGCAATTAGATTCATTTTGTATAAACATGTATATACATTGTAATCAATCATTTAAGAAATAAGAGAAATTTAGTTTCATTTTATGGTATCAGAGCCACATTATTTACTTACCACTACTGATCTTACTGAACCACAGTCCTATCAAGAGGCTTCTCAATCAAGTGCCTTGCCGGATTAAAGCATTATATTCATCCTTCATAACAGTAGTCTATGCATTTGATTGAGAAGCCTTTTGATAGGACTGTGGTTCAGTAAGATCAGTAGTGGTAAGTAGATAATGTGGTTGAGATTTGGATCGAGTGATCATAGAGTGAGCATTAGTGGAAGGAAGAGAAAGAAGGAGAATAGATAAAGAAGAAATGAAAATAGAATGAGAAGAAGCCTGAGAGAGATAAGGTAGAGTAGGAGATTGAACTAGTGTAGAAGATAGACTGCCAATGAGAGAAGCAGGTGAAGAAATAGATTGGGAGGTAGACTGCTGGACAGACTGTAGTGCAGGTTGCTGAACAGACTAAGGTTGAACTGAATCAAATTGGCCAAACACAATAGGAACAGATAGAAAACAACCTGTGTAAGGCATAGCTGCATGTGTAGGACTGGGAAAAGGCATAGCTACAGGTGTAGGACTTTTAGAAGGTAGAGCTCGAGAGACTGCTGTAGACACCCCATTTTTGACCGTCCTCAAGACTTGGACGTCACCGTTTGAACACTCGGTGATCATCCATGTTTGTGTTCGCCTTGAGTTCCCGGAGGTCTCGGCTACGCGCCTTGCCTCAAGATCTCTCGACTTGACTGTTTTGTGTTTGGTTTTGCACCAAACACTTGTGTTTTTACTTTGAAGGGCAAGTAATGGCTTGTTGGCCATCCCCACACTCCACCGACCATGGCTTGAGGCCACCGGCTGTGTTTTGTTGCCATCGGCCAAATGTTTGGCCGGCCGGCACTATAGATGGTTGACCGACCATCTATTTTAGTCAAATTTCATTTTTGGCTGGCCGACCACTGTTCATCTACTTTTGCAGATATTTTTATGCCAGCTGTGCTAGCTGGCATACACTTTGCTCCCCTCCATACACGTGTATGGAGGGATCTCCCTCTTGACTAGCTTGTTTGGAAAGCTTTACAAGAGGGATTGTCTATAAGAGGGAGCCTCTTCTCCCTCCATTAGGGTTACAAAAATTTTCAGAAGAGCTCTGAGATTAGGATTTGAGTTTGTATCTATTCCATCTCTATATCTCTCTCTCTTTTTGCTTTGTGTGTGTGTTTAATCTTACTATTGCACACAAACACCTAGTCCTACACCTTCTCTTGGTTGCTGAGGGACCAGAAAGCTGTTCTTGGTGTTTTTGGGTGGTTTTGAGGTTGAAGAAGCTGCTGGAGCATCATCCTTGAAGAGGGTCAACAAGGGTGAGTGTTTTTGCCCTTTATTCCCCATTTTTGCATAGCTTTTTTGACTATCTTGAAACTGTTTTTAGACTTTTCATATAACATATAAAAGTTCTATTTTTACCTGCTTAAAATAGTTGTTTAATAGTGTTTTGAGCTTCGGGGTTGTTTGACCCCTCTTAGGGTTTGTTTGGCCCCATTTTGTGCCATTTTGGTTGAGCTCCGGGACCACCTTGTTTGGGCCTCCTCACCACTGAAATCTTGAGGGATTTCAGTGGTGAGGATGGTGCCTTAAGGTCCTAGCAAGGAGAGGGCCCCTCTCCTTGTTGTCTTTAATAATGGCCATTTAAGCCTCATTAGTGAGCACCTTGTTTAAGTGTATGTTGGCCATGCCTTAACTGTTTTTATGCTTATTATGCCATAATATAGCACTATTTTTACTTGGTTTAGATACACCATGCTTGCTTAGCATCCATGTCTTGTAATGCCATGAATTGCCTTAATATGCCTTGTGCTTTGAGCCTTGTTTCTAGCATATTTTTGGCTTAGCTTTGTGAAACTTTTATGCTTGTTTTAGCATGCTAAAGGTCTGTTTTTGGTCATTTGGGTTGTCCATGCTCTACTTTGTATAGCTACCATGTAACCTCTCTTGTATGCCTTAAGCATCGAACCCTCTAGCATGCCATCCTTGCATCATTTCAGTGGTTTGGAACCACTTGTCATGTCATTTCAGTCTTCATGATATGCTCGTATGCTTGCATTTGATGCCCCTTTCATGCTTTAAAAGGTTGGTGTTTCTTGTTCCATGTTTGTGCCATTGTGTATGCCTCTAGGATTAGATCATTTAGATGCCATCTAAGTGGTTTTTGGGACTTACTTTTGCATGATTTAGGACTGTTTTAGTTTATTTTGGTCATTTGCTTCATATGTCATATGGCCATGGTTTAAGTCCTTGGGCTTGGTGGCATGCCTAGCTTACATTGTAGATTGGTTAGGCACCTTCTCTAACATGTTTTTCAGAACTTATAATGCATGTCATTTGTCCATGTTTGCATCCTCTTAAGTGTGCTTGAGAGTTGTTTCTATATGCCTAAGTATTGGTCCTTGTGTGCACGCATGTTTGTATGTCATTTGCCCTTCATTCTTGAGCATGTTGGCTACTGTTTTGGGCTTGGTATAGAGCTACCCAAATTAGTTTAAGTCCATAGTTCGCATGTTGCTGCATGCTCATCTTGTGTGTTGTTGCATACTTGTGTGTTGTCACATGTTTAGGTTGTTTAACATGTTTGCTCCATGTGTTGTGGCATGATTGAATGAAGTCATATGCTTGCTTGCATGCTTGAACATCCCCATTATATCGGGCATACTTATTGGTTAGCATGATTGTCACATGCCTTGAATGCTTGTTCGCATTGTTTATGTTGCATACTAGCTCATATGTCTAGGTTGCATTGCATTGACATGCGTGCTTAGCCTCTTGAATTGAGTATGATAGAGGTTGAGCTCCTTGCTTGTTTATGTACATTTCATTTGAAATCAAAGTGCATAACTTGGTTTCTTGGGCCATCACACATCGAAATGCGCGATTGGTGGCCCGAGAATCGAGAACCATGTCCCTTTGAGTCATAAACATGATAAGGGATGTGTTGGTGCACACATTTGCTTGGAATGCATTGCCATGCCTTGTTTTGCCCTCTACTGCTGTCAAAACAGAATTCTGCAGGAAGATTTGGCCGGCTGAGCATCTTTAGTGCCGACCGACCAACAATTGGTGGCCGATAGCTTAACTAGTGGTCGGTGATCATTTACTTTGGCCGGTGACCATTTCCCTTGGCCAGTGGTATCCCACGGGGTTCATAGAGTGCACCTTGGGAATTTTGCAATGATGAGAGAAGGAAAACAGTGTGGACAGAGGCAACCTGTGCATGGCAGTGGACTTCCGAGCGGAGCCGAGCACGCATTGCATTGGGCCCTCTTCCCGAGGCTGTTTACTGTTTTATTAGATTAGTTAATTTGCTTAACTAGTTTAATTGGTCTGTAATATTTAATTAGCTTGTAGGTTAGTTAAATCTGTATTATTCTTTCGGTCCCTCCGAGCGAGGGCAAATTTGTAATAAGTGTGGGTGTGTGCGTGCATGTCTTCCAACCCCCATTTCTTTCTCCCTTTTACTTACCTGCTTTGATGGTTAGTACTAGGACATATTTAATTTAGCATCCTTATGCTATGCATGCGTGCATCATTCATCAGTATTGCATGCATCGGGCTCGGCGCATCATACTAACCGCATAGTATTTCAAATCTAAACTTGAATATGTGTATCAAATGGTTGCATTTCACATGCCATCCTAGGATTAGCCGAGCCTATCCTAATTACATTCTGTATGCGTTGTATTAGGCACTTAACATGGACTTGGATCATACATTGATTGCTAACGAGTTCTTTGTTTTGGCTTGGAGTACACTGTAAGTATTTTGTGCTTTAGCATCTCGCACGAGAGTGAATGTTAACATGACAGCATTCTTACCATGTGGCTAGATGCTTATGTGATATGAACTGCCTGAATGCCTGTGGGTGAAGGTTGGATTGCTTGAGTTGGAATAACTCATCAAAATCCGTGTTTTAGCCTACTCGCGAGTAACAAATTTCAAAACATTTTCCAAACAAACGGATATGCGATGCTTTGTTCCAAATTAGGCGATCTAGTCTATACTTGTTTTGCTGTGTGCATCATATAGTAAATCTAGGCTAATAACCAGAACAAGAACACATAGCATTTTCAAAACAAGATATCATGATTAGTAGAGGCCGATCTTCGGATCGGGCGAGAGGGGGTGCTCATAGCTGACCTTCCCCAATCGTACCCAAGTTCCCGAGCCGAGGCAACCTTGGTAATGACGGACACGTGGCCTTAGGCAAACGAGTCAGGGTTTCCTAAATTCACCCAAAATAAAATATTTAGGTGGCGACTCTGTATCTGGCGAAGCAGTCCATGTTTGACACTTCTTTACAAAATATATTTTTCAAAACGATTTGCCGGATTTGGACTCTTTGGTTCAGATTAAGAACCGTGACACAAAAGTGAGTTCGAACTGTGGTGGCCTAAAGCCCGAGGGCGCGTCCATAGTTTCTGGCGACTCTGCTGAGGAGTTTGGAGAACTTGACTCGAACTCATGATATCTTGTTTTGACTACACTTATGTGTTTATTTGCATTGCATGTGCATTGGTGCGCCTAGGACACCGTGTTGGCCATCTGCTATTCCTGAACGGTTTGCCAGAGGCTTGCCTTGTCAAGGCATGACCATAAGGCTGATCGGTTGCGGGCTCTGCCAGTATGGGAACACAAACCTCGATTTTTACCGGGGCACCCTTTTGACCATTCGACCTAGTGCATATTCGGAATCCGTAGTGATCATTCCAAACTAGGACAGGTTGCTTACCCGATTATAGGTTGTTTGAAACCGCTGCGTGCATAGTGAAACCCTAGCTCCTGACAAAATAGGACAGGGAAACCCTACCCCAGCATAAGGGTGTTTTGGTTCTCATTTACTTGCTATGTGCTTTTAGAGTAAATCTTTACAGGGAATGTGCATATTAGTTTGCAAGTTTGAATATCAGGCCTAAGGGCATCAGTATCAGTGTTTTGGGGAATCAGTTATATCTGCAGGTATCAGACTCAGTTTTGGGACAGCGATTTTGGGGAACAGTGATCAGTAGTAGAGTACAGTTATTCAGTCATGTCTGTTCTGTCTGGGCTGAACTACTGCTTGTTTTCCCTTTCAGTTCAGAGATTTGGGTTCAGAGACTTGGTGTTCTCCTTCGCTGAGGCAAGACAGATATCTGATCCGTCAGTCACCGTTCAGTTCAGCGGACTTATGATGACCCAAAGTTCAGAGGAAATTGTGGTTATGGCAGCCGCGTTAGACCAAGGGATCATCTTGCAGGATGAGACCAATGTTGATGTACCGCATCCGCCCAGGTCGCCTGCTGCACACCCGATCTGGACCCCCCAGTTGTATCAGGCTCGTGAGCCCACCACGTTTGAGTTAATGGGAATGATCGGCGACCTCCAGAGATCCGTGGTCAATCTGGCCTGTGGAATGTCGGCTTCGCCACCAGCTGCACCGTATACCGGGGATTTCATACCACAGGAGCCCCCACTACTGGGGCGGATTGTGATCGAGCTCAGCTAGCCAGAGGTTGCCTCCAGCTACAGCAACGACGTGTCAACAACAACCGGGTTTCGCTCTGATGTAGTAACCCAAACCCTCGATCAGGCTGAGGCTAGAGGTAAGAACAAAGTGGGAACAGATGCTGATCCCGTTGGACAACTGCTGTGGGCAGTCGAGGCTTTGAAAGCCGGGGAAATGAATAAGCAGCAATTGTTCGCAGTCATGACTGAAGCTGTGGATGATGCTTTTCCCACTCCAACCGAAGGCAGTTCAAGCCAGGCAAAAAATCAGGATAGGCCCCGTCCTGCCAAGACAGTTCCTTTCATTCCCAACCCTGCACCAGGAAAAGATCAGAAAGCCAAGGCAGTGCCTGCCGACCCTTTCACTAGTGCGTCTAGCAAGAACCCTCAGACTTTGAAGTACCTGCCTCGAGGGCACAGAGTCTTTCATGCCCTCTACATGCCTTTGTCTAGGGCATTTCAAATTTTGGCTAAAAAGGGGCATCTTAAACCCCTCGAGCGTCGGCCTCTCCCGAAGAATCTCCCTTTCTCACATGATGCTACCTTGTACTGCGCGTACCACCAACAGTCCGGTCACAGCACCGATGGTTGTTTCTGCCTTCGCCACGAAGTGCAAGATTTGATCGACAATGAGGTCATCCTCCCACCTACCTCAGCAAAGTCTGTCACTACTGAGCTATTGGACTTCAAGGATATTGCAAGTTTGTGATCAGGGGTTGGACCATCTGCGGGCGGCGCGCGGTGCATTTCGGATGTGGCGCCTGGCACGCACTTTTGAGCATCTACGAATGCCAATTTTTGTGGTTTTTGACTTAGGTGTTGAGTCAGTTCGGTGGTCTTGTTTTGAGTCTGTCTCTTTGTTTTGAGTCAATCTTTTTGCTTAAGGGTCTGTCTTGTCGCGTCGAGTCAGTCCCATTGTATAGAATGTCAGGTGATTTCGGGGTTGTTGCCTTGAACACCCTTTTGTTTTGTAATTACCCTTTTGCTTTCTTTTAAGTCTGTCTCTGCCGTGGAGCCAGTTGCAACCAGGGAATCTGAATGAAACAGCTACGGCTATCATGTTTTCGTGCTTACTGCTATTTTGAGCTAGTTGTGCCAGAGGATTTGAATGGAATAGCAGTACATTCCACCTGCTCTCTTGTGCCCTGAAAATCATTGCATTGACCTAAGTTTTTCAAAACCTTTTTGAACACTGCGGTGAAAACAAAGGGGAAGGAATTCCTCGGGATTTGTAAAACTTTGATCAAATTGAGAGAAAGAGAGGCGTGCTAAGCCCTTAATGATTGAAATCATGCTTGTCAGCGTGAGTACTGAGAAGGACCCTGGCTTGATCCAGACTGGTTCCACACTATCTTCAGCGTGAGCGATTTGTCGCTTCTTTAAAAACTTTTAAAAAATAAAATGTTTTGCGCGGTCCTGCGAAGATCTGTGTGGAATCGCTCTTGAGATTGTGCAGCTTAGGATCGCTCTCAGCCTCAAGACTTGAGCCCTTGCTTTAAAACCTTGAACCATAATTCGGAGTGTTCAACGATCGACCATCAAGAGAGGTCTGTGTGGCCAGATTGGAAGCGGCCCTCGAACAAGAGGCACCAAAGTCAGATCAAGAAGATCAGATCTCATCAGAAGAAGCTTGTGAAGCTAGAACAGAAGCACCCCTCTAACTAGGGGCAAAAATTTCCGATGTGCTCGAAGAACCGAAGATGGGTCCTTCAGCAAAGCAATACAACAGTCATTTTTCTGGATTCAGATGACTTCAGGATCTCAAAACCATTTGGCATGGACTTGTTACATTTTTACCCTTTGAAAGGCTCGCTGGGCCGAAAACCCGGAAGGGCGACCCAGGCAAAAAGTTAGAGCAAGAAAAAAAAAAGAAAAAAAAAAGAAAAAAAAGATAAGAATTGAAAAAGGAAAGAAGAACAAAGCTCGCAAGGTCGAAAACCCACAACGGGCGCCTTGGCAAAAGTTAGAGCCTAAAAAGTGAAGGTTAATACCCGAGTGTACCTTAACCCGAACTACGTAAGGCTTGATTCCCATGTTTGGGATACGTAGGCAACTTCATCTTGAAGTCCAGCCCCCAACGCTTTCATAGCGACTGAGTCCATGTAATGGTTTTGATCATCCTTGCCTTCTCTGAATCCGATAGTTCGGTTGTGACACCCGAACTATGTAGGCTTGATTCCCATGTTTGGGATACATAGGCAACTTCATCCTGAAGTCCAGCCACCAACGCACTTTCAAAGTGACTGTGTCCATATATTGGTTTTGACCATCTTCGTCTCCAAGAGTTCGGTCGTGATCACTAATGAGGACTGCTTACAAAATGCTGCGGCGTTATCCAGACAAGGGGCAGCTTTTCGTTGCCATGAGTCGCCATTCAAACCAGGGGCGACTTTCCGTTGCCGTGCAGCTTTTTTCAAGTAAGGGGCAATTTTTCATTGCCTCCGATCCGAGGTTGGGCATCTCGAGAGTAGGTTCCGTGCTTGTTGAGCAGTGGTCCTTTGCCAAAAAAAAATAGTTTTTTTGAGAATTTTTACTGAGGTTGACCATTTTCTCAAAAATTATTCTATCTTTTCCAAAACTGGACCATTTTCTTGGACCCAAAAAAGGAAAATTTTTAGTGCTCATAGCCTAACTCGCATGGTTTTCAAATCAAAAATCGAACCAGTATGTTAATCTAACTCTCATATTGGTCAAAATTGTTTTAGTAGAAAAAAACAAAACAAAAAATGGTCAAAATGATGAACTAGGGGCACAGTTGAGTCAGGTTTTCTGTCTTTATCCCGTGGTTAACATTCCTTGCCATAAGGACACCCTACCTTCCAGAAAGGGCGCAACTAGAGCTGTCCGTAAAGGGCTGAAAGCTCTCTCACCCTCCAAGTGACAAGGAATCAAACCAAGTGCGAAGCACGAACTGGAATGGATCAAGGTACTCTGGAACATCAACTAGACGTCCTTGGAGGAAATAGATGCGAGCTAACAGTGTTGGGTTTGAACTCACAACTTCCTATTCATCCATCAATCACCCCGGGGAGGGATAAAAAAATGAGAGATTAAAGAATGGAGAGGTGTAAGTTGAGAGAAAAGTGAGCAAAAGCGTTTTTGAGAGAAAAAATCGAGTCTGAGAGCCGAGTGATGTGAGAATCACAAATGAGAAAGGGTGGGAAATAATGCCTGAAGGAACTGGCTCCTCGTGATTTAAGGTTTCTCGTTTTTGTAAACACGTCAGTATATCGTGTCTTTTGTTTTGTTTACCTCAACTTTTGTTTTGAGTTTTTTCCGAGTGTGTCTCGTTGTGATTAGGTCGTGTACTTTCTGTTTGAGTCTTTTTTCACTGAGTTCAGTTGTAGGCTCAATACCCCGGTTTGAAAAACCCTTTTTCAATCTCAATTTTTTTTTAATCATGCTGTGCTCAGAGTGCTGTGCCATTCTCTACATTTATGCGAAGCAAAAAAAAAAAAAAAGGAAAATTTGGGGCATCTGAATGTGCTTCAACTTCAGCCAATTCTACCTTTGTATTCTGTCATGTCGGATTGGACTATTTGTTCAGGGTTTGCCGTGTGCAGAATAAACAGAATGGCCTGTATGCAGATTAATTCCCAGCAGAGTATAGGCCGAGTGTTCAGACTAAGCAGTGGGTTGTATGAGTTGTTTTGCCGTTGGCCGGTTCGTTACCTGGTTATTACAATACAAATGTTTGATTTTCAGACAGGAGATCAATTCCATTTACATTGTTATGTGATATGATGTAATGTAATGTACCAAAATGTAACACTTTTTCAGATAAAAAGCTTTGTTTCATTTCATCATCTTTTTCAAGAACAAAGTTTTGGAAAAAACAAAACCTGCCTGCGGCAGTACAAGGTACTCTAGCTACCAGCAAAAAAAAGAAAAGTACAAAAAGAAAAGAAGAAGAAAAGCAGCAAAAATCTAGATCAATGTCAAGCGGCCTCAGGCCTCAGGGTCTGTCCTCGTCCTCTTCCTGGACAAAGGTCCAGGAGCATCGTCATCAGCGCCGTCATCTGAGCCTGACTCAGTGCCATCTCCGGTCTCCTCCTCAGATGACTCCGCCTCTGCCTCTGCCTCTGCCTCCGCCTCCGTCTCCGCTTCAGATTCATCGTCATCGGGGACTGGTGCCCGTGAGCTATTCCCAACATGAGCGCGCCCCGCCTTGGTGCGGGGGTATACTCTGCCCTCTCTATCTCCCCCTCGAACAGGAACGGATGGTCCAGCTGGAGCATCTCCTACAGTAGGAATCTGGAAGGGATGCTGAAAAGTACAAATGACAAACGCATCAGTATGCTACAGAATGCAGTACATGAATACAGTGTGTGAATACTGTGAGCCAATCAGTACAGAATGCAGTATATGAATACAGTGTGTGAATACTGAGAGCAGTGTATCAATGCAGCATGTAGTGTATGAATACAGTGTGTGAATACCCTGAGCAGTGTATCAATGCAGAATGCAGTGTATGAGTACAGTGTATGAATGTCGTGAGTAGTTCTGTGAACAGTCTATGGGCTACAGTGTGTCAGACGCCATGAGGGCCGTGTATCAAGTGTTGTGCTGTGCATCAGATTGTGTGAAACAGTTTACGGTTTACGACCATGGTCAGAAGAACATACCGGAATACTGTAAATCGCCAGAAGGTCGAGGCTTTGCTGGAGCATCCCCATCACAGAAGCGGTCAACTCTAGGGACTGGCGAGTGTACTCGGAGGAAGCCTACAAAAGTGTTAGAAGTCTCAGTATTCTGTGGAATATCAAATGAATTGAAATGAATTAACTATGCAGAATGCAAAATGCAGTAGTACATACCGGAGGCAAGTCGTAGAACCCGACTAGCTCGTGATCAGCCAGAGGGGGAGCAATGGGGATCTGGTAAGTCGCCCCACCACGCCCTCTGCATGTCATCGTCACGGGCAGTGCTGGCCAACTAGCCACCCGCCCTATCCGAGCTCCGCTCCTGCCACGGGCCCGAGCCACCCTTGGTGCTCCCGCTCCCACCCCTGCCCCTACTCCAACCGATGACGCCGCAGGCCTCTCTCTCTCGGCTCGACGGCCGCTGCTCAAAGGCCGCATGATATACGTCTGAACGTACTCTGAGTAGTCGCCTATGCCTCTGAAGCGTGTCGCATCCCAACCGATCGTATAGTCGGCCATCTGCTTAGGGGTGAACCTCTCGGTATCCCTCATATGCTCAGGAGGGTGAACCGGGACTATCTGTTCTGGCAAACCCAGGGTCTGGCGTAGGAAACGCTCACCCAGGTACCAAGCCCGACAGACCGGCCCCTCCAGTAAGATCCTGAAGCGTGTAGTCTCCTCGACACTGGCAAATCGCTCTCGCATCACGGCTGGCAATGGAGCCCAAGGCTGCCAGGTGATCTGTAAATGGCATGCAGTTTGTTATCTACTGTTATTGAAAATACAGTGTAAAGTAAAGTTTAAATAAACTCTAAAGTTGAACATACCTTTGCGGGGGTGATGGTGTCAAAGTAGCGGCGGAAGAAGATGAATGTCTCCCGCGGTCTCCGTACGCATCTCACGTCGAAGCGTCGGGAGAATGGAACGACAAGAGGGGTCCCCTCGTCAGGCACTGGCGCAAGCCTCGGAAAGTAGGCGTAGATCCATAACTGCAGAGTAACTATCAGTATGCTTATCAGATAAAGCGGAATACAGAATAAAGCAGAAATTGCAGAACCGTGTATTGCGCAGTGTATTGTGCAGAGTGTACAGTGTGTGCAGTGTACAATCAGTGTAAAACAGAGTATATGTGTGCCGTGTGCAGTATATAGTCAGCGTGAAGCAGACCGCAGTGTGTGCAGTGTACATAGTACAGAAAATGTAAAGCAAAAATTTAAAGCAGAAAAGAAGATGTACCTCCCAAGCCCGCCAGTAGCCTCCGAGCAACTGCCCGCTGTAACGGGAGGCTGAGCTCATGTATTCGTACAGAGTGGCCAAGGCAGCGCCACCCCAGTCGTAGCGCAGGATCCGCGTGACATCTACTAGTGTACTCAACAAACAGAGAGGCACGGTGTTCATCCGATCGGCGAAAATGGTCGTCTCCAGCAGAAACATCAGGAAGTCGTGAGCGTACTGCTCCACCTCCTCCTAGTCATCGATGCCTCTTCAACTAAGGCTGGCTGAACCCTGAACTGGACCTCGAACCATGAATATCTGACGAAGCCGGGACGTGCGAGAGGCGGCATCTCGCCCAGCAAGTAAATCTGAGCGGCCTCCCACTCGTCCATGTCAGTGTTGAAGGGGATCGGATCACCCTCTACCCCGATGCCGGTGAGCATCGAGAAGTCATAGGGAGTCATCGTCATGTCTCCCGCGACCGAGAAATGGAATGAGTCGGTGGTGTCCCACCACCTTTCCACCAGAGCGGCGAGAAGAGGCCTGTTCGTAGTAAGTCGAGAAAGTCCTCTGCAGAAGGCGTCGAAGCCGGCCTGGTCTACGACGTGACGGACCGCATCTGGCAGCTCCATGTACCAGTCCCGAGTGGCAACGTTTCCATACCCCTGGAAGGCATGGGAAT
This sequence comes from Camellia sinensis, assembly GCF_055761805.1. Lineage (NCBI taxonomy): Eukaryota > Viridiplantae > Streptophyta > Magnoliopsida > Ericales > Theaceae > Camellia > Camellia sinensis. The sequence continues at coordinate 216,693,732 of NC_138961.1, forward strand.
CTCCCTGTGTTCAAGCAAAACAGTTGCGAAGCAATATAAAATGTACAGTTTTGAAGAGCATTCAGAATTGGTGACAATACAGCGTGTGTGCACGTTTTAAGTTCAAACAAATATCGGGTGTCGGTGTGCTTGAAGTGAATGACGGCATATGATGTGTTAGTGTTTCCGAGTGGTTCAGTACAGATACAGCGTGTGTGCACGTTTTCAGATTCAAACAAGCATCGGGTGCCGGTGTGCTTACAGTGAACTACAACATGCGATGTGCCAGTGTGTTTGGGTGGTTCAGTGACAATACAGCGTGTGTGCACGCGTTCAGATTCAAACAGACATCAAGTGAAAATGTGTTCACAATCAACTACAGGGTGTAATGTATCGATGTATCTGGGCTAAGCAGTTAGAGAACAGCGTCAACTATGGCAGTTATGTTCTACATTGCGGAAAATAAAGAGGGAATACTGTACCTCAGAAGCGCTGAAAGACAGATGAGACTTTGGCTTGCGCAGAAGCAGCTCTGGTGGAACCCTCCTGTGGAAACTCCGGAACTGGCGAAGACCATCGGGAGGTAGCACGTGAATCGCCGGCCTGTAGGTTGCCGGGTCGAACGGGCGGACGCTCCAAGGCAAGAGCTCGGCCTCGGGATCCATCTCATGCTCCGGGGGAGTCCCCCCTATGGAAGATCGTCTGCCATCTCAGAGAGAGTGTGAAAATGACCGAGAATGTGAAAACCGAGTGAGAATACGAAAAGTCAACAGAAAGTCAACCCCGAGAGGGCAGAAAATGGCCGGAAAAGTCAGAATATGGGAGAGGCACGAAGATCAAGAGGAACTCGGGGGAAACAAACCGCAAGAGGTGGAAATCAAGAAAGAGAAACCAAAACAAAGTTTCGTTCGGTTCAAAACGTTTGAAACGCGAAGGTATTCGCGAATCAAATGTCGAAATGAGTGCTAAAACCGAGGAAAACGGTGAATGGAAGAGAGAAAAATGCTCTAGAGAGAGAGGGGGAGGATTTTCGCACAAGAGGCAAGTGCCAAAATAGGGTTTGAAGCCCTATTTTAAAAGACCCAAGGCCGAAAGACCAAACTGCCCCGAATCAGGCACTTTTGGCCGGTCGGCCACACTGTTGACCGGTCGGCCAAATATTTGGCCGATGGAACCTTTTGATGGCTGGTGAGCATCCGGTGACCTCCTTTGATGGCCGGTGAGCCTCCTACAACCTTGTTTGGGTAAGATATGTGGTTTGGGGCCTTCATTGCTCAAGACAGTGCAAGACAGTGCATTTTCGAAGCTCAACCGGCCTCCGTTTTGACCTCAGACTGTGTCTTCTGTGCGCAACACTTGAATATGTGCAAGGTGTATCATTTTTGTATCCTTTTGTCCCTTTCAAGATTTGAAAGTTGCCCCACACGCGTTGCTTTACAACGCTTTGATGGGAACGCGCGCTGAGTTGTACGTCATTATGCTTGCATTGTCATACACCTCGCACGGTCTGACGAGACCTTAAATACGCTCGGTCTAGGAGACCTTAAATCTTTCGAAGGTGCGAAACCTTTGGCGTCTGCATTGTCATGCATGATCCTTGTCACGCGTTGCTATACACACCTTACATGTGTTGTTATGCATCTTCCTCATTTACATTGTCATGCATCTCAAAAGCCGCGCATTGTCATGCATTTCGAAATCATGCATTCTCATGCATTTAAAAAAACAAACAACAACAAAATCATGCATTTTTTATGCATCTCAAGCCGCGCGTTGTCGCGCATTTCAAATTCACATGCATTGCCATGCATTTCAAGCAACTTGCGTTGTTGCGCATTCAAAAAAACATGCATCATTTGCATTTCAAAAAAAAAAAACATGCATCATTTGCATTTCAAAAGAAAAAAAAACAAAGAAAGGGAAAAAAAAATGCATCATTTGCATTTCGAAAGAAAAAGTCAAAAACAACATGCATCATTTGCATTTCAAAAAACAAAAAAATATATGCATATGTCATGCACTGTAAATAACATGCACTATCATGCATTTTTATGCATTTGTCATGCATCCACTGTATATAGCGCACATGTCATGCATTACATTGTAAATAGTGCATATGTCATGCATTCATTGTAAATACTATTCCATTCCATTACATATTATATATATTACATTGTAGCTTGTATGTATTCATTGCATCACCTCCATTTATGGCTTGCGCCTTTCCATGTTGAGCTTGGTCTGGTATGTGCCCATATCTTTCACATCAAAGCATAGTTATGATATTATGTGTACGCACCTATTCCACACTGGTATATTGGTTTGAGGGTGACGGTACCTTTTCTATGTTAGACGCGGCTTGTATGTGTCCATGCCTTTCCTAGGCAAAATACGGTTTGGCCGCAGGCCTTATCCACTGCATCCATTGCATTCTCCTCGGGAGATCGCATTGTACATAGCATTCATTGTATATAATGCATTGTACATCCATTCCATCCATTGCATATTGTAAATATTGCATTGTAGCCTGTATGCATTCATTACATCACCTCCATTTATGGCTTGCACCTTTACATGATAAGCTTGGTCTGGTATGTGCCCATATCTTTCACATCGAAGCATAGTTATGATATTATGTGTACGCACCTATTCCACGTTGGTATGTTGGTTTGAGGGTGACGGCACCGTATCTGTGTTAGACGCGGTTTGTATGTGTTCATGCCTTTCCTAGGCAAGATTTGGTTTGGCTGCATACCATATCCATCGTATATATTACATTGTAGTGTAATTTTTGCATCCAGCATTAGGATCATTGGTCTTTCCTCAGCGGGTCATTTCCCCACTTATGTCATTCCACCCAATTACTTGTTCTTGTGTCCATCTACATCACTCATAGTTCTACATGTGTACGCGCCTATTCCACGCTGGTATGTTGGTTTGAGGGTTGCGGCACCTTTTCTATGGTAGACGGACTTTGCATTTCCATCATCCTTTTGACATTTGTGTGGTTTTGAACCGCTCAGGATTTGATCATGATTCAATTGCCTTGCATTTTCATTTGCATTATTATACATAGTTTTGTGTATATCGCATATCATTTTGCAGTCATTTTGCATGTTATGCATGTTGCTAACAATATTGTACCTGTTGAGTTTTCGTTCTCTTTCAGGCACGATATTGTATGTACGGTTCATTTGAAGCTGGTGCAACCAGGCGAACCGCACAGGTATTGTATTCTCCGAGTGAGGCATATCGAGAATTGCATAATTCTCTTATATCCTTTCTGCATTGTAGTGCAGTTGGATTGTTGTATGCTAGCTTAAAACCGTTGCGTGTTATGCTTTGTTATAGCTTTCTTTGCATGATCATAAGTTATGTTCGGCTTCTTCCATTGTCAGGTGCATTTTGCCCCTGCCTTCGGGCGCATATCTTTATTGTCTTGCATGCTTTGTCTAAGTTTTCGGCCTTGTCAAAAATGGGTCGTCTCTGGGCTTTGACACTCACTCCCGTCATTTTTATGACTTTCGAGTTCTGTCAAAGAGGGGCAACTGTAGACATCCCATTTTTGACCGTCCTCAAGACTTGGACGTCACCGTTTGAACATTCGGTGATCATCCATGTTTATGTTCACCTTGAGTTCCCGGAGGTCTCGACTACGCGCCTTGCCTTAGGATCTCTTGACTTGACTGTTTTGTGTTTGGTTTTGCACCAAAAACTTGTGTTTTTGCTTTGAAGGGTAGGGAATGGCTTGTTGGCCATCCCTACACTCCATCGGCCATGGCTTGAGGCCACCGGCTGTATTTTGTTGCCACCGGCCAAATATTTGGCCGACCAGCACTATAGATGGTCGATCGGCCATCTATTTTGGTCAAATTGCATTTTTGGCTGGCCGACCACTGTTCATCTGCTTTTGTAGATATTTTTATGCCAGCTGTGCTAGCTGGCATACACTTTGCTCCAGATCTCCCTCTTGACTAGCTTGTTTGGAAAGCTTTACAAGAGGGATTGTCTATAAGAGGGAACCTCTTCTCCCTCCATTAGGGTTACAAAAATTTTCAGAAGAGCTCTGAGATTAGGGTTTGAGTTTGTATCTATTCCATCTCTATATCTCTCTCTCTTTTTGCTTTGTGTGTGTGTTTAGTCTTACTATTGCACACAAACACCTAGTCCTACACCTTCTCTTGGTTGCTGAGGGACCAGAAAGCTGTTCTTGGTGTTTTTGGGTGGTTTTGAGGTTGAAGAAGCTGCTGGAGCATCATCCTTGAAGAGGGTCAACAAGGGTGAGTGTTCTTGCCCTTTATTCCCCATTTTTGCATAGTTTTTTTGACTATCTTGCAACTGTTTTTAGACTTTTCATATAACATATAAAAGTTCTGTTTTTACCTGCTTAAAATAGTTGTTTTAGAGTGTTTTGAGCTTCGGGGTTGTTTGACCCCTCTTAGAGCTTGTTTGGCCCTATTTTGTGCCATTTTGGTTGAGCTCCGGGACCACCTTGTTTGGGCCTCCTCACCACTGAAATCTTGGGGGATTTCAGTGGTGAGGATGGTGCCTTAAGGTCCTAGCAAGGAGAGGGCCACCCCCTCTCCTTATTGTCTTCAATAATGGCCATTTAAGCCTCATTAGTGAGCACCTTGTTTAAGTGTATGTTGGCCATGCCTTAACTGTTTTTTATGCTTATTATGCCATAATATAGCACTGTTTTTACTTGGTTTAGACACACCATGCTTGCTTAGCATACATGTCTTGTAATGCCATGAATTGCCTTAACATGCCTTGTGCTTTGAGCCTTATTTCTAGCATATTTTTGGCTTAGCTTTGTGTAGCTTTTATGCTTGATTTAGCATGCTAAAGGTCTATTTTTGGTCATTTGGGTTGTCCATGCTTTGCTTTGTATAGCTACCATGTAACCTCTCTTGTATGCCTTAAGCATCGAACCCTCTAGCATGACATCCTTGCATCATTTCAGTGGTTTGGAACCACTTGTCATGTCATTTCAGTCTTCATGATATGCTCATATGCTTGCATTTGATGCCCCTTTCTTGCTTTAAAAGGTTGGTGTTTCTTGCTCCATGTTTGTGCCATTGTGTATGCCTCTAGGATTAGATCATTTAGATGCCATCTAAGTGATTTTTGGGGCTTACTTTTGCATGATTTAGGACTGTTTTAGTTCATTTTGGTCATTTGCTTCATATGTCATATGGCCATGGTTTAAGTCCTTGGGCTTGGTGGCATGCCTAGCTGGCATTATAGATTGGTTTGGCACCTTCTCTAACATGTTTTTCAGAGCTTATAATGCATGCCATTTGTCCATGTTTGCATCCTCTTAAGTGTGCTTGAGAGTTGTTTCTATATGCGTAAGTGTTGGTCCTTGTGTGCACGCATGTTTGCATGTCATTTGCCCTTCATTCTTCAGCATGTTGGCTACTGTTTTGGGCTTGGTATAGAGCTGCCCAAATTAGTTTAAGTCCATAGTTCGCATGTTGCTGCATGCGCATCTTGTATGTTGTTGCATACTTGTGTGTTGTCATATGTTTAGGTTGTTTAACATGTTTGCTCCATGTGTTGTTGCATGATTGAATGAAGTCACATGCTTGCTTGCATGCTTGAACATCCCCATTGTATCGGGCATACTTATTGGTTAGCATGATTGTCACATGCCTTGAATGCTTGTTCGCATTGTTCATGTTGCATACTAGCTCATATGTCTAGGTTGCATTGCATTGACATACGTGCTTAGCCTCTTGAATCGAGTATGATAGAGGTTGAGCTCCTTGCTTGTTTATGTACATTTCATTTGAAATCAAAGTGCATAACTTGGTTTCTTGGGCCATCACACATCGAAATGCGCGATTGGTGGCCCGAGAACCGAGAACCATGTCCCTTTGAGTCATAAACATGATAAGGGATGTGTTGGTGCACACATTTGCTTGGAATGCATTGCCATGCCTTGTTTTGCCCTCTGTTGCTGTCAAAACAGGATTCTGCAGGAAGATTTGGCCGGCCGAGCATCTTTAGTGCCGACCGACCAACAATTGGTGGCCGATAGCTTAACCAGTGGTCGGTGATCATTTACTTTGGCCGGTGACCATTTCCCTTGGCCAGTGGTATCCCACGGGGTTCATAGAGTGCACCTTAGGAATTTTGCAATGATCAGAGAAGGAAAACAGTGTGGACAGAGGCAACCTGTTAATGGCAGTGGACTTCCGAGTGGAGCCGAGCACGCATTGCATTGGGCCCTCTTCCCGAGGCTGTTTACTGTTTTATTAGATTAGTTAATTTGCTTAACTAGTTTAATTGGTCTGTAATATTTAATTAGCTTGTAGGTTAGTTAAATCTGTATTATTCTTTCGGTCCCTCCGAGCAAGGGCAAATTTGTAATAAGTGTGGGTGCGTGCGTGCATGTCTTCCAACCCCCACTTTTTTCTCCCTTTTATTTACCTGCTTTGATGGTTAGTACTAGGACATATTTAATTTAGCATCCTTATGCTATGCATGCGTGCATCATTCATCAGTATTGCATGCATCGGGCTCGGCATATCATACTAACCGCATAGTATTTCAAATCTAAACTTGAATATGTGCATCAAATGGTTGCATTTCACATGCCATCCTAGGATTAGCCAAGCCTATCCTAATTACATTCTGTATGCGTTGCATTGGGCACTTAACATGGACTTGGATCATACATTGATTGCTAACGAGTTCTTTGTTTTGGCTTGGAGTACACTGTAAGTATTTTGTGCTTTTGCATCTCGCACGAGTGTGAATGTTAACATGACAGCATGCTTTCCATGTGGCTAGATGCTTATGTGATATGAACTGCCTGAATGTCTGTGGGTGAAAGTTGGATTGCTTGAGTTGGAACAACTCATCAAAATTCGTGTTTTAGCCTACTCGCAAGTAGCAAATTTTAAAACATTTTCCAAACAAACGGATATGCGATACTTTGTTCCAAATTAGGCAATCTAGTCTATACTTGTTTTGCTGTGTGCATCACATCGTAAATCTAGGCTAATAACCGGAACAAGAACACATAGCATTTTCAAAACAAGATATCATGATTAGCAGAGGCCGATTTTCGGATCGGGCGAGAGGGGGTGCTCATAGCTGACCTTCCCCAATCGTACCAAAGTTCCCGAACCGAGGCAACTTTGGTAATGACGGACACGTGGCCTTAGGCAAACGAGTCAGGATTTCCTAAATTCACCCAAAATAAAATATTTAGGTGGTGACTCTGTATCTAGTAAAGCAGTCCATGTTTGGCACTTCTTTACAAAATCTATTTTTCAAAACGATTTGCCGGATTTAAACTCTTTGGTTCAGATTAAGAACTGTGAAACAAAAGGGAGTCCGAACTGTGGTGGCCTAAAGTCCGAGGGCGCGTCCACAACTGCATGTGTTGGACATGTAGAAAGTATAGCTGCAAGCGTGGGATCTGTAGAAGGTATAACTGCAGAGGTAGGCATAGTTGTGGAGGAAGTGACAACAAAAGCAGGTTGTGAAGACCAGAAAAAGAAGTTGAGCTGAGATAAAGAAGAGGAAATAGATGGGATTGCAGAGGAAGAAGCAAAGGGAAAATTATGTTCATCAAAAACAACATGTCTGGAGACATAAACCTTGCCAGTAGAAGGATCAAGACACCTATAGCCCTTAATAGATGGAACATATCCAAGAAACACACAAAGCACAGATCTAGGTTGAAGTTTATGAACATATCCAAGAAACACACAAGGCACAGATCTGGACTTTAGTCTCTCTTCCACCCACCAAAAAGGCTATTGGTTGCTAATGGGTATTTCGTCTCAAGAAAAATTATGATGGCACCATTGCTAGGTATAAAGTCAGGTTGATTGCCAAAGGCTTTCTCCAAACTGAAGGCATTGATTATTTTGAGACATTTAGTCCAATAGCCAAGCTGCCCACTATCCGTATTCTTCTCTGTTTGGCTCTCCACCTTCAATGGTCTATCAAATAACTTGACATTTCAAATGTCTTCCTTCATAGTGTCTTGGAGGAGGAGGTCTATATGCATCAGCCTTGGTTTTGTTAATACCACACATCCTTTCATGGTTTGTAAGCTCAATAAAACTTTGTATGGCCTCAAACAAGCTCCTCGAGCCTAGTTTTTCACATTTTCTTCCTTTCTTCTTACTCAAGGTTTTCAAGCCAGTCATTGTGATTCTTCTTTGTTTGTTAAGAAGACTTCTCACTCCATCACCATTCTTTTGATCTATGTTGATGATATCCTCCTTACAGGGAGTGCTCTTCTTATATTTCTTCTCTTATTACCCATATGCACTCTACTTTTTCAATGAAGGAATTGGGGCTTCTTAACTATTTTTTGGGCATTTCTGTTACCTCTTCCTCCTTAGGTTACTTCTTATCTCAAAGAAATATGCTACTGAAATTTTAGTAAAGGCTGGTATGACAAACTGTAAGTCTTCTCCTTCACCTATGACCCTTAAATCTTCTACTTATCACGAAGATTTTCCTTTCTCTCAACCTTCCCTCTATCGAAGTCTTGTGGATGCCTTGCAATATCTAACTATCACCCGTCCTGACTTAGCTTGTGCTGTCAACCATGCTTCTTCAAACACCTCTCACTAGTCATTTTGCCTTGGTTAAGAGACTACTAAGGTACCTTAAAGGCACTCTTCATCTTGGTTTTCAGTTTAGTCCTAGCCCTCTCACTTTACATGCCTTTTCTGACTCAGATTGGGCTGGTTGTTCTCTTGATCAAAGATCCACCACTGGTTATTGTTTCTTTTTAGGTCCAAACCTCATTTCTTGGTCAGCAAAGAAACAACCCACTAGCTCCAGGTCCTCTACTAAAGCTAAATACAGAGCCCTTCCTCAAACAACTATTGAACTTAGCTAGATTGGTATGCTACTCTTTGATTTGTCCATCTCTGTGTCAGCTCCCACCCTCTGGTGTGACAACATGTCTGCTATCTCTTTGTCCAACAATCTTGTCTTTCATGCAAGATCCAAGCATATTGAAGTGGGTTATCACTATGTTCGCGAAAGGGTTGTAGCCAAGAAGTTGCACATTAATCACATCTCCTCAATGGATCAGCTTGCTGATTTGTTCACTAAACCTCTTTCCTCCCCTCGCTTTCTTTATCTTCAAACCAAGCTTCTGGACCATCACTCTCCTATCAACTTGCGAGGGCATGATAAGGAGCTCAGCCAAAGCAACCAAAGCAGAAGAGCGCCACATGTATTCAGCTCAGCTCAACTCTAGAATTTAGCACAAGCTCCAACTCAACTAAACTGAATTAGTTAGGCAGTTATGGATTAATTAGAGTTAGATAGATTGGTTGTGCTTTAGTTACATATAAACTATAGTTAACTAGCAGTTACATTCATCTTGTATAAATATATATACACTGTAATCAATCATTTAAGAAAGAAGAGAAATTCAGTTTCATTTTAATGATACATACAATTTTCAACATTTGTACTCTGAAATGACCAGTTAATTATAAATGAAATCATATAATATATATATATATATATATATAATAGAAGCTTTAGAAAGATACCATGTGTCATTTTTAGGATATGTTTGATTGACAGGATTAGAGAATGAAATTGAGATTATTAATTTGTTGGCTCAATGATCCTGTGTTTGTTTTGAAATTTTGTTTTAGGAATAGTAATCCAATGGATAATTAATGCAACGAATTTCTAGAATTATTAGTAATGGAGTAGAGGTGGGATTATATATCCTGAGCTGAGAAATAAAATAAAAAGACTATTTTACCCCTGACTATATAAGCAAAAATGTAAGCCCAAATCAAAGAACCCTAGCAATTTCTACACAGTAGTTTTGCTTAGAGAAAAGCAATGATGAAAAACTCTTTTACGGTTATTGGTTTCTATGATAATATAATATAGACTTGTGTTTAATTACCATTTGATTTCTGTTTACAAGCATCTTTTAATGACGTATTAGAAAGAGATTTGATCTTTTAATAGGGAAATCATATTTGTGCGTGTGTTGGTGGGTAGGTGGGGGTGTGTGTTGGTCATATTTGGTTTGATTTTTATAAACTTGTTTTTGAATTGTTTTGGAAATTAATTTGGTGAAAGAAATAAAAAAAAATTAAAACACTTATTATTTTTATGTAATTTTATATTTTAGATGGCTAAAAATAATTTTTTTAATTAATTTTTTTAATACTTATTTTATCAAATTAGTTTATATTTAAAAAAAAATTAAAAACCAAACCAAATATGGCCTTTGTATTTTGTATTTTTATTTTTCTTTTATTTATAATTTTTTTTAAAACCACGTTTATGAAGAAATTTTGATAAATTAAAAATTGTGAAGAAATATTAATGGAGAGTAAGATTAGAAAAGAAAATAAATATAGTTGTAATATTACATTTATATATTTTCTTATCAAATGCAAGTCAAACAATGGATAAGAGGATAATTTATCCTACTAATCTAAATGAATAGTAAATATCACACTAATTTGATTAGATTATTAATACTTTCACTGTTAATATTGTGAATCGAACATGACTTTAGTCTCTTAGAATCTTGCCAAGTGTCCTTCCTAGAATTAAAGAGATGGCTTTCTATCTTTTAAACTTTTCCTCTTCCTTTGACATTTTTTATTTTTATTTTATCATCTCTTTCTTTTTTCTTTTATTCCTCTTTTAATTTTCTTATTTCATCTATAAATGCATTATTTTGTATATATGTTTTGAATTATTCCACCACACATATTTTTGTTTATTAATTTTAATAACATGTAAAAGAAAATTGCAATTTTAAAATACTTTCACAAAAGTATGATAAAGCAAATGTAAAAGGTTGTTATAAAAAAATAAATAAAAGACACTACAGGAAAACATAGCAAATAACACGGAGTTTTAGCGACGCCGCGCCCCCCGTCGCAAAAAACAATTTTTTGCGACGGTAACTGCACCTGTCGCAAATAATAGACTTTAGCGACGGTACTGACCCGTCGGTAATGAAACCAAGCGGAGGGGTCGGAAATGCGGAAGTATTAGCGACGGTAAATAAAACCGTCGCAAAAAACCTGTTTTTTGAGACGGCATATGTCATTTGCGACGGAAATTTGCCGTCGCAAAAAGGATTAATTCAAACGGCGCCGTTTTGCCTTCTATTTGCGACGGTGTACATCATACCGTCGCAAAAAGTCCAAAATAAAAACCCTTCTTCTTCCCTTTGGCTGCCGCGCGATGCTCCTCCCCAAATCCCTAACTTCACCCCCAAATTCCCCAAACGGCCTACAGGAAGACAGCGGTGGTGAGGCGGCAACGGCTCCGGCGACAAGAGTGGTGCTCCGGCGACGACTCTCTCTCCCTCTGCGTATGCTCTCTCTCTCTCTCTCTCTCTCTCTCTCTCTCTCTCTCTCGGTCTGTGTATATATATATAAATCTGTCTATATATATATATGGAATGTATATAAATCTATATATATATATATATATATAAATCTGAAATCTGTCTATATTTATTTTTTTAAACCATAAATCTGTCTATATATAAATCTATTTAGCTATTTTTATTTTTTTAAACCATAAATCTGTATATAATATATTTTTTAAAACCATAAATCTGTCTATATATAAATCTGTTTAGCTATTTTTATTTTTTTAAACCATAAATCTGTATATAATATATATATATATATATATGGAATGTATATAACTGTTTAGCTATTTTTATAACTTGATATATAAATCTGTTTAGCTATTTTTATTTTTTTAAACCATAACTTATTATTATTATTTTTTGGTGGTAATTTTATGAAAAGAAATTTGAGATTGGCGGGCTTTGTTGGTCTGTGATTCAAAAACCAGGGTAGGAAATGTATATGAGGCTGTTGGACTTGTGTGCCTAAAAATTAGGGCTTTTTTTGTGCAGTGATTAAATCACTAAATTTCAACCATAACTTATTATTATTATTTTTATTTTTTTTAATTAAAACAGTGATTAGGGAAATGTATATGAGGCTGTTGGACTTGTAATTAGGGAAATGTATTAGGGAAATGTATACATTAAAAATGTATTAGGGAAACAGTAATTAATTTCAACCATATACATTAGGGAAATGTATATGAGGCTGTTGGACTTGTGTGCCTAAAAATTAGGGCTTTTTTTAAACCATAACTTATTATTATTATTTTTATTTTTTTCATTAAAACAGTGATTAAATCACTAAATTGCAACTCCATTGAACTAATACATTAGGGAAACAGTAATTAGGGAAATGTATTACGGAAATGTATTAGGGAAACAGTAATTAATTTCAACCATATACATTAGGGAAATGTATATGAGGCTGTTGGACTTGTGTGCCTAAAAATTAGGGCTTTTTTTAAGCCATAACTTATTATTATTATTATTATTATTTTTTTTTTTAATTAAAACAGTGATTAAATCACTAAATTTCAACTCCATTGAACTAATAACTATCAAGTTACCTATTTTAGTTTTCGTAGTTTTGGCTCAGTAAATGCAGTTAGTAGTTTCAGCTAGTCAAACATTAAAAATATATTATTTTTGGTATTTTTTAGTTACTTTTGTGTTGAGTTTACGAACTTAAGAACGAAATAAATTAAACTAATACTTTAATTGTTTAAATCGTCTCAAATTATATTGGTGTTTAAGAAGATTCAATTACAAATAACCATGAGACAAACTCAATTATAAAGTTTTAATAATAATATAAACTCAATTATAAAGTCATGAAGTCATGAAGTTATAAGAGAAAATAAAAAAAATACAAAAAAAAAAAAAAAAACAGGATAAGAGTTGGATTGTCGAGTGAATATTTAAACCTTAAATAGGAATTTTAGACATTTCGTTAATTTGCCAAATAGGATGTCGAGTGAATATTTATGTGCAGGTATTATATTTAGAGTTACTTTGGTGAGATATTCTTCTGGATGTGTACAGATGATGGATAAGAGTTGGATTGATTTGCCAAATAGGATGTCGAGTGAATACATTAATGGGATTGATGAATTCCTTGTGTTTGCCTACACCAATAGGGTTGAAGGTTCGATGATCAGTTGTCCGTGTAGGAAGTGTGAGAATCGATACTATTTTGTACGAGATGGTGTACGGGAGCATCTGATTTTGAATGGTTTTTTTAAAAAATACAAACATTGGATTAATCATGGGGAATCTTACATATCTCTGCATAGTAATCGAGAGAATGAAACATTAGCTAATTTAGACATTGGAGATGATATGATTGGAATGATACAAGGGGCTATGGGAAATCCACATGCCGGTACAAGTGTTGAGGGTGATGAACCACAGGGGCCTGATCCCCGTGCATCTGAACCCCAGCTCGGTCCAAATGCAGAGACTGCAAAGTATTTCAAACTTCTTCAAGATGCACAAAGTGAATTGTATCCGGGTTGTCAGAAGTTCACATCTTTGTCATTCATTGTTCGACTTCTACATTTGAAGGTGCTTAATCAGTGGACGGACAAGTCTGTTGACATGTTGCTTGAGTTATTGAATGAGGCGTTTCCGTTGGGTGTGAAACTCCCGGACTCATATTATAAAGCTCAAAAGGTCACAACAGATTTGGGCTTCACGTATGAGACGTGGGATGCATGTCCCAACAGTTGCATGTTGTTTCGAAACGAGGACGCCAATCTTGATAAATGTGTCATATGCAACAGTTCTAGATGGAAATCAAATGGTGATGGTGGTTCAAATGGTCCTAACACAGGTGGCAAACAAGTAGCTGCAAAACAGATGAGGTATTTTCCTTTAAAGTCAAGGTTGCAGAGGTTGTTTATGTCATCCAAGACGGCCAAGTTAATGAGATGGCATGCAGAGGAACGAACTGATGATGGTGTCTTCAGGCATCCTGCTGACTCCCTTGCATGGAAAGATTTTGACCGTCGGAATATTGACTTTAGTAATGATTGCCGAAGTGTAAGGCTTGGCTTAGCATCTGATGGTTTTAACCCATTCAGGACGATGAACATAGTTCATAGCACTTGGCCTGTTGTGCTCATTCCATACAACTTGCCGCCATGGATGTGCATGAAGCAACCATTTCTAATTTTATCTGTGCTTATTGACGGCCCGAAAGGACCTGGTGACAAGATTGATGTTTATATGCAACCGTTGATTGAGGAGTTGAAAGAACTATGGAATGAGGGTGTGTCAACATTTGATGCATCAACAAATCAAATGTTTCAAATGCATGCAGCTTTACTGTGGACAATTAGTGATTTTCCTGCATACGCAAACTTGTCAGGATGGAGCACTAAAGGAGAATATGCATGTCCTTGTTGCAATAAGGAAACTACATCGTGTTGGTTGAAGCATAGTAGGAAACAATCATACTTGGGTCATCGCAGATTTTTACCTACTGGCCATAAATTCCGGAAGGATAAAGTATTATTTGACGGTAGTCGGGAAGTCAGACTCAAGCCAAAATCGTTGTCTGGAACTGAGATGTTGCTACAATTAGAATCTGAGGGTATTTTAACCCAATACAATAGGGATGACCTTAAGGAGAGGCATAGGAGACAGGTAGAGAAGGAGAAAGCTGGACATCGCACCCATAGTTGGAAGAAAAAGAGTATCTTTTATGAATTGCCATATTGGGAGCACAATCTAATAAGACACAACCTCGATGTGATGCATATAGAGAAGAATGTTTGTGACAATGTGTTGTGGACAATATTAGGGGTTGCAGGAAAATCGAAGGATGGTGTTAATGCTCGGCGTGATTTACAAGATATGAATATTAGAAAACCCCTACATTTACAGTTAAGAGGGTCGAATAAAGCCTACTTACCACCAGCACAATTCACGATGACCAAGGATGAGAAAGATTTGTTCTTGAAAGTGTTGAAGGAAGTAAGAGTTCCCGACAGGTATTCATCCAATATATCACGTCGTGTGCGCTTACATGATAGAAGCATTGGGGGTCTTAAGAGCCACGATAGTCATATTCTGATGCAACAACTTATTCCATTGGCTATTCGCAGATCGTTACCGAAGAATGTAATTGAACCCTTGATTGAATTGAGCAATTTCTTTAGACAATTGTGTTCGAAAGTGAATCGTGCGACGGATTGGCAATATATTAAAGATCGTATCGCTGTAACACTTTGTCATCTAGAGAAAATATTTCCTCTGAGTTTTTTTGATATAATGGAGCACTTGCCTATACATCTAACTGATGAAGCGTTATTGGGTGGAGCGATTCAGTTTCGATGGATGTATCCAATTGAGAGGTATCTTCTTACTTTGAAGCAATACGTGCGTAATAGAGCTCGTCCTGAAGGATCAATTGCTAAAGGATATCTTATGGAAGAATGCATGAATTTTTGTGCACAATATCTCAGTGATGTGGAAACCAAATCTAGTCGACCCGTGAGGAACTATAGTGGTGCTGATAATTTGGGTCATGCTACTGGTGAAAACACCAGCTTTTATCTTGATAATACTTCTTGGGTACAAGCTCATCGGTACATCTTATGCAATACAAGCGCGGTTCAACCATTCATAAAGTAGGTTAAGTCACTCACTCAATATTTTATTATGTTTTATTGAATTTTCAACTAAAATTTTTGTATGGCTAAAATTTCAATCTACACAGCAAACACCTTGAAGTACTTAAGCTCAAAATGCCTCGTGTCGACGATCATCAACTTCGGCGTGAACATTTTGAAACTTTTCACATTTGGTTCAAGGAATATGTATGTATTTAACTCTATAGATTCTAGTTACTTAAGTCGATCTACATTTTAAATTTTACATTTCGTGTTAAATAGGTCCAAACTTTGCGAAGGACTACTGATGTCATACTTTCTGAAGAGATTATTCTATTGGCAAATGGTCCTCATAACCTGGCAAGGAGGTTCAACGGGTATATACTGAATGGGTTTCGGTATCGAGTAAAGGCCATGGATGATCGTCGAGCCACACAAAATTGTGGTGTAGCTTTGAAGGCAGATACCATAAGTTATGCTAGTCGAAAAGACAAGAATCCTCGTCTGGGGTCTGTGTACTATTATGGACAATTGACAGATATTGTTTAGATTCGATATTCCAATGAGAAGAAACATGTGTTGTTTAAGTGTGATTGGATTGACAACATTCACGGAAAGAAAGAAGATGTCTTCAATTTCACGTTGGTGAACTTCAATCATTTGTTGTACCGAGATGATCGAATTACCAATGAACCTTTCATCTTGGCGTCCCAAGCAGAGCAAGTTTGGTATGTTGCAGACCCGTTACAACCAGACTGGCAAGTCGTGGTTAAGATGTCTCAAAGAGGTTTATTTGATATGAGTTCAACTGATCCACAAATCGAGCCATACATGAGCCAACAATTGGAAGAAAATATAATGCTTCGTGATGAAGAAGTTGGTTGGGTGAGGGAAGCCGCAGAAGGGGAAACAGTTGATGTTCAAATAGGCTGATATGTAATCAACATTAGTAATTCAATTAAGGCCAAGGTTGTAGTTAATCATCAATTTCTTAATTTACTTTGTCTTTGTAATTGTATTAGTTCAAATCATGTCATATTATAGTTGATAACAAACCATTGTCTATGTTTCTAATGTCAATTAATGTTATATTGCTTGAAGATTATTATGGGAAGGAAGAGGAAGCCTGATCATCCCCGGCGCATGATGTCTGATGTGCTACATAACAGGACATCAGTAGCACCACCATTAGAGGAGGCATCACATCGGCCAGCATCGAAGGGGCCATTAGTGCCACCACCATCTGAGGGGCCATTACCACCGTATCGACCACCATCAGTGGCACCACAGCAGCTACCATGTACTCGGCCTCCACGCCTACCATCGGTGCGTCCACCATCAATGGCACCACAGCAGCTATCATCATCAGCTTATGACCCATCCGCAGGTATTTAAATTTGCTTTGATTTGCATGAAAATTATTTACACATACATTTATTTATGCTCATTATATATAACTTGTTTATTCTCATTGTATTTTGCAGACCCTTCGACTTCTTCACAGCCCACATCAGGTTTATTTGATATGATTTGTATTCACATTATTTAAATTTGCATTTGGTTGTTACCATTGCATATTGTTTATTATTATTGTATATCGCAGGTCATGTTAGTTCTTCATCAACCTCGACTAGGCGTGGTAGAGGATGTGCCAAGGGCATTAAAGAGTGGGGTACTGGTAAAAAGCTGCACATACAATTTGATGGAAATTACTGCCCAATAGGGGATAACGTGGCCAAGTTAACTACTCAACTTGGCATTATTGTCCGGAATGGTAACATTGTTCCTCTTACTTTTGTTGACTGGAACAGTGTGCCTGATGATATTGTTGATGCTATCTGGAAGGATGTGAAGGTAAAAGTATATTTTTGTCCACAAATTCGAATTCCAAATTTGTGTTATACTTAGCCTTAAACTTTGTGTTTTATAGGACAATTTGAATATATGTCCAGAGGAGTACAAGCCAATCTGCATGAAAAACTGCAACAGCATATGGAAGGATCACAAGAACAAGCTTAAGGCTAAGTATTTCAAGCCTAGAAGCTCTGATCCGAATCTGAAGGATGATGTTCCTATGAACGTTGTGCCAAGCCAGTGGGAACAACTTGTAGAGTATTGGCGTACTTCCGATGCTGAGGTATACAATTACGTTATATTTATGATATGTAAACATACAAATCATATTTACATACTTACATTTGTTGAACTTGTTATAGAAAATTGCAAGTAGGAACGCTAAAAATCGGCGAGCTCACGGCATAGCTCATACCACAGGGCGTACTACTTTCTCTCAGATACGGCATGAGGTTTACATTTTATTGTTTTATTTTTCTATATAAATAAACATTGTATATTTGCAAATTATTTGGATTCTAATTTTCATATTTCTAAAAAAAAATTTAGATGACCAGTAAGGGGGAGTCTACTGATAAGATGAATGTTTGGCTTATGACACGTAGAGTAGATGACCCAGAGGTTATCCAGACCTTGGTAGTTTCCAAACACCTTTGATTGTATTTAAAGTTTATTTTTTGTGTGTCAACCATCTTAATTTCGCGTATACTTGTGTGTCTTATTCAATACAGGATGAGTTTAATCGTCAACTCTCTATGCTACCTGAGGATGGTCGGACTTTGGAGGCTAGGAATGCCATTTTCCATGAGTTGATAGGTCATGACAGACATGGATATTGTCGCACATACGGGAGAATCGTGCCTCGGAGAGTGGTGTATAAGGATGGTGCTGGGCCATCACAGTCAACACCCCATCCATCGACTATTGATCAGATCACGCAGCAGGTTCGTGCTGAGCTAAGGGATGAGTTGAGGGAGGAGTTGCGAGCAGAGTTCTCTACACATTTGCAGCAGATGAGAGCTGAGATGATGGCCCTTGTGTCACAGGGGGCGAGTGTGGATCCCAACAGACAGGTTCCACATAAACATCACAACTGTTTGATAGTTCAATTTTCACTCTAGATTATGTATGAAATTCGAATATGATTAACACATTATGTATTAAATAGGTTCCTGATGCATCGAGTGGCCACCGGGCATTTAGGGAATCTGCAGAAGACGAGAATCCATATACACCACCACCAGAAGATCAGGTATAAAATTTATCTTTGCATTCTAAGCTAAAATGCATCTTTGCGTTCTTTACTTGAATTCGAGGTGTTAACGCTCCAAAATCACCAAACGGCGTCGGTTTAGCACGAAACTTGGCACACACGACCGCCTAGGCACGAGAGACTTGTGGGAGAAGACGGGGCTCGAATCGGGTTCCCGGTTTGGGAGATAGAGCCGGATTTCACTTTAGGCAAACTACTTCCTTAAGAAACTTGAATTCGAGGCGTTAACGCCCCAAAATCACCAAACGGCGTCGGTTTAGCACGAAACTTGGCACACACGACCGCCTAAGCACGAGAGACTTGTGGGAGAAGACGGGGCTCGAATCGGGTTCCCGGTTTGGGACTTAGAGCCGGATTTCACTTTAGGCAAACTACTTCCTTAAGAAACTTGAATTCGAGGCGTTAACGCCCCAAAATCACCAAACGGCGTCGGTTTAGCACGAAACTTGGCACACACGACCGCCTAGGCACGAGAGACTTGTGGGAGAAGACGGGGCTCGAATCGGGTTCCCGGTTTGGGACTTAGAGCCGTATTTCAGTTTAGGCAAACTACTTCCTTAAGAAACTTGAATTCGAGGCGTTAACGCCCCAAAATCACCAAACGGCGTCAGTTTAGCACGAAACTTGGCACACACGACCGCCTAGGCACGAGAGACTTGTGGGAGAAGACGGGGCTCGAATCGGGTTCCCGGTTTGGGAGATAGAGCCGGATTTCACTTTAGGCAAACTACTTCCTTAAGAAACTTGAATTCGAGGCGTTAACGCCCCAAAATCACCAAACGGCGTCGGTTTAGCACGAAACTTGGCACACACGACCGCCTAGGCACGAGAGACTTGTGGGAGAAGACGGGGCTCGAATCGGGTTCCTGGTTTGGGACTTAGAGCCGGATTTCACTTTAGGCAAACTACTTCCTTAAGAAACTTGAATTCGAGGCGTTAACGCCCCAAAATCACCAAACGGCGTCGGTTTAGCACGAAACTTGGCACACACGACCGCCTAGGCACGAGAGACTTGTGGGAGAAGACGGGGCTCGAATCGGGTTCCCGGTTTGGGAGTTAGAGCCGGATTTCAGTTTAGGCAAACTACTTCCTTAAGAAACTTGAATTCGAGGCGTTAACGCCCCAAAATCACCAAACGGCGTCGGTTTAGCACGAAACTTGGCACACACGACCGCCTAGGCACGAGAGACTTGTGGGAGAAGACGGGGCTCGAATCGGGTTCCCGGTTTGGGACTTAGAGCCGGATTTCAGTTTAGGCAAACTACTTCCTTAAGAAACTTGAATTCGAGGCGTTAACGCCCCAAAATCACCAAACGGCGTCGGTTTAGCACGAAACTTGGCACACACGACCGCCTAGGCACGAGAGACTTGTGGGAGAAGACGGGGCTCGAATCGGGTTCCCGGTTTGGGACTTAGAGCCGGATTTCAGTTTAGGCAAACTACTTCCTTAAGAAACTTGAATTCGAGGCGTTAACGCCCCAAAATCACCAAACGGCGTCGGTTTAGCACGAAACTTGGCACACACGACCGCCTAGGCACGAGAGACTTGTGGGAGAAGACGGGGCTCGAATCGGGTTCCCGGTTTGGGACTTAGAGCCGGATTTCACTTTAGGCAAACTACTTCCTTAAGAAACTTGAATTCGAGGCGTTAACGCCCCAAAATCACCAAACGGCGTCGGTTTAGCACGAAACTTGGCACACACGACCGCCTAGGCACGAGAGACTTGTGGGAGAAGACGGGGCTCGAATCGGGTTCCCGGTTTGGGACTTAGAGCCGGATTTCAGTTTAGGCAAACTACTTCCTTAAGAAACTTGAATTCGAGGCGTTAACGCCCCAAAATCACCAAACGGCGTCGATTTAGCACGAAACTTGGCACACACGACCGGCTAGGCACGAGAGACTTGTGGGAGAAGACGGGGCTCGAATCGGGTTCCCGGTTTGGGAGTTAGAGCCGGATTTCAGTTTAGGCAAACTACTTCCTTAAGAAACTTGAATTCGAGGCGTTAACGCCCCAAAATCACCAAACGGCGTCGGTTTAGCACGAAACTTGGCACACACGACCGCCTAGGCACGAGAGACTTGTGGGAGAAGACGGGGCTCGAATCGGGTTCCCGGTTTGGGAGTTAGAGCCGGATTTCACTTTAGGCAAACTACTTCCTTAAGAAACTTGAATTCGAGGCGTTAACGCCCCAAAATCACCAAACGGCGTCGGTTTAGCACGAAACTTGGCACACACGACCGCCTAGGCACGAGAGACTTGTGGGAGAAGACGGGGCTCGAATCGGGTTCCCGGTTTGGGACTTAGAGCCGGATTTCAGTTTAGGCAAACTACTTCCTTAAGAAACTTGAATTCGAGGCGTTAACGCCCCAAAATCACCAAACGGCGTCGGTTTAGCACGAAACTTGGCACACACGACCGCCTAGGCACGAGAGACTTGTGGGAGAAGACGGGGCTCGAATCGGGTTCCCGGTTTGGGACTTAGAGCCGGATTTCAGTTTAGGCAAACTACTTCCTTAAGAAACTTGAATTCGAGGCGTTAACGCCCCAAAATCACCAAACGGCGTCGGTTTAGCACGAAACTTGGCACACACGACCGCCTAGGCACGAGAGACTTGTGGGAGAAGACGGGGCTCGAATCGGGTTCCCGGTTTGGGAGTTAGAGCCGGATTTCACTTTAGGCAAACTACTTCCTTAAGAAACTTGAATTCGAGGCGTTAACGCCCCAAAATCACCAAACGGCGTCGGTTTAGCACGAAACTTGGCACACACGACCGCTTAGGCACGAGAGACTTGTGGGAGAAGACGGGGCTCGAATCGGGTTCCCGGTTTGGGAGTTAGAGCCGGATTTCACTTTAGGCAAACTACTTCCTTAAGAAACTTGAATTCGAGGCGTTAACGCCCCAAAATCACCAAACGGCGTCGGTTTAGCACGAAACTTGGCACACACGACCGCCTAGGCACGAGAGACTTGTGGGAGAAGACGGGGCTCGAATCGGGTTCCCGGTTTGGGACTTAGAGCCGGATTTCACTTTAGGCAAACTACTTCCTTAAGAAACTTGAATTCGAGGCGTTAACGCCCCAAAATCACCAAGCGGCGTCGGTTTAGCACGAAACTTGGCACACACGACCGCCTAGGCACGAGAGACTTGTGGGAGAAGACGGGGCTCGAATCGGGTTCCCGGTTTGGGACTTAGAGCCGGATTTCACTTTAGGCAAACTACTTCCTTAAGAAATTTGAATTCGAGGCGTTAACGCCCCAAAATCACCAAACGGCGTCGGTTTAGCACGAAACTTGGCACACACGACCGCCTAGGCACGAGAGACTTGTGGGAGAAGACGGGGCTCGAATCGGGTTCCCGGTTTGGGACTTAGAGCCAGTCAAAATTATTTACTAAACTATCTTTCTAATTATATAGTAGTCAATTTTTTTTTATATTTTTCTATAATTAAAATATTAACACATTATATGGTTATTAATTATTTTTATCTTGTTTTTTTCAGATATTTCCTGAGTAGCAGTTGGCTTTTTCTGGAATGCGGGCGTATCAAGATTATGACTAATTTTTGTTTTTGTAACCCACGAACGAATGAAGACGAAAACTTTTGATTTTGATTATGATTTATGTTATTTAAATTTGGGAGCAACATTATGTATCTATTATGCGACGTTATGTAGTGGCATAATTTTTATTGTTATGAATTTTTATTTATGTATTGCTATGAATGGAACAATATTATTAATTTTCATTATTTGTCAATTTTGTTTATGTACGTATTTATATTATTCTGTAATTTTTCAATTTTTTATACTTATTTTTTATCTAATACAGGTTATTTTAATTTTTTTAATAATTTATCCGCAGGGTTTTTTTTTTTTTTTAATTTTTTGAGACGGGAGGAGAACCCGTCGCAAAAACCATTAATAGGCTTTTGCGAAGGTACCAACACAGTCGCAAAAGCTGTCTTGTTGAATGTACAGGTCTCCTTTAGCGACGGTAAATCGTGCCGTCGCCAATACTTATAAGATGCCAGAGCCTTTAACGACGGTAATGTTCCCGTCTCAAAAACTCACTTTTAGCGACGGTAATTACGTGCCGTCGCGAAAAGTGATTTTTTCCCGCATTATTTGCGACGGGAAGGAAGCCGTCGCAAAAAACATACTTACCGTCGCAGAAACTAATGGCGACGGTACTTACCGTCGCAAAAGGTCTTTTGCAACCCCATCTGTCGCGACCCACCCTTACCGTCGCAAAAAGACACATTACCGTCGCAAAAGGAATTAGCGACGGCTTCCGGGAGCATTTGCGACGGCCGGTTACCGTCGCAAAAAATAAATTTTTTTGTAGTGAGAATACGACAAAAAAATAAGAAATAGAGAGGGGGGAATTTAGCAATCTTGTTACAGGAGTATATGAATAAGTTTAGTGGATGATGTAAATATAATTGAAAAAAATCTATTTCTTACGATGACCTTCAGAAAAAAAAATTAAAAATAAAAGTTGGTGGTCAATGATTTTTATCATTAATTTTGTTAGTTCTATTAGTTTCATAACAATATCACATTTGATACAAAAATTATTGCTGAATTGATATTATGTAGGCATCATAATATTTAGACTCATTTATTTGTTGTAAATTGTTTTCATTAAAATTATTTTTCACATTTTGTAATATTTGACTGCATAAAATATTAATAAAATATTTTTTTAACAAATCATTTTATATTGGATCCTGTAAAATCATTTACGACATTATATTGGATAAGTTGTTTTATAAGATACTACATTATGTTTTGACATATTTTAAAATATTTCTAACAAATATTCTCATCTTATAATGTTTTCATCATGCTTAAACTTTTCTATGACATTTATAATATTCTCAATTAAAAAACATACAATGATTGCAATCAAACAAAATAACTATATTTATATTAAAATGAATTTTATACAATCTACCATAAAATCACTATGATTTATTTTATAATTTTTATTTGAGATAATATAAAAGTGTTAATACTTTTTTTTTTTTTTTGGATCAACAAATGTTAGTTGTTAGTTTTTAAATTAGTACTTATGGGAGAAAATCTCTCAATCTTTGACAAAGCACCTAATTCAACCCTCATAAGAGGAATTGAACTCATAATCTCATTGGGATTAAGCCCTGAGGAATGAATGATGGCCAACTAAGATAGGCCTAGTTATACTTTTTTTTTTCTTTTAAAACATTTTTTAAAGTACTTTTATAATTTGACTTCATAATTATTTGATATATACATTTATATTTATTATTTAATAAAATTTATATTTATAAATATAAATATATTATATTTAATTACTAATTTTAAATTTTTAAATAGAAACCGTGCATAGCACGGTGTTGAAGACTAGTTTCAATTAGGGGTGAGTAGTGGATATACTGATTCGTCAAAACCGACCGAACCGAATCGATCCGCCGCATTTTGGACGGATGCGTGATGACGAGCGGACGGTTGCGGATTGATTTTCTCCAATCCACCAATCTAACGGACGGATGGCAGATTTGAGATTCCTTTGGCCGCAACCGAACCGCCAAACCGCGAGTACCCTTAGTAATTTATAAGACTTTGTATTTTCAATTTATTTAAATATTCTGTTTGTATTTTCAATTAAAAAAGAATTTAAATATTCTGTTAAAAAAAAATTTTAACTTCAATATCTTTATTGACTTGAAAAAAATAAATGTATTATTTATCTATATTTTTTGATTTTTAAATCTATCTCTAAAAATAATAAATAGAAAATATAATATATGCTGGTTGATTTTTGTTTAAAAAAACACATATAGATGTAATAATACAGAGACATACAATCCCTACTACTGCTTTGTTCATGGTTTTGGTGGTTTGAATTGTTTTCATATTTTAAGAACCACAAATTGTAATACTTTATGTGGATGAGGCATGCTGTGATTGTAGTATGTGGATGAGGCATGCAGTGATTATGATATTCTAAAGTTTCAAACTTTCTTACTTTGGATGAGGTATGCATTAATTGTAATATTTTTTTAAGTCATTGACTATAATACTTTTTTTTAGAAAGTACACAAGTTGAATTATGTTGAAAATTTATAAAATTTTAAACTGGCAAATCAATTCGCATCCATCCGCCAAACCGCCAATCTGCTCAATCCACATCCGCCGGATTGGCGGATGGATGAGATTGATTTTCTCCAATCTATCAATCTAATAGGCAAATGATAAATTGAAGGTTCCGTGACCACAATTGACCCGCGTCCAACCCTCGTTTCAATTATGATAGTACTCGAAGCTACTGTAGCCTCATTGGTAGCCACGTCATACCCATGCAGGCACAAGCATAGCATGCCCCACAAACATCACGCGTGATTTGAAATCTTCACTCAATTTACTTCTGTCCTCTTAACGTACAAAATTACAGAATTAAATACAATTATTTTTATGAAATAAAAACTACAAATTTTAGTAAGAAAAATGTTTAGTGGCCACAAATTCTATGGTTCAAATGGTTCGAAAATACTAAAACGGTATCGTTTTGGCATTTTTAGAGTTATTTTGTACCAAAAACGATGTTGTTTTGTATCCAAAACGATGCCGTTTTGACATTTTCGAACCATTTGAGCCACAAAATTTATGACCACCAATCATTGTCCTTTTAGTAATTAGATCGTATTCGTGTCCATGCCATATTAGATTTGTGTTAGAATAACTTCAATACTATTCCAATCTGTTTATTATTCTATGTTATTATGTGGTGTCATTTTTAGTTTGTATCCAATTCATGTTGTGTTAATGTATGTGGTAAAAAAATTCACTGTTAACTAAAAATATCAAATGTATGAATAAAATTTTAATTTTTTTTTTCATAAGTTAAGTTTAATGAAACTAACCACTATTGAATGACAATATTTATAAAAATATTTAATTTCTACTTAATTTTATTTTCTTAATTTATAAATATTATATTTTATTATTATATTTTTTACTAGATTAACTCAAATAATAGATAAAAAAATACATTAAGACCTCGTTTGGGAATAAACTATTTTAGTAATTTTTTAGATTTTTACGAAAAGATGTGCAAGAAAATAAAGAGAGTAATGTGATAACTTTTAGTGACTTTTTAACTTTTTGATTAAAATAGTTACTATCCAAACGAGAACCTATATTAAATTTAAAATCGTATTTACATAATTTTTAATAAATTGGATATAATTATATAAGAGATTAAAAAATGTTATGATACTCTCTAGTGGGAATAATATTAAAATATGTAACTAATGCTTCGTTATACGGGTTATCCGTGTCACTTTCGTATTATATAGATTTGACATTAACTCGACTTGTTTAATATTCTTGTTACTGGGTCATGTCATATATCCATATTTGTGTCAAGAAATGATCAATTCTAGCCTGCTTGATGCGTCGTTTCACTCACCAAAAATAAACACTAAACTATACCAAATTTCTTAGAATAGTGGTGAGTCCAGGTATCGATCCACATGGACAAACGAGAAATTAAACTAATTTAAATGTTAGATTCCTAAATTAATTTTGATAAAAAGATTGAGGGATTTATAAACTAATAATAATTAAATTAAACAAAGCGATTAAACTAACAATTATAAATAAAATTGGAATTTTTGATTTTTGAGAAAAACCTTGGGTAATGAGTTTACCACTAGTTACATAAATAAGGTTTCAATTTTAGATTCAATTATGTTACGGTTCAAACTAAATAATACTTCGTAATTACAAGTTCGAAGCATTTAACAAGAAACTTAACATGTTCAACATATAGACACGAACCATCTCAAGTAGTATGGTTCGTCTCATACCTTAAACATGAAAACACAGAAAATCATTGTATGAAAAGCATTCCACAATCACAGAAAGAAGAATACTTGAAGAGAATACTGAAAAATATATTTGAAACTTCTTAAACACCATACAATTTGTTCGAACCTTTACATAATTAAAAAGTAAAAAGAAAACCCCATTTACTTAGCTAGAGTTTCATAAAAAACCTAGAAATAGTAGCTTAGCCACTCATGGAGGGGTAGGAAGAGGTGAAGGAGGAAGAAGCCACTATGGGAGACATTCTTCAAGCTTTAAGTTCTTTTCTTTCAAACTCTAGCATCTCTCTCATTTTTCTCTCAAAATATTTTCAAACCTAATCCAACCTATTTGTTTTGTCTTTTTATACCTTTAGCCTCTTCCAACAGATTCAAAACAGTAGGCTCGTGTCTTGAGGTACGGCCGCACGTGCAGGAAGGGGTGCCGCACGTGCGGGATGCTAAGGCTCTGTTTGGTTGCCAGATAAAGGCCGCACGTGCGGGAATGGGCCTCCGCTTGTGGGAAGGGATTTTATACTCATTTTATGCTCCCACTGTGTGCAAACCTGATTGACATTATACATGCATAAAATGTGAAAATCCTAAGTGATTCGTGATTAGATCAAGATTAAAATATTCCAAATCCCAAGTATCCAAAACACACGATCTAAACCAACAAGCACTTACGAAAGTGATTTAGATTGTTTATTTTTCGGTATAAACAATAAATCGACACAAACGATTTTTACGTGGAAAAAACCACAATTGAAGAACCTTCAATTGTAATCAAAAACCACGAGCGAAACGCCACTAACCAATCCACTATTGAAGTAAGAAAGATTACAAAGATAACACACAAATTACCCCACTCAGTCAATTTGTCTTCGAATCTTCTGTAACTCTTTCACCACACCTTCGTCTCGGAACTGATTAATCCTGAAGTTGAATCCACAACTTCACTTGTCGAATGAACGACTACGTACAGAATCAAACTCCTTTTGATACTCTACGTTTGAATCTTCGGAATCCACCGAAGAGATCTCTCTCTTGAATTCAAAGTAACCAACTCTTTGATGTATGTATCTTAGATCATGATTGAAGAACTCTTCTCAAAACATCAAGGAAAACTCACAAAAACCTCAGAACAAAACTTCAAACAAAACCCTAGGACTCTTGAATAAGATCTAGGAAAAAGTAGTCCTAAAAACAACCTAAACAGGTATAAATAGGAATACTGAGTCCGCGATCTCCGCTCGAGCAGCCAACATCCCGCTCGAGCGTCTTCAGCAAAATCTGCGTGCGACAAAACAGAGTTCCGCTCGAGCGCTTGATGACCCGTTCGAGCGCGAAATCATGCCTTCCAGTATTTTTACAGACCTGTCAAAATACTGAGAGACTACAATATCCGCTCGAGCGCCAATGGTCCCGCTCGAGCGGGAAGAACAAAAAACACAGGAAAATTACAACTTGTTCAACCTAAGGTTTTGTACCCGGATTTGACAAACAAGGGACCTAACAATCTCCCCCTTTGTCAATTCCCGGACAAAACCTTTCTAAACAAATGTCCTTAAACACACGCACTAGACAAGATTAATAAACAACAAAAAAAAAAACTCTAAACAACTCTATTATCAAACAATCTTGCCCTGTGATCAATCAATCCATCCACCCAACTTCATTCAAACATTCACCTGTGAAATAGCTAGCAACATACCAGAAAAAAAAAACTTGTGGAACTGTATAAGAATATACCAAAACATACATAAAAAGAGAACCATGATACAGTATCCACCAACTACAATAACCAACCTATCCGAATATCAACAAAGTATCCAACATATCCAAACATGAACAAAATATCCATAGGAACAAAATATCCATCTAATAACAAAATATATCAAAAAAAATATATATATATATATACCACCAAGATCACCATCACCGATATATCTCCTCCTTTTTGACCGGGAATCAAGAAATCAATGAATCATGCACCAGGAGGAGGTGGTGGCTGCTGAAGCTGAAGTAAGGAAATGATGTGGGCCAGCTGAGAAGTAGTGTGGACGGCAGTCTGCTCCAACTGACCAAGGCGACCATCAAAGCGAGCATCCAGAAGATCCAATCGCCGGGTTATAGTCTCCTCAAAAAGCTGAAGCTGATCATGAAAAGCACGAGGTGGAACAGGGGGAATAGCATCCTCCTCACCTCCGGCTGCTGCAGCGTCAAACTCAGCCTCCTCAGCTAGGCCAACAGTGGTACCTGCAGAAGTATCAGCCCGAGAAGACTCCCCCTTAACATGAGCCTAACTCTGAGAAACAGTTTTCTTTGTGAATGGTCGGGAGGGGAAGGCAAACTCATCATCCTCTAACACTCGAACCCCAAGTTCAGACAAAAGACGGTTGATCAAACAACCATAAGGAAGTCCTAACTGTTTATTCCCAGAAACACCTATCATTTTCTTAATTATTAGGGTAACTAGATCAATAGACATGTGACGGGCGATACAAAACAAAACAAAACCTTGGTCTTGATTAATTTTGGAGGAGTGAGTGGTCATAAGGATGTTTGCACAAACAATCAGATTAAGCAGTCTAAACTCCGGAAGAAGTTCAAACTGTTTAATCAAAGCGCCCGTAGGCCAAGGACGGGAAGAACCACATAACACCTCAGTCACATTATTGAAATCACAGGTAGGACGGCCTGGAACAGGAAAAGGATAGTGTTGAGGGTACACTTGATCAATCTTAAGAAGATGGCGAATGAGAGCAGGTGTGACAGAAATGGATTTGGATCGAACCCAAGTAGTGAATGAAGGCTCAAAGTCACTAATTTGCTCAATATTGCAGTAAAATTCTCGGACCCAGTCAAGATTTTGATGCCCAGAAAACGACAACACCAAATCACCACCTAGAGGATCAAACAATGGACGGATAGGGATGGACTCGAAAGTGTTAGACTGGACATTCTGTTCTAGGTGAACAGTGCGAGCCTCAAAAGATTTATGGAACAACTTGTCTTGCTTAGAAGTCGGAAACCTCTCAGAATTAAAGGTAGGACGAGACACTGTCGCCTTTCGGCGTTTAGGGGCGGACATGATGAGATGAGAGATGACTAAAACCAGAAAACCCAACAAAGCCAAAAAGAAACCAAACCCGAAGAGCAAAATAGGCACAATATAGAGAACATTAGTAACATTAAACACATAATGCATAAGTATGGAGGACAAATATCAATGATATCACTTCATAAACATGGAGGACAAATGTCAATGAAATGCAGAATGCAAAAATGTGCATAATGGCAATGGCAGAATATCAATGACCTAGTGAAGCTAATCACTGATATAAAAACCAAGAGAACTCCTATGGCAACATGTAGACACCCCATTTTTGACCGTCCTCAAGACTTGGACGTCACCGTTTGAACACTCGGTGATTATCCATGATTGTGTTCGTTTGGAGTTCCCGGAAGCCTCGGCTCGCGTGCCTTGCCTCAGGATCTCCGAACTCGACCGTTTAGTGTCTGGTTTTGCACCAAACACTTGTGTTTTGCCTTGGAAAGGCAGGGTGAGGCTTGTAGACCATCCCCACCCACCACCGGCATTGGCTAGATGCCACCGGCTGGTTTTTGCTGCCATCGGCAATATAGTTTGCCGGCCGGCACTCTTTGTTGCCGGTCAGCACTCTTTTGTGCCGGTCGGCACTATTTTTGGCCAAGATGGCATTTTTTGCCGGCCGATTGCTGTTCATCTGCTTTTGCAGATATTTTTGGACAGCTGTATTGCTTTTGCTCCCCTCCATACACGTGTTTGGAGGGATCTCCCTCTTGCAAAGTGTAACAACCCTCATACTGATTACTGATTAATGACTGATTGATTACCGATTACTGCTAAACGGAACTGATAATGACTGATAACTGACTGATAATTGAACTGATTAAAGTACTGAACTGACTGACCGAACTTTAAACTGAATTAAATGAATACATCTGTTTGAATTGCATTCTATCTGTTTGACTGTATGATTATCTGTTCATGCTTATATGTTTAGACTGCTAATTGAAGGCCTTATCGGCGGCAGAATCCGGAATCGATTGATGTTTAATGATCCTTAGAATTAATGTGATTTTATAGTATAATTATCTGAAAACTGATTAGGTATGATTAAATTAGATTAAATTAAGCTAATTAAAGAGTTGGACTTAATTACCGTTTTGACCTTGAGTGGGCCACTACCTCTATACCTTGAGCTCATTATACGTGAGCCAAGAACATTTCATCAGCCATTTCTCATTGTGCCTAGCCGACCTTAGAGAGAGAGAGAGACTTGAGGAGTTGATTTCATCTCAATTTTGCTTGTAGAATTGCTTGGTAATTGAAGAAATTGTTGAAGTGATTGCATATTTGAGCTCCCTTCTTGAACTACAAGACTAAAGGTAGCTCCATTGTCTTCTTGTCCATGTTTTGAGTTGATTGTTGCATGGTCCATGTTAGATGGTAGAGCTAAGTCATGATTTGGGTCATTAATGGTAAATTGAAGCTTAAGTGTTGCATGCATGTACATATATTGAAGTTTTGAGGTTGTGGTTCATCATACCTCACATGGATGTCCATCTTTTGGTCATACTCCATGAGTTCATCTTGTTTTTGAAGGCTTGAGCTCTTTTGAAACAGCATTAAAGCTTTGAAAATGATTTAAGATCATGCATGTCATGTTTGAAGATTGTTCTTGAAAATGATTTGAAATTGGTTTGAAATTGGGTTTGAATTAAACACCCTTGGGCTTTGATTTCTCAAATTGAGCTTTGAAACATGATATCCTATGTGTTTTTAAATGTTTTCCAGAAAATGGGCCCAAGAGGATTGGTTTTGATGCTTTTGAGCTTGGTTTTGGACCTGGAGCTCGAATCTGGGATTTCCAGATTTCAGTCGTCCGCTCGAGCGGGGGAAGTGCCGCTCGAGCGGGAAAATCGAGCTTCCAGCATCTTGCACTGTTTTACATTCCGCTCGAGCGGAGTATTGGGCGCTCGAGCGGAGTATTGGGCGCTCGAGCGGAGTCATGTCTCAAGCTCGAGCGGGCGTCGAGCGGGGATTTCACCCATCCAGTACTTTTACAGTACGCTCGAGCGGGAAAGTTTGCGCTCGAGCGTGTACCTTTGTTGCATGACCGCTCGAGCGGGGAAACCTGAGCTCGAGCGGGACTCTGTTTTACTGAAAATTCTGTAACTGTTTTCTGATCGCATTTTTGCATCCTCATCCCATCGTAGGCATTTTTAGGCCTAGTTTAAGACATCTTGATGAGGATATCGTGGTAGAACACACCAAGGCAAATTAGGGATTAAGTTATGATGTTTCCCAACTGTGTAGCTTAGTGTGTTCAACCTGTTAACTGTGTAGGGTTGGCAACTGGGGAGACGCGCTCTAGCATACTGTAGCCCAGAACTCTGTGAGTAACAATTGTGTAAAGATATGTTCAACTGACATCTTTTGAATACTGAACTGAACTGTTTACTGAACTGGTATTATTTACTGAATGAATGTATGTCCTTTATTTCTGAACTGTACTGTGGCATCCTTAGTACCTACTGTTTACTGTTACTGTTACTGCGACAGAATTCTCTGTCGGTTCCCTCGTGGAACCACTACTGTTTACTGACCGATGGCCATCATTACTGTTCGGTCTTTTAAGACCTACTGTTACTGTTATGCTAATGGATGTACCACATATGACTGTTTACTGCACTGAACAACTGAATTACTGATTGAATTGAACTGTTTTCATTACTGTAAGGACATTCATTCTAAACCTCTTTACGCTTTATGTTATTCACTGGGCTTTAGCTCACTGCTCATATATATATGTAGGTGTTCAGGCACCAGACCGCAGCTAGAGGCGTCAGGGTTACTCCAGTTTTGTCAAGCCAGCCTTTGTGCCTCACTGCGAGGTTCCGAGTCTACCTGCTAAGGCTTAGGGGTGTTTTAAGAATTCCCCCTTCTGTACTGTTTTATCGTTCTGTATAGACTGTATGTTACTGTACCGTTATATAGGGTCGAGTCCCTAATCTGAATGCTTGTAAATATCGTGCATACTGTTCTGCACTGTTTATGTATAAATGTGTGAAAAGTCCTTTTGCATACAGAATGTCACAGCTCAATGGACACTATTTATTTACTGTATTGGCTTCCGCCAGGCCCTGTACTCTGTTTTACTGTATTACTGTTCTGCAGGCCTTCGGTAATCTCGGATTACTGGCCGGTTACGGTGCTAAACCCATAGGGCCGGGTTTGGGTCGTGACAGAGTGGTATCAGAGCGATACTTACCACGAGTTATACCGCACACACGTGTCCAAATGAGCTATAGGGTGTCCTAGAAAAGTTATTAGGGCATCTCATGAGCATGATAAGTGTGTGGTTATGTTATGACCGAATACATGCTAATGTGTTAAACTGTTAAACAAATGACTGCTTATGTTTAAAACTGTTATAACTGCTTATAGTGAAATGGACAATGCAAATGAACCTGAGTCCTCATCTACTGAGGCAAGAATGGAAAGAATGGAAAGAATGATAGAACTGATAACTGCTAGACTGGAACAACAACAGAACCAACAGCCCCCACCTCCTCCTCCTCCGGTTCAGCCGGAACCTAATGTGAATGTGAATGATGGGGATATTATTGCTCTTACCCAGAAGTTCAGTAAAATGAAACCGCCATCCTTTTAGGGAGGCCTTGAACCGTTAAAAGCTGAAGCTTGGGTTCTGGAAACAGAAAAACTATTTGAAGTGTTTCCGTGCTCAGAAGCGAATAAAGTATTGTTAGCTACCTTCACTCTTCAAGAAGAAGCTAGAAGGTGGTGGATGTTGATCCGCGACACAAATACTATCATGACTTGGGCTCAGTTCAAGGAGTCCTTCTTTGAAAAGTACTTCCCTCAGTGTGTCAGGGATAGAAAAGTGACTGAATTTGAACAGCTGAAGCAGGGCACCACGTCGGTTGCCGAATATGAAACAAAATTTACTGAACTTGCCCGTTATGCACCGCACATGGTGGATACTGAATATAAGAAGGCCAGAAAATTTGAAGGTGGCCTTAATGTGGCAATACTTGACCGGATAAATGTTTTGAAACTACCGACTTTTGTGGGTGTTCTCGACCGGGCATTGATGGCCGAGTCGAACATTGCAGCAGTGAAACAATCTGAAACACCAACAACTGAATGGCATGGTAAGAGGCAGGGTTTCAAATTTAAGAAAGGCAAGCACAACCCAGCCAACAAGAAACAGAATACGGGGTCGACAACTAGCCCCAGTCAGGGGAGTGGATTTATACCATCCTGTTCCGAGTGTGGCAAGAAGCACAAAGGGGTTTGCTACAGAATATCTGGAGCCTGTTACAGGTGTGGCAAGGTGGGCCACATGGTTAAAGACTGCCCCTCTGCTCCACAAGCCAGTGGTAAAGCTGCACCAAGCGCAGCAGCATCAAATGCTCCACCAAAGCCTAACCCTAAAGCTACCGGGAAAGAGCCTATGAGGCAAGGCCGAGTGTTCGCACTAGTACCGGGAGATGTGCAGAATACCGAGACCGTTGTGTCAGGTATTCTCTCTATCTGTACTCAAAATGCATATGTACTGATTGATTCGGGGTCTACACATTCTTATGTATCGCATGCTTTCTCACGGAAATTGAATAGGCCCTTAGAACCCATGAACTATCTGCTAGCCGTATCATCACCCGTAGGGGGATCTATGACCTGTGCATATATGTATCCTGCATGTGAAATTATGGTTGGGGATATGCATCTGTTTATTGATTTACTGCCATTGAACATTGATCATTTTGATGTAATATTGGGGATGGATTGGTTACAAAAATATCATGCCACTATTGACTGTGTGACCAAGCAAGTTGTTTTTCGTCCACCTGGTCTGCCTGAATTTGTGTTTAATGGGAGTGGAGTAGTACCTCCTCCGTATTTGATTTCGTCAGTGAAAGCTGTTAGATTAATTAGAAAGGGGTGTAAAGGATATCTGTGTTCTGTACTGACTGTGTCTACTGATGATAGTGTTAAAACTGATGTGAATTGTATTCCTATAGTCAGAGAATTTCCAGATGTTTTTCCAGATAATCTTCCAGGAGATTTGACTGACAGGGAGATTGAATTTACTGTTGATGTGATTCCCGGAACACAACCAGTTTCTAAAGCTCCTTACCGAATGGCTCCAACTGAACTGAAAGAACTGAAAGTGCAATTGCAAGAACTGTTAGACAAAAAGTTCATTAGACCTAGCACTTCGCCATGGGGTGCACCTGTCTTGTTCGTAAAGAAGAAAGACGGCTCACTGAGACTGTGTATAGACTATCGTGAACTGAATAAGGTAACTGTAAGGAATAAATACCCATTACCGCGCATTGATGATTTATTTGATCAGTTACAGGGTGCACAAGTGTTTTCTAAGATTGATCTCAGATCAGGGTATCACCAACTGAAGGTTAAACCGGAAGACATTGATAAAACTGCTTTTAGAACGAGGTATGGACACTACGAATTTTTGGTTATGCCTTTCGGAGTCACGAATGCCCCTGCCGCTTTTATGGACCTCATGAACAGAATTTTTAAACCATACCTTGATGACTTCATTGTAGTATTTATCGATGACATATTGATTTACTCCAAAAGTATAGAACAGCATGAACATCATCTGAGACTTGCCCTACAAACCTTAAGAGAACAGAAACTGTATGCTAAACTGTCTAAATGTGAATTTTGGCTTGACCATGTTATGTTTTTGGGGCATGTTGTTAGCAAAAATGGAATTTCTGTTGATCCGCAGAAAATTGAAGCTGTAGTGAACTGGCCTAGACCGACCAATGTGACTGAAGTCCGAAGCTTTTTGGGACTGGCTGGATATTATAGAAGATTTGTCAAAGATTTCTCCAAAATTGCCCTACCATTGACTCAGTTAACTCAGAAGGGGACATCATTCGACTGGACTGACCAAAGAGAATCTGCTTTTCAGGAGTTGAAAACTCGATTAGTGACTGCACCGGTTCTTACCTTACCTTCAGGTACGGATGGTTATACTATATTTAGTGATGCTTCTCATAAGGGTCTGGGGTGTGTTTTAATGCAGAATGGGAGAGTTATTGCTTATGCTTCCCAACAACTGAGACCACATGAAAAGAACTACCCGACCCATGATCTGGAACTTGCTGCAGTAGTATTTGCACTGAAAATCTGGCGTCACTATCTGTACGGGGTGACATGTGAAGTATACACCGACCACAAGAGTTTAAAGTATTTCTTCACACAGAAAGAACTGAATATAAGACAGCGGAGATGGCTGGAACTGATTAAAGACTATGACCTACAGATATTGTACCATCCGGGAAAAGCCAATACCGTTGCCGATGCATTGAGCCGGAAATCGATTGGAAATCTAGCATGTTTGCTCACCGGACAGAAAGAGTTGCTGTGTGACCTTGAAAAATCTGAAATTGAAATTGTTTTACGAGAACAAGGTGGAACCTTAGCTGCTATTTCTGCTCAACCAGCACTGGTTGAAGAGATTAAAAAGAAACAGCAACTGGATGACTTCTTGAAGAAGATCATCGAGGAAAGAGAATCCAAACAGAGACCGGGATTCAAATTCGAGAATAATGTACTGAAATTTCAAGAAAGACTGTGCGTACCAAATGATACTGAACTGAAAAGAAGAGTTCTGCGAGAGGGCCACAACTCAAGATTTTCTATCCACCCGGGGAATACGAAAATGTACCAAGATCTGAAACAGAATTTCTGGTGGCTGGGAATGAAGAAAGAAATTGCTGATTTTGTATCCAAATGTCTTCATTGCCAACAGGTCAAAGCTGAACATCAGCGACCTGCCGGATTATTGCAACCCCTACCCATACCAGAGTGGAAATGGGAGCATATCACGATGGATTTCATTGTGGGATTACCTCGCTCCAGAAAAGGTATGGATTCAATTTGGGTTATTGTTGATAGACTAACCAAATCTGCTCACTTCTTACCTGTCAAGACAATCTATAATGCGGACAAATTGGCTGTTATCTATATTGATGAAATTGTAAGACTGCATGGAGTGCCTGTGTCTATTGTTTCTGACAGGGATTCGAAGTTTACATCGAGGTTTTGGCAAAGCCTACAAGCTGCACTGGGTACTGAACTGAGACTGAGTAGTGCCTATCATCCTCAGACAGATGGCCAATCAGAAAGGACCATCCAAACTCTGGAGGATTTACTGAGAATGTGTGTCCTTGATTTTCAGGGAGACTGGGAAAGTCATCTGCCATTAGCTGAATTCGCCTACAACAACAGCTACCATTCGAGTATAGGTATGGCGCCTTTCGAGGCATTGTATGGCAGGAAATGTAGGTCTCCAATTTGCTGGGCAGAAGTTGGAGATGGGCCTTTGCTCGGGCCCGAGATTGTGTATGAGACAAGTGAGAAAGTGAAACTGATACAGCAAAGACTGAAAACTGCACAGAGTAGACAGAAAAGTTATGCAGATGTCAGAAGACGGGACAGAGAGTATGAAGTGGGTGATCACGTCTTTGTGAAAGTGACACCAATGAAAGGCCAGACTCGTTTTGGAGTCAAGGGCAAGTTAGCACCGAGATACGTCGGACCATATGAGATCATTGAGAAGATCAATCCGGTGGCGTATCAAGTTGCGCTTCCTCCTGAAATGGAGCATATGCATAACGTCTTCCACATTTCTATGTTAAGAGATTACCTCCGGGATCCCTTCCATGTGATTGAGCCTACTCGGATAGTGTTGAGTGATGACTACACTTACGAGGAACGGCCTATACAGATTGTAAACCGACGAATCAAGAAACTGAGGAACAAGGAGATCCCGTTAGTGAAAGTTGACTGGCAAAACCATGGTGGCGTGTATGCCACTTGGGAAAGGGAAGATGACATGGCTAAAAGATATCCTGAACTGTTCCCACTGAACCCTGTTTTCTTCCTGAATGAAGGTAACTCGAGTTTAGAGGACTAAACTCTTTATAAGGAGGGGAGACTGTAACAACCCTCATACTGATTACTGATTAATGACTGATTGATTACCGATTACTGCTAAACGGAACTGATAATGACTGATAACTGACTGATAATTGAACTGATTAAAGTACTGAACTGACTGACCGAACTTTAAACTGAATTAAATGAATACATCTGTTTGAATTGCATTCTATCTGTTTGACTGTATGATTATCTGTTCATGCTTATATGTTTAGACTGCTAATTGAAGGCCTTATCGGCGGCGGAATCCGGAATCGATTGATGTTTAATGATCCTTAGAATTAATGTGATTTTATAGTATAATTATCTGAAAACTGATTAGGTATGATTAAATTAGATTAAATTAAGCTAATTAAAGAGTTGGACTTAATTACCGTTTTGACCTTGAGTGGGCCACTACCTCTATACCTTGAGCTCATTATACGTGAGCCAAGAACATTTCATCAGCCATTTCTCATTGTGCCTAGCTGACCTTAGAGAGAGAGAGACTTGAGGAGTTGATTTCATCTCAATTTTGCTTGTAGAATTGCTTGGTAATTGAAGAAATTGTTGAAGTGATTGCATATTTGAGCTCCCTTCTTGAACTACAAGACTAAAGGTAGCTCCATTGTCTTCTTGTCCATGTTTTGAGTTGATTGTTGCATGGTCCATGTTAGATGGTAGAGCTAAGTCATGATTTGGGTCATTAATGGTAAATTGAAGCTTAAGTGTTGCATGCATGTACATATATTGAAGTTTTGAGGTTGTGGTTCATCATACCTCACATGGATGTCCATCTTTTGGTCATACTCCATGAGTTCATCTTGTTTTTGAAGGCTTGAGCTCTTTTGAAACAGCATTAAAGCTTTGAAAATGATTTAAGATCATGCATGTCATGTTTGAAGATTGTTCTTGAAAATGATTTGAAATTGGTTTGAAATTGG
The DNA here is from genome assembly GCF_055761805.1 of Camellia sinensis. Taxonomy (NCBI): domain Eukaryota; kingdom Viridiplantae; phylum Streptophyta; class Magnoliopsida; order Ericales; family Theaceae; genus Camellia; species Camellia sinensis. The sequence goes on from NC_138961.1 coordinate 216,732,180, forward strand.
GTTTGAATTAAACACCCTTGGGCTTTGATTTCTCAAATTGAGCTTTGAAACATGATATCCTATGTGTTTTTAAATGTTTTCCAGAAAATGGGCCCAAGAGGATTGGTTTTGATGCTTTTGAGCTTGGTTTTGGACCTGGAGCTCGAATCTGGGATTTCCAGATTTCAGTCGTCCGCTCGAGCGGGGGAAGTGCCGCTCGAGCGGGAAAATCGAGCTTCCAGCATCTTGCACTGTTTTACATTCCGCTCGAGCGGAGTATTGGGCGCTCGAGCGGAGTCATGTCTCAAGCTCGAGCGGGCGTCGAGCGGGGATTTCACCCATCCAGTACTTTTACAGTACGCTCGAGCGGGAAAGTTTGCGCTCGAGCGTGTACCTTTGTTGCGTGACCGCTCGAGCGGGGAAACCTGAGCTCGAGCGGGACTCTGTTTTACTGAAAATTCTGTAACTGTTTTCTGATCGCATTTTTGCATCCTCATCCCATCGTAGGCATTTTTAGGCCTAGTTTAAGACATCTTGATGAGGATATCGTGGTAGAACACACCAAGGCAAATTAGGGATTAAGTTATGATGTTTCCCAACTGTGTAGCTTAGTGTGTTCAACCTGTTAACTGTGTAGGGTTGGCAACTGGGGAGACGCGCTCTAGCATACTGTAGCCCAGAACTCTGTGAGTAACAATTGTGTAAAGATATGTTCAACTGACATCTTTTGAATACTGAACTGAACTGTTTACTGAACTGGTATTATTTACTGAATGAATGTATGTCCTTTATTTCTGAACTGTACTGTGGCATCCTTAGTACCTACTGTTTACTGTTACTGTTACTGCGACAGAATTCTCTGTCGGTTCCCTCGTGGAACCACTACTGTTTACTGACCGATGGCCATCATTACTGTTCGGTCTTTTAAGACCTACTGTTACTGTTATGCTAATGGATGTACCACATATGACTGTTTACTGCACTGAACAACTGAATTACTGATTGAATTGAACTGTTTTCATTACTGTAAGGACATTCATTCTAAACCTCTTTACGCTTTATGTTATTCACTGGGCTTTAGCTCACTGCTCATATATATATGTAGGTGTTCAGGCACCAGACCGCAGCTAGAGGCGTCAGGGTTACTCCAATTTTGTCAAGCCAGCCTTTGTGCCTCACTGCGAGGTTCCGAGTCTACCTGCTAAGGCTTAGGGGTGTTTTAAGAATTCCCCCTTCTGTACTGTTTTACCGTTCTGTATAGACTGTATGTTACTGTACCGTTATATAGGGTCGAGTCCCTAATCTGAATGCTTGTAAATATCGTGCATACTGTTCTGCACTGTTTATGTATAAATGTGTGAAAAGTCCTTTTGCATACAGAATGTCACAGCTCAATGGACACTATTTATTTACTGTATTGGCTTCCGCCAGGCCCTGTACTCTGTTTTACTGTATTACTGTTCTGCAGGCCTTCGGTAATCTCGGATTACTGGCCGGTTACGGTGCTAAACCCATAGGGCCGGGTTTGGGTCGTGACACAAAGCTTGTCTTGTAAGCTTTACAAGAGGCATATAGAGAGAAGCCCTCTCTAAGGCAAAAAAGAGCTTTTAGACATTTTTGAGGAGAGAAGACAGAGGAGAGCTCTGGCTTTTCCTAGGGTTAGGGTTAGATACACTCACCTATCTCTCTTTTCCTCTCATTTTGCACACTAGGTGTTTTGTGTCTCACTATTGCACACAAACACCTAGTGTTTCACCTTCCTCTTGGAGCTGAGGTTCTAAAGAGTGTGTTTTGAAGCTTTGGTGTTGGATTCAAGCTCAAGGAGGCCATTGGAGCACCATTGTTGAAGAGGACTACAAGGGTAAGAAACTAGTCCCTTTTTCTCCCTTTTTTGCATTGATTTTCCACCTGTCTTAGAGCTGTTTTTGTGATTATTGTATAACATAAAAAAGTTCTGTTTTTAAGCCCTCTTTATTGTTTATTAAGAGTGTTTCATTGTTTGAGGGTTGTTGACCACCCTTAGGCCTCAAAAGGCCTCATTTTGAGCCATTTTGTGCTAGCTCCGGGATTTTGGTGTTGAGGTCTCTTCACCACTGAAATCTTGAGGGATTTCAGTGGTGAAGATGATGCTTTGAAGTCCCAAGAAGGAGAGGGCCACCCCCTCTCCTTGTTGTCCTTGAAAAGGGCATATTTTGATCTCTTAAGGAGGCCTATGCTTGAGTGTGTGTTGAGCATGTTTGGTTTGTTTTTCATGCTTATATATCTATAATATAACATGATTTCAAGTTGGTTTTGGAACTTCATGCATGTTTAGCATAGTTGCCATGTAATGCCTTATTTGTGCCTTAACATGTTCTAGGTTGTTAGCCTTTGTTGGAGCATGTTTTAGGCTTGCATTTGTCAAGATTATGTGCTTATTTTGCCATGTTTTAGATCTGTCCATAGGTATTTGGGTTGATTTTTGCATGCATTATATAGCTCTTTTGTATTTGGGCTTGTTGGCCTTGAGTATATGCATGTGTAGCATGCCATCTTTGCATTGTTTTGAGGATTTGGAATCATCCTACATGCTATTTCAGTCCCATTTCCATGCTCGTTTGATTGCCTTGCATGCCTCTTTAATGCTTTGAAAGCATGTGTTGCAATGCTCCATGTTTTGGCCATGGTGTATGCCTTTGTATTTGGGCCATTTAGATGCCATCTAAAGAGTCCTTTAGCCTTGTTTTAATGTGCTATAAACCTGTTTTTGGTCGCTTAATGCATGCCTTGTTTGGTCTTGTTAAGTATAGTTCCATGCCACTTTGGTTTACTTTGAACACTTAGGCCATTTGTTGCATGCTTGACTCGATTTATAACTTGATTTGGCATCATTTTATAACATGATCTTAGGGCTCATGTTGCATGCGAATTGCTCTTGTTTGCCCCTTTCAAGTGTGCTTGAATGTTGTTTGATTTGCGCTTAAGTGTTGGTCCTTATGTGCATGTGTGTGTGCATGCCATTTAGCTCTCACTCTTTAGCACTTTTGGCTACTGTTTTAGGCCTTTTTAGAGTTGCTTAATTCATGTATAAGTCCATCTTGCCATCCATTTGCATTGCCATATGTATGCTTGCATGATTGCATAAGTGCCTTGCCATGTCATGTTGCATTCCTAGCTTGTATGCCTAGGTTGCATTGCATTTTGCATGCATGCCTTGTTCCTTGAATTGGTGATAGGAATTGGGCCTAATTTGTTTGATTGGTTTGCATGTATTTGAAACCAAAGTTGCATGCTTGGTTCCTTGGACCATCATGCATGGAAATGCGTGATTGGTGGTCCGAGAACCGAGGCACATGTCCCTTTGAGTCATTACAATGATAAGAGACATGGTTGGTGCATACATGCCTTGAATTGTGCTGCCATGCCTTGTTTTGCCCTCTGTTGCTGTGAGTTGCAGGTTCTGCAGGAATACTCTGCCGACCGGCAGTGTAATGTGCCGACCGGCACAATTTTCTCTGCCGACAGCTTCAATTTTGTGCCGATGGCCATACTACACTGCCGGTGGAAATTTCAATCAGCCGGTGATGACCCCCTCTGTCCAAGGATGTAGTCCTGAGGTTTTGACAATCTCCAGAGGAGGAAAGGGAGGAAAACAGAGGCAGCTTGCGCATGGCGGCGCGCTTCTCGAGACATTTTACTGTTTTCTTAAATTAGTTAATTTGTTAATTAATTAATTTGTAATATTTAATTAGCTTGCGTAGTTAATTAATTTGTATTATTATTTTGGTCCCTCCGAGCGAGGGCAAATCTGTAATAAGTGTGCGTGAGTGTGTGTATATCTTCCAACCTCACGTCTTTCTTCCCTTTTATTTACCTGCTTACGATGGTAGATTAGGGCACGTCCAATTTAGCATACCTTATGCTATGCATGTGTGCATCCATGCATTTGTATTACATGCATTAGGCTCGGTACATCATGCTAACCGCATATGTTTTTCAAATCAAAAACTGAATATGTGATAATTGTGCATTTTCACATGACATGTTTAGATTAGCCGAGCCTATCTTAGCGACATTTTGTATGCGACGCATTAGCCATTTTTAACATGGACTTGGATCATGCATGTTTGCTAACAAGTTCTTTGTTTTGGCACGGAGTACTATGTAAGTATTTCCGCTTTAGCATATCGCATGAGTGTGAATGTTACCATGACAGCATGCTTAACATGTGGCTAGATGCTTATGTGTTAAACTGTTTTGAATGCCTGTGGGTGAAGGCCGGATTGTTTGAGTTGGAAAAACTCGTTGAAATCCGTATTTTAGCCTACTTGCGAGTAGCAAATTCCAAAGCATTTTCAAACCAAACGGATATGCAATGTTTATTTCCAAATTAGGCAATCTAGTCTATACTTGTTTGCTGTGCGCATAACATAGTAATTCTAGGCTAATAATTGGAATAAGAACACGTAAAGTTTTCAAAAACGGATATCGCGGTTAGTAGAGGCCGGTCTTCAGACCGGGCGAAAGGGGGTGCTCATAGCTGACCTTCCCCGATCGTACCCAAGCTCCCGAGCCGAGACAACTCCGGTGATGACGGACACGTGGCCTTCGGCACCGAGTCAGGCTTTCCTAAATTTTTCCATTTTAAAAATATTTAGGTGGCGACTCTGTATCTGGCAAAGCAGTCCATGTTTGGCACTACTTTTTCAAAAATCTGTTTCTCAAAACGATTTGCCAGATTTGGACTATTTGGTTCAGATTAAGAACCGTGACACAAATCGAGTCCGAACTGTAGCAGCGAGGTCCCCCCCGCGGACATGTTACACAACACTACTCCATCTTGTGGTCAAAACAGTTGCTCAAACTTGTAACACAAACAAAAATACCTCAAGTATGTGGAATACAGAACCCTAGGTTGAATGGACAACACAAACTCCATACACACAAACAAGAAATACAGCATGAGGAAGACAGGACGATGCAGTGAAAGTGTGTGAGAGAAAGGGGAAAAAAAATGAAACACAAATTCTTCAGAATCCACCGAAGAACAACTCTCTCTCTCTCTCTCTTGTGTATAGCAAACAAAACCTTTGATGTACTCTCTTTAAACCATGAGTTGAATACTCAATAAAACATCAAAGAAAACTAACAAAATATTCCCAGATATAAACCTTAAGAACCAAAAAGAAGATCTAGAGGAATTAAATAGTTTTGGGAGAAAACCAACTATTTATAGAAAATCCAAAAGTAATCCTAGTTTTGGAAGAAATCCAATTACTTATAGAAATCCAAAAGTAATCCTAATTTTAGAAGAAAATCAACTTCTTAAAGAAATCCTTGTCAAACGGGATTGCCAATAATAAAACCTAACAATCTCCCCCTTTGGCAATGCCGTGACAAAACACACATAACAAATAAAATCCTAAACACCCCAACCCATTACAACCAACAAACACAAACTTCTTTCTCAAGGTTAAGATCTGCAAAACAGCTATTAGTGTCACAATCTCCAAAACAATTATTAGTCTCACAAGAGTATATGAAAAAGCAATAAACATATGGCCAGATTATCTTGAAGCATGAGATGGAAAACATGAATAGATGAAAACTAAGACTCATGAAAAACAACTCTCAAACAACAAAAGCAAAATCATAAACCACCCCAAGTCAAGATGAATAAAACTCCCCCTCACTAAAAGTAACCACAAACACTGAAAATAGTGAACAAGAAGAAAACGACATAAATTATTGTGGAGCAAGCAAGGAATTTCAGATTTGTACTTTAAAACACACAAGATTATCCAAGAAGCACAATTACTAGTAAACACAATGTGCATAGTCTGTCGAAGATTCCTTATGAAAGAAAGTGATGCATTATGTGAAAAGCATAGATCCCATGAGAAAAGTGTGTGTGTGACTCTTGGAGTTCGACAAACACTAGATTCAATCCTAGTAGTGATATGAAAGATGGACCTCCGACAAGAGAATCTAAGCACAACTAAGGAAAGTCAAACCACTAGGAATCAAGGGGTATTTGGTGAGTAAAGGCGGAGGCTCCCCCTCAATCAATGAATTTTTTTTTTCACACACATTTTCTTACTTTTGCACATTTTTTTCTTTCTTTTGCATATTTTTTTCTTTTTCTTTTTCTTTTGCACAATCATTGGCGGCTGACACGCTCAAGAGTATGGAAACCGAACCAGAGAAGTATGGATATAATAAAGATGGCCTGGTTGGTGACTCTGAGGTAGCCTTTTCCTCATGGCTAGACTACAAAGAATTAAGGGGAAAGCCATGGAGATGCAAAAGGATGGTAGGTGGTTAAGAGACTCAAATCACCCAATATATGCTAGTATAGGTCAATTCCTCTAGAAAAGCAAAAGATACAATGCCAGAAGTCCAAAAAAAATAATCACTAAGGCAGAAGACTCCAAAATTTGCTAATCCAAGAATGTGTACAGAATGAGACATACTAATCAAAGAACACACACTCCAACATGAGTAATGACCATAGAATGCACATACATATTAACATGTAATGGATATTCTCATCAATTCCAATATGCACCAAGGACCACTCAAAAATTTCAAGCTTGCAAAACCATACTAAGAAAATCTTTTTGGGATTTTTTTTTTTTCAAAAATAAAGCAAGACAAAAAAACAAACAAGCACACATTTTTTTTAATTAAAAACAACACACAAAAACCCAAAAGCTAAAACAAATAAAAAAAATTAACACAAGTCAAGTTTCCTCACCCAAATCTTTTTGATCTTAACAAAATTAGGTCTAGCGGTCTTGGTAAATGTCGTGGGATTGTGAACACCCTCATAAATCTTGGTATTCTGCCTGGACATGTAAGGTTGTCTCCTAACCCAAAAAGTATTCGAATTTCTACCCTTTTGAGACACTCTCCCATGCAACTTATAACAATAAGGGCGAATATGACCATGCATACCACAATGATGACAAATAAAATCAGGGTGTACAGGGTGTACCTTTTTTTCTTTTACCTTACTAACTCCAGAAAGTTTGAGAAGTCCATTCTTATATTGAATTTTTTGTTCTTCCTTTCCTTGAGTTCTTGAATCATGAGATATTGATGCACTCTGTTTTTGCTCTTTCTTACCACCAAAGCCAATACCACTCTTGTCACAACTCATTTGTTGAGACCCAATGATATCCTCCAAAGTCTTTGATCCTTTGTTCCAAAGACCAATGGTAGCCATAGCACACTTGAGCTCTTCCTCTTTCTTGATCATTAGTTCTTCCAAAGCAACTTGTGACATCTCGAGAGATTCAATCTTTTCTTCATACATGGCATAGGTTTGCAGTAGCTCATTCCTCTCTATCTCACAAGTCAACAGTTTTGCACAAAGAACTTGTCGATCATCAACTATCTTGATGGCATTAATCCTGGCCTCGGAAATGTCCTCTTTCAGTTTGACATTCTCACTTTCACATGCTTTGAGTTTTTTTGTGAGTTTGTCATTCAATTTGAATAAGTTAAGAGATTCCTTATACAACTTTTCATAAGCTTGCTGAAGCTCTTCATGATCACTCTCCGAGGATTCATCATCAGTGGTATTCTCAACTAACCTCTTCGAAGAATCTGTTTGTCCTTCAACTTCAGAAGCCTCCATGAAAGCAAGGAATTGTTTATCTCCATCTTCGCCTTGATCTTCGTTGTCACTTTCATCTTCATCAGATTCTGATTCATCATCACAAGTGATGGCGAGGGCTTTCTTCTTCCTCAAACGAGTAAGGCATTCTGAAGCAAAGTGGCCAAATCATTGGCATTCATAGCATTGGAGTCTTTCAGAGTTTCCTTGTATCTTTCCTTTCTCCTTCTTGGCTATGGAATTAATTTTGAGTTTATCTTTGCCTTTAGATTTATGAGAATGAGTAGATTCCAAAAGATTAGGATTCTTTTTCAAAAAAGATTTTTTAAATTGTTTAACAAAAGCAGTCGTAATCTTGGAATCTATATCATAATCCTCATCAGAATCCTCTCTAACTTTATGAGCACTACTAAAAGCAATATCTTTTTGTTTCTTTTTGAAATTCCTGTGTGCCTCATAAGTTTGGAGATTTCCTACCAACTGATCTAGCTTGAGGTTGTCAACATCTTGAGCCTCCTCAATAGCCGTAACTTTTGGTTGGAACCGATCGGGCAAGGATCTCAAAATTTTTCCCACAACTTTGGATTCTAGAATTTTTTCACCTAAATTAATGCTGGAATTTACAATGTCACTCAACTTCGCATAAAATTCATCAAAGGTCTCACTATCTTTCATTGAAAGGTTTTCGAAACTAGACGTGAGCCTTTGAAGTTTTGAGCGTTTAACAGAATGAGTGCCCTCATGAATAGTTTGTAAGATATCCCAAGCCTCTTTTGCGATTTCACAATTACAAATACGACTAAATTCTTCAGGTGTGACAGCGCAAAAGAGAGAATTGATGGCTTTACTATTCCAGCTATTATTTTGGTAATCAATTGTGTCCCATTTATCAATTGGTTTGGAGATTGTAACTCCATCAACGGTAATTGTTGGTTCGGTCCACCCATTCATGACGGATTGCCAAACTTTTTCATCAACAGATTTTAAAAAAGATCTCATCCGAGCTTTCCAAAAAGAATAATTGGATCCGTCAAGTAGGGGTGGTCGAACTATAGAATTTCCCTCACGAATTGAATCTATTATCACAAATCAAACAAGATCTCGTTCTAAAAGATTTTTTTTTTTTTTTTAAAAATAGAACGACCTGCTCTGATATCAATTGAAAAATCTAGAAATCCCCTAGATATTGATTTGTGATTATGTAACAATTTTAAGCAGTATATAACAATCCCAATCAAACAATCAAGATAAATCAACACAACGATTTTAACGTGGAAAAATCACAATTGGACACCTCCAACTGTGATTAAAAAACCACGGGCAACAGCCACAAAACAATCCACTAAGAAGATTTAAAGGAATTACACAAGTATACTCTCAATTACCTAGCGAATCCACGCCTAATTGAACCAACCTCTATGTGCCTCTTCCAACCTCGTCTTCACCTCGAAATTGTCTTTACGATGAGCCACTCTAGAATCCACCGAAGCTTCAGGCTCAAATTTTTCAGAATCCACCGAAGAACAACTCTCTCTCTCTCTTATGTATAGTAAACAAAACCTTTGATGTACTCTCTTTAAACCATGAGTTGAATACTCAATAAAACATCAAAGAAAACTAACAAAATATTCCCAGATATAAACCTTAAGAACCAAAAAGAAGATCTGGAGGAATTAAATAGTTTTGGGAGAAAACCAATTATTTATAGAAAATCCAAAAATAATCCTAGTTTTGGAAGAAATCCAATTACTTATAGAAATCCAAAAGTAATCCTAATTTTAGAAGAAAATCAACTTCTTAAAGAAATCCTTGTCAAACGGGATTGCCAATAATAAAACCTAACAAAATGTATAGTTGTTAAGTAAGTAAAGTTAAGAGATCCTAATTAATGGCCTCAGTGTTGCACAATTCGACTTTAATCACCACTAATTTCATGTACGATTCGAATTATGTTATTGTGTTGTGTCTTAAATTTTCATCCTTAAATTTGAGGGTTCGTTTGGGATGTGAGTTGATTTTTTGAATTTTTGAATTTTTTGCTATTTTAGCCTGAGTTAAAAAGTTTCGTTTTAGGATGAGCTTTTTGGCTTTTTTTGATTTTTGTAAGAGAAAAAATAAAATGATTATGGTTTTGATGTGACATTTTATTTTATTGAATTTTTAGCCTATTTTGTCATTTTGTGACTATTTTAGACCAAGATTGGAATGCCGAACAGAGGCTGAATCCTACTAAGTGGGAGAGTTGATTATGTACACTTAAAATTATTTTATTTTTATTTTTATCAATAAAGAAAAATTTATTGATACGAATATTAATAAAGGAAATGAAGACTTACGTATAAGTTTTAATATGTGAATTTATTGTCCAATAGGTTTTGTAAAAATTAATGACGTTTTTCATCAAACATTATTTAAAAAGTCACTAATTATTAATTTTCAGTTACAATTTGCAATTTTTGTTACAAAAAATGTCACTAATTATAAGTTTTAGCGACAGTTTAAAAAAATATCACAAAAAAGTCACTAATTTTCAACTTTCAGCAACAATTTAAAAAAATCGTCACAAAAAAACTCACTAATTGTAAGTTTTAGCGACAATTTATGAAAATTATGACAAAAGAAAATCATTAATTATCAATTTTAGTGACATATGCAAAAAATCAACATAAAAAAATTATTTTTAGTGACAATTTTATCAAGACTTATTTTCAATTAGATTTGATGAGAATTAAATCCAACTATTAGGATATATTGATAATTTACCCTAAATGAAATGGAAAAGTCCACAACTACATCATAGCTAAATTAGCTCCTACAAAATTGTTTAAATATATATATATATATATATATATATATATATTTGTGGAGTTGTTTACAACTAAATCCATCTTTTTAATTATAACTAAAATAATAATTGTAATAAGTCATAAGTAACATTACAATGAGTCCTATTTAATATCATAAATATCATAATTAGAACATATGATACACACTCGGCGGCGTGTCTTATAGGACTTCTCTTAAGTTGTGTTATAGTGACAGTTTTCATTAGTGCAGCTATATTTTCTCTATAATTTGCAAACGCTTAACGTGGCCAGTGGCGGAGCCACGTAAGGACCGGGGGGTCATGTGCCCCCTTAGATTTTGTGATTTTTTTTTAAAAAGTATTAAGAAAATATTTTAAATAAAAAGAATTACAAAAATATTATTAGAATGAAATGTCAATGACATTTTAAAAATTATGAAAATAATAATGGTTGTTTTGATTGAAAAGAAAGAGACTACTATAAACCATATTATCAATGAAAATTTTAAATGTAACGGTGATTTCATTATTATTGACATGGATGTATGAGTAATCCCACTATAAAAATATAAAATTTATTGGATTTTTAGTTACATTTAACATGTGAGGTTCACTCTTTATGTGTTTATTTACTACTAGTTTGTGATATCGCATATTAATGATGACATAATATTACTATTATATTGAATTTTTAATCAAATTTTGTATAAAAAAATAATTTATCATTATATAATTTATTTTAAGACTTATATCCATTTTTTTTATATTGTCCATGATACACTAATTATAAATAATATTATTTTTTTGATGTTTCTCAAAGTTAATCATAAAAACATACGTAAAATATTTTATAATTTTTTTTGATATTATAATTAATAAACGTCTCCCGAATTTAACTTTCTGGCTCCGCTTCAATGACCTCTATGTTTGGTGCAGGATTCTCCACTTTAAGAGGTAATTTTGTTAATGGATATATCATCGTCATAAATGTTTTAAATCAAATTTCACACACAGTTGTCTCATTATTTTTCTTAGCATTTACTTTTATAGACCTTTTTTATATTAATTATTATTAATATTATATATGTTATATATTTTCATTATTCCCCCAGTATTTTACATCTCTTGCAAGCTGGAACTGGCCTTCTGGGCGCACCTACTTCACCGTACTGCCCAAAGTGTTTATGTGCACCAAGAACATGAACAAGAACCAGACATTGTAGCCACCTCCAAAACAACAACCACCCCCCCCCCCCCCCCCCCCAAAAAAAAAAATCCCAGACATTGTGACTATAAATTTTAATAACCAACAGTCATTATCGTTTAGAAACATGTTTTTTCGCATCTTTTTCACTTTTTAATTAAAATATGATGTAAAAAAAATTAGTATATATGGAATAACTTTTTGATTTTTATGAAAAGATGTGCAAAAAGTAAAGAGAAAAATGAATATTTGGCTTTGTTTATAAGAGCTTTGGAATTGTAATTCCACCTCTTAGTTTGCACGTAGTGTTTAGTTGTACTTTTCAAAAATTAATTTCATGCTTACTTTTGAAAACTCTTTTCCAGGCAGAAACTTTTGGTTAACCCGGTCGGTTGACCGGAATAGTTTACGTTATTTTTTTTAATTTTTTTGCACTTGTTATTTTTATGTTTTAAATAAAAAATATTTTTTAAATATTTTTTAAATTTTTTTATGAGTTTTGAATAGAATTTTGAATTGTGTATTTTGTTGTGAGTTATAAGTTTTTGAATTAAATATCATATGCTACATCATTCATTTCAAACTCAATTCAAAACTCTTTCCAAAATTCATAACCAAACAAATTTTCTACACTCAAATCATAATTTCAAAACTTACAAACTCAAAATGCAGTTTCTATTCTCAAATCATATTTAAAAAATTCTACCAAACGCTACCTTTGATTTTTTGGTATAAGTTGTTAGTTTTTTAATTTTTTTAATGACTTTTTGACTCTTACGCTAAAAAGTGATATTATCAAACGAGACCTACCAATTTGTTGTGTTATTTTTAGAAATTATTCTCCAACCTTCTACCATCTACTATGATATTATTATTAGGTGAAATACAAATATAAATTTATAATTAACTTAAATTAAAAAAAAAATATTACACTCACCATTGATATGATAAAACCTATTCATTACAAATATGTTAGGAAGAATATCACAATCTTATTATTGATATGCGTTTCAAATCATAACTCACCATCTTAAAAAAGAGTTATCTGAGTGTACAAGATTTTCGTCACTATCCAACATTTAGAGGTTCAGATGAATATAGTTTTGCATATAAAAAGACTATTTTAAAGATTTTTGAATCTACGATACCCAGACATCCATTAATGTTGTGTTTGGTTGGAAGATTTAAGGAGAGATTTGGAAAAAGAAATAGAAAAGATAAGTGAAATGTAAATAAAATATATCTACATTTCACCTAATTTTACACACATTTTATTTTTTTTCAAATTTCTTCCCAAATTCCCCAACCAAACATAGGGTAATGGGTATTAACCAGTATAATTGAGTGTTGTTTGAACCTTATGATGCCTGATTCACAACAAAAAAGGTTAAGTAGGATTTTGGAAAACTTATCTCAGCCTGCAATTATGTTATCATGATTTTTTTTAGAGTTGCTATTCAACTCTACTTTATTCTAAGTACGTATTTTTTTTTATCCTTTACTAGATATATAGTTATATTAATATCTTTTCATACAAAATACATTCCTTAAAAAAATCAAAATTTCAAAAATATTAATGTAACTATATATAATAAATACAAAGAAAAAAATGTATTTGGAGCAAAGTGAAATAAGACTAGCAGCTCTTTTCTTTTTTTAAAAAAAAAGAAAACTTTCTACTTTGACTTTCTATTTAGATGCAAGGTGCAAAAATTATGATCAACACATAGGATGTTCATTTTTACATCGGTAATGTAATAGCAAACAAAAAAAAATTCAAAAAAACCGAAATAAAGTAATGGCAGAAAACAATAATAAAAATAATAAATAAATAAAAAAGGATGAGGCAAGACATGTGAGAGATGAGTACATGACTGACTACAAGGGCAGCTTGCTATTTGTCAAAAGAAAGATTTGGAGTTGGGAAATTATTGTACGTGAAAACAACGAAGAGCATATGGATCATGTTACCATTTTTTTAAATTTATTTTTTATTATTTTCTATATATTAGTGTCCACAAAGCATCCTTTTCGCTACCAAACCTCCACCACCACTTGACTAGCAAGCATTTATTTACATCCCTCAAATTTCTAATGCCCAAACCACCTTGATCTACTCTTTTTGACATTTCCTCCCATTTTATCATATGAATTTTCCTTTTCTAATCAGAACCACCCCATAAGAAATTAGCTTGAAGCTTCTCCAATTCTTTAGCAACCCCTTCAGGCATTTTAAACAAAGATAAATAAAACATAGGCAAAGCTGAAGATACTGATTTAACCAGTATTAACCTTCCGGCAAAAGACAGTATCTTCCTCTTCCACCCAGCTAGTTTACTTTTCACTTTCTCCACTACTGGTTTCCAAGTAGCTAACCTCCTTGGATTAGCTCCTAGTGGCATCCCTAGATAAGTGAGTGGCAAAGATTTAACTTTACAATTTAGGATTGCAGCCATATCATTCATCATCTCCGCAGAAACACCCACACCACAAACCACGCTCTTGTGAAAATTTATCTTCAAACCCGACATGATTTCAAAGCACCTTAGCACCCTTTTCAATTTCCTCACCTCCTCCACCTCTGCTTCACTGAATAAAAGTGAATCATCCGCAAACTGTAAATGAGTTTACACCACCCCCTCACAACCTACTTTTACCCCTTTGATTAGGTTTAGCTCACAAGCTCTACTCAACAACATGTGTAGGCCTTCAGCTACTAAATTGAACAGGAAAGGGGATAGAGGGCCACCTTGCCTTAGCCCCCTTTGAGGGCTAAACTCTTCGGTAGGAGAACCATTGACGAGTACTGAGACCCTTGCAGTTGTAACACACTCCTTCATCCAATTAATCCATTTAGTTCCAAACCCAAACTTGGAGAACATATCAAACAGAAAACCCCAATTAATAGAGTCATATGCTTTCTCAAAATCCAGCTTAATGAGCACACCCTTCTTCTTGGCCTTCTTCCAACCCTCTACAACCTCATTAGCAACAAGTACTCCATCTAGAATATTTCTCCCGCTTAAAAATGCAGACTGAGGCTCACTAATAATATGTGGCATTATGGATTTCAATCTGTTTGCCAACAGTTTTGCTATGATCTTGTACATGGAGCCTACCAAACTTATTGGTCTGAAATCAGAAAGCCCTATTGGATTATCTCTCTTCGGAATGAGGGTTATGAAAGAGCTATTTATACCTTTAACCAATTTGCCATTCGTATGAAATTCTTTCACAAAATTAATGACATCGCCCTTCATCACCTTCCAAAACTTTTGATAACATAGCAAATTAAACCCATCCGGACCTGGTGGAGTTGTTTACAACTAAATCCATCTTTTTAATTATAACTAAAATAATAATTGTAATAAGTCATAAGTAACATCACAATGAGTCGTATGTAATATCATAAATATCATAATTAGAACATATGATACACACTCGGCGGCGTGTCTTATAGGACTTCTCTTAAGTTGTGTTATAGTGACAGTTTTCATTAGTGCGCCTATATTTTCTCTATAATTTGCAAAAGCTTAAAGTGGCCAGTGGCGGAGCCACGTAAGGAACGGGGGGTCACGTGCCCCCTTAGATTTTGTGATTTTTTTTAAAAAAGTATTAAGAAAATATTTTAAATAAAAAGAATTACAAAAATATTATTAGAATGAAATGTCAATGACATTTTAAAAATTATGAAAATAATAATGGTTGTTTTGATTGAAAAGAAAGAGACTACTATAAACCATATTATCAATGAAAATTTTAAATGTAACGGTGATTTCATTATTATTGACATGAAAGTATGAGTAATCCCACTATAAAAATATGAAATTTATTGGATTGTTAGTTACATTTAACATGTGTGGTTCACTCTCTATGTGTTTATTTACTATTTGTTGGTAATATCGCATATTAATGATGACGTAATATTACTATTATATTGAATTTTTAATCAAATTTTGTATAAAAAAATAATTTATCATTATATAATTTATTTTAAGACTCATATCCATATTTTTTTATATTGTCCATGATACACTAATTATAAATAATATTATTTTTTTGATGTTTCTCAAAGTTAATCATAAAAACTTACGTAAAATATTTTTATAATTTTTTTTGATATTATAATTAATAAACGTCCCCCTAATTTAACTTTCTGGCTCCACTTCAATGACCTCTATGTTTGGTGAAGGATTCTCCACTTTAAGAGGTAATTTTGTTAATGGATATATCATCGTCATAAATGTTTTAAATCAAATTTCACACACAGTTGTCTCATTATTTTTGTTAGCATTTACTTTTATAGACTTTTTTTATATTAATTATTGTTAACATTATATATGTTATATATTTTCATTATTCCACCAGTATTTTACATCTCTTGCAAGCTGGAACTGGCCTTCTGGGCGTACCTGCTTCACCGTACTGCCCAAAGTGTTTATGTGCACCAAGAACATGAACAAGAACCAGACACTGTAGCCACCTCCACAACAACCCCCCCCCCCCCTCCCCCCCGAAAAAAAATAATCCCAGACATTGTGACTATAAATTTTAATAACCAACAGTCATTATCGTTTAGAAACATGTTTTTTCGTATCTTTTTCACTTTTCAATTAAAATATGATGTAAAAAAAATTAGTATATATGGAATAATTTTTTGATTTTTATGAAAAAATGTGTAAAAAGTAAAGAGAAAAATGAATATTTGGCTTTGTTTAGAAGAGTTTTGGAATTGTAATTCCACCTCTTAGTTTGCACGTAGTGTTTAGTTGTACTTTTCAAAAATTAATTTCATGCCTACTTTTGAAAACTTTTTTCCAGGCGGAAACTTTTGGTTAACCCTGTCGGTTGACCGGAACAGTGTACGTTATTTTTTTTAATTTTTTTGCACTTGTTATTTTTATGTTTTAAATAAAAAATATTTTTAGAATTTTTTTAAAATTTTTTTATGAGTTTTGAATAGAATTTTGAATTGTGTGTTTGGTTGTGAGTTATAAGTTTTTGAATTAAATATCATATGCTACATCATTCATTTCAAACTCAATTCAAAACTCTTTCCAAAACTCATAACCAAACAAATTTTTTACACTTAAATCATAATTTCAAAACTTACAAACTCAAAATACAGCTTCTATTCTCAAATCATATTTAAAAAAGTCTACCAAACGCTACCTTTGATTTTTTGGTACAAGTTGTTAGTTTTTTGATTTTTTTAGTAACTTTTTGACTCTTACGTTAAAAAGTGATATTATCAAACGAGACCTACCAATTTGTTGCGTTATTTTTAGAAACGACAATGCTACGTAGCTCAAATTTTGTGGCTTAAAAGTGGCTCAAATAGTCAAAACGACGTCGTTTTGAGTACACGTTTTGGCCATTTGAGCCACAAAATTTGAGGTACGAGGCATTTTCCTTTTAGAAATTATTCTCCAACCTTCTACCATCTACTATGATATTATTATTAGGTGAAATACAAATATAAATTTATAATTAACTTAAATTAAAAAAAAATATATTACACTCACCATTGATATGATAAAACCTATTCATCACAAATATGTTAGGAAGAATATCACAACCTTATTATTGATATGCGTTTCAAATCATAACTCACCATCTTAAAAAAGAGTTATCTCAGTGTACAAGATTTTCGTCACTATCCAACGTTTAGAGGTTCAGATGAATATAGTTTTGCATATAAAAAGACTATTTTAAAGATTTTTGAATCTACGATACCCAGACATCTATTAATGTTGTGTTTGGTTGGAAGATTTAAGGAGAGATTTGGAAAAAGAAATAGAAAAGTTAGGTGAAATGTAAATCAAATATACCTACATTTCACTTAATTTTACACATATTTTATTTTTTTCAAATTTCTTTCCAAATTCTCAAACCAAACATAGGGTAACGGGTATTAACCAGTATAATTGAGTGTTGTTTGAACCTTATGATGCCCGATTCACAACAAAAAAGGTTAAGTAGGATTTTGGAAAACTTATCTCAGCCTGCAATTATGTTATCATGATTTTTTTTAGAGTTGCTATTCAACTCTACTTTATTCTAAATACGTATTTTTTTTTTATCCTTTTCTAGATATATAGTTATATTAATATCTTTTCATACAAAATACATTCTTTAAAAAAATCAAAATTTCAAAAATATTAATGTAACTATATATAATAAATACAAAGAAAAAAATGTATTTGGAGCAAAGTGAAATAAGACTGGCAGCTCTTTTCTTTTTTTTTTAAAAAAAGAAAACTTTCTACTTTGACTTTCTATTTAGATGCAAGGTGCAAAAATTCTGATCAACACATAGGGTGTTCATTTTTACATCGCTAATGTAATAGCAAACAAAATTTTTTTCAAAAAAACCGAAATAAAATAATGGCGGAAAACAATAATAAAAATAATAAATAAATAAAAAAGGATGAGGCAAGACATGTGAGAGATGAGTACATG
Source organism: Camellia sinensis (assembly GCF_055761805.1). Lineage (NCBI taxonomy): Eukaryota > Viridiplantae > Streptophyta > Magnoliopsida > Ericales > Theaceae > Camellia > Camellia sinensis. Next base: position 216,750,231 of record NC_138961.1, read on the forward strand.
ACTGACTACAAGGGCAGCTTGCTATTTGTCAAAAGAAAGATTTGGAGTTGGGAAATTATTGTACGTGAAAACAAAGAAGAGCGTATGGATCATGTTACCATTTTTTTAAATTTATTTTTTATTATTTTCTATATATTAGTGTCGACATATATTTTGCCTTTGAGAACGATTCAAGTCTAAGATGACAGATGGTTGCCTGGTCATATGAGGTAAACATTTTAACACATGGACCCCCCTTCATTCTTCTCTCTCTCATGACTCATACGTTGTATCTAACCTATACTTTTATATCAACTATCATACATAAACTACTGATATGAGACGTCAGTATTGAAAGTCTAAAATCCTAATACATATTTGTTTGTTGACATTTAAAAGCTTGATCTCAACAGAATTTTTTTATTAAGTCTTGATTATCTTTTTACTACGTATAGTATTAAACATTATTGGAGGGGATGCCAAGTTGGTGTCTCCTTCCCATATTCCTCTATTGTATGTGTGCTTTTTTTATATCAATTTTATCATATTACAACACATTTTTTTAATCAATTTTGTTGTTAAAAAACAAATTAAAAAATCAGTAATTGTAGCTCAATTCGATCATAGAATCCTTGAAAATAATTCAATTTCAGCAAAATTATCCCCCCAAAAGGAGAAGTTAAATTTAACAAATAATCAATAAACTTTTCCTCTAATATTGCATTGAAGGAGATCAAATAATGGAAACGAATAAACACCAAACCCCCTGTATATTTTACTTCCTTTCCTTCTTATCATATCTAACGAAATTAAAAAATTGAAGAAATTTACCAGTCCCAAGAAAACCCAATAATCAATTTTTTACTTTTATAATGAGTCTTTTGTATATAAGATATAGGGGTGACATGGTACCCTAATAAATATTTTTTTGTAAATAAAAATAGTTATCGTAACTTTTTTTTTTTTTTTATCAGCAAAAAAAATCTTTATTGATGACGAAACCATACATTACATATGGTAATACATCCATAAGGATGAGAAAGAAAAAAAGGAAAACAAGGAAAACCATCCATTTTGTTATTGAGAAACCAAGACTAGTTCATAGGACCACAAACACTTGTTGCCATCATCCAAAACCTAGCTAAACAACTTGTTGCCACCAACTGAAGACTATCTTAACAAAAGCAAATAACCCACTGAATGCTCCAATGTAACATTATTGATCGTATCTTGAGATGACGGGTCCAACATGGCAATGGACTTGACTGAGAAGCATTTGATTTAGTATGATTGTTAAGTAAGGAGACACAAGATCTTCATTTTTGTCAATTTTGAGATCTTGAGATCATTAGGGCTGTATCGTTTCATGAGTTTTCATGCTTGTGTTGTATTCTTCCAATTATTTGTGTTCTTGTGTTTCTTTAGTATGAATGAGCTTGTTGATTTACAATCAAGTAAATGACACAACATATTTGCCTTTTAGTTACTAAAAATAGAAAAACAAAAAAACAAAAAATCTAGGTTTTTGACAAATTTTGAGATCTTGTTCTGAAGGTCTTTGTGGTATTCATAAGTTCTCTCACGCTTGTGTTCTTCCAATTATTTGTGCCCTTCATCTTTTTTAGATGTTATTCAACTATTAGGTCATTTAACCCTTTTGTTAATGCGCCAACAAAATTTAAAAAAATTCTTATTGTCTAAAGTCTCAATGTTGTAACGGTACAGTAAAATATAAGACCTTATTTTCATATATTGCTTGAAGTCTTAAAATATCTTGAATAACTGCTATTGATCTTTTTATTACAATTAGAATTGGTTGTTTAACTAAACAGAGGTAGAATTAGAATTTTAATTTAGGGGGTCAAACTAGAAAATTAGATTTTCACTAATATGGGCTGGCTCAAGTGAGTTTAGGGTTTAAAACGACAAATTTAAATGAGACTTTTATATATTTCCATGTTTTTCTCTTTTGAGATGCAAAATAACTAACAATTAAATATTATATTCAAGTTTTACTAACATATTCAAATCACTTGATAATCAATTTTATCAATTTTAATATTGAAATTGTTACCCTTAGAAGATCTCACACAAGAGTTTGCAGAAATTGGGATGAAGGAAATTCAAATTCGCTCACGTGGAGGCAACCAGGTAATCTTATCATTCCAGTCAGAGGAGAACATGACTGAGACATTGCTCAAAGGAAGGACTGGCTAAAGACCTGGTTTGAGGAGATTAAGGAATGGAAATCTAACAAGCTCATCGATTCTTTCCGAGTCATCTGGTTAAATTGTTATGGCGTACCCCTGAATCTCCAGAATTCAAATACTTTCATTGATATTGGAAAATTATGGGGTGATGTTATCACACTTGATGTGGAAACTGAAAATCTTGGATCTTTTGATTGTGGAAAAGTCAAAATCTTAGCAACCATTTTGATGTCATCAACACCTCCATCAATCTTGATTGTAATGGCAAGCTTTTCCAAGTCCGGGTAGTTGAAGAACAGATTCTCCATATCGGCTCAAATCACCTTTCTGACCATGATCAAACCATGGATGATGGAGATGGCAAGGAATTGTCACAAGTTGTCACCATCACCTCTCGATTTTTCTATACATTTTTTTCGTAAAAAATCAAAAATCTCTAAATAAACAAACCCAAACCACCACTTAATGTTTCTGCTGTGAGTTCTGTGATGAAAAAACTACAAAGTAAAGATGATAGCTGATAAAGCATTTTTTAAACCTGTAAACCATGATTTTTAGATCTTTGATAAATCAAAGGAGGCAATTTTTAGCGTTTGATTAATTGAAATAAGGCACAATGGAGTGAAATTGTCATTGCAGTGGTGTCGCTGACTTCATTTTTTTTTATCGGCAAAGAATTTTTTTGTCGATAACTTTATTTATAATGCCTTTTTTATAAATTATTTTGGTGCATCCAATGTGAAAATGAACATTATGATAGAATTATCATTTCATTTTACTTTCATTCTTGTGAATCAAATAATACTTTAAAATCTTTATATTCTTTATATATATATTTTAAATAGGGACTATCCCTACCCAATTCTGCCCTGACTACGGTCATAGGATCATTTTTTTATTATCATAATTTCCAATTCATGCGCAAATTACATATACCTCTCCCGAGGTTTAGTTAAATTACAGATACCTCCTGAGGTTTCGAAAATTACAGATACCCCCTCGAGGTTTATATTTTCATAAGAAATTGCCCCATGAGGTTTATATTTTCATAACAATTTGTCCCTAATTTGTTATGAAAATAGTACCTTCAGAGGGGTATCTGTAATTTCTCAAATCTCAGGGGTATCTGTAATTTTGCTAAACCTCGAGGAGAGTATATGTAATTTTCCCTTTATTCATTAATCTTATGTATCAATGTTATATTAGTTTAATAAATTTTACTATTCATATGTTACTAATGTAATATTGACATAATATGAAAAATAAAAATACGAATACATATACATTTAACTGTTCTAATATGATTGTGAATGTTTTGGACACGCCGCAGGACTCACAAACCATTCACACTAGTCAATTGCCAATAGCCTTTGGGTGGGCAATTGTTGATAGCCTTTGGGTGTGTGGTGTTTAGACGGTTACATGATTGTGAATGTTGTTCTAAAGTAGTATGTGTAGGACAATCTTCACTGTATTTAAAAGATTTAATTTTATTGTGTACACAACAATAAATAGAATTTAAAGAAATAAAGAAAAGGAGAGAATTTGTTTGATTACAAAAATCAAACTTGAAATAAAAATAAATAAATAAATAAAACAGATTTTATTTTGTTACAAAAACAAAATTAAAATCTGAATAAATAAACAAATAAAAACAATACTGAAAGTAATTAAATAACTTACTTGATTTAATTTCTTCGAATTATTTTTCTGATCAAGTCCAGTGTTTAACACTGTGTCCTTAAGACAGATTCGTCCTCTCCACGGTGCTTTCAGAATTCGGACGTCTATCTCCCAGGATGAAATGATCTACCACAAACAATAGCAGCACTACTAACTGTTTGCCTTACGAACACACTAAGTGTTTACACTCTTTCTTTCGGAAATAAAATGCAGCAAGATGAAGAATATAGATAACAGAAGTGAAATACGAAATTTCTGAATGCAAAACATCAAATGAGGGTGGTCCTATTTATAGATGTGAAGGTGGCTCTTGAATTTGAAATAAACAGGTATGTAGCTCTTGGTTTTGAATTGAACAGGTATCATACCTGTTGGGTTTTGAATTCAAACAGATTTGAATTAATTCAAACAGATAGTAAAACGGGAAGGGTCCTGTTTGGGTGTGCACTAATTCCAAAACAGTTTATTTCTGTTTGAAACCGGGAAGGGCCCTGTTTGGATGAACAAAAAATCCAAACTAATTTAATTTGAATTCTGGATTTTATTTTAATAAAAAATAAAATTAAATTCAAATGTTTTTGGCCCAAAAAGATTAGAAGCCCAACCCATAACCTCTCCCTCTAAAACACTTGGGTACCCCTTGGGGCACACCCCAAGTATCTCACCCTAAGCCTTATAAACCCTTTCAAAACCTCCCACCAAATCAATGTGGGACAAGCCAATTTACAACCTTAAGGAATTTCCACCAAAACTCCATTTCCATGGAGCACACTTTGGCTTCAATTTCCCATTCACTCGGTAATGGTTTTGAGCAACCAAATATACCACGTGAATCACAACGCGGCATAGAACGCGTTACCACTTTGACCCGAGTAAATCGACACTCGGAGCCCACCTAAAAAATAGACCGAACTTAGGAAAAAATTCTGATTTTATCCAGAATTTTATAACCATTCCAACAGTATGTGACCAATTCTAATAATCTATTATTAGTGGATACAGTTTTGACCTGTGAACTTTGGTTAATCAACTAATAATAGCTATAAATAAACCTATATGACCCATATTAATAATATTAAATAGGTTTTCCACCTGTCCCTCCTTAGGTAATAAACTAGTAATAGACTTTTAATGAGTTGTTAGCAGCCTCAATTTGACATTAAAAAATATGGTCTTAAAGATTCTCATATTGTACAGTTTGTTGATTCTGTTTTAAGACTCTAAGCATATGAATATATTTGAACAAATCTCACGGTGAATCTATTTAATCCTTAAATTATTTACCCCAATAAGTGGTATGTCTAGCCTTGCCGCCTTTTGGCCAACATGGAGAAGAATTCATGCCACAAAAACCCCACAACAAATTTAGGTTGGTTTTTTTTTTTTTTTTTTGGTAATATGTACAAATTTAGGTTTGCCATAATTTGAATACATAAATTGAAGAAAAATTAAGTTAGAGAAGCAAGCTTAAAAAGCCAATCTGATATACGATCAAACGCATGCACTTTCGACTGATCGAATGAGCCTATTCCTTTGACCTGTCATTTGTTAGTCAATTAGATTAGCAACTTCTACATCTCATACGTCTCTATAATTCAAGTATAGAAACTATTCAGAAATAAGAGCTAAATTTGATGTCTGTATCACATAATTTTTTAAAATAAATTTCTGTGTATCACTTCTAGTGCATGGTTTTTATTGAGGTTGTGTAGTGTAGGACAGTCAAGAAACAAGAAAAGCTGTTTTGGCTTTCCATTAACAATTTCTAGGGTTTGAATATCAATGATATTAGACTATGGTGAACCCTAATTTCGTAGCCAGGTAGTTAAGAAGATAAAATAAATGGATTAAAAGAAAAGTAGACGGTGGAGTCTAGGATTTAGGGTTTGACTTTTTCATTCTTATGAATTATATATTTTTATTAAAAAAATAGTACTATTAAAAAGATCAATTTGTTTCTAGATATGGAACAGTTAATTAGTCGAGTATATTTTTAATAAATTACCGGACAGTTAAACCATACTTCATGTTTTGCTAGAGTTAGAGAGTTATGGTATGCTAAAGTTGTAAGAAAAATAGTAAGCGCATAAAATTTTATGATGAAAGATCTATTATTTACCTGCTACTCTGAGATTTAAAAAAATATCTATTAATGGTATTATAGGCCATAGTGTAATTTTATTTATTTATTTATTTATTATTATTATATATGTATTCATCCCTTTGATCTTAAGGTTAAAATCCTGCATTTATCTTTAAACTAACCAAATCAAAACAAGTTTTTTATTCCAATGAAGTGCCAGTTACAAAAATCCTTTTTCGTCATTCATTTCTATTAAGGGTTTTGCATTTGCCACTATGTCATATTATTCAGTACAAGTTTCTGTATATAATCATATACAAAATTTTGTACAAAAATTATGAAGTAATAGGATTAAAACATCGCAATGTCAAACAACTAGACCTATCCTAGTTGCTCACCATGCCTTCCTTATGGCTTAATCTCAAGAAGGTTATGGTTCAATTCTCCTTAGGGGGATTGAATTAAGGGAGTGTAAGCACTTCAGCCTTTTGCCAAGGGTGGAGAGATTTTCTCCCATAGATGCTAATCTAACAACTAAAATTTGCCGATCACAAAAAAAAAAAAAAACATCGCAATGTCATTTTTTTTTTTTTTTGATCAGCAAAGAAAAATTTCATTTAATAGCATGAAATTAAAGGTACAGGTAGATGACATGACATCGCAATGTCATTTGTATAATTAAAACTTTTTTGTATGAATTTTCTATTTGTAAATCATTTCTCTTACCCAAAGGACAATGTTATTCTACTTGAATTTTTATACAAAATTTTGTACCAGATAATGTATCAGTATCATTTTGGGAATTAAAGGCATCTCAATTGCTCTTTATTTTAAAGTGATAGGCTCAAAACTTAACTAAGTCATTATATTAAAAAAAATGGGTAAATTTTTTTATTTATTCATCATTACTCTTCCCCCACATGATTCAAAGTTATGAGATCACACGCTGCATTTCTTTCTTGTAAAAGGCATCTAAATAGTATAGACATGTATATAAAATTTAGTTCACATGCATTGTTGTTGCCATTGGACATCCTCAAGCCCATAGGTTTATATATCATCTTTGTATCTACCAGGTCATTTAATTTCTTTCTTGGCTATACATTGAATATTTTCTAAGTCAAGCTCAAGCATATATATGAACAACATACATGTTTTCTAACCTCACATGACCTTATATTGGTGTGTTCCCTGCTCTAGACTAAATTGATTCCCTCTCGTAATCAACTAGGCCCAAGAAAACCTACAAATAAAATAAAATCAAATAATAAAAAAACACCCTTAAAAATGAAGTGATGGTGTAAATTTATATCTAATACAATGTGAACTACAACTAGAAGGAATCTAATTCATACGTTTATTTTTGAATTACTTCATTATGCATTTTTTTACTTGCTGGCATAAGATCATCTATATCATTTCCTATATCATTATCTGTCTCATACTCTTTTGACAACTAGTTTTTGATGAAATGATAATAGTAATTGATATAAAATAATAATAAAAAAATACAACAGAGAGTAAGGCAGATGAAAATTCTTCCCGGCGCTCTATCAATTAATCATTTGCACCGCCTCTATTTGCCCAACAACATTTAAATGGAATTTTTTTTGGGTTAGGCCTTTAGATTCTCAATAAGCACATGCCACAAAGGGTCCATTAAAACTTTAGCTTGGGCCTTGAAGTTTAGGGTAGGATTCGGAAGTTTTGGTACACATACCTCAGAATAACTGTATTAGCTTTGTAACCATTCCGAGAAACATGCATGGGACAGGACTAGTTCCACTATTCAAATAAAATGATATTAAACATTTTACCCATCTCTTCTTGAGAAATAAGTAATTGCCACCAAGTTGAGTTCAAATTCATGTGACAATTCCACCTATTTCGTTTCCTTTGTTGGGGAAGATTCACATGAACTAGATTTCTTTAGGTAGGAGCAAAAACAAATGGTTCCGCAGGCAAAGCATGAAGAGAAGAGAAAAAGAAAAAGAAAAAAAGAAAAAAAGAAGAAAGAAGAAGATGATGCAAGCATCATTACAGGAACATACACATTCGGCTACTAAAAAATTAGTTGCCAAAGCTTCTTTTTTAGTCACTGAAAGTCAATGGCGACTAAAATTTTCAATCGCCTGGTTGGTTTCTGAAGGCTTGTCGGCAATAGTATTTGGCGACTAAATTTGCGTTGGTTGCGAATTCTCTTCTCTTTGGCTACTAAAACTAATGGACACCTTTCGGCGACTAAAATTATAGTTGCCGAAAGTTCGCAAATAAAAATAAATTTTGCTTTTAACGACTAAAATGTTTAGTCGCTAATACATTTTTGTAGCAAAATACTCCTACATTTAGTGACTAAATATTTTAGTCGCCGTTTTATGTCATAGTTAGCCACCAAATAGTTTAGTTACCATTGTTGTTCACAACTAAACATTTAGTCATCAAAAAATAAATATTTTCATCCTATTGTATTTTACAACAAAACGTTTTAGTCGCCGAAGGATGCCGCATTTTTGCGTGACTAAAATATTTAGTCATCAAAAGTACAATTCCTCATCTTGATTTGTTTTGGCTACTAACTATTTGGTCGGCAAAAATCTTTCTTTTTTTTTTTTGCTACTAAATATTTAGTCACTAAAAACCTTTTCTTGCTTTTTCGGCTGCCAAACATTCAGTCGCCAAAAACTTCACTTCTTTTTTCGTTACTAAATGTTTAATTGCCAAAAACTTTATTTAGTGTTTTTTTAAATAATGTCTTAAATACTTATATTTATTCCATTATTAGTGCAACCTATATTCTGTATATAAACAAAATAATACATGTACCAATTATATTTTCAACGATTTCACAACGAACACACATTTCAATTTCAACAATCCAAAAAATTCATATTTAACATCAAATTTCAAATGTAATAGAATTCATACAAATCAAGGATAATCCAACTTAAAAAATGTAGTTCTGTACAAAACAGAGGATTATTCAAATTTAGTTCTGTTAGGGCTTTGAAAAATTAGGGAAAACAAAGAAAAAGAGAAATACATAGAAAAAGAGAGAGATCGAGAGACGGAAAGACCCTTTACCTGAAATTGATGAAAGGGAGGAGTTTAAGGTGAAGGCGCACTTCTGTCACCGTAACATTGTTAATGGCGGCATTGATGATGGAAGCACTGGTGGGTGGGTGAAAAGAGAATATGAGATAGGAGAAAAATGATGGAGGCGCAAAGACCTAAAACAATGGGTTGGCAAGCATTGAGAGAGAGAGAGAGAGAGAGAGAGAGAGAGAGAGAGAGAGACTACATACCTAAAACAACCGAGGTGCAAAGACAATGGATGTAGGAAGACGGCAGTGCAGCTGGTGATTGCCCACTATAACGAAAAGTGAAAGTGTGGTTAATATGAAGAGGATGGGGTTCCTTACAAAATTACGTAGTTTTGTTTTTTTCTACAAAATAATTTAGTCCTATTTTTCGGCGACCAAATTATTTTTGTCGCTAAAACCTTTTTAATTCCTGCCATGTGATTTCACCGTAGCTTTTAAACTTTTGGCGACCAAGATTTCAAATTAGTCGCTAAATAAAGGCATTTTTTTCCCCCAACTAAATACTTAAGTTGCCAATTAATTTATGAATCCCTCCAAAATTTGAAGTCCTCCCTCCAAAACTATTAATTACAATTGCTAACTAAAATTTAGTCGCTAAAAATAAAATTAATACTGACTAAATTATTTTTAGTAGATAAAGGCTGTACATTTAGTGACCAACTTTTTTTTAGTGGCCTAGAATCCTATTTTCAACGACTTAAACTCAATTAGTCGTCAAAAGTAAAATATTTTAGTAGCTAAAGATTATACATTTAGTGACCAAATTTATTTTCTTGTCGCTCAAAACCCTATGTTTAACGACTAAAACTCAATTAGTCGCCAAAAATAAAATAAATATCGACTAAATTATTTTTAGTAGCTAAATATTGTACCTTTGCTGACCAAATTTTTTATAGTAGCTAATGTGTGTACCTTTGCAGACCAAATATTTTTTCAGTAGCTAAAGGATGTACCTTTGCGAACCAAAAAAAATTTTTGTCAGCATTTTTAGTCACCAAAAGTGTATTTTCTTGTAGGGCATGTACATGTGCACACAAAACTTAAAAACCAAAACACTCCAAAAGTGCAACGTGTGAAATTTCTCACTTTTAAGAATACACCAAAGAAAATTAGCAGAAACTTCAAATTAAGGTGCAGTATTTTAACCTAGAAATGTATCAAATTGGCAAGATATTGCATAATAGAAATGTTACGATAAAGCAAGACACCTCAAGTTTGGGCAATTTGGGCTGAATGTGGTTTCACTAGAAAGCGAGCCAAAAAATTGGAAAAGGTTGGTATTTATGAACCAAACACAGCCTTAACGAAAAACGCTTTACCTTACACTATGCTTGGGAACCTAGGAGAGAAAAGAAAAGAAAAGATTAGTTAAGTTATAAGAGAAAAGAAAAGAAAAGAAATGATTATAATTTCTCTCCTTTTTGTTTGGATAAGGAAGAAATAAAAGAAAAGAAATGATTGTGATTTCTCTCATTCTTATTTGGTTAGATTTCATTAAGAGAAAATAAAAGAAATTATTTTATATTATATTACCAAAATAACCTTTTTATATTTTCAATCATTTTATTTCTTTTATTTTTATAGGGACAAAATTGGTATTATGAAAATAGTGGTTTCTTTTCTCTCCCAATCTCTCCACTTTTAGAAAGATTAAAAATGAGACTTATAAGAGAAATGAGTTTCTCTCAATTTCTTCCTATTTCTCTCCACTTAGATTATCCAAACAAACAAGACAAATACATATCTCTCCATTTCTTTTCTTTTCTCCCCAAATCACTCAATCCAAACATATCCTTAGAGAAAATGCGGGTGTAAAAAATGTGATGGGTGTATTTAGAAGCTCCCAAAGAAAATGGCCACTAAAATAATAAGACTGACCGTGGGCAAATACATAAAATATATGAGATTATAATGAGGGTGTTTGGTGCAGCTTTTTTAAGCCAACTTATGGCTTCTGGCTTTTAAAAAGTTATTTTGGACTGTTTGGTTAAACTTATTTCAAACAGCTTCTGATTCTAACAACTTATTTTAAGTCAAAAAAGCTGATTCTGAGAAGCTGCTCACTCCTTGCTTCTGATTATCAGCTTCTGCTGTGGACATGTTAATTCACGGTTATACTCTTAGATTTTTTTATTTTTTATTTTTTTAAAAATAGAAAAAGACTCAAATGGACTATTAAATATTATTATTATTTTTTATGAAAAATGTAGACAAATAGTGAATAATAAAAAATAAAAATTAATTGAAAAAGCTACTTCACAGCTTATTTAACAAACACTACTCAGCAACTTAAATCTATAATCCAACAGCTATACCAAACAGATTAACCGCTTCTGATTAAAGTCATAATCTATAATCTGTTAAGCTATAATCTATAATCTGTTTTAACAGTTACACCAAACACCACCAATATATCAGAAAAAGGGGTCAACTACATAACTGGGCCCAATTGGAAGTAAGAGTGGTATTGGCCCAACAAATGGTCCATTTTTTGTCAGTAGTCCATTTTTTGTCTGGACTGTAACTTGGGAGATTCAGTCAGCCACCAATCTATGCAAGCCCACCTAAAATTTTCAGCTAAGCCTAGGTCTAAACCCAACTTTCACTGCATTGCTAAACTAGTACTTTATACCCAATAATAATGATCACTCTAATTCTGTCTACAATCTTTAAGGCCCATGCAACAGCAAAAACCCAAATATACAAAAGGTCCATTCTTTCTGATTCCCCAAGGAAGAGTCACAATTTTGGATAAGGGGCCAATCCAAGAATAATTTTTTAACAATGGACATGAGAAGTATACAGATCAAGTCAAGTACTCTTCTTTCCCAATATATTCTTTACCTTGTACCCTTGTCCCATTGTCACACTCATCAAAGCTTGTGTACTAACAACTTCAAATTCAAACTCAAAACTTCTATATGATATACATATCTATTTCTCATTCAGAAACTGTCGCATGGGCAGAAAATAATCAATTGTTGACTTTAGCAAGAATGACCTCTCAATTATGAGTATATAGGAGTATTACACAACATGTGTATTGCACATGCATTGTGTATGCACTTTTTGCTAGTGCATTATATATCCATACTCCCCAATCAGTTGTCTACATTTTTTTTTCTTCAAAATATTTCATATACACGGACCATATTTTTTCTTCAAAATATTCACTACAAGAAAATACACATTTGGCGACTAAATTTTTAATCGCCCAAAGTGATTTTTTAGTCGCCAAAAGTCAAATTTTAGGTTTTCCCGACTAAATTTTTTAGTCGCCATGTTTGTCGCTGGAAAACTGTCGCGGAAGGTATGGGCGACTAACCCACTTATAGTCGCCAAAAACAAACTCTGTAGCGACTAAAATTTTCGTCGCCAAAGCTCATTTATATTTTTTAAATTACACATTTGCCGACTATTTTTTTCGCCACCAATAATAAAGGTTTTGGCGACCACCTGTTTTAGTCGCCAAAAGCATATTTAAAAAAAAAAAAATTTGAACCTGTGTTGCTCGCAAGTTTCGAACCTGAGACATCCCACCACCACATTCCAAACCTTTTGACAAACACTCCCTCCACTATGCCACAACATCATCACATTAATGTATATGCAATATATATTATTTATATAGTATATTAACCGCTATTAATACAAAATAATATATATAAATATAATTTTTTTAATTCAATATACTTTTATGTAAAAAATAAATTATTTACTAAAAAAAAATTTAGGCCACTTTTGGCGACTAAATTAAATTTTTAGTCGCCAATTCTATCATTTTCGGCTACTAATTATAATTTAGTCGCAAAAAAATTTAGTTTCGCCTAAAAATAAGTAGTTTTGGCGACCAAACCTGTTTTTAGTCGCCAAAAACGTCCCTTTTTGGCTACTAAACTGAATTTTAGTCGGCAATGGACTGTTTTTAGCTACTAATTTTTTTTTGTAGCCAAAAAGCTTCACTTTCAGTGACTAAACTATTTTTAGTCGGGAAAACACCAACAATCAGCGACTAATCTATTTTTTAGTCGCCAAAACCATCACTTTTGGCTACTAAATTATTTTGGTCGCCAAAAACTGTCACTTTTAGCTACTAAACAACCTTTAGTCGCTAAAACCCCCACATTGGGCGACTAAAACTGCCTTTTAGTCGCTAAAAGCCTTGTATTCGGCGACTAAATTCATTTTAGTCGCCATTTGTATTACTTTCAGCGACGAAAAAATTTATTTTAGTCGCGAAATCTATATTTTCTTGTAGTGATTGCACATGAGATCCACATGTTTTTTTATTGGTTAGTGAAATTAAGAATGAAGATAAGTTGGAAAATTAATTTTGACCGTTAGATGAATGAGGGAAGATACCCGGATAGAAATTATTTATCGATAATCCCATGGTTTTGGGGATTACACCGGCCGAACAAGTAATCCACCCCTTGCATTATTCCCACAAAAAATAAAAAATAAAAAAATTGGTATATTTCTATAATTGTGTGTCTGCTAGTATAAATTATTCTGAAAATTGATGTGATTGGTTTAAATGTGGGGCTGAATTGGATTAGTAATTTGATGTCAAACTTTACTTTCTTAATAAATACATGCAAATTGACTATGATATATGCACATTGTTTTTCAGACCATGTGATACTATTGTCAAATACCATAAGTAGGGTTGTGTACGGTGCGATTCAATCGGTTTAAGAGTAAAATTACAAATCGAATGGCGGGTTAGTGGATTAGCAGATTGATAAATTACGGTTTGAGCAGTTTTTGACGAATTGACAGATTGAATAATAATTTAATTAATTATCATGTTGGAACAATCTTTTGTGTACAATATATAAATTGAAACAAAATCAAACAAATAAATAAATAACGTACCGAATTTATTTTATTGAACCGAAAGAATATTTAAAAGATCAAGTCGAGTGTGTGACACGCTGTCCTTAAGACAGATTCGTCTCGCTACAGTGCTTACGGACAAAAGGCGTTTATCTCCCAAGATACAATGATCTTCACAAATTGTAGTAGCACTTCAAACAATTTGTACGGCGAACCAAAAACCTGTGTTCTAACTCTTTGAATTTTTCCTAAAATTAATATGAAGATTATATCATGCAAGAGAGCAAAACTAGAAGGAAAGAATGAATTTTCGGAATGTTTTAACACTGCTGGAATGATCTGAATTTATAGGCAACACAAACTGCCCGAACAGGTATGAAATCAAACCTAAAAATGTATGTTTCAAATTGAACAAGTGCAAAAACTATTTGAACCTAGTTTTGAACTTGTTGAAAAACCCGAACCTGTTTGGACTGATAATAAATTTGTCCGGTTCAACTTGGTAGTTTTAAAACTGTTTTAGAGCAGTTTAAACTGTTGGAATATTGGACTGGAGAAGGTTTGTTTGGATAGAAATTTTTGAATTCAAATTTGAATTAATTTCCTGTAATAATTTTTGGAAAAATTTTAAATAAATTTTATTCAAAAAATTAATGTTAGAACCGACCCGACCCGACCCGACCCATAACCACGCCCGGCACATTCAGCTGGGGCGCGCGTGTGTGGTGGTTTAAGCTAAGGTTCAATTTGTCCATAACTCCTCCCTTCTATAAATTTGGGGTGCCCCTTGGGGTCCAACCCAAGTGTTGTTACCATGAACTTATATTCACATACAAGTTCTCTTCAAGTTTCAATGTGGGACAAGCCTTACAAGGAAACCTACATTTAATTCTTTAAATGTTCATTCCACGAACGCGAAAATGACGTCGACTTCCTATTCACTTATGAATGGTTTTGACGAACCGTCTTCACCGTATGACTTGCCATGCGGCAAAGAACATGCCACCTCTTCGGACCCACCCCAAAAGACATTTGGGGCCCACTCAATTTTGGACTCAAAGTTGGCCCAAAATAAGCCTTATAAAACCAAATTTTCTAACAATCTCTCACATGCATGGAATTTGATGGAGAGAAAATGCAACAACATGATCTAATTACAGAGAGTATAAAAATTAGAAATACTCTGCAAAGGATATGTAGCTTTTAGCCTTGAACCTTGAACCTTCCCTTGTGAGACACTATCAGATTTACTAGCTAACCAGTAAACATGATGTCTTGAACTGTTCAGTCGTTTGTATAAACCAAGACAATAGAACTCACACAGTATATCCTCAGACACAGTTTAGTTCTCACTATTGTGTTCATTTTGGCCCTGAACAACCTGGTCTTTTATAAGTGCTCAAGAGAATTGTAGCACTTCACAAATCTCATAAAATCGGCTCAATTCACACTCACATAGGTGATTCTTATGAAGACTATCCTGCCATACTCCACTAGATTTACCTAGATATAAGAATCATTAAAAGTATTACTTAACTTAAAACGTTGTAGACATCATTATTTCATCATAGAAATGGGTAGGAGTTTGACTCCCCAGTGATCCCTCTGAGTCATACACAACTCGGTTGTCCCTTTGAACCTAGATCTTGGGATCTCCAGTCAACTAGGTTGGGTTGCCATTGTGGTAACTCTTATTTAATAGGCTTAAGTCTCATTTCCCTCGATGAGTTCTCAACTAACTCTCTTGCTAACCCTTTGGTTAGTGGATCCGCTATGTTTACATATTCAATGGAAATAATTCCATTAGAGAGTAGTTGTCTCACGGTGTTATGGCGACGATGAATATAGCGATCCCGGGTTTACCCTTGTTGTACAGTGATCCGGACATGTGTCCGTGAATGTTGGTAGTTGTTTATTTTCTAGTTTGCAACCTCTTTACTTTGTATATTGAGTTATGGGATGTGTTGGGCAGGTTTGTTACAGGTTGGTTGTGCTTGGGAGCCTAGTGTTGCTGCCCAGATTTTTGGTCCTTCGCTCGAGCGAGGAGTTTGTCGCTCGAGCGAGCGTTGTGTTGCACCTGGTTCTGGACCTGAGAGTTGTAGTTTCTGGCTCGAGCGAGCTTTTCGTGGCTCGAGCGGTCTGGGTTTTTCTTCGCTCGATCGAGAACTTCTTGGCTCGAGCGAGAGTTTTCTGTGTCTGGTCGCTCGAGCGACCAATCCTTCGCTCGAGCGAAAGTGTTTTATATCAGCGGACAGCAGCGTCTTAAACATCACTTTTTCAGTCCCTTTCTTTGAGCAAAACCTAAATTCGACACTCTCTCTCTCTCTAAACTTGCACTCTCTCTAAGATTTGATCTCCCTAGGGTGGGAATCTAGCCTAGGGCCTTTGTTAAAAAGATAGAGGGCGTTGAGAGCTTCGATTTAATCTGAAAAGGTTTGGAATTGGAGCAAGTTGATCTTGGAGTCTTCATCTCCTTTTGGGCTAAAACTTCAAGGTAGGGATATCCTACTCCTCTCTATGGGTTTTGTCTTTAAATTTTGGTATTTTGAGATGTTGGGCTTGGTTTGGTAATCTTGTAAAGGTTTGGGGCTTTTGTGTAATTTTTACGAAGGTTGGGGTTTTATTCATAATAAACCTAGATGCATGTCTGGCATAGAAAAATGGAATGATTGTTGAATCATTGATGAAAATGGGACCTAAGGGTTGAAATGTTAATTATGGGAATTGACCTAATTACATTGTTTAATTAATTGGGATAATTAATTGGTGAGAAAAGAGGAAATGAAATGTTGATTGAATATCCATTTGTGCATTTATTTTCTGTTTTAGAAATAACTGCTTTGGGCTATCGGTGGAGGATAGTCGAGATTGTTGTAGACAATGCATGATGATTAGGTAAACTGAAACTAATCAATGAAATGTGTCATGGAACTTGACGGTTGATAGAATACATTAATTGTGTGTATTGTGTGATTGTATATAGAACCAATGTGTTTATATACGTTATGTGTAGAGGAGGAGATAGGGGATGTACTCCGCGGTTTAGGGGAAGATAGGGGATGTACCTCTAAACCGGATAGGTATTGGGAGGAGATAGGGGATGAACTCCGTAGACAGAGCTCATATGCTTGTCTAGAGAAGTGAAGATAGAGCTCATATGCTTATCTTTGTGAAGTGTGGATACAGCTTGTATGCTTATCTGTGGATATTGTTGATATACATATCTGTTGTGAAGTGTGGATACAGCTTGTATGCTTATCTGTGGATACTGTTGATATACATATCTGTTGAGAATGTGGATATAGCTTTTATGCTTATCTGAATGTGAGATATTGTTTTTATACATATCTGTGGAAATGATAATAGAGCTAGCATGCTTATTTGTTGAAAAAGGGAAAATGAAAAGTAATTGGGACTTGTAAGTCGTGACATAAATATGTAATTTATGTGATTGTATCAGTGTTGACCAACTATCAATTGCTAACGTTTTAGTCATTGTCCATGGTTGGTTTAGTGTATTTCTACTGGGCTGTGGCTCACCCTATATGGGAATATCATTTTCAGGTACAGGAAGCATGCCACCTCCAAGGACATAGCTGGGAGGCTAGTGGCGGGCATAGTTTTGTCGTTTTACTTTTGATGTATTACATGTAATTTCAAGCCAAGGGCTTAATGTGTAAACGAGTTAGAACTCTTTCTTGTAACCAAGTGTTAACTTGGAAAGCTGTAAGCCCGTAGGGCATTTTGTTATGAGGTTAACATGTAATACTTATGTCTTGGAATTCTAATGAATGAAAGGAATGCGGTTAGTTTAAATGTAATTGCATGTCTTATCTGATGGGTTTAATGTTATTATTTTGAGGGCGTTACAACTTGGTATCAGAGCGTACCGGGTTCGAATACTTTGGGTACGTGGGAAGTGATTAGGATCACAATGGGTTTGTCTCGCTTGATAGAGACTTAGATGTAGTATCATATGCTATGTGCTTAAGTGATAACATGCTTATGTGACTATGTGGGTATGGGATTTAATTTCTGGGATGTTGATTGGGTCCTTGAGTTTCTGGGAGTCTTGTTGGAAAGGCACTTGATCAATGCTGTTTCTAACCGGAACTCTAGTAACGCCTTGGGACTATCATTATCCGGAAATGAAATTCGTAAGTGCTTATGTGTTTATGTGCTTATGTGGAGTGAATTACACTTGTCCATGCATTAGGACGTGAGTGTTTAGTTTCGGCACACCTATGAATGTGCTAACGTTCTGTGTTACCTTTATTAGGATGTCAGGACGAGGAAGAGGTGCTAGGCGTGGTAGACCTGCGAGGCAGGAAGTACCGTTACAGGGTGAGATTCCGGCAGTGCAGGAGGGAGTTGGGCAGGCCAATGTGGCCGAGCCAGTGGGTCAGCAGGCTATGGGTGCCTTGGCCAGAGAGATAGCAGGAGCTTTGGGTATTCTTAGAGCTGGGAATCAGGCAGCTGAGGCAGGGCCTTCTTTCTTGAAGAGGGAGTTCTTCCGGTGTAATCCGGACGAGTTTATCGGGGATCCTAAGGAGCCACTGAAGGCAGATGAATGGCTCGAACAGACAACGAAGACGTTTGAGATGCTTGGCATCGAGGACGGAGCACTGAAAGTGACCTTGGCATCCTTCCAACTGAAGGGAGATGCGGGTCAATGGTGGAAGTACGAGAAAACTCGTGTTGGTGGTACTTGGGAGGCGTTTGTGAATGCTTTTCAGGAGAGGTTTTTATCAGCAGCAGCTAGGGAGAAGCTGAGGGATCAGTTTAGCCGGCTTAATCAGCAGGGCTTGTCAGTGGCCGAGTTTGAGGCTACTTTTACCAGTCTGTCTAGGTTTGCACCTGAACTGGTGGCGTCTGAGGAACGCCGTTGCTATGAGTTTGAGCGGAAGTTGAGGCGGGGCCTCAAGTTGAGAGTTGGTGGGTCTTATATTCGAGAGTATAGACACCTAGTGGATGCTGCAGCTCATATGGAGCTTATGATGCAGGAGGAGGATGAGGGTCAGAGAGGCTCCAAGAGGAGCCAGGATAGTCAGAGTGATGGCAGGAGACAGAAGGGTAATAACCCTCAGCAGTCTCAGGGTGCAGTCTCTAGATCGACCTTTCCAGTGCCTAGTGTAGGCTCGGGGAGAGGCAGTCAGGGAGAATTCACTTGTTACAAGTGTGGTCAGCTGGGTCACAAGGTTTCGGTTTGCCCGCAGAAGGGTGGGGGTCAGAAAGCTGCTTCTTCTTCAGCTAGACCGCCGAGTCAGAGTTTGGGCAGGGGACAGCTCTTGACTTGTTATCAGTGTGGACAACCTGGGCACATGAAGAGGTTTTGTCCACAGTTGAGTGCCACTTCGGGAGCGTCTGGTTCTAGGCAGACGCAGGGTTTTCAGCCAGCTCAGTCTGTGCAGGCCTCGAGGGCCAATCCGGGAGCTTCGTCATCCCAGTCTGTGCAGCAGTCTTTTGCTCCGAGAGGTGAGCAGGTAGACCAGGGGCCTACAGGGCGCGTGTATGCTGTTACCGCGCAGGATTTAGTACCGGCTCCATCAGTAGTGAGAGGTACTTTTCTGTTTTGCAACTCGGTTGCTAATGTGTTGATAGACACGGGTGCATCTCATTCTTTTGTATCTGCTGCATTTGCATCTGTTTTGGAATTGGAGTTAGCACAGTTAGCATCTCCTATTTGTGTGGTATCGCCTTTGGGCGGTGAGTTGATTCTGAGACAGGGTGTTAGAGGATGTGATATAGAGGTTGCCGACTATAGGCTTCCTTTTCCGTTTGTTGTCATGCCCATGAAGGGTTTTGATGTTATTTTGGGTATGGACTGGTTATCGTCATACCGGGCTGTTATTGATTGCTACCGCCAGAGGGTTACATTATGTACCTTGAGCGGGGAGTGGTTCCATTTCTTGGGAGACCGGGTTGGTAGTGTTTTGCCACCGGGGTATGATTCGCGAGGGCGAAGTGAGCTTAGTAGTCTACTTGCCAGCTTTGAGAGTGGTGAGAGTGGTGAGACCCAGGTTGTGTTACCGAGGGTGGTTTGTGAGTATGCGGATGTCTTTCCCGAAGATCTTGTTAGTTTGCCACCTCACCGAGAGATAGAGTTCTCTATTGATTTAGTGCCTGGTACGGCGCCGATTTCTATGGCACCTTACCGTTTTGCTCCAGCAGAGTTGGTTGAGTTGAAAGTTCAGCTCCAGGAATTGCTCGATAAGGGCTTTGTTCGCCCTAGTGTTTCACCGTGGGGAGCACCGGCCCTCTTTGTTAAAAAGAAAGATGGTGCCTTGAGATTGTGTATTGATTATCGGAAGTTGAATCGGGCTACGGTTAAAAATAAGTATCCTATGCCCCGTATAGATGATTTGTTTGACCAGTTGAAGGGTTCTCGTTGTTTCTCTAAGATAGACTTGAGATCGGGTTACCACCAGTTGAGGGTCAGGGATGAGGATATTCCGAAAACGGCATTCCGTACGCGGTATGGCCATTATGAGTTTCTGGTGATGCCATTTGGGCTTACCAATGCACCGGCAGTCTTTATGGACTTGATGAACCGGATTTTCTGGGAGTTCTTAGACCGATTTGTGGTTGTTTTCGTGGACGATATCCTTATCTATTCGTCTTCTGAGGAGGAGCACGAGGAACACTTGAGAGTGGTGCTTGAGTTACTTAGAGCCCATAGGCTGTATGCCAAGTTTGGGAAGTGTGAGTTCTGGCTGAGGGAAGTCATATTCTTAGGCCACGTGGTATCCGGGAAAGGGGTGTCTGTTGATACGTCCAAGGTTGAGGCAGTGCAAGATTGGGCACAGCCTAAGAGTGTGTTTGAGATCCGCAGTTTTCTGGGATTAGCTGGGTATTACCGTCGGTTTGTGAAAGATTTCTCCAGGTTAGCGTCACCGTTGACTAGACTGACTCGGAAGGGAGTCAAGTTTGTGTGGAGTGAGACTTGTGAAAAGTCGTTCCAAGAGTTGAAAGTTAGATTGACCACCGCTCCGGTGTTGATTATTCCGGAGAGAGGGTTGGGTTATGCTGTATATTGTGATGCCTCATGAGAGGGTTTGGGTTGTGTGTTGATGCAAGAGGGGAAAGTGGTAGCTTACGGCTCACGTCAGTTGAAAATACACGAGAAGAATTACCCCACACATGACCTAGAGTTAGCAGCTGTGATCTTTGCCTTGAAAATTTGGAGGCACTACCTTTATGGTGAGAGGTTCGAGGTATTCTCGGATCATAAGAGTTTGAAGTATCTGTTTACACAGAGAGACTTGAATCTGAGGCAGAGGAGATGGATGGAGTTCATCGAGGATTATGATTTTGAGTTACATTATCATCCGGGAAAGGCCAATGTTGTGGCCGATGCCCTTAGTAGGAAAACCATTAGTGATGTAGCTTGTATAGCCATCCGGGAATGGGAGATGTTGGGAACACTTGGCGAGTTTGATTTGCTACTGGGCGAATCTGTTGAGACTGCGGCCTTGTTTTCTGTTGTTGCGCAGCCTACACTTGTGATTAGAGTGTTAGAGGCACAGAAAGGTGACCTTGAGGTAGAATCCCTCCGAGAGAAGATCTCCAGTGGGAAAGTTGAGAAGGGTTTGACGGTGTATCCCGACCTGAGTGTGAGATACCGAGACCGTTTGTTTGTACCGGAGGCTTGCCGTGAGGAAGTACTCCGAGAGTTTCACCATTCGCGCCTTGCGGTGCATCCGGGAGGTACTAAGATGTATCAGGATTTGGGTCGCCAGTTTTGGTGGCGGGGTATAAAGAAAGATGTGGCTGTTTTCGTATCGAAATGCCTTACTTGCCAGCAAGTGAAGGCCGAGCATCAGAGGCCAGCGGGTTTGTTGCAACCCTTGCCTATTGCCGAGTGGAAGTGGGAGCATGTCACTATGGACTTCGTTGTAGGTCTTCCGAGGACTCAACGGGGTAGTGATGCTATTTGGGTGGTTGTAGACCGGTTGACTAAGTCGGCGCACTTTATTCCTATGCGCGTGAAAGATTCGGTAGATCATCTTGCCGATTTGTATATTCGGGACGTAGTGAGATTGCACGGGGTCCCAGTGACGATCGTCTCAGATAGAGATCCTCGTTTTACTGCTAGGTTGTGGCAGAGTTTGCAGAGTGCCTTGGGCACTAAGTTGACCTTTAGTACGGCTTATCATCCTCAGACTGACGGGCAGTCCGAGCGTACTATTCAGATCCTCGAGGATATGCTTCGGGGTTGTGTCCTGGACTTCAGTGGGACGTGGGAGAGGCACTTGCCATTGGTAGAGTTTGCCTACAACAACAGTTTTCAGTCTAGCATCGGTATGGCACCGTTTGAGGCCTTGTATGGCCGACCGTGTAGGTCTCCAGTTTGTTGGGCCGAGGTGGGTGATGCACCTTTGTTGGGTCCGGAGTTGGTTGGGGAGACGACGGAGAAAGTTGAGCTTATCCGTAGGAGGCTTGTTACAGCCCAGAGTCGACAAAAGAGTTATGCCGACCGTAGGAGGAGACCTTTGGCGTTTGAGGTAGGTGACCATGTCTTTCTGAAGATATCACCTAGGCGAGGCTTGATGAGATTTGGGAAGAGTGGGAAGTTATCCCCTCGGTTTATGGGTCCTTTTGAGATCCTTGAGAGGATAGGTGAGGTTGCTTATCGTTTAGCCTTACCGCCGCAGTTGTCCGGAGTGCATGACGTGTTTCATGTGAGTATGCTTCGGAAGTATGAGCCAGATCCATCACATGTGCTGGATTGGACCGATTTAGAGGTAGATGAGGATGCCTCGTATGAGGAGAGACCGGTTCGGGTCTTGGATAGGCGGGATCAGGTCCTGCGTGGCAAGACCATTCCTTTGGTGAAAGTCTTGTGGAAACATCACGGAGTGGAGGAAGCCACTTGGGAACGTGAGTTGGAAGTCCGAGAGAAATATCCGGACTTGTTTATTGATATGTAATTTTATATTTAAATTTTTACATTTTGTTGAACTTAAGAGCTTTTATATATGTCTTAAGTTGTGAAACATTGAAAATGTTTGGTTTATTGAAAGTATGTTTTGGAACTTGCCTCATATGGAAGTTGGATGTAACATTATAGGTGTTAAGTATATTGTTGACATTGGAAAGTTAGTGCATAATGTTGATGCATGTTGATAATACATATGTTGTTTACATATTGTGGTATGTCTCTTGTTAAAGGAATGGGATAACCGGTAATGGGTCGAATTGTTGAATGTTAAATTGTAACATTGTTTAAAATGGAGGAAAACCTGTTTTTGAAAACTTGTGCTTAATTTCGGGGGCGAAATTCTTTAAGGGGGGGAGGTTATAGCGATCCCGGGTTTACCCTTGTTGTACAGTGATCCGGACATGTGTCCGTGAATGTTGGTAGTTGTTTATTTTCTAGTTTGCAACCTCTTTACTTTGTATATTGAGTTATGGGATGTGTTGGGCAGGTTTGTTACAGGTTGGTTGTGCTTGGGAGCCTAGTGTTGCTGCCCAGATTTTTGGTCCTTCGCTCGAGCGAGGAGTTTGTCGCTCGAGCGAGCGTTGTGTTGCACCTGGTTCTGGACCTGAGAGTTGTAGTTTCTGGCTCGAGCGAGCTTTTCGTGGCTCGAGCGGTCTGGGTTTTTCTTCGCTCGAGCGAGAGTTTTCTGTGTCTGGTCGCTCGAGCGACCAATCCTTCGCTCGAGCGAAAGTGTTTTATATCAGCGGACAGCAGCGTCTTAAACATCACTTTTTCAGTCCCTTTCTTTGAGCAAAACCTAAATTCGACACTCTCTCTCTCTAAACTTGCACTCTCTCTAAGATTTGATCTCCCTAGGGTGGGAATCTAGCCTAGGGCCTTTGTTAAAAAGATAAAGGGCGTTGAGAGCTTCGATTTAATCTGAAAAGGTTTGGAATTGGAGCAAGTTGATCTTGGAGTCTTCATCTCCTTTTGGGCTAAAACTTCAAGGTAGGGATATCCTACTCCTCTCTATGGGTTTTGTCTTTAAATTTTGGTATTTTGAGATGTTGGGCTTGGTTTGGTAATCTTGTAAAGGTTTGGGGCTTTTGTGTAATTTTTACAAAGGTTGGGGTTTTATTCATAATAAACCTAGATGCATGTCTGGCATAGAAAAATGGAATGATTGTTGAATCATTGATGAAAATGGGACCTAAGGGTTGAAATGTTAATTATGGGAATTGACCTAATTACATTGTTTAATTAATTGGGATAATTAATTGGTGAGAAAAGAGGAAATGAAATGTTGATTGAATATCCATTTGTGCATTTATTTTCTGTTTTAGAAATAACTGCTTTGGGCTATCGGTGGAGGATAGTCGAGATTGTTGTAGACAATGCATGATGATTAGGTAAACTGAAACTAATCAATGAAATGTGTCATGGAACTTGACGGTTGATAGAATACATTAATTGTGTGTATTGTGTGATTGTATATAGAACCAATGTGTTTATATACGTTATGTGTAGAGGAGGAGATAGGGGATGTACTCCGCGGTTTAGGGGAAGATAGGGGATGTACCTCTAAACCGGATAGGTATTGGGAGGAGATAGGGGATGAACTCCGTAGACAGAGCTCATATGCTTGTCTAGAGAAGTGAAGATAGAGCTCATATGCTTATCTTTGTGAAGTGTGGATACAGCTTGTATGCTTATCTGTGGATATTGTTGATATACATATCTGTTGTGAAGTGTGGATACAGCTTGTATGCTTATCTGTGGATACTGTTGATATACATATCTGTTGAGAATGTGGATATAGCTTTTATGCTTATCTGAATGTGAGATATTGTTTTTATACATATCTGTGGAAATGATAATAGAGCTAGCATGCTTATTTGTTGAAAAAGGGAAAATGAAAAGTAATTGGGACTTGTAAGTCGTGACATAAATATGTAATTTATGTGATTGTATCAGTGTTGACCAACTATCAATTGCTAACGTTTTAGTCATTGTCCATGGTTGGTTTAGTGTATTTCTACTGGGCTGTGGCTCACCCTATATGGGAATATCATTTTCAGGTACAGGAAGCATGCCACCTCCAAGGACATAGCTGGGAGGCTAGTGGCGGGCATAGTTTTGTCGTTTTACTTTTGATGTATTACATGTAATTTCAAGCCAAGGGCTTAATGTGTAAACGAGTTAGAACTCTTTCTTGTAACCAAGTGTTAACTTGGAAAGCTGTAAGCCCGTAGGGCATTTTGTTATGAGGTTAACATGTAATACTTATGTCTTGGAATTCTAATGAATGAAAGGAATGCGGTTAGTTTAAATGTAATTGCATGTCTTATCTGATGGGTTTAATGTTATTATTTTGAGGGCGTTACAATGAATGTGTCGGGACTTACTGTTATACATATGACTCTGTGCTCTACTTATTGCTGATTGACTATCGTAATGTATGCATATAGTAGGCACCGGTTTTGGCCATATTGGAATATCTTCATGGAAGTGACGAAGTCATTCTGCTTCTTCCCCAGCTTTATCTAAAGTTATGAATTCTGATTCCAGAGTAGACCTAGCTATGTAAGTCTGTTTGGAAGATTTCCAAGATACAGCCGCACCACCAAGAATAAAGACATACCCACTAGTGAAATTTGAGTCTCTAGTATCCGATATGTATTATTGATTGATATATATTGTTGATATATTCTATTACAAATCAGAGTGGCTCATTATATAGGAGAGGGTTTGGGTAGTAGGTGAGGAGTAGGTGAGGGTAAATTGGTGGTAGGTGTAGTAGGTGTGGTAGTAGGTGGTGGTAGGTGTAGGTAAATTCTAACAGCCCCCCGCAAACTCAAGGAGGATAGAAACTAACCAACTTGAGTTTGGAGAGAGGAACAAAACAGGAAAATACATAAAAATAATAAAGGATAGGAGACACTGTATGGTCGTGTCAGACCATTGGTGAAGACACTGGATGGTGGTGTCATAACGTTGTAGAAGACAGTTTATGGGGTCATGTCGGACCGTTGTAGAAGACAGTTTATGGGGTCATGTCGGACCGTTGTAGAAGACAGTTTATGGGGTCATGTCGGACCGTTGTAGAAGACAGTTTATGGGGTCATGTCGGACCGTTGTAGAAGACAGTTTACGGAGTCTTGTCGGACCCTTGTAGAAACTAACCGGAATCTATGTCGGGACAGTTTACAGAGTCTTGCCGGACCCATAAAGGAGCTAACCGGAATCAATGTCGGGACAGTTTACAGAGTCTTGTCGGACCCATAAAGGAGCTAACCGGAATCAATGTCGGGACAGTTTACAGAGTCTTGTCGGACCCTTAAAAAGTCGCATCCTCAAAAGGTGTGCCTAATTTTGTCAAAAGGTGTGCCATCAAAAGGCGTGCCCAATTCATCAAAAGGCGTGCCATCAAAAGGCGTGTCCACTTTATCAAAAGATGTGCCATGAAAAGGCGTGCCAGTTTGTCGGGCGTCAAGAGGCGCGCGATGCGCGTGGCTGCCTTGGCTATATAACCAAGACGAAGGCAGAGGCTGTGCAAACCAGTTTGAAACCTCTGAATTTTGGCAGTCTGAAATACTCTGTAAACCCTGCTCGGAAACACTTAGCAACCCAAAACATGGCCTCTTCTTCCCGTCCAGCTACCCAGAACCTGCTCACTCTCTTTCCAGAACTGAACGAGCCCACAGGAGAAATAACTGGTGCGGTGGCCAGTGAACCTCAACCAAACACCTCTGGTTTTGCTCCATTGAACTTTCCGATGCGGTCGGTGGAGCAAAAAATGGCGGTGCAAACTGATATTGAGGCTAATCAGTATACTCTGAAGTCATGCGTGGAAACCATGACGGCGGTCACAAATTTGTCGAACCGGCTGCAGAGTAGGACAAATGAGGTGCAGCATTTAAACGCCCAGCTGGCTCTGCTCCAACGCATGTATAAGGATGCGCGAGCAGAGATAAGCGTGCTAAGGGCAGAAAACAAGGAGCTGAAGCGGAAGGCCACCGTGATGTTTCGATTTGGAGGTCCACCATATGCTGCAGTGGAGGAATATGGGGGAGTGAACGTGCTCGGTGGACAAGGAAACACGGAGGCAGCACCGTCAAGGACCGCCCAGGACGGAGGCAAAAAGAAGAGACCGGCGGCAGAGTAGAGAAGAAAAATCCCACTGTGGGTGTGGGTGTTTTTTTTTTTTTTTTTTTTTTTTTTGTAAAATGGTGATCGGGGTTGATCCCCAATATGAATAAAATATGGTGTGTTGTGCAAACATGGAACTTGGTTTTTTTTGTTTTTTTTGTTTTTTTTTTTTTTTGTAATAAGAAGAAGAAGATGATCCAAGGCATGGACAGCATCATTAAATATTAAAAAAAGATGGAACCACGGTTTTGGTAAAACCCACGGTTTTGGATTTTTTTTTTTTTTTTTTTTTTTGGTTTAATTTTTTTTTTTTAATGTATTTATTTATTTATTTATTTATGAAATAAAAGATAAAAAAAAGTGGGTGGTGGAAAATGTGATGATGGTGTTGGGTGGTGGAGAAAAGTTAGGAGAGAGAGTGGGTGTAAAGTGATGTAAAGAAAAAAATAAAGAAATAAAAAAAAGTAAAAAAAGGGTAGTGCGTGCATGTATGTGTGGTGGAAAAGTGAGGCACTCATCTTATTAAAATAGAGAAAGTGGGAATGTGTGGATTAAAAAAACTGTTTGTGGTGTGTTTGTCGGGTGTGTGATGCATGGGTTTTATATGTTCAAAGAAAAGAAGAGAGTGGGGTGTTAAAGGAAAAACAGAACATGTGCTATGAAAAGTTCCTCATGTTTGTCGGATATAAGAAGTTCAGGTTCTGGGATTTTTCATGATAGCATAAGCAACTTAGGTAGACCTTATTCCACTGCCTGGTGATTTACCAAAAATGACAACTGAAGTGATCAATAAAGATGGAGGACTTGAATTATCAGCATCCGGGGGTGATGAAAGTGCTATCCTACGACCTGAAGATTTCCTTCTGGGGCAGCAGAAACAAGTATGGACTCTGTCTGTCTGTTGATGGAGGCGAGGTCAGAGTGCCGAGGAGGAATGCGATGGAGGCTATGCGGTCATGGCTTCTACTCGATGCCACCGGCGGAGCCAAAAACAGATCTGGAAAACGCGAGATGCATGCGATGAGGAGAGACGACCTCGTCGGCGGAGCCAACTCAGATGTGTAGAGGTCCGGCGGGCGGCCAAAGCGAGACTGCCGCCCGCCGGTGAAGCAGAATGGTTAAGTTGTTAACCTTGCTCTGATACCATGTTAAAATGAATGTATTATTGATTGATATATATTGTTGATATATTCTATTACAAATCAGAGTGGCTCATTATATAGGAGAGGGTTTGGGTAGTAGGTGAGGAGTAGGTGAGGGTAAATTGGTGGTAGGTGTAGTAGGTGTGGTAGTAGGTGGTGGTAGGTGTAGGTAAATTCTAACATCCAGTTTGCATCACAGTATCCTTCAAGTACTGCTAGATATCTAGTATAATTTAGTCCAATGTTATGAGTAAATCAGAGATATCTTAGAACCCTTATAATTGCTTTCCAGTGTTCTATTCCTAGGTTACTCGTATATCTACTTAATTTATTTACTACATAAGATATATCCGGGCGAGTGCAGTTCATCAAGTACATTAAGCTTCCAATAATTTGGGCATACTCTAATTGAGAAATACTTTCATGTACATTCGTAGAAAGAAACAAATTAACATCCACAGGTGTTCTAGCAAGATGATCACCATCTTTGCTGAATTTGGCAAGTATTTTCTCAATGTAATGAGATTGTGACAAAGCATAACCTTTTGATATTTTGGTAATTTTCATACCAAGAATTACATCAGCAATGCCCATGTCTTTTATGTCAAAATGTTTATTCAACATTTTCTTGATAGTTTTAATCATGTCATTATTATTACCTATGATGAGCATATCATCCACATAAAGATATACTATAACATAACATTTGTTTGTGTTTTTAATATAAACACATTTGTCACACTTATTAATTTTAAATCCATTTGACATCATTGCCTTGTCAAATTTCTCATGCCATTGCTTTGGCGCTTGTTTTAAACCATTTAAGAAAGCGGTTTTCACATCCATTTGATGAATTTCTAGATTGTACAAAGATGCAATAACAATTAGCATCCTGATGGATGTTATTCTAATAACCGGTGAGTATGTGTCAAAGTAATCAAGACCTTCTCTTTGTCTAAAACCTTTGACTACAAGTCTTGCCTTATATTTTTCAATTGATTCATCTGCTTTCATTTTTCTTTTGAAAATCCACTTATACCCAAGAGGTTTACAACCTGGTGGCAAATCCACCAAATCCTAAATGTGATTTTTGTAGGATGGATTCAACTTCACTGTTTACAGCTTATTTCCATAAAGGAGCCTCAGGATTTGACATAGCCTCTTTAAAAGTTAAACGCTCATTTTCTAACAAAAATGTTAGTAAATCTGGACCAAAAGATTTTGAGGTTTTAGCACGTTTACTATGCCTAGGTTCCTCTTCATCAATTTGATCTTGCTCTTGCTCTTGTTCATTACTAGTAATAGCATCAAAAGATATTTTATTATTACTAGTCTTTTGTCTAATCTTATTCGGAAACACATGTTCAAAGAAAAATGCATTCCGAGATTCAATAATAGTATTTACATGCATTTCGGAATGTTCTAATTTATGAATCAAAAATCGATATGCACTACTATTCTTGGCATAACCAATGAAAATGCAATCAACGGTTTTAAGACCTATCTTAGTCTTTTTAAGACTAGGAATAGCCACTTTAGCCAAAGACCCCCACACATTTAAGTATTTGTCGGATGGTATTCTCCCATGCCATATTTCATAAGATGTTTGATTCATTTTATTTCGGGGTACTTTATTTAGTTATAATTAGCAGAAAGTATTGCTTTCCCCCACAAGTTCTGAGGTAATCCATAACTTATTAACATGACATTCATTATTTCTTTTAAAGTCCTATTTTTCCTTTCAGCAATTCCATTTTACTGAGGTGAGTAAAGAGTGATGGTTTGATGAATTATTCCATGTTCTTTACAATATTCACCAAAAGGTGATTCATATTCACAACCTCTATCATTTCTAAGTTTCTTAATTTTCTTACCAAGTTGATTTTCAACTTCATTCTTATATTGAATGAAAATTTCCAAAACTTCATCCTTGGTTCGAATTAAATAAACATAACTATATCTAGTATAGTCATCTATAAAAGTGATAAAATATTTTTTTCCACCTCCAGTTTGAATTGATTTAAAATCACAAATGTCACTATGAATTAATTCAAGTGGTTCCGTACTTCTTTAAATTGAATAAAAATGAGTTTTGGATAATTTTGCCTCAACGCAAATGTCATGACTCAAACCCACCCCTATAGGTTTAGAATCGTAACATGCCAGTAATCTTAGGATTACCAAAGGCCTCTGAGACAAATTAACATAATATTAGGGGCTAGCGGAAGCAAATAACAAATATACAACGTCCATTGAGCTGTGCAGACTTATATGAGATGAAAAAATTTAAAACTTTTTATGTACACCTCATCCTTACATCATAATATATATACAGATTAGACAAAAAGGAACTTAGCCCCATTTACAAAATACACAAGACTTGTTTAACCAAACAAGAAAACAGAACTTCAACTTTAAATCACATAGCCATAGTCACTTGACATATCCGGAACCTCTACGGGAGGCACATATGTTGGCTGACAAAAATAGATTCCAGGCAGATGCCTCTAAGCCTGGTCACGCGCCTGTTCATCAACATACATAAATAATATAGTGAGCTAGAGCCTAGTGAATAATAACAGAGTAAAGGGTTTTAATGAATGATGTCCATACCAGATTCAGAAATCACAATTCAGATTCATAGACAGATCCATATTCATATTCTTGTTCAAATCAAATACAGAAATCAGAGTTCATGCTTAATCATACGCGGTACATCCATTAGCGCTAACAGAACAGATACAGAACAGATGCAGAACATATGGTGGTCATGAATAACCAGTTCCATAAAGAAACCTCCGGATCCGGGTAACAGAGAGAAAACATGCTGAGCCCCATGATGGAGCCTCCAGTACGGGTAACAGAGAGCAGACATATTAAGTTCTACAATAGAACCTCCGATACCGGGTAACAGCTAACAGATATCACATGATGCTAAGGATGCCACGAATACATTATCAAAAATTGGACAATCATTCATTGTACAGAACATATCATTTCAAAAAACAGATCTTAATTCATCATACAGAAAATAAATAAGGTTGAACATAGCTTCACTAAGTTATTACTCACAGTGTTCTGGTGCTTGATTTGTCCCTGCGTTTGACCCTACATAATTCATAACACATTGGGTTATATTACAATTTATTCCATTCTTTAACTTGTTTAACATTCTTAGGCTCTTTTCATATTCTTTAATTCATCTGTAATGTTTAATGCATGCCTAAGAGTACTTTGAAATGAAAGAGAACAGAAGATGAAGCATAAAACATCTTTTCAAAATTTCTGAAACAGGGCCCTCCGTTCGAGTGGACCCATTTGGTCTGCAAAAGTACTGGTTGCTTGCAAATTACACTCGAGCGAGACTTTTGACGCTCGAGCAAGGAGTCTAGTAAAACAGGGTACGCTCGAGCGAGACTCTCTACGCTCGAGTGGACATGTCGAATTCTGGGTTTTTCTAGATTATGTTTGAGCTTCAAAACTTGGTTCAAACCAATGTAATTAATATCATAAGACTCATATTTCCACCATATAACTTTTAACATGAATATAAGGGCCAATTTTACAAGATTTGAATATCAAATTTACATAAATCCATTTTATAAACTCGAATCATATCAAACCCACTTCATAAGTTCAAAGCTCATGCAATTTAATTTCCATATCATTTGGAAATATACATGCATGTGAGGCTTCATTTTCAACTAAAATAGTACAATTGATGATCAACTTCATAAAATTCAACATTATCATGCTTGCGTGTGCCAAACAACCTTCAATTCATTATAAAATGCATGCTTGTAACCAAATATGCAAACTTATGACAATCCCTTACATGCATGTACAATTAGAATATTAAAACTTGTAGAATTTGTCCATTCATGTAGAAATTAGACTCAATTCATGCATAATATTCTAAGATCAAACCCAAAATAATTAATTTCTAAATTAATTTTCATAAATTTGAACATAGCTTCAATTTCTCATTTTCTTTTTGATTTCATAAAATTAACCTCAAGTTCTTTCTATTTTCCTTCAAAACATGAAATTAAAGTCATGAACTCCTTAGAAAATCATTTGCATGCATGAAACATTTATCAAAATCCAACCAATTCTACATAGTCATGCTCAATCCATAATTAAAATCTTAAATTGTTCTAATTTAGATTTTTATTAATTTTTCTCATATCAAACCCAAATTCAAATTCAAACTAACTACTTTCCAAACTTATTTTCTTAAATCATAAATGTTCCAAAATATATTTAATTTGAGTTAAACTCTTAAATTACATTACATGCTTGGGTTAGGGATTTAAAATCAAAACATCATTTATCTTCAAGATTAATTCTAGATTTCCATGAATTTTAATGTTTACAAAACTTTTCCTCATTCTCTTCAAAACATGAGTTGATTATCTCAAATTTTTCAAAATCCAAAATGAGAGTACTAAAACTTATAAATTTGCTCATGCATGTAACAATAAAATTTAATCTCATGCATGACTACAAAATCACACTCAAATTATTAATTTCTAAATTTATTATCCATGCTCATGAACCTAACTCAATTTCTTACAAAATTCATGAGATTGATTCATAACTTTCTTAATTTCAAGTGTGATATGAAGATTCTACATAAAGTATAATTTTCATACCTCAAGCTCTAATTTCAAAGATTATTGATGATTTCCCCTTGAGTCTTCTTCTTCCTTTACAATTCCCAGCACAACTTTGGGTTTCCTTCTTTAAAAGCTGAGCTCTCTTTTCTCTCTCTCACTCACAGTTTTCTCTCCCTCTCACTCGGCTATTTTTGTTCCAGCCAAAAGCATAAACATAGATGATGTATAGCTCTAAGGCTTTAATACAAAGCCTATCCTCTTCTTGATTTCTATTCCACTTTCTTTTTTTATTTTTATTTTTTATTTATGCCCGCGGTTTTGCTCCAGTAGAGGGTGACTACATTGCATATATAGGTAATTAAGCTCTCTTTCTCATTTCTCATATTCTAGAATACTCCAATTCTCTCATCTTATTTAATTAACTTGATTAGATCATTACCCTGATTATCCATTAGCTTAATTAATCACCACATCTTTTGAGATAATCTTGATCATAATTTAATTAATCATATCTAATCACAAGTTTCACGTGATTTACTTAGTCTAATTAGCTTCAATTAAGGCCCAATTAATTATATTTAATTTTTATCATTCTGAATCAAATTTTTAATCAAACCCCCAAAAGGCTCCAAATATTAATTAAACTTATTGTTATCATCAATTTTGATTCCTCAAATCATTTAGGCCTTCAATTTTTTATCAGACTCCAAATTTCCGTCAATTAAATTACATATTTAAATTGAACACTCCATAAATAAATTTAATTTGTAATAATCACAATTCTCAATCTTCATAATTTAATTAGCTTAATTAACTCCAATTGGGACCTAATTAATCGAATCTCAATTTTACGAAACTGAATCGAATATTTAATTAAACTCCCAAATGGGTCCGTAATTAAAATTAAATTGATTCAACTTCTCAATTTTACTTCCTTAAGCCATTTGGACCCTTAATTTCTAATTTCAAAATAAATCTTTAATAGAATCATATATGAATCAATCTCCATAATTTTCGTAAATCCTAGATTGAATTGGAATAATTGGCAATTAAATTTCAAATCTTCTTAATTAATTAAGTGCTAATCATTATACGTGGTGGGGTCATTACAGCAAATTTCACATTTATAATTTGAATCAATGTCAAATTTAGATAAACACTCCATATTAATTAATCTACGCAAAGATCCATAATTAACATGTCCAAGTCTACCATGCCATAAATTTGAAGATTCAAGCAAGTAAGAAGAAGATGTATTTTTATTAATAACAGAGGATATAACAGTCATTACATTCATTTTGAAAAGGCCATCAGACATGTAACATTTTCCTACATACATTCCGTTTTTGGTAAGTACAAACTTGTCACTTTCAAAAACTAGCCTAAACCCATTTTTACTCAACAAAGATCCGGAAATAAGATTCTTGCGAATGTCTGGTACATGCAGCACATTGTTAACAGTGAGTTCCTTTCCAGATGTCATCTTTAAAATAATCTTTCCTTGTCCTTCAACTTTAGAAGTCGAAGAGTTGCCCATATCAAGTTGTTCACCATTGTCCACTATAGAATAAGATGTAAATATCTTTTTGTCAACACAGATGTGGCGAGTAGCACCAGTGTCCACCCACCATTCCTTAGGATTTCCGACAAGATTTGCCTCGAAAACAATTGCAGAAAGATTTATGACATCGACACCATTGGATATTTTTTCCACTTCGGACATATTGGCTTGAATAGGCTTCTTGTTTGATCTTTCTTTGCTTTTACGTTTGTAACAGCAATCTTTGGCCCGATGTCCCTCTTTGTCACAAATGTAACACTTGCCATCAAACTTGTACTTCTTAGTTTCTTCTCCTTTAGATAGCATTTTGTTCTGTCATCTTTTAAAATCAGTTCCTGAGAACTTCTCTGGCTTCTCACTGTGATTGACTGGCACAGTCACAATAGGAAGGGTTAGAGCAATTGCAACCACCACACTAGTACTTGTTTGGGCATTAATTTGACCAGTTTCAGTAGCCATGAATTCTAAATTATAAAACAAAATTATAATTAGAATTTTATGCCACACAGAAAATTTAAACCAAAGCCACATAATTAAATTCTATTAAAAAAATAAAAGAAACAAGAATTATAACTTTTATTTTCAATTAATTTGGAAATAAAATAAAATTTTATTTAACCAAATTAATTCCACACAAAAAAATTAAATTTATGTAACATTTCAATAATTAAAATACTGAAACAGAATTTTAATTAATGAACACTCAGAAATAATTTCTGAAAACCAAAATTAATTTCTGGCAAAATTCCACAAATAAATATTCTAAATTGTTAATGACACTAGTATATTACTACTATTTGTTTTTCAACCAAAATCTTATTTTGTAAAATTACAGAAAATAATTTCCATAAGAAGAAGAAAGAGAAAGGAAAATAAATGAAAAATTTTGTAAACAGAATAATTCGAATCTGTCTTAAGATTGTTGAAACAATCTTCTGTGTACAATATATAAATTGAAACAAAATCAAACAAATAAAATAAATAACGTATGAAATTTATTTTATTGAACCGAATGAATATTTAAAAGATCAAGTTGAGTGTGTGACACTCTGTCCTTAAGACAAATTTGCTCCGCTACGGTGCTTACGGACAAAAGGCGTCTATCTTCCAAGATACAATGATTTTCACAAATTGTAGTAGCACTCCAAACAATTTGTACGGAAAACCAAAAACCTGTGTTCTAACTCTCTAAATTTTTCCTAAAATTAATATGAAGATTATATCACGCAAGAGAGCAAATCTAGAAGGAAAGAATGAATTTTCAGAATGTTTCAACACTACTGGAATGATCTGAATTTATAGGCAACACAAACTGCCCGAACAGGTATGAAATCAAACTTGAAAAAGTATGTTTCAAACTGAACAGGTGCAAAAACTGTTTGATCCCAGTTTTGAACCTGTTGAAAAACCCGAAACTATTTGGAATGATAATAAATCTGTCCAGCTCAACTTGGCAGTTTTAAAACTGTTTTAGAGCAGTTTAAACTGTTGGAATATTGGACTGGAGAAGGTTTGTTTGGACATAAATTTTTGAATTCAAATTTGAATTAATTTTCCGCAATAATTTTTGAAAAAGATTTCAATAAATTTTGTCTAAAAAATTAATGTTAGAACCGACCCGAATCATAACCGCGCTTGGCCGGTTGGACGGACAGCGGCGGCGCACGCGCGCGCGCGTGTGGCGGAGCCCAATCCAAGTGTTGTCACCTTAAACTTTTATACACATACAAGTTCTCTTCAAGTTTTAATGTGGGACAAGTTTTACAAGGAAACCCACATTTAATTCTTTAAATGTCCATTCCACGAACCCGAAAACGACGTTAACTTCCCATTCACTCATAAATGATTTTGATGAACCGTCTTCACCGTGTGACTTGCCATGCGATAAGGAACACGTCACTTCTTCGGACCCACCCCAAAAGACGTTTGGGCCCACTCAATTTTGGGCTCAAAGTTGGCGCAAAATAAGCCTTATAAAACCAAAATTTCCAACGTATCATACATTTGCATAATATATAACACAAATTTGTATAATATTTTTTAGATATATAACACAAAGTAATTTTATATAATATGTTTCATATATATAACCACTACTTTGTAATAAATTTTATATCTTAAATCTCTCTCACACTCATTTTTACATTAATATTTCATTAGAAGCTAAAAAATTTATATGTATTAACTATAGCGGAGGGGTTCGGTTAACGAATTATAAATTTTAAAGTTTAAACGTAGTTAGCAGTTAGACCAGTGCGGATTGATGCAGATCAATGTGGTTTTAGCAGATTGGGTGGCATTTTGTATAGCCCTAACCATAAGATATGAATCAGTTAAACGATTAGATAGATGTAAAACATTAAACAAATAGAACTAGTAAGACTCACAAAGACGCGAGAAAATTAGAGAGCTTGAGAAGAACGATAGAAGAAGGTACTCCGAGACAAGTCATAGCGAGCGATTCAACGGCAATGTGAGAAGTGAGGCGAGTAGCCACCGCCAGTAGCGTTGAGTGCACCCTAACACTCCGGTAGTCCTTGCAATAGGAACAAAACCAACAATGAGAATTTCTAGATGTATAATTAATTAAAAGTTAATACATATAATGTGACATTATTATGAGAATAATTATAGAAGTTTTTTTTTTTTTGGTGAATTTTAAACATTTTTCGGAGATAAAATGGCCTTGAAAACGATTCGTAGCGCCAAGCCATCTTCAATTTTCCATCTCTGAATTTGAAATCGGTTTTTATTTGCTTTTACTCAACTTTTTTTTTATTTTATATTATCGTCATTTAATTATTTTTTTATAGATATATCAAGATTAGATATATTTAAAAAGTAAAAAAGAAAAACAACTAAAATATGAAAAAAAAATATTAAAAACTAATGAAAATTTAGACAAAAAATATACACAGATTTTTGTCTATTTTTAGTAATTTATTTCTATATTTTAGCTAATTTATTTTTACTTTTTAGATAAATCTTAATTAAATCCATATAAAAAGCACAAAGAATTAATTAAAATATTAAATAAATTCACTAAATAAATGAAAACTAATCTAAAATACTATTTAAAAAATCAAACCAAACAAATACGATGGTTTTTGCACCGAGTTTTAAGCCCGTTAAGAGCATCTCTAGCATAGTTGAAATAAATATCTAAACTTTTGCCTTACTAATTTAGCTAGTCACGTTTTAAACATATACTCCAACAAAATTCTCTATTTTAATTATATATTTTTAAAATATTCTTATTCTTTAACTATCTCATTTTTTCCTTTGTTCTTTTTTATTTTTTTCATTTTAATTATAACTATATTTTTGTAAATGTTATATTTTTCAACAGTGCCTCACTTATTTTGGTGAAATATTACTGAAGATGCTCTTAAAACTCAAACTCTAATATACTGGTATGTTAATCTCATAAATATTTACCTCTTTGAAAAAGAACCATTCTACAATATTACATTTTTCAAAATATAACTATAATTTATAAGTGTAAGTTATAAATATATCTTCTGAAATTTAATTAAAATACAAATTGCCCCATGTGATTTTGAAAATTACATTTCACCCCTAAAGTTTTCATAACAAATCACCCCTTTTATTAATAAATCATTAAGTCAATTAACAGTTTTTAATGATATTAGAAATATATTTTAGTTAATAATTTAGTTAATTTTATTATTGTACAAGAGAGCAATTATGAATTTTATTTTTTCAGTTAATTTTGTTAAATAAAAAATTCTAAAAAGGGGATATTTTTAATTTTTCAAACCATAAGAAACATTCTGTACTTTAAGCAAACTTCAAGTGGTACATTTGTAATTTATCCAATTTATTTATAAATGGCTCAACTATCACATCAATTTGTTAAATAAATATGAAAATTTGGTGAGAAGTCCAATTTCAGCAACTTCTTCCAAAAAAAACTTGTAACCCTATTTTATGAGATTTTTTTATTATTTATTTTGAAAACACATTTTTCTTCCAAACCTTTATAGAGAAATTTAGTCAAAATTTCTCTGTGATGACCGGTGCATATTTTGCTTTGCTCTCTTGAGATTATGTTGGAATTTTCGTTGTCAAATGTCAGGTTTTAAAAAAGCATGTTTCTGTCAACAATTGGATTCGTTATTTCTAATAACTTCTCCTCAAAATTTTTGCCTTTGTTTGTTTCAATTACGAGTTTTCATTTGTTTCGAAAGGTACGGGGTCGGCTCCAGAGTGTCGGGAGAGAAGCTGGGGTTTTTCTGGGCTGGGGGCCAGTGTGCAAGGTGGGGATTTGTGATGTGTGCACACTGCCTAAAAGGTAGGCGCGCGAGTGGAGGTGAGGGAGAAACCGCACGTGCAGGGGTGAGAGCCACACGTGCGGGAGTGGGCGCCGCACGTGCGGCCAGGCGCATTTTATGCTTTGTTTTTCATGATTTTCAACTTTATTTTTCTCTTTTTGTCCCATTTTCACCATATCTGAATATATCACTCTCTCTCACTACAATGTTTCTCTCTTTTTATCTCATCTCTCTCTACCCAAACCCTCAAAGTTTTTTCATTTTGTTTTGATCTCAAAAATCCATTGGAATTTTGGCACTAGTTCCTTATACCAAAATGATGAGCGTGTTGAGGGCTTCGTCTTGACTGGTGGAGATCGTATTTCGACGAGGTCAATTTTTGGGCTTTTTCTCCTCTTCTCTCTTGAGGTAGGGATTTCCTTGATTTTCTTCAATGTTTCACCTATAGATAGACATGCGGTATGTTCAAATTGTATAAAAACCATGTTGTTTTGGATTTCTTTTGAAAATCATGAATGGGGATCTAAGATGGGTTGTGTAAAGTTGAGATATGGGGTAATTATTGTTGTAGGGTGTATTTTGGAAGATGGACTAACATGTTTATATTTGGAGAGAGGTGAAGCCCAAGCTTTTAATAATATTGCTCATTTGATAAAAAGGGTTTTAATAGGGGAAAATCATGTTATGAACTTAGGAAATTGGATGATGAATTGTTGATTTATTTGAGATTAATTGAGCCTTATAAAATTCTTAACATTGACTTAGTGTTGTATTGTTCATAGTTGTTAGTAGTGAATTGATAATATGTATATTGAACTGGATGGAATTAACCATGAGTTTTGAATATTATTGTGTTACACTGCCATTAAATAGAAATTGAGTAAATCATAATTTCGTTAGCCATGATTGGAAATCCCTTAATTGAAATGAAGGAAATTGAGTTGGTTATATTTTCTTTTTTGGGAATTGAAATAAATGGATTGAGGTAAAAGGGGCGGAGAATATTAATGTGGAAGGATAATAGAATTTGGATTTTGAAATAGAAGAATAAAACCCCAACATTGTGTGAATTTCAAAAATTAAATTGAGATTGAATTATAAATATATTTATATATATATATATATATATATTGATTTTGTTTAGTAAGAACATTGATTTGTTTAACTGGTTTACAACAAACATCATTACAACCTAATTCAATATTATTATCAGATTCTTTACTAGGTGAATGATAATCAGATGAAGTCGTAGGATGATCAGAAGAGGAATTACTAATAGATTGATTTAACTGAAAGATTTCATATAATTGATTTTTTGATTCATCATTAATTTGAAGTTGATTAACTTTATCTTTTAATTTTTGTTTTTCTTTACAGTTATTAGAATAATGACCTTTTTTACCACAATTATAACAAGTAATATTTTGATTAGATTTAGATTTGGGATGTGATTTAGATTTATAATATTTCTTTTTTGGTTTAGTGTAAAATTTATCATTTGATTTGGAAGGTGAATAATGTTTTTTATATTTATGAGAATATTTATATGATGATTTATGTTTTGAGTATTTATGGGATTTCCT
Organism: Camellia sinensis; assembly: GCF_055761805.1. Classification (NCBI taxonomy): domain Eukaryota; kingdom Viridiplantae; phylum Streptophyta; class Magnoliopsida; order Ericales; family Theaceae; genus Camellia; species Camellia sinensis. The sequence continues at coordinate 216,790,395 of NC_138961.1, forward strand.
ACGAGAAGGTGCTACTGGAAGTAGACCGTATTATTCACAGAAATTTCCTAATTCATATTTAGCTTTATGTTTGTCTTTAGTAGCTTTTTGACTAAGTTTAAGATCAATACACATTTTTAATCATTCTTTTTGAATAGTGCTAATTATATCACCATAAGTTAAATTATCATATTCAATTACACCAGTAGGTTGACTAAGAACATCTCTAATTTTGTGAGCAAATAAACTAGGTAATCCATTAATAAATTTTTCTTTCCAAAATAATTTAGTACAGTCTTCTCTTAACATAACTCTAGAGGTAAAAACATCTTTATACCATCTAAAATCACTTAAGGTTGGACAGGTAAGATTACTAAGTTGATCATGTATGTGAGAATAGATATTAGTAGGGGTACCTATGAAATGTCTGACTATGGTATAGATTAAAGTATTAATACCATCAGGTTTATAATAACTAATTGTTTCATCAAAGATTGGGAGATCATTTTCATCTTTTTGATTAGCGTACATAACGGATTCACGTTGATCATCAGTAAGATATTTTTCCCACCAAGGTTTGAGCATACCAGTAAAACCAGAAGTAATTAATAAAACAATTTCAACTTGAGTATATTCAGGGTAATTGCTAAGATAACTATTTGTAACCATGGATAAATGATTTAATTTTTAAAGTATTTGATCTTTACTGAGACCATCAATATTCCATTCGTATAATCTTTTAGCAGAAACAGAAAATTAATTAGAAAGATTAGTTTCTTCATATTGGAGATCAGGAGGAGTAAGTCGAGAATACCAATTTTTAGTAGTTTGAGGATTAACTTTAGGATAATGAATTTTATTAAGAGTGGAAGATTGAAATTGTTGAGCTAATTGATTTATTTCATTATCAGTAGTTTTAGTTTCAGTTTCAGATAGATTAGAAACAGTATCAATAGTTTATTGATTTAATACAGTAAAACCTTTTTCATTAGAAGGTGAACCTTTTTCAGATGTATGTAGTTTAGTATGTAATTGTTTAATGGCTTTAACAGTAGAAGTATCATTGGTAACTAAACTAGTTCTTTTGGATCGGTTACTAAGAAGATTAAGTAAGGGTTGATCTAAAGATTTCGTAGTAGATGTGACTATGGTGGAATCCAAATGATTTTTAATTTTATCTAATTGTGTACCAAGTGTTTTTAAACATTGATTAGTGTAATTATTTTGTTCAATAACCTTTTTAATTTCAGGGTCAGTGCCAGGCAACTTAAAATGAGAGGCTAGAACTTCGGAACCTTGATGATTAATAATGATATTTTCTAAGGGAGGATGACTAGAACTAACAGTAGTATTTGGAGAAGTCTTCCATTTATGTTTTGTGATTGTATTAATCTTTTTGTAATAATTATTGTAATATTCAGAGAAAGGCATTTCAATACCATATTCAATCATAAAATCATACCATTTTCTAGTTATTTGAGATTGTTGAGCAGAATCATATTTAGCACGATAAACATGTCGTTGAGTTCTATTTTCTTTAAATCTAAATTCAATAAGTAATTTATCTAGATCAGGAGTAAAATCTTTTTTAATTGTCATTAATTGAGAATTGATTGGATGTGTAACTTCAAAATCAGTTTGAGTAGGTGATTCTTGGGATTCATCATCAGGTAATTGTACTGGATGTGAATAAACAGGTTTACTAAACTGGGAAGTTGTAGAGTTATCAATTCCTTTGAGTTTATTATTGAAAGTTTGACCAAGATTGATTTGACTATCTTTTCTGAATAAAGGTGTATTAAAAATCTCATCTTCAGTTTCAACATCAGCGGGTACACTAGAGGTACTATGTCTAGATGATTGGCTACAGTTGAATTTAATACGGACTGAACCATCAGTATATTGTTGAATATCTTGGACATCTTGAATAGATGATTGTCATTGATTATGTTTGTAATTTTCATTAATAGTTATCCATTGATCAGGAAGATCTATATTTTTCATTCAATCATTTGAAGAATATTAATATGAGAATCATTACTACTACTTTGGATTAACAGAGTTTTATCTTTTGGACTTTTATGTAAAGCTTGAACATTTAGATTAGTTTTCATGCATTTATAATGAACACCATAAATTAAAGCAATATTATGAATTCTTTCTTTCATATTAGTAAATGAACCACTTAATTGAATATTCAAAGTTAATGCATCTAAAATATGTGGATCACGTAAACTGAGTGTAAAATCAGGAAAACAATTAAAATGTACTGGACCTTTATGAAGACCAGTTTCCATCATTCTCATTAAACTATCATTATAATTAAGAAAACGAGCATCTCGTAAACATAACAAAACAGAGGCATTCTTACCTTGCATGGTTAATGGTTTGATTCCAACTTGAATTAAGCCTAAATGAATAAAATTGTGACCAGTTTTTAAATGTCTTTTTATTGTGTTAGCATCAAGTAATTGACAGGTTTCTCTGGATTTTTCTAAAGCATAAACTTGTTCAATTGTTTTAACATGCTGATTAACATGAAAAGTATTCTGTATAAAAGTAGTTTTTATAAACTTCTTTAACTGATAATTTGGGTATATTCCAACTTAAATCAATTTTATCATTTTGTATTTCAAAATCTTCTTCATTAATTACTAATCATTGATTAGGTAGTGAGGGCAAAGTTACAGATGATCTAGACCTAACTGATGAGTTACTTCTAAATAATCGATTCATTTTTCTTTTTCAGTAAACTGTTTTACAAAAATCTTAATACATTGTCTAAATTTATCATGTTTTCACATACCCTGTGTTCGTACATACCCTATTCGGAAGACCCCTAAAATCCAACCTGCCTAACCAAAGGACTTACCAAGGATTGGGACGAAAGTGGGTGACTAGTAGCAAGGTGGAAAGACACAGATATAATTTTGACAGATTAAGATGACTGACAACAGATTAATTAGAAAGAAAATAGAATTGACTCAGAAGTAGCAAAGCAGTAAGCAATAGATAACAACATAACTTGGCTCTGATACCATAAAGGCAGAAGCAGCAAGCAGAATGAAGAAAATGATTTATGAAATCAAATATGAACAAAATTGATAGAAACAGATTGGAATGCACTAATTAACCAAAATCATTTCATAAAACTTTGTAATTAAAATACAGAAAATAACTTACAATTACAATTGTTGCAATTGCAAGGATCTTAATTAGAAAACAACAGGAAGGTTAATTTTCACTCAGAGCTCTCTAGGTTTTTACAAAATCGAAAGATGATCTGAATGAATACATTTGATTACATACCCTGTGTTATCAGAGCCAAGTTATGTTGAGATTTTTAATACACCTTTATGATAACAACATAACTTCACCATGGTCTTGTCCTACTTTTTATGTTAATAAAAATGTTGAATTAGAAAGAGGTGTCCCTCGCTTAGTCATCAATTATAAACCATTAAATGCTGTTTTAGAATGGATTCACTATCCTATTCCTAATAAAAAAGATTTTATTAAACGACTTAGTCAAGCTGTTATTTTTAGTAAATTTGATTTAAAAAGTGGTTTTTGGCAAATTCAAATTCACCCTAAGGATCGACATAAGACTGCATTCACTACACCCTTTGGTCACTATGAATGGAATGTGATGCCATTTGGATTAAAAAATGCTCCTAGTGAATTTCAAAATATTATGAATGATATATTTAACCCATTTAGCCATTTTTCTATTGTTTACATTGATGACATATTAATTTTCTCCAAATCAATTAATGAACATTGGAAACATTTAACTGCGTTCTTTTATACAATTAAAAGTCATGGTTTAGTCATATCTGCTCCTAAAATTAAATTGTTTCAAACTAAAGTTAGATTTTTAGAATATAATATTCACCACAATACAATTCTGCCCATTAGTCGCCCTATTGAGTTTGCGTCTAAGTTTCCTGATGAAATTCTTGATAAAATCCAATTACAAAGATTTTTAGGTTCCCTTAATTACATCACTGAATTCTATAAGGACCTTAGGAAAACCTGTCAACCTCTGTTTGATAGGTTAAAGGATAATCCTCCTCCTTGGTCTTTTGTTCATGATCTTGCTAAAACCTATTTTGGTCCTGGATTGCATTTTGTTCTTCTGCATCCAGAAAAAAACAATTACCTTCTATAAAGATATCCTGATCAATCATCGATCCGTTTTGATTAAACCAATTTATGATCGAACCTATGCCAGTAAAGTTCTGTATCATTCTATTTATATTCACAACATTATTTCCTTAGTTGAATGGGGTCCTCCTTATCAGCTTCGTGAATTACTTGGTCACCCCATTCCATACAGTTATCATGATTACATTGATGCTTGGTTCAAGATCTTCTTGTACCAAAATGAAACCTTCAGCAATTCTTGGTTCATTCAATTTGATCAAAATTTCAAATCAGAATTACCTTCTTAGTGTCTGAGATGGTGGACTCATTATGGCGCCATTTCAGATATCTTCCATGATATTCTGATAGAACAAATTAACTATTTTGCTACTGTTTTCCCATTCACTCCTCATCAACGAAAATTTCCATTATTGTTAATTTTTATATCTAAGTATAAAATCCCTTGGATATTTAAATGGCATTATGGCATTTCTGATGATATAATTATCCGTCAACATTCTATTAAATGGTAGGATAAGTTCACAGTGCATCGCATTGTTGAAATTGTCCAAGCTGAATTCCCAAATGATCAACTTGCTCCAACTCCTGCACAAATTAAAGCCCAGCAGATCCCAACTGCTGCTATTCCTCAAGGAAGTTCCAGCCTTCCTTCAGTCAATCTTGGAAGCCCCTCATCTAGTGGTTCCAAGCCCAAATCATTCAAGTCAACAATTAAGCCCACAACTGATAAATCAAAGTCTAAGGCTAAGTCCAAAGCTCCTGCAATTCCGACTCAGCCCAAGACTCAATCAAAGTCCAAATCAGATAAATCAAAGGCTGCTCTATCCAAGCCCAAAGTAAAGCCTGGATCAGCCAGTGATCAACTGCTTTAGATGGCCCGTCTCCTAATGGATCAGGCCCAAGCCCAATTAAAAGATGAACCGTCTGATGATGAACCTCCTGATGCTCAGGATCCATTTGCCTAATTAACATAGGATTCTATATAGATACAAATTAGTTTCAGTCAATACTCTTTTGAAAAAAACGACCAATTTGTATTTATATTGATTCCTTTAATCACATGTTCCACCGAAAGCATGAATAGTAAAAGTTACTGTTCACTTTTACTGTTCACTTAATCAACTTTTCTTAAAAGATGCTCAACTGTTCAATCAATCAGCCGAAAGCAACCGACAGCAACCGACAGCCCTGCTTAGTCTTCAATGCTGCCAGCTGCCTTCGGTCAATCAACCAATTCACATGCTGCATAGTTAATTTTATTTTCTATATATTGTAATCAAATGTATTCATTCAGATCATCTATCGTTTTTGAAAAACCTTGAGAGCTCTGAGTGAAAACCAACCACTCCCTGTTGTAACCTATTAAAGATCCTTGCATTTGCAACAATTATGATTGTAAGTTATTTTCTGTATCTAAATTGAAAGTTTTATAATGACTAATTAAGTGCATTTTCTATATCCAATCTGTTTCTATCATTTTTGTTCATATTTGATTTCATCAATCATTTTCTTCATTCTGCTTGCTGCTTCCGCCTTTATATAGATAACAACATAACTTGGCTCTGATACCATAAAGGTTGTCCTACTTTTTTACAAAATACTGATACCTTGGCTCTGATACCTTTAGGGCTCTGATACCATAAAGGTGTATTAAAAATCTCATCTTCAATTTCAACATCAGTGGGTACACTAGAGGTACTATGTCTAGATGATTGGCTACGGTTGAATTTAATACGGACTGAACCATCAGTATATTGTTGAATATCTTGGACATCTTGAATAGATTATTGTTGTTGATTATGTTTGTAATTTTCATTAACAGTTATCCATTGATCAGGAAGATCTATATTTTTCCATTCAATCATTTGAGGAATATTAATATGAGAATCATTACTACTACTTTGGATTAACAGAGTTTTATCTTTTGGACTTTTATGTAAAGCTTGAACATTTAGATTAGTTTTCATGCATTTATAATGAACACGATAAATTAAAGCAATATTATAAATTCTTTCTTTCATATTAGTAAATGAACCATTTAATTGAATATTCAAAGTTAATCCATCTAAAATATGTGGATCACGTAAACTGAGTGTAAAATCAGGAAAATAATTAAAACACTGATAGTAAATATATATATATATATATATATATATATTTACTATTGTTGTAATTTGAACTAGAGTTTCATGGGAATTGGTTAATGGTATTACGTGTTTAATACATTCTGTTAGAGGTTTTGTCCTTGATCAACGATGGAGGATGACATTGTTGTGTTGATTAGTGGTGTGTATGTATTACACTTGTTGGTTGTACTTTATCATGTTGTGATAGTCGATTGTGTGTGTTGCGTTGAGAATCAGAGGTACCATTCCCTTCCAGCTAGTGCCTAGAGCATTGGCTATGTGTGTGTTACGTTGATAATGAGAGGTACTATTCCTTTCCAGCTAGCGCCTGGAGAATTGGCAAAAGTACCATTCCTTTCCAACTTGTGTCTGGTAAATTGGCAGTGCATTGTGGAGAGATGTATCATTGGTTTACCATGCCTCAAGCATGTAGAGCAAGGATCATTTATCATCGTTGTCTCAGTTTGACTGTGTGTGTCATGTATTATGGTGATTATGAGTTTGTAAGATTGAATTGTCTTATGTGTTGAATAGATATGTTTATGCATATTTGGACGTGTTAAAGAGTGGTGGAGGGAGTTTCCTACCAATAATTAGTTATTGTAAATATCTCCTTAAATTGAACTTAAGATTGAGAATGCGATGAACGAGGGGAGTCAGACTTTGGATATATGATGGGTTATAAATAGTGTGAGGAAATCGGAATTAGTGAGCGTGCTTTCAAGAAAAAGAAATAAAATGGATATTGTGTGGTGTTTGGTCACAAATGGAAAAAAAAAAATTCAGCTATTGTGTAATAATTGTTTAAATGGGAAATGGGTAGTAAAAGCGAAACTTGGTGTTGTTGAATAACTAAATGATTTTGAGAAAAGTACGTATGTATGTATACTTTGGTTATAAAATGTCACATTATTTATATGGTATGAGACTAGCATTCATGATCATAACTATCTATAAGTCGTTATTGTTGAGGATCATGTTGAGATCCCTACTGGACTATATGTTCATTCCACGTTGTTAAATCTTTTTAGGTGATTCTCAGGATGTGCTACAAGATTACGGATCTTTCTTATTTGTTGGCCACAGGGCCTCTATATATGAAGGCGAAATGCCATTGATGTAAAGGGTTAAACCCTTCCTCTTGATTTAAATGATGTAAGCCTATAGTCAATTTGTTTAGTTATGTTCATGTTGTATTTGTTTTATATTCGTTTGAGAGAACTCTTCCTTAAGTTTTCTTATTGAATATGATGAGCTTCTGCATGCTATCTCTGAAATTGAATCTATAATAATGGTTTTGGTAATGGAATCCAAGTAATAAAAGCGGGGCATGACAACTTGGTATCAGAGCGAGCCGGGTTTGAATACCTTGGGCTTGTGGGAAGTGGTTTTTACCACAAAAGGGTTTACTATGCTTGGTGAGGACGTTGCATATAGTTAGGATAAATGTTAGGGCTTATGTGTTGCATTTATGTGAGCATGGGATTAAGTTTATTGGATAGTACTTATGGCCGGTGAACTTACTTTGAGGTCCTCTTGGAAACACGCTAATCAACGTGGTTTTTTATAGGAATTCTTGGGAGTTTCAGGACGAGTGGCTATCCTTGTGGACTTGATTCGATTATGTGTTTAGATGTTTAAATTGTTTATATGCATTGGGAATTGTATGTTTTGGGGGTTAAGTGTGTTTTGTAACTTAGTGGTGGCGAGTGTGTGCCTCGGGGAGGCCATTGCGATATGCATTTAGTTGATTTTGTTTTCGAATCTTATAGGATGTCTGTACGAGGAAATAGAGGACGAATGAGTAGTAGGGGTGTCGGTAGGGGCATGGTGGTTCCCCTAGCACCTGTCGTTATAGCATCGGTTGTTGGCGAGGAAATTGCACGCAAGGTTGTGAGAGCGGTGCAAGACGCTCTATCTCGTGATGAGAGGGACAACGGGCGTACCCTTAAGCTTACTAAGGAGTTTCTTTGCTCCGGTCCACCAGAATTTTTGGGAGAGGCAAGATCGCTGGAGGCGGAGAGTTGGTTGGAACAAATTACCAAGACTCTTGATATGCTCAGAGTCGAGAACGAGGGGTTGAGGGTTTCTTTAGCGACCTTCCAATTGAAAGGAGATGCAAATTACTAGTGGAAGTATGCTAGGAACACTGTAGATGCCACATGGGTTGCATTTATCGAGGCCTTTTTAGCCAAGTATTTCCCTCCTGCTGCTCGGGAAAGGTTGAGGGAGCAGTTGTTGAGTTGCGCCAGGACGCTACTCCATTGGCTCAGTTTGAGATGAGGTTCACTAGTTTGTTGAGATTTTCTCTAAAGTTTGTGGCAATAGAGGAGCGTCGTTGTTATAAGTTTGAGAGATGGTTACGTGAGGATATCCGGGAGAAGGTGGTTGGATCTATGTGGAGGAATTATTTTGCCTTGGTTGAGGCGGCGGCCCATGTGAAGGCCATGGTTAGCAGTGTTGGTCGAGTTAGAGAGGAGGCCACTTCGGTAACTCCCCCGGTTCATAAGCACTCTAAGCTTAGTAAGAGGTGGAGGCGGGCGTTTGCTCACTCCTAGACTCAGTCTTTGTCCTCGTCAGGGGTTTCGGACTTGTCCATTGGGAGGCCCAGTGAGATTCGGGCTCCAAATTAGCTTCAGAGTAGGGGGACTATTGTTTGTTTTGCTTATGGTCAGCAGGGCCATGTTAGACGTTTTTGCCCTTTGCGTGTTATTTCTTTGGATGTTTCAGAATCTAGTTGGACCTTGTCCCATCAGTCCAGTCGGGGACGTTATCGATACCAGACTCGAGAAGGCCAGGCTTCAAGAGCTTCGCGAGGGTCGACTTTTCAACCAGTGCGGTAGTATCACCCTTAAGGGGGACTTTTGTTTTAGAGATCTATGTTATTAATTGTGAAACTTTTGTAATTGATCGGTGCATTGTGGAAAGTTAAGGCACCATGGCTATGTGTTGTATATGTATTGTTGTTTGTTTACTCTCATGAGTTGGGCATGCAGTGAGTCTTGAACACTCTTTTATATATGTATAATGAAAAGTTGTTAAGGGTATTGATGGTCCTAGTATTATTGTATATCAACTGTTGAATTTTGTGATAGTCTTGTGATGGCCATTGATTCTTGTTTAGTTTAGAAATTGTTGGTGGAAAATGAGAAGCTTACGGAAATTTTGTGACTAGCGTAGTGTTAGGATGAGGGCCAAGATTTTATTTTAAAACTTTATTGTGTTAAGATTCAGAAAATGTGAGACCTTAGAGTTTTGTGAAGATTGGGAAAGTGATGTAAGAATGTCTAAGGGAGTGTGAGATTCGCATTTCGGAGGATTGATGAATGGTTGTGTTCTTAGGTAACGAGTGTATCATTGGTAAGAATTGTCGTGGGTAACCCGAATCGTGTGATCACCGTTGACCTATTCGGTCTCGTGTTGGGTATAAGAGTGTTGTGGCCATTTAGGTGTGTGAGTAGAATTCCTTTGGGGATGTTATGTAAATGTTTGAAGACTAGGAGCGGAAACTCTTGGATGATTAGTTAAGTTGATCGGTATCAAGGTGGGTGACAAATAGTCACTTTAGAATGGTTCAGATGTGGGTTGTAAAATTGAACTTTTGGAAAATTAGTAGAAATTTAGCTAAAAGGCGGCGTGGTGCCGTGGGTTGTGCTTAGGGCGTTGAGCCTTGCGTATGTGGGTGGCTATCGGTGTGCCCTTCTCTGTGTAAGTTTTTGAAGCCATTGAATTAGGGTAAAGTGTTAGCTTCTTGGTTGGGAATACTCATAGGCCCTCGTGTATCGATGCTCCTTTTTGGCTAATGTTTGTGTTAGTGTGGAACTTTCGGAGTTGGGAAAGTTATGTGTGCTGCATTATTTTTTTTAACACCGTGATTATTTCTATTTGATGTGGTTATAGAAATGTGGTTGTCTCATTGTGAAAACACTGTAAGTGTGATGGATGTGATTGGGTGATGGTAGGGATTCACCAGGTGTGTTGAGAAAATAATTTGAAAAGTAATTGTGGTTTTGAAAATTTTCATGCCATTTTAAAAAAAAAATAAATAAATAAAAAAACCTTGGGGTGAGATTTTAAGGTATGTGTTGGGAAAATGTTTGCAAAATAAATTGGTTTTACTTGAAGTTTATTACATGAATCTTTTATTGAAAAATAGTATGAATTTAAGTAAGTTTTTGAGAAAGGATATAAATAAGGAAAAGAGTTTTCATTCAAGATGATGTGAACAATTCTCGTCGTAACTAGATTATATGCCCGTTTTGTTACCTTATGTGGATGATAAATTGCATGGTGAATATAATGATATTGGCCGAACGGAATGGTATGATTGTGGTATCTTGTGTTAAGAACACTGTTGTTATCTCTGTTAATTAATATTGTGAAGATATTATGTTGTTGTTGGTTGTGGCATCACCATGTGGGTGATGGGTGTTATTAGGTGACGGTAGAGACTCACCAGTTGTTGTATAGAAGTGGAAATAAATGGAGTTTGGGTCTTGCTAGAAAGGCAAAAAATGTAATTGGCTTTTGATCGGTGTGGATCTTGAACACCTTTGAGAAAATGTCTTATATGTAAAGAAATGATTTTTACCAAAATTGAGAAAATGATGAGTTTTTTTTTAAAAAAAAGGGTTGAGTTGTTAGTTATTGTACCCTTATGGTTGAGATGGTGTAACCACTTTAATTATATTGCTAAATCTTGAATTTTGTATGTTCGGTTATATGAATCAATGGGAATTGTAAGAGCTTGTTAGGTCAGGGTCTTGTCTTGGGCCGAGTTTTGTTGTAATTCCTTCTTTTTGAATGAGCAACCAATGATCTTGTGGCGGGAATTTTATCATTCTCCGTGTTGGAGAGTTGAGCGTTTGGGAGCGTTTGGGGATATAGTGGTGGATACTTTGGGTATGCGTGTTGTTGCTGTGGTTGTTGTTGTTCTTGTCTCATAGGCCCAATGAGTGGTGTGAGTTGAGGGAAATTCGTGAGCCTTTCTTGGTGTCCTTGTTGATTCGGGTGTCTTTGGCGTTCCGGGGTGTTGAACCTAGAGTCGGGAAAGTATTCCAAGTTTGGTTGTAGCCGGGAATTAATGTTGTGTTTTCTTGATTCGTTGGGAGGTCTTCTTTGGTATCGTGTCTCCTTCTTGAAGTGTTAGTTTTATTTCGACGTTGTTAAATTTCGGGACGAAATTTCCTAAGGTGGGAAGGTTGTGATGACCGGTGCGTATTTTGCTTTGCTCTCTTGAGATTATGTTGGAATTTTCGTTGTTAAATGTTGAGTTTTAAAAAAGCGTGATTTTGTCAACAGTTGGATTCGTTATTTCTGAGAACTTCTCCTCAAAATTTTCACTCTTGTTTGTTTCAATTACGAGTTTTCACTCGTTTCGGAAGGTGTGGGGTCAGCTCCGGAGTGTCAGGAAAGAAACAGGGGTTTTTCTGGGCTAGGGGCCAGGGCCACAAGTGAGGGAGAGAGGCCGCACGTGCAAGAAGAGGGGATTTGTGTTGTGTGCACACTGCCTAAAAGGCAAGTGCGCGAGTGGAGGTGCGGGGGAAACCGCACGTGCAGGGGTGGGAGCCGTACGTGCGGGAGGCCGCTCTGTAGGTGCGGGAGTGGGCGCTGCACGTGCGGCCAGGCGCGTTTTCTGCTTCGTTTTTCGTGTTTTTTAGCTATATTTTGCTCTTTTTGTCCCATTTTCACCCATATCTGAATATATCACTCTCTCTCTCTCTACAATGTTTCTCTTTTTTTCTCTCATCTCTCTCTACCCAAACCCTCAAAGTTTTTGCATTTTGTTTTGATCCCAAAAATCCATTAGAATTTTGGCACTTGTTCCTTATACCAAAATGATGAGCGTGTCGAGGGCTTCGTCTTGACTGGTGGAGATCTTATTTCGGCGAGGTTGATTTTTGGGCTTTTTCTCTTATTCACTCTTGAGGTAAGAATTTCCTTGATTTTCTTCAATGCTTCACCTATAGATAGACATGTGGTATGTTCATATTGCATAAAAACTATGTTGTTTTGGATTTCTTTTGAAAATCATGAATGGGGATCTAAGATGGGTTGTGTGAGGTTGAGATATGGGGTAATTATTGCTGTAGGGTGTATTTTGGAAGGTGGACTAACATGTTTATATTTGGAGAGAGGTGAAACCCAAAATTTTAATAATATTGCTCATTTGATAAAAAAGGGTTTTAATAGGGGGAAAATCATGTTATGAACTTAGGAAATTAAATGATGAATTGTTGATTTATTTGAGATTAATTGAGCCTCATAAAATTCTTAACATTGACTTAATGTTGTGTTGTTCATAGTTGTTAGTAGAGAATTGATAATGTGTATATTGAAGAGGATGGAATTACCCATGAGTTTTGAATATTATTGTGTTACACTACCATTAAATAGAAATTGAGTAAATCATAATTTCGTTAGCCATGATTGGAAATCCCTTAATTAAAATGAAGGAAATTGAGTTGGTTATATTTTCTTTTTGGGAATTGAAATAAATGGATTGAGGTAAAAGGGGCGGAGAATATTAATGTGGACGGATAAGAGAATTTGGATTTTGAAATGGAAGAATAAAACCCCAACATTGTGTGAATTTCAGAAATTAAGTTGAGATTGAATTATATATATATATATATATATTTACTATTGCTGTAATTTGAACTAGAGTTTCATGGGAATTGGTTAATGGTATTACGTGTTTAATACATTCTGTTAGAGGTTTTGTCCTTGGTCAACGGTGGAGGATGAAATTGTTGTGTTGATTAGTGGTGTGTATGTATCACACTTGTTGGTTGTACTTTATCATGTTGTGATGGTCGATTGTGTGTGTTGCGTTGAGAATCAGAGGTACCATTCCCTTTCAGCTAGCGCCTGCAGAATTGGCTGCGCTAATAATCAGAGGTACCATTCCCTTCCAGGTAGCGCTGATAATGAGAGGTACCATTCTCTTCTAGCTAGCGCCTGGAGAATTGGCAGAGGTACCATTCCCTCCTAGCTTGTGTCTGGTAAATTGGCAGTGCGTTGTGGAGAGATGTATCATTGGCTTACCATGCTTCAGGCATGTAAAGCAAGGATCATTTATCATCATTGTCTCAGCTTGACTGTGTGTGTCATGTATTATGGTGATTATGAATTTGTAAGATTGAATCGTCTTATGTGTTGAATAGATATGTTTATGCATATTTGGAAGTGTTAGAGAGTGGAGGAGGGAGTTTCTTACCAATAATTAGTTATTGTAAATATCTCTTTTAATTGAACTTAAGATTGAGAATGCGATAAACGTAGGGTGTCGGACTTTGGATATATGATGGGTTATAAATAGTGTGAGGAAATCGGAGTTAGTGAGCGTGCTTTCAAGAAAAAGAAATAAATTGGATATTGTGTGGTGTTTGGTCACAAATGGAAAAAAAAAATTCGGCTATTGTGTAATAATTGTTTAAATGGGAAATGGGTAGTAAAAGCAAAACTTGGTGTTGTTGAATAACTGAATGATTTTGAGAAAAGTACGTATATATGTATACTTTGGTTATAAAATGTCACATTATTTATATGGTATGAGACTAGCATTCATGATCATAGCTATCTGTAAGTCGTTATTGTTGAGGATCATGTTGAGATCCCTACTGGACTATATGTTTATCCCACGTTAAATCTTTTTACGTGATTATCAGGTTGTGTTACAAGATTACGGATCTTTCTTATTTGTTGGCCACGGGGCCTCTATATATGAAGGCGAAATGCCATTGATGTAAAGGATTAAACTTTTCCTCTTGATTTAAATGATGTAAGCCTATGGGCAATTTGTTTAGTTATGTTCATGTTGTATTCGTTTTATATTCGTTTGAGAGAACTCTTCCTTAAGTTTTCTTATTAAATATGATGAGCTTCTGCATGCTATCTCTGAAATTGAATCTATAATAATGGTTTTGGTAATGGAATCCTAGTAATAAAAGTGGGGAGTGACATTCTCCATTAGACTCTTATTTGATAAAAAAGACAGTCTAATTTATTTTGCTTCATAAACGCCCTAAGAAGAAAACATATAATTGAGGAAGGACAAAGTAAAATATATATTTTTTTGGAGAATATTACCGGAGTAACATATTACTGTGAGAGAGAATAACATATTACTATTATGGTTTATATTAATTTTGATGGTAATAATTCTTATTTTTTTAAGAATTTCATAGTCAACATAAATCTTATTTGATATATCATGACGAGAAAATTCTAAAAATACTAATTTTATTAAAAATCGACATCCACATCAAAAGTTATATTATTTTAAATTTTAATATTTTAATAATAATGGTATGTGTTAGATTTTTGAAATTTTTTTTTTTATACTTATTCTTAATATATTAAAATTATTGATAGTGAATTTTGACCAAATCCCCCACTACCCTATTTCATTTCCTGAATATTGTGTTTGGTTGGAGAATTTGAGAAGAGATTTAGAAAGAGAAATAAAAAAGATAGGTGAAATATAAACAAAATATACATATATTTTTACTTAATTTCACAAACCTTTTTTCTTTTCATTTTTCCTTTATCTCCCCAAATCTCCAACCAAACCCACCTTAAATTAAAAAGCTAATCCCAATAGACAAATTGGTAGGTAAGAGCATCTCCAACGGCTCATTACTTTTTTCACCAAATCTGAGTAAAAAATAGCTGATTTTCTCAATCTAATACGGCTAGCTCCAACAGTGTGCATCAAAAGGGAATGGGTCGTCCGGTGGGTCAACCGGTAAGGCTTATGAATTATTTTTTTTCCCTCCCTTTCTGTTCCCAATTCGTTTAGTATTTCTTTTTCCCTCCATTACATATTTTTCATTTTTTGTTGCCTCCAACAATGATTTCCTTCTAAAATCTGATATAAACACATTATCCATATGCCAAACAAGTGATGTGATTATAGCTGAAAGAAAACAGAGCATAATGACTATCTTAAATTCCATGATGTTTACTTCATTTTCATCCTCTTCTTCTTCATCCTCCTCTGATAATGATTCTAGTGATGAATATATGGTCACACTTTTGGAGGCTTATGAGATGAATAATATTCTGGAATCAACTAATAGCTCAAAGAAAATAGGTGGTTCTGTTGTAGGCCATAAGTACATACACTGCGATAGAAGACAGGGTCATGAGAGATTGTTTGCAGATTATTTTGCAGCAAATCCAGTTTATTCACTGACAATATTTCAGAGACGTTTTTGAATGCGTCGTCTTTTATATCTCCGAATTTTGAATGTCATCGAAGCATACAATTCATATTTTGTTCAAAAACAAGATGCAACTCATATTATTGGATTATCTCCCCTACAAAAAATGGCTTCAGGTATGAGAAAATTGTTATATGGAGTGGCAGCAAATGCAGTTGATGATTATATACGTATTGGGAAAAACACTACAATTCAAAGTTTGTAACAATTTTGTAATTCAATGATTGAAATCTTCAGACCAGAATATCTGAGATCTCCAACACTAACTGATATTGTTAGATTACTTGCTATTGGGGAGGTTCGGGGATTTCCGAGTATGTTGGGAAATTTAGATTGCATGCATTGGGAGTGAAAAAATTGTTCAATGGCATGGCAAGGTCAATACGTAGGCCATCAAAAAACATCAATCATTATTCTTGAAGCAGTAACTTCTTATGACTTATAGATTTGGCATGCATTTTTTGGATACAAATTCAGTAGGATATAATATCTAACTTAGACAGTGAAAAATATTTGAATGATATATATTCAACCTCATAATCAAATAATATAAACTGAAGCTCACTGGGAAAAAAAAATTTATAATGACACAGAACTAAAAAAATTCACAGCATCTCTACAACAAAATGTAATGCTATTATCAAACTGAAATACTCTGTCAACACAACTGAAATTCACAACATGATATTATCAAACGGATATATTTTATAGAGTATAGCAACAACGGTAAATTTTCAAAATACTCTGTCAACCTAACGGTAAATTATTGGAATTGGTGATGCAGAACGACTAGTTCTGAACTCAAAATATGTATATAGGATGTAACTTTTTCATTTACATTTTCATAAGAATTTAAATTTATATCACCCTTCAATTTATTCATAGTCCACAAAATAACCTACCTATTTGAACCTGTTTCAGAAAAAAAAAACCAGTTCACATCTATTCCACAAAATAAATCAGTTCGCAGAATTGAGGGAGCAAATCGACTGGTGGTTCAACCGGCTGGACATCCGGCTGGTTAACCGGTTGACTCACCCCAACGTTACAGCACAGTGAAATACTAAAATCTCGCGCTTGTCCTCAGTTTGATAAAAATTTTATTCCGTTCTCAATTTGATATCAATTTAGTGAAATCATTAGATAGAAAAAAATAAACTTTTTTTTATCAAATTTAAATTTGATGTTTAATCTGATACACCATTAAAGATGGCCTCAGGTAACCAAAATAAAATTGCTAAACAAATGTATTATGGCGCCAAAATTTTGAAAAACAAGTGACTAAAAAATGCCCTGGGCTACTCTTCTTACCTCCCCCTCCCCACCAATAACCACCGCCAATCGTTCATCTCTCCCGCCACCTTCCGCCGCCACGAGACACCACCACCGTCTCCCACCGGACAGACTCGCATTACTGATCGACAAATCCAAATCCATCACCCAACTCCTCCAAATCCACGCTTCCCTCATCCGCCACGGCCTCGACCGCCACCCAATTCTCAGCTTCAAGCTCCAGCGCTCTTACTCCTCTCTCCACCGCCTCGACTACTCCACCGCCCTCTTCCACCGTACCCAGAACCCCGATGTCTTCTTCTACACCGCCATTATCCACGCCCACGCTGTCAACAATCTCCACCAACAAGCCCTTGATTTTTATGTTCGGATGCTGACCCATGGCGTCGAACCCAATGCGTTCACATTCTCAGCAATCTTAAAGTCATGCCCGATTGAACCAGGAAAAGCCCTTCATTCCCAAGCCCTCAAATTTGGGTTTGATTCGGATACGTATGTTAGTACCGCTCTGCTCGATGTTTATGCGAGAGGTGGCGATGTGGTGTCCGCACGCCACTTGTTCGATACTATGCCTGACAAGAGTTTGGTTTCTTTGACTGCCATGATCACTTGCTATGCAAAGCATGGGGACGTTGATGGAGCAAGATTGTTGTTTGATGGAATGGAAGAGAGGGATGTTGTCTGTTGGAATGTGATGATCGACGGTTATACGCAGCACGGGAGGTCAAACGAGGCTTTGGTACTCTTTAGGCAAATGTTGAGTCTGAAAGTGAAACCTAATGAAGTAACTCTGCTAACAGTCCTCTCTGCTTGTGGGCAGCTCGGGGCGGTGGAGTTGGGCAGGTGGGTTCATTCTTACATTGTAAATAATGGGATTCGGTTCAATGTTCATGTGGGTACTGCTTTGGTTGATATGTATAGCAAATGTGGAAGTTTGGAGGATGCTCGATTGGTTTTTGATATGATTGAGGACAAGGACGTTGTTGCGTGGAATTCAATGATTGTTGGGTATGCAATGCATGGATTCACCGAAGATGCTTTGAAATTGTTCACTGATATGTGTAGGCGAGGAGTCCACCCTACTGATATAACCTTTATTGGTATTTTGAGTGCTTGTGCTCATGCAGGCTCAGTCTCCGAGGGGTGGAAATTTTTTCATTTAATGAAAGATGAATACCAGATTGAACCAAAGATTGAGCACTATGGATGTATGGTTAATCTACTTGGTCGTGCTGGGCATTTAGACGAAGCATATGAACTTATCAAAAATATGAAGATTGACCCAGATCCTGTCCTGTGGGGAACATTGCTTGGTGCTTGTAGGCTTCATGGTAACTATGGCCTAGGAGAGGTAATTGCGGAGCAACTTGTTAGCCAGAATCTTGCAAATTCAGGAACTTACATTCTTCTCTCTAATATATACGCTGCAGCGGGCAATTGGGATGGAGTTGCGAGGGTGAGGACTATGATGAAAGGTAGTGGAGTACAAAAGGAGCCGGGTTGTAGCTCAATTGAAGTGAACAATAAGGTACATGAGTTCCTCGCTGGAGATTTGAGGCATCCAAAAAGCAAACAAATCTATGTGATGCTAGGGGAGATGAATCAATGGCTTGAGGCTCATGGTTATACCCCACAGACAGATATAGTATTACATGATATCGGAGAATTTGAAAAGAAGCGATCACTTGAAGTTCACAGCGAAAAGCTTGCAATTGCTTTTGGGCTTATTAGCAGTCAACCGGGAGCTACAATCAAGATTGTCAAGAACCTTCGGGTGTGTTCAGATTGTCATACTGTGACCAAGCTAATTTCGAAGATTACAGGGCGTAAGATTGTTGTTAGGGATCGAAACCGGTTTCATCACTTTGTAAATGGTTCATGCTCTTGTGGTGATTACTGGTAAACTGTATTTGTCAATCTGGTTTGCTGAAAGAAGCAGCACATGCTTAAAGAATGTCTCTATTGGTTGTTTTTGTTCACCATTTTTAATTATTCAAAATTCAAGTTGTTATGACTTCTGATTACTGTATGTTTCTCTTTTCTTTTCTACTTGATCTGTTAAAGTCAAGTTGACATAGATAAAATTGTTTCTTCTATATATATCCTCTGACCCCTGCAGTAGACTCTTTCTTATTATAATATTGATATTAATCTGACCAATGTTAGGATCAGCTATCAGCCAGGAGAATCAATCTAGTCACCATTCAAAATCATTGAAAAGAATTCAGGATTTATTTTTATTTTTTTTTAAATTTAGATAGTTGAAAGTGCGCAAGGGTCTAACTGCCTAAGCCGAAAGGCCTGAAACAGAGAATGTGTCAGACAAAAAGATCATGCAGGGGAGAAGCAATACAACCCATCCAACAGGGAGTAAAACAACATGGGTGTAGAGGGATCCACACTAACTGGAGAGGTAGAGTTAACTATTTGTAGTTGTACTAGGTGTGGTAAGTAGCATACAGATGCCATGTATCTCTGGGATCACATGCTAAGATTCTCTCTCTTGGCTGGTCAGGATAGGGATATACTTGTACCTTGGCGGGACAAGGTAGAGACATAATCTTCACCGCGACAAGCCTCTGTACTTATTCAACAGGTCTGAATATTGGCTTGTCTTGCGGGGAACATTGCTCAATGCTTTGTTACATTGGCTTTGGAGAGGTAATATGGAGTCCCTTGTCAGTTAGAATTTTGTTAATTCATGAATCAATTCGAGCAATGATACTTGCAAACATTTCAGTTTAAGTCTTTCACAATTTGATTATTTTTTTAATCTTCTAAATTCTCACGAGGAGAATGTTAGAAAATTACAAGTGAAGTGTGAATATCAATACTCTTTCAATTATTGTCTCCAATGAATTGTAATATGCTGCAGGCAATGTGAGTACTATTATGAGCAGAATCACAGTACGAAAAGAACAATTGAAGTGAACAATAAGGTACAGAAATTGCTTGCCTGTGATTTAAATCATCTGAAAAACCTAAAAATTGTACATATATAATTCTCAATGAGATGAAAGAGTGTTGCACGCTCATGGTTACACCAACACCGGTCAGGGATTCTCTGTCCCAAGAACTTTTGCTATTCTGTCTCAATTCAATCACATCCATCTGATCATATGAGAATTTGACATATGAAATCATGAATCATAATCAAACAACTTTGAACAATTGGACCAGGAGGAGGGACAGAGAGTTTTTAGGACACAAGATCCTCAGCCACTTACACCCGTTGACAAATCTTGTATTGAACGATAGTAGACAGACAGACAGAGAGCAATGACTTGAATTTCACATTGAGAAGCTTAAATAAAGCTTGCCAAGAATCTTTGTTTGCAGTTAGATTGTCATACTGTGACCAAGCTGAGATCATCATGACGGATCGACATCATCAATCATCATGCAAATTCAAAGCAGCTCCTGCTTAGAAGAATACCTCTCCAGGTTTTTCTTGTTTGCCAATTTTTTCAGTTGTTAAAAATTCGTAATAACTAAGATTTTAGTTTTCTTTTCAATCAAGCTCTTTTCCGTTTTTTTCGTATTAGTTTCTCTTTTTTTCTTGCTGTATGCAATGTGGTATACGCAATTTACTCAGTTTCTTTGAAAAGCATAGAAATAATTAAAGAAGTTATCATGCTCTCTAAGTTTCTGTTTGGATAGTTGTGAATTTCAAATCAAGGGATTTGAGATTAAATGAATAAAAAAGAATAGAACAAGATAAGTTGGGCTAGATGATATATACATTTTAGTAAGATCCTTATACCTATAAAGAGAATCCTTAACATAATTTCAAATAACTAGATTTATATAGGTAATTCAAATCCATCATGATAAAACTATTTAACTCAATCTTGAAATTCATAAGTAAACTATCATATTTAAATTTACGTCATTGTCGTTGAATGATTAAGCTCAAGTCCATTGATTTGAAATCTACATCTATCCAAACAGAACCTAATAGTTGTATGTTTTATATGAGTTGGGCATTAATAGTTTAACATGATATCATAGTATAACATATGGAATAGATAAAAGGAAACTGCACTTGTAACCATAAGATTCAAACTCAGACCCACCCCCTCAGAGAGGGGCTGAGGGTGGCAACGAGGTTGGGGGGAGCGGTTGGGTGGCAGAGGTGGAAGGTGGGCAGGGTGACGGTGGCATTGGGGATCGGGGAAAGGGGCTGAAGGTGGCAAAGTAGGAATTGGTTGGCGAGCTAGCAGATGGAGTTAAAAGTGATCAATTGAGCTAGTTTAATTACTCTAATATGAGAGAGGCTGACTATAGTCCAGATGCCGTTGAAGTTTAGGAGTACAGATTTATTTAAAAAGATTAGTATACGTTGGGTATATAACCTCATCACATGAAATCATTAATACAAGATGCTCATCAAGCGCAAAATTCGAAGAACGGTGCTTGCTTGTATAATTGATCAATGTGCTCAACATTATCAATGGTCATTAAACTTACAGGTCAAACATTTATTTCAAAGTTTAGATCTGATTCATCCTTGATCAAATAAGTAAGATATGATTTATAGAAAGAATCAAGCTTTAAAAAAATCATCTTGATTGTTGTTACATTAGCAACAAAAGCTGAGTGCCAAAGTTTAAATTGGACTGATAGTTTTAGAAATTTGAACAAGACCAAAATTTCAAGTATATACAAATTCAGTTTTTTTACTACTGTATTGAGAGTCTCGAGACCTTAAAATTTTTACTAAATCCCAATTATCCCAAGCTTAGATAAAAATAAGACTAATTGAAACCATTTATCAAATTATATCACAAACAAATGTAAAAGAAATCAAACTTTTACAGAAGTGAGAAGATTTAAACCCTAAGCAGATGCAAGATTTTGGCTATGGCGGTGAAATTAATCAAGCTACTCCAGTCAACTCGATATAATAACAAGTCAAATTCAAATATATTTTGAAGCTTGTTAATTTTGTAAGATCCACTTGGTAAGTTTATATGTACTAAAAAAACTCAAACTAAAGTTCGGTTCGATTAAACTTCATAGTGTTAAACGAGCTTAGAAAACTTAATGAGCTTGAAAACTAAACAATACAAACTTAATCACACTTTGAAACTTATATTAGGTTTTCAAATAAAAATTGAGCATCTTAGCTTGTTTGTAGTTCTAGTTTTGGCCAACAGACAAATTGTAGTTCTAAAAAATAGAACAAATAAAAACCAAAAAGGATAATAAAAAATTGAAGTATGCATTGATAGGCTTCAAGTAGTTCCAAAATCCAATGAATTGTGAGCTTTATATTAGATTAGAGACTAAAAAATTACTAAGTGGGCTCGTAAACTTGACCTTTGAACAGAATTTTTTTGGATCATCTTTATAAGTAATTCATTTTTGGTGTCAATAATTAGAGAAATACAGTGACATTATACTGACCGATGATACCGACACAACACCCCTCTATATGCATACACATTATTATAATTATTATCATTATCATCATTATTATTATTACACTACCTCAAGTGCTAATAAGTTCACCGGGAAGCTTCATTAGTTCAATTTCTCTTGTTTTGTTATTTATTTATTATTTATTGTGATATGAACAACTTGCTACAGCTGTAGTGGTGTAAGTCTTATTTTAATGCTTTTTTATTGCGGATTTTAGTGGCCTTTTATTATTATTTTCTTGTGTTTTTTAGCTTCTTGAATTGTTAATTAATGGAATCTTATTCAAAAAAGTTACAACAAATCTCCATCACAATGACTTGTACAAATTTCATGTGATTGAACTAAAATATTACATTAATTCAATTCAAAACAAAATCGATTAAACTTCATTAAGTACTAAACGAGCTTAGAAAACTTAATGAGCTTGAAAACTAAATAATATAAACTTACATTTTGAAACTTACTTTTGGTTTTCAAAAAAAAATTGAGCATCTTAGCTTGTTTGTAGTTCTAGTTTTGGCCAGCGGTCAAATTGTTGTTCTAATAACTAGAACAAATAAAAATTGAAGTATGCATTAAGTTGTTCCAAAATCCGATGAACTGTGAGCTGTACATTAGATTAGAGACTAAAAAATTACTAAGTGGGCTCGTAATCTTGACCTTTGAAAATATATTTTTTAGATCATCTTTATAAGTAATTTATTTTTCATGTCAATAATTAGAGAAATATAGTGACATCATAACTGATGATATCTACACATAGGGCTGTAAATGAACAGAGCTGTTCGTGAATAGGCTCGAGCTCGGCTCAGTAAGAGCTTGTTCAAACTCGGTTCGGTAATTTTTTTTTACGTTCAAGCTTGAGCTCGAACTCGTTAAATTTTTAATAAGTAAGCCTAAACATTCTAAAGTTCGGCTCGTTTAATATTTATTATTTATATATTAAATAATATAAAAATATGTATAAAAAATAAGAGAAATATGATATTTATATATTTAAAAAATATAAATGTAAATAATAGTTAACTATAGATAGTATATTTATATAATAGTGGTAGTAAATATTATTATTTTAGTAAAATATGAATTTTTTTTTTTAAGTATGTTTATATATATTGCATATATAATTGTATAATCAATGTTTTAATTGTAACTTTAGTTTCACATACAAGTATGAATTTATAAATTTTTTGGCTCGTTAAGGCTTGTGAACAGGCTCGAGCTCAAGTCGAGCCTAACCCAACTCGGCTCGAGCTCGGTTCGTTAAATTTTTATTTAGATCGAACTCGAGTTCGTTAAAATTTTAATAAACAAATCTAAACATACTAAAACTTAGCTCGGCTCGTTTGCAGCCCTATCAACACAGCACTTTCTATTTGCACACACATTATTATTATTATTATTATTATTATTGTTATTTTTATTACTTTTAAGTGCTAATCAGTTCAGTGGAGAAGTTTCATCGGTTCACTTTCTCTTCTTTTGTTATTCGGTAGTACTACATATATTAATTAGTATACTAATATTAGTTATGATATTATCATTGATCCCACTAATTATATAAATTTTAAATTATGTCACACCATCAATTGATACACTAATTAATATATTAATTAATGTATATAACATTATTTTTTGTTATTTATTTATTATTTATTGTGATATGAACAACTTGCTACACCTGTAGACTGTAGTGGTGTGATTATTACGTAAGTCTTATTTTAATGCTTTTTTATTGTGGATTTTAGTGGCCTTTTATTATTATTCTTTTCTTGTGTTTTTTAGCGTCTTGAATTTTGAATTAATGGAATCTTATTCAAAAAAGTTATAACAAAACTCCATTACAATGATTCGTACAAATTTCATGTGATTGAACTAAAATATTACATTAATTCAATTCAAAACAGAACACTAACCAAAATTACACACAATTGCCACAAAAAAATAAATAAATAAATAAATAAAAATTAGTAGACTATCCTCTAACTTTTCTTTTGTACTAAGCAGATTTTTGGATAAATTATAAATACATTCCTACAATTTGATTAAAATACAAATCATCTTATGTGGTTCTGAAAATTACATTCCACCCCTTAAAGTTTCTAATTTTATAACAAAGCGTCCATTTTGTTAATAAATTATCAAATTAATTAACAATTTTTAATAATATTATAAATATATTTTAATTGATAATTTAAGTAATTTTATTATCATATAAGAAAGCAATAATGAATTTTATTTTTTTAGTTATTATGTTAAATAAAAAATTTTGACAAAGGAGTATTTATAATTTTTCAAATCACATGAGACAATCTGTATTTTAAACAAATTTCAGAGGATGTATTTGTAACTTATCCTAGATTTTTTTAATTTCTCAAAAAATTTTGGAAAAAATTCTCTACAAATAAGTTTTCAAAAGTAGTCAAACCAAACAAATTTTTTCAAATTTTTTTTCCAAAACTTGTTTGGTTTACAAGTTTTTCAAACAAATCTCTCACTTATACACATCAAATCAATCACTTTTTCCAAAACTTTCCCTCAAAATAATTTTTCAAAACATCTTTTGAAAAAAAACTAAACCAAATAAATTTTCGTACTTTTTATCTCAAAACATGTTTCTCAAATACAAACTAAACAAGCCCATGAAACTCACAAATTATGCATAAATCATAGATATGAGAGTTAAGTTTACTCATATTATGTTATGAATAATGCTACATATAAAGAAAAAAAAAATTTATATGAAAGTGTATAGAAACATCAATGTGACACATAAAATGTATTTGGGCTAACACATTGATTTTTTTTCCCGCATTTCTATGCGTACGCAATTTTATTATTATGTTATTTTAATGTCTTCCTTTCAAATGTCAAAATTTTATTACACAAAATTCATAAATAGAATAGTATTTTTGTTATATTTTCCATAAAAAACTAGAACACTCAAAATTGTCGCTTAGAATTTCAAGAATACCATTACTATCACGACCTCATTCCGCCTTTAGTAGAATGGTGTCGTGATGGCCAATAATTCGAGATTACCAAAGGCCAACTTATAAAGATTCATACACAATCAGAGTATACATATAGGGCTTACATGTGCGGAGGCAATAAATTTAAATCTAAGTAGTTCATAAGAGCTATGCATAGATCAAATGAAATGACATACATCTTAACATAATTTTACAACTTGGATACAAATAAAATAAAGTACATATTACATCTTGATCAAAAGGCTTCTCAAGCCGATATATACAAAAGAAGTGAATTAAAACTAAGAAACATAATCTTTAAGATGATACAAAACATGAATCAAAACATCTTGCACATAACATCTTAGGCGTCACCGCCTTCTTGCTCGCCACCTACATATATATAAAGGGGAGGGCGAGCTTGGATACTCAGTGAATGATATAATTAATAAAGGTTTGAATGAATGATATCCAAGATCTTTATCAAAATAATACATATCATAGCTTGTAACAAAACATGGGATGAATCGAGTTCATCAATCAAATCTTTCAAATCTTCTTGAGATGTTTAATAGCATCTACATAATACATGGGGGATGTCATTCCGAACAAAATAAGAGAATAATCGACCCGAAATCAATTAGATAAATTCACCTGCACAAGGCCGTCGGTGGGGCCATCCGTACAAGACCGTCAATGGCAGAGATCTCTCAAACATGGTGCTACATGGGCTTATAGTCCCCTAGCATGAAAGGAATTTCCAAGAATGTCATCAAAACAAGATAATATTTGATACAAAACTAGGGATAATCATTCATATTTGAACAAATACTTTTCCAAAACAAAGCAAAGCTTTATCAAAACTTTATAACATACCTTTATTAAAAATACCACTCATATACCTCTTGGGGTGTAGGGATTAAGAAAGGATCCAAGACCTACAAATACATAATAAAGTCTATTGAATGCATTTCAAGAAGACAAGAAGAGATGCTCAAAGATGGATATGAAATTTATTCTTAATAACAAACTTTACATGAATGAAAATGATTCCGGCATTTCTTTCCAAAACCAAGTCAAGACAAAGCAAAACATGCTGGGAGTTAAATCATTGTTTTTCTTCTAGGGAAAACATGCTGGGTGTAAAAACACTGTTTTTCATCTAGGAAAAACATATTGGGCACTAACCAGGTCTTGGAATAGATGCACAGAAATGATCTAGGAAAAAATGACCTAGTTGGGTGAACTCAGGAGGTCTTGGCTGAGGTCCCACACCTCTTGGCCGAGGTGTGGTTACCTAGGTTTCGGCGTGCAGCTGCCTGCCGAGGTGTTACAAGGTGTCGGCAAGGGTGTACCATGGTCGGCCTAGGTGTGCAGTGGTTAGCCTAAGTGTGCATGCAAGATAGACTAAGGTGCAAGTGATTATGCAAGGTAAGCCAAGGTGAGATATGATGCTTGGCCTAGGTGTGAGATCTAGGCAAGAGTGGTCTCGGTGACCACACCTAGGGAAAGGTGAAGTCTGAAAATCTAGGTTTCCTCCTTGAAGGACATGAAGAACATGAAGGACAAGAACATGAAGAACATGAATGCTAAAATCATAACTTCTTTATTCAAAACCTGAGATTTCATGAGATGAGTTTGAAAACATGGACCTGGGTACCCATACTTGAAGATCTTATGAAAACAAACACAAAAACATAGATCTTGATACAAGCTTTCGAATCAAAACATGATTTTTCTTCAAGAACACATGAATATCACTTTCTCTTTCTAAAACAAACTTTAAATCAATGCATGGCTCATGAATCATGCTAGATCATGCAATGTGATCGGATGAACATAAAGAATAACAAGAGTAGATCAAGAATCTAACTTCAAAACATGAATCTAACAGTTCAAGGTGTGAAGATCAAGCTTGGAATCTAGCTCTCTCCCTCTAAGAACTTCTTCCTCTTTCCTAGAGTTTCTCTCTCTTCAAAGGCAAAGATATGACAAATGATATGTTTTCTCTCTCTGTTGGCTGACTTAACCCTCTGTTGGGACACATGGCACCATCGGATTGGGTTTCCTCAAAAAGGTGACTGAATGACAAGACAAGAGCATGACAAAAGGCGTACAACAAGCAAGGTGACATGGGTACTCCGGCAAGTAATGATCTCGGATTATAACATAGGCTTCGGCAAGTAAGGTCTCAATGATCTCGGCTAGGAAGGATAACACTTGACCTACCTATGCCACACCTCAACCTAGATGTGCCACACCTCAGTCTAGGTCATACCAGTCCAGAAACAAGATCACTAGGTGCAAGGATCAAAGATCTAGGACGCCTAGATGATAACATCTCGGTCTAGATGATACACATCTCCACCAATATGTCAGGGTGAAGGTGGAGGTCAACCAAAGTGGTTCCAAGATGGCCCTAGGTGTTGACATGACCTAGGCTTAACATGACCTAGGCTTGAGACAGCAAGGAAGGAACAAAGCAAGCATACAACACTTAGACAAATCACATAAGTACAAAACAAGAAAGGGACCTTTACCTAGGCAAAACAAGTTTAAGTCTACAAATGCAAGCTTAACAAAACAAAATCATGCAAATGCACATGAACATGACTAAAACAAGAATGTGAGTAATTACAATTACTACATTCTAATTGTTTTTATAAATGAAAATTATGTTTACAAATCATTTTTTCTAAAGTAATTATATACATAATTTTTCTATAAAATATAATGTGACTCAATGTAAACTTTTATTTCCTCATTTTTATATTTCTCTCCGGTTAATTGTTTAGAACAATATATAAATCTTTCACATCAAAACAAAAAATTTATAAAACTGACTTTTATATACAAAGAGTCAAATTATTACAATCTTTTTTTTTTTTTTTTTTTTGTGACCATAAAGTTTCCAAACTGACATGCGTGTCATATTATGTAATGAATAAAATATGATAGAAGGAAAATGAATAAAATATTACATAAAATATGATAGAAGGAAAATGAATAAAATATGATAAAAAGATGATAAATGAAGTATATCATTATTTTATTTTTTTAAAAAAAATATTATACGTATAAACTTCATTTATGAACATTTCTTACAACCATAGGATAATAAAGAACTGATATTTGAAATGCACATATTAAAATTAAATAAAAAGCAGTCTAATTGTCACATCAATTTATAAATTAATTTTAAAAATAAAAAAACATAAGCCAAATTACATGAAATTTGTATAATTTGTCTCTTATGTAATAATAAAAAAAAATTGGTATATTCATTATTCTCAAAGTAATTAAGAAATTAACGTTTAATTTGAAATAATTTATTATCTTTTAAATTAAATATTTGAATTGATTTTAATAAATAAATTAAATTAACACAATGTAAAAAAAAATAAAAAATGTGAAAAAATTATAAAATTAATGATTCTTTTCTTTAATAATTTTCAAAGAATTATACGATTGATTGGTGATCTGTCAAACGTTGGCGCAAGGCATTCCAAAAATTTGACTTATATTAGCCGATAGAAACCTCTCAATCAAGTGCGGTGCCACTCACACTGTCCACAATCAACGCCTCTCCCTCTCTCTTTTCTCCTCTTTTTCTTTTTCTTTTCTTCTCTCTCTCTCTCTCTCCCCGTCTCTTTCTTCGGATTTTAATGCTAAAATGTTGCTTCCCATTTTCGGCCATTCACAATCTGAATTCGAAGCCATAAAGAAACCCAAAACTCTGGAACTCAAACCCACATTAAACTCTGCCCTATCCAACATTTCCCTACGCCACCGCACATTCTTCTTCCTCGTCATCCTCTTCCAAGTCTTCCTCGTTCTCTACATCACCGGAGCTCCTCATGTTTATCTCTCTACCCATCAATTCTCGCCGGTCTTTCACGCCGGCGATTGCGAGTCCCGTAAAATCTACGTATACGACCTCCCGCCAATGTTTAATTCAGATCTCAAGAACAATTGCAATAGCTTAGATCCGTGGCATTCGAAATGTGACGCGAATTTGAATGATGGGTTGGGTCCGCAAGCCACCCAGCTCGCCGGAATCGTACCGGAGAGTATTCTTCCGGCGTGGTATTGGACCGACCATTATTGGGGAGAGGTTGTGTTTCATAATCGGATGCTGAACTATAAATGTCGGACTCTGGAGCCTGAATCAGCTACGGCGTTCTATATTCCTTTCTACGTGGGACTCGCGGTGGGGAACTATCTGTGGGGGAATCATACGGCGAAAGATAGGGATAGGCATAGTGAGTTGATGTTGAAGTGGGTCCAGGAACAAAAATGGTGGAAGAGATCAAACGGGTCTGATCACATCATCATGCTAGGGAGGTTGACTTGGGATTTCCGGCGTTGGATCGACCCCAAATCGAACGGTGATTGGGGGTCCAGCTTACTCCACATGCCGGCAATGAAGAATGTAATTCATCTCTCCGTCGAGAAAAGCATTTGGGACCACCTAGAAGTCGCTGTACCTTACCCCACCATATTCCACCCCCGGTCCGACTCCGACGTCATCGAATGGCAAAGCTTCGTCCGGACCCGAACCCGGTCCAGCCTCTTCTCATTCGTCGGCGGCGCTCGCCAATCCATCAAGCACGATTTCCGAGGCCTTTTACAGACCCAGTGCCGCCGCGCCTCCCCCGTTTGTCGCCACGTGGACTGCGCTCGGGAAAACTGTCTCGACGGCACGACGGCGATCATGGAAGCGTTCCTCGACTCCGACTTCTGTCTCCAGCCGAGAGGCGATGGCTACACTCGGAGG
Organism: Camellia sinensis; assembly: GCF_055761805.1. Classification (NCBI taxonomy): domain Eukaryota; kingdom Viridiplantae; phylum Streptophyta; class Magnoliopsida; order Ericales; family Theaceae; genus Camellia; species Camellia sinensis. Next base: position 216,820,360 of record NC_138961.1, read on the forward strand.
TCGGTTTTCGACTGCATGATGGCCGGTTCGATCCCGGTTTTTTTCTGGCGGCGGACCGCTTATATACAGTACGAATGGTTCGTCCCTCCCGAGCCGGAGAACTATTCGGTGTTCATACCTCGGAAAGATGTGAGGAACGGAACGTCGATAAGAGGTGTGCTTGAGAAGTATAGCAGAGAGGAGGTGAAGAGGATGAGAGAGAAAGTGATAGAATATATACCCAACTTCGTGTACGCAAAGCCGAGTCAGGGGTTGGAGAAAACGAGAGATGCTTTCGATATCGCCATTGATGGGGTGTTGAGCAAGTTCAAGGATCACATCAACAGAGGGAGGCTTGGGAATGGGAAAGAAAGACAAACCATGTAAACAATTCTTGCCAATAAAGAAACACACTCTTTTTTTTTTTTATAACTTTATTTGTCGTAGATTAATTTATGTGTTGTATATACTTTTCCATTCTCTAATTTATGTGTTGTATTTTATTAATTGAATATTTTCACTTTTGACTAGGGTTACTGATAAAACTTTGAATAAAAAAAGCATTCTTTTCTTATTGGCATCGACTTTGGTCGAGTTTAAGGTAGGACTGGACCGTGTTGTTAGATTTGTGGGGGTTCATCATGAGTTCCGTTTTGATAATCTGAACCATTCAATGTGTAGAACTTATCGAGTACTATATGTCTGTAAAAAATCATGTTGATCGGATATCAATAGTTATGTGAACAAAACAGTTTTTTTATCAATCGTTAATTGTTTCACCGTTCATTTTTTTGTACAAAACTGATTTAATCACATAGCTATTGATATCCGATCAACGTGATTTTTTACAGGCATATAGTACTCGACGAGTTCTACACATTGAACGGTTCGGATTATCAAAACGGACCCAAAAAATGAATTCCATAAACTGAACTAAACGAGTTTAATTTTGATCTCAACTTGAAACAAGCTGGATCCTTTCTTATTTGTGTTTACTGATGGTTATTCTTGTTGAAACATTTTTTATTATTATTCTATATGCCAATTAGTGTGAAGAGATTGTGCTCGAATCTTGATTATGGCACATGAGAAGTGCATGCTGGTGGAATGAAACTGTCAAAATCATGAAAATAAAAATTCAAAAATTTTGGGTTCGTTTGGTTTGTATTTCTAAAAAATTTTTGAGAAATTTTCTCTATAAATAAGTTTTTAAAAGTAATCAAACCAAATAAGTTTTCCCAAAAAAATTTCTCAAAACTTGTAAACCAAACAAGTTTTCCAAACAAATCTCTCTCTCACACACATCAAATCAATCACTTTTTCCAAAACTCTCTCTCAAAATAATTTTTCAAAACATCTTTTGAAAAAAACTAAACCAAACAACTTTTCGTACTTTTTATCTCTAAAACACATCTCTCAAACACAAACCAAACATACCCTAGTTTCATGGAATTAATACACGGATGGAGCATTGACTTCAAAACGTGTTGACCTGTATTTGGTTTAACACCAAAATCAACTTCCAAACGAACGTGCTAATAGGAGTTATGCAAAGAGAATTGTTTGGAGAAGTATTTTTTTTATTATTATGAACTCCATTGCAATAGTGATACAAAAGATTACAAGGAGTTAGTGAGATATTTTTAAATTGAAAGCATTTATCTTTACAATCAAATAATGGTTGAGATTCACTTCTAAAATATAATGAATAATGAGAGAAATTTTTTTTAATGGGTTTGATGATTGAGATTCACGTGTCAATAGGTTCGATGACATATTTGATGAAAGAACAAAAAAAAAAACGTGGCGAGATCAAGTGTCATTGTGCAAATAAATCTCATTACGCGAATACCTTTGATTTTAATTTTTTTTTGGTTTTTTTGGTTTTGAATGTTTTAGATTGACTTTTTTTTAAACTAAAATAAAATAATGAACGTTTTGATTTAAAATAAAAGACTTGAAAATAGACTAAATTGTACAATTTCCATGTTGTGGGCCTATTTCAAGCTCACTTTCAAAATCTAAACCATTCATTATGCAAAGTCTTTCATAAAGATTAACAACTTAAAAAATAAAATTAATCGGATATCAATATCTATATAATTGGATCACAACAAAAAATAGATGAAAATAATGGTTTTAAAAATAAACTATCTATATTTTTTGAATGGTTTTGTAATCTGATCATATCAATATCAATATTTGGTCAACTTGATTTTTGCATTAATAATCTTTTTCACGAACCATACATGATAAATAGTTCAGATTATTGAAATAGGTCAGCAAAATGCAACTTATACAATACAATTTGTACGGGGAGCAGATATCCCGGCAAGCCCGTACTCCTTTCTTCCGAGCTCCGCTACTGTCCGATCACCTACGAGCAAATAACGGTGAGCTACCCGGCGGTGTGTGGCCGGAGACCCCTCCGACGATCAAGTTAGAACACATACACAGGGGATAGATAGAGAGAAGGGTGAGTGTTGAGTGTTTTGTGTCTGTCTCACCAAATTTTTTCCATCCTCTCGCATGGGGGCGCAAATTCGCTTATATACCTTCTGCGCCCCAAATCTACTCCCATTCGTATCTCGACACGTGGTGCTGCTATCCCATCTGTCAGCACAAATCTTGCTGGGCACCACCTAACCCAACTGCCCTCCCATTCTCCTGGGAGCTCGGCAGTCGGTCAGTACCATCTCGGCCATCGTCTGCCATGCTGCGCTTCTTGCCCAAGTATTCCAACAGCTAAGCTCAGATGGGGACCGGACTCGGCGGCATCTCGGCATAGCCGAGCTTGGGACAACTCACGCTTGTCCGCGATCAACCAACTTGCCGAGCAAACAGGTACCCCGGCGTCACAACCACGGATCCGCACAGCTCGGCCCCACACCCGTTCGGCCCAAATCTACACGGCGCAACTCAGTCTGACCCAAATCTGTCCGGCCCCTACCACGGCCCAATCCAGATCATAAATCTCCCTCTCACAATTCATTTTTATAAACAAGAGCAAACTCTTGCCTAAATTGAAAATATCACAATAAGCTACATCATTCTATATAAATATTGTGTATAAAAATTTTATTGTATATCATTAATCTCAAAATATAGTTAGTTAGTACACACTAATTATTTCTACAAAATATTTTATACAAGTAGGAATATAGAAAAAAGAAGAAAAAAGAAAAAAAAAAAGAAAAAAAAAAAAGGTATACAATGCTACTTGTTAGACTCAGTAATTTGTATAAGAGATGATTGACTAATGATTATCGATTAAAAAAATAAATAAAATCAGATCAACATCAAAGCTAAAAAAATGTACAATAATTCTAATATCACATAATTTCTAGCTTACTATATATTGATCATCTATAAAATAAAATAAAATAAAAAATTAAAAATCTTAAATGTTATATTGATATAATAATCATACTCGCATAATTTCAATCTTATTTTTATGTATGAAGTACACACATTATTAGATCAACATCAAAGCTTTAGAACTTGATTGTGAAGTCCAACTATAAATAAGAGAAAATCTAGTTCCAGATTGTGAAGTCCAACTATAAATAGAAGAAAATCTAGTTCCGTTAAAAATAGTCAATTCAAATGATGAAGAAGAAGTCCAATTTAATGGAGATGCATACTGTGGGGATATATTTTCTAAATACCAACACGTGGCATGGTGACGCCGATGTGTCAGTCGAGGTGCCACGTGTCGTAGTAGTTAGGCCGAGGTGATCTCGGAGTTGCCGAGGTTATCTCCGAAGATATCGGAATCCGAGATAAGCGGATAAGGGACAAGAGTCCTAAAATGGAGAGGGAACTCAACTTGGATATGGACAAGAGTCCTAGATTGGGAGAAGACTTCAGTTTGGGTAAAGATAAGACTCTTAGAGAGTTTATCCTAATCCCACTAGGAGTCCCAGATTAGCAGTAATCCTAAGTCCATTAGGGCCAGGCTCCTATTGGGACTAGGATTGTATTGGCTATAAAAGAGAGGCACCCCCATGGGTCTAAGGTATGCTTTTGATACTCAAGCTTGTGAGTTTAGTACTTGATTTATCTTTGAGAGATATACTGACTTGATCGTCGGAGTGCCCCCGGGTGGTCGAAACCACCGCGGGATTCTTATATTTCTGTTGTAGGTCAATCAGGTGCCATCTATTCTGCCGGTGCTCTCCAGCTGATTACTAGGCAGGCAGTGTGGTCAGAAAATTACCCACACAATTTGGCGCCGTCTGTGGAAACGAAGGAAGAATAGATGGCCAGTAACGGACAGCAGGAAAAAATTGGGGATGACGCTCCCGCCGGGAGTGGAAGACCAATTGACCTTGACATTGAAGGAGACAACCACAATACAGAAGCCCGTGACCAGGGTCACAGAGAGAAAGACGTCATCCAGGAGGGCGACACGTCAAAAAGGACAGACCAAGGAAAGTACTACAATGAAGATAACCTCCAGGTATGGAGGGACAGGTGCCTACGGAGGGATGAGGAAGTGAAAGAATTGGCGAACAAGTTGGCAGACCTTCAGTCAGTCGTTAACTTCATGATGCAGAATAATGTTATGCAGCCACCATACCCACTGCAAGATACGCCGATGCCAGCAACCAACACCCAGAAGGGCGGAAGAAAAACAATCCCCGAGGTCCCTCAGCATACCAGGAGCGGAAGGCATTCTCACCGGCCTTCCAGGGAAGTCGGACGAGAAGAGCCGAGGCAAGAAGAGTCCCGAAGGACGCACCACATGAAGAATCCGGAGCCCAAAGAACATCGGCATGTTCAGGGGCAAGCACTCTGCTTTGACACAACCCATGGAGAAAGATCCAAACGGGTCCACCACGAGGCCGAAAGCAGTGTACCAAAAAGACTAAAGTCCAAAGACAGCCGAGCTCCAGGGAGGAGCAAAGAAGACCTGAGGGACTACCTCAAAAGGAGGCAGCAGAATGTTGAAGCCGAGGTAAACTCCTCAGTAAAGCCGAAGACAGCCTTCTCGGTGGAACTGGACAAATTCGAACCGCCAAAGAGATTCAGTATGCCGAGGTTTCAAATTTATGATGGTAAGTCAGATCCAAACTTTCATGTTGGACTGTACCTGAATTCAATGGCGTTATATAGCGGGAACGAGCCGTTGCTCTGCAAAGTATTCCCCTCATCCTTTGGGGAAATTGCATCTGATTGGTTCCATAAATTACCAAAGGGAAGCGTAAAGACATGGGAAGGCCTGGCCGAGATGTTTGTGGCCAGGTTCGTGACCAAAAAGCTGCAACCCCTGAGGGTTGATGCTTTGATGGCTCTAAGAATCACCAAGGAAGAAGGCCTTAGGGCCTATGCGAAGAGGTATTACGAGGTGTTCAACCGAATACCCGAATGCAACCAAGAGGTAGCGGTCGTATCTTTCAAGAACGGCCTGAAAGATGACTGCCCACTACGGAAGTCTTTGGCAAAAACATTGCCAAAAAGCATGGAAGAACTCATTGCAAGAATTGAGAAGTACGCCAGAGCCGAAGAAGATACATCGGGAAACGAAGAGGTAAAACAAGAAAAGGGAAACGGCTCGCCGAAGCGAAGCCGAAGCAACAATGGGCCGACCAAACAAGAAACAGAGTTGAGAAATAAACAGGCGGTAACGACGGTATTCCGAATCCCAATCCATAAAGTCCTAGATCAAATTCGAAACCAACCTTATTTCAGGGCTCCGGCAAGAGCACCAGGGGAATTCATGGGAAGGAACGTTGGTAGACGATGTGCCTACCACAATGAAGAAGGGCACCCAACTCAAGGTTGCAGAGCCTTGAAAGCACACTTGGAGGACCTGGTGAGACAAGGCCTTCTGAGGGACCTGGTCGATGAAGCCAGGACAAGGGAAGAACAGGCAAGGTTGCCTCAAGCACCAGCAGCGCTGCCTCCCCCAGCACAACTACCACAAGCAGGAGGACCAAGGGTGGTTAATGTGATCCACTCAAGGGTCAACGAAAACGAAGTCAGAGGGGAGACCCAGAGGGTAAGACATTTACAGCATATTTACCAAGTCGGGGAGAAGAGACATCGGCCAGAAGAATGCCAAGGGCCGATGATAGCCTTTACTGAAGCCGACCTGGAATTGGTCCAACATCCGCATAATGACGCCTTGGTAGTATCCCTCCAGGTTGGGGAGTGCCAAGTTAAACGCATCCTAATAGATCAAGGCAGCTCTTGTGACATCATGTATGTCAGATGTTACAAGGAGCTGGGCCTTCACCCTGATGACTTAGAACAATCCAGCGGCCCGATGGTCGGCTTTAATGGAACGCCGACATGGCCACTGGGTGCAACAAGCTTGGAAGTACAAGCCGGCACTAAGAAGATCAAGACGGAATTTCTTGTAATTGACACGCCCTCACCATACAACATCATCTTGGGAAGGCCGTGGTTCCATGCAATGGGGGCAGTTCCCTCAACGTTGCATCAACTACTACGGTTCCCAACAGAGCATGGGATTGAAGAAGTCAGAGGAGATCAACTGCAAGCAAAAAATTGCTCCATGACAGCAATGAAGTCCACCTGTAGTATACGGGAGCCAAGGAAAGCAGAAGTTGAAGATGAGGACATAGAGGTCCTAGAAGACGTCGGGAAAGAACCAGCCGAAAAGAGCGAAGAGGCACTAAAAAAAGTTTTCGTCCAAGAGGGCGACGAAGAGCGCTTCTTTCTTCTCGGCTCAGGCTTAGCTAGAGAAGAAGAAAGAGAACTGGAGGATTTTTTGAGGGCAAACATAGAGGTGTTCGCCTGGACACCTTACGAAATGCCTGGCATTGACCCCGAGGTCACTTGCCACAGACTGAATGTCGATAGGTCGGCAAAACCTGTGATTCAACGAGCCAGAAGACCGACGTTGATGCACGTCGAAGCAGTAGAAGAAGAGATAGACAGACTCCTCGAGGCCAGGGCCATCCGAGAAGTTCAGTACCCAACATGGCTGTCCAACGCAGTAGTAGTAAAAAAGAAGAATGGCAAATGGAGGGTTTGTGAAGACTTTACCAGCCTCAACAAAGCCTGCCGCAAAGACAGCTTTCCTCTGCCCAAGATCGACCAACTGGTAGATGCTACCTCAGGACATGAAAGGATGAGTTTTCTAGATGCATACAGAGGGTACCACCAGATTGCCATGTACCCTCCAGACGAGGAGAAGACCGCGTTCATCACCCCTAAAGGCCTGTACTGTTACAAGGTAATGCCTTTTGGGTTGAAAAACGCAGGACCAACCTATCAGAGGTTAGTAACAAAGATGTTTAAACACCTGATTGGCAAAACAGTAGAAGTCTACATCGACGACATGGTCGTAAAGACCAAGGAATCAAAGGGTCATCTTACCGACCTAAAAGAGGTCTTTAACATACTCAAAAGATATCGGCTCCGACTCAACGGCTCGAAGTACGCCTTTGGAGTTGGATCAGGTAAATTTTTGGGGTATCTGGTAACAAGAAGGGGCATTGAGGCCAGCCCAGACCAAATCAAGGCCATCCTGGAATTACAGAGCCCGACATCGGCAAAGCAAGTTCAAATGCTTACTGGAAGGGCCGCAGCCCTAAACAGATTCATCAGCAGAAGCTCAGATAAGTGCAGAGCCTTCTTCAAACTGGTGAAAAAAGCCACAGAAGAGTGTGAAGCCGCCTTAACCGACCTAAAAAAGTACTTGACCACAACTCCGGTTCTTTCCAACCCAGTACCAGGGGAGGAACTGTTTGTGTACTTAGCAGTCTCAGAACACGCAATCAGTGCAGTGCTAATCCGAGAGGAAAAAGGGGAGCAAAAGGCTGTTTATTATGTAAGTAAAACTTTGGCCGACGCAGAAACAAGATACCTGCCACTGGAAAAATTAATGCTGGCCTTAGTAATGGCATCAAAGAAGTTGAACCATTACTTTCAGGCACACAAGATTGTGGTCCTAACAGAGCACCCACTGAAATCCTTGTTGCAACAAGGAGACTTAACAGGAAGGATAGCAAGATGGGCAGTAACCCTGGGCCAGTTTGACCTGGAGTTCAGGCCGAGAACAGCAATAAAGGGTCAAGTCTTGGCCGACTTCATCGCAGAACTCACACCTGAAACCATCGCACGTCAGGCTCCGTCGAGCCAAGATGAGCATTATCCCAACAAGCAAAAAGAATCCCAGCCAAAAACAAAAAAGCAAGAGAAGGAGAAGCTCAGACCCAACAGCATCTACATCGGCGATTCATTCAGACTATTCGTCGATGGAAGTTCAAACCGCCAGGGAGTAGGGGCAGGAGTACTGCTGATATCTCCAGATGGAGAAATAGTAGAATAGTCTATCCGTTTGGGGTTCAAAGCCTCAAACAATGAGGTAGAATATGAAGCATTAATTGCAGGTCTAAAGCTGGCAGCAGCAGCAGAAGCAGATGAGGTAATTGTTTTTTGTGATTCACAACTCATTGTTAACCAGTCAACAGGAGAATTTGCAGCCAGGGACGAAAGAATGTCGGCATATGCAAAGGAAGTCATCAGATTGGCAGCCCTATTTCAGAACTGCAGATGACTCCAAGTTAGCCGAGATGACAACACCCACGCCGACGCGTTAGCTAACCTAGCCAGTTCAATTCAAACTGGAAAAACAAGGACAATTATGATCGACTACATGTCGGCCCTGAGCATAGATAAACAGAGCACCGAACAAGAAGCATTGTGCATAGACTTGGGACCAAGCTGGATGGATGCAATCATTGCATTCATAAAAGAGGGGAAGCTGCCAGAAGACCATAAGGAAGCACATAAAATTAGACTGAAGTCGGCTAGATTCAATCTAACAGCAGAAGGCCATCTCTACAGGAGGTCCTTCACTGGACCACTTTTAAGGTGCGTACACCCTTTGCAGGTTGAAGATTTTCTTTACGAAATTCATGAAGGAATTTGTGGAAGCCATACTGGGGGTAGATCATTAGCCCACAGGGCCATTACCCAGGGGTATTGGTGGCCCTACATGCAAAAGGACGCCGAAGCCTATGTGAAAAAGTGTGAACAATGCCAAAGGTTTGCACCTTTGATACATCAGCCAGCTGCTGACCTAAACCCAGTATCCAGCCCTTGGCCGTTTGCCCAATGGGGCATGGATCTGGTTGGACAACTTCCCTAGGCAACTGGGCAGAGAAAATACTTGCTGGTAGCAACAGACTACTTTACAAAATGGATAGAGGCAGAACCTCTTCCCAAAATCCGAGATGTGGACGTCAAGAATTTTATATGGAAGAACATTATCACCAGATTTGGGATTCCAAGAGCAATAATTGCCGACAACGGAACACAGTTTGACAGCAAACTCATCAAGAACTTTTGTGCAAAATTCAAAATCAAGAACTATTTCTCAACACTAAGTTTTCCTCAAAGCAATGGGCAAGCAGAGGCATCCAACAAAGTAATTCTGGATGGAATAAAGAAGAGGCTGCAGGCAGCAAAAGGAAAGTGGGTAGACGAGCTGCCCAACGTACTTTGGGCATATCGAACTACGCCGAGAAGATCAACAGGAGAATCCCCCTTTGCCATGGCTTATGGCACAGAAGCAGTCATCCTATTGGAGATCGGCATCCCAGGGGTCAGAACCCAGGGAGTAGAGAATGGCACCAATGACGTACTCTTAGCCCGAGATCTGGATTTGTTGGAAGAACGAAGAGAGAAAGCTGCAATTCAGCTTGCAGTATACCAGCAACAGCTTGCCTGAGCTTACAACAAGAAGGTCAATCCAAGAGATTTTCAAGTCGGCGACCTAGTCCTGAGAAAAGTCGTCGGGAACAAGAAGGATCCCAGGGAAGGCAAGCTTGGCCCAAACTGGGAAGGACCCTACAGAATTACTTCAGTATTAGGCAATGGAACTTATCGGCTTGAGGACAATGAGGGCAAAGCATTGCCCAGACCTTGGAATACTTGTAATTTGAAATTTTTCTATCATTAGATGTACATCATTTTTTGGTCGATATCATCAATAAAGTCTTTTCAGAATTCTTTCAACACATATGATTGAGAATGATATGCATTGATATTTATTGAAGACATAATTAATGTGAACCCAAGTCAAACTCAGGTTCACATTGGGGGCAAAGCAGGCAGAGATTATTCCTTAATTCACTTGTTGAAATTTGTAGCAATTTACAAGTTGGAATTAAGCTGATTCCTTACCTTCACTTGTTGAAATTTGTAGCAATTTACAAGTTGAAGTTAAGCCGAGATTATTCCTTAATTCACTTGTTGAAATTTGTAGCAATTTACAAGTTGGAATTAAGCTGATTCCTTATCTTCACTTGTTGAAATTTGTAGCAATTTACAAGTTGAAGTTAAGCCGAGATTATTCCTTAATTCACTTGTTGAAATTTGTAGCAATTTACAAGTTGGAATTAAGCTGATTCCTTATCTTCACTTGTTGAAATTTGTAGCAATTTACAAGTTGAAGTTAAGCCGAAATTATTCCTTAATTCACTTGTTGAAATTTGTAGCAATTTACAAGTTGAAGTTAAGCCGAGGTTATTGCTTAAGTTCTCATAGCAATATATGGGTTGCTTAAACCCTAAGGAAGATGCTTAACACTTGTTGAAATTTGTAGCAATTTACAAGTTTATGTTAAGCCAACATATGATCACCCGCTAAGGTATACAGAAATTTACAAGTTGAAGTAAAGGCTAAGTATATTGCTTAACACTTGTTGAAATTTGTAGCAATTCACAAGTATGTTAGACCGAGATCACTGTTTAATACTTGTTGAAACTTGAGAAGAAGCTTGCAAAGATTACATTCAGTAGTATATGTTTTATACTTGTTAAAATTTATGAAAAGTTTGCAGGTCAGTATCTTGCCGAAGTAAAAGTTTTACAGTTATACGCGAGGTATATAACCCCAAGAAGATTACACAAAGGAAGCAAAATGAAAAAGCATGCAAAAATTTCTAAGTATAGAACTATGCAGAAGCAATCAACAGAACATCAGAAGATTAAAAACATTCATAGAAAGAACAGTTGCAGTTACATATAGAAAAAGCTACGTCGGCCATAAGAATGAGTTTTGCATTGTCCAGAAATTAAAAGAGAGTACAAAGTGCAAAGTGCATAAAAAGAAGGAAAAAGTACAAAAAACATTTTAAATCAAGACTCTTCAGTATTAGCAGCTGCAGGGACTGGGACCTCGGACGATTCTGGTGGAACCTCCTCGGCAACCTTTTCTGCTTCAATCTCAGCATCAATCTCAGCCAGCGTATTGTCCACATTTCTTACAACCAAAAGAAGGTCGGATGATAGTTGCCCGATGGCAATTTCCTTGGGTGCCTCCCCAACCTCATCACCCTCCTCATCCAAGGTTAAATCCATCACTTGCTCAGCATGAGGAGGGGACTTAGTTTCAGCAGCATCCTTGGGTTTTCTCACCAAGGCCTCATCATCATTTTTCCCTTCATCCTCATCCTCGGCATCAGCCTTAGTCTCTGATTCGTCTTCAACCTGACTTGGAGGAGGAAATGGTAAAGGAATGGCATCGGCATTACGAAAGGGCGAGTCAACAGGGAGATCAAGTTTTTTTATCAGGGACATCCAACCAAGGGAAAACCCCCTGTTGCATGCCTGCCTGACTTGAAGCTTATAATCCTCTGTGACGTCGGCCATACCCTGGGCGTAGGCCTTTTTATCAGCCTCTTTGACCTCGGCCTCCTTGGTGGCCAAAGCCTGCTAGAGCTCCTTCTCAGCCTGGGCCTTTTTCACTTCGGCCTCCTTCTTCTCAGCTTCAGCTACTTTTCGGATAGCCTCAGCAGACTCCACTTTCTCTTCAGCCAACTGCTGACCCTTAGTTGCAGCCTCGGCCTGGTCCTCCAGTTTTCTCATCTTTAATTCAAGAGATTTGATCTCCTTCTTCATGAAAGATGCTTCCCTCTTCATATCAACCAATCTTTGCCGATTTTCAAAAGATTGCATTGAAAATGAATGGGCGTGCTGAATGGCCTGAAGAAAAACAGAAGTGTTAGAAAATATTCTTAGTAAGAAACAGAAGGAAAAATCACAAGTACAAACAGGAAACACTTATTTGAACGGAGTGTTGGAGCATGAGAGCGTAATTCTCATACTCGCTGAGCTCAGCATTTCGTTCCAAATCCTTTGGAAGGAGAAGAGCAGTGCTGAGGGCGACACCAATGTTAATATCGTCGGCACTTTCACTGGCCATAATAGGCCTATCTTCCAAAGTTAGCTCTGGGGCCCATGGAACGTCGGGCTTCTTCGACGCCGAGGTCGTCGCAGACGATGACCTTGGCCTCTTTGATTGTGTAGACCCCGAGGGTTGGGTCTCAACGGATCTTTTTGTGGAAGCAGAGGTAGTCTTTTTGCTCTCGGCCAGTCGAGAGATAGGCAAAGCATCCTCAGCCTCGGCGTCAGTGGCCTTGACTTTGGGCTGAGCCTTTTTTACTCTCTTCGGCTTTGGTGGGGGCATCGCATGCGATGGTACAGCATCAGCGTCGGTTGGAAGGTCGGCAAGAAGATCTTGAACGACAGGCCTTGGACAAACCATCTCGGCAGTCTTTACAAGTCTTCGTCGACGTTTACGTTCTGGAATTGGTATTAAGTAGGGGGCCGAAGTGGATGGAAGATCAGCTGGGTCAGAGGTGGATCCTTGATCTGCTCGGGATGAAGACGCGATTACAGTTGTGGCAGTTGGTGGGGAAAGACTCTTTTTCTTCTTTTTTGGGACGTCGGGTAGTGTGGATTTGTATGTCGGAATGAAATTCAGCAACAAGGGAGCCTTGCGCTTGTGGATCGGAAGACCAAAAAGCTTCTTTAAGTCTTTCCAAGGAAGAAGGATTGACGGAAGTTCTTTGGTGGTTGATGAAGATCTGCAGGACAAGTAAACAGACATTAGAAACAGACAAAATTTTAAAGACTTAAATAAAAACAACTAAGTGTTGGCACTGGGCTCTTACCCTTGCCCTCTTTAACTGATCGAGGAAGAGGGAAGAGATGGACATCTTCGTCTGGGCCAAATTCCCAATTTCCCGAAGCGATAACAAAGTCATCCCCAGCCTCCTTGTTAGAGTCTGGGAGGTCGGCTACAATTTTGAACTCGGTAGACCTCGGCTTAAGGTAATAAACAAAGCCCCTTTCCTTCAGGTTGAGGGAGCACATTGTATAACAGTACTGAAGGTCGGCCAGGGTGATCCTAAGATTCTCCTGCCTAGCTAAAGCTATAATACCGTTAATCACCCTATAGGAGTTGATGGTAAGTTGCATGGGGTTCAGCTTGTAGAAATAAAGAACTTCACGAAACAAGGGATCAAGTGGAAGCCGAAGTCCACATTCAGTAAAGGCTACTATAGGAAAGGGCATCGTATGGTCTGTGGGCATGATGGTATCATCATCCCCAGCTAGCTTAAGGTGAACATCGGCTGGGATAGAGAATTTCTGCCTAAAGTATTCGAGTTTTGTTGGGATATTTACCCTATGCCTCCACATACCCATTACGTCGGCCTAAACAAAGAGGAGTGTGTTTCAAAAGATGGGCATTTTAGAAGGATTGCAAAAACCTCGACAAAGGCCTAGGAAAGGACTGATAAGGCTTGTTTCGGTTTTTCCTAAAACTTGAAGGTTCTACACACAAATCCCAAGCCTAAGAACTATAAAGATCAAGATCGAAGGCATAGATCTGGGACAGATACAAAAAACAGAAAACAAAGACGAAGTTTCAGATTCAAGAACAAAGATGGACTATCAGAAACACGAAGAATACAAAGGGTTAAAGGTCAAGAATTATGGCAAGAAAAGTGTTGAAACAGTGCAAATGTCCAAAATATAAGAGAAATCAAGCAACAAAGCAGTAATGGTAAAAACACATAAAAAGATTGGGAGTAAAAGGAACAGGGCCTTACCAGAACAAATGAAGTCGGAAAGAACGACGCCGAGAAATGGTAACGATTGCAGGCACGACGAAACGGAGGAAACTTCGCTAAGGTGAAGGGACAAAAAATCGCAGAACTTCGAGTTAGAACAATGGTGGATTTCAGAAAGTTTAGAGAGAGAGAATGCAAGAAACCAGAATGCAAAAAGTAAAAAAAGGAAACGATGGAAAGAAAAGTTTTGTCAAAAACGTGAAACGGCGGCAAAAATAGGGCATTTATTACGCCTAGAGCAACGCACGCGTCAGACGGCGCAGACGAATGACAGACAGGTTTCAGGCGCGTCACAGACACGCTCTAATGAAGACAAAACACGTGAAAGGAACGGTTAGATATGCATGACAGCTCATGCGCGTGGGAGAGTACGTTCGAAACCTTGTTCTCCGAGGAGAACACATCGGCTGGAAGTGGATTATCTCGGCTAAACAGTTTTTGAGCCATCATTCAGAAAAGAAATGTCGAAATATCGATATAGGTTCCATCACCTCAGAATGCCGAGGTAATGGAACCTAGGGGGCAGTTGTGGGGATATATTTTCTGAATACCAACACGTGACATGGTGACGCCGATGTGTCAGCCGAGGTGCCACGTGTCGTGGTAGTTAGGCCGAGGTGATCTCGGAGTTGCCGAGGTTATCTCCGAAGATATCGGAATCCGAGATAAGCGGATAAGGGACAAGAGTCCTAAAATGGAGAGGGAACTCAACTTGGATATGGACAAGAGTCCTAGATTGGGAGAAGACTTCAGTTTGGGTAAAGATAAGACTCTTAGAGAGTTTATCCTAATCCCACTAGGAGTCCCAGATTAGCAGTAATCCTAAGTCCATTAGGGCCAGGCTCCTATTGGGACTAGGATTGTATTGACTATAAAAGAGAGGCACCCCCATGGATCTAAGGTATGCTTTTGATACTCAAGCTTGTGAGTTTAGTACTTGATTTATCTTTGAGAGATATACTGACTTGATCGTCGGAGTGCCCCCGGGTGGTCGAAACCACCGCGGGATTCTTATATTTCTGTTGCAGGTCAGTCAGGTGCCATCTATTCTGTCGGTGCTCTCCAGCTGATTACTAGACAGACAGTGTGGTTAGAAAATTACCCAGACACATACCATGACCATTAATAAGTTTAATCTTCACATGGATACATCATTAAAATACTTCGATTTGTCTAGGTACAGCTTTCAATAAGATGCTACGCGTGACATCCACTCAAGGCGGAGCAAACAGACGGTGCGCTTGAAAATAAAATTATTTATTTATTTTTTGGGACAGGGAAAGTAAGTATTTAATCAATACTATATAGTCAACATCTTCTTTTTTTAATATTTTTTAATTTTTTGTTTTCACCACATTTGAATAGCCTTGTATTTTTTTATTTTTTATTTTTTTGTTGGGTTTGATGTTTTTTTCAAGAACTCAAAAGGAAAAATTTGAAAAGAGGGTTTAACAGTTAAATGTAATTCGAAAGTAGCTAAATTTAAAGTAACACCTAAATATTCCAGTGAGTTTAGAATCGTCTGTCCTGAAAATTCTAGGTCCTTCTATTAACATTCTAAAAAAATTAACAAAAAAAAATTAAACCCAAACTAGTCCTAAGATTGGATTATTTTGAGCAGTAAAGTCAGAATTCTCAATAGTGCATCACAAATTTAATTGTTCACCAAGCATAGAAAGTTTTTACTACTTTTGTTTTGTTTTATTTTGTTTTTGTTTTTTTTTATATATATATACTAAATTATACTAATTTTGCTTGAGTTTTTGAGAATATATATATATATATATATATATATATATATATCTATACTATATCTATAAGCAAATGTAGTAGAGTATGAGAATTCTCCAAACCCTTAATATTAAATTCTTATGAATTCTCTCTCTTACGTGTCACCTCTCAAGTCTCTTCTTCCACTTTTTTTAATTTTTAATCATTTGTCAATTATCTAAATCTCAAAAGTCAAAAGGATTATATATATTTAAATAAAATGATAAATATTTAGATATGAACAACAAAGAGATAAAGATAAACATAAAAAATAAAAAGATAGCTATTCAAATTTTAACCACAATACAAATTTTAAATATGATAAAATTCCATATATACCTTTTGTTTAAGCATAATATTAAAATAAAAAAATAGTAAGAGTCAAATAATTTTTAAAATAAAAAGGTAATTATTTATATATGAGCAACAAAAAAATAGTGATGAAAGAATATACAAAAATAAAAATATAATTATTTAGATTTGAACTGGAAAATGAAAATTTAAATAAAAGATAAAAAAATATTTAAATAAAAAAAAGGATTGAGATTGGGATATAAATATCCCAAAAAGATAATAATTTTTTTAACGATCTATATTTATCTTTTGTTAGTTTGTTATAGAATTCTATATATTTTAGTTTAATCTTTTTAAAGTTTATCTTCAAGTTGAATTTAATATTTTATTTTTTAAAATCATCAATTAATTATCCATACAAATTTTAAACATGATAAAATTCCATATATATCTTTTGTTTAAGCATAATATTTTCAATATAAAAACAAGTTCCTGTAAAAGAAATCATGAACAGAAGATTGGGGGAAAACAATCAATATTGAGCCATTTCTAATCTTTTTTCGGTGCCTAAAAATCTTAAATATTTCTTTTACATTTAAAATGTGTACTTGCATGAGTTTTTGCATTTGCGAGAAAGTGAGTTTATATAAAAGGATGTTATTATTTTATTTTTAAATTTTTTTGTTACAATTTGTTTTTTTCCTTATTCCTTTCTTTTTGTTAATAATGTGTCATTTAATTGAGATTTTTTTTAAAATTTTTATAAAAGTGCTACTATTATCAATTTGTAACTCTCTCACTTATTGATTATTTGTGTTTAACTTTTTTTTGGTGTAGATGTTAGATTAAAAATGAAAAACACATCAAAATTTATTGGATATGAGCTTATACTTTAAATGTATTAATCAGTTGATTTTTTATTATTGATTATCCTATTGAAATAACTCATGATTAAATTTATTTTTAGGAACTTATTTCCTTTGAGATTTAAACCACAAATTTCTTCTTCTTCTTTTTTAATTTTTTTTTTTAATTTAGATTCAAAGTTTGAGCAAATGGAAGATATCTCATAATATTTAAAATGTTTATTTGTTTTTGAATAATTTAAATATTTATATTCTTTATGTTTATCAATTCAAGTTTAATGCATTTCCAAACCTTTTTTTCTTTTTAATCATTCCAAACCTATTTGTGTTTAATGAATCAATATAACCACAAAAAAAAAACAAATAGCATGTAAAAAAATTTTAACCATATAATGGGAATTAAAATCAATTTTATTTTAATTTATTATATTATATGGGATGATTAATGTAATATCTACTATTGATTAAACAAAATTAGTGTTACTTTTATTTAATATATTAGTCATTTTGATTAATTACAACATGCCTTTGTTACTCTACTTTTGATTGTCTGAAGTAATTCTTAGATAAATTAGTTATTATATGTGTGATGATTTACTTAATGTATGATAGTTTTTAAAAAAATTCAATAATGTGAAATATTAAATATTTTTTAATGATGTGAAATAAGATTTACATATACAAACTAAATAAAATATTAAAAAATACAATCAAATAACAAACTTTTTTTTAATGATTATTGACTTTTTAAAATCTCGTGCATCGACGAGTGACCACTAGTATATATATATATATGTATGTATTAAGGCCTATTTTGGCAAGTAAAAAAAAAGTCAGTTTATTAACTTATTGACTTATTTGAGTTATACCACCTCTATATTTTTTTGAACGTTTTTTTTTTATTAAAAAAAAAGTCAAAAAATTAACTTGTTTCTTACTTCCTAAAATAGGCTAGTTTACAAGTTTGACATAATTATATTGAGCTCACTTAAAATTTTAATTAAATAACACTCCACCTCATTTTTCTCTTTAATTCTTTAATTGTATAAATGAAAAAAAAATTATGTCATTTATTTTATAATGAAATATATATTTTATCTTTATATCTACAAAATATCAACATTAGTTTCGATTACGGTAACATTACTTAAAAAAAAGCGATACGTGTAATTATATTAATTTTGTGATTTTTTTTTTTTGCTTCCAAATGTTAGAGGTTGTCAATGTATTATTATTATTATTATTATTATTATTATTATTATTTTTTTTTTTTTTTTTAACTTCAAGTTTGTACTTCTTTTTTTGGAACGCGACTTCAGGTTTGTACTTGAAGTGCCAAGGTGAGCCAGACTTGCATTACCAATCCCATAGGCACAATTGCCATTATATTGTGGACAAATAAAGGGGGTGTTTGGGAAGAAAAAAAATAGCTTAATTTAGGTTAAAATTCACAAAAAGATAAAATAGGCTAAAATAGTTAATAAGACAAAATATCACATCAAACCCATAATCATTTCACTTTTTCTCTCACAAACATCACATCCAACCATAAAAAAATCCAATCATCTTCTCAAATATAAAAATTTTAGCCTACTAAAATAGCCAAAAACTAAAATAGCAACTTCCCAAACAAAACCAAAGAAGGTGCCTGGAAATTGACTACTTTGAAAGCTTTTTAACGTTTTACAAAAAGATATGTAAAAATATAAATAGAATGATTTGATAATTTATATTGACTTTTTAATTTTTTTAATTAAAAATTCATAATTCCAAACAAGATAAAGTGTTCAAAAATTCAAATTCCCTTCACTCTTTTATGCTAAAACAATATAAATGAAGGATTAACACTATGGCAGAAGTTACTCAAAATGTCTGTCACCTAATATTCACTAATTTAAGTTCCTACAGATGTCCAAGAGAAAAAAATAAAATAAATAGATAGATAGAAGAGAAGAGAAGAGAAGAGAAGAGAGGAGAGTTCTAAATTTTGCAGCTAAATACATAACGTTCTTTAGCGGGCAAAGGCCCAATATAAGTGGACCTTTAGATTACAATAGAAGGAATGCTGTCTAGTTTAACCCAAAGAAAAAATTCAGGAGATGACCTACCTAGGCCCAGATGCCCCAGACCGAAAAAAGCCCAGATGCAAATTTTTTTCCACTTATTTTGCAAGAAAAAGTGGGTGTTTGGGAAGTGAGTTTTTATGTAGGTTTTTTTAGTTGTACGATATTATTGGAGAATTTTTTTTGTGTTTGAAAAGATAGTTGGATTTTTTTTGGGGTTGATGTGATATTTGTGAGAGAAAAAGTGAAATGATTATGGGGTTAGATGTGATATTTTGTTTGGATGTGTTTTTTTTTTTTTTTTGTTTTGTAAAAAGTTTGTCTTTTTGTGAAAAAAATCAAAAAAATACCAAGTTCAAGACTTCCCAAACACCAATCGATTAACAAACTCGAAGTAACTATTTCACATGAGGTGAGTCTCATATTTTTATGACACACACGCTAAAGAATTGTGTCTAGTTACATGATTGATTAATAAGTCCTGGTTTGGCATTTGTTGTAGGCTAAATAATCATATATGGATAAAAAAAATACTACAAAATCATAAAATGCCAAAACACTTGTGTTGGAATGCAAAATCACCAAACTAACCCATATACAAACAAAAAATCAAAAAAATATCATTTCTAAGTGGAGGGCAATTTTGCCATTTCACTTTGGGAACATCATTTCCAATGCAAAAAAGCTAAAATAGTCAAATAAGAAAATCACACCAATAAAAAAGTCTTAGGTTAAAAAAATCAAAAAAATTAAAAAATTAACTAAAAAAGTCATTGCCAAACGAACCCTAAAAGAATTGATTTTGCAGTGTGATTAGTTGTTCGAGAGGAAAAAAAAGGAATTCATTAAGAAATAAAAAATCAACAGAAGAAGAAAATGGTGAAAGAGCATTGTATGAACAGCTTTGGAAATAAGCAAGTGTTTCACGTGTTTTTGTCCTTAGAAATTAGCGTGCTAATCCATATTTAGTGATCAACTTTGGTATTAAAAGATCCATAAGATTTCCTCATTCCCCACCATAAACAAGTCAAATTTGCTTTCATTTTCAAGTTCCAACATGGTATCTTTTTTATCCGAAACTCAAGCAATCTTTATGAGTTTGGATTTTATTTTATTTTATTTTTTAACACAACAATAATCTAATTTCTTTGACACAAATTGGTTTTGACTGCCTTTAGGCCATGTTTGTTTGGACGGACTAGATTAGATTGAATTAACATTCTCATAACTAATAGTTCTAAGACTACGAATCCTTTGGATTATATGTCCTATCTTATGTTTGGATTGAGTTAGGATTATATAAGGAGAGACTAACAGTGCAAGCTTTGGTTTAGTCCTCTAATTTATATCCCACCCCCTCTATAGAATTGAATAGTCCATCATATGTGGGATACCATATCCGGATGGATTGTTAGTCCGTACTTCGATTATTTAACCAAACATATGATTAATAATTTTATTAGACTATTAGTCCAATCCCAAGCTCATATCCACCCAAACAAACATGACCTTAATGTTACCGACTGATTTTATTTTATTTTTTCTCACATTAAAATATGTCAATAAAATATGTAATTCGGTAATTTGAATTTAAAACTAAAATAAAATAACATTAAATATCTTGTAATTTTTTTTAAAATCATAAATATTTAAAATAATGGCATTTTGTTACAACTTTAAATTTAAATCATTCAATGATCACAATAAAACCAAGAAATACACGACAGGGAATATTACTTTTTTTTTCCCACACTAATCAGAGCTTTAGTTTTGTTTCCCTTGCTTGAATCTTGGAGAATAAAACTCTAGTTTGTCGGTTTTATAACAATTATTAAAGCAAGAGTGTGGGGCTATGCATATCTTCTTTCTCTTGTTAAATCATAGTTGCTTCTCGCTTTTCTTTTCATTCTACCACGAGAGTAAAATGTAAATAAAATTTAATTATACTTTTTTTTTTTGTTTCTTATTTTAAAACTCTATCAAATTTTATAATCCAACCTAATAATAATATTTTACTGCACAAAATCAATGGCATCTTTCACGATATCTAATTTCAATTAAGTAAGAGGTAAATAAAAATATATATATATTATATCACATATAATAGTGAAATAAAAAAATACTCATTAAAAATATTTTATCCACAACAATAAAAATGAGTAGAAGAAGAGAAAATTACATCAAGTAACAATGAGTTTCAAATTCAAAATACTCAATGAAAGTATTTTATGTGCAAGACCAATCTAATTTAATTAATTTTCACTAGTATATATTTGCATAGATGAGAAGAAGACAACTTGATAAAGGACCCCCCAATCTTGACTTCAAGGACAGGACAATGGACCTATATAATTTTGGATGTTTGTTAGGGATGATACCATTTCCTTTATATTTGGCAATACAGACACATCATTTTATATCGTTTACTCACAATAAAATTTTATTATTATTCATAGACAATATAAAATGGTGTAAAAAAATATTATCCCCTATCCTACTCATTTGGCAAACTTTCAATGAATTCCTCTACTTTCACTGTGCTAGATTTTAACCTTAAACTAATCAATGCTGTATATTATGAGAAGTGCTATTCTAATTCAAAGGTTAAATCTATTTTTCAAACTTAATGATATAACAACTTAGTTAAATATGTAAGGTAATTTTCTTATATGCATTTGTGTGTGTCAATTTCTGACCACACTGCCAACTCAGTATTCAGCTGGAGAGCACTAGCAGAATATATGGCGCCTGATTGACCTGTAACAGAAAGAAGAGATTCCGGCGGTAGTTCGTCCACCCGGGAGCACTCCAACGATTAAGTCAGTTATCTCTCAAAGATAAATCAAGTGCTTAACTCACTGTTCAGAGTATAAATTGCGTACCTTAGACCCGTGGGGGTGCCTTTCTTTTATAGCCAACACAAACTCAGTTCCAATAGAAGCCTAACTCCAATGGACTTCTGCTCAGTGCTTATCCTGGACTCTCCAATAGATAAAGATAAACTCTCTAAGAAATTTATCCTTATCCAGGCTGAAGTCCTTCCTTACTCTAGGACTCTTGTCCTTTATCCGCTTATCTCGGATTCCGATATCTTCGGAGATAACCTCGGCCTAGCCGAGATCACCTCGGCGTCACGACCAGGACACGTGGCACCTCGGCTGACACGTCAGCGTCACCTTGGCCACGTGTTGGTACTCAGAAAATATATCCCCACAATTGTCCCCTAGGTTCTATTACCTCGGTATCCTGAGGTGATGGAACCTATATCGTTCACGTCGATTATCTTGCTGTATGATCCATTTACCGAGGTCGTAACACACCGGCTTCTTACAACCAAATCTTGTAGTCTGTCTCATCAAGGTTTCAGAATTTTTAACCAAGATTGTCCAAGTTTCTCAGCCGAGATCATTCTCAAGGCCGAGGTACTGTCCCATAAAATCAAGAATTCCAAGAGCTCCCTCACGCGTATGAGCTATCACGCAAAATAAACCAATCGTTTCTGCCACGCGTTTGTCCTTCACTAGACCGTGTCTGAGACGCGCTTGTAAGCCGTCTTGCGTCTGGGTGCGCAGTCTGACCAATGCGTTGTTCTAGGCTCATCAATTTCCTTTCGCCGCCTTTTCGCGTTTTTGACAAAACTAGTTCCTTGTCTCTTTGTCTTTTCACTTTACATAGTTATTTTTGAAGTTCTTTCTCTCTCTAGCTTTTTCTCCCAAGTCCTTCATTGCTGCTTTCTCGAAGCTTTCTGCGACCTGCCTGACTCTCTCCTCCAGCGAGGCTTCTGCTGTATTTCCTTGCTTCCGGCTACCGCTTGATCTCGGCGAACTCAACTCCGGCTTCTTTTCTTCAGTGAGTTACTGTTCTTCCCGATTTAACTTCTTGTTTCAGTTTCTTTTTTGCTTTACTGAACTCCACTGCTCTGCCTCTGTAATCATGCTCATATCTTTGATATTTCAACCTGTATCTTGTTTTCCACTACATGTTTGTCTCATGATTCTGTTTTTTCCCCATCTGTTTCTTGAATTCACACTGTTTACACACTTGTTGATTTTTGCCACTATCCTTAGTCTCGCGTCCTTGTGCACATTTTGTCACAGTTTACTTGATAGTTCACCACTGTTCTTGATTTTGAAACATATTCTTGTTTTTCTGTTTTCTGTGACTTCTCCAGATTCATGCCTTCAATCTTCGTTTCCATAGATCTAGGTTTGGGATTTGTTTGTAGAACCCACAAATTTTTAGAAAAAATTGAAACGATTCCCCATAGATTATGTGTATTTTTAGGCTTTAGCCGAGATCCCTAAAACCCTCCAGAACACTCCCTTCTGAAATCTATCTCCTCTAGTTAAGTTGACATCATGGGTATGTGGAAGCACAGAGTAGATACCTCGATCAAATTAGAATACTTTAGGCAGGAGTTTTCCATCCCTGCCGACGTCCACCTTAGGTTGGCAGGGGAGGAGGATTCCATTATGCCCGATGTGAACCTCATGCCCTTCCTTGTTGTTGCCTTTATTGAATGTGGACTTAGGTTTCCTTTAGACACCCTTTTCCGAGAAGTTCTCCATTTCTACAAATTGAACCCGATGCAACTTGCCATTAACTCTTACCGAGTTATCAATGGTATAATAGCTTTAGCAAAACAAGAGAACGCTAGGGTGACTTTGGCCGATATTCAATATTGCTACACCATGTGTCGCTTGAAATCGGAAAAAGGCCATGTCTTTTACCTCAAGCCGAGGTCTACTGAGTACAAGATCATTGCTGACCTCCCAGATTCAAACAAGGGTGCCGTAGACGATTATTTCATCATCTCGGGCAACTGGGAGTTTGCTCCAGATGAGGACCTCCACCTCTATCCTCTCAGTTGAACAATTTTTGTAGAGGGTAATAGTAAGGGTCAATTTTTACACAGACTTACTTTTCAAGCAGTTTAAGACTTACTCTTCTTGTATGTTCTAACGTCTGTGCTATTCTTTTTTGCAGTTCTTCCTCAGCCACCAAAGGGCTTTCGCAAGTCCTTCTTCCCCAGTAAGGATTTGAAGAAGCTACTGAATCTGCCAGTTCACAAGCGCAGAACCCCCTTGGTACTCAACTTTATCCCAACCTATAAATCAGTACTCCCCGACGTTCCAAAGAGGAGAAAAACCAATCTCCCCCTTCTGCCACAACTCCTCAAGCTGCCTCCACATCTCGGCCAGATCAAGGATCGACCTCTGATCCAACGGAGCAGCCGTCAACCTCGGCTCCATATCTGATTCCACCATCTCAACACCGTCGACGACGCTGAACTGCTTGACGTCGGCAATCCATTTTTCTACTCTGTCCATTTTTCTTCAAGCAATCCAGCATGCCCATTCCTTCTCAATGCAATCTTTTGAGACAAGGAAGGCGTTGGCCGACAAGACTAGGGAGGCTACTAGTCTGCAGAAGACTAATAAAAATTTGCAATAAAAAATGAAGACTTTGGCAGACCAGGCCGAGGCTGCTGTCAAAGCAAAAGACGATGCCGAAGAAAAAGCGGATGCCGCCGAGGCCATAAATAAGGTCCTTGAGGCTCAGAAGAAAGAGGCCGAGGATAAGATAGCCGAGGCCCAAAAGGAACTCCAAGACGCCTTGGCCACCAAAGACGCCGAACTCAAGGCTGCCGATGAGAAGGGATACAATGAGGGGGTGGTTGATGTCACGGCGGATTACGAACGTCTGGTGAAGCAGGCATGCAACAAGGGTTTTACCCTTGGTTGGATGGCTTTACTAAAAAAGCTTGAAATCCCTGAGGACTCCCCCCTCAGGAACACCGACGTCCTTGTCCTGCCATTCCTCCCAACTCCAAGCCAATCTGACGACGACTCTGAGTCTGAGGAGGAAGCTTTGGTGAGAAAGTCAAAGGAAGCTACTGGGGCCAAGTCCCCTACTCCAAATGAGCAAGTCCTGGACTTGACTCAAGATGAGGAGGGTGAGGAGGTTCCCAAGGATGCTACTCCTGAGAAGGCATCATCGGACGTGCCTCTTGCTGACAAGAGCCTCGATCAAACCCTTCAAGAAATAGATCCTGAGCTCGCGGCTGAGAAGGCTGCTGAGATGTCCTCCCAGCAGTCTTCTGAACTTCAAACCCAACCATCTGGTGTTGCTGAATAGTCTTAATTTTGATGTCCTTTTCTTTTGTATTTTGTACTTTTGTTTTTCTTCTTTTTGGAACAATTGTAAGCTTTGGCCGACATGTTATCTTTTGAATGTTAATACAACTTCCTTTCATGAATGCTTGTATCTTTGTCTTCTCTTTACTGCCCTTGTATGATTCCATACTTAGAATATTTTGCATATCTTCAATGCACACTCTAATTGTGTAATTTTCTCGGGGTGAAATACCGTGGCTATACCCACCAATGGTTTACATCGGCAAATATACAAGTACTTAGTCTGATACAACCTTGGTCTTTAACTTGTAAATTTTTCAGAAATTTCAACAAGTGTTAGACATAACCTTGGTTTAACTTCAACTTGTAAATTTTTCACGAATTTCAACAAGCGTTAAACATCATCTCGGTTTAACTTCAACTTGTAAATTTTTCTCAAATTTCAACAAGTGTTAAACATGATCTTAGTTTAACTTCAACTTGTAAATTTTTCTCAAATTTCAACAAGTGTTAAACATGATTTTAGTTTAAGTTCAACTTGTAAATTTTTCACAAATTTCAACAAGTGTTAAACATGATCTCGGTTTAACTTCAACTTGTAAATTTTTCTTAAATTTCAACAAGTGTTAGACATAACCTTAGTTTAACTTCAACTTGTAAATTTTTAACAAATTTTAACAAATGTTAAACATGATCTCGGTTTAACTTCAACTTGTAAATTTTTTTCAAATTTCAAAAAGTGTTAAACATGATCACGGTCTAACTTCAACTTGTAAATTTTTCTCAAATTTCAACAAGTGTTAGACATAACCTTAGTTTAACTTCAACTTGTAAATTTTTTATAAATTTCAACAAGTGTTAAACATGATTTCGGTTTAACTTCAACTTGTAAATTTTTCTCAAATTTCAACAAGTGTTAGACATAACCTTAGTTTAACTTCAACTTGTAAATTTTTCACAAATTTCTACAAGTGTTAAACTAATTTTAGATTGTATACTCTACCTTGCTACGAACTATTTTCCAACTTTCTGCCCCCCAATGTGAACTTAAGTGCCACTTGGGTTCTCATTATGCATGTATTCTAGAAACATCACCAACTATTTTATCAGTCACAAGTGTAAAAAATCAAGCTTTATTCATTACTTCGGCTAATAACAAAGAACAAGAAAATTTAATGATAAAAAAACTTAAGATTGCACGTATTCCAAGGCCTTGGTAACTCTTTGCCCTCATTATTTTCAAGTCGATATGCCCCATTGCCTAATCCCGAGATGATTCTATAGGGCCCCTCCCAATTTGGGCCAAGCTTGCCCTCTCTGGGATCCTTCTTGTTGCCGACGGCTTTTCTCAAGACGAGGTCACCGATTTGAAACTCTTTTGGGTTGACCTTCTTATTGTAAGCCCTGGCAAGCTACTGCTGGTATGCCGCCAGCTGAATTGCAGCTCTCTCCCTTCTTTCTTCTAGCAGATCCAGATCTCGGGCTAATAATACATCATTAGTTCCGTTCTCTACTCCCTGGGTTCTGATCCCTGGGATGCCGACTTCAAGAGGAATGACTGCTTCTGTGCCGTAGGCCATGGCAAATGGGGATTCCCCAGTTAATCTTTTCGGTGTAGTTCGATATGCCCAGAGTACACTTGATAGTTCGTCTACCCACTTCCTCTTTGCTGTTTGTAGCCTCTTCTTAATCCCATCCAAGATGACTTTGTTAGATGCTTCTGCTTGTCTATTGCTTTAAGGAAAGCTTGGGGTTGAAAAATAATTCTTGATCTTGAATTTTGCGCAGAAGCTCTTGATTAGCTTACTATCAAATTGTGTTCTATTGTCGACAACTATTGCTCTTGGAATCCCAAATCTGGTGATGAAGTTTTTTCATATGAAGTTCTTCACGTCCACATCTCGGATCTTGGCAAGGGATTCAGCTTCTATCCATTTGGTGAAGCAATCTGTTGCTACCAGCAGGTACTTCCTTTGCCCAGTTGCTTGGAGAAGTTTTCCAACAAGATCCATGCCCC
Organism: Camellia sinensis; assembly: GCF_055761805.1. Taxonomy (NCBI): domain Eukaryota; kingdom Viridiplantae; phylum Streptophyta; class Magnoliopsida; order Ericales; family Theaceae; genus Camellia; species Camellia sinensis. Next base: position 216,847,386 of record NC_138961.1, read on the forward strand.
ATTGGGCAAATGGCTAATGACTAGATACTGGGTTCAGGTTTGCTACTGGTTGGTGTATCAGTGGTGCAAACCTTTGGCACTTCTCACACTTCCTGACATAGGCTTCTGCATCTTTCTGCATGTAGGGCCACCAATACCCTTGGGTCATGGCCCTGTGGGCAAGTGATCTGCTCCCTCCGTGGCTTCCAGATATTCCTTCATGTATTTCGTATAAAAAATCTTCAACTTGTAAAGGATGTACACACCTCAAAAGGGGTCCAGTGAAGGATCTTCTGTAGAGATGTCCGTCTACTGTCAGACTGAATCTTGCCGACTTCAGTCTGATATTGTGTGCCTCCTTGTGATCATCTGGCAATTTTTCTTCTTTCAGGAATGCTATTATTGCGTCCATCAAGCTTGGTCCCATGTCCACACACATTGCTTCACGCTCTGTGGTCGGTGGTTCGATGCTCGGGCCTGACAAGTAGTCAACCATTATCGTCCTTGCCTTTCCAGGTTGTATGGCACTAATCAGGTTGGCCAGGGCATTGGCGTGACTGTTGTCATCTCGGTTGACCTGCTGTAGTCGGCAATTCTGAAACAAGGACACCAACCTGCCTACTTCCTTTGCGTATGCCGACATACGTTCATCTCGGGTTGCGAACTCGCTTGTTGTCTGGTTGACTATAAGCTGAGAGTCACAGAAGACTATCACTTCATCTATTTCTACTGCTACTGCCAGTTTCAGTCCTGCAATCAGTGCTTCATACTCTGCTTCATTGTTTGAGGGCTTAAATCCCAAAACGAATGGACTGTTCTAATATCTGTCTATCTGGAGATACCAGTACTATTCCTGCCCCCGCTCCTTGTCGGTTTGAACTCCTATTGACAAACAGTTGAAAAGAGTCGCCAATGTAAATACTGTAGGGTTTTAGTTTTTCCTCCTTCCTTTGTTCCGTTGCCCTCGGCTGGGCTCCTCCTTGCTTGTTTGGACATCGTTCACCTCGGCTCAACGGAGCCTGATGTACGATGGATTCTGGCGTGAACTCCGCCACGAAGGCCTTTGATTGCTGTTCTGGGCCTGAACTCCAGGTCATACTGGCCCAGGGCCACTGTCTATCTGGCTATTCTTCCTGTCAGATCTCCTTGCTGCAACAGGGACTTCAAAGGGTGTTCAGTTAGCACCACAATTTTATGGGCTTGAAAGTAATGGTTCAGCTTCTTTGAAGCCATTACTAAAGCCAGCGCCAACTTCTCTAGGGATAAGTACCTGATTTCTGCATCAGCCAGGGTTTTGCTCACATAGTAAACATCCCTTTGTTCCCCCTTTTCTTCTCGGATTACCACTACGCTTATCGCATGTTCCGAAATTGCCAAGTACAGGAACAGTTCCTTTCCAAGTTTTGGATTTGAAAGAACTAGAGCCGTGGTCAAATACTTCTTTAAGTCGGTCAAGGCGGCTTCGCACTCTTCGGTCCATAAGAAGTCTGTGGCTTTCTTTACTAAGTTGAAGAAAGGTTTGCACTTGTCTGAGCTTCTGCTTATGAACCTATTCAGGGCTGCAGCCCTTCTAGTCAGCATCTGCACCTGTTTTGCCAATATTGGGCTCTTCAATTCTACGATGGCCTTGATCTGATCTGGGCTGGTCTCAATGCCCCTTCTGGTTACTAGATATCCTAAGAACTTACCACATATAACTCCAAATGCACATTTCGATGCATTGAGTCGGAGCCAATATGTTTTATGGATGTCAAAGACTGCTTTTAGGTCGGCCAGATGACTTGCAGGTTCCTTGGTCTTCACGACTATATCATCGATGTAAACTTCCACCCTTCGGCCAATCAGGTGTCTGAACATCTTGGTTACCAGTCTTTGGTAAGTTGCTCCTGCGTTTTTCAACCCAAAAGGCATCACTCTGTATCAATACAGCCCTTTTAGGGTGATAAACGCAGTCTTCTCCTCATCTAGGGGGTGTATGGCTATCTGATTGTAACAACCCCTATCCGTAATTAGCCACTAATCTGTATTTAATGATGTTAATGAGAGGATTAAAATAAATTATGTGTTTATTCTGCACTTTGTATGATTTTGGCCTTCTATTTGTTACTTATAGAAATATCTATTTAGAATTCCACTATAATATGTAAATCGAAAGCCTTATCGACACCCGAAACCGAAATTGACTACACCGATATGTTATTTGGAATTGTTAGAGCCATATGGCAAATTTTATTAAAAATTGATTCAGTCTGATTCGTTAAGTCGTGTTTGGTTAGCCTAATATTCTATTTAATGTGTTTCAGCACCATAATCATATATTTGAGATACAAGCTCATTTTGAGCTCATTTTCTTTTATCCCTTGAGTGGAAAAATCTGGTGAGACATTTTAGAGAGAGAGAGGGAGCACAATTCTAGAGAGAGAAAGGAAGAGATTGAAGGCTATAGCTTGAATTGGTCAAAGATTGTGCTAGAACAAGAGTAATTCAAGACTCTAGGTAAGATTACAACCTCTAGATTGTGTAACTAAGTCATTTAACATGAAATTTCTTCAAGATTATGAGTTTGATGTGTATATTGAGCTTAGAAGGATTTGAGTGGTAATTCATGCATGCATGTACATTTTCTTACAAATTGAGCATGATTTCCATGAATCTTCTCTTGCATGTTTGAAATTCATCTTAATTTGGGGAAATCATCAAGTTTCAAGTTGTTTTGTGGTGTTTGATCATGTTTTGAGAAGTTTGATACAAGAAAAATTCATGCATGTTGTGTTCATGAACATTCATTATGTTTTAAGTTGAAATTGTGAGTTTTTAACAAACCCTTGGGCCATGATTTTATGAAATGATCCTAAATTTTTCATATTTTACAATTTTACTATGTTATCTCAAGTTTTGGGGCCCAAGAGATGTGTTTTGAAGGTTGGAATTCGAGTTTTGAGCTTAAAGGTACAATCTGAAAATTTCAGAATTTACATCTATGCTCGAGCATGGGAGTTCACGCTCAAGCGACCACTCTGAGTGCATGCACTCCACTCGAGCGACCAAAAGTTCACTCGAGCGTGAATTGTAAGCTCCCAGAAGTTTCAAGTCTTTTACAGATCGCTCGAGCGAAGGAATGTGCGCTCGAGCGACCATTTACATTTTGCATGTCCGCTCGAGCGTGGACCTTATTTTCAGAAATTTTGCCTAAGTGTTCCAAGGCATGTTTTGGCATCCTCATTGCATCTTAGGCATTCCTAAACCTTAATTAAGCCATGGTATTGAGGTTATGGATTAGAAACACACTAAGAAAAGAATGTACCAAGTTCCGAGACTGCAAGTGTGTGTGTTTTAGGCAATGTGATAAGAAAGAATAATAACTAATGTAATGGAAGCTAGCCTTAATAGCCACTTGAATGTGTAATGATAAGACATGCTTGTGTTATGTATTTTGTGATTGTAGGTCAAGACTCGAGAATTTATTGACCGCTTACTGGAACCACTGTGAGTAACGTTATTGTAAAGATACGTTCATATGAATTACGTTCCAAATGAAATATGATAAGTTCTGATTTCTGAAATGATATATGTTTTCGTGAACGAATATCCCAAGTTTGAAATCTATTATGGCATCTATAGATAGTCCCAAGTCATGGGGGACGGCATGAAAATGCGGGTCCATGACACACAAGTAATTACGAGATCTCGTTAGCCACTTCATTGTGGTGATATGTGTTTAATCGGTATCCGAAACCGATTACTCTAGTCGAAAGACGTTCTGTGTTGTGTTCTATGAGATGTACCATTATTATGTTCTGATATAAGACTGATTATGCTCTGGTCTGTTTTCTGCTTATGATATATTCGAATTTCGTTCACTAAACCCTTTACCTTAATGTTATTCATTGGGTTTTAGCTCATTGTGTGTATATATATGTATAGGTGAGCATTTTGGAGCCCGAGCCTGAAGGCTTTTGTCTGGATCTGTGTTCTGTTGTCAGCCAACCATTGTGCCTCACGTGGAGGTTCTCGAAGTGTCCTGTGTTCAAGTTCTGTTGGTTTTATGCATATGTATGACTTGTTTTAATTCTGTTGGCTGTACTTCAGATACTTTAATGCGTGTGGGTATAATGCATGAATGACTTTTGATTATGTATATAAAGATTTTAAATATTCCGTTTCATATAAGTCAGTACAGTTCATTGGACAACTATATTTATATATTAGCTTCCGCTAGCCCCTTAATCTTGTTAATCTGTTCAGAGGCCTTCGGTAATCCAAGGATTACTGGCCGGTTACGATGCTAAACCTATAGGGGCGGGTTTAGGTCGTGACAAAGTGGTATCAAAGCACGAGTTATACCGCACACACGTGCCCATATGAGTTATAGGATGTCCTAGAAAGGAAATAGGGACATTGCATTATCATGTGTAAGTATGTGAGCTATTATGACCATGTCCTCATAGGAAATGAATTGAAATGAAACCTTTGTGCATGATCAAAGAAGTTAAGTGGAATAACATGTAATGTTAATTTCAATACCGAATGTGGAATCTATGTGAACATGAACGTATGAAAGTAAAGGATCATATGACTGTATCTGAATTGAAATAAAAGTATAAACACGTCTGATATGAAATGAAATGTGAAATCCGTGAGAACATTCCTTATATTAATAATCACCCTATTTGTGTGTAGACAATGGAAAGGACAAGGGATGTAGACGAATCTGAATCTTCTGATGTTAGAATTAGCCGGTTAGAAAGAATGGTTGAAGCCTTAACCGAAAATCTGAAACAACAGCAACAAGGGCAAGTACATGTACCTGAACCAGCTAATTATGATATGATAACACTGACACATAAATACAATAAGATGAAACCACCGGAATTTCAGGTGGGTATTGAACCGTTGAAAGCTGAGGCTTGGGTCTTAGAAACTAAGAAAATATTTGAGGTATTTCCGTGTACTGAGGCACAGAAAGTTTTGTTGGCAACATTCACGCTCAAAGAGGAGGCTAGGAGATGGTGGATGTTAGTACGAAATGATAATGAGGGTGTGACATGGGATAGATTTAAAGAAATTTTCTTCGAAAAATATTTTCCCCAATGCATCCGAGATAGAAAAGTATCTGAGTTTGAACAACTTAAACAAGGCAAAATGACTGTGGCTGAATATGAAACAAAATTTACTGAGTTAGCTCGTTATGCACCCCACATGATAGACACTAACTATAAAAAGGCTAGAAAATATGAAGGTGGCCTTGACTTAGATGTATTTGATCGAGTTGGCGTCTTAAAATTGCCAAAATACGTGGATGTTCTTGATAGGGCCTTAATGTCCGAGGCAAACATAGAAGCCTTGAAAATATCAAAATCAACATCATCAACTGAGTCAGAAAGAGCGAAACAGAAGAAACAGAAGGTTGAAATGACTAGTAATTCGATAACTTCTGCGAATGAAAAATCTAGGGCGAAAACTGTGAACAAAGAAAGCCGGGGAAGCAATGTGAACAATGGTATACCTATTTGTAAAGAATGTGGGAAACAACATTGGGGCATTTGTCGCCGCCTATCAAGGGCTTGTTTTAGATGTGGTCAGAAAGGGCACTTGGCTAAATCTTGCCCGCGAACTCATCCGAACAACACTAGGCCTAATACTAGTACGACTGGTTCTGTTCCTACACCCTAGTTCTAGAAAATGCTCGGAACACTGAAACAACTGACGCAGGTATTACCTTAACTATGTGTAATTGTTTATATGGGAATTTGTGTGGGAATCGTACATTCCTTAACTTAATATAAATTGCGGACATGTTAATTGAACCAATTGAATTATTAAAATTATGAACCCATGTTAATTGAACCTTGTGAACTTGAGACTTATGGACAACGAGAACTTGCTGGGTTAAATCCTTGTACCGTATTGCAAAATTTAATATGAACTATTAGGTATGTCCTTTGAACTATGCTAGAACTACTAAACATGGGAACACATTATGCTTGACTATAATTTGAGAAAATCTGTATGACCGTGACTTGAACTGAACCGCTATATATTGACTGACATCATTGAATGATTAGACCCATGAACTCGAATTATATACGTGAACCGTCGTGTGTGGAACTTTTGAAATTGAGAACTTATGTCAGGTTGGAAGAATGAACCTTTGCTTATGAATTTGTGAACGAATGCCTAAACGATAATTGATTCTAGACTCGTGTCCGTATACATATGTCCTTGCTTGTACACTTTGAGACCTACTGCCTGATGTGAACTATGTGTGACGCTTTAGATCCTTTGGTTTAACAACTACCTATGTTATGGAGAATGTTTGGACTCATGTATATGTATACCTATGCTTGTGGATGCTATTAGACTTTGGACATACACATATGTGACCGTACCTTTGCTCAGAATGATTGATATGTTATTTGTTTTGATAATTTGACCATTGAGACTACGACTCTGGGATTGTATGACTAGGTAAAGACCCCATGTGATAACCTCTAAACTGTGGACTGTGATTGTTGAACATTGACAATACTGTTTGACTAGACCAGTGAGCCTATGCTCTAATGACCGTATGACCAATTTGAAACTTCTGTATAACAATCTGCTATTGTGTACCTTATGCTTACATGAAAAACTCATTTGGGAAATTGCTATATTGACTGTAATGCTTACCTCTCGATGTGAATAACTGCATGCCTGTGCATTTACCTGTAAAATAATGGGGAGAAAACACATTGTATATGACCTGAAACACTTTGACATGAACTACTATGATACATGACTCTGACGTGACTCTGAGAATTGATGAACTTAGAACTAAGGTATCTCGATTGGAAATGATAAGGATAGAACTTTTACCTGATCTAACCTGATAGAATCATGGTTTGATGAGACCCTTGCTTAACTGATGGAACTTCTGTTCGATGACTCACACTTTGAACTTTTATTTAAAATGACTGGGTAAAACTTTCAGTTGATATGACCTGGTTGAACTTTCATTGATTTGATCTGAGGAGACCCTTATTAAGAGCTATTATCTGATTGATTACAGTATCGAGGTTTGTGAATTGCTTATGATTGAATAACAGGGCCGTGTTGCTAAGGGAACTAACCGAATGAGAATTAGAATCAATCTTGAACCCTTAGGAAGAATGTGAACTGTCAACAGCAGACTATGTGATTACGAATAGCTTCTTACCATATGCCTGTAACCGATTGGGAAAACACATGAATGAGATTATGAAATTTGGTAACTTGTGCTTGGGAAATATGGGAATACCGTATACATGACACGTGGTTAATTACTCCGGTATTACCGTTACTACCATGAACTTGTTTGACTAAGTGAATGATTGCTTTTGTGTTACTATACTTCAAAACTGATGGAATCTATTGACAGCAGACTGGTTCGATTATAAACTCTGACTACCTGGGAGGATACGCAATTAGTATGACTGCTTCTGTTTTGACACATAGTACAATTGAATCTGTGGAAACTGAGGCTGATGAATAGTATATGAATGATTATTTCAGAATTTCGTTTACTGCTATGGGGTTAATGTACGAAATTGCCTTGTATTTCTGCTATACTTTGGATGACTTGGACTAACTGTAATGGATTACTGAATTGAAAACCAAGTTGAACAAAGACCGAATAAATGACTCGGAAATGAATAATCAAATCTTTGTAACTTAACGGGGGAAATTACTTATGAAAATGGAAATAGTGTGTATCTAAGACCCCGATTAGTACTTGATATAAGTAATGTGAATAATAACGTAGTAAAGTTGTGTTCAACTGTGTTTGTTTTCTGTGTGTCTAAAGGGGATCTGTTTTCTGAAATATTATGTTTTGTGCAATGAATAATTGTCCAATCTCTGATATGTATTCGTGTGACTCTTGGTATCATGTGATATCTGTTGGCTGTTACCCGGTTTCGGAGGTTCCTTTATGGAACTTATATCTGTCTGCACTCTATTACCCGTACCGGAGACCCCGTCATGGGGCTCAGCTTATCTGCTCTCTGTTGCCCGGATCCGGAGGTTCCTTTATGGAACTGGTTATTCGTAACCTCACGTATATACGTCCTGTTATGTTATGTTCTGTTCTATTCTGTTAATGCTAATGGATGTATCACGTAAACTTAATCATGACTTATGATTTCTATTTGTGTATGATCTGGACAAGAATGTGAATATGAACATGTATATGAATCTGTTTCTGATTAAAAATCCGAATGCGTATAAGACTCTGTTTTGATACGAACCGTAATCTCTGTATATGATTTATGATTCTGTTTCGGTACGAAGCTAAGGTCGAGATTGGGTTATGAGCGTATTTAAGAATATGGTTATGCTTCTGTTTTGTAAAGAATTGCAGTTATATTTTCGATGAACATCATTTCTTTTGATATAAGATAACTTGAGTTTGGAGGACCAAACTTTTTAAAGTGGGGAGACTGTAACAACCCCTATCCGTAATTAGCCACTAATCCGTATTTAATGATGTTAATGAGAGGATTAAAATAAATTATGTGTTTATTTTACACTTTGTATGATTTTGGCTTTCTATCTGTTACTTATAGAAATATCTGTTTAGAATTCCACTTTAATATATAAATCGAAAGCCTTATCGGCACCCGAAACCGAAATTGACTACACTGATATGTTATTTGGAATTGTTAGAGCCATATAGCAAATTTTATTAAAAATTGATTCAGTCTGATTCGTTAAGTCGTGTTTGGTTAGCCTAATATTCTATTTAATGTGTTTTAGCACCATAATCATATATTTGAGATATAAGCTCATTTTGAGCTCATTTTCTTTTATCCCTTGAGTGGAAAAATCTGGTGAGACATCTTAGAGAGAGAGGGAGCACAATTCTAGAGAGAGAAATGAAGAGATTGAAGGCTATAGCTTGAATTGGTCAAAGATTGTGCTAGAACAAGAGTAATTCAAGACTCTAGGTAAGATTACAACCTCTAGATTGTGTAACTAAGTCATTTAACATGAAATTTCTTCAAGATTATGAGTTTGATGTGTATATTGAGCTTAGAAGGAAGATTTGAGTGGCAATTCATGCATGCATGTACATTTTCTTACAAATTGAGCATGATTTCCATGAATCTTCTCTTGCATGTTTGAAATTCATCTTCATTTGGGGAAATCATCAAGTTTCAAGTTGTTTTGTGGTGTTTGATCATGTTTTGAGAAGTTTGATACAAGAAAAATTCATGCATGTTGTGTTCATGAACATTCATTATGTTTTAAGTTGAAATTGTGAGTTTTTAACAAACCCTTGGGCCATGATTTTATGAAATGATCCTAAATTCTTCATGTTTTACAAGTTTACTATGTTATCTCAAGTTTTAGGGCCCAAGAGATGTGTTTTGAAGGTTGGAATTCGAGTTTTGAGCTTGAAGGTGCAATCTGAAAATTCCAGAATTTGCATCTACGCTCGAGCGTGGGAGTTCACGCTCGAGTGACCACTCTGAGTGCGTGCACTCCACTCAAGCGACCAAAAGTCTGCTCGAGCGTGAATTGAAAGCTCCCAGAAGTTTCATGTCTTTTACAGATCGCTCGAGCGAAGGAATGTGCGCTCGAGCGACCATTTACATTTTGCATGTCCGCTCGAGCGAGGAAAGCTACGCTCGAGCATGGATCTTATTTTCAGAAAATTTGCCTAAGTGTTCCAAGGCATGTTTTGGCATCCTCATTGCATGTTAGGCATTCCTAAGCCTTAATTAAGCCATGGTATTGAGGTTATGGATTAGAAACACACTAAGAAAAGAATGTACCAAGTTCCGAGACTGCAAGTGTGTGTGTTTTAGGCAATGTGATAAGAAAGAATAAGAACCAATGTACTGGAAGCTAGTCTTAATGGCCACTTGAATGTGTAATGATAAGACATGCTTGTGTTATGTATTTGGTATTTGTAGGTCAAGACTCGAGGATTTATTGACCGCTTACTGGAACCACTGTGAGTAACGTTATTGTAAAGATACGTTCATATGAATTACGTTCCAAATGAAATATGATAAGTTCTGATTTCTGCAATGATATCTGTTTTCGTGAACAAATATCCCAAGTTTGAAATCTATTATGGCATCCATAGATAGTCCCAAGTCATGGGGGACGGCATGAAAATGCGGGTCCATGACATACAAGTAATTACGAGATCTCGTTAGCCACTTCATTGTGGTGACATGTGTTTAATCGGTATCCGGAACCGATTACTCTAGTCAGAAGACGTTCTGTGTTGTGTTCTATGAGATGTACTATTATTATGTTCTGATATAAGACTGATTATGCTCTAGTCTGTTTTCTGCTTATGATATATTCGGATTTCGTTCACTAAACCCTTTACCTTAATGTTATTCATTGGGCTTTAGCTCATTGTGTGTATATATATGTATAGGTGAGCATTCTGGAGCCCGAGCCCGAAGGCTTTTGTCTGGATCTGTGTTCTGTTGTCAGCCAACCATTGTGCCTCATGTGGAGGTTCCCGAAGTGTCATGTGTTCAAGTTCTGTTGGTTTTATGTATATGTATAACTTGTTTTTAATTCTGTTGGCTGTACTTCAGATACTTTAATGTGTGTGGGTATAATGCATGAATGACTTTTGATTATGTATATAAAGTTTTTAAATATTCCGTTTCATATAAGTCAGCACAGCTCATTGGACAACTATATTTATGTATTAGCTTCCGCTAGCCCTTTAATCTAGTTAATCTGTTCAGAGGCCTTCGGTAATCCATGGATTACTAGCCGGTTACGATGCTAAACCTATAGGGACGGGTTTGGGTCGTGACATTGATGGTACCCCCTGTAGGCATCCAGAAAGCTCATCCGTCCATGCCCTGAAGTGGCGTCCACTAGCTGGTCTATCTTGGGTAAAGGGAAACTGTCTTTGGGATAGGCTTTGTTTAGGCTGGTAAAGTCTACACAGACCCTCAATTTACCATTCTTTTTCTTCACCACCACTGTGTTTGATAGCCATGTCGGGTAGTTTACCTCTCGAATGGCTCTGGTCTCCAAAAGTTTGTCTACTTCTTTTTCCACTGCCTCAACATGCAGCAGTGTCGGTCTTCTTGCCCGTTGGATTACGGGTTTGGCCGACCTGTCTACATTCAGTTTATGGCAAGTGACCTCAGGGTCAATGCCAGGCATTTCGTAAGGCGTTCAGGCAAACACCTCAATGTTTGCTCTCAAGAAAGCCTCAAACTCTTTTTCCTCTTCTTCGGCTAAGCCCGAGCCAAGAAGGAAGAAGCGTTCTTCATTCTCTTCCTGGACGAGGATTTTCTTCAGTGCTTTTTCACTCTTCTCGGCTGGCTCCTTGCCGACATCCTCTAGGACCTCCACGTCTTCGTCTTCGATCTCTGCCCTTTCTGGTTCTCGTATGCTGCAGGTGGATTTTATTTCTGCCATGGAGCAGTTCTTTGCCTACAACTGATCTCCTCTAATCTCTTCTATCCCATGCTCTGTTGGGAATCGCAAAAATTGATGCAATGTTGAGGTAACAGCCCTCATTACATGTAACCATGGCCTTCCCAGGATAGCATTGTAAGGGGAGGGTGTATCGATTATGGTGAACTCGGTCTTTATCTTCCTGGTGCCACCCTGCACCTCTAAGCTTGTTGCTCCCAGTGGCCACGTCGGCGTTCCATTGAACCCGACCATTGGGCCATTGGATTGCTCCATGTCGTCTGGGTGAAGGCCAAGCTCCTTGTAACACCTGACATACATGATGTCACAAGAGCTGCCTTGGTCGATTAAGATGCGCTTTACTTGGCACTCCCCAACCTGAAGGGATACTACCAAGGCATCATTATGTGGATGCTGTACCATCTCAAGGTCAGCTCCTGTAAAGGACACTACTGGCCCCTGGCAATCCTCAGCCTGCTGTTGTTTCTCTCCGACCTGGTAAACATGCTGCAAGTGTTTTACCTTCTGGGTTTTCCTTTGTATTTCGTTCTTGTTGACCTTTGAGTGAATTACATTAATTACCCGAGGTCCTCCTGTCTAAGGTTGCTATGCTGGGGGTGGCGGAGCTGCTGGTGCCTAAGGCAATCTTTTCTGTTCTTCCCTTGTCCTGGTCTCATCTACAAGGTCCCTCAAATGGCCTTGCCTTACCAGGTCTTCCAGGTGTGCCTTCAAGGCTCTGTAACCCTGAGTTATATGCCCATCTTCGTTATGGTAAGCACAATGCTTACCAAGGTTTCTTCCCATAAATTCTCCTAGCACCCTAGCTGGTGCTTTGAAATAGGGCTGGGATCGGATTTTATCCAGGACTTTGTGAATTGGGATTCGAAACACAGTTGTGACTGCCTGTGTAGCCCTCAGTCCTATCTCTTGCTTGCTGGATCTGTTGTCACCTCGGCCTCGCTTCGTCCTTTCTCTTGCTTTGTCTCATTCGTTCCTGACGTGTCTTCCTCGGCTCTGGCATACTTCTCAATTCTGGCCATGAGCTCTTCCATACTTTTTGGCAATGTTTTTGCCAAAGACTTTCGTAGTGGATAGTCATCTTTTAGGCCGTTCTTGAAAGATACGACCGCCACCTCTTGATCGCACTCGAGTATTCGGTTGAACACTTCATAGTACCTTTTAGCGTAGGCCCTAAGGCTTTCATCCTTACTGATCCTTAGAGCCATCAAGGCGTCTACCCTTAATGGCTGTAGTTTGTTTGTCACGAACCTGGCCATGAACATCTCAGCCAGGCCTTCCTAGGTCTTCATACTTCCCTTTGGCAGTTTGTGAAACCAATCTGATGCAATCTCCCCGAAGGATGAGGGGAACACCTTGCAGAGCAACGACTGTGTATAGTGCCATCGAGTTCAGGTATAATCCGACGTGAAAGTTGGGATCTGACTTTCTGTCGTATATCTGGAACCTCGGCATACTGCATCTTTTTGGGGCCTCAAATTTGTCCAACTCTGCCGAGAATGGTGTTTTCGACTTAACAGGGGAGGTTACCTCGGCATCTTGTTGCTTCCTTTTGAGGTAATCTCTCAAGTCCTCCTTTGTCCGCCCAGGAGCTCGGCTATCTCCTGATTTCAATCTTTTTGGTGCACTACTTTCAGTTTCGTTGTGAGCCCTCTTCGACCTTTCTCTATTAGTTGTGTCGACGCACAACGCCTGCCTTTGAACATGCCAATGTTCTTTAGGGTCTGCCTCCTTGGTGCGATGCGTCCTTTGAGATTCTTCCCTCCTCGACTCTCCTCGCTCCACCTCTCGTGAAGGCCGGTGAAAGTGTCTTTCACTCTTGGTGTGCTGGGGGGCTATAGGGATTGTTTTCTGCCCTTCCTTTTGGGCATTGGCCGCTAGAATCGGCGTGTTCTGCAGCGGGAACGGTGGCTGCATGACGTTGTTTTGCATCATAAAATTGACGACCGATTGCAGGTCTGCCAATTTGTTCACCATCTCTTTCACTTCTTCATCCCTCCGCATGCATCTATCTTTCCATACCTGGAGGTCGTCCTCATTGTAGTACTCACTTCGATCTGGTTTCTTTAGCACGTCGCCATCCTGGCCGACGTCTTTCTTTCCGTGATTCTGGTTCTAAGTCTCCTCGTTGCAACCATCTTTCTCCATATTAGGATCAACGTGTTTACCGTTCCCAGCAGGGGTTTCATCCCCAACCTTATCCTTCTGTCCGTCGCTGGCCATCTATTCTCCTTTCTTTCCTACAGACGGCGCCAAATTGTGTGTGTCAATTTCCGACCACACTGCCAACTCAGTATTCAGCTGGAGAGCATTGGTAGAATAGATAGCGCCTGATTGATCTACAACAGAAAGAAGAGATTCCGATGGTGGTTCGTCTACCCGGGGGCACTCCGACGATCAAGTCAGTTATCTTTCAAAGATAAATCAAGTGCTTAACTCATTGTTCAGAGTATAAATTGTGTACTTTAGACCCATGGGGGTGCCTTTCTTTTATAGCCAACACAAACTCAGTCCCAATAGAAGCCTAGCTCCAATGGACTTCTGCTCAGTGCTTATCCTGGACTCTCTAATAGATAAAGATAAACTCTCTAAGAGCTTTATCCTTATCCAAGCTAAAGTCCTTCCTCACTCTAGGACTCTTGTCCTTTATCCGCTTATCTTGAATTCCGATATCTTCAGAGATAACATCGGCCTAGCCGAGATCACCTCGCTGTCACGACCAGGACACATGGCACCTCGGTTGACACATCGGCGTCACCTTGGCCACGTGTTGGTACTCAGAAAATATATTCCTACAGTATTTCTTAATCACTTATCAATTATCTTTTTTACACATCACCAAATCTAAAAAATAGACTTATATATATTATTTTTCATATATTATTGTTTAATTATGAGATATGATATTCACCTTTCTTTCTTTTTTTGATATATTATTTCTCACAAAAATAATTTGAGATGCTATAATGAGAATCCAAGTATAATTTATTTGCTTTATTACGATGTATGATACTATAGTGAAGTTCAATGAACTAAAATCACAAAAAATAAAATAAAAAATAAAAATAAATTTGGTCTAAAGGGACAATCACCCTAAAAATCAATTAAAATAATTAGAGTTGTCTCAATTGGTTCTTTTTTTTTTTTTTTTTTTGATCTGAAGTCTCAATTAGTCTTTCACTTCTTCAATTTCTTATTTTAAATCATCTCTCTACTACATAATCTATTTCTATAATTCTGATCTTGTGATAGAAACAAAGTTTTAAATTAGGAGAATGAAACACGAGATTTTCAACTATTAATCAAGTGCTTAGGCTCCTATGAAAAGTCATGGGTTTAAATTTGAATGACAGACTGATGGTTAAAATTTTATTTTTCACTCCCATCGCAGATCACTCCAAGGACTTAAAAATTACCTAATATATCGTGTATGAGAACTATATTTATTCCACCGAATAGTCAAAGGCAAAACTCCGAACACTATAATGATCATAAACATTACCTAATATATCGTGTATGAGAACTATATTTATTCCACCGAATAGTCAAGGCAAAACTCCGAACACTATAATGATCCTAAAAATAGAGATTGATGAATAAGTTTTATACTTTAAATTTATAATTTATATAGTATTATATTTTTTTTTGTGATTTATTTAGTCTTCTTTGATGTGTAATAACTCATTTTCTTGCTACATTAGAGTGTCACATTTGAAAAAAATATATTAAAAATTTTTTTAGTGTCACATCATACCCATCACGTTGAAATGTCATATTTGAAAAAAGTATACTAAGAAATTTTTATTTATTTTTAGAGTGCACATCATATCTGTCACGTTGTCACATTTGAAAAAAAGTACAGTAAGGAGTTTTTATTTTTTTTAAGTGTCACATCATGCTTACCACATTGTCACGTTTAGAAAAAATACACTAAGAAGTTTTTTTTTTTTTTTTTTTGGAGTTTCACATCACTAAGGAATTTTTTTTTTTGAGTGTCACATTATACCCGTCACGTTATCACATTTGAAAAAAGTACACTAAATGATTTTTAATTTTTTGGAGTAAGTTTTGAAGTGTCACATCATATCCGCCAAGTTGTCACATTTAGAAAAATACAATAAAGAGTTTTTAATTTTTTTAGAATAAAAGTTTTGGAGTGTCACATCATATCCGCCACGTTATCACATTTGAATAAAGTACACTAACGAGTTTTTAGTTTTTTTGGAGTGTCACATTAATACATGTCACATTAATAAAAAGGGTATAGCTGTCTACCAAAACACTATCAAAATCAAAAATAGGATCACACGAAAAGAAATTCTCCACTAATAGGACTTAACAGATCAATAGAAAAAATTTGAAACTAATTAGAGTACTTGTTTGTGAGATGAGATTTATTGAAAAATACTTCAATAATAATAATAATAATAACGGCTAAGGCCTAAAATACAAGTAAGAAAAATCCAGTCATAAAACCATAAGAGAATAGGAAAATTTATTTATAAATATCATTTTAAGGAATAGTAATTTAATTAGTTCTAAGAGTTTTTTTATAAACTGCTCATTGATTTTGGAAAGTTAAATTTAATATATTATTTGAAAATTGAATTTACATGGTTATATTTTTATTTCTATTATTTCATTTATTTATTTATTTATTTATTTATTATTTTGTACTAGAAAAGTAAGATATACAAATGAAAATTAAATTTGAGATGAATTTTTATATAGGAATCTTTTTTATTTGGAATGACTTGAAATAAGATTTTTCAAATATTTCAAAAACAAAAATGGCTTAAAATATAAGATTTTTCAAACATTCTAAAAGGATGTGAGATTTTTCAAATATTTCAAAAGAAGTACAAAAATTCCTTAGTAATTTTTGAACAAATATATAATTTTCATCTATAACTCTCCAATGTAACACTCAAACATAACACTTCAATGTAACACTTCCAAAAACACTCATTGGCATATTTTTTCTAATTATAAAACTCTAATGTAGCACTCTAAAAAAATTCTTTAGTTTAACACTCCAATGTTACATACAAAAAAAATTTCTTAATGTATTTTTTTCAAACATCATTATAAAACTCCAAAAAGTGAGATTCTTCAAACCATTCCAAGAGGGTGTGAGATTTTTCAAACCATTCTAAAAAAGAATACAAAAATTCCTTAGTAAGTTTTGGATAAATGTATAATTTCAAACTGTGAATGTTAAATTTGGAAAAAGTACATTAAGTAATTTTTTAATATTTTTATGTATGTTATATTAGAGTATTACGTTTGAGATTACATTGATTGGTGTGTTATGTTTAGGAAAAATATACTAATTTTTTATTTTTTATTTTGTTATATTAGAGTATTACGTTTAAGAAAATTTTGGAGTGTTATGTTATTACATTTGGAAAAAGTACACTATGAAATTTTCTAGCATATTACATTAGAGAGTTACGTTATTAGAGTGTTATATTGGAGTATTACATTATTATTCGTAATGTGAAATTTGTTTCATAACGAGGGAAAATCGAAAACTCCTATAGTGCGGATTAGGGCTGAGCAAGGAATCCGTGAAATTCGTAATCCGATCCAGTCCAATCCAATCCAGTAGGTTTGGATTGATTTTTTGAATCCGTGGTTCGGTTTCGGATTGAAGAATTAAAAATCCGTAGTCCATGGATTGGTTCCGGATTGAATCCCATGGTTTCGGATTGGAACTGATCCGGACCGTATACAAATAGTCTATATTTTTATTATACATCCTCTTCCATAGTATCTTCTCTTATTGCATATAAAACTTAAATTCAAACCTAAACCCGTATAATATCTTTTTTTATTACTTTTGTTTATTAGTTTTTAGTTTAAATTTGTAATGGTCTAAATACTTATTGTGAAATTAGTTTTCTTATGGTTGTTTAAATTCTAGAACAGTATATCGCTATTATAGAAAGACATGTTACTATTGTGGAACAAATATAGCACTATGTTTATATTTTTATGAAATTAAAGTGTTATATATATATTTTTTGTTATTTAATTATGTGAATCCGTGGTCCTAAACTGATCCAATTCGTATTTAAATGGATTGGATCGAATTGGTTCCATGATTTAAACGGATTGGATTGGTTCCAATTTTTCAGAAACTGTAGATAACAGATTGGTCCTGGTTTTATCTCAATTCAGTCCAATCCGAACCATGCTCACCCCTAGTGCGGATTGGCCAAATGTGTAATTTCATATTTGGAGAAATCTATTTATACCTAAAAAATTAAACTCAAATGTGTAAGTAATTATCTTTTTGTATAATTTTTACTTTAAAGAGACTTTTAAATTCATAAGAAAAAATAAAAAGCAAAACAGTTTAAAAGATTATATTTTATGATTTATTAGTGTTTCACCACAGGAGCTAACCCTATTAAAAAAAAACTAAATAAAAAAGAAGTAGAAAATATTAAATTATTTTTTTTTATTAAATTTGATCTGACAAGCATCTAATTTTATTGTGGTTATGGAAGATTCCGAATGAAATTTTATTGGTGGGCGCGGCTCCGGACCCCAGTACGGTAGCCCCCCTCCACGTGGGGCTGCCAATGGAGAAGACAAAAAAAAAACAAAATAAAATAAAATAAATTTTTGGCCAGTCAAAACAGACATCCACCGATTCCATTGGAGTCTTATGCATTTTTTTTTTATTGGTTAAGTGAAATATATAATTTTAAGTGGAGCCTAGTCTACTACTATATTAAAGAAATTTATCAAAATAATAAGATATGTTCGTGCACTTTTAAAATTGGTTAACAAAATTCGCAGGATTCTCTTCAGCGCATGTTCGAAATATGCTGCTGATTGCAGACATGATTAAAGACTGAAAGGGCTTCGTCACTATTTTTTATTTGATTTTTTTTTATTAATTAAATGTCTGAGTTAATTTATATATATATGCATATACATAACTTAATTAATCTCAAAATCTTTAAGTTAAGAATTGAAAAAATCTAAAATGACCTTTTGAAATAACTCCAAGTTGAATAAGTCTTAGGAAAATATTTAGTAACTCAAAATTTTGTAACTCAAATGATTCAAATCTGTCAAAACAACGTCGTTTTAAGTGATTTAAGCCATTTGAGTCACAAAATTTTGAGTTACATAGCATTGTTGTAAATCTTATACTGAGTCTATATGGCTCGATTCTTATTCTTGTTTATCATGTATGTCTGTCTTAATTGTTTTATTTTTTGATTTTAACATATATAACAAAATTATAGAAGAAAGATAAAAAATACTTTTTGCTTTTTTTAAATTATTTTATTTAAGATTCAAATACAATTTTTAGGCTCTACCAAAGACAAATATTGATTATTTCTTCCCCCACTACATAATTTTTTTTCCGCTATAAAGGTCTTCTTATTTTTTCAACAAAAAAAAAAAAAAAAAAGGTCTTTTTAATAACTGTCGGTGTTGAGCTTTGTATATACGTATTGTTGGACTTTCTATAGTTAATTATGTAATTAACTGTAATTATCTTGATATTTGTAAAGTGAAATATTATTTTTATTGATGGACAAAAAAAAAAGAAAAAAAAAAGGAAAGACTATGATATGCATTTATAAATAAAGAAGAAAATAGTATAATTTCATATTTGGAGTCCTAATTAAAAAAAAATCATAACAAAGATCTCATGAGTAATAACTAAAATAATGTTATAATTAAATAATAAAATTATTTATAACTAAAGAAAATGGCATAACTAAGGTGCATATAATACATCATTTTCAAAGGAGGTGTATAAAATTTCCCCAAAAGAAAACAAAATTAAAGGGCTGTTATTTGCCCCCACCTTTTTAGTTAGCCCCCCTTATTTCTTTGAACCCTCACCCATCAAAATGAAACTCCTCCATTTTTTCTTTGAACCCTTACCTTAATACCAACTATATTTGTAACTCTAAAACCAAACCCAAACCCTAACCCCAACCCCACTTTTACCTCCACCTCTACTCTACTCTGGTCGGCAACCATCTCAGTGTTTCCCCATTAACGACCACCCTCCCACCACCTCTCACCACCACGACCTCCTTTCACTTCTCTCTCTTCTCTATCTATCTCTCTATGTGTGTGTGTGTGTGTGTGTGTTTTCTTTGTTTTATTGCATTCAAATCAAGTATAAGTAAGAAATAGAGCAAGAGGAAAGACCCATCAACAATGGTCACCATTAAAACCACTATCACAGGCTATGGTGAGTGATTTCATAGTCGTATGTCTTGCCCGCCTCATTCTCCCTCTTCTCTATCTTCTTTTGAAAACCCTAGGTTTTTAACCCTCTCTTTCTCTTTTGCTCGTTCTCTCTTGCAATGGATGGAGAGGTCATGATGGCGGAGTGGGTGTAATAACCCTCACCACTGATTACTAATAACCCTACTGATTACTGTTAAACTGAGACTGATTATGAAAAGAAATTGAATCGACTGAAATACTGAACTGACTGATTGAATGTGCTAGTTTAAATGCATATCTATTTGTTGACTATTAAACCTATCTGTCCATGTTTAATGTTTAAATTGCGAATTGAAGGCCTTATCGGCGGCCGAATCTGAAATTGGCTAGTGATTTATGATCATTAGAATTTATAAGATTTTATAGCATATTTAGTTGAAATGTGATTTGGTATGATTAAACTAGATTAATTTAACCCAAATTGAAAGAGTTGGACTTATTTACCTTAGTGCCATCTAGTGGGCCACTTGTATTACACCTTGAGTTTTATTACATTACAACAAAACATTTCATCAGCCTGTTTTTCCTTGAGAGCAACCGACTAGAGAGAGAGAGAGAGAGAGTCTTGAGAGAAGATTGTTCATCTAGAGAATTGGCTTGGAAGACTTGAAAAAATTGTAGGAGATTTGCCTAGTTGAGTTTCTACACTTGAATACAAGACTTAAGGTAGAGTAATTACCTTCTTAATTGTGTATTTGAGTTGATTCTTCCATGGTTCTTGAGCCTCTAGTGATTTAAGCCTAGAATTGGTCCTTATATGTTGAATTGAAGCTTATTCTATGCATGCATGCTTATATCTTAGCATTTTGAGGTTCATTACATGGAATTTGGTACATGCATGTTCATATTATTGGTATAGTCCATGATTTCATCATGTTTTGGAAAGAATTGGCTCAATTGAACTAGCTTTTGAAGCTTTGAAGTTGTTGAATTCATGCATGTTACACATACATCATGTTCTTGAAGTGTTGGTTGAAATTGGGTTTAATTCCCTCACCTTTGGGCCTTGATTTTACAAATTGAGCTTTGAATCATGTCATACTATGTATTTAAAAGTGTTTTCCAGGAAATGGGCTCAAAGGAATCGAATTTGTTACATTTGAAGTTGAATTTGAGCTTGAGGTTCAAATCTGGGAATTCCAGATTTTGAACTCACGCTCGAGCGGGGTGACTGGCGCTCGAGCGTAAAAATCGTGCTCCCAGCATTTTGTTGTGTTTTGTATTACGCTCGAGCGGGGTAATTTACGCTCAAGTAGGACATTGTGTCTTACGCTCGAGCGGGTGTCGAGCGCCCAATCGAGCGTGAATTTCACCTATCCAGCAATTTTGACTATTTTGCAGTACGCTTGAGCGGGTAATTCTATGCTCGAGCGGAAACCTTTGTCTGCAT
The DNA here is from genome assembly GCF_055761805.1 of Camellia sinensis. Classification (NCBI taxonomy): domain Eukaryota; kingdom Viridiplantae; phylum Streptophyta; class Magnoliopsida; order Ericales; family Theaceae; genus Camellia; species Camellia sinensis. Next base: position 216,868,465 of record NC_138961.1, read on the forward strand.
GTCCGCTCGAGCGGAGTAACCTACGCTCGAGCGGGACCCCTGTTTTTTGAAAATTCTGAAAATGCTTTTAAAGTACATCTTTGCATCATCATCCCATCCTAGGCATTCTTAGGCCTAGTTTAAGGCATCTTAATGAGGATATTGATGTAGAACCACACCGAGTCAAGATAGAGATTAAGTTACTATTTTCCCAACTGTGTAGCTTAGTGTGTGTTCACTCTGTAACTGTGTAGGGTTGGCATCCAGAGATGTGCTCTAGCTTATCTGTAGCCTAGAACTCTGTGAGTAACAACTGTGTAAAGATATGTTCAAATATGATTATCTTCTGAACAATTGAACTGTACTGTTTTCTGAAATGATACTGTTACTGAATGAATGATGTCCTAATTGGGAACTATATTGTGGCATCCTTAGCAACTTACTATTACTGTGTTGTACTGCTACTGTCACAGAGATCTCTGTCGGTTCCCATGTTGGAACCACTACTGTTTACTGATATGATGGCTATCAACTGACTGTTCGGTCTGATAAGACCTACTGTACTATTTTGCTACTGGATGTACCACATATGACTGGAATGACTGAATAACTGATATACTGATTAAAGTGACTGTTTTCAATACTGTAAGGACATTCATTCTTAACTTCTTTACGCATTATGTTATTCACTGGGTTTTAACTCACTGCTTATATATATATGTAGGTGTACAAGCACTGGACCGTTGCTAGAAGCGTCGGGGTAAACTCCAGTTTTGTCAAGCCAACCTATGTGCCTCATTGCGAGGTTCCGAGCCTGTCAAGCTAGGGCTTTTAGGGTGTTTTAGTTTCTCCCTTTTTGTATCTGTTTTGTAATTTGTATAGACTGAATGTTTTTGTACTGTACTGTTTAATAAGGATTAAGTCCCTGTTCTGAATGATTGTATACATTATACATACTGTCTTGGTACTGATTGTATATATATATATCTGAAAAGTCTTTTTGCATACAGACTGTCACAGCTCATTGGACATTGTCTATTTACTGTTTTGGCTTCCGCCATGTCCCTGTACTCTGTACTATTGTTTGACTGTTAAGTAGGCCTTCGGTAATCACGGATTACTGGCCGGTTATGGTGCTAAACCCATAGGGGTGGGTTTGGGTCGTGATAGAGTGGTATCAGAGCGATACTTAACCACGAGTTATACCGCACACATGTGTCCAAATGAGCTATAGGGTGTCCTAGAAGAGCAATTAGGGCATCACATGAGCATGAAAAGTGTGTGTGGACATGACATGAATATGTGTTAATGTGTTGAAACATATAACTGCTTATGTTTAAATGTTTAAAGTATGTAACTTCCTATGTTTATTAGTACTATGTTGCATATAGTGAAATGGATAATGCAAGCACTGCTAATGAAACTGAATCCTCTGAGGCAAGAATGACGAGGTTGCAGAGAATGGTGGAACTACTAACTGCAAGACTAGAACAACAACAGAACCAACAACCCCCACCTCCTCCAGTATAGCCAGAGCCACCTGTTAATGATGATATCATAGCTTTGACGCAGAAATTTAGCAAGATGAAACCACCATCCTTTCAGGGAGGCCTTGAACCCTTAAAGGCTGAAGCTTGGGTTCTTTAAACAAAAAAATTGTTTGAAGTGTTTCTGTGCTCTGAAGCACATAAAGTGTTGCTAGCCACTTTCACCTTACAAGAAGAAGCTAGAAGGTAGTGGATGTTGATCCGTGATACAAATATTGTCATGACCTGGGCTCAATTTAAGGAGTCCTTCTTCGAAAAGTACTTCCCTCAGTGTGTCAGGGATAGAAAGGTGACTGAATTTGAACAACTGAAACAAGGTACCATGTCCGTAGGAGAGTATGAAACAAAGTTTACAGAACTTGCCCGTTATGCACCACACATGGTTGATACAGATTACAAAAAGGCCAGGAAGTTTGAAGGCAGCCTTAATGTTGAAATCCTTGATAAGATCAATGTTTTGAAACTATTGAAGTATGTGGATGTCCTTGACCGAGCCATTATGGCCGAAGCAAATATCGAAGCTTTGAAACAGACTGAAACACCCGCAACTGAGTGGCGCGGGAAGAAACGGGGTTTTAAATTCAAGAAAGGCAGAAACAACCCACTGAACAAAAAGCAAAACTCAGGGCCAACCACCAGCTCTAGTCAGGGAAGTGGTTCCATACCGCCCTGCTCCGAATGTGGTAAGAAACACAAAGGGGTTTGTTATAAATTATCTAGTGCTTGTTACAAGTGTGGCAAGGTGGGCCACATGGTAAAAGATTGCCCCTCTACTCCTCAGGGCAATAGTAAAGCTGCAGCCAGCGGCACAGCATCAACTGCTCCACCAAAACCCAACTCCAAAGCTACTGGGAAAGAGCCTATGAGGCAAGGCCGAGTGTTCGCACTCGTACCGGGAGACGTACAAAATGCCGAGACCGTCGTGTCAGGTATCCTCTCTATTTGTACCCAAAATGCTTATGTACTGATTGATTCGGGGTCTACACATTCATACGTATCACATGTTTTTTCACGAAAATTGAATAGACCATTAGAACCCATGAACTATCTGTTAGATGTATCTTCACCTGTTGGGGGATTTATGACTTGTGCTTATATGTACCCTGCATGTGAAATTATTGTTGGGGATATGCATCCGTATATTGATTTATTGCCATTGAACATTGACCATTTTGATGTAATATTGGGGATGAACTGATTAACGAAATATCATGCTACCATAGACTGTGTAACGAAACAAGTAGTTTTCTGTCCACCGGGTTTGCCTGAATTTGTGTTTAATGGAGTTGGAGTAGTACCTCCCCCGTATCTGATTTCCTCTATGAAAGCCTTTAAATTGATTAGAAAGGGGTGTAAAGGGTATTTCTGTTCTATATTGACTGTAACTATTGACGATAATACTGATGTGAACAATGTTCCTATAGTCAGAGAATTCCCAGATGTTTTTCCAAATGATCTGCCAGGGGATTTGATTGATAGGGAGATTGAGTTCACCGTTGATGTGATTCCGGGTACACAGCCAGTATCTAAAGCTCCTTACCAAATGGCTCCGACTGAACTGAAAGAATTGAAAGTGCAACTGCAAGAACTGTTAGATAAGAAGTTCATCAGGCCTAGTACTTCGCCATGGGGAGCACCTGTCTTATTTGTGAAGAAGAAAGACGGCTCACTGAGACTTTGTATTGACTACTGCGAACTGAACAAGGTAACTGTGAAAAATAAATATCCATTGTCGCGTATTGATGACTTATTTGATCAGTTACAGGGTGCTCAAGTGTTCTCTAAGATTGATCACCGATCCGGTTATCATCAGTTGAAAGTTAAACCAGAGGACATTGACAAAACTGCTTTTCGAACGAGGTATGGACATTACGAATTCCTAGTTATGCCTTTCGGAGTTACCAATGCACCTGCTGCATTTATGGACCTCATGAACAGAATTTTTAAACCATTCCTCGATGACTTTATTGTTGTATTTATAGATGACATTCTGATTTATTCCAAGAGTAGAGAAGAACATGAACATCATCTGAGACTTACCTTACAGACCCTAAGAGAACAGAAACTGTATGCTAAACTGTCTAAATGTAAATTTTGGCTTGATCATGTTATGTTTTTGGGACATGTTATTAGCAAGGATGGAATTTCAGTTGATCCACAGAAAGTTGAAGTAGTAGTGAATTGACCTAGACCAACAAATGTTACAGAAGTCCGAAGCTTTTTGGGATTAGCTGGATATTACAGAAGATTTGTCCAAGATTTCTCCAAAATTGCCTTACCGTTGACTCAATTGACTCAAAAAGGGATATCATTTGACTGGACTGACCAAAGAGAATCAGCATTCCAAGAGTTGAAAACTCGACTTGTGACTGCACCGGTTCTTACCCTTCCTTCAGGTATGGATGGTTTTACCATTTTTAGTGATGCTTCTCATAAGGGTTTGAGATGTGTTTTAATGCAGAATGAGAGAGTTATTGCCTATGCTTCCCGACAACTGAGACCGCATGAAAAGAACTACCCGACCCATGATCTAGAACTTGCTGCAGTAGTGTTTGCACTGAAAATTTGGCGTCACTACCTTTATGGGGCCACATGTGAGGTATACACAGACCACAAAAGTTTAAAGTATTTCTTTACACAGAAAAAACTGAACATGAGGCAGCGGAGATGGTTAGAACTGATAAAAGACTATGACCTACAAATTTTGTACCATCCGGGGAAAGCTAACACCGTTGCCGATGCACTGAGTTGGAAAGCGATTGAAAACTTAGCCTGTTTACTCACCGGACAGAAAGAGTTGCTTTGTGACCTTGAGAAATCTGACATTAAGATTGTTTTGCGAGAACAAGGTGGAACAATAGCTGCTATTTCCGCTCAACCGGCACTGATTGAAGAGATTAAAGAGAAATAGCAACAGGATGACTTCTTGAAGAAAATCATCGAAGAACTAGAATCCAAACCGTGGCTAGATTTCAAATTTGAGAATAATGTATTGAAATTCCAAGGAAGATTGTGTGTACCGAATGACTCTGAACTAAAAAGAAGAGTTTTACAAGAAGGCCATAATTCGAAACTGTCTATCCACCCAGGAAATACGAAAATGTATCAAGACTTAAAACTGAATTTCTGGTGGCCGGGAATGAAGAAAGAGATTGCTGATTTTGTGTCGAAATGTCTTCATTGCCAACAAGTTAAAGTTGAATATCAACGACCCGCAAGCTTACTGCAACCCTTACCGATACCGGAGTAGAACTGGAAACATATTACCATGGATTTCATCGTTGGTTTACCTCGCTCCAGTAAAGGTATGGACTCAATTTGGGTTATTGTTGATAGACTGACTAAATCTGCTCACTTCTTACCTGTCAAAACAATTTATAATGCGGACAAATTGGCTATACTCTATATTGATGAGATTGTTAGACTGCATGGAGTGCCTTTGTCCATTGTTTCTGATAGGGACTTGAAATTTACATCGAGATTCTGGCAAAGCCTATAGACTGCATTGGGTACTGAATTGAGACTGAGTAGTGCATACCATCCTCAGACAGATGGTCAGTCAAAAAGAACCATCCAGACTCTGGAGGACTTACTGAGAATGTGTGTCCTTGATTTTTAGGGAAATTGGGAAAGCCATTTGCCATTGGCTGAATTCGCCTACAACAACAGTTATCACTCAAGTATTGGTATGGCGCCTTTCGAGGCATTGTATGGCAAAAAATGTCGATCTCCGATTTGCTGGGCAGAAGTTGGAGATGGGCCTTTACTTGGGCCCGAGATTGTGTATGAAACGACTGAGAAAGTAAAACTGACACAACAGAGACTGAAAACCGCACAGAGCCGACAGAAAAGTTATGCGGATGTTAGAAGACGAGACAGAGAGTATGAAGTAGGTGATCACGTTTTTGTGAAAGTGACACCGATGAAAGGCCAGACTCGTTTTGGAGTCAAAGGCAAGCTAGCGCCGAGATATGTCGGACCGTATGAAATTATCGAGAAAATCAATCCGGTAGCGTATCAAGTAGCGCTTCCTCCTGAAATTGAGCATATGCATAACGTGTTCCACATTTCTATGTTGAGGGACTACTTCCGGGATCCTTTCCATGTGATAGAGCTGACTCGTGTAGTGCTGAGTGATGACTACACTTATGAGGAACGGACTGTTTAGATTGTAAACAGACGGATCAAGAAGTTGAGAAACAAAGAGATCTCATTAGTGAAGGTTGACTGGCAAAACCATGGTGGCGTGTATGCCACTTGGGACAGGGAAGATGACATGGCCAAGAGATATCCTGACTTGTTTCCACTGAATCCTGTTTTCTTCCAGAATGAAGGTAATTCGAGTTTGGAGAACCAAACTCTTTTTAAGGAGGGGAGACTGTAATAACCCTCACCACTGATTACTAATAACCCTACTGATTACTATTAAACTGAGACTGATTATGAAAAGTAACTGAATCGACTGAAATACTAAATTGACTGATTGAATGTTCTAGTTTAAAGGCATATCTATCTGTTGACTGTTAAACCTATCTATCCATGTTTTATGTTTAAATTGCGAATTGAATGCCTTATCGACGACCGAATCTGAAATTGGCTAGTGATTTATGATCATTAGAATTTATAAAATTTTATAGCATATTTAGCTGAAATGTGATTTGGTATGATTAAACTAGATTAATTTAACCCAAATTGAAAGAGTTGGACTTATTTACCTTAGTGCCATCTAGTGGGCCACATGTATTACACCTTGAGTTTTATTACATTACAACAAAACATTTCATCAACCTATTTTTCCTTGAGAGCAACCGACTAGAGAGAGAGAGAGAGTCTTGAGAGATGATTGTTCATCTAGAGAATTGGCTTGGAAGACTTGAAGAAATTGTAGGAGATTTGCCTAGTTGAGTTTCTACACTTGAATACAAGACTTAAGGTAGAGCAATTACCTTCTTGATTGTGTATTTGAGTTGATTCTTGCATGGTTCTTGAGCCTCTAGTGATTTAAGCCTAGAATTGGTCCTTATATGTTGAATTAAAGCTCATTCCATGCATGCATGCTTATATCCTAGCATATTGAGGTTCACTACATGGAATTTGGTACATGCATGTTCATATTATTGGTATAGTCCATGATTTCATCATGTTTTGGAAAGAATTGGCTCAATTGAACTAGCTTTTGAAGCTTTGAAGTTGTTGAATTCATGCATGTTACACATTCATCATGTTCTTGAAGTGTTGGTTGAAATTGGGTTTAATTCCCTCACCTTTGGGCCTTGATTTTACAAATTGAGCTTTGAATCATGTCATACTATGTATTTACAAGTGTTTTCCAGGAAATGAGCTCAAAGGAATCGAATTTGTTACATTTGAAGTTGAATTTGAGCTTGAGGTTCAAATTTGGGAATTCCAGATTTTGAACTCACGCTCGAGCGGGGTAACTGGCGCTCGAGCGTGAAAATCGTGCTCCCAGCATTTTGTTGTGTTTTGCATTACGCTCGAGCGGGACATTGGGTCTTACGCTCGAGCGGGTGTCGAGCGCCCAATCGAGTGTGAATTTCACCTATCCAGCACTTTTGACTGTTTTGCAGTACGCTCAAGCGGGTAATTCTACACTCGAGCGGAAACCTTTGTCTGCATGTCCGCTCGAGCGGAGTAACCTACGCTCGAGCGGGACCCCTGTTTTTTTGAAAATTTTGAAAATGCTTTTAAAGTGCATCTTTGCATCCTCATCCCATCCTAGGTATTCTTAGGCCTAGTTTAAGGCATCTTAATGAGGATATTGATGTAGAACCACACCGAGTCAAGATAAGGATTAAGTTATTATTTTCCCAACTGTGTAGCTTAGTGTGTGTTTACTCTGTAACTATGTAAGGTTGGCTTCCGGAGACGCGTTCTAGCTTATCTTTAGCCCAGAACTCTGTAAGTAACAACTGTGTAAAGATATGTTCAAATATGTTTATCTTCTGAGCAATTGAACTGTACTATTTTCTGAAATGACACTGTTACTGAATGAATGATGTCCTAATTGGGAACTGTATTGTGGCATCCTTAGCAACCTACTGTTACTGTGTTGTACTGCTACTATCACAGAGATCTCTGTCGGTTCCCATGTTGGAACCACTACTGTTTACTGATATGATGGCCATCAACTGACTGTTCGGTCTGATAAGACCTACTATACTATTTTGCTACTGGATGTACCACATATGACTGTAATGACTGAATAACTGATATACTGATTGAAGTGACTGTTTTCAATAATGTAAGGACATTCATTCTTAACATCTTTACGCATTATGTTATTCACTGGGCTTTAGCTCACTGCTCATATATATATGTAGATGTACAGGCACCGAACCGTTGCTAGAAGCGTCGGGGTAAACTTCAGTTTTGTCAAGCCAACCTATGTGCCTCACTGCGAGGTTCCGAGCCTGTCAAGCTAGGGCTTTTGGGGTATTTTAGTTTCCCCCTTTTTGTATCTGTTTTGTAATCTGTATAGACTGAATGTTTTTGTACTGTACTGTTTAATAGGGATTAAGTTCCTATCCTGAATGATTGTATACATTGTACATACTGTCTTGGTACTGATTGTATATATATATATATATATATATCTGAAAAGTCTTTTTGCATACAGACTGTCACAGCTCATTGGACATTGTCTATTTACTGTTTTGGCTTCCGCCATGCCCCTGTACTCTGTATTATTGTTTGACTGCTAAGCAAGCCTCCGGTAATCATGGATTACTGGCCAGTTACGGTGCTAAACCCATAGGGGCAGGTTTGGGTCGTGACAGTGGGTTTGGCAACACAGTAATAAATGAATCTGGAATGTTCGGCAACACAATGCTAAAAGAATTATTTTAGTTCGGTAACATAGTGCTGAATGGGCCAATGTCAAAATCGCAATATCTACGCTTACTACTGTTGCGATCGTAGTGCACGCGATGGAGATCGATCTCGACCTTTCTCCCTTCCTCTCTCTCTCTCTCTTGCTCTTGATCTCTCATATTTGATTCAGATCTGCAGTAAGGGCTGAGGGTGTTTTTTGGTGAAGGTGGTGATTGATTGTGACAAAGGAAGTAGTGGTTGCGATAGTGAGAGATAGTGAGAGATGGTGGTACTGCCAGAGATAATTAGGGTTAGGGTTTAAAAAATTAGGATTAGAATATTAGGAATGAAGGTAAGAGTGAAATTTTAAATTCGGACAAAATTGGAATTAAAAAAAATTAAAAGAGATGAAGGTTCTAAAAAAAAAGATAAGGATTAATAGCAATGCTCCAAAATTAATCATACAGTCCCTACTCTCATAATATGAGATTTCACATTAAAAAATTAATCACCATTACCATGAATATTTACACTTTTGGTTGTAACTTACAGTATTTGTAACAACAATACTACATCCCATTAAAAGTGGTGCTCTAAAGCACCACTAATGAGTTGGCATCTGTAGACGTCCCCAAACGTCCTGGGAAAAAATCTCATTTTGTTCATTGGGCTCACTATAGTTCGGACTCAATGTCACGGTTCTTAGTCTGATCTCGCAAAGTGCAATACGAGATTGATAAATCACCAAAGAGCCCAAATCCAGCAAATTGTTTTGAAAAACTGATTTTTAGAAAGAAGTGCCAAACATGGATTACTTTGCCAAATACAGAGTCGCCACCTAAATATTTTATTTTTGAAAAATTTAGGAAACCCTGACTCGTGCCTAAGGCCACATGTCCGTCATCACCAAAGTTGCCTCGGCTCGAGAATTTGGGTACGATTGGGGAAGGTCATGCAATGAGCACCTCCGCTCGCCCGATCAAAGATCGGCCACTACTAAACATGATATCTTATTTTTGAAAACATATGTGCTCTTATTCTGGTTTATTAGCCTAGAATTGTTACGTGATGCGCACAGCATACAAGTATAGACTGGATCGCCTAAGTTGCAACAAAACATCTCATGTTTGTTTTTTAAAGCAGTTTACTACTCGCAAGTAGGCTAAAAATGCGGATTTTGCCACCCTCAAGTGGGGTTTGAAAACATGGTGATTTGCCACTCTCAAGTGGGCTTTAAAACTCGTAATTGATGAATTGTTCCAATTTAAATAATCCAACCTTCACCCACAGGCATTCAGGCAGGTATGTCACATAAACAGTTAGTCTCATGGCAAGCATGTTATCATGGCAAGCATGCTATCATGGCAATCACTCACACACATGCAAGGATGCAAAAGCATAAACACTCACCGAGTACTCCAAGCCAAAACAGAAACTAGTTAGTAATCAATGCATGATCCTAGTTCATGTTAAGATGGCTAATGCAATACATGAACAATGAAACTAAGATAGGCTCGACTATTCTAAGATGGCATATGAGATGCTACAGATAACACGTATTCAACTTGGAATTGAAATACAATGCAGTTAGTATGATGCGTCAAGCCCGGTGCATGCAAGACAGATGAATGGATGCAATCATGCGAGCATAAGGATGCTAATTGAAACATGCCCTAAAACTAACCATCATAAGCTGGTAAATAAAAGGAAGAAAGACGTGGGGTTGGAAGACATGCATCACACACACGCACACTTATTATAACAGTTGGCCCTCTCGATGGAGGGTCTGAATAAATAATACAACACCAACTAGCTAATCTAAGCTAATCTAATTAAGCTAGTTATTACACAACCAAAATGAATAACAAATTACAGCTAATTATTACACAACTCTAATTAATTAATAAACTAAATAAGTAAGCAATTAAACTAGCATGCAAACTACATGAATGTGGACTACCTCTGCTCTGCCTTAAATGATGAAGGATGCATGCATGCTCGAGTCGCCTTGTCGGGAAATCCATCGCGATGCCCCGGCTTGCCTTTGTTTGCAATTGATTTCAGAAATTTGCACAAAGCTCCAGAGAGATGAAACTCCACCTCGGGAAACTGTGGGAAGGCTGCCGACTAGCTTATAGGCATGGGAGACCAACTACCGACCACCTTTTGTGGTAGAAACCAAAGAAGGTGGTCGGCCTGCCAGAAAACCTGGCCGGCTGACCAGTTTCTTCTCGTGGATTCTGTTTTTCTGTAACAAAGGGAAAGAGAGAGGCATGACAAGGTATTTGTAACACGTGTGCATGACCACTCTCCCCGTCATTGCATAAGCTCTAGGGAGTGTAGTCCTCGATCCTCGGGCCACCAATCACGCATTTCGATGCATGATGGCCGAGGAGCTGAATTGCACGACTCAATGTGAAATGAATGCACATGCAACACCTAAAGCCAACAACTCCGTCATGGGTAGTCAAGAGTGTCGGCGACCGGGAATCGAGGCACGTTTCGTCACTTTGAGTACGAAACGTCCCTCGTTTCCCGTGTTCGAACTAACTTCTATTTCGAACACGATGGAACAAACAATGGCACGCATAATGCGACTTTAAGTATGCAACCTAAATACTATGCAACTACATGATGCAAACATGCAAAGGATGACATGCAAGCATGCAACTAGTATACACAATGCTATGACCTAACAATGGCATACTCAATACACGTGGTACTTAGCATACACAATGCACCTAAGAACTAACATACACAATGAGATGAACAAGGCATGCACAATGCAATGATCAATCATGTGACAATGTGGCATACTCAATGCTATGGAATACAATGGCATACTCAATGCAAAAATGGACTTAAACCAAAATGAATGGGCCTCAGCCACACCCAAATCAGCGACCAAACATGATGAAAACAAGACTCCAAAACTCATGCTAGCATACACAATGCAAGGACCTAAGCCCAAGGGCACAAAATGCAATTCTACAAAAGCATTGAAAGGATGAAATATGGCATACAATGACACATGTTCCAGCTTTAAAATGACATACAAAATGGCTCTGAATCATGCAAACAACTCACACAATGCATGTTGAAAGGCTCAAGTACCGAAGCTAGTTAAGCACATTACACTAGAGGCATGCAAGGCGATGCTCAAATGACAAAACTAACTCCAAACAGACCTTAAGCAGGCCCAAAACAGTGGCAAAATGAGCCAAGATGATGGCATGAAAGGCATAAGAATGAAGCTCAATGCAAAGGCTCATAAATGGGGTATAATGATGCAACTCTCAAACACATTGAAAGAGTGACAAACATGAGAATATGGCCAAGAAATAAACTCTGAAATATCATGCTCAATGATGCTAAAACATGCAAACATCTCAAGTTAAGCATGCAAGCGGATTCAAAACTCAAGGCTAAGCAAGGCTATTACACTACAACCATATATGGAAAGCATCATTCGACCAAGGGACCTCAAAATAGAGCTAAGGTAACCCAAAATATGAACAAAATCAGTTTGGAGCATGGCCAAAGTATGCTAGCATAGAGGGCCAAAACAACATGCATTATAAGTTAGTGAACATGATTTACACTACAAACATGTGAAGCATAAGAGAGGCTACCAAACCAGCCAAAAATAGAATCATGGCATGTCAAATGATGGCCAAAAACCCACTGAAACATGACCAATACATGCAAGAATGAGGTGTTACTTTGATAGGCTATGCAAGGGATTGTTCTACACATGCAAGGGGCAAACAAAAGGTGACCAAACCAGCCATAGACAGAGACTAGGAATGTCCTAAAATTCACTAAAAAGGGCCTGAACCAAGGCTAGGAAGTGTGGAAATATATGCTCCCTTGGAAAGCCAAAGATGCAAGCAAACAAGGCCAAAAGAGAGAGGGTTACCCCTTTATGATTTTGGCCCTCAAAGCCACATGCCAACCACTGAAAATTCGCTAGATTTCAGTGGCAAAAGGGCCAAGCAAAGCTCAATACAAAGGTCTCATGGCATGGCTCAAAACAAGGCTAAATAGAGCATGCAAGAGGGTAGATGACTCCCAACACCAAAAGATCCTTAAACAAACATGAAAATCACTTAAATATGAACCTTTTTTCAGTTGACAACAAAGCTCAAATAAGCATGCAAATGAGGCTACGAGAAGGATCAAAATAATGCTTAAAAGAGGGAAAAGTGATTACCTTTGAAGCTCAGCAAAATCAGCAAACTTTAGGACCACAAACCAGCTCCTTAACCTCTGAAAACAACCTCCAAGAACCTCAAATCAATGGTGGAATTTTATGGCCATGAGGTGTAGTGTAAAAGGGTCAAGAACAATGCACCTTATGAGACAAAATATAGAGAGATGTGTATTGTTTTGCCTTAGAGAAATTCTGAACTTGGTTCAAGAAGGGGGATGGTCTTTCTTATAGACAAACAAGGCCAAAGCTTCTTCAAGAAGCTAAAAAATACGGCTCAAGATCCTCCATACACGTGTATGAAGGATACAGTCTGTGCCTTCCAGCTGGCACAACTGGCACCCACTCAAATAAACAAAACAGGAAGGAGCTGGCCGACCAGAAAAGGTGGTTGGCCGACCACTTCCCCTGGTCGGCCGACCAAGGTAGGTGGTCTCCCACACAAAAAAGTGGTCAGTGGCTCCATTTGGTGGTCTCCACTTTGAAAGCAAGCTAGTGGTGTGGTGGGAGACCAGCAAATGTGGCCTAAAGACCAAGAAAACCAGCTTCTTGACAAGAAAATCGGCTGGCGGGGAGAAAGTGGTCTCCAAGGAGAAAAAGTGGTCTCCCACCCTTGTACCACCTCCCAAATAAGGAAAACAAGGTTCATGCCAAAAATGAACCAACACAGATGCAAAACGAGAGTTCGGGAGGCAAAACGCGCAGCCGGGTGCCCCGAAAACTGGCTGTTGAGCACAAAAAGTGGCGTACGGCCACAAAAATGGTCTCCCGGACCACAGTGTCCCTCTAGACAAAGGAAACAAGGTGTGTTCCAAAAAAACGTGCCAAACGGAGAATGTTAAGCGGTCCTGAGCCGAGGCGCACGGCCGACGGCTCCGAAAATCGAAAACTAGTTTCCAAACGGGAACAGTGGCCTACGACCACGAAAAGTAGCCCACGGCCACTGAGAGGTGGTCTACAAGACCTCTCCCTCCCTTCGGGAAGAGAAAACCAGACCTGGTCCGTAGATCGAGTCAAAGCACAAAAAGTCCCAAGGTCCGGAGGTGAGGCTCTCAGCCAAGAACCCCGAAACCTCAAAACGAGCACAACATGCGCAATCACCGAGCGCTCAATCGATGACGTCTGAGTCTTAAGGTCGGTCAAAAATGGGGTGTCTACAGTTGCCCCTCTTTGACAGAACTCGAAAGTCATAAGTGACGGGAGTGAATGTCAAAGCCCAGAGACGACCCATTTTTGACAAGGTCGAAGACTCAGACAAACAGGCAAGATAATCAAAGAGATGTGCCCGCAGGTAGGGGCAAAATGCAAAGGACATGCAAGATGCCGAACATAACTTATGATCATGCAAAAAAAGCTGTAATGAAGCAAATATACACAATAAATGCAATAGTTTCAGCAGGCGAATTCAAACCAAACTACATTACATGCAGAAAGAATGTAAGGAAATTATGAAATTCTCACAAACATGTTGTAGACGTCCCCGAACACCCCGGGAGGGAAATCCCGTTCTGTTCATTTGGGCTCACTACAGTTCAGGACTCAAATGTCACGGTCCTGTATCTAATCCCGCAGAGTGCAATGCAAGACCGATGAATCATCAAAGAGTCCAAATCCGGCAAATCGTTTTTGAAAATAGATTTTTTTGAAAGAAGTGCCAAACATGGACTGCTTTGTCAGATACAGAGTCATCACCTAAATATTTTATTTTTGGGAAAATTTAGGAAACCCTGACTCGTTGCCTAAGGCCACGTGTCCGTCATCACGAAAGTTGTCTCGGCTTGGGAACTTGGGTACGATTGGGGATGGTCACTTCGTGAGCACCTCCGCTCGCCCGATCAAAGATCGGCCTCTACTAACCATGATATCGAGTTTTGAAAACACTATGTGCTCTTATTCCGGTTATTAGCCTAGAATTACTACGTGATGCGCACAGCATACAAGTATAGACTGGGTCGCCTGAATTGGAACAAGACATCTCATGTTTGTTTTGAAAACGGTTTGCTATTCGCAAGTAGGCTAAAATGCAGATTTTGCCACCCTCGGGTGGGCTTAAAAAACATGGTTTTGCCACTATCTAGTGAGCTTAAAACTCACAGTCAATGCATTATTCCAATTCAGATAATCCAACCTTCACCCACAGGCACTCAGGCAAGTATATCACATAAGCAAATAGCCCCATGGTAAGCATGCTATCATGGCAGTCACTAACACGCATGCAAGGATGCTAAAGCATAAAACTTACTGAGTACTCCAAGCCAAAACAGAAGCTGATTAGAAATCATGCATGAATCCTAACTATGCTGGAATACCTAATGCAACACATGCAAAATGCAACTAAAATAGGCTCGACTATTCTACAATGGCATGTGAAATGCTACAACTAACACGTATTCAACTCGGAATTGAAATACAATGCAATTAGTATGATGCGTCGAGCTTGGTGCATACAAGACAGATGAATGAATGCAAACATGCGAGCATAAGTATGCTAATTGAAACATGCCCTAATCTAACCATCATAAGCGGATAAATAAAAGGGAGAAAGACGTGGGGTTGGAAGACATACATCGCACATACGCACACTTATTACAACATTGCCCCCCTCGAGGGGTTCGAATAAATAATACAGTCCGAATAAATAACAGCTACAACTAATTATTACACAACATTAACTAATTAACAAACTAGCTAAGTAAGCATGTAAACTACATGAATGTGACTGCCTCGGCTCTGTTTTGGGTGACGATGGATGCATGCATGCTCGAGTCGCCTCGTCGGGAAATTCCATCGCGATGCCTCGTCTCGCCTTTGTTTGCAACTGATTTTAGAAATTTGCACAAGGCTCCAAGAGGCTAAAACTCCACCCTAAGAAGGCTGCCGACTAGATATTGGCTTGGGAAACACCTGCTGACCACCCTTTGTGGTGGAAACCAAAAAAGGTGGTCGGCCTGCCAGAAAACCTGGTCGGCCGACCACTTTCTGCCCCTGGATTCTAGTTTTTTCTGCAACAAAGGCAAGAGGGAGAGAAAGCAAGGTATTTTCAACATATGTGTGCAAGACCACTCTCTCCGTCTTTGCACAAGCTCAAGGGAGTGTAGACCTCGATCCTCATGCCACCAATCACGTATCTCGATGCATGATGGCCGAGGAGTCGAATTGCACGACTCAATATGAAATGAATGCACATATAAACACAACAAGGCCTAAACTCCATCGTGGGTAATCCGGAGTGTCGGCGACCGGAAATTGAGACACGTTTCGTCACTTTGAGTATGAAATGCCCCTCATTTTCCGTGTTTGGACTAACCCTACTCCAAACACAATGGAATGAGATGGCATACACAATGCGACTAACGTGCAACCCTAAATGCAATGCAACCGATCATGCTGGCATGCAAAGGATGATATGCACACATGCAACCTAGCATACACAATGCTATAGACTAAAATGGCATACACAATGCACGTGAGTTATATGGCATACACGATGCACACATATGAAGATGGACATACACAAAGGCATAATCAAAGCATACACAATGCGATGGTTAAACATGCAACAACATGAACCAAATGGCATACACAATGCAAGGTGGACTTAAATCAATATGAGTGGACCTCAGCCACACTCACGTCAGTGGCCATATGATGAAAATGAGACAACCGAAATATATGCAAACATGCACAAATGCAAATGACCGATCCTAAGGCACAACATGCAACTCTAACTAAGCATGACAGAGGATGAAATATGGCATAAAATGGCACATGATACAGCTCTGAAATGGCACAAAAGATGGTCCCGAAATATGCAAACATGTCACCCAATGCATGCTAGAAGGCCCGGGTACCGAAACTAGTGAAGTGCGTTACACTAGAGGTACCCAAAGCAATGCACCAATGGCAAAACCAACCCCAAATAGACCCTAGGCAGGTCTGAAACAGTGGGGAAATGGCCTAAAATGATGGTTCGGAATGCAAGGAAATGGAGCTCATTCAATGGTCCGAAAACAAGGTATTCATGGACAACTCTCAAGCACACTTAAGGAGTAGAAAACATGACAATATGGCATTCATACAAGCTCTGAAATATGATGTATAATGGACCCAAAACATGAACACACCTCAGTATATACATGGAATGAGCCTCAAAAATCAAAGTTAAGCATGGGTATTGAACTACAAGCATGCAAAAAAAAACATCATTCAATCATGAGACCCAAAAATAGAGCTAGGGCAGTCCAAAATACACACAATATCAGTTTAAGGTATGGCCAAAAAGTGCTAACATGAAGGGTCAACAAAGCACGCGAAGTAAGCTAGTAAACCATGATTTACACTACACGTATATGAAGCACATGAGGGCTCACCAAACCAACCAAAAGTAGAAGTATGCCATGCCAAAATATGCCCAAATAACCACTGAAACTCAGTCAACATATGCAAGAATGAAGTGCTCCTTTGAAAGGCCATGCAAGAGGTTATTCTACACATGTATGATGGACACACAAAATGGAAAACCACCTCAAGACAGAGGTTATGAGGGTCCTGAAACCCACCAAAAAGGCCCTGAAATTAGTCTAGGAAGCATGCAAGTGAAAGCCCCTTTGAAAGGCCTTGAATAGGATTGTTCTACACATGCATAATAGACATTCAAGATGGCCAAAAAGGCTCTGGACAGAGCTTATGCAGACCTTAAAACTCACCAAATAGGGCCTGAAACATGACTTCAAAACATGCAAATAAGGGGCCCTTTGGAAGGCCAACAAAGCTAGTAAAGAGAACAAGGGGTGAGAGGGTCACCCCGCTATGATTTTGAAGCTCAAAGACACATGCTAGCCACTGAAAATCCATTGGATTTCAGTGGCTAAAAGGCCAAACCAAGGCCAATGCAAATGCTCAAATGCATAGCTCAAAACATGAGGAAATGAAGCATGGAATGGGGTAGATGACCCCCAACAGAAAAATGACCTTAAGAAAACATGTTTATAAGCTCAAAATAAAACTTTTTTCAGTTTATGTTGAAACCCAAAAATGTTTGCAAATAGGGCTAAGATATAAAGCAAAATAATGCAAAAAAAGGGAAAATAGAGGCTTACCCTTGTAGAGCCGACCCTCAGCAACTTTTGGACCAAGGTAATGAGCCTTTAACCTCTGCAAATCAGTTCCAAGGTGCTTGGATGGATGGTGGAGGTGTTGTGCTAGGAGGTGTAGTGTAATGGGTGCAAGAATAATGGGGTTTGGAGCTTGAAGAAGAGAGCTATGGAGGGAAGTGGATGTATGCTCCAACCAAAAGTGTTCAACCTTTGCAAATGGAGAGGAAAGCCTCTCTTATAGAAGACAAAGGGCCAAGACTTCTTGGAGAAGCCTCAAGTAAATGGTGCAAGCTTCTAAAAGAAGCTAAACAAAAGGGTCAAGCTTCTTGAGGAAGTTGGGGTCAAGCTTCCTTAAGAAGCTTAACAAAGGTCAAGCTTCCCTTCGAAGCTAAACAAAAGGGGCCAAATATTCCTTAAGAAGACAAACAAAAGGGTCAAATCTCAGAGGATGGGGCAAATGCCTCCCAGCTAGCACAGCTATAATGCACTCAAAAAGACCAAAAAGCAGAAGGATAGCCGACCAGCCAAGGTGGTCGGTCGACCAGGGATCAAAAGGGTCAAGTTGAAAAGGTGGTCGGTCATACCAGATTGGTGGCCTCCCAAATGAGTGCAACACAGTGGTGGTATGGGAGACCAGAAAATGTGGCTCAAAAGTAAGGAAAACCAGCTTTCAAAGAAGGTTCAAAAGGGTCAATCACCAAAGGTGGTCGGCCATACCAAATAGGTGGCCTCCCAGATGAATGCAACACAATGGTGGTATGGGAGACCAGAAATTATGGCCCAAAAGTGAGGGAGACCAGTTTCCCGACAAGAAAACTGGCTGGAGGAGAGAGAAAAGTAGTCTCCAAGGAGAAAGCTGGTTTCCAAGGGGGAAAAGGTGGTCTCCCACCCTTGTACCACCTTCCTAACAATGAAACTAGAGTCTATGCCACAAATGAACCCTAACCGATGTAAAACGAGGGTTTGGGGGCCAAAACGCATAGCTGGGGGCCCCGAAAACTGACTGTTAAGCGCCGAAAGTGGCGTGTGACCACGAAGGTGGTCTCCCGGGCCACAGTGTCCCTCTAAGGAGAGGAAACAAGGTGTGTGCCAAAAACCGGAGCAAACGGAGGTAGTTAAGCAGTCCCGAACCGAGGCGTGCGGCCGACGGCTCCGAAAACCAGAAATTGGTCTTCAAACGGGAAAAATGGCCTACGACCACGAAACGTAGCCTATGGCCACTGAGAGATGGTCTATGAGACCTCTCCCTCCCTTCAGGAAGAGAAAATAGAGAAAACAGGACCTGGTTCGCAAACCGAGGCAAAGCACAAAAAAGCCCCGAAGTCCGGAGGCAAGGCTCTCAGCCGAGACTCCGAAACCTCAGAATGAGCACAATATGCATCATCACTGAGCGCTCAATCGGTGACGTCTGAGTCTTAAGGTCAATCAAAAATAGGGTGTCTACAGTTGCCCCTCTTTGACAGAACTCGGAAGTTATAAGTGACAGGAGTGAATGTCAAAGCCTAGTGACGACTCATTTTTGACAAAGTCGAAGACTTAAACAAACAGGCGAGATAAACAAAGATGTGCCCGCAGGCATGCCCGTAGGAAGGGGGCAAAATTGAAAATGATATGCAAGAAGATTTTGACAATTGGACTTATACGCTACGCGAAACCGATTTGAAAATTGGACTTATACGCTACGCGAAGCCGATTTGATAATTCAGGATTTATGCAATGCAATGCAATGTAACAGCTAAAATGCAATGTAATAGCTAGCAAGTGAAGGTACCTTACGGGGCAATTGGCAATGACGTACCTCATGCTGCTAGGGATCTCTCGCTTCTTCTCAGTTGAACCGCAGGTACTACTTTTCTCCCTGACTATGGTCGCAGCTTTTCCTATTCTCCAACAGGGTGACGGACTAGGTTGGTTCAGTATCCAGAATTGAGGTGCGTACACATGCTATCTCAATCTATGGGGTTGCCATACAGATTTCAAGCCGAGAATATACCTCTGGGTATTTAAACCAGACTTTAGTCTCGGAAATCCCGAACCTTTGCATTCTAGGCATAAGCCATTCGAACTCTAGTTTCCACCGTCTCAGTTGATCTCCTAGGAACTCACCGCTAACACAGGCAGGTGGCTATACCAAACCACCAGAAGTCGTTTGGGCACGACAAACACCAAAGGAATTGCACCTTTAGAGGATTTAAGGTCTCCTAGACCGGAGGGTGCACAAGACAGTGTGAATAAAGATGAAGGATTTAAGGTCTCCTAGACTAGAGGATTTAAGGTCTCCCGAACCAGAAAGTGCACAAGACAGTGCGAATGATACAAAAATACAATGTGCACAAGACAGTGCGAATGCACAAAACAGTGCTAAACAGATGCACAAAATAGTGCGATGCTAAAGGTGTACAAAACAATACGAGCAAGGTGAATGCACAAAACAGTGCGATACAGATAAGGTGCGCAAGATAGCGCAATGCAATGCACTAACAAGTGCAGGTAAGGTGCGCAAGATAGCGGGATGCAATGCACTAACAAGTGCAGGTAAGGTACGCAGGATAGCGCGATGTGATATGCAAAGCACAAGACAGTGCGATTGAGGTGCGCAAAATAGCGCGAATGAATGTAATGTACAGGACAGTGCGATGCGCAAAATAGCGCGAATGTAAACTACACAAAACAGTGCGATTGAGGTGTGCAAAATAGCGCGAATGATAAACTGCACAAAACAGTGCGATGCGCAAAATAGCGCGAATGTAAACTGCACAAAATAGTGCAATGTGCAAAATAGCGCGAATGTAAATTTCACAAAACAGTGCGATTGAGTTGCGCAAAATAGCATGAATGATAAACTGCACAAAATAATGCGATGCGCAAAATAGCGCGAATGTAAACTGCACAAAACAGTGCAATGTGCAAAATAGCACGAATGATAAACTGCACAAAATAGTGTAATGCGCAAAACAGCGCGATGCATTAGATAACGCGAGTGCACAAGACAGTGCGAGTGAAATACAATGTACAAAAAGTGTGAGGAAGGTGCACAAAAGAAGTGCGATAAAATGCATGAACAATGCAAGTAAAGTACACAAAACAGTGCGATGCGCAAAATAGCGCGATAAAATGTATACACAATGCAAGTAATGGCACACGGCTTACGACATAGCACTCCATTCATTCGGCACACAGCTCACTACACAACACTTTGTTTGTTTGGCACGCAGCTCATAACACAATATTCTATTCATTTGGCACGCAGCTCGAAACACAGTACTCTGTTTATCTGGGCACACGGCTCTTTCGGGCACACAACTCATTTTGGGCACGCAGCTTATTTCGGGCACACAGCTCATTTTGGGGGCACACAGCTCATTTCGGGCACACAACTCATTTTTTCGGGTACACAGCAGATCTCAAGCACACAGCTCGTTTGGGGGCGCATAGCTCATTTTGGGCACACGGCTCATTTTTCGGGCACACAACTCGTTTTTCGGGCACACGGCAGATCTCGGGCACACAGCTCGTTTTGGGGCACATAGCTCGTTTTGGGGCACACTGCTCATTTTTCGAGCACACAGCTCGTATTTGGCCACACGGCTCATTTTTTGGGCACACAACTCGTTTCGAGCGCACAACTCATTTTTCGGGCACAGGGTGGATCTTGGGCACACAGTTCATTTTTAGGCACACGGCTCATTTTTTGAGCACACAGCTCGTATTTGGGCACACGGCTCATTTTTCGGACACACAGCTCGTTTTGGGCGCACAGCTCATTTTTCGGGCACACGGCAGATCTCGGGCACACAGCTCGTTTAGGGGCACACAGCTCATTTCTGGGCACACGGCTCATTTGGGGGCACACAGCTCATTCTTTGGGCACGCAGCTCATTTTTTTAGGCACGCAACTCATTTTCGGGCACACAGCTCGTTCTTTGGGCACACAGCTCATTTTTCGGGCACACAGCTCATTCTTCGAGCGCACAGCTCGTTCTTCGGGCACACAGCTCGTTTCAAGCACACAGCTCGTTTTTCGAGCACACGACAAATCTCGGGCACACAGCTCGTTTTGGGGCACACAGTTCATTTTTGGGCACACGGCTCATTTTTCGAGCACACAGCTCGTATTTGGGCACACGGCTCATTTTTTGGGCGCACAGCTCATTTTTCGGGCACACGGCAGATCTCGGGCACACAGCTCGTTTTGGGGCACACAGCTCATTTTTGGGCACACGGCTCATTTTTCGAGCACACAGCTCGTATTTGGGCACACGGCTCATTTTTCGGGCGCACAACTCATTTTTCGGGCACACGGCAGATCTCGGGCACACAGCTCATTTTTGGGCACATGGCTCATTTTTCGGGCACACAGCTCGTATTTGGGCACACGACTCATTTCTCGAGCACACAGCTCATTTTTCAGGCACACAGCTCGTTTGAGGGCACACAGCTCATTTCTGGGCACACGGCTCATTTGAGGGCACACAGCTCATTCTTTGGCGCACAGCTCGTTCTTCGGGCACACAGCTCGTTTCGGGCACACAGCTCGTTTTCGGGCACACAGCTCACTCTTTCGGCACACAGCTCATTCTTCGGGCGCACAGCTCGTTCTTCGGGCGCACAGCTCGTAACACTGCTCAATCTGAACACTCAGTCCATAACACAGCATTCGGTTTGCATTTTGAACACACAGCTCAAGCACTCGAACTTCTGAACACACAGCTCAAACTTTTGTCGTGAACACGCAGCCCACATTTTTTAAATCTGAACACACAGCTCAAACTTTTGTCGTGAACACGCAGCCCACATTTTCTTGAAATCCAAACACACAGCTCAAACCCTTGCGGTGAACACGTGGCCCACACTTTCTTGAAATCTGAACACACAGCTCAAACTTGTTGTCGAGAACACACAGCCCACAGTTTTTAAAAGTTGAACATGCAGCTCATAGTTTTTTGAATGTTGAACACGCAGCCCAAACTCTTGAATTTCTGAACACGCAGCCCATTTTTGATTGTGAACACGCAGCACACACTTGTTGAAAGTTGAACACGCAGCCCAAACTTTTGAATTTTTCCTAAACACGCAGCCCATTCATTTCATTTGCACGCAGCTCATTCTTAATTCTGAACACGCAACTGATAAATTTTCATTTCTGAACACACAGCTCATTCATTTCACTTTGAACACACAGCTCACACATTTCAATTCTGAACGCACAGCTCATAAATTTTCATTTCTTAACATACAGCTCATTCACTTCATTTTGAATACGCAGCTCACACATTCCACTTTGAATACGCAGCTCATACATTTTCATTTGCACGCAGCTCATAACACAACACTGCTCGATCTGAACACATGACTCATAACACAATAATCTTTTAATTTTGAACACACAGCTCATTCTGAACATACAGGATGCGACGACGGAACTTGCAGAAGTTGAAACCAACTCAGATGCCCAATATTTTCCCTTTTTTCTTTTGCTTTGAAGTCTGGAACCTATATAGCTTCAAATAGGTCCTGGTTTTACTGCTCCCGCATGACCTAGGTTGAACCTTGCAGTTTTATGAAAGAACAAATTTTGTTTTGCACAAATGTGGAGAATGGCACGGCACTCTGAGCACAAAACAATTTTTTGAAAGTGAAAGTGAGAATAAGTTCTCAACTGGGTATTGAGCCTACGACTGAACACAGCACACCACGACTCAACAACAAAGAGAAAGACAAGGTAAGACAACCTAAACACATCTATAGACACCCGAAACGACTCAAAACAAAAATCGAGACAAACAAAACGACTGACACGACAAACAGACGTGTTCCAATGGCAAGAGACCTCTCAGTGCACGAGGAGCCAGTTTCTTTGGGTATTATTCCCTACCCTTTCTTATTTGTGATTCTCATATCACTCGGCCCTGAAGCTCGGTTTTTCTCTCAGAACCCTTTCCTCGCTTTTCCTCTCAGCGCACATCTCTCTATTCTTCAATCTCTCATTTTTTATCCCTCCTCTGGGTGGTTGATGGATAAGCAGGAAGTTGTGGGCTCTTGCCCCTGGTATTCTACCATATTCTTGTTCTTGTTCACAACAGTGAGTTTCTCCTACAGAGGGGCTGCGCTACAACTGGGTGTGTAGCAAATCT
Organism: Camellia sinensis; assembly: GCF_055761805.1. Lineage (NCBI taxonomy): Eukaryota > Viridiplantae > Streptophyta > Magnoliopsida > Ericales > Theaceae > Camellia > Camellia sinensis. Next base: position 216,892,262 of record NC_138961.1, read on the forward strand.
GTAGCTGACATCGGTTGACGATGCTCTGTTGGGGAGTTTAGACGTGATCAAATCTTGTTCAGATGAGGGAGTGGAATATCTTGCCACATTCCAGTTCATGCTTCGCACTTGGCTCGATGCCCCGTTGCTTGGAGGATGTTAAGAGCTTTCAGCCCTTTGTTGGTTAGCTTCAGTTGTGCCCTTTTCTGACAAATCGAGTGCCCTTTCTGGCAAGTATGCTGACAATGGGGAAACAAACAGGGAGCCTGACTCAACTGTGCCCCTAGTTCATCATTTTGACCATTTTTTTGTTTTTGGCTTTCTACTAAAACAATTTTGACCAAAATAAGAGTTAGATTAACATGCTTGTTCAATTTTCTGATTTAAAATCATGCAAGTCAAGTTATGAGCACAGAAAATTTTCCTTTTTTGGGTCCAAGAAGTGGTCCAGTTTTGAAAAATGGAATACTTTTTGAGAAAATTAGTCAACCTCAGTAAAAATTCTCAAAAATTGTTTTTGAAAATGGCCACTGCTCAACGAGCACGGAACCTACTCTCGAGATGCACAACCTCAGATCCGAAGGAGAATTGCCCCTTGTTTGAACGGCACTGCATGGCAACGAAAAGTTGTCCCTTGTTTGAATAGCACATCAGCGCGCTGTATGGCAACGGAAAGTTGCCCCTTGTTTGAATAGCACCACAGCACACTGTAACCAGTTTTTAAGGTGACAATCACAACCGAACTCTCGGATATAGAGAAAAAAATGATGATTAGAACCATTACATGGACACAGTCAAATTTGAAGTGTTTTATGGCTGGGCTTCAGAAAGAAGTTGCCTACGTATCCCAAAATATGGGAATCAAGCCTGATGTAGTTCCGGGGTTAAGGTACACTCGTGTATTTAACCACTCCTTTTGCGCTCTAACTTTTGCCAAGGCCACCCCTCTGGGTTTTCAACCTTGCGAGCTCTGTTCTTCTTTTCTTTTCATTTCTTTTCTTCTTTTCTCATCTTTTCTTTTTATTTTCTTCATTTTTCTTCTTTTCTTTTCTTCATTCTTTGCATTTTTTTTTTCTTTTTTTTTGTTCTTTTTCTTGCTCTAACTTTTGCCTGGGTCGCCCTTCCGAGTTTTTAGCCCAGCGAGCCTCTCAAAGGTAAAAGTGTAGCTTTGTCCATGTCAAATGGTTTTGAGATCCTGAAGTCATCTGAATCCAGGAGAATGGCTGCTGCTTGCTGACGATGCAGGAGTCCATCCAAAGGGGGGGCTGAATCTGCTCCTAGTGTTGTGGGTAGGAACTCAGTTATCCTTCAGCAATACTTTCTTCTTTCTTCCCTTCTGGGATTTTGGCATTCTTACCGATATTTGTTAGCTTGAGAAACATCCCAATTTTTTTGACTCTTCGAGCACATCTGACATCTTTGCCCCTAGTTCGAGGGCTTTTGATCTAGCTTCGCAAGCTTCCTTTTGATTATTTCTGACCTCCTTGCCCCTAGTTCATGGGCTGCTTCAAATCTGGCCACACATGCCTCACTTTGTGATTGACCGTTGAACATTCTAAATCCAAGTTCAAGGTTTGAAAGCAAAGGGGTTGAGTCTTGAGGTTGAGAACGATCCTAGGCTGTACAATCTCAAGAGCGATTCCACACAGGTCTTCGCAAGATCGCGCAAAACATTTTTTTTTTGAAATTTTTTTAAGAAAGCGACAAATCACTGGTGCTGAAGATAGTGTAGAACCAATCTGGATCAAGCCAGGGTCCTTCTCAGTGCTCACATTAACAAGCATGATCTCATTCATTAAGGGCTTAGCACGCCTCTCTTTCTCTCAGTTGATCAAATTTTTACAAATCCCGAGGAATTCCTTCCTCTTTGTTCTCAACACATCGTGTTAGAAAAAGTTTTGAAAAACTTAGGTCAATGCAATGATTTAAAGGTACAGAAGAGCAGGTGAGATGCTCCGCCAATTCGTCCTAGATTTTCTGGCACAACCGGCACAAGGCAGGAGCAAATGCAAGAGTGTGAAAATTGCTGCTGTTCCATTCAAATTTGGTTGGTGTAACTGGCTCCAAGCAGAAACAGTCTCACAACAAAATGAAAAGACAAACGCAAAATAAAATGGTGATACCCGAGATAACACCCCCGGAATCACCCGACCTTTGTACAACAGGACTGACTCGATACAACAAGACAGACCCTTAATCAAAAAGACTGACCCAAGACAATGAGACAGACTCAAAACAAAACTACAGAACTGACTCAACACCCAAGTCAGAAACTGCAAAACTAGTTTTCGCAAATGCTCAAAATAGTGCGTGCCATACGCCACATCCGAGGTAAACTGTGCGCCGCCCGTAGGTGGTCCAACCCCTGGTCACATACTTGCATTATCCTCGAAATCCACCAACCCGGTGGTGACAGACTTTGCCGAGCTTGGCGGGAGGATGACTTCATTGTCAATCAAATTTTGCATTTCATGGCGAAGACGGAAGCAGTTGTCGGTGCTGTGACCGGTTTGTTGATGGTATGCATAGTACTGGGTACCATCATGCTTAGCTGGAAGGGGATTTGGGAGAGGCCGAGGCTCGAGCGGTTTGAGATGTCCTTTTTTGACGAGGATTTGAAGGGCCTTAGACAAAGGCATGTAGAGGGCATGGAAGACCCTGCGACCTCGGGGCGGATACTTCAAGGTTTGCTGACTTTTGCTGGGCGCACTAGCGAAAGGGTCAGCAGGTGCTAGCTTGGTTTGCCGATCTCTTCCGAGTGCAGGATTAAAGCTTAATGGATCATTTCTAGTACGATGGCCCTTCTCCCGATTTTCCCCTTGGCTTGAACTGCTCTCACTCTGAGTGGGGAAAGTGTCATCCACAGTTTTTACACCAACAACGAGCACCTGTTGTTTATTCAGTCCTCCGGCTTTCAAAGACTCAATAGCCCACAGGAGTTGTTTGTAGGGATCGGTGTCCACCTTCACCTTGTTCTTACCACTCGCCTCGGCTTGGTAGAAGGTTTGAGTTGCTACATCAGAGTGGAGCCCCGTTGTTGTCGACATGCCATTGCCGGAACTTGGGATGGCTTCAGGTTGGCTGAGTTCGATTACAATTTGCCCTAGTAGCGAGCACTCTTCCGGTATGAAGTTCCCAGCATACGATGTGGTTGGTGGCGAAGTCGACATTCTATAGGCTAGATCAGCCACGGATCTCTGAAGATCGCCAATCATTCCCATCAACTCGAAAGTGGTGGGCTCACGGGTTTGAAATAACTGGGGTTCCCAGATTGGATGTGCGGCAGGTGACCTGGGTGGATGTGGCACTTCGACGTCGGTATCACCCTGTATGATGATTCCCCGATTTAATGCGGCTTCCATAACCACTATTTCTTCTGAATTCTGTGTCATCACAAGTCTGCTGAACTGACCGGAAGTGATGTGACTGGTGACTGACGGATCAGATGAACTGGTGCGCCCTAACTGGTTTTTCTCTACTTTGCCTCAGCAAAGGAAGATACTGACTGCTCTGAACTGAATTCTCCGAACTGAAAGAGAAAACAGGCAGCAGCTCAGCCCAATTTCACTAGGGCAGATATAGGTATGGCTGGATAACTATATTCAACCACTGATCACTGTTCCCCAAATTACTGCCCCAAAAACTGAATCTGATACCCACAGATAACTGATTCCCAAAATACTGAACTAGTGATGCCCACAAGCCTGATACCCAGACTTGCAAACTGATACATGCATTCCTATAGAGACGCACTCTAAAAGCACATAGCAAGCAAGTGAAAGCCAAAACACCCCTATGTTGGGGTAGGGTTTTCCTGTCATATTTTGTCAGGAACTAGGGTTTCACTACGCACGCAGCGGTTTCAAACAACCTATGATTGGGTAAACAACCTGTCCTAGTTTGGAATGGTCATTATGGATTCTGAATATGCACTAGGTCGAATGGTCAAAAAGCTTGCCCCGATAAAATCGGGGTTTGTGTTCCCGTCGTGGCAGAGCCCGCAACTGGTCAGCCTTATGGCACGCTTCTCGAAGCGAGCCTCCGGCAAATCGTTCAGGAATAGCACACGGCAAACACGGTGTCCTAGGCGCACCAATGCAAATGCAAATGCAATGCAAAAAAACACACAAGTGTAGTCAAAACCAGATATCACGAGTTCGAGTCAAGTTCTCTAAGTCCCCAGTTGCAACCGGTCATCCTTATGGCACGCTTCTTGAAGCAAGCCTCTGACAAACCGTTCAGGAATAGCATACGACAAACACGGTGTCCTTGGCGCACCAATGCAAATGCAATGCAAAGAAACACACAAGTGTAGTCAAAACCAAATATCACGAGTTCGAGTCAAGTTCTCTAAGTCCCCAGCGGAGTCGCCAGAAACTGTAGACGTCCCCGAACGCCCCGGGAGGGAAATCCCGTTCCGTTCATATGGGCTTACTATAGTTCAGGACTCAAATGTCACGGTCCTGTATCTAATCTCGCAGAGTGCAATGCAAGACTGATGAATCATCAAAGAGTCTAAATCCGACAAATCGTTTTTGAAAACAGATTTTTTTGAAAGAAGTGCCAAACATGGACTGCTTTGTCAGATACAGAGTCGCTACCTAAATATTTTATTTTTGGGAAAATTTAGGAAATCCTGACTCGTTGTCTAAGGCCACGTGTCCGTCATCACCAAAGTTGCCTTGGCTCGGGAACTTGGGTACGATTGGGGAAGGTCACTTCGTGAGCACCCCCGCTCGCCCGATCAAAGATCGGCCTCTACTAACCATGATATCGAGTTTTGAAAACATTATGTGCTCTTATTCCGGTTATTAGCCTAGAATTACTACGTGATGCGCACAACATACAAGTATAGACTGGGTCGCCTGAATTGAAACAAAACATCTCATGTTTGTTTTGAAAATGGTTTGCTACTCGTAAGTAGGCTAAAATGTAGATTTTGCCACCCTCGGGTGGGCATAGAAAATATGGTTTTGCCACTATCTAGTGAGCTTAAAACTCACAGTCAATGCATTATTCCAATTCAGATAACCCAACCTTCACCCACAGACACTCAGGGAGGTATATCACATAAGCTAATAGCCTCGCGGTAAGCATGCTATCATGGCAGTCACTCACACGCATGCAAGGATGCTAAAGCATAAAACTTACCGAGTACTCCAAGCCAAAACAGAAGTTGATTAGAAATCATGCATGAATCCTAACTATGCTGGAATACCTAATGCAACACATGCAAAATGCAACTAAAATAGGCCCGGCTATTCTACAATGGCATGTGAAATGCTACAACTAACACGTATTCAACTCGAAATTGAAATACAATGCAATTAGTATGATGCGCCGAGCCCGATGCATGCAAGACAGATGAATGAATGCAAACATGTGAGCATAAGTATGCTAATTGAAACATGCCCTAATCTAACCATCATAAGCTGATAAATAAAAAGGGAGAAAGACGTGGGGTTGGAAGACATACATCACACACACGGACACTTATTACAACATTGTCCCCCTCGAGAGGTCCGAATAAATAATACAATCTGAATAAATAACAGCTATAGCTAATTATTACACAACATTAACTAATTAACAAACTAGCTAAGTAAGCATGTAAACTACATGAATGTGACTGCCTCGGCTCTGTTTTGGGTGACGATGGATGCATTCATGCACGAGTCGCCTCGTTGGGAAATTCCATCGCGATGCCTCATCTCGCCTTTGTTTGCAACTGATTTTAGAAATTTGCACAAGGCTCCAAGAGGCTGAAACTCCACCCTGGGAAGGCTGCTGACCAGATATTGGCTTGGGAAACACCTGCTGACCACCCTTTGTGGTGGAAACCAAAAAAGGTGGTCGGCCTGCCAGAAAACCTGGTCGGCCGACCATTTTCTGTCCCTAGATTTTGGTTTTTTCTGCAACAAAGGCAAGAGGGAGAGAAAGGAAGGTATTTTTATCATATGTGTGCAAGACCACTCTCCCCGTCTTTGCACAAGCTCAAGGGAGTGTAGACCTCGATCCTCGTGCCACCAATCACGCATCTTGATGCATGATGGCCGAGGAGTCAAATTGCACGACTCAATGTGAAATGAATACACATATAAACACAACAAGGCTTAAACTCCATCATGGTTAATCCAGAGTGTCGGTGACCGGAAATTGAGACACGTTTCGTCACTTTGGCTATGAAACGCCCCTCATTTCCCGTGTTTGGACTAACCCTACTCCAAACACAATGGAATGAGATGGCATACACAATGCGACTAACGGGCAACCCTAAATGCAATGCAACCTAATCATGCTGGCATGCGAGGGATGATATGCACACATGCAACCTAGCATACACAATGCTATAGACTAAAATGGCATACACAATGCACATGAGCTATATGCCATACACAATGCACACATACGAAGATGGACATACACAAAGGCATAATCAAAGCATACACAATGCGATGGTCAAACAAGCAACAACATGAACCAAATGACATACACAATGCAAGGTGGACTTAAACCAATATGAGTGGACCTCAGCCACACTCACGTCAGTGGCCATATGATGAAAATGAGACAATCGAAATACATACAAACATGCACGAATGTAAAGGACCGATCCTAAGGCACAACATGCAACTCTAACTAAGCATGGCAGAGGATGAAATATAGCATAGAATGGCACATGATACAGCTCTGAAATGGCACAAAAGATGGTCCCGAAATATGCAAACATGTCACCCAATGCATACTCGAAAGCCCAGGTACCGAAACTAGTGAAGTGCGTTACACTAGAGGTACCCAAAGCAATGCACCAATGGAAAAACCAACCCTAAACAGACCCTAGGCAGGTCTGAAACAGTGGGAAAATGGCCTAAAATGATGGTTCGGAATTCAAGGAAATGGAGCTCATTCAATGGTTCGAAAACAAGGCATTCATGGACAACTCTCAAGCACACTTAAGGAGTAGAAAACATGGCAATATGGCATTCATACAAGCTCTGAAATATGATGTATAATGGGCCCAAAACATGAACACACCTCAGTATATACATGGAATGAGCCTCAAAACTCAAAGTTAAGCATGGGTATTGAACTACAAGCATGCAAACAAAACATCATTCAATCAGGAGACCCAAAAACAGAGTCAGGGCAGTCCAAAATACACACAATATCAGTTTAAGGCATGGCCAAAAAGTGCTAACATGAAGGATCAACCAAGCATGCGAAGTAAGCTAGTGAACCATGATTTACACTACACGTATATGAAGCACATGAGGGCTCACCAAACCAACCAAAAATAGAAGCATGCCATGCCAAAATATGCCCAAATAACCACTGAAACTCAGTCAACACATGCAAGAATGAAGTGCTCCTTTGAAAGGCCATGCAAGAGGTTATTCTACACATGTATGATGGACACACAAAATGGAAAAACCACCTCTAGAAAGAGGTTATGAGGGTCCTAAAACCCACCAAAAAGGCCCTAAAATTAGTCTAGGAAGCATGCAAGTGAAAGCCCCTTTGAAAGGCCTTGAATAGGATTGTTCTATACATGCATAATAGACATTCAAGATGGCCAAAAGGGCTCTGGACAGAGCTTATGCAGACCTTAAAACTCACCAAATAGGGCCTGAAATATGACTTCAAAACATGAAAATAAGGGACCCTTTGGAAGGCCAACAAAGCTAATAAAGAGAACAAGGGGTGAGAGCGTCACCCCTCTATGATTTTGAAACTCAAAGATACATGTTAGCCACTGAAAATTCACTGGATTTCAGTGGCTAAAAGGCCAAACCAAGGCCAATGCAAACGCTCAAATGCATAGCTCAAAACATGAGGAAATGAAGCATGGAAGGGGGTAGATGACCCCCAACAGAAAAATGACCTTAAGCAAACATGTTTATATGCTCAAAAGAAAACTTTTTTCAGTTTTTGTCGAAACCCAAAAATGCTTGCAAATAGGGCTAAAATATGAAGCAAAATAATGCAAAAAAAGGGAAAATAGAAGCTTACCCTTGTAGAGCCGACACTCGGCAACTTCTGGACCAAGGTAATGAGCCTTCAACCTCTGCAAATCAGTTCCAAGGTGTTTGGATGGATGGTGGAGGTGTTGTGCTAGGAGGTGTAGTGTAATGGGTGCAAGAATAATGGGGTTTGGAGCTTGAAGAAGAGAGCTAGGGAAGTGGATGTATGCTCCAGCCAAAAGTGTTCAACCTTTGCAAATGGAGAGGAAAGCCTCTCTTATAGAAGAAAAAGGGCCAAGGCTTCTTGGAGAAGCCTCAAGTAAATGGTGCAAGCTTCTAAAAGAAGCTAAACAAAAGGGCCAAGCTTTTTGAGGAAGCTAGACCAAAGGGGTCAAGCTTCCCTTCGAAGCTAAGCAAAAGGGGCCAAATTTTCCTTAAGAAGACAAACAAAAGGGTCAAATCTCGAAGGATGGGGCAAATGCCTCCCAGCTGGCACAGTTGTAATGCACTCAAAAAGACCACAAAACAGAAGGCTGGCCGACCAGCCAAGGTGGTCGGCCGACCAGGGATCAAAAGGGTCAAGTTGAAAAGGTGGTCAGCCATACCAGATTGGTGGCCTCCCAAATAAGTGCAACACAGTGGTGGTATGGAAGACCAGAAAATGTGGCTCAAAAGTAAGGAAAACCAGCTTTCAAAGAAGGTTCAAAAAGGTCAATCACCAAAGGTGGTCGGCCATACCAAATAGGTGGCCTCCCAGATGAATGCAACACAATGGTGGTATGGGAGACCAGAAATTATGGCCCAAAAGTGAGGGAGACCAGTTTCCCGACAAGAAAACTGGCTGGATGAGAGAGAAAAGTGGTCTCCAAGGAGAAAGCTGGTTTCCAAGGGGGAAAAGGGGTCTCCCACCCTTGTACCACCTTCCTAACAATGAAACTAGGGTCCATGCCACAAATGAACCCTAACCGATGCAAAACGAGGGTTCAGGGGCCAAAACGCGTAGCCGAGGGCCCCAAAAACTGACTGTTAAGCGCCGAAAGTGGTGTGTGACCACGAAGGTGGTCTCCCGGGCCACAGTGTCCCTCTAAGGAGAGGAAACAAGGTGTGTGCCAAAAATCGAAGCAAACGGAGGTAGTTAAGCAGTCCCGAATCGATGCGTGCGGGCGACGACTCCAAAAACCGAAAATTGGTCTCCAAACGGGAAAAATGGCCTACGACCACGAAACGTAGCCTACGGCCACTGAGAGATGGTCTACGAGACCTCTCCCTCCCTTCTGGAAGAGAAAACAAAGAAAACAGGACCTGGTTCACAAACCGAGGCAAAGCACAAAAGAGTCCCGAAGTCCGGAGACAAAGCTCTCAGTCGAGACTCTGAAACCTCAGAACGAGCACAATATGCATCATCATTGAGCGCTCAATCGGTGACGTCTGAGTCTTAAGGTCGGTCAAAAATGGGGTGTCTACATATGTGCGATAGATACATAAAGGTGAACGAAGCGTGGTGGATACACTAAGTGGACAAGCATGTGTGATAGATACAAAAAGCGAACATAGTGTGATAGATATACAAAGCGAGCGTGTGATAAATACACAAAGTGTGCGCGTGATAGATACACATAGTGAGCGTGTGATGGATACACATAGTGAGCATTTGATAGATACACATAGTGAGCATAATGTGACAGATTCATAAAAGGTGTGCATAAAGTGTGATAGATGCACTAAATGAACATAGTATGATAGATACACTAAAGGTGAACACGAAGTGTGATAGATGCACTAAGTGAACAAGTGTGATGGATACACAAAAGGTAAACACAAAGTGTGATAGATGCACTTAGTGAACAAGTGTGATGGATACACAAAAGGTGAACACGAAGTGTGATAGATGCACTAAGTGAACAAGTGTGATGGATATACAAAAGGTGAACACGAAGTGTGATAGATGCACTAAGTGAACAAGCGTGATGGCTACAAAATAGGCGAACACGAAGTGTGATAGATGCACTAAGTGAACAAGTGTGATTGATACACAATAGGTGACCACGAAGTGTGATAGATGCACTAAGTGAACAAGTGTGATGGATACAGAAAAGTAAATGTAGTGTGATGGATACACTAAGGTGAATGACCTTAAACGGAACTTCTTTGAATAAACCGTACATACAATATCGCCTAGTTGCGCCAGTTTCAAATGAACCGTACATACAATATCGTGTATGAATGAGAAAGAAACTTGATAGGTACAATGCAATATAATGCATGATATTTAAGGAATGCAATAAACAAACCTAGCGGCGCTTTAGAAAGCACCCCATGGGATGAGTGGCGATGAACCGCTCTACTCTGACGGGGATCTCCCTTCGTGCTCTTCGAACACTTACCTTCAACTTACAGTACAAAGGCTCCGAAATACTGACAAGGGTTCTTCACGTAGAACACTTTGGATGCTGCCTTTCTTCCTGATCATATTCACAACTTTCCCTATTCTCCAACGGGGTGACAGACTAGGTTGGTTCAGTATCCAGAATTGAGGTGCATACATGCTATCTCAACCTATGGGGCTTCCGTACAGATTTCAAGCCGAGGACACGCCTCTGGGTATTTAAACCAGACTTTAGTCTCGGAAATCCCTAACCTTTGCGTTCTAGGCAACAGCCATTCGAACTCTAGTTTCCACCGTCGCAGTTGGTCTCCTAGGAACTCATTGCGAACACAGCCAAGATGCCTCTAGCAGGGAATGGTACTCAGGAAGAGGACTTTTGATCACCATTCTGGTTTGAAGCAGACTTGGTCTTGAGCTTGAAGTAGAGGTACACTCATACTTCAGAGCATTGGCAAGATCTGAGGAGGTAAACACGAAATGCAATCTCGGAACTTACTGAAGTTGAAACAAACTCAGATACCCGACATTTTCCCTCTTTTCTTTTGCTTTGCAGTCTGGAACCCATATGGCTTTAGATAGGTCCTGGTTTTACTATTCCCGCATGACCTGGGTTGAACCTTGCGATTTTACGAAAGAACGAATCTTGTTTTGCACAGATGTGGAGAACGGCACGGCACTCGGAGCGCAAAACGATTTTATTTTTGAAATTGAGAGACGAGTTCTTGACCGGGGTATTGAGCTTACGACTGGACACAGCACACCTCAGACGTGCACAGGGAGCCTGTTTCTCTGGGTATTGTTTCCCACACTTTCTCATTTGTGATTCTCGCACCACTCGGCCCTCATGCTTTGTTTTTTTTTTTTTTTTTTCTAAAAAAGCCCTTTTCCTCACTTTTTCTCTCAGCGCACATCTCTCTATTTTTCAATCTCATATTTTTTATCCCTCTCCTAGGTGGTTGATGGATAAACAAGAAGTTGTGGGCTCTTGCCCCTAGCATTCTGCTAGATTCTCTTTCTTCTACTCATAACAGTGAACTTCCCCCACAGAGGGGTTGTGATGCGGCTGGATGTGCAGCAGATCTGCAATTGACATTGGTTGACGATGCTCTACTGGGGAGTTTGGACGTGATTAGATCAATCTAGATGAGAGAATGGAATATCCTGCTCCATTCCAGTTCGTGCTTCGCACTTAGCTTGATACCTCGCTGCTTAGAGGATGAGAGAACTTTCAATTTTTTGCTGTTAGTTTTTGTTGTGCCCTTTTCTGGCAGATACGGTGCCCTATCTATCAAGTATGTTAATAATGGAGAAAAGACAGAACACCTGACTTAACTGTGCCCCTAGTTCATTATTCTGACCATTTTTTGTTTTTGACGTTCTGCTAAAATAATTTTGACCAACATGAGAGTTAGATTAACATGCTTGTTCGATTTTCTGATTTAAAATCATGCTAGTTAGGTTATGAACACTGAAAATTTTTCTTTTGGGGTCCAATAAAATGGTCCAGTTTTGGAAAAATAGAATTATTTTTGAGAAAATTAGTCAACCTCAGTAAAAATTCTCAAAAACTATTTTTGCAAACGGCCACTGCTTGACCAACGTGAAATTGACTCTTGAGATGCACAACCTCAAATCCAAAAAATAATGGAAAATTGCCCCTTGTCTGAAGGACACTGCACGGCAACAGAAAGTTGCCCCTTGTTTGAATAGCACCGCATCACACTGTATGGCAACAAAAAGTTGCCCCTTGTTTGAATAGTACCGCAGCACACTGTAACCAGTTCTCATGGTGAAGGTCACAACCGAACTCTCGAATACGGAGAAGACCAAGATGACCCGTTCAATCTCATAGACAGGACAGTTGAATTTGAAGTGTTTTATGGATGGACTTCAAAATGAAGTTGCCTACGTATCCCAAACATGAGAATCAAGCCTTACGTAGTTCGGGGTTAAGGTACACACGGGTATTTAGCCTCTCCTTTTATGCTCTAACTTTTGCCAAAGCCGCCCTTCCAGGTTTTCAACCTTGCGAGCTATGCTCTTCTTTTCTTTTCAATTCTTTTCTACTTTTTTTCTTTTTCATCTTTTCCTTTCATTTTCTTTATTTTTCTTTCTTTTTTTTTCATTCTTTGCATTTTTCTTTTTTTTTTGTTCTTTTTGTTTTTTTTCTTGCTCTAACTTTTGCCTGGGTCGCCCTTCCAGATTTTCGGCCCAGCGAGCCTCTCAAGGGTAAAAGTGTAGCTTTGTCCGTGTCAAATGGTTTTGAGATCCTGAAGTCATCTGAATCCAGGAGAATGGCTGTTGTTCGCTGACGATGCAGGAGTCCATCCAATGGGGGGCTGAATTTGTCCCTAGTGTTGTGGATAGGAACTTGGTTATCCTTCAGCAATACTTTCTTCTTTTCTCCCTTCTGGGATTTGGCATTCTTGCTAATCTTTGTTAGCTTGAGAAACATCCTAATTTTTTTTGACTCTTCAAGCACTTTTGACATTTTTGCCTCTAGTTCAAGGGATGCTTCTGATCTAGCTTTGCAAGCTTCTTTTGACGACATCTGATCTTCTTGATCTGACTTCCCTGCCCCTAGTTCGAGGGTTGCTTCAAATCTGGCCACACAAGCCTCACATTGTGGTTGACCGTTGAATATTCTGAACCCAAGTTCAAGGTTTTGGAAGCAAAGGGGTTGAGTCTCGAGGGTGAGAGCGATCCTAAGCTACACAATCTCAAGAGCGATTCCACACAGGTCTTCGTAGAACCACGCAAAACATTTTTTGAAATCTTTTAAGAAAGTTCGCGTCGAAGACAATGCAGAACTAATCTGGATCAAGCCAGGATCCTTCTCAGTACTCACATTAACAAACATGATCTCATTCATTAAGGGCTTAGCACGCCTCTCTTTCCCTCAATTGATCAAATTTTGCAAATCCCGAGGAATTCCTTCCTCTTCGTTTTCATCACAATGTTCAAAAAGGTTTTGAAAAACTTGGGTCGATGTAATGACTTAAAGGCACAGAAAAGCAGGTGAAAAGCACTGCCGTTTCATTCAAGTTTGCTGGCACAACAGGCTCAAAGCAGAAATAAGCACAAAAGTAAGAAAATCACAGCTGTTTCAATTAGATCTTCTGGTGTAACTAGCTTCCCGGCAGAAACAGACTCAAAAGAAAATGAAAAGACAAACACAAAACAAAATAGTGATATCCGAGGTAACGCCCCCGGGATCACCCGACTCTAACAAAACAGGACTAACTCGATACAACAAGACAGGCCCAACTGACTCCATATGAAAAGACTGACTCTATACAACAGGATAGACTCTAAACGACATAACAAAACTGACTCAATACCCAAGTCAGAAAGTTCAAAAACCAGCATTCACAAATGCTCAAAACAGTGCGTGCCATACGCCACATCTGGAGTAAACTGAACGCGCGCCCGCAGGTGGTTCATCCCCTGATCACATATTCGTACTATCCCCCAAGTTCACTGATCTAGTGGCGATAGACTTTGTTGAGCTGGTGCGGCAATGACCTTTTTGTCAAACAGATCTTGTACATCATGGCGAAGACGAAAGCAACTGTTAGTGTCATAACCGGTTTGTTGATGGTAGGCATAGTATTTAGTCTGGTCATGCTTTGGAGGGATAGGATTGGGTAGAGGCCGTTGTTCCAACGGTTTCAGATATCCTTTCCGGAGTAAGACCTCTAGAGCCTTTGACAAAGGCATATAAAGTGGGGTAAAAACCCTCTTGACTCGAGGTGGATATTTGGTTTTTTGTGAGCTACTTCCGGATGCACCGATGAATGGGGTAGCTATTTTTGATGCTATGGTGGTGACCATGCCGACTTCAGAAGATCTTGTAGCTGCATCACCACTGGTGGTTGCATTCGAACTGCGGGAAAACGCCTTCCTGGGTTGCTCATTCTCCTGGTCAATGAGGCCCTGCTTCATAGCGTCCTCGATCTGTACCCCAATCTCATGTAGATCTGCAAAGGTGGGGAGGGGGAGAACAATCATCTTCTGCATGAGCTTGGGCTGGAGGTTGCGCACAACCATCCGAATCTGATCTTTGTCAACAGGCTTGATGGTCATCATCGAGGCCTTAGCCCTCCACTGGGTTACAAAATCAGAGAAACTCTCCTTCGGCTCTTGCCTAGTGGTCTTAAGATCACGGGTTGTAATCTCAATCTGCGTGTTATAGGAGTATTGAGCTGTGAAGGCCTCAGCCATCTCCTCCCAATTCCTCTTGACGGAGTCCTCCAATTTTGCATACCAAATAGCTGCTACACTCGACAGGGTCCGGCCAAACAAGGAAAGCTTCTGTAATCTGGAGAGGCCCATCAGCCTTAGTATGTCTGAAAACAGCCACAGATACACCATAGGATCTCTAGACCCGTCAAAGCAGTCTATGTGTGGCATCTTAAATCGATCCAGCAGCGTCACGGCCGAGTCGGTGTACCCATCCTCAATATCTGGAATGAACTTCACACCCTAAGACTTCTTGAACAGCTTTTCAAGCTTGCTTACTTTCAACACTGTGGGGTCCATCTCGAACTCAAAGGGAGAATCCGGTAGGTCGGTCTGCGCTTTGGATAGCTGGGGTAGGATCGGGGGCGGAGCCGGCCCTATTGGAATGTCCGTATCATCCTGGACGTTAACTGTCTCCCCGAGTATAGGAACTCTTGGTGGGGGAGGAGCCTGGTGTGAAGCAAATGCTCCGGTTTGCTGCTGTAGCCTGATAATTACCTCTGCCTGTTGCGCCATGACCTCAGCTTGCTGTTTGGCAAATTCTGCTTGACAAGCAACGTCCTGCTGCATGGTTTTCATACTCTCCTGGAGCTGACGCATCATCTCTTTCATTCCCACCATACTGCCCTGATCTAACTAATCTATCGGTATATCTGTCTATGTGGTAAAAGTAGATATCTCAACCCAACTGTACACAGGTGAGATGGATAATGACTGCTAATCCGAAGACTGTTGAACTGATGATCTGCGTCTGACTGATCTTTTTACCCTGCCTCTGGCGAAAGAACACTGATTTGCCCTTGAACTGAATCTCTGGCCTGACAAAGTCTATCAGCACAAGTCCAACGTACCGGGAGATATTGGAGCCTTCTGAAGCTTATAGTTCCAAGACTACCCCCTATCAAAAGAGAAAACAGGCAGCATCTTAGCCTAATTTCACCAGAACAGATATGAGCATAGCTGAATGACTGCACTCTCTACTGGATTCTGCCCAAAATTCTTCCCTGTAAACTGATACCCTCTAGTAAAACTGATTCTCCTAAATACTGATGCCCTCAGGCCTGATACCCAGACTTGTAACTGATACATGCATTCCTCTAGAGACGCACTCTAAAAGCACATAGCAAGTGAGAGCCAAAACATCCCTATGTTGGGGTAGGATTTCCCTGTCCTATTTTGTCAGGAGCTAGGATTTCACTACGCACGCAGCGGTTTCAAACAACCTACAATTGGGTAAGCAACTTGTCCTAGTTTGGAATGGTCACTATGGATTCCGATATGCACTAGGTCGAATGGTCAAAAGGGGTGCCCCAGTGAAAATCGAGGTTTGTGTTCCCATCGTGGCAGAGCCCGTAATCGGTCAGCCTTACGGCACGCTTCTCAAAACGAGCCTCCGGCAAACCGTTTAGGAATAGCAGATGGCAAACACGGTGTCCTAGGGCGCACCAATGCAAATGCAATGCAATGCAAAAAGTCACATAAGTGTAATCAAAACAAGATATCATGAGTTCGAGTCCAGTTCTCTAAATCCCCAGCAGAGTCGCCATAAACTGTAGACGTCCCCGAACGTCTCGGGAAAAAATCCCGTTTTGTTCATTGGGCTCACTACAGTTCAGATTCAATGTCACGGTTCTTAATCTGATCTCGCAAAGTGTAATACGAGATTGATAAATCACCAAAGAGTCCAAATCCGG
This sequence comes from Camellia sinensis, assembly GCF_055761805.1. Lineage (NCBI taxonomy): Eukaryota > Viridiplantae > Streptophyta > Magnoliopsida > Ericales > Theaceae > Camellia > Camellia sinensis. The sequence goes on from NC_138961.1 coordinate 216,908,524, forward strand.
TAAATTGTTTTGAAAAACTGATTTTTAGAAAGAAGTGCCAAACATGGACTGCTTCGCCAGATACAGAGTCGCCACCTAAATATTTTATTTTGGGGGAATTTAGGAAACCCTGACACGTGCCTAAGGCCACGTGTCCATTATCACCAAAGTTACCTCGGCTCGGGAACTTAGGTACGATTAGGGAAGGTCATGCAATGAGCACCCCCGCTCACCCGATCAAAGATCGGCCACTACTAAACATGATATCTTGTTTTTGAAAACATATGTGCTCTTATTCCGGTTTATTAGCCTAGAATTGCTATGTGATGTGCATAGCATACAAGTATAGACTGGAATGCCTAAGTTGGAACAAAACATCTCATGTTTGTTTTTTAAAGCGGTTTGCTACTCGCAAGTAGGCTAAAAATGCAGATTTTGCCACCCACAAGTGGGCTTTGAAAACATGGTGATTTGTCACTCTCAAGTGGGCTTTAAAACTCGCAATTGATGAATTGTTCCAATTTAAATAATCCAACCTTCACCCACAGGCATTTAGGCAGGTATATCACATAAAATGTTAGCCTCATGGCAAGCATGCTATCATCACACACATGCAAGGAAGCTAAAGCATAAACACTCAACGAGTACTCCAAGCCAAAACAGAAACTAGTTAGTAATCAATGCATGATCCTAGTTCATGTTAAGATGGCTAACGCAATACATGCAAAATGCAACTAAGATAGGCTCGGCTATTCTAAGATGGCATATAAGATGCTACAGATAACACGTATTCAACTCGGAATTGAAATACAATGCAGTTAGTATGATGCGCCGAGCCTAGTGCATGCAAGACATATGAATAGATACAACCATGCGAACATAAGGATGTTAATTGAAACATACCCTAAAACTAACCATCATAAGCTGGTAAATAAAAAGGAGAAAGACGTGGGGTTGGAAGACATTCATCACACATACGCACACTTATTACAACAGTTGGCCCTCTCGACGGAGGGTCTGAATAAATAATACAACACCAACTAGCTAATCTAAGCTAATCTAATTAAGCTAGTTATTACACAACCAAAATGAATAATAAATTACAGCTAATTATTACACAACTCTAATTAATTAACGAACTAACTAAGTAAGCAATTAAACTAGCATGCAAACTACATGAATGTGGACTACCTCAGCTCTGCCTTGAATGATGAAGGATGCATGCATGCTCGAGTCGCCTTGTCGAGAAATCCATCTCGATGCCCCGGCTTGCCTTTGTTTGCATATGATTTTAGAAATTTGCACAAAGCTCCAGAGAGATGAAACTCCACCCCGGGAAACTGTGGGAAGGCTGCCGACGAGCTTATAGGCATGGGAGACCAACTACCGACCACCTTTTGTGGTGGAAACCAAAGAAGGTGGTCGGCCTGCCAGAAAACCTGGTCGGCTGACCAGTTTCTTCTCCTGGATTCTGTTTTTCTGCAACAAAGGGAAAGAGAGAGGCACGACAAGGTATTTGCAACACATGTGTGCATGACCGCTCTCCCCGTCATTGCATAAGCTCTAGGGAGTGTAGTCCTCAACCCTCGGGCCACCAATCACGCATTTCGATGCATGCTGGCTAAGGAACCGAATTGCATGACTCAATGTGAAATGAATGCATATGCAACACCTAAAGCCAACAACTCCGTCATGGGTAGTCAAGAGTGTCGACGACCGAGAATCGAGGCACGTTTCGTCACTTTGAGTACGAAACGTCCCTCGTTTTCCATGTTCGGACTAACTCCTATTCCGAACACGATGGAACAAACAATGGCACGCACAATGCGACTTTAAGTATGCAACCTAAATGCTATGCAACTACGTGATGCAAACATGCAAAGGATGACATGCAAGCATGCAACAAGCATACACAATGCTATGAACCAACAATGGCATACTCAATGCACGTGGTACTTAGCATACACAATGCACCTAAGAACTAATATACACAATGAGATAAACAAGGCATGCACAATGCAATGATCAATCGTGCGACAATGTGGCATACTCAATGCTATGGAACACAATGGCATACTCAATGCAAAAATGGACTTAAACCAAAATGAATGGGCCTCAGTCACACCCAAATCAGCGGCCAAACATGATGAAAACAAGACTCCAAAACTCATGCTAGCATACACAATGCAAGGACCTAAGCCCAAGGGCACAAAATGTAATTCTACAAAAGCATTGAAAGGATGAAATATGGCATACAATGACACATGTTCCAGCTCTGAAATGACATACAAAATGGCTCTGAATCATGCAAACAACTCACACAATGCATGTTAAAAGGCTCAAGTACCGAAGCTAGTGAAGCACATTACACTAGAGGCATGCAAGGCGATACTCAAATGACAAAACCAACTCCAAACAGACCTTAAGCAGGCCCAAAACAGTGGCAAAATGAGCCAAGATGGTGGCTTGAAAGGCATAAGAATGAAGCTCAATGCAAAGGCTCATAAATGGGGTATAATGATGCAACTCTCAAACACATTGAAAGAGTGACAAACATGAGAATATGGCCAAGAAATAAACTCTAAAATATCATGCTCAATGATGCTAAAACATGCAAACACCTCAAGTTAAGCATGCAAGGGGATTCAAAACTCAAGGCTAAGCAAGGCTATTACACTACAACCATAAATGGAAAGCATCATTCGACCAAGGGACCTCAAAACAGAGCTAAGGCAGCCCAAAGTATGAACAAAATCAGTTTGGAGCATGGCCAAAATATGCTAGCATAGAGGGCCAAAACAACATGCATTATAAGTTAGTGAACATGATTTACACTACAAACATGTGAAGCATAAGAGAGGCTACCAAATCAGCCAAAAACAGAATCATGGCATGCCAAATTATGGCCAAAAACCCACTGAAACATGACCAATACATGCAAGAATGAGGTGTTACTTTGATAGGCTATGCAAAGGATTGTTCTACACATGCAACAGGTAAACAAAATGTGACCAAACTAGCCATAGATAGAGTCTAGGAAGGTCCTAAAAGTCACTATAAAGGACCTGAGCTAAGGCTAGGAAGTGTGGAAATATATGCTCCCTTGGAAAGCCAAAAATGCAAGCAAACAAGGCCAAAAGAGAGAGGGTCACCCCTCTATGATTTTGGCCCTCAAAAATACATGCCAACCACTGAAAATCCACTGGATTTCAGTGGCTAAAGGGCCAAGCAAATCTCAATACAAAGGTCTCATGGCATAGCTCAAAACAAGGCTAAATAGAGCATGCAAGAGGGTAGATGACTCCCAACACCAAAAGAGCCTTAAACAAACATGAAAATCACTTAAATATGAACCTTTTTTCAGTTGACAACAAATCTCAAATAATCATGCAAATGAGGGTAAGAGAAGGATCAAAATAATGCTTAAAATAGAAAAAAGTGATTACCCTTGATGCTAAGCAAAACCAGCAAACTTTGGGACCAAAAACCAGCTCCTTAACCTCTGAAAACAACCTCCAAGAACCTCAAATCAATGGTGGAAGTGTATGGCTATGAGGTGTAGTGTAAAAGGGTCAAGAACAATGCACCTTATGAGCCAAAATATAGAGATATAGAGAGATATGTATTGTTTTGCGTTAGAGAAATTCTGAACCTGGTTCAAGGAGGGGGAGGGTCTTTCTTATAGACAAACAAGGCCAAAGCTTCTTCAAGAAGCTAAAAAACAAGGCTCAATATCCTCCATACGTGTATGGAGGATACAGTCTGTGCCTTCCAGCTGATACAACTGGCACCCACTCAAACAGACAAAATAGGAGGGAGCTGGCCGACCAGAAAAGGTGGTCGGCTGACCACTTTCCCTAGTCGATCGACCAGGGTAGGTGGTCTCCCACACAAAAAATTGATTGGTGGCTCCATTTGGTGGTCTCTACTTTAAAAACAAGCTAGTGGTGTGGTGGGAAACCCACAAATGTGGCCCAAAGACCAAGAAAACCAGCTTCCCGACAAGAAAATCGGCTGGCGGGGAGAAAGTGGTCTCCAAGGAGAAAAGGTGGTCTCCCACCCTTGTACCACCTCCCAAATAAGGAAAACAAGGTTCATGCCAAAAATGAACCAACGCGGATGCAAAACGAGAGTTCGAGGGGCAAAGCGCGCGGCCGGGTGCCCCGAAAACTGGCTGTTGAGCACAAAAAGTGGCGTACGGCCACAAAAGTGGTCTCCTGGACCACAGTGTCCCTCTAGACAGAGGAAACAAGGTGTGTTCCAAAAAAACGTGCCAAACGGAGAATGTTAAGCGGTCCCGAGCTGAGGCGCGCGGCCGACGACTCCGAAAATCAAAAACTAGTCTCCAAACGGGAACAGTGGCCTACGACCACGAAAAGTAGCCCACAACCACTAAGAGGTGGTCTACAAGACCTCTCCCTCCCTCCAGGAAACGAAAACCAGACCAGGTCCGTAGACCGAGTCAAAGCACAAAAAGTCCCAAGGTTCGGAGGTGAGGCTCTTAGCCAAGAACTCCGAAACCTCAAAACGAGCACAACATGCACAATCACCGAGCGCTCAATCGATGACGTCTGAGTCTTAAGGTCGGTCAAAAATGGGATGTCTACAGCATCCACTTATAAATAAATAAAAAACAAGGCACAAAAACACAGTGACAGTGGATGGGACATACTACTACATCATTAGTGATACCACTAATAAGTGGTCTCAAGCATTTTTGGTATTTGTAAAGGTCCACGAAAACATGGCAGTCCCACATGGGCCATGACCCAACGTGTTTCAATGTATCGGTACACACTTTTTTTTTTTTTTTTTGATTCAACTGAAGAGAAAAACATATTACAACACTAAAGTCATGGGATATTAGAATCCCTTCTTGAACCAACATTGATCATGTCAGTAGCTAGCAAAGAGAAAATAGAATTAGGTGGGTCTACTAGAAAGAGGAGATGTTCTTGCTGATTCACTCCAAGATTAGCCATAGCATCTGCACTGTGATTTCCTTCCCTGGGAATTGTGACAATAGTGCATTGGCATCTTCTGAGTATGAAGTTTGCGTCTTGAATAAGTGCTCGATATGGCGAATTCTCTCCAACTCTGTCTCGGATGAGTTCCATGGCTAAGTGGGAGTCAGTTTCGATTTGGATGTTAGCCATTCCTTTCTGCATGATTATGGTGAGCCTTCTATATATGCCCCAAAGTTCAGCTTCAAGACTTGTACAGTTGCCTAAATAGCTATAATAGCCCCAAAATCAGGTACCTATTTCATCTCAAAGTAACCCACCAAAACCAGATTGGCCAAGATCACCCTTGGAGCATCCATCGGTGTTGAGTTTAAGCTAACCTGCAATAGGACAAGACAAGAGCATTAGTGTAGGATCTTTAAAGTTTGGGTGAAGGATAGCTTGAAAAGCTTCCTGAGTTTCCATAGCCTTCTGGAGTATGGTATTAACACTGATATGAGGAGGTTGAGTAAAATTCTCGAACACTTCTTTGTTCCTCTCTGTCCAAATGATACATAGGGCTGTCAAAAAAACTGTGGACCAGTGAGTATTGTTGAGATGTTCCTTGCTTTGGATATTGGTTGTGATCCAATCCTTGAAGGTAGCACTGTTGTTGTGTTGCCACCAGGTAAAGTTCTGCAGATTCAGCCAGATGGCCTTAGCTTTTGTGCAGCTTCTGAATAAATGTTGCATGTCTTCTCTGGATGAATGACATCTGGGACATAGATCTGTGTCTGATAGATTCCTGATGAGTCTCATATGATTAGTAAGTAATCTTTCATGCATGACAAGTGTAACATCCCGTATTTTGAGGTATTAATATTTAGTGAGTGGTATTGGTGGTTTATTATAATAATTTAGCGGTGAGATTTTTAAATAGAAATTTAAAAATAAAATTATTTATTTGTATTCATCACATCTCTTTTATATCTATCTCATTACTATTTATTCTCATTTAATAATAAATTTATCAAATTTTTTCTAAATTTCCCCATCTCTTGAAAAAAAAAAAAACCGTGGGCAACAACCCACAGTTTTCCACCTACCACAATAAACCAACCATTTCCTTTATAAATTGAGCCCCTCCTCTTCTTTTCATACCTCCCTGAATTTCATCTCTTTATCTCTCATTTTTCTTTTCTCCTACTACCGGCTCTCTCTCCATTTGTGATGTAAATTTTTGAGTTTAGACATAGGAATATTTAAAATGAGAGTTAGTAATTTTACAAGAGATTAGAATTATTTTTGGAGATCCATGAAGCAATTTTAGATTTATGGTGATGGAATTAATTATTTTGAGGTAAATTCGGGTTGTATACAATATGCTCTATTTAAATCTCTTTGCAAAGAGTTCTTTATTTTTAGTTTTCCACAATTTGTAATCCACTTGATTAATGTGGTTATTAATAAATTTTGTAAAATCATTTGTTCCCGAATTGTTGATATTCTGATCATTTGGTAAAGTTTTCTACAAATATTTCTGTGTTAAATGGTGATTTGTCTGACTGAATGACATGGAAATACTCCGTACATGGATCGAGTGAATCTTATTAATTGTTTACACCAATATGCCCGGATAAGCGTGGAGCTTGGCTGAGGTGGGTGAATAAATGAATTTATTCACTGGTCATGTACTGAGTAGGACCGAGTATTTGGTCCTAGATAAATTATGGTTGATTTGTTGTGTAATTTGGTAAATTGCTTTACTATCGTATCGTTGATTTAATGTCATAAATTGTTGGATTCTTGTTAATTTATTTTGTATCCGAGCCTTGTATTCCTGTCGTATTGTATACTTCTCGAATTAATTTATTTTTCAGGTGCGGAGCAGATTTTAGCGAAGATCAAAATTGAGATAAGAAAGATTTATTAATATAGAGATTTGGAACCCGCCACTGTAATTATTAAATTTGGAGATAGTTGTAATATTGTTTATTTCGGAGATAAATGTACTATAGAATATTTTGGAGAATACGGTACAATTTGGAGACAATTTTGTAGTTATTATTTTTGGACTTGTATATTTTTTTGAGGCTATTTTAGTGTATTTAACAACCCGGAGTGGGGCGTCACAAAATGGCATCAGAGCGTAGGGATTAGGTCTTACATGAGATCTATTGGGTGGTGAGTATTATGAAAAAAAAAAAGAGTTGATATTTAAGGTAAAAAAAAAAATTATATCAGAGTGTGTAGCGGAACCATGTTATTTGGAGTTTTAGTTGAGATTAAATTTTGGAACATTACGGATTGGAATTTCGAGGACGAAATTATTTTAAGGGGGATAGATTGTAACACCCCGTATTTTGGGGTATTAATATTTAGTGAGTGGTATTGGTGGTTTATTATAATAATTTAGCGGTGAGATTTTTAAATAGAAATTTAAAAATAAAATTATTTATTTGTATTCATCACATCTCTTTTATATCTATCTCATTACTATTTATTCTCATTTAATAATAAATTTATCAAATTTTTTCTAAATTTCCCCATCTCTTGAAAAAAAAAAAAACCGTGGGCAACAACCCACAGTTTTCCACCTACCACAATAAACCAACCATTTCCTTTATAAATTGAGCCCCTCCTCTTCTTTTCATACCTCCCTAAATTTCATCTCTTTGTCTCTCATTTTTCTTTTCTCCTACTACCGGCTCTCTCTCCATTTGTGATGTAAATTTTTGAGTTTAGACATAGGAATATTTAAAATGAGAGTTAGTAATTTTACAAGAGATCAGAATTATTTTTGGAGATCCATGAAGCAATTTCAAATTTATGGTGATGGAATTAATTATTTTGAGGTAAATTCGGGTTGTATACAATATGCTCTATTTAAATCTCTTTGCAAAGTGTTCTCTATTTTTAGTTTTCCACAATTTGTAATCCACTTGATTAATGTGGTTATTAATAGATTTTGTAAAATCATTTGTTCCCGAATCATTGATATTCTGATCATTTGGTAAAGTTTTCTACAAATATTTCTGTGTTAAATGGTGATTTGTCTGACTGAATGATATGGAAATACTCCGTACATGGATCGAGTGAATCTTATTAATTGTTTACACCAATATGCCCGGATAAGCATGGAGCTTGGGTGAGGTGGGTGAATAAATGAATTTATTCACTGGTCATGTACTGAGTAGGACCGAGTATTTGGTCCTAGATAAATTATGGTTGATTTGTTGTGTAATTTGGTCAATTGCTTTACTATCGTATCGTTGATTTAATGTCATAAATTGTTGGATTCCTGTTAATTTATTTTGTATCCGAGCCTTGTATTCCTGTCGTATTGTATACTTCTCGAATTAATTTATTTTTCAGGTGCGGAGCAGATTTTAGTGAAGATCAAAATTAAGATAAGAAAGATTTATTAATATAGAGATTTGGGACCCGCCACTGTAATTATTAAATTTGGAGATAGTTGTAATATTGTTTATTTCGGAAATAAATGTACTATAGAATATTTTGGAGAATACGGTACAATTTGGAGACAGTTTTGTAGTTATTATTTTTTGGAGCAAAACTTGTATATTTTTTTGAGGCTATTTTAGTGTATTCAACGACCCAGGAATGGGGCGTCACAACAAGCCAGAGAAATGTTCTCAGTTTGTGAGGGGCCTTTAATTTCCAAATCCATTGCCAGTTAGGTCCATCAGAATCTTGGATAGATAAGGCTTGGTAAGCTGCTGCGGTAGAGTACTTACCAGTAGGGGAGCTTCTCTAATGAGGAGTGTCATTATAGAGCACATACCTAGGTCTATGGATTCTTAGAATGGTAACTAAGGTCTATTGAGGAAGCAAGTTATGAAGTGAAGTGAGGTCCCAGTTTCCATCATCATCAAGGATGGAATTGACTTTGGTTAGATCATCAGTGTGTACTCCCTGATTTGTCATGCATAGAGGTTGTTCACCACACCACCAGTCAGTCCATAGAATGACATGCTCTCCAATCCCAATATCCCATTTAATATTTCTATCTAAGACATCTCTGTTTTTAATAATGTTTTTCTAGGTATGAGAGGCTTGTCTCCTAATGGGCCAGTTGGATATAGAATGGGTTTTTAGGTACTTTGTTTTGAGGACCTCACACCACAGCTCATTTGAGTTAGTGACAATTTTCCAACCATGCTTAGAGAGAAGGGTAGAATTCTAGATTCTGGCTTGCCTAATACCTAAACCCCCATGTTTCTTACTTTTACAAACCTGCTGCCAGTTCACTAGATAGACTTTTCTCCTAGTTTCAGTATTACCCCAGAGGAAATTTCTATTGAGTTTGTCAATTTGGTCACAAACTTTCCTAGGGATTTCCATAGTTTGCATAAGATGGTTAGGCCTAGCAGAAGTGACAGCCTTAATGAGGGTTGTTCTACCAGCTAGGGACAAGTTTTTTGCTTTCCATCTAGATAGTCTGTAGGCCATTTTATCAAGGATGGCAGTAAACTGGGATTTGGAAACTCTGCTATGGAGGAGGGGGGTACCCAGGTATTTACCCATATCAGCAGTGAGGGAAATGCCAACATAAAAGCTGAGAGAAGTGGCTTCCCTTCTAGGGACATTAGAAGAAAAGAACAGCTTGGATTTCTGAAAATTGATTTTTTGACCAGACATAGCACAGAATTCAGAAAGAACATCCATGATACAATCACAATTTCTTCTAGTAGCTCTAGCAAATAAGATAAGATCATCAGCAAAAAAATAAATGGGAAATGGGAGGGCTGTTTCTAGATGCTTGAAGGCCTTTCCATTCACCATTTTCAGATTATTTTTCCTAATCATATTGGACAGATTTTCCATGCAAAGCACAAATACGTAGGGGGATAGGGGATCCCCCTGTTTGAGTCCTCTGCCCATACTAATGGTGGGTAAGGTCTCACCATTCCAAATGATGGCCGAGTTAACGTTAGACACACAATTCATAATAAGAGTGATCCAATCAGGATTAAGATTAAGCTCTTTAAACGAGTGGTGGATGAAATCCCAGGAAATGCGATCATAGGCTTTTTCCAAATCTATTTTGAGAACCATGCCTCCAACCTTGCCTTTCTCACCTCTAAGGGTGTAGAGAATTTCTTGGGTTATGATAATGTTATCAGTGGTAGTCCTCCCAGGGATAAAACTGCTTTGGTTGGGGCTGATGAGGTCAGAGAGAAGGGGCCAAAGGCGGTTGACAATAATTTTAGTAATAGTCTTGTAGGTGACATTACAGAGGCTTATGGGGCGAAATTGTTTGATAGACTCAGGGTTCTGAAGTTTGGGAATAAGGACAATTTGTGTTTCATTGATCTAAGTGGGGATAGTCTTGTGCTGGAAACAATCTTTGACAAAATGGCAGACAGAATTACCTATTATGTTCCAGTTATTATGGTAAAAGACAGCTTGGAGTCCATCCTTACCAGGGGCTTTAAAAGCTTTAATGCTTTTAACGGCATTCCAGATTTCAGTGTTAGTCACAGGTAATTGAAGATTGGCATTATCATCTCTAGAAATGCCACTTCTAGCAAGATTAACCCAATTATCAAGCACATGAGTTTCTTCATAATGGAACAGATTGCTGAAATGGTTCAAAATATGGGCTTTAAGATCATCACTATTAGAGATCCAGGTACCACTTTCATCCCTTAAGACTTGGATTTTTAATTTTCTTCTCTTGGTAAGGGTAGAGGTGTGAAAGAATTTTGTATTCCCATCACCCATGGAGAGCCACTTATTACGGGATTTCTGGTACCACATAATTTCTTCCTGGAACAGGGTCATGTTAAACTGCTTAATGAGATCTTTCTCAAGAAAATGAAGGCTATGAGAAAAATTACCAACTTGGGATTTTTGTATGCCTTCAATACGAGCCAGAAGATTTCTTTTTCTTTTGAAGATGTTACCAAAAACTTCTTTATTCCATATTTTAGTATTGTGGGTGAAGTTGTCAATGGCTTCAAGAAGTTTAAACTCCATATTAAGCCAAGATTTATGGACAACATCAAAAAAACCAGGATGGCATAACCAAGCAGCTTCAAACGGAAAGGTCTATTAAGAGGGGTTGATGAATGCATACCTTGGGTGTAAACCACCAGTGGAGAGTGATCCAAATAGGTTCTGGGAAGGGTCCGCACAGAGCCTTCAAGGAACAAAGTTTGCCACTGCTCATTGCACATGGCTCTGTCTAGCCTTTCCATGGTGTTAGCCATGCCTTGTCTGTTATTGGTCCAAGTAAACCGAGGCCCTACACTTCCCAAGTCAATGAGATTACAGTTGTTGATGCATTCTCTGAATCTTTGAGTTTTGTTCTGGTTTTGAGATTGTGTGAAGCTCCTGCTCTCATTCTGGTGTGCATAGTCATTAAAATCTCCCATAACAAGCCAGGGTTTGTTTATATGGCTAGCTGTGTCCTCAAGATTTTCCCAAAGAGTCTCCCGGGATAGAGGGTTGGGGCTGGCATAAACTGCATTAAGAACCCATTCTTCAAAATCCTCTTTGTAAATAGTGGCTTGAATAAATTGATTTGAGACTGCGGAAGCCCGAACATTAACCTAATCCGTATCCCAGATCAACCAGATGCCACCAGTACGGCCAGTTGGGTCAACAATGGTGGAAGCTGAAAAACCCATGTTGGTGAAAAAATTTCCCATAGAACTAAAAGGGACTTTGGTTTCCATGAGTATGATGATCCCAGGTTTATGGATGCTGAGGCGTTCACGCATGTTTCTTCGAAAGGTATTGTTACCTGCCCCTCAGCAGTTCCAAATCAATATTTTGAGGGAATCCATAGACGATGGGAAGGGTAAAGGTTCAGTGGCAAGTTGGGCAAGATACTACGTATCCTTCGATGATTTTGATCGGTGGACCTCATGGATGCCATCTGGACAGAATGGACTGGTGGCCCTGGAATTTTGCTCCACCCTGATTTGATTCTCATGCGTAGTTGCTCGATCCACCAGATGGTGTCTACACGGTGAATGGCTTCTGATCCTTGCTCTATCAACAGGCCCAGTGCTTCGCCTTCTATCTTGTGAATGGACGCTGTCTATGGGGCTGCTTCTTCGTTCTCCATGTCTATTAGGAGGGTCAGGAGGTTTTCTGGCTCTGGATTTTTCAACTCTAAGCGAGCTGTTGCGATGTGAATTCAATGGGTTTCGGGATGAGGATGGACAGCAATCTGCTTTTCGCTCTTCCATCGGGATTTCTGGGGATACACTGAGTGGTTCCTTCAGACTAGGATTTTCAGAAATTAACGTAGGAGAGGTCTCCATGTGTGAATTGTTCGTTGTGTTTTTGGCAGTTAGACCCACAGGGGATTGGACGTGTGAGACTGTAGGAGCATGTGAACTGGGATTTTCTTGGGGATAGACTGGGTCAATGCTGTGGCTTGTGAGCGTAATGGTGGCATTTATATGTTGTGGATCAGTGGGTATTTGTGGTCCAGTATGTGTTAAGGGAGTGGAGGAGGGAGAGGCCTTATGTACGTTGACCATTTTAATGGATTGGGCCTCTATGTTGTCTAATTCAGCAAATCTATTTGGATTAGGCTGTGGCCCAGTGGTTTGGGGTTTTCTATGGGAGGTGGATCTGCAGTTCCTACGGGTGACCATCATCTAAGGCCCAAAATGGGTTTCGCCTTGCTCCAAATGTTGCAGGTTACCATTTATTAGGAACGGTGCTGGCTGTGGGGTGTCTGTAACGGCTAGTCCGTCACCGGTCGGTGGTGTGTTTGGAGTAGAAGCCACGTGGGGGGTTCGAGCAGCAATTTTGTGTCTACACAGTTCTTTACGATGATCCACCCTACCACAATGGAAACAAAAAGAATTGATGGACTCGTACTCGATGGCGTAGCTTTTCTTACCTAGTAAGAACCTGGGGCAGAGAGGTTTATTGAGGTCCATTTCAATACAAACTCTGGCAAACTTGCCTCTTGTAGCCATGGCTATTGTTAGATATATCTTGAGAGGTCGTCCTAATTGTTTAGCGATAGTATACAGAACCTTTTCTTGAAAATACTCAATCGGAAGCTTTGGAAACCTAACCCAAACCGCGATTGTGGTTTCGAAATCTTCCGATGCCTTGAAATCAGGCTCCCACTTGTGAATAGTAAGATAGTGGTCCAAAATTACCCACGGTCCCCCTGAGTACACATGGGCGCAGTCCTCCTGAGAGAAGAATTTGAAGAGAAAGTAATTGCTACCTAGATATTGAAGTCGTCTTGTAGGGCCCATAGATTTTTGAATTTAGTACAGAGCAATCTATACCCAATGCTTTTGCCCAAAAGCCTTACAATAAGGGAGTTTGTCCACGGTTGTCGAATCTGTTGTAGGAGCTTCTTTGGGAGGGAGATTTGAGGTATTCCATTTTGTACATCCTCAGGCATGAGGGTATCTCCATCAGCGTCGCCTTCATCTGAAGTTATGGTGTCCGTTATTTCATCAAAGTAAAAATCACCACTTTTCGGGGCTGCTAGCGCTTCTTTGAACGATTTTACCTTAGGACCTGCAGCTGAGTTTTCCACAGAAGGATGAGTGTCGTTATTCATGTCTATTTCTACTGGAGCGGAGAGGGTGAGATCGGGAACGACTCCAGATTCTACACTGGTTACCATGTCTCGATCCTCCAATGCCTCCCTACCTTTGATCTTTTTAGTGCTGCGTATCAAGTGATCTTCCTCTTCAAGAGAAAGACTAGTCAACTTTGGCTCCATGCCCTTCAACTCTCTCTCTCTCTCTCTGTTGATCTGATATATCATCGGTACACACTTTTAGTGCATCATTAATGCTCTTCGTTTTCTTTATTTGCAACTTCCAAAACTGAATCAAGATCCTCTCCTTTATTTTTTATCTTTAACTCCCTACTTATTGAGTTATTGGCTCCCTTTTAGGCTCAATTTTAATAATTTGAATCATTTATATTTTAATATTTGTTTTGTATATCATACTTATAAAAAATCAAATTGATCAGATATCAGAAACTATGTATTCTGATCATCAAACTACAAACCATTTTTTAAAAAAAAATTAATAAACAGTTTTCTGAACACATGTTTTCTAATATCCAATCAACTTTATTTTTTACAAAATTTAATAAATAGTTTTCTGAATATATAATTTCTGATATCCGATCAACTTAATTTTTTATAGATATGATGTATAAAACAAATCTTAAAATGTAAACGGTTTGAATCATTAAAATTGAGCCCAATAGCCCAACAAGGAGTTAAAAGAAAGAGATGAAGGAGAGGATCTGATTCTCCAAAGCTGCCATGCCATGCCGTTTCTCAAAAATTCACTCACAGATTGATTTTTGATTTTTGATTTTTGATTTTTGATTTTTTTTTTAATATATTTCAATAAGCAAGTCTAAAATGGAGGTACCCTAGGCAGAGTAATGTTGTAAAAACATAAAAGATACATGAAATTTTTACAAAATACTGTGGTTTTAATTGTGGCTTTATCATTTTTAAATAAATTTCATTAAGATGTATGTCACATGATTTTGATAAAAAATTTTAAAAAAAAATAGAAAAAATAACAATTTTTTCCATAAGAAAAAGTAATTAAAATTATTTTTTTATTTATTAACTTTCAACGTCTAGTTTTTTTTTTCTTCTCACTTTTTAGATTAAAACGGTAAAAAAGAGAATAAAAGAAGAAGACTAATTTGAAGCCAAGGAAGTCAATTGCAAGTTGGCATGTAGCTGCATCATAAGTACAATGAAAAAATGTCAGGTATTCGAGTTGATAGATCAGTAGCGATGGACTCTTTTAAGCGGTTATACTAACATTTCTAACAAACTAACAAATTTAACTTCTTAAAATGTTGACCCAAAAAAAAAAATTAAGGTTAATCAGGTGAAGGATAGGAGCACATAGATGTCTTTAATTTTTTTTTCTTTTTTTGAACTGGATGTCTTTATTTTATCATGAGATTTTTCTGAATACATTGAGCAAGTGTGAGGGGCAGGCTCGGCCCTGAGGGTATGCCAAAGAAGCCTGCGCCTTGAGCCCCCAGATTTGGCCTGAAAATAGGGCCCCAAAATATGATTTTGTGTTTTAGATATAAAAAAAAAAAATCTAAATACTATAAGCCCAATTGTATATAGAGCCTAAAAAAAATATATCATGATAGATTAGAAGCCCAACTGACATGGGCCTAAAAACAAGAAACACATTATAATTTATAATACCTACTCTGAGGCTAAGAAGGGTTTGGGGATGCTGCTGCTCTTCAGGCGCAGTAGCAACTGCTGCGAGAATGACATCGTTTTTAGTTTTTTTGGACCCCATCTGTGTACTGCACCTCTTTCCACTTTATTTCTCATCTCTTTTTACTGAACCTCTTAGAAATAAAATATAAGGTAAATTACATTCATCACTTTTAATGTTTGAAAAAAAAAAAAAACTATAATTTATGTTATATTTTTGATATAATTACACTGATAATCTTTAAGTATTAAGCCATTTTTAATCAATAATTCTTGAATTGTACAAATGAAAAAAAAAAAATAATGCTATCATTTCTTATCTACTCAAATATATATATATATATATATATATATATATATATATATATATATATATATATATTTATTTCAATGTTTAGTCACCATCTATTAAAATATAAAAATTGAAGAAATTTATGTTAGAAGAAATAACATTTCAGTGGAACAATTACAAAATAATTGTACATAATTTTTTAAATCTTTTTTTGGTGCAAGTCTCACAAAAAATAATTGCACCAAAATATTAAAAAAAACAATTACACCACACAGACTTGCATCTTATAAAAATAATGAGATTAGAAAAAAGGAAAAAGAAGCAAAAATTAGAAAATTTTATTCAATCTCAATCGGGAGTGCTTGATAAATTTTTTGGTAGCAAGAAACAAATAGAAAGTTCATGTTTGGTTGATGAAGATTTGGTAATTGAAAAACTTAATCAATGTAACGAGAATGATAATGAAGATTTGGGTGTTGAAGAGCATGTTTGAATGAGAATGGAAATGAAAGTTTGGCTACAAACAAATAAAAAAATTGTTGTAACTTATCGTTTTATCCATTAAATTTTTTTTTTTTCAATGTAAGAAAGGCCGCATTTCCGAAGGTCGCCTTGAGCTCCCTAAATCTCAGGGCCGACCATGGTGAAGGGTTACGTGGTGTGACAGGAAAAGTTTCATCTAATTTTTCAAAAATAATTATATGAAGGAAATTACTCGACTCATTTTTTTTTTTAGAACCATAAAACATATAATATATTAAAATAAAAAAAAAATACAAGTATAACAAAAGAAAAAAAAATCAAAACAAAACACAAAAAAGTCTCAAAAAAAACTCATTAATACAACTGAACTTTAATTTTTTTGTAACAGATATTAGTGGGTATACACAATTTCATGAAAGTGAGAATTAAAATTACTAATGTATATAGGAAAATTACAAAAAGAAATAAAAAAGAATTTAGAAAAAAAAATATTAAAAAACAATGAAGAATATTTTATATTTACAAATTACTGTAAAGGTGGGAGCGGGTGCTTGAGTTGGACAGAGCGGTGGGCGGTCAAGATGGGAAGGGAGTAGCAGTGGCGGGAAGGGGCAATTTGAGGTGGTTACTGTGCAGTCAAATAGGCTCATTTCGATAATTTGAATCGTGAATATATTTATAAAAAATTAAGTTAATTGGATATCGTTTATCCATTTATTTACTCACTTTTGTATACAATTTAATTCTTTAAATCACAATTAAAATGAATACAAATGTGAGTAGATGAATAAGTAAACGATATTCGATTAACTTAATTTTTTGCAAGCATGTTCTACTTGATGTATTGTAAAATATGAACGGTTTGGATTATCGAAATAAACCTCAAAATAGGCTCATTTTGCTACACAATTTGCACAACAGCCATCCAAAATCAAAAAAAGGGTGGTGATGATAAAAAAAGGTTACAACAGAGACGAAAAAGGAAGAGAAAAAGTAAAATATAAGAGATAAAAAGAGACAAATTATCCTAAAAATATAATGATATCATATAATTCTAATTATTTTATAATTTTTTGGGCTCATGGCATCCATCAGAGGGCCCGTTTTAATCTAAATTATTTATTTTATCAGATATTTTGTATATTTTATTTATAAAAAAAATCAATCTGATAACGTAATCCATTCAATTTATCCCGTGATAGCAATGTTTTAAAACCTGGATCGGTAGAACCGGGACCCGGGCCTAGTTTCGGTCCGGAAAACCCCCAAAACCTGGATTAGGCTGAAAATCGGCCTAGATTGTCAAAATCGGAAAAACCACCGGTTCAACAGGGAAAATTGGTGACCTGGTAACAATTTTGGAACAACCTGACGGTTGGAAAATTTCTATTTTTTTTATTTTTCTTCTTTTCTTTTTTTTTCTTTCTTTCTTACTTATATATATATATATATATATATGTATATTTAAATTGGATAAATTACATTGACACCCCTGAGGTTTATGTTTATTACAGTTCTCCCCTCACTTTTTGAAAATTACATCCCCCTCCCTGTGGTTTAAAGTTTCGTTACAGATTGCTCCTTCCAACAATTTAATTTTTTTAAATATCAATTTTTCCCTCAATGGGTAAATTACATTAACACCCCTCATATTTTGGAAATTACAATTCTCTCCCCAAGGTTTAAAGTAGCATTACCAATTGCCTCATCGGTTAGTATTAGTTGAAAAAAAAATTAATTGAAAAAAAAAATTGTTAGTCAAAATTTTAAATTTTTGTTTAAAACCAACGCAAACTCATTTTTTGAATTTTCGTTTTTTTTCTCAAATTTACAAACTGGGACAATCATTTATAAACCAAAAAATTATCAAATAAGTTTCTATGACAGTTTTTAAAATTTTTGTAAATATAAATTGAAAATTAAAAACGAAATGGTTACTAAACAAGCCTCAGATGGTAAAATTGTCATAAAATTAACAAATAATTAAATAAATTACCAACGTAAAAAATGACTTATCAAAAGATTCTTAGGCTATGCATAGTTTAAATTTTAGAAATTTTTTTTGAATTAAAAATTAATTTGGTTAAGAAATAAAAAATAAAAAATAAAAAATAAAAAATAATTATCATTTTTATATAATTTTTATCTTTTGAGTGTAATAAAGATAAATCTCAAAGGGTGTCAGTGTAATTTTTATCTTACATTAGTTTTTAAATAGAAATTTAAAAATTTGACCAACAAAATTTTTTTCAATTAAATTTTTTTTTCAATTAATTTTTTTTCTAATGAATTTTTTTTCAACTAATACTAACTAAGGGGGCAATTGGTAATGCTACTTTAAACCTTGGGGAGGGGATTATAATTTCTAAAATGTGAGGAGTGTCAATGTAATTTACCCAGTAAGGGTATTTAAAAAAAATTAAATTGCTGGAGGAAGCAATCTGTAATTGTAACAACCCCGACCCATGATTAACTTTAATCCATACTTAAGTATGCTTAACAAGTAATTAAGAAGAAATCCTGAGTTAATTACATGTGCATTACATTATTTGTGTTTATATCTGTTTCATGTAGGAAGATCTGTTCATGTTTTCGTTTTGGTTTGCAAATTGAAGGTCTTGTCGACATCTAATTCAGAAATTGACTTGATTTACGTGTTAATTAGAATTTTTAGAATTTTATGACAGGTTTAATTGAAATTCGATTCAGAATGATTAAATTAGAATAATTAATGTCAATTAATTAACCAACCCTTAATTAAGCATATACAAGGCTAATATGACTCCACTAGTTCATTTTTGCACCCTCGTTTCCTCACCTTCAAGCTCCAAAACGTGTGAGAAAGAGAGAGGAGGAGAGAAAGTAGGATCAAAAGCTAGAGAAAAGGGAATTGCTAGAAATTGTTGAAGAATTGAAGAACATTTAGAAGTTTGAGCCTCTACATTTGTGAATTCAAGGTTTAAGGTAAGAAATTAAGCCTTTGGCCTTGCTTTGAGCTGATGAGTTTATGAATATAAGAGGTTTAAGTGTTTAACTTGAGAATTGAGTTTAAGAGCAAGAAAAGAAGGAATTTGCATTAAATCATGCACATGTATGCACAATTCATGAAGTTTTGAAAATGTTTACAAAGAATCCTCATATATATGCATTGATTGTAGCTTTGTTTGAGATTTCATCACATTTCATGCATTTTTATCTCAATTGATCATGTTTTGGAAGAATAGAAAATATATCAATTCATGCATGATTTATATATTGAATTTCAAGTTTGATTTTGGATAATTGTCAATGCTTTTGGGCTTAATTTTGTGAAATGGTTTCAATTCATGATATATTATGAATTTATACATGTTTTCTCAAGTTTTGAGCCCAATAGAATGTGTTTTAATGCTTTGAAATTGAGTTTGGAAGCTTGAAGTCAAATCTAGAAAATCCAAAATTCGTACATTCCGCTTAAGCGAAGGAATCCATGCTCAAGCGACCACTTTGAGTGTGTGCACTTTTGCTCGAGCGACCAGAAGTCTGCTCGAGCGTGAAATGCATGCTCCTAGAAGTTCTTATGTTTTGTAGGTCGCTTGAGCGACAAAAGTTGTGCTTAAGTAAGGGCATGTCTTTCATGTTCGAGCGAGCATCGAGCGGAAAAATCAAGCAACTAGCTCTTTTGCAAAAGTTTGCAGACCGCTCGAGCGACAGATCTTGCGCTCGAGGGATAGATCTTGCGCTCGAGCGACCACTCACATTTTGCATATTCGCTCGAGCGTAGAAAGTTACGCTTGAACGAAGATCCTGTTTTCAATAAATTTTGTTAAGTGTTTTTAAGTACATTTTAACATCCTCATTGCATCCTAGGCATTTCTAGGCCAAGATTAAGACACCTTAATGAGGATGAAAAAGTAGAAACATACCAAGGCAAGAAATAACTAATTTAATAATTACGAGCGTATTATTCAGTACGTATTCGTTCTGTATTTGTGTAGGTCACGTACCACAAGAGATCTGAATTGTCTACTCTGCCCGTTTACTTGAAGCCATCTGTTATCTGTGAGTAATAACTTAGTAAAGTTATGTTCAAGTTAAATTATTTTCTGTATATAGAATAAGATCTGTTCTATGAAATGCTATATTTTGTAATATGAATGATTGTCCAACTCTGACACATATTTGTGGTATTTATGTTGTCATTCAAGTACACTATCTATTTCCGGACCGGAGGTTCCTTTATGGAACTGAAAAGTTATTCATTCCTAGTCCGAAGGTTCCTTTAAGGAACTGACAAATTATTCGTACCCCGCCGGAGGTTCCTCTATAAAACTGACAAGTATAATCTATAATGCTCTGTTAGCGCTAACGGATAAACCATGTATGATGAAGCATGAATTCTGATTTCTGTCAATGACTCAAACAAGAATACGAATATGAATCTATCCTATGTACGAACTTAATTATGGGACATCATTCATCTACCCCTTTACTCTATTATTATTCACTGGGCTTCCGCTCACTATTTATATTATATATATAGGTGACCAGGCACGTGACCAAGCTTAGAGTTGAGGAGCTGCCGTCTCAGTTTTTATCAACCAACCTTTGTGCCTCCTGAGGAAGTTCTGGTTAAAGTCAAGTTTAGTGGCTGTAATATTATGAAAATATAAGACTCGGTTCCTTTTGCTCCATGAACAAGTTTTTTTTTTTTGTTTTTATGTACATGAAATGACGTGTAAATATTATGTTTTTTGACGTCACTCCTATATTTACAAAAGTTTCATGTATGTCTTCACAGCTCGATGGACTATGTATATTTTATGTCTTTACTTCCGCAGCCCCTAATTATACATTATTATGTTAAGAGGCCTTTGGTAATTCAAGAATTATTGGCCGGTTACAATGCTAAACTTATAGGGGCATGTTTGGGTCGTGACAGTAATGAAACTTTAAACCTCAGGGAGGGGGATGTAATTTTCAAAAGGTGAAGAAGAGAACTGTAATAAATATAAACCTCAGGGGGTGTCAATGTAATTTACCCTTTAAAATTTTAACTAAAAACTCTTACTTCTAGAGTTTCCTCTCATGAGGAGGAGTCTCATTGGAAATTTAGAGAAATTATGAAAGTCTATTGATATTTAAAAGAAAAAAATTTCAAAGAGAACCTACAAACTTCTATGTGAGATTCAATCAAATTATTTAAATCATATTGATTGGAGGGAGAGTTGAAAATTTCATTTCCTTTCAAAATTAAATCTGCCATTCAATCAATTTGTTTAGAGAGAATGTTAAAAAAATTTAATTTCTTTAAAACAAGTGATTTTTTCTTATCAATTATGACTTCATTAAATATTATTAATAAATACTATGCAATAATTTTTATTTTTATTTTTATTTGAGTATTTATATATTTTTTTATTTATTTATAATTTATAATTATATTTTTTAATTATATAATATTAATTATAACATCGCGATTTGACCGCTTTAACAAAACAATTAAACCGATAACCTACCCATCCCATTCTTTTTTTATTCGCTTCCTAATTCGATTTTCAAAACATTGCATGGTAGGATTCACGAGCCAAAACAAAGTCTTCCAACTCACTTTGTGAATTGGAGATTAGCTGCCTTCTTATTAATAAATGCATTTACAATACGTGGTAAGAATGTATTAAATGAAAATTATTAAATATAGAAAGTAATAAAGACAATAAATATGTTTCATGACATTGCATGGTAGGATTCACGAGCCCAAACAAAGTCTTCCAACTCACTTTGTGAATTGGAGATTAGCTGCCTTCTTATTAATAAATGCCTTTGCCATACGTGGTAAGAATGTATTAACTGAAAGTAATTGAATATAAAAAGTAATAAAGACAATAAATATGTTTCGGGTTAAAGAATTTTTTTTTTTTTTTTCAGTGGTGCTATATACATTAATTAATGTACATACTAATATATCAACTAATGTTATGTCATTATTATTGACCTCACTTATTATATAAATTACAAATACTTAAAAATTTTAAAATTATGCCCCATCATTTGTTAGTATACTAATTAGTACATTAATTAGTACATATAACATTATTCTTTTTTTATACGAAACCAAACTATTAATTTTTACAGAATAATATTACAATCGTGTTGGGGACCCCAGCACTCCAGCTTCACGTGGGGGCTGTGTGCAAGACTTAAAATAAAAAAATAAAAAATAAAGAAAAAATGGTTTGACCAATCAAACCCCACTGGGGTAGTGGGAGTCCGATACATTTCTCATAATATTATACAAATAAAAAATTTATACATAATGATATGACTCATTATAAATTTTTATGTCAAAATAAAATATCATTAAAAATGTATTTATTTATAATAACGGTATTGCCACATGATTATTGTCAAATTTTTTAGATAAATTTTACGTATAAATATAATTTTATTTTTTTACATTCTCCTCTAATTTTTTTTTTTAGTTACCCTTTTCATAATACTCCCACCCGTGCTTCTTTTTTTTTATTTTTTTTTTGGTTAGTTACTAGACCTAAATATAAGTTTACTAATTTTATGCACTACTACAACGATACTATATATCATATTATAAGCTACATAATTTGATAATAATATTTTGAACAAATATCACAACATGTTGTAATATTTTGTTAAAGGTAACTAATTTTATGCACTACTACAACGATACTACATATCATATTATAAGCTACATAATTTGATAATAATATTTTGTACAAATATCACAACATGATGTAATATTTTTTAACAAAATAATGGTTTATAACATTTTTAACTAGTATTGGTTGGTAACATTTTCATTACACTACCACTTTGTTGAGAAATATTATATCTGCTATGAAATATTATGTTCAAATTTCGTACTTTATAATATGATACATATGGTATCCTTTTAAAGGTGTGTAAAATAAATTTAATTAATTTATATTTTTAAATAGTTGTAAATTGGTTTTTTTTAACTATGAGAGAAAAAAGAAAAAAAAAATAGTGTGAGATTATATGAAAAAAATTTTAAAGTAAAATGGAAGGTGTTAGGTTTTTTTAATTGGCAATCTCGTTTGACAAAACTCTTTTTAGTTGTAATTTTCTTTTGTCTCAATGAAGATGTGAGTGTTTAGATGCGAATCTAGCCTAAATTGTGCTAATGCAGATGTGTTAGTAATTTGCTGACTATGTAGCTCATAGGAGTCCAAGGGGTAGTGCCCCCAAAACCAAAGTTATTTGACCGCTCGAGCGTGAATGGGAGCATCCAGTATCTCTGCCTGCAAACTGAATTTCTGGGAAAGATATTTCACTGCTCAAGCGATGAAATGTGTACTCGAGCAATTCACCTATATGTTTTACATCACTTTTACTCACATCGCTCAAGCAGTGAAGTGTGCACTCAAGTGGTCTTCGTAACTCTGTTTTCTATAAAGTGCGTCGTTCTCTATTTTTAGGGTTTATCGTGTCCAGACTTTTAGAGAGAAAAAAAATAAGTGTGGTACATTAGAAGGTATTTTATAAGTGTTTCTTTGATGATTTGAGAGTGATCAATGAATTTACGAATTTCATATTGACTTCATCAAGGGTTTGATTTTACTGTTACGTTCACAAAGAGATAGGTGTCTTTCGGTAGATTCCAAGGAATTTGGATTTGAAACTTTGGTGGATTCCATAGTGGCTCATCGTCGTGAATTCGATATCGGCACTATAGATTTAACGTTAAGCAAGACAATTCTAAAATAAAGTCGGTGGTAGAAGAGGCACATCGGGATCGATTCAATTTGGACATAAAAGTGGATTGTTTTGTGATTTTGGCTTGTGATTTTTTATCACAATTAGAAGCGCTCTAATTATGATTTTTTTCACGTTAAATCATTATATTGATTTGTTATTGATTATTTGATTGAAATTGATTTTCACCATTTAAAATTGAAATATAATCACAAATTAATATCTTCGATTATTTAGATTTTTCATAAGGAAATGTAGCAAAGGATAGTTTGGTCTTATAAAAAAAATATTTAGTGTGATTTATCTTTGTTACATTTTGACGTGTATAAGCCCATAAAGGCCACGAATCACCTATGGACAATCCAAGCCCATCACTTGAAGCCCAATGCATAACCTAACTGGTGAGGTCCAGGACAGCTGGAGTCCAACATGGCATAAAGAGCCAATGACATTCAGACACACTGCAAGAGAAGGACGAGCCACATCAGCAGACAAAGATCTGCAAAGTCATTGCCACTGCACATCACCATTAATGCAGCCCATCACAGCATTTATTACGACAACACCTCTCCGTCGAAACAGGACCCCCTTACCCTGAACAAGGTAAGCTACAGCATAGGCTTTCGGCGAGGAGGGCAGGTCGGAAGGGACAGCGAAATGATTACCAAAGGATATAAGCAAACGTTGAAGACAAGAAGAAGGTTAAGCTTTCTATCTCTAATCTCTCCCTCTATATTCTACTTCTCTTCCTAACTTGCTCGTCAGAGGGTTCACTAGGGGACTACCCCGTTCCCCTTCGAACTTGCTTACAGGTTATCTGGTGGGCTTGATCATTTGGACTTAGGCTTGAGGAGCTTGGACCAGTCCGATCCATTCACTGGGACAAACTGTATCATCAGTTGGCGCCGTCTGTGGGAACGCTTTGCTCCTCGCGCCAGTTGTGTTCACTGTCGCCGGAGACCCCGTTCCAACAACCTTTTCCTCCTACCCGTCAAAGTGTATGGTCACGACTAGATCCATGGCTTCTCACAATAATGCTGCCGACCATCAAACCGACCCTCCCAATCCAAACAACCCACCACAGTATATCATTGAGCTTACCAACAGCATTAACCGCATGGCCGAACAAAACCAGGCCCTGATAAATGCTTTACTCCAAAGAAACCCTCTGATGCCTCCCCCACCACCTCCAGATATCCCACCCAACCAAGAAAGAGCCTCGAGCCATGCTGTTCCGCAACCCTATCCACCCAACTTGGAAGGCCTGCAACCTTCCCCCCCTCTCCAGCGTGTAAATCTACCACCTCCACCCCCACACTCTTCGGTCGTGGCACTAGCCCCTGAAGGGGAGGCCAGCAGTGTCCAGCCCCCATTGACTGACCATGGTGACCACATTCCCCTCCAGGACGCTGAACTCCGAGCAATGAAACTCCAGCTCCAAGATGTCATGTAGAACATTCAGCATAAACCCTCTACCACGGCAAACTCACCATTTATTGCCTCCATCCAGGACAAATCTTTGCCCGCCAAGTTCAAAATGCCCACCATTGACTCTTTTGACGGTACAACGGACCCAGTCGACCATCTGGAGACCTACCGTACCCTCATGATCCTCCATGCCTTCCCTAACGAGATCATGTGTCGGGCTTTCCCCGTGACACTGAAGGGGTCAGCTCGACTGTGGTTCAGCCAGTTACCAGCGGACTCTGTCTCCACTTTCCAGCATCTCAACGACTCCTTCCTCAGCCATTTCATTGGAGCCCAGTGCCAACGCCGCCCTGCAACCCAACTCCTCAACATCCGTCAGACCGAGGAGGAGTCGCTGCGCAGCTTCGTTACCCGCTTCAACACCGAAGCCCTGCAAGTAGCGGAGAATGACGACAAGGTCATCCTCACGGCTTTCATGGCCAGGCTACGACCGTCCGATTTCCTCTTCTCCCTCTCCAAAAACCCCCCGACCTCCATAGCATCCCTACTCTCCAAAGCCCAAAAATACATGAATGCCGAAGATTCACTAGCTGCTCGGCAGGATCCAATATCTAAAAACCCGACCCCCAAAGAAAAGAGAAAAGACTCAGAATCCAAAAACACCCAGTATAACAGCCAAACACCCCACTATACCGACCAACCTCCTCGCGCTGGCTGGTCGGCACCAGCCCGACCGCCCGGTCGGTTCGAGCAGTACACGCCCCTTAATTCTCCCATGAAACAAGTCCTCCACCAGATCTAACGGGACTACCCCCTCAAATGGCCCCTACCCTCACGGACCCCTTCCAACTGGAAAGACCAGTCCAAATATTGTTGTTTCCACCAGGACCATGGCCACAACACTGATGACTGCATCAACCTCAAGGATCAGGTCGAGACCCTCATTTGTCAAGGGCGTCTCAGCCGGTTCACGGACACTCGCCCACAACAGAGGCAAAGAACCGAGCCCCTCAGAAACAACCGTCGGCGTACCCCACCCCGGCAGCCATCCCAACCTAACCAAGGCCATGACCGTCCCCCACAACAGCCTCGACCCCCAGGTAATCCCCCTCCGCCAGTTGGTGAAATCTGCATCATTTCAGGTGGCCTTGCCTGTGGCGGACCATCCCGCTCCGATCAGAGGGCAGAGCTCGGGAAGATAAGGCAAGGCTCGGACAGAGCAGTGGCCACGGTAGACCGACCCTCCAAACAGCCCAAGCAGTGGACAAAGCCCATCATCTTCACGGACGTCGACTGTACTGGCATCCGTTATCATCATGATGACCCTCTCGTCATTTCTGCCCTCCTCTCCAACTATAAGGTCAGACCGGTTCTCATCGACAACGGCAGTTCTTTAGACATCATATTCCTCAGCTGCTTCCGCCAGCTCAAAATTGGGGAGGAAAGTCTGTCTCCCCTCCAAACCTTTTTGGTCGGTTTCACTGGTGACCGGGTGACCTCCATCGGCTCCATCGATCTCCCCATCACCATCGGCGAATACCCACGGCAGACTACCAAGTTGCTCACTTTCCTTGTGGTCGACAGTCCCTCTGCCTACAACATCATCCTTGGTCGCACCGCCCTCAACGCTTTCCAAGCCATCACTTTAACCTACTACCTCGCCATAAAGTTCCCTACCGACTAGGGCGTCGAGATAGTACGGGGAGAGCAGACCATAGCCAGGGAATGTTATGTCGCCTCACTCAAGGAAGTCAAGCTGAAGGAGGCCATGATCATTAAAGGACTCGACGCCCGAGATGAGGACGAGTTGGTTAGAGGCGAACCGGTGGAGGAGCTCATTGAGGTTCCCATCGATCCCACCAACCCTATGAAGACTGCCAAGATCGGCAGCCAACTATCCCCCCAAGCTAAGGCTGACCTTACCGCCCTTCTGATCGAGCATAATGATGTGTTTTCCTGGACCCATTCAGACACATCGGGCATCGACCCCTCTTTCATAACTCACAGCCTCAGCATCGAACCCCATTTCCGACCTTCCCGCCAGAAGCAGTGAATCTTCCATCCAGAGCACAATACACTTATAGTCGCAGAGGTTGACAAGCTCCTTGAGGCCCAATTCATCAAAAACGTGGATTACCCTAAATGGTTGTCAAACGTGGTACTATTCCGCAAGAACAATGGCAAATGGCGACTCTGTGTCGATTACTCTAACCTGAACCGAGCTTGCCCCAAAGACAGCTATCCTCTTCCCCGCATAGATTTGTTGGTCGACGCCACAATCGGTCATCAAATGCTCAGCTTCATGGATGCTTTCTCTAGTTACAACCAAATCCTGATGCACCCATCCGATCGGGAACACACATCCTTCATTACCGACCGAGGTACCTACCACTACCCAGTAATGCCATTCGGATTGAAGAACGCTGGGGCCACCTACCAACGGTTGGTCAATGCCGTCTTCCAACACCAGATAGGTCGGAATATGGAAGTATATGTCGACGACATGCTAGTCAAAAGCAAACTCTTCACTGATCATCTGACCGACCTGAGGGAGACCTTCGCCACCCTACGCAAGTACCAAATGAAGCTCAACCCAGAGAAGTGCGCCTTCGGCGTAAGATCTGGGAAGTTTCTGGGGGCATTGAAGCTAACCCTGAAAAGATCAAGGCCTTGGTCGAGATACAGTCACCCAGATTGGTTAAGGAGGTCCAAAGACTCACTGGCCGAGTTGCAGCCCTCAACCGCTTCATTGCCCGCGCAACAGACAAGTGCCTGCCGTTCTTCAAAGTTCTTCGGCAAACTTTTGAATGGACGGTTGAATCCGAAGAGGCTTTTCAACAGTTGAAACAGTGCATGGCTAACCCTCCCCTCCTTTCACAGGAAATCACGGGCGAGCCCCTCTTCCTCTACTTAGCCGTATCAAGCACCGCTGTCAGTGCAGCACTTATCAGGGAAGACGGCTCTGTCCAATGACCGGTCTACTACATCAGTCGGGCCCTCAGGGGAGCGGAGCAAAACTACCCACTGTTAGAAAAATTATCCTTGGCCTTGGTCACTGCCTCCAGACGACTCCGTCCTTACTTCCAAGCCCATTCTATAGTGGTCCTCACCGACTAACCCTTGAAGAAGGTCATGTAGCAACCAGAACTTTCCGGCAGACTCATGCAGTGGTCAGTGGAACTCAGCCAGTTTGATATCTCTTACCGGCCTCGAACAGCAATTAAGGGGCAGGCTATCGCCGACTTCATCTTGGAATTCACTAATCCTACCCCAACTACTGCCTCTCTACCCCCACCAGCTCCCATCGAGCCAGAAGACCTTCACTCTTGGACTCTCAACGTCGACGGATCATCCCACAGGCAAGGTAGTAGCGCTGGCCTCATCCTCACCGCCCCTGATGGTGGTTATTTCAAATGTGCACTCCGTTTCTTGTTTGAGGCCAGTAACAATGAGGCCGAATATGAGGCATTGATAGCAGGCCTTCGCCTAGCCAAGGACATTGGTGTCAGCCACATCCGAGTGCTCAGCGACTCCCAGCTCATCATCGGACAGAACACGGGAGAATTCGATGCCAAGGAGGACACAGTGCAGGCTTACAGGGATCTTGCACTTCCCCTTGTTCGCCTCTTCAATACCTTCTACATCAAGCACATTCCTCGGGCGGAGAACTCTAAGGCAGATGAGATGGCCCAGTTGGCTTCCGCAGACCAGTCCGACCTCAGCAGTGGTGTCCACCTCGAATACCTATCCCACCCCTCTATTTCCCCCGACCAGCATGAAATACAATTCCTCCAAAATGAGCCCATCCCTTGGGCATCGGACATCTTTCTATTTCTGACAACGGGGGAACTTCCAGACGACCAACAGAAAGCCGCCAAAGTCAGGGCCCGGTCGTCCAATTACATCCTCGTCAATGGCATTTTGTACAAACGTGGTTTCTCACGCCCTTATCTGCGATGCCTCAATCCAACTCAAGCAACTTATGTGGTGCAAGAAATTCATGAGGGTATCTGTGGTAATCACTTGGGCGGCAGGTTCCTGGCCCATAAGATACTTCGCACTGGATATTTCTAGCCTACTCTCAATCAAGATGCGGCTGACTTCGTGCTCCAATGTGATAAGTGTCAGCGTTTTTCCAGTATCCCTTGTGCGCCTCCTACTGAATTGATCACACTTTACAGCCCCCTACCCGTTCGCCAAGTGGGGGATTGACCTAGTTGGCCCCTTACCCACCGGCCGAGGCCAGACCAAATTTGCCATTGTCGCCATTGATTATTTTAGTAAGTGGGTAGAGGCAAAACCCCTTGCTACCATTATCGAGCGGAACACAACCAAGTTCATCTGGCAGTCGATCGTTTGTAGATTTGGCATTCCCCAGGCCATTGTTTCCGACAACGGCAAACAATTCGACAACGCCAAGTACAGGAAGTTTTGTGCGGACCTCCAAATTCAACCATGTTTTTCTTCCCCCGGACATCCCCAAGCCAATGGCTAAGTTGAGGTCACCAACCGTTCTCTTCTGAAGATCATCAAAACCAAGCTAGAAGCTGCCAAGGGGCTTTGGGCTGAGGAACTACCAAATGTACTTTGGGCTTACCGAACTACAACGTAGACTCCCACTGGGGAAACTCCTTTTCGTTTAACATACGGCACTGAGGCGGTTATTCCGGTAGAAGTCGGTCTGCCTATCCCTAGAGTTTTACATCCGGATCCAACACTAACAGAAGAGCTCCGTTGGGCAAACCTAGACCTAATTGAAGAACTCAGAGAAACCACTGTTGTCAGACTGGCCTCATACCAATAGAAAATGAGAACACACTACAACCGCAAAGTCCGACCAAGGGAGTTCGCTGTAGGGGACCTTGTCTTGAGAGAAGCAACCCTTGCCACCAAAAATCCGACCGAGGGTAAACTGGCACCCAAATGGGAGGGACCTTACGTTGTGAAGGCCCGACCACGTCCGGGCACTTACCGACTTCAGGACATGGAAGGTCGAGATCTCCCCCACCCCTGGAACGCTGAACACCTGAAACGCTACTTTCAATAAGTTCCTACTGTTGTATTGTTCAGTTGTTGTATTTTCTTTTTGTTTTGTTACATAATGTAAACTTATATCGACTGGATTACACTGATCATGACAACAATTCTATACCTTGGCTATCTATGTGTTGTCTCAATAACATTCTCATTTGCAGCACTTATTACAAGTCTCAGCCAGACCGAACGTCACACCATAAGCCTCGGCCAGTCCGACGGTCAACAGTCTCAGCCAGACTGAGCACTAAAAAAGTCTCAGCCAGACTGAGCACTAAAAGCCTCAACCAGACTGAGCACCAAAAGCCTCAGCCAGACTGAGCATAATAAAGCCTTAGCCAGACTGAGCACTAAAAAGCCTCAGCCAGACTGAGCACTAAAAAGCCTCGGCCAGACCGACCACTAACAGCCTCTACCAGACCGAACATGAAGCACTCGGCTTGCCTGGCAAGTCTTAGCCAGACCGAGCGCCACAGTTTCAGGGTCAGACTCAGTTACCTACAATGTCTTGCCCCAAATGAGCACGCATGCAGGTCTTGGTCAAGGCCACCCACTCAAATTCCAGCTCCAAAATCTCTACACCACTCTTCCCTCAGTCGAATTCCAAAGCCATTCTTACAAAAGTCAGGTTATTCTTTTCTCAATCAAACTCACAAACCAGGCCTCACCCCGTAAACCACTAACCTACTTGAGTAGTGTAGCAAACACAAACTTGTAATTTTACTACATTTTTAAATTTCACTCTGCATTGTTACTAGTTCAATTTCACTCTGCATTAAGGAGTTCCTAACTTTACTCTGCATTGAGTTTTTATTACAAGTTCAACTTCACTCTGCATTGTTACTAGTTTAATTTCACTCTGCATTGAGGAGTTGTAACAAGCCCGCGGGGGGACCTCGCTACAGCTCGGACTCGACTTTGTGTCACGGTTCTAAGTCTGAACCAAAGAGTCCAAATCCGGCAAATCGTTTTGAGAAAACAGATTTTGAAAAAGTAGTGCCAAACATGGACTGCTTTGCCAGATACAGAGTCGCCACCTAAATATTTTATTTTGGGAAATTTAGGAAACCCTGACTTGGTGCCAAAAGGCCACGTGTCCGTCATCACCAAAGTTGCCTCGGCTCGGGAACTTGGGTACGATTGGGGAAGGTCACTTCGTGAGCACCCCCGCTCGCCCGGTCATAGACCGGCCTCTACTAACCATGATATCAATTTTTGAAAACATTGTGAGTTCTTATTCCGGTTATTAGCCTAGGTTACTATGTGATGCTCACAGCATATAAGTATAGACTGGGTCGCCCGAATTGGGACTAAACATTTCATGTTTGTTTTTGAAAGATGGTTTGCTACTCGCAAGTAGGCTTAAATGCAGATTTTGCCACCCTCGGGTGGGCTTAGAAAAGATGATTTTGCCACTATCTAGTGGGCTTAAAACAAACATTTGATGAATTGTCCCAATTCAAGTAACCCAACCTTCACCCACAGGCATTCAGGCAGATATTTCACATAAGCACATAGCCTCATGGTAAGCATGCTATTCATGGCAGTCACTCACACACATGCAAGGATGCTAAAGCATAAAACTTACCGGGTACTCCAAGCCAAAATAGAAACTACATTAGAAATCATGCATGATCCTAAGTATACAGAAATGCCTAATGTGACACATGCAGAATGCAACTATAGCAGGCTCGGCTATTCTAAGATGGTATATGAAATGCTACAACTATCATGTATTCAACTTTGAAATTGAAAGTACAATGCAGTTAGTATGATGCGCCGAGCCCGGTGCATGCAATACAGATGAATGATGCAAACATGCTGTCATACTGTATGCTAATTTAAACATGCCCTAATCTAACCATCAAAAGCGGATAAATAAAAGGGAGAAAGACGTGGGGTTGGAGGACATACAACACACACACGCACACTTATTACAGTTGTGCCCTCGCAGAGAGGGTCCGAATAAATATACAGTCCCAAATAAAAGAATATTACAGTCCGAAATATTACAAAATTCTAATTAATTAATTAATTAACTATGAAAGCAAATAAAACTGGCGTGCAAGCCTGGGACCGCCTTGCTTCTGATGGATGATGCATGTCCGGGTTGTCTTGCGCGGAAATCCACCGGAATGCCCCAATTAGCCTCTGTTTACACCTGTTATTGAAATGCGTGCCAAGCCCCGAAAGGTTGTTGATTCTTTGTTTTGCTGCAACAGAGAGCAGGAAAGGGGCATAGCAATGTATTTGCACAAATATATGCATGTCTCGATCCTCGTGCCACCAATCACGCATACCGAGGCATGATGGTCGAGGAGTCGAAATGCACAACTCAATATAGGATGAATGCACATGAAACTACAGCTAAAACCTAACTCCATCATGGATAATCCGGAGTGTCGGTGACTGGGGAATTGAGACACATTTCGTCACTCGGAGTACGAAATGTACCTCGTTTCCCGTGCCCGGGCTAACTCCTATTCCGAACACGATGCAATATGCATGATATGCATGAAATGCAACTAATATGCAATCCTAACATACACAATGCTATGGAAGTGAAATGCCTCGAAATGCGTGCACACGGGCACGCAAACCGAGAAAATGACAGAATGCAATGAAAATGAGGTGCCTCGAAATGCGTGCACGCGGGCACGCAAACCGAGGTAATGATATGTGTCTCGAAATACGTACATGCGGGCACGCAAACCGAGGCAATGATATGTGTCTCGAAATACGTGCACACGGGCACGCAAACCGAGGCAATGACAGAATACGATGAAATGATATGGAAATGACAAATGGGCTTATACCAACATGAGTGAGCCTCAGCCACACTCACATGGGATGCCGTCGGACAAAAATGAAGTGCCTCGAAATGCGTACACGCGGACACGCAAACCGAGGTAATGACAAAATGTGATGACATGATATGGAAATGACAGATGGGCTTATACCAACATGAGTGAGCCTCAGCCACACTCACATGGGATGCCGTCGGATAAAAATGAAGTGCCTCGAAATGCGTACACGCGGACACGCAAACCGAGGCGATGCGAAAGCGATGCGAATGACATGAAAAATGCAACATGGACTTATACTGACATAAGAGAGCCTCAGCCACACTCACATAAGATGCCGATGGCAGAAAATGAAGTGCCTCGAAATGCGTTCACACTGGCACGCAAATCGAGGCGATGCGAAAGCGATGCGAATGACATGAAAAATGCAACATGGACTTATACTAACATGAGAGAGCCTCAGCCACACTCACATAAGATGCCGATGGCAGAAAATGAAGTGCCTCGAAATCCGTGCACACTGGCACGCAAACCGAGGCGATGCGAAAGCGATGCGAATGACATGAAAAATGCAACATGGACTTATACTAACATGAGAGAGCCTCAGCCACACTCATATAAGATGCCGATGGCAGAAAATGAAGTGCCTCGAAATGCGTGCACACGAGCACGCAAACCGAGGCGATGACAGAATGCGATGGAATATGGAAAAAAAGATATGCAAGCATACTAATGGAATTTCAGCACTAAAATATGGGGGAAAACAGCCCCGAAATGAAGCGAAATGACATGAAATGCAAGGAAATGTCCCGAAATGCAACATTAGGCACCCGAAATGGCCTATAGCTATGCCAAACATGCACAATATGGACATGCAATGCAAAGACAGAAGCTAGACAGTCCCAAAAGATGCACTTTCACAGTTATAAACATGGCCAAACAGCAAGTATAGGTAGGGGAAACATAGCATGCAAGAATAGGGGCCAAAAGAGGGGTAATGAAGCAAGTGGTATAAGCAAAACCCAAAATGAAAAAATTCCTTCTACAACACTGAAGATGGACCAAAAATATGAACATTTACAGTATATGGCAGACCTCAAATCAGTATACAAATATGCCAAAAATGTGATGCAAGACAAGGCTCAAAAGGTACTATAACATGAAGTATATAAAATAATCACCAAACAGAAAAAAAAATGTTAATAAAACATGAAGTATAGGCCAAAATAAGGCCACTTTCAGTTCGGACCAAGGTCCAAAAACAGAAGCAAAAAGGGCTGCCAATTTATGCAAAAATGGGGCCAAATAAGGGATATAACTACAAGTGACACATGGAAGCACCAAACAATGTTGAGCCCTTCTCCAATGTTGAAGAGGGGCTCAAAATAAGCCTTATATCAGTTTATAACATGCTCAAAAACAGATTACTCATGGGCCAAAAATAGCATGCAAAATCATGACATACAAGATGATCAATGAAGCAAGTATATTATGGAGGGCTCAAACAGGGTTGAGCCCTTAATGAGAAGTGAAGATGAGCTCAAAATATGGCCCTTTTCAGTTAGGGCCGGAGCTTGAAACCAAATAGAAGTGGGGCTTAGAAATAGATCAAGAAAAAGGGTCAAAAGGGTAAAAGTGTTACTTACCCTTGAAGATTCAAACTTTTGTTGCTTCTTGGATGGATTTGCAGCTTCTTTAGCCTTCAAGAATCCTTCCTTGTTGCTGGAAATGAGATGGTGGTGGTAGAGCTTGGTGGTGTAGAAGGAATGATGGTTAGGGGGCTTAGGGTTTTTTCAAGAATTGAAAAGGAAGAAGATGGAGTTGGCTATGGAAGCTTGAAGGAGAGTTTTTCTAACCCCAACCAAGAACAAGGTTTGCTTGCTATATAGGCCAAAGAAGGGGTGTAAAGGTGGGGGGAAAGGAGGGTAAAACTCCCCCACAAAATATCCCCCGGACACAGGAAATATCTGGGGGATACTGCCCCACAGCTGTAAAGTGCACAGTGCGAGGAACACGGCCGGCCTAATACTTTTACTGGAGGTGGCCGGCCGGCCACACCACCTAGCCGGCCGGCTAGGGGTCAAAAGGGTCAATGTGATTTTCTGGCCGGCCAGCTACTGGAGAGGTACCCCTATGTGTGTACAACACAACCATGTGGTTAAAATTCCAAGAAGGTGGGTCTAAGGGGTTCAACATTGGCTCGGAAAGAGGGGTTCAAAAGGGTCAATTTGACTTACTGGCCGGCCATGAACTTTTAGGGGCCTCCCAGGTGTGTACATCACAGATATATGGTTCAAAGTTCGAGAAAAGGGGTCCAAGGGGTTCAACATTAGCCCGGAAGAAAGGGGTCAAAAGGGTCAGGTAACCTTAATGGCCGGCCACCAACTTTTAGTGGCCTCCCAAGTGTATAGATCACAGATATGTGGTTGAAAGTTGGCAACACTAGCTCCAAGGTATTCAACATTAGCCCGGAAGTTGGAAAAACGGGCGCCGGGAGGCTCCGGAGGAGAGATAACTGGTTGCTGCAACAATTGCTGGCCTACCACCCTTCAGTGACCTTCCCTGTCATAAAACAGAGATACCTGCCAAAAATGAACGAAAACCGTTGCAAAACGAATGTTCCGGGGCCAAAACACGCAGTTCGGGGTCCCGAAAAATGGGCTGTTAAGCACCGAAAATGGTATTCGACCTCGAAGTGGGTTTCTCAGACCCCAGTGTCCCTCAAAAGGGATGAAATAAGATGTACGCCAAAAATCAGAGCAATAGGAGATGGTTAAGCGGTCCCGAACCGAGGCACACGGCCTGACGGCTCCGAAAACCGGGAACCGAACTCCGAAATGGGCAAAATGGCCTACGGCCACCAAATGTAGCCTACGGACATTGAGAGATGGTCTACGGGACCTCTCCCTTCCCTCAGAAAAAGAAACAGAGAAAACCGAGTCCGATTCGCAAACCGAGACAAGGCACAGAAAAGGGTTCAGAAGTCCGGAGGCAGGGCTCACGGCCGCGACTCTGGAACTTCTGAACGAGCACATTATGCAACATCACCAAGCGCTCAATCGGTGACGTCTGAGTCTTAAGGTCGGTCAAAAATGGGGTGTCTACAGGAGTTCCTAACTTTACTCTGCATTGAGTTTTTATTACAAGTTCAACTTCACTCTGCATTGTTACCAGTTCAATTTCACTCTGCATTGAGGAGTTCCTAACTTTACTCTGCACTCAGTTTTTATTACAATTTCAATCCCACTCTGCCTTGAGGAATTCCTAAATTCAATTTTTTATCACAAGTTTATCACAAGTTTTATCACCAATTTTCATCCATTTCAGACGCACAAGCAGAAACAGTGAAATGCAAAACACAACTGAAATTTTATTTATCTGCAACTTTGTACAAAAGTTTATTACAGTAATTCAAAAAAAAAAAAACAACAACAACAACAACAAAAACAATGTCTGTGCACAGTCTTCTTCTTCTTCTCCAGTTACTCCTCTCACTGGAGATGAGGTCCTCTTCTTCAATACCCTCATCCAGGGGGGTTTGGGCCACATCGTCCT
Organism: Camellia sinensis; assembly: GCF_055761805.1. Taxonomy (NCBI): domain Eukaryota; kingdom Viridiplantae; phylum Streptophyta; class Magnoliopsida; order Ericales; family Theaceae; genus Camellia; species Camellia sinensis. The sequence continues at coordinate 216,945,010 of NC_138961.1, forward strand.
CACCAATTGTTACACTACTGAGGTCTAAGTCTGGGAACAGTTCTTCAGCTCTACGCTTGAACATCTTCCAGCCCCTGTCCCAGAACTCAGCCATTTCGTGTTTATAGAAATCTGACTGCTGGAAGTTCTCAATAACTTCTGCTTCAGTTCTGCCTCCAGCGGTCGTCCTCGATGGGCCCGCCCCCCCAGATTCTTGTCTAGCCAAGCTGTTGGCAACCGCGGCATCAACTGCCATTTGAAATTCAGCAGACCCTTTGAATTGCTCCACCGCGGCGATGCACAGATTGGGGTAGGCCGCCCTCTCAGAGGCTGCCGTCGCCCTCTCTTCGTCCAGCTCTTTCTGCAGGATCGCCCTTTCAGACGCAGCCTTAGCCCTCTCTTCCTCCAACTCCTTTTTCAGGCTCTCATTTTCTGCCGTCGCCTTGTCTCTCTCTGCTTCTAACTCCTTCTGAAGGCTCCTCCTCTCCTCCACTGCCTTAGCCCGCTCGCCCTCCAGCTCCTTCTGCAGATCGCCAACCTTCACATCTGCCTCATCTTTCTGCCTGACCAGCTCTTCATTACTGCTCATTGCCTCTTCATGGCATTCAACCGCAACTGCGCAAGCTTTTTGGGCCTCATCCAGCTTCTTCTGCTCGCCAGCCAGTTAGAACTCGAGTGACACAACCTGGCGGAGTGTGTTCTCCAGCTCCACCTTAACTGCTTGCAGAACAGTGTGGGCACTCTCCCAACTTGCACTCTTCTTCTTCAACTTTACAAGCTGAGCCTTGGCCTCATCTGCCTTGAGTTTGGCAGCCCCGCCTTCCTCAGCAGAACCCCTGCTAGGGTGGTTACCTCCATTTGAGCGGAGCATAACCCCCTTAGCATTTCAGCCTCGTTGAACCTGGATGCCGAGCGCAAGGCTCCCTCTTCTACAATCCCTACCAGGCGGTCTGCCCCTGCCCTGGCTGGGCCTTCTTCTCCCTCCAGCCACCCCGCCACCGCACGAGCATGGTAGATCGCTGTGGTCAGACTGACTCCCCCTCCTTGAGGTGCAGGACCCCCTAGGGCTATTCTTCCCTCCTTGGCCCAGGGCCAGTTGCCCCATCTTCCACTAGCCCTTCAGGGGCGGCCCTTGCGATCCCTACGGTGATCGCCACCACTACTGGCACCACCTCCATGCCCTCTGAGGCGATGTCCACCACTTCTGAGGCAATCACTCTTCCTGGGGTCCCCCCCACTTCCCCTCCCCCCCTCTGCCTCTTTGGCCACACTGGTCTCCTTTACCCTCGTCTTCCTCCTCCTCTTCTGGACAGGCTCTTCTTCACTCCGCCTCACCCTCTTCTTCTTCTTCACTACGCCTAACGCCTCCATCTCCTTCAAGGACCTCTCCTTCAAAGGGTCTATTTGGGGCGGTCGCGACACAAATTCGCCTAAGTCCTTCTCTTCCAAGGGTTTGGGGCGAGGTCGAATTCTCTCCCTTGCAACCGATTTTGGTGGTCGGTCGGCCTGGGACTCTTTGAATTTTTGGGCTTTCGCAAGGATGGTCTGATCCTCCGCCTCTTGAGCCCTCCTCCTCGCTTCCAACTCTGCTCGGTCGTGGTTTCCACCGCTCGGCTGTGGACCCAACCCAGCCTCAAACAATGCAGACGGCTGAACGAGCTCGTCCTATTTGGCCCCTTCTTTCTCCCTCCACTCATTTACCCTCTTCACCCTCTCCTCTGCTGCTGCTCCCAACCTTGGCTCCATCGACTTGGTGGGCACCTTCCAAATGGTCTGCGCTCCGACTCCTCCACTGGCAGACACATAGAACCACCGTGGTCTCCTCCCCTTGATCGACGACGGCAGCCCCGCCACCAGCCCTTTCCCTACTGCCGCCTACAAAGTGACCCAAGTCTCCTGCTGCCCCGAGGCCTTATAGCACGCGAAGAATTCGTCCACCGTCATGGCCGCCCCTTCGTTCGCCTTCGGCCAAGCACTTGCACAGGACAGCAAGATCTTCCACGCGTTGGGCATTAGTTGGCCCGACGCCACCTCCAAGCGATTTAGGACATCTACTACCATCTGCGGCAGGGGCAGCCTTAGTTCTCCTTTCAATGCCTCCTCATAAAGGGCAAACTGCCCTAGCCTGGCATCGGATGGCCTCTCCGTCGACATCGGCAACGACAACTCTATTTCGGCAGGCACCTAGTATTTTTCGCGAATAGCCTCCAAATCCGCTGCAGTGACCGTTGATTTATCTGCCTTTGTGTGCCAGTGATCAGGTTCTGCCTGGTTAATTAGCTTTGGAGATGCTATCATGGTGGAACCGTGGGATCGTACAATCGACTCCCCCACCCTCTCCATCTTGTATTGCTGCACTAACTCCACTGTATCATCATCTCCAAGTGGGTCCACCTTGACAATCGCAGTTCCTTCTTCGGCCATTTCTGTGGTATGTCTGCGAATTGCTTCGGAGGCAGGTGCAAGGAAATCGAAAAAGTGTTGTAGAGGTGTATCGTGAGCAACAAAGGAATTCACACTTGGAATATTTTGATTTTTCGAAAACAAGTAGGTGAATCGAATAATGCCAAAAGCCCACGGTTTGCCCGTATTCCAAGGATCCTAATTAATTTTCGCCAATTTGAAAATTTTTCAAAATCATCCGCCAAAACTGTCTTTTCAACACCTATAATGACCTAACGTTTCATTTATGATCCAACGCCTAATCTTTCCCCCCTACGGGATGTTGCCACGTGTACGACCACGATCTACTGTCTCCTCCCCTTACCCTGTCTTTTCCACTTCAAATCACCACGTGACACGCCGCCTCTTAAGCCCCACGTCCCTCCACCTCACCCTTAGCAGTTGGCCCTCCCCAATGGTCGGCCCTCCTGCCTGGCCAACATTCGCGGTCGGCCCTCTTCGCGACCGCCCTCTTAACGGTCGGCCCTCTTTGCGACTGCCCTCTTCACGGTCGGCCCTCCCGCCCAGCCAACATTCGCGGTCGGCCCTCTTCGCGACCGCCCTCTTCACGATCGGCCCTCCCGCTCGGCCAACCTTCATGGTCACCCCTCCTCGTGGTTGACCTTCCCACTCGGCCAACCTTTGCGGTCGGTCCTCTCTGTGATCGGCCCTTCCACTCGGTCCCCCTGCAGAGTCGGACCACCTCTCGGTCGGTTCACCTCCTCGATCACCCCTGCCGATCGACCTCCATACTGCCAATCCCTAGCACACTCATCTACTTCATTAATATTCCCTTCGTTGGACTAAAGCTGCACTCGGGAATGGGAGACTACTGACGTGTATAAGCCCATCACTTGGAGCCCAATGCATAACCCAGCTGGTTAGGTCCAGGACAGCTGGAGTCCAACATGGCATAAAGAGCCAATGACATTCAGACACATGGCAAGAGAAGGACGAGCCACATCAGCAGATAAAGATCTACAAAGTTATTGCCACTGCACATCACCATTAATACAGCCCATCACAGCATTTATTACGACAACACCTATCCGTCGGAACAGGACCCCCTTACCCTGAACAAGGTAAGCTACAACGTAGGCTTTCGGCGAGGAGGGCAGGTCGGAAGGGACAATGAAATGATTATCAAAGGATATAAGCAAACGTTGAAGACAAGAAGAAGGTTAAGCTTTCTATCTCTAATCTCTCCCTCTATACTCTACTTCTCTTCTTAACTTGCTCGTCGGAGGGTTCACTGGGGGACTACCCCGTTCTCCTTTGAACTTGCTTGCAGGTTATCTGGTGGGCTTGATCATTTGGACTTAGGCTTGAGGAACTTAGACCAGTCCGATCCATTCACAAGGACAAACTGTATCATCACATTTAATAATAGTGTAATTAGTTACTCTCATTTAATACATAAATAATGTTAGAGACTCAAATAAATTATTAAATATTTTATACAATATTCACATAAGTGTAGAGCCTATATCATATGGGGTTCATATCAAATGAGTCTCACATATTTAATAATTTATGTAAAAATTTTAATATTTGTGTTAATATATTCTTATCAAATCGGCACTTGCTAACCAAAAAAAAAAATTAATAATAATTATTTGATAAATGTACCTCTTCGTCAATATTTACTGCCTTTCTTATTTTGAAAGAATAAAAAATAAAACGTGTAAAACTCTTATTTATTTATTTATTTTTTTTTAACAAGTGTAAAACTCGAATAATTGAGTGGTGTATCGAAATGCCCGTGTGGAGTGGGTTTTTGAATGAAGTTTCTCACTTTCTGCTTGTTTTCGTACTCCAATCCCCCCGTCCAATAACATGCGTCCTATTCCGTCGGTTAAGATACTGTTGCCTGCCAATCCAGGTGTCATAACACGACTCTTCCACGTATTATATAAGGAGAACGACACTGTTTAGGGCTGTGGAACCATTGTCCCTCTTGAACCGTTAATTTTGGAGTTGTTTGGAATGACCTAAATAAATGTACTTTTTATCTTTTTATAAAAAGAAGTACAAAAAAATAAAAAGATGATGTGATAGAAAAAAGATAAAAAGATAAAAAAAATAAATTATTTTTTAATTGCCAAACTTGACCTTAGTCCGAACTTCATGTATTTTATCCAAAAATAATAATAATAATAATGAATTGATGAAATAAATTTTAATCTAATTAATTTATCCCTTTCATCACAAAAAAGTGAATGAATTATTATTAAAAGAAAAATATTCAAGACACTTAATTTATTACTTTTAAAAGTTATTTTTAATGATGTGCTTAACAAGTATCAAAGTTTGATTTGTTAAATATTTCATTATATAAAATTTAATCTTAATGTCACATCATTAAAAGTAATAATAAATTAGAAAATATAGCATTATTATTATTATTAAAATTATAATTATCATCTATTTTATTTGTGACAAATATAACAAATCAAACATTTAATAATTATTAAATCAATTTAATTTTGTGGAATGGCTTTCCTCTAGTCTAATCACGGACTTGAAGGTGCTGTTGGGTCCGTGGGGGCCACCACGGGTCTCCGTTTTGATAATCCAAACCGTGTAATATGTAGAACTTGTTGAATACTATATGTTTCTAAAAAATCATGTTGATTGAATATCGATAGTTATGTGATCAAATCAATTTCGTATGAAAACAAATGGAAGGTGAAAAATAAACGGTTTACAAAAACCTGATTTTATCACATAACTATCGATATCTGATCAACGTGATTTTTTACAGGCATATAGTACTTGACGAGTTCTACATATTGACTGTTTGGATTATCGAAACAGAACCCGTAATGAATTCTCACAAGCCTAACAATACCCTCCAATCCGATCATAGACTGAAGGGAAGTCATTTTCTAATTTTATGTCCAGAAAATATACGAAAGTCATGGCAAATAAACCGTTTAAATTATTGCAAAACACAATCCATAAATTCAAATAAACCGTTTAAATTATTAAAAACACAATTTATGGTTTCAAATAGCGTCGTTTATAAAATCATCCACTATTGTGGTCCCGTTGGGTAGAGTTGTAGAAAAGTTATTATAGATTATAACTTAACAGATTATGACTTATAGCTATGAACATAAACTGTTAACCTGTTTGGTGTAGTTGTGGGATTATGGATTTAAGCAGCAGAGTAGTGTTTGGTTAATAAGCTGTAAAATAACTTTTTACTATGTAATTGTCCTTTTTGCGTTTATATGATATAAAAATGATTATTTTGTTATTTTTTTTCAGTTTTAATTTTAAAAAAATTATTTCATTAATAAAAATTAATAATAGTATCAATTAGTATAAATTTTTTTATTTTTTCATTACAAATTAATTAGTGTCAATTAATGGCTTAATTAGGCCTCGTTTGGGAGGCGACCGGTTTAGCCAAAAAGTCAAAAATTTACTAAAAAAGTCAAAAAGCCAACAATCCAGACCAAAAAGTCAAAGATTCTATTTTTTCTCTAATTTTTACACATCTTTTCGTAAAAAGTCAAAAAGTCGTCCCAAATATACTAATTTTTTTAAACTCATATTTTAGCTAAATAGCTAAAAAGTTACTAAATTAGCATGTTTCCAAACGAGGCCTTAGCATCAATTAATAAAATTAATAATAGTATCAATTAGTATATTTTTTTTCATTTTTTCATTACAAAATTAATTAGTGTCAATTAATGACTTAATTAGCATCAATTAATACTAAAATTAATAATAGTATCAATTAATATAATTTTTTTCATTTTTTCATTACAAATTAATTATTGTCAATTAATGACTTAATTAGCATCAATTAATACTAAAATTAATAATGGTATCAATTAGTATAATTTTTTTTCATTTTTTATTACAAATTAATTAGTGTCAATTAATGACTTAATTAGTATCAATTAATACTAAAATTATTAATAGTATCTGATGATACCGCGAGCTCTAGATAGAACGGATCGAGTTGATCCACGCTTCCCAAACCGTTGGCTGATTGCCGAGCCTACAGAGAAACCTGCACAAGAGTTCAACGGGGAACGGGGAGTCTCCCAGCGAACCCTCCGATGAGCAAGTTAGAGAAGTGAGAATGATGGAATCTAGAGATAGGATGGTGGTAGAGAACTTAACATTTTTTTTTTGTCTTAGAAGCCTGCTAATATCCTTTGCTCATCATTTCTTTGTCTACCCCGAGCTGTCATGTTGGCTGAAAGTCTATGTTCTAGCTTACCTTGTTCGTGGTGAGGCTGTTCTGTTTCGACGTGAAGGGTTATCGTAATAAATACTGGAAGGAAACTCATTAATGGCTGATGTGTAGTGTAATAACTCTGCAGGATCTGTGTCTACTGATGTGGCTGGGTCTTCACTTGCCAAGTGTTTAGATGTCATTGGTGCTTGGTGTAACATTGGGTTTTGTAGACACTCCATTTTTGACCATCTTCAAGACTTGGACGTCACCGTTTGAACACTCGGTGATCATCCATGTTCGTGTTTATTTTGAGTTCTCGAAGGTCTCGGCTACGCGCCTTGCCTTAGGATCTCTCAACTTGCTTGTTTTGTGTTTGGTTTTGCACCAAACACTTGTTGTTTTGCTTCTGAGGGCAGGGAATGACTTTTTGGTCATCCCCACACCTCACCGGCCATTGCTTGAGGCCACCGGCCCTGTTTTGTTGCTACTGGCCATTGGTGATGGCAGATCGGCACTCTTTATGGTCGACCAACCATTTTTTTGGTCAATTTGTCATTTTTGGCTGGCCGACCACTGTTCATCTGCTTTGAGCAGATATTTTATGCCAGCTGTGATAGTTGGCATCCACAATGCCCCCCTCCATACACGTGTATGGAGGGATTTCCCTCTTGCTTAACTTGTTTTGTAAGCTTTGCAAGATTGGAATTCCTATAAAAGGAGGGCTTCTCTCCCCTCCTTAAGGGTTCCAAAAAGTTCCAGAGGTCTAATATTAGGGTTAGAGAAGTCCTATATCTATCTATCTCTATATTTCCATCTCCTCTTGATTTGTGTGTGTATAAGGGGTTTTTGTTCTTAGTTTTGCACTAAGACACATAGTATTACACCATACCTTGGTTGTTGAGGTGCCAAAGGGTTGTTCTTGGAGTTCTTGGGCTGGTTTTGACCTAAGGAAACTGCTGGAGGGGTGTTCTTGAAGAAGGTCTTCAAGGGTAAGAACCTTACCCCTTTATTCCCCATTTTTGCACAAGCTTTTGACTTATCTTGCATCTATTTTTAAGCTTAGTGTATAACTAATAAAAGTTCTATTTTTACTTTCTTTTGATCTTTGTTTAAGGTCTCTTTGAGACTTGGGGTTGTTTCCCCCTTCTAAGGCCTTGTTAGGCCTTGTTTTAGGCCATCTATTTTGGCCCTTGCTTTAGTCTTTGCAAGACCTCTCTACCACTGAAATCCAGAGGAATTTTAGTGGTGGAGAGGTAGTTTTGGTGTCCTAAATGGGAGAGGGTCATCCCCTCTCCATGTTGTCTTTGATGCTCACACAAATGGCTTGTGTTGTAACTTGTATGCCTAACTTGCTTTAGCTTCATTTCAGTCGGTACTTGTGTTTATTTTGTCGTGATATAGCACTGTTTTAAGTTGGTTTAGACATATCATGCATGCTTTGCATACTTGTCTTGTAAAGCCATGAAATTGCCTTAACATGCATCGTGATATACCATGACTTTCTAGCATGATTTTGGCTTAGCTTTGTGAAATTTTTATGCATGTTTTGGTGTGCTTAAGGTCTAATTTTGGTTGTTTGGGACATCCATGACTTGCTTTGTATAGCTACCATGCAACCTAACTTGTAGGCTTTGAGTGTTGGATCCTCTAGCATGCTTTACTTGCATTATTTCAGTGACTTGGCGTCACTTACCATGTCATTTCAGTCCATATGGCATGCTTGTTTACTCACAATTGATGCTTCTTTAATGTCTTAAAGAGTTTGTATTTCATGCTCCATGTTTGTGCCATTGTGTATACCATCGTGTGTAGGCATTTGGGATGCCATCTAAGTGTGTCTTTGGCCTTGTTTTGGTCTGCCTTGGGACTGTTTTGAGTCCCTTTGGCCCTTTGAGGCTTGGTTGGCATAGTAAGGGCTTGAGCCCCTTGGCTAGCCTTGAGCCTTGGACCTTGTTGCATGCTTTGCTTGATTTGTTGGTTTGGCACCTTTTCTAACATGATTTCAGAGCTTACAATGTATGCCATTTGTCCATGTTTGTTCCTCTTAAGTGTGCTTAAAAGTTGCCTCTTTATGCTTAGGTATTGGACCATGTTTGCATGCATGTTTGTATGTGCATTTGCCTTCATTTCCTTGGCATATTGGCCACTGTTTTGGACCTAGTAAAGAGCTGTCCATCTTGGTATAAGTCTATCCTTTGCATGTTGTTGCATGCTCGCCTTGCGTGTTGTTGCATGCTCGGCCTATTGCATGTTGTTGCATGCTTGAATCACTTTGCATTTGGCATGTATTTTCTTTGTTAAGTTGCTTTACATGTTTCCATGCTAAGTCCCCTTCACATGCTGTTGCGTGTTTGTCATTAGCATTGTTGTTACATGCCTCGCATGCTTGTTTGCTTAGGTTGTGTGCCTAGTACACATTTCTTGTTTGCATGTTCATGTTGCATACTTAGCTTGCATGCTTAGGATGTATAACATTGTGCATATCATGCATGCCTTGCCTCTTGATCAAGCATGATAGAGGTCGGGTCCTTTGTGTGTTTTGTGTGCATTCCATTTGACATTGAAATTGCACACTTTGGCCTCTTGGACCATCATGCATTGAAATGCATAATTGGTGGTCCGAGGGTCGAGGATCAAACTCCCTTGAGTTCATAACATGATGGGGAGGTTGGTTGTGCAAACATTTGCTTTAAAATGCATTGCCATGCCTTGTCTGTTCTCTGCTGCTGTCAAAACAGGGTTCTGCAGGAAGATATGGTCGATCGACCATTTTCAGTGCCGATCAACCAATAATGGATGGCCGGGAGCCTTACAACTGGTCGATGACCACTTTTCCATGGCCGGTGATATTCCATAGTGATCAGGGAGTGATGCTGAAGCATCCTTAGGACTTGTGCAGTCTTTAGAGGTGTAGAGCAGTGTAAACAGAGGAAACATGTGGCATGGTGACGGATTTTCGAGCGAGGCGAATCAAGCATGCAAGCATTTGACCCTCTTCCCGAGGCAACTTTACTGCTTTAGTAGTTTAATTAATTTGTTAATTAATTACGGTTTTGTAATATTTAATTAGCTTGTTAGTTAGTTAATTTGTATTATTCTTTCGGACCCTCCGAGAGAGGGCAATGTTGTAATAAGTGTGCGTGTGTGTGATGCATGTCTTCCAACCCCCATTTCTTTCTCCCTTTTATTTAACCGCTTACGATGGCTAGATTTAGGGCATATTTCAATTAGCATCCTTATGCTATGCATGTTTGCATCATTCATATGTCTTGCATGCACCGGGCTCGGCGCATCATACTAACTGCATTGTATTTCAATTCCAAGTTGAATACGTGTTAGTTGTACCATCTCACATGCCATCTTAGAATAGCCGAGCCTATCTTAGTTACATTTTGCATGTGTTGTATTAGCCATCTTAACATGAACTAGGATCATGCATTGATTACTAACTAGTTTTTGTTTTGACTCGAAGTACTTGGTAAGTGTTTATGCTTTAGCATCCTTACATGTGTGTAAGTGATTGTCATGATAGCATGCTAACCATGAGGCTATATGCTTATGTGATATAACTGCCTGAATGCCTGTGGGTGAAGGTTGGGTTGCTTGAGTTAGAACAATTCGTCGAAACCTGTGTTTTAGCCTACTTGCGAGTAGCAAACTTCAATCCATTTTTCAAAACAAATGGATATACGATGCTTTGTTCCAACTTAGGCAATCCAGTCTATACTTGTTTTGTTGTGCGCATCACGTAGTAATTCTAAGCTAATAAACCGGAATAAGAGCACATAATATTTTCAAAAATCGATATCATGGTTAGTAGAGGCCGATCTTTGATCGGGCGAGCGGGGGTATTCATAGCTGACCTTCCCCAATCGTACCCAAGTTCCCGAGCCGAGGCAACTTTGGTGATGACGGACACGTGGCCTTAGGCAATGAGTCAGGGTTTCCTACATTCCCCCAAAATAAATATTTAGGTGGCGACTCTGTATCTGGAAAAGCAGTCCATGTATGGCATTTTTTTCTAAAAAAATCAATTTTTCAAAACGATTTGCCGGATTTGGACTCTTTGATGATTCATCGGTCTTGCATTGCACTCTGCGAGATTAGATACAGGACCGTGACATTGAGTCCTGAACTGTAGTGAGCCCCAAATGAACAAAACGGGATTCATCCTCCCGGGGCGTTCGGGGACGTCTACAGGTTTCAAGAATGTTGGGCTTTAGTATTTGAATCATGGATTGGGCCTTAAGTGGTGGGTCATATCCTTTATGGGCCCACCCATGTCAGTAGTCCCCCATTCCCAAGTGCAGCTTCAGTCCAATGAAGGGAATAAGGAAGAAAACAAGGGTTATGAGAGGTCGACGGAGAGAAGATCGACTGGGAAGTGGGCCGACAGCGAGGGATGACCGAGTGAGGAGGCTGACTGCGAGGAGTGCCGACTGCGAAGGGTGACCGAGTGGACGGATCGATCGCTAGGAGGGCCGACCGCGAAGGGTGGCTGAGTGGACGGATCGACCGTGAGGAAGGCCGACCGCGAAAGGTGGCCGAGTGAGAAAGGAAAGTGGCGGTGCGCGAGGCTCGAGGAGCGACGGGACATGTGGTGAAGTGAAGTGGAATAGACAGGGAAGAGAAAGAGAGTAGTGGATCATGGTCGTACACGTGGCATAGTCCTTTAATGGGGGAGGTGGTGCGTTAGTAAGAAGTGAAGGGATAGGGTGATATAGGGCAGTGAAAAGGCAGGGGCGGGAGTTTTTCAAAATTTTGCAAATTGGCGAAATTGAATCTTGACCCTTGGAATATAGGTAAGTCGTGGGCATTTGGGGTTATTCGCTTTACCTACTTTATCGTAAAAAACCAACATATCCCTGAAGTGAACTCATTTGTTTCGTGTGATACGCCTCTACAACACTTTGTGAAATTCCTTGTGTCAGTGTCCGAAGCTATACACAGACACGTAGGAGGAATGGCTCGAGATGAAGTGCCAACCATGAGACTAGACTCTTTGGGGGAAGACGACATAGTAGAGTTGGCAAAATAGTATCGGGCGGAGCGAAGGGACAAGAGAGGGGCCGCACAAGGGGCGCGGGCTCGTCCGACTGCGATGATCGCGGCTGCTAGGCCGATTAGCCAAATGGAACCGAACCATTCGCACACAAAGGCAAGCAAATCTACATTTATAGTGGGGTAGTTAGAGGAGGTACGGAGAAAGTACCAAATTCTTGAGGAAATAGAGTTGAGGCTATCCACCTCGAATGAGATGGTGTTGAATGTACGAGTGGGAGAATTCACCTTATACGAGGAAGCATTGCGGCGGCGGGGGGTCTAAGGCTGTCGTTCCCCTAAATTGTGGTGGAGGTACTTAACAAGTTGGAGGTGGCACCGGGGTAGTTGATGCCAAACGCTTGGAAGATACTGATGGCCTGCTTGAGCGCTTGGCCGCAGACTACCGGAGGGACGACAATGACGGTGGAGGAGTTCTTCTCTTGTTACAAGGCCTTCGATCAGCAGGAGACGTGGGTGACTTTGTAAGCAGTGGCGGGCCGAGGTCTGGTGGCGAGCCTGCCATCTTCGGTGAAGGGGTGGAGGCCGAGATGGCTTTACGTGTCAGCGAACGGAGTGCACACAACATGGAAAGTTCCCACAAAATCGGTGGAGCCAAAGCTAGGCATAGAGGCCGAAGATAGAGGTGAAGAAGGTGAAGGAGTGGAGGGAAGAGAAGGGAGTGAAGTGGGATGAGTTGATCCTTCCTTCAACCCTATTTGACTTGAGATTGGGACCGCAGCCAACCGAGGTGGATCCAGCGAGAGAGGAGCTGAAGGCGCGGAGGAAGGCGGAGAAGGCGGAAGAAAGGAGGGTGCTCACCAAGGCGGACAAATATAAGGAGGCAAAGTTGGGGCCGGCCCCAAAACTGGTGATGAGGGAGTGGGTCCGACCGTGCCCCAAGCCGTTTGGGGGACAAAAACCTGACCGACTTTGCCCCATTGCCACCACCTGTGGACCTGCTGAAGGAGAGGGGCAAACAAAAGTTGGAGGCAGTACTGAAGAAAACGAAGTAAAGAGAGTGGCAATTAAGGGGAGTAAGGACGGCCCCATTGGGAAGAAGTTGAAGGAGGGGAGAATGGAGGAGGCTCCAGAAAATGAGAAGTTGTACGAGGGAATATGAAGGAGGACACAGAAAAAGAGACCGCCCAAGTAGCTAAGGAAGACCTGGGCCTAAGTGCCCCTATGGTGCTGACGGTGGCACCTGCACCTGAAGTAACCTCAAGTCCCAACGAGGGGAAGACAGGGATGAGCAAGCCAGTGACAAGTGGAGTGCTGGCGACCGCCTTGTACCACGCGTGAGCGTTGGCAGGTCATTTGGCGGAAGGAGAGGAAGCCAGGGTCGCAGCCGACCGCCTTGTTGGAGTAGTGAAAGATGCAGTGGTGCGCTCGATGGCGCGCTTGATAGTGGCCAATCTCCTGAGAGGGTTTTGCTCAGCCCAAATGGAAGTAGCGACCCTGGTGACTGCCTTGATGAATAAGGCAGCGCGCGCTAGGGTGGAAATAGAGACGCTAAGGGCCCAATTGGAAGGGGCAAAATCGCAGCTCCAGAACCTGGGGGTGGAGAAGGCAGGGTGGAGGAAGGCCACTAGGAGTGCGTGCACCAAGGGGTTGGAGTATGCGGATGACGATGGTACAGAGCTACTCGGCGGAACGAGCTAGTGCCGAGCTCCTTGCAACCAAGTTAGAGCTGGAAGCGGAGCGCCATAAGGCGATCTCGCTTGAGTTTGAGTTGGCGGGCGAGAAGCAAAAACTAGAGGAAGTCCAGCAAGCTTGCACCACTGCCAACGAGAGGTGAGAGGAGGCCATGACCAATAACGAAGATCTGCGGGATCATGCAGTGAAGGACAAAGAAGAGGCCGACAGTCGGATTGTGGCTTGGAGAAGGCCTTGGTAGAAGACAGGGCGAGTGAGGAGAATGGGGGGGCTGGGCCGTCGGGAGCGACTGCTGGAGGTAGAAGCAAAGAGGAAGTTATCCAAAGCTTCCAGCGGTCCGACTTCTACAAGCATGAAATGAGTGAGTTCTGGGATAGCAGCTGGATGACCTTCAAGCACAAGGTGCAGGAGCTGTTCCCAGACGTGGATTTTAGCTTGGTGAAGGTAGGCGAAGACGACGTTGCCCAGACCCCCCTTGACGAAGGCATTGAAGAGGACGATCTTGCCTCCAATGAGGAAGAGTGAACTGTGCAACTGGGTGTAAAAAAATTTTACTTGTTGTTTTGTTTTGTTTTGTTATATGTAATTTCTGCAGCAAATTGTATGTAACCGTAAGTTTGTAAATAAAATAGCGAGTTTTTGTTTGTACTATTATTGTCCTTATTTCTTTTGAGTTGTAAATTTGGAAGAATGGGAATGGCTGAGCCAAATTCAATGAGAAATGGGTGTGAAAGTAAGACTTGTGCGTGGATTGTGAAGCTTGCTAGTAGATGATCATGATGCAAAAAGTTAAAAATGGGCAAACATGAAAATGTTAAAAATGTTAAAAATGAAAGATTGGCCTGGACGACTATGGACCTGGATTTTAAAAATGAAAAAAAATGTTAAAAAATGTAGTAGTATGGACCTGGATTTTAACTAAGTATGGCAACCACACTGTAACATTAAATTACGAAAATGGACCGGCCAAATTCTTCATTCGAGTTTTGACTAAGACTGGGAAGGCTCTACCATGTTGAAGCTTTAATTGACTTGGTTTGGCCGAGCTCTACGTGCTCAGTCTAGCTGAGGCGTTAACTAACTCAGTTTGGCTGAGGCTTTAACTAACTCAGTTTGGCTGAGTTCTTCGTGCTCAGTCTGGCTGAGGCTTAATTAAACTCAGTCTGGCTGAGTTCTTCATGCTCAGTCTGGCTAAGGCTTAATTAAACTCAGTCTGGCTGAGCTCTTCGTGCTCAGTCTGGCTGAGACTTTAACTAACTCAGTCTAGCTGAGCTCTTCGTGCTCAGTCTGGCTGAGGCTTTAACTAACTCAGTCTGGCTGTGCTCTTCGTGCTCAGTTTGGCTGAGGCTTAATTAACTCAGTCTAGCTGAGCTCTTTGTGCTCAGTTTGGCTGAGGCTTAATTAAACTCAGTTTGGCTGAGCTCTTCGTGCTCAGTCTGGCTGAGGCTTAATTAATTCAGTTTAACAAGTCCTTATTGAAACACAATGCAGACAACGGAGATATAAAATCATTGTCATTTAAGGCGTAGCCTATTGATCACAAATTTACACCGTGTATGAAAAGGACAAAAACAACCAAGTGTGTAGATTGTCAAAAAGAACGTACAGTAATTGATCAATACAAAAATAGGACATGGCATTTTACTGGAAATAACGCTTCAAGTTCTTGGCGTTCCACGGGTGTGGGAGGTCTCGGTCTTCCATATCTTGGAGTCCGTAAGTGCCCAGGTGAGGTTTGGCCTTAACAACGTAAGGTCCTGCCCACTTGGCTGCCAGCTTGCCCTCGGCAGGATTTTTGGTGGCAAGAGTTGCTTCGCGCAAAACTAGGTCCCCAATTGCAAACTCCCTCGGTCGGACTTTGCGGTTGTAATGTGTTCTCATTTTCTGTTGATATGAGGCCCATCTGACAGCAGTGGTCTCTCGGAGCTCTTCGATCAGGTCTAAGTCAGCCCGACGCAATTCTTCGATTAGTTCTGGATTCGGGTGCAAAATCCTCAGGGTTGGCAGGCCGATTTCCACTGGGATGACCGCTTTAGCTCCGTATGTTAAGCGAAATAGGGATCTCCCCAGCGGGGGTTCAGGTGGTAGTGCGGTAGGCCCAGCGTACGTTTAGTAATTCCTCAGCCCAGAGTCCCTTAATAGCTTCCAACTTAGTTTTGATGATCTTCAGGAGAGAACGGTTAGTAACCTCAACTTGTCCATTAGCTTAGGGATGACCTGGGAAAGAAAAACATGGTTGAATGTGAAGCTCTGCACAGAATTTCCTGAACTTGGCATTGTCGAATTGCTTGCCGTTGTCTGAGACGATGGCTTGAGGGATTCCAAATCGGCATACGATCGACTGTTAGATGAATCTGGTTGTGTTCCGTTTGGTGATTGTGGCGAGGGGATCCGCTTTCACCCATTTAGTGAAGTAATCAATGGTGACGATAGCAAACTTGGTTTGGCCTTTACTGGTGGGCAATGGGCCAACTAAGTCGATCCCCCATTTGGCGAATGGGTAGGGACTGTAAAGTGTGATCGTTCTATAGGAGAAATATGGGGGATGTTGGCAAAGCGCTGACATTTATCACACTTAAGCACGAATTCAGTGACATCTTGGTTAAGAGTAGGCCAGAAGTAACCGGTGCGAAGTATTTTATGGGCTAGTGACCTGGCACCCGAATGATTGCCATATACACCCTCATGGACTTTCCTCATCACATAGGTCGCTTGAGCAGGATTGAGGCATCTGAGGTATGGTCATGAAAATCCTCGTTTGTACAGGAGGCCACTGATGAGGATGTAATTGGACAACCGAGCCCTGACTTTGGCGGCCTGCTGTTTGTCGTCTGGCAACTCCCACTTGTCAAAAACAAAACGATGTCCGCCGCCCATGGGATAAGTTCATTTTGAAGGAAGTGGACCTCCTGCTGATTCGGCGAAATAGCCAGGTGGGCCAGGTATTCAAGATGGACGCCACGGCTGAGGTCTAACTGGTCGGCCGAAGCTAATTGAGTCGTTTCATCTGCTTTGGAGTTTTTTGATCGAGGAATGTGTTTGATGTGGAAAGTGTTGAAAAGGCAAACGAGGGGGAGTGCAATATCTTTGTAAGCTCGCATTGTGTCTTCCTTTGCGTCGAATTCCCCCGTAATTTGTCCGACGATCAGTTGAAAATCGCTGAACACCTGGCTATGGCTTACACCAATGTCTCTGGTTAAGCGAAGACTTGCTATTAAGGTCTCATATTCGGCCTCATTATTGCTTGCGTCAAATAAGAAACAGAGAGAACACTTGAAGTAACCACCCTCGGGGGCAGTGAGGATGAGACCAGCCCCACTGCCTTCTTTGCGGGATGATCCGTCGATATTGAGGGTCTAAGAGTGGGGATCTTCTGCGTCAATGTTGAGTTACCTGGGCTGGGGGGCCATGTTTGGAGTGGGATTGGTAAATTCCAAGATAAAATCGGCGACAGCCTGTCCTTTGATCGCTGTTCATGGTCGGTAAGAGATTTCAAACTGGCTAAAATCGACATACCATTGCATAAGTCTGCCGGACAACTCTGGTTGTTGCATTATCTTCTTCAAAGGTTGGTCAGTGAGGACCACTATGGAGGGAGCTTAGAAGTATGGTCGGAGTCGCCTTGAGGCTATGACCAAGGCCAGGGCCATTTTTTCTAGCAATGGGTAGTTCTGTTCTGCTCCCCTGAAAGCCCGGTTGATGTAATAAACCGGATGTTAGACTGAGTCGTCCTCCCTAATGAAGGCCATACTGACTGCGGTGTTCGATATGGCTAAGTAGAGAAAAAGAGGCTCACCTGTGAGCGCCTGAGAAAGTAGGGGGGGTTGGCTATGCACTGCTTCAATTATTGAAATGCTTCTTTGGATTCGGTCATCCACTCAAAAGCCTGCCGATGGACTTTAAAAAAGAGAAGGCACTTGTCTGTTGCGCGGGAAATAAAACAGTTGAGGACGGCGACTCTGCCAGTAAGCCTTTGAACCTCTTTAACCGTTCTGGGTGATTGCATTTCTACTAAGGCCTTGATTTTTTCGGGGTTGGCCTCGATACCGCGTTGACCCATTGACTGACCATGAAACCCAAGAATTTCCTAGATCCGACGCCAAAGGCGTATATCTCCGGATTCAACTTCATTTGATACTTACGTAGGGTGTCAAAGGTCTCCCGCAAGTCTGCCAGATGATCAAAAGAGAGTTTTCTCTTGACAAGCATGTCGTCGACGTACACTTCTATGTTTCGACCTATTTGGTGATGAAAATGGGCATTGACTAATCGTTGGTAAGTTGCTAAGGTATTTTTCAACCCAAATGACATGACACGATAGTGGTAGGTTCCCCGGTCAGTGATAAAGGAGGTGTGTTCCTGGTCAGACGGGTACATCAGAATTTGATTGTAGCCAGAGAAGGCGTTCATGAAACTGAGCATTTGATATCCGGCCGTGGTGTCGTCAAGCAGATCTATGCGGGAAAGGGGATAACTATCTTTAGGGCAAGCTCGATTGAGGTTGGAGTAGTCGACATAGAGTCGCCATTTACCGTTGTTTTTACGGACCAGGACCACATTTGATAACCATCTGGGGTAGTTCACGTTCTTGACAAACTGTGCCTCCAGTAGTTTATCTACCTCAGAAGCAACAAGAGCGTTGCGTTCCGGGTGAAAAATACGCTGCTGTAGACACCCCATTTTTGACCGTCCTCAAGACTTGGGCATCACCGTTTGAACACTCGGTGATCATCCATGTTTGTGTTCGTTTGGAGTTCCCGGAGGTCTCGGCTACGCGCCTTGCCTCAGGATCTCCAAACTCGACCGTTTAGTGTCTGGTTTTGCACCAAACACTTGCATTTTGCCTTGGAAGGGCAGGGAATGCCTTGTGAGGCATCCCCACACACCACCGGCAGTGGCTAGAGGCCACCGGCTGGTTTTTGCTGCCACCGGCAATATACATTGCCGGCCGGCACTATTTGTTGCAGGTCGGCACATTTTAGTGCCGGTCGGCACTCTTTTTTGCCAAAATGGCATTTTTGGCCGGCCGACTACGGTGCATCTGCTTTTGCAGATATTTTAAGACAGCTATCTTGCTTTTTGCTCCCCTCCATACACGTGTATGGAGGGATCTCCCTCTTATGAAGCTTGTCTTGTAAGCTTTACAAGACAAGAACTTCCATAAAGGGAGGGGCTCTCTCTTGTTGCAATGGTTAGAGACTTTAGACATTTTAGAGACAAAAAACACAGAGAGAAGCTCTGGCTTTTAGGGTTAGGATCCATACATATCCTATCTCTCTTTTTCTCTCTTTGTGCTCTAGGTGTTTTGTGTCTTACTATTGCACACAAACACCTAGTGTTTCACCTTCCTCTAGCTACTAAGGTTCTAAGGGACTGATTTTAGTGCTTTGGTGTTGGATTCAAGCTAAGGAAAGCCATTGGAGCATCATTGTTGAAGAGGTCTTCAAGGGTAAGAATCTCACCCCTTTATTCCCCATTTTTGCACCTTATTTCTACCTATCTTAGAACTGTTTTTGTGCTTAGTGTATAATACAAAAAAGTTCTTTTTTTTAGCCCTCTTGATTTTTTATTAAGGGTGTTTTGTGGTTTAAGGGTGTTTGACCCCTCTTAGGCCTTGAAAGGCCTCATTTTGAGCCATTTTGAGCAAGCTTCGAGACTTTGGTGTTTGGGCCTCTTCACCACTGAAATCTTGAGGGATTTCAGTGGTGAAGATGGTGCCTTAAAGTCTCTAAAAGGAGAGGGCCACCCCCTCTCCTTGTTATCCTTGAAATGGACCATTTTGGCCTCTTGAGAGAGCATCATGTTAAAGTGTGTATTGACCATGTCTTGGCTGCTTTCCATGCTTAATATGTTATATTATACCTCTGTTTTTTGTTGGTTTTGGTACACCATGCATGCTTAGCATACCTACCATGTAATGCCATGTTATTGCCTCAATGTGCCTTAGGTTGTTAGCCCTTGTTAGAGCATGTTTTAGACTTAGTCTTGTGAAGCTTTTGTGCATATTTTGCCATGTCTTAGGTCTGTCCATGGTTGTTTGGGTCGGATTTGGCATGCTTAGTATAGCCTCTTTGCATTCCGGCTTGTTGGCCTTAAATATGTGCATGTATAGCATGACATCTTTGCATTGATTTGGTGATTTGGGGCCACCCTACGTGTTATTTCAGTCCCATTTTCATGCCTATGTGTTTGCCTTGAATGCTTCTTTAATGCTTTGAAAGCATGTGTGGCATGTTCCATGTTTTGGCCATAGTGCATGCTTTGAAATTGAGACCCTTAGATGCCATCTAGGGAGTCCCTTTTGCATGGTCTAGGTCTGTCTTGAACCTATTTTAAGCCCTCTTAGTCTTGTGAGGCTTGGTTGGCTTAACCATGGTTCAAGTCTCCTTGACCGGCTTCAAGTACTTGGACCATTTTGCATGTTAATGTTAGCCTATATTGTTGCTTGGTTTGACACCATCCTCATGCATTTTCAGAGCTTATGTTGCATGTTAATTGTCCATGATATGCCTCTTTCAAGTGTGCTTGAGAGTTGTCCAATTTGTGCCTAAGTGTTGGTCCTTGTGTGCATGTGTGTTTGCATGCCATTTAGCCGTCATTTTATAGCACTTTGGCCACTGTTTTGGGCCTATTTAGAGCTGCCCAAATCATGTTTAAGTCCATCTTTTCATCCATTTGCATTACCTCATGTTTGCTTGTATACTTGCATAAGTACCTTGCCATGCCATGTTGCATCCTTAGCTTGCATGCCTAGGTTGCATTGCATCTTGCATGCATGCCTTGTTCCTTGACTTGATGATAGGAATTGGGCCTTGATTTGTGTGTTTGGTTTGCATTTCATTTTACATGAAAGTTGCATACTTGATTCTTTGGGCCATCATGCATGGAAATGCGTGATTGGTGGTCCGAGAATCGAGACACATGCCCCTTTGAGTCACAAACATGATAAGGGACATGAATGGTGCATATATGCCTTGAATTGTGCTGTCATGCTTTGCCTTGCCCTCTGTTGCTGTCAATTGCAGATTCTGCAGGAACATTTTGCCGACCGACAGTGTCAAGTGCCGACCGGCAATCCCTTCTCTGCCGATAGCTTCATTTTGTGCCAATGGCCATAACACATTACCGGTGGCAATTTCATTCAGCCGGTGGCACTCCTCAGTGTCCAAGGAAGAAGTCCTGAGGTTTTGGCAGCCTCCAGAGGAGTAAGGGAAGGAAAACAGAGGCAGCCTATGCATGGCGGTGCATTTCCGAGCAAGATCCGGGCATGCGCTGTATTTGGCTCTCCTCCCGAGGCGGTTTACTGCTTTTCCTAGATTAATTAATTTGCTTAGTTGATTAGGCAATTTGTAATATTTAGTTAGCTTGCGTAGTTAATTAATTTGTAATATTTATTTGGACCCTCCGAGCGAGGGCAAATCTGTAATAAGTGTGTGTGAGTGAAGTGTATGTCTTCTAATCCCCACTTCTTTCTTCCCTTTTACTTACCTGCTTTGATGGTTAGTATTAGGGCACGTTTAATTTAGCATACCTTATGCTATGCATGTGTGCATTCATGCATTTGTATTGCATGCATCAGGCTCAGTACATCACGCTAACTGCATTTGTACTTCAAATTCAAAACTGAATACGTGATAATTGCGCATTTTCACATGCCATGCTTAGGTTAGCCGAGCCTATTCTAGCAACATTTTGTATGCGATGCATTAGGCACTTAACATGGACTTGGATCATGCATGTTTGCTAACGAGTTCTTTGTTTTGGCACGGAGTACTATGTGAGTATTTTAATGCTTTAGCATGTCGCATGCGTGTGAGTGTTGCCATGACAGTATGTTTACCATGTGGCTAGATGCTTATGTGATAAACTGTTTTAATGCCTGTGGGTGAAGGTTGGATTATTTGAGTTGGAAAAACTCGTTGAAATCCGTATTTTAGCCTACTTGCGAGTAGCAAATTCCAAAGCGCTTTCCAAAACAAACGGATATGCAATGCTTGTTTCCAAATTAGGCAATCTAGTCTATACTTGTTTGCTGTGCGCATAACATAGTAATTCTAGGCTAATAAATGGAATAAGAACACATAACGTTTTCAAAATCGGATATCATGGTTAGTAGAGGCCGGTCTTCGGACCGGGCGAGAGGGGGTGCTCATAGCTGACCTTCCCCAATCGTACCCTAGCTCCCGAGCCGAGACAACTCCGGTGACGACAGACATGTGGCCTTCGGCACCGAGTCAGGGTTTCCTAAATTTCCCCATTAAAAAATATTTAGGTGGCGACTCTGTATCTGGCAAAGCAGTCCATGTTTGGCACTACTTTTTCAAAAATCTGTTTCTCAAAACGATTTTCCAGATTTGGACTCTTTGGTTCAGATTAAGAACCGCGACAACAAAATCGTCGAGTCCGAACTGTAGTAGCGAGGGCCCCCTCCGCGGGCGCGTCTACAGTTGCTTCTGGCAGAAGGGTCAGAAATGGGGTTCGATGTTGAGACGATGAGTGATGACGGAGGGATCGATACCCGGCATGTCGAAATGGGTCCAGACAAACACATCATTGTGCTCGGTCAAGAGGGTCGTAAGGTCAACCTTGACTTGGAGGGATAATTAGCTACTGATCTTGGCTGTTTTTGTTTGGTTGGTGGGGTTGATGGGGACTTCAACAAGTTCTTCCACTGGTTCCCCTCTGACTAACTCGTCTTCATCTCTGACGTCGAGTCCTTCGATGATCATAGTCTCCTTTAGCTTGACCTCTTTGAGTAAAGCGATGTAGCATTCTCTGGCCACAGTTTGCTTCCTCCTCACAGTGCCGACTCCAAGGTCGGTAAGAAATTTCATGGCCAGATGGTACGTGGATATGACAGCTTGAAAAGCGTTAAGGGCGGTGCGGCCGAGGATAATGTTATAAGCGGAGGGACAGTCGACGACGAGGAAAGTGAGCAACTTAGTAGTCTACCGTGGGTACTTTCTAATGGTGATGGGAAGATCGATAGAGCATATGGAGGTCACCCTATCCCCAGTGAAACCGACCAATGGGGTTTGGAGAGGGACAAACTTTCTTCTCCGACTTTGAGCTGGCGATAGACGTTTAGGAAGATAATGTCTGAAGAGCTACCGTTGTCTACAAGCACCCGTTTGACTTTGTAATTGGACAGGAGAGTAGTGATGATGAGGGGGTCGTCGTGGGGGTAACGGATGCCTATGCAATCAGCCTCCGTAAAGGTGATGGGCTCCATCCACTGCTTGGGGTGTTTGAAGGGGCAGTCTAGTGTCGCGACTTCTTTATCGGAGCCCTGCTTGATTTTTTTGAGTTCTGCTCATTGGGTCGAAAGGGATGGTCCTCTACATGCAATCCAACCGACAATAACTCTGATCTCTCCAAGCGGGGGGGCAGGGTTGCTTTGTGCTCGGGGTTGTTGTTGGGGTCGATCATTGCCTTGGTTAGGTTGTGCGGGTTGTCGAGGAGGGGTGTGTCGGTGGTTGTTTCTGGTAGGTTCCGTCCTTGGCTGTTGCTGAGGGCAGGCTTCCGTGAACCGACTGAGACGCCCCTGGCGTATCAAGCTTTCGACCTGGTCTTTAAGGTTAACACACTCCTCAGTATTGTGGCCGTGGTCCTGATGGAACCGACAGTATTTGGACTGGTCTCGCCGATTGGAAGGAGACCGCGATGGTTGGGGCCATTTCGGGGAGATAATCTCGCTGGATTTGGTTCAAGACTTGTTCCATGGAATAATTAAGGGGAGTGTATCGTTCGAACTGGCCGGGTGGTCAAGTAAGTGCCGATCGGTCTGCTCGAGCAGGTCGGTTGGTATATTGAGGTGTTTGCTGTGTGTACTGGGTGGTTCTGATTTCAGAGTCGTTATTCTTCTCTCTGGGGGTCGGGTTTTTGGTTATGGAATCTTTTCGGACGGTTAGGGAATCTTCGGCGTTCATGTATTTTTGGGCTTGGGAGAGGTGGGTGTAGACACCCCATTTTTGACCGCCCTTAAGACTTGGACACCACTAATGTTTTACTTGGTGGAGAAAGATGTGCAGGGAAAATGTTCAGTTTCTTCGGCAAGGAGAGAGGCAAATCCTTCAAAACACTTTGTTTAGGGGTTTGGAGTTGAAGAAGAGAGGAAAGGAGAGGAGAAAACTAGTTTGGGAGAAGTTCGGCATGAATCCGGGTAAAAGCGAGTCGAGCAGCCCTCGCTGAATCGGGCTTATCTGTCTGTACACTTGGAGTTTAGCTATGGGGCCACCGCCGTCGGCAAGCTTACTTCCGGGGCTTCATTTTGCACTCAAGAATCTCTTAAAGCCAAGCCCGGGTGGGGGAGATATGAGCAGCTGAAGTTGGGCATCATCCCGGTTGGATCGAATCTGCGCGGCTTCACCAAAATGGGCATAACTTTTTCCACAGGAGGAATTTTAATGCAACGTTTTCTCCATTGGAAAGCTAACTTCTGGGGCTTCAATCTGGACATCCACCAGCACTTTTTGACCTCATCAGCCACCCATCAGTACTCTATTTATCCGACCGGCCAGTATAAATTGCAGGTCGGCAATATATTGTGCCGACCGGCCATTTATTTTGCCGATGACCTCCTTTCATGGCCGATATGACCCTTTTGCACCCCTCAAGCATGGTGCATGCCAGTTGTGCCAGCTATTCTCCATTCAAACCCTCTGTCCGAGATTTTGCCTTTTGGGAGGGAAATTTGAACTTGTTTTGTTCCCCCCCTTTTCTTGCCTCTCTCCCTCTATATAACCAACCCTCCACCACCATTTTGAAGGGTTGAAGAAACCAGCTGAGGCACCATTATAGATACAACCCTATATCTATACACATCTCCCTCTATCTCTCTTTCAAGCTCAAGCATCCAAGTTCCTTGCACCATTCCTTCATCACTACCTAGCATCACTACCACTACTCCATTTCTAGCAGCTTGGGGAGCTTTCCAGCAGCTAGGAGGCATCACTTCTCAAGCCAAGAAGCAACCAAGGGTTGGTCTTCAAGGGTAAATGTCAATTCCCTCTTTTTGAGCTTAATTTTGCAACATTTTTCTAGCTATTTTTCTTGCTGTTTTGAGCTCCGACCAAAACTGAAAGTACCCTTTATTTGAGCTCTATTTCATGATTCATTAAGGGAATTTTGTCATTTGAGGTCCCCATCTTGAACTTCCTTCTTTATCTCTCCTTTAGGCCCTAATCTTGCATGTTATTTTTGGCCTATGTGTAATCTGTTTTGGGGCATGTCATAAACTGTAAGTGAGCTTTTTTTGAGTCCTTCTTCAACATTGAAGAAGGGATCATCACTGTTTAGATAACCCATGTGCTACTTGCTTTGAAATCCATGTTTTTGCCTCATTTTGCATGTTTTTTTTAACCTATTTTTCTTCTGTTTTTGGACCTTGGTCTGAACTGAAAGTGGCAATATTTTGACCCCCTTGTCTTATTTCATTAAGGTTCTTTGGCTGTTTGATGAATTTTTTGTATACTTTGTGTTTTGACCTCTTTTGGGCCCTACCTTGCATGGCATTTTGAGCATACTTGTATATTGTTTTGGGGGTTGCCATAAACTGTAAGTAGTCATATTTTTGGTCCCTATTCAGTGTTTTAGAAGAGTCTTTTTATGTTTGGGCTTTGCATCTACCACTTGCTTCATTGCCTCCCTTGCGGAGCCATTTTTGTATGATAATTTAGTCCCACTTGTGCTTACTGTTTGGCCATGCTTTGAACTGTAAAAATGCTTATTTTGGGGCTGCCTTGCTTCTGTATTTTCATTCCATGTGCCAATTATGCATGCTTTGTATAGCTGTAAGCCATTTCATGTACCTAGTTTTGCATTTCGGGAGAAATTCCATGCATCGGGTGTCATTTCGCCTTGTTTCGAGGCTGTTTTCCCCCCTCATTTTTCTACTGGTTTTTGCATGTTTGCATATCATATTCCATGTCTTTGCCATGTCTCATTAGAGTGGCATTTCGGTGCCTTAGGTTCGGTCCTCGGTTTGCGTGCATATGTGCACGCATTTCGAATGTCTCATTTTCATCTCATGGCCACTTATGTGGGTGTGGCTGAGGTCCACTCACATTGGTGTAAGTCCATCTTGCATTGTGTATGCCATGTTTCAATGCGTTGTGCATGTTATGTTGTTAGCATTGTGTGTGCCATGTAGTTGTATTACATGTTTGTATGTTTGCTTGCATGCTTAGGTCGCATGTGCATTGTTGTGCATTGCCTCGCCTCTTGACCAACCATGATTGAGGTTGGGTCCCTTGTATGTTTTGTGTGCATTACATTTGACATTGAAATGCATACTTGACTCTTTGGCCATCATGCATCGAAATGCATGATTGGTGGCCCGAGGGTCGAGGGCCATGCTCCCTTGAGTCTATTACATGATAGGGAGTGTGTCCATGCATACATTTGCCTAAAAATTCCATGCCATACACTGCTTGCCCTCTGCTGCTGCCAATTGCAGGCTTTGCAGGAAGATTTGGCCGGTCGGTTAAATACAGTGCCGACCAGCAATCCATAAATGGCCGATAACTTCATCAGCGGCCGATGACCATTTCCCATGGCCGGTGGCCATCCCTCCCAGCCGGTGGTATTCCCCAACATCCAGAGAGCATGCCCTTAGACTTTGGCAGTCCTCAGAGGAGTAGGGCAGTGAAAAACATAGGCAACAGTGCTATGGCAGCGAGTTTCCGGGCAATATGGGTCAAGCATGCATCATTCACGCATCCCAAGGCGGGGGCCGTGGCCACCTTCCCTTTGCATTTAATTTGTTAGTTAAATAGGAATTCTGTAATAATTAATTAAGTAGTTAGTTATTTATTCGGACTGTAATATTTATTCGGTCCCTCCGAGTGAGGGCGTATTTGTAATAAGTGTGGGTGCGTGTGTGCATGTCTTCCAATCCCTACTTCTTTCTCCCTTTTATTTACCTGCTTTGATGGTTAGTATTAGGACATGTTTAATTTAGCATACCTTATGCTACGCATGCGTGCATCCATACATTTGTCTTACATGCACCGGGCTCGGCACATCATACTAACTGCATTTGTATTTCAAATTCAAAGTTGAATACTTGTTAGCTGTTGCATCTCATATGCCATGTTTAGAATAGCCGAGCCTGCTATAGTTACATTTTGCATGTGTTGCATTAGGCATTCCTGTATAATTAGGATCATGCATGAATTTCTAATTAGCTTCTGTTTTGGCTTGGAGTACTCGGTGAGTTTTATGCTTTAGCATCCTTGCATGTGTGTGAGTGACTGCCATAAAAGCATGCTTACCATGAGGCTATATGCTTATGTGATATAACTGCTTGAATGCCTGTGGGTGGAGGTTGAATTACCTAAATTGGAATAATGCACTAAAACTGTGAGTTTTAAGCCCACTAGATAGTGGCAAAACCATCTTTTCTAAAAGCCCACTCGAGGGTGGCAAAACCTGCATTTTAGCCTACTTGCGAGTAGCAAACCATTTTCAAAACAAGCATGCTATATTTTGTTCCAATTTAGGCGATTTGGTCTATACTTGTTTGCTGTGCGCATAACATAGTGATTCTAGGCTAATAACCGGAATAAGAACACATAACGTTTTCAAAACTGGATATCATGATTAGTAGAGACCGATCTTCGGATCAGGCGAGAGGGGGTGCTCATAGCTGACCTTCCCCAATTGTACCCAAGCTCCCGAGCCGAGGCAACTTTGGTGATGACGGACACGTGGCCTTTGGTACCGAGTCAGGGTTTCCTAAATTCTCTCAAAAAATAAACATTTAGGTGGCGACTCTGTATCTGGTAAAGCAGTCCATGTTTGGCACTTCTTTTCAAAATCTGTTTCTCAAAACGATTTGCCGGATTTGGACTCTTTGGTTCAGATTAAGAACCGTGACACAAATCGAGTCTGAACTGTAGCGGGGTCCCTCGCGGACGTGTTACAGTGGGTTGCCATGGAGGTTGGAGGGTTTTTGGAGAGGGAGAAAAGGAAATCGGATGATCATAGACCGGCCATGAAAGCCGTGAGAATGACCTTGTCATCGTTTTTTGCCACCTATAAGGCTTCGGTGTTGAAGCGGATGACGAAGCTGCGCAGTGACTCCCCCTCCGACTAGCGGATGTTGAGGAGTTGAGTTGCCGGACGTCGCTGGCGCTGGGCACCAATGAAGTGGCTGAGAAAGGAGTCACTTAGGTGCTGAAAAGTAGAGACAGAGTCTGTCAGCAGCTAACTAAACCACAGTTGAGCCGACCCCTTAAGTGTTACGGGGAAAGCCCGACACATGATCTTATCGGGGAATGCATGGAGGACCATGAGGGTCCTGTAAGTCTCCAAGTGGTCGACTGGGTCCGTTGTACCGTCGAAAGAGTCGATCGAGGGCATTTTGAACTTAGGAGGTAGAGGCTTGTCCCTAATAGAGGCAACGAATGGTGAGTTCGCTGTGGTGGAAGGTTTATTCTGTATGTTCTGCATGACCCCTTAGAGCTGGAGTTTCATGGCTCGGGGTTCTGCATCCCAAAGAGGAAAGTTGTCACTACCGGAATGCAATGGAGGCTGGACACTACTGGCCTCTCCCTCGGGAACAGGTGTTTGAACCGACGGATGTGGGGCCCGAGGTGGCGGGTTCATATCTTGGGGAGGAGGTCGCAAGCCTTGCAAGTTGAATGGGTGGGATTGTTGGATGGGATGGCTCAGGGCTCGTTCTCGGATGAGTGGGATAATTTGAGGTGGTGGTGGAGGAGGCATGGGAAGGTCTCTTTGAAGCAAAGCATTGATCAGGGCTTGGTTTTGTTCGACTAAGTGGTTAATGCTATTGGTGAGTTCTGTGAAATACTGTGGTGGGTTGTTTGGGTTAGGAGGGTCGGCTTGGGGGTCGGTAACATTGTGTTGAGAAACCATGGATCTAGTTGTGACCATCCACCTCGGTGGGTGGCAGGTAGGGATTATCAGGAATGGGTCTCCGGTGACAACGAGCACAGTTTCCACACGGAGCAAAAACGTTCCCATAGACGGCGCCAACTGATGATATTGCGAGCTCTAAATGGAACGGGTCGGGTTGATCCATGCTTCCCAAATCGTTGGCCGATTGCCGAGCCCAAAGAGAAACCTGCACAAGAGTTCAACAGGGAACGGAGAGTCCCCCAGCGAACCCTCCGACAAGCAAGTTAGAGAAGTGAGAATGATGGTAGAGAACTTAACCCTTTCTTTGTCTTAGAAGCCTGCATATATCCTTTACTCATCATTTCCTTGTCCACTCCGAGCTGTCATGTTGGCCGAAAGTCTATGTTTTAGCTTGCCTTGTTCATGGTGAGGCTGTTCTGTTCCGACGTAAAGGGTTATCGTAATAAATGTTGCAGGAAAACTCATTAATGGATGATGTGTGGTGCAATAACTCTGCAGGATCTTTATCTGCTGATGTGGCTGGTTCTTCACTTGCCAAGTGTTTAGATATCATTGGTGCTTGGTGCTTGGTGTAACGTTAGGTTCCGAGAATGTTGGGCTTTAGTATTTGAATCATGGATTGGGCCTTTAGTGATGGGTCATATCCTTTATGGGCCCACCCATGTCAGTATCAATTAGTATAAATTTTTTTATTTTTTCATTATAAATTAATTAGTGTCAATTAATGGCTTAATTAGCATCAATTAATACTAAAATTATTAATATGATCAATTAGTATAAAATTATTTCATTATAAATTAATTAGTGTGAATTAATGGCTTAACAAACATCAATTATTTTTTTTTATTAAAAAAAACACAGAAAACCTCCCCATAAAAAAAAAAAAAAAAAAAAAAATTGAAAACCCGCCGACAAGCACAGCGACGATAAACCGGCACTAGGGTTTGAGATTGATCTAGAGAGAGAGAGAAAGCCGTTAAGAGAGCAGAGAGAGAACTGTTGAGAGATTTCTTCTCCATTAGAGAAGAGATCGCGAAGAAAGCAATCGCAGAAGAGAGAGAAGAGATCAATCGTGCTAGGGTTTTAGATCGTCACCGGCGGATGTAGGTTTTGAGATTGATCGTACTAGGGTTTCAGATCATGCTAGGGTTTGAGATTGGTCACGCTAGGGTTTCAGATTGTGTTAGGGTTTGAGATTAATCGTGCTAGGGTTTCAGATGTCACCAGCGACACTAGGGTTTCAACTATAGGGTTTGAGATCGATCGCGACGGTTAGGGTTTTGTCCCTCAATTGTGAAAGCGATGGTGAAAGGTCGATCAAGAGAGAGAGAGAGAGAGAAGAGACGTGGTATTTGGATACCAGAAACGTCAAAAACCGTAACCCTCGTCGGAAATCCCCACACTCGCTGGAAATCACCACTCTCGTCGAAAATCGCCACTCTCTCTCCCTCTCTCTCTCTTTCTCTCGGAGTGAACAGCGTAAGAATGCGGTTTATATACGGGATATTTGGTAATTCCGGAATTTGATGAGGGGCATTTAAGTAAATTTACCCCTCCAAACCAACTTCCCGCTTAAGCTATAATCTCCAAAGCACCCCTTTAGTCACTTCAAAAAAAAGCTATTTTTCTACTTAATTCAAACCATAATATGATGAGTTAAGTTCTATCAAACACAATATTTTAACTTAAATTAAATTAAAAATTATAATAAATAATTTATAAACCCTACTAAACACCCCCTTACTAAACTCCCCCTATATAAAGGAATGACTTATCTTTAATAGTTGAAAGTCATTACCGAAGCATATTTTTATTATAAAAGTTTTCAATTTAATAACTCTTTTCAAAATTTTACCTATTTGATCCACTTTAACATAGACAAGTTAAATCTATTAAGAAAATGTTGTAAGTTTTAAATTTTTTATGAAATAAATGATTAAATATTTTATATAGGTGTAGACCTTACATTCATGTGAGATATTTGATTATTTATTTGATAAAAAATTTGATATTTCTAACATTATTCAATTCATTATGAATTCGTTTAGGATGTAAATTGACTTTTTAACTATTTTAATTTATGGTTAAAAAGTTTCATTTACGATAAATTTTTTAATTTTTTTAATTTTTATAAAAAAATAAAATAAAATAATTATAAATTAATATAAATATTTTATTATATTTAACTAAAATAACATATTTTACCCAATATAATTATTTTAACCAAAATAAACAACCCAAATGAGGCTTATATAAGTTTGCTCCAACCGTACCGTAAACTGTGTCACTTTCCGTTCAGCTATAAACGCCCAAGCGAGAAACCAGCACACACGGTACGACCTCTCTCTCACTCACTCTCACATAGTGCTCCCTTTTACAGTATGATGCTTCCCATCTCCGGCCAGTCATCCCCTAAAAAACCCAAAAAACACGAACTCAACAACAACACTCTCAACTCAATCAAATCCCACTGTTCTCTATACCCTTGTAAATGGATCTTCATTTCAATTCTCTCAATCCAATTCCTCATCCTTGTAATCACCCGTACTCTCCCTATACCCTTCTTTCTCCAGCAACTCTTACCTCCTTCCAAAACCACAACATACCACTCCTCCACACAAACACAATGCCCCTCCGGCACAATCTACGTCTACGACCTCCCACCAAGGTTCAACAGAGACCTAGTCCACACTTGCAACGACTCCGACCCCTGGCACTGGCGATGCGGCGCCGTTTCTAATGATGGGTTTGGCCCCAGAGCCACCGAGCTCGCCGGAATTGTCCCGGAAAATCTTGCTTCGGCGATGTTCTGGACCAACCAGTTCGCCTCGGAGATGCTGTTTCACAATCGGCTTTTGAATTACAAGTGTAGAACGCTGGAGCCAGAATCGGCTGCCGCGTTCTATATCCCTTTTTACGCTGGACTCGCAGTCGGGAAATACTTGTGGCATAATCATACTATGAGGGACCGTGATTGCGAGATGTTGTTGAATTGGGTCCAGAATCAACGGTTTTGGAGGAGATCCAAGGGTTCTGATCACTTCATCACGCTGGGTCGCATCACATGGGATTTCCGGCGGTTAGATCAGCCGGAGATCGATTGGGGATCCAGCTTCATCAACATGGCGGGGATGAGAAACGTCACTCGCTTCGTGATTGAGCGAGCTCCCAG
The DNA here is from genome assembly GCF_055761805.1 of Camellia sinensis. Taxonomy (NCBI): domain Eukaryota; kingdom Viridiplantae; phylum Streptophyta; class Magnoliopsida; order Ericales; family Theaceae; genus Camellia; species Camellia sinensis. Next base: position 216,976,380 of record NC_138961.1, read on the forward strand.
GGACTATTACGATGTCGGTGTACCTTACCCCACTGGATTCCACCCTAGAACCGACTCCGACGTCGTCGAGTGGCAGAGCTTCGTCCGGAACCAGAACCGGTCCAGCCTCTTCTGCTTCGTCGGCGGCGCTCGAGCCGACTTCAAGAACGACTTCAGAGCGCTGTTACTGAACCAGTGCGGGAACGAGTCGGACTCGTGCAGACTCATCGACTGTGGTAAGACCGAGTGCGCCGTGGGCCGGACGCCGAGCCTGGAAACGTTTCTCGGCTCGGACTTCTGTTTGCAGCCGAGAGGAGACAGCTACACGAGGAGGTCCGTGTTCGATTGCATGCTCGCCGGTTCGATCCCGGTTTTTTTCTGGTTCCGGACCGCTTACGACCAGTACGAGTGGTTCTTGCCGGGTGAACCGGAGAGTTACTCGGTTTTTATCGACCGTCGCCATGTGAGGAATGGGTTGTCGATAAAGAAAGTGCTGGAGCAGTACAGTAGAGAGGAGGTGAGGAAGATGAGAGAGAAGGTGATAGAGCTTATACCCAAGTTTGTGTATGCGAAGCCCAGTGAGGGTTTGGAGAATATTGGAGATGCTTTTGATATCGCCATTGATGGGGTTTTGAAGCGCTTCAAGCAGCAAAGGCGTGGAACGAAATGGTGAACACCAAAAAAGAAATTAGTTCAGTACAGAGAGATATGGATATAATGAACTATACTTGATCGAGTAGTGATTAATTCTGAGTCAAGTCCTGGTGGGTTTGAAGCTGAGTTGAGAACGAGTACAGTTCCTACTATACTGGAAGGAAGACAAAAAAAAAAAAAAATTCAAGGTAACGAACGGTGCAATATCATCACCGATGAATCAGACTTATTTGTCATTTTCTTTTTTTTATATCTATTATGATTTTTAGGAATTGAATAATTGGTACTATATAAATTTACTCAAAATTTTACCATTAAAGTATAGTATAAGAGGTTGATTTAAAATTAGTGTGGTCTTGGCCGTCAACTGTTTAAGCCTCGTACTTTCTCACTGAAAAAAAAAAAAACTACTGTTTAGATATAATCTTGTAACAAAAGTTAGTTACAAAGTAAAAGTGTTCGCGAGTTTGTGATTCGATGAAGGTGCGGCAAGCCTCCTCATCAAGTTGGTCCCTATTTTTATTCAAGTCTAGTGGGTTGAAATTTTTGATGAATAAATCATGATTACATATTGGGATTGTGGATAAAATTTTAAATAATGGTTTTTTATTTTATTTTAAATATGTAGCAATAGTGTTATGTGTAGTAATTCAAATGTTATTTTGGAATGTATAATTATAACCAAGAGAGAGAGAGAGAGAGAGAGAGAGAGAGAGAGAGAGAGGGAGAGAGATTGATTTTGGTAGAAGAGTTTCAACAAAAAGAGGGTGGTCAAAAGACGTTGGGAGAGAAGTAGACAAAAAGCTTGAAGATTGAGGAGGACCCGCGTAACATGCGCATCATTTTCTTGCTTGCTTTGTGCATATCATGGCTTTTAACGAGGAGATGATTGAGGGGTTTCTATGTGTTTAAAAGGTGGATTGGGTCTTCTAAGCATATCTTTGAATTAGATATTGATAAGAGGTAAAAATGGATTATCTTCCAGTGAAACCAAACGAGTGATATCTGGAAAATTTCTCATATTTTGTATATGAGAAATGTTTTAGTGTGTATTGTATATCTTATGCAATTTTATCACAAAATTACGAAAATTTTCACAAATTTATGTAAGGGATTTTACAAAAATATATAAGTTGAATATAAATTTTTGTAGGTTCATGAAAATTGTGTTAAACTTATGAATTTTTGTGTGATTATTTAGGCAAATTTATAAAAAATTACGTAATTTTGTGATAAGATTATATATGATGTGCATTGCATACTGAAGAAATTTTCATATCACAATGTTTCACCATGATAAGAAGCATTAGCCCCATCCCCTCCCCCCCCCCAAAAAAAAAAAAAAGCATTAGCAATTATTCTCTTTTAAAACTAGCATAAAAACAATGTATAAATGGAAAATGTGACCTCCATGATATAACCAAAAACAAGAAATATATATATATATATTCATATAATCCAATGTTTTTTCACCATTGTTTTTTTAATAAAAAGCTGGTGGACCAAAGCTAAATGAAATCACGAGATACATGTTATGAGTAAATAAAGAGGGCTCTATTATAACAAACGACACAGGAACTTCCAAAGTTTCCTCCCTCTTTACGCTCCTTGGCTCCATAAGGGAGCTTGCTTTGCCCCACACCGGCATACCCACAACACTCAACAAGTACACCTTTAAGTTTTCCAACTATGGGAAAAAAAAAAAAAAAAATTATAAATTATAAAAATAAAAAAATAATAAAATAAGAAAGACATTTATATTAGGTGTTTGAGAGATACACCATAAGAGCAAAATATTTGGGATTTATTGACGATATCACCAGTACACAACATTTACCATGCATTGGGTAATCTATATCAATAAAAGGTGATCCCATGACCTAATAAGATTCAAATGAACATAATAGAGAATACAAGACAATAGAAGATCTATAAAAAAAAATACAGAAAATACAAAAACAATAATGTTATAGTGATCCTAATTTATTTACCATGTGTCACAACCTCATTAATTTAGTGAGTTCTACCACCCATGTCTGTTATAACATATGGATGGTAAAAAAGAATATGATTATCATAAAATTATTGAAAAACAATATAGTGAATGAAGAGTCTTCTATTCTAAGTCACCATTTCAATTGAAATAAAATATGTACAAAACAAACTACATACCTACCAAAATAGTCGAAATGCAAGCCTCCCAGTTACCTACTTTCGCTCTTCTTTTCTATCTATAATGCAGGATTCACAGGAGAAAAATGTAAATTGGCTTCCCGGCGCAGCACAAAAAGAGTAAAGTCCCAGTTCCAATGTTATAAGGAAATTTCTAAGCCCCTACATTCTAAAATCTATGGCACACACTGTGTTGTCAGCAGAGCAGGCAGCTATCTTGTCACCTTCCTTATTCCAGCAGGCTTCAAATATACCCCCACTTCTAGTACAGGTTTTCACGATCTTCCCTTCTTTTACAGACCAAATGTTCAATGAATTATCGAGAGATCCACTTGCCAAATACTCGCCATTAGGGCTAAAATCAATCGTGTACACAGGCGCCCTGGCAATTGAAATACATTCATTAATTTAGCAAGTACAAAACAATTAGTCATATTATTACCATCAATAACATAATATGAGAGAGAGAGAGAGAGAGAGAGAGAGTTAACATCAAGAATATTTGACAAGTAGAAGTAGACACATTGTCCAAGGCTGAACGTGAGAATCATCAAATAAAAAATGGAATTCATTACTCTTGAGCATATCAGATAAATCTCATAGGATTTTGGACATATGACTAAGTACTCATTACAAAAACCTACAAACCAATAGAATACTGAATTGCACAGTTCAATGGAATTCAATCAAATGTATCAAAATGCTTAAAATAAAAAACATTATTGAGGATGTTGTCCAGTATTGGCATTAAAAAAACTCGTAAGGCTATACTTCAAATAAACAACTTCGACCCATTATTGCCTGAATTAAGAAAGAGTAATAATAAAGATATTTAAAAACATCTAATTACAATATAATTAATGACCATTAATAGACACAAAAAAATTAAACAGCAAGATGTTTCCTTTAATTCTGTACATAGAACTTCTAATCTCTACACAACCAAAATAAGTAACAGTCATGCCAAAAATTGATATCAAATTCTGCTGAGGTAGATCCAGTCGAAACCAGAACATTGGCTTATTCAACCACCACGAATGTGACCAAGACACCAACTTGTTAATCATGGATATTATTGAGACTTGCACTCTTTCTATAATATAAAACATGAAAAAGTGATATAATATTTCGCACCTATGGCCATTCAAGCTGCAAATAAGTCTTCCTAGCTCAATATCCCATAGCTTCACTGTTGAGTCAAATGATGCACTGTAGGAAAGGCCAAAGCACAGAATTTTACAAGACAAGAAAAGGAGTGTTTTCCAAAGTATGCATTTAGACCATAATATCACTTCGAAATCCTCTCTTAGGCTTAACAGAGAAGCAGCTCAATACTCAATTGCAAAAACCACTAATAGTATGTCTCCGCTGAGTAATTTTTAGGATGCAGTATACCTTGCCAATAGTAATTTCTGGTTAGGGTTATTAGTGCCAGGCCCAGAGGGACTCCATCTGACAGTATATATCTCCTGAGAAATAATTTACATTTGTAAGACAACCCAAATTAAGTAGGTACATATATTAATATGGTGTGGAGAGGTGGCAAGCAAGAGCGCTTGGTCGTACCTTAGCATGCTCCCTTAAATTATGAACATAATTGTCCTGATCCATACTCCATATCTGCATCATTATTTCAAATCAGTTGCAAACCACTACAGATTGGGAAGCAAAGAAAAAAAATGAAAAGAAAATGAAAACATAAGTCAGATTGACTAAAAACCAAACACAGAATACACAGTATGAAATCAATAAACTAGAACAGGATATTCCGAAATGGGCAAATATATCAAGTAAAATAGGCGTTACCAAGAATGTCGTGTCTCTTCAGGAAGCAGATAAACAATTAGTAAGGGAAAAGGTAATATCAATCACCTTTGCAGTACAATCATCAGAGCAAGAGGCCAGCAATGAACCTGTCGGGTCCCATTTGACACAGTTAACTTCATTCTGAAATTAAACCAAGACCAAAGATCAACTATAAGTCTCATAAAGTAATACAAGAAGTAAATTATCAACATCTTGTTTCTCATATAACTTATAATGCTTGAAATCAATCCACATATTACCCTTCTACCATTATCACAACTAATATTGAAACACACAAAATAATGCAAGCAAAACCTTGGGTAAAATACTCTCTGCTACACTCTGAATACAGTTTGGCCCAAGTAATTGGGATTGATGTTTTTTGAGTTGGAGAATTCTTGACTTAACTAACCTGAGTGCAGCACTGCTTGGTATTAAAGCGTTTTGAGTCGGGAATACTCCACTTAATTAAATTGAGTGCCAGGATAGAATAAGCAGCAATGAATTTTTTTTGAAGGACAATAGGAGAGTAAGAATCATCCATTAGTTCACATCAGGACAGATTTGTAGTTTGAGTAGCATCTTGAGAGCAAAGACCAGTTTATTTGATTTAAAGTAATGACCAGTTTATTGTAAGAACGAACCTGATGCCCAGAAAAAGTTTTGATGGGACAAGTGTCTCCAACCTCGCAAATGTAGATCATATTATCTGTGGAGCTTGTTGCAAATGAAACATTATTTCGCCAATCAACATCAAGTGTTGGGCCTGTAAAATGAGGTGTACAGGGTTTGGTCACACCATAGATGATTGGTTAGCAAATAAACATTTGGTTGACAATCTAGCACCTGAATGAAATTCAAATTTTTGTTTGCATTCCTTGGCCTCCACATCCCACACAATAGCACTTTTGTCAGAGCTTCCAGTAAGAAGATAATCCTCCTTTTTGTTCCACTTCAAAGCGAATACAGGTCCCTTGTGTTTGCTTAAAATACTCTTTAGTTTGCCTAGACAGAGATTACAAACCAGGAGAAAGAAGTGAAAGTTCTCAAAAGTTAAGACCAGATAAAGACAGGTTACATTACAAATTTGTGACTTCAACCAATATGATAAGAATTACAAAGAAAATGACCATCCCATACCATATGCATCCTTAACAAAAAAATCCCCATCGTTTCCTCCAATTTTTCTATTCCTTTCTTTGCTTATGTATACTAGATATTTTATTATCTTACAAGGATCTTCCTTGCTGCCAAAAGAAGAATGACAATATGGAGTACCCACACCTCTTCACTCTCCTAGTTACTCAAAGGTCCTGGCTAGTGTTCCTATCTTAAGCTTCCAGCCATCACAATGATGATCACTGATGAAGTTCATGAAATAAAAGAAATTATTATCACCAATGCAAGTGTAACACCATAATGTGTCAACTAATTTGGTTTTGTCAAAGATCCCATAGCATTCATTAATTATTCCATCATAATACAACAAGCTAGAGGCCCAAACAACTTTGCCAATGAGTCTGCTTATGTGAACAATGATAAACATCAAAGAGCAGATTGACTGCTGACCACGGTAAAACACCCCATTTTAACTAACTCTAATACTTAGGCCCATCCTTGGAATGCCACCTGATGGAAACACGAGAGCATGATTCTCTTTTTGCTAATTACATCTATTCATTTTCATCATTTTGTTTCATTTTATGGGCTAAATGCTAATTACGCTGGAAGCTCTAAAAAACCGTCAACTCCTACTCTAAAAATTGATATTAGACTTCCAATAAACTTTCTCAACAAAGCTCAGGGATAGATCACTGTGCAGCAGTGAGATCAACATTAGAATTTGATCATAACATACAACTAGAAATTGTTCAAATACTATGCCAATGAATTGTAACTGACTAGTGACTACCAAGTCAGCAAGCACAGGTAAAATAACTTTGTCCAAGTCTTCTCACAATAAGGGTTATGACAGAGGCTTAATATAGACTACATTTATTGCATCTTTGACTTTTAAAATTTTAGCACTTTAAAGAGAGTACACAACGAAACAAGAAAAAAGATACATAGAATAGAAGCTTCACCGGTTATCTGTGCATAATATTTTTACAATCTGCTTAAGGTTTTAAAGCAAGAAATGAAAAACTTGTCAATTAAAACCTGCTAAAATAGATTACCATCAGAACTCCAAATCCTAGTTTGCCCATCATACGAGCCTGTTGCAAGCAGTGTCCCCTCCCCCTGCAAAAAAAGAAGAAATATAATCAAGTATTTACGAAAGAGAAAATAAAGAGAAACCACAACGGAAGAAAAAGCAAGGGGTAACATTAATGACATCCTAAGGTTACCTTCTCGGAGTGAATAAAAGTAATACATTTCAATTTTTTTTTTTTTTTTTTTTCAAGCAAAAGTTTTATTTTTATTAACATAGCATCACATTTTTTGTCCTTTTTATTTATTTATTTAAGTACTCTATCAACATATTATCATTGTTATCATCTTACATATCACAACTCCCAAGTAGATAAGACGAAAGCAACAAAAGCAGCTATTAGTAAAAGTCGCCATTCTAGTATAGAGGAATTCGAAGGTTAGAATATACTAGATTCATCTTGGTCCTTGGTTAGAGTACCAAGATTCATCTTTAACCCCTGATGGAACACCGGTGAGGGATGGTGGAGTGCAGGATCATCATTCTTGAAGCTTTGAAGACACTTGACCTCATTGAGGTGGGAGGAGCAATCGATGACTAGTTTTAGGCACGGATCTGAGGAGAGCTATGCTGTTCAATGGAGTGGGGCTCTGATAGTTTGTGTTTTGCTCTGGGAAGCTTCAGTAGGAGAAGATGGATTTTGGTTCTTACGACAACAAAGGTGGGGGATTCAGCTGGTGGAGGTGAGGTAAATCATTTTGGCAATAGCGAGGGAGGATGGAAGGAAAGAAGTGGTTATTTCGGAGACACGAGGATGAGAGCAAATAGAGAAGATTTTTAAGGATTTGGGGGTTCCCAGAATGGTGTGGAATATGGATAGGGTAAAGAGGAAAAACTTTTTGAAAGTTGTGGTAGTACAAAGATGGCGAAGACAAGGAGTAGGGGTATGCGGTGGGTTATGGTTAGAAAATTTCAAGGTGAAGTGGTCCTTGTGCAATGAGATAATGAGTTCATTTTCCCTTCCAAGGAAGCAGCTTGTATTCTTTGTTCGGAGCAGCAGGTCTTAAAAAATAGGTTGGTTTTTTTGAACTGGTGGTCACCATCGGAAAGCTGCTTTAAGCCTAAGGCACAGCAAACATTGAGTGTGGATTTAGATTGTGGTTTACTACTTCACTTGTGGAACAAGACAGTTTTCAAGGCCATCAAAAAAACATATGGTGGCTTCACAAGGACAGATCATAGGACATTGCAGAGACAATATCTGAAATGGCTTATGATACTAGTTTAGGTGCCAAAGGGAGGTATTGTAGCATCAATCAAAATTGAAATGGGCCATGGAGCTTTTTTGTGCATACGTGATGACAACAATGTTGCTAGGAGGAGTGGGTAAGAAGACAAGAAGTGGAATTATAGAATTTGGTTAGCACCATCAATTTTGATGGTAGAGTTAAAGGGTGGAGGTGGAGGAAGGAAAAGGAGGGGCGCGATGTTATAAAAGTTTTTGATTTATTTAGAGTCTTGGTTGACATCTCATTGCAACTGGAGACAGGACCTGTCACACACTACTAAATTTCACTTCCACATAATTTTCATATAAACCATAAGGGTTGATAAGGAAGGAAGAAACAAGTCAATTGATCTTCTCTCTTCGCCAAGAAAAAGAAGAAGAAATATCCATAACATTCACTAAAACCATTCGTATAATCGCTAAACTCAATGTAGGATAATAACATGAAGAATATCAAGAAAATTCATCAAGAACATAAAATACAGTAGCAGCACCCACATTCCAATCAACAGTTGTGACATCGTTGTTTTTCCCTTTTTTTTTGCCCTTTACATGATTCAGCACCAGCACCTTTGAAGATCCATTTTGTAAACTAGATCTACTGGTCCAATCCACAACTGTCCAAATCCGAGCTGTTGCATCTGCAGACCTAGAAGCAAACGCAACAGTGTGAAGTTTAAACAAAAATAAATGACAGACCTTCACAACCTTCCTTTGCCAGCCGCAACATAGTAATAAATAAACCATTATAAAGATTGCTCTTTCACAACCTTGCTATGCCGGCAGCACCATAGTAATAAACCATTAGAAAGAAGATTACTCCTAGATGGCGATAATAATGTCATAAATACTTTCATATGGAATCTTGTAAACACGCATCATGTGATAATTCATTATATGCATAGCAAATAATTAATACCAACTTGCTAGGCTTAAATCTTCACCATATTTTTATGCTAATACAATACTAACCACCTAGCAAAAAATATATAAATTAGAAGCAGAAATGATAAAACATAATGATATACATCTCAAAAAAATTTAATAATGAAAAAAAAAAAAAAAAAAATGGAAATCCGCAGAAATATAATACGTACAGTACTTGAATTAAACATAAAGATTACTGCAAGGTTGGTGGGAACATATGACAGTTAATAACAACCAATAGAAGTTTCATTTAGCAAAATGTGAATTTTAACTTCTGGCTTTGATTTGAAAGCTCCAAACCCTCCTTCAATTGGAAAACCAATTGCATGGACCAACCGTCTCATTGCAGCAGAACTGTTACGAGAGAACAATAATTTTCAAAATGAGAGCTCCCACATAGTTGATTATTTGTTTTGCATAAGCATCCACTAATGCCCCATCAATCCAATAGTTTCCCAAGTAATCAAAGATGAACAAAAATAATGTTTTTACAATTATTTCTCTCTCCAAAAACCTATTATTCTGGTCAAAACTTCTGAACCTTTAGTTTACCTTGTAGAAACATCTAATAATTGCAACCAAGGAGACAAAACATTCCAAACAAATGGCCATAATGAACAAAATAAGAATAATTTATAGTTGGGACTTATAGACAGAAACAAACACCATCCCTATCAAATGATTTCTCATTCAACAGAAAAGAACTCACCCTGATGCAAGAAGTGAACCAGCTGGACTCCATGCACAAGTAAAAACCTACAAGGAAGAATGGGAAATGGGCACATTACTGTGGACTAAACAGAAAAATGAACTAAAACAAATTGATGAACATGCTCCAACCTCAGAAGTATGTCCTTCCAGAGTGATCACATCAGAACTAGGAATTCCACAAACTTGAGAAGTTATGATGGTAGAGATATCCATTTGCTCAGGTCCTACCAGCAAAAATAGGAAGAACTTGCAGATTTATATTTGAATGGCACATGTAAATAGACTCAGAGAGTGAGAGAGAAGTTAATTTTTGAAACGTATTTATACAAATTTAATGACTCAATATGAAATTCTCAAAACCAAGTTGTTGAAGTAAAGAATAGTATATATTATACATTCTAACAGAAAACAACCATTTAGTGATATGCTGAACCAAGTGCATAGATAAATGACCAACCAATAGCCCTAGGCTTGATACTTGCCCAAATTTTTTTTTACAGTAGCAACAATTTCCAATCAGAGGACACATGAGGCAATACCTTTCCAGTTATGTAAAATGATCAAATGGTTCCTTATATAGATGTAGGTGTAGTGGATGGTGGTAGTGGTGTAGTGGGTTAGGTGTAGTGGAGTAGGTGAGGTGGTAGTGGTGTAGTGGGTTAGGTTTAGTGGAGTAGGTGAGGTGGTAGTGGTGTAGTGGGTTAGGTTTAGTGGAGTAGGTGAGGTGGTAGTGGTGGTAGGTGATGGTAAATTCTAACAGCCCCCCGCAAACTCAAGGAGGATAGAAACTAACCAACTTGAGTTTGGAGAGAGTAACAAAACAAGAAAATACATAAAAATAAAAGAGGATAGGAGACACTGTATGGTCGTGTCAGACCATTGGTGAAGACACTGGATGGTGGTGTCATAACGTTGTAGAGGACACTGTATGGGGGTGTCATAACGTTGTAGAGGACACTGTATGGTGGTGTCAGACCGATGTAGAAGACAGTTTATGGGGTCATGTCGGACCGTTGTAGAAGACAGTTTATGGGGTCATGTCGGACCGTTGTAGCAGACAATGTTGTGACAGTTTACGGAGTCTTGCTGGACCCTTGTAGAAACTAACCGGAATCAATGTCGGGACAGTTTACAGAGTCTTGTCGGACCCATAAAGGAGCTAACCGAAAGTAATGTCAGGACAGTTTACAGAGTCTTGTCGGACCCATAAAGGAGCTAACCGGAATCAATGTCGGGACAGTTTACAGAGTCTTGTCGGACCCTTAAAGAGTCGCACCCTCAAAAGGTGTGCCCAATCTATCAAAAGGCGTGCCATCAAAAGGCGTGCCCAATCCATAAAAAGGCGTGCCATCAAAAGACGTGCCATCAAAAGGCGCGCCAGACACGCGGTGATGCACGTGATCAACAGTGCGCGTGTCGGCCTCGTCGTCATGTTCTATATAAATCAATGCGGAGGCTGAGGCAGAAAACCTGCTAAAATCTTCTGAAAAACGCTTAACCTTGCCTGAGAGAGAAACTCTGTAATACTCTGCAACCAACCCGTCTCTGAAACACTCAGCAACATGGCCTCTTCTTCCCGTCCAGCTACCCAAAACATGGCCTCCTCTTCCCGTGGTCTGCTCACGCTCTTTCCAGAACTGAACGAGCCCACAAGAGAAGTAACTGGTGCGGTGGCCAGTGAACCTCAACCAAACACCTCTGTGTTTGCTCCGTTGAACTTTCCGATGCGGTCGGTGGAGCAAAAAATGGCGGTGCAAACTGATATTGAGGCCAATCAGTATACTCTGAAGTCATGTGTGGAAACCATGACTGCGGTCACAAACTTGTCGCACCGGCTGCAGAGCAGGACAAATGAGGTGCAACAACTAAACGCCCAACTGGCTCTGCTCCAACGCATGTATAAGGATGCGCGAGCAGAGATAAGTGTGCTAAAGGCAGAAAACAAGGAGCTGAAGCGGAAGGCTACCGTGATGTTCCGATTTGGAGGTCCACCATATGCTGTAGTGGAGGAGCAGGGTGGAGTGAACGTGCTCGGTGGAGTGGGTAGTATGGAGGCAGCGCCGGTAAGGGACACCCAAGAGAAAAGCAAGAAGAAGAGACCTGCAGCAGAGTAGAGAAGAAAAATCCCACTGTGGGTGCGGGTGTGTTGTGGTGGTTTGTTTGTTTGTTGGTTTTTTTTTTTTTTTTTTTTTTTTGTGTGTAAAATTGTGATCGGGGTTGATCCCTGAGATGAATAAAATATGATTTGGTGTGCAAAGCTATATGGTATGAAGGGAATTGGAAAAAGATTAAAAAGAATGTGAAAGAAAAATAAAGAAAAAATAATAAAAATATATTTGAAATCAAAAAATGAAAGATGGAGGAAATAAGGAAAGTGGTTTGGAGAAAATAAATAAAAATAAAAATAATGGAGTTGGAAATCAAACGGAGGAGAGATGAAGATTTTTTTTTTTTTTTTTTTTAATATAATATAATAAAAAGAGATATATATATATATATATATATAATAAAGAAAGTGGGGAACAAGAGTGTAAAGAAAAGAAAAAGTATAGGTTGCATCGTGGGTCACATGGGTGAGTAAAAGAAAACAATAAAGAAATGAGTGGGTGCCCCCCATGTGCAAGGATAGTGCTGGCACTTCAATAGGTGGTACAGCCTGCTGAGCATCAGCTTTGACAGGAGCTGTCTTTGGACATTTTCTCTAATAAATGCGTCAAACTGTTGCTGTTGGTGTTATCAAGAATGTGGAGAAGAGGAGGCTTGTCTGATGGCCTCTTGGGCTGTGTAATCATGTCGAGGTTGGTGGACCTCTCAATCATGTTGTCACCCTCAAAACCAGAGATGGGGACAAAAGGAATTTTGTCAGGGTTGTAACCAACCTTCTTCAGATAGGAAGAGACTTCCTGCACAATTTCATCATACCTTGCTTTTGAGTACTTAGGAGTGGTAGCATCCATCTTGTTACAGCAGCAAATCATCTGCCTCACTCTAAGAGTAAAAGGAAGGAGAGCATGTTCACGGAAGAACTTGGGCTCCTTCTCAATCTCCTTGCCAGATCGACGATCAATCTCAGCAAACTTGACAGCAATGTGGGAGGTGTGGCAGTCAAGAACTGGAGCATACCCATTACCAATCTGACCCGGGTGATTCATAATAATAACCTGGGAGGTGAAATTTGCAGCTTCCTTGGCTGGATCATCCTTTAAGTTGGATGCAACAAAACCACGCTTGAGATCCTTCACTGCAACATTGTAGATGAAGACGATCGAGACGGTGGTGTATGGGAGGACAACAGTGAGAGGAGAGGCAGTGGTGGTGGACTCGAAGAAATTTCAAGGTATGTGTAGAAAATTCTAGCAGATTAGGTTGAGGTCCGGCGGGCGGCCAAGGCGAGGTTGCCGCCCGCCGGTGAAGCGAAAAATACTAAGTGCTTAACCTTGCTCTGATACCATGTAGAAAATTTAATGTATAAAGAGAAATAGAGAATTGTATTATTGATTGATATATAATGTTATTGTATATTGTCTATTACAAATGGTTCCTTATATAGATGTAGGTGTAGTGGATGGTGGTAGTGGTGTAGTGGGTTAGGTGTAGTGGAGTAGGTGAGGTGGTAGTGGTGTAGTGGGTTAGGTTTAGTGGAGTAGGTGAGGTGGTAGTGGTGTAGTGGGTTAGGTTTAGTGGAGTAGGTGAGGTGGTAGTGGTGGTAGGTGATGGTAAATTCTAACATGATCATATCAACAGAAAAACACAAAAAAAGGGTTAACCATTGACGTCTTCAGTGGTGAGTTTCTTTATGCATGTGGCTTCATTTTGTATGGGCAAGGACAAAAGTCAGAGTTCCACAACACATCATAACAAATCCTTTAAGGACAAAAGAGGACAAATCCTAAGAGGACAAATCCTTTAAGGACAAAAGAGGGCCATTCATCTAAAGCATGTTCCTAACCGTGCCACAGTTATCCTAGAAGAAAGAACACAGAATTTTGTAGCAAAAATAACGGAGTTGTCAGTAAATAATTTACTGCTTCATGACATAGTGCTTCAATAGAATGCTTACAACAGATTTTTTACAAGACTTGAACAGAATGTCTCCAACAAATAATTGACAGTTTTTTGGTTCTTCAGCCTCTACGAAAAGGAGGAAGCAAGCATAGAGTTCGCATTCTTCTTGGTTAAGAGTAAATTTATTATGGAAAAACAGCAATGGTATTATTAGGAACAAAAGTGGATGGTTAGCGATCAATTCACAATTAGCTTGTTTAAAAATGACCTCCACCTAAGTGAATAACCTACATTGGGGTTCTTCCCAAAACAAAATTATGTTTCATTCAATTTTATTTTATTTTTTTAATAGTCTAGGGCTGTATCAATATCAATATTTCCAATCCTCTTCCAGAATGAATCAATGGAATTAATTTACTCCATATTATTGAAGAGCATTTAGTTCCTTGGAACATTGTCCTGATATATGATTAGCTTCAGCACAATCAGCACTTTTTTTCCCCATATGTCTTCAAATATGAATTTTGATTTTGTTTGTTTCACAAATGAGAATCAATCTGTCACTACAGGATTCATAGCCTCACTCGTCTCTCAAAAATTTTGATAACTGAAGAGATCCTCCTATTAGCAATGTGAAAAATAATTGTACCTAAAACAGAGTGGCTTAACTACAAACATCAACACATTAACTCACTGAAACAGTATTAGAAAAAGAAAAATAAATAAAGACTGTATTACAGGGAGTTAAAAAGCATATATACCTGAAGAAATTGCAAGGGTTTTGGAAGCCGAATCTGGAACCGATTCAGGACTAGAAATTCCGAGAGGGGAAACCTAGACGAAGCGGTCCGCGTTGGATTGCATGGTTTTTGGGGATCGATCCCTGTTTTTTCTGGTTCCAAACCAATCGATTACGAGCGGTTCTTGGCGAGTGAATTGGAGAGTTTATCGGAATTCAATGAGAGTCGTGACGATGAGGAATGGTAGTCTATGAAGAGAAGAGAGTGATGATGGAAAGCTACGTCAGAGTACGCGATGACACAGAGAGAGAGAGAGAGGGTTATGGAGCAAATGCCCAGCAAGCAAGGTTCAGCAATTCCAGGTGCACGTAAAAACATCATACATACGTATACGTTGCTCCAGAACACCACGCTTCGCTCGCATGCCTAACTATACTACTACTGTTGTGTAATTTGTGCATTGGGAGAGGTTTAAAATGTTTTTTTTTTAATTAATTAACATCTCTTATTATTTTCACAGATAAAATTTGATTCAGAATAATTTCTTTATGAAAATTGAAATTTTTCTAAATCAGGCAAAATTTTACTGAGCTGGATAAAATTTCTCTAAGTTGAATTTTCTCCGTACAAATGTTAAAGGATTTTAACTATTATGAAAATATTGTAGGTCCTTTATCTTATAAAATCTTTATATGAAAGACCTTAAAAAAATTTCCCATTTATTTATTTATTTTATTATTATTATTATTTCTTTTTTTAATCATATAAATAAATAATTTCTTATCATTAGATGAGCTTACAACTAATGTATTGTAAATATTTCAACCCAAAAAAATTATCAGTTTGGTGTGCTTTTTCTTTTACAAAAAGTTAATAATCAGAAAATAAAATTTTAAAATATTTTAACCCAAAGGTAATCAACATTTTTTATTTATTTTTTAAAAATTATTTTTGTCTTATAAACTATAAGAGAAAGTTTAATAGTCTAATATATAATCTCAAAATAAAAAAATTGTAAAAAAAAATGGGGTTATAAATAGCACTAAACAAGACCATATAATTACTTGGAGAAAACACTTTAAGGAGTGTATTTCATATGCAATGTAAAATTTATAATTGATTTGTACTAGTATTCAACCCTGTCATGCATAAAAATTGAAAAAAAAATATATATATATATATACATATATATATTTCAAATAACATAAACATTAATATTTTGTGTATAATTCAAAAATGTATTGAACGAAATGATAAAATCTTTATCTATTATTTTCTATGTTTTGTATTGATTTATATTAATATATTGTGTATAATTCAAAAATGTAATGAAAGAAATGATAAAATCTTTATCTGTTATTTTATATGTTTAATATTTTAAATGAATACATACAAAAATATGCAGGAGTATATGACCAAGAGTAAGATGATAGATTATTGATAAAAAATGAATTAATAATTAAAAAAGTAAATTCCTTCTTGAATAGAAAATACATGCCACCTCAAAATCAAATTGAAGTTCTTTTAATACGGATTCTACAAAAGGATTGTGATGCACACAAAACACACTAGTATATTTAAAAAGATGGAGTGCCAATGACTTGAAGGTTAGTGACACCTCTCCAACCATCACATATGCTCAGTTGGGAGTATAAGTTGTGCCAAAGGTGAGGAAAGACAAAAAAAAAAAAAAAAAAAAAAAAAAAAAAAAAAAAAAAAAAAAGAAAAAAGATTCATTAATACTTATTTGTAACCAGTTGTCATCCGTTACGAATTCACCTGCTTACCTGCTCCAGTACTTAGCGACTTCCTTCCTCGTACCCATAAGAATAAGCTAGATATATAAATTATATTTTCAATCCTTAAACAAAAACTAAACAGTAGTAAGATATCAAACTTCCAAAGACAGATTACTACTATAACAACAACAATAATAATTACCAAAGCAGCCATCTTAAGGTCATACTTGAAACATGAATTTGTGTAGGAAAAATAAAAATCAATTGTTAGGACAAAAAGAAAGAAAGACAGACACATTCATTAATAAATATGAATATGAATATGAATGTAATCAACAAAGAGTCATTTAAGTGCCTTTCAAGTATCTGTACATAATTAACTACCCAACTAACTCCTTCAGTTTCCTCCCAAAAAAAAAAAAAAAAAAACTAACTCCTTCAAAACAGCAGCTTGACTATCATTTAAGTTAGAACAACAAACTACAATGTTACAACATTAACCAAATTAGCAGCTAATGCCTTCATTTACAGTGAAAATGCAAGGCTCCCAAGATAACTAATTACCTACCCCATTAATCTCTCTCTCTCTCTCTCTCTCTCTCTCTAATGCTGGATTCCTAAGATCAAGTAATTGGTTTGATGGAACAGCACAAAAAGAGTAACCCCCAGCTCCAATGTGGCAAAGACATTTCTAAGCCCCTACCTACATTCTAAAATCCAAGACACAAACCGTGTTGTCAGCAAAACAAGCAGCTATCTTGTCACCTTCCTTATTCCAGCAGACTTCAAATATACCCCCATTGCCAGTATAGGTTTTCGCGATCTTGCCTTCTTTTAAAGACCAAATGTGCAATGATCTATCCAGAGATCCACTTGCTAAATACTCACCATTAGGGCTAAAAGCGACGGAGTACACAGGATCCCTGGCAATTGAATTGAAATACACATAAGTACAGAATGATAGTTATTATTTCCTTCAAACAGCAGTGTGTGTGCGCGCGCACGTGTGAGAGAAGTAACATAAAGAATGTTCAACCACAAGTAGAAATAGTCACATTGACCACTGCTTAAGGTATGAACCTTTGAATTAAAACATGGAATTCATTATTCATAAACAATCACTGTAAATCTCATAGGATTTTGGATAAATGACTTTCAACAAAAATTACAGAACCTACAAACAAATTAAATATTGAATGCACAGTTCAATTGAATTCAAAATGTTCAAACCAAAAGCATCAGTTGGCTTGGGATGTTTCGTCGTTCCAATAACGGCATTATTGGATTTCTGTCATATTGGCATTATCAGATTTCGTCACTAGTAATGGCAATTTGGCATTACAAAAAACTCTAAAGGCTATACTTCAAATTTGAGCCAAAAAAGAAGAATCTATACTTCAAATAAACAAATTCTGCTCATTTTAGCCTGAATTAAGACTATAAAAAAATATTACACCAGTAACGATATTTTAGTATGTCTCATTACACTATAATGACCAATAAGAAAAAAAATAAAACAATAATGCAAGATGAATTTCCTTACAATTCAGAACATAGAAGTTAGAGACTCTAATCTCATCACAACCAAATTAACAATCATGTCAATATTGCTATCTACTCCAGTTGAAACCAGAACATTGGCTTATTCAACCACCATGAATGTGACCAAGACACCAATTTGTTAATCATGGATCTTATTGGACATTGTTGCACTCTTTCTATAACATAAAACACGAAAAATCCATATAAAATCCGGTACCTGTGGCCATTCAAGCTGCAAATAAGTCTTCCTAGCTCAACATCCCATAGCTTCACTGTTGAGTCAAATGATGCACTGTAGAAAAGGCCAAAGGCCAAAATCATTACAAGACAAGGCAAATAGTGTTCTCAAAAGTAAGCATTTAGACCATAATAACATTTTGTCAATACAAGTCCTCTCTTAGCCCCAACACAGGAGTGGCTCAATACTGAATTGAAAAACCAATTGTTCCGCCAAATGGCCAAGTAAGCAAAATAAATAATCAATACAGAGATTATAAAATAAAAACTGGAGCAGTCATTAGAAGCCCATAAAATTTTCCTTAATCCAATACAAGAACTGTACACATCATGAAATAATGAAACAAACAATCACAATGATGATAATGGAAGTGTGGTTGTAGCTAATGGTAAAGCTGGGAGAGAAAAGTGGAAATCAATGTTATTAGCTGATAAGACACCTATTGTGAAATTGGTGCAAGGCTGAATTCTTTTTTAATAAATAAGATTGGTTTCTTGAAATGGGTGTCGGTTTTATCCTTTGTACCTACATGTTTTTCGTATTTTCTTTTCTAGTTTTTCTTGATTGTACAAGGGTTGTGCCTGTCTAAGAGGATAAAGACCATTTCATTAATCATAAGATGACAAACTACAACTTAATAATAAAAAAAATGATGTTAAAAGTACAACTTCAAGAATAAATGTTGTGTAGGAGGATATTAGGGAGGGGAATGAAAAAAAAAATCAAATAAATAAGATAAGCAACTGTAATAACTTTTAGGACGCAGCATACCTTGCCAAGAGTAACTGCTGGTTAGGGTTGTTAGTGCCAGGTCCAGTGGGACTCCATCTAATAGTATATATCTCCTGAAATATAATTTACATTTGTAACACCACCAAAATTAAGTAGGTAAATAAATCAATATGGGGTGGCAGGAGAGCTCAGCCATACCTTAGCATGGTCCCTTAAATTATGAACATATTTGTCCTGATTGATACTCCATATCTGCATCATTATTTCAAATCAGTTAAAAACCATAGGATTTACTGCTTCTAGAAAGCAAAGAAACAACAATGAAAAAGAAATGAATATACAAGCCGGATTGGCTAAGAACTTATACAACGTAAAATCAATAAAGTAGAACAGGATATTACTGATGAGCAAACATATCAAGTGAAGTAGGCATTAGCAAGGATGTCATGGCTCTTCAAGAAAAAGAAAAACATTAAGAAAAAGGATAATATCAATCACCTTTGCAGTAATGTCATCAGAGCAAGAGGCCAGCAATGAACCTGTAGGGTCCCATTTGACACAGTTAACTTCGCCCTGAAATTAAATGAAGGCCAATGATCAACTATAAGTATCACAAAATAAAACTTCTTGTAAAGTATCAACATCTTGTTTTTCATATAAGATATAATGCTTGAAATCAATTCAGATTTTATCCTTCTACCACCACTACAGCCAATTTGGAAACACAAACAATAATTTAAGCAAAACAATGGGTAAAATATTCTCTGTTTCACTGACAATATAGCTGGGTAGCTAACCCTAAGTAGTTGAGATCAATGTTGAGAATCCTCAACTTAACTAACCTGAGTGCAACACTGCATGATATTAAGGCTTTTTGAGTTGAGAATCCATCACTTAATTAAACTGAGTGCCAGGCTAGCTGATATAGCAATGCAATTTTGACTAACAATACAAGGTCACGAATACTTGCTAGTGCTAGGATTAGCATTATGTTGGAAACTTCATGGCATTAGATAAATCTAAACAGCCCATTGGATAAATCGCTGGAGCCTTGGAATCTAAAGAGCCCATGGGAGAGCTTCATCAGCATGAAAGACACTATGGGAGACCATCGTTACCACTAGAACTGAGAAGACCTTGAAGAATGGAGATTGAAATTATTAGGTCATCTTCGCTGACTAGCTTTAGAGGTTGGTCAACTAAGGTACTTTAGGTCACTGGCAAGCAATCACATAGGGTGCTTGACCAGATAGGCTCCAACTTAGGGTATATGTATATACCTAACCCACACATGGGCCAACAAAAGCTACAGGCAGACCAAGGCTCACTATGCGGCAGCCCATTTTCAGCAATTTTAAGAAACCAACCGTTATGCTAGCCGTTAAATGGGAAAACAATAAATACCAAATGACCCCCACTTGGTATACTTGATGAGAGACAAGCTATTTGAGAGCTAAAGGATCTTTATACATTCTAGAGTCTAGACCATATCTCTTCACAATTAGGTGAGTGAGTACAAACTTGAGAAATCTTCATTACGCCATCGGTGGAGAGCTTGCTCCTTGGGGCACATGATGGAGGTTCACATCTTGAAGGTTTATTTACTCATCCTAATGTTATAAATTCTAGTTTGTGTACAGCATACACTATTCCACCTTAAACATTCTTGTTTGTGTGGAGTCTAGACCATATCTCTTCACGGTTTTCCACCTTAAGTGAGTGAATGTAAGCTTGCGAAACCTTCAATTACACCATCGGTGGAGAGCTTGCTCCTTGGGACACTTGGAAGTTCTCATCTTGAAGGTATATTTATTCATCCCAATGTCATACATTCTTGTTTGTGTACAGTATACACTATTCCACCTTACACACACCTATACTTCATATAGAGACAATCTAAGAAGCTTTTGGTGAGCTTCTTAGTTTGAGTGTAGGAGGTTTGTGAATTTGGCGGTGGCTGGTTTTGGATTAAGTCTAGAAAACCTATCATATATGTTTCGAATGTATGTGATGAATAGTCGGTTGATTGTCATGTTTTGATTTGATAAGTTAGATTAACATTGTAAGGAACAATCAATTAAACTATTGAGTAATGTTAAGACATCATTATCAACTAGAGAATTTGGGCAATCTACAAACCTGGTTCACTAAGAATCAGGTTGGTCGACCAGATATCAAGCTGGTTGACCAGCAATGCAACAGGGGTAGGAGATCCTGAACTTGAGGCAAAACTAAGCTTTAAATCCTAGAAGGTTTAAAATTGGATTAGAAGTTGATTTAAATAAAGGTTGGTCATAGTCACCCCCCAACCCCAACCCCCCATCTAGGACCTTTTTCAATATTCACAACTCATCCATTAGTTCACATCAGGAGAGATTTGTAGTTTGAGTAGCATGTTGAGAACAAAGACCAGTTTATTTGATTTGCAGTAATGACCAGCATTGCAAGTACAAACCTGATGCCCAGAAAAAGTTTTGACGGGGAGTTTCTCTCCAACCTTGCAAACATAAATCGTAGAATCTGTGGAGCTTGTTGCAAATGAAACATTGTTTCGCCAATCAACATCAAGTGTTGGGCCTGTAAATGAGGTGTAGAGTGTTTAGTCCAACCATAGATGATTTCTTAACAAAGAAACATTTGGTCAACAATCTAGCACCTGAATGAAATTCAAAATGTTGTTTGCATTCCTCGGCCTTGACATCCCACACAATAGCTGTTTTGTCACAGCTTCCAGTGAGAATATAATCCCCCTTTTTGTTCCACTTTAAAGAGAATACAGGTCCCTTGTGTTTGCTTAAAATACTCTTTAGTTCACCTGGACAGATACAAACCATTACAAAAATGTGAAAGTTCTCAAAAGTAAAGACCAGTATAGAGGTTACATTACAAATTTGTGATTTCAGTCAATAGGATAAGGCAAGAATTACAAATGAAAATGAGCATCTCATATGCATACCAACCAACCCAAACCAAACCAAATTAAGCCTTGCGTCCCAACCAAATGGAGTCAGTTACATAAATCTTTTTTCTCCATTCAGCTCTATCATGGGTTATATGCTCAGTTAAATTAAATAAATTCCTATCATTTTTCACTACCTCATCCCAAGTCAACCTAGGTCTTCCCCTCCCCATAGCATCTCCATTTATGGTGATCCTATCACTTTTCCTTATTGTTACATCTATAGGTCTTCATTGTACATGACCAAATCACCTTTACGTGTTCTCTCTTAATTTATCTATTGACTCCTACCATTTCATGCATATATTCACTTCTAATTCTATCTTTTCTAGTCTTACCACACATCCATTTAAACATTCTAATCTTATCTACACTCATTTTATACAGATGTTTCTTAGTTGCCCAACACTTTGTCCCGTAGAACATCCCTAGTCTTACAGTTATTCTATAAATTTTTCTTTTCAATTTTGTTGGTATTTGTCAATCACATAAAATGTCAGACACTCCTCCACTTGCGCCAATCTACTCATATCATCTTAAACCTTACTATCCTTATAATCAAACCTAAATAACAAAAATGTTCACTATTTGTTATCTCCTGTTCTCATTTGTCAAGTCTTCTCACATTAAGGGCTACGACAATGGCTTGATGCAAACAACATATAGATATTGCATCTTTTACAATTTGCTCAAGGCTTTAAATCAGGGGATGAAAAGATTGTAAAATAAACCAGCTAAAATGGCTTTACCATTAGAACTCCAAATTCTAGCTTGCCCATCGTACGAGCCCGTTGCAAGCAATGTCCCGTCTCCCTACCAAAAAAAAAAAAAAGAGACAAATATAATCAAGTATTTATGAAAAACAAACTGACAACCTAAGAAAGAGCAAAAGGAACCATTAATGACATCCAAAGACTACCTCATTTGAGTGCATACTACAGTACATATTCACAATTTGCATTTTTTTAAATGCAAAAAAATATATATACTTTATCAATAGCATCAATTTATTTCCCTGATGAGTACTATATTGTCATATTATCATTGTTATCATATATATCACAACTCCGAAGTAGTCAAGACTAAGGCAATTAGTTAGTTTGGTTAATAGCAAAAGTTACCATTCTAGTATAGAGGAGTTCAGGGGTTAAAATAAATCAGATTTATCATGGCCCTTGGTTAGAGTACACCTTCATCTAAACTCCTTGATTAAACTCCGGTGAGGTATGGTGGAGCATGCAGTCATCATCGTAGATTGTTGACCTCATTGAGGCGTTAGGAGAGATCGATGATTAGGTTTCATTGTTCAAAAGGGTGAGGGGTTTGTGGAGGGTTGTGTTGTAGAATGAGGTAGAGCTCCAGTAGTTCTGTGTTGTGCAAGCTTCGGTAGGGGGAGATGATAAGGGAGGGAAAAACAAATTACTTGATCTAATCTCTACTAAGAAGAATATAGAAAAGCAACATCCATAACATTCACAAAATCTTGAAACAAATTTGATAGAATCGCTAAATGCAAGGTAGGATAATAAGATGAAGAATATCTAGAAAAGACATCAAGAATGTAAAATATAGTTGCAACACCAACATTCCAATCAAGAGTTGTCACATCTTTGCTTTTCTCATTTGTTTTGCCCTTTACATGCTTCAGCACCAGCACATTCGAAGGTCCATTTTGCAAACTAGATCTACTGGCCCCTTCCGCAATTGTCCATATCCGAGCTGTTGAATCTCCAGACCTATAAGCAAACAAAAAAAGTGTGAAGTTCAAACAAAAAATTAATGACAGACCATCATCATCGTAGATATGCCGGCAGCACCATAGTAATAAACAATTACAAAGATTGGTAGTAGGACAATGATGTCATAAATACAAATGTTTCTGCAATTATTTTACTCTCCAAAAAATCCCATTATTCTGGTCCACGAGTTCAAAGACTCTAGTTTATCTAGTAGAAACATCTAAATCTAATGATTGCAATTGTGGAATTAAAAAATATATTCCAAACAAGTGGCCAAAATGGACACAAAAAAAATACTTTATAACACGGAGATGTAGACACAAACAGACACCATCCCTATCAAATCGTTTCTCATTAGAACTAACCCTGATGCAAGAAGTGAACCTGCTGGACTCCATGCACAAGCACAAACCTACAAGGAAGAATGGGAAATGGGCATATATTACTGCAGAGTACACAGAAAAATGAACTAAAACAAATGGATGAACATGCCCAAACCTCAGAAGTATGTCCTTCTAGAATGATCACATCAGAACTAGGAATTTCACAAGCTCGAGAAGTTGAAGCGGTAGAGATATCCATTGGCTCGGACCCTATCATTAAAAATATGAAGAACTAGAAGAATTTACATTTAAGTGGAAGATGTAAATAGACTCAGAGAGAGAGAGAGAGAGAGAGAGAGAGAGTATAATTTTTGAAACATGTTCATACAAATCTTAAATTAATGACCGAGGATGGAGTTCTCAAAACCAAGCTCTTAAAGTACAGAATGATATATATATATATATATATATATACTAGATTCTAACAGTAAACAACCAAATAGTGATAAGCTAAACCGAGTGCATAAATAGATGACCAAGTAATAGTCTTCAGCTTTGTAGTTGCTTAAAAAATGTAACCAATTGCAGCAATTTCCAAGTTCCAACTAGAGGACACATGAAGCATTACCTTCCGGTTATTTAAAATGATCCTATCAACTGAAAACCCTAAAAAAAAGCTCAACCATTGATGTCTTCAGTGAATAACAAACATTGGAGTTCCTCCCAAAGCAAAACTAGCATGGATTGGACCTCTAGAAAGTGTTAGATTCTTTCATTCAAAAATTTCTTTTTATCAGTCTTGCATGGTATCAATATGTATATTCCTATCTTTTCCCGAAATGAATCAATGGAAACACTCCTTATTAGTAAAAGGCAAGGCACATTTATAACAAGGAACATCCAAGGGACGCCTTTAGTTCCTTGGAACATCAAGAGAAGCAAAGCAAATAACCATTCGGAGATATGGTTATAGTGGGTAATGGCTAGTGAGGTGGTCACTAATGGCCTTCTAAGAAGATAATGGACACTTAATGATTCGCCAGAAGCATAGGACAGAAATTAATGCAACCTTAGCGAAAGAGAGGAAGGCGGTAGAGAGAAACCCTTATCAGTGGAATGGAGAGAGCCGAGGAATGAAGATGATGATCAACGTTGCACGGAAGTCTCCCTCATAGAAGGTGATGGAAAAAGGCTAGTTCAACTACGAACAAGTGGCTAACTCTCATTGGTTTGACAAAATGAATGTATCCATATCGTATTTGTGTCCATTTCCAGGCCCATATTTGTGCTTCTAAAGTTGTTATCTCATCTAATGATCTCTAAAGATTCATAGCCTCTCTCGTTCCATTAGCAATGTGAATAATTGAACCTAAAACATAGTGGTTAAGCACAAACAGCAACACATTAACAAACTGGAACAACGTTTTGAAACCTGGACCATTGACCAAACAATAAAAGGAATTATTAGGTTAAGGATCACTAGTTCAACCGTCGGGTCAACCAAAATTGAATCATGACATCATAATTATGACATATATATGTTAAAATTTATATATATATATATATATATATATATGTATATGTATAAATATAGGTATTAAAATTACACAAACAATTACTTACAAAAACCTAAAATTTCCTCAAAATTAATTTGATGTCTCGTTTATATTTAAACAAATATATTTACTTAAAATTATTTTTAATTGGTTTCTTGCAGAAACTAGTTTCAACAAGCATTGAATAAATAAAATATACGACTTAAAAGTTTGCAAACGCGCTGATCAGTTGTAGCAGATGTTGTCATCCTATGATTGGTTATGGGTTCAAACGCCTTCCCCAACATAGTTTAAGCAGGCTGCGCCTTGATATCTGGTCCAGTTGAATTGGATCCAGTTTGGACAGGCTACCGGTCCAACCACCAGTTCAAATGGTTTACCCAAAATAAGGTGGTTATTAATCTAAAACGGTTTAGATGGGTTGACAGGACTAGAACCAAGCCCGATTGCCAGTTCAACCAATTGGACTAGTCAGTCCAGTTTGGTTTTCAAAACCATGATATGAAAAACAATTGTTACCAAACTGAAGTGTCCCAGGACAATATTGGTTGGTAGTGGCCCACAGCCTTTAGAAAGATGTGTACTCTAGTACCCTTCTTACTTTAAATGCAAAGCATTCATCAAAATGTCAACTATATACTAAAAAAAAAAAGAGTTGAAAAGCAAAGGTGAAAATAACTAAATAGATTTACCTCCAGAAATTCCATTCTCTTCTTGTTTTATTACATCAACCTTATCTTCTTGATCTGTAACCATTTCTCTCAAAGTGTGATCTTCATGCTGCTTCTTTTTCTCCTTATCCTTCTCTGTTCTCTCTTTGTCCTTTTCTCGTTCTTTCTCCCTATCATGCTTTTCCCTCTCTCTTACATGCTTACGTTCACCTTCATCATGTTCCCTGTCAAATTCTTTATCCATATCCTTCTGTTGACTTTTCTTTTTGTCCTTTATCATTTGTTGCAGAGCATAGACATCCTTTGTAATGAGATCCAAAGGTTGTAAAAATGAAAAATCTTCATCCATATCTGTCTCGCTCTGGCAAGCTTGAAATAAGAATTGACAAACATAAGTACACAAAGTATTTAAAAATAAAATAGAATAACATAAACTGATTGGAAGTAGATATGATTATAGTTATGCAACAGAATGAAGTATGGCAACATTACTCAAGTTTGCTTCCATCTCTAGATACTGAAGTCCTTTCTGCACAAATGTGATAAGAGCTCCAGGTGGAACTAAATTTCCATCAATAGGGCATTTGTTAATACCTGCCTCATATCCCAAAGCAAAAGCTGAATGTGTAAAACCTGCAAATGTGTATAATAAAAAACACATCAAACATCAAATGCTACTCTTCCCCTAGAATTTAGAAGGAAAATTTAACGTACAGCCATCCAAAAATTTCCTCTCTTGCCTCCTTGGATCCTCAAACTATTAACTATTAAGTAAAAGGTTGGTTTGTCTAACTAAATCTTTTAGAAGCAAACAGGGCTCATTTCAATAGTAAACCTACCGTGAATTAAAGTAAACATAATAAATATACAAGAGTCAAATGGACAAGTACACATTGTCAAAAGTCTTAAGGATAGAGCTAAACACCCGGATCTCTCTTTCATTGCTGTTTCTAAGGAAGCTAACCTTCTAGCCAAAAGACTACGGAAGTTACTAAAAGAACAACCCCCCACCAAAACTCACAAGAATCGCAGTGCCTTCATATGAAGTTTCTTTTCTTTTTTTTTAAACCAAAAAAAAGTCCATTTGGAGATATCCTCAACAAATTCCACAACATCACCCAAATTGAAACACCTTCCCTCGAGGTGAATTTGCTATACAAAATTACTAATAATCCTTCCAAACCTCTGCTGCGGAAACGCCCTCGGCATTCTTATTAATAAAAAAAAAATAAAATAAAATTGGAATCTTGAATATTAGCAGTTAGAAGAAGCAAACCCTACCAGTTTCTTCCACAATCTACGGTAAACTAAGTTGTCATCAACACTAAAGGCCATAAATCTCCACAGATCTACACGCACTTACTTCATGAATTTATTCCCAATATGTTAAATTTCCATATCCTCAACCAAACCCTAAACCAAAAACGCACAAAACGCAAACTCAGATACCCTAATTGCCGCAAATACGACGAATATTAAAATTCCACATAAACCCTAAATATACAACAGAGAGAGAGAGAGAGAGAGAGAGAGAGAGAGAGACCAGATTCTTGTAGGTAACGAAAGACGAGATAATTCAATTCGACAGAAGTGATGTTGGTCATTTTGTCGCAGTCACCGAAAGCTCGAAAGAGATGAGATGCTAGAGCAGGATCATGTGTCTGAGCTCCGACGTCTAGAGAGAGAAAGTGGAGAAAGGCTCCTCTATTTATGAGAAAACGGCCGGAAAAAGTGGGCTACGATTCTACAGAGTCGGAGGCCCCCCTACTCTCCCCCTCTCTCTCTCTCTCTCTCTCTCTCTCGTAACCGGCGTCACCTTCCAAAATTAAGACCACTTGCCTCCAAAAATTAAGACCACTTGCCTCCAAAATTATGATTAGCATTTGGGCAAAGCGTAAATTACACCGACCTCCATGGTTTTGAAAAATAAAATAATAAATTCTAGGGTTTATTACATCTTTTATTATTGACCTATATCAAATTATATACTCAATTCATCAAATATTAATTATAGGGAGATTTTTTTTAAGGTCCCTAATAATAACAATTTAGAGGATAAAGGACACCCAAAAAGATAGTGATGCATCACGTCCCTGAAACAACTTGGCGCGCGTTTTTAATTATTTTGTGGACCAAAATACCCTTGTCAAAATCAACACAGAAACAAACTCATTCCGACGTCTGAGTTACATTTCAAACATCCAGCATCTTCACGAACAGGAGAACAGCAGAATTAGGGTTTCAACATCATCTGCACCATCGACATTAGAGCTTCGTTATCTTCTCCAAAAATCATTCTCATTCCTTCCTCACAAATTTCTCTGACCTAGGTTAAAGCTTCGTTTTCACTGCTCATCATCATCTCAGTCCATCTTCGTCACGTCGCATCTTCATCTCGGGCCATATCAGCTCGTCATTCAAGTATCATCCTAACTCTGGTCAGTTTTTCTACAATACAACTAGATTTTCTCTGGAAACACAGTTAATAGCATTTTATTATAACCTTCCATAAATTAGGGTTTCAATTGCGTAATAAAAAGCTACCTGAATTTGGAAAAAGTTATTTCTGTGTATTTTGAACTTATTCTTCAACATGTTTGTGTGATTTTATCTGTAAATTTCTCTAGCATTTGAATTTCTCTGATTTTTGATTAATGTACGTTTCTTCTTTCAATTTTCTCTGACATGTTTATTTTGTGTTTCTGTAATATGTATTCTTGAATATGTATTTTTAATTGGAATTTTTTGGTTCCAATGTCTTAAGTTTCTCTGGTATTTTTAATTAGGGTTCCAATGTCTATTGCTTTCTTGCCTCTGTCACAGGGTGGTATTTATAATTTTCTCTGACCACATCACATCACTTTCCTCCCTTGTGTCTTTGTCATTTTTAATTTTCTCTGGAATTTTAATATTATGGACTGGAATGAATGTTTCTTCTTTGAATTTTCTCTGCCATGTGTACTTTGAGAAAAAGTTATTTCTCTGAATTTTGATCTTATTCCTGAACATGTTTCTGTCATTTTGTCTATGAATTTCTCTGCTTTGTAAATTTCTCTGGAATATGTATATTTCTCTGCAATGTCTATTACACTCTTGCCCGTCTAAGTTTCTCTGGTATTTATAATTTTCTCTGACCACATCGCACCACTTTCCTCCCTTGAGTGTCTCTATCATGGTTAATTTTCTCTGGTTGTGTATGTAAATTTCTCTTGCATTTTAATATTATGAATTGAAATTTTCTCTGGAATGGAAATTCCCTCAAGAATGTGTAATTTTCTCCAGAATGTGCATTTTTCTCTGGTATGTTTATTTTGTTCAATTTTTTATTTCAATATGGTGTAATTCTCAGTGGCATGTTTACATTACTTTGCTTATTTTATCTTTTTGCTAATTGTGGAATGGAAATTTTCTTTCGCTTGCTATGTTTACTTTTTTCTATCATTCATTTTCTCTGGTATGTTTACTTCTATATGTAATTTAAACAATTATTGAAAATTTCTCTCCCATGTTTATGATGCTGTGTTGATTTTCTCTGACATTTAATTTTTAATGTCCAATTTTCTCTGGCATGTCAAATTTTCTGTAATTTCCCCTTATCTGTAATTTTCTCTGGCATCTCCAATTTTCTCTTTTTTGTAATGTTCTCCCTTATCTGTAATTTTCTCTGACATGTCCATTTTTCTCTAGGATTTAATGTTGACATCTCTATGTTTTAATCATTGTCTAGAAATGGCAAAACGTAAAAGCAACGAAGCACCGGAAACACCAAGCAAAAAATAGAAACTCTCTCAGTCTTCTTATGGACTAGGATCAAAAACCAGCAGCAAAACACCAAGCAAGAAAGAACAACTCTCTCAGTCCTCTTATCATCTAAGATCAAAAACCAGCACTAAAACACCACAAACTCCTTCCCAAAACACACAAGTCCAAGCTGATGAAGCAACTAGCATCCAGATGAGTACCCCAACTTCAAAAGACTCAAGCTCAAGGGGGAAAAAACCTGTTAAACTCCACAGAAAGAGAGTTCACTACAGCATTCAATTCCGATCCAACCTCTCATCTGTCGTCTCCTTCTTTCAAACACTTAAATTCAGTTCAAAACATCTTCTAGAGCTTCAAAAGACCCCATTCTGGTATTTGATCCAAGCTCTAACCACTGGAAGGATGGATCCAAAGAAATCTAGGAAATCCGATGATGACGTAGTTGCCATAATCCAATGTTACAATGAAAAAACAAAAGCATTCACAGTTGGGAAGAAGAACCTGACCTTTACAACAAATGACATGACCTTGATTTTTGGTTTGGAAGGAGGTAAAGGAGCCATGTCATTAAGATACTCTAAAAAGCCAAAATCTGCATTCCTCAGGAGAAGATTCCAAAAGGACACAAGGCTCACTGGTCCTGTTCTTAAAAATGCCTTGGTCAAAGCAATGAAAGGCAAGCAACCAACTGACTTCAAAGATGTAGCAATCATTGTTACATTGTACTTGTGTCTCACCCTATTTTTTGCAACAAGTGGGAATTCAATAGGTTGGGTTTTTATAAAGTATGTGGAACCTCTTGAATCAATGAAACAGTATGATTGGCCGGAAGCAATCACATCAACATTGATTGATTCTATCATGGCATTGCACAAAACTCCAGAAAAAGTTACGGGGTGTGTCATTGCATTGCTGGTAAGTATAATATCCATTCAAATTTGCAGTTATCATACTTACAAATTTGTGCGTTTACAAAATTTTATTTACTTTCATTTTCATCACAGTATTGGCTATGTGAACATGCAACTATCATTGACTCGGAAGACAGTAACACAACTGACTTCCCAAGATGTGCCAAGTAGAACCTGCAAACCTTGACGAAACAGCTGCAGAAGACACCAGTCCACTCTCTTGCACCTCGACAGGTTAGATTCCTATTGCTACTGAAATCTCAGTGAAAATCCAAAATTTCTCTAACCACTGCTTTGTTTCCCTCCTTGTGCATTGATTGATTAAGATTAATTTTCTCTGAAATATCAATTTATGTTTTCTTCTTTGCTTACCACTGGTCTATTTCTGCCATTGTAATCAATTTTCTCTGCCATCCAAATTTCTCTGACCACAATTGTAACACATTAACTTATATGCCCTGATTGATTTTCTCTAATATCTGAATTATGTTGGTTGTTTCATAATTTTCTCTGGCCCATCAAATTTTATCTCGTTGTGTGTAATTTTCTCTGCCCATAACTTATGTGCCTTGCATCTTTGATAAACACTGTTTATTTCTACCCTTCTAATGAATTTTCACTGGAATTCAAATTTCTCCGACACAATTATAGTACAACATTAACTTATATGCCTTGATTGATTTTCTCTGATATCTAAATTATGTTGCTTGTTTCATAATTTTCTCTGCCCCATAAAATTAACTCCATGTCTCTAATTTTGTCTGGCCCATACAATTTTCTCTGAAGTTTGTTTCCCATTAGTATCATTTAGATGAATTTTATTTTCCTTATTTGAATTTTTTCTCTCAGTGAATTTTGTAACATTTCTGTGATAAAAGAGTCTCCTGTTACAGATTGATAACAAGCAGCTAGTCAAAAACCCATCAGAGGAGTTCTGTCTTGGCAAAAAGACGAAGAAAGAATTAAAAAAGGCAATTGTCATATTCAAGGAGACATTACAAGATCCATCTGAAGATGGAGGGAATGAACAAGCAGAAGGCAACACAGAAGAATATGAAGCCAGCAATGGACAAGAACATCAAGCAAGCAGCACAGAAGAACAAACCAGTGAAGAAAGTGAAGAAATAGAACCAGAAGACAAAGAACAAAAAGAACAGAAAGAAGAAGACAGTGAACAAGAAGATGAAGAAGAAGATGAACAACAAGAAGAGAACAAGGATGAAAGTGATGAAGAAGAAAATAATGAGCCGATGGACCAACAACATGATAGCATTTGTGGCTCAACAATGCATCAGTCTAAAGAATTTGAGGAATCAAAGGATGCCCAAATTGCTGATCTACGTCAAAGACTGAAGGCACTGTCTCAATCTAGAAAAGAAGAAGACAGAAATTGGATTGAATTACTTGCTGAAAAGGATATTTCAATAAGAATCCTGACATCACATAACTCAGAACTTCAAGAAAAAGAAAGCACACTCCGAATGAAACTAAGGATGTTGGAGGTTGAAAAAGCAGACAATACAAAAACAATTCAACAGTTGAGGTGTTCAAATTCGGAGCTTGAAACTGAAAATGCTAAATTGCATGAACAAGTTCAAGAACTATTTGTCCAACTAGCAACACAACCATACCGAACACCAACACAACTTCAACCACAAGGTCAGTGAAAATCTTGAGCCACAAAAAGTTATGTCCTTGTGCCAACATAACTCAGAGAAATTTCTATTTATTATAATTTTCTCTGTCATTGGTAATTTTCTCTGGAAGTTACATCTCTCTGAACACATTAGTTATATTTCTACTGCTCATTTCATCTCTCTGTATATTTTCTTATTCCATTTTTGGGGCTTGTTTGATTTTCCCTGTGTATAGTTGAAATGCAAGTGGAACAACAACCAACAACCCAACAACAACAAATGCCACACAAACAACAACCGAAACAAAAGAAGAAACTCTATGGTAACTGCAAAATATTGAATTAAATAAATTTGCATATTGAAATATCATCTGTTGCTTCAGAGAAATTTCACTTTTCCTAATATTTTCACTGTCTACAGTCAAAAAAGATCCGACATCAATGATAAAAAATTTAAAGGCAAAAGAAAGGAAGGAAAAGCAGCATGATCCAGAATTCCAATATCCCAAAGTTGCGAAAGTGACTAGAGCTTCAAAACAAGCTGCAAAGCAAGTTGAACAAAGCACGAAGGACAAAGAAGTGCTTGATGCTGATGCGTACATCTTGCCTCAACCTATAAACATCAGAAAATCTTGGGTCTTTCCACAAACTCTTCCAATTTCAAGATTGATAAAAGATCATATAAAAGACATCTTGCAGCACATATCAAATGTCTCTGGGCTTGAGTAAGTACAACAAACAAAATAGAACATAACAAACAACAAATTACAAACTTATGTTGCATTAACAACAATTCAATCCCTTCTTTGTCATCTTGTAGAGCTTTAATTTGGACAAGTGAGTTGAATCTCATTACCTTTGAAGACATTGGAAACCTAATAAAGCAAAAAGAAATTGCCAACAATGTAAGTCTTTCCCTTTCATCAAAATTTCTCTGCAATGTTCCATCAGCCTTTATAAAACAATATTACAATTATCAATCATATTTTTCAGGTCATTGATGGCTATGGAAAGATCCTTTTGGCTGACCAAATGAGAGAGAGACAACAACCAACCTCATTTTTTTTCACATCCATGTGCTTAGTATGTTACTACTATTTTATTTGATTTTCTTTGGAATTTACTTTCTACTTTCTCTTCTTAATATACTTCTTGAAGTCAGTTGTGTCACTAGTCATAACAAAACCATTTTTTGATTTTCTCTGAGCACAGAATTTCATCAAGATGACAGAAAATCAAACTTTTCGAGTATCCTTATTTGACAAGCACATTGAAACAGCATAGAGGAACTATAGGTTCCTCCATTTCCCAATAAATACTGGAAGTAATGAGAAGTCCACACATGGAAATCACTGGACCTTGCTTGTCCTGGACAAACAAGACAATTTATAGAGGTTCTACAACTCACTGAGGCCAAGGAGGGATGATGCAGAAGACAAATATTTCAAAGATGCAAAACAATTGGTAACGAGTGCAAATTTCTCTGATCCATCATCATCTTTATGTGATGATAATTTTCATAGAATCCCATTGACTTGTCTGTAAATTTCTCTGTTATATAAAAATTATTTTTTTGTAGCAAGATTACGTGGAGAATTTTTTGAAAGCTTGCCTTGAAAGAGACGCTCAATCACAACCCTCTTTCAAATTAATAAACTCACAAAACACAAGTTACGACTTTGAGTATGTCAACAATGCTCCACAACAAGAAAGCGATTCGTAAGTTTCATACATCTATAAATAAGATAATTTGAATTACATGTTACTTAAAACTAACCATACCTATAATTTGTATGCAGTCTGGATTGTGGCCTCTTTGTCTGCTATATAATGAAACAATATAGCAAGCATGGACCTATTAGCTCCAAATTGTCCACACAAGAGATAAGGTTGCTGAGGGCAGAACTCATAGAGAGATTTGTGACCGAAGTTGGCCGGTCATGGACTGAACCAATTGAAATACCTCCAGAAGAACCACAAATGTAATAGTGAAACTAGTGAAAGGAAGACAATGTACATATCCACACAGAGAAAATTGTCTCACATATATGTATATATCCTTTCTTGTTGATACATTGAACGAATGATGATCCTTGACATATATGTATATATCCTTTCTTGACTAATCTAAATTTCATTTTTTTTTTATTTCAACTAATGTAAATTTCATACCTATCGATGGTTAAATATATATATATATATATTTTTTTTTTTATTGTCATTCACAGAGAAAATTGTCTGCCAGAGAAAATTGTCTGCAGAAATTTCTCTGGTATGAACTACCAGAAATTCACAGAAAAATTTAACTTGTATCGTCCCAAGGGGATGCCTATATGATCATGTAATTTGTAATACTTTGTGTTGGTACAAAACAATCATCAAACTCAACAAAACACAAAGCACACAGTAATTTTATCTGCCACTGGAAAATTTCATTGCATGAATTTCAAATTTCAAAACACAATGCCCATATAGTTTTCTCTGATGGTGGAAAATTTCTCTGGATGAATTTGACAGAAGATGGAATTTTTGAGTTATGAATTTCTCTGGGTTGAGTGATTTGGAGAGGAGGAATTTCTCCGAGTTGGTGAGGAAAATTTCTCTGGCTTTGACACAAATTTCTGAGTTGAAGTGAGTTTAGAGAAATTCTTCCCTGGTCCAGAGAAATTCTCAACTCAGAGAAATTCCAAAAGAGCTTAATTTTGTCTCTTGGTTGTACAATAATTTTTTGTATGCTCTGTCTGGTCTGCACATTTCTTGAAATGACTGATATGAAGCTACCGAAAATTTACAGATAAATTTAACTCATATCTCGCCAAAGAAGGTGCCTATATGATCATTCAATCTCTAATGCACTGTGTTAGTACAAAACAATTATCAAATTCAAAAAATACAATCCACACAGTACTTTAGTCTGCCATTGTCAAATTTATGTGGATGAATATGAAGCTTCAAAACACAACACACAGAATTTTCTCTGCCATAGGAAAATTTCTCTGGATGAATTTGACAGGTACTACAAACCCACTGCCTATAGTATATATCAACAAACACACTTTAACTGATATTGGAAAATTTCTCTGGATAAATTTGATTGATATTATTATATACACTGTCTAAAAAATACATTTCACAAAGCAAAATAAACAAAGTAATCATCAAATGTATTATTCAATCGATAAAATGTATAATCCTCAACTATTTAACAAAGGTTCCTTGCATGTCCTCTTATTATAGTGACCAATACTCTCACAACGACTACACTTAATCACCCTTTTAAACTCTCCAGTAGAAGCAATTCTGTTCTTCTTCAGCCTCCCAGTAGGTCTCTTGCTCAATGGAGGTAAAATCATAGCATCTTCAATGCTACACACAGGTTTTTCAACAGTTGGAACTGGGCCAATCGAAAACGAGTATGCTTGACGATACATATCAGCATGAAAAAATGGTTCAACAAATGAATTCAAATTCTTTCCACTCCTAAAAATTGCAGCAACAGCATGTTGACATGGATACCCATTTATTTCCCATTTTCGACATGAACAAGTTCTCAACCCAAGATCAACCATAACCGAAGGAAAACAATGCACTTCAAAGACATTATCAGATGATAAACTCACATTCCATGTCCTCCCGTCCAAAAAAGATTTCTCCAACACACTATCCATACGAGGACACAAAATTTTATTCCATTTACTAGAGAGCAGCCTCCTATCAGACCTCATATTCATGATTTGCAACCGTATCATGTCCACCAAATTTGTTATTGGCAAGTACCGAGCTTCTCGTATCCATGAATTGAATGACTCAGCAACATTTGAATACATCTCACCATAACGTTTCCTCGCAAAATATGCATCACTCCAATTTTCATATGGTAAACTTCTCAAGAAAACACTCACAATGTCTCTTCCCTCACTTTTTAATTCATTTAACTTGAAATGAAATGATGCCTTTGTTGGAGCATATGCACATTCTGAAAACTTGGACACAATCGTCTACCTAACCAAATTTGTGTTTCCACATGACAACTTATCCCTCAAATTTCTCTTTAGATGTTCCAGACAAAATCCATGAAAGCAGTTAGGGAAAAACCTAGCAATTCCCTCCACAATTCCACAATGTCGATCTGATATGAAACTTATCACCCTTTCTGATCCTAATACTCCATATAAATGTTCAAGAAACCAACACCAATTGTCTTTATTCTCAGCATCAACAACAGCAAAAGCTACAGGAAAAAAACCTACAAAACAAATAGGAACAAGCATATTAGATATACACATGCAGAGAAAAATAGAACAATAAATAACCAGAGAAGTTTGACACTGCCAACATCCAGAGAAAATTCACACATTGGCAACATCCAGAGAAAATTGACATAGTGACCAGCTACAGAGAAAATTCACACAATCATAATATACAGAGAAAATTCACTTAGTGACCACCTACAGATACAATTCACACAATGACAACATCCAGAGAAAATTCATACACTGACCAAAATCCAGTGAAAATTCTCACAGTGGCCACAACAATAGAAAATCCACACAGTGACCAAAACCAGAGAAAATTAACATTCACTCAATTCCTACATGTATAGAAAATTCACCTACTTAGATAAAATTAGATATATTTACAATTACTTTCATTCCCATCTTTCCCCGTTGCAGCAAGCATAACTCCTTTGTATCGTCCTTTCAAAAATGTTCCATCAAGAAAAAGCAATGACCGACAATATTTGAAACCAGCAATGCATGCATGAAAAGCCACAAACACTCTTTTGAAACGTTTGTTATCTTCAAAATCTAACTCAAAACGACTCCCTGGATTGTTCTTCAATGCCTCATCAAAATACCACCGTAATTGATCAAATGACAAACAAGAATCCCCATATGTACTACATTTTGCTTTTTCAACACCCAACCAACCACAGTTATAACTGATTGAGACCCCATACTTGTCTTTCATTTCTTTCACAACATCCACTGGACGAGTTAAAGGTTTTGCACTTACCTCTTCAAGTATTAGCCTAGAAACTAAACTGGAAGTCATCCTCGAATGTTTACTCGTACGAACCGCCACACCACACGTATGTTCATTGTTCAAAGTCCTTATGTAGAAGAACCCATTTGTTTTTTCAACAGAAGCATGTACACGCCACATACATCCCCTTGATTCCTTATATGCACATTCTGCCGTAACCCTCACCTTGTCATTTTTAACATACGTAAACTGAAAACCAACCTCAATAGCATACTTGCATAAAAAAGTACGGAACTCAACCACACCACCCTCAAACTTTTGTCCAACACTCGTAATATTATTCCGCCAACTAGCCGACAATAACACATTTTCTTGGTGAGAACAAAACTTAGAGAGTGAATTCCTTTCAACATCCACCAGCCTATCACACTCACCATCCACAACATCTACCCAATTAGACCCCACTTCATCCTCTTCATCAGAAGTACTACATCTACTAACTGAAACATCAACTATATCAACACCGCGTGCACAAACAACCCTCAACATATTCACAAAATCAATATTATTTCGAACCATACAATTCGGATGGCCCAAAATAGAATATGAAATACACATAGTCTCAGGTTTCAAATTCTCCCATGTTTTACACAAAATGCCAACCAATTCCTCAAAATTCAATTCGCATGAAACATTAATGACAATAGTATCATTCCCATATTTGCACAGCAACAACACTGCACTGTCCATTGAAACTGAAACAAAAAACAACAAAAATAATTTGTTTAACATAGAAACACTTCACAAGAACAACATAAAAGTCTAGAGAAATTTCTAAAAATTATAATTTTCTCTGAACTTAAAATAAAAGTCCAAAGACATCTACAAACTGATATTCACCTTCAAGATGATAAAAAACAAAATCACAGAAACTTAATGAATCACAGAGAAATTTACTGCTAACTATTAAACACAATTATAGAAAAAAAATCACATAGAATACAAGTCCAGAGAAATACTTTTCCCTGAACTACAAACTGAAAGTGAGTAACAAACTTACAATTTTCTCTGAACTACAAATGCAAGTCCAGAGAAATTTATGAACTTACATTCACTTTCTCATATTCTATCTCCATTACAAACTTCTAATAATATATCCATATGCACTTATAATTTCCTCTGGACTGCACAAACAAAAGTGCAGAAAATGAAATTTCTCTGGTTTGAAAAAACATAGAACAAAACTTATCATTGATCAGCATGTTGATAAAAAACAGAGCTCCAAAAAATGAACTCTAAACATCAAAATCACCTACACTGTCAACACTATTTGAAATTGATCAAAAAACAAAGAATGAAAAATTAATTCCAAAAAATAAAAATCAACTATATCAAGCTGGCCTCTCTCTAAACAAAAATCAAAATCCATGTGGAATCTAAATCGAAAACAAACCTAATTCAACTCCACTCAAAAACCTACGCGATCAAAACACTGTCAACACTCTTTGAAATTGATTAAAAAACAAATAATAAAAAATCAATTCCAAAAATAAAAATCAACTCTATCAAGCTTCCCTCTCTCTAAACAAAAATTCAAAACAAAAATCAAAATGCATGTGGTATCTCCATCGAAAACAAACCTGATTCAACTCCACTGAAAATCTACGCGATCAACACACTGTAACACCACTGAAATCTCCGACGAAATCTCCAACGAAATCTACACGATCGTAGCAATCTTTCTCGTCAACTCCACTGAAATCTTCGACGAAATCTCCACCATAAAATCTCCATTGAAATCTCCGACGAAAACTCCGACAAAATCTCCACTTCAAATTCGGTTTCCAAAATCTATCAGTTAAGTCAACAATATAATATTCAAACAAATTTATGTTATAAAGGAAGGGTAATTTAGGTACTTTATAACCTAAAATAAATTTGAGGGATCTTAGCCATCAAAACATATTATAAAGGACCTCTCCCCCTATCAAAAGTAAAGGAGGGACCTTAGGCCAATTTTTCCTTAATTATAAGTTTTTAAATTATATAAATCAAAATTTATCTCATTTGGCAAGTAACTGTTTTAGCCTGAAAGTCAAAAAATTACTAAAAAAATAAAAAAGTCAACAATTTATACTAAAAAGTCAAAGACTATCTTTTCTCTCTACTTTTTGTACATCTTTTCGTAAAAAATCAAAAAATCATCCCAAACATATTAATTTTTTTACCTCATATTTTAGCCAAAAAGCTACTAAAATAGCATGTTTCCAAACGAGGCCCAGTCTCAACATTATCATTCCCTTTCGAGAAGCTGATGGTTGTTTAGCATCTTAGTGTGAAATCTCGAGTTCAATTTTTATGAAGAGAAGTTTAATACCTTTGTGGTGGTTGGCTTATTTCTCTCACATTATGGGATTGTATATAATTTGCACTGATTGTTGGGTTTAACTTGGTCGATTGGTTGTTGATTTTCTAGTTATTACAAACTAGTTTTTTGTTTAATGATATAAATATTTCTCTTAATGTAATTAATCTCCTATCTATTGACAAAAAAAATTATCAATTAAATCTATTAACTCTCTAAAATATTTAATTCAAACATAATCAGTTGTTGAAATGATTAAAAAAATAAAATATAAGCACATAAATATTATAAATTAATTAAAAATCCTATCTAGTTAAAATTTTATTTTAAAAAAATCTTAAATTTTTATTTTATGTTTGAAAAGTGGGCATAAGTTCTTTTGGTGAATTTCCTTCATAAAGGTAAAGGTAATTATTTTCTACATTAGTTAATTCATTGCCTTTATCTAATATTATATGTTGATTTTTATTTATAACTTTTAATTGCTTATCTTTATGTTTTTCGTTAAGTTATTTTCATAACTTAATAATATATTATTTCATTATATTATTATTTGTAGTAAAGTGATATTTTTAAAAATTCAGTGTATATAATATTTGTGGTGGGTAAAAATTCAACCACCTTTGCTGCGGCGGCACTCTAGCGTGAACACAGTATGGAACTTAGCTTGAAACTGTAGCACTTGTACTCTTTTTAAACTTTTGGGAAGTGTATTTGAATCCTTTATTTTGTTTTGGGAATCTTTGGTGTTATTGTATCTTGGTTTTGGAGGAGTATAAATTAATTTAAACTTGTTGGGATTGTTCATTCACACTTGTTTACGTTGAAAAATTGTTTGGGAACTTAGAAATTCTATTCTAGGGTCGACACCAGTCTTCCTAAGGGTCAACCCTTACCTGTTGGTGAAATTTCTGGGTGTATTGCTGGAAAATAAGGTAGACACCAGACTGGAGAGGGTCGACCCTCTTATGTCTGTGTGTTAGTTACTGGAAGATAGGGTAGACACCAGATTGGAGAGGGTCGACCCTCTTTTGTCTGTGTGTTAGTTGCTGGAAGATAGGGTAGACACCAGACTGTGAAAGGGTCGACCCTCTTATGTCTGTGTGTTGGTTGCTGGAAGATAGGGTCAACCCCCTCTTGTTCAAGGGTTAACCCCTACGTGTTTATTTCAGATTTTTGAGGTCCGAGTGGGTCCCATCTAAGGGAAGTTTTTTAGGCCTATTATTTTATTTGACCTTGGGGTTATTTGCTACTAGTATAAATAGACCCAAACCACTTTCCTCTCATTACTTTTTCTCTTATTTTCCTCTCAATCCGTGATTTCTCTCTTCTCTCTCTAAAACTTAACTTTTCGCACTTAGATCTTCAGATCTACTTACCTAGAGCCATCTTTTCACCTTGGTCCTTTGGGAAAGGTTGTAAATCTTGTCAAGGGCTTTCTATTGATCCAAGTGATTCGTGGTTTCGCCACCGATTATTTTTGGGATGTTTTCTCTTCGCTTCAAGAGGTAGAGATTTCTTTGCTCCTTTCCAATACTTCATCTATGGATAGACATGTGGTAGTTTTTATTGCATAAAAACCATATTCATTATGAATTTTTCTTGAAAGCCATGAAAGGGGATCTAGGGTTTGATATTTGTGAATGGTGTTGTTAAATTGTTTGTTGTTGAGTAATTTGGGAAATGATTTTACTATGTTTGTGAAGAAAGGGAGGAAAGCCCTAATTTGATATTATTGATATAATGGATTTAAAAGGGATGGAGTTGAATAATCTTTATATTTTACTTATATGGGTTGGATAATTGTGTTTATACCAAAAGAAAACAAAAGAGAAGTAACTACGGTGTTGGTATTGTTTTAGACTAATCACGTAAAGTTGAGTTGAGTTATGGTTTTGGTACCAATGGAATTGGTTTTGCATAAATAAAGATGATGGATTTGGTTTTGGTTTTGTAAAATGACAAGAATGAATTCCTAGAAAATGGTTAGAGTTGTGTGGATTGGAAAAGAAACAAAAGTGGTCTTTTTGAAAGAAAATGAAATCATCACCCTTTGCAAATGAATAATGAACTTGAGGTCGGATCTTGAAACCTTCACATATTAACATTGTTATTGGACTGAAAGTCATGCGAGAATTGGATTTTTGTTTTCCTTTCGTATTAGATGCAAAAATGGATAGATATGAATGTAAATGGTGGGATTGGATATTTGAAATCTCTCACCTATAAAAATATAGATAGTTTACCTATTTGGAGATTGTATATATGTTTAGAAATATATGTTTTGAGCTATTGGTGGAGGATAGCTATGACTGTTGTAGAAATTGCATGTGGACTAGGTGAATTGAAATTAATCACTTATGCTTGTCATTGAATATGACTATAACTATATACATTGGATATGTATAGCCATTGGGAGTGGAAAGGGGATGAACTCCATATGTGATTATGTGTTCATATACATTGTGTATGTATTACACTTATGTTGTTATGCATTCTAGTATGTTGAAATGGTTGAGAATGTGCTTGCGCTTCGAATGAAAGGTACCATTACTTTCCAGCTAGTGCCTGGAGAATTGGTCACGCTTCGAATGAGAGGTACCAGTACCTTCCAGCTAGCGCCTGGAGAACTTGGCAGAGGTACCATTACCTTCCAGCCGGTGTCTGGTAAATTGGCATTTTGTTATGGAAAGGTGTATCCTTGAATTGGAATTTTGTTATGAAAAGGTGTATCCTTGAATTGGAATTTTGTTATGAAAAGGTGTATCCTGGACTTGGCATTTTGTTATGGAAAGGTGTATCATTGACTTACCGTGCTTAAGGCAGGTATAGCAGAATTTCATTTATCATTATTGTCTTAGTGTATCTGGGTATATCATGGGTCATGATGGTTATTGTTCTAGAAGGCCGTGTTGCCTCAATTGTTGAAGCAGATAGTTATTGATTGCTTATTGTTTTCCTTTTTTTATTAAAGGCATACTTGTATAGTTATGAATGTGTTGGAAACGGACGTAAGTATTGTGTTAAGATTGTGAAAAATGTGAAAGGCTTTGAATACTTGTGGACATGTTTTGAAAAGGCAAATCAGGTATAAGTCTGGAAAGTGAAAGAAAACATAATGGGCTTGGTAAAATTGTTTTCTTCAGAAACTTATTATAGTCATATGAATTTTGGAAAAAAAGTATCAAGAAGGAAGAAAAATGAATTGCTTATGTTGTTGAATGAAAAGAATGACTTTGATAGAAGTTCTTATATACATATTTTCTGTATAAACCATCACATTATTTATACAGCATGAGACTAAGCATTCATGATCATAACCATCTGTAAGTTGCTATTGTTTAGGATCATGTTGAGATCCCTACTGGACTTTATGTTCATCCCACGTTGTTAATCCTTTTTTAGGTGAACATCGAGAAGTGTTTCAAGGTCATGGATCTTCTTTACTTGTTGGCCACAGGGCCTTTTATTTGTGGGCGGAATGCCATTGATGTAAAAGGGTTAAACGTTTTTTTTACTTGTAAAGATGTAAGCCTACGGGCAATTTATTTAGTTATGCTCATGTTGTATTTATTTTGCATTTGGATGAGAGAATCTTTATTTATTCTTACTCATTGATGTAAAGAGTTTTCCGTATGTTGTCTCTGAAATTGAATTAAATTAATGAATCTGGTAATGGTTCCGAGAAATAAAAAGTGGGGTGTTACAGAAACACTCAAGAAAATATGAAGAACCCAGCTGGTAGGCAGTCAACGAACTCTCTAATTCTTAAGTTAGTAA
The DNA here is from genome assembly GCF_055761805.1 of Camellia sinensis. Taxonomy (NCBI): domain Eukaryota; kingdom Viridiplantae; phylum Streptophyta; class Magnoliopsida; order Ericales; family Theaceae; genus Camellia; species Camellia sinensis. The sequence goes on from NC_138961.1 coordinate 217,019,753, forward strand.
ACTTGAAAGTTATGAAGTAAGAAAATATAAAAATAAGAGCAGCCCAAAGTGGTGTTAATTAATTATCTCCCTTTTTCCTTACTTAGTAAGGCTTTATATAGCCCTCAAAGTGACTATTGGAGTTGGTTCCACTTCCCTTGCCAATTCTCATGTTTAGCCCACTTTTTGTAAGATCATGTTCCACTATCGCGGATTTCTAGGAGTGGTTGGCCCTTAAAGTAAGGACCAAGTTGTGACCAAGTTTGCCCCTGAGAGCCATGCCTTCTGACCTAGACCCCTAGACCTAGTCTTTTGGTCTTGCACCTCTGATTCTGGACCCAAGTGTCCAGACCTAGACTTCTGGTCTTGTACCTCTGGTTTTGGTTCTGCACCTCTAGTTCTGAACCAACATGTCAGGACTTGGACTCTTGGCCTTGCACCTCTGGTTATGGTCCTGCACCTCTGGTTCTGGATTGGAATTTCTGGACCTAAACCTCTAATCTTGGTCCCTTAGTCCTATAGACTTGTTATTATGCTCATTATAGTGTATCCTGCGTAGGTTTTGCACATTTTATGTTCGGAATGAAACTCTTTATTTTTGCCTCCCACAATTGCCCCATAACTCCGACTTTTCCAAGGCTAGTCATAGGGGAAAATTGGAGTTCATCCGAGGCAGAACTATCCATACTAGAGCGAAAAATTTCAATTATTGATTAGCAAACTTTCTTATACTTAAGTAATTTAAGTGAAAGAACATAATTACAATCTGAGTTGGATTGTCCAACTTTCTTGTACTTAGGAAATTACTAAAAATTATACTTAAGTGAAATAAAATAACTACAATCAGAGCTGGGTTGTCCAACTTTCGTGTACTTAAGAAATTGCTAGAAATTGCACTTAAGTGAAAAAAACATAACTACAATCAGAACTGGATTGTCCAACTTTCTTATACTTAAGGAATTGCTGAAAATTGCACTTAAGTGAAACAACATAATTACAATCCGAGTTGGATTGTCCAACTTTGTTGTACTTAGGGAAATGCTAGAAATTACACCAAAGTGAAAGAATATAACTAGAATTTGAGCAAGTGTAGACAGCGCCCGGGGAGGGCCTCGCGCTACAATTCGGACTCGATTTGTGTCACGGTTCTTAATCTGAACCAAAGAGTCCAAATCTGGCAAATCGTTTTGAGAAACAGATTTTTGAAAAAGTAGTGCCAAACATGGACTGCTTTGCCAGATACAGAGTCGCCACCTAAATATTTTTTATGGGAGAATTTAGGAAACCCTGACTCGGTGCCGAAGGCCACATGTCCGTCATCACCGGAGTTGTCTCGGCTCGGGAGCTTGGGTACGATCGGGGAAGGTCAGCTATGAGCACCCCCTTTCGCCCGGTCCGAAGACCGGCCTCTACTAACCGTGATATCCATTTTTGAAAACTTTATGTGTTCTTATTCCAATTATTAGCCTAGAATTACTATGTTATGCGCGCAGCAAACAAGTATAGACTAGATTGCCTAATTTGGAAATAAACATTGCATATCCGTTCGGTTTAAAAATGCTTTGGAATTTGCTACTCGCAAGTAGGCTAAAATACGGATTTCAACGAGTTTTTCCAACTCAAACAATCCAACCTTCACCCACAGGCATTCAAAACAGTTTAACACATAAGCATCTAGCCACATGTTAAGCATGCTGTTATGGCAACATTCACACTCATGCGATATGCTAAAGCGGAAATACTTACATCGTACTCCGTGCCAAAACAAAGAACTTGTTAGCAAACATGCATGATCCAAGTCCATGTGAAGTGCCTAATGCATCGCATACAAAATGTTACTAGAATAAGCTCGGCTATCCTAAACATGTCATGTGAAAATGCACAGTTATCACATATTCGGTTTGAGAATTTGAAGTATTGATGCAATTAGCGTGATGTACCGAGCCTAATGCATGTCAACAAATGCATGAATGCACACATGCATAGCATAAGGTATGCTAAATTAGACGTGCCCTATTACTAACCATCAAAGCAGGTAAATAAAAGGGAAGAAAGACGTGAGGTTGGAAGACATACACACACTCACGCACACTTATTACAGATTTGCCCTCGCTCGGAGGGACCAAATAAATATTACAAATTAAAATTAACTAATTAACAAATTAACTAATTAATTAAAGCAGAAAAACGCCTCAGGAAGCGTGCCACCATGCGCAAGCTGCCTCTGTTTTCCTTCCTTTCCTCCTCTGGAGGCTGTCAAAGCCTCAGGACTGCATCCTTGGACAGAGGGGATCATCACCGGCTGAATGAAACTTCCGCCGGCAGTGTAGTATGGCCATCGGCACAAAATAGGGTCTGTCGGCAGAGAAAATTGTGCCGGTCGGCACATTACACTGCCGGTCGGCAGAGTATTCCTGCAGAACCTGCAACTCACAGCAACAAAGGGCAAAACAAGGCATGGCAGCATATTTCAAGGTATGTATGCATCAACCATGTCTCTTATCATTGTGATGACTCAAAGGGACATGTGTCTCGGTTCTCGGACCACCAATCACGCATTTCCATGCATGATGGCCCAAAGAACCAAGTATGCAACTTTGGTTTCAAATGCAACGCACACCAATCAAACAAATTAGGCCCAATTCCTATCACCAATTCAAGGAACAAGGCATGCATGCCAGATGCAATGCAACCTAGGCATACAAGCTAAGGATGCAACATGGCATGGCAAAACACTTATGCAAGCATACAAGCATGCATATGGCAATGCAAATGGATGCAAAGATGGACTTAAACATGAATTAGGCGACTCTAAAATAGGCCTAAAACAGTAGCCAAAAGTGCTAAAGAGTGAGAGCTAAATGGCATGCACACACACATGCTCATGAGGACCAACACTTAAGCATGAATCAAACAACATTCAAGCACACTTGAAAGAAGGAAACATGGACAAATTAGCATGCAACATGAGCCTTAAAATCATGTTATAAAATGATGCCAAATCAAATTATAAATCAAGTCAAGCATGCAACAAAAAGTCCAAGTGTTCAAGGCAAGTCGATAAGGCATTGAACTACACTTATCATGACCAAACATGGCATGCATTAAACAACTAAAAACAGATTTTTAGCATGTTAAAACAAGGCCAAAGGACTCCTTAGATGGCATCTAAGTGGCCCAAATTCAAAGGCATGCAAAGGCACCAAAACATGGAACATTGCAAAACATGCTTTCAAAGCATTAAAGAGGCATGCGAGGCAATCAAACAAGCATGGAAATGGGACTGAAATGACATGTAGAATGATCCCAAATCACCAAAACAATGCAAAGATGGCATGCTACACATGCACATACTCAAGGCCAACAAGCCCAAATGCAAAGGAGCCATATAATGCATGCAAAGATCGGCCCAAACGACTATGGACAGAGCTAAAGCATGGCAAAATAAGCACATAATCTTCACAAATGCAAGCCTAAAACATGCTCCAACAAAGGCTAACAACCTAGATCATGTTAAGGCACAAACATGGCATTACAAGGCAACTATGCTAAACATGCATAAGGTTCCAAAACCAACTTTAAATCATGTTATATCATGGATATATAAGCATGAAAAACAAACCAAACATGCTCAACACACACTCAAGCATAGGCTTCCTTAGGAAGGCCAAAATGTGCCCTTTTCAAGGACAACAAGGAGAGGGGGTGGCCCTCTCCTTCTTGGGACTTCAAAGCATCATCTTCACCACTGAAATCCCTCAAGATTTCAGTGGTGAAGAGACCTCAACACCAAAATCCCGGAGCTAGCACAAAATGGCTCAAAATGAGGCCTTTTGAGGCCTAAGGGTGGTCAACACCCCTCAAACAACAAAACACTCTTAATAAACAATAAAGAGGGATTAAAAATAGAACTTTTTTATGTTATACAATAATCACAAAAACAGCTCTAAGATAAGTATAAAATTGATGCAAGAATGGGGAATAAAGGTGTAAGTTTCTTACCCTTGTAGTCCTCTTCAACAAGGATGCTCCAATGGCCTCCTTTGGCTCCAAATCAGTCAAGAAACTCAAGAACAACCCCTTAGAACTCTAATCTCAAGAGGAAGGTGAAACACTAGGTGTTTGTGTGCAATAGTAAGGCACAAAACACCTAGTGTGCAAAATGGGAGGGAAAGAGAGATAGATTGTGTATGTCTAACCCTAACCCTAGAAAACCAGAGCTCTCCTCTGTCTTTTCTCTCTCAAAAATGTCTAAGCCTCTCTCCTTGCCTTAGAGAGAGCTCCTCTCTATAAGCCTCTTGTAAAGCTTACAAGACAAGCTTTGCAAGAGGGAGATCCCTCCATACACGTGTATAGAGGGGAGCAAAAGTTATACAGCTGTCCAAAAATATCTGCAAAAGCAGATGAACAGCAATCGGCCGGCAAAAAATGCCATCTTGGCCAAACAAAGTGCCGACCGGCACAAAAAAGTGCTGACCGGCAACAAATAGTGCCGACCGGCAAACTACATTGCCGGTGGCAGCAAAAACCAGCCGGTGGCATCTAGCCACTGCCGGTGATGGGTGGGGATGGTCTACAAGCCCCACCCTGCCTCTCAAAGGCAAGATGCAAGTGTTTGGTGCAAAACCAGACACTAAACGGTCGAGTTCGGGGATCCTGAGGCGGGGCGCGCGAGCCGAGACCTCCGGGAACTCCAAACGAACACAAACATGGATAATCACCGAGTGTTCAAACGGTGACGTCCAAGTCTTGAGGACGGTCAAAAATGGGGTGTCTACAGCAAGATTGTCCAACTTTCTTATACATAAGGAATTGCTAGAAATTGCACTTAAGTGAAAGAACATAACTACAATATGTGCTAGATTGTCCAACTTTCTTATACTTAGAGAATTGCCAAAAATTGCACCTAATCGAAAAAACATAACTATAATCCGAGCTAGATTGTCTAACTCTCTTTCCTTCGAACCAATAGTTGTTTAGAAATTTTTTGATATTCCTCCAGCTCACTATACTGATCAACCCTGATTAATAGATTAATAACTCCTCTAGCTAGTTTCTTGGAAAGGGATTGCTATAACTTATCTTTTGGTGACAAACCATGCTTAAATGTGGCGACTGCTACTTGGTTTGAACAGTCCTCCTTAACTTCATAAAAACTCTCCCAGTAGAGTTGAGAGTACTACTTGAGGGTCTCATCAGGAGTTTGTTGGAAAGCGAGCAAAGCATTCACCTCCTTAGCTTACTTGATGCTGGTTACAAAGTGCTTCACATAACTCTCTGACAATTGTTGCCAACTATCAATAAACCCTTCATGAAACTTGTCAAACCATTGGTTGGCTAGTTTTCCTAGGCTGGATAGGAGGACCCTGCACATGAGTGCCTTATTCTTGTTCCAAAGGGACATTGCATGGCGATAGTGACAAAGATAGTCCAAGGGATATGACCGACCATCATGGAGCTCAAACTCTGGGATGTTGAAATTTTTTAGAGGTTCTATGTTATTAATCCTCCTACTAAAAAGAGAAGTGATTAGATCAGGCCTTTGTTTTGTTGTCCAGACCATATTTCCTTCAGATGCTATTCGGATAGGTGCTGAACTCCATTGTTCTGTTCGGACAGGTGCTGGAGCATGTAGTTCTGCTCAAACAGGTGCAGGGGCACATTGTTCTGTTCGGATAGGTGTAAGAACATGATGCTCTACTCGGAAAGATGCAGGAGTAGAATGTTCTGCTTAGATAGGTGCAGAAGCGTGTTGTTCTGTTCGGATAGGTGCATGAGTAGGATGCTCTGCTCGGAAAGATGCAGAAGCACATTGTTTTACTCAGACAGATGCAAGAGTAAGATGTTTTGCTCAGATAGATGCTAAAACACATTGTTTTGCTCGGAAAGATGCAAGAGTATGATGTTTTGCTCGGAAAGATGCAAGAGTATGATGTTTTGCTCGGACAGATGAACGAGCATGATGTCCTACTCGAACAGATACCATAATAGGATATTTTGCTCGGACAGATACATGAGTAGGATGTTCTGCTCGGATAGGTGTAAGAGCAGGATGATCTGCTCAGAAAAATGCAGGAGCAGGATGTTATGCTCGAACAGATACAGGAGCATGATGTCCTATCTAGTTAATTAAAAATAAAATATAAGCACATAAGTATTATAAATTAATTAAAAATCTTATCTAGTTAAAATTTTATTTTAAAAAAAATCTTAAATTTTTATTTTATATTTGAAAAGTGGGCATAAGTTCTTTTAGTGAATTTTCTTCATAAAGGTAAAGGTAATTATTTTATACATTGGTTAATTAATTGCCTTTATCTAATATTTTATATTGATTTTTGTTTATAATTTTTAATTGTGTATCTTTATGTTTTTCGTTAAGTTATTTTTACAACTTAATAATATATTATTTCATTCTATTATTATTATTTGTAGCGAATTGTTATTTTTAAAATAAGCCGATTATACTTTTTCAGTGTATATAAATAATTTTATTAGTAAGATTGAGAAACCAAACTCTAATGCTAATTTAAATAGAGAATAAGAAAAATAAGATTTTTCTGGAAGTAAATCTTAAGATATTTTACTAATTTATAATATTTATGGGCATACATATTTTTTTTGTAGTAATTATTTCAAGAATAAATAGTTTTGAATTACCTACTTTAAGGACTTGATAGATTCAATCAATAGTTTAAGAATTAAGTAGATTTTGATTTATATACTCAGGGATTTAATAGATTCAATCGATTGATTAGAGAATAAACAAACAATTTGACAATAGTTCAAAAGAAGAAAGTGAAATTAACCTTAAATTCTAATAATTTTAGTATAATTATATTGCACTTAATTTAGGTAAAATTTATTTTTTTTAATAATTCATTACTTATATAAAAAATAATAATTATTCACTTTGCTTGGTTACACTTTTCCAAAAACACTTTTTCAGAAATTTTTTTACTTTTTTAACATAAATATACTTAAAAAGTAAAAAAATTGTGAACAAAACCTTTTAAAAATTCACTAAATACTAAAAATACAAAAAAAATACGAGAATTCAATACATTTTTTACATTTTTATGTATTTATTAATTTTTAAAAATATTTTTTCACAATTTTTTTACTTTTTAGATACATCTAAGTAAGATGCATCTAAAAAATTAAAAAAAATGTTAAAATTTTTAAAAATATTCACTAAAAACAAAAAAATACGAAAATGAAAAAACTCAGTTTGCAAAAGACTTAATCCAAAAAACTCAATCCAAAAAACTCAAACCAAACACATTGTTATTATCTCTTTTATATTTAAATTTATATACTTTTTATTTATTTTTATGTTTTGCATTATTTACATTATTTTCAACTCATTTAACCTTATTGAAAATGTAATCAATAAAATTATGCCAAAATTATAAGACTAACTATATTTTTCTCAAACTTCAAGAGATACTATGGCAATTTACATTTGGATAAACTATATTATTAGTACCTATAATTTAAGTGAAGTGCCACTTAAATTCCCGTAATTTTAATTTAAATAATTTAAATATCATAATTTTAATTATTCGTGTAAGGTTTTTCTCAAAATTAAAGGAATCAAAATAAAAGAAACTTGATAACTACTGTTGGAATTACATAGAAGGTTCCAACATAATCCCTAATTTTATATGTGGTAGGGGTGTAATTTGGGTGGGTTCAACCCAACCCTAACTCGAAATTTCTTAGTGTAACGCCCCCAAAAATATTTAATAAATCCAACTCATGAATGGAAGAATAACAGAAATAAAATACTTTCATTTATTAGAGTTCATATTTCAAAAGATAACACATGCAATATACATTCATAAATATACATCCTGAATCTATAGCATGTAATGCTAGTTGATGATTAACAAAATAAATGCCCTACGGGCTTACATCTTTCCAAGATATTGCCTAGTTACAACAAAATAGAGTCATAAGCTCTGTACATATTGTGACAACCCTCACCACTGTTTACTGATTAACCACTGATTACTGCTAAACTGAGACTAAACATGTTAATTGACTGACTGATTGAAGTCTGGAACTGATTGATTGTCTGTATCTGCTTAAGTGCATCTCTATCTGTTCGACTGTTAAACTATCTGTTCATGTTTTATGTTTTAAACTGCAAATTGAAGGCCTTATCGGCGACCGAATCTGAAATTGATTAGTGATATGTGTTAATCATAATTTATGTGATTTTATGGCATATTTATTTGAAATGTGATTTGGTATGATTAAATTAGATTAAATAATGCTAAATTGCAATAGTTGGATTTATTTACCAAACTACCACTTAGTGGCCACTTTATACAAAACACATTTGAGCCTTATTACATTCAAACAAAACATTTCATCAGCCATCTTGGGTCTATAACCGACTAGAGAGAGAGGGAGAGGAGAAAACCTTGTTTTCATCTTGAATTTGCTCGGAGGCTTAGGGGATTTGGAAGATAATTGCAAAATTGAGCTTCTAGACTTGGAGTTGGAGACTTAAGGTAGGGTAATTACCTTCATGATTGTGTATTTAAGATAGTTCTTGCATGGTTCATGTTACATTCATATTATATTGAAGAGTTGAGTCTTGAATTGGACCTAGCATGTCGAATTGTAGCATATATCATGCATGCATGTTGCTATTCTTGAGTTTGAAGTTATTGTTCATGAAATTCCTCATGCATGTCCATATTTTTGCATTGGACCATGAGTTCATCTTGTTTTTGGAGAAATTGTCTCATTTGAGCATGTATTTGAAGCTTGAAGTTGTTTAAAATTCATGCATATAAAGCTCTTGCTATGTTCTTGGAAATTGGTTTGAAACTGAGTTTAATTGAATTAGCTTTGAGCTTTGATTTTACAAATGGAGCTTTGAATCATGTTATATTATGAGTTTACAAGAGTTTTTCAGAAAATTGGCCCAAGAGGATCGAATTTGGTATTTTAAAACTTGGTTTTGAGCTTGAGGTTTGAATCAGGAATTTCCAGAATTTGGACTTCCACTCGAGCGGGGTTACTGGCGCTCGAGCGGGAAAATCGTGTTCCCAGCATTTTCATCTGTTTTACAGTCCGCTCGAGTGGGGCATTAGACGCTCGAGCGAGGACTTGTGTCACATGCTCGAGTGGGTATCGAGCGCCCAATCGAGCGTGATTTTCGCCCATCCAGTATTTTTGTCACGTTTTGCAGACCGCTTAAGCGGTAAGGTTTATGCTCGAGTGGAGAATTTTGTTCGCATGTCCGCTCGAGCTGGGAAACCACGCTTGAGCTGGACCTCTGTTTTCTGAAAATTCTGAAAATGTTTTTAAAGTGCATCTTTGCATCCTCATTTCATCCTAAGCATTCCTAGGCCTAGTTTAAGGCATCTTAATGAGGTTATTGATGTAGAACCACACTGAGGCAAACTAGGGATTACGTTATTATTTTCCCAACTGTGTAGCTTAGTGTGTGTTCATTTTGCAACTGTGTAGGGTTGGCATTCGGAGACACGTACTAGCTTATCTATAGCCTAGAACTCTGTGAGTAACAATGTTGTAAAGATATGTTCGAAAATGAATATTTTCTGAATGATCAACTGAACTATTTTCTGAACTGTTTACTGTTAATTGAATGAATGTTTGTCCTCTATTCTGAACTGTATTGTGGCATCCTTAGCAACTACTGTTACTGTTACTGCTACTGTTTCTGAACTGTATTGTGGCATCCTTAGCAACTACTGTTACTGTTATTGCTACTGTTAAGAGATCTTTGTCAGTTCCTATGTTGGAACTTCTGTTTACTGTTATGATGGCCATCATTGACTGTTCGGTCTTTCAAGACCTACTGTTTACTGTATTGTTCTGCTAATGGATGTACCACATATGACTGTTATGACTGAATGACTGATATACTGATTCAATGAATTGTTTTCGTTACTGTAAGGACATTCATTCTTAACCTCTTTACACATTATGTTATTCACTGGGCTTTAGCTCACTGCTCATATACATATATGTAGGTGTTCAGGCACCAGACCGGAGCTAGAAGCGTGGGTTAGACTCCCTTTTGTCAAAGCCAACCACTGTGCCTCACTGCGAGGTTCCGAGCCTGTCAAGCTAGGGCTCTTGGGGTGTTTTAGTTTTCCCCCTTCTTGGTTATGTTCTGTATAGACTGAATTTTTTGTACTGTACTGTTTTAAATAGGGATTAAGTCCCTGTCCTGAATGATTGTATATATTGTACATGTATGTATAGCCTGTTCTGTTATGAATGTGTATACATATGAAAAGTTTTTTTGTATACAGACTGTCACAGCTCATTGGACATCTTTTAATTATTGTTTTGGCTTCCGCCAGCCCCTGTACTCTGTATTACTGTTAAGCAGGCCTTCGATAATCTCGGATTACTGGCCGGTTATGGTACTAAACCCATAGGGGCGGGTTTGGGTCGTGACAGAGTGGTATCAGAGCGATACTTAAATCATGAGTTATACCGCACACACGTGTCCAAATGAGCTATAGGATGTCCTAGAAAAGTGATTAGGGCATTACATGAGCATGATAAGTGTGTGTGGCTAAGACATGAATTTAACTGTTAATGTGATAATCTGTCTAAGTATGCAACTGTTTATGTTTATAATTGTTATAACTGTCTATAGTGAGATGGACAACACAAGAAATGTTGATGAAACTGAATCCTCTGAGGCAAGAATGGCAAGGTTGGAGAGAATGGTGGAACTACTAACTGAAAGACTAGAGCAACAACAGAACCAACAGCCACCACCTCCTCCAGTACAACCAGAGCCACCTATGAATGATGATATCATAGCTCTAACACAGAAATTTAGTAAGATGAAACCGCCATCCTTTCAGGGAGGCCTCGAATCGCTAAAAGCTGAAGCTTGGGTTCTTGAGACGGAAAAGTTATTTGAAGTTTTTCCATGTTCTGAAGCACACAAAGTGCTATTGGCCACCTTTACTTTGCAAGAAGAAGCTAGAAGGTGGTGGATGCTTATCTGTGATGTCAACACTGTTATGACTTGGGCTTAATTCAAAGAAGCCTTCTTCGAAAAGTACTTCCCTTAGTGTGTCAGGGACAGAAAGGTGACCGAGTTCGAACAACTGAAACAAGGCGCCATGTCCGTAGGAGAGTATGAAACAAAGTTCACCGAACTTGCTAGATATGCACCACACATGGTGGACACCGACTACAAAAAGGCCAGGAAGTTTGAAGGTTGCCTCAATGTAGAAATATTGGACAGAATCAATGTGCTAAAGTTACTAAAATATGTGGATGTTCTTGACCGAGCCATTATGGCCGAAGCAAATATCGAAGCTTTGAAACAGACTGAAACACCCGCAACTGAGTAGCGCGGGAAGAGACAGGGTTTTAAGTTCAAAAAAGGCAGAAACAATTCATCGAATAAGAAGCAGAACACGGGGTCAACAACCAATTCCAATCAGGGAAGTGGTTCCATACCGTCCTGTTCTGAATGTGGTAAGAAACACAAAGGGGTTTGTTATAAATTATCTAGTGCTTGTTACAGGTGTGGCAAGGTGGGCCACATGGTCAAAGATTGCCCTTCCACTTCACAAAGCAATAGTAAAGCTGCACCTAGCACAGCAGCATCAACAGCTGCACCGAAACCTAATCCGAAAGCTACCGGGAAAGAGCCTATGAGGCAAGGCCGAGTGTTCGCACTCGTACCGGGAGATGTGCAGAATACTGAGACCGTTGTGTCAGGTATCCTCTCAATTTGTACTCAAAATGCATATGTTCTGATTGATTCGGGGTCTACACATTCATATGTATCACATGTTTTTTCGCAAAAATTGAATAGACCATTGGAACCCATGAATTACTTGTTAGCTGTATCTTCACCTGTTGGGGGATCTGTGACTTGTGCTTATATGTACCCTGCATGTGAAATTATTATTGGAGATATGCATCTGTATATTGATTTACTGCCTCTGAACATTGATCATTTTAACGTGATATTGGGAATGGACTGGTTAACAAAATACCATGCTACCATAGATTGTGTAACAAAACAAGTTGTTTTTCGTCCACCCAGACTGCCTGAATTTGTGTTTAACGGAGTAGGAGTAGTACCTCCCCCATACCTGATTTTATCCATGAAAGCTCTTAAATTTATTAGAAGGGTATCTATGTTCTGTATTGACTATACCCACTGATGATAAAACTGATGTGAACAGTATTCCTATTCCCAGATGTTTTCCCAGATGATCTTCCAGGGGATTTGATTGATAGGGAGATTGAGTTCACCGTTGATATGATTCTGGGTACACAGCCAGTATCTAAAGCTCCTTACCGAATGACTCCGATTGAACTGAAAGAATTGAAAGTGCAACTGCAAGAACTGTTAGATAAGAAGTTCATCAGGCCCAGCACTTCACCATGGGGTGCACCTGTCTTGTTTGTGAAAAAGAAAGACGGCTCACTGAGACTTTGTATTGATTACCGTGAACTGAACAAGGTAATTGTGAAAAATAAATATCCATTGCCGCGTATTGATGACTTATTTGATCAGTTACAGGGTGCTTAAGTGTTCTCTAAGATTGATCTCAGATCCGGATATCATCAGCTGAAAGTTAAACCAGAAGACATTGACAAAACTACTTTTTGAACGAGGTATAGACATTACGAATTCCTAGTTATGCCTTTCGGAGTTACTAATGCACCTGCTGCGTTTATGGACCTTATGAACAGAATTTTTAAACCATTCCTCGATGACTTTATGGTTGTATTTATAGACGACATTCTGATTTATTCTAAAAGTAGAGAAGGACATGAACATCATCTGAGACTTGCCTTACAAACCCTAAGAGAACAGAAACTGTATGCGAAATTGAGTAAATGTGAATTTTGGCTTGATCATATTATGTTTTTGGGACATGTTATTAGTAGAGATGGCATTTCAGTTGACCCACAGAAAGTTGAAGCCGTGGTAAATTGGCCTAGACCAACAAATGTTACAGAAGTCCGAAGTGTTTTGGGCTTAGCCGGGTATTACAGAAGATTTGTCAAAGACTTCTCCAAAATTGCCTTACCACTGACACAGTTAACTTAGAAGGGGATATCATTTGACTGGATTGACCAAAGAGAATCAGCATTCCAAGAGTTGAAAACTTGACTTGTGACTGCACCGGTTCTTACCCTACCTTCAGGTACGGATGGTTTTACCATTTTTAGTGATGCTTCTCATAAGGGTTTGAGATGTGTTTTAATGCAGAATGGGAGAGTTATTGCCTATGTTTCTCGACAACGGAGACTGCATGAAAAGAACTACCCGACCCATGACTTGGAACTTGCTGCAGTAGTGTTTGCACTGAAAATCTGGCGTCACTACCTTTATGGGGCGACATGTGAGGTGTATACAGACTACAAGAGTTTGAAATACTTCTTCACACAGAAAGAACTGAATATGAGGCAGCGGAGATGGTTAGAACTGATAAAAGATTATGATCTACAGATTTTGTATCATCCGGGGAAAGCTAACACCGTTGCCGATGCACTGAGTCGGAAATCGATTAGAAACTTAGCCTGTTTACTCACCGGACAGAAAGAGTTGCTTTGTGACCTTGAGAAATCTGAAATTGAGATTGTTTTGCGAGAACAAGGTGGAAAAATAGCTGCTATTTCTGCTCAACCGGCACTAATTGAAGAAATTAAAGAGAAACAGCAACAGGATGACTTCTTAAAGAAGATCATCGAAGAACGAGAATCCAAACCGAGGCCGGATTTCAAATTTGAGAATAATGTGTTGAAATTCCAAGGAAGACTGTGTGTACCGAATGATTCTGAACTGAAAAAGAGAGTTCTGTAAGAAAGCCATAATTCGAAACTGTCTATCCATCCTGGAAATACGAAAATGTATCAAGACTTGAGACTGAATTTCTGGTGGCTGGGAATGAAAAAAGAAATTGTCGATTTCGTGTCGAAATGTCTTCATTGCCAACAAGTTAAAGCTGAACATCAACAACCCACAGGCTTACTGCAACCCTTACCGATACCGGAGTGGAAATGAGAACATATTACCATGGATTTCATCATTGGTTTACCTCACTCCAGTAAAGGTATGGACTCAATTTGGGTTATTATTGATAGACTGACTAAATCTGCTCACTTCTTACCTGTCAAAACAATTTATAATGCGGACAAATTGGCTGTAATCTGTATTGATGAAATTGTTAGACTGCATGGAGTGCCTGTGTCCATTGTTTCTGATAGGGACTCGAAGTTTACATCGAGATTTTGGCAAAGCTTACAAACAACATTGGATACTGAACTGAGATTGAGTAGTGCATACCATCCTCAGACAGATGGCCAGTCAGAGAGGACCATCCAGACTCTGGAGGACTTGTTGAGAATGTGTGTCCTTGACTTTCAGGAAAATTGGGAAACCATTTACTGTTGGCTGAATTCGCCTACAATAATTGTTTTCACTCAAGCATTGGTATGGCGCCTTTCGAGGCATTGTATGGCAGAAAATGTCGATCTCCGATTTGCTGGGCAGAAGTTGGAGATGGGCCTTTACTTGGGGCCGAGATTGTGCAAGAAACGACTGAAAAAGTGAAATTGATACAACAGAGACTGAAAACCGCACAGAGCAGACAGAAAAGTTATGCGGATGTCAGAAGGCGAGACAGAGAGTATGAAGTAGGTGATCACGTTTTTGTGAAAGTGACACCAATGAAAGGCCAGACTCATTTTGGAGTCAAGGGTAAGCTAGCGTCGAGATATGTCGGACCGTATGAGATTATTGAGAAAATCAATCCGATGGCGTATCAAGTAGCGCTTCCTCTTGAAATGGAGTATATACATAACGTCTTCCACATTTCTATGCTGAGGGATTACCTTTGAGATCCTTTCCATGTGATTGAGCCTACCCATGTAGTGCTAAGTGATGACTACACTTATGAAGAACGGCCCATTCAAATTGTGAACAGACGGATCAAGAAGTTGAGAAACAAAGAGATTCTGTTAGTGAAAGTTGACTGGCAGAACCATGGTGGCGTGTATGCCACTTGGGAAAGGGAAGATGATATGCTGAAGAGATATCTTAAACTGTTTCCACTGAATCCTGTTTTCTTCCAGAATGAAGGTAATTCGAGTTTGGAGGACCAAACTCTTTATAAGGGGGGAGACTGTGACAACCCTTGTCACGCCCCAAAATTTGGACAATTAAATATTATATTAGGACTAACCCCAATCAATATTCCATCATCCAAATCTTAGGGGTGAAACAAAAAAAATTAAATGCAAACCAAACCATCCACCATAAATGCATAACTAACCAATACCTCATCATCAAGGTAACAACAAATAGTCAAAACAACTTAAATAAAGTACGGTTACAAACCATGCCAAATTATTCCAATACTAAAGTCAAAAAAATAATAATAATAATAAATACATGAATTACTAACAACCCTAAGCTCAAGAAAACAAAAGAATTTCAAGAGATATGCCCAAAAACTATAGTTACTTCTCGTCACCACCGTAGCCTCAACTAATCCTCCAAAGGAAGCTTAGCTGCGCTCAAACAGAACGCACCCGAGTTGCCAAGAGACAAAACGGGTCAGTATACAGATATACTGTTTTGAGTACAAGATTCAACACCCACATGTCCACCAGACACAAACAAAAATACATTAAATTCTTATTACGAGACATGACAAGTAGTTCCAACCGCACCGAGACGAATGGGTAGTTTCTCGAGATGCGGTGGCATTTAGTTTCTTGTCCGTACACAACGAAATATAAATTGATTATAAAATAGACAAAATAGAAATAAAAATATGGTGGGTCAGCCCTGCATAAAAAGTTAGTAAGACCTACTATTCTGCAAAAAAAATAAAGTTAGTATAATTTAATCATAAGTAACTTGCTGAATAAGTATAAAAATGCACCGTTTCCTGCTTAAATAATTTGAATTGACCAAAACTCAAAGAACAAAAGTTGTACAGAATCAAATTTCTTAAAAGACTACGCGAACGAATTTAACAGAAACTGAACAGGTTAAGAGAAAAACTTGATCTAAAAATCTAGACGGAATTCAATTGCAAAATCTGAAGCTAAAAATGAACAAAAACTTCCCTAAGATGATTTTTTTCGAAAAAGTTCAAAACATAAAAAGTGTGCAGAATAATGTTTTACTTCATTTTACGCGAAACCAATAAAAATGAGCTCGTTTCGTGGGTTAAAATAGCCTCTAAAATCTGCCTTGCTAAAATAAATCAAACCGACAATAATCAAGATCCTCTGATTATAAGTTCCAATCGATCTTTTTAATAAAAAGCTAAAACACAAAAGTTGTCTAGAATCACGTATACATACTTTTGCTTAAATTTCATAATTTATTAAGATCGTTTACTATTTTTTTTATCATGTACATATCAGTACCATACACACTATACTAATAAATTCATAGTTAAATTCTTTGTTCCTTAACTCTACCACTTCGGCCCTCCCCTTCCGGCCTACACATATATCCCATGTGCCTCCCGTATACCTAACACCACTCCGAAGCCAAACTTGCACGAGGATATCGTCCCGAGTTTGACTCACACTCCCCGAATGGTTAGCATATACGTACGCGCGCAAATCAAAGTACTCGTCTACTCATGAGAACGAGGCAACAATATATATATACACAACATCTCACACATGAGAATAAACATAACAATGCCGAGCCTAAGGCACTCAAATAAATCTCATAATTCTCACTTTTTTTTTATACACTCTTTCTCACCATCACTCAAGTAAAACAACAATCCATCGAGTCATGGTGGAATATAAGGAATTTATCTATGAGTTCCTAATTAATTTTAAATTTCATATATTCGCGAATGTGATTATAATCATAAAATAAATACATATAAAAACCCTAAACATTACATACACATCTAACCAAATAATAAAATCAATCCATCATCTACATGCAAATGCAAAATCAAACCAACATCAAATAAATAAAAATAAATAAATACCAACAATAAATCAATCCATCATCTAACCAATATCTACGGATTCTAAGTTTATTCCAATTTCCTATAATTATGAGTGTGATCAAAACCATAAAATGAATAGATAAAAGAAAAATCATAAACCTTGCATGCACAACTAATTAAATAATTGAAATAAATCAATCATCTAAAAATCCTAAACTTTTCATACACAACTAATCAAAATAATTAAAATCAATCAATTATCTAAAAAAAACCTAAACTTTACCTACACAACTAATCAAAGTAATTAAAATCAATCAATTATCTAAGAATCCTAAACTTTACATACACCACTAGTCAAAATAATTAAAATCAATCTATCATCTTTATATGAATACAAAATCAAACTAATATCAAATAAATAAGTAAAAACAAAGAATTAAATATAAATCAAGGGAAGTAGGTTTTATACTCACAATATTATTTTAAAAATCAAAAAAATATTTGAAAGATTAATGGGAACACCAAAACAAAACCCTAAACCTAATCTTTTTCTTCCTTTCTCCCCTCTACACACCACACACATAATGTTTTGGTCTCTCTCTCTCTGTCGTGGGGCCGCACACAGCACAACCCCTCTCTTTTTTTTCTTTGTTTTCTTCTAATTCACTTATAACCTAATTGACTACATATTATATATATATATAAACCTAAATCTCATACATAACAACCTAATAAACTATTATATAATATTATACAACAAATTAAAATATATAAATATAAATATATGATAATATATATATATATATATATATATGCACGGGAAAGAAATATACCTTCTCGTATAATCCTGTTGACTAAGTCTATGCTCCTCCGTACGACGTCGCTTTGTCACCTGAAAACACAAACGTGAGCTAGCTGGCGGGTGTGTGTCGGAAACCCCTCCGATGCCTAAGTCAGCAAACTTGACAAATAGACAAAGTTCTGTGTATTCAGAAAGCAAAGTTGTGTGTTACCTCTCCCATGGTGATGTTTGTGAGCTTTTATAGGTTTCGTGTGGCACAATCCTAGTAGGACTCTTATTTCTCCATGCAGAGTCCTCCTGGGATTCATACTCCTGAAAGATAATGCTTATCCTTCAACACCCCCCTCACTGCTTAAACCAAGTGAGATGGTTTCATCGTGGCCGAACTCCAATACGACCGAAGTAAATAGGACTATGTATAGCCGTAGAATGAGTCACAAAGTTGGCCGAACTAACTTTAGTTCGGTTTTTTCTTTAACTTCTCCTTATCTCGATTCTCTCTTTGTTCAATAAATGGCATAGTTGGACCTGAACTAACAAATTGCGACCGATATAACTCCAAGGCTGGTCTAACTCAAAGGTACTGCTTAGACCGATCTAACTTCGTTCTTACGTTGGACCGGACTAGCTCCAAAACATTCACAAGACCGGAATAACTTGTACGTAACTAGGGCCGGAGTAACTTTTACGGCCTTTCTTACACAGCCCTTTGTATTGTGGCCCAATATGACAATCTCATAGCTCAGCCCAATTTTTACCAAAATTACCCTCTCAATATATATATAACAAATATAAATACACCTCTCTTTTTTATGTATAAATGAATATATAAATATAAAAATTCTGATTAATTATATATAATTAAATACCACATTAAAATAATTAAATATCACATTAAATTAACTAAACAATACATTAAATTCTCATCAATCCACATAATTAATAAAGCCAAGAATAAAATAAGTTAATAATAATAATAATAATAATAATAATAATAATAATAATAATAATAATAATAATAATAATAATAATAATAATAATAATAATAAATAAATAATGACTTAAGAAAATTAGGGTCGCTACAACCCTCACCACTGTTTACTAATTAACCATTGATTACTGCTAAACTGAGACTAAACATGTTAATTGACTGACTGACTGAAATCTGGAACTGATTGATTGTCTGTATCTGCTTAAGTGTATCTCTATCTGTTCGACTGTTAAACTATCTGTTCATGTTTTATGTTTTAAACTGCAAATGAAGGCCTTATCGGCGGCCGAATCTGAAATTGATTAGTGATATGTGTTAATCATAATTTATGTGATTTTATGGCATATTTATTTGAAATGTGATTTGGTATGATTAAATTAGATTAAATAATGCTAAATTGCAATAGTTGGATTTATTTACCAAACTACCACTTAGTGGCCACTTTATACAAAACACATTTGAGCCTTATTACATTCAAACAAAACATTTCATCAGCCATCTTGGGTCTATAACCGACTAGAGAGAGAGGGAGAGGAGAAAACCTTGTTTTCATCTTGAATTTGCTCGGAGGCTTAGGGGATTTGGAAGATAATTGCAAAATTGAGCTTCTAGACTTGGAGTTGGAGACTTAAGGTAGGGTAATTACCTTCTTGATTGTGTATTTAAGATAGTTCTTGCATGGTTCATGTTACATTCATGTTACATTGAAGAGTTGAGTCTTGAATTGGACCTAGCATGTTGAATTGTAGCATAAATCATGCATGCATGTTGCCATTCTTGAGTTTGAAGTTATTGTTCATGAAATTCCTCATGCACGTCCATATTTTTGCATTGGACCATGAGTTCATCTTGTTTTTGGAGAAATTGTCTCATTTGAGCATGCATTTGAAGCTTGAAGTTGTTTAAAATTCATGCATGTAAAGCTCTTGCTATGTTCTTGGAACTTGGTTTGAAACTGAGTTTAATTGAATTAGCCTTGGGCTTTGATTTTATAAATGGAGCTTTGAATCATGTTATATTATGAGTTTACAAGAGTTTTCCAGAAAATTGGCCCAAGAGGATCGAATTTGGTATTTTAAAACTTGGTTTTGAGCTTAAGGTTCGAATCTGGAATTTCCAGAATTTGGACTTCCGCTCGAGCGGGGTTACTGGCGCTCGAGCGGGAAAATCGTGTTCCCAGCACTTTCATCTGTTTTACAGTCCGCTCGAGCGAGGACTTGTGTCACACGCGCGAGCGGGTATCGAGCGCCCAATCGAGCGTGATTTTCACTTATCCAGTACTTTTGTCACGTTTTGCAGACCGTTCGAGCAGTAAGGTTTATGCTCGAGTGGAGAATTTTTTTTGCATGTCCGCTCGAGCTGGGAAACCACGCTCAAGCGGGACCTCTGTTTTCTAAAAATTTTGAAAATATTTTTAAAGTGCATCTTTGCATCCTCATTCCATCCTAGGCATTCCTAGGCCTAGTTTAAGGCATCTTAATGAGGTTATTGATGTAGAACCACACTGAGGCAAACTAGGGATTAAGTTATTATTTTCCCAACTGTGTAGCTTAGTGTGTGTTCATTTTGCAACTGTGTAGGGTTGGCATCCAGAGGCGCGTACTAGCTTATCAGTAGCCTAGAACTCTGTGAGTAACAATGTTGTAAAGATATGTTCGAAAATGAATATTTTCTGAATGGTCAACTGAACTGTTTACTGTTAACTGAATGAATATTTGTCCTCTATTCTGAACTGCATTGTGGCATCCTTAGCAACTACTGTTACTGTTACTGCTACTGTTTCTGAACTGTATTGTGGCATCCTTAGCAACTACTGTTACTGTTACTACTACTGTTAAGAGATCTCTGTCAGTTCCTATGTTGGAACTTCTGTTTACTGTTATGATGGCCATCGTTGACTGTTTGGTTTTTCAAGACCTACTGTTTACTGTATTGTTCTGCTAATGGATGTACCACATATGACTGTTATGACTGAATGACTGATATATTGATTCAATGAACTATTTTCGTTACTGTAAGGACATTCATTCTTAACCTCTTTACACATTATGTTATTCACTGGGCTTTAGCTCACTGCTCATATACATATATGCAGGTGTTCAGGCACCAGACCGGAGCTAGGAGCGTGGGTTAGACTCCCTTTTGTCAAAGCCAACCACTGTGCCTCACTGCGAGGTTCCGAGCCTGTCAGGCTAGGGCTCTTGGGGTGTTTTAGTTTTCCCCTTTCTTGGTTATGTTCTGTATAGACTGAATGTTTTTGTATTGTACTGTTTTAAATAGGGATTAAGTCTCTGTTCTGAATGATTGTATATATTGTACATGTATGTATAGACTGTTCTGTTATGAATGTGTATATATATGAAAAGTCTTTTTGCATACAGACTGTCACAGCTGATTGGACATTTTTTAATTACTGTTTTGGCTTCCGCCAGCCCCTGTACTCTGTATTACTGTTAAGCAGGCCTTCGGTAATCTCGGATTACTGGCCGGTTATGGTACTAAACCCATAGGGGTGGGTTTGGCTCGTGACACATATAAAGCCCTCGGCTTGAATAAACATTAAGCACAAAACGACAAAATACAACCTCTAGCTCCTAGGTCCTCCTAAGCTATGTTCTTGGAGGAAGCATGTTACACGTACCTGAAAGTAGTTTCCCAAGTAGGGTGAGCCAAAACCTAGTAGAAACAATCTAACACAATATATGAGATTTAACAAAGGTATAAGTACGATATGTATATACAATGCTTGAAACAAAACATTCTCATTTATATGACCATAAGGTACCCAAAATCATGTTTCAATCCATTTTCCTTCAATTTATTTACAGTCGATTTGTATCATATCAATTCATGAGCCAATTTCATTTATATTTTAACAACCTGACCGAGATTACAGCTCAATGGTTCTCCAATCAATGCGACCAACACATAAACACTTCACTTTGCCATTTTATAAAAATTTCGTCTGCGAGAACCGGCACCCATGTATATACATGATTTCGGGACTTTCACCCTGGACACTCTAGCCAACTTAATTTCAATGGAGTCCATCCTTTATCTCCTCCCAAACAATGGAGTACATCTCATTTCTCCTCCCAATCAATCATACATACACAATGTATTTAAACATGGTCATATTCAATGATAATCAACAAGAGGTTAGTTTTAATTCACCTAATCCTCATGCAATTTCTATAACAATCATGACTATCTTCCACCGATAGTCCAATACAAATATTTCTAAACAGATATTCAATCTCTAGACAGATAATAAATTTAAATTTCCATAGGTATGAGATAATACATAGCTAATTCCACCATTTCTACAAGCATCTACCCAATTTCATATTTGCGACACCAATTTCATTTATTTATGCAAAATAAATATTTGAACCAATTAGGGTAGAACTTCCCCCCATTTTTAAATAGCAACCTAAGTGGCCCAAATCAAGCATTTGCCCACAATACAACCTTACATTTAACCCCATGACCATCTATTTCGCATTTACTCAAAATCCCTCTTTTAATTTTATATCTCAAACCCTAGGTTTGTTCATAATACTCTCAAAACCCACCATTGTTACACATCCACAAATAACTAAGTTAAAAACCATAACAAAGTCTAGAAAGTACCTACCTCAAAGAGAGCAGATGAGCCAAGGATAGAACTTCAAAGATGTCCAAACCCAACTCTATTTAGATCAAAGTGTAGATCTTGAGGTGCTCTATCTTTTCAACAAGGGTGAATAGGTGGAGAAACCACTAGAACTAAGAGAAAATGTAGAGAGAGAGGGTCTCAACTTTAGGTTTTAGGATGAAAAGATATGAAAAATTGATGTAAAAAGTTATTTTCGTGATCAGATATACGCACAGTCCGCTTGAGCAGAAGAGTTGACGTTCGAGCGTCAGACATAACAAGTTGTTTCGCTCGAGCGTAGTATACACACCTCTAGTACTTTTGCAGACAACAAACAAACCACTCGAGCGCCCACCCGCTCGAGCGTGGAAAACACCTCTCCAGTACTTTTTTAGATGTGCAAAGTACTGAAAGTTTGCAAATCCCGTTCGAGCGCAAGAAGGGCTGCTTGAGCGGAGGACCAAAATTCTGGGCAACATAAGGTTTGAAAACAAAGTAACTAACCTGTTCCAAACAAACTTAACACGTCCAAATAACTAAATTTAAGGAGAAAATATGAGGAAAAGACAATGAACATATAGCGATCTCGGTTTTACCCCGACCTTTGTTATGTTCTGAACTTGGATTCCGTGATTGTATATTGTTGTCTATGTCTTGTTTCCTTCTTTTAATTCTTTGAAATAGAGTTTTGGGACTTGTTGGGTGAGTTTGGAACAGGTTGGTTGTTAGTTAGTATAAATGGTTGTTGCCCAAATTTTGGTCTCTTCGCTCGAGCGAGGGTTTTTGCGCTTGAGCGAGCCTTGTGTAAATTGCTTCTTCGCTCAAGCAAGGTTCCTTGTGCTCGAGCGAGAATTGAGGGTCTTCAAGTTTCTTTCCCAGACATAGCTTTTCTAGAAGGGTGAAGTTTTTTGCTCGAGCAAGGCTTTTTCCGCTCGAGCGAGCCTTGCGAAATTGTTTCTTTGCTCGAGCGAGACTTCTTACGCTCTAACGTGCGTCTGTGTTTATGGAAGACTTGAAGCTTTGCATTCTGCACTTAAGTGACACTTCTTGCCCTCGAGCGAGGTCACATGTTGTGTCTGGTCGCTCGAGTGACAATTCCTTCGCTCGAGTGAGCCTTGCGTATATCAGTTCGCAGCAGCTCATCTTTTAAATAGAGTTTTGTATCTTTTCACCCTAAAACCCTAGATCTGCTCTCCCTCTCTCTAAAGGTCACTATCTCTCTATATTTGCACCTTCATCCATTGATTTCTACATCCTTGAGCCTTGGTTAAAGCGGTAAAGCGCCTTGAGGGCTTCGTGTTGATCCGAATAGATCTTGGTTATGGCTTGTTTGAAGTGTCTCCATTTTCTCCTATGCTCTCCTAACTTTGAGGTAAGGATATTCTACTCTTTGATATGGGTTTTAACCTAGATATTTGTCATTTTGTATAAATGAAGGGATTTTGGGAGTGATTTGGGTAAAAGTTAAGGTTTGGGCTCTAAACTGGAGAGGGGTTTTCATGTTGATTTACAAATTAACTTTGGTGGTTTGTGTGTAAGGTTCTTTATTGTTGAAATTGTGAGATTTAGATCTATGGGTTGATGTTTTGGAATAGGGGAAAAATTGCCCTAAGTTGAGTTGAATCAACTATTTGTGTAAATTATGAAATTGGTTTGGGAATTATGAAATTGAGGGAATATGTGATTGAATGGTGTGGTTAGGTTTGATAAATCACACACCTATGAAAAAGTTGATAAATTATCTGTTGATAGATTTACTTATCTGTTTAAAAATATCTATTCTGAGCTATCGGTGAAGGATAGCTATAATTGTTGTAGAAAATGCATAAGGATTAAGAAGATTGATACTAATCAATTGAATAATGTCATTGAGTATGACGGTTTGATTAAACCATTGAATATGTGAATTGATTAGTCATTGTATATGACAACGTATTTAAATACATTGTATATGTATCATTGTTTGGGAGGAGATAAGAGATGGACTCCATTGAGAATTAAGTTGGCCAGAGTGTCCAGGGTGAAAGTCTCGAAATCTTATGTGTTTATGGGTGCCGGTTCCCTCGGATGTGATTCCATAAAATGGCAAGAAATAGAAGTGTTGGATTGATGAATGTATTGAATTATGAACCATTGAGTTGTAGCCTCATATTGGTTGTTTTGATAATAATGAATTTGGTTAATAGATTTACTCGAAATGGATGAATGGAAATGAATTGAGGTATTGGCTATCTATATTAAATGGCCTTGAAAAGAATATATGTTGGTTAAGAATATTACACATTTATCTGATGCTTATATCTCAGTTAAATCTCATATATTGTTTTAGCATGTCTCTACTGGGCTTTGCCTCACCCTACTTGGGAAACCATTTTCAGGTACAGGTGACATGCCTCCTCCAAGGGCTTAGCTTGGGAGGTTTAGGGGCTGAAGGCTCCACTTTGCTATTTTTGCTTTGTGCTAAGTATAAATTCAAGCCGAGGGCTTTTTATGTATAGAGGTAGGACTCTTCTTTTGTTGTAACCAAGTGATAACTTGGAAAGATGTAAGCCTATAGGGCACTTATTTTGTTGTTAGCAGTTAGAGTTACATGGTATAGTTTCAAGATGAATATTTATGAAAGTGTAATGCATGTAATAGCTTTTGTAATATAGACTCTGATGAATGAAAATATAACTTTTCTATCATGTTAATAAATCTTATGAATGATTGATTTATATCATATTTTGAGGGCGTTACAGAACAACATTTAGAAACCATAAACCGGAGTCCGAACTACCACAAGTGTCGTGTCAAAATCAGGATCGCTATACTTAGTGTTTGGGCAAAATATTTTTAAATTTGGTACGGATTTGGACAAAAAATTAGAAGCTTATATTAAATTTGGGCTGATTTGGACAAAAATATCAAACAACCGAGCAACCCAAAACCCGAATTATATGTAAATATATAAAAATATTGAATGCACATATTATTAGCCATTAGATGATATTAAAATAATTTAAATCGTTAGATCATTTTGAATATATATTATATATACAAGTAATACAATATAAAATTTTACTTATTTATTTTTTCTCTCTCATAAATTATAAAGACCATCATAATAGCATCTCACTTACACTATATACATTATTTGTTTTGATATTATTAATGATTTCATATAAATTTTTTTTTGTTAATAGTCTAATTTTAACAAATTAATTAACTTAGTTGCATTTAAAAAACTAAAATTTATGTGACACTCGGGTAATTCGGACAACTCGGACAATTCAGGTTTAAATCAAGTCGGACTTGGGCAGCCTATCTTGAGTTACAAAGTGGACTTGGGTAGGCCTGGACAATCTTAGCACAATTTAAGTTGAGTATAGACAATTTCTCAGCCCATCTGAACCCGTCAAAGTAGCACCCTATCCTAATTATATTGAATTCTAATGTCATGTGTTGCCATTACCCTGGTCCATGTAGTATGGGTTTAAATAGTACAACTACAAATAATATTGGATTTAAAATCATGAGTCAAATTATTATTGGATAATATGGATTTAAAATAGCTTTTAATTAAAATTTTGGAAAATTGCTTATAAATCTTTATTTCTTAACTGAAAAGTTTTGAAATTGTTTTTATTTTAATAAAATCAAAATTTGGAAAATGAGTCAAGAACTAGTTTGGTGGGAAAAAAAAAATGAAAAACTCATTTTTTAAATATATTTTTCTCTTTAATTTGGAGTGAATTACTGTTGTCCATCGAATTAGGACACAAGTGAGATAGCTTCGGCACATTTGTAAATGTGCTAATCTCTTTTGTTAGCTTCATTAGGATGTTAGGACGAGGTCGTGGTGGTAGGCGTGGTAGGCCTAGGAGGCATGAAATGCCTATATCGGATGAGATTCCGCCGCAGCAGGAAGGAGTTGGTCAGGCCAATGTAGCCGAACCGGTTGGTCAGCAGGCCATGGCCGCCTTAGCCCATGAAATGGCCGGAGCATTGAGGGAATCTATGGACATTCTCAAGGCTGAGAATCAAGTCCATGCCCAAGTAGCTGAAGCAGGGCCGTCTTTTCTAAAGACGGAGTTTTTCCGGTCAAATCCGGATGAGTTTTTAGGTGACCTTAAAGAGCCACTGAAGGTTGATGAGTGGTTGGAACAGATAACGAAGACGTTTGAGATGCTTGACATCGAAGACAGAGGTTTGAGAGTGACCTTGGTGTCCTTCCAGTTGAAGGGAGACGCGGGTCAGTGATGGAAGTATGTGCGGGGGCGCATTGGAGGGACTTGGGAGGCCTTTGTTGAAGCTTTCTAGGACAAGTACTTACTTGCTACGGTGAGGGAGAAGTTGAGGGATCAGTTCTCCAAGTTGGTGCAGTTAAATACACCAGTCGCTAAGTTTGAGGCTACCTTCACTAGTTTGTTGAGGTTTGCACCAGAGTTAGTGGCGATTGAGGAGCGCCGATGTTTGGAGTTTGAGAAGAGGTTGCAGACCAGACTCATGTTTCGAGTGGCCGGGTCCATGATTAAGGAGTATGGACGCCTTGTGGAAGCTGCAGTCTATCTTGAGACTATTATGCATGTGAAGGAGGAGAGGATGAGGGGCTCCAGGAGGAGTCAGGATGGTCAGGGGAACAGTAAGAGGTAGAGGGGTTCTAACCCTCAGTAGTTCTAGGGAGCGCATTCGAGATCTACCTTTCCAATGCTGAGTTTGGATTCTGGGAGAGGCGATCAAAGAGACATCACTTGTTACAAATGTGGTTAGTTGGGCCACAAGTCTCTAGCTTGCCCACAGAGGGAAGGAGGGCAGCGAACAGCTTCATCTTCGGCTCGTTCTCAGGGCCAGAGTCAGGGCAAAGGCCAGTCGCTCACTTGTTATCAGTGTGGGCAAGCGGGGCACTTGAAGAGGTTTTACCCACGGTTGGGTGGCATATCTGATATGTCTGGTTTGAGACAAACACAGAGTTACTAGCTAGCGCAGTCAGTTCAGGTCTCGAAGGCCAATCAAGGAGCTTCTTCGGTTCAGTCAGTGCAGCAGTCTTATGCTCCGAGGGGTGAGCAGGTAGATCAGAGACCTACGGGGCGTGTGTATGCTGTTACCACGCTAGATCTTGTACCGGCTCCATTAGTAGTGAGAGGTACCTTTTTGTTTTGTAACTCGGTTGTTAATGTGTTGATTGATAAGGGTGCATCCCACTCATTTATTTCGTCAGCATTTGCATCTGTTTTAGGGTTAGAGTTGGACAGTTAGCATTTTCTATAGGTGTTGTATCACCTGTTGGGGGTGAGATGATTTTGAAACAGGGATGTCGGGGCTGTGATATAGAGGTCGTCGATTGTTGACTTCCCTTTTCTTTTGTATTGATGGATATGACTGGTTTTGATGTTATTTTGGGTATGGACAGGTTATCGTCATACTGGGCTGTTATAGATTGCTACCGTCAAAGGGTAACTGTATGTACCTTGAGTGGTGACTGTTTTCATTTCCTGGGTGATTAGGTTGGTAGAGTCTTATCACCGGTGTATGATTTGCGCGGGCGGAGTGAGCTTAGTTGTCTTCTCGCTAGCTTTATAAGTAGTGAGTGTGATGAGACCTAGGTTGAGTTGCCAAGAGTGGTTTGTGAGTACTCAGACGTTTTTCCCAAGGATCTTGTTAGTTTACCACCTCACCGAGAGATCGAGTTCTTTATTGATTTAGTGCCTGGCACAGCACAATTTTCCATGGCACCATATTGTTTTGCACCAGTTGAGTTGAGTGAGCTAAAGGTTCAGCTCCAAGAATTATTAGATAAGGGTTTTATTCGCCTTAGTACTTCAACTTGGGGAGCACCGGCCCTCTTTGCTAAAAAGAAAGATGGGGCCTTACGACTTTATATTGATTACCAAAAATTGAACCGGGTTATGACTAAGAACAAATATCCTATGCCTCGTATAGATGATCTGTTTGATCAGTTGAAAGGATCCCGTTGTTTCTCTAAGATAGACTTAAGATCGGGCTACCATCAGTTGAGAGTCAGGAAGGAGGATATCCCGAAGACGGCATTTCGTACGCTACATGGCCATTATGAGTTCCTGGTGATGCCTTTGGGCTAACCAATGCCCCAGCCGTGTTTATGGACTTGATGAACCGAATTTTTCGAGAGTTCCTAGATCGTTTTGTGGTCATTTTCGTGGACGACATCTTGATTTACTTACCCTCTGAGGAGGAGCACGAGGAACACTTGCGAGTGGTGCTTGAGTTACTTAGAGCCCATAAGCTGTATGCTAAGTTTGGAAAGTGTGAGTTTTGGCTAAAAGAGGTTAAGTTCTTAGGCTATGTAGTATCCATGGAAGGGGTGACTGTAGATTCATCCAAAATTGAGGCAATGCAGGATTGGGCATAACCTAAGAATGCTTTCGAGATTCGTAGTTTCTTGGGGTTGGCCAGGTATTACCGTCGGTTTGTAAAAGATTTCTCCAGACTAGCTTCGCCTTTGACTAGATTGACGTGGAAAAGGGTCAAATTTGTGTGGAGTGAGACTTGTGAAAAGTCGTTCCAAGAACTTAAGGTTAGACTTACTACTGCTCCAGTCTTGATTATTCTAGAGAGGGTTTTAGGTTATTCAGTGTATTGTGATGCCTCACGAGAGGGTTTGGGTTGTATGCTAATGTAAGAAGGGAAAGTAGTAGCCTATGGTTCACGACAGTTGAAAACACACGAGAGGAACTACTCTACCCATGATTTAGAATTAGTAACTGTGATTTTTGCCTTGAAAATTTGGAGGCACTATCTGTATGGCGAGAGATTTGAGGTGTTTTCTGATTATAAGAGTCTGAAATACCTGTTTACACAGAAGGACTTAAATTTGAGGTAGAGAAGGTGGATAGAGTTCATAGAAGATTATGATTTCGAGTTGCATTACCATCAGGGGAAAGCCAATGTTGTGGCCAATGCCCTAAGTAGGAAATCCATCAGTAGTGTAGTTTGTATCGCTATCTTGGAATGGGAGATGTTGGGTGCTCTTGGTGAGTTTGACTTGCATCTGGGGGAGTCTGTTGAGTCTGCAGCCTTGTTTTCTGTAGTTGCACAACCTACACTTGTGAACTGAGTGTTAGAAGCACAGACGGGTGACTTTGAGGTAGAATCCCTCCGGGAGAAGATCTCCAGTGGGAAGATAGAGATGGGTTTGACGGTGTATCTCAACTTGAGTGTGAGATACCATGATCGTTTGTTCGTGTCGGAGTCTTGCCGAGAGGAAGTACTCCATAAGTTTCACTATTTACGTCTTACGGAGGCACAAAGATGTATCATGATCTGAGTGGCCAATTTTGGTGGAGGGGTATGAAGAAGGATGTGGCAGTGTTTGTATCAAAGTGCCTTACTTGTCAGCAAGTGAAGGTCGAACATCAGAGGCCAATGGGTTTGTTGCAACCCTTGCCTATAACTGAGTGGAAGTGGGAGCATGTCACGATAGATTTTGTTGTGGGTCTTCCGAGGACTCAACGGGGTAGTGATTCCATTTGGGTGGTAGTTGACCAGTTGACCATGTCAGCTCATTTTATTCCTATGCGTGTAAGGGATTCCGTAGATTACCTTGCTGACTTGTATATTCGGGACAAAGTGAGATTGTATGGGGTCCCAGTGACGATTGTCTCAAATAGAGACCCACGTTTCACTGCTCGGTTGTGGCAGAGTTTGCAGAGTGCCTTGGGCACTAGACTAACTTTTAGCACGGATTACCATCCTCAGACTGACGAGTAGTCCGAGCGTACTATTCAGAGCTTTGAGGATATGCTTCGAGGCTGTGTTCTTGATTTTAAAAGGTCATGGGAGAGACACCTACCCTTAGTGGAGTTTGCCTACAATACCAGTTTCCAATCGAGTATTGGCATGGCACAGTTTGAGGCCTTATATGGCCGACCGTGTAGATCTCCAGTGTGTTGGGCCGAGGTGGGTGATACACCTTTGTTAGGTCCAGTGTTGGTTCGGAAAACGACAGAGAAATTGGCACTTATCTGTAGGAGGTTGGTTACAGCCCAGAGTCGCCAAAAGAGTTATGCTGACCGTAGGAGGAGACCTTTGTCATTCGAGATGGGTGATCATGTCTTTTTGAAAATATCACTTAGACGGGGTTTGATGAGATTTGGAAAGAGTGGGAAGTTATCCCCTCGATTTATTGGCCCTTTTGATATCCTTGAGCGGATTGGGGAGGTTACATACCGTTTGGCGTTGCCTTCGCAACTTTCCGGAGTACATGACGTGTTTCATATTAGAATGCTTCGAAAGTATGAGCCGAATCCATCGCATGTGCTGGATTGGACCGACTTAAAGGTAGACGAGGATGCCTCGTATGAGGAGAGACCGGTGAGAGTCTTGGATAGGTGGACCAAGTCTTGTGAGGCAAGATGATTCCCTTGGTCAAGGTACTGTGGAAACATCACAGTGTTGAAGAAGCAACTTGGAAGTGTGAATTAGAAGTCCGAGAGAAATATCCGGACTTACTTATTGATGTTTGAATGTATGTTGAAACCTTAGTTTTGATTATAAACTATAAAAACATTGTATATGTTGTTTAAGTTTTGGAAATGCAAATTTATTATAAACATTGAATATGTTTTGAAAATGTGAGATGCACATCTTGGAAGTAGTTGAACTTCGAAAAATGCATATTGATAAAACATGTTAAGTTATATATTGTGGAATTGTCTTCTTGCGAAGAGATTGAATGACCAGTGAGTGGGTCATGGTGATGAGAATTGAATTGTAATCAGTTTGGAAATTGGATAATCATGGCTTTAAAACTTGCACAAAATTTCGGGGACAAAATTCTTTAAATAGGGGAGGTTATAGCGATCCCGGTTTTACCCCAACCTTTGTTGTGTTCTGGACTCAGATTCTGTGATTGTATGTTGTTGTCTATGTCTTGTTTCCTTCATTTAATTCTTTGAAATAGAGTTTTGGGAATTGTTGGGTGAGTTTGGAATAGGTTGGTTGTTAGTTGGTATAAATGGTTGTTGCCCAGATTTTGGTCTCTTCGCTCGAGCGAGGCTTTTTGCGCTTGAGCGAGCCTTGTGTAAATTGCTTCCTCGCTCGAGCAAGGTTCCTTGTGCTCAAGCGAGGATTGAGGGTCTTCAGGTTTCTTTCTCAGACGCATTTTTTCTGGAAGGGTGAAGTTCTTCGCTTGAGTGAGACTTCTTGCGCTCCAGCGTACGTCTGCGTTTGTGGCAGACCTGAAGCTTTGCATTCTGCGCTCGAGTGACACTTCTTGCCCTCGAGCGAGGTCACATGTTGTGTCTGGTCGCTCGAGCGACAACTCATTCGCTTGAGCGAGCCTCCTGTATATCAGTTCGCAGCAGCTCATCTTTTACATAGATTTTTGTATCTTTTAACCCTAAAACCCTAGATCTGCTTTCCCCCTCTCTAAAGGTCACTCTCTCTCTATATTTTCATCTCCATCCATTGATTTCTACACCCTTGAGCCTTGGTTAAAGAGGTGGAGCACCTTGAGGGCTTCGTGTTGATCCAAACAGATCTTGGTTACAGCTTGTTTGAAGTGTCTCCATTTTCTCCTTTGCTCTCCTAACTTTGAAGTAGGGATATTTTACTCTTTGATATGGGTTTTAACCTAGATATTTGTCATTTTGTATAAATTGAGGGATTTTGGGAGTGATTTGGGTAAAAGTTAAGGTTTGGGCTCTAAACTAAAGAGGGGTTTTCATGTCGATTTACAAATTAACTTTGGGGGTTTGTGTGCGAGGTTTTTTATTGTTGAAATTGTGAGATTTAGATCTATGGGTTGGTGTTTTGGAATAGGGGGAAAATTGCCCTAAGTTGAGTTGAATCAACTATTTGTGTAAATAATGAAATTGGTTTGGGAATTATGAAATTAGGGGAATATGTGATTGAATGGTGTAGTTAGGTTTGATAAATCACACACCTATAAAAAGTTGATAAATTATCTGTTGATAGATTTACTTATCTGTTTAGAAATATCTGTTTAGAAATATCTGTTGGGCTTTCCGGTGAAGGATAGCTATGATTGTTGTAGAAAATGCATAAGGATTAGGAAGATTGAAACTAATCAATTGAATTATGTCATTGAGTGTAACGGTTTGATTAAACCATTGAATATGTGAATTGATTAGTCATTGTATATGACAACGTGTTTAAATATATTGTATATGTATCATTGTTTGGGAGGAGATATGGGATGTACTCCATTGTGTGGGAGGAGAGAGGGGATGGACTCCATTGAGAATTAAGTTGGCCGGAGTGTCCAGGGTGAAAGTCCCGAAATCTTATGTGTTTATGGGTGCCGGTTCCCTCGGATGTGATTCCGTAAAATGGCAAGAAATAGAAGTATTGGATTGATGAATGTATTGAATTGTGAACTATTGAGTTGTAGTCTCATATTGGTTGTAGTCTCATATTGGTTGTTTTGATAATAATGAATTTGGTTAATAGATTTACTCGAAATGGATGAATGGAAATGAATTGAGGTATTGGTTATCGATATTAAATGGCCTTGAAAAGAATATATGTTGGTTAAGAATATTACACATTTATCTGATGCTTATATCTCAGTTAAATCTCATATATTGTTTTAGCACGTCTCTACTGGGCTTTGGCTCACCCTACTTGGGAAACCATTTTCAGGTATAGGTGAGCACCGTAGGGAGCACCAGTTCTATTTGCAAAGAAAAAGGACGGAACACTAAGATTGTGCATAGATTATCGGCAACTCAATCGGGTGACGATTAAGAACCAATATCCACTTCCACGGATTGATGACCTTTTTAACCAACTTCGAGGTTCAAAGTGTTATTCAAAGATTGATCTTAGATTTGGCTATCACCAATTGCAGGTCGCAGATGATGATATACCAAAAACTGCTTTCCAAATCTGATATGGCCATTACAAATTTGTGGTAATGCCCTTTGGATTAACCAATGCACCAGCCGTGTTCATGAGCTTGATGAATAAGATTTTTACTCCATACTTGGACTGGTTTGTGGTGGTGTTTATTGATGACATTCTAGTTTATTCATCGTTTGAAGAAGAACACGAGCAATGCTTGAGAGTGGTTCTCCAGGTTCTAAGAGACAACGAGCTGTACGCGAAAGCAAGTAAATTCTAGTTCTGGTTGAATGAAGTCAAATTTTTGGGACACATTGTGTCTGAGCATGGGATTGCAGTAGACCCGATCAAGGTAGAAGCAGTATTAAATTAGAAGTAACCAACCTCAATATTCGAAGTTCGCAGTTTCTTAGGGTTGGCCAGCTATTACCGACTGTTTATTCAAGATTTTTCCAAGCTGGCTAAGCCGATGACTCGCCTAACACAAAAAGGAGTAAAATACGATTGGAATGAAGCATGTGAACGATCCTTTCAAGAACTCAAAAGGAGATTGACTAGTGCCCCAATACTCATCATTCCGAAGTGAGACATAGGATATACAGTATATTGTGACGCGTCTAAGGATGGGTTAGGTTGTGTGTTAATGCAAAAGGGGAAGGTGGTGGCTTATGTCCCCAGGAAACTAAAATCGCATGAAAAGAATTATCCGACACACGATCTAGAGTTGGCAACGATAGTTTTTGTGTTAATGCAATGGCGTCATTATTTGTATGGTGAACAATTTGAGATTTTCACGGACCATAAGAGCTTGAAGTATTTGTTTACGTAGAAGGACTTGAACATGAGACAAAGACGGTGGCTAGAATATCTCGAAGATTACCATTTTACTCTATCTTACCATCTTGGCAAAGCTAACGTAGTGGTGGATACCCTGAGTTGCAAGAACCGGGGAATTATTACTAGCTTGGCACTCAAGGAATGGAACATGGTCGGAACACTTAATGAGTTTGGAGTACAGATGAAAGCTTAGGACGAGAAGGTATACCTTGGTGCTCAAATTGTTACGCCCAAATTATAGAACGAGGTAATAGAGTTACAGAAGTATGATAAGGTAGCGGCGTGCATAAAAGCGCGAATAGCATCCGGCGATCCTATACCTGATTGGATGATTCACTCAGATGGAAGTTTGAGACATCAGGGCAGAGTGTTTGTACTACAAGATGAGTTGCTTAGAGAAAAAGTTCTGAAAGAGTTCTATCATTCAGTGTTCGCAGTGCACCCAAGAGAGACGAAAATGTACCAAGACTTAAAACGCCAATACTGGTGGAATGGAATAAAGAAAGATGTGGCTTAATTCATAGCCAGATGCCTTACGTATTAGCAAGTAAAGGCAGAACACCAGCGACTTGGAGGGATGCTTCAGCCCTTGCCGATATTAGAATGGAATGGGAGCATGTAACAATGGACTTTGTCACTGGACTACCCAGGTCACCTAGAGGACATAATGCTATATGGGTTATAGTTGATCGTTTGACGAAAACTACACACTTTTTGCCATATAAACTCTTGGACACTTTGATATCACTGAGTCATCTCTATATTAAAGAAATTGTCCCATTACACAGAATTCCTATATCAATTGTGTCAGACTGGGACCCGCTTTTCACCTCCCGATTCTGGGGAAGCTTACAAGAGGCGCTAGGGAGCGAATTATGTTTTAGTACCGCCTTTCATCCTCAAATTGATGGATAGTCAGAACGTACCATTCAGACTTTAGAGGACATGTTAAGAGCTTGTGTGATGGATTTCAAGGGGAATTGGGAGTGACACCTACCGTTGGTAGAGTTCACAAACAATAATAGTTTCCAGGCCAGCATTGACATGGCTCCATTCGAAGCACTGTATAGTTGGCCTTCCAGATCACCAATTTGTTGGACTAAAGTTGGAGAAGCGAGTCTATTGGGCCCAGAGATCGTGCAAGAAACTACAGAAAAGGTGAAACTTATTCGACAAAGATTAGTGGCAGCTCAAGATCGTCAGAAGAGTTATGCAGATAAGAGGAGAAGACCTCTAACTTTCAGTGTCAGTGATCATGTTTTCTTGAAAATTCAGCTCACCCAGGGATCATCTGTTTTGGAAAGAAAGGAAAATTATCACCTCGATATATCGAACCTATAGCGATCCCGGTTTTCCCCCGTCATATAATGTGTTCCAGACTTAGGTTCCATAGTTGGTTGTTGTTGTCTATATCTTGTTTCCATCCTTTAATTCCTTGTATTTGAGTTTTGGCATGTGTTGGGTAAGATTGGAACAGGTTGGTTGGGTGTTTGAACAAATGGTTGCTGCCCAGATTTAGGTTCCTTCGCTTGAGAGAGGCTTTTGTCGCTCGAGCAAGCATTGGGTTTTAGTTCCTTCGCTCGAGCTAGGGTTCCTTAGCTTGAGCGAGATTTGTGTGGTGTGTCTCTTGCGCTCGAGCGTGCATTATTGCGCTCGAGCGTGCGTCTGCGTCTTAGAAAAACCTGAAGGTTGGTATTCTTTGCTCGAGCAAGGCTTTTGTCGCTTGAGTGAGCGAGCTCTATGTTTTTTGTTCCTTTGCTCGAGCGAGCACTCTTGCGCTCGAGCGTGCGTCTGGGTTGCAGACATGAAGCTTCTCATTTTTTGCTTGAGCGACTCTTTTTATGCTCGAGCGAGGTCCATTTGTGTCTGGTCGCTCGAGCGACCACTTCTTCGCTCGAGCGAGCCCTATTTATATCAGTTTGTAGCAGTGGGTTTATATATCACTTTTTCATCTCCATTTCTCTCCAAACCCTAGATTCGACACACACTCTCTCTCTATACACTTCTTCTCTCTACAAATACACTTAATCTAGAGGGTTTCTACCATACTTTCTTTATAAAAAGGGTGGAGTGTCGCGTGGGCTACACTTTGATCTGAAAAATATTAGATTTAGAGCATCTTGGGTTCCTCTCTTCATCTCCTTCGAGTCTCTGCATTTGAGGTAGGGATAAATCTACTTATTTCTATAAGTTTTAACATAAATGTTGGGCATTTGTATAAATGTAGAGATTTTGGAAGTTTTGGGAAGTTAGGGTTTGATTTGAAATCATAAAAGAGGGGCTTCTTGGTTTTGGACTCTATTGTGAATTTTAGGTTTTGAAATGGGGTTATGTGTGTATAATTGATGAAATTGAGCTTTAGAAGTGTTATTTGAGAAAGAAGGAAAAATACCCTAATTGGGATGATATGAATTATTTGTCAAAATAATGGAATTAACTATGGGAATATGTAATTGAGTTGGAAATGATGAAATTGGGAGAAAATGTAATTAATTGGTGTAGTTGGATTGAAAATCGCTTACCTATGGAAAATGTATTAATTTATCTGTTTGATAAATTTAAATTATCTGTTTAGAGATAACTGTTTGGGCTATCGGTGGAGGATAACTATGATTGTTATAGAGTTGCATGATGATTAGGTAAACTGAAACTAATCAATTGAATTATGTCATTGAATATGACGGTTGGATTAACACATAGAATATGTGCTTTAATTGATCATTGTATATGATAAAGTATTTAAATGCATTGCATATGTATTTTATTTGGGAGGAGAAATGGGATGTACTCCACAGTTTGGGAGGAGATAAGGGATGGATTCCATTGATAATTAAGTTGGCCGGAGTGTCCATGGTGAAAGTCTCGAAACCTTATATACATCTAAATGATGTTGATGATTGAAGTGTTGATAACATGAGTTGTAATCTCATTTTGAATTGTTGATGAATTGAAGTGTTGTCTTTATGAGTTGTAGTCTTATTTTGAATTGTTGATGAATTGAAGTGTTGTTTTTATGAGTTGTAGTCTCATTTGAATTACTTGGATAAATGAACCATGTCAATAAAGTGAATTGGAAATATAATGAAATTGGCTTGAAAGATGGATAACAATGTTGATGGGTTATAGAAATGGTGTAAATCGATGTACATGTGTTGAACATTTATCAGATGCTAATGTTTTAGTTATTTCTTATATTTGGTTTAGCATATCTCTATTGGGCTTTGGCTCGCCCTTTATGGGATATCATTTTCAGGTACAGGAGACATGTAGCCTCCAAGGACCTAGCTTGGGTGTTATAGAGGCAACAGGCTTCTATTGTTAATATTTCATTTGTGTTACATGTTTTTATTTCCAAGCCAAGGGCTTTAATTGTAAAGGGCTTTTGACTCTCTCTTGTTGTAACCAAGTGTTGACTGGGAAAGTTGTAAGCCCGCAGGGCATTTACTATTGTTGTCAACATGTAACATCTTTTGTAGAAAACACTCTGATGAATGAATGTATTTTATTTTCTTATGTCTATGGATATTATGAATGATTGATTTATGCTTTTATTTTGAGGGCGTTACAGGACCCTTCGAGATACTTCAGAAAATTGGAGAGGTTGCGTACAAATTGACTTTACCCCCACAGTTGGCTGGAGTACATGATGTTTTCCATGTATCTATGTTGCGGAAGTACATAATTCACCCTTCTCACATCATGAACTGGGAAGAAATCCAACTCAATGAAGACGTTACCTTTGAGGAGGAACTCGTGGTAATTATGGACAGACAAGAAAAGAACTTGCGAGGAAAAACAATTCAACTTCTTAAGATACTCTGGCGTCACCATGGTATTGAAGAGTTCATCTGGTGTGAAGACGCGATACAGGCAAATTATCCATAACTATTTGAGACGTGAGGTGTGATTTAATTTCGAGGATGAAATTTATTTAAGGGGGATAGGTTGTAGAGACCCTAATGTTTGGTAACTACACTTGAAACCCTACGCCTTAGGTTAATAGCATTTTAGCCCCAAGTTCCATAAAAGTCTGCATAATGGCCCAATAAAGAATATTTTTAAATCCTAGAACACCACTTTATAATTAGAAATACCCTAACATTTGGCTTTTATTTATTTTACCTCCTAGTTTCTATATTTGTTTAGCCTAGTTGCATATTTACTAATTCTTTGAATCTTTATTAATTAAATAGCCATAAATATCTTTAAATAAATAGTTTTATTATTTATTTGAGCAAATTAGTGGAAAAATATCTAGATATTTATAAGTTTTCTTAGTCATTAAGCTAGAAGGGTAGAATGGTCTTTCTAACCCAAATTCATGGCTTATAAATTGGGATCATTGTCTTAATTTCCACTCTCACGTTTCAGCAGCCCAGGGAGAGGGTGAGAGAGGGAGAGTGTGATTAGGGGAAGTAGAGAAGAAGAAAAAAAAAAAAAAAAAGAGAAAAGGAAGAAAATGTGACTCAAGAAGGTAAGAACACATCTCCCTTCTCTTCCCCAGTTCTTTCCCCCATCTCATCCTATTGTTTAGATGCCCTCTTGTGTTTCATATTAGTGTTAAATAGGGTTTGGTGTGTATGAAAGTGTGGGTATGAGTTAGTAATATTGTCTTGCAAATTTGTCAAATTAGGCACTGCTGTAACTTCTCAAATTTAAAAGAAATATCAAATTTATTTATTTATCAAATCTGAATTTCGTGTAGGCTATTTGGTGTTTTTAGAGCTTGTGATAATTTTATTAGCCCCTAATTGTGTGTTTTTAGGGCTTGGATATTTTGTTTAAAAATCTGGTCCCGAGTCTCTGAAAAACAGTCCACTTCTTGCAATTTTATAAAATTTCAAAAAAATCATCTCATGTTGGTTCTTCTATCAAAATTTAGGATTCTGAGTCCTCTTTCCAATGGAATTTATTTGGGTGAAAATCATCGGGTAGATTGAGAGGAAAGCTAGTTTTCCTAAAGGGTGACAAATCTGGACAGGTTTTCAAATATAGCTTATAGATGAATTTCTGGAGGTGCTGTGAAAATTCTGAGAATTGCCACTAAAATTAGACAGGTTGATTATTATTTATGTGCAATTTCAGCCCCTAATTTGACCTGGAAGTATTTTTACCAAAGCATTATTGTTAGCTCTACAGAAGTGAATAGTGCTGGAAATTGTGTTTTATTGTGTTATTTGTCTCTAAGTGTTTCAAAGCATTCCTAATGTTGTTTTTTTGCTTTACCATACTTATGTATGCTTATCATGGGTTATATTTCCTCTCTTATGTTTGTCTCATGCTCTTTTATGTGACTAACTTGCTTAGCAAAATATCTAATAAACGGGAAATGGAAAGAGATTGCTAATGGGCGACGTTCACCCTTGTGTTTTAAAATGATTTATGTAATATACATATGAATGACATGAATTATGATGGGATTAATACCAAATGAGCTAAGTCTTGCGCAAGCAATCTAAGCAAGCCCCTAGGTTGACACAGATGTATTCAGACTCTATGCGGTGGTTTCAGGGTGTAAGCGAGTCCTTTGGTATGGTATGTGCAGGGTGTAAGCGAGCCTTAGGCACGATTTGGGTGTAAGCGAGCCCACTTGTTTGGTCGTCCCTTTTGAAATCCATCAATGTCGCTAACCGGTAAATAACCGGGAGGTGAGCATCGGTGGTAAGGTCTGCAAAGCAGCAAAAGGGGGAGTTCTGAGTAGTCTGGTGTTCAGCCTTGTGGTTTAGTAAAAAGATCTCTTTGGGGGATTCTAGATATCTAGTTTAACTACTAATCCATAGAACGTATGTTATGTTACCCGATTTGTTATGTGTATGGTAGATTGGTTGATAGAAGATATGGGTGTGTGTGTGTTTTTACTGAGTATTCCAAACTCATGGCGTGTCATGCCAGGTGAGGAAGCAGTTTACGATGGTGAAAGTTATCCCAAAGGCAACCAAGATGAAATGTTGGAGCCGTGGTTCACTTGAAGACTTAGACTAGTAGTTTTTTTTGTACTTTGACTTTTGGTGTGACAGTGTTTGTAATCCTATTGCGGACCACAAATGAATTAATTATGGTATTAGCTTTGCTTATATGTGTATATTAAGATGTTTTGGTTATCTATCCTGTTTGAGTTGTATTTTGTACTTTTTTTTTTTTTTTAATGATCATGAATTTTGGGGTGTTACATCTTGCTTCTTAAAGGTCCATCCAATGCTATTGTCTTAGAGGAGGCATGCCTTCATTACCTGAAAATGTTATTCCCAAATAGGGAGAGTGTAGACACCCCATTTTGACCGACCTTAAGACTCAGACGTCATCGTTTGAGCACACGGTGATCGCGCATGTTTGTGCTCGTTTCGAGTTTTCGGGGTTTTCGGCTGAGTGCCGTGCCTCTGGGCCTTTGAACTCTTTGTGTTTTGGCTTGGTTTGTAGACCATGCCTTATTTTCCCTTGCCTGGAGGGAGAGAGAGGTCTGTAGACCACTTTTCCCTCTTATAGGCTAGTTCTGGTTTCCGGAGCCTTCAGCCGAGCGCC
Source organism: Camellia sinensis (assembly GCF_055761805.1). Lineage (NCBI taxonomy): Eukaryota > Viridiplantae > Streptophyta > Magnoliopsida > Ericales > Theaceae > Camellia > Camellia sinensis. Next base: position 217,060,312 of record NC_138961.1, read on the forward strand.
TTGTCTTGCTTCCTTTTTGGTTTGGTTTTGAACCAAACCTTGTTTTCCTTTCCCTGGAGGGAGAGAGGGGTCTTGCAGACCACTTTTCCCTCCTGTAGACTAGTTTCTGATTTTCGAAGCTTTCGGCCGCGCGCCTTGTCTCGGGACCGCTTACCGTTCTCCTTTTGGCCTGGTTTTCAAACCATGCCTTGTTGCCTTGGTCTAGAGGGACACAGAGGTCGTGGAGACCACTTTTCCCTCGTAGACCACTTTTGGTGCCCGTAGACTAGTTTTCGAGGCTTTCGACTGCGCGCCTCGACCCCCGGACTCTTGTCTTGCATCCTTTTTGGTTTGTTTTTGGCACAAACCTTGTTTTCCTTGCCTGGAGAGTGGAATGAGGGTTGGTGTGACAACCCTCACCACTGATTAGTGCTAATCCATGATTAAGCATGTTAACTGACTGATTGACTAAATTACTAAATTGATTGATTGATTGTGCTAGTTGAAATGCAATTCTATATGTTGACTGTTAAATTAACTGTTCATGTTTTATGCTTTAAACTGCAAATTGAAGGCCGTATCGGCGGCTGAATCTGAAATTGATTGATGTTTTGTGCTAATTAAGATTTATATAATTTTATGGTATATTTAATTGGAATGTGATTTGGTATGATTAAATTAGATTAAATATTGATAAATTACATAAGTTGGCTTTATGTACTAAAATGCCATCTAGTGGGCCACTTCACTAATATTGTTGAAAGCTTAGTCTTGTATCTCATTCTTGTTCATCCTTGAGAGACCAAACCGAGAGAAAGAGTGAGAGAGGAGAAACTTAGCTTCATTTGAGAATTGGCTTGGAAACTAGAAGAATTGAAGGCTAATTGTGCAATTTGAGCTTGTATATCTTGCATTCTAGACCTAAGGTAGAACATTTACCTTCTTGTTTGTGAATTTAAGTTAATTCTTGCATGGCTCATGGTAATTTAGTCATCTAAGTCTAGAATTGGTTTACAATGTTGAATTGAGAGCTAGATCATGCATGCATGTATATATTTTGAAGTTTAAAGTTGTTTTCATGGAAATTCCTCACATGCATGCCCATATTATTGTTGTAGTCCATGAATTCATCTTGTTATAGAAAGAATTGGCTCATTTGTTCATGTTTTGGAAGCTTGAAGTTGATTTAATTCATACATGTTATGTTTTACATCATGTTCATGGAATTTGTTTGAATTTGTGTTCAATTGAACTACCTTTGGGCCTTGATTTTACAAATTGAGCTTTGAATCATGTTAAACTATGAATTTACAAGTGTTTTCTAGAAAATTGGCCCAAGGGGATCGAATTTGATGCATTAAAACTTGATTTTGAGCTTGAGGTTCAAATCTGGAAATTCCAGATTTTGGACTCCCGCTCCAGCGGCGTAAGTGGCGCTCGAGCGAGAAATTCGTGTATCCAGCACTTTTGTTGTGTTTACAGTCCGCTCGAGCGGGGTTTTGCACGCTCAAGCGAGGACTTGTGTCACACGCTTGAGCGGGTGTCGAGCGCCCATCGAGCGTGATTTTCACACATCTAGTACTTTTGCAGTATGCTCGAGCGGAAAAGTTTACGCTCGAGCGGAGCCTTTTGTTTGCATGTACGCTCGAGCGGGGAAACCCACGCTCGAGCGGGACCTCTGTTTTCTGAAAATTCTGAAAATATTTTTAAAGTACATCTTTGCATCCTTATTTCATTCTAGGCATTCTTAGGCCTAGTTTAAGGCATTTTAATGAGGATATTGATGTAGAACCACACTGAGGCAAATTAGGGATTAAGTTATTATTTTCCCAACTGTATAGCTCAGTGTGTGTTCACTCTGTAACTGTGTAAGGTTGGCATCCGAGGACGCGTACTAGCTTATCTGTAGCCCAGAACTCTGTGAGTAACATTGTTGTAAAGATATGTTCAATTGAGATTATTTTCTGAACAAATGACTGTACTGTTTTATGAAATGACACTGTTTACTGAATGAATGTTTGTCCTATTTGTGAACTGTATTCGTGGCATCCATAGCAATATACTATTACTGAACTGTTACTGCTACTGTTACAGAGATCTCTGTCGGTCCCCACATTTGGAACCATTACTGATGGCCATTATTGACTGCTCGGTCTGTTAAGACCTACTGTACAGTTTTGCTATTGGGTGTACCACATATGACTATTATAGTTTCAGAATTACTGTGTGGCATAATTTATGAGCCACAAACTGAACGACTGATATACTATTTAAATGACTGTTTTCAATACTGAAAGGACATTCATTCTTAACTTCTTTACGCATATGTTATTCACTGGGCTTTAGCTCACTGCTCATATATATATGTGGGTGTACAGGCACCGGACCGCTGCTAGAAACGTCAAGGTAAACTCCAGTTTTGTCAAGCCAACCAACATGCCTCAATGAGAGGTTCCAAGTCCTTCAAGCTAGGGCTTTTGGGGTGTTTTGGTTTTCCCCCTTTTTGTTTATGTTCTGTATAGATTGAATGATGTTGTACTGTACTGTTCTAATAGAGATTAAGTCCCTGTCCTGAATGATTGTATATATTGTACATACTGTTTTGGGACTGATTGTATATATATATATGAAAAGTCTTTTTGCATACAGACTGTCACAGCTCATTGGACATCTTTTAATTACTGTTTTGGTTTCTGCCAGTCCCTGTACTCTGTATTACTGTATTACTGTTAAGCAGGCCTTCGGTAATCTCGGATTACTGGCTGGTTACGGTACTAAACCCATAGGGGCGGGTTTGGGTCGTGACAGAGTGGTATCAGAGCGATACTAAACCACGAGTTATACCGCACACACGTGTCCAAATGAGCTATAGGATGTCCTAGAAAAGTAAATAGGGCATTGCATGAATATTGATAAGTGTGTGTGGCCAAGACATGAATATCTGTGCTAATGTGCTTAAGTATGCAACTGCCTATATTTATAATTACCATAATTGTCTATAGTGAAATGGATAACGCAAGAACTACTGATGAATCTAAATCATCTGAGGCCAGAATGACAAGGCTAGAGAGAACAGTGGAAATGTTGACTAAGGCCTTAAGGCTGCAACAACAGAACCAACAGCCCCCACATCCTCCAGTACAGCCAGAGCCACCTATTAATGATGATATAATAGCTCTGACACAGAAGTTTAGTAAGATGAAACCATCATCCTTTCAGGGAGGCCTTGAACCCTTAAAGGCCAAAGCGTGGGTGCTCGAAACAGAAAAGTTATTTGAAGTCTTTCCGTACTCTGAAGCACACAAAGTGCTACTGGCTACCTTCACCTTACAAGAAGAGGCCAGAAGGTGGTGGATGCTAGTCCGTGACACCGACACCGTTATGACTTGGGCCCAGTTTAAAGGAGCCTTCTTTGAGAAATACTTCCCACAGTGTGTCAGGGACAGAAATGTGACTAAATTTGAACAACTGAAACAAGGTACCATGTCCGTGGCTGAGTATGAGTCAAAATTTACAGAACTTGCCCGTTATGCACCACACATGGTTGACGCTGACTACAAGAAGGCCAGGAAGTTTGAAGGCGGCGTTAATGTGGAAATACTGGACAGAATTAATGTTTTGAAACTGTTGGAGTATGTGGATGTTCTCGACCAAGCAATCATGGCTGAGTTGAACATCGAGACACTGAAACAGACTGAAACACCAGCGTCTGAATGGCGTGGTAAAAGACGAGGCTTCAAGTTTAAGAAAGGCAGAAATAATTCATCGAACAAAAAGCAGAATACAGGGTCAATGACTAGTTCTAGTCAAGGGAACCGTTCTATACCGCCTTGCTCCGAATGTGGTAAGAACCATAAGGGGGTTTGTTATAAATTATCTGGTGCTTGTTATAGGTGTGGCAAGGTGGGCTACATGGTCAAAGATTGCCCTTCTACTCCCCAAGGCAATAGCAAAGCTACATCAAGCACAGCAGCATCAACTACTCCACCGAAACCCAACTCCAAAGCTACTGGGAAAGAGCCTATGAGGCAAGGTCGAGTGTTCACACTCGTACCGGGAAACGTTCAAAATACCGAGACCGTCGTGTCAGGTATACTCTCAATTTGTGCTCAAAATGCGTATGTTTTGATTGATTCGGGGTCTACACATTCATATGTATCGCATGCTTTTTCGCGAAAATTGAATAGACCATTGGAACCCATGAACTATCTGTTAGCTGTATCTTCACCTGTTGGGGGATCCATGACTTGTGCTTATATGTACCCTGCATGTGAAATTATTGTTGGGGATGTCCATCTGTATATTGATTTACTGCCATTGAATATAGATCATTTTGTTGTGATATTGAGAATGGATTGGTTAACAAAATACCATGCTACCATAGATTGTGTAACAAAACAAGTTATTTTCCGTCCACCCGGACTGCCTGAATTTGTGTTTAACGGAGTTGGAGTAGTACCTCCCCCATACCTGATTTCATCCATGAAAACTTTTAAATTGATTAGAAAAGGATGTAAAGGGTATCTGTGGTCTATATTGACTGTGCCTACTGATGATAAAACTAATGTGGACAGTATTCCTATAGTCAGAGAATTCCCAGATGTTTTCCCAGATGATCTGCCAGGAGATTTGGTCGACAGGGAGATTGAGTTCACCATTGATGTGATTCCGGGTACACAGCCAGTATCTAAAGCTCCTTACAGAATGGCACCGACTGAATTGAGGGAGTTGAAAGTTCAGTTGCAAGAACTGTTAGATAAGAAGTTCATCAGGCCCAGTACTTCACCGTGGGGCGCGCCAGTCTTATTTGTGAAAAAGAAAGACGGCTCACTGAGACTCTGCATTGACTACCGTGAACTGAACAAGGTAACAGTGAAAAATAAATATCCATTGCCTCGCATTGATGATTTATTTGATCAGTTACAGGGCGCCCAAGTGTTCTCCAAAATTGACCTTAGATCTGAATACCACCAGTTGAAAGTCAAGACAGGGGACATAGAAAAGACTGCATTTCGAACGAGGTATGGACACTACGAATTTCTAGTTATGCCTTTCGGAGTTACCAATGTACCTGCTGCATTTATGGATCTTATGAACCGAATTTTTAAACCATTCCTCGATGACCTTATTGGTGTATTCATAGATGACATTTTAATTTATTCCAAAAGCATGGAGGAACATGAACATCATTTGAGAATTGCCCTACAGACCCTAAGAGAACAGAAACTTTATGCTAAACTGACTAAATGTGAATTTTGGCTTGACAATGTTATGTTTTTGGGGCATGTAATCAATAAAGATGGAATTTCAGTTGATCCACAAAAAATTGAAGCAATAGTGGACTGGCCTAGACCGACAAATGTCACCGAAGTCCGGAGTTTTCTAGGCTTAGCCGGGTATTATAGAAGGTTTGTCAAAGACTTCTCCAAAATTGCCCTACCACTGACACAGTTGACTCAGAAGGGGATATCATTTGACTGGATCGATCAGAGGGAATCAGCTTTTCAAGAGTTGAAAACTCGACTAGTGACTGCATCGATTCTCACCTTATCCTCAGGTACGGATGGTTATACTGTATTTAGTGATGCTTCTCATAAGGGTTTGGGGTGTGTTTTAATGTAGAATGGGAAAGTAATTGCGTATGCTTCCCGATAACTGAGACCACATGAAAAGAACTACCCGACCCATGACTTAGAACTTGCCGCAGTGGTGTTTGCACTAAAAATTTAGCGTCACTACCTTTACGGGGCGACATGTGAAGTATACACCGACCACAAAAGTTTAAAGTATTTCTTCACACAGAAAGAACTGAACATGAGGCAGCGGAGATGGTTAGAACTGATTAAAGGCTATGATTTGCAAATTTTGTACCATCCTGGGAAAGCTAATACCGTTGCCGATGCATTGAGTCAGAAATCGATTGGAAATTTAGCCTGTTTACTCACCGGGCAGAAAGAATTGCTATGTGACCTTGAGAGACTTGAAATTGAGATTGTTTTGCGTGAACAAGATGGAACCTTAGCTGCTATTTCTGCTCAACCGGCACTGATTGAAGAGATTAAAGAGAAACAGCAACATGATGACTTTTTGAAGAAGATCATCGAAGAACGGGAATCTAAACCGAGGCCAGATTTCAAATTTGAGAATAATGTGTTGAAATTTCAGGGAAGATTGTGTGTACTGAGTGATCCTGAACCGAAAAGAAGAATTCTGTAAGAGAGCCACAATTCAAAATTGTCTATCCATCCAGGAAATACGAAAATGTATCAAGACTTGAAATTGAATTTCTGGTGGCCGAGAATGAAGAAAGAAATTGCTGATTTTGTGTCAAAATGTTTTCATTGCCAACAAGTTAAAGCCAAACATCAACGACCCGCAGGTTTACTGCAACCCTTATCGATACCAGAGTGGAAATGAGAACATATCACTATGGATTTCATTGTCGGTTTACCTCGCTCCACTAAAGGTATGGATTCAATTTGGATTATTATTGATAGATTGACTAAATCTGCTCATTTCTTACTTGTCAAAACAATTTATAATACCGACAAATTGGCTGTAATCTATATTGATGAGATTGTTAGATTGCATGGAGTGCCTGTGTCCATTGTTTCTGATAGGGACTCGAAGTTTACATCGAGATTTTGGCAAAGCCTGCAAACTGTATTGGGTACTGAATTGAAACTGAGTAGTGCTTACCATCCTCAGACAGATGGTCAGTCAGAGAGAACCATCTAGACCCTGGAGGATTTACTGCGGATGTGTGTTCTTGATTTCCAGGGAAATTGGGAAAGTTATCTACCCTTAGCTGAATTTGCTTACAACAACAGCTTCCATTCAAGTATTGGTATGGCGCCTTTCGAGGCTTTATATGGTAGAAAATGTCGATCTCCAATTTGCTAGGCAGAAGTTGGAGATGGGCCTTTGCTTGGGCCCGAGATTGTACAGAAAACCATCGAAAAAGTGAAATTGATTCAACAGAGACTGAAAACCGCACAGAGCCGACAAAAAAGTTATGCGGATGTCCGAAGGCAAGACAGAGAGTATGAAGTAGGTAATCATGTTTTTGTGAAAGTGACACCGATGAAAGGGCAGACCTGTTTTGGGGTTAAAGGCAAGTTAGCGCCGAGATATGTCGGACCGTATGAGATCATTGAGAAAATCAATCTGGTGGCATATCAAGTAGCGCTTCCTCCTGAAATGGAGCACATGCATAACGTGTTCCATATTTCAATGTTGAGGGATTACCTTTGGGATCCCTTCCATGTGATTGAGCCTACCCGTGTAGTGCTAAGCGATGACTATAGTTATGAAGAACGGCCTATTCAAATTGTGAACAGAAGGATCAAGAAGTTGAGAAACAAAGAGATTCCATTAGTGAAAGTTGACTGGCAGAACCATGGTAGCGTGTATGCCACTTGGGAAAGGGAAGATGATATGGTCAAGAGATATCCTGAACTGTTCCCACTGAACCCTATTTTCTTCCAAAATGAAGGTAATTCGAGTTTGGAGGACCAAACTCTTTATAAGGAGGGGAGACTGTGACAACCCTTACCACTGATTAGTGCTAATCCATGATTAAGCATGTTAACTGACTGATTGATTGAATTACTAAACTAATTGATTGATTGTGCTAGTTGGAATGCAATTCTATCTGTTGACTGTTAAATTATCTGTTCATGTTTTATGCTTTAAACTGCAAATTGAAGGCCTCATCGGCGGTCGAATCTGAAATTGATTTATGTTTTGTGCTAATTAAGATGTATATGATTTTATGGTATATTTAATTGGAATGTGATTTGGTATGATTAAATTAGATTAAATATTGATAAATTACATAAGTTGGCTTTATTTACTAAAATGCCATCTAGTGGGCCACTTCACTAATATTGTTGAAAGCTTAGTCTTGTATCTCATTCTTGTTCATCCTTGAGAGACCAAACTGAGAGAAAGAGTGAGAGAGGAGAAACTTAGCTTCATTTGAGAATTGGCTTGGAAACTAGAAGGATTGAAGGCTAATTGTGCAATTTGAGCTTGTATATCTTGCATTCTAGACCTAAGGTAGAACATTTACCTTCTTGTTTGTGAATTTAAGTTAATTCTTGCATGGCTCATGGTAATTTAGTCATCTAAGTCTAGAATTGGTTTACAATGTTGAATTGAGAGCTAGATCATGCATGCATGTATATATTTTGAAGTTTAAAGTTATTTTCATGGAAATTCCTCACATGCATGTCCATATTATTGTTGTAGTCCATGAATTCATCTTGTTATAGAAAGAATTGGCTCATTTGTTCATGTTTTGGAAGCTTGAAGTTGATTTAATTCATACATGTTATGTTTTACATCATGTTCATGGAATTTGTTTGAATTTGTGTTCAATTGAACTACCTTTGGGCCTTGATTTTACAAATTGAGCTTTGAATCATGTTGAACTATGAATTTATAAGTGTTTTCTAGAAAATTGGCCCAAGGGGATCGAATTTGATGCATTAAAACTTGATTTTGAGCTTGAGGTTCAAATCTGGAAATTCCAGATTTTGGACTCCCGCTTGAGCGGGGTAAGTGGCGCTCGAGCGGGAAATTCGTGTATCCAGCACTTTTGTTGTGTTTACAGTCTGCTCGAGCGGGGTTTTGCACGCTCGAGCGAGGACTTGTGTCACACACTCGAGCGGGTGTCGAGCGCCCATCGAGCGTGATTTTCACACATCCAGTACTTTTGCAGTACGCTCGAGCGGGAAAGTTTACACTCGAGCGGAGCCTTTTGTTTGCATGTGTGCTCGAGCGGGGAAACCCACGCTCGAGCGGGACTCTGTTTTCTAAAAATTCTGAAAATGTTTTAAAGTGCATTTTTGCATCCTCATTTCATTCTAGGCATTCTTAGGCCTAGTTTAAGGCATCTTAATGAGGATATTGATGTAGAACCACACCGAGGCAAATTAGAGATTAAGTTATTATTTTCCCAACTGTGTAGCTTAGTGTGTGTTCACTCTGTAACTGTGTAGGGTTGGCATCCGAGAACGCGTACTAGCTTATCTGTAGCCCAGAACTCTGTGAGTGATAATGTTGAAAAGATATGTTCAATTGAGATTATTTTCTGAACAAATGACTGTACTGCTTTATGAAATGTGTAACAAGCCCGCGGGGGACCTCGCTACAGCTCAGACTCGATTCGTGTCACGGTTCTTAATCTGAACCAAAGAGTCCAAATCTGGCAAATCGTTTTGAGAAAATAGATTTTTGAAAGAAGTGCCAAACATGGACTGCTTTGCCAGATACAGAGTCGCCACCTAAATATTTTATTTTGGGAAATTTAGGAAACCCTGACTCGTTGCCTAAGGCCACGTGTCCGTCATCACCAAAGTTGCCTCGGCTCGGGAACTTGGGTACGATTGGGGAAGGTCACTTCGTGAGCACCCCCGCTCGCCCGATCAAAGATCGGCCTCTACTAACCATGATATCTATTTTTGAAAACTTTGTATGTCCTTATTCCGGTTATTAGCCTAGGTTACTATGTGACGCACACAGCATATAAGTATAGACTGGGTTGCTCGAATTGGAACAAAACATTTCATGTTTGTTTATTTGAAAGATGGTTTGCTACTCGCAAGTAGGCTTAAAATGCAGATTTTGCCACCCGCAGGTGGGCTTAGAAAAAGATGGTTTTGCCACTATCTAGTGGGCTTAAAACTCACAGTCAATGATTTGTTCCAATTTAAACAACCCAACCTTCACCCACAGGCATTCAGGCAGTTATATCACATAAGCACATAGCCTCATGGTAAGCATGCTATTCATGGCAGTCACTCACACGCATGCAAGGATGCTAAAGCATAAAACTCACCGAGTACTCCAAGCCAAAATAGAAACTATATTAGAAATCATGCATGATCCTAAGTATACAGAAATGCCCAATGCAGCGCATGCAAAATGCAACTATAGCAGGCTCGGCTATTCTAAACATGGCATATGGAATGCTATAGCTAACACGTATTCAACTTTGAAATTGAAATACTATGCAGTTAGTATGGTGCGCCGAGCCCGGTGCATGCAAAACAGATGAATGAATGCAAACATGCTATCATACTGTATGCTAATTGAAATATGCCCTAATCTAACCATCATAAGCGGATAAATAAAAGGGAAGAAAGACGTGGGGTTGGAAGACATACATCACACTCACGCACACTTATTACAATTATGCCCTCGCACAGAGGGTCCGAACAAATATACAGTCCCGAATACAAGAATATTACAGTCCAAATAAATATTACAGTCCAAATAATATACAAATTCCTAATTAATTAATCAAATTAACTAAGAAAACTGTAAAACTGGCGTGCAAGCCAGGGACTGCCTTGCTTCTGATGAACGATGCATGTCTGGGTTGCCTTGCGCGGAAATCCACTGGGATGCCCCAATTAGCCTCTGTTTTGTGATTTTTCTTGGAAAGCGCGCCAAACTCCGGAAGTTTGCTGATTCTTCATTTGCTGCAACAGAGAGCAGGAAAGGGGCATAGCAATGTATTTTCACAGATATATGCATGCCTCGATCCTCGTGCCACCAATCACGCATATCGATGCATGATGGCAGAGGAGTCGAAATGTGCAACTCAATATAGAATGAATGCACGTGTAAACATAACAAGAACCTAACTCCATCATGGATGATCCGGAGTGTCGGTGACTTGGAATTGAGACACGTTCTGTCACTCGGAGTACGAAACGCACCTCGTTTCCCGTGCCCGGGCTAACTCCTATCCCGAACACGATGTAATATGCATGACATGCATGAAATGCAACTAAGATACAGCCTGACATGCACAATGCTATGAAAATGAGATGTCTCAAAATGCGTGCACACGGGCACGCAAACCGAGGAAAATGACTGAATGCGATCTAAGATACAACCTAGTATGCACTATGCTGTAAAAATGAGATGCCTCGAAATGCGTGCACACGGGCACGCAAACCGAGAAAATGACATACGCAATGTAAATGACATGGAAATGTGATATGGGCTTACACTAACATGAGAGAGCCTCAGCCACACTCACATAAGAGGCCGATGGATGAAAATGAAGTGCCTCGAAATGCGTGCACACGGGCACGCAAACCGAGGCAATGGCATACGCAATGCAATATGGCTAAAATGGCATATAGAATGCAACATGGACTTACACTAACATGAGAGAGCCTCAGCCACACTCACATAAGAGGCCGATGGATGAAAATGAAGTGCCTTGAAACGCGTGCACACGGGCACGCAAATCGAGGCAATGGCATATGCAATGCAATAACATGGAAAATGATATGAAAACATGCTAATGGAATTTCAGCACTGAAATGTGGGGGAAAACAGCCCCGAAATGAGGCGAAAGTACACCCGATGCATGGAATCTCTCCCGAAATGCAAAATTAGGCACATAGAATGAACTACAGTTATACAAAGCATGCATAATTGGTACATGGAATGAAAAGACAGAAGAAAGGTGGCCCCAAAATAAGCATTTTACCAGTACAAATCATGGCCAAACAGCAAGCAAAGATAGGGCAACAATGGCATGCAAAAATAGGGGCCAAGAGAGGGCAATGAAACAAGTGGTATATGTAAAACCCAAACTGAAAAATGCCCTTCTACAACACTGAAGAGGGACCAAAAATATGCACATTTACAGTTTATGACAGCCCCAAAATCAGTATACAAACATGCTAGAAATGCAATGCAAAATGAGGCTCAAAAGTGGCTATAACACAAAGTATACAAAATATTCATCAAACAGCCAAAGACCCTTAATGAAACATGAAGAATGGGCCAAAATAAGACTATTTTTAGTTCTGCAAAATGACTAAAAACTGAAGCACAATAGGCTGCCAAGATATGCAAGAAAAGGGGACCAAGGAGGGATATAACATGAAGTAGCATATGGAGGTCCCAAACCATGAAAGGCCCTTAATAAAACATGAAGAATGGACCAAAATAAGACTATTTTCAGTGCTGTAAAATGACCAAAAACCGAAGCATAATAGGCTGCCAAAACATGCAAGAAAAGGGGACCAAAGAGGGATATAACATGAAGTAGCATGTGGAGGTCCCAAACAGTGATGATCCCTTCTTCAATGTTGAAGAGGAGCTCAAAATAAGACTATTTTTAGTTCTGTAAAACGCCCAAAAATGGAAGCATAATGGGCTGCCAAAGCATGCAAGAAAATAGCATTCAAGGAAGATATTGAAGCAAGTGCAATGTGGGGGGCTCAAACAGGGTTGAGCCCTTAAGAAAAAGTGAAAAAGAGCTCAAAATAAGGCCACTTTCAGTTAGGGCCGGAGCTCAAAACAGTAAGCATATATGGCTAAGAAATGTTGCAAAAATAAGCTCAAAAAGGGGGAAATGGTACTCACCCTTGAAGACAAGTCTTTTGTTGCTTCTTGGCTTTGAGAAGTGGTGCCTCTTAGTTTCTGGAAAGCTTCCCAAGTTTCTGGAAATGGAGTGGTGGTGGTGGTGCTTGGTGGTGATGAAGAAATGGGGTAGAACTTAGGAGTTTTTGAGAAAATGAGAGAGATAGAGGGAGATTTGGATGCCTATGCTTGAAGCAATTTTTTCTAACCCCTAATACAAGTGTTGGAGGCTGCTTATAAGGACTAAGGAGAGGGGGAGCATGGAGAGAAAGGGTGGGGGAAAAGGACCAAGGCTTTCCCCCAAAAGGTGTCCCCCGGATTTAGATATTTCTGGGGGACAACAGCTATACAGCTGTAAAGTATACTTTGTGAGGATCATGAACGGCCACCTTTCAAAGCTGCAGGTGGCCGGCCGGCCACCTCCCCTAGCCGGCCGGCTAGGGGTCAAAAAGGTCAAGTTGATTTTCTGGCCGGCCACCACAAAAAGGTGTCCTCCCAGGTACCCTCATCACAACCCTGTTGTTCGAATTTGGAAACTTTAAAACAGGAGAGAGAATAGGCCATTTTTAGGAGGGGTTCAAAAGGGTCAGGTGAAATTTTTGGCCGGCCATATGATATTAGGATCCTCCCATGTGTGTACAACACAAATATGTGGTTTGGGGTTGAAGAAAGTGGCCCCAAGGTGTTCAACATTGGCTCGGAAGTGAGAAAAACGGGCGCCGGAGGGCGAAAATGGAATATAACTGGTTGCCAAGATAATTGCTGGCCTTCCACCCTCCAGTGACCTTCCTGGTGATAAAACAGAGGTACCTGCCGAAAATGAACGAAAATCGATGCAAAACGAATGCTCGGGGGCCAAAACACGCAGTTCGGGGTCCTGAGAAATGGGCTGTTAAGCACCGAAAGTGGCGTTCGGCCACGAAGTGGGTCTCTCAGACCTCAGTGTCCCTCAAAAGGGAGTAAATAAGATGTATGCCAAAATTTAGAGCAAACGGAGATGGTTAAGCGGTTCCGAACCGAGGCACACGGCCAACGGTCCCGAAAAACCGGAAACCGGGCTCCGAAATGGGCAAAATGGCCTACGGCCACCAAATGTAGCCCACGGCCACTGAGAGATGGTCTACGGGACCTCTCCCTCCCCTCAGGAAAAGAAACAGAGAAAATCGAGCCTGGTTCGCAAACCGAGGCAAAGCACAAAAGAGGGTTCGGAAGTCCGGAGGCAGGGTTCACAGCCGAGACTCTGGGACTTCTGAATGAGCATAATATGCAGTATCACCGAGCGCTCAACTGGTGATGTCTAAGTCTTAAGGTCGGTCAAAAATGGGGTGTCTACAAAATGACACTGTTTACTGAATGAATGTTTGTCCTATTTGTGAACTGTATTCGTGGCATCTATAGCAATATACTATTACTGAACTGTTACTGCTACTGTTACAGAGATCTCTGTCAGTTCCCACGTTTGGAACCATTACTGATGGCCATCATTGACTGCTCGGTCTGTTAAGACCTACTGTACTATTTTGCTATTTGGTGTGCCACATATGACTATTATAGTTTCTGAATTACTGTGTGGCATAATTTATGAGCCACAAACTGAATGACTGATATACTGTTTAAATGACTGTTTTCAATACTGAAAGGATATTCATTCTTAACTTCTTTACGCATATGTTATTCACTGGGCTTTAGCTCACTGCTCATATATATATGTAGGTGTACAGGCACCGGACCGTTGCTAGAAGCGTCAGGGTAAACTCCAGTTTTGTCAAGCCAACTAACGTGCCTCACTGAGAGGTTCCAAGTCCTTCAAGCTAGGGCTTTTGGGGTGTTTTAGTTTTCCCCCTTTTTGTTTATGTTATGTATAGACTGAATGATGTTGTACTGTACTGTTCTAATAGGGATTAAGTCCCCGTCTTGAATGATTGTATATATTGTACATACTGTTTTGGTATGATTGTATATATATATATGAAAAGTCTTTTGCATACAGACTGTCACAGCTCATTGGACATCTTTTAATTACTGTTTTGGCTTCCGCTAGCCCCTGTACTCTGTATTACTGTATTCCTGTTAAGCTGGCCTTCAGTAATCTCGGATTCTTGACCGGTTACGGTACTAAACCCATAGGGGTGGGTTTGGGTCGTGACAGTTAGAGACCAGTTTCTCTCCCTGAAAACCACTTTTCTTCCCTGCCAGCCAATTTTCTGGTCGACCAGCTGGTCTTGGTCACCAAAAGTGGTCGGCAGCCATGCCATCACCTTGCTTTCCTTGTGCAGACCACTCCTCCCCCTTGCCGACCACTTTGTCTCCTTGGAGACCACTTTCACTGGTCGGCCGACCAGTGTAAGTAGCTGGCCGACCACTTTAATTGGTTGGCAGCTTTCTTGCATTTTCTACAGAGGCTGTGGATGCCAGCTGTGCCAGTTGGAGAGCACAGATTACATCCTCTATACACGTGTATGGAGGGATTGCACCAAGCTCTTAGCTTCTCTAAGAAGCTTGAAGCTTGGAGTTCTATAAGAGGGAGGCTCTCTCTCCCTTTTCCAGGTTCAGAAAAATTTCATGAGAGCAATACATATATCTCCCTCTCTATATCCCTCTCTCTCTCTCTCTCTATAGTTGTGCCTTAAAGTGTGTTGTTTCTTCACTTTTGCACTACAAATCCTAGCCACACACCACCATCTCTAAGCTGAGATTCTTGGAGGTGGCATTTGGGTCATAAAAGCTGGTTGTGGGCTGAAAAAGGTGCTGTTGTTGCAGTGCTTCAAGGGTAACCCCTTTTCCTTTTTTTTAAGCTTTGTTTTGGTTACTCTTTGAGCCATCTTTGCATGTTTTTTTGGGCTTAGATTTCAACTATAAAAAGCTTTATTTTCCAGTGTTTGAAATGCTTGTTTAAGGCCTCTTTAGTGTTGGGGTTGGTCCACCCCCTTTTGTGCCTTATTTTGCCTTGTTTTGAGCCATCTCTTTAAGCCTTTGAGATCACCTGCTCTTGGCCTTTTAACCACTGAAAGCCAGTGGATTTTCAATGGTAGAAATGTGGTCTTGAGGCCTAAAATGAGAGGGGGTGGTCCCCTCTCTTCTTGTCTTGTTTGTGTGCATAGAGGGCCTATCACATGAGCATGTTTTTACACTCCTTTGTGGCCTTGTTTAAACTTGTTTTTTTGACTTTTTGGACCTGATATGACTCTGTTTTTGGCTGGTTTGGTTGTCTCTTGAGTGCTTCATACATTTGTAGTGTAATTCTACATTGCTAGCCTAACATGCTCTATGCTTTGGACGATCATTCTAGCCTATTTTGACTACACTCCAGCATGATTTTGTCCATGTTTTTCCATGCTTAAGCTTTGTTTTAAGTGTTTTGGGCCATGCATGCCTTGCTTTGTATAGCTATGGTGCAATCTTGCTTATTGGCTTTGAGTTTCGAAGTCTCTAGCATGCTTGGAATGTGATGTTTGCATGGTATAGCCTCAGTTTTCACATGATTTCAGAGCATATTTCATTGCCACACTCTCACATTTTTCACTCCTTCAAGGTGTTTGAAAGTTGTGTCTTCATGCCTTGTTTGTGAGCCAATGTGTATGCATGTTTGCCTAAGCTCTTGAGCTCCATTTCAGCATGTTCTTGACCCTTAACTTGGCATGGTTAAGCTCTATCCAGAGCTGGTTTAGTAGGTTAAGCTTAGTATTGCATGCTCCTTATGTATTGCTCTTAACTAGCCTTATGCTCTAGGCCTTCTAGCATGCCTCATTTGTGTTGTTTGGATGATTTGACATCATTTAACACTTCATTTTAGAGCATGTAGCATTGCTATATTCTCATGCACGTCACTCTTCAATGTTCTTGAAAGTTGTGCCTTTATGCCTTACTTGCGAGCCGTGAGTTGAATGTGCATTCCTTGCTCTTTGTGCCTAGGTTTTGTTGAGTTTTGGCCACCGTTTTGAACTATCTCAAGTCTATCCATGTTTGGTTTGGCCATTTGAGTATTGTCTTGCATGCTTCATGTATGATGCACTTCATTTGCCTTGAGGCCTTAGCTTTTAAGGTTGCCATGCATGCATTGTTTGCATGATAGGATCTTGAGCATGCCATTCTAGTACTCATAGAAGAGCATATTGTTTACATGTTGTTACATAGCATTGCATTTTGTTACCTTGCATTGTGTTCGCATGTTGCTATATTGCATTGTGTTTGTCTGCCATTAGCATTGATAGGTTGATCATGCTTGTGTTGTGTTGCATTGTGTTTGGGTAGGGTGTTAATCCAAACACGAGAAACGAGGGACGTTTCATACTTCAAGTGATGAAACGTGCCTCATTTCTCGGTCGCCGACCCTCTTGATCAAGTATGATAGAGGTTAAGGCTCTTATTTGTTGTTTGTGCATTCATCGACATTGAAATGCGCAAACTTGGCTCCTCGGCCACCGTGCATTGCGATGCTTGGTTGGTGGCCCGAGAGTCGAGAACCACACCTCTTTGAGCTTAAGAAATGATAGGGAGGGTGGTCGTACACACATATCTTGCAAATACACTGCTGTGCCCCTTTTTGTTCTCTATTGCAGCAAAATGGAGCTTGGCAGGATTTTCTGGTCGGCAGACCAGAAAAAGTGGCTGGCCGACCACTTTTTATGGTTTGCAACAAGTTTGGGTGGTTGGCAGGTGGTCTACACCACCAAAAAGTGATCGGCAGCCTTCCTGGAAGTCTCCATGATGGAGTAGAAGCTATCTGGAGGCTTTTGCAGTGTTCTGAGATCTAATGCAAATAGAGGCAAGTTGGGCCATAGCGATGGATTTCCGAGTGAGGTGACCGAGCATGCATGCACCCCTCGCTCTGAGGACCTCTTCTTGATGCTTTACTTAGCTGCTTTGCTTAGTTAGCTAGTTTAATGGTTTTGTACTTAATTAGTTAATCCGTTTAGCCATTCATTTATTTTGTAATAATTAGTTAACTAGGATTAGTTAATTAGTTTTGTTTTGTAATAATTAGTTTAATTAGCTTAGATTAGCTAGTTAGCTTATTATTCGGACTCTCCATCGAGAGGGCACAATTGTTGTAATAAGTGTGCGTGTGTGTGATGCATGTCTTTCAACTCCCATTTCTTTCTCCCTTTTACTTAACCGCTTTTGATGGTTAGTTTAGGGTAATTTTCAATTAGCATCCTTATGCTCGCATGTTTGCATTCATTCATCTGTCTTGCATGCACCGGGCTCGGCGCATCATACAAACTGTATTGTATTTCAATACCAATTTGAATACGTGTTATCTAGTTGCATTCACATGACATCTTAGAATAGCCGAGCCTATCTTAGTTGCATTTTGCATGTGTTGCATTAGGCATTCTTAACATAACTAGGATCATGCATCGATTTCTAACATAGCTTCTGTTTTGGTTCAGAGTACTAGGTAAGCTTTTACGCTTTAGCATCCTTGAATGCGTGTAAGTGTTGCCATGTTTAGCATGCTTTCCATGAGGCTATGTGCTTAACTACTATAACTGCTTGAATGCCTGTGGATGGAGGTTTGATTGCCTGAATTGGAACAACTCGATGATTATGAGTTTTAAAGCCCACTTGAAGTGGCAAAATCATATTTTTCTAAGCCCACTTGAGGGTGGCAAATCCGCGTCTTAGCCTACTTGCGAGTAGTACCTTTAAATCACTTTAAAAAACAAACATGAGTTGTTTTGTTCCAATCCGCGTGGTTGAGTCTACACTTGTATGTTGTGCGCATCACATAGTATGCTAGCTAATAAACCGGAATAAGAACACATGTGTTTTCAAAAACAACATATCTTGTTAGTAGAGGCCGATCCTTTGATCAGGCGAGCGGGGGTGCTCATTTCATGACCTTCCCCCTTCGTACCCAAGTTCCCGAGCCAAGGCAACTTTGGTGATAACGGACGCGTGGCCTTAGGCACGAGTCAGGGTTTCTTAAATTTTCCAAAACAAAATATTTAGGTGGCGACTCTGAAATCTGGTAAAGCAGTCCATGCTTGACACTTCTTGATAAAAATCAATTTTCCAAAACGATTTGCTGGATTTGGACTCTTTGGTGATTTATCAGTCTCACATTACACTTTGTGAGATTAGATTCAGAACCGCGACATGAGTCCGAACTGTAGTAGCTAAGAACTACGATTTGAGCCCTCGCTCGCGGAGCGGAGTTCTGGGTGGTCTACAATGAGCCACAGCCCAGTAGGAATCATCTAACACTGTATATGAAACTTAGCAAAGATATAAGTACAATTGCATAAATAATGTTTGTGTCAAAACCTTTCACAATTATACATATATTCATCAAATTCCAATGTAAAGCCTTTGTTCATTCACTTTTAATTCTCATTCCATTCACTTATCTGTCCCCATTCATGGTTTAGTATCATTATTCGTCAACAATCAAACTAAGATTTACAACTTAATGAATATCAAATCATACAACACATATGCATAAAACACTTCAAATTTCCATTTCACGAATATTTTGTCCATGGGCAACCGTCAAATGGGACCCATGTAAACGTAGACTATACAAGCACTACAATTGCCATTTTACGAATATTTCGTCCGCGGGCTAGGCACCCATGTATAATTTCTGGACTTTCACTCAGGACACTCCGGCCAACTTAATTATAGTGGAGTCTAACCCCTTTCTCCTCCCAAACAAATATCCATACATATGCAATGTATTTAAAAGATAATTAAACATGAAGCACATCCACTTTCTACTTCCAAACAAACATACATATGCAATGTATATAACTATGGTCATGTTCAATGACAACCATCAAAAGATTAGTTTCCGTTTACCTAATCCACATGCAATTTCTACAACAATCCAAAGCTATCCTCCACCGATAGCTCAATACAATTATCTCTAAACAGATATTTAATCTCAATAGAAAATTTATTCAAAACTTTCCGAAGAATAAGTTAATACATAACCAATTCCACCATTTATATCAATACCCTCTCAATTCCACATTTTCAATGTCAATTCCAATTTTTGTACAAAATAATAGTTTGACCCAATTTGGGCAATTTTCCCATTTTTCCCAAATATTAGCCAAGTGCCAAAATCATCAAATTAGACATAGCACAACATCATTTTCAAACCCCACAAACATTAATTTCATCTACACCTAAATCCCCTCTTTGTATTTTATACCTTAAACCCTAGGTTTGTTTAAAATACCACAAATCACACCATCGTTACACAAAAGACAAATAACTAAGCTAAATATCATATAAAAGTGTAGAAAGATCCCTACCTCAAAGGAAGAAGATGAACCACACAAGAGACAAACTCCAAGAGTGCCGAAACCCACTTCTTTTCGGAACAAAGTGTAGATCTTGACAAGCTCTATCTTTTTGTCGAAGGCATATGGGTGAAAAGATCAATGGATCTAGATGAAATTTAAGAGAGAAGATGAATTCTACAGAGAGAGGCTTAAGAACAAACTTTTTGGTGAGTTTTAGAGAGAGAGAGAGAGAGAGATAAGAAAAGGTGATTCAAAATGTCATCTTCTCGGATTAAATATACGCAGTCCGCTCGAGCGTGGGAAGCCCTGCTCGAGCGTCAGACATAGACTCCCGTTCGAGCGTGAAACTGGATGCTCGAGTGTTGAATGCACTCACTCAGTATCTGAAGACTTGCAAAAAATGCTGAGAGTTGTAGAATCCCGCTCGAGCGTGGGAATGGACACTTGATCGAAGGAGCCAAATTTGTGAAGCTCGCTCGAGCGTGAGAATGCCTACTCGAGCGGGGAGACCAAAATCTGGGTAACACAGGTTTTGAAAAGGAAGCAACCAACTTGTTCCAAACACACAATTACAACCCGACAACCAAAAATAGAGGGGGAAATAAGGGAAACAAGATATGAATGACCTTTTTAACCTATACAACTGGAGTCCTGAATACCACAAGAGACGGGTTTAAACCAGAATCGTTATACAGCGCATTCACCGTCGCTTCTGTTGTCCTCCTCTTCCTCCTCCTCCTCATCCCTCTCTCTTTCTTTTCTCGCGCTTTGTATATCGGTCCGGTACGACCTTCAATTGTCCTGGCATTAGTTCCAACCAATTCCTACAATGGTCCGACACGACCATAAACTGTCTCTCAGCATTAGTTCCAGCCAGTTTCTATATCGGTCTGGCACGACCTTAAATTGTCCTGGCATTAGTTTCAGTCAATTTCTACAATGGTCTGACGTGACATTAAACTGTCTCCAGGCAATAGTACCGGCCTCTGGTCTATTTCAAGCGCCCTTGCGCTCCCGTTCGAATTTTGCAATCTATTTGTCTTTTATTTTATTTAGTTTTATTTCATGTTTTAGTTTCTCTCGCCAAACTCAAGATGTTTATCCTCATTGAGTTGGGGGGGGGGATGCTAATGTATATGTGGTATTCCTAGATATATTAGGTATTGATTCCCTAGATATATTTAGGAATAGCCATAGTTAGGATACTTTTTCTCATAGTTATGTTTAGAGTAGGATACTCTTTCTCAGCCTATATATACAGGCCTTTTATTGTATAGGATTAATTCAATACCCTATAAAACATTAACAATGATCATATCTTTCGTCGTTGCACCACCACGTTCTTTTTACGGATCTCTCCACTCGTCGGTGGTGTCCTCGTTGTCGCCGACGATATCTTCTGTAATGGAAGGTCTTCTATGGCTACGTCTAACTATGCTGTAGAGAGAGAGAGAGAGAGAGAGAGAGAGAGAGAGGTGAAAAATGTCCAGGCCAACCATGTGTGTGTGTATATAAAGATATATAGAGAAAGAGAAAATAATAGGGTTTTCTAGAGAGGGATGGAAAACAGCATAGATGGAGTGCTGGGTTTGAGATCTAGCATTAATCATTGATTTCTAGTTTTTTCTACTACGTTTGTTTGCTAGAATAGTATTGGAAAATAAATTTGATTGACGTGAATCTTTGAATTTTGTTTGTTTTGGACATGTTGCTTAATTCAGGAAAGTTGAACTTTTTTGTTTTTTGGGGAATTAAATCAAATTTGGATCCAAACAGAGATCTACAACATACATACATACAAATAAATTTGGATCCAATGTTGGGTTTCAAACCAACATCTCTCTCTTATTTTTTTTGTTTTTTCTTTTTCTCCACAAAGATGTCAAGTCTTGAATGGAGGTCTTTGATGAAGAGTTAGCCAGATCTGAATTCGAAAAGTGAAAGGTTCCTTCGGTGATGATCTGTTGCTTGAACAGATAAAAAAATTTAAACATAGATTGAATTTCAACATATAGGAATTTCAACAGATAAAAATTTTAACAAATAAAAAATTTAAACAGATAAAAAAGTCAACAGATAAAAAAATTTAAACATATAAGAATTTTAACAGATAAAAATAATTTCAACAGATAGTCAATGAAAAGTTAAACAGATAAAAAAAAGTCAAGGAATAAATTTGGAAACAAAATATATTTTTTAGGACTTCTCACCATACTATTACACAAAGTGTGAACCTCTCATCAACAAAAAATATCCCTTAGACCTAATGCCTTATACCCTCCTTATGTTAGATTTATCACTAATTAACTCTAAAAAATATCCACTAGATCTAATGCCTTGTACCCTCCACAGGTTTGACTTTTCAATACTTAACTCTTTATTTAAACTATTTTTGCCTAATAAATTACAAACAGATAAAAAATGATAGTGAAAGGTTTCTTTAGTGATGATCTATTGCTTGACCAAATAAAAAAATGAACATATAGAAAATTTGAACAAAAAAAATATTTCAACATATAGGAATTTCAACAGATAAAAAAATTCAACAGATAATTTTTTTTGAATAGATAGGAATTTGAACAGATAAAAAATTTCAACAGATAGAAATAATTTCAGCAGATAGTCAACGAAAAATCAAACAGATAAAAAAAGTCAAGGGATAAATTTGGAAACAAAATGTTTTGCAGGATTTCTTACCAAACTATTACACAAAGCGTGAACCTCTCATTAACAAAAAAATATTCCTTAGACCTAATGCCTTATATCCTCTTTATATTGAATTTATCACCAATTAACCCTAAAAATATTCACTGGATCTAATGCCTTGTACCATTCGTAAGTTTGACTTTTTAACAATTATCTCTTTATTTAAACTATTTTTACGTAATAAATTATAAAAAGAAATTATACCAATCAATTTGACAAATCCTCAAAATAAAAAATATATATTATAAACTAAAAAAATGTTTCATTCACACAAACCTCTCAAACAACGTGACAAGAAAAAAATAAATTAATAATTTACATTGTTACACTTTTTTTTTCCCCAAAAACCTTCTAACCAACCCTAGCTCATCATTGGAAGGTTTATAAGAAAGAAATTATGTGTATGTAGCATTGTTATACAAACAACACTGATGAAATACATGACACAACCACGGACGTTGCGACATTAACAAGAGTTCACAAAAATTAGGACAAAAACAGTTAAAGCTGCCACTGCCTAACTCACCCGTCCTCCTCATTTATGGATCAGTAATATTGCGAAACAACCTTACTAACTCATAAATTATTTAAAATATTTATTTTTTGATTTAAATTTATTTTATATATAAATTTTATATTATATGAATTAATTTTCATCACATAATTACTCATCGAGAATTTTTTGGATGAATTAATCTGGTACTATAGACTTATTGTTTATGGATGGATATTGGGTAAAACAAACAATTAGTCCTAAAATAAATTCGGATAAATGATTTTTTAAAAAGTGATTTTAGAAATTATATTTTGCCCATTAAGTTTGTAGTCATATAACAAATAACTTATTTTATTAATAAATCATCAATTTAATATTAATTTTTAATAATATTTAAAATATATTTTAATTAATAATTTAAGTAATTTTATTATTGTATATGAGAGTAGTTAGACATTTTATTTTTACCGTTTATTTTGTTAAATAAAAAATTTAGACAATGAGTTATTTGTAATTTTTAGAATAACAGGAGAAGATTCATGTTTTAAATAAATCTTAAAGAGTGTATTTGTAATTTATAACAATGGAAGGGTTAGTTTGAAAATGTCTTTCAAATTAATGGTCCAGATTTGTGTAGATTTAAAAATAATGGCTCAAATTTACTCTTACAAATATCTCTCTCACAACTATCTTCAATGGTCTAGATTTGTCTAATTTAAAAACAATAGCTGAGATTCAAAAAGAGATTCAATGGTTTAGTTTTATCTAAGAAATAAGATTCAATGGTTTAGATATGTTTACCTATCAACTCTTACCAACCCACCCACTGCACTTTTGGCTCCATTTGGCTAAAATAGCTACAAAAAACAAAATAGGTTTTTTAGCTCAATAAGACAAAACATCACATCTAATCCATAATCATTACATTATTTTTTCTCACAAAAAAGCCATAATTCCTTCCCAAACGAGACTTTTTAACCCCAGGCTAAAATAGCAAAAAAGTCAAAAAACTAAAAAGCCAACACACTTCCCAAACGAACCCACTCACTGTGAAAGAAGGAAGAACAACGGAAAAACAAAGTTATGAAGGAAGATCAAAGCTTTGAAGGAAGAAAAAAGCTCTTTGCATTCCTTTTCATTTGTTCTCCACTATCACCAGGCAAGGCACTCTTATCTCCTCACTTTCTTTTTGTTTTTCCATTCATTTTTTTTTACCTCCTTTTTTTTTCAAGTTCATAGCTCTATTTTTTTCCTTTTGTTTCTGGACATGGGTTTCATCTCGTCATGCATTAAAATGACATGTCCCAGACATGCATCATCTTTTTACCTTTTTTTTTTTTTTGTTGATGCATCATATAATATGCCAAACAATAAAGAAGTGGACTATTGAGAGCTAATGTTAAAAAAGTGATCTTGGGACGTGGTGGACTATAAAGAAGTGAAGTAATGAATATCAAAATGAAAGAATGAATGGATTTCCCATGTAGAATTTTCCTCAAAAACATCAATTAACAAATCCATACAGAGCTAATGTTGTGACAACCCTCACCACTGATTAGTGTTAATCTATGATTAAGCATGTTAACTGACTGATTGACTGAAATTCTGAACTGATTGATTTAGTGTATTAGTTTAAATGCATTTCTATCTGTTGACCGTTAAATGATCTGTTCATGTTTTATGTTTTAAACTATAAATAGAAGGTCTTATCGGCGGCCGAATCTGAAATTGATTAGTGTTTTATGCTAATTAGAATTTATGTGATTTTATGGCATGTTTAATTGAAATTTGATTTGGAATGATTAAATTAGATTTAATAATGTTAAATTACATAAGTTGGCTTTATTTACCTAATTGCCATTGAGTGGGTTATGCTAGACCACTACTTCTCTCACCTTTAGCATTGTTTAGCACTATTTCTTCAGCCTTATTCTTAGAGCAAACCGACTAGGGGGAGAGAGAGAGAGAGAGAGAGAGAGAGAGAGAGAGAGGGAGAGCTTGATTTCATCTTGTTTTGCTTGGAAATTTAGAGAAATTGAAGGAGTCTAGCATATTTGAGCTTCTACACTTGTAATTCAAGGTCTAAGGTAGAGGACCATCGTCTTGAACTTGTATTTAAGTTAGTTCTTGCATGGTTCTTGATATATTGAAGAGTAGAGTCAAGAATTGGCTTAATATGTTGAATTGAGTAGGAATTCATGCATGCATGTTCATATTGTTAAGTTTTGAAGTTGTTTCATGAGGATTTCTTCATGCATGTTCATATTTTTGGTCTTGACCCATGAACTCACCATGTTTTGAAGTTAAACATTGTATTTGATCTTGTTTTGTAGCATTGGTGTTCCTAGGAACCCATGCATGTGTTGAATTTACATTGTTCTTCATGTTCATGAAAACTTCTTTGAAATTGGGTTCAATTGAACTACCTTTGGGCTTTGATTTCTCAAATTGATCTTTGAAACATGTCATATTTTGAGTTTACAAGTGTTTTTCAGAAAATTAGCCCAAAAGGATTGAATTTGATGCTTTAAAGTTGAGTTTTGAGCTTGAGGTTCAAATCTGGAAATTCTAGATTTTGGACTCACGCTCGAGCGGGGAACTCCACGCTCGAGCGTACACACTGAGTTCAAACAGTCCGCTCGAGCAGGGAAATGCGTGTATCCAGTACTTTGCCTATGTTTATAGTCCGCTCGAGTGAGGGAATGCACACTCGAGCGAGGGCATGTGTCTTATGCTCGAGCGGGGATCGAGCGTCCGTCGAGCGTGAATTGCATGCATCCAGTACTTTTGCATGATTTTACAGTCTGCTCGAGCGGGGGAAACCACGCTCGAGCGGAGCTCCTTTGTTCTACATGTCCGCTCGAGCATAGAAAGCCACGCTCAAGCATGGACCCCTGTTTCAACAAATTTTGAAAAGTGTTTTTAAGTGCATCTTTGCATCCTCATTCTAAACTAGGTATTCTTAGGCCTAGTTTAAGGCATTTTAATGAGGATATTGATGTAGAACCACACCGAGGCAAATTAGGGATTAAGTTATTATTTTCCAACTGTGTAGCTTAGTGTGTGTTCATTCTGTAACTGTAGGGTTGGCATCCGAGGACGCTCTAGCTGCTTATAGCCTAGTGCTCTGTGAGTAACAATGTTGTAAAGATATGTTCAATCATGAATATTTTCTGAATGACCAACTGTACCGCTTTTTGAAATGATATTTTTTACTGAATGAATGTTTGTCCTATTTGTGAACTGTATTGTGGCATCCATAGTAATTTACTGTTACTATACTGCACTGCTACTGTCACAAAGATTTCTGTCGGTTCCCATGTTTAGAACCACTACTGTTTACTGATATGATGGTCATCAACTGACTGTTCGGTCTATTAAGACCTACTGTACTATTTTACTATTGGATGTACCACATATGACTATTATAGTTTCTGAATGACCGTTATGGCATGAATTATGAGCCACAAACTGAATGACTGATATACTGATAAATGACTGTTTTCAATACTGAAAGGACATTCATTCTTAACCTCTTTACGCATATGTTATTCACTGGGCTTTAGCTTACTGTTTTTATATATATATATATATATATATGTAGGTGTCCAGGCACCGGATCGGAGCTAGGGGCGTGGGGTTTAAACTCCCTTTTTGTTATGCCAACCATCGTGCCTCACTGCGAGGATCCAAGTGCTGCCAAGCTAAGGCTGCTTCGGGGTGTTTTAGATACCTCCATTTTTTTGTCTTTGTTTTGTATAGACTGTATAGACTGTTACTGCACTGTTATGGTAGGGATTTGGTCCCTAACCTGAACACCTGTATATGATGTATGTATATACTGTTATGGTTTGAATGTGTATATGTTTAAAAAGTCTTTTTGCATACAGACTGTCACAGCTCATTGGACATCTTTTATTACTGTTTTGGCTTCTGCCAGCCCCTGTACTCTGTATTACTGTTTTACTGTTAAGCAAGCCTTCGGTAATCTCGGATTACTGGCCGGTTACGGTGCTAAACCCATAGGGGCGGGTTTAGGTCGTGACAAATGTTAACATTAAGAATCTAAAGCAAAAATTAAAAAATAAAAATTATGTGTTGTGTTGTGTTTTGTGCTTAGTTCTTTTTTTTTTAATTTATTTTTTCAATTAAATGAGTTAATGTTAACATTAATTGGGTTAATATTTTCTTTAATAATCAATGGGGTTTCAACACCCACTTCTCTCTTTATCAAACGGGGGTTAAGGAAAAATGGGTTTCATGTTAACAATGGGTTAAGGAAAAATGGGTCTCATAGCTCTTTGTTAACACCCATTGTTTGGTTCTTACCTCTTTGTTTGGTTCTTAGTTCTTTGTTAAGAATCTGAAGCAAAAAAAAAAAAACAAAAAAAACAAAAAAAAAAAAAACAAAAAAAAACCAAAAAAATAAATAAATTATGTGTTGTGTTTTGTTCTTAGTTCTTTTTTTGGTTTTATTTTTTCAATTAAATGAGTTAATGTTAACATTAATTGGGTTGAGATTTTCTTTAATAATCAATGGGGCTTCAACACCCACTTCTCTCTCTATCAAATGGGGGTTAAGGAAAAATGGGTTTCATGTCAATTATTTTTATTTCATATTAATGGATTTAGATTCCAAAAAAAACTCTGAGTTAAAGTTAACATTAATTGGATTGATGTTCTCTTTAATAATCAACTAGTGGAAACCCGTGCTATGCACTGCATGTAAAAAAATTAATAATATATTTTTATACAAAATAATATAAATAGTTAAATTTCTGTATGCAAATTATGAAAACAAAGAAGATTGAAATTTACAATTTAAGTCCTACAATTTTATCACAATTTACTTATTATTTTTTAATTTGTCACAAATTTAATCATGTAACTTTCAACCCCTTGGTAGAATTACAAACTTAGGTGAGTTCAACCCAAACAACTTGAGTTAAGCTTAAATTTTTTTAAAGATTGAACAATATAGTTTTTAATTGAGGACCTATGCGAGCTCAACCTAAACAAGTTGAGTTGAGCTTAAATTTTTTTAAAGAATGAACAATATAGTTTTTAATTGAGGACCAATGCAGAAATTTAAAAATTCAAATTAAATTTGAGTGGACTTGGGCAAAAGCACCAAATAACCTAAGCAATCAAAACAAAATTATATATATAAATATATAAATTATTTGCTAATTTATTTTTTTAAATAATAATAAAATTAATTAAAAGTTTAATATTAATGAACAAAAGAAAAAGCAATATACTTAAGATTTTCAATAGAATTTTTCTTGAAAATATTTTTAAAAAATATACATTTTAGAAAGAGATCATCGAATAAAGGGTTGTTTCGGAAGTGCCATATTAGCTCATTTTATTTTTTTTAATGTTTTTTGGGTCATATCACATCTCTACTTTTTTACACATTTTTTCGTAAAAAGTAAAAAAAGTACACTTAATTATCTTTTTTGGGTCACATCACATCTCTACTTTTCTGTACATATTTTTGTAAAAAGTAAAAAAGTATAATTATTTAGTACTTCCCAAACTATCACTAAGTTGATATTAAAAAAATTTACTTTTTATAATGGCATAAATAATTTAAATACGATTTTTTTAGAAATTATTTTTAATTTAAAAATTACAATAAAATATTAAATAGAATAAAAAAATTTTCTTACAAAATAAAAGTATTTGAATAAAAAAAAGGTAAGAAGAAAATTAATATGGTATTTTCATTTAATCTAAAAATAATTCTAGATGAACAATGTTTGGGATGTCTTAAATAAGTGCACTTTTTGACTTTTTGGACTAAAAAGTTGAGGAAAAAAATATGATTGTTTGGGTTAAATTTTTGACTTTTTATGGAAAAATGTGTATTAAAAAATTGTATAAATTAGTGTGTAGGGAAAAATTAGGATTGAAAGTTGTGCAGCCGTACTTTTTAACTTTTGGTGAATAGTGATAACTTTTTAACTTTTTGAGTAACTTTTTGACTTTTTGGCCACATTTCAAACTTAGGAAAATAAGAAAAAAATTTAATGAACTATCACTTTTAATTAATAAAAAAAAATTATCGTTTCTTTCTAATTAATTTTAGCAAAAGTAACTTTTTAACAATTTGAGCCAAAGATATCTTTATTCTTTATTTTAATTTTTTTAATTGACAATTGAGATAAAAAGAAAAAATCTAACAAAATCTACCATGTTTGGTAAGTACTAAAAAAAAGTTATGTTTTGTTCTTTTGTTACAAAAAAAAAAAAAAACTTATATTAAAAATTATTATTGTTCAAATCCTTATAGTTTAGAAGGATATAATTTTTTTTAAAAAAATAAAATTTATAAAAAACAAGAAAAAAAATAATAACAATTAATAATTTGAACACATGTATTTAAAACAAATTATATTAAGACCAATAATATTATAACATAATGTAGACACCCCATTTTTGACCGTCCTCAAGACTTGGACGTCACCGTTTGAACACTCGGTGATCATCCATGTTTGTGTTCGTCTTGAGTTCTCGGAGGTCTCGGCCACGCGCCTTGCCTCAAGACCTCTCGACTTGCCTGTTTTGTGTTTGGTTTTGTACCAAACACTTGTTGTTTTGCTTCTGAGGGTGAGAAATGGCTTGTTGGCCATCCCCACACCTCACCGGCCATGGCTTGAGGCCACCGGCCCTGTTTTGTTGCTACCGGCCATTGGTTATGGCCGGTCGGCACTCTGTATGGTCGGCCGACCATTGTTTTGGTCAATTTGTCATTTTTGGCTGGCCGATCACCGTTCGTTTGCTTTTAGCAGATATTTTATGCCAGTTGTGATAGTTGGCATCCACTTTGCACCCCCTCCATACACTGTATGGAGGGATTTCACTCTTGCTTAGCTTGTTTTGTAAGCTTTGCAAGAGTGAATCTCTATAAATGGAGGGCTTCTCCTCCCTCCTCAAGGGTTCCAAAAAAGTTCCAGAGCTCTGAGATTAGGGTTAGAGGATTGTGTATCTATTCTATCTCTATATCTCCTTCTCCTTCTATTTTGTGTGTGTTTAAGGTGTTTTTGTTCATAGTTTTGCATACAAAAACCTAGTGCTACACTTTCCTTTAGCTACTGAGGTACTAAGGAGTTATTTTCAGAGTTCTTGAGTTGATCTAAGCTTGGAGAGGCTGCTGGAGCATTGTTTTTGAAAGAGGTCTTCAAGGGTAAGAACTTTACCCCTTTATTCTCCATTTTTGCATAGGATTTTAGCCATCCTTGCATCTGTTTTTAAGTTTAGTGTATAACTATTAAAAGTTCTGTTTTTACTTGCTTTTAATAGTTGTTTAAGGTCTCTTTGAGGTTTGGGGTTGGTTGACCCCTTTTAGGCCTTGTTTGGCCTCATTTTTGTAAATTTTTGGTGAGCTCCGGGACCACCTTGTGTTGGCCTCCTCACCATTGAAATCCAGAGGGATTAGTGGGGATGGTGTTTTGAGGTCCTAAGAAGGAGAGGGCTATCCCCTCTCCTTGTTGTCTTCAATACTTGCCATTTTAGCCTCATGTGTGAGCACCTTTCTTGAGTTCGTGTTGGCCATGTCTTAAGTAGTATTTGTGCTTATTTTGCCATGATATAGCACTATTTTTAGTTGGTTTAGACACACCATGCATGCTTTGCATACTTGTCTTGTAATGCCATGAAATTGCTTTAACATGCTTTGTGCTCTGAGCCTTATTTTTAGCATGATTTTGGCTTAGCTTTGTGAAGCTTTAATGCATGTTTTGATGTGTTTGAGGTCTGATTTTGGTCATTTGGGTCATCCATGACTTACTTTGTATAGCTACCATGCAATCCCCCTTTGTAGGCTTTGAGTATTGGATCCTCTAGCATGCTTTCCTTGCACCATTTCAGTGGTTTGGAACCACTTATCTTGTCATTTCAGTCCATATAGCATGCTTGTATACTTGCATTTATGGCTCCT
Organism: Camellia sinensis; assembly: GCF_055761805.1. NCBI lineage: Eukaryota > Viridiplantae > Streptophyta > Magnoliopsida > Ericales > Theaceae > Camellia > Camellia sinensis. The sequence goes on from NC_138961.1 coordinate 217,091,090, forward strand.
TTGATGCTTCAAAAGGTTTATGTTTTATGCTCCATGTTTGGACCATTATGTATGCTTCCATGTGTAGGCTATTTAGATGCCATCTAAGTGTGTTTCGGGCTTTGTCTCGACCTACATTGGAACTGTTTTGAGTCCCCTCGACCCTTTGGGACTCGCCTTGCATAGCCATGGTTTGATCCCTTAGGATAGCTTTGAGCTTTAGACCTTGGTTGCATGCTTTGATTGCTTTGTTTTAGTTGGTTTGGCACCATCCTTAACATGTTTTTCAGAGTTTGCCATGCTTGTCATTGGTCCATGATCATCTCCTTTTAAGTGTGCTTAAAAGTCCCCTCTTTGTGCTTAAGTGTTGGACCATGTTCACATGCATGTTTGTATCTAAATTTGCCTTCATTTCCATAGCATTTTGGCTACTTATTTAGACATAGCTGAGGCTTGTCCATATTAGTTTAAGTCCACCATTTGCATGTTGTTCAAATGTTGTTACATTGCTTCATGCTCGCATGTTTTGGTTGCATAGTGTTTTGCATGCTCATTGCTTGCATTATTGATTCATGCTTAGCTATATTGCATTTTGTTGCATTGCTTGAGCTATATGACATGTTGTTGCATGCTTAGGTTGTAATGCATTTGACATGCATTCTCTCTTTTAGTTGCCTAACATGTTGTTGCATATTTTGCCATTGATATGTTGTCACATGCTTGCATGTGTGCATGTTTGCCCTCATGTTCATATTGCATGCTTAGCTTGCATGCTTAGGTTGCATTTGGCATGCATACCTTGCCTCTTGAATCCCCATGATAGAGGTTGGGCCCCTTAGGTGTTTGTGTGCATTTCATTTGACATCAAAATGCATAACTTGACACCTCGGACCATCATGCATTGAAATGCATGATTGGTGGTCCGAGGGTCGAGGGCCATCCTCCTTTGAGTCATAAATATGATAAGGAGTGTGGTGGTGCAAACATTTGCTTTGAAATGCATTGCCATGCCTTGTTTGCCCTCTGCTGCTGTCAAAACAGGATTCTGCAGGAAGATATGGTCGACCGACCATTCTCAGTGCCGGCCGACTAAATATTTTTGGCCGAGAGCCATACCAATGGTCGATGACCAGTTTCCCCTGGCCGGTGGTGTTTCCTCTTGGTCGGTGACCTTCCACAGTGATCAGGAAGTGATTCTGGAGCATCATTGGGACTTGCACAATTTTTAGAGGAGCAGAGCAGGGTAAACAGAGACAGCTTGTACATGGTGGTGGATTTCCAAGGGAAGCGGAGCACGCATGCATTGGACCCTCTTCCCGAGGCTGCTTTACCGTTTTATTAGCTTAGTTAATTTGCTTAACTAGTTAAGTGGTCTGTAACTATTTAATTAGCTTGTTAGTTAGCTAAATTTGTATTATTCGTTTGGTCCCTCCGAGAGATGGCGAATTGTGTAATAAGTGTGCGTATGTGTGATGCATGTCTTTCAACCCCCACTTCTTTCTCCCTTTTACTTGCTTGCTTTTGATGGTTTGTATTAGGACATATTTCAATTAGCATCCTTATGCTATGCATGTGTGCATTCATTCATTTGTATTGCATGCACCTGGCTCGGCACATCATACTAATCACATAGTATTTCAAATCTAACTTGAATACATGTTATCTGTTGCATTTCACATGCCATCCATAGAATAGCCGAGCCTATCTGAGATTGCATTTTGCATGTGTTGCATTAGCCATCTTAACATGAACTAGGATCGTGCATTTGATTACTAACTAGTTTCTATTTTTGGCTTGGAGTACTAGGTAAGCATTTATGCTTTAGCATCCTTGCATGTGTGTGAGTGTTGCCATGACAGTATGCTTATCATGAGGCCATTTGCGTATGTGATGTAACTGCCTGAATGCCTGTGGGTGAAGGTTGGATTGCTTGAATTGGGACAATTCATTGAAATCTGTATTTTAGCCTACTTGCGAGTAGCAAAACTCAAACCATTTTTCCGAACAAAACGAATATGCAAGGCTTCGTTCCAAATTAGGCGATCTAGTCTATACTTGTTTTGCTGTGCGCATCACATAGTAATTCTAGCTAATTAATCGGAATAAGAGCACATAATGTTTTCAAAACTAGATATCATGGTTAGTAGAGGCCGATCTTTGATCGGGCGAGCGGGGGTGCTCATGAAATGACCTTCCCCAATCGTACCCAAGTTCCCGAGCCGAGGCAACTTTGGTGATGACGGACACGTGGCCTTAGGAAAACGAGTCAGGGTTTCCTAAATTCCCCCAAAATAAATATTTAGGTGGCGACTCTATATCTGGCAAAGCAGTCCATGTTTAGCACTTCTTTCTAAAAAATCAATTTTTCAAAATGATTTGCCGGATTTGGACTCTTTGATGATTCATCGGTCTTGTATTGCACTCTGCGAGATTAGATACAGGACCATGACTATTTGAGTCTGAACTGTAGCATGAGGCCCACGGGCGCGTCTACAGTTTCTGGCGACTCTGATGGGGTGTTAGAGAGCTTGACTCGAACTCATGATATCTTGCTTTGACTACACTCATGTGTTTCTTTGCATTGCATTTGCATTGGTGCGCCTAGGACACCGTGTTTGCTGTTTGCTATTCCTGAACGGTTTGCCGGAGGCTTACTTTGTTAAAGCGTGCCATAAGGCTGACCGGTTACGGGCTCTGCCACGATGGGAACACAAACCCCGGTTGTTACCGAGGCACCCTTTTTGACCATTCGACCTAGTGCATATTCGGAATCCATAGTGACCATTCCAAGCTAGGACAGGTTGCTTACCCGATAGGTTGTTTGAAACCGCTGCGTGCGTAGTGAAACCCTAGCTCCTGACAAAATAGGACAGGGAAACCCTACCCCAATATAGGGGTGTTTTGGCTTTCATTTACTTGCTATGTGTGCTTTTAGAGTGTATCCCTACAGGGGATGCGCATATCAGTTTGCAAATCTGAGTACCAGGCCTGAGGGCATCAGTATCAGTATTTTTTTGAGAATCAGTTATATCCGCGGGTATCAGATTTGGTTTTTGGGCAGTGATTTTGGGAAACAGTGATTAGTAGTAGAGTACAGTTATTCAGCTATGCCTGTGTCTGTTCTGATTTGGGCTGAAATGCTATGTGTCTTCTCTTTCAAGGTTTAGAGATTTAGTACAGAATAGCCAGCGTTCTCCCTCGCTGAAGCAAGGCAGATATCTGATCCGTCAAGTCACCAGTCACATCACCTCCGTTCAGTTCAGCGGATTTATGATGTCACAGAATTTCGAGGAAGTTGTGGTCATGGCAGCCGCACTAAATCAAGGGATCATCTTACAGGGTGAGACCAATGTTGAGATATCACACCCACCCAGGTTGCCTGCTGCACGCCCGATCTGGGAACCCCAGATGTTTCAAGTTCGTGAACCCACCACGTTTGAGTTGATGGGAATGATTGGCGACCTTCAGAGGTCTGTAGCTGATCTCGCTTATGGAATGTCAACTTAGCCACCAACCACATCGTATGCTTAGAATTTTGTACTGCAGGAGCCCCCGCTACTAGGGCGAATTGTGATCGAGCTCAGCTAACCTGAGGTTGTTTCAAGCTATAGCAATGATGTGTCAACAACAACCGGGTTTCGCTCTAATATAGCAACCCAAACCCTCGATCAAGCTGAGGCTAGAGGCAAGAATAAGATGAAGGCGGACGCTGATCCCATTGAACAACTGCTGTGGACAGTCGAGGCTTTGAAAGCCGAGGGGTTCAATAAACAGCAAGTATTCGCAGTTATGACTAAGGCTGTGGATGATGCTTTCCCCACTCTAACCGAGGGCAGTTCAAGCCAGGCGAAAAATCGGGATAGACCCCGTCATGCCAGAACAGTTCCCTCCAATCCCAGCCCTGCACCGGGAAAAGATCAGAAAGCCAAGGCAGCACCTGCCGATCCTTTTTCGAGTACATCCAACAAAGGTCCACAGACTTCGAAGTATTTGCCCCAAGGGCGTAGAGTCTTTTACGCCCTCTACATGTCTTTGTTAAGGCACTTCAAATCCTGGCAAAAAAGGGTCATCTCAATCCTCTTGAGCCTCGGCCTCTCTCCAATCATCTTCCAGCGAGCCATGATGCTACTCAATACTGCGCGTATCATTAGCAGACCGGTCACAGCACCGACAACTATTTTCGTCTCCGCCACGAAGTGCAAGATTTGATTGACAATGAAGTCATCCTCCCGCCAAGCTCGGCAAAGTCTGTCACCGCCCGGTTGTTGGATTTCGAGGACAGCGCGAGTATGTGATCAGGGGTTGGACCACCTGCGGGCGGCACTCAGTTCGCTTCAGATGCGGCGTATGGCACGCACTGTTTTGAGCATTTGCGAATGTTGATTTTTGTAATTTTTGGCTTGGGTGTTGAGTCAGTTCTTTGGTTTTGCTTTGAGTCTGTCTCATTGTCTTGAGTCAGTATTTTTTTTTGCTTAAGGGTCTGTCTTGTTGTATCTAGTCAGTTCCATTACATAGAATGTCAGGTGATTCCGGGGTTGTTGCCTCGAACACTGTTTTTTGTTTTGTAATTATCCTTTTTGCTTTGTTTTGAGTCTATCTCTGCTGTGAAGCCAGTTGCAACCAGGAAATCCGAATGAAACAACTGTGGCTATCATGATTTTTGTGCTTATTGCTACTTCAAGCCCGTTGTGCCAGCAAGTTTAGATTGAAACAACAGTACATCTCACCTGCTCTTCTGCACCTTGAAGTCATTGTAATGACCTAAGTTTTTCAAAACTTTTTTTAACACTATGGTGAAAACGAAGAGGAAGGAATTCCTCGGGTTTTGCAAAAATTTGATCGTTTGAGAGAAAGAAAGGCATGCTAAGCCCTTAATGAACGAAATCATGCTTGTTAGTGTGAGTACTGAGAAGGACCCTGGCTTGATGCAGATTGGTTCCACACTGTCTTCAGCGTGAGCGATTAGTCGCTTTCTTAAAAAATTTCAAAAAATGTTTTACGCAGTCCTGCGAAGACCTGTGTGGAATCGCCCTTGAGATTGTGCAGCTTAGGATCGCTCTCAGCCTCCCTAATTTTCAAACCTTGGACTTAAATTCAGAATGTTCAATGGTCGACCATCAAAGGAGGTCTGTGTGGCCAGATTCGAAGCAGCCCTCGACCAAGAGGCGCCAAAGTCAGATCGAGAAGATCAGATGTCGTCAAATGAAGCTTGCGAAGCTAGATCAAAAGCGCCCCCTGAACTAGGGGCAAAAATGTCAAAAGTGCTCGAAGAGCCGAAGATGGATCATTTTGCAAATCAACAAAGAGTGGCAAGAATGCCAAATCCCATACCTCGAGATCTCAAAACCATTTGACATGGACAAAGCTACACTTTTACCCTTGAGAGGCTCGCTGAGCCGAAAACCCGGAAGGGCAACCCAGGCAAAAGTTAGAGCAAAGAAAAGAAAAGAAAACAAAAAGAGGAAAAGAAAAGAAAAGAATACAAAAAAGAAAGAAAGAAAAATGTTAAAAAAAAATAATAAAAAGAATTGAAAAGGAAAGAAAAACAAAACTCGCAAGGTTGAAAGCCCGGAAGGGCGGCCTTGGCAAAAGTTAGAGAGTAGAAGGTGAGGGTTAATACACGAGTGAACCCAAACCGGAACTACGTAAGGCTTGATTCCCATGTTTAGGATATGTAGGCAACTTCATCCTGAAGTCCAGCCACCAACACTTTCAAAGTGACTGTGTCCATATATTGGTTTTGACCATCTTCATCTTCTCTTTATCCGAGAGTTCGGTTGCGATCATCACTAACGAGGACTGTTTACAGTATACTGCGGTGTTATCTAGAAAAGGGGCAACTTTCCGCTGCCATGAGTCGCCATTCAAACAAGGGGCAACTTTCCGTTGCCATGCAGCTCTCTTCAGGCAACGGGCAATTTTCCTTCGGATCCGAGGTTATACATCTCAAGAGTAAATTTCATGCTCGTTGAGCACTGGTTGTTTGCCAAAATGGTTTTTGAGAATTTTTACTGAGGTTAACTATTTTCTCAAAAATTATTTCATTTTTTTTTCCAAAACAAGACCATTTCTTAGACCCAAAAAGGAAAATTTTCAGTGCTCATAGCCTGACTTGCATGATTTTCAAATCAAAAATCGAACAAGTATGTTAATCTAACTCTCATTTTGGTCAAAATTGTTTTAGTAGAAAAACCAAAACAAAAAATGGTCAAAATGATGAACTAAGGGGCACAGTTGAGTCAGGCTTCCTGTCTTTCCCGCATCGCCAGCATACTTGCCAGAAAGGGCACAACTGGAGCTGTCTGTAAAGGGCTGAAAGCTCTCTCACCCTCCGAGCAACGAGGTATCAAGCCAAGTGCGAAGCACGAGTCGGAATGGATCAAGATACTCCACTCCCTCATCCGGAGCATCGACTAGATGTCGCCGGAAGAAGTAGCTGCGAGCTAACAGTGTTGGGCATGAACCCACAACCTCTTGTTTATCCATCAACCACCCAGGGGAGGGATAAAAAATGAGAGATTGAAGAATAGAGAGATGTGCGTTGAGAGAAAAAGTGAGAAAAGGGCCTTTTTAGAAAAACAGAGCCTGAGGGTCGAGTGATGTGAGAATCACAAATAAGAAAGGGTAGGGAACAATACCCGGAGAAATTGGCTCCTCGCGAACTGAGAGGTCTCTTGTCTTTGTAACACGTCTGTGTGTCGTGTCTTTTGTTTTGTTTACCTCAACTCTTGTTTTGAGTCTGCTCCAAGCATGTCTCGATGTGTTTAGGTTGTGTACCTTTTGTTGAGTCGTAGGGGTGTTGTGTTCAGTCGTAGGCTCAATACCCGGTCGACAACTCATTTCTCAATTTCAAAAAAAAATCGTTTGTGCTTCGAGTGCTGTGCCATTCTCCACATTTGTGCAAAGCAAGATTGGTTCTTTCAATAGCCGCAGGGTTCAACCCAGGCCATGTCAGAACAGTAGAACCAGGACCTATCCGAGACTATGTGGGTTTCGGACCGAGAAGCAAAAGAAAAGAGGGAAATTGTGGAGCATCCGTGTTTGTTCCAACTTTTACGTGCCCCGTTTTTGCATCCCGTCTTTTCAAGATTGAATTTTTTTGTTCAGAATGGGTCGTGTGTTCAGAATAAGCAGTACGTTGTATGGGCCGTGTGCCGAGTAAACCAAGCGCTGTGTTGTAGGCTGTGTGTTCAGAATGAGCATTGGGTTATATGAGTTGTTTTGACATTAGCTGGTTCACTACTTGGTTATTACGATGCAAGTGTTCCAATTTTCAGACAAAAGATCAATCTCATTTACATTGTTATGTGATATAATGCAATGCGATGCGACGTATGAAATGTACAAATGCAACACTTTTTCAGACAAAAAGCTTGTTTCATTTCATCATCTTTTCAAGTACATAGTTTTGAGGAAAACAAAACCTGCCCGCGGCAGTACAAAGTGCTCAAAATACCAGCTAAAAGGAAAAGAAAAGCAAAAAAAGAAGGCAACAAAAGTCTGGATCAATGTCAACTGGTCTTAGGCCTAAGGGTCTGTCCTCGTCCTCTTCCTGGACGAAGGTTCAGGAGCATCATCGCCAGCTCCACCATCTGAGCCTGAACCCGAGTCATCTCCGGTCTCCTCATCGAACGACTTTGCCTCCGCCTCCGACTCTGCCTCAGACTCATCATCGTCAGGGATTGGTGCCCGAGAGTTGCTCCTAACATGAGGGCGCCCCGCTTTGGTGCGGGGATGTACTGTGCCTCTTCACCCTCCTTCTCGAGCAAGAACAGAAGGTCCTGCTGGAGCACCCCCTGCCGCCGACATCTGGAATGGAGGCTGAAAAGGACAAATAGTAAATGCATCAGCAAAGCAGAGTATAAATACAGAATACAGTGTGTGAGTGCAGTGCATGAGTACTGTGAGCAGTATATCAGAACCGAATACAGTGCGTGAGTACAGTATATGAATGTTGTGAACAGTATATCAGTGCAGAATACCATGTTCGAATACTGTGAACAGTATATCAGTGTAGAATTTCGTGTTTGAATGCTACGAGCAGTATATCAGAACAGAGTACAGTGACTGAGTGCAGTGTATGAATGCCGTGAGTAACGCTGTGAACAGTATGTAGGTTACAGTGTATCAAATGCCGTGAGGGCCGTGTATCAAGTGTCGTGTTAGTAGTGTGATGCATCAGATTATGTACAGTTTGAGATTGTGGTTGAAAGAGAGCTTACCGAAATACCGTAGATAGCCAGTAGGCTGAGGCTCCACTGTAGCATCCCCATCACGGAGGCAGTCAACTCCAAGGACTGACGTGTATACTCAGCAGAAGTCTGCAAGAGTGGTAGATATCAGTATTTTGCAGAATATCAAGAGAAATGAAATGAAATGACTATACAAAATGCAGTAGTACATACCGGGGGCAAGTCGTAGAACCCGACTAACTCGTGATCAGCTGGAGGGGGAGCGATGGGGATCTGATAAGTCTCTCCACCCTGCCCTCTACATGTCATCGTCGTGGGCAACGCTGGCCACCCAGCTCTCTGTCCTCTCCGGGGCACACTCTTACCACAGGCCCGAGCCATCCTCGGTGCTCCTACTCCTACTCCTGCTCCAACCGCTGGCGCCGCAGGCCTCTCCCTCTCAGCTCGGCGAGCACTACCCAGAGGCCGCATGATATAGGTCTGGACATACTCTGCATAGTTGCCCTCACCTTTAAAGCCCTCCGAGTCCCAACCGATCGTATAAGTGGCCATCTCCCGTGGGGTGTATCTCTCTGTCTGCCTCATGGTCGTAGGAGGCAGCTCCGGAACTGTCTGCTCTGGCGCGTCTAAGGTTTGCCACAAGAAGCGCTCGCCCAGGTACCAGGCCCGACAAACTGGGCCCTCTAACAAAATCCTGAACCGGGAGGTCTCCTGAGCGCCTTCATACCACTCCCGTACTGCAATGGGCAATAAGGCCCATGGTTGCCAGGTGATCTGCAAACAAAATACAGTTTGTCATCTACTACTATTGAAAATGCAATGCAAAGCGAAGCTTAAATAAATTGTAATGTTTGACATACCTCTGCCGCAGTGATGGTATCGAAATAGCGGCGGAAGAATATGAAAGACTCCCGTGGTCTCCGCTCGTACCTCACGTCGAAGTGGTGAAAGAATGGGATCATGGAAGGCATCTCCTCCTCTGGTACTGGGCAAGCCTTGGGAAGTAGGCGTATACCCACAACTACAGTGTGACAGAACAGGTATCAGTATGCTTATCAGATAAAGCAGAATGCAGAATAAAGCAGAAGGCGCAGAACCATGCATTGAGCAGTGCATTGTGTAGAGTGTATAGTGTGTGCAGTATACAGTCAGTAAGTAAAGCAGATTGCATGTTTGCAGTGTGTGTAGTCCACAGTCAGTTGGCAGCAGATTGTGCAGTATATGAAGTGTGTTGTGCAATGTGTGCAATGTGTAAAGCAAGTTATATGTGTGCCGTGGGTGCAGTATATGACCAGTGCGATGAAGACCACAGTGTGTACAGTATACAGAGTACATAGAATGTAAAGCAGAAACATAAAATAGAAGAAGAAGGCATACCTCCCAAGCTCGCAAGTAGCCACCGAGCAGCTGTCCGCTGAGGCGGGAGGATGAACTCATATAGCCATAGTGGGTGGCTAAGCCGGCACCACCCCAGTCTTAAAGATGGATCCTGGTCACGTCAACCAGTGCACTTAGCAGACAAAGGGGCACAGTGTTCGCCCGGTCGGCGAAGAGAGTCGTCCCCAGCAAAAACATGAGGAAGCCGTGTGCATACTGCTCTTCCTCCTCCCGAGTGGTAGGTGCCTGGATCCTGAAGTGGTCATCGAACCATGAGTATTGTACAAATCCTGGACGAGCAAGAGGCGGTAGGTCGCCAAGCAGGTACATCTGAGTGGCCTCACACTCGTCCATATCTATATCAAAGGGGATCTAATCACCCCCTACTCCAATGCCTGTGAGCATGGAGAAGTCGAAGGGAGTCATCGTCATGTCACCCGTGGCCGAAAGATGGAAAGAGTCGGTGGTGTCCCACCATCTCTCCACCAGAGCAGCAAGGAGAGGCCTACTCGCAGTCAGGCGTGAGAGCCCCATGCAGAAAGTGCCGAAGCCGGCCTGGTCAACGATACGGCGAACTGCCTCAGGAAGCTCCATGTACCACCCCTGGGCCATGACATTCCCATACCCTCGAAAGGCATGGGAATCCCCCTGTGGTCAAAACAAACGTTTGTGAAACAGTGTTACAAATACATCATTGAAAGCACTCAGAATTGATGAAAATACAGCGTGTGTGCACATGTTCAGATTGAAACAGATATCAGGTGCAGGTGTGCTCGCAGTGAACTCCAATATGTGATGCAACAGTTTGTTCGGATCATTTCAGTGAAAATATAGCGTGTGTGTGCGTGTTCAGATTCAAACAGATATCGGGTGCTGGTGTGCTCACAGTGAACTACAGCATATGAATATGTCAGTGTGTTTGAGTGATTTAGTGACAATGCAGTGTGTGTGCACGTGTTCAGATTCAAACAAATATCGAGTATAAGTGTGTTCGCAGTAGACTACAACATGTGGTATATCGGTATATCTAGGCTAACCAATTAAAGAACAAGATCGACTGTTGCAGTTGTGTTCTACATTGCGGAAAATGAAACGGGGAAGAGTATACCTCGGAAGCGCCGTAAGACAGATGTGACTCTGGCTCGCCCAGTAGAAGCTCTAGTGGTACGCCCCTGGCAAAACTCCTAAACTGGCGAAGTCCGTCAGGAGGCAACACGTGAATCGTCGGCCTGTAGGTCACCGGGTCAAACAGTCGAACGCTCAAAGGCAAGAGCTCGGCCTCGGGGTCCATCTCCAGTTCCGGGGGAGTCCCACCCTATGGAAGATTGTCTGCCATGCCGAGAATGATGTGAAAATGGCCAGAAGTGTGAAAACCGGGTGAGAATGCGAAAAGTCAACTGAAAAGTCAATCTCGGGAGGGTGAAAAATGGCTAAAAAGGTCGAAGTCCGAAAAGGGCACAGAGATCGAGGTAAACTTGGGGGAAACAAACCCCAAGTGGTGGAGATCGAGAAAGAAACACCGAATTTGAGATTTATTCGGTTCAAAATGTTCGAAACGCGAAGGAGTTTGCGAATCGAATGATGAAACGGGCCCGAAAACTGAGAAAAAGTGAGGGTAGAAGGTTGGAAAATGACCTAGAGAGATGGGGGAAGGTTTTTCGAGCAAGAGGCAAGTGAGGAAATAGGGCTAGAAGCCCTATATTTAAAGACCCGTGCCGAATTGACAAAACTGCCCCGATACAGGCATTTTTGGCCAGTCGGCCACATTGTTGGCCGGTCGGCCAAATATTTGGCCGATGACCTTGTTTTTCGGCCGATGAATGGCTGGTGGTCTTCTCCGGTGGCCAGTAAACCTCCTACATCCTTGTTTGGGTCATTGATGTGGTTTGGGACATTCTTTGCTCAAGACAGTGCAAGGAACTACATTTTGAAGCTTAACCGGTCTCCGTGCCGTGTCTTCTGTGCGTAGCACTCGAATACGTGCAAGGTGTATCCTTTTCGTATCCTTTTTGTATCTTACAAAGGTTTGAAAACTACTTTAAATATGTTACATTGTCATGCATGTCTGCATGCGTTGTAGCGCACACTACCTCTTGCATTGATTATGCATGTTTGCATACATTGTAGCACACATCATCCCTTGCATTGTTATGCATGTCTACACGCGTTGTAACGCGCACAACTTGCATTGATATGCACTCCTCATTTGCATTGTCATGCATTTCAAAAGACGCGCGTTGTCGTGCATTCAAGTTCATTTGCATTGTCATGCATCTTTCATCTACATTTCAGTACATGTATTTCAATCCATGCATTGTCATGCGTGTCTCATTTCGCATTGTTATGCATTTCAATTACACGCATTGTCATGCATATTTCTTACCACGCATTGTCATGTGCACCTCATTTGTATTGTTGTGCATCCCAATAGTATGTATTGTCATACATTTCAATTACATGCATTGTCATGCAATTCATGCATTGTCATGCGTGTCTCATTTCGCATTGTCATGCATCTCCATATCGCGCATCGTTATGCGTTTCAGTACATGCATTACCATGCATTCCCTTATCACGCATTGTTATGCATTACACGCATTGTCGTACATTTCAATTGCATGCATAGTCGCGCATTTCAGTTCATGCATTGTCATGCGTGTCTCATTTTGCATTGTCATGCATTTCCTTACTTTGCATTGTCATGCATTTCAGTACATGCATTGTTATGCATTTCTCTCATCGTGCATTGTTATGTACACCGCATTTGCTTTGTCATGCATTTCCTTATCATGCATTGTCATGCATCTCCTTACTTTGCATTGTTATGCATTTCAGTACATGCATTGTCATGTATTCCTTCATCACGCCTTGTCATGCATTTCCTTATCATGCATTGTCGTGCATCTCCTTACTTTGCATTGTTATGCATTTCAATTACATGCATTGTCATGCATTTCAGTATATGCATTGTCATGCATTTTCTTACCTCGCATTGTCATACACGTTTCATTTGCATTGTTCCTGCGATACATATTGCATGCATTTCCGCGCGTGCTTTACTTACATGTGTATACCTCGCTTGCTTTACACATTGCATGCGTTTCTGTGTGTGCTTTACTTATATGTGTTTATGCATCCCCCCTAGGTGGTTACACATTGTATGCGTTTTCGCGTGTACTTTACTTATATGTGTTCATACCTTGCTTGCTTTACACATTGCATGCGTTTCCGCGTGTGCTTTACTTACATGTGTTCATGCATATTTTCAGGAGGTTACACATTGCTTGCGTTAGCGCGCATGCTTTACTTACATGTGTTCATTCCTTCCATACACATTGCATGCATTGTCGCGTTATGATTTACTTATATGTGTTCAAGTTTCTTTTATACACATTGCATGCGTTGTCACATATTACTTTACTCACATGTGTTCAAGTTTCTTTTATACACATTGCATGCGTTGTTGCGTATTGCTTTACTCACATGTGTTCAAGTTCCTATACACATTACATGCGTTGTCGCGTATTGCTTTACTTATATGTGTTCAAGTTCCTTTATTTTTACACATTGCGTATGTTTCCACGTATGCTTTACTTACATGTGTACATTTCAAGTTCCTCATCATATATATTGTGTACGTTTCCACTTATGCTTTACTTACATGTGTACATTTCAAGTTTCTTTTATGCACATTGCATGCGTTGTCGCGTATTGCTTTACTTACATGTGTACATTTCAAATTCCTTTATTTTCACACATTGTACATGTCGTCGCATGTGCTTTACTTACATGTGTACATTTCATTCCTCATCATACACATTGTGTATGTTTCCACATATGCTTTACTTACATGTGTACATTTCATTCCTCATCATACACATTGCGTACGTTTCCACGTATGCTTTACTTACATGTGTACATTTCAAGTTCCTCATCATACACATTGCGTACGTTTCCACGTATGCTTTACTTACATGTGTACATTTCAAGTTCCTCATTATATACATTGCTCACGTTGTCACGTGTGCTTTACTTATATGTGTTCAAGTTCCTTTCTTTTTACACATTGTACATGTTGTCGCATGTGCTTCACTTACATGTGTATACTCTTCCTCGCCTCCACACATTGTACACGTTGTCGCGTGTACTTTACTAATATGTGTTTGTGCCTTCATAGCATTGTTGCACCTATTTCCAAATTGCATTGTTATGCACACACTTGGGTTGCGTTGTTATGAACCCCTTTCACCTGCATTGTCATGCACCCCTTCACTTGCGTTGTCACGCACCTTTCAAATTGCATTGTTATGCATGTATCTAACGATATTATACCTGTTAAGTTCTCTTTCTTTTTCAGGCACGATATTGTATGTATGGTTCATTTGAGGCTGGCACGACCAGACGAACCAGACAGGAACGATATTGTATGTACGGTTCATTTGAAGCTGGCACGACCAGACGAACCGCACATGTATTATATTCTCCGCGTGAAACGTAGCGAGAATAACATAATTCTCTTACATCCTTTCTGCATTGTAATGTAGTTTGGCTTTGTGCTAGCTTAAAACTGTCGCATGTTATGCTTCATTACAGCTTTCCTTGTATGATCATAAGCTATGCTCGGCTTTGTGCATTGTCTTGCATTTTGCCCTTACCTTCAGGCGCATATCTTTGTTTGTAGCTTGTATGCTTTGTCTAAGTCTGCGACCTTGTCAAAAATGGGTCGTCTCAGGGGTTTTGACACTCACTCCCGTCATTGTTATGACTTTCGAGTTCTGTCAAAGAGGGGCAACTGTAGACACCCCATTTTTGACCATCCTCAAGACTTGACGTCACCGTTTGAACACTCAGTGATCATCCATGTTTGTGTTCATCCTGAGTTCTCGGAGGTCTCGGCCACACGCCTTGCCTCAAGACCTCTTGACTTGCCTATTTTGTGTTTGGTTTTGCACCAAACACTTGTTGTTTTGCTTATGAGGGTGGGAAATGGCTTGTTGGCCATCCCCACACCTCACTGGCCATGGCTTGAGGCCACTGGCCCTGTTTTGTTGCTACGGCCATTGGTTATGGCTGGTCGGCACTCTGTATGGTCGGCCGACCATTGTTTTGGTCAATTTGTCATTTTTGGCTGGCCGATCACTGTTCATCTGCTTTTGGCAGATATTTTATGCTAGCTGTGATAGCTGGCATCCGCTTTGCACTCCCTCCATACACGTGTATGGAGGGATTTCACTCTTGCTTAGCTTGTTTTGTAAGCTTTGCAAGAGTGAATCTCTATAAAGAGAGGGCTTCTCCTTCCTCCTCAAGGGTTCCAAAAAAGTTCCAGATCTCTGAGATTAGGGTTAGAGGATTATGTATCTATTCTATCTCTATATCTTATTCTACTTCCATTTTGTGTGTATTTAAGGTGTTTTTGTTCATAGTTTTGCATACAAACACCTAGTGCTACACTTTCCTTTAGCTACTGAGGTACTAAGGAGTTATTTTCAGAGTTCTTGAGTTGATCTAAGCTTAGAGAGGCTGCTGGAGCATTGTTCTTGAAAGAGGTCTTCAAGGGTAAGAACTTTACCCCTTTATTTCCCTTTTTGCATAGGCTTTTAGCCATCCTTGCATTTGTTTTTAAGTTTAGTGTATAACTAGTAAAAGTTCTATTTTTACTTGCTTTTGATAGTTGTTAAAGGCCTCTTTGAGGTTTGGGGTTGGTTGACCCCTCTTAGGCCTTGTTTGGCCTCATTTTTGTGCACTTTTGGTAAGCTGCGGGACCACCTTGTGTTGGCCTCCTCACCACTGAAATCCAGAGGGATTTCAGTGGTGGGGATGGTGTTTTGAGGTCCTAAGAAGGAGAGGGCCATCCCCTCTCCTTGTTGTTTTCAATACTTGCCATTTTAGCCTCATGTGTGAGCACCTTTCTTGAGTTCATGTTGGCCATGTCTTAAGTAGTATTTGTACTTATTTTGCCATGACATAGCACTATTTTTAGTTGGTTTAGACACACCATGCATGCTTTGCATACTTGTCTTGTAATGCCATGAAATTGCCTTAACATGCTTTGTGCTTTGAGCCTTGTGTTTAGCATGATTTTGGCTTAGCTTTGTGAAGCTTTTATGCATGTTTTGATGTGCTTGAGGCTGATTTTGGTCATTTGGGTCATCCATGACTTGCTTTGTATAGCTACCATGCAATCCCCCTTTGTAGGCTTTGAGTATTGGATCCTCTAGCATGCTTTCCTTGCACCATTTCAGTGGTTTGGAACCACTTATCATGTCATTTTAGTCCATATAGCATGCTTGTATACTTGCATTTATGGCTCCTTTGATGCTTCAAAAGGTTTATGTTTTATGCTCCATGTTTGGACCATTATGTATGCTTCCATGTGTAGGCTATTTAGATGCCATCTAAGTGTGTTTCGGGCTTTGTCTCGACCTACATTAGGACTGTTTTGAGTCCCCTCGACCCTTTGGGACTCGCCTTGCATAGCCATGGTTTGATCCCTTAGGATAGCTTTGAGTTTTGGACCTTGGTTGCATGCTTTGATTGCTTTGTTTTAGTTGGTTTGGCACCATCCTTAACATGATTTTCAGAGTTTGCCATGCTTGTCATTGGTCCATGATCATCTCCTTTTAAGTGTGCTTAAAAGTCCACTCTTTGTGCTTAAGTGTTGGACCATGTTCGCATGCATGTTTGTATGTAAATTTGCCTTCATTTCCATAGCATTTTGGCTACTTATTTAGATATGGTTGAGGCTTGTCCATATTAGTTTAAGTCCACCGTTTGCATGTTGTTCAAATGTTGTTACATTGCTTCATGCTTGCATGTTTTGGTTGCATAATGTTTGGCATGCTCATTGCTTGCATTATTGATTCATGCTTAGCTATATTGCATTTTGTTGCATTGCTTGAGCTATATGACATGTTGTTGCATGCATAGGTTGTAATGCATTTGACATGCATTCTCTCTTTTAGTTGCCTAACATGTTGTTGCATGTTTTGCCATTGATATGTTGTCACATGCTTGCATGTGTGCATGTTTGCCCTCATGTTCATATTGCATGCTTAGCTTGCATGCTTAAGTTGCATTTGGCATGCATACCTTGCCTCTTGAATCCCCATGATAGAGGTTGGGCCCCTTAGGTGTTTGTGTGCATTTCATTTGACATCAAAATGCATAACTTGACACCTCGGACCATCATGCATTGAAATGCGCGATTGGTGGTCTGAGGGTCGAGGGCCATCCTCCTTTGAGTCATGAATATGATAAGGAGTGTGGTGGTGCAAATATTTGCTTTGAAATGCATTGCCATGCCTTGTTTGCCCTCTGCTGCTGTCAAAACAGGATCCTGCAGGAAGTTATGGTCGACCGACCATTCTCAGTGCCGGCCGACTAAATATCTTTGGCCGAGAGCCATACCAATGGTCGATGACCAGTTTCCCCTGGCCGGTGGTGTTTCCTCTTGGTCGGTGACCTTCCACAGTGATCAGGAAGTGATTCTGGAGCATCATTGGGACTTGCACAATTTTCAGAGGAGCAGAGTAGGGTAAACAAAGGCAGCTTGTGCATGGTGGTGGATTTCCGAGCGAAGCGGAGCACGCATGCATTGGACCCTCTTCCCAAGGCTGTTTTACCATTTTATTAGCTTAGTTAATTTGCTTAACTAGTTAAGTGGTCTGTAACTATTTAATTAGCTTGTTAGTTAGTTAAATTTGTATTATTCTTTTGGTCCATCCGAGAGAGGGCGAATTGTGTAATAAGTGTGCGTGTGTGTGATGCATGTCTTCCAACCCCCACTTCTTTCTCCCTTTTACTTAGTTGCTTTTGATGGTTAGTATTAGGGCATATTTCAATTAGCATCCTTATGCTATGCCTGTGTGCATTCATTTATTTGTATTGCATGCACCCGGCTCGGCACATCATACTAATCGCATAGTATTTGAAATCTAACTTGAATACATGTTATCTGTTGCATTTCACATGCCATCCATAGAATAGCCGAGCCTATCTGAGATTGCATTTTGCATGTGTTGCATTAGCCATCTTAACATGAACTAGGATCATGCATTTGATTACTAACTAGTTTCTGTTTTTGGCTTGGAGTACTAGGTAAGCATTTACGCTTTAGCATCCTTGCATGTGTGTGAGTGTTGCCATGATAGTATGCTTATCATGAGGCCATTTGCGTATGTGATGTAACTGCCTGAATGCCTGTGGGTGAAGGTTGGATTGCTTGAATTGGGACAATTCATTGAAATCCGTATTTTAGCCTACTTGCGAGTAGCAAAACTCAAACCATTTTTCCGAACAAAACGGATATGCAAGGCTTCGTTCCAAATTAGGCGATCTAGTCTATACTTGTTTTGCTGTGCGCATCACATAGTAATTCTAGCTAATTAATCAGAATAAGAGCACATAATGTTTTCAAAACTAGATATCATGGTTAGTAAAGGCCGATCTTTGATCGGGCGAGCGGGGGCGCTCATGAAATGTCCTTCCCCAATCGTACCCAAGTTCCCGAGCCGAGGCAACTTTGGTGATGACGGACACGTGGCCTTAGGCAAACGAGTCAGGGTGTCCTAAATTCCCCCAAAATAAATATTTAGGTGGCGACTCTATATCTGGTAAAGCAGTCCATGTTTGGCATTTCTTTCTAAAAAATCAGTTTTTCAAAACGATTTGCCGGATTTGGACTCTTTGATGATTCATCGGTCTTGCATTGCACTCTGCGAGATTAGATACAGGACCGTGACTATTTGAATCCGAACTGTAGCATGAGGCCCATGGGCACGTCTACACATATCATTGTGAAACATGTGAATATTAATCTCATTTTAATTGTAGCAATATAATTTGAAGAAGAATTTAAATTTGATAGTTTATTTTATAATTTAATAAATGATACAAAATTTAAGGAATGAATATTGATCTCATTCCAATTATAGTAACATAATTTAAGTAAGAATCCAAATTTGAAATTTTATTTTAAGAATATAAAATTAATTTATAGACCAATCATATTGTAACATGTATTTACAAAAAATTAAACAAAATAAAAAAAATGAGAAAAAAGAATTACAACTTTCAACCTTAATGAAATGACAATATTTTGCAATTATAATAGTATATAGATATATGGATATATAAATAAATCCTGGAATAGATCATTATTTAAAACTTATATATTATGGGATGAATCCTTATAATTTTAAATTTAAATTAATGAAATGCTTTCCATATTTGGTGCCTCTCAAATTTGAATTTTGAAATGGATTAGTATACTTTTTATTTTATTTTATTTTTATATATTTGATATACTTTCCATTTAAAAGTCATAAATCAAGAGATATTATTTTTATTTTTTATTTTTATTTTTTTGCTTTAATGAGAGCTATAAAGGATTTTTTTAATTATTTAAAATGAAAAAATTAGAAATTTTAGTTTGAGATACAAGAACTCTCACAAAACTTGCCCTTTTACTTATATAATATGAATAAAAGTTGAGACCCCCTTGACCCCCTTTAGTTTTGATTGGTCAATTTTTTTTTTTTTTTTTTTTTCTTCTCACCCAATCCCCAACTTCTATATGTGTGAGGGGGTTGTGGGGGTGAGTGTTTTAAGGGGGTCTAAATCAATGCCCATATAATATATAGATATAGATAGATGGATAGATTTAATAAGAATTTATATTCATTTTAGATTTTTTTTAATATACAAATCATATTTTTTTAGATTTTTTATAAAAATAATTTAACAATTCCATCATTAACTATAGTGTATGAAAGAAGATGAAAATGGTGTAGCAGTAGGTGTAACGCCCTCAAAATAATACATAAAACCCATCACTTTAAACATGCATTGATATAAAAGAAACCAACCATTTCTATTCAACAGAGTAGTTCTTACAATAGTATTACATGTTAACAACAAAAGCAAATGCCCTATGGGCTTACAGCTTTCCAAGTCAACACCTGGTTACACAAAAGAAGAGTGCTAACTCTATACAAAATAAGCCCTTGGCTTAATATACATGTAATACAAACAAAATAAACAAAAAGAGTCTTCAACTCTTGTCATCATCCAAGCTATGTCCTTGGAGGTGGCATACTACCTGTACCTGAAAATAATGTCCCATACAGGGTGAGCCAACGCCCAGTAGAAATATGCTAAACACAGTATGAGCAATGACTAAGACATTAGCAATTGATAAATGTTCAATTTCCATAAACCAATTCATAACCCATTTCCATTTCATGACCACTGTGTTCATGTTTCATTTAATTTTCCATTTCTTATCAATTTCACAATTTGCATCAACGGCTCAGAACCTGGCCAACCACTTATATGAGACAGTGACTCATATTAAACGTTTCCCATTTTACAATAGATAAACATACTAGTTGTATCAACATCTCAACAGATAAGCATACAAGCTGTATCCACATTTCAACAGATATGCATATTAGCTATATCAACACTTCCAAAGATAAGCATATGAGCTGTATCAACACTTCCATAGATAAGCATATAAGCTGTATCAACACGTTAACTGACAAGCATATGAGCTGTATCAGTGGAGTCCATCCCCTATCTCCTCCCAAACAACATCCGGTTTAGAGGTCCATCCCCTATCTTCCCCTAAACCGTGGAGTACATCCCCTATCCCCTCCCACACACACAACGTATATACACATAGGTCATATACACAATCAATCAATACATAACGTTAATGTATTCTATCAACCGTTATACTCTATGACATATCCAATTGATTAGTTTTAGTTTGCCTAATCAACATGCATTGTCTACAACAATCAAAACTACCCTTCACCGGTAGTCCAAGCAATTATTTCTAAACAGATAATAAAAGCTCCAACAGATAAAATATCAATGTTTTCAAAAGTGAGCGATTAATAAATCCAACTCCACTATTCTACTATATAATGAGCCAATTTCATTATTTCCAACGCAATTCCATATAACCACAATTTTTCCAAATTAATCATACCAATTAATTTATACAACCAATTAGGATTTTCCACCCCATTTCCCAATATTGACCCAATAGTCTATATATCAACAATCAACAACAATATCATTATTTTGAAACCCACAATACACATTTTAGAATCAAAATAACAAAACCCTCTTTTAACATTTTGAAACCCTAAGTCCCAAAATTATCCAACTTCAACACTTTATCAAAACAACCAAATCTATGTCAAAGACCATAAGAGTGAGTAGGAATCCCAACCTCAAAAGTTGACACCCAACGAAGAAGATGACGAAAACGAAGTTGCTCCAAATCACAAGTTTCTCGAATCAAAATGTAGCCTTCGACGATCAACCTAACTTTTACAAAGGCCAAAGGTGAGGAAACAACTCCTACTAGATCAATACTTAGAGAGAAGTTTGAGTTTTAGAGTGAGGTGCTCTCTAATGGCTTTTTCGGAAAAGTAAGAGAGAGAGAGAATGAGAGAAAGTGATTTAAAACTACCCCACAGCCAACTGATATACGACATTCCCGCTCAAGCGAAAAACACAACGCTCGAGCGTCAAGAACAAAAACTAGGTCCGCTCGAGCGCTAAGACACAAGAATAAAGTACATCGACTGGAGCGCGAAAACCAGTCCGCTCGAGCGTAGATTTTTATCTCTCATAATTTTTCAGAAAAAGAACTACCCGCTCGAGCTCCAACAAGCCCGCTCTAGCGCGACCCGCTTGAGCGCAGTAAACCCGCTTGAGCGTAGAAAACACATCTGCAGAAGTTTTGCAGGGACACGAAATACTGGAAGGGTGTAAACCACGCTCGAGCGTAGAATGACCCGCTTGAGCAGGCCATACAAAAACTGGGCAACAACAATGGGAGCCAAAGCTCTACCAACCTGTAACAACCAAACCCAACACAACCTATAACTCAAACAAATGGAATCAAAGGATGGCAACAAGGTAGATACAATTACCAGCTCCACGGAACCAAAGTCCGAAATACAACAGATACAGAAAGGCAAAACCGAGATCGCTGTAGTAGGTATGCGAGAAGTCAAAAAGGCTTGTGGGTTGGGAGAAGTCAATAAATGCTGAGATTTTTTTTTTAAATAAAAAAATTAGAGAATTGTGATTGGGATATTGGAACTGCCACAAGACTTGTGGGTTAGAAACCCTCTTTTCCTTATATAATAGATAGATAGATAGATTGATAGATGGGGTTTTAGCACCCATTTTTCTCTTTATCAAATGGGGGTAAGGAAAAGTAGGTTTTATAGCGATCCTGGTTTTCCTTTCATTGGTTGTTGTATCCCGGGCTCGGTTCCGTGGGTGTCTGTTGTTGTTTATGTTTCTTTTCCATTCTTTAATTCCTTATGGAGGTGTTTGGCAAGAAAAAAAATAGCCTAGTTTAGGCTAAAATTCACAAAAAGATAAAATAGGCTAAAATAGCTAATAAGACAAAATATCACATCAAACTCATAATCATTTCACCTTTTCTCTCACAAACATCACATCCAACCACAAAAAAATTCAATCATCTTCCCAAACACAAAAATTTTAGCCTACTAAAATAGTCAAAAATTAAAATAGCCTACTAAAATAGCAACTTCCCAAACGAAGCCTATATATGAGTTTTAGGATGTGTTGGGCAGGTTTGTAACAGGTTGGTTGTGATTAGAAACAAATGGTTGCTGCCCAGATTTTGGTGTCTTTGCTCGAGCGAGGCTTTTGTCGCTCGAGCAAGCTCTGTGTTTTAGTTCCTTCGCTTGAGCCAGGGTTCCTTCGCTCAAGCGAGAGTTGGGTGGTGTGTCTGGTGGCTCTAGCGAGAAGTCTTGCGCTCAAGCTTGCGTCTGTGTCTAGTTCTGGACATGGAGGTTGCATTTCTTGGCTTGAGTGAGCAAGGTCTATGTTTTGGGTTTCTTCACTCGAGCGAGCATTCTTTCGCTCGAGCGTGCTTCTGGGTTGCAGACCTGAAGCTTCGAATTGTTAGCTCGAGCGAGGCTTTCTATGCTCGAGTGAGGTTTCTTTGTGTCTGGTCGCTTGAGCGACCAATCCTTCGCTCGAGCGAGCCTCGAATATATCAGTTGGCAGCAGCGGGTTACACTTCACTTTTTTCATCATCTTCTCTACTCAAACCCTAGCCCTGGCTGTCCCTCTCTTTACACACCCTCTCTCTCTAAGATTTCATCTACTTCTAGAGTGTTTCCACCCAAATCTCTTTGTAAGAAAGGTAGAGGGTGGCATGGGCTTCACTTTAATCTGGAAAATAGTGGATTTGGAGCACTTTGGGTTTTCTTCATCTACTCCTTTGGGCTTCTAACTTCGAGGTAGGGATAACCTACTCCTCTCTATGAGTTTTGACATAAATTTTAGTCATTTTGATTAGATGATGTTGTTTGGTAATTTTGGGAAAGTTAGGGTTTGACTTGGGGTTATAAAAAGGGGATTTTCAAATGTTAAACCTATGTGTGTGTAAGACCTTGGAAAATGGAAGAATTGTTGTTAAATTGATGAAATTGAACCTTAGGGTTGATATTTGAAAAGGGGGTAAATGCCCTAATTATGATGAATAATTAATTTGAATAATTGATTTGGGAAAATGTGGAATTGAGTTGAAAGTCATGAAATTGGGAAATTGTGGGATTGAATGGTGTAGTTGGATTAGTTAATCATTCACATATAAGAATGTTGTTATTTTATCTGTTTGATAAACTTATTATCTGTTTAGAGATAACTGCTTTATGCTATTGTGGACGCGCCCTCGGGCTTATGCTACCACAGTTCGGACTCATTTGTCACGGTTCTTAATTTGACCTTGCAAAGTGCAATGCAAGACTGATAAATCACCGAAGAGTCCAAATCCGGCAAATCGTTTTTGAAAAATAGATTTTTAAGAAAGAAGTGCCAAACATGGACTGCTTTGCCAGATACAGAGTCGCCACCTAAATATTTATTTTGGGGGAATTTAGGAAACCCTAACTCGTTGCCTAAGGCCACGTGTTCGTCATCACCAAAGTTTCCTCGGCTCGGGAACTTGGATACGATTGGGGAAGGTCATCTATGAGCACCCCCGCTCGCCCGATCAGAAGATCGGCCTGTACTATGCATGATATTTTGTTTTGAAAACATATGTGTTCTTATTCCTTTTAATTAGCTAGAATTTACTAAGTGATGCGCACAACACACAAGTATAGACTAGATTGCCTAATTTGGAACAAAGCATCGCATACCCGTTTGTTTGGAAAATGGTTTGAAGTTTGCTACTCGCAAGTAGGCTAAAACACGGATTTTAATGAATTGTTCAAATTCAAGCAATCCAACCTTCACCCACAGGCATTTAAACAGTTATGTCACATAAGCAATTAGCCTCATGGCAAGCATGCTGTCATGTTAACACTCATATACATGTAAGATGCTAAAGCATAAACACTCACAGTGTACTCCGAGCCAAAACAATGAACATGTTAGTAATCAATGTATGATCCAAGTCCATGTTAAGATGGCTAATGCAACACATACAAAATGCAACTAGAATAGGCTCGACTAATCTAAAATGGCATATGAGATGCAATAATTCGATACACGTATTCAAGTTGGAATTGAAATACTATGCAATTAGTATGATGCGCCGAGCTCAGTACATGCAATACAGATGAATGATGCAAACATGCATAGTATAAGGATGCTAACTGAAATATGCCCTAAATCTAACCATCATGAGTGGTTAAATAAAAGGGAGAAAGAAATAGAGGTTTGGAAGACATGCATCACACACATGCACGCTTATTACAACAATTGGCTCTCTCGAAGGAGAGACTGAAAGAATAATACAAATTAACTAATTAACTAACTAATTAATTATTACAAAACACTTAACTAATTAACCAAATTAATTAAGCTACAAAAACAGTAAAGAGGCCTCGAGAATAGGGACAAATGCATACTCGGTCGGTTTTGTTTGGAAATCCGCTGCCATGCCACATGTTGCCTCTATTTGCATTGTTTTGCGCCTCTGAAGATTGCACAAGTCCCAAGTGTGCTTCCAAACCAATCCCTGAACACTGTGGGATGTCACCGGCCGTGGTGGGAGAACACCGGCCACTGAAAAATGGTTATCGACTATTTGTAGAGTCATCGGCTAAATATTTGTGGCCGGCAGGCACTGAAAGTGGTCGATCGACCAAGTATTCCTGCAGAATCCTGTTTTTGCTGCAACAGAGGACAGACAGTGCATGGCAAGGTATTTACAAGACAATGTGTGCACGGCCACGCCCCCTATCATGCTATAAACTCAAAGGAGCATGACTCTCGACCCTCGGGGCATCAATCGCGCATTTCAATGCGTGATGGCCAAAGTTGCCAAATGTGCAAATCAATGTGGAATGAATGCACAAAACAAATGAATGCTACACACTCTATCATGTTGAATCAAGAGCGTCAACGACTAAGGATTGAGGCACGTTTCGTTACTTCAAGTACAAACGTCCCTCACTCCTCGTGTTTGGTTTGACACCCCAAACCAAACACAATGCAATGTATGTATGCCAAATACAACACAATATAGAAACGTAATGCAACGCAAGATGAGCATGCCAAAATGTAATGTGACTCAAACATGTACACAAGGCTAAGATAATAAACATGCTCAAATGGACTACAATCTAACCATGCAATTCAAACTAATGTAGGATGAACATGCCAAGTACGCAACAATGTTATATGATGCAACTAGCTAGGCATCGTGCAATATACCAAACACGCAAATATGATTCAATACAAGCATGCAAATATCATGAATGCAAGCATGCCCAAATGTACTTAAACTAAAAGGTACCAACATGCGAAACAGATATGTACACATATTGGTCTAAATACTATGCAACAATGCACAATCCTCAAACATGAGCAAGGCATGGTAAACATGAGAATGTAACAATACGATATGTTCTGAAATCACATGAGAAATGATGCCAAATCAATTAAACAAGACAAGCCTAGCATACTAATGGACATAAAGCTCAAAGCTAGCCAAAAGACTTACCTCAAGGCCATGTCAACCATGCCCCAAAGGGCCAAGGTGTCCCAAAATAGTCCTAGGGCAGACCAAAACACGGCTAGAACATGCATGGAATGAGGCTAAAACATGCTATAAAGGTGAGCACAAAACAAGACGCATACAAGGCCCAAAAGGGGAAATGCACTACACCTCTTACAACCGAACATGGCATGACTTAGGCCAATAAAATCAGAGTTATAATACGCCAAAATAAGGCCCAAAACCCAACGAGAAGGCATGCCAAAGACCTAATCATGGAGGCATAGGCAATGGTCCAAACATGGAGCACAAAACAATAACTCTTCAAAGCATTAAAAGGATGGAAAATGCAAGCATACAATCATGGAACATGGACTGAAATATCATGACAAGTGATGCCAAATCACTGAAATGGCCCAAACAAAGCATGTTAGTGACTCACATACCCGAAGCTAACAAGCTAGAATGCACGGAGGCTATACAAAGCATGGAAAACATGGCTAAGACAACACCAAACAGAGCTTAAGCATGATAAAACGAGACTAAAAACTTCTCAAAGTTAAGTCAAAACATGTAAACATGATGGTCCAAGTGCATGATGTATGTTAAGACAAATAAGAGGATTGCAAGGCAAGTGTATGATGCATGCAAGAGCTGACTAAACCATCTTAAAACAGAGGTATATCATGCTAAAATAACACTAAATACCTACTGAAATGGTGCTAAAACAAACCGAGCATACATGCTACCATACTAAGCCATTAATACAAACATATGAGACACAAGGAGAGGGGGGTGTCCCTCCCCTATCCAATACTTCAAAACCACTTCTCCACTACTAAAATTCTTTGGATTTCAGTGGTGGGAAGGTCAAAATAAGATGACACCAAAGCTCAAAAGTAAAGGCACAAAATGAGGCCAAACAAGGCCTAAGAGGGGGGTAAACAGCCCCCAACCAAAAAATGACCTTAAGCAACAATAACAAGCATACAAAATCAGAGCTTTTTGTAGTTTAGAGCCAAGCTTAAAACAATATAGAAGTATGTGTAAAAGCTTAAGCAAAAATGGGGTATCTAAAGCAAGTTGACTCACCCTTGAAGAACAACTTCAAGAACACAAGACCAGCAACTCTCTCTAATCAAAACCAGCTCAAGAATCTTAAAAACAACCTCCTAGTACCTTAGCAAACAAGGATGGTGTAACTCTAGGTGTCTATGTGCAATAGTAAGAACAAAACACCCTTTTGAACTCAAATTCACACACAAAATGTAGAGAGAGGGAGATATAGAGAGAGAGCTATATCTAACTCATGTATCAGATTTCTTGAACCCCTGGAAAGGGAGAGGAGGCTCTCCTTTTATAAAGATTCAATTTTGCAAAGCTTCTTGGAGAAGCTAGGCACGGCTCAAATCCCTCCATACACGTGTATGGAGGGAGGGAAATTGTGGATGCCAACTGCACCAGCTAGCACAAAATATTTGCATAAAGCAAATGAACAGGGTTCGGCCAGCAAAAAAGGACGATCGACCAACAAAATGGCCGACTGACTAAATATAGTGCTGGTCGGCCAACACTCTTGGCCGATGGAAAGAAAGAGGGGCCGATGGCCTCAAGCCTTGGCCGGTAGGGTGTAAGGATGGCCAACAAGCCACTTGCTTCCCTTAGAAGCAAAAACACAAGTGTTTGGTCCACAACCAAGCACAAAACAATCAAGTTGAGAGATCTCGAGGCAAGGCGCGTAGCCGAGACCTCTGAGAACTTAGAACAAACACGAACATGGATGATCATCGAGTGTTCAAACAATGATGTCCAAGTCTTGAGGACGGTCAAAACTGGGGTGTCTACAGTTGCCCCTCTTTGACAGAACTCGAAAGTCATAACAATGACGTGAGTGAATGTCAAAGCCCAAAGACGACCCATTTTTGACAAGGTCGAAGACTTAGACAAAGCATACAAGCTAGCAAGATATGTGGCCAAAGGCAGGGGGCAAAATGCAAAGATAATGCACAAAGCCGAATCATAACTTATGATCATGCAAAGGGAGCTGTAACGAAGCATAACATGCAACAGTTTAAGCAAGCATATACAAATCTAACTACATTTCATGCAGAAAGGATGTAAGAGAATTATAAAATTCTCGCTACGTCTCACGCGGAGAATACAATACCTGTCTGGTTCGTCTGGTCGCGCCAGCTTCAAATGAACCGTACATACAATATTGTGCTTGACAAAAGAAGAGAAACTTAACAGGTATAATATCGTTAGAAACATGCGTAACACCGCAAGTGAAAAGTGCGTGACAATGCGAGTGAAGTGTGCATGAGAATGCAACCTAAACGTCCGTGACAACGCAGGTAAGGTGGTGCAAGACAATGCAACCTAAGGGTGACGCATAACAATGCGGTGAAAACAAACACTACAATGCAAGGGGTTGGCATGCGCGACAACACTAACCGGTAGTGGTGCATAACAATGCAATTTGAAATATAAACACATATAAGTAAAGCAATACGCGACAACGCATGCAATGTGTAAAGCAAGGAAGGCATAAACACATGTAAGTAAAGCATACGCAACAACGTATACAATGTGTGAAATAAAAGACACTTGAACACATATAAGTGAAACACACGTGACAACGTGTACAATATGTATAATAAGAGGAGCTTGAACATACAAAAGTAAAGCACACGCGACAACGTGTACAATGTGTATAATAAGAATTTGAACACATATAAGTAAAGTACACGCGACAACGTGTACAATGTGTATAATAGGAACTTGAACACATGTAAGTAAAGCAATACGCGATAACGCATGCAATGTGTATAATAGGAACTTGAACACATATAAGTAAAGCAATACGCGACAACGCATGCAATGTGTATAATAGGAACTTGAACACATGTAAGTAAAGCAATACGCGACAACGCATGCAATGTGTATAATAGGAACTTGAACACATGTAAGTAAAGCAATACGCGACAACGCATGCAATGTGTATAATAATGCGAAATGTTGAAATGCATGACAATGCAATTTATTGAAATGTACAAAAAATACAAATGAGACACGCATGACGATGCGAGATGTTGAAATGCATAACAATGCATGATTATTGAAACGCATGACAATGCAAATGAGATGCGCATGATAATGCATGAACTGAAATGCATGACAATGCATGATTATTGAAATACATGACAATGCAAGATTATTGAAATGCATGACAATGCAAGTTAGACGCGCATGACGATGCGAGATGTTGAAATGCATGACAATGTATGATTATTGAAATGTTTGACAATGCAAGTTATTGGAATGCACGACAAGGCAAATGAAAGTGTATAACAATGCATGAACTGAAATGTATGACAATGCATGATTATCGAAATGCATGACAATGCAAGTTATTGGAATGCACGACAATGCAAATGAAAGTGCATAACAATGCATGAACTGAAATGCATGATAATGCATGATTATTGAAATGCATGACAATGCAAGTTATTGGAATGCACGGCAATGCAAATGAAAGTGCATAACAATGCAAGGACTGAAATGCATGACAATGCGCAATTATTGAAATGCATAACAATGCAAGTTATTGGAATGCACGACAATGCAAATGAAAGTGCCTAGCAATGCAAGGGATGGTGTGCGCTAGAACGCATGTAGACATGCATTACAATGCAAGGGATGGTGTGCGCTACAACGTATGCAGACATGCATAACAATGCAAGAGATGGTGTGCGCTACAACGCATGCAGACATGCATAACAATGCAAGAGATGGTGTGCGCTACAACGCATGTAGACATGCATTACAATGCAAGACATGATGTGCACTACAACGCATGCAGACATGCATAACAATGCAAGAGATGGTGTGCGCTACAACGCGTATAGACATGCATAACAATGCAACGTATTTAAAGCAGTTTCCGAACCTCGCAAGATATAAAAGGATACGAAAAGGATACAGCTTGCACGCATTCGAGGATCGCACACAGAAGACACGGTCCGAGGTCAAAACGGAGACTGGTTAAGCTTCAAAAATGTATTTTCTTGCACTGTCTTGAGGAATGGAGGTCCCAAACATCATACTTGACCCAAACAAGGGTGTAGGAGGTGCACCGGCTACAAGGGGAGGACACCGGCTATCCATCGGCCATCAAATGAGACAATCGGCCAACTATTTAGCCGACCGGCCAAACATTTGGCCGACCGGCCAAAAATGGCTGTGTCGGGACAGTTTTGACATTTAACCACGGGTCTTTAAATATAGGGCCTCAAACCCTATATTTTCACTTCCTCCTAACTCGAAAACCCTTCCTTTCTCTCCCTAGGTGATTTTTCTTCCTTCGATCTGTGTTTTTCCCTTGTTTTCGACACTTTTCATCGTTCGATTCACGAAACCCTCCCCGTTTCGCACATTTTGAACCGAACAAATCTTGGTTTCGGTGCCCTTTTCTTGGTTTCCACCACTTGGGGCTTGTTTTCCCCAAGTTTTCCTCAGTCTTCGTGCCTTTACCCACACTCCAACCTTTTCTCCCATTTTCCACCCTCTCGGGGTTGACTTTTCAATTGACTTTTTGTATTTTTGCTCGTTTTACACATTTTCAGCCATTTTCGCACTCTTTCTAAGATGGCCGATGATATTCCACAGGGTGGGAGTCCTCCAGCGATGGATGTGGACCCTGAGGTCGCGCTCCTGCCCTTCGCATCCGACCATTCAACTTGGCGACCTACAGGTCGGCGATTCATGTGTTGCCTCCCGATGGCATCTGCCACTGCAGAAGCTATGCATGGGGCGCGCCATTGGAGCTTCTACTGTGCGAGCCTGAGTTGCATTTGTCCTACGGCGCCACTGAGATAAACTCCTCCTCTGTTTCATTTTTCGCAATGTAGAGTGTATAATTGAAGTCCGTGTAGCCTTGAACACATGCACCCGTACTGCATTTTCATCAATTCTAAGCGTATTCAACACTGTATTTCTAAAATTGCTTCGCAATTGTTTGTTTTGAACACGGGGAGATTCCCATGCCTTCCGGGGGTATGGGAACACTGCCGCCAGAGGTTGGTACATGGAGCTGCCCGATGCGGTCCGTCGTATTGTCGATCGAGCTGGCTTTGGGACCTTCTGCATGGGACTCTCGTACCTTACTGCGAGTAGGCCCCTTCTTGCTACTCTGGTGGAGAGATGGTGGGACACCACCGACTCCTTTCACCTTTCTCCCACTAGGAGATGACGATGACTCCCTTTGACTTCTCCATGCTCACAAGCATTGGAGTGGGGGGTGATCATATCCCCTATGACACAGATATGGACGAGTGGGACGCCGCCCAGCTCTACTTACTCGGCACTCAGCCACCTCTTGCCCGGGCAGGGTTTGTTAGGTACACATGGTTCGAGGATCACTTCCGGATCTAGGCACCTACCATTCGAGAGGAGGAGGAGCAGTATGCCCGGGGCTTCATTACGTTCCTGCTGGGGACCACACTCTTCGCCGACTGGGTGAACACTGTCGCCCTCTACTTGCTGAGTGTATTAGTGGACGTGACACAGATCCGCCGCTACGACTGGGGTGGCGCGGGCTTGGCCACTCTTTATGGATATGAGCTCATCTTCCCGCCTCAGCGGGCAGTTGCTTGGAGGCTATTGGCGAGCCTGGGAGGTACATGTTCTCTCTTCTGTCTTTTCAATTCTGTTTTTCATTATCTGTACATCACACACACTACGCGCATGCAATCTGCTTTACACTAGTTGTACACTGCACACGCTACATAATACACTACACATACTGCATTTTCTTTATCTGTATACCGCTTTACTTGATAAGCATACTCATATATGCTCTATTACATTATGTAGTTGTGGGTGTATGCCTACTTCCCTAGGCTCGCCCCAGTGCCAGATGAGGAGATGTCCCTTGGCGTTCTATTTTCTCACCGCTTCGATGTGAGATACGAGCGGAGGCCACGGGAGTCCCTCGTATTCTTCCACCGCTATTTTGACACCATTACCGCAGTCGAGGTATGTCAAACATTTCAGTCTATTTAAGCTTTGCTTTATTTCATACTCTCAATATTAGTAGATAACAATCTGTGTTTTGTTTGCAGATCACCTGGCAGCCTTGGGCTCCGTTGCCTGACGTAGTTCGGGAGCGGTATGCCGGTGCTCGGGAGACTGCTCGATTCTGAGTTCTGCTAGAGGGCCCCGTCTGTCACGCTTGGTACTTGGGTGAGCGCTTCTTGCGACAGACCCTCGGCTTACCAGAGCAGGTAGTCCCGAGGCCGCCTCCCACCCATATGAGGCATACCAAGAGGTATACTTTTGAGAAGATGATGGATTACACCATCGGCTGGGACTCTGAGGGCTTCAGAGGCGAGGGCGATTATGCTGAGTACATTCAGGCTTACATCATGCGGCCTCTGACCGGCGCTCGCCAAGTTGAGAGAGAGAGACCAGCAGCGCCCACAGTGAGAGCAGGAGCATCGCGGGCATCTTAGGCCCGAGGCAGGAGTGGGTCTCGGAGCGGGCAGGGAGCTGGATGGTCAAAGCTACCTACGACGATCACATGCCGAGGACAGGGTGGGGAGACTTACCAGATTCCCTTCGCTCCTCCTCTGGCTGATTATGAGCTTGTTGGAGTCTATGGCTCGACCGCGGTATGTACTACCACACTTCGCATTCTGTACAGTCATTTCAATTCATTTGATATCTCACAGAATACTAATGACTTCAACACTTTTGCAGGCTTCCGTCGAGTACACACGCCAGTCCCTGGAGTTGACAGCCTCAACGGTGGGGATGCTACAGCGGTGCCTCAGCTTGTTGACCATCTACAATATCCCGGTAAGTTCTTTCAACCGCAGTCTCGAACTCTGCCTACAGCTTCATACATAATCTGATGCATCACGCTATCAACACGGCATTTGATTTACCGCACTCACGGCACTGATACACTATAACCCATATACTGTTCACAGCGTTCAACACGATATTCATACACTGTGCTCACACATTGCATTCTGTACTGATATACTGCTCACAACATTCATACACTGTACTCACACACTGTATTCAGCATTCATACCCTGCTTTGTGTAGCATACATGATGTATTTGCCCTTTGTCCTTTTCAAGCCCCATTTCAGATTCCAGCCACAGGAGGTGCTCCAGCTGGACCATCTGTTCCTGCTCGAGGAGGAGGGGGAGTCAGACGGAGGATAACTATCCATAACTGGAGCAGACACAGGCGCACTTGTGCTGGGAGCAGCTCTCGAGAGCCTACTCCAGATGACGATGAGTCAGATAAGGAGGCGGCGTCATCCCATGGTGAGGCCGGAGACAGCTCAGATTCTGACTACGGCGATGGCGGCGACGACCCTGGACCCTCGTCCAGGAAGAGGACCAGGACCGACTCCCGCACTTAAGGCCACCGATATTGACCCAGACATTTTGCTACTCTTTCTTCTTCTTTGCTTTGTTCAGACATTCGTTGCTTTGCTCTTCTTCTTTTCTTTTTTGCTTTATTTTACTTTTTACTGGTAGTTTGAGCACATTGTACTGCCTCAGGCAGGTTTTACTTTCTCAAAACTATGTACTTTTGCAAAAGACATGATGGAAATAAAATAGCTATTTTATTCAAAAAGTGTTACATTTGTACATTTTATGCATTGCATCGCATTACATAACAATGTAAATGAGATTTGAACTTTTGTTTGAAATTTGAGCAATTGCATCCTAATAACCAGGTAGTGAACCGACTAACGACAAGAACAACTCGATAATCAAAACACAAAACTCGATAAGCTAACCAACTGTAAATACAACTCGATAAGCAAAACAAAAGCTTAAAGAATGTGAAATACAACTCGATAAGCAAATATACAACAACTCGACAGGCAAATCGAAGTAACAGGCGCGACTTCACAAAATCAACATCAGAAGGCATTGGAAGTGGTGCCAGTCACAACTTCTCAGCATGTTCAATACATAAACATCTCAGGGAACAAAATGGAATGCCACCGGCCAAAGGGAAAGGGCACCAGCTGCAATAAATGGCCATCGGCCAACGTATTTAGCCGATCGGCCAAAAGGGATGGTTGGTCGGCACTAATTTTGCCGATCGGCCAAAAATGGTAAGCACCTCCAGAATGTTGACACCTGTCTTCCACTCAACACCTTATCTTCTATAAAAGCCTCAGCTTCATAGTTTTTCTTATTTCACCACTGATTTGCACCAAATAGAAGAGTTTCTTGCCCAAAATCTCAAAACTTGGATTGCCAACTTGGATGGCTCGGAAAAACTGAATTTCCGAGGCTTCGGCATAAATGCACTATTCACTTTGGGTCGTACCCCGCTGCGTTTTCCGTTCCTCTACGCCATAGCAAGGTTTTGGAATCCGCTGACCCACGTTTTTACCTTTGGCGGCCAAGAGATGTATCCCACTTTCAAGGACTTCCAAGCTTTAATGGAATTCAAGCGTGACGAGGAAATCTTGCCTCAATTCCGGTTTGGCCATGTTCAAGCGCTAGGAAGGATGTACGGCTTTACTTTGCATGACGCTCGGTCATTGATTCATGATGGAGAGCTGGACATTCCAAGCTTGGTTTGTCGATTTTCTGATGTTGGCAACCACGACGACCATTATTGGCAAGGTTATCGACGACATGCACTCTGTTTATGCATGTTGTCTCATTTCCTACTAGTCCCGGGCTCTGGCGGGTTTAGTACTCGTTTAATTGAGATTGTCAAGGGCTTGAAAGAGGGCAAAAACTGCATCGCCATGACACTGGCCGAAACATTGATGGGATTGGATGCTTTTCATCGCCGGGAGATGACTAGATTTGCGGGGAGGCCACTACTACTGCAGGTAATTTTTCCCACCCCATCTCACATTTATTGCTTACACCACTCGGCTCTCAGTCTCGATTTTTTTCTCTCAAAAAACCTTTTGCTCTCTTTTTTCTCTCAACGTACACCTCTCTATTCTTTATTCTCTCATTTTTTTTTATCCCTCCCCGGGTATGGTTGATGGACAAGTTAAGAGTTGTGGACTCGTGTCCGGCATACTCAACTCGCAGCTACTTCTTTTGGCGACGTCTAGTCGATGCTCCGGATGAAGGATGGTGGTACAGTTGGATGTGCAATTTGTCCTCAGATCGTATTGCTTGGCGCTGCCCTTGGCTCAATTTACTGGCAATAAGCTATAGCATGACCCGTCAGCCCAGGATCCAGTTGATTGGCTTGACACACTGCGTGTTTTACTTTTTGTTCTGATTCCGGCGCCAGTTCGGACATGATCAAACTTGCCCAGAGGAGGGGATTGAGTACCCTGCTACATTTCCAGCCCGAGGCGCGCAGCTAGCTCGGTATGCTGTAGCATGGAGGACGAGAAAGCTTCTGGCCCCCGCTCCCACTTTCAACTGCACCCTTTCAGATGAGTGCTTAGATTGGCTTAATGAAGAGGCACAGATCGGGCCCAGCTTGGCATTAGAGGCTTCGACCAGCTCTGGGAGAGGACGTAGGAACACCTGACCATGCCCCGAATTTATTTGCTTTAATCAGAACTTTCAAGTTTTCTTTATGAATGTAATGAAAAACAACTTCAATTTTGTATTTAAGAGCAAGAGAACTCTGTATTGAAATCAATGAAATTGAAAGTTGTGGCACTTAAAATTTTTCGTTTGGTCCAAAAATGGTCTAAATCGTAAAAAGATTAATTTGAGCAAAATCAACTTTTATTAAAACCTTTCAAGACCATTTTCGATACGGATCAGGACTGGACACGCCTGAGATCTGTCACTGAGATGTACAACCCCGGATCCCAGCAACTGGAAAGTTGCCCCTAGTCTGAGTAGCACTGCACCGGAGATCATAACCGAGCTCTTAAATGCTGAGTAGACAAAGATGACTAAGGCGATCGCATGGATAAAGTTGATCGGGGAAGTGTTTATGGATGAACTTCGAGATGAAGTTGCCTACGTATCCCAAAGATGGGAATCATGCCTTACGTAGTTCGGCTCAGGTTCACTCGTGTATTAACCCTCACCTTTTACGCTCTAACTTTTGCCAAGGCCGCCATTTGCGGGTTTTCAACCTTGCAAGCTCAATTTTTATAATTTCAAATTTTCTATACTCTAACTTTTGCCTGGGTCACCCTTTCGGGTTTTCGGCCTAACGAGCCTCTTAGGGAAAATATTTCTTCAACTTGTCCATGTTGATCGGTTGGGAGAACTCTATGCCATCTAGGTCCATTAGAATGACAGCTCCACCCGACCAGATAGACTTGATGATGTAGGGACCAGTCCAATTAGGTCTGAACTTGCCCCTAGGGTTGTGAATGGGAGCTCGGTTATCCTTGAGCACCAAATCTCCTTCTTTCAAATTCCTAGACTTAACTTTCTTGTTGAAAGCCCTTGTAATTCGTCGTTGATACCCCTGAACATGGTACAGTGCTTTCAGCCTCCTCTCATCAAACAACATGAGTTTTTCGAATCTGCTTTGCTGCCAATCTGTCTCAACTATCTGACACTCAGCCAGTACTCGTAATGACGGAACCTCAATTTCGATAGGTAGAACGGCTTCCATCCCATAAACCAATGAATACGGAGTCGCTCCAGTAGAAGTTTTAATTGAAGTTCGGTAGCCCCATAGAGCAAATGGCAGCTTGTCTGGCCAGTCCCGGTAGGTTTCCACCATTTTCTGTAACATACGCTTGATGTTTTTGTTGGCGGCCTCAACTGCTCCGTTGGTCTGCAGCCGATATGTGGATGACTTATGAAAAGCCACGTTGTATTTCTCCAACAAGTCGATCACTTCCTTCTTGAAGTGGGAACCATTATCTGAAATGATCTCATTCGGGACCCCATAGCGACAGATGATGTTGTTCCTAATAAACTTTGCAACATGCGACGCCTTCAACATCGCATAAGATTGGGCCTCAACCCACTTTGTGAAATAGTCTATCGCGACTAGAATGAACCCATGCCCATTGGACCCTTTTGGAGTGACAGCCCCGATTATATCAATCCCCCAGACTGAAAATGGCCACAGCGAAGTCATGTTGTACAACTTTGATGGCGGAATGTTCATGCGGTTTGCATGGATCCGACATTTGTGGCATCGCCGGACAAAGTCAATACAATCCTCCTCCATGGTGGACCAGTAGTAGCCCTGTCTAAGGATCTTCTGGGCTAGCATCACCTCGTTCATGTGTGCTCCGCATTCGCCTCCATGGATGGCCTCCATCAGGCGCTTCGATTCTTCAGCGTCAACACACAGCTTATGCATTCCCAGATGACCTCTTTTGTATAGTTTTCCTCAACAGATGATGAACTGAGCAGCCATTCTTTGGATTGCCCTCTTGTCTTTGGCATTTGCCTCTGGTGGATATGCTTCTTTCTCCAAGAAGTTCCAGACATCGTAATACCAGAGGTTTTCATCTTGAACCTCTTCTATGGCAGCGATCGACTCGTAGGCCGGCACAAACTTCTGGTCAATGATGATCGGACTCATCCGGACTCCAAAAGGGATGTTTATCATGGAGGATAGAGTTGCTAGTGAATCTGCGAACCTGTTGTTCTCTCTTAGTAGATGAGCGAAGTTCAGCTTCTCAAACCGAGGAATCAACAAATCCAAGGTTTGGTGATAGATTCTCATCTTTTCTTCTTTGACTTTCCAATCTCCTTTTGCTTAAGATACAACAAGGTTTGAGTCTCCAATGACGTCCAATCGTTTTGCCCCTAGTTCTAGGGCGGCTTCTAAACCAGCTATACACGCTTCATACTCTGCCTCATTGTTCTAGACTTTGAACCGGAGTTTGAAAGCTAGAGAAATACAGGAATTATCGGGTGCTATCAGCAATACCCCTATCCCATACGCGTATTGGTTTGACGCTCCGTCAAAGTACATCGTCCAAAATTCTTCTTCGACATGCAGAATGGCCTCATCTGGGAATAGGTACTCAACTGCTTCACCCCCTTCAACTGGGTGATCGGCTAGGAACTCCACTTCCGCTCTTTTTTTTTCTGACTTGCGGGTTACATACTTCAGATCGAATTCAGAAAGCAGGAGCAACCAACGAGCTAGCCTACCTGTAAGTGCCGGTTTCTCGAAGAGATATTTGATGGGATATAATCTTGAAACCAACATTATAGAGTGAGCTAACAGGTAGTGCCGTAGCTTCCTGGTAGCCCATACCAAGGCCAGACAAGCCTTTTCCAGTGGAGTGTAGCGGGTCTCATACTCCAGCATTTTCTTGCTCAGGTAGCAGATGGCTCTTTCCACTTTGTCCTCAGACTCTTGTGTAAGCATGTAGCCCATTGTAGTCTCAGTTACTGAAAGGTACAAAATCAACGGTTTTCCCGGCTCAAGCGGTGACAACACGGGTGGGTTCTGTAAGTATAGCTTGATCTGTTCGAAAGCAGCTTGGCATCGGCGTCCCATTAGAACTTCTTTCCTTTCTTCAGGAGACCAAAGAGTGGTTCACAAGTCAAGGTTAATTTAGCGATAAACCGTCTTATGAATTACACTTTACCTAGAAAGCCTCGCACCTCATTTTCAGTCCTTGGTGGTGGCATTTCTAAGATGGCCTTGATTTTGGAAGGGTCGACTTCGATACCTTTCTGTGTAATCAAGAACCCCAGCATTTTCCCAGCTGTAACACCAAACGTACATTTCTGAGGATTCAGCCGCAACCGAAATTCTCTGATCCTTTGAAAAAACTTTTGCAAGGAAGTGTAGTGGCCCTTTCTTTCTTTGGACTTGACAATCATGTCATCCACGAACACCTCAACCTCTTTGTGGATCATGTCATGCAATATCATAGTCGCTGCCCGTTGATATGTAGCTCCAGCATTCTTCAGCCCGGATGGCATTACCCTATAACAATAGGTCCCCTACAGGGTGGTAAAAGCAATCTTCTCCCAGTCTTCGGGTGCCATTACAATCTGGTTGTAGCCTGAGAAGCCATCCATGAATGAAAGCAATGCATGCCCAGCAGTAAAATCCACTAACTTATCGATATGCGGTAGAGGAAAGTCGTCCTTCGGACTAGCTTTGTTCAGATCCCTGAAATCCACACATACCCGAATCTTGCCATCCTTCTTTGGCACCGGAACTATGTTGGCCAGCCAAGTTGGGTATTCAGATACCAGCAGGAACCCTGCATCGATTTGCTTGGTGACTTCTTCTTTGATCTTGATGGCCCAGTCGGGGCGGATCCTTCTGAGCTTTTGTTTGACAGGTCGGGCCTCGGGGTCAAGAGGGATCCGGTGCTGTACAATCTCAGGATCGATTCCAGGCATGTCTTCATAGGACCACGTGAAAACATCTTTGAAATCTTTTAATAAAGCGACTAAGCGCTCACGCTCCTCTGAAGACAACGTGGACCCGATCTGGACCAGCCGTGGGTCCTTCTCAGTGCCAACATTAATTTGGATGATTTTGTCAACCAGTAATTTTACAAACCTCTCCTGCTCTTGTTCTAACAAAAATTTCAAAATCGGAGGAATTTCTTCCTCGTCGTTTACATCAAAATTTTGAAATTCTGAATTAATGCAATAAATCAAAGGCACAGAAAAATACTCGGAAGCCACAGCCACTTCATTCTCATTAATCACTTCGTCTAGTCCATCTGATCCTTCTGTTTCAACAGACTCAAAAGAGAAAGAAAAAGATGACCTAGACAGGACTGTGGCATCTGGGTTATCACCCCCAGGAATACCGGACTCAAACTCAGACAAGCTGGAACCTGATTCCGACCCACAAGACTCGGTGGAATCAGATTTCAGCTCACTACCTGACCCAGTGTTGCTCGATAAGAAGCCTTCCTCGCATTGCTAAACGAGGGAAGGTGCAATGGATGCATCCAAAATGTTTGCAGATGGGCTCGCAGCCGCTCCATTTCCAATCATGGACACTGAGAGATTATCCCCTAAGCACTCATGTACGATCGGAGGATCTGATAGTAGACAAGCCAGTGCTACACCCATTTCAATCTCGATACTCTCGGAATCCACTTCCTTACATTGCTCAACCTCAGTTGATAGACCTGTCTGTTCCTTGGCGACATCATCTTCGGATAACTGCAAGTCAAAGAAGATTTCAAATCCCGACATGTGCCTATTTTCTGCGTTCAACCATGGCTCTGGGAAGCCGCAGAATGGAAAGTCTTCCCCCTCCCGGACAAAGCGTCCGTTCAGGGTACCCTGAATAGGCCAATGCATCAAATCAAAATGCTTCCCGGTTTGTTTGGCTCTAGCTCTTCCAGCCATTTCTTTGCTTTTCCTTACCCAGTCCTTTTTGTTAGGTAGATAGCCTAAACCAAAGGTGTGCGGGTTGTGCGGCACTTCGGCCAATACTGCAATGCCCTTCTAGCCACTTTTTCCTAATCCCATCCCAGGGATATACTGGAGCTTGTTCATGATGTACACAGACTGTGCACTGACATACAACCCCTCATCAACTGCCAAGATGTCCTGAACGACCTGGGCCTCGGCTAGAGTAAAACCTGATAGGAACACATCCTCCGTGCCATGCTCGATTTCCAAAACTGGTGTAGACACTTCTGGCGGCGGATGGATTGACAAATTTCCAAAAATAATAGCCACCCCCTTCTCGTAGGGATATTTTAACACCTGATGAAGGGTGGAAAAGACTGCCTTCACCTGGCGCAGCCACGACTGCCCCAAGAGTAGATTAAAAGTCGCAGGAACATCCAAGACATAAAAATCAATCTCGTGTTGTTCCGGACCAACCTTAGTATAAATCCTCACGGTCCCCATCACTTCTCTGCTTGTATTGTCATATGCCCGTATCACCTGGGCGGTTGGCACAAAGTCTGCAGGCTTCAACCCGATTGCATATGCTGTCCTCGACGGGCACACGTTAATGGCGGATCTAGTGTCGACAAGAACTATTGGTACCCACTTGTCTCTACACTCCACAGAGATGTAGAGCGGTTTGTTATGGTTTGCGCCATCAGGCGGCAATTCTTTGTCAAAAAAGGTCAATGTCGGGGAAGCTCCTCCCAGAAAGACCAGCCCCACCAACTGTTCAGGTGTGGTATCTATTGAGAGTTTGGCCTTGTCCATTGCCGAAAGGACAGCCTGTCTATGAACTCGTAAAGCCATAAGCAGTCCCCAAATAGAGATGTCTGCTTGTATCTTCTTCAGCTGTTTTAGCACAGCCTCTTCTTTGAGTAACTTCTCTTTTTGTTTCTTCACCTCCTTGTCCTTCTCGGACGCTTCTGGTTGATCTAAGTGCAGGGGCTTAAAATACCGCCCGTTCCTAGTCATATGGTCAACTTCACCAATGTACCAGGTATCATTCGGCTGGTTATTCTCCCAGTCGTCATCTGTATGGGCAAGACATAGATAATCATCTTCTCACCACATGCCATCGGCAGCCGACAGACACCTGTCCGGCTCCGTCATAACCATCCCTGTGTCCACAGCACCTTCCGTTCCCGTGTTCACAACACGTTCTATCCCCTCAGGGGCTTTGGCTTTCCTGACTCTTTCAGAATCCTCGGTCCTTTCTTGCTCGAACTATTTTAGTGTGGTTTGCTGTTCAATGCCCTCTATACTCGAAATGCTCTGGTCCCGAGCAAAATTATTATCGCTGGTGCTCTTCGGCGGTGCATTCTGATTCTTGGCCCTTCTGACCACTGTTGATGACTCCGTCCCTGGTGGACTCTGTTCTAACTGAGTTTGTTCCTCAACATCTGGTTGGTCGTCAAGCTATCCAGTAGTTTCTGCTGACCTATCAAGCCAATTGACTGCTGCGTCCCCTAAATCATGTTCTTTAAAGAACTGCAGGTTCACAAGGTCTTCTTCCAAATCTGCTAGGTCATCTAGCCCTTGATCAGGTCCATCCTCTCGTGCTACACAAATCTCTGCCCCTACCGGCAATTCCACATTCAGCCTAGCTTGGCCGACTGATGTAATGTAACCGCTCGGGTTGTGTTTGAAAATCACAGACCCTTCAGGTTCTGACTGCTCATCCTCATCTGTTCTCACAGTTGACTCGGTCCCATCTCCGATAGTTACCACCACCGTTTCTGGTTGGGTTTGAGAGATGTCCAACACGCACAAGTCAGTGCTGTCAGGAATGAACACCTCCAGCTTGGGTAGGTGAGAAGGGATCATATATATGCTGGGGTCATATGACACAGCCCCAGTTTGGATAAAATTGATGCGTTTGGGAGGTGAAGCTTGGTTGTGTGATGGGAGAGGGTTGGTTGTGACATTTGGTTTTTCCGGGGGCATGATCACCTTGTTGTCAATGAGATCCTGAATCTCATGACGTAATCGAAAGCAGTAGTCAGTATCATGACCATGTTGTTGGTGAAATGCGCAGTACTTCACCGGGTTATGGGAGGGGGGAAGCTTTTCTGGAAATGGCCGCGGCACTAGGGGCTTCAAGTGCCCTTTTCTGATTAACACCCCCAAAGCTTTGGACAGGGGCATATATAGAGGAGTGAAGGTCCTTTGGCCTTTGGGTGCGTATCTGGCTGTTTGCGAGCTACTACCAGACGCACCAGTGAATGGCGTAGCTGCAAGGGCTCTTGGGGTATTGGTGGTGGTAACCATACTCACATCTGAAGATCTAGCAGCTGCAGCACTGCCCGTGCCTGCATTTGTACTGCGGTTGAATGTTCTCTTGGGCTGTTCTCTCTCGTTATCAATGAGGCCCTGTTTCATAGCGTCTTCGATCTGCACCCCTATCTCATGTAAGTCTGCAAAGGTGGGGAGGGGGAGAACGATCATCTTCTGTATAAGTTTGGGCTGGAGGTTGCGCACAACCATCCTAATCTGATCCTTGTCCACAGGCTTGATGGTCATCATCGAAGCCTTAGCCCTCCACCGGGTCACAAAATCGGAGAAACTCTCCTTCGGCTTCTGCCTAGTTGTCTCAAGATCATGGGTCGTAATCTCGATCTGTGTATTATAGGAGTACTGAGCTATAAAGGCCTCGGTCATCTCCTCCTAACTCTTCTTGACAGAATCTTCCAATTTTGCGTACCAGATGGCTGCTACACCCGATAGGGTTCGACCAAGCAGAGAAAGCTTCTGTAATCTGGAAAGGCCCATCGGCTTGAGGATATCTGAGAACAACCGCAGGTGCATCATAGGATCCCCAGATCCATCAAAGCGGTCGATGTGTGGCATCTTAAACCAATCTGGCAGCATCACGGCCGAGTCAGTGTACCCGTCCTCAATATCCGGAATGGACTTTACACCTTGGGATTTCTTGAACAGCTTCTCAAGCTTGCTCACTTTTAATGCCGTGGGGTTCACCTCGAATTCAAAGGGGGAATCCGACAGGTTGATAGGCATGGGTGCCTTGGATAGTTGAGGTAGGATCAGGGACGGAGGTGGCCCTGTTGGGATGTCTGTATCCTCCTGGACATTCTGGACATTCGCCGTCTCCCCAGGTATTGGGACTCTTGGTGGGGGAGGAACCTGATGTGAAGCAGA
Source organism: Camellia sinensis (assembly GCF_055761805.1). Classification (NCBI taxonomy): domain Eukaryota; kingdom Viridiplantae; phylum Streptophyta; class Magnoliopsida; order Ericales; family Theaceae; genus Camellia; species Camellia sinensis. The sequence goes on from NC_138961.1 coordinate 217,134,142, forward strand.
TGCTCCGGTTTGCTGTTGCAACCTGGCGATCAACTCTACTTGTTGAGCCATGACCTCGGCCTGCTTTTTAGCAAATTTTGCTTGGCGGACAGCGTCCTACTGCATGATCTTCATACTTTCTTGGAGTTGACGCATCATTTCCTCCATCCCTGCCATGTTATGCTAATTTAGTTGAATAACTGGTATATATATTTCTGTAGTAAAAACTGTGGCCTCAGCCTAACTATCCACTGATGTGGTAGACCACTGATTTGACAACCGTTGTAACAATGCACTGCGTTTTCTTGACCCCCGTCTAGTAACCGGGGGTAGAGAAAGGAACACCGCTTGTCTGTCTATCAGATCCCTAGATCGATTAAGTCTACGACCTCTGATCCAGAGTGCTCGGGGGATATCTAACTGGTCGAAATCAATGGTGCTAAACTACCTTCCAAAAAGATAAATAAAGCATAATAAGGAAATAATGAACAGAAAAACGGACAGCACAACAGCTTAAATAGAGACAACACACAGTTGGTAAACACAAGCTGAATGAACTGTTCTCAACCACTGGTCACTGTTCCCCAAAAATCACTGCCCCAAAATCTGAATTTGATACCCGCAGATATAACTGATTCTCAAAACACTGACACTGATGCCCGCAGGCCTGATGCCCAGACTTGCAAACTGATATATGTGTTCCCCTGTAGAGATACAACTCTAAAAAGCACATAATAAGCAAATGAGAGCCAATACACCCCTATGTTAGGGTAGGGTTTTCCTGTCCTAGTTTCGTCAAGAACTAGGGTTTTACTACGCACACAGCGGTTTCAAACAACCTATAATCAGGTAAGCAACCTATCCTAGATTGAAATGGTCACTATGGATTCCGAATATGCACTAGGTCAAATGGTCGAAAAAAGGGTGCCCCGGTAAAATCCGGGTTTGTGTTCTCGTCGTGGCAGAGCCCATAACCGGTCAGCCTTATGGCACGCTTCTCAAAGCATGTCTCCGGCAAACCGTTTAGGAATAGCATACGGCAAACACGGTGTCCTAGGTGCACCAATGCACATGCAATGCAAAGAAACACATAAGTGTAATAAAAAAAAGATATCATGAGTTCGAGTCAAGTTCTCATATGCCCCAGCAGAGTCGCTAGAAACTGTGGATGCGCCCTCGGGCTTATGCTACCATAGTTCGGACTCATTTGTCACGGTTCTTAAACTGACCTTGCAAAGTGCAATATAAGACTGATAAATCACCAAAGAGTCCAAATTCGGCAAATCGTTTTTGGAAAACAGTTTTGTAAGAAAGAAGTGCCAAACATGGACTACTTTGCCAAATACAGAGTCGCCACCTAAATATTTATTTTTGGGGAATTTAGGAAACCCTGACTCATTGCCTAAGGCCACGTGTCCGTCATCACCAAAGTTGCCTCGGCTCAGGAACTTGGGTACGATTGGGGAAGGTCATCTATGAGCATCCCCGCTCGCCCGATCAGAAGATCGGCCTGTACTAAGCATGATATTTTGTTTGAAAACATATGTGTTCTTATTCCTGTTAATTAGCTAGAATTTACTAAGTGATGCGCACAACACACAAGTATAGACTAGATCGCCTAATTTGGAACAAAGCATCGCATACCCATTTGTTTGGAAAATAGTTTGAAGTTTGCTACTCGCAAGTAGGCTAAAACACGGATTTTAATGAATTATTCCAATTCAAGCAATCAAACCTTCACCCACAGGCATTCAGACAGTTATATCACATAAGCAATTAGCCTCATGGCAAGCATGCTGTCATGTTAACACTCACATACATGCAAGATGCTAAAGCATAAACACTCACAGTGTACTCCGAGCCAAAACAACGAACATGTTAGTAATCAATGTATGATCCAAGTCCATGTTAAGATGGCTAATACAACACATACAAAATGTAACTAGAATAGGCTCGACTAATCTAAAATGGCATATGAGATGCGATAATTCGATACACGTATTTAAGTTGGAATTGAAATACTATGCAATTAGTATGATGCGCCGAACCCGGTACAAGCAATACAGATGAATGATGCAAACATGCATAGCATAAGGATGCTAACTGAAATATGCCCTAAATCTAACCATCGTAAGCGGTTAAATAAAAGGGAGAAAGAAATGGAGGTTTGGAAGACATGCATCACACACACGCACGCTTATTACAATAATTGGCTCTCTCGAAGGAGAGACCGAAAGAATAATACAAATTAACTAATTAACTAACTAATTAATTATTACAAAGCACTTAACTAATTAACCAAATTAATTAAACTACAAAAACAGTAAAGAGGCCTTGAGAAGAGGGATAAATGTATGCTCGGTTGGTTTCGTTCAAAAATCCGTTGCCATGCCACATGTTGCCTCTATTTGCACTGTTTTGCTCCTCTGAAGACTGCACAAGTCCTAAGTGTGCTTCCAAACCAATCCCTGAACACTGTGGGATGTCACCGGCCGGGGTGGGAGAACACCGGCCACTGAAAAATGGTTATCGACTATTTGTAGAGTCATCGGCTAGATATTTGTGGCCGGCCGGCACTGAAGGTGGTCGACCGACCAAGTATTCCCGTAGAATCCTGTTTTTGCTGCAACAGAGGACAGACAATGCATGGCAAGGTATTTACAAGACAATGTGTGCATGGCTACGCCCCCTATCATGCTATAAACTCAAGGGAGCATGACTCTCGACCCTCGGGCCATCAATCGTGCATTTCAATGTGTGATGGCCAAAGTTGCCAAGTGTGCGAATCAATGTGGAATGAATGCACAAAACAAATGAATGCTACACACTCCATCATGTTGAATCAAGAGCGTCGACGACTAAGGATTGAGGCACGTTTCGTCACTTCAAGTACGAACATCTCTCACTCCTCATGTTTGGTTTGACACCCCAAACCAAACACAATGCAATGTATGTATGCCAAATACAACACAATATAGAAACGTAATGCAATGCAGGATGAGCATGCCAAAATGTATTGTGACTTAAAGCTCAAAACTAGCCAAAGAACTTACCTCAAGGCCATGTCAACCAAGCCCCAAGGGCCAAGGTGTCCTAAAACAGTCCTAGGGCAGACCAAAACAAGGCTAGAACATGCATGGAATGAGGCCAAAACATACTATAAAGGTGAGCACAAAACAAGATGCATACAAGGCCCAAAAGGGAAAATGCACTACACCTCTTACAACTGAACATGGCATGACTTAGGCCAATAAAATCAGAGTTATAATACACCAAAATAAGCCCCAAAACCCAATGAGAAGGCATGCCAAAGACCTAATCATGGAGGCATATGTAATGGTCCAAACATGGAGCACAAATCAACAACTCTTCAAAACATTAAAAGGATGGCAAATGCAAGCATACAAGCATGGAACATGGACTGAAATATCATGACAAGTGATGCCAAATCACTGAAATGGCCCAAATAAAGCATCCTAGTGACTCACATAACCGAAGCTAACAAGCTAGAATGCATGGAGGCTATACAAAACATGGAAAACATGGCTAAGACAACACCAAACAGAGCTTAAGCATGATAAAACGAGACTAAAAACTTCTCAAAGTTAAGTCAAAACATGTAAGCATGATGGTCCAAGTGCATGATGTATGTTAAGACAAATAAGAGGATTGCAAGGCAAGTGTATGATGCATGCAAGAGCTGACTAAACCATCTTAAAACAGAGGTATATCATGCTAAAATAACACTAAATACCTACTGAAATGGTGCTAAAACAAACCGAGCATACATGCTACCATACTAAGCCATTAATATAAACATATGAGACACAATGAGAGGGGGGTGTCCCTCCCCTATCCAAGACTTCAAAACCACTTCTCCACCACTAAAAATTCTCTGGATTTCAGTGGTGGGAAGGTCAAAATAAGATGACACCAAAGCTCAAAAGTAAAGGCACAAAATGAGGCCAAACAAGGCCTAAGAGGGGGGTAAACAGCCCCCAACCAAAAAATGACCTTAAGAAACAATAACAAGCATACAAAATCAGAGCTTTTTGTAGTTTAGAGCCAAGCTTAAAACAATATATAAGTATGTGTAAAAGCTTAAGCAAAAATGGGGTATCTAAAGCAAGTTGACTCACCCTTGAAGAACAACTTCAAGAACACAAGACCAGCAACTCTCTCTGATCAAAACCAGCTCAAGAATCTTAAAAGCAACCTCCTAGTACCTCAGCAAACAAGGATGGTGTAACTCTAGGTGTTTATGTGCAATAGTAAGAACAAAACACCCTTTTGAACTCAAATTCACACACAAAATGTAGAGAGAGGGAGATATATAGAGAGAGAGCTATATCTAACTCATATATCAGATTTCTTGAACCCCTAGAAAGGGAGAGGAGGCTCTCCTTTTATAAAGATTCAATTTTGCAAAGCTTTTTGGAGAAGCTAGGCAAGGCTCAAATTCCTCCATACACGTGTATGGAGGGGGGAAATTGTGGATGCCAACTGCACCAGCTGGCCCAAAATATCTGCATAAAGCAAATGAATAGGGTTCGGCCAACAAAAAAGTCCGATCAACCAACACAATGGCCGACCGACTAAATATAGTGCCGATCGGCCAACATTCTTGGCCGATGGAAAGAAAGAGGGGCCGATGGCTTCAAGCCTTGGCCGGTAGGGTGTAGGGATGGCCAACAAGCCACTTTCTTTCCTTAGAAGCAAAAACACAAGTGTTTGGTCCACAACCAAGCACAAAACAATCAAGTTGAGAGATCTTGAGGCAAGACACGTAGCCAAGACCTCCAAGAACTCAGAATGAACACGAACATGGATAATCATCGAGTGTTCAAACGATGACGTCCAAGTCTTGAGGACGGTAAAAAATGGAGTGTCTATAACTATCGGTGGAGGATAGTCTTGATTGTTGTAGACACTATATGTTGATTAGGGAAAACTGAAACTAATCAAATGTGTTATGTCATTGAATATGACGGTTGAAATGTCACATTGATTATGTGCATGGATTGATCATTGTATATGATGAACTGTTTAAATACATTGCATATGTATATTGTTTGGGAGGAGATAGGGGATATACTCTATGGTTTGAGAGAAGATAGGAGATGTACTCTCAAACCTGTTTAGGAGAAGATAGGGGATGGACTCCATTGATAATTGAAGTATTGAAGTGTTTTAATATGAGTTGTAGGCTCATTTAAATTGTTGGCTAGATAATGAGCCATGTTTATATATTTGAACTGGATGAATAAAGGAAAGTGAAATGGAACATGTACGTTTTTGTCATGGAATTGGGATGTGTTGTAAGTTGATTCACATGTGTTAATCATTTAACTAATGCTAATGTTTTAGTTATTTCTCATATGTGGTTTAGTATATCTCTACTGGGCTTTGGCTCACCCTATATGGGACATCATTTTCAGGTTCAGGTGATATGACACCTCCAAGGACGTAACTTGGGATGCCTTGAGGCTGACATCTCTTTTTGTTATTCTCTTTTGGCATTACATGTAAATTCAAGCCAAGGGCTTAATACGTATTTGAGTTAGTACTCTCTTTTTGTAACCAAGTGTTGGCTTAGAAAGTTGTAAGTCCGTAGGGCATTTACTTTTGTTGTTAACATGTAATACTTTTGTAATGAATACTCTGATAAATGAAAATATGCCTTATTCTTGTATGTCTGTGGATATCTTGAATGTTGAGTTTATGTGTTATTTTGAGGGCGTTACAGGTTTCATGTTAACAATCATTTTTATTCCATCTTAATGGGTTGAGGTTCCAAAAAAACTCTGAGTTAATGTTAACATTAATTGGATTGAGATTCTCTTTAATAATCATTAGAGTTTTAACAACCACTTCTCTCTCTCTCTCTCTCTCTCTCTCTCACACACACACACACAAATGGGGGTTAAGGAAAAATGTATTTCATGTTAATAATCATTTTTATTTCATCTTGGTCAAATGGGTTGAAGCTTTCTTTAATTATCACTGGACATATTTTTACTCACCAAACATGAAAATAGATTTGTATACATTTTTAGTATTGAGAAGTACTCTTAATTAATGTTAACATTAACTGGGTTGAGGTTCTCTTTAATAATCAATGGGGTTTCAACACTCACTTTTCTTTCTTTATCAAATGGGGTTTAAGGAAAAATGAGTTTCATGTTAACAATCATTTTTATTTCATCTTAGTCAAATGAGTTAAGGCTCTCTTTAATCATCAATGGCCATATTTTTACTCATCAAACATGAAAATAAATTCATATACATTTTTAGTGTTGAGTAGTGCTCTTAGTTAATGTTAATATTAATTGAGTTAAGATTCTCTTTAATAATTAATGGGGTTTATACACCCACTTCTCTCTTTATCAAATGGCGATTATGGAAAAATAAGTTTCATGTTAACAATTATTTTTATTTCATTTTAGTCAAGTGAGTTGAGGCTCTCCTCAATCATCAATAGTCATATTTTTACTCCCCAAACAGGAAAATATATTTGTATACATGAAAAATGGGATTCATGTTAACAATCATTTTTATTTCATCTTAATGGGTTGAGGTTCCAAGAAAATAAAAAAACTATGAGTTAATGTTCACATTAATTGGGTTGAGGTTCTCTTTAATAATCAATGGGGTTTTAACAGCCACTTTTCTCTCTCTATCAAATGGGGATTAAGGAAAAATGGGTTTCGTGTTTTAAATGAGGGTTAAGGAAAAATGGGTTTTATGTTGACAATCATTTTTATTTCATCTTAATGGGTTGAGCTTCTAAAAAAAACTCTAAGTTAATATTGACATTAATCGGGTTGCTGTTATATAGATTTTTATTTTATCTTAGTCAAATGGGTTGAGGCTCTCTTTAATCATCAATGGTCATGTTTTTACTCATCAAACATAAAAATAGATTCGTATACATTTTTTGTGTTGAGGAGTGCTCTCTCCGTTGCAATTCTTTATTAGTTCCTTTAGGTCATGTTTGTTTGGGTGGACATGAGCTTGGGATTGGACTAATAGTCCAATAAAATTATTAATCCGATGTTTGGTTAAACAATTGAAGTACGGACTAATTATTTTAAACTTGACTATTAGTTAAGATAGGATACATAATCCAACGGATTCGTAGTCCTAGGACTATTAGTCTTGGGAATGCTAATCCAGTCCGCCCAAACAAACATGGCCTAATTGAATTGTAGTGGGTTAATGAATGTTCTGGGTTAATGAATGAACTCTCTCAAATTTCTTTAATGCTCTGAAATTTTCATGTTTGGTCTTCAAATTTTGAATAATTAGATTAAACATTAAGCTTTTAATGTTTGGTTTAGAAATAAGTCTAATAGAGTGTGTATAATTATGTATCTTGGTATATAGCTGTTAATATAGCAATCCCAGTTTTCCCCGTTACTTATTGTGTTCCGAACTTGGGTTCCATGGTTGAGTATTGTTGTATATATCTCTTTTCCATCCTTTAATTCCTTGTATTTGAGTTTTGGGATGTGTTAGGTGAGTTTGAAATCGGTTGGTTGTGAGTTGTTACAAATGGTTGCTGCCCAGGGTTTGGCTTCTTCGCTCGAGTGAGGCTTCTTCGCTCGAGTGAGGCTTTTTGTGCTCGAGTGAGGCTTGGGCTTTTGCTTCTTCGCTTGAGCGAAGGTTCTTGTGCTCGAGCGAGGGTTGAGGGTCTTCAGGTTTCTTTTCAAACGCAGCTTTTGCTCGAGCGAGCTTCCTTGCGCTCGAGTGAGGCCTGTGTTATTTGTCCTTTCGCTCGAACGAAAACTCCTACGCTCTAGCGTGCGTCTGCTTCTCTGTAAGACTTGAAGGTTGGTATTCTTCGCTAGAGCGAGCCTTCTTGCGCTCGAGCGAGCTTTGTGTTATTGATCCCTTCGCTCGAGCGAGAACTCTTGCGCTCGAACGTGCTTCTGCGTTGCAGACCTGAAGCTTTGAATTGTGCGCTCAAGCGAGGCTTCTTGCGCTCGAGCGAGGTTCTTTTGTGTCTGGTCGCTCGAGCGATGACTCTTTCGCTCGAGTGAGCCTCGTATATATCAGATCACAGCAGCGTGATTTTACATCACTTTTTCATCCCTTTTTCACTCCAAACCCTAAATCTAGCTGTCTCTCTCTCTACTCTCTCACTCTCTCTACAAAAACACCTTGTTCTAGAGGTTTTCTACCCTTTTCCCTTTGTTAAAAAGGTAAAGCTTTGTGTGGGCTTCACTTTAATCCAAAAAAGCTTGAGTTTGGAGCATCTTGGGTTTCTCTCTCTCTCTCTCTCTCTCTCTCCTTTGAGCTTCTCTATTTGAGGTAGGAATAATCTACTCCATATTATGAGTTTTGATATAAATGTTGGTTATTTTGTATAGATGGTGGTGTTTGAGAGTTTTGGGCAAAGTTAGGGTTTGATTTAGAATTATAAAAGAGAGGTTTTCCAATTTTGGGTTCATTATGTATGAGAGGTCTTGAGATTGTCTTCATCTGTATATAAAATAGATAAGATTGAGTGTTGGGATTTGATGTTTGAAAAGGGAAAGATTTGCCCTAATTGGAATTGAATCAATTATTTAAGATAATATGAAATTGGTTTGAGAATTGTGAAATTGGGTAAAATTGTGATGTAACGGTGTAGTTGGATTGATAAATCACTCAACTATGGAAAAGATAATAAATTATCTGTTTCATAAATTTATTTATCTGTTTAGAAGTAATTGTTTTGGGCTATCGGTGGAGGATAGCCATGATTGTTGTAGAAAATGCATGATGATTAGGTAAACTGAAACTAATCAATAAGAATAAGTCATTGAATATGACGTGTTTAAATACATTGTATATATATTTTTGTTTGGGAGGAGATAGGGGATGGACTCCATTGATAACTAAGTTGGCCGGAGTGTCCAAGGTGAAAGTCCCAAAACCTTATTTATATTTGGGTGCCAGTTCCCTCGGACGTAGTTCCGTAAAATGGCAAATGAATTGAAGTGTACTAATGTTAATCTCATTTGAATTGTTTGGATAGACGAACCATGTTAATGAATTGGATTGAAAATAGAAATGAAAGCGGGTTGAAATATGAAAGTCAATGTTAACTAGTTATGGAAATGATGTAAGTTGGTTTACACGTATTAAACATTTATCAAATGCTAATGTTTTAGTTAATTCTCATATTCTGTTTAGCATATCTCTACTGGGCTTTGGCTCACCTTACTTAGGACACCATTTTTCAGGTACAGGGGACATGCCGTTTCCAAGGTCTTAGCTTGGGAGGTTTAGGAGTTAAAGGCTCCCTTTTTGACTTTTTGTTTTAATGTTACATGTATATTCAAGCCAAGGGCTATCTATGTATAAAGCTAGGACTCTCTTTTGGTTGAAACCAAGTTAATACTTGGAAAGTTATAAGCCCGTAGGGCATTTATTTTGTTACTTACATGTAACACCCTTTTTGTAAAGAAAACTCTGATGCATATAAATGTAACTTTTCTATTATGTTTATGGACGTTATGAATGGTTGTTTTATACTGTATTTTGAGGGCATTACAGTTAAATTTCTAGAGATTATGTGGCATGATTGTTATGAATAATAGGAATGTATGATGAATTATGTGAATACTTATCAGTGTGTTTGGTTTTAGTTTTTTAAATATTGAGTTTTTTGTTTTTCGTGTTTTTTTTGTTTTTAGTGAATATTTTTTAATTTTAAGTAATTTTTTTTTTACTTTTTTAGATGCACATTTCTTAGATGTATCTAAATAGTAAAATATTTATGAAAAAATATTTGAAAAAATTAATAAATACACAAAAATACGAAAAATGTACTAAATTTTCATTTTTTTGGTATGTTTTGGTATTCAGTATATTTTTTAAAAAAAATTTCACAAATATTATACTTTTTAAGATTATTTATATTAGGTGTGTCTAAAAATTAAAAAAAAAAATTACTTAAAATATTAAAAAATTTTATTGAAAACATTAAAATAAGGAAAATAAAAAAGTAAAATTTTCTGAAAACTAAAACCAAACATGTTGTATGTTTTTTTTTTTTTTTGAAAAATGATATACAAGTTTATTTTTTATACCCACTTTATAGACCCAATGATGCGTCAAGAAAATGATTGGTTGATAATTAAGTATTATCTGATTATCAACCAATGCTCTTCTTGACATATCACTAGACCTATAAAGTAGGTCTAACTTTTCCGCTTGAATAACTATTCTTTTCTTCTTATTTTTTACAAAGATTTTGTTGTAGTTTAATTTTGTAATATGATAGGTCTTTCTTTTTTTCTTTTTTCTTTTTTTTCCCTCTTAGGCTGCATTTGGATTTAGGATTTGAAAAAAAATTGTTGACTGAAAGGAAAAGGGAACATTAAAAGTTAACCCTTTTTATTTGATGACCTTTTTTTAACCTTTTTTGCTTTTAGTGAACTGTTTTTAGTTTTATTTTTTATTGAACTGCTATTTTAAAAAGTTTTGGCTTTTTTCGTCTCCAAAAAAAAAATTTCAACTTTATATAGCTTTTTAATTTTGTTTTTGGAATTTTTTTTAAAAAAATGAAAAATACTTTTTAGACATTTATCAAGACTTTTGAAAAAAGTTAAACTTATTTTAAAAATTTGTTTTAATGATTTTTATGAAAGTATTACTTCTTGGAGTAAATAAGCTACTATGTAGTATAATTTTTTATGATGTGTATTGAAAAAGGCATTTGTAATTATATAGACAAGACAAAAGGTATTTATAATTATCCGGTTACATTGTAGTGAGACCTTTTATAAATTTTTATTGTAGTTATTTATTTATTTTTTCACATTTTAAAATGAAAAATTAGTAATTACATTTCTATATTTAAGTTTTGCTAAAATTTTATTCATAAGTAGTATAAATTATATTTTTTTTTATAATTCACTCTTCTTTTTTTTTTTCTTCTTTTTTTGTGTGGTATACATTAGTTGTTAGTAGGCAATACAATCCATAAGAATTAACTGTTGTCAATGTAAAATTACTATATAGAATCAACTATAAAATCATGAATTGCAATAGTTGTACATTTTGGCCAATAAAGAAAAATGATGAAGATTTCCATGAGAGTATTTAATTTTTATTCTATCATTTTTAATGTATATTGAAGACATAAAAAAATTATAATTTTTCTTCTATCCTGTAGTAGTTCGATTTCTCCATTTGTGATATTCATGCACAGACAAACTTCTTCAAGTAGGTTGTTAACTAAAACATGTTAGGAGATTGTTAATTTTGTGTCGATTAATTTTTCTTTATGGCAATTATTGAACCTCATTTTTCCTTTTATGGTTATCTTTATCAAATTTACATAACTAGACACTTTCAAGTTGAGACACCATTGACCTTTAACTGCTAATTATGGACAACATTACTATTTTTGGTCACATAAATTGTTTTTTTTTATTTGTTTGAAAATAAAAATATACCTTTCTTATAAGTTGAAGTCAATTTTCTTTTCTTTTCAATATTTTTTTTATTTTCTAATTTCCTTATAACAAAATGCTTTTTTCTTATAATTTACAGATTGTAACGCCCTCAAAATAATACAAATAAACTCACATTCTTGACATGCATAGACATAAGAGAATAAAACATATTTTCATTCATCAGAGTATTCATTACAAAAGTATTACATGTTGACAACAAAAGTAAATGCCCTACGGGCTTACAACTTTCCAAGCCAACACTTGATTACAAAAAGAGAGTACTAACTCAAATACACTTTAAGCCCTTGGCTTGAATTTACATGTAATACCAAAAGAGAACAAGAACAAAAATCTATCAGCCTCAAAGCCTTCCAAGCTACGTCCTTGGAGGTGGCATATTACCTGAATCTGAAAATGATGTCTCATATAGGGTGAGCCAATGACCAGTAGAGATATACTAAACCAATTATGAGAAATGACTAAAACATTAGCATTTGATAAATGGCTAACACTTGTAAACCAACTTACAATACAATCCAGTTTCATGACAAATATGTCTAGGTTTCATTCCACTTTCCTTTACTTAAATAACTTTGATTCATAAACATGGCTTAGAACCTGGTCAAACAATTAAATGAGACTATAACTCACATTAAAACACTTCCTTTATTCATAATTTACACGAGACTACAACTCATATTAAAACACTTTCATACTTCAATTATCAACGCTATACCAACGTGATCAAGATTTCGGAACTTTCACCCTGGATACTCCGGCCAACTTAGTTATCAACGAAGTCCATCCCCTATCTCCTCCCAAACAAGTTTGAGAGTCCATCCCCTATCTCCTCTCAAACCATGGAGTACATCCCCTATCTCCTCCCAAACAATATACATATACAATGTATTTAAACACCAATCATATACAATGATCAATCAATACACATAATCGATGTATTATTCCAACCGTCATATTCAATGACATATTCAATGTGATTAGTTTTAGTTTTCCCTAATCAACATACGGTGTCTACAACAATCAAGACTATCCTCCACCGATAGCCCAAAGTAGTTATTTCTAGACAGATAATAAATTTATCAACGTTCTCATCGGTGAGTCATTTATTAATCCAACTACACCATTCAATCTCATAATTTCCTAATTTCATGATTTCCAACTCAATTTCACATTTCTTCAAATTAATTATTTAAATTAATTGTTCAACACAATTAGGGCATTTTCCCCCATTTTTCAAGTATCAACCCTAAGGTTCAATTTCATCAATTCAATAACAATAATATCATTTTCCAAGGTTTCACATACACATGGAGTTTAACATTTGAAAACCCCCCTTTTTATAACTTTAAATCAAACCTTAACTTTTCTCAAAATTACCAAACAACACCATCTAATCAAAATGACTAAAATTTATGACAAAACTCATAAAATGGAGTAGGGTATCCCTACCTCAAGAGAAGAGACTCAAAGGAGATGGAGGTGAAAACTTGAGATGCTCCAAACACCAACTATTTCGGATTGAAACAAAGCCGACACCAAGCTCCACCCTTCTTACAAAGGGATTAGGGTAGGAGACCACTAGAAGTAGATGAAATCTTAGAGAGAGAGAGAGTGTATAGAGAGAGGAGCAGTCGGGGCTAGAGTTTGTACAAAAGAAGATGATGAAAAAGTGAAGTGTAACCCATTGTTGCCAACTGATATATTCGAGGCTCGCTCGAGCGAAGGAGTGGTCACTCGAGCGACCAGACACAGCGAAACCTCGCTCGAGCGTAGAAAGCCTCGCTCCAGCCAACAATACGAAGCTTCAGGTTTGCAACCCTGAAGCACGCTCGAGCGAAGAAAAGCTCGCTTGAGCGAAGAAACCCAAAACATAGTCATCCCTCGCTCGAGCCAAGAAATGCAACCTTCAAGTCCAGAACCAGACGCAGATGCAAGCTCGAGCGCAAGACTTCTCGCTCGAGTCACCAGACACAACACTCAACTCTCGCTCGAGCGAAGGAACTAAAACACAGAGCTCGCTCGAGTGACAAAAGGCCTCGCTCGAGCAAAGACACAAAAATCTGGGCATCAACCATTTGTTCCCAATCACAACCAACCTGTTACAAACCTGCCCAACACATCCTAAAACTCATATATAAGGAATTAAAGGATAGAAAAGAAACATATACAACAACCGACATCTACGGAACCGAGTCCAGAATACAATAACCAATGGAGGGAAAACCGGGATTGCTATACAGATGGATGGAGACCTATGTCAAACTGTAATATCGACTCATTTTCTTAGATGTATAATTTTTTTTTTACCCCTAGTTCTTTTGTATTTATAGGTTCAATTTATACAAGAAAGAAATGCTAATGTTGTTATCCGTGATGAGCGTGATCTTAATGTCATCCGGGTTCGAGAGGTAGGCCCAATTTAATTATATAGATTTTTTTTTTCAAAACATCGTATATTCTTATTTATTAGTTTTTATAGGAAAAGGAAAAGGAAGTTGCCAAGGCATTGTTGAAGAAAAATGAAAAGACCACCGTTTCGGGCAAGGGAAAGGAAAATACATGTTCAGTGAATCAATAGTATGGCTCTTCAACATTTTCATTTTAAGTTCTTTTTTTGAAATATTTATTTCGGAGCATGAACCTCAATCATGTTTGTTTTTTTAATGTAAAATTGACATACTACTTGCACAGTGCCATATACTGTTTTTAGAGTAAACAGTTTTTATGTAAATTTGTGAAATGTTTTATTTGAAGCATGCTAAAATAGCATTTCCACAAAAACATTCTGTCTTTTAAATTATTATTGTTCTTTTTTAGCTTTTTACTATTGGCATGGACATCTACAAGAGAAGAAAAAAGAAAGAGAACAAAAAAGGAATTTTTTTTTGGGGGGGGGGGGAGGGATACAGAATGAAAAGGTTTTCAATTTTTTTTTACAAAATATCAGAAGGAAAGGGAATTAAGATAAAGTAAATTAATAGAAATCAAAAAGGAAGAGAAAAGTATAAAACAGTAGATGATAATATTCATATTTTAGGCATCTTATGAAATTATTCTTCATGTTTTAGGCACATAACAATAATGTTATATCAAAAGCTGTGTTGGCTCAACGTGCATGGCGAGAACGTGAAAGAAATGAAAAGGCAAGCTCTGCATATCAATTGTGACAACGTTTGCGACGTGAACGAGAGAGATCAAGAGAATTGATTCCACCATTGCACAACTTCTAACACTCCCAAAATTATACAATGAATAGAACCCAAAATGTATAAATAACTGCATAAATCAGAGTACATTGTTCTTTTCATTTATAGTACAAAAGGGTTTAACATAAATAAATTCCCTATAGGCTTACACCTTTCCAAGTCTTGGCTTGGTTACAACCAAAAATGAAACTAGCTCATACAATTTAAGCCCTAGGCTATACAAAAAGTGAAACAAAGCAAAGAAGCTCTTGCTTCCAAAAAGTCCCTCCAATGCTATTGACTTGGTGGAGGCATGCCATCATTACCTGAAAATGTTTTTCCCAAATAGGGTGAGCTATAGCCCCGTAGGAATAATCTAGCACAATATATGAGGTTTAACAAAGATATAAGTAAAAGGTGCATATACAATGGTAGGGATAAATAACTCACATTTTATATAATCATAGAATACCAAATCCAAAGTTCATTTCATTTTCCTTTAATTCATTTCAATACATGAGCCGGTTTTATTATTTCTTTGACAACCCAAATTAGACTATAACTCAACAGTTCTACAATCACACTGTTAACACAAACATTTCAAACTGTCATTTTACAAAAATTTCATTTGTGGGATCGGCACCCATGTATAGATTTCAGGACTTTCACCCAAGACACTCTGGCCAACTTAATTATAATGGAGTCCATCCCCTTTCTCCTCCCAAACAGTGGAGTCCATCCCATTTCTTCTCCCAAACAATCATACATATACAATGTATTTAAACATATAGTCACACATGGAGTACGTTCCCTTTCTCCTCCCAAACTATCATACATATACAATGTATTTAAAACATGATCGTTCAATTTTATATTTACAACACCAATTTCATTTATTCATACAAAATAAATATTATGATCATTTTAGGGAAAACCCCCTCTTTTCTCAAGTATCAAACAAGTACCAAAATCAACAATTTTGACACCATATAATACCATTTTCAAACCCCACAATCATTTTCCTCTCATTCACCAAAAACCCCTCTTTCTATTTTACACCCAAACCCTAGGTTTGCTCACATTACCCCCAAATCCCATCTTTGTTACACAATGACAAATAACTAAGTTAAAAACCATATTAAAGTGTAGAAAATCTCAACCTTAAGTTTAGAAGATCAATGGAGCAAGGACGAAACTTCAACGATGCCGAAACCAAACTTCAATCGGATCAAAATGAAGCTTTCAAGAGGCTTTTCCCTTTTCCCAAAGACACTAATGTAAAGAACCCAGAGGATCTAAGCCAAAATGTAGAGAGAGAGAGAGTAATTTAGAGAGAGAGAGAGTGTTACGATTTAGGTTTTTGGAAAGTTTTAGAGAGAGAGAGAGAGAGAAGAATGAAAAAATGATACAAAATGTCACTTTTGCAATTTGATATACGCACAGTCCGCTTGAGCGGAAGTGTTGACGCTCTAGCGTCAGACACAATAAGTTGTTCCTCTCGAGCACAAGAAGATACTTGCTCGAGCGCAATATACACACATCTAGTATTTTTGCAGACAACAGACAAACTGCTCGAACTCAAGAAAGGCCGCTTGAGCACCAACCCGCTCAAGCATAGGAAACACTGCTCGAGCGTGAAAAACACCCCTCCAGTACTTTTGCAGACGTGCAAAGTACTGAGAGTTTGCAAATCCCGGTCGAGCGCAAGAAAGGCTGCTCGAGCAGAGGACCAAAATCCTGGGCAACATAAGGTTTGAAAACCAAGCAGCCAACATGTTCCAAACACACTCAACACGTCCAAATAACCAAATTTAAGGGGGAATAAAGAGTAAAAGGTAATGAACGACATTCAGAAACCAGAAACCCGAGTCCGGACTACCACAAATGTCGAATCAAAACCAGAATCGCTATAACCTTCCCCCCTTAAAGAATTTCGTCCCCGAAATTACAAATCAAGTTCAAAATCAATATTAGACCATTCATAACAATGTCATTCTTATAAATTCAATACTTTGACCCATCCTCCGATCATCCATTCTCATCGACTCGATACACAAGTCCTATATTAAAATGAAATTTACAATTTCCCAAAACATTCACAATGTTTAAATCAGAATCCAAGTTTACAAAAATTTCACAATATATACAATGCTTCCAAAAGTGATACAACACCCACAATATTCCATATTCTCAAAACATATGCAATACTTATATTGAATCCATGTTTCCAAAATGTCCATAACATATACAATGTCTTTACATTTCATTTACATAATGAAGATCTTAATATAAAATTAAACATCAACAAATAAGTCTGGATATTTCTCTCGGACTTCCAATTCACGCTCCCAAGTTGCTTTCGAAACTCTGTGATGTTTCCGCAAAACCTTAACCAAGGGAATCGTCTTGTCTCTCAAGACTTGGTCCCAAGTATCCAAGATTCTCACTGGTCTCTCCTCATACGAGGCATCCTCGTTAACCTCTAAGTAGGTCCAATCTGTAGACACCCCATTTTTGACCGACCTTGAGACTCAGACGTCACCAGCTGAGCACTTGGTGATAATGCATAATGTGCTCGTTCAGAAGTTTCAGAGTCTTGGCCGTCAGCCCTGCCTCCGGATTTCCGAACCCTTTTCTGTGCCTTGCCTCGGTTTGCGAACCAGGCTCGGTTTTCTCTATTTCTTTTCCTGAGGGGAGGGAGAGGTCCTGTAGACCATCTCTCAGTGGCCGTGGGCTACATTTTGTGGCTATAGGCCGTTTTGCCCATTTCGGAGCCCGGTTTCCGATTTTTCAGGACCGTTGGCCGTGTGCCTCGGTTCGGGACCGCTTAACCATCTCCGTTTGCTCTATATTTTGGCATGCATCTTATTTTCTCCCTTTCAAGGGACACTGGGGTCTGAGAAACCCACTTCGTGGCCGAACGCCACTTTCGATGCTTAGCAGCCCATTTTCGGGACCCCGAACTACGTGTTTTGGCCCCCGAGCATTCGTTTTGCATCGATTTTCGTTCATTTTTGGCAGGTACCTCTGTTTCATCACCGGGAAGGTCACTGGAGGGTGGGAGGCCAGAAATTATCTTGGCAACCAGTTATATTCCATTTTTTCCCTCCGGCACTCGTTTTTCTCACTTCCGAGCCAATGTTGAACACCTTGGAGCCACTTTCTTCAACCCCAAACCACATATTTGTGTTGTACACACATGGGAGGACCCTAAAAGTTTATGGCCGGCCAGAAACTCCAATTGAACCTTTTGAACCCCTCCTAAAAATGGCTTGTTCTCTCTCCTGTTTTAGAGTTTCCAAATTCGAACCATAGGGTTGTGATGAGGGGACCTGAGAGGCCATCTTTTTGTGGTGGCCGGCCACTAAATCAACTTGACCCTTTTGACCCCTAGCCGGCCAGCTAGGGGGGGTGGCCGGCCGGCCACCTGCAACTCCAAAAGGTGGCCGGCCATGATCCTCTCAATTGGCACTTTACAGCTGTATAGCTGTTGTTCCCCAGAAACATCTGTATCCGGGGGATATTTTGTGGGGGAAAGCCTTGGTCCTTTCCCCCCACCCTTTCCTTCCATACTCCCCCTCCTTTTGGTCCTTATAACCAGCTGCAAGCATTGGTATTAGGGGTTAGAAAAATATTACTTCAAGCATAGGCATCCAAATCTCCCCCTATCTCTCTCATTTTCTCAAAAACTCCTAAGTTCTACCCCATTCCTTCATCACCACCAAGCACCACTACCACCACTCTATTTCCAGCAACTTGGGAAGCTTTCCAGCAGCTAAGAGGCACCATTTCTCAAAGCCAAGAAGCAACAAAAGACTTGTCTTCAAGGGTGAGTACCATTTCCCCCTTTTTGAGCTTATTTCTGCAACATTCCTTAGCCATATATGCTTACTATTTTGAGCTCCGGCCCTAACTGAAAGTGGCCTTATTTTGAGCTCTTTTTCACTTTTTCTTAAGGGCTCAACACTGTTTGGGACCTCCATGCTATACTTGCCTTTATATTCTCTTTTGGGTCCCATTTTTGCATGTTTTGGCAGCCTATTATGCTTCGGTTTTTGGCCTTTTTACAGTACTAGAAATAGTCTTATTTTGGCCCATTCTTCATGTTTCATTTAGGGCTCAACACTGTTTGGGACCTCCATGCTATACTTGCCTTTATATTCTCTTTTGGGTCCCATTTTTGCATGTTTTGGCAGCCTATTTTGCTTCGGTTTTTGGCCTTTTTACAGTACTAAAAATAGTCTTATTTTGGCCCATTCTTCATGTTTCATTTAGGGCTCAACACTGTTTGGGACCTCCATGCTATACTTGCCTTTATATTCTCTTTTGGGTCCCATTTTTGCATGTTTTGGCAGCCTATTATGCTTCGGTTTTTGGCCTTTTTACAGTACTAAAAATAGTCTTATTTTGGCCCATTATTCATGTTTCATTTAGGGCTCAACACTGTTTGGGACCTCCATGCTATACTTGCCTTTATATTCTCTTTTGGGTCCCATTTTTGCATGTTTTGGCAGCCTACTATGCTTCGGTTTTTGGCCTTTTTACAGTACTAGAAATAGTCTTATTTTGGCCCATTATTCATGTTTCATTAAGGGTCTTTGGCTGTTTGTTGAATATTTTGTATGCTTTGTATTATAGCCACTTTTGAGCCTCATTTTGCATTGCATTTCTAGCATGTTTGTATACTGATTTTGGGGCTGCCATAAACTGTAAATGTGCATATTTTTGGTCCCTCTTCAGTGTTGTAGAAGGGAATTTTTCAGTTTGGGTTTTACATATACCACTTGTTTCATTGCCCTCTCTTGGCCTCTATTTTTGCATGCCATTGTTGCCCTATCTTTGCTTGCTGTTTGGCCATGATTTGTACTGGTAAAATGCTAATTTTGGGGCTGCCTTGCTACTGTCTATTCATTGCATGTCCATATTGTGCATATTTGGTATAGCTATAGGCCATTTCGGGTCCCGAAATTCATGTTTCGGGACTATTCCATGCATCGGGTGTGTTTTCGCCTTATTGCGGGGCTGTTTTCCCCACATTTCAGTGCTGAAATTCCATTAGCATGTTTGCATATCATTTTCCATGCTATTGCATTGCATATGCCATTGCCTCGGTTTGCGTGCCCGTCTGCACGCATTTCGAGGCACTTCATTTTCATCCATCGGCCTCTTATGTGAGTGCGGCTGAGGCTCTCTCATGTTAGTGTAAGTCCATGTTGCATTCTCTATGCCATTTTAGCCATATTGCATCGCGTATGCCATTGCCTCGATTTGCGTGCCCGTGTGCACGCGTTTCGAGGCACTTCATTTTCATCCATCGGCCTCTTATGTGAGTGTGGCTGAGTCTCTCTCATGTTAGTGTAAGTCCATATTACATTTCTATGTCATTTGCATTGCGTATGTCATTTTCTCGGTTTGCGTGCCCGTGTGCACGCATTTCGAGACATCTCATTTTCATAGCATTGTGCATGCCTAGGATGTATCTTAGTTGCATTCATGCATATCGTGCATATTGCATCGTGTTCGGGATAGAAGTTAGCCCGGGCACGGGAAACGAGGTGCGTTTCGTACTCCGAGTGACGGAACGTGTCTCAATTCCCTAGTCACTGACACTCCGGATCATCCATGATGGAGTTAGGTTCTTGTTGTGTTTATACGTGCATTCATTCTATATTGAGTTGCACATTTCGACTCCTCTGCCATCATGCATCGATATGCGTGATTGGTGGCACGAGGATCGAGGCATGCATATATCTGTGAAAATACATTGCTATGCCCTTTCCTGCCCTCTGTTGCAGCAAAATGAAGAATCAGTAACTTTTCAGAGTCTGGCACGCTTTCCAAGAATAACTGCTAAACAGAGGCTAATTGGGGCATCCCGGTGGATTTCCGCGCAAGGCAGCCCAGACATACATCATTCATCAGAAGCAAAGCAGTCCCTGGCTTGCACGCCAGTTTTACAGTTTTCTTAGTTAATTTGTTAATTAATTAGGAATTTGTATATTATTCGGACTGTAATATTCTTTTATCCGGGACTGTATATTTATTCGGACCCTCTGTGCGAGGGCATAATTGTAATAAGTGTGCGTGAGTGTGTTGTATGTCTTCCAACCCCACGTCTTTCTCCCTTTTATTTACCTGCTTATGATGGTTAGATTAGGGCATCTCTCAATTAGCATACAGTATGACAGCATGTTTGCATCATTCATCTGTTTTGCATGCACCGGGCTCGGCGCATCATACTAACTGCATTTGTATTTCAATTCCAAATTGAATACATGTTAGTTGTAGCATTTCATATGCCATGTTTAGAATAGCCGAGCCTGCTATAGTTTGCATTTTTGCATGTGTTGCATTAGGCATCTCTGTATACTTAAGGATCATGCATGATTTCTAATATAGTTTATGTTTTGGCTTGGAGTACTTGGTGAGTTTTATGCTTTAGCATCCTTGCATGCGTGTGAGTGAATGCCATGAATAGCATGCTTACCATGAGGCTATATGCTTATGTGATATAACTGCCTGAATGCCTGTGGGTGAAGGTTGGGTTATTTGGATTGGAACAATTCATTCACTGTGTGTTTTAAGCCCACTAGATAGTGGCAAAACCATCTTTTCTAAGCCCACCTGAGGGTGGCAAAATCTGCATTTTAAGCCTACCTGCGGGTAGCACCATCAAACCATTTTCAAATAAACAAGCATGAAATGTTTTGTTCCAATTCGGGCGACCCAGTCTATACTTATATGCTGTGTGCATCACATAGTAACCTAGGCTAATAACCGGAATAAGAACACACAAAGTTTTCAAAAATAGATATCATGGTTAGTAGAGGCCGGTCTCTGACCGGGCGAGCGGGGGTGCTCACGAAGTGACCTTCCCCAATCGTACCCAAGTTCCCGAGCCGAGGCAACTTTGGTGATGACGGACACGTGGCCTTTGGCACCGAGTCAGGGTTTCCTAAATTTCCCCAAAAATAAAATATTTAGGTGGCGACTCTGTATCTGGCAAAGCAGTCCATGTTTGGCACTTCCTTCAAAAATCAGTTTTCTCAAAACGATTTGCCGGATTTGGACTCTTTGGTTCAGACTTAGAACCGTGACAAATTTGAGAGTCCTGAGCTGTAGTGACCCCAATATGAACAGAACGGGAGCTCGTTCCTCCCGGGGCGTTCGGGGACGTCTACAGTTTCTGGCGACTCTGCTGGGGATTTAGAGAACTTGACTCGAACTCTTGATATCTGTTTTTGACTACACTTGTGTGTTTCTTTGCATTGCATTTGCATTGGTGCGCCTAGGACACCGTGTTTGCCATCTGCTATTCCTGAACGGTTTGCCGGAGGCTTGTCTTGTCAAGGCATGACCATAAGGCTGACCGGTTGTGGGCTCTGCCAGTATGGGAACACAAACCCCGGTTTTACCGAGGTACCCTTTTTGACCATTCGACCTAGTGCATATTCGGATCCATAGTGACCATTCCAAACTAGGACAGGTTGCTTACCCGTTTATAGGTTGTTTGAAACCGCTGTGTGCGTAGTGAAACCCTAGCTCCTGACAAAATAGGACAGGGAAACCCTACCCCAACATAGGGGTGTTTTGGCTCTCACTTATCTGCTATGTGCTTTAGAGTGCGTCTCTACAAGAATGTATGTATCAGTTTGCAAGTCTGGGCATCAGGCCTGTGGGCATTACTATCAATATTTGGGAGTCAGCTTTACCTGTGGCTATCAAACTCAGACTTGGGGCAGATTTTTGAAACAGAATTCAGTAGAGGGCACACTCATTCAACTATCCTCGTATCTGTTCAGATGGAATCAGGCTGAGATGCTGTCTGTTTTCTCTTTTGCTAGGGTAGTCTGGGAACCATAGCTTCAGAAGGCTCCGATGTCCCCCGAGGTTCATCGAACTTGTGCTGATAGACTTTGTTAGGTCAGAGATTCAGTTCAAAGGCAATCAGTGTTCCTTCGCCAGAGGCAAGGTAAAAAGGGCTAGTCGGGCACAAATCACCGGTTCAGCAGTTACCAGGTCAGCGGCCCTTATCCACCCCACCAGTGAACAGTCAGGCTGAGGTCTCAGTTTCTACTGCAGGGATAGATACCAACCAGTCAGATGGATCAGCAGAACACGTCAGGGATGGAGGCAATGATGCGCCAGATGCAAGAAAGTATGAAACTCATGCAGCAGGATGCTGCTCGTCAGGAGGAATTTGCCAAACAGCAGGCTGTGATCATGGCTCAGCAGGCCGAGCTCATCACCAAGCTACAACAGCAAAGCGGCGCGTCCGCTTCACAACAAGTTCCTCCCCCAGCAGGAGCTCCAGCACCTGGGGAGATGCCAAACGTCCAGGATGATACGAACATTCCAGGCGGGCCAGCTCCGCCCCCAATTTTACCTCAACTATCCAAAACACCTACCAATCTACCGGACTCTCCCTTCGAGTTCGAGGTCGACCCCACAGCGTTGAAGTTGAGCAAGCTTGAAAAGTTGTTCAAGAAATCTCAGGGGGTAAAGTCCATCCCGGGCATCGAGGACGGGTACACCGACGCAGCTGTAACTCTGCCGGACAGGTTCAAGATGCCTCACATCGACCGTTTTGATGGGTCAGGAGATCCCATGGTCCACCTGAGCTTGTTTTCAGATGTTTTGCGCCCGATGGGCTTGACAGGATTACAGAAGCTCTCCCTTTTTGGCAGGACCCTGTCGGGTATTGCGGTCACCTGGTATGCCAAATTAGAGGATTCAGTGAAACGAAGCTGGGAGGAGATGGCCGAGGCCTTCGTCGCACAATATTCATACAATACCCAAATCGAGATTACGACCCGTGATCTTGAGACAATGAGGCAGGAGCCGAAGGAGAGCTTCTCAGAATTCGTAGCCCGCTGGAGGGCCAAGGCTTCAATGATGACCCTTAGGCCCACTGACAAAGATCAAATTCGGATGATTGTGCGCAATCTCCAACCCAAGCTAATGCAGAAAATGATTGTGATCCCCTTCCCTACCTTTTTAGATTTGCATGAGATTGGAGTACAGATCGAGGACGCTATGAAGCAGGGCCTTTTTGACCAGGAGAAGGAGCAGCCCAGGAAGGCGTTTACCCGCAGTTCGAATGCGACCACCAGTGGTGATACAGCTGCAAGATCTTCTGAAGTGGGCACGGTCACCACCACCACATCAAAAAAGGCTACCCCTTTCACCGGTGCATTCGGGAGTAGCTCGCAAGCAGCCAAATATCCACCCCAAGCTGAGAAAGTTTTCACCCCACTTTATACGCCTTTGTCAAAGGCTCTAGGGGTTTTGATCAAGAAAGGGCATCTGAAGCCCCTGGAACCGCAGCCATTACCAAAGAACCTCCCTCTCTCACACAACCCAACCGACTACTATGCCTTCCATCAGCGAGCTGGCCATGACACTGACATGTGCTTTCGCCTCCGCCACGAAATACAAGATCTGATCGACAATGGGGTCATCCCCACACCAGGTCCTGCAAAGTCTATCTGCACTTGATCAGTGAACTTGTAGGGGATAATGTGATGTGATCGAGGGATGAACCACCTGCGGGCGGCACTCAGTTTACCCCAGATATGGCGTATGGCACGCACCGTTTTGAGCAGTTGGCGAATACTACATTCTGACTTGGGTATTGAGTCAGTCTTGTCGTTTTGTTTTGAGTCTGTCGTTTTGTTTTGAGTCAGTCTCTTTTGTTTTCGGTCTGTCTTGTTGTATCGAGTCAGTCCTGTTGTATAGGAGTCAGGTGATTCCAGGGGGTGTTGCCTCGGGCATCACCATTTTGTTTTGTGTTTGTCTTT
Source organism: Camellia sinensis (assembly GCF_055761805.1). NCBI lineage: Eukaryota > Viridiplantae > Streptophyta > Magnoliopsida > Ericales > Theaceae > Camellia > Camellia sinensis. The sequence continues at coordinate 217,158,577 of NC_138961.1, forward strand.
TCGTTTTGTTTTGAGTCTGTTTCTGTCAGGGAGCCAGTTGTGCCAACAGATTCTGAATGAAACAACAGTGGTTTTTCACGCTCTTGTGTTTGCCTCGGCCGTGTGCCAATTGTGCCAGAAAGTTTGAATGAAACGGCGGTACTTTTCGCCTACTCTTCTGCACCCCAAAATCATTGCATTGACCTAAGTTTTTCAAAACTTTTTGAACACTGCGGTGAAAACGAAGAGGAAGGAATTCCTCGGGTTTTGCAAAAATTTGATCATTTGAGAGAAAGAGAGGCGTGCTAAGCCTTTAACGAATGGAATCATGCTTGTTAGCGTGAGTACTGAGAAGGATCCTGACTTGATCCAGATTGGTTCTACACTGTCTTCAACGCGAGCGACTGGTCGCTTTCTTAAAAGATTTCAAAAATGTTTTGCGCGGTCCTGCGAGGACCTGTGTGGAATCGCTCCTGAGATTGTGCAGCCTAGGATCGCTCTCAGCCTCGAGACTCAACCCCTTTGCTTCCAAACCTTGAAACTTGAATTCAGAAGGTTCAACGGTCAACTATGATGTGAGGCCTGTGTGGCTGGATTTGAAGCAGCCCTCGAACAAGAGGCCAGGAAAGTCAGGTCAAGAAGATCAGATCTCATCAGAAGAAGCTTACAAAGCAAAACAGCAGCCATTCTTCTGGATTCAGATGACTTCAGGATCTCAAAACCATTTGACATGGACAAAGCTACACTTTTACCCTTGAGAGGCTCGCTGGGCCGAAAACCCGGAAGGGCAACCCAGGAAAAAGTTAGAGCAAGAGAAAAATACAAAAAAGAGAACAAAAAAGAAATATGCAAAGAAAAGAACAGAAAAGAAAATCAAAAAAAAAAGGAAAAGAAATGAAAAGAATTGAAAAGAAAAGAAGAACAAAGCTCGCAAGGTCGAAAACCCGCAACGGGGGCCTTGGCAAAAGTTAGAGCCTAAAAAGGAGAGGTTAATACCCGAGTGTACCTTAACCCCGAACTACGTGAGGCTTGATTCCCATCTTTGGGATACGTAGGCAACTTCATTCTGAAGTCCAGCCGTAAAACAATTCGATTATGTCCATGCGATGATTCTGATCATCTTCGCTTTCTCTGTATCCGAGAGTTTGGTTGTGTTCGTCGCTCTGAGGACTGCCTACAATGCGCTGCGGTGCCATCCAAACAAAGGGCAACTTTCCGTTGCCATTCAATGCGTCGCGGTGCCGTTCAAACAAGGGGCAACTTTCCGTTGCCATGCAGTTCCCCTCAAGCAAGGGGAAATCTTCCTTCAAATTCGAGGTTGTGCATCTCGAGAGTAGGTTCCGTACTCGTTGAGCAGTGGTCATTTGCAAAAATAGTTTTTGAGAATTTTTACTAAGGTTGACTAATCTTCTCGAAAAGTATTCCATTTTTAAAACTGGACCATTTCTTGGACCCAAAAGAGGAAAATTTTTAGTGCTCATGGCCTGACTTGCATGATTTTAAATCAGAAAATCGAACAAACATGTTAATCTAACTCTCATGTTGGTCAAAATTTTTTAAGAGAAAACTAAAACAAAAAATGGTCAAAATGATGAACTAGGGGCACAGTTGAGTCAGGCTTCCTGTCTTTCCCATTGTCAACATACTTGCCAAGAATGGCACTCTACCTGCCAGAATAGGGCACAACTGAAGTTAACAACAAAGGGCTGAAAGCTCTCACATCCTCCAAGCAGCGAGGTATCAAGCAAAGTGCGAAGCACGAACTAGAATGGGGCAAGATATTCCACTCCATCATCTGGACAGATCTTATCACGTCCAAACTCCCCAGCAAAGCATCATCAACTGATGTTAGCTGCAGACTTGCTATACACCCAGTTGTAGCACAACCTTTCCGTGAGAGGAATTCACTAGCTGTGAGTGGAAGAAAGAGAATCTAGCAGAATGTTAGGGGCACGAGCCCACAATTTGCTGTTTATCCATCAACCACCCAGGGGAGGGATGAAAAATGAGAGATTGAAGAATAGAGAGATGTGCAATGAGAGGAAAAGTGAGAGAGGGCTTTTTCAGAAAAACAGAGCTTGAGCGCCGAGTGATGTGAGAACCACAAATAAAAGAGGGTGGGAAACACTACCCAGTGAAACAGGCTCCCTGTGCACGTTTGAATGTCGTGTCTTTTTGTTTTATCTCGATTCTTGTTTGAGTCGTTTCGAGTGTTACTCGATGTGTCTAGGTTGTGTGCCTCTTATTTCCTTGTTGAGTCGTTTTTGCTGTGTTCAGTCGTAGGCTCAATACTTGGTCGAAAACTCAGCTCTGAATTTCAAAAATAAAATCGTTTTGTGCTCCGAGTGCCATGCCATTCTCCACATTTGTACAAAACAAAATTTGTTCTTTCATAAAATCGCAGAATTCGACCCAGGTCATGTGAGAACAGTAGAACTAGGACCTATCTGAAGCTATATATGGTTCCGGACTGCAAAGCAAAAGCAAAAGAGGAAAATGTCAGGTATCTGAGTATGTTTCAACTTCAGTAAGTTCCGAGACTACATTCTGTGTGTACCTCTTCAAGTCTTGCCAAAGCTCCGAAGTATGAGTGCGCCTCTACCTCAAGCTCAAACTCAAGCCTACTTCAGTGCTAGAATGGTAATCAAAGTGCTCCCTCAGAAAACCAGCCCCCTGCCAGATACATCTTGGCTGTGTTTGCAATGAGTTCCTAGGAGAGCAACTGCGACGGTGGAAACTAGAGTTCGAACGGCTATTGCCTAGAACGCAAAGGTTCGGGATTTCCGAGACTAAAGTCTGGTTTAAATACCCAGGGGTGTATCCTCGACTTGAAATCTGTATGGCAACCCCATAGATTGAGATAGCATGTGAATGCGCCTCGATTCTGGATACTGAATCAACCTAGTCTGTCACCCCGTTGGAGAATAGGGAAAGTTGTGAACATAGCCAGGAAGGAAAGGTAGTAACTGCGGTTCGGAAGTACCAATCAAGAAAGTGCAAGGAGAACCCACTCTTTTCAGCTCAAAATGTTTCTGCGGAATTTTCAACTCATGTCTTCGATGTGTAGCTCATCGTCAGTCGGCATGCACGAGGTGTATCCTTTTTGGAATATATCGTGACCCCTTTGAGAGGTAAATCGGAGGTTGCGTTTGGAATTTGGTCTACTTAAGGTTTGTATTCCCTTATTCGGTATTTTTGTTTCAAACGGGTGTTGTCACGCGCGTTCCACTGGCATTGTTATGCTCATTCGTTGCATTGTTATGCACATCTATCTAGCATTGTTATGCTCATTCGTTGCATTGTTTGCACATCTATCTAGCATTGTTATGCTCATTCATTGCATTGTTATGCACATCTATCTAGCATTGTTATGCTCATTCATTGCATTGTTATGCACATCTATCTAGCATTGTTATGCTCATTCGTTGCATTGTCATGCACATCTATCTAGCATTGTTATGCTCATTCATTGCATTGTTATGCACATCTATCTACCATTGTTATGCTCATTCCTTGCATTGTTATGCGCATCTATCTAGCATTGTTATGATCATACGTTGCATTGTTATGCACATTTATCTAGCATTGTATCTGGCATTATTATGCTCATTACTTGCATTGTTATGTACACTTCACCTGCGTCGTTATGCACCTTTTCGCTTACAATTGTCGTCTTTTCTCCTCTCGCATGCGATGCGTTAGGGCATCTTTGGTTTCGAACATTCGGATGAGTTCCGGTGTTCATTCATCTCTTTTCTCTCTTGCATGTGATATGCTGAGAGGTTTTCTCTTGCGTGTGATACGCTGAGAAATTTATCTTTTCTCTCTTGCATGTGATATGCTGAGAGGTTTTCTCTTGCGTGTGATACGCTGAGAAATTTCCCTTTTCTCTCTTGCGTGTGATACGCTGAGAAATTTATCTTTTCTCTCTTGCATGTGATATGCTGAGAGGTTTTCTCTTGCGTGTGATACGCTGAGAAATTTATTTTTTCTCTCTTGCATGTGATATGCTGAGAGGTTTTTTCTTGCGTGTGATACGCTGAGAAATTTCCCTTTTCTCTCTTGCATGTGATATGCTGAGAGGTTTTCTCTTGCGTGTGATACGCTGAGAAATTTACCTTTTCTCTCTTGCATGTGATATGCTGAGAGGTTTTCTCTTGCATGTGATACGCTGAGAAATTTATCTTTCCTCCCTTGCATGTGATATGCTGAGAGGTTTTCTCTTGCGTGTGATACGCTGAGAAGTTTCCCTTTCCTCCCCTGCATGTGATATGCTGAGAGGTTTTCTCTTGCGTGTGATACGCTGAGAAGTTTCCCTTTTCTCTCTTGCATGTGATATGCTGAGAGGTTTTCTCTTGTGTGTGATACGCTGAGAAATTTATCTTTCCTCCCTTGCGTGTGATATGCTGAGAGGTTTTCTCTTGCGTGTGATACGATGAGAAATTTGCCTTTCCTCTTTTGCGTGTGATACGCTGAGAGGTTTACCTTCTTCCTCTCCTATGTGTGATACGCAGAGAGATGTTGTTTGTGAGACTCCGGGTATTCTCAGTAGTCGCTTTTAGCCTTCTCCGCGTGAGACGCAATGAGAATTGCGTAATTTTCTTACATCCTTTCTGCATGAAATGTAGTTAGATTCGTATTCACTTGCTTAAAACTGTGGCATGGTATGCTTCATTACAGCTTTCTTGACATGATCATAAGTCACCTCCGGCTCTGTGCATATCGCTTTGCATTTTGCCACCTTTGCCTGCGGGCATGCCTGCGGGCACATCTCTGTTTATCTTGTACGTTTGTCTAAGTCTTCGGCCTTGTCAAAAATGGGTCGTCTCTGGGCTTTGACATTCGCTCCCGTCACTTGTGACTTCCGAGTTCTGTCAAAGAGGGGCAACTGTAGACACCCCATTTTTGACCGACCTTGAGACTCAGACGTCACCAGTTGAGCACTTGGTGATATTGCATAATGTGCTCGTTCAGAAGTTTCAGAGTCTTGGCCGTCAGCCCTGCCTCTAGATTTCCGAACCCTCTTCTGTGCCTTGCCTCGGTTTGCGAACCAGGCTCGGTTTTCTCTGTTTCTTTTCCTGAGGGGAGGGAGAGGTCCTGTAGACCATCTCTCAGTGGCCGTGGGCTACATTTTGTGGCTATAGGCCGTTTTGCCCATTTCGGAGCCCGGTTTCCGATTTTTCGGGACCGTTGGCCGTGTGCCTCGGTTCGGGACCGCTTAACCATCTCCGTTTGCTCTATATTTTGGCATGCATCTTATTTTCTCCCTTTCAAGGGACACTGGAGTCTGAGAAACCCACTTCGTGGCCGAACGCCACTTTCGATGCTTAGCAGCCCATTTTCGGGACCCCGAACTGCGTGTTTTGGCCCCCGAGCATTCGTTTTGCATCGATTTTTGTTCATTTTTGGCAAGTACCTCTGTTTCATCACCGGGAAGGTCACTGGAGGGTGGGAGGCCAGCAATTATCTTGGCAACCAGTTATATACCATTTTTGCCCTCCGGCACTCATTTTTCTCACTTCCGAGCCAATGTTGAACACCTTGGAGCCACTTTCTTCAACCCCAAACCACATATTTGTGTTGTACACACATGGGAGGACCCTAAACGTTTATGGCCGGCCAGAAACTCCAATTGAACCTTTTGAACCCCTCCTAAAAATGGCTTGTTCTCTCTCCTGTTTTAGAGTTTCCAAATTCGAACCACAGGGTTGTGATGAGGGGACCTGGGAGGCCATCTTTTTGTGGTGGCCGGCCACTAACTCAACTTGACCCTTTTGACCCCTAGCTAGCCGGCTAGGGGGGGTGGCCGGCCGGCCACCTGCAACTCTAAAAGGTGGCCGGCCATGATCCTCTCAATTGGCACTTTACAGCTGTATAGCTGTTGTTCCCCAGAAACATCTGTATCCGGGAGATATTTTGTGGGGGAAAGCCTTGGTCCTTTCCCCCCACCTTTTCCTTCCATACTCCCCCTCCTTTTGGTCCTTATAACCAGCTGCAAGCATTGGTATTAGGGGTTAGAAAAATATTACTTCAAGCATAGGCATCCAAATCTCCCTCTATCTCTCTCATTTTCTCAAAAACTCCTAAGTTCCATTCCTTCATCACCACCAAGCACCACTACCACCACTCCATTTCCAGAAACTTGGGAAGCTTTCTAGCAGCTAAGAGGCACCATTTCTCAAAGCCAAGAAGCAACAAAAGACTTGTCTTCAAGGGTGAGTACCATTTCCCCATTTTTGAGCTTATTTTTGCAACATTCCTTAGCCATATATGCTTACTGTTTTGAGCTCCGGCCCTAACTGAAAGTGGCCTTCTTTTGAACTCTTTTTCACTTTTACTTAAGGGCTCAACACTGTTTGGGACCTCCATGCTATACTTGCCTTTATATTCTCTTTTGGGTCCCATTTTTGCATGTTTTGGCAGCCTATTATGCCTCGGTTTTTGGCCTTTTTACAGTACTAAAAATAGTCTTATTTTGGCCCATTCTTCATGTTTCATTTAGGGCTCAACACTGTTTGGGACCTCCATGCTATACTTGCCTTTATATTCTCTTTTGGGTCCCATTTTTGCATGTTTTGGCAGCCTATTATGCTTCGGTTTTTGGCCTTTTTGCAGTACTAGAAATAGTCTTATTTTGGCCCATTATTCATGTTTCATTAAGGGTCTTTGGCTGTTTGTTGAATATTTTGTATGCTTTGTATTATAGCCACTTTTGAGCCTCATTTTGCATTGCATTTCTAGCATGTTTGTATACTGATTTTGGGGCTGCCATAAACTGTAAATGTGCATATTTTTGGTCCCTCTTCAGTGTTGTAGAAGGGCATTTTTCAGTTTGGGTTTTACATATACCACTTGTTTCATTGCCCTCTCTTGGCCTCTATTTTTGCATGCCATTGTTGCCCTATCTTTGCTTGCTGTTTGGCCATGATTTGTACTGGTAAAATGCTAATTTTGGGGCTGCCTTGCTACTGTCTATTCATTGCATGTCCATATTGTGCATATTTGGTATAGCTATAGGCCATTTCGGGTCCCGAAATTCATGTTTCGGGACTATTCCATGCATCGGGTATGTTTTCGCCTTATTGCGGGGCTGTTTTCCCCACATTTCAGTGCTGAAATTCCATTAGCATGTTTGCATATCATTTTCCATGCTATTGCATTGCATATGCCATTGCCTCGGTTTGCGTGCCCGTCTGCACGCATTTCGAGGCACTTCATTTTCATCCATCGGCCTCTTATGTGAGTGCGGCTGAGGCTCTCTCATGTTAGTGTAAGTCCATGTTGCATTCTCTATGCCATTTTAGCCATATTGCATCGCGTATGCCATTGCCTCGATTTGCGTGCCCGTGTGCACGCGTTTCGAGGCACTTCATTTTCATCCATCGGCCTCTTATGTGAGTGTGGCTGAGTCTCTCTCATGTTAGTGTAAGTCCATATTACATTTCTATGTCATTTGCATTGCGTATGTCATTTTCTTGGTTTGCGTGCCCGTGTGCACGCTTTTCGAGACATCTCATTTTCATAGCATTGTGCATGCCTAGGCTGTATCTTAGTTGCATTCATGCATATCGTGCATATTGCATCGTGTTCGGGATAGAAGTTAGCCCGGGCACGGGAAACGAGGTGCGTTTCGTACTCCGAGTGACGGAACGTGTCTCAATTCCCTAGTCACTGACACTCCGGATCATCCATGATGGAGTTAGGTTCTTGTTGTGTTTATACGTGCATTCATTCTATATTGAGTTGCACATTTCGACTCCTCTGCCATCATGCATCGATATGCGTGATTGGTGGCACGAGGATCGAGGCATGCATATATCTGTGAAAATACATTGCTATGCCCTTTCCTGCCCTCTGTTGCAGCAAAATGAAGAATCAGTAACTTTTCAGAGTCTGGCACGCTTTCCAAGAATAACTGCTAAACAGAGGCTAATTGGGGCATCTTGGTGGATTTCCGCGCAAGGCAGCCCAGACATACATCATTCATCAGAAGCAAAGCAGTCCCTGGCTTGCACGCCAGTTTTACAGTTTTCTTAGTTAATTTGTTAATTAATTAGGAATTTTTATATTATTCGGACTGTAATATTCTTTTATCCGGGACTGTATATTTATTCGGACCCTCTGTGCGAGGGCATAATTGTAATAAGTGTGCGTGAGTGTGTTGTATGTCTTCCAACCCCACGTCTTTCTCCCTTTTATTTACCTGCTTATGATGGTTAGATTAGGGCATCTCCCAATTAGCATACAGTATGACAGCATGTTTGCATCATTCATCTGTTTTGCATGCACCGGGCTCGGCGCATCATACTAACTGCATTTGTATTTCAATTCCAAATTGAATACATGTTAGTTGTAGCATTTCATATGCCATGTTTAGAATAGCCGAGCCTGCTATAGTTTGCATTTTTGCATGTGTTGCATTAGGCATCTCTGTATACTTAAGGATCATGCATGATTTCTAATATAGTTTATGTTTTGGCTTGGAGTACTTGGTGAGTTTTATGCTTTAGCATCCTTGCATGCGTGTGAGTGAATGCCATGAATAGCATGCTTACCATGAGGCTATATGCTTATGTGATATAACTGCCTGAATGCCTGTGGGTGAAGGTTGGGTTATTTGGATTGGAACAATTCATTCACTGTGTGTTTTAAGCCCACTAGATAGTGGCAAAACCATCTTTTCTAAGCCCACCTGAGGGTGGCAAAATCTGCATTTTAAGCCTACCTGCGGGTAGCACCATCAAACCATTTTCAAATAAACAAGCATGAAATGTTTTGTTCCAATTCGGGCGACCCAGTCTATACTTATATGCTGTGTGCATCACATAGTAACCTAGGCTAATAACCGGAATAAGAACACACAAAGTTTTCAAAAATAGATATCATGGTTAGTAGAGGCCGGTCTCTGACCGGGCGAGCGGGGGTGCTCACGAAGTGACCTTCCCCAATCGTACCCAAGTTCCCGAGCCGAGGCAACTTTGGTGATGACGGACACGTGGCCTTTGGCACCGAGTCAGGGTTTCCTAAATTTCCCCAAAAATAAAATATTTAGGTGGCGACTCTGTATCTGGCAAAGCAGTCCATGTTTGGCACTTCCTTCAAAAATCAGTTTTCTCAAAACGATTTGCCGGATTTGGACTCTTTGGTTCAGACTTAGAACCGTGACAAATTTGAGAGTCCTGAGCTGTAGTGACCCCAATATGAACAGAACGGGAGCTCGTTCCTCCCGGGGCGTTTGGGGACGTCTACAGTTTCTGGCGACTCTGCTGGGGATTTAGAGAACTTGACTCGAACTCTTGATATCTGTTTTTGGCTACACTTGTGTGTTTCTTTGCATTGCATTTGCATTGGTGCGCCTAGGACACCGTGTTTGCCATCTGCTATTCCTGAACGGTTTGCCGGAGGCTTGTCTTGTCAAGGCATGACCATAAGGCTGACCGGTTGTGGGCTCTGCCAGTATGGGAACACAAACCCTGGTTTTACCGAGGTACCCTTTTTGACCATTCGACCTAGTGCATATTCGGATCCATAGTGACCATTCCAAACTAGGACAGGTTGCTTACCCGTTTATAGGTTGTTTGAAACCGCTGTGTGCGTAGTGAAACCCTAGCTCCTGACAAAATAGGACAGGGAAACCCTACCCCAACATAGGGGTGTTTTGGCTCTCACTTATCTGCTATGTGCTTTAGAGTGCGTCTCTACAGGAATGTATGTATCAGTTTGCAAGTCTGGGCATCAGGCCTGCGGGCATTACTATCAATATTTGGGAGTCAGCTTTACCTGTGGGTATCAAACTCAGATTTGGGGCAGATTTTTGAAACAGAATTCAGTAGAGGGCACACGCATTCAACTATCCTCGTATCTGTTCAGATGGAATCAGGCTGAGATGCTGTCTGTTTTCTCTTTTGCTAGGGTAGTTTGGGAACCATAGCTTCAGAAGGCTCCAATGTCCCCCGAGGTTCATCGAACTTGTGCTGATAGACTTTGTTAGGTCAGAGATTCAGTTCAAAGGCAATCAGTGTTCCTTCGCCAGAGGCAAGGTAAAAAGGGCTAGTCGGGCACAAATCACCGGTTCAGCAGTTACCAGGTCAGCGGCCCTTATCCACCCCACCAGTGAACAGTCAGGCTGAGGTCTCAGTTTCTACTGCAGGGATAGATACCAACCAGTCAGATGGATCAGCAGAACACGTCAGGGATGGAGGCAATGATGCGCCAGATGCAAGAAAGTATGAAACTCATGCAGCAGGATGCTGCTCATCAGGAGGAATTTGCCAAACAGCAGGCTGTGATCATGGCTCAGCAGGCCGAGCTCATCACCAAGCTACAACAGCAAAGCAGCGCGTCCGCTTCACAACAAGTTCCTCCCCCAGCAGGAGCTCCAGCACCTGGAGAGATGCCAAACGTCCAGGATGATACGGACATTCCAGGCGGGCCAGCTCCGCCCCCAATTTTACCTCAACTATCCAAAACACCTACCAATCTACCGGACTCTCCCTTCGAGTTCGAGGTCGACCCCACAGCGTTGAAGTTGAGCAAGCTTGAAAAGTTGTTCAAGAAATCTCAGGGGGTAAAGTCCATCCCGGGCATCGAGGACGGGTACACCGACGCAGCTGTAACTCTGCCGGACAGGTTCAAGATGCCTCACATCGACCGTTTTGATGGGTCAGGAGATCCCATGGTCCACTTGAGCTTGTTTTCAGATGTTTTGCGCCCGATGGGCTTGACAAGATTACAGAAGCTCTCCCTTTTTGGCAGGACCCTGTCGGGTATTGCGGTCACCTGGTATGCCAAATTAGAGGATTCAGTGAAACGAAGCTGGGAGGAGATGGCCGAGGCCTTCGTCGCACAATATTCATACAATACCCAAATCGAGATTACGACCCATGATCTTGAGACAATGAGGCAGGAGCCGAAGGAGAGCTTCTCAGAATTCGTAGCCCGCTGGAGGGCCAAGGCTTCAATGATGACCCTTAGGCCCACTGACAAAGATCAAATTCGGATGATTGTGCGCAATCTCCAACCCAAGCTAATGCAGAAAATGATTGTGATCCCCTTCCCTACCTTTTCAGATTTGCATGAGATCGGAGAACAGATCGAGGACGCTATGAAGCAGGGCCTTTTTGACCAGGAGAAGGAGCAGCCCAGGAAGGCGTTTACCCGCAGTTCGAATGCGACCACCAGTGGTGATACAGCTGCAAGATCTTCTGAAGTGGGCACGGTCACCACCACCACATCAAAAAAGGCTACCCCTTTCACCGGTGCATTCGGGAGTAGCTCGCAAGCAGCCAAATATCCACCCCAAGCCGAGAAAGTTTTCACCCCACTTTATACGCCTTTGTCAAAGGCTCTAGGGGTTTTGATCAAGAAAGGGCATCTGAAGCCCCTGGAACCGCAGCCATTACCAAAGAACCTCCCTCTCTCACACAACCCAACCGACTACTGTGCCTTCCATCAGCGAGCTGGCCATGACACTGACATGTGCTTTCGCCTCCGCCACGAAATACAAGATCTGATCGACAATGGGGTCATCCCCACACCAGGTCCTGCAAAGTCTATCTGCACTTGATCAGTGAACTTGTAGGGGATAATGTGATGTGATCGAGGGATGAACCACCTGCGGGCGGCACTCAGTTTACCCCAGATATGGCGTATGGCACGCACCGTTTTGAGCAGTTGGCGAATACTACATTCTGACTTGGGTATTGAGTCAGTCTTGTCGTTTTGTTTTGAGTCTGTCGTTTTGTTTTGAGTCAGTCTCTTTTGTTTTGGGTCTGTCTTGTTGTATCGAGTCAGTCCTGTTGTATAGGAGTCAGGTGATTCCAGGGGGTGTTGCCTCGGGCATCACCATTTTGTTTTGTGTTTGTCTTTTCGTTTTGTTTTGAGTCTGTTTCTGTCAGGGAGCCAGTTGTGCCAACAGATTCTGAATGAAACAGCAGTGGTTTTTCACGCTCTTGTGTTTGCCTCGGCCGTGTGCCAATTGTGCCAGAAAGTTTGAATGAAACGGCGGTGCTTTTCGCCTACTCTTCTGCACCCCAAAATCATTGCATTGACCTAAGTTTTTCAAAACTTTTTGAACACTGCGGTGAAAACGAAGAGGAAGGAATTCCTCGGGTTTTGCAAAAATTTGATCATTTGAGAGAAAGAGAGGCGTGCTAAGCCTTTAACGAATGGAATCATGCTTGTTAGCGTAAGTACTGAGAAGGATCCTGACTTGATCCAGATTGGTTCTACACTGTCTTCAACGCGAGCGACTGGTCGCTTTCTTAAAAGATTTCAAAAATGTTTTGCGCGGTCCTGCGAGGACCTGTGTGGAATCGCTCCTGAGATTGTGCAGCCTAGGATCGCTCTCAGCCTCGAGACTCAACCCCTTTGCTTCCAAACCTTGAAACTTGAATTCAGAAGGTTCAACGGTCAACTATGATGTGAGGCCTGTGTGGCTGGATTTGAAGCAGCCCTCGAACAAGAGGCCAGGAAAGTCAGGTCAAGAAGATCAGATCTCATCAGAAGAAGCTTACAAAGCAAAACAGCAGCCATTCTTCTGGATTCAGATGACTTCAGGATCTCAAAACCATTTGACATGGACAAAGCTACACTTTTACCCTTGAGAGGCTCGCTGGGCCGAAAACCCGGAAGGGCAACCCAGGCAAAAGTTAGAGCAAGAGAAAAATACAAAAAAGAGAACAAAAAAGAAATATGCAAAGAAAAGAACAGAAAAGAAAATCAAAAAAAAAAAAGGAAAAGAAATGAAAAGAATTGAAAAGAAAAGAAGAACAAAGCTCGCAAGGTCGAAAACCCGCAACGGGGGCCTTGGCAAAAGTTAGAGCCTAAAAAGGAGAGGTTAATACCCGAGTGTACCTTAACCCCGAACTACGTGAGGCTTGATTCCCATCTTTGGGATACGTAGGCAACTTCATTCTGAAGTCCAGCCGTAAAACAATTCGATTATGTCCATGCGATGATTCTGATCATCTTCGCTTTCTCTGTATCCGAGAGTTTGGTTGTGTTCGTCGCTCTGAGGACTGCCTACAATGCGCTGCGGTGCCATCCAAACAAAGGGCAACTTTCCGTTGCCATTCAATGCGCCGCGGTGCCGTTCAAACAAGGGGCAACTTTCCGTTGCCATGCAGTTCCCCTCAAGCAAGGGGAAATCTTCCTTCAAATTCGAGGTTGTGCATCTCGAGAGTAGGTTCAGTACTCGTTGAGCAGTGGTCATTTGCAAAAATAGTTTTTGAGAATTTTTACTAAGGTTGACTAATCTTCTCGAAAAGTATTCCATTTTTAAAACTGAACCATTTCTTGGACCCAAAAGAGGAAAATTTTCAGTGCTCATGGCCTGACTTGCATGATTTTAAATCAGAAAATTGAACAAACATGTTAATCTAACTCTCATGTTGGTCAAAATTTTTTAAGAGAAAACTAAAACAAAAAATGGTCAAAATGATGAACTAGGGGCACAGTTGAGTCAGGCTTCCTGTCTTTCCCATTGTCAACATACTTGCCAAGAAGGGCACTCTACCTGCCAGAATAGGGCACAACTGAAGTTAACAACAAAGGGCTGAAAGCTCTCACATCCTCCAAGCAGCGAGGTATCAAGCAAAGTGCGAAGCACGAACTAGAATGGGGCAAGATATTCCACTCCATCATCTGGACAGATCTTATCACGTCCAAACTCCCCAGCAAAGCATCATCAACTGATGTTAGCTGCAGACTTGCTACACACCCAGTTGTAGCACAACCTTTCCGTGAGAGGAATTCACTAGCTGTGAGTGGAAGAAAGAGAATCTAGCAGAATGCTAGGGGCACGAGCCCACAATTTGCTGTTTATCCATCAACCACCCAGGGGAGGGATGAAAAATGAGAGATTGAAGAATAGAGAGATGTGCAATGAGAGGAAAAGTGAGAGAGGGCTTTTTCAGAAAAATAGAGCTTGAGGGCCGAGTGATGTGAGAACCACAAATAAAAGAGTGTGGGAAACACTACCCGGTGAAACAGGCTCCCTGTGCACGTTTGAATGTCGTGTCTTTTTGTTTTATCTCGATTCTTGTTTGAGTCGTTTCGAGTGTTACTCGATGTGTCTAGGTTGTGTGCCTCTTTTTTCCTTGTTGAGTCGTTTTTGCTGTGTTCAGTCGTAGGCTCAATACTTGGTCGAAAACTCAGCTCTGAATTTCAAAAATAAAATCGTTTTGTGCTCCGAGTGCCATGCCATTCTCCACATTTGTACAAAACAAAATTTGTTCTTTCATAAAATCGCAGAATTCGACCCAGGTCATGTGAGAACAGTAGAACTAGGACCTATCTGAAGCTATATATGGTTCCGGACTGCAAAGCAAAAGCAAAAGAGGAAAATGTCGGGTATCTGAGTTTGTTTCAACTTCAGTAAGTTCCGAGACTACATTCTGTGTGTACCTCTTCAAGTCTTGCCAAAGCTCCGAAGTATGAGTACGCCTCTACCTCAAGCTCAAACTCAAGCCTACTTCAGTACTAGAATGGTAATCAAAGTGCTCCCTCAGAAAACCATCCCCCTGCCAGATACATCTTGGCTGTGTTTGCAATGAGTTCCTAGGAGAGCAACTGCGACGGTGGAAACTAGAGTTCGAACGGCTATTGCCTAGAACGCAAAGGTTCGGGATTTCCGAGACTAAAGTCTGGTTTAAATACCCAGGGGTGTATCCTCGACTTGAAATCTGTATGGCAACCCCATAGATTGAGATAGCATGTGAATGCGCCTCGATTCTGGATACTGAATCAACCTAGTCTGTCACCCCGTTGGAGAATAGGGAAAGTTGTGAACATAGCCAGGAAGGAAAGGTAGTAACTGCGGTTCGGAAGTACCAATCAAGAAAGTGCAAGGAGAACCCACTCTTTTCAGCTCAAAATGTTTCTGCGGAATTTTCAACTCATGTCTTCGATGTGTAGCTCATCGTCAGTCGGCATGCACGAGGTGTATCCTTTTTGGAATATATCGTGACCCCTTTGAGAGGAAAATCGGAGGCTGCGTTTGGAATTTGGTCTACTTAAGGTTTGTATTCCCTTATTCGGTATTTTTGTTTCAAACGGGTGTTGTCACGCGCGTTCCACTGGCATTGTTATGCTCATTCGTTGCATTGTTATGCACATCTATCTAGCATTGTTATGCTCATTCGTTGCATTGTTATGCACATCTATCTAGCATTGTTATGCTCATTCCTTGCATTGTTATGCACATCTATCTAGCATTGTTATGCTCATTCGTTGCATTGTCATGCACATCTATCTAGCATTGTTATGCTCATTCATTGCATTGTTATGCACATCTATCTAGCATTGTTATGCTCATTCCTTGCATTGTTATGCGCATCTATCTAGCATTGTTATGATCATACGTTGCATTGTTATGCACATTTATCTAGCATTGTATCTGGCATTATTATGCTCATTACTTGCATTGTTATGTACACATCACCTGCGTCGTTATGTACCTTTTCGCTTACAATTGTCGTCTTTTCTCCTCTCGCATGCGATGCGTTAGGGCATCTTTGGTTTCGAACATTCGGATGAGTTCCGGTGTTCATTCATCTCTTTTCTCTCTTGCATGTGATATGCTGAGAGGTTTTCTCTTGCGTGTGATACGCTGAGAAATTTATCTTTTCTCTCTTGCATGTGATATGCTGAGAGGTTTTCTCTTGCGTGTGATACGCTGAGAAATTTCCCTTTTCTCTCTTGCGTGTGATACGCTGAGAAATTTATCTTTTCTCTCTTGCATGTGATATGCTGAGAGGTTTTCTCTTGCGTGTGATACGCTGAGAAATTTATCTTTTCTCTCTTGCATGTGATATGCTGAGAGGTTTTTTCTTGCGTGTGATACGCTGAGAAATTTCCCTTTTCTCTCTTGCATGTGATATGCTGAGAGGTTTTCTCTTGCGTGTGATACGCTGAGAAATTTACCTTTTCTCTCTTGCATGTGATATGCTGAGAGGTTTTCTCTTGCATGTGATATGCTGAGAAATTTATCTTTCCTCCCTTGCATGTGATATGCTGAGAGGTTTTCTCTTGCGTGTGATACGCTGAGAAGTTTCCCTTTCCTCCCCTGCATGTGATATGCTGAGAGGTTATCTCTTGCGTGTGATACGCTGAGAAGTTTCCGTTTTCTCTCTTGCATGTGATATGCTGAGAGGTTTTCTCTTGCGTGTGATACGCTGAGAAATTTATCTTTCCTCCCTTGCGTGTGATATGCTGAGAGGTTTTCTCTTGCGTGTGATACGCTGAGAAATTTGCCTTTCCTCTTTTGCGTGTGATACGCTGAGAGGTTTACCTTCTTCCTCTCCTATGTGTGATACGCAGAGAGATGTTGTTTGTGAGACTCCGGGTATTCTCAGTAGTCGCTTTTAGCCTTCTCCGCGTGAGACGCAATGAGAATTGCGTAATTTTCTTACATCCTTTCTGCATGAAATGTAGTTAGATTCGTATTCACTTGCTTAAAACTGTGGCATGGTATGCTTCATTACAGCTTTCTTGACATGATCATAAGTCACCTCCGGCTCTGTGCATATCGCTTTGCATTTTGCCACCTTTGCCTGCGGGCATGCCTGCGGGCACATCTCTGTTTATCTTGTACGTTTGTCTAAGTCTTCGGCCTTGTCAAAAATGGGTCGTCTCTGGGCTTTGACATTCACTCCCGTCACTTGTGACTTCCGAGTTCTGTCAAAGAGGGGCAACTGTAGACACCCCATTTTTGACCGACCTTGAGACTCAGACGTCACCATTTGAGCACTTGGTGATATTGCATAATGTGCTCGTTCAGAAGTTTCAGAGTCTTGGCCGTCAGCGCTGCCTCCAGATTTCCGAACCCTCTTCTGTGCCTTGCCTCGGTTTGCGAACCAGGCTCGGTTTTCTCTGTTTCTTTTCCTGAGGGGAGGGAGAGGTCCTGTAGACCATCTCTCAGTGGCCGTGGGCTACATTTTGTGGCTATAGGCCGTTTTGCCCATTTCGGAGCCCGGTTTTCGATTTTTCGGGACCGTTGGCCGTGTGCCTCGGTTCGGGACCGCTTAACCATCTCCGTTTGCTCTATATTTTGGCATGCATCTTATTTTCTCCCTTTCAAGGGACACTGGAGTCTGAGAAACCCACTTCGTGGCCGAACGCCACTTTCGATGCTTAGCAGCCCATTTTCGGGACCCCGAACTGCGTGTTTTGGCCCCCGAGCATTCGTTTTGCATCGATTTTTGTTCATTTTTGGCAGGTACCTCTGTTTCATCACCGGGAAGGTCACTGGAGGGTGGGAGGCCAGCAATTATCTTGGCAACCAGTTATATTCCATTTTTGCCCTCCGGCACTCGTTTTTCTCTCTTCCGAGCCAATGTTGAACACCTTGGAGCCACTTTCTTCAACCCCAAACCACATATTTGTGTTGTACACACATGGGAGGACCCTAAAAGTTTATGGCCGGCCAGAAACTCCAATTGAACCTTTTGAACCCCTCCTAAAAATGGCTTGTTCTCTCTCCTGTTTTAGAGTTTCCAAATTCGAACCACAGGGTTGTGATGAGGGGACCTGGGAGGCCATCTTTTTGTGGTGGCCGGCCACTAACTCAACTTGACCCTTTTGACCCCTAGCCGGCCGGCTAGGGGGGGTGGCCGGCCGGCCACCTGCAACTCTAAAAGGTGGCCGGCCATGATCCTCTCAATTGGCACTTTACAGCTGTATAGCTGTTGTTCCCCAGAAACATCTGTATCCGGGGGATATTTTGTGGGGGAAAGCCTTGGTCCTTTCCCCCCACCTTTTCCTTCCATACTCCCCCTCCTTTTGGTCCTTATAACCAGCTGCAAGCATTGGTATTAGGGGTTAGAAAAATATTACTTCAAGCATAGGCATCCAAATCTCCCTCTATCTCTCTCATTTTCTCAAAAACTCCTAAGTTCCATTCCTTCATCACCACCAAGCACCACTACCACCACTCCATTTCCAGCAACTTGGGAAGCTTTCCAGCAGCTAAGAGGCACCATTTCTCAAAGCCAAGAAGCAACAAAAGACTTGTCTTCAAGGGTGAGTACCATTTCCCCATTTTTGAGCTTATTTTTGCAACATTCCTTAGCCATATATGCTTACTGTTTTGAGCTCCGGCCCTAACTGAAAGTGGCCTTCTTTTGAGCTCTTTTTCACTTTTACTTAAGGGCTCAACACTGTTTGGGACCTCCATGCTATACTTGCCTTTATATTCTCTTTTGGGTCCCATTTTTGCATGTTTTGGCAGCCTATTATGCCTCGGTTTTTGGCCGTTTTACAGTACTAAAAATAGTCTTATTTTGGCCCATTCTTCATGTTTCATTTAGGGCTCAACACTGTTTGGGACCTCCATGCTATACTTGCCTTTATATTCTCTTTTGGGTCCCATTGTTGCATGTTTTGGCAGCCTATTATGCTTCGGTTTTTGGCCTTTTTACAGTACTAGAAATAGTCTTATTTTGGCCCATTATTCATGTTTCATTAAGGGTCTTTGGCTGTTTGTTGAATATTTTGTATGCTTTGTATTATAGCCACTTTTGAGCCTCATTTTGCATTGCATTTCTAGCATGTTTGTATACTGATTTTGGGGCTTCCATAAACTGTAAATGTGCATATTTTTGGTCCCTCTTCAGTGTTGTAGAAGGGCATTTTTCAGTTTGGGTTTTACATATACCACTTGTTTCATTGCCCTCTCTTGGCCTCTATTTTTGCATGCCATTGTTGCCCTATCTTTGCTTGCTGTTTGGCCATGATTTGTACTGGTAAAATGCTAATTTTGGGGCTGCCTTGCTACTGTCTATTCATTGCATGTCCATATTGTGCATATTTGGTATAGCTATAGGCCATTTCGGGTCCCGAAATTCATGTTTCGGGACTATTCCATGCATCGGGTGTGTTTTCGCCTTATTGCGGGGCTGTTTTCCCCACATTTCAGTGCTGAAATTCCATTAGCATGTTTGCATATCATTTTCCATGCTATTGCATTGCATATGCCATTGCCTCGGTTTGCGTGCCCGTCTGCACGCATTTCGAGGCACTTCATTTTCATCCATCGGCCTCTTATGTGAGTGCGGCTGAGGCTCTCTCATGTTAGTGTAAGTCCATGTTGCATTCTCTATGCCATTTTAGCCATATTGCATCGCGTATGCCATTGCCTCGATTTGTGTGCCCGTGTGCACGCGTTTCGAGGCACTTCATTTTCATCCATCGGCCTCTTATGTGAGTGTGGCTGAGTCTCTCTCATGTTAGTGTAAGTCCATATTACATTTCTATGTCATTTGCATTGCGTATATCATTTTCTCGGTTTACGTGCCCGTGTGCACGCTTTTCGAGACATCTCATTTTCATAGCATTGTGCATGCCTAGGCTGTATCTTAGTTGCATTCATGCATATCATGCATATTGCATCGTGTTCGGGATAGAAGTTAGCCCGGGCACGGGAAACGAGGTGCGTTTCGTACTCCGAGTGACGGAACGTGTCTCAATTCCCTAGTCACTGACACTCCGGATCATCCATGATGGAGTTAGGTTCTTGTTGTGTTTATACGTGCATTCATTCTATATTGAGTTGCACATTTCGACTCCTCTGCCATCATGCATCGATATGCGTGATTGGTGGCACGAGGATCGAGGCATGCATATATCTGTGAAAATACATTGCTATGCCCTTTCCTGCCCTCTGTTGCAGCAAAATGAAGAATCAGTAACTTTTCAGAGTCTGGCACGCTTTCCAAGAATAACTGCTAAACAGAGGCTAATTGGGGCATCCCGGTGGATTTCCGCGCAAGGCAGCCCAGACATACATCATTCATCAGAAGCAAAGCAGTCCCTGGCTTGCACGCCAGTTTTACAGTTTTCTTAGTTAATTTGTTAATTAATTAGGAATTTGTATATTATTCGGACTGTAATATTCTTTTATCCGGGACTGTATATTTATTCGGACCCTCTGTGCGAGGGCATAATTGTAATAAGTGTGCGTGAGTGTGTTGTATGTCTTCCAACCCCACGTCTTTCTCCCTTTTATTTACCTGCTTATGATGGTTAGATTAGGGCATCTCCCAATTAGCATACAGTATGACAGCATGTTTGCATCATTCATCTGTTTTGCATGCACCGGGCTCGGCGCATCATACTAACTGCATTTGTATTTCAATTCCAAATTGAATACATGTTAGTTGTAGCATTTCATATGCCATGTTTAGAATAGCCGAGCCTGCTATAGTTTGCATTTTTGCATGTGTTGCATTTGGCATCTCTGTATACTTAAGGATCATGCATGATTTCTAATATAGTTTATGTTTTGGCTTGGAGTACTTGGTGAGTTTTATGCTTTAGCATCCTTGCATGCGTGTGAGTGAATGCCATGAATAGCATGCTTACCATGAGGCTATATGCTTATGTGATATAACTGCCTAAATGCCTGTGGGTGAAGGTTGGGTTATTTGGATTGGAACAATTCATTCACTGTGTGTTTTAAGCCCACTAGATAGTGGCAAAACCATCTTTTCTAAGCCCACCTGAGGGTGGCAAAATCTGCATTTTAAGCCTACCTGCGGGTAGCACCATCAAACCATTTTCAAATAAACAAGCATGAAATGTTTTGTTCCAATTCGGGCGACCCAGTCTATACTTATATGCTGTGTGCATCACATAGTAACCTAGGCTAATAACCGGAATAAGAACACACAAAGTTTTCAAAAATAGATATCATGGTTAGTAGAGGCCGGTCTCTGACCGGGCGAGCGGGGGTGCTCACGAAGTGACCTTCCCCAATCGTATCCAAGTTCCCGAGCCGAGGCAACTTTGGTGATGACGGACACGTGGCCTTTGGCACCGAGTCAGGGTTTCCTAAATTTCCCCAAAAATAAAATATTTAGGTGGCGACTCTGTATCTGGCAAAGCAGTCCATGTTTGGCACTTCCTTCAAAAATCAGTTTTCTCAAAACGATTTGCCGGATTTGGACTCTTTGGTTCAGACTTAGAACCGTGACAAATTTGAGAGTCCTGAGCTGTAGTGACCCCAATATGAACAGAACGGGAGCTCGTTCCTCCCGGGGCGTTCGGGGACGTCTACAGTTTCTGGCGACTCTGCTAGGGATTTAGAGAACTTGACTCGAACTCTTGATATCTGTTTTTGACTACACTTGTGTGTTTCTTTGCATTGCATTTGCATTGGTGCGCCTAGGACACCGTGTTTGCCATCTGCTATTCCTGAACGGTTTGCCGGAGGCTTGTCTTGTCAAGGCATGACCATAAGGCTGACCGGTTGTGGGCTCTGCCAGTATGGGAACACAAACCCCGGTTTTACCGAGGTACCCTTTTTGACCATTCGACCTAGTGCATATTCGGATCCATAGTGACCATTCCAAACTAGGACAGGTTGCTTACCCGTTTATAGGTTGTTTGAAACCGCTGTGTGCGTAGTGAAACCCTAGCTCCTGACAAAATAGGACAGGGAAACCCTACCCCAACATAGGGTTGTTTTGGCTCTCACTTATCTGCTATGTGCTTTAGAGTGCGTCTCTACAGGAATGTATGTATCAGTTTGCAAGTCTGGGCATCAGGCCTGCGGGCATTACTATCAATATTTGGGAGTCAGCTTTACCTGTGGGTATCAAACTCAGATTTGGGGCAGATTTTTGAAACAGAATTCAGTAGAGGGCACACTCATTCAACTATCCTCGTATCTGTTCAGATGGAATCAGGCTGAGATGCTGTCTGTTTTCTCTTTTGCTAGGGTAGTCTGGGAACCATAGCTTCAGAAGGCTCCGATGTCCCCCGAGGTTCATCGAACTTGTGCTGATAGACTTTGTTAGGTCAGAGATTCAGTTCAAAGGCAATCAGTGTTCCTTCGCCAGAGGCAAGGTAAAAAGGGCTAGTCGGGCACAAATCACCGGTTCAGCAGTTACCAGGTCAGCGGCCCTTATCCACCCCACCAGTGAACAGTCAGGCTGAGGTCTCAGTTTCTACTGCAGGGATAAATACCAACCAGTCAGATGGATAAGCAGAACACGTCAGGGATGGAGGCAATGATGCGCCAGATGCAAGAAAGTATGAAACTCATGCAGCAGGATGCTGCTCGTCAGGAGGAATTTGCCAAACAGCAGGCTGTGATCATGGCTCAGCAGGCCGAGCTCATCACCAAGCTACAACAGCAAAGCGGCGCGTCCGCTTCACAACAAGTTCCTCCCCCAGCAGGAGCTCCAGCACCTGGGGAGATGCCAAACGTCCAGGATGATACGGACATTCCAGGCGGGCCAGCTCCGCCCCCAATTTTACCTCAACTATCCAAAACACCTACCAATCTACCGGACTCTCCCTTCGAGTTCGAGGTCGACCCCACAGCATTGAAGTTGAGCAAGCTTGAAAAGTTGTTCAAGAAATCTCAGGGGGTAAAGTCCATCCCGGGCATCGAGGACGGGTACACCGACGCAGCTGTAACTCTGCCGGACAGGTTCAAGATGCCTCACATCGACCGTTTTGATGGGTCAGGAGATCCCATGGTCCACCTGAGCTTGTTTTCAGATGTTTTGCGCCCGATGGGCTTGACAAGATTACAGAAGCTCTCCCTTTTTGGCAGGACCCTGTCGGGTATTGCGGTCACCTGGTATGCCAAATTAGAGGATTCAGTGAAACGAAGCTGGGAGGAGATGGCCGAGGCCTTCGTCGCACAATATTCATATAATACCCAAATCGAGATTACGACCCGTGATCTTGAGACAATGAGGCAGGAGCCGAAGGAGAGCTTCTCAGAATTCGTAGCCCGCTGGAGGGCCAAGGCTTCAATGATGACCCTTAGGCCCACTGACAAAGATCAAATTCGGATGATTGTGCGCAATCTCCAACCTAAGCTAATGCAGAAAATGATTGTGATCCCCTTCCCTACCTTTTCAGATTTGCATGAGATCGGAGTACAGATCGAGGACGCTATGAAGCAGGGCCTTTTTGACCAGGAGAAGGAGCAGCCCAGGAAGGCGTTTACCCGCAGTTCGAATGCGACCACCAGTGGTGATACAGCTGCAAGATCTTCTGAAGTGGGCACGGTCACCACCACCACATCAAAAAAGGCTACCCCTTTCACCGGTGCATTCGGGAGTAGCTCGCAAGCAGCCAAATATCCACCCCAAGCCGAGAAAGTTTTCACCCTACTTTATACGCCTTTGTCAAAGGCTCTAGGGGTTTTGATCAAGAAAGGGCATCTGAAGCCCCTGGAACCGCAGCCATTACCAAATAACCTCCCTCTCTCACACAACCCAACCGACTACTGTGCCTTCCATCAGCGAGCTGGCCATGACACTGACATGTGCTTTCGCCTCCGCCACGAAATACAAGATCTGATCGACAATGGGGTCATCCCCACACCAGGTCTTGCAAAGTCTATCTGCACTTGATCAGTGAACTTGTAGGGGATAATGTGATGTGATCGAGAATGAACCACCTGCGGGCGGCGCTCAGTTTACCCCAGATATGGCGTATGGCACGCACCGTTTTGAGCAGTTGGCGAATACTACATTCTGACTTGGGTATTGAGTCAGTCTTGTCGTTTTGTTTTGAGTCTGTCGTTTTGTTTTGAGTCAGTCTCTTTTGTTTTGGGTCTGTCTTGTTGTATCGAGTCAGTCCTGTTGTATAGGAGTCAGGTGATTCCAGGGGGTGTTGCCTCGGGCATCACCATTTTGTTTTGTGTTTGTCTTTTCGTTTTGTTTTGAGTCTGTTTCTGTCAGGGAGCCAGTTGTGCCAACAGATTCTGAATGAAACAGCAGTGGTTTTTCACGCTCTTGTGTTTGCCTCGGCCGCGTGCCAATTGTGCCAGAAAGTTTGAATGAAACGGCGGTACTTTTCGCCTACTCTTCTGCACCCCAAAATCATTGCATTGACCTATGTTTTTCAAAACTTTTTGAACACTGCGGTGAAAACGAAGAGGAAGGAATTCCTCGGGTTTTGCAAAAATTTGATCATTTGAGAGAAAGAGAGGCGTGCTAAGCCTTTAACGAATGGAATCATGCTTGTTAGCGTGAGTACTGAGAAGGATCCTGACTTGATCCAGATTGGTTCTACACTGTCTTCAGCGCGAGTGACTGGTCGCTTTCTTAAAAGATTTCAAAAATGTTTTGCGCGGTCCTGCGAGGACCTGTGTGGAATCGCTCCTGAGATTGTGCAGCCTAGGATCGCTCTCAGCCTCGAGACTCAACCCCTTTGCTTCCAAACCTTGAAACTTGAATTCAGAAGGTTCAACGGTCAACTATGATGTGAGGCCTGTGTGGCTGGATTTGAAGCAGCCCTCGAACAAGAGGCCAGGAAAGTCAGGTCAAGAAGATCAGATCTCATCAGAAGAAGCTTACAAAGCAAAACAGCAGCCATTCTTCTGGATTCAGATGACTTCAGGATCTCAAAACCATTTGACATGGACAAAGCTACACTTTTACCCTTGAGAGGCTCGCTGGGCCGAAAACCCGGAAGGGCAACCCAGGCAAAAGTTAGAGCAAGAGAAAAATACAAAAAAGAGAACAAAAAAGAAATATGCAAAGAAAAGAACAAAAAAGAAAATCAAAAAAAAAAAAGGAAAAGAAATGAAAAGAATTGAAAAGAAAAGAAGAACAAAGCTCGCAAGGTCGAAAACCCGCAACGGGGGCCTTGGCAAAAGTTAGAGCCTAAAAAGGAGAGGTTAATACCCGAGTGTACCTTAACCCCGAACTACGTGAGGCTTGATTTCCATCTTTGGGATACGTAGGCAACTTCATTCTGAAGTCCAGCCGTAAAACAATTCGATTATGTCCATGCGATGATTCTGATCATCTTCGCTTTCTCTGTATCCGAGAGTTTGGTTGTGTTCGTCGCTCTGAGGACTGCCTACAATGCGCTGCGGTGCCATCCAAACAAAGGGCAACTTTCCGTTGCCATTCAATGCGCCGCGGTGCCGTTCAAACAAGGGGCAACTTTCCGTTTCCATGCAGTTCCCCTCAAGCAAGGGGCAATCTTCCTTCAAAT
Source organism: Camellia sinensis (assembly GCF_055761805.1). NCBI lineage: Eukaryota > Viridiplantae > Streptophyta > Magnoliopsida > Ericales > Theaceae > Camellia > Camellia sinensis. The sequence goes on from NC_138961.1 coordinate 217,183,522, forward strand.
TCGAGGTTGTGCATCTCGAGAGTAGGTTCCGTACTCGTTGAGCAGTGGTCATTTGCAAAAATAGTTTTTGAGAATTTTTACTAAGGTTGACTAATCTTCTCGAAAAGTATTCCATTTTTAAAACTGGACCATTTCTTGGACCCAAAAGAGGAAAATTTTCAGTGCTCATGGCCTGACTTGCATGATTTTAAATCAGAAAATTGAACAAACATGTTAATCTAACTCTCATGTTGGTCAAAATTTTTTAAGAGAAAACTAAAACAAAAAATGGTCAAAATGATGAACTAGGGGCACAGTTGAGTCAGGCTTCCTGTCTTTCCCATTGTCAACATACTTGCCAAGAAGGGCACTCTACCTGCCAGAATAGGGCACAACTGAAGTTAACAACAAAGGGCTGAAAGCTCTCACATCCTCCAAGCAGCGAGGTATCAAGCAAAGTGCGAAGCACGAACTAGAATGGGGCAAGATATTCCACTCCATCATCTGGACAGATCTTATCACGTCCAAACTCCCCAGCAAAGCATCATCAACTGATGTTAGCTGCAGACTTGCTACACACCCAGTTGTAGCACAACCTTTCCGTGAGAGGAATTCACTAGCTGTGAGTGGAAGAAAGAGAATCTAGCAGAATGCTAGGGGCACGAGCCCACAATTTGCTGTTTATCCATCAACCACCCAGGGGAGGGATGAAAAATGAGAGATTGAAGAATAGAGAGATGTGCAATGAGAGGAAAAGTGAGAGAGGGCTTTTTCAGAAAAACAGAGCTTGAGGGCCGAGTGATGTGAGAACCACAAATAAAAGAGTGTGGGAAACACTACCCGGTGAAACAGGCTCCCTGTGCACGTTTGAATGTCGTGTCTTTTTGTTTTATCTCGATTCTTGTTTGAGTCGTTTCGAGTGTTACTCGATGTGTCTAGGTTGTGTGCCTCTTATTTCCTTGTTGAGTCGTTTTTGCTGTGTTCAGTCGTAGGCTCAATACTTGGTCGAAAACTCAGCTCTGAATTTCAAAAATAAAATCGTTTTGTGCTCCGAGTGCCATGCCATTCTCCACATTTGTACAAAACAAAATTTGTTCTTTCATAAAATCGCAGAATTCGACCCAGGTCATGTGAGAACAGTAGAACTAGGACCTATCTGAAGCTATATATGGTTCCGGACTGCAAAGCAAAAGCAAAAGAGGAAAATGTCGGGTATCTGAGTTTGTTTCAACTTCAGTAAGTTCCGAGACTACATTCTTTGTGTACCTCTTCAAGTCTTGCCAAAGCTCCGAAGTATGAGTACGCCTCTACCTCAAGCTCAAACTCAAGCCTACTTCAGTGCTAGAATGGTAATCAAAGTGCTCCCTCAGAAAACCAGCCCCCTGCCAGATACATCTTGGCTGTGTTTGCAATGAGTTCCTAGGAGAGCAACTGCGACGGTGGAAACTAGAGTTCGAACGGCTATTGCCTAGAACGCAAAGGTTCGGGATTTCCGAGACTAAAGTCTGGTTTAAATACCCAGGGGTGTATCCTCGACTTGAAATCTGTATGGCAACCCCATAGATTGAGATAGCATGTGAATGCGCCTCGATTCTGGATACTGAATCAACCTACTCTGTCACCCCGTTGGAGAATAGGGAAAGTTGTGAACATAGCCAGGAAGGAAAGGTAGTAACTGCGGTTCGGAAGTACCAATCAAGAAAGTGCAAGGAGAACCCACTCTTTTCAGCTCAAAATGTTTCTGCGGAATTTTCAACTCATGTCTTCGATGTGTAGCTCATCGTCAGTCGGCATGCACGAGGTGTATCCTTTTTGGAATATATCGTGACCCCTTTGAGAGGTAAATCGGAGGTTGCGTTTGGAATTTGGTCTACTTAAGGTTTGTATTCCCTTATTCGGTATTTTTGTTTCAAACGGGTGTTGTCACGCGCGTTCCACTGGCATTGTTATGCTCATTCGTTGCATTGTTATGCACATCTATCTAGCATTGTTATGCTCATTCGTTGCATTGTTATGCACATCTATCTAGCATTGTTATGCTCATTCATTGCATTGTTATGCACATCTATCTAGCATTGTTATGCTCATTCATTGCATTGTTATGCACATCTATCTAGCATTGTTATGCTCATTCGTTGCATTGTCATGCACATCTATCTAGCATTGTTATGCTCATTCATTGCATTGTTATGCACATCTATCGAGCATTGTTATGCTCATTCCTTGCATTGTTATGCGCATCTATCTAGCATTTTTATGATCATACGTTGCATTGTTATGCACATTTATCTAGCATTGTATCTGGCATTATTATGCTCATTACTTGCATTGTTATGTACACTTCACCTGCGTCGTTATGCACATTTTCGGTTACAATTGTCGTCTTTTCTCCTCTCGCATGCGATGCGTTAGGGCATCTTTGGTTTCGAACATTCGGATGAGTTCCGGTGTTCATTCATCTCTTTTCTCTCTTGCATGTGATATGCTAAGAGGTTTTCTCTTGCGTGTAATACGCTGAGAAATTTATCTTTTCTCTCTTGCATGTGATATACTGAGAGGTTTTCTCTTGCGTGTGATACGCTGAGAAATTTCCCTTTTCTCTCTTGCGTGTGATACGCTGAGAAATTTATCTTTTCTCTCTTGCATGTGATATGCTGAGAGGTTTTCTCTTGCGTGTGATACGCTGAGAAATTTATCTTTTCTCTCTTGCATGTGATATGCTGAGAGGTTTTTTCTTGCGTGTGATACACTGAGAAATTTCCCTTTTCTCTCTTGCATGTGATATGCTGAGAGGTTTTCTCTTGCGTGTGATACGCTGAGAAATTTACCTTTTCTCTCTTACATGTGATATGCTGAGAGGTTTTCTCTTGCATGTGATACGCTGAGAAATTTATCTTTCCTCCCTTGCATGTGATATGCTGAGAGGTTTTCTCTTGCGTGTGATACGCTGAGAAGTTTCCCTTTCCTCCCCTGCATGTGATATGCTGAGAGGTTTTCTCTTGCGTGTGATACGCTGAGAAGTTTCCCTTTTCTCTCTTGCATGTGATATGCTGAGAGGTTTTCTCTTGTGTGTGATACGCTGAGAAATTTATCTTTCCTCCCTTGCGTGTGATATGCTGAGAGGTTTTCTCTTGCGTGTGATACGATGAGAAATTTGCCTTTCCTCTTTTGCGTGTGATACGCTGAGAGGTTTACCTTCTTCCTCTCCTATGTGTGATACGCAGAGAGATGTTGTTTGTGAGACTCCGGGTATTCTCAGTAGTCGCTTTTAGCCTTCTCCGCGTGAGACGCAATGAGAATTGCGTAATTTTCTTACATCCTTTCTGCATGAAATGTAGTTAGATTCGTATTCACTTGCTTAAAACTGTGGCATGGTATGCTTCATTACAGCTTTCTTGACATGATCATAAGTCACCTCCGGCTCTGTGCATATCGCTTTGCATTTTGCCACCTTTGCCTGCGGGCATGCCTGCGGGCACATCTCTGTTTATCTTGTACGTTTGTCTAAGTCTTTGGCCTTGTCAAAAATGGGTCGTCTCTGGGCTTTGACATTCACTCCCGTCACTTGTGACTTCCGAGTTCTGTCAAAGAGGGGCAACTGTAGACACCCCATTTTTGACCGACCTTGAGACTCAGACGTCACCAGTTGAGCACTTGGTGATATTGCATAATGTGCTCGTTCAGAAGTTTCAGAGTCTTGGCCGTCAGCCCTGCCTCCAGATTTCCGAACCCTCTACTGTGCCTTGCCTCGGTTTGCGAACCAGGCTCGGTTTTCTTTGTTTCTTTTCCTGAGGGGAGGGAGAGGTCCTGTAGACCATCTCTCAGTGGCCGTGGGCTACATTTTGTGGCTATAGGCCGTTTTGCCCATTTCGGAGCCCGGTTTCCGATTTTTCGGGACCGTTGGCCGTGTGCCTCGGTTCGAGACCGCTTAACCATCTCCGTTTGCTCTATATTTTGGCATGCATCTTATTTTCTCCCTTTCAAGGGACACTGGAGTCTGAGAAACCCACTTCGTGGCCGAACGCCACTTTCGATGCTTAGCAGCCCATTTTCGGGACCCCGAACTGCGTGTTTTGGCCCCCGAGCATTCGTTTTGCATCGATTTTTGTTCATTTTTGGCAGGTACCTCTGTTTCATCACCGGGAAGGTCACTGGAGGGTGGGAGGCCAGCAATTATCTTGGCAACCAGTTATATTCCATTTTTGCCCTCCGGCACTCGTTTTTCTCACTTCCGAGCCAATGTTGAACACCTTGGAGCCACTTTCTTCAACCCCAAACCACATATTTGTGTTGTACACACATGGGAGGACCCTAAAAGTTTATGGCCGGCCAGAAACTCCAATTGAACCTTTTGAACCCCTCCTAAAAATGGCTTGTTCTCTCTCCTGTTTTAGAGTTTCCAAATTCGAACCACAGGGTTGTGATGAGGGGACCTGGGAGGCCATCTTTTTGTGGTGGCCGGCCACTAACTCAACTTGACCCTTTTGACCCCTAGCCGGCCGGCTAGGGGGGGTGGCCGGCCGGCCACCTGCAACTCTAAAAGGTGGCCGGCCATGATCCTCTCAATTGGCACTTTACAGCTGTATAGCTGTTGTTCCCCAGAAACATCTGTATCCGGGGGATATTTTGTGGGGGAAAGCCTTGGTCCTTTCCCCCCACCTTTTCCTTCCATACTCCCCCTCCTTTTGGTCCTTATAACCAGCTGCAAGCATTGGTATTAGGGGTTAGAAAAATATTACTTCAAGCATAGGCATCCAAATCTCCCTCTATCTCTCTCATTTTCTCAAAAACTCCTAAGTTCCATTCCTTCATCACCACCAAGCACCACTACCACCACTCCATTTCCAGCAACTTGGGAAGCTTTCCAGCAGCTAAGAGGCACCATTTCTCAAAGCCAAGAAGCAACAAAAGACTTGTCTTCAAGGGTGAGTACCATTTCCCCATTTTTGAGCTTATTTTTGCAACATTCCTTAGCCATATATGCTTACTGTTTTGAGCTCCGGCCCTAACTGAAAGTGGCCTTATTTTGAGCTCTTTTTCACTTTTACTTAAGGGCTCAACACTGTTTGGGACCTCCATGCTATACTTGCCTTTATATTCTCTTTTGGGTCCCATTTTTGCATGTTTTGGCAGCCTATTATGTCTCGGTTTTTGGCCTTTTTACAGTACTAAAAATAGTCTTATTTTGGCCCATTCTTCATGTTTCATTTAGGGCTCAACACTGTTTGGGACCTCCATGCTATACTTGCCTTTATATTCTCTTTTGGGTCCCATTTTTGCATGTTTTGGCAGCCTATTATGCTTCGGTTTTTGGCCTTTTTACAGTACTAGAAATAGTCTTATTTTGGCCCATTATTCATGTTTCATTAAGGGTCTTTGGCTGTTTGTTGAATATTTTGTATGCTTTGTATTATAGCCACTTTTGAGCCTCATTTTGCATTGCATTTCTAGCATGTTTGTATACTGATTTTGGGGCTGCCATAAACTGTAAATGTGCATATTTTTGGTCCCTCTTCAGTGTTGTAGAAGGGCATTTTTCAGTTTGGGTTTTACATATACCACTTGTTTCATTGCCCTCTCTTGGCCTCTATTTTTGCATGCCATTGTTGCCCTATCTTTGCTTGCTGTTTGGCCATGATTTGTACTGGTAAAATGCTAATTTTGAGGCTGCCTTGCTACTGTCTATTCATTGCATGTCCATATTGTGCATATTTGGTATAGCTATAGGCCATTTCGGGTCCCGAAATTCATGTTTCGGGACTATTCCATGCATCGGGTGTGTTTTCGCCTTATTGCGGGGCTGTTTTCCCCACATTTCAGTGCTGAAATTCCATTAGCATGTTTGCATATCATTTTCCATGCTATTGCATTGCATATGCCATTGCCTCGGTTTGCGTGCCCGTCTGCACGCATTTCGAGGCACTTCATTTTCATCCATCGGCCTCTTATGTGAGTGCGGCTGAGGCTCTCTCATGTTAGTGTAAGTCCATGTTGCATTCTCTATGCCATTTTAGCCATATTGCATCGCGTATGCCATTGCCTCGATTTGCGTGCCCGTGTGCACGCGTTTCGAGGCACTTCATTTTCATCCATCGGCCTCTTATGTGAGTGTGGCTGAGTCTCTCTCATGTTAGTGTAAGTCCATATTACATTTCTATGTCATTTGCATTGCGTATGTCATTTTCTCAGTTTGCGTGCCCGTGTGCACGCTTTTCGAGACATCTCATTTTCATAGCATTGTGCATGCCTAGGCTGTATCTTAGTTGCATTCATGCATATCATGCATATTGCATCGTGTTCGGGATAGAAGTTAGCCCGGGCACGGGAAACGAGGTGCGTTTCGTACTCCGAGTGACGGAACGTGTCTCAATTCCCTAGTCACTGACACTCCGGATCATCCTGATGGAGTTAGGTTCTTGTTGTGTTTATACGTGCATTCATTCTATATTGAGTTGCACATTTCGACTCCTCTGCCATCATGCATCGATATGCGTGATTGGTGGCACGAGGGTCGAGGCATGCATATATCTGTGAAAATACATTGCTATGCCCTTTCCTGCCCTCTGTTGCAGCAAAATGAAGAATCAGTAACTTTTCAGAGTCTGGCACGCTTTCCAAGAATAACTGCTAAACAGAGGCTAATTGGGGCATCCCGGTGGATTTCCGCGCAAGGCAGCCCAGACATACATCATTCATCAGAAGCAAAGCAGTCCCTGGCTTGCACGCCAGTTTTACAGTTTTCTTAGTTAATTTGTTAATTAATTAGGAATTTGTATATTATTCGGACTGTAATATTCTTTTATCCGGGACTGTATATTTATTCGGACCCTCTGTGCGAGGGCATAATTGTAATAAGTGTGCGTGAGTGTGTTGTATGTCTTCCAACCCCACGTCTTTCTCCCTTTTATTTACCTGCTTATGATGGTTAGATTAGGGCATCTCTCAATTAGCATACAGTATGACAGCATGTTTGCATCATTCATCTGTTTTGCATGCACCGGGCTCGGCGCATCATACTAACTGCATTTGTATTTCAATTCCAAATTGAATACATGTTAGTTGTAGCATTTCATATGCCATGTTTAGAATAGCCGAGCCTGCTATAGTTTGCATTTTTGCATGTGTTGCATTAGGCATCTCTGTATACTTAAGGATCATGCATGATTTCTAATATAGTTTATGTTTTGGCTTGGAGTACTTGGTGAGTTTTATGCTTTAGCATCCTTGCATGCGTGTGAGTGAATGCCATGAATAGCATGCTTACCATGAGGCTATATGCTTATGTGATATAACTGCCTGAATGCCTGTGGGTGAAGGTTGGGTTATTTGGATTGGAACAATTCATTCACTGTGTGTTTTAAGCCCACTAGATAGTGGCAAAACCATCTTTTCTAAGCCCACCTGAGGGTGGCAAAATCTGCATTTTAAGCCTACCTGCGGGTAGCACCATCAAACCATTTTCAAATAAACAAGCATGAAATGTTTTGTTCCAATTCGGGCGACCCAGTCTATACTTATATGCTGTGTGCATCACATAGTAACCTAGGCTAATAACCGGAATAAGAACACACAAAGTTTTCAAAAATAGATATCATGGTTAGTAGAGGCCGGTCTCTGACCGGGCGAGCGGGGGTGCTCACGAAGTGACCTTCCCCAATCGTACCCAAGTTCCCGAGCCGAGGCAACTTTGGTGATGACGGACACGTGGCCTTTGGCACCGAGTCAGGGTTTCCTAAATTTCCCCAAAAATAAAATATTTAGGTGGCGACTCTGTATCTGGCAAAGCAGTCCATGTTTGGCACTTCCTTCAAAAATCAGTTTTCTCAAAACGATTTGCCGGATTTGGACTCTTTGGTTCAGACTTAGAACCGTGACAAATTTGAGAGTCATGAGCTGTAGTGACCCCAATATGAACAGAACGGGATCTCGTTCCTCCCGGGGCGTTCGGGGACGTCTACAGTTTCTGGCGACTCTGCTGGGGATTTAGAGAACTTGACTCGAACTCTTGATATCTGTTTTTGACTACACTTGTGTGTTTCTTTGCATTGCATTTGCATTGGTGCGCCTAGGACACCGTGTTTGCCATCTGCTATTCCTGAACAGTTTGCCGGAGGCTTGTCTTGTCAAGGCATGACCATAAGGCTGACCGGTTGTGGGCTCTGCCAGTATGGGAACACAAACCCCGGTTTTACCGAGGTACCCTTTTTGACCATTCGACCTAGTGCATATTCGGATCCATAGTGACCATTCCAAACTAGGACAGGTTGCTTACCCGTTTATAGGTTGTTTGAAACCGCTGTGTGCGTAGTGAAACCCTAGCTCCTGACAAAATAGGACAGGGAAACCCTACCCCAACATAGGGGTGTTTTGGCTCTCACTTATCTGCTATGTGCTTTAGAGTGCGTCTCTACAGGAATGTATATATCAGTTTGCAAGTCTGGGCATCAGGCCTACGGGCATTACTATCAATATTTGGGAGTCAGCTTTACCTGTGGGTATCAAACTCAGATTTGGGGCAGATTTTTGAAACAGAATTCAGTAGAGGGCACACTCATTCAACTATCCTCGTATCTGTTCAGATGGAATCAGGCTGAGATGCTGTCTGTTTTCTCTTTTGCTAGGGTAGTCTGGGAACCATAGCTTCAGAAGGCTCCGATGTACCCCAAGGTTCATCGAACTTGTGCTGATAGACTTTGTTAGGTCAGAGATTCAGTTCAAAGGCAATCAGTGTTCCTTCGCCAGAGGCAAGGTAAAAAGGGCTAGTCGGGCACAAATCACCGGTTCAGCAGTTACCAGGTCAGCGGCCCTTATCCACCCCACCAGTGAACAGTCAGGCTGAGGTCTCAGTTTCTACTGCAGGGATAAATACCAACCAGTCAGATGGATCAGCAGAACACGTCAGGGATGGAGGCAATGATGCGCCAGATGCAAGAAAGTATGAAACTCATGCAGCAGGATGCTGCTCGTCAGGAGGAATTTGCCAAACAGCAGGCTGTGATCATGGCTCAGCAGGCCGAGCTCATCACCAAGCTACAACAGCAAAGCGGCGCGTCCGCTTCACAACAAGTTCCTCCCCCAGCAGGAGCTCCAGCACCTGGGGAGATGCCAAACGTCCAGGATGATACGGACATTCCAGGCGGGCTAGCTCCGCCCCCAATTTTACCTCAACTATCCAAAACACCTACCAATCTACCGGACTCTCCCTTCGAGTTCGAGGTCGACCCCACAGCGTTGAAGTTGAGCAAGCTTGAAAAGTTGTTCAAGAAATCTCAGGGGGTAAAGTCCATCCCGGGCATCGAGGACGGGTACACCGACGCAGCTGTAACTCTGCCGGACAGGTTCAAGATGCCTCACATCGACCGTTTTGATGGGTCAGGAGATCCCATGGTCCACCTGAGCTTGTTTTCAGATGTTTTGCGCCCGATGGGCTTGACAAGATTACAGAAGCTCTCCCTTTTTGGCAGGACCCTGTCGGGTATTGCGGTCACCTGGTATGCCAAATTAGAGGATTCAGTGAAACGAAGCTGGGAGGAGATGGCCGAGGCCTTCGTCGCACAATATTCATACAATACCCAAATCGAGATTACGACCCGTGATCTTGAGACAATGAGGCAGGAGCCGAAGGAGAGCTTCTCAGAATTCGTAGCCCGCTGGAGGGCCAAGGCTTCAATGATGACCCTTAGGCCCACTGACAAAGATCAAATTCGGATGATTGTGCGCAATCTCCAACCTAAGCTAATGCAGAAAATGATTGTGATCCCCTTCCCTACCTTTTCAGATTTGCATGAGATCGGAGTACAGATCGAGGACGCTATGAAGCAGGGCCTTTTTGACCAGGAGAAGGAGCAGCCCAGGAAGGCGTTTACCCGCAGTTCGAATGCGACCACCAGTGGTGATACAGCTGCAAGATCTTCTGAAGTGGGCACGGTCACCACCACCACATCAAAAAAGGCTACCCCTTTCACCAGTGCATTCGGGAGTAGCTCGCAAGCAGCCAAATATCCACCCCAAGCCGAGAAAGTTTTCACCCCACTTTATACGCCTTTGTCAAAGGCTCTAGGGGTTTTGATCAAGAAAGGGCATCTGAAGCCCCTGGAACCGCAGCCATTACCAAATAACCTCCCTCTCTCACACAACCCAACCGACTACTGTGCCTTCCATCAGCGAGCTGGCCATGACACTGACATGTGCTTTCGCCTCCGCCACGAAATACAAGATCTGATCGACAATGGGGTCATCCCCACACCAGGTCCTGCAAAGTCTATCGGCACTTGATCAGTGAACTTGTAGGGGATAATGTGATGTGATCGAGGGATGAACCACCTGCGGGCGGCGCTCAGTTTACCCCAGATATGGCGTATGGCACGCACCGTTTTGAGCAGTTGGCGAATACTACATTCTGACTTGGGTATTGAGTCAGTCTTGTCGTTTTTTTTTGAGTCTGTCGTTTTGTTTTGAGTCAGTCTCTTTTGTTTTGGGTCTGTCTTGTTGTATCGAGTCAGTCCTGTTGTATAGGAGTCAGGTGATTCCAGGGGGTGTTGCCTCGGGCATCACCATTTTGTTTTGTGTTTGTCTTTTCGTTTTGTTTTGAGTCTGTTTCTGTCAGGGAGCCAGTTGTGCCAACAGATTCTGAATGAAACAGCAGTGGTTTTTCACGCTCTTGTGTTTGCCTCGGCCGTGTGCCAATTGTGCCAAAAAGTTTGAATGAAACGGTGGTACTTTTCGCCTACTCTTCTGCACCCCAAAATCATTGCATTGACCTAAGTTTTTCAAAACTTTTTGAACACTGCGGTGAAAACGAAGAGGAAGGAATTCCTCGGGTTTTGCAAAAATTTGATCATTTGAGAGAAAGAGAGGCGTGCTAAGCCTTTAACGAATGGAATCATGCTTGTTAGCGTGAGTACTGAGAAGGATCCTGACTTGATCCAGATTGGTTCTACACTGTCTTCAGCGCGAGCGACTGGTCGCTTTCTTAAAAGATTTCAAAAATGTTTTGCGCGGTCCTGCGAGGACCTGTGTGGAATCGCTCCTGAGATTGTGCAGCCTAGGATCGCTCTCAGCCTCGAGACTCAACCCCTTTGCTTCCAAACCTTGAAACTTGAATTCAGAAGGTTCAACGGTCAACTATGATGTGAGGCCTGTGTGGCTGGATTTGAAGCAGCCCTCGAACAAGAGGCCAGGAAAGTCAGGTCAAGAAGATCAGATCTCATCAGAAGAAGCTTACAAAGCAAAACAGCAGCCATTCTTCTGGATTCAGATGACTTCAGGATCTCAAAACCATTTGACATGGACAAAGCTACACTTTTACCCTTGAGAGGCTCGCTGGGCCGAAAACCCGGAAGGGCAACCCAGGCAAAAGTTAGAGCAAGAGAAAAATACAAAAAAGAGAACAAAAAAGAAATATGCAAAGAAAAGAACAAAAAAGAAAATCAAAAAAAAAAAAGGAAAAGAAATGAAAAGAATTGAAAAGAAAAGAAGAACAAAGCTCGCAAGGTCGAAAACCCGCAACGGGGGCCTTGGCAAAAGTTAGAGCCTAAAAAGGAGAGGTTAATACCCGAGTGTACCTTAACCCCGAACTACGTGAGGCTTGATTCCCATCTTTGGGATACGTAGGCAACTTCATTCTGAAGTCCAGCCGTAAAACAATTCGATTATGTCCATGCGATGATTCTGATCATCTTCGCTTTCTCTGTATCCGAGAGTTTGGTTGTGTTCGTCGCTCTGAGGACTGCCTACAATGCGCTGCGGTGCCATCCAAACAAAGGGCAACTTTCCGTTGCCATTCAATGCGCCGCGGTGCCGTTCAAACAAGGGGCAACTTTCCGTTGCCATGCAGTTCCCCTCAAGCAAGGGGCAATCTTCCTTCAAATTCGAGGTTGTGCATCTCGAGAGTAGGTTCCGTACTCGTTGAGCAGTGGTCATTTGCAAAAATAGTTTTTGAGAATTTTTACTAAGGTTGACTAATCTTCTCGAAAAGTATTCCATTTTTAAAACTGGACCATTTCTTGGACCCAAAAGAGGAAAATTTTCAGTGCTCATGGCCTGACTTGCATGATTTTAAATCAGAAAATTGAACAAACATGTTAATCTAACTCTCATGTTGGTCAAAATTTTTTAAGAGAAAACTAAAACAAAAAATGGTCAAAATGATGAACTAGGGGCACAGTTGAGTCAGGCTTCCTGTCTTTCCCATTGTCAACATACTTGCCAAGAAGGGCACTCTACCTGCCAGAATAGGGCACAACTGAAGTTAACAACAAAGGGCTGAAAGCTCTCACATCCTCCAAGCAGCGAGGTATCAAGCAAAGTGCGAAGCACGAACTAGAATGGGGCAAGATATTCCACTCCATCATCTGGACAGATCTTATCACGTCCAAACTCCCCAGCAAAGCATCATCAACTGATGTTAGCTGCAGACTTGCTACACACCCAGTTGTAGCACAACCTTTCCGTGAGAGGAATTCACTAGCTGTGAGTGGAAGAAAGAGAATTAGGCAGAATGCTGGGGGCACGAGCCCACAATTTGCTGTTTATCCATCAACCACCCAGGGGAGGGATGAAAAATGAGAGATTGAAGAATAGAGAGATGTGCAATGAGAGGAAAAGTGAGAGAGGCTTTTTCAGAAAAACAGAGCTTGAGGGCCGAGTGATGTGAGAACCACAAATAAAAGAGGGTGGGAAACACTACCCGGTGAAACAGGCTCCCTGTGCACGTTTGAATGTCGTGTCTTTTTGTTTTATCTCGATTCTTGTTTGAGTCGTTTCGAGTGTTACTCGATGTGTCTAGGTTGTGTGCCTCTTATTTCCTTGTTGAGTCGTTTTTGCTGTGTTCAGTCGTAGGCTCAATACTTGGTCGAAAACTCAGCTCTGAATTTCAAAAATAAAATCGTTTTGTGCTCCGAGTGCCATGCCATTCTCCACATTTGTACAAAACAAAATTTGTTCTTTCATAAAATCGCAGAATTCGACCCAGGTCATGTGAGAACAGTAGAACTAGGACCTATCTGAAGCTATATATGGTTCCGGACTGCAAAGCAAAAGCAAAAGAGGAAAATGTCGGGTATCTGAGTTTGTTTCAACTTCAGTAAGTTCCGAGACTACATTCTTTGTGTACCTCTTCAAGTCTTGCCAAAGCTCCGAAGTATGAGTACGCCTCTACCTCAAGCTCAAACTCAAGCCTACTTCAGTGCTAGAATGGTAATCAAAGTGCTCCCTCAGAAAACCAGCCCCCTGCCAGATACATCTTGGCTGTGTTTGCAATGAGTTCCTAGGAGAGCAACTGCGACGGTGGAAACTAGAGTTCGAACGGCTATTGCCTAGAACGCAAAGGTTCGGGATTTCCGAGACTAAAGTCTGGTTTAAATACCCAGGGGTGTATCCTCGACTTGAAATCTGTATGGCAACCCCATAGATTGAGATAGCATGTGAATGCGCCTCGATTCTGGATACTGAATCAACCTACTCTGTCACCCCGTTGGAGAATAGGGAAAGTTGTGAACATAGCCAGGAAGGAAAGGTAGTAGCTGCGGTTCGGAAGTACCAATCAAGAAAGTGCAAGGAGAACCCACTCTTTTCAGCTCAAAATGTTTCTGCGGAATTTTCAACTCATGTCTTCGATGTGTAGCTCATCGTCAGTCGGCATGCACGAGGTGTATCCTTTTTGGAATATATCGTGACCCCTTTGAGAGGTAAATCGGAGGTTGCGTTTGGAATTTGGTCTACTTAAGGTTTGTATTCCCTTATTCGGTATTTTTGTTTCAAACGGGTGTTGTCACGCGCGTTCCACTGGCATTGTTATGCTCATTCGTTGCATTGTTATGCACATCTATCTAGCATTGTTATGCTCATTCGTTGCATTGTTATGCACATCTATCTAGCATTGTTATGCTCATTCATTGCATTGTTATGCACATCTATCTAGCATTGTTATGCTCATTCATTGCATTGTTATGCACATCTATCTAGCATTGTTATGCTCATTCGTTGCATTGTCATGCACATCTATCTAGCATTGTTATGCTCATTCATTGCATTGTTATGCACATCTATCTAGCATTGTTATGCTCATTCCTTGCATTGTTATGCGCATCTATCTAGCATTGTTATGATCATACGTTGCATTGTTATGCACATTTATCTAGCATTGTATCTGGCATTATTATGCTCATTACTTGCATTGTTATGTACACTTCACCTGCGTCGTTATGCACATTTTCGCTTACAATTGTCGTCTTTTCTCCTCTCGCATGCGATGCGTTACTGCATCTTTGGTTTCGAACATTCGGATGAGTTCCGGTGTTCATTCATCTCTTTTCTCTCTTGCATGTGATATGCTAAGAGGTTTTCTCTTGCGTGTGATACGCTGAGAAATTTATCTTTTCTCTCTTGCATGTGATATGTTGAGAGGTTTTCTCTTGCGTGTGATACGCTGAGAAATTTCCCTTTTCTCTCTTGCGTGTGATACGCTGAGAAATTTATCTTTTCTCTCTTGCATGTGATATGCTGAGAGGTTTTCTCTTGCGTGTGATACGCTGAGAAATTTATCTTTTCTCTCTTGCATGTGATATGCTGAGAGGTTTTTTCTTGCGTGTGATACGCTGAGAAATTTCCCTTTTCTCTCTTGCATGTGATATGCTGAGAGGTTTTCTCTTGCGTGTGATACGCTGAGAAATTTATCTTTTCTCTCTTGCATGTGATATGCTGAGAGGTTTTCTCTTGCATGTGATACGCTGAGAAATTTATCTTTCCTCCCTTGCATGTGATATGCTGAGAGGTTTTCTCTTGCGTGTGATACGCTGAGAAGTTTCCCTTTCCTCCCCTGCATGTGATATGCTGAGAGGTTTTCTCTTGCGTGTGATACGCTGAGAAGTTTCCCTTTTCTCTCTTGCATGTGATATGCTGAGAGGTTTTCTCTTGCGTGTGATACGCTGAGAAATTTATCTTTCCTTCCTTGCGTGTGATATGCTGAGAGGTTTTCTCTTGCGTGTGATACGCTGAGAAATTTGCCTTTCCTCTTTTCCGTGTGATACGCTGAGAGGTTTACCTTCTTCCTCTCCTATGTGTGATACGCAGAGAGATGTTGTTTGTGAGACTCCGGGTATTCTCAGTAGTCGCTTTTAGCCTTCTCCGCGTGAGACGCAATGAGAATTGCGTAATTTTCTTACATCCTTTCTGCATGAAATGTAGTTAGATTCGTATTCACTTGCTTAAAACTGTGGCATGGTATGCTTCATTACAGCTTTCTTGACATGATCATAAGTCACCTCCGGCTCTGTGCATATCGCTTTGCATTTTGCCACCTTTGCCTGCGGGCATGCCTGCGGGCACATCTCTGTTTATCTTGTACGTTTGTCTAAGTCTTCGGCCTTGTCAAAAATGGGTCGTCTCTGGGCTTTGACATTCACTCCCGTCACTTGTGACTTCCGAGTTCTGTCAAAGAGGGGCAACTGTAGACACCCCATTTTTGACCGACCTTGAGACTCAGACGTCACTAGTTGAGCACTTGGTGATATTGCATAATGTGCTCGTTCAGAAGTTTCAGAGTCTTGGCCGTCAGCCCTGCCTCTAGATATCCGAACCCTCTTCTGTGCCTTGCCTCGGTTTGCGAACCAGGCTCGGTTTTCTCTGTTTCTTTTCCTGAGGGGAGGGAGAGGTCCTGTAGACCATCTCTCAGTGGCCGTGGGCTACATTTTGTGGCTATAGGCCGTTTTGCCCATTTCGGAGCCCGGTTTCCGATTTTTCGGGACCGTTGGCCGTGTGCCTCGGTTCGGGACCGCTTAACCATCTCCGTTTGCTCTATATTTTGGCATGCATCTTATTTTCTCCCTTTCAAGGGACACTGGAGTCTAAGAAACCCACTTCGTGGCCGAACGCCACTTTCGATGCTTAGCAACCCATTTTCGGGACCCCGAACTGCGTGTTTTGGCCCCCGAGCATTCGTTTTGCATCGATTTTTGTTCATTTTTGGCAGGTACCTCTGTTTCATCACCGGGAAGGTCACTGGAGGGTGGGAGGCCAGCAATTATCTTGGCAACCAGTTATATTCCATTTTTGCCCTCCGGCACTCGTTTTTCTCACTTCCGAGCCAATGTTGAACACCTTGGAGCCACTTTCTTCAACCCCAAACCACATATTTGTGTTGTACACACATGGGAGGACCCTAAAAGTTTATGGCCGGCCAGAAACTCCAATTGAACCTTTTGAACCCCTCCTAAAAATGGCTTGTTCTCTCTCCTGTTTTAGAGTTTCCAAATTCGAACCACAGGGTTGTGATGAGGGGACCTGGGAGGCCATCTTTTTGTGGTGGCCGGCCACTAACTCAACTTGACCCTTTTGACCCCTAGCCGGCCGGCTAGGGGGGGTGGCCGGCCGGCCACCTGCAACTCTAAAAGGTGGCCGGCCATGATCCTCTCAATTGGCACTTTACAGCTGTATAGCTGTTGTTCCCCAGAAACATCTGTATCCGGGGGATATTTTGTGGGGGAAAGCCTTGGTCCTTTCCCCCCACCTTTTCCTTCCATACTCCCCCTCCTTTTGGTCCTTATAACCAGCTGCAAGCATTGGTATTAGGGGTTAGAAAAATATTACTTCAAGCATAGGCATCCAAATCTCCCTCTATCTCTCTCATTTTCTCAAAAACTCCTAAGTTCCATTCCTTCATCACCACCAAGCACCACTACCACCACTCCATTTCCAGCAACTTGGGAAGCTTTCCAGCAGCTAAGAGGCACCATTTCTCAAAGCCAAGAAGCAACAAAAGACTTGTCTTCAAGGGTGAGTACCATTTCCCCATTTTTGAGCTTATTTTTGCAACATTCCTTAGCCATATATGCTTACTGTTTTGAGCTCCGGCCCTAACTGAAAGTGGCCTTATTTTGAGCTCTTTTTCACTTTTACTTAAGGGCTCAACACTGTTTGGGACCTCCATGCTATACTTGCCTTTATATTCTCTTTTGGGTCCCATTTTTGCATGTTTTGGCAGCCTATTATGCCTCGGTTTTTGGCCTTTTTACAGTACTAAAAATAGTCTTATTTTGGCCCATTCTTCATGTTTCATTTAGGGCTCAACACTGTTTGGGACCTCCATGCTATACTTGCCTTTATATTCTCTTTTGGGTCCCATTTTTGCATGTTTTGGCAGCCTATTATGCTTCGGTTTTTGGCCTTTTTACAGTACTAGAAATAGTCTTATTTTGGCCCATTATTCATGTTTCATTAAGGGTCTTTGGCTGTTTGTTGAATATTTTGTATGCTTTGTATTATAGCCACTTTTGAGCCTCATTTTGCATTGCATTTCTAGCATGTTTGTATACTGATTTTGGGGCTGCCATAAACTGTAAATGTGCATATTTTTGGTCCCTCTTCAGTGTTGTAGAAGGGCATTTTTCAGTTTGGGTTTTACATATACCACTTGTTTCATTGCCCTCTCTTGACCTCTATTTTTGCATGCCATTGTTGCCCTATCTTTGCTTGCTGTTTGGCCATGATTTGTACTGGTAAAATGCTAATTTTGAGGCTGCCTTGCTACTGTCTATTCATTGCATGTCCATATTGTGCATATTTGGTATAGCTATAGGCCATTTCGGGTCCCGAAATTCATGTTTCGGGACTATTCCATGCATCGGGTGTGTTTTCGCCTTATTGCGGGGCTGTTTTCCCCACATTTCAGTGCTGAAATTCCATTAGCATGTTTGCATATCATTTTCCATGCTATTGCATTGCATATGCCATTGCCTCGGTTTGCGTGCCCGTCTGCACGCATTTCGAGGCACTTCATTTTCATCCATCGGCCTCTTATGTGAGTGCGGCTGAGGCTCTCTCATGTTAGTGTAAGTCCATGTTGCATTCTCTATGCCATTTTAGCCATATTGCATCGCGTATGCCATTGCCTCGATTTGCGTGCCCGTGTGCACGCGTTTCGAGGCACTTCATTTTCATCCATCGGCCTCTTATGTGAGTGTGGCTGAGTCTCTCTCATGTTAGTGTAAGTCCATATTACATTTCTATGTCATTTGCATTGCGTATGTCATTTTCTCAGTTTGCGTGCCCGTGTGCACGCTTTTCGAGACATCTCATTTTCATAGCATTGTGCATGCCTAGGCTGTATCTTAGTTGCATTCATGCATATCATGCATATTGCATCGTGTTCGGGATAGAAGTTAGCCCGGGCACGGGAAACGAGGTGCGTTTCGTACTCCGAGTGACGGAACGTGTCTCAATTCCCTAGTCACTGACACTCCGGATCATCCATGATGGAGTTAGGTTCTTGTTGTGTTTATACGTGCATTCATTCTATATTGAGTTGCACATTTCGACTCCTCTGCCATCATGCATCGATATGCGTGATTGGTGGCACGAGGATCGAGGCATGCATATATCTGTGAAAATACATTGCTATGCCCTTTCCTGCCCTCTGTTGCAGCAAAATAAAGAATCAGTAACTTTTCAGAGTCTGGCACGCTTTCCAAGAATAACTGCTAAACAGAGGCTAATTGGGGCATCCCGGTGGATTTCCGCGCAAGGCAGCCCAGACATACATCATTCATCAGAAGCAAAGCAGTCCCTGGCTTGCACGCCAGTTTTACAGTTTTCTTAGTTAATTTGTTAATTAATTAGGAATTTGTATATTATTCGGACTGTAATATTCTTTTATCCGGGACTGTATATTTATTCGGACCCTCTGTGCGAGGGCATAATTGTAATAAGTGTGCGTGAGTGTGTTGTATGTCTTCCAACCCCACGTCTTTCTCCCTTTTATTTACCTGCTTATGATGGTTAGATTAGGGCATCTCTCAATTAGCATACAGTATGACAGCATGTTTGCATCATTCATCTGTTTTGCATGCCCCGGGCTCGGCGCATCATACTAACTGCATTTGTATTTCAATTCCAAATTGAATACATGTTAGTTGTAGCATTTCATATGCCATGTTTAGAATAGCCGAGCCTGCTATAGTTTGCATTTTTGCATGTGTTGCATTAGGCATCTCTGTATACTTAAGGATCATGCATGATTTCTAATATAGTTTATGTTTTGGCTTGGAGTACTTGGTGAGTTTTATGCTTTAGCATCCTTGCATGCGTGTGAGTGAATGCCATGAATAGCATGCTTACCATGAGGCTATATGCTTATGTGATATAACTGCCTGAATGCCTGTGGGTGAAGGTTGGGTTATTTGGATTGGAACAATTCATTCACTGTGTGTTTTAAGCCCACTAGATAGTGGCAAAACCATCTTTTCTAAGCCCACCTGAGGGTGGCAAAATCTGCATTTTAAGCCTACCTGCGGGTAGCACCATCAAACCATTTTCAAATAAACAAGCATGAAATGTTTTGTTCCAATTCGGGCGACCCAGTCTATACTTATATGCTGTGTGCATCACATAGTAACCTAGGCTAATAACCGGAATAAGAACACACAAAGTTTTCAAAAATAGATATCATGGTTAGTAGAGGCCGGTCTCTGACCGGGCGAGCGGGGGTGCTCACGAAGTGACCTTCCCCAATCGTACCCAAGTTCCCGAGCCGAGGCAACTTTGGTGATGACGGACACGTGGCCTTTGGCACCGAGTCAGGGTTTCCTAAATTTCCCCAAAAATAAAATATTTAGGTGGCGACTCTGTATCTGGCAAAGCAGTCCATGTTTGGCACTTCCTTCAAAAATCAGTTTTCTCAAAACGATTTGCCGGATTTGGACTCTTTGGTTCAGACTTAGAACCGTGACAAATTTGAGAGTCCTGAGCTGTAGTGACCCCAATATGAACAGAACGGGAGCTCGTTCCTCCCGGGGCGTTCGGGGACGTCTACACAATCCAATATGCATGATGGATCCGGCTCATACTTCTGAAGCATACTAATATGAAACACGTCATGAACTCCGAAAAGTTGTGGCGGTTACGCCAAATGATAAGCAACCTCCTTAATCCGCTCAAGGATCTCAAAAGGGCCAATAAACCGAGGGGATAACTTCCCACTCTTCCCGAATCTCATCAAACCCCGCCTAGGTGATATTTTCAAAAAGACATGATCTCCCACCTCAAAAGACAAGGGTCTTCTCCTACGGTCGACATAACTTTTCTGGCGACTCTGAGCTGTAACTAGCCTCTTACGAATAATGCTACCTTCTCCGTCATTTCTTGAACTAACTTTGGGCCCAACAAAGGTGCATCACCCACCTCGGCCTAACACACCGGAGATCTACACGGTCGGCCATAAAAGGCCTCAAATGGTGCCATGCCAATACTCGATTGGAAGCTGTTATTATAGGCAAACTCCACTAAGGACAAGTGCCTCTCTCACAACCTTTTAAAATCAAAGACACAACCTCGAAGTATATCCTCAAGGATCTGAATGGTACGCTTGGACTGCCCGTCAGTCTGAGGGTGATACACTGTGCTAAAAGTCAGTCTAGTGCCCAAGGCACTCTGCAAACTCTGCCACAATCAAGCTATAAAACGTGGATCTCTATCTGAAATAATCGTTACAGGGACCCCATGCAACCTCACTATGTCCCTAATGTAAAGGTCAGCAAGATAGTCTACCGAATAGCTCACGTGCATAGCTATAAAGTGCGCCGACTTGGTCAACCGGTCAATTACCATCCAAATGACATCACTATCCTGTTGAGTCCTTGGAAGGCCCACAAAAAAATCCATCGTGACATGCTCCCACTTTCACTTGGCTATAGGCAAGGATTGCAACAAACCCACTGGCCTCTGATGCTTGGCCTTCACTTGTTGACAAGTAAGGCATTTCGATACAAACACGGCTATATCCTTTTTCATACCTCTTCACCAAAATTGGTGACTAAGGTTGTGGTACATCTTTGTGCCTTCCAGATACACCGCAAGGCATGAATGGTGAAACTCTCAAAGTATTTCCTCTCGGCAAGACTCCGGCACGAACAAATGGTCACGGTATCTCACATTCTAGTCAGGAAACACATTCAAACCCTTCTCTACCTTTCCATTGGAAACCTTCTCTCAGAGGGATTCTACCTCAAGGTCACCCTTCTATACTTCTAATACTCAATTCACAAGTGTAGGTTGTGCAACCACTAAAAACAAGGCTGTAGACTCAACAGACTCGCCCAAATGCAAGTCAAACTCACCAAGAGTACCCAACATCTCCCATTCTCGAACTGCGATACAAGCCACACTGCTAATTGACTTCTTACTCAAGGCGTCGACCACAACATTAGCATTTCCCGGATGATAATGTAACTTAAAATCATAGTTCTCTATGAACTCCATCCACCTCCTTTGTCTTAAATTCAAGTCTTTCTATGTAAACAGATACTTCAGACTCTTGTGATCGGAAAACACCTCGCACTTCTCACCATAAAGGTAATGCCTTCAAATCTTTAAGGCAAAGATCACTGTTGCTAACTCTAAGTCGTGAGTAAGGTAATTCCTCTCATGTGTTTTCAACTGTCGCGAGCCATAGGCCACTACCTTTCCCTCTTGCATCAAAACACAACCCAAACCTTCCTGTGAGGCATCACAATATACTGAATAACCCAAACCCCTCTCCGAAATAAACAAGACTAGAGCTATGGTAAGTCTAACCTTAAGCTCTTGAAATGATTTCTTGCAAGTCTCACTCCACACAAATTTAACTCCCTTCCTCGTCAATCTAGTCAAAGGTGAGGCTAGTCAAGAGAAATCTTTCACAAACCTCCGATAATACTTGGCCAACCCCAGGAAACTACGGATCTCAAAAGCATTCTTAGGTTGTGCCCAATCCTGCACTGCCTCTATCTTGGATGAATCTACAGTCACCCCTTTTCCGGATACCATATGGCCTAAGAATTTAACCTCTTTCAGCCAGAACTCACACTTCCCAAACTAGCATACAGTTTGTGGGCTCTAAGTAATTCAAGTACCACTCGTAAGTGCTCCCTGTGTTCCTCCTCGGAGGGTGAATAAATCAAGATATCGTCTACAAAGACGACCACAAAGCAAAGCGATCTAGGAACTCGCGGAAAATCTGGTTTATCAAATCCATAAATATAGCCAGTGCATTGGTCAACCCAAAAGACATCACTAGAAACTCATAATGGCTATACCGTACACGGAATGCCGTCTTCGGGATGTCCTCCTCATTTACCCTCAACTGATGATAACCCGATCTCAGGTCTATCTTAGAGAAACAACAAGACCCTTTCAACTGATCAAATAGATCATCTATATGAGGCATTGGGTACTTGTTCTTAATAGTTACCCAGTTCAACTTCTGATAATCAATACAAAGTCGCAACGCTCCATCTATCTTTTTAGCAAAGAGAGCCAGTGCTCCCCAAGGTGAAGTACTAGGGCGGATAATGTCACGACCCAAACCCGCCCCTATGGGTTTAGCACCGTAACCAACCAGTAATCTGTGATTACCAAATGCCTACTTAACAGTAATAACAGTAATACAGAGTACAGGGGTGGGCGGAAACCAAAACAGTAATTAAAAGATGTCCAATGAGCTGTGACAGTCTGAATGCAAAAAGACTTTTCATAATACATTCACATTCGGAACAAAAGCAGTATGTACACACATCGTATATAGGCATTCAGGTTAGGGACCAAATCCCTACCATAACAGTACAGTACAAGTCTATACAGTCTATACAAAATAGAGACAGAAGGGTGAACTGAGACCCCCCAAAAAGCCTAAGCTTGAACACACTTGGAACCTCGCAGTGAGGCACGTTGGTTGGCTTGACAAAAGGGAGTTTAACCCAACACTCCTAGCTCCGATCCGGTGCCTAGACACCTACATATATATATATATATAAACAGTAAGCTTAAGCCCAGTGAATAACATATGCGTAAAGAAGTTAAGAATGAATGTCCTTTCAGTATTTAAAACAGTCATTTGAACAGTATATCAGTTATTCGATCATGGCAGTCATAAGTGGCACATCCCATAGCAAGATAATACAGTAGGTCTTAATAGACCGAACAGTCAGTTGATGGCCATCATAACAGTAAACAGTAGTGGTTCTAATATGGGAACCGACAGAGATCTCTGTGACAGTAACAGTACAGTACAGTAACAGTAAATTGCTATGGATGCCACGAATACAGTTCTCAAATAGGACAAGCATTCATTCAGTAAGAAATATCATTTCAGAAAGTAGTACAGTTAATCATTCAGAAAGTATTCATGATTGAATATATCTTTACAACATTGTTACTCACAGAGTTCTGGGTTATAGATAGGCTAGTGAGCGTCCTCGGATGCCAACCCTACACAGTTACGGGATGAACACACACTATGTTGCACGTTTAGGAAACAATAACTTAGTCCCTATCTTGACTCGGTGTGGTTCTATAGCATTATCCTCATTAAGATGCCTTAAACTAGGCCTAGGAATGCCTAGGATGGAATGAGGATGCAAAGATGCACTTTAAAACACTTTTTAGAATTTTCAGAAAATAGGGGTCTTGCTCGAGCTCGGCTTTCTACACTTGAGCGGACATGCAGACAAAGGAGCTCCACTCGAGCGTGACTTTCCTCGCTCGAGCGGACTGCAAAAGTACTGGATGCATGAAATTCACGCTCGACGGGCTCTCGACCCCCGCTCGAGCGTGAGACACAAGTCCTCGCTCGAGCGTGCATTCCCTCGCTCGAGCGGGCTGTAAACGCATGCAAAGTACTGGATACGCGCATTTCACGCTCGAGCGTTACTTTACTCGCTCGAGCGGACTGCATGAACTCAGAGTGTACGCTCAAGCGTGAAGTTCCTCACTCGAGCGTGGATCCAAAATCTAGAATTTCTAGATTTGTCTCCAAGCATGAAACTCAACATTCAACACATCAAAACTCAACCTCTTGGGCCCATTTTCTGGAAAAACACTTTAAACCCATAATATAACATGTTTTGAAGATCAATTTGTAAAATCAAAGCCCAAGGGTGAGTCAATTGAACCCATTTTCAAACAAAACTTCAAGAACATGATGAACATGCAACATGCATGACTTCAATTGAAATCAAAGCTTCAAATAATTGATCAAATGAGTCAATTCACTCCAAAACATGATGAATTCATGAACTATAACCCAAATATGGACATGCATGAGAGGATTCTATGAAAACAACCTCAAAATACAAGAATGTAAACATGCATGCATGATTTAAGCCTTAATTCAACATTTTAAGCCATAACTTGGCCCTAGACCTCAACATCTTCTAAACCATGCAAGAACCTACTCAATTCACAAACAAGAAGGTAAAAGCTCTACCTTAAGTCTTCAATTTCAAGTCTAGGAGCTCAATTATGCAATATCTCTTCAAAATCTTCAAGTTCTCCAAGTAATTCTCTTAGATGAAACCAAACTCTCCTCTCTCACTCTCTCCTACGGTTTTATCTCTAAAGATTGAACAAGAATGATGTATCAAAGGCTCCAAACAATGTTGTAGGTAGTGGCCCACTAATGGAAAAAGGGTAAATAAGCCAACTAATGTAATTCAACATTATTTAATCCAATTTAATCATACCAAATCAAATTTCAATTAAACATACCATAAAATCACATAAATTCTAATTAGCATAAAACACTAATCGATTTCAGATTCAGCCGCCGATAAGGCCTTCAATTTACAGTTTAAAACATAAAACATGAACAGATCAATTAACAGTCAAACAGATAGACATGCATTCAAACTAATACACTCAAATCAATCAGTCAGAATTTCAGTCAATCAGTTACTTAACATGCTTAATCATAGATTAGCACTAATCAGTGGTGAGGGTTGTCACAGATAAAACCCTTATCTAACAATTCCTAGAGTTAAACCTTCAACTCACTCAACGTAGTAGGTGCACACTGATACGGTGCCATAGAAATCGGTGCCGTGCCAGACACTAAATTAATAAAGAACTCGATCTCTCAGTGAGGTGGTAAACTAGTAAGATCCTCGAGAAAGACATTTGATATTCACATACCATCCTTGGTAACTCAACCCGGACTTTATCACATTCACTACTCAAAAAGCTGGCAAGAAGACAACTAAGTTCACTCCATTCACGTGGATCGTATACCAGTGATAAAACTCTATCCACCCGGTCCCCCAAGAAATAAAAAAAATTGCCGCTTAGGGTACATATAGTAACCCTCTGACGGTAACAATCTATAACAGCCCGGTATGATGATAACCAGTCCATATCCAAAATAACGTCAAAACTAGACATGTCAAGCAAAAAAAATGCAAATGAAAGTCGACGACTGGCAACCTCTATGTCATGACCCCGACATCTCTGTTGGAAAATAACTTCACCACTAGTAGATGACTCTACACAAATAGGAGAAGCAAACTGTGCCAACTCCAACCCCAAAACCGATGCAAATGCAGACGAAATAAAAGAATGGGATGCACTCGTATCAATCAACAAATTAGCAACTAAATTGAAAAACAAGAAGGTACCTCTCACTACTGAAGGAGCAGGTACAGGACCTGGCACCGCAACAGTGTACACACGCCTAGTAGGCCTCTGCTCAATTTGCTCACACCTCGGAGCATGAGTTTGATGTACTGACTGAACCGAAGAGGCTCCTTAATTAGCCCTCGAGGCCTATTCTGATTGTGTAGGTTGGTGACTCTGTGTCTGCTTCAAACTAGACACACCCGATGTGCCACCCAACTGTGGACAGAATCTCTTTAGGTGCCCCACTTGCCCACACTAATAACAAGTGAGCGGCTGGCCTCTCCCTTGACTTTGGCCCTGAGAACGAGCCGAAGATGATGCTGCTTGCTACCCTCCTCCTCCCTGCGAGCAAGCTGGAGACTTGTGGCCCAACTGACCACAATTGAAACAAGTGAAATCCCCCTGACCACCTCTTCCAAAACCAGAACTCGGCACTGGAAAAGTGGACCTCGGTTGAGTCTTCTAGGATGGTTGAGGATTAGAACCCCTCTACCTCTTACTGTCCCCTTGACTGTCTTGACTCTTCTTGGAGCCCCTCATCCTCTCCTCCTCAGTTTGTATAATGGTCTCAAGATGGGCTTCTGCCTCCGCAAGGCGCCCATAGTCTCTAATCATGGATCCGGCCAATCTGAAAATGAGTTCGGTCCTCAACCGTTTCTCAAACTCCAAGCAACGACACTCCTCAGTCGCTACTAACTTAGGTGCAAACCTAGACAAGCTAGTAAAGGCGGCTTTGAACTCTGTCACAGGTGTGTTCAACTGCACCAGCTTAGAAAACTGGTATCTCAACTTCTCCCTAACTGTGGAAGGCAGAAACTTCTTTGGGAAGGCGTCGACGAAGGCCTCCCAAGTCCTGTCAATGCACACCCATGCATACTTCCACCACTGACCTGTGTCTCTCTTCAACTGGAAAGACACCAAGGTCACTCTCAAACCTCCATCTTCGATGCTGAGCATCTCAAACGTCTTCACCATCTGTTCTAGTCACTCATCAGCCTTCAGTGGCTCCTTGGGAACACCCAAAAATTCCTCCGGATTCAACCGAAAGAACTCTTTCTTCAAGAAAGATGGCCCTACTTTAGCTACTTGGGCTTGGACTTGATTCTCAGCCCTGAGAATGTCCATGGGTTCCCTTAATGCTCCGGTCATTGCGCGGGCTAAGGCACCCATGGCTTGTTGACCAACTGGTTCGGCCACATTGGCCTGACCAACACCCTCCTCCTGTGCCAGAATATCATCCGGTACCAGCATCTCCTACTGTCTAGGCCTATTACGCCTACCACCGCATCCACGTCTTGACATCCTAATAAAGGTAACAAAAGAAATTAGCACATTCACAAATGTGTCGAAGCTAACTCACTCGCGTACTAATACGATGGACAACAATAATTCACTCCATGTAAGCACGCATTCACATAAACACATGAATTTCATTTCCGGATAATGATCGTCCTGTAGCGTTGCCAATTAGAAACAACAGTGATTAGGTGCCTTTCTAACAGGACTCCTAGAAACTCGTACACTCAATCAACATCCTAGAAATTCAATTCCATACCCATATAATCACATAAGCATGTTATCATATAAGAACATATCATTCACACTTAAGTCTTTAGCGATCGAGACAAACCCGTTGTGGTGCTAACCACTCCCTACATACCCAAAGTATTCAAACCTGGTACACTCTAATACCAAGTTATAATGGCCCCAAAATTATACAATGAATATAACCCAAAACGTATAAATAACTGCATAAATTAGAGTACATTGTTCTTTTCATTTCATAGAGTTTATAGTACAAAAGGGTTTAACATAAATAAATTCCCTATAGGCTTACACCTTTTCAAGTCTTGGCTTGGTTATAACCAAAAATGAGACTAGCTCATACAATTTAAGCCCTAGGCTATACAAAAAGTGAAACAAAGCAAAGAAGCTCTTGCTTCCCAAAAGTCCCTCCAATGCTATTGTCTTGGCAGAGGCATGACATCATTACCTGAAAATGTTTTTCCCAAATAGGGTGAGCCACAGCCCAGCAGGAATAATCTAACATAATATATGAGGTTTAACAAAGATATAAGTACAAGGTGCATATACAATGCCAGGGATAAATCATTCACAATTTATATAATCATAGAATACCAAATCCATAGTTCATTTCATTTTCTTTTAATTCATTTCAATACATGAGCCAAATTCATTATTTCTTCGACAACCTAAATGAGACTACAACTCAATGGTTCTATAATCACACTATTAACACAAACATTTAAAACTGCCCTTTTATGAAAATTTCGTCCACGAGATCAGCACCCATGTATAGATTTCGGGACTTTCATCCAGGGCACTCCGGCCAACTTAATTATAATGGAGTCTATCCCCTTTCTCTTTCTAAACAATGGAGTCCATCCCCATTCTCCTTTCAAACAATCATACATATACAACGTATTTAAACATATAATCACACATGGAGTACATTCCCTTTCTTCTTCCAAACTATCATACATATACAATGTATTTAAAACATAATCATATTCAATGATACCCAACCATGGATTAGTTTTAATTCACCTAATCCTCATGCAATTTCTACAACAATCATAGCTATCCTCCACCGATAGCCCAATACAGTTATTTCTAAACAGATATACAATCTCAAGATTGATAATTTATTCAAAATTTCCAAGGATAAGGCTTATCATCTACTAAATTCCACAATTTATTTCAATCCTTGTTCAATTTCATATTTACAACACCAATTTCATTTATTCATACAAAATAAATATTACGATCATTTTAGGGCAAACCTCCTCTTTTCTCAAGTATCAACCAAGTACCAAAATCAACAATTTTGACACCATACAATACAATTTTCAAACCCCACAATCATTTTTCTCTCATTCACCAAAAACCCCTCTTTCCATTTTACACCCAAACCCTAGCTTTGCTCACATTACCCCCAAATCCCACCATTGTTACACAATGACAAATAACTAAGTTAAAAATCATATTAAAGTGTAGAAAATTCCAACCTCAAGTTTAGAAGATCAATGGAGCAAGAACAAAACTTCAACGATGCCGAAACCAAACTCCAATCAGATCAAAATGAAGCTTTCAAGAGGCTCTACCCTTTTCCCAAACACAGTAAGGTAGAGAACCCAAAGGATCTAAGCCTAAATGTAGAGAGAAAGAGAGAGTATTTTAAAGAGAGAGAGAGTCAAGATCTAGGTTTTTGGAAAGTTTTAGAGAAAGAAAAGAATGAAAAAGTGATATAAAATGTCACTTTCGCTATCTGATATACGCACAGTTTGCTTGAGTGGAAGAGTTGACGCTCTAGCGTCAGACACAATAAGTTGTTCTGCTCGAGTGCAAGAAGATACCAGCTTGAGCGCAGAATACACACATCCAATATTTTTGTAGACAACAGACAAACAGCTCGAGCTCAAGAAAGGTTGCTTGAGCGCCGACCCGCTCGAGTGTGAAAAACACCCCTCAAGTACTTTCGCAGACGTGCAAAGTATTGAGAGTTTGCAAACCCCGCTCGAGCATAGGAAAGGCCGCTCGAGCGGAAGGCCAAAATCCTAGGCAACACAAGGTTTGAAAACCAAGCAACCAACATGTTCCAAACACACTCAACACGTCTAAATAACCAAATTTAAGGAGGAATAAAGAGTAAAAGGTAATGAACTGCATTTAGAAACCAGAAATCGGAGTCTAGACAACCACAAGTGTCGGGTCAAAACCAGAATCGCTATACAACTAATACTCCATCGACCAAAAAGGAGTAGTGTATGCTATTCTCACTTTGCCAAGAACATCTTTAGCTTCACAAAGGAATTGGTAAAAAACTGTTTTTAATTCTATAAATACATATCCTTGTTTTTAAGATTTTATTTTATAAATTTTATTTTGTACACAACAAATATTTGTAGGCCTACTCATGCAAGCCCATTCCTCCATTGGACTAGGAATATCGGTGTTGTTATTTGTGATGAGTGTAATCTTAATATTATCCGCAATTCTAAGGTAAGTCAAAAAATCAAGTTGAACACTGTATATTTTATTTACATTTTTTTCATATTCTAAATAAATCTTATTTATTTTTGGTAGGCCAAGGAAAAAGAAAGGCCAAGGCAATGTCTAAAGGATAAGAAAAAACAACTTCTTTTGGCAAAGGAAAGGAAATGCATGTCCAATGGTATATTCTTCAACATTTAAAAAAAAAATATTTATCAAGTAAAACAAAGCCAATCATATTGTTAAATTGAACATCGATCATGTATATTTTTAAAAATGTAAAATTTGTGTTGTCATTTTGTGTGTGTGTGTGTGTGTGTGTGTGTGTATTTTTTACAGTCTACTAAAAAATCAAGAGAACGAAAAATGTATGGTTGAATTTTATTTTTCAATGCTCTTTGTTTTTTGTACACTCAAACAGAGTATTTTTAGCTCTCTTTAACATTTCCTAAAAAATAATTGTAACCTTGATCAACTCGAAGGAAAACTTTATAACATATGAGCAAAGGAACAGAGGAGCATAGGCATAGAAAATATTTTTAATTTTCTTAAAATTATCATAAGGCAAGAAGAAAGAGAAAACAATAATTTAAAAAAAATTGTATAAAAAAATAAAAGGGAGAGGGAAAATGAAGCAAAATGGAAAAGGAAGCATCGCACAGAAAATGTTTCCAATATTCTTAAAATTATCACAAGGCAGGAAGAAAAAGTAAAATATAACTAAAATAAAAAAATTATTGAATCAAGAAATAAAATAGCAGACGATAATATTTGTATTTTAGGTACCAAATCATATAATGTTCATATTTTAGGCACATAGTAATAATCCCATATCAAAAGCTATATTGGCCCAACATGTACGGCGAGAATGGGAGAAATCAAGAGAATCTATTGAACTGAGACAAACTTCTTTGATACCGTGTCATCGCAGTCATGCTTTCTTGGAACTAGGAACAAAGGCAACTGAGGATACTCAGTCGGCGCAAAAATGAACAATGGTTGCACATCCTTCCACATGTTCGTTCTTAATGCGAAACACATCTTTAGCTCTATAAAGGAATTGGTAAAAGACCGTGTTTAATTCTTCAAATATATACTCCTACTATTACCATTCTATTTTAATTTACACAGAACCAATATTTGTAGGCCTACTCTTACAACTCATTCTCTTTAAGAGGATCTATGTACTGATGAGGAATTGGAGGATATGCCTATGAGTCCAACGGTTGGTACTCGAGCACATATAAATTCATGTCGTCATTCTCTTGGCAAGATGAATGTATTATGTCCTTTCTGTTCAGCATTACATTGCATGGATGAAAAATTAGTAAAATCAACTCCAAATCGTCCTCTATTCGGAACATGTTGTTCAAAAGGAAAAGTTAAGCTTCCTTTTCTTAATACACGCCTTGACTTCTTCAAGCATTATATAATGGGAATGATGATAAATCAAAATTGTTTTGATGTTATACTCGAGTGTACAATGCAACCAATGCTTTTACAAGTCTTGGTGCTACATTAGATCCAAGAGCACTTACTGGAAAAGGCTCTACATCATTCACTATCTGTAACAACCCCGACCCATGATTAACGTATAATCCATAATTAGGAATGCTTAATAAGAAATTAAGGTGAAATTTTACATTAATTGCATGTATGTTGCATTATTTGTATTCATATTTGTTTGTCGTAGAAAGATCTGTCCATGTATATGTTTTGTTCTGCGAATTGAAGGCTTTATCGCCATCCGATCGCGAAATTGACTTGAATTACGTGTTAATTGGAATTTTTAGAACATTATGGTAAGTTTAATTAGAATTCGATTCGGAACAATTAAATTAGAATAATTTAATGCTTATTAGATTAGTGGTAAGCTAATTAATTAATTTTTGATAAAGCCTATATAAGCCCACCTCAATACCCATTTTTTGCACTCTCATTTCCTCTTGCTTGAGCTCAAAAACGTGTAGAGAGAGAGACTAAGAGGGAAGTGACCTCAAACAGAGGAATTGCTTAAGAATTTGGAGATTTGCTTAGGAACTTCAATCAATTAACTCTAGAGAGCATAGTTGAGCATCTAAGGTAAGAAATCCAACCCTTAGTTGTGTGATTGAGTTAGTTTTTGTAAGAATTCAAGCAAAGGAGGTGGAATGACATGAGAATGAACTAGGATTATAGAATTGTAACTCAAATCATTCATGCATGCATATATTATAGCATTTTGAGTTTGATTCCAAAGAATTTCCACTTGCATGTGTCAAGTTTATTTTAGTTTTGAGAATTCATCTTGTTTTCCACCAATTTGCCTCATTTGGTCATGTTTTGAAAGCTTGAGCTTGTATCTTTGCATGCATGGCATGTAATGACATGTTTTCCCAATTTCAAGTTTGAGTTTTGAACAATTGGCATACTTTTGGACCTTGATTTGGCAAAATGATCTTCAATTTATGATATTCTACAAGTTTCTAAATATTTTCTGGAGTTTTGGCCCAAAAGGATGAGTTTCAAAATGTTTAATTCGAGTTTGAAGCTTGGGAGTGCAATATGGAAATCCCAGATTCTGCACTTCCGCTCTAGCGGCAAAGTCTACGCTCGAGTGACCATTCTGTAATCTTATACTTCTGCTCGAGCGACCAGACGTCCACTCGAGCGTGAAATGCAAGCTCCCAGAAGTTTTATGTTTTTGTACACCGCTCGAGCGACAAGAGTTACGCTTGAGCGAGGACCTAAGTCTCACGCTCGAGCGATCATCAAGCGTCCGTCGAGCGTGAAAATCACACAACCAGTACTTTTGCAAAGTTTCTAGACCGCTTGAGCGAAGGAAGTTGCACTCAAGCGAACACTCACATTTTTCATGTCCACTTGAGCAAAGGAAGATGAGCTCAAACGGGACCCCTGTTTTCAACAAATTTGACTAAGTGTTCTGAATCACATTTTGGCATCCTCATATCATTCTAGGCATTTCTAAGCCCTAATTAAGTTAGAATAACGAGGAATAAAAGTAGAACACACCAAAATAAGAGAGAATAAGTTATGATTCCGGGTGTGTAATTCTGTACATATTCGTTTTGTATCTGTGTAGATTACGCGCCATAAGTTACCTGATCTGTCTACTTTGTCTGTTTGCTTGGAGCCATTTGTGAGTAATAACTCTGTAAAGCTACGTTTAATTATAAGTATTTTCTGATTGATATGATACGATTTGTTTTCTGAAATGTTATTTTATGAATCACGAAAGAATGTCCATCTTTTTGAAATATATTTACGGCTTCCCAATATGTACGTGGCCCTCGCTCAGGGGTAACAATACCGTGGTTTATGTTCACATGGCCCTCACCTGGGAGTAACAATGTCGTGGCTTATGTTCACGTGGCCCTCGCCCGGGCATAACGATATTGAGGCCTATATTTACGTGGCCCTTGCCTGGGAGTAACAATACCATGGCTACTTGCACGCAAGATATGGACCTTAATGGTTATCGGTACCGACTATGTAAACTTGATATGTCATAATAGCTAAATGGATGTACCACAAATACTTGTTGATGATTTCTGGAAAGTATGTGAATATGGATCTGTTTCTAATTTGAAATTTGATATGGGACATCATTCATTAAATTCTTTACTTTGTTATTATTCACTAGGCTCTCGCTCATCGTTTATATTTATGTATGTAGGTGAGCAAGCGCATGACCAGGTTCAAAGTTGATGACCTGGTGTCTCTGTTTTGTTAGCCAACTGTCGCGCCTCCAAGGAGGTTTCCTTTTGTGAGCGGGTAAAGTCTAAATGGCATGTGTTAAGACTTTGTTTTCTTTTGGGTTTATGAGCAAGTTTTGTTTATCTGTAAATTGGGTTAAGTTCCACTTTTGTCTTATCTGTATCTGTGAGTGACGTATGACTGTGTTAATTATGACGTCACAAGTGTATATAAAGTTTTAAATTTTTATGTCCTATATACATCTCCATAGCTCGTTGGACTATGTATGTTTCTTTATTTGCTTTCGCAGCCCCTAATTACAAGCTACTCTGTTTAGAGGCCTTTGGTAATCTAAGAATTACTGGCCAGTTACAACACTAAACCTATAGAGGCGGGTTTGGGTCGTGACAGAGTGGTATCAGAGCATGTGTTCCACCGCACACACGAGTCCATATGAGCTTAGGGTGTCCTAGTAACAAGTAGGGGCATTCTATCTGCATGTGTGAGTGTATGTTCATTGAAAGTGAAAACTAAATCTGACCATAACCACATGGCATTGAAACAAATAATTTGAATGTTGTGAAAAAGACTATTTGCCTATGTTTATAATGCTCTGTTTACCTATAGCAATGGAAGATACAAGAAGTGACAATACAGCTGAATCATTTGAGGCTCAAATGAGCTAAATGGAACAAATGCTTGCGGCCCTGACAGAGGCAATGACGCAACAACAGAGGCAATAACCTTTACCTCCTCCGCCTTCACCGGTCCAAGTTGAACCAAATAACAATGACCTAGTCAACCTCACCCGAAAATTTATGAAGATGAAACCACCAACCTTCTTTGCTGGTATTGAACCCTTAAAGGCAGAAACATGGCTACTAGAAATGGAGAAGCTATTTGAAGTGTTTCCGTGTTCCGAGACACAAAAAGTCCTTTTGGCCACCTACACTTTAAAAGATGAAGCTCGAAGATGGTGGTTGTTAATCTGCAATAATAATGGGGATATGACATGGGCTCAATTCAATGAAATATTTTACAACAATTACTTTTCCCAATGCTTCAGAGATCGAAAAGTGTCGGAATTTCAAGAACTCAAACAAGGCAAGATGTCTATAGCCGAGTATGAAGCTAAGTTCACTGAGTTGGCCAGATTTGCTTCTCATATGGTCGACACAGATTACAAAAAGGCTCAAAAATTTGAAGGGGGATTGGATTTGGACGTATTTGATCGAGTAGGCATGCTAAAGTTGCCTATGTGTGTGGAAGTACTTGATAGAGCATTGATGGCAGAGGTCATTTTGGCAGCAAAGAAACAAGCTCCAGCTCAACCAATTGAATGAAAGGGTAAAAGATCTGGATTTAATTTCAAGAGGGGTTGGTCATTTCCAGAAAGGCTATACAGGATCCTCCAGCAGCTCTAGTTAGAATAGTGAATCTATTTCGAACTGTCCTGATTGCAGAAGGAAGCATAAAGGTGCATGTTACCATGCAGCAGGTGCGTGTTTTTGGTGTGGCAAAACTGGCCACATGGTTAGGGATTGTCCGCTGAGATCCGATGAAATTAACCGTCCTGTGGCAAGTTCAACCAAGTCTACTTCTGTGGCAAGGTCAAATGCAAGAACTAATCTCAAGGGTAACACTAGAAATGAAATGCTAAGGCAAGGGAGAGTGTTTGCATTGGTACCTGCTGATGTACAGAATACTGAGTCAGTGGTGTCAGGTATAATCTATATCTGTGCTCAGAATGCCTATGTGCTAATTGATTCTGGTTCCACGCATTTATTTGTATCGCATGCTTTTTCTCAGAAATTAACTAGACCCTTAGAATCCATGAATTATTTATTGTCTGTATCTATGCCATCCAGGGGTTCTATGGTATGTGTGTATGTGTACCGACATGTGATATCGTGATTGGTGATGTGATATTGTATGTTGATTTATTGCCTTTGGGAATTGATTATTTCGACTGCATATTGGGTATAGACTGGTTAACGAGCAACTATTGACTGTGTGAATAAGTTTGTTATATTTCGTCCACCTGGGTTACCTGAGTTTGTGTTTACTGGGAATGGGGTGGTCCCTCTCCCATACTTGATTTCTGCCATGAAAGTTGTCAAATTGCTTAGGAAGGGTTGTAGAGGGTATATGTGTTGTGTTTTAATGATGACTTCTGATAATCCCACTGTAGAGAACATCTCTGTAGTAAATGAATTTCCTAATGTATTTCCAACTGAATTGCCAGGAGACTTAATTGATAGGCAAATTGAGTTCACTATTGATGTTGTACCCGGAACACAACTAATTTCCAAAACCCCATATAGAATGTCAACTTCTGAATTGAAAGAGTTGAAAGTTCATCTCTAAGAACTCGTAGACAAGAAATTTATCCGTCTGAGCACATCACCTTGAGGTGCTCCAGTGTTGCTTGTTAAAAAGAAAGTCGGATCTTTGAGGCTGTGTATTGACTACCGTGAGTTGAACAAGGTAATTGTGAAGAACAAATATCCATTGCCCCGAATAGATGATCTATTTGTCCAACTTCAGGGAGCACAAGTGTTCTCCAAGATAGATCTTAGATCCAGGTATCACTAGTTAAAAGTTAAGGCGGAAGATGTAGAGAAAACTGCATTCAGAATTAGATACGAACACTATGAATTTTTGGTAATGCCGTTTGGGGTGACTAATGCATATGCTACCTTCATGGACCTTATGAACAGGGTGTTTAAATCATATTTGAATGAATTTGTTGTTGTATTTATTAATGATATTTTGATTTACTCCAAAAGCAAGGAAGATCACGAGAATTACTTAAGAATCGTGTGACAGACTCTGAGAGAAAAGAAGCTATATGCAAAATTTTCCAAATGTGAATTTTGGCTTGACAGTGTAGCATTTCTGGGGCATGTAATTAACAAGGATAGTATTTCGGTTGACCCACAAAAAATTGAAACTATTGTGGACTGGCCAAGACTAACCAATGTGTTAGAAGTACGAAGTTTTTTTTGGGCTTGCAGGCTATTATCGCAGATTCGTGAAAGTTTTCTCCAAACTTACCATGCCATTGACACAGTTAACACAAAAAAATGTACTATTTGACTGGAACGATCAACGGGAGTCGGCCTTTCAAGAATTGAAGACTAGATTGGTAACTGCACTAATTCTGACCTTGCCTAATGGAATTGATGGGTTTCAAATTTACAATGATGCCTCCTACAAAGGTTTGGGTTGCATGCTGATGCAAAATGGAAAGGTAATTGCTTATGCTTCTCGGCAACTCCGTCCTTATGAAAAGAACTATATGACTCACGACCTGAAACTAGCAGCTGTGGTTTTTGCTTTGAAAATCTGGCGCCATTATCTATATGGAGTGACTTGTGAGGTGTATACCAATCATAAACGTTTGAAACATTTCTTCACCTAAAAAGAATTGAATATGAAATAGAGACAATCGCTTGAGTTGATCAAGGATTACGACTTGCAAATCTTGTACTATCCAAGAAAAGCCAATACCGTTGCAGATGCCTTGAGTCGAAAATCCATGGGTAATTTGTCATGTTTACTCACCGGTCAAAAGGAGTTAATATGTAAGCTAGAAAGGAATGAGATTGAAATTGTGCTACGTGAATAAGGCGGGATCTTAGCCGCCATTTTTGCTTAACCTACAATCGTTGAAGACATTAAAGAGAAATAACATGAAGATGAATTCTTGAAGAAAATTTTCGATGAAATTGAGTCAAAACCGAGACCCGGGTTCGTAATTGAAAGTGATGTGTTAAAATTTCAGAATAGACTTTGTGTACCGGATTATTCTGATTTAAGAAAACATGTTATGACCGAAGCTCACAATTCAAAATTTTCTATGCATCCCTGGAATACAAAGATGTACCATGACTTGGTGTCCTAGAATGAATAAGAGTATTGCTAACTTTATAGTTAGATGTTTGCACTACCAACAAGTTAAAGCTGAACATCAATGACCTGCTAGATTACTTCAACCACTCCCAATACCAGAATGGAAATGAGAGCATATCACTATGGACTTCATTGTGAGTTTGCCTCACTCTTCTCGAGGTATGGATTCTATCTAGGTCATAGTTGATCGTTTGACTAAATCTGCCTATTTTCTGCCTGTTAAAATTATTTATAATGCGGATAAGTTGGCTAACATTTATATGAATGAGATTGTGAGATTACATGGTGTGCCAGTATCTATTGTATTTGACCGAGATTCAAAGTTCACGTCAAGGTTTTGATAGAGGTTACAACAGGCTTTGGGAACTAATTTACGGATGAGTAGTGCTTATCATCCATAAACCGATGGCTAGTCTGAATGAACCAATCAAACCTTGGTGACCATATATTTATCAAAGTGACTCCGATGAAAGGTCAGATACGATTTGGGGTAAAAGGAAAGCTAGCACCAAGATGCATTGGCCCGTATGAAGTTTTAGAGAAAATCAACTCAGTAACATACCGAGTGGCCTTACCACTTGTGATGGAATATATGCACAACGTTTTTCACGTCTCTGTGCTTCAGGATTATTTGAGAGACCCATTACATGTGATTGAGCCGACACATGCATTGCTAAAGGATGACTACACGTATGAAAAATGGCCGATCCAAGTTGTTAACCAAAGAATCAAAAGGTTGAGGAACAAGGAGATCCCATTGGTAAAGGTTGATTGGAAAAACCACGGAGGGACCTATGTGTGGACACCCTATTTTTGACCGCCCGCAAGGCTCGAGCACTTTACTCAGAACACTCGATGATGAAAGTTGTATTATGCATGGTTCGAGTTCTTAATGAAGGAGTCTTGTTCAAGCTTCGAAATAACCCCAAATCTTCCATATTCCCATTGATCATACCTAAGAAATTCCCTTGTACACCTTGTGCCACCCTGTGTTGAGCCTAAAACGGAAAAACAGGGGAATTCATTGAGGGTCGGCCGGGCTTTAGTAGTGAGAAACACTGTTCTGGGTAGGAGGCCGCCAGCTGTCCATTTTTGAAGATATTTATCACCTTTTGTGCTCAAATTCTATAAATATGACCATATCCCTCTATTTTGGAGCTTGAACAATTGAAAGAAAGCCTATACACATAGAGAGAGCTCCTTATTCCATTGCAAGCTACCTTTGAGTTAATCTACCAACCTTGTATCATCTCTATGCACCATACACAATCTTGACTCATCATCTTAGAGCCTTGGTTGACCCTTGAGAAGCATAATTCAAACTTGAGAGTGTGTCAAGAGTGAGTTTGATCATCAACCAAAGCTTACTCCATTTTGAGAGGTATAAGCTTGTGACTTTTGTTCTTGCTTTTGCTTACTTCATTTCTACCTGTTTCTTGCATTCTTAGACTATTTTGTATCCATTTTAAGTGTTAGAACTTGGGTTTGGATAAGCTACTAACGGTCGTAAGGTTAACACCCTTACTTGCACCTATTTTTATAGCTCAACCCTTGGCTCCTTTACACTCTTTTTCTTTGATTTTCAGAGTTGAACTAAGGCCAAAAAAATTGGTTTGAAGTCTTGAAATTAGAGGGGTTGGCCACCCCTCTTTGTTTTTGCTTACATAGCTTTATTATCTTTACCTTTGGTTTAGCTTTTGAGCTCTTTTCTTACCTTTTCAGCCACTGTTTTGGGCTTATTAGAGACTAGTTTAGGGCCGTCCTACTCTATTTAAGTGATTCAAGCTTTGATTAGTTCATTTGTTGTAGCATTAGTCTTTGTACATAGCTTATCTTATGTAGTTCTTAGCTTTTCTTTGTCTAACTTTTATGCGAATAACCTCATTTTAAGAATCAACTTGCCACTCATTTCTTTCATTTGAGAGTCGTTTCCATCAGTTGATGGTCATTCAACACATTCTGCACTTCTTTCTTTCATTTAGAAATCCCAGATTATGCACTTCCGCTCGAGCAGCAGAGTCTGCTCTCGAGTAACCACTCTGTAACCTTACACTTTCGTTCGAGCAACCAGACGTCTGCTCGAGCGTGAAATATGAGCTCCCAGAAGTTTCATGTTTGTGCAAACCTCTCAAGCGACCGTCAAGCGTCCGTCGAGCGTGAAAATCACATAACCAGTACTTTTGCAAAGTTTCCAAACCGCTTGAGTGAACACTCACATTTTTCATGTCTGTTCGAGCGAAAGAAGATGCGCTCCAGCGGGACCCCTATTTCAGCAAATTTGACTAAGTGTTCTGAATCACATTTTGGCATCCTCATATCATTATAGGCATTTCTAAGCCCTAATTAAGTCAGAATAATGAGGAATAAAAGTAGAACACACCAAAATAAGAGAGAACTAAGTTATGATTTTGAGTGTGTAATTCTGTACGTATTCGTTCTGTATCTGTGTAGGTCACGCACTGCAAGTTACCTGATCTGTCTACTCTATGTGTTTGCTTGGAGCCATTTGTGAGTAATAACCCTGTAAAGCTATGTTTAATTGTAAATATTTTCTAACTGATATAATATGATCTATTTTCTGAAATGTTATTTTATGAATCATGAATGAATGTCCATCTTTCTGAAATATATTTGCAGTATCCCAATATGCACGTGGCCCTCGCCCAGGGGTAACAATACCATGGTTTATGTTCACGTGGCCCTCGTCCGGGGGTAACAATATTGTGGTTTATGTTCACGTGGCCTTCGCCCGGGGGTAACAATACCGTGGCTTATGTTCACGTGGCCCTTGTCCAAGGGTAACAATACCGAGGCCTATATTCACGTGGCCCTCACCTATGGGTAACAATACCATGGCTACTTGCACGCAAGATATGGACCTTAATGGTTGTCGGTACCGACTATGTAAACTTGATATGTCATAATAGCTAAATGGATGTACCACAAATGCCTGCTGATGATTTCTAGAAAGTATGTGAATATGGATCTGTTTCTAATTTGAAATCTGATACGGCACATCATTCATTAAATTCTTTACTTTGTTATTATTCACTGGGCTCTCACTCATTGTTTATATTTATGTATGTAGGTGAGCAGGCGCGTGACCAGGTTCAAAGTTGATGACCTGGCATCTCCGTTTTGTAAGCCAACTGTTGCGCCTCCGAGGAGGTTCTCTTTTGTGAGCAGGTCAAGTCTAAATAGCATGTGTTAAGACTTTGTTTTCTTTTGGGTTTATGAGCTGTTCATCTATAAACTGGGTTAAGTCCCACTTTTGTCTTATCTGTATCTGTGAGTGACATATGACTATGTTAATTATGATGTCACAAGTGTATATACAATTTTAAATTTTTATGTCCCATATACATCTCCACAGCTCATTGGACTATGTATGATTCTTTATTTGGTTCAACAGCCCCTAATTATAAGTTATTCTGTTCAGAGGCCTTTGGTAATCTAAGGATTACTGGCCGGTTAAAACACTAAACCTATAGGGGCGGGCTTGGGTTGTGACAGAGTAGTATCAGAGCACGTGTTCTATCACACACACGAGTCCATACGAGCTTAGGGTGTCCTAGTAAGAAGTAGGGGCATTTTATTTGGATGTGTGAGTGTATGTTCGTTGAAAGTGAAAACTAAATCTGACCATAACCACATGGCATTGAAGTAAATAATCTAAATGTTGTGAAAAAGACTATTTGCCTATGTTTATAATGCTCTGTTTACCTATAGCAATGGAAAATACAAGAAGTGACAATACAGCTAAATCATCTGAGGCTCGAATGAGTCGAATGGAACAAATGTTTGCGGCCCTGACAGAGGCAATGATGCAACAACAGAGGCAACAACCTTTACCTCCTCTGCCTCCACCAGTCCAAGTTGAACCGAATAACAGATATTGATCCAAATGACCTGTGACCCAATCAAATTGGTCAAAAGTTTGTTTTGCCATCTTCATTTCCTAGAGGTCCTAGACACATGTTTGAAATCTTTCAAGATTCAACGGCTATCACACGGTACAACCAACATTCAGACATTTTTCTTACCATGACTCCAAATCCTAATTGGCCAGAAATTACTTTGGCATTATTACCGCACCAAAAACCTATTGATCGTCATGATTTAATTACCCGTGTTTTTGAGTTAAAGAGAAAGTGCTTGATGAAGGAAATATAAACAAACCAAGTGTTTCGTAATAAAGTTGTGCACGTTTTTATAATTGAATTCTAAAAATGAGGCCTTCCTCATATGCATGCACTTCTATTTCTTAAGGGTCTAAACAAAATTCGAACACATGCTCAAGTAGACAAATTGGTTTGTGTAGAATTTCCATATCCAAAAGGTGAATCTATGCTTTTTGAAACTATCAAGTGTTGTATGGTACATGAACCATGTGGTGCTCAAAATCCACAAACACCATGTATGGAAAATAGTAAATGCACTAAAAGATACCTTCTAGCGTTCGAAGAAACAACTACTATGGATCAAGATGGATATCCTATCTATCGTCGTCGCAATAATGGTCAAGTTCATATTGTGAGGGGTCAAGAAGTTGATAATGGAGATGTTGTACCATACAATGCATATCTTTCTAAACGTTTCAACTGTCACATGAATGTGGAACTTTGTGCCGGAATGAGATGTGTCAAGTATATACACAAGTACATTTACAAGGGCTATGATCATACAACGATGGTGTTGGGATTGATAAATGAGATCCAACAATATCTTGATGCGAGGTATATTGGACCTCCAGAAGTTGCTTGGTGAATATTTGGTCATCCATTGCATGCAGAGATGCTAATAGTTGTACGCTTATCACTTCATTTAACTGGAATGCATCGTGTTCTTTTTAATCTTGATGAATCATTAGAAGCAATTGTTTCTAGAGCTGGGCAACAAATGTTAACTCTTATTGGGTTTTTTTCATGTTGCGCTTCTATAGAAGATGAATGTCCATTCACGTACCAAGAATTTCCACAATATTTTGTTTGGCTTAATTCAGAAAAGAGATAGAAACGAAGACAGCAAGGATATGTAATTGGTAGAATGTGCTTTGCTAGCCCTAATTGTGGTGAAAGATTTTATTTGCGTTTTCTATTAAATGTTGTCAAAGGACCAAAATCGTTTCAATGCTTACGTATGGTCAACAATGTTTTGCATGATATGTTTAAATCAGCATGTGTTGCAAAAGGACTTTTAGAAGATGATGAATGATGGATACAATGCCTTAAAGAGGCTACAATTATGAAAATTGGTTATCAATTGAGGAGATTGTTTATTATTATTCTTACTCAGTACTCTTCACTACAACCATATGCGTTATGGAATCAATTTTCAATGCACATATGTGATGATCTTGCACACATGATTCGAACATTGTTTGCCATTTTCTGAACCAACTGAGGCTCAAATTGAAGATTATGGTCTCTATTTTTTCAATCAAATGCTCCAAGAATTAGGAAAAAGTTTAATTGACTTCCCGCCAATGCCACAACCTTCTACAAATTGGAGTGCAGTAGTTGGTAATAGGTATATTCGAACATTAACAACTACAGAATAAGGCACAACAGGCAGATGTAGAAATTATTATTGATCGCCTCAACAATGATCAACGAACAGCTTATGATGTAATCATTTCGTCAGTCTTTGAAAATAAAGGAACTATTTTTTTTCTGAATGGACATGCCGGAACAGGGAAATTTTTTTTGTACAATACGATTGCATTGAAGTGTCGCAGCCTTGGCCATATTGTTATTACTGTGGCTTCATCTGGAATTACATCATTGTTGTTAGTAGGAGGTCACACTGCTCATTCAACATTTTCCATTTCATTGGATGTATTGGAAAATTCAATTTGTGGATTTAGCAAGCAATCATTACAAGCAGAACTGTTTAGTGAAACAAAACTTATAATCTGGGATAAAGTTCCTATACAGCGTGGACATTGTGTTGAGGCAGTTGATCGCACACTTTGGGACACTTGTGATAGTGAAAAACCATTTGTGGATATCACTGTTGTTCTTAGTGGAGATTTTCGACAAATCTTACCAATTATAACCAAAGGGAGTCCGTGAGCAAATTGTGAATGCATCATTAAGACACTCTTCTCTATGGAAGGATATACATGTTCTGTCTTTAAATTTGAACATGCACTTGAATCATGCAAACCTTAGAAATGCTAATTTTGCAAAATTCTTGATGGATGTAATATTTCTTCAAACTTTTTCTCTATTATATGGTGCTTTTAAATTCACGAAATACATTTATGTTTATATAGTTTAATTGATTTTACTTATTATTTTATTCATTTATTTTTATAAATAGATTGGGACTAATCCTCAAGAAATTGTTAAATTTCCATCAACAATACACAAACACCAAGATCTAAAAGACATAATCTCAGTAATATATCCGCAATTGGATGTGGCAAAGACATCGATTGCAATATTTTTAACTAAACGTACAATTCTTTCTGCACGGAATGATGATGTTAGTGCTATCAATATTGTTGCATTGAATATTTTTCCCGATTAAACATATACTTATCTAAGCAGCAGACAAGATATCTGAAGATAATGAAATTGATTGTACTATAATAAATAGATATCCTAAAGAGTATTTGAATTCATTAGATCCTCCTGGGCTATAAGCTTTAAAGGTAGAGTTGGAAGTGAGTTGTCCTATAATGTTGGTAAGAAATATTGCACCAAAAGATGGAGTGTGCAATGGCACAAGATTGATAGTTTCCAGATGCAATACTTGCATAATTGAAGCTCAAAATTTAACTGGAGAAAAAATTAGCAATTTGGTATTCATACCAAGGATATCCTTGACACTGTCTTATTTAGAAATGCCTTTCCGAATAACAAGATGTTAATTTCTAGTTCGATTGGCATATGCCTTGACCATTAATAAATCTCAAGGACAATCTGTGAAATTTGTTGGAGTTGATCTGTGCATACCAGTGTTTAGTCATGGATAACTATACATGGCCCTATCTAGATGCACTTCTTTTGATCGTATAAGTGTCCTCCTTTCCAACGATGAGCCAGATTCTACTACAAACATTGTTTATCTTGAAAGTTTGTTATAGTGTTACTTATGGATCAAATCACTTTTGTCAAAAGGTACAATTTATTTATTGATAAATTCGCTTCTATTGATTACAAATTTTTATTTTAAAAATATTTTGCTATATATGTTGACTTTTGTAGGATTGGGTTAAAAAATATATGAAGCTCAAAAAGATAAATACAACTAGATTGCTTCGATGGGGATGTAATAAGGTAATTTCAATTTGAAAGTGTTTTGATATATATATATATATATATATTCTTTTACTAATATACTAACTTTTTCATTTTTATAAATTAATAGATTGTCGTGCATGCTCCTCACTGGGGATACATACAAGTTTATACAAAGACTTTTTGGAAAGTGATGAGGCACTCCTAAGAATTCTAAGAAAGAACAAGTTTGAAGATTATATTAATTTTTATAAAAAT
The DNA here is from genome assembly GCF_055761805.1 of Camellia sinensis. NCBI lineage: Eukaryota > Viridiplantae > Streptophyta > Magnoliopsida > Ericales > Theaceae > Camellia > Camellia sinensis. The sequence continues at coordinate 217,228,050 of NC_138961.1, forward strand.
CGTACATATGCTAGCTACGATCAAAATTTTAAAGTTTCCTATCGATTTGAATTTTATCACTTACAATAGTTTTGTAAAGCCTTTTATTTATGTGAAATTTATAACTAAGTTTAGATGTATGTTAGATAATATTCATTTGAATTATTGGCTTATGCTATGAGTTTGTTTTTGTAAATGTAACACACTAAGTGATATAGTCATCTTTTGTTTTTTGTTTTTTCTTCCTAATATGCTCTTGAATTAGGCTAAAGAAAACTAATCATATTTTTATTTGGTTGAATTTGAATTTTTGCTTCCATATATATTTTTATTAGGAAGGTTGTTACTTTTATATTAAGTTGATAATTTATTTTCATATAAGATTGGATTGTGTACGTATTAATCTATTTAAATAATTGCTCATTGCACAATTTTTGTCATTTTTTTTTTTTTTGTATTGCAAAGCATGGCTGGTGTGCTTTATTTATTTGTCATTTTTTTTTGGTATTGTAGAATATTGGTTGATGTGATTAATTTGTTGTTTTGCTTTTTTTTTTTTTTTTTTTTTGTATTACAGAACATTGACTGGTGTGCTTAATTTGTTATTTGCCATTTTCTTTGTATTGCAGAGCACCGGCTGGTGTGCTTAATTTGTTGTTTATTTTTTTTTCTATTGCAAAGCACTAGCTGGCGTATTTTGTCAGATTTTTATTATATGTTTCTGTATTGTGGGACTTACATTTTATTATTTGTTTAAAATCTTATATTTTTGTTGTGCTTGGATTTTACGTAGCATTTATGTGTTTACTTTTCACTATTTTCTTTACCTAGAAATTTTGAAAATCAATGTTTAAATTGATTTATTTACCAAGTAGCATACAATTTATTTATTTTTCATTTATTTAATTTTATGCACTGTAAACTGACCACCAAACCATAAAAATTGGTAGATTTCAACAATTAGATTAAAATGATGCATAACTATAGCCATGAGATCTCTCTTATTTATTTCAACCAAAGCTCACTCTCTGGTGTGTTTGGTAACGTTTACGTTTTCAGTTTATATTTACAAAAATTTTATAAACTGGTTTTTATTTATTTTTTATTTATTTTTTGAAAAACATAAACTACAAACGCGTTTGGTAATTGACCAAATGTTTAAAAAAATTTAAAAATATAAAAAAGAGTGAGAAATGGCAAGTGGTGGCAAGTGGTGGCGGAAGACGGTGGTGGAAAGTAGTGACGGTGGGTGGTGGGTAGCTGCTGGTGGTGGGTGGTGATGGGTGGGTGACGGTGGCGGGTGGTGGGTGGTAGCGAGTGGGTGGTGGTGGTGGTGGTGGTGGTGGTGGCGGGTGGCAAGTGGTGGTGGCAGGCGGGTGGCGGATGGTGGGTGGTGGCGGGTGGTGGTGGTGGCGGGTGGGTTGGTGACGGTGGCGGGTGGTGGTGGTGGTGGTGGTGGTAGCGGGTGGTGGGTGGTGGTAGCAGGTGGGTGGCAGATGGCGGGTGGTGACGGGTGGTGGTAGTGGTGGTGGTGGGTGGGTGGGTGGGTGACGATGGCGAGTGGTAGCGAGTGGGTGGTGGTGGTGGTGGTGGTGGTGGCGGTGGCGGTGGCGGGTAGTGGTGGCAGGTGGGTGGCGGATGACAAGTGGTGGTGGGTGATGGGTGGTAGCGAGTGGATAGTGGTGGTGGTGGTGGTGGCGGGTGGTGGTGGTAGGTGGGTAGCGGATGGTGGGTAGTGGTGGGTGGTGGCGGGTGGAAGTGGTGGTGGGCGAGTGGGTGACGGTGGCGGGTGGTAGCGAGTGGGTGGTGGTGGTGGATAGCGGGTGGTGGTGGGTGGGTGGTGATAGTGAGTAGGTGGGTGGGCGATAGTGGCAGGTGGTAGCGAGTGGGTGATGGTGGTGGTGGCAGGTGGGTGGCGGATGGCGGGTGGTGGTGGATGGTGGGTGGTGGTGGGTGGTGGTGGTGGTGGGTGGGTGGGTGGGTGGGTGACGGTGGCGGGTGGTGGCGAGTGAGTGGTGGTGGTGATGGTGGTGGTAACGGGTGGTGGGTGGTGGTGGGTGGTGGCGAGTGGTAGGTGGTAGCGAGTGGGTGGTGAGTGGTGGTGGCAGGTGGGTGGTGGGTGATGGTGATGGTGGTGGTGGTGGTGGTGGTGAGTGGTGGGTAGTAGGTGGTGGTGGCGGGTGGATGGCAGGTGGCCGTTGGTGGATGGTGGTGGCAAGTGGGTAGTGAGTGGTGGCGGCAAGTATGTGGTGGGCAGTGGATGGTAGTGGCGAGTGGATGGCTGGTGGGTGGTAGGTGGTGGTGGTGGTGGTGGTAGTGGCGAGGGGTAGGTGGTGGTGGGTGGTGAGTGGTGGTGGCAGGTGGTGGTGGGGGGTGGGGGGTGGTGGCGAAAGACGGTGTTGGAAAATAGTGGCGGATGATGACTAGTGTTGGGTGGTAAAAAAAAAAAAAAACTGAAAACTCAAAACGAAAACACATTTTTTGTTTTTTCATTTTTTGGCCAAATTTATAAACTGAGACCACTAATTTATAAATCAAAAATTTTATCAAACAAATTTTTATTTGAGTTTTTTTAATTTTTGTAAATATAAACAGAAAATTGAAAACGTAAGTGTTACCAAACGGCACCTAAAAAATGTGAAATATAGAAATTTATTTGGGTACTGTTATTGGCCAGGGTAATAAAGTGTTTATTTTCTATTGCAAATTGCAGGTGGGTTAAAAAAAAAAAAATACTACAATAGTAAATATTTGGTGATATGGTCTTTGTTTGCATTTGTGTCATCATTATTTTCACATTTTCTTGGTCAGGGTAATAATTGTGTCATCACTATTTTCACGTTTTCTTGATAAATTTTAGCAATTTCCATCACATTGCCTATACCACTACTAATCATGGACACCGCCATTTTTTGCCATTTAAATTTCTGTTTGACAAACAAAAACGCAACTATTTTTGCATTGAGAATTTGAGTTCAAATACTATATCAATCACAATGATATTATTGAAACTTGTTTATTGTTAAAAATAAAAATTTCTAGCAAAACTTATTGTTAAATTCAATTGAACAGTTTTTATATTTTTATCGTTAAGTTTGCAGTACAGATAAAGAGGGTTTAATTTTTTTTTATTAAGTTACATCTCTCTAAATTTTATAATTTTACAAAATATTTAGATTGAGTGGATTTGAAAAGTGAAAAATATTGATTAAAATATTTAAAAAGTTCACTAAAAATAATAAAATACAAATTAAAAATTTTAAAATTGTTTTTGGAAACTCCAAAACCGAGTAAGTTTTGGATTTTAAATTTATAAAAATTATTTTTAATATATACAACCAAACACAATTTTAAGTTTGACAAACTCTTTTAAAAAAATCTAATTATAAAATTCATTTGAAAATTCAAAACCATACGGATCATCTATTTGAATAAATTCTATTTTAACCCAATACTTTTATATTTAATTATATTTTCATTCTAACAATGATGTGGACAGGCCCACGAGGCATACAGCCCATGGCAAACCGCCCCGAACCCATCGCTTTGGACCCATAGCATAACTTGATTGGCAAAGCCCAGGACAGCTGGAGTCCACCTGGACGTGGAGGGCCAAGGGCATTCAGACACATGACAGATGAGACACAGGCCACATCAGCAGACAAAGATCTGCAGAGTTATTGCCACAACACATCACCATTAATGCAGCCCATCACAGCATTTATTACGACAACACCTCCCCGTCGGAACAGAGCCCCCTCACCCTGAACAAGGTAAGCTACGGCACAGGCTTTCGGCGGAAAGGGGGCACGTCACAAAGGACAGTGAAATGATTACCAAAGGATATAAGCAACAAGAGAAGCACAAGAATAAGGTTAAGCTTTTTATCTCTCCATCTTCTTCCCTACATCTTCCTGTTTTCTCTACTAATTCTCTCGCCGGAGGGTTCACTGGGGGACTGCCCCGTTCCCCTTTGGACTTGCTTGCAGGTGACGGAATCACCACCCGAAACCGGAACCTGAAGAACCTGAGCCAGCCTGGCCCATCCACCCGGGACGGACTGTATTATCAAACAATATTTTCACTGTGCCTTCTGGCACGGGCATACACTAGTATGCGATAAATTCAGAGACTCTTTGACCACAAAAATATATATATATATATTATTAAAAAAATTCAATGTCATTTTTTCTTCTACAAAAAATAATTTTAAAAATAATTTTTTAAATATATTAACTACAAAAATCAATAAGAAAATTATAAAATAAAAAAATATTAAAAACGTGGACTCCAAACAGCTCCTCATTCATAGAACCTAGGCAAATTTGGTCAAAATAATTATTGGGAGATTGGCCAATAAGTCTCATATTTTGGACTTGTAATTCATATAGTCCTATATCTATATATATATATATATATATATATATATGTCTTTTTGTGATCCATGTAGTCTTTTTTTTTTTATGTATAATGACTCATTTGCCCGCCATATTGGAGTGACACATTTGGAAAAAATACGCTAAAGACTTTTTAATTTTTTTAGAGTATCACATCATATCCACCACGTCGGATCATCACATGCCACGTTTGGAAAAATACACTAAGGAGTTTTTAATTTTTTTTTGAGTGTCACATCATACCCATCTCGTTATCACATTAAGAAAAAGTACACTAAATAGTTTTTATTTTTTTTTAAAGGGCCACATCATACCCGTCACGTTGTCACATTAGGAAAAAATATAGTAAAAAGTTTTTATTTTTTTTGAAGTAAAAGTTTTAGAGTGTCACATCATACCTGTCACGTTGTCACATTTAAGAAGAGTACACTAAGGAGTTTTTAATTTTTTTGGAGTGTCACATTAGAATATTACATCATACATGTCACATTAATAAAAAAAAAAAGGTATAACAGTCCACCAAAACACTACCAAAATAAAAAAAAAAAATAGGACCAAATGGAAAGAAACTCTCTACTAATAGAATTTAACAGATCAATAGAAAAAACTTAAGACTAATTGGAGCACTTGTTTGTAAGATGAGATTTATTAGTAAATATCTAAGATTATTTAAAATCTATCCCCATCTTGAGAAATGATCAAATTACATAAATTTTCAGGAATTTACACAAGTAATTCTTAAAAAAATGTGTTTCTCATTTATGGATCAGTAATATTGAGAATCAACCTTACCAACTCATAAATTATTTAAAATATTTATTTTTTGAGTCAAATTTATTTTATACATAAATTAATTTTCATCATATAATTACTCATCGAGAATTTTTTGGATGAATTAATCTGGCACCCAGACTTATTGTTTATGGATGGCTATTGGGTAAAACAAACAAATACTCCTATGGTAAATTCGGGTAAATGATTTGTTTAAAAGTAATTTTAGGAATTATATTTTGTCCATATTAATAAATCATTCATTTAGTAATAATTTTTGATAATATCAAAAATATATTTTAATTAATAATTTAAGTAATTTTATTATTGTATAAGAGAGTAATTAGACATTTTATTTTTACGGTTTATTTTGTTAAATAAAAAATTTAGACAATGAGTTATTTTGTTAAATTTAGACCCAAAAAAAAAAAAGAAAGACAATTTCAATGTCATTTTTTCTTTTACAAAAAATAATTTAAAAATAATTTTCTAAATATATTAACTACAAAAATCAATAAGAAAATTAAAAAAATAAAAAAAAATATTAAAAACGTGGACTCCAAACAGCTCCTCATTCATAGCAGCATTTGGTCAAAATAATTATTTAAAATCTGTCTTCATCTTGAGAAATGATCAATGCAAGGGGTATATAATCTTAATATAAAATTACAAAAATTTTCATGAATTTACGCAAGTAATTTTTAAAAAAATACGTTCCTCATTTATGGATCAGTAGTATTGCGAATCAACCTTACCAACTCATAAATTATTTAAAATATTTATTTTTTGAGTCAAATTTATTTTATACATAAATTAATTTTCATCACATAATTACTCATCAAGAATTTTTTGGATGAATTAATCTGGCACCATAGCCTTATTGTTTATGGATGGCTGTTGGGTAAAACAAACAAATAGTCCTAAGGTAAATTCGAGTAAATGATTCGTTTAAAAGTAATTTTAGAAGTTATATTTTGCCCATTAAGTTTGTAATCGTATAACAAATAATTTATTTTATTAATAAATCATCCATGCGGTAATAATTTTTAATAATATCAAAAATATATTTAATTAATAATTTAAGTAATTTTATTATTGTATAAGAGAGTAGTTAGACATTTTATTTTTACTGTTTATTTTGTTAAATAAAAAATTTAGACAATGAGTTATTTCGTTAAATTTAGACCAAAAAAAAAAAAGAAAGAAAGACAAAAAATTTCAATGTCATTTTTTCTTTTACAAAAAATATTTTAAAAATAATTTTCTAAATATATTAACTACAAAAATCAATAAGAAAATTAAAAAAATAAAAAAAATATTAAAAACGTGGACTCCAAACAGCTCCTCATCCATAGCACCTGAGCAAATTTGGTCAAAATAATTATTTAAAATCTATCTTCATCTTGAGAAATGATCAATGCATGGCGTATATAATCTTAATATAAAATTACATAAATTTTCATGAATTTACACAAATAATTTTAAAAAAATACGTTTCTCATTTATGGATCAGTAATATTGCGAATCAACCTTACCAACTCATAAATTATTTAAAATATTTATTTTTTGAGTCAAATTTATTTTATAGATAAATTAATTTTTATCACATAATTACTCATCGAGAATTTTTTGAATGAATTAATCTGACACCACAGACTTATTGGTTATGGATGGATATTGGGTAAAACAAACAAGTAGTCCTAAGGTAAATTCGGATAAATGATTTGTTTAAAAGTAATTTTAGAAATTATATTTATCCCATTAAGTTTGTAGTCGTATAACAAATAATTTATTTTATTAATAAATCATCCATTCAGTAATAATTTTTAATAATATCAAAAATATATTTTAATTAATAATTTAAGTAATTTTATTATTGTATAAGAGAGTAGTTAGACATTTTATTTTTACTGATTATTTTGTTAAACAAAAAATTCAGACAATGAGTTATTTGTAATTTTTAAGATAACAGGAGAAAATTCATATTTTAAATAAATTTTAAAGAGCGTATTTGTAATTTATCCAATAAATTCAGAGGTTCTTTGACCACAAAATATATGTATATATATATATTATTAAAAAATTTCAATGTCATTTTTTCTTTTACAAAAAATAATTTAAAAATAATTTTCTAAATATATTAACTGCAAAAATCAATAAGAAAATAAAAAAAAATATTAAAAACGTGGACTCCAAACAACTACTCATCCATAGCGCCCCCAAACACTAACACACAACCACAAACACTAACACACACCCCCAAATTTCCACTGCCACACTGACCTAAAGTAATGTTGGCCCACCCACAATCAACAACTACACAATGACGGTATCATTCAAAACACCCACCAAAAGTAATTTTCAACGTGTCTAAACACGGAAGTGATCCCGTCGTACTCGTTCCAATCAAACAAAAAATGGTACAATCATTCAGTAAGTTACACTCGTTCCAATCAAACAAAAAATGGTACAATCATTCAGTAAGTTACGCCAAACATGAAAAATAGGATCACATGGGCACAAATCTAGACTGTTGGTAGTTTCTCATCATATAAAAAAAATCAATATGTCTGATTGCAAGTTTCTGAGTTCAGTTTTTTGAAATTTGAGTTTTTGTTTTTAGTATTTTTTTATTTTTAGTGAATAATTTTAAAATTTTAAGTAATTTTTTTTATAGTAAAATATTTGTGAAAAATTATTTTTAAAAATTAATAAATATACAAAAATATGAAAAATATAATGGATTTTTACTATTTTTGATATTTAGTGACTTTTGTAAAGATTTTTTTCACAAATACTATACTTTTTAAGTGTATTTATGTTAAGTGTGTTTAAAAATAAAAATAAAAAAAGTTACTTAAAATATGAAAACAAAAAAATACGAAAAACTAAAAAATAAAATTTTCTGAAAACCAAAACCAAGTACAGTGAATACAAACATAAAAATTATTCATAAAATTTGTACATAATGATGCAATAAATTTGCATTTCCATATGGTTTTTTCTTTTCTTTTTTTTGTATAAAATTTATGTATATAAATATTTTTTCTATAGCAACAAATTAAAAATGCATACTTTTAATCGGAACACATAATCGGATACATAAAACACATGAATAAACATTATTTTATAATATTTATTAGTGTGGGGCCAATCTTGAAAAATCATTTCTATCAATATATTTTTAATATGAAAAAATTATTCTTAAAGAAAAGTAATATAAAAAAATACCACAAGAATAATATAATAATACAAGTTTTATAATTAAACTTATTTTCATATCATAGGCACTTTGTTTTAAAGTGAAAAGTTCACATTAAATTACATATGAATTTTTTATTAATTAATGTGAGATCATGAAATATTCTCTCACATGGATATTGTAGAGATTCAACGAAGAGAAGAGTTTCACCCCTGAAGATTTGCAATGAGGAACATAATCGATGCCACCCAACGGGGGTTGCTGGCCGGGAGCACTCCGATGATGAAGTTAGTCCTTGAATCAAGAAATAGTATATATATATATATATATTAGAAGGGGTGTGTGTTTTGTGGAGGGAGATCAGACATACCTTTCACTTGGGATGCCCCCTTTTATATAGATGGGGGGTGTGATCTTTGTTTGGGCTGGACCCATTGAAGACTTTGTTTGAGTTAGGCCCAATAAGCTAGTACCTATAATTTTCTGGCTCCCACAATTAATTATTATTTTTCTATATTCAACCTTTATTTGATTTATCACATCCTCTACCACTATGATTATTTTATAGGTTTCACTAATAAAAAAAATTGAAATCCTAAATTATTCTAAAACTTATTTAAATTTATTCACAGTAATGTAGATTATTCAATGTCAATTATTAAATTGATTTTAAATTTAATTATTTAAAATGTAACTCTTTATTATATCTATCAATCATTAACAAATTTTAAATAAAAATGCTATTAATTATGATAACAGTCTAGCTTGTCTCCAGTGGGAGATCAAGACTGGACCGTCCAGTTCGGCCCGTGGGTTTATTTTTGGGCCCCGTTTCTATAATCTGAACCGTCAATATATAGAACTTGTCAAGTACTATATTCTTATAAAAAATCACGTTGATCGAATATTGATAGTTATTTGATCAGATTAGTTTTGTATAAAAAAATGAACGGTAAAAAAATAAGTGGTTGATAGAAATCTGATCCAATCAAATAACTATCAATATCCGATCAATGTGATTTTTTACAGGAATATAGTACTCAACAAGTTCTACACATTGAATGATTCGAATTATCAAAAACGAGCCCAAAAATGGACCCACAGACCGGACTGGACAGTCCAGTCTTGATCTTCAATTGAAGACAAGCTGGACCCTTATGATAATTATCTCGAAATTTATTGTGAAAGTAGAGTATAGGGTATAGTAGAATATGGAATACCACGAATGTGGTTAAATTTTGAATTTGTAGATTGTTGAATTTAAAGCTTCATTTGGCTATGTGGGTTGGGTTGAGTTGGGACTAAGGATTGGTTTAGCATGTTTGAAAAAAGTTAAAAAGTTATTAAAAAAGTTAAAAAACTATCACTATTTACAAAAATATATATATATAAAAAAAAAATTCCCCAAAAAAAGTACAAGCCAACTTTTTTGGCTGAAGTGATGTTTTGGTCTGAAGTGATGGTACAAACTCGTCAAGCGGGTGCACACAAAATTTACATAGGACGGTGTTGTTCGGTCTCTGGGGGCCCATCACAGGTCCGATTTTGATAATCTGAACTGTTCAATGTGTAGAACTCGTCGAATACTATATACTTGTAAAAAATCACGTTGATCGGATATCGATAACTATATGATCAAATCAGTTTTGTATAAAAAAGTGGACGGTACACAAAGTAACGGTTGACAAAAAAACTAATTCGATCAGAGAGCTATTGATATCCGATCAAAGTGATTTTTTACAAGCATGTAGTACTCGACGAGTTCTACACATTGACGGTTTCGATTATCAAAACTGAACACTTGGTGGGCCCCCACGGGTCAAACAGCACCGTCCAGTCCGAATAGCACCGTAGGCAATCCGGTCCTATACATCTTGCTGCCAACCGTATGCATGATGGTACCATCACTGTCGGTAGGCAATTATATATTTAGGGGTAATATGGTAATTTTGCTATTTTATACAATATTTTAATACATATTTTTTCGTAAAAACTCAAAAAGTTATCTCAAACAACCATATTTTTTCCCTTTATTTTTTAGTTTAAAAAGTCAAAAAGTGTACTTATTTAGAACACCTCAAATGACCCTTTAGTCACTAAAAAATAAAATAAGTTAAAAGTCAATAAGATAAAATATTATATTTAAACCATAATTATTTTACATTTTCTCTCCGAAAAGCCAATTCAAACGAATTTTTTAGGCTATCGTTGGCATGTGAGGTTAGGGTCATTTTAGTTACAAGAAGACAAAATAGATTAAAAACTCAATAAGACAAAATGTCATATAAAAAACATAATCATTTCATTTATTCTCTCACAAAAGTTTAAAAAAATAAAAAAATATATCCCAAAAGTGACTTTTTTTGCCTAGTTTAAAAGCCAAAAAGTCAAAAAGCCAAAAAATCAACTCACTTTCCTCGTTTTGCAACTCAATATTTTATCCTAAAAGTCAAAAATTCACAAAAAAAAAAAAAATTAAAAAGCCAATAATCTATATCAAAAAATCAAAGATTTTCTTTTCTTTTTACTTTTTACACGTCTTTTTGTAAAAAAATAAAAAGGAGATTTATCAATAAATCCCAAACGTTGGTCTTATGATCCAATTGGTCCCATTTGTATTCTAATGTTCCGTTTGGTCTTGTCATTTGTGAAAGAACGTATTTGCCATCAACGCACTTATTAATGTATGCGTTACTGTTGTATGTAAGTGAACGAGGTGTAGTTGCGTGGGGCACATGGGGTGTAAGATGTAGAGAGTTTGTGCCACGCGACACATGTTGGAGTGTCACACAACAGTAAAGCGTATAAGGACTTTTGTATTCAAAGTGTGGATTTGGTGGGTTCCACATGTCACACAGCCTGTTAACCCATACACACCAAACAGAACCTGATTTATACATCAACAAGAAGCCCTGCAGTTAAAAATAATAAAAATAAATACAATCATCATATCCTTACAAACCCAATCCTAAACCAACACATTGTGCTCTATTTTTATGTGGTCCCAAACCCTCATTAGCCCTTTTAGGCCATTGGAGTCGACACACACTTGTCAAACACATAACCACAAACACTAACAACACATTCCCACACTGTCACGACCCGCTCCTCGTACCCAAAGGTTAAGTATCGTGATGGCCAGTAACTGAAGTTACCTACAGCCAATTCATAAACAAATTAATAAACGCGAGCGGAAGTAATATTTAAATGAGGGTACCAAAATAGTTATCGGAACTTCTATTTTTATTACAAAATTTATTGACCAAAAAGGTCGATATTTACATATAAAAATATCATAAAGGTGCTGTGTGTGTCTATCCCGCAGCCTCGCGTCTAAGCTTTTCAAAAGTTATTTCTGAATTGCATTGTTTCCTGAAAATTGGTAAACAACTATAAGCACATGGCAGAGTGAGAAATATTATACCAAGAGTATAAGGGACACGAAATAACCATGGATAGTTAGTTAGATCAAAACATTTACATAACTCAGTTTGGTGAATAAATCCTTTAAGTGGCAGAAACTGCTCATTTAAGTAGCAGAACTAAAATGCAGAAATTATGTAAATAAATGACAATAACCATGGTACTGAACAGAACAGAACAGAAGTCACAGAAGTGATAGTCAGAACAGAGGTACGGATTCAAGAGATGGCTCGTATGGATTCTAGAGGTGGCTCCCACAATAGTGTACCACTTAGCTCCGCACAGAACAGAGGTACGGATTCAAGAGGTGGCTCGTACGGATTCTAGAGGTGGCTCCCACAATAGTGTAGCACTTAGCTCCGCACAGCACGTTGCTCCGAACAGAACAGAGGTCAATGGATCCATGACAAATAGAGGACCACAAGGTGATCAAACAGAGGCCGATGATTTTTTAAGTCCCCCAAGGCGTGGGGCTCCCGTGGTGGTACTTACAAAACATAATTATTTATAAGGTCATAACCAAATATTCTTTAATATAAACAAACATATCCATGGGTTTCACTTTCACAAATAGGATTCAGAAAATAATCCACGTAACTGAAATCTTTATAAAACATAACTTTTATTAATATACTAATAAAACATAACTTGTATTTGGTAAGTCAAAATATACGTAAAATATATTTTGGTAACTCGGTATAATATAACTCACCTTAACCTTAATACCTCACTCTTTTTTTTCACAATCAAAGACCTCTCAAATTCCACTATTTTTTCTTCCCTTCTCTCTTCATTTTTTTTTCCTTTCCTTCTTTCTTTTCTTTCTTTTCCTTTTCTTTCTCTTCACCCTGCCAAATCACCTCCCTATTCATAAGGAGGTGAGGCCATTGGTTGGCCAACACGTGGCCAGGCCATCCCTCTCTCCCAGATTCGATATTTAATTTCATGATTCGTTCTTATCCTTAATAGGTATTTAAGATAATTACCCTTTAACTCAATATTTTAATAAAATTATGTAAATTAATTAATTCTTAATTAAATTACACATTATTACATATCAACAGAAAATTAATTATTTATTTTACTACCACATTTATTATTATTATTATTATTTATATTTTGACCCCTAGATTCATAATAATTATATTATTTTACAAAATTACACATAATATATAATAAATTATATATTTTTCGAACTGAGATTAAATAATATTAGTATAAATTTTACAGAATAATTAAAAATCTGAGTTGTTACAATCTTCCCTCCTTTTAAAATTTCGTCATCGAAATTTGTTATATGTAAGCTATCCGCTGCGCACTTTGATAAATATATATTAGATGATTAATCTGATAGAAAATACTACCTCAAAAAAAACTTTACCAAAAATAACTCACTGTCTAATTGTCAAAAGCACAATGACAGAATTATATGCAAGAATTGAAAATTTTGAGATGAACCTTTCATTGATGGGAAATAGTTTCAAAATTAGTATCTTTATAATTTGAACCCACTTTAAAAAAAACATCAAAATAATTTTTTTTTGAATACTGAACTGAAAATTATATGTATTTAATTATATTATAATTTTGGTGGGTGCTTGAGTCCAACATCCTTCTTTTCTTGTCCTTCTTTTACTATAACAAATATAAATTATATCTAATATCCTTCACAAATTAGGCACACTAAAAAAACAATTATTATATATATATATATATATATAATCATATAAAATTATAATATAATTAAATCGACTAACAAAATATAATATTTAGGTACTAATTACCTGTTATCCCACTTCTTAAATGTGTGTGTATCCTATGCTCCAATGATGATTTATTTATTTATTTATTTATTTTTATTTTTTTTTATAAACCATTGCTCTAATACCATTTGTCACGATCCGCTCCCCTACCCAAGGGTTAAGCATCGTGATGGCCAGTAACTAAAGTTACTTACGACCAATTCATAAACAAATTAATAAACGTGAGCGGAAGTAATATTTAAATGAGGGTACCAAAATAATCATCGGAGTTTCTATTTTTATTACAAAATTTGTTGACCAAAAAAATCGATATTTACATATAAAAATATCATAAAGGTGCTATGTGTGTCTATCCCGCAGCCTCGCGTCTAAGGCTTTCCAAAAACTATTTCTGAATTGCATTGTTTCCTGAAAATTGGTCAACAACTATAAGCACATGGTAGAGTAAGAAATATTATACCAAGAATATAAGGGATACAAAATAACCATGGATAGTTAGTTAGGCCAAAACATTTACATAACTCAGTTTGGTGAATAAATCCTTTAAGTGGCAGAAACTGCTCATTTAAGTAGCAGAACTGAAATGCATAAATTATGTAAATAAATGACCATAACCACGGTACTGAACAAAACAGAACAGAGATCACAGAAGTGATAGTCAGAACAGAGGTACGGATTCAAGAGGTAGCTCATACGGATTCTAGAGGTGGCTCCCACAATAGTGTAGCACTTAGCTCCGTACAGCACTTTGCTCCGCACAGAATGGATGTACGGATTCAAGGGGTGGCTCGTACAGATTCTAGAGGTGGCTTCCACAATAGTGTAGCACTTAGCTCCGCACAACACTTTACTCCGCAGAGAACAGAGGTCAATGGATCCATGACAAACAGAGGACCACAAGGTCATCAAACAGAGGCCAATGGTTATTTAAGTCCCCCAAGGCGTGGGACTTCCGTTGTGATACTTACAAAACATAATTGTTTATAAGGTCATAACCAAATATTCTTTAAAATATAAATAAACATATCCATGGGTTTCACTTTCACAAATAAGATTCAGAAAATAATGCACGTAACTGAAATCTTTATAAAACGTAACTTTTATTAATATACTAATAAAACATGACTTGTATAAAATAGATTTTGATAAGTCAAAATATACGTAAAATACATTTTGATAACTCAAGATATAATATAACTCACCTTAACCTTAATACCTCACTCTTTTTTTTTACTATCAAAAACCTCTCAACTTCCACTATTTTTTCTTCCTTTCTCTCTGCCTTTTTCTTTCCTTTCCATCTCTCTTTTCTTTCTTTTCCTTTTATTTCTCTTCACCCAGCTGAATCACCTCCCTATTTATAAGGAGGTGATGCCATTGGTTGGCCAACATGTGGCCAGGCCATCCCTCTCTCCCAGATTCTATATTTAATTTCATGATTCGTTCTTATCCTTAACAAATATTTAAGATAATTGTCCTTTAACTTAATATTTTAATATAATTATATAAACTAATTAATTCTTAATTAAATTACACATTATCACATACCAACAGAAAATTAATTATTTACTTTACTACCACATTTATTATTATTATTATTATTATTATTATTATTATTATTATTATTATTATTATTATTTTGACCCCTAGATTCATAATAATTATATTATTTTACATAATTACACATAATAATATGTAATAAATTATATATTTTCCGAACTGAGATTAAATAATATTAGTATAAATTCTACAGAATAATTAAACATCTGGGTTATTACACACACGCACCCCCAAATTTCCACTCCACACTGACCTCCCTTTTATGCCACTTCAGTCGACACACACTTGTCAAACACATAACCACAAACACTAACACACACCCCCAAATTTCCACTGCCACACTGACCTAAAGTAATGTTGGCCCACCCACAATCAACAACTACACAATGACGGTATCATTCAGAACACCCAAAAGTAATTTTCAACGTGTCTAAACACGGAAGTGATCCCGTCATACTCGTTCCAATCAAACAAAAAAGGGTACAATCATCCAGTAAGTTACGCCAAACATGGAAAATAGGACCACATGGGCACAAATCTAGACTGTTGGTAGTTTCTCATCATATAAAAAAAAATCAATATGTCTGATTTCAAGTTTCTGAGTTCAGTTTTTTGAAATTTGTGTTTTTTATTTTTAGTATTTTTTGTATTTTTAGTGAATAATTTTAAAATTTTAAGCAATTTTTGTTTATAGTAAAATATTTGTGAAAAATTATTTTTAAAAATTAATAAATATACAAAAATATGAAAAATATAGTGGATTTTTACTATTTTTGATATTGAGTGACTTTTGTAAAGATTTTTTTCATAAATATTATATTTTTTAAGTGTATTTATGTTAAGTGTGTCTAAAAAAAAAAAAAAAGTTACTTAAAATATGAAAACAAAAAAATACGAAAAACTAAAAAATAAAATTTTCTGAAAACCAAAACCAAGTACAGTGAATACAAACATAAAAATTATTCATAAATTTTGTACATAATGATGCAATAAATTTGCATTTCCATATGGTTTTTTCTTTTCTTTTTTTTTGTAAAAAATTTATGTATATAAATATTTTTTCTATAGCAACAAATTAAAAATGCATACTTTTAATCAGAACACATAATCGGATACATAAAACACATGAATAAACATTATTTTATAATATTTATTAGTGTGGGGCCAATCTTGAAAATCATTTCTATCAATATATTTTTAATATGAAAAAATTATTCTTAAAGAAAAGTAATATAAAAAAATACCACAAGAATAATATAATAATACAATTTTTATAATTAAACTTATTTTCATATCATAGGCACTTTGTTTTAAAGTGAAAAGTTCACATTAAATTACATATGAATTTTTTATTAATTAATGTGAGACCATGAAATATTCTCTCACATGGATATTGTAGAGATCCAACGAAGAGAAGAGCTTCACCCCTGTAGATCTACAATGAGGAACATAGTCGATGCCACCCAACGGGGGTTGCTGGCCAGGAGCACTCCGATGATGAAGTTAGTCCTTGAATCAAGAAATAGTATATATATATATATATATATATTAGAAGGGGTGTGTGTTTTGTGGAGGGAGATCAGACATACCTTTCACTTGGGATGCCCCCCTTTATATAGATGGGGGGTGTGATCTTTGTTTGGGCTGAACCCATTGAAGACTTTGTTTGAGTTAGGCCCAATAAGCTAGTACCTATAATTTTCTGGCTCCCACAATTAATTGTTATTTTTCTATATTCAACCTTTATTTGATTTATCACATCCTCTACCACTATGATTATTTTATAGGTTTCACTAATAAAAAAAAATTGAAATCCTAAATTATTCTAAAACTTATTTAAATTTATTCACAGTAATATAGATTATTCAATGTCAATTATTAATTGATTTTAAATTTAATTATTTAAAATGTAACTCTTTATTATATCTATCAATCATTAACAAATTTTAAATAAAAATGCTATTAATTATGATAACAGTCTAGCTTGTCTCAAGTTGGAGATCAAGACTGGACCGTCCAGTTCGGCCCATGGGTTTATTTTTGGGCCCCGTTTCTATAATCTGAACCGTCAATATATAGAACTTGTCTAGTACTATATTCTTATAAAAAATCACGTTGATCGAATATTGATAGTTATTTGATCAGATTAGTTTTGTATAAAAAAATGAACGGTAAAAAAATAAGTGGTTGATAGAAATCTGATCCAATCAAATAACTATCAATATCCAATCAATGTGATTTTTTACAGGAATATAGTACTCAACAAGTTCTACACATTGAATGATTCGAATTATCGAAAACGAGCCCAAAAATGGACCCACAGACCGGACTGGACGGTCCAGTCTTGATCTTCAATTGAAGACAAGCTGGACCCTTATGATAATTATCTCGAAATTTATTGTGAAAGTAGAGTATAGGGTATAGTAGAATATGGAATACCACGAATGTGGTTAAATTTTGAATTTGTAGATTGTTGAATTTAAAGCTTCATTTGGCTATGTGGGTTGGGTTGAGTTGGGACTAAGGATTGGTTTAGCATGTTTGAAAAAAGTTAAAAAGCTAAAAAGTTATTAAAAAAGTTAAAAAACTATCACTATTTACAAAAATATATATATATATAAAAAAAAAATTCCCCAAAAAAAGTACAAGCCTACTTTTTTGGCTGATGTGATGTTTTGGTCTGAAGTGATGGTACAAACTCGTCAAGCGGGTGCACACAAAATTTACATAGGACGGTGTTGTTCGGTCTCTGGGGGCCCATCACAAGTCCGATTTTGATAATCTGAACTGTTCAATATGTAGAACTCGTCGAATACTATATACTTGTAAAAAATCACGTTGATCAGATATCGATAACTATATGATCAAATCAGTTTTGTATAAAAAAGTGGACTGTACACAAAGTAACGGTTGACAAAAAACTAATTCGATCAGAGAGCTATTGATATCCGATCAAAGTGATTTTTTACAAGCATATAGTACTCGACGAGTTCTACACATTGACGGTTTCGATTATCAAAACTGAACACCTGGTGGGCCCCCACGGGTGAAACAGCACCGTCCAGTCCGAATAGCATCGTAGGCAATCCGGTCCTATACATCTTGCTGCCAACCGTATGCATGATGGTACCATCACTGTCGGTAGGCAATTATATATTTAGGGGTAATATGGTAATTTTGCTATTTTATACAATATTTTAATACATATTTTTTTCGTAAAAACTCAAAAAGTTATCTCAAACAACCATATTTTTTCCCTTTATTTTTTAGTTTAAAAAAGTCAAAAAGTGTACTTATTTAGAACACCTCAAACGACCCCTTAGTCACTAAAAAATAAAATAAGTTAAACGTCGATAAAATAAAATATTATATTTAAACCATAATTATTTTATATTTTCTCTCCGAAAAGCCAATTCAAACGAATTTTTTAGGCTATCGTTGGCATGTGAGGTTAGGGTCATTTTAGTTACAAGAAGACAAAATAGATTAAAAACTCAATAAGACAAAATGTCATATAAAAAACATAATCATTCCATTTATTCTCTCACAAAAGTTAAAAAAAATAAAAAAAATATATCCCAAAAGTGACTTTTTTTGCCTAGTTTAAAAGTAAAAAAGTCCAAAAGCCAAAAAATCAACTCACTTTCCTCATTTTGCAACTCAATATTTTATCCTAAAAGTCAAAAATTCACAAAAGAAAAAAATATATATTAAAAAGCCAATAATCTATATCAAAAAATCAAAGATTTTCTTTTCTTTTTACTTTTTACACGTCTTTTTGTAAAAAAATAAAAAGGAGATTTATCAATAAATCCCAGACGTTGGTCTTATGATCCAATTGGTCTCATTTGTATTCTAATGTTCCGTTTGGTCTTGTCATTTGTGAAAGAACGTATTTGCCATCAACGCACTTATTAATGTATGCGTTACTGTTGTATGTAAGTGAATGAGGTGTAGCTGCGTGGGGCACATGGGGTGTAAGATGTAGAGAGTTTGTGCCACGCAACACATGTTGGAGTGTCACACAACAGTAAAGCGTATAAGGACTTTTGTATTCAAAGTGTGGATTTGGTGGGTTCCACATGTCACACAGCCTGTTAACCTATACACACCAAACAGAACCTGATTTATACATCAACAAGAAGCCCTGCAGTTAAAAAAAATAAAAATAAATACAATCATCATATCCTTACAAACCCAATCCCAAACCAACACATTGTGCTCTATTTTTATGTGGTCCCAAACCCTCATTAGCCCTTTTATGCCATTGGAGTCAACACACACTTGTCAAACACATAACCACAAACACTAACAACACATTCCCACACTGTCACGACTCGCTCCTCGTACCCAAGGGTTAAGTATCGTGATGGCCAGTAACTGAAGTTACCTACAGCCAATTCATAAACAAATTAATAAACGCGAGCGGAAGTAATATTTAAATGAGGGTACCAAAATAATCATCGGAGCTTCTATTTTTATTACAAAATTTATTGACCAAAAATGTCGATATTTACATATAAAAATATCATAAAGGTGTTGTGTGTGTCTATCCCGCAGCCTCGCGTCTAAGCTTTCCAAAAGTTATTTCTGAATTGCCTTGTTTCCTGAAAATTGGTAAACAACTATAAGCACATGGCAGAGTGAGAAATATTATACCAAGAGTATAAGGGACACGAAATAACCATGGATAGTTAGTTAGATCAAAACATTTACATAACTCAGTTTGGTGAATAAATCCTTTAAGTGGCAGAAACTGCTCATTTAAGTAGCAAAACTGAAATGCAGAAATTATGTAAATAAATGACAATAACCATGGTACTGAACAGAACAGAACAGAGGTCACAGAAGTGATAGTCAAAATAGAGGTACGGATTCAAGAGGTGGCTCGTATGGATTCTAGAGGTGGCTCCCACAATAGTGTACCACTTAGCTCCGCACAGAACAGAGGTACGGATTCAAGAGGTGGCTCGTACGGATTCTAGAGGTGGCTCCCACAATAGTGTAGCACTTAGCTCCGCACAGCACGTTGCTCCGAACAGAATAGAGGTCAATGGGTCCATTACAAACAGAGGACCACAAGGCGATCAAACAGAGGCCAATGGTTTTTTAAGTCCCCCAAAGCGTGGGGCTCCCGTGGTGGTACTTATAAAACATAATTGTTTATAAGGTCATAACCAAATATTCTTTAATATAAACAAACATATCCATGGGTTTCACTTTCACAAATAGGATTCAGAAAATAATCCACGTAACTGAAATCTTTATAAAACATAACTTTTATTAATATACTAATAAAACATAATTTGTATAAAATAGATTTTGGTAAGTCAAAATATACGTAAAATATATTTTGGTAACTCAAGGTATAATATAACTCACCTTAACCTTAATACCTCACTCTTTTTTTTCACTATCAAAGACCTCTCAACTTCCACTATTTTTTCTTCCCTTCTTTCTTCGTTTTGTTTTCCTTTCCTTCTTTCTTTTCTTTCTTTTCCTTTTCTTTCTCTTCACCCTGCTGAATCACCTCCCAATTTATAAGGAGGTGAGGCCATTGGTTGGCCAACACGTGGCCAGGCCATCCCTCTCTCCCAGATTCGATATTTAATTTCATGATTCGTTCTTATCCTTAATAGATATTTAAGATAATTACCCTTTAACTCAATATTTTAATATAATTATGTAAACTAATTAATTCTTAATTAAATTACACATTATTACATATCAACAAAAAATTAATTATTTATTTTACTACCACATTTATTATTATTATTATTATTATTATTATTATTATTATTATTATTATTATTGTTTATATTTTGACCCCTAGATTCATAATAATTATATTATTTTACAAAATTACACATAATATATAATAAATTATATATTTTCCGAACTGAGATTAAATAATATTAGTATAAATTCTACAGAATAATTAAAAATCTGGGTTGTTACAATCTTCCCTCCTTTTAAAATTTCGTCATCGAAATTTGTCATATGTAAGCTATCCGTTGCGCACTTTGATAAATATATATTAGATGATTAATCTGATAGAAAATACTACCTCAAAAAAAACTTAACTCACTGTCTAGTTGTCAAAAGCACAATGACAGAGTTATATGCAAGAATTGAAAATTTTGAGATGAACCTTTCATTGATGGGAAATAGTTTCAAAATTAGTATCTTTATAATTTGAACCCACTTACAAAAAAACATCAAAATAATTTTTTTTTTGAGTACTGAACTGAAAATTATATGTATTTAATTATATTATAATTTTGGTGGGTGCTTGAGTCCAACATCCTTCTTTTCTTGTCCTTCTTTTACTATAACAAATATAAATTATATCTAATATCCTTCACAAATTAGGCACACTAAAAAAACAATTATTATTATATATATATATAATCATATAAAATTATAATATAATTAAATCGACTAACAAAATGTAATATTTAGGTACTAATTACCTGTTATCCCACTTCTTAAATGTGCGTGTGTCCTATGCTCCAATGATGATTTATTTATTTTATTTATTTATTTTTTTTTTATAAACCATTGCTCTAATACCATTTGTCACAATCCGCTCCCCGTACTCAAGGGTTAAGCATCGTGATGGCCAGTAACTGAAGTTACTTACGGCCAATTCATAAACAAATTAATAAACGCGAGCGGAAGTAATATTTAAATGAGGGTACCAAAATAATCATCGGAGCTTCTATTTTTATTACAAAATTTGTTGACTAAAAAAGTCGATATTTACATATAAAAATATCATAAAGGTGCTATGTGTGTCTATTCCGCAGCCTCGCGTCTAAGGCTTTCCAAAAACTATTTCTAAATTGCATTGTTTCCTAAAAATTGGTAAACAACTATAAACACATGGTAGAGTGAGAAATATTATAACAAGAATATAAGGGATACGAAATAACCATAGATAGCTAGTTAGGCCAAAACATTTACATAACTCAGTTTGGTGAATAAATCCTTTAAGTGGCAGAAACTGCTCATTTAAGTAGCAGAACTGAAATACATAAATTATGTAAATAAATGACCATAACCACGGTACTGAACAAAACAGAACAGAGGTCACAGAAGTGATAGTCAGAACAGAGGTACGGATTCAAGAGGTGGCTCATACGGATTCTAGAGGTGGCTCCCACAATAGTGTAGTACTTAGCTCCGTACAGCACTTTGCTCCGCACAGAATGGAGGTACGGATTCAAGGGGTGGCTCGTACAGATTCTAGAGGTGGCTTCCACAATAGTGTAGCACTTAGCTCCGCACAACACTTTGCTCCGCAGAGAACAGAGGTTAATGGGTCCATGACAAACAGAGGACCACAAGGTGATCAAACAGAGGCCAATGGTTATTTAAGTCCCCCAAGGTGTGGGACTTCCGTTGTGATACTTACAAAACATAATTGTTTATAAGGTCATAACCAAATTTTCTTTAAAATATAAACAAACATATCCATGGGTTTCACTTTCACAAATAGGATTCAGAAAATAATCCACGTAACTGAAATCTTTATAAAACATAACTTTTATTAATATACTAATAAAACATGACTTGTATAAAATAGATTTTGGTAAGTCAAAATATACATAAAATACATTTTGATAACTCAAGATATAATATAACTCACCTTAACCTTAATACCTCACTCTTTTTTTCTACTATCAAAAACCTCTCAACTTCCACTATTTTTTCTTCCTTTCTCTCTTCCTTTTTCTTTCCTTTCCATCTCTCTTTTCTTTCTTTTCCTTTTATTTCTCTTCACCCAGCTGAATCACCTCCCTATTTATAAGGAGGTGAGGCCATTGGTTGGCCAACATGTGGCCAGGCCATCCCTCTCTCCCAGATTCGATATTTAATTTCATGATTCATTCTTATCCTTAATAGATATTTAAGATAATTATCCTTTAACCTAATATTTTAATATAATTATATAAACTAATTAATTCTTAATTAAATTACACATTATCACATACCAACAGAAAATTAATTATTTACTTTACTACCACATTTATTATTATTATTATTATTATTAATATTTATATTTTGACCCCTAGATTCATAATAATTATATTATTTTACATAATTACACATAATAATATATAATAAATTATATATTTTCCGAATTGAGATTGAATAATATTAGTGTAAATTCTACAGAATAATTAAACATCTGGGTTGTTACACACACGCACTCCCAAATTTCCACTCCACACTGACCTCCCTTTTATGCCACTTCAGTCGACACACACTTGTCAAACACACAACCACAAACACTAACACACACCCCCAAATTTCCACTGCCACACTGACCTAAAGTAATGTTGGCCCACCCACAATCAACAACTACACAATGACGGTATCATTCAGAACACCCAAAAGTAATTTTCAACGTGTCTAAATACGGAAGTGATCCCGTCATACTCGTTCCAATCAAACAAAAAAGGGTACAATCATCCAGTAAGTTACGCCAAACATGGAAAATTGGACCACATGGGCACAAATCTCTCCACCAGCAAGACTAAACGGAACAAAAGTATAAAGTTGGGATTGATTGGTTTAACACACTATAACATTTTCTTAGTTTAGTGACATTTGAAAGTGCCACAAAACTATTGGTTTAATGTAACGCCCTCAAAATAAACCCATAAATCATACATTTGTGACATCCATAAACATAGGAGAAATAAACATATTTCCATTCATCAGAGTATTTAATCCAAAGGTATTACATGTTGAGAACAAAAATAAATGCCTTACGGGCTTATAACTTTCCAAGCCAACACTTGGTTACAAAAGGAAAGTACTAACTCAAAACACAAAATAAGCCCTTGGCTTGAATTACATGTAATACACAAAATAATTACAAAAAAAATAAGGCTTTAGCTTCTAAAACCTCCCAAGCTAAGTCTTTGGAGGCGGCATAACACCTGCACCTGAAAATGATGTCCCGTATAGGGTGAGCCAACGCCCAATAGAGATATGCTAAACATAATATGAAGAATGACTAAAACATGAGTATTCGATAAATGTTAACACTGGTCAACTAACTTACAACACCATCCAATCCCATGACAATATGTCCATGTTCATTTTACTTTCCTTTACTTAACAAATTTCGATTTATAAACATGGCTCAGAACCTGGCCAAACAATTCCCATGAGACTACGGCTCATGTTAAAAACCTTTCCAATATCAACAATTCAAATGAATTAAAATTCATAACAAACACTTCTATACTTCACAATAGATACACATATTTGCTGTATCAATGTCATAATAAAACACTTCCATACTTCATAAATGATACACAGATTTGTTGTATCAATGGAATCCATCCCCTATCTCCTCCTAAATAACATCCGGTTAAGGAGTCCATCCCCTATCTTCCCCTAAACCGTGGAGTACATCCACTATCTCCTCTCACACAAAACAATGTATATAAACAATTATCATATACACGATCAATCAATACATAGATTCGATGTATTATTCCAACTGTCATATTCAATGACATATTCAACGTGATTAGTTTCAGTTTTCCCTAATCAACATACAGTGTCTACAACAATCACGACTATCCTTCACCGATAGCCCAAAGCAATTATTTCTAAACAAATAACAAATGCATCGACAGATGAATTATCAATATTTTCGAAAGTGAGTGATTAATCAATCCAACTCCACCATCCTTTCTCATCACTTCCCAATTCCACTATTTCACAATGAAAGTCATTAATTAAACTAATGACCCAATAAAATCCAAATATGGCATTTTCCCCCATTTCTCCCAATATTGACCCAAAAGTCCAAATATTACCAATAGACCTCAATAACTTCATTTTGAGGCTCAAATACACATATATAGCTCAAAGGAACCAAAAAACCCTCTTTTACATTATAAGGTTTGAAACCCTTACTCCCAAACTTTCCCAACTACAACATCATATCAAAATGACTACAAGTTTAGGTCAAAGACCACAAATATGAGTAGTTATCCCTACTTCAAATTCGGAGTCCAAAGGAGAAGATGAAGAAAATCAAAAGTGCTCCAAATCCCAAGATTTTCGGATTGATAGGTAACCCAAGCCAAGCTCTACACTTTTTGCAAAGGAACTAAGGTAGAAGATCACTCAAACTAGATCAAACCTTAGAGAGAAAGTGAAATGTAGTGAAAGAAGCTCTCAAAATAGGTTTTGAAAAGTAAGAGAGAGAGTGAGAGTTAAAAAAGTGATATAAAATGACCCAGCTGCCAACTGATATACGTATGACCCACTCGAGTGGAGAATAGGACGCTCGAGCGTCAAACACAAAAACTTAACCCACTCGAGTGCAAAATATACCAGCTCGAGCGCCAAGGCACAAAACAAGACACCACCCGCTCGAGCACAAAAAAGAACCCGCTCGAGCGTAGATTACACTCTTCCAGTATTTTTACAGACATCGAACACTCGCTCGAGCGCAAGGATACCCGCTCAAGCACGAGTCGCTCGAGCGTAAGGAAATCCGCTCGAGCGTGAAAAACAAACCTGTAGTACTTTTGCAGACCCACAAGATGCTGAAAGTGTGCAAACTCCGCTCGAGCGGATCACAAAAAATCTGGGCAACAAGAGTTGGGACAAAAGCTCAACCAACCTGTTCGAAACACACCCAAGACAATTCTAAACTCAAATACAAAGAGTTAAAGGACGGAAATGAAATACAAACAACAACAACTATCAACGGAATAGAGTCCGGAATACAGTAAACATGAGAGGAAAACCGGGATCGCTATAACCTCCCCTCCTTAAAGAATTTCGTCCCCGAAATTAGATACAAGTTTCAAAAACATGTTTTTCTCAATTCTTAACAATATTACAACTCAATATTCAACAACCTGACCCATTACCGGTCATCTTATCTCTTTTCAAGAGGCAAATCACAATATATCACTCAATACGCATTATCAACATGCTTCCCCTTTAAATTTACCAATTTCAACACATATTCCACCATTCAATTACACATTCAATGCCAATCAATATATTTGCATTTCTAAAACCGAATTAACATATGAAATGTTAAAATAAGCTTCCATTTCAAGGCAAGTTCCATAATATTTCCATAAACCAAAACATATACAATATTTTACAACTTAAGACATATTCAAGGCTCTTAAAGTTTATCAATACAACAAAATATACAACATATGCTCAAACATCCACAAATAGATCCGGATATTTCTCTCGGACCTCCAACTCACGTTCCCAAGTGGCTTCTTCCATTCCGTGATGTTTCCACAAAACTTTCACTAAGGGAATGGTCTTGCCTCGCAAGACTTGATCCCGCCTATCCAAGACCCGAACCGGTCTCTCCTCATACGAGGCATCCTCATCAATCTCTAAGTTGGTCCAATCCAATACATGCGATGGATCCGGCTTGTACTTCCGAAGCATACTAACATGAAACACGTCATGCACTCCGAACAATTGCGGCGGCAAAGGTAAACGGTATGCAACCTCCCCAATCTTCTCAAGGATCTCAAAGGGACCAATAAACAAAGGGGACAACTTCCCACTCTTCCCAAACCTCATCAAACCCCACCTAGGTGATATTTTCAGAAAGACGTGATCACCCACCTCAAATGCCAAAGGCCTCCTCCTACGGTCGACATAACTCTTTTGGTGACTCTAGGCTGTAACAAGCCTCCTACGGATAAGCTCAACTTTCTCTATTGTCTCCCGAACCAACTCCGGGCCCAACAAAGGTGCATCACCCACCTCGGCCCAACACACTGGAGACCTACAAGGTCGGCCATATAAGGCCTCAAACGGTGCCATACCGATACTCGACTGGAAACTGTTGTTGTAGGCAAACTCCACCAAGAGCAAGTGCCTCTCCCACGTCCCACTAAAGTCAAGGACACAACCTCGAAGCATATCCTCAAGGATCTGAATAGTACGCTCGGACTTCCCGTTAGTCTGAGGATGATAAGCCGTGCTAAAGGTTAACTTAGTGCCCAAGGCACTCTGCAAACTCTGCCACAACCTAGCAGTAAAATGTGGATCTCTATCTGAAACGATCGACACTGGAACCCCGTGCAACCTCACTATGTCCCGAATATATAAGTCGGCAAGATGATCTACCGAATCTCTCACACGCATAGGAATAAAGTGCGCCAACTTAGTCAACCGGTCTACAACCACCCAAATAACATCACTACCTATAGACACCCCATTTTTGACCGACCTTAAGACTCAGACGTCATTGATTGAGCCCTCAGTGATGGTGCATGTTGTGCCCGTTCTGAGGTTTTGGAGTTTCGGCCGAGAGCCTTACCCCCGGACATTGGGACCCTTTTGTGCTTTGCCTCGGTTTGCGAATCAAGTCTTGTTTTCTCTTCTCGAAGGGAAGGAGAGGTCTCGTAGACCATCTTTCAGTGGCCGTAGGCTACTTTTCATGGTCGTAGGCCACTTTTCCCGTTTAGAGACTAGTTTCTGATTTTCGGAGCTGTCGACCGTGCGCCTCGGTTCGGGAACGCTTAACGTTCTCCGTTTGGCATGGTTTTTGGCACACACCTTGCTTCCTCTCTCTAGAGGGATACTGTGGCCCAAGAGACCACCTTTGCGGTCGCACGCCACTTTCAATGCTTAATAGCCTGTTTTCGGGGCACCGGCTGCGTGTTTTGACCCCCGAACCCTCGTTTTGCATCCGTCTTGGTTCATTTTTGGCATGGACCTTGTTTTCATTGTTTGGGAGGTGGTACAAGCATGGGAGACCACCTTTTCTCCTTGGAGACCACTTTATCCCTCCAGCCGGTTTTTTTGTCAGGAAGCTGGTCTCCTTGGTCTTTAAGCCACATTTACTAGCCTCTTACCATACCACTAGCTTGCATTCAATGTGGAGACCATCTAATGGGGCTGTCGACCACCTTTCATTGAGTTGAACCTTTTGAACTGGTCGGCCTGCCTCCTCCAGTTTTGTCTCTGTGAGTTGTTGCCAGCTGTGCCAGCTAGAAGGGCACAGACTGGATCCTCCATACACATGTATGGAGGATTTTCAACCTTGGTTTTAGCTTCTTTGAGGAGCTTTGGTCCCTTTTGGCTATAAAGGAGAGCCTCCCCCTCCTTTGTGAGGGTTCAGAAGTTGGTTGAAGGCATACAATACATCTCCCTCTATATCTCTCTATTTTGGCTTAAAAAGTATATTGTTCTTACACCTTTGCACACCACCTCATAGCCTAACCCTTCCACCATTTCTTGGAGCTTCTTGGAGGCCATTTTTAGAGGTTAGGGAGTTGGGTTTTGGGTCCAGAAGTTGTTGTCTTGCTGAGCTTCAAGGGTAACACACTTTTTTCCTCTTTTAAGCTTTATTTTGATCCATCTCTTAGCCTTATTTTCATACATATTTGAGCTTTGTTGTCAACTGAAAAAAGTCTTGTTTTGAGGTCCTTTTGCTGTTTGTTTAAGGCCCTTTTGGTGTTACGGGTCTTCTACCCTGTCGCATGCCTCATTTGGCCTTGTTTTGTGCCATGCCATAGGGCCTTTGAGCTAGTCCTTGCTTGGCCTTTTAGCCACTGAAATCTGGCGGATTTTCAGTGGTTGGAATGTGGTTTTGAGGTCCTAAATTAGAGAGGGGTGACCCTCTCTCTTTTTGATCTTGTTTGCTTGCATTTTGGCCTATCAAAGGAGCCTTCATTTTCACAACTCCAAGCCTTCTTTCAGGCCCTTTTAAGTGACTTTTAGGGCCTGCCTAGGCTCTGTCCAGAGTTGTTTTTGTCACCTTGGGTGTGTCTTTTGCATGTGTGGAATAACCCCTCTTATAGCCTATCAAAGGAGCATGACATTCTTGCATGCATTGATCATGTTTCAGTGGATTTTTGGGCTTTATTTGGCATGTCATGTCTCTGAATTTTGATGGTTTAGTGGCCTCTTGAATGCTTCATATGCTTGTAGTGTAATCCATGTTCACTAGCTCACATTGCATGTTGTTTTGGCCCTTGATTCTAGCATATTTTGGCCATGTTCTAAACTGATTTTATTCATGATTTGGGCTACCTTAGCTCTATTTTGAGGTCCCATGGTCAAATGATGCTTGCCATGCATGCTTGCAGTGTAATACCCTCGCCTAGCTTCGAGTTTTGAAGCCTCTTGCACGCTTAACTTGAGTTGTTTTCATGTTTTAGCATCATTGAACATGTTATTTCAGAGCATATACTTGTGCCATATTCCCATGTTTTCCACTCTTTAAATGCGTTTGAGAGTTGCGCTTGTATGCCTCATTTTTGGGCTATTGCATGAGTTTCATTTTTGTGCATTGCAAGCCATCATTTTAGTTCATTTTGCCACTATTTTGGGTCTGCATAGGGACTATTTGGGGTTGGTTTGGTCATTTACGTATCGCTTTGCATACCTCTAGTGTAATGCACTTCACTAGTTTCGGTAATTGTGCCATCCAACATGCATCGGGTGAGTTGTTTGCATGATTCGGGACCATCTTGTATGTCATTTCAGAGCTGGGACATGTGTCATCGTATGCCATATTTCATCATTGTCATGCTTTGGTAGAGTTGCACTTTGTTCCTTAGGTTTGGTCCCTTACATTTGTGCATGTTTGCATGTACCTTGTTGCCTCATTTTCATCATATTGGCCACTGATTTGGGTGCGGCTGAGGTCCATCCATCTTGGTTTAAGTCCATCTTGCATTGTGTATGCCATACAATCCATGTTATCGCATGTTCGATCATTGAATTGCATATGCCTCGTTCATAACATTGCGTATGTTAGTGCATTATGTATGCATGCCATATAATCCACGTGCATTGAGTATGCCCTTGATTAGTCCATAGCGTTGTGTATGCTAGTTGCATGCTTGCATGTCATCCTTTGCATGTTTGCATCACTTAGTCGCATTACATTTAGGATTGCATACTAGAGTTGCATTTGTACATGCCATGCCATTCTACTTGTTGCATTGTGTTTGGAATAGGAGTTAGTCCAAACACGGAAAATGAGGGACGTTTCATACTCCAAGTGATGAAACATGCCTCGATTCCCGGTCGCCGACACTCTTGATCACCCATGATGGAGTTGTTGGTTTTAGTTGCTTATATGTGCATTCATGTCCCATTGAGCCGCGCAATTCGACTCCTCGGCCATCATGCATCGGGATGCGTGATTGGTGGCCCGAGGATCGAGGACTACACTTCCTAGAGCTTATGCAATGATGGGGAGAGTGGTCGAGCACACATATGTTGAAAATACCTTGCCTTCTCTCTCTCTTGCCTTTGTTGCAGAAAAAGCAGAAACCAGGAGAATGAGCTGGTCGGCCGACCAAGTTTTCTGGCAGGCCGACCACCATTTCTGGTCTTCACCACCAAGGGTGGTCGACAAGTGGTCTCCCTTGCCCATAGCTGGTTGGTAGCCTTCCCACAGCTTCCCTGGGTGGAGTTTCATCTCTCGGAGCCTCGTGCATTTTTCTGAAATCAATTGCAAACAAAGGCGAGTCGAGACATCGCGATGAATTTCTCGACAAGGCAACTCGGGCATGCATGCATCCTTTACCATTCAAAGCAGAGCTGAGGCAGCCCATTTTACATAATTTTCATGCTAGTTTAGTTAATTTGTTAATTAGCTAGTGTTGTGTAATAATTAGTTAATTCGATTCTGTATTATTTATTCGGACCCTCCGTGAGAGGGCGAAATTTGTAATAAGTGTGCGTGTGTGCGATGCATGTCTTCCAACCCCACGTCTTTCTACCTTTTATTTACCAGCTTATGATGGTTAGTTTTAGGGCATGTTTCAATCAGCATCTATATGTTCGCATGCTTGCATTCATTCATCTGTGTTGCATGCACCGGGCTCGGCGCATCATGCTAACTGCATTGTATTTCAATTCCAAGTTGAATACATGTATCGATTGTTGCATCTCATATGCCATCTTAGAATAGCTGAGCCTATTGTTGTTGCATTTTTTCATGTGTTGCATTAGGCATTCTTAGCATAGTTAGGATTCATGCATGATTTCTAATTAGCTTCTTTCTTTGGCTCAGAGTACTCTGTAAGTGTTTATGCTTTAGCATCCTTGCATGTGTGTGAGTGACTGCCATGATAGCATGCTTACCATGAAACTATGTGCTTATGTGATATAACTGCCTGAACGCCTGTGGGTGAAGGTTGGGTTGCTTGAGTTGGAATAATTCGTCGAAACTCGTGCTTTAGCCTACTTGCGAGTAGCAAACTTCAATCCATTTTCAAAACAAACGGATATGCAATGCTTTGTTCCAACTTAGGCAATCCAGTCTATACTTGTATGCCGTGCGCATCACATAGTAATTCTAGGCTAATAAACCGGAATAAGAGCACATGTGTTTTCAAAAACTCGATATCACGCTTAGTAGTGGCCGATCTTCGATCGGGCGAGTGGGGGTGCTCATGAAATGACCTTCCCCAATTGTACCCAAGTTCCCGAGCCGAGGCAACTTTGGTGATGGCGGACACGTAGCCTTAGGCACGAGTCATGGTTTCCTAAATATTCCCAAAACAAAATATTTAGATGGCGACTCTGTATCTGGCAAAGTAGTCCATGTTTGGCATTTCTTTCTAAAAATCTGTGTTTCAAAATGATTGGCCAGATTTGGACTCTTTGGTGATTTATCGGTCTCGCATTGCACTTTGCGGGATTAGATTCAGAACCGTTACATTTAAGTCCGAACTGTAGTAAGCCCAATGAACAAAACGGGATTTCTCCTGGGACGTTCGGGGACGTTTACACTACCCCGCTGAGTCCTTGGAAGACCTACAAGGAAGTCCATAGTGACATGCTCCCACTTCCACTCGGCAATAGGCAAGGCCGCTAGCCTCTGATGTTCGGCCTTCACTTGCTGACAAGTAAGGCACTTAGACACAAAAACTGCCACATCTTTCTTCATCCCCCGCCACCAAAACTGGCGACCTAAATCACGATACATCTTAGTGCCTCTCGGATGCACCGCAAGGCGTAAATGGTGAAACTCTCAGAGTACTTCCTCTCGGCAAGACTCTGGCACAAACAGACGATCTCGGTATCTCACACTCAGGTCGGGATACACAATCAAACCCTTCTCAACCTTCCCATTGGAGATCTTCTCCCGAAGGGATTCTACCTCAAGGCCACCTCTTTGTGCCTCTAACACTCGAGTCACAAGTGTAGGCTGTGCAACAACAGAAAACAAGGCCACAGCCTCAACGAATTCACCCAAAAGCAAATCAAACTCGCCAAGTGCACCCAACATCTCCCACTCCCGGATGGCTATACAAGCTACATCACTAATGAATTTCCTGCTAAGGGCATCGGCCACAACATTGGCCTTTCCCGGGTGATAGTGCAGCTCAAAGTCATAATCCTCAATAAACTCCATCCATCTTCTCTGCCTCAAATTCAAGTCTCTCTATGTAAACAGATACTTCAGACTCTTATGATCCGAGAACACCTCAAATCTCTCACCATAAAGGTAGTGCCTCCAAATCTTCAAGGCAAAAATTATTGCTGCTAGTTTTAGGTCATGAGTAGGGTAATTCCCCTCGTGTATTTTCAACTGACGTGAGCCATAGGCTACCACTTTCCCCTCTTGCATCAACACACAACCCAAACCCTCTCGTGAGGCATCACAATAAACCGCATAACCCAAACTTCTCTTCGGAATAATCAAAACTGGAGTGGTGGTAAGTCTAACTTTCAACTCTTGGAATGACTTTTCACAAGTCTCACTCCATACAAACTTGACCCATTTCCACGTCAATCTAGTCAATGGCGAAGCTAGCCTGAAAAAATCTTTCACAAACTGGCGGTAATACCCAACTAATCCCAGAAAACTACGGATCTCAAAAACACTCTTAGGCTGTGCCCAATCCTGCACTGCCTCTATCTTGGATGTATCAACAGATATCCCTTCCCCAGAGACTACACGGCCTAAGAATTTAACCTCTCTTAGTCAGAACTCACACTTTCCAAACTTGGCATACAGCTTATGGGCTCTAAGCAACTCAAGCACCACTCTCAAGTGTTCTTCGTACTCCTCCTCCAAAGGTGAATAAATCATAATGTCGTCCACGAAAACGACTACAAAACGATCTAAGAATTCCCAGAATATCTGGTTCATCAAATCCATAAACACTGTCGGTGCATTGGTGAGCCCAAAAGGCATCACCAAAAACTCATAGTGGCCATACCGCGTACGGAATGCCGTCTTCGGAATATCCTCCTTCCTGATCCTTAACTGGTGGTAACCCGATCTCAAGTCTATCTTAAAGAAACAACGGGACCCCTTCAACTGGTCAAACAGATCATCTATACGAGGCATAGGGTACTTATTCTTAACCGTAGCCCGATTCAATTTCCGGTAATTGATACAAAGTCTCAAGGCACCATCTTTCTTTTTAGCAAAAAGGGCCGGTGCTCCCTACGGCGAAGTACTAGGGCGGATAAAGCCCTTATTTCGCAATTCCCGGAGCTAAATCTTCAACTCACTCAACTTGGCTGGGGCAAAACGATAAGGTGTCATGGAAATCGGCTCTGTGCCGGGCACTAAATCAATGGAAAACTCCACCTCTCGATGTGGTGGCAAACTAACAAGATCCTCGAGAAAGACGTCTGAGTACTCACAAATCACTCTCGGCAATACAGTTTGGGTCTCATCATACTCACTACTCATACAGCTAGCGAGAAGACAACTAAGCTCACTCCGCCCTCGCGGATCATACACCGGTGACAACACACTACCAACCTGATCCCCCAAGAAATGGAAACAATCCCCGCTCAAGGTACATACAGTGACCTGGCAGTAATAATCAATAACAACCCGGTATAACGATAGCCAGTCCATACCCAAAATCACATCAAAACCCGACATAGCCATTACTACAAAAGAAAATGGAAGCCGGCGGTCGGCGACCTCTATATCATAGCCCCGACACCCTTGTTTCAAAATTAACTCACCCACAACAGGTGATACAACACAAATAGGAGATGCTAACTGCGCCAACTTCAACCCCAAAATAGATGTAAATGCAGCAGATATAAAAGAATGGGATGCACCTGTATCAATCAACACATTAGCAACCGAGTTGCAAAACAAAAAGGTATCTCTCACAACAGATGGAGCCGGTACAAGATCCTGCGCGGTAACAGTATACACATGTCCTGTAGGCCCCTGATCTACCTGCTCACCTCTTGGAGCAAAAGACTGCTACACAGACTGGGACGATGAAGCTCCCTGATTGGCCTTCGAGGCCTGGACTGACTATGGTGGCTGAAAACTCTACATCTGCCTCGAACCAGACGTGCCAGATGTGCCACTCAACTGCGGGCAATACCTCTTTAGGTGCCCCGCCTGACCACACTGGTAACAAGAGAGCGACTGGCCTCTGCCCTGACTCTGGTTCTGAGGTCGAGCCGAAGATGAAGCTGCTCTCTGCCCTCCTCCCCTCTGCGAGCAAGCTGGAGACTTGTGGCCCAGCTGACCACATTTGTAACAAGTAATGTCTCCCTGACTGCCTCTCCCAGAACCTGCACTCGGCACTGGAAAGGTAGACCTCACAAAAGCACCCAGGGGCTGCT
Source organism: Camellia sinensis (assembly GCF_055761805.1). NCBI lineage: Eukaryota > Viridiplantae > Streptophyta > Magnoliopsida > Ericales > Theaceae > Camellia > Camellia sinensis. The sequence continues at coordinate 217,262,744 of NC_138961.1, forward strand.
GAGGGTTAGAACCCCTCTGCCTCCTACCATCCCCTTGGCCATCCTGACTCATCTTGGAGTCCCTCATCCTCTCCTCCTCCTCGTGTATCATAATCTCCATATGGGCTGCGGCATCCACAAGGCGTCCATACTCCCGGGGTCATGGATCCCCCAACTCTGGTCTTGAGCCCATGCCTCAACTTCCTCTCAAATTCCAGACAACGACGTTCCTCAGACGCCACAAGCTCAGGTGCAAACCTGGATAGACTGGTAAATGCGGCCTCAAACTCGGCCACTGGCATACTCAGCTACTTGAGCTGACAGAACTGGTCCCTCAACTTCTCCCTAACAGCTGGAGACAAAAACTTCTCCTAAAAAACGTCTACAAAGGCCTCCCATGTACCACCAATACGACCCCTCATGAACTTCCACCACTGACTCGCATCTCCCTTCAACTGGAAAGACGCCAAGGTCACCTTCAAAGCCCCGTCTTCGATGCCAAGCATCTCAAACGTCTTCGTCATCTGCTCAAGCCTCTCATCAACCTTCAGTGGTTCTTTCGGATCCCCCACAAACTCGTCCAGATTAGATCTGAAGAACTCCCTCTTCAGAAAGGAAGGCCCTGCCTCAACTACATGGGCCTGGGCTTGATTCTCAGTCTTGAGAATGCCCACAGATTCCCTCAACGCTCCTGCCATCTCGCGGGCTAAGGCGCCCATGGCCTATTGACTTACTGGGTCGGCCACATTGGCCTAGCCAACCCCTTTCTGCTGCGCTGGAATTTCATCTAGTATAGGCATTTCCTGCCTCCTAGGCCTACCTCGCCTACCACCACGTCCTCGTCCTGACATCCTAATAAAGGTAACGAAAACATTAGCACATTCACAAATGTGCCGAAACTATTTCACTCGCGTCCTAATACATGGACAACTGTAATTCATTCCACGTAAGCATATAATCACATAAACATTTACAAATTTCATTTCCGGATAATGATAGTCCTGAGGCGTTACTAGAGTTCCAGTTAGAAACAACATTGATCAAGTGCTTTTCCAACAAGACTCACAGAAACCCAAGGATCCAATCAACATCCTAGAAACCAAATCCCATACCCATATAGTCACATAAGCATGTTATCACATAAGCATATAACATTACACTTAAGTCTCTAACAAGCGAGACAAACCCATTGTGGTACTATCCACTTCCCGCGTACCCAAAGTATTCGAACCTGGTACGCTTTGATACCAAGTTGTAACGCCCTCAAAATAAACCCATAAATCATACATACGTGACATCCATAAACATAGGAGAAATAAACATATTTCCATTCATCAGAGTATTTAATCCAAAGGTATTACATGTTGACAACAAACGTAAATGCCCTGCGGGCTTACAACTTTCCAAGCCAACACTTGGTTACAAAAGGAGAGTACTAACTCAAAACACAAAATAAGCCCTTGGCTTGAATTACATGTAATACACAAAATAATTAAAAAAAAAAATAAGCCTTCAGCTTCTAAAACCTCCCAAGCTAAGTCCTTGGAGGCGGCATAACACCTGCACCTGAAAATGATGTCCCATATAGGGTGAGCCAACGCCCAGTAGAGATATGCTAAACATAATACGAACAATGACTAAAACAAGAGCATTCGATAAATGTTAACACTGGTCAACCAACTTACAACACCATCCAATCCCATGACAAATATGTCCATGTTCATTTTACTTTCCTTTACTTAACAAATTTTGATTTATAAACATGGCTTAGAACCTGGCCAAACAATTCCCATGAGACTACGGCTCATGTTAAAAACCTTTCCAATATCGACAATTCAAATGAATTAAAATTCATAACAAACACTTCCATACTTCACAATAGATACACATATTTGCTGTATCAATGTCATAATAAAACACTTCCATACTTCATAAATGATACACAGATTTGCTGTATCAATGGAGTCCATCCCATATCTCCTCCCAAATAACATCCAGTTTAGGAGTCCATCCCCTATCTTCCCCTAAACTGTGGAATACATTCCCTATCTCCTCCCACACAAAACAATGTATATAAACAATTATCATATACACGATCAATCAATACATAGATTCGATGTATTATTCCAACTGTCATATTCAATGACATATTCAACGTGATTAGTTTCAGTTTTCCCTAATCAACATACAGTGTCTACAACAATCACGACTATCCTCCACCGATAGCCCAAAGCAATTATTTCTAAACAAATAACAAATGCATCGACAGATAAATTATCAATATTTTCAAAAGTGAGTGATTAATCAATCCAACTCTACCATCCTTTCTCATAACTTCCCAATTCCACTATTTCACAATGAAAGTCATTAATTACACTAATGACCCAATAAAACCCAAATATGGCATTTTTCCCCATTCTCCCAATATTGACCCAAAAGTCCAAATATTATCAATAGACCTCAATAACTTCATTTTGAGGCTCAAATACACATATATAGCTCAAAGGAACCAAAAAACCCTCTTTTACATTATAAGGTTTGAAACCCTTACTCCCAAACTTTCCCAACTACAACATCACATCAAATGACTACAAGTTTAGGTCAAAGACCATAAATATGAGTAGTTATCCCTACCTCAAATTCGGAGCCCAAAGGAGAAGGTGAAGAAAATTGAAAGTGCTCCAAATCCCAAGATTTTCGGATTAATGGGTAGCCCAAGCCAAGCTCTACACTTTTTGCAAAGGAACTAAGGTAGAAGATCACTCAAACTAGATCAAACCTTAGAGAGAAGGTGAAATGTAGTGAGAGAAGCTCTCAAAATAGGTTTTGAAAAGTAAGAGAGAGAGTGAGAGTTAAAAAAGTGATCTAAAATAACCCAGCTGCCAACTGATATACGTATGACCCGCTCGAGCGGAGAATAGGACGCTCGAGCATCAAACACAAAAACTTAACCCGCTCGAGCACAAAAAATACCAGCTCGAGCGCCAAGGCACAAAATAAAACACCACCCGCTCAAGCGCAAAAAAGAACCCGCTTGAGCGTAGGTTACACTCTTCCAATATTTATACAGACATTGAACACCCGCTCGAGCGCGACCTCCTCGAGCGTAAGGAAATCCGCTCGAGCGTGAAAAACAAGCCTGCAGTACTTTTGCAGACGCACAAGATGCTGAAAGTGTGCAAACTCCGCTCGAGCGCAAGAAGACCCGCTTGAGCGGATCACTAAAAATCTGGGCAACAAGAGTTGGGACAAAAGCTCAACCAACCTGTTCGAAACACGCCCAAGACAATTCTAAACTCAAATACAAAGAGTTAAAGGACGAAAATGCAACACAGACAACAACAACTATCAACGGAACAGAGTCCGGAATACAGTAAACATGAGAGAAAAACCAGGATCGCTATATTTAATGACATTTTTTAGTCTTGTGGCATTTTGAACAAATGTCATTTGTATTTGTGCCTCGGTAGATACTTGTAAGTGCCACTACATCATGGCTAATAACTTTCAATGATATTTTGATATCATGGTAGATATTATTTGTGGCACTATCAAGTACCATTAAAAAAAGAGTTAGTGACACTTATAAGTGTCATTACACCATCAAGACTAAAACCTTTCAGTGACACTTTAATGTCATGGTAGGCACTATTCGTGACGCTATCAAGTGTCATTCGTGATGATAATTCGTTGTAGAACAATTTGATCCGCTCTTGCGGAGACTCGAACTGCCAACCTTCCACACCATAAACCTTATACACCACACTCTTCCCACTACACCTTTATAGCACCACATGATTATATATGCAACATAAATTATTTATATAGTACATACATCCATATTAATATAAAAGTATATGTATAAACAAAATTATTTTATTGAACATAATTTATGTAAAATAAACTATTTACTAGCAAAATAAAAAAAGACTACTTTTGGTGACTAAAAATATTTTTTTAGCCGCCAATTCTATACTTTTGGCTACTAATTGGTTTTTAGTTGCTAAAAACCTTAACTTTTGCCGACCAAAATCGGATTTGGTCGCCGAAGATGCACTTTTAGCTACCAAAATTTTGGTCGCCAAAAAATTTAATTCCCACCTTAGGATTTTAGTTCTCCCGCGCTAAAATGGCCACTTTTGGCAACTAAACTTATTTTTTAGTTGCAAATTGTAAACTTTTGGCTACTAAAATTTTTTTAGTCACCAAAAAACTTTACTTTTGGTTACTAAAATTTTTTTAGTCGGTAAAACTCATATAATCGGCGGCCAAACTTAGTTTTAGTCGCCAATTGTAAACTTTTGGCTACTAAAATTGTTTAGTTGCCAAAAAACTTTACTTTTAGCTACTAATGCTGTTTTGGTTGCTGAAAACTATACTTTCAGCGACCAAATTTTTTTTGGTCTGAAAATTTAGTCGCCAAATGTGCTTTTTCCTGTAGTGTATATTGAGTTTAATTTATTTATTTTTAATCATTTACTGTATTTTAAAAATTAAAAAAATATATTGGCATTTTTTATTTTTTCAAAAATGCCATTATAAGCTTGGAAAGTTTTTGGCTTAGTGACATTTCTCAAAATACTATAAAACATTTGTTTATGACACTTTTTACCTAAGTGCCATAAAAAGTAATTTGCACCTACCTAATGTTCTGACATTTTTTAAAAAATGTCATTGCTACTAAAGTTTAGTGGCATTTGTTGGTAAATGTCACGAACATAATTTTTTGTGTCATTATTTTATAAAATGTCATAAAATTGATGTGACATTTCTTTATTGAAATGCCACTAAAGCCTTATATGTTTGTGGTTCTGTGGCATTTTTCTAAAACTTTTAATGCCAATTTTTATTTTTGTGACATTTTCTAAAAACATGCCACGAGTGTAGTGTTACTAAAGTGTAAATTTGTTGTAGTGATATTTTTGTTGTAGTGAAGTAACACTTTTTTTAATTGAAATGCTACTAGAACCTTGTATGTTTGAGCCTCTATAACATTTTTCTAAAAAATGCCACAAAATATTTTTTTTGTAATATTTTTTAAGAACATGCCACTAGTATGGTGTCATTAAAATGTGTTTTTGTTGTAGTGACACTTTGTGAGATAGGATTTACTAATAAATATTCCAAAAATTAAAAAATTATTTCAAACGTATTAATTTTTTTATCTCATATTTTAATTAAAAAATTAATAAAACAATCTATTCCTAAACTTAAAATTAGGAGGTAACTTTCCTCAACAACTAATGCATGAGGATGCCTACGTAACAGTAAGACGTGATAATATTACTAAACAAATAAATAAATAAATTGAAAATGAAGCTGAAAAAAATGATTACGGATGCATGAGGATGCCTACGTAACAGTAAGACGTGATCATATTACTAAATAAAAAAAAATTAAAAATGAAGTTAAAAAAATGATTACGGTTTGTTGTGACCATCCTACTGTGTTTGATTGAAATATTTAGAAAATAAAAGAAAAAAATAAGTAAAATTTAAATAAAATATATTTATAAGTCACTTAATTTTACACATATTTTTATTTTATTATTTTTAAAATTTATTCTCAAATCTCCCACTAATTACTAAAATGATGCTTAGAAAATACTTTATCATAAATATCATAGTCTATTAAACCAAAAAAAATTCAATATCCATCAAATAGATGTAGCAAATCAAAATCATAACTATTTACCGTACACACTGACACTCTATATATTCCTTCAAATCCATCCTGAAAAAACAAGTATAATCCAATCTTCATTACAGATTAATCAACCAGACATGGAAGTTACTTTGCCATACATATCTCTCTCTGTTTTCTTTCTTCTTATTGCTTTCAAGTTCTTATCGAAAGCAAGAACACAGAAGAATCTCCCTCCAAGCCCACCGGCTCTTCCGGTGATCGGTCACTTCCACCTCCTCAAAAAACCTCTCCACCGCACTCTCCACCAACTCTCCCAAAACCTCGGGTCCGTCTTCTCCCTCCGGTTCGGTTCACACCTCGTGGTGGTTGTATCCTCACCGTCCGCGGTGGAGGAATGCTTCACCAAGAACGACGTCGTCTTAGCCAACCGCTCTCGCGTCGCCTTCGGCAAGTACGTGGGCTACAACTACACGACCGTCGTTGCGGCCTCCTTCGGCGACCACTGGCGCAACCTCCGCCGCATCATGGCGGTGGAAATCTTCTCCACCAGCCGCCTCAATGCCTTCTTATCCATCAGACAAGACGAAATCAAGCTTTTACTCCTCAGATTGTCCCAAAACTCGTCTCGTGATTTCAAAAAAGTCGAATTGAAATCCAAGTTTTACGAGCTGACCTTCAACATCGTCATGAGAATGATCGCCGGAAAGCGGTATTACGGTGAGGACTTGTCGAACTACGAGGAGGCCAAGGAGTTCCGGGAGCTCGTGATCGAGGCGTTCAAGTATGGCGGTGCGTCGAACCCCGGCGATTTCTTACCGGTTTTACAGTGGATTGATTATCAGGGCTTAGAGAAAAATTTGGGGAGAATTCAAAAGAAAATGGACGCTTTCCTGCAAGATTTGATCAATGAGCACAGGCGTGACAAGAGTAAGAACACCATGATCGATCATTTCCTTTCCCTGCAAGAGTCACAACCAGATTATTATACAGATGAAATCATCAGAGGGCTTATCTCGGTCAGTGTACTCTCTCCATTCATTTTATCAGTATTGATGGAGACCTCAGTAGAATAGCTCTATTGAGCTGACAGTGTAAAAACAAACCAAAAAAAAAAAACTAATAATTCAGAATATTAATTTTAGTACTCTAATAAAATACTAATTACATGACAATGAGAAAAAAAAAAAATTAAGATCAAAACATCATATCACAGTGAGTAAAACTTACTATCAAATTATTAAAACTAGTTTTAGAATTTAAGAATTTAAGGTCCAAAAAATTTTCAACAAAAAAGAAGACAAAACATAGTAAGGGTTGGTTTGGGAAGTGGGTTGACTTTTTGGTTTTTTAGCATTTTTTTGGCTATTTTAGCCTAGGCTAAAAAGTTTAGTTTGGGAAGGACTTTTTGATTTTTTGGCTTTTTTTACTTTTTTTGTGAGAGAAGAGTGTAATGATTATGGATTGGATATGATGTTTTATTTTTTGTGACTAAAATAACCTATTTTGTCTTTTATGACTAAAATAGCCAAAAAAGCTCCATATTCTTCTTCCCAAACGGTGCCTAAGATAAAAGGCAAATTAAAACTGTTTTAGAACTATAAAACAGGTTTGTTATTTTACTACTTTTTTTCCCCTCCCAAATGACGACTCCATCTCTTCCCTCTATTTGGTTATCAAAACAATAATATTACAAATTTGGACTTAATTATTAAAAAATTATTTAAAATTATTATCTTATAATTTAAATTTATTTTATATATAAATCTCACAAATTTAATTTTTACTGCACAAATCATTCACAAAAAAAAATTAGAGTGGATAAGTCTAGATCTCCAACTTATTCGTATACAAATTATTGGTGTAAAAATGTCGGTGGTGGTATTTTTTGTGCCAATTTTATTTTTCTTTTTTTCATTTTAGTGTAATAAAAAATTATTTAAAATTAAATATAGATTAAAGATAAAATAATTAGACCATTTGTCTTTTTAATTTCAATATAATTTATAAAGGCGAATCATTAATAGGATTAAATTATTATAATATGAAAAATTAAAGAATAAAACTAATGTAGTAGAATTATAAGAATCAAAATGTCACAAAAGACAAACTACATAAATTATGGGTATAATTTGTCTACATTATTAATTTATTATATATTATTTTGACATTAATTATAGTGTCAAATAAGTATGATTAATCAAATTAACAAAAATGGCCTCAGGTTTAAGATGAGATTTAGAACAATTTCAACAAACATACTATACCAATTAAGACATAAAACTTGTAAGTGAATTCCATCATTTGACATAAAACTAATCTAATATTGTGTTATTAGTAGTGTATGCTAATATCCATAATATTATTAAATTGAGATCTAACACTTTAAAACCAAATACATATGAAGTTTTACCATCACTACATAATTATGTTGTACTTGGAGCCTTATTGTAAAAATTATGCAAAAATATGATTTCCTTAATTTAATTTATTAACAATTAATGATTAGGTCATGATACTAGGAGGCACCAACACGTCTGCAGTGACAATGGAATGGGCATTGTCTCTTTTGGTGAATCACCCAGAGGTGTTAAAGAAGGCAAGAGTTGAGGTAGACACTCATGTAGGCCAAGAGCGCTTGATTGATGAACCCGATCTCTCAAAGCTACATTACCTTCAAGCTATCATTTATGAGACTTATCGATTATTCCCGGCAGCACCGCTATTGCTACCACACGTATCATCTGATGATTGTATCATAAAGGGATTCAACGTGCCACGCGACACAATCTTGTTGGTTAATGCATGGGCCATTCATAGGGATCCTAAGGTTTGGGATGACCCTACAAGCTTTAAGCCAGAGAGGTTTGAAGATGGGGAAATAGAAGGATGCAAGTTATTGCCGTTTGGGTTGGGAAGGAGAGCTTGTCCTGCGGTTGGTATGGCACAACGCGTGTTGGGTTTGGCTTTGGGATCATTGATTCAATGTTTTGAGTGGGAAAAGGTCAGTGGGGAGACAATTGATTTAACTGAAGGGAATGGGCTTACCACGCCCAAAGTTGAGCCATTGGAAGCCATGTGCAAAGTGCGTAACATCATGAGCAAGGTTCTCTGTGAAGATACAAATGATGTTTGAGCAACTTTTTTATGAAACGTTTATGATATGTTCCACGTGTTATTTGTTGCTTTATCTTTTGGTTTTTTGCTATGATGTTTGTGATAAGGAAAATAATATATAAGTCCACTTTTTAAATCTATTTTCTAAACCTAATGATGTGTAAGTTATATAATTGGTTGATGATTAGAGGAGACATGAAAGAGTGTGTTATTTTTAATATTCGAATTAATTATTACATCATTATGTTTGAAAGATGAGTCTAATTTTTAGTTTTGAATAACAATGCTCTTGTGGTAATGAACAAGGCAAAGATTGATTTTTCCAATTGAGTTAAAAGGGAAAATATGAAGTAATTGGAAAATAAGAAAAAAATTATATGCAAATTAGTAAAAGAAATGAATATCCACACCAAACTGATTCTACCTATACAAACAAGCCTTCAAAAAATTTCATTAACATATGAAGGGTTCACTTTAAATTTTTTGATTCTTTTGAACCTTAATCTATGAATCAAATCCTAATCGCGATCGATGATTCTTAATTTTTTTTGAAACTGAAATCAAACCACCCCCTTAAAAAAATCAAACCAAATAGTAGGTTTTTAATTGGTTCAGACGATTTTACTGTTTAACTTCTTCTTCTTCTTCTTTTTTATTTTTTATTTTTTTTAACACCCTATTTAGAGTCCATTATTTGTTTTGATATTTGTTTGCTATCCAAATTACGTTGGATTCCAGTGTCATATGATCGCATTGCTTGGGCTCATGTAATATGGATTCAAATAGTACAACTCCAAATGATATTGGGACTAATATTATGAGTCAAATAATATTTTGCATAGATCAGGATTAAATTTTTTTAAAAACAACTTTCAGTAAAATCAAAATTTGGAAATTTGATTATAAATCATGATTTTTTAACTAAAAAGTTTTGCAATTAAAATTTTTTAATAAAACAAAAATTTGGAGAATGGGTTAGAAAACATAATTTGTTAACAAAATAGGCTAAGAAATCTTAACAAAAAAAATTGAAAGTTTATTTATTTATTTTAGTAAGTACGAGTTTGATATTGTTTTTCATTTTTTATTTTCAATTCTAAAAAACACTCATACTTTAAAAAGAGTAACCCAACTTTATTTTATTTTTTGATAAATTATACTGATCTCTCGTGAAGTTTAAATAAAATATTGTAAATTTTACAATTTTAGCATAATTATATCAAATTCCCTCAATATTTTAATTTACATAATATTTAGGCCTCGTTTGGGAACAGACTTTTTTAGTAACTTTTTGGCTAAAATATGATGTAAAAAAAATTAATATGTTTGGAATGACTTTTTGATTTTTTACGAAAAGATGTGCAAAAAGTAGAGAGAAAATGAAATCTTTGACTTTTTAATATAGGTTGTTAGTTTTTTGGGTTTTTTTAGTGACTTTTGGCTTTTAGGCTAAAAAAAGTCAAAAAATGATGTTGCCAAACAAGGCCTTAGTCTTATTTTCATCAATAATTCATTAGTTCGAACTAATTTGGACTCACTTCCGTGATTTAAACCATTTATTTTATACAACTAATTAAGGAAATTATTCATGCAAAAAAATTAAGGGTAAATTACAAATACACCTCCTGAGATTTGTTTAAAGTACAGATTGTCTTCTATGGTTTGAAAAATTACAAATACTCCCTTATTAGAATTTTTATTTAACAGAATTAGCTAAAAAAAACAAAATTTATAATTGCTTTCTTATACAATAATAAAATTACCTAAATTATAAACTAAAATACATTTATAATATCATTAAAAACAGTTAATTAACTTGATGATTTATTAACAAAATGAGCATTTGTTATGAAATTAGAAATCTCAGGGTATAGTGATTCCAGTTTTTACCCGTCACTTGTCGTATTCCAGACTTGGGTTCGTATGGTTTTGAATGGTTATTCATATCTTGTTTCACTTGTTTTCCCTCTGTTTTGATTATCAGGTTGTAATTGTGCATTTGGAACAAGTTGGTTGTTTGTTTTTCCAAATCTATGATGCCCAGATTTTTGGCTCTTGCGCTCGAGCGGGCTTCATAAATTTTGCTCCTCCGCGCGAGCGGCCATCCTTGCACTCGAGTGGGATTTGTCAACTCTCAGTATTTTAGTAGGTCTGCAAATACTAGAAAAGTGTATTGAACGCTTGAGCGTCCAGTTTCACGCTCGAGCAAAACTTTGTGTCTGACGCTCAAGCGTTACTTTCCACGCTCGAGCGGACTGCGTGTATAACAGTCTGTGAAGATGATGTTTTTGTTCACTTTTTCATTTCTGTCTCTCTCTCTAAAACTCTCAAAAACTCCAGATCTAGAGTTTCTCTCTCTAAAACTCACTTTCTCTATTCGATTTCACCTAGATCTGTTGATCTCTTCACCTTAGTGCCTTTGAAAAAAATGTAGAGTGCTTCAAGATCTTCATTTTGATCTGAACAAACTTGGATTTCGGTGTCTTTGGAGTTTCAACCTTGCTTTGCTCATCTTCTCTTCTTGAGGTAAGGATTTTTGAGCTTCTCCTCAATACCTCTTTATAGAAAAACTTATGGTATTTTCATTATGTTAAAAACCATAGTTGGTGGTTGTTTTTGTTAAAAATCATATGGGTGGATTTGGGTTTAAAATGGTAAGTTTGTGGGTTTGTGTATAATTGGTTGTGGGTTACAAATCATGTTTAGAATGTAAATTGGGAAGGTTTGGTATATCATTTATTGACTTGGTTTAACGTTGAATAGAAATGGGGTGTAGCTCGGCTTTTTCGCGCCTCGTTTCGGAGAGCTCAAATTGGTCCTACAGTTTGGACTCCTGTCACGGTTCTGAATCTAATCTCACAAAATGTAATGTGAAACTGATAAACACCAAAGAGTCCAATCCGGCAAATCATTTTGGAAAATTGATTTGAGATCAAATAATGCCAAAATTGGACTGCTTTCCCAGATTACAGAGTTGCCACCTAAATATTTTATTTTGGAAAAATTTAGGAATCCCTAACTCGTGCCAAAGGCCACGTGTCTTTCATCACCAAAGTTGCCTCAGCTTGGGAACTTGGGTACGAGAGGGGAAGGTCCTAAAATGAGCACCACCGCTTGTCCGATCAAAAAATCGGCCTCTACTAATCATGATATGTTGTTTTATAAACCTCATGCGTTCATATCCAGTTATTAGCTAACTTTACTATGTGACACGCGCGCAAGCAAGTATAGACTAAATTGCAAGAATTGCAACAAAACAACTCATGTTTGCTTTCGAAAATGGTTTGTTTTGCCACCCTCAAGTGGGCTAAAACGCAGATTTGCCACCAAATAGGATAGGCTTAAAACATGATTTGCCGCTTCGCAAAGTGGGCTTAAAACATACATTTGATGAATTGTTCCAATTCAAGCAACGAAGCCTCTATCCACAGGCATTCATGCAGTTTAGCATTTAAGCACATAGCCTCATGGCAAGCATGCAAATCATGGTAATATGGCAATCACATTCATGCAAGTATGCTAAAGCATAAAGACTTACTGAGTACTCCAAGCCAAAACAAAAACTAGTTAGAAAAATGTATGATCTTAACTATACAAGATGCCTAATGCAACACATGCAATGATGCAATTAATAGGCTCGGCTACTAATATGGCATGTGATTTGATTCAATTTGATAACATGCGATAAACACGTATTCAAAGAAGTGTATTGAAATTGTGATGCAGTTTGAATAATGCGCCGAGCCTCGGTGAATGCAAGACAAATGAATGGATGAAAACATGCGAGCATAAGGTATGCTAATTGAAAATGTCCCTAAACTAACTATCGAAAGCAGTTAAATAAAAATGAGAAGGACGTGGGGTTGGAAGACATGCACACACGCACGCACACTTATTACAACATTATGCCCTCGCGAAGGAGGGTCCGAATGAATAAGCTAACTAGCTACACTAATTAAGCTAATTATTACAACACTTGAAACTAATTAACTAACTTATTCTAAGTTAATTAATTACAACAGATCATAATTGAGTAACTAGTTACACTAACTAATTAAGGCAATTAAATGGCCTCGAGGGCGAGGGAGACATGCATGCTCGGTTAGCTTCCTCCCGAAAATCCACCGCCTTGCCATCGGCTGCCTCTGTTTGCACTCATTTAATCTCTGAAAATTGCACAAACTTCCAGAACACTTCTGCCCCACCTCAGGAACATTCTGAACAAACTTTTCATTGATGGTTGGTCGGCTACAATTGGTGGCTGTCAGCCACTGCTGGTGGCCGGTCGGTCACTATTGGTGGCTATCAGCCACTACTTTCTTGGAATTCTCCTTTTTGCTGTAACAGAGAGCAAACAGAGGCAAAACAGTGTATTCCAAGGAATATATGTATGCACTGCTACCCTCCTTATCATTTCGCAAGCTCGAAGGAGTGTAGCTCTCGACTCTCAAGCCACCAACCAAACATTTTCATGCATGATGGCCAAAGAACCAAGCTTGTGCAAGGTCAATGAATGCATAAACAAGACCAAAACAAAACCATCACCCTATCATGCATGATCAAGGGTAATGATGACCAAGGAAAATGACACATTTCATCACTATTGAGTATGAAATGTCCCATTTGCCTCGTGTTCGAATTAACGTCCGATCCGAACACATGCAATGCAACACGAAAGATGTTTTATCTTGCTTCTTTTACTTGTTCATTTTTGTTTACTCATTTTAGCTTACCAATCCATTCTTTAATTGATTAGTTCAAAAGGTAAGTGTCCTCTAATGGAAAGAGGGCTTAAACCACAAGTGCCTTGAGCATGAAAGAGACCTCATGTCGTTGGTTAGTAGAAACCCTTAAAAGAGGATTAAAATCATTAAGCACAAGTTTCTCAATTCCACACTCAAGCCAACCAGGGGTTCAAAGCTACTTTCGAAACAAATGAAAGAGTGAAGAATGGAGGAAGATTGTAGAGATTTAAAGTGCTGAAATTGTATGTAAGACAACACTAAAGCACGCAACCAACATAAGCAAGTGGTATCCAAGGCCTTACATCACCCAACTAGTGAAACCATTACACTATAGGCATGCAATACAAAGCTCAAAAGGCACAAACACTTTAAAACAGTCCTAAGACAGCCTAAAATGAGTTCTAAAACATGCTTAAACTAAGCTAAAGATAGCTAGAATAAGAGGCTAAAACATAGCACAAATCTAGACTCTTAAGCACAATTGCACTACAAACATACAAAGCAAACCTCAAAGGACCAAACCAGCCCAAAACAGAGTTAAAACCAATCAAAACAATGGCTAAAACATGCTGAGATTAAGGTACAAAATGCTAGGAAAACATGCTCACATGTTAGCTTACAAACAAGACTCAAGACACAACTCTTAAAAGCAATGAAAGAGTGAAATAAATGAGCATGTGACAGAGCTATATACACTGAAATTACATGTAAAATGACACTACCACGTGCAATCATATCAAGCACTTCATGCTAAAAGCCTTAAAATAATGAGCTAGTGAAGGCCATTACACTATAGCCATGCAATACAAGCCTCAAAGGACTTAACCAGCCCAAGTCAAAGCTAAAACATGCCAAAAAAGTAGCAAAAACATGCTGAAAATAAGCTAAGTTAAGCTACAAAAACATGCTACCATGTGAAGCTAACTAGGCATGCAAACAAGACACAAGGAGGGGAGGCTAACCCCTCCAATTTTGGACTTCAAAACATGCATTCCACCACTGAAATAACTCTGAATTTCAATGGTTTAAAGGTCCAAAAAGTTTGATTTGAAAGCCTTGAAAGATAGCACAAAAAGCTATACAAGCTAAGGAACAAAAGGGAGAGACAACCCCCTAACACAAAATAGGCTCAAACCATCATTTTTAGGATTGAAAAACATAGGTTTTTGTAGTTGAAAAATAGTTCAAAAACAGTGTAAAAAGATGGCAAAACAAGTTATGCAAAACAAATTTTAAAGGTAAGCACACTTTAGGCACAAATGAGGCACCAAATCAAGCTAAAAATACCTTCCAAAGCTCAAAGTAGGTCACAAGGAATCTCAGCCCAAAGATAAGCAACTTTGGGCAAGGATGTCTAGGCAAACTAGAAGTGTTTCTCTACTTGTATGCACAAAAGGGCAAGAGAGAGAGAAATCTAGAGAGAGGGGATTATAGAGAGAGAGAAATTTTAGAGAGAGAGGCTCCCAAACTTTCTAACCTTGCAATATGAGAGATATGGCTTCTATATATAGAGAAATACAAGCCTTAGTCGAAATATCTGATTTAGAGACAGCTGGAGCTTGTGGAAGACAACTGGAGGTAAATATCTACAAAATCTGAGCTTTTTCATTGGTGGCCGGTCGGCCAGAAGTGTGTATTGTCGTCCACTGATGGTGGTCGGTGGGCCGCCAAAAATCTGCTTTTAGGCCCGACTTCAAACGGGCATAACTCCTTCATCCCCCTCTAGTACCTAAGTTCCCGAGCCGAGTCAACTTTGGTGATGACGGACGCGCGGCCTTTGGCACGAGTCAGGGTTTCTTAAATTTCCCCAAACAAAAAATATTTAGGTGGCGACTCTATATCTGGCAAAACAGTCCATTTTTGGCATTATTTGATTTAAAATAGATTTTCCAAAAAGTTTGCCGGATTTGGACTCTTTGGTGTTTATCAATTTCACATTGCACTTGTGAGATTAGATTCAGAACTGCGGGAGTTCAAACTGTAGGGCTTCTTTCGAGTTCTTCGAAAGGGGGCACGAAAACGTTGAGCTACACAGAGCTTGAACAACTTTGTTTGCATTGTTTTTGCTTCAGAACACAAAACAAAGTTTTGCACAAAATTGAGGCACAAGCGGCCTTCTCTAGGCCTGGCCAGGCTTCATTGAGGCTCGGTCGGCCTCAATGTTTGGTCAGTAGTGTATTTTTGTAGAAAGCAGAGGGCAGTGGCTGAGGTGAAACAGAGCAATCCTGGGGTAGACAAAGTCGTTCTTGAACATTATGCATGTGCATGCATGCGACCCTTGTGCATCCCCACTTACATTATGATCGTTGTTGTAATTACTTTAATATTGCTTGTTGTAATTAGTCTCATTAATTATTAAGTGTTGTAATAATTTTTTTTTTTTTTGCCTTTTTGTAATTGTTGTAATTAATTATAGCGAGTTTACTTATGTTGGTTATCCTTGTTGTAATAGCGTAGTTAGCTAGTTAATTAGCCTCGGTTATTTATTCATTCGGTTTTGTAATAATTAATTTAATTCGGACTTTGATTTGCATCTTTTTGCATGAGGGCAATGTTGTAATAAGTTGTATGTCTTCCAATCCCACGTCTTTCTCTCTTTTACGTACTCGCTTACGATAGTTAGTATAAGGCATCACGTTTCATTAGCATTTTCATGTTTTGCATCCATTCGTATTGTATGCATATAAGGTTCGGCTCATTATGTTAACCCGACATCAATGTTCAAATTCATTACTTGAATATGGGCCTTATTGCATGTCTATGATTGAAATCATATGCCATGCTCATAGCCGAGCCTATAAAAAATACATAACGTGTGCGTTGTATTAGTCATACTGCATTAATTAGGAACATGCATATTTTTCTAATTTTTTTGCTTTGTTTTGGCTCGGAGTACTAGGTGAGTAAATTTATTGCTTTAGCATGTTACATCGAATATTTATGTTGCCATATCAAGCATAACTACCATGAGGTTAAGTGCTTAAATGATATAAATTTTTGAATGCCTGTGGATGAAGGCTAGTTGCTTGAACTGGGACGGTTTGAGTAAATGTCCATTTTCGCCCACTTTCTCAAGTGGCAAATTCAAAACCATTTTCAAACAAAACATGCAACCAAATGTTCCAAATCTTGCAAAATAGTGTATATTTGTGTACACGTCACATAGTAAAAATAGCTAATAAAATCGGAATAAGAGCATATAATGTGCATAAGAATCACATCATGATTAGTAGAGGCCAATCTTTGATCGGGCGAGTGGGGTGGTCAATTCATGACCTTCCCCTCTCGTACCTAAGTTCCTGAGCTGAGACACTTTGGTGATAACGGACTAATGGCCTTTGGCACGAGTATCGAGTTTTCTAAATTTTCTAAAATATTTAGGTGGCAACTCTGTAATCTGGCAAAGCAGTCCATTTTTGGCATTTGATTCAAACATTGATTTTCCAAAAAGATTTGTCGGATTTAGAATCCTTTTGTGTTTTCATTATTTCACATTACACTTATGAAATCAGATTTAGAACCACAAGTAGAGTCCGAACTGTAGGGCTATTCGCCTTCCGAAAGGAGCGTGGAATGTTAAGCTACAGTTTCTGGCGACTCTGCTGGGGAAATAGAGAACTTGACTTGAAACTCATAATGTGAATTTTTATTCACACTTATATGTTCTTTGTATTGCATTTGCATTAGTACGCTTAAGTCACTGTGTTTGCCACATGCTATTCCTTGACAGTTTGCCTGAGGCTTGCCTAAAAAGCTCTCCAAAAGGCTGACCGGTCATGGGCTCTGCCATGTTGGGAACACAACCCTTGGATCTAGATTACTGCCATACCGCTTGATCCACCTTTCACTTTTCGGTGTTTGGTGTGAGAGGTATATTAGGTATTCTTGTTGAGGTACGCTTTTGACTAATTTGACCTAGTTGCATATAGTGAAGCTATAGTGACTATTCCAACTTAGGACAGGATGCCACCCATTTGCAGGATTGCATGAAACCATTTGGTTGAATTAGTGTAGCCTAGATCATGCCAAAAATCTAGGATAGGGTAACCTTACCCCCCTCATAGGGGTGTTTTGGTTCGTTTACTTGATATGTGCTTTTATAGTGAGACTGTACAGGATGGTTCGTATCGGTAAAGTTTGAGAACAGAGTTCAGTGGGAATTACAGTTCAGATGTGTATTTTGACTATTGTGAATTGGGGTCGAAGTGCTGTATGATTTTGATTTTGTTTTTCTTTTTTTCTTTTTGCTAGGTAGTTTACTATCATAGCTTTAGAAAGACCTGATATTTCTTAAGTTGTGTGGACTCGTTTTGGCAGGTTGTGTAAAGCTCGAGACCTTGTTGGTGGTCAACCCGTGCTAGTCTCGCTTCCCCTAGTTGCTCGATAGAGAAGAAACAGATGGTCAGTAGCCTCAGTACAAAGCACTCCACAAACACCTACCTATTCTCAAGCAATCAGTTCACCAACATAGTTCACCTAGATTAGCAATGGCATAGAACACAGCACCAAACACAGAGGACTTCGCTGCCATGATGCCTGCCGTCTAAAGGACTATGGACATTGTAAACCAAAGGATGGTTGCATAAGATAAAGTTATTGCCAATCTACAACGTACATCTGGAGCATCAACATCAACCATGCATCCGACCTCGGCTGCCCAGCCAAACCCAGATCTACCCCCGCCAGTAGAAAATCTACCAGTCCTAGATCCTCAGGACATGTTTCCCCCGGCTCCAGCTTATAGACCTCCGGTTCAACCTCCCCCTCGGATTTTTCCTTTTGATATCAATGAAATTGATCCAGCCTTGGTCAAGATTACTAGAATGGAGAAAGCATTGAAGAAATCTCAGGGCTTCAACTCTATTTCAGATATCGAAGATGGGTATACTAAGGGTTCAGTCAGATTACCGAAAAAATTTAAAATTCTTTACATCGACAGATTCGATGGGAGTGGGGATCCAATCGTGCATGTCTGGTTGTTTTCGGATGTATTAAGGCCCATGGGTTTGTCTCGGGCATAAAAGCTTTCGTTGTTTAAGAGAACCCTATCTGATGTGGCAGCCATCTGGTACGCTAAGTTTGAGGACTTTACAAAATGAAATTGGGAGGAGCTATCTGAGGCGTTTGTCAATCAGTACTCATATAACACCTAGATAGAAGTAACCATTAGTGAGCTGAAGGCTACTACCCAGAACCCCAAAGAATTATTCATCGATTTTGTTGCCCGATGGAGAGCCAAGGCATCCTAAATGACAAATAGGCCTACCGAGAGAGAACAAGTTCAACTAGAGGTCCAGAACCTTAAGCCAGACATGCTATAGAGAATGATAGTTGCACCGCTGTCCACATTCGCTTCTCTATATGAGTTGGGGGTTTAGATTGAGAGTGCATTCAAAAAGGGCATCATCCATAGAATAAGTGAACCCGGAACCCGCAAGAAGGCTGTTCTCTCGGAATACCAATGCTAGCAGTAGCACTATTTTGTGGCCTATAGATGTCAGCAATGTCGTTACGATAGCCAAGATGGCTGATCCTTTTGCTACTGCCATAACCTCACAACCTTCACAAAATACAAGTCCACCCCAAAATCGAAGAGTTTTTACTCCCCTCCATATGAGTCCAACCCATGCCCTCAAGCTGCTAATGCGAAAGGGGCACCTCAAGCCTTACGATCCTCGTCCACGTCCAGACCCATTGCCATCCAAACATGACCCTACCCAGTATTGTATTTTCCACCAGCAACATGGCCATCCCATGGACATGTGCTACTGTCTACATCATGAGATCTAGGATCTCATTGACAAAAAAGTCATCGTCCCACCTTCCAAACGCAACGTGACAACCAACCCACTCCTTGCATGTAACCAAGTCCCTCTACCCAGAAATATTAACCACATCCATACACTACCACCCACCTTCAACCCTAGCACATACATTACCTCATCCCACTTACCAAAACCGAAGGTGGTCATTCCGAAGGGCACAGACATGTGCATGATGGATTTGACATCACAAACCCAACCCAAGCCCATGACAGTAGAAACGGAGAAAGAGAAGAATGCACTAAAGACAAGGTCGCCTGATACCCATGTCATAAAGAAGGAAATCTCACTCGCAGAGGAGTACGATCTCGGTTTATATATTGTGGCCATCGATTAGTCGAAGCCAGTGGTCATACTGCAGGACTTTCTCAACATCAATGTTATAGGGGAAGACCAAATGGGGCAGAATCAGAATGAGTGGCCCAAGCAAGGCCTGAATGATTTAGCAAACCTAAAGGAGGATGTAGTAGAATTAGAAGAGGATCTGGAGGATCTCTACTTCTTTGAGGAAGAAGATACAAGCTGTGTACAGATAGGATTGTGGGACCCGAGCCAGCCAGAAACAAGCAATGGTTGGTTGAGCGAGGAAGAGTTCGATGTAGAGGAGCAGACATGAGAGAACAGGAAAGAAGAGAAAGTTGTTGTTAAGGGTAAGGTGGAGGATGCACCTCTTATTGAGAAGCAACAGGCACTGGAATAGTTTCAAAAGGAAAAGATAGAGGAGATCCGAGCAAAGATAGCTCTAGAACAAGGCAAAGGAAAAGGGAAAAAAAACCCAAAACAACGGTGGGTGATGCCTAGATAACCAGAAAAGTCAAATGGGATCCCAATGACTGAAAGAGGCTGTTGTGGAAACTCAGAAAGTACCAGGATGTTGAAAACTGAGCTGTGGTAGAAGAAGAATGGTATGATGATAGGGAGCGTGATGTTAATATGCTCCAGATGGAACCCAATGCCAGTCCGGTCATGACTTCGAGAGAGTGGTGGGGAGACAGCGACCTAAGTCATGCATACACTGATGAAGGTTGGAAAGTTGATACCCCATATGACACTTGGTATATCGGTGAGATCAATCACATGACCCGAAGCAGTCGGTACTTCAAACCCACAGCGTTAGACCAGCTAGAGACCTCTAGAAAAGAAGCTGAGAGGGCAAAAGCGAAACATACTGAGGAAAACATGGTCTTAAAACAACTCAAGAAAATTCAGGCTGACATATCCATTTGGGGACTGAGAATGGCGTCTTAGGAGCATAGGCAAGCCCTGCTCGAAGCAATAAACTGAACCAAATTGCCCATTGACACCACCGCTGACCAATTGGTGTCGTTGGTCACGTTTGGGGACGTTACGCCAGTAATATCCTTTACAGATAAAGAATTGCCTCCCGAGGGCGCTAACCATAATAGGCCTTTGTATGTAACCTTGGAAAGTGAAAAAAAAAAAAAAAGATTCCAGTGGTGTTAGTAGATACCGGATCGGCGATCAATGTGTGCCTAGTGAGAACTGCCTATGCCATTAGTTTGAGGCTGATTGACTATACACCCACGACCCAAGCTGTTCGGGCTTATGATGATACAAGCCGGGACATCATGGGAACGTTCAAGAGCAATATCCTAATCGGCCCGTCTGAACATGAGGTGGAATTCCATGTCATGGATGTTCCGGCCACATTCAACCTACTACTAGGAAAGCCCCGGCTACATCAGATGAAGGCGGTATCGTCAACGGTACATCAGTTAGTAAAGTACCCCTTCAAAGGCGGGATCGCCACTGTATACGATAACTCTACGATCCATCCTCCCCAAGGAACCACTGCACCATTATTGGAAATCATACATGGGGAAGAGGACGTGTTCTTTTCCGGCTTCTCTCTAGCAGAAGCCCGGTTGGTCCAAACCATCACGGCAGAGGGTAGTGGAGATTACGTGAGTATGCAATCCATATACATGATAAACAAATAGAGGCATATGCCTAGGTCGGGATTAGGCCGAAGTGGCAGGTAGGGGGTACTGTTACTAAAAAGCTGAGTCACAACGCTCATACTTTCGGGCTGGGATACAAACCTACTGCTATAGATTGGCAAAGAAAAGGGCAGGAGCTGAGAGAAAGACTAAAGGCAAAGAGGACTGGAAAGCAATATGAGTTAGTCCACAAACCTATATGGGGAACCCTGAATGGACGCTTTGTCTGTCAAGGGGAAGATTTCCCATTCTGTGGATTCCTGGAGCCTTGGTACGACTGGGAGACAAAGACTAGCTATCCTGGGTTCGCGATCTTCTTCGGGCACCAGTTACTAAAAGAGGAGAATGAGTAGGCGGACCTAAGCACTGGTTCAGATCGAAGCAGGACTGTAAACTTAGACATCGAAGAGGAAGAGCTGTTGGGAAAAACACTGGCTGACTTACTGATGAGTTCCATTGCTGAAGCTGAGACCACCAACTTGGGGGATAGTTTTACTATCTCAATGATCGAGGATACCCCAGCAACGGATTTCTCCAATCTTATTGTGGATGCGTCTGAGGCTCCACGCCTGGTCTGGAAGTTTAAGTAAGGCGTCATCAACAGTTCTGAATCAGATAATGAGTTCGAATCTGATTCCACTGAGTCTATGGAGTCGGAGTCAGATTCGAGTTCCTCGGGGTCTGGTACTTTTGGGAGTGGTGTCCAGGTCGTCTCTTAGCTTTTCTTTTGAGTCCATTATAACCGAAGATCCGGACTTTTTGAATGGAAATGCTATGAATGTTGCCTACTTCTCTGTGCCTTTGGTTTGTTGTACTAATCTTAATTTTCAAAATTTTGACATAAACGAAGAGAAAGAAATTCCTCGGGTTTTCAAAATTTTGGTTGATCATGAGGAGGAGAGGCATGTGAAGCCCTGTACAAATGAAATTGTATCAATTAACGTGAGTACTGAGGAAGATCCTCACTTCCAGATCGGGTCTATGTTGTCTTCGGAGGAATGCGAGCATTTAATCGATTTATTAAAAATTCAAAGATGTTTTCGCGTGGTCCTACGAAGACATACTTGGAATTGATCCTCAGATTGTACAGCACCGAATCCCTCTTGACCTTGAGGCCCGGCTGGTTAAGCAAAAGCTGTGTAGAGTTTGCCCAAATTAGGCTTTGAAGATCAAGGTTACCAAACAGATTGAGGCAGAATTCTTACTTGTGTTTGAGTACCCAACGTGGTTGGCCAATAATGTTCCAGTACCAAAGAAGGATGGCAGAATCAGAGTCTGTGACGACTTTAGGGATCTGAATAAGGCTAGTCTGAATGATGATTTTCCATTGCCGCATATTGATGAGTTAGTAGACTTCACTGTGGGCCATGCATTGTTCTCGTTTATGGACGGGTTTTTGGGGTATAGCCAGATCCTGATGGCACCCAAGGATAGGGAGAAGACCGTTTGCATTACTCCGTGGGGGACCTATTGCTACCGAGTCATGCCATTTGGGTTGAAGAATGTCGGGGCCACTTATCAGAGGGCTGTAATTACCATCCTGCACAACATGATCTACAAAGAGGTTGAGATGTATGTGGACGATATGATTGTCAAGTCCAAAGATCGAGAGGGCCACTACACCGCCTTGGCAAAATTCTTTTAGCGGATCAAAGAGTATAGATTGAGATTGAAACCGCAAAAATGCACTTTCGGTGTAACAACAGGAAAAATATTGGGATTCTTAATTACACAGAGAGGAATTGAGGAAGATCCTTCCAAAATCAAGGCCATCTTAGAAATGCTACCACCAAGGACTAAAAAGGAGGTGCGCGGCTTTCTGGGTAAAGGGCAATTCATAAGGCCATTTATTGCAAAATTAACCTTGACTTGTGAACCACTATTTGGTCTCCTAAAGAGAGGAAAGAAGTTCCAATGGGACGATCGCTGTCAGTTCGCTTTTGAATAGGTCATGCAGTACCTGCAGAATCTGCTTGTGTTATCATCGCCAGAATCGAAAAAATCGCTGATCTTGTGATGAACTCAGCCATGGGGTGTATGTTAGCTTAGGAGTCAGAGGCCAAGGTAGAGAAAGCCGTTTACTACTTGAGCAAGAAAATGCTAGATTACGAGACCCATTACACTCCCCTCGAGAACTCTTGTCTAGCCTTGGTATGGGCTACCCGGAAGTTGAAGCGCTACCTGTTAGCTCACTCTGTAATCCTGGTTTCGAGATTAGATCCCATCAAATATCTCTTTGAGAAACCAG
Organism: Camellia sinensis; assembly: GCF_055761805.1. Classification (NCBI taxonomy): domain Eukaryota; kingdom Viridiplantae; phylum Streptophyta; class Magnoliopsida; order Ericales; family Theaceae; genus Camellia; species Camellia sinensis. Next base: position 217,286,259 of record NC_138961.1, read on the forward strand.
CGCTTCCGGGTAAGCTAGCCCGTTGGTTGCTTCTTCTCTGTGAATTTGATCTCACATATGTTACGCGCAAGTCTGTTAAAGGGAGAGCTATAGTGGAATTCTTGGTAGATCACCCAGTAGAGGGGAATGAAATGGTGGAGTACCTTTTCCCAGATGAAAATATTCTGCAAGTAGAAGAGAAAATGTGGACAATGTACTTTGACGAAGCAACCAATCAGTACGGTTATGGGATCGGTGTATTGCTGATAGCACCGGATGACTCCCATAAACCTTTAGCTTTCAAACTCCGGTTCAAAGTATCCAATAACGATGCAGAATATGAGGCATGTATTGCTGGTTTAGAAACTGTCCTGGAACTAGGGGCAAAAAGGTTGGACATCATTGTGGATTCGAACTTGGTTGTGTCTTAAGCCAACGGAGATTGGCGGGTTAAAGAAGAGAAAATGAAGGTTTTATCATCAGGTCTTGGATATGCTAATCTCGAGGTTTGAAAAGTTAGCATTTACCCATCTCCTAAGGGAAAACAATCGATTCACTGATGTACTAGTAACTCTATCTTCCATAGTAGACTTTACATTGGGAGTCAGGATGCGTCTGATCATTATTGAACAGAAGTGCACGCCGGCCTATGAAACCATTATTGCGATAGATGAGGCTTCAGACAAGAACCCTTGGTACTATGATATCTGGAATTTCCTAGAAAAAGAGGTGCATCCACCAAGAGAAAATGCCAAGGACAAAAGGGGAATACGACGTCTGGCCGTCCAATTTATCATCTGTGGAGGCAAACTATACAAAAAAGGCCATTTGGGAATGCATAAGCTATGTGTGGAGGAAGAAGAATCCAAACGCCTTATGGAGGCCATCCACAGAGGAGAGTGTGGAGCCCACATGAACGGTGTGATGCTCGCCCGAAAATCCTTAGACAAGGCTACTACTGATCAACTATGGAAGAAGATTACATTGGTTTTGTTCGGCGATGCCACAAGTGCCAGATTCATGCCAATCGCATGAACATTCCGCCGTCGAAGCTCTATAACATGACTTCACCATGGCCATTCTCTGTTTGGGGGATAGACGTTATCAGCGCAGTTACGCCAAAAGGGTCAAACAGGCATAAGTTCATTTTGGTAGCAATCGACTACTTCACGAAATGGGTGGAAGCCCAGTTCTACTCTATGCTAAAAGCATCGCATGTGGCTGAGTTCATCAAAAACAACATCATATGTCGGTTTGGAGTTCCGAATGAGATTATCTCTGATAATGAGTCACACTTCAAGAAAGAAGTAATAGACTTACTGTAGACCGCCCGAACTTCCTCCGCGCACCCCCCTTTCGGAGAGGGCGCGAATTGGGTTCTTACTACTACCGTTCGGACTCCTATTACGGTTCTGAATCTAATCTCACAAAGTGCAATGTAAAACTGATAAATCACCAAAGGGTTCAAATCTGGCAATTGGTTTTGAAAAATCAATTTTGAATCAAAAGCGCCAAACATGGACTGCTTTGCCAGATTTCAGAGTCGCCACCTAAATATTTTGTTTTGAAAAATTTAGAAAACCCTGACTCGTGCCTAAGGCCACGTGTCCGTCATCACCAAAGTTGCCTCGGCTCGGGAACTTGGGTACGAGAGGAGAAAGTCCTAAAATGAGCACCCCCGCTCGCTCAATCAAAAATCAGCCTCTACTAACATGATATGTTGTTTTTGAAAACACGTGTTCTTATTCCGATTATTAATCTAACTTACTATGTGATGTGCAAAACATGCAAGTATAGACTGAATCACTCAAATTGGAACAAAACATCTCATGTTTATTTGTGAAAATGGTTTGAAAGTGCTACTCGTAAGTAAGCTAAAATGCGGATTTGCCACCCTCAAGTGGGCTTAAAACATGATTTTGCCACTTCGCAAAATGGGCTTAAAACATATATTTGATGAATTGCTCCAATTCAAGCAATGAAGCCTTCATCCACAGGCATTTATGTAATCATAGCAATTAAGCAAATAGCATCATGGTAAGCATGCGATCATGGCAGTCACTTACACACATGTAAGGATGCTAAAGCGTAAACACTTACAGTGTACTCCAAGCCAAAATAGAAAACTAGTTAGAAATATGCATGATTCTAACTATGTCAACAATGCCTAATGCAACACATGTAAAATGCAACTAAGTAGGCTCGACTATCTAAGATGGCATATGAGTGCAACACTTGAAAACATGCTTTGAAACACGTATTCAAGAAAGTGTATTAAAATAGAATGCAGTTTCTATGATGCGCTAAGCCCGGTGCATGCAATACGAATAAATGATGCACGCATGCAAGCATAAGGTATGCTAATTGAAATATGCCCTAATCTAACCACTGAAAGCGGGTAAATAAAAGAGAGAAAGAAGTGGGGGTTTGAAGACATGCACACACGCACGCACCCTTATTACAACAATACGCCCTTGCGAAGGAGGGTCCGAATGAATAATACAAGCTAGCTACGCTAAGCTAAACGAACTAATCTAATAATCTAGTTAGACTAATTATTACACAACACAAATTGAATAACTAGCTACAACTAATTATTACAATACTTTAATTAATTAACAAATTAACTAATCATGGCAACTAACTAAGCATGTGAGGTATGTGAACTAGGCTGCCACAGCTCTGCCTTGAACAATGAAGGATGCATGCTCTCGGTTGCCGCCCCGAAATGCCTTCTGGATTGCTCTTGAAGGGCTCTGTTTGTAGGGTGTTTTTATGAAGTTTCTGCTCCACCTTACCAAAACCACCTTGAGGAATCCACCAGTGGCCTGCCGGCCATGAGGGCTTGCTGCCGGCCCCCTGCTGGCCATGGGTGTGCACTGCCGGCCAAAAGTGAAGCAATGTCGGCCATCTACAAGGCACTGCCGGCCACTGGTGTGCTGCAACACTAGGGGTGAGCATGGTCCGGATTGGACCGGATTGGAGTAAAACCAGGACCAATCCGTTATCTACGGATCCTGAAAAATTAGAACCAATCCAATCCGTTTAAATCGTGGAACCAATCCGAACCAATCCATTTAAATACGGATTGGATCGGTTTAGGACCACGGATTTATATAATTAAATAACAAATATATATATATATAACACTTTATTTTCATAAAAATATAAATATAACACCATATTAGTTTCACAATAGCAACATGTATTTTCATAATAGTGACAAACTGTTCTAGAATTTAAACAACCATAAAGAAACTAGTTTCACCATAAGTATTTAGGCCATTATAAATTAACACTAAAAACTAGCAAACAAAAGTAATAAAAGAAGATACTATGTAAGTTCAGGTTTGGATTTAAGTTTTATATGAAATAAGATAAGATACTATGCAGGAGGGTGTATAATAAAAATATAGACTATTTGTATACGGTCCGGATCGGTTCTAATCCGGAACCGTGGGATTCAATCCGGAACCAATCCGTGAACTACGGATTTTTAATTTTTCAATCCGGAACCGAACCACGGATTCAAAAAATCAATCCAAACCTACTGGATTGGACTGGACTGGATCGGATTACGGATTTCACGGATTCCTTGCTCAGCCCTATGCAACACCATTCTACAACAGAGCACAAACTAGAGAAAAATGGATGGTCTCCCAAGGGTATGTATGCACTATGCCACTCTATATCACTTCAAAACATCAATGGAGAAGCATCATTGGATCCAAGACCATCAATCAAGCATCGCAATGCATGATAGCCAAAGATCCAACTTGAACAAATTCGATGAATACACAACAAACAAAACAAGCAAAACACTAAGACCACGGCCTTATCATGAATGATCAAAGGCGATGGAGACAACGGGGATTGGCTCACTTTCATCACTTTGAGTATGAAGTGGGCCAATCCACCTTGTGTTCAACATAGAGTCCGGTTGAACATGATGCAATACAAACATGTAACATATTCATCTTGGCATGAAATGCAAGACTCTAACATGCAAACAACGTATGCACAACGTGTTAAGAGACTTAAGCATTGAAAGCTAGTGAAGGACACAACACTAGGACCATGCAATACAATGCTTAATGGACTAAACCAGCCCCAAACAGATCTCATGCATGCCGAAATAGTGGCCAAAATGAGATGAAATGATAGCATGAAAAGTAATAAAATGCATGCTCATGCATCGGCTCACAAACAAGGCACAAAAGCACAACTCTTAAAAGCTCTCAAGGAGTGAAAGAAGTGAGAACATGACACATGTATATGCTCTGAAATAACATGTTAAATGATGCTAAGACATGCAACTATCATAAGTATAGCATGCTATGGTGCTCAAAACTCAAGACTGATTAAAGCACTTGCACCATAACCATATCAAGCAAGCCCCAAAGGACCAAGATGACTCAAAACAGTCCTAAGGCAGGTCAAAACAATGCTAGAAACATGATGGAGTGTAGCCAAAACAAGCTAGCATGGTAAGCCAAAACACTAAGCATGTAAGGCCAATGAGTGGGATTACGCTACAAATGCCAAAACCAAGCAAGGGGTGACTCCACCAACCAAAATCAGAGATGTAATATGGCAAAATAAGACCAAAAATATGCTGAAATGGTAGCCCAAAGCCTTCGGCAAGGACGCATACATATTAGCTCATGATCAAGGCGTAAGGCACAACTCTCCAAAAGCATTGAAAGAGTAAAACATGTGAGAGTATGACTACACTACATACACTGAAATCATGTGAGAAATAAGGCCAAAGCATGCAAACAACTCAAGTAAAGCATGCTAGAGGCTTGGAAACTCAAAGCTAATGAGCAAGATTGTACTATGGCTATACAAAGCAAGCCTCTCATGACTTAAACCACTCAAAATAGAGTTCAAGCATGCTAAAAAATGAGCAAAAAAACATGTTGCAGTGTAGTCAAAATAGGCTAGAATAATGAGCCAAAATGGCAAGCATGTAAGGCTAAATGGTAAGATTACACTACAAGTGCAAAAAGCATGCATAAGGTGACATAACCAGGCCAAAACAGAGTTATGGTATGCTGAAATAAGGCCAAAAATAAGCTGAGAACAAGCCAACACGCTAGAAAAACATGCTCAAATATGAGGCCATCAACACAAGCAACCAAGACACAAGGAGAGGGGATGACCCCCTCCTACTTTGGACCTCAAAACACACTTTCCACCACTAAAATTCCTTTAGAATTCAGTGTTAAAAGGCCAAGAGAAGGTAATCTCAAAGGCCTTAAGAGGTGGCACAAAGCAAAGCAAAACAAGCCACCAAAGGGGGTAGACCACCCCTAACTCAAATAGGGCCTCAAACAACCATCTTTAACACTTAAAAATAGAACTTTTTTTAGTTGAAAGCAAGGCCTAAAATAGCATGCAAAGGGGGCCAAACACTTGATCAAGATAAAGCTTAAAGAGGGAAAACACTCACCCTTGAAGCATAACTTTAAGACAGCAAGTTCTCTAAGTTAAAACCAGCTTTTTGAGTCCAAACAATACCCTCAAGTACCTCAGCAACAAGGTAATGGTGTTTCACTAGGTGTTGTAGTGCAAATTTATGGAGAAAACACACTTTAAGGCAATATTGAGCACAATATAGAGAGACAAAGTGAGAATTCTAGAAAGAGAGAGAAATTTCAGCTCTGAAAATTTTGTGAACCGTGGAGAAAGGGGAGGCACCTCCCCTTATATAGGCAATGCAAGCAAAAACTTGCTTGACAAGCTTAAACCTGCCTCCATCCCTCCACGTGTATGGTGGATGGCTGAGTGAGCCACAGCTGGCTCAAAATATCTACAATAATATCTGTTGAAATAAGGTGGCTGCCGGCCATCAGTGGTAGCCAACAGTGCCTCATTGATGGCCAACAGGGTCTATAGATGACCGACAGGGCCTAATCCATGGCTGGCAGCCCTCTCTGATGGCTGGCATGCCATCAAGGACTTCACAAAGCAAAGACCAACTCATGATCCAAAAATGAGACAGAACGGAAATGGAGTTTGGAAGGATCAAACCTGGAACATCCTGCCGCGAAATTCAAGTACTCAACAAGCAGTCAAACTTGACATCGGATGTACCTGCAAGCATACTCGAGTCTTGAGGACGGTCAAAAATGGGGTGTCTACACTTACTTGAGAAGTATAACGTGGCTTTCCATAAGTCATCAACCTACAAGCCGCAGACCAATGGAGCCGTCGAAGCTGCAGACAAAAATATCAAGAGAATTCTGCAGAAGATGGTAGAAACTTACAAGGATTGGCCAGATAAACTGCCATTTGCGCTCTGGGCTTACAGGACCTCAATCAGAACATCTACAGGGGCAACCCCATATTCTCTTGTCTACGGGGTGCAGGCTATTTTGCCAATCGAAATTGAAGTGCCTTCACTACAAATCATGGCTGAGTGTCGGATAGCAGAGGCAGATTGGCAGCAAAGTAGGTTTGAGAAGTTAATATTGTTTGATGAGAGAAGACTAAGAGCGTTGTATCATGTCTAAGGTTACCAACGCCAGATTGCCAGGAATTTTAACAAGAAAGTGAAGTCCAGGAATCTTCAAGAAGGGGACATGGTATTAAAAGACAATCGAACTCCCATTCATGACCCTAGAGGCAAGTTCAAACCTAACTGAACTAGTCTTTACATCATCAAGTCAATCTAGTCAAAAGGGGCGGTTATTCTTATGGACTTGGATGGCCTGGAGTTCTTACAACCAATCAACATGCACAAGTTGAAGAAATATTACCCTGAGAGGCTCGCTAGGCCGAAAACCCGTAATGGTGACCTAGGCAAAAGTTAGAGCATGAAAAATTAGAAATAAAGAAAAACTGAGCTCGCAAGGTTAAAAACCCTAAAAGGCGACTTTGGCAAAAGTTAGAGTGTAAAAAGAGAGAATTAATACTCGAGTGAACCTTAACCGAACTACGTAAGGCCTGATTTCCATTTTTGGGATATGTAGGCAACTTCATCCTGAAGTTCAGTCATAACTATCTCCAGTTCAACTGTCCTATCAGTTTTGTTGATCAAGTCATCCTTGTCCATCATCTATTAGTTCGGTTGTACTTCGTATTTCGGGTAGAAAAACTGAGTACAGTATGGAGCAGCAATGATATGCAACCAAGGGCAGTTATGATTTCTTTGGATTCAGGATTGTACATCTTGAGGATCGATTCCGTGTGTGTCAGGTGGTGCTCATTTCCAAAAATTATTTTGAAAAGTTTTAATAAAAGCTAATTTTTGTTCGAAAGTTTACTGTTTTATGGCTTAGACCATTTTTTGGACCGAAAGGAAAATTTTCAGTACTTGCAACTTTAATTTTATTGATTTCAATACAAGTACATTCTCCAACTCTTTGATTTAGATCAAAGTTTCTTTTACATCTTAAAACTTGAAAAGAAAAGATCAAAGCAGTAAAACTAGGGGCACAACTAAGTTAGGTGGCTCTATGCCAAAGACGGCCCAACCTCTGCCTCCTCTTCAAGCCAAGCCAGACACTCCTTAGACAAGGTGTAACTAAAACTGATGGCAGGGGCTAGAATCTCTCTCGGCCGCAAGATACTGGGGCTACGAGGTGTGAACTGGAAATGAAGGTGTGCATTACACTCCCTCATCTAGTCGTATCTGATCATGCCCAAATTGATGTCAAAATCGGAGAGGAAAATAGAATACGCAATGTGTGAGGCCAATCAACTATATACCCGACTGTCGGGACATACTGTAGCTTATCTCTGCCAAATTAAGCCAAGGGAACGCTAAGCTATGTCGACTACAGATCGGCTGCACATCCAATCACACCATAAACCCTCTAAGGGGAAATCCACTAGTCGTTGACGAAAGAAATAAGCTCAGGTAGAGTACTCAGAACAAGGAGCAGCTACTTGCAGTTTATCCATAAGCCATACCTGGGGAGGGATGAAAAATAAGAGTGATTAAAGAATAGAGAGGTGTACGATGAGAGAAAAGTAAGGAAGGGTTATGTGAGAGAAAAACAGAGAATGTGTGTTGAGTGATGTGTGTGAGAATCATAAATCAGAAAGGTGGAAAATAATACCTGGAGAAGCAAGGGACTCCCTGCTAGCCAGGTAGTATCTCCTCGGCGGAAGGCTTCTAAACCTATCAAGGTTTCGACTAGTACCACACCCATGCAATTCTTACCCTCTTTTAGATGTTGAGCTACTTCGATCAACTGGATGCTAACTCGACCGAAACTAAGGGCATGGAGGAATTATGAAAGAAGGCACAAGTAGAGAGCATATTGTCGGCGACCTCACCAAAGAAAGTCACTCCTGTCTCCAACAACGAAACATCAATGAACTAAACCAGGGATATCCAGCTCTCCATTATGTATCAAAGACCGAGCCTCATGTAATGTTAACCCACACATCTATCCCAAAGCTTGGGTATGGCCAAAATGGGGCTGCAGTATGATTTTTTCGTCGTGCTGGGACTCCATTAATGTTTGAAGTTCCTCGAGTGTCGGACACAACTCTTGAGATCCGAATTGGAACACATGTGTGATTGGATTCCAACATCGAACAGTGACATGTAGGAATGGAAGGCAAAGAGAAGTGCAACTCAGAGGAAAAAGGACATTTAGGCCAAAATCGCGAAAATTCACCTTTTCCGAGCTATCCAAAGTGGCTATCCAGTCTTGGAATAGATTGTTGTATAATGTTTCCATCTTGAGAGCAAAATATCAAAGACTTGCTATTCTGCCAGAATAACAACATGGAAGCATCATTTATAGAAGATAAGAAGGAGTAGTGCATGATAGTTGGGCAGCACTGAACGACCTCACATTGAGGCCCGACCGTGCCTCAGTGAAGCCTGGCCGTGTATATCTAGGCCTAGCCGGGTCTAAATGATAGTTTAGAGCAATACAGTTGCAGGAAATGCCAACCTTTGCCTTGACATAGCACAGTTGTATTTTGAGTCTTGTTTTGTTTGTATTAAGTGTGTTTTAGTATTTTCGAGTTGTGTTCATTTTGCTTTCCTGTTATCGAGTTGTATTTCACAATTTTGTCCGGTTGTGGGTTGTTATCCAATTCAATAATGAATGCAAGAGCAAGTCCTATGTAAAGTTATCATGCAAGGGTTATTTCATCGAATGCAAATACTATTCATCACATTGTGCAAGGGATTGTTCAACAAAAACTTGTCTTTTATAACTAGCGGGTCCAGCCTCGATCATTGTTTTACAAAGCAATAAAACAAAAGAAATTCTTTCAAACAAAAACAAAAGGCTCTATTTGAAGCTAGTCTTTAACTACAAAGAAAAAACAACAAAAACAAAAATGACAACAAAATTGTCGCCCTCGTCAATAGCCCATCCTTGCTCTCTTTCTCCTCAGCTACGGAGGAGGTGCATCACTGTCATCGCTAGAGCTATTGGACTGCAAGTCAACCTCCCCTCCCTCGTCCTCAAGGGTCGTAGACCCGTCAAAAGACTCCTCAGAAGGTGAGCGTTGCCTCGCTCAGCCTCTCCCTCGATCGGCTCCCCCTCGGTCCCTCACTAGGCCCCGTCTTTGTTTACTGGCTGCAGAAGGGCCTGTAGGCACTGTTGGCACCAGCTCAAGTTGAAAAGAAGACAGGTATTAGTATGGGCTAACAAGAGTGTATAGTATGGCAACAAGAGTAAACTACAGACATAATGTACCTCGATCCCATGGGTGACTAAGGCAGTTTGCCTCTATCGTACCATAAGGAGCAGTTGATCGATCGTACGAAGGAGGGCATCAGCATACACCCGGGGCACCTACAAAAGGAATAGAATCTAAGAAATGAAGACAGAAGTAATAGAGAATAATGAACAGAAATGGTAGAAAGTAAAACGAGCTGAAATACAGTAAGCAGAAGTATAAAGGAATGTGTACCTGCTTGATGCTAGGGGCGAAAACTAGTCTGCGATCCTTCTTCCCGATGCGCTCAAGTGCGATATGCTCGATCACTCCATCTGGATGCATGTACATGATCTCAGTGGGGATCACAGGAAATCCAGGAATGGAAGCAATGGCAGGGGCACCTCCAGCAGGCGCATCACCAGCCACAGCAGCAGCAGCAGCAACCTCTGGCACAACTCGAGCTATGCCCGGGGTAAGAGGTGCCATCACCCGAGTATGTAAGAAGGTGGTGAAGTCACGAGGCTCGGATGACGATCATCGTCCTCGCCCAACATTAGGAGGTCAATCTGAGGACCGTCCTACAACTCATCAACTACCCTCATAATCGGAGGAAAGGGATATGGGATGTCGGGGTCAGTTACGTCCCACGTCTGGCGGATGAACCTCTCCCCTAGGTAGTACGCTCGGCCAAAAGGGCCCTCGAATAGAATCCATATGGTAGAGGCATGCCATGCAGCGACGTAGGTCGTCATCGACACCTGGGGAATGCCCGCACAAGGATGCCAGTCAACCTAAGAAATCAGTGCAGTGTGAGAAATCAATACAGTGTCAGAAATTAGTGCAGTATCAGATTAGTGCAATGTTAGAAATCAGTATAGTGTGAGAGATCAGTGTATTGTGAGAGATCAGTGTAGTGTGAGAATGGCAGTACGGTGTAGAAACAACAGTATGAGAATGACTGTGTAGTGTGGGAAATAGTGTAGTCTGCTTACAATATGTAACAGTTAAAGGTTGATATTTTGTTACCTGATCTGCAGTGATTGTATCAAAGAAGCCGTGGAAATAGGGGAAATCTCGGTGTATGCGGCGACGACGCTCAAATCAGGAGTTATAGTATCGCAAGCGGGGTACTGACAACTCAATCGGCCTCACTGGGACTGGAGCTAGAGAGGTGAAGTACATATACACACAAAGCTGCAAATAGAAAAAGATTAATGAAGTAAACGAGTAGAAAATAAAACGCAGAATGAGCAGAAAATGTAGAATGAACCGAATGAACAAAAAAGATAAGTGCGAGGCGTACCTCCCAAACCTTCCAATAGTTGCCGAGTGAATCTGCCTTGTAGCGAGAGACGGAGCTCATATAGCAGTATAGAGTGGCCAGCTGGCGCCACCCCAATCGTACTCTGCCACCTAAGGGAGGTGCACCAGTGCCCCCCGAAGATATAACCCCATGTTATTTTCCCTATTCGCAAATAGGGTAGTACCGAGGAGATACATAAGGAAGCCGCAGGTGTACTGTGCGACCTCTTTTGGAGTGGTGGGCTGAAAGTCGGAGAAGTACTCGAAGAACCAGGTATACCTCACCATCCCGTGGCTAGTAGTGTCTGGGATCGCTCCAAGAAGCTGACCCTATGCGACTCTCCACTGCGTCATGTCAGGATTACTTGTGTGAGAACCTGAAATTTTAGACAACTAATTAGTTTGATTAATAATAATATTAAGTTAGTTAATAGTGATTATTAAATTATGGAATTATAATGTTAATAGCATCATGGTTAATACCAATATAAGATTCCTTTCAATAAAATTATTTATCTTTCTGTGGAAAAAATAAATAAATAAATAAATAAATAAAATAAAAAGAAAATATAAAATAAAATAAAATAAAATTTTGTATCTAAATATAGTTGTGGAAACTAAATGGGTTAAACAAATAATAACTAAGTTAGTAAGAGAATAGTAGGGAGCAAAATATCTAGTGGCTAGGTTATATATATATATTCAATTGATTTTTTTATTTTGTACAAAAAGAAAAAAAAAAAAAATCAAAGCACTGGTCAATGCATGCCAATGCATGCCTTTGCTTGCTGCCACAAGTGTTTCCAGAGGGATTCAGCCCAAGCATGCCAATGCATGTCTTTGCCCACTGCTACACTCCATGCCTACATGCATATGGCAAATCTCAAGCCTTTGTCAAGGCTACCACAGCATGCAAACCAACTGCAATCTAGCCTCTTAGATCATAGTTCCTAAGCCAAAAGAGGAGTAAAGTAAAAATAAAATAATAATAGTAATAATAATAATAAATTAGGCCCTCAATCTCCTATAATTAGGAGCACTATTCAGCCCCATTGCACACACATGAAACTAAGTAAAACAAAGAGAAAGAGAGGGAGAGAAAGCAAGAGGGAAATGAGAGAAGAGAGGGGAAGAAAGACTCAACACTTAATTTTTTTTTTTTTTACTTCATTGAGGTAAGAATACATCACCTCTATCCTCCCTTAGATACTTCTAACTAAATTTATATAAATTATATATGCAAGACTAAGCATGGTTAACTCATATATAGCAAAATAGTACCATGCATGTTTAAAATTTTGATAGGGTAAGAGTTTCATTATGTTATAATTTCATATTCCTTCTTGCAAATATAGATATATGGCTTAGCTACTGTTTTTATGTGTTTAATATTCTCCATTGTTGAAATAATCTTGCAAGAGAGTAAAATGAGATGAGAATGGCTTCCTTTTACCTGAAACTTAGATTCTTCCTCACTGTTTCAAACTTTATCGGATGAAAAGAGGGCTCTAATAAATTGAAAATAATTGATGTTAGAAATCTGTGTATACTGGAAGTAGATATAGGTGTTATACACTGTTTAAAATTCTTATAAAACCATTGGACACCATTTTCTTACCGAAACAAATATTTTCCCTAAGCGTCGCCTACAACACAGCAGAAGTAGTGGCCTCAAACAGGTCCCATTTTCTCTACAAATGGTATTTTTATGCACGACCACTTGGGATAGCTAAATATAAGAGTTATCTTTTCATTTGCCGCTGATTTCACAAAAAATGGATAAGTTTAAAAGGAGAAATTGTAGTTTCACTAAAATGCGACAGAATCTGTCCAGTTTTCTTATAAAAATTATTTGACCATCTTTGACTGGTTTTCAGTATTTACACTCTTCTGGAAACATGTTCTAAACTCAAAAATTTAGCAAACCGTCCTGACCATACCTCTTTTAGACACCGTTTGAGACCCCTTTTTATTTTTCAAACACAGAACCCCTGTGCTGGAGGTTAAAATGACTCACTGTCCAGAAAACCAATTTTCTTCCAAAAATTATTTCTCCATTTAAAATCGTTTTTAGCCCTTGTATTCTTCTCAAAATATTTTTCTAACTCGATGAACTAGCACCAGTTAAAATATTATAATGGTTGAACTTCATTTGGTATGGGTTTCATATTTTTTTGTCTGATCATACAGTGCTGAAAGAAGAAGTGTGTGAACTCTTAAGAAATCCTGTGATGATTCCTAAGACATTCTATTACATTTATTTTGGTTGCCATATATGATTGCGCTGTGCTATATAAACATTATGCCACTGTGGTTCTCAAACTAAAACTCACACATGCATAAAAATGTGAATTCGACCAAGTAAAGAAACACGAAAGTGAACCGATGATACATTAAAAATTTAAAAGTGATGGGATGAGCCCGGTTTAGAATCTTGCACAAGTGAGTTGCGAGCCCTAACATGGTACAGGAAGGTATTTCGACTCTTCGGCGTAGGCAATATAAGGTTGGTGGTGCGGGTGTCACAACATAGACCGTTCCCTTAGGGCAGACCGTGATGTCACGACTCGGGTACATAACCCTGGTATGTGGGCATCATTGGTAGTTACAGCAAGTAACGTTTGAATATTTGACCAAGGGGGAGTCAGAATTGTCCGTGGCCATTGTTTAGCGGTTGAGTGGAAATAGTGTTCCACGGGGAGTTCCTTAAACTTATCTAGTCAACTAAATCTATGTGAATTTAAAAGAAAAGTTGGCATTTTTCCTTATGATGAAATACTGCTTCCGCTTGCCATTGTTCTTATTATCTATTATTATTACTTCAACTGATAGCATTCTTGTTATGCTTATTAAATGCTACTTGTTATTTTGTTAACTACACAATATTCATTAATTATGAGTATTATTATCGGGGTGGGTATTTTTGGGTTGTAGTATCTTATTGAGCTCATCGCTCATTGGCATTCCCGTTGCCCTGGCGTTTTATGCCAGGTACTGAAGAAACCGAAGGAAACACCGAGGTGTTGGAAGGAAACATTCAACCCTGGTTAGCTTGAAGCATGCCAAAATTCCATGAACCATTTTTTTAGTTTTCTAGTTTTTCTCTAGTCTTTTTATATTTGTGTACTAAGACAAATTTTTAAGTTTGATTGGAGTTGTAATTTAAGAACTTTTAGCTTCCGTGTTGTTAATTAATGGATGATGGTAAATTTGGTGGCAACATTGATGAGGATTTTTAATTAAGAAATTTGATTTTAAGTTCCAAATCTGATTATGATGTCCTAGAAATTTTGGGGCGTCACAACATGGAATCGAACTGCTAACTCCAACCCGTAAGGCGATGAGCATTGCAAAGTCGTACGGGGTCAGAGTCATCTCCCCGATCGATGAAAAGTGAAATAAGTCTGTGGTGTCCTACCATCTCTCGACCAAGGCCCTGTACAATAGTGACTCAGCTCTCATCTGTATAAGTCCTGAGCAGAAGGGCCCAAAGCTAGCTGCGTTAACTAGTGCGCGGACCTCCGCAGGCAGTCTCTCATACCAGCGCCGGGGCCCGGATATGGATTCGTAGCTGTCAATCCTCCTGGCTATCACCTAAAAATGGGAAATATATAGCATTTAACTAGTGGTCTACTTGTGAGCATTAACTAGTGGTCTACTTGTGAGCTTCAACAATGCATCAAAACAAAGGGAAGTTGCTTACCATGGAGGCATCAGTGGACAAGTGCTTCGTGGGCTCTTGCAGCAAAATATCCTCGTCAATCCTGAAGATAAGGCCCTCGAATCTCAAAATCCCACCCAAGGGTGGAGCGTGTGTGCGTGGTCGGTAAGTGGCCGCATCAAACGGCCTATCAACGAGGGGAGGCAATGCGAGAGCATCCTCGGCCTCCATGTCTGCGCCTAGGGCAGCCCCAATACCAATGGTGGGGTCTGGAATGGGAACTTCATCACTAGCCATGGAGAAAAGTGGGGGAAATGAAGAGAAAACAAGGAAAATGTAAGGGGCTAAACCCTAAGAGAGAGAAAATGAGAGGGAAAAGTGAAAACATGAGAGAGAGTCCCCAAAAACCAAGAAAACTCGTGAGAAACAAAGCAAAAACAATGAGAAACCCAAAAAACTTGATCGAATCGAAATCCAATTGGTTCAAAAGGTAGAGGGGAGGAAGGGCTTCAAAGAAAAAGTGGCGAGATTTGTTGGGAAACGCAAGGAAAAGAGTAAGTGATTTCGGGCAAGAAGGTGTGAGGAAATAGGATTTGGATTTGTTTTAAACACATAAGTCGCGAGGAAAGGCCGAAACTGACCCTGCTGTTATCGAGGCATGGCCGGCTTTTTCAATGCTCGGCCATGCTTCATTGAGGCTTGGTCGGCCCTCAATGACAACACAGCACAGTTTTGTTCTTTCCCTCTTTCGCTTCCTTTCTGTTACTTATTTCTTAATTTATGGAGTTGTTATTTATTTCTTGTTTTATGGAGTTGAAAATAAGAGGGGTAAAAAACAGTGATTAAAAGAGAGAGAGAGAAAGAAAAGGAAAAGAAAAGAAAAACAAAAAAGAAAGAAGGGCAGTAAAAAAAACAAAAAAAAAAAAGAAGAAAAAACCAAAGATAAGAGAGTTGAAAAGGAAAAGAGAAAAGAAAATATAAAGAGAGTGAAAAAGAAAAGAAAAGATTTTTGTTCATTTTCTTTTGTGAACACATTTGTTTGATTTGTGTTTTAAGCTATTTAAGCTTGCTTGCATTTGTTCAAAGCTTTTAATTGTCTTCCAACCCCATGTCTTTCGCCCTTTTACTTACTCGTTTATGATGGTTAGTATAGGGCATCACGTTTCATTAGCATTCTCATGTTTTGCATCCATTCATATTGCATGCAAATAAGGTTCGGCTTATCATGCTAACCTAATATCAATGTTCAAATTCATTACTTGAATACGTGCCTTATCGCATGTCTTTGAATGAAATCATATGCCATGCTCATAGCCGAGCTTATAAAAAATACATAACGTGTGCATTCCATTAGTCATATTGCATTAATTAGGAACATGCATATTTTTCTAATTTTTTTGCTTTGTTTTGGCTCGGAGTACTTGTAACACTCTAGAATTTTTCTCCCCGCTCGAGCGCAAGAGTTGACACCCGAGTGGACTTGTGAGGTTCCTAGTACTTTTGTAGTCTGTCCGAGACTCTGAGAGTTGTGAATTTTCGCTCGAGCGTAGGAGTCGTCACTTGAGCGGACGACTTTGTTGGTCTGCTCGCTCGAGCACAAGATTAGACGCTCGAGCGGTCTGCTTATTAGAGTCTGAATTTTTGGGATTAGTGGGATTGCTCTTGACATTTTTATTATTGTGTTTGGAGCCCCCTTGTTTTATTTTGGGACATTGATCGAAGTGGTAACATGATGGTAAAGTAAGATTGGACCAAAAACTTTAATTTGGATAATCTTCCTACAAACAGCCGTCACTCATTTGTCCTTTTCTTTTTCCACACTTTGAATTTGGGTGTGACGCTAGAACCATTGGAAAACTTGTTTCTGGGGCTTCGATTTGGACACAAGAACGACCTAAAACAGAGTCCGGATGAAAGAGTTATGCCCGTTTGAAGTTTTAGTATTTGTGCTGGAAGTAGGTACGCTCGAGCGGGAAAAGAGACGCTCGAGCGGGAAAAGAGACGCTCGAGCAGACTGCGTGAATTCAGTAGCTTAAAAATTGATTTTCTAGATCATTCTTGGCACTTTCCTTTTCCATCTTCCTTCCTCTCACCCTAGGTCCGAAAACCCTAGATTTTTTACCCAAATACCTTCCATTCCTCAAAGATTTGGCCAAGATCTCTTAACAAAAAGTGAAGAAGGCTTGAAGATCTTACTTTCCAACCTGATTGGATTTTGGATTTTCGAAAGGATGCTCTTGATCTAGCTTCCTTGCGTGCTCTTTGAGGTAGGGTTTCTAGTTCTTCCTCAATACTCTCATTTATAGATAGATTTGTGGTATTTTCTTTATATAAATACAAAAATTTATATTTTTAAGCATATTGTGATAAATCATGAGATTGGGGGTTTAGGGTTTAATTTTTGGATTATGATTATGGGCTTATGAAATTGGGTGTATAATTAATAAGAGAATTGGAATAAAAAGTGTTTGGGTGAAAAGTTTCAATTTCTCTTAAAACCCTAGTTTGGTTCATGAAGTTAGATAATGGTTTTGCTTAAATTGAAAATAGTATCATGAAATTAAGGTATTAAAATGCACTTATAGAAGTTTAATTGAATTTTTGAAGTGTTTGGAAATTATGTAAAAGTTGCGATTGAACCCGTATTGTTGATATTTTAAATCATGTGATAATATGAAACAAAATTTCGGGGAAGAAATTGTTAATGACATGGATGATACGGAATTTGCGATAAGATGATGAAGTGAAGATTTAAGAATTTTATTATGTAGTTAGAAAGTAATTTTATACCTCAAAACTAAAAGCCCGAATTTATGTTCAACTCTAGTTATAATGTTTATTTTTGGAAAAATGAATAATACTTCAATTAACATTAAATTTATGAAAATTAAGTCTATGTTGGGTTATGATGAGTGCGAACAATAATAAATGAGAGGTTGTGAAATATGACAGTGTTATATGAATGAGTTGTATCAAAGAAATTAAATGTTGAAGATTTAATTTATAACCATGGGTAGTAATTGATAATCAATATATTGTAAAAATTGAATTCGAAGACTTGATAGTAATATGGAGAAGTAAAGAAATAGTTTGAACCTAAGGATTGTGAACACTTTAATAACGAATCTTTATGCCTCTATGGATGTGTTGTTATATTTTTGTAACAAAACAATGAATGATTTGATGGATAATGAAGAAGGTCGTGGAACATATTTGTAATTGTTATGTAAATGGAATTTTAATATATGATGGATGTGTATTGAACTAATATATTACGGAAATAATGGAAGACGTGTTGGCATTGCCCACTAATTGTAATGTTGAAATGTGTAGAATTATGTTGAATTGTGTTGAACTATGTTGAACTGTGTGGAATCATGTTGATTGTGTTAGATTGTGTTGAGTTGTGTTAGATCGAGTTGTGTTGAGTTGAGTTGAGTTGGGTTGTGTTGAGTTGTGTTGGGTAAGTTGTAATTAGTACCCGCGCGGGGAGTTAAGGTTCCCAATTGCCCTGTCTGCGCCTACCGCCGAACGAATGTGGGAATATGTTTTTGGGTGTCCATGAGCCCGCCGTTTCTGGAGTCGGCAAATGTGGAAAACGGATGATTTTGGGTGTCCACATCCTGGCCGTTTATGGAACCGGCAAATGTGGAAGGTTGTGATGTTTTGGGTGCCCACTACCCCGTCGTTTTTGGAGTCAGAAAATGTGGGGATGTTTTCAAACTAAAAGGTGATTTTAGCCGTATCAAGTCGGCTAAATGTGGAAGGCGTTATGAGTTTGGGTGCCCGCTATCCTACTGCATCAAGTTGGCTAAAGGTGGAACGTGTTGAGGGACATGTTGAGTTGGTAATAATGTGTGTGACATGTGATGAACTCGTGAAATTACAATTTGATGTATAATTTGGCATGAAAGGAAAATGAAAATATAAATTATTTGAAGAGAATGGAAAATGAAAAAGTAATTGGATTAAGGATTGGTGATGATGAACTCAATGGATTGCTTGTGACTACAAGGGAAGATTATGAGTTTTGTTTTGTAAATAATTGAGAAATCGAACTAAAAAGGGCTTGTTACTCTTGTGTTATGTTTGAACTCTAATCCTTTGGATTTTGATGTTAAGGAGTATAGTAATTGGAAATAATATAAGGGAAAAATGGAAATGCAATGAGGAATAATTTGGAACCGAATTAATAAATTTAAGATGATGTTCTTTCTTAAGTGTACTTGTTTTCAAAGAGAATTTTATGGCTTGCTAATGATGATAGACTACATATATATGGCAGGAAGTTTTCTTAAAGGTCCAAATGAAATTTCAAGAAAAGGATACTCTTTGTATAATATTTTGGAATTTACAAAATGTCACCTTACTATATGGTATCACTCCGCATGCATGATCATTTCTATTTATGTGTTAGCTATTGTTGTAGAACTATGAGATTCCTACAGGGCATTAGTGCTCATCCCTCGTTGTTTTATTCTTTTTCAAGAAGAGAAATTTGGATTGATAGTTAAAGAGTTGTGGAGTCCTTGTATCTTTTATGTATAATTTTATCATAGATGTGAAAAAAATGAATGTTGTACATTGATGTTTGTAATTATTGATTTGTAACTTCACAGCAGAAGCTTGGCATGTATTATAGTTATTATTGTATTCATCGAGAGAGAGAACATGTATTATTCCGTTTCTATTACTCAAGGGTAATGGGCATTTTTTTTTTTAAAGAAAAATGGACCTAAATTACTGGCTTTGGTAATGTTTTGAGTAATTAAAATTTGTGGCGTGACAGTACTAGGTGAGTATATTTGTTGCTTTAGCATGTTACATCGAATATTTGTGTTGCCATATCAAGCATAAATACCATGAAGCTAAGTACTTAAATGATATAAATGTTTGAATGCCTGTGGATGAAGGCTAGCTACTTGAACTGGGACGGTGTGTAATGGCACAAGATTGATGGTTTCCAGATGCAATACTGTAGACACCCCATTTTTGACCGACCTTAAGACTCAGACGTCACCGATTGAGCGCTTGGTGATATTACATAATGTGCTCATTCAGAAGTTTCAGAGTCGCGGCCGTGAGCCCTGCCTCCGGACTTCCGAACCCTCTTTTGTGCTTTGCCTCGGTTTGCGAACCAGGCTCGATTTTCTCTGTTTCTTTTCCTGAGGGGAGGGAGAGGTCCCGTGGACCATCTCTCAGTGGCCGTGGGCTACATTTGGTGGCCGTAGGCCATTTTGCCCATTTCAGAGCCCGGTTTCCGGTTTTTCGGGACCGTTGGCCGTGTGCCTCGGTTCGGGACCGCTTAACCATCTCTGTTTGCTCTAAATTTTGGCACACATCTTATTTTCTCCCTTTTGAGGGACACTGAGGTCCGAGAAACCCACTTCGTGGCCGAACGCCACTTTCGGTGCTCGGCAGCCCATTTTCGGGATCCCGAACTGCGTGTTTTGGCCCCCGAGCATTCGTTTTGCATTGGTTTTCGTTCATTTTTGGCAGGTGCCTCTGTTTCATCACCAAGAAGGTCACTGGAGGGTGGGAGGCCAGCAATTATCTTAGCAACCAGTTATATTCCATTTTCGCCCTCCGGCGCCCGTTTTTCTCACTTCCGAGCCAATGTTGAACATCTTGCGGCCACTTTCTTCAACCCCAAACCACATATTTGTGTTGTAAACACATGGGAGGACCCTAAAAGTTGGTAGCCGGCCAGAAACTCCAATTGAACCTTTTGAACCCCTCCTAAAAATGGCTTGTTCTCTCTCCTGTTTTAGAGTTTCCAAATTCGAACCACATGGTTGTGAAGAGGAGACCTGGGAGGCCACCTTTTTGTGGTGGCCGGCCACTAAAGCAAGTTGACCTTTTTGACCCCTAGCCGGCCGGCCACCTGCAAGCCCAAAAGGTGGCCGGCCATGTTCCTTATGCCTGGTACTTTACAGCTGTATGGTTGTTTCCCCCAGAAAATATCTCAATCCGGGGGATATTTTGTGGGGGAAAGCCTTGGTCCTTTTCCCCCACCCTTTCCTTCCATGCTCCCCCTCGTTTTGGTCCTTATAACCAGCTGCAAGCATTGGTTTTAGAGGTTGGAAAAATTGGTCTTCAAGCTTGGTATACAAAATCCTTCTCCATCTCTCTCATTTCCTTGAAAACCTCCAAGTCCAACACCACCATTTCTTCTACACCACCAACCTCCACCCTTCCATCCTCCATTCCAGAAGTTTGAAGGTGTTCTCCAAGGCCTAAGGAGCCACAAACTCAAGCCAAGAGGCAACCAAAGTCAAGCCTTCAAGGGTAAGTAGTATTTTTCCCTTTTTGAGCTTATTTTGGTATCTTTTCTTAGCCATATATGCTTATTGTTTTGAGCTCCAGCCCTAACTGAAAGTGGCCTTATTTTGAGCTCTTTTTCACTTTTGCTTAAGGGCTCAACCCTGTTTGAGCCCTCCATATTGCACTTGCTTCAATATCTTCCTTGAATGCTATTTTCTTGCATGCCTTGGCAGCCCCTTATGCTTCTGTTTTTAGTCATTTTACAGAACTAAAAATAGTCTTATTTTGGCCCATTATTCATGTTTCATTAAGGGTCTTTGGCTATTTGATGAATATTTTGTAGACTTTGTGTTATAGCCCCTTTTGAGCCTTATTTTGCATTGCATTTCTAGCATGTTTGTATACTGTTTTGGGGTTTTTACAGTTCTGTAAATATGCATATTTTTGGTCCCTCTTCAATGTTGTAGAAGGGAATTTTTCAGTTTGGGCTTTGCATATACCACTTGCCTCTTTGGCCACCTTTTGGCCCATTTTCTTGCATAAGAGCTTAGCCATATCTATGTTTGTTTTTAGGGTTTTTACAGTTCTGTAAATGTGCATATTTTGGGCCCCTCTTCAATGTTGTTGAAGGGCCCTAACCTGTTTGGGGTCCGCAGCTGTGAGTTGCTTCATAGTCTCATGTTTAGGGCCATTTTTGCATGCCATTGTTGCCCTATCTTCGCTTGCTGTTTGGCCATGATTTGTACTAATAAAATGATAATTTTGGGGCTGCCTTGCTTCTGTATTTTCATTCCATGTACCAATTATGCGTGCTTTGTATAGCTGTAGTTCATTCTATGCGCCTAATTTGCATTTCGGGAGAGATTCCATGCATCGGGTGTCATTTCGCCTCGTTCCGGGGCTGTTTTGCCCCTCATTTTGCTACTGAAAATTGCATGTTTGCATATCACTTTCCATGTCTTTGCCATGTCTCATTAGAGTGGCATTTCGGTGCCTGAGGGTCGGTCTTCGATTTGCGTGCCCGTGTGCACGTATTTCGAGGCACTTCATTTTCATTCATCGGCCTCTTATGTGAGTGTGGCTGAGGCTCTCTCATGTTGGTATAAGCCCATTATTGCATTGCGCATGTCATTGCCTCGGTTTGTGTGCCTGTGTGCACGCATTTCGAGACACTTCATTTTCATTCATCGGCCTCTTATGTGAGTGTGGCTGAGGCTCTCTCATGTTAGTATAAGTCCATGTTGCATTCTATATGCCATTTTAGCCATATTGCATTGCATATGCCATTGCCTCAGTTTGCGTGCCCGTGTGCACGCATTTCGAGGCACTTCATTTTCATTCATCGACCTCTTATGTGAGTGTGGCTGAGGCTCTCTCATGTTAGTATAAGTCCATGTTGCATTCTATATGCCATTTTAGCCATATTGCATTGCATATGCCATTGCCTCGGTTTGCGTGCCCGTGTGCACGCATTTCGAGGCACTTCATTTTCATTCATCGGCCTCTTATGTGAGTGTGGCTGAGGCTCTCTCATGTTGGTATAAGCCCATTATTGCATTGCGCATGTCATTGCCTCGGTTTGCATGCCCGTGTGCACGCATTTCGAGGCACTTCATTTTCATTCATCGGCCTCTTATGTGAGTGTGGCTGAGGCTCTCTCATGTTAGTATAAGTCCATGTTGCATTCTATATGCCATTTCCATGCCATTGCATTGCATATGTCATTGCCTCGGTTTGCGTGCCCGTGTGCACGCATTTCGCGGCACTTCATTTTCATCCATCGGCCTCTTATGTGAGTGTGGCTGAGGCTCTCTCGTGTTAGTATAAGTCCATGTTGCATTCTATATGCCATTTTAGCCATATTGCATTGCATATGCCATTGCCTCGGTTTGCGTGCCCGTGTGCACGTATTTCGAGGCACTTCATTTTCATCCATCGGCCTCTTATGTGAGTGTGGCTGAGGCTCTCTCATGTTAGTGCAAGCCCATATCATATTTTCGTGTCATTTGCATTGCGTAGGTCATTTTCTCGGTTTGCGTGCCCGCGTGCACGCATTTCGAGACATCTCATTTTCATAGCATTGTGCATACTAGGCTGTATCTTAGTTGCATTCATGCATATCATGCATATTGCATAGTATTCGGGATAGAAGTTAGCCCGGGCACGGGAAACGAGGTGCGTTTCGTACTCCGAGTGACGGAACGTGTCTCAATTCTCAGTCACCGACACTCCGGATTACCCATGATGGAGTTAGGTTCTTGTTGTGTTTACACGTGCATTCATTCTATATTGAGTTGCACATTTCGACCCCTCTGTCATCATGCATAGATATGCGTGATTGGTGGCACGAGGATCGAGGCATGCATATATCCGTGAAAATACATTGCCATGCCCCTTTCCTGCTCTCTGTTGCAGCAAAATGAAGAATCAGCAAACTTCCGGAGTTTGGCACGCTTTCCAAGAATAACTGCTAAATAGAGGCTAATTGGGGCATCCCAGTGGATTTTCGCGCAAGGCAGCCCAGACATACGTCATCCATCAGGAGCAAGGCAGTCCCTGGCTTGCACGCCAGTTTTACGGTTTTCTTAGTTAATTTGTTAATTAATTAGAAATTTGTATATTATTCGGACTGTAATATTTAGACTGTACTATTCTTTTATTCGGGACTGTATATTTATTCGGACCCTCTGCGCGAGGGCATAACTGTAATAAGTGTACGTGTGTGTGTTGTATGTCTTCCAACCCCACGTCTTTCTTCCCTTTTATTTATCCGCTTATGATGGTTAGATTAGGGCATATTTCAATTAGCATACAGTATGATAGCATGTTTGCATTCATTCATCTGTTTTGCATGCACCGGGCTCGGCGCACCATACTAACTGCATCGTACTTTCAATTCCAAATTGAATACATGTTAGTTGTAGCATTTCATATGCCATGTTTAGAATAGCCGAGCCTGCTATAGTTGCATTTTTGCATGTGTTGCATTAGGCATTTCTGTATACTTAGGATCATGCATGATTTCTAATGTAGTCTCTATTTTTTGGCTTGGAGTACTCGGTAAGTTTTATGCTTTAGCATACTTGCATGCGTGTGAGTGAATGCCATGAATAGCATACTTACCATGAGGCTATATGCTTATGTGATATAACTGCCTGAATGCCTGTGGGTGAAGGTTGGGTTATTTGAATGGGAATAATTCATCAAATGTTTGTTTTAAGCCCACTAGATAGTGGCAAAATCATGTTTTCTAAAGCCCACCTGAGGGTGGCAAATCCACGTCTTAGCCTACTTACGGGTAGCACCATCAAACCATTTTCAAACAAACAAACATGAAATGTTTTGTTCCAATTCAGGCGATCTAGTCTATACTTGTATGCTGTGCGCATCACATAGTAATCTAGGCTAATAACCGGAATAAGAACACACAATGTTTTCAAAAATAGATATCATGGTTAGTAGAGGCCGATCTTTGATCGGGCGAGCGGGGGTGCTCACGAAGTGACCTTCCCCAATCGTACCCAAGTTCCCGAGCCGAGGCAACTTTTGTGATGACGGACACGTGGCCTTTGGCACCGAGTCAGGGTTTCCTAAATTTCCCATTAAAAAAACATTTAGGTGGCGACTATGTATCTGGCAAAGCAGTCCATGTTTGGCACTTCTTTTCAAAAATCTGTTTCTCAAAGCGATTTGCCGGATTTGGACTCTTTGGTTCAGACTTAGAACCGTGACAATTTGAGAGTCCTGAGCTGTAGTGACCCCAATATGAACGGAACGGGAGCTCGTTCCCCCCGGGGCGTTCGGGGACGTCTACAAATACTTGCAAAATTGAAGCTCAAATTTTAACTGGAGAAAAAATTGGCAATTTGGTATTCATACCAAGGATATCCTTGACATCGCCTTATTTAGAAATGCCTTTCTGAATGACAAGATGTCAATTTCTAGTTCGATTGGCATATGCCCTGACCATTAATAAATCTCAAGGACAATCTGTGAAATTTGTTGGAGTTGATTTGCACACACCAATGTTTAGTCATAGATAACTGTACATGGCCCTATCTAGATGCACATCTTTTGATCGTATAAGTGTTTTCCTTTCCAATGATGAGCTAGATTCTACTACAAACATTGTTTATCCTGAAAGTTTGTTATAGTGTTACTTATGGATCAAATCACTTTTGTCAAAAGGTACAATTTATTTATTGATAAATTCGCTTCTATTGATCACAAATTTTTATTTTTAAAATATTTTGCTATATATGTCGACTTTTGTAGGATTGCGTTAAAAAATATATGGAGCTCAAAAAGATAAATGCAACTAGATTGCTTTGATGGGGATGTAACAACGTAATTTCAATTTGACAGTGTTTTGATATATATATATATATATATATATATATTCTTTTACTAATATACTAACTTTTTTATTTTTATAAATTAATAGATTGTCGTGCATGCTCCTCACTGGGGATACATACAAGTTGATACAAAGACTTTTTGGAAAGTGATAAGGTGCTCCTAGGAATTCTAAGAAAGAACAAGTTTGAAGATCATTTTTTTTTTTAAAAAAATCGTACATATACTAGCTACGATCAAGATTTTTAAAGTTTCCTATCGATGTGAATTTTATTATTTACAATAGTTTTGTAAAGCCTTTTATCTATGTGAAATTTATAACTAAGTTTAGATGTATGTTAGATAATATTCATTTGAATTATTGGCTTATGCAATGAGTTTGTTTTTGTAAATGTAACACACTAAGTGATATAGCCTTCTTTTGTTTTTTCCTAATATGCTCTTGAATTAGGTTAAAGAAAATTAATCATATTTTTATTTGATTGAATTTGAATTTTTGCTTCCATATATATTTTTATCAGGAAGGGTGTAGCTTTTATATTAAGTTGATAATTTATTTTCATATAGGATTGGATTGTGTATGTCACGACCCGCTCCCCGTACCCAAGGGTTAAGCATCGTGATGGCCAGTAACTGAAGTTACCTTCGGCCAATTCTTGAACAAATTAATAAACGCGAGTGGAAGTAATATTTAAGTGAGGGTACCAAAATAATCATTGGAGCTTCTATTTTTATTACAAAATTTATTGACCAAAAAGACTGATATTTACATATAAAAATATCATAAAAGCGATGTGTGTGTCTATTCCTCAGCCCCGCGTCTAAGACTTTCCAAAAGTTATTTCTGAATTGCATTGTTTCTTGAAAATTGGTAAACAGCTATAAGCACATGGTAGAGTGAGAAATATTATACCAAGAGTATAACAGATACAAAATAATCATGAATAGTTATGTAATTAAAATAATTAAGATCACATGGTCTGAACGAATAATCATTTAAGAAACAAAACTGAGATTATGTAAATAAATATCCATAACCACAGTACCGAACAAAACAGAACACACTACAAGAAAAGTGAGCTTAAAAGATGGAACTTTTTGCGACGGCACATTTGCCGTTGCAAAAGCTGACTTTTTACGGCGGCATAACTTGCTGTCGCAAAAAATGTGACTAAATGAGACTTTTTGAGACGGCACAACTTGCCGTCGCGAAAAATGTGACTTTTTGCGACGGCAGAAAATGCTGTCACAAAAAAGGAGAGTATTTGCGATGGCAGAAATTGATGTCGCAAAAAAAATAGAGTATTTGCAACGGCACAGATTGCTGTCGCAAAAAAATAGAGCTTTTGCGATGGCACCAGCTACAATCGTAAAAAAAAAAAAAAAAAAAGTTTTTTGGGACTGTAATAAGTATCGTTGCAAAAAAAAAAGTAAATATATATATATATATATATATTGTGGCTTTGAGACGACTTCATATATATATAGTCAGAAAATGGTTTAAATAAATGCAACGGTATTTTTCTGTCACAAAAAAATAATAAAAAAAAACGACGTTGTCTTACTCTTTTGATATAACATTTCTCTTTTCACCCATTTTTTCATCTTCCTATCTCCTTGTCTCTGTCTCTCTTCTCTTTATCTCTCTCACTCATCACTCTTCTCTGTTTGTCTGCCTGTCTCTCTCTTTCTCTCTGTGTCTCTGTCTCTCTTCTCTTTCTCTCTCTCACTCATCACTCTTCTCTGTCTGTCTGTCTGTCTCTCTCTCTCTTTCTCTCTGTGTCTCTTGCCCATCTGTCTTCTCTCTGTCTCTCTCTGTCTCTCTTCTCTTTATCTCTCTCTCTCACTCATCTCTTTCTGTCTCTCTCTCGTTTATCTCTTTTTGCTCTCTCTCTCTCTCTCACTTTTTCTGTCTCTTTTTACCCATTTTTTCATCTTCCTCTCTCTCTTCTCTTTCTGTCTCTCACTCATCACTCTTCTTTCTCTATCTGTCTGTCTATCTGCCTCTCTCTCTCTGTGTCTCTCACTCATCTATCTCTTCTCTAATCTCTTTTCTCTCTCTGTCTCTTTCACTCAGCTCTCTTCTCTCTATCTCTCTCGCTCATCTCTTTTCTCTCGCACATCTCTCTTCTCTCTTTTCTCTATCTCTCTCGCTCATCTCTTTTCTCTCATCCATCTCTCTTCTCTCTATATCTCTCTCGCTCATCACTCTTCTCTGTATGTCTATCTCTCTCTTTCTCTCTGTGTCTCTGTCTCTCTTCTCTTTCTCTCTCTCACTCATCACTCTTTTCTATCTGTCTGTCTGTCTCTCTCTTTCTCTCTGTGTCTCTTGCCCATCTCTCTTCTCTCTATCTCTCTCTGTCTCTCTTCTCTTTATCTCTCTCACTCTCTCGCTCATCTCTCTATGTCTCTCTCTCGATTATCTCTTTTCGCTCTTTTTTTTCTCTCTCTCTCTCTCTTTGTCTGTCTCTTTTTACCCATTTTTTCATCTTCCTCTCTCTCTTCTCTTTCTCTCTCTCACTCATCACTCTTCTCTTCTTGTCTGTCTGTCTATCTGTCTCTCTGTCTCTGTGTGTCCCTCACTCATCTATCTATTCTCTCATCTCTTTTCCCTCTCTGTCTTTTTCGCTCATCTTTCTTCTCTCTATCTCTCTTGTTCGTCTATCTTCTCTCTCTGTCTCTCTCGCTCATCTCTCTTCTCTCTATATTTCTCTCTATCTCTCTCGTTCATCTCTCTTCTCTCTATCTCTCTCTTTGTTTCTCTCGTTCATCTCTCTTCTCTCTATCTCTATCTTTCTTTGTCTCTCTTGTTCATCTCTCTTCTCTCTCTGTTTGTTTTTTGTCTCTCACTCTCCACTACAAGAAGATGCACTTTTAGTGACCACTTTGTCTCTCTCTCTCTCATCACTCTGTCTCTGTCTCTGTCTCTATCTCTCTCTCACTACCCATCTCCTCTACCACATTCACCACTACTGCAAATGTCATTCCATTACCACCATTATTACCAGTGTTGTCACTCCACCTCTACGATTACCATTACTACCACTATCGCTACCACTCCATTACCACTACCACTACCACCGCCACCACCACTGCTACTACTGCTACTACTACTACTACTACTACTACTACTACTACTACTACTACTACTACTACTACTACTACTACCTCTCCTCCACCGCCACTCCATCTCCTCTACCACTACCACAACTTCACCACTAATCTCCTTCGCCATCGTCATCACCACCACCACCACCATCACCTCTTATTCACCACCTTCACCACTACTGCCGCTCCCTCTCCTCTACCACAAAAAATTAGCTCTTGATTTTTAGTAACAAAAAAAAAATGGGCCACAAAAAAATATTTTCCATTGACCATAAAAAATTAAATTTATTTTAACAGAAAATATTTGTCATTAAACTGTTACCCTACTTCTACCAAATAAAAAAAAATCATTAAAATAAAGTTAATCTGTCTGTCTCTATCTCTCTACATGTCTCTATCTCTCTAAATTTCATCAACTTTATTTTAATTGAAAATATTTTTCATAAAAATATTACCCCTACTTCTACCAAATAAAAAAAAAATCATTAAAATAAAAATAAAACAAATAAATTTTCAACCTTAGTAACTAAAAAAAATTTAAAAAAATAAAAAAATACAAAAAAAAAGTTTATTTTAACAAAAAATAAATAAAACTACCGCCTATCCTAACTCTCCTCTTCTTTTCTTTCTTTTTATTTTCGTTTTCCTGCTCATTCTAATTCCCTCCTTTCTTTCCCCCCTTTTTTTCTCACGATCTCATCAAATCCCCAATCCCTAACAAAAAAATCCCCAAAATACGATACTACAGGGAGGGAGGGAGAGAGAGAGTTGATCGGAGATTCTCAAAAATAGAGAACTATCACTTCGTGTACAAGGACGTGGAAGGAGCTTCGACTCAATGGGACGATATTTAGAGAAAATTAGGAAACCTCCCTTCGAAGCCTCCTGCATTCAGGCCCCATCCTTCAAGCCCGCCGAGAACGAAGACTCTAAACACAAAGACAAAGCCCGCCACCGCGAATGCGACTACCACCGACGACTACAACTATCTGTTAAGTTCTCTCTTTCTCTCTCTCTCTCTCTCTCACTTGTTTGTTGCTCTCACTCTGTCCCTTTCCCTCTCCTTCTAATTTTCGAAACCCTAACAAGTGATTTTTTTAAGGCTAGGGTTGGTCAAAGTCGTCTATCTCCTGTGTGATTTTGATTTTGATTCAATTTGTTCATTTCCAAGTTCTTTTTCTTTAATTTAATTTATGTGTAAATTATGTACACTACCTGTTTGCTAATATGCCTCTAAAAATAGAAAGTATAAAATCTGTTAGTGTCTCAACCATGAATAAAGAGGCATTCTAACTAGTTATGTTAATTTATGTAGGACAGTATCAAAAGGATTATGTTATTGTATAAGTTCAGGGACTGGAACCTTTTTCTGTGCGTGGTATGCTTCACAGAAGCATTGGCTGGCTAACAATATATTGGGCCTTGCATTTTGCATTCAGGTTAGTTAGCTTGATTCTTAAAATAATGCGTCTCTTATAGTATCTTAGTTACAGGCATTCTCTATCTTCATTCAAGTTTTTGATTGCTTGAGGAACTCCTTTACTTATTTTTCAGAAGTTTTGTGAAACTTCCCTTGATCTGGTGCTGTAATGTTTTTGTGTTTTTTTACCAGTAAAGTCACAACTTATTAAACAAAAACAATCAAAATTGAATTTGTTAAAAAGAAAAAAAAAAAGAGATGAATAATAATAATAATAATAATAATAATAATAATAATAATAATAATAAATCAACATATTGTATGAGTTGTGACCACTTGCAATGAGAAAAGTGCAATGATTATTTCACATTTAAGTGTCCTATGGTTCGATTAATAAGTGACTGAAAAAACTGTCTTACCACTGGGAGTGATCTTTTTCATTTTTTATCTCATGGCAAATGTTTGAATAAGGGCGTGTGAATTTTACACTGGAGCATCTATAGAAAATTAAAGATATGATGAATATTATTATAATCCCTTGCAATCTACAAGCTACTTATTTTCATTTTTGATGATGTCTTGGTCAAAATTTTTAATTTTCTTTTTCTTTTTCCGTCTCTTTTTCTGATTTGTGGATGCTATTTCACTGAGAGTTTATTGGTTTGCTTCATTTTTACTTTCTAAATGTGCAGGGAATTGAAATGCTTTCACACTACAAGAAAAATCACTTTTCACGACTAAAATAAATTTTTTCGTCGCTGAAAGTAGTACAAATGGCGACTAAAATGGATTTAGTCGCCAAAATTGGTGACTTTTGCCGACTAAAAGAGTTTAGTCGCCGAATACAAGGCTTTTAGCGACTAAAAGGCAGTTTAGTCGCCCAATGTGGGGGTTTTAGTGACTAAAGGTTGTTTAGTAGCCAAAAGTGACAGTTTTTGGCGACTAAAATAATTTAGTAGCCAAAAGTGATGGTTTTGGCGACTAAAAAACAGATTGTTCGCCGATTGTTGGTGTTTTGCCGACTAAAAACAGTTTAGTCACTGAAAGTGAAGCTTTTTGGCTACAAAAAAAAAATTAGTAGCTAAAAACAGTCCATTGCCGACTAAAATTCAGTTTAGTAGCCAAAAGGGGACGTTTTTGGCGA
Organism: Camellia sinensis; assembly: GCF_055761805.1. Taxonomy (NCBI): domain Eukaryota; kingdom Viridiplantae; phylum Streptophyta; class Magnoliopsida; order Ericales; family Theaceae; genus Camellia; species Camellia sinensis. The sequence continues at coordinate 217,317,132 of NC_138961.1, forward strand.
CTAAAAACAGGTTTAGTCGCCAAAACTATTTATTTTTAGGCGAAACTTAATTTTTTTGCGACTAAATTATAATTAGTAGCCGAAATGATAGAATTAGCGACTAAAAATTTAATTCAGTCGCCAAAAGTGGCCTAAATTTTTTTTTAGTAAATAATTTATTTTTTACATAAAGTATATTGAATTAAAAAAATTATATTTATATATATTATTTTGTATTAATAGCGGTTAATATACTATATAAATAATATATATTGCATATATATTCATGTGATGTTATTGTGGCATAGTGGAGGGAGTGTGTTGCAAAAGGTTTGGAGTGTGGTGGTGGGATGTCTCAGGTTCGAAACCTGCGAGCAATAGGTTCAACATTTTTTTTTTTTTTAAATATGCTTTTGACGACTAAAAGAGGTGGTCGCCAAAAGCTTCAGTATTGGTGACAAAAAAAAATAGTCGGGAAATGTATAAATTAAAAAAAAATGTTTTACTATTGGCGACTAAAAATTTAGTCGCCAAATGTATAATTTAAAAAAAATAAAGGAGCTTTGGCGACGAAATTTGTGGTCGCTACAGAGTTTGTTTTTGGCGACTAAAAGTGGGTTAGTCGCCAATACCTTCCACGACGTTTTTCCAACGACCAACATGGCGACTAAAAAATGTAGTCGGGAAAACCTCAAACCCGACTTTTGGCGACTAAAAAATCACTTTTGATTTTTCTTGTAGTGTCACTTGGGTCATTTAAAACTGGTGCCATCCTTTTGGCAAGAAATAGATCTACAGATTAGTTCATTTATTTTATTTTTGGAAAAAATCATTTTACCCCTTGTGGTATGGCCTGGAGCACTTCACCCTCTCACGTTTAAAAATATCCAATGACCTGTCATGTGGTTTTGAGCACTTCACCCTCTCACGTTTAACATAACCAATGCTAATTGCAGCAATGAACAAGGCGTAACATAACCCATCCCTAGAGATGCACTAGCCTAGGTGCTAAACGGCTTAATATTAAAAATACTAAAATAGCCGAACACTAAAATTAATTACACTTGTTATTTCCATATTCTTTTTGTTAGGTTTTATTCTTGGCAACCACGTTTGACAAAACTCTTTTCAGTTATATTGATTTTCGCATTTTTATTTCAGTGAGGCTATGAGTGTTTAGATGCAAATCCAACTCGAATTATGCCTTTTAGAGAAGTTTGTAATGTTAATACTTTCAAGATTGCCACTTCGTTGATTATGACGGGGATCGAGCTGCCCGGTCAGCTCGCGAGGGTCCAGGGGGCAGCGCCCCTTGGCGGGTTCGGGGCAGCGCCACGACGGGGTCGAGGGGCAGCGCCCCTGAAGCAAAATGCAAAAATGCATTCCAAGTTGCCTGTCCGCTCGAGCGGACTTTACCCCGCTCGAGCGGAGAATCCCTGGTTCCAGAAGTTTTGGTCGCCTGTAAAAGTACTGAGCTATGTGATTTCGCGCTCGAGCGGGTTCTCTAGCACTCGAGCGGACCTCTGTTATATCACACGCATGTTTTGCTGAAGCCGCTCGAGCGGGCTGTTGGGCGCTCGAGCGGAGATCGCGGGACAAATTCTATAAATTCACGTGTTGGGTCAGATTTTAGGATTACTACTCCAGATCTTCTTTTTGGGTTCTAGGGTTTGTATCTGGAGATACTTTGTGAGTTTTCTTGGATGTTTTGATTGAGTATTCAACTCATGTTTTAAAGAGTATACATCAAAGGTTTTGTTTGTTATACAAAAGAGAGAGTTGTTCTTTGGTGGATTCTGAAGAATTCGAGCCTGAAGCTTTTGTGGATTCCGGGGTGGCTCATCGTAAAGACAATTCCGAGGTGAAGACGGGTTGGAAGAGGCACATAGAGGTTGGTTCAATTAGGCGTGGATTCGCTAGGTAATTGAGAGTATACCTGTGTAATTCCTTTATATCTTCTTAGTGGATTGTTTTGTGGCTGTTGCCCGTGATTTTTTTTATCACAATTGGAGGTGTCCAATTGTGGTTTTTCCACGTAAAATCGTTGTGTTGTTTTGTCTTGATTGTTTGATTGGGATTGTTATATATTGCTTAAAATTGATACATAATCACAAATCAACATCTAGGGGATTTCTAAATTTTTTCACTTTTTTTCTAGATAAGCCTTGAAAGATTTGGCCTTGTGAAGGCTCTAATTGAGCACAAATTTGTTCTGAGTTTTGCTTTGAAATTAATTTTTTAGCCTCTTGTTGTAGTTTTATATATTCTATTATTTTTTCAATCAGTTGTGAATAGTATCTGAAACATTTTTATCATATTATAATGCTCGCTATTTATAGTAGTACAGAACAGACGGGACAATTGCAAATAAATACTATCCTACTAGTTATGTTAATTTATGTAGGACAGTATCAAAAGGATTATGTTATTATATAAGTTCAGGGACTGGATCTTACTTGTGCAGTGAATATATTTAGATTTCGTAGGGTGGTTTGGTGCTAATTTGATTCTCTCGCAGTTCCCCTTTTGTTGATGATAATTTATGCACTCAGTGGTTTTATTTTATCATTTGTCTGATTCTTTTTCTGCTAAAAAAAAAAAAAAAAAAAACACACTGCAGGCTGGACTTTTTGTATATGACATTTTCTGGGTTTTCTTTACCCCTGTGATGGTTAGTGTTGCAAAATCATTTGATGCTCCTATAAAGGTCAGTGTGTCCTGTTAATTGAAACAATTTGTATTTTAAACTATTTTTGCAATCACTTTGTTGTTCTGTAATACTCATTGATATGGCTTTAATTCTCTGTAGCTTTTGTTCCCAACGTCATATCCTGTGAACATGTTAAAGTTTTTTGATCACAGTCCTCCACTGCATCTTCGTCCACAACATCATGCTCCTATAAAGTTTTTTTTTTGTAATTAATATATTAACACATAATTATATTATCATTAATTATTTTTATTTTTTTTTTCAGATATTTCCGGAGTAGGAGTTTGCTTTTTGTGGATTTCATGCTTGTGAAGAATGCTACTAATTTTTGTTTTTGTACCACGAAGAATGCTGAGGAAAGCTTTTAATTTTAATTTATGTTATTTTGAATTATGAATAACATTATGTATTTCAACATTACATATGTATTTATGGAACATTATGTATTGGGTTAATTTTGTTGATGTATAGTTATGAATGCAAGAATATGTTTATTATGGAGAAATTATTATTTCTATATAGCAATTTTTATATTATTTTGTAATTATTGATTTTTTTTAAAATTGTTTTTCATTGAATACAGGTAATTTTAATATTTTTAATTAATTTACAGTAGGTCTTTTTTTTTTTTTTTGCGACGGCACCAAACCGTCGCAAAAAAAGGTATTTTATAATTTTTAATACATATTGCATTTTTTGCGACGACACCACACCGTCACAAAAAATCAAAAACCTTTTTTGCGACAAAATCAATGCCGTCGAAATAAGAAATATGCCATCGCAAAAAAAAAAAAAACAATTTGCAATGGCAATTTCAGCCGTCTCAAATAATACTTTTGGCGACGGTAAAATAGTGTTGTCGCAAAAAGGTCTCTATTTTTACACATTATTGGCGACAGTAAAATGCCGTCGCAAATAGTAACATATGCGGTCGTAAAAAAAGGCGACGGCATCTATTGTGACCCCCCGTTTGCCGTCGCAAAAAGTCATTTGCCGTCATTAAAAGTTTTTTGAGACAGCATAATGAGTATTTGCGACGGCATTTTGCCGTCACAAAAAGTCAAATTTTTTGTAATACCAAAAGTCACAGGAGTGACAGTCGGAACAGAGGTTCGGATTCAAGAGGTGACTCGTACGGATTATAGAGGTGGCTCCCACAATAGTGTAGCACTTATCTCCACATAGAACAGAAGTCAATGGATCCATGACAGACAGAGGCCACAAAGTGACCAAACAGAGGCCAATGGTTATTTAAGTCCCCCAAGGCGTGCGACTCCCGTGGTAGTATTTACAAAACATAATTGTTTATAAGGTCATAGTCAAATATTTTTTAAAATATAAACAAACATAACCATGGGTTTCATTTTAACAAATAGAGTTCAGAAATTAATCCACATCATTGAAATATTAATATAATTTATAATAATTTATAAACATAACTTGTATAAAATAAATATGGTAAGTTAAAACATACGTAAAATATATTATAGTGACTCAAGGTATAATATAACTCACCTTAATATTGACCCTTACTATTTTCTTCTTATTTTTACTACCTTCTCACGGATGTTTCTTCGCTCTCCTTTTCCTTCCTATTTTCTTTCCCTTTCCCCTTATCCTTTTTCCCTTCATTTCTCTCTTTTTTTCCTTTTCTTTTCTTCCCCCAGTTGATCACCTCCTTCCTATTTATAGGGAGGTAAGAACGTGGCCCGCGTATCTCTCTCTAGATTTGATAATAAATTACATGGATTCATACTTATCTTTAATAAATATTTAAGATAATTACACTTTGGCCTAGTTTTCTAATATAACTATATAAATAAATTAATTCCTAATTAAATTACACTTTATCGTATACCAACAGAAAATTAATTATTTATTTTACTACCACACCCATTATTATTATTATTATTGTTGTTGTTGTTGTTGTTGTTGTTGTTGTTGTTGTTGTTGTTGTTGTTGTTATCAATATTATTATTTATTTACTCTTACTTTTATATTTATTTATTTACTATCTTTAACTTTAATTTGACTCAACTAGTATTATAATTTCATATTTCTGTTAATTTAGCCCCAAATAATAATCCCTAATTAATCCCATATTTGATAATCCAATGCCAAATTAGATTCTATATCTATGATTATTTATTTAATAATATATCATCACATACAACCATAATATTTAAGGGACAACTTAAATTTTCGAGTTGTTACAGTATACGTATTAATCTATTTAAATAATTGTTCATTGCACAATTTTTGTCTTTTTTTTTTTTTTTTTTTTGTATTGCAAAGCATGGCTGGTGTGCTTTATTTATTTGTCATTTTTTTTTTTTGATATTGTAGAATATTGGTTGATGTGCTTAATTTGTTGTTTTGTATTTTTTTTTTTTTTTTTGTATTACAGAACATTGGCTGGTGTGCTTAATTTGTTATTTGCCATTTTCTTTGTATTGTAGAGCACAGGTTGATGTGCTTAATTTGTTGTTTTTTTTTTTTTCTATTGTAGAGCACTGGCTGGCATATTTCATCTGATTTTTATTACATGTTTCTGTGTTGTGGGACTTTCATTTTATTATTTGTTTAAAATCTTATATTTTTGTTGTGTTTGGATTTTACGTTGCATTTATGTATTTACTTTTCACTATCTCGTTTACCTATAAATTTTGAAAATCAATGTTTAAATTGATTTATTTACCATGTAGCATACAATTTATTTATTTTTCATTTATTTTATTTTATGCACGGTAACTGACCACCAAACCATAAAAATTGGTAGATTTCAACCATTAGATTAAAATGTTGCATAACTATAGCCATGAGATCTCTCTTATTTATTTCAACCAAAGCTCACTCTCTAAAAAAAATGTGGAATATAGAAATCTATTTGGGTACTGTTATTGGCCAGGGTAATAAAGTGTTTATTTTCTATTGCAAATTGCGGGTGCATTAAAAAAATAAAAAATACTACAATAGTAAATATTTGGTGATATGGTCTTGTTGGAAATGGTTGGAAAATTCTGGGTAAAATCAAAATTTTTTCCTAACTTTGGTCTATTATTTAGGTGGGACCCGAGCGTCAATTTTGGCGTGTCAAAGTGGTAACACGTTCTATGCCGCGTTGTGATTCACATGGTATATTTGGTTGCTCAAAACCATTACCAAGTGAATGGGAAATTGAAACCAAAGTATGCTCCATGGAAATGGAGTTTTGGTAGAAAATCCTTAAATGTTGAAAAGTGGCTTGTCCCACATTGATTTGGTGGGAAGTTTTAAGTGGGTTTATAAGGCATGAGATTGGAACTTGGGGTGTGCTCCAAGGGTGTAGACGCGCCCGCGTGGGCCTCGCTACAGTTCGGACTCGATTTGTGTCACGGTTCTTAATCTGAACCAAAGAGTCTAAATCTGGCAAATCGTTTTGAGAAACAGATTTTTTTGAAAGAAGTGCCAAACATGGACTGCTTTGCCAGATACAGAGTCGCCACCTAAATATTTTAAAACGGGAGAATTTAGGAAACCCTGACTCGGTGCCGAAGGCCACGTGTCCGTCATCACCGGAGTTGTCTCGGCTCGGGAGCTTGGGTACGATCGGGGAAGGTCAGCTATGAGCACCCCCTTTCGCCCGGTCCGAAGACCGGCCTCTACTAACCGTGATATCCGATTTTGAAGACGTTATGTGTTCTTATTCCATTTATTAGCCTAGAATTACTATGTTATGCGCGCGGCAAACAAGTATAGACCAAATCGCCCAAATTGGAACAAAACATTTCATGTTTGTTTTGAAAATGGTTTGCTACTCGCAAGTAGGCTAAAATGCAGATTTTGCCACCCTCAAGTGGGCTTTTAGAAAAGATGATTTTGCCACTATCTAGTGGGCTTAAAACTCACAGTTTTAATGTATTATTCCAATTTAGGTAATTCAACCTCCATCCACAGGCATTCAAGCAGTTTATCTCATGTAAGCACTTAGCCGCATGGTAATCATACTGTCATGTTAACATTCACACGCATGCGAGATACTAAAGCATAAATACTTACATTGTACTCCGTGCCAAAACAATAAACTAGTTAGCAAACATGCATGTCCCGAGTTCATGTTAAGTGGCTAATGCAACACAGGCAAGGATGCAATTTAGAGTAGGCTAGGCTAACCCTAAAATGGCATATGAAATGCTACAAGTAACATGTATTCAATTTGGAATTGAAAAGTACAATGTAGTTTGTATGATGTACCGAGCCCGGTGCATGTCAACAAATGCATGAATGCACGCATGCATAGCATAAGGTATGCTAAAATAAATGTGCCCTAATCTACCATCATAAGCAGGTAAATAAAAGGGAAGAAAGAAGTGGAGGTTGGAAGACATGCACACCACGCACACACACTTATTACAAATATGCCCTCGCTCGGAGGGACCAAATAAATATTACAAATTAATTAACTACGCAAGCTAATTAAATATTACAAATTGATTAATTAATTAACAAATTAACTAATCTAGGAAAGCAGGTAAACCGCCTCGGGAAATGCGCCGCCATGCATAGGCTGCCTCTGTTTTCTTTCCTCTGCTCCTCTGAAGGCTACCAAAACCTCAGGACTGCTTCCTAGGACACTGAGGAGTGCCACCGGCTGAGTAGAATTGCCACCGGCAGTGTGGTGTGGCCATCGGCACAAAATGGAGTCTATCGGCAGAGGAAAGATTGCCGGTCGGCATCTTATACTGCCGGTCGGCAGAGTATTCCTGCAGAATCTGCAAATGACAGCAACAGAGGGCAAGGCAAAGCATGGCAGCACAATTCAAGGCATATATGCACCAACCATGTCCCTTATCATGATAATGACTCAAAGGGGCATGTGCCTCGATTCTCGGACCACCAATCACGCATTTCCATGCATGATGGCCCAAAGAACCAAGTATGCAACTTTGATTTCAAATGCAATGCAAATCAATCAAACAAACTCCCAATCCCTATCACCCAAATCAAGGGACAAGGAATGCATGTTGATGCAATGCAACCTAAGCATGTTAGCTATCATGCAACATGAACAATGCAATGTAATCATGCAAAGCTTACAAGCAAACATGCAAGGTAAGCATGCAAACCAAATAGAAGATGGACTTAAACATGAATTAGGCAGCCCCAAATAGGCCTAAAACAGTGGCCAAAGTGCTAAGTGCATGGAGGCAAATGACATGCAAACATGCATAGATGCATGGTCTAAGACTTAAGCATAATGAAGCCGCTTTTCGACGCATTTGAAAGGCACAAACATGGACAATTCGCATGCAAATTTCAGAGGCGATAGGTGATGCAAAACAGCCCCGAAACATAACGAAACAACACTCAACGCATGGAATGAATCCCGAAATGCGAAATTAGGCATATGGAATGGCTTACTGCTATACAAAGCATGCATAATATGGACATGGAACATGAAGACAGAAGCAAGAAAGCTCTGAGATAAGCATTTTTACAGTTCATGACATGGCCAAACAGCAAGCAAAGATAGGGCTAAAATGGCATACAAAAAACGGGGCTACCACATGGATTTCAAAGAAAGTAGCACATAGAGTATCCAAACAGTGTTGAGCCCTTCTTCAATGTTGAAGAGGGGCTCAAAATAAGCCTATTTTCAGTTTACATCAGGCTCTAAAACAGATCACACGCAAGCCAAAAATTCTATGCAAGATTATGGCATAAAGAGGGCTAATGAAGGAAGTGCTAGCTACTGTCCTCAAACAGTAAGAGGTCCTCAATCAAACATGAAGAGGGCCTCAGAATATGATGATTTTAAGTTTAGGTCGGAGCCCAAAAGTGCAAGCAACTATGGCTTAAATATGAAGCAAGAAAAGGGTAGAAAAGGGAAGATGAGGACTCACCCTTGAAGACCAGCAAACCAACACCTCTTGGACCAAGTTTGGGAACTTTTAACCTCTGGAGGACAGCCTCAAGCTGCTGGAATAGGCGTTGGATGCCTTGTGCTATGAGTTGATGAAGAAATGGCCCAAGAACAAAGGTGTTTGATGGTTGAATGAGAGAGATATGGAGAGAGATCAAGGGTTGTATGTATGTATATCAGATATACATGGTATATCTCTGGTTTTTTTGCTTTAAATCTCTAACCACAACAAAGGAGGAGGAGAGGTGCTTATATAAGCAATGCTAAGCTTCTAAGACAAGCTTCAAAGGGGCCAAGGGGTTCAAGGGGGGTGCAAGGCTTCTAGAGGAAGCTAAAACAGCTGGCCAAGCTTCTCCAAGAAGCTTGGCCAAAAGTTTCAAGCTTCTAGAAGGTTAAGGGGTTCAAAGGCTCACAAGGTGCAAAACAAACACACATGCACGTGGGGGATCAATTCTGTGCATTCCAGCTGGCACAGCTGGAATCCACTCAATCTGCAGAATGCTCCGGAAGGTCGTCGGCTAGCAAAAATTGCCGGTCAGCAAAATAAAGTGCCGGTCGGCACAATAAATTGCCGGCCGGATAAATATAGTGCCGGTGGATGGCCGGTAAGGTCAAAAAACTGCCGATTGGTGTCCAAATTGAAGCCCCGGAAGTTAGCTTTCCAATGGCGCAAACCTTGCATCAAAATTCCTCCTATGCAAAAAGTTATGCCCTTTTCCGTGAAGCCGCGCAGATTCGATCCAACCGGGATGATGCCCGACTTCAACTGATCATATCTCTCCCACCCGGACTTGGCTCTAGGAGATTCTTGAGTGCAAAGTGAAGCCCCGGAAGTAAGCTTTCCGATAGTGGTGGCCCCATAGCTAAACTCCAAGTGTACAGACAGATAAGCCCGATTCAGCGAGGGCTGCTCGACTCGCTTCTACCTGGATTCATGCCGAACTTCTCCCAAACTAGTTTTCTCCTCTCCTTTCCTCTTTTCTTCAACTCCAAAACCCTAAACAAAGTGTTTTGGAATATTTGCCTCTCTTCTAGCCGAAGAAACTGATTCTTTGCCCTGCACATCTCTCAACACCGAGCAAACCATCAGTAGTGCCCAAGTCTTAAGGGCGGTCAAAAATGGGGTGTCTACAAAGGGGTACCCAAGTGTTTTAGAGAGGGAGGTTATGTGCAAAATGGGGTAGACCCATTGGACCCAAAAATCACTACACTCGGGCGGGCTGGGCCTGGGCTTAGGCACAAGTGCATGGTGTGAGGTTGGGTTGGGCTTGTCCGGCCCAGTACCTATCTTTTTGGGCCAAAAACATTTGAATTTAATTAAATAAAATCCATAATTCAAATGAATTCCGAAAATAAACTGGTCCGATTTTACTGTACAGGTTGCACCTATTTAATTCAAAACCTGCAGCCACCAATGCATCTATAAATAGACTAGTTCCCCATTTGGATTTCGGTTCCAATTTTCGTCCATAAAATTATGCATTCATACTCTTCATTTTGCTGCATTATTTTCTTGTGAGAGAGAGTATAAACCACTTAGTGTGTTCGCTGTACAAATATATTGTAGTGCTGCATATATTTGTTGTTGATCATTTCATCTTGGGAGATAGACATCCATATTCTGAAAGCACCGTAGAGAAGACGAATCTGTTTTAAGGACACAGTATCAAACACTGGACTTTATCAATATAGCGATCTCGATTTCCCTTTTCTTTAACTGTTGTGTCCGGACTTGGGTTCCATGGAGTTGGTTGTTGTATTTGTCTTGTTTGCATCCTTTACTCCTTGCATTCGAGTCTTGGGTTGTATTGGGCGAGTTTGAAACAGGTTGGTTGAATTTAGAAACCAAGAGTAGTTGCCCAGATTTTGGCCTTCACGCTCGAGCGGGGATTCTGACGCTCGAGCGGGCCCTTGTTGTTGTCTGTCCGCTCGAGCTGGGTTTTCGACGCTCGAGCGTAGTTTTCCATCTTCCAGTTTCTCCTCTGCAGTGTTGTGCGCTCGAGCGGGAGTTTTGACGCTCGAGCGGAGACCTGGTTCTGTAAAAGTTCTGGAAGTGTGTATCCGCCGCTCGAGCGGGATTGTTGACGCTCGAGCGGGAGTCTGTGAGTGACGCTCGAGCAGGGAGTTTGACGCTCGAGCGGGGCAACTTCTATATAAATCCGAGATCTGACTTTTGGATCACTTTTTCAACTCCTTTTCTCTCTCTTACTTTTCAAAATCTCCATTTGAGAGCTCCTCTCACTGGAACCTCAACTTCTCTCTAGGTATTGATCTAGCTAGGGTGTATTCCTCACCTTTGGTCTTTACAAAAGTTGGGTTGATCGTCGAGGGCTTTGCATTGATCCGAAAATTTCGAGTTTTGGAGCACGTTGAGTTTCGTCACCTTCTTCCCTTGAGCTCTGAATTTGAGGTAGGGATATCCTACTCCTCTTTATGAGTTTTGTCTTTAAATTTTGGCATTTCGATATGTTGGGAGTTGTTGGGTAATTTTGAGGAAGTTCGGGCCTTTGTGTAATTTTACAAAAGTTGGGGTTTTAATCATATAAGACCTAAGTGCATGTTTGGCATGGAAAAGTAAAATTAATGTTAAAACATTAATGAAAATGGAACCTAAGGGTTGTGATGTTAATTATGGAATATGCCCTAATTACATTGGTTAATTAATTTATATAATTAATTGTTGGAAATAAGGAATTGTATTGAGAATGTTGAAATCGGGAATGTATGGGACTAAAGGGTGTGGTTGGATCATTTATTGCTCACCAAATTGAAATGTCGATTTAATATCCATTTTGTGCATTTATTTTCTATTTAGAAATAACTGCTTTGGGCTATCGGTGGAGGATGGTCTTGATTGTTGTAGACAATGCATGATGATTAGGCAAACTAAAACAATCGAGTGAATGTGTCATAGAGTATGACGGTGAATTGAATACATTAATTCTATGTATTGATTGATTGTGTATAGAACCCTTGTGTTTATATGCATTGTGTGTAGAGGAGGAGATGGGGGATGTACTTCGCGGTTTAGGGAAAGATGGGGGATGTACCTCTAAACCGGATAGGATTGGAAGGAGATGGGAGATGAACTCCGTAGACACACCTCATATGCTTGTCTAGTAAAGTGTAGATACAGCTCATATGCTTGTCTAGTGAAGTGTAGATACAGCTCATATGCTTGTTTAGTGAAGTGTGGATACAGCTTATATGCTTATCTGTTGATGCGTAAGATGTTTATCTGTTGATGTGTTGATATAGCTAATATGCTTATCTATTAAATAATGATAGAAAATGGAAAGTGGCATAGACTCGTATGTTATGAAATTGTGACGTGATATATGCGGATGTATCGGTGTTGGCCATCTATCAATTGCTAATCTTTTAGTCATCGCTCATAGTTGGTTTAGTTTATCTCTGCTGGGCTGTGGCTCACTCTATATGGGAACATCATTTTCAGGTACAGGTAGCATGCCACCTCCAAGGACGTAGCTTGGGAGGCTAGAGGCGGGCAGACTTTTGTTGTCTATTCCCTTTTGATGTATTACATGTATATTCAAGCCAAGGGCTTAATGTGTAAATGCGTTAGTGCTCTTTTGTTGTAACCAAGTGTTAGCTTGGAAAGCTGTAAGCCTTTAGGGCATTTACTTTTGTCGTTAACATGTAATACTTTTTGTAATGAAACTCTGATGAATAGAAGAATGTGGAACTTTTATATATATCAATGTATATCTATATTGATGGGTTTAATGTTATTATTTGAGGGCGTTACAATCAAAATAATATTCAAGATATTAATCAAGTAAGTTATTTATTTATTTTCTGTTTTTATTATTTATTTAAATCAGATTTTAATTTTGTTTTTGTAACTAAATAAAATCTATTTTTATTTATTTAATTTTTTTTTCTAGTTTGATTTTTGTAATCAAACATTCATTCTCCTTTCCTATATTTCTTTTATATTCTGTTTATCGTTTAGTACCCAAACAGAATTAATTAATTTAAATACAGTGAAGATTGTCCAAGAATCTTAAGACAGATCTATTTTTTGTATCTTTATTGTATTTAATTTTTTGTGTTTTCACAATGTGATATTCTGGTTGGAAAATACAAATAGTATTTATAAACTATTTGACAGATAGTAGTGATATACTGTCTATTTTCTTTGACAACTAGTAGTAATATACTGGTGTCATTAACAATTGCAGAATATTATTTGGTGTTACAAAAAATTATTGTGGTATTCTATTTTTCTGGTTTTAGTAACAAGAAAAATAAAATTATTTTGTGTTATAATTTATTTTCTGGTATTAGTAACTAGAAAATTAATTTGGTTTTCAGAAATAATTTCTGAGTTTTCTTTAATTAAAATTCTTGTCTCTTTTACTTTTACAAAATTAAATTATGTATTTATGGTATAATTTTTTGTAAAGTTATGAAACTTTGTGTCTCGGTTACAATCTGTTAATTTTGTACGTGACTTACGATTTCATTTTGAAGGCCGCTTAAGTTTTTGAACCCTTTGTGAAAGGGTGTTAATTCTTTTGACTTTATCATAGCTCATCGTGAGTATACATGGAAGAATTTGTTTCTGGAGTAAAATATTAGTTTTACAAACTAATTTCATTTTTATTATGAAAAAACCTTTGTGGCAAGTTTATTTTCTTTATTGGTTTTTTGAATCATTTTTTTATTTCTGTGTGTGGATTTGTAATCGTGAATAGTTTCTGTATATGAGTCGGAAATATATATATATTCACAAGCACATTTTAATGTTTATATATATAATTAGTTTATTTGTGTACAAATCAAACTGATTAAATCAAGGTATGTTTTGTCGGTTTTGGAGTTTATAGTTTAAAACATGTTGTTTTACTTACGTTGGATTTTTCAATTGAGAATATTTTTATCTCATGATGCAAGTTTTGGGATCATGCATGATAAATTTATTTTGTTAATTTATTCTTTTATTTGATGCGTTTGATATGCATGTATTGATATCAACTCAAGTTATTTCTTAAAAATAATCTCATGTGATTTGGAATGATAATTGATATGTTCACTTTGTACATAAGCAGATTAATTTGAGTATTTCTAATCAATTTGAATGGGTATTTAAACACCTGAGAAATTTCAATAACATGAAGATTTAAGTAGTTATATCGTTCCATTTAATTGGAAGTAATTTTGAGAAATCTTTTATGTGGATTATTATTTGTTGAATTTGTGACATAAGATGTTTTCAATCATTATTTTACTTGTGTAGTAGAATTTGTTAAACCATAAACCATTATTTTAATTTGGTAGTGTATCTCTTGCATTAGAAGAGATAATTTAGCTTTCTTTTATCACAAATATTTTTGTGACAGTGGTACTTATTCGTAAATGAGTTGCAAGAATTTATACAATCAAATGAGAATTTTTGATTTGTTCGATTCTTAGGCAAAATCTTTATGAGGATATGATTTTGTCAAAACATTAATTCTGACTTGTGTAGTCATAATTATTTTGGATTTTTCATGAATTTGTTTTGAAATTTATGAATCAAGCACACCGTAGTAAACAATTGATGGATGTTATATTCTGATTTATATTAGAAGTGATAGGGGTGGTGAATATGATGCACCATTAAATGAATTTTGTGCACAACATGACATTATTCACCAAACTACAGCACTTTATGTTCTTAACAGAATACCCCACAAGAAAACCAACAGCACTCCTTATGAATTGTGGAAAGGTCGACCACCTTCCTGCAAATACTTAAATGTGTGGGGGTGTTTGGCAAAAGTTGAAGTTTCTATTCCTAAAAAGACTAAGATTGGACCAAAAACAGAAGATTGTGTGTTTATTGGTTATGCTCAGAATAGTAGTGCATATCGGTTTCTGACTTATAAATCAGAAATACCTGATATAAATGTGAACACTATTATAGAGTCAAGGAATGTTGTGTTTTTTGAACATGTCTTTCCTTACAAGAAAGGACAGGAATTAAGTTCACAGAAAAGAACTTATGATTATACACAAAGTCAAGAGACTAATGACAATCAAACACAAGAGGCTAGTAATGGTCTCGACCAATAGGATTTAACTGGTGATGAACCAAGACAAAGTAAGAGAGCGAGAACATCAAAATCCTTTGGTCCAGATTTTCTGACATACCTGTTAGAAAATGAACCTCAAAGCTTTAAGGCAGCAATGACAGGTCCTGAAGTACCTTTGTGGAAAGAGGCTGTTAATAATGAAATTGAATCCATTATGCAAAATCATACTTGGGAATTGGTGGATCTTCCACCACATTCTAAACCTCTTGGATATAAGTGGATATTCAAGAGAAAAATGAACGTAGATGGTTCAATAGACAAGTATAAAGCAAGACTTGTAGTTAAAGGTTACAGACAAAAGGAAGGTCTGGATTATTTTGACACATATTCTCCTGTGACAAGAATAACATCCATTCGCATGCTTATTTCTATAGCAGCGTTGTTTAATTTAGAAATATATCAAATGGATGTTAAGACAGCTTTCTTAAACGATGATCTAAATGAAGAGATCTATATGGAGCAACACGAAGGGTTTGTAATGCCAGGGCAAGAAAAAAAAGTTTGTCGGCTTGTAAAGTCTCTTTATGGATTAAAACAAGCACCTAAACAATGGCATGAAAAATTTGATCATGTAATGCTTACTAATGGGTTTAAGATAAACGAATGTGACAAATGCGTCTATGTTAAAAACACTGACCAAGGATATGTCATAGTCTGTCTTTATGTGGATGACATGCTTATCATTGGAAGTAGTCAAAACATGATCAAATCAACTAAGTAACTGCTTAATAAAAGACTTGATATGAAAGATATGGAGGTCGCAGATGTTATATTAGGAATGAAAATTACTAAAACATCTGACGAATATGCATTATCTCAATCACATTATATTGAGAAAAATTCTTGGTAAATTTATCAAGGATGATTTGAATGTAGCTAGAACACCTGTAGACATCAGTCTTTATTTATCGAAAAATAAAGGTGATGCAGTGTCTCAGTTAAAATACTTCTAAATCATTGGAAGCCTAATGTACCTAATGAATTGTACTCGTCCTGATATAGCTTATGCTATCAGTAAATTGAGTAGGTACACTAGTAACCCCGGAGAAAACCATTGGAAGGCGATCATTCGGGTTCTTAGATATCTAAGATTCACCCATGATCATGGTTTGAACTTTACTCGATATCCAGCAGTATTTGAAGGTTATTGTGATGCAAATTGGATATCGGATACTAAAGATTCAAAATCCACAAGTGGATATGTCTTTACTCTGGGAGGCGTTGCTGTTTCTTGGAAATCCACGAAACAAACATGCATTGCGCGATCCACAATGGAATTCGAAGTTCATTGCCTTAGACAAAGTAAGAGAAGAAGCAGAATGGCTTCGTTACTTCTTAGAAGACATTCCAATGTGGCCAAGACCTGTGCCAGTTATTTGCTTTCATTGTGATAGTCAATCTGCAATAGGTAGGGCACAGAATCACATGTATAACGGTAAGTCAAGACATATTCGTCATCGACATAATATCGTAAGGCAATTGTTGTCAAATGGAATAATCTCAATAGATTATATAAAATCTAAAGAGAATATTGCGGATCCGTTAACAAAAGGTTTGACAAAAGAACTAGTGCATAGTTCATTGAAGGGGATGGGATTAAAGCCTATTACATAAGCGTCATCATAATGGTAACCCTACTTATATGACTGGAGATCCCAAGAACTAAGTTCAAATGGACAACTAAGTTATGTATAGCTCGCCAGAAATCATCAAGGGATTAAAATTCCCTATCCATTCATATGGTGAGAGTGATATCTGCCACATATGTTGCCTGTAGGGGTATAAGGATAAGCTTTGTTTTTAATGATTACTTATATCTTGATTTAGGTATAAAAATCAAGACGAGTATAAAGAGATACTCACAATAAGAATCACCTATATGAGTGTCGAACTGGGGCCGGTTCTATGAGAATGAAGAAGCTAAATTCTCTAGAAACACTCATGAAAACCAGGAGCGTTCAAGGCCAAAATGAACACAACAGTGAGAATCACGATGTGTTAGAAGATATTTTGTGTGAAATCTATTGTCTTGGCTTACACAAACGACTGAACAATTCAAGGCATCGCGCCCATTGGTTAGCCAGTAAGTCCGATAGGTTATCACTAGGGAAGGTTCAAGGCCGAAAGCTACCTATCCTGATGCAAGATATTTTCGACTTATACTCTTTCGATAAAGTCTGCATATTGTTGCATTTCCGTTGTCATCAAATTCCATTCATGTGGGGGATTGTTGGAAATGGTTGGAAAATTCTGGGTAAAACCAGAATTTTTTCCTAACTTTGGTCTATTATTTAGGTGGGACCCGAGCGTCGATTTTGGCGGGTCAAAGTGGTAACGCGTTCTATGCCGCGTTGTGATTCATGTGGTATATTTGGTTGCTCAAAACCATTACCGAGTGAATGAGAAATTGAAGCCAAAGTATGCTCCATGGAAATGGAGTTTTGGTGGAAAATCCTTAAATGTTGAAAAGTGGCTTGTCCCACATTGATTTGATGGGAAGTTTTGAATGGGTTTATAAGGCATGGGATTGAAACTTGGGGTGTGCCCCAAGGGGTACCCAAGTGTTTTAGAGAGGGACGTTATGTGCAAAATGGGCTAGACCCATTAGACCCACAAATCACCACACGTGCGCGCGGCCCATCGTCGCTGTTCGTCGGGTCCGTCGGGCGGGCTGGGCTGGGCCTGGGCCTGGGCGCGGATGCATAGTGTGAGGTTGGGTTGGGCTTGTCCGGCCCAATACCTATCTTTTTGGGCCAAAAACATATCCAAAATTCAAATGAATTTCGAAAATAAACTGGTCTGGTTTTACTGTACACCCAAACAGGTCCCTTCCGTTTTTATCTGTTTGAATTTTGAACCCAACAGATTTAAATCCGTTTAATTCAAAACCTGCAGCCACCAATACATCTATAAATAGACTAGTTCCCCATTTGGATTTCGGTTCCAATTTTCGTCCATAATGTTCTGCATTCATACTCTTCATTTTGCTGCATTATTTTCTTGTGAGATGGAGTATAAACCACTTAGTGTGTTCGTTGTACAAATATATTGTAGTGCTGCATATATTTGTTGTTGATCATTTCATCTTGGAAGATAGACGTCCATATTCTGAAAGCACCGTGGAGAGGATGAATCTGTCTTAAGGACACAGTGTCAAACACTGGATTTGATCATAATAATATTCAAGATATCAATCAAGTAAGTTATTTATTTATTTTCTGTTTTTATTATTTATTTAAATCAGATTTTAATTTTGTTTTTGTAACAAAATAAAATCTGTTTTTATTTATTAATTTTTTTTTCTAGTTTGATTTTTGTAATCAAACATTCATTCTCCTTTCTTATATTTCTTTTATATTCTGTTTGTCATTTAGTACCCAAACAGAATTAATTAATTTAAATACAGTGAAGATTGTCTAACAGGTCTTTGTTTGCATTTGTGTCATCACTATTTTCACGTTTTCTTGATCAGGGTAATAATTGTGTCATCACTATTTTCACGTTTTCTTGATAAATTTTAGCAATTTCCATCCATTGCCTCTACCACTACTAATCATTGACACAACCATTTTTTGCCATTTAAATTTCAGTTTGACAAACAAAAACACAACTATTTTTGCGTTGAGAATTTGAGTTCAAATACTTCACAATGATATTATTGAAACTTGTTTATTGTTAAAAATTAAAATTTCTAGCAAACTTATTGTTAAATTCAATTGGACAGTTTTTATATGTTTATCGTTAAGTTTGAAGTATAGATAAGGAGGGTTTAATTTTTTTTTATTAAGTTACATCTCTCTAAATTTTGTAATTTTTCAAATATTTAGATTGAGTGGATCTGAAAAGTGAAAAATATTGATTAAAATATTTAAAAAGTTCACTAAAAATAATAAAATATAAATTTTAAATTTAAAAATTATTTTTTAAAACTCCAAAACCAAGTAAGTTTTGGATTTTAAATTTATAAAAATTATTTTTAATATATACAAACAAAATTTTAAGTTTGACAAACTCTTTTAAAAAAATCTAATTATAAAATTCATTTGAAAATTCAAAACTATACGGATCATCTATTTGAATAAATTCTATTTTAACCCAATACTTTTATATTCAATTACATTTACATTCCAACAATATTTTCACCGTGCCTTCTGGCACGGATGTACACTAGTATCCGATAAATTTAGAGACTCTATGACCACAAAAATATATATATATATTATTAAAAAAATTCGATGTCATTTTTTCTTCTACAAAAAATAATTTTAAAAATAATTTTTTAAATATATTAACTACAAAAATCAATAAGAAAATTATAAAATAAAAAAATATATATTAAAAACGTGGACTTCAAACAGCTCCTCATTCATAGAACCTGGGCAAATTTGGTCAAAATAATTATTGGGAGATTGACCAATAATTCTCATATCTTGGACTTATAATTTGTATAGTCCTATATTTTTATTTTTATTTTGTGATCCATTTAGTCATTTTAGGTGTGTAATAACTCATTTTCCCGCTATATTGAAGTGTCACATTTAAAAATATATATATACTAAAGATTTTTTAATTTTTTTAAAGTGTCACATCATACCTATCACGTTGGAGTGTCACATGTCACGGAAAAGTACACTAAGTAGTTTTTAATTTTTTTAGAGTGTCACATCATACCCACCATGTTGTCACGTTTAAGAAAAGTATATTAAGGAGTTTTTATATTTTTTTTGAAGTGTCACATCATACCTGTTTCGTTGTCACATTAGAAAAAAGTACACTAAAGAATTTTTATTTTTTTTGAAGTGCCACATCATACATGCTACATTGTCACATTAGGAAAAAGTATACTAAAGAGTTTTTTTTTTTTTTTTTGAAGTAAAAGTTTTGGAGTATCACATCATACTTGTCACTTTGTCACATTTAGGAAGAGTACACTAAGAAGTTTTTAATTTTTTGGAGTGCCACATTAATACATGTCACATTAATAAAATGGATATAACTGTCCACCAAAATACTACCAAAATAAATAAAAAAATCGGACCAAATGGAAAGAAACTCTTCACTAATAGAACTTAACAAATCAATTAGAAAAACTTGAGACTAATTGGAGTATTTGTTTGTGAAATGATCAAATTAGTAAATATCTAGGATTATTTAAAATGGGCAAATTACATATACCCCCTCGAGGTTTGGTTAAATTACAGATACCCCTGAGGTTTGAGAAATTACGAATTCCCCCCTGAATGCTATATTTGCATAAAAAATTAGGGGGTAATTTGTTATGAAATATAAACCTCAGGGGACAAATTGTTATGAAAATACAAACCTCAAGGGGCGGGATGTAATTTCCGAAACCTCAGGGGGGTATCTGTAATTTAGCCAAACCTCGAGGGGTATATGTAATTTACCCATTTAAAATCTATCTCCATCTCGAGAAATGATCAAATAACGTAAACTTTCATGAATTTACACAAGTAATTTTAAAAAAATACGTTCCTCATTTATTGATCAATAATATTGCGAATCAACCTTACCAACTCATTATTTAAATTATTTATTTTTTTATTCAAATTTATTTTATACATAAATTAATTTTCATCTCATAATTACTTATTGAGAATTTTTTGGATGAATTAATCTCACCATAGACTTATTGTTATGGATGGATATTGGGTAAAACAAACAAATAATCCTAAGGTAAATTCAAGTAAATAATTTGTTTAAAAGTAATTTTAGAAATTATATTTTGCCCATTAAGTTTGTAGTTATATAACAAATAACTTATTTTATTAATAAATCATCAATTCAGTAATAATTTTTAATAATATCAAAAATATATTTTAACGAATAATTTAAGTAATTTTATTATTATATAAGAAAGTAGTTAGACATTTTATTTTTACTGTTTATTTTGTTAAATAAAAAATTTAGACAATGAGTTATTTTGTTAAATTTAGACACACAAAAAAAAAAGAAAAGAAAAGAAAAGAAAATTTCAATGTCATTTTTTCTTTTACAAAAAATAATTTAAAAATAATTTTCTAAATATATTAACTACAAAAATAATAAGAAAATTAAAAAAATATTGAAAACGTGGACTCCAAACAGCTCCTCATTCATGGCACCTGAGCAAATTTGGTCAAAATAATTATTTAAAATCTATCTTCATCTTGAGAGGGGTATATAATCTTAATATAAAATTACATAAATTTTCATGAATTTACACAACTAATTTTAAAAAAATACGTTCCTCATTTATGGATCAGTAATATTGCGAATCAACCTTACCAACTCATAAATTATTTAAAATGTTTATTTTTTGATTCAAATTTATTTTATACATAAATTAATTTTCATCACATAATTACTCATCGAGAATTTTTTGGATGAATTAATCTGGCACCATAGACTTATTGTTTATGGATGGATATTGGGTAAAACAAACAAATAGTCCTAAGGTTAATTCGGGTAAATGATTTGTTTAAAAGTAATTTTAGAAATTATATTTTTCCCATTAAGTTTGTAGTCGTGTAACAAATAATTTATTTTATTAATAAATCATCCATTCAGTAATAATTTTTAATAACATCAAAAATATATTTTAATTAATAATTTAAGTAATTTTATTATTGTATAAGAGAATAGTTAGACATTTTATTTTTACTGTTTATTTTGTTAAATAAAAAATTTAGACAATGAGTTATTTGTAATTTTTAAGATAACAGGAGAAAATTTATATTTTAAATAAATTTTAAAGAGTGTATTTGTAATTTATTTGATAAATTCAGAGACTCTTTGACCACAAAATATACATATATATATATATATTATTAAAAAATCTCAATGTCATTTTTTCTTTTACAAAAAATAATTTAAAAATAATTTTCTAAATATATTAACTACAAAAATCAATAAGAAAATAAAAAAAATATATCATCTTGTGAAATGATCAATGCACGGGGTATATGATTTAAGGGCTCGGCTTTTCTCTAATCTCATATCAGATTAGAGGGTATTATCAGGTCCATCATGGGTCCTTTTTTTAATAATTCGAACTGTTCAATTCTTGTTGAGTATTATATGTTTGTAAAAAATCACATTAATTGGATATCGACAGTTACGCGATCAAATCAGTTTTGTATTAAAAAAAAATAGATGGTGAAAAAATAAAAGATTGACAGAAAATTGATGTGATAAGATAGCTATCGATACCCAATCAACATAATGTCTTACAGACATATAGCACTCGATGAGTTCTACATATTGAACGGTTCAGATTATCGAAATGCAACCTGTGATGGGCCCCCACGGATCCAACAGCACCCTCCAATCTGATCTAGGACTGAACGGAAACCATACCATAATGTTAATATAAAATTACATAAATTTTCATGAATTTACACAAGTATTTTTAAAAAAATACGTAAATTAAATATAAATTCACAAAAACATATATGATTTTTTGAATTTACATAGATTTATATTTAATTTACGTATTTTTATAAAATCACTTATATAAGTTCATGAAAATTTATGTAATTTTGTATTAAAATTACATACAATATGCATTATATATTAAAAAAAATTCATTTAAAAAAAAAAAGAAAAAATTGCGCACGGAGTGGGTCTATGCGGTGCCGTTTTAGCTAAACCCAAAGCATTGATTTCCTTGGTTGCAACAAAAATTAAAAATACACTATCCCTTTGCTTTTTCTTTTTAAACATTATTTCTATTATAGATGGCTATTAAATTTTAATTTCTTATATAAATTTCTGCTAAAACTTTATAACAAAACTATTAATTATAGAATCAGTATGCATATTGCAAAAAAATTAAATTTTATTTCAATCTCTCATTTTTGTTTGAGTCTTGAATTTATAAAAGAAAAAGGACAAAAAATTAATGATAAATTTTGTAAAAATGACAAAAACATGGACTTAATTATTTTGGTAACAAATTTATTTGTTTTCTCCAAAAAAACAAGGTGCAAACACAGTTTGCCTCCCTTGCATTGCATCTATAGTAAACCAATACACATGATTTATTGATTTATGAATAATTGTGTGTATTTAGATGTTACATACTATACAGATCAAATGTGGACTATTTGTAATTTTTCATCATATAAAAAAATAATCAATATGTCTTATTTCAGTTTTATGAGCTCAGTTTCTTGAAATTTGAGTTTTTTGTTTTTAGTATTTTTTTAAATTTTTAGTGAATTTTTTTAAAATTTTAAGCAATTTTTTTTATTTTATTAAATGCACATTATTTAGATGTATCTAAATAGTAAAATATTTGTAAAAAAATATTTTTAAAAATTAATAAATAGACAAAAATATGAAAAATATACTGAATTTTAGTATTTTTGATATTTAGTGACTTTTGTAAAGTTTTTTTCACAAATATTATACTTTTTAAGTGTATTTATGTTAAGTGTGTCTAAAAATTAAAAAAAAAATTACTTAAAATATTAAAAAAATTTCAGTGAAAACAAAAACATACGAAAAATTAAAACGTATAATTTTTTGAAAAGTGTGTTCTGAAAACCAAAACCAAGCACAGTGAATAGTATACAAACATAAAAATTATTCATAAAATTTGTACATAATGATGTAATAAATTTGTATCGCCATAAGTTTTTCTTTTTTTTTTCTTTTTTTTGTATGAAATTTATGTATATAAATATTTTTTCTATAGCAACAAATTAAAAAGCATACTTTTAATCGGAACACATAATCGGATATATAAAACACATGAATAAACATAATTTTATAATATTTATTAGTGTGGGGCCAATCTTGAAAAATCATTTCCATCAATATATTTTTAATATGAAAAAATTATTCTTAAAGAAAAGTAATATAAAAAAAATACCACAAGAATAATATAATAATACAATTTTTATAATTAAACTTATTTTCACTTTGTTTTAAAGTGAAAAGTGAAAAGTGAAAAGCTCACATTAAATTACATATAAATTTTTATTAATTAATTATTATTTTTCTATGTTCAACCTTTATTTGATTTATCACATCCTCTACCACTATGATTATTTTATAAGTTTCACTAATAAAAAAAATTGAAATCCTAAATTATTCTAAAACTTGATTAAATTTATTCACAGTAATATAGACTATTCAATGTCAATTATTAATTGATTTTAAATTTAATTATTTAAAACCTAACTCTTTATTATATCTATCAATCATTAAGAAATTTTAAATAAAAATGCTATTAATGATGATAACGGTCCAGCTTGTCTCCAGTTGGAGATCAAGACTGGATCGTTCAGTTCGGTCCATGGATTCATTTTTGGGTCCCGTTTCTATAATTTAAACCGTCAATATATAGAACTCGTCAAGCACTATATTCCTATAAAAAATCAGGTTGATCAAATATTGATAATTATTTGATCAAATTGGTTTTGTATAAAAAAAATGAACTGTAAAAAAATAAACGGTTGACAGAACTCTGATCCAATCAAATAACTATCGATATCCGATCAATGTGATTTTTTACAAGAATATAGTATTTGACAAGTTCTACACATTGAACGGTTTGAATTATCGAAAATGGGCCCAAAATTGGACCCACAGACCGGACTGGACGGTCCAGTCTTGATCTCCAATTGAAGACAAGCTGGACCCTTATGATAATTATCTCGAAATTTATTGTGAAAGTAGAGTGTAGGGTATAGTAGAATATGGAATACGACAAATGTAGAAATTTGATAGTATTTTAAGTATTTTTTTTTTTTTTTAAATTTGTAGATTGTTGAATTTAAAGCTTCGTTTGGCTATGTGGGTTGGGTTGAGTTGGGACTAAATTAGTCACTAAAAAATAAAATAAGTTAAAAAGTTAATAAAATAAAATATTATATTTAAATCATAATTATTTTACTTTTTCTCTCCAAAAAGCCAATTCAAACGAATTTTCTAAGCTATCTTTGGCATGTGAGCTTAGGGCTATTTTGGTTGCAAAAAGACAAAATGGACTAAAAACTCAATAAGACAAAATGTCATATAAAAAACATAATCATTTCATTTATCACTACAATAAAACTAACTATTTACAGCATGCATTAAATACATATCGTAGTTAGTACATTCTAAGACATTTTTTTGTGTGCAAGTCGTTAATGTTTTGTCAATAACAGCATATATACCATATAAGTCGTTAATTCATATATTTATGACATACAAAAGTATGCCATACAAAACATATGTTTTCACGACTTATGAAAATATGTCGTAAAATATTTGTACTTAAGACGACATACATTTCATGTTATAAAATTTGATAACTTTGGACGACATACTAATGAATGTCGTGAAAACTTCTTAAAAAAAATAAAAAATTCAATCTGATTTTTTTATGACATGCAAAAATATGCCATAAAAAATGTATATTTTCACTGTATACAAAAATATGTTATAACATATTTGCACTTAAGACAATATACATTTCTTATCGTAAAATATTAAATTTTATATTTTTTTTAAATTTAGTGATTTTTTTAGAAAATTAAAAAAACATTTTCCTTCTAAGTATATGAAAATTATTTGAATTTAAAAAGCAAAAAAAAAAATATTTAAAAACTTACGCCACACTCACTCCCATTTTAGATCCATACATGTTTTTGTCCCAAACCCTCTCATTCTCTAGAGAAATTATATTTTAATTATAAATAATAAAAACAAAATTCTAGATGTACTTAAATATTTATAAGTTTTTAGTAGATATGATAAATTTTTATTTTTATTTCCAATAAACTAGAAATTCTAGTTATAATCTAGATTTTTTTTAATACAAAAATAATTTTTAAATTTATACTTAAATCTTTTTGTCTAATGCGTCGAATGCATGTCGTAGTTAGTACATTCTACTACATTTTTTTTTTTTTTGCAAGCTGTTAATACTTTTTCAATAACAACATGCACACCATATAAGTTATTAATTAATATATTTATGGCATGCAAAAGTATGCCATAAAAAATGTATATTTTTACGGCTTACAAAAATATGTTATAAAATATTTATACTTAAGACGACATACATTTCATGTCATAAACTATTTTAACTTTACACGGCATGCATTAGCATGTCGTGAAAACTTCTACTAAAAAAATTTTAATCCGATTTTTTTATGACATACAAAAGTATGCCGTAAAAAAGTATATATTTTCACGACATACAAATATTTCCATTTAAGGCGACATACATTTTATGTTATAAAATATTATACATTTACTAGGCATACATTAGAATGTCGTGAAAACTTCAACTAAAAAAAATTTCAATTTGGTATTTTTTTAAAATTAAAAATAAAAAAGCTAACAATTTCCAACCAAGCTTCTCACTTTAAAGTTTCTTGTAATGCCTTCAAAATAAACCCATAATTCATACATTCATAATACAAGAAATTGACAATATATTCACGAGAATAAAATGTACATCTATTTATCAGAGTATTTATCACAAAAGTATTACATGTTGACAACAAAAGTAAATACCTTACGGGCTTACAACTTTCCAAGCCAACACTTGGTTACAAAAAAGAGTACTAACTTATATACATTAGCCCTCGGCTTGAATTTACATGTAATACACAAAAAGGTAAACAACAAAAGGGATCTTTAGTCTCTAAGCCTCCCAAGCTATGTCCTTGGAGGTGGCATATCACCTGAACCTGAAAATGATATCCCGTATAGGGTGAGCCAATGCCCAATAGAAATATACTAAACCAAATATGAGAAATAACTAAAACAATAGCATTTGATACATGGTTGACACTTATAATCCAACTCACAACACTTTTCAATTCATCATCAAGTACATCCATTTTCTATTTCAGTTTCCTTCACTTATACAGTTTCGATTCATAATTATGGCTCAGAACCTGGCCAAACAATTCAATAAGACTATAACACATCTTAAAACACTTCCATACTTCACAATTCACATGAGAATATAACTCATATTAAAACACTTCCATACTTCAACACTTCCATATTTCAAGTGATACACAGATTTGCCGTATCAGTGGAATCCATCCCCTATCTCCTCCCAAACAGGTTTGAGAGTCCATCCCCTATCTCCTCTCAAACCATGGAGTACATCCCCTATCTCCTCCCAAACAATACACATATACAATGTATTTAAACACTTATCATATACAATGATCAATCAATACACACATTTGCTGTATTATTCCAATAGTCATATTCAATGACATATTCAATATGATTAGTTTCAGTTTTTCCCTAATCATCATACAATGTCTACAACAATCAAGACTATCCTCCACCGATAGCCCAAAGCAGTTATCTCTAAACAGATAATAAATTTATCAATAGATAAAATATCGACATTCTCATAGGTGAGTGATTAAATTATCCAACTACACCATTCAATCCCACAACTTCCCAATTTCATGAATTTCAACTCAATTACACAATTCCCCAAATTAATTATTCAAATTAATTGGTCACATTAAATTAGGGCTTTAATCTCTCTATTTTCAAATGTTGCCCCCAAGGCCAAACTTCACTCATAATTCATAAACAACCCCAATTACAAGTCTCTAATACATATTTGACTCAAAACATTGAAGACCCCTCTTTTATAAATTACACAACAAACCCTAACTTTTCCCAAAATTACCCAACAACACCAATTAATCAAAATGACTAAAATTTATGTTAAAACTTATAGAATAGAGTAGGTTATCCCTACCTCGAAATGAAGAGACCAAATGGAGAAGATGATGAAAACTCAAAGCGCTCCAAATCCACAAATTTTCAGATTAAAGTGAGGCCCACGCCACTCTCTATCTTTCTTACAAAGAGATTAGGGTAGAAACACTCTAAAAATAGATAAAACCCTAGAGAGAAGGTATATAGAGAGAGAAAGAGCAGCTGGTCTAGGGTTTGAATGAAAGAAGATGATGAAAAAGTGAAGTGTAACCCGTAGCTGCCAACTGATATATTCGAGGCTCGTTCGAGCAAAGGAATGGTCGCCCGAGCGACCAGACACAAAGAGACCTCGCTCGAGCCAACAATACGAAGCTTCAGGTCTGTAACCCAGAAGCACGCTCTAGCGAAGAAAATCTCGCTCGAGCGAAGAAACTCAAAACATACAGCTCGCTTGCTCGAGCGAAGGAAAGCTCGCTCGAGCTAAGAAATGCAACCATCAGGTCCAGAACCAGACACAAACGCAAGCTCGAGCGTAAGACTTCTCGCTTGAACCACCAGACACAAAACTCAACTCTTGCTCGAGTGAAGTATCTAAAACACAGAGCTCGCTCGAGCGACAAAAGCCTCGCTCGAGCGAAGAAGCAAAATTCTGAGCAGCAACCTTTGGTTTAAACTCACTACCAACCTGTAACAAACCTGTCCAACACATCCCAAAACTCGAATATAAAGAATTAAAGAATGACAACAAGATATATACAATAACTAACACCACGGAACCTAAGTCCGGAATACTGCACATAAAGGGTACAACGCGAGATCGCTATATTTCCTAATTGAGGACAACATAAAAAATAATTTATCGAGTATTTTTTTTTACTTAATATTTTACTCTCTATTCACATAGTGTCACATGTTGTAAGTTCCACACACTATGTGAGTAGGGAGTAAAATATTAAATTTTAAATAAAAAATTTGATTAACTTAGCATTAATCTTTAGGCATTGTTTGGGAAGTGGGTTTGGGGCTAAAATAACCACAAAAAACAAAATAGGTTTTTTAGCTCCAATAAGACAAAACATCACATCCAACCCATAATCATTACATTATTTCTCTCACAAAAAAGTTAAAAAAGCCAAAAAAAGTCAGAAGTCCTTCTCAAACCAGGCTTTTTAGCCCCAGGTTAAAATAGCCAAAAAAGTTAAAAAGCTAAAAAACCAACTCACTTCCCAAACCAAGCCTTAAATGATCACATATTCTATTATTGAATTTGTAATTTAACCCTTCAATTGAATAAAATTGCATCACTTAAAATAATGAGAGAAACTTTTTATATACATTTATATTTATTTGAGTTAATTACACTTTTCACCTCTATAATTAGATCTAAATTTTAATTTAATTCCTATAGTTTTAAAGTGAACAATTTGATCCCTACAATTTGAGTTTAATTTCAATTTGATCATTATGCCCAAATTAAAGATTTAAATTGATTATTTTGGAACACTTGTCAATTTTCTAAGATATACACAATCATAATTAACAAAATTTAGACAAAAAAATTAAATTAAAGTATGAATTGTCCCTATAGTTTTGGAAATTACATCTTACCTCTTGAAGTTTAAAATTTTATAATAAATGATCCATTTTATTAATAAATTATAAAGTCAATTAACAATTTTTAATGATATCAAAATTTTATTTTAAATAATAATTCAAGTAATTTTATTATTATAGCAGTTAATAATTTTATTTTTTAATTAATTTTATTAAATAAATAAATAAAAAGTATAGAAGGGAATCAGTGTGTTTGGTTTGAATTTTTTGGATTAAGTTTTTCAAAAACTGAGATTTTTAGTTTTCGTGTTTTTTTGTTTTTAGTGAATATTTTTAAAATTTTAAATATTTTTTTAGTTTTTTAGATGCACTTTATTTAGATGTATCTAAAAAGTAAAAAATTTATGAAAAAATATTTTAAAAAATTAATAAGTACATAAAAATATAAAAAAATATACTAAATTCTCATATTTTAAATGTATTTTTGGTATTTAGTAAATTTTTAAAAGGTTTTTTTCACAATTTTTTTTATTTTTTACATATATTTATGTTTTGTATGTCTAAAAAATAAAAAAAAAATTACTTAAAATATTAAAAAAATTAATAAAAATAAAAAAATACGAGAAATAAAAAATAAAATTTTTTAAAAAGTGTTTTTAGAAAAATGAAATTAAGCAAAGTGATATTATTGGGATTCTTCGTTACTTGAGCGCGCGCGAGAGAGAGAGACACCATGGGTGGGTGGGTTCAGTGTTGGGTTCAGTGTTATGTTTTAGTCACTGTATTCAAATCAGATTACGGACTCGCCAATAAAACCCAACCCTCTCTCTTCTTCACTCCTCCTCCTTCAAAACCCTAGAAAACGAACCAAACCTTCAAATCCCCTGATAGATCTTCATACATTCTTTGCATTTGAGATGAAAGCGACACAGGTTTTGCATTCACACAAGCACACGAGCACCACCATCGACCACCACCAGCCGCTGCCACTCCGAGCTTGGAGTTCAATTCTGATTCCAAGCCCCTTCCACGGATTCGATTAATTCGGTGTTTGCATATCTCTTCGATTAATTCGATTCTAAGCCTTGAATTTATGTGTTCCGATTCTCCTCTCTCATCTCTCTTTGATTTTGATTTCTAGGGTTTTCATGCCCTTATTGAATGTGTTTTCACTTCTGTGATTGCACGTTTTGGGATTGAACAAAAAGGTCCTCTTTGCGATCGCTTTAGTCAAAGTCTACTTCGAAGAACGTTTTCACGGTATCTTCTCTCTCTCTCCAGCTCTTGCTTTCTGGTTCTTACATGCTGATTTTCGCTTGCATTTCGAGATTTCTATGATTTTGCGGTGGTTTAGTGGAATGAATTGATGTTGAATTTGATATTCCTTGCTGAAGATTGACATTATGATTACGCTTGTGTTGTCAATCTGATGATCTGAACTTAACTGTTGTGATAGACTTTAATGCTTTAACCGAATTTAACTGAATTTAACGCTTGTGTTGACAATGCAGTGATTGTTGCTCAATCAATCACTGTATTGTATTTGGAGTACTGTAACATCCAACCCAGTTGTTCTATAAACCTACCTTGTTTAAAAAAACTGACTCTGAGTGAATCCAAGATCAGAGACAATGTTTTCTAGAAACTAATTCAAAAGCTGCCCATTGATTGAGTACTTGTGTGTTGAGTTCTGTAAAGACTTGCAACACATTGAGGTTTCAATTCCAAACCTCAAGCCCTTGAGGCTAGGGAGGTCACATGCCCCATGAGTTTTTCATATTTACACCATTTCCCTTATATCGTGGATTTTTTCTTTTCTTTTCAATGATGTGTAATATGTGCCCCTTCTGCCTTGAATTTCTGACTCCGCTACTGATAGTTCATGTAGACTTTTTCGTCCATTCTATATTTTTTGGTAAGACTATACAAACACAAATTATAGAGAATTAATGATATGGTTTAATTAGGGCCATTCATTTCAAAATAAATCAACTCTTACAATAATTTGGGAAGTATAGTGTACAGAAAATTGTGTGTGGTAGGGATCATATCCAAATAAATTTGGAACACAGCATTCCTTAGGTCCTTAATTTCCATAAGAGCAATTATATAAAGAATTCACATATAGAATTATGTGATTTTTATGTTGTGTTTAGATCATAATTGTATTTGGAACATAGATTTGTGTAAGAATTTACAGAAAGAAGGAAATAAATGGAAAAAAAAATTTAAACTTATATTTCATTCACATTATGCTTACTTATTTTTTTTTTTATCTTTCAAATTTTTACCTAAATTTATAATTCAAACACAACCTATAATTATTTTTCTTTCAAACTAAAATACCAATCATTGTGGCTCAAACTTTAAAATAAGCCATTACAAATTGTGGTTCAAGTTCTAAAATAAGCACAGTAACGTCAATCTGGATGGATTTTTTGTTCAAAAATTCTACTTGTGAATTTTTTTTTATTTAAAAAATGTTACATTGTTCTGTTTAACTTCTCTATAAAAATACTCTCTCTCTCTCTCTTTTTTTCCTTATAACATATACAATTATATTTGGGTCTTCTTGTTTCAAACCAAAAGACCATTCTTCTTGTTTCAAACCAAAAGACCATTCAAGGTGACAAATTGTTTCAAAAATATCATATATAAAATCTGCAAGAATAATTTGTTTTTTTGTTTTTTATTTTTATTTTGGGGTCATATTGTATATGTTTTTTATTAGTTATGATTTTCTTGTTATGTGACTTTTTGAAGGCCATAATTTTTCCTGGAGAATTGAGTGAAAACTTGCTCCCTCCACTACCTGCTCTGAAGCATTTGAAGTTAGAGATAATAAGTGCATTATCAACCACTTGTTCAACAATTGCGGATGGCTTGGTTTGGATTTTTCCTGGTTTAGATACCCTAACCATAAAGTCTGCTTCTACCAATAAGCTCATTAAGGTAAGGAAATATAACCTCTTGCTTACATGAAAAACTTCATTTGCTGGAGTGCTTAGTCATTTGTTTTGTTAATTACAGTTCTTCCAACATTTTTCGGAGAATGTATACAGAGCCTTGCCAGCTAGCACAATTGGGTTTTGTTAATTATAGTTCTTCCAACATTTCTCATGTTCAATACAAAAGACAATCTTGCTTTTTGGCATTGTTCTGTGATGTCTTTCAGGTCTTGTTACTTTTTGCTGTCTTGTATGATGTTTCATTTTAGAGTAGATTTTTTAGAGATTTGCTAAACTTTTTGTGAAACTTGATGAAGATAAGGGAAGGCTTGTGCGACGAAAGAGAGAATAGGATTTGAGAAATAAACTGCAATGCACAAAACACCACTGTGTTCTCTGTCACTATTAGATGGGAATTAACCACTAGTATATTTATGTATTGAAGATGAGGGTTTCTCCTCTGTTTGGGTACCCACTTATTGGAGAGGCATATTTCTTCCTGTTTGCACAAAATGACTTGAGCAGGTGTCTAGGTGATATTGTCTGGCATAATGTTCCAAGCCAGTTTGTCAATGACATTTGAAGTGAATTAACCTGGTTCCATAATTCATGGCGGTGATTGAAATTTCTCATTGATGGTTCAATGAAAATATTAGAGCTAGCTAGAACAGGATAACATTTTCCATTCTACTTTCTTTTCAACCTGTTCCTACATTATCTTTGGAAGCACCATTGATCTTTTACAAGCCGTTTCTTACCCCAATATTTTAAATTAACTACTTGATGTGTCGTGGTCTACCAAACTTCCTTTAAGCCTTCAATCAGTGGCATATCTTATCTCCTTGCAGCTTAATGGATTGTCTATCTAGGAATTGTCTGAATGCAATCTTGCCCTTATTCGTGACAATTGCATGACTCAAAGCCCATATTGCTTGTTATAGGCACCAAGATCGAAAAGTTAAACCAATCTTTCTTCACTCAACTTCATTTTTTATTTATTTATTTTTTATTTTTTATATCTCATTCACATTAACTTCATTGTAAATAGAATTTGCATGGATTAGGATATAAAGTATAGTTGAAATATTGTCCTTTCTTTTATAATCATTTTGTGGAATGGTTGGTTGGCTGCTTGTAAGTTTGTTGATGTAAAACACGGGTCAATCTCAAGAAAACGTTATACTATAATATTGTAAATATATATATCAAATACTATTTGGTCCTTAATTTCTCCATTATTCATTTCTCAAATTGTTTGTCATTGTCTTTAATATTCATTTTCTTTGTTTAGGAAGGACTGTGATGGATCAAAACAAATTCAGATGGGGTTTAAGAGTAGGTCCAATCTGCTTTTGTTTTCTTTATTCTCAGTTATTAGCTTATTCATGAAAATTATTCTCAGTTATAACCTTCTACGGCATATAAAATTATGTCATGAAAAGTGTAATAATTTATGACATGCAAGAAAATCCTGCAAAATATTATATACGGCATACAAAGTATGTCATAAATATATTAAAAATGACTTTCTACGGCATACAAAATTAAGTCGTGAAAAGTGATGATTTATGACATGCAAGAAAATGTCGTAAAATATTATATACGGCATACAAAGTATATAATAAATATATTAAAAATAACTTTTTACGGCATGCAAAATTATGTTATGAAAAATACGATAATTTATGGCATGATAAAAATGTCGTAAAAAATTATATTCGACATACAAAATATGTCATTAATGTTTAATCATTACTTTTTACAACTTTACCTGCATGTTGTAAATGACACTCAACTTTCTATGGCATGTCATATAACGGCATTTGTATGCATGTCATGAAAGAGTTTTTATGGCATGCATTGCAAGTTGTAAAAATTCAATTTTTGCCTAGTCTAAAAGTCAATTAAAAAAATAAAAAAGCCAAAAAGTCAGAAAAAAACATATTCCAAATGAGATTTTTCTACCCAATCTAAAAGTCAATTAAAAAGTCAAAAAATTAACTCATTTCCCTCGTTTTGCAACTCAATATTTTATCCTAAAAGTAAAAAATTCACCCAAAAAACAAAATAATAATAATATATTAAAAAGTCAAAATTTTTCTTTATTTTTACACGCCTTTTTTATAAAAATAAAAATTATTTGAAATATATTAATTTTTTTGTCTCATATTTTAACTAAAAAATTTAAAAATTATTAAAATAATATATTCCTATACTTAAAATTAGGAGGTAACTTTCCTCAGCAACTAATGCATGAGGATGCCTACGTAACAGTAAGACGTGATCAAATTACTAAATAAATAAATTAAAAATGAAGTTGAAAAAAATGATTATGGATGCATGAGGATGCCTACGTAACAGTAAGACGTGATCATATTACTAAATAAATAAATAAAAAAAATTAAAAATGAAGTTAAAAAAAATGATTATGATATTTAGGAAAAAAAAAAAAAGAAGTGAAATTTGAATAAAATATGTTTATAAGTGACTTAATTTTACACATTTTTTCTTTCATTTTCTAAATTTATTCTCAAATCTCTCACTAAACACTAAAATGATGCTTAGAAAATACTTTATCATATATATCATAGTCGATTAAAGCAAAAAAAAATTCAATATCCATCAAATAGATGCAGCAAATCAAAATCATAACCATTTACCGTACACACTGATACTATATATATTCATTCAAATCCATCCTAAAAAAACAAGTATAATCCAATCTTCATTACAGATTAATCAACCAGACATGGAAGTTACTTTGCCATACATATCTCTCTCTGTTTTCTTACTTCTTGTTGCTTTCAAGTTCTTATCGAAAGCAAGAACACAGAAGAATCTCCCTCCAAGCCCACCGGCTCTTCCGGTGATCAGTCACCTCCACCTCCTCAAACAACCTCTCCACCACACTCTCCACCAACTCTCCCAAAACCTCGGGTCCGTCTTCTCCCTCCGGTTCGGTTCACACCTCGTGGTGGTTGTATCCTCACCATTTGCTGTGGAGGAATGCTTCACCAAGAACGACGTCGTCTTAGCCAACCGCCCTCGCGTCGCCTTCGGCAAGTACTTGGGCTACAACTACACCACCATCGTTGCGGCCTCCTTCGGTGACCACTGGCGCAACCTCCACCGCATCATGGTGGTGGAAATCTTCTCCACCAGCCGCCTCAATGCCTTCTTATCCATCAGGCAAGACGAAATCAAGCTTTTACTCCCCAGATTGTCCCAAAACTTGTCTCGTGATTTCAAAAGAGTCAAATTGAAACCAAAGTTTTACGAGCTGACCTTCAACATCGTCATGAGAATGATCGCCGGAAATCGGTATTACGATGATGACTTGTCGAACTACGAGGCGGCCACGGAGTTCCGGGAGCTCGTGATCGAGGCCTTCGAGTATGGCGGTGCGTCGAACCCCGGTGATTTCTTACCGGTTTTAGGTGGATTGATTATCACTCAGAGAAAAATTTGGGGAGAATTCATAAGAAAATGGACGCTTTCCTGCAAGATTTGATCAATGAGCACAGGCGTGACAAGAGTAAGAATACCATGATCGATCATTTGCTTTCCTTGCAAGAGTCACATCCAGATTATTATGCTGATGAAATCATCAGAGGGCTTATCTTGGTCAGTGTAGTCTCCTCCAGATTATTCGCTAACAATAATTTTTTTTTTTGACAATTTTTTATGTGTCGCTAAAAATTGACAATTAGTGATTTTTTTTTGTCATGATTTTTATAAATTGTCGCTAAAACTTATAATTAGTGACATTTTTTTATGACAAATTTTTTCCATAGGACCTATTAGACAATAAGTCCACTTATTAGGACCTACACGTAGATATCCCATTTTTGAGTAAACTACCAATAGGTCCTTATAGTTAGATTTAATTCCCATCAAATCCTATTGAAAATAAGTCTTGGTAAAATTGTCTCTAAAAATAATTTTTTTTGTAACAATTTTTTATGTGTAGCTAAAAATTGACAATTAGTGGCTTTTTTTGTTATGATTTTTATAATTGTCGCTAAAACTTATAATTAGTGACTTTTTTTATGACAAATTTTTTTCATAGGACCTATTAGACAATAAGTCCACTTATTAGGACCTATACGTAGATACCCTTGTATTTTACCAGTATTGATAGAGAGCTCCAGTAGAGTGGCTCTACTGAGCTGGCAATTTAAAAAAAAAATAAAAAAATAAAAAAAATAATTCAGAATATTAATTTTGGTACTCTAATGGAGCACTAATTACATAGTAAGAAGGAAAAAATAAAATCAAGATTAAAATATCACATCACAGTGGATGGAATCCACTGTCAGCTCATTAGAGCTGGCTTTAGAGCTCAAGAATTAAACCTCCAAAGCATTTAAAAAAAAAAGAAGACAAAACATAGTAAGATAAAAGGCAAATTAAAACTATTTTAGAGCTATAAAACATTTTCCTTATTTTACTGCTTTTTTTTTTCCCCTCCGAAATGACGACTCCATCTCTTCCCTCTATTTAGGAGTTGTTTGAGATGAACTATATAAGTATACTTTTTGACTTTTTGGATAAAAAAGTAGAGGAAAAAAATATGGTTGTTTGGGATAATTTTTTGACTTTTTACGAAAAAATGTGTATTAAAATATTGTACAAAATAGCAAAATTACCAAATTACCCCTAATGCCCCTAGGTGTGGACTGACAATGATTGTTTAGGAAGCCAATTAGTTGCGTTGCTTTGAAGTTGTGTGGTGGATTGGATAGTGTTGTTCGACCCGTGGGCCCCACCACGAGTCCCGTTTTGATAATCCGAATTGTTAAATGTGTAGAACTTGTCGAGTACTATATGCTTGTAAAAAATAAAATTTATCGGATATCAATAGCTATCTCATCGGATCAATTTTTTGTAAACTGTCCATTTTTTATACAAAACTGATTTGTTATATAGCTATCGATATTCGATTAATATGATTTTTTACAGGCATATAGTACTCGATGAGTTCTACACATTGAATGGTTCAGCTTATCAAAACGGGACCCCGTGATGGGCCCCCACAGGCCAAACAACACTGTCTTGTGTAACTTTTTTGTGCACCGCTTGTGTAAATTTGTATCATCACTTCACAGTGTACCATCACTACGGTGGCCACAGTTGACATGTATTTTTTTTAGGGCTGAGCAAGTGATCCGTGAAATCCGTAATCCGATCCAGTCCAGTCCAATCCGATAGGTTTGGATTGGTTTTTTGAATCCGCGGTTCGGTTCCGGATTGAAGAATTAAAAATCCGTAGTCTACGGATTGGTTCCGGATTGAACCCCACGGTTCCGGATTGGAACCGATCCGAACCGTATACAAATAGTCTATATTTTTATTATGCATCCTCCCCCATAGTATCTTCTCTTAATTCTATATAAAAGCTAAACTCAAACCTAAAATCGTATAATATTTTCTTTTATTACTCTTGTTTGTTGGTTTGTAGTTTTAATTTGTAATGGTTTGAATACTTATAGTGAAACCAAATTTTCTTATGATTGTTTAAACTTTAGAACAGTATGTCGCTATTATAGAAAAATATGTTGCTATTGTGGAACTAATATAGCGCTATGTTTATATTTTTATAAAATTAAAGTGTTATAAATATATTTTTGTTATTTAATTATGTGAATCCGTGGTCCTAAACCGATCCAATCCGTATTTAAATGGATTGGTTTGGATTGGTTCCATGATTTAAATGGATTGGATTGGTTCCAATTTTTTAGGAACCGTAAATAACGGATCGGTTCTGGTTTTATCCCAATCCAGTCCAATCCGGACCATGCTCACTCCTAATTTTTTTCCCATGTAAATTTGTTGTTTTTATATATATATTTTTGTAAATAGTGATAACTTTTTAGTTTTTTTGGTAATTTTTTAACTTTTTGTCTTTTATAGATTATGTCAAACAAGCACTTAGTTATCAAAACAACAATATTATAAATTTAGACTTTATTATTAAAAAATTATTTAAAATTATTATCTTATAATTTATATTTATTTTACATATAAATCTTATACTACACAAATTTAATTTCTACCACACAAATCATTCACCAAAAAAAATTAGAGTGGATAAGTCTAGATCTCAAACTTATTCGTATAAAAATTATTGGTGTAAAAATGTTGGTGGTGGTATTTTTTGTGCCAATTATATTTTTATTTTTTCAATTTAGCATAATAAAAAAATTATTTAAAATTAGATATAGATTAAAGGTAAACTAATCAGATCATTTGTCTTTTTAATTTCAATACAATTTGTGAAACCCCGCATTTTTGAGGTATTAATATCTTAATGAGAGGTATTGGTCTTAGTTTGGTGGTAAGATTCTTAGATGAGAATCTAACTTATTTTTCTCCATTTATTCTATCTCTTTTTTTCTCCACCTCATTATTATTCATTTCCTTTGTTTTCTAATATTTTTTCATTATTCTTCGGCGCCAACTAAATTTTGTTTTATTATTTTTTCATCATTTTCTTGCTTACCAAGTAATCTTTTATTTTTAATTTCTTTAATCTTTCTTTCTCTCCAAGTTATTTTGTCTCCAAGGAAGTTTCTTTTCTTGTTCTCCAAGTAAATCCCATTCTTGCCCACCAAGTAAAGTTCATTTCTTTGGCCCCAAGTTTATCTTTTCTTTTGTCCCAAGTATCCTTGTCTATAAGTTGAGCTCACACCTCAACTTCTTTCTATGGTTCTTCCCATATCTCTCTCCATTTGTTATATAGATATAGAGTTTAGATTAAGAATATTTAAAGTGAGAGTAAGCATTTTCATAAAGGAGGAGAGCTGTAGATTTTGTGAAACCTTACATACCTTATGCCTTAAACTTGGAGATCCATGGAGAAATATCGAGATTTGAGTGTTGGCGACGGAGGAGATTGATTTGGGGTAATTCGGGTGGCATACAATATGATTCATTTAAATCTTTGCAAAGAGTATTTATTTTAATTACTTCTAATTTGTAATCCTCTTGATTATTGTGATCATTTGATAAATTTTGTGAAATCATTCTGTTGACACGTTTGAGTGCATTGGTCATTTGATAAATTCTGTGAAGTTGTTTTGTGTAATCAGTGTTGATTTGTCTGGCTAAATGGCGTGGAAATGCTCCGGACATGGATCGAGTAGACCTTGCCAATAACTTGGACCAATAGCCCGGATAAGCGGTTGTGCTTGGGTGAGGTAAGTGAGGCTAGTCACTGGTCATGTACCGAGTAGGACTGGGTATTTGGTCATAGATAAATTATCATATGTCAAGTTGACTAATTTATTCAATTTGGTAAATTGCTTGATTATCGAATCTAATCGGTTGTGTAATTGTTGAATCCCTGTTGATTTATTCTCTGTTCGAACCTTGTTATTCCTGTTGTATTGTATACTTCCCGAATTAATTTATTTTTCAGGTGTGGAGCAAATCTAGTGGTGATTGGAGTTGAAGCATTTAAAGAATTATTGAGTTGGAGATTTTTTGGGTCCATTACTATATATTATTTTTGGAGATTTGTGCAAATTATAAATTATAGACGTTTGTGTAATTATTTTGGAGCCAATTTGTATTTTTGAGGTTATTAATTAGTTAGAATTTTAAATTTGAGATTGAATTGACTTATTAACGGCCCAGAAGTTGGGGCGTTACAAAATGGTATCAGAGCGTAGGGATTAGGTCTTACATGGGATCTGTTGGGTGATTAATATTTGGGTTCAATTTTGAGATAAAAAAAAAAAATCAAAAACAAAAGATTGATATTTGAGGTTAAAAAAAGAAAAAAGAAAAAAAAAACGTTGTTTATATCAGAGTGCGCAGCGAAGCATGTTATTTCAGGAATTATTAGTTATTAAATTTTGGAGTATTAGAGATTGTGAATTTCGAGAATGGAATTTGTTTAAGGAGATAGATTGTGAAACCCCATATTTTTGAGGTATTAATATTTTGATGAGAGGTATTGGTGGTAGTTTGGTGGTAAGATTTTTAAATGGGAATCTAACTTATTTTTCTCCATTTATTTTATCTCTTTTTTTCTCAACCTCATTATTATTCATCTCCTTTGTTTTCTAATATTTTTTCATTATTCTTGGGTTCCAAGTAAATTTTATTTTATTATTTTTTCATCATTTCCTTGCTTACCAAGTAATCTTTTATTTTTAATTTCTTTAATCTTCCTTTCTCTCCAAGTTACTTTGTCTCCAAGGAAATTTCTTTTCATGTTCTCCAAGTAAATCCCTTTCTCGCCCACCAAGTAAAGTTCATTTCTTTGGCCTCAAGCCTATCTTTTCTGTTGTCCCAAGTATCCTTGTCTATAAATTGAGCTCACATCTCAACTTCTTTCTATGGTTCTTTCCATATCTCTCTCCATTTGTTATATAGATATAGAGTTTAGATTAAGAATATTTAAAGTGAGAGTAAGCATTTTCATAAAGGAGGAAAGCTGTAGATTTTGTGAAACCTTACATACCTTATGCCTTAGACTTTGGAGATCCATGGAGAAATATCGAGATTTGAGTGTTTGCGACGGAGGAGATTGATTTGAGGTAATTCGGGTGGCATACAATATGATTCATTTAAATCTTTGCAAAGAGTGTTTATTTTAATTACTTCTAATTTGTAATCCTCTTGATTATTGTGATCATTTGATAAATCTTGTGGAATCATTCTGTTGACACGTTTGAGTGCTTTGGTCATTTGATAAATTCTGTGAAGTTGTTTTGTGTAGTCAGTGTTGATTTGTCTAGCTAAATGGCGTGGAAATGCTCTGTACATGGATTGAGTAGACCTTGCCAATAGCTTGGACCAATAGCCCGGATAAGCGGTTGTGCTTGGGTGAGGTGGGTGAGGCCAGTCACTGGTCATGTACCGAGTAGGACTAGGTATTTGGTCCTGGATAAATTATCATTTGTCGAGTTGACTAGTTTATGCTATTTGGTAAATTGCTTGATTATCGAATCAGTTGTGTAATTGTTGGATCCCTGTTGATTTATTCTCTGTTCAAGCCTTGTTATTCCTGTTGTATTGTATACTTTCCGAATTAATTTATTTTTCAGGTGTGGAGCAAATCTAGTGGTGATTGGAGTTGAAGCATTTAAAGAATTATTGAGTTGGAGATTTTTGGGTCCACCACTATATATTATTTTTGGAGATTTGTGTAAATTATAAATTATAGACGTTTGTGTAATTATTTTGGAACCAATTTGTATTTTTGAGGTTATTAATTAGTTAGAATTTTAAATTTGAGATTGAATTGATTTATT
Organism: Camellia sinensis; assembly: GCF_055761805.1. Taxonomy (NCBI): domain Eukaryota; kingdom Viridiplantae; phylum Streptophyta; class Magnoliopsida; order Ericales; family Theaceae; genus Camellia; species Camellia sinensis. Next base: position 217,358,285 of record NC_138961.1, read on the forward strand.
AACGGCCCAGAAGTTGGAGCGTTACAGAATGGTATCTAGGGGTGAGCATGGTCCGGATTGGACTGGATTGGGGTAAAACCAGGACCAATCCGTTATTTACGGTTCCTAAAAAATTGGAACCAATCCAATCCGTTTAAATCATGGAACCAATCCGAACCAATCCATTTAAATACGGATTGGATCGGTTTAGGACCACGGATTCACATAATTAAATAACAAAAATATATATATAACACTTGAATTTCATAAAAATATAAACATAACGCTATATTAGTTTCATAATAGCAACATGTTTTTCTATAATAACGACATACTGTTCTAGAATTTAAACAACCATTAGAAAACTGGTTTCACCATAAGTATTTAGATCATTGCAAATTAAAACTTAAAACTAACAAACAAAAGTAATAAAAGAAGATATTATACGGTTTTAGATTTGAGTTTAGATTTTACATAGAATAAGAAAAGATACTATGGGGGAGGATGTATAATAAAAATATAGACTATTTTTATACGGTCCGGATCGGTTTCAATCCGGAACCGTGGGATTCAATCCGGAACCAATCCGTGAACTACGGATTTTTAATTATTCAATCCGGAACCGAACCGCGGATTCAAAAAACCAATCCAAACCTATCGGATTGGACTGGACTGGATCGGATTACGAATTTCACGGATTCCTTGCTCAGCCCTGGTATCAAAGCGTAGGAATTAGGTCTTACATGGGATCTGTTGGGTGATTAATATTTGGGTTCAATTTTGAGGTAAAAAAAAAAAAAACAAAAACAAAATATTGATATTTGAGGTTTAAAAAAAAAAATCATTGTTTATATCAGAGTGCGCAGTGAAGCGTGTTATTTTAGGAGTTATTAGTTATTAAATTTTGGAGTATTAGAGATTGTGAATTTTGAGAACGAAATTTGTTTAAGGGGGATAGATTGTGAAACCCCGTATTTTTGAGATATTAATATTTTGATGAGAGGTATTGGTGGTAGTTTGGTGGTAAGATTCTTAGATGAGAATCTAACTTATTTTTTTTCATTTATTTTATCCCTTTTTTTCTCCGCCTCATTATTATTCATCTCCTTTGTTTTCTAATATTTTTTCATTATTCTTGGGCACCAAGTAAATTTTATTTTATTATTTTTTCATCATTTCCTTGCTTACCAAGTAATCTTTTATTTTTAATTTCTTTAATCTTCCTTTCTCTCCAAGTTATTTTGTTTCCAAGGAAGTTTCTTTTCTTGTTCTCTAAGTAAATCCCTTTCTTGCCCACAAAGTAAAGTTCCTTTCTTTGGCCCCAAGTCTATCTTTTCTTTTGTCCCAAGTATCCTTGTCTATAAATTGAGTTCACATCTTAACTTCTTTCTATGGTTTTTCTCACATCTCTCTCCATTTGCTATATAGATATAGAGTTTAGATTAAGAATATTTAAAGTGAGAGTAAGCATTTTCATAAAGGAGGAGAGTTGTAGATTTTGTGAAACCTTACATACCTTATGCCTTAGACTTTGGAGATCCATGGAGAAATATCGAGATTTGAGTGTTGGCAACGGAAGAGATTGATTTGAGCTAATTCGGGTGGTATACAATATGATTCATTTAAATCTTTGCAAAGAGTGTTTATTTTAATTACTTCTAATTTGTAATCCTCTTGATTATTGTGATCATTTGATAAATCCTGTGAAATCATTTTGTTGACACATTTTAGTGCTTTGGTCATTTGATAAATTCTGTGAAGTTGTTTTGTGTAGTCAGTGTTGATTTGTGTGGCTAAATGACGTGGAAATGTTCCGTACATGGATCGAGTAGACCTTGTCAATAGCTTGGACCAATAGCCCGGATAAGCGGTTGTGCTTGGGTGAGGTGGGTGAGGCCGGTCACTGGTCATGTACCGAGTAGGACTAGGTATTTGGTCTTGGATAAATTATCGTCTGTCGAGTTGACTAGTTTATGCAATTTGGTAAATTGCTTGATTATCGAATCTAATCGGTTGTGTAATTGTTGGATCCCTATTGATTTATTCTCTGTCTGAGCCTTGTTATTCCTGTTGTATTGTATACTTTCCGAATTAATTTATTTTTCAGGTGTGGAGCAAATCTAGTGGTGATTGGAGTTGAAGCATTTAAAGAATTATTGAGTTGGAGATTTTTTGGTCCACCACTATATATTATTTTTGGAGATTTGTGTAAATTATAAATTATAGACATTTGTGTAATTATTTTGGAGTCAATTTGTATTTTTGAGGTTATTAATTAGTTAGAATTTTAAATTTGAGGTTGAATTGATTTATTAACGATCCAGAAGTTGGGGCGTTACATAATTTATAAAGGCGAGTCATTAATAGGATTAAATTATTATAATATTAAAAATTAAATAATAAAACTAATGTAGTAGAATTATAAGAATCAAAATGCCACAAAAGACAAACTACCTAAATTATGGGTATAATTTGTCTACAATATTAATTTATTATATATTATTTTGACATTAATTATAGTGTCAAATAATTATGATTAATCAAATTAATAAAAATGACCTCAGGTTTAAGATGAGATTTAGAACAATTTCAACCAGCATACTATACCAATTAAGACATAAAACTTGTAAGTGAATTCCATCATTTGACATAAAACTAATCTAATATTGTGTTATTAGTAGTGTATGCTAATATCCATAATATTATTAAATTGAGATCTAACGCTTTAAAACCAAATACATATAAAGTCTTACCGTCACTATATAATTAAGTTGTACTTGGAGCCTTATTATAAAAATTATGCAAAAATATGATTTCCCTAATTTAATTTATTAACATTTAATGATCAGGTCTTGATACTAGGCGGCACCAACACGTCTGCAGTGACAGTGGAATGGAAAAATATGATTTCCCTAATTTAATTTATTAACATTTAATGATCAGGTCATGATACTAGGCGGCACCAACACGTCTGCAGTGACAGTGGAATGGACATTGTCTCTTTTGGTGAATCATCCAGAGGTGTTGAAGAAGGCAAGAGCTAAGGTAGACACTCATGTAGGCCAAGAGCGCTTGATTGATGAACCCGATCTCTCAAAGCTACATTACCTTCAAGTTATCATTTCTGAGACTTTCCGATTGTTCCCGACAGAACTGCTATTGCTACCACACATATCATCTGATGATTGTATCATAGAGGGATACAACATGCCACGTGACACAATCTTGTTGGTTAATGCATGGGCCATTCATGGGAGTCCTAAGGTTTGGGATGACCCTACAAGCTTTAAGCCAGAGTGGTTTGAAGGTGGGGAAGTAGGACACAAGTTAATGCCATTTGGGTTAGGAAGGAGAGCTTGTCTTGGGGCTGGTATGGCACAACGCATGTTGGGTTTGGCTTTGGGATCATTGATTTAATGCTTTGAGTGGGAAAAGGTCAGTGAGGAGACATTTGATTTAGCTGAAGGGAGTGGGCTTGCTACGCCCAAAGTTAAGCCATTGGAAGCCATGTACAAAGTACGTAACATCGTGGACAAGGTTCTTTATAAAGTTACAAATGATGTTTGAGCAATTTTTTCATGAAACATTTATGATATGTTCCACGTGTTATTTGTTGCTTTATCTTTTGGGTTTTTTTGCTATGATGTTTGTGGTAAAGAAAATGATATATAAGTCTATTTTTTAAATTTATTTTCTAAACGTAATGATATGTAAGTGTAAATCTAAGGTAAACGCAGCGGATGAAAAATTATGGTCATACCTTTTTCTGCAGAGTCTGAATTGAAGGATCTCGTGGGTAAATCACGTGCTTCTTGGATCTGATCAATCAACCCAGCAATGGAGTGATATTACAGAATGAACATCACCCATACAAGTCACAGTGCAAAATGGCTCTTGATCGTTGTATTTTGGGAGAGAGTCAGTATATGGGAAAAACATACGACATACGTTGTTTTTCTCTTAATCACTCATATCCCATATCATATCAGATATATAGGATAATATCTCATTTATCCATATCAGTTGATATGATAGATATAGATATCCTGAGTGGTTATCCAAGTAAGTTTTGAATTCAAATTCAAACTTACATGGATAAGGTTCAAAAGGTTCAAAGGGTCATGCCACATGGGCGCCCAATTTCTAACATCTCCCACTCGGACATGAGTTGGCATGACACTGCCACATCTCTATCTCAATCTCCCCAAAAAATGAACAATCTCATACTAGCCACTGCACCGTGCGACTGCTGAGAGCACCTGCATGTGGGAGCTCTCTACTAGAAACTCAAAATGAGCCAGCATAGAGACATCAACCCAAAAAGAACAAAAATAGTGTCTCATATACTCCAGACCCATCTAATTACACCGGTCCAAAAAACATCTCTAATCCCTCAAAAGGAGCATGTTTGACCCTCTCAATTCTTGCAATATATTCACACTCAATCCGCCTCTCATACAGAGCGATGTGAGTTGCTGGTAGTGAATATACAACAGTAGTGTAATACTAGATGATCTTTCCTTTGCCCTCATGCTATTTAGTTTAGGATTGACCGTTTTCCCAGTGATGTCCCTTAAGGCCGAATCATACGTGATCGCAGGCAACATACCAAAGTAGCAGAACATCAACCCCTTACCTTATGACATAGTCAAAAGTCATAAAAGGGTACATAAATGAAAGTCATATCAATAATGACACGTAAAGCTCACACGGTGAGGAAACAAGGATCCATTCTCTCACCTCATTACTCGGTCGCCAAGCACATATAGTATGAATACATGCTACGGTGGAGTAACTCTTCCAAAAGAGTGATGTCATACTCGATACACCGTACAGATATTAGTCTAGTCGCTTTCTAGCGCCAAAGCAACTAACCCGAATTCTCTATTTGTTCACCTTCCAGGCGCCAAATGACATCTCGCATCTTGTTAATCATAACAGGCACAACATGGAAACTGGGTACTAACATCCATGTTTGGTCCTAACACGACCTCATCTTGGTTGTAACCAAGGCGACATGTATAGTGGATAATTTAAGCCTCTCTTGGCTCCAAATAAAAAATAAACCACTAGTCTCATCCTTGCTCGCTCCCAAACGCCAAGGGCGATTGCTTGTGTGAGTGAGCCAATCTTGCCTGCTGACATCATCATCTGCTAATCATTATGACACAAACCATAATAATGTCAACATCTTATTATCTCACAACAAATAAGTGATCGATTTTAAAAAACATAACCACAGTCTGCGCAATTCTAGATTCCAAGCATAAGCCTTATCAGCACCTTTTGCGATAAGCATATATAATGGAATCCACCATTTGCGCCTCACATGAAGTGGTTCAAGATCATTACCTCTTGCGCAATTACCTCTCTAAAGATATTTTGGTGACCAATTTGAGTTCATTCTTAATGCGCCCAACTAGCGCAGATGCGCCCAACTAGCGCATTGAATCTTACAAGGAGCAAATTAATATACTACTAGTAAAGCATTCTATCCACAGTCTAATAAACAAGGGCAATGTCTAAACAACTCAGTTGACCATTTACCAAAGATAACACTTATCATGCCAAATACGCCCACAAAGCGTACTTTAGGTCCCACAACAAAGAAAAGATCAAGGAATATACGTCATCTGTTTCTCCCAAAGACAATCCGAGGATACACTCAATAGCTAAGGCTATGGCTTTTACCAATAGGTAAGTTAATGGGTTTGTAATTTTGCATCTAGAATCATTCTAGGATATTCCTTATGTAAGTCATCGAAGACAAACTGAGAAATTTCCCAAAACAATCCCTAAGGATCGTACATCCGAGCATATAAATTACATCACCCATGTCCATCATATCTAAAATAGAGGATTGCCCACCCTAGGTGGCGACAACTTTATAAATTCCTGACTCATAATGACTAAGTAAGGAAAAACTTCTTTTGGACCATTGATCATGTCTCAGTAGTCTTCATCGATCATCGTTGGTCTATCATGGCTTGACGAAATCTAAGAACCACTATTTGGATAACTGTTTTAGATTGTAAAAGATTTATTGGAACTAGAAATCTTTTTGCGCTCCTAACTTTTCACCATAAAAGCAGAAGGTAATCCAATTCTCTAACGAGAAAGTTGGGTCACAATGTCCACAAATCAATGTTCCGAACTTATGTCAATCATAACTTAAGTCAAAATAACCTCACTCCCCAGGAGGAAGTCTCTTCATGGTCTACACTTTCCTCAATGGTGCGACTTTTCGGTATCTAGCGAGCCTTATGCCTCAACAATGACTATCCAAATTACGCATAACTTTAAAACAGTTTCGCGTCATAATGGAAGGTCAACCAAATTATAGAAATGGTTAATCCTCAAAGACTTTGTCTTAAACTGCGCAACATTAATCCACTTTCTAAAAATAGGGGACTAGAGCCTTTGGCATTATCCTAGGCTCTTTATCATCTTGCGGAGCAATCATGAATGTTTCCCTCTCAATCACCCAGTGATGACGTGAAAAATTTTCACATTCGCTACCACGCAACTAAGAATGTAGAGTATTCTTCTCTAATGGAGTAATCCATTAGTAGGCACATCGCTCCCACTGTCCCTAGGATATTGGAAATTTCTTTCCATTCTCAACTAGGCTACATAGAGCGCTATGCTTAGAATTCTTTATCTTATAGAGTTCCAAAAACTCTATTCACGTCACATTTACTAAGAAAACTTTATGTGACTTAGTTACACTCCCACAAAGTTGCTTACCTATATGCACATGACCCGGAGGGTTTACATGATAGCTTACAATAATGCGCCTCGTGACCCTATGTGTTTACAAGACAGCATACAATAATGCGCCATAGAACTCTAGGTCTTAACTTCACAACCTTATGAGAAGTAAAAATAAAGATAAGCTGCTTAATGGTTACAGATCGCCCATAGATGGCTCTCCATTAACCCATTACATAAATGGAGTGTAAAAATTTGATATGGAGGGCATTTAGTTAGGGATATAGGCAACAAACTAGTGCAATTCCCGATTGGGAAACATTTTGCGCCATTATCCACCGAACATTAACAATATTTAATTCTTTATCTCTACTACACCATTATGTTGTTGAGTATTAGGAATAATCAATTTTCTAAGCATCCATCTCTCTTCACAGAGTTTTCTAAAATAACTCAAATAGATACTTGCCACCTTGGTCAAAACTAAAGGCACGAAAGCTATTATCTAATTGATCTCAACCTCATATGTGCAATGTCAAAAATCATCTCAAAACTTTTGACTTATGGGAGATCAAATAGTCTTGACTCAGATGCGTATCGTAATCTATAAATGTATCGAGATTGAGGCTTAGCTCTCATACCCTTATACATATCTAGTCACAAATATTATAGTGGACTAAATGCGCCAATACAAATGACCTTCTATGGCTTTCCTACTTACTTGTGCGCAACCATTGCGAACAAAGTTACACATTCACATGAAAGCAGGATGTCATAAGCGAGTGGGCCCGAGAAGGCCTACTCAAACCATCGTGTCATCATCTCATTAATGTGATTAAGTATAATAAGCCACTGGTTCATGACCAATGTCATAAATTAATTCCAATCATCTTAATGTGTGAGTTCTCGAAGACAAATTTTAAAGGTTTAGGCCAAACTAGGTAATGACTCATGACTAATTCATATTCACTAGATCATAAAAGGATGTCATGGAGATATCAAGTGCGCCTAAGTTGCAAATTTAACTAGTAAGTGCTAATCCCCTGCACCTTTAAGTCAATTTTATTCTCCATACACTTTACTGCATCTAGTTGAAAGATGACGATACTTCTCTTAACATATCTATTTCTCGTTTCATAGTTACTTGCAATTAATTCTACTATCCACAAGAAGGAAAGAATAAACTATCAATTATGACAGCTCCTGAAGTAACTTAAGTGCGAATTAGGCTAAAGAGTCTAATTCAACACAATGCTCTCATGAGCCATGTGTCAAATTCTTAGAGTCATAACAACCTTGTCGGCCTTGACCTTTTCATTATTATGCTGCAACGTTTGCGCTCAGTGATAAACGTTATTCAAAAACGTTAGCCTAGCTAAGGAATCATACAAAGAAGTCCCTCCTCATGTCTCACACTCAAGTGTGGAAACAGTAAGTGTCCAGACTTAAATAAGTTGGCAATACTAATAGATTTTGCAGCCACTAACCGCTAATCTTTTCACTTAGTGTTAATAGATTTTGCAGCTTCTAAGCGCTAATCTTTTCACTTAGTGTTAATAGATTTTGCAGCTTCTAAGCGCTAATCTTTTAACTTCACGTGATATTTCAACGCACACTATTATAGTGTATGAAATTTTGCTCCATCCACTCCCAATGATTGGGTAGAGAGCAAAACGCTGCTCATACTGGCTACTCGTCTTACACTTAATGACTAATTTATTTAAGCTCGCATTTCTTGGATGATGTGACTCTTGAATGTTACTTTATCCAATGATGTAACATTATTTACAAGTCAAATTACAAAGTCAATCCGCGCAGCTCAATAGTCAAGATCATATATAGATCTATTGAGGGCTTACTAATTTCATAACTCTAAAACTCGCCAACCAAAACTACGTAGCGTGCTGCTAACCATAGCACACACATTAGTTTTTATTATGCCAAACAAGGCAACAAAACCATGGCGACTTTGAGTCATGTGTTCCTTACTTTGGCTCAATTAAGGTTTGACCTAAAGTCTCCAAGATTTTTGCTCATCTAAAGAATGAGATTACATTATTCACATTTGAACATCTTTACTAAGTCTAGGTCAACCAAGTAACTTCCATAAGCTAAGTCAATTTAGAGAGAAATTCGCATTGGGATTAATTTGATTAGCATAATTTAATTTTGCCACAAAAATTTAAATTAAATAGTGACAATATTACACAAGTCGTAAGATCGAAAATCCGCTATGCTCGTAATCATCTCTTGCGCCACAAGTGGCAATTATCCAAAATTTAATTTAATTTATGCACAAAATATTGGTTTTCGGGAGTTAATCTACAAAGATTTCTCTCAACCGAATAACCTCCCACTGAATATGGCATGTCTAAAAGTATGATAAAAAATTCTAATTCCATACAATAGCATCATAATGTAGATCCACAATCAACTCATGCTATGTCACAATTAATAATGGAATTTAAACAAATAACAATTAATCATGCTATTCTAATTACAACATATTAGAAACTTGAGGCAAAAAATAACAATATGCTGTATTTAATATTCAAATTATGCCATAACAGAAACTAAATCACTTCTGAAATTTTCTAGAATTTTCTGGGATTTTCTAGAATTTTAAATAACTAATAAACACACATAAAATTAGAAATAAATATTCCAGAATCTAGTAAAATGCTATAACTATACCAGTAAATAGTAAACTACAACAGTCTACAATAAAAAAATTCAGCCCCAAAAACTTAATCATACAACACCAGATGCATTTTAAACCAAAAATAATGAATTATTATTTCAGGAAAAATATTTTTTTTTTTATTTTCATAAAATTTTCAAAATTTTACACAAGATAAAAAATTTAATTCTGAGTCTAACGGTATCAACCACGCTTAAAACAAAGTTATAACGAATTAATTATGACCATTTAACGTGATTCAGAATTTAAAACAGAACAAACAGAGCCTTATGTATCAGCAGCCAAGCCAGCGGAGGAAAATGGCGCAGCTCAGTGCGCGGCTCAGCACGCGGCTCTGCGCGTGGCTCAACACGCGGCTCAGCGGACGGCGCACGTGCGTGGCGCGGACGGTGCGTGCGTGGACAGCGCCGCTGATGCGCGCGTGGAAGCGCGTCTGGCGCTTGGTAGCGCGTGGAAGCGGCTCACGGCGTTAGGTGGCGTGTGCGGACCACGCGCCGCCTTCCAGGGTGTTTTCTGGTCCAATTTCGGTACTGCCAGACTCCATTTTCCAAAATAAAATCATTTATGGTATTAAAAATGACATTAATGAACATAAAAATAGGGTTTTTTATGCTCTTAATCTAATGAGAGTTGACATTTTTCTCCTTTATAAACATTTATGTATATAATGTGTTGTAGACGTCCCCGAACGCCCCGGGAGGGTTAGTCCCGTTCTGTTCATTTGGGGTCACTACAGCTCGGACTCTTAAATGCCACGGTTCCTAATCTGAACCAAAGAGTCCAAATCTGGCAAATCGTTTTGAGAAACTGATTTTTTGAAAGAAGTGCCAAACATGGACTGCTTTACCAGATACAGAGTCGCCACCTAAATATTTTATTTTTGGGAAATTTAGGAAACCCTGACTCGGTGCCAAAAGGCCACGTGTCCGTCATCACCAAAGTTGCCTCGGCTCGGGAACTTGGGTACGATTGGGGAAGGTCACTTCGTGAGCACCCCCGCTCGCCCGGTCATAGACCGGCCTCTACTAACCATGATATCAATTTTTGAAAACATTGTGAGTTCTTATTCCGGTTTATTAGCCTAGGTTACTATGTGATGCACACAGCATACAAATATAGACCGGGTCGCCTGAATTGGAATGAAACATTTCATGTTTGTTTTTGAAAATGGTTTTGCTACCCATAGGTAGGCTTGAAACATTTGACGATTTATTCCAATTCAGATAACCCAACCTTCACCCACAGGCATTCAGGCAGTTATATCAGATAAGCACATAGCCTCATGGTATGGCAGTCACTCACAATCATGCAAGGATGCTAAAGCATAAAGCTTACCGAGTACTCCAAGCCAAAATAGAAACTCATTAGAAATCATGCATGAATCCTAAGTATACAGAAATGCCTAATGCAACACATGCAAAATGCAACTATAGCAGGCTCGGCTATTCTAAGATGGCATATGAAATGCTACAACTAACATGTATTCAATTTGGAATTGAAAGTACAATGCAGTTAGTATGATGCGCCGAGCCCGGTGCATGCAAAACATATGAATGATGTAAACATGCTGTCATACTGTATGCTAATTTAAATATGCCCTAATCTAACCATCATGAGCGGATAAATAAAAGGGAGAAAGACGTGGGGTTGGAAGACATACAACACACACACGCACACTTATTACAGTTGTGCCCTCACTTGGAGGGTCCGAATAAATATACAGTCCAAATATTACAGTCCCGAATAAAAGAATATTACAGTCCGAAATATTACAAAATCCTAATTAATTAACAAATTAACTAAGAGAATAAATAAAACTGGCATGCAAGCCAGGGACTGCCTTGCTTCTGATGGATGATGCATGTCCGGGTTGTCTTGTGCGGAAATCCACCGGAATGCCCCAATTAGCCTCTGTTTACACCTGTTCTTGAAATGCGTGCCAAGCCCCAAAAAGTTGCTGATTCTTCATTTTGCTGCAACAGAGAGCAGGAAAGGGGCATAGCAATGTATTTGTACAGATATATGCATGTCTCGATCCTCGTGCCACCAATCACGCATACCGAGGCATGATGGCCGAGGAGTCGAAATGCACAACTCAATATGGGATGAATGCACATGAAACTACAGCTAAAACCTAACTCCATCATGGATAATCCGGAGTGTCGGTGACTGGGGAATTGAGACACATTCCGTCACTCGGAGTACGAAATGTACCTCGTTTCCCGTGCCCGGGCTAACTCCTATTCCGGACACGATGCAATATGCATGATATGCATGAAATGCAACTAAGATACAGCCTAGCATGTACAATGCTATGAAAATGAGATGCCTCGAAGTGCGTACACACAGGCACGCAAACTGAGAAAATGACAGAATGTGATCTAAGATACAACCTAGTATGCACTATGCTATGAAAATGATATGCCTCGAAATGCGTGCACACGGGTACGCAAACCAAGAAAATGGCAGAATGTGATGCAAATGTCATGGAAACATGATATGGGCTTATACCAACATGAGTGAGCCTCAGCCACACTCACATAGGATGCCGGCGGATAAAAATGAGGTGCCTCGAAATGCGTGCACACGGGCACGCAAACCGAGGCGATGACAAAATGCGATGTAATGACATGGAAATGGATAGCAATCATTCTAATGGAATTTCAGCACTAAAATATGGGGGAAAACAGTCCCGAAATGAGGCGAAATGACATGAAATGCATGGAATTGTCCCGAAATGCGAATTTAGGCACCCGAAATGGCCTATAGCTATGCCAAACATGCACAACATGGACATGCAATGCAAAGACAGAAGCTAGAAAGTCCCAAAAAAGGCACTTTCACAGTTATAAACATGGCCAAACAGCAAGCATAGGTATGGCAAAAATGGCATGCAAGAATAGGGGCCAAAAGAGGGGTAATGAAGCAAGTGATATAAGAAAAATCCAGACTGAAAAATTTCCTTCTACAACACTGAAGAGGGACCAAAAATATGAATATTTACAGTATATGGCAGCCCCAAAATCAGTATACAAACATGATAGAAATGTGATGCAAAATGGGGCTCAAAAGTGGCTATAACATGAGGTATGCAAAATATTCACCAAACAGCCAAAGACCCTTAATAAAACATGTAGAATGGGCCAAAATAGGACTATTTCCAGAACTGTAAAATGGCTAAAAACAAAAGCATGGTAGGCTAACTAAACATGCAAGAATGGGGAATAAAAGAGAGATATAACATGAGGTGGCCTATGGAGGTCCCAAACCATGAAAGGACCTAAATGAAACATGAAGAATGGACCAAAATAAGCACTTTTTCAGAACTGTAAAATGGCCAAAAACAAAAGCATGGTAGGCTGCCATTGCATGCAAGAATGGGGAAGAAAAGAGGAGTATAAAGGTAGGTACAACATGGAAGTCCCAAATGGTGTTGAGTCCTTCTTCAATGTTGAAGAGGGGCTCAAAATAAGCCTAATATCAGTTTACAACATGCTCGAAAACAGATTACTCATGGGCCAAAAATAGCATGCAAAACTATGACATATAAGAGGATCAATGAAGCAAGTGTATCATGGAGGGCTCAAACAGGGTTGAGCCCTTAATGAAAAGTGAAAATGAGCTCAAAAGAGGGCCCTCTTCAGTTAGGGCCGGACCTTGAAACAAAAAGAAAGTGGGGCTTACAAATGGATCAAGAAAAAGGGTCAAAAGAGGAGAAAAGTTACTCACCCTTGAAGACTAAAACTTTTGTTGCTTCTTGGATCAATTTGCAGCTCCTTTTGCCTTTGAGAAGCCTTCCTTGTTGCTGGAATGGAGGTGGTGGTGGTAGAGCTTGGTGGTGTAGAAGAAATGGTGCTTATGGACTTAGAGATTTTTAAAGAAATGAGAGGTATGGAGATGGAGTTGTGTATGGAGGCTTGAAGGTGAAGTTTTCTAACCCCAACAAATGATCTAGCTTGCTTGTTATAAAGGCCAAGAAAGGGGTGTAAAGGTGGGGGAAAAGGAGACAAACTTTCCCCCACAAAATATCCCCCGGATAAAGATCTTTTCTGGGGGATAAAGCTCCACAGCTGTAAAGTGCACAGTGCCAAGGTCTCGGCCGGCCTGTTACTTTTGCTGCAGGTGGCCGGCCGGCCACACCCCCTAGCCGGCCGGCTAGGGGTCAAAAAGGTCAATCAGATTTTCTGGCCGGCCACCAACTGGTGGGGTCCTCCTACCTGTGTACAACACAACCCTGTGGTTAAAAGTCCAAGAAAGTGGGTCCAAGGGGTTCAACATTAGCCCGGAAAGAGGGGTTCAAAAGGGTCAGGTGGAATTACTGGCCAGCCACCAACTTTTAGGGTCCTCCCATGTGTGTACATCACAAATATGTGGTTCAAAGTTCAAGAAAATGGGTCCAAGGGGTTTAACATTAGCCCGGAAGGAGGGGGTCAAAAGGGTCAAGTAACATTAATGGCCGGCCACCAACTTTTAGGGTCCTCCCATGTGTGTACATCACAAATATGTGGTTCAAAGTTCAAGAAAATGGGTCCAAGGGGTTCAACATTAGCCCGGAAGTGCGAAAAACGGGCGCCGGAGGAGCAAAAACTGGTTGCTGCAACAATTGCTGGTCTCCCACCCTTCGGTGACCTTCCTAGTGATAAAACAGAGGTACCTGCCAAAAATGAACGAAAACCATTGCAAAACGAATGCTCGGGGACCAAAACGCGCAGTTCGGGGTCCCGAAAATGGGCTGTTAAGCACCGAAAGTGGCATTCGGCCACGAAGTGGGTTTCTCAGCCCCCAGTGTCCCTCAAAAGGGAGAAAATAGGAAGTATGCCAAAAATTAGAGCAATAGGAGACGGTTAAGCGGTCCCGAACCGAGGCACACGGCCTATGGTCCCGAAAAACCGGAAACCGGACTCCGAAATGGGTAAAATGGCCTACGACCACAAAATGTAGCCTACGGATATTGAGAGATAGTCTACAGGACCTCTCCCTCCCCTCAGGAAAAGAAACAGAGAAAACCGAGTCTGGTTTGCAAACCGAGGCAAGGCATAGAAGAGGGTTCGGAAGTCCGGAGGTAGGGCTCACGGCCGCAACTCTGAAACTTCTGAACGAGCACATAATGCAACATCACCAAGCGCTTAATCAGTGACGTCTGAGTCTTAAGGTCAGTCAAAAATGGGGTGTCTACAGTTGCCCCTCTTTGACAGAACTCGAAAGTCATAAGTGACGGGAGTGAATGTCAAAGCCCAGAGACGACCCATTTTTGACAAGGCCGAAGACTTAGACAAACATACAAGATAAACAGAAATGTGCCCGCAGGCATGCCCGCAGGCAGGGGGCAAAGTGCAAATGATAATGCAAAGAGCCGGAGGTAACCCAATGATCATGCAAATGCAGCAAGCTGTAATGAAGCAGATATTCGCAAATAGATGCAACAGTTTTAAGCAAGAATGCAAAGCAACAACTACATTTCATGCAGTTAAGAAATGCGGAGGATTATTCAATCCCCGCCACGTCTCACACGGAGAAGATACGATACCTGTGCGATTCGTCTGGTCGCACCAGCCTCAATTGAACCGTACATACAATATCGTGCCTGTAAAAGAGAGAAATTGCAACAAGTACAACATGCTACCAACATATATTTAATGTGATTCCGAAAATTCGACACACGCAGCGCCGGTGAGTGAATGCATCGCAATGCAAGAGTGGAACATGCGTGACAACGTATGCTCAAACATAGAGGTATGCCAATGTCAAGAAATGTGCATAAAAATGTGAGTATGCTCATGAGAATGCAAGTTATGTGCATGATAGTACAAAATGAGCATAAATTAGGGTGCCCGTTTGTCGTGAAACAACGAGTACGGAAACGCATGTTTCGGTGAAGGTAACTCGAATCACGGCCTCCGATCCGCTTCCCGGAAAGGCTACAACTCATTCAAAAAGGATACACTTTGATTTTGATGAATGATGATGAGACGTATGTCAAATCTCGAACCTGAAGTCCCGACGGAGCAATTTCGAGACCGGAAGTGTACTTTTCTTGAACTTTTTCAGGTCCCGGGAACTCCGATCTTCCTCAAAATTTGCAGAGAGCTAGGTGGGCATGTGGGGGACATGGCCGGCCGTTCATCTTCCCAAGGGGAGGTGGCCAACCGGTTTCCCATAAAGCTAATGGCTGGCCGGCCAGCTTTCCAAAAAGCAGATAGCTGGCCGGCTAGAAAAGGGGGCCGGCCGGCCATATGCCCAGATTCGAGGGTATTTTGGTATTTTCACCTCCTTTTTGATGCTCCTTCAATCCAAGACTTGGAGCCTATATATTGCAGCCGAGATCCCTTCATTTCTTGCCTCCTATACCACTTTCTTCTTCAGATCTGAGTTTCACACGCGTTTTCCAACGCCTTGTGCAAATTGTTTTCGCAAAAACATTCAGTTTCAAACACTTTGAAAGCGATTAAATTCTGGTTTCGGAGCTTCTTTTTGCATTTTCGCCACTTGAGGTAAGTTTGTCTCAATATTTGGAAGATTTTCTCGGGAGTTGACTTTTGTTGACTTTTATTTCCCAAGAGTTGACTTTCGTTGACTTTTTCCAATTTTGGCTCATTTTCGCTCATTTTTGCTCCTTTTGCAGATCTTCTGAAAATGGCGGGTAATTCTCCCCACGGCGGAGGTTTTCCAGGTGCCGGAGATGATTTCGATCCCATGACTCTACCTCCGAGGACCCGACCTTTTATTCCCGGGAGGTACCGTCCGCCAGCACACGTCCTCCCTCGTGCTGTCTTCCGTCACTTTACTAGCTTTGACGAGCGAGCACCCGTGGATCTGCTTCTCCGAGAGCCGGAGCATCACCTCTCTCATGAGGCCCGAGAGGTATTTACTTCATTTTCTGTATTTTTCCTAGATTTCGCACCTTTGCCATGCTTGAACACGCAGTTTAGCTTATGACATAGTACTTTGCTTGCATCTTGAACATGTAATTTCAACATTCGAATTTCTGAACACTCGGCTCATTAATTAATCGCGAACACACAGCCCACATTAGAACACACGGCTCAAACACTGATTTGTCGAACACACAGCCCGAATTCGAAAGTGAACACACAGCCCACACTTTACATTTTCTGAACACACAGCCCAGATAGATAGTGAACACGCAGCCCACACTAGTTGAAATTTGAACACGCAGCCCAAACTTTACATTTTCTGAACACGCAGCCCAGATTAAATAGTGAACACGCAGCCCACAATTTAACTGAAAGTTGAACACGCAGCCCAAACTTCAAATTTTCTGAACACGCAGCCCACAATTTAACTGAAAGTTGAACACGCAGCCCAAACTTCAAATTTTCTGAACACGCAGCCCATATAGATAGTGAACACGCAGCCCACAATTTAACTGAAAGTTGAACACGCAGCCCAAACTTCAAATTTTCTGAACACGCAGCCCAGATAGATAGTGAACACGCAGCCCACAATTTAACTGAAAGTTGAACACGCAGCCCAAACTTCAAATTTTCTGAACACGCAGCCCAGATAGGTTGTGAACACGCAGCCCACAATTTAACTGAAAGTTGAACACGCAGCCCAAACTTCAAATTTTCTGAACACGCAGCCCAGATAGGTAGTGAACACGCAGCCCACAATTTAACTGAAAGTTGAACACGCAGCCCAAACTTCAAATTTTCTGAACACGCAGCCCAGATAGGTAGTGAACACGCAGCCCACAATTTAACTGAAAGTTGAACACGCAGTCCAAACTTCAAATTTTCTGAACACGCAGCCCAGATAGGTAGTGAACACGCAGCCCATAATTTAACTGAAAGTTGAACACGCAGCCCAAACTTCAAATTTTCTGAACACGCAGCCCAGATAGGTAGTGAACACGCAGCCCACAATTTAACTGAAAGTTGAACACGCAGCCCAAACTTCAAATTTTCTGAACACGCAGCCCAGATAGGTAGTGAACACGCAGCCCACAATTTAACTGAAAGTTGAACACGCAGTCCAAACTTCAAATTTTCTGAACACGCAGCCCAGATAGGTAGTGAACACGCAGCCCACAATTTAACTGAAAGTTGAACACGCAGCCCAAACTTCAAATTTTCTGAACACGCAGCCCAGATAGGTAGTGAACACGCAGCCCACAATTTAACTGAAAGTTGAACACGCAGCCCAAACTTCAAATTTTCTGAACACGCAGCCCAGATAGGTAGTGAACACGCAGCCCACAATTTAACTGAAAGTTGAAGACGCAGCCCAAACTTCAAATTTTCTGAACACGCAGCCCAGATAGATAGTGAACACACAGCCCACAATTTAACTGAAAGTTGAACACGCAGCCCAAACTTCAAATTTTCTGAACACGCAGCCCAGATAGGTAGTGAACACGCAGCCCACAATTTAACTGAAAGTTGAACACGCAGCCCAAACTTCAAATTTTCTGAACACGCAGCCCAGATAGGTAGTGAACACGCAGCCCACAATTTAACTGAAAGTTGAACACGCAGCCCAAACTTCAAATTTTCTGAACACGCAGCCCAGATAGGTAGTGAACACGCAGCCCACAATTTAACTGATTGGCACACAGCCCATTTCATTTCATTGGCACACAGCCCATTTCATTTCATTGGCACACAGCCCATTTCATTTCATTGGCACACAACCCATTTCATTTCATTGGCACACAGGTATTCATTCTGAATGCAGGTTGGTTCCTGCAGTGTGCGGGGGTATGGTTCCACCATCGCGAGGGACTGGTACGCCGAGCTCCCGGAGGCCGTCCGAGATTTGGTAGATTTGGCAGGATTTGGGCCCTTCTGCATCGGATTGTCACGTTGTCCTGCCAGGAGGACACTGATGGCAGCCTTGGTAGAGAGATGGTGGGACACCACCAACTCCTTTCATTTCTCTGCTACTGGGGACATGACCATGACGCCTCTAGACTTTGCTGTGCTGACCGGCCTGGACATCGGAGGTTGGCCCATCCCCTATGATGAGGATATGGGCGAGTGGGAGGCCGCTTGGATGTATTTATTGGGGGCTCGCCCGCCTGTTGACAGGGTTTCTTGGAGAGTCCGATACACTTGGTTCTCTTCCCATTTTCGGCGGGCGGAGATGGTGCCCGAGACTCCCGAGGAGACAGAGCAGTACGCCCGTGGTTTCCTTATGTTCCTCTTCGGGACTACCCTGTTCGCCGACAGAGGGAACACAGTCGGGCTATACTTGCTGAGCGCTCTGGTTGACCTATCACAGGTCCATCGATATGACTGGGGTGGCGCCGGCCTGGCTACCCTTTACTTTTATATGAGCGCGACCTCCCGCGGGCGGGGCGATTTACTTGGCGGCTACTGGAGAGCCTGAGAGGTACTTTTCTGTCCTCTTGATTTACATTTCTGCTCTTCATCACTTGTACATTGCACACACAGCGCACTTTTACAGTCTGTATTTTGCTCTCAGCATTTCGTACTCACATTCTGCATTGCTTTTCTCAGCTATGGGTCTATGTATACTTTCCATCATTAGCCCCAGAGTTGGAGGTGGCAGGGATTCTCATGACCCCATACTCACTGGTGTTCGAGGGCCCACACCGGCCGAGACCTCGAGAGACCCTCCTTAACCTGCGACAGTACTTCGACACTGTGCGACATTCAGAGGTACCTCAGAACTTTCAGTTCCTTTCATTCTCATCTTTGATTTGCTCTGTATATTCTCGATTTTTGATTGGTTTATGCATTTATCATCCGCAGATCACATGGCAGCCCTGGGTGTCCCTGGGTGATGGTCTCCGACTTCAGTATACCGGAGCGTCGGACATCTCCCAGTATAGGGTCCTGCTTGAAGGGCCGGTTGGCAGGGCATGGTTCCTGGGGGAACGCTTTCTGCACCAGGTATGGGGGTATCTTTCTCAGGATCCTCCCGCAGCACCCCCAGCCAGTATGCGGACCGCTGACAGGCTCTCTTACTCGGAGGTAGTCGGCGCCATGCTGGGCAGTGATGCTTTACTATATGTTGAGGAAGGGGACTACGCCACTTACCGTCACATATATTTGATGCCTCCATTGACGGGAGCTCATATCCCGATGATGAGGCCTGCCGGTATGTCATCCTCGGGCCAGGCTCGGGCTCGGGCTGCAGACGCCCCTTCTACTAGCAGGGCTGGTACATCTAGGGGTGGGAGTAGACCGGTTCCTCCGGTTCCGTCGACTCATCCTCATCCCGGATGGCCAGATATGCCGACTGAGTTGATGGCGTGGCAGTATGGGGCTATCTCTCCGACTCCGATCCCGCTAGAGCCTCCGATGCCCAATGATCGATACGCCATTGATCCGGACTCACCGCCAGTATGCTCCACTTTTTTCATTCATCATTCAGATGTTTAGACACTCTTTTGTTCACTGATGATTATGAGCTCATTTTTGCAGCCATCGCGAGGGTACATGGAGGAGGTGGTTGGACTGGTGGCCACACTCGAGGGCATGGTCCTGCGTAGGGAGGCACAGTTGTCTGTTGCGGGCATTCAGGTACCCTTCAGTTTTCTGGCATTTATCATACTTCTGATGACATGCTAATTTCTACTGCATCGATAGACTACTTGTGTAGAGTACATCTGACACACACCCCACTTGTACACTGTATTTACATGCACCCACTTCATGTAGCCTTTGCTTGTATCTGCATCTGATGTATATATTTGGACTGATGTATTTGAATTGAACTCTTTGTTTTCAGATGCCTTCATGGTCCGGTCAGCCGCAGACCAGGCCACCTGGGCCTCATTGGGGAGCTGGGCCATCTGGGCCTTTTCAGGGAGTTGGGTCACCCGGGCCTTTTCAGGGGGCGGGGCCATCTCGGCCTTCCCGAGGAGCCGGGCCATCTAGGCCTTTTCGAGGAGCTCGAGGAGGGCCCGTCCGCAGACGCAGGGCTTACGTTGTGGAGGTGGAGCCTGATGAGGAGGAGGAGGATGCTGAGGAGGAGGAGGAGGCTACCGACCGTCAGTCAGAGACATCTGCTGAGGAGGGGGGCTCCGGTTTTGGCTCGGGGAATAGAGGCGAGGCTGAGGGGGATCCTGAGGATGACAGCTCCGACTCAGATGATGATGATGGTGCGGAGGTCGTCCCGCAAAAGAGGATGAGGAGTGCTTCTCGTTCTCGTTCCCGAGGACTTTGATGCTGTTGTTTCCTGCTTTATTTTTCTTTTACTAGTAGTTTGTAGCACCTTGCACATTGTTAGGTAGTTTTATTTTTTTGTAAAACTTGTACCTTTGTTTGTTGTAAAGCATGATGGAATGAAATAGCTTTTGAAAAGGTGTTTGTATTTTAAACTTTTAGCATCGTATCGCATCAATTTATTTCGCATAAAAATGAAATTGAATGGGAATGTGCGTTGTGTAATCACCAAGTCAGGTAGTGAACCGACGCAACAAACTAAGCAATTCAACTTACTAAGATATAACAGAACCTTAGGAAGTTTACAACTCGATAAGCAAAATGCAACAACGCAAATAAACAAGACTTTAACAAAGATTGCTTAAACAGAGAGCAATGACTCAAAAACACGAAACACGTCCGCTCGACAAACAACTCGATAAGCAAAACAACAACTCGATAAACAAAACTCAGCAACAACAAAGTGTACTTCTGACGATCTGGGCATCGGAACGCATCCGAAACGGAGGGAGATGAAGGCCTTTGACTCTCTCGTTGTATGGAAATGCTTGGAACTCTCCCTCGAAGGGTAAAACAGGGCCAAGGAGATACACTGCAGCATTGCCAGCCATCCCTGGGAGCCGGCCGGCCATTTTTGTGGAGAGAGACAGCTGGCCGGCCATTTCTGCAAAAAGTAAATGGCTGGCCAGCCAGAAAAGGTGGCCGGCCGGCCATTCAGTCCTGCAGCCACCAGATTTTTGACACGTGTCCCTGTGAATAGTGTTTTTCCTTCTATAAAAGCCTCAACTTCGGGAACATTCATTTCATCTTAGTTTTAGACAAAGATGGAGGCGTTTCTCGCAGAAAATGTCACATCTTGGATCTCTTCTCTAGATGGCTCGGAAAAGTTGAATTTCTGGGGTTTCGGCTTGAATGCACTATTCACGCTGAGCCGTACTCCGCTACATCTTCCTTTTCTCCATGCCGCGGCAAGGTTCTGGAATCCAGTGACGCATGTTTTTAGCTTTGGCGGCCAAGCGATGTGTCCCACTTTCGAAGATTTTCAGGTTTTGATGGAGTCCGAGTGTTCTGAAGTGATCTTGCCTCAACTTCGTTTTGGTCACGCCCAGGCTTTAGGGCGGATGTGTGGGCTCACGGCGCATGACGCTCGATCTCTGATCTGCAGTGGGGAACTGGACATCCTCGGCTTGATCCATCGTTTTTCCGACGCCGGTGACCGCAGCAACCATTATTGGCAGGGTTTCCGGCAACACGCCCTTTGCTAATGTTTGTTGTCTCACTTTCTGCTTTCCTCGGGCTTCGGCGGGGCTAACGTTTGCCTGATTGAAGTCGCCCAAGGTTTGAGAGAAGGAAAGAGCTGTATTGCCATGACCTTGGCCGAGACATTGATGGGCTTAGATTCTGTCTATCGCCGGGAGGCGACTAGGTTTGCTGGGAGTCCACTGCTGCTGCAGGTAATGTTTCCCACCCGACCTTACATATATATTTGCTCACATCACTCGACCCTCAAGCTCGGTTTTTCTCACAAAACCCTTGTCTTACTTTTCTCTCAACTTACACCTCTCTGTTCTTTGTTCTTTCATTTTCCATCCCTCCCCTAGGTATGGTTAATGGATAAGTTGCAGGTTGTGGACTCTTGCCCGGCCTATTCAGCTCGAGGCTACTTCTTTCGGCAACACCTAGTCAATGCTCTTGACGAAAGGTGGTGGTTTGATTGGATGTGCAATTTGTCTGCAGATGGCATTGCTTGGCGTTGTCCTTGGCTTAACCTCCCGGCAATGAGTTATAGTATGTCCCGGCAGATTGGGATCCAACTGATTGGTCTAACCCACTGCGTATTTTATTTTCCGTTCCGGTTCCTGCGTCAGTTTGGTCATGATCAGACCTGTCCACCGGAGGGGATTGAGTACCCAGCAGCTTTCCCGATCCGGGGTGCACACCTTGCCCGATATGCCACGGCATGGAGGACTAGAGAGCTCCTGGCCCCTGCTTCCACTTTCAGTTGCACTTTGTCCGATGAGTGCTTGGATTGGCTCAATGAGGAGGCACAGGTTGGGCCCAGCTTGGCATCAGATGCTCCGTCCAGCTCTGGGAGGGGACGCAGAGATACTTGATTCCACTATGCCTCAAATTTATTGCTTATTTAGCATTTTCAAGTTTTCTTTATGAATGTACTAAAAAAAAAGCAACCTCGATTGTAATGCAAGAGCAGGAGAACTCAGTTTTGAAATCAATGAAGTTGAAAGTTGTGGTACTGAAAATTTTTCGCTTTTGGTCCAAAAATGATCTTAGTCGTAAAAAGATTGATTTGAACAAAGTCAACTTTTATTAAAACTTTTCAAAACTATTTTCGATGTGGATCAGAATTGGACACGCCGAAAATCTGTCACTGAGATGCACAACCCCAAATCCCTGCAACTGGAAAGTTGCCCCTAGTCTGAAGAACAATGCGGCACTTCATAGCAACGGAAAGTTGCCCCTTGTCTGAGTAACTTTGCACCGTCGCGGCAACGGAAAGTTGCCCCTAGTTTGAACAGCACTGTACCGGAGATCGCGATAAATGCTGATGGATAAAGATGACTGAGATGATCAGAATGGACAGAGTTGATCGGGGAAAAGTTTATGGCTGAACTTCAAGGTGAAGCTGCCTACGTATCCCAAAGATGGGAATCAAGCCTTACGTAGTTCAGGCTAAGGTTCTCTCGAGTATTTTCACTCTCCTTTTGCGCTCTAACTTTTGCCAAGGCCGCCCTTTGCGGGTTTTCAACCTTGCGAGCTCAGTTTTTATATTTTCTAATTTTTTGTGCTCTGACTTTTGCCTAGGTTGCCCTTTCGGGTTTTCGGCCTAGCGAGCCTCTCAAGGATAGTATTTCTTCAACTTGTCCATATTGATCGGTTGTGAGAACTCCAAGCCATCTAGATCCATCAGAACCACAGCTCCACCTGACCAGATAGCTTTGATGATGTAAGGACCAGTCCAATTGGGTTTGAACTTGCCCCTTGGGTCGTGGATGGGAGCTCGGTTGTCTTTGAGCACCAAATCTCCTTCTTTCAGATTCCTGGACTTAACCTTCTTGTTGAAAGCCCGGGCAATTCTGCGTTGATAGCCTTGGATGTGGTGCAGTGCTTTCAGTCTTCTTTCATCAAAGAGCATGAGTTCTTCGAATCTGCTTTGCTGCCAATCTGCTTCGGCTATCTGGCATTCAGCCAATACTCGTAACGACGGAACCTCAATCTCAATGGGTAGAACAGCCTCCATTCCATAGACCAATGAATATGGAGTTGCTCCAGTAGAAGTTCTGATTGAAGTCCTGTAGCACCACAGAGCAAATGGCAGCTTGTCTGGCCAATCCCGATAGGTTCCTACCATCTTCTGTAGTATATGCTTGATATTCTTGTTGGCGGCCTCAACCGCTCCATTGGTCTGCGGCCGGTATGTAGATGACTTATGGAAAGCCACATTGTATTTTTCCAACAAGTCTATCACTTCTTTCTTGAAGTGGGAACCATTATCTGAAATTATCTCGTTTGGCACCCCGTAGCGACAGATGATGTTGTTTCTGATGAACTTTGCGACGTGCGACGCCTTCAACACCGCGTATGATTGGGCCTCGACCCACTTTGTGAAATAATCTATCGCTACTAGGATAAACTCATGCCCGTTTGACCCCTTCGGGGTAACAGCTCCGATCACATCAATTCTCTAGACTGAAAAAGGCCACGACGAAGTCATGTTGTACAGTTTTGACGGCGGGATGTTCATGCGGTTTGCATGAATTTGACACTTGTGGCATCGCCGAACAAAGCTAATACAATCCTCCTCCATGGTTGACCAGTAGTAGCCCTGTCTGAGGATCTTTCTGGCCAGCATTACTCCATTCATGTGTGCACCGCACTCCCCCCCATGGATGGCTTCCATCAGGCGTTTTGACTCTTCGGCTTCTACACAGAGCTTATGCATTCCCAGATGACCCCTTTTGTACAGCTTTCCGCAAATAACGAACTGAGCATCCATTCTTCTGATGGCCCTCTTATCTTTGGCATTTGCCCCTGGTGGATATGTCTCCTTTTCCAAGAAGTTCCAGATGTCGTAGTACCAGGGGTTGCCGTCTTGAACCTCATCTATGGCGGAAATTGACTCGTATGCTGGCACGAACTTCTGATCAATAATGACTGGACGCATCCGGACTCCGGACGGGATGTCTATCATAGAAGATAGAGTTGCTAATGAATCTGCAAACCTGTTGTTCTCTCTTACGAGGTGGGTGAAATTTAGCTTCTCAAACCGAGGAATTAACAAATCCAAGGTTTGGTGGTAGATTATCATCCTTTCCTCCTTGACCTTCCAATCTCCTTTTGCTTGAGACACAACAAGGTTCGAGTCCCCAATGACGTCCAACCGTCTTGCCCCTAGTTCCAGGGCTGCTTCCAGGCCAGCAATACATGCCTCATACTCTGCTTCATTATTCGAGACTTTGAACCGGAGCTTGAATGCTAAAGGGATACGGGAATCATCAGGCGCTATCAGCAACACCCCTATCCCATACCCATACTGGTTTGACGCTCCGTCAAAGTACATCGTCCAAGTTTCATCTTCGACGTGCAGAATGGCTTCATCTGGGAATAGATACTCAACCGCTTCATCCCCCTCAACCGGGTGGTCGGCAAGGAACTCCGCTACCGCTCTCCCTTTTACTAACTTACGCGTTACATACTTCAAATCAAATTCGGAGAGCAACAGCAGCCAACGAGCCAGCCTACTCGTAAGTGCTGGTTTCTCGAAAAGATATTTGATGGGATCCAAACGCGAAACCAACATTACAGAGTGGGCTAACAGGTAGTGCCGCAGCTTCCTGGTTGCCCATACCAAGGCCAAACAAGCCTTCTCCAGCGGTGTATAGCGGGTCTCGTAATCTAGCATCTTTTTGCTCAGATAGTAAATGGCTCTTTCCACTTTGTCTTCTGACTCCTGCGCGAGCATGCATCCCATGGTAGTCTCAGTTACCGAAAGGTACAATATCAACGGTCTCCCCGGCTCTGGCGGTGACAACACGGGCGGGTTCTGTAGGTATTCTTTGATCTGCTCAAAAGCTGCTTGACATCGGCCGTCCCATTGGAATTTCTTTCCTTTCTTCAGGAGACCAAAAAGTGGTTCATAAGTCAAGGTTAATTTAGAAATAAACCGTCTTATGAATTGCACTTTACCCAGAAAGCCTCGCACCTCCTTTTCAGTCCTTGGTGGTGGCATTTCTAAGATGGCCTTGATTTTGGAAGGGTCGACCTCGATGCCCCTTTGTGTAATCAGAAACCCTAGCATCTTCCCTGCTGTAACACCAAACGTGCATTTCTGGGGATTCAGTCGCAGCCGAAACTCTTTGATCCTTTGAAAGAATTTTTGTAAGGCGGTGTAGTGGCCCTCTCTATCTTTGGACTTGACAATCATGTCGTCCACATACACCTCGACCTCTTTATGGATCATATCATGCAATATTGTAGTTGCTGCCCGTTGATACGTAGCTCCAGCATTTTTCAACCCGAATGGCATCACTCTATAACAATATGTCCCCCACGGGGTAGTGAACGCAGTCTTCTCCTGGTCTTCGGGTGCCATTACTATCTGATTATAGCCTGAGAAACCATCCATAAATGAAAGCAAGGCGTGTCCCGCCGTGAAATCCACCAATTCGTCAATGTGTGGCAAGGGAAAGTCCTCCTTCGGACTGGCCCTGTTCAAATCTCTGAAGTCTACACAGACCCGAATTCTGCCATCCTTCTTTGGCACCGGAACAATGTTGGCCAACCAAGTTGGGTATTCAGATACCAGCAGGAACCCTGCGTCAATTTGCTTGGTGACCTCTTCCTTAATCTTGAGGGCCCAGTCCGGGCGGATCCTTCTGAGTTTCTGTTTGACAGGGCGGGCCTCGGGATCAAGAGGGATCCGGTGCTGTACAATCTCAGGATCGATTCCAGGCATGTCTTCGTAGGACCACGCGAAAACCTCTTTGAAATCTTTTAATAAAGCGACTAAGCGCTCGCGCTCCTCCGAAGACAACGTGGACCCGATCTGGACCAGCCGCGGGTCCTTCTCAGTACTAACATTCACAGTAGTGATTTCATCCATTAAAGGTTTAACAAATCTTTCCTGCTCTTGATCAATTAATCGTTGCAAAACTGGGGGAATTTCTTCCTCGCTGTTTTCATCAAAATTTTGAAAATCCTGATTTAAGCAATAAATCAAAGGCACAGAAAAATACTCGGAAACCACATCCATATCATTCTCATTAAATATTTCCAAGCCGTCAGATTCCTCTGTTACAACAGACTCAAAAGAAAATGAAAAAGACGACCTAGACAGGACTGTGGCATCCGGGTTATCACCCCTAGGAATACCGGACTCAGACTCAGTCGAGCTGGAATCTGATTCCGACGCACACGATTCGGTAGAATCAGATTCCGGCTCACTACCTGACCTGGAACTGCTAGATAAAAAGCCTTCTTCATACTGCCAGATGAGAGAAGGTGCGATAGATGCATCCAAGATCGGCGCTGGAAAGCCCGCAGCTATTTCATCTCCAATCACAGAAACCGAAGAGTTATCCCCCAAGCACTCTTGGCCGATCGGAGGATCTGATAGTAGACTCGCCAGTGCTACCCCCATTTCAAGCTCTGTGCTCTCAGGATCCACTGCTTCACATTGCTCAACCTCAGTTGGTGGGTCCGTCTGCGCTTCGGCAACGTCATCCCCAGATAATTGTATGTCGAAGAAGATTTCAAAACCAGGCACGCGCGTCCCCTCCGCGTTTAGCCATGGCTCCGGGAAGCCGCAGAATGGAAAATCTTCCCCCTCCCGGACGAAGCGTCCGTTTAGGGTACCCCAGATGGGCCTGTGCATTAACTCAAATGGCTTCCCGGCCTTCTTTGCTCTGGCCCTTCCGGCCATTTCTTTTCCTTTCCTTACCCAGTCTTCTTTGGTGGGCAGATAACCCAGTCCAAAGGCGTGAGGGTTGTGTGGCACTTCGGCCAACACTGAGACGCCCTTCCGGCCGCTTTTCCCTAATCCCATCCCAGGGGTATGTTTTAGCTTGTTCATGAGGTAGATAGATTGAGCGCTAACGTACATACCCTTATTCACAGCCATGACATTCTGCACCACTTGAGCCTCGGCCAAAGTGAACCCCGACAAAAACACATCCTCCGTGCCGTGCTCGATCTCCAAGACAGGTGTGGACACTTCCGGCGGCGGATGGATTGATGAATTCCCAAAAACGATCGCTACCCCCTTCCCGTGAGGGTATTTTAGCATCTGATGTAGAGTAGAAGAGACTGCTTTGACCTGGTGCAACCACGGTCGCCCCAAAAGTAGGTTAAAGGTTGCGGGAACGTCCAAGATATGAAATTCGATGTTGTGTTGTCCTGGACCAACCTTAGTTTGAATCTTAACAGTCCCCATCACTTCTCTGCTGGTATTGTCGTATGCTCTGATCACTTGGGTGGTTGGGATGAAGTCCACGGGTTTCAACCCGATTGCATATGCCGTTCTGGTTGGGCAGACATTAATCGCAGACCCGGTATCAACAAGTACCACCGGTATCCACTTATCTCTACATTCCACAGAAATATAGAGAGGTTTGTTATGACTTGTGCCCTCAGGCGGTAGCTCCTTGTCCGAAAAGGTTAATGCCGGGGAACCTCCTCCCGGAAAAACCAGCCCAACCAGCTGTTCAGGCGTGGTGTCTATGGAGAGTTTGGACTTGTCCATAGCAGATAGGAAAGCTTCTCTGTGTACTCGTGATGCCATTAGCAGTCCCCAGATGGAGATGTCTGCTTGTATCTTTTTTAACTGTTTCAGCACAGCTTCATCTTCAATCTGCTTCTCCTTCTGTTTCTTTGCTTCTCTATCCTTCCCGGATGCCTCGGGTTGGTCTAGGTGTGGGGGCTTGAAGTACCGCCCACTTCTTGTCATATGGTCAACCTCATCGAGGTACCAAGTATCATCCGGCTGGCCACTTCCCCAGTCTTCATCGGTGTGGGCAAGACACAAGTCGTCATCTTCCCACCACATTCTGCTGGCAGCCAACAGACACCTGTCTGGCTCCGGTCCACTCGCACTCTCAGTGCTCTCTGTCCATATGCTCGCAGCATTGTCTGTCTTCGTGCACACAGCACTTTCAGTCCCCTCAGGGCCCTTTGCCTTCCTGGCTCTCTCAGTAGCCTCAAACTTTTCTTGTTCCAACTGCATCGGTACAGCTGGTTGTTTAATAATTCCTGTATCTACAATGCCCATGTCTTGAGCGGAATTCTTAACACCGGCGCTCTCCGGTGATACAACTTGACTTTCGGCCATTCCGGCCACAACTGATACTTCCGCCCCTGCCGGGCTCTGTTCTGGTTGGGCTTCCCCCACTACATCTGGTTGATCCTCGAGCCATCCAGTGGCCTCCGCTGATCCCTCATAATCATACCAATTGATTGACGCATCCCCCAGTTCCTGGTCATCGAGAAATTGCAGGTTGGCAAAGTCCTCCTCTACGGCTGTCAGATCATCTGCCCATAGCCCAGATCCATCCCCCCGGATCATGCATAGCTCTCCTGTCTCTGGCAATTCTATACTTAGCCCAATTCGGCTTGTTGATAGGATGTACTTGCTTGGATCATAGGCTCCCCCAGCAAAACTCTGTCCAGTCCCGGATTCAACAATCTCATTCTCTCCCAAAATCTGCCCTGCCCTGTCTTCGACGGTCACCACCATCGGTTCTGGTTGGGTTTTGGAGATGTCCACCATGCACAAGAGGTCAGTGCAATCGGGGAGGAGCACCTCCGGCTTGGGTAGGTGGGTGGGCGTAATATAGATGCTAGGATCGTAAAATGCGACCCCAGTCTGGATGAAATTAATTCTTTTGGGAGGGGGAGGTTGGTTATGTGGTGGGAGAGGGTTGGTTGTGACATTGGGTTTATCAGGAGGCGCTATCACCTGTTTGTCAATAAGATCCTGGATCTCATGACGCAATCTGTAACAACGGTCGGTGTCGTGACCGTGTTGTTGGTGATACGCGCAGTACTTTGACGGGTCGTAAGAGGGGGGGAGTGGATTCGGTAATGGCTTTGGTTCTAGGGGTTTCAAATGATTTTTCCTGATCAATATTCCCAGAACCTTGGTCAGAGGCATATATAGTGGGGTAAAGGTTCTTTGGCCTCGCGGTTGGAATCGGTTGTTTTGTGTGTTGCTTCCGGACGCGCCGGAGAATGGTGTGGCAGTCATGGGCATTGGAGGGGGAGGGGGAGTGGTGGTGACCATACTAACTTCCGAGGCTCTCGTATTTGCAGCGCCACTCGGGCCTGCATTGTTGTTGCGGTTGAAGGTCCTCCTCGGTTGTTCTCTGTCGTGGTCAAACAGACCTTGTTTCATTGCATCTTCGATTTGCACCCCCATATCATGTAAATCTGCGAAAGTAGGGAAGGGGACTACAATCATTCTCTGCATCAACTTCGGGTGGAGATTGCGCACAATCATCCGGATTTGATCTTTGTCAGTGGGCCTTAGAGTCATCGTTGACGCCTTTGCCCTCCATCGGATCACAAAGTCCGAGAAAGATTCCTTGGGCTCTTGCCTTGTCGTTTCAAGATCACGGGTTGTGATTTCGATCTGAGTGTTGTACGAATATTGCGCGACAAAGGCCTCAGCCATTTCATCCCAATTCTTTTTCACTTCATCTTGTAATCTTGCGTACCAATGGGAGGCCACACCCGACAGGGTTCGGCCGAATAGTGAGAGCTTCTGCGGTCGTGTTAGGCCCATTGGCCGCAAGACATCCGCAAATAGTCGGATATGGACCATGGGGTCGCCGGTCCCGTCAAAGCGGTCGATTTGTGGCATTTTGAACCTATCGGGGAGTGTTACGGCCTCCTCGGTATATCCATATTCGATATCCGGCATAGCCTTGACCCCTTGGGATTTCTTGAAGAGCTTCTCCAGTTTGCTCAATTTCAGAGCTGTATGATCAACCTCGACCTCGAATGGAGAGTTCGGGTGATTGGATGTATGGACCTTGGACAATTGTAGCGGAAGCGGGGGCGGAGCTGGCCCCGTTGGAAGATTTGTGTCCTCTTGCGGGTTCTGGATAGTCGGCACAGTATTCTGGGTGTTTGGAGGAGCGTTCTGAACAGCAGGTGTCTGCTCAGGTAATGGGGCTCCTGTCGGAGGGGGAATTTGGTGTGAAGCAGATGCTGTACTCTGTTGTTGCAGTCTGGTAATCAGCTCAGCCTGCTGGGTCATAATTTCGGCCTGCTGCTTAGCGAGTTCATCTCGGCGAACAGCATCCTGTTGCATGGCCCGCATGGTTTCCTGCATTTGGCGCATCATCTCCTCAACTCCTGTTGGTGCCGTCATACTGTTTCGATTTGTCTGAACTACTGGCAGATCTGTCTCAATGGGGATCTCAATCCGACTGTCCACTGATGGGGGATACCACTGTTCTGGTGCTATCTATTCAGATGCACTGCGCTTTTTCTGCTTCCTTCTTGTAACAGGGGGTAGAGAATGGAACACTGGCTGTCCGTCGATTAGATCCTCAGATCGATGGAGTCGACGACCTCGTGTCCAAAGTGCTTGGGGAATGCCTGCTGGGTTGGAAGCAATCGTGCTAAAACTGACCTAGCAAAAGATAAATAAAGCGAAAAGGAAATAAATAAACAGATAAACGGACAGCATAACAGTTTAAAATAAAATGCATGATACACAGCCGGGCATAATCAACACACAGTCAATAAGCTGAATACACACTGTCCTCAAACACTGATTATTATCCCTGTATCACTGTCCCCTAAAACAGAATCTGATATCCGCAGATAATTAATCCTCAAATACTGGCTGATGCCCGCAGGCCTGATACCCATAATACTGAACCGATGCCCGCAGGCCTGATGCTGACAATTCTGAACTGGTGCCCGCAGGCTTGATACTCGAACTCATATACTGAACTGATGCCCGCAGGCCTGATACTGACAATACTGAACTGAAGCCCGCAGGCCTGATGCCCAAACTCATATACTGATACATGCATTCCTGTAGAGACGCACTCTAAAGCACATAACAGATAAGTGAGAGCCAAAACACCCCTATGTTGGGGTAGGGTTTCCCTGTCCTATTTTGTCAGGAACTAGGGTTTCACTATGCACGCAGCGGTTTCAAACAACCTATAAACGGGTAAGCAACCTGTCCTAATTTGGAATGGTCACTATGGATCCGAATATGCGCTAGGTCGAATGGTCAAAGAGGGTGCCCCGGTAAAACCGGGGTTTGTGTTCCCATACTGGCAGAGCCCACAACCGGTCAGCCTTATGGTCATGCCTTGACAAGACAAGCCTCCGGCAAACCGTTCAGGAATAGCAGATGGCAAACACGGTGTCCTAGGCGCACCAATGCAAATGCAATGCAAAGAATCACACAAGTGTAGTCAAAAACAGATATCATGAGTTCGAGTCAAGTTCTCTAACTCCCCAGTGGAGTCGCCAGAAACTGTAGACGTCCCCGAACGCCCCGGGAGGGTTAGTCCTGTTCTGTTCATTTGGGGTCACTACAGCTCGGACTCTTAAATGCCACAGTTCCTAATCTGAACCAAAGAGTCCAAATCTGGCAAATCGTTTTGAGAAACTGATTTTTTGAAAGAAGTGCCAAACATGGACTGCTTTGCCAGATACAGAGTCGCCACCTAAATATTTTATTTTTGGGAAATTTAGGAAACCCTGACTCGGTGCCAAAAGGCCACGTGTCCGTCATCACCAAAGTTGCCTCGGCTCGGGAACTTGGGTACGATTGGGGAAGGTCACTTCGTGAGCACCCCCGCTCGCCCGGTCATAGACCGGCCTCTACTAACCATGATATCAATTTTTGAAAACATTGTGAGTTCTTATTCCGGTTTATTAGCCTAGGTTACTATGTGATGCACACAGCATACAAATATAGACCGGGTCGCCTGAATTGGAATGAAACATTTCATGTTTGTTTTTGAAAATGGTTTTGCTACCCACAGGTAGGCTTGAAACATTTGACGATTTATTCCAATTCAGATAACCCAACCTTCACCCACAGGCATTCAGGCAGTTATATCAGATAAGCACATAGCCTCATGGTATGGCAGTCACTCACACTCATGCAAGGATGCTAAAGCATAAAGCTTACCGAGTACTCCAAGCCAAAATAGAAACTCATTAGAAATCATGCATGAATCCTAAGTATACAGAAATGCCTAATGCAACACATGCAAAATGCAACTATAGCAGGCTCGGCTATTCTAAGATGGCATATGAAATGCTACAACTAACATGTATTCAATTTGGAATTGAAAGTACAATGCAGTTAGTATGATGCGCCGAGCCCGGTGCATGCAAAACAGATGAATGATGTAAACATGCTGTCATACTGTATGCTAATTTAAATATGCCCTAATCTAACCATCATGAGCGGATAAATAAAAGGGAGAAAGACGTGGGGTTGGAAGACATACAACACACACACGCACACTTATTACAGTTGTGCCCTCACTTGGAGGGTCCGAATAAATATACAGTCCAAATATTACAGTCCCGAATAAAAGAATATTACAGTCCGAAATATTACAAAATCCTAATTAATTAACAAATTAACTAAGAGAATAAATAAAACTGGCATGCAAGCCAGGGACTGCCTTGCTTCTAATGGATGATGCATGTCCGGGTTGTCTTGTGCGGAAATCCACCGGAATGCCCCAATTAGCCTCTGTTTACACCTGTTCTTGAAATGCGTGCCAAGCCCCAAAAAGTTACTGATTCTTCATTTTGCTGCAACAGAGAGCAGGAAAGGGGCATAGCAATGTATTTGCACAGATATATGCATGTCTCGATCCTCGTGCCACCAATCACGCATACCGAGGCATGATGGCCGAGGAGTCGAAATGCACAACTCAATATGGGATGAATGCACATGAAACTACAGCTAAAACCTAACTCCATCATGGATAATCCGGAGTGTCGGTGACTGGGGAATTGAGACACATTCCGTCACTCGGAGTACGAAATGTACCTCGTTTCCCGTGCCCGGGCTAACTCCTATTCTGGACACGATGCAATATGCATGATATGCATGAAATGCAACTAAGATACAGCCTAGCATGTACAATGCTATGAAAATGAGATGCCTCGAAGTGCGTGCACACGGGCATGCAAACCGAGAAAATGACAAAATGTGATCTAAGATACAACCTAGTATGCACTATGCTATGAAAATGATATGCCTCGAAATGCGTGCACACGGGTACGCAAACCGAGAAAATGGCAGAATGCGATGCAAATGTCATGGAAACATGATATGGACTTATACCAACATGAGTGAGCCTCAGCCACACTCACATAGGATGCCGGCGGATAAAAATGAGGTGCCTCGAAATGCGTGCACACGGGCACGCAAACCGAGGCGATGACAAAATGCGATGTAATGACATGAAAACATGATATGGGCTTATACCAACATGAGTGAGCCTCAGCCACACTCACATAGGATGCCGGCGGATAAAAATGAGGTGCCTCGAAATGAGTGCACACGGGCACGCAAACCGAGGCGATGACAAAATGCGATGTAATGACATGAAAACATGATATGGGCTTATACCAACATGAGTGAGCCTCAGCCATACTTACATAGGATGCCGGCGGATAAAAATGAGGTGCCTCGAAATGCGTGCACACGGGCACGCAAACCGAGGCGATGACAAAATGTGATGTAATGACATGGAAATGGATAGCAATCATTCTAATGGAATTTCAGCACTAAAATATGGGGGAAAACAGTCCCGAAATGAGGCGAAATGACATGAAATGCATGGAATTGTCCCGAAATGCGAATTTAGGCACCCGAAATGGCCTATAGCTATGCCAAACATGCACAACATGGACATGCAATGCAAAGACAGAAGCTAGAAAGTCCCAAAAAAGGCACTTTCACAGTTATAAACATGGCCAAACAGCAAGCATAGGTATGGCAAAAATGGCATGCAAGAATAGGGGCCAAAAGAGGGGTAATGAAGCAAGTGATATAAGCAAAATCCAGACTGAAAAATTTCCTTCTACAACACTGAAGAGGGACCAAAAATATGAATATTTACAGTATATGGCAGCCCCAAAATCAGTATACAAACATGATAGAAATGTGATGCAAAATGGGGCTCAAAAGTGGCTATAACATGAGGTATGCAAAATATTCACCAAACAGCCAAAGACCCTTAATAAAACATGTAGAATGGGCCAAAATAGGACTATTTACAGAACTGTAAAATGGCTAAAAACAAAAGCATGGTAGGCTAACTAAACATGCAAGAATGGGGAATAAAAGAGAGATATAACATGAGGTGGCCTATGGAGGTCCCAAACCATGAAAGGACCTAAATGAAACATGAATAATGGACCAAAATAAGCACTTTTTCAGAACTGTAAAATGGCCAAAAACAAAAGCATGGTAGGCTGCCATTGCATGCAAGAATGGGGAAGAAAAGAGGAGTATAAAGGTAGGTACAACATGGAAGTCCCAAATGGTGTTGAGACCTTCTTCAATGTTGAAGAGGGGCTCAAAATAAGCCTAATATCAGTTTACAACATGCTCGAAAACAGATTACTCATGGGCCAAAAATAGCATGCAAAACTATGACATATAAGAGGATCAATGAAGCAAGTGTATCATGGAGGGCTCAAACAGGGTTGAGCCCTTAATGAAAAGTGAAAATGAGCTCAAAAGAGGGCCCTCTTCAGTTAGGGCCGGACCTTGAAACAAAAAGCAAGTGGGGCTTACAAATGGATCAAGAAAAAGGGTCAAAAGAGGAGAAAAGTTACTCACCCTTGAAGACTAAAACTTTTGTTGCTTCTTGGATCAATTTGCAGCTCCTTTTGCCTTTGAGAAGCCTTCCTTGTTGCTGGAAAGGAGGTGGTGGTGGTAGAGCTTGGTGGTGTAGAAGAAATGGTGCTTATGGACTTAGAGATTTTTAAAGAAATGAGAGGTATGGAGATGGAGTTGTGTATGGAGGCTTGAAGGTGAAGTTTTCTAACCCCAACAAATGATCTAGCTTGCTTGTTATAAAGGCCAAGAAAGGGGTGTAAAGGTGGGGGAAAAGGAGACAAACTTTCCCCCACAAAATATCCCCCGGATAAAGATCTTTTCTGGGAGATAAAGCTCCACAGCTGTAAAGTGCACAGTGCCAAGGTCTCGGCCGGCCTGTTACTTTTGCTGCAGGTGGCCGGCCGGCCACACCCCCTAGCCGGCCGGCTAGGGGTCGAAAAGGTCAATCAGATTTTCTGGCTGGCCACCAACTGGTGGGGTCCTCCTACCTGTGTACAACACAACCCTGTGGTTAAAAGTCCAAGAAAGTGGGTCCAAGGGATTCAACATTAGCCCGGAAAGAGGGGTTCAAAAGGGTCAGGTGGAATTACTGGCCAGCCACCAACTTTTAGGGTCCTCCCATGTGTGT
Source organism: Camellia sinensis (assembly GCF_055761805.1). Lineage (NCBI taxonomy): Eukaryota > Viridiplantae > Streptophyta > Magnoliopsida > Ericales > Theaceae > Camellia > Camellia sinensis. The sequence goes on from NC_138961.1 coordinate 217,394,320, forward strand.
ACATCACAAATATGTGGTTCAAAGTTCAAGAAAATGGGTCCAAGGGGTTCAACATTAGCCCGGAAGGAGGGGGTCAAAAGGGTTGTAACAGCGCCCGCGTGGGGCCCTCGTGCTACAGTTCGGACTCGATTTGTGTCACGGTTCTTAATCTGAACCAAAGAGTCCAAATCTGGCAAATCGTTTGAGAAAACAGATTTTGTTGAAAAAGTAGTGCCAAACATGGACTGCTTTTCCAGATACAGAGTCGCCACCTAAATATTTTTAAAATGGGGAAATTTAGGAAACCCTGACTCGGTGCCGAAGGCCACATGTCCGTCATCACCGGAGTTGTCTCGGCTCGGGAGCTTGGGTACGATCGGGGAAGGTCAGCTATGAGCACCCCCTTTCGCCCGGTCCGAAGACCGGCCTCTACTAACCGTGATATCCGTTTTTGAAAACTTTATGTGTTCTTAAACCAATTGTTAGCCTAGAATTACTATGTTATGCGCGCAGCAAACAAGTATAGACTAGATTGCCTAATTTGGAAAGAAACATTGCATATCCGTTCATTTCGAAAATGCTTTGGAATTTGCTACTCGCAAGTAGGCTAAAATGCGGATTTCAACGAGTCTTTCCAACTCAAACAATCCAACCTTCACCCACAGGCATTCAAAACAGTTTAACACATAAGCATCTAGCCACATGTTAAGCATGCTGTTATGGTAACATTCACACTCATGCGATATGCTAAAGCGGAAATACTTACATAGTACTCCGTGCCAAAACAAAGAACTTGTTAGCAAACATGCATGATCCAAGTCCATGTGAAGTGCCTAATGCATCGCATACAAAATGTCGCTAAGATAGGCTCGGCTAATCCTAGACATGTCATGTGAAAATGCACAATTATCACATATTCAATTTGGAATTGAAGTACTGATGCAGTTAGCATGATGTTCCGAGCCTAATGCATGCAATACAAATGCATGGATACACGCATGCATAGCATAAGGTATGCTAAAATAAATGTGCCCTAATCTACCATCATAAGCAGGTAAATAAAAGGGAGGAAAGAAGTGGGGATTGGAAGACATTCACACCACCCACACACGCTTATTACAGATTTGCCCTCGCTCGGAGGGACCGAATAAATATTACAAATTAATTAACTACACTAGCTAATTAATATTACAAATTAACTAATTTAATTAACAAATTAAATAAATTAATTAAAACAGGAAAATGCCTCGGGAAGCGTGCCACCATGCGCAAGCTGCCTCTGTTTTCCTTCCTTTCCTCCTCTGGAGGCTGTCAAAGCCTCAGGACTGCATCCTTGGACAGAGGGGATCATCACCGGCTGAATGAAACTTCCACCGGCAGTGTAGTATGGCCATCGGCACAAAATAGGGTCTGTCGGCAGAGAAAATTGTGCCGGTCGGCACATTACACTGCCGGTCGGCAGAGTATTCCTGCAGAACCTGCAACTCACAGCAACAGAGGGCAAAACAAGGCATGACAACACAACTCAAGGCATGTATGCACCAAACATGTCTCTTATCATTGTAATGACTCAAAGGGACATGTGCCTCGGTTCTCGGGCCACCAATCACGCATTTCCATGCATGATGGCCCAAGGAACCAAGCATGCAACTTTGGTTTCAAATGCATGCAAACCAATCAAACAAATTAGGCCCAATTCCTATCACCAATTCAAGGAACAAGGCATGCATGCAAGATGCAATGCAACCTAGGCATACAAGCTAAGGATGCAACATGGCATGGCAAAGCACTTATGCAAGCATACAAGTATGCATATGGCAATGCAAATGAGTGCAAAGATGGACTTAAACATGAATTAGGCGACTCTAAAATAGGCCTAAAACAGTAGCCAAAAGTGCTAAAGAGTGAGAGCTAAATGGCATGCACACACACATGCACATAAGGACCAACACTTAAGCATGAATCAAACAACATTCAAGCACACTTGAAAGGAGGGATCATGGACTAATTAGCATGCAACATGAGCCCTAAAATTATGTTATAAAATGATGCCAAATCAAGTTATAAATCAAGCCAAAACATGCAAAGAGTAGTCCAAGTGTTCAAGGCAAATCAATAATGCATTGAACTACACTTATCATGACCAAACATGGCATGCATTAAACAACTAAAAACAGATTTTTAGCATGTTAAAACAAGGCCAAAGGACTCCTTAGATGGCATCTAAGTGGCCCAAATACAAAGGCATACACCATGGCCAAAACATGGAGCATTGCAACACATGCTTTCAAAGCATTAAAGAGACATGCAAGGCAATCCAACAAGCATGGAAATGGGACTGAAATAGCATGTAGGATGATTCCAAATCACCAAAACAATGCAAAGATGGCATGCTACACATGCACATACTCAAGGCCAACAAGCCCAAATACAAAGGAGCTATATAATGCATGCTAAAATCAACCCAAATACTTATGGACAGACTTAGAACATGGCAAAATAAGCACATAATCTTCACAAGACTAAGCCTAAAACATGCTCCAACAAAGGCTAACAACCTAAGGCACATTAAGGCATAAACAAGGCATTACATGGCAACTATGCTAAACATGCATGGAGTTCCAAAACCAACTTGAAATCATGTTATATCATGGATATATAAGCATGAAAAACAAACCAAACATGCTCAACACACACTCAAGCATAGGCTTCCTTAAGAGGCCAAAATGTGCCCTTTTCAAGGACAACAAGGAGAGGGGGTGGCCCTCTCCTTCTTGGGACTTCAAAGGGTCATTTTCACCACTGAAATCCCTCAAGATTTCAGTGGTGAAGAGACCTCAACACCAAAATCCCGGAGCTAACACAAAATGGCTCAAAATGAGGCCTTTTGAGGCCTAAGGGTGGTCAACAACCCTCAAACAACAAAACACTCTTAATAAACAATAAAGAGGGCTTAAAAATAGAACTTTTTTATGTTATACAACAAGCACAAAAACAGCTCTAAGATAGGTATAAAATCAAAGCAAAAATGGGGGAAAAAGGGACTAGTTTCTTACCCTTGTAGTCCTCTTCAACAATGGTGCTCCAATGGCCTTCTTAAGCTTGAATCTAACACCAAAATCTCAAAACACACTCTTTGGAACCTCAGCTCCAAGAGGAAGGTGAAACACTAGGTGTTTGTGTGCAATAGTGAGACACAAAACACCTAGTGTGCAAAATGAGAGGGAAAGAGAGATAGGTGAGTGTATCTAACCCTAACCCTAGAAAACCAGAGCTCTCCTCTGTATTTTCCTCTCTCTAAAATGTCTAAAGCCTCTTTTTTCCCTTAGAGAGAGTTCCTCTCTATATGCCTCTTGTAAAGCTTACAAGACAAGCTTTGCAAGAGGGAGATCCCTCCATACACGTGTATGGAGGGGAGCAAAATCAATACAGCTGTCCTAAAATATCTACAAAAGCAGATGAACAGCAATCGGCCGGCAAAAAATGCCATCTTGGCCAAACAAAGTGCCGACCGGCACAAAAAAGTGCTGACCGGCAACAAATAGTGCCGACCGGCAAACTATATTGCCGGTGGAAGCAAAAACCAGCCGGTGGCATCTAGCCACTGCCGGTGATGGGTGGGGATGGTCTACAAGCCCCAACCTGCCTCTCAAAGGCAAGATGCAAGTGTTTGGTGCAAAACCAGACACTAAACGGTCGAGTTCGGGGATCCTGAGGCGGGGCGCGCGAGCCGAGACCTCCGGGAACTCCAAACGAACACAAACATGGATAATCACCGAGTGTTCAAACGGTGACGTCCAAGTCTTGAGGACGGTCAAAAATGGGGTGTCTACAAGGGTCAAGTAACATTAATGGCCGGCCACCAACTTTTAGGGTCCTCCCATGTGTGTACATCACAAATATGTGGTTCAAAGTTCAAGAAAATGGGTCCAAGGGGTTCAACATTAGCCCGGAAGTGCGAAAAACGGGCGCCGGAGGGCGCCGGAGGAGAAAAAACTGGTTGCTGCAACAATTGCTGGTCTCCCACCCTTCAGTGACCTTCCTAGTGATAAAACAGAGGTACCTGCCAAAAATGAACGAAAACCGTTGCAAAACGAATGCTCGGGGACCAAAACGCGCAGACTTAGACAAACATGCAATACAAATAAGATATGCGCCCGGAGGCGGGGGCAAAATGCAAGACAATGCACGATGCCGAGCATAACTTATGATCATGCAAAGAAAGCTGTAATGAAGCAAACATGCGACAATTTTAAGCTAGCATACCAAACTACACTACAATGCAGAAAGGATGTAAGAGAATTATGGAATTCTCAATACGTCTCACTCGGGAGATACAATACCTGTGCGGCTCGTCTGGTTGCACCAGCTTCAAATGAACCGTACATACAATATCGTGCCTGAAAAGAAAACAAACTTAACAGGTACAATATTGTTAGCAACATGCATGACAATGCAAAATGGATGCAAGACGACATGCAATATATACAAAACAATGTATAAACAATGCAAATGAAGATGCAATGTATTTGAAACAATGCAAGCTATATGCAAAGCATTTGAATCGTGATCCAATCACGAACGGTTCGAAACCACACCTATGTCAAATAGATTGATGGAGGTAACAAGTCTGTCTACCATAGAACGGTCAACTGAACTATGAGTATTGTAGACAGACGCAAGAACAAGTATTGGGTGGAATTGACATAAGTGGGGAGACAACCCGTTGGAGAGAGGACTACGATCCTAATGCCGGATAAAAAAAAAATTACACTACAATGTAATGGATGAATATGACACGCAGGCCAAACCAAATCTTGCTTAGGAAAGGCATGCATACATACAAGCCATGTGTAACACAGAAAAGGTGCCGCAACCCTCAACCAACATATCAACGTGGGATCGGCGCGATACACATACAGAACTGTGTTTTAACATGAAAAGTAAGAGCACATACCGGACCAAGCTCAACCTGGAAAGGCGCAAGCCAAAGGCGGAAGGTGATGCAATGAATGCATGCAATCTACAATGCAATATTTACAAATATGCAATGGAATGGATACAATGGATATGGCATACAAGCCAAACCAAATCTTGCCTAGGAAAGGCATGTATACATACGAGCCATGTGTAACACAGAAAAGGTGCCGCAACCCTCAACCAACATATCAACGTGGAATCGGCGCGATACACATACAGAACTGTGTTTTAACATGAAATGTAAGGACACATACCAGACCAAGCTCAACCTGGAAAGGCGCAAGCCGAAGGCGGAAGGTGATGCAATGAATGCATGCAAACTACAATGCAAATGCATGACAATGCACTATGATGCAATGACTATGATTGCAACTTTCCCTATCTTACCAACAGGGTGATATACTAGGTTGGTTCAGTATCCAGAACTGAGGCGTAGACATGCCGTCTCAACCTATGGGGCTTCCATACAGATTTCAAGCCGAGGGTAAACCTCTGGGTATTTAAACCAGACTTTAGTCTCGGAACTCCCGAACCTTTGCGTTCTAGGCATAAGCCGTTCGAACTCTAGTTTCCACCGTCCCAGTTGGTCTTCTAGGAACTCATCGCAAGCACAGGCAGGTGGCTTTACCAGACCACCGAAAAGTCGTTCGGGCACGACAAACACCGAAGGAATTGCACCTTCAGAGGATTTAAGGTCTCCTAGACCGGGATGCAAAATGTATGCATGACAATGCATGTTTTTTGTTTGTTTTTTTTTGAAATGCAAATGATGCAAGTGATGCATGTTGCATGGAATGCGCGACAACACGCGGCTTAAGATATGTACAAAGCAATAGTGTGCACACCAATGCAATAAAGGTCTTGCACCTTCCAAGGATTTAAGGTCTCCTAGACCGTACGTGTTTAAGGTCACGCCAGACCATGCGTGTTTAAGGTCTCGCCAGACCACGGTGGTATTTACAAGACGCGTGACAATGCGCTGAAGGTTTCGCACCTCCAAAGGATTTAAGGTCTCCTCGACCGTGCGTGTTTAAGGTCTCGCCAGACCGTGCGTGTTTAAGGTCTCGCCAGACCGTGCGTGTTTAAGGTCTCGCCAGACCGTACGTGTTTAAGGTCTCGCCAGACCATGCGTGTTTAAGGTCTCGCCAGACCACGGGGTATTGCACGACGGCATGATGCGCAAAATAGCGCAATGCGTTAGGCAACGCGAATGCACAGGACAGTGCGATGGAATGCATGCAAAATGCAATGAGATGCGCAAAACAGCGCGAAATTGAAATGCACAAAACAGTGCAATGCGCAGAACAGCGCGAGGTTCAATGCACAAAACAGTGCGATGCGCAGAACAGCGCGAACAATTCAATGCACAAAACAGTGCGATGCGCAGAACAGCGCGAAATTTGAAATGCACAAAACAGTGCAATGCGCAGAACAGCGCGAACAATTCAATGCACAAAACAGTGCGATGCGCAGAACAGCGCAAAATTTGAAATGCACAAAACAGTGCAATGCGCAGAACAACGCGAACAATTCAATGCACAAAACAGTGCGATGCGCAGAACAGCGCGAACAAAATACAATGCACTAACAAGTGCAAGTAAGGTACGCAAGATAGCGCGAACAAATGCAATGCACTAACAAGTGCAATTGAGGTGCGCAAGATAGCGCGAACAAATGCAATGCACAAAATAGTGCGATGCGCAAAATAGCGCGAAGAAAATGTGATGCACAAAACAGTACGATGCCAAGTGTGACGTGCATGCCACATGGAGTGTAAATGGGCTTAAATGCGTGACAACGCAGGTATTCCGAAATGCATGACAATGCATGGAATGGAAATGCAATGATGATGCATGAGAAATGTGCACGACAATGCAAAGGGGTGCGTGTTGCAACGCATGTAACACGTGCATAACAATGCAAATGTGCGGCGCACAACAGTGCGATGTAATGCACCGAAGTAGTGTGATGAACTTGTGCAACACACATGGGGCAACTTTTGAATTTAAAAGGATACACCTTGCATGAATTCGAGTGCCACGCATTGGAGACACGGCCTGCGGTCAAAACGGAGGTCGGTTGAGCGTCGGAGATGCACTTCTTTGCACTTTCTTGAGCTATGAAGACCACAAACTTCTCAAATGGCCTAAACAAGGCTGTGGGAACCCCATCGGCCGAAAGATGAGGCCACCGGCTGGCCATCGGCACAAAAACAATTCCATCGGCACAAAAAAGTGCCGACCGGCACAAAAAGGTGCCGACCGGCAAACAGTTGCTGAATCGGGGCAGTTTTGTCTTTTCGCCTCGGGTGTTATAAAATAGGGCTTCAAGCCCTATTTCTTCACTTCTCCACCGCCGAAATCCTTTGCTCTCTCTCTCTAGAGCTTTTTCTCTTCCCCGTTTCTCCGTTTCTTCGCGTTCTACGCCCGTTTCGTCGTCGGATTCGCGTTTCTCTTCGCGTTTCGGACGTTTTCCACCGATCACTTTTTCATTTCGGTGCCTCGTTTGGCGTTCTTGCCTTTTCGGGGTTCGTTCCCCTCACTTTTCTCTTCATTTCTGTGCCTCTTCACATTCCGGCCTTCCCGGCCATTTCCGACCCTCTCGGGAGTTGACTTTTCAGTTGACTCTTCGCATTCCGGCTCGGTTTTCCCTTTTCCGGCCATTTTCACACTATTCTCTACATGGCGGACGACATTCCACGTGTCGGGACTCCCCCGGACCACGAGATGGATCCCGGGGTCGAGCTCTTACCACTGAGCGAGCGCCCGTTCGACCCGGCGACCTACCGGCCGGCGATCCACGTTCTGCCCCCAGACGGCCTGCGTCAGTTCCGGAGCTTTGAGAGGTACGCGGCCCCTGAGCTACTACTACGCGAGCCTACCTCCCACCTTTCATTCGGCACTCCCGAGGTAACTCTTCATCTTCTGCTTTACTTTCTGCAATGTAGGATACAAAACTGCCATAGTTAGCTGTATTCTTTAATTGCTGAAATCTAATATGCCGTAGACCGTAGTTGACTGTAAACATACATACAACTGATATCTGCTTGAGACTGACACATGCACACACACTGCACTAGCCCTGAATCACCCAAACACACGGCACACACTGTATTTCACTGCATACACACTGGTACCCAGTATTTGCCTGAAACTGACAAACTTGCATACATGTCATATCTGTCTTTTCAAAACTGCATTTTGAATGTTGTCTTGCCATTGTCATTTTCTGTTTGCAGGAGGGTTCCCATACCATTCGCGGGTATGGGAATACTGGTGCTCGGGAGTGGTATGACGAGCTCCCTGATGCGGTCCAGCGCATCGTGGATCGGGCGGGCTTCGGCAACTTCTGCCGAGGGCTCTCTAGGCTCTCCACATGCAGACCTCTTCTTGCCGCTCTGGCGGAGAGGTGGTGGGACACCACCGATTCTTTCCACTTTTCTGCTGCGGGGGATATGATGATGACCCCTTATGACTTCTCGATGCTCACAGGCATCGGGGTAGGGGGGGATCCGATCCCCTTCGACACCGACATGGATGAGTGGACCGCCGCTCAGGTCCATCTACTGGGGGAGGCCCCACCGCTAGCTCGTCCAGGCTTCGTCCGATATTCCTGGTTCGAGGCACAGTTCAGGGTCCAGCCCGCACTGGGGGAGGAGACTCAGATGACCCCGGAGGACGAGGAGAGGTATGCTCGTGGCTTCCTCATGTTCCTGTTTGGGACTACTATCTTCGCCGACCGGGCGAACACCGTGCCTCTCTGCCTTCTCAGCGCACTGGTAGACGTCCGGGACATTCTGCACTATGATTGGGGCGGCGCCGCCCTGGCCACCCTGTACGGCTATATGAGCTCGGCTTCTCGCGGCAGCGGCCAGCTGCTCGGAGGTTACTGGCGAGCTTGGGAGGTACATTCCTTCTCCGCTTTCCATTTCTGTCCGATATTCTCTGTACTCTGTACACTGCACACACTGCGGTCTGCTTCATACTTGCTGTATACTGTACACACGGCACACACATATATTCTGCTTTACATTGACTGCACACTGCTCACACTGTACACTCTGTACACAATACACTGCACAACACACGGCTCTGTCATTTCTGCTTTATTCTGTATATCCTGCTTTATCTGATGGTCATACTGACATCTGTTTTGCAGCTGTGGGTTTACGCCTACTTTCCTAGGCTTGCACCTGTACCAGTCGCGGAGCCTCCTCCGGCTGTCCCGTTCTCGATTCGCTTTGACGGGAGATGCACCCGGCGACCACGGGAGACATTCGGCTTCTTCCGCCGATATTTCAACACCATCACCCCCACGGAGGTATGCTTTACTTTCAGTTCATTTAGCTTCGCTTTCCCACTGCATATTTCAATAACAGTAGATAACAAACTGTCTGTCACTTTCAGATCACATGGCGGCCATGGGCTTCGCTGCCGTCGGCGATGCGGGGTCGGTTCCCTGGTGCTGAGGAGACCTCGCGTTTCCGGATTCTGCTTGAGGGCCCTGTCTGTCGGGCTTGGTACCTGGGGGAGCGTTTTCTACGCCAGACCCGCGGGTTACCTGAGCAGATAGTCCCGGTTCACCCTCCTGCAGAGATGAGGGAGACCGAGGGGCTGACCCCTGAGCAGCTGGATGATTACTCCATCGGCTGGGAGGAGGCCGGCTTCCGAGGCACCGGCGACTATCAGGAGTACGTGCGGACGTACCTGATGCGACCGTTGAGTGGCCGTCGAGCAGAGGGGGTCAGGCCTGTAGCATCGGCGGCTGGGGCCGGAGCGGGAGCAGGGGCTGGATCTTCGAGGAGGGCCCGGGTCCGTGGCAGGGGCGGAGTGCGGGGTGGACGAGGAGCTGGGTGGCCTGCCCTACCCGCTGTGCTGACTTTCCAGGGGCAGGGTGGGGCGACCTATCAGATCCCCTTTGCCCCTCCACCGGCTGGTCATGAGTTCATTGACGTCCCCGACCTTCCGCCGGTATGTATCACTGCACTTCGTACAGTTATTTCATTTCAGTTTACTTGATATTCCACAGAATACTAATGCATCTGATACCTTTGCAGGCTTCTTCTGAGTACACCCGTCAGTCGTTGGCGATGAATGCCTCGATGATGGGGATGCTCCAGCGGACATTTGACCTCCTGGCTGTCTACAGCATACCGGTATGTCCTTCTGACACTGGCCTCAAACCATTCATACACTGATTCACATAATCTGATGCACGGCACAATACCCGACACACTGATCTCACAGTATCTGAACACTGCATACACTGCATTCTGCACTAAACTCTGTACTGACAAACTGCTCACGGCATTCATACACTGTACTCATATACTGCATTCTGCACTGATAAACTGCTCACGGCATTCTGATGCATTTCCCTTTCGTGTACTTTTTCAGCCTCCTTTCCAGATTCCCATGGCAGGAGGTGCTCCAGCTAGACCTGCTGTCCCTGCTCGGGGGAGAGATAAGGAGGGCAGGATATTTCCCCGTACCAGGGGAGGGCGTACTCACGTCGGGAGTAGCTCGCGAGCTCCAGTCCCGGACGATGACGACGACGAGGAGTCAGAGGCGGAGGCAGGGTCATCGGAGGAGGAGACCGGAGGCGATTCTAGCTCGGGCTCTGACGACGACGCTGATGATGCTCCTGGACCCTCGTCCAGGAAGAGGACCAGGACAGACTTACGGCCCTTCGGAGTGCTTGACACAGATGCAGATTTTTGCTATCTTTTCTTTCTTTCTTTGTACTTTTCTTTTTGGTTGGTAGATAAATTACCTTGTACCGCCGCAGGCAGATTTTTGTTTCCAAAACTTGTACACTTGAAAAGATAATGAAATGAAACGGACTTTTTATCTGAAAAAGTGTTTACATTTACACATTTCATGCGTTGCATCGCATCTCATCATGTTACACTTCAATGTAAATGGAATTGATTGGTTGTCTGAAAATTGAACACTTGCACTGTAATAATCAGATAACTTGAACAGCCAACAACAAAATACACCCAAGCAACCCACTGCCTGATTCTTGAACACACAGCCCTTACTCTGTTGGGGATTGATCTGCATACAGCCCAAAACACAGCATTCGGTTCATTCTACACACAGCAAACTCTGAACAAACGGCCCAATCTGACAAGACGGAGCTCAAAGACGGAACCGGTTGGAGTCGAAATACGCTCGAATGTAGAGAATGGCACGGCATCCTGAGCATAAATGATTTTTGAAATCAAATGAGGGTTTTTCAAACCGGGATATCGAGCCTACCACTGAACACAGCGGGGAGGACTTAAACAAAGAGGTACACGACCTAAACACAACGAGACACGCTCGGGAGAGACTCAAAACAAAAGACGAGACCGTCAAATGAAAGAGACACGACACACAGACGCGTAAACGAAGATGGGGGACCTCGGACCACGAGGAGCCAGTTCAATCTGGGTATTGTTTCCCACCCTTTCTCATTTGTGATCCTCACATCACTCAACTCTCAAGCTCGGATTTTCTCTCAAAACCCTTTTCCTCTCTTTTCTCTCAACTCACACCTCTCTATTCTTCATTCTCTCATTTTTCATCCCTCCCCGGGGTGATTGATGGATAAATAGCAAGGTGTGGGTTCACGCCCGATGCCGTTAGCTCACAGCTATTCTTCCGGCAGGCAGAGTGCTCTTCTGGCAAGTACGTTGATGACGGGGGAAAGAGAGCGCCTGACTCAACTGTGCCCCTAGTTCATCATTTTAACCATTTTTTCGTTTTTGCTTTCTACTAAAACGGTTTTGATCAAAACGAGAGTCGGATTAACGTACTTGTTCGATTTTTGATTTGAAAAGCATGCAAGTCAGGCTGCAAGTACTGAAAATTTTCCTTTTGGGGTCCAAGACAATGGTCCAGTTTTGGAAAATGAGATAGTTTTCGAGAAAATAGTCAACCTCAGTAAAAATTTTCAAAAACTATTTTTCAAACAGCTGATGCTCAACAAGCATGAAACTTACCCTTCGAGATGCGCAACCTCGGATCGGAGGCAATGGAAAATTGCCCCTGGTTTGAAGGAGGGTGGGAGGCAACGGAAAGTTGCCCCTAGTTTGAATGGCGGCTCGCGGCGGGTGGTGGCAACAGAAAGTTGCCCCTTGTTTGGGATGGTGCCGCAGCAATCCGCAGACAGTCTTCATTGGCGGTGGTTGATCTCTTGGACACAGCGATGACGAAGACGGTCACAACAAATATATGGACACAGTCACCTTGGAAGGTGTTGGCAACTGGACTTTGAGGTGAAATTGAAACCATTGCATGGACTGAGACGCTTATGAAAGCGTTGGGGGCTGGACTTCATGATGAAGTTGCCTACGTATCCCAAACATGGGAATCAAGCCTTACGTAGTTCCGGTTAAGGTCCACTCGGGTATTTTAACCTTCACTTTTTTTGGCTCTCATTTTTGCCAAGGCGCCCAATGCGGGTTTTCGACCTTGCGAGCTTCTTTTCATTTTCTATTTCTTCTTTCTTTTTTTCTTTTTTTTTCTTCTTTCCTTTTTTCTCTTTTTCTTTTCTTTTCAATCTTTCTTTTTGTATTTTTCTCTTGCTCTAACTTTTGCCTGGACCGCCCTTCCGGGTTTTCGGCCCAGCGAGCCTCTCAAAGGGTAAAAGTGTAGCAAGTCCATGCCAAATGGTTTCTTGAAATTGAAGCCTCTTTGTGTCTAGGAGAACGGCTGTTGCACTGATTTGCGGAGAATCCATCAGGGTTACTCTACGAGCTTCTCCCGGCGAGATCTACTCCTTCTGATTCGGCCTTGATGCTTCTTGATAGAAGGCTACCTCAAAACTGGCCACACAGGCCTTTCATGGCGTTTGTCCGTTGAGCTTTCTGAACATTCTGAAAGGGTTCAAACTCGGAAAACAAATAGGTTGAATCTTGAGGCTGAGAGCAATCCTAGGCTGCGCAATCTCAAGAGCGATTCCACACAGGTCTTCGCAGGGCCACGTAAAATATTTGTTTTTGAAAGTTTTTAAGGAAGCGAGAAGTCGCTCGTGCCGAAGATAGTGTGGAACCAATCTGGATCAGGCCAGGGTCCTTCTCAGTACTCATGCCGACAAGCATGGCTTTATTCATAAAAAGACTTAGCACGCCTCTCTTTCTCTCAAAATGATCAAAATTTTACAAAACCCGAGGAATTCCTTCCTCTTCGTTTTCATCACCGCAGTGTTCAAAAAGTTTGTTTTGTTGAAAAACTTAGGTTAATGCAATGAGTTTGGCGCGCAGGAGAGCAGGCGAGATGTACTGTCAGCCCAATCAAATTCTCTGGCACTTATGCTGAAAGCAAGCATGAAGGTTGAGATAGCAACAGCTGTTTCAATCGGCTTTGTTGGTGCAACTGGCCCCTCGGCAGAAACAGACTCAAAACAAAAACAAATAATAACAAAATGGCGTTCGGGACAACAACCCCAGAATCACCTAGTATTATATACAACGGGGACTGACTCGATACAACAAGACAGACCCTTAAGCAAAAAAGACTGACTCAAAACAAAGAGACAGACTCAAAACAAAAGACTGACTCGACATCTAAGCCAAGATTTACAAAACTCGGTTTCACCGATGCTCAAAAATGCGTGCCAGACGCTTCATCCAAAAATGTACCAAATGTTGCCCGCAGGCGGTTCACTTTACATACTCGCAGTATCTGAGCCCTCGAAATCCAACAACTGAGTGGTGACGGGCTTGCCTGAGGTGGGTGGTAGGATAACCTTGTTATCAATCAAATCCTGCACTTCATGACGAAGGCGGGAACATCCATCGGTACTGTGACCGGACTGTTGATGGTACGCGCAGTACAAGGTAGCATCATGAGTGGCGGGGAGATTCTTCGGGAGTGGCCGGGGCTCCAAAGGCTTAAGATGCCCGTTCTTTGCCAATATTAACAATGCCCTAGACAAAGGCATGTGGAGGTCGTGAAAGACCCTGCGCCCTCGGGGCAGGTACTTTGTATTTTGAGGATTCTTGCCAGATGCGCTGGCGAAAGGATCAGCCGGCGCTGCCTTGGCTTTTTGAACCTTCCCCGGTGCAGGGTTGGGAGCTACTGGAATTGTCTGGGCATGACGGGGCCCATCCCGGTTTTCTGTCTGGCTTGAACTGCCTTTGATTGGAGCGGGGAAAGCATCATCTACAGCTTTGGTCACTATTGCAGACGTTTGTTGCTTGTTCATCCCTCTGGCCTTCAGAGCCTCGACTGCCCACAGCAGTTGTTCAATAGGATCGGCATCTATCTTTGCCTTGTCTTTCCCTTTGGCCTCAGCCTGATCAAGGGTCGGGGTTGGTCCTGACATGTCGTGGCTATAGCCGGAAGCCACCTCTGGCTGGCTGAGCTCTATCACAATCCGCCCCAGTAGCGGGGGCTCCTGTGGTACGAAGTTCCCGGCATACGGCGCCGCTGGTGGTGAAGCCGACATTCCATAGGCGAGGTCCGCCACAGACCTTTGGAGATCGCCTATCATCCCCATCAATTCGAAGGTGGTAGGCTTACGAGCCTGGTATAACTGGGGAGCCCAGACTGGGTGTACAACGGGCGACCTGGGCGGATATGACATACTGATGTTGGCCTCATTCTGCGGAGTGGTTCCCTGCTCCGATACAGCCGTCATAACCACAATTTCTTCTGAACTTTGTGCCGCCATAAATCTTGCCTCGGCAAAGGGGAGACACTGGCTGTTCTGTATCAACTCTGCCACTCTCTGAACTGAAAGAAAAACAGACAGCGTTTCAGCCCAAACTGATCAAACACGGGTGTGGCCATACAACTGTACCCTACTGCTGATCACTGTTCCCAAAAATCACTGTTCCCAAAATACTGAATCTGATACCCGCGGATAACTGATTCTCACAACTGATACTGATACTGGTGTCCCCAGGTTAGATACTCTGACTTGCAAACTGACATGTGCATTCCTGTGGAGCAGCACTCTAAAAGCACATAGCAAGTAAAGAGAACAAAACACCCCTATGTTGGGGTAAAGTTTCCCTGTCCTATTTTGTCAGGAGCTAGGGTTTCACTACGCACACAGCGGTTTCAAACAACCTAACATCGGGTAAGCAGCCTGTCCTAATTTGGAATGGTCACTATGGATTCCGAATATGCACTAGGTCGAATGGTCAAAAGGGTGCCCCGGTAAACCGGGGTTTGTGTTCCCATACTGTCAGAGCCCATAGCCGGTCAGCCTTATGGACATGCCTTGACAAGACAAGCCTCCGGCAAACCGTTCAGGAATGGCAGATGGCAAACACTGTGTTCCTAGGCGCACCAATGCACATGCAATGCAAAGAAACACATAAATGAGATCAAAACAGGATATCACGAGTTCGAGTCAAACTCTCTAAAACTCCCCAGCAGAGTCGCCAGAAACTGTAACAGCGCTCGCGTTGGGGCCTCGTGCTACAGTTCGGACTCGATTTGTGTCACGGTTCTTAATCTGAACCAAAGAGTCCAAATCTGGCAAATCGTTTGAGAAAACAGATTTTGTTGAAAAAGTAGTGCCAAACATGGACTGCTTTGCCAGATACAGAGTCGCCACCTAAATATTTTTAAAATGGGGAAATTTAGGAAACCCTGACTCGGTGCCGAAGGCCACATGTCCGTCATCACCGGAGTTGTCTCGGCTCGGGAGCTTGGGTACGATCGGGGAAGGTCAGCTATGAGCACCCCCTTTCGCCCGGTCCGAAGACCGGCCTCTACTAACCGTGATATCCGTTTTTGAAAACTTTATGTGTTCTTAAACCAATTGTTAGCCTAGAATTACTATGTTATGCGCGCAGCAAACAAGTATAGACTAGATTGCCTAATTTGGAAAGAAACATTGCATATCCGTTCATTTCGAAAATGCTTTGGAATTTGCTACTCGCAAGTAGGCTAAAATGCGGATTTCAACGAGTCTTTCCAACTCAAACAATCCAACCTTCACCCACAGGCATTCAAAACAGTTTAACACATAAGCATCTAGCCACATGTTAAGCATGCTGTTATGGTAACATTCACACTCATGCGATATGCTAAAGCGGAAATACTTACATAGTACTCCGTGCCAAAACAAAGAACTTGTTAGCAAACATGCATGATCCAAGTCCATGTGAAGTGCCTAATGCATCGCATACAAAATGTCGCTAAGATAGGCTCGGCTAATCCTAGACATGTCATGTGAAAATGCACAATTATCACATATTCAATTTGGAATTGAAGTACTGATGCAGTTAGCATGATGTTCCGAGCCTAATGCATGCAATACAAATGCATGGATACACGCATGCATAGCATAAGGTATGCTAAAATAAATGTGCCCTAATCTACCATCATAAGCAGGTAAATAAAAGGGAGGAAAGAAGTGGGGATTGGAAGACATTCACACCACCCACACACGCTTATTACAGATTTGCCCTCGCTCGGAGGGACCGAATAAATATTACAAATTAATTAACTACACTAGCTAATTAATATTACAAATTAACTAATTTAATTAACAAATTAAATAAATTAATTAAAACAGGAAAACGCCTCGGGAAGCGTGCCACCATGCGCAAGCTGCCTCTGTTTTCCTTCCTTTCCTCCTCTGGAGGCTGTCAAAGCCTCAGGACTGCATCCTTGGACAGAGGGGATCATCACCGGCTGAATGAAACTTCCACCGGCAGTGTAGTATGGCCATCGGCACAAAATAGGGTCTGTCGGCAGAGAAAATTGTGCCGGTCGGCACATTACACTGCCGGTCGGCAGAGTATTCCTGCAGAACCTGCAACTCACAGCAACAGAGGGCAAAACAAGGCATGACAGCACAACTCAAGGCATGTATGCACCAAACATGTCTCTTATCATTGTAATGACTCAAAGGGACATGTGCCTCGGTTCTCGGGCCACCAATCACGCATTTCCATGCATGATGGCCCAAGGAACCAAGCATGCAACTTTGGTTTCAAATGCATGCAAACCAATCAAACAAATTAGGCCCAATTCCTATCACCAATTCAAGGAACAAGGCATGCATGCAAGATGCAATGCAACCTAGGCATACAAGCTAAGGATGCAACATGGCATGGCAAAGCACTTATGCAAGCATACAAGTATGCATATGGCAATGCAAATGAGTGCAAAGATGGACTTAAACATGAATTAGGCGACTCTAAAATAGGCCTAAAACAGTAGCCAAAAGTGCTAAAGAGTGAGAGCTAAATGGCATGCACACACACATGCACATAAGGACCAACACTTAAGCATGAATCAAACAACATTCAAGCACACTTGAAAGGAGGGATCATGGACTAATTAGCATGCAACATGAGCCCTAAAATTATGTTATAAAATGATGCCAAATCAAGTTATAAATCAAGCCAAAACATGCAAAGAGTAGTCCAAGTGTTCAAGGCAAATCAATAATGCATTGAACTACACTTATCATGACCAAACATGGCATGCATTAAACAACTAAAAACAGATTTTTAGCATGTTAAAACAAGGCCAAAGGACTCCTTAGATGGCATCTAAGTGGCCCAAATACAAAGGCATACACCATGGCCAAAACATGGAGCATTGCAACACATGCTTTCAAAGCATTAAAGAGACATGCAAGGCAATCCAACAAGCATGGAAATGGGACTGAAATAGCATGTAGGATGATTCCAAATCACCAAAACAATGCAAAGATGGCATGCTACACATGCACATACTCAAGGCCAACAAGCCCAAATACAAAGGAGCTATATAATGCATGCTAAAATCAACCCAAATACTTATGGACAGACTTAGAACATGGAAAAATAAGCACATAATCTTCACAAGACTAAGCCTAAAACATGCTCCAACAAAGGCTAACAACCTAAGGCACATTAAGGCATAAACAAGGCATTACATGGCAACTATGCTAAACATGCATGGAGTTCCAAAACCAACTTGAAATCATGTTATATCATGGATATATAAGCATGAAAAACAAACCAAACATGCTCAACACACACTCAAGCATAGGCTTCCTTAAGAGGCCAAAATGTGCCCTTTTCAAGGACAACAAGGAGAGGGGGTGGCCCTCTCCTTCTTGGGACTTCAAAGGGTCATTTTCACCACTGAAATCCCTCAAGATTTCAGTGGTGAAGAGACCTCAACACCAAAATCCCGGAGCTAACACAAAATGGCTCAAAATGAGGCCTTTTGAGGCCTAAGGGTGGTCAACAACCCTCAAACAACAAAACACTCTTAATAAACAATAAAGAGGGCTTAAAAATAGAACTTTTTTATGTTATACAACAAGCACAAAAACAGCTCTAAGATAGGTATAAAATCAAAGCAAAAATGGGGGAAAAAGGGACTAGTTTCTTACCCTTGTAGTCCTCTTCAACAATGGTGCTCCAATGGCCTTCTTAAGCTTGAATCTAACACCAAAATCTCAAAACACACTCTTTGGAACCTCAGCTCCAAGAGGAAGGTGAAACACTAGGTGTTTGTGTGCAACAGTGAGACACAAAACACCTAGTGTGCAAAATGAGAGGGAAAGAGAGATAGGTGAGTGTATCTAACCCTAACCCTAGAAAACCAGAGCTCTCCTCTGTATTTTCCTCTCTCTAAAATGTCTAAAGCCTCTTTTTTCCCTTAGAGAGAGTTCCTCTCTATATGCCTCTTGTAAAGCTTACAAGACAAGCTTTGCAAGAGGGAGATCCCTCCATACACGTGTATGGAGGGGAGCAAAATCAATACAGCTGTCCTAAAATATCTACAAAAGCAGATGAACAGCAATCGGCCGGCAAAAAATGCCATCTTGGCCAAACAAAGTGCCGACCGGCACAAAAAAGTGCTGACCGGCAACAAATAGTGCCGACCGGCAAACTATATTGCCGGTGGAAGCAAAAACCAGCCGGTGGCATCTAGCCACTGCCGGTGATGGGTGGGGATGGTCTACAAGCCCCAACCTGCCTCTCAAAGGCAAGATGCAAGTGTTTGGTGCAAAACCAGACACTAAACGGTCGAGTTCGGGGATCCTGAGGCGGGGCGCGCGAGCCGAGACCTCCGGGAACTCCAAACGAACACAAACATGGATAATCACCGAGTGTTCAAACGGTGACGTCCAAGTCTTGAGGACGGTCAAAAATGGGGTGTCTACAAGGGTCAAGTAACATTAATGGCCGGCCACCAACTTTTAGGGTCCTCCCATGTGTGTACATCACAAATATGTGGTTCAAAGTTCAAGAAAATGGGTCCAAGGGGTTCAACATTAGCCCGGAAGTGCGAAAAACGGGCGCCGGAGGGCGCCGGAGGAGAAAAAACTGGTTGCTGCAACAATTGCTGGTCTCCCACCCTTCAGTGACCTTCCTAGTGATAAAACAGAGGTACCTGCCAAAAATGAACGAAAACCGTTGCAAAACGAATGCTCGGGGACCAAAACGCGCAGTTCGAGGTCCCGAAAATGGGCTGTTAAGCACCGAAAGTGGCATTCGGCCACGAAGTGGGTTTCTCAGCCCCCAGTGTCCCTCAAAAGGGAGAAAATAGGAAGTATGCCAAAAATTAGAGTAATAGGAGACGGTTAAGCGGTCCCGAACCGAGGCACACGGCCTATGGTCCCGAAAAATCGGAAACCGGACTCCGAAATGGGTAAAATGGCCTACGACCACAAAATGTAGCCTACGGATATTGAGAGATAGTCTACAGGACCTCTCCCTCCCCTCAGGAAAAGAAACAGAGAAAACCGAGTCTGGTTCGCAAACCGAGGCAAGGCATAGAAGAGGGTTCGGAAGTCCGGAGGCAGGGCTCACGGCCGCAACTCTGAAACTTCTGAACGAGCACATAATGCAACATCACCAAGCGCTCAATCAGTGACGTCTGAGTCTTAAGGTCAGTCAAAAATGGGGTGTCTACATGTGTACATATATATATATATATATATATATATAAAATATACACATGATTAGAGAAAACACAAAAATACCCATTCATGCTCTGATACCAATGTAAATCTAAGGTAAACGCATCAGATGAAAAATTATGGTCATATCTTTTTCTGCAGAGTCTGAATTGAAGGATCTCGTGGGTAAATCACCTGCTTCCTGAATCTGATCAATCAACCCAGCAATGGAGTGATATTACAGAATAAATATCACATCTTGATTGTTGTATTTTAGGAGAGAGTCAGTATATGGGAAAAACATACGACATACGTTGTTTTTTTCTTAATCACCCATATCCCATATCATATCAGATATATAGGATAATATCTCATCTATCTATATCAGTTGATATGATAGATATGGATATCCTGAGTGGCTATCCAAGTAAGTTTTGAATTCAAATTCAAACTCACATGGATAAGGTTCAAAAGGTTCAAAGGGTCATGCCACATGGGCGCCCAATTTCTAACAGTAAGTCATACAATTGGTTGATAATTAGAGGAGATATGAGAGTGCATGTTATTTTTAATATTCTAATTAATTATTACATCATTATGCTTGAAATATGAGTCTAATTTTTAGTTTTGAATAACAATGCTCTTGTGATAATGAACAAGGCAAAGATTGATTTTTCCAATTGAGTTAAAAGGGAAAATACGAAATAATTGGAAAATAAGAAAAAATTATATGCAAATTAGTAAAAGAAAGGAATATCCACACCAAACTGATTCTACCTATACAAACAAGCCTTCAAAAAATGTCATAAACATATGAAGGGTTCAGTTTGATTCTTTTGAACTTTAATCCATGAATCAAATCCTAATCGTGATCGATGACTCTTAATTTTTTTTGAAACTGAAATCAAACCAACCCCTTAAAAAATAAAACCAAATAGTAGGTTTTTAATTGGTTCAGACGGTTTTATTGTTTAACTTCTTTTTCCTTTTCTTCTTCTTCTTCTTCCTTACCCTGTTTGATGTAGTTGTGGAAAAGTGATTATAGATTATGGCTTAATAGATTATAAATTATAGCTTCAAATACAAGCTGTTAACCTATTTGGTGCAGCTGTAGGATTATTGATTTAATCAACAGAATAGTGTTTGGTTGAATAAGTTGTAAAATAGCTTTTTGCTATGTAATATCCTTTTTGCCCTTATAAGATATAAAAATTGTTATTTTTCATTTTCTTCAGTTTTAATTTTTTTTTAAAAACATGTTTCATTAATGAAAGTTAATATAATTAGTATCAATTAATATAAAAATTGATACATTTCATTACAACAACTGTTATTTCATTTTTTTATATTTCATTTAATAAAAGTTATTTCATTTTTTTTCATAAATATCAATTAGCAACAGTTGTTTTTTTTTTATTATTTATTTATTACAATACCAAAGAATTTTATATCAATATAAAATTCTTTTAGTAGAAGTTATTTAATTGAAATAAATTTATCAATATTAATTGAAATAAATTGTGCAATTTATTTCTTTATTTAAATTGTGCAATTTATATCAATGTTAATTGTGAAATAAATTGTGCAATTTATCTAATGGATATAAACTGTAGAATTTATTTTAATTTATATCAATATTAATTGAAATAAATTTTTTTTAAAAAAATTAAATGGAAGTTAATTGAAATAAATTGTGTTTTTTTCATTTCTTTTTTCATTACAATTATGCAAAACCCTAGCCACCGCCGGTGGTCCGCAAGAAACCCTAGCTGGCAGATCGTGAGAGAGAGCTAGCTCTGGTTCACGCCACCGGAAATCACCTCACACTAGAAGCCACCAGAAATCGCCTATCACGCACCGGAAATTGCTTTTCACTCTCTCTCTCTCTCTCTCTCTCTAAGGAAGTGAACAGTGTTTGTTGTGGATTTATATATTGGTTTTTTTGGTAATATTTGAAGTATATGAGGGGCATTTAAGTTATTACACCCCTCAAGACTCAGCTGTCCACTTAAGTTGTTTCAAAAAGCACCTCTCAACCAGTTTAGAGATTTAAGTTGAAAATCACTTAAAATAAGCTATAATCCATTTCTAAAATGCTATATTAAACACTCCAAAATCATTTATTTTAAGCTATAAGTGGATTTAAGCTGAAAATAAGCTCTACCAAACAGGCACTTCTTTTATTTATTTATTTTTTTATTTATTTTTATTTTTTAACTCCTTATTTAGAGTCCATTATTTGTTTTGATACTTGATTGCTATCCAAATTCCGTTGGATTCCAGTGTCATAGGATCGCATTGCTTGGGCTCATGTAGTATGGATTCAAATAGTACAACTCGAAATGATATTGGGCCTAACATTGTGAGTCATATAATATTTTGCATAAATCTGGATTAAATTTTTTTAAAAACAACTTTCAGTAAAATCAAAATATGGAAAATTGTTTATAAAACATGATTTTTTAACTAAAAAATTTTGCAATTAAATTTGTTTAATAAAACAAAAATTTGGAGAATGGGTTAGAAAACATAATTTGTTAACAAAATAGGCTATGAAATCTTAACCAAAAAAATTGAAAGTTTATTTATTTATTTTAGTAAGTACAAGTTTGATATTGTTTTTCATTTTTTTATTCTCAATTCTAAAAAACACTCATACTTTAAAAAGAGTAACCCAACTTTATTTTATTTTTGGATAAATTATACTGATCTCTCATGAAGTTTAAATAAAATATAGTAATGTAGACACCCCATTTTTGACCGACCTCAAGACTCAGACATCACCGATTGAGCGCTCGGTGACGTTGCATATCATGCTCGTTCAGAAGTTTCAGAGTCGCGGCCGTAAGCCCCGCCTCCGGACTTCCGAACCCTCTTTTGTGCCTTGCCTCGGTTTGCGAACCAGACTCGGTTTTCTCTGTTTCTTTTCCTGAGGAGAGGGAGAGGTCCCGTGGAACATCTCTCAGTGGCTGTGGGCTACATTTTGTGGCTGTAGGCCATTTTTCCCATTTCGGAGCCCGGTTCCCGGTTTTCGGAGCCGTCAGGCCGTGTGCCTCGGTTCGGGACCGCCTAACCATTTCCATTTGCTCTGATTTTTGGCATACATCTTATTTTCTCCCTTTTGAGGGACACTGAGGTCTGAGAGACCCACTTCGTGGTCGAATACCACTTTCGGTGTTTAGCAGGCAGTTTTCGGGGCCTCGAACTGCGCGTTTTGGCCCCCGAGCATTCGTTTTGCATCGGTTTTCATTTATTTTTGGCAGGTACCTCTGTTTCATCACCAAGAAGGCCGTAGAAGGGTGGGAGGCCAACAATTGTTTCAACAACCAGTTATATATCCTCCGGCGCCCTCCGACGCCCGTTTTTCTCACTTCCGAGCCAATGTTGAACACCACTGGGCCATTTTCTTGAACTTTTAACCACATATTTGTGTTGTAGACACATGGGAGGACACCAAAAGTTGGTGGCCGGCCAGTAACTCCACCTGACCCTTTTGACCCCCTCCTCGAAATGGCCTATTCTCTCTCCTGTTTTACAGTTTCCTAATTCCAACCACAGGCTTGTGATGAGGGGACTTGGGAGGACACCTTTTTGTGGTGGCCGGCCAGAAAATCAACTTGACCTTTTTGACCCCTAGCTGGCCGGCTAGGGGGGGAGGCCGGCCGGCCACCTGCAGCTTTGAAAGTTGGCCGGCCTTAATCCTCACAATATGAACTTTACAGCTGTATAGCTGTTGTCCCCCAGAAATATCTACATCCGGGGGACACCTTTTGGGGAAAAGCCTTGGTCCTTTTCCCCCACCCTTTCCCTCCATGCTCCCCCTCTCCTTGGTCCTTATAACCAGCTGCCAACATTTGTTTTAGGGGTTGGAACAAATTGCTTTGAAGCTTTAGATATAACTCTCCCTTCATCTCTCTCTTTCAAGCAAAAACTCCTAAGTTCTACCCTCATTTCTTCATCACCACCAAGCACCACCACCACCACTCCATTTCCAGCAACTTGGGAAGCTTTCCAGCAGCTAAGAGGCACCACTTCTCAAGCCAAGAAGCAACAAAAGACTTGTCTTCAAGGGTGAGTACCATTTCCCCCCTTTTAAGCCTATTTTTGCAACATTCCTTAGCCATATATGCTTACTGTTTTGAGCTCCGGCCCTAACTGAAAGTGGCCTTCTTTTGAGCTCTTTTTCACTTTTTCTTAAGGGCTCAACCCTGTTTGAGCCCTCCGTCTTGCACTTGCTTCAATATACTTCTTGAATGCTATTTTCTTGCATGATTTATTAGCCTATTGTGCTTCCATTTTTGGGCATTTTACAGAACTGAAAATAGTCTTTTTTTGAGCCCCTCTTCAACATTGAAGAAGGGCTCATCAGTGTTTGGGACCTCCATGTGCCACTTCATGTTATATCCTCTCTTTGGTCCCTATTTTTGCATGCTTTGGCAGCCTATCATGCTTCGGTTTTTGGTCATTTTACAGCACTGAAAATAGTCTTATTTTGGCCCATTCTTCATGTTTAATTTAGGGCCTTTCATGGTTTGGGACCTCCATATGCCACTTCATGTTATATCCCTCTTTGGTTCCCTTTTCTTGCATGTCTTGGCAGCCTATTGTGCTTTGGTTTTTAGACCATGATCAGAACTGAAAGTGGCATTATTTTGACCTTATTAACATGTTTTATTAAGGGTCTTTGCTTATTTGGTGAATGCTTTGTATACCTCATGTTATAGCCACTTTTGAGCCTCATTTTGCATTGCATTTCTAGCATGTTTGTATACTGATTTTGGGGCTGCCATAAACTGTAAATGTGCATATTTTTGGCCCCTCTTCAGTGTTATAGAAGACTCTTTTTCTGTTTGGGCTTTGAATCTACCACTTGCTTCTTCGTCCATTTTTCGGTCCAATTCTTGCATGAGAATTTAGCCATACTTGTGTTTGTTTTTGGGGTTTTTACAGTTATGTAAAGTGGCTTATTTTTGGCCCCTCTTGAATGTTGTTGAAGGGCCCTAATCTGTTTGGGGTCAGCAGCTGTGAGTTGCTTCATTATCTCACATTTAGGGCCATTTTTGCATACCAGTTTTGCCCTATTTATGTTTGCTGTTTGGCCATGCTTTGAACTGGAAAAATTCTAATTTTGGGGATGCCTTGCTACTGTATATTCATTGCATGTCCATATTGTGCATGTTTGGTATAGCTATAGGCCATTTCGGGTGCCAAAATTCATGTTTCGGGGCTATTCCATGCATCGGGTGTACTTTCGCCTCTTTTCGAGGCTGTTTTCCCCACATTTCAGTGCTGAAATTCCATTAGCATGTTTGCATATCATTTTCCGTGCCATTGCATTGCATATGCCGTTGTCTCGGTTTGCGTGCCCGTGTGTACGCATTTCGAGGCGCTTCATTTTCATCCATCGGCCTCCTATGTGAGTGTGGCTGAGGCTCTCTCATGTTGGTGTAAGCCCATTATTGCATTGTGTATGCCATTTCATCCATAGCATTGTGTATGCTCGATTGTGTATTACCTCGTGCAGCGTGTATGCCATTCCATGACATTGTGTATGTTAGGATTGTATCTTAGTTGCATTTCATGCATATCATGCATATTGCATCGTGTTCGGGATAGGAGTTAGCCCAGGCACGGGAAACGAGGTACATTTCGTACTCCGAGTGACGGAACGTGTCCTAATTCCAAGTCGCCGACACTCCGGATCATCCATGATGGAGCTAGGTTCTTGTTGTGTTTATGTGTGCATTCATCCTATATTGAATTGTATAATTCGACTCCTCGGCCATCATCCATCAGTATGCGTGATTGGTGGCACGAGGATCGAGGCATGCATATATCTGTGAAAATACATTGCCATGCCCCTTTCCTGCTCTCTGTTGCAGCAAAATGAAGAATCAGTAACTTTTTGGAGCTTGGCGCGCATTTCAAGAAAAGGTGTAAACAGAGGCTAATCGGGGCATCCCAGTGGATTTCCGCGTGAGGCAGCCCAGACATGCATCATTCATCAGAAGCAAGGCAGTCCCTGGCTTGCACGCCAGTTTTACAGTTTTCTTCGTTAATTTGTTAATTAATTAGGAATTTGTACATATTTGGACTGTATTATTTGGACTGTAATATTCTTTTATTCGGGACTGTATATTTATTCGGACCCTCTGCGCGAGGGCACAACTGTAATAAGTGTGCGTGTGTGTGTTGTATGTCTTCCAACCCCACGTCTTTCTTTCCTTTTATTTACCTGCTTATGATGGTTAGATTAGGGCATATTTCAATTAGCATACAGTATGATAGCATGTTTGCATTCATTCATCTATTTTGCATGCATCGGGCTCGGCGCATCATACTAACTGCATTGTATTTTCAATTCCAAGTTGAATACGTGTTAGCTGTAGCACTCCATATGTCATGTTTAGAATAGTCGAGCTTGCTATAGTTTGCATTCTTGCATGTGTTGCATTAGGCATTTCTGTATACTTAGGATCATGCATGACTTCTAATGAGTTTCTGTCTTGGCTTGGAGTACCCGGTGAGTTTTATGCTTTAGCATCCTTGCATGCGTGTGAGTGACTACCATGAATAGCATGCTTACCATGAGGCTATTTGCTTATGTGATATAACTGCCTGAATGCCTGTGGGTGAAGGTTGGGTCAGTTGGATTGGGACATTTCATCAAATGTTTGTTTTAAGCCCACTAGATAGTGGCAAAACCATCTTTTCTAAGCCCACCTGAAGGTGGCAAAATCTGCATTTCAAGCCTACTTGCGAGTAGCAAACCATCTTTCAAACACAAACATGAAGGCCTTGTTTGGTTTGTGTTTCTCAAAAAATTTTGGGAAAAATTCTCTACAAATAAGTTTTTAAAAGTAATCAAACCAAACAAATTTTCTCAATTTTTTTTTCTAAAACTTGTTTGGTTTACAAGTTTTTCAAACAAATTTCTCTCTCATACACATCAAATCAATCACTCTTTCTAAAACTCTCTCTCAAAATAATTTTTCAAAACATCTTTTGAAAAAAACCAAACCAAACAACTTTTCGTACTTTTTATCTCTGAAACTCATCTCCCAAATTCAAACCAAACATACCTGAAATGTTCTGTCCCAATTCAGGCGACCCGGTCTATACTTGTATGTTGTGCGCATCACATAGTAATCTAGGCTAATAACCGGAATAAGAACACACAAAGTTTTCAAAACTAGATATCATGGTTAGTAGAGGCCGATCTTTGATCGGGCGAGCGGGGGTGCTCACGAAGTGACCTTCTCCAATCGTACCCAAGTTCCCGAGCCGAGGCAACTTTGGTGATGACGGACACGTGGCCTTAGGCAATGAGTTAGGGTTTCCTAAATTTCCCAAAATAAAACATTTAGGTGGCGACTCTGTATCTGGCAAAGCAGTCCATGTTTGGCACTTCTTTCAAAATCTGTTTTCTCAAAACGATTTGCCGGATTTGGACTCTTTGGTTCAGACTTAGAACCGTGACAATTTGAGAGTCCTGAGCTGTAGTGACCCCAAATGAACAGAACGGGAGCTCACCCTCCCGGGGCGTTCGGGGACGTCTACAGTTTCTGGCGACTCTGCTGGGGATTTAAAGAACTTGACTCGAGCTCATGATATCTGTTTTTGACTACACTTGTGTGTTTCTTTGCATTGCATTTGCATTGGTGCGCCTAGGACACCGTGTTTGCCATCTGCTATTCCTGAACGGTTTGCCGGAGGCTTGTCTTGTCAAGGCATGACCATAAGGCTGACCGGTTGTGGGCTCTGTCAGTATGGGAACACAAGCCCCGATTTTTACCGGGGCACCCTCTTTGACCATTCGACCTAGTGCATATTCGGATCCGTAGTGACCATTCCAAACTAGGACATGTTGCTTACCCGTTTATAGGTTGTTTTGAAACCGCTGCGTGTGTAGTAAAACCCTAGCTCCTGACAAAATAGGACAGGGAAACCCTACCCCAACATAGGGGTGTTTTGGCTCTCACTTATCTGTTATGTGCTTTAGAGTGCGTCTCTACAGGAATGCATGTATCAGTGTATGAGTTTGAGCATCAGGCCTGCGGGCATCAGTTCAGTATTGTGGGTATCAGGCCTGCGGGCATCAGTCAGCATTTGAGAATCAGTTATCTGCGGGTATTAGATTCAGCCTTTGGGAACAGTGATTCAGGGATAATAACCAGTGTTTGAGGACAGTGTGTATTCAGCTTATCGACTGTGTGTTGTTATGCCAGGCTGTGTGTCATGCATTTATTTTAAGCTGTTATGCTGTCCGTTTATCTGTTTATTTATTTCCTTTTCGCTTTATTTATCTTTTGCTAGGGGCAGTTCTAGCACAATTGCTTCCAACCCAGCAGACATTCCCCAAGCACTTTGGACACGAGGTCGTCGACTCAATCGATCTGAGGATCTAATCGACGGACAGCCAGTGTTCCATTCTCTACCCCCCGTTGTCAGAAGAAAGCCGAGAAAGCGCAGTGTGTCAGAACAGAGGTTGTCAGAGCAGTGGGTTACTTCATCAGAGGACTGTAGGACTGAGGTCTCAATTACTGCTACAGAAATAGACATACCAGTTAGACAGATGGATCAGCAAAATACATCAGGGATGGAGGCCCTAATGCACCAGATGCAGGAAAGCATGAGACAGATGCATGATGATGCCGCCCGTCAAGCGGAGTTCTCCAAACAGCAGGCCGCGATCATGGCCCAACAGGCCGAACTGATTACTAGACTGCAACAGCAGAATGCGGCATCTGCTTCACACCAAATTCCTCCTCCGGCAGGGGCTCCATTACCCGAGCAGGCACCCACTGTTCAGAACACTCTGCCTAACCCTCAGAACACTGTGCCGAATCTCCAGAACCTACAAGAGGACACGAATCTTCCAACGGGGCCAGCTCCGCCCCCGCTTCCACCACAACTGTCCAAGATCCATGCACCCAACCACCCGGACTCTCCCTTCGAGTTCGAGGTTGATCATACAGCTCTGAAATTGAGCAAACTTGAGAAGCTCTTCAAGAAATCCCAAGGGGTCAAGGCTATCCCGGATATCGGAGGTGGATATACCGACGTGGCCATAACATTGCCCGATAGGTTCAAAATGCCTCAAATTGACCGCTTTGACGGATCCGGGGACCCCATGGTCCATCTCCGACTGTTCTCAGACATCTTGCAGCCAATGGGCCTAACGCGACCACAGAAGCTTTCACTATTCGGCCGAACCCTGTCGGGTGTGGCCGCCAACTGGTATGCGAAATTAGAGGATGAAGTGAAGAAGAATTGGGATGAAATGGCTGAGGCCTTTGTCGCGCAATATTCGTACAACACTCAGATCGAGATCACAACTCGTGATCTCGAAACGACAAGGCAGGAGCCCAAGGAAACTTTCTCGGACTTTGTAATCCGATGGAGGGCAAAGGCGTCAATGATGACTTTGAGGCCCACGGACAAAGATCAAATCCGGATGATTGTGCGCAATCTCCACCCAAAGTTGATGCAGAGAATGATTGTAATCCCCTTTCCCACTTTCTCAGATTTACACGAGATGGGGGTGCAAATCGAAGATGCAATGAAACAAGGTCTGTTTGACCACGACAGGGAGCAACCGAGGAGGACTTTCAACCGTAACAACAATGCGGGCCCGAGTGGCGCTACAAATACAAGAGCCTCGGAAGTCAGTATGGTCACCACCATTCCCCCTCCCCTTCCAAGGCCTATGGCTGCCACACCCTTCTCCGGTGCGTCCGGAAGCAATACTCAAGCCTCCAAATACACCCCCAGAGGCCAAAGAACCTTTACCCCATTATACATGCCCCTGTCCAAAGCTCTAGGGGTATTGATCAGGAAAAAGCATTTGAAGCCCCTGGAGCCGAAGCCATTACCGAATCCACTCCCTCCCTCTCATGACCCAGCAAGATACTGCGCGTATCACCAACAACACGGTCACGACACCGACCGTTGTTTCAGATTGCGTCATGAGATCCAGGATCTTATTGACAAATAGGTGATTGCGCCTCCCGACAAACCCATTGTCACAACCAATCCTCTCCCACCACATAACCAAGCTCCCCCTCCCAATAGAATCAATTTTATCCAAACTGGGGTTGCATCTTACGATCCTAGTATCTATATCACTCCCACCCACCTACCCAAGCCGGAGGTGTTCCTCCCCGACTACACTGACTTTTTGTGTATGTTGGACATCTTCACAACCCAACCAGAGCCAACGGTGGTGGCCATCAAAGATGGGGAAGGGCAGACTTCAGGAGAGAATGGGGTCGTGGAATTTGGGACTGGACAGAGTTTTACCGGGGAAGTCTATGATCCGAGTGAATACATCTTGTCGACAAGCCAGATTGGGCTGAGTATAGAATTGCCAGAGACAGGAGAACTGTGTATGATCCGGGGGGATGGATCTAGGCAAGGGGCAGATGATCTGACAGCTGTAGAGGAGGACTTTGCCAACCTACAATTTTTTGATGATCAAGAATCAGGGGATACAGCAATCAACTGGTTCGACTATGAGGAATTGGCAGAGGCCACTGGATGGCTCGATGATCTACCAGATGCAGTGGGAGAATCCCAACCAGAATAGGGCCCGACAGGGGCAAGAGTATCAGCTGTGGCCGGAAAGGCCGGAAGTCAAGTTATATCGCCGGAGAGCGCCGGTGCTAAGAATTCCGCTCGAGACTTGGGCATTATGAATACGGGGATTGTTGGGCAACCAGCTGTACTGATGCAGCTAGAATGAGAAAGGTTTGAGGATGCTGAGAGAGTTAGGAAAGCTAAGGGCCCTGAGGGGACTGAGAGTGCCGTGTGCACGAAGATAGAGAATGCTGTGACCACGTGGACGGAGAGTACTGCGAGTGCAACTGAACCGGAGCCAGACAGGTGTCTGTTGGCTGCTGACGGAATGTGGTGGGAAGATGACGACTTATGCCTTGCCCACACGGATGAAGATTGGGGAAATAATCAACCGGATGACATTTGGTACCTCGATGAGGTTGACCATATGACGAGAAGTGGGCGGTACTTCAAGCCCCCACACCTAGACCAACCCGAGGCATCCGGGAAGGATAGAGAAGCGGAGAAGCAGAAGGAGAAGCAGATTGAAGAGGAAGCGGTGCTGAAACAGCTAAAGAAGATACAAGCAGACATCTCCATCTGGGGACTGCTAATGGCATCGCGAGTACATAGGCAAGCTGTCCTATCTGCTATGGACAAGTCCAAACTCTCCATAGATACCACGCCTGAACAGCTGGTTGGGCTGGTTTTTCCGCGAGGAGGTTCCCCGGCATTAACCTTTTCGGACAAGGAACTACCGCCTGAGGGCACAAATCATAACAAACCTCTCTATATTTCCGTGGAATGTAGAGATAAGTGGATACCGGTGGTACTTGTTGATACCGGGTCTGTTATTAATGTCTGCCCGACCAGAACGGCGTATGCAATCAGGTTGAAGCCCGCGGACTTCGTCCCAACTACTCAAGTGATCAGAGCATACGACAATACCAGCAGAGAAGTGATGGGGACTGTTAAAATTCAAACCAAGGTTGGTCCAGGACAACACAGCATTGAATTTCATATCTTGGACGTTCCCGCAACCTTTAACCTACTTTTGGGGCGACCGTGGTTGCACCAGGTCAAGGCAGTCTCTTCCACTCTACATCAGATGCTAAAGTACCCTCATGGAAAAGGGGTAGCGATCGTTTTTGGGAATTCATCAATCCATCCACCGCCGGAAGTGTCCACACCTGTCTTGGAGTTCGAGCACGGCACGGAGGATGTGTTTTTATCGGGGTTCACTTTGGCTGAGGCTCGAGTGGTACAGAATGTCATGGCTGTGAATGAGGGTATGTACGTCAGTGCTCAATCTGTCTACCTCATGAACAAGCTACAACATATCCCCGGAATGGGATTAGGAAGAAGCGGCCGGAAAGGCGTCGCGGTATTGGCCGAAGTGCCACACAACCCTCACACCTTTGGATTGGGTTATCTGCCCACCAAAGAGGACTGGGTGAGGAAGGGGAAAGAGATGGCCGGAAGAGCCAGAGCAAAGAAGGTTGGGAAGCTATTTGAGTTAATGCATAGGCCCATCTGGGGTACCCTAAACGGACGCTTCGTCCGGGAGGGGGAAGACTTTCCTTTCTGCGGCTTCCCAGAACCATGGCTGAACGCGGAGAGGAAGCGCGTGCCTGGTTTTGAAATCTTCTTCGACTTGCAATTACCTGGGGATGACGTTGCTGAAGCGCAGACAGACCCACCAACTGAGTTTGAGCAGTGTAAAGCAGTGGATTCTGAGAGCACCGAGCTTGAAATGGGGGTAGCACTGGCGTGTCTACTTTCAGATCCTTCGATCGACCAAGAGTGTTTGGGGGATAACTCCTCGGTTTCCATGATTGGAGATGAAATAGCTGCGGGCTTTCCAGCACCTATCTTGGATGCATCTATCGCACCCTCTCTCACTTGGCAATACGAGGAGGGATTTTTGTCTAGCAACACCGGGTCAGGTAGTGAGCCGGAATCTGATTCCACCGAGTCCTGTGAGTCGGAATCAGGTTCCAGCTCGACTGAGTCTGAGTTCGGTATTCCTGGGGGTGATAACCCGGATGCCACAGTCCTGTCTAGGTCGTCTTTTTCTTTCTCTTTTGAGTCTGTTGTAACAGAAGAATCAGACGGCTTGGAAGTGTTTAATGAGAACGATGTAGATGTGGTTTCTGAGTATTTTTCTGTGCCTTTGATTTATTGCTTAAATCAGGATTTTCAAAATTTTGATGAAAACGACGAGGAAGAAATTCCTCCGGTTTTGCAACGATTAATTGATCAAGAGCAGGAAAGATTTGTTAAACCCTTAATGGATGAAATCACTACCGTGAATGTTGGTACTGAGAAGGACCCGCGGCTGGTCCAGATCGAGTCCATGTTGTCTTCGGAGGAACGCGAGCGCTTAGTCGCTTTATTAAAAGATTTCAAAGATGTTTTCGCGTGGTCCTACGAAGACATGCCTGGAATCGATCCTGAGATTGTACAGCACCGGATCCCTCTTGATCCCGAGGCCCGACCTGTCAAGCAGAAGCTCAGAAGGATCCGCCCTGATTGGGCCATTAAGATCAAGGAAGAGGTCACCAAGCAAATTGATGCAGGCTTCTTGCTGGTATCCGAATACCCGACTTGGTTGGCCAACATTGTTCCGGTGCCAAAGAAGGATGGCAAAATTCGGGTCTGTGTAGACTTCAGAGATTTGAACAGGGCCAGTCCGAAGGATGACTTTCCCTTGCCGCACATTGATGAATTGGTGGATTTCACGGCAGGACACGCCTTGCTTTCGTTTATGGATGGTTTCTCAGGCTATAATCAGATAGTAATGGCACCCGAAGACCGGGAGAAGACTGCATTCACTACCCCGTGGGGTACATATTGTTATAGAGTGATGCCATTTGGGTTGAAAAACGCTGGAGCTACTTATCAACGGGCAGCAACTACAATATTGCATGATATGATCCATAAAGAGGTCGAGGTGTATGTGGACGACATGATTGTCAAGTCCAAAGAAAGAGGGGGCCACTACACCGCCTTACAAAAATTCTTTCAAAGGATCAGAGAGTTTCGGCTACGGTTGAATCCCCAGAAGTGCACGTTTGGTGTTACAGCAGGAAAAATGCTTGGGTTTCTGATTACTCAAAGGGGCATCGAGGTCGACCCTTCCAAAATCAAGGCCATCTTAGAAATGCCACCACCAAGGACTGAAAAGGAGGTGCGAGGCTTTCTGGGTAAAGTGCAATTCATAAGACGGTTTATTTCTAAATTAACCTTGACTTGTGAACCACTTTTTGGTCTCTTGAAGAAAGGAAAGAAGTTCCAATGGGACGGCCGATGTCAAGCAGCTTTTGAACAGATCAAAGAGTATCTACAGAACCCGCCCGTGTTGTCACCACCAGAGCCGGGGAGACCGTTGATATTGTACCTTTCGGTAACTGAGACTACCATGGGCTGCATGCTCGCACAAGAGTCAGAAGACAAAGTGGAAAGGGCCATCTACTACCTGAGCAAAAAGATGCTGGATTACGAGACCCGCTATACACCGCTGGAGAAGGCTTGTTTGGCCTTGGTATGGGCTACCAGGAAGCTGCGGCACTACCTGTTAGCTCACTCTGTAATGTTGGTTTCACGTTTGGATCCCATCAAATATCTTTTCGAGAAACCAGCACTTACGGGTAGGCTAGCTCGTTGGCTGCTGTTGCTCTCTGAATTTGATTTGAAGTATGTAACGCGCAAGTCAGTAAAAGGAAGAGCGGTAGCAGAGTTCCTTGCCGACCACCCGGTTGAGGGGGATGAAGCGATTGAGTACCTATTCCCAAATGAAGCCATTTTGCACATCGACGACGAATATTGGACGATGTACTTTGACGGAGCATCAAATCAGTACGGATATGGGATAGGGTTGTTGCTGATAGCACCCGACAATTCCCGTATTCCTTTAGCCTTCAAACTCCGATTCAAAGTCTCGAACAATGAAGCAGAATATGAAGCGTGCATTGCCGGCCTAGAAGCGGCCTTGGAACTAGGGGCAAGACGTTTGGACGTTATCGGGGATTCGAACCATGTTGTTTCTCAAGCAAACGGAGACTGGAAGGTCAAGGAAGAAAAGATGATGATGTACCACCAGACCTTGGACTTGTTAATTCCTCGGTTTGAAAAGCTAAACTTTACTCATCTTCCAAGAGAGAACAACAGGTTCGCGGATTCTCTAGCAACTCTATCTTCTATGATAGACATCCCATTTGGAATCCGGATGCGTCCAGTCGTCATTGATCAAAAATTTGCACCAGCCTACGAGTCGATTTCCGCCATAGATGTGGCTCAAGATGACAACCCCTGGTATTACGACATTTGGAACTTCTTGGAAAAGGAGACGTATCCACTAGGGGCAAATGCCAAGGATAAGAGGGCCATCAGAAGAATGGCTGTTCAGTTCATCATCTGCGGGGGTAAGCTGTACAAAAGGGGTCATCTGGGAATGCATAAGCTCTGTGTAGAAGCTGAAGAGTCGAAGCGCCTGATGGAGGCCATCCATGGAGGGGAGTGCGGTGCACATATGAATGGAGTAATGCTGGCCAGAAAGATCCTCAGACAGGGCTACTACTGGTCAACCATGGAGGAGGATTGTATCGGCTTTGTTCGGCGATGCCACAAATGCCAGATCCATGCAAACTGTATGAACATCCCGCCGTCAAAGCTGTACAACATGACTTCCCCATGGCCATTTTCCGTTTGAGGAATTGATGTGATCGGAGCTGTTACCCCGAAGGGGTCGAACGGGCATGTGTTTATCCTGGTAGCGATAGATTATTTCACAAAGTGGGTCGAGGCCCAATCATACGCGGTGTTGAAGGCGTCGGACATCGCAAAGTTCATCAGAAACAACATCATCTGTCGTTACGGGGTGCCAAACGAGATAATTTCAGATAATGGTTCCCACTTCAAGAAGGAAGTGATAGACTTGTTGGAAAAATACAACGTGGCTTTCCATAAGTCATCTACATACCGGCCGCAAACCAACGGAGCGGTTGAGGCCGCCAACAAGAATATCAAACATATACTGCAGAAGATGGTGGAAACCTACCGGGATTGGCCAGACAAGCTGCCATTTGCTCTGTGGGGCTACAGGACTTCAATCAGAACTTCTACTGGTGCGACTCCGTATTCATTAGTCTATGGAATGGAGGCTGTTCTACCCATCGAGATTGAGGTTCCGTCGTTACGAGTATTGGCTGAGTGCCAAATAGGCGAAGCAGATTGGCAGCAGAGCAGATTTAAGGAACTCATGCTCTTTGATGAAAGAAGACTGAAAGCACTGTACCACATTCAAGGCTATCAACGCAGAATTGCCCGGGCTTTTAACAAGAAGGTTAAGTCCAGGAATTTGAAAGAAGGAGATTTGGTGCTCAAAGACAACCGAGCTCCCATCCACGACCCAAAGGGCAAGTTCAAACCCAATTGGACTGGTCCTTACATCATCAAAGCTATCTGGTCAGGTAGAGCTGTGGTTCTGATGGATCTAGATGGCCTAGAGTTTTCATAACTGATTAACATGGACAAGTTGAAGAAATATTATCCTTGAGAGGCTCGCTAGGCCGAAAACCTGAAAGGGCGACCTAGGCAAAAGTCAGAGCACAAAAAAATTAGAAAATATAAAAACTGAGCTCGCAAGGTTGAAAACCCGCAAAGGGCGGCCTTGGCAAAAGTTAGAGCACAAAAGGAGAGTAAAAATACTCGAGTGAACCTAAGCCTGAACTACGTAAGGCTTGATTCCCATCTTTGGGATACGTAGGCAACTTCACCTTGAAGTTCAGCCATAAACTCTTCCCCGATCAACTTTGTCCATTTCGATCATCTCAGTCATCTTTATCCATCAGCATTTATCGCGATCTCCGGTACAGTGCTATTCAGACTAGGGGCAACTTTCCGTTGCCGCGACGGTGCAAAGTTACTCAGACTAGGGGCAACTTTCCAGTTGCAGGGATCTGGGGTCGTGCATCTCAGTGACAGATCTTCGGCATGTCCATTTCTAATCCATATCGAAAATGGTTTTGAAAAGTTTTAATAAAAGTTGACTTTGTTCAAATTAATCTTTTTACAACTAAGACCATTTTCGGACCAAAGCGGAAAATTTTCAGTACCACAACCTTCAATTTCATTGATTTCAAAACAGAGTTCTCCTGCTCTTGCATACAATCGAGGTTGCCTTTTATTACACTCACAAAGAAAACTTGAAAGTACTAATAAAGCAATAAATTTGGGGCATAATCGAGTCAAGTATCTCTACGCCCCCTCCCAGAGCTGGTCGAAGCATCTGATGCCAAGCTAGGCCCAACCTGTGCCTCCTCGTTGAGCCAATCCAAGCACTCGTCAGACAAAGTGCAACTGAAAGTGGGAGCAGGAGCCAGAAGCTCTCTAGTCCTCCATGCTGTGGCATATCGGGCAAGCTGTGCGCCTCAGACCGGGAAAGCAGCTGGGTACTCAATCCCCTCCGGCGGGCAAGTCTGATCATGACCAAACTGGCGCAGGAACCGGAACGGAAAATAGAATACGCAGTGGGTTAGACCAATCAACTGGATCCTAATCAGCCGGGACATACTATAGCTCATTGCCGGGAGGTTGAGCCAAGGACAACGCCAAGCAATGTGATCTGCGGACAAATTGCACATCCAATCAAACCACCACCTTTCATCAAGAGCACTGACTAGGCGCTGCCGAAAGAAATAGCCTCGAGCCGAGTAGGCTGGGCAAGAGTCCACAACCTGCAACTTGTCCATCAACCATACCTGGGGAGGGATGAAAAAAGAGAGAATAAAGAATAGAGAGGTGTACGATGAGAGAAAAGTAAGACAAGGGTTTTGTGAGAAAAACCGAGTCTGAAGGCCGAGTGATGTGAGCAAATATATATGTAAGGTTGGGTGGGAAACATTACCTGCAGTAGCAGTGGACTCCCAGCAAACCTAGTCGTCTCTCGGCGATAGACAGAATCCAAGCCTATCAACGTCTCGGCCAAGGTCATGGCGATGCAGCTCTTTTCTTCTCTCAAACCTTGGGCAACTTCAATCAGACGGATGCTAGCTCCGCCGAAGCCCGAGGAAAGCAGAAAGTGAGACAACAAACACAAGCAGAGGGCGTGTTGCCGGAAACCTTGCCAATAATGGTTGCTGCGGTCACCGGCGTCGGAAAAGCGATGGATCAAGCTGAGGATATCCAATTCCCCACTACAGATCAGAGATCGAGCATCATGCGCCGTGAGCCCACACATCCGCCCTAAAGCCTGGGCGTGGCTGAAGCGGAGCTGGGGCAAGATCACTTCAGAGCATTCAGACTCCATCAAAACCTGAAAATCTTCGAGAGTGGGACATACCTCTTGGCCGCCGAAGCTAAAGACGTGCGTCACTGGGTTCCAGAACCTTGCCGCGGCGTGGAGGAAAGGAAGGTGCAACCGAGTGCGGCTCAGCGTGAACAGTGCATTCAGGACAAAACCCCGGAAGTTCAGTTTTTCAGAACCATCTAGAGAAGCGATCCAAGCTGTAAGGTTTTCAACAAGAAACGCTTCCATTCCTGATGCAAAACTGAGGTGAATTGAATGAGCCATGGAGCTGGGGCTTTTAAAAGGGGAGAAACACTATTCAGGAGGACACGTGTCAAAAACTGGGTGGCTGCAGGAATAAGTGGCCGGCCGGCCACCTTTTCTGGCAGGCCGGCCATTTGCTTTTTACAAAACTGGCCGGCCACCTCTCCCTCTCCATAAAATTAGCCGGCCGGCTCCCAAAGGTGGCCGGCCATGCTCCAGTGTATGCCTTTGGCCCTGTTTTACTCTCCGAAGGAAAGTTTTAAGCATTTCCGTGCAACGGGTGTGTCAAAAGCCTCTATTTCCCTCTGTCTCGGATGCGTTCCGGTGCCCAGATCATCCGAAGTACACTTCATTTCGTTAAGTCTTGCTTATCGAGTTGTTGTTTTGTTTATCGAGTTGTTGTTTTGATCATCGAGTTGTTGTTTTGCTTATCGAGTTGTTTGTCGAGCTGTCGTGTTTCACGTTTTTGAGTCATTGCTCTCTGTTTAAGCAATCTTTGTTTAAGTCTTGTTTATCGAATTGTCAACATTATTGCATTTTGATTATCAAGTTGTAAACTTGCTAGGATTCTGTTATATCTTAGTAAGTTGAGTTGCTTGGTTTGCTACGTCGGTTCACTACCTGACTGGGTGATTACACAATAAACATTCCCATTCAATTCCATTTTTGTGCAAAATAAAATGATGCGATACGATGCTAAAAGTCTAAATACAAACACCTTTTCAAAAACTGTTTCATTCCATCATGTTTTACAACGAACAAAGGTACAAGTTTTACAAAAAATAAAACTGCCTAACAATGTGCAAAGTGCTACAAACTACTAGCAAAAAGGAAAATAAAACAGGAAACAGCAGCATCAATGCCCTCGGGAGCGGGAATGAGAAGCACTCCTCATCCTCTTCTGCGGGACAACCTCTGCACCATCATCATCATCCGGGTCGGAGCTGTCATCCTCAGGATCCCCCTCAGCCTCACCTCCGTTCCCGGAACCAAGACCGGAGTCCCCCTCCTCAGCAGATGTCTCTGACTGACGGTCGGTAACCTCCTCCTCCTCCTCATCGGGCTCCGCCTCTACAACAGGTGCCCTGCGTCTGCGAGAGGACCCTCCTAGAGCTCCTCGGAAAGGCCTGGATGGCCCAGCTTCGTGAAAAGGCCTAGATGGCCCAGCTCCCTGCGAAGGCCCAGATGGCCCAGCTCCCCAAGAAGGCCCAGGTGGCCCGGCCCGCGGCTGAGCATATACAGGAGGCATCTGAAAGTCAAAGAGTTCAAGGCATCAGTCCAAACATGTACATCAGATGCAGATGCAAGCAAAAACTACATGCAGTGGGTGCATGTAAACACAGTGTACAAGTGAGGTGTGTGTCAGATGCGCTCTACACAAGTAGCCTATCAACGCAGTAGAAATCAGCATGTCATCAGAAGTATGATAAATGCCAGAAAACTAAAGGGTACCTGGATGCCCGCGATGGACAACTGTGCCTCCCTCCGCAGGATCATGCCCTCAAATGCGGCCATCACTCCAAGCATCTCATCCACGTACTCAACAGGAGGCTGCAGATACAGATGCAAAACTACCAGTAAAGGAATGAATGTCCAAGTATCCGACTGATAAATCAAAGCTGTAAAGCATACCGGTGGTGAATCAGGATCTCTGACGTATCTATGGTCAGGAAGGGGAGGCTCCAGCGAGACCTGGTAAGGAACCCCAAAACGCCAACTCGTCAACTCGGTCGGCATGTCTGGCCACCCAGGGTGAGGATAAGTCGGAGGAATCGGAGGAACCGATCTAACCCCACCTCTCGATGTACCAGCCCTACTAGTAGAAGGGGCGTCTGCAGCCCGAGCCCGGGCCTGGCTCGAGGATGACGTACCAGCAGACCTCATCATCGGGGTGCGAACCCCCGTCAGTGGAGGCATCAAATATGTATGACGGTAAGTGGCGTAGTCCCCCTCCTCGATGTGCAGCAAAGCATCACTACCCAACATAGCACCGATTACATCCTGGTGGGAGAGCCTATCAGCAGTCCGTATACTGACTGGGGGTGCTGCGGGAGGGTCCTGAGAAGTATACCCCCATACCTGACGCAGAAAGCGTTCCCCCAGAAACCATGCTCTACCAACAGGTCCTTCGAGCAGGGCTGCCATGTAATCTGCGGATAACAAGTCCATAAACCAATCAGAAATCGGGAATATGCGTAGCAAATCAAAGATGAAAATGGAAGGGACTGAGAGTTCTGAAGTACCTCCGACGGTCGCACGGTGTCAAAATACTGCCGTAGATAAAGGAGAGTCTCTCGGGGTCTCGGCCGGTGTGGGCCCTCGAACACCAGTGAATATGGGGTCATGGGGGGCCCTGCCACCTCCAACTCTGGGGCTAATACCGGGAAGTATACGTAAACCCATAACTGAGAAAAGCAGTGCAGAATGTAAATATAAAATGCTGAGGGCAAAATACAGACTGTAAAGTGCGCTGTGTGTGCAATGTACAAGTAATGAAGAGCAGAAATGTAAATCAAGGGGACAGAAAAGTACCTCCCAGGCTCTCCAATAACCGCCAAGTAAGTCTCCCTGCCCGCGGGAGGTGGCGCTCATATAGCAGTAAAGGGTAGCCAGGCCGGCGCCACCCCAGTCGTATCGACTGACCTGTGATAGGTCAACTAGAGCGCTCAACAGATAGAGCCCAACAGTGTTCCCTCTATCAGCAAACAGAGTGGTCCCGAAGAGGAACATAAGGAAACCACGGGCATACTGCTCTGTCTCCTCAGGAGTCTCGGGCTCCATCTCCGCCCGCCGGAAGTGGGAAGAGAACCAAGTGTACCGGACTCTCCCGGAAGCCCTGTCAACAGGCGGGCGGGCCCCCAGCAGATATATTCAAGCGGCCTCCCACTCGCCCATGTCCTCGTCATAAGGGATAGACCAACCTCCTATGTCCAGGCTGATCAACATAGCAAAATCCAGAGGGGTCATAGTCATGTCCCCAGTGGCAGAGAAATGAAAGGAGTTGGTGGTGTCCCACCATCTCTCCACCAGGGCTGCCATCAGTGTCCTCCTGGCAGGACAACGTGATAACCCAATGCAGAAGGCCCCGAACCCGGCCAGATCAACTAAATCCCGGACAGCCTCCGGGAGCTCAACATACCAATCCCTCGCGGCGGTGGAGCCATACCCCCGTACACCACGAGAACCAACCTGAATTCAGAATGAATACATGTGTCAGTATAAAATGAATGAGCTATGTGCTAATGAAATGAATGAGCTGTGTGCCAATGAAATGAATGAGCTGTGTGCCAATGAAATGAATAAGCTGTGTGCAAGTAAATGGGCTGCGTGTTCAGAAAATTAAAGTTTGGGCTGCGTGTTCAACTTTAAATCAATGTGGGCTGTGTGTTCACCCTTAATCTGGGCTGCGTGTTCAGAAAATTAAAGTTTGGGCTGCGTGTTCAACTTTCAATCAATGTGGGCTGTGTGTTCACCATCAATCTGGGCTGCGTGTTCAGAAAATTAAAGTTTGGGCTGCGTGTTCAACTTTCAATCAATGTGGGCTGTGTGTTCACCCTTAATCTGGGCTGCGTGTTCAGAAAATTAAAGTTTGGGCTGCGTGTTCAACTTTAAACCAATGTGGGCTGTGTGTTCACCCTTAATTTGGGCTGCGTGTTCAGAAAATTAAAGTTTGGGCTGCGTGTTCAACTTTCAATCAATGTGGGCTGTGTGTTCACCATCAATTTGGGCTGTGTGTTCAGAAAATTAAAGTTTGGGCTGCGTGTTCAACTTTCAATCAATGTGGGCTGTGTGTTCACCCTTAATCTGGGCTGCGTGTTCAGAAAATTAAAGTTTGGGCTGCGT
Organism: Camellia sinensis; assembly: GCF_055761805.1. Taxonomy (NCBI): domain Eukaryota; kingdom Viridiplantae; phylum Streptophyta; class Magnoliopsida; order Ericales; family Theaceae; genus Camellia; species Camellia sinensis. Next base: position 217,436,087 of record NC_138961.1, read on the forward strand.
GTTCTACTCTAAATCAATGTGGGCTGTGTGTTCACCCTTAATCTGGGCTGCGTGTTCAGAAAATTAAAGTTTGGGCTGCGTGTTCTACTCTAAATCAATGTGGGCTGTGTGTTCACCCTTAATCTGGGCTGCGTGTTCAGAAAATTAAAGTTTGGGCTGCGTGTTCTACTCTAAATCAATGTGGGCTGTGTGTTCACTTTTAATCTGGGCTGCGTGTTCAGAAAATCAGAGTTTGGGCTGCGTGTTCAACTTTCAATCAATGTGGGCTGTGTGTTCACTTTTAATCTGGGCTGCGTGTTCAGAAAATTAAAGTTTGGGCTGCGTGTTCTACTCTAAATCAATGTGGGCTGTGTGTTCACCCTTAATCTGGGCTGCGTGTTCAGAAAATTAAAGTTTGGGTTGCGTGTTCTACTCTAAATCAATGTGGGCTGTGTGTTCACCCTTAATCTGGGCTGCGTGTTCAGAAAATTAAAGTTTGGGCTGCGTGTTCTACTCTAAATCAATGTGGGCTGTGTGTTCACTTTTAATCTGGGCTGCGTGTTCAGAAAATCAGTGTTTGGGCTGCGTGTTCAACTTTCAATCAATGTGGGCTGTGTGTTCACTTTTAATCTGGGCTGCGTGTTCAGAAAATCAGAGTTTGGGCTGCGTGTTCTACTCTAAATCAATGTGGGCTGTGTGTTCACTTTTAATCTGGGCTGCGTGTTCAGAAAATCAGAGTTTGGGCTGCGTGTTCTACTCTAAATCAATGTGGGCTGTGTGTTCACTTTTAATCTGGGCTGCGTGTTCAGAAAATCAGAGTTTGGGCTGCGTGTTCTACTCTAAATTAGTGTGGGCTGTGTGTTCACTTTTAGTCTGGGCTGCGTGTTCAGAAAATCAGAGTTTGGGCTGTGTGTTCTACTCTTAATCAATGTGGGCTGTGTGCTCACCATCAATCTGGGCTGCGTGTTCAGAAAATCAGAGTTTGGGCTGTGTGTTCTACTCTTAGTCAGTGTGTGCTGTGTGTCCGACAAATCAGTGTTTTGAGCCGTGTGTTCACTTCTTAATTAATGTGTGCCGTGCGTTCGCAGTCAATTAATGAGCCGAGTGTTCAGAAATTCAAGTATTTAAACTACATGTTCAGGATGCAAACAAAGTACTATGTCATAAGCTAAACTGTGTGTTCAAGCATGGCAAAGACACGAAATTCACGAAAAATGCAGAAAATGAAGTAAATACCTCTCGTGCCTCGTAGGAGAGGTGATGCTCTGGCTCTCGCAGGAGTAGATCTCCAGGTGCTCGCTCATCAAAATCAGTGAAATGACGAAAAACGGCCCGAGGGAGAACATGTGCTGGAGGAGCATACCTCCCGGGAATAAAGGGGCGGACCTTCAGGGGCAAAGTCATGGCATCAAAATCATCCCCAGCACCTGGAAAACCTCCACCATGAGGAGAGTTACCCGCCATTTTCAGAAAATCTGCAAAAGGAGCAAAAATGAGCCAAAATTGAAAAAAGTCAACAAAAGTCAACTCTCGGGAAATGAAAAAGTCAACAAAAGTCAACTCCCGAGAAAATCTTCCAAATATTGAGACAAACTCACCTCAAGTGGCGAAAATGAGAAAAGAAACCCCGAAACCAAAATTTAATCGCTTCAAAGTGCTTGAAACTGAATATTTTCGCGAAAACAACTTGCGTGGGACCTTGAAAAACGCGTATGGAACTCAGATCTGAAGGAGAAAATGGTGTAGGAAGCAAGAGAAGAAGATTTCGTGGCTGCATTTATAGGCTCAAAGTGTTTGGGTGAGAGAGCATAAAGAAAAGGAGGTGAAAAGACCAAATTAGCCTCGGATTTGGGCAAATGGCCGGCCGGCCACCTCCCACCCTCCATAAAACTAGCCGGCCATGTCCCTCACAGGCTCACCTAACTCCCTGCAAATTTTGAGGAAGATTGGAGTTCCCGGGACCTGAAAAAGTTCAAGAGAAGTGCACTTCCAATCGCGAAATTGCTCCGCCGGAACCCTAGCTTCAAATTCTGACATGTGTCTCATCATTATTCATCGAAATCAAGATTTATCCTTTTTGAAAGTGTTGTAGCCTTTCCAGGAAGTGAATCGGAGGCCGTGATCGAGTCGCCTTCGCCGAAACACGCGTTTCCTTGCTCGTTATTTCGTAACAAACGGGCACCCTGATTTATGCTCGTTTTGCACTATCATGCACATAACTTGCATTCTCATGAGCATACTTGCAATATTATGCACATTTCTTGATATTTGTGCTTGAGCATGCGTTGTCACGCACGTTCCTTTTTCGTATCATGATGCATTCACTCGCCGGCACTGCGTGTGTCAAACTTTCGGAATCACATTGAATATATGTTGTTAGCATATTGTGCTTGTTGAATTTCTCTCCTTTTGCAGGCACGATATTGTATGTACGGTTCATTTGAGGCTGGTGCGACCAGACGAATCGCACAAGTATCGTATCCTCTCTGTGTGAGACGCGACGAGAATTGAACAATTCTCCGCATTTTTAACTGCATGAAATGTAGTTGTTGCTTTGCATTCTTGCTTAAAACTGTTGCATCTATTTGCGAATACTTGCTTCATTACAGCTTGCTGCATTTGCATGATCATTGAGTTACCTCCGGCTCTGTGCATATCGCTTTGCATTTTGCCCCCTTGCCTGCAGGCGTGCCTGCGGGCGTGCTTGCGGGCACATATCTGTTTATCTTGTACGTTTGTCTAAGTCTTCAGCCTTGTCAAAAATGGGTCGTCTCTGAGCTTTGACATTCACTCCCGTCACTTGTGACTTCCGAGTTCTGTCAAAGAGGGACAACTGTAGACACCCTATTTTTGACCGACCTCAAGACTCAGACATCACCGATTGAGCGCTCGGTGACGTTGCATATCGTGCTCGTTCAGAAGTTTCAGAGTCGCGGCCGTAAGCCCCGCCTCCGGACTTCCGAACCCTCTTCTGTGCCTTGCCTCGGTTTGCGAACCAGACTCGGTTTTCTCTGTTTCTTTTTCTGAGGGGAGGGAGAGGTCCCGTGGACCATCTCTCAGTGGCTGTGGGCTACATTTTGTGGCTGTAGGCCATTTTTCCCATTTCGGAGCCCGGTTCCCGATTTTCGGAGCCGTCTGGCCGTGTGCCTCGGTTCGGGACCGCCTAACCATCTCCATTTGCTCTGATTTTTGGAATACATCTTATTTTCTCCCTTTTGAGGGACACTGAGGTCTGAGAGACCCACTTCGTGGTCGAATACCACTTTCGGTGTTTAGCAGGCAGTTTTCGGGGCCTCGAACTGCGCGTTTTGGCCCCCGAGCATTCGTTTTGCATCGATTTTCGTTTATTTTTGGCAGGTACCTCTGTTTCATCACCAGGAAGGCCGTAGAAGGGTGGGAGGCCAGCAATTGTTTCAGCAACCAGTTATATATCATCCGGCGCCCTCCGACGCCCGTTTTTCTCACTTCCGAGCCAATGTTGAACACCCCTGGGCCATTTTCTTGAACTTTTAACCACATATTTGTGTTGTAGACACATGGGAGGACACCAAAAGTTGGTGGCCGGCCAGTAACTCCACCTGACCCTTTTGACCCCCTCCTAGAAATGACCTATTCTCTCTCCTGTTTTACAGTTTCCTAATTCCAACCACAGGCTTGTGATGAGGGGACCTGGGAGGATACCTTTTTGTAGTGGCCGGCCAGAAAATCAACTTGACCTTTTTGACCCCTAGCCGGCCGGCTAGGGGGGGTGGCCGGCTGGCCACCTGCAGCTTTGAAAGTTGGCCGGCCTTAATCCTCACAATATGAACTTTACAGCTGTATAGCTGTTGTCCCCCAGAAATATCTACATCCGGGGGACACCTTTTGGGGAAAAGCCTTGGTCATTTTTCCGCCACCCTTTCCCTCCATGCTCCCCCTCTCCTTGGTCCTTATAACCAGCTGCCAACATTTGTTTTAAGGGTTGGAACAAATTGCTTTGAAGCTTTAGATATAACTCTCCCTTCATCTCTCTCTTTCAAGCAAAAACTCCTAAGTTCTACCCTCATTTCTTCATCACCACCAAGCACCACCACCACCACTCCATTTCCAGCAACTTGGGAAGCTTTCCAGCAGTTAAGAGGCACCACTTCTCAAGCCAAGAAGCAACAAAAGACTTGTCTTCAAGGGTGAGTACCATTTCCCCCCTTTTAAGCCTATTTTTGCAACATTCCTTAGCCATATATGCTTACTGTTTTGAGCTCCGGCCCTAACTGAAAGTGGCCTTCTTTTGAGCTCTTTTTCACTTTTTCTTAAGGGCTCAACCCTGTTTGAGCCCCCCATCTTGCACTTGCTTCAATATCCTTCTTGAATGCTATTTTCTTGCATGATTTATTAGCCTATTGTGCTTCCATTTTTGGGCGTTTTACAGAACTGAAAATAGTCTTTTTTTTAGCCCCTCTTCAATATTGAAGAAGGGCTCATCAGTGTTTGGGACCTCCATGTGCCACTTCATGTTATATCCTCTCTTTGGTCCCTATTTTTGCATGCTTTGGCAGCCTATCATGCTTCGGTTTTTGGTCATTTTACAGCACTGAAAATAGTCTTATTTTGGCCCATTCTTCATGTTTCATTTAGGGCCTTTCATGGTTTGGGACCTCCATATGCCACTTCATGTTATATCCCTCTTTGGTTCCCTTTTCTTGCATGTCTTGGCAGCATATTGTGCTTTGGTTTTTAGACCATGATCAGAACTGAAAGTGGCCTTATTTTGACCTTATTAACATGTTTTATTAAGGGTCTTTTCTTGTTTGGTGAATGCTTTGTATACCTCATGTTATAGCCACTTTTGAGCCTCATTTTGCATTGCATTTCTAGCATGTTTGTATACTGATTTTGGGGCTGCCATAAACTGTAAATGTGCATATTTTTGGCCTCTCTTCAGTGTTATAGAAGACTCTTTTTCTGTTTGGGCTTTGCATCTACCACTTGCTTCTTCGTCCATTTTTCGGTCCAATTCTTGCATGAGAATTTAGCCATACTTGTGTTTGTTTTTGGGGTTTTTACAGTTCTGTAAAGTGGCTTATTTTTGGCCCCTCTTCAATGTTGTTGAAGGGCCCTAATCTGTTTGGGGTCAGCAGCTGTGAGTTGCTTCATTATCTCACATTTAGGGCCATTTTTGCATACCAGTTTTGCCCTATTTATGTTTGCTGTTTGGCCATGCTTTGAACTGGAAAAATGCTAATTTTGGGGCTGTCTTGCTACTTTCTATTCATTGCATGTCCATATTGTGCATGTTTGGTATAGCTATAGGCCATTTCGGGTGCCAAAATTCATGTTTCGGGGCTATTCCATGCATCGGGTGTACTTTCGCCTCTTTTCAAGGCTGTTTTCCCCACATTTCAGTGCTTAAATTCCATTAGCATGTTTGCATATCATTTTTCGTGCCATTACATTGCATATGCCGTTGCCTCAGTTTGCGTGCCCGTGTGCACGCATTTCAAGGCGCTTCATTTTCATCCATTGGCCTCCTATATGAGTGTGGCTGAGGCTCTCTCATGTTGGTGTAAGCCCATTATTGCATTGTGTATGCCATTTCATCCATAGCATTGTGTATGCTCGATTGTGTATTACCTCGTGCAGCGTGTATGCCATTCCATGACATTGTGTATGTTAGGATTGTATCTTAGTTGCATTTCATGCATATCATGCATATTGCATCGTGTTCGGGATAGGAGTTAGCCCGGGCACGGGAAACGAGGTACGTTTCGTACTCCGAGTGACGGAACGTGTCCCAATTCTAAGTCGCCGACACTCCGGATCATCCATGATGGAGCTAGGTTCTTGTTGTGTTTATGTGTGCATTCATCCTATATTGAATTGCATAATTCGATTCCTCGGCCATCATGCATCGGTATGCGTGATTGGTGGCACGAGGATCGAGGCATGCATATATCTGTGAAAATACATTGCCATGCCCCTTTCCTGCTCTCTGTTGCAGCAAAATGAAGAATCGGTAACTTTTTGGAGCTTGGCGCGCATTTCAAGAAAAGGTGTAAACAGAGGCTAATCGGGGCATCCTAGTGGATTTCCGCGCGAGGCAGCCCAGACATGCATCATTCATCAGAAGCAAGGCAGTCCCTGGCTTGCACGCCAGTTTTACAGTTTTCTTCGTTAATTTGTTAATTAATTAGGAATTTGTACATATTTGGACTGTATTATTTGGATTGTAATATTCTTTTATTCGGGACTGTATATTTATTCGGACCCTCTGCGCGAGGGCACAACTGTAATAAGTGTGCGTGTGTGTGTTGTATGTCTTCCAACCCCACGTCTTTCTTCCCTTTTATTTACCTGCTTATGATGGTTAGATTAGGGCATATTTCAATTAGCATACAGTATGATAGCATGTTTGCATTCATTCATCTGTTTTGCATGCACCGGGCTCGGCGCATCATACTATTTTCAATTCCAAGTTGAATACGTGTTAGCTGTAGCACTCCATATGCCATGTTTAGAATAGCTGAGCCTGCTATAGTTTGCATTCTTGCATGTGTTGCATTAGGCATTTCTGTATACTTAGGATCATGCATGACTTCTAATGAGTTTCTGTCTTGGCTTGGAGTACCCGGTGAGTTTTATGCTTTAGCATCCTTGCATGCGTGTGAGTGACTACCATGAATAGCATGCTTACCATGAGGCTATTTGCTTATGTGATATAACTGCCTGAATGCCTGTGGGTGAAGGTTGGGTCAGTTGGATTGGGACAATTCATCAAATGTTTGTTTTAAGCCCAATAGATAGTGGCAAAACCATCTTTTCTAAGCCCACCTGAGGGTGGCAAAATCTGCATTTCAAGCCTACTTGCGAGTAGCAAACCATCTTTCAAACACAAACATGAAATGTTCTGTCCCAATTCAGGCGACCCGGTCTATACTTGTATGTTGTGCGCATCACATAGTAATCTAGGCTAATAACCGGAATAAGAACACACAAAGTTTTCAAAACTAGATATCATGGTTAGTAGAGGCCGATCTTTGATCGGGCGAGCGGGGGTGCTCACGAAGTGACCTTCTCCAATCGTACCCAAGTTCCCGAGCCGAGGCAACTTTGGTGATGACGGACACGTGGCCTTAGGCAACGAGTCAGGGTTTCCTAAATTTTCCAAAATAAAACATTTAGGTGGCGACTCTGTATCTGGCAAAGCAGTCCATGTTTGGCACTTCTTTCAAAATCTGTTTTCTCAAAACGATTTGCCGGATTTGGACCCTTTGGTTCAGACTTAGAATCGTGACAATTTGAGAGTCCTGAGCTGTAGTGACCCCAAATGAACAGAACGAGAGCTCACCCTCCTGGGGCGTTCGGGGACGTCTACAAGTAAATTTTACAATTTTAGCATAATTATATCAAATTTCCTCAATATTTTAATTTACATAATATTTAGTCCTATTTTCATCAATAAGAAAATTATTCATGCAAAAAACTAAGGGTAAATTACAAATATACCTTTTGAGATTTGCTTAAAGTAAAAATTGTCTCCTATGGTTTGGAAAATTACAAATACCCCCTTGTTAGAATTTTTTATTTAACTGAATTAGCTAAAAAAAATAAAATTTATAATTGTTCTCCTATAAAATAATAAAATTACCTAAATTATAAACAGTTAATTAACTTGATGATTTATTAATAAAAGGGGTGATTTGTTATGAAATTAGAAATCTCAAGGGGTGGAATGTTATTTCCAAAGTCACAGGAGGCGATTCATATTTTAATCAAATCTCAGGAGGTATATTTGTAATTTATTCAAAAATTAAATTGATCCAACGTCGATTGTCATACTATTGAACTATTTTTATCTATATGGTCTATATGTTTTAAGAATAGACTGTCCATGTATTATATTATATATGTTATTGGATCATGTGATTACTTATGTTTGACAAACTCAATTTTTTGCATGCATATTTTTTTAAATTATAAATTTATCATATCAGATGAACGGTTCAGATCGTTAACATAAGTACAGATTAGTCCGGCAATGCTCAATATTCACCCATGAAGTTGGAATTTTCAACATTAATAAATACAAACTCGTATATTCATACCATATAGTAATTTTAATTCATTTAACTTTATTAAAAATAAAATCAATGTAATTATTTTAAAATTTTAGAATTTATTATGGCTTCGTTTGGAATATGGGTAGGCTTTTTAGTTTTTTAGTTATTTTAATTTGGAACTAAAAAGTCTCGTTTAGGATAAATATTTTGAATTTTTTAACTTTCATAAAAAAAATTAAAATAATTATGATTTGAATTTAATATTTTATCTTATTAATATTTTAATTTAATTTAATTTATTTTATTTTGACTACTTTAAATAAAAAATTCAAAAACCTTATATGCTGTGTAAAACATTTAGTCCTAAGGTCAAATCACTAATTACGGTTCAAATTTCACTTCTAGGTTGACGCAACAACTCCAGCAAAATTAGTGAAGTTAATTATTCAAAATCTCTCTCTTTAATTTAGCTTTAATTTAGTCTGATGAAGCTATTTTTGTTTGGATTTGTTGATTATTAAAGTACCATTTTAGCGACTCCCTTGGTGTTAATCTCCTAAACATCAATATTCATTTTAGATAGCATTATCATTTGGCTATTTAGTTGGGATTAAAAAAATACAAAATATATATATATATATATATATATTAAATAAGTTAATAAGACAAAATGTCATATCCAAATTATAATATCATTTCATTGTTTTTCCTCGCAAAAATAAAAAAACTAAAAATGCTAACATAAACGAGCTTTTTAGTCCAAAACTAAAAAAAACCTCAACTCAAAAAAGTCAACTAAAAAAGTTGTTGCCAAACAACAACTTAACCTCTTTTCAGTCTGCCATCTAAATTGAACTGTGTTGTTTGCACCCGTAAATTTTACTATATGTCATGTTTCAATGATTTGATCTGTTGATCTTGTTAACCTTTCCATATTTATCATTCTTGAAAAAAATTAAGTTCATTCAACAATCATAACCTCCTTATTTTATCTTGTTTGCCTCCCAAAAATAACTATTATCAGATCGAACTAATTTTTATTGAATGATACATTGGGAGAATTTTACAAAAATGAATAATTTAGATTATCAAAATGAGACTCATGAAAGTTTTTACGAGTCTAAACAAGACCCTCCAATCCAAAAGGGAGATTAGAAAGAAACCCAGTTCATCCAAAAAAAAAAAATATTTGTAAACCATAATGATTTAAATATGACCGACATTCTATTATAATTTTAAATTTATACCATATATCGTTTTTTTGAAATAAATTTGAAGACAAATTTATAACATGACATAAGTGTCTGTATGTATCTAAAACGAAAAGGCTTTCTAAAGTCAGACTCCAATCCCCATGAAGAGCTCATCTATTACGTTATCATTTTATTTTTCACACAATTATATCCTTAATAAGTTTCAAGCAGTGGCGGAGGCACATGGTGGCCAAGGGGTCACATGTCCCTCCTAGTTTTTTTTTTTTTTTTACACATGTATATAAGTAAAATTTTAAATAAAAACGATATTTAAAATAAAATGTCAAGGACATTTTTAACTTTATGAAAACAATAGTAATTGTTTTATTGAAAATGAAGTGACTATAACAAATTATATTTTTATGCACGAAAATTTTGTGAAAAAAATCTCAATATAAAAGTAATATTCATCATTATTGATATGCAAATATAATTAATCTCATTATATATATATATATATATATAAATTACTAGAGTGTTAGTTTTGTTTGAATGTGAAATTCATCCTTCATATGTTGCTTTACTATTGGTTGGTGATATCATATGTCAATAATAACATGATATCACTATTATATGAAATTTTTACTCAAATTTTGTAAAAATTTGATTTGTCTTACCACTATATAAATTATTTTAAGACTTAAATATATGACTTTTTTGTATTGTCCATAATATACTAGTTACACACAATACTTTCTTTTCAATTTTACTTAAAATTAATTGTAAAATTTTATGTGAAATACTTTTGTAATAATTTATTTAAGTTTTTGTACTTAATATTAATTCAAAAATTATTATTATCTTGTTATTGTTGGTTATGAAAAAAAAAATTAAAATTGTAAACAATAAGTATCCTTTCTAATTTAATTTCTTGGTTCCGCCACTGGTTCCAAGTGTTTACATAATCTCAAAAAATAAAGAAGGTATTGGAGAAATCATCAAACAATATTAATTGGAGAACAAACCCACGTTGTTTTGGACACATGATAATTTTTGTTAAAACTTTAATAACATACTTATTATTTATAGAATCAACATGCTTATTGCTACAAAATTACAAAATTAGAATGCATATTACAAAATTATAGATTAAACCAATACACATGATTTAACGATTTATGAATAATTGTGCCAATTTAGATACTACATACTGTGCAGATAAAATATGTTCTGTAAAATTATTTATAATATATATATATATAGAAAATAATGTTATAAATTTGTATTCATTTATTTCAAATCAAAAGAGCCTTTAGAAGTCTCTAACCCCAATCTTCAAGTAGGTTATTGATATGGCAATTTCTGCTAACCCTTCTGACTACCGAGCTACTCCTAACATTGCTAAATCTGTTGAGGAAGAGGATCATCTTATTCGAAGTACCAAGAAAATCAAGAGCTCTAACCCTACTGCATGCATCGAGGTTGAAAATGAGGTCGAAATGGCAACTGAAGCAAGGGGCGAAGAAAGTAACTCCCAAACTCCTGCCTTGCAAGAGAACATGCCAGCTAAATCCTTCAAGAAGGCTTTAACTACAGCACCAAATAGAGACTATACGTTTGATAGCAGAGTGGAGATACTCCCCTCTAATGAAGGAGATGAAGACCAAGAGGGAACAACTTCAATTGTTGTTTCTATCTTAGAGCACATGGGACTGCCTAAAGTGTCCCTCCTAAAGAAGCTGCTCCAAAAGATCAAGAAACCATGAGAGAATGCTCGAATCATTAAACTAATGGGGAAAAACATTGGCTATAAAATGCTCTGCAATAGAGTTAAAAACATCTGGGGACTCCAGGGTGAGTTCAATGCCATTGATTTGGGATGTAATTATTTTCTATTTAAATTCTCCCTACACGAGGATTATTCTAAGGTTTATACTGGGGGACCTTAGGTGATTATGGACCACTATCTCACTGTTCGAAGGTGGGAGCCCAATTTCAAGCCTTCGGAAGCCATTGAAATCACAATCACAATTTGGGTTCGGTTTTTAGAGCTTCCGATTGAGTATTATCAAGACAAGGTGTTGTTTGTAATAGCCAAAACCGTTGGTAAGCCTTTGAAGATAGACTGGACAACAGCCATGGCCACAAAAGGAAAGTTTGCCAGGATCTGTGTTGAGATAGATCTCACCAAGCCACTGAAACCCAAATTTGTTCTAGAAGATAAATGTTATAACATTGAATATGAATCACTTCATTCCTTTTGCTTTCTCTGTGGACGTATTGATCATTGAAGGGAAGTTTGTCGATTCAAAGTGCCCCATCCACAACCGGAGAGTGACAATCTAGCCGTTTTTGGTGAAAATACCAATCGCACACCCACTATAGTCCCTAACGGTGACCTGTAACATAGGGAAAATGCAGAGGAAGAGTTTGGGCCTTGGATGCTTGCAACAAAACAAGGGCCGATCCGGTACAGGAAACACCATGACCCAACTGGCTGAATTACAAAGTCTAACCAATTCAAATACCTTGTGGAAGACCATGTAGGCCACGGTGAACACTCAAGGGGGCGAAAAACCAATAGAGCAGGGACTGAGAAAGCCTAGAATACTCACTCTAAACAGATAGGCCCAAGTCAAACCTAGGATACCGAAGGTAAATGAAAGGCAGGTCAAATTCAAATTAAAGATCTTGAGCAAGGCAACCAAGTCAAGTCTCAATCAATGGTCTTTCCATCTGGTGCAAGTTCAGTAAAACCTGACAAGGAATCGTATGAAGAGATATCAGATATGGAGCAAGAAAAGGGAAATGGAAGCACTAAAGAAATACAACAGAAATATGCAGAGACTGACATAGATTCTGTCTTGGAAATCAACAAGCAACAAGAGGACTCTACCATGGTTGAGGCTAACCCATCACACACCCAAGCCAGCTTATCTAAAGTAAACACAGCTGAAGGAACCAACGACAAAGAGCACTTGAAGAAAGAGAGAGAACCAATAGACCCAAGAGGCTGGGAAAATGGAAAATGAGGGAATGCTGCTTCCAGAGGGCTAGAGATTAGATGTGGACCAACATCTAAGGCACAATAGTGCGGTGGGATTGCTACTAGAACCAGAGAAGCTATTCACCTACACTGCTGGAAAAATGATTTTTAGTGGCGTTTTTAAAACGCCGCTATATGTCTGAAAAACGCCGCTAATTCCTTCAGTGACGCTTACCACCAAACGCCGAGGACGCGGCCGTCGCTGTAAGTTTAAGACGCTTTAAAAACGTCGTAAAATTAGCATAGGCGGCGTTTTTATAAACGCCGCTAAATGTGACAGCCAACGGTAAAATGACGTCACACAGGCATTCAGCGACACTTCAAAAACGCCGTAATAGCTTTTTGTTATGTTCAAAAAATAACTACAATGGCGTTTTGTAAAACGCCGCAATAGTTTTTCTTTTCTTTTTTTTTCTTTTTTTTTTTTTTTTTTAACTACTACTTTTGTGAGATTACTGAATATGATCATTTGATTGATTCTCAATCATATCATGAAAAAGCTTCTACATTTCATAATGGTTACATGATCAACGAACTTCTGTTAATAACAAGAAGAGTAGTTACATGAAGTATGAAAACAAAGAGGGAAAAAACAAAAAACAAAAAACAAAAAAAAGGTAAATAACAGAAACAGAGAGAGAGAGAGAGAGTACAAAACTTTCAGATTTGATCAAACTATTCTAAAACCCTAATTTTTTGAGACTTGAAAAAACCATTTCCTTAATAAGGCGGGAAAGATTATGAGGCTGCAATTTTCTCAAACAGGCCCAACCTATTATCAGCAAGTCTAGACTTGTATGCAGATTTTTTGTATTCAAACCATGTAAACTCTTTGTACAAGCTGTCTTCTCCTTCCATGAGTGAAGGCAATGGGGCTATCTTTTCACTCAATGGTGGTCCTCCAAAATATATCATTGAAACCCTTGATTTCAAACTGTTCGCTATAACTCTATGCCTTACACTTTTAAACCTCCCATTGGTCATCACCTGCAAAACCGACCAGGCACATTTCAAAACCAAAAAAATTACCCACTAGCGCAATTCAGAAAATTAAACAAACAGCAAAAAGGTTTGAGTATAAAGAATGTGTAATTCATGAGGAGCAACATGAAAACCTCTAAAGCATAGTTTTCCAGTCAAACAATTCTCTAGCTCGAACCCCCAGATAGACTATTTTGCTGAGCTTATAATCGATTTACAAATATGTAATTTCAATCCAAGAAACCTCTATAAGACAGCGCCAAATTGGATCCAACTCTGCATAGTAAACTCCGAATACCTACAATCACTGTAAATCACAGGAAATCACAAATATCAGTTAAGCTCAACAACTACTATCAATAGTCAAACTTAAAATATCTCAATTTACAATTTATTCCAGAGTTTAATCCCTTTGCCACTTGGATAACTATGACTTTTCAACCAGCTAGACTCAAAGTAGGTATTTAAAAAAATAATAAGAAATAAGGCTTCCATCTTCTTTAATCACATTGTTTATGCATATTTTTAAATGCATTGTTTATTCATATAAGGTGAAAATAGGGACCTAGCAGTGAAGCAGATTGTATCAAACAAAACACATTCTCATACATTGTCTAAAGAATGTATTAATTTTCAACCTTTTGGGAAGGAGTGTAATGACTGAAAAGAAATAGACATCATATATGTGGAAGAAGTGTACCTGGTTACTTGAGCAAAGAACCAATCTTATTCATCTGAAGAAAAAATTGCAGAAAAAATTTTTAAAAAAAAATTTTAGGTGGAACAAATTTTAGGTGGGAAGGAGTGTGATGCTGGGAAATTGTAGGGCCAGCTCTGGACCTCAATATTCATCTGAAGAAAAAATTGCAGAAATTTCTTATTCACCTTAAAAAAAAACTCCCTATATTTATGTTATTTATATCAATAAAAATGCTGTAAGCACAGAAACTTTTCATAGAAAAGTGCATGAAATGTAGTGTTAGCAGCAATGCATTCATCTAGGTGGAACATGGCCCCATACAAGAGCGCAGTGCTACCACTTACACATTATTTTCATCCGGTACAGAATTAAGATAGATAAAAACCGGACCGAAAACCTTTTTTCCATATGTCACCAGGTTCAAATTTTACTATAAGATCTGGTCCGGCATAATGAGAAGTGACAAATATCTGATACACATGCAATTTTGATCAAGATTATGTATCAATTGGAGATAATCACCAAAAGCATTAATACAAATTAGTGAAATCAACATGGATCATGTAATTATTTGAAAGTAAAAATGGGTATGGGTTGTCACTTACAGCAAGGGTTGTTGGGTTGACATGGGAGGTTAGGTCTTGTTTGAAGGGTCCACCGGTTCGGAACTCATTGCTGGGTGTGATTTGCCAGAACCCCACAGGCGGGTCAAAGCATATCCACCCGTGAACCTGATTATCTTTGTCCTCAGTTGAGTATTGGTACTTGTCATCCACCTGCACATCAGGAATGAATCAACATCTAAAACAATAGATGTAGCATTGCAATTAATGTCACATGGAGACAGGATCCACTATGCTCATCTCCTAGTTCTCTATTCCAAACTTCATCTCTACCACATGATTAGAATCAATGAAATTAGGTTTGAAAAAAAATAGAAACAGAAGATCTCGTGTGAGTTAGAAGCACCACCATAATCATCATTCACAAATTGTAAAGAAATAGTCATTTTGTAAGAAGGGTAAAGGAGGAAGATCATTTCATTCCATTCTATTTCGTTCTAGTGAACTAAACACTACATTCCTAGTAAATGAAAAGATAAAACGATATATTTGGGAGAAGTAATGCTATGTTTGCTTTATTGGAATGAAAGTAGAATGTAACGGGATGTTCATTCCTTGGTCTCTTAATGGAATGACCTATCACTCATCCAAACGAACCAAACACTACCTGAGAATTTGTTATAGAAGAAATGGCATGGAATAGTGAGAAATAATTTAATATTACCATTTAGGACTACTATATTTACAACCTATATATGTTGCTTTCATGTGTTATTGTGGGTCCTATTATTTTTAAACATGATGAATTATATACGTATATATGATATTTCATGTGTTCTGTTTTAACCAAGGAAAAAAGCTAAGCACCTTGGGCTCATCTGGGGGATCATACTGCAGAATCCAGTCCTATTAGTAGAGAAGACAAAGAAAATGAATCAACATGAACTATTATAGATTCCATCTTGAAATGAAATAGTTCAGTCATAACAATTGGTACTTTTCCAGTGTTCCTTGTAGACAATTTTTGCAACCTTTTCATACATCTCATGGTAGTAAATTAGATGCTTGTAAACAGTTTTATACAGAGTTAACTGAAATAAATAGAAAAATAAAATTTCACAGCAATGCCAACTAACAGCAGACATCACCATGGCATGCTTGGCAGAATTAATTTCATTTATCATCTAAAGGTGCAAAAGTTTTTAACTGCTATAAATCCCTTCCTCATTTTTTTCTTTCTGTTTGGGGTTGAGGACTATCATTGCTGGCATACCATATTCAACACCAACAAGCAAAAGAAAGTAACATACCACTGCAGGAATATCAAGACCGCGAGCAGCAACATCAGTACATAATAAGATGCCCTTCTCTGCTTTGCAGAAGTCAAAAAAAGTGGATGTACGTCTCTGCTGCTTTTGCTTTTCCATGGATATCAAAGCAATCTACATGAATGTATCTGAGAAGTTCAGAGTGGAACTTGACTGAGTTACATGAAGAGAAGAAAACCATCACTTTCTTTGAGAGATTCCTCTTCAAGAAGGAATACAAAAGAATAAATCTCTTGGCACTTGGCACAACACAATAGCCTTGCTGCAGCCCTTCATTAGTGACCTATAATAGCAGACATCTTATCAGGTTCTAGAAGCGGGGACTGAAGAAAATCACAACACACTGAATAAATTCCAACGATTAATTTACCTTCTTCCGTCCATCATCCACATCAATATAGACAGGAGTTGTTTAAAACGATAACCGAGCAAGATCCTCAACCTGAAAATTTATAAATATTTCGGCTTAAGCTTCCGTAAACACAGAATTTATAATTTTGGTGTTGGAAACACTTGCAATGTTCAAGCAACAAAATTAGGAAAGTCTTATCAGAATTTTATTCACTGTGAGAGTTTCTATAAAGAAAAGAATTCAGAGATATTGATAAATAAAAAAAATATTGAGTTCAAAACAATGAATGTTTACAATCTAAATAAACAAAGGAAACAATAAAAGCATGTACAGAAATACATTCTTAGTCTAACAAATGTGTTACGTACAGGTTCTAACAAATGTGTTACGTACAGGTTCTAAACGTACTTTATTTTATCTCTTTTCATGCTGCAACTTATATTAGTATCTGTTACGTCCTACAAAACATTCTATTCAATTTATAGACTTCGCTCAGTATTAATTTATCTCTTTTCACCCTTAAGAGCCTGAGACTAGAACAACAATTATATCCTGTTTAAAATCTATTATATCTTCACTTCTCTCCAATTTTATACAGAACAAGGATCTAATATGAAATCTATATTGGTATCACAATCAATAGTGCATTGAGCCATTAAATATTCAAAGCAGAAGTACTGAATAATAAATGTTAAACAAATAAAGCTCCAAAAACAAACAATAAATAAATGAAGAAACTCATCTCAGTCATTGCACTAAGCACTGAAGAATATTTTTCTAACAAAGGAGATTTACAAACCTGCCCCACTGCTCCAAAATATGATTAAAAGATTGTTTTCTGGTGAGCGCCAATAGACACCATGCAAAGCTGCTGGAAAGAGGTCACAAGCACCCAAAGCATAAATAATGAGAGCATTCATTCCCAGCCACTAAAGCACCATTGTGGGCTTTTTAACCTGGTTGACATCAACCTGCATAAAAAATATATATCAAAATAAACCCACAGTAATTCTTTGTATATTTATTCATTTATCAAGAAAAGAAAGTCCAACTCTGCCATATGTTAATTCTAAAGCCCACCCTCAAACTTGCATCTGAGTGCTGAGTTCTAAGTTTGTTCCTATGAAACTAAGTTAATGGTATTCCAAGGGATAACCAATATGAGTTTGTCTTATGTTAATGTTATACCAGAATAGCTGTGGTAGTGTTGGATTGGAATCGCGGGGCACAAAAACTGAAGGATCATTTTGAAATTATGATGTTACTGGTTATTATCCGATAGTTCAGGATTTAACAGGTAAATAGAATGCGATTAACGCTCTGTTTGTTTTGTCAAAAAAGAAAAAAGGGATGACCAATATATAATTTACAAATATGTCCTCAATTGGAATGAGTGAGTTCATCTAATTGCATTATTAAAATTGTTTACTTGGTCAATCATAAAAAGAGATATCTATTACTGAGCCTTTCTTCTTCTTCTTTTCCTTGACAAGAAAGGTAGGAGCGGCGACCGGCAAGTGCCCAAATTTGGGGGTGACCACAGTAACCGCTACCTTAGAGTCGGCTCAACGATACAGGCAACTTAGCAGTCCACCTAAGGCCACCAAAAAATTTTCAATACATCAAAAATAGTGAAAATGATTCAATTTTAGGGCTTCGCATCATCTATCTATCCCCCTTTGACAGAAGGGGGATAGATGATTCGAAACCCGATTTGGGAAATTCATGAAAGATGTAGGAAGTTGGAGTGGCAGTTAGTTACAGGTAATTCATATTTGTTAACTGTCCAATTTCAGGTGGGATGGGTCCACTTAATACATTTTGAGCCAAATTCCTGCACCAGGAAATATGATCAGTAAATCAATCAAATAAAAGTAATTGAAAAAAACCCAAAAAAGAGTTTCTAAGAAAGTGATCACTTACAAGTTTTGCAGTTCCTTTAACATGAATAGTTCATTGGGAATTTCACCAGAAATGTCAAGAGCATATATCTTCCTGAGTCAGATGAAAATCAAAACATACTTTTTATACCATACTGTTAAGAAAGTATTGGCATGGAAAAATAAAATTAATGATTAAAAAGTATGCCTAGTTTAGTGTCTAGGAAGATGGAACACTTTGGTTCTGGTTTTAAAAAATAAAGAACAGTAACGAACGGTTTAGTTCACGATTTGACCCTCTCGGTTCTTATTCTGAACTGAACCGTTCAGTGTATATATTTAGTTTGAGAGTATATATATATATATATGAACCTTTTAGTTGGCTCATTAATTGTTTTGAGTGTATTTTGTGTTGAAAGTAGTGACTTTAAAAAATGTATTTTGCACTAAAATTGAGCTGCTAGAATTGATTAATTTTGAATTGTCCATAACTGGAGAATCAAACCAAACCAAACCAAATAAGTTTTCTCCTTTCGGTTCTATAGGTTCCAACAGATCAATTTGATTCCAAAATTTCTAAAATTGTTGAAATCAGTATTCGATTTTGATTCAGAATCAAATCGAACCAAATCGTGTACACCACCATGTATATAGGAAGTACAAAGAAAATGATGAGGGAGGAACTGACAATCTGGTGACATGGCAGGTAGTGCCAGCACAGTGGCAGGCAATTTGGGGATTGGTAGAATCAGGAGCCCAGGTTGCATTCTGGGTGCAGGGATCAACACCACTGAAATTCAACTTTGTTCCCAAATTCCAGTGACTAATTATCTTGTTCGGTGCTTCCACTGACCCAACAAACAAAACAAAAATACAAAAAAAAAACATTCAAAACAATTTACGATAGTCCACAATCATTGTGCAAAAAAACCATTCACACATAAATATGAATTTGACTTTTCTCATGTAATGAATGACTCATCATATGATAGACAAATGCAATTAACTGCCCTGGCACCATCTGGAAGGTGCTGGACATGTCTCTGTCATGGAAACCACTACATTATATCACAAATGATGATGTATAATATATTTGTGTCTCTGTTTTTCTTCTCTGAAAAAAGACAACAACAAACTTTTACAACACACACACTAAAAATAAAGGAAAAAGAAAAAGCCCGTGTGAGACAACAAACCTGCTTTTTGATCTTGGAGTTAGGCACTGAATCTCAACCTGCAGAAGAAAGATGATAAAGTTCTTGTATCAAATGAGGGGTTAAAACTAAGAGTTTTATTTGCTAAAACCAAATGAAATGTAGTGTTAGCAGCTGAAAGCATCTTTACCTGTGATTCTACATTGGCACATACAGCATAATACTTTCCCAAACCTGACATGAAAATGGAAAAAAGAGAAAAAAGAAAAGAAGAAATCAAATGATTTCATAAATTGTATATGGAATTGGCATGTAACCACCACAAAAGTAGATTAACAGCAAACACTCATTTTCTATAAACGTGGGCTGTCCTAGTTCAAGAACAAGAACAAAAAGTCAAGGTCCTCTTGATAGTAAGTTTACGGGTTTTGTCAGGATGACCAACAAAACTAATCCCTTCACTAAGAAAGCTAACAAATCAATCTCAATACACACTTATCAGCAGCCACAGAGTCAAGCAATTAATCTAAAATAGCTATCTACGAACATTTTACATCAAGTTAGGAAAACTACAAATATAAAAATAAAAAAGTTGTCCTTTCCCTTATCAAGTAAGAATGTCAATGCAGTATCAGTTTTCATAAGACATTGAAAGCAATGAATTCTTTGAGGTAGAAGGTTCAACTTACCAGTCAAGCCAAACATTGGACCTCATACTTTAAATCCTATTAACTATTAGGTACTTCAAATAAAGCTAGTAGGCATTAACTCACACAACTTTGAGGTAACATCGGCAAACTAAATTCTTAATTATGGATCTGTGCAGTAAATAGACTGCTTCCAGAAAATAACAGTAGCATGGAAAAGTTTTCTTTGTCCATGATGACCAAATGGGAAGAAAAACCAAAGTAAAATTCATTGAGCCAAACAATAAATAGCAGTATCAGCCACAATAACAGACATTACTTGGAGAAGAGATTGTTGATGGTGGAACAAATGGAGAAGGGGCAAATGGTGGAGATCCAGGGCAGGATTTCCCAGTAACTGGTCCACATAGATTTATGTTATTAGCAAAACTGCAGAAGGTACACAAAAAATTAGCATAGCATTTTACATCAATCATTCAAGGACACTACAGAACAACATTCTCTTTAACAAGAAACCTGATGGGAGTGAATAGTGAAAACGAGCCACTGTCTGGAATAGGTCCAGATAAGGATGATTATTCAATCAATACATAGAGATACATATATAAATTCATATATATACTTGTATAGAGAGATTTTTAGGAGAAAAAAATTTTCCAAAAAAAAGTACAGATAATGTGTACGTAGAGAATAAGATTGTGCGAGAGAAACAGAGATCCAGAGAGATTGAGAGATCGAGAGAGAGGGAGACACAGACAGAGATCGAGAGAGAGAAGAATCGACGAAACTGAGATTAGATTGAAATCAAAATCGAAATCGAAATGGAAATCGTGCATATGGTTAGTAGACGATGCAGATGCAGATGCAGATGGTGATGGCGGTGGCGGTGGAGCTTTGAAATCAAAATCGTTCTGAGATTGGATCGACCGAATGATGAATCACCGAGCTGAAGAAGGTTGAATCAAGTTGAAGGAACTGAAGGGTTTAGAGAGAGAGAGAGACATACAGAGAGCGAGTGAGAGACTTGAGGGATCGGTTTCTCTGAGGCTCTAGGGTTTCTCAGATTCAAATAAGTCGCGAGAGATTTGAGTGTTTGAAGAGAGAGAGACACACTGAAACACATTTGAAGGCGCTTTTCAAACGACTTCATTACCTAAACGGTACCGTTTTAATCAAAAATAAAATGTGACGTTTATAAAACGTCGTTAAATATTAAAAATAGTGGCGTTTAAAAAAACGCCGTTAAATAAACGCCGTTAAATCATATATTTCCTGTAGTGCTAGTTGCTTTCGTCTGGTGGATATAACAAGTACGCCTGAAAATAGAACCAAGTTGGGGGGACAACCTGTCTCGCCCATCCCACTCGATCCAACTAGCCTCCCTCAGATCAATGGAGGACGACCATCGGAGGATCCGTAGAATAGTTACGAAGTTTGCAAACAGAGACCCCCCAACATTTCCTTTTATGGATTTGCTACGATTATTGTTTTGGAATTGTCACGGAGCCGACAATAATACCTTCAAGTGCAATTTGGTGGAAATCATTAAGGCTCTCAAACTTGAGATTCTACTCCTAATGGAAACTAAAATAGCATTTAGCAAGATGAACAATTTCTTCAACAGACTTGGCTTCACTGCCTCGACTATTGTTGATCCAGGAGGAATAGTGGGAGGCATATGGATAACATGGAATACAAATCATGTGAGCGTGAGAGCTTCTAATGTTAGCTCACAAGCCATCCATGCCATAGTTCATAAGGAGGACTATGAGGGATGGGTACTGGCAGCTGTGTATGCTAGTCCGAATCCCATACTTCGCGATCAACTGTGGGATAATTTAGAAAATGTGGCAGAGAACATGGACAGATCTTGGCTTGTTGTAGGGGACTTCAATGACTATGCTAACTAGCGGGAAAAAAGAAGCTTCTCTCTTAGTAACAACACTGGAAGGGTTCAGAAATTCCTAGATCGTGTGAACAATTGCAATCTTATTGATCTGGGTAGTTTTGGACCCCATCTAACTTGGACTAACAACAGGCTAGGGTTGGTGAATACTATGGAAAGACTTGATAGAGCAATGTGTAATGAGGAATAGAGGACCTTGTTTCCTGAAGCAATTGTGCAAGTTCTCCCCCAAACCTATTTTGATCTTTTGTAGGAGAAGGTTCAAGAAAGGAGTTGGAAAATTCGAAGATCTTCGAAGATCCTTGAAGAACAGCTTCGAATTCTCTAGAAGATGATGAGAGGCGTAGATTCTTTAATAGTCTCAACTTAAGGACACAAAAGTAAAGGAGATGATGGAGATAAGTGATTGGGTGAAGAAGAAGGCAAAGTGGCTAGAGAGAGAATAATGGCAAGGCTCTTCCATGGATCTCCCACTTTCACTCTCAAGGTTGATAATGGAGAAGGGAAATTAGTTCTTTCCCAAGAGTTGAATCTCCAAAATCTATCCCTTGTAAAGCTATGGGTGTGTGCTATTTATAGGCACCTCATGATGTAGGATGGAGCCCATGTGCAAGGCACATGGGGAATATTCTCTCTAACCACCTTGTTTGAAGAGATGACCTCTCCGAGAATGAGGAAAACCCCGAGGAGGAGATCAACCTCTCGGCGAACCCTTCTTCATAGCCACACCTAACCAATGATCCCCAATCATCCCAAAGGGTCAGGGGTAGTCCTAGAGAACGTCCTGCCGCAAATATTACCGAGTCTCAGGGACCCCCTAGATCGTGCCACCTTGACCCGGGTATAGGCTAGTTTAACCGAAGAGTGAATTTATCTCCACTCACCGTCCTCGGGATCGGGTCCTTTGTTCAGAATCCATTACGCCCATGGTTCTGGTCCGCAGATCCCGGAAAGCTCCGAGCCCGCAAGTGTTCTGGGACTCATTGATGGAGCGGCTTCTGAATTGCGTCTGAATCCGTTCGAAGCCAAGTGCTTCGGATCTCTAGATTCGTGGGTCCGAATCCTTTCAAGCCCGAGTGCCTCGGATCTCTAGGCTTGCTCAATACATTTTCCAGTCCGAGCTCGAGTAAGTCTCTAAGTTCGTGAATCCGAACCCTTTCGAGGCTTAGAGCGATTCAGCGTGTTTGATGGCGATAAATCCGGGCCCACCAATCTTGGACTTGCGATAAATTCAGGCCCACTAACCTTGGACTATTGGGCCTAATTAATTTAGTGGACTCAAATTAGCTCCTCTTACATATGCCCCTTGCATGTGTGAGAAATTGTAGTTTTTCCGGACATGCATAATTTCAGCCATGCTTCGCATTACGTCTTCGGGAATATTTGGTCTTTACAGAGTCCATGAATAAAGCCGAGGGCTCACCGTAATTTACAGATAAAATCAACAAGTAACATTAAAAAAAAAATAATAATAAATAAATAAATATCTTTTTTTTTTTGTGAATTTTTTTTTTAAAAGAAAACCAGAACTTGAATTATTCTCCACCAACCAAACCTAGACATTTAATTCATACAGCACCAATTAAATTGCCAAAGAAAATAATAATAATAATTCTTTTCCTTGAGAATAAACAAATCAGAAAAGCTGACCCCCCTTTTTTTATTCTAAAATGTAACCAACCAGCAAAACTTATATTTATTTATTCTGAGAGGTCTAACATCCAAACCCATTTTTGTTTCTCCTTCTAAAAACGTGAAACCCACTATTCTTCTTTCTTCAAATTGAAAACCCGTAACTGCTTGGGCCCTTATATATATATATATGCAGAATATTTAAGAGGACATTCCATGTATCACACCTCTCCTTTTCTATTTAAGGAAAGGGGTAGCAACCCTAATCAATAGCCACTCACCTTTTCTATAGCTCATTTCTTTTTATTTGTTGCACAGCGGCGCCTCTCTCTCTAGATCAAGAGACCAACCCAGCTATTCTCTTTTTTTTTTTTTTTTTCTTTCTTTAACAAATCGAGGCTAATGTTGTGCGCTCCTTCAACAAACCAGAGGCTCTATTTCACCATCGGTGCTTTACTTCGGCTTAGCGATGCAACTCCTCAGAGATCCAGGCATATCGGAGCTCGATTTCGCCGACCAATGCCGACGAGACTCATCTGCGACACCACTACTGCTGCTACAGTTGGCCAGCTCCGACAACAGCTCTGCTGCGGTATCACGGTTGTTGCTTGCTTGCGGGCTCAGTTCGCACCTGCCCTGCGCGCAACCACTAGCTCGCACGACTTGCGTGCCTTGTGTCCGACATCTGCGACCTCACTGTTGCTACCAGTCGCGACCAACCAGCGCTGGCCACACCGCCCACTCAACGCGGTGTTGGCCTGCCCAGCATCCTTCTAGCCCACTGTTCATGTCGTGGCTCCGGACGCCAATGACGCTGCGACCCAAAACGCCACCAGCTCGCGTTATCACCAGCCCAGTACGTCACTGACCAGCCCTTTGTCAACGCTGGTTGTGCCGCTTGTGATTGATAACTTGGCTCCTCACTGCCGCGACTTCGCCTCCTGCTCCGACTGTTCAGCGCCACCCACACACGCCGCCCACTCAACGCGTCGTGTGTGGTTTTGCCTAGTGCAATCTCGGCGATATTTTCAGAGTTTGGACCACATAGATTTTGGTTTCGCTTGCACACCCATTAGCTCTAGCCGTGATTAATCAATGCCGACCACGTCGCCGACTCAACGCGGCGATGGTCTGCCCAGTTCATTTCTCACCCATTGTTCGTGCGAGAGATACGTGCTGCCACCGACCTGTTCTTACTGTCTTGGGCCATTTTTAGTGCTTGGTTCGGTCTATTTCTTGCTTCTATAGTGCTTGCTCCTGCCCATTTTTTTATTTCTTCAAAACTGATTCAGATCTGTAAACTGTTTTCTGCCAAAACCCTCTTCTTATTCTTCTTATATTTTTGGATCTTTATGCTCATGAGCTTGGATTTGTGAAATACATATTTGGAATTTTGCAATCTTGCCTATCCCCACTGATTTATTATTACTATTGGAAGTACCCACAACACTATTTTGTTGATTTGAGAATGATGAAGCATTTATCATACTCTGTTGTTTATTTTCTTTGATTCAAAGGAGATGAACCTTTGACAGGCGAACTTGTGAGCTTGTCGTTACATACTCTTTGAATTTGATGTCTGAGGGGATGAATTTGTTTGTCCGAGGGGATGAATAAAGAAATAAACAATTGATGCCAAAATTATGTTTGAGCATTGTTGTTTTACGTCGGCTTGAGAGGAACCGACCCGAATAGACAAAACCTTGATTGTTGCATTTTTATCAACTTGCTGAGAGAAGTAGAATTGTTGTAGCTTAAGTAGACCATTATTATTTGTTGATGTTGCCCCATTCTAAAAATGCCTGAATCATGATCTGAAATTGATGTTGCTCATCTCATTTGTTGGTTTTACTATTTCAGGTAAATAAATTTTTGTGCGAAATCTACGACCCCGAGGCGTTCAGAATCTTCACTAATGAGAGCAAGGGCTATCCTTCGAAAGTCTGAAGATTCTGAACGCTCCCTCTGGACGGCAACCGAGTCTACCAAGCTTGCACCAATAGAAGTAAAGATTGTCTCTCAGAAGGCCGAGCAGAAGCAAGGCTGTCCCTTAGAAGTTCGAGCGGAAACAAGGCTGTCCCTCAGAAGTCCAAGCAGAAACAAGGCTGTCCCTCGGAAGTGCGAGTGGATGTGCACTTCTATTTCGACAGCTAATGGAAGCAAAGGCTATCCCTTGGGAGTTCGAGTAAGAGTCCACTTTACTTTGAAAAGAAAGATCCTCTGCAAGGCAATTGAGTCTACCAAGCTTGCATGAACAGAAGTAAAGATTGTCTCTCAGAAGTCCGAATAGAAGCAAGGCTCTCCCTCAGAAGTTCGAGTAGAAACAAGGCTGTCCCTCGGAAGCCCGAGTGGATGCGCACTTCTACTTCGGCAGCTAATGGAAGTAAAGGCTATCCCTCGGGAGTTTGAGGAGGAGTCCACACTACTTTGAAAAGAAAGATCCTCGGAGTTCGTATTGATGAATGCAAGGGCTGTTCTTCGGACCTGCACTAATAAGAGCAAGAGTTGTCCTTCGGCAGTTCAAATGGAAGTAAGACTGTCCCTCAGGAGTTTGAATAGTAGTACACACCTTACTTTGGCAAGAAGATCCCTTCTGATAGGCCATCGAGTCTCGAGGGCTATTCTTCGAAAGTCTAAGTAGGAGAACACACTCTACTTCAGCAAGGAAGATCTTTGACACTCTTTGAAAGTCTGAGTGGAAGAACACACTCTATTTCAGCAAGAAAGATCCTTGAGGCTCGCATTGATGGAAGTGAGGTTTGTTCTTCGAAAGTCTGAGTGGGAGCACACAATTTACTTCAACAAGAAAGATCCTCAAAACTTACATTGATGGAAGCAATGGCTGCTCTTCGGAGGTCCGAGAGGGAGCACACACTGTTTCACCAACTAATGAAGAAGGTTGTCTCTCGAAAGTCCGGGTGGGAGTACACTTTACTTTGACAAGAAAGATCCATCCTGGCTAGCAATCGAGTCTACCAAGCTCATACTAACGGAAGTAAAGATGTTCTCTGGAAATCTGAGTGGAAGCAAAGTTATCCCTTGGAAATCCGAATCTTCTTGATACTGTGCTTCTCAACTGCTATCAAGCCTAAAATAAGAGCCTCATACTCGGCTTCATTATTCGAGCAATGAAAATCCAGTTTATAAGACAAATATAACTTTTCCCCACTTTTGCTTGTAAGGACTATCCCGGTTCCTCCTTTACCTCTGACTGCTGCTCGTTAAAGCTCAATGTCCAAAAGCTTTTCTCGGAAGCCATAGCTGCATGCACGTCTCCTCTTAATTCTTCATTCACTGGTTCATAGTCACCACTTGGAAATTGGGCAAGGAGATCGGCTAAGGCTTGGCTTTTGATTGCCTTGGGAGCTACACATGTGATCTCGAATTCACCCAGTGCTAACAACCATCTTGCCACCTTCCCGGTTATAGTAGGTCTGCTGATGAGGTATCGGATTGGATCACTCCTAGTAACAATCTGAATCTGATGTGCTAAGAAGTAATGTCTGAGCTTTTGGGCAGTGAATATCAAAGCTAAGCAATGTCTCTCTATCGGAGTATATCCAACTTCTGCTCATCGAATCTTCTGGCTGATGTAATACACCGGACGTTCTGCGCCGTCTACATCATGAACCAATAATGCCCTTATGGACTCGGGGGTTGAGGTTAGGTACAACATTAGAGGGACCCCGAGCTGCGGGGCTATCATGGTCTGAGGCGAGGTCAAGGCCGCCTTGATTCCCTCGAAGGCCTTTTGGTGCTCTTGGTTCCACTCGAACTTGGCATCTCCTTTTAACAATGAGCCGAAAGGGGCAGAGATCTCTGCAAGTGCTAGGATAAACCTCTGAATATAAGACACCTTCCTGAGGAATTTCTTTAACTCCTTCTGAGAATGCGGGGGAGGCATTGCTCTGATAAATTTGACCTTGTCTTCATCTGCCTCGATACCATGCCTGTGTACAAGAAACCCGAGGAACTTCCCGGTCGTCACCCCGAAAGCACATTTGAGAGGATTCATCCTCATTTTGAATTTCTGGCACCTCTTTAATACCTTCTCAAGGTCTCAGAGGTGGTTCTCTTCTTTCTTGGATTTCACCACTAGATCATCAACATAATCTTCCACTGGATCATGTCATGAAAGATTGCAGTCATAGCCCTTTGGTAAGTTGCTCCGACATTCTTGAGTCCGAAAGGCATGACTGTATAGAAGAAGTTTCCTAGAGGTGTTCTAAAAGCGGTCTTTTCTGCGTCCTTTTCAGCTATCTTAATCTGATTGTATCCGCTGAATCCATCCATGAATGAGAACATCTGGTGTCCCGAGGTGGCATCCACGAGGGTGTCAATGTGAGGTAAAGGGAATTCATCCTTCGGGCAAGATTTGTTCAAATCTCGAAAGTCCACACATACTCTGATTTGACCATTCTTCTTCTTTACTGGCACTATGTTTGCCAACTACGTGGGGTACTGTATTGGCCGGATGAAACCAGCCTGTTGAAGTTTTTCAATCTCCTCCTTAATCTTCTCTTCGAGATCTGGATGATACTTTCGAGCAGCTTGCTTGATTGGCTTGGAGTTTGGGAACACATCAAGATAATGAGAGACTAGGTCAGGATCTAGTTCAGGCATTTCCTTATATGACCAAGCAGACACATCTGAATACCGGCTTATCAACTTTAACAACTGTTCCCGCTTGTCTGGGCTGAGGCTCGAACTTATGAATATCGGCCTCGGTGCATCTTGTCCATCACTTAGATCTATTTCAATAAGTTGTTCGGACTGAGGCTTCGGCCCATCTTGCATGCATTCTGGAGCCACTTCAGGCTTTATCACTATGTCATTGTCAGGAGGCTCCTCTTTTGACTCGGAGTCGGTGACTGAAGAAATCGACTCCCCGCACCTTCATAAATAGTACACCATCTTGCCCCCTTCTCGGACTTTCATCACCTTCCGAGGAATAGGCAGACTTTCTGGTCTAGAAATCGCTCGTTTACTTGATTCTGCCCTTGGCTCCTTGTCATCTTTGATATCCTCCCAACGAGGAATTTTGACCCCCCGAGGCTTAGAGGTGGTGGGAACTTCTTCGACGGCCAGTTCGGTGAAGTAGATGGCATCAGAATAATGAGTTTCATGGATCTGGAAAGGCCTTTCTGTATTTAGTCTTAACACACTGATGATAACTTGACGGTACTGCCCCATATCTATGCATCCAGGTCCTCCCTAGAATGATGTGATAATTTGCCTCGGAGTCGATAATATGGAACTTGGTGGCCGAGCGAATCTCTCTGACGGCCAAATCAACTGTTACACATCCTATAGTAACTCTTCTTTCTCCACCGAAGCCAGTGATGACTATCGGCTGTTTCACAATGCGCTCTTCAGGGATTCCGGCCTTTTCTAGAGTAGCGCGAGTCATAATGTTGATAGAGGCTCCGCTATCCAGAAAGGCCCTTTTGAACTCAACCCCATTAATAAAAACAGTCACGTAAAGCGAGCGGTTGTGAGAAAAAGGGATACTTCCGATCAGTCTCGGAGAAAGTAATGGCACTAGATTGCTCTTTTGCCTTCCTCGGAAGAGATTCCTCGGTCGACATGCGTTCCTCATGGTGTGCCTCAGCTATATTGATGATAGACTTGGTGATTTCTGTTCTTGCCTCCCTGGAAAGTCCAAGCTGGTCGAAGAATTGCTTGAACTTTACACAGTCTTGCAAGGTTTTGGCATAGTGATCCGGATCTTTTTCCACTCTTAGAGGCTCGTAGTTAACCATCTCCTCGGTCTCTTCAAAATAAGATGCCACATAAACATGGTGTCCTCCTCTTCCGTAGTACTCTTCTCCTCTTTCTGGATCAAAGGGATCGTCGACATGAGTTGTGAAGGTTCTGCCCTCTGGATCGAGAGCACTTCCGTAGTAAACTTGCTCACCCTCAGGCTCGAGGATGTCGTCCAGATAATAATCATCGTCATCGAGATTGGCGATAGCCTCAATCATCGGGCCTTCATAAGCTATCATAGCAACATTCTTGCCCTTGTCTCGGTGCTGAGGATATGGTTGTTCTCGGATATCTTGGGTCCCTTGCTTTTTGAACCTCAATTCGTCTGCCTCGACTTTATCTCTGAAGATTTTTCTGAGAGTCCAACATTTCCCTGTCGGATGTTTCAATGTATGATGGTAGACACAAAATTCAGGGCTCTCACGGTCCTTTTTTTTTTATGGCATTTCTTCGACATAAGGCAATTTTAGCTCTCCGTCGGTCACCCATTCCTTAACTAGAGCTTTTACTTCCTCGATTCCACATGGATAAGAAACATTTCCCTTTTCACCATTATATTGCTTTCTCTTCTGGCCTTTATGACCTCCTCCTTGTGACTTTCAGGTATCTGGGGCAGAGGCAGCAGTAACAATATGTCCATGAGACGATTTGAAGCTAGTCTTGTAAATGGCCTTAAATCCGGACTCTTGAGCCTGAGGAATGCTAATGTTCCGAGTTGCTTCTATTAATTCCGAGAAAGTGGGTAGCTTGCGATTAACTAGAAACATTTTGTACCTGCTCAATGCCCCTTCTAGACAAATTTGAACCAGATAACTCTCCTCCACTGCTTCATGGCAATCTACGGCCTTGTCCTGAAACCTTTTGACGTAGTCAAGGATGTCTTCACTTTCCTGCTGCTTTTCTTTACACAACATAAGTGTGGTCATCTTCTCCGCCACTTGAAAGAACTTAGAGTGGAATTTGTTAACCATTTCCTCCCAACTTCAGACAGAGTTTGGGGCCAAATTAACATACTAACTATATGCTCGGTCGGTGAGGGACTTAGAGAATTCTCTCAGCCGAAGGACGTGGTTTGAACCATGAATACCCAGAGTCTCGATGAATCGCACAACATGTTCTCGAGCATTTCCTTGTTTGCCGTCGAACTTGATGAACTTCAGCACTGTATACCCCTTAGGGTATGGATAGCTCAGCATCTCAATGGGGTAAGGCGGCTTGACGTTTGGATCAGGCAAAGAGGGTAAGGTCCTCTTGCCCCGTTCGAGATCGAACATGGCCTGCACATCGGCGAGAGCGAGAAACTGTTGAGGGAGAGAGTTTGATGGTGGTATTCCCAGAACTTGGCTTATGGACCCGAAGACTGAGCTAGGGGCGACTTGGCCATTCTGGTGCTACGAATTCATCATTGGTGAGGACATTTGACGATACTGGCCATCAACGCCTATAGACAAGCCAGTTGGTGATGGGATATTGAATTGAGGCCTGTAGAGTCCACCGCACGGCGCCGCTATACCGGATTGTGCTTGCAAATTTGTTATCGGCACCAAAGGAGGCCCGCTTGGTGCTTGAGTAACATTCACTGGTGGCGTAACAAGATTAGGTATGGGTAGAGCTCCCTTTTGCGCCATCATGCCCCTTGTATTTGCCTGGACACCAACAGTCGCCGGAGCCCCATTCATTACACCAGAACCTCCCCTAGTCACCATTGGATCTTGGCTTGGCACGCCAAGGAGCTCGGGCGTAGGCAAACTGCTGCCGCTTACTGTGGTTTGAGCATGTGTTACTGTGGCCGTGTTGCCATGAGCCATGGGCTGACTGGTGCCTACTTCTCATTGGATTTGATTTTGCGCTCCGGCGGGAATGAATCCACCACCAGCTTGATTTTCGTTTGGCGCCGGTGCAAAATTAGAACTCATCACCAACATGGTGTGAGTGAGATTCTGAAGAGTGGTAAGAATCTTTTGCTGAGTATTTTGAAGTCCTTGAATGGCTTCAAGCAAAAGTGGTTGATCTAGAGCCATGGCCCTGTCATCACCACCATTAGAGGATCCTTGTTGGTGAACTTCATCTTCTCCCGCCATCCTTGTTGGAGTTGTGTGGATTCCAGATCTCGTTGAGACCATTAACCAATCCGCCTCCCCAGTGAAGTCGCCAAAATGTAGGAGAGGGTTCAAGAAAGGAGTTGGAAAATTCGAAGATCTTCGAAGATCCTTAAAGAACAGCTTCGAATTCTCTAGAAGATGATGAGAGGCTTAGATTCTTTAATAGTCTCAACTTAAGGACACAAAAGTAAAGGAGATGATAGAGATAAGTGATTGGGTGAAGAAGAAGGCAAAGTGGCTAGAGAGAGAATAATAGCAAGGCTCTTCCATGGATCTCCCACTTTCACTCTCAAGGTTGATAATGAAGAAGGGAAATTAGTTCTTTCCCAAGAGTTGAATCTCCAAAATCCATCTCTTGTAAAGCTATGCGTGGGTGCTAGTTATAGGCACCTTATGATGTAGGATGGAGCCCATGTGCAGGCACATGGGGAATATTCTCTCTAACCACCTTGTCCGAGGAGGTGACCTCTCCGAGGATGAGGAAAACCTCGAGGAGGAGATCAACCTCTCGGCGAACCCTTCTTCTTAGCCACACCTAACCAATGATCCCCAATCATCCCAAAGGGTCAGGGGTAGTCCTAGAGGACGTCCTGCCACAAATATTGCCAAGTCTCAGGGACCCCCTAGATCATGCCACCTCGACCCGGGTATAATCTAGTTTAAATGAAGAATGAATTTATCTCCACTCACCGTCCACGGGATCGGGTCCTTTGTTCGGACTCCATTACGTCCATGGTTCTGGTCCGCTGATCCCGGAAAGCTCCGAGCCTGCAAGTGTTCTAGGACTCATTGATGGAGCGGCTTCTGGATTGCGTCTGAATCCGTTTGAAGCCAAGTGCTTCGGATCTCTAGATTCGTGGGTCCGAATCCTTTCGAGCCCGAGTGCCTCGGATCTCTAGGCTTGCTCAATACCCTTTCGAGTTTGAGCCCGAGTAAGTCTCTAAGTTCGTGGATCCGAACCCTTTCGAGGCTTAGAGGGATTCAGCCCGTTTGATGGCGATAAATCCAGGCCCACCAATCTTGGACTTGCGATAAATTCAGGCCCTCTAACCTTGGACTATTGGGCCTAATTAATTTAGTGGACTCAAATTAGCTCCTCTTACATCATTCACCTCTTGGGGTCTACACCCAATGTATGCACCCTTTAAACCCCCTAAATAGACCATTTAGATTTAAAGCTGCTTGGATGTCCCATCTTGGTCTTATTGATATTATTCAAACTTCTTGGCTTTCTATGCATAATGATCTCATTGATGTTACTGTTGATTTCACTCATAGAACCATTGACTGGAATAAAAGCATTTTTGGTAATACTTTTAAATGTAAAAGAAGGTTTCTTGCTAGAATTGAGGGCAGTCAAAAAGCCCTTGTTGAGAAATTTACCCATAGCCTTTAAAACCTTGAAAAAGATCTCATTAAAGACTATAATGAGACTTTGTTTCAAGAAGAAATGCTTTGGTTCCAAAAATCGAGATCTAAGTATATAACTCTTGGTGATAAAAATACTAGATACTTTCATATATCAACCATAGCCAAAAGGAGAAAACTCAAAATTAATTCCGTGATGGATGAAGAAGGCAACTGGGTTACTGATATGGCTGGGATTAAAAACATCATTACTAACTATTTCAACAGCCTCTTTAGCAAATAAGATACTTGTTACCTAGAACATTGGAAAAATGTCACCTTAAACAATTTCTCGAGAGAAGATAATGACTCTTTTCTGATGCCTCTATCCAATCTTGAAATTCACCAAGCTGTTAAAGATATTGGGGCATTTAAAGCCCCAGGAAAAGATGGTATTCAGGCAATATTCTACCAAAAATATTGTAACGCTCCCAAAATTATGCAATAAATACAACTCATAAGTGGAAGAATAATGGAAATAAGATACATTCATCCATTAGAGTTCAGAGTTCATTTGTAGAGGTTAACACATGCGATATACATTTATCAATGTTTATCCTGAATCTATAGCGCGTGTTACAATGTTGAGAGAAATGAAACTAAACATATAGTCAGATGCCTTACAGGCTTTCATCTTTTCAAGTCATTGCTTGGTTACACAAAAGTGAGCTTATCTCAAATATAATTAAAGCCCTTGGCTATACAAAAGAATAAAAACAAAATAAAGAAGCTCTTGCTTCCCAAAAGTCCCTCTAAGCTATTGTCTTGGCGAAGGCATGTCACCAGCACCTGAAAACTGTTTTCCCAAATAAGGTGAGGCGAAGCCCAGTAGGAATAATCTAGCACAATATATGAGGTTTAATAAAGATATAAGTACAATGTGCATATAAAATGCCTGTGACAAAACATTCACATTTTTAATAATCATAAAGTACTATGTTTATATCTTGGGCCGTGCTTCAGACCCCCAGTGACGTGGTGGCGTCGTCCCATTCTCTGAAAAAAAAAAATAGTTTTTTTTTTTGCGCCAATCACCTTCCTACACACACGACCCCCAGTGACCCCCACTGGGGGTCTTAGGCATTTTTCTTATATCTTATTCCATTTTCCTGCAATTCGTTTCAATCCATGAGCCAATTTCATTATCTTTCAACAATCCAACTGAGACTACAACTCAGTGGTTATCTAATCAACACAATTACCACACAAACACTTCAATTTGTCATTTTACGAAAATTTCGTCTGCGGGATTAGCACCCATGTATACGCGCGGTTTCGGGATTTTCACCCAGGACACTTCGGCCAACTTAATTTCAATGGAGTCCATCCCCTATCTCCTCCTAAACATGGAGTGTATCCCCTTTCTCCTTCCAAACATTATACATATACAATGTATTTAAAGCATAGTCATATTTAATGACAATCAACAATAGATTAGTTTTAATTCACCTAATTCTCATACAATTTCTACAACAATCATAGTTATCCTCTACCGATAGCCCAATACAGTTATTTCTAAATAGATATTCAATCTCAAGACAGATAATTTATTCAAAACTTCCAAATGTGAGAGGTATTACATACTCAACTCCATCATCTATTTTAATATTTGCCTAATTTCATGTTTACAACACAAATTTCATTTATTTTATACAAAATAAATAGGGTGAATTACACTAATGGTCCCTATAGTTTGGGGCCTATGTTATTTTGGTCCCTGACTTTTCAATTGTGACACATTTGACCATGAATTTTGAATCTTGTTCCAAATAAGGATAATTGTAGATACTATTGGATTTTTCAAGGGCAAAATCGTCAATTTGATAAACTATAAATTAATTTGACAAAAATAAATGTCAAATTTTTTTTTTGAATTTTTAAAAATTATTTCTAGCTACTAAAGATAAAATTATATAAAATTGATAAATATTTTAGACATTTATTTTTTTTGCCAAATTAATTTTTATTATGTTTTGGATGATGATCATGTAAAATTAATTTTTAAAAATTAATCATGTGATTTTTATTAATTTTTATCAATTTTACATAATTTATTTTTGGTGGGTAGAAATAATTTTTAAAAAATTTTAAAATATTTTTTTTGACATTTATTTTTGTGAAATTAGTTTATATTTTATCAAATTGACGATTTTGCCCTTGAAATTAAGTAATGGTACGTTTAATTGTCCTTATTTGCAACAAGATTCAAAATTTAGAGTCAAATGTGTCATAATTGAAAAGTTAGGGATTAAAGTGACACAAACCCCAAACTATAGGGACTATTAGTGTAATTTGCCCAAATAAATATTATAATCATTTTAGGGCAAACTTCCCTTTTTCAAATATCAACCCAAGGCCAAAATCAACTATAGTGTAGCCATAACACCTTATATTTAACCTCATAACCATTCCCACAACATACACTTAGAAACCCCTATTTTGATTTTATAACCCAAATCCTAGGTTTGTCCATAATATGCCCAAAGCCCATCATTGTTACACAATCATCAAATAACTAAGTTAAAAACCATATGAAAGTGTAGAAAATCCCTACCTCAAACTTAGAAGACCAAAGCAACAAAGGAGAAACTTCAAAGACGTCGAAATCAACTTCTACTCGGATCAAAACGGAGTTCTTGAGACGCTCTACCTTTTTCTCAAAGGCACTAGGGTGAAGATCCCAATGGATCTAGGTGAAATAGTAGAGAGAAGCTGGGTTTTAGAGAGAGAAACTCAAGATCTAGTTTTTTGGAAAGTTTTAGAGAGAGAGAGGAGTGAAAAAGTGATGAAAAAAAGTCATCCTCGCGATATGTTATACACGCAGTCCACTCGAGCGTGAAAAGTGACGCTCGAGCGTCAGACACAATGTTCCGCTCGAGCGCAAGAAGTGACGCTTGAGTGTAAAATACACTCTTCCAGCATTTACAAGTTTGTAAAAATACTGAGAGTTTGCAAATCTCGCTCGAGCTCAAGAATGGCCGCTCGAGCAGAGGAGAAAAATTGCAAAGCCCGCTCCAGCGCAAGAATGGCCGCTTGAGTAGAGGAGCAAAAATCTAGGCAACATAGGTTTGGAAAATCAAGCAACCAACCTATTCCAAACATACAACTATAATCCAAATGACCAACCCAAGGAACAATAAGGGGAACATAATAAAATGTCGGGTCAACACTGGAGTCACTATAAATATTGGCCTATTGTTGGTAAGCTGTGTGTGATTTTGTCAAACAATGCTTTCTTAATAAATCTATGCCTTATATGGTGAATGAGACTCTCATTGTGCTTATACCCAAGATTGAGAACCTTGAAAGCATTAAGCAATTAGACCTATTAGTCTTTGCAATGTGACGTAGAAAACCATTTCGAAGTTGATCATAAGTAGAATTCGTACACTGTTTGACAATTTGATAAGCCCTAACCAATGCAGCTTTATTCCTAGGCGTAATACCACTGATAATATCATTCTAACACAAGAAATCCTTTATACTTCGATGCATGAAAAAGGTAAAAATGGAGGCATGCTATTTAAAATTGACTTGGAAAAAGCGTATGATAGACTCTCTTGGAACTTCATTAGAGATACTCTTCTTGAGTTTAATATGAATGAGGGTTGGATTGACCTTATTATGAGCTGTGTTTCCAATAACCAATCTAACATCCTTTGGAATGGGGAAGTGCTTGAAGGAATTAAGAATGAGAGAGGTCTAAGGCAAGGTGATCCTCTTTCTTCCTACCAATTTGTGCTGTGCATGGAGAGATTT
Source organism: Camellia sinensis (assembly GCF_055761805.1). Lineage (NCBI taxonomy): Eukaryota > Viridiplantae > Streptophyta > Magnoliopsida > Ericales > Theaceae > Camellia > Camellia sinensis. The sequence goes on from NC_138961.1 coordinate 217,472,518, forward strand.
TCCAACATGATTAATTCTAAAGTTGGTAGTAACAGCTGGAAGGGTATTAAGGCAGCTTGTTCTTGCCTACCCATCTCACATCTCTTTTTTGCAGATGATCTCATTTTGTTTGCCAAAGCTGACAAGAAAAATTGTGAAGTTATCATGGATATTCCATTTGAATTTTATGCTATCTCTGCCTAAAAAGTCAATTATTCTAAATCCAAACTTTTTGTGTCCCCTAATGTGCCTCGCAATAAAGCTCTATCCCTTAGCTTCCATAGTGGTATTCCTCTAACCCAAGACCTTGGAAAGTATTTGGGATCTCCTATGATTCATGGTAGAGTTAATAGAAACAAGTTTAGGGCTACTATGGAAAAACTGAAGAATAAACTCTCGGGTTGGAAGGCCAGGAACCTCACACTTGTTGACAGAACCACACTTATTTAGGCTGTAACCTCTGTGATCCCAAGTTACAATACGCAAACCATGGAGCTACCTTGAAGTTTGTGTGATGATATTGACAGGCTCAATAGGAACTTTCTTTAGGGAGAGACTGATAATACTAGAAGGGTTCATCTTGTCAACTGGGATACTGTTTGTAGGAGCAAAGCTGATGGAGGGCAGGGTAATAGAAAGGCAAGAGACAATAATGTTGCTCTCTTGACCAAACTTGGGTGGAAGCTGTTAACTGACAAAAATAAGCTTTGGTGCCAAGTGCTTCAATCCAAGTATTTGAGAAATGATAGCTTTTTACATTGGCCAATCAAATGTAATTTATCTCATATCTAGAAAAACAAATGCAAAAATAGAGAAGTTTTGAAGAAAGGAATCAAATGGAATGTTGGGAATGGAGAAAATATATCCTTATGGAATAACTGGTGGTGTGGAAGCCACCCTTTATCTGAAACCCATAATCCCCATCAGATTAATGGTCGTCTTAAGGTTAGCTCAATTCTTGATGAGGAAGGCAATTGGGATGTTTATGTTTTTGAAAGCCTTGTTAGTCCTCAGACCTTACAAGATATCCTTAAAATTCGTAGACCCCAGTTTGTCAGTTTTACTGATGCTCTTGTTTGGATTGGCTCCACTAGTGGTGCCTTCACAATTGCCTTTGCTTATAAGATTACCAATCAGGACACAACCAGCGAGGATTAGAAGTGGCTATGGAGAATGAAAGTCCCCCAGAAATTAAAAAGCTTTACATGGATCTTATTGAAGGGGAGACTGCTCACCAACCAAATGAGAGTTGTAAGAAATATGGCCACATCGAATCTATGTCCTAGATGTGGACTAGCCAGTGAAGATATGAATCATCTTATCTGTGACTGCAACTTCTCAAAGCTTTACTGAACTGAAATTAGAAACACCAACTGGTGGGAGGAGGGATGTGGACAACCCTTACTTGAATGGGTTATTTTCAATTTTGAAAAATAAAACTGTTGTTTTTGGAAAAAAATGGCATCTCATATTCATCCCTTTGGCAGATTTGGAAGGATAGAAACAAAATTGTTTTTAAAAATCAGTTTACTTTCATTCAAGTAAGTCTCAAGAACATAAGAAATTATGTTAATGAGATCGAGGAGGCCTACCAGTCTGCCCTCCACCCCAGCCCTCCTCATCCTAGACTAATACAATGGTTTTGCCCACCTGCAGGTAAATTGAAGCTGAATGTTGATGGCTGCTCTAAAGGGGATCCAGGACAAGTTGGACATGGAGGATTGCTAAGAGATGAAACAGGGACATGGATCTGGGGTTTCTATGGAAAACTGGGACACTGTTCTAGTCTTGAAGCTAAGTTGTGGGCTACTTACAAAGGCCTCACCATTCTCTTCCAAAAAAAGCACAAAGGATGTGGAGATTGAAGCAAACTCTGAGCTAGCCTTGAATCAAATCCAAGATGGCCCATGCATCAATTCACCCTACAAACCTATTATTGAGGATACAAAGTTCGTGCTCAACAGATGCAACTGCTCTCTGCAACACACACTCAGAGAGGGCAATAGATGTGCTGATAAATTGGCCAACATTGGTGTTGCACAGGATGATCATGTTGTGCTGCTGGAGGACCCACCTGAAGAAATGAAGGAGTTACTTATGGCAGACTTAACTGGAGTTGCTATGCTGAGAAAATAGCCCTCTTGTTGCTATGTATTTGCTTTATTTCTAAACTCTTATTGTTCTAACTTTTCCCTTGAATCAAAAAACAAAAGAGCCTTCAGAACAACATATTATTTAAAAAAAGTCACTATTATATAAGTTTTTTTTTTTTTTTTTTTATTGGTATAAACTTTATGTATATAAATAAATTTTTTAAAGCAAAAAATTAAAATATATACATTATCTGCACTCTATCCTGTTTATGTATAAATCAGGTATAATTCTAAAAAATAATTATATATTCATGAAAGTTGATGACTTTAATAATTAAAATTTATAAATTTTATCATTGTTCGGGAAAAAAAAAATTCAACTATGTCATTTCCCCTTATGTAAATGCACATTCTGTCTTAGCAATACTAAAGAAACATATTCACATGTATTAAAGGCATCAAAAACATAATTTTATAAGATTTATTAGTGTAGGGTCTATCTGAAAAATCATATGGTGTCATCGCCGTCCGCAGTGGAGGAATGCTTCACCAAGAACGACGTCGTCTTAGCCAACCGCCCTCGTCTCATCATCGGCAAGTACTTCGGCTACAATTACACCGGCATCGGCGCGTCCAATTACGGCGACCACTGGCGCAACCTCCGCCGCCTCATGGCGCTGGAAATCTTCTCGACCAGCCGCCTCAACGGCTTCTTATCGATTAGGCGAGACGAAATCAAACTTGTACTGCGCAGATTGTATCGAAACTCGTCTCATGATTTCGCCAGAATCGAATTGAAATCCAAGTTTTCTGAACTGACCTTCAATAACATAATGAGAATGATCGCCGGAAAGAGGTATTATGGGGACGACGAGGAGTTGTCGAACAACGAGGAGGCGAAGGAGTTCCGGGAAATCGTGAGGCAGGCATTCGAGTATGCCGGTGCATCGTACCCAGGGGACTTTCTACCGGTTTTAAGGTGGATTGATTATCAGAGTTTTGAGAAGAATTTGGGGAGACTTTATTAGAAAATGGACGCTTTCCTGCAAGGTCTGATCGATGAGCACAGGCGTGACAAGAGTAAGAACACCATGATCGATCATTTGCTTTCCTTGCAAGAATCACAGCCAGAATATTATACAGATGACATCATCAAAGGACTAATCGCGGTTTGTGGACTCTCCCCTCTCTCTCTCTCTCTCTCTCTCTCTCTAGCCCATCATACAATTTTTATGCTGCAATTCTGCAAATTAAAATCTCTATCACATGATTTTTCATAATAAAAAATTTGAGTTCATAAATTTATTCAGTTTCATTTTTATTTTCTTTTCCTTCCACAGAACCTTCCTCCAAATCTTTATTCAAACACAATTTGGTGGTGCACATAAATGTTGCATCAGCGGCATTATTAATTTCTGATTAAATTAAGAACCAAGTATTTCACAACGAACTGAAATATTTTTTTCATTTATATATACTACCCTATCACCCGTGCTATGCACGTGATAATTATAGATATTTATATTTGTTTTAGATTTTTTTTAATATATAAATTATGTTTCTTAAATTTTTTTATAAAAATAATTTAACAATCTTATCACTAACCATAGTGTATGAGAGAAGTTGAAAAGGGTACTGCAGTAATTATACATGAGTTGTATCTATAATTATTTGTATGAGAAAATTTTAAATGCTGATCAGTAAATTTTGACCAAATCAATAAATGCAGCTATGTGGAAAGACATGTGAATTAAAAAAAGTTAATAAATGCTGATCAGAGGATTTTGACCAAATTAATAAATGCCGAGTTTTTTTTTTGAATAAAAAATTTAAAAAATTTAGATTGGGAGATTGGAGCTTTCATGCACGGATTGTATTTACAATTATATATATGTGAATTATCTATCACCCGTGCTATGCACGAAATAATTATAAATATTTATATTTGTTTTAGATTTTTTTTTAAAATGTGAATTATGTTTTCTAATATTTTTTATAAAAATAATTTAACAACCTTATCACTAACCATAGTGTATGGGAGAAGTTGAAAAGAGTACTGTAGTAACTATGTACGGATTGTATCTATAATTATTTGTTTGAGAGGATTTTAAACACTGATCAAGGAATTTTGACCAAATCAATAAATGCAGGCATGTGGAAAGATACGTGGATTGAAAAAAATTAATAAATGCTGATCATGGGAGTTTGACCAAATCAATAAATGCTGAGGTTTTTTTTTTTAAATTAAAAATTTTAAAAATTCAGATTTAGATATTGGATCTCCCACATGTCTTGGAGGTTAAAAACCCCATTTTGCTTAATATATAGTATAGATAGATTGTGGTTTTTAAATGTTTTTATTTTATTTTATTTTAAATATCTTCTTTTTTTCCTTTTTTATATTATATTAAAGTTTAATATTTTAATAATAATCATATGTGTTGGAGGTTTTCAAGAAATTTTTTTTATGCTTGTTCTTAATACATTAAAGGGTTATCATGAGGGATAATAATCATATGTGTTGAGACTTTTCAAGGAATTCATATGTTGGATTTCAAAGAATTTTTTTTATACTTGTTCTTAAAGCATTAAAGTGTTATTATGAAGATGAGACTTGGGAGTTGAGAGAAGTTAATAAATGCTAAGATTTTTTTTTTAAAATCAAAAAATCAAGAAATTTAGATTAGGAGATTGGAACTCCCACAAGCCTTGGGGTTGAAAACTCCCTTTTGCTTAATATATAACTAGCATATCACCCGTGCTATGCACGGATTGTGTTTACAATTATCTATATATGTGAATTGATATTTTTAAATGTCTTTTTTTTTTTTTTAGATATCTTCTTTTTTTCTTTTTTTATATTATATTAAAGTTTAACATTTTGATAATAATCATATGTGTTAGACTTTTTAAGGAATTAAATGTCTTTTTTTTATTATTATATTATATTAAAGTTTAATATTTTGATAATAATCATATGTGTTGGACTTTTCAAGAAATTATTTTTATGCTTGTTCTTAATGCATTAAAGTGTTATTATGAGGGATAATAATCATATGTGTTGGGACTTTTCAAGGAATTCATATGTGTTGGATTTCAAAGAATTTTTTTTATGCTTGATCTTAATACATTAAAGTGTTATTATGAGGATAAGACTTGAGAGTTTGGAGAAGTTAATAAATGCTAAGGTTTTTTTTTTTTTAAATCAAGAAATTTAGATTGAGATATTATTGGTTAATTATGAAACATAAATCTTTTATTTTTTAACAAATTACAAATATACCATAAAATTTATTTAAAATATGAATTGGTCATATAATAGTAGAAATTACAACAATCGTTTGTGATAAATTTTAATTTAATACAATACTCAAGGAAAAGAAAGAAAGAAAATAAGAAAGAAAAAAAATTATCCTATGCAATAATAAATTATCAAAATTGTTTATTCAAAAATATTTCTCATATCATAAAAAAATTATTAATTGACTTAATAATTTATTTATTAACAAAATGGTTAACTGAAATCTTTTTTCATATCATTAAAAATTATTAATTTACTTAATGATTTACTTATTAATAAAATTGATCAGTTGTTGTGAGAGTATGATTTATGTATTAATAAAATTAGTCATTTGTATATGTATGTATTTTCTTCTGCTTCTTTATTAGTTCAGTGACTTATCTTAGTATTGTTTTTAGATGACAGAATTATCTTAGTATTTGTTTTATATTTATCTGTTGAAAACAACTACACATTGTAATTTTTTGTTTTTAATGAATTCGGAAGAAATATTTAAAACTCATAAATTCACCCAAAATGATATGATAATAAAATTGAAGTCGACATTATTGGTTGTATAACAAATCAAAAAAGCATACATATCATAACACATAATTCTATCATATACCTAGTTGTCTTCTTTTTTTCTTTTTTTATATTATATTAAAGTTTAATATTTTGATAATAATCATATGTGTTAGACTCTTCGAAGAATTAAATGTCTTTTTTTTATATTATATTATATTAAAGTTTAATATTTTGATAATAATCATATGTGTTGGACTTTTTAAGAATTTTTTTTATGCTTGTTCTTGATGCATTACAGTATTATTATGAGGGATAATAATCATATGTGTTGGGACTTTTTAAGGAATTCATATGTGTTTGATTTAAAAAAAAAAAATTTATGCTTGTTCTTAATGCATTAAAGTGTTATTATGAGGGTAAGATTTGGGGGTTGGGATTTCTTCTTTTTTTTCTTTTTTATATTATATTAAAGTTTAATATTTTGATAATAATTCTATGTGTTAGACTTTTTAAGGAATTAAATGTCTTTTTTATATATTATATTATATTAAAGTTTAATATTTTGATAATAATCATATGTGTTGGACTTTTTAAGAATTTTTTTTTTTATGTTTGTTCTTAATGCATTAAAGTGTCATTATGAGGGATAATAATCATATGTGTTAACACTTTTCAAGGAATTCATGTGTGTTTGATTTCAAAGAACTTTTTTATTCTTGTTCTTAATACATTAAAGTGTTATTATGAGGATAAGACTTAGGGGTTGGGAGAAGTTAATATATGCTAAGTTTTTTTTTTTTAAAAATCAAAAAGTCAAGAAATTTAGATTGGGAGATTGGAGCTCTCACAAGACTTGGGGTTAAAAACCCCATTTTGCTTAATATATAGTATAGATTTTATAGATATGCGAATTGTGATTTTTTAAATGTCATTTTTTTTAAATGTCTTATTTTTTATATTATATTAAAATTTAATATTTTGATAATAGTCATATATGTTGGACCTTTCAAGGAATTAAATGTCTTCTTTTTTTATATTATATTAAAGTTTAATATTTTGATAATAATCATATGTGTTGGATTTTTTAAAGAATTTTTTTTATGCTTGTTTTTTATTCATTAAAGTGTTATTATGAGGGATAATAATTATATGTGTTGGGACTTTTCAAGGAGTTCATATTAACCTGATAATAATCATATGTGTTGGACTTTTTAAGAATTTTTTTTTATGCTTGTTTTTAATGCATTAAAGTGTATTATGAGGGATAATAATCATATGTGTTGGCACTTTTCAAGGAATTCATGTGTGTTTGATTTTAAAATTTTTTTTTATGCTTGTTCTTAATGCATTAAAGTGTTATTATGAGAGTAAGACTTGGGGGTTGGGAGAAGTTAATAAATGCTAAGTTTTTTTTTTTAATCAAAAAATCAAGAAATTTAGATTGGGAGATTGGAACTCTCACAAGACTTGTGGTTAAAAACTCCATTTTGCTTAATATATAGTATAGATAGCAATTAATATTCATAAATAATTATTAAAAAGGATATATGTTAGGGGATGGCTTTCATTGATTTTTTATTTTTTCATTTTTTTAAGTAGATTGGCACTATAAAAATATGTTTGCAGGTAGAACTCATTGTATTAAAAATAATAATGTATTTTTATTTATTTATTTATTTATTTTTTTGTAGATATGAAATATTTTTCATACTCCTATAATATTTATTGTGTATATAAACATAATAGGCTAAACAAATGGTAAATTCATCTCCTATTGTCTCATACTTTTGTGAGTAATGATTTGTAAATAAAAAGAAAATATATATATATATATATATATATATATAAATTACATACAAAGAAGATAGTAGAATAGAGGTCGGACACTTTAAAACAAAATACCTTTTATTACAAAAATGTACCGGTTATGTAAAAATATAATTTACATTTTTAGTTTAATTTATTAACTTTGTAAAAATATAATTTACATTTTTAGTTTAATTTATTAACTTTTAATGTCCAGGTCATGATATTAGCAGGCACTGATACTTCAGCAGTGACAATGGAATGGGCAATGTCCCTTCTAGTAAACCATCCAGAAGTGTTGAAGAAGGCGAGAGCCGAGATAGATACTCATGTGGGCCAAGATCGCTTGATTGATGAACACGATCTCTCAAAGCTACATTACCTTCAAGCTATTATCTCTGAGACCTTTCGATTGTTCCCAGCAGCACCGCTCTTGGTACCACATGTATCATCGGGTGATTGCATTATAGGGGGATTCAACGTGCCATGTGGTACATTGTTATTGGTTAATGCATGGGCTATTCACCGGGACCCTAAGGTTTGGGATGATCCTACAAGCTTTAAGCCTGAGAGATTCGAAGGTGGAGAAGTGAAAGGACACAAGTTGATGCCATTTGGGATGGGAAGGAGGGCTTGCCCTGGGTCTGGTCTAGCACAACGTGTCGTGGGTTTAGCTTTGGGGTCATTGATTCAATGCTTTGAATGGAAAAGAGTTACTAAGGAGGCAGTTGATCTAACCGAAGGAAAAGGACTTACCATGCCTAAAGCTGAGCTATTAGAAGTTATGTGCAAAGCACGTTACATAGTCATGAATAACGTTTTCTTTGAAGCCACAAACGTTGTTTGAGCATTTTTTCTAAAAAATATGTCGACATGTTCTCACGTGTTGATAGTACCTTAGTTGATTGTGTGCTATTTTTATTTTGTTTTTCGTGTTGTTTGTGATTTATATAAGTTCAAATATATGTTGTACGTGAGATTGAATTTATAAATATGTTAAAGAAAAAATTATAACTAAATAAGAAATAGATTTTATTACAAATTAGTAGATACATATTTTGAAAATATCCTCCCACATAAAATTGGCAAAATTAATTTCTTTTCGAAACGACGTAATCATGATCTCAAATTTACAACTTTCAATTGGGGGATCATTTATAGTGATCATTGAAAGGTATAGAAACTCGATGACCTGGTCAAGTGATTATTCCTGTGGATGTGGGGTCCAAATTAATTACTAGCAACAACAAACATTAACATTTTCTGAAAAGTTTAATAGAAGGAAATAATGATAAGGAATAGATGCATAATTACTATATCTACCCCCAAACAATACATAACAAATCAGGGCCAAACATACCCTCTCTCTCTCTCTCTATTATTTCTTTGGGGTTCTCTAGAACACTTTAATTACTGGATATTATGATATCATCTACTTCTCTACAAATCAAATCCAATCATTACATACCCACTTGTTCTCTCTGACTAGTTTATTTGTTATATTTATACGCACATATATATACATAAATATATATTGTACTCTTTTTTTGCTTTGTTCATGGCTGCTACTAATAAAGCTCAAATCCTTCACAACCATGAGAACAATCCTAATGCGACTACTAACCAATTTGAAGCCAAAAACTGATCATTCAACAAATCTGAATTGTGCTAGTATAAAAAGTCAGTCATGAAAAAAATATGAAATGATCCGATCTTTATGTGAAAATACAAAATAAAACTAACAAGACACATTTATCCAGATTTGAGATTAAAAAACATTACCAGAAAACAAAAATCAAATCAAGAAAGATCTGACCTTTAGATATAATCAATCAACAATCTATACCATAATAATATATAATAATGTTTGTCTATACCATTGAATGTCCTGAAAGGATAGCAAATTAGTAATTAATTAACTTGATGATTTTTTTGCAACAAGATACTGATCACTAAGCACAAAATGTTACACAAAATGGTAAATTTTGGATGTTGATGATTTTCCTTATGATTAAAAAAAAAAAACAGATTGAATTTTTTTTTTTTTAAGTAAAAGTTTTCACAACATACTAATGCATGTCGTGAAAAGTTATAATATTTTATGATATGAAATATATCTTAAGTGTAAATAATTTATGACATATTTTTATATGCCGTGAAAATATATATTTTTTTACGACATACTATTGACACCGCATTTTATTTTTCTGTCGATTATGACTTGTTGATTATGGGCAAGTTCGATTATGATCTGTCAATCAAGACCATAGACTATTTTTAAGAATAACCTTGGTCATATTTATTATTAGTATTATTCTTATCGACAAATATGTTAATATGACGTGACAAGTATGCTAGTAACGTGGCATGAAAGAGATGATGATGTAACATGAAAAAATTAAATAAAAGCTAGTAAAGATATTTGTTAAAATCAATTAGAAATCATATACTAAAATCGGGGGATCAATATCAAGTCAAAGCGCAACATCTACAAGTAATTCCTATGGAATGGGATATGGTTGAGTGGAACAAAGATTAAGGAAGATCATGGATTGATGGCTACAACATGAGATGGCCAAACAAGTATAAAAGGAAGACTTGAGGAATGAAGGGATCAATCATCAACAACCATTCACAAAATGTGATATTAATCTAGGAGTAGTTTAATTTAGAAGTTATTAGGAATAGATTAAGTGATCGTTTTTCAATCCCCATTTCTTTCCGCTGTCAATTACTGTATTTGTTCTTTTCTTTATTACTGTTTAAGTTTTTATAATTGGTGGCAAGTGACAATCTAATTGAATAAATACATATTCTATTCTGCTTTGTTTCTTCTTTATTTATTTACCTTTAAGGAAGTTTTTAGTCTGTTTAATGCATAGAATTCAACCATAAAACCTGATTTTTATTTGTGTACATTTAAAATTTATTTAAGCTTGTCGATCAATCATTGTCAATTGGGCTTAAACCAAATTTTTGCTAACACATACTTTTGTATGTCATAAAAAAATCAAAATAAATTTTTTTTTTCCAGTAGAAGTTTTCACTACATGCTAATGCATACCATGTAAAATTATAAAATTTTATGATATGAAATATATGTCCTCATAGTGCAAATATTTTACGACATATTTTTGTAAGTTGTGAAAATATACATTTTTTTCCAGCATACTTTTGCATGCCATAAACATATAAATTAACAACTTTCCAGGCACGTATACTATTATTGAAAAAGCATTAACGGCTTTAAAAAAAAATGTTATGGAATGTGCTAACTGCAAACAACTAAAGAAGTGAGTTAAACAAATTAATGCACCCTTTGGGCGACTAATATGTTAGTCGCTAATGTGAGTCATCGGTGACTAGGACTCTTTTCATTGCTAATAGCTATTACTTTTGCCTACTAACGTGTTTGTCAGAAATTTTGTAGTACTTTTGGCGACTAAATGTTCTTTAGTCGCTAATAGCTTTGACGACGATGTATCCCCGACAAAGCCAGCGACCAAAATTCTTGGTCGGCAAAGTCTTTTGGCGACTAAAATCAGTACTTTTGGCGACTAATATTTTAGTCGCCAAAAATGTATTTTCTTGTAGTGGCATTAGATGCATACCTTAAATATGATAGTCGTAAATAATTAGTTTTGTTGTAGTATATGCAGATGTCAATATAAAATTTGTAAGTATATTTGAAACGGGGGTTTTTTTTTAAGCTCCCTAATAATAACAATTTTCTGCATAAAGGACATTACAAAATGTAATACTGCCTCAGGTCCCTAACCAAAATACCAGCGCATTTTATCAATTTCTTGGACCAAAATACCCTACGTCTGCTGGATATTCTCCTTTGTCATGCTGGTACTGGTGTTGGGTATTTTCCGGCGAGTACGAAAACAAATTCAGCAAAACAAAAGCACTAAGTTTGGCAAATTTGATTTTCTGGGTAAACAAACAGAGTGGAGTGGAGTTGATAGATGTATATATATATATACAATCTGTTGCTTACTGTCTTGACTAGTATATATATGATAATTAATCAATTAAGACCATTTGCAACCATAATCAAACAGTCACTCTTAGTTATCTTATCTATGGTTGCAAACATATATATATATATATATATGATAGATACATATATATATATATATACAATGTCAGCACATATATATATATATATATATATCCAGTGTTGAATATAACATCTTCAGGTTCAAAATTTCTCTGAGTGTTGAATATAACGTCTTTTGATTTTTTGGGTTTAGTAGAATTGGAGTTGTTTCTGAAAAAGCAATATTTGAACCCCTACTTGAAGAATATTGGAAAAAGAAGCTTGAGGAAGAGGCAGAGAAATTTGAATTTTCTCTGGATTCAGAGAAATTTGAATTTTCTCTGGATTCAGAGGAAGAGGCAGAGAAATTTGAATTTTCTCTGGATTCAACCCAGAGAAATTCATACCATTAAGTTTAAAGAAAATCTATCACAAACTCATAGAAGAACTATTAATTTGTTTGTGCAGGAAATTGTGATTGAATCAGCAGCAGCAAAACCAATGACAAATTGATCAAATCAGAGTTTTATCATTCCAGAGAAATTCTGGACCAGAGAAATTTTTCTCTGGGTTGAATCCAGAGAAATTCTTTGGAAGTCCAGAATTTCTTTGCTTCCAACTGATGATGGGTTCCTTTCCTTCCAACTGTCAAAATTGAACTACTTTTTGTGCATTTGGGGCTTCTTATTGAAGCTTCTTGTGTTCTTGTTTTTGTAAATTTCTCTGGCTTGTTACATTTGTGTTTCTTTATTGTGTAATTTTATCTGGCATGCTTATGTTTCTTCATTATTTTCTCAAGCAAATTATCTGTGGCTTACTACTCTATTGGTGTGGCTAATTTTCTCTGGCATTTATAATTTTCTCTGGCCAAATTACTTTTCTTACTTGTGTGTCTAATTTTCTCTGGCAGCATTTATAATTTTCTCTGGCCACAATATGTTTATGTCTTGTGTCTAATTTTCTCTAGCATATTTATTTTGTTCAATGCTCCATTTCCTCAAAATTTCTCTATTGTGTAATTTTCTCTGTCATGTTTATGTTGCTACCTTGTAATTTTCTCTGTTGTGTAATCATTGCTACCTTGTAATTTTCTCTGGGATTTAATGTTTATGTTTTCATTCTATAGAAATGGCAAAGCGCAGAAGCAGCACAACCCCAGAAATCCCGAAAAAGAAACCAAAAGTCTCTGTGTCTGCGTCTTATGATCTTAGATCAAAACGCAGTAGCAGCACCAGAACACCACAAAAAAAAAAAAAAAAAAACAAGTCCAAGTTGAAAAAGCAATAAGCATCAAGATCAAGACACCAACTTCAAGGGTAATTTTCACTCAACTACAAGCTTAACATTTTCTCTGTCATTTTCATTGGATTATAATAACAAACCTACGATTTTCTCTATACTACAAAGAAAAGTCCAGAAACATGAATAGTGCAAAAAAAAAAAAAAAAAATGAAAAGTGCAAAGAAAACATATCAGAAAACTTTGAAAAGTGCAAACATATAAAAACACAACATATAAGTCCAGAGAAATTTGTAATACTTATCATTTGTAATACAATCATATGATTTTCTCTGGACTACAAAGAAAAGTCCAGAGAAATTTGTGAACTCATATTCACTTTCAATATAACAAAAACAAAAACACATTAACATCAAGAGACAAAAATATATCAAACACAAGCACATAAAAAAATCACAGAGAAGATCTGTTATGTTCACAAAACACTCAATTCAAAAAATTTAGAAAAAAAAAAAAACAAAACACTTACTACTCTATTGCTACGTCTGTAAATTTCTCTGCCTACTTACAATTTTCTCTGTGATTTTCACTGCACTACAAGTTTACAATTTTCTCTGTGATTTGAGTTCAATTATAGTAACAAACCTGCAATTTTCTCTGCACTACACAAAAAATGCAAAGTGAACAAAAAACAGAGCACAAAAACGTAGAAAAACAGAGCACCAAAAAGCAACTCATAACCATGTTGACAGAGAATGAAAAAGCAACTCCAAAAATCAAAATCAACTCCATCGAAAATTCATCAATAACAGATAATGAAAAATTAACTTCAAAAATCAAAAACAACAACACTGAGTTCGTCTCTCTCACATTGATCACAACTAAAAACAAAAACCTAATTCAACACCTACACGATCAAATCAAATCAAAAATTGAAAACTTATCTAATTCAACTCCACATGAAATCAAATCAAACACAATGAACCAGATTTCAACTCCTACACGATCGATCAACATCTACAAACAACGAACATGATTTCAACTCGTATAGGATTTCAACACCTACAAACAACGAACAGGATTTCAACACCTACAAAAACCCTAGAAAATCTCCACAAAAATCTGAATCGTCAAGTTCATCCTCACGTAATCTCCCACAAAATATCAATATGATCTTTAGCTGCCAAATTCAAAACAACGTATATTATAAATAAGGGTAAGACAGGTATTTTACACTCTAAAATAACATTGAGGGACCTTAGGCTACAAAAGAACACATTGTGGACCTAATCCATTACTAAAAGTTGGATAGGGACCTTAAACCGATTTTCCCATTTGAAACCTCTCAAACTAATATTAAACACGTGAATTCTTATATTTTTTTTAGATAAAATTGTTATTTCCCTAATCTATCTTTTTTATATCTCTTCCTTTTGCAATTCTCATACTTAAAGGAGTAACCAAACTTTATTTTATTTTTAGATAAATTACACAAATCTCTTGTGAAGTTTTAATAAAATATAATAATTTTACAATTTTAGTATTGTGGAGGGGTAAAAACATTGGCCTAAAGACCAGACATATTAGCCCAAGATCCAAAAGTCAAGTCCAGCCAGCAACCTGAAATCAAGAAAGGCCCAAACTGTCATGACCCGAACCTGCCCCTATAGGTTAGGATCATAACCGGCCAATAATCGTTAGATTACCTACGGCCTCAGACAGAAAACAAATTTTAAATAATCATACGGAGCCAAAAGCGGAAGCAAAAGATAATAATTGTCCAATGAATTTGTGCATACATGGAATGAACAAAAACATTTCTTATGTTAATAAATCACACCAAACATACCCACATAAAAGACATTCTATGTCTAGATCCATGTAATACTATATTTCTACAAAACTATAGCTTATATACAGATAAAGTCAAACATGACCATCAAAAGAAGACAAAAGGGTCAAAATGAAAGTTCTGAAACTAAGGCCTCGTTCGTGAGGCGTGTCATGGTTGACTTCACAAACTTGACATTCTTTCTTGGGTTCATTACGGTTGGGGTTGGGCATCCTGCTGCTAACCTACATAGATGTATACAAAGAGTGAGTGAAAGCCCAGTAAATAATACCATAGTAAAGAAGTTATACGAATGGGATTCATATTTAGTACATCGAACCCGTAAATTTCATATACAAACGGCCTTAGGCCTATTCTGTGTTTTCTTGTATATGTCAAACGGCCTCGGGCCCAATTTAGATCCATATCAAACATATCAAACGGCCTCGGGCCCATTGCATCAAATATGTCAGATGGCCTCTGGCCCATTGCATAACTTTGTCGGACTTATCAAATGGCTTCGGGCCCATTATTTTCATATTCGTATCTATGCGCATTTTGTATTCATGATCATGATCATTTTTCATTCAAACGGCCTTTGGCCCATTATTTCCATATTCGTACCTATGTGCATTTCATATTTATGATCATGATCACTTTTCATCCAAACGGTCTTTGGTCCATCGAGATATTCAAATGACATTTGGCCCATCAAAATATTCAAACGGCCTTGGGCCCACCAAAATATTCAAATGGCCTTTGGCCCAATAAAATATTCAAACGGCCTTTGGCCTATCAAAATATTTAAACAGACTTTGGCCCATCAAAATATTCAAACGGCCTTTGGCCCAATAAAATATTCAAACGGTCTTTGGCCCATCAAAATATTCAAACGGCCTTTGGCCCATCAAAATATTCAAACGGCCTTTGACTCATTAAAATATTTAAACAGCCTTTGGCTCAATAAAATATTAAAAACGCCTTTGGCCCATCAAAATATTCAAATAGCGTTTGGCCCATTAAAATATTCAAATGGCCTTTGGCCTAATAAAATATTCAAACGTTTCAAATGGAAAACGGCCTTAGGCCCAATCCATACTATTATTAGACGTATCAAACGAATAAAATGCTCATTCATAATTCAAATTCACAAGTCCAGAAAACTTACACATGAGTAGCATTTAGAAAATAATATACATGAAAATATCTTTACTAAGATATTACTCACAGCATTCCAATGCTCGATTCGTCTTTGCACTTGACCCTACACAATTCGTAATACACATAGAAATTGGGTCGCAATACAATTCATTCCGTTCTTTAATTTGTTTAACTCTCTTAGGCTCTTGCCAACTCTATAGTTCATTTATGATGCTCAGTACATGCCTAAGAATGCTTAGAAGTGAAAGAGAACGGAAATCGAAATATGAACTAACTTTTCAAAATTTTCTAAAAATAGGGTACTCTGCTCGAGTGTAGCTTTAGTCGCTCAAGCAGACTGCAAAATTTACAAAATTTCTAGAAGCTTGATTTCTCTGCTCGAGCGACACTTTCCTCACTTGAGCGGACAGGTCAAATTCTGGAATTTCCAAAATTCTGTTTGAAGCTCAAAACACATTTCCAAGGCTCCAAATTTCATGCATGACACTCCCAAAAACATATATAAAGTCATTTCTAACTCTTAACTCAAATCTCCATGAATTTAACGATTGTAATACTTTTCTTCCTTTCTTACAAAACATAAAATTAAGCTACAAGCTCTTAGAAAAATATTTGCAAGTATGAAATTCAAATTAAAATCAAGTCAATTCTTGATCATCAAATTTTAAATCATAATTAATTTTTTGATTTATCCAAATTAATTTTCTTCATATCAAACCCAATTTCAAACTCATAAATTCTAAAATATGAATTAAACTTTTAAACTATAATTTCAAAACTTAGGTTTATACATGGCTTGTCTAAAAAAAACACACAAACTCTTAAATAATCAAGAAATCCTTTACATCAAAACTCCCAAGATTACAAAAATCAAACTCAACATAACTAATCCCCAATTTAACTTTCATAAATTTAAACCGAACTCCATTTCTTTATCATCTTGCTAATTTCTTTTTAATTACATGAAATTCAACCCAATCATCTCTTAATTTCAGCTTGTAGGTAATTTATCTACAAAGTTTAAGTCTCAATTTCTTACCTTAAGTCTTCAATTTGATGAATCCCTACACAAATTCTTGAGCCTCCTCTCTTTTCCTCGCTTGGGTGTCTTGGGTTTACATCTTCAAGGCTCCTCCAACACAAATATAACTTCAGCCCCTTCTCTCTCTCTCTCTCTCTCTCTCTCTCTCTCTCTCTCTCTGCTCTTATTTCCCCTCTCTCTCCGTTCCTCTCTCTCTATTCTTCTAACTTCTAACTCTCTGTTTTTGTTTCCAACTCATGAAAAAAAACAATTAACATAAGGCTTCCAACACAAAATAAGATAGACATCTTTTATGAAGCCACCAGCTAGAACTCACACGTGCACCCACACACACAAGGCTCCACGTACTTCTTTCTCAATTAAATAAATGAATAGAATTAGCTTTACTATTAATTATACATTAGCTTAAATAAATATCACTTAGTCTTGATTAATCATAATTAGCACATAACGTAATTAATCAAAACTAATTACAATTCTCACATAATTTAATTAGTCTAATTTGACTTCCATTAAGGCCCAATTAATTATATGTAATTTTTACCAATTTGAATCAGATTTTTAATCAAACTCCTAAAATATTCCAAATATCGAATTAAACCTATTTCCATCAATAAATTACACATTCAAATTGGATAATTCATAATTAAATTTAATTCAAAATAATCACAATTACTAATTCTTATAACCAAATTGGCTCAATTAATTCTAATTCAATTTTACTAAACTGAATTGAATATTTAATTAAACTCTCATATGGTCCAACACTTGAAATTAATCTGATTCAGTTCATCAATTTCACCTCCTCAAGCCATTTAGGCTCCCAAATTCTAATTCCAAAATAAATTCTTAATTAAATCATATATGAATTAGATTGAATAATTCTCATGAATTCCCAAATTAAATCAGAATAAGAACTAATTAAAATCGAAATCTCTTTAATTAATTAAATGTAAAATATTACACGTGATGGGGTCGTCACACAAACCATTGATAGGTTTGACGGAGGAGGGGACAGTGTCACGTGACTAAAGTCTGAGCAAAATCGTTTTCCCTTTTTTTTTTTTTTGAGAATCTTGGCTTCAACAGTTTAGTTTTTCTGTATATGTTAGATGTTATTATGAGTTACACTGTGCTATTATAGTGGACAATTAACTAATATGGAGATTGCACTTTATACCGAGGGTACTAATGATGTGTTTACTAGCATGCACAAGTACATGGGACTTTACTTTTGTATTAACTGAATTGTAGTTTTGACTCAATAGATTTTTTCATGCTTGTCCACTGTGCCTTCAATAACCCATCATGTCTTAATATCACACTGTAGCGGCACATAAGTGGATTGTTAGGTGGAGTAGTATGATTAATTGTTGTTGAGCGAATATGAATATATTGATGTTTGTGGGTATCATTTCTGAAAACCCTCACGAGACTTTACTCGTCCACTTGGGATAACCTTGTGGTTTAAAGGTTTGTTGCATATGATAAATGCAATCGTGATCCCTACGAAAGTGGCTTAGAGTTATTTTACTTTTCTTATTTCTTTTGTTTTACTTGAGGACAAGCAAAATGTAAGTTGGGGGATGTGATGTAGGCCAAAAAATACCACATTGAGGCTACTTAAGTTACATTTTTAGTCTTTTAATTTTGTTTATTTGGTGGAGATGATATGTTTCGTGCAATAGTACAAATTTGGTAGGAAATACGTAATCTCAATAAAAAAAGGGCGCGAAAGTAGATCCTCCTTGCGGGAAGTGAAAAATCCGAGCGAGCAGACCACCGCACGTTCGGCCAAGCTTCACCGTACGTGCGGCCCATCACCGCTCGAGCAGCCCACCTAGGGACGCGTGCACAGAATTTTGGGTGTGTTTTGCTGAGAATAAAAGGGAAAAAAAATAGGCTAACCTAGGGTTTGAAAAATTATTCTGAAGAGAAGGGAGAATAGGGTTTTAAAAAGGTGATTTTCTTCTCAAGCTTAAAAGAGACTTCCATGGGGGTTTCTTCTTCATCCTCTTCCTTTTCTCACTCCTCCATGAGTGGCTAGATTATTCTTTTCTAGGGTTTTGATGAAACCCTAGCCATGTAATAGGATTTTTCATCTGCTTTGATTGTGATTCGGTTTGAATCAATGTATGGATGTTTTAGAAGCTTATAATAATTATTCTTTTCATCTCTTCAAGTATTTTACTTTATGTGATTGTTTAATACTTTCCATACATTAGTTTTCTTTGTGTTTATGTTCAAAGTACGAGACGAGTCATGCTACAAGAGATGGGTTATGCTGCTACCGTAGTTTAGAGCAAACGTCTCGTGTTACTCGGGTTGACTCGTGCCTGTACATTGAATGCAACAACCCTCTTGATTAATATTTCAAACTTGTAGTTGTGAAATATTGGGTATTTCAAACCGGATTGCAATTGATAGCCAATGTTTAATCTCGTTTATATGGTTAGTGGTGAATTCTTTGCTTTAGGATTTTTCTCAAAAATTAATATTTCAAACCTTAATTTTAATTGTTAATTTATTTTCTCAATTTCATTTAATTCCTATTTAGTCATAAAAATCTCTTAATCTTTTTAATCAAAATTAATTTAGGAATTTAGCGATTGAATTAGCCTAATTTCACATTTGTTCCTGTAGATCGATACCTGGACTTGCCATTATTTTAAAAGAATTTGGTATAATTTAATCTTTATTTTTAGTGTGTGTAATGACCCATCACCTATCCGGTTGTGAAATCATGGTTCTGTTCCTAAGCGGTGTAAAAGGTAGTTTTGGTTACCTTGATCCTGAATATTTTAGATGCCTACAGTTAACGCAAAAATCCAATGTTTACTCATTCGTGGTAGTTCTCCTAGAAGTGCTTTGTGCAAGACCAGCCATCAATAACTCGTTTCTCGAGAAGGAAGTAAACTTAGCTGAATGGGGGTTGTTTTGGCAAAAGAAAGGGCAGGTTGAAAATACTGTTGATCCTTTGCTTGTGTGCAAGATCAGTCCCAACTCATTGAGAATGTTTAGTGAAACGGTGGAGAAGTGTTTGAAAGAATATGGTGTTAAAAGGCCCAACATGAATGCCATCGCGTGGGACGTGGAATACGCACAGCAGCTTCAACAAAATTGCAAGGCACAAAAACCTCATGAGGACAGCACAATAAACGCATCGTAGGTGTTGCTGGTGCCTGCTGGTTGCCTTCTCATAGCATCCCAATTGATGAATATGACAATCCCATGGATGATTTTATAGATACAAGTCATTCAAATGCGCACGGAGTGCTCTCTGTTAGTGTATAATTGTTAATAGCTGTTATAGCATCATAGCTTAGCATTATAGCACATCATTATAGCTTTAGCACTTTATCTTTTATGTTGTAAATTCTTTATGCTTTTGGTGGGCATCCAATGCATCATATTCTCTCTATAAAGAGAGTGCATTCTCTTTGTAATAAACACACACAATTACAGACAAACATTCAGTGTCTCTCTCTCCCTCTATCCTCTCTCACTCTCTCAAACTATTGTTTCATGGTATCAGAGCCCAGTGTTACATTTCTGGAAATTTTCGATTTTGGTGTTTAGTCCCGTACACAGTGGCACTACATCAAACCGCTCGGAATTTCCCCATGATTCCAACGGCACCAAGCCCGTCCTCAGAAAACCTTCCATGCGCCCACACGTGCCGCCTTTGTCCTCTACACGTCACCACTTCCGCCACCACTCTCACACGCGCCTGCACGCGCCATCTGTTGTTGCTCACTTCCGCCACGCGCCCACATGCACCCACACTTCCGCGGCTGACGTCAGCCCTGCCGCTCCCGTACGCCGCGCCTGCTACTGTATGCCTCTCGTGCGCCGCTTCACTAGTGTGCACCTGCGTGCGCCAAAACAGCTACCGTGCACCGCGCCTGTGCCTGTTCGCTACCGTGCGCCGCCGCCTTCCTGCTAATGTGCTCCTCCCTGCACTCTGCTGACGTGCGCCGCTGACATCTTTGCTGACATCATCTCTGTCTAGCATACCTTTCCTTGCTATTTTCAACCTTCCGGACTTATTGGTACACTCTGTTTTACCTAATTTTGCTCCTACAGGTCTATTCCTATTGCTTTAACCCTATTCAACTTGTATTATGGATCGTCATGATGCCTCCCATCCCATTTCCGTTATTTTGAATGGTTACAACTATGTTCTGTGGGCCCAAGCCATGTCTTCCTTCCTCAAAGGAAAGAAGCTCTAGCGAATTATCACTGGGGATGTGACCTAACCAGTGAAGAACACTGCTGAAACTACTGTTTCCACTGCTACTACTACATATGAAGACCGACTTGAGGAATGGGACAGTAAGAATTACCAAATCATTACCTGGTTTCGTAATACCTCTGTTACCTCTATCAGTCTTCAGTTTGGTTGCTTTCAGCTTGACTCTGTAACTACTCCTGCAAAAGACATCTGGGATTTTTTGAAAGAACGATACCAGACTATTGGTCTTGCCCATCAATATCAACTTCAAAACCAACTTCACTGCATGCGCCAAGAATCCACTCAGTCCATTAATGACTTCCTTTCTCAAATGTACTCTGTTGGGATCAGCTTGCTCTTTCAGAACCAACTTGGCATAACCAAGAAGATGCTGTTTTATTTACTATCTATCGCAACCAGGAAAGGTTGGTGCACTTTCTCATGGCTCTTACTTCCTCTTTTGAGCCCGTACGTACCTCTCTGCTTCATCGCCATCCATTGCCCACTCTTGAACAAGCTATTTCTGAGTTGCTATCCGAGGAGACTCGTCTCGGTACTCTTCAAACTCATCATGTGGACTCTGTTCTTGCCACTCCTCCGTACAGGCCATCATTTACCCAGCGGACCACTACTTGCCTCTATTGTCAGAATCGGGGCCTTCTTTCAACCCATCTCCTGGTCAATTACCCCGTCAGATCCTGCCGTTACTGCAACAAACTTGGTCCTAGTCATCTGTAACAGGATTGTTTTTGCAATCCATCCCGATCATCCTCCAATAGCCACTCCTCTCGCGGTGGCTCTTCCCGGGGAAGCTTTCATCGTTTCGGGAATCAGTCTCATCACACTGCTGCTGCTGCTTTCGAGAATCAGTCTCATCACACTGCTGCTGCTGCTTTCGGGAATCAGTCTCATCACACTGATGCTGCTGCCTCTGCGGGGTTCTCTGAGCCACCTGCTCCATCTACCCCTCGCTTTTCTCCAACGGATGTAGAGGCCATGCTCAAACAACTTCTCTCCCCTTCTGGTACACCTCCTCCTACTGCTTTGTCTGTTATCCCAGGTAACTCTTCTTGGTATTTTGACTCTGCCTGTTGTAATCATATGACCTTCAGTTCTACTATCTTTTCTTCCTTCTCCTCATCACCTCATATTCCCTCCATTCATACTGCTGATGGTTCCCTCATGTCTGTCCGTCATGTTGGTACTGTTTCCACCTCTTCTTTATCTATACCTCAAGTTTATCATATCCCTGCTCTCACCTTAAACCTTATTTCCATTGGTCAATTATGTGAACTTGGTCTAACTGTCACATTTTCTGCTACTGATTGTTTGGTACAGGACCCTCAGACGGGGTAGACTATTGGGATCGGCCGCAAGCATGGACGTCTCTATGAGCTCATTCACCTTCATGTTCCTGCCTCTCCTCAG
This sequence comes from Camellia sinensis, assembly GCF_055761805.1. Lineage (NCBI taxonomy): Eukaryota > Viridiplantae > Streptophyta > Magnoliopsida > Ericales > Theaceae > Camellia > Camellia sinensis. Next base: position 217,495,184 of record NC_138961.1, read on the forward strand.
ATCGCTACTCCTGTATCTACTTCCTCATTATCTCCCTTTCATCTTTGGCATTGTCGCTTAGGGCATATTTCTGTTAATCGCTTAAAGTCTTTGGTTTCTAGTGGACAGTTGGGTCATGTAATTCTCGATAGTTTCGATTGTATACCCTGTCAACTTGCCAAATAACCTGCTTTATCATTCAATAAAAGTACCTCTGTTTCCCTTGCACCTTTTGATCTTATACATTCGGATATTTGGGGCCCCTCCCCTACTACTACTATGGGGGGATCCCGCTATTTTGTTGTTTTTATTGATGATTTTTCCCGGTTTACTTGGCTTTTTCTCATGAAAAATAGGTCTGAACTTAAACACATTTATTATAGATTTGCACAAATGGTCCACACCCAATTCTCCAAAACCATCAAACTTCGCTCTGACAATGCTATGGAATATCGGGATTCAGATTTCCTTTCCTTTCTTCAGCATCATGGTACACTGCCTCATCGTTCTTGTGCTGGCACGTCCCAGCAAAATGGCCGCGCTAAACGGAAACATAGGCATATTCTTGACACTACTCACGCTCTCCTTCTCTCTTCTTCCTGCCCTGAAAACTTTTGGGAGGAAGCTGCCCTCACTGCTGTTTACACTATCAACTGTGCTCCTACTCCTGTCATCCATAATCAAACTCCCTGTGAACGTCTGTATGGCACTTCCCCTTCTTACACCAATCTTCGGGTTTTTGGCTCTGCCTGCTTTGTTCTACTTCAATCCCATGAACACACCAAGCTTGAACCTCGTTCTCATCTTTGTTGCTTTCTTGGGTATGGAATTGAACATAAAGGCTTTCGCTGTTGGGATCCTCTCTCTAAACGTCTTCGTATCTCCCGCCATGTCGTTTTCTGGGAGCACCAAATGTTTTCCTCGTTATCCTCCTTTCACTTACCCGCACTTTCCACTACTGTACTGTTTACTAATCCTTCCATAGATATTTTCTCTGCTGATTTTGATACAGGTTCCTCCTTCATCGAGACGCCCTTGCTCACTCCTGATCCCGTCCAGCCTGCTCTCCCTAAAGGTCTACCTCTCATTGCCACACCTCTTTCTCCACCGGTTCTTCCTCCCACCGATTCTCCTACGGGTCGACCACGTCGGGTAACTCAACCTCCTATCCATCTTCGTGATTATATTGTTGGATCTGCTGCCTTCTCTACTTATGAACCTACCTCCTATCGTGAGGCTTGTACTAATCCTCTTTGGCAGCAAGCTATGACTGCTGAACTCCGAGCCTTGGATAAAGCTCATACTTGGGATCTTGTTAATCTTCTTCCTAGCAAGACTGCGATTGGCTGCAAATGGGTTTACAAAATCAAAACACATTCTGATAGCTCTATTGAACGATACAAAGCTCGTCTTGTTGCCAAGGGTTTCAACCAGGAATATAGTATTGATTATGAGGAGACATTCTCTCCTGTTGCTCGGCTTACCTCTGTTCGCATTTTACTTGCTGTTGCTGCTGCTCGCCACTGGGGGCTCTTTCAGATGGATGTCAAAAATGCTTTCCTCAATGGTCATCTTCTTGAGGAGGTCTACATGCAACCTCCACCTGGGTTCACTTTTCCACCTCATCAGGTTTGCAAACTACAGCGTGCGCTCTATGGCCTCAAGTAAGCGCCTCGTGCTTGGTTTGCTAAATTCAGTTCTACCATTCATGACTTCAGGTTCACCTCTAGTTCCTATGACTCTGCTCTTTTTATACGGACTATTTCTCATGGTACCACTCTTCTGCTTCTGTATGTGGATGATATGATTATCACTGGTAATGATGAAGCTGGTATTCTCCACCTCAAACAGTTTCTCCACCGTCAGTTTGAGATGAAGGACCTTGGAACTCTTAATTACTTCTTAGGCCTTGAAGTCTCTCATGATTCTACTGGTTCCTATTTGTCTCAGGCCAAATATGCATCCGATCTTCTGGCTCGTGCTGGTCTTACTGATTGCAAAACTACCTCTACTCCAGTTGATCCTTAGATTCGTTTCACTCCTCTCGATGGGACTCTTCTCTCCGATGCTACTCTTTATCGCCAGCTTGTCGGCAGTCTTGTCTATCTCACAGTAACTCGTCCTGACATTGCCTATGCTGTTCACATTGTCAGTCAGTACATGTCAGCTCCTCGCACTCCCCACTATACTGCTCTACTCCGCATCCTTCGCTACCTCAAAGGCACTCTGTTCCATGGCCTTCACTTCTCTGCTTCCTCCTTTCTTGAACTGCGTGCCTTTTCCGATGCTGATTGGGCTGGGGATCCTACGGATCGACGCTCTACCACGGGATTCTACTTCTTCTTAGGGGATTCTCTTCTTGCTTGGCGTAGCAAAAAACAATCCCTCACTGCCTACTCTAGCACCGAAGCTGAATACCGAGCTCTTGTTGATACTACTCAGGAACTTCTCTGGCTTCGCTGGCTCCTTGCTGATATGGGTGTTTCTTCTTCTGGTCCTACCCCTCTCTATTGTGACAATCAGAGTGCCATTCAGATTGCTCACAATGATGTTTTTCATGATCGCACCAAACATATTGAGATTGATTGTCATTTCATTCGCCAGCATGTTACCTGTGGTACTGTTCATCTTCTCCCTATTGCTTCAGTCGATCAACCCGCTGATATCTTCACTAAGGCTCATCCTCCTGGCCGCTTTAATGATCTTGTTTCCAAACTCAACTTGGTTGATGCTTTCCCTCCTTGAGTTTGCGGGGGGATGTTAGTGTATAATTGTTAACAGCTGTTATAGCATCATAGCTTAGCATTATAGCACATCATTATAGCTTTGGCACTTTATCTTTTATGTTGTAAATTCTTTATGCTTTCGGTGGGCATCCAATGCATCATATTCTCTCTATAAAGAGAGTGCATTCTCTTTGTAATAAACACACACAATTACAGACAAACATTCAGTGTCTCTCTCTCTCTCTCTATCCTCTCTCACTCTCTCAAACTATTGTTTCACTCTCCATGTTGAACATTGATGTTGGCAGATGAAATAAATTCCAAATTTATGCCATATATCTTATTTTTGAAGTTAATTTTAAGACAAAAATTTATGATAGATAACAATTTTCTTCATCCATTTACTGTATACCAGATAACATAAGTGTCTATATCTATCTAGAACGAAAAGAACATTCAAGTTGATCTTCGATCTCCAAGAGGAGCTCATCTATTACTTAATCATTTTCTTTTCACAAAATTATACCCTTAATAAGTTCGAAATGTCTACATTATCTGAAAGACAAAAAAAAAAAAAAAAAAAAAAACAAAGAAGAAAAAGAAGATAGTGGAGAGATCGCCAAGCAATATTAGTTGGACATACAAACACATGTTTAAATTTTGCTACAACTTAATAACAAAATTGTTATTTATAGAATCAGCATATATGCTTATTGCTACAAAATTATATAATCATAATGTATATTACAAAAATCATATTAAACCAATACACATGATTTAATGATTTATGAATAATTGTATGTATATGGATATTACATACTGTGCACATGAAATGTGTTCTATAAAATTATTTTCATAAAATTTGTATAAAATGATGTTATAAAATTGTATTCATTCATTTCCAAACAAAAGAGCATGAGAACAAAAAAACTATTATATGAGTTTTTTTTATTGGTATAAACTTTATGTATATAAATAAATTTTTTAAAGCTAAAAATTGAAATGTATACATTATATGCACTCTATCCTCTTTATGTATAAATCAGGTGTAATTTTACAATAAATCAAGTGTAATTCTACAAAATAATTATGTGGTTGTAAAAAGACATTATGATTTTAATAACTGAAATTTATAAGTTTTATGGTAAATTATACTGACACATTTTAATACAAATTCCTCCCTCACATTTGAAAATCTTTAAGATTTGTAATCTCATTACAAATTGCTCCATAATTGCTAATGTCATGTCTTAAAATTTTTAAATGACCATATTGCTTGTGATGACCGGGTATGTAATTTGCTTCATCCTCTTTGAGTTATGTTGGGTTTACTCTTATTAGAGTGTCAGGTTTTAATGTGAGGTCTTGTCAACTGTTGGGTTCGTTGTTTTTTAAAAACTTTTTCTCTAAATTCTCGTTCTTATTTATTTCAATTCCGAGATTCACTTATTTTGGAAGGTGCGAGGTTGGATTCGGGGTGTCATGGGTCGAGCTGCAAAATTTTCTGGCTGGGAGGCAGAAACGCATGTGCGGGGGCTTAGGCTGCACGTGCGAAGAAGAGGGGGGTGTCCATGGTGCATTCTGCTTTATATGCACGAGTGGAAGAAGGTGCAAGAGAGAGTGCCGCACATGTGGGGGTGAGAGCTGCACGTGCGGATGGGGGTGCCGCACGTGCGGGAATGGGTGCCGTACGTGCGGGATAAAGCTGAGTCCAAAAATCTGCTTTTTCTCTTTTTTTTTTTTTTGGGCTGAGTGTATATCACTTCTACACATCTCTCTCTCACTCTAAAATTATCTTTTTCTCTCCCTTCTCTCTAAAAACCTCCACCAAACACCATAAACTCTTGATTTTTTCCAATCCATTGGAGTTTTGACCCAACATCCTTCACTAATTTTGGAGAGCTAAGCGAGAGCTTCGTTGTGTTCGGTGGAGATCGGGTTTCGACACCGTTGGATTTGGGGCTTTAATCTCTTTTTCCTTCAAGAACTTGAGATAGGGATTTTTTTAGAGTTATATATATATTTTTGCAAGATTATGTTGATTTGGAACTCTTTTGGGAAGTATAGAAACTTTGATTTTGGCTCACGTGTGTTGATGATTTTAAAAGTAGGTTTACACCTTTTTTTTTTTTTTTTTTTTTGATTCTTGAGAGCTTGAACTACATTGTGAGAAAGGATGCTTTGGAGAAACTTTTCTTTCAAAAAGATGAGGAAATGGCTAGTTGGTGAAAACCTAGAAATTTGGCATTTTTTTTTGATAGAAATTGAAAACTCATAATTTTGTTATATAAAGTGTTAGAATGAATGGAGGATTGGAAAATTCTTATTGTTGTATGTATGTATGAAAAAATCCCATGGAATGTATGAAATAGTTGTTTTGAAGTTGTTATTCAAAAATGTGAATATAGTCACGAAATAAATTGTTGAGGATGCATGAAATGTGTAAGTGTTGCGACTTTTGAATCGATATAAATTATTATATGTTTATGTTGTGAGATTGCATTGAAATGGGAAATGGAAATTGGGAATTGAAATGAAGGAATTATAGGGAAATGTTGCAAGTGGAAGACTATTATAATTGCCTTGATATATGTTGCATTGGTATTTTAATTTATTTGGTTGTTAAAAATTTTGATTTTGAGATTTGAAAACATTTGCATTGAGTAAGGAATGTTGTGAAATAAGATATCATTGAAACGTTTTGCGGTAAATACGTTGGTAAGTCCAGATAGGGGGTGTAGATGAAATTGATTAAGTTGGCTTGACTGTCTAGGGTGAAGGACTGAAAACACATGCTGAGGAGGTACCACGTGCCTTCCAGTTAGCTACCGGTAAAGTGGGGGTTTTGGTAGTGCTAGTTATGCCTACTTGCAAACACCAACCTAGGGATTACCTGTGTCGTATTTACCGCCCCTTTGAACTTAATTTAAATAGTTGAATTTTGTTGAAATTTTAAGATTTCATTGTGCATGATGGTTTTCAAAGGATGAAAAATGAGATTTTCTTTTAAAGGCATGGCATAGCATGTACATTCCATTTCACGAGATTTGTATAAAATGTATATACTTTGTTAAGAATTTCCTACTGGGCTTTATTGTGAGAACCCGAATATAAAAATAAAGTAAATAATTAAATAATAATAATTTTACAATCTCAAATATTTTGATGGTGAATCCTAAGGTGCAAATTTAATATTTGGAAGGTTTTTTAATTAATTTTAAACTTAAAATAAATTTTTGGTGGAAGTCTTTAATTTAGAGGCAAGATTTATTATAAAAAAATAAATAAAAATATAGGGGGCAAGTTAGTAAGTTTATTTTGATATAATAATCGTTATATTTATTTAAATTAATAGTGAGAGAAAAAAAATAATATAAAACAAAGGATAATTATTTAGAGTTTTGTTTAGATATATATATATATATATATATAAGACAACCCTAGGGTTCCTAACAACACTATAGCAGCAACAGCTAGTAGCAACGTGAGAGAGGAAGAGAGAGCAAGAGATAGAAAAGAGAGAGGGAGAGAAAGCACCTTTGTGGCTCAACAACTCTAAGGTAACAATAAATCTATTCTTGTTCTATTATAGTATGTTGTATACACAGTTATGGTGCATGTGGGTGTTGTGAGTTGTTGGAAGATAAAGGAACGGATTGGCTATTTGGGATAGTATTCTGTGTATATTATTATCATGCAAAAGTGTAATGCGAATTAAGGAGCTAAAGTCGTTAGAGAAGAATTCTGCATAGAATCACAAATTTTAAAAATCGAGGAACCATATCAAATGGATGAATTTTGAACTGAAATTTTTACAGTAGATTAATTACATATTGAATTGCATATCTGAGTTTTCTCATAATTTTTGGGAGTCAAAATCTATATTAACTGCTGTGTTGAAATTTGTCTTGAAAACTGGTTTAAAATATTAACTTTGTAAGTGTCGTTCTCTTTGGGTATAAATTCGAAAATTACCAAATCAGTGTCAGTAGAACCGGTTACGAGTCTAGTTTCTTACATTTTTGGCTTTGCGTTGATTGCTTGTGTACACTAAGAGAACCATTAATTTCTTTAAAGTGCTGCAGAAAACAACCTGCTTGGGTGTAATTAATTGTAAATAATTATTTTGATAAGCAAATCAAGTAAAACCAATTGGGTTTAAAACTTAGGATATATTAGTTGATATTTGGAGGGTTTTGGAATTTTTCGAATAGCGTGGAGTGGGTTTTGTAATTTTCAAAGTTGGCGAATAGATTGAGAAAGTTTGTTTAAAATTCTGTTTTATTTTAAAGTTACTTTTAATTAAGTTTCGATTTGAACCCATATCTTGGGTGATTTTAGACCTTGAAGAACATGATCTTAGGTAATATTTAAGAGTAACAGTGAGTTGGGTTGAGCCGTGTTAGTGCGCTTTAGTTTGGGGTTACTTAGTTTCTTATTCTTTAGTACTTTTAAATTAGTAGTGATGCGTAGTCTTCATACTTGGTTCAGGGTACTAGTTTAACTTTTATACTCTATTCGAGGATCACATCATTCCGTTTCCAGGTGAGTAGTTACATGCTACATATTTTTATAAATGTTATCTTACCTTGAACTGTTGGAAAATTAAATTGTTGTTTCAAGGCTAAACCATTTTGATAAATTATTATATTATCAATGGAACTAAATTATTTCTGAAACATGTGTGAACTTGGCATACTGTAAACTATTTGTTTTGGTCTCATGTTTATAGTGGTGAACTACCATGTTTTACGAAACTAATGTGTATTGATTATTGGGACCATATGTATATTTTAGTCCAGGGAAATTATTCCACTGTGTGTGGTGACTCTGGCTACTAGGAAACAGATCTGGGTTGGGCCGTGATGACTCTAGTGCTCAACGATTGTAAGAAAAAGCCCTAGGTTAGGCTACGTGACCTTCAATCGGATCGTCTTAGATAAAAGGCCCGGGTTGCCACCCCGAGGATGACTCTTAGTTAGGTATTGGATCCAACGGGGCTTTTAGCCTTAAGAACTGTGTGGCATGTTACTTGTTATTTCTTGGTACCCAAAAAATTATTGGTGTTCATGTTATAATCTGTTTTAAGTGAAAAATGTCATTTATCATGTTCTTAAGAGACATGAGTATTTTAACTGTTGAACTGTGCAGCCTTCTTTTTAAACAAATTGTTACCAAACCGTATGCCAATCTAGTTTCTGTGATATATATCTTATTTTGGAATTGAACCTTATTTTCAAAACTGTATTTACTGTCCATGTTGCTACTCACTGAGCTATCAGCTGACTTAGTTGTTTATCATTTTCAGGTGTTAGAAGGACTTAGAGTGGACTCATGGTGTAGCGGAGAGTCAATTGCATGGACCTCTAGGACATTCATTTATTTTGTTTTAGATTGTCATATTAAGTTGTGCATATTTATTTTTATTTTTATTGGGGTTCATTTAGGATTATTTTGATATGTGGGCTGTTTATATCCCATAAGTTTGGATGGTATTGATTATGGTTGGTTTGCTATTTATACTTGCGGTTTGTCACTGGATTAAGTTTGGTTATTTATTACTGGACTTTTGTATAGTTGTTCAATGTGATTATGGATTCGTGTTTAGGCTTACGTGTGCCTTGGGCTAAGGCCCTGTGGGCCATGGCAGATCATACCTAGGTTTGGGGTGTGACAATTGTGGTATCAGAGCTATAGGTTTATTGAGTTACATATCTTGCATTTCATCATTAGACGAGGTCCGAGTCCCTATTGTCCTTAATAGTATGTGGTTGAGTTAGTTTTGTTTAAACTTGTGTTGAATCTTTCTTGATTTCATTTTGAAGGTTAAGAGTTGGCACCTAGATATCTACACGGATTGTCTATTCCTTGTGAGCCTTTGATGTTTGTATTATCATGTCTACTCCATTAGGAGAAACAGTAGTATTAGAAGATGTTTGTAGATCTTGTGAGGTAAACTTGGATGGTAGGATTGTTCTAGTGGATTTGATTTCCTTAGAGATGCAGGATTTTGACATGATTTTGGGGGTGAATTTGTTAATGAAGCATCATGCCTCTGTTGATTGTTTTAGAAAAAAAAAGGTAGTTTTTGCTATGCCAAGTCAATATGAGTTTTTCTTTCAACGAGATAAGAAAGAGTCTTCTCTCTGTTTTATGGTTACTTAGCTTGTGTGGTGAGTACCGAACAGCCAGAGCAGAAGTTAGAGGAGTTGCCTGTAATGAGGAAATTTGTTGATGTTTGTTTAGAGGATCTACCTGGTTTTCCTCCAGATAGTGAGTTAGAATTTTCCATTAACTTGGTCCCTGACACAACACTTATTTCTAAAGTGCCCTATAGAATGGAACCGTTGGAGTTGAGGGAGTTATAAACTCAGTTACAGGAGTTGTTAGACAAAGGTTTTATTAAGCCTAGTGTTTCACCTTGGGGAGCACCTGTGTTGTTTGTGAAGAAGAATGATGGGTCTTTGAGATTGTGTATTGATTATAAGGAACTGAACAAAGTCACAGTGAATAATGGGTATCATTTGCCACGCATTGATGATCTATTTGACCAGGTGTAGGGAGCTTAAGTATTCTCTAAGATTGACTTGAGGTCAGGCTATCACCAGTTGAAGGTAAGGGATGAAGATGTTTTTAAGACCGCTTTTAGAACCCATTATGGGCATTATGAGTTCTTGGTGATGCCTTTTGGTCTCACAAATGCACCAACTGCATTCATGGATTTGATGAATAGAGTATTTAAACCCCAATTGGATAAATATGTGGAGGTGTTTATTGATGACATGCTAATTTATTTGAGGAGTAAGGAGGAGCATGAGCAGCATTTGAGTGTGTAGACACCCCATTTTTGACCGTCCTCAGGACTTGGATGTCATCGTTTGAACACTCGATGATCATCTATGCTCGTGTTCGTTTTGAGTTCCCGGAGGTCCCAGCCGCGCGCCTTGCCTCAAGATCTCTCAACTTGTCTGTCTTATGCTTGGTTGTGGACCAAAGACTTATGTTTTTGCTTCTGAGGGAAGAGGGTGGCATGTTAGCCATCCCCTCAACCCATCGGCCAACGCTTGAAGCCATCGGCCCCTTTTTCTTGCCATCGGCCAAAGGTGCTGGCCGATCGGCACTGTTTTTGGTCGGTCGGCCACCGTTGTTGGTTAATCGGCCATATTTTCTGGCCAACCCCTTTTTATCTGCTTTTGGCAGACATTTTGTGCCAGCTGAAATTGCTGGCACGCACAATTCCCCCCTCCATACACGTGTATGGAGGGATTTGAGCCTTGCTTAGCTTCTCCAAGAAGCTTTGCAAAATTGGTTTTCTATAAAAGGAGAGCCTCCTCTCCCTTTCCAGGGGTTCTAGAAATCTGATATACAAGTTAGATATATCTCTCTCTCTATATCTCCCTCTCTCTAGATTTGTGTGTGTATATTGCACACAAACACCTAGAGTTACACTATCCTTGGTTGTTGAGGCACTAGAAGGTTGATATTAGAGTTCTTGGGCTGTTTTTGATCCAAGAAGATTGCTAGAGTTGTGTTCTTGAAGTTGTTCTTCAAGGGTGAGTCAACTTACTTTTGATACCCCATTTTGGCTTAAGCTTTTACACATACTTCTATATTGTTTTAAGCTTAACTCTAAACTACAAAAAGTTCTGATTTTGTATGCTTGTTATGATTGCTTAAGGTCACTTTTTGGTTGGGGGTTGTGTATCCCCTCTTAGGCCTTGTTTGGCCTTGTTTTGTGCCTTTACTTTTGAGATTTGGGATCATCTTATTTTGACCTTCCCACCACTGAAATCCAGAGAATTTTCAGTGGTGGAGAAGTGGTTTTGGAGTCTTGTATAGGAGGGGGACACCCCTCTCTCCTTATGTCTCATATGCTTGTGTTGTTGGCTTATAAGAGTAGCATGTTTACTTAGCATGTCTTGGTCCTATTTCAGCACTTTTTAGTGGCTTCTAGGACCTGCCTTAACTCTATTCCACGTTGGTTTGACGGCATCTTGCATGCTTCACATACTTGTAGAGTAATCTTGAATGTTTGCATTACATGCATCTTGTGTTTGGACCACTATCCTTCCATGTTTTGGCTCAACTCCAAGGAGCTTTCCCTCATGTTTTATCATGATTAAACTCTGTTTGGTGTTGTCTTGGTTATGCATGCATTGTTTTGTATAGCCTTGGTACATTCTAGCTTATAAGCTTTGTGCCTTGAGTTCATTAGCATGTGTTACTTGAAATATTTTCATGATTTGGCATCATGTGAAATGTAATTTCAGTCCATATTTCATGGTCACACACTTGCATTTATCACCTATTCCATGCTTTGGATAGTTTGCGTTTCATGCCTTAAGAATAGGTCATTGTGCATGCCATCATACTTAGGCCTTTGGGATGCCATATAAGTGGATTTTTGGGCTCTTTCTAACATGCCATAACTCTGATTTTATTGGCCTAAGTCATGCCATGTTTGTTTGTAATAGGTGTAGTGCAATCGCCCGTTTTGGCCTTGTATGCGTCTTGTTTTGTGCTCACCTTTCTAGCATGTTTTGGCCTCATCCCATGCATGTTCTAGCTTTGTTTTGGACTTCCTTGGGACTGTTTTGGGTCACCTTGGTCCTTTGGGGCTTGGTTGACATGGCCATGGCTCAAGTACCTTGGCTAGCTTTGAACTTGAAGTCCATTAGCATGCCTTGCTTGTGTTATGTGTTTGATTTGGCATCACTCTTAACATAATTTCAGAGCTTATGGTGTCACCATACTACCATGATTGTCACCCCACGCTCATGTTTGGGTGTTGTGACCTTATGCCTTACCTCTTGGACCATTTCATTCTATCACTTCATCACCTTGGCCACTGTTTTTTTTGTCGTGGCTTAGGCCTATCCATTTTCAATGTAAGTCCATGGATCATGCGGTTTGTGTGTCGTTACATGCTTATCGCGTTGCATGTTGTCACATCCTTGTTATTGGTATTGTTGTCGCATGCCTATTACATTGCATGTTTGTGCGTTTAGATTGCATCTTGCATGCTTGCTAGTTTGCATTTCGTCACATGCTTGATTAGGTTGCATTGCATTTGGCATGATTGTTACCTTAGCCTTGTGCATGCTTAGGTTGCATAGCATTACATTTCCATGTTGCATTGTATTTGGCATACTTGCATGCATTGCATTGTGTTTGGTTTGGGGTGTCAAACCAAACACAAGGAGCGAGGAACGTTCGTACTTGAAGTGACGCAACGTGCCTCAATCCTTAGTTGCCGATGCTCTTGATCCAACATGATAGAGTGTGAGGCCTTCATGTTGTTTTGTGCATTCATTCCATATTCATTTGCACACTTGGCTCCTTTGGCCATCATGCGTTGAAATGCGTGATTGATGGCCCGAGGGTCGAGGACTACACTCCCTTGAGTTCATAACATGATAGGGAGGGTGGTTGTGCAAACATTGTCTTGAAAAATGCATTGCCATGCTCTGTTTGTCCTATTCTACAGTAGGAGCATTCTGCAGGAATAGATGGTCGGTCGACCATATTAAGTGTCGATCGGCTAAATGTGTCTAGCCGAGAGCCCCATTAGCGGTCGATGAACAGTTACCCTTGGTCGATGGCCTTTCCACTTGGTCGATGGCCTCTCACAGCACCCAGAAGGTGATTAAGAAGCATCCTTAAGACTTGCATAGTTTTCAGAGGTGCAGAGCAGTGTAAACAAAGGCAGCATGAGCATGGCGATAGATTTTCGAGCGGAGTCGAGCATGCATGCATTTATCCCTCTTTCCGAGGCCTCTTTACCGCTTTTGTAGCTTAATTAATTTGTTTAATTAGTTAAGTGTTGTGTAATAATTAATTAGCTAGTTAATTAGTTAATTAGTCAATTTGTATTATTCTTTCGGCCCACCGTCGAGAGGGCAAATTTTGTAATAAGTGTGTGTGCGTGTGTGAATGTCTTCCAACCCCACGTCTTTCTCCCTTTTACTTACCTGCTTTCAATGGTTAGTTTTAGGTCATGTTTCAATTAGCATTCCTATGCTATGCATGTTTGCATTCATTCATTTGTATTGCATGCACCGGGCTCAGCGCATCATACTAACTACATTGTATCTCAATTCCGACTTGAATACATGATTATCAAGTTGCATCTCATATGCCATCATAGAATAGCCAAGCCTATTTTTAGTTGCATTTTGCATGTGTTGCATTAGCCATCTAAACACAGCTAGGATCATGCATTGATTTCTAACTAGCTATTGTTTTGGCTCGGAGTACTAGGTAAGTGTTTATGCTTTAGCATCTTGCATGAGTGTGAGTGTTGCCATGACAACATGCTTGCCATGAGGCTATTTGCTTATATGATATAACTGTCTGAATGCCTGTGGGTGAAGGTTGGATTGCTTGAATTGGAACAATTCATCGAAATGCGAGTTTTAAGCCCACTTGAGGGTGGCAAAATCATGTTTTCTAAGCATATCTGAGGGTGGCAAATCCACGTCTTAGCCTACTTGCGAGTAGCATTTTCAAACCATTTTCAAACAAACAAACATGGAATGTTTTGTTCCAATTTAGGCGATCCAGTCTATACTTGTGTGTTGTGCGCATCACATAGTAAATTCTAGCTAATAACCGGAATAAGAACGCATGTGTTTTCAAAAACAAGATATCATGTTAGTACAGGCCGATCTTCGATCGGGCGAGCGGGGGTGCTCATAGATGACCTTCCCCAATCGTACCCAAGTTCCCGAGCCGAGGCAACTTTGGTGATGACGGACACGTGGCCTTAGGCAACGAGTCAGGGTTTCCTAAATTCTCTCAAAATAAAATATTTAGGTGGCGACTCTGTATCTGGCAAAGCAGTCCATGTTTAATACTTCTTTCTTAAAAATCAGTTTTACAAAACGATTTGCCGGATTTGGACTCTTTGGTGATTTATCGGTCTCGCATTGCACTTTGCGAGATTAGATTCAGAATCGTGACATTTGAGTCCGAACTGTAGAAGCAAAGCCCGAGGGCGCGTCTACTGTTTCTGGCGACTCTGTTGGGGATTTAAAGAACTTGACTCGAACTCATGATATCTTGTTTTGATTACACTTATGTGTTTCTTTGCATTGCATGTGCATTGGTGCGCTTAGGACACCGTGTTTGCTGCATGTTATTTCTGAACGGTTTGCCAGAGGCTTGCTTTGAGAAGCATGCCATAAGGCTGACCGATTGTGGGCTCTGCCACGACGGGAACACAAACCTCGATTTTTACCGGGGCACCCCTTTTTTTGACCACTAGACCTAGTGCATATCGGAATCCATAGTAACTATTCCAAGTTAGGACAGGATGCTTACCCGATTACAAGTTGTTTGAAACCGCTGTGTGCGTAGTGAAACCCTAGCTCCTGACAAAATAGGACAGGGAAACCCTACTCCAACATAGGGGTGCTTTGGCTCTCACTTGCTTGCTATGTGCTTTTAGAGTTGGCCTCTACAGGAATGCATGTATCAGTCTGCAAGTTTGGGTATCAGGCCTGTGGGCATCAGTACTTGGAAATCAGTGATATCTGCAGGTATCAGATTCAGATTTGGGGCAGTGATTTGGGAACAGTGATTAGTAGTTGAGGATGATTCATTCAGCTTGTGTTTGCCAACTGTGTGTTGTCTTTATTTAAGCTGTTGTGTAGTCCGTTTTTCTGTTCATTGTTTCCTTATTATTGTTTTACTTATGTTTTTGCAAGGTAGTTTAGCACCATTGATTCCGACCAGGCAGATATCCCCCAAGCACTCTAGGTTAGAGGTCGTAGACTTAATCGATCTAGGGATCTGATAGACGGACAAGCAGTGTTCCTTTCTTTACCCCTGGTTACCAGACGGAGGTTAAAAGGGCGCAGTGTATCGGTACAGCGGTCGTCAGATCAGTGGTCTACCCCATCAGTGGACAGTCAGGATGAGGTCTTAGTTTCTACTGTAGGGACAGATATACCGGTTGTGCAGATAGATCAGCGCGATATAGCAGGCATAGAGGAAATGATACGTTAGCTTCAGGAGAGTATGAAAGCCATGTAGTAGGATGCTGCCCGTCAAGCAGAATTTGCCAAGCAACAGGCCGAGGTCATGGCCTAACAGGCAGAATTAATCGCCAGGTTACAGCAGCAAACCGGAGCATCTGCTTCACACCAAGTTCCTCCCCCACCAAGAGTTCCCATACTTGGGGAGACCGCACATGTCCAGGAAGACACAGACGTTCCGACAGGGCTGGCTCCGCCCCTAATCCTACCCCAGCTATCCAAAACACCTACCAACCTACCAGATTCTCCCTTTGAGTTTGAGGTGGACCCCACAACGTTGAAAGTGAGCAAGCTTGAAAAGCTGTTCAAGAAATCTCAGGGTGTGAAGTCCATTCCGGATATCGAGGACGGATACACCGACTCGGCCGTGGCACTTCCAAATTGGTTTAAAATGCCGCACATAGACCGTTTCGACGGGTCTGAGAATCCTATGGTGCATTTACAGTTGTTTTCGGACATACTAAGGCCGATGGGCCTCTCCAGATTGCAGAAGCTTTCTTTGTTTGGCCGGACCCTGTTGGGTGTAGCGGCTATTTGGTATGCAAAACTGGAAGACTCTGTTAAGAGGAACTGGGATGAGATGGCTGAGGCCTTTGTGGCTCAATACTCCTATAATACTCAGATCGAGGTCACAATTTCTGATCTCGAGACAACTAGGCAAGAGCCGAAGGAGAGCTTCTCAGATTTTGTGACCCGATGGAGGGCCAAGGCCTCGATGATGACCATCAGGCCTGTCGACAAAGATCAAATTCGGATGGTTGTGCGCAACTTCCAGCTTAAGCTTATGCAGAAGATGATCGTCCTCCCCCTTCCTACCTTTGCAGATTTACATGAGATAGGGGTGCAGATCGAGGACACTATAAAGCAAGGCCTCATTGATCATGAGAGAGAACAGCCTAGGAGGGCATTCAACCGCCATACGAATGCAGGCACAAGCAGTTCTATAGCTGCCAGAGCTTCAGACGTGAGTATGGTTACCACCACCACCACCCCAAGAACCCTTTCAGCTACACCATTCACCGGTGCATCCAGAAGTAGTTCACAAACAACCAAGTTTCCACCCAGAGGCCAAAGAACCTTTACCCCACTATACATGCCTTTGTCCAAGGCTATGGGGGTTTTGATCAGGAAAGGGCACCTGAAGCCCTTAGCGCCGCAGCCACTACCAGACAGACTCCCTGCTTCCCATAACCCGGCCAAGTACTGTGCCTATCACCAACAGCATGGTCATGACACCAACCAGTGCTTTCGATTGCACCATGAGATTCAGGATCTCATCGACAATAGGGTGATCGTGCCTCCGGAGAAACCGAATGTCACAACCAACCCTCTCCCACCACATAACCAAGCTTCACCTCCCAAACACATCAATTTGATCCAAACAGGTTGTGTCATACGACCCATATCACCCATTCTCACCTACCCAAGTCGGAGGTGTTCAATCCTGACAGCACTGACTTGTGCGTATTGGACATCTTCCAAACCCAACCTGAAATGGTGGTGGTAGCTATCGAAGATAGAAGTGGGTCGACTGCGGAGGCAGCTGAGAGTGCAAATACAGAGCCTGAGAGGTCTGCAAGTTTCATGTACAACCCGAGCAGTTACATTACATTAGTAGGTCAGGCTAGGCCGAATGTGGAATTGCCAGTGGAGGCAGAGATTTGTGTAGTACGGGAGGATGGACTTAATCAGGGGCTGGATGACCTCGCAGAACTAGAAGAGGACAGTGCTAACCTTCAGTTTTTTAACGAGCAAGATCCGGGAGACGTGACAGTCAACTGGTTTGATTTGAATGGGGTAGCGGAGTCTACTGGGTGGCTTGAAGACTAGCCGGATGTTGTTGAACAACCTTAGCTAGAACAGGGTCCGTCAGGGATGGGGACATCAACTGTGGCCGGAAGGGCCGGGAATCTGGATGCATCACCGGAGAGCGCTGGTGTTAAGAATTTCGCTCGAGATCCGGACAATTTGAATATAGGAGGTGTTGGACAGCAAGCTGCGCTGAAGCAGTTTAAGCGAGAAAGGATTGAGGAGTCTGAGAGGGTCAGAAAGGCCAAGACCCCTGCGGGGACAGAACATGCTGTGTACACAGGAGCAAAGCGTTCTGCGGGCACAGGAACGGAAGGTGTTGTGGGCACAGGAATAGTTGTAACAGAGCCAGACAGGTGTCTGTCGACTGTCGATGGCATGTGGTGGGAAGATGATGATGTATGTCTTGCCCACACAGATGAGGACTGGGGGAGTAACCAGCCGGATGATACCTTGTACATTGGCAAAGTTGATCACATGACTAGGAGCTGGCAGTATTTCAAGCCCCCGCACTTAGATCAACCAGAAGCGTCCGGAAAGGACAAGGAGGCAGACAAGCAGAAGGATAAATTGCTCGAAGAGGAGGCTGTGTTGAAACAGCTGAAGAAGATACAGGTAGACATCTCCATTTGGGGACTGCTTATGGCTTCACGAGTCCATAGACAAGCTGTCCTTTCTGCTATGGACAAGGCCAAACTTTCAATAGATACCACGCCTGTGCAGCTGGTAGGACTGGTCTTTCCGGGAGGAGCTTCCCCAACATTGACCTTCACTGACAAGGAACTGCTGCCTGAGGGCGCAAACCATAACAAACCACTCTACATCTCTATGGAGTGTAGAGACAAGTGGGTACCGGTAGTTCTTGTCGACATGGGATCCACCATTAACGTGTGCCCGTCGAAGACGACATATGCAATTAGGTTGAAGCCCACGGGCTTTGTGCCAACTGCCCAGGTGATAAGGGCTTATGACAATACTAGCAGAGAAGTGATGGGGACTGTGCAGATTCAGGCCAAGGTTGGTCCAGGACATCACAAGATTGACTTTCATGTCTTGGACATTCCTGCGACCTTTAATCTACTCTTAGGGCGGTCGTGGCTGCACCAGGTAAAGACGGTTTCTTCCACCCTGCATCAGATGTTAAAATACCCCCACGGGAAGGGGGTGGCTATAGTTTTTGGGAATTCGTCAATCCATCCGCCACCAGAGGTGTCTACACTGGTTTTGGAAATCGAGCATGGCACGGAGGATGTGTTCCTATCAGGATTCACCCCTAGCCGAGGCCCGGGTTGTTCAAAATATCTTGGCTGTTGATGAGGGGCTATATGTCAACGCACAGTCAGTGTACCTTATGAACAAGCTCTAGCATATCCCTGGGATGGGACTAGGAAAGAGTGGCCGGAAATGCATTGCAGTATCAGCCGAAGTGCCGCATAACCAGCATACTTTTGGTTTAGGTTACCTGCCTACCAAGGAGGACTGGATGAGGAAAGGCAAAGAAATGGCCGGAAGGGCCAGAGCTAAGCAGGCGGGGAAGCATTTTGAGTTGATGCACTGACCTATTTAGGGTACCCTGAACGGATGCTTTGTCCGGGAGGGGGAAGTCTTTCCATTCTGCGGCTTCCCAGAGCCATGGTTGAATGCCTAGAAGAAACGCCTGCCGGGTTTTGAGATCTTCTCCGATTTACAATTGTCTGGAGATGACGTTGCCGAGGAGCAGACAGACCCATCAGTTGAGGTTGAGGAGTGTAAGGAAGTGGATTCCGAGAGCACCGAGATTGAAATGGGGGTAGCATTGGCTTGTCCATTATCAGATCCTCCGATCGTACATGAGTGCTTGGGGAATGATCTCTCAGTGTCTATGATCGGGAATGAAACGGCTGCGAGCCCACCTTCAAACATTTTGGATGCATCCATTGCACCCTCCCTCGTCTGGCAGTACGATGAGGGATTCTTATCGAGCAGCACCAGGTCAGGTAGTGAGCCGGAATCTGATTCCACCAAGTCTAGTGAGTCAGAATCAGGTTCCAGCTCGTCTGAGTCTGAGTCTAGTATTCTTGGGGGTGACAACCCGGATGCCACAGTCCTGTCTAGGTCGTCTTTTTCTTTTTCCTTTGAGGTTGTTGTAACAGAGGAATCAGGCGACTTGGAAGTGATTAATGAGAATGGAATGGCTGTGGCCTTTGAGTATTTTTTTGTACCTTTGATTTATTGCATTAATTCAGACTTTCAAAACTTTGATGAAAACGACGAGGAAGAAATTCCTCCGATTTTGAAATATTTGCTAGATCAGGAGCAGGAGAGGTTTGTAAAACTGCTGGTTGATGAAATCATCCAAATTAATGTTGGTACTGAGAAGGACCCGTGGTTGGTCCAGATCGAGTCCATGTTGTCTTCGGAGGAGCCCGAGCGTTTAGTCGCTTTATTAAAAGATTTCAAAGATGTTTTCACGTGGTCCTACGAAGACATGCCTGGAATCGATCCTGAGATTGTACAACACCGGATCCCTCTTGACCCAGAGGCCCGACCTGTTAAGCAGAAGCTCAGAAGGATCCGCTCGGGCTGGGCTATCAAGATCAAAGAAGAGGTCACAAAGCAAATTGACGCAGGATTCCTGCTGGTATCTGAATACCCAACTTGGTTGGCCCACATCGTTCCAGTGCTGAAGAAGGATGGCAGAATCCGGGTATGTGTGGATTTCAGAGATTTGAACAAAGCCAGTTCGAAGGACGACTTTCCTCTGCCGCATATCGATGAGTTAGTGGACTTCATAGCGGGGCATGCATTGCTCTCATTTATGGATGGCTTTTCAGGCTACAACCAGATTGTAATGGCACCCGAAGACTGGGAGAAGACCGCTTTTACCACCCCGTGGGGGACCTATTGTTATAGAGTGATGCCGTTTGGGCTGAAGAATGCTGGAGCTACATATTAACGGGTTGCGACCACAGTATTGCATGACATGATCCACAAAGAGGTTGAGGTGTACGTGGACGACATGATTGTCAAGTCCAAGGAAAGAGAGGGCCACTACACCGCCTTGCAAAAGTTCTTTCAAAGGATCAGAGAATTCCAGTTGCGGCTGAATCCTCAGAAATGTAAGTTTGGTGTTACAGCAGGGAAAATGCTGGGGTTCTTGATTACACAGAGAGGTATCGAAGTCGACCCTTCCAAAATCAAGGCCATCTTAGAAATGCCACCACCAAGGACTGAAAAGGAGGTGCGAGACTTTCTGGGTAAAGTGCAATTCATAAGATGGTTTATTTCTAAATTAACCTTGACTTGTGAACCACTCTTTGGCCTCCTGAAGAAAGGAAAGAAATTCCAATGGGACGGCCGATGCCAAGCTACTTTTGAACAGATCAAGCAATATTTACAGAACCCACCCGTATTGTCACCGCCTGAGCCGGGGAAACCGTTGATTTTGTACCTTTCAGTAACTGAAACTACAATGGGCTGCATGCTTGCACAGGAGTCTGAGGACAAGGTGGAGAGAGCTATCTACTACCTGAGCGAGAAGATGCTGGAATACGAGACTCGTTACACTCCGCTGGAAAAGGCTTGTTTAGCCTTGGTATGGGCTACCAAGAAGCTGCGGCACTACCTGTTAGCTCACTCTGTAATGTTGGTTTCAAGATTAGATCCCATCAAGTATCTCTTCGAGAAACCGGCACTTACGGGTAGGCTAGCTCGTTCTTTGATTCTGCTTTTCGAATTCAATCTGAAGTATGTGATGCGCAAGTCAATGAAGGGGAGAGCGGTAGCAGAATTCCTAGCCGATCACCCAGTTGAAGGGGATGAAGTAGTTGAGTACCTATTCCCAGACGAGGCCATTTTGCATGTCGAAGATGAGTTTTGGACGATGTACTTTGACGGAGTGTCAAACCAATACGGGTATGGGATAGGGGTGTTGCTGATAGCGCCCGACAATTCTCGTATCCCTCTAGCATTCAAACTCCGGTTCAAAGTATCGAACAACGAAGCAGAATATAAGGCATGTATTGTTGGTTTAGAGGCTGCCGTAGAACTAAGGGCAAAACGGTTGGACGTCATCGGGGACTCGAACCTTGTTGTATCTCAAGCTAAAGGAGATTGGAAAGTCAAAGAAGAAAAGATGAGAATATATCACCAGACCTTGGACTTATTGATTCCTCGGTTTGAGAAGCTGAACTTCGCTTACCTGTTATGAGAGAACAACAGGTTCGCAGATTCACTAGCAACTCTATCTTTTACGATAGACATCCCTTTTGGAGTCCGGATGCGTCCGATCATCATTGACCAGAAATTTACGCCGGCCTACGAGCTGATTGCTGCCATAGATGAGGTTCAAGATGAGAACCCCTAGTATTATAATGTCTGGAACTTCTTAGAGAAAGAGGCATACCCACCAGGGGCAAATGCCAAAGACAAGAGGGCAATCCAAAGAATGGCTGCTCACT
The DNA here is from genome assembly GCF_055761805.1 of Camellia sinensis. Lineage (NCBI taxonomy): Eukaryota > Viridiplantae > Streptophyta > Magnoliopsida > Ericales > Theaceae > Camellia > Camellia sinensis. The sequence goes on from NC_138961.1 coordinate 217,516,175, forward strand.
TCATCATCTGTGGAGGGAAGCTATACAAGAGAGGTCATCTCGGGATGCATAAGTTGTGTGTTGATGCCGAAGAGTCCAAGCACCTAACGGAGGCCATCCATGGAGGAGAGTGTGGAGCGCATATGAACAGGGTGATGCTAGCCCGGAAAATTCTCAGACAGGGTTACTACTGGTCCACCATGGAGGAGGATTGTATTGGCTTTGTTCGGCGATGCCACAAATGTCAGATCCATGCGAACCGCATGAACATTCCGCTGTCGAAGTTGTACAACATGACTTCGCCATGGCCATTTTCAGTCTAGGGGATTGATGTGATCAGGGCTGTCACTCCAAAGGGATCCAATGGGCATGAGTTCATTCTGGTCGCGATAGACTATTTCACAAAGTGGGTTGAGGCCTAATCTTATGCGGTGTTGAAGGCGTCGCACGTTGCAAAGTTCATCAGGAACAACATCATCTGTTGCTACGGGGTCCCGAACGAGATCATTTCAGATAATAGTTCCCACTTCAAGAAGGAAGTGATCGACTTGTTGGAAAAATATAATGTGGCTTTTCACAAGTCATCTACATATCGGCCGCAGACCAATGGAGCCGTCGAGGCCGCCAACAAGAACAACAAACACATTTTGCAGAAGATGGTGGAAACCTACCGGAACTGGCCAGATAAGCTGCTATTTGCTCTATGGGGCTACCGGACGTCAATTAGAACTTCTACTGGAGCGACTTCGTATTCATTGGTTTACGGGATGGAGGTCGTTCTACCTATCGAAATTGAGGTTCCGTTATTGCGAGTACTGGCTGAGTGTCAGATAGCGGAGGCAGATTGGCAGCATAGTAGATTTGAAGAACTCATGCTTTTTGATGAAAAAAGGCTGAAAGCACTGTATCATGTTCAAGGTTATCGACGACGAATTGCCAGGGCTTTTAACAAGAAAGTTAAGTCCAGGAATTTGAAGGAAGGAGATTTGGTGCTCAAAGACAATCGAGCTCCCATCCACGACCCTAGGGGCAAGTTCAGACCTAATTGGACTGGTCCTTACATCATTAAGTCTATCTGGTCGGGTGGAGCTGCCATTCTGATGGACCTAGATGGCCTAGAGTTCTCCCAACCGATCAACATGGACAAGTTGAAGAAATATTTTCCCTGAGAGGCTCGCTAAGCCGAAAACCCGAAAGGGAGACCTAGGCAAAAGTTAGAGCACAGAAAATTTGAAATGATAAAAACTGAGTTCACAAGGTTGAAAACCCGCAAAGGGCGGCCTTGGCAAAAGTTAGAGCGTAAAAAAGGTGAGGGTTAATACATGAGTGAACCTGAGCCGAACTACGTAAGGCTTGATTCCCATGTTTGGGATACGTAGGAAACTTCATCCTGAAGTCCAGCCATAAACACTTCCCGATCAACTTTGTCCATGTGATCGCCTTGGTCATCTTTGTCTATTTAGCATTCAAGAGCTCGGTCGTGATCTCCAGTGCAGTGCTATTTAGACTAGGGGCAACTTTCCAGTTGCTGGGATTCGGGGTTGTGCATCTCAGTGACAGATCTCAGGCGTGTCCAGTTCTGATCCATATTGAAAATGTTTTTGAAAAGTTTTAATAAAAGTTGATTTTGCTCAAATTAATCTTTTTACAAACTTAGACCATTTTTGGACCAAACGGAGAATTTTCAGTACCCACAACCTTCAATTTTATTGATTTCAATACAGAGTCCTCTTGCTCTTGAATACAAAATTGAAGTTGCTTTTCATTACATTCATAAAGAAAAATTGAAAGTTCTGATTAAAAGAAAATAAATTTGGGGCATAGTCAGGTGTTCCTGCGTCCCCTCTCAGAGCCGGTCGAAGCCTCTGATGCCAAGCTAGGCCCGATCTGTGCCTCTTCATTGAGCCAATCTAAGCACTCATCAGAGAGGGTGTAGATGAAAGTAGAAGCGGGGCCAGAAGTTCTCTTATCCTTCAGGCTATGGCATATCGAGCTAGCTGCGCGCCACGGACCGGAAATGTAGCAGGGTACTCAATCCCCTCTTCTGGGCAAGTCTGATCATGCCTTTGATACAAATGAATGAGTGGAGCCCGAATCAAATAACACATGTGCAGAATGACCATTAACAGAAAATGTACCTGATACCACGGCCTCGGTATTTTGCACATCACCCGGAACCAGCGTGAATACCCTTCCTTGCTTAGCGGTGTCTTTGGTGTTGGTGGGTTTTGTAGCTGCCTTCGTAGTTGGGGTAGGGGTTGATCCAGCTGAACTTGCAGTGGCTCTATTTCCATTCTGCCGATTCTTTTGCGGACATTCTCTGGCCAAATGACCTGTCTTGTCACACTTGAAGCATGCCCCTGTTACCCGTTAACAAATCCCACGATGCCTCTTTCCACAATCCGAACAAATTGGTGCAGAATCGCGGGTAGAAGCAGATGTACTAGAAGTTCCTGTATTCAAATTCTTACTTGGTAGTGAGTAGACACCCCATTTTTGACTGACCTTAAGACTCAGACGTCATCAATTGAGCGCTCGGTGATAGTGCATGTTGTGCTTGTTTCGAGTCTTTAGAGTTTTGGCTGAGAGCCTTGCCTCCGAGCCTCTGAACTCTTTCGTGCTTCGGCTCGGTTTATGGACCGAACTTTGTTTTCTCTTCTCGGAGGGACGGAGAGGTCTCGTTGACCATCTCTTTGTGGTCGTAGGCCACTTTTCCCGTTTGGAGATTAGTTTCTGATTTTTGGAGCCTTTGGTCGCGCGTCTTGTCTCGGGACCGCCTAATGTTCTCCGTTTGGCGTGATTTTTGAACCACACTTTGTTGTCTCTGCCTAGAGGAACACTGTGGTCTGGGAGACCACTTTTGTGGTCGCATACCACTTTTGGTGCTCGTAGACTAGTTTTCAAGGCTTTCGGCCGCGCGCTTTGCCTCCCGATCTCTCGTCTTGCATCCGCTTTGGTTTGTTTTTGGTACAAACCTTGTTTTCCTTGTTTGGAAGGTGGTACAAGGGTGGGAGACCATGTTTTCTCCTTGGAGACCAGTTTTCCTTCAGCCAGACAATTTTCTGGTTGGATAACTGGCTTGCTTGGTCTTTGGGCCATATTTTCTGGTCGACCACCACACCGCTTGTTTTATTTCATGCCCTGGGCCTTCTCCTATCATGGTCGACAAGTTGTTACTCTCAGAGATCACTTAAAGTGGTCGGCTGCTTTTTGGCATCTTTTTGGAGATATTTTTCTCCAGCTGGCACAGTTGGAGGACATTTGGGCTATCCTCCATACACGTGTATGGAGGGATTTGTTTGAAGCTTAGCTTCTCCTAGAAGCTTGGCCTTTCCTCTTCTATAAGAGGGAGGCTCCTCCTCCCTTCTCTAGGTTCAGAAAAATTAGCTGAGAGGGATTGATATAGTGTTGTATCTATATCTCCTTGTTTCTTCATTTTTGTGCTTCAAAAGTGTAGATTTGTCTTAGTTTAACACACAAACACACACTCAAACACCTTCCTTTGGTTGTTGAGGTGCTAAGGAGTTGTTTTTGGTGTTCTTGGACTGATTTAAGCTCAAAGAACTTGCTGGAGTTGCAGTTATAAAGGAGGTCTTCAAGGGTGAGTCTTTGACCTTTAAAACCCCCATTCTTGCTTAAGCTTTTGAGCCTATTTGCATGCTGTTTTGAGCTTAACTTATAACTAAAAAAAGTTCCATTTTTGGGTGCTTAAAATAGTTATTTTAGGTCACTTTTTCGTTGGGGGTGGTTTACCCCCTTTTAGGCCATATTAGGCCTTATTTTGAGCCATCCCTTTAGGCTCTTGTCGAACCCTTTGCATGACCTTTCTACCCCTGAAATCCAAAGGATTTTCAGTGGTGGAAAGGTGGTTTTGGTGTCCTAAATAGGAGAGGGTCATCCCCTCTCCTTGTATTATGTTCACTAGCTTCATATGCCTCATGTTTGAGCACCTTTGATAAGCTTGTGTTAGCTGGTTCTTAGCATTTATTTGTGGTTATTTTGCTGAGGCATACCACTTTTTTTACTTTCTTTGGTCACTCCTTGCATGGTTAATACACTAGTAGTGTAAATCACACAAACTAGTCTTGTATGCCTCATGTTTGAGCATGTGTTTCTAGCTTGTTTTGGGGCCATCTCAGTAGGTTTTCAGTGTTATTTTAACATGCCTCAGATCTGTTTTGGGTTGGTTTGGTTGGCCCTTGCATGGTTAATACACTTGTAGTGTAAATCACACAAACTAGCTTTGTATGCTTCATGAAGTAGCATGTCATTCTGGCTTGTTTTATTTCCATTTCAGCATGTTTTTGGTGATGTTTTTCCATGTCATGACTCTATTTTGGTTTGGTTTGGTTGGCCCTTGCATGCTCCATGCACTTGTAATGCAACTCCATGAAATAGCCTAACATCCATCATGTTGTAACATGTCATTTTAGCATGCTTTTGGCTTAGTTCTGAGAAGCTTTTGTCTATGGTTTAACATGCTTGAGGTCTGATTTTAGTTTTATTGGTCATCCATGACTTGCTTTATATAGCCTTGGTTCAATCTAGCTTGTTAGCCTTATGCATCAAGTCCACTAGCATGCTTTACTTGGACTATTTGAATGATTTGACATCATTTATTATGTGATTTCAGTCCATGTTTCATGGCCATGCACTTGCATTTGTCACTCAATGCGTTGGAGGGTTGGCCCCTTTATGCCTTAACATGGATCGTTGCGTATGCCTTCATGCCATATCTTGCGAACCATCATTTCTGTGTTTATTTGGGATTATTTTGTCATGATATACCTCTGATTTTTGTTGCTTAAGTCATTACATGCTTGGTCCTAATAGGTGTAGTGTAATCCACCTTATTTGCCTTGTATGCATCATGCCTTATGCCCACCATGCTAGCTTGTTTTGGCATCCTTTCATGCATGTTTTAGACTTATTTTAACATGTTCTAGGACTGTTTTCAGTTGCCTTAACCCCATGCTTCACGTTTTGTATACTTGTAGTACAAATGCTCTTGCTTGCCTCAAGCTTTGAGCACCATTGCATGCTTCATTTATGTTATGTACATGATTTGGCATCACTTAACATGACATTTCAGAGCATTTAACATTGCCATGTTCCTACCTCAATCATGCTTTGAATGCCTTTAAGTATTGCGCATTATTGCCTTACTTGTAGTCTAGCTTGAATGCTCGCATGCCTAGGCCTTTGAGCCCTCATCTCAGCATGTTTAGGTCCTTATTTCGACCTACTTGAGCTCTGTCCATGCTTAGTTCATGCATTTGTGCCATGTATTGCATGCCCCCCCGTGTAGTCCTCTTTACTAGCTTCATGCTTTAAGGACCCTAGCATGCCATACTTGTGTTGTTTGAATGATTTGGCATTATTTCTTACTTAATTTCAGTGCACTTAGTGTTGTTACACTTCCATGTTTGTCACTCTTTGAGCACTCTTGAGAGTTGTGCTCTTAGGCCTCTTTGATGGGCCAATGCATTGTGCATGCATGCCTTGCCTTTTGTGCCTTAATTTTATCACCTATGGCCATTGTTTTGGCATGACTGAGGTCTGTCCATTTCGGTTTAAGTCCATCGAATATGTGGTTTACATGTTGTTGCATGCTTGGTGTATTGCATATTGTTTCCCTTGTTGCATTGCATTGTGCATGCATGCATTACATTGTGTTAAGAACCCTATGATTGCCTTGCATTGAGTATGCCATCTAGTTCTTAGCATTTAGCATTGTGTATGCCATGTCATTCCTTGCATTGTGTATGCTAGGTGGCTAGTTGCATTGTGTATGCCATGTAGATCATCGCATTGTGTACGCCTTATACCTTGCATTGTGTATATTTAGGTCACATCATGGCATTGTGCATGCTAATTGATATTTGCATTGTGCATGCTAGTTGTGGCATGCATTAGTATTGTGCATGCAATTAGCCTTGTTAGGTTGTTCAAGTTGCATTCCATGCTTGCATCACATTGCATTGTGTATGCCATGTTATTTGTTGCATTTTGTTTGGAATAGGTGTTAGTCCAAACACGGGAAATGAGTGACGTTTCATACTTAAAGTGATGAAACATGCCTCAAATTCTGGTCACCGACGCTCTTGATCCTACATGATAGAGTTTTAGACCTTATGTGTTTACTTGTGCATTCATTCCATATTGAATTGTGCAACTTCGCCTCTCGGCCATCATGCATTTAAATGCGCAATTGGTGGCCCGAGAGTCGAGAACCACACCCCCCTTGAGTTCATGACATAATAGGGAGGGTGGTTGTGCGCACATATCTTGCAAATACATTGCCATGCCATTTCTTGCTCTCTGTTGCAGAAAATTGGGATTCAGCAGCAACAACTGGCCGACCAGCCAGAAAAACTAGTTGGCCTACCACTTTTCTGGTTTTTCAATAACCAAAAGTGGTCAGCAGGTGTCTGGAGAGACCAAAAGTGGTCGGCCACCCTCCCACAGGACTCCCAAGGTGAAGTTTCAGCTTTCTGGAGCTTGGTGCAAGTTTCTGAGGACAATTGAAAACAGAGGCAAATGGGGGCGTCGCATTGAATTTCCGAACGAGGCGACCGGGCTTACATGCATCCAGGCTTCTCCCTCCGAGAACCTCCTGTTTTACTGCTTTCTTTAGCTCCCATGCTTAGATAGCTTGGTTTCGCTTTGGTTTGTACTTTAATTAGTTAATGCGTTTAGCTATTTAAATTTGTTTTGTAATAATTACTTAACTAGGATTAGTTAATTAATTTGTTGTGTAATAATTAGTTTAATTAGCTTAGATTAGCTAGTTAGCTTCTTATTTGGTCTCTCTCTCGAGAGGGCGTATTGTTGTAATAAGTGTGCGTGTGTGTGATGCATGTCTTCCAACCCCCATTTCTTTCTCCCTTTTACTTAACCGCTTATGATGGTTAGTTTTAGGGCATATTTTGTTTAGCATACCTTCTGCTTCGCATGCATGCATCCATTCATCAGTATTGCATCCACCGGGCTCGACGCATCATACTAACTGCATTGTTTTTCAATACCTATTTGAATACATGTACCAAGTTGCATTTCACATGACACTCCTAGGATAGCCGAGCCTATCTTAGTTGCATTTTCGCATGTGTTGCATTAGCCATCTTAACATGAACTAGGATCATGCATGATTTCTAACTAGTTCTTTGTTTTGGCTCGGAGTACACTGTGAGTGTTTAGATTTTAGCATACTGCATGTGTCTTATTGACTGCCATGAGGCTAATTGCTTATTTGCTATAACTGCCTGAATGCCTGTGGGTGAAGGTTGGATTACCTGAATTGGAACAATTCATTAAAATCCGCATTTTAGCCTACTTGCAAGTATCAAACTTCAAACCATTTTCCAAACAAACGGATATGTGATGCTTTGTTCCAAATTAGGTGATCTAGTCTATACTTGTGTGTTGTGCGCATCACATAGTAATTCTAGCTAATTAACCGAAATAAGAATGCATGTGTTTTCTAAAACAAGATATCATGCTTAGTACAGACCGATCTTTGATCGGGCGAGCGGGGGTGCTCATTAAATGACCTTCCCCAATCGTACCCAAGTTCTCGAGCCGAGGCAACTTTGGTGATGACGGACACGAGGCCTTAGGCACGAGTCAGGGTTTCCTTAATTTCCCCAAAATAAAATATTTAGGTGGCGACTCTGTATCTGGCAAAACAGTCCATGTTTGGCACTTCTTTGCAAAAATTAGTTTTCCAAAATGATTTGCCGGATTTGGACTCTTTGGTGATTTATCGGTCTTGCATTGCACTTTGCAAGGTTAGATTCAGAACCGTGACATTGAGTCTGAACTGTAGTAGTAACCCTAATTCGGGTGCGTCTACAGTTTCTGGTGACTCTGCTGGGGAGTTAGAGAACTTGACTCGAACTCATGATATCTTGTTTTGATTACACTTATGTGTTTCTTTGCATTGCATTTGCATTGGTGTGCCTAGGACACGGTGTTTGCCATATGCTATTCCTGAACGGTTTGTTGGAGGCTTGCTTTGAGAAACGTGCCATAAGGCTGACCGGTTGCGGGCTCTACCACGACGGGAACACAAATCCCGATTTTTACTGGGGCACCCTTTTGAACCATTCGACCTAGTGCATATTCGGAATCTATAGTGACCATTCCAAACTAGGATAGGTTGCTTACCCGATTTTAGGTTATTTGAAACCGCTATGTGCGTAGTGAAACCCTAGCTCCTGACAAAATAGGACAGGGAAACCCTACCCCACCATAGGGGTTTTTTGGCTCTCACTTGCTTGATATGTGCTGTCAGAGTGTGTCTCTACAAATTGTATGTATCAGTTTACAAGTCTGGATATCAGGCCCGTAGGCATCAGTATTTTTGGGGGGAATCAGTTCTACCTGAGGGTGTCAGTTTTTTCAGGCAGAATTTTGAAAGAATTTAGTAGAGAGCATAGTCATGCAGCTGCACTTACAACTGTTCTGATAAAATTGGGCTGAGATGCTGCCTGTTTTCTCTTTTGCTAGAGTAGTCTTGGAACCGTAGCTTCAGAAGGCTCTGATATTCCCCGGGTTCATTAGATCCGTGCTGATAGACTTTGTCAGGTCAGAGATTCAGTTCAAGAGTAGCCGATATTTTCCTTCACTGAGGCAAGGCAGAGAAGGGCCAATCAGGCCTCACCGATTCATCTGATCCGTTAGTTGTCAATCACATCACCTCTATTCAGTTCAGCAGATTTGTGATGATGCAAAATTCAGAAGAAATTGTGGTCATGACAGCAGCATTAAACTAAGGAATCGCCATGCAGGGTGAGACCGATGTTGAAGTGCAACACCCACCCAGGTCACCTACCGCACATCCAATCTGGGAACCCCAATTATTCCAAACCCGTGAGCCCACCACTTTTGAGCTAATGGGAATGATCGATGATCTTTAGAGAGCTGTGGCTGATCTAGCCTTCGGAATGTTGGCTCCATCATTGACCATGTCACATGCCGGGAACTTCATGCCAGAAGAGCCCCCACTATTGGGGTGGATTGTAATTGAGCTCAGCCAACCTGAAGCCATCCCAAGTTCCGGCAATGACATGTCAGCAGCAACCGGGCTTCGCACTGAGGTGGCAACCCAAACCTTCGACCAAGCTGAGGCAAGTGATAAGAACAAGGTGGAGGTGGACACTGATCCCTATGAACAACTTCTGCAGGCTGTTGAGGCTTTGAAAGCCTGGGGACTGAGCAAACAACAAGTGCTCGCAGTTGCTGCAAAAACTGTGGATGACATTTTCGTCACTCAGAACGAGGGCAGTTCGAGCCAAGGGGAAAATCAGGAGAAGGGCCGTCATACCAAGAACGATCCTGCTAGCTCTAATCCTACATTCGGAAGAGATCAGAAAAATAAGTCAGCACCTGCTGACTCCTTTGCTAGTGCGCCCAGTAAAAATCCAAACCCCAAAACTTCGAACTATGTACCTCGAGGTCGCAAGGTCTTCCATGCCCTCTATATGCCTTTGTCCAAGGCTCTTCAAATCCTTGCTGAAAAGGGGCATCTCAAACCCCTCGAGCCTCAGCCTCTCCCTAGTCATCTTCTACCTGGTCATGATACTACCCAGTACTGTGTGTACCATCAACAGACTGGTCACAGCACTGACAATTGCTTCCGTCTCCGCCACGAAGTACAGGATTTGTTTGACAACGGGGTCGTTCTCCCACCAAGCTCAGCAAAGTCTATCGTCACTGGATCAGTGAACCTGGAGGATAATGTGATGTGATCAAGGGATGAACCACCTGCGGGCGGCACTCAGTTTACTTCAGATGTGGCGTATGGCACGCACTATTTTGAGCATTTGCGAATGCTAGTTTTTGTACTTTATGACTTGGGTATTCAGTCAGTTTTGTTGTCTTGTATATAGTTAGTCTTTTTGTACTATGTCCGTCGGGTCTGTCTTGTTGTATTGAGTCAGTCCTGTTGCATAGAAGCTGGGTGATTCTGGGGTTGTTACCTCGGACATCAGTTGCTTGTTTTGTGTTTGTCTTTTTTCTTTCTTTTGAGTCTGTTTCTGCCTTAGAGCCAATTACACCAGAAGATCTGAATGAAACAGTAGTAAATTTCACACTCTTGTGTTTGCTTCTACCTTGCGCCGGTTATGCCAAAAGTTCTGAATGAAACGGCAGTGCTTTTCACCTGTTTTTCTGTGCCTTTTAAGTCATTGCATTAACCTAAGTTTTTTTCCAAAACTCTTTTTGAACCCTGTGCTGAAAACGAAGAGGGAGAAATTTCTCGGGATTTGAAAATTTTGATCAATTGAGAGAAAGAGAGGCATGCTAAGCCCTTCATGAATGAGATCATGCTTGTTAATATGAGTACTGAGAAGGATCCTGGCTTGATCCAGATTGGTTCTACATTGTCTTCAACGCGAGCGATTAGTCGCTTTCTTAAAAGATTTCAAAAAATGTTTTGTGCAGTCCTACGAAGACCTGTGTGAAATCGCTCTTGAGATTGCGCAGCCTAGGATCGCTCTTAGCCTCGAGACTAGACCCCTTGCTTTCAAACCATGAACTTGGATTCAGGATGTTCAAAGGTCAACCACAATGTAAGGCCTGTGTGGCCGGATCAGATGCAGCCCATGAACTAGGGGCGAGAATATCAGATGTGATCAAAAGAAGCTTGTGAAACTAGATCAGGAACACCCCTTGAACTAGGGGCAAAAGATGTCAGATTATGCTCGAAGAGCTAAAGATGGATCATTCTGCAAATCAATGAAGATCGGCAAGAATGCCAAAATCCCAGAAGGGAGGAAAGAAGAAAGTATTGCTGAAGAACAACTGAGTTCCTATCCACAACATTAGGGGCAATTCAACCCCTCATTGGATGGACTCTTACATCATCAACAAACAGCAGCCATTCTCCTAGATTCAGATAGCTTCAAGAACCTAAAACCATTTGGCATGGACAAAGCTACATTTTTACCCTTGAGAGGCTCACTGGGCCGAAAACTCAGAAGGGCAACCCAGGCAAAAGTTAGAGCAAGAAAAAGAAAAGAAAAGATTGGAAAATGAAAAAAAAATGAATGAAAAAATAAAAAGAATGAAAAAAGACAAAAAAAAAAAGAAGAAAAGAAAAACAGAGCTCGCAAGGTTGAAGACTCGGAAGGGCGGCCTTGGCAAAAGTTAGAGCATAAAAAGAGAGGTTAATACCCAAGTGTACCTTAACCTGAACTACGTAAGGCTTGATTCTCATGTTTGGGATATGTAGGCAACTTCATTCTGAAGTCCAGCCACAAGCACTTCCAAATCGACGGTGTCAATACAATGGTTTTGATCATCTTTATCTTCGCTGTATCCGAGAATTCGGTTGTGATCGTCACTTTAAGGACTGATTACAGTATGCTGCTGTGCTATCCAAACAAGGGGCAACTTTCCGTTGCCATACAGTGTGCTGCAGTGCTATTCAAACAAGGAGCAACTTTCCGTTGCCATACAATATGCTGCGGTCAAACAGGGGGCAATTTTCCATTGCCATACAGTGCCTAGATCTGAGGTTGTGCATCTCAAGAGTAAGTTTCGTGCTCGTTGAGCAATGACCATTTGCAAAAACAGTTTTTGAGAATTTTTACTGAGGTTGACTAATTTTTTCGAAAATTATTCCATTTTTTCCAAAACTGGACCATTTCTTGGCCCCAAAAAGGAAAATTTTCAGTGCTCATAGCCTAACTTGCATGATTTCAAATCAGAAAGTTGAACAAGTATGTTAATCTAACTCTCATATTGATTAAAATTGTTTTAGTAGAAAACCAAAACCAAAAATGGTCAAAATGATGAACTAGGGGCACAGTTGAGTCAGGTGTTCCGCCTTTTCCCCATTGTCAACATACTTGCCAAAAAGGGCACTCTACCTGCCAGAAAAAGGGCACAACTGAAAATAACATCAAATGGATGAAAGCTCTCAACATCCTCCAAGCAACGAGGTATCAAGCCAAGTGCGAAGCATGAATTGGGATGGATCAAGATACTCCACTCCCTCATCTGGGGGCATCGACTAGACGTCGCCAGAAGAAATAGCCATGAGCTGAATATGTTGGGCATGAACCCACAACTTTCTATTAACCCATCAACCGCCTAGGGGAGGGATAAAAAAATCAGAGAGATTGAAGAATAGAGAGATATGCGTTGAGAGAAAAAGTGAGAAAAGGGCTTTTTAAGAAAAACAGAGCCTGAGAGCCTAGTGATGTGAGGATCACAAATGAGAAAGGATGGGAAACAATACCTGAAGAAATTGGGCTCCCTATCAACTGAGAGGTCTCTCGCTTTTGAAACACGTCTGAGTGTCGTATCTTTTGTTTTGTTGGTCTCGATTCTTGCTTTGAGTCGTTTCGAGTGTTTCTCGATGTGTTTAGGTTGTTTACCTTTTGTTTTCCTTTGTTGAGTCGTAGTGCGCTGTGTTCAGTCGTAGGCTCAATACTTGGTCAAGAACTTATTTCTTGATTTCAAAAAATCGTTTTGTGCTCTGAGTGTAGTGCCATTCTCTACATTTGCGCAAAACAAAATTTGTTCTTTCATAAAACCGCAGGGTTCAACCCAGGTCATATGAGAACAGTGAAACTAGGACCTATCTGAAGCTATATGGGTTTCGGACTGCGAAGCAAAAGGAAAGAGGGAAAATTTGGAGCACCTAAGTCTGTTTCAACTTCTGCATGTTCTATTATTACATCCCGTATGTTCAGATTGAACTGTTTGTTCAGAATGAGCTGTGTGCCAAATAAATCGAGTACTGTGTTATGAGCCGTGTGTTCAGAATGAGCAGTATGTTGTATAAGCTATATGCCAAATAAATTGAGTATTGTGTTATGAGCTGTGTGTCAAATAAATCGAGAACAGTGTTATGAGCCGTGTGTTCAGAATGAGCAGTACGTTGTATAAGCTGTGTGCCAAATAAATCGAGTACTGTGTTATGAGCTGTGTGTTCAGAGTGAGTAGTACGTTGTATGAGCTGTGTGCCAAATAAATCGAGTATTGTGTTATGAGCTGTGTGTTCAGAGTGAGCAGTGCGTTGTATCATGCTGTGTGCAGAATAAATCGAGTACTGTGTTATGAGTTGTGTGTTTAGAGTGAGCAGTACGTTGTATGAGCTGTGTGCCAAATAAATCGAGTACTATGTTATGAGCTGTGCGTTCAGAGTGAGCAGTGCGTTGTATGATGTCGTGTGCAGAATAAATCGAGTACTGTGTTTTGAGCTATGTGTTCAAAGTGAGCAATGCGTTGTATGAGTCGTGTGCAAAGTAAACCTAGTACTGTGTTATGAGCTGTGTGTTCAGAGCGAGCAGTGTGCCATACAAGCTGTGTGTTCAAAGTGAACTAAATACTGTGTTGACTATTTCCATGCAAGAATGGCAATCAGAAGTGCTCTCTCTGAGCATCGATCCCTGCTAGAGGCATCTTGGCTGTGTTTGCAATGAGTTCCTAGGAGACCAACTGCGACGGTGGAAACTAAAGTTCAAATGGCTGATGCCTAGAACACAAAGGTTTGTAATTTCCGAGACTAAAGTCTGGTTTAAATACCCAGGGGTGTATCCCTGACTTGAAGTCTGTATGGAAGCCCCATAGGTTGAGGTAGCGGGTATGCGTCTCGATTCTGGATACTGAACCAACCTAGTCTGTCACCCCGTTGAAGAATAGGGAAAGTTGTGAATATGATTAGGAAGAAAAGCGTCATTCGTGGTTTCCCCAGCAAATATTGCTCCTTGTCAGTATTTTAGGACCTTTGTACTGTGAATTGAAGGTAAGAGTTCGCAGAACACAAAGGGGAGATCCCCATCGGAGTAGAGCGGTTCACCGCCACTCACCTCATAAGGTGCTTTCTAAAGCGCCGCTTAGTCTGTTTATTGCATTCATTAACATCGTGCATCCTATTGCATTGTACCTATCAAATTTTTGTCTCATTCATGCACGATATTGTATGTACTATTCATTCAGAGAAGTTCCGGTCCAGTTTGACTGGTACCTTTCTCCTTTCGCATTTGGCACGCGTTTGGTTTCCCTTTCCTCTCGCGTATGGCACACGTGTGGTTTCCCTTTCCTCTCTTGCGTGTGATACGCTGAGAGGTTTTTCCTTTCCTCTCTCGCGTGTGCTATGCTGAGAGGTTCACCTTTCCCCTCTCGCGTGTGCTACACTGAGAGGTTTTACCTTTCCTTTCTCGCGTGTGCTACGCTGAGAGATTTTTCCCTTTCCCCTCTCACGTGTGCTACGCTGAGCGGTTTTCTCTTTCCTCTCTCGCGTGTGCTATGCTGAGAGGTTTTCTCTTTCCTCTCTCGCGTGTGCTACGTTGAGAGGTTTTCTCTTTCCTCTCTAGCGTGTGCTACGCTGAGAGATTTTTCCCTTTCCCCTCTCACGTGTGCTACGTTGAGAGATTTTTCCCTTTCCCCTCTCGCGTGTGCTACGCTGAGAGGTTTTCTCTTTCCTCTCGCGTGTGTGCTACACTGAGAGGTTTTCTCTTTCCTCTCTAGCGTGCGCTACGCTAAGAGGTTTTCACTTTCCTCTCTCTCGTGTGCTACGCTGAGAGATTTTTCTCTTTCCTCTCTAGCGTGTGCTACGCTGAGAGGTTTTCTCTTTCCTCTCTAGCGTGTGCTATGCTGAGAGGTTTTCTCTTTCCTCTCTCGCGTGTGCTACGCTGAGAGGTTTTCTCTTTCCTCTCTAGCGTGTGCTATGCTAAGAGGTTTTCTCTTTCCTCTCTCGTGTGTGCTACGCTGAGAGGTTTTCTCTTTCCTTCGGGAAACACAGGGATTTGTCCCTATGTTTCTCTTTCCTTCCGAAACACGGGGATACGTCCCTATGTTTCTTCTTTTTTTCTGAAACACGGGGATATGTCCCTACATTTCCTTCTTTCTAAAACATGGGTATATGTCCCTATGTTTCTCCCTCTTTGGTTTAGAGCATTTGGAATACGTTCCAATGCCCATACCATTCTGAAACACGGGGATACGTCCCTATGTTTCCCCTTCTTTCCGAAACACGGGGATTTGTCCCTGTGTTTCTCCCTTGTTCCCTTCCTCATACGATTTCAGCGTGTTTGGAATTTTTGTTCACCTCTTCTCACGATTTCAGCATGGTTAGAGTCTGGTTCTTCCTCACACGATTTCAGCGTATTTGGAATTTTTGTTGACCTTTTCTCACGATTTTAGCGTGGTTAGAGTTTGGTTCTTCCTCACACGATTTCAGTGTGTTTGGAATTTTGTTGACCTCTTCTCACGATTTCAGCGTGGTTAGAGTTTGGTTCTTCCTCACACGATTTCAGCGTGTTTGGAATTTGTCTCAGGCTGCATTGAGCACGCTCCAGATTGGTTGTTTTGGGATTTGTTTTTCCCTCTTTTTTCATTCCAGTGTGGTTGGAATATGTCCCCCTTTGCATCTACTATACTGTTTGTTGCATCGCACTGTTTTGTGCATTGCATATCATTCACGCTATCTTGCGCACCTCAATCGCACTGTTTTATGCATTGCATATCATTCGCGCTATCTTGCGCACCTCATTCGCACTGTTTTGTGCATTCGCACTGTCTTGTGCACTCGCACTGTTCAGCGCATCGCACTGTCTTGTGCACTTGCGGTATTTAGCGCATCGCGCTGTTTTGTGCACTCGCGCTATTTAGTACATCGCACTGTCTTGTGCACTCACGCTGTTTAGCGCATTGCACTGTCTTGTGCACTCGCGCTGTTTAGCACATCACACTGTTTTGTGCATTACATAGTATCATTCGCGCTATCCTGCGCACCTTGCCTGCACTTGTTAGTGCATTGCATTGTTTTGCATCCCTTCCGCATTGTTATGCGTCACACTTAGGTTGCATTGTCATGCACCCCTCCACTTGCGTTGTCATGCACTTTTCACTTGCATTGCTATGCATGTTTCTAGCAATATTGTACCTGTTGAGTTTCTTTCTTTTGCAGGCACGATATTGTATGTACAGTTCATTTGAAGCTGGCGTAACCAGATGAGCCAGACGGTATTGTATCTTCTCCGCGTGAGATGTAGTGAGAATTGTATAATTCTCTTACATCCTTTCTGCATGTAATGTAGTTTGGTTCGTTTTCGCTCGCTTAAACTGTTGCATTTATTGTGTATATTTGCTTCGTTACAGCTTTCGTTGCATGATCATAAGTTATGTTCGGCTTCTTGCATTGTCATTTGCATCTTGCCCTAGCCTACGGGCACATCTCATTGTCTTCGGCCTTGTCAAAAATGGGTCGTCTCTAGGCTTTGATATTCACTCCCGTCACTTGTGACTTTCGAGTTCTGTCAAAGAAGGGCAACTGTAGAAACCTCATTTTTGACCGACCTTAAGACTCAGACATCATAGATTGAGCGCTCGGTGATGGTGCATGTTGTGCTCGTTCGAGTCTCCGGAGTTTTGGCTGAGAGCCTTGCCTCCAGGCCTCTAAACTCTTTCGTGCTTCAGCTCGGTTTGTGGACCAAACTTTGTTTTCTCTTCCCAGAGGGAGGGAGAGGTCTCGTAGACCATCTCTTTGTGGTCATAGACCACTTTCTGCAGTCGTAGGCCACTTTTTCCGTTTAGAGACTAGTTTCCGGTTTTTGGAGCCTTTGGCCGCGCGCCTTGTCTCGAGACTGCTTAACGTTCCCGTTTGGCGTGGTTTTTGAACCACACCTTGTTGCCTCTGCCTAGAGAAACACTGTGGTCCGGGAGACCACTTTTGTGGTCGTATACCACTTTTGGTGCTCCTAGACTAGTTTTCGAGGCTTTCGGTCGCGCGCTTTGCCTCCTGATCTCTCGTCTTGCATCTGCTTTGGTTTATTTTTGGTACAAACCTTGTTTTCCTTGTTTGGAAGGTGGTACAAGGGTGGGAGACCACTTTTTCTCCTTGGAGACCACTTTTCCTTCTGCCAGCCAGTTTTTTGGTTGGATAACTGGCTTGCTTGGTCTTTGGGCCACATTTTCTGGTCGGCCACCACATCACTTGTATTATTTCATGCCCTGGGCCTTCTTCCACCATGGCCGACTGTAGACGCGCCCGCGAGGGGGCCCTTCGCTGCTATAGTTCGGACTCGATTTTGTTACGGTTCTTAATCTTGAACCAAAGAGTCCAAATCCGGCAAATCGTTTTGAGAAAATAGATTTTTGAAAGAAGTGCCAAACATGGACTACTTTGCCAGATACAGAGTCGCCACCTAAATATTTTTATGGGGGGATTTAGGAAACCCTGACTCGGTGCCGATGGCCACATGCCCGTCATCACCGGAGTTGTCTCGGCTCGGGAGCTTGGGTACGATCGGGGAAGGTCAGCTATGAGCACTCCCTTTCGCCCGGTCCGAAGACCGGCCTCTACTAACCATGATATCCGATTTTGAAAACGTTATGTATTCTTAATCCATTTATTAGCCTAGAATTACTATGTTATGCGCACAACAAACAAGTATAGACTAGATTGCCTAATTTGGAAACAAGCATTGCATATCCGTTTGTTTTGAAAAGCGCTTCGGAATTTGCTACTCGCAAGTAGGCTAAAACACGGATTTCAATGAGTTTTCCAACTCAAACAATCCAACCTTCACCCACGGGCATTCAAACAGTAATATCATGTAAGCATTTAGCCGCATGGCAAACATATTGTCATGGCAACATTCACACGCATGCGAGATGCTAAAGCATAAATACTTACATAGTACTCCGAGCTAAAAACAGGAACGTGTTAGTAATCAATGCATGATCCAAGTCCATGTTTAAATGCCTACTGCATCGCATACAAAATGTCATTAGAGTGGGCTCGGCTAGTCTATGAATGACATATGAAAATGCACAACTAACATGTATTCAGTTTGGTATTTGAAATACAGATGCAGTTAGCGTGATGTACCGAGCCCGGTGCATGCAAAGCAAATGTATGAATGCACGCATGCATTGACTAAGGTATGCTAATTTAAACGTGCCCTAATACTAACCATCAAAGCAGGTAAATAAAAGGGAAAAAAGAAATGGGGATTGGAAGACATTCACACACTCACCCACACTTATTACAAATTTGCCAACCAAATAAATAATACAAATTAATTAACTACGCAAGCTAATTAATTATTACAAATTGCCTAGCTAATTAATAAACCAATTAAACTAGGAAAAGCAATAAACCGCCTCGGGAGGAGGGCCAGATGCAGCGCGTGCTCGGGTCTTGCTCGGAAGTGCGTCGCCATGCATAGGCCGCCTCTGTTTTCCTTCCTTTACTCCTCTGGAAGCTTCCAAAACCTCAGGACTTCTTCCTTGGACATTAGGGAACACCACCGGCTGAATGGGATTGCCACCGGTAGTAGAATGTGTCCATCGGCACAAAATAAATCCATCGGCAGGGAAATTATTGCCGGTCGGCACTAAAGACTGCCGGTCGACAGAGTGTTCCTGCAGAATCTGCAATTGACAGCAACAGAGGGCAAGGCAAAGCATGGCAGCACAATTTGAAGCATATATGCACCAATCATGTCCCTTATCATGGTAATGACTCAAAGGGACATACTTCTCGGTTCTCGGACCACCAATCACGCATTTCCATGCATGATAGCCCAAGTGACCAAGTGTGCAACTTTCATGTCAAATGAAATGCAAACCATATAAATAAACCAAGGCCCAATTCCTATCACCAAGTCAAGGAACAAGGCATGCATGCAAGATGCAAGGCAACCTAAGCATGCAAGCTAAGGATGCAACATGGCATGGCAAGGCACTTATGCGAGCATACAAGCATACATGTGGCAATACAAACCGATGAAATGATGGACTTATACCTGATTTAGGCAGCTCTAATTAGGCCTAAAGCAAGGGCCAAAGTGCTATAATATGAGGGACCAAATACATACACACATGCACATAATTGAGAGCCAACACTTAAGCACAAATGGGGCAACTCTCAAACACATTTGAAAGAAGGATATCATGGACAATTAGCATGCAACATAAGCATTGTAAATCATGTTAGGATGGTGCCAAACCAAGCAACAAATCAAGCCAAACATGCAATAAATAGCTCAAGTGCTCAAAGCAAACCAATGGAGTATTGAACTACACTTAGCAAGACTAAACATGGCATGAACTTATTGACCAAAAACAGAGTTTTAGCACATTAAGACAAGGCCTAAAGATCACTTAGATGGCATCTAAGTGGCTCAAATTCAAAGGCATGCATAATCACCAAAACATGGAGCATACTACACAAGCTTTCAAAGGATTAAAGACGCGTCCAAGGTAAACATATAGGCATGCAAATGGGACTGAAATGACATGGTGGATGATTCCAAATCACCAAATCAATGCAAACATGGCATGCTACACACTCACGCACTTGAAGCATACAAGCTTGAATACAAAGGGGCTATATGATGCATGCCAAATCCGACCCAAACAACTATGGACAGACCTAAAACATGGCAAAATATGCACAAGAGCTTCACAAGTCCAAGCCTAAAACATGCTCTAATAAGGGCTAACAACCTAAGGCACATTGAGGCAATAACATGGCATTACATGGTAGGTATGCTAAGCATGCATGGTGTACCAAAACCAAGTAAAAACAGAGGCATAATATGACATATTAAGCACAAAAAGCAGTCAAGGCATGGTCAAAATGAAGCTTAGCTAGGTGCTCCCTCAAGAGGCCAAAAAATGGTCCATTTCAAGGACAACAAGGAGAGGGGATGGCCCTCTCCTTTTGGAGACTTCAAGGCACCATCTCCACCACTGAAATCCCTCAAGATTTCAGTGGTAAAGAGGCCCAAACACCAAAGTCTCGAAACTAGCACAAAATAGCACAAAATGAGGCCTTTCAAGGCCTAAGAGGGGTCAAACACCTCCAAACCAAAAAACACTCTGAATAAACAATCAAGAGGACTTAAAAAAAGAACTTTTTTGTGTTATACACCAAGCTCAAAAACGAATTTAAGACAGGTAGAAATATGGTGCAAAAATGGGGTAAAAAGGGGTAAGATTCTTACCCTTGAAGACCTCTTCAACAATGATGCTCCAATGGCCCTCCTTGGCTTGAATCCAGCTCCAAAACACTAAAGCCAATCCCTTAGAACCTCAGGAGGCAAAGGAAGGTGAAACACTATGTGTTTGTGTGCAATAGTATGGACTAAAACACAATTTAACACATACAATGGTAAAAAGAGAGATAGAAAGTGTATGGTTTCTAACCTTAGAACTCAAAACCCTAAGAATGGCTGTCTAAGCTCTCCAAAATATCTCAAGTGTCTAACCCTAAAGGCAAGAGACAACCCCTCTCTTTATAGAACTTCTTGTCTTGTAAAGCTTACAAGACTAGCTTCATAAGAGGGAGATCCCTCCATACACGTGGAGGGGGGCAAAAAGCAAGACAGCTGTCTTAAAATATCTGCAAAAGCAGATGCACAGTAGTCGGCCGGCCAAAAATGCCATTTTGGCAAAATTGAGTGCCGACCGGCAACAAAGTGTGCCGGTGGCAACAAAAACCAGCCGGTGACCTCTAGCCACTGCCGGTGGTGTGTGGGGATGCCTCACAAGGCATTCCCTGCCCTTCCAAGGCAAAACACAAGTGTTTGGTGCAAAACCAGACACTAAACGGTCGAGTTCGGAGATCTTGAGGCAAGGCGCGCGAGCCGAGACTTCCGGGAACTCCAAACGAACACAAACATGGATAATCACCGAGTGTTCAAACGGTGACGTCCAAGTCTTGAGGACGGTCAAAAATGGGGTGTCTACAGTTGCCCCTCTTTGACAGAACTCGAAAGTCATAACAATGACGGGAGTGAATGTCAAAGCCCAGAGACGACCCATTTTTGACAAGGCCGAAGACTCAGACAAACATGCAAGACAAATAAGGTATGCGCCCGAAGGTAGGGGCAAAATGCAAGACAATGCACAGAGCCGGACATAACTTATGATCATGCAAAGAAAGCTGTAATGAAGCAAACATGCGACAGTTTTAAGCTAGCGTACACCAAACTACACTACAATGCAGAAAGGATGTAAGAGAATTATGCAATTCTCAATACGTCTCACTCGGAGGATACAATACCTGTGCGGCTCGTTTGGTTGCACCAGCCTCAAATGAACCGTACATACAATATCGTGCCTGAAAAGAAAACAAACTTAACAGGTACAATATTGTTAGCAACATGCATGACAATGCAAAAATGGATGCAAAATGATATGCAATATATACAAAACAATGTATAAACAATGCAAATGAAGATGCAATGTAATTGAAATAATGCAAACTATATGCAAAGCAAATGAATCACGATCCAATCACGAGTGGTTCGAAACCACACCTATGTCAAATAGATTGATGGAGGTAACAAGTCTGTCTACCATAGAACGGTCAACTGAACTATGAGCATTGTAGACAGACACAAGAACAAGTATTGGGGGGGATTGACATAAGTGGGGAAACGACCTGCTGGGGAAATGACAATGATCCTAATGCCGGATGCAAAGATTACACTACAATGTAATATATATGGATACTGGGGAGGTGGCAATGGATATGGCACACGGGCCAAACCAAATCTTGCCTAGGTAGGACATGCACGCATACAAGCCACGTCTAACATAGAACGGTCTACTGAACTATGCTTCGACACGAGAAGTATGGGCACATACCAGACCAAGCTCAACATGGAAAGGCGCAAGCCATAGATGGGAGGTGATGCAATGAATGCATGCAAACTACAATGCAATGGATATGGTACGCAGGCCAAACCAAATTTTTCCTAGGAAAGGCATGTACGCATACGAGTCATGTCTAACACAGAAAAGGTGCCGCAACCCTCAAACCAACATACCAGCGTGGAATAGGCGCGTACACATGCAGAACTGTGCTTTAACATGAAAAGTAAGGGCACATACCAGACCAAGCTCAACATGGAAAGGCGCAAGCCATAGATGGAAGGTGTGATGCAATGAATGCATGCAAACTACAATGCAATGGATATGGCACGCAGGCCAAACCAAATTTTGCCTAGGAAAGGCATGTACACAAACAAGTCGCGTCTAACACAGAAAAGGTGCCGCAACCCTCAAACCAACATACCAGCGTGGAATAGGCACGTACACATGCAGAACTGTGCTTTAACGTGAAAAGTAAGGGCACATACCAGACCAAGCTCAACATGGAAAGGCGCAAGCCATAGATGGAAGGTGTGATGCAATGAATGCATGCAAACTACAATGCAATATTTACAAATATGCAATGGAATGGATATTTACAAAATGCATGACAATGCAGTATGATGCGATCTACGGGGAAAATGCAATGGATGTATGCAAACTACAATGGAAATACATGCAATGCACTATGATGCAACGGCTATGATTGCAACTTTCCCTATCTTACCAACAGGGCGATATACTAGGTTGGTTCAGTATCCAGAACTGAGGCGCCGACATGCCGCCTCAATCTATGGGGCTTCCATACAAATTTCAAGCTGAGGATACACCCTTGGGTATTTAAACCAGACTTTAGTCTCGGAACTCCCGAACCTTTGCGTTCTAGGCATAAGCCGTTCGAACTCTAGTTTCCACCGTCCCAGTTGGTCTTCTAGGAACTCACTGCAAACATAGGCAGGTGGCTTTACCAGACCACCGAAAGTCGTTCGGGCACGACAAACACCAAAGGAATTGCACCTTCAGAGGATTTAGGGTCTCCTAGACCGGGGATACCTGCGCGGTTCGTCTGGTCGCTTCAGCCTCAAATGAACCGTACATACAATATCGTGCCTGAAAAGAAAACAAACTTAACAGGTACAATGTTGTTAGCAATATGCATGACAATGCAAATGAGCTGCACACATCAATGTGCCGAAGGTTTTGCACCTCCCAAGGATTTAAGGTCTCCTAGACCGTGTAGACAAAATGTAAAAACACCGAGGGACTTGCACCTTCTGAGGATTTAAGGTCTCCTAGACCGTGCGTGTTTAAGGTCTCGCCAGACCGCCAAGATGCATGACAATGCAAGAACGAGGCACGCATGCTAATGCTAATGACGACACACATACCAGCAAAAATGTGACACGCATGCCAATGCAAATGAAGCATGATACAAGATGATACAAATGAGACACGCGTGCCTCATAAGATACAAAAATGATATAAGTGTGACACGCATGCCACACGGAATGTAAAATGAAACAAATGAGACACGCGCGCCTCATAAGATGCAAAATGATACAAGTGCGACACGTATGCCACACGGAATGCAAAATGAAACAAATGAGACACGCGTGCCTCATAAGATGCAAAAATGATACAAGTGCGACACGTATGCCACACGGAATGCAAAATTTTGAAAATTGGACTTACACGCTATGCGAAGCCGGTTTATATTCAAAACAATGCAATGTACTAACAAGTACAAGTAAGGTGCACAAGATAGCGCGATAGGATACATGCGAGATGCAAGTGAGGTGCACAAAACAGTGCGATGCGGTGCGCAAAATAGCGCGAGTGATTTGCAATGCACATGACAGTGCGATGCGAAAAACAGCGCGAGCGAAATACAATGCACAAAACAGTGCGATGCGCTAAACAACGCGATTGAATTTTGAAATGCACAAAACAATGCGATGCGGTGCGCAAAATAGCGCGAGTGATTTTGAAATGCACAAAACAGTGCGATGCGCTAAACAGCGCGATTGAAATGAAATGCACAAAATAGTGCGATGCGCTAAACAGCGCGATTGAATTTGCAATGCACAAAACAGTGCAATGCGCTAAACAGTGCGATTGAATTTAATGCACAAAACAGTGCGATGGACGTGCGCAAAATAGCGTGATTGAAATGCAATGCACAAAACAGTGCGATGGAAATGCAAAGTGTAAATGCACAAGATAGTGCGAGTGAATGCATGTGCTATGCAAATGAGGCGCACAGGCCGATGAAAATGACACAAAATGAAACACGCATGCCCTATAGGATGCCAAATGATATAAATGAGACACGCATGCCTCACAAGATGCAAAATGATGCTCAGTGCGACACGTATGCCACACAGAATGTAAAACGATGCTAAGTGCGACACGCATGCCACACGAAATGTAAAATGATGCCAAGTGTGACACGCGTGCCACACGGAATGTAAATGGACTTAAATGCGGAATAACGCACGTGTTTCGGAATGCATGACAATGCATGGAATAAAAATGCAATGACAATGCATGAGAGATGTGCATGACAATGCAAGGGGTGCGTGTTACAACGCATGTAGTATGTGCATGACAATGCAACTATGAGGCGCATGACAGCGCGATGCAATGCACCGAAATAGTGCGATGAACGCGTGCAACGCACGTGGGGCAACTTTTTGGATCTCGTAAGAGGAAAAAAGGATACAAAAAGGATACACCTTGCACGAATACGAGTACCACGTACAGAAGACACGACCCGAGGTCAAAACGGAGGCCGGTTGAGTGTCGGGGATGCACTTTCTTGCACTTTCTTGCACTTTCTTGAGCTATGAAGACCAGAAACTTCTCATATGGCCTAAACAAGGTTGTAGAAATACCACCGGCCGGAAGGGGATGCCACCGGCTGTCCACCGGCTGCAGAAAAACTCCATCGGCACAATATACTGCCGGCCGGCACAAAATGTTGCCGACCGGCAAACAGTTGCTGAGTCGGGGCAGATTCGACATTTCACGTTGGGTGTTTTAAAATAGGGTTTCAAACCCTATTTTCTCACTTTCCCTTGCGCCGAAAACTCTTACTCTCTCTCTCTAGAGCGTTTTTCTCTCCTCTTTCGCCCGTTTCTTCGCGTTCTACGCCCGTTTCGTCGTCGGATTCGCGATTTCCTTCGCGTTTCGGACATTTTCAACCGAACACATCTTTGTTTCGGTGTCTCGTTTGGCGTTCTCGCCCTTTTGGAGTTTGTTCCCCTCACTTTCCTCTTGATTTCCGTGCCCTTCCACATCCCGGCCTTTTCGGCCATTTTTGACCTCCCCGGGAGTTGACTTTTTGGTTGACTCTTCGTATTCTAGCCCGGTTTTCCTACTTCCAGCTATTTTCTCATCATTCTCGACATGGCGGATGACATTCCATGCGGCGGGACTCCCCCGGATCACGAGATGGATCCTGGGGTTGAGCTGCTACCCTTGTGCGAGCGCCCATTCGACTCGTCGACCTACAGGCCGGCGATCCACGTTCTGCCTCCTGACAGACTTCGCCAGTTCCGGAGCTTCGAGAGGCACGTGCCACCTGAGCTATTGCTGCGCGAGCCTACCTCCCACCTGTCCTTCGGCGTATCCGAGGTAACTCTCTTTCCTCTACTTTACTTTCTGCAATGTAGGGCACAAAACTGTCATAGCTTATTTATGCTCTTTAACTGCTTTAGCTGATATGCCGTATACCGTAGTTGACTGTAAACATACACACAACTGATATCTGCTTGAAACTGACACATGTACACACACGGCACCGGCCTTGAATCACCCAAACACACGGCGCACACTGTATTCCACTGCAAACACCGGCACCCGATATCTGCTTGAATCTGAACATATGCACACATGCTATACTGTACTGAACCACCCAAACATGCTGACGCATCACACGTATTTCACTGTAAGCACACCGGCACCCGGTATTTTTTTTAGATCTGTTAAACTTGCACGCATGCTACATCTGTACCGAACCACCCGAAAACGCTGACGCATCACACGTTGTAGTTCACTGTAAGCACACCGGCACCCGGTATTATTTTTTTTTTAGATCTGTTAAACTTGCACGCATGCTATACTTGTACGCTTCTTAGAACTGTATTTTGAATGTTGTCTTGCCATTGTTATTTTCTGTTTGCAGGAGGATTCCCATACCATCTGCGGGTATGGGAACACTGGCGCTCGGGAGTGGTATGACGAGCTCCCTGACGCGGTCCGTCGCATAGTGGACCGGGCGGGCTTCGGCGCCTTCTGCCGAGGACTCTCCAGGCTTACCACATGCAGACCTCTCCTCGCCGCTCTGGCGGAGAGGTGGTGGGACACCACCGATTCATTTCACTTCTCCACAGCAGGGGACATGACGATGACCCCTTATGATTTCTCGATGCTCACAGGCATCGGGGTAGGGGGTGATCCGATCCCCTTTGATATCGACATGGATGAGTGGACCGCCGCTCAGGTCCATCTACTCGGTGAGGCGCCACCTCTTGCTCGTCCAGGCTTTGTCCGGTATTCCTGGTTCGAGGTACAGTTCCGGGTCCAGCCCACTCTCGTTGATTCAGAGCCGATGACCCCGGAGGCCGTGGAGAGGTACGCTCGCGGCTTCCTCATGTTCTTATTTGGGACGACCATCTTCGCCGACCGGGCAAACACCGTGCCTCTCTGCCTTCTCAGCGCACTGGTGGACGTCCGAGACATCCTGCATTATGATTGGGGTGGCGCCGCTCTGGCTACTCTCTACGGATACATGAGCTCGGCTTCCCGCGGCAGCGGCCAGTTGCTCGGAGGCTATTGGCGAGCTTGGGAGGTACATTTCTTCTCCGCTTCTCATTTCTGCTTTTCTATCTTTTCTGTACTCTGTACACTGCACATACTGTAGTCTGCTTTATACTTGCTGTATACTGTACACACGGCACACACATACACTCTGCTTTACACTGACTGTACACTGCTCACACTGCACACTCTGCACAACATACTGCACAACACACGGTTCTGCTATTTCTGCTTTATTCCGTATTCTGCTTTATCTGATAGTCATACTGACGTCTGTTTTACAGTTGTGGGTTTACGCCTACTTCCCTACGCTCGCACCCGTACCAGTCACAGAGACCCCTCTGGTCGTCCCCTTCTCACGTCGCTTTGACGGGAGATGCACCCGGAGGCCACGAGAGACATTCAGCTTCTTCTGTCGATACTTCGACACCATCACCCCCGCGGAGGTATGTTTTACTTTCAGTTTATTTAAGCTTCGCTTTTCCACTACATATTTCAAGTAGATAACAAACTGTATTGCATTTTCAGATCACCTGGCAGCCGTGGGCTCCGTTGCCAGCTGTGATGCGGGATCGGTTTGCCGGTGCCGATGAGACCTCGCGTTTCCGGATCTTGTTGGAGGGCCAGGTCTGTCGGGCTTGGTACCTAGGTGAGCGTTTCCTACGCCAGACCCTAGGGTTACCTGAGCAGATAGTCCCGGTTCACCCTTCTGTGGACATGAGGGAGACCGAGAGGCTCACCGCCGAGCAGATGGATGATTACACTATCGGCTGGGAGGAGGCCGGCTTCAGAGGCACCAGCAACTATTGAGAGTACGTGCAGACGTACCTGATGCGACCTCTGAGCGGTGGTCGTCGAGCGGAGGGGGCCAGGCCCGTGGCGCCAGCGGCTGGGGCAGGAGCAGGAGCGAGAGCTGGATCTTCGAGGAGGGCCCGAGTCCGTGGCAGGGGCGGGGCTCAGGGAGGACGGGGGGCTGGTTGGCCCACCCTGCCTGCTGTACTGACTTTCCGGGGGCAGGGTGGGGCGACCTATCAGATCCCCTTCGCCCCTCCGCCAGCTGATCACGAGTTCGTCGGTGTCCCCGACTTGCCTCCGGTATGTATTACTGCACTTTTGTATAGTCATTTCATTTCAGTTTATTTGATATTCCACAGAATATTGATGCATCTGATATTTTTGCAGGCTTCTTCTGCGTACACCCGGCAGTCATTGGAGATGAATGCCTCCATGATGGGGATGCTCCAGCGGACCTTTGATCTCCTGGCCCTCTACAGCATTCCGGTATGTTCTTCTGACACTGGCCTCAAACCATTCATACACTGCTTCACATAATCTGATGCATGGCACAACACCTGATACACTGATCTCACAGCATCTGATACACCGCATTCTGCACTGTTAAACTGCTCACAGCATTCATACACTGTACTCATACACTGCACTCTGCACTGATAAACTGCTCACGGCATTCTCACACTGTACTCATACACTGCGTTCTGCACCGTTAAACTGTCCATAGGATACTGATGCATTTCCCTTTTTATGTACTTTTTCAGCCTCCTTTCCAGATTCCTGTGGCAGGAGGTGCTCCAGCTGGACCTTCCGTCCCTGCCCGGGGGAGGGATGAGGAGGGCAGAGCATTCCCCCGCACGAAGGCGGGGCGCACTCATATCGGGAGTAGCTCGCGAGCTCCAGTCCCGGATGATGATGATGACGAGGAGTCAGAGGCGGAGGCAGAGACGGAGTTTGAGTCATCGGAGGAGGAGACCGGAGGCGGTTCTAGCTCGGGCTTTGACGACGATGCTGATGATGCTCCTGGACCCTCGTCCAGGAAGAGGACCAAGACAGACTAATGGCCCTCTGAGTTACTTGACATAGATTACAGATTTTGTTGTTTTTCTTCTTTCTTGTGCTTTTCCTTTTTGTTGGTAGTTAGAATGCTTTGTACTGCCGCAGGCAGATTTTGTTTTCCTCAAAACTTTGTACTAAAAAAAGATTATGAAATGAACAAATTTTTGCTCAAAAATTGCTACATTTACATATCCCATGTATTGCATCGCATCCCATCATGTTACACCTCAATGTAAATGAAATTGATTGGTTGTCTGAAAATTGAACACTTGCACTGTAATAATCAGATAACTAAACAGCCAACAGCAAAATAGCCCACTGCCTGATTCTGGACACACAACCCTTACTCTGTTGGGGATTAATCTGCATACAGCCCAAAACACAGCGTTCGGTTCATTCTGCACACAGCAAACTTTAAACAAAACAGCTCAATCTAACAAGACGGAGCTCGAAGACGGAGCCGGTTGGAGTTGAAACATGCTCCAATGTAGAGAATGGCACAGCACTCTGAGTGTAAATGATTTTTGAAATCGAATGAGGGTTTTTCAAACCGGGGTATCGAGCCTACAACTGAACACAGCGGGGAGGACTCAAATACAGGTGCATGACCTAAACACAACGAGACACGCTCGAAAAAGACCTAAAACAGAGGTTGAGACTGACAAATAAAAAAGACACGACACACAGACGCGTTAACGAAGACGGGGGACCTCGGATCACGAGGAACCAGTTCGATCTGGGTATTGTTTCCCAACCCTTTCTCCTTTGTGATTCTCACATCACTCTGGCAGTCAAGCTCGGATTTTCTCTCAAAACCCTTTTCCTCGCTTTTCTCTCAACTCACACCTCTCTATTCTTCATTCTCTCATTTTTCGTCCCTCCCCGGGGTGATTGATGGATAAATAGAAAGGTGTGGGTTCATGCTCAGCACCGTTAGCTCACGGCTATTTCTTCTGGCGGATAGAGTGCCCTTCTGGCAAGTACGTCGATGACCGGGGAAAGACAGAACGCCTGACTCAACTGTGCCCCTAGTTCATCATTTTAACCATTCTTTGCGTTTTGGTTTTCTACTAAAACAAGTTTGATCAAAATGAGAGTCGGATTAACGTACTTGTTCGATTTTTGATTTGAAAAGCATGCAAGTCAGGCTGTAAGCACTGAAAATTTTCCTTTTTGGGTCCAAGACAATGGTCCAGTTTTGGAAAATGAAATAGTTTTTGAGAAAATAGTCAACCTCGGTAAAAATTTTCAAAAACTATTTTTCAAACAGTCAATGCTCAACGAGCATGGAACTTACTCTTTGAGATGCGCAACCTCGGATCGGAGGCAATGGAAAATTGCCCCTGGTTTGAAGGGGGGTGGGAGGCAACGGAAAGTTGCCCCTGGTTTGAATGGCGTCTCGCGACGGCTCGTGGCAACGGAAAGTTGCCCCTTGTTTGGATGATGCCGCAGCAGTCCGCAAACAGTCTTCATTGGCGGTGTTCGAACTCTCGGACACAGAGATGACGAAGACGGTCACAACAAATATATGGACACAGTCGCCTTGGAAGCGTTGGCGACTGGACTTTGGGATGAAATTGAAACCATTGCATGGACTGAGACGCTATGAAAGCGTTGGGGGATGGACTTCATGATGAAGTTGCCTACGTATCCTAAACATGGGAATCAAGCCTCACGTAGTTCCGGTTAAGGTACACTCGGGTATTTTAACCTTCACTTTTCAGGCTCTAACTTTTGCCAAGGCGCCCGATGCGGGTTTTCGACCTTGCGAGCTTCTTTTCATTTTCTTTCCTTTTTTTTTTTGTTCATTTCGTTTCCTTTCTTTTCTTTGTATTTTTTCTTTCTTTTCTTTTCTTTTCTTTTTTGTTCTTCTTTTTTAGATTCTTTTTTTATATTTTTCTCTTGCTCTAACTTTTGCCTGGGTCGCCCTTCCGGGTTTTCAGCCCAGCGAGCCTCTCAAGGGTAAAAGCGTAACAAGTCCATGCCAAATGGTTTTTGAAGTTGAAGCCTCTCTGTGTCTAGGAGAACGGCTATTGTACTGATTTGCAGGAGAATCTATCATGGCTGCTCCACGAGCTCTTCTGGTGAGATCTACTCCTTTGATGCAGATTTGGCTTTGGTGCCTCTTGCTCATGGGCTGCCCCTGATCTGGCCATACAGACCTTACATGACGTTTGACCGTTGAACTTTCTGAAAGTTCTGAACGGGTTCAAAGTTTGAAAACGAACGGGTTGAATCTTGAGGCTGAGAGCGATCCTAGGCTGCGCAATCTCAAGAGCGATTCCACACAGGTCTTCACAGGGCCGCGTAAAACATTTGTTTTTGAAAGTTTTTAAGAAAGCGACAAATCGCTCGCGCCGAAGATAGTGTGGAACCAATCTGGATTAAGCTAGGATCCTTCTCAGTACTCACGCCGACAAGCATGGTTTCATTCATTAAAAGGCTTAGCACGCCTTTCTTTCTCTCAAAATGATCAAAGTTTTGCAAAACCCGAGGAATTCCTTCCTCTTTGTTTTTATCACCGCAGTGCTCAAAAGAGGTTTTTGAAAAACTTAGGTTAATGCAATGAGTTTGGCGTGCAGGAGAGCAGGCGAGATGTACGGTCAGCCCATTCAAGTCCTCCGGCACTTAAACTGAAAGCAAGCATGAAAGTAAGGTAGCAACAGCTGTTTCATTCAGATTTGTTGGTGTAACTGGCCCCTCGGCAGAAACAGACTAAAAACAAAAACAGGTAATTACAAGACAAAACGGTGTTCGAGGCAACAACCCCAGAATCACCTGGTATTCTATACAAAAGGGGGACTGACTCGCTACAACAAGACAGACCCTTTAAGCAAAAAGACTGACTCAAGACAAAGAGACAGACTCAAAACAAAAGACTGACTCGATACCCAAGCCAGGATTTGCAAAGTTAGCATTCACAGTTACTCAAAAATGCGTGCCAGATGCCACATTCAGAATACATCCAGATGCCGCCCGCAGGTGGTTCACCTTCTGATTACATACTCGCAGTATCTGTGTCCTCAAAGTCCAGTAGCTGGGTAGTAACGGACTTGGCTGAGGTAGGCGGGAGGATAACCTCGTTGTCAATCAAATCTTGGACCTCATGATGGAGGCGGAAGCAATTGTCGGTCGCATGGCCCGTCTGCTGGTGGTACGCGCAGTACTGAGCAGCATCATGCGTAGCGGGGAGATTCTTCGGGAGAGGCCGAGGCTCCAAAGGTTTAAGGTGCCCCCACTCGGCAAGGATCTGAAGTGCCTTGGACAAAGGCATGTAGAGAGCATGAAAGGTCATGCGCCCCCGGGGCAGGTACTTTTGAGCGCCCTTACTAGCTGCGCAAGCGAAAGGGTCGGCAGGCGCCACCTTAGCTTTCTGATCTTTCCCGGGTGCAGGGGCGGGAACAGGAGGAACTATTCTGGCATGACGGGGCCTATCCCGATTTTCTGACTGGCTCGAACTACCCTCAGGTGGAGTGGGGAAAGCATCCTCCACAGTTTTTGCCACAACTGCGGATATCTGTTGCTTGTTCATTCCCCGAGCTTTCAAAGCCTCGACTGCCCACAGCAGCTGTTCAATGGGATTGGCATCTGCCTTCATTTTGTCTTTTCCTCTGGCCTCAGCCTGATCGAGGGTTTGAGTTGATGTTGATATGCCATTGCCATAGTTGGAGGCCATCTCCGGTTGGCTAAGTTCAATCACAATTCGCCCGAACAGCGGGGGCTCCTGGGGTGTAAAACTCCCGGCATACGGTGTGGCTGGGGATGAAGCTGACATTCCGTAGGCGAGATCCGCCACAGACCTTTGGAGATCACCTATCATCCCCATCAGTTCAAAAGTAATAGGCTCGCGAGCCTGGTACAACTGGGGAGCCCAACCCGGGTGCACAACAGGCGACCTAGGTGGATGCGACACATCAATACTGGCCTCACCTTGCAGGGTGATCCCTTGCTCCAATGCAGTCGTCATAACCACAATCTCTTCTGAATTCTGCATCATCACAAGCCCTGCCTCGGCGAGGAGGAGCACTAATTATTCTGTACCGATTCTGGACACTCTGAACTGAAAGGAGAAACAAACAGCATTTCAGCGCAAACAGATCAAACACTGGTGTAGCTGAACAACTATACTCTACTGCTGATTACGGTTCCCCAGACATCACTGTCCCAAAAACTGAACCCGATACCCGCAGATAACTGATTCTCATAACTGACACTGATACCGGTGTCCTCAGGTCTGATACTCAAACTTGCAAACTGATATATACTTTCCCTGTAGAAATACATTCTAAAAAGCACATAGCAAGTAAGAGAGAGGCAAAACACCCCTATGTTGGGGTAGGGTTTCCCTGTCCTATTTTGTCAGGAGCTATGGTTTCACTACGCACGCAACGGTTTCAAACAACCTAACATCGGGTAAGCAGCCTGTCCTAACTTGGAATGGTCACTATGGATCCGAATATGCACTAGGTCGAATGGTCGAAAAGGGTGCCCTGGAAAAACCGGGGTTTGTGTTCCCATGCTGTCAGAGCCCATAACCGGTCAGCCTTATGGTCATGCCTTGACAAGACAAGCCTCCGGCAAACCATTCAGGAATGGCAGATGGCAAACACTGTGTTCCTAGGCGCACCAATGCACATGCAACGCAAAGAAACACATAGATGAAGTCAAAATGGGATATCACGAGTTTGGGTCAAGCTCTCTAAAGTCCCCAGCAGAGTCGCCAGAAACTGTAGACGCGCCCGCGAGGGGGCCCTTCGCTGCTACAGTTCGGACTCGATTTTGTTACGGTTCTTAATCTTGAACCAAAGAGTCCAAATCCGGCAAATCGTTTTGAGAAAACAGATTTTTGAAAGAAGTGCCAAACATGGACTGCTTTGCCAGATACAGAGTCGCCACCTAAATATTTTTATGGGGGGATTTAGGAAACCCTGACTCGGTGCCGAAGGCCACATGTCCGTCATCACCGGAGTTGTCTCGGCTCGGGAGCTTGGGTACGATCGGGGAAGGTCAGCTATGAGCACCCCCTTTCGCCCGGTCCGAAGACCGGCCTCTACTAACCATGATATCCGATTTTGAAAACGTTATGTATTCTTAATCCATTTATTATCATAGAATTACTATGTTATGCGCACAGCAAACAAGTATAGACTAGATTGCCTAATTTGGAAACAAGCATTGCATATCCGTTTGTTTTGAAAAGCGCTTCGGAATTTGCTACTCGCAAGTAGGCCAAAACACGGATTTTAATGAGTTTTCCAACTCAAACAATCCAACCTTCACCCACGGGCATTCAAACAGTAATATCATGTAAGCATTTAGCCGCATGGAAAACATACTGTCATGGCAACATTCACACGCATGCGAGATGCTAAAGCATAAATACTTACATAGTACTCCGAGCTAAAAACAGGAACGTGTTAGTAATCAATGCATGATCCAAGTCCATGTTTAAATGCCTAATGCATCACATACAAAATGTCATTAGAGTGGGCTCGGCTAGTCTATGAATGACATATGAAATTGCACAACTAACATGTATTCAGTTTGGAATTTGAAATACAGATGCAGTTAGCGTGATGTACCGAGCCCGGTGCATGCAAAGCAAATGTATGAATGCACGCATGCATTGACTAAGGTATGCTAATTTAAACGTGCCCTAATACTAACCATTAAAGCAGGTAAATAAAAGGGAAGAAAGAAATGGGGATTGGAAGACATTCACACACTCACCCACACTTATTACAAATTTGCCGACCAAATAAATAATACAAATTAATTAACTACGCAAGCTAATTAATTATTACAAATTGCCTAGCTAATTAATAAACCAATTAAACTAGGAAAAGCAATAAACCGCCTCGGGAGGAGGGCCAGATGCAGCGCGTGCTCGGGTCTTGCTCGGAAGTGCGTCGCCATGCATAGGCCGCCTCTGTTTTCCTTCCTTTACTCCTCTGGAAGCTTCCAAAACCTCAGGACTTCTTCCTTGGACATTGGGGAACACCACCGGCTGAATGGGATTGCCACCGGCAGTAGAATGTGTCCATCGGCACAAAATAAATCCATCGGCAGGGAAATTATTGCCGGTCGGCACTAAAGACTGCCGGTCGGCAGAGTGTTCCTGCAGAATCTGCAATTGACAGCAACAGAGGGCAAGGCAAAGCATGGCAGCACAATTCAAAGCATATATGCACCAATCATGTCCCTTATCATGGTAATGACTCAAAGGGACATACTTCTCGGTTCTCGGACCACCAATCACGCATTTTCATGCATGATGGCCCAAGTGACCAAGTGTGCAACTTTCATGTCAAATGAAATGCAAACCATATAAATAAACCAAGGCCCAATTCCTATCACCAAGTCAAGGAACAAGGCATGCATGCAAGATGCAAGGCAACCTAAGCATGCAAGCTAAGGATGCAACATGGCATGGCAAGGCACTTATGCGAGCATACAAGCATACATGTGGCAATACAAACTGATGAAAAGATGGACTTATACCTGATTTAGGCAGCTCTAATTAGGCCTAAAGCAAGGGCCAAAGTGCTATAATATGAGGGACCAAATACATACACACATGCACATAATTGAGAGCCAACACTTAAGCACAAATGGGGCAACTCTCAAACACATTTGAAAGAAGGATATCATGGACAATTAGCATGCAACATAAGCATTATAAATCATGTTAGGATGGTGCCAAACCAAGCAACAAATCAAGCCAAACATGCAATAAATAACTCAAGTGCTCAAAGCAAACCAATGGAGTATTGAACTACACTTAGCAAGACTAAACATGGCATGAACTTATTGACCAAAAACAGAGTTTTAGCACATTAAGACAAGGCCTAAAGATCACTTAGATGGCATCTAAGTGGCTCAAATTCAAAGGCATGCATAATCACCAAAACATGGAGCATACTACACAAGCTTTCAAAGGATTAAAGACGCGTCCAAGGTAAACATATAGGCATGCAAATGGGACTGAAATGACATGGTGGATGATTCCAAATCACCAAATCAATGCAAACATGGCATGCTACACACTCACGCACTTGAAGCATACAAGCTTGAATACAAAGGGGCTATATGATGCATGCCAAATCCGACCCAAACAACTATGGACAGACCTAAAACATGGCAAAATATGCACAAGAGCTTCACAAGTCCAAGCCTAAAACATGCTCTAACAAGGGCTAACAACCTAAGGCACATTGAGGCAATAACATGGCATTACTTGGTAGGTATGCTAAGCATGCATGGTGTACCAAAACCAAGTAAAAACAGAGGCATAATATGACATATTAAGCACAAAAAGTAGCCAAGGCATGGTCAACATGAAGCTTAGCTAGGTGCTCCCTCAAGAGGCCAAAAATGGTCCATTTCAAGGACAATAAGGAGAGGGGATGGCCCTCTCATTTTGGAGACTTCAAGGCACCATCTCCACCACTGAAATCCCTCAAGATTTCAGTGGTGAAGAGGCCCAAACACCAAAGTCTTGAAACTAGCACAAAATAGCACAAAATGAGGCCTTTCAAGGCCTAAGAGGGGTCAAACACCTCCAAACCAAAAAACACTCTTAATAAACAATCAAGAGGACTTAAAAACAGAGCTTTTTTGTGTTATACACCAAGCTCAAAAACGAATTTAAGACAGGTAGAAATAAGGTGCAAAAATGGGGTAAAAAGGGGTAAGATTTTTACCCTTGAAGACCTCTTCAACAATGATGCTCCAATGGCCCTCCTTGGCTTGAATCCATCTCCAAAACACTAAATCCAATCCCTTAGAACCTCAGGAGGCAAAGGAAGGTGAAACACTATGTGTTTGTGTGCAATAGTATGGACTAAAACACAATTTAACACATACAAGGGTAAAAAGAGAGATAGAAAGTGTATGGTTTCTAACCCTAGAACTCAAAACCCTAAGAATGGCTGTCTAAGCTCTCCAAAATATCTCAAGTGTCTAACCCTAAAGGCAAGAGACAGCCCCTCTCTTTATAGAACTTCTTGTCTTGTAAAGCTTACAAAACAAGCTTCATAAGAGGGAGATCCCTCCATACACGTGTATGGAGGGGAGCAAAAAGCAAGACAGCTGTCTTAAAATATCTGCAAAAGCAGATGCACAGTAGTCGGCCGACCAAAAATGCCATTTTGGCAAAATTGAGTGCCGACCGGCAACAAAGAGTGCCGACCGGCAACAAAGTGTGCCAGTGGTAACAAAAACCAGCCGGTGACCTCTAGCCACTGCCGGTGGTGTGTGGGGATGCCTCACAAGGCATTCCCTGCCCTTCCAAGGCAAAACACAAGTGTTTGGTGCAAAACCAGACACTAAACGGTCGAGTTCGGAGATCCTGAGGCAAGGCGCGCGAGCCGAGACTTCCGGGAACTCCAAACGAACACAAACATGGATAATCACCGAGTGTTCAAACGGTGACGTCCAAGTCTTGAGGACGGTCAAAAATGGGGTGTCTACACCGACCAGTTGTTACTCTCAAAGATCACTTAAAGTGGTCGGTCGACCACTTCAAGTGGTCGGCTGCTTTTTGGCATCTTTTTGGAGATATTTTCCTCCAACTGGCACAGCTGGAGGACATTTGGGCTATCCTCCATACACGTGTATGGAGGGATTTATTTGAAGCTTAGCTTCTCCTAGAAGCTTGGCCTTTCCTCTTCTATAAGAGGGAGGCTCCTCCTCCCTCCTCTAGGTTCAGAAAAATTTGTTGAGAGGGATAGATATAATGTTGTATCTATATCTCCTTGTTTCTTCATTTTTGTGCTTCAAAAGTGTAGATTTGTCTTAGTTTAACACACAAACACACACTCAAACACCTTCATTTGGTTGCTGAGGTGCTAAGGAGTTGTTTTTGGTGTTCTTGGACTGATTTAAACTCAAAGAACTTGCTGGAGTTGCAGTTATAAAGGAGGTCTTCAAGGGTGAGTCTTTGACCTTTAAAACCCCCATTCTTGCTTAAGCTTTGGAGTTTATTTTCATGCTGTTTTGAGCTTAACTTATAACTAAAAAAAGTTCCATTTTTGAGTGCTTAAAATAGTTATTTTAGGTCACTTTTTCGTTGGGGGTGGTTTACCCCCTTTTAGGTCTTGTTAGGCCTTATTTTGAGCCATCCCTTTAGGCTCTTGTTGAACCCTTTGCATGACCTTTCTACCACTGAAATCCAGAGGATTTTCAGTGGTGGAAAGGTGGTTTTGGTGTCCTAAATAGGAGAGGGTCATCCCCTCTCCTTGTATTATGTTCACTAGCTTCATATGCCTCATGTTTGAGTACCTTTAATAAGCTTGTGTTAGCTTGTTCTTAACATTTATTTGTGGTTATTTTGCTGAGACATATCACTGTTTTTACTTGCTTTGGTCACTCCTTGCATGGTTAATACACTTGTAGTGTAAATCATACAAACTAGTCTTGTATGCCTCATGTTTGAGCATGTGTTTCTAGCTTGTTTTGGGGCCATCTCAGTAGGTTTTCGGTATTATTTTAACATGCCTCAGATCCTTTTTGGGTTGGTTTGGTTGGCCCTTGCATGGTTAATACACTTGTAGTGTAAATCACACAAACTAGCTTTGTATGCTTCATGAAGTAGCATGTCATTCTAGCTTGTTTTATTTCCATTTCAGCATGTTTTTGGTGATGTTTTTCCATGTCATGACTCTATTTGGTTTGGTTGGCCCTTGCATGCTCCATGCACTTGTAATGCAACTCCATGAAATAGCCTAACATGCATCATGTTGTAACATGTCATTTTAGCATGCTTTTGGCTTAGTTCTGAGAAGCTTTTGTCTATGTTTTGACATGCTTGAGGTCTGATTTTTGTTTTATTGGTCATCCATGACTTACTTTGTATAGCCTTTGTTCAATCTAGCTTGTTAGCCTTATGCATCAAGTCCACTAGCATGCTTTACTTGGACTATTTGAATGATTTGGCATCATTTATTATGTGATTTTAGTCCATGTTTCACGGCCATGCACTTGCATTTGTCATTCATTCAATGCGTTGGAGGGTTGGCCCCTTTATGCCTTAACATGGATCATTGCGTATGCCTTCTTGCCATAGCTTGCGAGCCATCATTTCAGTGTTTATTTGGGATTATTTTGCCTTGATATAACTGTGATTTTTGTTGCTTAAGTCATTCCATGCTTGGTCCTAATAGGTGTAGTGTAATCCACATTATTTGCCTTGTATGCATCATGCCTTATGCCCACCATGCTAGCTTGTTTTGGCATCCTTCCATGCATGTTTTAGACTTATTTTAACATGTTCTAGGACTGTTTTGCATTGCCTTAACCCCATGCTTCATGTTTTGTATACTTGTAGTACAA
The DNA here is from genome assembly GCF_055761805.1 of Camellia sinensis. Classification (NCBI taxonomy): domain Eukaryota; kingdom Viridiplantae; phylum Streptophyta; class Magnoliopsida; order Ericales; family Theaceae; genus Camellia; species Camellia sinensis. The sequence goes on from NC_138961.1 coordinate 217,554,782, forward strand.
ATGCCCTTGCTTACCTCAAGCTTTGAGCACCATTGCATGCTTCATTTGTGTTGTGTACATGTTTTGGCATCACATAACATGACATTTCAGAGTATTTAACATTGCCATGTTCCTACCTCAATCATGCTTTGAATGCCTTTAAGTATTGCACATTGTTGCCTTACTTGTAGTCTAGCTTGTATGCTCGCATGCCTAGGCCTTTGAGCCCTCATCTCAGGATGTTTAGGTCCTTATTTTGACCTACTTGAGCTCTGTCCATGCTTAGTTCATGCATTTGTGCCATGTATTGCATGCCCCCCGTGTAGTCCTCTTTACTAGCTTCATCCTTTAAGGACCCTAGCATGCCATACTTGTGTTGTTTGAATGATTTGGCATTATTTCTTACTTAATTTCAGTGCACTTAGTGTTGTTACACTTCCATGTTTGTCACTCATTGAGCACTCTTGAGAGTTGTGCTCTTAGGCCTCTTTGATGGGCCAATGCATTGTGCATGCATGCCTTGCCTTTTGTGCCTTAATTTTATCACCTATGGCCACTGTTTTGGCATGACTGAGGTTTGTCCATTTCGGTTTAAGTCCATTGAATATGTGGTTTGCATGTTGCTGCATGCTTGGTGTATTGCATATTGTTGCCCTTGTTGCATTGCATTGTGCATGCATGCGTTACATTGTGTTAAGAACCCTATGATTGCCTTGCATTGAGTATGTCATCTAGTTCTTAACATTTAGCATTGTGTATGCCATGTCATTCCTTGCATTGTGTATGCTAGGTGGCTAGTTGCATTGTGTATGCCATGTAGATCATTGCATTGTGTATGCCTTATACCTTGCATTGTGTATATTTAGGTTACATCATGGCATTGTGCATGCTAGTTGCTGCATGCATTGGTATTGTGCATGCCATTAGCCTTGTTAGGTTGTTCAAGTTGCATTCCATGCTTGCATCACATTGTATTGTGTATGCCATGTTATTTGTTGCATTTTGTTTGGAATAGGTGTTAGTCCAAACAAGGGAAATGAGGGACGTTTCATACTTAAAGTGATGAAACGTGCCTCAAATTCCGGTCACCGACGCTCTTGATCCTACATGATAGAGTTTTAGGCCTTATGTGTTTACTTGTGCATTCATTCCATATTGAATTGTGCAACTTCGCCTCTCGGCCATCACGCATTGAAATGGGCAATTGGTGGCCCGAGGGTTGAGAACCACACTCCTCTTGAGTTCATGACATGATAGGGAGGGTGGTTGTGCACACATATCTTGCAAATACATTGCCATGTCCTTTCTTGCTCTCTGTTGCAGAAAACTGGGATTCAGCAGCAACAACTGGCCGGCCAGCCAGAAAAACTAGCTGGCAGACCACTTTTCTGGTTTTTTAACAACCAAAAGTGGTCAGCAGGTGTCTGGAGAGACCAAAAGTGGTTGGCCACCCTCCCACAGGACTCCCAAGGTGAAGTTTCAGCTTTCTGGAGCTTGGTGCAAGTTTCTGAGGACAATTGAAAAGAGAGGCAAATCGGGACATCGCATTGGATTTCCGAACGAGGCGACCGGGCTTGCATGCATCCAGTCTTCTCCCTCCGAGAACCTCCTGTTTTACTACTTTCCTTAGCTCCCATGCTTAGATAGCTTGCTTTCACTTTGGTTTGTACTTTAATTAGTTAATGCATTTAGCTATTTAAATTCGTTTTGTAATAATTAGTTAACTAGGATTAGTTAATTAATTTGTTGTGTAATAATTAGTTTAATTAGCTTAGATTAGCTAGTTAGCTTCTTATTTGGTCTCTCCCTCGAGACGGCGTATTGTTGTGATAAGTGTGCGTGTGTGTGTTGCATGTCTTCTAACCCCCATTTCTTTCTCCCTTTTACTTAAGCGCTTACGATGGTTAGTTTTAGGGCATATTTTGTTTAGCATACCTTATGTTTCACATGCGTGCATCCATTCATCTGTATTGCATGCATCGGGCTCAGCGCATCATACTAACTGCATTGTATTTCAATACCTATTTGAATACATGTACCAAGTTGCATTTCACATGACACTCTTAGGATAGCCGAGCCTATCTTAGTTGTATTTTCGCATGTGTTGCATTAGCCATCTTCACATGAACTAGGATCATGTATGATTTCTAACTAGTTTTTTGTTTTGGCTCGGAGTACACTGTGAGTGTTTACGCTTTAGCATACTGCATGTGTGTTATTAACTGCCATGAAAGCATGCTTGCCATGAGGCTAATTGCTTATTTGCTATAACTGCTTGAATGCCTATGGGTAAAGGTTGGATTACCTGAATTGGAACAATTCATTAAAATCCGCATTTTAGCCTACTTGCGAGTAGCAAACTTCAAACTATTTTCCAAACAAACAGATATGCGATGCTTTGTTCCAAATTAGGCAATCTAGTCTATACTTGTGTGTTGTGCGTATCACATAGTAATTCTAGCTAATTAACCGGAATAAGAATGCATGTGTTTTCAAAAACAAGATATCATGCTTAGTATAGGCTGATCTTTGATCGGACGAGCGGGGGTGCTCATTAAATGACCTTCCCCAATCGTACCCAAGTTCCCGAGCCGAGGCAACTTTGGTGATGACGGACACGTGGCCTTAGGCACGAGTCAAGGTTTCCTAAATTTTCCCAAAATAAAATATTTAGGTGGCGACTCTGTATCTGGTAAAGCAGTCCATGTTTGGCACTTCTTTACAAAAATTAGTTTTCCAAAACGATTTGCCGGATTTGGACTCTTTGGTGATTTATCGGTCTTGCATTGCACTTTGCAAGATTAGATTCAGAACCGTGACATTGAGTCTGAACTGTAGTAGTAAGCCTAATTCGGGCACGTCTACATGGTGTCACCGAGCCCTTAAAGGTTTGAGTATTCTATCTTTTCCGTCTCCATTTCGAGACCCGGCTTTAAGCGACAACATTACCTTCAGCAATCACCGCCCTTTCCAACACATCGACATATGTGGGTAGATTTAACACATTGATTTGATCAAGAATAGCAGTCTGTAACCCACCTTCAAACTTTCTTGCCTTCTTATAGTCCGTATCCACCATATATGGTGCAAAACAGGCAAATTCAGCAAACTGAGCCTCGTACTCAGCAACAATTCTGTTCCCCTACCTCAAGGTCTTAAACTCAGTCACCTTCTTGTCTCGCATGCTTTGAGGAAAATACTTGTCATAGAACAACTCCAAAAATCTATCCCATGTCAACCCTTGGTGTACAATTCTTGTGAGCATCCACCACCTCCGCGCTTCGTCTTCGAGAGTGATGGCAGCAAGTTGCACTTTTTGAACTTCAGTACAAGGAAAAACCTTGAATAACTTTTCTATGCCTAGCACCTACGCTTCTGCTTTCATTGGTTCAATTCCTCCCTTAAATGAAGGCGGTTTCATCTTTTATAATTCCTTCATAAGTGTAATTGTCCGATCTTCAGCTTGATAACCTTGTATTCCTGGCGGTGGTACGGGTATCGGTGGTGGTGGTTGTTGCTGTTGTTGTCTCAACGTTTCTGCCATCTGCATGATCATTCTTTCCATTCTACCCAACCGTGCGGCGGTTGCATCTTTCGAATCATCTGTTCTGGATCTCACCATGATTTACATAATTATAAATTATAATACATACAAAATGCACAAGTAGGGATGGATCATGATTATTACTAATGTATATATATATATATATATCCATAATTATTGTATATGTACCGAAAGATACATGCAAGTGTAACTTAAGCCTTTACTAGACGCTCTAAAGCTCAATGAACTCGTGCGTGAGGTAACAACTCGTGCTCTGATACCAACTGTCATGACCCAAACCAACCCCCAAAAGTTTGGACATGACCAGCCTCACATGAGGCCTAAACCTAGTTACTTTAATGGCACTTCACCACAGGGCTTAAACGGAAGCCAAACAATAAAAGAATAACGTTCATTGAGTTGTGTCTAAATGCCAGGATCACATTGCTTAGCCATACATACATAACATTCCATGAACATTTCACAATACAGATTACAAAAGAAAACAACTTGGAAGTTAAGCGTCACCAACTTCTTCTACACATGCCCATTGCTCCAAAACTTACAATAAAACATGTTATCATAGGGATTGACCAAAATGAGACAAAAGAGTCACGTTGGGTGACTAAATAAATAGGTTCAGCTACAGGCTTCTGGACTAGCCTAGGGTTAATCCACAAGCTGGTCATCTACAATACATTCAGAAAAGGTAAAGTGAGCAAGGCTCAATGAATGATAGTAGTAGAAACGAATTAGAAGTATGAACTTAAATTAATAGAGCATTTTCTCAAGTCATGCGCTTAGTCATATCTCCCTTTTCTGAATGGTCTTGGATCTACATAAGACAGAACGACCTCAAGCCCAACCGAGTACAAAACGGCCTTAGGCCCATCATAGTAGCAAAACGGCTTTTGGCCCAACAAAATACAAAACGGCCTTAGGCCCAATACATTACAGAACGGCCTTAGGCCCATTACGTTACAGAACGGCCTCTGGCCCATTATAGTGACAGAACGGAATGACCTCAGGCCCATACCTCATATGTCGGGGTTCAAACATATATATATATATATATATCGCACACATTGAATAAAACATAAAGTACTCACCCAGTGAATTGGGTCTTAAATAACATTTATAAACACAACATGTGAACAGAGTGTTTTAGTAAGCTACTATCACTCACTGTGATGTAGGCGGATGCCGGTTCCTTCCTACGGATGCCCTACACAAAGCATATAAATCATTAGCACACCACTTTTCTTTTCCTTCCTCATTATTTAATTTGCTACGCTTCACGTAATTAAGTACATCGTGGGAGCATCAAACGGACATAACCATATTTTTAAGAGGTCAAGAAGAGCGAGAGAAGATCGCAAAATTTTGCGGCTTGGGCCGCACGTGCGGAGGTCATCACCGCACGTGCGGGAAGGTTGGCCGCACATGCGGGCTGCACGTGCCTTTTTAGCAGAATGCTCTTACCCCTCTTCCCTGTTTTCTGCACGTGCGGCTGTGCCTCCTGCACGTGCGGCCATGGGGCCCACACGTGAAGTCATTTGCCCTGTTTTTCAGTCCGAATCCTCAACAATCTTAGGGCACAAGGGGATAGTTTTTATAGCCAAACTCAAGATAGATTTGCATTAAAACATGACATAACAACACATAAGCATGTGATTCTAGCTCTTTGGCCTTTTACACTTCAAATTTCCATGATTTTTCACTCTCACTATGTAGATATACATGCACAATTGCTTAGCCATTCATTGCTAGGAATTCAAACACATAAAAGAGTGAGACTAGGCAAAGCATAGAGAAATGAAGTGATTATGTTGCTATCTTACACATTCAAGAGGTACATGATCATGTGTCCAATCAAGCCCTAGCTTTCATGGAGGAAGAATACTTCAATACAAAGTTTAATTCAAGTCAACTTAAGAGGAATTGGGAGTGTACCAATGATTTATACTCACTTTAGGTTGAATTCTTCAATTGCTCCTAGCAAGTTTCTCAACCGCCAAATTTGTTGACTTCCCTTTTCTCCCTTCCTTTCTTCCTCCTACCAAGTTCTCTAGATTTCCACTCCACTTATATTTCAAAGAATGAGTCCAAAAAGGCCTATATAACACTTATATAAGTTTACATTCCATCCTAGCCAAACGAGCCTTAACGATTCAAACAAAATAGATTTTCAATGCAGTTTCCCAAATGGCTCTAAAAATTCTCATTAGCATGTTCCCATACTCAATTTCAGTCTATTACGCCTCTACGATTTTTAATTGTCAAGTTAACAATTTAATTTTAACAGATGTATTTCAACAAGCAACAGGTAGATAACCATAATTCAACTATTCCCACATGTAAGCATAACTTTACATGAAATTCCATACTAAACATGTAATTTCTCATAAAACTAGAGATACAAAGCACATAGGAGGGTCGGGTTATTACATTATGTGCACTTATACTGAGTTTAATAGTAAAAGTACCCTTTTTTTCATCCATTTTACTTTTTTTTTTCATCCATATTACTTGACCAAAAAAACAAAAAAGAATGATTTAGATTAAAAATAAATTAAAATATTAATGTTTAAATTGATAAAATTATAAATTTAATGTCTATTTTGTTACAGTGGTCATTACTCCAAACACCACTTAATTCGTGATGTTCAACATTGAGACTGGGGTAATGATTTAGCGGTCCCAGTTTTGACCCAACTTTTGTGGTATCCTGGACTCGGGTTTAATGCTTTCATTTTGTTGTTTACTTCTTCTTTCCCTTGTATCTCTTTGAAATTGGACTTTGGGTTATTGTGGTTGTGTTTGGAACAGGTTGGTTGCTTGTTTTTCCCAAACCTTGTTGTTGTCCAGATTTTTGCTCCTCCGCTCGAGCGGCCATTCTTGCACTCGAGTGGCCTGTGTATATTTTGGTCCTCCACTCGAGCGGCATGTGCAAACTCTCAATACTTTGCAAGTCTACAAAAGTACTGGAGGGATGTTCTTCACGCCCGAGCAGCTTTTCCTACGCTCGAGCAAGTGGACGCTTGAGCCTCCTTCCTTGCACTCTAGCGGGCTGTCTGTTGTCTACATAAATACCGGATGTTTGTATTCTGTGCTCGAGTGGAACCAAACTTTGTGTCTGACGCTCGAGGGTCAACTTCCCCGCTCGAGCGGACTACGCATATATCAGATTACGAAATACACTTTTTAAATCACTTTTTCCTATCTTTTCATCCTAAACCATAAAGTTGAGAGCTTTTCTCTCTAAAACTTACGTTCTCACTAGATTTCCACCTAGATCTAGTGATCTATCCACCCTACTTCCTTTGATAAAAAGGTAGAGCTTCTCAAGATCTTCATTTTGAACCGATTGAAGTTGGAGTTTGACATTTTTGAAGTTCCATCCTTGCTTGGCTCATCTTCTCTCTTTGAGGTAGGGATTTTCTACACTTTGTTATGGGCTTTAGCTTATTTATTTGTGATTATGTAACAATGGTGGTATTTGCGAGACATTTGAGCAAACTTAGGGTTTGGGTGAAATGTAAAAGAGGGGGTTTTGGTGGAAATGAAATAAATGAACAAAGGGTTTGAAAATGAAGTCTTGTGGTGTCAAAATGGGTGATTTAGTACTTGCGTTGATATATAAAAAGGGGAGATTTTTGCCCTAAAATGACTATCATATCTATTCTGTATAAATAGTTGAAATTGGTGTAGTAAACATAGAATTGAGTGAGTATTGGAATGGATGGTGGAATTGAAAATGAAATGCTTCACATCCTTGGAAATTTTGATTAAATTATCTGTTTTGAGATTGTATATTTGTTTAGCAATATCTGTATTGGGCTATCGGTGGAGGATAGCTTTGATTGTTGTAGAAATTGTATGTGGATTAGGTGAATTGAAACTAGTCCATAGTTGATTATCATTGAATATGATCATGCTGTGAATACATTGTATATGTATGATTATTTGGGAAGAGAAAGGAGATGTACTCCACGTGTGATTATGCCTTTATATACATTGCATATGTATGATTGTTTGGAAGGAGAAAGGGGATGGACTCCATTATAATTAAGTTGGCTGGAGTGTTCTGGGTGAAAGTCCCGAAGTTTATACATGGGTGCCGATCCCGCGGACGAAATATCCATAAAATGGCAAGTTGAAATTATACACGGGTGCCGATCCCCCGGACGAAATATCCACAAAATGGCAATTGGGAGTGTTTGTGTGTTGAATGTGAAATTGTTGAACCATTGAGTTGTAGTCTCATTTGGACTATTAAAAAATAATGAAGTTGGCTCATGTATTGAAATGTGTATAGAACGGAAATGAAACGGAATATGGACTTGATATTTTATGACTATATAAAACGTGAATGTTTTATCACTAGCATTGTACATGCACATTGCACTTATATCTTTGTTAAACCTCATATACTGTGCTAGATTGTTCCTACTGGGCTATGGCTCACCCTATTTAGGAAAACCATTTTCAGGTAATGATGGCATGCCTCCACCAAGGCAATAGCATTGGAGGGACTTCTTTTGGGAAGTGAGGGCTTCTACGTTTTGTTTCATTACTTGTATAGCCTAGGGCTTTAATTGTAAGAGCTAGTCTCATTTTTGTGGTAACCAAGTCAAGACTTGGAAAGTTGTAAGCCAATAGGGCGTTTATTTATTTTAAACTTCTTTTGTATCATCAACTCTATGTAATGAAAGGACTATTTACTCTGATGTATGCAGTGATTAACAAATGTTTTGGGTTGCATTTATTGTATTATTTTAAGGGCATTACAAATGATGTATGACAAATATCTTTCAATGAACAATTTTGATAATTTTATTGTTGTATAGAAAAATAGTTAGAAAAAAAATTCCTATTTATTCTGTTAAATTAACAATTCTAACAAAAGAGTAGTTGTAATTTCTAATACTATAAGGACATTTCATATTTTAAACAAATCTCTGGAATGGATTTCTAATTTATCCAAAACTAAAAGGGAAAATAACAACCAAAAAAAAAAAATTTAAATAAAAAACCCCCAACGTTTCGCGTGCTTTTCAATTTAAACCCTGGAGTTTCTTCCATGTTTCAATGTGAATCCTCCGTCCATATCCATTTGATTAAACTAACGAAATTTAGACAAAATTCTCAAATTCAAACACACATGTACAAACACTTGTATCTCTCTTATCTTAACTTCGTTTTGCCTCATTTTTGCGTCGTTGGATTCACCTCATTGTCTAGTTTTCATTCCACCCCTCATACGCCTTGTTCCACCTCTATTTGTGTGCCATTGGAGCTCCAAAAGTTGGCCAAAAATAAAGGTTGTGTTTGGAGGAGCTTTTGAAATATGATTCCAACCCTTCTCTTAAGCCGTCTGTTTGGATAGAGTGTTCAAAAATTAATTCCACCACAATTTCCAAAACACACTTTTGTTTCACGTTTCACAGAACTGTTTGTAAGCCAAAGCTCTCACCTTTTCGTACATACACTCAGATTCCACTTCTCCATTCTAAAAAGGTTCACATGCCAAAGAAGAACAAAGCTAGAGATGCTTCATGGGTGAACTACAACTCTTCAATTACTCCTCCTCTCTTTGAACGAATCTCTAACCTTCAAATCCAATCAATGCCTGCGAACCGATTCTTTCCCATCCATAAATTGGCATCGACAAACTCCCACAAATCAAGTGACTATCAATCTATGTGTTGTGGTCGATTCACCCTCCGAGTAACGAAACAATGACAACAACGAGGTACAGTGTTCATAAATTTCTATCTACAAATATATATGGGTTTTGCAACTGATTCATTTTGTGCTTACTTCCAAAATGTATCTGTCGTAGGTCAAAGTTGTGAAGCTTTTTCTCGAATCAGAGGGCGTCCGAAGCAACGCAGACCAATCAACTATACCCACTCCGTCATCGGTAACAATTATTTAACTCCTGCACCTGTGGTATGTATGTCCTTCAATCGATCTATTGTGGAATAATTGAGAAGTGTAATGGGTTATCTCTGATCTGGGCAAAAATTGGCTGAGCCGGTCCTCTACCAAGATATTTGGCCAGTAGTCCACCTGGACTTCTGGTCGACTGCCAACTGGGTGGTTCAGCTGCTTCTTGTTTTGCTTTTGGTTTCTTCTTCTGCTCTTATTCTACTTTCTTATAAGAATGCTTAAATTTCAATTTCTAGCACTCTTTCAGTTTTGTTGTGATTAATCTTCATTTATCATATTTTAAGTCTCATATGATTTTCTTGCCTTTTTAGTGGTGGATGAGGTTCAATGGAAACAAGTTTCTTAGGACTTATGGAGAAGTTGATTAAATTCAATTCTGTTTTTCAATTTCTTGCCTATGCTTAGTTTAATAATTTTGTGTTAGATGGATACCAACAATTCAAATGATAATCAAGATACAAAAATGCGGAGCTCCAAAATTGAATTAAGGCTTATTAACATGTTGAGAGACGAGATGCAAAAAAACCAATCAAAAGACAGTAGTACTGTCTGGAGGCCTAGGCATTGGACCCATTTTGCAACGGAGTTGCAAAATGCGTATGGGTTCCGATACACACCAAAACAAGTCAAACAAAAATATCAATGACTCAAAACTGATTACTTAACTTTTAAGTGGCTTCAAGCACAGATTTGTCTTGGATGGGATCTGATTATAGGCATGGTTATTGAACCTGATGACTTTTGGGGTAAGGTATCATATTAATCTGTTCCCTATTATTTAGATTTATTTGTCAAATGTTTTCACATGTACCATATGCTTATGTTCATATTTTCTAATTGGAGGTAGGCATCAAAAAATGTAAAGAAATTCAGGACTAAAGGATTTAAGTATTGTCACGAAATGGCCGAAATTGTTGAACACTACTGTGCGACAGGGGCCCTGGTTTGTGCATCCACATGGGGGGGCCCTGACTCCGATGAAAATGATGATATGCTTAACAAATTTTGGTCGCTTGGAGCTGGAGGTAGCAATGCACCTAGTGCCATTCCTGTTGATTTGTGTGGAGATGAGTACATGGAAACAGGTAAGGGCAAAAGTCAGAGGAGGGGCCATAGCCAGAGTGACAATGGTCATTCTAAAATGTCACGGTCAAGTGGCTTTGATGATGCTTGCTCGGTTTTCACTGCCTATGTGTCGGCAAAGATGGAACAGTCCCATGCACGATCAATAGACACAGAGGTTGTAAGCGCAGGTGATAATGACTATTCCCTTGACACATGTCAAGATGCCCTGCTTCAGCTAGGAGCCATACCACCAGTGCAATATATTAAGGCATTGACACTATTCAAAATAAGGATTGGTAAAGGTTTTTTATGCGGACTCTTGCGCATATGCGCCTATCAATGATCCTAGCTTTGTAGTGAACAATGAAGTTGTGTCTTTGGTGGGGTTTACGATTTTTTCAATGGTCATGAAACATGCTTTTATGAGTTAGTCTTTTTATTTTTTTTTTCTTTTTCATTCATGTCTACTGGTTTTTTTTTTCCCTTCTTAGTATGTTTATGTTTTCTACTTCTGTGTCCTCTTGTCACATAAATACATTGCATATAATGATTCATGTACCATTTATTTCTATCTGGTTTACATTTATATTATCTTCTGCAATTTTATTGATTCATGTCCCTTTCTTATTTCCTATTCAAATTTCTATCTATCATGTTTTCTATATCAGCATGTCAAACAAAAGGAACAAATGTTAAGCTGTATACATTGAATGCATATTTCAATTGAATTCAATACTGAAATGACTAAGGCCAACTAATTAATTACAGAGGCTAATTTCATGTTCATCAATAACGACATTACTTATCCTCTTTGTAATAAGTTAGAATAATTGTGCTTCTATTGTTTTGTAGCCAAAACACTATGTCATCTGATACAGAAAACAATACAATGGTAAGCTTATCAAAGGAGGGTAAGGTTATGGAAGATGTTATGGACTTCTTGATGATTGCTTCTATCAATGAACATATGAATGCGTCAAAAACAAGACGACCACAGCGAATTTGTCCATTCAAAAAGGTGATGATTACATCTTCAATTTATTAAGTGGCCACCCTAAAACAATGGTGGACATCATGCGAATGGATGCCTCAACCTTCGTTTCAATGAAATATGCCTTACTTCAAAATGGCCTTGTCAATATTGAAAAGATGCATATTAGTGTGGAGGAATCGCTTGCCATTTTCTTATATACATGCGCACAAAATGACCGGCACAGGCTACTGGCTGATAGATTTCACCACTCCATCGGAACGATATGTCAGCACGTTAAAATTATTATGCGGGCACTATGGAAGCTTGTATCAATGGTTATCAAACAACGAAACCAATCGAAAATACTGACAAAAATTTTAAATGATATGAGGTTTTACCCTTGGTTCAAGGTATGACTATATGTTCGACCTACAAATTTGCAATAATGATAACGAATAAATTTTTTTGTAATTTTTCCAAAGTAAAATCTATGTTTGTGACGCGTTTGACAGAATACTAATATGATGTAGGATTGTGTTGGTGCTATAAGTGGCACATTGGTGGACGCGTGGGTCCCTATCTCAAGACAGAACACATTTTGTGGTCACAAAGCCACGGTATTCCAAAATGTACTCACAGCTTGCAACTTCAACATGTTCACATTTATCAATTCTAGATGGGAAGGAAACGCCCACGGCAACACAATTTTCGTTGACTCAATTACAAGAGCTAATGTACATTTCCCACATCCATCCCATGGTTAGTGTTACAAAATAAGATATTGTATGAGAGGGTAATTTGTGTGGCCCAAATGGACCGAAATGAATTACATACTCGGTCTACTCTCCACCAAGCTATGAGAAATTGTCTTAGGGTTAGGCCAAATAGTGGGCTGAGATAAGGGTTTAAATAGCCCGGTTCTAGGCCGCTTGGGCTCTAGTTTAGTCAGCAGTGAATCAGTTGAAGGATCATTAATGGACTGAAATGACTTCAGTAAGAAGGCCAAGCTAGGTTCAGCTCGACACCTCATCAGTTGGTAGCTCGGTTCGCTGCGGCGACTGCTGAAGTACAATGTTTTGACCTTCTCACTTGGTTGGTAGTGGGTAGAGTGTTATCGGGATAGGCATTATCATGTGGGAAAGTGATTCCTAGGAGGACTCTGATAAGGAGAGTTAGAGTCCCGCTAGGAATGTACCTGGCGAAATCTATAAAAGCTCATGACAGAACCTATGGATAGGTATTGCAATTCTTATTCACAAATTCACAGAGCTTATTGTCTATTGTCTACTTACTGACTTAGGCATCAGAGGGATTTCTGGCACACACCCGTCGACTAGCTCACGTTTGTGTTTTCAGGTAGCAAAGCGACGACGTTTGGAGGAGTGCAAACTTGGTCAACAGGATTATACGAGAAGATTATTATGTTCTCGTATATTGTACTTTTGCTTGTACGATATTTGTGTGCATGTATTTGACGGAGCGTTACAAACATTATTCACATATAGGCAAGTATTATTTAGTGGATGTCGGGTTCACCAACATGCTAGGATTTCTTGCCCCATTTTGTTCACAACGCTATCACTTGCGAGAGTTCCATGGTCGTCATTATTCTGGACCCAAGGAATTGTTTAACCACCGATATTTGTCATTACGAAATGTCATAGAAGGAACATTTGGGGTACTAAAGAAACGTTTTCCAATATTGCGGTCTATGCCTAATTACAAGTCAACACAACAAGGAACCCTCGTGATTGCATGTTGTGTAGTGCACAATTGGATTCGTTTGCATGCAGCTATGGACCCATTCTTCATGGAAGTCGATAATCAAATGGCGGCTGAAGTGGCTGCAGAGGGGTTTGGTGGAGGTGAAGCTAATTATATGGACCTGTCATAACATGGGTTGGCGTACCAATCAAACTTGAGGGACGCAATTGCTAATACTATTTGGGAAAATCATGTCGGTCATTAATTAGATATGTGATGTCAACAAATAATGTCAAGAATTGTTTGTTAGTATTGTATGTATTATTTCTGTTATTTGTAATGTGAGAAATGCAATTGTAATTTGTGTCACCAACCACATTTTGTTTTTGTTTTTTGACAAATAGTTCTCCATTTTGTAAGTGTTCCTAATGCCAAAGTTGAGGCACCATTGGAGATGCCTTAATCATTTATTACTGCAAGCATTAAATTCATTTCAGCTACATAGGTTCAAACTTTTTTAAGTTCTCTTCAAAGTTCTAGAAATTTTAAAAGAATAAAAAACAAATAAAAAGAGTAAAAAATAGTAAATTTTTTGGATTAATTTTGACTTTTTTAGTAAATTATTTGGAATTTTTTGAAGAAAAAAGAATCTTTTTAAAGTCATTTACACCGAATAGAAAAAAAAAATTCTAACATAATTTACAAAAAAAAATCACTAAACACAAGTTTTTCTTGTATATTTATAAAAATTTAAAATATATATATATATATATATAAGTGACTTATTCGAAAGATTTAAAACAGTCCAAAATTTAAAATGAATGCATTATGGTCCTACTAAAGGTTTCACAAAGGTTACCTAATATCAAATGTGGTACCAACGTAAAAATCAACCTTAAATTCTCAGACTTATAATTAGGTGGTACGCACAATTTACATCTGATGGGAAAGTTCCCATGAAAAATTAATGGATAAACTACTAATAAGTTTAAAAATAAAATTTAATTCAAATTAAATTTTATTGAAAATAAAATTTAATTCAAATTAAATTTTATTGAAAATAAATTTTAATAAAATTATAGTTAAAAATAATTTTTTGTGACGATTTTTTACATATGTCATGAAATATTAATAATTAGTGACTTTTTTTTGTCACGATTTTTATAAATTGTCGTTAAGACTTACAATTAATGATGTTTTTGTAGAATGAATTTTTCAAACAGTCGCTGAAAGTTAAACATGTGAAATAAATTTTTGTTGTGCACAAATAAGATAATGAGAATTAAATATTAAAAAAATGAATGCAAAAAAATTTCAAATATAATGCAAAATTATTTGTTTAATTGTACATAGAATTTTATGTTTACTAATTCAAAAACAATTCAACAAACATATTAAATACATAACATTTCTTCAACATTTAATTCAAAATATCTGATACAAAAAAAATATTTATCAAATATGGAGAACACATAAATAGTGCATACTATTTAACAAATTCTGTATTTTTTTAACAACTTCTGTAACCAACATACAAATTTTTTTTTACAAACTTTGTAACCCACGTAGAAATGTTTTTTTATTTAATATTTTAATTCAAAAATTTGTTTTTGTTTTTTTTTTTAAATATGAAAATCACATAAATAGTGCATACTATTAAACAAATTCTATATTTTTTTAACAAATTATGTAACTCACGTACAAATGTTTTTGTTTTATGCAAGCTTCACCATTTATCATATTATGCAAGCTTTACCAACCCCATAGGAAATTGTATGTAATGAGGTCAATACTCATTAAATATGGCTTCGTTTGGGAAGTGGCTACTTTTTAAGCTTTTTCATTATTTGGCTATTTTAGTAAGCTATATTAGTTTTTGTATTTGGGAAGATGGATTGAATTTTTTGTTTGATTGTTGCATTGAAAAATGTGTTTGAAATGATGTTGGGATAAAAAAAAAACAATTAAATTATCCCCAAAAAGTTGTGCCTATCGTAATGATTGATGTATTGGGATATGAAATGACCAAATTGCTTTTTTGTGTTGGAATGCTAAGTTGGTATGTTAGTCAAAAATTAAAAGGGCAAAATCGTAGTTTCAAATCTGTCCTGTACAGCCATGACACTTCTACCAAACCTCAGCTCGTCAGTTTCTGATTAAAAATAAATAAATAAATACAAAAAAAAAACTAAACTACAATAAAGCTTTTTGGCTATTTGTTTGAATGAGGCTATAATAGCCTCATAGCCTGACTTTCCAAACATAGGCTATAAAAAATAGTGCATACTACTAAAAACAAATACCAATACAAAAATTACAACAACAGAAAAAAAAAGGTGCTTACATCTATGAAATTTTGTAACAAATTCTGTATTTTTTTTAACAAATTTTGTAACCCATGTAGAAATGTTTTTTTTTTTATTTTAACAAATTCAGTAACCCACGCGAAATATTTTTTTATTAAATATTTTAATTCAAAATGTTTTGTTATTAAATATTACATACAAATTTTGTATTTTTTTTTTACACCAACCTGTCAAGAGTTGATGGCAGGTAACCATTGAAGAGCAAATACACACCTACTGCCTTTATAATTGAGTTAGCACTTGTTAAATATGAAGAACACATAAATAGTACATACTATTTAACAAATTCTGTATTTGTTTTAACGAATTTTGCAACACACGTACAAATGTTTTTTTTTTTTAACAAATTCAGTAACCCACGTAGAATTTTTTTTTATTATTTTATGTATAAACCAAACCAAGCCTAGCCTTAAGTCCCATCAAATGGGGTCGGCTATATGAATCCTTCTTCTCCACGCGGCCCTATCAAAGGCCATTTCATTAGTTAAATTAAGTAGATCCATATCTCTATTTACAACGCTAACCAACGTTAATCTAGGCCTACCCCGTCCCCTAACACTTCCATCTACCGTTACAGCATCACATCTTTTCACTACTGCCTCTGTTAGTCTCCATTGAATATGACCAAACCATCTCAATCAATTCTCTCTCAACTTATCTTCTATCGGTGTTACTCCTACCAATTCCCGAATATACTTATTCCTAATTTTGTCTTGTCTAGTCTTGCCAGACATCCACCTTAGCATTCTCATCTCAGCCACACTCATCTTATCTACATGTTATTTCTTGGTTGCCCAACACTCCGTCCCATACAACATCACTGGTCTAATAGCCGTTCTAAAGAACTTACCTTTAAGTCTAGTGGGTATTCGTTTATCGCACAGTACCCCAAACGCACTTCTCCGCTTACACCATCCCACCTTAATCCTATGTGCCACATCCGTATCAATCTCCCCCGTTATTGTGATAATCAACCCTAAATAACGAAAATGTTCACTTTTAGGCAATTCTTGGTTCTTAATCTTCACTTCTCCTCTGCTTTCATTGTTACTGTTACTAAAGTTACACTCCATGTACTTTGTCTTAGTTCTGCTTATCCAGAATCCTTTAGATTCAAGAGCTTTTCTCCAAATCTCTAACTTTGTATTAACTCCTTCTCTAGAGTCATCCACTAGCACTATATCATCTGCAAAAGGTATACACCATGGTA
Source organism: Camellia sinensis (assembly GCF_055761805.1). NCBI lineage: Eukaryota > Viridiplantae > Streptophyta > Magnoliopsida > Ericales > Theaceae > Camellia > Camellia sinensis. The sequence goes on from NC_138961.1 coordinate 217,571,578, forward strand.
CGTCATCTTGGATATTTTTCGTCAACTCATCCATAACTAACGCAAAAAGATAAGGACTTAAGGTAGATCCTTAGTGTAACCCTACAGTGATAGGAAATTCATTTGTCTCTCCAGCAGGCAATCTAATAGTGGTCACCACCCCTTCATACATGTCCCCAATCACATCAATGTAACCTTTTGGCACCCCTTTCTTCGCTAACACCCACATGTTACATCTCGGGGCACTCTATCATATGCTTTCTCAAGGTCGATAAACACCATATGAATGTCTCTTTTCTTTTCTCTATACTTTTCTATTACTCTCCTCAAAAGATAGATTACTTCCATTGTTGACTTGCCAGGCATAAACCCAAATTGATTCTCTGACACCTCTGTTATATCTCGCAATCGGCGTTCTATCACCCTCTCCCACACTTTCATTATATGACACATTAGCTTGATTCCTCTATAGTTGTTGCAATTCTGGACATCTCCTTTATTCTTATGGATTGGCACTAAAATACTTTTCCTTCACTTATCTGGCATGTTCCTAGTCAACAAAATTTTGCTAAACAACCTAATCAACCAAGCAACCCCCTTTTTACCCAAACACTTGCAAGCTTCAATAGGGATATCATCTGGTTCTAAAGCCTTATTTGATTTCATCTTCTTAAGTGCAATCTCCACTTTAAAGTTTCTAATCCTGCGATAAAACCTATAGTCTTGGTTTATCGTATTATTGGCTATTTCTTCCCTTATTGACGTACCTCCATGTTCCTCATTTAATAGTATCTCAAAATAGTTCTTCTATCTTTCCTTATTCTCTTTATCCCTCACCAATACCTTAGAATCCTCACTCTTGATGCACTTAACCTGATTAAAATCTCTTGTTTTCCTCTCCTGTATCTTAACAAGTTTGTATACCCGCTTCTCTCCCTCCTTACTATCTAGTCTAGTGTATAGATCATCATAAGCTTTCAACTTAGCCTCTCTCACTACTTTCTTGACCTCCTTATTAGCCAATCTATAGCTCTTAAGGTTTTCCTCAGTTCTATCATTTTGCCACTTTTAAAGCACTCCTTTTTTGCCTTAACTACCGCTTGAACTTCTTCCCTCCACCACCATGTTTCCCTAGAGCTGGGTCATGTTCCTTTCGACTCTCCAAGCACTTCCCTTGAGATTCTCCTCATACAATTGGCCATCGAGTTCCACATAGTGTTAGCATCATCTTCTAAGTCTGAAGTACCTTTTTTATCCATTCTATTCCTAAATATTTCTAATTTATCCCCTTTTAGATCTCACCATCTCATCCTACGACGCCCACCATCCTTCCTAGCTTGGTATTGCCCTCTAAAACATAAATCTAGTACCAAAGTCCTTTGTTGAGAGGTTAGGCTCTCTCCAGGAATCACCTTACAATCATTGCATTTTAGGCAGTCCACTTTTCTCACTAAGAAGTAATCTATTTGGCTCTTAACTGACCCACTCTTAAAGTGTAACGCCCCCAAAATACACAATAGATACAACCAAAAACATATATTAATAGTCGCATAAATCAGAGTAAATAGTCCTTTCATTACATAAAGTTAACGATACAAAAGAGTTTGACAAAGATAAATGCCCTATTGGCTTACACTTTTCCAAGCGTTGACTTGGTTACAACAAAAGTGAGTTTCTCTCATTACATCTTAAACCCTTGGCTTTACAAAAATATACAAGCAAAATAAGAAACCCTAGCTCCTGAAAATCTCTCCAACGCTATTACTTTTGGATGAGGCATTCCATCATTTCCTGAAAATGTTTTTCCCAAATAGGGTGAACCACTGCCCAGTAGGAATCATCTAACACAATATATGAGGTTTAGCAAAGATATAAGTACAGAGTGCATAAACAATACTTGGGGTAAAACTTTCACGAATTTATATACTCATAAGATATCAAATTCAAGTCTTAATCCATTTTCCCTACAATTCATATTCTGTTCACTTATTTTTCTCAATTCATGAGTCAATTTCATTGTTTCTCAACAATCAAACTGAGGTTATAACTCAATGATTTTCAAATCATAAAACACATACACATAAACACTTCAAACTTCCGTTTCACGCATATTTCGTCCGTGAGCAGCCGTCAAACGGGACCCATGTAAACGTAGGCTATACAAGCATTACAATTGCCATTTTACGGATATTTCATCCGCGGGCTAGGCACCTATGTATAATTTCGGGAGTTTCACTCTAGACACTCCGACCAACTTAGTTATAATGGAGTCCATCCCCTTTCTCCTTCCAAACAATCATTCATACATATCCAATGTATATAAATACAAAATCAAACAATAGAGTACACCCCATTTCCACTCCCAAATAATCATACATGTACAATGTATATAAACATGGCCATATTCAATGACAACTATCAAAAGATTAGTTTCAATTCGCCTAATCCACATGCTATTTCTACAACAATCAAAGATATCCTCCACTGATAGCCCAATACATATTTTTCTAAATAGATATACAATCTTTATAACAGATAATTCATCAAATTTCCATGGGTGAGCGATTAAACAAATCCAACTACACCATTCATATATACTTTTCCCCAATTTCACATTTCTCACATCAATTTCATTATTTATACAAAATAATTATTCAAGGTATGTTAAGGCAAATTTTCGCCTTTTCCAAATGTCAATCCAAAGGCTAAAATCTACCATCCTAACCCAAGATAACCTTATATTCAAAACCCCATATTCATTTATGCATCCCAACCTATTATTTTCAACTTGAGCCCAAACCCTAGGTTTGATCAAACTACTCTTACATTCCACCATTGTTACAAAATAACAAATAACTAAGCTAAAAACCATATGAAAATGTAGAAAAATCCCTACCTCAAAAGAAGAAGATGAGCCAAATGAGAGTGAAACTCCAAGAATGAGGAAACCCACTTTTAATCAGATCAAAATGAAGATCTTGAAGCACTCTACCTTTTTCTCAAAGGCACTAGGGTGGAAATCCCAACGGATCTAGATGAAATATTAGAGAGTAAGTGAGTTTTAGAGAGAGAATGTGTAGATCTCAGTATTTGGGAGGTTTTAAAGAGAGAGAGAGAGAGAGAGAGAGAGAGAAGAAAAAGTGATTCAAAATGACATCTTCACTGACTGTTATACACGCAGTTTGTTCAAGCAGAGAAAGTGACGCTCGAGCGTCAGACACAAAGTTTCGCTCGAGTGCAAGAAGCGAAGCTTGAGCGTGGAATACACATTTCCAGAAGTTTTGTAGACGAAGGACCCCGCTTAAGTGTGAGACTGGACACTCGAGCGTCCAATGCATTCTCCTAGTATTTGCAGACCTGCAAAAATAGTGAGAATTGACAAATCCCGCTCGAGTACAAGAATGGCCGCTCAAGCGAAGGAGCAAAATTTGTGAAGCCCGCTCGAACGGGAACTCGAGTGCAAGAATTCCCGCTCAAGCAGAAGAGCCAAAATCTGGGCAACAAAGGTTTGGAAAAACAATCAACCAACCTGTTCCAAACGTACAACTACAACCCGATCACCGAAATAGAGGGAAACAAGTGAAACAAGATGCGAATAACCATTCTAAACCATACCAGCCTGAGTGTGGAATACAATAGATAATGGGTCAAAACCGGAATCACTATATAAAGGTTATCAAATGCTCCTTCCTCGTCTTATACATTGTATTGGCCACCATCAGGTCAGAAGTCAATGCAAAATCTAAGATACTCTCTCCAGCCTCATTTCTGTCACCAAAACCGTATCCACCATGCACCGTTTCATAGCCTATTTTATCTATGCCTACATGACCATTAAAATCTCCACCTATAACTAGGTTCTCTCCTATGGGTATCACCTATAAGATCTTATCCATTTGCTCCCAAAAATCCCTCTTAGTCTGATCATCTAATCCTACTTAAAGGGCGTATGCACTAATAACGTTCACTATATTCTCCCCAATAACTAGTTTAGCTAACATAATCCTATCCCCTTCCCTAATGACTGCCACTACATTCTCCACAAGACCCTTGGCAATTAAGATTCCTACCACATTCCTACGTCTATCCTTACCACTATAATACAGTTTAAAACTGGTATCCTCAATTTCCCTAGCTTTCTTACCCGTCTACTTAGTTTCTTGTACGCAAGCTATACTAACTCTCTTCCTAATCTTAACATCTACCAACTCCATCGTCTTACCAGTTAAGGCTCCTATATTCCAAGTGGCTACCCTAAACCTATAGTCTTGGACTAGCTTCTTTACCCGCGCTCGTCTAGAAAAACGTGGGAACCTTTGCCTATTTTTCACCACACCCAAGTGTCGATGCGACACCCCTTGCTTACTTTTCAAAACACCTAGAGGCAGGCGCAACGCATCACTTGAGGGGAACGGCCTAACATTTAATCGATTCAAAGTAGGATTCATTGTCATAAGGGATCCGAGCGGCTTTTTACGCGTTGGTTGTCGGCTACCTAACACACAACCTTCATTCTTAACCTGAGCTTGGGACCGGCGGAGTTGTTAACAACCCCGACGGAGTTTATTATTTTATGTATCTAATTCAATTTTTTTTATTATTATATATGAAGAACACATAAATAGTGCATCATATTTAACAAATTATGTATTTTTTTTAAACAAATTATGTAACCCACGTAGAAATGTTTTTTTTAACAAATTATGTAACCCACGTACAAATGTTTCTTTATTGAATATTTTAATTCAAAATTTTTTGTTATTAAATATTACATACAAATTCTGTATTTTTTTTACACCAATCTGTCAAGAGCTGATGGCAGGTAACAATTCAAGAGCAAATACACACCTACCTCTTTTATACCACCATTTATCATATTGTACAAGCTTCACCAACCCCACATGAAATTAAATATCTAATGAGGTCAATACTCAATTAATTACAAAAAATAGTGCATATTACTAAAAACAAATACAAAAATTACAACAAAAAAAAGTTCTTACATCCATGAAACAAAAAAATTTATTGTTAGAAAAAAGAAAAGAAAAAAAAGGTGATGATCAAACAAAACAATTGAAAAAACAGTAAATAAAAGTACATCTTCAAAACAACCAAATAAACCATATTCAGGAATACATCTAATCGCTCATCCAAACACGTCAAACGTCATTGTCAGGTGGTGGTAGAGGTAAAGAGAAGTAGTGATGGTACAGCTGACTGACTCGATGGTTAATTTGATCAATGTGATTGCTTGTCACTTCATCACGTCTTTCAGTGTCCACACAAAACTCACCAAATTGTTGAATTAGTGAGTTCTGAGCGGCAACAAATCCATCGAACTGATTACCTAATGCATTGAATTGATTAGCCATTTGTTGTTCCCACTAAATGCGCTAATTGTGTCATTCTTGTTCCATCGCCAAATAATCATTCCATTATTATGGTTGTTGATTTTGTGGCATGGCATTGGCATGGGGGTCTTCGAGAGCATCATCTATTGGTGTATTTCCAACATTCAGAGATCCCAATAAGTTTTCAGCGCCACCAGCTCGGGTAAGTGTGTACTCTGAAATCGGTGAAGTGATTTTAGTCTCTAGTTCACCTACAAGTCTGTTAGCAGAGCTCCAAAAACTAGTGATAGGCCACTGATACCAAGATTTACAATCACCATTTCATTTAGTAGTATGTAGCATAAATCCAATTTATGTCCAACTTTAAAACAATATAACAAATAAGCATTATAAATTTGAACAACATTATAAATTGGAACAACATCAAAATGTCTTTTTTTTTTTTTTGGAGTGACATTTTTTACTATAAATCGATAGAGAATACGAAGGTGGGGTTTCAAATGTCTTGCTTGTAAATTACTGCCGGTAAATCGCCTCTCACAAATTGTAGTATAAACTTCACTTATATCACCAACAATGTCAACCAGGTCAGACTCACTCTGAAAATGGATTTGAAAATCCTCTAGCTAAACTCCAATAATTTATGCCAGAGTGTGGATGTTCAATGTGATTATTTTACCTTTGTCATAAGATGTAAGACTATTGTCTCCAACTTCTCCCTCAGTAGGTCTCAAGTGAGCATAAAATAAATACACAAGATGTGGATATACCTTTTGTGGTAAATTGATAAAAAAATTAGCCACTCTATCGTCTCAAGTTTGTCAACCAATAGAGGATCATATTGACAAGGAAGATTTACCCTTCTCCCAGTGACAATTGGTCGGTTACAAAATTATTGAAAAGCTTGTTCATGATTGTAAGTGAGAAAATCAGTAATTGGATATGTGAGACCCCTAACTTTAGTAAACCATATTAGGTCCCTAAATTTTGAGTCATTATAATAAAGTCCTTAGTTCATTGATTATTCGCAAATTAAACCCTAGAACTGAAAACGCATCACGGACGAACCCATATAACCCCTAATCGACCCTGGAAGCTTAGAAATCATTTCTAACACTCTAATATCAATTATTTAACTCTCAAAGTTTAAATTAATCTCTCAAAACCTTAATTTCCAGTTTTCACAATTTTTGTTTAGTTATTCACTTAAATTCAAAGCAAGATAATACAAACCGAATTATTTTTTCTAACATTAATTTATTAACTCTACAGTTGAAATAGATATTTAAACTGAGCTCAATCCCTCACATTTTTCTTGAATCACATTTTGACCCCAAACTAGTACCATTACACACAGACAATATATATATATATGTATATATATACTTGTACCTTTCTTAAATAAATGATTTTGTACACAAAATATCTTCATATATACATAAAATCAACAAAAATCTCCCAAAATTCCTTGCACATGGCCAATGTGAAAACCATGCTCCGTATTATGCTAATTAATCTTAATTACGAATGTGATTATGTGTTTGATATGATTTTGAGTGCCATTTATATGAATATATGTGGTTTTGAATTTCTATCTGTTCACCGTAGGAAAATTTGTTCGATAATCTACTTTAGAATTTAAATTGAAGGCCTTATCGACCACAGAAACCGAAATTGACAATGCCATTGTGATTAGCGTAATTTTTAGAGCCTACGGTGAAATTTAATTGAAAATTGATTCAGATCAAAATAATTAGATTCAGAACGATTAATTAAGCACCATTGCTTAGCTCTAATCAAACTTGATTAGGCCATCTTATATAAAGGCCTATATAGCCTTATGTTATTGTTTTGAACTCACTTTCTCTCATTTGGCTGAGATTTCTCTACAGAGAGAGAGAGGGCCGGTTCTAGAGAGAGAAGAGGAGGAATTATACATTTTGGTTCAAGATTGTGAATTTGGAAAGCTACACTCAAGATTTAACTAGAATTTGTGAAGATTAAAGCTCCTAGGTGAGTAAATTCATGAGTTTGAGCTTGTGATTTTGTGAATTCAAGATTAAATGGCAATCAAGAACATGAGTTGTGTTGATTTTGATGAATTTGAAGTCAAAGAATGCATGCAAGAAAGGAATTGCCATGAAATTGTATGTTTGAGCATGAAGTACATGATCCATGTTGAATCTTTGATTGAAGTTCATGTTTTTGATCATCTCTTCACCATTTAAATTGAGAATGGGAGCTATATCTCACATGCATGTACAATTCATAGGAGTATGAGTTTTGAATACATGAATTTGTTATGTTGGAAATAAATTTGGTATAATTTGGGGCATGCATGTATTTGATTCATGGGACTTGAGCTTCATAAAGTTGTAATTTGGTGTTTGTATCATGCTAGCATATATTTATGAGAGTTATGAGTCGTTATATGCAAGAAACATAAGTTTGAATGCATGATTGAAGCTCAAATGGAATTCTGGAAAACCCAGAATTTGGCATGTCCGCTCGAGTGGGGAAAGCGCCGCTCGAGCTGGAAATGCTAGTTCCCAGAACTTTTGCAGACATGGATGTCTGCTCGAGCAGGGAGATTCACGCTCGAGTGGGGCGCCATGTAGTGTGACCTTTAGCTCGAGCGTCCGAATTCACGCTCGAGCATAAAAATGAGACAACCAGTACTTTTGCAGACCATGAGAGTCCGCTCACACTCGAGCGAGGACCCCTGTTTCAGATATTTGTAAAGGTGTTCTGTGTTTCATTTTCCGTTCTCTGTCATTTCTAAGCACTCTTAGGCATGCATTGAGCATCATAAATGAGTTAAAAGGATAAGAAAGAAGCCTAAGAGGGATGTATGAATGAAGAACCGATTGAATTGTTTGTGACCCATTGTGTTATGTAATGTGTATGGTCGAACTCTAGGGAAAATCCGCTGGTAGAACACCGTGAGTAATATCTTAATAAAGATATTTTTGAAGTATGTTATTTGTCAAATTGCTTATTCCCATATAAGTCTTATAAGTTGTTAATTTGAATTGTGGACAAATCTTCATTATGCCATAGGGTTGTTCTAAAGGCCGTTGGGTACAATTGATTGGGCCAAAGGCCGTTTGACATGCACGAATGAATGGGCCAAAGGTCGTTTGACATGAATAAATGGGCCGAAGGCCGTTTGACATGAGTAAATAAATGGGCCGAAGGCCGTTTGACATGAATAAATGGGCCGAAGGCCGTTTGACATGAGTGAATAAATGAGCCGAAGGCCATTTGACATGAATAAATGGGCCAAAGGCCGTTTGACATGAATGAATGGACCAAAGGCTGTTTGACACGAATGAATGGGCCAAAGGCCGTTTGACATGAATGATTGGGCCAAAGGCCGTCGGACGGGAACGATTGGGCCAAAGGCCGTCGGATATGAATGAATTGGGCCAAAGGCCGTTTGATGTGTTTGGAACCGCAGTTATTTGACCTATATATATATACTAGATAGAAATATGAATTGGGCCCAAGGCCGTCTGACGTATGTTGTTCTAAATACCGTTCGTGTATCTTCTTTATTTGATATTATTGAAGACGCGCCCGTGGGCCTCATGCTACAGTTCGGACTCGATTTGTGTCACGGTTCTAAGTCTGAACCAAAGAGTCCAAATCTGGCAAATCGTTTTGAGAAACAGATTTTTGAAAAAGTAGTGCCAAACATGGACTGCTTTGCCAGATACAGAGTCGCCACCTAAATATTTTAAAATGGGGAAATTTAGGAAACCCTGACTCGGTGCCGAAGGCCACATGTCCGTCATCACCGGAGTTGTCTCGGCTCGGGAGCTTGGGTACGATCGGGGAAGGTCAGCTATGAGCACCCCCTCTCGCCCGGTCCGAAGACCGGCCTCTACTAACCGTGATATCCAGTTTTGAAAACGTTATGTGTTCTTAATCCGGTTATTAGCCTAGAATTACTATGTTGTGCGCGCAGCAAACAAGTATAGACCAAATCACCCAAATTGGAACAAAACATTTCATGTTTGTTTTGAAAATGATTTGCTACTCGCAAGTAGGCTAAAATGCAGATTTTGCCACCCTCAAGTGGGCTTTTAGAAAAGATGATTTTGCCACTATCTAGTGGGCTTAAAACTCACAGTTTTAATGCATTATTCCAATTTAGATAATTCAACCTCCATCCACAGGCATTCAAGCAGTTATATCACATAAGCAGCTAGCCTCATGGTAATCATACTGTCATGGCAACACTCACACGCATGCGATATGCTAAAGCATAAAAGCTTACCTAGTACTCCGTGCCAAAATAATAAACTAGTTAGCAAACATGCATGTCCTAGTTCATGTTAGATTGACTAATGCAACACATACGGGATGCAATTGAAGTAGGCTCGGCTAACCTAAGCATGGCATGTGAGATGCAATCAATTGATGCACGTATTCAATTTTGAAATTAAAGTACAAATGCAGTTAGCATGATGTTCCGAGCCTGATGCATGTCAACAAATGCATGAATGCACGCATGCATAGCATAAGGTATGCTAAAATAAATGTGCCCTAATCTACCATCATAAGCAGGTAAATAAAAGGGAAGAAAGAAGTGGGGTTGGAAGGCATACATCACACGCACGCACACTTATTACAAATATGCCCTCGCTCGGAGGGACCAAATAAATATTACAAATTAATTAACTACGCAAGCTAATTAAATATTACAAATTAATTAATTAATTAACAAATTAACTAAACTAAATAAAAACATTAAACCGCCTCGGGGCGAGGGCCAGATGCAACGCATGCTCGGGATTGGCTCGGAATCGCACTGCCATGCATAGTTTGCCTCTGTTTTCCCTGCTCTGCTCCTCTGAAAACTGCCAAAGTCTCAGGGATGCCTCTCAGGACACTGGGGGATATCATCGGCCGAGCAGGATTTCCACCGGCACTAGAATTTAGTCACCGGCACAAAATAGATCCACCGGCCATCGATTGACTGCCGGTCGGCACTAAATACTGCCGGCCGGCAATAAATTCCTGCAGAACCTGCAACTCACAGCAGCAGAGGGCAAAATCTTGCATGGCAATGCAATTCAAACAATTTATGCACCAATCACATTCCTTATCATGTTAATGACTCAAAGGAGGATGTGCCCCGATTCTCGGACCACCAATCACGCATTTCCATGCATGATGGCCCAAAGAATCAAGTGTGCAACTTCAATTTCAAAATGCATGCAAGCCAAATAAACACACAAGGGGGCCTAACCTCTATCATACTCATCTCAAGAGGCAAGGTGATGCATGCAAGATGCAATGCAACTTAGGCATACGAGCTAAGGATGCAACATGCCGATACAAGCAAACATGCAAGGTGAGCATGCAAATAAGCAAAGGATGGTCTTAAACATGAATTAGGCAGCTCTAGTTAGGCCCAAAACAGTGGCCAAAATGCTAAGTGCATGGAGGCAAATGACATGCAAACATGCATAGATACATGGTCCAAGACTTAAGCATAATGAAGCGACTTTTCGACGCATTTGAAAGGCACAAACATGGACAATTCGCATGCAAATTTCAGAGGCGATAGGTGATGCAAAACAGCCCCGAAACATAACGAAACAACACTCACCGCATGGAATGAATCCCGAAATGCAAAGTTAGGCACATGAAATGGCTTACAGCTATACGAAGCATGCATAATATGGACATGGAGCATGAAGACAGAAGAAAGGAAGCCTTGAGATAAGCATTTTTACAGTTTATGGCATGGCCAAACAGCAAGCAAAGATAGGGCTAAAGTGGCATACAAAAACGGGGCTAACACATGGATTTCAAAGCAAGTAGCACATAGAGTATCCAAACAGTGTTGAGCCCTTCTTCAATGTTGAAGAAGGGCTCAAAATAAGCAACTTCACAGTTTATAACATGCCTCAAAACAGATCACACGCAAGCCAAAAATATTATGCAAAATTATGGCCTAAAGAGGGCTAATGAAGGAAGTGCTAGCTACTGTCCTCAAACAGCAAGAGGTCCTCAATCAAACATGAAGAGGACCTCAAAATATGAGGATTTGAAGTTTGGGTCGGAGCCCAAAGATGTAACCACAAGGAGCTAAGATATAGGCCAAAAAAATGCACAAAAGAGGGAAAGTGGGACTCACCCTTGTAGAACCAATCCTTAGCAACCTTTGGACCGAGTTTGGGAGCTTTTAACCTCTGGAGGACAGCCTCAAGCTACTGGAATGGGCGTTGGATGCCTTGTGCTATGAGTTGATGAAGAAATGGCCCAAGAACAAGGGTATTTGATGGTTGAATGAGAGAGATATGGAGAGAGATGGAGGGTTGTATGTATGTATATCAGATATATGTGGTATATCTCTGGTTTTTTTGCTTCAAATCTCTAACCTAGACAAAGGGAGAGGAATGGTGCTTATATAAGGCAAGGGAAGCATTTAACTTACAAGCTAAGTAAAGGGAAAGGGTCAAAGGGGTTCAAGGGGGTGCAAGGCTTCTAGAGGAAGCTAAAATAGCTGGCCAAGCTTCTTGGAGAAGCTTGGCCAAAGGGTTCAAGCTTCTAGAAGGTTAAGGGGTTCAAAGGCTCACAAGGTGCAAAACAAACACACATGTGCGTGGGGGATCGATTCTGTGCGTTCCAGCTGGCACAGCTGGAATCCACTCAATCTGCAGAATGCTCCGGAAGGTCGTCGGCTAGCAAAAATTGCCGGTCAGCAAAATAAAGTGCCGGTCGGCACAATAAATTGCCGGCCGGATAAATATAGTGCCGGTGGATGGCCGGTAAGGTCAAAAAATAGCCGGTTGGTGTCCAAATTGAAGCCCCGGAAGTTAGCTTTCCAATGGCGCAAACCTTGGATTGAAATTCCTCCTGTGGAAAAAGTTATGCCCATTTTGGTGAAGCCGCGCAGATTCGATCCAACCGGGATGATACCCAACTTCAACCAATCATATCTCCCCCACCCGGACTTGGCTTTAAGAGATTCGTGAGTGCAAAATGAAGCCCCGGAAGTAAGCTTTCCGACGGTGGTGGCCCCATAGCTAAACTCCAAGCGTACAGACAGATAAGCCCGATTCAGCGAGGGCTGCTCGACTCGCTTCTACCCGGATTCATGCCGAACTTCTCCCAAATTAGTTTTCTCCTCTCCTTTCCTCTCTTCTTCAACTCCAAACTCCTAAACAAAGTGTTTTGAAAGATTTGCTTCTCTCCTTGCCGAAGAAACTGAACATTTCCCCTGCACACCTGTCTCCACCAAGTAAACCATCAGTAACGCCCAAGTCTTAAGGGCGGTCAAAAATGGGGTGTCTACAATTATTTACTAGGCTTTCGCTCACACTCATTCATGTGTCTGTAGGTGAGCCAAGGGAGGTCCAAACCCAGCCTCAGTGAAGTTTGTGTGAAACAGTCAAGGTTTTGAAGAGTCAACCCATATGTCTCACGCACGAGACTTGTTTTTGCCCTATTGCTATTTTGTTATATTTTGTCATGTTGGTGAGAACTTTGGATTACGATTGTATATAGTTTTGATTGGCTAACCATGACTTGAATGATCCTGTTGTGTAAAGTTTATATGTTAACTTTCCTTGATGTGAGTTATTAATGTATGTTTGCAAAATGTTATGACGTGCCACGTGAGCACAGCTCTATGGACAAAACTTTGAAATTGATTTCGTTTGGCCCCCTTAACTCTATTAAAATATATCTTATTTGGTTTAAGGCCGTACGTAATCTCGTGATTACTGGCCGGTTATGTCCTTAACCCATGGGGGCGGGTTCGGGTCTTGACAGCCAACTACCCTTGGGAAGAGAAATTGATATAACTTTTTTAAACCATATCCATGAAATTAAGGAAAAAGTTTGATAGTACACCGCAAAACATGGACCCTTGTCTCCACCTCAAGTTCCATCCAAACTAGAGCCCAGCTAGATCATGATTAATTGCATAATTAAGGCCTCTAATCATTCACTATTCTATTAGGTTCCGAGTATATCCAAAATATCCAATCCATTTCCAACCAATGGGCAACATGGACCTTTTGCACCAATTTTCCTATAAAGGAACCTCACCCTTAGCATTTTGCACACAAGAACAACACTTATACACACCTACACATTTAGTTGATAGAAAGAAAGAAGAGGAAGAGAGTGAACTTTGGTAGTAGAGGAGAGGAAAAGATAAGAAAAATTGTGCATGTATTTCACCTAACTTCAAGTAAGCCACAACACAACTCTCTCTTTTATTTTCCTTTTTCAAATACATGTTATTAGAGGTTTAAAACAATATTTTCAGATGTGGTGTAATGGTGTTCATGTGTTCAAAGTTCATGAATTGGGCTTTGATCATTCTTCTAGTCATATTTCCTCTTAATAGATGCAAAACTACCTTTTTCTTCCCATGTCTCACGTTATTTCCAAAGGCATACCACCACTCTAAACATATGAGTTATTGACACATTATTTAGTATGTTTTCATCACAAAAGAAGTGAAAAATTTCCCTTAGTTGGCCTATTTTCTTACCAATATTCTTATTTTGAGTATTGTGCATAGAAAACCTATTTTACAGCCAACTTTTGATACTTCTAGAAATATGTAGAACAATATTTTGGACGTCATTTTTATGACAAAATATTCCTTAAGAAGTTAGCTTTCAAGGAAAATTAGTTTCATTGAAAAAGAGTGAGCGGTTTGTAAGAAAATCCAATTTTTGTAACGGTCAACAAATCTGGACAGCGCTGGAGTTCTTCTTAAATAACACAAAATTTAGGAAAGCTATTCCATTTCCAAAAAGAAGTTCTGAAAACTAGATAAAATTCTCTACAAACCATAGGGGGCCAAATTCAGTAAAAATCTAAAATGGTCCTTTTAATTGCAATCTTTAAGTGGTTTTGAATTTGGAAATTTTGTTTCGCCTTAGTGATATAGTAGATGAGAGTTGTAGATTTTGTCAAAGTAAGATCAGAGTTATTTTTGGAAATCCATGGAGAAATATCGAGATTAGAGTGTTGGTGGCGGAGGAGATTGATTTGAGGTAATTCGGGTGGTATACAATATGTTTCCTTTAAATATCTTTGCAAACAGTGTTATTTTAATCACCTTCAATTTATACTCCTCTTGATGATTTTGATAATTTGAAAAATTCTATGGAATCATTCATTGTTGATTCGTTTGATTACTCTAGTCATTTGATGAACTCTGTGTAGTTATCCTGTGTTGAAAATGTTGATTTGTCTGACTAAATGACGTAGAAATTGCACATGGATCAAGCGGAGTTGGCCAATATGCTCTGTACCAATAGCCCGAATACGCGATTGTGCTTGGATGAGGGGGATAAGGCTAGTCACTGGTCATGTACTGAGTAAGACCAAGTATTTGGTCCTTGATAAATTATCGTATGTTGAGTGGACTTGTTTGTGCAATTTAGTAAATTGCTTGGTATCTGGAATTGAATCGTTTGCGTAATTATTGGATCCCTGTGAATTTATTCTTTGTCTGAGCTTTGACATTCCTGTCGTATTGTATACTTCCTGAATCAATTTATTTTTCATGTGCAGAGCAACTTAGTAGAGATTGGATTTGAAGTTCTAATGAGATTATTAGAGTTAGATATTTTGTGGTCACCACTATATGTTGTTATTATTATTATTATTATTATTATTGGAGATTGATATATTTTGGATACGTTTGTGTAATTATTTTGGAGATAAAATTGTAATTTTTTTTTTTTTTTTTTGTTGAGGTTATTAATTAGTTAGAGGTTTAAATTTGAGGCTGAGTTGATTTATTAACAGCCTGGAAGTTGGGGCATTACAGGATAAGCCTGAATTTGAGGATGTTGGCGTGGTGGAGGGTTAGAGGTTTTGCCATGTTCGAGTCTTGCTCTTTTGGTTCTAGGCATGACTTCTGAATATATAGCAAAGGCCAAGATGATTATGCAATGTCAATGTGAATGGTGGATATTAGAGGTGGTAAATTTCAATGGGCGGTGAGGAAATTGTGTGAAAAGGTAAGCAAATTGGTGTGAAAATAGACGCCTCAACCTTGGTAAGGAAATGGTGTCGAAAGGAAAGCAAATTGGTGTGAAAACACAAGTCTGAACCTTGGAGCCTTGCTGAAAAGATCGAATAGGTGCAGCCGGTTGACCGGCCGAAAGACCCGCCGGTTGACCGGTTCTGTGCAGCTAGTACTCGACTTCTGTTCTGTGGATCAAAAATTGCTCAAAGCTCCTCCTCTGTTCAGCTTTTACTTAGAAATTGATCAAAATATGATTTTTGACTTCTGCTCTGTGAATCAGATCAACAAGTTAGATCTTGAATGACAAAAAAAAAATTGTCTTGAAAGAGCTAATTTCGTCACTATAGATATTTTGTGAGGAAATATCTTTCTCACCGGTTTCATCATTGAATGTTTGTCATTAAAAACCACCGTGACGAAAAATAATTTTGTCACCAATGAAATTGCTTCAGTGATGAAATTTTGTCACCAATAAAACAACATTTTGTCACCAAAAATTCTCATTTTCGTCACCAAGTAGTTATTCAGTACCATATTTATAACTTTAGTTGACGAATAAATTTGTCACACATGTTGATCATTGATGAGGAAATAATTTCGTCACAGTAAGATGCAATGTTAACGAAATTTTTTGTCTCCAAAAGTCATACATGGATATTAAAATATATTTCGTTACAAAAATATATATAAGTGACGAAATTTTTAGTCACCAAACAACAAAATCAATGAAAACTTTCATATATAAGCTGCAATAAATTGTCACAAAAAAATATTTATTAGTGACGAATAATCACTTTGTTATAATAACAAGTACAAATGACGAAACAAATTCATCACTAAACTTGTTCAATATTTTATATTTCAATTTAAATTATTATTTCACAAATATCCTTGCTTATATCCCAATAGTCTTTTACATGTACTAAGAAATCCACTAGCTATTATACACCACTCCACAAAAAAAAAAAAAAAAAAATCACTAAACAATTTATATTATAAATCAAAATATATCCATCAAACAACTTTAATAATAATCCATTAAGTATAACAAAAAAAACCATCAAAGCAAATCCCAAAATGAACTAATGTGGAGTCCACCAAAAAAAAAATCAACACTCAATCTTGATTTGCAACTACAACTAAGTATCAGTTCAGGAAAAAAAAAAATCAACACTTGATCTTGATTTGCAAGTATACTTCCAAACACCATCAAAAACCAATCTGTAAAGAAAATAAATATGAAAAATATTAACATATTATCAATTACATTATATAGACCTCTCTATCCTTGTCAAAACAAATTGTGTACACAATGAGTCTAGCTTAACAACCAGAAGTTCCTTTGTACATGGAAAGCTCCTATTAATCACATCACTAACTAAAGCAACTCCAACAATGCCTAGCAAAAATACACAAAAAAATAAACACATAGTTTTGTCTCTACTTCGGTTAGTGTGTATTTTAACAAGGGTCATGCTAAGTAAGAAGTAATTAATGAATCTATTTTCATTAAATACATCTTGAAACTTGTTAAATCTTAGTTAATAATTAGTGAAACTGTTTTTCTTTAACTAGTATATACTAACCAACATGAGAAAAATAAAAACATAAAACAAGCGAAACTTACCAAAACGGCAATCTACGAGTTCATGAGATACCTCCTCCTCTAAATTGTCCTTTGAAACCTTGCTTCTTAAGAAACTCCAAGATGCTTGATGTCATCTCCAAATGCTCCTCAAGCGACTTATTCATCTTTCCTATCACATTATTTTGTGCTTGAATTTCCTCTTTTTGTGCTTGAATATCATGTTTCTGTGTCGTAATTTCCTCTTTTTGTGACTATCCTTTTTTGCTCTTTTATTTCCATCTCTAGATGGCTCACATAGTCACTGTCAGTCAAAGCACTGGTAGTCCTAACAGAGAAGGAAGGCCACAACCCAAGTCCTTTAACATATCCTAACCTTCGCTTGAGCACCTTCACAGATAGCTCCTCCGGAGTAATTGGAACCATATGAGTTTGGGAGTAATGTTCAGCTTGGATCTTTATCATATTATCCTATCATTTAAAAAATAAATAAATAGAAAAGTGAATAAAGATACAGTAAAAATTGGAATCATCCTAATACAAAAGGTAAATATACATACATAATTCTTTTCGCACTCTGGAGAAATCCACTGCTTTGTGACATCATTAAAGTGTGTGGATTTGTAAACACATGGAAACTTTGGTAGTTGGCCCCCATTTGCGCTTGTCTGGTTTTTTTGCTCTTCAACTAGTAAGTTAAATAAGAATGATGGTAGTAGAATCATCTTTAAAAGAAAAAATAATAATTAAAGAAGACGCACCGTCTCGTGTACCCTAACTGGGAGAGATTTTGACCCACATCTATGCTTCATCTTCAATTGATTTCTATTGTCAATGTTAGCTTTTGATTGCTTCTACAAGGGGCAAGTTCAAATAGAAAAATATATATATTGGGAAGACAAGGTAATTGTCAACAATAAATAAACATAAGAAAAGTTTACCAACCAATTGCTATCATTCCACTACTTGTCAATCAAGTTTTCCATTTCTCGAGGTCATATTCAGGCGGTGGGTGGCTTCTAGCATACTTCTCTCCCTTAGCACTCTTAAGGTTCAGGTATTTTATTCGTAGTCTATAGGTGTAGGTGCTCAAGCTCTGTCCACACTTTGTTGCCACATCTTTGCTAACATCCCTGGATTGACCTTCCATGTCAAATTGATCCTAGCAACAACCACAAATATTGTAAGTCATAATTAATTATATTATATGAATTCAATCAATTATGTAAAGCTTTTAGCGTTAGACGCTGAAACATAGGTGTCATAACTTTTTCCTTGACATGTTTCCACTAGTGAATGCTAAAGTCTGGAAACCTAAAGAGGTTTTCATAAAGAGCATTATCAGCATGATCAGGTACAAATGTTTGGCTTTGAAGAACATTAAGAATTCACCAATTGATGCTTGGTTTCAGCAAGAATAAAATTTCATGTGAAGAAGAATACATGTTTTTCAAACTGTTAAGTGAAGGAACAAATGAACTTGTTAACATTAGCAGTCTTGATCATAAAGAATGTGATGAAAACATAGAATTTGAATTTGAGAGAGTTGTAAAGAAGTTAGATCAACACAGTGTGCACTATCCTAAATGTAATTCTTTCATTACCAAAGTTGTTCTTCGTAAAAAGACAAGGACTATTCATGTTCCTTCTAAGTCATGTAATATGTTTGGATGCTTCTCCTACTTCAGCATTTTTATTCCCAAAGGTATAACTTCTGCCCTGCCTTCCTACTTGGCTTTGGTTGTGTTTTTGTTTTATTCATTTTTATTTTTCATCTTTTCGGAAAGAAAAGAATGAAACAAAGTAATGGACATTTTAATTTTCAATAAATGAATATGAATATGAATAACATTTTTTCGAAGACAAAATGGGTTTGCAAATGAATGAAATTCACACGAGACATCATCTGCAATAGAT
The DNA here is from genome assembly GCF_055761805.1 of Camellia sinensis. NCBI lineage: Eukaryota > Viridiplantae > Streptophyta > Magnoliopsida > Ericales > Theaceae > Camellia > Camellia sinensis. The sequence goes on from NC_138961.1 coordinate 217,590,425, forward strand.
GCAAATCGTTCCTCTATTTTACAGATAGGAAAATGGTGAATCAGCAACAAGGTAATATGTCATCTACAACTTCACTTTTATGATCTTTGACTTGTTTTATTGTCTTTTGGTTGGGTCTGTCAAACTAGAATTTTTCTAATCTCTGACTTGGAATGTAGTACTCGCATCCTTTAATCCATTGGAGTGTGTATTTAATTCAGTTATTTTTATTTTTGGGAGTCTTTGGATTTGTTGAATGTTGGTTTTGGAGGAGTATAATCCGATTTAAACTCATTGGGTCTATTTGTTCACACTTGTTCTTGTTCCTTGGAAACTTAGAAATTCTATTCGAGGGTCGACACCAGCCTTCCTAAGGGTTGATCCTTACCTGTTGGTGAAGTTTCTGAAAGTTTTGTTGGAATTTAGGGTCGACATTAGCCTTGGTGGTGTCGACACCTGCCTCTTATTGCTATCCACAAGGGTCGACACCAGTCTGGGAAGGGTCGACCGTTGTATGTTGCTGAATCTGGAAATTGCTTGCTGAAATTTAGTGTCGACACCAGTTTGGGAGGTGTCGATACCTTGCCTGTTGCACAGATTACTTTTCTTCCTGAAGGGTCGACACCTGTGTGTAATTTTTAACTTTTTTGGTTGGTTTGGGCCCTACTTTTTGGGATTTTTTGACTTGTTCTTTTCATTTGACTTTGGGGCTATTATTTTATTATTACCTTACTACTATAAATAGGCTCCAAACATATTTTCATTTCACCTTTTCTCCTCTTTCCTCTCTCTCAAATTGTGAGTTCTCTTCTCTCTCTCTAAAACTCAAACTTTTTCACTTAAATCTCTAGATCTACTCACCTAGAGTGATCTTTTCATCTTGGTCCTTTGAGAAAGAGTGCAGATCTCGTCAAGGGCTTTCTTTTGATCCAAGAGTTTCGTGGTTTCGTCGCCGGTGATTTTTGGGTTGTTATCTCTTGCTTCAAGAGGTAGGGCTTTCTAGTTCTCTTTCAATACCCTCATTTATAGATAGATTTGTGGTATTTTCTTTATATAAATACAAAAGTTTATATTCTTATGCATATTGTGATGAATCATGAGATTGGGGTTTAGGGTTTGAAGAGAGTGGGGTTTACTTGTTGGGTTATGGTTTTGGGTCATGAGTTTGGGTGTAAAAGTAATAGAAGGGTTGGAATAAAATATGTTTTTGTGAAAAGTTTTAATTTCTCTTAAAAACCCTAGTTTGGCTCATGAAGATGGTTAATGGTTTTGCTTCAATTGATAGCAGAATCATGAAATTGATATGTTAAATTGCACATGTACAAGTTTAATTGAAATGTTAAAGAGTTTAAAAAATTTAGGTAAAAGTTACGATTGAACTTTTAATATTGATGTTTTAAATTATGTTATAATATGAAACCAAACTTGGTAGAAAAGAAATTACTAATGGCATGGATGATATGAGCTTTGTGTTGAAATGGTTGTGTTGAATTTTGTTGTGTGTTATGTGAATTGTATTGGGTTATGATGTGTTGAGTTGAGTTGGGTTATGTTGTGTTGAGTTGAGTTGGGTTGTGTTGAGTTTGGTTGAGTTATGTTGTGCGGAGTTTAGTTGTGTTAGGTTGAGTTGAGTTGAGTTGTCTTGGGTTGTGCTGTGGTTGGTACCCGCGCGGGGAGTCGAAAAGGTTATTGGGGGACCACGTCCCGCCGTATAATAGCCGGCAAATGTGGGAGATGGTTTTAAAATTGAAAAATAGTTTTTTGGTGCCCATGGCTATCCGTATAATAGCCAGTAAATGTAGGGGTGGTTTGAATTCAAGGTGCCCAATTGCCCTGCCTAGGCTTATCGCTGGATGAATGTGAAAAAAATAATTTTTGGGTGTCCACACAGTCTTGCCGTATAATAGCCGGCAAATGTGAAAAAATAATTTTTTGGTGTCCACACAGTCCTGCTATATAATAGACGGTAAAAGTGGAAAAACGAATGGTTTTCAAAAATGTTTTAGGTGCCCACGTCTTGCCGTATAATATCCAGCAAATGTGGGGAATGGTTTTAAAAAGTTGAAAAATGGTTTTTGGAAAAATGTGATTTTTGGAAGAAAATGACTTTTGAGAAAATGGTTTTTTGGGAGTTCACTTCCCACCATATAATAGCCAGCAAAATGTGGAAAGCGTTATGGATTAGGTGCCCACTGTCCCGCTATATCAAGTCGGCAAAAGGTGGAATGTATTGAGAAATGTGTTGAGCCGATGATAATATGTGTGAATTGAAATGAACTTATGAAATTACAATTGATATGTAATTTGGCATATAAAGGGAATGCATATAGAAATTATCTGAAGAAATTGAATTAAAAGGGTTTATTATCCTTGTGATATGTTGAATTATGATTGATAACACACATGTGGATATGATGTAGTTGTGGTATATTGAATTACAGTTGATAATGCAAGTGTAGATGTGACGTAGTTATTAGATAAGTAGGAGTTGAGTGTAGGATAACAATTATTGAATATAAAGGAGATTTAGATTTCTGCATTGAGGAGTTATAGCAAATATGAATAGATTGGTGGGAATAGCATGTATGTGGGATGTTTTGGAGTATTAAGGGAACTTGGACTTGAGGTTATAATGTTATAATAAATGTAACTAGTAAAAAGGGAGAATGGAAATAAAAAGAGGAATGTTAAGATGGAAATTAAATGAGGAATATTTTGGAATGGATTAATAAATATAAAATGATGTGGTTCCTTAAACATGTTTGTTTTCAAAAAGGATTTATGGTTTTCTAATGAAAATGGATAGTTTTTGATGGTCAAAGGTTTTCCTTAAATGTTCAAATAAACTTTAAGAAAAAGATACTCTGCCTATGATATTTTGAAATTACAAAATATCACTTTACTATATGGTATCACCCTGCATGCATGATCATTTCTATCTATAGGATGGTTATTGTTTTCGAATTATGAGATTCCTACTGAGCAATTGTGTTCACCCCTTGTTGTTTCATTTTTCTTATAGGAAAGAATTTGGATTGATTGGTTGGAGAGTTAAGAAGTTCAGGTATCTCTTATGTGCAATCTCATTGAGCATGGATGTTTGTATTTATTTATTTGCAACTCCGTAGCGAAGGCTTGGCATGTACTATTACTATTGTTGTATTCATTATTAGAGAGAACCAAGTGTTATTAGGTTTCTATTACTCAAGAGTAATAGATATTTGTAAAAAAAAAAAATGGACTTAAATTACAGGCTTTTGGTAATGTTTCCAAGTAATTAAAATTTGGGGCGTGACATGGAAAGTGGAAATATATTTTTCTTTCCACTTGTGCTAATTCAAATAGAAGAAGCCCTAGGAATTTTACATACACTTATTTACTGTTCAAACTTGAAATTTTATCCTTTCATACAATCATTTTCTTCATTTTCTTGACTAATATGTGGTGCTAGCGTTCATTTCGGACTACAATGTTGATTAAAGTTAAAATTTTGTTAAGCATGGAGGTTTTTTTGATATATTCCACACTTTTATGAACGAACAAAATCCTCAGCTAACATCTACCATAGCCAGAAATCATTCCACTTACATCACATATGAAATGGCAAGTATGGTGATTAGTCAAGAATTTCATCTTATAATAGATTTAAAACAAATAATTTCATTTTAATAGTAAAATTGAAGATCTTATCGACACTAGATTGGCAGGCTGCCTCCCTCTGTGCCTCTATATCAGCATCAAGTGGCTGTGAGTGTTGGATCTCCACATTGTCATGTAAATCCCCATTCGGAACAAAAATTGCCTCGTGTGAAGGTTGAAGAGATGACTGCGCCAATCGTTTTGGTAGCATTGGTAAGCCCTAAAAAACATAATACAAAAGCATAAACAATAAATACATAAAAATTGATAAGTAAAAAAATAAAACCAATTGCATTTTGTTTCCTCAATGATGCATCATGTGTAGAAGGGATGAGGAGAGGATTGATAATTTATTTTTGCATTACTTGGTGCCTTTGTTTTCACAGCATACCATATTTCATATTCAAGTATGGATTGAGTTGCTCCTTTCTCTTGTCCTTAAGTGCTTCACAATGACTTCAAGGGATTTGGATCCAATACTAAAGCTCGTGCTCTATGGAACTATGTTATTTGTGCATTTTTTGTGATTTGGACGGAACAAAATGCAAGGATATATGATGATCTAGGATGGTTGTGGTATAGAGTTTCTTATTTCTCATCTTTTTGGGTGTTAATGTCCCCTCCTTTTAAGAAGATTCCTTTGTTTTTTATTTGTAGAGATTGGACAATAGTATGTAAGGTGATTTTGGCTCTCATTTTACTTTTTCTTTTGTTGGTGAACCCTGGTCCTCCTTGTTGTGCTCTCGCTTTTGTTATGAGTAAAGTTCTTTTTGTTGTGCTGATTAAACAAACAGGTTTACAGACTAGCCTAGGACTTGTTCAGCCATTATCTCACAACCATTATTCCCTTGTGTAGCTTTTCACCCATTTGATGTTTTTCAGTGTCACACCCCGTATTTTATTACTCGGATAACATTACCAATATTCATTAATTAAGTCCATTTACAGATGACAATTCATCCTTGGATGAAATGATGAATAATTAAATACACATGTTCCCTCTCGTTGTACAACAAAGACATTTACATACATGAAAAAACCAAAAGCTCTGCCCTCCCTCCCTCTCTATCTATCCAAGGGATAGAAGGGCAGAGGCCTTTGGTGTCCCCTCCAGTCAAGAATTGAGGCCCCACAATCACTAGCCAATATGCTTTTCTCTCATGCCTTTTTACAAGTATAGGGCTCAACCAAAGAAACAATTAAAAGCACTACAACTCATCACCACTTTATAACCATGCCAAGCTATTTGATCCTCAAATCTGAAAACACTCCTTGCACACATGTACAGGTAAGGGGTGAGCAACCACTAGCTCACCAAACAATCTCATATTATAACGTTAGAAGATATGCGGGTACAAAGATAGTCATACATATACTTGAAATCATACCATTTCAAAACCATACAATTCTATTACATCATCTCTTAAATCCAATATATTTAATTAACCACAACTAGTTAACTTAAATAAATAAACATGCTTCAATAGTAATAGGACATCATTTTCAATTCATTCAATTATCTCATTGTCAATTGAATCAAATAATTAAACAATTCATAATGACATCTAACAAAGCATCAAATACATTTTATACACTCTTATGAGATGAAGGCATATACCATGTCATGCTCAAAATATTTTTCTCATCTTTTGAAAATCTTGTGCACAATGTCAATTTAAAAATACATTAATCCAACAATTTCAATAAAATTCCAAGGTGGTAAATACGACTCAGGTAATCCTTAGGCTGGTGTTTGCAAGTAAGCATATCGAGCACTACCAAATCCTCCCTTTACCAGTCTCTCACCGGAAGGGCAGTAGTACCTCCTCCGTGCTTGTTTTCGGTCTTTCACTCTAGACACTCAGGCCAGCTTAACAAACATCAAACTACAACCCCTATTCGGACTTACCAATGTATTTACCCAAAACAAATCAAAATGATCTTGTTTCGCCAAAAACAATTCATTTCTTAAAACAATAGTTTTTGTAGGAGCCGAATAAATGGCAGAATCAGAAGCGTACACTCTGGGAGATAGATATTACTCGGCCCCATCATGCACGATCAGGAAGCGAAAATAGAATAGGTAGGCCGAGTATCTATATATTATGGAGCCGAGTAAATAAGCGGATAATGAGTGAAACATGGGCCAGGCCCCGAGGTCCAGGAAATGAGTATAAATAAAGGAACAACAGATGAAGAAAGGTATGTGAGAACTATTGTGCTTAACTTAGAATACAAGTAATCCTTAGTGCAGACTAACTTGACCATCGGAGTGCTAATTCCGGCACCCCCGACCGGCGTGTTTATTCCTTTTCAGGTGACTAACAGAGGATCACTAGCGTCCCCCAGGATTAGAAGAGTATTTCCAAACCACCTCTCCACAATTGGCGCCGTCTGTGGGAATACTCAAACACATCCATGGCGAGCGTAACAGAAGACCCTCCTATAGTCACTGATGAAACCACGCAGAAAGTCGACCTCACTCCAATAAACATGCTTGGACCGGAGACTATCCCCGCAAGACGCGCTTTGAACTTCACCTCACCCTCGACTCCAGAGCATGAGGCAATGCAAGCGATCATGGAACAAGCAAAGCAAAACAAACAGAGGTTGGAAAACATGATCGCTGAGAACAAACGTCTCCATCAGGATTTGGCCTTGGAAGTGGCGAAGTCCAAACAAGCTATACGCCAAGATCCGAAACGATCTGTGAGGGCAGGTGGTCGACGATCTCGAGCCCGACAACAAGACACTGATAGTGACTCCAACTCATTATCCTTGGAGCCTAGAAGAAGGGACGATCTCAAACTTCCAATTCCTCTGAAGAGAGTCCTCGTATAAGGCATAAGCGCAGAAGAAACGGTTCAGATGAAGAAGACCAGCATGATCCCTTTGTACGACAGATCGCCAAGGCGGTTCTGCCCAAAAAGTTCAAAGCTCCGTCGTTCACTCTCTATGATGGAAAATCAGACCCCACCGATCATATCTGTCACTACAAGCAAGCCATGACATTGCATGCAGACGATGAGGCCCTTATGTGCCAAATATTTCCCAGCAGTTTGGGACCATTGGCTGTCAGGTGGTATTATAAACTGAAGCCGACTTCGATCAAAAGCTTCCACCAATTATAGAAATCTTTTAGGGCCAGATTCATCACCAACGAGGTCCAGCCAAAACAAGCCGACTCTCTCTGGGCAATGCAGATCCAGCCAGGAGAAACATTAAGAGCGTATTCGGCGAGCTATTGGGAGTGCTTTAATCTTGTTGATGACGCTTGCAACGACTCTATGGCCATCACCACCTTCAAAATGGGTTTGCATCCTGACAATGCTCTCCGCAGTTCTTTGACTAGAAGACCCCCCAAAACGGTCTGGTCGTTGATGAAGAAAGTCGAAGAATACTGCAAAGTAGAAGATGACGCTTTGCTGGTTAAAGTCGGAAACACGGCCAACAAGACAGCCCCTGCAATTGCTCAGGCAATAAATTCTGTACCACCTCAGAGCCCGGAACCACGGCATCGGGCCAAAAGGGACAAGAGACGAGATTCCTGCCGATCAAGCGGCCACTGCTCCCCCCGAGAAAGTGAACAACTGCAAGTTGAGAGCAGGCGCATGAGGTACGCTGACAAGAAATATACGGAGTTGACAGAGCCGATTAGTGTGGTTATGTCCAAAACCCAACACCTTCCGTTCTTCAAGTGGCCGTCGAAAATGGTAAGACCTCCCGACATGAGAAGACGGGATAGACGGTGTGAGTATCACAAGGACCATGGCCATGATATTGAGAGTTGTTATGCACTGAAGGATCACTTGGAGGAATTGGTACAAGATGGCCGCCTACAACAGTATGTTCGAAAAAGTAACCCAACCAAAGCAATAGTCTTAAGACAAGATTCACCGCCGCTCGACGTGATCCACATGATATACAGTCTGTCAATGTCATCGGCGATGCATACGATTCAGTTGAATCCTTACTTTCAAAATCAACTCACTCTGACTAAATGGCTCCATGAAGCCACAGGCATTACTTTTGATGATTCAGATTTGGCTGGAGTGACACTGCCCCACATTAATCCCTTGGTAATTGAGTTACGCGTAAACCGATTCACAGTTGAGCGCATACTCATTGATCCGGGGAGCACATCGGAGGTCTTATACTACAAGACATTCACCAAACTCGGCTTCTCCGAATCAGATCTCTCTCTGACTCCTTATCCACTATCTGGCTTCAACGCCAATCCAAAGTACCCGTTAGGGAAAATCACAATACCTGTTCGAGCGGGCTCCCGAACAGTGGATATAGAATTCTTGGTCGTCAAGCTGCCATCGCTGTATAATCTCATTATGGGGCGAACTTGGTTACATACCATGCAGGCCATGCCGAGTACGTATCATTAGCTGCTACGCTTCCCGACGAAACGCGGCATTGAGCAAATTCGCGGCTCCTAGAAAGTAGCACAAGCATGTTATCTCATCGTTGGAAAGACGGCAAAGAAGTTGCAAGTAAATTCCATTAAGGTGCCGGATCAGGAGAGCCTCGACGATATTGGGCGGCTTCCAAGTGAAAAGGCCACAGAAAGCCTAGACCGAGTTGAAATTGACGGAAGCCCAGAGAAGTTCTTCATAGTCGGCGCCTCCCTGAGTCAAGCCGACAGACAGCAACTAATCTTTTTCCTACTCAGCAACCTTGACATCTTTGCGTGGACTCCATACGAGATGCCGGGTACAGATCCGTCCGTTTCACAGCACCGTTTGATTGTTGACCGTAAATGCAAGCCGATTATTCAAAAAAGTCGGCGGTCAGCCGCAGAGCACACTGTCGCCGTTGTTGAGGAGGTTGACAGGCTGCATGATGCCGGGGAAATCAGGGAAGTGACCTACTCTACATGGCTCTCTAATACAGTGGTTGTGAAGAAGAAAAATGAGACTTGGCGAGTGTGCGTCGATTTCACAGACCTAAACAAAGCTTGCCCCAAGGATTGTTTTCCCCTACCCAGAATTGACCAACTTGTAGATGCGACGACACGCCATCAGCGCATGAGCTTCCTCGATGCTTACAGAGGCTACCATCAGATCGCCATGCATCCTGAGGACCAAGAAAAAACTGCATTCCTCACCCCAAGAGGAACCTACTGCTATAAGGTTATGCCTTTTGGGCTGAAGAATGCAGGGGCAACTTACCAAAGACTAGTCACGGCTATGTTCAAGGAGCAACTCGGCCATACTATAGAAGTGTACATTGATGACATGGTATTCAAGTCCAGAGAAGAGAAAACCCATCTAGCCGATCTAGAAGAGACGTTCGGCATCTTACGCAAATACAAAATGAAGCTGAATGCTTCCAAATGTGCGTTTGGGATCGGCTCCTGCAAGTTCTTAGGTTACATTGTCAACCACCGGGGAATCGAGGCCAACCCGAGGCAAATCACAGCAATCTTGGAACTCAGCTCCCCTCGTTCAATAAAAGAGGTTCAAAAGTTGATGGGGATGGCCGCCGCACTCAATAGGTTCATCAGTCGGTCTACAGATCGCTGCCGACAATTCTTCCATACACTACGGCAGGGCAAGGCTTTTGAATGGTCCGCCGAATGCGAAGCCGTTTTCAACAGCCTCAAGACTTACCTCTGCTCAGTACCACTCTTGACAACACCTGCTGCTAGTGACCCGCTCATTTTGTATCTGGTAGTTTCCGATAGGGCCGTCAGCGCCGTACTGATAAAGGAAGAGCTGGGGAAGCAGCGGCCAGTGTATTATGTGAGCAAGGAAATGGTTAACGCCAAAACACGCTACCTTCCGCTGGAAAAACTCATCCTAGCCCTAGTCATGGCGGTAAGAAAACTGATGCATTACTTCCAAGCACATAGCATGGGGGTGCTAACAGATTATCCCCTCCGATCAGTACTACGAAATGCAGAAGCATCAGGACATGTTTCAAAGTGGGCTCTTGAACTCGGCCAGTACGACATTCAGTTTCTACCTAGAACCTCAATCAAGGGACAGGTGCTAGCCGACTTTGTTGTCGAATTCACTGGGGGTCTTGTCGATTTCAAGTCTGATGAAATTCGACCGGAGCCGAACTGGAGAATTTATGTTGGGGACATCTGGCAGTTGTACTGTGATGGATCATCCAATCAGCGGGGCAGCAGAGCAGGAGTTGTGATCATGGCTCCCGACGGCGCAATAATTGAGCAGGCCATCAAGCTCAGCTTCGAAGCATCAAATAACGAAGCCGAATACGAAGCCCTTCTAGCTGGTTTGCGGAATGCACATCTTCTGGGTGCTCGGCGCTTGCTTGTATTTTGCAATTCAAAACTGGTGATCAATCAGCTAAAGAGGGAGTACGCGGTAAGAAACGACCGTATGGCGGCTTACATGAAAACGGCCAACTCCTTGCTGGCAAAATTTGACCATCATGAATTGAACCAGATAACATGTGATCAGAACACAGATGCAGATGCCCTTGCCTGCCTAGCCTCTGCCATTAACTCAGAGATTAAACGGACCATCGAAGTAGGTTTCATCCCGGAGCCGAGCATCGGCCCTTCGGAGGAAGTTCAGGTCAATGTTATAGAATCTGGACCGAGTTGGATAGATCACATTGCTGTATTCCTGTCTTCCGAACAGCTCCCAGAGGATAAGAAAGAAGCGCACAAGCTGCGAAATAAAGCCCTGCGATACTACTTGGATCCGTAAGGAAGGCTTTATAAAAAATCCCTCTCTAGTCCATATTTGGAATGTGTGCACCCTGACAAAATCGAAGAGCTTCTTGCTTAAATACATGAAGGCAGTTGTGGTGCCCATTCTGGCAGGCGCTCTCTGGCCCATAGAGCTATAACACGGGTATTATTGGTCGACAATGAGATCTGATGCCGAATGCTATGTGAAAAAACATGAACAATGACAGAAGTTCTCCCCGTTAACCCATCTGCCTGCTGAAGAGTTGAGCTCTATCACTAGTCCCTAGCCGTTTGCCTAGTGGGGGCTTGATATCATAGGACCGTTGCCAAGGGCCCCAAGGAACAAGCGATACTTGATCGTCGCCACAGACTACTTCACAAAATGGGTCAAAGCGGAGGCATTAACGCACATTCGAGATGCTGATGTCAAGTGCTTTGTGTGGAGAAATATCATAACGCGATTCGGCATTCCAAAAGCTCTTATCTCAGACAACGACACCCAGTTTGATTGTGGCGTCTATCGGAAGCTGTGCAACAAGTATGGTATCCGACCTTACTTCTCCACGCCGGCTTACCCCCAAAGCAATGGTTAAACCGAAGCCTCTAACAAATCCATCTTGGACGGCATCAAGAAGAGGCTGGAGAAAGCAAAGGGTAATGGGTCGAAGAATTACCGAGTGTATTGTGGGCACATCGAACTACGCCGAGGCGATCCACTGGTCAAACGTCGTTTGCTCTATGCTTTGAAACCCAAGCGATCATACCCCTGGAGATCGGTCATCCAACCCTGAAATCTCAAGTTTTTGATATGGGCCGAAACGACATGATGCTGGCTTTGGATTTGATTCTGATCGAAGAACGAAGAGACCGTGCCCTTGCTTCCATGGCACGATACCAGCAACAGCTTGCCAAGTCGTACAATCGACGTGTTTAGCTGTGCCGCTACACACTAGGAGAGTTGGTCCTGAAGAAAGTACTTTCGGCGGCCAGGAAATCGGCTGATGGAAAATTGGGCCCTAACTGGGACGGCCCTTATCAGGTCGATTCAATCGCAGGGGTAGGGGCGTATCGGCTTAAGGACATGTCTGGAAGGAGTCTGCCACAGCCTTGGAACTCAACGCACTTACGAAAATTTTATCATTAAACCCGACTTGTGGGGAATGATACTAGTTCTGAATGGTTCAACGTGTACATGCTCCACTCTTGTAATGCAAAGATCTTTGTTTATTCATTGTGCAATCCAGTTCAAAGGTGTTCCGATTAAAGCCTTCGGATTCGGAGCGCCCTTCGTGGATATCACGATTGGCCAAATAAAGTCTCCGGATTCGGAGCCCCATTGGCGCATGACGTCTTTGGGCCCCTAAAGCCTCTAGATTCGAAGCGCCCTTCGTGGATATCATGATTGGCCAAATAAAGTCTCCGGATTCGGATCCCCATCGGCGCATGATGTCTTTGGGCCGATAAAGCCTTCAGATTCGGAGCGCCCTTTATGGATATCACGATTGGCCAAATAAAGTCTCCGGATTTGGAGCCCCATCAGCGCATGACGTCTTTGGGCTGATAAAGCCTCCGGATTCGGAGCACCCTTCATGGATATCACGATTGGACAAATGAAGCCTCCGGATTCGGAGCCCCATTGGTGCATGACACCTTTGGGCCAATTAAAGACTCCGGATTTAGAGCCCCATTCGTGCATGCCACCTTTGGGCCGATTAAGACTCCGGATTCGGAACGCCCTTCGTGGATGTCACGATTGGCCAAATGAAGCCTTCAGATTCAGAGCCGCATGGGTGCATGATACCTTTGGGCCAAATGAAGCCTCAGATTCGGAGCCCCATTGGTGCATGACACCTTTGGGCCAATTAAAGCCTCTGGATTCGGAGCCCCATCGGCGCATGACGTCTTCGGGCCAATTAAAGACTCCGGATTCGGAACCCCATTGGTGCATGACAACTTTGGGCCGATTAAGACTCTGGATTCGGAGTGCCCTTCGTGGATGTCACGATTAGCCAAATGAATCCTCTGGATTCGGAGCCCCATGGGTGCATGACACCTTTGGGCCGATAAAGCCTTCGAATTCAGATCCCCATCGGTGCATGACGTCTTTAGGCCGTTAAAGACTCCAGATTCGGAGCGCCCTTCATGGATGTCACGATTGGCCAAATGAAGACTCCGGATTCGGAGCCTCATTGGCGCATGACGCCGTCGAGCCTGGGCCGAATGAGGTGTCAAATTTCTAGAGCCGTATCCATATATTTTGGCCTAATTCGTGGCACCTTGCGCAATTTACGTTTCGGCCAACTAAATATAGTTTCATGGTCATGGTCTTTTTATCAAACAAGTATAATTTCATACCATCATAGTTGGAATAAAAAGATCATAATATCATGATTAAATCCACTCATAAAATAGTTGGTACAACAACAAAAACATTCTGACAAATATATGTCATCATTAAACTACTTTCAAATACATTATTAATTAAACAATAAATAAATACAGAATGTATTTATTTTTACAATAAAAGTTTATGCGGTGCCACCCTCATCGTCACTCTTCTCTATCTCGTACGCGTCGAAGGGAAGATTGTGGCGATGATATAACGGTGAAGTCGACTAAACACCTGCTGCATGGAGGGTTTCTGCGGCCTTCAGTGCCTCGATCCACCCATGCCGAAATCCCCGATTTTCGCATCAGCAGACCTTCTCGGCAAGTTTTTCCCTGGTTTTTTCAATTCCGACCTTCTGGCCTTCATGGAAGCCTTTTTCGTAAGCCCTACCCTTGGCAGACTCAATCGCAAACATGCTAGCCGTATCCCGATCGGCAATCGCATGACCTATTAGCCGTTATGTCACCCTTTCTTCCACGATCAGGTTAGACTTTCCGGCCTACTGCTCCCCACCAGTCTTGACCTTTCTCAGCTCACGCTCGGCCTTCTCCGCGCGAGCTTCTAGGCTTCGAATGCGTTTATCTCTCTGCTCTATCTCCCGTCGAGCAGCACGAAGATGCATATCAATTTTGTAGGAGGTGTACAGCCCCTTCACTGCCCCATGAATGCCCTCTCGGAACACTTCGAAGTCTCGTCAACCAACCATCGGCTGCTGAACTTCTGGCGAAAAAATCTGTCGGGAAAATTCTACTGCCACATTTGGATCTTGGATGATTGAATCCGCCTCCGTCATCAGTCTGTTGTCGACAAAAACTGCAAAGGTCAATGGGCATGGTGGCCCACTGGCTTCGCTGCGCAGACGAAGGGAACTATCCCGTTGGCGTTTCTCCCTTCTAGGTGACCTGCTTCGTCTACGAGGAGAATAATGCCTCTCATGCTCAGCAGATGCTCTAGGCCCCGTTCGGGGAAGTTCGCCACCTCGATTCATTGACTCCAGCTTCGCCAGTGTCTTGCTTTCGCCTTTGCTATTGAAAAATAATCTGCTAGACATTCACTCTTCATTGCAGGATTGAGTTTTGTTTAGTTCTTCATACAGGGTTGAGTTTTGCTTGGGCACAACCCCCTCTCTAAATAATTCACGGGTGCACCGCGTTCCCGAGGTGACCTCATTAATGCACGCATTCCGTAAACTGCCGACTGTTGGCTTTCTAGCTTCACCCCTGACCAGGGCAAATCCCCTAATTCAAACAATCAATGGCTCTGCTCGGGTCGGCCAAATCCCTTGGCCTTAAGCTCTTAAGCCGAAAGGATTCATTCCATGAACGCATCTTATTCGGTTGATGAAGCTCATGCACTAGCTGGGGCAAGGGCAGATTTATTAATCTGATCGGCCAAGTATTTAAACCCAACGCCGATCGATTTATGCCACAGCCATTCCATGAACGTGTTCTATTCGGCTGATGAAGCTCATACACTGGCTGGGGTAAGGGCAAATTTATTAATCTGATTGGCTAAGTATTTAAACCCAATGCCAATCGATTGATGCCACAGCCATTCCATGAACGTGTTCTATTCGGCTGATGAAGCTCATGCACTAGTTGGGGCAAGAGCAGATTTATTAATCTGATCGGCCAAGTATTTAAACCCAATGCCGATCAATTTATGCCACAGCCATTCCATGAGCGTGTTCTATTCGGCTGATGAAGCTCATGCACTGGCTGGGGCAATGGCAGATTTATGCCGAAAGGATTGTACCTCAACCATTTAGCGAACTGGACTCATTCGGCGGTCCAGTTCATATCTAAGGCAAGGGTAGATTCCTTAAATCTGAATCATGAATATCTCCCAACTTTTGAATCATCCGTCTTTTTAATAGAATAATTGTCTATTCATTTATAGAGTAATTGTCTATTCATTTAATTAAGTACATGAATAACACAAAACAAGGGACAATTTCATTGATAAACTGAATACAGACAAAGTATCACTTTATACATAAAGATCACCTTAGCAAAAATAAAATAAAATAAAATAAAAAAGAAGAAAATACATTGAAAATCCTAGGCAAAAAAAACCAGTGTGGCGTCCTAAATCAATCCTCAGGGTCCTCGGGGTCAGACTCCAGCGGCTCGATGTCCACTTGCTCATATGGAATTGGCATTCCCAATGTCACATTTGCAGCAGCAAGGACTTTAAGCCAGCTGTGCTTGAATCCTCAGTTTTCAAATTTAGGAGCTTCCTCCGCATAGCTTTCAAGGGCGGCGTCTTGCCCGGCCTCGAACGCCGTGGAAGTCTCGGAGTTGGCTTTTTCTTTTGCCTTCTTCAATTCCTCTAATTCGTTCTCCAGCCTGGCAATCAACTCTTGGGTTGACTTGAGCGCTTCATCGCTCGCGCTTTTCCTCTGCTCGGCGACCAATCTCTGCTCTTCAGCATTTTTCGCTCTCTCCATTTCGGCCTCCGCTATTGCACTCTCCATCGTCGCCCTTGCTGTCTCAAAGTTGGCCCTACTCCTTTCGCCCTCCACCTCCAATCTTAAGTGACCTATTTCTTCGACGGCGTCGTGCTGACGCCGCCCTATCCCGGCTATCCTGTCAACTGTCTATAAAATAGAATGTTAAAACCAAAACAAATATATGCGGAAACGCAAAAGATAAGATCAAGATACATACCAGAAGAGCTGTCTGAGCGGCCAATGCAATTATTAACACATCCGGCTCCGAGTGGAAAGCCACCTTGTCAGTCGACAACGAGACCGATGAAGCCAGGCTCAACGCCACTACTAGGTCTTTCAAAGCTGATGCGTCAGAGGAGATCAGCACATTTTTTATCTTCGGTTGAACCACAAAAGGAACAACCACGTCCGACTCCTCCAAGCGCGGCCGTTTTTTGGCTGGGATTTCTTCAGAGACGGCCTCAAAATCGGCGGGTTGTTTTTCCCTACCTTTATCGGCCTCTGGAGTCAAACATTCAACTGACCGTTTCATCTCGACAGAAACAATTTGAACCGTTTCAACAACCACAACCAACTCGGATGATTCAGGGAGGGCAGCTTTGGAAGTAACGACCTCGGCCTTCTAACGAGCGGCCAAACGCTCAGTGTTCTTTTTTCGTGCCAGTTGAGAAAGAGATTCCTTCGCCATACCCTCGAAATAGAAGCCGGGCAGATCTTCTAAACCAGTAAAAATATCTCCAAAGGGAAACTCCCCCCGACTCGAAGTGGATGGTGAGTTAGGCTGGTTAAGACCGGCTGCTTCAAACGCTGAGTTTAGAGCCTCG
Source organism: Camellia sinensis (assembly GCF_055761805.1). NCBI lineage: Eukaryota > Viridiplantae > Streptophyta > Magnoliopsida > Ericales > Theaceae > Camellia > Camellia sinensis. The sequence goes on from NC_138961.1 coordinate 217,606,384, forward strand.
TCGAGCTCTTTGGCCTTCGCAACGAACTCTCTCGTTGGATCGGCAACTACCTCGACCACCGGTTCTACGTCTCGCTCCGAATCAGATGCTTCAAAACCAATTTGTCAAAGGGTCTTGAAGCTGGGAAAGACAAGAGCCGTAAGATGTTGTTCGCCTGTAGGGATCGGAATGTCATCCACGACCGAGAACGTAGTATAAGTAGGCTCGTATCACAGGAGTATATAGGTGGCTCTCCCTTGCTTCTGTACGTTTGGGCGGCCAAAATACTTGAGTGCAGTCTTAATTTCCGCAAGGACTGCCTCGTCGGCCGAAGTCAAAATCTTCTTCAACTTGTTGCCTGCATAAACAAAGGATTAGACTGGGAGAAAAAGCTGAGTAAAAGAAAGATCAATGAACACGAGGAGTTACACGACAACCTGGTTCACCTCTCCGTCTGGGTATAGGGTCTAGGCGATCTTCGCCTTCGCTGAATTCGCAGTTGCCTCGAACATTGACCATCACATCATCAACTCGTTTGCCAGAGCTGGCAAGCATGGTTACTAAGTGGTGGTTAGTGTCCTTGGCCCTGAGAAAGTAGCGCCCGAGCCGACCGGAGGATTTGGCTAAAGCATAGCAGTGTCGAATGGCCGGAATGCCAAGGTTGATCCTAAGGTGCCGGTTCAACTCTGCGATTCCCATGATGATTCGAAAAAAATTCACATTAGGTTGGGAAGGAATCAGACCCTAATGGCGGAGGACGGCCCTAAGGAATAGGTGTAGGGGAAAACGGACTCCGCCCTCTGCAATGGATAGCAGAAGAAAGACGATTGTATTTTGATCTTCCCTCTCCATATCAAGAGTATTATCCGTCACTAGAGATAGGTGGACATCATCAGGGATAGAAAAATGTCGTCGGAACCCCGAAATACGACCCTCGGAAAGGAGGTCTTTCAAGTGCTTAGCCATTTCTAGTGAGGACTCAAGGGTATGCCAAATCTAAAACAAACACGGAAAATAGGATTACAAAGAGGAGAAGAAAACTTACAAGAGGCAAAGGAGACAAGGAGAGACGGGGAGAAGTTGTAGAAGACGCGAGTTAGAGAAGGGATATCGACTGGCAATCCAGGAGGCTTAAATATTTGAAAAAGCATGCATTCGAAGGGACTGTAGTTTCAAATCGCATTAAATGTGAGAGATGCATGAATGAGGCAGGAAAGTATAATGATGACTGAAAGACGTGTGCGTTCTGACATTCACATTGGGATATGTGAAGCCGCCTAACTTTTGTCCCTCTTGACTTTTCAAATTCGAAACCAAACACACCAATTAACCACCGTCAATAGGAAATTTGGGGGGCAATTGTGGGAGCCGAATAAATGGCAAAATCAGAAGCGTACACTCTAGGAGACAGATTATGATACCCCTGTTCTGTAGTATGCTAATTGGTCCTTAAATTGAGTATGATTATGTCTTTAGCATGATTTTATGTGCCATTATGTGAATATATGTGATTTTGAAGTTCTATCTGTTCACCGTAGGAATATCTGTTTGAATAATCTGCTTTGGAAATTAAATTGAGGGCCTTATCAGCCACAGAACACGAAATTGATTACGCCATTGTAATTAGCGTAATTTTTAGAGCCTACGGTGAAATTTAATTGAAAATTGATTCAGGTCAGATTAAATTGATTTATTTAATGGCATTGTGCTCAAACTGTTTAATATTTTTAATTGTGGCTAGTGGGGTTTGTTGTATTTGAGCACTACACTTCCCATTCTCTCCTATGACCTCATTTTGGCTGATCAAACCTTGAGAAAGGGAGAGAGAGCCGGCTGTTAGAGAGAGGGGGGAGAGAATTGTGCATTTGTGGTTCAAGACTTGGACCTTTTGGAGATTAAGCTCAAGTATTGCTAAATTGGGAAGATTAAAGCTCCTTGGTGAGTGATTCATGCATTTATAGTCATCATCTTGTGAATTCAAGTTTAATAGATGGTCAAGAGCATGAATTAGTTTGAAAGTAATGGAATTGAGTTGTATATTTTGGATTTCAAGTTAATAGAAGCATGCATGTAAAGAATTGCTATAGATTTCCATGTTTGAGCTTGATTGTGTAATCTATGTAGAAGTTTGAATGAAATCCATGTGCATGACCATTTCTTCACCAAATAAGTTGTGAATAATGTGTATTTCTTACATGCAAGAGTAGATCATGAAAAGGTGAGCTTTGCATGCTTGAATGAGATGTATTGGTGATGAGTTTGATAGGAGATTGGGGCATGCATGTGAATTATTTGTGAATTGAGCTCCATTGGGTTGTGATTTGGGGTTTACATCATGTTAGTGTGATTATATTTGAGAATTGGGCCATAACATGCATGATTTGTTGGTTAAAAATCGAATTGGAGCTCAAGAACTTAATCTGGAAAACCCAGATTTTTTATGTCCGCTCGAGCGGGATGACTACCGCTCGAGTGGGAAAATCGTGCTCCCAGCACTTTTTGTAGAGTTGGATGTCCGCTCGAACGAGATATTTCACGCTCAAGCAGGGAGCTTTTGTAGACAGGCCTTCCGCTCGAGCGCCCTAACTCACGCTCGAGCGTAATTTTGAAGTAACCAGTACTTTTGCAGGCCTCTTGGGTCCGCTCGAGCGGGTAAGTCCACGCTCGAGCGGGGACTCTGTTTTCTGAAATTTTGTTCATGTGTTCTGTGTTTCGTTTTCCGTTCTCTTTCACTTGTAATGACTCTTGGGCATGTGTTAAACATTGTAAATGAGTTAATGAGATAAGAATAAAGCCTAAAGAGGAATATGTGAATTGAAGAACGGATTGAACTGTTAGTGACCCCTTTGTGTTCATGAAATATGTAGGGTCAAGCTCCAGGGCAAATCCACAAGCCGATCACCGTGAGTAATATCGATAATTGATAGCTTGTCAATGTCCAATTGGTTATTCCCTTATAAGCTTTCTGAGTTGCTAATTGGGATTGTGGACAAAAGTTTGACATGAACGAATAAATGGACCTAAGGTTGTTTTGATATAAATAAATGGACCTAAGGTCGTTCTGATATAAATAAATGGACCTAAGGTCGTTTTGACAGAAATTAATGGACCTAAGGTCGTTTTGGCACAAATGAATGGACCAAAGGTCATTTTGACAGAAATGAATGGACCGAAGGTCGTTTTGGCAGAAATGAATGGACCGAAGGTCGTTCTGATAGAAATGAGTGGACCGAAGGTCGTTTTGATATATATGAATGGACCTAAGGTCGTTTCGACATGAATGAGTGGGCCGAAGGCCGTTTGACACGAATGTATGGACCGAAGGCTGTTTTGACATAAATGAATGGGCCGAAGGCCGTTTTAACATAAATGATTGGGCCGAAGGCCGTTTTGACATGAATGGAAATCTGAAGTGGCCAAGGGCCAGAATGTTTGGAACTACAGCCACTTAATTTGGTTTTCGTGTAGTTATATACCTGTTAAATAGAAATATGAATTAGGCCCAAGGCCATTTGGAACATGTCGTTCTACATTGTTATGTAATTTCTGTATTTGATATTATTCACTGGGCTATTGCTCACGCTCATTCATGTGTTTGTAGGTGAGCCAAGAGAAGTCCAAACCCAGCCCCAGTGAAGTCTGCTAGGAACAACATGAGTTTTGGAGAGTCAGCCTTGCGTCTCACGCATGAGACCAGTCTTCGCCACTTTTGTTATGTATTTATATTTTGTCTTGTTGGCGAGGACTTTGTGTATATCTGTATATAGTTTTGTTATGGGTTGACTTAGTTTAGCTGATCCTGTCTGTAAAGGATTTCATGGTACTGTACTTTGTTGTGGGTTATTAACGTATATGTGTATGGTTTGTTTTGAAGTGCATATAAGCACGGCTTTATGGACAAAGTTTTTAATTATTGCTTCCGTTTGGCCCCCTTTACTTTGTTGAGTTACGTCTGTTTTGGTTGGAGGCCGTAGGTAATCTCAGGATTACTGGTCGGTCATGTCCTTAACCCATAGGGGCGGGTTCGGGTCATGACACAGATATTACTCGGCTCCATCCTGCACGATCAGGAGGTCGAAATAGAATAAGTAGACCGAGTATCTATTGTATTACGGAGCCAAGTAAATAAGCGGATAATGAGTGAAAAATGGGCCAGGCCCCGAGGCCCAGGAAACAAGTATAAATAAAGGAACAACAGATGAAGAAAGGTATGTGAGAACTATTGTGCTTAACTTAGAATACAAGTAATCCTGAGTGCAGAGACTAACTTGCCCGTCGGAGTGCTAATTCCGGCACCCCCGACCGGAGTGTTTATTCCTTTTCAGGTGACTAGCAGAGGATCACTAGCGTCCCCAAAGATCAAAAGAGTATTTCCAAACCACCTCTCCACAGTTTTCAATTGCAATTCGAAATCCATGATAACAATGAAATGGAATGACAATTAACAATGCATTAGAATAGTTACAATTTCAATTCCACCACACAATGCTCCATTGTGATCAATTTCCATATCTCTATCAATGTAATACCATGATACAATCCCAAGAGATAATATAATAATGTCAATGTTCATGTATTTACCAAATGTAAATCAATAACTTCCCACTTAGTCTTTTCAAGACAATTCAACAATATTCTTTATACACAACAAACTTCCAAAATCAAACATTTTCTTACCTTTCCAAGGATCTCCTCATTTAAATACCAACATGGTAATCCTCTACCGGTTACCAAAACCAAAACTCTTAAACAATAGGTTCATCAATAGCAATAACATATAACACCAAAGTGGGTTCAACGTTTCATCTATTTCTAACTCACATACTTTATCAATAAAATGTAATTATAATCTTTCCAAAACTCATCCCCATCCCAAACATTAAATAGAATCAAATTCCCATTTTCTCATGCAAGTGAAATCTCGAGACCTTCAAGTTCAATCATAATTCTCAATATGCACAACTGAATATTCCAACACCTAATCAATTGTATCAAAATCTTCTCTTGACTATAATTATAAAATATAGCACAAGTGTTCACTTTCCAATCATCAACACCCACCCCTATCGAATTAAACCAAGGAAAAATAATAAATAAATAAAAGTTTTGATAACTCATTTTTGTTTTAATCCAATTCATCCATTTAAGCAAGCTAAAAATCACATTCTATTCTTTTCTTGTCAAAAACCACCAAACAATTCAAATATCTCATAAAAATTGTAGCGATCCCGGTTTTGACCGTCTCTTTGTGGTGTTCTGGGCTCGGGTTGGTATGGTTTTGAACGGTGTTACGTATCTTAGTTTCCCTGTATTCCCCTTATTTTGGTTATCGGGTTGTAGCACTGTGTTTGGAACAGGTAATGTGTCCAAACCTTTAGATGCTAATCCAACCCGAATTATGTCTTGCAAAGTTGTATCAGAAGTTAATTCTTTCATGTTTTGCCACTTCGCTGAGTATGTCGGGGATTGAGCTGCCAGTCAACTCGCGGGGGCCCAGGGGGCAGCGCCTCTTGGCAGGTCTGGGGCAGCGTCTAGGCGGAGTCGAGGGCCAGCGTCCCCGAAGCAAAAATGCAAAATGCATTCAAAGTTGCTTGTCCGCTCGAGCAGCCGTTTATGCACTCGAGCGGAGAATGTTTGATTCTAGAAGTTTGACATATTTGCAAAAGTACTGAGAAAGTGTATTCGATTCTCAAGCGGAGCTTTCCCTGCTCAAGTGGAAGGCTGTGTTTGACGCTCGAGCGGGGCTTTCCACGCTCGAGCGGACCATGTTATATCAGTTCGTGAATCTGATATTTCAAATCACTTTTTCAATTCTCTCCCTCTCTAAAACTTTTCAAAAACTCAAATCTTGAGTCTCTCTCTCTCTAAAAACTCACCTTCTCTCTAAGATTTCATATAGATCAATTGTGTTCTTCACCCTAGTGTCTTTGAGAAAAAGGGAGAGTCCTTCAAGAGCTTCATTTTGATCCAAGAATAACTTGATTTTGTCATCCTTGAAGTTCCATCTTGTTGCTTGGGTTTTTTTATACTTGAGGTAGGGATTTTCTTAGAGTTATATATATATATTTTGCAAGATCTAGATAATTTTCGAAATCATCCTTCAATAGCTTTGAAAATTGATTGTTGATTCAAGAAGTTGAGCGATTTTGAAAGTGGGTTTGTCTCTTGTTCTTTTAAAACGATCTTATGGGTTTCGATCTTCATTGATTGAAGAAAATATGATTTTGAAAAGTTTTCTTTTAAAAGATTTGAGTTGTATAGTTTTGGTGAGAAAACTTAGAAATTAGGGATTTTTAAAAGAGATTGAAAATCCATGAATGATATTGTTATATTTATTTTGTGTGTCGAAATAAATGGATATTTGGAAATTTTCTTATTTATATTTATATGAATGATGAATTTCATGGAATATGAGAATTATTGTTCATTTTGAAAATTATTGTTCAAAACGTTGTAATAGTCTTGAAATGACTAATTATTGAGGATACTTGAGAAGAGGGAATTGTGTTATTCTTTGGATAATGAATTGGAATAAAAGTATTTATATTCATCTTGTGAAATTGGCATATCAATTCATTTGATTACATTAAACTTTGAAAGTTGATTTGAAAACTTGCATTGAGAAAAGAATGTTGAGAAACAAGTTTTCATGGAATGGTTTTGGGGTAAATACGTTGGTAAGTCATGATAGATGGTGTAGATGATATTGAATAAGTTGGCCTGAGAGTCCGGGGTGAAAGATCAAAAACCCGTGCGGATGGGTGTCGAGCCTTCCGGTTAATACCGGTAAAAATGAAAATTTGGTAGTACTTATATAGTCTACTTGTAGATACCGACCTAGGGATTACCAGAGTCGTATTTACTACCCTTAAAATAAATTGTTAAGTTTTGAACAATTGAAATTGCATGAGATCATTGAGCATGATGGTTTTCAAAAGATGAAAATGTGATTTACTTTCAAAAAAGGGGCATAGCATAACATGTGTATTTCATCTCTTGAGACTTGTATAAAATATATATACTTTGTTAAGGATTTCCTTCTGGGCTTTATGCTCATCCTACGAGATTTTTGTCTAAGAAAAGATGTGGTGATTCCGCCTAACTAAAGACGAGGAAATATGTGTTGAGAGTACAAGGTTCTCATTTTGTTGTAGCTCTGTTTGTAAGCCAAGGCCTGTATTTGTGTGGGTTTGAATAACCATTTTGTGTAACTGGTCCTAAGCCTTGGAAACTTGTAAACCCTTGGGGGTATCTATTTGTTTATTTATTTGGTTTTGGATTAAACGTATAATCGCATTGAGGAACTAATTGTATCATGTAATGCAAGTGTGAAGAATTATTTTTGTTTTCCTTTTAGAAGCCATGATGGTTGTGTTATCATTTGGGCATAAGAAATTGGGGCGTTACAAAAATTTTGAAATATGAAATTATTATTATAACATTACTCAACTAGTAAAACTAGAAACCCAATACCATACCACATCAACTTAATCTCACTTATTTCTCCAAATCTCATACTTGGTCAACTTCGTCACTTTTAATCTCATAATATTAAAGTTAGGAATTAAACCCAATAACACCCCTTTAATTGTGAAGGATTTAAAATATTAATCAAACTAATTTAATTCATCAAATTAGTAAGTTCATTATATTCACCATCTTCCAAATTAATAACACCAAACTTAACCTCACCTGCCTCATCCCTCAAACTTAACCATATTTCAACATAACCATTTTTCATGCCAAGCTACTTAAAGAGGTAATATTTTTCGCAAATTCTCTACCAATAACAATTTCACAACTTTTTCTAAAATTACCTAACCAACATGATATTTACATCAAAAATTATGAAATATGCCCAAGAGTAACATTTTCAAGGTTATGAGTTCAAAAGTCCACATTTCACATTTTTATTTTCACAAAAAATGAACACAACTAAATCATCAGCATATTATCTTTCATAAAATATCATGAATGTAACACTTTTAGGGTTTTTAATCCCAAAACAACTTTATAATTCCAACTTAAGCATTTACTCAATATTCATCAACATTAATTTATTTTTCTCAAAAATAAATTCAAAATCAAAGATGAAAAAAAAAATATTTCAACTTTATATTTCTCAAAATAAATTTTCTAATCATAATGTGATGTAGGCACAACCCATACAACTTTTAATTTTATTTTCGGATTTTTTTTTTTTTTTTACAAAATTACCAGCACAAGATGATTTTCCCAAATTAAGTTCAAAATACCAATATTTTTAACATTTCACATAATTTTTCTTCCAAAAATTAATCAAACAAAAATATGAGAAATACATATATACAAAGCTTCCTATAATGATATGTTTTCTCAAAATATCCCTAACATCGCTTTAATGTAATAATATGAACAAAGTTCCTATCTCAAATATGAAGAAAAGCAAATCCGAAAATGCAAACGTCACCCGATCATGAATCCGAGACCACCATTGCGAAGATCATAACGAGCTCTCCGACTTTCATTTAGAAAACTTTTGCAAAATCACACTCTAAGGACTCCCATTTGAAACTCAAAGATTAAGCAATAATAGAGAACAGAGAGAGGGAGAGAGAGCCGCGCTCTCTGCTCAACGCAAAATGAAAAGAAAAGGAAATGATGGGAAGGTATGTGGGTTTGATTTTCTAAGAATGTGTTTTTTAAAAAATGATATTTTTTTAAAAATATCTTTAAATTTTATAATATAAATTATAAAATGATATAATTTTTTTGACCATAAAATATAATATTTTTGTATACCACAAAAATATAATATTTTACTCACTATAACATATACATATTTTCATTCCTTATAAAATATATAATTTTTCACCATATGGTACACACCATAAAATCAACTATCAAATATTTATTATAATCCTATATAATAAATAATAACAACTCCTAAGTTAGTTACTACCAATCGCATAATTAAAAAAGACTAAGGGGTGGTTTGGCATCCCCTATATAATCCATCTTTTCATCTTTTTATCTTTTTTCCATCACATCACCTCTCTACTTTTCTGCACATCTTTTCATAAAAAGACAAAAAGTGCACTTATTTAGATCATTCCAAACAACCCTTAAATAGTTAAACATGAATCATAAATAAATTCAAATTAAATTGAATCTTAAGTCATGGGTCTCATCCATAAGCGAAACATAGTCCAATTATATACCAAAATAGGCCCAACAAATTTATCTCAAATCATGATCTAAACACCCAACACTCAATTTCAAATTCTGCTATAAATTAAACTAAATACCAATCAGTCTGCGAATTTTCCTAAAATAAATACTCACAATTAAATTCCAAAATTCTTATCCAACATGCTAGACTCGTATAAGAACAACATAATAAAAATTTCATAATTTCTGAGATCGAAATTTTATATTTAAAAAAAAAAGTTTATTACAAAATTGAACCATTCTACACATAACTTTACACAACACTCCAATCCAAATATTACTCAATTAATCTATACACTGACTATTTATTTATTTTTTTAAAAAAATTTGGGTCATTACATTCAGTCAACAATTAATTGGCATGAAAGGGATAGCATAGCAATATAGAAACTGATCAAAGCTTGTATTCGACTTCTACTCTGGAAGAATACGAATATGATTTGTACATATATATGTAGAGCGAATTCATGGAAGCTGATATTAATTTAGGTAGGTGGTGAAGGGGAGTAATAGAGGTGGAAGCTGATATTAATTTAGGTAGGTAGAAATTGGTGGTTGTATTGAAGTCAAACAATTGAAATAATTGTATTGAAATAAAGGTAGGTAGAAATTGGTGGTTGTATTGAAGTCAAACAATTGAAATAATTGTATTGAAATAATTGAAGAATACGGATATGTGGATTAGAAGTTGGGAGCTGATATTCAATTATTGTATTGAAAAAATTGAGTTTGGTTATGACTGCTATTTTTTTTGTTAATAATTAATTTTTTGAATTGAATTTTAAAAATAGTTTGATTATGAGTATTATTTTTTGTTAATAATTAATTTTTTGAATTGAATTTTAAAAAGACTTTGGTTATGACTACTGATAAGAATTTTTAATAGAGTTTTGAATTGTGTATTTGGTTATAAGTTATAACTTTTTGAATTAAGTTTTGAAAATTCTTTTCAAAACTCATAACTAAACAAATTTTCTGATTTCACATATCAAATCAAACATTCAATATTCAACTCAACACTCAATTCAAAACTCTTTTCAAAACTCATAACCAAACAAATTTTCAACACTAAAATCATAATCCCAAAACTCACAAACTCAAAATAAAACTCTATTCTCAAATCATATTTCTAAAACTCTACCAAATGCTACAAAGATTTCTCTCTTTGGGCAAAGTTTTCATATTCAAACACACATATTCAAGAATTTGTATCTCCTTCTTCATAACTCCGTTTCGCCTCATTTGTACGTCGTTGGATTTATCTCATGACCTAGTTTTCATTCCACCCTTTATACGCCTTGTTCCACCACTTTTTGCATGCTGTCGGAACTCCGAAAGTTGGCCAAAAATAAGATTTTTCTCTCGTTTTTTTTTCTTTCTTCGTCTATCATATATCTCCATACTTCTTCCTTCCTATTTCATTTCCACAATTATTCTCTCTTTTCCTCTTCCTTCAAGGCCCTTCCCCCACTCTTATATTTCTTTCCATTCTTGTAAGTCATATGCAATCATACTCGACAATACTGCCACCGTCAGAGGTTCGGTAACCACCACGAGCTCAATGGAAAGGCCATGAAGAAAAGGGGAAAAATAGAATAATTGTGGAAAAAAGTAAGAAGGAGAAAGCATGGAGATAGAAGATAGAGGAAGGGAAAAAAATAAAATAATAAAATAAACAAAAAAATAAAAAAAATAAGAGAAAAAATTTATTTTTGGCCAACTTTTGAAGCTTTAATGCCATGCAAAAAGAGGTGAAATAAAGCGCATGATGGGTGAAATGAAAACTAGGCCATGATGTGAATCCAACAACGCAAAAATGAGGGGGAACGGAGTTACAATGAGGAAGATACAAGTGCTTGAATATGTGAGTTTGAATATGAAGATTTTGCCCAAAAAGAGAAAAATCTTATTTTTGGCCATTTTTCGAAGCTCCAACAACATGCAAAATTTGGGGAACAAGGCATATAAGGGATAGATTGAAAACTAAGCCATGAGGTGAATCCAAAACATAAAAGTGAGGTAAAACGGATTTACAACGAAGAAGATACATGTGCTTGAACATGTGCATTTAAATCTGAAAATTGTGTCCAAAGAGAGAAAAATCTTATTTTTAGTCAAATTTTGGAGTTCCAACGGCACACAAAAAGAGATGGAACAAGGCATATGAAGGGTGGAATGAAAACTAGGCAATGAGGTGAATCGAACGACGCAAAAATAAGTCGAAATAGAGTTACAACGAAGGAGATACAAGTGTTTGAACATATTTGTTTGAATTTGAGAATTTTAGCCAGATACTGTTACTTCAATCAAACGGATATGGACGGAGGGTTTACATTAAAAGATGGAAGAAACTCCAGGATTTAATTTGTCAAAATTGAAACCCTGTGATTTAAATTGAAAAACACGCAAAATCTTGAAAAAAAAATTTGTAATTTGCCCAAACTAAAATAATCATATTTCATAGCTAACCAAGAATCTTTGCATAGTTTCAAAAAACTCTTCACTCATGATTTATTTTGCTACAAATTTCAAACTTTAGGATTTTTTTTTTAATATAATTGTTGCAAATAAATATTACCAAAAAAATAGGACAAAATGAAAAAATCAAGGTACAAACCAGCATTCGTAAATCATACCAAACAAAAGGGCAAAATGAGAAAAACAAAAAGCAAACCTCAAGTGCTTCTTACATGTATAGGGATATATATTTTAATCTTCACATCCATCTCCTCTCCTAATTAAATTAATCAACTGGCCATGGAAGTTAGTTTGCCATGCGTATTTCTCTCTCTTTTCTTTCTTATTATTGCTTTCAAGTTCTTGTCACGAGCAACAACAACTCACAAGAATCTCCCTCCAAGCCCACCGGCTCTTCCCGTCATCGGTCACCTCCACCTCCTCAAACAACCTCTCCATCGAACTCTCGACGGACTCTACCAAAACCTCGGGCCGGTCTTCTCCCTCCGGTTCGGGTCACGCCTCGTGGTGGTGGTGTCATCGCCGTCCGCAGTGGAGGAATGCTTCACCAAGAACGACGTCGTCTTAGCCAACCGCCCTCGTCTCACCATCGGCAAGTACTTCGGCTATAATTACACCACCGTCGGAGCGTCCAATTACGGCGACCACTGGCGCAACCTCCGCCGCCTCATGGCGGTGGAAATCTTCTCCACCAGCCGCCTCAACAGCTTCTTATCGATTAGGCGAGACGAAATCAAGCTTTTACTCCGTAAATTGTATCGACACTCGTCTCATGATTTCGCCAGAGTGGAATTGAAATCCAAATTTTCTGAACTGACCTTTAATATCATCATGAGAATGATCGCCGGAAAGAGGTATTACGGAGACGACGACTTGTCGAACAACGAGGAGGCGCAGGAGTTCCGAGAGATCGTGAGACAGGCATTCGAGTATGGTGGTGCATCGTACCCAGGGGATTTCTTACCGATTTTAAAGTGGATTGATTACCAGAGTTTTGAGAAGAATTTGAGGAGACTTCATAAGAAAATGGACGACTTCCTGCAAGGTCTGATCGATGAGCACAGGCGTGACAAGAGTAAGAACACCATGATCGATCATTTGCTTTCCTTGCAAGAATCACAGCCAGAATATTATACAGATGAAATTATCAGAGGACTAATCCAGGTTTGTGGACTCTCCCGCTCTCTCTATCTAGCCATCACACAATTTTTATGCAGCAATGCTGCAAATTTTAAAATTTTATTCAAAAAAACTGAAAATATGATTAAGATTTAATCTAAATATAAAACTAACCATGTAACTCCGAAGTGGGAAAAATAAAAAAATAAAAAAATCGATCAAACAGATTCGACTGGATCGACCAGCTATATTTAATTTTTTTTTAATAAGATTCGGTCTGTGCGATTTTTTAATTTGATTTTTTTAAATTTTTGGCCCAGTATCAGCTTAAACATCTTGTGTATTGAATTAAACCGAAACCATACAACTAGTTCAATGCACAAGATGTTTATACCGATACCGATGGTTTCAACATATATTTTATTTATAATATATATAATCTAATAATATAGTAATATTATTAAGTATAATAAATTATTAAAATTAATTGATTAAAATTTTCATCTCTATAACTTAAACTAGTGGTAACCCGTGCCCTGCACGGGACTTTATAAATTAAAAAAATTATTATAATTATCTTGAAATAATTTAATATTTTGCCTTGTGGTATACATTAAATTTATAAATTAACTTTTTTGTTTATAATTTTTTTAATTATTAGTTTAAATATATATATATTTATTTAGTGCAATTTTGATAATTTGTATTAAAAAAAGTTGAACCTAATTAAATGAGATTAAATGAATTATGACATGCCTTTTCTTGTTATGAAAATATACAAATTGAAAAATTATAATTAAGACAAATATACAATTTTATTATTAAATGTGAAATAAAGTGATATTTAACAATAATTAATATGATATTTCTATTATTAATCCAATAATTTTAAGTTACATTTCTTTTTATTTTAATTTCATAACTAAAAATACAATATGAATATAATACACGTACGAATTTCTAGTATTTAAGAATAAGAAGGTTTCAAAATATTTTCAATATTTCATCATTTTCTTTTTAACTTCTTTTTATCTTATTTGATTTTAAATTTGAATAAAAAATTTAATTTGATATGAATTACTTTAACGTTTTCATTAAATTTTTATCAATTTTTAGAAGAACTTTCATTTTTATTCCATTTTTTTTTCTTTTCATCAATTTTGACGGAAAAAATAATAATTTCCAACACTTCCTGTCTTTAAATTTTTATCAAATTATAATTTGACAAAAAAAATATTAATGGTTGAACACTCTCTTAATTGGAATTATAGTGAAATAACATCTTGAAATAATGAAAGTTTGAGAGTTTGAGTATGTGGTTGTTTGAAATGTATAATTTGATTAATTCTCTTCTCATATTTGTATAAAAATTGACACATATGACTACATTATTATAAGTCGGATTATAGAAAGTTTTTTGAGATGTCAAACATTTTTTATTTGTAAATATTCTACCTATTAAAAAAGAAAAAAGAAAAGAAAAAAAAAAGTGTAGGTTTTAGATATATATTTATCAATTTTGTTTTATGGATATAAACAACTGATGTTTCAATTTTTAAAAAATTTAAAAGTAAAAAAAAAAATGAGTTTTTTGGGATAAAAGAAGCCATCTAACTCCTCTGTACACTATTTAAGATGACTAATTTAATCACATAAAAAAATAAAAATTATATTTAGAAATTATCTCTATATATTAGGCTATTATATACAACTATAGCGTTAACAAATTAATTATAACATGTAACACCCTCAAAATAATACATCACCCAATCACTCATGATAACCATAGACATAGGAGAAATAAACATATATTTATTTATCAGAGTATTCATTACAAAAAGTATTACATGTTGACAACAAAAATAAATGCCCTACTGGCTTACAACTTTCCAAGTCAACACTTGGTTACAACAAAAGAGATTTCTAACTCTTAACATATTAAGCTCTTGGCTTGAATTACATGTAATACTAAAGATAACTACAAAAATAAACCTTTAGCTTTTAAACCTCCCAAGCTACATCCTTGGAGGTGACATATCACCTGTTCCTGAAAATGATGTCCCATATAGGGTGAGCCAAAGCCCAGTAGAGATATGCTAAACATAATATGAGAAATAACTAAAACATTAACATCTGATAACTGTTCAACACATGTGCATCAATACACACCATTTAGTTTATAATCCATCAATGTAGATATTTTTCTGACAACCCACTTTCATTATCATTTCCAATTCACTTTATTGACATAGTTTATTTATCCAAGCAATTCAAATGAGACTACAACTCATGAAAGCAATACTTCAATTCATCAATGATTTGAAATGAGACTACAACTCATATTATCAACACTTCCATCTTCAACAATTTCAAATGAGACTACAACTCATAAAGACAACACTTCAATTCATCAACATCATTCAGATGGATATAAAGTTTCGGGACTTTCACCCTGGACACTCCGGCCAACTTAGTTATCAATGGAGTCCATCCCCTATCTCCTCCCAAACAGTGGAGTACATCCTCTATCTCCTCCCACACATTGGAGTACATCCCCTATCTCCTCCCACACAAATATACATATACAATGTATTTAAACACTTCATCATATACAATGATCAACTTAAGCACATATTCAATGTGTTAATCTAACTGTCATATTCAATGACATAACTCAGTTGATTAGTTTCAATTTACCTAATCATCATGCAGTTCTACAACAATCACGACTATCCTCCACCGATAGCCCAAATAGTTATTTCTAAACAGATATTTAAATTTATCAAACAGATAAATTAATACACTTTCCATAGGTAAGCGATTTTCAATCCAACTATACCAATGATCACATTTGGTCCCCAATTTCATCATTTCCACTCAATTATGCATTCCCATAAGTAATTTCATTATTTTGATAAACATTTGATTTAATCCCAATTATGACATTTTTCCTCCTTTCTCAAATATTGCTCTCATGGCCCAATCCATCCATTTCATATACAACGAATACATTAACAAGGTCTCAAAGACACATGGAGTCCCACAAATATAAAACCCCTCTTTTATAGTTTCAAACCAAAACCTAACTTTCAAAATTACCATAATTTCACTATTTAATCAAAATGACTAAAATTTATGTTAAAGCTCATAAAGATGAGTAGTTTATCCCTACCTCAAAAGAAGAGACTCAATGGAGAAGATGAGGAAACTCGAAGATGCTCCAAACACAAACTTTTTTGGATCAAAGTGAAGCCCATACCAAGCTCTATCTTTTTTACGAAGAGACTATGGTAGAAAACTGCTAGAACTAGGTGTATTTATAGAGAGAATGTGTATGTAGAGAGAGAATGTGTCTGATCTAGGGTTTGAGAAGAAAAGGAAATCAAAAAGTGAGGAAAAAGACCGTTGCTGCGATCTGATATATGCGAAGCTCACTCGAGCGAAGAAGTGGTCGCTCAAGCGACCAGACACAACAAACACCTCGCTCGAGCGCAAAATGCCTCGCTCGAGCGCACAATACAAAGCTTCAAGTCTATAACCCAACCGCACGCTCAAGCGCAAGAGTTCTCGCTCGAGCGAAGGAACACAAAACATACAGCTCGCTCGCTCGAGCGAGAAAACCCTCGCTCGAGTGAAGAATACCAACCTTCAGGTCTTTCCAAGACGCAGACGCATGCTCGAGTGCAAGAATGCTCGCTCGAGCGAAGAGACACACCACTCAAATCTCGCTCAAGCGAAGGAATCCTGGCTCGAGCGAAGAAACTAAAACCTGAAGCTCACTCGCTCGAGCGACAAAAGCCTCGCTCGAGCGAAGAAACCAAAATCAGGACAGCAACCATTTGTTTCAAACCATACCCAACCTATTTCAAACCTGCCTAACATATCCTAAAACTCAAATGCAAGGAATTTAAGGACGGAAACAGAATATAAACAATCATAACCAACCATGGGACCCGAATTCGGAATACAATACATGAAGGGAAAAACTGGGATCGCTATAACCTCCCCCCTTTAAAGAATTTCGTCCCCGAAATTAGATATATATATATATATAAGTTTCAAAATTGTGATCTTTCCAATTCTCCACATGATTATAACACAACTTTTATCAACATGGTCCTCTACCAATCATTCCATCTCTTTTCAAGAAAACAACTTTACAAATATGGCTCAATATGCATTATCAACATGCATTCCTTTGAATTTCAACAAGTTCCAATATACATACTTCACAATCCCATAACATATTCAATGATAATAATATATTTGCATTTCTACAACACATTCAACATATACAATGTTAAATTAAACTCATAGTCCTGAAATGTATTCAACGATTTCAATATTTTCATAATCCAAAACATATACAATGTTCTTAGAGTTTATCAACAAAACAAAATTCTCAACACATGCTTAAACATTAACAAACAAGTCCGGATATTTCTCTCGGACCTCCAATTCACGTTCCCAAATGGCTTCCTCAACCCCGTGATGTTTCCACAATATCTTAACCAAGGGAATCGTCTTGCCTCTCAAGACTTGGTCCCGTCTATCCAAGACCCGCACTGGTCTCTCCTCATACGGGGCATCCTCATCAACCTCTAAGTCGGTCCAATCCAATACATGCGACGGATCTAGCTCGTATTTCCGAAGCATACTAACATGAAACACGTCATGCACTCCGGACAATTGCGGCGGCAAAGCTGAACGATATGCAACCTCCCCAATCCGCTCAAGGATCTCAAAAGGGCCAATAAACTGAGGGGACAACTTCCCACTCTTCCCAAACCTCATCAAACCCCGCCTAGGTGATATTTTCATAAAGACGTGATCACCCACCTCAAATGCCAAAGGCCTCCTCCTACGGTCGGCATAACTCTTTTGGCGACTCTGTACTGTAACTAACCTCTTATGGATAAGTTCAACTTTCTCCGTCGTCTCCCAAACTAACTCCTGGCCCAACAAAGGTGCATCACCCACCTCGGCCTAACACACTGGAGACCTACACGATCGGCCATACAAGGCCTCAAACGATGCCATACCAATACTCGATTGGAAACTATTGTTGTAGGTGAACTCCACTAAGGGGTAAGTGCCTCTCCCATGACCCCTTAAAGTCAAGGACACAGCCTCGAAGCATGTCCCCAAGGATCTGAATAGTACGCTCGAACTGCCCGTCAGTCTGAGGATAGTAAGCCATGCTGAAGGTCAACCTAGTGCCCAAGGCACTCTGCAAACTCTTCCACAACCTAGCAATAAAACGCGGATCTCTATCTGAGACGATCGACACTGGGACCCCGTGCAACCTCACTATGTCCAGAATATACAAGTCAGCAAGATGATCTACCGAATCTCTCACGCGCATAGGAATAAAGTGCGCCGACTTAGTCAACCGATCAACTACCACCCAAATGGCATCACTACCCCATTGAGTCCTTAGAAGACCCACGACAAAATCCATCGTGACGTGCTCCCACTTCCACTCAGCTATAGGCAAGGACTGCAACAAACCCGCTGGCCTCTGATGTTCGGCCTTCACTTGCTGACAAGTAAGGCACTTCGATACAAACACTGTCACATCCTTCTTCATACCCCTCCATCAAAACTGGCAACTTAGATCACGATATATCTTAGTGCCTCCCGGATGCACCGCAAGGCGTGAATGGTGAAACTCTCGAAGTACTTCCTCTCGGCAAGACTCCGGCACAAACAAGCGGTCTCGGTACCTCACACTCAAGTTAGGATACACGGTCAAACCCTTTTCCACCTTCCCACTAGAGATCTTCTCCCGGAGGGATTCTACATCCAAATCACCTCTCTTTGCATGTAACACTCGATTCACAAGTGTAGGTTATGCAACTACAGAAAACAAGGCCCCAGACTCAACAGATTCGCCCAGAAACAAGTCGAACTCGCCAAGAGTACCCAACATCTCCCATTCCCGGATGGCAATACAAGCTACATCACTAATGGACTTCCTACTGAGGGCATCGACCACAACATTGGCCTTCCCCGGATGATAGTGCAACTCAAAGTCGTAATCCTCTATAAACTCCATCCACTTCCTCTGCCTCAAGTTCAAGTCTTTCTGTGTGAACAGATATTTCAGACTCTTATGATCCGAGAACACCTCGAATCTCTCACCATACAAATAGTGCCTCCAAATCTTCAAGGCAAAAATCACGGCTGCTAATTCTAGGTCATGAGTGGGGTAGTTCCTCTCATGTGTTTTCAACTGCCGCAAGCCATAGGCTACTACTTTCCCCTCTTGCATCAACACACAATCCAAACCCTCTTGTGAGGCATCACAATACACTGTATAACCCAAACCTCTCTCCGGAATAATCAAGACTGGAGCAGTAGTAAGTCTAATTTAAGCTCTTGGAACGACTTTTCGCAAGTCTCACTCCACACAAATTTGACCTCTTTCCGCGTCAATCTAGTCAAAGGCGAAGCTAGCCTGGAAAAATCTTTTACAAACCGACGGTAACAACTGGCTAATTCTAGAAAACTACGGATCTCAAAAACACTCTTAGACTGTGTCCTATCTTGCACTGCCTCTATCTTGGATGAATCAACAGACACCCCTTCCCCAGATACCACATGGCCTAAGAACTTAACCTCTCTTAGCCTGAACTCACACTTCCCAAACTTAGCATACAGCTTGTGGGCTCTAAGCAACTCAAGTACCACTCGCAAGTGTTCCTCGTGCTCTTCCTCAAAAGGTGAATAAATCAGGATGTCGTCCACAAAGATGACCACAAAGCGATCTAAGAACTCCCGGAAGATCCGGTTCATCAAATCTATAAACACTGTCGGTGCATTGGTGAGCCCAAAAGGCATCACCAGAAACTCATAATGGCCATACCACGTACGGAATGTCGTCTTTGGAATATCCTCCTCCCTAACCCTCAACTGATGGTAGCCCGATCTAAAGTCTATCTTAGAGAAACAACAGGACCCTTTCAACTGGTCAAACAAATCATCTATACAAGGCATAGGGTATTTATTCTTAACCATAGCCCAGTTCAATTTTCGGTAGTCGATGCAAAGTCTCAAAGCCCAATCTTTCTTTTTAGCAAAGAGGGCCGGTGCTCCCCACAGTGAAGTACTAGGGCGACTGAAGCCCTTATCTAGTAACTCCTGGAGTTGAATCTTCAAATCACTCAACTCAGCTGGGGTAAAACAGTACGGTGCCATGGACATCTGTACCGTGCCAGGTACTAAGTCAATAAAGAACTCGATCTCTAGATGAGGTGGTAAACTAACAAGGTCCTCGGAAAAAAACGTCCGAATACTCACAAACCACTCTCAACAACTCAGCCTGGGTCTCATCATACTCACTACTCATACAAGTAGCGAGAAGACAACTAAGCTCACTCCGCCATAACGAATCATACAGTGGTGGCAAGACTATACCAACCCGCTCTCCCAAGAAATGGAAACAATCCCCGTTCAAGGTACATATAGTAACCCTCTGACGGTAGCAATCAATAACAGCCCGGTATGACGATAACCAGTCCATATCCAAAATCACATCAAAACCCGACATAGCCATTATTACAAAGGAAAAAGGAAGCCGACGATCAGCGACCTCTATATCACAACCTCTACACCCTTGTTTCAAAATCAACTCACCCCAAAAAGTGATATAACACAAATATGAGAAGCTAATTGTGCCAAATCCAATCCCAAAACAGATGCAAAAGCAAAAGATATAAAAGAATGGGATGCACCCATATCAATCAACACATTAGCAACCGAGTTGCAAAACAGAAAGCTACCTCTCACAACAGATGGAGTTGGTACAAGCTCTGGCGCTGTAAAGGCATACACGCGCCCTGTAGGTCTCTGATCTACCTGCTCACCTCTCGGAGCATAAGACCGCTGCACAAACTGAGCCTTGAGGCTCCCTGATTGGCCCTCGAGGCCTGAACTGACTATGCTGGCTGATAACTCTGCGTCTGCCTCGAACTCGATACACCAGATGTGCCACTCAACTGCGAGCAAAACCTCTTCAGGTGCCCCGCCTGCCCACACTGATAACAAGCGAGCGGCTGGCCTCTGTCACGACCCAAACTCGCCCCTATGGGTTTAACACCATAACCGGCCAGTAATCTGTGATTACCGAAGGCCTGCTTAACAGTAATGACAGTAATACAGAGTAAAGGGACTGGCGGAAGCCAAAACAGCAGATAAAAGATGTCCAATGAGCTGTGACAGTTTGAATGCAAAAAGACTTTATGCATAAGTCACATTGATAAACAAAACATATATACATGCGACATATCCACAAACATCTATGTCAGGGACCAAATCCCTAACTATAACTGTACAGTCAAGTCTTAAACATTTATTACAGATCAGAAACAAAAGGGTGAAACTGAGACACCCCAAAATAGCCTTAGCTTGAACAGACTCGGAACCTTGAGGTGAGGCACGGTGGTTGGCTTGACAAAACGGGAGCTTAACTTGACGCTCCTAGCATTGGTCCGGTGCCTGGACACTTACATATAAATATAAACAGTGAGCTAAAGCCCAGTGAATAACGAATGCATAAAGGGGTTAAGAATGAATGTCCTTTCATTAATTAAACAGTCATTTAGAATTCATAACAGCTATACGTGGCACGTCCAATAGCAAAACAGTACAGTAGGTCTTAACAGACCAAACAGTCAGCTGATGGCCATCATAACGGTAAACAGTAATAGTTCCAACATGGGAACTGACAGAGATCTCTGTAACAGTAGCAGTAACAGTAACAGTAACAGAAGGTTGCTATGGATGCCACGAGTACAGTTTATAAATAGGACAAGCATTCATTCATTGAACAATAGTATTTCAGTAACCAGTACAGTTGATCATTCATAAAATAATCATAATTGAATATATCTTTACAACATTGTTACTCACAGAGCATTGGGCTACGAATAGGCTAATGAGCATCCTCGGATGCCAACCCTACAGTTGCAAAACGAACACACACTCGGGATTAATAACTTAGCCCCTAATTATACATGGTGTGGTTCTATGACATTATCCTCATTAAGATGCCTTAAACTTGGCCTAGGAATGCCTAGGATGAAATGAGGATGCAAAAATGCACTTTAAAACACTTTTCAAATTTTTTCTGAAACAGGGGTCTCGCTCGAGCATGGCTTTCTATGCTCGAGCGGACATGCAGACAAAGGAGCTCTGCTCGAGCGTGGCTTTCCCCGCTCGAGCAGACTGTAAACTCATGAAAAGTACTGAATGCACAATTTTCACGCTCGACGGACGCTCGACCTCCGCTCGAGCGTGAGACTCAAATCCTCTCTCGAGCGTGAATTCTCTCGCTCGAGCGGACTGCAAAATATATGAACTTCTGGGCATATGCATTTCACGCTCGAGCGTGACTTTCTACGCTCGAGCGGAAGTGCATGTACTCAGAGTGTACGCTCGAGCATGGATCCAAAATCTGGAATTTCCAGATTGATCCTTAAGCACAAAATTCAACTTCTAAAGCTTCAAACTCGATTCTTTTGAGCTAATTTTCTGGAAAACACTTGAAGACTCATAGTATAACATGTTTTGAAGATCAATTTTGTAAAATCAAGCCCAAAGGTGAGACAATTGAACACAATTTCAAAGGAACTTTCATAAACAATACAAGAACGTAACATGCATGAGTTCTAATGAATTCCAATGCTCCAAAACATAACCAAATGCAAGATTGAGCTCAAAACTATGATGAATTCATGGACTACAACCAAAATGTGGACATGCATATGGAAATTCATGAAGAATAACCTCAAAATTCAAGAATATGTACATGCATGCATGAATTCACTCTCAACTCTATACTTTAAACCAATTCTTGACTTTAACTCCAAATTTCCATGAAACATGCAAGAGATAACTTGAATTCACAATTAAGAAGATGATTTTCCTACCTTAGGCCTTGAATTCAAAGTATGGAAGCTAAATTTTGCAAACCCCCTTCAATTCCTCTAAGTTTCAAGTCAAACTAGATGAACTCAATTTTTCTTCCAACACTCTTACTCTCTCTCACGTTTTTGGTCTAGAAAATGGCTGAAGAGGTGATATGTCAAATGTGCATGAAGTGGGGAGGAGTTAGCCTAGGATTATCCACTCAATGGCAATTTGGTAGTAATTGCAAACTAATGGAATTTAACATTATTTAATCTAATTTAATCATTCTAAACCAAATTTTAATTAAACCTACCATAAAATCACATAAATTCTAATTAGCATAAAACACTAATCAATTTCTGGTTCAGTTGCTGATAAGACCTTCAATTCGCAGTTCAAAGTTAAAACATGAACAGATTCATTTAGAAATAAAACAGATATAAATGCATTCAAAACAATACACTCATATAATCAGTTCAGAATTTCATTCTTATCAGTTACTTATCATGCTTAATCATAGATTAGCACTAATCAGAGGTGAGGGTTGTCACAGCCTCTACCCTGACTCTGGCTCTGAGGACGAGCCGAAGATAATGAAGCACGCTGCCCTCCTTCCTTCTGCGGGCAAGCTAGAGACTTGTGGCCCAACTGGCCACATTTGTAACAAGTAATGTCTCCCTGACTGCCTCTCCCAGAACCTGAACTCGGCACTGGAAAGGTAGATCTCGCAAGTGTCCCCTAGGACTGCTAAGGGTTAGAACCCTTCTACCTCCTACCATCCCCCTAACCATCCTGACTCCTCTTAAAGCCTCTCATCCTTTCCTCTTCTGCCTACATAATGGTCTCAAGATGGGCTGCAGCCTGCACAAGGCGCCCATACTCCCTAATCATGGGCCCGGCCACTCGAAACTTGAGTCCGGTCCTCAACTTCTTCTCAAACTCAAGACAACGGCGTTCCTCAAACGCCACCAACTCAGGCGCAAACCTCAACAAGCTAGTGAAAGCGGCTTCAAACTCTGCCACTGGTGTATTCAACTGCTTGAGCAGACAGAACTGATCTCTCAACTTCTTCCTAATAGTGGGAGGCAAAAACTTCTCCTGAAAGGCATCAACAAAAGCCTCACAAGTCTCTCCAATACGCCCTCGAACAAACTTTCACCACTGACCCACGTCTCCCTTCAACTGGAAGGACGCTAAGGTCACCCTCATGCCTCCGTCTTCGATGCCTAGCATCTCAA
The DNA here is from genome assembly GCF_055761805.1 of Camellia sinensis. Lineage (NCBI taxonomy): Eukaryota > Viridiplantae > Streptophyta > Magnoliopsida > Ericales > Theaceae > Camellia > Camellia sinensis. The sequence continues at coordinate 217,630,320 of NC_138961.1, forward strand.
ACGTCTTCATCATCTGTTCAAGCCACTCATCGGCCTTCAGTGGCTCTTTTTTGGATCACCCAAAAACTTGTCCGGATTCGATCGGAAGAACCCTCTCTTCAGAAAAGAAGGCCCTGCCTCAGCTACATGGGCCCGGGCTTGATTCTCAACTCTGATAATGCCCATAGACTCCCTCAATGCTCCGGTCATCTTGCGGGCTAAGGCACTCGTGGCCTGCTGACCCACTAGCTCGGCCACGTTGGCCTGACCAACACCCTCCTCCTACGCCGGAATATCATCCAATATAGGCATCTCCTGTCTCCTAGGCCTACCACACCTACCACCACGTCCTCGTCCTGACATCCTAATAAAGGTAACAAGAACATTAGCACCTTCACAAATGTGCCGAAGCTATTTCACTTGAGTCCTAATACGTTGGACAACTGCAATTCACCCCACATAAGCACATAATCACATAAGCACTTACGAATTTCATTTCCGGATAATGACCGTCCCATGGCGTTGCTAGAGTTCCAGTTAGAAACGGCAGTGATCAAGTGTCTTTCTAACAAGACTCCCAGAAACCCAAGAATCTTATCAACATCCTAGAAACTAAATCTCATACTCACATAGTCACAAAAACATGTTATCACATAAGTACATGACATTACATTTAAGTCCCTAACAAGGGAGACAAACCCATTATGGTACTAACCACTTCCCACGTATCAAACCTAGTACGCTCTAATACCAAGTTGTAATGCCCTCAAAATAATACATCACCCAATTACTCATGATAACCATAGACATAGAAGAAATAAACATATATTCATTTATCAGAGTATTCCTTACAAAAAGTATTACATGTTGACAACAAAAATAAATGTCCTACTGGCTTACAACTTTCCAAGTCAACACTTGGTTACAACAAAAGAGAGTTCTAACTCTTAACATATTAAGCCCTTGGCTTGAATTACATGTAATACAAAAGATAACTACAAAAATAAGCCTTCAGCTTTTAAACCTCCCAAGCTACATCCTTGGAGGTGGCATATCACCTATACCTGAAAATGATGTCCCATACAGGGTGAGCCAAAGCCTAGTAGAGATATGCTAAACATAATATGAGAAATAACTAAAACATTAGCATCTGATAACTGTTCAACACATGTGCATTGATACACACCATTTAGTTTATAATCCATCAATGCAGATATTTTTCTAACAACCCACTTTCATTATCATTTCCAATTCACTTTATCGACATGGTTTATTTATCCAAGTAATTCAAATGAGACTACAACTCATGAAAGCAATACTTCAATTCATCAATGATTTGAAATGAGACTACAACTCATATTATCAACACTTCCATCTTCAACAATTTCAAATGAGACTACAACTCATAAAGACAACACTTCAATTCATCAACATCAATCAGATGGATATAAGGTTTCAGGACTTTCACCTGGACACTCCGGCTAACTTAGTTATCAATAGAGTCCATCCCCTATCTCCTCCCAAATAGTGGAGTACATCCTCTATCTCCTCCCAAATAGTGGAGTACATCCCCTATCTCCTCCCACACATTGGAGTGCATCCCATATCTCCTCCCACACAAATATACATATACAATGTATTTAAACACTTCATCATATACAATGATCAATTTAAGCATATATTCAATGTGTTAATCCAACCGTCATATTCAATGACATAACTCAGTTGATTAGTTTTAATTTACCTAATCATCATGCAGTTCTATAACAATCACGACTATCCTACACCGATAGCCCAAATAGTTATTTCTAAACAGATATTTAAATTTATCAAACAGATAAATTAATACACTTTCCATAGGTAAGCGATTTTCAATCCAACTATGCCAATAATCACATTTGGTCCCCAATTTCATCATTTCCACTCAATTATGCATTCCCATAATTAATTTCATTACTTTGATAAACATTTGATTTAATCCCAATTAGGACACTTTTCCTCCATTCTCAAATATTGCTCTCAAAGCCCAATCTATCCATTTCATATACAACGAATACATTAACAAGGTCTCAAAGACACTTGGAGTTCCACAAATATAAAACCCCTCTTTTATAGTTTCAAACCAAACCCTAACTTTCAAAATTACCATAATTTCACCATTTAATCAAAATGACTAAAATTTATGTTAAAGCTCATAAAGATGAGTAGTTTATCTCTACCTCAAAAGAAGAGAGCCAATGGAGAAGATGAGGAAACTCGAAGATGCTCCAAACACAAACTTTTTCGGATCAAAGTGAAGCCCATACCAAGCTCTACCTTTTTTACAAAGAGACTAGGGTAGAAAATCACTAGAACTAAGTGTCTTTGTAGAGAGAAGGTGTATGTATAGAGAGAATGTGCCGGATCTAGGGTTTAAGAAGAAAAGGAAATCAAAAAGTGAGGAAGAAGACTGCTGCTGCGATCTGATATATGCGAAGCTCACTCGAGCGAAGAAGTGGTCGCTCGAGCGACCAGACACAACAAGAAGCCTCGCTCGAGGGCACAATACAAAGCTTCAAGTCTGCAACCCAGACACACGCTTGAGTGCAAGAGTTCTCGCTCGAGCGAAGGAACACAAAACATACAGCTCGCTCGCTCGAGCGACAAAACCCTCGCTCAAGCGAAGAATACCAACCTTCAGGTCTTTCCAAGACGCAGACACACGCTCGAGCGCAAGAATGCTCGCTTGAGTAAAGAGACACACCACTCAAATCTCACTCGAGCGAAGGAACTAAAACCCGAAGCTCGCTCGAGCGACAAAAGCCTCGCTCGAACGAAGAAACCAAAATCTGGACAGCAACCATTTGTTTCAAATCACACCCAACCTGTTTCAAACCTGCCCAACATATCCTAAAACTCAAATGCAAGGAATTTAAGGACGGAAACAGAATATAAACAATCATAACCAACCATGGGACCCAAATTCGAAATACAATACATGAAGGGAAAAACTGGGATCGCTATATAATATATATGAAGAGTAATATTAAGTTTTTATTTTCAATTAGTTGAATTATAATTAATAAACTAACAAATAGCAGTAATGGTATAACGGGATAGAAGGAGGAAAAAAATAAAGAACACAATAATATTTAAAAATTTTAAATTTACCTAGTTATTCAAAAATATAATCTTATAGTAAAATCTTGAATTCCCAATAAATTTTCACATTTTTTATAAAATAAAATGGCAATAAAATATAAAAAATTCGATACCCATTTTTTACTTCAATTTTATGGTCTTCAATGAAGTAAAATCTAATCAAAATCTTTGACACAGAACGGGCATAGATACTTCGATTGCAACTATCATCACCAATAATTGTTCTCCACCATGTAAACCTGTAAATAAACACATAAACCTCACCAAAATCAAAACCAAAACCAAACCAATAGCATAGAAAGGGAATCACACTAGGAAAAAAATAAAATTAAAAAATAAATAAGTTTATGGAGTGGTAAGATGTTACCTCCAACAACTAAGACCTCGCCCAACCTAATCCGTCAGCTTCTTCGCCAGTGCTCGCGAAATTTAGGAGTTTGCGATGAATAATCAGATTATTCTTTAAATAAGACTTGAAAATTGATTAATTTGTCTCATTAAGTGATTTAAAATTTTGATAGATATACATAAAAAAATAGATAATTATATTACTAAATCATAATTCAAATTTAGATATTATTATATATTTTTGAGATCCAAATCTAAATTCTTTATCTTCCTTACTTTTATGTGTTTTCTATTTATTTTTTTTTCTTCAATTTATTTAAGATGGAGTTGTATGTTTCTATTTTTTAAAATTTTATATATCTGTGGTTTTTATTTATTTTTAATTATTATTATTTAAGTAAGTTATGATGTGAAAGACATGTGAGTTCTATTGATTTAAAGTATGATGGTGAGAGATATTTTCAAATTAGATTTGTTTAGATAAACTTTAAAGATTTTTAAATTTTAAAATTAGATGTTGAGATGAAAAAAAAAAGATTTTAACTAAATAAATAAAAATAAAATTTATTAATTTATCTGTTTATATATCTGATTTTAGGTTTTTTCTTTTTTTTTTTGGGAAGAAAGAAGGAATGTAAGTTTTAATATTTTCTTTTGGAAATTTGTGAGAGAAATTAGGATTAAGAAATTATGAAATATTTTTGTTATCTTTCCATTTGAAATCCATAAATTAAGGGATAATTATTATTTATAAAATAATTAAATAAATAAATCAACCAATAGTTTTTTTTAATCTATTTCATAAATTAAAAAATCAACAACTTTAGAAAATTGATCAATTTGTCCCATTTAGTGATTTAAAATTTTGATAGATATGCATCAAGAAAATAGATAATTATATTACTAAGTCATAATTCAAATTTAGATATTGTTATATCTTTTTGAGATTCATATCTAAATTCTTATCTTCTTTATTTTTGTGTGGTTTCTATTTATTTATTTTTAATTTATATAAGATGGAGTTATGGGTTTCTCATTTTTTTTTAATTTAATTTATTTATGATTTTTATTTGTTTTTAATTATTATTATTTGGGTAAGTTATGATGTGAGTTAAATATGTGATAGACATATGAGTTTTATTAATTTAAAGTATGATGGTGGGAGATATTTTCAAATTAAATTTTTTTAGATAAATTATAAAGATTTTTAAATTTTAAAATTGGATACTGAGAGACAAAAGAAATGTTTTAACTGAATAAATAATTCAAATTTATTAATTTTATCTATTTGTATGTCTTATTTTTAATTTTTTTATTAATTTTATCTATTCGTATATCTGATTTTTAATATTTTTTTTTTGTCATGTTATAATATAATATATAAGATATAGATGACAGAGATATTATCTAACTTTTTGGGGAGAGAGAATGAAGATAATTTTTTATTTTTTATTTTTAGTTTTTGGAAATCGATAATAGAGATTAGGATGGAGAGATTATGAAATATTTTTGTTATCTTCGCATTTGAAATCCATAAATTAAGGCATAATTATTATTAATTAAATAAATAAATTAGCCAATAGGTTTTTTTGATTTATTTTATAAATTAAAAAATTAATAATTTTAGAATGAGAGTTTGGAGCTCTTTAAGAGGCTTCTCATTAGAAACTCCCTTTTTCCTTATAGATATACTAGTGATAATCCGTGCTATGCACGGCATGTAAAAAAATTAATAATATATTTTTATACAAAAGTAAATTTTTAACAATTTGAGCCAAATATATCTTTATTCTTTATTTTAATTTCTTTAATTGACAATTGAGATAAAAAAATTAAAAAAAAAATCTAACAAAATCTACCATGTTTGGTAAGTTCTACAAAAGTTATGTCTTGTTCTTTTATTTAAAAAAAAATATATTAAAAAATATTATTGTTCAAGTCCTTATAGTTTAGAAGGATATAATTTTTTTTATAAAATTTAAAACAAAAAAAAAGAAAAAAAATTAATAGCGATTAATAATTTGAAGACATGTATTTAAAAAAAATTATATTCAGACTAATAATATTATGACACATCTGAATATTGATCTCATTCTGATTGTAATAATATAATTTGAAGAATAATTTAATTTGAAATTTTAAGGAATGAATATTGATCTCATTCCAATTATAGTAACATAATTTTAAGTAAGAATCCAAATTCAAAATTTTATTTTAAGAATAGAAAATTAATTTATAAACCAATCATAATTTAAGTACGGAATGAAATGACAATATTTTAAAATTATAATAGTATGTAGATATATAGATATATAGATAAATCATGGAATAGATCATTATTTAAAATTTACATATTATGAGATAAATCATTATAATTTTAAATTTAAATTAATGGAATGCTTTTCATATTTAGTACCCATCAAATTTGAATTTTGAAATGGATTAGTATACTTTCTATTTTTTATTTTATATATTTGATGTATTTTCCATTTGAAAGTCATAAATTAAGAGATATTAAATTTTTTTTTCTTCAATGAGAGTAATAGAGGATTTTTTTTATTATTTAATTAGAAATTTTAATTTGAGATGTTGAAACTCCCACAAGACTTGTGGTTAGAAACTCCCTTTTACTTATATAATATACTAGTGGTAACCCGTGCTATACACGGCATGTGAAAAAATTAATAATATATTTTTATACAAAATAATATAAATAGTTAAATTTTTGCATGCAAATTATGAAAACAAAAAAGATTGAAATTTACAGTTTTATCGTAATATCACAATATAAATATTTAAATTTAAGTCTGACAATTTTATCACAATTTATTTATTATTTTTTAATTTATCACAAATTTAATCATGTAACTTTAAACCTCCCTTACTAGAACTGTAAATTTAGGTGAGCTCAACCCAAGCAACTTAAGTCAAGCTTAAATTTTTTTAAACATTAAACAACATAATTTTTAATTAAATAAGGACCTATGCAGAAATTCAAAAATTCAAATTAAATTTGAGTGGATTTGGGCGGAAACACCAAATAACTTGATCAACCAAAGCAAAGTTATATATATAAATATATAAATTATTTGTTAATTTATTTTTAAAAATAATAAATAAATTTAATTTAAAATTTAATATTAACAAACAAAAGAAAAGGCAATATACTTAAGATTTCCAATAGAATTTTTCTTGAAAATATTTTTAAAAATACACATTTTAGAAAGGGATCATCAAATAAAAAGTTGTTTGGAAATAGTCTTTTTAGCTCAGTTTTTTTATCTTTTAATCTTTTTTGAGTCACATCATATTTTTACTTTTTTACATAACTTTTCGTAAAAAGTAAAAAAGTATACTTAATTATGTTTTTTTGAATCACATCACATATATACTTTTCTATACATATTTTCATAAAAGTAAACAAAAAAAAAATGGTATACTTATTTGACACTTCCCAAACTACCACTAGTTGATATTAAAAAATTTTACTTTTTATAATGGCATAAATAATTTAAATATGATTTTTTTTAGAAATTCTTTTTAATTTAAAAATTACAATAAAATATTACATAGAATAAAAAAAATTCTTACAATATAAAAGTATTTGAATAAAAAAATTGTAAGAAGAAAATTTAATATGATATTTTCATTTAATCTGAAAATAATTCTAAATAAATAATAAATTATCACCTATAATCCTCTCTTTTTTTTAAATAAAAAAGTTTAATGAGCTATCACTTTTAATATAAAAAAAATTAACGTTTCTTTCTAATTTATTTTAGCAAAAGTAACTTTTTAACAATTTGAGCCAAAAATATCTTTATTCTTTATTTTAATTTCTTTAATTGACAATTGAGATTAAAAAAAACAAATCAATCTAAGCAAATCCGCCATGTTTGATAAGTACAAAAAAAGTTATGTTTTATTCTTTTGTTAAAAAAATATATATATATTAAAAAATATTATTGTTCAAGTCCTTATAATTTTTTTTATAAAATTTAAAACAAAAAAAATAAAAAAAAATTAATAGCGATTAATAATTTGAACACATGTATTTAAAAAAAATATATATTTAGAACAATAATATTATGACACATCATTATGACACATGTGAATATTGATCTTATTCTAATTGTAGTAATATAATTTGAAGAAGAATTTAAATTTCAAATTTTATTTTATAACTAATAAAGGATGCAAAATTTAAGGAATGAATATTGATCTCATTCCAATTATAGTAAAATAATTTAATTAAGAATCCAAATTTGAAATTTTATTTTAAGAATATAAAATTAATTTATAGACCAATCACATTGTAACACATATTAATAAAAATAAATAAATAAATAAGTAAAAATGAGAAAAAACCTAAATGAAATGATAATATTTTGCAATTATAATGGTATATAGATATATAGATAAATCATGGAATAGATCATTATTTAAAACTTATATATTATGGGATAAATCATTATAATTTTAAATTTAAATTAATAGAATGCTTTCCATATTTAGTGCCCTCAAATTTGAATTTTGAAATGGATTAGTATACTTTCTTTTTTTTGTTTTATATATTTGATATACTTTCTATTTGAAAGTCATAAATCAAGAGATATTAATTATTATTATTATTATTTTATTTTATTTTTTTGCTTGAATGAGAGCTATTGAGGATTTTTTTATTATTTAAAATTAAAAAAAATTGAAATTTTAGTTTGAGATATTAGAGCTTCCACAAGACTTGTGATTAGAAATCCCTTTTTACTTATATAATATATAGATAGATAGATTGATTTAATAAGAATTTATATTTGTTTTACATATTTTTTTAATATACAAATTATTCTTTTAGATTTTTTATAAAAATAATTTAACAATGTCATCACTAACCATAGTGCATGGGAAAAGTTGAAAATGATGTAGCAGTAGGTATGGAAGAAGTCAAAAAGGCTTATGGGTTGGAAGAAGTTAATAAATGTTAAAAAAAAAATTTAAATCAAAAAATTAGAAAATTAAGATTGGGATATTGGAGCTCCCACAAGACTTGTGAGTTAGAAACCCCATTTTCCTTACATCATATATAGATAGATAGATAGATAGATAGATAGATAGATAGATAGACAGATAGATTTAATAAGAATTTATATTTATTTTAGATATTTTTTTAATATACAAAATTTTTAAAGATTTTTTATAAAAATTATTTAACAATTCCATCAATAACCATAGTGTATGGGAGAAGTTGAAAATGGTGCAACGGTAGGTATGGAAGAAATAAAAAAGGCTTGTGGGTTGAGAGAAGTCAATAAATACTGAGTTTTTTTTTTAAATCAAAAAATTAAAAAATTAAGATTGGGATATTAGAGCTCCCACAAAGTTTGTGGGTTAGAAATCCTATTTTCCTCATATAATACTAGCCTATCACCCGTGTTATGCACGAGATAATTATCAATATTTATTTTTGTTTTAGATTTTTTTAATATCTAAAAATTATGCTTTTTAAGATTTTTTATAAAAATAATTTAACAATTTTATCACTAACCATAGTGTATGAGAGAAGTTAGTATTTATAATTATTTGTATGAGGGGATTTTAAATGATGATCAGAAAATTTTGACCAAATCAATAAATGCAGGCATGTGGAAAGACATATGGATTGAAAAAAATTAATAAATGCTGATTAGGGAATTTTGACCAAATCAATAAATATTGAGTTTTTTTTTAAATAAAAAATTTAGAAAATTGAGATTGAGATATTGGAGCTCCCACAGGTCTTGGGGGTTAAAAACCCCTTTTTGCTTAATATATAGTACTAGCATATAACTCGTGCTATGCACGGATTGTGTTTACAATTATCTATATATGTGAATTGTGATTTTTAAATATATTTTTTTTAAATGTCTTCTTTTTTTCTTTTTTTATATTATATTAAAGTTTAATATTTTGATAATAATCATATGTGTTGGACTTTTCAAGGAATTGAATGTCTTTTTTTTTTTATTATAGTATATTAAACTTTAATATTTTGATAATAATCATATGTGTTGGACTTTTCAAAAAATTTTTTTTATGCTTGTTCTTAACGCATTAAAGTATTATTATGAGGGATAATAATCATATGTGTTGAGACTTTTCAAGGGATTCATATGTGTTGGATTTCAAAGAATTTTTTTTATGTTTATTCTTAATGCATTGAAGTGTTATTATGATGGTAAGACTTGGGAGTTAGGAGAAGTTAATAAATGTTAAGATTTTTTTTTTAATCAAAAAATCAGGAAATTTAGATTGGGAGATCGGAGCTCTCACAAGGCTTGGGGTTAAAATCCCCTTTTGCTTAATATATAGTATAGATACTAGCATATCACCTGTGCTATGCACGGATTATGTTTATGATTATCTATATATGTGAATTGAAATTTTTAAATGTTTTTTTAATGTCTTCTTTTTTTTTTCCTTTTTTATATTATATTAAAGTTTAATATTTTAATAATAACCATATGTGTTAGAATTTTTAAGGAATTAAATGTCTTTTTTTTTATTATATTATATTATATTAAAGTTTAATATTTTGATAATAATCATATGTGTTGGACTTTTGAAAAAAAAAAATTATACTTTGCGATTTTTAAATGTCTTTTTTTTTTAAATGCCTTCTTTTTTTCCTTTTTATATTATATTAAAGTTTAATATTTGATAATAATCATTTTTTTTAGGCTTTTTAAGGAATTAAATGTCTTTTTTTTTATTATATTATATTAAAGTTTAATATTTTGATAATAATCATATGTGTTGGACTTTTGAAGAAATTTTTTTTATGCTTATTCTTAATACATTAAAGTGTTATTATGAGGGATAATAATCATGTGTTGTGACTTTTCAAGAAATTCATATGTGTTGAATTTCAAAGAATTATTTTTATGCTTGTTCTTAATGTATAAAGTGTTATTAGGAGGGTAAAACTTAGGGGTTGGGAAAAGTTAATAAATGCTAAGATTTTTTTTTTAAATAAAAAAATTAAAAAATTTATATTGGGAGATTGGAGCTCCCACAAGACTTTGGGCTAAAAACTCCATTTTGCTTAATATATAGTATAGATAGATAAATAGATAATGTTTGTTTTAGATATTTTTTTAATATACAAATTATTTTTTACAGTGTAATTTTTTTCTCTTTTTTTCGCAATTGCAAACTGTTATTTTTTAATTAGAATTTATATTTGTTTTAAATATTTTTTGAATATACAAATTATTTTTTAAAAGATTTTTTATAAAAATAATTAACAATCCCATCACCAATCATAGTGTATGGGATATGGGAGAAATCAAAAAGACTTTTGGATTGAGAGAAGTGAATAAATACTGAGTTTTTTTTTTAATCAAAAAATTAGAAAATTAAGATTGGGATACTAAAACTCCTACAATGCTTGTAGGTTAAAAACTCCATTTTCCTTATATAATATATAAATTTGTAAACTGTTATTATATAATTTTAACTCTAGCTCATTATTTTTTAAGCCTTAGTATTTTTTAACTTCTTTTTGTTTGTATTTTTGTTAATTTAGGAATTAAAAATTATTTATTAAATAGATAGATTGGATATGTTTGAAATGATGAATAAATAACTAATTCAATATTTTTATACAAATGAGTAATTATACTAAAAAAGTGACTCAAATTTGAAAGGTTCTATATGAATTAAATTATATCAAATCGAACCATTTTAATCAATTCAGTTTGATACGATTTCATAAGAGAAGCGGTCTGTATAAGTATTTCAAATAATAAAACCGACATTATTAATTTAGTGACAAATTTTACTTAAATATTGAACATATTGAACCAATTATATCCCTACATAATACAATTGAATCTATACCATAATCTTTAATAATAAAAAAAAATTATCTCATAAATTTATCCATTTTCATATTTATTTTCTTTTCCATCCACAAAATCTTCCTCAAAATCTTTATTCTAACTCAATTTTGCGAACTAGCGGACAAAGGAGAACGCTATACTATATCCACTTGAATGTTGATTAAATTAAAAAGAAAGTATTTAATAACAAACTAAAATATTTTTTTAATTTATACAGCAATTAAAACTCCTAAATAATAATTGAAAAAACGACATATGTTACGGGATGACTTTCGTTGCTTTTTTTTTTTTTTTTTTCATTTCTACAGTAGATTCACACTACAAAAATATGTTTGCATGTAGAACTCATTATATTAAAATTAATAATGCATTTTATTATTTTTTAGATATGAAATATTTTTCGTACACATAATATTTATTATGTAGATAAATATAATAGGCTAAAAAATGGTAAATTCATCTCCCTATCGTCTCTTATACTTTTGTGATTAATGATGTGTAATATATATTATATATAATATATATATATATATAAATTACATACAAATAATGTAGTAGAATTGAGGTCTAATACTTTAAAACAAAATATCTTTTGTTACAAATATAATATTGATTTTGTAAAAATATAATTTATTTTTTCGTTTTCATTTATTAACTTTAATGTCCAGATCATGATACTAGCGGGTACAGATACATCATCAGTGACAATAGAATGGGCAATGTCCCTTCTAGTCAACCACCCAGAGGTATTGAAGAAGGCAAGAGCCGAGATAGACGCTCATGTAGGCCAAGATCGCTTGATTGATGAACCTGATATCTCAAAGCTACATTACCTTCAAGCTATCATCTCTGAGACTTTCCGATTGTTTCCAACAGCACCATTATTGTTACCACATGCATCATCAGATGATTGCACTATAGGTGGATTCAATGTGCCACGTGGCACAATATTGTTGGTTAATGCTTGGGCCATTCACCGAGATGCTAAGGTTTGGAATGATCCTACAAGCTTTAAGCCTGAGAGGTTTGCAAGTGGGGAAGTAGAAGGACACAAGTTGATGCCATTTGGGATGGGAAGGAGGGCCTGCCCCGGTGCTAGTCTAGCACAACGTGTTGTGGGTTTGGCTTTGGGGTCATTAATTCAGTGCTTTGAATGGGAGAGGTCACTGAGAAGGTAGTTGATCTAACGGAAGGGATAGGGCTTACTATGTTCAAAGTTGAGTCGTTGGAAGCCATGTGCAAAGCGCGTGACATAATCATGAGCAACGTTCTCTCTTAAGCCGCAAACGGTGCTTCAGCATTTTTGTGAAAATTATGTCCATATGTTCTCATGTGTCATGGTACCTTACTTGGTACATTGTACTATTTTTTATTTTGTTTTGTTTTTTTATTTATGATGTTTGTGGCTTATATAAGTTCAAATATATATTGCACGTGAGATTGATTTTTCATATAAGTTAAAGTGAATATTATAAATAAATGAGAAATTAATTTTATTATAAATTAGTAGATATATATTTTAAAAATATCCGCCCACATAAAAGTGGCAAATTAAATAGGGAGTTTCTCAATACAACTACTTAATTTCCTTTCACAATTAGTTATATAGTAACAGTTGTATATGTAGTTGTGAAAAGAAATTTTGTAAACATATTTAAAACTTCTCAAACTAATGCTAAATATATTGAAATCTTATATTGTTTTACATAAAAATATAAAATAAAAAAAATAAAATTGCTATTTCCCTGTTCTCTCCTTTTTTATATCTCTTCTTTCTCTGATTCTCTCTTGTTCAAGGAGGTGGAGTGGTGAGGGAGGAGCTTTGTCGGGAGTAATATATAAATAATATTATGTGATATTTTGAGAATATCTAATAATTTTAAAAAAATAAAATAGTTAAAAACAAAATAGGTCAGGAAAGTAATTATTTGGAGCAATTGCGAATTAGTGAGTTTAAAAATAATCGCTCTACATATGAAATTTTTTTGAGTGAAAATTTGAGACACACACGCACAAAAAAGACTAGTACCATAAAAATAAAATAACTTACAACATACACATTGTAACCCATGAATGAAATATTTTTTTCACTGTTCCCTGATTTGTGATTTTTCCTAATAACTTTTTATTTGTTCCCACTAAAATAAAAATACAAAAGCAATAATAAACAAATAAATTTTATATAAAATATTGTAAATCTTATAATCCATCCATTTAAAAACAAAACACATAATTTATAATTTAAAAAACATCACTCTATTTGGTTTCACTTTTCAAATGCAGTTTTTGATTTTTTGTGTCTCTAGTGATTTTTTTAAATATTTTAATTAATTATTTTAACTTTTAAATGCACTTAAAAAGTAAATATTTATGATTTTTTGTTAAAAATTCAATAAATATAAAAAATCAGTATATTATTGAATTTTTTTTTAAAATTATTTATTATTAAATGCATCTAAAATTTGGTATGTTTAAAAAATAAAAAAATAAATTAACATATAATTCATTTTAAAAAATAAAAAACTCAAAATATGGCTCGAAGTGCCACAACGACGTCGTTTTGGTTTTTTTTTTTTTTTTCCTTCCCCCTCTCTTTTCTCTCTCAAACTAGTTTGAGAACCAAACCCAAGCGACGGTGAGAGAAAAAGAGGAGAAGAAGGAACACATGAGAAAAAGGAAGAGAGGGCACTGGAGATGGCTTCATCGGCCGAATGAGAAGCCGTTGAAGTGGGTTTGGTAGTTTTTAAAGAGAGAAAGCAGCAAATTTGAAGTAAACTCACTTTCTCTATAATGTCTCGAAAATAATTACAATAATCTAACTCAACACAATAAACGCAAGACAGCATAATCGAAATAATAAACTTTCATTAATCTGAATAGATATACAAAAGTGACACATACGCTATACATTCATAAATAGTTCATCCTAAATCTACAGCATATGCTACAAGTAGTAAAGAGGAATAAAAGTTAAACAGATAATTATATGCCCTAAAGAATTACATCTTTCCAAGTCACTACTTGGTTACAACAAAAGAGAGTCTAACTCTATACAATTTAAGCACTTGGCTATATAAATAAGTACAAAAAGTGAAGTTCGTGCTCCAAGCTCCTTCCGAGCTACTGCCTTAGCGGAGGCATATCATCAACACTTGAAAATGGTTTTTCCAGATAAGGTGAACCAAAGCCCAGTAGGAACAATCTAACAAAATAAATGAGTTTTAACGATGGTATAAGTAAAATGTGCATTTACAAGGCGAGTGATAAAACCTCCATAGTATATATAATCATAAAGTACCAAAATTCACATCTAAATCCTTTTTCTTTCGCGTCAATTCAAGTTAATTCATTTCATCTCACTTCATGAGCCAATTTCATTATCTTTCAGACAACCCATTTGAAACTACAACTCGATGGTTCCCAAATTAACACAATTATCACACAAACACTTTAATTTGCGATTTTATGGAAATTTCGTCCATAGGATCGGAACCCATGTATATGCGTAGTTTCGGGACTTTCACCCTGGACACACAGGCCAACTTAATTTCAATGCAGTCCATCCCCTGTCTCCTCCAAAATAGTGGAGTACATCCCATTTCTCCTCCAAAATAATCATACATATATAACGTATTTAAAACATAGTCATATTCAATGACAACCCACAAGAGATTAGTTTTAATTCACCTAATTCTCATACAATTTCTACAATAATCACAGCTATCCTCCACCGATAGCCCAATACAGATGTTTCTACATAGATATTCAATCTCAAAACAGATAATTTATTCAAATTTCCAAAAGTGTGAGGTAATGCATATCGAACTCCACCATTTACATCAACATTCATCCAATTTCATATTTATAATACCAATTTCATTTATTTATATGAAATAAATATTTGAACCAATTTAGGTTAACTTCCCTGTTTCCCAAAGGTCAATCCAAATGCCAAAATCAACAGTTGTGATACAATATAACCTCATTTTCAAACCCCATGACCATTTATATCACATTCACTAGAAACCCCTCTTTTGATTTTACATCCCAAACCCTAGGTTTGTCCAAAATACTCCCAAAACCCACCATTGTTACAAAACAACCAATAACTAAGTTAAAAACCATAAGAAGGTGTAGAAAATCCCTACCTTAAGCTTAGAAGACCAAAGAAACAATGGAGGAACTTCAAAGATGCCGAAACCAGCTTCTACTGGGATCAAAACAGAGCTCTTAAGACGCTCTACCTTTTTCTCAAAGGCACTAGGGTGAAGAACCCAATGGATCTAGGTGAAATAGCAGAAAGCAGATGAGTTTTAGAGAGAGAAACTCAAGATCTAGGGTTTTGGAGAGTTTTAGAGAGAGAGAGACGGGGATGAAAAAGTGATGTAAAATGAGGCTGTTACAAACTGATATACGCACAATCCGCTTGAGCGCAAGAAGTGACGCTTGACCGCAAGAAGTGATGCTTGAGCATCAGATAAAATAAGTTGTTCCGCTTGAGCGCCAAGACACAATGAAAAAGACGCTCACCGCTCGAGCGCAAGAAGTCACGCTCGAGTGTATAAAACACACATCTAGTAGTTTTGTAGGCAACAGACCAACCACTCGAGCACCAGAAAAGGCTACTCGAGCTGAGCCCGCTTGAGTGCAGAAAGACCCGCTCGAGTGTATAATACACTCTCTTAGTAGTTTTGCAGACCTGCAAAAGTACTGAGAGTTTGCAAAGCCCGCTCGAGCACAAGAAGTGCTGCTCGAGTGGAGGAGCAAAAATATGGACAACAAAAGTTTGGAAATCAAGCAACCAACCTGTCACAAACATAACCACAACACTTTAAAAGACAAACTTAAAGGAAAACAATGGGAAAAAAGATGAACAACAACACTAAACCACGAAACCCAAGTCCGAAATACAATAAAGGTTGGGTCAAAACTAGAATCACTATATTCTCTCTCTAAAATTCAACCCACAATTAATCCAGAGGAGAGGACACACAGAGAGAGAAGGGAGGGGAAAGGTGGTGTTGGGTTTGTTTGCTCTAAAATCCACCATTAATCCCAACCTTCAAAGCTCTTTTCATCTTCCATTGTTCTTTCACCAACGTAATTTCCTCAACTTATCACACAGAGAGAGAAAGAGAAAGAGAGATCATATAAACCCAAAATCCACCAAAATCAAAGCCTCTTCTGTCAAGCAAATCATGGCCTTAAACACTACCACAAGTGAAAGTCTTCACCTTTGGTGGTCATCTACTCTGTTTCTTCTTCTCTTGAGTCACTCTTTAGCTCTAAACTCAAATAGGTCTCTCTTACTCTCTTTCAAGTACTCCGTTCTCAGCGACCCACTCTCTGTTCTTGACAACTAGGCTACACCAACGACACTCCATGTTCATGGACTGGCGAATTCTTCAATCAATCTTTCGTTCAATAATTTTACAGTGAAATCCCTCCATCAATGCCGTTGATGAACCAGAAAATAGAGTTTTTTTTTTTTACAAAAGCAAACCCAACAACAACAACAAAGAAAAAGAAAAGACTCATGCAACTTGGTCGTACGTGAGCGTTCTAAATTTGGAAGAGAAGACAACAGGTCTGATTCTGATCATGAAAAATACAACAATGGTGGTGGTGGTGGTGGGGAAAGGTGAAGGGAATTGGTGATGGAAGATGGAAGTGCAGTTGCAGTGAGAAGGATATGAGATAGAGGAATTGAGAGAAAGAGAAGAAAGATGGAGGTTTAACAGAGATGCGAAGGATGTGAGGGATTTGGAAGATGAGATGGATAGAGATAGAGAGGAGAGAAGATGAGAGAGATAAATCGCTCATGCTAATGGTCCCCAATCTCCGTACGTACCACCGTAGCTCCATCATTTCAATCTTATTTGTCGTCTTGAAAAAACCCTAGGTTCATAATCCCTTTGGAGTTTTCTTCAATGGCGTCGTCGAAGGTCGTAGCGGAGTATGCGAAGTCGGGTCGGTCTACTTTCCCATGACCAAAGTTGTGTATTTCTTTAGAGGATCTTTCTTCATTGCGACCAAAGCAATTATTCCTCTTCCCATGGGTACTTGGAAACTCTGTATGAAGATAGAGATCTTGTTGTTCTGCGACTTGATGATGATAAAGAAGAAACTCTTTATCTTCCTCTTTATTGCTTTGTTCTCTTACTAATTGGAGTTTTCTTTGAGGTTGGGTTCAGTGAGGGGTCGACATGACCAAATGGCAGCACTTGAACTGCTTTCCCATGAAATAGGAGTCAATTGCCTCACCAGAAGCGATCAAAGGGTTCTCTTCGCTGAATGTTGGTTCAATTGGTTATGTTAATTCACTGTTTCAATTTAGAGTTTTTAAATAAATAAATGAATATGTTGAGATTGCTTGAAATTCTGTCTAAAAATAAATTGTTGATTTTTTTTTTTTTTAAATGTCATTTGCCAACATTGTTTAAACAAATTGGTGAGTTTTGTTTTTAAAAAAAATTCCTGAATTTTGCAAAATGAAATTATTGATCTATTTTTGTTTGAGTTTTTTTTCTAGAAAATGATAAGAAAGTGAGGGAGAGAAGGAAGAAAATCAGTTAGTTTTGGGTGAGCTGGTAGATTCGCTATTTGCCAAAGTTATTGTCAAACTTGGCAATGGCTTTGGCATTTGCCATTTTTAATAGCTGCTATTTGTGACCATTGGAGAATGTTTTTTCCTCAAAGCTGCTATAATATAGCTTTAGCAGCTCCAATGGCAAACCATTGGACATACGCTAAGTTTCATATGATTTACAATTTTCTTAAATTTTAAGAGGCACTTAATTTTTTTAAGTGATATTAATTGTAATTATCAAATGAATTTAATTTATTATCACTTAATACATTCAATTTTAATTATTCAATCAAATTATCAGACACCCCTTAGATAACATATTATGATGCATCATAAACATAATTTTATAAAATTTATTCTGCTTGATTTGGAAATATTTTTTAAAAAGTCAAAAAATTATTAGAAAAATAAAAAAGCTAAATAATATATAAATTAATACTAATTTGTTATTTCCCAAAATAATATTTATCAATAAATTTTTTATATTCAGTTTTATGTGCAATTTTCGTATTATTAGATTTAGGGTTTATTATACTTTTTATCCCTAAAGTATAGCTAAATTATCTATTTAGTCTTTAAAACTATCGATTGAGTCTATTTAATCCTTAAAGTATATATAAATTAAAATTTTGTTCAGTCCCTAAACTATCTATTGTATCTATTAAGTCCCTAAACTACTTAATTCAAACCTATTTAGTCCATTAAAGTTTGTAAAAATAAAATATAAGATCATAAGTATTATAAATTAGTAAAAGACCCTATCAAGTTAATATTTTATTTCAGAAAATTTTAAATTTTTATTGTCTTTGAAAAGTATTTCTTTTCGCTATGTGTTTAAATTAGTATCAAAGTCTAGTTCTCAGTCTTGCCAATAAAATTATATAAGTATTAAACATACTGAAAAAATATAACTAGATAATTTGAATAATAACACTTCGCCACGAATTATAATAGAATAAAATAATATTAATTAAGTTGTAAAAAGAATTTAGCGAAAAATTTAAAAACAATCAATAAGAAATTGTAAATGAAATTCGGTATATAGTACTAGATAAAATGCTTATATTTTAACTAGATAAAGTATTTTACTAATTTATAATACTTATAGACTTATATTTTATCTTTGTAACCCTTTCAGGGATTAAATATATATATATATATATATATATAAATTTAATTAGTTTAGGGACTTAATAAATTCGATCAATAGTTTAGAGACTACATAAATTAATTTATATATTTTATGGACAAAGTAAATTCAATGGATAATTTAGAGAATAAATAGATAATTTGATAATAGTTTAGGATAAATTATTTATAAGTCCTATTTGGAAGACTTATTGAAAATATGGTCCTATGAAAAAACTTATGACTTAATAGGTCATGTAGTTTTATTGTGGATACATCTACTCCCAATCTTAATTAATTAATAACCCAATTAATAATAATACCATATATGAGAAATCCAATGTTACCATAGATTGTGATCATATATGATTAGAAATTTAAAATTCTAAATAACCTTATTAATGGCAATACCGTATATGAGAAATCAAATGTTACCATAAATTGTGATCTTATCTATATGGTTGAAAAGTTAAAATTCAAAACGTAAATGCAATATGTAACATCCCAAACCTAATATGACATTTCCAAACCTAACGTGACATTGGAAGTCAAAATAACTTGATTAATGGCAATACCGTATATGGGAAATCCAATATTACCATAGATTGTGATGGTATCTATATGGTTAGAAATTTGAAATTCAAAATATAAATGTAACATGTAACATCCCAAACCCAATGTGACATTACTAAACCCAACGTTACATTCTCATATGCTTCTCATCCCAAATCCAACGTAAATGTAACATGTAACATCCCAAAGCCACTGTGACATTCCCATATGCTTCTCATTCGAAACCCAATGTGACATTCCAATACTCCACCGTTGAATTATGAATATTGTAACATTCTAAATGTAACATGTAACATCCCAACCTAACCCATGTATTGAACCACCATCACCCCCAATCCAGTGCAATTTCAACATCGAAATGGGATGAAATTCACATTCAATTACAAATCCAAATCCCTAATAATTTTACTCAACGTGCTATGACATGTATGTAAACACCGATTACAATATAGATACAATACACATTCAATCACATATATAATCGAACAAGCATACAAATGTCATCGACTATATGGTGTATGTGGGTTAACGTTACACACTAAATGTAACATGCATCATAACACAATCATCTAGGTCCCAATGTACAATTGCCATCCCATGGCATGGTTTATGCGGAACGCACCGTGATGCTGAACACATTCGAGCAATTCTTGAAGACATCGTGATGCTGAACACATTCGAGCAATTCTTGAAGAGGTTTCTTTTCAGGCAAAGAAATTCTTGAAGTTGTTGCCAAAGAAATTGCATTTCTATAAAACGTGACATTCTCATATGTTGGTTTATATTCGACATCCAATTAACAACCAAAACCAAATACCCTCAGCCAACCCTTGAACCTATACACACCACCTCACACATCAAACATATCAAAACGCATCAACCATCAAAATGTCAAATACACACATTCAATCAAAGCATTAGCCAAAGTATGCCTATCAGTGAGTGTAATAGATTGCCAATGCCTTATTAAAGATGAATAATCCGCACTTCAACAAATAGCAACACACTTTAACAAAAAGATAAATAAATAAATAAAAACAAAAAAAAAATAAAATAAAACATAAATCTTCCTCTCAATCGATTGTAGTAAAAATTTGTCAAAGGAATCAATACACAACCCTCAAACTTCATCATATCATCGACCATATCCACATCAATTTAAGCAATATTTTGAAAATACACTTGAATCCCGCGATCAAGGCCAAAAAACTCGCACGGTCATTGCCTGTAGATTTGTCTTTCCTAAAAGCCTTTCCAAACGTAATATGATGAATTAGGGTCATAATAGTACACTAATATCATTCATTTGCAACTCATAGAACCTTATGGAACACATTCCTATTGAAATAAGATTTCAAATTCTAAATGAACATTTATAAAATTACACATTAAATAAGTCTTCTAAATAGGACTTATAAATAATTTTGTCAATAATATACGGGTAGAAGGTGTGACAAATCCAATTTTATCCTTAGATTTATTATATCCTCCATAGTAATATTTCTTTTTTGAGAAAAGCTTTACGGGGTGAATAGTTGACTAATTACGGTTGCCCAATTCTAAATGACACGCAATGAGTGAAAATTGATTTTAGGGAGTTTTATAGAAATGCAATTTCTATGCCAACAACTCCAACTTCAACAATTTCTTTACCTGAAAAGAAACCTCGTCAAACAAACTTAACTATGGTTTATCTTTCAAGTGGGTCTCATTTATTTAGGGTTTCTTTAGGTTGGCATTTTTAGTATTTTTTGATTTTTTTTAGAAGCTAATGTATTTGAAAATTTATTAAAAAAAATATTTTTCAATGTAAAAAAAATTAATGTAACAATTTAAGGCTATTTAAAAAGTAACTTTTTAATTTTTTAGTTAAAAATATGAGATAAAAAAATCAAACATTTTGACATGTTACCAAAAAAAAAATAATAATAATACAAAAAACAGAGTGAAAAGAAATAAAATTTTTGCCCTCTTTTATGAGTTTAAAACTTTTAACTTTTTGACTTTTTTAGTGTGTTTTTTTTTTTTTTTGGAGTAAAATAATCTTATCCAAATAGACTTTAAGTTTTTTTTTATTATTTTTTTCTTAAAATTAAATTATTTTTATCATTATCCGCTCACTTAATTCGTGAAATTCATAAGTGAGGTTTTTTTAGTTAATGTGAAAATTCGAACAAAAATATTTTCTTTTAGTGAATTTTTAAAAATAGTTTAGTCGATTAATTTCAGTTTTTAGATGTATCTAAATTTAAAAAAATGGTAAATTACACTGACACCCTTTGAGTTTTTATTTAATACAAATCCCTCCTCATATTTAAAAAATTACATTTTCCTCTCTAAGATTTGTAATTTCATTACAAATTACTCCTGAATTGTTAAAGTCATACCCTAAAATTTTGAAAATGACTATCTTGTCCTTTGTCCTACCATTTCTTCTTCTTTTCATCATGACTATATTCTACAACTTTTCATCATTAAATTCTACATAAACATATTCTTATTGAGCGATAATATACAAATATAAATTTTATATAGAATTTTCAAATACAATGATATAGTTTAATGGTGACCAGTAGCACTCTGTACTTCCTATTATAATGGAATTATATTTGACGCTTTGATTATCTTGATTTTTGAATCTTTTTAGCCGATATTTGAGCCTTGGTTGAGGTGTTACCATCGAGGTTGGGTGAGATTGATTCAAAAACTCCAAATTTGAATAGTTATTATTGAGTAGTCTTTACTCTTTTATTATTTTCTCTCTCCATACTTTGAATCTTGATGTGAGGCTAGAACCATTAGAAAGCTTACTTCCAGAGTTTCAATTTGGACATGAAAACGACTATAAACGGAGTTTGGACGAGCGAGATATACCTATTTACAATTTACAAATCTATGCTGTCAGCATAGTGCGCTCGAGCATAACTTTTGACGCTCGAGCATACGGTGCAGAATCAGATCTTTAAAAGTCACTTTTTGGATCAAACCATTTTGCTTTTCACTCCCTTTTCTCTCTCCTTCCACCATTTTTGTTTTCTCAAGCTTTTTAGGCTTGATTTCATCTATTTCTATACATCTTTGACCTCTAGTTCCATATACCAAAACGTAGAACATGATGTATAGCGATCCCGATTTTGACCCGACCTTTGTTATATTCTGGATTCGGGTTTCGTGGCTTAGTATTGTATCCATATCTTGTTTTTCTCCTTTCACTCTTTGCATTTGAGTTTTGTAACATGTTGGGCGAGTTTAGAACAGGTTGGTTGTTAGTTGGTCTAAATTGTTGTTGCCCAGATTTTGGCTTTTTCGCTCGAGCGAGCCTTCTAGCGCTCGAGCGAGCCTTATGTAATTTACTTCTTCGCTCGAGCGAAGTTTCTTATGCTCGAGCAAGTTTTGAAGTTCTTAGGTTTCCTTCCTAGACGTAGCATTTCTGGGAAGATGAAGTTCTTCGCTCGAGCGAGGCTTCTTGCACTCGAGCGAGGATGTGCATTTGTGAAATACCTGAAGGTTCTACACTCGAGTGACACTTCTTGTGCTCGAGCGAGGTCACTTGTTGTGTCTTGTCGCTTGAATGACCACTCCTTCACTCGAGCGAGGATCGCGTACATCAGTTCGCAGCAAAACAAAATTATATCATTTTTATGATCTTATTTTCCCTAAAACCCTAATCCGGCACTCTCTTTCTCTAAAGTTCTCTCTCTCTCTCTCTCTCTCTCTCTCTCTCTACAAATACTTCAAGATCCAAGCATCTCTCAACCTTAGTCCCTTTGTTAAAGAGTTAGAGCATCTTGTGGGCTTCCTCTTGATCCGAACAAAACTGAATTTGGAGCATTTTTGAAGTTCTTCTGTTTCTCCTTTGGGCTTCTACTCTTGAGATAGGGATATTCTACACATTAATATGATTTTTAACCTAGGTATTTGTTGTTATGTATAAACTGTGGGATTTAGGAAGGTTTTGGTAAAGTTAGGGTTTGGATTCAAAATTGAAAGAGGGGTTTTTATAGTGGGCTCCATGAATATATATATGGGGCATTGAATATGAAGTTATATGGGTTAAAATGATGAAATTTGGACTTGAGATTGATATTTGAAAAGGGAAAAAATTTCCCTAATTTGTGCTCAATAATTATTTTGTATAAATAAAAAAATTGATATGGGAAATGTGTAATTAGGAGGTTATATGAATGAATGGTGTAGTTGGATTTGATAAATCAGTCACCTATGGAAAATTTGATAAATTATCTGTTGATAGATAGTATATCTATTTAGAAATATCTGTTTTGGGCTATCGGTGAAGGTTAGCTATGATTGTTGTAGAAATTGCATGAGGATTAAGTAAATTGAAACTAATCATTTGAATTATGTCATTGAATATGACGGTTTGATTAAACCATTGAATATGTGATTTGGATAGTCGTTGTATATGACAACGTGTTTAAATACATTGTATATGTATCATTGTTTGGAAGGAGATAGGGGATGTACTCCATTGTTTTGGGAGGAGATAGGAGATGGACTCCATTTAAAATTAAGTTGGCTGGGGTGTCTAGGGTGAAAGTCCCGAAATCTTGTGTTTATGGGTGCCGATTTCCTCTGATGAGAATTCCGTAAAATGGCCAAAATAGAAGTGTTGAAGTGATGAATGTATTAAATAGTGAACCATTGAGTTGTAGTCTCAATTTGGATTGATTTGATAATAATGAGCTATACTCATGAATTGATTGGAAATGAATGAATGGAAATAGATTGAGATGTTAATATCAATACTGGATGATTATAGATAGTATGTAAGTTGGTCGCAAATGTTGAACACTTAACTAATGCATATATCTTAGTTAAACTTCATATATTGTGTTAGTATATCTCTACTAGGCTTTGGCTCACCCTACTTGAGAAACCATTTACAGGCACAGGTGACATGCCTTGTCCAAGGGCGTAGCTTAGGAAGACTTAGGAGTTGGAGGCTTCATTTTGTTACTTTTGTGTTTAAATGTTAATTCAAGCCAAGGGCTTTACATGTATAGAGCTTAGGACTCTTTTCTTGTAACCAAGTGATATCTTGGAAAGATGTAAGCCCGTAAGGCGTTTATTTTGTTGTAATCAATTAGTGTTACATGCTGTAATTTCAGAATGAACATTTCTGAATGTATAATGCATGTAATACTACTTTTGTAATACAAACTCTGATAAATGAAGTATACCATTTTATTATGTTCATAGATCTTATGGAATGGATTAATTGTATTATATTTTGTGGACGTCACAACTTGGTATCAGAGCGTACCGGGTTTAAATATTTTGGGTACATGGGAAGTGGTTAGTACCACAATGGGTTTGTCTCACTTGTTAGAGACTTAAGTATGGATGATATGTGGTTATATGACAACATGTTTATGTGACTATATGGGTATGGGATTTAATTTCTAGGATGTTGATCGGGTCCATGGGTTTCTGGAAGTTCTGTTGGAAAGGCACTTGATCACTGCCATTTCTAACTGGAACTCTAGCGACGCCACGGGACGATCATTATCTGGAAACAAAATTCATATGTATTTATGTAATTATGTGCTTATGTGGAGTGAATTACAGTTGTCCATCGTATTAGGACGTGGGTGAATTAGCTTCGGCATATTTGTAAATGTGCTAATGTCTATCGTTACCTTTATTAGGATATCAGGACAAGGTCATGGTGGTAGGCGTGGTAGGCCTAGGAGGCATGAGATACCCATACTGGATGAAATTCCAGCACAAGAGGAAAAGGTTGGTCAGGCCAATATGGTCGAGCCAATAGGTCAACAGGCCATAGGCGCCTTAGCCTACGAAATGGCTGGAGCATCGAGGGAATCTATGGACATTCTCAGAGCTGAGAATCAAGTCCAGGCCCAAGTAACTAAAGTTGGGCCATCCTTTCTGAAGAAGGAGTTCTTCCAGTCGAATTCGGACGAGTTTTTGGGTGATCCTAAGGAGCCACTGAAGGCTGACAAATGGCTAGAGCAGATGACGAAGACATTTGAAATGCTCGGTATCAAAGACGGTGGTTTGAGAGTGACCTTGACATCCTTACAGCTGAAGGGAGACGCGGGTTAATGGTGCAAATATGCACGGGGGCGCATTGGTGGGACTTGGGAAACCTTTGTTGAAGCTTTCCAGGATAAGTACTTACGTGCTACAGTGAGAGAAAAGTTAAGGGATCAGTTTTCTTAGCTCAAACAGTCAAACACACCGGTCGCTGAATTTGAAGCCATATTCACTAGCCTGTCTAGGTTTGCATCGGAGCTGTTGGCGATTGAGGAACGCCGTTGTTTGGAATTTGAGAAGAAACTGTGGACCGGGCTCATGTTTAGAGTGGCTGGATCCATGATTAGGGACTATGGGCACCTTGTGAAGGCTGCAGCCCATCTTGAGACTATCATGTATGCAGAGGAGAAGAGGATGAGGGGCTCCAGGAGGAGTCAGGATGGTTAGGGGGACAGTAAGAGACAAAGGGATTCTAACCCACAGCAGTCCCAAGGAGCGCATTCGAGGTCCACCTTTCTAGTGCCGAGTTCGGGTTCTAGGCGAGGTGGTCAAGGAGACATCACTTGTTTCTGTCACAACCCAAACCCGCCCCTATGGGTTTAGCATCGTAACCGGCCAGTAATCCGTAATTACCAACGGCCTGCTTAACAGTAATAACAATAGTACAAAGTAAGGGGCTAGCGGAAGCTAAACAGTAAATAAAAGATGTCCAATGAGCTGTGAAAATCTGAATGGAAAAAGACTTTTATGAACAAAGCCACATCCATAACCAAAACATATATACATATCAGATATACATAACATCTAGGTTAGGGACCTAATCCCTTCACCATAACTGTACAGTCGAGTCTTAAACATTCGTTACAAAACAGAGACAAAAGGGTGACTCTGGAACACCCCAAAACAACCCTGGCTTGAACAAACTTGGAACCTCGAAGTAAGGCACAATGGTTGGCTTGACAAAACGAGAGCTTAACTTGACACTCCTAGCTTCGGTCCAGTGCCTGTCCACCTACATACGTATATAAACCGTGAGCTAAAGCCCAGTGAATAACAAATACGTAAAGGGGTTGAGAATGAATGTCCTTTCAGTAATTAAAACAGTCATTTGCATCAGTAGATCAGTTATTCAATCAGTGGCTCATATTTCATGCCATATCAGTCAATCAAAAATCACAACAATTATATGTGGTACGTCTAATAGTAAATCAGTACAGTAGGTCTTAATAGACCGAGCAGTCAGTTGATGGCCATCAAACAGTAAACAGTAGTGGTTCCAAACATTGGAGCCGACAGAGATCTCTGTAATAGTAGCAGTAACAGTAACAGTGCAGTAACAGTAAATTGCTATGGATGCCACAAGTACAGTTCGTAAAATAGGACAAACATTCATTCAGTAAACAATGTTATTCCAGAAAGCAGTACAGTCAATTGTTCAGAAAATAATTAGAATTGAATATATCTTTACAACATCGTTACTCACAGATTACTGGGCTATCGACAGGCTAATCAGCGTCCTCGAGTGCCAACACTACACAGTTGCAGAACGAACACAAACTAAGTTACGCACTTGGGATTAATAACTTAGCCCCTATATGGCTTGGTGTGGTTCTATAACTTTATCCTCATTAAGATGCCTTAAACATGGCCTAGAAATGCCTAGGATGGAATGAGGATACAAAAATACACTTTAAAACACTTTTCAAAATTTGCTGAAAACAGGGGTCTCGCCCGAGCGTGGCTTTCCCCGCTCAAGCGGACATGCAAACAAAGAGGCTCCGCTCGAGCGTGACTTCCCTTGCTCGAGCGGACTGCAAACTCATGAAAAAGTACTGGATGCACATTTTTTATGCTCGATGGACGCTCAACCCACGATCGAGCGTGAGACTCAGACCCTCGCTCAAGCGCAGATTACCTCGCTCGAGCGGACTGCAAATCACATGAACTTCTGGGTATATGCATTTCACGCTCGAGCGTGACTATCGACGCTCAAGCGGAAGTACATGTACTCAGAGTGTATGCTCGAGCGTGAAATCCTACGCTCGAGCGTGGATCAAAAATCTGGAATTTCCAGATTGATCCTCAAGCACAAAACTCAACCTCAAAGGCTTCAAATTCGATTTTTTTGTGCTAATTTTCTGGAAAACACTTAGAAACCCATAATACAACATGTTCCAAAGATCATTTTATAAAATCAAGCCCAAAGGTGTGATAATAGAACACAATTTTGAATGAAACTTTATGAACATAGCAAGAACACAACATGCATAAGTTCCTAAGAACTCCAATGCTCCAAAACATAACCAAATGCAAGATTGAGCTCAAAAGCATGGTGAATTTCTAGAATATGACCAAAATATGAACATGCATGTGGAAATTATGGAAATGACCTCAAAACTTAATGACATGGACATGTATGCACACATTGCTTCTCAATACAACATTTTAAACTAATTCTAGACTCTAATCACTAATTCTTCCAAGAACCATGCATGTAACAACTTAAACTCATAATTAAAAGAATGAATTTCCTACCTTAAGTCTTGAATTTTAAGTATGGAAGTCTAATTTTGCAAATCTTCTTCAATTCCTCTAATTTTCCAAGCAACTCTTGATGAAATCAAGTTTTCTTCCAACTCTCTAACTCTCTCATGGTTTTGGTCTTGGAGATGGGTGAGATGATGTATCAAATGCATAAATTAAGTCCCAAACAATGTTTTAGAAAATGGCCCACTCAATGGAAAAACATGTAATTAACTAGGCTCAATCAATTTAACATTAAAAATTCTAATTTAATCATTCCAAATTGAATTTTAATGAAACCTACTATAAAATCACATAAATCCTAATTAGCACATTATACTAATCAATTTCTAAATCGGTCGCCGATAAGGCTTTCAATTCGCAGTTCGAAGTTAAAACATGAACAGATCATTCTATAGCAAACAAATAGAAATGCAATTAAAGCAACACACTCATGCAATCAATTCAGGATTTCATCTTAATCAATTACTTATCATGCTTAATCACAATTTAATGCTAATCAGAGGTGAGGGTTGTCACAGTTTCAAATGTGGTCAATTGGGCCACAAGTCTCCAGCTTGCCCACAAATGGGAGGAGGGCAGCGAACAGCTTCATCGTCGACTCGTTCTCAGGGCCAAAGTAAGGGCAGGGGCCAGTCGTTCACTTGTTATCAATGTGGGCAGGCGGGGCACCTGAAGAGGTTTTGCCTACAGTTGGGTGGCACACCTGGTGCGTCTAGTTCGAAGCAGACATAGAGTCACCAGCCAGCACAGTTAGTATAAGCCTCGAGGGCCAATCAGGGAGCCTCTTCAGCTCAGTCAGTGCAGCAGTCTTATGCTCCGAGGGGTAAGCAGGTAGATTAGAGACCTACGGGGCGCACGTATGCTGTTACAACGTCGGATCTTGTACTGGCTCTATCTGTTGTGAGAGGTAACTTTTTGTTTTGCAACTTGGTTGCTAATATGTTAATTAATATAGGTACATCTCATTCATTTATTTCGTCTGCATTTGCGTCTGTTTTGGGGTTGGAGTTGGCACAGTTAGCATCTCCGATATGTGTCGTGTCACCTGTTGGGGGTGAGATGATTTTGAAACAGGGGTGTCGGGGCTGTGATATAGAGGTCGCCGACCACCGGCTTTCTTTTTCTTTTGTATTGATGGACATGTCTGGTTTTGATGTTATTTTAGGTATGGACTGGTTATCGTCATACCGGACTGTTATAGATCACTACTGTCAGAGGGTTACTGTATGTACCTTGAGCGGTAATTGCTTTTATTTCTTGGGAGACTGGGTGGATAGAGTCTTATCACCGGTGTATGGTTCGCGTGGACGGAGTAAATTTAGTTATCTTCTTGCTAGGTTTTGATTAGTGAGTGTGATAAAGTCCAAGTTAAGTTGCCAAGTGTGGTTTGTGAGTACTCGGATGTCTTTCCCGAGGATCTTGTTAGTTTATGTCACGACCCAAAGCCGCCCCTATGGGTTTAACACCGTAACTGGCCAGTAATCCAAGATTACCAAAGGCCTGCTTAACAGTAATACAGTAATACAGAGTACAGGGGCTGGCGGAAGCCAATACAGTAAATAAACAATGTCCAATGAGCTGTGACAGTCTGTATGCCAAAAAAGACTTTTCATTCAAATATATACAGTCGAACAAAACAGTATGTACATAAATACAATCATTCAGTTCAGGGACCTAATCCCTATTCAATAGTACAGTACAGTAAACAAAACAGTTACAGAGATAGAAGGGGGAACTAAAACACCCCTAAGCCAATACTTGACAGGCTCGGAACCTCGCAGTGAGGCACAGTGGTTGGCTTGACAAAACTGGAGCTTAACCCCGACGCTTCTAGCTGCGGTCAGGTGCCTGCACACCTACATATATATATAAGCAGTGAGCTAAAGCCCAGTGAATAACATAATGAATAAAGGGGTTTAGAATGAATGTCCTTACAGTAGTGAAAACAGTTCATTAATTCAGTATATCAATCATTCAGTCATATGTGGTACATCCATTAGCATAACAGTACAGTAAACAGTAGGTCTTAAAAGACCGGACAGTAAATGATGGCCATCAATCAGTAAACAGTAGTGGTTCCAACAAGGGAACCGGCAGAGATCTCTGTAACAGTAACAGTCAGTAACAGTAGTTGCTAAGGATGCCATAATACAGTTCAGAATAGAGGACATACATACATTCCATTAACAGTATCAATTCAGAAATAGTACAGTTCAATTGTTCGGAAGATAATCATTTTTGAACATATCTTTACACAGTTGTTACTCACAGAGTTTCTGGGCTACAGTAAAGCTAGAGCGCGTCCCCAGTCGCCAACCCTACACAGTTACAGATTGAACACACACTAAGCTACACAGTTGGGAAAGATAATAACTTAATCCCTAATTTGCCTCGGTGTGGTTCTACATCTATATCCTCATTAAGATGCCTTAAACTAAGCCTAATAATGCCTAGGATGAGATGAGGATGCAAAGATGCACTTTAAAAGCACGTTCAGAATTTTCAGAAAACAGGGGTCACGCTCGAGCGTAGGTTTCTCCGCTCAAGCGGACTTGCAGACAAGGGTTTCTGCTCAAGCATAGACTTACCCGCTCGAGCGTTTTGCAAAACAGTCAAAAGTGCTAGATAGGTGAAAATCACGCTCGATTGGGCGCTCGACACCCGCTCGAGCATGTGACACAATGTCCCGCTCGAGCGTCAATTATTCTGCTCGAGCGGACTTCAAAACAGAACAAAATGCTGGGAGCACGATTTCCACGCTCGAGCGCCAGTCACCCCGCTCGAGCGTGAGTCCAAATTCTGGAAATTCCAGGTTTGAACCTCAAGCTCAAAACCAAGTTTTAAAACATAAATTTCTATCCTCTTGGGCCAATTTTCCAGAAAACATCCCAGAACTCATAGTTTAACATGATTCCAAAGCTCAATTGTAAAATCAAAGCCCAAGGTTGTTTCAAACAACTTAATTTCAAACCAATCTTCAAGAATATGAAGAACATGCAACATGCATGAACTTAAATCATTCCAAAGCTTTAAATACAAGCTCAAATGATCTAACTCTTACAAAAACAAGATGAAATCATGGTTTATGATCAAAACATGGACATGCATGTGACAATTTGCCATGAAAACAACTTAAAATTCATCAATACAACCATGCATGCATGAAGTAAGTTATAATTCAACATGTGAAGCTATTTCATGACTTAATCCACTAAATTTGACAAGAATCATGTAAGAACAAGTTCAATTCACAAACAAGAGGGTAATTACACTACCTTAGGTCTTGAATTAGAGATACGGAGGCTCAATGTTGCAAGTTTCCTACAATATCCTCAAGATTCCAAGCAAATCCCTCAAGAATACATCAACTCTCTCTCACTCTCTATCTTGGTCGGTTGGCTTCTCAAATGTGGCTGAACAAATGTGTGTCTAAGTGTAATAAGGCTCAACATGTTGAGGTAGTGGCCACTAAAGATGGCAAAATAGTAATTAAGTCTAAGTTGTGAAATTATCAATAATTACCTAATTTAATCATACCAAATCACATTTTAACTAAATATGCCATAAAATCACATTAATTCTAAGGATCACAAATCATCAATCAATTTCAGATTCGGCCGCCGATAAGGCCTTCAATTCGCAATTTAAACACAAGGGCATGAACAGATAAGCATACAGTCAACAGATAGACATACAATTAAACAGATATACTTAATCAACTCAGTTCCAGATTTCAATCAATCAGTTCAGTACTTTAATCAATTCAGTTACCAATCATAATCGGTCTCAGTTTAGCAGTAATCAGTAGTTAATCAGTAAACAGTGACGAGGGTTGTTACAGTCTCCCCTCCTTAAAAAGAGTTTAGTCCTCTAAACTCGAGTTACCTTCGTTTTGGAAGAAAACAGGATTCACTGGAAACAGTTCAGGATATCTTTTAGCCATGTCATCTTCCCTTTCCCAAGTGGCATACACGCCACCATGGTTTTGCCAGTCAACTTTTACTAACGGGATCTCTTTGTTTCTCAACTTCTTGATCCGTCTGTTTACAATCTGAATAGGTCGTTCCTCGTAAGTGTAGTTACCACTCAGCACTACATGAGTAGGCTCTATTACATGGAAAGGATCCCGGAGGTAGTCCCTTAACATAGAAATATGGAAGACGTTGTGCATATGCTCCATTTCAGGAGGAAGCGCAACTTGATACGCCACCAGATTGATTTTCTCAATAATTTCATATGGTCTGACGTATCTTAGCGCTAACTTGCCTTTGACTCCAAAACGAGTCTGGCCTTTCATCGGTGTCACTTTCACAAACACGTGATCACCCACTTCATATTCTCTATCCTGTCTCCTGACATCAGCATAACTTTTCTGTCTGCTCTGTGTGGTTTTCAGTCTCTGTTGTATCAGTTTCACTTTCTCAGTCATTTCGTATACAATCTCGGGCCCAAGCAAAGGCCCATCTCCAACTTCTGCCCAGCAAATCAGAGATCTACATTTTCTGCCATACAATGCCTCGAAGGGCACCATACCAATACTTGAATGATAGTTGTTGTTGTAGGCAAATTCAGCTAAGGGCAAATGACTTTCCAAGTTTCCCTGAAAACCAAGGACACACATTCTCAGTAAATCCTCCAGAGTCTGGATAGTCCTTTCTGACTGGCCATCGGTCTGAGGATGATAAGCACTACTCAGTCTCAATTCAGTACCCAATGCAGTCTGTAAGCTTTGCCAAAATCTCGATGTAAACTTCGAATCCCTGTCAGAAACAATGGACATAGACACTCCATGCAGTCTAATGATTTCATCAATATAGAGTATAGCCAATTTGTCCCCATTATAAATCGTCTTAACAGGTAAGAAGTGAGCAGATTTAGTCAGTCTATCAACAATAACCCAAATTGAGTCCAAACCTTTACTGGAGCGAGGCAATCCCACAATAAAATCCAGGGTGATATGTTCCCGTTTTCACTCCGGTATGGGTAAGGGCTGCAATAAGCCTGCGGGTCGTTGATGTTCGGCTTTAACTTGTTGGCAATGAAGACATTTTGCCACAAAATCAGCAATCTCTTTCTTCATTCCCGGCCACCAGAAATTCAGTTTCAGATCTTGGTACATTTTCGTATTCCCTGGATGGATAGAAAATTTCGAATTGTGGCCCTCTTGCAGAACTCTTCTTTTCAATTCAGTATCATTTGGTACACATAGTCTTTCTTGAAATTTCAGTACATTATTTTCAAATTTGAAACCCGGTCTTGGTTTAGTTTCCTTTTCTTCGATGATCCTCTTCAAGAAGTCATCCAGTTGCTGTTTCTCTTTAATCTCTTCAATCAGTGCTGGTTGAGCAGAAATAGCAGCTATTGTTCCACCTTGTTCTCATAAAACGATTTCAATTTCAGATTTTTCAAGGTCACAAAGCAATTCCTTTTGCTCGGTAAGCAAACAGGCTAAATTTCCAATCGATTTCCGGCTCAGTACATCGGCAACGGTATTGGCTTTTCCCGGATGGTACAAAATCTGTAGGTCATAGTCTTTAATCAGTTCTAGCCATCTCCGCTGTCTCATGTTCAGTTCTTTCTGCGTGAAGAAATATTTCAAACTCTTGTGGTCAGTGTATACTTCACATGTCGCCCCATACAGATAGTGGCGCCAGATTTTCAGTGCAAATACTACTGCAGCAAGTTCCAGATCATGGGTCGGGTAGTTCTTTTCGTGCGGTCTCAGTTGTCGGGAAGCATAAGCAATAACTCTCCCATTCTGCATTAAAACACATCCCAAACCCTTATGAGAAGCATCACTAAATACAGTATAACCATCCGTACCTGAAGGTAGGGTAAGAACCGGTGCAGTCACAAGTCAAGTTTTCAATTCTTGGAATGCTGATTCCCTTTGGTCAGTCCAGTCAAATGATATCCCCTTCTGAGTTAACTGAGTCAACGGTAAGGCAGTTTTGGAGAAATCTTTGACAAATCTTCTGTAATACCCGGCTAGTCCCCAAAAGCTTCGGACTTCTGTCACATTTGTTGGTCTAGGCCAGTTTACTACAGCTTCAATTTTCTGTGGATCAATAGAAATTCCATCTTTGCTAACAATATGCCCCAAAAACATAACATGATCAAGCCAAAATTCGCATTTAGACAGTTTAGCATAAAGTTTCTGTTCTCTTAGGGTTTGTAGGGCAAGTCTCAAATGATGTTCATGCTCTTCTATACTTTTGGAGTAAATCAGTATGTCATCAATGAATACTACAATAAAGTCATCAAGGTATGGTTTAAAGATTCTGTTCATGAGGTCCATAAATGCAGCAGATGCATTGGTAACTCCGAAGGGCATAACTAAAAATTCGTAATGTCCATACCTCGTTTGAAAAGCAGTTTTGTCAATGTCTTCTGGTTTAACTTTCAACTGATGGTATCCTGATCTGAGGTCGATCTTAGAGAACACTTGAGCACCCTGTAACTGATCAAATAATTCATCAATACGTGGCAATGGGTATTTATTTTTCACAGTGACCTTGTTCAGTTCACGATAGTCAATACACAGTCTCAGTGAGCCGTCTTTCTTCTTCACAAATAAAACAGGAGCGCCCCATGGCGAAGTGCTAGGCCTGATGAACTTCTTATCTAGCAGTTCTTGTAGTTGCACTTTCAATTCTTTTAGTTCAGTTGGAGCCATTCGGTAAGGAGCTTTAGATACTGGCTGCGTTCCCGGAATCACATCAACGGTAAATTCAATCTCCCTGTCAATCAAATCCCCGGGCAAATTATCTAGAAATACATCTGGGAATTCTCTGACTATAGGAATACTGTTCACGTTAGCATTATCATCAGTAGGTATAGTCAATACACAACACAGATATCCCTTACACCCCTTTCTAATCAATTTAACAGCTTTCACAGATGAAATCAAATACAGAGGAGGTACTACCCCAACCCCATTAAACACAAATTCGGGTAAACCCGGTGGACAGAAAACTACTTGTTTCGTTACACAGTCTATGGTAGCATGGTATTTCGTTAACCAGTCCATTCCCAATATTACATCAAAATGATCAATGTTCAGAGGCAGTAAGTCAATAAACAAATGTGCATCTCCAACAATAATTTCACAAGCAAGGTACATATATGCACAGGTCATAGATTCCCCAATGGGTGATGATACAACTAACAGATAATTCATGGGTTCTAATGGTCTATTCAGTTTTCGCGAAAAAGCATGCGACACATATGAATGCGTAGACCCCGAATCAATCAATACATAAGAATTTTGAGTACAAATAGAGAGAATACCTAACACAACGATCTCGGTATTCTGCACGTCTCCCGATACTAGGGCGAACACTCGGCCCTGCCTCATGGACTCTTTCCCAGTAGCTTTGGGGTTCGGTTTTCGTGCAACAGTTGATGCTGCTACGCTTGGTGCAGCTTTACTATTGGCTTGTGGTGCAGAGGGGCAGTCTTTAACCATGTGGCCCACCTTGCTACACCTGTAACAGGCTCTAGATATTTTATAACAGACCCCTTTGTGCTTCTTGCCACACTCAGAACAGGGTGGTATGAAACCACTCCCTTGGCTGGGGCTAGTTGTTGACCCCGTATTCGGTTTCTTGTTCAATGGGTTATGCTTGCCTTTCTTGAATTTAAAACCCTGCCTTTTACCACGCCATTCAGATGCTGGTGTTTCAGTTTTCAGTGCTTCGATGTTCGATTCAGCCATCAAGGCTCGGTCAAGAACATTTACATAGTTCAGTAATTTCAGAACATTTATTCTGTCCAGTATTGCAACATTAAGGCCGCCTCAAACTTTTTGGCCTTCTCATAATCAGTGTCCACCATATGTGGTGCATAACGGGCAAGTTCAGTAAATTTTGTTTCATATTCAGTAACGGACATCGTGCCTTGTCTCAGCTGTTCAAATTCAGTCACCTTTCTGTCCCTAACACACTGAGGGAAATACTTTTCAAAGAAGGCTCCTTTAAATTGAGCCCAAGTCATCACAGTATTGTCATTACGGATAAGCATCCACCAGCTTCTAGCTTCTTCTTGCAGAGTAAATGTGGCCAATAGCACTTTATGTGCTTCGGAGCACGGAAAGACCTCAAACAATTTTTCTGTCTCGAGAACCCATGCTTCAGCTTTTAACGGTTCAAGGCCTCCCTGGAAGGATGGCAGTTTCATTTTGCTGAACTTATGGGTGAGAGCAATTATGTCCTCGTCATTAACATTTACACTCTACTCCGGTTGTACCGGAGGAGGAGGTGGGGGCTGTGGATTCTGTTGTTGATCTAGTCTCTTAGTTATTAATTCCATCATTTTTTTCAGTCTTGCCATTCTTGCCTCAGAGGATGAGGATTCAGATTCATTTGCAGTTCTCGCATTATCCATTTCACTATAGGCAGTTATAGCAGTTATCAACATAGGCAGTTATCAACATGGGCAGTCATTTGTTTAAACAGATTAACACATTAGCATACATTCAATCATGTCATAGCCACACACATTTATCATGCATGCTCATGTAATGCCCTAATCACTTTTTTAGGACACCCTATAGCTCATTTGGACACGTGTGTGCGGTAGAACTCGTGGTAAGTATTGCTCTGATACCACTCTGTCACGACCCAAACCCGCCCCTATGGGTTTAGCACCGTAATCGGCCAGTAATCCAAGATTATCGAAGGCCTGCTTAACAGTAATACAATAATACAAAGTACAGGGGCTGGCGGAAGCCAATACAGTAAATAAAAATGTCCAATGAGCTGTGACAGTCTGTATGCCAAAAAAGAATTTTCATTCAAATATATACAGTCGAACAAAACAGTATGTACATAAATACAATCATTCAGTTCAGGGACCTAATCCCTATTCAACAGTACAGTATAGTAAACAAAACAGTTACAGAGACAGAAGGGGGAACTAAAACACCCCTAAGCCAATACTTGACATGCTCGGAACCTCGCAGTGAGGCACAGTGGTTGGCTTGACAAAACTGGAGCTTAACCCCGACGCTTCTAGCCGCGGTCAGGTGCCTGCACACCTATATATATATATATATATATATAAGCAGTGAGCTAAAGCCCAGTGAATAACATAATGCGTAAAGGGGTTTAGAATGAATGTCCTTACAGTAATGAAAATAGTTCATTAATTCAGTATATCAATCATTCAGTCATATGTGGTACATCCATTAGCATAACAGTACAGTAAACAACAGGTCTTAAAAGACCGGACAGTAAATGATGGCCATCAATCAGTAAACAGTAGTGGTTCCAACAAGGGAACCGACAGATATCTCTGTAACAGTAACAGTCAGTAACAGTAGTTGCTAAGGATGCCACAATACAGTTCAGAATAGAGGACATACATTTATTCCATTAACAGTATCAATTCAGAAACAGTACAGTTTAATTGTTCGGAAGATAATCATTTTTGAACATATCTTTACACAGTTGTTACTCACAGAGTTTCTGGGCTACAGTAAAGCTAGAGCGTGTCCCCTGTCGCCAACCCTACACAGTTACAGATTGAACACACACCAAGCTACACAGTTGGGAAAGATAATAACTTAATCCCTAATTTACCTCGGTGTGGTTCTACATCTATATCCTCATTAAGATGCCTTAAACTAGGCCTAATAATGCCTAGGATGAGATGAGGATGCAAAGATGCACTTTAAAAGCACATTCAGAATTTTCAGAAAACAGGGGTCACGCTCGAGTGTAGGTTTCTCCGCTCGAGCAAACTTGCAGACAAGGGTTTCCGCTCAAGCGTAGACTTACCCGCTCGAGCGTTCTGCAAAACAGTCAAAAGTGCTAGATAGGTGAAAATCACGCTCGATTGGGCGCTCGACACCCGCTCGAGCATGTGACACAATGTCCCGTTCGAGCGTCAATTATTCCGCTCGAGTGGACTTCAAAACAGAACAAAATGCTGGGAGCACGATTTCCACGCTCGAGCGCCAGTCACCCCGCTCGAGCGTGAGTCCAAATTCTGGAAATTCCAGGTTTTAACCTCAAGCTCAAAACCAAGTTTTAAAACATAAATTTCGATCCTCTTGGGCCAATTTTCTAGAAAACATTCCATAACTCATAGTTTAACATAATTCCAAAGCTCAATTGTAAAATCAAAGCCCAATGGTGTTTCAAACAACTCAATTTCAAACCAATCTTCAATAATATGAAGAACATGCAACATGCACGAACTTAAATCATTCCAAAGCTTTAAATACAAGCTCAAATGAGCTAACTCTTACAAAAACAAGATGAAATCATGGTTTATGATCAAAACATGGACATGCATGTGACAATTTGCCATGAAAACAACTTAAAATTCATCAATACAACCATGCATGCATGAAGTAAGTTATAATTCAACATGTGAAGCTATTTCATGACTTAATCCACTAAATTTGACAAGAATCATGTAAGAACAAGTTCAATTCACAAACAAGAGGGTAATTACACTACCTTAGGTCTTGAATTAGAGGTATAAAGGCTCAATGTTGCAAGTTTCCTACAATATCCTCAAGATTCCAAGCAAATCCCTTAAGAATACATCAACTCTCTCTCACTCTCTATCTTGGTCGGTTGGTTTCTCAAATGTGGCTGAACAAATGTGTGTCTAAGTGTAATAAGGCTCAACACGTTGAGGTAGTGGCCACTAAAGATGGCAAAATAGTAATTAAGTCTAAGTTGTGCAATTATCAATAATTACCTAATTTAATCATACTAAATCACATTTCAACTAAATATGCCATAAAATCACATTAATTCTAAGGATCACAAATCATCAATCAATTTCAAATTCGGTCGCCGATAAGGCCTTTAATTCGCAATTTAAACATAAGGGCATGAACAGATAAGCATACAGTCAACAGATAGACATACAATTAAACAGATATACTTAATCAACTCAGTTCCAGATTTCAATCAATCAGTTCAGTACTTCAATCAATTCAGTTACCAATCATAATCGGTCTCAGTTTAGCAGTAATCAGTAGTTAATCAGTAAACAGTGACGAGGGTTGTTACAGTTTACCACCTCACCGAGAAATCGAGTTCTCTATTGATTTAGTACCTGTTACAGCACCAATTTCTATGGCATCGTATCGGTTTGCGCCAGCTGAGTTTTGTGAGTTGAAGGTTTAACTCTAGAAACTACTAGATAAGGGCTTCATTCACCCTAGTATTTCGCCTTGGGGAGCACCGGCTCTCTTTGCTAAAAAGAAAGATGGAGCCTTACGACTTTGTATTGCTTACCGAAAGTTGAACCGGGTTACAGTTAAGAACAAGTATCCAATGCCACGTATAGATGACCTGTTTGATCAGTTAAAAATGTCTCGTTGTTTCTCTAAGATAGAACTGAGATCAGGTTATCACCAGTTGAGGGTCGAGGAGGAGGATATCCCAAAGACGGCATTCTGTACACGGTATGGCCACTATGAGTTTCTTGTGATGCCTTTTAGGCTAACCAATGCCCCAGCTGTGTTTATGGACTTGATGAACCAAATCTTTCGAGAATTCTTAGACCATTTTGTGGTCATCTTTGTGGACGATATTCTGATTTACTCACCCTCTGAGGAGGAGCACAAGGAACACTTGCAAGTGGTGCTTGAGTTGCTTAGAGCCCATAAGTTATATGCTAAGTTCGGGAAGTGTGAGTTTTGGCTAAAAGAGGTTAAGTTCCTAGGCCATGTAGTATCCGGGAAAGGGGTGATTGTAGATTCATCCAAAATTAAGATAGTGCAGGATTGGGCACAACATAAGAATGCTTTCGAGATTCGTAGTTTCTTGGGGTTGGCCGGGTATTACCGCCGGTTTGTGAAGGATTTTTCCAGATTAATTTCGCCTTTGACTAGATTGACGAGGAAATTAGTCAAATTTGTGTGGAGTGAGACTTGTGAAAAGTCATTTCAAGAGCTTAAGGTTAGACTTACCAACGCTCCAGTCTTGATTATTCTAGAGAGGGATTTTGTCACGATCTGCTCACCTTACCCAAGGGTTAAGCATC
This sequence comes from Camellia sinensis, assembly GCF_055761805.1. Taxonomy (NCBI): domain Eukaryota; kingdom Viridiplantae; phylum Streptophyta; class Magnoliopsida; order Ericales; family Theaceae; genus Camellia; species Camellia sinensis. The sequence continues at coordinate 217,670,529 of NC_138961.1, forward strand.
GTGATGGCCAGTAACTGAAGTTACCTCCGGCCAATTCTTGAACAAATTAATAAACGCGAGTAGAAGTAATATTTGAGGGTACCAAAATAATCATCGAAACTTTTATTTTTATTACAAAGTTTATTGACCAAAAAGGCCGATATTTACATAGAAAAATATCATAAAAGTGTTGTGTGTGACTATTCCGCAGCCCCGCGTCTAAGACTTTCTAAAAGCTATTTCTGAATTGCATTATTTCCTAAAAATTGGTAAACAGTTATAAACACATGGCAGAGTGAGAAATATTATACCAAGAGTATAAGGGATACAAAATAACTATGGATAGTTATGTAACTAAAATATTTAAGATAACTTAGTCTGAACAAATAATCATTTAAGTAGCAAAATTGAGATTATGTAAATAAATAACCATAACCACGGTACAGAACAGAACAGAACAGAGGTCACAGGAGTGACAATCAGAACAGAGGTATAGATCCAAGGGGTGGCTCGTACGGATTATAGAGGTGGCTCCCACAATAGTGTGGCACTTATCTCCGCACAGCACTTTGCTCCGCACAGAATAGAGGTCAATAGATCAATGACAATAAAGGGCCACAAGGTGACCAAACAGAGGCTAATGGTTATTTAAGTCCCCCAAGGCATGAGACTCCCATAGTGTTACTTACAAAACATAATTGTATATAAGGTCATAGTCAAATAATCATTAAAAGTTAAACAAACATATCCATGGGTTTCATTTTAAGCAAATAGGGTACAGGAAATAATCCACATAATCGAAATATTAATATAATTTATAATAATTTATAAAACATAACTTGTATAAGATAAATATGGTAAGTCAAAACATACGTAAAATATATTATGGTGACTCAAGGTATAATATAACTCACCTTTATATTAATCCTTTACCTTTACTTCTTTGTTCACCGACATTCTCCATTTTTACTGGCGAACCACGCCTTCCTTATGTCTCACTTCTTCTTGAAGCCTCCTTTTTATAGGTGTTTTCCAGCCCCTTTCTCTCCATTTTCCTTTCCCTCCAAGGAAACACCACGTGGCCTTCCCTTGGCATGCTTATCCTTACAAATAAACATCTTGATCCTTTCTTTTATTTTTATTTTTTTCTTTATTTATTTTTTTATAATATATAATTCCTAATTTAATTACACTTCTCATATATCCATAACATTCAATATTTTATTTTACTGTTACAGAATATTTATTTAAACATTTAGGATTTTTCTCATTTATAATAAAATTTAAGGGACAACTTAAATTTTCGGGTTGTTACAGATTTGGGCTATTCGGTGTATTGTGATGCCTCACGAGAAGGTTTAGGTTTTGTGTTAATGCAGGAAGGGAAAATAGTAGCCTGTGGCTTACGGCAGTTGAAAACATACGAGAGGAATTACCCTACCCACGACTTAGAGTTGGCAGCAGTGATTTTTGCCTTGAAGATTTGGAGGCATTATCTATATAGCAAGAGATTTGAGGTGTTTTCTTATCATAAGAGTCTGAAATATCTATTTACACAGAAGGACTTGAATTTGAGGCAGAGAAGATGGATGGAGTTCATAGAAGATTATGACTTCGAGTTGCATTACCATCTGGAGAAGGCCAATGTGGTGGCCGACGCTTTGAGTAGGAAATCTGTCAGTAATGTAGCTTGTATTGCTATCCGGGAATGGGAGATGTTGGGTACTCTTGGGGAGTTTGACTTACGTCTGGGCGAGTCTGTTGTGTCTGCAGCCTTATTTTCAGTAGTTGCACAACGGACACTTGTGAACCGAGTGTTATAAGCACAGAAGGGTGACCTTGAGGTAGAACCCTCCGGGAGAAGATCTCCAATGGGAAGGTAGATAAGGGTTTGACTGTGTATCTCGACCTGAGTGTGAGATACCGTGACCGTTTATTTGTGCCAGAGTCTTGCCAAGAGGAAGTACTCCGAGAGTTTCACCATTCACATCTGGCGGTGCATCCGAGAGGCACAAAGATGTATCATGATCTAAGTCACTAGTTTTGGTGGAGAGGTATGAAGAAAGATGTGGTTGTGTTTGTATCGAAGTGCCTTACGTAAGTGAAAGCCGAACATCAGAGGTCAGCGGGTTTGCCTATAGCTAAGTGGAAGTGGGAGCATATCACGATGGATTTTGTTGTAGGCCTTCCAAGGACTTAACGGGGTAGTGATGCCATTTGGGTAGTAGTTGACCGGTTGACCAAGTCGATATATTTTATTCCTATACATGTAAGAGATTCAGTAGATTACCTTACTGACTTATATATTCGGGACATAGTGAGGTTGCACGGGGTCCCTGTGACGATTGTTTCGGATAGAGATCCGCGTTTCACTGCTCAATTGTGGCAGAGTTTGCAGAGTGCCTTAGATACTAGATTGACCTTTAGTACTGCTTACCATCCTCAAACTGATGGGCAACCCGAGCTTACTATCCAAATTCTTGAGGATATGCTTAGAGGCTGTGTCCTTGATTTTAAGGGTTCATGGGAGAGACACTTACCCTTAGTGGAGTTTGCCTACAATAACAGTTTTCAATCGAGTATTGACATGGCACTGTTTGAGGCCTTATATGACCGACCGTGTAGATCTCCAGTGTGTTGGGCCGAGGTGGGTGATGCACCTTTGTTGGGTCCAGAATTGGTTCGAGAAACAACGGAGAAAGTGGCACTTATACATAAAAGGTTGGTTACAGCTCAGAGTCGCCAAAAGAGTTATGCCAACCGTAGGAGGAAACCTTTGTCATTTGAAGTGGGTGATCATGTCTTTTTGAAAATATCACCTAGACGGGATTTGATGAGATTTGAGAAGAGTGGGAAGTTATCCCCTCGGTTTATTAGCCCTTTTGAGATCCTTGAGCAGATTTGGGAGCTTGCCTATCATTTGGCGTTGTCGCCACAGCTTTCCAGAGTGTATGACGTGTTTCATATTAGTATGCTTCGGAAGTATGAGCTGGATCCATCGCATGTGTTGGATTGGACCGACTTAGAGGTAGACGAGAATGCCTCGTATGAGGAGAGACCGGTAAGAGTCTTGGATAGGAGGGACCAAATCTTGCAAGGGAAGACAATTCCCTTGGTCAAAGTATTGCGGAAACATCACGGGGTTGAGGAAGTAACTTGGGAGCATGAATTAGAAGTCCAAGAGAAATATCCGGATTTATTTTTTGATGTTTGAGTATATGTTGAAATTTTAGTTTTGTTTATGAACTATAAAAACATTGTATATGTTTTGGATTATGAAAGCATTGTAAATGTTGAATATGTTCCGGAAATGCAAGTTTAATTTGAACATTGTATATGTTGTTTAAGTTTTGGAAATGTAAACTTGTCATAAACGTTGAATATGTTTTGGAGACATGAGATATATGTATTGAAATTAGTTAAATTTCGGAAGATGTATATTGGTAATATATGTTGAGCGATATGCTGTGGATTTGTTCTCTTGTGAAGAGATTGAATGACCAGTGGGTGGGTCGTGATGATAAGAATTGAATTGTGAAAAATTGGGTAATCAAGGTTCTAGAAACTTGTACTAAAATTTTGGGAACGAAATTCTTTAAGGGAGGGAGGTTATAGCGATCCCGGTTTTGACCTGACCTTTGTTATATTCTGAATTCGGATTTCGTGGCTTAGTATTGTATCCATGTCTTGTTTTTCTCCTTTGACACTTTGCATTTGAGTTTTGGAACATGTTGGGCAAGTTTGGAACAGGTTGGTTGTTAGTTGGTCTAAATTGTTGTTGCCCAGATTTTGGCTTTTTCACTTGAGCGAGGCTTCTTGCGCTCAAGTGAGCCTTGTGTAATTTGCATCTTCTCTCAAGCGAGGTTTCTTATGCATGATCGAGTTTTGAGAGTTCTCAGGTTTCCTTCCCAAACGCAGTATTTTTGGAAAGATGAAGTTCTTCGTTCGAGCGAGGCTTCTTGCGCTCGAACGAGGGTGTGCGTCTGTGAAATACCTGAAGGTATTTATTCTACGCTCAAGCGACACTTCTTGTGGTTGAGCGAGGTCACTTGTTGTGTCTGGTCGCTCGAGCGAGGATCGCGTATATCAGTTCATAGTAGAGCAAAATTATATCATTTTTATGATCTTCTTTTTCCCTAAAACCCTAATCTGGCACTCTCTTTCTTTAAAGTTCTCTCTCTCTCTCTCTCTCTCTCTCTCTCTCTCTCTCTCTCTACAAATACTTCAAGATCCAAGCATCTCTCAACCTTAGTCCCTTTGTTAAAGAGTTAGAGCATCTTGTGGGCTTCCACTTGATTCGAACAAAACCAAATTTGGAGCATTTTTGAAGATCTTCCTTTTCTCCTTTGGGCCTCTACTCTTGAGGTAGGGATATTCTACACATTAATATTGTTTTCAACCTAGGTATTTGTTGTTATGTATAAATTATGGGATTTAGGAAGGTTTTGGTAAAGTTAGGGTTTGGATTCAAAATTGAAAGAGGGGTTTTTATAGTAGGCTCCATGAATATATATATATATATATATATATGTGTGTGTGTGTGTGTGTGTGTGTGTGTGTGTGTGTGTGTGGTATTGAATATGAAGTTATATGGGTTAAAATGATGAAATTTGGACTTGAGATTGATATTTGAAAAGAGAGGAAAATTGCCTAATTTGTGCTCAATAATTGTTTTGTATAAATAATGAAATTGATATGGGAAATGTGTAATTGGGAGGTTATATGAATGAATGGTGTAATTGGATTTGATAAATCAGTCACCTATGGAAAATTTGATAAATTATCTGTTGATAGATAGTATATCTGTTTAGAAATATCTATTTTGGGCTATCGGTGGAGGATAGTTGTGATTGTTGTAGAAACTACACGAGGATTAAATAAATTGAAACTAATCATTTGAATTATGTCATTGAATATGACGGTTTGATTAAACCATTAAATATGTGATTTGGATAGTCATTGTTTATGACAACGTGTTTAAATACATTGTATATGTATCTTTGTTTGGGAAGAGATAAGGGATGTACTCCATTGTTTTGGGAGGAGATAAAGGATGTACTCCATTTAAAATTAAGCTGGCCGGAGTGTCCAAGGTGAAAGTCCCAAAATCTTGTGTATATGGGTGCCAATTCCCTCGGATGAGAATTCCGTAAAATGGCCAAAATAGAAGTGTTGGAGTGATGGTGAACCATTGAGTTGTAGTCTCAATTTGGGTTGATTTGATAATAATGAACTATACTCATGAATTGATTGGAAATGAATGAATGAAATAGATTGAGATGTTAATATCAATACCGGATGATCATGGATAGTATGTAAGTTGGTCACGAATGTTGAACGCTTAACTGATGCATATATCTTAGTTAAACTTCATATATTGTGTTAGTATATCTCTACTGGGTTTTGGCTCACCCTACTTGGGAAACCATTTTCAAGCACAGGTGACATGCCTCCTCCAAGGGCGTAGCTTGGGAGGAATTAGGAGTTGGAGGCTTCGTTTTGCTACTTTTGTGTTTAAATGTTAATTCAAGCCAAGGGCTTTACATGTATAGAGCTTAGGACTCTTTTGTTATAAGCAAGTGATATCTTGAAAAGATGTAAACCCGTAGGACGTTTATTTTATTGTAATCAATTAGTGTTACATGCTGTAGTTTCAGAATGAACATTTATAAATGTATAATGCATGTAATACTCCTTTTGTAATACAAACTCTAATGAATAAAGTATACCATTTTATTATGTTCATAGATCATATGGAATGGATTCCTTGTATTATATTTTGGGGGCATGACATCTTGTTTGTTTAAACAAGTCTTTGTTTATTTTGCAAATAGGGTTAAGTCCCTTTTGCCTAATCTGTATATATATGATGACGTAAGGATGATGTGTAGATATGTATATAAAAAGTTTAAAATTTTTCTGTCTCATATAAGTCTGCACAGCTCAATTGATGTTGTATATTCGTTATTTGCTTCCGCTAACCCCTAATATTATGTTATTATTTCTCAGAGGCCTTCGGTAATCGCAAGATTACTGGTCGGTTACGATGCTAAACTCATAGTGGCGGGTTTGGGTCATGACAATATTATATATATATATATATATATGTATTGCATTCATGATCATTTACACTGGTGGAGCATATTTAGTTTTTGAAATATTTCCTACTGGACTTTCTGCTCATCCTATGTGGCTGAAAATATTTTTCAGGTATGCTTATACGGACGTGGACTGAGACATTGAAGTTGTGTTTGGAACCATGTAGGGTAGTTCCTTTATTTGTCGGCCAATAGCTATTTATATATTTGTTGGTCGTGTGCCATTCTTGTAAGGGTTACACCCTTTATATATGATGTAAGCCTTTGGGCATCTTAATTTGATTCGTAACATCTTTGTATGTTTTGTTTCATAGCACCCATTTAACTTAGATGTTGTATCTAAGAATGTATAAAAATTGAAATAACACATGTACTATGTGATTATTTTATATACATCTGCACGAGTGTTGTTAGTGATTGTCTATCGTTAGATAGTTTACTCACGTAGGCCGAGCCTCGTAAATCCGGGGCATGACATAACCTTTCACTTTAAAACAAAACATCCACAAACATGATTTATATTTACAACAATATCACTATCACAACATCTGCATATGATATTTTTTGTATAACTTTTTATATCATAATTTTTTATTTTTATCTCCACCAATATACCTAGATTGGATCAATTTAATCTAGATGTATTTAAAAAGTAGTATAAAATTTGTCCAATTTTTTTTTAAAAAAAGTCCATTGAATACAACCAAAATAAGATAATGTATTGAATTTTTATATTTTTTTTATAAAAAAAAAATTGTATTGGGTGAATTTAAAAAAAAAAGAATTACAAAATATTATACTTCTTTCGTATACCTAGATTAGGTGCATTTAAATATTAAAAAAATTCAGTAAAAATAAAAATAAAAAGATGAAAAATAAAAAATAAAAAATAAAAAAACTCAATTTTTTGTATAAGTTAAACCAAAGAAGATGATTGTTATTTCCCTTCAAATGACATGAATAAAATATATGTGTTATTTTATTGTTTTATATGTATAAGGTTAAGGGACAAATATGTTATTTTAATCTAACATAAGGAGTAAGTATAATTTTTTAAATGTGAGGAGATCTGTATTAAGCAGAAATCTCAAGAAGTTTCTGTGTAATTTATCCTTTAAATTTAAAAAATAAAAAAGGAATAAAATATGGAAAAAACCATTAAAATACATAAAAATTTGTGTACAATAACTTTCTAAAAATCAAATCAAACAGAATAATATGTTAGAAGATTTGTATTTTCAAATTTTAAATTTATTGCAATAATAACTTGTGCAGTGTAAGGGTTTAAAATTGTTTTTTTTAAATTAAATAAAACAAAATAATTTATCAAAAAATTATAATTTAATAATTTAAATTTATCATAATAATAATTCGTGTCACGGATATTCCACACTAGTGTATATATATATATATATATATATATGTGGTAGTATGTATGTATGGGTAAGCTTGTGGAAATTTCTGACAATCTTTCCATTAGTAGAGGTGATCACGAAGCAATAGGAATGGCAACGGGGCAGGGCGGGGGCGGGGATCACTCTCCCCGTCCCCGATCCCCGATTGTGAAAATCTCCCCGGCCCCGGCCCCGATCCCCGACGGGGAACCTACCGCTCTCCTCATCCCCGTCCCCTACCGGGGATCGGGTTTTCCCGACCGCGAAAATTCCCCGCCCCCCAAATCTGTTTCGACACCCCATTATCAACAACAACAACAACAGAATCATCATCATCGACAACGTCAACCGAATCATCAACATCAACATCAACATATTAACAAAAATATCAACAGATTATAAACCAAAAAATAAAAAAAAATTGACAGATACACAAACAGATTAAAAAATGGACACAAACAGATCTGAGATCTGTGTCACAGAGAGAGAGAGAGAGAGTGGACGAGAGAAAGAGAGAGATCTGTGTCACAAACAGATCTGAGATCTGCCCCCGACGCCGACGCTTCCCCCTGTACACAATCGAACTGCTCCCCTCCGACGTCGACTGCCTCCGACGCCGACTGTCCCTTCGATCTACTGAAAGAGAGAGAGGGAAGATAGAATATAGAGAGACGAAGTGGAGAGAGAGAGGGGGATGGGGCCAGAGAGAACGAGAGAGTTAAGAGAGAGAGTAGAGTCAGAAAGGGATTAGAGAGTGAGATCTAAAACAACACTAACACAGATATATTATATATATATATATATATGCATATAATATAAGGGGTTTATTATATATATACATATAAAGGGTATAAATGTAATTTTATTTCGAGGATACTCGGGGATGGGGCCGGGGCCGGGGACGGGGACGGGGCCGGGCCGGGGCTTGAACACTGATCACCGTCCCTGGCCCGAAACAGATCGGGGATTGATTTTCAAATACCGTCTTCTCCCCGTCGGGGGTATTTTTCGGGAAAAAATCGCGTAAATTGGGATCGGGGTCGGGGATCCCCGCCGGGTCGGTTTTAAATTGCCATCCCTACGAAGCAATCATTTTTTCCAATTTAGACAATACGATTAGGTATGCGATCATGTAATAAATCGAATTTATACCTGAAGAGAAAAGCTTATTCACGGTGTAACTATGAATAGCTGCTTTACGGTTGTCCAATTATGGGATTGAGTAATAAATTAGTAAAATTTACAAATTGATCCATTTTAATTCAATTTGGTAGGTTTGGATTGAATTTTTGAATCTGTAATCCGATTTTGAATTGAAATATTGAGGAATCGTTTTTTACGAATTAGTTCCAAATTTCACTTCACGATTCCAGATTGAAATCAATCCAAACCGTATGTAACTTGAATTATATTCATATCGTACATCCTTAATACATACTATCTTACCTCTTATATATAAAACCAAAACCCTTAACTCATAACATTTCATTCTCTTTTCTTCTTTGTGTGTGCAATAGCTACTTTGTTGTTATTATTGTATTATTTTTTAGTTTTAGTTTTATAATGGTGTAATGTTGGAACTAGTTTTAATTTTCTTTTAGAATTTGGTAATGGTTGATGTTGTTGTTGCTATGGAAGTGGACATTATATTTGTTTAAATTAATGGTGGAATAATATGTATATTTATGTTTTGAAAAGTTATGGATAGATTAATATTGAAATGAAAATATTATATGATTTTTCTTTGTTAATAGATTGTGTGAATCCATAATTCCAAATCGAGGTGAACCGTATTCAAATGATTTAATTTAGATTAGTTCCACGATTTAAATGAATTGAATTGATTTCAATTTTTATAGAACAGTAGACAATGGATTAATCATAATTTTATTCTAAACTGAATTAATTCGAAACTGAAACCATCCGAACCATGTTTACCCAACCCGATTACTTTTAATGACACGCCATCAACATTACCGAAGGAAATTGTTTTTAGATGTTCTATAGAAAATGCAATTTCTATGGCAACAACTTTAAGAATTCCTTTACCCTGATAACAAACTTCATCTTCAAGTGGGTCTCATTTATTTAGGGTTTGTTTGGGGTCAGCATTTTTAATAATTTTTTATTTTTGTTTAAAAACTAATGTGTTCAGAAAATTATTGGAAATATATATTTTTTAAATGAAAAAAAAAATTGATGAGTCATTTTAAAATTTTTAACTGATGCCAAACAATTTAGTATTTTTTAATTTTTTAAAAAGATTTTAAAAAAATCTCAAAATTTGACATTTATAGCAAAATAAATCTTGAATTTTTTTATTTTGTCAATTAAACCCTAATCTTGTAATTTAGTTCAATTTAAATCTTTTACTTATTTTTGTGAAATAAAATTGATAAAAATAATATTTTAATCAATAAACTCAATAAAAAAAATGTATTTTAGATATTGAAAAATGCGGCAGACCCCCACCAAAACCGACCCCCAGTGACCCCCCAGTGCCACGTGGCACTGGGTGATTGGAAGGAAAGAAAAAAAAAAAAAAGGAAACTGGCCAATGGGGTTGAGCTGAGGTGCTGGGGGTGCCCCAGCTGGGGGTCCCTAGCACTTCTGTTTAGATATTTTATATGCACTTATATTGAGTTTAATAGTAAAAGTACTCTTTTTTTCATCCATTTTACCTTTTTTTTTTATCCATATTACTTGACCAAAAAAAAAATGAATGATTTAGATTAAAAATAAATTAAAATATTTATGTTTGAATTGATAAAATTATAAATTTAATGTCTATTTTGTTACAATGATCATTACTCCAAACACCACTTAATTCGTGAGGTTCAACATTGAAACTGGGGTAATGAGGTATGACAAATATCTTTTAATGAACAATTTTGATAATTTATTATTGTATAGAAGAATAATTAGAAAAAAAAATTCCTGCTTATTCAGTTAAATTAACAATTCTAACAAAACAGTAGATGTAATTTCTAATACTATAAGGACATTTTATATTTTAAACAAATTTTTAGAATGCATTTATAATTTATCCAAATCTAAAATATTCATATTTTATAACTAACCAAGAATATTTGCATAATTTCAAAAAACTCTTTATTTGTGATTTATTTTGTTACAAGTCTCAAACTTTAAGATTTTTTTTTTTATAATTATTGCTAATAAATATTACCAAAAAAATAGGACAAAAGGGCAAAATGGGAAAAACAAAAAGCAAACCTCAAGTGCTTCTTATATATATGGGCATATATATTTTAATCTTCACATCCATCTCCTAACAAAAACAATATATCCAATCCTTCATTACGAATTAATCAACTGGCCATGGAAGTTAGTTTGCCATGCATATTTCTCTCTCCTTTCTTTCTTATTATTGCTTTCAAGTTCTTGTCACGAGCAACAACTCACAAGAATCTCCCTCCAAGCCCACCGGCTCTTCCGGTCATCGGTCACCTCCACCTCCTCAAACAACCTCTCCACCGAACTCTTGACGGACTCTCCCAAAGCCTCGGGTCGATCTTCTCCATCCGGTTCGGGTCACGCCTCGTGGTGGTGGTGTCATCGCCGTCCGCAGTGGAGGAATGCTTCACCAAGAACGACGTCGTCTTAGCTGTTAAAACCTATCACCTACTTCACCCACTTAAACCTACTCCACTAAACCTAACCCACTACACCACTACCACCTCACCTACTCCACTAAACCTAACCCACTACACCACTACCACCTCCACTTCACCTACTCCTTACCTACTACACACTCACCCTCTTCTATATATAGGAATCACGAATCATTGTAATAAATATAACATTATATCAATCAATAATACAATTCTCTATTTCTTTTTATACATTGAATTTTAACATGGTATCAGAGCAAGGTTAAGAATTTAGTATTTTTCGCTTCACCGGCGGGCGGCAACCTAGCCTTAGCCGCCCGCCGGACCTCAACCTAGTCCGCTAGAATTTTCTACACATACCTCTTTGCCACTCTGAATTTCCCACCAATACAAGCCTCCGGGCATTTATCCGCGATGCCCGTTTGAACACCCATTTAAGTGGTTTGTTCTCCAACACCAAATCAACACTTTGGCCTTTTCCCCTGAGAATGGTAGCAACAGCAGCAGCTGCGTCTTGAAGATCAGGATCCAGATGGCACACAATGTTCTCTACTTGCTTACCCATTTCTGGAATAAGCCCTTTCTCCTTGAGCAGTTCTATAATTACTGCATCACCGAATCCCAAGCCTACAAACACTTCGTCAAGAGCTGCCACGTCATCAACGGCGACGGCAGGGTCGGACCTCTCCGGGAAGTGAACGTCGTCTCCGGCCTCCCCGCCGCCAACAGCACCGGGCGCCTCGAGATCCTCGACGACAAGCACCATGTCATCCGCTTCAACGTCGTCGGTGGGGACCACCGACTTGCGCATTACAGATTCGCGCATTACAGATCGTTCATGTTGATTTCAGCCCCTCTCTCTCTCTCTCTCTCTCTCTCTCGATACACTGAAAGAAAAAAAAAAAAAAAAAAAAAAGACTTGTCTTTTGCTCAACAGTGAGATGCAAGTGTTTTTGTTTTATGCTGCTGGGTCCATGACAATGGTGGCTCTACGCGACGCTTACAGCCCCCCGAGAGAGAGAGAAGTTGCTAATGGAAGGAGGGCTTGAACTTACTGTAACATTAACAAATTTTTCAAGGAAAACCTTCTGAATCTGTCAATTGTAAAAAAGGTAACTTATCAATGAACCAGGCTGGAAGAGACATGCACAAACAGAAACAGAACAAGTCTCCAACCCATACTTTTTCTTTTTCCTTCTTTCCACGCACTCTTGTTTCCCACTCAACTTTCTTTTCTTTTTTTTATATTTATTTTACTCCATCTTTTGACAAGGACACGAACCACACACTGTTTTGCACACCCATCATTTTTTTTTTCATTAGTGGTAGGACCCGCCCCAACACATTTGAATCTCCCCTTTCTTTTTTATTTTTTATTTTTTATTACTTTAACCTTCCGAAATTTTTCTTCACCTTTATCCCACGCTTCATTTTATTTATTATTATTATTCTTATTTTAAAAATAAAAAAAAAAATCAAACCCATTGCAGGTTTTCACAAAACCGTGGGCCAAGACACCCACGTGACCCAATCTCCTTTTTCCCTCACTCTCTCTTTTTTGATTTCACATATCTTCTTCTAATTTCTTTCTCTTTTTTTTTTATTTTTCTTTCACTTTATTTTTTTAATCTTTTTTCCATTATTATTTCTTAAAAAAAAAAAAAAAAGAAGAAGAAGAAGAAGAAGCAGACGAACTGCACACCAAACTCAAACTCATTTTATTCATGTCGGGGCTCACCCCGATCACAATTTTACATAAAAAAAAAAAAAAAACCAAAACCACAACCACCACATCCATAGGCGGGATTTTTCTTCTCTACTCTGCCGCCGGTCTTTTCTTCTTGCCTCCGTCTTGGGTGGCCCTTGCCGGTGTTGCCTCCGTGTTTCCCACTCCACTGGGCACGATCACTACTCCCTGCTCCTCCACTGCAGCATATGGCGGCCCTCCAAATCGGAACATCACGGTGGCCTTCCGCTTCAGCTCCTTGTTTTCTGCCTTTAGCACACTTATCTCTGCTCGCGCATCCTTATACATGCGTTGGAGCAGAGCCAGCTGGGAGTTTAACTGTTGCACCTCATTTGTCCTGCTCTGCAGCCGGTGCGACAAGTTTGTGACCGCAGTCATGGTTTCCACACATGACTTCAGAGTATACTGATTGGCCTCAATATCAGTTTGCACCGCCATTTTTTGCTCCACCGACCGCATCGGAAAGTTCAACGGAGCAAAACCAGAGGTGTTTGGTTGAGGTTCACTGGCCACCGCACCAGTTATTTCTCTTGTGGACTCGTTCAGTTCTGGAAAGAGCGTGAGCAGACCACGGGAAGAGGAGGCCATGTTCTAGGTAGCTGGACGGGAAGAAGAGGCCATGTTGCTGAGTGTTTCAGAGACGGGTTGGTTACAGAGTATTACAGAGTTTCTCTCTCAGCAAAGGAAGAGTTTTTTCAGAGGATTTTCAGAAGTTTTTTGTCTGCCTCAGCCTCAGCATCAACCTTGGTTAAATAGCCAAGGCAGCCACGCGCATCATGCGCCGCTCGGCGCTCGACGCCAACCTGGACACACCTTTTGATGGCACGCCTTTTGATGAATTGGGCACGCCTTTTGATGGCACGCCTTTTGAAAGATTGGGCACACCTTTTGAGGGTGCGACTTTTTATGGGTCCGACAAGACTCTGTAAACTGTCCCGACATTGATCCCGGTTAGCTCCTTTATGGGTCCGACAAGACTCTGTAAACTGTCCCGACATTGATTCCGGTTAGTTTCTACAAGGGTCCAGCAAGACTCCGTAAACTGTCACCACAACTGTCACAACATTGTCTGCTACAACGGTCCGACATGACCCCATAAACTGTCTTCTACATCGGTCTGACACCGCCATCCAGTGTCCTCTACACCGTTATGACACCGCCATCCAGTGTCCTCTACACCGTTATGACACCACCATACAGTGTCCTCTACAACGTTATGACACCCCCATACAGTGTCCTCTACAACGTTATGGCACCACCATCCAGTGTCTTCACCAATGGTCTGACACGACCATACAGTGTCTCCTATCCTTTTTTATTTTTATGTATTTTCTTGTTTTGTTACTCTCTCCAAACTCAAGTTGGCTAGTTCCTATCCCCCTTGAGTTTGCGGGGGGCTGTTAAAACCTATCACCTACTTCACCCACTTAAACCTACTCCACTAAACCTAACCCACTACACCACTACCACCTCACCTACTCCACTAAACCTAACCCACTACACCACTACCACCTCCACTTCACCTACTCCTTACCTACTACACACTCACCCTCTTCTATATATAGGAATCATGAATCATTGTAATAAATATAACATTATATCAATCAATAATACAATTCTCTATTTCTTTTTATACATTGAATTTTAACATTAGCCAACCGCCCTCGTCTCACCATCGGCAAGTACTTCGGCTATAATTACACCAGCGTCGGAGCGTCCAATTACGGCGACCACTGGCGCAACCTCGGCCGCCTCATGGCGGTGGAAATCTTCTCCACCAACCGCCTCAACAGCTTCTTATCGATTAGGCGAGACGAAATCAAACCTTTCACTCCGCAAATTGTATCGAAACTCGTCTCATGATTTCGCCAGAGTCGAATTGAAATCCAAGTTTTCCGAACTGACCTTTAATATCATCATGAGAATGATCGCTGGAAAGAGGTATTAGGGAGACGCCGACTTGTCGAACAACGAGGAGGCGAAGGAGTTCCGAGAGATCGTGAGGAAGGCATTCGAGTATGGTGATGCATCGTACCCAGGGGATTTCTTACCGGTTTTAAAGTGGATTGATTATCAGAGTTTTGAGAAGAATTTGATAAGACTTCATAAGAAAATGGACGACTTCCTGCAAGGTCTGATCGATGAGCACAGGCGTGACAAGAGTAAGAACACCATGATCGATCATTTGCTTTCCTTGCAAGAATCACAGCCACAATATTATACAGATGAAATCATCAGAGGTTTAATCGAGGTTTGTGGACTCTCCCACTCTCTCTATCTGGCCATCATACAATTTTTATGCAGCAATGCTGCAAATTTTAAAATTTTATTCAAAAAAACTAAAAATATTATTCAGATTTAATCTAAATATAAAACTAACCATGCAACTAGGAAGTGGCAAAAACCGAAAAAATCGATCAAATTGATTGAATTGGATTGACCGGTTATATTTGAATTTTTTTTAACAAGAATTGATTTGTGTAATTTTTTAATTTAATTTTTTTCGATTTTTGGTTCAGTATCGGTTTAAACATTTTGTGCATCGAACTAAACTGAAACCATACAACTAGTTCAATACACAAAATGTTTAAACCGATATGGACGGTAACATATATTGTATTTATAATATATATAATCTAATAACATAATTACATTATTAAGTATAATAAATTATTAACATTAATTAATTAAAATTATCATCTCTATAACCTAAATTTGTAAATTGTTATTATATAATTTTAACTTCAACTCATTATTTTTTAAGCCTTACTATTCTTTAACTTTTTTCGGTTTGTATTTTTTGTTAATTTAAGAATTAAAAAATATTTATTAAATAGACAGATTAGATATATTTGAAATGATGGAAAAATAACTAATTCAATATTTTTATATAAATGAGCGATTATACTAAAAAGTGACTCAAATTTGAAAGGTCCTATATTAATTAAACTATACCAAACCGAACCGTTTCAATAAGTTCAATTCGGTGCGGTTTCATGGGAGAAACGGTCTGTATTGATACTTAAAATAATAAAACCGACATTATCAATTTAGTGAAAAATTTCACTCAAATATTGTGTCATGCCCCAAAATTCGGACAATTAAATATTATATTAAGACTAACCCCAATCAATATTCCATAATCCAAATCCTAGGGATGAAACAAAAAAACTAAACGCAAACCAAACCATCCACCATAAATTCGTAACTAACCAATACCTTAACATCAAGGTAACAATAAATAGTCAAAACAACTTAAATAAAGTACGGTTACAAACCATGCCAAATATCCCAATTCTAAGGTTATAAAAAAAATTAAAAAAATACATAAACTACTAACAACCCTAAGCTCAAGAAAATAAATGAAGTCCAAACGACATGTCCTACGATCACAGTTATTTCTTGTCACCACCAAAGCATCTACTAATCCTGCAAAGGAAACTCGGCTGCACTCAAACAGAACGCACCCGAGTTGTCAAAAGACAAAACGGGTCAGTATACAGGTATACTGGTATGAGTACAAGATCTAACACACATGTGTCCACCAGACACAGACAAAAATACATTTAATTCTTATTACAGGACAAGACAAGTAGTTCCAACCGCACCGAGACGAATGGGTAGTTTCCCGAGATACGGTGACATTTAGTTTCTTGTCCGTATACAACGAAATATAAATTTATTATAAAATAAACAAAATAGAAATAGAAATATGGTGGGTCATCCCTGCATAAAAATTTAGTAACACCCACCATCCTGCAAAAAAAATAATAATAATGTTAGTATAAATTAATCATAAGTAACTTGCTGAATACGCATAAAAATGCACCGTTTCCTGCTTAAATAATTTGAATTGACCAAAACTCAAATAACGAAAGTTGTACAGAATCAAATTTTCTAAAAGACAGCGCAAACAAATTTTACAGAAATTGAACAGGTTAAGAGAAAATTTTGATCTAAAAATGTAGACGGAATTCAATCGAAAAATCTGAAGCTGAAAACGAACAAAAATTGCCCTAAGATGATTTTTTTCGAAAAAGGTTCAAAACATGAAAAGTGTGCAGAATAATTTTTTACTTCATTTTACGCGAAACCAATAAAAATGAGCTCGTTTCGTGGGTTAAAACAGCCTATAAAATCTGCATTACCAAAATGAATCAAACCGACAATAACCAAGGTCATCCGATTTTAAGTTTTAATCGATCTTTTTAATAAAAAGTTACAACACAAAAGTTGTCCAAAATCACGTATACATGCCTCTCTTCAAATTTCATAATTTATTAAGGTCGATTACTATTTTTCAAGATGTACAAATCAATAAACTTATAATTAAATTTTTGTACCTTAACTCCACCATTTCGGCCCTCCCCTTCCGGCCTACACATATATCTCATGTGCCTCCCGTATACCTAACACCACTCCGAAGCCAAACTTGCACGGGGATATCGTCCCGAGTTTGACTCACACTTCCTGGATGATTAGCATATACGTACGCGCACAAATTAAAGCACTCGTCTGCTCATGAGAACGAGGCAACAGTATGTATATACACAACATCTCACTCATGAGAATAAACATAACAATGCCAAGCTTAAGGCATTCAAATAAATCTCATAATTCTCATTTTTTTTATACACTCTTTCTCACCATCACTCAAATAAAACAGCAATCCATGGAGTCATGGTGGAGTATAAGGAATTTATCTATAGGTTCTTAATTAATTTTAATTTCATATGACCATATTAATTTTAGTTTCATATAATCATGAGGGTGATTACAACCATAAAATAAATCCATATAAAAACCTAAATCCAACATACACAACTAATCAAAATAATTAAAATCAATCAATCAACTAAAAACCCTAAACCTTACATACACAACTAAACAAAATAATTAAACTCAATCAATTATCTAAGAACCCTAAACTTTACATACACCACTAGTCAAAATAATTAAAATTAATCTATCATCTTTATGTAAATACAAAATCAAACTAATTTCAAATAAATAAAAATAAATAAATAAAAACAAGAATTAAACATAAATCAAGGGAAGTGAGTTTTGTACGCACCATATTTTTTTGAAGATCGAAAAAATATTTGCAGAATTAAAGGAGCCACCAAAACAAAACCCTAATCTTTTTTATTCTTTTTTCTCCACCTTATTCCTCCATTCCTGTTTCACGCCACACAGCCTCACGGAGAACTTCACTTTTGCAAAACTAAGGCCAAGCTTTGGAATTTGTAAAAAAAGTCAAAAAGTCAAAAAGTTACTTAAAAAGTTAAAAAGTTAACACTATTTATCAAAAGTCAACAATTACGGTTGCACAACTCCCAATTCGAATTGTTCCCTGCAAATCAATTTTTACAATTTTTTATTACACATTTTTCCATAAAAAGTCAAAAAGTTAACTCAAACATCCATATTTTCAATCTCAATTTTTTAGTCCAAAAAGACAAAAAGTGCACTTATTTAAGACACCCCAAACAACTCCTAAGTCAAACGTATTATAAAGTCTACTTATATTAAAACCTAATCCTATTCTAACTTAATAAACTATTATAAAATATAATACAATACAATTATAATATATATAAATATAAATATAAGATTAAATATATACATATATATAACACCTCTATTTATATATATATATATAACAAACATAAATATTTAAATATTTTGATTATTATATATAATTAAATAACACTTTAAATTAATTAATTGCCACATTAAATTTATTAAATATCACATTAAATTCTCATGTGACCACACAATTAATAAAGCCAAAAATAAAATAAGATAATAATAAACATAATAATAATAAATAATGACTTAAGAAAATTAGAATCGCTACAATATGCACACCTCAAAAGAATCTCGTCCCAAGATTCGATAGAAGAGAGTACTAAACAAAAAGCTCCGGGTGCATACGCCGAACTTTCTCTTTTAACTCCCAGGTAATATCGTTCTCATCCTCGCTCCACTGTACTTTCACCAAGTTCACTTTCTTGCACCCCAACTGCTTTACATCTCGGTCTAGAATAATAACTGGTCGCACCACATATGTTAGATCGTTACTAATCTCCAACACTTCTGGTGATACTACTTGGGAAGGGTCTTGTACACACTTCCGCAATAAAGATACATGGAACACATTGTGAATCATAGCTAAAGCAGGTGGTAGAGCTAATTTGTAAGCCACATTACCAATCCTCTCAGTGATCTCATATGGTCCCACAAATCTAGGTGCCAACTTTCCCTTCTTTCTGAACCGCATGATACCCTTCATCGGCGAGACCTTCAAAAATACAAAATCTCAAACCTTCAACTCAACCCCCCTACGTTTTCTATCAACGTAACTCTTCTGACGGCTTTGTGCAGTCTTAATACGTTCCCGAATAATGTTCACCTTCTCCGTAGTCTCTCTCACTAACTCTGGCCCTAACAACGGCACATCTCCTACCTCTATCCAACAAGCAGGTAATCGACTTGGCCTCCCATACAAAGCCTCAAAAGGTGCCATCCCGATACTAGAGTGATAGCTATTATTATAAGCAAACTCCACCAATGGTAAGTGTTCTTCCCAACTATCACCAAGATCGAGGACACAAGCTCTCAACATATCCTCCAAGATCTGATTTATCCGCTCAGTTTGCCAATCTGTCTGAGGATGATAAGCCGTGCTCAAGTCTAACCTAGCACCCAAAGCATGCTGAAAACTCTCCCAAAACTCTGCCACAAACAACGGATTACGATCCAAAACTATAGAAACGGGTGCACCATGAAGTCGCACCACCTCCTGAATATATAGCCTAGCTAGTTTATCCGCAGTTCAGTGAACACTAATATAAATAAAATGAGCAGACTTTGTGAGTCGATCCACTATCACCCAAATAGATTCATTGCCTCGCTTAGACCGTGACAATCCATCCACGAAATCCATAGAGATGCACTCCCATTTCCAAGTAGGGATCTCAAGAGGTTGCAAAAGTCCAAACGGCCGTCGGTGTTCTGCCTTAACCTGTTAGCACACATAACATCGGGAAACATACTCTCCTACGTCCTTCTTCATACCTTCTCACCAAAACGTTCTCTTTAGGTCATGATACATCTTAGTCCCACCAGGGTGAATGGTATATCGGGACCTATGGGCATCATCCATAATCTCTTTCCTAAATTCAACAATATTGGGAACACACAACCTGCCCTTGAATCGCAATCCCCCATTTGAGTCCACAGACCAATTAGTAGGACAATCATCGATCAAATCCACTACAAGGTTATCGAGCTTGCTGATGAGAAACCCATCTAAATTCTGCATTTGACGAATGTTATCCAGTAACGTCAACTGTACGGTCAAACTACCAATATATGCCCTTTTAGCACTCTTTATTTATTGAACATCATGCATCGAAATTAACTCCAAGGACTTCCATTCTTAAATCATCAAAGAAGCTATAATCCCATGTTGTCAACTAAGTGCATCAGCGACCACATTTCCTTTCCCTGGGTGGTAAATGATCTCGAAATCATAGCTACTGACGAATTCAACCCACCTCTGTTGCCTCATGTTCAACTCTTTTTGATAAAAGAGATATTTGAGACTCTTGTGATCTGTGTACAACTCAAAATGCTCCCCAAACAAGTAGTGTCGCCACACTTTCAACGCAAAAACAACTGTTGCCAACTCTAAGTCATGAGTAGGGTATCGTCTCTCATGAGGTTTTAATTGTCGAGAAGCATAAGATGCAACCTTCTAATGCTGCATCAACACACATCCCAACCCAGTTCCACTTGCATCAGTAAACACTACTAACATTTGTCTTAGTACCGGTATAGTTAACACTGGTGCTGTAGTCAACCGTTGCTTTAACTCTTGGAAAGCTTTTTCACAATCATCTATCCATACAAACTTCACATTCTTGCGGGTCAACTTGGTCATGGGTGCTGCGATAGTGGAAAACTTCTTTATAAATCTCCTGTAATAACCAGCTAGTCCTAAAAAACTTCTCACCTCTGTAGGGTTCGTGGGCTGCTTCCATTCTTTGACCGCAACAACTTTCTCAGAATCCACCGCTATTCCCTGATTGGACACAACATGCCCAAAAAATCAAACTTCTTTCTCCCAAAAATGACACTTACTGAACTTCGCGTATAATTGTTGCTCCCTTAAAGTCTGCAATATAACTTTCAAGTGTTATCTGTGTTCCTCCTCATTCTTAGAATACACCAAGATATCATCTATGAAGATAATCACAAACTTATCTAGATACGGTTGAAAATTTCTGTTCATCAAGTCCATGAAATAGGCAGGAGCATTGGTCAAACCAAAAGGCATTACAGGAAATTCGTATAACCCATATCGAGTCCGAAAAGCAGTAAGTGGTATACTTTCCTCTGACATACCCATCTGATGGTAACCTGTTCTGAGATCAAACTGAGAGAAAATGGCTGCCCCCTTCAATTAATCAAACAAGTCATCAATTCTAGGTAGCGGATACTTGTTCTTGATAGTCACCTTGTTTAGCTCTTTGTAATCTATACACATACGGAGAGTGCCATCTTTCTTGGAGACAAAGATCGCAGGTGCTCCCCACGGGGAGTTACTTGAACGAATGAACCCTTTCTGAAGCATCTCTTCCAGCTACTTTTTCATCTCTACAAGCTCCTTAGGCGACATTCTGTATGCCACCTTAGAAATCGGTGCAGTTCCCAGCACTAAGTCAATGCGAAATTCTACTACCCGTCGGGGTGGAGGTCCAGGTATCTCTTGAAATACATCCTTAAACTCACGCACCACATCTACCTCACTAATATCCTGCTTAGGAATTTCTATCAAGCACAGAAAACTCGTCATCACTGACTCTTCTCCATCGCTAGAAGTGTGGGTAAGCCGTGGCATACCGGGAATATCTATATTTACAATCCTTCCAGCACAATCTAGAGTCACAAAGTGTTTTCGCAGCCAATCCATACCCAAAATAATTGTAAACCCCTCAAACCCTAAAATAATTAGGTCTGCATACAAGACTTTGCCCGCAAAGTCAATCTCAAAATCTTTACATATCTCATAAAGAGTAACTGCCCCTTCTAAAGGGGTCTCAACACGAATAGGTCTAGACAATGAGGTAGTTACAATATGTTCTCTTTCTATAAATTGTTTAGATATAAAAGAATGAGAGCCACCAATATCAAAAAGAACTCTAATGGGTTCTTGAAAGAGATTAAAAGTACCTTGCACTTTGTCAGTTCCTGGCATTACTGCAAATGCCCTGATTGGAGCTGCCTGACCCTGTCGCGCCTGTTGTCTCTGAGGGCAATCCTTGATTACATGTCCCAACTGCTGACACGCAAAACACTTCCTATTAATCGGTTGAGGTGCTACTGGTCTGATAGGTGGGGGTCCCTCCAACTGAGGTACGGGAAGACGATAACCCAACTGTGGCACTTGCTGTCGCTGTCCTTGATAACCCTGTGGGCGAGAACCACCCTGTCTCTGGTAGTAGTGCCCCTGGGGCTGGAAATTGCCCTGAGGCCGGAAATTACCCTGAGGTCTGAAATTTCCCTAACTACCCTGTTGTTGTGGCCTCTGAAACTGTTGACCCTTATGCCTTTGATCATAGGATCGGTATCTGTTCCCATCTCGGTGCTGGAAGTGACTCCCTCTAGAAGTCTCTCCGACCTTGGCCTTCCCTTCTTTAAACTGCTTCTCCTTTTCCTCATACTTCAGTGCCAAGTCAAGAACTCTGTCAAACGGTTCAGCATCAAAGGAAATAAGGGACTTAGACAGGTAATGATTCAATCCCTTAATAAACTTCTCATTATTCTTCTCCTGCGTGTCGATCAAGTAAGGGGCATAACGAGACAACTCATTAAACTTGGTGACATACTCGATCACTGTTCTACCCTCTTAAGTCAATTTCGAAAACTCATCACTCAGTTGAGACCGAATAGCAATAGGAACAAACTTTCGGTCAAAATGAGTCTTGAAATCTGCCCAAGTCAAAGTCATCACGTCTAGACCCTCCTTCCACGAGTTCCACCAAAATAGGGCTGCTCCCTCAAATTGATGTGTCGCTAACTCTTGTTTTTGGACCTTAGTGAACTACATGCGACCAAATACCATCTCACATTTCTGAAGCCAAGCGTCAGCTGCAATGGGTCCTCCATCTCCAGAGAATTTTTGACCCCCCAAAGAACCAAAATCTTTGTTTCTCTTCGCAAATGGATCTCTCTGCTGACTTTGATTATTGTTCTACACAACCTGAAGTAATTGAGCCATCATCTCTCCCACATTAACCTGCACCGTAATGGTTGCCTCGGTAACAGTCGTCGTTGCCCTAGTAGCAGCCGCCGCCACCGCTACCGCCACGTTAGCAGTTGTTTCTTCTCCTGTGCCGTTAGACTCAGCACTTCTTAAATTATACCTTCCAGCCATCACCTTCAAGTTAAACACACAAAAAGAATTCGTTCATAACTGCTTAGAATAAATTCAACCACCAAACTAAACTAGCTAACCCATGTTTCCACAATTCGAGGATCACCTAAACTTTCACAAGTCTAGGGTAACCTACAGCTCTGATACCAAACTGTCACGCCCCAAAATTCGGACAATTAAATATTATATTAGGACTAATCCCAATCAATATTCCATCATCCAAATCCTAGGGGTGAAACAAAAAAACTAAACGCAAACCAAACCATCCACCATAAATTCGTAACTAACCAATACCTCAACATCAAGGTAACAATAAATAGTCAAAACAACTTAAATAAAGTACGGTTACAAACCATGCCAAATATCCCAATGCTAAGGTTATAAAAAAAAATAAATAAATACATAAACTACTAACAACCCTAAGCTCAAGAAAACAAAAGAAGTCCAAACGACATGTCCTACGATCACAGTTATTTCTTGTCACCACCAAAGCCTCTACTAATCCTGCAAAGGAAGCTCGGCTGCGCTCAAACAGAACGCACCTGAGTTGTCAAAAGACAAAACGGGTCAGTATACAGGTATACTGGTATGAGTACAAGATCTAACACCCACGTGTCCACCAGACACAGACAAAAATATATTTAATTCTTATTAAAGGACAAGACAAGTAGTTCCAACCGCACCGAGATGAATGAGTAGTTTCCCGAGATACGGTGGCATTTAGTTTCTTGTCTGTATACAACGAAATATAAATTTATTATAAAATAAACAAAAGAGAAATAGAATTATGGTGGGCCAGCCTTGCATTAAAATTTAGTAAGACCCACTATCTTGCAAAAAAAAAATAATAATAATAATGTTAGTATAAATTAATCATAAGTAACTTGCTAAATACGCATAAAAATGCACCGTTTCCTGCTTAAATAATTTGAATTGACCAAAGCTCAAAGAACGAAAGTTGTACATAATCAAATTTTCTAAAAGACAGCGCGAACAAATTTTACAGAAACTGAACAGGTTAAGAGAAAAACTTGATCTAAAAATGTAGACGGAATTCAATCGAAAAATCTGAAACTGAAAACGAACAAAAACTGCCTTAAGATGATTTTTTTTCGAAACAGTTCAAAACATGAAAAGTGTGCAGAATAATGTTTTACTTCAGTTTACGTGAAACCAATAAAAATGAGCTCGTTTCGTGGGTTAAAACAGCTTATAAAATCTGCATTACCAAAATGAATCAAACCGACAATAACTAAGGTCATCCGATTATAAGTTCTAATCGATCTTTTTAATAAAAAGTTACAACACAAAAGTTGTCTAAAATCACGTATACATGCCTCTCCTCAAATTTCATAATTTATTGAGGTCGATTACTATTTTTCAAGATGTTCAAATCAATAAACTCATAATTAAAATTTTGTACATTAACTCCACCACTTCGGCCCTCCCCTTCCGGCCTACACATATATCCCATGTGCCTCCCGTATACCTAACACCGCTCCGAAGCCAAACTTGCATGGGAATATCGTCTCGAGTTTGACTCACACTCCCCGGATGGTTAGCATATACGTACGTGCGCAAATCAAAGCACTCGTCTGCTCATGAGAACGAGGCAACAATATATATATACACAACATCTCACTCATGAGAATAAGCATAACAATGCCAAGCTTAAGGCATTTAAATAAATCTCATAATCTTCATTTTTTTTTATACACTCTTTCTCACCATCACTCAAATAAAACAGCAATCCATGGAGTCATGGTGGAGTATAAGGAATTTATCTATAGGTTTTTAATTAATTTTAATTTCATATGACCATATTAATTTTAGTTTCATATAATCATGAGGGTGATTACAACCATAAAATAAATCCATATAAAAACCTAAATCTGACATACACAACTAATCAAAATAATTAAAATCAATCAATTAACTAAAAATCCTAAACCTTATACACACACACCTAAACAAAATAATTAAACACAATCAATTATCCAAAAACCCTAAACTTTACATACACCACAACTCAAAATAATTAAAATTAATCTATCATCTTTATGTAAATACAAAATTAAACTAATATCAAATAAATAAAAATAAATAAATAAAAACAAGAATTAAACATAAATCAAGAAAAGTAAATTTTGTACTCACCATATTTTTTTACAAAACTAAAGGAGCCACCAAAATAAATCCCTAATCTTTTTTATTCTTTTTTTCTCCACCTTCCATCGTTCCTCTTTCACGCCACACAGCCACACACAGCACACCACCTTCTCTTTTTTTCTTTGATTACTCTTCTCTCTCTCTCTCTCTCTCTCCCTCTCCCTCTCCCTCTCCCTCTCCCTCACTCACGAGTCACGGCTGCTGCCCTCTTGGAGAACTTCACTTTTACAGAACTAAGTCAAGCATATTATAAAGTCTACTTATATTAAAACTTAATTCTATTCTAACTTAATAAATTATTATAAAATATAATACAATATAATTATAATATATATAAATATAAATATAAATATAAGATTAAATATATACATGTATATAACATCTCTTTTATATATATATATATATAACAAATATAAATATTTAAATATTTTGATTTATTATATATAATTAAATAATTCTTTAAATTAATTAATTATAACATTAAATTCATTAAATATCACATTAAATTCTCATGTGACCACACAATTAATAAAGCCAAAAATAAATAAGATAATAATAACCATAATAATAATAATAAATAATGACTTAAAAAAATTAGGGTCGCTACATATTGACTGTATCAATATATCCCTACATACAACAATTGAATTTATACCATAATCTTTCATAATAATAAAAAATTAGCTCATAAATTTATCCTTTTTCATATTTATTTTCTTTTCCATCCACAAAATCTTCCTCCAAATCTTTATTCTAACTCAATTTTGTGAACTAGCGGATAAAGGAGAACGGTCTATATCCACTTGAATGTTGCATCAGTGTTCAGTGGCATTAACTTATGATTAAATTAAAAAGAAAGTATTTAAAAACAGACTAAAATATTTTTTTAATTTATATAGCAATTAAAACTCCTAAATAATAATTAAAAAAAAGATATATGTTAGGGGATGCCTTTCGTTGGTTTTTTTATTTTTATTTTTATTTTTTTCATTTTTGAGGTAGATTCACACTACAAAAATATGTTTGTGTGGGGGCATATTTTTGTAAATGACAACATGTGACCGGTGGCATTGAAGTATCAGTCGAGGTATCACATGTCCTGGTCATAGCACCAAGGTAATCTCGGATGGGCCGAGGTTATCTGCGAAGATACCGAAATCCGAGATGAACGGATAAGGGATCGAAGTCCTAGAATGAGAGAGGATTTCAGTTTGGATAAAAATAAAACTCTTAGGGAGTTTATCCCAATCTAACTGCGAGCCTAAGATTAGCATTGAGCCAGAGACCATTGAAACTAGGCTTCTACAGGGATCAGGTCAGTACTGGCTATCAAAGTAAGACACCCTCGTAGATCTAAGGTACGTTTTTTGTATTTTGACTAGTGAGTAAAAACACTATTTGTTGTCTTTGAGAGATAATTGAGTACTGACTTGATCGTCAGAGTGCCCCTGGGTGGACGAACCACCGCCAAAGTCTCATCTTTCTGTAATAGGTCGTTCAGACGTAATCTATTCTGCCGGTGTTCTCCAGCTGAATACCTGTTTGGCAGTGTGGTCAGAAATCAACACATACAGTTTGCATGTAGAACTCATTATATTAAAATAATAATGTATTTTATTATTTTTTAGATATGAAATATTTTTCATATACATAATATTTATTATGTAGATAAATATAATAGGCTAAAAAATGGTAAATTCATCTCCTGTCATCTCTTACTTTTGCGATTAATGATGTGTAAAAATATATATTTATATATATACATAAATTACATGCAAATAATGTAGTAGAATTGAGGTCTAATACTTTAAAACAAAATATCTTTTGTTGCAAATATAATATTGATTTAATTTATTTTTTCATTTTCATTTATTGACTTTAATGTCCAGATCATGGTACTAGCGGGTACAGATACATCATCAGTGACAATAGAATGGGCAATGTCCCTTCTAGTCAACCACCAAAAGGTATTAAAGAAGGCAAGAGCCGAGATAGACGCTCATGCAGGCCAAGATCGTTTGATTGATGAACCTTGTAACGCCCTCAAAAAATAACATTAAACCATCAATTAAGACATTCATTGACATACAAAATATCCACATTCTTCTATTAATCAGAGTTTCATTACAAAAGTATTACATGTTAACAACAAAAGGAAAGTGCCCTACGGGCTTACAGCTTTTCAAGTTAACACTTGGTTACAACAAAAGAGTGCTAACTCATCTACACATTAAGCCATTGGCTCGAATATACATGTAATACATCAAAAGAAACTAAACAGCAAAAATCTGCTCGCATCTAGCCTCCCAAGCTATGTCCTTGGAGGTGGCATGCTACCTGCACCTGAAAATGATATTCCCATATAGGGTGAGCCACAGCCCAGTAGAAATACACTAAACCAACCATGAACAATGACTAAAAGATTAGCAATTGATAGATGGCCAATACTGATACATCCACATAAACCACACTTCAGTTAAACGACTTATGAGTCCAAGTTACTTTTCATTTTCTCTTTTTCAATAGATAAGCATATTAGCTCTATCACCATCACAACAGATATGTATAAGAACTATATCCCACATTCACAGATAAGCATATAAGCTACATCCACATTTCACAAAGATAAGCATATTAGCCCTATCTTCACTTCTCTAGACAAGCATATGAGTTGTATCTACACTTCTCAAAGATAAGCATATGAGCTCTATCTTCATTTCTCTAGACACGCATATGAGCTGTATCTACGGAGTTCATCCCCCATCTCCTCCCAACACTATCCGGTTTAGAGGTACATCCCCCATCTTCCCCTAAACCGCGGAGTACATCCCCCGTCTCCTCCTCTACACATAACGTATACAAACACATTGGTTCTATATACCATCATTCAATACATACAGTTAATGTATTCTATTAACCGTCAAATTCCATGACACATTCATTGATTAGTTTTCGTTTGCCTAATCATCATGCATTGTCTACAACAATCACGACTATTCTCCACCGATAGCCCAAAGCAGTTATTTCTAAACAGAAAATAAATGCACAAATGGATATTCAATCAACATTTCATTTCGGTGAGTGATAAATAATTCAACTACACCCTTTAACCCCATACATTCCCAATCTCAACGTTTCTATTTCATAACCTCATTTCTCACGATTAATTAACCCATTTAATTAGACAATGTAATTAGGGCATTTTCCATAATTAACATTACAACCCTTAAGGTCCCATTTTCATCAATGATTCAACATTTATTCCATTTCTCTATGCCAAACATGCATCTAGGTTTATTATAAATAAAACCCCAACTTTTATAAAATTACACAAAAGTCCCAAACTTTCACAAAATTACCAAACCAACCCCAACATCTCAAAATACTAAAATTTAAAGACAAAATCCATAGAGAGGAGTAGGATATCCCTACCTCAAATCCGGAGCCCCAAGGGAGAAGATGACAAAACTCAACGTGCTCCAAAACTCGAAATGTTCGGATCAAAATATAGCCCTCGACGATCAACAACTTTTTTGTAAAGGCCAAAGATGAGCAAATCACTCCTACTAGATCAAAACCTAGAGAGAAGGTAGAGTTCTAGAGTGAGAGGCTCAACAATGGTGTTTTTGGAAAAGTAGGAGAGAGAAGAGAAAGTGAAAAAGTGATTTGAAAAGTCAAAACTCGGAACTTAAACCCAGTCTCCCCGCTCGAGTGTCCAAACCCCCGCTCGAGCGGCACTCACAGACTCCCGCTCGAGTGGCCAAACTCCCGCTCGAGCGCCGGATGCACTCTCCCAGCATCTCGACACAACAGGTCCCCGCTCGAGCGCTCGAAGCCCCGCTCGAGCGTCACTCACAACCTCCCGCTCGAGCAGCCAATCCCCCGCTCGAGCGTCCAACACTGCACAGGAAATACTGGATAGGTGTATTTCCCGCTCGAGCGCCAAAACCCCCGCTCGAGCGGACAGTCAACAACAGGATCCCCGTTCGAGCGGACAGGCCAAAATCTGGGCAACTAGTTTTGGTTTCTAAACTCAACCAACCTGTAACAAACCTGCCCAACACATCCTATAACTCAAATACAAAGTAAGAAAGGATGTAAACAAGATAATGATCAACTACCAACATCCACGGACACATGTCCGGATCACTATACAACAAGGGTAAATCCGGGATCGCTATAACCTCCCCCCCTTAAAGAATTTCATCCCCGAAATTAAGCACAAGTTTTCAAAAGCAGGTTTTTCTCCATTTTTAACAATGTTACATTTTAATATTCAAAAACTTGACCCATTACCGGTCATCCCATCTCTTATCAAGAGGCATTTCACAATATGTAAACAACATATGTACTTTCAACATACATCAACATTACACATTTCCTTTCCAATTTCAACATATATAATGTTACATTCAACTTCCATATGAGGCAAGTTCCAAAACATACTTTCAATAAATCAAAACATTTTCAATGTTTCACAACTTAAGACATATACAAAAGCTCTTAAGTTCAACAATAGTCCAAAATGTAAATACAAAATTATACAACAACAAACAAGTCCGGATATTTTTCACGGACCTCCAACTCACGTTCCCAAGTGACTTCCTCCACTTCGTGATGTTTCCACAAAACCTTCACTAAAGGGATGGTCTTGCCACGCAGGACTTGATCCCGTCTATCCAAGACCCGAACTGGTCTCTCCTCATACGAGGCATCCTCATCTACCTCTAAGTCGGTCCAATCTAATACATGCGATGGATCCGGCTCGTACTTCCAAAGCATACTCACATGAAACACGTCATGCACTTTGGACAACTGCGGCGGCAAGGCCAAACGATAGGCAACCTTGCCAATCCTCTCAAGGATCTCAAAAGGCCCAATAAACCGAGGGGATAACTTCTCACTCTTCCCAAACCTCATCAAACCTCGCCTAGGTGATATTTTCAAGAAAACATGATCACCTACCTCAAACGCCAAAGGCCTCCTCCTACGGTCGGCATAAGATTTCTGACGACTCTGGGCTGTAACAAGCCTCCTACGGATAAGTTCAACCTTCTCCGTTGTCTCCCTAACCAACTCCGGACCCAACAAAGGTGCGTCACCCACCTCGGCCCAACAAACTGGAGACCTACACGGTCGGCCATACAAGGCCTCAAACGGTGCCATACCGATACTAGACTAGAAGCTGTTGTTGTAGGCAAACTCCACCAATGGTAAGTGCCTCTCCCACGTCCCACTAAAGTCAAGGACACAACCCCGAAGCATATCCTCAAGGGTCTGAATAGTACGCTTGGACTGCCCGTCAGTCTGCGGATGATAAGCCGTATTAAAAGTCAACTTAGTGCCCAAGGCACTCTGCAAACTCTGCCACAGCCTGGCAGTAAAACGAGGGTCTCTATCTGAGACGTCGTCACTGGGACCCCTTGTAACCTCACTATGTCCCGAATATACAAGTCGGCAAGATGATCTACCGAATCTCTCACGCGCATAGGAATGAAGTGCGCCGACTTAGTCAACCGGTCTACAACCACCCAAATGGCATCACTACCCCGCTGAGTCCTCGGAAGACCTACAACGAAGTCCATAGTGATATGCTCCCACTTCTACTCAGCAATAGGCAAGGGTTGCAACAAACCCGCTGGCCTCTGATGCTCGGCCTTCACTTGCTGGCAAGTAAGGCACTTCGATACGAAAACAGCCACATCTCTCTTCATACCCCGCCACCAAAACTGGCGACCCAAATCCCGATACATCTTAGTGTCTCCCGGATGCACCGCAAGACGTGAATGGTGAAACTCTCGGAGTACTTCCTCTCGGCAAGACTCCGGCACAAACAAACGGTCTCGGTATCTCACACTCAGGTCGGGATACACCGTCAAACCCTTCTCAACTTTCCCACTGGAGATCTTCTCTCGGAGGGATTCTACCTCAAGGTCACCTCTCTGTGCCTCTAACACTCTAGTCACAAGTGTAAGCTGCGCGACAACGAAAAACAAGGCCGCAGCCTCAACAAATTCGCCTAGTAGCAAATCAAACTCGCCAAGTACACCCAACATCTCTCATTCTCGGATGGCTATACAAGCTACATCACTAATGGATTTCCTACTAAGGGCATCGGCCACAACATTGGCCTTTCCCAGGTGATAATGCAACTCAAAGTCGTAGTCCTCAATGAACTCCATCCATCTCCTCTGCCTCAAATTCAAGTCCCTCTGTGTAAACAGATACTTCAAACTCTTGTGGTCCGAGAACACCTCGAACTTCTCACCATAAAGGTAGTGCCTCCAAATCTTCAAGGCAAAGATTACTGCTGCTAACTCTAGGTCGTGTGTAGGGTAATTATTCTCGTGTATTTTCAACTGACGTGAGCCATAAGCTACCATTTTCCCCTCTTGCATCAACACATAACCCAAACCCTCTCGCGAGGCATCACAATAAACCGCATGACCCAACCCTCTCTCCGGAATAATCAAAACCGGAGCGGTGGTCAATCTAACCTTCAGCTCTTGGAACGACTTTTCACAAGTCTCACTCCACACAAACTTGACTCCCTTCCGAGTCAGCCTAGTCAACGGTGACGCTAACCTAGAGAAATCTTTCACAAACCGGCGGTAATACCCAGCTAATCCCAGAAAACTGCGGATTTCAAATACACTCTTAGGCTGTGCCCAATCTTGCACTGCCTCTACTTTGGATGTATCAACAGACACTCCTTCCCCGGATACCACGTGGCCTAAGAATTTCACCTCTCCTAGCCGGAACTCACACTTTCCAAACTTGGCATACAGCCTATGGGCTCTAAGCAACTCAAGCACCATTCTCAAGTGTTCCTCGTGCTCCTCCTCAGAAGGCGAATAAATAAGGATGTCGTCCACGAAAATGACCACAAATCGATCCAAGAATTCCCGGAAGATCCAGTTCATCAAGTCCATAAAGATTGTCGGTGCATTGGTAAGCCCAAATGGCATCACCAGAAACTCATAATGGCCATACCGCGTACGGAATGCCGTCTTTGGAATATCCTCTTCCCTGACCCTCAACTGGTGGTAACCCGATCTCAAGTCTATCTTAGAGAAACAACGGGAACCCTTCAACTGGTCAAACAAATCATCTATACGGGGCATAGGGTACTTATTCTTGACCGTAGCCCGATTCAACTTTCGGTAGTCTATACACAATCTCAAGGCACCATCTTTTTTTTTTAGCAAAGAGGGCCGGTGCCCCCCACGGTGAAACACTAGGGCGAACAAAACCCTTATCTAGCAATTCCTGGAGCTGAACTTTCAACTCAACCAACTCTGCTGGAGCAAAACGGTAAGGTGCCATAGAAATCGGCGCCGTGCCGGGCACCAGATCAATAGAGAACTCTATCTCTCGGTGAGGTGGCAAACTAACAAGGTCTTCGGGAAAGACATCCGAATACTCACAAACCACCCTCGGCAATACAAGCTGGGTCTCACCACTCTCACCACTCTCAAAGCTAGCAAGTAGACCACTAAGCTCACTTCGCCCTCGCGAATCATACCCCGATGACAAAACACTACCAACCCGGTCTCCCAAGAAATGGAACCACTCCCCGCTCAAGGTACATAACGTGACCCTCTAGCGGTAGCAATCGATAATAGCCCGGTATGACGATAGCCAGTCCATACCCAAAATAACATCAAAGCCCTTCATGGGCATGACAACAAACGGAAAAGGAAGCCTATGGTCGACGTCCTCTATATCACAACCTCTAACACCTTGTTTCAAGATCAGTTCACCCCCAAGAGGTGACACTACACAAATAGGAGATGCTAACTGTGCTAACTCCAATTCCAAAACAGATGCAAATGTAGCAGATACAAAAGAATGAGATGCACCCGTGTCAATCAATACACTAGCAACCGAGTTGCAAAACAGAAAAGTACCTCTCACTACCGATGGAGCCGGTACTAAATCCTGCGCGGTAACAGCATACACGCGCCCCGTAAGCCCCTGATCCACCTGCTCACCTCTAGAAGCAAACGACTGCTGCACTGACTGGGACAACAAAGCCCCCGGATTGGCACTCGAGGCCTGCACAGACTGAGCTGGCTGAAAACTCTGCGTCTGCCTAGAACCAGACGCCCCTGAAGTAGCACTCAACTGTGGGCAAAACCTCTTCAGGTGCCCAGGCTGACCACACTGATAACAAGACAAGGACTGGCCCTTGCCCTGACTCTGGCCCTGAGGTCTAGCTGAAGAAGAAGCAGCTCGCTGACCCCCTCCCTTCTGCGGGCAAACCGAAACCTTGTGACCCAGCTGGCCACACTTGTAACAGGTGAAATCCCCCTGACCACCTCTCCCGGAGCCTGCAATTGGCACTGGAAAGGTCGACCTAGCTAGACCACCCTGAGACTGCTGAGGATTAGGACCCCTCTGTCTCCTGCCATCACCCTGACCATCTTGGCTCCTTTTGGAGCCTCTCTGCCCCTCATCCTCCTCCTGCATCAAGAGCTCCATATGAGCTGCAGCATCCACCAACCGTCTATACTCTCGGATGAAAGATCCACCAACCCTCATCTTGAGGCCTCGCCTCAGCTTCCGCTCAAACTCAAAGCAACGGCGTTCCTCGGACGCCACTAGTTCAGGTGCAAACCTGGATAGACTAGTAAAAGTAGCCTCAAACTCGGCCACTGACAGGCTCTGCTGCTTAAGCTGGCAAAACTGCTCCCTCAGCTTCTCCCTTGCGGCTGAAGATAAAAACTTCTCCTGGAAAGCATTTACAAATGCCTCCCATGCACCACCAACACTGCCCTTCTCGTACTTCCACCATTGACCCGCATCTCCCTTCAGTTGGAAGGATGCCAAGGTCACTTTCAGTGCTCCGTCCTCGATGCTAAGCATCTCGAACGTCTTACTCATTTGCTCTAGCCACTCATCAGCCTTCAGCGGCTCCTTCGGATCACCAAAAAACTCATCCGGGTTAGACCGGAAAAACTCCCTCTTCAAGAAAGAAGGCCCTGCTTCAGCTGCCTGATTCCCAGCTCTAAGAATACCCAAAGCTCCTGCTATCTCTCTGGCCAAGGCACCCACAGCCTGCTGACCTGCTGGCTCGGCCACATTGGCCTGGCCAACTCCCTCCTGCACTGTCGGAATCTCATTCGGTAAAGGTACTTCCTGCCTCGCAGGTCTACCACGCCTAGCACCTCTTCCTCGTCCTGACATCCTAATAAAGGTAGTACTGAACGTTAGCACATTCATAAATGTGCCGAAACTAAACACTCACGTCCTAATGCATGGACAACTGTAATTCACTCCACGTAAGCACATAAACACATAAGCACTTACGAATTTCGTTTCCGGATAATGATAGTCCCGAGGCGTTACTAGAGTTCCGGTCAGAAACGGCATTGATCAAGTGCCTTTCCAACGAGACTCCCAGAAACCCAAGGATCCAATCAACATCCTAGAAATTAAATCTCATACCCAAATAAACACATAAGCATGTTATCAATTAAACACATAGCATATGACACTACATCTAAGTCTCTACCAAGCGAGACAAACCCATTGTGATACTAATCACTTCCCACGTACCCAAAGTATTCGAACCCGGTATGCTCTGATACCAAGTTGTAACGTCCTCAAAAAATAACATTAAACCATCAATTAAGACATTCATTGACATACAAAATATCCACATTCTTCTATTAATCAGAGTTTCATTACAAAAGTATTACATGTTAACAACAAAAGGAAAGTGCCCTACGGGCTTACAGCTTTCCAAGTTAACACTTGGTTACAACAAAAGAGTGCTAACTCATCTACACATTAAGCCCTTGGCTTGAATATACATGTAATACATCAAAAGAAACTAAACAGCAAAAATCTGCTCGCATCTAGCCTCCCAAGCTATGTCCTTGGAGGTGGCATGCTACCTGCACCTGAAAATGATATTCCCATATAGGGTGAGTCACAGCCCAGTAGAAATACACTAAACCAACCATGAACAATGACTAAAAGATTAGCAATTGATAGATGGCCAATACTGATACATCCACATAAACCACACTTCAGTTAAACGACTTATGAGTCCAAGTTACTTTTCATTTTCTCTTTTTCAATAGATAAGCATATTAGCTCTATCACCATCACAACAGATATGTATAAGAACTATATCCCACATTCACAGATAAGCATATAAGCTACATCCACATTTCACAAAGATAAGCATATTAGCCCTATCTTCACTTCTCTAGACAAGCATATGAGTTGTATCTACACTTCTCAAAGATAAGCATATGAGCTCTATCTTCATTTCTCTAGACACGCATATGAGCTGTATCTACGGAGTTCATCCCCCATCTCCTCCCAACACTATCCGGTTTAGAGGTACATCCCCCATCTTCCCCTAAACCGCGGAGTACATCCCCCGTCTCCTCCTCTACACATAACGTATACAAACACATTGGTTCTATATACCATCATTCAATACATACAGTTAATGTATTCTATCAACCGTCAAATTCCATGACACATTCCATTGATTAGTTTTCGTTTGCCTAATCATCATGCATTGTCTACAACAATCACGACTATCCTCCACCGATAACCCAAAGCAGTTATTTCTAAACAGAAAATAAATGCACAAATGGATATTCAATCAACATTTCATTTCGGTGAGTGATAAATAATTCAACTACACCCTTTAACCCCATACATTCCCAATCTCAACGTTTCTATTTCATAACCTCATTTCTCACGATTAATTAATCCATTTAATTAGACAATGTAATTAGGGCATTTTCCATAATTAACATTACAACCCTTAAGGTCCCATTTTCATCAATGATTCAACATTTATTCCATTTCTCTATGCCAAACATGCATCTAGGTTTATTATAAATAAAACCCCAACTTTTGTAAAATTACACAAAAGTCCCAAACTTTCACAAAATTACCAAACCAACCCCAACATCTCAAAATACTAAAATTTAAAGACAAAATCCATAGAGAGGAGTAGGATATCCCTACCTCAAATCCGGAGCCCCAAGGGAGAAGATGACAAAACTCAACGTGCTCCAAAACTCGAAATGTTCGGATCAAAATATAGCCCTCGACGATCAACAACTTTTTTGTAAAGGCCAAAGATGAGCAAATCACTCCTACTAGATCAAAACCTAGAGAGAAGGTAGAGTTCTAGAGTGAGAGGCTCAACAATGGTGTTTTTGGAAAAGTAGGAGAGAGAAGAGAAAGTGAAAAAGTGATTTGAAAAGTCAAAACTCGGAACTTAAACCCAGTCTCCCCGCTCGAGCGTCCAAACCCCCGCTCGAGCGGCACTCACAGACTCCCGCTCGAGTGGCCAAACTCCCGCTCGAGCGCCGGATGCACTCTCCCAGCATCTCGACACAACAGGTCCCCGCTCGAGCGCTCGAAGCCCCGCTCGAGCGTCACTCACAACCTCCCGCTCGAGCGGCCAATCCCCCGCTCGAGCGTCCAACACTGCACAGGAAATACTGGATAGGTGTATTTCCCGCTCGAGCGCCAAAACCCCCGCTCGAGCGGACAGTCAACAACAGGATCCCCGCTCGAGCGGACAGGCCAAAATCTGGGCAACTAGTTTTGGTTTCTAAACTCAACCAACCTGTAACAAACCTGCCCAACACATCCTATAACTCAAATACAAAGTAAGAAAGGATGTAAACAAGATAATGATCAACTACCAACATCCACGGACACATGTCCGGATCACTATACAACAAGGGTAAATCCGGGATCGCTATAAACCTGATATCTCAAAGCTACATTACCTTCAAACTATCATCTCCGAGACTTTCTGATTGTTTCCAGCAGCACCGTTATTGTTACTACATGTATCATCTAATGATTACACTATGGGCAATGATGGATCTAGGGAGGGCTAGGGAGGGCGGCCGCACCCCCAAAAATTTGAAAAATATCATATATTATATTAGAAATTTTAAAATAACTTAAAATTATAGGAGTTCGCACCTCCAAATTTTTTGTACATAATTTCAAAATTATATAGAATAACCCCTCAAATTTTTTAAACTATAGAGTAGCCCCCCTCAAAGACATAATTCTGGATCCGTCCTTGACTATAGAGGGATTGAACGTTCCACGTGGCACAATGTTGTTGGTTAATGCATGGGCCATTCACCGAGATGCTAAGGTTTGGAATGATCCTACAAGCTTTAAGCCTGAGAGGTTCGAAGGTGGGGAAGTGGAAGGACACAAGTTGATGCCATTTGGGATGGGAAGGAGGGCCTGCCCTGGGGCTAGTCTGGCACAACGTGTTGTGGGTTTGGCTTTGGGGTCATTGATTTAGTGCTTTGAATGGGAGAGGGTCACTGAAGACGTAGTTGATCTAATGGAAGGGATAGGGCTTACTATGCCCAAACTTGAATCGTTGGAAGTCATGTGCAAAGCACGTGATATAATCATGAACAATGTTCTCTCCTAAGCCGCAACAATGCTTGAGCATTTTTGTGAAAATTATGTCGATATGTTCTCATGTGTCATGGTACCTTAGTTGGTACATTGTGCTATTTTTTATTTTGTTATTTTGGTTTTTGTTTTGTTTTTTATTTATAATGTTTGTGGTTTATATAAGTTCAAATATATATTGTATGTGAGAGAGATTTTTCAAATAAGTTAAAGAGAAAATTATAAATAAATGAAAAATAAATTTTATTATAAATTAGTATATATATATTTTAAAAATATCTGCCCACATAAAATTGGAAAAATTAATAGGGAGTTTCTCAATACAACTACTTAATTTCCTTCCACAACTACTTATATATAAACAGTTGTATATGTAGTTGTGAAAAGAAATTTTGTAAACATATTTAAAACCTCTCATACTAATGCTAAATATATCGAAATCTTATATTTTTTACATTAAAAAAAAAATTATTTCCTTTTCTCTCCTTTTTTATATCTCTTCAGTTTCTGATTCTCTCTTCTTCAAAGGGGTGAAGTGGGGGTGCCTCTATTTACACACCACCTTTCATCTCAAGGCACACCATAATCTTCCATTTTTACCCTTATTCACACATCCTATCCACAATCTTCCATCTTTACCCTCACTCACTCACACACCCAATCCACAATCTTTAATCTTCCATATTCTACACCTCCATTTCAAAAACACACACAACGTCTCCCTCCATTCTCTCAGGGATGGACCGAGGGGGGGCTGGCAGGGGCGACCGCCCCCCAAAGTTTTGAAAAAATTCCCTAGATATAGTAATAAAATTATAAATATTTTAAAATTATATAGGTTTGGCATCCCAAAGTTTTTGCACAAAATTTAAGAACCGCCACTCCCCTGAATTTTGTACTTTAAAATTTAAAATTTTATTTATTTATTTGATAAATACTAATACTAATACTAATAATAATAATAATTTATCTTTTAAGTATGATTACTTTTTTTTTAAATTTAGTAATGTTAAAATAATTGCGAATTTATTTGTTAATATGTTAAAGTCTTTTTCGTATAATTAGGGCCCAAATTTTTTAGTTTTTTTCTTATAACTAAATAAAAAAAAAAATTTAAATGATTAGTCAAGAAGATACAACTCTCAATCATATGTAGGCAGCAGTAGCCTACCTAGAGCAGTCATCATATATTCAAAACAAAGAAACTTTTCTTCTTTCTCTTATTTCACAACCAGTGAACCCAAATCATCAGAACCAGTGACCCAATACACAGCTCTCTCTCGTGCGTCGGGAGTCTTCCGGCGTTTAAGATCGTGATTCCTCCTGCAGTACTCTGATACACACACACACACACACACATACACACACACACTCTCTCTCTCTCTCTCCATGATCTTCGTCTCTCTATCTCTTTCTCTCTCTTGAAGAAGAGTTAGGGTTTATTATTTGGGAAAAAAAGATTGGACTATGAACTTGGTAATGCTAGTAATAGAACCATTTGTGTAATTCTCAGTCAACTATTTATACTTTTGTATTATATCGATCCCGATTCTTCCTCCT
Source organism: Camellia sinensis (assembly GCF_055761805.1). Lineage (NCBI taxonomy): Eukaryota > Viridiplantae > Streptophyta > Magnoliopsida > Ericales > Theaceae > Camellia > Camellia sinensis. The sequence goes on from NC_138961.1 coordinate 217,709,984, forward strand.
TTGGTTGTTGTATTCGGACTTGGTTCTGTGGATGTCAGTTGTGATTTATATCTTGTTTCCGTATTTCAATACTTTGTATTTGAGTTATAGGATGTTTTGGGCAGGATTGTTACAGGTTGGGTGTGATTAGAAGCAAATGGTTGCTGCCCAGAATTTTGGTCCTTCGCTCGAGTGAGCCTTTTGTCGCTCGAGCGAGTTCTGTGTTATAGATCCTTTGCTTAAGCCAGGGTTCCTTCGATTGACCGAGAGTTGAGTTTTGTATCTGGTGGCTCGAGCGAGAAGTCCTTCGCTCGAGCTTGCGTCTGCGTCTGGTTTTGGACCTGTAGGTTGCAATTCTTTGCTCGAGCGAGCGAGGTCTATGTTTTGGGTTTCTTCGCTCGAGCGAGCATTCTGTCACTCGAGCGTGCTTCTAGGTTGCAGACCTGAAGCTTCGCATTGTTGGCTCGAGCGAGGCTTTCTACGCTCGAGCGAGGGTTCTTTGTATCTGGTTGCTCGAGCGACCAATCCTTCGCTCGAGCGAGCCTGTGTTATATCAGTAGACACCAGCGGGATTACACTTCACTTTTTCATCTCCTCTTTTATATAAACCCTAGATCCAGCCGCTCCTCTCTCTACACCTACCTTCTCTCTATGGTTTCATCCATTTTTAGTGTGTTTCTACCCTATGTTCTTTGTAAGAAAGATAGAGGGTTGTGTGGGCTACGTTTTAATCTGAAAATTTGTGGATTTGGAGCACTTTGGATTTTCACCATCTTCTTCTTTGGTCTCTTCATTTCGAGGTAGGGATTTCCTACTCTATTCTATGAGTTTTAACATAAATTTTGGTCATTTCGATTAGTTGGTGTTGTTGGGAAATTTTGGGAAAAGTTTGGGTTTGTTGTGTAAATTTGAAAGAGGGGTTTTGTGTTTCAAAACTCCATTTGTATATGAAACCTTGGGAAATGGTACTATTGTTGTTAAATGAAAGAAATTGAGCCTTAGGGCCAATAGTTGAGAAAAAAGGGAAAAATGCCCTAATTGTGTTGATTAATTAATTTGAATAATTAATTTGTGGAAACATGAAATTGAATTGAAGATAATGAAATTGAGAAATTATGGATTAAATGGTGTAATTGGATTAGTTATCACTCACCTATGAGAATGTGGATATTATATCTGTTTGTTGCATTTATTATCTGTTTAGAAATAACTGCTTTGGGCTATCGGTGGAGGATAGTCTTGATTGTTGTAGACATTGTATATTGATTAGGAAAAACTAAAACTAATCACATTGAATATGTCATTGAATATGACGGTTGAATTAATACAGCAAATATGTGTATTGATTGATTATTGTGTATGACAATTGTTAAATACATTGTATATGTATATTGTTTGGGAGAAGATAAGGGATGTACTCCATGGTTTGAGAGGAGATAGGGGATGGACTCTCAAACCTGTTTGGGAGGAGATAGGGAATGGACTCCATGGATACAGCAAATATGTGTATCACTTGAAGTGTTAATACAGCAAATGTGTGTATTAAATTGAAATATTGGAAGTGTTTTTAATGTGAGTTGTAGACTCATTTGAATTGTGAATAAAGGAAATGTTTTAATAGGGAATGTATTCTCATTACTTGTTGGCCAGGTTCTGAACTATGTTTATGAAATGATTTGGATAAGTAGAGGAATGTGGAATGTAACATGGACATGAAAGTCATGAAACTGTATTGTGATATAATTTGGTTTATAAGTGTTAACCATCTATCAAATGCTCTTGTTTTAGTTATCTCTCATACTTGGTTTAGTACATCTCTACTGGGTTTTGGCTCACCCTATATGGGACATCATTTTCAGGTTCAGGTGATATGCCACCTCCAATGACGTAACTTGGGAGGCTTGAGGCTAATAGACCCTTTTGTTGTTCTTTTGATATTACATGTAAATTCAGGCCAAGGTCTTAATATGTATTAGAGTTAATACTCTCTTTTTGTAACCAAGTGTTGATTTAGAAAGTTGTAACCTAGAGGGCATTTACTTTTGTTGTCAAAATGTAATATCTTTTGTAAGAATACTCTGATAAATAGAATTATGCTTTATTCTCTTAAGTTTATGGATGTCTTGAATGTGGGTTTATATGTATTATTTTGAGGGTGTTACATGTATTACATTTCTACTGTCAACTATCGAGCACAACTTTAGATGCCTAAGTAGATATGTAGAGCAAATAATTACTTTTTTGAAAATTAATATGGATTTATTAAAACATATCAATTGTATTTTGATTATATTTTGTAATTATATACGATGAATGAAAACATCTATTTATATATTTTTGTGATATTTGGGTAGAAATTGATATTGTATATCACATGCTCATTACAAATTTTTTGATTGCATATACACTCGCCCCCTCGACATTAGAATCATGCGTCTGTCTCTGCATTCTCTGTTTCATTGCCATCGCAGAGGTTTAGGAACCAGTCTAAACTGATCTCCATTCATGCTGAAGACGACTTCACTTCATTCTTCTCTGGTTTACGACCCCCTCCATGGATGCACAGTTCTGGAAAAACCAAAAAAAAAAAAAAATTGTTATAAGTATTCGGAAATACAGAGTCGAGCTAAGTTCAAAAGTTCGACTGTTGAAAACCAAACAAATGCTATAAGTTCGGAACTTATTAACCGAACATGTGGACTATGTTCGACACTAGAAAATTGAACAATTAGAACTTGTTCGGTTGTAGATAGTCGAACGTGAGTACATTGTTCCAATCTGGGTATCCAAACAAATACAAACGGCTTACCACTCAGCAAGTTCATGAAAACGGAAAAAAAAAATGAAAAACTAACTTTTTCCTTGCTCCATTGTTCCAAACCAATATTGCCAAATGCATTTATCATTCAGTCCAATCAAAATCTTCAATAATACCTATATTTTTTATTGTTTCTTTAAGGGTTTTAGTTTTTATTTTTGAGTTTTTGGATTCTTGAGAGAGAAGATACGTAAGTAACGTTTCAAATGAGAGGTGTGTATTATATTTATTATTATCTTTTATGGTAATTTTACATAAGGTATATTTCATAACCCTTTGCCCTTTATGGTCGTTTTACATAAGGTTAATATTATAATAAAAAATAAATTAATTAATGATGTGTCTTGAGATGAAAGGTGGTGTGTAAATAGAGACACCTTTATCATGGTAAGCAAAATGACTAAAAAGGAGCATAAGAGGAATTTTGCCCGAAGTAACATTTAAATAATATTATGTGATATTTTAAAAATATCTAATAATTTTAAAAAATGGTTAAAAACAAAATAGGTCAGGGAAGTAATTATTTGGAGCAAGTGAGAATTAGTGAGTTTAAAAATAATTGCACTATATATGTAATTTTGTTGTGTGTAAATCTGAACTCTTGTTTGAAGTGTGTTACAAAAGTAATAATATACAAATAAATTTTATATAAAATATTGTAACATCTTATAATCCATCCATTTAAAAACAAAACACATAATTTATAATCTCTAAAAAATATCACTCTATTTGGTATGAGTTTTCGAATGTAGTTTTGATTTTTTTTTTTTTTTGTCTTTAGTGATTTTTTTAATATTTTAATTAATTATTTTAACTTTTAAATGTACTTAAAAAGTAAATATTTATGAATTTTTGTTAAAAATTCAATAAATATAAAACAATCAGCATATTATGGTTTTTTTTAAAAAAAATTATAATTATTAAATGCATCTAAAATTTAATACGTTTAAAAAATAAAAAAAATAAATTAACATATAATTCATTTTAAAGAATAAAAAATTCAAAATAATTAATTTTTATTTGCAGATCATTTTAAAAAAAATAATAATGCTAGAGATTCTAAAAATTTTATTAAAATTTTTATCAAATATTTTATATGTAGAATCACCTAATATAGGTCTCATGTGAGATATTTTGTAAAATTTTTGATAAAATTTTTAATATTTTTATTAAAAAAAAATTTACACTTTCACCGTTAAATTATGTCACTTGACAGCAGTTGTTCTTCGTGGACCCACGTATTGACTGACTTGGTCCACGGATTTGTCAGTATGAATGTTCCACTTGCTTCGTCGTCCAAGCATTACGCGATTAGATTTTCAAAAATGATTTAAACCTCTAGGAAGAGATTTTTAATAGAGTATTAATTTATCTTTTTTTTTTCTTATTTTTTATCTTTTATTTTATTATTTTATTTTATTTTTATTTTTATTTTTATTTTTATTTTTTATTTTTAGATGGACAGCTCATTAAAATTGTACTGTAGCAGTTCTAATTAAAGTTTTACAGCACTTCTGTTAGATTTTCAACTCACTTTTATTCATTTTTAAAATCTCAATACAAGAAGCGTATTATATTTAAAATAATAAAATTGACATTAATGATTTAACGACGAATTTTACTTAAATATTGGTCATATTGAACCAATTATATCCCTACGTACAACAATTGAATTTATATCCACTTGAATGTTGCATCAGTGTTCAGTGGCATTAACTTGTGATTAAATTAAAAAGAAAGTATTTAATAACAAACTAAAATATTTTTTTAATTTATATAGCAATTAAAACTCCTAAATAATAATTGAAAAAACGATATATGTTAGGGGATGACTTTCGTTGCTTTTTTTTTTTTTTTTTTTTTTTTCATTTCTAAGGTAGATTCATACTACAAAAATATGTTTGCATGTAGTACTCATTATATTAAAATAATAATGAATTTTATTACTTTTTAGATATGAAATATTTTACATACACATATAATATTTATTATGTTGATAAATATAATAGGCTAAAATATGGAAAATTCATCTCCCTATCGTCTCTTACTTTTGTGATTTTTTTTGATAACTCAAGGTGTCTGCACCAGCTTGTGCGCACCTCGATTAATTCCTGAGAGACCAATCCCACCGTCCACTAGCGAAAGGCCTATTTAAAGCCAGAGCAAAGCTCTTACTTTTGTGATTAATGATGTGTGATATATATGTTAGAAATTGGGCACCCATATGGTATGATCCTTTGAACTTTTTGAACCTAAATGTTTTGAACTTTATCCATGTAAGTTTGAATTTTAATTCAAAACTTATTTGGATAACCATTCAGGATATCTATATCTATCATATCAATAGATATGGATGAATGGATAGATAGATATTGGTGGTTATATATCTGATTATATATTTTAGATAATTTATTGATATATCAGATACGTTATGTGATTTTTACCCATAACCTTTTTCCAGACTCTCTCTCTGACTCTTTCCCATTAAACAACGATCAAGCCATTTTGCACTGTGACTTGTATGGGTGATACTCATTTTGTAGTATCACTCCACTGCTGGGTTCGTTATTCAGTTTCTGGAAGCACGTGATTTACCCGTGAGGTTCTATCACCTAAAGGTATGATCTAAATGTTTTTCCCGCTGCGTTATAATACTTTATGTTTTACATTGGTATCAGAGCCAATATGGATTTTTTCGTGCTTATTTTTATGCATTACAATATGTGTATATTTTTATATAAATATATATACATGATATATGCATGAATATTAATAAAGGAGGGAGATATCTACTCTCATTAGATTAAGAGCGTAAAATACATCTTTTTTATGTTCATTAAATATCATTTTTAATACCATAAATGTATTTATTTTAGAAAATGGAGTCTGGCAGTACCGAAATTCGACCAGAAAACACCCTGGAAGGCGGCGCATAGTTCGTACGCGCCATCTGACGCCGTCAACAACTTCCACGCGCTGCCACGTGTGCGCTGTCTACGTTTTTCATGCGCACGCGCGCGCCAGGCGATGAGCCACACGCTGTGCCGCATGCAGAGCCGCTCGCTGAGCTGCTCGCTGAGCCACGTGCTGCGCCGTGCACAGAGCTGCTCCGTTTTTCCTCCGTGGCTTGGCTGGCTTGGCTGCTGGTACTAAGGCGCTGCTTGTTTTGCTTTAAATTCTGAATCTCGTTAAATGGTCATAAGTAATTCGTTTTAGCTTTGTTTTAAGCGTGGTTGCGACCATTAGACTCAAAATTAAATTTTCTATATTCTGTAAAATTTTCAAAATTTTATGAAAATAAAAAATATTTTTCTTGAAATAATAATTCATTATTTCTGCTTTAAAATGCATCTGGTGTTGCATGATTAAGTTTCTGGGGCTGAATTTTTTATTATAGACTATTGTTATAGTTTACTATTTACTGGTATGGTTTTTTCATTTTACCAGATTCTGGAATATTTATTTCTAATTTTATGTGTGTTTATTAGTTATTTAAAATTTCAGAAAATACCAGAAAATTTCAGAAGTGATATACTTTCTGTTATGACATAATTTAAATATTAAATACAACATATTGTTGTTTTTTGCCTAGAGTTTCTAATATGTTGTAATTAGAATAGCGTGATTAATTGTTATTTGTTTAAATTCCATTATTAATTGTGACATAGCATGAGTTGGTTGTGAATCTACATTATGATGCTATTGTATGAAATTATAATTTTTTATCATGTTTTTAGACATGCCACAATCAGTGGGAGGTTATTCGGTTGAAAGAAATCTTTGTAGATTAACTCCCGAAAATCAATATTTTACGCATAAATTAAATTAAATTTTGGATAATTGTCACCTGTGGCGCAAGAGATGATTACGAGCATAGCAGATTTTTGATCTTGCGACTTGTGTAATATTGTCACTATTTAATTTAGATTTTTGTGGCAAAATTTTATTACGCTAATCAAATTAATCCCGATGCGAATTTCTCTCTAAATTGACTTAGCTTATCGAAGTTAATTGGTTGACCTAGACTTAGTAGAGATGTTCAAATATGAACAATGTAATCATATTTTTTAGATGAGTAAAAGTTTTGGAGACTTTAGGTCAGATCTTAATTGAGCCAAAGTAAGGAAACATGACTCAAAGTCGCCGTGGTTTTGTTGCCTTGTTTGGCGTAATTAAAACTAATGTATGCGCTATGGTTAACGGCATGCTACGTAGTTTTGATTGTTGAGTTTTGGAGTTATGAAATTAGTAAGCCCTCAATAGATCTATATATGATCTTGACTATTGAGCTGCGCGGATTGACTTTGTAATTTGACTTGTAGTGATGTTGCATCATTGGATGAAGTAACATTCAAAAGTCACGTCATCCAAGAAATACAAGCTTAAATGAATTAGTCATTAAGTGTAAGATGAGTAGCCAGTATGAGTAGTGTTTTTCTCTTTATCCAACTGTTGGGAGTGGATGGAGCAAAATTTCATGCACTATAATAGTGTGCATTGAAGTATCACTTGAAGTTAAAAGATTAGCGCTTAGTAGCAGCAAAATCTTTTAACACCAAGTGAAAAGATTAGCCCCAAGTGGCGGGAAAATCTGTTAGCATTGTCAACTTGTCTTAGTTTGGACACTTACTGTTTCCACACTTGAGTGTGAGACATGAGGAGGTGCTTCTTTGTATAATTTCTTAGCTAGGCTAACGTTTTGAATAACGTTTACCACTAAGCGCAAACGTTGCAGCATAGTAATGAGAAGGTCAAGGCCGACAAGGTTGTTATGACTCTAAGAATTTAACGCATCGCTTGTTAGAGCATTGTGTTGAATTAGACTATTTAGCCTAATTCGCGCTTAAGTTACTTTAGGAGCTGTCATAGATTGATAACTTATTCTCTCCTTCTTGTGGATAGTAGAATTAATTGCAAGTAACTATGAAGCGAGAAACAGAGATGGCAAGAGGAATATCGTCATCTTTCAATTAGATGCAGTAAAGTGTATGGAGAATAAAATTAACTTAAAAGTGCAGGGGATTAGCACTTACTAGTTAAATTTGCGACTTAGGTGCACTTGGTATCTCCATGACATCCTTTTATGATCTAGTGAACATGAATTAGTCATGAGTCATTACCTAGTTGGGCTTAAACCTTTAAACTTGTCTTCGAGAACTCACACATTAGGATGATTGGAATTAGTTTATGACATTGGACATAAACCAGTGGCTTGTTATACTTAATCACATTAATAAGAAGATGACATGGATGGTTTGAGTAGGACCTTTCGGGCCCACTTGCTTGTGACATCCTACTCTCATGTGAATGTGCAACTTTGTTCGCAATGGGTGCGCACAAGTAAGTAGGAAAGCCGTAGAAGGTCATTTGTTTTGGCGCATTTAGTCCACTATGATATTTGTGACTAGATATGTGTGAGGGTATAATAGCTAAGCCTCAATCTCGACACATTTATAGATTACGATACGCATCTGAGTCAAGACTATTTGATCTCTCATAAGTCAAAAGTTTTGAGATGATTTTTGACATTGCACATATGAGGTCGGGATCAATTGGATAAGAGCTTTTGTGCTTTTAGTTTTGACCAAGGTGGTGAGTATCTATTTGAGTTTTTTTTTAGAAAGCTCTGTGAAGAGAAATGGATGCTTAGAAAATTGATTATTCCTTGTACTCAACAACTCAATGGTGTAGTAGAGATAAGGAATTAAATATTGTTAATGTTAGGTGGATAATGGTGCAAAATGTTTCCCAATTGCGAATTGCACTAGTTTGTTGCCTATATCCCTAACTAAGTGCCCTCCATATCAGATTTTACACTCCATTTGAGTAATGGGTTAGCAGAGAGCCATCTATGGGTGATCTGTAACCGTTAAGTAGGTTATCTTTATTTTACTTCTCATAAGGTTGCAAAGTTAAGACCTAGGGTTCTATAGCGCATTATTGTATGCTGTCTTGTAAACATATAGGGTCGTGTGGCACATTATTGTATGCGGCCATGTAAACCCTCCGGATAGGTAAGCAGCTTTGTGGTAGTGTAACTAAGTCACATAAAGTTTTCTTAGTAAAGGTGACGTGAATAGAGTTTTGGAACTCTATAAGATAGAGAATTCTAAGCATAGCACTTTATGTAGCCTAGTTGAGAATGGAAAGAAATTTTCAATATCCTAGGGACAATGGTAGCGATGTGCCTACCAATGGATTAATCCGTTAGAGAAAAATACTCTACATTCTTAGTTGCGTGGTAGCGAATGTGAAAATTTTTCACGTCATCATTGGGTGATTGAGAAGGAAACATTCATGATTGCTCCGCAAGATGACAAAGAGCCTAGGATAATGTCAAAGGCTCTAGTCCCCTGTTTTTAGAAAGTGGATCAATGTTGCGCAATTTAAGACAAAGTCTTTGAAGATTAACCATTTCTATAATTTGGTTGACTTTCCATTATGACGCGAAATTGTTCTAAAGTTATGCGTAATTTGGATAGTCATTGTTGCGGCATAAGGCTCGCTAGATACCGAAAAGTCGCACCATTAAGGAAAATGTAGACCATGAGAAAACTTCCTCCTGGGGAGTGAGGTTATTTTGACTTAGGCTATGATTTACATAAGTTCGAAACATTGATTTGTGGACATTGTGACCCAACTTTCTCGTTAGAGAATTGGATAAGTAGATCCGTAGGGATTTACCTTCTGTTTTTATGGTGAAAAGTTAGGAGCGCAAAAAGGTTGCTAGTTCCAATAAATCTTTTACAGCCTAAAACAATTATCTAAATAGTGGTTCTTAGATTTCGTCAAGCCATGATAGTCCAACGATGATCGATGAAGACCACTGAGGCATGATCAATGGTCCAAAAGAAGCTTTTCCTTACTTAGTCATTATGAGCCAGGAATTTATAGGGTTGTCGCCACCTAGGCTGGACAATCCTCTGTTTTAGATATAATGGACATGGGTGATGTAATTTATATGCTCGGATGTACGATCCTTAGGGATTGTTTGGGGAGAATTCTTGTTTTGTCTTCAATGACTTACATAAGGAATATCCTAGAACGATTCTAGATGCAAAATTGCAAACCCATTGACTTACCTATTGGTAAAAGCCAAAGCCTTAGCTATTGAGTGAATCCTCAGATTGTTTATCGAAGAAACAGATGACCTATATTCCTTGATCTTTTCTTTGTTGTGGGAGCCTAAAGTACGCTATGTGGGTGTATTTGGCATGATAAGTGTTATCTTTGGTAAATGGTCAACTGAGTTGTTTAGACATTGACCTTACTTATTAGACTGTGGATAGAATGCTTTACTAGTAGTATATTAATTTGCTCCTTATAAGATTCAATGCGCTAGTTGGGCGCATCAAGAATGAACGCAAATTGGTCACCAAAATATCTTTAGAGAGGTAATTGCGCAAGAAGTAGTGATCTTGAACCACTTCATGTGAGGCGCAAATGGTGGATTCTGTTGTATATGCTTATCGCAAGAGGTGCTGATAAGGATTATGCTTGGAATCTAGAATTGCGCAGGCTGTGGTCATGTTTTTTAGATCGATCACTTATTTGTTGTGAGATGATGGGATGTTGACACTATTATGGTTTGTGTCATAATGATTAGCAGATGATGATGTTAGCAGGCAAGATTGACTCACTCACACGAACAATCGCCCTTGGCTCTTGGGAGCGAGCAAGGATGAGACTAGTGGTTTATTTTTTATTTAGAGCCAAGAGAGGCTTAAATTATCCACTATGCATGTCGCCTTGGTTACAACCAAGATGAGGTCGTGTTAAGGACCAAACATGGATGTTTGTACCCACTTTCCATGTTGTGCCTGTTATGATTAGCCAGATGCGAGATCTCATTTGGCGTCTGGAAGGCGAGCAAATAGAGAATTCGGGTTAGGCGCTAGAAAGCGACTAGACTAATATCTGTATGGTGTATCGAGTATGACATCACTCTTTTTGAAGAGTTATTCCACCGTAGCATGTATTCATACTATATGTGCTTGGCGACCGAGTAATGAGGTGAGAGAACGGATCCCTGTTTCCTCACCGTGCGAGTCTTACGTGTCATTATTGATATGACTTTCATTTATGTACCCTTTTGTGACTTTTGAGTATGTCATAAGGTAAGGGGTTGATGTTCTGCTACTTTGGTATGTTGCCGACGGTCATGTATGATTCGGCCTTAAGGGACATCACTAGGAAAGTGGTCAATTCTAAACTAAATGGCATGAGGGCAAAGGGAAGATCATCTAGTATTACACCACTGTTGTATATTCACTGCCGGCAACTCATATCGCTCTGTATGAGAGGCGGATTGAGTATGAATATGTTGCAAGAATTAAGAGGGTCAAACATGCTCTTTTTAAGGGATTAGATGGGTCTGGGGTATATGAGACACTATTTCTGTTCTTTTTGGGTTGATGTCTCTATTCTGGCTCATTTTGAGTTTCTAGTATAGAGCTCCCACATACAGGTGTTCTTAGCAGTCGCACGGTGCATTGGCTAATATGAGATTGTTCATTTTTGGGGAAATTGAGATAGAGATCTGACAGTGTCATGCCAACTCATGTACGAGTGGGAGATGTTAGAAATTGGGCGCCCATGTGGCATGACCCTTTGAACCTTTTGAACCTGAACCATATAAGTTAGAATTTTAATTCAAAACTTATTTGGATAACCATTCAGGATATCTATATCTATCATATCAATAGATATGAATAGATGGATAGATATATATTGGTGGTTATATATCTGATTATATATTTTAGATAATATATTGATATATCAGATACGTATATCAGATACGTTATGTGATTTTTACCCATAACCTTTTTCCAGACTCTCTCTCTGACTCTCTTCCATTAAACAACGATCAAGCCATTTTGCACTGTGACTTGTGTGGGTGATACTCATTTTGTAGTATCACTCCACTGCTGGGTTCGTTGTTCAATTTCTGGAAGCACGTGATTTACCCGCGAGGTTCTATTACCTAAAGGTATGATCTAAATGTTTTTCCCGCTGCGTTATAATACTTTATGTTTTAAAATATATATACACATAAATTACATGCAAATAATGTAGTAGAATTGAGGTCTAATACTTTAAAACATAATATCTTTTGTTACAAATATAAAATCAATTTTGTAAAAATATAATTTATTTTTTCATTTTCATTTATTAACTTTAATGTCTAGATCATGATACTAGCGGGTGTAGATACATCATCAGTGACAATAGAATGGGAATTTCCCGTCTAGTCAACCACCCAGAGGTATTGAAGAAGGCAAGAGCCGAGATAGATGCAAATGTAGGCCAAGATCACTTGATTGATGAACCTGATATCTCAAAGCTACATTACCTTCAAGCTATCATCTCTGAGACTTTCTGATTGTTTCCAGCAGCACCGTTGTTGTTATCACATGTATCATTGGGTGATTGCACTATAGGGGGGGTTCAATGTGCCACGTGGCACAATATTGTTGGTTAATGCATGGGCCATTCACCGAGACGCTAAGGTTTGGAATGATCCTACAAGCTTTAAGCCTAAGAGGTTCACAGGTAGGGAAGTAAAAGGACACAAGTTGATGCCATTTGGGATGGGAAGGAGGGCCTGCCCCAGGGCTGGTCTGGCACAACGTGTTGTGGGTTTGGCTTTGGGGTCATTGATTTAGTGCTTTGAATGGGAGAGGGTCACTGAGAAGGTAGTTGATCTAATGGAAGGGATAGGGCTTACTACGTTCAAAGTTGAGTCATTGAAAGCCATGTGCAAAGCGCTTGACATAATCATGAACAACTTTCTCTCTTAAACTGCAAACAATGCTTGAGCATTTTTGTGAAAATTATGTCGATAAGTTCTCATGTGTCATGGTACCTTAATTGGTACATTGTGCTATTTTTTATTTTGTTATTTTCTATTTTGTTTTGTTTTTTTATTTATGATGTTTATGGTTTATATAAGTTCAAATATATATATTGTATGTGAGATTGATTTTTCATATAAGTTAAAGAGAATATTATAAATAAATGAAAAATAAATTTTATTATAAATTAGTAGGTTTATATTTTAAAAATATCCATCCACATAAAATTGGAAAAATTAATAGGGAATTTCCCAATACAACTACTTAATGTCCTTTCACAACTAGTTATATAGTAACAGTTGTATATGTAGTTGTGAAAAGAAATTTTGTAAACATATTTAAAACTTCTCAAACTAATGCTAAATATATCGAAATCTTATATTGTTTTACAGAATAAATAAATAAATAATTGTTGTTTTCCTGTTCTCCCCTTTTTTATACCTCTTCCTTCTCTGATTCTCTCTTGTTCAAGGGGGTGGAGTGGTGAGGGAGGAGCTTTATCGAGAGTAATTTATAAATAATATTATGTGATATTTTGAGAATATCTAATAATTTTTAAAAAATTAAAATAGTTAAAAACAAAATAGGTCGGGGAAGTAATTATTTGGAGCAATTGCGAATTAGTGAGTTTAAAAATAATCGCTCCACATATGAAATTTTTTTGAGTGTAAATTTCACACACACACACACAAAAAAAAAAAAAAAAAACAGGTACCATTAAGATAAATGACTTACATTATACACATTGTAACCCATGAATGAAATATTTTTTTCACTGTTCCCTGATTTGTGATTTTTCCTAATAACTTTTTATTTGTTCCCACTAAAATAAAAATACAAAAGTAATAATATACAAATAAATTTTATATAAAATATTGTAACATCTTATAATCCATCCATTTACAAACAAAACACATAATTTATAATTTAAAAATCACTCTATTTGGTTTGAGTTTTCAAATGCAGTTTTTTGATTTTTTTTTTTTTGTCTCTATTGATTTTTTAAATATTTTAATTAATTATTTTAACTTTTAAATGCACTTAAAAAGTAAATATTTATGAATTTTTGTTAAAAATTCAATAAATATAAAAAAATCAGTATATTATTGAATTTTTTTAAAAAAATTATAATTATTAAATGCATCTAAAATTTAGTACGTTTAAAAAATAAAAAAATAAATTAACATATAACTCATATTAAAAAATAAAAAACTCAAAATAATTAATTTTTGTCTGAATGTTGATCATTAAAAAAAATAAATAAATAAACAATTCTACTAGATAGCTTGAAATTGGCTACCCCGAGTGGCTCGAAGTGCCAAAACGATGTCATTTTGGCATTTTTTTTTTCCTTTTCCTTTGCCCTCTCTTTTCTCTCTTAAATTGGTTTAAGAACCAAACCCAGGCGACGGCGAGAGAAAGAGAGGAGAATGTGGAACACAGTAGGAAAAGGAAGAGAGGACGCCGGAGATGGCTTCGCCGACCGAATGGGAAGCCGTCGGAGTGGGTTTGGTAGTTTTTAAAGAGAGAAAGCAGCAAATTTGAAGCAAACTCACTTTCTCTCTCTAAAATTCAACCCACAATTAATCCAGAGGAGAGGACACAAAGAGAGAGAGAGAGGAGGAGAGGGTGCTGTTGGGTTTGTTTGCTCTAAAATCCACCATTAATCCCAACCTTCAAAGCTCTCTTCACCTTCCATTGTTCTTTCACCAACATAATTTCTTCAACATATCACACACAGAGAGAAAGAGAAAGAGAGATCATATAAACCCAAAATCCACCAAGAACAAAGCTTCTTCTGTCAAGCAAATCATGGCCTTAAACACCACCACAAGTGAAAGTCTCCACTTTTGGTGGTCCTCTACTCTGTTTCTTTTTCTCTTGAGTCACTCTTTAGCTCTAAACTCAGATGGGTCTCCTTTGCTCTCTTTTAAGCACTCTGCTCTCAGCGACCCACTCTCTGTTCTTGACAACTAGGACTACACCAACGACACTCCATGTTCATGGACTGGCTAATTCTTCAATCGATCTCTCGTTCAATAATCTTAGCGGTGAAATCCCTCCATCAATGTCGTTGATGAACCAAAAAGCTGAGTCTTTTTCGATTAAAGCAAACCCAACAACAACAACAACAGCAACAAAGAAAAAGAAGAGACTCACGCAACTTGGTCATGCGTGAGCATTCCAAATTTGAAAGAGGATACAACAGGTGTGATTCTGATTATGAAAAATACAACAATGGTAGTGGTGGTGTAGTGGTGGTGGAGGAAAGAGAGAGAGAGAGAGAGAGAGAGAGAGAGAGAGAATTGGTGATGGAAGATGAAAGTGCGGTGGCAGTGAGAAGGATATGAGAGGGAGAAAGTGAGAGAAAGAGAAGAAAGATGAAGGTTAACAGAGATGAGAGGGATGAGAGGGATTTGGGAGATGAGGGGGATAGAGATAGAGAGGAGAAGAGAGGAGAGAGATGAATCGCTCATGCTAATCATATCCAATCTCCGTACGTACCACCGTAGCTTCATCATTTCAACCCTATTTGTTGTCCCGAAAAACCCTAGGTTCCTAATCCGATTGGAGTTTTCTTTAATGATGTCGTTGACGGTCGTAACAGAGTATGCGAAGTCGGGTCAGTCTGCTTTCCCATGACCAAAGTTGTGTATTTCTTCAGAGGATCTTTATCCATTGCGACTAAAGCTGTTGTTCCTCTTCCCATGGGTACTTGGAAACTCTATATGAAGATAGAGATCTTGTTACTCTATGACTTGATGATGATAAAGAAGAAACTCTTTCTTTTCCTCTCTCTTACTCTGTTCTTTTACTGATTGGAGTTTTCTTTGAGGTTGGGTTCAGTGAAAAGAGACAAGTGAGGGTTCGACATGACCAAATGGCACTACTTGAACTGTTTTCCCATGAAATAGGAGTTGATTGCCTCACCAGAGGAGATCAAAGGGTTCTCTTTGCTGAAGGTTGGTTCGATTGGTTATGCTAATTCACTATTTCAATTTAGAGTTTTAAAAATAAAAATAAAAAAATTGAATACATTGAGATTGCTAGAAATTCTGTTCAAAAATAAATTATTGATTTTTTTTTTCCAAATGTCAATTGCCAACACTGTTTAAACAAATTGATGAGTTTTGTTTAAAAAAAATTCTTGAATTTTGCAAAATAAAATTATTGATCTATTTTTGTTTGAGTTTTTTTTCTAGAAAATGATGAGAAAGGGAGGGAGAGAATGAAGAAAATCAGTTAGTTTTGGGTGAGCTAGCAGATTCGCTATTTGCCAAAGTTATTGTCAAACTTGGCAACAACTTTGGCATTTGCCATTTTTAAGAGCTGCTATTTATGACCATTGGAGGACGTTTTTTCCTCAAAGCTGCTATAATATAGCTTTAGTAGCTCTAATGGAAAACCATTGGAGATGCTCTAAGTTTCATATGATTTACAATTTTCTTAAATTTAAGCTTAAATTTTAAGAGGCACTTACTTTTTTAAGTGATATTAATTGTAATTATCAAATGAATTTAATTTATTATCACTTAATACATTCAATTTTAAGTATTGAATCAAATTATCAGACATCTCTTAAACAAGATATTTTGATGCATCATAAACATAATTTTATAAAATTTATTCCACTTGATTTGGGAATATTTTTTAAAAAGTTACAAAATTATTAGAAAAATAAAAAAGCTAAAGAATATATAAAATTAATACTTATTTGTTATTTCCCAAAATAATATCTATCAGTAAATTTTTTATATTCAGTTTTATGTGCAATTTTCGTATTATTAGATTTAGGGTTTATTATACTTTTTACCCTAAACTATAGCTAAGTCCATTTAATCCTTAAAGTATATATAAATTAAAATTTATTCAGTCCCCAACCTATCAATTATATCTATTAAGTCTCTAAACTATTTAATTCAAACCTATTTAGTCCATGAAAGTTTATAAAAATAAAATATAAGATCATAAGTATTATAAATTAGTAAAAGACCCTGTCAAGTTAATATTTTATTTCAAAAAAAATTTAAATTTTTATTGTCTTTGAAAAGTATTTCTTTTCACTATGTGTTTAAATTAGTATCAAAGTATAGTTCTCAATCTTGCTAATAAAATTATATAAGTATTAAACATATTGAAAAAATATAACTAGATCATTTGAATAATAACACTTTGCCACGAATTATAATAGAATAAAATAATATATTAATTAAGTTGTAAAAAGAATTTAGCGAAAAATTTAAAAACAAACAATAAGAAATTGTAAATGAAATTCGGTATATAGTATTAGATAAAATGCTTATATTTTAACTAGATAAAGTATTTTACTAATTTATAACACTTACGGACTTATATTTTGCTTTTGTAATCCTTTCAGGGATTAAATATATATAAATTTAATTAGTTTAGGGACTTAATAAATTCAATCAATAGTTTAGAGACTAAATAAATTAATTTATATATTTTATGGACTAAGTAAATTCAATGGATACTTTAGAAAATAAACAAATAATTTGATAATAATTTAAGGTAAATTATTTATAAGTCCTATTTGGAAGACTTATACAAAATATGGTCCTATGAAAAAAGTTATAACCTAATGGGTCCCGTGATTTTATTATGGATACATCTATCTCCAATCTTAATTAACTAATAACCTAATTAATAATAATACTACATATGAGAAATCCAATGTTACCATAGATTGTGATCATATATGATTAGAAATTTTGTATTCAAAATAGCCTTATTAATGGCAATACCGTATATGAGAAATCAAATGTTACCATAAATTGTGATCTTATCTATATGGTTGGAAATTTAAAATTTAAAACGTAAATTGTAGACGTCCCCGAACGTCCCGGGAGGGGATCCTGTTTTGTTCATTGGAGCTTACTACAGTTTGGACTCAAATGTCACAGTCATGTATCTAATCTCGCGGAGTGCAATGCAAGACCGATGAATCATCAAAGAGTCCAAATCCGGAAAATCGTTTTGAAAAACTGATTTTTTAGAAAGAAGTGTCAAACATGGACTGCTTTGCTAGATACAGAGTCGCCACCTAAATATTTTATTTTGGGGGAATTTAGGAAACCCTGACTCGTGCCTAAGGCCACGTGCCCGTCATTACCAAAGTTGCCTCGGCTAGGGAACTTGGGTACGATTGGGGAAGGTCACTTCGTGAGCACCCCCGCTCGCCCGATCAAAGATCGGCCTCTACTAACCATGATATCGAGTTTTGAAAACATTACGTACTCTTATTCCAGTTATTAGCCTAGAATTACTATGTGATGCACACAACATACAAGTATAGACTGGATTGCCTAAGTTGGAACAAAGCATCGCATATCCGTTTATTTTGAAAATGGATTGAAGTTTGTTACTCGCAAGTAGGCTAAAACACGGGTTTCGATGAATTATTCCAATTCAAGCGACCCAACCTTCACCCACAGGCATTCAGGCAGTTATATCACATAAGCACATAGCCTCATGGCAAGCATGCTATCATGGAAGTCACTCACACGCATGCAAGGATGCTAAAGAATAAACACTTACCGAGTACTCCGAGCCAAAGAAAGAAGCTAATTAGAAAATCATGCATGAACCCTAACTATACTAAGAATGCCTAATGCAACACATGCAAAAATGCAACTCTGATAGGCTCGGCTATTCTAAGATGGCATATGAGATGCAACAATCGCTACACATATTCAACTCGGAATTGAAATACAATGCAATTAGTATGATGCGCCGAGCCCGGTGCATGCAATACAGATGAATGAATGCAAACATGCGAACATATAAATGCTAATTGAAACATGCCCTAAAACTAACCATCATAAGCTGGTAAATAAAAAGGAGAAAGACGTGGGGTTGGAAGACATACATCACACACACGCACACTTATTACAACATTGCCCTCTTCGAAGGGTCCGAATAAATAATACACAACCGAATGAATAACGAATTACAGTTAATTATTACACAACCCTAATTAATTAAAAAATTTAACTAAACAAGCAATAAAACTATCATGCAAGCTACATGAAATGGACTGCCTCAGCTCTGCCTTGGATGGCAATGAATGCATGCATGCTTGAATCGCTTTGTCGGGAAATCCATCATGATGCTCCGACTTGCCTTTGTTTGCAATTGACCTCAGAACACTGCACAAGGCTCCGGAAGGCTGAAACTCCACCCTAGGAAGCTGTGGGAAGGCTGCCGACTAACCCTTGGCATTGGAGACCACCTGCCGACCACCTTTTGTGGTGGAGACCAAAAGAGGTGGTCGGCCTGCCAGAAAAGCTGGTCGGCCGACCAGTTTCTGCCTCCTGTTCTTGGTTTTCTGTAACACAAAACAAGAGAGAGGCATAGCAAGGTGTTTTCAATAAATGCGTACACGACCACTCTCCCATCATTGCATAAGCTCAAGGGAGTGTAGTCCTCGACCCTCGGGCCACCAATCACGCACCTCAATGCATGATGGTCGAGGAGTCGAATTGCACGACTTGATATGGAATGAATGCACATATGAATACATAAATGCTTAAACTCCATCATGTGTTAGTCAAGAAAGTCGGCGACCGGGAATTGAGGTACGTTTTGTCACTTTGAGTACAAAGCGTTCCTCGTTTTCCGTGTTTGGACTAACTCCTATTCCAAACACAATGCAACAAGTATGGCATGCATAATGCGACTTTAGCATGCAAACTAAATGCAATGTAACTTGGTCATGCAAACATGCAAAGGGGTGGAACATGCAAACACGCACCTAGCATACACAATGTCAAAATGGGACGCAACATGAACAACCTAGCAAGGCTAATGGCATACACAATGCACAATGCTAATGTACACATACTCAATGTGAGACAATCATAAGTATGCAACAATATGACAAAATGAGACTAGCATACACAATGCGAATGTCAAATAGCATACTCAATGCGACGAACTACATGGCATGCGCATTGCCAAATGGACTTAAACCAAGATGGATAAGCCTTAGCCATGTCCAACTCGGTGGCCCAAACATGATGAAATTAGGCAAGAACATTCATGCAAACATGCCCAATGCAAGGGACCGAACTTAAGGCATCAAATGTCACTCTACCAAAGAATGGCAAGGGATGAAATATAGCATACAATCATACATTTTTCAGCTCTGAAATAACATGCAAGATGGTTCCGAATCATGCAAACACCTCACACAATGCATGCTAGATGGCCCGAATACCGAAACTAGTTAAGCGCATTACACTAGGGGTATACAAAGCAATGCACAAATGGAAAAACCAGCCCCAAACAGACCCTAGGTAGGTCCAAGATAGTGGGAAAATGGTCTAAAATGATGGTTCGAAATGCATGGAAATGAAGCTCATGCAATGGTCCAAAAACGAGGCATACAAGCACGACTCTCAAACGCATTTAAAGAGTGGAAAACATGGGAGTATGGCATACATGTAAGCTCTAAAATATGATTCACAATGGCCCCAAAACATGGAAACACTTCAACATAAGCATGCAATAGACTCCAAAACTCAAAACTAGGCAAGGGTATTGAACTACAACCATGCATAGCAAGCATCATTCGACCATGAGGCATAAAAACAGAGCTAAGGCAGTCCAAAACATGCACAAAATCAGTTTAAAGCATGGCCAAAAAGTGCTAGAATTAAAGGCCAAAATAGCATGCAATGTAAGCTAGTAAAAAGGATTTGCACTACAAGCGTGTGAGACAATCAAGAGGCCATCAAACCAGCAAAATTAAGAGGTATGATATGCCAAATAAAGCTCAAAAACCTACTGAAACATGGTCTATGCATGCAAGAATGATAAGCTCCTTTGATAGGCTATAAAGAGGGTTATTCTACGCATGCAAGATGGACACCTAAAATGGAAAAATGGGCTCTGGACAGAGCCTATGCAAGTCCTAAAACTCACCAAAAATGGCCTGAAACATGGCTTGGAAGCATACAAATAAGGGCTCCTTTGTTAGGCCAAATATGCTAGAAATCAAAACAAGGAGAGAGGGTGTCACCCCTCTCTAATTTTGGCTCTCAAAAACACATATTAACCACTGAAACTCCATTGGATTTCAGTGGTCAAAAGGGAAAACAAAGCTCAAAACAAAGGCCTTAATGCATGGCTCAAAACAAGGTGAAATGAAGCATGCAAGGGGGTAGATGACCCCCAATAGAAAAATGATCTTAAAAAAACATGTTAAGAACCTCAAAATAAGACTTTTTTCAGTTTATGATAAAGCCCAAATATGCTTGCAAGTATAGCTAAAACAAGGATCAAAACAATGCTAAAAAGAGGGAACTAGTGTGTTACCCTTGTAGCTCAGCAAGGCCAGCAACCTCTGGACCAAAAACTCAGCCTTTAACCTCTGCAAATGACCTCCAAGAAGCTTAGGTTGGTGTTGGAGGTGTTAGGCTAAGGGTTGATATGCAATGGTGCAAGAACGAGGCCCTTTTTGATCTTGAATGTAGAGATATAGAGAGAGAGAGAGGTATATATGCCTTAGACCAAAAATCTGAACCTTTGCTAATGAGGGAGAGGGTCCCTCTTATAGCCAAAGAGGTCCAAAGCTTCTTCAAGAAGCCAAAAACCAAGTTTGAAGATCCTCTATACACGTGTATGGAGGATCAATTCTGTGCCTTCCAGCTGGCACAGCTGGCAACAACTCACAGGGACAAGACAGGAGGAGGCAGGCCAACCAGTTCAGGGGGTCGGCCGACCACTTCCCCTGGTCGGCCGACCAATTCAAAAGGGTCAAATGAGTGAATGGTGGTCGGCCATCTCCTAGGGTGGTCTTCTCACTCAATGCAAGCTAGTGGTGTGGTGGGAGACTAGCAATTATGGCTCAAAAGTTAGGGAGACCAGCTACCTGACAAAAAAAATCGACCGGCGGGAAAAAGTGGTCTCCAAGAAAAAAAGGTGGTCTCCCACCCCTGTACCACCTTTCAAACAATGAAAATAGGGTCCATGCCAAAAATGAACCAAGACGGATGCAAAACAAGTGTTCGGGGGCAAAAACGTGCAGTCGGGTGTCCTGAAAACTGACTGTTAAGCATCGAAAGTGGCGTGCGACCACGAAGGTGGTCTCTCGCGCCACAGTGTCCCTCTAGAGAGAGGAAACAAGGTGTGTGCCAAAAATCGGAGCAAACGGAGAAAGTTAAGCGGTCTCGAATCGAGGCGCACGACCGACGGGTTCGAAAACCAGAAACTGGTCTCCAAACGGGAACAGTGGTCTACGACCACGAAAAGTAGCCTACGGCCACTGAGAGATGGTCTACGAGATCTCTCCCTCCCTTCAGGAAGAGAAGACAGAACCTGGTTCGCAAACGGATGCAAAGCACAAAAGAGTCTCGAGGTCTGGGGGTAAGGCTCTCAGCCAAGACTCCATAACCTTAGAACGAGCATAACATGTGCAATCACCGAGCGCTCAATCGATAACGTCTGAGTCTTAAGGTCGGTCAAAAATGGGGTGTCTACATTAATATAATATGTAACATCCCAAACTCAATATGACATTCCCAAACCTAACGTGACATTGAAATTCAAAATAACTTGATTAATGGCAATACCATATATGGGAAATCCAATGTTACCATAGATTATGATCGTATCTATATGGTTGGAAATTTGAAATTCAAAATATAAATGTAACATGTAACATTCCAAACCCAATGTGACATTCATAAACCCAATGTTACATTCTCATATGCTTCTCATCCCAAACCAATGTAAATGTAACATGTAACATCCCAAAGCCACCGTGACATTCCCATATGCATCTCATTCGAAACCCAACGTGGCATTCCAATACTCCACCATTGAATTATGAATATTGTAACCTCCTAAATGTAACATGTAACGTCCTAACCTAACCCATGTATTGAACCACCATCATCCCCAACCCAGCGTAATTTCAACATTGAGCGATGGGATGATATTCACATTCAATTACAAACCCAAATCCCTAATAATTTTGCTCAATGTACAGTGACATGTATGTAAACATCGATTACAACAAAGATACGATACACATTCAAACACATATACAATTGAACAAACATACAAATGTCATCTACTACATGGTGTATATGAGTTAACGTTGCACACTAAATGTAACATGAATCGTAATACGATCATCTAGGTCCCAATGTACAATTGTCATCGTACAGCATGGTTTATGCGGAACACATCGTGATGCTGAACACATTCAAGCAATTCTTGAAGAGATTTCTTTTCAAGTAAAGAAATTCTTGAAGTTGTTGCCATAGAAATTGCATTTCTATAAAATGTGACATTCTCATATGTTGGTTTACATTCGACATCCAATTAACAATCGAAACCAAACACCCTCAACCCAACCCGAAACCATACACACCACCCCACACGTTGAACATATCAAAACGCATCAACCATCACAATGTCAAATACACACATTCAATCAGAGCATTGGCCAATGTATGCCTATCAATGAGTGTAATAGATTGTCAATGCCTTATTAAAGATGAATAATCCGCACTTCAACAAATAACAACACACTTTAACAAAAAACAAACAAACAAACACACAAAAACATACATCTTTCCCTCAACTGATTAAAGCCAAGATTTGTCATGGGAATCAACACACAACTCTCAAACTTCATCATATCATCGACCATATCCATATCCATGTAAGCAATATTTTGAAAATGCACTTGAATCTCGCGATCAAAGCCAAAAAAACTCGTACGGTCGTTGCTTGTAGACTTGTCTTTCCTAAAAACCTTTTCAAATGTGATATGATGAATGATAAAATAAGGTACAATATGAAAACAAATTAAGGGTATAATAGTACACTAATATCATTCATTTACAACTCATAGGATTTTATGGAACACATTCCTATTTAAATAGAATTTCAAATTCTAAAAGAATATTTATAAGATTTCATATTAAATAAGTCTTGTAAATAAGACTTATAAATAATTTTGTAAATAATATAAGGATAGAAGGTGTCATAAATCCAATTATATCCTTGATTTATTATATCCTCTGTAGTAATATTTCCTTTTTGAGAAAAGCTTCACGAGGTGAATAGTTGACTTATTACAGTTGCTTAATACTAAGGGGTTGTTTGGAATGTTTTAAATAAGTGTACTTTTTGACTTTTTATAAAATATGAGTTGTGTTTGAAATGATGTAGTAGAGAGGCGATATAACTTAAATAAGATGATGTAACTTAAATAAAATAGTGACTTTTTAATTTTTTGATTTTTTTACTTTTTTAAGACACTCCAAACAAGGCCTAAATGACACGCCATGAGTGAAAATTGATTTTAGGGAGTTTTATAGAAATGCAATTTCTATGGCAACAACTCCAACTTCAAGAATTTCTTTACCTGAAAAAAAAAAACCTCATCAAACAAACTTAACTATGGTTAATCTTTCAAGCAAAAATGATTTGGACCCCCAATTTTTCAAACCCCCATGACCCCCAGTGTTTTCTTATTGGCTGGAAATTTTTTTTTTTTTTTTTTTTTTCCTATCTGCCAATCACAATGCCCCATGTGGACTGGGGGTGCTGGGGGTCCCCAGCACGGTTGATCTTTCAAGTGGGTCTCATTTATTTAGGGTTTCTTTGGGTTGGCATTTTTAGTATTTTTTGATTTTTTTAGAAGTTAAAATATTTGAAAATTTATTAAAAAATTTTTTTTTTTAATGTAAAAAGAATTCATGTGACAATTTAATGTAAAAAAAAAAAAAAAAATCATGTGACAATTCATGTGACAATTTAATGTAAAA
Organism: Camellia sinensis; assembly: GCF_055761805.1. Classification (NCBI taxonomy): domain Eukaryota; kingdom Viridiplantae; phylum Streptophyta; class Magnoliopsida; order Ericales; family Theaceae; genus Camellia; species Camellia sinensis. The sequence goes on from NC_138961.1 coordinate 217,734,439, forward strand.
AAAATTCATGTGACAATTCATGTGACAATTGCCTGACTTGGTCAACCGATTTGTCAGTTTGAATGTTCCACTTTCTTCGTCGTCCATACATTACACGATTAGGTTTTCCAGTTCACTTGTATTCATTCACTCACTCCATTCATAAACAGAAGCAAACTTACCTTAACAACAACAACTACAATTCCATGGACACTCTTCGCTCCCACAATCCTCTTCTCTCTCTCCTCTTCCTCCATCTTCTTCAATTCTCATCTCTCTCTCTTCTCTCATCAGCCTACACTTTACCAAACAAGTACTTCATCAACTGCGGCTCAAACTCCGACGTCTCAGTCACCGGCGCGCCCAACCGGAACTTCATCTCCGACGAGAATTCCGGCTCCTTTTACCTCGTCGGAAAAACCAGCTCCGTCTCAGACACCAACACATCAAACTCCTCTCCTCTGTATCAAACCGCAAGAATCTTCACAAACCCGTCTTCATATGTGCTCCAAATCGACCCGAGTGGGACTTACATGGTACGCCTCCATTTTTATGCTTTCTCTTCTTCGAAGAAAAATCTCTCAAATGCCCAATTCAACGTTTCGGCTTCTGGGTTTTCTCTGTTGTCGAATTTCAGTGTTCAAAACCCTATAATCAATGAATTCATGCTCACCATCAATGTATCCGAATTTATAATCTCTTTCACACCTACCCAGAAATCGTCTTTTGCCTTTGCAAATGCGATTGAGGTTTTTCTTGCCCCTAACATCACAGATGTTTCGACTCCGCCCATTCATGTGACTCCTTCAGGAGCTCGCGGTACCTACGATGGCTTGCTTTCTCAAGCCCTGCACACAGTTTATAGGGCTAATGTGGGTGGTCCTCCGATCACACCAAATAAAGATACACTATGGAGGAATTGGGTATCTGATGATGATTATTTAGTTACCCCCAATGCGGCGAAGAACAGTGAATTTCATAGTGATAGGCCTGCATACCGTCCTGGAGGAGCTACTGAGTACTCTGCCCCTGATCTTGTCTACCAAACAGCAAAAGAATTGAATGTAAACTCTAGTGGGGGTTCAAATTTCGTCAATATAACGTGGCGGTTCAATGTGAGTAAGAATGCTCCACACTTCGTTCGAGTACATTTTTGCGACATAGTTAGCACATCCTATAATGATGTTCTTCAGTTCAATCTGTATCTGTATAGCAAGTTTAGTCAGAACATATTTCCATATAATGTTGTTGGCCAGTTGGCAGTTCCATTTTACGAAGATTTCGTGGTTGATTCTGACAATTCTGGCCTTATGGATATCATTATTGGCCCTCGGAATGATTCAATAACTAAAACAGCTTTTCTGAATGGGGTAGAGATCATGGAGGTAATAACGGGATCGGGTTTGGTAACTGAGGTGAAGAAGCCACCGAAGAAACATCTGTTTGTTGTAGTTGGTTCGGTTGTTGGAAGTGTGGCGTCTCTGCTAATGTTGGTAGTAGTGGTCGTGGTGTTTCTGAATTGCAAGAGAGCAAAGGCTGTTGAACCTTCAGTTTGGCAGGCAATCCCTGATTATGGAGGTGGCAGTTCTTATGTTAGTACTACTGAAAGAACGGTCAATGGCTTCCCTCTTGATAATCTAAATCTTGGGTTGAAGCTATCTTTTCAAGAAATTCTGTTTGCAACTAATAATTTTGACACTAAGTTGATGATTGGTGAGGGTGGGTTTGGAAAAGTCTACAAAGCAACTCTTCGGAATGGCATGAAGGTGGCTGTCAAACGAAGTGAGCCAGGAAATGGCCAGGGCCGTCCAGAATTCCATACAGAGATCATAGTCTTGTCCTCAATTCGCCATCGCCATCTTGTTTCCTTGATTGGGTATTGTGATGAAAGGTCTGAGATGATACTTGTTTACGAGTTCATGGAGAAGGGGACTCTGAGGGATCATCTATACATTTTGAATGGAGAGTCTCAGAAATCATCGTCACAATCTGAATTGTCTTGGAACCAAAGGCTTCAACTTTGCATTGGTGCTGCAAAGGGTCTAGATTATCTTCATAATAGTTCAGGAAGAGGCATCATTCACCGTGATGTTAAGTCAACGAACATCTTACTTGATGAGGATTATGTGGCTAAAGTTGCTGATTTTGGTCTCTCAAGATTAGGTGATCTTGATCAAACCCATGTCAGCACAGGTGTAAAAGGTAGTTTTGGTTACCTTGATCCTGAATATTTTAGATGCCTACAGTTAACGCAGAAATCCGATGTTTACTCATTTGGGGTAGTCCTCCTAGAAGTGCTTTGTGCAAGACCAGCCATCAATAACTCGCTTCCTGGGAAGGAAGTGAACTTGGCTGAATGGGGGTTGTTTTGGCAAAAGAAAGGGCAGCTTGAAAATATTGTTGATCCTTTGCTTGTGGGCAAGATCAATCCCAATTCGTTGAGAAAGTTTGGTGAAACGGTGGAGAAGTGTTTGAAAGAATATGGTGTTCAAAGGCCCAACATGAATGATGTTGTGTGGGACTTGGAATATGCACTGCAGCTTCAACAAACTGCAAGGCACAGAGAACCTCATGAGGACAGCACAACAGACGCATCGTGGGTGCTGCCAGTGCCTGCCATTCAGCAGTTGCCTTCTCATAGCATCCCAATTGATGAATATGACATTCCCATGGATGATTTTACAGATACAAGTCGTTTATATGCGCACGGAGTGTTCTCCATGTTGAACATTGATGATGGCAGATGATCTTGCAGTTTGAGGTACAATTTTTGGTCTTCCTATGTTTGGTTCTAATATGCTTACAGGAATAATGCTGAAGAAAATCGGGCATTTTTCCTTTGTTGGGTTGCTTTGCTTTATAAATTTATGGTTGCAAATTAGGTGAACGTTTCAAATGATAATTGTGTAAAAATCAGCATAGCAAATTGAAGTATTGTTTGACTTTCAGTATAATTAATGTTGAATTCTGGATTTCATGTTGGACGGTCTTAATGTTTTAATCAAGAGATGTATGTGATTAGAATAATGCTATATATTTGATTATCATTTAAGGGAGTTCTTTTTCTTTTATTGCATTATATTATATCTGTATTCCTAATGGCAGTGTGCAGAGCGGCGTCAATCATGCATATAACCGTTACAAGTGCTAGCATCTAGAAATCATGAGGATATGAGACAGTAGGACTTGAAGCTACTTAATGGTATAGTGTAGAATAGAATTATTGTCCTTTACTGGACAATTGGTATATTTAACGTTCTCTTCCAAGAACAAGAGGACACGATTGTTTTGGACAGTTATAGATGCTCCTAGATATTCAAGGTCTATTTGTCGTGCAGCATTTGTTGGAAATATAATTTTATGGTGACTTTAATATGAAATTAAAATTATGTTTTGTTTCGGCTTTTTGATAAAAAAAAAAAAAAAAACACAAAAAGTTAAAATTGACTACATAAGTTAATAAGACAAAACGTCACGTCTAAACTATAATCAATATACTTTTTTTCTCATAAAAGTCAAAAAAGCCAAAAACAAATAAACCAAACGAGGCTAGAAAAATCAGGCTAAAATAGTCAAAAAGCCAAAAGCTGAGCTATTTTAGCTCTTCCCAAACGAAGGCTAAAGAAGGTCCTAACTATTGGTTGAGGTGGGATTAAATAGGTTTAGATTCTTTGTAACAAAATTTTTACACCACAAAAAGAATAACAAAAAATATTAAGAATTGAATAAGAAATTATCTCATAAAGTAAGCCTCATGCATGAGGTATTGGAAATTGTGTATAACTACCAATCATATATTGATCGTAGAGGAAAGCATTGATGGATATTTAAACCTCAAGATTTTGATACGGGCATGAGCCTTTTGAGGTATTCAAATTTTTTGAAAGAAGTTATGGATGCTTCAAGGATGGGCTTGGGCCAAAATTATGGTCCAAGTTAGTTATGCAAAAATTGTCACATGCGCGCCGCCCGCCTAAACCAGACCCGGTCGAGTCTAGGTCCGTGATCTGTGCCCTTGGGCTGAGGTTTGGGTTGGGCCGGATTGTTGGTCTACCAACTTAATCTTTTTGGGCCAGGTTTTTTTGATGGCTGCAGATATACACACGTGTATATATAGTGTATAACTCACACACTTATTCCCCATCAATTTTGCATATTACTCCATCAGTTTTGCAGAAATAATGGGTTGCATTTGTTGCCAACCTTCATAGCTGGAGGTTTTTCCTCTCTTCCCCTCTTCCACATTGTATATAAAAGGAGGTCATCTTCCTTGGTTTTGACACATAATTTTTTGCCTCTATATTATACAGTCAGTCTGCCATATATTTTTCTTCATGTGTTAGAGAATACTGTCATTGTCAGTTCGCCGAAGCTAAACAGAAGATGTTTCTGCATTAACGGGTCTATATTGTCGTATCTTGAGAGACAGATGCCAATACACCACTAGCACACACGGTGAGGCAGCGAATCTGTTTTAAGGAGACTGTGATATTACACAGGTTTCGGTTTGCTATCTTTTCTTCGTTTTATTTTGTTATGTATTTCTATTCAATCTAGTTGTAATTTCTCATGATTTCATGTTCTGTATTATAATTTATTAAATATAAATCTGTTTATTTATTTCATTTTATTACACAATTTACACAACAGCATTTTGATTTAATCACCCCCAACATTTATCTATATATTTGTAACAACCCCGATCCGTAATTAGCTACTAATCCGTAGTTAATGATGCTAATGAGAGGATTAAAAGAAATTATGTGTTTATTCTGTATTTTGCATGATTTTGGCTTTCTATCTGTTACTTGTAGAAATATTTGTCTAGAATTCCACTTTAATATGAAAATTGAAAGCCTTATCGGCGTCCGAAACTGAAATTGATTACATCAATGTGTTATTTGGAATTTTTAGAACCATATGGCAAATTTTATTAAAAATTGATTCAGAATGATTAATTAGGTTGTGTTTGGCGAGCCTAATGTTCCAATTAATGTATTTTAGCATCATAACTATATATTCAACACATTTAGCTCTTTTCCCCTCATTCCTTGAGTGTCAAAATCTGAGAATTCATTTTAGAGAGAGTGAGAGTGCAATCCTAGAGAGAGAAAGGTAGAGATTAAGGAGAAATTGAAGGCTATAGCTTGAATTGGTCAAAGATTGTGCAAATATCTAGCTATTGAAGACTTTAGGTAAGATTGCAACCTCTAGATTGTGCATCTAAGTTATTAGCATGAGATTTCATCAAGATCATGAGTTTAATTGCATAAAATAAGCTTTGAATGAAGATTTGAGTTGTAATTCATACATGCATGCTTAGTTTAGTTTAATTTCATCATTTTAAACATGATTCATATCATCCATGTTTGAATTATCATGTTTTGAACCTTGATTTCATGTTTTGAAAAGAGATTTCTTACATGCATGGAGCTTATGAGCTCAATTTACAAGTTTCAAGAGTTTGGAGCAAAGAGATTGAAAAGTTTTGCATGCATGTCTATTCCTTTACAAATTGAGCATGATTTCCAAGAATTTTCTCATGCATGTTTGAAATTCATCTTAATTATGGGAAATCATCAAGTTTCTAGTTGTTTTGTGGTATTTGATCATTTTTTGAGAAGCTTAAGATCAAGAAAATTCATGCATGTTGTGTTCATGAACATTCTTAAAGTTTAAGTTGAAATTGTGAGTTTTTGGAAAACTCTTGGGCCATGATTTTATGAAATAATCCTTAATTCATCATGTTTTACAAGTTTGCTAGGTTATCTCAAGTTTTAGGGCCCAAGAGATGTGTTTTGAAGTTTGAAATTCTAGTTTTGAACTTGGGGGTGCAATCTGGAAATTCCAAAATTTGCATCTATGCTCGAGCGTGGGAGTTCACGCTCGAGCGACCATTGTTTGTGTGTGCACTTCTGCTCGTGTGACCTAAAGTACGCTTGAGCGTGAATTGCAAGCTCCCAGAAGTTTCATATCTTTACAGACCGCTCGAGCGAGGGAACCTGCGCTCGAGCGACCACCCTCATTTTGCATGTCCGCTCGAGCGGGGATCCTGTTTTCAGAAATTTGACTAAGTGTTTTTCCAAATATTTTGGCATCCTCATTACATCTTAGGCATTTCTAAGCCTTAATTAAGCCATGGTAATGAGGTTATGGATTAGAAACACACTAAGAAAAAGAATGTATTAAGTTAAGAGTTTATAAGAGTGTGTTTTAAGCAATGTGATAAGAAAGAATATGAGCTATTGTAATGAAAGCTAAGCCGTAATGGCCACCTGAATGTGTAATGATAAGATATGTTTGTGTTATGTGCTTTTGTGTCTGTAGGTCAACGTCTGGAGATTGATTGACCGTTTCCGAGAACCACTGTGAGTAACGTAAAGATGCGTTCATATGAATTATGTTTCAAATGAATTATGATAAGTCACCATTTCTGAAATGATATTTGTTTTCGTGAACGAATGTTCTATGTTTGAAATCTATTATGGCATCCATAGATAGTCCTAAGTCATGGGAGACGACATGTTAATGCGGGTCCATGGCATTCATGTGATTACGAGATCTCGTTAGCCAATTCATTGTGGTGATATGTGTTTAATCGGTATCCGGAACCGATTACTCTAGTCGGAAGACGTTATGTGATGTGTTCTATGAGATGTACCATTATTATGTTCTGATACGAGAATGATTATGCTATGATCTGTTATACGCTTATGATATTGTTCAGATTTCGTTCACTAACCTCCTTACATTGATGTTATTCACTAGGCTTTAGCTCACTGTGTGTATATATATGTATAGGTGGGCATTCTGGAGATCGAGTCTGAAGGCTTTTGTCTGGATCTGTGTTCTGTTGTCAGCTAACCCTTCTGCCTCATGTGGAGGTTCCTGGAGTGTCTCAAGTGTTTAAGTTCTATTGTTTCTGTATAAATAAGACTCGGTTGTTCTGTTGGTTGTACTTACGATACTCTAATGTGTGTGGGTATAATGTATGAATGACTTTTAATTATGTATATAAAGTTTTTAAATATTCCGTTTCATATAAGTCAACACAGCTCATTGGACAATTATATTTATGTATTAGCTTTCACTAGTCCCTTAATTTTGTTAATCTGTTCAGAGGCCTTCGGTAATCCAAGGATTACTGGCTCGTTACGATGCTAAACCTATAGGGGCAGGTTTGGGTCGTGACAATATTATATGAGGAAAATGGGGTTTTTAAGAATACTGTAGGAGTTCCAAACTCTCAAACTAATTTTGTTAATTTCTTAATTTCAAAGAAATTTAAATTAAAAAAAAAATCTATTGGTTAGTTCATTAAGTCAAAAAACTAAAAACAAAAAAAGGCTCTAATTATCTATGATTTTAAATTTTAAAATTCAAAACAATATGATAAGTCACTCTCTTTCTTTTCAAAAATAATTCTAATCAAAATAATTCAAATAAAGAAACAATAAATGCACTAATTATTTATGGATTTGAATTTCAGTAAGCTATCCTGACTCTTTTCGAAAATAACATAAATCTTAAAATTTTAAAAACCCAATCAAAATAAAAATTCAATACAATTCTCTCTTTAGAATACCCAATATTTGATCATTTTTTTAGCCCAACCAACTCCTTTCCAAATGTAATGATGCAAAGGTTAGTCTCTCTTTGTCAATTGTCCAAACTTATTTCAAGTTTGTTTGTTTGTTATTTTTATTTATTTATTTATTTATTTTGTAAACTTCTATTTTCGTGTGAGTATTTTTTTTTTCTTCTCTATATGACTTTTTTTTCCAACTAAATTGATAATAAATATATATTTGTTTAAGTATCTTTGTTTTGGGAGTTAATTTAAATTTTTATTATTATTTTTTTTTGGTAGATGTTTGTGTATTTTTTATATTGTTGTTATTATTATTTTTGATATATGTAAATTGATAATACAGTTATCATTTTTTTTTTTTTTTTAAAGAATAGGACGTCTTATATTGTTCTTTATGATTTGACTATATTTTTTTAAAATTTCTTAAACAAAATTTTCAAATTTTTTTATTTGTAAAAAATTAAAAACATTTAATTGACTTGCCTATCAATAAATAAAATTTTAAATAATAAACACTGTTCTATAATATATGGATTTTAAAAATAAAAAAAAAAATTATCACCCATATATGGAATAAGAAAAACAAAAACCACACATTTTTTTCATTTTTTATTTTTTACTCTTTAAAAAAAAAATTTATCAACCATATATGGAATAAGAAAAACCAAAACCACACATTTTTTATTATTTTTTATTTTTAACTCTTTAAAACTCTAACGGTATCTTTTTATTTCTCCAACATTGTCTTTTTAAATTTGTAAAGATAAAAAAGTAGACTGGAGTTTCATAATGGTCAATGGAGGTAGTGAGCATGACAACAACAAGGGTGATGATGATGATGAGCTCAAAGTATTGTTTGGGTGGGTTTTGAAAATGTGAATATTACTTAAAAAAATAGTAGATATTTTGGGTGATGAATTGATTTAGAAAACTAATGTGTGGTTGAGATTAAATGTGAATTTTACTATATAAAAATTGAATATAGATCATATATTGTTTTTTTACATATCATTTTGGATACTTTTGTATCACTATAAAAAAAATTATTGTGATTACATGTTACTTATCATCTGATATATTATTGTTGTATTATTGTAATGAGTTTTATTATTAATGCCTATTATCAATGTAGAGATGAGACATCACATGATAAATAAAAATATGTTTTGTTATTATTATTATTATTGATAATATATTTCTTTATTTATTTTTTACAATGTTCAAAAAAAATTTTATGTTCATTGTTAGTTTTTGTAGATGAGGAGTCAAAAATAAATTATATATAATTCAAGTTATAACTAATTTGAGATTGAAAAGGAAAGTTCAAAAGAAATGATAATTATATAATTTTAAAAAATACAAAGAAAAATTGGAATTATAAATTATATTATGAAAATAATTTAATGAAAAATTGATCAAATTTAAATTTATGATTATTAAATATTTTTACTAAATCATCAATTTTTTATTCAGGTTCTAACCTAATCTGGTCTTAAATAGTTTTTCAGATATAAATATATTTTAATATTGATACAATCAATATTAGACATATTTTAAAAAGGGTAAATTATATCGATAGTCCCCGCATTTTATTTCTTGTGTCAATTTGATCTCTGTAATTTTGACTGTAACGCCCTCAAATTAAGATATAAATCATTCATTCACAAGTTCCATGAACATAAAAAAAAAAAAAAAGTACATTTTCATTCATCAAAGTCTTATTTACAAAAGATATTACATGTTAACATCAAAGTAAATGCCTTACGGGCTTACAGCTTTCCAAGTTATCACTTGGTTACAACAAAAGAAGAGTTCTAACTCTATACATGAAAAGCCCTCGGCTTAGATTTACATTTAACACAAAATATAAATAACAAAACGGAGTCTTCAACTCATAAACCTCCCAAGCTAAGACCTTGGAGGCGGCATATCACCTGTACCTGAAAAATGGTGTCCCAAGTAGGGTGAGCCAAAGCCCAGTAGAAATATGTTAAACAATATATGAGAATTAACTAAAACATTAGCATTTGATAAATGTTTAACACTTGTAAACCAACTTACACCAAACCCACTACAAAACAACATGGATATCTTAATCAATCCACTTCCCTTTACTTATCAAAATCATTTCATTTACATAGCTTATTGTTATTCAAACAATTCGAAACGAGACTACAACTCATTCATCAACAATTCAATTATAAATATCATTCATACACTTCCATTCACTTGTCATTTTACAAAACTACGTCCGAGGGTACCGGCACCCAAATATAAATACGATTTCGGGACTTTCACCCTAGACACTCCGGCCAACTTAATTATCCATGGAGTCCATCCCTTATCTCATCCCAAACAATGGAGTGCATCCCCTATCTCCTCCCAAACAATATACATATACAATGTATTTAAACAGATTGTCATATACAATGACCAGTTCAATCACATATACAATGTTCACATCCAACCATCATATTCAATGACATATTCTAATTGATTAGTTCCAATTTACCTAATCATCATGCAGTTTCTATAACAATCATGGCTATCCTCCACCGATAGCCCAAAACAGTTATTTCTAAACAGATAAATAAATTTATCAACTTTTTCATAGGTGAGTGATTTATCAATCCAATTACACCATTTAATCACATGTTCCTTCAATTCCATAATTTCCAAGCCAATTTCATTAATTACACAACAAAATCCACTATTTACACAAAATAGTTATTTAATTTCAAACTAGGGCATTTTCCCTCAAATCCCAAAAACATTGACCCAAAGTCCAAATCTCACCATTTCAACAATTATACACCATTAACCTCATTTTTAAGATACCTCTTACACATAAGGAGTTTTAATTAGAAAATCCCTCTTTCTCAAATCAAGACCCAAACCCTAACTTCACCCAAACCACCCATTTATACAAAATGACCATTATCTATGTTAAAACCCATATAGGAGAGTAGAATATCCCTACCTCAAGTGTAAAATCCCAAAGGAGAAGAGCCAAGCACGAGATAAACTCCAAGGAGGACGAAACCAGCTTCTACTCAGATGAAAATGGAGATCTTGAAGAGCTCAAACTTTTTATCAAATGAAGGAGGGTGAAGAGATCACTAGATCTAGGTCAAAATGTAGAGCGAGAGCGAGAGAGAGAGAGAGAGAGAGAGAGTATTTTAGAGAGAGAAGCTCTCAACTTAAGGTTTTGGAAAGTTGGAGAGAGAGAGAAAAGACAGAAAAAGTGATTTAAAATATCACTTTCGTGATTTGATATACGTACAGTCCGCTTGAGCAGAGAGTTTAACACTCGAGCGTCAGACACAAAAATTAGACCCGCTCGAGCGCCAAGACACAACAGCAAGGCACTACCCGCTCAAGTGCAGTGAGACCCGCTCGAGCGTAGAATACACTCGTCCAGTATTTTACAGATTTCAGACTGCCGCTCGAGCGCTAGAGGGGCCGCTCGAGCTCAGACCCGCTCGAGCATAAGCAACTCCGCTCAATCGTGAAAAACACTTCTGCAGTATTTTGCAGACACACAAAGTACTGAATGATTGCAAACCCCGCTCGAGCGCAATAAGGCCCGCTCGAGCGGAAGACCAAAATTTTGGGCAACAACGTTCTAGACCAACAACCAACTAACCTGTTCTAAACACGCCCAAGACATTCCAAAACTCAAATTCAAAGAGTGGAAAGAGAGAAAAGGCATAAATAACAACATTAACCACAAGACCTGAGTCCGAAACACCATAAAGGTCGAATTAGAAATGGGGATCGCTATATTGACCATTAATTTTAGATTTTGTGTCAATCTAGTCCAATTGATAATGTCGGTTAAGGTTTTTACAAGAAAATAGTTATTGAGTTGGTTAAGATTAACTTACTAAATCTAACAAATTTATAATTTTATCTACAAAATTATAACAGATGCTGCTCATGTGTCTATTTTCAATAAAAAAAAAAATTAAAATACTATAGGCCCCAAATTTTCTACCAAATGAATGACTAAATGTCTCACATGGGTGTGGGGTCCATTTTTTTGTGGGCCCCATACCCATGTGAGATATTTGGTAGAAAATTTTCTATCCCTAGCATTACTCAAAAAATATATATATATATATAGCGATCCCGGTTTTCCCTTTTCTTGTTTAATTGTATTCCGGACTCGGTTCTGTGGATGTGTTATGGTCATATTCTCATTTCTATCCTTTACTCTTTATATTTGAGTCTTGGGTTGTGTTGGGCAGGTTGGAAACAGGTTGGTTGTGTTTAGAAACCAAAAGTTGATGCCCAGATTTTGGCCTTCACGCTCGAGCGGGACTTTTGACGCTCTAGCAGATCCTTTTGTTTTTGCTTTTCCGCTCGAGCGAGCGTTAACGCTCGAGCGTGATTATTCATCTCTCAGCATTTTGTTCTGCAGGTCATCGGACGCTTGAGCGTCCACTTTTACGCTCGAGCGGGGACCATCGTCTGCAAAACTTCTAGAAGTGTGCATTCGGCGCTCAAGCGGCACTTTTGACACTCGAGCGTAAGTCTGTGTCTGACGCTCAAGCAGGGAATCCCACGCTCGAATGGACCTGTTTTTATATCAGTTCAGGATTTCACTTTTTGGATCACTTTTCGGCATTCTCTCTCTCTCTACCTTTTCAAAACCTCCATTGGAGAGCTCCTCACTCTAAACTTCAACTTATCTCTAAAGAATCATCTAGTTTGAGTGATCTTCTACCATAGTTCCTTTGTAAAAAGTGTTGAGCTTGGTGTGGGCTACATTTTGATCTGAAAATCTTGAGATTTGGAGCACCTTCGAAATTCTTCATCTTCTCCATTTTGTTTCATCTTTTGAGGTAGGGGTAACTATTCATTTTTATGATCTTTAACATAGATGTTGGGCATTTTGTATAAATGGTTTGATTTGGGAAGTTAGGGTTTGAGATTTGAAATATTGAAAAGAGGGGTTTTGTTCCTTTTGAACTATATATGTGTATATGGGTCTTAACATGAGGTTGTGAATGTTTATTAATGATATTTGGGTTTTATTGGGTCATTAGTGTAATTAATGACTTTCGTTGTGAAATATGAAATTGGGATGGAAATGATGAAATTGGCTTAAGATGAGATCGAATGGTGGAGTTGGATATATTAATCGCTCATTTTTTTTGAAAATGTTGATAATGTATCTGTTGATGCATTTATTATCTGTTTAGAAATAATTTCTTTGGGCTATCAGTGGAGGATAGTCTTGATTGTTGTAAACACTGCATCCTGATTAGGTGAATTAAAACTAATCGGTTGAATATGTCATCGAATATGACGGTTGGAATAATACATCGAATTTGTGTATTGATTGATCGTGTATATGATAATTGTTTATATACATTGTTTTGTGTGTGAGGAGATAGGGGATGTACTCCACGGTTTAGGAGGAGATAGGGGATGGACTCCTAAACCGAATATTATTTGGGAGGAGATAGAGGATGGACTCCATTGATACAGCGAATCTGTGTATCATTTGTGAAGTATGGAAGTGTTTTATTATGAGTTGCTATCTTATGTGAATAGTGAAGTATGGAAGTGTTTTGTTATGAGTTATATTCTCATTTAAATTGTTGATATTGGAAAGGTTTCTGACATGAGCTGTAGTCTCATGGGAATTGTTTGGCCTGGTTCTGAGCCATGTTTATCAATCGAAATTGATAAGTAAAGAAAAGTGGAATGAAATGTGGACATATCTGTCATGGAATTAGATTGTGTTGTGCGTTGGTTTGTATGAGTTAAACATTTATCAAATGCTAATGTTTTGGTTATTGCTCATATTATGTTTAGCATATCTCTACTGGGCGTTGGCTCACCCTATATGGGACATCATTTTCAGGTACACATGATATGCCGTCTCCAAGGATGTAGCTTGGGAGGTTGTAGATGCTGGAGGCTTCTCTTTTGTGATTATTTTGTTTATTACATGTATATCAAGCCAAGGGCTTATTTTGTGTAAAGAGTTAGAACTCTATTTTTGTTGAACCCAAGTGTTGACTTGGAAAGTTGTAAGCCTGTAAGGCATTTACTTTTGTTGTCAACATGTAATATTTCTTGTAAGAATACTCTGATGTTGGTAATATGATATCTCTTTTTGTATCATGAATGTATGATTATGGGTTTATTTTGAGGGTGTTACAAAAAAACTAGCAATTATAACAATTGGACCAAATTGAAACAAAATTATAAACTCAATATCAAAATCGAGCAAATTAAAATTGTAAGGACAAAAATAACACAAGAGTTAAAACATAGGGACTACCAATGTAATTTATTTTTTTAAGAATAATTACATAATTTCTTAATTAATTTTAAAAATGTTAATAAATATACCAAACAAATATCTACATATTTCCTATTTTTGTTATAATTTTTTTTTAAAATATATTTCCTAATTAAAAATTAAATAAATAGGTGGCTCTACTAACTCATGGATTCGACAGGAATTAGACGATTCTCCAAGGATTAGGCTTAAATCAAGAATTATTGGCAAAAAAATCGACTAATCCAATATTAAAAGCCCCCCATATTAGCTCATATCAGTCACGAACTGATAAACTATGATAAAATTTAAATATAGAATTTAAATTTATTAGGACTAGAATATGACTTACAATTTAAGGTGGCTCTATCTTAGATAATATTTTCATACATAAATGTATATAACTATTCATTTAATTGTTTTAAACATAAATATATATAGTTTTTTTTAAACTAAGCTCAAATTTTTTAATAAGTATGCATAAAATATGTCCATATTTCTTATTTTTAATATAAAAAATACTTACAAATATCTATTTACTAATTTAATAAATAGAGAGGTCAAATGATTCATATAAGTTGGGCCAAGACAATTTTTAATGATTATGTGAAGGATAAGTTGGCGTAAATCTAATATTAAGCCCAAATTTACGTAAATCTTGTTAGAAAATTTGAATTAAAATTTACTCCAATGGTTATATCTCTTGAGATGGAAAATTGTTTTCTTTTGAAGGGTTACAACCTTTCCGAAGAGTCATGGAGAAACCTACATATCTCATCTCCCTCACTTCAATTTGGATAGAGAATTTGACATTTCCTCATCTTTGCATTTATTCTTCATATTTTCTTGAGTCTAATTTTTCTATAAAGAGAGTGCATGTACGGCGAAGTTCACTAAGCTCGCAATAGTAGTGCTGCTAATGTAAGACATTGATCGTTGTATCCTAGGAAATAGACGTCCATTGAATCCTGAGCATCGGTGGGAGGAAGAATCTGTCTTAAGGAAACAGTGTCACACACTTGACTCAATCAAGTTTTATCTATTTATGTACTGTTAGTTTTGTTACGTTATTATGTCGATTAATTTTAGTTTTGGTTTTGCCCAAAAAAATCATTTACATATTTTTAAATTCTATTTTCCATATACGTTGGTACTATTTTTCTAACATTCTTAAGGCAGATTCGGTTCTGTTTATGATTTTTTGGGAAAATATAATCGATTTATTATTTAATCTGTTTATAGTTTCTATGTGTACAGATTCTGTGATACAGATTTAGTATTTTTTGGTTAAAAATTAATTTTTTGCAATTCGTTTTCCTGCATATTGTGTTCCTTGTTTACAGTAACACTCTTAGTATTGTTTACTATTATTATTCATTAGTAATAGAATCCAAAAATGTTATTATTGAAACTGTTATTAAATAGGATCCGATTATTATTGAAGGTTTGTATACCATACATAATTGTTTAGACACAACAAAACAAATATGAAGTTATTCAAATTTTGAGAAACTGAATGCGACTTTTGAATTATGATATTTTTTTTTTGGTAAGTGGTTGATTTTGTTATCAAACATTAAATCAATGGATTTATTCTACTCATTTGAGAATTGTCTTGTTCATTTTTGTAAAAGCAAATTTCTTTTGTTTCTTTACCCAAATCTTTGAATGACTTGACTTCTTCTTTGTCCTCTTCCATTTTAAACTGGTAATCTCTTCTACAGTGATGTCGTCGTGCGTCATTGGTGGAGCGGTATCATAGTCAAGGAGAGAAAGGTTGGCTGGGTAAAGGGTTTGACCCATTTAGGCACTTTTTATATGAATACATTGAACAACATGTATTGTAAGTTTGGAAAAATCAAACCTGCATAGCACTTGTTAAATAGAATGCTCAAGAGGGATGGAGTTTCTTGGAACACCATGGTGTCCGGGTATGTTCGAGTGGGTTTATACCCAGATGCAATTAATTTGTTTTCCCAAATGTGCAATCAAGGAATTGAGCCAAGTGGGTATTTGTTTGCCATGATGGCAATGATGGTCTATATAAATATAAAAAAAATATTATATAGAAGTTTTTTTTTTTAATTTAATTATTAAAGAGTTGGTTTTCTGGTTAACTCAGAACAATTAGTAAACTGTTTTTTGTTTTATTTAAAAATTGTTTTGTTTATATAAATTGTGCTGGAAAAGTTTATTTAATACTTTTTTTTTTTTAATGATGCTGGACAGAGTTGGTTTTCAAACTATTTTTTATTTATTTTCTTATTCTGCACTAGATTGACCTTTAGTACTACGTATCATCCTCAAACTGATGGGCAGTCCGAACGTACTATTCAGATCCTTGAGGATATGCTTCAAAGTTGTGTGCTTGATTTTAAGGAGTCGTGGGAGAGGCACCTGCCCTTAATGGAGTTTGCCTACAATAACAACTTCCAATTGAGTATGGCACCATTTGAGACTTTGTATGGCCAACCATGTAGATCCCCTGTATGTTGGGCCGAGGTTGATGATGCACCTTTGTTGGGCCCAGAGTTAGTTCGGGAAACAACAGAGAATGTAGCACTTATTCGTAAGAGGTTAGTTACGGCTCAGAGTCGCCAAAAGAGTTATGTCGACCATAGAAGGAGACCCTTGTCTTTTGAGGTGGAAGATCATGTCTTTCTAAAGATATCACCTAGGCGGGGTTTGATGAGATTTGGGAAGAGTGGAAAGTTATCCCCTTGGTTTGTTGGCCGTTTTGAGATCCTTGAGCGGATTGGGGAGGTTACCTATCGTTTGGCATTACCACCACAACTTTTCAGGATTAATGACGCGTTCCACATTAGTATGCTTCAGAAATACAAACCGGATCCATCTCATGTCCTGGATTGGACCGACTTAAAGGTAAATGAGGATGTCTCGTATGAGGAGAGACCGGTGAGAGTCTTGGACAGACAGGACCAAGTCTTGTGAGGCAAGACAATTCCCTTAGTAAAGGTATTGTGGAAACATCACGGGGTCGAGGAAGTGACTTGGGAGCGTGAATTGGAAGTTCAAGAGAAATATCCGAACTTGTTTGATAATATCTAAACATGTATTGAGATTTTGATTATAATGATGAAAAGTGTAAGCATTGCATATGTATTAGATTATGAGAACATTGTATACGTTATGGGCATTTTGAAATTGTGAATTCAATGTAAACATCGTATATGTTTTGAGAATACGGAATATTATGGATGTTATGTCACTTTTGGAAAGCATTGTATATGCCATGTGAAATTTTGAGAACTTGGACCCTGGTCTAAACATTGCATATGACTTGGGAAATTGTAAAATTCATTTTATATAGGACTTATGTATCGAGTCAATGAGGATAGATGACCAAAGAATAGGTCATAATGTCGAAATTGTAAGAATAACGTTGTTGTGAATGGTATAACTTGATTTTCTGAAACTTGATTTGTAATTTCGGGGACGAAATTCCTTAAGGGGGGAGGTTATAGCGATTCTGGTTTTGACCCGTTACCTATTGCATTTTGGACTCAGGTTGGTATGGTTTAAATAGTTATTCTTATCTCTTTCCCTTGTCTTCCCCTTTCATTTTGGTTATCGGGTTGTAATTGTGCGTTTGGAACAGGTTGATTATTTATGTTTCAAAACCTGTGTTACCCAGATTTTGGCCTATCCGCTCGAGCAGGCTTCACAAATTTTTATCCTCCGTTCGAGCGCAAGCGTCCATTCTTGTGCCCGACCGGGATTTGTCTACTCTCAGTATTTTTTTTTTTGCAAAGTGCATTGGACGCTCGAGCGTCCAGTCTCACGCTCGAACGGGGACCTTCGTCTTCAAAACTTCTGGAAGTGTGCATTTCACGCTCGAGCGACGTTTTTCACGCTCGAGCAGACCTTTGTGTCTGACGCTCGAGCGGACTGTGTGTATTTCAATCCGAGAAGATAACATTTTGAATCACTTTTTCATATCTCTCTCTCTCTCTAAAACTTTTCAAAAAGCTTGTTCTTGAGCCTCTCTCTCTAGAATTAACCTTCTCTCTAAGATTTCATCTAGATCCATTGATCTTTTCACCCTAGTGCCTGTGAGAAAAAGGTAAAGATTGTCAAGATCTACATTTGATCCGAATAGAAGTAGGTTTCGACCTTTTTGGAATCTCTCTCTTGTTTGACTCATCTTCTTCCTTTGAGGTAGGCATCTTTTCTACACCTTCATATGTTATTTAGCTTAGTTATTTGTATCTTGCGTGACAATGATGTGAGTTGAGGGTGTTGTAAGCAAGCCTAGGGTTTGGGTATATATGGAAAGAGGGATTGTTGTTAAACATGAAATACATGAATATGGGTTTTGAAAATGAAATGATGTTGGGTCATAATTGTTGGAAATGATATTTGGGTTGATAATTAGAAAATGGGAAGTTTTTCCCTAAAATGATTATCATGACTATTTTATAGAGATTATTGAAATTGTCATTTAGAATGTGAAATTGAAAGAGTATTGACATGAATAGTGGAATAAGTCATGTGTTAACTCATTCTTTGGAAATTTGAATAAATTATCTGTCATGAGATTGGACATCTGTTTAGAAATAACTATATTGGGCTATAGGTGGAGGATATCTATGAGTGTTGTAGAAATTGCATGAGGATTAGGTGGATTGAAACTAATCTCTTGTGGTTTGTTATTGAATATGACTATATTTATATACATTGTACATGTATGATTATATGGAAGTGGAAAAGGGGATATGCTCTATTGTTTGATGTTGTGTTTAAATACATTGCATATGCATGAATGATTGTTTGGGAGGAGAAAGAGGTTGGACTCCATTATAATTAAGTTGGTCGGAGTGTCCTGGGTGAAACTCCCGAAATTATACATGGGTGCCTAGCTCGCGGACAAAATAGCCGTAAAATGGCAATTGTAGTGCTTGTATAGCCTACGTTTACATGGGTTTCGTCTGAAGGCTGCCCGCGGACGAAATTTCCATGAAAAAAAAAAGCTTGAAGTGTTCATGCATTGTTGATGTGATTGTAAAACTAATGAGTTGAAGTCTCATTTGAATTGTTAAAAAGATAATGAAACTAGTCCATGTAATGAAATAAATGGAAATTGGTACTTTTGATTATATAAACTGTGGATGTCCCTATCACTGATGTTGTGTATGTATAGTGTAGATATACCTTTGCTAAGTTTCATATACTATGCTAGATGATTTTTACTGGGCTGTGGCTCACCCTATTTAGGAATAATATTTTCAGGTAATTATGGCATGCCTCTACCAAGGCAGTAATTGGAGGAACTTTTGGAAGCAAGAGCTTCATTACTTTTGATTATTTCTTTTGTAAGCCAAGGGCTTAATATGTATTGAGCGAAGCTCACTTTTGTTGTAACCAAGCTAAGGCTGGGAAAGATGTAAGCCTTAAGGGCATCTCTTTTGTTGAACTCTTGTAATCATTAACTTTTATGTAATGCAAGGGTTAATTACTCTGATTCAAGCAGTTAATTACATATGGTTAGAATGTGTTTATTATATTATTTTGGGGGCGTTACATCATGGGTGAAAGACGTTTTGGTAATTGCCGACATAGTCACCAATACTAGATAAGACAAATAAGATATAAATGTAATTATACAGTAATATTTATATTCCATGTTGAGATTGGAATTAAGGGTTGTAGTAAACAAAAAGAAATAATACATGGCTAAAAAAATATTATTTGACAAAGTTTGTGGCCACAATCAATATTGGCCATTTTTTCTTTGTACTGCGACAGAAAGTTATGAAATCTAATTGTATTTTAGACAAATTAGTATTGTGATTATATTCACATGGCAATTTACATCTTGCTATTTAGTTCAAGCATGCCAATTAATGATATATTGTGATTTACCTCATAATTGTGGGGGTGTATTACTATTTTTGCGTAATTATACATTAGTAAAAGAAATTAAGTTTCCTTAGAATGCTTAAAATGTGGGGGTGCTTGGAGGATTTTACCAAAATAACGGTTCCGATAATAGGTCTACAAAGAACCTCAATTCTTTCTGTAGAACAAAGTGGGAGTAGAAGTAAAAATGGTTTCATTAACTCCTAAGGAACAACTCTATGTTTATTGTTTAAATTTGAAAACGGGAGTGACATAGAGTAACGGTAAGTCTCGATATAATCCAAGACTTAATACCGTAAGGCATTTGCTTTCAGTTGTGAATATTGTCTAAGGATAATATAACGGATCCACTAATTACTCAATGATATATAACAGAGAAGGTCAAACGAAAAATAGCGGCCACTAAACAAAGAGTTTGACTAAAGAGCAAATAAGGGAAAGTTCATTAAGAAAAATGTGATTAAAGTCTATTACATCAGAGTCATCATAATAGTAACCCTACTTAGCTGACTGAAGATCCCAAGAACTAAGTTCAAAGGGACAACTAAGTTATGTGTGGCTCGCTAGAAATCACTAAAGGAGTCTATCTCCTATCCATTCCTATGATGAGAGTGATGTCTGCAATATGTGTTATATGTAGGGGACTTAGGGTAAGCTATGTTTTTAATGATTACTTATATCTTGAAAACCCTAGAGGGGTATCTTTCAAGAAGAGTATTTAAGAGACTCGAAATAAGGATCACCTATATGAATGTGAAGGGGCCGTTTCTATGAGAATTGATAAGGCTAAATTTTCTAAAGCACTCATGTAACACCAGGAGATGCCTAAGGCCAAAACGGACACAACCGTGAGAACTAAGCTGTGTCTAGAGATATTCTGTATGAATTCTATTGTCTTGGCTTATACAAACGGCTGAACAGTTCAAGACATCACGTCTACTGATTAGCTAGTAAGTCCGATAGGCTTTTACTAGGGAAAGTTCAAAGCCAAAAGCTATCTATCCCGATGTAGGGTATTTCCTTAATGTACTCTCTCTTTGTCTGTATGCTGTTGCATGTCCTTTTCGTAAATTTCATTCATGTGAAGAATTATTAGAAAATTTGAATTAAAATCTACTCCAATGGTTGTGTCTTTTGAGATGAAAGAGTGTGTCCTTTTGAAAGGTCACAACATTTCCGAAGAGTCACGGAAGAATCTATATATCCCATCTCCCTCACTTCAATTTGGATAGAGAATTCGTCATTTCCTCATCTTTGCATTTATTCTTCATATTTTCCTGAGTCTAATTTTTCTATAAAGAGAGTGCATGCACAGTGAAATTCGCTAGGCCTATAATAGTAGTGTTGCTAGTGCAAGACATTGATTGTTGTATCCTAGGAGATAGATGTCCATTGAATTCTGAGCATCGATGGGAGGACGAATTTGTCTTAAGGAAAGAGTGTCACACACTCGACTCGATCAGGTTTTATATATTTATGTACTGCAAGTTTTGTTACGTTATTATGTCGATTAATTTCAGTTTTGGTTTTGCCCAAAAAAAAACTATTTACATATTTTTAAATTATATTTTTCATATATTTTTAAATTATATTTTCCATATAGGTTGGTACTATTTTTCTAACAAATTTTATAACATAAGACAAATTATAATTTTGATACTAGACAAATTTTAGACTTTACAAAACATGAAAAAATTAATATATTGACAAATGTAATTTACCATTATCATATGATAAATTAAATTTACGAAACTCGTAAGACAAAATGTATTTATATTTCATTGTAAATATAATTTTTACGATTTATTTTTTAATTTTTACCAATTAAATTATGACATGTATTTGTTATTAAGAATTTAGAGCACACAATTAATGACATAAGAATAAAAAAAAATCACTTATATATAACTGTGATAAAAATAAATAAAATTTAATTGATTCCAAATTATTTCTACTAAATATTCTAGATAAATTTTTTAAATTATTATTTAATTTTAAAAATTAATTTTTAATTATTTGTTTATACCATACATAGCACAAGTAATTATCCTAATTACGTATATATATATATATATATATATATATATATATATATTATATCTATAAAATAATGGAGGAAGGTTTTTGAAAATGTATAAAATGTGTGTGAGATACATTTAGGTTCAAAGGCTCAGATCAATTTTGATAAAGATCAATGGTTCGGATGATGATTTGTTCCCGCCCAAACCCTATGTGCTCTCTCCCTCTCCCACCTACCCACGTCTCCTCCCCCCATTCCCTCTTTATCTCTCTCTTTTTCTACCTCCCCCCTCTCCCCCCTTCTCTCTCAGTGCTCCCTGCGCCCAAGGTAAGGTTTCAGATTGAGAACTCTCTTCCCTTCTCCCCCCTTCTCTCCCAGTGTTCGCTGCTCGCAAGATAGGGTTCCGATTGAGAACTGGGTCACCTAGTTGGCTCCTCTATTCCACGACCAACTTCACCACCACCACAGATTCTTTCTCTGTTCGACGCCGTCATCTTCTCTTTCTCTCTCTGCTTTGAACCCCCTCCGGTACCTCTCTTGGTGAGCCAATTGTTGTTTGTTTTTGTTTATCATCATCAGTAGGTGATGCTTTGGTTCAGATAATTTTCTTTTGGGCATTGCAATTTCTTCCTCTCTCTCTCTCTCTCTCTGCTGTGTCTGTTCTTTGTGGTTGGTACTTCAATTCATTGTGTATATACATATTTTTGGTTGTGTTATTATATATATAAGTTTGTATGCTTGTGGTTTGATTTGAAAATGGGTTGGTACATTGGTTCTGCTCTTATCTGCTCTTTTCTGCTCTAAGGTGGCAATTGAATATGGGTACTCTTAATAAGGATTGCAAATGCTCTAAGACATACCCATTTTCAAATTTGATCAAAAAATGGCTGAATACAGATCAAACCATTTCATCAAATCTAAATCAAATCAAGGGATTTGTAAAAAAATTTCACCAAATATTCAACAGTCATATTTTTAGTGAAATTTCAAAAAGAGTAATTATTGGATATGCATTTCTTTCATTAAAAATGGTTAAAACAGATCTTTAGGATAGGTTTGGATTTTTTTAGAAAGATTTGATGAAATAAAAGAGAGTAAGGTTTGAGTGTTCCATATTAGATCAAGCTTTTATTTGTATCTCAGTTAACCAAGATTGGCTACAAGATTGCAGATGTTGTTTTAGATCTTATTGCAGGTGCATCTTATTATCATTCTTCACTGTTCCTTTCTTCCCTGTTTGTGTTTATTTTTATATTGGGTCAATGTATTCCTGTGCATTTTCATGGTAGCTTCTCTTCTATGAATTTCTCTAGAAATATCAATGTTAAATTTATGTTATTTGGGAAATTCATTTTTGTCAGAGGAATCTGGTTGTTAAATGATTGAACAACCAGAAGCAATTCTTCAATTTTTGCATTAGTGCTTTTTCTCAAGTATTTTACGCTGTGCAACTGGCACTTGTGTATCCTTATTTGCTATCATGTTTGATGCATGTCTAATGACATGGATTCAATATGTTTAAATGTATCTTATTTTTTCAACAGGATGCCTCCAAAGGCTACTTGATGCCTCTTCTTCAAACTGCAACTTCTGGTGATAATGGCAATGGTGAAGCAATTCAAAGGTTATCTTTTATCTTGCTCTACATTCAGCAATCTTTTCTGATAATTTGATTCACTTACTTAAGTTCAGATGACTCATTGTTTTATTCAAATTTGGAGATGCTCTTAGTATAGTGATCCTGCTCTTATTTGTATCTCAGTTAACCAAAATTTCTCTAAAATTTGATGAAAAAAAGAGACTAGGGTTGGAGATGCTCTTAGTATAGTGATCCTGCTCTTATTTGTATCTCAGTTATGTTGCATCAAATCTAGGCAGCAATTGCATATGGGTTTGCTCTCATTCATCAATTCATTGTGTGTATGTATACATATTTCTGGCTATGTTCTCCTGCTCTTATTTGTATCTCAGTTATGTTGCATCAAATGTAGGCAGCAATTGCATATGGGTTTGCTCTCATTCATCAATTCATTGTGTGTATGTATACATATTTCTGGCTATGTTATATACATAAGTATGTGGATTTAGTGCATGCATGTGGTTTGTATAATTTGACATTGGGTATGTCTTTAGTACATTGATTCTACATTATTTGTATCTCAGTTATGCTTCATTTTAATTTAATAACTAATCTATATGAGTTGTAGAATTTGAATGGATGTGCTATACTCATTGATGACTTACTGAGAGAGTTCATGAAAAGGCAAAGAATCAAACATTAGTTAAGAATTGGAGGCAAGTAATCTTAGTGACACTTTTTTTTTTCTTTTTCTTTTTCTTTTTCATTTTTTAAATGTTGTGACTGAGGAGGATGAAGTGGACACTTCGTACTATTTTTGGTCTCAAAGGTACTGACTCAACACACACACACAGTTAATGAAATGTTTGATTCTTTAATAAGAAATGGGTGTTAATTTTTTATTTATAAAGTGGGTTTTTCTATATTATGAGTTTTTCTATTGTTTCCTAAATACTCATAAATATATATGGATCTATAAATACTTCTAAGTTTGCTAAATATGCTTTAAATACTGATATGGATTTTCCTACATTTATTGGGCTTTTTGTGTTTTTCTATTTTTTTTCCCCTTTATTTGGGAGTGGTGATTGGTAAGTTGTGATAAAAAATATATCTATATAATAAGACACAACGGTTTTTGAAAATATATAAAATGCATCAGAGATACACTTCATTTGAATGGTTTAGATCAATCCTAATGAATATCTAACGGTTGAGAGTAATTTGTTTCCCGCCCAAACACACTATGCTCTCTCTCTCTCTCTCTCCCACGTCTCCTCCCCCTTCCATCTTTACCTCTCTCTCCCTTTCTGTTGCACGTCTCCTCCCATTTCATCCTTATCTCTATCTCCCTCTTTGTTCCTCTTCTTTATCTCCCCCTTCTCTCCGACTGGCTTCAATTCGTAACCCTCCTACCCGATTTCTGCCTCTCCCCCCTTCTCTCTCAGTGGCTTCAATTCGAAACCCTTCCACTCGTAACCCTCACATCCGCCGCCACCGTCTTTTCTTTCTCTCTCTGCTTCGAACCCTGATTGGAGCTCTCCGGGTTCGTTTTATTCTCTTGCTATTTTGATTTCAGTTTTGCGTTTTTTATTAGTTGGGTAATGATTTCAGTTTCTGCTTGAAATTCCGATTGGAGCTCTCCGGGTTCGTTTTCTTCTCTTGCCATTTTGATTTCAGTTTTGCGTTTTTTATTAGTTGGGTAATGATTTCAGTTTCTGCTTGAAATTTCAGATTTTGCCTTCAAAGGCTTGCGAAGAAAGCAGAAAATTTCCAAGTGAGATTCTAATTGCGAACATATTCAATTTGCTTTGAAATCCTTGACTTGGGTTCATTTCTATTTATCATCATTTCCACAAAAATGCATAGTCAGTCTATACATGCGTAATAAAATTTTCAATACATTTCATTGTGTATTCATCTTAAACTGGGGATATGACTCATGAGAGCAAGGGCATTATTCATTCTTCATAGCAGATGACAGAAAATGAAAACATTTCTTACCTAATTTAAGTGTTTTTAGGTGAGAATATGGCTATGTAGGTGAGAATATGGCTATATAGCCATATTAGAAAATGAAAATGAAAATTATCTGATTATTAGGTCAGAATATTTTCTGATTATTTACTACATAGCCCTGGGGCATTATTCAAAATGCCCAGAAATGTGACATTTCATTGTGTTTTTAACTTCTATTTTCTGATTAATGTGACGAAATGAAACAAAATAAGAGAATCCCATTATTACCATTTGTAAATATGTACCCAATAAATAAATCTATATAATAAGGCAAGAGGCTTTTTGAAAATGTCTTAAAATGTATGAGAGATACATTTTGAATCAAGGGTTCGGATCCATTCTAATAAACATCCATGGCTGAGATGATTTTCATTCCCGTCCAAACGTGCTCTCTCACTCTCTCTCTCTCTCCCACGTCTGCCCAAACACGCTTTCAATACCACACACGTCTTTAACGCCCTTTCTACACGTTCTCTCTCACATTCTCATAGAAGATACCTAAAAATGAAAATCATCATCATCATCTCCGAACTCGCCACCATCGCCTCCGTCTTCGCTTCCTTCATCTACCTCCTCAGCTTCTTCACCCATGCTTCTCACAACGCCTCCTTACTCCTCCTCTGTCTTCGCTATTGTTGATTGCGCCGCCCCCTTCTGCAAATCGTCAAATCAGTGGTTTCTGGTTAGATTCCTTCCTATTAGATTGAATTAAAACTCAGCAATTGTTACCATGCGAGGTCGATTCGACACAAGGCGTTGTAGAGGCTCTCATGGAGGTCTCTCTGATCTCTCTAATTTCTGTTATTTGTAATTTTTATTTTTGTTCAAATTTTATGTTGTAGATAGAACATAAAAAATTAATAAACAAGAGGGGGCCATAAATTCTCACCACCAAACCATAGCGAAAAAAGTTGTCATCCATTAGAAACAGACAGAATAATAAAATGTAAAAGCAAACCTAGAAACAAAAATCGATGCTCTTAATAATTTCTCCACAAAATGAACAATCAAAAGCAAAATCAACAAATGAAATGTGGTGATCAGTCCTAAAAATACGTTTAAAAAAAAACCAACAAAGAATGAGAGAGAATGAGAAGAAAGAAGTGAGAATAGAAAATCTAAAGCGAACAAGTCAAAAGAAATTGACAGATAATTTGACATCTATACATACATATCAAGAATAGGACATTGAAGGATTATTACCTGTTTTTCTTTGTATAATTCTTTTTCTTTTTCCTATGTTATCTTTTTTAGGGTTTGAAAGTCGAATAGTGTGAGTTTGGAAATGGGGGGTTGGAAAAATGAGGAAGGCGAGAGAAGTTTGAGAAAGAACTATTTTATCAAATCAGTTGAGTAGTGGTTTGTTGAATAATGGTTTGCTGGTGTTTGTTGCTGGAGATAGAACTGCTTTGCTGAATAGTGGTTTGTTGGTGTTTAGCCATTTAAGGTGTTTTTGATCTATCTTAGTAAGTAATCTATGATTTTTCAGGATGTGGGCTGATTTTTGAATTCGGGCTCTTAAGCATGTGGTTGTTTTAGATAAAAATGTATTACTCTGATCTATATAGCTTTCCATTCACTGGAAACGAAGGAAAACAGATGAGGATGTGAAATTGAAAATTTTAAAAGGAAAAAAAAAAGCCTTTCTTGGCTAAGTGTCTGTGTCCATCTTTTTCACCTAGAATAAAAGTGATCATCTTTATTCCTCTAATTTCAATATTCTTTTTATTTATATATTTACTTATATAAGTTGTTGATTTACAGATTTGTCTCTCACTATGTTATGCTCTAATTGCTTTGGTTATGGGAGCTTATCTGCATATCCTCTGGAATATTGGAGGCCGGGAAGCATTGTTTGGCTGCTCTCAACCCCTCCACATGAAGAGGTAGGCATCTCCTTCTTTTGTTGTTTTTTTCACTATTTGCTGTCATTTATTTGTTTTGCATACATGATTTTAATTTTGAGGGTTTCACTCTTGATGGCGGTTGCACTCTTTGAAGGGGCTTCAATTGGTCCACTGATTGAATTGGCTATTGAAATTGATCCAAGGTTTAGTAGTAAGGGTAAGGGTAATTTTGTCCAAACTTCCCAAGCTTTTGCCCTAAGAATTGGGGACATCCTAATTCAACAACCATGTCCCCATAAAAAAGCATATAGCCATACATGGACAGAATCAACAAAAACAAAAAGCCTCATAATCATCACAACAAAGATTCCTTCTCTTTCGATGCTGTTACTATCGTTAGACCAGTTATTTATGGCAGTTTTCAAACCCACCCCCCACCCCCCACATGAGCATATTATCAGATTCTGAATGGAGATGATGACTCACCACCACTCAATGGCTCATCTCCTGTCAAATAAACTTCAGTCTTATCATCCAGGATTTACTATAGTCCACGTCTAGGGTCTAATCTGAACCATTTGATAACTCTCAACTCAAAACCCAACCTAATATGGCTACCCATGTAGTTACTAACTAATGGATAATTGCATAGGTGATGAAGTAAGTTCATTAACTACTTTATTAACCTAGATTGACTTATTGAAATGAGTATGGTGTGTGTTTTAGTACTGCTACTTGATGCGAAAAGGATATATATATATATATATATATCAAACTCTCATATCTAACTCCCTTTTACTATATAAGAGAGTTATATTTATGTATAATGTAATTCTTGCTCTGCTCTAGGGTATTCTGTCATGGTTATATATGCTACTTAAGTCCCGCAAGAATATATTTAGCACATCATCAACTCAGATATAGATAGATGAACGAGAAATAAACAAGAATTATGATTTTTTTTTTTCCTTTTATTATTTCTGAACATCAGAAATGTAAAGAATGTCTCAATATTTCATCAGTTTGATGGATTTCTGTCACTTGCCTCATTGCAGTTAAATTTGAAGGGTTCAATTAAAAGCAAATATCTAAAAATACACCACCAAAAAGGGCAAAAAAAAGGCATTTCCTTTTTACACTTTTCTCCTCTTAGGGCTTAGTATAAAATCGTCGTCGTCATCACTATCCACAATTCTTTTCTTGGCTTTTACTTCGCCATTCTTTGACACCAGCTGTTGTTTTTTCGAACTCTTGAGTCTGCTGGGTGGCCGTGGTGGTGGAGATTTTATAGGAGTCCCCATCCGAAGTTGCTTTTGCTTCCTCTGCTTCTTCTCATATTCCTTCTTTGCTCTTTCCAGTGACAACATACTGTGTTCCATCATCCTGCTCATTGGCACGCGTTATCTCTAAAATTAGTAACTTTTCTTTTATGTTTTTACTTATTTGTTTTTTGATATGCTATCACTGTCATTATTAACTAAAAAAACTAAAATTTGGTAAGAGTTCAAACTAAGCTGCAATGTCAAAATAAATCATGATTGTTACATGTTTGGCATAATAATGCACTTTCGAGGTTTCAAACCAAGGTTTCAAACAGGGGAAGTTTAGTTCAAGGCCATATATTCTACAGAGACTAAAATCAGATACAAAGAATAGATACAGGAAAATTACAAAATATGAAAATTTTAAGTTCATGTCCAGCAAATGGTGAAATTGACAAAATACCCTTACCACTAAACCTATGTTATGCTTTAATGTTCGTTCTATCTACTCTTATACTTTTTTAGTGGTTTTGATAATTATTTGTAATTGTGTTTCTTTCTTTTGGTTTGTTCTATCAGAGGACTGTTCCTGCAAACCCTAACAAGAACAGAGTCTTTGATCATCGAACCATTTTCTGGTAATTATGGAAAAGGGCTTCATTTCTTTGACATTTGAGCCTTTGGGGACCTACATCATGCTCTCTCTCTCTCTCTCTCACAGGTGATTTTTGTTGATTTACATAAATAAGTATATGTGTATGTGTGTGTGTGTGTGTGTGTGTGTGTGTGTGTGTCAAAAAATATACCTTTTTGTTATGTAGGTTTGTTCGGAGATGTGTTTGATGAATTAGCTCTTCACACAACTACGTAACAATCTTTAACTAATACTTTTTTCGTGAACCGTATAGTTATATGTAAATGAGGTTTGTTGGTTTGATGCTGAATAATATTGGGGAGCAATCATGTGTGTATTGTTTAAATGTGTTTTCAAATATAATTGTTTATTTATTTATTTATTTTGGATATGCAATGATCTGAGACATAATTTTGGATGTGAAGAATGCATGAACAAATGGGAGAAATGGGGAATTTCTTAAGTAGGTAGGAGGGTTTTTGAAAAATGTATCAAAATGTATCAATGGTTGAGATCAATCTAAGTATACCTACCAATCAATTCTTAACAATGGTCAGATACTGATTATTCTTTGTTTTTTCTTTTCCCCTCCCTTTTCTGTCTTTTGTTTCTTAGCTCTTTTTTATTTTTTAGATAACTGAATGAAGAATTCTGTTCGAAATCAAAATTACAGCGTTGATAGGAAATTGATTGACTGGAATACAGGGAGAAACTGAGCCTAGGCGCAAATCACTTTTCCTGATGATGGTTTATCAGACTGACTTATGCCACTGGGACTCAAGTATGTGTTCCAACTCCAAGGTTTATTTGGCAGCACAGCTCTCATTTTTCATTGTTGGTTTTCAAATAATTTCTTCTTATATGTGTTTTTTTTTAACTTTTTTATTTTATTTTTTTTTCAGTTGGCCTTCCATGTGTTTTGTATTAGCCGCAACTGGTTGCACATGAAATGCTTGATAAAAAGATTCAGTTAGAAGGATCATTTGCTGACAGATGTATTATCATGTGCAACATGTCTCCTATTTGAAACTCTAAAACCTTTGTACACTTGAGAAAAGTCTAATTTCTATATTCAAACATATTATTGTGATTTGTGAATAAGGTATTGCAAATCCAAAGAAAAATCAAACACTAAATTTTCATTATTGATGAGTTCGTTTTTTAACTTTTTCATTTGATTCATTGTTTCTAGATTTATAGATGTTCAGTTAGGTGATTTTCGTGTAGTTAGTTAAGTTTATAGTTATAGTGAGCTTTTGAATTTTTAAAAATTTGTAGTGGGTTTTGTAATTTTTAGAATTTCTGTTTTTGTTATGTTGTACACAACTTGAGACAATAAAGAGCCAAATAAATGGGAAAATTTCTAACCAAACTGAAACAAAGGTAGTGTGAATACTGGAATTTACTGTCAAAATTAGTTTTTAAAGTTTCATTGTGGTATTTGTATTAATGAAATTGCCTATTTGTCGTGATTCGTTAACGGTCAATAGAAATATTAACTTGAAATTTGTGCAACTTGCTATCACTAGAATGTCGTGTTGAACTTTTTGTCCATCTCCTTCATGACCTTAAGGGGCTTCAAGGTTATGTACATTTTTAGGGTTATTTTAGATTGTTTATGGGTCATTTAGATTGGGCTCCATACTGTTATTATTAGAATTCCATTCTCCCAAACTCACAAATTTTTGAATTAATCTAATACATTTTATTTGAATTCCATTCTCCACAATTAATTACAACACCTCCTCCACAATTAATCTCAACTCATTCTCTCTCTCACGGCTCATTTGTTTATTAAACCCATCCAAGCACCAAGAACTTTGTAATCCACCCGAGATATAACCGGATCTATATTTGAATTGGTAGTGTATTTGGGTTTGGATTTGTGATTTTCATTAAGTAAGTTATGACTCTCATTCAAAGCTCAAACTTGGGCAACAATGGAGTTCAAATAGGAAGAGAGAGATGTAGAGGAAAAAAAGAGACAGAGCTCTCTGCTAAAAAAACCCACTTAGGTCTGCTTTCTTTTTCCAAGAATAGTGTTGTTTTTATATTAAATTGATAATCTAAATTGCTAAAAACCCACTTAGGTTTACAATTATATTAAATTGATAATTTACTAAATAGTGTTAGAATTACAATTATATTTTAATCCCAACATTATTAATATCGTGCCTTCAAACACGGACATACGCTAGTATATATATAAAGAACCTTTTTGAGACTTCCAGAAGTGTCAGTTTCCTACAGAGATACCGGCAATGGCATTATTGGGTTACACAATCACATTGTCTTGGCAATTGTAGTGGGGGCCATGGTCAAGGAGTGGAAATCAAAATAACTAAAAAGAACCATATGAGTAACCTATAAATAATATTATGTGATATTTTAAAAATATTTAATAATTAAAAAAAATTAAAATAGTTAAAAACAAAATAGGTCGGGGAAGTTATTATTTGGAGCAATTGCAAATTAGTGAGTTTAAAAATAATTGTGTTACATATGAAATTTTTTTGAGTAGAAAAAAAAAAAAAGCTTGTACCATAAAGATAAAATGACTTACACTATACACATTATAACCCTTGAAAACGAATTATATTTTTCTCTATTCCCTGGTTTGTGATTTTTCATAATAACTTTTATTTGTTCCCACTAAAATAAAAATACAAAAGTATTAATATACAAATAAATTATATATAAAATATTGTAACATCTTATAATATATCCATTTAAAAACAAAACACGTAATTTACAATTTCAAAAATATCAAACTATTTAGTTTGAGTTTTCAATTGTAGTTTTTTTTTTTTTTTTTTTTTTGTCTTTAGTGATTTTTTAAAAATTTTAATTAATTATTTTAACTTTGAAATACACTTTAAAAGTAAATATTTATGAATTTTTTTAAAAAAATCAATAAATATAAAAAATCAGTATCTTATCGAATTTTTTTTTAAAAAATTATAATTATTAAATGCATCTAAAATTTAGTACGTTTAAAAAATTAAAAAAAATAAATTAACATATAATTCTTTTTAAAAAATAAAAAACTCAAAATAATTAATTTTTGTTTGCAGGTTGATCATTAAAAAAAAAAAAAGAAAAATGATGCAGACCACTAATTAGTGGTTGCACTAGGGATGTGGGAGTGGGTCCCACCCACTGCCACATGTATTTTGTGTTTTAGTTTTTTTTTTACTTGTCACATCATTACTGGTGGTGTTAGTGGTAAGAATTTAATAATATGTAGCATTGTTGAAAAAAAAAATTTACAAGTTCACCGTAAATTATGTCACTTGACACCGGTTGTTCTTTGTTGACCCACGAATTGACCGATGTCGCCAACGTATTTGTCAGTTTGAATGTTCCACTTTCTTCGTCGTCCATCATAAACAGAAACAAACTTACCTTAACAACAACTACAAGTCCATGGAAACTCTTCACTCCCGCAATCCTCTTCTCTCTCTCCTCTTCCTCCATCTTCTTCAATTCTCATCTCTCTCTCTTCTCTCATCAGCCTACACTTTACCAAACAAGTACTTCATCAACTGCGGCTCGAACTTCGACGTCAAAGTCACCGAAGGGCCCATCCGGAACTTCATCTCCGACGAGAATTCCGACTCCTTTTCCCTCGTCCGAGAAATCAGCTCCGTCTCAGAAACCAGCACATCAAACTCCTCTCCTCTGTATCAAACGGCAAGAATCTTCACAAACCCGTCTTCATATAAGCTCCAAATCGACCAGAGTGGGACTTACATGGTACGCCTCCATTTTTATGCTTTCTCTTCTTCGAAGAAAAATCTCACAAATGCCCAATTCAACGTTTCGGCTTCTGGGTTTTCTCTGTTGTCGAATTTCAGTGTTCAAAACCTACCCAGATGTGGGGATATATTTTCTGAGTACCAACACGTGGCCAAGGTGACGCCGACGTGTCAGCCGAGGTGCCACGTGTCCTGGTTGTTATGCCGAGGTCATCTCGGATAGGCCGAGGTTACCTCCGAAGATATCGGAATCCGAGATAAGCGGATGAGGGGCAAGAGTCCTAGAATGAGAGAAGATTTCAGTTTGTATTAAGATAAGACTCTAAGAAAGTTTATCCTAATCTTACCAGGAGTTTAAGATTAGCAGTAATCCTAAGTCCATAGAAGTTAGGCTTCTATTGGGATTAGATTTATGTTGGCTATAAAAGAGAGGCACCCCCATGGGTCTAAGATATGCTTTTGATACTCAAGCTTGTGAGTTTAGCACTTGATTTATCTTTGAGAGATATACTGACTTGATCGTCGGAGTGCCCCGGGTGGACGAACCACCGCCGAAATCTTCTCTTTCTGTTGCAGGTCAGCCAGGTGCCATCTATTCTGTCGGTGCTCTCCAGCTGGTTACTAAGCAGGCAGTGTGGTCAGAAAATCACTCACACAATTTAGTGCCGTCTGTGGAAAAGAAAGAAGAATAGATGGCTAATGAAAGAAAGAAGAATAGATGGCCAATGACGGACAAAAGGATCAGATTGGAGACAACGCTCCTGCTGGGAGTGGGAGACCTATCAACCTCAACGTTGAAGGGGACGACCGCAACGCAGAAACTCGTTACCAGAGTCATGGAGTGAAAGACGCCGGCCAGAAAAGTGACGCACCAAAGACAACAGATCGAAGTAGATACTACAACGAAGATGACCTCCAGATATGGAAGGATAGATACCTGCAGAGGAACGAAGACCCTTCCAGAAGAGATGCAAAGACAGGGGGCATAAGCGCTCCCAAGGAGATAACATTCAAGTATAGAAGAACTCATCCTAAGTGAGCAGATCCCGGATTCTAGATCCTGGATCCCAGATTCTAGAAGACATGATCTCGGCCTTGATGAGTAGGTCCGAGAAGTGAAGAGCTCAACCTGAGTGAGCAGGTCCAAGATTCTAGCAGACAAGATCTCAGCACTTAAGACCGAGAAGAGAAGAGCTCAGTGAGAAGATCTCAGATCCCAGAAGATAAAAAAAGAAAACACACAAGGTTGGACTGCAGTTAGCCAGGTTGAAGACCTTTTATAAGGTTCGCAAAGGAGTATGTGGAAGCCATGCAGGGGGCAGAGAGAAAAAGAATATGTTTACCACTTGTTGAAATTTGTAGCAATTTACAAGTTGGTTAAACCGATATGATGCTTACCACTTGTTGAAATTTGTAGCAATTCGCAAGTTGGTTAAACCGATACGATGTTTACCACTTGTTGAAATTTGTAGCAATTTACAAGTTGGTTAAACAGATATGATGTTTACCACTTGTTGAAATTCTGTGTGAATTTACAAGTTGGTTAAACCGATATGATGTTTACCACTTGTTGAAATTTGTAGCAATTTACAAGTTGGTTAAACCGATATGATGTTTACCATGTCATGACCCGAACCCGCCCCTATGGGTTAAGGACATGACTGGCCAGTAATCCTGAGATTACCTACGGCCTCAAACCAAAACAGACATAACTCATCAGAGTAAAGGGGCCAAACAGAAGCAAAAATTTAAAACTTTGTCCATAGAGCCGTGCTTATATGCACATCAAACAAACTATACACATATATGTTAAGAACCCACAACAAAATACAGTACCATAAAATCTTTTACAGACAGGATCATCCAAACTGAGCCAACCCATATCAAAACTATATACAGATATCCATAAAGTCCTAGCCAACAAAACAAAATATAAATACCTAGCAAAATGGCAAGGATGGGTCTCGTGCGTGAGACACAAGGCTGACTCTCCAAAACTCATGTTGTTCCTGGCAGACTTCACTAGGGCTGGGTTTGGACTTCTCTTGGCTCACCTACAAACACATAAATGAGCGTGAGCAACAGCCCAATGAATAATATCATATATAGAAATTACATAACAATGTAGAATAACATGTTCCAAACGGCCTTGGGCCCAATTCACATTTCTACTTAACATATATATATATATATATATACCTATACAAAATTTAGATCAAGTGACTGTAGTTCCAACATACTGGCCTTTGGCCCATTCAGGTTTCCATTCCTGTCAAAACGGCCTTCGGCCCAGTCATTTATGTCGAAACGGCCTTCGGCCCATTCATTTCTGTCAAAATGGCCTTTGGCCCATTCATTTCTGTCAAAATGGCCTTTGGACCATTCATTTACGTCAAAACAGCCTTTGGCTCATACATTCGTGTCAAAACGGCCTTCGGTCCGCTTATTCATGTTAGAACGACCTTCGGTCCATTCATATAGGTCAAAACGACCTTCGGTCCATTCATATAGGTCAAAACGACCTTCGGTCCGTTCATTTATATCAAAACAACCTTCGGTCCATTCATTTACATCAAAACGACCTTCGGTCCATTCATTTACATCAAAACGACCTTCGGTCCATTCATTCATTCATGTCAGACTTTTGTCCATAATCCCAATTAACAATTCATAAAGTTTATAAGGGAATAAACAATTGGACATTGACAAGCTTTCAAATATTGATATTACTCATAGTGATCAGCTTGTGGATTTGCCCTGGAGCTTGACCCTACACATTTCATGAACACAAAAGGGTCACTAACAATTCAATCCGTTCCTTAATTCACATATTCCTCTTTAGGCTTTGTTCTTATCTCATTAACTCATTTACAATGCTTAACATATGCCTAAAAGTGCTTACAAGTGAAAGAGAATGGAAAACGAATCATAGAATGCATGAACAAAATTTCAGAAAATAGGGTCCCCGCTCGAGCGGACCCCTGAGGCCTGCAAAAGTACTGGATATGGGAAATTTACGCTCGAGCGTTCAATCCGGCGCTCTAGCATAAGGCCTCTTTACATGGCTCCCCGCTCGAGCATGAAATTCCCCGCTCGGGCGTAAGCCATGTCTGCAAAAAGTTCTGGATGTATCATTTTTACGCTCGAGTGTGACCTCGGACGCTCGAGCGGAAATCCATTCTACATAGCTCCCTGCTCGAGTGTGGACTTACCCGCTCGAGCGGACATCAAGGTCTGCAGAAAAAAATACTGGGAGCACGTATTTCCCGCTCGAGCGGCCATTACCCCGCTCGAGCGGACTTCAAAATTCTGGAAAACCCAGAATGTGTTCTTGAGCTCCAATTCGGATTTCAAGCCACAATACTTGCTCGCAACGGCTCAAATCTCAATATAATCATATCAACATGGTACTAATGCATGATTATAACATTATAGAGCTCAATTTCTTAATTTATCTACATGCATGTCCCAAAATATGTCAAACTCAACACCAACATAACAAACTCATGCATCCAAGCTCATATCTTCACAAATTGTACATGCATGTGATGAATTAGCCACACTCTCAACTTAGGTAACACAAATGGTGATCAAGACATGAGTTTCCTTTAACATTTCACATGGATTATACACATTTGTGCTCAAACATGCAATATCAAGGTGATTTCCTACATGCATGCACATATTAAGCTTCAATTCAACAAATACAACCCAATTTCATTTTAACCTTACTCTTGATCACCAAATTAGCTTGAACACACAAAATAACAAACTATACTCCAAGAATTACTCACCTAGAAGCTTTGATCTCCTAAGCTCTAGTCAATTCTTGAGCTAAATCTCCAAGATTCCCAAGCTTTAGGCCAAATTTGCACAATTCTCTCCTCTCTCACTCTAACAGCCGGCCTTGCCTCTCTCTAGAGAGTTGATCAGCCTAAATGAAGTTAAAGGAAGGGAATTGAGTGTAACATGCCTTTACATAAATCCCCACTCACAATATAATAATAATAATAATAAAGTAATTTGGCATTATTCATCAATTTAATCGATTTAATCTAACCCGAATCAATTTCTAATTAAATTTCACCGTAGGCTCTAAAAATTATGCCAATCACAATGGCGTAATCAATTTCGGGTTTTGTGGCCGATAAGGCCCTCAATTTGATTTCCAAAACAGATTATTCAGACAGGTATTCCTACGGTGAACAGATAAGACTTCAAAATCACAAACATTCACATAATAGCACATAAAATCATGCTAAACACATAATCATACTCAAATTAAGGACCAATTAGCATATTACGGGACAGGGGTATCACAGTCTTCCCCCCTTTAGGAAGTTTGGTCCTCCAAACTTAATTTACCTTCGTCGGGAAACAAATGTGGATAGCGTAGATGCATTTCCTCCTCTTTTTCCCATGTAGCATCTGTCCCATAGTGTTCCTTCCATTCCACTTTCACCATTGGAATGGATTTGTTTCTCAATTCTTTCACTTGTCAGTCAACAATTCTTTCCGGCCATTCAGCATATTCCATATTTTCATCAATAGCAACCCGGTGATAATCAATCACATGCAACGGGTCTCGGAGGTAACCCCTCAACATTGACACATGAAACACATTATGGATTTACTCAAATCCCGATGGCAAGGCAACTCTATAAGCAACTGGATCGAGTTTTTCCAAAATCTGGAACGGCCTAATGTAACGGGGCGACAATTTGCCCTTTTTCCCAAATCTGACTTGGCCTTTCATCGGAGAAATATGGATGAACACATGGTCACCAACCTCATACTCAAGAGGTCTTCTTCGAATGTCTGCATAATTCTTTTGTTGGTCCTGAGCTGTTTTGAGCCTTTGACGAATAGTCTTGATTTTCTCAGAAATGTCTTGTACAATTTCTGGCCCAAGCAAAGCTCTATCCCCGACCTCTGTCCAACAGATAGCTGATCTACACCTCCTACCATACAAAGCCTCGTATGGTGCCATACCAATGCTAGAGTGGAAGCTGTTATTATAAGCAAATTCTACAAGTGGCAAATAATCTTCCCAACTCCCCTGAAAATCCAAAGCACACATGCGAAGCATATCTTCCAAAGTTTGAATCGTTCGTTCTGATTGCCCGTCTGTTTGTGGGTGAAATGCAGTACTAAACCTTAGTTCTGTTCCCATAGCTTCCTGCAAACTCTTCCACAATCTAGACACAAATTTCGGATCTCTATCCGATACAATAGATACTGGAACTCCGTGTAAACGAACAATCTCATCAACATAAATGGTAGCCAATCTATAAACGGTAAATGTAGTTTTGATAGGCAGAAAATGTGCAGACTTAGTCAGTCTATCAACTGCAACCCAAACAGAATCCATACCTCAAGAAGTCCGAGGTAAGCCAACAACGAAATCCATAGTCACATGTTCCCATTTCCATTCAGGAATAAGGAGAGGTTGAAGTAGGCCGCCTGGTTTCTGATGTTCAGCCTTAACTTGCTGACACTGTAGGCACTTGGACACATATTCTGCAATCTCTTTCTTCATTTTGGGCCACCAATAGGTTTGTTTCAAATCCCGATACATTTTATTGTTACCCGGATGCATAGCAAATATGGACCTGTGGGCTTCATCTAAAACCCTCTTCTTCAGTTTTGGGATATCTGGGACACATATCCGGTTTCGAAATTTCAACATTTCATTCTCAATACTGAATTCTGCTTTCGGGCTTGCCTCGAATTCCTCAATCACTTTCTTGAGGTACTCATCCTCTTTCTGTTTCCGTTGGATTTCATCAATGATCGCCGGCTCGGCTGTAATAGCGGCTATCAATCCGCCCCGTTCACACATTATCACTTCAATTTCAGACTTCTCAAAATCTTGCAAGATCTCTCTCTGTTCAGTAAGCAAACAGGCCATACTCCCCATTGATTTTCTGCTCAAGGCATTAGCAACTGTATTAGCTTTCTCGGGGTGGTACTGAATTTCTAGGTCGTAATCTTTTATTAGTTTCAGCCACCTTCTTTGACGCATATTCAACTCTTTCTGCGTGAAGAAGTATTTCAGGCTCTTATGATCCGTGTAGACTTCACACTTTGCCCCATACAAATAATGCCGCCAGATTTTCAAAGCAAAAACGACTGCGGCCAATTCAAGGTCATGTGTTGGGTAGTTCTTCTCGTGTGGCCTCAACTGTCGGGAGGCGTAAGCAATAACCTTTCCGTTCTGTATTAACACACAACCCAAACCCTTATAAGATGCATCACTAAAGATTACAAAATTTTTCGTACCTGAAAGTAGTGTTAAAATTGGTGCAGTAGTCAATCTTGTCTTCAATTCATGAAAGGCTAATTCCCTTTCTTCGTTCCACTTAAAAGGTTGCCCCTTACGTGTCAGTTGGGTAAGAGGCACTGCTAATTTCGAAAAGTCCTTCACAAACCTCCTGTAGTACCCAGCCAAGCCCATGAAGCTGCGAACTTCTGTCACATTGGTCGGTGTAGGCCAATTCACAATTGCCTCTATCTTCTGCGGGTCCACTGAAATTCTTTCCTTGTTGATCACGTGCCCTAAGAAAACAACCCCGTCTAACCAAAACTCACATTTCTTTAATTTAGCAAATGGTTTTCTTTCCCAAAGTATTTGTAAAACAGTCCTCAAATGATGTTCATGTTCAAGTCTATCTTTAGAGTATATCAAAATATCGTCGATGAAGACTACAACGAACTCATCAAGGTAGGTTTTAAAAATTCTATTCATTAAGACCATAAATGTTGCCGGAGCATTAGTCACTCCAAACAGCATAACAAGAAACTCAAAATGACCATACCTTGTTCTGAATGCGATTTTCTCAACATCCTCTGCCTTAACTTTCAGCTGATGATACCCGGATCTCAAATCAATCTTAGAAAATACCTGTGATCCCTGCAACTGGTCAAATAAGTCATCAATACGGGGTAAGGAATATTTGTTCTTTATTGTTACCTTGTTCAACTCCCGGTAATCAATGCATAGGCGCAAAGTACCATCCTTCTTCTTTACAAATAACACTGGTGCACCCCAAGGCGAAGTGCTAGGCCGGATAAACCCTTTATCAAGAAGGTCTTGCAACTGTTCCTTTAATTCTTTCATTTCGGCAGTAGCCATTCTGTAGGGAGTTTTAGAAATAGGCTGGGTGCCTGGCACAGTTTCAATGGTAAACTCGATCTCCCTGTCTACCAATTCCCCTGGTAATTCATTCGAAAACACATCCGGAAATTCTCTAACAATAGGAATATTATTCAATTCAACATTCTCAGATTGTTCAGACAACACATAGCACAAACAACCCTGGCACCCTTTCCTAATCAGTTTACATGCTTTCATTGCGGATATCAAATAAGGTGGAGGCACTACC
Organism: Camellia sinensis; assembly: GCF_055761805.1. Lineage (NCBI taxonomy): Eukaryota > Viridiplantae > Streptophyta > Magnoliopsida > Ericales > Theaceae > Camellia > Camellia sinensis. The sequence continues at coordinate 217,774,691 of NC_138961.1, forward strand.
CCATTACCCACAAACACAATCTCTTTATGTTCTGGTAGGTTAAATACAACCCTTTTTGTCACACAGTCTATGGTGGCACAGTACTTGGTCAACCAATCCATGCCCAAAATTACATCAAAATGTCTAAAGGTCAAGGGCAACAAATCTACATATAGGGTAGCATCCTCGATATGCATGTCACAAAACCGATATATATAATCACATAACACAGATTCCCCCGATGGAGCAGACACACATAACAAATATGGCAATAGCTCTAGGGGTATATTCAGTCTAGATGCAAACGTATATGTCACAAATGAGTGCGTTGATCTAGAATCAATTAATACAAAGGCATCCTGATTACATATTGAAATAGTACCTAAGACAACGGCATTGGCATTCCGTGTATCGTTCGGAACAAGTGCAAAGACTCTCCCCTGTCTCACTGTATCCCAAGTAGTAGTAGATTTCAAAGTGTTCCCCGGCTTTGGGATCGATGCAGTGGAACTAGCTGCTAGTTTCCCACTGTTCTGATTACATTCTCGGGCTATGTGCCCTTGCTTCCCACATTTAAAACAGGCTCCTGATGCACGGTAACAGACTCCACGGTGCCTTTTGCTACAAATATTGCACATGGGAGCTGTGTCTCGGGAAGAACTCGAAGTATTTAAGGAGCCCGTGTTTTGCTTTTTCAGAAATTTCTTCTTCGAAAAGAAGCCTTGTCTTTTGTTGCCTTTCCATTCTGTTACTGGCTCAGCTTGTCTGGCTATGTTAGCCTCTGATATGATGGCTCTGTCAAGCACCCCAATGTAGGTTTCCAATTTCAGGGCATTCACCCTTTCTAGGATGTCATTGCGGAGACCACCTTCAAAATGTCTTGCCTTCTTATAGTCCATGTCAATTACATGTGGTGCAAACCTAGCCAATTCAGTGAATTTGGCCTCATACTCAGCTACAGTCATGCTGTCTTGCTTGAGTTCCATGAATTCTGCCACTTTCCTATCCCGAACACACTGCGGAAAGTATTTGTCATAGAATATTTCTAGAAACTTTACCCAGTCAACATCCCTATGATTTTCTCGCATCAACATCCACCATCTTCTTGCCTCGTCTTCCAACATAAAAGTGGCTAGAAGCACTTTCTGAGTCTCTGAACAGGGGAACACTTCGAATAATTTCTCAATGCCGAGGACCCACGCTTCGGCTTTCGACGGATCTAATCCCCCATGAAACTGTGGTGGTTTCATTTTCTTGAATTCCTTAGTGAGAGCTATAATCCGGTCATCATTCTGATGATCTGGCACAGGTGGTGCCGGAGGTGGAGGTGGCGGGTGTGGTTTTTGCCACTGTTGTTGCCACTCCTATTGCTGTCTCAAAGCTTCTGCCATTTTCTGTATCAATCTTTCCATCCTGTCCATTCTGGCAGTTGAGGATTCTTCTATTTCATCTCCTCTGGTTCTCACCATCTGATTAAACTTGCATTATATTTTATACAAAAGATACACACATATGCATATAACAAGGAGCATACATTTTCAGGTAGTTTGCAATGCAAGTAATTCACAACTCATAACCTATAATTGTTCATATCAAAACATTTAAGCATATAATCAATGCTTCCAAATTCATATTTATCACATGAATGCATCCTAGATCTTATCTAGACGCTTATTGCTCTTATTGGACAAGTGCGTGAGTTATTAACTCGTGCTCTGATACCACTCTGTCATGACCCGAACCCGCCCCTATGGGTTAAGGACGTAACCGACCAGTAATCCTGAGATTAACTACGGCCTCAAACCAAAACAGACATAACTCATCAGAGTAAAGGAGCCAAACGGAAGCAAAAATTTAAAACTTTGTCCATAGAGCCGTGCTTATATGCACATCAAACAAACTATACACATATATGTTAATAACCCACAACAAAATACAGTACTATAAAATCCTTTACAGACAGGATCATCCAAACTGAGTCAACCCATATCAAAACTATATACAGATATCCATAAAGTCTTAGCCAACAAGACAAAATATAAATACATAGCAAAATGGCAAGGATGGGTCTCGTGCGTGAGACACAAGGCTGACTCTCCAAAACTCATGTTGTTCCTGGCAGACTTCACTAGGGCTGGGTTTGGACTTCTCTTGGCTCACCTACAAACACATGAATGAGCGTGAGCAACAGCCCAATGAATAATATCATATATAGAAATTACATAACAATGTAGAATAACATGTTCCAAACGGCCTTGGGCCCAATTCACATTTCTACTTAACATATATATATATATATATATACCTATACAAAATTTAGATCAAGTGACTGTAGTTCCAACATACTGGCCTTTGGCCCATTCAGGTTTCCATTCCTGTCAAAACGGCCTTCGGCCCAGTCATTTATGTCGAAACGGCCTTCGGCCCATTCATTTCTGTCAAAATGGCCTTTGGCCCATTCATTTACATCAAAACGGCCTTTGGCCCATACATTCGTGTCAAAACGGCCATCGGCCCGCTCGTTCATGTCAGAACGACCTTCGGTCCATTCATATAGGTCAAAACGACCTTCGGTCCGTTCATATAGGTCAAAACGACCTTCGGTCCGTTCATTTATATCAAAATGACCTTCGGTCCATTCATTTACATCAAAACGACCTTCGGTCCATTCATTTATATCAAAACGACCTTCGATCCATTCATTTACATCAAAACGACCTTCGGTCCATTCATTTACATCAAAACGACCTTCGGTCCATTCATTCATTCATGTTAGACTTTTGTCCACAATCCCAATTAACAATTCATAAAGTTTATAAGGGAATAAACAATTGGACATTGACAAGCTTTCAAATATTGATATTACTCACAGTGATCGGCTTGTGGATTTGCCCTGGAGCTTGACCCTACACATTTCATGAACACAAAAGGGTCACTAACAATTCAATCCGTTCCTTAATTCACATATTCCTCTTTAGGCTTTGTTCTTATCTCATTAACTCATTTACAATGCTTAACATATGCCTAAGAGTGCTTACAAGTGAAAGAGAACGGAAAATGAATCACAGAATGCATGAACAAAATTCTAGAAAACAGGGTCCCCGCTCGAGCGTGGACTTACCCGCTCGAGCGGACCCCTGAGGCCTGCAAAAGTACTGGATATGGGAAATTTACGCTCGAGCGTTCAATCCGGCGCTCTAGCATAAGGCCTATTTACATGGCTCCCCGCTCGAGCACGAAATTCCCCGCTCGAGCGTAAGCCATGTCTGCAAAAAGTTCTGGATGTATCATTTTTACGCTCGAGTGTGACCTCGGACGCTCGAGCGGAAATCCATTCTACATAGCTCCCTGCTCGAGTGTGGACTTACCCGCTCGAGCGGACATCAAGGTCTGCAGAAAAAAATACTGGGAGCACGTATTTCCCGCTCGAGCGGCCATTACCCCGCTCGAGCGGACTTCAAAATTCTGGAAAACCCAGAATGTGTTCTTGAGCTCCAATTCGGATTTCAAGCCACAATACTTGCTCGCAACGGCTCAAATCTCAATATAATCATATCAACATGGTACTAATGCATGATTATAACATTATAGAGCTCAATTTCTTAATTTATCTACATGCATGTCCCAAAATATGTCAAACTCAACACCAACATAACAAACTCATGCATCCAAGCTCATATCTTCACAAATTGTACATGCATGTGATGAATTAGCCACACTCTCAACTTAGGTAACACAAATGGTGATCAAGACATGAGTTTCCTTTAACATTTCACATGGATTATACACATTTGTGCTCAAACATGCAATATCAAGGTGATTTCCTACATGCATGCACATATTAAGCTTCAATTCAACAAATACAACCCAATTTCATTTTAACCTTACTCTTGATCACCAAATTAGCTTGAACACACAAAATAACAAACTATACTCCAAGAATTACTCACCTAGAAGCTTTGATCTCCTAAGCTCTAGTCAATTCTTGAGCTAAATCTCCAAGATTCCCAAGCTTTAGGCCAAATTTGCACAATTCTCTCCTCTCTCACTCTAACAGCCGGCCTTGCCTCTCTCTAGAGAGTTGATCAGCCTAAATGAAGTTAAAGGAAGGGAATTGAGTGTAACATGCCTTTACATAAATCCCCACTCACAATATAATAATAATAATAATAAAGTAATTTGGCATTATTCATCAATTTAATCGATTTAATCTAACCCGAATCAATTTCTAATTAAATTTCACCGTAGGCTCTAAAAATTATGCCAATCACGATGGCGTAATCAATTTCGGGTTCTGTGGCCGATAAGGCCCTCAATTTGATTTCCAAAACAGATTATTCGGACAGGCATTCCTACGGTGAACAGATAAGACTTCAAAATCACAAACATTCACATAATGGCACATAAAATCATGCTAAACAGATAATCATACTCAAATTAAGGACCAATTAGCATATTACGGGACAGGGGTATCACATACCACTTGTTGAAATTTGTAGCAATTTACAAGTTGAAGTTAAACCGAAATCATTGTTTAAACACTTGTTGAAATTTGTGGACAATTTACAAGTTGAAGTTAAACCGAGAGCATTGTTTAACACTTGTTGAGATTTGTGGACAATTTACAAGTTGAAGTTAAACCGAAATCATTGTTTAACACTTGTTAAAATTTGTGGACAATTTACAAGTTGAAGTTAAACCGAGAGCATTGTTTATCACTTGTTGAAATTTATAGCAATTTACAAGTTGAACTTAAACCGAAATCATTGTTTAAACACTTATTGAAATTTGTGGACAATTTACAAGTTGAAGTTAAACCGAGAGCATTGTTTAACACTTGTTGAAATTTGTGGACAATTTACAAGTTGAAGTTAAACCGAAATCATTGTTTAACACTTGTTGAAATTTGTGGACAATTTACAAGTTGAAGTTAAACCGAGAGCATTGTTTAACACTTGTTGAAATTTGTGGACAATTTACAAGTTGAAGTTAAACCGAAATCATTGTTTAAACACTTGTTTAAATTATGTATGAATTTACAAGTTGAAGTTAAACCGAGATGATGTTTAACACTTGTTGAAATTCTGTGTGAATTTATAAGTTGAAGTTAAACCAATGTGATATCTGTGTGAATTTACAAGTTGAAGTTAAACCGAGATGATATTTAACACTTGTTGAAATTCTGTGTGAATTTACAAGTTGAAGTTAAACCGAGATGATATTTAACACTTGTTGAAATTCTATGTGAATTTACAAGTTGAAGTTAAATCGAGATGATGTTTAACACTTGTTGAAATTCTGTGTGAATTTACAAGTTGAAGTTAAACCGATATGATATTTAACACTTGTTGAAATTCTGTGTGAATTTACAAGTTGAAGTTAAGCCGAGGTCATATCGGAAGAAGATTGGTTTAAACACTTGTTAAAATTCTGTGTGAATTTACAAGTTATAGTTAAACCGAGGTCGTGTCGAAAGGAAGATGGTTTAACACTTGTTGAAATTTTGAGAAAAATTTACAAGCTGAAGTTAAGTCGAGGTTATGATAAAGGATGATGGTTAAAACACTTGTTGAAATTTTTGAAAAAAATTTACAAGTTAAAGTCAAGCTCAAGCAATATCTGCGTACTTGCCGAGACTACCAGGTTGTCAAAACTTGAAATATGGAAAACTGAAGTCTTGATAGAAGACATTGAGAAAGTGACAAGTCCTAAGCAACACTTGTAAAAATATTTGTTACAATATTTTCAAGTGTTAGGACAAAGCCGAGATGAGCAAGATTAAAAGTTGTGACAGATGTATTTTACCCGAAGAGATTGCACAGTTAAGGTGTACTTTGAAGACATGCAAATTATTCTAAGTGTAGAATCATACAAGAGCAGAAAAAAGAAGACATTCATTCAAAGAAGAAATTAGAGAAATACATTTAAAGAAGAAAGAAAGCACTTCGGCCTGAATATTGAAAAATAAATTATTCAGACTACAAAAATGGCACGTCGGCCCGATTAAAAGCATACAAAGAAGGACAAAGTACAAGGTACAAGGTACAAGGAGTAAAAGAAGGAAACAAAACTACTCGGCATCAATGGCAGGATATAGAAGACAGTTGGGAAGACTTCTCAGCAGCCTTCTCGGCCTCGAGCTCAGCATCGACTTCCTGAAGAGTTTGATCAAAGCTCTTCTCGACGATTGGCACCTCGAAGTTTGAAGGCAAGGATTGAAAGCAAGAATCTGGAAAAAGACATAGAAAATAGAAACAAGAATGTAATTCGTAATCAAGAATGGTGATGAAGCTATCAGGAAATCAAGACAAAAAGATTGCACAGGCGTGTCAAGCCAAGAACAGCGGCAGAAATCAACAGATGTGTGAACAGTGTGTATTCAAGAAGATGAGTTAGAAACAACGAGCAAAACAACAATGGTGATTAACAATGAAGCAGAGCTTCTTGGAAAGCAACAAGAAATAAAACCAGGAGGAACAGTGGCTTACCAGAAAGAGGGAAGCCGGAATGAGAATTGCCGAAGTCTGACGACGGATGCGAAAATGACAGAATGACGTAAGCTTCACTGGAGAAGAGGAACGAAAATAGTTGCAGAGCTTGAAAACTTGGAACAATTGACGGATTTAAGCAAAAGAGCTAGAAAGAGAAAAAGCCAGAGGATTGAATAAAAAAAAGAGAAAAATTAGAGTCAAGAAGATGACAAAGTTCAAGAATAAAGTCAAGTGCACAGGCACTAAGTAAGTATGTGAAGAACAAGAAAGTAATGACCCAGACACGATGCTAGCAACAGAAGCGGATATGGCAAGAACAGTGCCAGGCGTTCAAACAATTCAAAACTTGAAAACAGGCGAAAATAGAAGAAAACAGAGGGCAAGTAAACGGATTCAGAAGATTTATGAAAGATTGAGCTTAATAAAAGAGTTTATGAACCTACCAAGAGAAATGAACGCCGATATGAAGATCGCCGGAGTCAAATAGATGACTGGAAGTCGGGAACCCACCGAAGAATGTGAGTGGAGCAGTTACAAAGCTCTTGGAGTTTACGAATTAATGGAACAAGAACCTCGGCTAGGAGGTGTGATCTCGAGCAGCTTGGAAAGCATGAAGCTTGATACTTGACAGAAGTGGACAGTAAAGTCCAGGGAACTTTGAGGTTGGCGAGTTTGATCTCGGACAGAGGGGCACAGATGAACAAACAGTGTAGGTTCCATCACCTCAGAATGCCGATGTAATAGAACCTAGGGGGCAATTGTGGGGATATATTTTCTGAGTACCAACACGTGGCCAAGATGACGCCGACGTGTCAGCCGAGGTGCCACGTGTCCTAGTTGTTATGCCGAGGTCATCTCGGATAGGCCAAGGTTACCTCCGAAGATATCGGAATCCGAGATAAGCGGATGAGGGGCAAGAGCCCTAGAATGAGAGAAGACTTCAGTTTGTATTAAGATAAGACTCTTAGAAAGTTTATCCTAATCTTACTGGGAGTCTAAGATTAGCAGTAATCCTAAGTTCATAGAAGTTAGGTTTTCTATTGGGACTAGGTTTATGTTGGCTATAAAAGAGAGGCACCCCCATGGGTCTAAGGTATGCTTTTGATACTCAAGCTTGTGAGTTTAGCACTTGATTTATTTTTGAGAGATATACTGACTTGATCGTCGGAGTGCCCCCGGGTGGACGAACCACTGCCAGAATCTTCTCTTTCTGTTGTAGGTCAACCAGGTGCCATCTATTCTGCCAGTGCTCTTCGGTTGGTTACTAAGCGGGTAGTGTGGTCAGAAAATCACTTACATACCAGAAATCGTCTTTTGCCTTTGCAAATGCGATTGAGGTTTTTCTTGCCCCTAACATCACAGATGTTTTGACTTCGCCCATTTATGTGACTCCTTCAAAAGCTCGCGGTACCTATGATGGCTTGCTTTCTCAAGCCCTGCACACAGTTTATAGGGCTAATGTGGGTGGTCCTCCGATCACACCAAATAAAGATACACTATGGAGGAATTGGGTATCTGATGATGATTATTTAGTTACCCCCAATGCAGCGAAGAAAAGTGAATTTCATAGTGATAGGCCTGTGTACTAGACTGGAGGAGCTACTGAGTGCTCTGCCCCTGATCTTGTCTACCAAACTGCAAAAGAATTGAATGTAAACTCTAGTGGGGGTTCGAATTTCTTCAATATCACGTAGCGGTTCAATGTGAGTAAGAATGCTCCACGCTTCATTCAAGTACATTTTTGCGACATAGTTAGCACATCCATAAATGATGTTCTTCAGTTCAATCTGTATCTGTATAGCAAATTTAGTCAAAACATTTATCCATATAATGTTGTTGGCCAGTTGGCAGTTCAATTTACGAAGATTTCATGGTTGATTCTGATAATTCTGGCTTTATGGATATCAGTATTGGCCCTCGGAATGATTCAATAATTAAAACAGCCTTTATGAATGGAGTAGAGATCATGGAGATAACAACAGGATTGGGTTTGGTAACTGAGGTGAAGTGTGGCGTCTCTGTTAATGTGGGTAGTAGTGGTGGTGGTGTGTTTGAATTACAAGAGAGCAAAGCCTGTTGAAACTTCAGTTTGGCAAGCAATCCCTGATTATGGGGGAGGGAGTTCTTATGTTAGTACTACTGAAAGAACGGTCAATGGCTTCCCTCTTGATAATCTAAATCTTGGGTTGAAGCTATCTTTTCAAGAAATTTTGTTTGCAACTAATAATTTTGACACTAAGTTGATGATTGGTGAGGGTGGGTTTGGAAAAGTCTACAAAGCAACTCTTCGGAATGGCATGAAGGTGGCTGTCAAATGAAGTGAGCCAGGAAATGGCCAGGGCCGTCCAGAATTCCATACAGAGATCATAGTCTTGTCCTCAATTCGCCATCGCCATCTTGTTTCCTTGATTGGGTATTGTGATAAAAGGTCTGAGATGATACTTGGTTATGAGTTCATGGAGAAGGGGACTCTGAGGGATCATCTATACATTTTGAATGGAGAGTCTCAGAAAACATCATCAAAATCTGAATTGTCTTGGAACCAAAGGCTTCAACTTTGCATTGGTGCTGCAAAGGGTCTAGATTACCTTCATAATAGTTCAGGAAGAGGCATCATTCACCGTGATGTTAAGTCGACGAACATCTTACTTGATGAGGATTATATGGCTAAAGTTGCTGATTTTGGTCTCTCAAGATTAGGTGATCTTGATCATACCCATGCCAGCACAAGTGTAAAAGGTAGTTTTGGTTACCTTGATCCTGAATATTTTAGATGCCTGCAGTTACCGCAGAAATCCGATGTTTACTCATTTGGGGTAGTTCTCCTAGAAGTGCTTTGTGCAAGACCAGCCATCAATAACTTGCTTCCTGAGAGGGAAGTAAACTTGGCTGAATGGGGGTTGTTTTGGCAAAAGAAAGGGCAGCTTGAAAATATTGTTGATCCTTTGCTTGTGGGCAAGATCAATCCCAATTCGTTGAGAAAGTTTGGTGAAACGGTGGAGAAGTGTTTGAAAGAATATGGTGTTCAAAATCCCAACATGAATGATGTTGTGTGGGACTTGGAATATGCATTACAGCTTCAACAAACTGCAAGGCACAGAGAACCTCATGAGGACAGCACAACAGACACGTCGTGGGTGCTGTCGATGCCTGGCATTCAGCAGGTGCCTTCTCATAGCATCCCAATTGATGAATATGACATTCCTATGGATGATTTTACAGATACAAGTCGTTTTATATGCGCACTGAGTGTTCTCCATGTTGAACATTGATGATGGCAGATGATCTTGCAGTTTGAGGTACAATTTTTGGTCTTCCTATGTTTGGTTCTAATATGCTTACAGGAATAATGCTGAAGAAAATCGGGCATATTTCCTATGTTGGGTTGCTTTGCTTTATAAATTTAAGGTTGCAAATTAGGTGAACGTTTCAAATGATAATTGTGTAAAAATCAGCATAGCAAGTTGAAGTATTGTTCGACTTTCAGTATAATTAATGTTTGACTTCTAGATTTGATCACTACAAAAAAAAGTTGCTTACGGTGGCGCTTCTATCAAGACGCTTTTAAAAACGTTATGATACATTTCAATGGCAAACATGCTTTTCAAAAAGTGATATCACCTAAATTAATAGGATGCCCTTTTGATTGTCTCAATAAGACAAGTCTGTTTAACTTCACAGAGACTTAACCCATATCTATTCAAACATTTCCAAATGGCTCTCTCTCTCTCTTTAAAATGGTTCTCTCTCAGTAGCCCTAATTACGGAGCTGTGGATGCAACCAGCAATGAAGACTTCTTGGAGTTTACAGATCTACAGAGAGATTGATGCTTCTAATCTCAACGATTTCTTGTTCAATCTGGATCTCAATTTCGATTTGTGCACTAGGGCTTAGGATTTAATATTTTCCTTCGAGATTTTTCGATTTCCCTTCGAGATTTTTTGATTTCCCTTAATCTTTACCAATCTAGGTCTTCATTTTTCATGGATTCAGGTATCCAATCGCTTGTGATTTGGAGTTGCTAAGTTCACTTGAGATACAGAGCTTTCATGGTAGCAATCTTGTATTTGATTTACTAGTTTTCATATATGTTCAAATTTATCATTGAAAATTATTGTATTTACATTTGATTAGAGTTTTGATTTTCATTATAGGGCTTGTTATTCATTGAGTCTGATCTAGACTTGTTGTGAGTGAACTCAAGATTCAGAGGTTTTCATCACTACATAGTAACGATCTGGATCTGTGTTCCATTTAAATAAACTCTTGCTTAGGTTTCGATTTTCATCTCTAAATATGTTTATCTGTTACAGGACTTGGATATTTCACAAGATTCAATACTGCAGAATGTAGATGAGCAGACAGTTCATAGTCTCAATGGATGCAGAGTGACTGATCAAATTTGCGTTTGGTCCGAAATATTCAGGTTGTGGTTGAATATTTTTGTTCATAAATTTGGCTTTTTGTATGTGTTGCTGATTGTGTTTATTTTTGTCATGGTCAGAGCTTTCGTATTACACTGAGACGTATGAGACTCTGGGCAAAGCGACGTGGGGTTTATTCAAATGTGAGGATGCTCTTTCATTCTTAATGTTTCTTTGTTCTTGCTACTGTGTCTCATTTCTGACTACATATGCTGTGTGATTCTCTGTCACAATCAGGTTTTGGGGTTTCTTGGTGGTATCAATTGGGCGTTACTTGTTGCTCGTATATGCCAACTTTACCCAACTGCACTACCTAATATGTTGGTCTCAAGGTTCTTCAAGGTCTATAACCTTTGGCGGTGGCCAAATCCTGTCATGTTATGGCCTATTCAGGATGGTTCTCTGGGACTTCCTGTTTGGGATCCCAGGAGAAATTTCAGGGATAGGCAGCACCTGATGCCAATCATAACTCCTGCATATCCCTTCATGAACTCTAGTTACAATGTGTTGACAAGCACATTGCGTGTGATGATGGAAGAGTTTCAGCGAGGCAATGAGATTTGTGAGGTACCTTTGTGAATTTAAAGTTTTATATGTTGATTTTGGAGATTGTCACAGTTTGATGATTTGTATCAATTTGGTTTATTAAGATTTATTTTGCTAGAATGATCTTGCAGTTTTAGCTATACTCCTTCAATATTTAATTACTATGACTTGCTATAATTTAACTGTTGCTCTTTAGCTTCAAATATGGTTATGCCACTTCCCTACTTGGTAGCCATATCATCTTTTTTCATCCTTACCATTGGGACAATTGATTTTGTCCATTTCTTATGAGTCGTGGATATGTTGACTGTTTCCATTTTTTAGGCAATATGTTTATGTTTGATTACTTCTCCATGATTGATGTAGAAACGTCTTGTTAAACTCAACGTTTAAGCTTATAGATGCTTCGTTTGTTGCTTTTCTTCAAATGTTTCTCTCCTTGATGCTTCTATGATTATATATTCCCTTAGGTTGTGTTTTTTTAAGAGCTTGGGGGCTAGTGTCACCTCTGTTAACGTGTTGCTTGGGCAATATTTATCTGTTAACTAGTGTCTGGGCAAGGTTCATATTGGTCTCATAAGTCTGTTTCTTATGATTTGGTTCATTTGAATATAAAGACATTATGACAATCTAGTTTATTTTGCTTTCAAAATTTTTCTTTTCTTGCATCTTGATGTATCGTACTGAATTATATTAGCTTTTTGATATAAATATTTACGAGAAACTTAATAGGATAGTTTTGATGTGTATTGACCAGATATATGCATAGGTGAATAATCATTGTCTCTCCTTTGTAGCACTATGAACCGATGTGACAACGTTACACATGGTGTGTCATGTACATTGATGAATAAATTTCATTAAATATTATTATAATTAGTGATGTGTAAAATATGTGGTGCATCTGCCATCACTGGGGTTTCTCTAGCCGAGGGAAAAAAAGTACGAAGAAATCCAGGCTATATGGCCTAATTTGTGTAATTTTCTGGCTAATATGCCTAATAGGCTTATATTCGTTACACCCGGAGCCTAATGCATTAGTCTTTTTTAGAAAGTACTGAAGGATGATGAGAATTGCGAATTTGGCACCTGGTTGATCTACTTTTTTGTGTTGTATTTGTCATTTGTGATTGTGACTTAGATTTATTTTGTCTTTTGCTCCTTTTTATTTTTTATTTTTTGAACACTATTATAACATTTAATATTTACTATTCATCTTTGACTATATAACACTGTTTCATTTATTGTTTACTTAATTTCGCAATGCTATTACTTATTCTAGCTGGCACTTACATATATTGAAGATACACAATTCATGGGTGTATACATGGGTGTATACATATCAAAGTGATGAATATAGAAAATAATTTTAATAGTGAAATGTACAGTTCATATATTATGCACCAACACTAATATTTCAAAATATTAGTTCTTCTTCTTTGTAGTTCATTGAGCATTATTCTGATTTTTATTTCTGATCTCTTTGACTCTTTTAAGTGTTCCTCAATAATTTAGAGACATTGCTACAAACACCACCAAAATTTATGACAGCTGGTTGGGAGCAGATCTAAAGCATTGAAGTGCTACCAAAATGTGGATGGGCAGCCCATTGTAATGCAGACAAGTAATTACACAGTGATCATGTTTAATAATTAGGATTTGGTTGATTATGTAATGTGTCAATAATAATGTAATAGTTAGATAAATAAATGATAGGACACTGCGTGTGATAAATAAAGAAAGAGGGTGATGGTGATTGCAGTTGCAGACTAGACTAGACTATATACACAAGAACTTATGTGTGCATATCTATCTTATCTGTAGATATGTGATGATGGTACTGGACATCTATAATATAGATATGCATTGGCAAAAATGTTGTGAAAATCACATGTTTTTTTTTTTTTTTTTTTTTCCCAATATCCAAGGTGGTTTGTTAGATTCCTTTCATGTATTCACATTTCTTCCTCATAAATGAAAAGGTAAAGTTTTCTCCATAACATACATGGTTTAGCAGTCCTTTTTTTTATCATTAATGATGATTCTAGATGGTATGCTTTGTTTTTCTTTTTTTTCTTTTCTAAATTTTATTTTTTTGAATGTAATTTTGGTATGCTGATGATGACCCCGTTAGCAATGTGCAGAATGAACAGTGGGAGATTAAGCCAATGGTTACAAATACTAGTTTGTGTAGTGATCTTGCTGAAAACAGAAGGATTCAATGTTAGAATAACTTATGTTGAGAATGCTGTTGCAAAAGGAGTAGGTGAGTTTTTTTGTTTTGCAATAAAATAATTAAATTGACTTATTTTGTTTTATTTCTTTATTTCCTTTTTTAACAATATTCATCGTACTGTTCTTCTTCAATTTTGATATTGCGCGTAGTCTGTTTGGATGGGAGTCCACCGGCATACCATCATGATAACGGATTTGGAACGGGAATTAACAGTTGGTTGGTTCATATTGAGGTTGGTCCTTTTACAGTATATATAATCAATTTCATAGTTACAGTATATACTATAGAATTGTCTTTTGGGTCTTGTGCTATACTTGGTGGTATAATGCCAAAATTTGGCACACCATTGTCGTGTCTTCTTTTTTTCAATTGGTGGTATAAGGCTAAATTTAGCTTTGACACATATTCAAGTTGCTAGGAGGTCGAAATCAAGAGATAACAAATAGCTAACATTTTTGTTATCAAGATTGGAGATGATGTGATCCAGTATTCAAGTTTTACCTGAATTGATTGCTTCTGTAAAGAAGGTAGCATTAGATGTTAATGGTTGTTTAGGTTAATAAATAATGCTGTTGAGTACTTTCCATGTGTATGCTTTCTAATGTTTGCTGAAATTTTAAACTCATTTTTAATTGTTGTGTGTTGAAACAGACAATGGCATGGATCAAAATTTCATGGCTAGTCACCCGCTGTGGTGACTGGTAAACCTATTCTAAGTAAACATAGACTGGTTTGTAATTGGCATTACTTTTTGATTTTTTTTTTCTCATGGTTGCTGATGCTTTTGCTCTATGTTATATTAATGGATGTTTGATGAAACCAAACTTTCAAAGTTACACATATTGTGAATACAATGTATAAATAAAAAAGTTTTCATTATACATGCACTTGGAAATTTCATAATTTCTTATCTTTCTAGCCTTCTTGACATGGTTTGCAAGACTATGTAGATTTTCCAACCATTCAAGTTTATTGAAGTTGTGTTAATGGAATTGGATGATTCAGGTATATAATCATTATTTTGGTGAAGATGATGATGACTTGATGAAGCTGACGAGAGAGCTATGGATGAAGTTATTTTTAGAGAATTTGGACAGCACACTGAATATTATTATTATTTTGTATTGTCATATTATGTTTTAAGGAGTTTAATTAATTCATTTATTTTATGAAAATTTGAAAAATAAATGCTCATTCACATTATGGTATATATTTTGAGAATGGTGATGGATGATATAAGTTTGGTTTGAACAGAAGTCAAAAGAACATTAATTATGATTTTTTTTTGTTGTTTTTTTTCTAAAAAAAATGAGAGAAATGGTGGCGTTTTTCTTAAAAACATTGCGAAATGTCGTCTTGATTACGTCAGAGATAACTCTTCTAACGTGCACAGTTAACGGTTGTATAGAATTAGTGGTGTTTTAGAAAATGTCGTTTAAAGTCTTTAGTGGCGTTTTTCAAACGTCACAAAGATACAACGATAGCCGCATCATCGACGAATTTTATAAACGTCGTTTTATCTTTTTGCGGCATTTTTTTTAGCCTATTGCAGCGTTTTAAAAACGTCGCTAATTCCCGATATTCTTGCAGTGGATGTTGGACGGTCTTAATGTTTTAATCAAGAGAAGTATGTGATTAGAATAATGCTATATATTTGATTATCATTTAAGGGAGTTCTTTTTCTTTTATTGCATTTTATTATTGAAAAATCTAGAAATCCCTAGATGTTGATTTGTGATTATGTATCAATTTTAAGCAATATATAACAATCCCAATCAAACAATCAAGACAAATCGACACAACGATTTTACGTGAAAAAACCACAATTGGACACCTCCAATTGTGATAAAAAAAACTACGGGCAACAGCCACAAAACAATCCACTAAGAAGATATAAAGGAATTACACAGGTATACTCTCAATTACCTAGCGAATCCACGCCCGAATTGAACCAACCTCTATGTGCCTCTTCCAACCCCGTCTTCACCTCGGAATTGTCTTGACGATGAGCCACTCCGGAATCCACCAAAGCTTCAGCCTCGAATTCTTCAGAATCCACCAAAGAACAACTCTCTCTTTTGTGTAGAACAAACAAATAATCCTTTGATGTATACTCTTTAAACCATGAGTTGAATGCTCAATCAAAACATCAAAGAAAACTAGCAAAATATCCCCAGATATAAACCTTAGAATCCAAAAAGAAGATCTGGAGAAGTTGGTAAAGTTTTGGGAGAAAACCAACTACTTATAGAAATCCAAAGTAATCCTAGTTTTGGAAGAAAACCAATTCCTTATAGAAATCTAAGAATCTGTGTTCACGCGGTCCGCTCGAGCGTGGTAATTCCCGCTCGAGCGGAGGCTTCAAAATTGTGTGATTCATATAGGCTTCACGCTCGAGCAGAAGTTTCCACGCTCGAGCATCGAATCACACCATCCAGTACTTTTTCAAGCGAAGCAGAGATGCTGTGAGCTTGCAATCCCCGCTCGAGCGTCACTTTCCCCGCTCGAGAGGGACGACCAAAATTGGAAAATCTGGAAAACTAGATCCTGTTACAACCTCAGTTTTGATCCAAGGAAATTGACAAAGGCACGATTCGAGTTGGATTCGCATCTAATAAACTCATAGCCTCACTGAAATAAAAGGTGCGAAATCAAATACAACTGAAAGGAGTTTTGTCAAACGGGGTTGCCAAGAATAAAACCTAACAATCTCCCCCTTTGGCAATGCCGCAATGCCGTGACAAAACACACCTAACAAATAAAATCCTAAACACCCCAACCCATTACAGCCAACAAAAGCCAACATCTTTCTCAAGGTCATGATCTGCAAAACAATTATTAGTGCCACAATTTCCAAAACAACTATTAGTCTCACAAGAGTATATGAAAAAGCAATAGACATATGACACGATTATCTTGAAACATGAGATGGAAAACATGAATAGATGAAAACTAAGACTCATGAAAAATAACTCTCAAACAACAAAAGCAAGATCATAAACCAACCAAGTAATGATATGACGATGTAAATACCAGGAACATGCAAGAAGGAAATAATTAGCAAACAATGCATAGCAACATGCAAAACAACTATAGCCAATCTCCCTTACCAAACAAAACAAAGATGAACCGAACTCCCCCTCACTAAAAGCAACCACAAGCACTGAAAACAGTGAACAAGAAGAAAAACGACAAAAATAATATGGTGGAGCAAGCAAGAAATCTCAAATTTGTACCTTAGAACACACAAGATTATCCAAGAAGCACAATTACTAGTAAACACAATGTGCACAGTTTGTAGAAGATTCCTCATGCAAGAAAGTGATGCATTATGTGAAAAGCATAGATCTCATGATAAAAGTGTGTGTGTGATTCTTGGAGTTCGACAAACACTAGATTCAATCCTAGTAGTGATCTGAAAGTTGGACCTCCGACAAGAGAATCTAAGCATAACAAAGAAAAGTCAAACCACTAGGAATCAAGGGGTATTTGGTGAGTAAAGGCATCAATGAATCTTTTCTTTTCTTTTTCTTTCTTTCTTTTGCATATTTTTTTCTTCTTCTTTTTCTTTTTCTTCTTCTTTTTCTTTTTCTTTTTCTTTTTCTTTTTCTTTTGCGTATCCTTTTTTTTTTTCTCTTTCTTGGCTATAGAATTAATTTTGAGTTTATCTTTGCCTTTAGATTTATGAGTATGAGTAGATTTTAAAAGATTAAGATTCTTTTTCAAAAAGGATTTTTTAAATTGTTTAACAAAAGCAACCGTAAACTTGGAATCTATCTCACAATCCTCATCAGAATCCTCTCCAACTCTATGAGCACTACTAAAAGTAATATCTTTTTGTTTCTTTTTGAAATTCCTGTGTGCCTCATAAGTTTGGAGATTTCCAACCAACTGATCCAGCTTGTGGTTGCCAATATCTTGAGCCTCCTCAATAGCCGTAACTTTTGGTTGGAACCGATCGGGCAAGGACCTCAAAATTTTTTCTACAATCTTGGATTCCGGTATTTTTTCATCTAAATTGAAGCTGGAATTTACAATGTCACTCAACTTCGCATAAAATTCATCAAAGGTCTCACTATCTTTCATTGAAAGGTTTTCGAAACTAGATGTGAGCCTTTGAAGTTTTGAATATTTCACAGAAGAAGTGCCCTCATGAATAGTTTGTAAGATATCCCAAGCCTTTTTTGCGACTTCACAATTACAAATACGACTAAACTCTTCAAGTGTGACAGCGCAAAAGAGAGAATTGATAGCTTTACTATTCCAGCTACTATTTTGGTAATCAATTGTGTCCCCCTTTTCAATTGGTTTGGGGAAAGTTACTCCATCAACAGTAATTGTTGGTTCGGTCCACCCATTCATGGCAGATTGCCAAACTTTTTCATCTATAGATTTCAAAAACGACCTCATCCGAACTTTCCAAAAAGAATAATTGGATCCGTCAAGTAGGGGTGGTCGAACCATAGAATTTTCCTCACGAATTGAATCCATTATCACAAATCAAACAAGATCTCATTCTAAAAAAAAAAAATTAAAAAAATAGAACGACCTGCTCTAATACCAATTGAAAAATCTAGAAATCCCTAGATGTTGATTTGCGATTATGTATCAATTTTAAGCAATATATAACAATCTCAATCAAACAATCAAGACAAATCGACACGACGATTTTACGTGAAAAAATCACAATTGGACACCTCCAATTGTGATAAAAAATCATGGGCAACAGCCACAAAACAATCCACTAAGAAGATATAAAGGAATTACACAGGTATACTCTCAATTACCTAGCGAATCCACGCCCGAATTGAACCAACCTCTATGTGCCTCTTCCAACCCCGTCTTCACCTCGGAATTGTCTTGACGATGAGCCACTCCGGAATCCACCAAAGCTTCAGGCTCGAATTTTTCAGAATCCACCGAAGAACAACTCTCTCTTTTGTGTAGAACAAACAAATAATCCTTTGATGTATACTCTTTAAACCATGAGTTGAATACTCAATCAAAACATCAAAGAAAACTAGCAAATATCCCCAGATATAAACCTTAGAATCCAAAAAGAAGATCTGGAGAAGTTGGTAAAGTTTTGGGAGAAAACCAACTACTTATAGAAATCCAAAGTAATCCTAGTTTTGGAAGAAAACCAATTCCTTATAGAAATCCAAGAATCTGTGTTCGCGCGGTCCGCTCGAGCGTAGTAATTCCCGCCCGAGCGGAGGCTTCAAAATTGTGTGATTCATGTAGGCTTCATGGTCGAGCGGAAGTTTCCATGCTCGAGCGTCGAATCACACCATCCAGTACTTTTTCAGGCGAAGCAGAGATGCTGTGAGCTTGCAATCCCCGCTCGAGCGTCACTTTCCCCGCTCGAGCGAGACGACCAAAATTGGAAAATCTGGAAAACTAGATCCTATTACAACCTCGGTTTTGATCCATGGAAATTGACAAAGGCACGATTCGGGTTGGATTCGCATCTAATATACTCATAGCCTCACTGAAATAAAAGGTGCGAAAACAAATACAACTGAAAGGAGTTTTGTCAAACGGGGTTGCCAAGAATAAAACCTAACAATTATACCCTTATTCCTAATGGCATTGTGCAGAGTTGCGTCAATCATGCAGCATTTGTTGGAACTATGATTTTATAGTGACTTTAATATGAAATTAAAATTATGTTTTGTTTTGATTTTTTGACAAAAAAAGTGCAAAAGTTAAAGTTGCCTACATAAGTTAATAAAGACAAAACGTCACATCTAAACCATAATCAATATACTTTTTCCCTCATAAAAGTTAAAAAAGCCAAAAACAAATAAACCAAACGAGGCAAAAAAAGTCAGGCTAAAATAGTTAAAAAGCCAAAAACTAGGCTATTTTTGCTCTTTCCAAACGAAGGCTAAAGAAGGTCCTAACTATTGGTTGAGGTGGGATTAAATAGGTTTAGATTCTTTGTAATAAAATCTTTACACCACAAAAAGAATAACCAAAAACCATTAAGAATTGAATGAGAAATTATCTCATAAAGTAAGCCTCATGAATGAGACATTAGGAATTGTGTATAACTATCAATCATATATTGATTGTAGAGGAAAGCATTAATGGATATTTAAACCTCAAGATTTTGATAAGGGCTTGTGCCCTTTGAGGCATCCAAATTTTTTGAAAGAATGAAGTTATGGATGCTTCAAGGATGGGTTTGGGCCAAAATTATGGTCCAAGTTGGTTATGCAAAAATTGCCACATATGCGCCGCCCGCCTAGACTAGACCCGGTCAAGTCCAGGTCCGTGATCGGTGGCCTTGGGCTGAGGTTTGGGCTGGGTCGGATTACTGGTCTACCAACCTAATCTTTTTGGGCCAGGTTTTTTTTTATGCCTGCAAATATACACACATGTGTATATATAGTGTATAACTCACACACTTATTCCCCATCAATTTTGTGTATTACTCCATCAGTTTCGCAGAAGTAATGGGCTGCATTTGTTGCCAACCTTCACGGCTGGAGGCTTTTCCTCTCTTTCCCTCTTCCCCATTGTATATAAAAGGAGGCCATATTCCTTGGTTTCGACACATAATGTTTTGCTTCTATACTATATAGTCAGTCTACCATATATTTTTTTTCGTGTGTCAGAGAGTACTGTCATTGTCAGTTCGCCGGAGCTAAACAGAAGGTGTTTCTACGTAAGCAGGTCTATACCATCGTATCTTATGAAACAGATGCCGATACACCACTAGCATCCACGGTGAGGCAGCGAATCTGTTTTGAGGAGACTGTGATACCACACAGGTTTCGGTTTACTATCTTTTCTTCGTTTTGTTTTGTTATGTATTTCTATTCAATCTAGTTGTAATTTCTCATGATTTCATGTTCTGTATTATAATTTATTAAATATAAATTTGTTTATTTATTTTATTTAATTACACAATTTACACAACAGCATTCTGATTTAATCACCCCCAACATCTATCTATATATTATATAAAGAAAATGGGGTTTCTAAGAATATTGTAGGAGCTCCAAACTCTCAAACTAATTTTGTTAATTTCTTAATTTTCAAAGAAATTAAAAAAAAAATCTATTGGTTAGTTCCTTAAGTCAAGAAACTGAAAACAAAAAAAAAGGCTCTAATTATCTATGATTTTAAATTTTAAAATTCAAAACAATGTGATAAGCCACATTCACTTTTTCCAAAAATAATGCTGATCAAAATAATTCAAATAAAGAAACAATAAAGGCACTAATTATCTATGATTTTGAATTTCAAAATTCAAAATAATATGGTAAGCCATCCTGACCCTTTTCGAAAATAATAAAAAATTTTAAATTTTAAAAACCCAATCTAATTAAAAATTCAATACAATTCTCTCTTTAGAATACCCAACATTTGATCATTTTTTTAGCCCGGCCAACTCCTCTCCAAATGTAATAATGCAAAGGTTAGTCTCTCTTTGTCAATTGTCCAAATTTATTTCAAGTTTGTTTGTTTGTTATTTTTATTTTTATTTTTTTGTAAACTTCTATTTTCATGTGAGTATTTTTTTTTTCTTCTCTATATGACTTTTTTTTTCTAACTAAATTGATAATAAATATATATCTGTTTAAGTATCTTTATTTTGGGAGTTAATTTGAATTTTTATTTTTATTTTTATTTTTATTTTTTTTGTCGATGTTTGTGTATTTTTTATATTGCTGTTATAATTATTTTTTATACATATAAATTGATAATACAGTTATCAGTTTTTTTAAAAAAAAAAAATAGGACGTCTTATATTGTTCTTTATGATTTGGCTATATTTTTTTTAATTTCTTTAAAAAAAATTTAATTTTTTTTATTTGTAAAAAATTAAAAACATTTAATTGACTTGCCTATCAATAAATAAAATTTTAAATAATGAACACTGTTCCATTATATATGGATTTAAAAAAAAAAATTATCACCCATATACGGAATAAGAAAAACCAAAACCATACATTTTTTTCATTTTTTCTTTTTAACTTTTTAAAACTCTAACGGTATCTTTTTATTTCCCCAACATTGTCTTTTTAAATTTGTAAAGATAAAACACTAAACCGGAGTTTCATAGTAGCCAGTGGAGGTGGTGAGCATGACAACAATAAGGATGATGATGATGAGCTCGCTCAGAGTATTGTTTGAGTGGGTTTTGAAAATGTGAATATTACTTAAAAGAATAGTAGATATTTTGGGAGATGAATTGATTTAGAAAACTAATGTATGGTTGAGATTAAATGTGAATTTTACTATATAAAAATTGAATATTGATCATATATTGTTTTTTCTATATCATTTTGGATACTTTTGTATCACTATAAAAAATTATTGTGATCACATATTACTTATCATCTGATATATTATTGTTGTATTATTGTAATGAGTTTTATTATTAATGTCTATTATCAATGTAGAGATGAGACATCACATGATAAATAAAAATATATTTTGTTATTATTATTATTGATAATATATTTCTTTATTTATTTTTTACAATGTTCAAAAAAATAATTTATGTTCATTGTTAGTTTTTGTAGACGAGGAGTCAAAAATAAATTATATATAATTCAGGTTATAACTAATTTGAGATTAAAAAGGAAAGTTCAAAAGAAATGATAATTATATATAATTTTAAAATATTTTAAAAAAATATGAAGAAAAATTGGAACTATAAATTATAATTGTCAAACAACCTAATTCTATTATAAAAATAATTTAATGAAAAATTGCTCAAATTTAAATTTATGATTATTAAATATTTTTACTAAACCATCAATTTTTTATTTAAGTTCTAGCCTGATCTGGTCTTAAATAGTTTTTCAGATATAAATATATCTTAATATTGATACAATAAATATTAGACATATTTTAAGAAGGGTAAATTATATCGATAGTCCTTGCATTTTGTTTCTTGTGTCAATTTGATCTCTGTAATTTTGACCATTAATTTTAGATTTTGTGTCAATCTGGTCCAATTGATAATGTCGATTAAGGTTGTTACAAGAAAATAGTTATTGAGTTGATTAAGATTAACTTACTGAATTAAACAACTTTATAATTTTGTCTATAAAATTATAATAGATGCTACTCATGTGTGTATTTTCAATAAAAAATGAAAATGTTATAAGTCCCAAATTTTCTACTAAATGAATGACTAAATGTCTCACATGGGTGTGGGGTCCATTATTTTATGGACTCCACACCTATGTGAGACATTTTGTAGAAAATTTTGTATCCCTAGCATTACTCAAAAAAAAAATAGCAATTATAACAATTGGACCAAATTGAAACAAAATTATAAATTCAGGATCAAAATCGAACAAATTAAAATTGTAAGGACAAAAATAACACAAGAGTTAAAATATAGGGACTACCAATATAATTTATTCTTTTAAGAATAATTACATAATTTCTTAATTAATTTTAAAATTATTAATAAATATACTAAACAAATATCTACATATTTCCTATTTTTGTTATAATTTTTTTTTAAAATATATTTACTAATTAAAAATTAAATTAATAGATGGCTCTGCTAACTCATGGATTGGACATGAATTAGACAATTCTCCAAGGATTAGGCTTAAATCAAGAATTTTTGGTAAAAAAATTGACTAATCCAATATTAAAACCCCCCAAATTAGCTCATATCAGTCACGAACTGATAAACTATAATAAAATTTAAATTTATTAGGACTAGAATATGACCTACAATTTAAGGTGGCTCTATCTTAGATAATATTTTCATACATAAATGTATATAACTATTCATTTAATTGTTTTAAACATAAATATATATAGTTTTTTTTAAACTAAGTTCAAATTTTTTAATAAGTATGCATAAAATATGTCCATATTTCTTATTTTTATTATAAAAAAATACTTACAAATATCTATTTACTAATTTAATAAATAGACAGGTCAAATGATTCATATAAGTTGGGCCAAGACAATTTTTAATGATTAGGTGAAGGATAAGTTGGCGTAAATCTAATATTAAGCCCAAATTTACATAAATTTTGTTGGAAAATTTGAAATAAAATTTACTCCAATAGTTGTGTCTCTTGAGATGGAAAAGTGTGTCATTTTGAAGGGTCAGAACCTTTCCGAAGGGTCACGGAGGAATCTATATATCTCATCTCCCTCACTTCAATTTGGATAGAGAATTCGTCATTTCCTCATCTTTGCATTTATTCTTCATATTTTCTTGAGTCTAATTTTTCTATAAAGAAAGCACATGCACGGCGAAGTTCGCTAGGTTTGCCATAATAGTGCTACTAGTGCAAGACAATGATCGTTGCATCCTGTCCATTGAATCCTGAACATCGGTGGGAGGAAGAATCTATCTTAAGGAAAGAGTGTCACACACTTGACTCAATCATGTTTTATCTATTTATGTACTGTAAGTTTTGTTACGTTATTATGTCGATTAATTTCAATTTTGGTTTGGCTAAAAAAAAACCGTTTACATATTTTTAAATTCTATTTTCCATATCCATTGATACTATTTTTCTAACATTCTTAAGGCAGATTCGTTTCTGTTTATGGTTTTTTGGGAAAATATAATTGATTTATTATTTAATCTGTTTATAGTTTCTATGTGTACAGATTCTGTGATACAGATTTAGTATTTTTTGGTTAAAAATTAATTTTTTGCAATTCGTTTTTCTGCATATTGTGTTTCTTGTTTACAGTAACACTCTTAGTATTGTTTACTGTTATTATTCATTAGTAATAGAATCCGGAAATGTTATTTAATGAAACTGTTATTAAACAGAATCCGATTATTATTGAAGGTTTGTATACCATACATAATTGTTTAGATACAACAAAACAAATATGAAGTTATTCAGATTTTGAGAAACCGAATGTGTCTTTCGAAATTTTTTTTTTTTTTTTTTTTATCAAGAAAAAAATGTTGGATTTATTTTCTAGTATGGCCCAATAGCCTACATATTTTTACATGTTTATTTTATTTGGACTCTACAATTAGATAAAGCCAATATTATATATAAAGTTCAGTAATTAGAATTTTAATATAATCACTCTTCTAAGATAAGAAGAAAACCTTGATAGATTAGGAATTCTTCTGATAGAGTTTATCTGGCCCTCTTCTCTCCTCTATATAAGGATGGGTGACTCTCATTTATATGATAAGTATTTTTCCATCACTCTAAGTTTTATAGTCACCCTAATTAAGAGAGACAGAGAGCAGAAAATGAGGCAAGAATTAAAGGTTCAACTATTAGGGGTATTTTCTCAACTTCTCTAATTCAATGGCTGATAAAGGTATGTTCATTTTATTCTTGAGTTGTATTGAATTGAAGATCCTGTAAAGTTTAATTCTGCATTATTATTATGGTTACATGTATTATTAAATCTTACATGTGGTATCAGAACCTCAGTTTTTTGAATCAATACACCTTGGAATAATAATATATTTATGAATATTATTATTATAATTATTCATAAAACGGTACATTTTTTTTTTATTATCGACATTAATTTTTAAATCGTATTTGGGATGTAAAGTTTTTGCTAAAATAATCATATTAATTTTTAAAGCGGTTATTATAATTTTACGTGGCTAAAACTTAAAGGATTTAAAATTGGGTCGATTAAATTAAAAATGGGTCAGTTTATAATATGATTTAAACGTGGCCTAGTTTTATAAAGCCTTACGTCGTGGTTATGCATGCTTCATTTTTTATGTCTCAATTATACGTATATATGCATGCTTCAGATTATTATTAATTTTAGAGATAATAATTTTTATAATCATCATAATATGATATTGAATTGAGTGTATTGCTTGCCGTTATGATAAAGTGCATAGATTAAAAGCAATTTTAGAATTTTGCTAAATCGTTCGGTCTATTAAATAAATATATTTATTTGATTGTATCACATTAGAGGATTATGTTTTTGCCTTGTCTAATTATGCACATTTATTGTCTATTATTGTTAATATTTATATATTTTCATGATTTAAAATTGATATCATGATATAATTTTATGACATTAAATATTAAATATTGAAGTGGTTAATTCCTATTAGGTGTAATTCTTATTAACCATTATATGAGATATTCATGATTATCATATTCCATATTTTGATATATATATATATATATATATATTCATGTTTATCTAGAGTTATTATTATTATCATATTGGTAATTGCAATCACATAAAAGAAATTCTAGAAATCATAAATAGTGATTTCATTAAAATAGTGATTGAATTAATGATAATTAAATAACTCAAATTAATGAATAGAGAATATTGTTGGTTAGTTTCGTATTCATAAGGTTTACTAATTTAGTAGCTGCCAAAGTGGCCTAGATTTGTAAAACTTATGAATATAGAACTACATAAAAGAATTGTTAAAAGGGTAACATTAAGGTCGATAATATTCTCAATTGCAGTTATAATTAGGAGAATGAGACTAGCCCAAAGGAGAGTCACTTTCAAATAATTATGAACTGGGTAGGTGTCACGACCCCAACCTGCCCCTAGTAGGATGGTGCCGTGATGGCCAGTAATCCGAGATTACCGAAGGCCACTTACAAAAATTCACACACAATCAGAGTATAAATATATGGGGCTAACATGTGCGGAAGCAATAATTTACAATACAAGTGGTCCATAAGAGCAGTGCGTAGATCAAATGAAATGGCATACATCTTTACATAACTTTACAACTTAGTACAAATTAAGTAAAATACATATTACATCTTAACAAAAGGGCTTCACAAGCCGACATAAACAAAATACATGAAATACAAGTCAAGAAACATAATCTTCCAGATTGCCGACACCCTTACTGCCAACATAACATACATACAAAACACACATCTCGGCGTAGCCGACTTCTTGCTTGTTGCCTACATACATACATAGGGAGGGTGAGCTTGGATACTCAGTGAATGGTACAAGTAATAAAGATTAAATGAATGATACCCGATTTCTATTCAAAACAATACATAGCATATCCTTATCAAAACCATACATAACATAGCTTAGCTTGACTTGAAACAAAACATCAATCGAACCATGGTCTTTCAAAACTTTCTTACTTACTTAACATATGTCAACTTAAAACATGGGGTGATGACATTCCGGCAAAACAAAAGCATAACCTCGGCATTGAGCACACCCGTTCATAGTCCGTAGGTGGCCGATATCTTAACAAGGGTGCTACTTAGGCTTAACGTCCCCTAGCACGAAAGGACGGTGCTACCTAGGCTTAAAGTCCCCTAGCACGGAAGGACTCTCAAAACAAGATGTGCAGTTGCATTATAGTCCCCTGACACTAAGGACTATCAAAACAAGATGTGCAGTTGCATTATAGTCCCCTGGCACTAAGGACTTCTAAAACAAGGGAATAATCGACCCGGAATCGATTAGACAAACCCACCCGCACAAGGCAGTCGGTGGCAAGGGAGATATCTCAAACAAGGGTGCTACAAAAGTTTAGAGTCCTCTAGCACAAAGGACCTATGTTACAAAGGCCCGTAGCCTCCTAACACGAGAGTACTGCGAAAGTTTAGAGTCCTCCAGCACAAGGGACTTTCAAAACAAGATGTGCAGTTGCATTATAGTCCCCTAGCACTAAGGACTTTCCAAGAAGGTCATCAAAACAAAGCTTACTTGATACATAAAAATAGGGTAATCATTCATGCCTGATCAAATACTTTTATCAAAACGAAACAAGGCTTTATCAAATCTTTATAACATAACTTTATTAAAAATACCACTCACCTAGTTCTTGAGACGTCGAGATCAAGGCAAAGGTCCAAGTCCTACAAACACATGGCAAAGTCTACTGAATGCATTTCTCAAAACAAGTCTTACATGCATGCAAATGATCTCAGAAAACATGCTGGAAGTCAAAACACTATTTTACATGTCAGGAAGACATGCTGGGTACCAACCAGGTCTTTACCGAGGTCCCACACCTCCTGGCCGAGGTGTGGCTACCTAGGCTTCGGCATGCGGCTGCATGTCGAGGTGCGCACAAGACAAACTAAAAGTGTAAGTGATCATGCAAGGTAGGCCAAGGTGAGATACAATGCTTGGCCTAAGTGTGAGGTCCAGGTAAGAGTGATCTCAGTGACTACACCTCGGGAAGTGAGGTCTGAAGATCTGGGTTTCCACCCGTGAAGAACAGGAAGAACATGAACATGAAGAACATGAATGCTAAAATCATAACTTCTTTATTACAAAATCTGGGATTTCATGCTATGAGTTCGAAAACATGGACCTGGGTACCCATACTTGAAGATCATATGAAAACAAACACAAAAACATGGATCTAGGCATGAGCTTTCGGATCAAAACATGACTTTTCTTGAAGAACACATGAATGCTATTTTCTCTTTCTAAAACCGAACTTCAAAGCAATGCATGGCTTACAAATCATATTCAATCATGCAATGCAATAACATAAACATGAAGGACGACAAGAGTAGATCGAGAATCTAACCTCAGAACACGGATCTAACGGTTCGATCTCTAGGAATCAAGCTTAGAAATCTACTCTCCCTCAAGAACTCTTCTTCCTCTCTAGAGCTTCTCTCTCCTCATCAAAACAAAGATATAACAAATGATGGGTTACTCTCTCTGCCGGCTGACTTAACACTCAGTTCGGACACGTGGCAACGGCTGGTTGGCTCTCCTCAAAAAGGTGATAGATTGACAAGACAAGACTATGACAAAGTGTATCTAACAAGCTACCCGGTAAGGCACTCCAGCAAGTAATGACATCAGCTAAGGACAAAGCTTCGGCAACTAAGGTGACAATGACCTCGGCTAGAAAGGACAACACTTGACTAAGTTGTGCCACACCTTGGCCTAGATGTGCCACACCTCGGTCTAGGTCATACCATTCCAGGACAAGATCACTTGGGTGCAAAGGTAACATCTCGGCCTAGATAATACACGTCTCGGCCTTGGTGATGAACACCTCGGCCTAGATAATGACATCTCGGCCAATATGTCAAGGCGAAGGTGGAGGTCAAACAAAGTGGTTCTAAGATAATTCTAGACTGAAGATGACCTCGGCTTGGAATGATCTAGGCGTAACATGACCTAGGCTTGGCTTGACCTAGGCTTAACATAACTTAGGCTTGAGACACCAAGAAAGGAACAAAGCATGTACACAACACTTAGGCAAATCACATAAACACAAAACAAGGCATGGACCTTACTTAGGTAGAACAAGTCACAAACATACAAATGCAAGCTTAACGAGTCATAATCATACAAATGCTCATGAACATGACTAAGACATAAATGTGGGTTGTTACAGTAGGATAATGTAACTTATATAATTTGACAGATTATAATTGAATACCCAAAGGTAACATGACTAGCTAAAAAATTGCATAAATTACTTTAGATCTACATAAGTGATTCTTGACGAGTGGACAATAGATATACCTAAGTTTTGCCCAAAGGAAAGACTTATGTGATATCAGTAGTTCATCATAATTCTCAAAGTTTTAATATGTATTATTTATGCCTTTTTTCGCGTTACTTATGAGATCTTGTCTTAATACCTCTTAAGATCTGTCAAAAAGATAGCTTGCTATCTAAGGTGGTTGGACTTAGAAGGGAGACTATATTGACTCCTCCGACCTTCCTGGGATCTTACTTGGTTATTGACCAAAGGACTCTTTAATGACATTACCCTAACGCTTAAAGTAAAATTTGGTTAAAGGCTATTGAAGATCGACAAGCCACTTGCTGGCACTATTATGGCTGAATTGACAACAAAGAAATATAATGGCCACCGAGGAGTTTAGGATCACATCCTCAATATGGCGACAAAGCTGCAAAACTTAAAACTTTAGGGATGCAAGTTGATGAAACTTTCCTCGTGCAGTTTATTCTCAACTCACTTTCATCACAGTTCGGCGCATTCAAAATCCACTATAACACCAATAAAGATAAGTGGAGTTTGAATGAGCTGACTAATATGTGTGTTCACGAGGAAGTGAGGTTGAGGGAGGAAGGATGTCAAACTGCATTGGTTGTAACTGATGGAGCTACAAAAGAAAAAAGAAGGGTAAGTTTGTAAAATCAAATAAAAAATCCACCAAAGAAAAATAATGAACCTGGGGAAGAAAATCAGGCTCAGAATGGTTTCACTGTCAAGTGCTACTTTTGTGGCAAGAAGGGACATGTGAAGAAAGACTGCAGCAAGCAAAAGGCTTGGTTCGAAAAGAAAGGTAAGAAATTTTCTTTTGTTTGTTATGAATCAAATCTTGCTGAAGTACCTTCTAATACGTGGTGGATTGACTCTAGGGCCACAACCCACATTACAAATGACATGCAAGGATACCTCTCAACCAGGAAATCGAAGGAAAGTAAAAGATTTGTCTATATAGGGAACCGTCTCAAACCTGAAGTCGTAGCTGTAGGAACCTACCGACTGATCTTAGAGACGGTTCATTAGATGGATCTAGAAGACACTTTTTATGTTCCTTCAATTTCTAGGAATTTAGTTTCGTTATCCAAATTAGATCGTGTTGGATATTCAGTTTTATTTAATTGTGGAAAACTTAATTTGATGTTTTATAGTGATTGGTTCTGGTAATTTATGTGATGGTTTATATAAAATTACCTTAAATCATGAGTTTGCACAATCATTAGTAACTCTACATTCGAATATTGGTTTAAACCATGGTCTAATTAATGAAAAATCCTCAATCTTGTGGCATAGACGGTTGGTACATATCTCTAGAAATAGAATTGAAAAATTGGTGAAGAATGGGATTTTGGAAAACCTAGACTTCACTGATTTTGAGATATGTGGATTGCATTAAAGGAAAGCAAACCAAACACACCAAGAAAGGTGCCACAAGAAAGTAATGAGCTTCTTGAGAAAATTCATGCAGATATTTACGGGCCACTCAACATCCCATGTCTTAGTGGTGAAAAATATTTTCACATTTATAGATGACTTCTCACATTATGGATATGTGTATCTAATTCATGAAAAGTCTCAGGCTGTTGACATCCTTGAGGTGTACATAACTGAAGTCGAGAGACAATTAGATAGAAAGGTTAAAATAGTGAGATTAGACAAGGGTGGTGAGTATTATGGTAAATATGATGAGTCAGGCCAAAATCCTGCCCCATTTGCCAAATTCTTAGAAAAGAAAGGCATTCGTGCTCAATATACAATGCCTGGTATGCCACAGCAAAATGGAGTTGCTGAAAGGCATAATCGTACACTTAAAGATATGGTTAGGAGTATGTTAAGTTACTCAATTGTACCTATTTCACTGTAGGATGAAGCTTTAAAGACTGCAATGCATATCTTAAATAGGATTCCTAGTAAAGCGGTCCCAACAACTCCTTTTGAGTTGTGGACTGGTAGGAAACCTAGTTTGAGACACTTCCATATTTGGGGTTGTCCAGCAGAGGCAAAAGTCTTCAACCCACAAGAGAAAAAGTTTGACTCAAAAACAATATCTGGATATTTCATTGGTTACCCAGACAAGTCTAAAGGGTACAAATTCTATTGTCCTAATCACAATATGAGGATAGTGAAGACTGGTAATGCTAGATTCCTAGAGAATGGTGAAATTAGTGGGAGTGAGAAAACACGAGTGGTGAATTTCGAGGAAATTAGGGTGGATGTCCCAACATTTGATCCTTATCGAAAAATTGTTGTACCTAAAACTTTTCCACAAGCTGGGGGAAACGAACAACATAATGAAAATCCTTCGCCACCTCATGTTTCACCACTTCATGAAGATACCACCATTGAAAATATTGTAGAACCACCACAACCGGCAGTTCTGAGAAGATCTTAGAGGGAAAGAAAGTCTACCATTCCAGATGATTACATGGTGTATCTACAGGAATCTAATTTTGATATTGGGATTAACAAAGATCCAGTCTCATTTTTCCGAGCCATGAATAGTGATGATTCTTCTAAATGGGTCAATGCTATAAATGAAGAGTTAAAATCCATGGAACAGAATCGTGTTTGGGATCTTGTCGAATTGCCTAATAACTATAAAAAGGTCGGGTGTAAATGGGTCTTCAAGACCAAGCGTGACGCAAAAGGCAATATCGAATGATTTAAAGCCAGACTTGTTGCCAAGGATTTTACTCAAAAAGAAGGCATAGACTATACAGAGACCTTCTTTCCAGTATCTAAGAAGGACTCACTTAGAATCATCCTAGCATTAGTAGCTCATTATGACTTAGAGTTGCATCAAATGGATGTGAAACCTGCTTTTCTAAATGGGAATTTGGATGAAGAAATTTATATGGAGCAACCGGAAGGATTTGCAAAGAAAGGTAAAGAACATTTAGCTTGCAAATTAAAGAAATCCATATATGGCCTTAAACAAGCTTCCAGGCAATGGTATTTAAGGTTTAATAATACCATTACCTCTTTCGGATTTAAGGAAAATGCAGTTGATCAGTGCATATATTTGAAGGTTAGTAGGAGTAAGTTCATTATTTTGGTGCTATATGTGGATGACATTTTGTTAGCTAGTAATGACCTTAGCTTATTGTATGAAACCAAGGAATATCTCTCCAAGAACTTTAAAATGTTCGATATGGGTGAGGCAAACTATGTTATTGGCATAGAGATCTTTAGGGATCGATCTCGAGAATTGCTAGGACTATCACAGAAAGGATATATTGATCGTCTTTTGGAGAGATTCAATATGCAGTTTTGTTCAGCCGGTGATGCACCCATCATGAAAGGTGATAAATTAAGTAAAAAAACAATGTTCAAGGAATGACTTGGAAAGAAAACAAATGAAGGACATTCCATATGCTTTGAGGCTACAAATCATGCTTTATGGTTGCGAAATTTCATCTCAGGACTTGGTGTTGTTGACTTAATTGCCAGGCCGCTGAAAATATATTGTGACAATACCGCAACAGTTTTCTTCTCTAAGAATGGAAAGTACTCTAGTGGTTCCAAACACATGGAAGTAAAGTACTTAGTCGTTAGAGAAAGAGTCCAGAAACAACAAGTGTTAATTGAAAACTTAAGCACCTCTCTTATGATTGTTGATCCATTCACAAAGGGATGGCCACCAAAGACATACAAAGAGCATGTTATTAGGATGGGTCTTTTAAGCAACCCTTGATGAGTATGGTTAATCGTGAGTGCTTATTTTTATTTGATACTATTTGCACAATAATAATTTTGTTTCTGTTTTTCCTGTTTCTAAAACTGTGTGTACACATTAATTTCAATATTAACAAACAGGGAATATCTTAACAAGACAAATTACAGGGGCCTTTCAGGAAAATAATTATATGTCCCGATAAAAGACTGGGTTGGTTAAGGTTATCAATGGTGTAGTGCATAGAAGGAAATATGACAAAAATGTTATATAACCGCTATAACTCACATTGGTGATCAGAAGTAATCACAGTATTATAGTTTCTAATATATCTGAACTTATTGGCTATTTTTAAAATTCGTGATCACGTGTCAAAGTTTTTAGTGTGGAATCCAATGAGTCAAAAAATCTTATAAGTTGCATATTTTTTAGGAAAAAAAAAAAAAAAAACTCATAATTGCATATTTTTACAATGTTGGATTTATTTTCTAGTGTGGCCCAATAGCCTACATATTTTTACATGTTTTATTTTATTTGGACTCTACACTTAGATAAAGCCAATATTATATATAAAGTTCAGTAATTAGAATTTTAATATAATCACTCTTCTAAGATAAGAAGGAAACCTTAATGGATTATGAATTCTTCTGATAGAGTTTATCTGGCCCTCTTCTCTCATCTATATAAGAATGGGTAACTCCCCTTTATATGATAAGTATTTTTCCATCACTCTAAGTTTTATAGTCATCCTAATTAAGAGAGACAGAGAGAAGAAGGTGAGCCAAGAATTAAAGGTTCAACTATTAGGGGTATTTTCTCAACTTCTCTAATTCAATGGCTGATAAAGGTATGTTCGTTTTATTCTTGAGTTGTATTGAATTCAAGATCCTGTAAAGTTTAATTCTGCATTATTATTATGGTTACATGTATTATTAAATCTTACAAAAAAATGTTGTTTTTGGTAAGTGGTTGATTTTGTTATCAAATATTAAATCAATAGATTTATCCTACTCATTTGAGAATTGTCTTGTTTGTCTTTGTAAAAGCAAATTTCTTTTGTTTCTTTACCCAAATCTTTGAATGGCTTGACTTTTTCTTTGTCCTCTTCCATTTAAACTGCTTATCTCTTCTGGAGCGGTGTTGTCGTGCGCCGTTGGTGGAGCGATGTCACAGTTAGAAAGAGAGAGGTTGGCTGGGTAAAGGGTTCGACCCATTTAGGCACTTTTTATATGAATACATTGAACAACATGTATTGTAAGTTTGGAAAAATCAAACCTGCACAGTACTTGTTAAATATAATGCCTGAGAGGGATGGAGTTTCTTGGAACACCATGGTGTCCAGGTATGTTCGAGTGCGTTTATACCTAGAAGCAGTTAATTTGTTTCCCCAAATGTGCAATCAAGGAATTGAGCCAAGTGGGTATTGTTTGCCATGATGGCAATGATGGTCTACATAAATATATAAAAAAAATATTATATAGAAGTTTTTTTTTTAATGTATTTGTTAGAGAGTTGGTTTTTTGGTTAACTCAAAACAATTTGTAAACAGTTTTTTGTTTTATTTAAAAATTGTTTTGTTTATATAAATTGTGCTGGAAAAGTTTATTTAATACTGTTTTTTTTTTTTTAATGATGCTGGACAGAGTTTGTTTTCAAACTGCTTTTTATTTATTTTCTTATTCTGGAAATTTTTTAACTAGTTTTGAACAAATTATTTTTCTGGTTTTTCCAGTTCTGAAATTTAAACTGTTTTCTGTATTTCCAGTTCTGGAAATTTTTGTTTAAATTTGTTTTCTGATTTTCAATTCTGGAATTGTTTTTAAAAACTGTTTTTAACAGTTTTGACTGGTTTTCAGTGCTGGAAATTTTCATTTATTTGTGTTCATGCCTACATATGTTATAGAGTTGATAATTAATATTTACAACTCTTTGTGATATGATGTCCTTAATTGATATATTTGATACATCGATTTGGTATGTGGTGTATTATAAATGGATGTCAATTATTTATCAAAATGTTGATAAAAATATGAACTTATATGTTTTGACATAAAAGGAATTCTAATTATACTTTGGAATAATGACTGAAATTGGTGTGGTGATCGATAACTCCGTGATGAAATATTATATGAGTTAAAATATTTCATGGGTGAAAGACGCTTTGGTAATTGTCGACATAATCACCAATACCGGATAAGACAAATAAGATGTAAATGTAATTATACAGTAATATTTATATTCCATGTTGAGATTGGAATTAAGGGTTGCAGTAAACAAAAAGAAATAATGCATGACTAAAAAAATATTATTTGACAAAGTGTTGTGGTCATAATCGGTATTAGCCATTTTTTCTTTGTACTGCAACAGAAAGTTATGCAGTCTAATTGTATTTTAGACAAATTAGCATTGTGATTATATTCACATAGCAATTTACATCTTGTTATTTAGTTCAAGCATGCCAATTAATGATATATTGTGATTTATCTCAGAATTGTGGAGGTGTATTAATATTTTTGTGTAATTATACATAAGTAAGAGAAATTAAGTTTCCTTAGAATGCTTAAAATGTGGGGATGCTTGGAAGATTTTACCAAAGTAACGGTTCCGATAATAGGTACACAAAGAATCTCAATTCTTTCTATAGAACAAAGTTAAAGTAGAAGCAAAAATGGTTTCATTAACTCCTAAGGAACAACTATATGTTTATTATTTACATTTGAAAATGGAAGCGACATAGAGTAACGGCAAGTCTCGATATAATCCAAGACTTAATACCGTAAGACATTTGCTTTTAGTTGTGAATATTGTCTAAAGATAATATAATGGATCCATGAACTGCTCAATGATATATAACAGAGAAGGTCAAACGAAAAATAGCGGCCGTTAAACAAAGAGTTTGACCAAAGAGCAAATAAGGGAAAGTTCTATAGCGATCCTGGTTCTTCCTTCTTCGATTGTTATATCCGGACTTAGGTTCCGTGGAGTTGGTTGTTGTATATATCGTGTTGTTATCCTTTAATTCCATATATTTGAGTTTTAGGATGTATTGGGCATGTTTCGAAGAAGTTAGTTGAGCTTTAGTCCCATTCCTTGTAGCCCAAATTTTTTGTGGTCCGCTCGAGCGGGTCCCTTTGCGCTCGAGCGAAGTTTACATACTTTCAGCATTTTGTGCCTCTGCAAAACTTCTGCAGGTGTGTTTTTCACGCTTGAGCGGATTTCCTTACACTCGAGCGGCTTGCGCTAGAGCGGGCCTATTGGCGCTCGAGCGGGTGTTCAATGTCTGTCAAAATATTGGAAGAGGGTAATCTACGCTCGAGCGGGTTTCCCTTTGCGCACGAGCGGGTGCTTTTTGATGTTGTGTCTTGGCGCTCGAGCGGGTCCAATTTTCTATGTTTGACGCTCGAGCGTCCTATTCTCTACTCGAGTAGGATAGTCGTATATCAGAGGGCAGCTGGGTGATTTTGAATCACTTTTCACATTTTCTTTCTCTCTCTTACTTTTCTAAACCCTCTTTTGAGAGCTTCTCTCTCTAGAATATACCTTCTCTCTAGGGTTTGATCTAGTTAGAGTGATCTCATACCCTTGAGCCTTCACAAAAAGTGTAGAGCTTGGTGTGGGCTTCCTATCAATCCGAAAATTTCTTGATTTGGAGCACTTCGGGATTTCTTCATCATCTCCTTTGGGTTTCATCTCTTGAGGTAGGGATAACTATTCATTTTTATGATCTTTGACATAAGTATTTAGTCATTTTGATTTAATGTTGAAGTTGAGTGGTTTTGGGTGTTAGGGTTTCAAATGAATGAAGAGAGGTTTTTGTTATTTGACTCCTAAATATGTAATTGGGTCTTAAAATGATAGTATTGTTGTTATTGAAGTTATTTTAGGCCTTTGGGTCAGCATTGAGAAAATGGGGAAAAAGCCCTAAATTGTTATGACAAATTAATCCATGTAATTAATTTGGGAAATTATGGAAACATGAAATTGAGTTAGGAATAATGAAATTGGCTCATTATGTAATAGAATGGTGGAATTGGATTCATTAATCACTCACCTTTGAAAATATTGATAATTTATCTGTTGTTGCATTTATTATCTGTTTAGAAATAACTGCTTTGGGCTATCGGTGGAGGATAGTCTTGATTGTTGTAGACACTGCATAATGATTAGGTGAATTAAAACTAATCAATTGGTGTATTGGTTGTCATTGTATATGATGAATATTTGAATACATGGGTGCCGAATCCCGCGGATGCAATTTTCGTAAAATGGCAATTCAAACATAATTATACATGGGTGTCGAATCCTGCGGATGAAATTTTCGTAAAATGGCAATTCAAAAATATCTATACATGGATGCCGAGTGCGCCGAATCCCCCGGACGCAATTTCCTTAAAATGGCAATCCGAAAACATTTATACATGGGTGCCAAGTCCCGCGGATGAAATTTCCGTAAAATGGCCATAAGAAAATAATTACACATGGGTGTCGAATCCCGTGGACGCAATTTCCGTGAAATGGCAATTTGAAGTATTGTTGGCTTGAGATGTAGTCTCGCTTAAGTTGTTTGGCTAGGTTATGAGCCGTGTTTATAAGTTGAGTTTTGTTAAGTGAAAGATGATGGAACTGGATTGTACAGTATGTTGGTCTACATGAGTTAAACATTTATCAAGTGCTAATGTTTTAGTTATTGCTCATATTATGTTTAGCATATTTCTACTGGGCGTTGGCTCACCCTATATGGGACATCATTTTCAGGCACAGGTGTTATGTCACCTCCAAGGACGTAGCTTGGGAGGCTTGAGACTATCAGACTCTTTTTGTTGTTTTTTTTTTTTTTTTTGTATTTCATGTATATCAAGCCAAGGGCTTATTTGTGTAGAGTTAGTACTCTCCTTTTTGTAACTAAGTGTTAACTTGGAAAGTTGTAAGCCTATAGGGCATTTACTTTTATTGTCAACATGTTATACCTTTTGTAAGAATACTTTGATGATTGTAATATGAAATCTCTTCTATTCATCGTGAATGCATGTTGTGATGGGTTTATTTTCGAGAGCGTTACAACTTGGTATCAGAGCGTACCGGGTTCGAATACTTTGGGTACACGAGAAGTGGTTAGTACTACAATGGGTTCATCTCGCTTGATAGAGACTTAGGTGTAGTGTTATATGCTTATGTGATAACATGTTTATGTGACTATTTGGGTATGGGATTTAGTTTCTAGGATGTTGATTGGATCCTTGGGTTTCTGTGAGTCTTGTTGGAAAAGCACTTGATCAATGTTGTTTCTAACCGGAACTCTGGTAACGCCTCGGGACTATCATTATCCAGGAATGAATTATGTGCTTACGTGGAGTGAATTACAGTTGTCCATTGCATTAGGACGCGAGTGTTATAGCTTCGGCACATTTGTGAATGTGCTAATGTTCTTCGTTACCTTTATTAGGATGTCAGGACGAAGACGTGGTGGTAGGCGAGGTAGGCCTAGAAGGCAGGAGATGCCGATACCGGATGAAGTTCCGGCGCAGCAAGAGGGTGTTGGTCAGGCCAATGTGGCCGAGCCAGTGGGGCAGCCGGCCATGGGTGCCTTAGCCCGCAAGATAGCAGGAGCTATGAGGGAATCCATAGGCCTTCTCAGAGCTGAGAATCTAGTTCAAGCCCAAGTTGCTAATGCAGGGCCTTCCTTTCTGAAGAGGGAGTTCTTTCGGTCTAATCCGGATGAGTTTGTTGGGGATCCTAAAGAGCCACTTAAGGCTGATGAATGGTTGGAACAGATGACTAAAACGTTTGAGATGATTGGTATCGAAGATAGGGCATTGAAGGTGACCTTGGCATCTTTCCATCTTAAGGGGGATGCGGGTCAGTGGTGGAAATTCATGAGGGGCCGTATTGGTGGCACATGGGAGGCCTTTGTTGATGCTTTCTAGGAGAAGTACTTAGCCCCAGCTGCCAGGGAGAAGCTGAGGAACCAGTTTTGTCAGCTCAAGCAGCTGAGTTTATCAGTGGCCGAGTTTGAGGCCGTATTTACTAGCTTATCTAGGTTCGTACTTGAGCTTGTGGCGTCTGAGGAGCGCCGTTGTATCGAGTTTGAGAGGAAGTTGAGGCATGGCCTCAAGATGAGAGTTGGGGGATCCATGATCCGGGAGTATGGGCGTCTTGTGGATGCCACGACCCATATGGAGACTATAATGGAGAAGGAGGAAAGGATGAGGGGCTCCAAGAGGAGTCAGGATGGCCAGGGGGATGGTAGGAGGCAGAGGAGTTGTGCCTTGGTGAGATCTACCTTTCCAGTACAGGGTTCGGGTTCTGGAAGAGGCAGCTAGGGAGACTTTACCTGTTTCAAGTGTGGTCAGCTGGGCCACAAGTCTCCAGCTTGCCCGCAGAGGGGGGAGGTCAAGGAGCAGCTTTATCTTCGGCTCAACCTTAGAGCCAGAGTCAGGGCAGAGGCTGATCGTCCTCTTCTTATCAGTGTGGTCAGGCAGGGCACCTAAAGAGGTTCTGCCCACAGTTGGGTGGTACACCCGGTGCGTCTGGTTTGAGATAGACGTAGAGTTCACAACCAGCACAGTCTCTTTAGGCCTCGAGGACCAATCAGGGGGCTTTATCGTCTCAGTCTGTGCACTAGTCTTTTGCTCTGAGAGGTGAGCATGTAGATCAGGGGCCTACAGGGCGTGTGTATGCTGTTACCGCGCAGGATCTAGTACCGGCTCCATCGGTTATGAGAGGTACCTTTTTGTTTTGCAACTCGGTTGCCAATGTGTTGATTGATACGGGTGCATCTCATTCCTTTATATCTGCTGTATCTGTATCTGTTTTGGGGTTGGAGTTGGCACAGTTGGCATCTCTTATATGTGTTGTATTGCCTGTTGGGGGCGAATTGATTTTGAAACATGGATGTAGAGGTTGTGACATAGAGGTCGCTGACCGCCGACTTCCATTTCCATTTGTAGTTATGGCTATGTCGGGTTTTGATGTTATTTTGGGTATGGCCTGGTTATCGTCATACCGGGCAGTTATTGATTGTTGCCGCCAGAGGGTCACTATTTGTACCTTGAGCGGGGATTGTTTCCATTTCTTAGGGGATCGGGTTGGCAGTGTGTTACCACCAGTATATGATCCACGAGGGCGGAGTGAACTTAGTGGTCTCCTCGCTAGCTTTTTGAGTAGTGAGTGTGATGAAACCCAAACTGTATTGCCGAGAGTGGTTTGCGAGTATTCAGATGTTTTTCCCGAGGACCTTCTTAGTTTACCACCTCATCGAGAGATCGAGTTCTCTATTGACTTAGCGCCCGGCACGGCGCCGATTTCCATGGCACCTTATCATTTTGGCCCAGCCGAGTTAAGTGAGTTGAAGATCCAACTTCAGGAGTTTCTAGATAAGGGCTTTATTCGCCCTAGTGTTTCGCCGTGGGGAGCACCGGCCCTCTTTGCTAAAAAGAAAGATGGTGCCTTGAGACTTTGTATCAACTATCGAAAATTGAATCAGGCTACGGTTAAGAATAAATACCCTATGCCCGTATAGATGATCTGTTTGACCAGTTAAAGAGGTCCCGTTGTTTCTCTAAGATAGATCTGAGATCGGGTTACCACCAGTTAAGGGTCAGGGAGGAGGATATTTCGAAGATGGCATTCCGTACGCGGTATGGCCACTATGAGTTTCTGGTGATTCCTTTTGGGCTCACCAATGCACCGGCAGTGTTTATGGACTTGATGAACAGGATATTCTGGGAATTCTTAGATCGTTTTGTAGTCGTCTTCGTGGACGACATCCTGATTTATTCGCCTTTGGAGGAGGAACACTTGAGAGTGGTGCTCGAGTTGCTAGAGCCCATAGGTTGTATGCCAAGTTCGAGAAGTGTGAATTCTGGCTAGGAGAGGTCAAGTTCTTAGGCCATGTGGTTTTTGGGGAAGGGGTGTCTGTTGATACATCCAAGATTGAGGCAGTGCAAGATTGGGCACAGTCTAAGAGTGTTTTTGAGATCCGCAGTTTTCTGGGATTAGCGAGGTATTACCACCGGTTTGTGAAAGATTTCTCCAGGTTAGCTTCACCGTTGACTAGATTGACACGGAAAGGGGTCAAGTTTGTATGGAGTGAGACTTGTGAAAAGTCGTTCCAAGCGTTGAAGGATGGATTGACCACCGCTCCAATTTTGATTGTTCCGGAGAGAATTTTGGGTTATGCGGTTTATTGTGATGCCTCACGAGAGGGTTTGGGTTGTGTGTTGATGCAAGAGGGGAAAGTGGTAACTTATGGCTCACGTCATGTGAAAATACACGAGAGGAATTACCCCACACATGACCTGGAATTAGCAGCTATGACCTTTGCCTTGAAGATTTGGAGGCACTACCTTTATGGCGAGAGGTTTGTGGTATTCTCGGACCATAAGAGTTTGAAGTATCTATTTACACAGAGAGACTTGAATTTCAGGCAGAGAAGATAGATGGAGTTCATAGAGGACTATGACTTCGAGTTGCA
Source organism: Camellia sinensis (assembly GCF_055761805.1). Classification (NCBI taxonomy): domain Eukaryota; kingdom Viridiplantae; phylum Streptophyta; class Magnoliopsida; order Ericales; family Theaceae; genus Camellia; species Camellia sinensis. Next base: position 217,815,953 of record NC_138961.1, read on the forward strand.
CTATCACCCGGGAAAGGCCAATGTTGTGGCTGATGCCCTTAGTAGGAAATCCATTAGTGATGTCGCTTGTATAGCCATCCGAGAGTGGGAGGTGTTGGGTGCACTTGGCGAGTTTGATTTGCTTCTGGGCGAATCCGTTGAGGCTGCGACCTTGTCTTCTGTTGTTGCGCAGCCTACACTTGTGAATCGAGTGTTAGAGGCACAGAGAGGTGACCTTGAGGTAGAATCCCTTCGAGAGAAGATCTCCAGTGGGAAGGCTGAGAAGGGTTTGTCTGTGTATCCCGATCTGAGTGTGAGATACCGAGACCGTTTGTTTGTGCCGGAGTCTTGCCGAGAGGAAGTACTCCGAGAGTTCTACCATTCACACCTTGCGGTACATCCGGGAGGCACCAAGATGTATCATGATTTGGGTCGCCAGTTTTGGTGGCGAGGTATGAAGAGAGGTGTGGCAGTTTTCGTATCGAAGTGCCTTACTTGCCAGCAAGTGAAGGCCGAACATCAGAGGCCAGCAGGTTTGTTACAACCCTTGCCTCTTGCCGAGTGAAAATAGGAGCATGTCACGATGGACTTCGTTGTAGGTCTTCCGAGGACTCAGTGGGGTAGTGATGCTATTTGGGTAGTTGTAGACCGGTTGACTAAGTCGGCACACTTCATTCCTATGCGCGTGAAGGATTCAATAGATCATCTTGCTGACTTGTATATTCGGGACATAGTGAGGTTGCACGGAGTCCCAATATCGATCGTTTCAGATAGAGATCCACGTTTTACTACTAGGTTGTGGCAAAGTTTGCAGAGTGCCTTGGGCACTAGATTGACCTTTAGCACGGCTTATCATCCTCAGACTGACGGGCAGTCCGAGCGTACTATTCAGATCTTTGAGGATATGCTTCGAGGTTGTGTCCTTGACTTTAGTGGCACGTGGGAGAGGCACTTGCCCTTGGTGGAGTTTGCCTACAACAACAGTTTTCAGTCGAGTATCGGTATGGCACCGTTTGAGGCTTTGTATGGCCGACCGTGTAGGTCTCCAGTTTGTTGGGCCGAGGTGGGTGATGCACCTTTGTTGGGCCCGGAGTTGGTGAGGGAAACGACGGAGAAAGTTGAGCTTATCCGTAGTAGGCTTGTTATAGCCCAGAGTCGCCAAAGAGTTATGCCGACTGTAGGAGGAGGCCTTTGGCATTTGAGGCGGGTAATCATGTTTTTCTGAAAATATCACCTAGGCAGGGTTTGATGAGATTTGGGAAGAGTGGGAAGCTGTCCCCTCGGTTTATAGGCCCTTTCGAGATCCTTGAAAGGATTGGTGAGATTGCCTATCGCTTGGCTTTGCCGCCGCAGTTGTCCGGAGTGCATGACGTGTTTCATGTTAGTATGCTTTGGAAGTATGAGGCGAATCCGTCCCATGTGCTGGATTGGACCGATTTGGAAGTCGACGAGGATATCTCATATGAGGAGAGACCGGTTCGGGTCTTGGATAGACGGGATCAAGTCTTGCGAGGCAAGACCATTCCCTTGGTGAAAATTTTGTGGAAACATCACGATGTGGAAGCAGCCACTTGGGAACGTGAGGTGGATGTCCGTGAGAAATATCCGAACTTGTTTATAAATGTTTAAAAATGTAATGGGAATTTTGTAATATTGATGAACTTTAAGAGCATGGGATATGTCTTAACTTGTAAAGCATTGTAAATGTTTTGGTTTATGGAAATTTATTTTGGAACTTGCCTTAAAATGGAAGTTAATTTTAACATTGCATATATTAATGATGTTTTAGAAATGCAAATGCATTGTTGGCATTGAATATGTTTTGAGATATATGTTGATAATGTATATTGGAGATTTTATGGAAGGTTGCCTCTTGAATAGAGATGGAATGGCCGGTAATGGGTCAAGTTGTTGAATTTTGCATTGTAATACTATTGAGAATTGAGAAAATCACGTTTTTGAAAACTTGTACTTAATTTCGAGGACGAAATTCCTTAAGGGAGGAGGTTATAGCGATCCTGGTTCTTCCTTCTTCGATTGTTATATCCGGACTTAGGTTCCGTGGAGTTGGTTGTTGTATTTATCGTGTTGTTATCCTTTAATTCCATATATTTGAGTTTTAGGATGTATTGGGCGTGTTTCGAACAGGTTGGTTGAGCTTTAGTCCCATTCCTTGTAGCCTAGATTTTTGGTGGTCCGCTCGAGCGAGTCCCTTTGCGCTCGAGCGGAGTTTACACACTTTCAGTATTTTGTGCCTCTGCAAAACTTCTGCAGGTGCGTTTTTCATGCTCGAGCAGATTTCCTTACGCTCGAGCGGGTCGCGCTCAAGCGGGCCTATTGGTGCTCGAGTGGGTGTTCAATGTTTGTCAAAATACTGGAAGAGGGTAATCTATGCTCGAGCGGGTTTCCCTTTGCGCTCGAGCGGGTGCTTTTTGATGTTGTGTCATGGCGCTCGAGCGGGTCCAATTTTCTGTGTTTGACGCTCGAGTGTCCTATTCTCCGCTCGAGCGGGATAGTCGTATATCAGAGGGCAGCTGGGTGATTTTGAATCACTTTTCACATTTCCTTTCTTTCTCTTACTTTTCTAAACCCTCTTTTGAGAGCTTCTCTCTCTAGAATATACTTTCTCTCTAGGGTTTGATCTAGTTAAAGTGATCTCCTACCCTTGAGCCTTTACAAAAAGTGTAGAGCTTGGTGTGGGCTTCCTATCAATCCGAAAATTTCTTGATTTGGAGCACTTCGGGATTTCTTCATCATCTCCTTTGGGTTTCATCTCTTGAGGTAGGGATAACTATTCATTTTTATGATCTTTGACATAAGTATTTAGTCATTTTGATTTAATGTTGAAGTTGAGTGGTTTTGGGTGTTAGGGTTTCAAATGAATAAAGAGGGGTTTTTGTTATTTGACTCCTAAATATGTAATTGGGTCTTAAAATGATAGTATTGTTGTTATTGAAGTTATTTTGGGTCTTTGGGTCAACATTGAGAAAATGGGGAAAAAGCCCTAAATTGTTATGACAAATTAATCCATGTAATTAATTTGGGAAATTATGGAAACATGAAATTGAGTTGGGAATAATGAAATTGGCTCATTATGTAGTAGAATGGTGGAGTTGGACTCATTAATCACTTACCTTTGAAAATGTTGATAATTTATCTGTTGTTGCATTTATTATCTGTTTAGAAATAACTGCTTTGGGCTATCGGTGGAGGATAGTCTTGATTGTTGTAGACACTGCATGATGATTAGGTGAATTAACACTAATCAATTGGTAGCCATTGTATATGATGAGTATTTGAATACATGGGTGCCGAATCCCGCGGATGCAATTTCCGTAAAATGGCAATTCAAACATAATTATACATGGGTGTCGAATCCCGCGAATGAAATTTCCGTAAAATGGCAATTCGAAAATATCTATACATGGATGCCGAATCCCGCGGACGCAATTTCCGTAAAATGGCCATCCGAAAACATCTATACATGGGTGCCGAGTCCCGCGGATGAAATTTCTGTAAAATGGCCATAAGAAAATAATTACACATGGGTGCCAAATCCTGCGGACGCAATTTCCGTGAAATGGCAGTTTAAAGTATTGTTGGCTTGAGATGTAGTCTCGCTTAAATTGTTTGGCCAGGTTCTGAGCCATGTTTATAAGTTGAGTTTTGTTAAGTAAAAGATTATGGAGCTGGATTGTACAGTATGTTGATCTACATGAGTTAAACATTTATCAAGTGCTAATGTTTTAGTTATTGCTCATATTATGTTTAGCATATCTCTACTGGGCGTTGGCTCACCCTATATGGGACATCATTTTCAGGTACAAGTGTTATGCCACCTCCAAGGACGTAACTTGGGAGGCTTGAGACTATCAGACTCTTTTTGTTGTTTTTTTTTTATTTTTATATTACATGTATATCAAGCCAAGGGCTTATTTGTGTAGAGTTAGTACTCTCCTTTTTATAACCAAGTGTTGACTTGGAAAGTTGTAAGCCTATAGGGCATTTACTTTTATTGTCAACATGTAATACCTTTTGTAAGAATACTCTGATGATTGTAATATGAAATCTCTTTTATTCATCGTGAATGCATGTTGTGATGGGTTTATTTTCGAGGGCGTTACAAGTTCACTGAGGGGATTGTGATTAAAGCCTATTACATCAGAGTCATCATAATAGTAACCCTACTTAGCTCACTGAAGATCCCAAGAACTAAGTTCAAAGAGACAACCGAGTTATGTGTGGCTCGTTAGAAATCACTAAAGGAGTCTATCTCCTATCCATTCCTATAATGAGAGTGATATCTGCAACATGTGTTGTATGTAGGAGACTTAGGGTAAACCATACTTTTAATGATTACTGTAGACGTCCCCGAACGCCCCGGGAGGGATGGCTTCCGTTCCGTTCTGTTGGGGGCACTACAGCTCGGACTCTCAAATTGTCATAGTTCTAAATCTGAACCAAAGAGTCCAAATCCGGCAAATCGTTTTGAGAAAACAGATTTTGAAAGAAGTGCCAAATATGGACTGCTTTGCTAGATACAGAGTCGCCACCTAAATGTTTTATTTTGGGGAAATTTAGGAAACCCTGACTCGTTTGCCTAAGGCCACGTGTCCGTCATCACCAAAGTTGCCTCGGCTCGGGAACTTGGGTACGATTGGGGAAGGTCCGATCAAAGATCGGCCTCTACTAACCATGATATCTATTTTTGAAAACATTATGCGTTCTTATTCCGGTTATTAGCCTAGATTTACTATGTGATGCGCACAGCATACAAGTATAGACTGAATCGCCTGCATTAGAACAAAACATTTTATGTTTATTTGTTTGAAAGTGGTTTGATGGTGCTACCCGCAAGTAGGCTAAGACGTGGATTTGCCACCCTCAGGTGGGCTTAGAAAACATGATTTTGCCACTATCTAGTGGGCTTAAAACACGCATTTGATGAATTGTTCCAATCCAACTAACCCAACCTTCACCCACAGGCATTCAGGCAGATATATCACATAAGCAATTAGCCTCATGGTAAGCATGCTATCATGGTAGTCACTCACACGCATGCAAGGATGCTAAAGCATAAAACTTACCGAGTACTCCAAGCCAAAACAGAAGCTAATTAGAAATCCATGCATGATCCTAATTATACAGAAATGCCTAATGCAACGCATGCAAAAGTGCAACTATAGCAGGCTCGGCTATTCTAGACATGGCATATGAAATGCTACAACTAACATGTATTCAACTTGGAATTGAAAATACAATGCAGTTAGTATGATGCGCCGAGCCCGGTGCATGCAAAACAGATGAATGAATGCAAACATGCTATCATACTGTATGCTAATTGAAGCATGCCCTAATCTAACCATCATAAGCGGGTAAATAAAAGGGAGAAAGACGTGGGGTTGGAAGACATACATCACACACACGCACACTTATTACAGTTGTGCCCTCGCGCAGAGGGTCCGAATAAATAATATACAGTCCCAAATGAATAATTACAGTTCAAATATGTACAAAACCCTATTTAATTAACAAATTAAAAATAGGAAAGCAATAAATTGGCATGCAAGCCAGGGACTGCCTCAAATCTGCTCCGGATGGTGAATGATGCATGCTCGGGTTGCCTTGTGCGGAGAATCCTTCGCGATGCCCCGGTTTGCCTCTGTTTGCCTCTGTTTGCAATTGTTCTTGGAATGCGTGCCAAGCTCTGGAAGGCTGTCGATTTCTGATTTGCTGCAACAGAGAACAACAAAGGGGCATGGCAAAGTATTTTCACATATGTATGCATGACTACTCTTCGGGGAGTGTAGTCCTCGATCCTTGTGTCACCAATCATGCATATCGATGCATGATGGCCGAGGAGTCGAATTGCACGACTCAATATGAAATGAATGCACATATGGACACAACGAGGCATAAGCTCCATCAAGGATAATCCGGAGTGTCGGTAATTGGGAATTAAGACACGTTCCGTCACTCGAAGTACGAAACGTCCCTCGTTTCCCATGCTCGGGCTAACTCCTATCCCAAGCACAATGCAATATGCATGACATGCATGAATGCAACTAATATACAACCTAGCATGCACAATGCTATGAGATGGCATACACAATGCACGATTTAACAAGGCATACACAATGCATAATGAACTTACACTAACATGAGTGGACCTCAGCCACACTCACATCAGTAGCCGTTAGATGAAAAATGAGACTCTCGAAATACGTGCACGCATGCACGCAAATCGAGGACCGAACTTAAGGCAACAAATGCCACTCTACCAAAGCATGGCAAGGCATGGAATATGGTATGCAAACATGAGAATTTCAGCGCTGAAATATGCCACAAAATAGCCCCGAAACATGGAAACATGGCACCCGATGCATGGAATGAAACCCGAAATTCGAAACTAGGCACATAGAATGACTTACAGCTATACAAAGCATGCATTATTTGATCATGAAGAATGAAGACAGATGTAAGGCAGTCCCAAAAGATGCATATTTCCAGTTTATAACAAGTCTCAAAAATGAACACAAATAGGGTTAACCTATCATGCAAAAATGGCCCCAAAATAGAGATTAAACACAAAGGGACAGAAGATGGACCCAAATGGCAAAGATCCCTTCAACAAAGTTGAAGAGGGGCTCAAAAAAGGGCACTTTACAGTTTACATCAAGCCACGAAAATAATCACAAATAAGGCCAAACTACTATGCAAGAAAAGGCCTAAAAGAGGGGTAAAGAGGCAAGTGGCAGCTACTGTTCTCAAACAGAGGAGAGACCTTCAACAATGTTGAAGAAGGGCTCAAAAAAAGATATTTCTCAGTTTATGGAAAGGTCCAAAATAGCTCACAAATAGGCCTAAAATACTATGCAAAAATTGGCCTAAAAGAGAGATAAAGAAGCAAGTGATAGCAGGAGGACTCAAACAGAGGAGAGCCCTTCAACAATGTTAAATAGAGGCTCAAAAAAAGTTATTTTACAGTTTATGGAAAAGTCCAAAACAACTCACAAATAAGGCTACAATGTGATGTAAAAAAGGGCCCTAAAAGAGAGATAGGAAGCAAGAGGCAGTATATGGCCTCAAATAGTGAGGAGCCCTTCTACAAAGTTTACGAGGGGCTCAAAATAAGGCACTTTACAGTTTCACTCAAAGCCCAGAAATGCTTACAAATAGGGCTAACATATTATGCAAGAAAAGGTCCAAAAGAGAGATAAAAGGGAAAGGGACAGCAGATGGCCTCAAACTAAGAAAAACCCTTAATAAAACATGAACATTAGCTCAAAATAGGACTATTTATAGTTTAGGCCGAAGCCCAAAAATGCTTACAAGTAAGGCTTATAAATGAAACAAGAAGAGACTAGTTTAGGGGAAAAGTTTGTTTACCCTTGAAGAACCAAACTTCAGCAGCCTTTGGACCAGGTTTGTGAGCTGTCAACCTCTGGAAATCAGCTTCAAATGGTTGGAATGTATGATGGTGGTGTTATGCTATGGGTTGGTGTAGAAATGGTGTAGGAGCAAGGTGGTTTTGAGGCTTGGAGTAGAGAGAGGGAGAGATTTAATGCAAAGTTCTTAAGCAAGAATTTGTAACCCCCTCAAATGCAGCTGAGGGGCTGGTTTTATAGAGGAGAGGAGAGGAGAAAATGGGGGAAAATGAAATTCAAGTTTCCCTCCCAAAAGAGTCCCCCTCGGATACAGGATCTGGAGGGAAAAAGAGGGCATATCTGTAAGAAACCAGGTGAGGGGGTCATAGCCGGCCAGGTTCAGAAGGTTCAGGGGGTCGGCCGACCACCTCCCATGGCCGGCCGACCAAGGGTCAAAAAGGTCAAGCCCAATTACTGGTCGGCCACCTCAAAAAGGTGGCCTCCCATGTGTGCACAACACAACTATGTAGTCAAAACCCAGAAAAAGTGAACCAGGAGAGAGAAAAGGCCATTTTTTAGAGGGCTTCAAAAGGGGCAGGCACAATTACTGGTCGGCCACCAAATATTGGTGGCCTCCCAGGTGTGTACAACACAAATATGGGGTTTAGGGTTCAAGAAAGTGGCCCCGGGGTGGTCAACATTGGCTTTCAAGTGAGGAAAACGGGCGTCGGAGAGCGATGAAGAAATAAAGCTGGCTTTTCAGAACAATTGCTGGCCTCCCACCCTCCTACAAGCTTCCTAACTATGAAAATAAGGTCTCCACCAAAAATGAACCAAAACGGATGCAAAATGGAGGTTCAGGGACCGAAACGCGCGGCCTGGGGCCCCAAAAATGGGCTGTTAAGCACCGGAGGTGGCGTTCGACCACGAAGTTGGTCTCTCGGGACACAGTGTTCCTCAAAAGGGAGGAAATAAGGTGTATGCCAAAAACTGGAGCAAACGGAGGTGGTTAGGCGGTCCCGAATCGAGGCACACGGCCGTCGGCTCCGAAAAATCAGAAACCGGGCTCCAAATGAGAAAAATGGCCTACGACCGCGAAACGTAGCCTACGGCCACCGAGAGATGGTCTACGAGACCTCTCCCTCCCTTCGAAAAGAGAAAATAGAGAAAACAGAGCCTGGTTCGCAAACCGAGGCAAGGTACGAAAGAGTCCAGAAGTCCGGAGGCAAGGCTTGCAGCCGGGACTCTGAAACTTCTGAACGAGCGCAATATGCAATATCACCGAGCGTTCAATCAGTGACGTCTGAGTCTTAAGGTCGGTCAAAAATGGGGTATCTACAGTTGCCCCTCTTTGATAGAACTCGGAAGTCATAAGTGACGGGAGTGAATGTCAAAGCCCAGAGACGACCCATTTTTGACAAGGCCGAAGACTTAGACAAACATGTGAGATAAGCAGAGATGTGCCCGCAGGCATGCCCGCAGGCAGGGGCAAAATGCAACCGACAATGCAAGAAGCCGAAGGTAACTCAAGGATCATGCGAATGCAGCAAGCTGTAATGAAGCACATATTCACAATAGATGCAATCAGTTTTAAGCAAGAATGCAAAGCAACAACTACATTTCATGCAGTTAAGAATGCGGAGAATTATTCAATTCTCGCCACGTCTCACATGAAGAAGATATAATACTTGCGTGGTTCGTCTGGTTGCACCAGCCTCAAATGAACCGTACATACAATATCGTGCCTGCAAAAGAAAGAAACTTGACAAGCACAACATAATCAGCAACACATGTTCAAAGCGATATTGAATGCAGACAATCGCGGCGTTGATATAAAAGTGCATCGCAATGCAAGGAGTAACGCGTGTGACAAAGCGAGTTAAGCACGAGGATTTGACAACACCTGTGAAACGTGCACAATAGCATGAGTGGTGTGCATAAGAATGCAAGTGACGTGCATGACAATGCAGAATAAATGTGAATTCGAATGCGAATTTGTCATAAAACGACGAGCAAGGAAATGCAAGTTTTCGATGAGGGTGACTCAATTGCGACCGCCGGTTTACCTCCCGGAGGGGTCGCAACATGTTCAAAAAGGATACATCTCACTTTGATGAGTAACGATGAAAAACGCATCGAAAGTTGGAGTTGATGTTCCGGTAGAGCGATTTCGCGACGGAAAGTGCACTTCTCTTGTACTTTTTTCGGTCTCGGGGACTCCAATCCTTCCCAAAATTTGTAGAGAGCTTGGTGGGCACTTGGGGAACACCACCGACCAGGTCTCGTCCCAGGGAGAGGCCACCGACCAACATTTTGCAAAGGGGGTGGTCGGCCTGCCACAAAAGGTGGTCGGCCAACCACTTAGCCCAAATTCGGGGCAGTTCGGTCATTTTGCTCTCATTCCTTTAAATACACTCGGCCAAAGCCTCATTCCTCACAACCTCAGCTCTGAAAACACTTTCTCTACCTTCCTAGACCATTTTCCCCTTCAAATCTGAGCTCTATACGCGTTTTCCAACGCCCCACGCAAGTTGTTTTCGCGAAATCTTTCAGTTTTCATCACTTTGGACCGATTAAATTTTGATTTCGGTGCTTCTTTTCTCATTTTCACCACTTGAGGTAAGTTTGTCTCAATATTTGGAAGATTTCCTCGGGGGTTAACTTTTGTTGACTTTTTCATTTCCTGAGAGTTGACTTTTGTTGACTTTTTTTCAATTTTGGCTCATTTTGCTCATTTTTGCTCCTTTTGCAGTTTTTCTGAAATGGCCGGTCATTTTCCTCACGATGGAGGCCCTCCGGGCACCGGAGATGATCCCAATATTATGGCTTTGCCTCCGAGGGTCCGACCTTTCATACCCGAGAGGTACGCCCCTCGAGCACATATCCTTCCACGGGCTATTTTTTATCACTTCACTGATTTTGATGATCGAGCGCCTGGGGATCTGCTTTTGCGGGAGCCGGAGTCTCACCTTTCTCATGAGGCACGGGAGGTGTTTACTTCGCCTTTTTTACATTTCTGGAACATATTCCGCATTTTTGTACGTTTCATGTCTCTTGTTATGCATATCTGCTCTTTTTAGCACGTAGCTTGTTCTGACGTTTAGCCCATCATAGAGTATTCTGTTTGCGTCTTAAACGCTTGAATTTCTGATCACGTAGCCCATAACCTGATGGTGGACACACAGCACACATATATGTTGACAGTTGAACACACAGCCCAAACTCTGAATTTCTGAACACGCGGCTCAAGTTGAAGGTGAATGCATAGCACACACTTGTCGGGAGTAGAACACACAGCTCAAACTCTGAATTTCTGAACACGCAACCCATGTTGAAGGTGAGCACACAGCACACACTTGTTGAGAGTAGAACACACAGCCCAAACTCTGAATTTTTGAACACGCAGCCCAAGTTGAAGGTGAACACACAGCACACATTTGTTGAGAGTAGAACACACAGCCCAAACTCTGAATTTCTAAACACGCAGCCCAAGTTGAAGGTGAACACACAGCACACACTTATTGAGAGTAGAACACACAGCCCAAACTCTGAATTTCTGAACACGCAGCCCAAGTTGAAGGTGAACACACAGCACACACTGATTGAGAGTAGAACACACAGCCCAAACTCTGAATTTCTGAACACGCAGCCCAAGTTCAAGGTGAACACACAGCCCACATTGATTGAGAGTCGAACACGCAGCCCGAACACTTGAATTCTGATTTGATTTTGCATATAGCTTATACATTTCATTTGCACGCAGCTTGTATATCTCATTTGCACGTAGCTTGTATATCTCATTTGCACGCAGCTTGTATATTTCATTCTGAAACTGAATATATGTATTCACCGTGAATGTAGGTGTCCTCCCGTGTTACACGGGGATACGGCTCCATTATTGCGAGAGATTGGTATGCGGAGCTCCCAGAGGCCGTCCGCGATTGGGTTGATCTAGCAGGATTCGGGCCCTTTTGTGCCGGGATATCTCGTTATCCAGCTAGCAGGACGTTGATGGGCGCTCTGGTGGAGAGGTGGTGGGATACCACCAACTCCTTTCATTTCTCATCTGCCAGGGATATGACCATGACCCCATTTGACTTTGCCGTATTGACCGACCTTGACGTGGGAGGCTGGGCGATCCCATATGACAAGGATATGGGCCAGTGGGAGGCCGCTTGGATCTACTTACTGGGAGCTCGTCCACCGGTCGACCGGTCCTCGGGCCGAGTTCGGTACACTTGGTTTTCTTCACATTTTAGGCATACTGAGCCCGAGACTCTGGAGGAGATTACACAGTACGCCCGCGGGTTTCTGATGTTCCTCTTCGGGACTACTTTGTTCTCCGATAGGGGGAACACCGTTGGGCTATATCTGCTGAGTGCCCTGGCAGACCTCACACAGGTTAGTCAGTATGATTGGGGTGGCGCCAGCTTGGCTACCCTCTATTGCTATATGAGCGCGACCTCCCGCGGATGGGGGAACATAGTTGGCGGCTACTGGAAAGCCTGGGAGGTACCTTCTGCCCTCTTGATTTACATTTCTGCTTTTCAATGCATGTATATTGCACACACGGCACACTTTATACTCTGTCCTGACATCCTGCACTCAGCATTCTGTATGCTGATGGCTTCTGCCTTGTTTTTCGCAGTTATGGGTTTTTGCATATTTTCCCGTACTAGCGCCAGAGCTAGAGGTGGAGGTGCCCCTTGTGACCCCTTACTCGCTTGTTTTCGAGGGCCCGTATCGGCCGCGGCCCCGGGAGACTCTTCTCTTCCTACGGCAGTACTTCGACACGGTGCGGCCATCAGAGGTAATCCAAAACTCCCAATTCCTAATGTTTTCATCTCTAGTTTATTATGTACATCTACAGTTTCTGATCAGCCTATGCCTTGGTTACTCGCAGATTACCTGGCAGCCCTGGTTGCCTTTGGGTGGGGACCTTCGATTTCAGTTTGCCGGAGGATGGGGCTCTTCCCGATATAGGATCTTGTTCGAGGGGCCAGTTGGTAGGGCCTGGTTCCTGGGGAAACGCTTCCTTCGTCAGACTATGGGCTTTCCTGAGCCGAGTGTTCCCTCAGCACCTCCGGGCGATATGCGGCTCGCTGATAGGCTTACTCCCCAAGGTGTGATTGACGCTAAACTGGGCACTGATGCACTGCTACAGATAGAGGACGGGGAGTATGCGACCTACCGTCACACCTACTTGATGCCTCCGTTGACAGGCGTCCGTACTCCCTCGAGGAGGTCTACTGACATGCCGTCTTTGAGTCGAGCTCGGGCTGCAGGCGCCCTTTCTACTAGCAGGGCTGGCACATCGAGAGGAGGGGTTGGACTGGTTCCCCCGATTCCTCCAACTCATCATCATGCCGGGTGGCCAGACATGCCGACCGAGTTGACAGGATGGCGATACGGGACCCCCTACCCGATTCCAATAGAGCCTCCCATGCCTGATCATCGATATGTCATTGATCCCGACTCACCGCCGGTATGTCCTACTACTTTTCATCTATCATTCAAATACTTAGACATTCCTTTATTCATTGATGATTTGAGTTTGTATCTGCAGCCACCCAGAGAGTACATGGAGGGGGTGATCGGATTGGTGGCTTCACTTGAGGGCATGGTCTTGCGGAGAGAGGCGCAGCTGTCCATCATTGGTTTCCAGGTACTCTTTAGTTTTCTCACATTTATCGTACTTCTGACGACATGTTGACCTTGAACATTTTACTACTCTGATTAATTGTATGCGTAGAGCACATCTGACACACCACATTTTTGACCGTCCTCAAGACTTGGACGTCACCATTGGAACACTTGGTGATTACCCTTGTTTGTGTTCGTTGGGAGTTCCCGGAGGTCTCGGCTACGCGCCTTGCCTCAAGATCTCCGAACTCGACCGTTTTGTGTCTGGTTTTGCACCAAACACTTGTGTTTTGTCTTGGAGGGGCAGGGAATGCCTTGTGAGGCATCCCCACACACCACCGGCAGTGGCTAGAGGTCACCGGCTGGTTTTTGCTGCCATCGGCACTTTTTGTTGCCAGTCGGCACTTTTTGTTGCCGGTCGGCACTTTTTGTTGCCGGTCGGCACTCACTTTTGCCAAAATGGCATTTTTGGCCGGCCGACTACTGTGCATCTGCTTTTGCAGATATTTTGTCACAGCTGTCTTGCATTTGGCTCCCCTCCACACATGAATGGAGGGATCTCTCTCTTTAGAAGCTTGTCTTGTAAGCTTTACAAGACAAAAGGCTCTATAAGAGAGAGCCTTCTCTCTTGGCTTGAGGGTTAGACACTTGAGACACCTTAGATATTTTTAGACAGCCATTTTTAGGGTTTTGAGTTCTAGGGTTAGAAACCATACACTTTCTATCTCTATATCTCCCTCTTGTGTGTGTTAAGTTGTGTTTGTGTCTTACTATTGCACACAAACACATAGTGTTTCACCTTCACTTAGCTACTGAGGTTCTAAGAGGTTGGTTTTGAAGTTTTAGAGCTGTTTTCAAGCCAAGGAGGGCTGTTGGAGCATCATTTGTGAAGGGGTCTTCAAGGGTAAGAAACTAGCCCTTTTATTCCCCATTTTTGCATTACATTTTTACCTGTCTTAAAATCGTTTTTGAGCTTAGTGTATAATACAAAAAAGTTCTGTTTTTTAGCCCTCTTGATTTTTTATTAAGAGTGTTTTGTGGTTTGGAGGTGTTTGACCCCTCTTAGGCCTTGAAAGGCCCCATTTTGTGCTATTTTGAGCAAGTTTCGAGACTTTGGTGTTTGGGCCTCTTCACCACTGAAATCTTGAGGGATTTCAGTGGCGGAGATGGTGCCTTGAAGTCTCCAAAAGGGAAGGGTCACCCCCTCTCCTTGTTGTCCTTGAAAGGGACCCTTTTTGGCCTCTTGACAGAGCATCATGTTAGAGTGTGTATTGATCATGTCTTGGCTGTTTTCCATGCTTATTATGCCATGATATAACCTTGTTGTGTGTTGGTTTTGGTACACCATGCATGCTTAGCATACCTACCATGTAATGCCATGTTATTGCCTTAATATGCCTTAGGTTGTTAGCCTTTGTTCTAGCATGTTTTAGGCTTAGCCTTGTGAAGGTTTTATGCTCATTTTGCCATGTTTAAGGTCTGTCCTAGGTTGTTTGGATCGGATTTGGCATGCTTAGTATAGCTCCTTTGCATTCTGGCTTGTTGGCCTTAAGTGTATGAATGTATAGCATGACATTCTTGCATTGATTTAGTGGTTTGGAACTATCCACCATGTCATTTCAGTCCCCTTTGCATGCCTATATGTTTGCCTTGGATGTCTCCTTAATGCTTTGAAAGCTTGTGTAGCATGTTCCATGTTTTGGCCATTGTGCATGCCTTTGAATTTGAGCCACTTAGATGTCATCTAGAGGGTCCCCTTTGCATGGTCTAGGTCTGCCTTGAACCTATTTTAAGTCCTCTTAGCCTTGTTAGGCTTGGTTGGCTTGGTCATGGTTCAAGCCCCTTTGATTTGCTTCAAGCACTTGGGCCATTCGTCGCATGTTTAGCTTGACTTGTTGCTTGGTTTGGCACCATGTTTTAACATGATTTTCAATGCTTACCTTGCATGCCATATGTCCGTGATATCCCTTTTCAAGTGTGCTTGAGAGTTGTCCCATTTGTGCCTAAGTGTTGGTCCTTAATCATGTGCATGTGTGCATGTGTATTTGGTCCTTTATTTTGGTCACTTTGGCCACTGTTTTAGGCCTATTTAGGGTTGCCTAAATCATGTATAAGTCCACCTTTTCATAAATTTGCATTGCCTCATGTTTGCTTGTATGCTTGCATAAGTGTCTTGCCATGCCATGTTGCATCCTTAGCATGTATGCCTAGGTTGCATTGCATCTTGCATGCATGCCTTATTCCTTGACTTGGTGATAGGAATTGGGCCTTGGTTTGTTTGTTTGGTTTGCATTTAATTTGACATGAAAGTTGCACACTTGATCCTTTGGGCCGTCATGCATGGAAATGCGTGATTGGCGGTCCAAGAATCGAGACACATGCCCCTTTGAGTTACAAACATGATAGGGGACATGATTGGTGCATACATTGTTTGAATTGTATTGCCATGCAAGTTCTGTCCTCTGCTGCTGTGAGTTGCAGGTTCTGCAGGCACTCTTTGCCGACCGGCAGTGTACATTGCCGACCGGCAGTAAATCACCAGCCGATGGATTCATTTTGTGCCGGTGATCACAGGCCACTGCCGGTGGGCATTCTACTCAGCCGGTGGTGATTCCCAGTATCCAGAGAAACATCCCTGAGGTTTTGGTAGCCTCCAGAGGAGCAGAGCAGGGAAAACAGAGGCAGACTATGCATGGCCGTGCACTTCCGAGCGGGACCCGAGCATGCGCTGCATCTGGCTCTCCTCCCGAGGCGGTTTACTGTTTTTCCTAGCTTAGTTAATTTATTAATTAATTAGGCAATTTGTAATATTTAATTAGCTTGTGTAGTTAATTAATTTGTATTATTTATTTGGTCCCTCCGAGCGAGGGCAAATCTGTAATAAGTGTGTGTGAGTGGTGTGCATGTCTTCCAATCCCCACTCCTTTCCTCCCCTTTTATTTACCTGCTTTGATGGTAGATTAGGGCATGTTTAAATTAGCATACCTTATGCAATGCATGCGTGCATTCATTCATCTGTTTTGCATGCACCGGGCTCGGTACATCATGCTAACTGCATTTGTATTTCAATTCCAAATTGAATACGTGCATCAATTGGTTGCATCTCACATGCCATGTTTAGGTTAGCCGAGCCTACTCTAATGCACCTTACATGTGTTGCATTAGTCAACTTGGCATGAACTAAGATCACGCATGTTTGCTAACCAGTTTATTGTTTTGGCACGGAGTACATTGTAAGTATTTATGCTTTAGCATCTCGCATGCATGTGAATGTTAACATGATAGCATGCTTACCATGTGGTTAGATGCTTATGTGTTATAAACTGTTCGAATGCCTGTGGGTGAAGGTTGGATTGTTTGAGTCGGAAAAACTCGTTGAAATCCGTAATTTAACCTACTTGCGAGTAGTAAATTCCAAAATATTTTTCCAAAACAAACGGATATGCAATGCTTATTTCCAAATTGGGCAATCTAGTCTATACTTGTTTGCTGCGCGCATAACATAGTAACGCTAGGCTAACAAATGGAATAAGAACACATAACGTTTTCAAAATCGGATATCATGGTTAGTAGAGGCCGGTCTTCGGACAGGGCGAAAGCGGGTGCTCATAGCTGACCTTCCCCGATCGTACCCAAGCTCCCGAGCCGAGACAACTCCGGTGATGACGGACATGTGGCCTTCGACACCGAGTCAGGGTTTCCTAAATTCCCCCATAAAAAATATTTAGGTGGCGACTCTGTATTTGGCAAAGCAGTCCATGTTTGGCACTTCTTTCCTAAAATCTGTTTTCTCAAAACAATTTGCCATATTTGGACTCTTTGGTTCAAGATTAAGAACCGCGACACAAATCGAGTCCGAACTGTAGTAGCGGGGTCCCTCGCGGGTGCGTGCTGCACACACATTTTGAGCTAATGTATTCAAATTGTATT
Source organism: Camellia sinensis (assembly GCF_055761805.1). Taxonomy (NCBI): domain Eukaryota; kingdom Viridiplantae; phylum Streptophyta; class Magnoliopsida; order Ericales; family Theaceae; genus Camellia; species Camellia sinensis. Next base: position 217,832,872 of record NC_138961.1, read on the forward strand.
TTTTATTTTCAGATGACTCCAGTATATCCGCCACAGACCGGGTCGTCTCGACCTTCTCGGGGAGCCGGGCCATCTCGGCCTTCTTGCGGGGCCGGGAGAGGGGAGTCGTCCCGCAAACGCAGGGCACTCATCGTAGAGGAGGAGCCCGATGAGGACGAGGAGGAGGAGAAGGCTACAGATCGTCAGTCAGAGACCTCTACTGACAGAGAGGAGGGTTCCAACCCTGGTTCTGGGAGTGGAGAGGAGGCCGAGGAGGAACCTGAGGATGACAGTTCCGACTCAGATGGTGCCGGTGGTGCAAAGCCTGTTCCGCAGAAGAGGATGAAGAGGGCCTCTTATTCCTGCTCTTGAGAGCATTGGTGCAGCTATTTCCTGCTTTATTTATCTTTTTTACTAGTAGTTGTAGCACATTGTACATTATTAGGCAGTTTTATTTTCTGTAAAACTTGTACCTTTGCTGTAAAATGTTGTAACAAAGGAAACATGATGGAATGAAACAACTTTTTTGAAAAAGTGTTGTACTTTATGTTCTCAGCATCGCATCGCATCATTTTGCAAATAAAGAGATTTGAACGGTAAATGTGCATTGTGTATGTGCCAAGTTAGGTAGCGAACCGACACGACAAACAAAGCAACCTAATCTTACTGACAGACAACAACAACCTCAGCAAGTTTACAACTCGATAAGCAAAACACAACAAAATTGATAAAAAAAGAGTAACAACTCAAATGTACAAGACTTGGCGACTCGATTAAACAAGACTCGGTACACGAAATAGCTCGACCAATAAAACAACAACTCGATAAGCAAAATAACAACTTGACAAGCAAGTTTTAACAACAACTCTATAAACAAAGTGTATTTCGGACGATTCGGGCGACAGAACGCATCCAAAACTGAGGAAATGGAGGCTTTTGACACTCTCGATGCATGGAAATGCTAGGAACTTTCTTCTGGAGAGGAAAACAGGGCCAAATACGCAGATTGCAGCATGGCTGGCCACTTTTGGGAGCTGGTCGACCAGCTTTTTGCATTTGAGAGGGGGAGAGGTGGCCGGCCTACTAGAAAAGGTGGCCGGCCGGCCACTTAGCCCAGCCACCACCAAATTTTCGACACGTGTCCCCCCGAACAGTGCCTTATCCTCTTTAAAAGTCCTAGCTCTGTGGCTCATTCATTTCATCTCAGTTTTGCACCAAAATGGAAGCGTTTCTCGTCAAAAATCTCACAGCTTGGATTGCTTCTTTAGACGGCTCGGAAAAGTTGAACTTCCGGGGCTTTGGCTTGAATGCACTATTCACGCTGAGCCGTACTCCGCTACACCTTCCCTTCCTTCATGCCGCGGCAAGGTTTTGGAACCCGGTGACACATGTCTTTAGCTTCAGCGGGCAAGAGGTATGTCCAACTTTTGAAGATTTTCAAGATTTGATGGAATCCGAAAGTTGTGAAAAGGTCTTGCCACAGTTTCGCTTTGGTCACGTCCAAGCTTTAGGGCGAATGTGTGGGCTCACCACGCATGACGCTCGGTCTCTGATCTGTAATGGGGAACTGGACATCCTGGGATTGATTTATCGCTTTTCTGACGCCGGTGACCGTGGCGACCACCATTGGCAAGGTTTCCGACAACATGCCCTTTGCTTGTGTATGCTATCTCACTTTCTGCTTGTGTCAGGCTTTGGTGGATCTAGCATTCGCCTGATTGAAGTTGCTTAAGGTTTGAAGGATGGAAAGAGTTGTATTGCGATGACACTGGCTGAGATGCTGATGGGCTTGGATGCTTTCCATCGCCGGGAGACGACCAGATTTGCGAGGAGTCCACTACTGCTGCAGGTAATGTTTCCTACCCAATCTCACATATGTAATGCTCACATCACTCGGCCCTCAAGCTCGATTTTTCTCTCAAAACCCTTATCTTACTTTTCTCTCATCGTACATCTCTCTATTCTTTATTCTCTCATTTTTCATCCCTCCCCAGGTATGGTTGATGGATAAATTGCAAGTCGTGGACTCTTGCCCAGCCTACTCAACTCGCGGCTACTTCTTTCGACAACGCCTAGTCGATGCCTTTGATGAGGGATGGTGGTTCGACTGGATGTGCAATTTGTCTGCAGATCGCATTGCCTGGCGCTGCCCTTGGCTCAATCTCCCGGCAATGAGCTATAGTATGTTCCGGCAGACCAGGATCCAGTTGGTTGGTCTGACTCACTGTGTATTCTACTTTCCGTTCCGATTCCAACGCCAATTTGGTCATGATCAGACTTGCCCGCCAGAGGGGATAGAGTATCCGGCTGCCTTCCCAGTTCGAGGCGCACAGCTTGCCCGATATGCCACAGCATGGAGGACGAGAGAACTCCTGGCCCCCGCTTCCACTTTCAGTTGCACTTTGTCTGACGACTGCTTGGATTGGCTCAATGAAGAGGCATAGATTGGGCCCAGCTTGGTATCAGAGGCTTCGACCAGCTCTGGGAGGGGGCGCAGGGACACCTGACTTGACTATGCCCTGGATTTATTATTTTATTAGTACTTTCAAGTTTTCTTTATGAATGTAATAAAAAGCAACTTCGATTGTATGCAAGAGCAGGAGAACTCTGTATTGAAATTGAAGGTTGTGGTACTGAAAATTTTCCGCTTTGGTCCAAAAATGGTCTTAGTTGTAGAAAGATTAATTTGAACAAAGTCAACTTTTATTAGAACTTTTCAAAACTATTTTCGATATGGATCAGAACTGGACACGCCTGAGATCTGTCACTGAGATGCACAACCCCGGATCCCTACAACTGGAAAGTTGCCCCTAATCTGAAGAGTACCGCGGCACAGCATGACAACGGAAAGTTGCCCCTAGTCTGAATAGCACTGCACCAGAGATTCAAATGGAAGCTGATAGACAAAGATGACTGAGATGATCAAATAGACAAAGTTGATCGGGGAAAAGTTTATGGCTGAACTTCGGGATGAAGTTGCCTATGTATCCCAAAGATGGGAATCAAGCCTTACGTAGTTCAGGCTTAGGTTCACTCGAGTATTTTCACTCTCCTTTTACGCTCTAACATTTGCCAAGGTCGCCCTTTGCGGGTTTTCAACCTTGCGAGCTCAGTTTTTATATTTTCTAATTTTTTGTGCTCTAACTTTTGCCTAGGTCGCCCTTTCGGGTTTTCGGCCTAGCGAGCCTCTCCGGGGTAATATTTCTTCAACTTGTCCATGTTGATCGGTTGGGAAAATTCCAGGCCATCTAGGTCCATCAGAACCACAGCTCCACCTGACCAGATAGCTTTGATGATGTAGGGACCAGTCCAATTGGGTCTGAACTTGCCCCTTGGGTCGTGGATGGGAGCTCGGTTGTCCTTGAGCACCAAATCTCCTTCCTTTAGATTCCTAGACTTAACTTTCTTGTTGAAAGCCCGGGCAATTCTGCGCTGATAACCTTGAACATGGTACAGTGCTTTCAGTCTTCTCTCATCAAAGAGCATGAGTTCCTCAAACCTGCTCTGTTGCCAATCTGCTTCGGCTATTTGACACTCAGCCAACACTCGTAATGACGGAACCTCAATCTCGATAGGTAGAATGGCCTCCATCCCATAAATCAATGAATACGGAGTCGCTCTGGTAGAAGTTCTAATTGAAGTCTTGTAGCCCCACAGAGCAAATGGCAGCTTATCTGGCCAATCCCGGTAGGTTTCCACCATCTTCTGCAATATGTGTTTGATATTCTTGTTGGCGGCCTCGACCGCTCCGTTGGTTTGCGGCCGGTATATGGATGACTTATGGAAAGCCACGTTGTATTTTTCCAACAAGTCAATCACTTCCTTCTTAAAGTGGGAACCATTATCTGAAATGATCTCGTTTGGGACCCCGTAGCGGCAGATGATGTTGTTTCTGATAAATTTTGCAACGTGCGACGCCTTCAACACCGCATACGATTGGGCCTCGACCCGCTTCGTGAAATAATCTATCGCGACCAGGATGAACTCATGCCCATTCAACCCCTTCGGAGTGACAGCCCCGATCACATCGATTCCCCAAACTGAAAACGACCATGGCCAAGTCATGTTGTACAGCTTCGACGGCGGGATATTCATGCGATTTGCATGGATCTGACATTTGTGGCATCGCCGGACAAAACCGATACAATCCTCCTCCATGGTGGACCAGTAGTAACCATGTCTGAGGATCTTCCGTGCTAGCATTACTCTGTTCATATGCGCACCGCATTCTCCTCCATGGATGGCCTCCATCAGGCGCTTCGATTCCTCGGCTTCAACACACAGCTTATGCATTCCCAGATGACCTCTCTTATACAGCTTACCCCCACAGATGATGAACTGAATGACCATTCTCCTGATTGCCCTTTTGTCCTTGGCATTTACCCCTGGCGGATATGCTTCCTTCTCCAAGAAATTCCAAATGTCATAATACCAGGGGTTTTCGTCCTGAACCTCATCTATAGCAGCGATCGACTCATTGGCTAGCGTAAATTTCTGGTCAATGACGACTGGACGCATCCGGATTCCAAACGGGATGTCTATCATGGAAGATAGAGTTGCTAAGGAATCTGCGAACCTGTTGTTCTCTCTTGGAAGATGAGCAAAGTTTAGCTTTTCAAATCGAGGAATTAACAAGTCCAAGGCCTGGTGATACATCATCATCTTTTCTTCTTTGACTTTCCAGTCTCCTTTTACTTGAGACACAACAAGGTTTGAATCCCCGATGACGTCCAACCGTCTTGCTCCTAGTTCCAGGGCTGCTTTTAGACCGGCAATGCATGCCTCATATTCTGCTTCGTTGTTCAAGACTTTGAACCGGAGTTTGAAGGCTAGAGGGATACAGGAATTGTCGGGTGCTATCAGCAACACTCCTATCCCATACCCGTACTGATTTGACGCTCCGTCAAAGTATATCGTCCAATACTCGTCATCGATGTGCAAAATGGCTTCATCTGGAAATAAGTATTCAACTGCTTCACCTCCTTCCACTGGATGATCGGCTAAGAATTCTGCTACTGCTCTTCCCTTGACTAACTTGCGTGTCACATATTTCAAGCCGAATTCGGAGAGCAACAACAACCAACGAGCTAGCTTACCCGTAAGTGCCAATTTCTCGAAAAGTTATTTGATGGGATCGAGTCGTGAAACCAACATTACAGAGTGAGCTAACAGGTAGTGCCACAGCTTCCTGGTAGCCCATACCAAAGCTAAGCAAGCCTTCTCCAACGGCGTATAGCGAGTCTCATACTCTAGCATCTTCTTGCTCAGATAGTAGATGGCTCTCTTCACCTTATCCTCTGACTCTTGTGCGAGCATACAGCCCATTGTGGTCTCGGTCACTGAAAGGTACAATATCAACGGTCTTCCCGGCTCTAGCGATGACAACACGGGCGGGTTCTGTAAATATTCCTTGATCTGTTCAAAAGAAGCTTGGCATCGGCCATCCCATTGAAATTTCTTGCCTTTCTTCAGGAGACCAAAAAGTGGTTCACAAGTCAAGGTTAATTTTGAGATAAACCGTCTTATGAATTGCACTTTACCCAGAAAGCCTCGCACCTCCTTTTCAGTCCTTGGTGGTGGCATTTCTAAGATGGCCTTGATTTTTGAAGTGTCGACCTCGATGCCCCTTTGTGTAATCAGCAATCCCAGCATTTTTCCCGCTGTAACACCGAACGTACACTTCTGAGGATTTAGCCGCAACTGAAATTCTCTAATTCTTTGAAAGAACTTTTGCAAGGCGGTGTAGTGACCCTCTCTTTCTTTGGACTTGACAATCATGTCGTCCACGTACACCTCAACCTCTTTGTGGATCATATCATGAAATATTATAGTCGCGGCCCGTTGATATGTAGCTCCAACATTCTTTAATCCAAACGGCATCACTCGGTAGCAGTAGGTCCCCCATGGGGTGGTGAAAGCAGTCTTTTCCCTGTCTTCTAGTGCCATCACTATCTGATTGTAACCTGAGAAGCCATCCATGAATGAAAGCAAAGTATGCCCCGCTGTGAAATCCACCAACTCATCAATATGCGGCAAGGAAAAGTCGTCCTTCGGACTAGCTCTGTTCAAATCCCTGAAATCCACGCACACTCGGATCCTGCCATCCTTTTTCGGCACTGGGACGATGTTGGCCAACCAAATCGGGTATTCGAATACCAGCAGGAAGCCTGCGTCGATTTGCTTGGTGACCTCTTCCTTAATCTTGAGAGCCCAGTCGGGGCGGATCCTCTTGAGTTTCTGCTTGACGGGTCGGGCCTCGGGGTCAAGAGGGATCCGGTGCTGTACAATTTCAGGATCAATTCCAGGCATGTCTTCGTAGGACCACGCGAAAACATCTTTGAAATCTTCTAATAAAGCGACTAAGCGCTCGCGTTCCTCTGAAGATAACGTGGACCCGATCTGGACCAGCCGCGGGTCCTCCTCAGTACCAATATTTACTGTAGTGATTTCATCAACCAGGGGTTTAACAAATCTTTCCTGCTCTTGTTCAATTAAGCGTTGCAAAATCGGAGGAACTTCGTCCTCGTCGTTTTCATCAAAATTTTGAAAGTCTAAGTTAATGCAATAAATCAAGGGCACAGAAAAGTAGTCAGAAACCACAGCTACTTGATTCTCATTAAGCACATCCAATCGTCCGATTCCTCGATTACAACAGACTCAAAAGAGAAAGAAAAAGACGACCTGGACAAGACTGTGGCATCCGGGTTATCATGCCCAAGATTACCAGACTCAGACTCAGTCGAGCTGGAACCTGATTCTGACTCACAAGACTCGGTGGAATCAGATTTCGGCTCACTACCTAACTCGGTGCTGCTGGACAAAAATCCCTCTTCATACTGCCAAATGAGAGAGGGTGCGATAGATGCATCCAAAATAGTTGCTGGCAGGCCCGCAGCCGTTCCATTCCCGATCACGCATACCGAGAAGTTATCTCCCAAGCACTCCTGGTCGATCGGAGGATCTGAAAGTAGACACGCCAGTGCTATCCCCATTTCAAGTTCGGTGTCCTCAGACTGCACTTTCTTACTCTGTTCAACCTCAGCTGATGGGTCTGTCTGCTCTTCGGCAACGTCATCCTCGGATAATTGCAGGTCGAAGAAGATCTCGAAACCTGGTACGCGCTTCCTCTCCGCGTTTAGCCATGGCTCCGGGAAGCCACAAAATGGGAAATCTTTCCCTTCCCGGACGAAGCGTCCGTTTAGGGTACCCTGAATGGGCCTATGCATCCGCTCAAAAGGCTTCCCGGCCTGCTTTGCTCTGGCTCTTCCAGCCATTTCCTTTCCCTTCCTTACCCAGTCCTCTTTGGTGGGCAGATATCCCAAGCCAAAGGTATGAGGGTTGTGTGGCACTTCGGCCAATGCTGCGAGGCCCTTCCGGCCACTCCTTCCTAATCCCATCCCGGGGATGTGTTGTAGCTTATTCATGAGGTATACAGATTGAGCACTGACATATACTCCCTCATTAACAGCCATGATATTCTGCATAACCCGGGCCTCAGCTAGAGTAAACCCTGATAAGAACACATCCTCCATGCCGTGCTCGATTTCCAAGACTGGTGTAGACACTTCTGGCGGTGGATGGATTGATGAATTCTCGAAAACAATCGCCACCCCCTTCCCATGAGGATACTTCAGCATTTGATGCAAAGTGGAAGAGACTGCCATGACCTGGTGCAACCATGGTCGCCCCAAAAGTAGGTTAAAGGTTGCGGGAACGTCCAAGACATGGAATTCGACGTTGTGTTGTCCTGGACCAACTTGGGTCTGAATTTTGACAGTCCCCATCACCTCCCTGCTTGTATTATCATAGGCTCTGATCACTTGAGTAGTTGGCACGAAGTCCGCGGGCTTCAACCCAATTGCATATGTCGTCCTTGACGGGCACACCTTAATGGCGGATCCCGTGTCGATAAGAACCACTGGCACCCACTTGCCTCTACATTCCACGGAGATGTAAAGGGGTTTGTTATGATTTGCGCCCTCAGGCGGCAGTTCTTTATCTGAAAAGGTAAATGTCGGGGAACCTCCTCCTAGAAAGACCAGTCCAACCAGCTGCTCTGGTGTGGTATCTATAGAGAGTTTGGCCTTGTTCATAGCAGATAGGACAGCCTGTCTGTGCACTCGTGAAGCCATAAGCAGTCCCCAGATGGAGATGTCTGCTTGTATCTTCTTTAACTGTTTGAGTATAGCCTCCTCTTCAAGCTGTTTCTCCTTCTATTTCTCAGCTTCTTTATCCTTCCCAGATGCCTCTGGCTGGTCCAGGTGCGGGGGTTTGAAATATCGCCCGCTTCTCGTCATATGGTCGACCTCTCCGACATACCAGGTGTCATCTGGCTGATGGTTTCCCCAATCTTCATCTGTGTGGGCAAGACATAAATCATCGTCCTCCCACCACATTCCATCGGCCGACGACAGACACCTGTCTGGTTCTGGTATGATCGTACTCGCAGTACTTTCAGCCACATGCCCGCAGCATCTTCTGTCTTTGTGCACCCAGCACTTTCGGTCCTCTCATGGACTTTGGCTTTCCGGATTCTCTCAGAATCCCAAATCTTTTCTTGTTCTACCTGCGTCAGCGTAGTTTGTTGTTCAGCTTTCCCTGCATTCACAATACCCCTGTTCTGAGCGAAATTCTTCGTACTGGCGCTCTCCGACAATGTAATCTGACTTCCGGCCCTTCCGGCCACAGCTAATATTCCTGCCCCTGCTGGGCTCTGTTCTAGTTGGGACTCTTCCACCACATCCGGTTGATCATCCAGCCATCCAGTGGCCTCTGCCGATTCCTCATAATCAAACCAGTTGACTGTCGTGCCCCCTGATTCTTGGTCATCGAAAAACTGTAGGTTGGCAAAGTCCTCCTCCACAGCCGTCAAATCATTTGCCCCTTGCTCAAATCCATCCCCTTGGATCACACACAGCTCTTCCTTCTCTGGCAATTCTATACCCAGCCCAATCTGGCCTGTTGACAAGATGTACTCACTCGGATCATAGACTTCCCCAGCAAAACTCTCAGACTGTTCAATCCCAGACTCAACAATTCCATTCTTTTCTGAAGTCTGCCCTGCCCCATCTTCGATGGTCACCACCGTCGGCTCTGGTTGGGTTGTGGAGATGTCCAACATGCACAAAGAGTCGGTACAGTCAGGCAGGAGCACCTCTGGCTTGGGCAGGTAGGATGGGGTGATATAGATACTAGGATCATAAGATGCGACCCCAGTTTGGATAAAATTGATTCTATTGGGAGGGGGAGCTTAGTTATGCGGTGGGAGAGGATTGGTTGTGACATTGGGTTTGTCGGGAGGCGCAATCACCTGCTTGTCAATAAGATCCTGGATCTCATGACGCAATCTAAAACAACGGTCGGTGTCGTGACCGTGTTGTTGGTGATACGCACAGTATTTTGCTGGGTCATAAGAGGGAGGGAGTGGATTTGGTAGTGGCCTCGGCTCCAGGGGCTTCAAATGCTTTTTCCTGATTAATACCCCTAGAGCTTTGGACAGGGGCATGTATAAGGGTGTGAAGGTTCTTTAGCCTCTGGGTTGGTATTTGGTGGTTTGGGTGTTACTTCCTGATGCACCGGAGAATGGCATGGCTGCCATGGGTCTTGGAAGGGGAGGGGGAATGGTGGTGACCATGCTCACCTCTGAAGCTCTTGCAGTTGCAGCGCCACTCGGGCCTGCATTGTTGTTACGGTTGAAAGTCCTCCTTGGTTGCTCCCTATCTTGGTCGATCAAACCCTGTTTCATTGCATCTTCAATCTGTACCCCCATCTCGTGCAGATCTGAAAAAGTGGGGAAGGGGAGTACAATCATCTTTTGCATCAATTTTGGCTGGAGATTGCGCACAATCATCCTGATCTGGTCTTTATCGGTGGGCCTTAAAGTCATCATCGAGGCCTTCGCCCTCCATCGGGTTACGAAATCCGAGAAACTCTCCTTGGGCTCCTGCCTTGTCGTTTCGAGATCACGAGTTGTAATCTCAATTTGGGTGTTGTAAGAGTATTGCGCAACAAAGGCTTCAGCCATTTCATCCCAACTCCGCTTGACATCATCCTCCAATTTTGCTTACTAGATGGCGACTACACCCGACAGGGTCCGGCCAAATAGTGAAAGCTTCTGGGGTCTAGTTAGGCCTATTGGCCGCAGTATATCTGAGAATAGCCAAAGGTGGACCATGGGATCTCCAGACCCGTCGAAGCGATCGATCTGCGGCATTTTAAATCTATCCGGTAGCGTCACGGCCACATTGGTATATCCGTCTTCGATATCTAGAATAGCCTTTACCCCTTGTGATTTTTTAAAAAGCTTCTCGAGCTTGCTCAATTTCAGTGCTGTTGGGTCTACTTCGAACTCGAAGGGAGAGTCCGGTTGGTTGATAGGCATAGGCGCCTTGGACAGTTGAGGCAGAAGTGGGGGCGGAGCCGGCCCCGTTGGAAGGTCTGTGTCCTCCTGGACATTCTGGACATTTGGCAAGGTGTTCCGGGCATTTGGCAGGACATTCTGGACAGTTGGTGTCTGCTCTGGTAACGGGATCCCTGGTGGGGGAGGAACTGGATGTGAGGCTGATGCTCCGGCTTGCTACTGGAGTCGGGTAATTAGCTCCGCCTGCTAGGCCATGATTGTGGCCTGCTGTTTAGAGAATTCCGCTTAGCGGACAGCGTCCTCCTGCATTTGCTTCATGCTCTCTTGGAGCTGACGCATCATTTCCTCCATTCCGGCTACGCTCTGCTGATCCTGCTGACTGACTGGTATGTGTATTTCTATGGCAGAAACTAAAACCTCAGCCCGACTGTTCACTGCTAGGGTAGACCACTGTTCTGGTAACCTCTGCTCAGACACACTGCGTCTTCTTGGCCCTCTTTTGACAACTGGGGGTAGAGAGTGAAACATTGGCTATTCGTCAACCAGATCTTCGGATCGATTGAGCCGACGACCTCTTGTCCAAAGTGCTTGGGGAATATCTACTGGGTCGGAAGCAATTGTGCTAAAACTGCCCTAGTAAAAAGGTAAATAAAGCAATAAGGAAATAAATAAACAGATAAACGGATAGCATAACAGCTTAAAGTAAATACACAACACACAGCTGGGCATAACAACACATGGTCGATAAGCTGAATACATATTGTCCTCAATCACTGATCATTATCCCTAAATCACTGTCCCCAAAGACTGAATCTGATACCCGTAGATAACTGATTCTCAAACACAGACTGATGCCCGCAGGCCTGATGCCCCAAACTCGCAAACTGATACATGCAACCCCTGTAGAGACACACTCCTGATAGCACATAACAGATAAGTGAGAGCCAAAACACCCCTATGTTGGTGTAGGGTTTTCCCTGTCTTATTTTGTCAGGAGCTAGGGTTTCACTACGCACGCAGCGGTTTCAAACAACCTATAAACGGGTAAGCAACCTGTCCTTGTTTGGAATGGTCACTATGGATCCGAATATGCACTAGGTCGAATAGTCAAAAAGGGTGCCCCGGTAAAACCGGGGTTTGTGTTCCCATACTAGCAGAGCCCATAACCGGTCAGCCTTATGGTCATGCCTTGACAAGACAAGCCTCCGGCAAATCGTTTAGGAATAGCAGATGGCAAACACGGTGTCCTAGGCGCACCAATGCACATGCAATGCAAAGAAACACATAAGTGTAGTAAAAAACAGATATCATGAGTTCGAGTCAAGTTCTCTAAATCCCCAGCAGAGTCGCCAGAAACTGTAGACGTCCCCGAACGCCCCGGGAGGGATGGCTCCCGTTCCGTTCTGTTGGGGGCACTACAGCTCGGACTCTCAAATTGTCATGGTTCTAAATCTGAACCAAAGAGTCCAAATCCGACAAATCGTCTTGAGAAAACAGATTTTGAAAGAAGTGCCAAATATGGACTGCTTTGCTAGATACAGAGTCGCCACCTAAATGTTTTAGTTTGGGGAAATTTAGGAAACCCTGACTCGTTTGCCTAAGGCCACGTGTCCGTCATCACCAAAGTTGCCTCGGCTCGGGAACTTGGGCACGATTGGGGAAGGTCACTTCGTGAGCACCCCCGCTCGCCCGATCAAAGATCGGCCTCTACTAACCATGATATCTATTTTTGAAAACATTATGCGTTCTTATTCCGGTTATTAGCCTAGATTTACTATCGCCTGCATTGGAACAAAACATTTCATGTTTATTTGTTTGAAAATGGTTTGATGGTGCTACCCGCAAGTAGGCTAAGACGTGGATTTGCCACCCTCAGGTGGGCTTAGAAAACATGATTTTGCCACTATCTAGTGGGCTTAAAACACGCATTTGATGAATTGTTCCAATCCAAATAACCCAACCTTCACCCACAGGCATTCAGGCAGATATATCACATAAGCAATTAGCCTCATGGTAAGCATGCTATCATGGCAGTCACTCACACGCATGCAAGGATGCTAAAGCATAAAACTTACCGAGTACTCCAAGCCAAAACAGAAGCTAATTAGAAATCCATGCATGATCCTAATTATACAGAAATGCCTAATGCAACGCATGCAAAAGTGCAACTATAGCAGGCTCGGCTATTCTAGAAATGGCATATGAAATGCTACAGCTAACATGTATTCAATTTGGAATTGAAAATACAATGCAGTTAGTATGATGCGCCGAGCCCGGTGCATGCAAAACAGATGAATGAATGCAAACATGCTATCATACTGTATGCTAATTGAAATATGCCATAATCTAACCATCATAAGCGGGTAAATAAAAGGGAGAAAGACGTGGGATTGGAAGACATACATCACACACACGCACACTTATTACAGTTGTGCCCTCGCGCAGAGGGTCCGAATAAATAATATACAGTCCCAAATAAATAATTACAGTTCAAATATGTACAAAACCCTATTTAATTAACAAATTAAAAATAGGAAAGCAATAAATTGGCATGCAAGCCAGGGACTGTCTCAAATCTGCTCCGGATGGTGAATGATGCATGCTCAGGTTGCCTTGTGCGGAGAATCCTTTGCGATGTCCCGGTTTGCCTCTGTTTGCAATTGTTCTTGGAATGCGTGCCAAGCTCCGGAAGGCTGCCGATTTCTGATTTGCTGCAACAGAGAGCAACAAAGGGGCATGACAAAGTATTTTCACATATGTATGCATGACTACTCTTCGGGGAGTGTAGTCCTCAATCCTCGTGCCACCAATCACGCATATCGATGCATGATGGCCGAGGAGTCGAATTGCACGACTCAATATGAAATGAATGCACATATGGACACAACGAGGCCTAAGCTCCATCAAGGATAATCCGGAGTGTCGGTAACTGGGAATTGAGACACGTTCCATCACTCGAAGTACGAAACGTCCCTCGTTTCCCGTGCTCGGGCTAACTCCTATCCCAAGCACAATGCAATATGCATGACATGCATGAATGCAACTAATATACAACCTGGCATACACAATGCTATGAGATGGCATACACAATGCACGATGCAACAAGGCATACACAATGCATAATGGACTTACACTAACATGAGTGGACCTCAGCCACACTCACATCAGTAGCCATTAGATGAAAAATGAGACTCTCGAAATACGTGCACGCATGCACGCAAACCGAGGACCGAACTTAAGGCAACAAATGCCACTCTACCAAAACATGGCAAGGCATGGAATATGGCATGCAAACATGCGAATTTCAGTGCTGAAATATGCCACAAAACAGCCCCGAAATATGGAAACATGGCACCCGATGCATGGAATGAAACCCGAAATTCGAAACTAGGCACATAGAATGACTTACAGCTATACAAAGCATGCATTATTTGATCATGAAGCATGAAGATAGATGCAAGGCAGTCCCAAAACATGCATATTTCCAGTTTATAACAAGTCTCAAAAATGAACACAAATAGGGCTAACCTATCATGCAAAAATGGCCCCAAAATAGAGATTAAACACAAAGGGACAGAAGCTGGCTCCAAATGGCAAAGAGCCCTTCAACAAAGTTACATAGGGGCTCAAAACAGGGCACTTTACAGTTTACATCAAGCCACGAAAATAATCACAAATAAGGCCAAACTACTATGCAAGAAAAGGCCTAAAAGATGGGTAAAGAGGCAAGTGGCAGCTACTATTCTCAAACAGAGGAGCGCCCTTCAACAATGTTGAAGAGGGGCTCAAAACAAGATATTTCTCAGTTTATGAAAAGGTCCAAAATAGCTCACAAATAGGCCTAAAATACTATGCAAAAATTGGCCTAAAAGAGAGATAAAGAAGCAAGTGATAGCAGGAGGACTCAAACAGAGGAGAGCCCTCCAACAATGTTGAAGAGGGGCTCAAAACAAGTTATTTTACAGTTTATGGAAAAGTCCAAAACAACTCACAAATAAGGCTACAATGTGATGTAAAAAAGGGCCCTAAAAGAGAGATAGGAAGCAAGAGGCAGTAGCTGGCCTAAAAAAGTGAGGAGCCCTTCTAAAACGTTGAAGAGGGGCTCAAAATAAGGCACTTTTCAGTTTGGCTCGAAGCCCAGAAATGCTTACAAACAGGGATAACATATTATGCAAGAAAATGTCCAAAAGAGAGATAAAAGGGAAAGGGACAGCAGATGGCCTCAAACTGAGAAAAACCCTAATCAAACATGAATATTAGCTCAAAATAAGACTATTTCTAGTTTAGGCCGAAGCCCAAAAATGCTTACAAGTAAGGCTTATAAATGAAGCAAGAAGAGACTAGTTTAGGGGAAAAAGTTTGTTTACCCTTGAAGAACCAAACTTCAGCAGCCTTTGGACCAGGTTTGTGAGCTCTCAACCTCTGGAAATCAGCTTCAAATGGTTGGAATGGATGATGGTGGTGTTATGCTATGGGTTGGTGTAGAAATGATGTAGGAGCAAGGTGGTTTTGAGGCTTGGAGTAGAGAGAGAGGAAGATTTAATGCTAAGTTCTTAAGCAAGAATTTGTAACACCCTCAAATGCAGCTGAGGGGCTAGTTTTATAGAGGAGATGAGAGGAGAAAATGGGGGAAAATGAAATTCAAGTTTCCCCCCCAAAAGAGTCCCCCTCGGATACAGGATTTGGGGGAAAAAAAGAGGGCATATCTGTAAGAAACTAGGTGAGGGGGTCATGGCCGGCCAGGTTCAAAAGGTTCAAGGGGTCGGCCGACCACCTCCCATGGCCGGCCGACCAAGGGTCAAAAAGGTCAAGCCCAATTACTGGTCTGCCACCTCAAAAAGCTAGCCTCCCATGTGTGCACAACACAACTATGTAGTCAAAACCCAAAAAAAGTGAACCAGGAGAGAGAAAAGACCATTTTTTAGAGGGCTTCAAAAGGGGCAGGCACAATTACTGGTCGGCCACCAAATATTGGTGGCCTCCCAGGTGTGTACAACACAAATATGGGGTTTAGGGTTCAAGAAAGTGGCCCCGGGGTGATCAACATTGGCTTTCAAGTGAGGAAAACGGGCGTCGGAGAGCGATGAATAAATAAAGCTGGCTTTTCAGAACAATTGCTGGCCTCCCACCCTCCTACAAGCTTCCTAACTATGAAAATAAGGTCTCCACCAAAAATGAACCAAAACGGATGCAAAACGGAGGTTCGGGGACCGAAACGCGCGGCTCGGGGCCCCGAAAATGGGCTGTTAAGCACCGGAGGTGGCGTTCGATCACGAAGTTGGTCTCTCGGGCCACAGTGTTCCTCAAAAGGGAGGAAATCAAGTGTATGCCAAAAACCGGAGCAAACGGAGGTGGTTAGGCGGTCCCGAACCGAGGCATACGGCCGTCGGCTCTGAAAAATCGGAAACTGGGCTCCAAACGGGAAAAATGGCCTACGACCGTGAAACGTCGCCTACGGCCACCGAGAGATGGTCTACGAGACCTCTCCCTCCCTTCGAAAAGAGAAAACAGAGAAAACAGAGCCTGGTTCGCAAACCGAGGCAAGGTATGAAAGAGTCCGGAAGTCCAGAGGCAAGGCTTGCAGCCGGGACTCTGAAACTTCTGAACGAGCGCAATATGCAATATCACCGAGCGTTCAATCAGTGACGTCTGAGTCTTAAGGTCGGTCAAAAATAGGGTGTCTACAATTACTTATATCTTGAAATCCCTAGGGCCCCGTTTGTTTTCAGAGGTAGAATAGAGGGGATTGATAGTGAGGTGATTAAGTAAAATTGTGTTTATTTTGATGATAGTTGTTAGTGTGGGGATTGTTAAATTATTTTTATATAAAATAAATATATAATAATAAAACAAATACAAAAAACACAAAAACATTAAACATTAATGTTTTAAAAAAAATGCCTAACATGTAAAAAAATTTAAAAAAATAAAAATAAAATAAAAAAAATTCAGAAAAAAATAAAATAAATAAAATAATGATTTTTACTAAACAAAAAATATAAAAAATTAAACATTAATGTTAAAAAAAATGTCCGACGTGTAAAAAATAAAATAAAAAATTTCTAATCCGTTGGACTATTTTTCTAATACCAAGTCCTGGAGGTCCATCCGAATCTCATCTAGGGGCCGCTTCTATGAGGATTGATAAGGCTAAATTGTCTGAAGCACTCATGAAATACCAAGAGATGCCTAAGGCCAAAACGGGCACAACCGTGAGAACTAAGCTGTGTCTGGAGATATTTTGTATGAATTCTATTGCCTTAGCTTACACAAATGGCTCAACAGTTCAAGACATCACATCTACTGATTAGCTGGTAAGTCCGATAGGCTTTCAGTAGGGAAGGTTCAAAGCCAAAAGTTATCTATCCCGATACAGGGTATTTCCTTAATGTACTCTCTCTTTGTCTGTATGTTGTTACATGTCATTTTCGTAAATTTCATTCATGTGGGGGATTGTTAGAAAATTTGAATTAAAAATTACTCTAATGATTTTGTCTCTTGAGATGAAAAGAGTATGTCCTTTTGAAGGGTCACACATTTTCGAAGAGTCACGGAGGAATCTATATATCCCATCTCCCTCACTTTAATTTGGATAGAGAATTCGTCATTTCCTCATCTTTACATTTATTTTTCATATTTTCCTGAGTCTAATTTTTCTATAAAGAGAGTGCATACACAGCGAAGTTTGTTAGGCTTGCAATAGTAGTGCTACTAGTGCAAGACATTGATCATTGTATCCTGAAAGATAGATGTCCATTGAATTCTGAGCATCGGTGGGAGAACGAATCTGTTTTAAGGAAAAAGTGTCACACACTCGACTCGATCAGGTTTTATATATTTATGTACTGTAAGTTTTGTTACGTTATTATGTCGATTAATTTCAGTTTTGGTTTTGCCCAAAAAAAAAACTGTTTACATATTTTTAAATTATATTTTCCATATATTTTTAAATTATATTTTCCATATAAGTTGGTACTATTTTTCTAACAAATCTTATAACATAAGACAAATTATAATTTTGATACTAGACAAATTTTAGATTTTACAAAACATGAAAACATTAATATATTGACAAATGTAATTTACCACTATCATATGATAAATTAAATTTACGAAACTCATAAGACAAAATGTATTTATATTTTATCTTAAATATAATTTTTATGATTTATTTTTTAATTTTTACCAATTAAATTATGGCATGTATTTGTTATTAAGAATTTAGAGTACACAATTAATGACATAAGAATAAAAAAAAAATTACTTATATATAACTGTGATAAAAATGAATAGAATTTAATTGATTCTAAATTATAAAAAAAAATTCACTTATATATAACTATGATAAAAATGAATAAAATTTAATTGATTCTAAATTATAATAAAAAAAATTCACTTATATATAACTGTGATAAAAATAAATAAAATTTAATTGATTTTAAATTATTTTTACTAAATATTCTAGATAAATTTTTTAAATTATTATTTAATTTAAAAAAAATTAATTATTTATTTATGCTATACACAGCCCGAGTAATTATATCCTAGTTGTATATATATGTCTAAAGAACCTTTTTGAGACTTCCAGAAGTGTCAGTTTCATAGTGGGGGCCGTGGTCCGGAGTGGACATCAAAATAACTAAAAAGAAGGATATGAGTAACATATAAATAATATTATGTAACATTTAGAGAATATTTAATAATTTTAAAAAATTAAAATAGGTTCGGGAAATTATTATTTGGAAATTAGTGAGTTTAAAAATAATTGTACTATATATGAAATTTTTTTGAATAGAAAAAAGAATGATTAATTACACTAATAGTCCTTATAGTTTGAGATTTGTGTCACTCTGGTTCCTTACTTTTCAATTGTGACACATTTGATCCTGAATTTTGAATCTTGTTTTAAATAAGGACAATTGAAAATATCATTAGATTTTTCAAGGGTAAAATCATCAATTTGATAAAATATAAACTAATTTGACCAAAATAAATATAAAAAAAATATTTTTAATTTTTTAAAAATTATTTTTATCCACCAATGATAAAATTATGTAAAATTAATAAAAATTACATGATTAATTTTTTAAAATTAATTTTATATGATCATCATCCAAACACATAATGAAAATTAATTTGGTAAAAAAATAAATAAATGTCTAAAAGATTTATCAATTTTACATAATTTTATTTTTAGTGGGTAGAAATAATTTTTAAAAATTCAAAAATATTTATTTGAGATTTATTTTTGTTAATTTAGTTTATATTTTATCAAATTGACAATTTTACTCTTGAAAAATCTAATGATATCTTCAATTGTTCTTCTTTGGAACGAGATTCAAAATTTAGAGCCAAATGTGTCACAATTGAAAAGTCAGAAACCAAAGTGACACAAGACTTAAACTATAGGGACTATTTGTGTAATTTACCCAAAAAAGAAAACTTGTACGTAAAGATAAAATGACTTACACTATACACATTATAACCCTTGAAAATGAATTATTTTTTTCACTATTCCCAGATTTGTGATTTTTCATAATAACTTTTTATTTGTTCCCATTAAAATAAAAATACAAAAGTAATAATATATAAATAAATTTTATATGAAATAGTCTAACATCTTATCTATCCATTTAAAAACAAAACCCGTAATTCATAATTTCAAAAATATCACACTATTTGGTTTGAGTTTTCAAATGTAGTTTTTTATTTTCTTTGTCTTAGTGATTTTTTAAATATTTTAATTAATTATTTTAACTTTTAAATACACTTTAAAAGTAAACATTTATTAATTTTTGTTAAAAAAATCAATAAATATAAAAAATCAGTATCTTATCGAATTTTTTTTAAAAAAATATTATAATTATTAAATGCATCTAAAATTTAATACGTTTAAAAAATAAAAAAATAAATTAACATATAATTCTTTTTAAAAAATAAAAAAACTCAAAATAATTAATTTTTGTTTGCAGGTTGATCATTAAAAAAAAAAAATTGCAAGTTCAGCATAAATTATGTCACTTGACAACCGTTGTTCTTTGCCTCCGTTTGAGAAGTGAGTTGACTTTTAACTTTTTAATTTTTTAATTATTTTAATCTGAGGTTAAAAAATTTAGTTTGGGAAAAACTTTTTGACTTTTTAATTTTTTTTTATAAAAAAAAATATAATAATTATAGATTAAATTTAATATTTTATTTTTTATGATTAAAATAATTTATTTTATTTTTTTGTGACTATTTTAAGGCCTGACGCACCAAAACCAACATCCCAACACGTATTGACTGACTTCGCCAACGTATTTGTCAGTTTAATGTTCCACTTTCTTCGTCGTCCATACATTACACGATTAGGTTTTCTAGTTCACCTTTATTCATTCACTCACTCCATTCATAAACAGAAACAAACTTACCTTAACAGCAACAACTACAATTCCATGGAAACTCTTCACTCCCACAATCATCTTCTCTCTCTCCTCTTCCTCCATCTTCTTCAATTCTCATCTCTCTCTCTTCTCTCATCAACCTAAACTTCACCAAACAAGTACTTCATCAACTGCGGCTCAAACTCCGACGTCTCAGTCACCGGCGTGCCCACCCGGAACTTCATCTCCGACGAGAATTCCGGCTCTTTTTCCCTCGTCGGAAAAACCAGCTCCGTCTCAGACACCAACACATCAAACTCCTCTCCTCTGTATCAAACCGCAAGAATCTTCACAAACCCGTCTTCTTATGTGCTCCAAATCGACCAGAGTGGGACTTACTTGGTACGCCTCCATTTTTATGCTTTTTCTTCTTCGAAGAAAAATCTCTCAAATGCCCAATTCAACGTTTCGGCTTCTGGGTTTCTCTGTTGTCGAATTTCAGTGTTCAAAACCCTATAATCAATGAATTCATGCTCACCATCAATGTATCCGAATTTATAATCTCTTTCACACCTACCCAGAAATCGTCTTTTGCCTTTGCAAATGCGATTGAGGTTTTTCTTGCCCCTAACATCACAGATGTTTCGACACCGCCCATTTATGTGACTCCTTCAGGAGCTCGCGGTACCTACGATGGCTTGCTTTCTCAAGCCCTGCACACAGTTTATAGGGCTAATGTGGGTGGTCCTCCGATCACACCGGCTAAAGAAACACTATGGAGGAATTGGGTATCTGATGATGATTATTTAGTTACCCCCAATGCGGCGAAGAAGAGTGAATTTCATAGTGATAGGCCTGTGTACCAGACTGGAGGAGCTACTGAGTACTCTGCCCCTGATCTTGTCTACCAAACAGCAAAAGAGTTGAATCTAAACTCTAGTGGGGGTTCGAATTTCTTCAATATAACGTGGCGGTTCAATGTGAGTAAGAATGCTCCACACTTCGTTCGAGTACATTTTTGCGACATAGTTAGCACATCCATAAATGATGTTCTTCAGTTCAATCTGTATCTGTATAGCAAGTTTAGTCAGAACATTTATCCATATAATGTTGTTGGCCAGTTGGCAGTTCCATTTTACCAAGATTTCGTGGTTGATTCTGATAATTCTGGCTTTATGGATATCGGTATTGGCCCTCGGAATGATTCAATAATTAAAACAGCCTTTCTGAATGGAGTAGAGATCATGGAGGTAATAACGGGATTGGGTTTGGTAACTGAGGTGAAGAAGCCACCGAAGAAACATCTGTTTGTTGTAGTTGGTTCGGTTGTTGGAAGTGTGGCGTCTCTGTTAATGTGGGTAGTAGTGGTGGTGGTGTGTTTGAATTGCAAGAGAGCAAAGCCTGTTGAAACTTCAGTTTGGCAGGCAATCCCTGATTATGGAGGAGGGAGTTCTTATGTTAGTACTACTGAAAGAACGGTCAATGGCTTCCCTCTTGATAATCTAAACCTTGGGTTGAAGCTATCTTTTCAAGAAATTCTGTTTGCAACTAATAATTTTGACACTAAGTTGATGATTGGTGAGGGTGGGTTTGGAAAAGTCTATAAAGCAACTCTTCGGAATGGCATGAAGGTGGCTGTCAAACAAAGTGAGCCAGGAAATGGCCAGGGCTGTCCAGAATTCCATACAGAGATCATAGTCTTGTCCTCAATTCGCCATTGCCATCTTGTTTCCTTGATTGGGTATTGTGATGAAAGGTCTGAGATGATACTTGTTTACGAGTTCATGGAGAAGGGGACTCTGAGGGATCATCTATACATTTTGAATGGAGAGTCTCAGAAATCATCGTCACAATCTGAATTGTCTTGGAACCAAAGGCTTGAAATTTGCATTGGTGCTGCAAAGGGTCTAGATTATCTTCATAATAGTTCAGGAAGAGGCATCATTCACCGTAATGTCAAGTCAACGAACATCTTACTTGATGAGGATTATGTGGCTAAAGTTGCTGATTTTGGTCTCTCAAGATTAGGTGATCTTGATCATACCCATGTCAGCACAGGTGTAAAAGGTAGTTTTGGTTACCTTGATCCTGAATATTTTAGATGCCTGCAGTTAACGCAGAAATCCGATGTTAACTCATTTGGGGTAGTTCTCCTAGAAGTGCTTTGTGCAAGACCAGCCATCAATAAGTCGCTTCCTGGGAAGGAAGTAAACTTGGCTGAATGGGGGTTGTTTCGGCAAAAGAAAGGGCAGCTTGAAAATATTGTTGATCCTTTGCTTGTGGGCAAGATCAATCCCAATTTGTTGAGAAAGTTCGGTGAAACGGTGGAGAAGTGTTTGAAAGAATATGGTGTTCAAGGGCCCAACATGAATGATGTTGTGTGGGACATGAAATATGCACTGCAGCTTCAACAAACTGCGAGGCACAGAGAACCTCATGAGGACAGCACAACAGACGCGTCGTGGGTGCTGCCGGTGCCTGCCATTCAGCAGTTACCTTCTCATAGCATCCCAATTGATGAATATGACATTCCCATGGATGATTTTACAGATACTAGTCGTTTATATGCGCACGGAGTGTTCTCCATGTTGAACATTGATGATGGCAGATGATCTTGCAGTTTGAGGTACAATTTTTGGTCTTCCTATGTTTGGTTCTAGTATGCTTACAGGAATAATGCTGAAGAAAATCAGGCATATTTCCTTTGTTGGGTTGCTTTGCTTTATAAATTTAAGGTTTGTAAATTAGGTGAACGTTTCAAATGATAATTGTGTAAAAATCAGCATAGCAAATTGAAGTATTGTTCGACTTTCAGTATAATTAATGTTTGAATTCTAGATTTGATGTTGGACGGTCTTAATGTTTTAATGAAGAGATTTATTTGATTAGAATAATGCTATATATTTGATTATCATTTAAGGGAGTTCTTTTTCTTTTACTGCATTATATTATATCTCTATTCCTAATGGCAGTGTGCAGAGTTGCGTCAATTATGCAAATGACAGTTACAAGTGCTAGCATTTAGAAATCATGACGATATGAGACAATAGGACTGGAAGCTACTTAATGGTATAATCATGACGATATGAGACAATAGGACTTGAAGCTACTTAATGGTATAGTGTAGAATAGAATTATTGTCCTTTACTGGACAATTTGTATATTTAACATTCTCTTCCAAGAACAAGAGGACACTTCGATTGTTTTGGACAGTTATAGATGCTCCTAGATATTCAAGATCTATTTGTCACGCAGCATTTGTTGGAAAAATAGTTTTATAGTGACTTTAATGTGAAATTTAAGTAGGTCCTAACTATTGGTTGAGGTAGGGTTAAATAGGTTTCGATTCTTTGTAATAAGATCTTTACATCACAAAAAGAATGACAAAAAATTATTATGAATTGAATAAAAAATTATCTCATAAAGTAAGCCTCATGAATGAGGTATTAGGAATTGTGTATAACTACCAATCCCACATTGATTGTAGAAAGAAACATTGATAGATATTTAAACTTCAAGATTTTAATAAGGGCATGAGCCCTTTGGGACATCCAAATTTTTCGAAGGAAGAAAGTTATGGATCTTTTAAGGATGGGCTTAAGCTAGAACTATGATCCAAGTTGGTTATACAAAAATCGTCACACGCGTGGCACCCGTCTGGTCCGGGTCCATGATCCATTGTCACGACCATCGTAACCGGCCAGTAATCGTAGGATTACGCGGAAGCAGATAGCAAATATACAGCGTCCATTAAGTTGTGCAAACTTATATGAGACAGAAAAATTTTAAACTTTACATTCATGCATTTACACATCATATATATATATATATATATATATATAGGCTAGACAAAAAGGGACTTAGATTTACATTCATGCATTTACACATCATATATATATATATATATATAGGCTAGACAAAAAGGGACTTAGCCTTATTTACAAATTAAACAAAAACCAGTTTAACTAATTAAGAAAACAAAACTTAAATTTTAATCACATAGCCATAACCATTTGATATATCCGGAACCTCCACGAGAAGCACATAGGTCATTTGACATATCCGGAACCTCCACGAGAGGCACATAGGTTGGCTGACAAAAACAAATTCCAGGCAGACGCCTCTAAGCCTGATCATGCGCCTGATCACCTACATACATAAATAATACAGTGAGTTGGAGCCTAGTGAATAATAACAAAGTAAAGGGTTTGGTCACGCGCCTGATCACCTACATACATAAATAATACAGTGAGCTGGAGCCCAGTGAATAATAACATCATGCGCCTGATCACCTACATACATAAATAATACAGTGAGTTGGAGCCCAGTGAATAATAACAAAGTAAAGGGTTTGGTCACGCGCCTGATCACCTACATACATAAATAATACAGTGCGCTGGAGCCCAGTGAATAATAACAAAGTAAAGGGTTTCAATGAATAATGTCCATTACAGAGTCAGAAATCAGAGTTTATATCAAAAACAGATTTTTATCAGAAACAGAGTTTTATGCATATTCAGATTTCAATCAGAAACAGAATCATATTCATATTTTTATTCAAATCATATGCAGAAATCAGAGTTCATGCTTAATCTTACATAGTATATCTGTTAGCGCTAACAGATCACATATAGAGTATCAAATATCATACTTGTCAGTTTCATAGAGGAACCTCCGGCCGGGTACAGATAACTTATCAGTTCCATAAAGGAACCTCCAGTCGGGTGCAGATAACTTGTCAGTTCCATAAAGGAACCTCTGGACCAGGAACAGATAACATACTTGTGTCACAAATACTTATCGAAAATTGGACAATCATTCATAATACAAAACATAACATTTCATAAAACAGATCTTATTTCATATATAGAAAATAATTTAACTTGAATATAGATTTACTAAGTTATTACTCACAAATAGCTGCAGAAGTAAATCAAACAGATTGGATAGATTAGATAAATCAGGTAGACAATAGCGCGTGACCTACACATGCACATAACATATACACATTGAAATACAGTATCAATTCATTTATCAAACTTGACTTTTCTTGTCTTTTTCTAAGTAATCTGAAGTTCTACTATGCTTATTCTTTCTTATTCAAATGAACCGGGTTCTTATTTCATACATTCTTTTATTATTAAGTCATTTTTTAATATACCAATTTCTTACTTAGCTTCTTAAACAATAATCAACTACTAAATCAATGATTCATTCTTTAATTAACTAATTTATATTGATTGTTAGTTTATTAATCTTCAATGAGCCATAAATCCTGTCTAGAATGCTTGGAAGTGAAAGAGAACGAAAATCGAAATATGAAATAGCTTTTCAAAATTTTCTGAAACAGGACTCTTCGCTTGAGCGGAACCCTTGGTCTGCAAAAATACTGGTTGCTTGCATTCTACGCTCCAGCGACAACTTCTTTGCTCGAGTGACCGTGACAAATTCTGAGTTTTTCATAATATTGTTTAAACTTCAATACACATTACCAAGGCTCCAAATTCATGCATGACTCACTCGAATATGCAAACACATTCCCAATCACATATATTTGTTTAATAAAACTTAAAATTTAATCTATAAGGCCCTTTCAACAATATTTGCATGTATCGAATTTAAATCAAAATCAAACTAAGTTTTGATTCTCAAATACAAATTATAATTTATTTTCATATTTGTTCAAATTTACATTTAATTCTTTTCATCCATATCAAACCCAATTTCAATCTCATAAGTTCTAAAATATGAATTAAGCTTTCAAAATATAATTCCAAAATGTAATTTCAAAACTTAGGTTTAACATGGCTTGTCTAAAATAATATAAACTCTTAAATAATTAAGAAAATTTGATCAATTTGAAACCATTGACATCAAAACTCCTTTAAAACAATACAAACTCTTAAATAATTAAGAAAACTTGATCAATTTGAAACCATTAACATCAAAACTCCTTTAATATAAAATTAAATCTCATTCTTCATAAACTCATACTTTTTAACCCAAAACTTAATTACATATGTTTCAAAATATGTTCAATTTGAATAAAACTTTTAATTTGAATTACATGCATGGATTTAAAATTAAAATTAAACCAATCCTTATCTTTCATAATAAAATCAAAACATTGTCTAACTTTAGGATTAACTCCAATTTTCATAAACTTGATTTTTATAAAATTTCTTTCTTCTTTTCTTCAAAACATGAAATTGATTATCTTAAATTCTTCAAATTCATGATGCATGTATAAAACACTTATTAAAATCCAACCAATTCTCCATTATCAAGATCAAACTATAATTTGACTTCTTAATTTGTATCACAACCAAACTCATAAACTTTAAAATATAAATTAAATTCTAAAATCTTGAAGATTCACAATGCATGTAAGGATAACCTTCAAATTTATGAAAGGTGACAAAGATCAAACTCAAATATTAAATTACAACATCAATTTCTTAATTATCAAACCTAACTCAAATTTTCTTCATTCTTTTCCTAAGTCTTTCTATTTCCATGAAATTAAACCTATTTACTTCTTGATTTTGGATGTTAAGTAATCAATCTATAAGGATTAAGCTTGAATTTCTTACCTAAACTCTTGAATTTGATGAATCTTTGATAAATTCTTGAACTCGCCTTTAATTCCACACCTTTCCTAGCTTTTCCTTCCTTATTTCTTCTTCTTCTTGAACTCTTGAGTTGGATTTCCAGCAGCTAACTCTCTCTCTCGGTCCTTCTCTTTATCTCTCTCGGTCCTTTTTGCTTCCATTACATTCCTATTCAACGTATTGAGTTCACCTTTTTCTTTTTGTTTTTCTTTTGTTCTCATTGATTCTAGAACTCACCAGCACACACACACCTTTGTCTCAACATCACACGTATACATACACTTGTATAACCAGAATTCTCAGCACACCCACACAGGTTTCTCTCCACACCCACACACACTCACAATTCTAGATTCTTTTTTAATTTAATTCATGAATAAGATTAGCTTAATTTAAATAACACTTAGTCTTAATAAATCTTAATTAACACATAATTAAATTAATTACAACTAATTTGTCTAATTTGACTTTCTTTAAAGCCTAATTAATTATATTACATTTATCATTTTGAATCAGATTTTTAATCAAACTCCCAAAAGACTCCAAATTTTAAATTAAACTTATTTTCACCCTCAATTTTGGTTTCTTAAATAATTTAAGCCTTCAATTTTTTATCAGACTCAAAATTTTGTCAATAAATTACATATTCAAATTAGGCACCACATAAATGAATTTAATTTATAATAATCTTAATTCCTACTTCGTATAACTTAATTAATTTCAATTCGGGCCTAATTAATCAAATCTCAATTTTATAAATCTAAATCGAATATTTAATTAAACTCTCATATGGTCCGATACTCGAAATTAAAATAATTCAAATCACCATTTGTACTATCTTGAGCTATTTAGATTTTCAATTTCTAAGTTTAAAATAAATCCTCAATAAAAGCATATACGAATCATCTTCCATAATTTTCATAAATCCCGAATTAAATCAAAGTAATGGGCAATTAAATTCAAATCTCTTTGATTAATTAAATGAAAATTATTATACGTAGTGGGGTCATCACATCTATAGCCTCGGGCTGAGGTTTGGGCTGGGCCGAATTGGTGGTTCACCAACCTAATTTTTTGGGGTTAGGTTTGTTTGATGGCTGCAGATATACATACATGTCTATATATAAAGTATATAACTCACACACTTATTTCTCATCAGTATATAAAGTGTGTAACTTACACACTTATTCCTCGTCAGTTTCGCAGAAGTAATGGGCTACATTTGTTGCCAGTCTTCATAGTTAGAGGCTCTTCCTCTGTTTCACATTGTGTATAAAAAGAGGCCATCTTCCTTGGTTGCAACACAGAATTTTTTGCCTCCATATTATATAGTCAGTCTGCTATATATTTTTCTTCCTGTGTGAGAGAGTATTGTCGTTGTCAGTTCGTTGGAGCTAAACAAAAGGTGTTTTTGTGTTAGCGAGTCTATACCATTGTATCTTGGGAGATAGATAACGATACACCGCCAGCACCCACGATGAGGTGACAAATCTGTTTTAAGCAGATTGTGGTATCACACAGGTTTCGATTTACTATCTTTTCTTCATTTTATTTTGTTATATATTTATGTTCAATCTAATTATAATTTTTCATGATTTTATGTTATGTATTATAATTTATTAAATATGAATCTATTTATTTATTTTATTTAATTACACAATATACATAGGGGAAAGAACCAATAGATCCTAAATTTGGAAATGTTAACCCATTTAGTCCCGAAGGTTTTTTGTTGGACTAATAGGTCCTATTTCCCAAGAAGCTTACTATAAGCCTTTTTATGATTTCTCTTCTTTTCAAACATCAAACATTATTCATCCAACATCAAACATTAACAACGTCAGGATTATTCATCAAGCATAAACCACTAAACATTAGGATTATTCATCAAACATCAAACACAGATTCTGAACCATTAAACATTAGGATTATTCATCAAACATCAAACATTATCCATCAAACATCAAACATCAGATTTATGAGTAACATCGTCGAAACAACATCAAACATCATCATCAAAACAACATCAAACATCACACTATCATTATCAAAACGACATCAAAATAACAATTAAACAATTTTTTAAATAACAATTAAACATCAAAATAAAACATTATTCTTCAACATTAAACATTATTCATCAAACATTATTCTTCAACATCAAACATTATTCATCAACCATTATTATTCATCAAACATTATCAATTCTCTTTAATTCTTTGAATCTTCGTTATTGAAAATCCATAACCAGAGCTCAAAACCAACAACAAAACGAAAATGCAGAAGTGGTTTTCAATCGGCAGCGGCGAGGAAGATCGGCAACCACCGCATCCATTGACGTCTTCATTGTCGTCGTCTTCATCATCGTCTCTTTGGGCCGATTGGAACTCATACACATCGTCAAAAGCTTCGGAACATAGCACCGCCTTGGGGGTTTTTGATCTCGATCTCAAATCTGCTGTTAGGTCTGCCAATGATACGGTCGCTGGTACTTTCAACGTGTAAGCTCCTTCAATTCCTCTCTCATTCAATTCAATTCTAGGGTTTATTTATGTAAATTAGTTGTGTTTAATTTGCATCAATTGTTCTTTGTTGATGATTAATGTTGTGATGTTTGATATTGTTTTGATGATGATGTTCTGATGTAAAAAAAAGACTAAATAATTTATAAAAAACACTCAGAATTAGATGGAGTAACATTTTTCAATATGAGACCTATGAGTAATTTTTCCATTTACATAACTGCATTCTGATTTAATCACCCCAACATGGTCCGTACATATATATCTAAAGAACTTTTTTGAGACGTCCAAAAGTGTCAGTTTCATACAGAGATATTGGCATTGTTGGGTTACACAATCATATCGTCTTGGCAATTGTAGTAGGGGCCAGGGTCAGGAGTGGAAATCAAAATAACTAAAAAGGAACATATGAGTAAGATATAAATAATATTATGTGATATTTGGAGAATATTTAATAATTTAAAAAAAATTAAAATAGTTTAAAAAAAATAAGTCACGGAAGTAATTATTTGGAGCAATTGTAAATTAGTGAGTTTAAAAACAATTGCACTACATATAAAAAATAAAAAAAAAAGTGTAAATCTGACGCAAAAAAAAAAAAAAATTGTACCATAAAGATAAAAGGAAAATGACTGGTAGCTCGAAATTCGTGGCTCGATTTTGGGTCGAATGGCAAAATGACGTCGTTTTGCCATTTTTTTTTTTTTTCCTTCTTTTTCTTCGTTTTCTTTCTCTTCCTTTTCTTCTTCTTCTTCGTTGAACACAGGCGAGAGATAGGGCTCATCGGACACAGCTCGTCGGCATCGTTGAACACAGCTCGTCGGCGTCGCATCTCGTCGCTCGTCGCTCAGCCCCGCCTCCGCCTCTGTCTCCGCCCACCGCCGCCTCCGCCCACCGCCGCCTCCGCCTCCGCTTCCACTTCCGATTTTGATGGCCCCCTCCAATCCAGTTCTTCTTCTGCTTCTTATCTTCTTCTTCTTCTTCTTCCTTCTTCTTCTCCGAATTCG
This sequence comes from Camellia sinensis, assembly GCF_055761805.1. NCBI lineage: Eukaryota > Viridiplantae > Streptophyta > Magnoliopsida > Ericales > Theaceae > Camellia > Camellia sinensis. The sequence continues at coordinate 217,862,713 of NC_138961.1, forward strand.
GGCCAAATTCGAGCCTTCGAATTCGAGCTACGAATCAGAGCCGAAGATAAAATAACTTGCGCTATACACATTGTAATCCTTGAAAATGAAATATTTTTTTCACTTTTTCCTGATTTGTGATTTTTCATAATAACTTTTTATTTGTTCCCACTAAAATAAAAATACAAAAGTAATAATATACAAATAAATTTTATAAAATATTGTAACATCTTATAATCTATCCATTTAAAAACAAAACACGTAATTTATAATTTAAAAAACATTGTGCTATTTGGTTTGAGTTTTTAAATGCAGTTTTTGATTTTTTGTGCCTCTAGTGATTTTTTAAAATATTTTAATTAATTATTTTAACTTTTAAATGCACTTAAAAAGTAAATATTTATAAATTTTTGTTAAAAATTCAATAAATATAAAAAATCAGAATATTATTGAATTTTTTTGAAAAAATTATAATTATTAAATGCACTAAAATTTAGAACGTTTAAAAAATTAAAAATAAATTAGCATATAATTCATTTTAAAAAATAAAAAAATCAAAATAATTAATTTTTGTTTGCATGTCGATCATTAAAATTAAAAAAAAAAAAAATTTGCAAGTTCACCATTTAATTATGTCACGTGACAACCGTTGTTCTTCGTGGACCAACGCATTGACTGACTTGGTCAACCGATTTGTCAGTTTGAATGTTCCACTTTCTTCGTCGTCCATACATTACACGATTAGATTTTCCAGTTCACTTTTATTCATTCACTCACTCCATTCATAAACAGAAACAAATTTATTTTAACAACAACAACTAACATTTCCATGGAAACTCTTCACTCCCACAATCCTTTTCTCTCTCTCCTCTTCCTCCATCTTCTTCAATTCTCATCTCTCTCTCTTCTCTCATCAGCCTACACTTTACCAGACAAGTACTTCATCAACTGCGGCTCAAACTTCGACGTCAAAGTCACCGACGGGCCCATCCGGAACTTCATCTCCGACGAGAATTCAGGCTCCTTTTCCCTCGTCGGAGAAATCAGCTCCGTCTCAGACACCAGCACATCAAACTCCTCTCCTCTGTATCAAACAGCAAGAATCTTCACAAACCCGTCTTCATATAACCTCCAAATCGACCAGAGTGGGACTTACATGGTACGCCTCCATTTTTATGCTTTCTCTTCTTCGAAGAAAAATCTCTCACATGCCCAATTCAACGTTTCGGCTTCTGGGTTTTCTCTGTTGTCGAATTTCAGTGTTCAAAACCTTACAATCAATGAATTCATGCTCACCATCAATGTATCCGAATTTATAATCTCTTTCACACCTACCCAGAAATCGTCTTTTGCCTTTGCAAATGCGATTGAGGTTTTTCTTGTCCCTGACATCACAGATGTTTCGACTCCGCCCATTTATGTGACTCCTTCAGGAGCTCGCGGTACCTATGATGGCTTGCTTTCTCAAGCCCTGCACACAGTTTATAGGGCTAATGTGGGTGGTCCTCCGATCACACCGGCTAAAGATACACTATGGAGGAATTGGGTATCTGATGATGATTATTTAGTTACCCCCAATGCGGCGAAGAAGAGTGAATTTCATAGTGATAGGCCTGTGTACCAGACTGGAGGAGCTACTGAGTACTCTGCCCCTGATCCTGTCTACCAAACAGCAAAACAATTGAATGTAAGCTCTAGTGGGGGTTCGAATTTCTTCAATATAACATGGCGGTTCAATGTGAGTAAGAATGCTCCGCACTTCGTTCGAGTACATTTTTGCGACATAGTTAGCCCATCCTATAATGATGTTCTTCAGTTCAATCTGTATCTGTATAGCAAGTTTAGTCAGAAAATATGTCCATATAATGTTGTTGACCAGTTGGCAGTTCCATTTTACAAAGATTTCGTGGTTGATTCTGATAATTCTGGCTTTATGGATGTCAGTATTGGCCCTCGGAATGATTCAATAATGATTAAAACAGCCTTTTTGAATGGGGTAGAGATCATGGAGGTAATAACTGAGGTGAAGAAGCCACCGAAGAAACATCTGTTTGTTGTAGTTGGTTCGGTTGTTGTAAGTGTGACGTCTCTGTTAATGTTGGTAGTAGTGGTGGTGGTGTGTTTGACTTGCAAGAGAGCAAAGCCTGTTGAAACTTCAGTTTGGCAGGCAATCCCTGATTATGGAGGAGGGAGTTCTTATGTTAGTACTACTGAAAGAACAGTCAATGGCTCCCCTCTTGATAATCTAAATCTTGGGTTGAAGCTATCTTTTCAAGAAATTCAGTATGCAACTAATAATTTTGACACTAGGTTGATGATTGGTGAGGGTGGGTTTGGAAAAGTCTACGAAGCAACTCTTCGGAATGGCATGAAAGTGGCTGTCAAACGGAGTGAGCCAGGAAATGGCCAGGGCCGTCCAGAATTCCATACAGAGATCATAGTATTGTCCTCAATTCGCCATTGCCATCTTGTTTCCTTGATTGGGTATTGTGATGAAAGATCTGAGATGATACTTGTTTACGAGTTCATGGAGAAGGGGACTCTGAGGGATCATCTATACATTTTGAATGGAGAGTCTCTGAAATCATCGTCACAATCTGAATTGTCTTGGAACCAAAGGCTTGAAATTTGCATTGGTGCTGCAAAGGGTCTAGATTATCTTCATAATAGTTCAGGAAGAAGCATCATTCATCGTGATGTTAAATCAACAAACATCTTACTTGATGAGGATTATGTGGCTAAAGTTGCTGATTTTGGTCTCTCAAGATTAGGTGATCTTGATCAAACCCATGTCAGCACAGGTGTAAAAGGTAGTTTTGGTTACCTTGATCCTGAATATTTTAGATGCCTACAGTTAACGCAGAAATCCGATGTTTACTCATTTGGGGTAGTTCTCCTAGAAGTGCTTTGTGCAAGACCAGCCATCAATAACTCGCTTCCTGGGAAGGAAATAAACTTGGCTGAATGGGGATTGTTTTGGCAAAAGAAGGGGCAGCTTGAAAATATTGTTGATCCTTTGCTTGTGGGCAAGATCAATCCCAATTCGTTGAGAAAGTTTGGTGAAACGGTGGAGAAGTGTTTGAAAGAATATGGTGTTCAAAGGCCCAACATGAATGATGTTGTGTGGGACTTGGAATATGCACTGCAGCTTCAACAAACTGCAAGGCACAGAGAACCTCACGAGGACAGCACAACAGACGCGTCGTGGGTGCTGCCAGTGCCTGCCGTTCAGCGGTTACCTTCTCATAGCATCCCAGTTGATGAATATGGCATTCCCATGGATGATTTTACAGATACAAGTCATTCAAATTCACACGGAGTGTTCTCCATGTTGAACATTGATGATGGCAGATGATCTTACAGTTTGAGGTACAATTTTTGGTCTTCCTATGTTTGGTTCTAATATGCTTACAGGAATAATGCTGAAGAAAATTGGGCATATTTCCTTTGTGTGGGTTGCTTTGCTTTATAAATTTAAGGTTGCAAATTAGGTGAACGTTTCAAATGATAATTGTGTAAAAATCAGCATAGCAAATTGAAGTATTGTTCGACTTTCAGTATGATTAATGTTTGAATTCTAGATTTGATGTTGGACGGTCTTAATGTTTTAATCAAGAGATGTATTTGATTAGAATACTGCTATGTATTTGATTATCATTTAAGGGAGTTCTTTTTCTTTTACTGCATTATATTATATCTCTATTCCTCATGGCAGTGTGCAGAGTTTCGTCAATCATGCAAATAACAGTTACAAGTGCTAGCATTTAGAAATCATGACGAGATGAGACAATAGGACTTGAAGCTACTTAATGGTGTAGTGTAGAATAGAATTATTGTCCTTTACTGGACAATTGGTATATTTAACATTCTCTTCCAAGAACAAGAGGACACTCGATTGTTTTGGACAGCTATAGATGCTCCTAGATATTCAATATCTATTTGTCGTGCAGCATTCTGATTTAATCACCCCCAACATTGTATATATATATATATATATATCTAATGAACTCTTTTGAGACGTCCAAAATTGTCAGTTTCATACATAGATACCGGCATTATTGGGTTACACAATCACATTGTCTTGGCAATTGTAGTGGTTTACACAATCACATTGTCTTGGCAATTGTAGTGGGGGCCATGGTCGGGAGTGGAAATCAACCAGCCCAGCCCAGCCCAGCCCAATGCTACTTTTTTCGGGCTTGAGAAGGATATTTTGGCCTGTAGAGTCAGATTGGGCAATATTTTTGGCCCATTCCCCCTTTAATAAATGGATTGGGCTTGGGATTTAGGTGTATAGCGCACCTGGCCTAGACCGGCCCATAATTAATATATTTGAATATTTATTTTATTTTATTATTATTTATTTACATAATATATTAAAAATATATTAAGTCCTTCCAGCTTATAGGTTTATTTTTTTTGGGCTGAAGTAGTCAAAATATTCCGAGACCTTCTCTCCATTGATGGCCTGTGGATTGACGTGAATAAGATCTCCAATTTCATCTCATCCCCTCCCACCCCATTTGTCCTTGGTAGGTATTAGTCAACATTTGTGGGCTCTGGCAAGTGCATAGCACATTGGACTGGAGACAATGCTGCCACGAGAGATGATTGCAATACAAAGAATTCCAACACAATGTTGCCACTTACATTTTGCCAATAACTTCCCCCATATATATATAGGCCCGGTGGCTTGGGAAATGTATTTTCTTTAAGGTTGGGCTGGGGATGATTATATAAACCCGATGTTTGGGCCCAACCGTGCTCGAGCGGATAAAAAATTTCTTACGAAGAGTAGTGGAAACCCAGTCAGAACAATGCCCATCCCTGGGTCATAATAAACAACAATAGGTATTGAGATGAATCAATGATTGATTCGGAATGAATCTTTCTCTCCTGCAAGTTATACAAGTCAACTCGAAACCCATCTTGAGGACTTTGGCTATGTAGTCTGCATCTATGCATGTGCTGCTTACCCGACTTACTGATCCCCATTGAGTTTTGTTTGTTTGTTTGTTTGTTTGTTTGTTGTTGTTGTTTTCTTTTTTAGCTGTCTAATTTCCATATATGGGCTTAGTGAATTTTCTGCTAAGCCATAGCCATAGCCATAGCCATAGCCAATTTGAGCGGCATTTTAACGGATAGACAATGAGACTTGATAACAGAATCATGTATAATATCATGTTAAACTGTTGACAAGTAAAGTAGATCTGGCCTGGCGCTCTGGCAGAGGAAATGGTTGGTCGAATATATAATTCACAGTTTTGAACTTTTTAATAAACAAGATCAATTGAGACTTATCGTCAATAAAATTCGGAGATACAGTGGAGAAAATGTATGCAAGAAAATGGCTACAAACAAGCCTACTTCGGGTAGTAGGATGAGGTGGAAATTTTTATCATCATGAGTTACTAAACTGCTTCAACAAATTGTAACATGTTGGCTGCTGAAGTTTTTATTATTAGAGTACAACTCTACTTTGTGCCAAACAACGGGTAATTCCTAACACGGACAACTCTCACTAGTGACAAAACTCGGGGATACAAGTGATTTGTGTGTATCCTATGAGAGTAGTCTCTTGCCTTTGAAACCCGGAGATGTGAGCAGAGGGCCGATGAACACACATCCACATTTAACAACAACAACAAAAAAAAAAAAAAAACAGCTTTGAATTTTAGCAAGAGTTACTGAAAACAAGAGGCCATATTAATTTCTTGCATCAACTTTCTTGATTGATTCATCCGTATACTGTTTAATTCTTAAAAAACAACCTAACCCAACAAAGACAGCCTCAGGCAAAAATCAAAGAATTTCTTTACAATGTAAACTCCCTATTCTGTAATTCCTAGATAATCACAAGTTACATGTACCCTTATGTCTCCCAACAAATAAATAGTGAAACAGAGAAAAGAAGCGTGGAACTTGAGAAGTCATCTGATAGGTCTTGCAACATGCGCTCCCTTGCTATATTGAAAAAGGCGCACACCATATGTTGAATTTTACTAGTGGCCGGGGCCTTTCTTGCTAGGTCCAGAAGCCATCAGATACACTTGTTGGTTTCCCACCAAAACCCTGCTTTTCTTGGTGTCAAATGAATCAGAGGATGAAGACAGTCCAGACGATTCAAACCCGCGAACGGTTTCAGAACCGGTGATCATCATCTCACCCTTTTCTGTTGAAGTTGTAGGAAGGAGGACTCTACAATCAACCGGAGTTAGCAGTGTAAGCAACGACAGCATTATGATGACAACCATTAGAGCTCGACACATCGTTGATCTTGAAAGAGTGGTTCCCTTCAAACCCATCTCTGCTTTTGATCAGACTCTTTGTTACTCTTCCAATGTGCTCTGCAACAACAAAGAGATGGAAATGGGAGAGTTGGCTGCAGAATCTCCATGGACTAAGCCACTTGAATTTATAGAATGGGAGGGAGGGTTGGGTAAGTAGGACGGTGAAGTGCTTTTTCAAAGTGGGGCCTCTGTTTTTTTTGGTTGAGTTTGACTGATGAGAATTCTGTGTTTAGTTGGGTAGGTGATTAGAAGGTGAGACAGATAGGTATCTGTGTTTTACACTTTCACATTTGAGCTTCCTTTAGACCACGGTTCTTGACCTCTCCAACAAGTTTTCCATTTCACAATGACAATTTCACTATGCTTTCACTTTGCTATCACTATTTGCAAATCCAATTAAATTAATGCTATCACCCATAATGAATTTGAACTGTAATTTTAAATTGTGTGATGATATACAATGAAAAAAATTATACAACTTAATCAAAATTTGGGTATTATTATTTCTAAACAAAAGGCCTATTATTTGAAAAATGTCGCTCACAATTCATTTTGATTGATTAGATGGTATAAATTTTTTTGGATAATGTGATTTTTCTTCATGTTCAAGCAATAGGAGTTAAAAAAGGCAAATTCGATTAAATGTACAATTTTTGATCGATTAAATGTACATTTTTTTTATGAATCTTTTTTCTTGGAGGAAAAAGAAAAGGCATCACGATAATTATGAACCGTGTGAAATGGTGTATGGCCTTAAGCACCACCACATTAAACGGCATCGTTACCATCTGATTATTGAATCAAATGGCAAACCAAGATGATCACTCTTTTGGTTAAATAAAGTCCTTTTATCATTCACACTTCTCTATAATTGTTTTGGTCTAATATATTCCATATTCTGTGTTCTTGGGCAAAGGTGTTTACTACTACTACTGGCTTAAAATGAGAAACGAAATTAATAATGTAGAAAGTGTTCACTTTTTGTCTCTCTTTTTTTCACTTTGTTTCTCTTCCTCTAATTTGTAAGTACCAAAGAACGGTGCCAAACTAACCTGACTGAATTCCACTTGTATAGGAAAAGAGTGAGAGAATGTTGGAATATAGAATACTTTTCAAGAAAACAAAAAAAGAAGTACACACAAAAAAAAATGATCTTTTATTCTCCATTTAGAGGAGCCTAGGATCAAAGTTCTTGCAAGATTGTTGCAAGTGTCCTTTGGCATGGTATCTTAAAATTTATACGTTGTCAATGGTAATGTATTTTTAATTATTGAACTATGTCTTAATGTTTTTGTAAGTAAATTACATTGATTTTTTTTAAGTTTTAAAAAAATACAATCTCCTATAAATTTAACATCATTATACTATACTCTTTTAAGGTTTTAGTTCATGTAACACTCGGCTCCATTTTTATCAAAATTTCTTAGTTATATGAATGAAAAAATAATCCTTTATATTAAAATATATATTTTACCTTGTATATCTTTGTGTTTTTATACTATCTGTATTAATTTTAATTTCTTTAATCTTATTTAAAGAGAATCCTATATAATTATGTTAAAATTATAAAACTTACAGGATTTTCTTTAAATTTTAAGAGATCAATATAAGTTACCCTATTTTTATATGTGGAGAATCTTTTAGCCAATTTTTCTTTTGCTAAAAGAAGTAATTAGAAGATGTCAAAAGGCAAATATGTTAGTCCGGTGTTTAAAGGTGTGGGGGTCAATTTATCAACAAAAAAAAAAGGTGTGGGGGTCAAAGTGCATTTTCTTGATTTGATGGCTTCCACATTTGGCACTCGCTTTGTTTCTCCTCACACGCCAATATTGGTTCTCACGCACAATTGCTGCTGTTTGTGTAAACATATTTATTTCCAATTGATAAAAAAATAATAAATAAGTTTTTTTACAACAAAAGTGTACACAAATATTTTGTTAGTCGCTAGAGGCAGTGGTTGGTGGAGAGTTTTATTGGAGTTGGTGAAAGTAATCCTAAAACTTAAATTGTTAATTCTGAGTTTCTGATGTTAAAGAAAATGAGATTTAAACTTGTTAGTGGCAATGACAAAAAGTACATTCGTCACAGAATAAAAGTTGTGGACTGATTGTGTGGGTGGCCGCCAATGGGAATGACAAGAGGTGGCTGTTGGAATTGGTTAATGAAATGTCGAAAAAGGTCACAGTGGCTAGAGTTTCGTCATCCACCAAAAGGTCGTTGGCGGTAAGTGGATGGTAAAGGAAGGAAGATAAAATAAAAAATGATTTTCAAAATAAGTGAAAATACTTTCCTTTTTTTTCTCAAAAATTTTGAAAATTTTAGAGTTAATTTCATTTTTTTTTAAAACAAAAACAAAAGTATTAGCAAACAAGGCTTTTGTTTTCACCATGGTAAGTAATATATTTTTAGCGTTTTTCTATCCCACTGTTTCATCTTGTAAAATATTTTCAAAAAAAATTATTTACATTTTTTGCTGTTTGAGTGAACAAAACGTTAGAACAAAATTATACGAGTAAAAATATGGGTTATTTGCACAGAACCTTCCTAAATTATTGAACAGTATCATTGTGACCCCTCTAAACTTTAAAAGCGTATAAATGAACCCCCTAAACTATTGAGAAATATCATTTTACCTCATAAACTATAAAAATGTACAAATGTTTCTAAATTATAAAAACAAACAAATTAGACTATTAACGGGGGGTCAAGGTAAAACAAGTCAATAGTTTAAGTAGTTTATAGGGGCAAAGTGATACTTCTCAATGGTTTAAAAGGTCGATTTATACGTTTGTATAGTTTAGATGGTCAAAATGATAATTTTCAATAATTTAAAGATCTTAAAGTAAATAATCCTAAAAATATCTTACATGTCAAAAATATTTGGATACTTGAGTTTTGTTTGGATGTACAAAAAAAAAAAAAAATCACCAAAGCAACATCACCAATTACAATACGCAACTACAAAAAAATTGACTTTTTGCGACAGTAAAATTTTACCGTCGCTAATACTCCTAATGCCTTCGCTAATACTTTTTGCAACGGTAAAATGACTTTTTGCGACGGCAAGAGGGGGTCGCAACTGCAGGGGTTGCAAAAGAGTTTTTGCGACGGCACAGTGCCGTCGCTAATGTTTTACGACGGCATTTTTGCCTTTTTGCAACGGCACTGTGCAGTCACTAATAACGTTTGAAATTTCTTGACTTTTTTGCGACGACACTATTTTACCGTTGCTAAAAATGTTATTTGAGACGGCAAAAAATACCGTCGCTAGTAGTCTTTTTTTGCAACGGCAAAAACACTGTTTTGCGACGGTGTGGTGCCATCGCAAAAAGTATTAAAAATATGAAAATTTCTATTTTTTGCGACAGTGTAATGCCGTCACAAAAAGTATTAAAAAATAATAAAATTACTATTTTAAATAATAAAATTTCTATTTTTTGCGACAGTATAATACCGTCGCAAAAAGTAAAACCTGTAACAAAATTAATAAAAATATTAAAATTTTCTATTTTTTGCGACGGTGTAATGCCGTCGCAAAAAAGAAAAAAACATCCTACGATAAAAGGGAAAATTCAAGTACAAAAATTGTTACACTGATATACATGATAGACATCTGCTCTACCAATATAAAGATATGCAGGAAGCATTAAAACACATAATTTTTTCCCTATACCTAGCAATAAGGGTATGGCATGGTGAGATTTTTTTTTTTGGCGATACGTATGGCATAACGAAACTTTTGCTAGAATTATCACAAAAATAGATCACTACATTAGCCACCCAACTCTTGGAAGACTTAAATGCTAACACTCTCCTAGCCAAAAATTCATGCTTGGCCACACTTGCTTATGCAATTCCCTCTTCCGGGTAATCTTCTCTGCTAATCCAAAACTCCGGTGCATCCTGCACGAGTAATCAAATTTCTCAATGTCCAACTCCATATCAATTCATGTTTTTGTTCCCTTTATCTAAAAAATTGCTTTTTGTTAAGAAAATTATTTTCCCTTTATTTATTTTTTCTTTTCTTGCTTTCCTTTTTTGCTCTTCATTTTAGTTTGCTTTTCACAAATTTGAAAGCAACAAATGCACTGTCCAAATATTGTGGTATACTTTTAGAAGCACCAGACATACTTAACATGGGGGTGAAAAATGCAAGTTGACAAAACACATCATTGAAACCACTGTGTCCTGGTTTGTATGTGAGAGAGAGAGAGAGAGAGAGAGAGAGAGGCAACACTGTACCTTCATAATTCCTGCAAGGACTGCTCCTCCAAGGTCCACCATATGCTTTCTTCGCGGTGGATCCTCTATCCGCAACCATAGTTTCTGTTAGAAGTAAAGGAAGATCAGAAGAATTGTTAGCTAACATAAAGTGAGAGCCTCATTGTTAAATTGGATGAACAAAATAAAAAAAAAAAACATGATATTTTTTCCTTTTTTCTTCTCCTTCCATACCGTAACACATGTAACTTGGGTCTTACCTTCAACCCATCCTTATTTCCCTTCAGAACAGCTTCAAGATAACGGTCTAAAATTTCTTTCTCCAGGCTGTAGGAAAATAAAAATGAAAAACTTCAAAAACTAAATTTAAAGCTATACCGAAGTATCAGAACTAAAGAGGGCATCTCCTTGGGTTCTTACAAAACTAGATTAGCGATTCACTATTAAAATCACAAAGGCAGATGACTACTTTAGTTGCAAGACTGTAAAACATGCAGACAGATGTTTTCCAAGAGAAGAACATAGAGCAATTAAGACCAAGTTTTCAAAAAGTCCAATAAGTTGAAAAATCACTGCAAATGTAACTTGTGAGAGACAAATTAATCACCAAGAAAAAAGCAGTGCAATGATTTTATATAATGCAAAAGGGGATTTAAATTTCTTACCGACTAGGCAATCCAGGATACATAGTACTCCCCCCACTTAAAACTATGTGTTGGTAGAGCTGTGAAAAATAAAACAAATTAAAAGTTAAATAAAACAAAATAAATGAAATAAACCCAAATGCATTACAAAATGTATATGGCACGAGGTAGGGAGTGGTCCATGGCAAAAGGACCTGCCTCTATAGCTATAGTGCATATACCCATCAATTTGGATTCTTCAGTTGATCAAATATATCCATCAATTTACAAAGTGTCTTAGAAAGTTGTACAAACCAACAATTTTAACCTATTCACAATCATCTTGTTAAAGTACATATGCAGAGGAAGTGTGCCTATATTTTAATTAAGGCACAAAGATCCATCAACCAGCCCTCATAGCTGTGTATATGTACCAAGTAGTAGAAGAGATAAATTCCCATTTTCTTGAAGATAAGTAACTAACAAGAAAAACAGACTTACAGGAGTAAAAAGAGCCTCTGGAGCTTGGAACCGTTCTGTGCCAACTTTGATGACCCTTCCATCTGGTAGCTGATTAAAGTAATTTTCTTAATAAATTAACAAAATGCAAAAACAATTTTAACAAGAAAAAGAATCACCTATGTCAAACATATGGTTTTAATGTCTTAGAAACTAGAAAATGAAGACACCAATGAGAAAAGGTCAAATGATATATGTACAACTGCTAAAGTATTCAGCAGGAAAACATGAAAAAAAAAAAAATTATATAAGTTACTAATAATGCTTGGAACCTCTCTATTTATAAAACTTCAGTGGAAATTCTCAAAAACTAAAAATAAAAAACAAAACAAAAATAAAAATAAAAAATAGTTGATGTGCTGAAAATGGGTACAAAACACGTACCCACTAGAGATAGCAAAAGGGCAAATTCCTACACCAGCTACCAAGTAACAGACCTCAATGCCCCCCACTCTTGGTCTCATAGGATGGACTTAGCTGGGGCAGTGGTTGGTCATCAAGTTAACCAACCAAAAATATTTGCCAACATATTTGCCAATTAAAAAAAAAAAATTGCATATTACATCCTGTAATACACAACCTGTAGCATGTGAAATTGCATATTACATCTTGCATATTACATCCTGCATATTACATCCTATAGCATACAAAACCCACACACAAAACCCACACAGTGCCATACAAAACATTGAGAATTGAGACACTGCCACACAAAACCCACACGGTGCCATACATCCTGTAACATTAAGACTGCCATACAAAACCCATACACAAAACATCTCCATAAATCAAAAAGGGAATGATATATTTAACAGATATATATATTTATTTATATTTCCCAAGATCAATTATATATATATTTATTTAACAGATCAAGAAAAAAACCAGATCATATATATATATGTAACAGATCAAAAACTCAATAAAAGATCAACTCATATATATATATATATATATATATATATTTAAAATAAATAAATAGAAAGGATATGTATGCTAAGCTAATGTATAATGTAAAGTTTAAAGGATAGAAATTGAATTACTCTCCAATTGCTTCTAAAAGAACGTTGTCGTGTTCATTCACAGCAGAGAGGCTGGTATGAGTAGTAGTACTACGCAGATCTGCATGGGAAAAACAGATCAAGAAAAAAACCAGATCATATATATATAGATATATATATGTAACAGATCAAAAACCTCCTATATACACTCACATATATATATATATATATATGTGTGTGTATGTGTGTGCGTGTGTGTGTATGAAAACCCCCTATATCCGAAATCCCGACACACAGAGAGAAAGAGAGAGATACCCTTTGAAATCGGCGGTGAGGGAAGATCGCCGACAAGGGAGGAGTGGCAGTGAGGGGCAAGCAACCGTCAACGTCGTCTGTGAGAGAGAGAAAGAGGGAGGCAACAGCGGCGATAAGAGAGGAGAATCGACAGTGAGGTACGAACGACGGTGAGGGAGGATCGGGGGTGAGAGAGGATCGGCGGTGACGGATGATCGACGCCGTCATTGTGTGAAAGAGAGAGAGAGGAAGGCGAAACCCTAGATGGAAAGAGCAGGAGGAGAGAAGACGGCTCTGTTGTGTTTGTGTTGTGTGTGTGTTCTCAAACAAAACCCTACACACACCCACAAATGTTATAGTTAATGAATTTTTTATTAAAATAAAAATTATTAAAATAATTTTTATAGTTAATGAATTTTTTTTTATAGTTAATGAATTTTTTTTTCATTTAGTAAGGTTAAAAATTTATTTATTTCATATTTATTTTAATGAATAAAAAATTATTATTATTTTTTTTATTTGGTAGAAGTAGGGATAATATTTTTTATTAAAATAAAGTTAATTTTTTGTGGTCAATGAAAAATATTTTTTTGTGACCCTTTTTTTTTTTTTTTTGTTACTAAAAATCAAGAACTAATTTTTTGTGGTAGAGGATAGGAAGTGACAGTAGTGGTGAAAGTGGTGGATAAGAGGTAATAGTAGTGGTGATAGTGATGGTGAAGGAGATAAATGGTGAAGTTGTGGTAGTAGTAGAGGAGATAGAATAGCAGTGGTAGAGGAGAGGTAATGGTAGTAGTAGTGGTGGTAGTGAAGTGGTAACGATGGTGGTAGTAATGATAGTTGTAGAGGTAGAGTGACAACAGTGGTAGTAGTGGAATGGCAATTGTAGTAGTGGTGAATGTGGTAGAGAAGATAGGTGGTGAAAGAGAGATAAGTGAGAGACAGCTAGAGAAGAGAGATGGAGAGAGAGAAAGAGAGACAGACAGGCAGACAGAGACAAAGTGATGAGCGAGAGAGAGACAAAGTGGTTGCTAAAAGTGCATTTTCTTGTAGTGGATAACTCGGTAAATAGAGAAGAGATGAGGGAGAGAATAAGCAAGGTGAACACAATGGGGGAGAGAGACAAACAGACAGACAGACACATAGAGAGAAAGAGAGAAATAGTGGATCGATATTTACACAGTAGTGGTAATAGTGGTAGAAATGGTAGTGGAGTGGTGATGATGGTAGTAGTAATGAGTGAGAGAGATAGAGAGAAGAGAGATGAGCGAAAGAGACAAAGACAGAAAATAGATGAGAGAAGAGATAGATGAATGAGAGACACACAGAGAGAGAGAGAGACAAATAGACAGACAGAAAGAGAAGAGTGATGAATGAGAGAGAGAAAGAAAAGAGAGAGAACAAGATGAAAAAATGGGTGAAAAGATATAGACAAAGAGAGAGAGACAAAGAGAGAGAAAAAAAAAAGCGAAAATAGATAAATGAGAGAGACACAGAAAGAGATGAGTGAGAGAGCAAGAGAGAAAAAAATAAGAGAGAGAAGAGAGACTGATAGAGAAGATATATGAAAGAGATAGAGAGAAGAGAAATGGACGAGAGACACAGAGAAAAAGAGAGAGACAGACAGGCAGATAGAGAAGAGTGATGAGTCAGAGTAAGAAATAAAAGAGAGATAGAGACACAGAGAGAAAGAGAGAGACGGACAGAAAGAGAAGAGTGATGAAAGAGAGAGAGAAGAGAGACAGAGACACATAGAGAAAGGGAGAGACAGACAGGCAGACAGAGAAGAGTGATGAGTAAGAGAGAGAAAGAGAAGAGAGACAGAGACAGAGAGATAGGAAGATGAAAAAATGGGTGAAAAGAGAAATGTTCAAAAGAGTAAGACGACGTCGTTTATAGTGGATCGATAAATCGAGAAGGAACTCGATAAATAGAGAAGATGAGAGTAAGAGAGTGAGTAAGGTGAACATAGTGAGGGAGAGATAGACAAATAGACAAGTAGACAGAGAGAGAGAGAAAGAAAAGAGTGATGAGTGAAAGAGAGACAGTGAAAGAGAGAGATAGACAGAAAAAGAGATAGAGAAAGAAAGAAAGAGAGAGAGATAGAGGGAGAGATAGAAAAAGAGAAAGAAACAAGAGATGAGCGAGAGATAGACAAAAAAAGAGAGAAATAGAACGAAAAGAGATGAGCGAGAGAGAGACACAGAAAAAGAGAGAGAGATAGAGAGAGAAGAGAAATGGGCGAGAGAGATAGAAAGATAAGAGAGAGAGAGAGAGAGAGAAAATGAGAGAGATAGAGAGAAGAGAGATGAGCAAGAGAGACAGAGAGAGAAAACAGATGAGAGAGATAGAGAGAAGAGAGATAGGTGAGAGACACAGAGAGAAAATGAGAGAGAGAAACAAACAGACAAAAAAAGAAGAGTGATGAGTGAAAGAAATAAAGAGAAGAGAGAGAGATAGAGACAGAGAGACAGGAAGATGAAAAAATAAATGAAAAGAGAAATATTATATCAAAAGAGTAAGACGACATTATTTTTTTTAATTTTTTTTTGCGACAGAAAAATACCGTTGAATTTATTCAAACCATTTTGTGACTGTATATATATGAAGCTGTCTCAAAACCACAATCACTATGCTAGGTTAGAGTTTTCCAAAAACTCTTTTAAGAAAATTATACTTTCTTGTTTCCGTGTTATATTGTTTTTACTGAATTTTTTTAATATTTTAAGTATTTTTTGTAATTTTTAGACACACCTAACATAAATACACCTAAAAATTAAAAAAATTGTAAAAAAAAAATTAAAAAATTCACTAAATACCAAAAATACAATAATTCAATACATTTTTTTTTTTGTATTTTTATGTATTTATTAAAAAAATTTTAAAAAATTCATAATTTTTTTTTTGATACATCTAAGTAAGGTGCATCTAAAAAAAATATTTAAAATTTAAAAAATATTCACTAAAAAAAAACATAAAAGTCACTTTTTGCGACGGCAGAAAATGCCATCTCAAAAAAGCAAAGTATTTGCAACGGCACAATTTGCCGTCTCAAAAAATGAGAGTATTTGCGATGGCAGAAAATACCGTTGCAAATACTTTGCTTTTTTGAGACGACATTTTCTACCGTCGCAAAAAGTGACTTTTTGAGATGGTAAGTGTGCCGTCACAAATAGTTCCGTCTCATAAACACACTTTTCTTGCAGTGCGCATAAACAAAAATCCTATATCATAATCTAAAAATTCTAGCTTCTATTTGTTTTTGGTTAAAAACATTTTTTTAAAGAAAATGTTCCTTTGAAAATGAGACCTTAATGCTGTGTTTGGTTGGGAGATTTGATGAGAGATTTAGAAAGAAAAATGGAAAAGGTTGGTAAAATGTGAATAAAACATACATATATTTTACTTAATTTCACACACTTTTTTTTTTTCTTTTCAAATCCATCTCTAAATCTTCCAACCAAACACAGCATAAATAAATGAAGTTGCATATATGAGGGATGTTTTGACACCTACACAAGCTAGGATTATTTATTTATTTTTTTTTTTATTTTATTTTTTTTTTTGGACTAACCTACACAAGCTAGGTTGACAGAAGTAATATGTAATGCATGGGAGGGTTCGACAACCTGCACGTGTCCTTTTCAGTATGTATAGTCCAATTCTGACTTTCTTGCATGCGTGTTGTGTACATTTTATAATCATACCCGAGAATTCTGATCCATGAAAAAATTACTCGTGAGCCAATTATAGTATATGTCAAAGCTTTGAAAATATGTGATTGTGTAGAGTGATTTGGTCAATAGTCAATTATATACATCATTGCATGTGTTGTGTTGTGTTGGGTATTTCAATCTTTTCTGTTTCAGGAAACCATTTCAATTCGTTCAAACATATGTTGCAGTTCCTTCCTCCTATATGTATGTATCCAATGCTCGTATGACCGACCATGCAAAACATCACATTTTTAGGCTGTATTTGGTTGGAAGATTTGGAGAGGAATTTGAAAAGAAAAATAAAAAATGTAGGTGAAATATGAATAAAATATGTCTATATTTCACCTAATTTCACACACATTTTCCCTTTCCCTTTTCAAATTCCTCCTCAAATTTCTCAACGTCATTAATGTATTTTCAAGCAATTTCAGACATAAGTGTTTGATTATATGTGAATGAGAATCATGGACTGCCAAACTTGGTACTGCCCCATTCATTGCTTCTTGTTCTCCCATATATGATACAACAATGTTAGGTATCATGAAAAACATTTCATGAAAATAATCATAAAAACTTTGTGACCCTTGAATTATACTTAGAATAAAACACCACACACTAATCAAGATAATCCAAGAATCATAAATCTTTCATGATCATCTTCATAAAAAGAATTTCATGATCCCTAACTTTTCTCTATATGATATATGTGGCCAGTTAGATTAGAATGTTTCATTTTTCAAAGTTGTAATGAACATATTTCATGTTATGAAGCTGAAGTTTGTAATTTTATTGCTTTCTTCCTTCAAAGAATCCTCTATGCAACAAAATGGCGGATATACAAGATAGATGACTCCTTTTTATTGATTTTTTTTTTTTTTTTTTGGATTAATTACATAAACACGCCTTTCAACTGTCACTAAAAATTAATTTTATATAATTTTAAACTCGTAATTAATATGCATATTTAGACCTTTATAGTTGGGAAAAAGTTTTATATACCAATAAAATACCAAGTGACACTATCCTTCTACCAATCACAAATATATATGTCCTATAATATTTTTCAAACACCCAACAATATGATTCATGTTCCATTACATTCCACCAATTATAATTGTAAAAGACACTACATGAATATTTCTATCACTTTTGTTCATTGAAAAGAGAGGCAGCTGTATAATTTTTTCTTTTTCTTTTTTTTTTAGTTGAGAGGTCAATATTTACAATTTTAAAGTTGAGAAAGGAAAATGATAATCAATTATCATTGACAGATTTTCAGTGTAATTAAACAAAAAATTTTTTTTTTTAAGTTCTCTTATAACACAATTAACAAGAGAATGACTTGTCTCAAGTTCATTAATTGCAATCTGCTTGCTCATTTTGATGATCTATCACTCGCCTCAGTTTGATAATCATTATTTGTCTTTTAAGTTTTCGTGTAGATTATTATTTTAAAAATATCAAATTGATATGAATATTATAGATCACGTGATTTCATCATATTTATCTTTAAAACAATTGATGATTTATTTTTAAAATTAACAATCTATTTTTCACCGTATTTATTTTTTTAAAGATAAATAGTATGAAATGAGGAACCAAAGTTTCTGTTTGGTTTAGTTTTAAAATCATGATTTGAGTGTGGAATTGTATTTTTGAAATGAGTTTTGAAAAGAAAA
Source organism: Camellia sinensis (assembly GCF_055761805.1). Lineage (NCBI taxonomy): Eukaryota > Viridiplantae > Streptophyta > Magnoliopsida > Ericales > Theaceae > Camellia > Camellia sinensis. The sequence continues at coordinate 217,881,035 of NC_138961.1, forward strand.
AACTTGTTTGGTTATAAGTTTTGAGTTGTAAGTTGTATTTTGAAATTGTTTTGGAGTTTTTTTTTTAAATATTTGAAAATTTTCTTAATTTTATTTTTTTTTTGGGAAAATATTTTTTATTGTAAATATTTATTTATTTTTTTAATGTGCATTATATTTACTACATTTATGTGTTGTATTTTTTTAAACATTTTTTTATTTTAAATATATAATTTTTATTTTAAATATCTTCTTTTTATTTTAAATATTTTATTTTATTTTATTTTTTAAATATTTTAAATAATATTTATTTATTTTTTTTAAATTTAAAAAATTTTGGATCACCCATATATATCTAAATCATAAAAAATATTTTTTTTGAGTATTTTTTTATTTTAAAAATATAATTTTGAGAAGAGTTTGGTTATGAATTTTTTTATAAAAAAAAATTAAATTTAATGTTTGATTATGAATTTTTAAAAGAGTTTTAAATTTATTTTATTATAATCATAATTTTAAAATAAAACCAAAAGCTGGTTTTGAGGGGAGTACCATTTGACTTTGGGGAGAGGATGACAAAACGAGCTTTTGGGAATGTGTGTGCAATGTGTGTAAGGTAAAGAGCGACAAACATGCTTAAAAACATGCACACAAAAGGACACTTTCAATTTTCAAACAGTTGACTTCCATTCCATTGTTACAAATTCAACCACTTCAAATCTGTCTCTCCCATTTAGCAGAAAAAATTCTGTTCACATAACACAGTTGAATTTGAAGATGAAGGAGAAGTTATCTAATATGCCGATTATCGCATGATTGAGTGCCTAATCAAAATAAGAAAACACGTAATTATTTTGTTTAGAATTAAAAAGATATAACACATAAAATATAAGACGGACTTAATAAAAAATGTGTATAAGAGAAAATACTTAGCACAATTTCAACAGTATGGGCTTGTTTTTTGGCTTTATCATTTTGCATTCAAATATAGCAGCGTCAAAAGTGCATCTGACTCTCCCTCTCTGCTCATTCATCAATTTCAATGTTTGGGGGTACCCCATAACTTTTTTTGAGTCTCCTTTTTCTGGTTTATATATATATATATATATATATTTTATGTATCATATTTCTGTGACCTTAAGGTTTAGGTCTCGTTTGGGAACAGGCTAATTTAGTAACTTTTTGGCTATTTGGCTAAAAAGGTAGGTAAAAAAAATTTGTATGTTTGGGATGACTTTTTGGCTAATTACGAAAAGATGTGCAAAAAGTAGAGAGAAAAGAGAATCTTTGATTTTTTGGTATTAGTTGTTGGCTTTTTGGCTAATTTAGTAACTTTTTGGCTAATTGGCTAAAATAGCCTCTTGCCAAACGAGGCCTTAATCTTTTCTAATAGGTGCTTAAAATTTTTAGTAATAAAATTATAATTATAAAGCGCACTTCGTTTATTTTCATTGAATTTTAATCTTTTCTAATAGGTGCTTAAAATTTTTAGTAATAAAATTATAATTATCAAACGCACTTCATTTATTTTTATTGAATTTTTAAAATTTTAAATGTTGAATTAGGTGAAGCACTACCTTATATTATGTGGGTGTTTGGCATACACCTAAAAAATTACATTTTTTTTCTTCTTCTCTTTTTAATCTTTAATGATCCTTTCTCAAAATTATGTCAAAATTTTTTTTCCTGCCCCACCTTGTGTAGACAATTTTGTAAAGTAAAAAAAATGAAAAAGCCAAAAAAGCCAATTTTTTTTTTTTTTGTCCTTTCTGGACTTTTTTTCTTTTTTCTTTTTATTTTTCTGGTATAGTTGAGTAGAATTTAAAAGCTTAACAAATTTTGAAATTTTTATAAAAATTTAATAAAGACTTAAAAAAAAAAAACAAACTATCACTACAAAAAATTAAGGTTTTAGATACCAAAATTTAGGGACAAAATTATTTTTTAGGGACCAAATATTTTTGTTGCAAAAAGTGTCATTATATTTTTAGCAACGAAAATTGGACATTAGTGATAAATTATTATCTTTTTTAGACCAAATTTTTTGTCTCAAAAAATAAACTATTTTGAAATCAAATTATTTTGTCCTTAAAAGTGTATTTATCAGTGACATTTTCAAAATTTTATCACTAAAAGCCTTATTTTTTACTTTTCGAAACGACCTTTCAGCGACTATTCTCATGACGATAGAAATTACTCCCTAAATGTCTTTTGCAATAAAATTTTTACTTTTAGAGATCAAAAAATTTGATCTCTAAAACTCTTATATGTTGTAGTGTATGTTTGAATTGTAGATTTGTAGAGAAAAAACAAAAGGAAAGGATTAAAAAAAAATGAAGGAAAATAAAATGGGCTCCCATCAAAATCCCCAGCCCAAGTCCGGTCGGACCAAATTCTTAAACTGCCCTTATAGGGCCAGAATTTGACGGGCCTGATGCCATACTTTAGTTGGGCAGAGGTTCAAAGACTGTAGCCCAAGCTTAGGTCCGAGCCTAGCCTAGCCCAATCCTAAACAGGGCTCGGACTAGTTTTACATCCCTAACTTTCCATCATATAGGTCGATCAAAAATAACTTAACATTATGACATTATAAAATTGAGAAATGTTAAGGATGCTAGCACATACTAATAATTTTACTAACATATTCATAAATTGACGTGAGGCCATACCAAGTAATGGTAGATTTTATTAAAGCTTGTAAGTGTACTAGTAAGATTGTATGTAAATGGTAAATGAGTTAGTATTTCTAACATTAGTATATAATTTCTATTAGAAAATTTATAAGAGAAAATTGGTAAAAAAAAATCAAATTTAAAGAGGGTATAAGATATTAAATTGAAGGTAAAATCTTATTTGGTAATAAAGGCATGCTAAAAAAATTTACTTGTGCCAGAAAAGTCGTCGGCGACGGTGACCAACAATTGGCGGCTACAAGTGGTGGTGGTGGTGATAAGATAGAGAAATGTGTAATATTCAACAGATAAGATGTTAAATGAATGACATGTGTTACATTTCAACAAATAAATAGTTTGATGAATTTTAACAGATAGACAAATTGGGTGATTTCAATATATAGGATAATTTCAAGAGATAAATAGATAAATTGATTTCAACAGATAGTTGTCATTTTAGACAAATTGTGTCCTTTTAATCCAAAGAAATTAGAATTTTGGCCTAATGGTCTAAAAAATTAAGAAATTGACTTATAGCCTAAGTGTCCAATTTATAATCTATTCTTTTATACGAAACCTATATCTCTTAGTCTAAATTTGATTTTTCAATAATACCCTTCAGTTCAAATAACTATCACATACCATAACCGTGTTATTAAATTGTTTAAAAGTTTTTATCATTTATCAAATTACTCCTCAATCATCAAACAATTCAAAATTTTAAGTATGAAATTACAAACACAATGTTTGCGCCCATCCCTAATAAATATAATTGTATATATGTGTGTATAAAAATAAAAAAAAACTATACGTACTAATTGATATACAGTCTATTAACGGATAATGTGACATAATTTCAGAGACTTTAGGTCTTTGTAGTTTGTATAATAGATGTAATCCATAGTTTTGAAGTGATAATGTCATAGTAAATGATAATACACTAATTAGTATACCAATTGATATATGTAATATCACTGATAAAAATAACTACAGTACAAAATTCTAGTTGCACAATTTAAGTATTGATTTTTTTTTTTTTTTAAGAATACCATGATGTGGTATTCTTTCGCGTGAATCACTAATTATCGTATCTATGTTATTAAGTAAAACATCAACATAAAAATGATAGGTCTATTTTGACAACTAAGAAAAAATGGAGTTAAGTGTCGTTATTAAAAATAAAAAAATGGCTTATTATAAGCTTATTTGGGTTATATCATTTCTATACTTTTTTTTTTCTCATTTTTTCACAAAAAAAAAATAAAGAAGAAGAAGTCACTTTCCAAAATAGGTCATGTAAACTAATCAAATTAAAGTTAAGTGTTACATGATAAATATCTTATTTGCATTAAAAAAATTTAATTATTTTTTTCATAATTGTTACCTGTAATTTAATTGATTTTTTCGAAAATGTCCTAAAACGAAAACTTTACTCATTTTGAAAATCTGTAATGGTGTGTTTGATTGGAAAGGGAAATAGAAAATGTAGGTGAAATATGAATAAAACATATATATATTTCACCTAATTTCACACACATTTTCCCTTTCCCTTTCCAAATCCCTCCCTAAATTCCTCAACCAAACACAACATAAGGAAATTTATCCAAAATGAAAAACATTGAAATTTAATTGGTGTCTTATAAATTCGATAATACATTTATAGATGAAATTATGAATATATAATAGTAACAATAATGTTATGAACCAAAAAAATTTATCTAGAAAATTATATCAATAAATTATATTCATTGTAAGTATAACTCACATCTTACAAATCGTAAATCTTTACCATATACTTACTTTTCAGAATAAAATTTAAAATACATTTTCATAATTCATAATAATTTTGTAATAATAATGATGGTAGAAATAGTTCCTCTCTCACAACACAATCACAAGATTCCGTACGTGGAATTCAACGATTAAAAGGTTAGTTGGTCTTTGGTTCCCGAGCGTTAGTAAAAGCATTGTCCAATAACGCAAGCCGCCTTAGAATCAACCTTCAAAATGATACACCATTTTTTCTACATAATATTTTTTCTCTAACAAACAATTCAACTTAGACTCGCAATCTCCTATTTTTTCTTTGCCATCTAATATTGTGTTTATTTTCTGCAAGCAAGAACCTCCCTGGTTGCTTCCTTAACCATGAAAACCATATGTTAGTCCAACTCCAACATTCCCACGTTTGTTTGAATAGTGTACTACCCCCTCTATTTTCGTAAAATAATTCCGCTACCAACACAGAAATTAAATATATAAAAAATGTACATGAATAAGATTTTATAAAATTTGTTTGTGACGTTCATTTTTGAAAAAAATATTGTTCGTCTATATATATTTGGTATCTGATTTTATAATTGATTTCTGTATTTGTACAAAATTTTGTTGTAAAAACCTACCTTTTTTTTTTCTTTTTTCTTTTTTTTGAACGGGCTGTGCAAACCTATTTCAATGCTCGTCTCTCCAATACTATATAAATAGGCATCAAATCTCCCATGCTCACACACACTACTCAATTCAATTCTTACTCAAGTTCAAGTTTTTCTATTACAACTCTCTTTCTCTCCCTCTATCTTAACATGACTAGATTATTGATCAAGTCCCTCAGTTTCTGTTTTTTCATTCTATTGCTTGCCTCAATTTTCTCTCCAAGCCAAGCTCGGCCTTTAAATGTATTGAAGAGTTCTCATAGTTCAGTCAGTGGAGGAGGCATTCTTGAGGGGTTGTTTCTTGGTGCGGTCAAGGATTCAGGGCCGAGCCCCTGCTGTGGAAATGGCTCTGCCACTAGTCAGACACTCGGGTATAAAGAATCGGGTCCGAGCCCCGGCCAAGGAAATTAACAAGCTTGTTACTGGCACACATCATGAGTAGCAACTATATAAATCTTTAAAAAAAAAAAGCAACTAGCAACTATATTATATATATATATATATATATATTATCGCGTTCTTTCATTTTTTCTTTTGACATTTTATTATCATCAGTTCTTTAGTTTTTATTGGGCAAATTCATGTATTTTTAGTTACAGGTGATTATTTGTAATCTTTTGACAGAATAATATATTGTCATGTTATTAATTATTTTTTTCAATACGTATAATGTAATATCAAAGGAATGCTTTCTTATAGATCATGAATTTGACCGTTTGACGAATAATCGGCCATGGACATTAACTATTATCATCTTGTCTTGTAATTAAAATCATTATTTTAGGCCTATTTTGATTTATTGACTTATTATGAAAAAATGTGTAAAAAAATATAAAGATAATTTGACCAAAATAAGCCAATAAATTAATGAATAAATTGTTTTTACCTTCTCAAAAGAGGCCTTTGCCGTAACTAAAAAAACACTACCTCAATCTTATAATTAACACTACCTACCTGGTATCATGTCTAACAAAAAAAAATGATATGGAAGCCGAATGATGTGCCGGCAACACCGATTGACACGTATGAAATGCAAAAAACGAAAAGTTGACCAAAAAAAATTCACCGAAGCACAAATTTAGTGAGCCTTGTAATTTTTAAAGGATGTGTACAATAAAATTAGCTTATATATATACCAATAATAATAACAAAAATGCTTCTTACCCCCACTGGGGTCGACCCTACTGGGGGTCGACCCCCAGTGAGGTGTCACTCCGGGATTGGCCCCAAAAAAAAACTACTTTTTTTTTTTTTTTTGAGTTTTCAGCCAGTGGAGGCGCGCCACGTCACTGCAGCGGGATTGTAATAATAATAGACAATTTATGCCTGCAAATAACTTCGAGTAGTATTGCTCCTTTAATCTGCAATAAAAATTATAACTACTACAAAATTTGTTTAATTTAATTTAGGATCAAAATGAAATTTTGTTTAATTTGAACAAGAAAAATGTTATATATAGTTTTTTTTTAATATTTTACTACTTCTAGACACAAGTGAGTGAATATTTATTGGATTGGGTTTATTTTAGAGTGAAAAAATAAAATAAAAAATTGAATTTTATATATATATATATATATATATATCTTCACTCTTCGAAGAATTCAAAGTCAAAACTAGAACCCCAGGTGAAGTGTGCTTTTGACAAAATATGTAAAGAATGATGTTTCAATGGTTAAGAAAGTCTAAACCCGTTGTCCAAGAAAAACTATTCAGCCCTGTTTGACAAGTGAGTTGGGTGTAGTATAAAAGAATAAAATAAAATTAATTAATTAATAAAATAAAATAAAATATCACATATAAATTATAATTATTTCATTTATTATCTTAAAAAAACTAAAAAATTCATCTCAAACGCCGCTAATTTAACTAGGCTACATTAGTTAAAAAGTCAAAAATCAAGTTAAAAAAGTTATTCCCAAACAAACCTCAATGCTCTGTTTATACTTTTTCACCAATCATCATATTTCATATTTTTTCATATTCTTCAATCACTCGATACAAAATTACGAGTACTACTTTCTTCACCAATTACAACACCTTGAAGCACTACGCGGCCATACTCCAAGCGATACGGGGTCATTGTTGTGCCCACTATTGTGTGTCTCATGGGACCTATTTTAGGTTCTATTTTGATAATCCGAATCTTTAATTTAAAAAAAAAATCAAATGAAACAAACTTGTAAAAAATAAAATTAATCGAATATTAATTGTATCTTCATCAAATCACATTTGTTTTCAGTTTTACACTTACAATTAGTTTTACAATTCATTTTTTTTAGTTTTACACTTACAATCATATTTACAATTTATTTTTGTATCTACAAATATGATTTGATGAAGGTGTTGTTAATATCTAATCAATTTAATTTTTTTAGAATTATATTACATTTGATATTTTTTAAAAAAATAAATATTTTAAACTATCAAAATAAGACCTAAAATGAACCCTAGGAGAAACACAACCGTCACTGTTATCCTGTGAACACAATAGTACCCCATACGTCCTCAAAAAATAAAAAATAAAAAATAGTAACTTCAGGAGGCCCCAATGACCAGTGTTGCCCATGGCCCGACAAATCTTCAGTACTCTAGTTTTCTCTCTAAGTATTGAATTACATAGAAAATTCGTAAATAAATAACAGAAGAACTTGATAGACAAATTATACCTTTTATCATTATAACAAAATAAATTATAAGTTTTTAATTCTATTAATTTAAATTTTAAATTTTTGATTTTTTTCAATTTAAATAATGTGTCTATTTTCATTAAGTAAAATTGATTGAAAAAATGTATTTAAGTTATTAAATTTAACAAAAAATGATATTTTAGACATTTTACACTTATATTTTGTTTAGAGACTAAAATATTATATATTTTTTTTCTCCATTTTATTTAGGTGTCGTTTGGTAATGACTTTTTTAGTTGATTTTTTGACTTTTTTAACTTGGGACTTTTTTGTTCGTTTGGTATTCTTGTTAGGCTTTTTTGATTTTTTTGTATTTTAACTGATGTGTAAATGAATAAAATGACTAAATTGCCCTCATGTTGGCAAAATCCAAGTACACCTCCAAATTATACACATTGTGACCGATTTTTTTTTTTTTTTTTTTGTGACCCAATGAATTAATTTTAAAAAAAAATTTCCCTTTTCCACAAATTTCCACCAAACTAGTGTTCCAAACAACAACAAAAAAAAAAAAATTTAAACATGAGAGCTACAATACATTAATAAAATAAAATTGCCAGCTCCATAATAAAGGTATTCTTGTTAGGCTTTTTTGACTTTTTTGTATTTTAAGTGATGTGTGAATAAATAAAATGACTAAATTGCCCTCATGTTGGCAAATCCAAGTACACCTCCAAGTTATACACATTGTGACCAAATAAAATTTTTTTTTTTTTTTGGTGACCCAATGAATTAATTTTTTTTAAAAATTTCCCTTTTTCCACAAATTTCCACCAAGCTAGTGTTCCAAACAAGAAAAAAAAAATTAAAACATGAGAGCTACAATACATTAATAAAATAAATTTGCCAGGTCCATAATAAAGGTATGTCCGAACAATACATTAATAAAATAAAATAGTCAGCTCTATAATAACAAACATTCGTTGGTAATTTAATCTCTAAAAATAACTAACTTTTTTGGCGGACCATAACGGTAACGTACAAACCTAATTAGATAACGTACATATACACAATACTATAAATACTAAACGTGATCCTACAATTCCCTACACATACAAACAACAAGAACGGCCGAACTTGGGTTACCGACTTTGTCCTATATATTTTCCAACATGCCGTGATTGCGCATGTGTACCAGACAATGTCGTATGACATTTCGGACAAGTTCCATATCTGGATCATCATCCCCAATGATTACTTTATCCCCTCCAGGAGGAGCAAACAACGAAATGCCATTGATTATGTTTGTCGCGTCGGCCTCTGTTACTAAGGGTTGAACATTGGTTGGATCTCCCGTATTTCTCTGTATATAGTTATGCAATGCCATTAACGCACCAACTAACTCCACCTGCGCAGTCGCAAAATCATAACGAAGCACATTTTCCAGAAAACCCCATCAACTTTTCCACAACCCAAAGGTTTGTTCCACGACACTGCGCACCAACAAGTGTGCCTTGTTAAATAATTCTCGTGGGTTCACTACGTTCCATGCACCTCGCCGAAAATCGTCTTGGTGGTAACGGTGGCCCTTGTATGAAGCGAGGTAACCCGTTCGATTAGGATAGCCCGAATCAACAGTATAATATTTCCCTGTCGGATGTTTCAATCTCAATATGGTTATTTGAACATAGTGTGCATATTTGTACATAGTTAATTTTGAAATGATAATTCTACATTACCTTCCTCCAGATATGGAAATGGCACATTTTCATTGTTGATTATTTCAGCAAAAACTCTACTGTCATGCATACTGTCTTCCCATCCAAGTGATACAAACGTAAAACACATGTTGAAATCAACAACCGCCATGATGTTTTGTGTGTGATAGTATTTGCGTCCAAAATAGGTCACTGCCTCAGGCCCCGTCACTTTTGCAACAACATGCGTGCCATCGATCGCACCGATGCAATCCTAAAAGCACAAAAGTTTAGCAAAATTTAAAACATGTAATATGGCCCAAAACTTCGAACATTTTCGTCAATAAGTTATACCTTGAATGGTAGGTATTTCATTTTTGACCGTAAGTGAGGATGTCGCACATTTTGATTTGTTGTTGGCCTACAATGCACAACCGTGAACTTCTTTATCCCCTCCAAAACATTATGCACGTGGCGTGATACGGTTTCACCCGAATGTTGAAAGCGTTCTTGGATGGCTCTATTATTAAATCCTCTTAACACATGTATGAACATTGCTACGCTTTCTTCCACGGCTAATCCATGGCTAATCCATGGCTTCATTGGTTAACACATAAACTGAAATCTCTAACTAACGTGTCGCACAACAAGGAAAATACATGTTTTGGCATACAAACATTTTCTTCAAAACGACCACCGTGTTCGTCATATAATTCACATATCCATGCACCTCCAGTCAATATTGATGTTCGACATGGTGTTTTTGACATGTAGTTTGCATAATATTGTTGTACGTACCGACATGCTTCCACGTACGTCCAGTTATTTTGTTCTTGTATCTGAATTGCCATTTGGTTAATTTGCTCGACGAAGTCAGTGTTTGTGCTACCTTTCCCGATAGACATGGCCACCACTTCGACGAGGCCTACAAGACATATGTCCAACATTAACTACAAATGACATATTTACATGAACAACTAGTTGTCAAAAAAAAAAAAAAATTACATGAACAACAAACCATGCATAAGAGTATTGAAAAAGCAAGCTAGCAACAATTGGACATGCATAAGTTAGCCATTCCATCCAAACCAACAAATCAAAACGATAAACATAATAAACACAACACAACCTAGTCATATTGTTCCACCAAACACATAAACATCCACCTTAAGCAAACCAAACAAACCCAAATCAAAAAGTGTCAAAAAAAACAAGGAACATAATGTAGACGTCCTAAATATCCGACACTGTAAGAAGTTTGCCTTAAAACGTTAACACATAACACGGAAAGAACCCATCAGTTCCCATAAGTCGCCCAACCCCGTACCCTATCCTAGTATCCATCAAACCCGCCGTGCACCAAAAAGGTTCGCAAATGGAGCTGCAGTGCTGCTTTGTAGTTGTTTCTGCGTAAGCCACTCGATAATATGGTCATCATCGGGCTGGCACATCATAACCTCGCGATAATCAGCGTTGTCCATAAGAGATGATGTAAAGTGGAACAACGGTGTACCGACCAAGGCAGGAATGGATTTCAACCTGTCCATGCACTCTGAAATAGTGTACAATGACTCATTCCCAGTTAAGTGCCTCACAGTAACTTCTTGGTTTTTAGTACGGACGACATTGCTCAGATTGTTAATGATGTCAGCTATGGCAGATGCTCCACTAGTCGGCTTCCTCGACTTTCCTGAACTTGCGGAAGTATTCCTTTTCTTTTTTGCGCCGGGGTCAACCACAGGTTCAACACCTTCCATTGACGACTCAACATCCACGTCAATACCAACAGAAGGGATTGGATCTGCGAAAGGCCGCATACCAAGGCTTTGAACCGAATCAAAAGATCTCTCGTTATCTTCGACAGTCCTCTCCCCCGGTGTCCAGTGATGTCTGCCTGTTGCAGCTGCACCTGTGAAGACAATCTCCATCAACTCCCGGTGCTCCAAAGTCTTAGTCTTGAACTTTGCACAACTCTTGTTTATCTGCAGCAAAGGAAACACAAACCATTAGTGACAATATGTTACAAAAAAAATTTAAAGCAATGTACAAAGGTAACAAAATAGTATAAATAATTTACCAGTTCCATACGATCCCACCATTCACCGGAAGCCAGAAAATATGCCTGTTTCAGCGTCAAAGCCAATTCCAGTTACGCCTTTCGTACGGTCCATCAACTTCATCCAAGCAGTCCATTCTCGTTTCAAGCATGCGTACTTGTTCTTCAACTACTTGACATCATGTTTTCGACTTGTTTTTTTTTTCAAACTTCTTGGCCAAAGACTTATACCCAACGCTGCTCAAAACCATGAATGGTCGGTTGCCCTCAACAATCTCATCGGCAATAAGCTATAGGAAAAGTTGTGTGGATTCATAATCCCACACAGCTTTGTGAACATTTTGGCTCTCGGCAAGAACATTAGCTCAGGCACTTCCAACCCCTTTATTTTTGGCAACGGTATGTGGTGAAATTCGTATGGAATCCATACCGACAATGCAACTGATAAATTAAAGCATAAGTATCTTATAAATGTATGTGTATCACTCACCCAAACAAATTGGCGGAAAAACCAACAAACTTAACAATTTTCACATTCATTTACACATAAAATTAAGATGAACTACCAACAAACAATTTTGTAGATCGAAACCACCATTCCATTACACGTCATTGACAAAGACTTGTAGGTATCATGTCCACAACAAACATAAGTCATTACAATATTAGCTTTGTTAGGGTTTTACAAAACAGTTTTCACATTTTCATATACGCAATAATAAGATTACAACAACAATGCACAGCACAGAAACAATAGTTTTCAAGATACGTAGCGTTTGTTGCATGTGAATGACATCATCCTGCAACTGCATGACAATGTCGTGCGTGGCAGAGTCAGACTCGGTGTTCAGTCGCCTAGGTTCGTCGCACCAACCAATCCAACTTAAACATGGCTAACGAAATGTACGTACAAAGCTATTAGTAAACTGGTTTAAAAGAAATGACAATATGTTACAAAATAATTGGGTGTACTCACCACAGGATTGTTACAAAATAATTTTTGTGTGTTACATTGATTAAAGTCTTACCTTTGAAAAAATATGCATTAAGAAATTTTTTAGTATTACATTAATTGGAGTGTTACGTTTGAAAAAAATACACTAAGGTGTTTTTTTTAGTTTATTACATTGGAGTGTTACGTTTTTGAAATGTTACATTAGAGTGTTATGTTTGAGAAAAGTATACTAAGGAACCTTTTTAAAGTGTTACGTTTAGTAACCAACTTTTCAAGCCAGTTCGCAGTTCGAACCATGGCTGTTGCTCTACATTTTTTGTGTAAACCGAATGACCAGGGGGACAACTAGCCAGACGTTCGGTGGGACACACTTCCAACGTACACATAATAAAATTGTAAAATTTGCCCCAGCTCCTCAGTTTGGTGAAAATTTTGGGTCGTTCTCAATTTGATATCATTTTGATGAAATCATTGGAGAGAAAAAAAACTTTCATTTTTCATCAAATTTAAATTTAATGATGAATCTCATGAACCGTTGAAAATGAGCTTACAAAATAAATTGTAAAAAATCAATTAAAAATGGTCTATTAAAAATGTCTAATGCTTAAGTCCACGATCTACGTGTGTTGTAGGTAAAACATATTTTTCTACAAGTTTTGTTCATATTTATGCATATTAGACCATCTTCAATCTTTTACTATTTTTTTATTAAATATAAATTTGATAAAAAAGTATTAAAAATTATTTCCAATCATTTTATCAAATATTCATTACATTAAGGGATACATATATATTTTTTTCATTAAATTGAAAATTTATCAAATCTTTCATAAAATTTGCAGTCAATAAAAATTAAAAAATATAAAGTACTGAATATGTTTGTTTCTTTTATCGAATTTGATAAAAAATAAAATTTGGACTTTTAAAAGATTGAAGTAGTTTAGCTGCTTTTAATGAAATTTTAGTATCAAATTTAGGGCCTCTTTGGTATATGGGTTGGGGCTAAATTAAGTCAATTAAATGACAAAATAGGATTACTTAGCGGATGCCTCTATTTAGGGGCACTTTGAGAAGAGGTTAAAAAAGTCAATTTTTTGGATTTTTAACTTTTTTATCCAAAAAAGTCAACTTTTTAACCTAAAAGAATCTAGTTTTTTATCAAAAAAATCACAAAAAAAAAAACAAAAAACCAGTTTTTTACTAATTTCCCAAAACACCAATTACACACCGTATTTTATCTTAAGGCATACCACTACTCAGTTCACACCTTTCATAATTTAAAAAAACATATTTTTTTCAACACACACCACAATGTTCCATTTTTGCTATTAGTTCCACACCACTTAGTACACACCTTAAATTCATACCAAAAAAAAAAAAAAACACAAAAAAAACCCTAACTCTTTTTCACGGCGACATAGTCGGCGGCGAAGGGCTGTTGGGGCTTTCAAATGTGCTCAGCGTCGATAGAGGTGAACTGGACAAAACCTAAGACTTCTGAGTCAACACAGATTACAAAATCACAACTCATTTTCACAGAATCAACACCTAAACCCAAAAGAAATCAAAAGCATACCTTGAGATTTTAAAAAGCAGAGGTCATTTTCTATGCTCTTTCTTGCAGAGTGAAACAAGCCAACCGGCAAGTCAACCTAGTGAGTAGGCCCTCCTCGTCGCTTTCAGTCTCGATTGAACCCAAGACAAATTCAACAGGCGAGTAAGAGCCAAAATCGTAGGGAAATACAAAGTTAGGGCCAAAAACAGAGTTAAGGCCATCTTTGTTGAAGTTTTCTTTGTCCATGAGTATGTCGTCGTCGGTTAGGAACTTCGAGGGAAGCCAAAACTCTCTGTTGTCGAGAGTGCGAGCAGCCATAGCAGCAAAACAACCCAAAAGAGAGGCTAATAGTGAAGAGATTGAGAGAAAGAAAGAGAGATCGCCGACGAAGGTTTGTGGTGGTGAGGATTCGCCCTGGAGAGAGGCAAAGAGGCAACGACGGTGAAATGGCGGCGGCTGCAACAATGGTGGCTAGGGTTAGGTTTAGGGTTTAGATGTTGTGTATTCAAATAAGGTGTGTATTGATATTCTTTTGTGGTCATTTTGGTCATTTTAGATAAGGTCATTATTGAAATAAAAAAATAACCAATTAATGGTGTGCTTAGAGATAAAACGTGGTGCATAAATAGAGACACCTTAACTTAGTCAATGATATAAAATGTCACAATCAAACTATAATTATTTTATTTTTTTATTACAACCATCAAATCAATAAAAAAAAATATCATTAAAAAAATTACTAAAAAAATTAAAAATTTATCTCAAACTGAATTTTTTTAGAAAGGCTAATATAGCTAAAAAGTCAAGTGCAAGGGTATGCAAACTTGCATTAGTTCTTGTAAAAATACATAAATTATCTTACAAAATCAAGAAACTTAAACACAAATTCACGTAAGTTAATATATAAAAATTTTAAAAATTACAATTTAGTATAAGTTTTCATAAATATACATAAGTCACTTTACAAAATTACGTAACTTAAACACAAATTCACATAAATTAACTTATAAAAATTTTAAAAATTATAAATTAATGTAAAGTTTCATAAATATACGTTAATTATCCCATAAAATCACGTAACTTAACACAAATATATATATATATATATATATAAATTAACCCATAAAATATGTTGTAAATTATTATAAAAATATATAAATAAATAACATAATAGGACTTTCACACTCGAAAATTATCCAAATCGTATTTTATCTATAAAAAAAGAAAAAAAAAGAAGAGGGATGAACGGAGGAAGAAGGGGTGAAGTTGAAAAGAACTCTAAGAAGAGGGGCACAACAGCACAGAGACCAAAGTTCAAATCCCATCGGGGGCCTTTCATTTGGACCAGGCGCAAAGTGAGAAACACACCCTCCACCACCACGACGAAGACGCGCTCTCTCTCTCTCTCTCTCTCTGATACACACCTTCTTCAAGTTCAGTGCAGTACCAGTGAACAGACGAAAGAAGTAGGGCCAATTTTGTCTCATCATCCCCGAAACCCTCCCTCCAACGATTTCACAGAATCTGGAACACAAGAAAATGGGGAGCTCGAAGGACGACTCGGCCACCGACGCCGACAACTCCGGCGGCAACCTCCCTGCCTCCAATTCCAGCATCTTCTCCGAAGGCGAGAAAGTCCTCGCTTATCATGGCCCTCGCATCTACGAAGCCAAGGTATCCATTTTCTGTTCGACTTTCTTTTCCTTTGCAATTTTACTTTGTGTGTTTTCATGGAATTGTTGATTGGGGAAAATTACGCAGCGATTTGTATCATCAATTATCGTCAAGTCAATTAAGGGTTTGAGGTTCATCTCCAGCGCTTAATTTTTATATAGTAAAAACTTTATTTGATGTGAAGCACTCCATTGGACAAACTCAGATTTAAGCATAAATTTGAGTAAAAGCTTTAGCGTTGGCAAAGTTGTAAATTTGAAATATGCTAAATGGTCTTGAAAAGTTTGAGTGTAAAAAAGGATAAAACTTTGATATAAGCTTGTGTTGTGTGAAGGAGTGGAGAGGTTTTTGAGTATTTTTATCCAAATTTAAATTTAATATAGGTTTGAGTCAAGGTTTGGAGATGGTATTAGGTTTGTTTTACTTATTTTACAAATAAGGGAAATTTAAATCATTCTCCTACTTTTTCCTTTCCTTTCCTTTCCTTTCCACATAACCAATCAACTTGGAAGGGAAACACCATCCTTTTTTTAACGCACTTTCATTCGCTCTCCTGATTTTTTTCCTCCTGTTTTCCTTCGTTGTATAAAGTTGAAATCCTGTGGTATATTGTGTCATTGTCTTAGTTTTTAAGATTATAAAACTCAGTTCTGTTTAATCAGTTGTTAAGATCCTTGAATTCACTGTCTTACCCATTGCAAGGTAGCATGTGTTTGTTATTAATACTACTCTGTTTGGTTCATGGGTTTCGTCCCATCCTGAATATAATTGATTGTGAATCATGAATTGAAGAAGATAAATTCAGCATAGTTTCTTGGGTACTAGGAAATGGACTTTCACCTAGTGATATCTGTAACAAGGCTTCGACTTGGCTGATCAAAAAGTAAGGCTTTAACTTGACTGCGGATACCACTTAATGATTTTGTTTCTGTTCCCAAAAGTTGGACAGTTTTTGCATTCCCCCTTCTCCTGTTGTGATTAGTTGTATCTAACTACTTTTCTAGAGTGATTTTTGACTCTTGACTATAAATCATGTTTTCACCTGTCTAGTGAAAATAAAATATTTTGCATTTAATACACTGCTGAAATATACCCGAAGGTTTCCTTTGAATTAATAGTTTGAAAATGCTACTTTGTGTATTTTTAGTCTGTCAGGCTAGTATAATGTTTTTCTAACATGGTTATTAAAATCGCAATCTGGATTGTAGGATCGTACGATCCTACATTGTTAAAACGATACAGATTGTTGTAGGATTGGTGTAATAACAGGATCGCAAGTAGTATTGTGTAGGATCATAGGTAGGATTGTAGATTTTGTGATTTTTCATCTTATTTTTAATATGTATCATTCTAATTTGTATTTTTTTCTTCGTAGGTAGAATTGTAGATTTTGTGATTTTTCATCTTATTTTAAGAATGCATCATTCTAATTTGTATTTTTCTCTTATTTTTAATAGAAAGTAGGATCTTACGATCCTCGATCCAATCCACGAGACGTTCTCACCGATCCTACCTAGGATCCTGATTTTAACAACCTTGCTTTCTAAATTGTCATTTTATTTTCAATGTAATCAACATACTTGTAATTAGGACTAGTAAGTTACATTTGAATTTTATCCATTAGGATGTGAACATGCATTTATGAACTTCATTTTTTGGCCAGCCCATTCTTTTATCAGTTTCTGTATGATGCTTAATGAGCGGAAGGTGTTTGCATGCCCGTGGGTTGTGGATTCAGTTTTGAGGTTGCTGAAAACAGGATTTTGTCTCGCATCAGTGCAATAGAATTGCCATACTAATCATACCTTATATTTACCTTCCGCTCCAATTTGAATTGCTTGTATAAACTCCGTTCTACTAAATGTACTTTTTAATGCTCATAAAAAAAGGAAAAAACCTTGTTTAATATCATGACATAGCATATTTTTGGTAATGGCCATAACTAAATCCACTGCATTTTTTTTTTGGGAAGGTTCAAAAAGCCGAGTTTCGAAAGAAGGAATGGAGATACTTTGTTCATTATCTTGTAAGTTTGGTTATTGGTTTTTCTTTTACCCTTTACTTCCATTACCAATGCATGGTATTTGTGTAAGATATTTCTTTCAGTAACTAAATGCTATTAACCTCATAGATTTTTAGCTTCACAAATTTGGTTAATATGGTAGGATAAATAACGTACTTTTTGTGTATTAACATCTATTGATAATACACTTTTATGTTTTGCAGGGCTGGAATAAAAAGTGAGTATGCATTCTCTTCCCACCTTCCCAGTTGGTTTTCCTTGTCCCAATCTTAGGGTTCTAAAACTGGTCCTCTTCTTTCTTTTCATCATCTTCTTAGGTCTTCTATTTTACCTTTTTGTTTATTTATTTTTATTATTTGCTGGTTGGACACCACCTCTCTCTTCAACTTTCCATAGAAATCCTAATTCCTAACAGGCCAACAATACTGTATTAGTTATGCATGATTTGGGATTAATATGCCATATTTTTCTGAACACTGAACTAACAGTTGAAATTATGATAGAAAGAGTGAGTGGTTGTGTACTATATTGGTTCAATAATGACATATAATCCATTTGACTTCATCAAAAAGATGTTGATGTAAAGTTTGTATTTGAATTTTGTCAATCTTCAAAAGGTGAAGAGAAATAGTTACTAAAGCTTGGATATCTTGCCAACAGTTGGGATGAATGGGTAGGCATGGACCGGCTGATGGAACTTACTGAAGATAATGTCTTGAAGCAGCAAGCCCTTGACAAAAAGCAGGGTGTAGACAAGAATTCAAAATCAGGGCGTTCGGCACAAACTAAGCCAAAGGCCTCATCTGGTAGTTCTATTCTTCTTTGACGTAACAATGGTTGCTTAGGAGCTCAAATTGCAGTTCTTACATTGCTTATTTGCATCTGATTTTTCTGTGTGCCTGTGTGTGAGTGTGCATATCTATCTGTGTTTGTGTATAGCCCATCTACCCATACTGTTGACTATAAAAGATTTTTTTCCTCCAGTATAACCTATAAAATAACTTTTGTGGTACTGTCATGTTGGACCTTTTCTACCCTCTTTACCTTTCTTTTGTTATTAATTTTTGTTCTTTTTTTTTTCTTCCCGTCTGTATATCATTTCATCAACATATAAAAGAATGGATCAAGAAGTTTTGTTTGACCACCATGTGTTTGATGGAATCTATGGGAGGCCATTCTACATCAATGGTGTGATATGATAAGGATAAAAATAGAATGCTTGGATTCATGAAATTGTAGAAGTTGCATCGATTGGAGATAAAATATGATCAAACTAGCAAATGTGGTTTGGATATGTGCAACAAAACCATAAAATACACCATAAGGAAATGGATGCACTCCATATTGAGTGTAATGCAACGGGGGAAGACATAAACTAATCAGGGCTTAGATAATATGTTAGCATAGTGGCTAGACAGGTTTCATGTAGTTGATCATAAATTGTTGGGGTTAAAGCTCGGTGGAGTTGAGTACCAACATGCTTGTGCAAGCAGAGGCACCAATGGAGATAGATAGAGTTATAACGATTAGCTTAGACAAACTGGCTATGACGTAAGGTATGATTTCAAAGAGTCTCCGTATTAAGATGGCCATCTAGAATCTAGAGTGGCATTACTAAAAGTTTTAATTACACTAGTGATTTTTTATGTTGTGAATTTTGCTTATAGAAAAAGAATTATGTTGTGAATTTTCTCATTGGATAAGTTGTTCCAATGATATATTGACACCCTTGGATGACCATCATCATGACACCATTGAATTTGGAGCTTTCCCGTTATCTAACTTGTACTCCGCAAATTGTACTTCTGCAAAGTCAAATATGTTAGTTGTATAGGAAACTTGTGAATTTGTGCCTTTTCATTGTATCACTAGTAGGATGAATGGATGTTTAATCAGCATTCATCCAGAAACCATCTTGTCACTCAGTTCCCAATTCCCTTATCTTCTTTCTGAAGTGGCATGTAGCAAATCTGACTTTTATATTCGGCATTTTCTTATCATTTTATCTGTTGATATCATTGATCTTTTAAATGAATTTGCAGAGGCAAAAGTGGATAAAGAGGATACGAAGAACAATGGTAGGGAAATTTTCTTCAGTTTGTTTTGTTTAAACTTCAACTAATTATTGTTTCCCTCAATAGTTGCATTATTATGCTTTATTGTCTGCCACAACCTTCATGATTATCATCCTTGTTGTCATCATCATTGTGGTTATGGGAATTGGACCTGCATTGACCTCCGTTTCAACTTAGGC
This sequence comes from Camellia sinensis, assembly GCF_055761805.1. NCBI lineage: Eukaryota > Viridiplantae > Streptophyta > Magnoliopsida > Ericales > Theaceae > Camellia > Camellia sinensis. Next base: position 217,900,959 of record NC_138961.1, read on the forward strand.
TAAGTTTGGGAAGTGTAAAAAAAAGCCAAAAAGTCAAAAAGTTACTCAAAAAGTTAAAAAGTTATCACTATTCACCAAAAGTCAAAAATTACGGATGCACAACTCTCAATCCTAATTTTCCCTTACACACTAATTTATACAATTTTTTAATACACATTTTTCCATAAAAAGTCAAAAAGTTAACCCAAACATCCATATTTTTTCCCTCAACTTTTTAGTCTAAAAAGACAAAAAATGCACTTATTTAGGACACCCTAAACAACCCTTTAGTGATGGTCTAACCACTTCAAATGCTGGTTGAGTTGGCTGAACAGTCCAGTTTATGAATGACTGATATATTGAAAATTATATAATGCTACTCGAAGATATCTGCTATGTTTTTATTTTATAGTTTTGGATGTAAAGCAGGTAAGTCTGGTGCGAATAAGTTACACGACTGGTTTGACTGGTTGGATTGCTGGTTCACTGGTCCAAGTAGCCAGCCTAGGGTCAGGTTTTGATAAGCATTATTTGCAGCTGTTCCTTTTCTTTAGACATTAATTACTTTGTTTTCAGGCTATATTCTCAAGAAGGGGTCGATACAAACTCCCACTATTGATGCCGATGCCTATTCTCTCTTGGTGAAACTTAGAAAAAAAAATTTCATTTGTTTTAGATAAAATGTAATTGTTGAATAGTTTTGCATTTTTCTCTTTTTCTGGAAATAGAGTAAGCTAACTGCTAACATTTAATTGGCTCAGTTGATTATCTCTGCTGTGATTTATACCCTTCCGATGTTTATAATGGCAATAGTATTGTAGTTGTACCTAATAGTCATGTGTAATTATTTACCCAGTTAAATGAAAGTAGTTTGCATACAATATGTTGTTGATAATGTGGAAGCATATAATTTCAATAGTGTGTTAAACTTGGATTAATACCATTACAGTTGTTCTATTTTTGTACTTTTTAAAAATTGCACTTTACATAAATATTAAATCGTACAAGACCTGGAGATATATTTTTGGGAATTCTTCATGTACGTTATCCATGATAATAAATGATACTTGTTTTCTTCTAATACCATTAGTGTGTTTTGGTTGAAGTTAAATGATTGAGTTATTTGTCTGTTCGGTCTTCTACATCAGTCTCCTTATGGTGCTATTTGTGCATGCATATTTATAAGTCACAGAGAATAGTTCTGAAATGAGGGAATGTGTGCTTCACTGTTTCTGCATATTTACTTAGTCTAGGCAAATTTTATTTACTGATTTAATAAACTCAACCTCAAAAAAAGATGATATAGAGACAAAATGTTGAGCCTAGCAGATGTCAGTTGGGCAATATTTTTCTTGTTAAGAAACTATTTGTATTTGAGTGAAATTGTATTCTCCTTAAAATATTTGTTATTATCAGGAGGCCTCTACTCTGATTAGAAGACTGCTTTTAGTGAATATGATATGGAAGAAGGATTGAAGCACATTAAAACATCTCTGTAGATGTGAAAGTTGAATTTGCAGATTGTACATATGTAAACAGTAGAATGTACAGGAGGAAAGTGAGGCATAATTTCTTGTTGGAAAATGCTAAAAACAATCCGTAGGGCTGTTGTTAGTGTTGGAAAATTTGTAAAAAATGTATAAAAATATGTAAAATTATTTTGGGATATGTGAAAAGTGTATTGGGATTATAAATATTTTGACATTTTGTGTTTCTTAAAGACAGCCCTTAGGGCTGTCATTATTAGGACCCTTTCCTGTTATAAGCCTAAAAGAAGTGTTTATACTTGAGCCAGTCTTAAATCCTTGTGTTCATGTGGTCATATCCCCAAATCTGAGGGTCCATGGCTCCACACTTTTCAGTTCTGAGAATCCCTTGTATCTGAAGCATCTAACCTTTGAGAATCACCCCAAAGTGCAGTGTATTGCCTTGAAAAGGAATTATTGTACTCTTCATATATTATTCTATTATCTGCTACTAGTTATTAGAAGTTGGAAGTGAGGGAGTAAATGCCCAAGCTATACAGTCCGAGGTGCAAAAACAGTTAGTGCTTGATATACATTGTTTGGCCCATTCACCTACAAGTTTTGCAGTAGAGTGGTTGTGTAGGTAGGGTATAGCATAGGCCCAGCTCGATATATCAGGCTGTGGTACGTCCCTCACTTTCATAACGGCTCAAGTTTTTGGGCCTAGTGATTCACCTATCGCATTCACATTGTGAAACACTTCTATGTTGGTAAACAACTTAACTATCATCCATTCAAACATGGTTACATTTCCATTTTTCTTTTCTTTTTCCTATGGAAATCTTTTTGGTTACTTTGGTTGTTCTTGGCTTTACCTTATTGACATCGTTTGTTATTTTCCATACTGCTGTTAAATTTAATTTTATGCAAGCATTGGATGTTGCCCCTTAATTTCATGCAATCACATTACATATATGTAAGTTTGAATGTTGTGGCTGCCATTGCTTTTTTGGAGTCTATCTTTCCAAGTGGTTATTCTAGAAAGACATGCTTTAACTAAATTTAGTTTTTATTTGGATATATATATATATATATATTTTGGGAGAGGTAAGTTATTTGGATATTTGGATATTATTGCAGTAGCTAAAGGGAAGAAGCGAAAGATTGACTCAGGCGTTGAGGTCTGCTTCGATATGTTATTGCATATTGTACATCTGTACTTTACTTGAATATTTATGCTTTGCTTTTCATCTTTTACTAGTTTAAGGGAAATTGTATGCAAATTTTTGGTAAAACTCATGGAATATGGTTGCTTGGCTGCTAATGCTATTCCAGCCAATGTACCTTAGCTTTGAACTGTTATTTGTTCATTGAATGGGAAGGTGGTGAATAAATCCAAGTGCTCTCTTAGGCTTTCTAGAAATATTTTTGAAGTAGAAAGTTCACATGTGGAGATTCAATGGATTGTGTTTGCAGTATTGTTACCATTTTGAAAATGAGCAAGTCTTGCTTTTGTAATCACTTTTTTTTCTCTGAATTTTTATTCTTCAAAATGTACACACACACACACACACAGACATGCTCTCTCTCTCTCTCTCTCTCAAATACTCTGTTATCAGAATCTTACAATTCGCGATTCGATTCACAATTTTTACAAAATTGATACAAATTTATGGGTGAATCTATTTTGGAAGTGAATCTCTAGTGAATTGCACGATTCACAATCGATGCACGATTCACAATCGATTCACGATTCTATTCACTTTTTACGATTCATGCAATTTTTGAAATTATTGTGTTCGACATATTTTCGACTCTTTTTTTCTCCATCTTTTTAGTGAAAATGACATAATACAGTTTCTAATAGCGTTTTGTAAGAATTTATGTAATTTATGTATTATTGATTTATTGATAGATATTGATTCTGTTACAATTGATTGATTATATAGATGTAGGTTAGGTGGTGGTAGGTGAGGAGTAGGTGAGTGTAGTAGGTGAGTGTGTGGTAGGTGATGGTAAGTGTGTGGTAGGTGATGGTAAATTCTAACAGCCCCCCGCAAACTCAAGGAGGATAGAAACTAACCAACTTGAGTTTGAAGAGAGGAACAAAACAAGAAAAATACATAAAAATAAAAAAGGATAGGAGACACTGTATGGTCGTGTCAGACCGTTGGTGAAGACACTGAAAGGTGGTGTCATAACGTGGTAGAGGACACTGTATGGTGGTGTCATAACGTTGTAGAGGACACTGTATGGGGGTGTCATAACGGTGTAGAGGACACTGGATGGCGGTGTCAGACCGATGTAGAAGACAGTTTATGGGGTCATGTCGGATCGTTGTAGAAGACAGTTTATGGGGTCATGTCGGACCGTTGTAGAAGACAGTTTATGGGGTTATGTCGGACCGTTGTAGCAGACAATGTTGTGACAGTTGTTGTGACAGTTTACGGAGTCTTGCTGGACCTTTGTAGAAACTAACCGGAATCTATGTCGGGACAGTTTACAGAGTCTTGTCGGACCCATAAAGGAGCTAACCGGAATCACTGTCGGGACAGTTTACAGAGTCTTGTCGGACCCTTGTAGAAACTAACCGGAATCTATGTCGGGACAGTTTACAGAGTCTTGTCGGACCCATAAAGGAGCTAACCGGAATCAATGTCGGGACAGTTTACAGAGTCTTGTCGGACCCATTAAAAAGTCACACCCTCAAAAGGTGCGCCCAATTTTTCAAAAGGCGTGCCATCAAAAGGCGTGCCCAATTTATCAAAAGGTGTGCCGGACATGATGGCGAGGCACGTGAGTGTCTTGGTTGGCGTGCCCATTTGTCGGCTGGTGGCAAGAGGCGCGCGATGCGCGTGGCTGCCTCGGCTATAAGACGGAGGCTGAGGCTGAGGCAAAAAAACCTGCGAGAGATATTCTGAGAGAGATTTCTGAGAGAGATTCTGTAACACTCTGTTTTCTGAGAGATATTTCTGAGAGAGATACTGTGTAACACTCTGTTGCCTAGAAAATGGCTTCATCGTCTTCCCGCGGGCTGCTCACCCTCTTTCCCGACCTCAATGAGTCAACGAGAGAGAGAACTGGTGCGGTGGCACTGGAAACTCATCCAAGCGCCCCGGAGTTTGCTCCGTTGAACTTTCCGATGCGGTCGGTGGAGCAAAGAATGGCAGTGCAGTCGGATGTGGAGGCCAATCAGTATACTCTGAAGGCATGTGTGGAAAGCATGACGGCGGTCACAAACTTGTCGAACCGGCTGCAGAGTAGGACAAATGAGGTGCAGCATGTAAACTCCTAGCTGGCTCTGCTCCAACGCATGTATAAGGATGTGCGAGCAGAGATAAGCGTGCTAAGGGCAGAAAACAAGGAGCTGAAGCGGAAGGCCACCGTGATGTTCCGATTTGGAGGGCCGCCAGATGCTGCAGTGGAGGAGTATGGGGGAGTGAACGTGCTCGGTGGACGAGGAAGCAAGGAGACCGGACTGGCACGGGACACCCAAGATAAAAGTAAGAAGAAGAGACCTGCAGTAGAATAGAGAAGGGAAAAGAAAAATCCCACTGTGGGTATGGTTGTGTTGTTGTTTTTTTTTTTTTTTTTTTTGGTGTAAAATGGTGATCGGGGTGAGGCCCGATATGAATAAAATGAGTTTGGTTTATGATTTGGTTGTTTGTTTGTTTGTTTGTTTGTTTTTTTATTTATTTATTTATTTTTTTTATTTTTATTTTTATTTTATGTTTAAATAGATAGTGATAAAATAAATGAAATTATAAAATTAATGAGGAACAGGTTGGCAGAAGAAAAGTGTAAAAGAGATGATGGGAAAGAGTAAAAGAAATGGGGGAGAAATGATGAAAGAGGAGGTGCATGTGCGTGGTCAGTGTCTGCCACATTTTTATTAAAGTACTATTTCGACAAGCATATTTTGATGAAAGAGAGTGAGTCTGTTTGTGCCGTGAGTGAGTGTGGATGTATCAGTGTGATGATTAAAAAAAAACAAACTGTTGGTGTTAGAAATCCCGTGGGTGTGTGTGAGTGTGGGTCACAAGAAAAAGAGGGATAGAGAGAGAGGTTGATGCCGAGAGGTCCACAGAGAGAAGTTGATTTTTCTTGAGTGGTGTTTGGGTCTCCACTTTTCTTGAGTGATGCTACTCAGCACATTCTGAAGCTCATCAGCAGAGATGGAACCATTCTTATCAATATCAAACACAGAAAACGCCTCTTTCAGATTCTCCAAAACCTCATTGGAATCGATGTCCTTGGTGTTGAGCTCGATGAACTCGTCCAAATCGATGACTCCATCGCCATCAGAATCGACCTCTCGGATCATGGTCTGGAGTTCGTCATCGGTGGCGAAGTAGCCGAGGCTGGAGAGGATGGAGCCGAGCTCGGAGGAGGAGATCTTGCCGTCACCATTGACGTCGAATTTGTTGAAGACTTGCTTGAGTTCTTCCTCGATGTGGGCGCGAGAGTTGAGGGAAGAAGAGCGAGAGATGGCATGGGGTTGTTGTCCATTGTGGAGGACAAACATCAGATCGAGGATTGCGACGGCCCTGAGCTTGGAGTCGTCCAAATCGCACTTGGTGGAAACGTCAACGCTGCGGACAACATCGAGAAGCTTGTGGCATCCTTCAGGTATGAAGACAGCGACGAAGAGAGAGAGGCCGGTCTGAAGCACCCAGAGTCCCTGAAGGCAGAGGGAAACCCCAAGGGCGAGGTCGGCGACGAAGAGCCTGGGGTGGCAGGATGAGGGTGTGTTGCTCATCGGAGATGTACTAGTGCTAGTGGATAAACGCAACCAGTAGAGCTGTCTTTGAGTGAAATTGAGAAGAAGATGATGGTGGGATGAAAAGGTTGGCGCCGGTGACGGCGATGCACCAGCGACGGCGAATCACGACGGTGATGGTTGGTGGTACAGGAGGGACGGCAGCATCGCTGGAGGAGCGACGTGATGAGGACAGTGTACAGTGGCGGAGCTTTGTTGGAGAAAAAACAAGCTGGGTTTTGCCCCAGAAAAGAGAGTTGCCGAGAGAGAGAGCAGCGGAGTGAAGGTATGGGTAGAGGTCCGGCGGGCGGCCAAGGCGAGGCTGCCGCCCGCCGGTGAAGCAGAATTATTAGCTTCTCAACCTTGCTCTGATACCATGTAAGAATTTATGTAATTTATGTATTATTGATTTATTGATAGATATTGATTCTGTTACAATTGATTGATTATATAGATGTAGGTTAGGTGGTGGTAGGTGAGGAGTAGGTGAGTGTAGTAGGTGAGTGTGTGGTAGGTGATGGTAAGTGTGTGGTAGGTGATGGTAAATTCTAACACGTTTAATACCAAAATAACCAACATATATACATGATTTGTTATTATTTTAGTGATCTTGGAATTTTTAATAGGATTCAATCAGATTTAGTCAGACCCAACATATTTTTAACCTTTCTTCTCATTTTTTTTCCCTTTAAAAAAGTATGATATATCTTCTAAAGATGTTTAAGATTAAAGTTACACTATGAATTATCTATTGCTATTTTATTAAATTAAATGTAATTGAATATTACATGTGTAAGATTAGTTATACCTTTTAAAATGTTTTAGGTTTTAAAATAAAGGATTCAAAATAATTCTTTCTTATTATTTGCTTACTGTTACTTAGAAACGTATATATGCTCATTGTCCAAATATCAATATCGTTGATAATTATTGTTACTTTGGAAATTGATAGTTTGTCTATTTAGTTATTATCTTTATTAAGGCCAAGTTTGGCAACCCAAAAATAATTCATGTTTTTATCTTTTTTTCATCACATTACCTCTCTACTTTTCTGTACATCTTTTCGTAAAAAGACAAAAAGTGCACTTATTTAGGTCATCCCAAACAACTCCTAGGATGATTAATAAGAAATATCTAAAAAAAAAGAAAAGAAAGTAAGATGGTAATTTTACATAGGAACTTTTGTTAACTTCTTACCTATTAAACTACGTGATTATCATTTAAAATAATATTTTTATTGATTTAAGTCAAAATATTTCATATTTATAAGATGTATTTAATATCTAAATGTGTAGATATATGTTTTTAAGTAATTTAGAAAAAGTGACCGAATCTTTACTATTCACGGTTCGATTCAATTCAATTCGCGATTCAGTACGAGGCCGTTTCAATTCACGAAATGAATCCCAATTTGACAACTATGCTCAAATACAGTACCTATGTTGGAATTTTTCTTCTTTTCCCATGTTTGTTGACTAAGCTTTCTTTTGATATTGATGGGCAAAGTGTGGGTTCATTGTTGATTGTTGTTAGAAGGATAGTGCATCTGTGGAAAAGCTTGTCAAGGTCCAGATTCCATCAACGTTGAAGAAACAACTAGTTGATGACTGGGAATTCATTACGCAGAAGGATAAGGTTTTCATTTCTTCCTTATTGCTATTCCAATTCATGATGCTTGAATATAAATTTTGTTCTGATGGAGTTAATGTGGAAGCAGTAGTAGTAGTACAATAAAATTAGCATTGTTTTATTTGTAGAGTCATTAGTTTTTTTTTTCTTCTTCTGTTTGTGAACTAGAATATGTACTGCATTCCATACTAATATTGTAATCGGATCACCCTCTGATATATGGTTCTCCGTTTTTGATAGATTAATTGTTTCATGCTCATTTGCAGAATTAGTTCAGAACTGCATAACATCCAGTTGATTACATAAACACTATTTATTGGTGATTTTTTGTGCAGCTCGTTAAACTTCCGCGTTCTCCTAATGTTGATGATATATTGACGAAGTACCTTGAATACAGGTCAAAGAAGGATGGCAAGTAAGTGTATTAATGCCCCGTTTGAATTGCATAAAATCATTGTTAACCTGATTGCTATGATCTTTTGTCTTTTCTTGCTTGTGCTTGAAAATTTGAATTCCTCCTGTTCTAGTTATTTCCACTAGAACATTGTTTTCTATCTTTACTCCATATGTAAATGTTTGGACTGAGTTGTATGTTTTTCGCATTTACAATATGAGACATGTCACTTTGTGATATCTATGCCTTGTAAATAACCATAATGGTTTGACTTGACGTACAGCCATCGGGGTCTTTTAACTATGTTTTCAAACATACATAAATATATATTGGAAAAAAAATTCAGAAATATATAAATAAATTGATTGCTTGTGTCTTTCTCTTGAATGCATAGATGTGGAATGTGTTAACAAAAACCATAAGTTCTTTTTAGATGTGGGTTTTATGGTAGTGTTGTTTTGAGTTAATTTTGCATAACCAAACCTTATGGAGGTGGTAAAATAATAGAAATCACCATTCTGTAGGTCTTTGAATGAGTTTGATTTATAGAGTATCTTAGTTCATGGTGATGATGAATTGCCTGTACAGTATTTTTCTTATAGTTGAGCTAACCTTGGACTAGCTAGGTCTTATGGCACCTTTGTTTTTACCATGTTTTGCTTGCATGTAGGATGACTGATTCAGTAGGGGAAATATTGAATGGATTACGGTGTTACTTCGACAAAGCATTGCCAGTTATTCTTCTATACAAAAAGGAGCGGCAACAGTATCATGAAGCAGTTGCAGATGATGTCTCTCCGTCAAGTATATATGGTGCTGAACATCTACTCCGTCTCTTCGGTATGCTCATCCATAAATGTGGATTTCAATGTGTGCAGATTTCAAGTTCATGTGTTTATGTAACATCTTATAGCATTTCTCTTCGCATTTATAGCAACTTGAGTTGAATTGAATTGCTTGGTTTTGTTTTGAAGTCAGAAAACCCTTTTTTTCCCTCTCAGATGTTTGCTTCTCAAATGTCTCCATGGTTTTGTATTTTACTGGTGTTTGCAGTTAAGTTGCCTGAGTTGTTGGCATATGTAAACATTGAAGAGGAGACGTTGGTCCGCTTGCAGCAGAAATTACTTGACTTTCTCAAGTATATACTCTATCCTTCACATTATACTGAATGCTCTTAAGAATTTAATGTTCTGAGTTCTGGAAATTAATAATAATAATAATAATAATAATAATAATAATAATAATAATAATTTTGTTGTTCTGTTTTTTCTATTGTTGATGATGCTGTTGTTTGTTGCCATGAATTATCTTGTTTCTTTAATCTAAAAGAATGCATTAGACATTATATATTAGGCAAAGTGACTTTGCTGCATCCAGAAGAAACTTCAGTATGAGAGCATTGTATACAAATTTGTCATTTACAATGCAATTCATAGGTTTTAAAGTGAACTTGATCTGAAAAGAGAGCTATGGAATTGAAGTTGGATAGCTAAAGTATAATTTTCAGTCTCATTCTATGTTCATAGGAAGATGATTAGTAAAACTATTCATTTAGGCTATGTTTGGATCTTGGATTTGTGAAGGAGAAGAAAATAAATGGGAAATGCAGTTACTTGAACATTTATTTTTTATGGGTAATTAAACAAAAAAAAAGAAAGTATATTGATTTTTTACTAGTGAAGTCTAATATGTACTCATTTTCCTCACCCAACCAGAAAATAGGGAGAATTTAGGTTCTTTGACTTGATTTTCTTTTCCTTCTAAAAATCCAAGTTCCAAACACAATATTAGTATTGCTCAAATTGATCATAAGTAGGCATTCTGCCTTGCACAGTTGTGTTTCTTTGTTTACTGTTTTTTAATCAAACCCCTCCTTATCTGTTTCATCTTATGTTTACAGAAGGAACCAATGCCACAAGTTCCTGCCTTTTCCTAGTAATAGCCACTCATAAATATTCATTGTTTTCGGGTTGACTGCTTGAAGATGTGAACTTATGTGCTTAATGAACTACAAGTCGATGATGTTACTGGATTAAATGGGCTTGAATTGTTTTCCTTCTCTGTTACGTCATGAAATGATTTTAATTTGTGAGAGAAGGAAACACTTATTCCCATTTTAATTTGATTTTTGTTTTTTTCCTTGTTTTAAGATGACAAACACAAACAGATGATTTCATTCCAAGGCCATTTAACAAAAATGTTTGTGTTTGTCATCTCAAAAAATGAAAAAAAGATGCCATTTCTATTTTCTTTTGTCTACAAATTGGTGAGTTTGACAGTAATGCAGAATATACATATGGAAGTGGGTAGTTTCATTTAAATATGTCATAATGCTTAACAATGCTCTTTGCTTTTATGCAGGTTTCTGCAGAAGAATCAGGGCACTTTCTTCCTTTCTGCTTATGATGCCTCTAAAGTTTCCGAAGGGAGTGGCAAGGGGAAAGATAATTGAGCAGCAACTCATTTTGTTCCACCAACAACGCGATCATACTTGCTACTGTCTCAAGGCAAAAGCATTTTGTAGAATTGCTTGACGGTGCTACTGGCTTGTCTAATTCTGTTTTGATGATCCAACTAGATAAATACTTCATTTGTTGTTGTACATTAGTTCATTCTTTTTGCTTTATAATTTGTTTTAGTTGACATTGATTCAGCGCTTTGTAGAATGAAGAGAACTACTTGGTGTATTAGCTAAGTGTTCTATACTTGTCTGTAAACATTTGGTGAGTTGTTTGTTATGCGTCCAATACATCATGAAGAAAAATTATCCAAACAGAAGGTTAACAAAATGCTTCAACTTGCAATGTTTAGATTGTTGAAATTGAATCACAGAATCAAGGTGAGATTGATTGGAGGTAGAGTGCATGGATTGGGAGTATAAGTTACCTTATATTTAATTAAGTTGAGTTGAGTGATGATTTGTGATCCTGATGCAAGAAATGAGACGATTTGAGAGTGAGGCCTGCACCATCTGTAATTTTAATTCTTTATAATAGAATAAAATTAGAGACTTATTATTTTCTATATTATGTTCACAATGAGTGCGTGGACTGTTTAATAGAAAATGGAGTATTTGTATAGGATTGTTTATAATTTGGTAGAGTTCACGCTAATACGATAGGCGGACCAATTTCTTTGTGTCTAATAATTGGACTGAGGATTTAATTAATTGGTAATGGGTTTCACTTCAGATTGAATTTGATGATTTGGATTGTTTAATACTTTTTGAATAGATTATTTGTGTATTAAATAACAATAATCATGTAATCAAATCATATGAAAATTTCGACTTATTATACCTTATTTAATCGAAAATGGGGGGACAATGTCTCAGCTGGATCCTTTTGCTAGAGGGAAGCCTATTTTCCACGGTATTGGGGTCTGGTTTGGAGCAGCGAACTTTCAATTATTGACGAGAAGCAAAAATGAGCACATATGTGGTGCGGATGGTGTAAATATGACAACACTAAACTGCAAGTCCATGTCAAAATATTAAGGTCCCACTATATTTCGGTCTGCTTAGGATAGTCCCGATAGAGAAAGTGAATATAGAGAAAAACCAGAGGTTGAAGCTGACTCAAATGAACCGAACCAGCTCGTAAAAAATTCTTCCCAACAATTTCCAGTCATCCATGGAAACTATTCGTCTCCAGGTCGGAATCACCAATTTCCGATCACTGAATCGCACAAGTAGAACCTGCAAAGAAGCCGATTCACTCCATCTCAAACCCTTTTTTACCACCAAAACCCTCTTCTCCAAACCCCTCTCTCCTCATTCTCTCACTCATCTCCGCCACTTCCATTGTCTCGCCAAAGCCACCGATCCTCACCACCACCATCATGATCACCACCACGGTCACAACCACCATCACCATCACCAGCACCAGCACCAGCACCAGCACGATCACGGTGGCCATGCCAAGCTGACTAGGGCACAGGAAGCGTTTCTTCGATTCGCCGAAACAATTAGGTGGACCGATTTAGCAGACTTCTTGCGGGAACACTTGGAGCTGTGCTGCTGTGCCATGGCTCTGTTTATCGCTGCCGCAGCTTGTCCCTACTTGCTTCCGAAGCCGGCTGTGAAGCCTCTGCAGCGTGTTTTCATTATCATTGCTTTCCCTCTCGTTGGGGTAGGAGTATTCTCTCCGAATTTTGCCTAATTTTGATTTTGGATTGATAAACTGATATAATTTCAAACTCAATTGGCCTGTATTTATGTATTGTTAAAGGTCTTAGGCTAAGTAGGACTAAGATAAAATATCTATATATATATATATATATATGGTGTAATTTTAGTGAAACTAAATAGGAATGAAGATAAAGAGCAAAATTTGATGGGTAAGGTGACAATTTTTGTTCTTTTGGGTCAGATTTGCCATGAAATTGGACTAGTATGAATGTAATGGAGGAATAGATCAAGATGAGTTTGATAGCCCTCATATTTACTTCTATTGCCATCTGGACTATGGTGTTATTGATCTTGGGCAGTATATTTTTTCATTGCATCTTTTTGGGTCTCTTTGCTGGCCTTTCAGACATACATCCTTAAAACACGAGATTTTCTTGTGAGCTTATCTAATTATCTTAGAGATTTCCTCTCCTGTATTTCATTTCTCAAAATCAGGCTAAATACAAGTTTTGTGATCGAATTATCCTGTTGCTTTATTAAGTAAACTTTGAAATAATATTTTATTGATGTCAGGTCTCTGCATCACTGGATTCTCTCATTGATATTACTGGTGGAAAAATAAACATTCATGTACTGATGGCTCTTGCAGCCTTTGCATCCATGTTTATGGGAAATCCATTGGAAGGAGGCTTGCTTCTTGCAATGTTTAATCTGGCTCATATTGGTAAATATGAAACCAGTTCAATGGCATATTTTTATTTTTATTTGATTTATTTAAAGGAGTAAATAAACTTTTGTCATGTAATATTTTACTATGGCTGCAGCTGAAGAGTATTTCACCAGCCGCTCAAAGATTGATGTTAAGGAGTTGAAAGAAAATTATCCAGATTTTGCTCTTGTGCTGGAAGTAAGCAATGAGAAATTGCCTAATTTCTCTGATTTGTCATACAAAAAAGTCCCTGTAAATAACTTAAAAGTGGGCTCATATATATTGGTCAAAGCTGGTGAGGTTTGTACTTGCAATTTCTTTGTTTTTAATTTTTTATATCAAACTTTATTGTTATAAACCTTGTTGACCTTGCCATGTTATTTGTTTTAGCTTTTTGCAAAGACCGTAATATTAAAGTCAATATTGGTTAAAGCACAGCACTGTCATTGTTCTGTTTCTGTGAGCCTATGCATTTTAAGCTGTTGAGACCTGCATGCTGTTGTTAGTAGCACCACCATGTTTGGTTGTTAGATAGGATGAGCTTGAGAATGTGCCAGAAATGGAGTAATAATAACACACAAGAAGTAGCAAATGTGTGATTATGTGATAGGCATGAACATAAGAATGCTTTTTTCTTTCTTTTCTATTCTCTTTTCAAATTTATTTGGGGGGTGGGGTGGGGTGGGGTTAGGGTTATCAATATAGATTGCTTCCCTACTTTTTCTGTCTTTTTGGGGGTGGTGGACACATGAGAGGCACCTGCTGATATGCATCAGATAAACAACTAGATTTCCCCACTTAGGTTGTTGACCCAAAGGGGGAACTGGAACTGGAAGTTTTAAACTCTTCCAAGCTGTTATACACATCAGAGTTAATGTTTCTCTCTACATTCTAAATTAAATTTCCTTGTGGTTTGACCATCATAAATATGACATCCCATTTTGTGACAATTAGATAACAGTCTAAAATAGTTTGTTTTGGTTTGAAAATTCTCTCTTAAATTTGTACCTAGACATGTTGTAATGCTAGATGTTGTTTTGTTCAGTCCGTACCTGTAGATTGTGAAGTTTTCCAAGGTAGATCAACAATTACCATCGAGCACTTGACTGGAGAAGTCAAACCAATGGAGAGGAAAGTTGGGGATTCTATTCCTGGTGGTGCAAGGAACCTGGATGGCATGATGATAGTGAAGGTATATGCTTTAACTTGTTTGAAACCTCTACTAGACTATTCAAAGATCTCATGATATTGATGAAGTATAAAAAATTTGAAGTGAGATTTCCTCACATGGACCTGAATATGCAGAATGGTATGGTCCAAATGAGTTTCTTCTGAAATTTCTGGAAACATAGATGACAGAAGTTTTCTTAGCTTGTTTTGCTTGCTTTTTATATTGAGCCAATAACTTTTCAATGTTTGTCATTATTAACTTGAATTCCCCCCCTTAATTTTCTTCATTCTCAAGTTCTTTTTCTTAGAATATAGAAAAGGGAATTCCAAAGTTTAACAAGCTGCACATGGTTCAAATAATCTGACAATCCTTATGTTTCCGAATATTTAGGGCATCGCCAACAGCCTGGCTAAATGGACCCCTTTAGCTTTTTTAAGCCTCCCCTCTTTCTAACCATTTAGCCATTTTAACATCTTAAGTTTTTGGATGAGATGCCCACTAATTTGGAAATCAAATTCAATCTCAGAAAGGTAACTTGGAATGACTTGTCATCTCTTAAATGCACCCAAATAATGGAACAAAATATAAACCGTATATCCATTCCACCTCTCAATTCCTGACACCCAAATGTATCCTCACTTCTTATTGTTTGGATGAGCCATAAAAAATTCTTTTCTTCATGGAATTTGATGGAAGATTGATGAATTGTTAACTACCGTCTCATTTGTTAGAGAGGGGAGTGACTTTATTATTATATACTCAACATGGCTAGACTCTCCTCCATATGTGGGCTAAACATGTGTGAGCATTATTATTATTGTTATTGTTATTGGGTAGGTGGTGAGGTTTGAACACATGATTTATTGTTTGCTCTGAAACCATAATGAATTTGTTAACCACCATCTCATCTAAAAGCTAAAGTTGTTAGAGAGATGGTTAACTTTATTATTTGTATCCTCAACAAAGATAAACGATGGATGTTTGTTTGTTATCAATTCATATTGATGAGTTATTGGTGGGGTAATTCCAGTTTGGTGTAATATGTGGTATTAAGTTGCTAGTGGTAGTGGCCATCATTGGTAGTGTTGTGAATGAGGATATGGTAGTGCTGATGGATTGCCCAAGGTGGTGATAAGTTAGTGTTGAAGAAGTGCAAGCAATGGTCTGCTTGCTGTTGGAACTGGTGGCATGGTGGTCTTGGCAGTCTCTTTGATATTGAATAGGGTGATATGTGTCTGATAAATTTATTGAACATCTATGTCTTTATGATAAATGGTAGGTACAAAGTTTTAGTGCTAAGGTGAATTTTTATTAAAAGGTGGCAGTGTAAAAATTCTTTTGTAAGAGGCACCTCTTCTTGCAACGTAACAGGCTATGTTACACGGATTCTTCAAAATAAATCAAATACCCGTGTCGGACACCCGACACTTAGACAAGGGTATGGGATATGTGTCGAATCTTTTTCAACGGACACTTCTTATATAATTGTACATAACACTATTATTATATGTGCATGTTGTTGTATAATTGCTAGAAATGTCTTTTTGACACTGTAGGTTACATATATCACCATTTTATCTCACATACTTTATTAAAAATATAAAATATGAAATTTTTTTACTGAGTCCGCGTACTCTTAAATTTATAGTTTGACGAGTCCGACCTCTAGATACATACCTGTACCCGACACCCGTATCCGAGTCCGCATAACATAGGTTACAGGTTGCTCTTCTGAGTTCTTATTGTCTCATGGCTGTAGATACTCTGTACCTATCCACCTGTTTTGGTTTCAGAACTCTACCTACATTCACGCATGTTATTCTCTCTGAAGGTGGCAATTGGGTGTTGCGGGCTGTAGTAGTGGGAGGAGTCATTGACAGTGACAATATGACATATGGGCAGTGGTTGTCAGATCATAAAAACTGGTGCTAATGATGGTTACAGTGGCCATGGTGGAGATGAAATTTTCAACTTGCAGACTTTTTGCAGTGATGGTGATGAAGGTGGTTGCTAGAAAATATGACTATGTGGTGAAGATGGAAATTAACTAGCACAGTTGCGGATCTTGCAAATAAGAAAAGAACAAATCAAGATTTTTGCAATTGGATAAGCTGCACCTAGGACCTTTGCAATGAATATTGTTGGGATTTCCTTTTCTTTATCTTTTATTGGTTATTTTCTCCCTTGCTTCCACATACAAGTGAGGAAAAAAAAATGATTGTTTCCAACATTCTTGTATACTATTCATGACGATGATATGGCTTCACATCACTCAGGCAAAAAAGACATGGAAAGAATCAATGCTGAGCAGGATTGTGCAATTGACCGAAAAAGCGCAACTAAGTAAACCAAAGCTTCAGAGGTGGCTGGATAAGTTTGGTGAGCACTACAGTAAAGTGGTTGTAGTTCTATCAGTTGCTGTTGCCTTCCTTGGGCCATTGCTTTTCAAGTGGCCATTCATTAGTACACCAGGTAATTTTAGAGGGTCTTTCTATATATGTTCTCCAGAATTCCTGTCACTGTTTCTGCTGCATTGCCTTTTTTGTATAATGTCAGTTGCCTTAGCTGGTGTTCACATTATTTGGCTAAAAGAGGATCTTTGACGACATATGGAATAATCATATTGGTTATTAGTTACTAGTGTTCATCATTGTTTGACAATTAGATCAATGTTTATTAGTTAACCCTCTATTTAGAAGCTCACAGTACTCGGCAAGGAAAAACAAGCACACAATATATAAGCTCCCATCACTCAACCCACACAGCATGTTTTCAACATACACCTTCATAGCCTCCTGTACCTGCAAAATGGATAAAGTATGGCTATATATGTAGTATGTTAGAAATAAACTGTAAGGGCAGTGACAGGTTGGTAATATAGATGTGCTCACATCCCTCAACCCACATTGGTTATACTTTATCTTCATTCCAGCAATCACTGAGCTACACAAGAAATAAAACATTAGAAAACACACACTCTTGCTCAGTTTCACTCAACCCACATTTACTGAACTCCCATTATATACAAAGAAAGCTCAAATAGCTATATCTCTGCTATTTTTATTGATGGCAGCCTCATAAAAGTTACTGTAAATTTGAAGTCTATTTTATCCAAGTATTCAGTAGGGAGAAATACTTAGTGAGATAATCGCTTGCTCAAAAAAAAAAAAAAAAAAACGCAGTGAGATTTATTTCAACCAATTTAACATCTAGATGTCCATACTCATTACACATTGGCGTGACATGTATTAATGAATATATTTATCCATCATTACGTATTGGCATTGCATGTTGTGTGAGCATCTTTCTTTCATGTTCTGTTATCAATGTCTTGCATGAATCTTTTACTAAATTCTTCTTAAGGGGAAAAAAAAAAAAGAAAGAAAAAGTTCTAAGGACATGCTATCTTTTATTTTTTGTACTGATTTAGTAATGACTCAGTCATGTAGTTTGCAGAGGATCAGTTTACAGAGCGCTGGGGCTCATGGTGGCAGCGTCACCTTGTGCATTGGCTGTAGCTCCTCTGGCATATGCTACTGCAATCAGCTCTTGTGCAAGAAAGGTATAAACCATTATAAAGCAATAAACCATGATCTTCATGAATAATATTGTCTCCTTTCTGTCTCTGTATGTCTCTCTCTGTGGCTGGGAGGCACGGCTGAGTCTTTTTTTTTTTTTTTTTTCTTGTAAGAGTATTGCTTCTGTTTTTGTTTTTGATTTTCTACTTGGGTCTTCTACTATTACGATGGTGTCTTTAGTTATTCTTTGTATATTGGAGAGGGGAAAAATGAAAGGACATCACCAAAGCATTGTCTTTTAAATTTCCTAAGAACACTAATGAAATATGATATTTATATCATTTACTGTTCTTCATAATTACTTCATATCTTAGGACAGTTAAAAATTGAAGAATTAAACAATTGAGTCCTCTGTTCAGTAGCTTATTTCTCTCCCTTGGTCCCTTTAATGTTTTTAGTTCCAGTTGTATTGTCTCCATTCTCCAGAAGGTTCCTTTTTAGTCTTGGACATATAGAAACTTCTTTATTGTTGGATTCTTATGACCCGGCAGCATGGTCAGAGAGAGGGAGGGAGGGAGAATCATTTCTCATGCTGAGTGTTCATTTTTGCTCACAGCCATTAACAAACTGATTGTTTGTAGGGGATATTGCTGAAAGGTGGACATGTACTAGATGCACTAGCTTCTTGCCACACTATTGCATTTGATAAAACCGGTACGTTGACAACAGGGGAGTTTATGTGCAAAGCAATTGAACCAATCCATGGGCACATGAAAAATGGAGAAAGGTTTGGTTCTTGCTGTGTTCCAAGTTGTGAAAAGGAAGCTCTTGCTGTGGCAGCTGCCATGGAGAAGGGTACCACTCACCCCATTGGAAGGTATTTTTGGTGAAACAGAAATACGTCTTTCTAGTTAATGTTCTCTCTTATCTGACTGTATATATTATATTACAATATTTTGGGGAAAAATGTTTCAAGATGACCTATGAGCTTGATTCCCACCACTAAGCGACCTCTGGATAAACCAGTGATTGATGTGGCTGAATTTTCTAATTTGCAATTTAACATTGCCCTTGTCTGGCATGATCCTGCCGGAGTGATGTAGAGTATAAGAAGCTCAAGGAAGGCTAAATTGAAAGAAGCAATGATATTTGAACATCGACATGATTTCATAGAGAAACTGAATTTTATGTAATTATGTTTATAGTATTATTAAAATATTATTTTATGATTATTTTTATATTTTGTAGGATTTTTAGGTCAAGGGTATTTTGGTAATTTTTGTTATTGTTGTCATGGATTGTAGCCGCCCATGGGTCATCTTGTGGTTCAAGTTATTTAATTAGGTTTTATTTATGTTTCTTATTTAGTCTTAAATTAGTTTAGAAGAAAGATATTATAATAGACTAACAGTTTCTTTTTTTGGTTATAGTTGGTTTAAGAAGTCTCCTACTTCTATATAAAATCATGTAATACCTATAATTCAATAGAGCTGATATTTTGTAAAAAGTTGACAGTTTTAAAGATTCTTTATGGGTTGTGTGATGCAATCAAACCCTAGGTGTGATGCCTAAGGAATTCTAGGAGTGATTCCTAGATCTATCTTCTTCTTCTTCTTCTTCTCTTTTTTTTTTTTTTTTTGTTTTGTTTTGTTTTTTTTTTTTGTTCTCCTTAAATTTCAGCACTTTCAGCCGACCCCATTTGATGGGACTTAAGGTTTGGTTTGATTTGGTTTCAGCACTTTCGCAGCCCCAGAACAGTCTTTACAGCGATGTCACTATTTGTCCTGCATCACGGAGTCTCTGATTTAGTTTATAAATACTGAACTAGCTAGAAAACTGTTTTAAATGATTAAATCATAAAGCTACTTATTATATTACTTTGTAAGCATAAACACCCTCTAGGTGTGTTCCCAACCCTATGTATCCCACTTCTGCTTTCCTTGTTTGACTAAAAGTTTATCCATTCTTATATTCTTCTACCATTGGGGGCTTTTCAGTGGACTTGGTAGCTATCAAAAACCACCTTTGAAATTGTTAAATTTACTGTGGTTGGTATTTTGTGTCCGGGGGGAGGGGGGAAATAATAAAGAAGAGAAAACTAGGGCTGTGTTTGGTGTGAGTTTCATATTTGAATGCTATGTTTGGTTTAATTTTCAAATTATGATTCCAAATCAATTTCAGAACACATTTTGAAAACATATTTGGTAAACTAGACAATTTTTGAATTTTTGGTCTACCTGGTCGTCTGCTTGGACATCCTTTTGGATGTCCAGCCGGTTGACTGGAACAACACTTTTTTTTTTTTTTTTTGTTGCAATTGCCAATCGCTACCTGTTATTTGAAAAAAAAAAAAAATTATATTTGTTTTTGACATTTTTTAAATACACAAATTTTTTTTTTTAGACCAAAATGACAAAAAATTTTTTTGAATTGAATTTTAAAAAGAGTTTGGTTATGAGCTTTGAATAGAATTTCAATAAAGTTTTGAGTTGCGTGTTTGGTTATGAGTTATAAGTTTTTGAATTCAGTTTTGAAAACTTTTTTCAAAACTCATAACCAAACAACTTTTCTCATTTCATATGTCTCATAAAAAATTCAAAACTCTTTTTAAAACTCATAACCAAACAGATTTTCTCTTTTCAAATCATAATTCCAAACTCACAATCTCAAAATACAATTCTATTCTCAAATCATAATTCTAAAACTCTACCAAACACTAAATAGAATTTCTGCTTCAAAGCAATTTTATAATTTTGTAATTTTTGGGAATGGAATTTATAATTTTCAGTGAACTTATTAAACATTTTTATAATTTTCTTGGCTGTGAGTGGAACTGCATTGACATCAATCCAATAATTGTACGATTTATAGAACAAAAAGACGATCTTGGATAGGTGAATATTTGAAGGACAAAGCCTCAGCAGTCCCTACAGTTCAATTAGAAGAACTAATAAGGTTTTCTGATGCATGAAATTAGTGAGATTTGATCACATGCATGTTCTACAATAACCATGCATTATACCTGGTAAACCTTCATGTATGCTATTTCAACAAGCATTGTTTCTAATTTGGCACCATCTGTAATTACAGATAAAGTTAATCTGAATATGGTCATTGGTTATTGACCCATTCATGCCATTTTGTATATCTACGGTGGATCCTTTTCATTCTTAAAAAAGGATGGTTTTGAGGTTAGCCTACCTTTTACACGGGGCTGCCTGCAGGGCATAATTTGCATACAGTTGTGTGCATGAAGCCTTATCATGCACCCTTGTTCTTTGTACTGATCATACTATAATTCCTTAAAAATCAATCTTGACTTATTTTTGTGTTTTGTCTACTATGGGGGAGAGAGAGGGAGAGAGAGAGTACTTGATCTAATCTAACTATGTGGCGAGAACCTTTGTCTTGATTAATCAGCAAGTATGCTTTATTTGGATATATGAACTTTTTTGAATGCAGTTAAATTTTTGTTTTTTGGTGCTAATTCGGTATTAATGTCATGGTTGGACTTGGACACAATATTTTGATCTTTAGTTTTATTTTTGAGAGTATTTACCACCTGTTATTTTGGTTGTTGCAGAGCTGTTGTGGATCATAGTGTAGGGCAAGACCTTCCTTCCGTTTCTGTTGAAAGTTTTGAGAATTTACCTGGTAGAGGTCTTTTTGCGACATTATCTAGTGTTGAGGTAGTCTCTTCCATACCAGCATAATACTGAGTTCCTATGTGGAGCAGCTACACTGATTATGTTAAACTTATTCCATTATTTAACAAATATAATTTTGCTTTAGGTATTGTATTTCTTTCATTTTCTGTAGAGTTTCTATTTAATCGTGCCTCTTTGTTGGAATTTGTTATGCCATGATGGATCAAGTAAATGCCAATACAAAGACACTTTGCCTAGTACATTGGTATATCACTCGGTCCAATTTTAATGAATAGTTGTCTCCTGAAGTGTCTCAGAGAAATTGATGATACTTTGATCGACTCTAATATGAATCACTTGCATAGTACGTTCTTGTGAGTCCCATGCAATGGGTTTGGTGTGACTGGCATTATGTTCTTTTCTTTTTCATAATTGGTTATATTGAAATTGTTCTGTAGGTCTTGGTGAAGCAGGCTTCTCTAATCATACCAATTTTTATCCATCACATTAGCCTGTTTAAAAGTTTGTTAGTAGTACTTGTTTCTTTGCTTCTTTGAGCAGATTGTACTGGAAGTTATGTGTTTTCTTAACGTTTCATACTGGTTTCCCATCATAACAGGGGATATAAGTCGACGTTCATTTTTATTCTGTTATAGGCAGGACTTGGAGCAGGTGAACCATTGAAAGCTTCACTTGGTTCTGTAGAGTTCGTCACTTCACTTTTTAGCTCTGAAGACGAATCAAAAAAGATTATGGAAGCAGTGAGCACCTCTTCTTATGGAATTCATTTTGTTCGGGCTGCTCTATCAGTCAATAATAAAAAGGTGAAATTCTTAGTTGTGTGAGAATAATGATGATGCTGGATGTTGTGACTTATACTTGAATGTGATTTCCATATGAGTTTCAGTCATAGTTCCATTTGTAAAAGGCAAAAAGTTTACTAGAAGATGGATAACTAAAAGTTGGATTATGCTTTATCCACTTCTTTAGAGATTTAAGCATGTTTCTCAATTGTCTTACTCTAGGATATACTTTATAAGACAGTTTGGAGACCATACTTTTCCATATTCCCACAATTTAACGTGCTTAATCAATACAAGTTGACAAACTTGTAAATGAACGTGTGAAGACAATTCTGTTAGTTATTTCCAGTTTGAAGACTGAATTTTTACTTATTCCCCACTTTCCCTTTGCCTATGATACAATTTTTCTCTCCCACACGTGCATTCATGTTCTAAAAGCCACCCTTCTAGTTACAAACACACACAAAAAAAATATATAAATAAATAAATAAATAACAGTGCACAGTTTGTGTTGGCCTGAGGCATGAAAAGAATGGTAGCGTGTGTGTGACAAATATTTTGCTAAATTTCACCTCAGACCACTTTACAAACCTTTGTGATGTATCGAATAGCTCAATAAAAATAATAGGCTTCGGAAACCTAAAACGAAGGCTTTGGGTCCTACAATCATCAAGAAGCCTTTTTGGTTCAAATGAAAACGTCCATGGTAGTGTTTAGGGTATTTATTTACATTTGTGCTAAATAGTATAATTCTAATCTTTTTTATTTGTGTTTTCTCTCTTTTAGGGGTTTATAATATATATATATATATTATAATTTTAGAATTTGCAGGACTTGGGTTGTTATATGGATCTATGGATGGTGTTTTTGGTCAAGTTATTAAATGGTTCCATTTTATATGTGGGTTTTATTAAAGTCTAAGATAGTCTTTTAGGTCAATGTTTCCTAGGTGGCCTATATATGTAATCTTCTAAGCAGTAAGAGTTGAATTATGGATTTGGATAATTGTGATTGTCTTTTGTACGTGTTTCTCTTCCCTTGTGAGAGTACACCCTTGATCTTTCTCTTTCTTCTCTCCACGAGAAAGCAAGGTACTATACTTGGGTTATTGTTCACAGCAGTAGAACAGTCTCAATTTCGTCCTCTAAACCCTTCCCTTTTAAGCCTAAATCAACACCAATCCCTTTCCTTGCCTTCAGCATTCAAATTAATACCAAAAGCCATAAATCATTGCTAACCAGAGTTTCCGGAATCACTTTTTTCTGAAAATCCTGCGTCTGCTGTTTTGGAAATCAGGCAAAAATCTCCAACATATTTGTCGACGAACACTAGAAACTTTCTTCTAACTTTTAGATCCCCTTGTAGGATGCCTAAATTCTAAGTTTCCTAAGCAGTCCTAGTCCTACATCACACTGGATGTAAAGTTTTAGAGCCAGTCCTCTCCCATAGATGGTTATTTACCATCAACCTTGCTCCAAACAATGGCAAATAAATAGCACAAAACCAATATTAGAAATACAAATAAAAATGTAAAAGTAAAACATGGAAGAAAATAAGAGCATTTTCTATTTGCTGATTAACTTCAGTCTCCATGGCATTAAAATAATGCCCATCAAAGTAATAAATTTGGTATTTTGACCATCCTAGTAGATAACAAAGGTTCATAAAAAAAAATGTGTGCAGGTAACACTGTTTCACTTTGAGGATAAGCCTCGATCTGGGGCTGTGGATGTCATACTGGCATTGCAAAGTGAAGCAAAGCTCCACGTAATCATGTTAACGGGTGACCATAATTCAAGTGCATGGAGAGTTGCAAATGCAGTTGGCATCAAGGAGGTTTATTGCAACTTGAAGCCTGAGGATAAGCTCAGTCATGTGACTAGTGTCTCAAGAGATACTGGTAAGATTTCTGATATACAACACTACTAAACGTTCAGGCTCACAAATTTTTTTTGTGTGGTTGTTTTGCGCTATGCTTTTAGCTTCTTCAGTATAAATATTGATTTATTTTAGATTGACAAAGTTTAGTGTCTAGTAAAGTTGTTACATTTGACTCTTCTGAAGTTCTGGAATCCAATCATTGCAGTTTGTCAAAGCAAACTCCCATTGATGCGTAGTTGGTAAAGAATTGTCTTTCATATATAGAGCACAAGGAATAAAGTGGCAATGAAAGGATATATGACAAGCATGAAAATACTGATACATTGACGAATATTTTCCTCAATGTATCACAGTGTTAAGTTTTTGAAAAATAATGATATTTGTCAATGGAAATATTGAGTGATAGAAAGTGTTATTGGAAAATGCTAATGCTGCTTTATTGAGTAAAAATATTGCAAGAAAACTTTTGATCTAGGCAACTCACAATTAGATGAACCAATTTTTAATTTTATTGCAGGGGGAGGGCTTATAATGGTTGGTGACGGTATCAACGATGCTCCAGCACTTGCTGCTGCTACTGTAGGTATTGTGCTGGCCCAACGTGCTAGTGCAACTGCTATAGCTGTGGCAGATGTGCTGTTGCTGCAGGACAATATTTCTGGTGTTCCATTTTGTATTGCTAAATCTCATCAAACAACTTCCCTGGTATTCAGTTCATTCTCTTTATTCTCCTCTACGATCCTTTTCCTTTGTTTTACTGATGCATGGACTGTCCTCTGCACAATCCATTTCTGTCTTGCTATTGGTCTTACATTCCTTTGTATTTGCAGGTCAAACAAAATGTCGCCCTTGCCTTATCTAGCATCTTTTTGGCCTCTCTTACATCAGTTTTGGGGTTTCTTCCGCTCTGGTTAACGGTACAAATAATTTAACAATTTAATTTCCAAACCCTTTTTTTTGTTATGCATGTGTTGTGATGGGAATTACACCAGATTCACGATTCTGTTGGCGATTCATGCATAGATCAATGTGAATCTATGGGTGGATCTATTTTAAGAATTCAATTAACGTTTTACAATTCATGTGATTCGTGAAACTATCGGGTTTTGATAGATTCAGACCCTTTTTGACTTGTGCATGATTTGTTATTTGGGTGATTAGAAGATTTAATAGGATCTGATTAGATTCATTCATACCCAACAAATTTTTAACCTTTTTCCACATTTTTTCCTCAGAAAATATTAAAATGCATCATCTAAGGATGTTTATGACTAAAGTGACTTGTACCCATGCATGGACAAAGAGAGGGCAGGCCCAGAGCGGGGGCCTTGGGCCCCTTGAAATTTTAATCAAGCTTGATAATAATATTTGGAAAATGATTCATAAATTGACTTTTTAATACAGATAATTTATCTAGAATGTTTTGACAGTGACGTTTTTTAAAATTATGAGACACAATGGTATGTAATGACCACAAAAGGCCACACCATTTTTATGAGATTTTAGTAAATTTTGATTATATAGTATTGCCCCTTTGTTTGATGGCTTTGTCACCATGGTTACGCAATTGTAAACTAATTGTAACTTACTGTCACATAAATGTCAAAATTTCCTTCAGTTCCATCACAAAGGTTGTTATAGCCAATGAACCCAACAACATGGGGAAACTGTTGGAATACTCTGGGTGCTAATTATTATGCCCTTTCTATATATATATAATTGTTTAACTTTGGCTTGTCATTTTACTTGTAACTGGTTTTAGATGTTTACTTACTAGAAGTTATTGTTTGATGTTTTGTCGTTGTTGACTGTTTTGAATTTGTGTTCAGCATGTAATAGAAACCAAATTGGCCCCTCAATTTGTTGTGGTGAATATGCACAGGTTCTTTTACATGAAGGTGGCACTCTTATTGTTTGTCTCAATTCTATCCGTGCTCTAAATGACCCAACATGGTCATGGAGGCAGAATCTTGTGGACATGGTTGATAAATTCAAATCCGTGATTATGTTTCGAAGGAGGCACAGTACCTGCCCCAGTACCATTGATGCTGCACCCCTGTAGCTGACACCATCTATGGTAGCCCTTTTAAGGTGTGATTTCTTTGTGCTCAAACAATGCTCTAATTCTGTAAGAGTGTAAATAGGATGAAAAACGTTAGATCCCGTGTAGGTTTTCAAGTGTATTTCGTGAATAATCATATTATTTGACTCACATAAAGTTTACTTGAGAATTTCAATGTAATTTTAGTACACAGAGTTTTGTTGATATTTGTTTTTTCCTTGGTATCTAATTTTCATTCCCTAATAATTACAGTTACAGTTTCAAATTTAGTTTGCTGGTATCTAAACTGCCCTTTGCTTTTTTCTTGAATTTCTCCTCCATTTACAACCTCAAAACTGGCATACCCACCTCTTTTGGCAGTTACCTCTTTTAACATTGTCAATCACCTTACCACACCACCCATGGCTAGTCACCACTCTCTTCACTTCTTTCTCTCTTCTCTCTCTGAAGACCGCAACTAAACCCACAATCACAACCATTATGAGAGAGAGAGAGAGAGAGAGAGAGAGAGAGAGAGAGAGAGAGAGAATGGTGATTGAGGCCACATGCTACCAACAGCTTCCGCACCATTGATTGCAACTGGTCCAAGATGGAGCTCAATTGCGTGCGGGCTGATCTGTTAGCAAAAGCTGTATGAACTGGTTTGAGAGGATGTGAATAGTTGAGCTGAGTTTTGGCCATGGAGATACAGTTGAGGCAATGGTAATTCTGTGGTGTGGGTGCCAAAAATTAGGTCTTGATTTTAGAGAGAATTAGGGGGGAGAAAGAGATGAAGGCTTGGTTGAGGTGCAGATGGTTTTAGAGAATCAATGGAGTGAAAATAGGACACCACCAGAGGTGGTTGAGCAAGGAGGCTGAGAGTGGTACCAGATGAGAGAGAGTGGAGGTTGAGAGTGGTGTTGTTTTGTTTGCTAAGGTGGCGGCAGCAATGGGTTGCCAAAGAGGACAAAGATGGTGATGGTTGGTCGTTTAAAGGAGATTAAGGGTAGTTCTTTTTTTTCTTTTTTCGTTTTTAAATTTTAAACTGAGATTATGGGTAGTAGTGGACATTAAGTGGTGGTGGTGTTTGTAAGTTGTAACCATGGAAATTGAAAGTGTGGTTTCTTGACGTGGGTGGTTTTGGGGTGTCAGCGAAGGAGGGAGAGAGAGAGAGAGAGAGAGAGGAAACTTCAGAGATTAGTGTCATTTATAATGTATTAAAAACTTTCTGAATGGAAAAACTATCAACGATTACTTTAGTCAACTGCAGGGGGTTTTAAATGTCTGGCCTTTGAACCAATTTTAGGACAAACCGTGTAGGGCAAAATTTGAATTACCCCTTGTGCTAATCTTAATGATTAAGTTCCGTTTTGATTGCTTCAAAAAAAGGTAGTCTACTTCTAGACGGAAGTACAGAAAGGCAGAGGGAAATTGGGAGGATTTGTGTGGTATGTGAAACACAGTAGTTTAATCAATACACGGAACACCCTAATTTGGTCTTCCTGTTGTTTGCTTTTTTTTTTTTTTTCTTCTAAAACTCAGTCGTTTTTATTTAAAAGAAGCACAAGGAGCCTTAGTAGAAGAGAGTAATTTAAAACAAAAAAGAAAAAAAAATAAAAATAAAGTGAGTTTGTGTAAAAAAGTTGACAGGTTGAAGTAAAAAATCCAATATTTCATATCGATGATCCAGCTTGTTAACTTTTTAGAACTCATTGAGAAGAAAATTTATGTAAAAAATCAAGGGGGAGACTTACGTGTAGGCCTTATAATACTTAATGACATTTTTATAAAATATTATTAAAAAAGTCACTAATTATTAATTTTCAATAACAGTTTAAAAAATTTATCATAAAAAAGTCATTAATTATAAATTTTAGCGACAGTTTAAAAAAAATTTCATAAAAAAAGTCACTAATTTTTAACTTTCAACAATTTGAAAAAGTTATCACATGGAAATGTCACTAATTATAAGTTTTAACAACAATTAATAATAATTATGAAAAAAATTCCTAATTGTCAATTTTTAACAATATATGCAAAAAAACGTTACAAAAAATTATTTTTAGCGATGATTTTATTAGGACTAACTTTCAATAAGACATAATGAGAATTAATTTTAACTATTAAGACTTATTGGTAGTTTATCCAAAATTAAGATGATTAGACTTCGATAGCTATATGTTTGAATCACATTTGTCTTTAAAAAATGAACGGTTATTCTTGAAATTATATTTTGTCGTTCATTTAAAAAAAAAATGTGATTCAATCATATAGCTAACGAAATCTAATTATCTTGATTTTTTATATGAATATTCTTCTTAACAAGTACTAAAAAGTGAATAGTTCGGATTACTGAGATTGAATTTACAATGGGTCAACTAAGTTCAAATGCTCTCTCAAGTTGGCTTGCGAATATAGGAGAAGTTAAACCCATTTAGGAGTCGTTTGGCAATGACTTTTTTAGTTAGTTTTTTGGTTTTTTTAACTTTTTTAGTTATTTAGGGTTGGTTTGAGATGTTCTAGAAAAGTACACTTTTTGACTTATTAACTTTTTTAGTTTTCTTGTTTGACTTTTTTGACTTTTTAATTTTGGAATGACAAAAATTGCCCTTAGTATAGAATAATGCTTTTTTGACTTTTTGTTTATAGATGGGATAGTTTGATACTTTTGTAACTTTTTTTTGTCTTTTTGTGATTATATAGCCAAAGATAAAAAGCAAACCAAGGCTTGGTTATCGTTTAGCAACAATTTTTTTTACCTAAATAAGTACAAAAAGACAAAATAAATTAAATAAGTTAGTATTTTATTTTTTCCTTCACAACCATCAACATTCAATCTTAAAAAAAAATTAAAAAAGTTTCTCCAATGAAACTTAATATATAGGGTGATGTACTTGTTTTAGAGATACTAAATTTAAATATTGATTTATCATATAAACCTACCAAAAATTTAGCGAAACAGAAGATTTGGGTGGGCCGTTGAGGCTTGAATCATACGTAAAATTTAAAAGAAAAAAATGAAGACGTGATTGGCAACCATATTCTGTCCCCAAAAGTCCAGAAAAATATACCAATAAATTTAAGAGATTGAAACCGCCCAAGTAATGCAGGATGTATGTTTCTTCTCAACTTCCATAACAACCTTAACCGTGAAGAATTCGTGGGTGTGGGGGTTCCAATTTCCTATTTGGTTACAAATCCTCTTCCACTCTTTTCTCTTGAAAACTGTTTAAAATGTTAATGTATTAGAAAATATTTATGCAGAATATTTAATCAATATGATGTGGTTATTGATATTTTTAAAATAAATTTTTTTGAAGATCCAATGTGTCATGTTATTTTGTATAAAATTTTTACTTGCATATTACTATAAAATTCGTCTTTTTTTTTTTTAAGTACATATAAAGCAATTATATTAAAATAGAAATAAATAACGTACATATCAAAAAAAGAAAGGTAAATTATGTAGATGGTTTTTATAGTTTACATGATGTGTTAATTTGGTCAATTTTGTTTTAATTTTGATCGATTTTATCCCTTAATTTAACGAATTGTATCATATTGATCAAATAAATAACGGTCATTAGGTTTGGTGGACGGAAACTCAAATAATGTATCAATTTGGTTTATGTAATTTACACGATGTGTCAATTTGGTCCCTATCAAAATCAAGTAAATTAAAATAACGGGGACCAAATTGATACAGCGTGTAAACTGCAGGTTTCAAATTAACACATCGTTTAAGTTTTCGTCCACCTAACCTAACAGCTGTTATTTATTGGACCAATATGACATAATCAATTAAATTAAAAGGGCTAAATCGAGCAAATTAAAACAGAGACCAAATTGACTCTCATATAAACTATAGGGACCATTTGCTTAATTTACCCAAACAAAAAAAATAAAAGACCCCAAGGACCAAACAAACAACCTCACAAAAATTACAAACGACAAAATACAAAGGTGCAAAAAATACAGTGATTCAAAAAAAAATTATTCACTTTGTTTGGTTCTGGTTTTCAGAAAATTCTACTTTTTTATTTCCTGTATTTTACTGTTTTCAATGAATTTTTTTAATATTTTAAGCAATTGTTTCTAATTTTTACACACCTAACATAAATACACTTAAAAAATATAATATTTATGAAAAAAAATCTTCAAAAAATACACTAAATACCAAAACATATGAAATTTTAGTATATTTTTTTGTATTTTTGTGTATTTACTAATTTTTTTAAATATTTTTTCACAAATATTTTACTATTTAGATATATCTAAGTAAGGTGCATCTAAAAAAGTAAAAAAAAAATTACTTAAATTTTAAAAATATTCATTAAAAACAAAAAAACAAAAAAACAAAAAACAAAAAACTTAATTTTCAGAAAATTAAATTTAGAAAACTAAAGCATAATACATTGATTGATTTTTACATAAATGTAATTTGAAAAAATAAGATCTATCGACGTTGTCCATGTTACCCAACTCCGCTATACTTTTAACACTGCTAAAAATTAGAGTCGATGAGAAAAAATACCCACGACAGTATAAAAGTCTTGTCCACCAAACCAAATGCACCAACTTACATTCCTGAAACATGAGCTCGAAACACGCTTAAGATAATATTTTTTTTGCCATTTGGGTATTAAAATGGAGTGGGGAGAGTAGAGTGGGTAGCTCAACTTGAACTTTGCTACACACCGATTTAAGGTTTAAAAGGACACTCCTTCCCCTTTCAAGGGCAAACCATCATAAATTTATCCAAAATTTGATGCAAAATTATGTAATGGTCATCAGTTGGTGCTCACTTAGGACTTGGCTTTTCTCTTATGGATTCAGTTTCACAATCTATTTTAATGAAGGTGATTTCCTGGTTGGATGTTTGCCCAAGATCAATGACTTGCAACCATTGTGTTAAAGAAATTATTGTTCCGGTTGCTTTTCAGCCCCATTAAGGTTCCTTCATCTTTTAAACTTATGCGTAAATTATTCTTTAAAAAAAT
Source organism: Camellia sinensis (assembly GCF_055761805.1). Lineage (NCBI taxonomy): Eukaryota > Viridiplantae > Streptophyta > Magnoliopsida > Ericales > Theaceae > Camellia > Camellia sinensis. The sequence goes on from NC_138961.1 coordinate 217,932,085, forward strand.
TAAATTTATTTGATAATTATAGGAAATAGACGATACATATAATTTTGAGAATTTACTACAAAAATAGATATAATGTTGCATCTTCGTTGTGTATGCAAGTTTTAAGAGAAGACGGTTGTATTGTTCCTAAAAAGCCTAAAGAATGATGTTATGTGATATTAAGTATATATCAATAAGGGTTCGTGAGAGCGTAAGCTTGGGATAGGACAATGAATTGTACCCATGTGTTCCCTTGTGTGTGCTTAACACGCATGTTATATTTGAAAGCGACAATGACTCCACACTTCGTATTTACCTTCTCTGACCATTTTTGGTCAAATTTTAAATCGATTAGAAGTTAATAATTAGGGGATACATACACTTGCATTTTTATATATAATGCAATTCCAAATTATGAGAGCTATACAATTAGCTTTTGGTTATCCAATTAACTCAAAATTTGACATGCTTAAAAGCATAACACGTAAAATTTACAGCAGGGATCCACTCACCAAAGAAGTTATAGGAGGGTGCAAGATAAAATTCCTTAACCTATGTACATTGTTAATGTATGCATATATATATATATATATATATATGTATTGATACCATAAATCTTAAACCGTTTTGTTTTGAATATCACACTCTGGTTGGTGTCTCTTTTTAAAATGAGTACAATTTTTTTTTTTTTTTTTTTTAAAGAAAGGAAAATGACTACTCACAAATGCTGTGAACAAATGAAGTCAAGCTAAGTAATAAGTTTTTGAAATTTAATTTAAAATTTCAATAAATTTTTAAATGTATTTAAATTTAATTTATTTATACCTGATAAATTGATTTTAAACAAGATTTTAATGAGCCAAATTGTACCCCAAAAATTTGGTTCATTTAGGGTGTGTTTATTTGGGCGGACTGGATAAGGTGAGATTGTAATTCACCGTAGTCTTGGAATACATTGTCCTCGAGTTATTTGGTTGGACTCAGGGTGGACCTAGGGCTAGGCACAGGTGGCTGCAGCCCAGCCCAAAATTTAAAAAATCTGTAAAAAAAAAAATTCCCAACCCAACCTAGCCCTGCCCCACCCCAAATAAGGGCTAATAATTTTTTTTGTTTGTTTTTTAAATAGGTAGCCCAAATACCAGCCTAATACTTATTCAAAAAAATAGATAGGCAACCCAATAGATTTGTATTTGTTTAAAGAATAAAGCTCCAAAACAATCCTCACATCTTCTAATAGATAGGCAGTGGCTCTCTCCATCGTCTCCAGTAGCTTGCAACAGCTCTACTTTCCTAACATTTTTGGCAAGTGTAATTAACCAACTATTTTATTTCGTTAGTTGAGAATGGATTTGATTAACAATGATTTTGAAATTTTGTCTTTATGCAACAAATATTATATTACTCTTAGTTTTTTTATGATGCTGTCTTGTTCAGTGTTCTATATTGCTCTTAGTTTTTAAACTTTGAAAGTGTTTTTTTGGACATATATAAAAATAATGAAAGCTTAAATAAAAATTATTGAGGATGTATATAAAAATCTTAATATTTAAAATTATTGCGAATATACTCTGGTTTAATATTAACTAGGGCTAATTTTTTTTGAAATATTTTTTAGGTTATAAATAATGGAACCTTCACATTCAAAAAAGAAAAAACCATTTTCTCATTCTATCAATCAAAATAGAAGTCTAGTAATATAACATCCAATATTGTTAAAATCTCATTTTCTAATGGGCAACCGCTTTCCATGCCTCAAGCAAATAAATCAAGTGAATTTGATTCAACTGTTATTGAACGAGATCCTGGTTTACGCTTGCAAATTTGTGAATATTCGGTTAATCAACGCAATGAGGTTAGATGAGCTCATATGAACTTGGGGCCTTATCAACCTAAACTAGTATCCCAGGTCCTCACTTGGAGAGCAGAATCGCGGATTTCAACATACTTGGTTTAAACAATTTTCTTGACTATAGTATTCTCTTTCAAAGGATAAAGCATATTGTTTTTCATGCTTTTTAAAAATTAATTTAGATTATGTAATCGATGAATTCGAATTTTTAAAGACTCGTCAAGTATAACTTAGTTAGATTGTTTCTAATCAATAAATTTAGATATTAATCTAAATTATATTATTAAATACTCTTTTTTCTTATGTGGTTATACTTAAAATATATTTTATAATTTTAGCTTAATAGTAGCCCACCCCATCGACAAATTCAGGGTTCGCCCTTGTTGGACTGGATTTGTATCCTATGTTTGTTTAATCATAGGATTAAATGTCTGGATTGGACTATTTTATTGAATCCAATGTTTGATTAGATGGACTGGATAATGATAAATGTTTAAAAGACTATTTTATCATTGTAATTTATAATTTATATTTTTTATTGAATATATAATTTTAAATTTGTAATCTAGAATTTATAATTTATAATTTAACAACACTAAAAAATTTTAATTTATAAGGCATAATTTTTAATTTGTTATTTTTAATTAAATTAAATTAAATTTTTAATTTTTAATTTATATTTTTTATTTAATATATAATTTTCAATTTGTAATTTATAATTTATAAATGTTCAAAAGACTAGGAAAAAAATGTAATATCAACACTAAAAAAATTTAATTTTTAAGGCCATAATTTTTAATTTATTATTTTTAATTAAATTTAATTTATAATTTATAAATGTTCAAAAGACTATTTTACCATTCTCCAATTATTTACTAAGTAATAGAATGCGGATAAAATAAACATTTCACACGTTAGTCCTATGGGATACCAATCCCATGAAAATAACCACCTCCCTCCCTCCCCGAAGGATTATTTAGTCTCTCATATAAGGGATATGAAATCCGGTCGGATTTCATGACTAACGGACTAAAGTTGCACCAAATAATAGACATCCCTTCCAATGAATTCAAGTCCAAATAGTGTTTAGTCCCCCTAATCCTTCCAAATAAACACCATCGTAGCATGGGTGTGGGGTGACTGCTGTGCGGGGCACAACAACTACTGCTGTACAGCGAAATAGGCTCATTTCGGGACAAATTTTGATAATTCAAATCGAGTAAAATAGGCCTACAAAATATGAACGATTTTTTAAAAGGATTAACGATATCCAATTAACTTAATTTTTTATAAATATATTCCACTTAATACATTTTAAAATATCAACAATTTAAGTTATAAAAATGGAACACTGTGCCCCGTAGCACCCAGTGCTTGAGTATTTGTGGTTCTTTGATGCTCTAATATAAGTCAGTAGTTGAGTTGGTGATTCTTTAATTTGCAGAGTATTCACTAAAATTTATCAGAACTTGACTTTGACCTAATTAATAAAAACTTAAAAATTCTGATGTTTTGTCACTTAATGGTATAGCTGTAACACACCAAAGCTGTCAATATTTTAGATTTAACTTGTAAGACTTGGCAACAGCTGCACAGAATGTTGTTCTACTTTTAACATCTTGAAGTTATTAAAGTGATATACATCATGTGCCATATATATATATATATATTTTTTTTTAATGATTTTTTTGTTCAGATTATATTTTATTTAGTTTTAAAATCTTAAAATTAAAACCGAGCAACCTTTCAATAATCTCTTGAAGTAACTTGAACACGAATTATCTTCAAATTTTTACCGTTGATCCAATGCCACTTCCAAGTTCCACATTGGAAATAAGAGTTTAAAAGAGGCTAAATGTGATATATATTATATTATTAACACAAGAAAATATTAATCTATACTATATATTAAGCAAAAAAAAATTTTTAACTCCAAGTCTTATGAGAACTTCAATTTCCCAATTTAAATTTTTTAATTTTTTGATTTAAAAAAAAAAATCTTAACATTTATTAATTTTTTCCAACTCCCAAGTCTTATTATCATAATAACACTTTAATACATTAAAAACAACCAGAAAAAAAATTCTTTGAAATTCAATTCATATGAATTTCTTGAAAAGTCCCAACACATATGATTATTATCCCACATAATAACATTTTAATGCATTAAGAACAAACAAAAAAAAATTCTTGAAAAGTCCAACACATATGATTATTATCAAAATATTAAACTTTAATATAATATAATAATAAAAAAAGACATTTAATTCGGATTGTTTAAGATGATCTAAATAAGTATATTTTTTGTCTTTTTACGAAAAGATAGATAGAAAAGTAGAGAGAGGTGATGCGATAGAAAAAAGATAAAAATATAAAAAAATGGATTATTTTTAGGATGCCAAACTTGGCCTTAAAAAAAATATTTAAAATTCATAATTCACATATAAAGATAATTATAAACACAATCCGTGCGTAGCACAGGTGATATGTTAGTAGTTCATATATAAAAATATGTATAAATAGTTTAAATATATAAAGTAATTCCAAATCTTAAAATTTTGTTAAAAAAATAAAGTAGTAAAATTTAAATTATTTAAACATTACTTCCACCTCATATTCTGCAGTAGCAAAGCAACAGCCCAGCCCCTTCCCTCTGGCATTATTGCCCTTCTATTCAAACGGAAATGAAGTGTTAAATCCTCCTACTGCCAAAATTAAGTAATAATTATAAATTTAAAATTCACAGCACAGAGGATTGAAAATTCAAAAGATTGTTTTTTTTTTAATTTTTTTTTTTAAACTTCATTTCCAGCTAGTTTTTTTTCTCATTACCTGATGAACAAAAGTCCCAAATATAGAGAATAAACCGAAAAGAAAAAAAGAAAAAAAGTTGCATTTTTCTGCTCTCAACTCTCTCGTTCTCTCGATTCCATTTTGTTCTCTTCCACGGTCTATCTCCCTCACTCTGTACACTGACCTAAATTATTATCGGTACATTTCCAAACAGAAACGAGGTCCAATTCACTTGATTCGAATCCATTTCATTCCCATCCAAACTCAGCCTTACTTTCAACTACTCGATCTTGCTGATTCCGATGCGCTTCACAACTGCGTTCATGAATCCATCTGCAGTAGCCTGTGGCATACAATATCCACCTTGCTGTTGTGTTGGTATTTGTTCTATTCCCGCCATGTAATTCCACACCTCCTTCCTTATCATCTCCTGCATCACCCCCAACAACTCCGCACTGAACTGCGGGAACGCCGTCTCCGGCGCCGGCGATGACACCCCTCCGAACTCACTGTTCCTTTGATTTACCGGCTGAACTGGTACTACAATCGCCGGAGCCGCCGCCATCGACGGTGATGCGAACTCTATATTCATTGAAACCAACGCCGCCGCCGGCGGAGGTGGTCGTAACTGAGTCGCCTCGTTCACGCGATTGGAAGAATCAGACGAATCGACTCCGGGAAGCGAAAGGCTCAGAGAGGTCGTTGGATCGTTCTTCAACGACGTGGTTTCAACCTGTGGAGGCAAGACGCCACCTGTTCTCGCTACAGGTCGGTATACATGAGACGAAGACATAACAGGAAGGCTCGAATCGCTGACGTCGGATCCGGAAGGACTACTCGGATTCAAATAGAGGCCCGAAACCGGAACAGCCGACCCGGCACTAACCGATCTTTTCAACGGTTGATGATTGGAACAGTCGTCACCTTCATCGGTGCTCATAGACGAGCACTTCCTCTTCAAGGTCGAGTTCCAGTGGTTTTTAATGGCGTTGTCGGTCCGACCCGACAACAACCGGGCAATCGTGGCCCATTTGTTGCCGAACCTGGCGTGAGCCCTCATGATAGTCTCGTCTTCTTCCGGAGTGAAAGCCCGGTGCTCCACCTGAGGAGAGAGCTGGTTACACCATCGTAACCGGCACGATTTTCCAGATCTACCTGGTATAGATTTGCTTATCAGAGACCAGTTTCGAGCTCCATGTTTTTGAACTAGTTTCTGTAACATGTCATCTTCTTCGGGGCTCCACGGACCTTTGATCCGATCCACATCTTTCTTTGTAGATGCCATGATCGATTCAGAAAAGCATAAAAATGGTGTTTTTGGTATTCGGAACGTTTCGTTTCGTTTCGTTTCGTTTGAAACAGTTGGTTGCAGAGAAAAAAAAATGGAGGATTTGAGAAGTTGGGAGGGAGAGAGGGTGTGAGAAGCGCTTTTTATATGAAAGGGGAGAGAGAGGAGCGGTTTGGTATAGTATATATTATAAGGGAGAGGATAGGGATGACCGGTTGGGCCGGTGGAGTCGAATTGGAGAAGGCGTTATGGAGCACCGCTTCTTCCAGGCAAGCGGTTTTTCTTGGCTGTTGGGATACAGCTGTCTACGGACACGCGTCACACTGAGCTGCACTGATTTACACATACTCCGCTCCTTAAAATCTTTTACTTTTCATATCACCTACCCTCTACAGGTGCGTATCCTTCAATCTCATTTTATTTCTGCTTTTTTATTTTTGAATTTTTAGGAAATAAATAAGAACTTAATTTTCAACAATAATGTCTATGATAAGTAGATAGCCTTATATTCTGAAAATATATATATATATATATATATATTATTATTATTATTATATATGCAATTTAGCTCAAAGCAAAAGCCATGACTATGACCACAAAAAATAGAGTTGGGCTAATTTTATTTTCATGCTTTAAATAAATTTAAATAGTTGTATTTGTAATAATGAGGAACAAAACATGTTTATTTTTTTAAAATATCATGCTAATGGCATTATAAAATATGGTTGGACAAACATTGGTTCGGACCAATACTATATAACAAGAGTATATGTATTATTTCAGGCTCAGTTCAGTTCAACAATATAGACCAACATAATTCATCCATCTTAAGTTTGGCCTTTAAAGAATATCAAAATTCTAAATCTGTCTACGTAACTCAATAGATATGAACAATTAATTTTTTTTCCCAACTTGAACGCCTATTAAATTATTTAAAACTTTTTAATAATTATTTGAATTTAAAATAATAATTAATTTTAATTGTAAAATAAATATGATTTTGTAAGATTTGTTTTAGTTTAAGCTATAGAAACATACACATATATATATATATATATATGTATTTTTCTTTATTTTTTAATTCATTTTGTAACTATATAATATAAAATATAAAATTAATATTTTCTAAATGGGCAAACTGGGAAGGACTGGGCTAGAATTCTTTATCCCAAGTCAGTACCAAAATTGAATGGGCTCAAAAAATTTGTCCAATCCAATCTTATGTGTTAATTTTTTTTTCAAGCATTAAAAGTATCAAATTGGTTTGGATGGACAATCAGGCCGATGGCCACCCCTATTATAAACTATCTGAAGTGAAGATAATGTTTGAATAATTAAAAATTTTATGCATTTTTTTATATATTCTCAAATATTTTTATACATTTCTATAAAATTAATAACTATCCCTTAAGTGGTAATTATCAATTCTCTTTTCAAAAATTCTTTTTAACTTTATTATTAGGATAAAAAGGATAATGATGTAAAAGAGATTTTTTTTTTTTGTCAATCAATAAAAAAGTAGTTCTAAATGTGAGAAATTGTATATCATCAAATAGATACAAGATTATTAAACTGAAAGTTATTCCATATTTTTAAAATATGAATAAGGCCTATTTTGGGAAGTAAATTTTTTTGGCTTATTAATTTTTTTTGAAAAAATGTGTTTCAAAAAAAGTTAAGAGATGATGTGATTTAAATAAGTTAAAAAAATTAATAAATTAACTCTTTTTTTTTAATTGTCAAAATAGGCCTAATAATATACAAGATTCTTTTTAAAAAAATGAGAGAAAAAAAAATAAAAGAAAAGCATTTTTTGACAAAATAGTTCGAGGCGTGAAAAGTGTGGAAAGTGGGAGGCACGCACCACGTGAGAGTAGAGAAAATTAATTTATAGTTCTAGTATTTTGCTTGAGGGTTAATTAGTTGAGGTTCTTTTTCACTGTGGTTATGGAAGTTATAAGGGAGAGGTATTAGAGAGAGAGAGAGAGAGAGAAGTCTTCCCCAAGTCCCAACCGATATTTATTATCCCATTAATTAATAAAGTTGAAAAATAAAGTTAATAACGGTTGAGGTTAGGAGTTAGGGATTACTTGAATCTGGAAGTAGGTTGAGTGTTGTGAGGAAGCGATGGGCCCCGCCAACTTTGACTGATGATCTAGAGAGAGAAAGGCAGGGGAGCCAGCCTGGAGAGCATTTTCCTTTTCGTGCGGGATATTGTTACTCTTTTATTTAATATTAAAAAAAATAAAAAATAAAAAATTTTATAAAATGCTTCTTCTTATCAACACAAAAAAAACGGCCGCAAGGAAATGGTGAGGTGGCGCAAAACGACAAAGGCGGTCGCCGAATCGGAGGGCGAGTCATTACTGCTTTCCTGTCAGTCCAGCCTGTATAGCCTACCCTCTATGCTCCTACCCTAACGGCCTCTCTCTACTCACCGACCGACACTAGCCGGTTACCCCCCCCCCCTCTTGAACTGCCTAAACCGTGTATGGCCTCGTTTGAAAAGTTTATCTATTTGACTTTTTTACTCTTTTATTTTGATTAAAATAATTATATTTAAAATTTTAATTAATTTTTTTATAATTAATTTAATAATTATAAGAAATAAAATAAAATAATTATCAAAAAAAATTTAATATTTTATTATATTAATTATTTTAACTTCTTTCACTGCTAAGGAGATTATTTTAGCCCTAATTTCCTTCCAACCACTCCCCATTTATGGTATTAGTATCTGTACGGACTCGGTAACTCCTCCCTGACCAAAAAAAAAAGTTTCAACACCATGGTGATATATGTTATTGATACCAGGTTATTCTAAGAAGTACTAAGCCTCCGTTTGGGAAGTGGGTTGGCTTTTTGATTTTTTTATTTTTTTAGCTATTTTAGTCTGGGCTTAAAAGTTTGGTTTGGAAAGGACTTTTTGATTTTTTGATTTTTTTGAGTTTTTTTGTGAGAGAAAAATGTAATGATTATGGGTTGGATGTGATGTTTTGTTTGTTATGGTTAAAATAGCTTATTTTATTTTTTGTGGCTAAAATAGTCAAAAAAGCCCAAACCATAGCTTCCCAAACGAAGGCTAAACAAGATACACGAAAAAACATATAAAATATTAAAAATTTATATGGTGTAAATAAGTTAAAAAATTAAAAAATTAATTTATAAATTACTTTTCAAAAAAGGCTATCACCATTTAATCATATCTCTTCATGTATATCTGAAAAATAAGATTGATTTTTCATATTATATGACTTTATTATAGGTTGATATAAATGACCCACTGCCACCACCACCCCGCTCTAAAATTGCACACTTCCCCAAGTCCCGATGGAGGAACGACGGACTTTCCTTCTTCCTTCGTTTTTGGCTTAGAGATATTTTTTCAGGACAGTTTTATATTTTATTATTTATTTTTATTATTATGTAGTAAATTTTTCTTTACATAAGAAAATTAATTATAAATAAATATATATGAGTTATAATTTCATTTATTAACTCTATTAATTCTGGATCAATGGAAATTCTAGTGCACACCATAAACTTTCATTTATTTCAAGTGTTTGATTAGTGGTGGTCGTGAAAGGATTGTGATTTGTAATAGAGAAACTCTATTACGTCATTTAATAGTAAATTTTTTTATTTTAAAACAACTATAAATTTATATTCATGTTTTATAGTCATTATAGTTGACTCAAAAAAAAAATGTCCATTACTAACATATAATGAGAGTCTTTTGGCAAGCTAGTTAAAAGTTAATATATCACATCTCATATTTTTTATCTACAAAAAGATTAAAAAAAAAGAAGTCAAAAAATTAATTTTTAACTGTGTAAGTCGATTTCTGACCACACTGCCAAACATGTACTCAGCTGGAAAACACCGACAGAATAGATTAAGTCCGAACGATCTGTCACAGAAAGAAGAGATTTCGGTGGTGATTCGTCCCCCTAGGGGCACTCCGACAATCAAATCAGTTATCTCTCAAAGATAGCAAAAGTGCTTAACTCACTATTCAGAATACAAAAAGCGTATCTTAGACCCATGAAGGTACCTCTCTTTTATAGCCAACACTGACCTAATCCTAATAGAAGCCTAACTTCAATGGACTCTGGCTCAATGCTAATCCTAGACTCCCAGTTAGATTGTAAAAACTCTCTAAGAGGTTTATCTTTATCCAAACTGAAGTCCTCTCTCATTCTAGAACTCTTGTCCCTTATCCGCTTATCCCGGATTCCAGTATCTTCGCAGATAACCTCGGCCTAGCCGAGATGATCTAGGCGTCATGACCAAAACACGTGACACCTTGGCTGGCACTTTGGTGCCACCTCGGCCACATGTTGTTATTCAAAAATTGTGTCCCCACAACTGCCCCCTAGGTTCTATTACCTCGGCATCGTGAGGTGATGGAACCTATATCGTTTCTCTCATTTAGCACATCAGTTAAGCTTGCTTTGTCCTTTATTACCGAGGTCATCATTCGTCGGCTCAATACGACCAAGACTTGGTGTGTTTTCATCAATGCTTCAAAACCAATAACCAAGTTCGTTTAAGTTTCTCGGCCGAGATTGTCCCCCTAGCCGAGGTCCTGCTCTATTAAATCAAGAACTCCAAGAATTTTAACATGCGTATGAGCTGTCACGCATAGTATTTCATCCGTTTTTGCCACGCGTCTTTTCCCTACTGAGCCGTACCTGACACGCGCCATTAAGTCGCATCGCATTTGCGTGCCCCGTCTGACAAGCACGTCGCCCTAGGCACACTAATTGTCATTTTGCGGCCATTCTGCGTGTTTAATCAAAATCATCTTTCTCTCTCCGTCTTTTCACTTCTTTACCACCGTTTTCGTGCAAGTTCTCTCTCTTTAACTTTCTCTCCAAAATCCTCTATTGCTGATTACGCGAAGCTTTCTGCAACCACTTTCACTCTTCCCCTTCGGTGAGGCTTTTGTTGCACTTTTTTGCTCACTGCCACCGCCTGACACCGGTGTACTTCACACCGGCCGTATTTTCCTCGGTAAGCCACTATTTTTCCCCTCTTTAGTTTCATACTCTGTTGCCTCTGCTTATTTGCCATGATGAATACATTCATATGCTCCTGTTTCTGTCTATGTTTCAAATTTCACCCTTTGTATGCTTAAACATGTTCTGTTTCATCTGTTTTTGAGCATACACACGTACTCGCACACTTGTTCATTTTGCCACTGTTTTTGGCCTCGTACCCTTATACACACTTTGTCACAGTGTTCTTGATAGTTTATTACTATTCTTGATTCTGAATCATTGTTATTTTATGCAATGTTCTTGAGCCCTTTTTTCTTGAGTCTGATCTCCATTTTTCTCTGTTTTCTTGCTGTGTTCTCTAGATTCTTGCCTTTAATCCTTGTTTTCATAGCCTTAGGTTTGGGACTTGTTCTAGAACTTATAAACTTTAGGAAAAATTAAAACAAATTCCCTTTAGATCATCAAAAACCCTTGCCCCAGCATTCGTTTAGGTTTTGCAAAGGTCTTTTAAACCTTATCAAACCATTTCCTTTTGCAATCCAACACTTTTCCCCTTAAGTCGACGTCATGGGTATGTGAAGGTGGAAGGTAGACACCCAAATTAAGATAGAATATTTCAGGCAGGAGTTCGCCATCCCTGCCGACGTTCACCTCAGGTTGGATGGGGAGGAGGATTCCATCATCCCAAGGACGACTCTATGCCTTTTCCAATTGTAGCCTTCGTAGAGTGTGGACTTAGGCTCCATCTGCATGTTCTCTTCCGAGAAGTCCTTCACTATTATAAACTCAACCCAATGCAATTAGCCATTAACTCTTATAGAGTCATCAACGGTATTATCGCCTTAGCTAGCCAAGAAAATGCTAGGGTAACTCTAGCCGACATCCAGTACTGCTACACTATGTGTGGCCTTAAGTCAGAAAAAGACTACGTCTATTACCTTAAGCCGAGGTCCACACAATAAAAACTCATCGCCGACCTCCCTGATTCCAACAAGGGCGCCGGGGATGATTACTTCATCGTCTCGGGCAACTGGGAGTTCCATCCAGATGATGACCTTCACCTCTACCCTCTAAGCCGTACATTGTTCAGAGAGGGAGATGGTAAGAGCCAAGTGTTTACTTTTACTTGCTTCTCAAGTCTTTTTTACTTTTGATATTTTTATATGTTCTAACATCTGTATGTTTTATTTTGCAGTTCTTCCTCAGCCTCCAAAGGACTTCCGCAAAAACTTCTATCCCAGCAAGGATTTTAAGAAGCTACTCAACTTGCCTATCAATCAACGCAAGACTCTTCTGCTCCTGAACATATCCCGACTTACAAATCCATCTTGCCCGACGTCTCGAAAAAGAGCAAGTCTTCTCTGTCCACCATAACTCCTCCTACAACTTTATCACCTCAGCTAGATCAGGGATCAACCTCTGATCTAGTAGAACAGCCATCAATCTCGGCTCCGCAACTAATCCCACCTTCTCAACGTAAACGTTGACGTCAAACTGCAGCCGCCGTCGAGATAGGTCGTAAAAAGGCTGTAGCAGACGACCTTCTAGCAGACATCCCTAACTCTGTTACCGCACAACCTTTACTATCCCAGCCTCAGCCAAAGCCAAAGCCAAAAAGACTGAAGAAAGCCCAACCTAAGGCAATGGTAACTCAGATCGACTCTGAGGATACCTTGCCAATCCAAAATTGCTGAGGCGAAAAAAAGTGCCTCCGCCGCCGAAAAGGGGCCTGCCGAGGCTACTCCCTCTGAATCAACCTAGTCAAAGAAGCCGAGATCAGAGTCTACGACAACCTCGGGGTCTATGAAATCAGATGTCCCCTGGACCTTCTCAATCACCATTGAGGACATGCCAGTCAGAGTCGACGATAGCGCGACCGACATCGAAGTCGGCGTTGCCCTCTCTACTGCTTTACTCCTTTCTGAGGACCTCGACCGCATTGCCAAGGTCAACGAATATGAAAACTTCGCTCTAATGTTGCAGCACTTCGTTCAAGTAAGTCCTTAACACTTGGTACTTTTCATTCTTTGTTCTTCCATACTTCGAGAATTTTACTAACTTTTGTTTTGTCCATTTCTTCTAGGTGATCCAGCACGCCTACTCCTTCGCGTTGCAGGCTTTTGACATCAAGAAGGAGTTGGTCAACAAGACCAAGGAGGCTGCTGGCTTGCTGAAGACTGTTAATAAGGTCGAGGCTAAGATGAAGACTTCAATACATCAGGCCAAGGCAGCCAAAAAAGCTTACGACGAGGCTAAGGAAAAGGGAGGAGCTGCTGAGGCCATTGCCAAGGTACTTGATGCCGAGCAAAAAGAGACCGAAGCAAAAACGGATGAAATACTATGCGTGACAGCTTATACGTGTGTTGAAACTCTTGGAGTTCTTGATTTAATAGAGCAGGACCTCGGCTAGGGGGACGATCTCGACTGAGAAACTTAAACAAACTTGGTTATTAGTTCTGAAGCGTTGATGAAAACAAACCAAGTCTTGGTCGTATTGAGCCGACGAATGATGACCTCGGTAATGAAGGACAAAGCGAGCTTAGCCGATGTGCTAAATGGGAGAAATGATATAGGTTCCATCACCTCAGGATGCCGAGGTAATAGAACCTAGGGGGCAGTTGTGGGACATAATTTATATACTTAGTTTTGACTCTGCCGATATGGCAAGTCTAGGTTAATTCAACTTAGTTCAACTCTATTATATGCAAGTAGAAAAACTTTGCCATATAATAAGTCTAAGTTATTCGTCATGTTTCCATCAGAAACATCGCCAACTTAGTTCAACTCTATTATATGCAAGTATAATTCAACTCTGCCATATAATAAGTCTAAGTTATTCATCATGTTTCAATCAAAAACATCGCCAAGTGACTGGCCAGTCATACTACACAAGTTTTAAAAATCAAGCTAAGACTTTATTATTACTTCGGCTAATAACAAGAAACTTAAAAAAATAAAAAATCTAATGATAGAAAAATTTAAGATTATAAGTATTCTAGGGTCTTAGCAACTTTTTGCCTTCGCTGTCTTCAAGCCGATATGCACCATTGCCCAGGACCAAGATGATTTTATAAGATTCCTCCCAATTTGGGCCAAGCTTGCCCTCTCTAGGATCCTTTTTGTTGCCGACGACCTTTCTCAAGACGAGGTCCCCAACTTGGAACTCTCTTGGGTTGACCTTCTTATTATAAGCCTTAGCAAGTTGTTGCTGGTATGCCTCCAGCTGAATTGCTGCTTTCTCCTTTCTTTCTTCTAATAGATCCAGGTCTCAGGCCAAGAATGCCTCATTGGTCCCGTTTTCTACTCCCTGGTTTCTGATCACTCGGATGCCGACCTCTAGTGGAATAACTGCTTCTGTGCCATAAGCCATGGCAAATGGGGACTCCCTAGTTAATCTTCTCGGCTTAGTCCAATATGCCCAGAGTACACTGGGTAACTCATCTACCCACTTTCCTTTTGCTGGTTCCAGCCTCTTATTGATCCCATCCAAGATAACCTTATTGGATGCTTCTTCTTGACCATTACTCTGAGAGAAGCTTTGAGTGGAATAATAGTTCTTGATTTTGTACTTTGCACAGAAGCTCTTGATTAGCTTATTGTCAAACTACGTTCCATTGTCTGTTATTATTGCTCTTGGAATCCCAAACCTGGTGATGATGTTTTTCCATATAAAGTTCTTTACGTCAACATCTCGAATCTTTGCGAGGGGTTCAGCTTCTACCCACTCGGTGAAGTAATCTGTTGCCACTAACAGGTACTTCTTTTGTCTAGTTGCCTGAGGCAACTGTCCAACAAGATACATGCCCCATTGGGCAAACGGCCAAAGACTAGATACTGGGTTTAAATCTGCTGCTAGTTGGTGCATCAAACATGCAAACCTCTAGCACTTCTCACACTTTCTGATATAGGCTTTAGCATCTTTCTGTATATAGGGCCACCAGTACCCCTGAGTAATGGCCCTATGAGCAAGTGACCGGCCCCCTGTGTGGCTTTCACATACTCCTTCATGTATCTCATACAAGAAGTTTTCAACTTGTGAAGGATGCATACACCTCAAAAGGGATCCAGTAAAAGATCTTCTGTAAAGATGCCCTTCTACTGACAGACTGAATCTTGCCGACTTCACTCTAATCTTATGTGCTTCTTTATGATCATCTGGCAGTTTTTCCTCTTTAAGGAATACTATTATTGCATCCATCTAGCTTGGTCCCATCTCCACACACATTGCTTCATGCTCTGTGTTCAATGGTTCTACACTTGGGCCTGACAAGTAGTCAACCATTATTGTCCCTGCTTCTCCTAGTTTCATTGCGCTAGCCAGGTTGGCCAAGGCATCAGCATGGCTGTTGTCATCTCGGCTAACCAGCTGTAATCGGTAATTCTCGAATAAGGCTACCAGTCTGTCCACCTCCTTTACATAGACCGACATCCTTTTATCTGGGGCTGTGTATTCGCCTGTTGCTTGGTTGACGATAAGCTGGGAGTCACAGAAGACTATTACCTCGTCAGCTTCCATTGCTATTGCCAGCTTTAATCCTGCGAATAGTGCTTCATACTCTGCTTCATTGTTTGAGGCTTTAAACCCCAAACGAATGGATTGTTCCAATATCTGCCCATCTGGCGACACTAGCACTATTTCTGCCCCCGTTCCTTGTCGGTTTGAACTCCCACCAACAAACAGCCGGAAGGGGTCGCCGATGTAAAATACTGTATGGCCTGAGTTTCTCTTCCTTCCTTTGTTCTGCTATCCCCAGCTGGGTTTTTCCTTGTTCACTTGGACATCGTATACCTCGGCTCAACGGAGCCCGATGTATGATGGCACCCGGTGTCAACTCGGCCACGAAGTCGGCCAAAACTTGTCCTTTGATTGTTGTTCTAGGTCTAAATTCTAGGTCATATTGGCCCAACACCACTGCCCATCTGGCTATTCTGCCTGTTAGATTTCCCTGCTGCAACAGGGACTTCAAGGGGTTCTCAGTTAACACCACAATTTTGTGGACTTGAATTTGATGATTCAGATTCTTGGAAGCCATTACTAAAGCCAGTGTTAGCTTCTCCAAGGGTAGGTATCTGGTCTCTGTATTAGCTAGGGCTTTATTCACGTAATGAACTGCCCTTTGTTCTGACTTTTCTTCTCTGATTACTACTGCACTCACTGCATGCTCTAATGCTGCCAAGTATAAGAGCGGTTCCTCTCCAGGTATTGGATTTGAGAGAACTGGAGCTGTGGTTAAATACTTCTTCAAGTCAGTCAAGGCGACTTCGCACTCTTCTGTCCATAAGAAGTCTGTGGCTTTCTTCACTAAGCTGAAGAAAGGTTTACATTTGTCAGAGCTTCTACTTATGAATCTATTCAGGGCTGCAGCCCTTCCAATCAACATCTGCACTTGCTTTGCCGATGTTAGGCTCTTTAATTCTAAGATGGCCTTGATTTGATCCGGGCTACCTTCAATGCCCCTTCTGGTAACTAAGTATCCTACGAACTTACCAGACCTAACTCCAAATGTGCACTTCAATGCATTGAGTCGGAGCCGATATGTTCTAAGGATGTAAAAAACTGCCTTTAAGTCTTCCAGATGGTCCTCAGATTCCTTGGTCTTCACGACCATGTCATCTATGTATACCTCCACTGTTCTGCCTATTAGGTGTTTGAACATCTTGGCCACTAGTCTTTGGTAAGTTGCTCTTGCATTTTCAACCCGAAAGACATCACTCTGTAGCAATATAGCCTTTTTGGGGTGATAAATGCAGTCTCCTCATCTAGGGGGTACATAGCTATCTGATGGCACCCCCTGTAAGCATACAGGAAGCTCATCCTTCCATATCTTGAGGTGGCATCCACCAATTGGTCAATTTCAGGGAGTGGGAAATTGCCTTTGGGACAAGCCTTGTTCAGGCTGGTGAAGTCTACATAGACCCTCCACTTCCCATTCTTTTTTTTCACGACGACCGTGTTTGATAGCCATGTTGGGTAGTTTACTTCTTGTATGGCTCTGGCCTCCAAAAGTTTATCCACTTCCTCTTCTACTGCCTCAACATGCATCAACGTCGACCTTCTTGCTCGCTGGATGACAGGTTTAGCCGACCTGTCCTCATTCAACTTATGGCAAGTGACCTCGGGGTCAATGCCAGGCATCTCGTACGGCGTCCAGGCAAACACCTCAATGTTTGCTCTCAAGAACGCCTCTAGCTTTTTTTTCTCTTCCTCGGCCAAGCCCGAGTCGAGAAGGAAAAAGCGCTCTTCATCCCCTTGCTGGGCAAGGATTTTCTTTAGGGCTTCCTCACTCTTCTTGGCTGGCTCTTTGCTGACGTCCTCCAAGACTTCCATGTCCTCATCCTCGATCTCTGCTGTTTTTGCTTTTCATATGTTGCAAGTAGATTTCATTGCTGCCATGGAACAATTCTTTGCCTGCACTTGATCCCCTCTGATCTCCTCAATTCTATGCTTTGTTGGGAATCGCAATAACTAGTGCAATGTTGAGCGGCAACCCCTATTGCATGCAGCCATGGCCTTCCCAGGATAGCATTGTAAGGGGAGGGAGTGTCAATTATTGTGAACTCAATTTTTACCTTCTTGGTGCCAGCCTGCACCTCCAAACTTACTGCTCCTAGGGGCCACCTCGGCGTTCCATTGAATTCGACCATTGGACCATTGGATTGTTCCAGATCATCTTGGTAAAGGCCAAGCTCCTTGTAACACCTGACATACATGATGTCACAAGAGCTGCCCTAGTCGATTAGAATTCGTTTTACCTGCCATTCTCCAATCTGGAGGGATATTACCAAGGCATCATTGTGTGGATGCTACACCATCTGTAGGTTGTCTTCAGTAAAGGACACCACTGGTCCCTAGCACTCGTCTGCCCTAGGTCTCTTCTACCGGACCTGATACACATGTTGTAAGTGTTTTACCTTCTGAGTTTTCCCACGTATCTCGCTCTTATTGACCTTCGAGTGAATTACATTGATCACTCGAGGTCCACCTGCTTGCGGTTGCGGTTGCGGTGCTGGTGGGGGTGGTGCTGCTGGTGCCTGAGGCAGTCTTGCTTGCTCTTCCCTTGTCCTGGCCTCATCTACCAGGTCCCTTAGATGACCTTGTCTTACCAGGTCTTCTAAATGTGCCTTTAAGGCTCTACACCCTTGAGTTAGGTGCCCATCTTCATTGTGGTAGACACAGTGTTTCCCCTGACATCTTCCCATAAATTCACCAGGAATCCTCTCTGGTGCTCTATAATAGGGCTGATTTTAGATTCTCTCTAAGACTTTGTAGACCGGAATTCGGAATAAGGTTGTCACTGCCTGTGTGGCCCTCAATCCTGTCTCTTGCTTATTGTATCCCCAATTACTTCGGCCTCGCTTCGGCGAGCTGTTTCTCTTCTCTTGTTTTGACGTCTTTATCCCTAGCGTATCCTCCTCAGCTCTGGCATACTTCTCTACTCTTGCCATAAGTTCCTCCATACTTTTGGCAATGTCTTTGCCAGTGATTTTCGAAGCAGACAATCATCGTTTAGGCCGTTCTTGAAAGATACGACCGCCACCTCTTGGTTGCACCTTGGTATTCGATTAAACACCTCATAGTACCTCTTGGCATAAGCCCTAAGGCTTTCATCCTCACTGATTTTTAGAGCCATCAGGGAGTCTACTCTTAATGGTTGTAGTTTGTTTGTCACAAGCCTGGCCACGAACATCTCGGCCAGACCTTCCTAGGTTTTCACGGTTCCTTTCGGCAACTTGTGAAACCAGTCCGTTGCAATTTCCCCGAAGGACGAGGGGAACACCTTGCAAAGCAAAAACTCGTTCCCGGTGTATAGTGCCATCAAGTTTAGGTACAAGCCGACGTGAAAGTTGGGGTCCAACTTACCGTCGTATATCTGGAATCTCGATATATTGAACTTTTTTGGGGCTTCATATTTATCTAATTCTACCAAAAATGGCGTTCTCGGTTTGACCGGAGAAGTTATCTCGGCATCTTGCCGTTTTCTCTGGAGGTAATCCCTCAGATCCTCCTTGGTCCGTCCAGGAGCTCGGCTATCTCCGGATTTCAACCTTTTTGGTGCACTACTTCCAGTGTCATTATGAGTCCTTTTGGACCTCCCTCCATTGGTCGTGTCGAAACAGAGTTCCTTCCCTTGAACATCCGGATGCTCTTTGGTGCAGGCTTCTTTGGTTCGACGCGTCTTTTGGGATTTCTTCTCGTTGATTCTCCATGCCCGTCCTCCCGTGAAGGCCGGTGAGAATGTCGCTTGGTCCTATCGTGTTGTGGGACTGTAGGAATTGTTTTCTGCCCCCCTTTTTGGGCATTTTTCTTGGCCGCTGGAATCGGCGTATCTTGTAATGGGAATGGTGGCTGCATGACGTTGTTCTGCATCATGAAATTGATGACCGTTTGCAGGTTCGCCAATTTGTTCGCCATTCCCTTCATCTCGTCGTCCCTCTATACCTAGAGGCCGTCTTCGTTATAATACCCGCTTCGGTCTGATTTCTTTGGTACGTCACCCTCATGGCTGATGTTTTTCTCTCCGGGATTCTGACCCTGAGTTTCCTCGTTGCAATTATCTTCCTCGACGTCAAGGTCAACATGTTTGCCACTTCCAGTAGGGATGTCGTCCCCAACCTTCTCTTTCTGTCCGTCGTTGGCCATTTATTCTCTTTTCTTTCCCACAGACGGCGCCAAGTTGTGTGAGTCGATTTCTGACCACACTGCCAAACAGGTACTCAGTTGGAGAATACCGACAGAATAGATTAAGCCCGAACGACCTGTCACAGAAAGAAGAGATTCTGGCGGTGGTTCGTCCACCCGGGGCCACACCAACGATCAAGTTAATTATCTCTTAAAGATAGCAAAAGTGCTTAACTCACTATTCAGAATACAAAAAACGTATCTTAAACCCATGAGGGTACCTCTCTTTTATAGCCAACACTGACCTAATCCCAATAGAAGCCTAACTTCAATGGACTCTGGCTCAAAGCTAATCCTGGACTCTGGCTCAATGCTAATCCTAAATTTCCAGTTAGATTGGGATAAACTCTCTAAGAGTCTTATCTTTATCCAAACTGAAGTCCTCTCTCATTCTAGGACTTTTGTCCCTTATTCGCTTATTCCGGATTTCGGTATGTTCGCAGATAATCTCGGCCTAGCCGAGATGATCTTAGCGTCATGACCAGAACACATGGCACCTCAGTTGGAACTTCGGTGCCACCTCGGCCACGTGTTGTCATTTAAAAATTATGTCCACATATTAACCAACTTCCCAAATCACTCTAGAGATGATCAAAATCCATTTTGGAGTATCATACACAATCACTACGTTGCTTTAAAATTTGAACAAAATTTGGGTAGAAATTCTCACAACAATTTCAAATTTATCATTAATATAAATTATTCCTATATCATAATGATTAATTTTTATTTTTGAATTAAATCATAGTACAATGCTATTTAGTACACATAATTTAAACTAAATTTCTTATTATATATATATATAGTTTTTCCAAACAATTTTATCACATTAGAATACATTCAAGCTTTGTAATCTAATTTATAAAATGTATTTTATTTTATTTTGTGTGTATGTTGAATATAGATAACCGAAGCTTAGTCCACATTTGTTTGAGATTGAGCAAATCTGAATAGGTGGTTAGTGGTCACACCTGAACGAAGCTTGAATAGATAATTTGCACTCTGATCTTAACTTGGACAAATCGAAAATTTGAGTGAACATATCCGAATTGCAGCCCTAATCTCAACAATAAATAAATTAAGCCACTCATTAGTAAAACGAAATGGACTGCAAAAGGAATTTCACAATTGTTGCCCTCCGTTTACAAAGTGGGTTGACTTTTTAATTTTTTGATTTTTTAATTATTTTAACTTGGGCTAAAAAGTTTAGTTTGGAAAGGACTTTTTAGCTTTTTTGTGAGAGAAGAGTGTAATAATTATGGATTGGATGTGATGATTTTTTGACTTTTTAAATTTTTTTTGTGAGAGAAGAGTGTAATGATTATGGATTGAATGTGATGTTTTATTTGTTGTGACTAAAATAGCCTATTTTGTCTTTTGTGACTATTTTAGCCACAAACCAACTTGCCAAAGTCTTACTTACCACACAATCCTATAAAAAATTACTTCTATTTACCATAAAAACTTTTTAATCTTGTACAATACTACTTACCAAATATTGGTGCACACTAATTAAACTCCAAGACTAATTAATTAATCTATTATGTTGAAAAAAAGAGTGTTAATTAGATTAGACTATTCTAATTTAATAGAACAGGTTGGAAGGGTGGGGGAAGGTGGGCAATAATAAATAAGAAAGATTGTGATGATGAATAGGAGAGAGAGAGAGAGAGAGTGAGATGAGAGATCCGTATCCGTTTCGGTTACTCGTACGTCTTACCTACTACCAAATACCCTCCGTTTGGTATGAGTGTATGGGGCATGGTGTATGGTTTTTGTGTCGTTTTTTTCTACCATCTCATCTTATAAAGCATTTTCTTTGCTATGTACAAAAATATCTTGAAACTTTCCCTACACCTTCTAGTCGGTGCTATTTCATAAAATTCAATAATTTGATGTTGGTTGTTTTTGGATTGAGATTCTTTGCAATAATTTATTTTTTTAAATACTTTATTAGTAGTTTTTTTCTTTTTGTGGGTCAAAGATAAAATATTAATATACTAGTAAAATTAGGTTATAACTTTTAGGTTTTTAGGTTAGAGATTAAAAGTTATTTTTTAGCTTTTAATCTCTTTTAAGTTATATCATCTTTTTATTTTTTTTATATGTTTTTTCAAAAAAAAAACAAAAGAAAAGAATTAAAAATTAACTTTTAACTTACTTTTCAGAACAATTTCTTTAAATGGGCCGTTGCTGACCCATCAGCTCAAATTCCAAATTTTTCACTCACCGCATCCTAAAGCGCAACTACATACCACTTAGTTACAAGGACCTCAGCAATTTATTAATAGTTAAAAAAGTGTTTAAGAGTGGTTTAAAAATAATTAATAATTTAGTGGATAGTCAAACCATCATTGTAAGAAAATTATGTTCTTACAATCTAGCTCCTCTCCTGTCCACTTTAGTAAATTCGATAGTTCAGTTTTTAACTCGTGAGACTCACCATATGTTTGATTTTAGTATTTATTTTGCTCAAAATTTAGGTTTCAACATTTTCTGCTTGTAAAAATAAACAGTAAAATTATAATTGTTATCCATATTTTAAAGACAAATATGATAAAATTATATGATTATAGATATTAACTCATTCTGATTTTTTTTATTTATTAATGATTTATACATTGTGTGGGAGCCAAATTTATCTAGATTTATAGGGACGAATGGACCCGTTCGGTCCTGAACGTAACCTCTATTCGGCTTTGATTTTAATCAATCGAAGAGCCGAATAAAATAATCGGCATTCCAGCCAGTAGAACAAAGGCCGAGTAGAAGTACATGTAAAGGATCAAGGATGGGCTTGGCCCTAAGGCCCAAAGAGAACACTATAAATACGGGATCATCAGTCAGAGAAAGGTATGTGAAAACCATTATACTTAGCTTAGAATACAAGTAATCCAGAGTGTAGAGATTGACTTGTCTGTCGGAGTGCTAATTCCGGCACCCTCGATCGGAGTGTTTATTCCTTTTCAGGTGACTAGCTGAGGAGCACGAGCGTCTTCCAGGATCAGAAGAGTATTTCCAAACCACTTCTCCATAATTGGCGCCGTTTGTGGGAATACTCAAGCATATTCATGGAGGGCGTGACGGAAGATCCTCCGGCAGTCACTGTCGACCCTATACCGCAAGATGAAACCACCTCAAGCAACATGCTTGGGCCAGAGAATATTACTGCAAGAAGGGCCTTGAACTTCGGTTCACCCTCAACGTCAGCACAAGAGGCAATGCAAGTGATTATGGAGCAAGCAAAGAAAAATGAATAGATGTTGGAGAACACGATCGCTGAGAACGAAGGTCTCCGTCAGGATTTGGCATTAGAAGTAGCAAAGTCCAAACAAGCTGTACGCCAAGATCCGAGACGACCCTTGAGGGCAGATGGTCGACGACCTCGAGCCCGACAACAGGACACTGACAGTGACTCTGACTCATTATCCCCGGAGCCCAAAAAGAAGGGTCGACTCTGAAAATCCTAAGTGATTCGTGATTAGATCAAGATTATAATATTCCAAATCCCAATTATCCAAAACACACAATCTAAATCAACTAGCACTTACGAAAGTAATTTAGATTGTTTGTTTTTTGGAATAAATAATAAATCAACACAAACGATTTTTACGTGAAAAAAATCACAATTGAAGAACCTTCAATTGTAATAAAAAACCACGGGCGGAACGCTACTAATCAATCCACTACTGAAGAAAGAAAGATTACAAAGATAATACACAAATTACCCAACTCAGTCAATTTGTCTTCGAATCGTTTGCAACTCTTTCACCGTGCCTTCATCTCGGAACTGATCAATCCTGAAGTTGAATCCACAACTTCACTTGTCGAATTAACGACTACGTACAGAATCAAACACCTTTTGAAACTCTACGCTTCAATCTTCAGAATCCACCGAAGAGATCTCTCTCTTGAATTTAAAGTAACCAACTCCTTGATGTATGTATCTTAGATCATGATTGAAGAACTCTTCTCAAAACATCAAGGAAAACTCACAAAAATCTCAGAACAAAACTTCAAACAAAACCCTAGGACTCTTGAATAAGATCTAGGAAAAGTAATCCTAAAAACAACCTAAACAGGTATAAATAGGAATCCTGAGTCCGCGATCTCTGCTCGAGCGGCCAACATCCCACTCGTGCGGCTTCAGCAAAATCTGCGTGCAACAAAACAGAGTTCCGCTCGAGCGCTTGATGACCCGCTTGAGCGCGAAATCATACCTTCCAGTATTTTTACAGACCTAACAAAATACTGAGAGTCTACAATATCCGATCGAGCGCCAATGGTCCCGCTCGAGCGAGAAGAACAAAAACACAGGAAAATTATAACTTGTTCAACACAAAGTTTTGTACCCGGATTTGACAATCAAGGGACCTAACAATCTCCCCCTTTGTCAATTCCCGGACAAAACCTTTCTAAACAAATGTCTTTAAACACACGCACTAGACAAGATTAATAAAAAAGTGAAACGACTCTAAACAACTCTATTATCAAACAATCTTGCCATGTGATCAATCAATCCATCCATCCAACTTCATCCAACATTCACCTGTGAAATAGCGAGCAACATACCAAAAAAACAAAACTTGTGGAACTGTATAAGAATATGCCAAAACATACATAAAAAGAGAACCATGATACAGTATCCACCAACTACAATAACCAACCTATCCGAATATCAACAAAGTATCCAACATATCCAAACATGAACAAAATATCCATAGGAACAAAATATCCATCTAACAAAATATATCAAAAAAATATATACCACCAAGATCACCACTGTAAGATCACCACTATAACACCGATCTCCCCCTTTTTGACTGAGAATCAAGGAATCAATGAATCAGGCACCAGGGGGAGGTGGTGGCTGCTGAATCTGAAGTAAGGAAATGATGTGGGCCAGCTGAGAAGTAGTGTGGACGGCAGTTTGCTCCAACTGACCAAGGCGACCATCAAACGAATCAAAGCGGGCATCCAGAAGGTCCAACCGCCGGGTCATAGCCTCCTCAAAATGCTGAAGCTGATCATGAAAAGCTCGAGGTGGAACAGGGGGAATAGCATCCTCCTCACCCCCTGTTGCTGCTACAGCGTCAAACTCAATCTCCTCAGCTAGGCCAGCAGTGGTACCTGCAGAAGTACCGGCCCGAGAAGACTCCCCCTTAACATGAGCCCGACTCTGAGAAACAGTTTTCTTTGTGAATGGTCGGGAGGGGAAGGCAAACTCATCATCCTCTAATACTCGAACCCCAAGTTCAGACAAAAGACGGTTGATCAAACACCCATAAGGAAGTCCTAACTGTTTATTCCCAGAAACACCTATCATTTTCTTAATAATCAGGGTAGCTAGATCAATAGACATGTGACGGGCGATACAAAACAAAACAAAACCTTGGTCTTGATTAATTTTGGAAGAGTGAGTGGTCACAAGGATGTTTGCACAAACAATCAGATTAAGCAGTCTAAATTCCGGAAGAAGTTCAAACTGTTTAATTAATGCACCCGTAGGCCAAGGACGGGAAGTACCACATAACACCTCAGTTACATTATTGAAATCACAGGTAGGACGACCTGGGACAGGAAAAGGATAGTGTTGAGGGTACACTTGATCAATCTTAAGAAGATGGCGAATGAGAGCAGGTGTGACAGAAATCGATTTGGACCGAACCCAAGTAGAGAATGAAGGCTCAAAGTCACTAATTTGCTCAATATTGCAGTAAAATTCTCGGACCCAGTCGAGATTTTGACACCCAAAAAAAGACAACACCAAATTACCACCTAGAAGTCAAACAACGGACAGATGGGGATGGACTCGAAAATGTTAGGCTGGACATTTTGTTCTAGGTGAACAGTGCGAGCCTCAAAAGATTTATGAAACAACTTGTCTTGCTTAGCAGTCTGAAACCTCTTAGAATTAAAGGAAGGACGAGACACTGTCGCCTTTCGGCGTTTAGAGGCCGACATGATGAGATGAGAGATGACTAAAATCCGAAAACCCAACAAAGCCAAAAAGAAACCAAACCCGAAGAGCAAAACAGGCACAATACAGAGAACATTAGTAACATTAAACGCATAATGCATAAGCATGGAGGACAAATATCAATGATATCACTTCATAAATATGGAGGATAAATATCAATGAAATGCAGAATGCAAAAATGTGCATAATTGCAATGGCAGAATATCAATGACCTAGTGATGCCAATCAATGATATAAAAAACCAAGAGAACTCCTATTGCAACACTACTCCATCTTGTGGTCAAAATAACTGCTCAAAATTGTAGCACAGACAAAAATTCCTCAAGCATGTGGAACACACAACCCTAGGTCGAATGGACAACACAGACTCCATACACACAAACATGAAATGCAACATGAGAAAGACAAAACGACTCAGTGAAAGTGTGTGAGAGAAAGGGAAAAAAAATGAAACATAAAAAACCTAAAAACCCGAAATACAACCCCCAAATGTGCCGAAATTACAAAAAAAACAGACAAGAAGAGCGGGAAACACTTACCAAAGTGTAAATCGGCAAGGAAGAGGAAGAAGGTAGGTGAAATCGAGCACACAGAGCCCACGAGCCAAACCCTAGGTCTGAGAAACTGAAGAAGAGGGAAAAATAATGACCTGAAGAGTCGAGGGAGGGAGTTTTATACAAAATAGGTCCGCTCGAGCGTAGGTATGAACGCTCGAGCGTGAGTCAAGGCAAGCTGACACCCGCTCGAGCTCGAATAAGGACGCTCGAGCGCAAAAATACCTTTCTCAGAACTGAAAAGCAAAGAGTAAACTACTGCAAGGCGCAAAAACACGCTCGAGCGTGGAAATATCCGCTCGAGCGGGGTAAAAAAAACATTTTTTTTGTTTTTTTTTTGTTTTTTAAATAAAACAAGAAACTCAATATCTAGAAGAGAGACCTGGGACAAAAGTAGATGATCACATTTAGCCAAAATTGACGACGAAGATGAAATAATCCGCAATGCATGAATTCCGTAAACTTGCAATTGTAAAAAAATGACACTGAAAATCATGAGCAAAGCAGATAAAATATAATCAATGATCATAAGCTACATAAGAATGTACAACTCAAAATCCAACATGAGAGCTCACAAAAGAAAGTGTGTGTGTGCAATCCATGAGAGGTCACCGAGCAAGAGTTAATCCTAGTAGTGATCGGATGGCTGGACCTCCACCAAGAGTAACTCAACAATACGGAGAAAAGTCAAACCACTAGGAATCACGGGGTATTTGTTGAGCAAATGCGGAGGCTCCCCCTCAATCAATGAGTCCCCTTTTTTTTTTTTTTTTTTGACTTTTTCTTTCTTGTGGGCACTCACTGGTGGCATTCACTCTCAAGAGTATGGAAACCAAACCAAAGAAGAATGAAATCATAAAGGATGACCTGGTTGGTGCCTCTGAGGTAGCCTTTTCCTAATGCCCGGACTTCAAGGAACTGAGGGAGAAACCGTGGAAGTGAAAACAGATGGTAGATGGTTAAGAGACTCAACATCACCCATGATATACTAGTATCGGTCAATTCCACTGTAAAAGTACAAGAAACACTGTTAGTGGTCCATAGAGAACTTTGATCACTTGTGCGGAAACCCCTGCAGCAATTAATCTCAAGGATGTGTACAGAATGAGATCATGAGGTTAATGAGCATGGGCATTCAAAATGAGCTATGACCAATGAACAATGAGATCTTGTAAGTAGCATGAGTAGTGTACATAAAAAGTTGGATGCAAGAAAAACAGATATCAATGACAATGAGATTATGACATCCAAGCATACATAAGACAAAACCCTTACACCTACTCAAGAAACAAGTAACACTCTAGTGATCGAGCATGACACCCAATGTCTTTCTAAGGAACTCAAATCGAAGAAGATCAAGGGGTTTTGTAAAAATATCAGCTTTTTGATGCTCTGTGGGAATATGCTCAAGAACAATAAGGCCCTCTTCCACTAACTCTCGAATAAAATGATGACGAATGTCAATGTGTTTGGTGCGAGAGTGTTGGACAGGATTTTTTGAAATGTTTATGGCACTTGTGTTATCACAAAAAAGAGTGAGAGTGTTCTGTTCAATCCCATAATCATGAAGCATTTGCTTCATCCACAGCATTTGTGCACAACTACTCCCTGCAGCAATGTACTCAGCCTCAGCAGTCGAAAGAGAGATGGCATTTTGCTTTTTACTATGCCAGGAGACCAAATTATTCCCAAGGTAAAAACACCTCCCGGATGTACTCTTCCTATCATCAGCACACCCTGCCTAGTCGGCATCAGAAAAACTAGTAATCTCAGCTGTAGTATCAGTAGAAAACCAAACCCCATACCCCAATGTCCCATTAACATATTTAATGATGTGTTTCACAGCAAGAAGATGAGACTCTTTAGGACTAGCTTGGTAACGGGCACAAACACCTACACTGAAAGCAATATCAGGATGACTGGCTGTGAGGTACAAAAGACTCCCTATCATACTCCTATAAAGGGTAGGATTAACATCAATACCAGAGGAATCTTTAGAGAGGTGAAGACTGGTGCTCATAGGAGTGCGAGCATGTTTGGCAGACTCAAGACCAAACTTGGACACAAGATTTTTCGCATACTTAGACTGAGACACAAACATACCTGAAGGAGACTGTTTAATTTGAAGACCCAAAAAGTACGACAACTCTCCCATCATGCTCATCTCAAACTCATGTGTCATGCAATCCGAAAAATATTTCACAAGATATTCAGCAGTGGATCCAAACACAATATCATCAACATAAATCTGAGCAACAAGAATATGAGACTTAGTATGTTTCACAAATAAAGTCATTATCCACACTACCCCTTTGAAAATCATTATCAAGAAGAAAGGTAGTAAGTCTATCATACTAAGCTCGAGGGGCTTGTTTCAATCCATACAAAGCCTTGTCTAACTTGTAGACATGATTAGGACATTTAGGGTCCTCAAACCCTTTTGGTTGCTCAACATATGCCTCTTCTCTCAAGTACCCATTCAGAAAGGCACTTTTTACATCCATTTGAAACAATTTAAAGCCAAAATTCATGCAACACCAAGCAAAATACGAATAGATTCGAGACGTGCAACTGGGGCAAACGTCTCATCATAGTCAACACCCTCTACTTGTGTGTAGCCTTGAGCAACTAACCTAGCTTTATTCCTAACAACTGTACCATTCTCATCAGATTTATTTTTAAAGATCCACTTGGTACCTATCACATTTACGTCTCTAGGTCTGGGAACTAGAGTCCAAACTTTGTTACGTTCAAATTGACCTAATTCTTCATGCATAGCATTGACCCAACTATCATCTAGCAAGGCCTCTTTAAAATTCTTAGGTTCAATTAATGAAACATAACACATATGTGATACCTCATCCCGAATCTGTCTTCGGGTTTTCATTCGATCCGAGACACTTCCAATCACCTGTTGAGCTGGATGATTCAGTTTCACCCTAGCTGATGGTTTAAGCTCAGGACTTGCGGTGACTGGAGCAACAGGAGTGATGTCCCGTGGAGCACTCTTTGGATTTGCACTTACCTGTGAGGATCGAGCTGTAACAATTTCTTGTGATTGGTTCGCAGCTTTTCCTTGATTTTGTGGTTCAGTATCCAAGATTTGAGACTTATCATTGTCATCCTCATTTGTTGTTGGAGTAGGTGCACCTGTGTCATCTATAACCACATTGATAGTTTCCATTAAAGATGAAGTTCGCAGGTTATAGACTCGAAAAGCCCTACTAGTGGTTGAATACCCTAAAAAAATACCTTCATCACTTCGGGAGTCAAATTTACCCAAAGGCTCTCTATCTTTGAAAATATAACACTTACTCCCAAAAGTTTTGAAGTATTTTACATTAGGTTTCAATCCCTTCCACAATTCATATGGAGTTTGTAAAGTGCCAGGCCTTAAATACACGCGATTTATGACATAAACAGCAGTATTTAGGGCTTCAACCCAAAACTTTGGAGGAAGTTTCTTACTAAGGAGCATGACCCTAGCCATTTCTTGAACAACCCTGTTCTTCCTCTCAACAACTCCATTTTGTTGTGGAGTAATAGGTGTAGAAAATTCATGTTTAATTCCATGTATATCACAAAAATCCGAAAACGAACTATTTTCAAACTCACGACCATGATCGGTTCGGATTCTTATGATACGCCCAATGGAAACACCTTGTTCATTTTGGATTTTAAAGACTAAGGCCTGGAAAGCATCAAACGTATCAGATTTTTCCTTTAAAAAATTTACCTATGAAAATCGAGTAAAATCATCAACAGTTAAAAAAATGTATCTTTTACCTCCGATGCTTTCAGTGCGAGTAGGACCCATTAAATCCATGTGAACCAATTCAAGAGGACATTTGGTTGTAAAGTTGTTCTCCTTTTTATGAGGGGCACGGGTTTGCTTTCCAAGTTGACATGGTCCACACACATGGCTCAAATTCTTACCCAATTTAGGTACTCTTCTCACAAGCTCTTTTTTGGCTATCTTAGTTAGGTCTTTGAAATTCATGTGACCTAATCTTTGATGCCACGGGTCAATGTTACTAATGATGGCAGAGTGACAAGTGAGATCATTAGTAGTAACAGTCCCATAGCAGTTATCAGATGTGCGAACCCCATGTAAGACAGTATTTCCCTTTTTATTCAAAATTTCACATTTATTTTTTGAAAACAATACTTCATGATGAGAATCACACATTTGACTAATGCTCACAAGATTTGCTTTAAGACTATCAACAAGAAGAGCATTTTCGAGCTTAGAAAGACCAGCAACACTTATAGAGCCCTTACCAATGACTCTAGAAGTGCCGCCATCTCCAAAAGTAACAATTCCTCCTTCATATTTTTCAAGGGAGGTGAAGTAAGATTTGTTACCGGACATATGACGAGAGCACCCACCGTCAAGATACCACATGTGTGAATCACGTGCTTTTAGAGTAGTGTGAACAACTAAACAAGTCAAATCATCTTTTCTCACCCAAATCGTTTTAGTCTTGGTATTCTGCCTAGACATATAAGGTTGTCTCCTAACCCAAAAAGTTTTCGAATTTCTACCCTTTTGAAACACCTTACCAAACAATTCAAAACAATAAGGACGAATGTGGCCATACCTACCACAGTGATGACAAACAAAAACAGGTTTTACCTCCCTTTTGTTGATCTTACCAACTTTAGGTAGATGAAGAGAGAGATCAGCCTGGTCTACCTTCAACTTTCCCTTTGCTTGAGTCTTCATGTCATATGAAGTGGAGGCCTGTCCCTTGTGAGCTGTTGCACCATAGCCTAGCCCGCTTTTGTCACAACCCATTTGTTGAGACCCGAGGATGTCTTCTAAAGATTTGGAACCTTTGTTCCACATGGCAATAGTGGCTCTAGAAACACGGAGTTCTTTATCTTTTTGATAGACTCTCTCTTCTAATGTAGCTTGTGATATCTCAAGACTTTCAAGCTTTTCTTCATATGTGGAATACACCTTTAGGAGTTCATTCCTTTCAGTTTCACAAGATAGAAGATTTCCACATAAGTCTTGCCTATCACTCGAGATCTTGATGATATTCTGCTTTGCTATTACAAGTTCTCCTTTCAGCCTGACATTCTCACTCTCACATGTTTTGAGCTTGAGAGAGAGTTTGTCGTTGATTTTGGACAAATTCAGAGATTCCTCGTACAGTTTTTCGTAGGCTTGTTGTAGTTCATCGCCATTGATCTCATCATTATCTTCAGATGTTTCATCATCCTCTTTTTGCTCTTCATTCTCCTTGACCTCATCCAGTCTAACAACTAAGACAGAAAGGTTGCTGGATGGTAGTGAAGGTGAATTTCCTCTTTCATGGAATTGGCTCAAAATTTCCCATGCCTCTTCAGCCTTTGTGCAATGAACAACCCGTTGCTGTTCTTCAATAGAAATTGCTCCACGAATAGTGATCAGGGCTCTCTGACTGCTCGGATTGTCAGCCCTGTCTGTATCTTCTTCAATGGCCTGCCAGCCTTCTGGATCAAAAGCTCTCAGAAAAGCCCTCATTCTGATTTTCCAAAACAGGTAGTTACTCCCATCAAAGGTAGGAGCATGATGCAGGTTTTGACCACGAGCTAACTCTGCTGGCTTTGGAAGAGGTTGAGTAAAAGTGGACCAAAATGCCATGAAAGCACTATCCCCGTCTTCTCCAGATTCAGGTTCTTCGGGTTCTTGCTCCGACCCGCTTTCATCATCCCAAGTCACAGTGTAGACTTTCTTTCGATTCTTTTTCGAAGGGCATTCAAGGGCAATGTGACCAAACCCTTGACATTCATAGCACTTGACCGCTTGCCCCTTTACAATCTTCTTTTCAGTTTTTGGAGCAAGTTTTGGTGGAAAAGTTTTGGGTTTTTCATTACTCTTGTCTTTAGAAATAGGGTCTCTGAAATTAGGCTTTTTTTTCTTCAAATTTTTTTTAAAATTGTTTAGTAAACATAGCCGTCATCTCAGACTCTAAATCAAATTCAGTCTCCGGAGTTTTTGCAGACTCATGAGCACTAGTGAAAGCCACACTTTCTTTTTGTTTTTTCTTTGAAATCTGGTGGGCTTCATAAGTCTGCAAGTTTCCAACCAATTGATCAAGCTTGAGGGTATCAACATTCTGAGCTTCCTCAATGGCTGTCACTTTTGGTTGGAACCTCTCGGATAAGAACCTCAAAATTTTTTCAACAATTTTAGCTTCCGGGATTTTTTCCCCAAGTGTGAAACAGGAATTCACGATATCACTAAATTTTGCATAGAAATCATCAAACGTCTCCTCATCGCGCATAAAAAGGGTTTTAAAGGCTGAGGTGTGACGTTGAAGTTTTGACCTTTTGACAGAAGTAGTACCTTCGTGAATCGTTTCAAGAATGTCCCAATACCTCACACGTGCAGATACGACGAAATTCTTCAGGTGTGACGGAGCAAAACAGGGAATTGAGAGCCTTACTGTTCCAACTCGAGTTTTGGTAATCAGTCGTGTCCCATTTATCAAGGGGCTTAGGAATATCAACACCATCAATGGTGATAGTAGGTTCACTCCACCCATAGATCACGCAGTGCCAGACTTTCTCATCGATGGATTTTAAAAACGCTCTCATACGAGCTTTCCAGTAAGAATAGTTTGTACCATCGAGTAAAGGAGGTCTATGGGTCGAGTTACCTTCACGAATAGAATCCATATTACTAGTCACACAAAATCACACTCCTATATTTTTTTTAAAAAAAAGAGTGACCTGCTCTGATACCAATTGAAAATCCTAAGTGATTCGTGATTAGATCAAGATTATAATATTCCAAATCCCAATTATCCAAAACACACAATCTAAATCAACTAGCACTTACGAAAGTGATTTAGATTGTTTGTTTTTTGGAATAAACAATAAATCAACACAAACGATTTTTACGTGGAAAAAATCAATAAAAAACCATGGGCGAAACGCCACTAATCAATCCACTACTGAAGAAAGAAAGATTACAAAGATAATACACAAATTACCCAACTCAGTCAATTTGTCTTCGAATCTTCTGTAACTCTTTCACCGCGCCTTCATCTCGGAACTGATCAATCCTGAAGTTGAATCCACAACTTCACTTGTCGAATTAACGACTACGTACAGAATCAAACGCCTTTTGAAACTCTACGCTTGAATCTTCGGAATCCACTGAAGAGATCTCTCTCTTGAATTTAAAGTAACCAACTCCTTGATGTATATATCTTAGATCATGATTGAAGAACTCTTCTCAAAACATCAAGGAAAACTCACAAAAACCTCAGAACAAAACTTCAAACAAAACCCTAGGATTCTTGAATAAGATCTAGGAAAAGTAGTCCTAAAAATAACCTAAATAGGTATATATAGGAATCCTGAGTCCGCGATCTCCGCTCGAGCGGCCAACATCCCGCTCGAGCGGCTTCAGCAAAATCTGCGTGCAACAAAACAGAGTTCCGCTCGAGCGCTTGATGACCCGCTCGAGCGCGAAATCATACCTTCCAGTATTTTTACAGACCTGACAAAATACTGAGAGTCTACAATATCCGCTCGAGCTCCAATGGTCCCGCTCGAGCGGGAAGAACAAAAACACAGGAAAATTACAACTTGTTCAACACAAAGTTTTGTACCCGGATTTGACAATCAAGGGACCTAACAGACTCGAAGCTACCAGTTCTTCTGAAGAGAGTGTACACATAAGTCACAAGCGAAAAAAAAACAGTTCAGACGAAGAAGACCAGCATGATCCCTTTGTACGACGGATCGCAAGGGTGGTCCTGCACAAAAAGTTCAAAGCTCCGTCGTTCACTCTCTATGATGGAAAATTAGACCCCACCGATCATATTCGTCACTACAAGCAAGCCATGACATTGAATACAGACGACAAGGCCCTCATGTGCCGAATATTTCCCAACAGTTTAGGACCATTGGTTATCAGGTGGTATTATAAACTAGAGCCGGCTTCGATCAAGAGCTTCCATCAATTACAGAAATCCTTCAGGGTCAGATTCATCACCAACGAGGTCCAGCCAAAACAAGCCGACTCTCTCTGGGCAATGCAGATCTAGCCAGGAGAAACACTGAGAGCGTATTCGACACGCTACTCGGAGTGCTTTAATCTTGTTGATAACGCTTGCAACGACTCCATGGCCATTACCGCCTTCAAAATAGGCTTGCATCCTGATAGTGCTCTTCGCAGCTCCTTGACTAGAAAACCCCCCAAAACAGTTTGGTCGTTGACGAAGAAGGCTGAGGAATACTGCAAAGTGGAGGATGACGCCTTGCGGGTTAAAGCCGGAAACATGGCCAACAAGACGGCCCCTTCTGAAATTGCTCAACCGATAAGTTCCGTACCACCTCAGAGCCTGAACCGCGACATTGGGCTAAACGAGATAAGAGACGGGATTCTAGCCGACCAAACGACTAATGCTCCCATCGAGCAAGCGAACAGCTGCAAGTTGATAGCAGGCGCACAAGGCGCGCCGACAAGAAATATACGGAGTTGACAGAGTCGGTGGGACCTCCCGACACGCGAAGACAGGATAGGCGGTGCGAGTATCACAAGGATCATGACCACGATACTGAGAGTTGTTATGCATTGAAAAGGAAACCCAACTAAAGCAATAGCCTTAAGACAAGATTCACCCCCCCTCGGCGTAATCCACATGATATACAGCCTGCTAATATCATCCGTGGTGCATACGATTCAGTCGAATCCCGACCCTCAAACTCAACTCACTCCGGCTAAACGGCCCCATGAAGCTGCAAGCATTGTTTTTGATGATTCAGATTTGGCCGGAGTAACACTTCCCCACATCGATCCCTTAGTAATTGAGTTACGCATAAACCGATTCATCGTTGAGCGCGTACTCATTGACCCGGGGAGCACATCGGAAGTTATGTATTACAAGACATTCATCAAACTCGGCTTCTCCGAATCGAACCTTTCTTCGGCTCCTTATTCCCTATTCAGCTTCAACGCTAATCCAGAATACCCGTTGGGGAAAATTACACTACCCGTTCAAGTGGGCTCCCAAACAGTAGATGTGGAGTTCTTGATCGTCAAGTTGCCGTCGCCGTATAATCTCATCATGGGGCGATCCTGGTTGCATACTATGTACGCTGTGTCAAGCACCTATCATCAATTGCTACGCTTCCCGACAGAACGCGGCATCGAGCAAATTCGTGGCTCCCAGAAATCGGCACAAGCATGTTATCTCCTTGCTGAAAAAATACCAAAGGAGTTGCGAGTGAACTCTATTGAGGTGACGGATTGGGAGAGCCTCGACGATGTTGGGAGTCTTCCAAATGAAAAGGCCACAGAAGTCCTAGATCGAGTCGAAATCAACGGAAACCCAGACAGGTTTTTCATGGTCAGCACCTCCCTGAATCAGGTCGATAGACAGTAGCTAATTTCCTTCCTTCTCGGTAACGTTGATGTATTTGCGTGGACTCTATATGAGATGTCGCGTGTAGATCCGTCTGTTTCGCAGCACCATTTAAATGTTGACCCTAAATGCAAGCCGATCATTTAGAAAAGTCAACGATCAATCGCAGAGCACATTACTGCCGTCATTGAAGAGGTTGACCGGTTGCTTGATACCGGGGGAATCAAGGAAGTGACCTACCCTACATGGCTCTCTAATACTGTGGTTGTGAAGAAGAAAAATGGGACTTGGCGAGTCTGCGTCGCTTTCACGGACCTAAACAAAGCCTGCCCCAAAGATTATTTTTCTCTCCCCAAGATAGACCAACTTGTAGATGTTACGGCACGTCATCAGCATATGAGCTTCCTTGATGCCTACAGAGGCTACCATCAAATTGCTATACATCCGGAGGACCAAGACAAAACTGCATTCCTCACCCTAAGATGAACCTATTGCTATAAGGTTATGCCTTTTAGGCTGAAAAATGCAGGGGCAACTTATCAAAGACTAGTCACCATTATGTTCAAAGAGCAACTCAACTACACTATGGAAGTGTATATCGACGATATAGTGGTCAAGTCCAAGGAAGAGCAGAATCATATAACCGATTTGGAGGAGACATTCGATATTCTACGCAAATATGGAATGAAGCTGAACGCTTCCAAATGTGCGTTTGGGATCGCCTCTAGCAAATTCTTTGGTTACATTGTCAACCACTGAGGAATCGAAGCCAACCCAAGGCAAATCACAGTAATCCTGAAACTCGGCTCCCCTCGATCGGTCAAGGAGGTTCAGAAGTTGATGGGGATGGCCGCCGCACTCAACAGGTTCATCAGTCATTCCCCGAACCGCTGCCGATAATTCTTTCATATACTACGGCAGGGCAAGGCTTTTGAATGGTCTGCCGAGTGCGAAGTTGCTTTTAACACCCTTAAGACCTACCTCCGATCAATTCCACTCTTAGCAACGCCTTCGGCAGGTGACCCGCTCATTTTGTATCCAGCAATCTCCGACCAGGCCGTTAGCACCATACTGATAAAGGAAGAGCTGGGGGAGCAGCGATCAGTGTATTATGTGAGCAAGGCAATGGTTGACACCAAAACATGCTACATTCCATTAGAAAAACTCATTCTGGCCCTCGTCATGGCAACAAGAAAACTGATGCATTACTTTCAGGGGCATACCATCGGGGTGCTAACAGATCACCCCCTCTGGTCAGTACTCCGTAGCACAGAAGCATCTGGGCGCGTTTCAAAGTGGGCTCTCGAACTCGGCTAGTACGATATTCAATTTATGCCTAGAACCTCCATCAAGGGACAGGTGCTTGCCGACTTTGTGGCCGAATTCACTGGGGGTCTTGCCGACTTCACATCCGATGAAATTCGACCTAAGCCGAGCTGGAGAATTTATGTTGGGGATATTTAGCAGTTGTACTGTGATGGATCATCCAATCAACGGGGCAGCGGAGCTGGAGTAGTAATCATGGCTTCCGACGGCGCAATAATTGAGCAGGCCGTCAAACTCGGCTTCGAAGCAACAAATAACGAGGCTGAATACGAAGCCCTTTGGCCGGTTTGCGGAACGCACATCTTCTGGGTGCTCGACGTTTGCTAGTAGTTTGCGATTCAAAACTGGTGATCAATCAGCTAAAGGGGAAGTACGTAGCCAAAAATGACCGTATGTTACATGAAATCGGCTAGCACCTTGCTGGCAAAATTTCACCATCACGAATTGAATCAGATAACACGTGATCAGAATACACATGCAGATGCCCTAGCTTGCCTAGCCTCCGCCATTAACTCAGAGATTAAATGGACCATCGAAGTAGGTTTTATCCCGGAGCCGAGCATTAGCCCTTCGGAAGAAATCCAGGTCTATGTCATAGAGTCAGTACCGAGTTAGATGGACCCCATTGCTATATTCCTGTCTTCCGAACAGCTCCCAATGGACAAGAAAGAAGCGCACAAGCTGCGAAACAAAGCCCTGCGATACTACTTGGATTCGCAAGGAAAACTTTATAAAAAATTCATTTTTGGTCCATACTTGGAATGTGTACACCCAGACAAAGTCGAAGAGCTTCTGACTGAAATACATGAAGGCAGTTGCGGTGCCCATTCTGGCGGGCGCTCTTTGGCCCATAGAGCTATAACACAGGGGTATTATTGGCCGACAATAAGAACTGATGTCGAATGCTATGTGAAAAAATGTGAACAGTGCCAGAAGTTCTCCCTGTTAACCTATCTGCCTGCTGAAGAGTTAAGCTCTATCACCAGTCCCTGGCCATTCGCCCAATGGGGACTCGACATCGTCGGACCACTGCCTCGTGCCCCGGGTAACAAGCGATTTTTGATTGTCGCAATAAATTATTTTACAAAATGGTTAGAAGCGGAGGCACTAACGCACATCCGAGATACCGACATGAAGCGTTTCATTTGGAGAAATATCATAACGCGATTCGACATTCCAAGAGCACTCATTTCGGACAATGACACCCAGTTTGATTGTGGCGTCTACCGAGAGTTGTGCAACAAGTATGGTATCCGGCCTTAATTTTCCACGGCGGCCTGTCCTCAAAGCAATGGTCAAGCTGAAGCCTTTAACAAATCTATCTTAGATGGCATCAAGAAAAGGCTGGAGAAAGCTAAAGGCAAATGGGTCGAAGAATTGCCGAGTGTGTTGTGAGCTCATCGAACTACGCCGAGGCGATCTACTAGGGAAACGCCGTTTGCTCTATGCTTTGGAACCCAGGCAATCATACCCTTGGAGATCGGCCTCCCAACCTTAAAATCAAAATTTTTTTATATGGGCCAAAACGACATAATGCTGGCCATGGATTTGATTCTGATTGAAGAACGAAAAGACTGTGCCTTTGCATCCATGGTGCGGTATCAGCAGCAGCTTGCTAAGTCGTATAATCCACGTGTTCAGCTACGCCGTTACATACCAAGAGAGTTGGTTCTAAAGAAAGTACTCCCAGCTGCCAGGAAACCGGCTGACGAAAAATTGGGTCCTAACTGGACGGCCCCTATCAGGTCGATTCGATCGTAGGAGTAGGGGCATATCGGCTCAAGGACATGTCTGGAAGAAGTCTGCCACAGCCTTGGAATTCAACGCACTTGTGCAAATTCTATCATTAAACCCGACCTATGGGGAATGATACTAGTTTTGAATGGCTCACCATGTACACATTCCAGTTTTGTAATGCAAAGATTCTTGTTTACTCACTGCGAAGTCCAGTTCAAAATTGTTTGAGTCGATGACGCTTTTGGGCCGATAAAGCCTCCGGATTCGGAACGCCCTTCGTGGATGTCACGATTGCCCAATAGACTCCGAATTCGGGAGCTCCATCGGCACATGACGCCTTTGGGCCGATAAAGCCTCCGGATTCGGAGCGCCCTTCGTAGATATTACGATTGGCCAAATAAAGACTCCGGATTCGGAGTTCCCATCGGCGCATGACGTCTTTGGATCGATAAAGCCTCCGGATTCGGAGCGCCCTTCGTGGACATCATGATTGGCCAAATAAAGACTCCGGATTCGGAGCCCCATCGGCGCATGACGCCTTTGGGCCGATAAAGCCTCCAGATTCGAAGCGCCCTTCGTGGATGTCACAATTGGCCAAATAAAGACTCCGGATTCGGAGCCCCATCGGTGCATGACGCCTTTGGGCTAATAAAGCCTCCGGATTCGGAGCGCCCTTTGTGGAGAGCATGATTGGCAAAATAAAGACTCCGGATTCAGAGCCCTATCGGTGCATGACGCCTTTGGGCAGATTAAAAGCCTCCGGATTCGGATGGCCTTCGTACAAGCCGTATAAACAAAAGTTGAAATATGCAAATATTCAAAATGAAATAGTTCAAGCCGCATAAACGTAGTCTAAAACGTGTGAACATTCAATCGGAAATGTACTAATATAAATCGATTGGCATCAAGTGTACTAATATAAATAAAAAGTACGCTACAAATTGAAAACTAAGCGTTTTATTAAAATCAGCCAATAAATACATAATCTCGCTCTCAATCTACATAAGCATTACAAGCTCTTATTCTATTTGGCGGTCCCTCATCATCACTCTTCTCAACTTCGAAAGCGGAAAAGGGGAAATCATTCTGTTGGTACAACGGCAACGCAGAATTCACACTTGCTGCCTGGAGAGCCTCAGCTTGCTGAAGTGCCTTGATCCAGCCGTGATTAAGCCCACGATTCTCACATTGGCAAACTTCTTCGGCGAGTTTCTCCTTGGTCTTCTGAATTCTGACCTTTCGGTCGTCATGAAAGCCTTTTTCATAGGCCGCGGCCCTCGTAGTCTCAATCGCGAACATGCCAATCGTATTTCGATCAGCAATAGCATCACTTATCAGCCTTTGAGTCACCCACTCTTCCACAACCGAGTTGGGATGGCTGGCTGATTGAGACTCGGCAAATTTGACTTTCCTTAGCTCACGCTCGGCCTTCTCCGCGCGAGCTTCTAACTTCCGAATGCATTCATCTCTCTGCTCTATATCGCGCCGAGCGGCGCGAAGACGCACGCCGATTTCATAAGCAGTGTACAGCCCCTTCACCGCCCCGTGAACGCCTTCATGAAACACTTCGAAATCCTGCCGACCTATTATCGACTGTTGGACTTTGGGTAGAAAAATCTGTCGAGCGAACTCGACTACCACATTTGGATCTCGAACGATCGAATCCGCCTCTGTCATTGGTCTATTCTCCACGAAGACCGCAAAACTCAATGGGCGCGGAATCACGTCGGATTCCCTTCCAGAACGAGGTTGAGGAGATATGCCTTGTGGCTGCTTGTCCCTCCTAGGCGACCTACTTCGATGACGAGGAGATTGGTGTCTCTCCCGATCCCTCGAAGTCCTACTTCCCGTGCGCGAAGGTTTACCACTTCGACTCATATCTCCTCCCAGCTCAGCTAGCGTCCTCGCTTCCCCTCTACTGTTGAAGAAATTCTAGTTGACATTCACACTTGTTTAACCTTCCTCAAAGAGCTGGATTGAGTAGCTGACTGAGCATATAAATAGGACCTTCGCTCACGAAGTACACGCCTATTTATTCCCTACGAGGGTAGCACCTCCGAGGCAATCTCATTAATATTGAAGCCTCAACAGTCCGGTGCCGATTGAGTCATATGCCCCAATCGCCCCATCAACCTCTGTTATTCGGCGTTCTATGTTCATGAACCAGCTGGGGCAAGGGTAGATTCATCAATCTAGTCGGCTTGAGTGCCCCAGCTGCTCCGTGAATCGATTTATCAGTACAGTACCCATGAACTAGTCCTATTCGGCTTTCAGAGTTCATACATTGGCTGGGGCAGGGGTAGATTTATTAATCTGATCGGCCAAATACCTAAGCGCAATGCTGATCGAGTTGTGCCGCAGCCACTCCATGAACTAGTCCTATTCGGCTTTCAGAGTTCATACATTGGCTGGGGCAGGGACATATTTATTAATTTAATTGGCCAAATACCTAAGCGCAATGCCGATCGAGTTGTGCCGCAGCCATTCCATGAACTAGTCCTATTCGGCTTTTGGAGTTCATACATTGGCTGGGGCAAGAGCATATGACGGGTCCTGAGTCGATTTACTTGTTCGGTTAAATTAAGGTTAAATTAATTGCCAAGTTACACTGTTATTTAATTGGCAGCTATGCAGTGGGATATTTAATCTACTCATCTCATGATCCTACTTTCTATCGGATCGATAGTTAGCATGCACAACAGACAGTAATCATTTTATCCAAAGTAGTGAGAAGCAAAACTCTTCATTAATATCAAAAATTGCGTACAACTAATAGTGAAATGAAAAGAAATTTTTCATTAATAAATTGAGCGCAGATAGTAACTAATTTATACATGAAAATTACCTTGAACTAACAGAAACTTACTAAACAAAAACATACATTGAAATTGAAAATACCTAACAAAACTAAAATGTCTCCCAAATCAAGCCTCGGGATCAGACTTAAGCGGCTCAACGTCCACTTGCTCGTATGGAATTGGCATGGCCAATGTAACTCTAACGACAACAAGGGTTTTGAGCTACCCGTGTTTGAATCCCCAATTCTCGAATTTGGGGACTTCTTCTACGTAGTTTTCAAGGGAGAAGCCTTAGAGTTGGCTTTTTCCTTGGCCTTCTTCAACTTTTCTAACTCGGCCTCCACCTTGGCAAGTGCCTCCTTGGCTAACTTGAGTGATTCCTCGCTCGCGTTTGCCCTCTTCTCGTCGTCGAATTTGAGTTGGTCAGCAGTCCGAGCCTCTCTTTCTCAGCTTCGGCTCGAGCACTTTCCATTGTGGTTCTCACCGCCTCGAACTCGGCCCTGCTCTTCTCACCTTTGGCTTCCGACTTCAAGCGGCCAATTCTTTCAATGGCATCGTGCTGGCAGTGGCCTAGTTCGGCTATCCTTCCAACCATCTGCAAAACAAGGAGTTGGGATTGTCACATACCAAGAAATATCGTATGCAAACCAAACCAAACAAGGAATTAAGATAGTCACATACCAAAAGGGCCGACTGGGCAGCTAATGCTATTGCTACCAAATCCGGCTCGGCACGAAAGGTTGCCTTGTCAGCCGGCAAGGAGACCGAGGCAGCCAAGCTCAGTGCCACAGCTAGATCTTTCAAAGCCGACGCTTCAGAGGAGATCGACATGTTTTTTATCTTTGGCTTAACAACAAAAGGAGCAACCACACCCGACTCCTCTAAGCGTGGCCGTTTATCAATAGGGCCCTCCTCGGACCCGGCCTCGCCCTCAGGGGTACGTTTTTCTCCTCGATCTTCTGTAATTGGACACTCGGCATCCTTCTCTGTCTCGGCCGCATGAACTTGAGCCGTTTCTTCTACAATAATGGGTTCAGAAGATTCAGTCGGGGCAGGTCCAGAACGGGTGGCCTCGGCTTTCCGTCGGGCGGCCATGCGTTCGGCATTTCTCTTTCACGCCAACTGCGTGAGACTTTCCCCAACCATACCCTCAGAATAATCGCCAGGAAGGTCTACTAAATTTGTAAAAATATCTTCGAAGGCTTCCCCTCAGCCTGATGTGGACGGAGGATCAGACGAGTTCAGTCCGACTTCCTCAAAGGCCGAGTTAGTAGCTTCGT
The DNA here is from genome assembly GCF_055761805.1 of Camellia sinensis. Taxonomy (NCBI): domain Eukaryota; kingdom Viridiplantae; phylum Streptophyta; class Magnoliopsida; order Ericales; family Theaceae; genus Camellia; species Camellia sinensis. The sequence continues at coordinate 217,974,720 of NC_138961.1, forward strand.
CAACCTCCGCTGCCAACTGATCCGGGTCCTCGGCGATTGGTTCGGCCGCTTGTTTTTCTAAATGTTCAAAATCGGATGTTTCTAAACCGGTCTGTCTCAAGTTTTTGAAGCTAGGAAAGATGAGGGCTGTAAGATGGTTGTCGCCTCACGAGATCGGAATGTTGTCTACCGCCGAGATTGTCGTATAAGTCGGTTCGTATCGCAGGAGAATGTAGGCCGCCCTCCCTTATTATTGAAGGTTTAGACGGCTGACGAACTGTAGCGCGGTCTTAATTTCTGCAAGCACAATGTCGTCGTCCGAAACTGACACTCTCTTCAAGTCCCTGTCTGCATAAACAAAACGATTAGATGTGTATAGTGCTGAACATAGATATGGAGATAACAGAAACAAGTGATCTAATCGGCCACCTGGTTCGCCTTTTCACCTTGGCACAGAGTCTAAATGATCTTCACCTTCGCCGAATTCCCAATTGCCGCGGACGACAACCATCACGTCATCAACTCGCTTGCCAGAGCTGGCAAGCATCGTCACTAAGTGATGATCAATATCCTTGGCTCTAAGAAAGTAGCGTCCTAGCCGGCCAGTAGATTTGGCTAGGACATAACAGTGCCGAATGGCGGGTATACCTAAATTAATCCTAAGACGTCGATTTAGCTCTACAATTCCCATTACGATATGAAAGAAATTCACGTTTGGCTGGGAAGGGATTAGACCCCAGTATTGTAGAACAGCCCTAAAAAATGGATGAAGGGGAAAGCGGACTCCGCCCTCAACAATTGACATGAGAGGAAAAACGATTGTACTCTCGTCATCCCTCACCATATCAGTGGTGCTGTTTGCCAAGAGTGACAGATGGACGTCATCGGGGATGGAAAAATGGCGACGAAAGCCGGAGATTCAGTCTGCTGAAAGAAGCTCCTTTAGATGTTTTGCCCTCTTGGCCAGTCCAAGGATTATGGAAAACTAAAAGCAAACAAGGAAGCGAGATCGAAAGTGAAGGAGAAGAAAACTTACAAGGGGCTAAGGGAAAAACGAGAAACAAGGAGTTGCAGAAGCCGCAAAATGAAAGAGTTGCACTAGAAGGCGAACCAGATATCTTTGAGTATTCAGAACATACATTCAAAGAGACAATTTCAAATCACATTAAATGGAGACAGTGTACGAAGGGGCGGGAAAGCGTTTCAATGACCAAAAAGTGTGTATGCGTTCTGACACGCATTGAGAAGAGGGTTAACCGCCGAATTTTTGACTTCCCAGGCTAGAAGCCAAACACGCCGACTAACTGATGCTAGTAGGGTGTTTGGGGGGCAATTGTGGGAGTCGAATTTATCTGGATTTATAGGGACGAATGGACCCGTCCAGTCCGGAACGTAACCTCTATTCAGCTTTGATCCTAGTCAATCGAAGAGTCGAATAAAATAACCGGCACTCCAACCAGTAGAACAAAGGCCGAGTAGAAGTACATGTAAAGGATCAAGGATGGGCTTGGCCCTAAGGCCTAAAGAGAACACTATAAATACGGGATCATCAGTCAGAGAAAGGTATGTGAGAACCATTATACTTAGCTTAGAATACAAGTAATCTAGAGTGTAGAGACTGACTTGCTCGTCGGAGTGCTAATTCCGGCATCCCGGACCAGAGTGCTAATTCTGGCACCCCGGACCAGAGTGTTTATTCCTTTTCAGGTGACTAGCTGAGGATTACGAGCATCTTCCAGGATCAGAAGAGTATTTCCAAACCACTTCCCCACACATTGAAACATAAAAAATGAATGGAATAGACCATTAAAATTGAATCTTTGGTGAGTTTCACATCTCATACTGAACTGTTCTATCCACCTAGAGAGAAATGATTCTTCTTCTCAGGTTACATTTGGCAAAAACAATTCTTTTTCTGTTTGTTTGAATTTTTTTTTTTTTTTTTTTTTTTTTTTTGTGGAAATTTTATAAAGTCACTTAAAAATTAGGGCAAATTACATATACCCCCTCGAGGTATGGTTAAATTACAGATACCTCCCTGAGGTTTCGGAAATTACATCCCGCCCCCTGAGGTTTGTATTTTCATAACAATTTGCCCCCTGAGGTTTATATTTCATAACAAATTACCTCCTAATTTCTTATGCAAATATAGCATTCAGGGGGGAATTCGTAATTTCTCAAACCTCAGGGGGGTATCTGTAATTTAGCCAAACCTCGAGGGGTGTATATGTAATTTGCCCTAAAAATTAAAGTAAAATTGAACGAAATTTTTTTATAAAAAAATGATTAAACAAAGTTGCCACTTGGTTTTCAAAAAAAATTGATGTGTAAACCCAATCAATCATACTATAGAATTAAGCACCAAAATTGCAAAAGATTGGCACATTGTGGTACTACTTCACTTCTCAAATTTTTTTTTTCTTTTCTTTTCATTTTTAACAAAACACAAATACTAATAAATAAAAGTTCATTTTGGAAAATCAATAAAAAAATCACTTAGGCCTCGTTTGGGATAGCCCCGTTTAGTCAAAAAGCCAATAACCTATACCAAAAAGTAAAAAATTCTCTTTTCTCTCTACTTTTTGCACATCTTTCTATAAAAAGTCAAAAAGTTATCCTGAACATACTAATTTTTTTTAACTCATATTTTAATCAAATAACTAAAAAATTACTAAATTAACATGTTTCCAATCGAGGCCTTAATGTCTAGTTCTAGTGACAAGTCATTGGTTCAAATTATCTGAGCTCACGTATTATGAATTATCGTATGGAATTATAGATTAATGTAGTTCAGGATAGGGAAACTAGATGATAAGCAAATAAAAAGGTGAAAAATTATAAACAATTAATCCAATTAAAGTTTGTTGACCAAGTAGGCCAACTGACCTAGAAATATATAGGAAGACATACCTAAGTGCATAAACCATTAAAGAAGGGGATTTGGTCATAACCCCCTCACTATCTAATTTCTCTTTCAAAAGGATAAGAATTATATAAGTACTTTTAAAACTCCTTGATATTTTAAAACTTGTTTCTTTTACTATATTACCCTCATATCTATCAGCTCTCATATTAAGACATTTTCACTATGTATTTCAGAGTAAAATTTTACTCTGTATAAAAGTAAAATTTTATTATGAATGAGAGTAAAATTTTACACTCTGAAACTAAAAGTAAAATTTTAATATGAATGAGAGTAAAATTTTACACTCTGAAACTAAAAGTAAAATTTTACTCTGTATAAAAGTAAAATTTTACTCTGAAAAATAAGTAAACTGTAAGACTCTGAACCTAAAAGTAAAATTTTACTCTGTATAAAAGTAAAATTTTACTCTGGTTCTGTCAAATGAAAAAAACAGAGCAATAGAACCAGAGTAAAATTTTACTCTGGTTCTATCAAATGAAATTTGATGTTTACTTTAAAAAATCGATGGAACTTTGAGTTTTGAGTTTTGAATCAGGCCTATAATCCTTGAATCAATCGATGTTTACTTTGAAAAATATTGAATCATGCCTATAATCCTTGAATCATGCCTATAATCTGAAAATTTAGAGAAATCTCAATTTTTCATACCCCGGTTCTTCAGATTTTTCAGATTTTTAAAATTTTGAGCTTTCAAAAATCTATATATTCGAATTCAAATCTCAAAACACACAAACACACACATATATATAGATATATATATATATATTCGAATTCAAATATCAAAACACACAAACACACACATATATATAGATATATATATATTTATATATATGTATCAGCGCGATTTGCAAGTTCTCCACAGCTCCGGCCATGGAAGAAGCTAGGATTATAAGAGAGAGACAAGATAGAAGATGAACAGTTGAAGGAGAGTTGAAGGAGGAGAGTTGAGAAGATGCAGAGAGAGATCGTCGGAGCTTAGGAATGACACAGCTCCGGCCATGGAGGAAGCTAGGGTTAGAAGTGTGAGACGAGAGAGAAGATACATTTTGTATCTGAATTGTGTATATGTGATGGTATAATAGTCTGATAAAATATTTAAATAATAAATTTTATCCTTTATGCAAGATTTTATAATTATGAGGGGGTTTAGAAAGTATAATTTTTTTCTTAGTCCTTCTAATAATGAAAAGAAGATAAAGAGAGTTTATAGCCAAATTTCTCATTAAAGAATAGAGTATAAGGAAACGAATTAGGTTTGGGCAATAAGTTTTCGGATGATGGTCTGAGAAATCATCATGGAAAGTGATTTTTTAGTGACTGATTTTTCATACCGTTGCCAAAAATTGTCATTAAAAGTATATCTTCTTGTAAGGAATGAGGATCAATAAAGAATAACGATGATTAGATCATTTATAAATTATAGATATGACAGATCAAGGAATAAAAGAAAAAGAAAAGAAAAACAAATGACAATGTGACATTACGATTCGAAAACAAGAGATGAAAATAAATATCCTTCCAAGTGCCCCAACCAGTGGCGTAACTCGGGCAGATTTGATCAAGTTGAGAGGTTATTCAAACCTAGTTTAAATTGTACTGGGATCTGTTTAGACCCGTCTAAGTCCGAATTATAACCCGAGGTTGTCTGTCCATGTCTGACCCGAGTTAAACCCGAGTTAAATCCGAATTGTAAAATTTGATTCTATTTATATTTTTTATATATATAGAAAATCATTAATACCATCAAAACAAATAATTTATATAATATAAGAGAGATGCCGCTATAGTAGTCTTTACAATTTATGAGTGGAAAAAAAAAAGTAAGATTTTATATTATTTGTGTATATAATATATATTCAATATGATTTAATAATCTAAATTGCTTTAATATCATGTAATGACTAATAATTTATATATATATATATATATTTAATATTTTTATATATCTATATACGTATAATTCGGGTTTCGGATTACTCGGGTTGTTTGATGTCTTTGTCCAAGCCCGTCCAAATTTAATTCGGGATTCTAAATTTTTGTCCAAACCTATACCGAATTTAAAAATATTTTACCTAAATCCTAAAAAATTCAGACTAAGTTCGGATTGTTAGGTTGAGTCCGCCCACATTACACCCCTAGGCCTAACTACAAAATTAACCATATAAAGTAATTGTGGTTATACACATTGGACTATAAAGCTGACAACTAAGGAGGTTATTATTTCATTTACGTTACACCAACTGTTTTTTTTTTTTATTGATTATTTTATATCTTTAGAATTATTGAACCACAAATCTTTAGTTGATAGTTTTGAAGTGTTAGAAATGGCTTTGAAGTTTTGAAAAAATTTGATTTTTTCTTAATTTTGGTCTATTTTTTAGGTGGGATCCTTGCGTTGAATTTTACAGGTCAAGGTGGTAACGCGTTCTATGCCGCGTTGTGATTCACGTGGTATATTTGGTTGCTCAAAACAATTATCGGATGATTGGAAAATTGAAACCAAAGTGTGCTCCATGAAAATAGAGTTTTAGTAGAAAATGTTGAATACAAGCTTGTCCCACATTGGTTTGGTGAGAAAAATTTTATGGGTTTATAAAGCTTGGAATTATAACTTGGGGAGGGCCCCAAGGGACACCTCAAGTTTGTAGAAGGGAGATGTTATAGGCAAATTGGGCTAGACCCATTAGACTCAAAAATAATCACGCGCACCGTCGTCCATCCGAGCTAGGCTTGGGCGCGAGTGCGTGATGTGAAGTTGGGCTTGTCCAGCCCAATTCCTATCTTTTTGGGCAAAAAATATTTGAATTTAATTTTATTTTTTGGTAAAATAAAATTTCTACTTCTGTCCAGAATTCAAATTAATTTCGGAAAAAATCTGTCCGTTTTTTCCCTCTACCAAAATTCTGCCCGGTTTTTATCTGCTTGAATTTAAACCGGAACAGTTTCAGTATCTGTTCAAATTCAAACCTAAATAGTGTCATATATGTTCAATTCAAACTGAACAGGTTTTCACCTGTTTAATTCAAACCAAACAGCCTATTTTCTCCTATAAATAGACAGACCCTCTATTGATTTTTCATTCACAATTTTCGTACTTCTCCTTTGCAATAATTCTTTGCATTTTGTTGTATTAAATTTTTGTAAGAAAGAGTGTAAACACTTAGTATGTTCGTTGTGCAAACAATTTGTAGTATAGCTATTGTTTGCTATTGATCATTTTATCCTGAGAGATAGACGTCTACATTCTGAAAGCACCATAGAGATGACGAATCTGTCTTAAAGATACAATGTTAAACACTGGACTTGATCAGAAAATTTGTTCAAGAAATTAATTTGGTAAGTAATTAATTTATTTTCTATTTTATTATTCTTCTATTTCATATTTTCATTTTGTTTTAGTAACAAAATAAAAATCTGTTTTATTTATTTTATTTTATTTTTTGGTTTGATTTTTGTAATCAAACAAATTCTTTCATTTTTTTTATTTATTCTGTATTTCATTTATTGTTAAGTATATAAATAAAATTTATTTTTCAAATACAATGAAAATTGTCCAACAAATAGTCCCTAGACAAATTGGAACATAGAACATGTTGGTAAGTTTTTTTTTTTTTTTTAAAGATAGGAATCATGTTGGTAAGTTAAAATTTCAAAACCATAAAAATTGTCCTTCGACGTTGATCCATATGAATTATAAGCCAAAGCAATCAGCTTTTTTTTTAAAAAAAATGTGACCAAAGCTAACCAACTTGGGAGAAGAGGAAGGGGTCCAGATTGCATAATGACAAAATGAGTTGGGGGAGGAAAAACAGAAAAAATAAAAAAAATAAGGAAAAGTAGAAGTAGAAAGCGACAAAAAGAGAGGAAAAGAGAGATATGTGAAATCGTCCTTTCAATGCTTTTGTAACCGTTGCAGTGACAGCTGTATTGCACGGACCACTTCTGTCTATCCCTCATCAAATTCAAATTAAAAGAAAATAAAAATTAAATTGATTTTTTTTAAAAAAAAAATTAAAATAGGGGGGTTTTATCTTGAACCGTTAAGACATGTGGTGATGATGGGTGGGATTGTCACGTGCTTTGGCTACGGGTGAAAGGAGACACACGTGCGCCTTGCATCCTCTGTAGCGGCAGCGGAATCAATCAATCCATCATATCCCACGGAAATTAACAAATTTTATGAGGGACTTGCACTACGCGGCTTATCCGTATCCGTATGGATAGTTTTGAAATCTGAGGGTATTAAAGTAATTTAATATCTGCACACTGTCGGGGAATAACTTCCAACTCACGTGACAGTGATTGCTCCACAAGGTTTCTTCTTTCTACACCCTATAGAAAAAGAGAAATGTTTGGAAATTTCTAGAGGCAGGATTCTGAAGACAGTTTTAGGAGTGGGTATTGATTTTTTATTTTGTGTTTTTTTTTTTTCTCTTTGTCATATATGATTAATTTGAGAAGATGATTATAATTAATTTTTTAATTAAAAACAAATTATAAACCGATTATAATTAATTTTTTATAATAAAAAGAAGTGGATTATAATCTTATAAACCACCTCTCAAAAGACCCATAATTAGAATTGGTTTCAGAGGTCTAACTCTAACTCTATCACTATTGACGAAAAATTTTTTAATTGGTACAAAGCATTACCTAATAGTATTTCTCATCAATCATACATTATTATATTTTTTAATATTTTCTACTCACCTATTTTAAAATTGTACATCACACCTCTTTTATTAATTACAATATTAATACTGTTGGATATCACCCAATAGCCAGGACCAACTAATAATTTCTCTTGCATATATATAGGTGTGGTTAATCTTATTATTGTCGACCTAAAAATTTGTTTGAGACCTCCTAAATAAATATAATTATTTAAATCACACTATCTTTCTATTTTTTTAAATATTTTTTTAAAATATATATATATATATATTTAAATCATTTTAAACAATTATTATATTACGTGATAATATTAAAAAATATACATATTTGAAATCCCTAACATAACTCATAGAAAAATTATTAATTGGTCCAAAATATTACATGATAATATTTTTCATCAATCATCAATTATTATATATTTTTATATTTTTTAATCACTTATTTTAAAATTATAAATGCCATCTCTTTTATTAATTATAACACTGTTAGCCACAAAAAGATAAAATAAGTTTTTTAGCCTAATAAGACAAAACATCACATTCAATCTATAATTATTATATTCTTTCTCTCACAAAAAGTCAAAAAAGTTAAAAAATTCTTCCCAAACGAGGCTTTTTAACCCCAGGCTAAAATAACAAAAAAAATTAAAAAGTCAAAAAGCTAACCCACGTCCCAAACGAATCCTTAAGAGTTTGTTTGGTACCTCCTAAATAAATATACCTATTTGAATTACGTTGTCCTTTTATTTTTTTTAAATATCTTTTAAAAAAATTAAAAAAATATACATATTTAAATCATTCTAAACAATTTCTCATAGGGTTTATTTGGAAATTGAGTTGGTTTTTTGACTTTTTAACTATTAGCCTGGGGTGGGCAGAGTTTTTTGATTTTTTTGACCTTTTGTGAGAAAAAAAATATAAGAATTATGCGTTAAATGTGATATTTTATTTTATTAGACTAAAAAATTTATTATTATTATTATTATTATTTTTGACTATTTTAATTAAAAAAGCCCCAACCTCTAACTTCCTAAACAAGGCATAGTGACTGTTGTCTGGCTGGAGAACTATTGAGACAGCCACTATTGCTCTAGCAACAATAAATTCGCACTATTTTACCAGCATATTTTTGACATATTATGATTGCGGTGAATTGTTTTTTATTAAAATAGTAAAAAAATAAAATATTTAATTATATTATTTTTTTTTATTTTTTACACATTTTTTTATAAAAATTTAAAAAATTAATTAAAATATTGATTTTTTTTTATTTTAAAAGGACAATCACATGTCAGTGGTAAGACACAAAAAAATTACAAAAGTATAAAAAAATATTAATTTCAATTATTAAAATTGATAAGTTTTATTATTAATTTGAAATTTGTTTTGAAAACAGATACTGAAGTGTAATTTCTCCTACTTAAAAAAAGTGTTTTATCTCTCTTTTTTTTTTTTTACAAGTATTTTATCCAAAAATATGGCAGCGCTACAATTATACGCTAGAGGGGCTCCATGCCAATGCCTTTTGTATAACTGATTTCTTTCTAATGCACCTTATTTATTATAAAAAATAAAAAAATAAAAGATAGAGAATTGTTGGATCATTGCTTGTGGAGAGTATTGTAGTAATTTACTGTGTTTTTTTATGGTAATACAGCTCCATTCATTACAAATACATAATAATATTTATATTTTTTTATTATATAGCGCTATCATCTCAAGTGTCAATATTGCATTAATAATTATCACCACTCATGCTTATTCAATATAATATTAATACATAGATAATCAAATAATACACTGACCACTCATTACAATTACAGGTTTACTATATCTACTCCAAATTTCAAAAAATGTTGATGTAATTTATCCTCGTATAATCCTGTTGACCAAGTCCACGTTCCTCCGTACGACGTCGCTTTGTCACCTGAAAACACAAACGTGAGCTAGCCGGCGGGTGTGTGCCGGAAACCTCTCCGATGCCTAAGTCAGAAAACTTGACAAATAGACAAAGCTCTAAGTTCTCAGAAAGGTTGTGTTCAATTACCTCCTCCAAGGTGATGCTTGTGAGCTTTTATAAGTTTCCCGTGGCACAATCCTAGTAGGACTTGTATTTCTCCATACAGAGTCCTCCTAGGATTCAATCTCTTAAGGATAATGCTTATCCTTTTACACCCTCCCCCACTGCTTAAACCAAGTGGGATGGTTTTCTTTACGGCCGAACTTCCTTTTGACCGAAGTAAACTTGGCTATACCGAACCACAGAAGGCCGAACTATCCTTAGTTCGGTCTTCTCCTCCAACTCTTTACTTCGGCTGCCCTGTTCGACCTTGATGCGCTTAGATCAAACTTCCAAGTAACAAGTTCTGACCGACCTAACCATTGTAAGTCACGATCGGACTAACTCTTAGATCGGCCTAACTGTGAGTTGCCTCCAGACCGGAGTAGTTTTACTCTTTCTTGGGCCGAAGTAACTTTGTCTTCCCAAGGCCGGAGTAGCTTTACATCCATGAGCCGAAGTAACATTTACTTCTCCCAGCCGGAGTAACATTGCTCTCTGGGCCGGAGTATCCTTTACGGCCTTCTTACTTAGTCCTTCGCGTTTTGGGCCTCAAAGCCCAACTTGCAGCTCGGCCCAATTTTTCCCAAAAATTACCCTCTCACATAATAATATTTATATTTTTTTATTATATAGCGCTATCATCTCAAGTGTCAATATTGCATTAATAATTATCACCACTCATGCTTATTCAATATAATATTAATACATAGATAATCAAATAATACACTGACCACTCATTACAATTACAGGTTTACTATATCTACTCCAAATTTCAAAAAATGTTGATGTAATTTATCCAAAATAAATTAATAGGGACATTTTTTATGATTTCAACATACTTTCACTAATTTTTTTATTATAATAGTTTCATATATTTCTAAAATATTATTTACTTAAATTTTCAATACTACACAATCCTATAGTGGGAGGCACTGAGTAGCATTGACTAAAGGAGAAAGAGCAATTGAAAAAAAAAAAACACAGCAATACTCACTAGTGTTAACATGAAAACTGCAATGCCCCAGTTAGGCTTTTGGGTGCAAAATTTGAGACCATAGTGACCATGTTAATCATTGATATGGTGGGTCCATTTTATTTTATTTTATTTGTTTCTTGTTGTCCTCTTTTGTATAAATTGTTTATTAGCACTAGTACTACCATTTTCGTAATGCAAGTGGTGTATAACGAGAAAGAGTGGGGGAAGAAACAGAAACAGACGTATGCTTACAAGGATTTAGGACACCGTCAATTGTCACATTTTGGTTGGACCACCAATTTTGCATCAGCCTCTTTACAAATTTTCCCATTTGATATAATTTTTGATAGCTGTCAACTGCTTCAACCAGCTATATACAACCTATGCATCATCTTATTCTTCTTCTTCTTCTCCTTTTTTATTTTTTTATTTTTTTATTTCAAATAAATTATATAGTTTTGATTTAGTTTGTTATTAGGTTCAAGTTGTCATATATTTGTTTCACTATTGGGCAGTGGCGGAGATAGGATTTTAGTTCAAAGAGGACAATAATAAAATGTTATGTCTATAATAGTGTTCTCACCCTGTCTTACTCCAATCCTAACAAACGTAACCCCCATTTTTAACCAAGACATCGACTGATCATCTCCAGAAAGGGAAAAAAAAAAAAGAGCAAATATTTTATTAAGAAATAAAAATTTCATCAAACAAGAAGTAATCTTTTACATATTTGTACATATATATTCATCTCAGAAGAAGAAAAAAAAAATACCAATAATAATAAATTAACAAATATTATAAAAAGAAGAGAAAATAAACATTTAATGGTAGACTTTATAAAAGTGATTTTGTCATAAAATAAACATTTGAATAGTACAAATTATAGAACTATTTAAAATATAAAGAAAAAAACATGCGAATATATATTCAAATTTGAAAGGGGTAAAGTGAGAAATAATTTATTAACCTATACTAAAACATAAATTTTAGAAAGTTGGGGAGGGGTATGTGCCCGCCACTGCTACTGGGGTATATAATTATCACTCAATTCATAGTATATATTCTTATTTTCAATGAGAACCTGTTCAAAAGTAGAGCACTTTAACTCGATATTGATTTTTTAAATAAATTTTGAACCTCGCTAACAAATGTATTGGCCATAAGAAAAATGATAATATATATGGAGAATTCAAAACATTTTTTACTAATTTTAAATAATTTTCATTAAATTTATTTTTAAAAAAAAATTTCACCTTTTTTATAACTCGTTTTGCACAAATTAAATTAATACGTACCATAATTTTTTTCTAACTTGATAATAAAAAATAAAGATAGAAATTTACTAACTTTTTGGTATAAAATATATCATTAATTACACTTTAACCAATGTCCTGCTAGCATTTGCCAATTATATATGTGTAAAAAAATGCTTAAAATTCTAAAATATCATTCTTAAACAATGTCATGGACGGTGACATATTATTTGTTTAATAATTAACCAACTATGACCCAAATCTAACCACATAAAAAGACTCTAAGTGATATCTAAGCACTCGTTATTATAGATGATATAGAAGCATTTATAGAGAAGATAATGGGTGAACTAAGTTACAATGATGCAGTAACTACTAGTATTATTGACAATGTCTTTTTCTCATTCACTTTTGCACAAGCACTATCAGTTCCCAATAATTTAAAGATGACATAGATTTTTTATTTTATTTTTTGATAAGCCATTGCTCAACTCATTACTTCAAAACGAAATAAAGAGTCCGAGTCAAAGAAAAATTAACAACCTACATTTATTTCACCACAAAGACAAAACAAAAAATCGTAAAAAAAGCTGACAAGAGAGTAAGCTCTTGGATTTGAAAATTATTCAAGCACAAAATTTGACTATAGGTTTTGAAATTTAAAATTTTTTGATAATATCAATAATCACAACATGCTTCAAAGAGTTAAAGTGGCCATGAAATAGCAACTAACCCACACCATAATTTAGGTTTTTTATCACATGAATTGCGCAAATGGTAAATGCACTCAAATCATATTAGAAAAAAGTGGAGTAGTCTTTTCAAGACCAACAGTAATAAGGTTTTTTTTTTTTTTTTTTTTTTTTTTTTTTTTTTTAAACAAGGTGATTAAGTGGATATAATAAGTGTAAGCAAATGTTTTTTAACAATAATAACCTCAAGAAATTATTTGATAAATTTATTTGTAAAACCTATATAATGTGGCCCCTAATCGTATAGAGTAATATCATCAAACTAATAATGGCTCTGTTTGGGAGGTGTAGCATTTTTTTAAAGTTAAAAATCACAAGAAGTAGTTAAAATAGGTTAAAATAATTAATAAGACAAAATATCACATTAAATTTATAATCATTTAATTTATTTTATAAACATTACATCAAATTATAAAAAATTAATTATCTTTCTAAATATAAAAATTTTAACATGTTAAAATAATCAGCTTCCGAGATAAATGATGTGGGGATACCTTCTATTATTGGACCCAAAGCTTCTAGATAAACATGTCCCATGAATTATTGAGAAACCATTTATGGCACGTGGAAAATAAGCGCATAGTAACAAAAACCGCGTGGTGTCTAAGTGGGACGGCGACGGCTGTTTACTGTTCAAAGCGGTGGACGCCAAACACATGGTCGATTCTAGAGCTGCCACGTGGAACTAATGTCACCTTCAACCTCAGACAAACGCGTCCAAAACTAGTTATGTCCTGCTCTTCTGTCCCTATTAACCGCCACATCAGCAGGTCTATTGGGTAGGCCCCACCCACTATTTTGTCGTCTTCTGGATGACGTGTCAACCGTACATTTTAAATTATTATTTTTTAAACGGTGATTGGGATATACCACAAAATAAACCGCTTAAACTACCGCTACTCACATCACCATATACATGGGGCCCACTGCTGGCGTGGGATCCACCAATAATGTGAGTAAACGGACATTATTGTACACACACCTTAACCAACCAACGTTGGATGGACGGTATTCACCTCCTTAAAAAAAAAAAAAAAAAAAAATTGGATGGACGGTTAAGATGATTCTTTTTAAAATTACTAACCAGACATCATTTTTATATTTTAAATTTTTTATTATTATTAATAAGATTGTGACCTCTCTATGATTATAAATTATACTCCCTTCGTCTTATTTTATTAATTTTTTTAAAAAAATAAAAAATTTAGATAATTTTTTTTTCAAAATTACTCCTTATAAAACAATTATAAATATATTTAAAAATAAAAATAGAAGGGTGTTTTTAGAATTAACATTTTAAAATTTAAATTCAATTTTAAAAAGATTGAAATTTTCAAAAGAATTATTAATTTGGGACAGAGAGACTTTTAATATGAACATAAATTTTTAGATAAATTATTTTAGAGTTAATTACTTAAAAGTTCTATTTACAAATGTTATGGTAACTTAGGTTCTATTTAAGATTTTTTTGAACCAATAAGTCCTATTTAGTAAAACTGAAAATATTATCAGTTTTTTTTTTCCATTTTTAAAACTAAGAACATTATCAATTTTGTATAGTAGTATTCTAGATAATTGTTTCACCAACTGATAAAAAAAAACAGAATATGAGATTAAACATTTTTGTCCTTCTACTTATTAGTTTGATTTAATTAGCAAATAAAATCGAGAATATTATCAATTTTTTTCATTTTAAACTTTGCACATCAATGTTTCATCGTCATGATCCTTCATGAACTTTGCACAAAAAAAAATCAATTTTTTCATTAAAAGTTTTTTTTTTGCACGTAATTTTTTTAAAGTTTTTTCAATTTAAAATTTGATATTTTAAAGTTTTGAAAATCAAAATAAATGTCAAATTATCATGTTCTTTTATAGATAATCATAAATGATGAACAATCATTGTATGAAGGGTAATTTCGACTATTAAAAATTTAATGGGACTTGAAAGTCTGAAAAATCTTAGTTAGGATTTAATGAGGTATAAGTTCATAAATTAAGATTTGTGTGTAAATGTCTAATTATTGGGAAAATTGGTCTAGGGTCCCTCTCCTACTTTTCATAATGGAAGAGATCCACAAAATTATTTTTTGATGTCTAAGGTCCCTAAACATATATCAGAGAAATTTCAATCCTTTATACTATCTTCAATTTGTCTTCCAACTATATCACTGGAAGATTCCCAGCTGAGTTTGAAAATACTTTTTTCAATGCCAGCTTCTTGAACAACACCGATCTTTGTGCAAGTAATCCATCACTCGGCCTTGAGATCTTCTCTTCTAGATTTGAAAACTCGAGACTTCTCGCTATAATCATAGTTATAGCAACAGTCTTATTTGCATCACCTACACTACTCACATTCTTCCTAATTAAAACTTGCAGGAAAAAAGGCCGTGAATCGGATTGAATTTGAGTTTCAAAGAGTCAGACATTTTGTCAGATTTGACTGAAAATAAAGTGATCGGAAGTGGTGGGTTGGGAAAAGTATATCGTGTTGAGTTGAACTGTCATCTTCCAACACTTCCCAAAGCTTTACCCAGTGGAGATTTCCACTCCCAAACTCACCGATCTCACACCACTCTCACCCATCACTACCACCACCGCTGGAATCTGACCCATCACCACCCCAAACCCACCGCCATTCTTACCCACAACCACCGCCTCCAAAACTCTTCCATCTCGCCGAGCTACAACTCATTTCAGACTCCGATTCTAACCGACTCAACGCCCTCCACATGCTTGAACGCTGGCTCGCTCCGAATCCCCCCACAGCTGCCGTTTAAATTTCTCTGGATTCAACCCAGAGAAATTTAAATTTTCTCTGAATTCAACCTAGAGAAAATTCAAATTTCTCTAGGTTCATGATAACGGATACGATAGATGAACTACATAAATTTGTTCCATTATCACTGCTTCGTATTCATGGCCTGGACCAAACACCTCTCTGCATCTGTTTTTTGGAGGCTCCTCGGTTAGAGAAGTTGCCTTTCTTCCTCACCTTTGAGAAGCAAGGAAGTGAGTTAAGGTAGGGGAATTCTTATGTTCAAAAAAAAAAAAAAAGGGCAGAGAAATTTCTCTGGACTAATTTTCTCTGACTTGAATTTTCTCTGGACCAATTTTCTCTGGATTGATGTTGAGGGACCTTAGATATCATCAAAATATTTGACGTCCTTTATAATATAAAATTATAATATCAGGGACCTTAAAAAAAATACCCCCTCATTATTTTATTATTTTTATAGTCTTGTTAATGACAACTTAATGGCTTTGTTTTTTCATATATGAATGATAGAATTAGATTACTATTGAGTTGAGACCTATAAAAATCATGTTTATTTTTAAAAAGTGTCATGGGATAAATAGATTCATGGGATTATGAAACATTTTTAAGGTGAGAATTAGCAATTTCATGGGAGATGTAATATTGAAATCTAATCTTATGAGATTGAAGGTAGAATTTTTTTTTTCTTTATAAAATTAACAAAATCACATTCTATATAATGAGAATTTTTACGTAATTTTATAAAATTTAATTTCAATCATCTAATATAATACAGTAATATATAAACAAATATAATTTCAATGAGCGTCCGTTAAGAACAAAATAGTCCCGTATTAATAATCTCACCGCATTAATAATCCCATTTAACTTAACCCAACAAACAAAGAGGGCAAATGGGCGGTTGTTAAGAACAAAATAATATAAAATTTTAAAATTTCAATGCATATTTTATGTATATTTATATTTTTTGTACACTTTTTACATATTAATGTTTTTTTACATATTAAAATTAAGGGCCGTGCTACATCCCCTAATTTGGAGAGCCCTAATCCTCCGAAAATTGAGACCAAGGCCAAAAAAAAAAAAAAAAAAAAAATTCCCCAAAACGACATCGTTTTGGAGATTAGAAAGATTAGGGAGGGCTTTCTTAAGGCACCAAACCATTTCCCTAAAATTAATCATCTTGCATTGAATATAGTTAGGGATTAGAAAGATTAGGGAGGGCTTTCTTAAGGCACCAAACCATTTCCCTAAAATTAATCATCTTGCATTGAATATAGTTAATGATAGAACATATATAGGGTCCCGGGTTACAAGATACAAACAAAAAATTAAAAAATATAACACCCTTTTTACTTGTATAAAACATTTTTTTTTTTATTTTTTTCATCAATCTCAAAACACATTTTATTCTAATCTGGATATTAGTGTCTCAATACATTAGCCCTTGGAGTATAAAAAAGTGGTGGACATTTGCTTTAAAATTTGACTATTTTTTTTTATAAATATTATAAGTGGGTGATTATTTAATATTTTCAGAATATATACACGTGGTATTTTATAAATTTTTCATTAGTGAGAAGGAGTAAGAGTTCATGATTTATGTTGAGAATGAAAAAATAACATAAAATTAAGTAATTAATAATTGATGTGAAATATAACCACATAATACTCCGAAATTATTGAGGCCTAGTTTGGGAATACTAAATAAGTGCACTTTTTGACTTTTTATGAAATATGAGTTGCGTTTGGGTTGGGTTTGGAGTGATGTATTAGAGAAGTGATGTGACTTAAATAAGATGATATGACTTAGGGTTAGTTTGGCATGTACTAAATAAGTCAAAAAGTCAAAAAGTCACTATCTTATTTAAGTCACATCATCTTATTTAAATCACATCACCTCTCTAACACATCACATCAAACACAACCCAAACCCACCAATAAGTCAAAAAGTATACTTTTTTAGGGCATCCCAAACCAACCCTTAAATAAGATAATGACTTTTTAACTTTTTATCTTTTTTCAATCATGTCAAACTTGACCTGAATAACTTTTTTTTTTTTTTTTTTTTTTTTATAAGTAATTGTTACCCACGTTCTTGGGCGGTTGTTAACGGTTTTTTTTTTAATAATAAATATAATAATTTAGAGTCAGTCTTGGTTTGTTATAGCTGTCTCCATTTGAACGGTTAATAAAAATAAAAATATAAAATAAATAAATAAAATAGAGAGAGGAGATGGGGATGGCGACGTCATGAGTTTGGGGAGTTGGAATGGGTGGGGTTTGTGTTTGGCTTTACCTTTTGCCAGCTATAACGCATTCACACTCCCACCACAAAATAATATTTATTAATATTAATAATATATTATTATTTTTTATTATTGTTAATGGTGAGTTATTTATCAATAATGTTAAAATACATTTTTTTTAATTTTTTTTATCACAATTTGTCTGTTATTTTATATGTTGATTTGATATTATATTGATTTAAAGCTTGTTTGGGGATTTGAATTTTTAGTTAAAAAAATCAAAAAGTCACAATAAATTATATCATTTTCTTTAATGTTTTTATGTTTTTTTTGTAAAAATAAAAAAATCAAATTTTAAACACCTTTTTTAATATCATCACCTGGCAACAATACCAAGTTGACATAGGATTGGTTTGGGAAGTGGATTGGCTTATCAGCTTCTTGGTTTTTTTGACTATTTTAGTCTGGACTAAAAAGTTTAGTTTGATAAGGACTTTTTGATTTTTTGACTTTTTTGATTTTTTTTGTGAGAGAAAAGTGTAATGATTATGGGTTAGATGTGATATTTTATTTTTTGTAGCTAAAATAGCCAAAAAAAACCTACTTTACCTCTTTCCAAACGGTGCCATAATAAATGATAAATAAAATATAATAAATTACACTGACAACTACCAAAGTTTAGAAAAAATACAATAAATTTTATAATTTTGATATAATTATATTGAATTTTTTAAAATTTGTAATTCTCATAATTCATTTTTTGATCTATAATTTGTCAGACATGAATAAAAAATGGCAATCATCTTTGTTACACTGAAAATATATTTTTTTATTTTATCTTTGTATCTTTACATCAACTCCACTAGTTTCAAGCTTCTAGAGTTACTTAAAAAAAATTAGTGTAATTATATCAAAACCACATGATTTATTTTATTTTTTAATAAATTTTAGGTAATGTGAACGTAATTTATTGTAAAAGAAAATTAGCATTAGATACATATATACACTAATAATTTTTTATTTGGAGCTGATATTTTATAAGTATTTTTATTTTATTTTATGACAAAGGTTAACAAGTGTCTTCACATTTTTAATATTAAAAATGTATAAAAATATCTTTAAAATATTAAAAAAATTAAAAAATATATTAATTTTAATAAAAACATATATTATATTTTTTAATTTTTTACTTATATTCTAAAAACACTTGTTAATAAAACCTTTATTTTATTTTTTTGGATCCCCCAAAAAGACAGCATCTTCATTCTCCATGCATAGTGCCTGGAAACCCGCGCACATCCCATGATTCCCACTATCGTAAGCCGTATGCATCCATCGTACTGTTTCGTCCCCTCGTGCACCTCTCAATAAAATAAACGGAAGGCAAGCACAGTCCCCATTCGTGTCTTGTTCAAAACGAAAAAAAAGAGAGTCCCCATTCGTGTCTACTCCTGGCGCACGATAGCTTCTGAGGGTCCTAGGCTTGGCTTGGTTTCTCTCTTCCCTAGTGGGAACACTGCTTAGCGTCACGTTTAATTCACGGAAAATTGTTTGTTGGAGATTATTTTGTATGTGTGAAATTGTTTTATCTTAAGAGAAATGATGGAATAATTTATTTTGACCTAACACTATTGTCGTAAAATTTTAAAAATATTATCATTGAGATTGTAGTTTTGATATATACTCAAGACGCTTGATATTATTTGCAAATCAAACATGTAGGGGTGAAATTAGGTGGAGATTATGGGGTTATATCCTTATGTTTCTTTGAAAATTATTATTTGTTATAGAATTTTAAATATATATATATATATATATATATTATTTTATATATAAAATGACCCCATTATAGCAAATAGAGTAAATTATGTAAATAGTCCTTGTAGTTTACATGATATGTCAATTTGGTCTGTATTGTTTCAATTTGTTCGATTTTGTCCCTTAATTTAAGAGATTGTGTCATTTTAGTCTAATAAATAACGGTTGTTAAGTTTGGTGGACGGAAAATCAAACTATGTGTCAACTTGGTTTCTGTCAAAATTGAGCAAATTCAAATAATAAGGACCAAATTGACACATTGTGTAAATTACAAGAACCAAATTGACACGTTGTGTAGACTTTTCATCCACTAAATTTAACAACCGTTATTTTATTGGACTAAAATAACACAATCTGTTAAATTAAGGGGCAAAATCGAGCAAATTGAAACAACAGTGATCAAATTGACACATCGTGTAAATTACAAATATACATCTTATTCTTCTCTTTCTATTTTGCACAAAAAAAACTTATTCATCCTATTAGAAATTGCTTCTATTGTATTTAATTTTTTTTTATGTATATATATATATAATTTACATATCATATTGTACATACATGTGTGTATATGATTAATAATTTATTTTTCTTTTGGCCCCTCTGGTAATGAAATTATGGTTCTATCCCTACAAATATGGAATACTTTTTTGCTATTATATAAATAAGGGGATTAAATTAACAATAATGTTAGGCTTTATGAAAAAAAAAAAAAAAAAAAAAAATCATGAAATGCTTTATGAAATTTTTTTATTATTTAATTAGTGTGTGGTGTTTTATTGTATGTGTGATCTAAATATAAAAATCTTCATAAAACTTTCATCGTACTTAACATCACTCTTAAATTAATTATTTGTGTAATCCAATTATTATTTGATTGGATTTGATTGTATAATTTAATGAAAAGATAGTGTGCAAGATAAAGATACTACTGCTCGGTCTGCTACAATTTAAATGAGTTGATTATAATTTATTTTAATTTTAGAATTTGTATTAAGCTATTTGATTCAGCTCTTCCAACTTATTAAACAGAATTAGCTTAAATAAGTTGAAAAAATTTATTATATGTATTGGCGGTATATTTTGTACAGACCAATCACAGCCTGACACGTGGTCTATAAGGGGTAATTTGGAAAATCAGTGAAGGTCTCCAGTCATCAACAGATACGTGGCAACTTGTATCAATGGTTATGGATCTGCGAGGCATGGGAACAGTCAATATACACAAGGTGACGTGGCTAAACGGTTTCTTTTAGATTTAATTCAAATTTAAGAAGGATGCCTAACCGCAAGAGTAGTATAGTGAAAGCAAACTGTTCAAAGCCATGACCAGTGATCATGGAGATTATTTCGATAGTTATCATCTATTTCGACGGTTATCAGCTACTTCGACGGCTATTATCAGAGCCTATAAATAGAGGAGAATGCTGATAATAAGGACCAGGGACCAAGAACCAGATCCAGAAGCCAGTTTATTTTGCTATATATTTTCTTGTCCTTCATATTTCCAGTCATTTATTTTCCTATTCTGCACTTCTAATTCCTAGGAGTAGTTTTAAGATAGTTTGTTGTTGTAATTCTCTTCAAAACTGTGAAAGTGCGAAGGTACAAATTGTAAACTCTTGGTTATTTAATGAAATTTGATTTCTGGAATTGTTTCTTCCTCTTTCTTTTATTTTTGTGATCAGTCTTCTGAATTCTCTCCTAAAAATAAGCCACCAGTAAAAGTCTTCTTCATTGAGGTTAAAAGAACTTCGAAGCAATCAACTAGTTAATTGGTTGGCATTTATTAATTTTTGTGGGGACTTATTAATCTTTGCTGGCACGTTCGAATTACATTTCTAACCTTCAAAAGTCAAAAAAAGCCAATATATAATTTTGGCACGCCCAGTGAGACTATCATTATAATGGCTAGACGAATACGAGGAGGAGAAAATAAGCGCCTTGAAGAAGGCATAGAAGAAGTAATGACAAACGAATTGAATTTTGCCATTCAGATTTATCAATATGAAATATATTGGCGTGAAAGAAAAAATTTGGATCTTCAAGAAAATATCCATTTTCTTGATGAATTTTTTTTTCAAGTTGTTACGTCATTATCATATTATTTGGTAGATGAAAAAATACATTATTGTCACGACCCAAACCCATCCCTATGGGTTTAGCACCGTAACCGGCCAGTAATCCGAGATTACCGAAGGCCTGCTTAACAGTAATACAGTAGAACAGAGTACAGGGGCCTGGCGGAAGCCAATACAGTAAATAAACAATGTCCAATGAGCTGTGACAATCTGTATGCCAAAAAGACTTTTCATGCGTACATATATATATACACACAGTACAGAACAATATGTACAACATTTATAATCATTCAGATTAGGGACCTAATCCCTATTAAACAGCACAGTAACAGTCTATACAGTTAACAAAACAGTTATAGAGACAGACGGGGGAAATTAAAGCACCCCCACCATAGCTTGACAGGCTCGGAATCTTGCAGTGAAGCACAGTGGTTGGCTTGACAAAACTGGAGCTTACCCCGACGCTACTAGCCGCAGTCTGGTGCCTGTACACCTACATATATATATGAGCAGTGAGCTAAAGCCCATCCGTACCTGAATGTAGGGTAAGAATTGGTGCAGTTACAAGTCGAGTTTTCAACTCTTGGAATGCTGATTCCCTTTGGTCAGTCCAGTCAAATGATATCCCCTTCTGAGTTAACTGAGTCAACGGTAAGGCAATTTTGGAGAAATCTTTGACAAATCTTCTGTAATATCCAGCCAAACCCAAAAAGCTTCGGACTTCTATCACATTTGTTGGTCTAGGCCAGTTTACTACCGCTTCAACTTTCTGTGGATCAACTGAAATTCCATCTTTGTTAACAACATGCCCCAAAAACATAACATGATCAAGCCAAAATTCACATTTAGACAGTTTAGCATAAAGTTTCTATTCTCTTAGGGTCTGTAGGGCAAGTCTCAAATGATGTTCATGTTCTTCTGTACTTTTAGAGTAAATCAGTATGTCATCAATGAATACAACAATAAAGTCATCAAGGTACGGTTTAAAGATTCTGTTCATGAGGTCCATAAATGCAGCAGGTGCATTGGTAACTCCGAAAGGCATAACTGAAAATTCGTAATGTCCATACCTCGTTCGAAAAACAGTTTTGTCAATGTCTTCTGGTTTAACTTTCAACTGATGGTATCCTGATCTGAGGTCGATCTTAGAGAACACTTGAGCACCCTATAACTGATCAAATAAGTCATCAATACGTGGCAATGTGTATTTATTTTTCACAGTTACCTTGTTCACTTCACGGTAGTGAATACACAGTCTCAGTGAGCCGTCTTTCTTTTTCACAAACAAAACAGGTGCGCCCCACGGTGAAGTACTGGGCCTGATGAACTCCTTATCTAACAGTTCTTGCAGTTGCACTTTCAATTCAGTCGGAGCCATTCGGTAAGGAGCTTTAGATACTGGCTGGGTACCCGGAATCACACCAACGGTGAATTCAATCTCCTTGTCAATCAAATCCCCTGGCAGATTATCTGAAAAAACATCTGGGAATTCTCTGACTATGGGAATACTGTTCACATTAGCATTATCATCAGTAGATACAGTCAATACAAAACACAGATATCCTTTACACCCCTTCTTAATCAATTTACAAGCTTTCATGGATGAAATCAGATACGGGAGAGGTACTACTCCAACCCCATTAAACACAAATTCGGGTAAACCAGGTGGACGGAAAATCACTTGTTTAGTTACACAGTCAATAGTAGCATGATATTTTTGTAACCAGTCCTTCCCCAATATTACATCAAAATGGTCAATGTTCAGTGGCAGTAAATCAATATACAGATGTGCATCTCCAACAATAATTTCACAAGCAGGGTACATATGTGCACAAGTCATGGATCCCCCAACAGGTGATGATACAGCTAACAGATAATTCATGGGTTCTAATGGTCTATTCAGTTTTCGCGAAAAAGCATGCGGCACATATGAATGCGTAGACCCCGAATCAATCAGTACATAAGCATTTTGAGTACAAATAGAGAGAATACCTGACACAACGGTCTCGGTATTCTGCACATCTCCCGGTACTAGGGCGAACATTCGGCCCTGCCTTATGGGCTCTTTCCCGGTAGCTTTGGGGTTCAGTTTTGGTGCAACAGTTGATGCTGCCACGCTTGGTGCAGCTTTACTATTGGCTTGTGGAGCAGAGGGGTAGTCTTTAACCATGTGGCCCACCTTGCCACACCTGTAACAGGCTCCAGATATTTTGTAACAGACCCCTTTGTGCTTCTTGTCACACTCAGAACAGGGTGGTATGAAACCACTCCCTTGGATGGGGCTAGTTGTTGTCCCCGTATTCTGTTTCTTGTTCAATGGGTTATGCTTGCCTTTCTTGAATTTAAAACCCTGCCTTTTACCACGCCATTCAGACGCTGGTGTTTCAGTTTTCAGTGCCTCGATGTTCGATTCAGCCATCAAGGCTCGGTCAAGAACATTTACATAATTCGGTAGCTTCAAAACATTAATTCTGTCCAATATTGCAACATTAAGGCCGCTTTCAAACTTTTTGGCCTTCTTATAATCAGTGTCCACCATGTGTGGTGCATATTTAGCAAGCTCGGTGAACTTTGTTTCATATTCAGCAACAGACATTGTGCCCTGTCTCAGCTTTTCAAATTCAGTTACTTTTCTGTTCTTGACACACTGAGGGAAGTACTTTTTAAAGAAGGCTCCTTTGAATTGAGCCTAAGTCGTTACAGTGTTGTCATCGCGGATGAGCATCCACCACCTTCTGGCCTCTTCTTGCAAGGTAAAGGTAGCTAACAGTACTTTATGTGCTTTAGAGAACGGAAACACTTCAAATAACTTTTATGTCTCAAGGACCCATGCTTCAGCTTTTAACGGTTCTAGGCCTCCCTGAAAGGATGACGGTTTCATCTTGCTGAACTTATGTGTCAGTGCAATTATGTCATCATTAATAGGTGGCTCTGGCTGTACTAGAGGAGGTGGGGGCTATGGGTTCTGTTGCTGCCCTAATCTCTCAGTTATGAGTTCCATCTTTCTCTCCAGTCTTGCCATTCTTGCCTCAGAGGATGAGGATTCAGATTCATTTGCAGTTCTTCTATTATCCATTTCACTATAAGCAGTTATAGCAATTATAAACATAAGCAGTTGCATACTTAAACAGTTTATCACATTAGCATATATTCAGTCATGTCATAGTCACACATACTTTAACAAGTTCATGCAATGCCCTAATCGCTTTTCTAGACATCTTATAGCTCATTTGGACATGTGTGTGCGGTATAACTCGTGGTAAGTATCGCTCTGATACCACTCTGTCATAAGCCAAACCCGTCCTTATGGGTTTAGCACCATAACTGGCCAGTAATCCGAGATTACCGAAGGCCTGCTTAACAGTAATACAGTAGAACAGAGTATAGGGGCCTGGCGGAAGCCAATACAGTAAATAAATAATGTCCAATGAGCTGTGACAGTCTGTATGCCAAAAAGACTTTTCATGCATACATATATATATATACACACAGTGCAGAACAGTATGTACAACATTTATAATCATTCAGATCAGGGACCTAATCCCTATTAAACAGCACAGTAACAGTCTATACAGTCTATATAGTTAACAAAACAGTTACAGAGACAGACGGGGTAAATTAAAGCACCCCTAAGCCATAGCCTGACAAGCTCAGAACCTCGCAGTGAGACACAGTGGTTGGCTTGACAAAACTGCAGCTTACCCCGACGCTACTAGCCGTGGTCTGGTGCCTGTACACCTACATATATATATATGAGCAGTGAGCTAAAGCCCAGTGAATAACACAA
Organism: Camellia sinensis; assembly: GCF_055761805.1. Taxonomy (NCBI): domain Eukaryota; kingdom Viridiplantae; phylum Streptophyta; class Magnoliopsida; order Ericales; family Theaceae; genus Camellia; species Camellia sinensis. The sequence goes on from NC_138961.1 coordinate 218,000,055, forward strand.
TGCGTAAAGAGGTTTAGAATGAATGTCCTTACAGTAATGAAAACAGTTCATTAAATCAGTATTTCAGTCGTTCAGTCAGTACAGTCATATGTGGTACATCCATTACCATAACAATACAGTAAACAGTAGGTCTTGAAAGACTGAACAGTCAACGATGGCCATCAATCAGTAAATAGTAGTGGTTTCAACAAGGGAGCCGACAGAGATCTCTGTAACAGTAACAATCAGTAACAGTAGTTGCTAAGGATGCCACAATACAGTTCAGAATACAGGACATACATTCATTCTATTAACAGTATCAATTCAGAAACAGTATAGTTCAATTGTTCAAAAGATAATCATTTTTGAACATATCTTTACACAGTTGTTACTCACAGAGTTCTGGGCTACAGTTAGGCTAAAGCGCGTCCCCAGTCGCCAACCCTACACAGTTTACAGATTGAACACACACTAAGCTACACAGTTGGAAAAGATAATAACTTAATCCCTATCTTGACTCGGTGTGGTTCTACATCTATATCCTCATTAAGATGCCTTAAACTAGGCCTAAGAATGCCTAGGATGAAATGAGGATGCAAAAATGCACTTTAAAAGCATTTTCAGAATTTTTAGAAAATAGGGTTCCGGCTCAAGCGTCGATTACTCCGCTCGAGCGGAAATGCAGACAAAGGTTTCCGCTCGAGCGCAGACTTAAACGCTCGAGCGTACTGCAAAACAGTCAAAAGTGCTGGATATGTGAAAATCACGCTCGATTGGGTGCTCGACATCCGCTCGAGTGTAAGACACAAGATCACACTCGAGTGTCAATTACCCCGCTCGAGCAGACACCAAAGCAGTGCAAAATACTGGGAGCACGAATTTCACGCTCGAGCGCCAATCACCCTGCTCGAGCGTGAGTTCAAAATCTGGAATTCCCAGATTTGAACCTCAAGCTCAAATTCAACTTTCAAAGCATTAAATTCAATCCTCTTGGGCTCATTTCCTAGAAAACATTTGCAAATACATAGTATAACATGGTTCAAAGCTCAATTTGTAAAATCAAAGCCCAAGGGAAGATCAATTCAACTCAAATTCAAACCAATTTTCATGAACTTAACTTCAATGCAACATGCATGAATTTAAACCACTTTCAAGCTTTAAACACTTGCTCTAATGAGCCAATTGTTCCAAAAACAAGATGAAAACATGGTCCATTGTAAATATATGAACGTGCATGCAAGATTTCCATGAAATCAAACCTCACAATGCAAGGATAAACACATGCATGCATGAATTCTAACTCAAACCAACATATGAAGCTATTTCAAGACTCAATCCACTAACTTCGACATGAATCATGTAAGAACAAGCTCAATTCATAAACAAGAGGGTAATCACACTACCTTAGGTCTTGTAGTTCAAGAATGGAAGCACAATTTTGAAATCAACCTTCAAATTCTTTAGGTTCTCAAAGCAATCACAAGAAGGAACTCAATTTCTCTCCCTCTCTCTCTTAGTCGGCAAGAACAAGGAGTTTGGCTGATGAAAAGTTTTGTTTAAATGTATAATAAGGTTCACATATGTTCAATGTAGTGGGCCACTAAGTGGTACCAATGTAATTAAGTCTAATTTATGTAATTTAGCTTTATTTCAACTAATTTAATCATACCAAAACACATTTCAGATAAATATGCCATAAAATCATATAAATTCCAAAGATCGTAAAACATTAATCAATTTCTGGTTCGGCCGCCGACAAGGCCTTCAATTTGGCAATTTAAACATAAAACATGAACAGATAATCAAACAGTCAAACAGATAGATAATGCATTTAAACAGATACAGTCAATCAAGCAGTTTCAGATTTCAGTCAGTCAGTTCAGTATTTCAATCAGTTCAATTACTTTTCATAATCAGTCTCAGTTTAGCAGTAATCGGTAGTTTATCGGTAGACAGTGGTGAGGGTTGTTATAATTATTTAATTAGAGTAATTCATCAACTTGATATAGAAATTTGCCAATTGAGACATGAGGTATCAATCCTTCTTATCAAGTCTTGAATGACTGAATTTTGTGGGGTTTTACAAAATGTTTTCAAGTCTTTTATGACTGAAATTGGTAAGAAAATAACTTCATTAATGGCTCGGGGAGTTCAAGAGGCTATTTTTAAAAAGCCAAATTATGATGTTAACATAATGAAAAAGCATGTTCTTAAGTCAAACATGGCCAAGAATGATGTTCCATATATGGCTCGGGGGGTTCATACAACTATTTGTAGAAAGTCAAGTCATGAAAAGCTTGTTAGGAAGCATATTTTTAAACCAAATATGGTTTAAAATAATGAGCAACCCACAGTTAGTGCATTTAAAATTTTTTATGATGTGGAAAATCTCAAAATATTTGAATTTCCAAAACCGCCATATACCATTATATTCGTTGTTCAAAATCCATTTTGGATTTGTCGTATACATCAAAATTTAATTTTGATGAAATGGTTAGCATAATATCGAAGTCTAGAAAATATATTTGTTGAGTTTTTTCCTAAATTTTCACAATGGAAAGCATGGAAATAACCAATAATAATGGTTCTGACTATTTTCATAGTTATATGTGAAATAGTGGCCAATACAAATTCACAGTTGGCTAAGGAAGAAGAAGCTCTGTAGAAAACACGATGAGTTCACATGTTTGTTATTTTCTACCATGCAATGTGAAAATCATCATTCTTGACCAAAAACTAGTTTTTGCTATGTATTAGACATGATGTTTTTATACTCTAGATTGTCTTCGAAATAGATATGTAAACAATTATCATTTTGACTTTGTTGTTGGTCAACGTGTGTGCTTCGAAAGCCCTTTTTGCCATAATTTTTTAGCTTCGAAGCACACCATCTTGCATCAATAACAGCTTCGAAGAAATAATAATAGTGGTTGTGAACCTTCGAAGCTTTGCCGAGTATTTTCAATGATGTAATTAGTCCTTTGTTGGAACCTTCAACCTTCGAATGATGATTTTGGTCCTCTAGTAATACCTTTAGAGGATGGCTTTCATTGTTTGAATTACAATTCTTTAACAATTTGAGACGTCTCATAATTTTTTTTCTACGATATTGGCTACTGTCAAGTGAGACATTTGCAACTTTTTCATGGCAGTAAACTTCAAATCATTTCGGAGTGGCTTCTAAGCATTTTGAATTAGCTTCAAAGTTGCTCCAAGGAGGCTTTAATATGTCCTTCTTTATAATAAATCTTCTAGTAAGCTTCGAAGGGTGCTAGAGAAGCTTTGAAGGATTTCGAAAAAGCTTCGAAGAGGTTTTTTTATAATGAACATAGCAGTGTTGCCATGTTATTGAAGTATTAGCCATGATTTTTGGACACAATACACTGTGAGTGCATGCATTCATTGATCACAAATTGATGTCTCATGTTGAAATTTTGAACTTGCCACCTAAAAAAAGTACGAAGCTTGTACTCATGACTCATACCAAACATGATTGGTATGTATCGTGTCCAAATCAAATTGGTGCTTCTTGATTCGAATTGATCACTTTGAAGCACTTATATTGAATTCGAAACATATGCCTTTAGTGTAGTGCCCTTTCGAAGCACTTCGTTTGTGCTATTATGGTATTCAAAGCACTTTATTACTCATATCAATTCTGTGATTGATACGGCTCTTCAAAAATTCAAATAAACATTATTTTTAAAGAGTCGCGGGGGGTGATATTGACACCATAAATAGTAATATATTTTTATTGTAGGACACGTGACACTTTCTTGATCAATCAGGAGTTAAGAAAAGTTACAAAGTTAGTGGTCTTACATGGTGGAACATGGAAGACAAGGTGGAAGAAGTTAAAGCACATGTGAAGAATATGATGGACAAAGTGACTTAGTGGAAGACATGGAGGGATATGTGGCATTGTGGGTGAGAGGGTGATTTATGCTCCGGTGTTGGGCCGAGGTATAGACCGAACAAGTTGAGGGCCAGCAGAGCATTGGGCCGAGATGATCGACTGTTCACCCGGAGATGGGCTACCAGAACTTGGGCCGGGCAGAGTTTGGACTGTGTGCTGCCCCGGACCGTGCAGAAGCTGCTCGGCCAGGAAGTGACCGGTCAGACCAGGATGCTCGGTCCGAGGATTGCCGAGACCAGACAGACCGAGAGGCCGGCGCTCGGAAAGGCGCGGTCAGCCGAGGTAGTTGACTGACCGGCGAGAAGGCCGACCAAAGGAGGAGCCCGGGCTAAGCTTTGCCGAGATGCCGCCTAGCCCGGTCCTTCATTTGGTTATCCGGTTAGGCGCTTAAGGTATGAAGCATGGTATGACCGAGGTAGGGCAGCTCGGCTGCCGAGCTCCAGCTATGCTGACAGGCAGTTGAGAGCAGGTGATGAACGGCATGGTTTATGCTGACAGATGGGATAGCAGAGCCACGTGTCAGGAGATGACAGGGAGTGGATATGGGGCTCAAAAGGTATATAAGCATGTCTGCGCCCCCCATACGCGACACACGAACATCTCTGTAAGAAAATCCTTACACTCAAACACTCTCTCCCTTCTCTCTATTCCCTCTAAGGTGTGTGCTAATTTGACCGTCGGAGGGTGTTTCCGGCCACACACCGCCGGGAAGCTCACCATTATTTGCTCGCAGGTGATCGGATATCGACGGAACTCGGAAGAAAGGAATACGGGCACGCCGGAATATTTGCTCCCCGTACAGTGGGAATGAAGGCGGAAGTGTGAGTAGTTTTAGGTGGTTACACTACAACAAAATTGAGTTTTTACGGCTCCACATTAACGGCATACAGTAAATGCAAGCCGTGGTTGCTTATTTTTACGACATGTTTTTTTTGCATGTCGTAAATAATTTCCCAATCACGGCCTGTCTATTGCGTAGGCCGTGAATGCTAATAATGATGATTTTTTTACGACTTGCAATGTTAGCTGTAAATAATAAAACTTTCTACGATGTGCATTTGACATGCCGATAATATATCAACTATACACGACACGTGTACATTAGCCGTTAAAAATATTGAACATTTCACGGCGCACAAAAAGTCAGCCGTTAAAAATATTATACTTTTACGGCGCACAAAAAAGCAGCCGTTAAGAGGTACACTTTCCATGACGCATATATGCTAGCTGTTAAAAATATTTTATTTTTCATGACACACAATTCTTGTCGTGAATAATATGCTCATAAAAATAGGCGCCAAAATAAAATACTCTAGCGTGAAAATGGAAAAAATGAAATACCCTTCGAATTGGGCATCTCTCTCTCTCTCTCTCTCTCTCTCTTTCTCTACAAATGCTATCTCAATCTGTTCGTCTCCCTCTCTCTCTCATGGCGATTTCAATGTCCCGAACCAAAACCCTAAAAGTTTTCCCCCTTTTTTTCTAGATTGGAACTTGGAAGATCTTCACCATTCTTAGAAAAAGTTGGAACTTTGTTTTTTTTGTTCTTCTTAGCTGACTGTTTCCCTCTCTCTCTCTCTCTCTCTCTCTCGACAAATCATTAAGGAAAAAGAAGACATGACTGTAGTGAGTGTAGCCACCAGACAGTGCAAGAAAGCAATGAAATTGGGAATCTCTCTCTTCTACAGAGGCTTCAACTCCTCTAGATGGTTTGTCTTCTCTAATTTCTTGCTTCGATTTTTTGTAATACCCTAAAATTTGACAAACAGTGGGTGTGTGTATGTATATTGAATTTGATGATTGTAAAAACAGAAAGACAATGACAAAGAGGCTAGGATAAAGTTGTTGAGGAACAAGAGAGAGACGGTGATGAAGCAGATGAGGCATGACATCGCTATGCTTCTTCTATCTGGTTAAGATGCTATTGCTCGCATTCGGGTATTTCTTCTTTAATTTTCTTTCTTTCATTTCATCTCACTTTTATTGTTTTGTAATTAATCTGCGTGGAGCTAGTTATCCCTAAATTTGGTTTTGGGTTTTTTTTGCCTTTTGAAATGGAAACTACATATTAGAGCATCTTCAACCCTTTACCATATTTTTTTTCCATCTAATTTGATTCAAAGTTTGAGTAAAAAAAACTTGATTTGAGGTTGAAGTTTTTTAGGTGGGAAGGTGTTGGTGAAGATGGTTTTGATGGTTTGATGGTTTCACTGGAAATTATTTCAACATAAAAACATCCATATTCACCAATTTTGTTGATAGAACTATAAAATTTTCTTTTTGTAAATAATTTTTCTAGGCAGAATTTTCATTATATCTATAGGTGTCTGTAGACACCCCATTTTTGACCGACCTTAAGACTCAGACGTCACCGATTAAGCGCTTGGTGATGTTGCATAATGTGCTTGTTCAGAAGTTTCAGAGTCGTGGCTGTGAGCCCTGCCTCCGGACTTCCAAACCCTTTTCTGTGCCTTGTCTCGGTTTGCGAGCCAGACTCGGTTTTCTCCGTTTCTTTTCCTGAGGGGAGGGAGAGGTCCCGTAGACCATCTCTCAATGTCCGTAGGCTACATTTGGTGGCCGTAGGCCATTTTGCCCATTTCGGAGTCCGGTTTCCGGTTTTCGGAGCCGTCAGGCCGTGTGCCTCGGTTCGGGACCGCTTAACCATCTCCTATTGCTCTGATTTTTGGCATACATCCTATTTCATCCATTTTGAGGGACACTGAGGGCTGAGAAACCCACTTCGAGGTCGAATACAATTTTCGGTGCTTAACAGCCCATTTCCGGGACCCCGAACTGCGTGTTTTGGCTCCGGAATATTCGTTTTGCAACGGTTTTCGCTCATTTTTGGCAGGTACCTCTGTTTTATCACAGGGAAGGTCACTGAAGGGTGGGAGGCCAGCAATTGTTGCAGCAACCAGTTATCTCTCCTCCCGGGCCTCCCGGCGCCCGTTTTTCGCACTTCCGGGCTAATGTTGAATACCTTAGAGCTAGCGTTGCCAACTTTCAACCACATATCTGTGATCTACACATCTGAGAGGCCCCTAAAAGTTCATGGCCGGCCATTAAGGTCACCTGACCCTTTTGACCCCTTTCTTCCGGGCTAATGTTGAACCCCTTGGACCCTTTTTCTCGAACTTTGAACCACATATCTGTGATCTACACATCTGAGAGGCCCCTAAAAGTTCATGGCCGGCCATTAAGGTCACTTGACCCTTTTGACCCCCTCTTTCCGAGCCACTGTTGAACCCCTTGGGCCCACTTTCTTGGAATTTCAATTACATGGTTGTGTTGTACACACATAGGCCTACCTCCCCAATACCTGGCCGGCCAGAAAAGATGGTTGACCCTTTTGACCCCTAGCCGGCCGGCTAGGGGGTGTGGCCGGCCGGCCACCTCTGGCCAAAGTGAGCGGCCGGCCGTGCTCTCCTCACTGTGCCCCTTCCAGCTGTGAGGCAATATCCCCCAGATATTTTCTGTATCCGGGGGATATTTTGGGAGAGAGTTTTCCTCTCCATTTGACCCCCCTTTTACACCCCCTTTCTTGACCTTATAACCAGCTGAGGACCTTCTTCTAGGGGGTTAGAAAAATTGATCTTAAGAACTCCATAGCCAACTCCATCTTCATCTTCTTCAATTCTTCAAAAACCCTAAGTCCATTAACCTCCATTCCTTCTATACCACCAAACTCTACCACCACTATCTCATTTCCAGCAGCTAGGAAGGGTTCTTGAAGGCCAAAGGAGCAGCAAATCCATCCAAGAAGCAACCAAAGTCTAGATCTTCAAGGGTAAGTTCCACTTTGATCCTTTTGACCCTTTCCTTTGATCTATTTCTAAGCCTCATTTCTTTTTGGTTTCAAGCTTCGGTCCTAACTGAAAAGGACCATATTTTGAGCTCATCATCACTTCTCATTAAGGGCTCAACCTTGTTTGAGCTCTCCATAATATACTTGCTTCATTGACCATGTTGTATGTCATGATTTTGTATGCCTTTTTTGACCTATGAGCAATTTATTTTCGAGCATGTTATAAACTGATATGAGGCATATTTTGAGCCCCTCTTCAACATTGGAGAAGGGCTCAACATTGTTTGGTATTTCCATATGTCACTTGTAGTTATATCCCCTATTTAGCCCCATTTTTGCATAAATTAATAGCTCTCTTTGCTTCTGTTTTTGGACCTTGGTCCGAACTGAAAGAGGTCTTATTTTGGCCTATACTTCATGTTTCATTCACACTTTTTTTCTGTTTGGTGATTATTTTATACACTTCATGTTTTAGCACCTTTTGAGCCTTATTTTGCATCATATTTTTAGCATGTTTGTATACTGATTTTGAGGCTGCCATATACTGTAAATGTTCATATTTTTGGTCCATCTTCAATGTTGTAGAAGGAAATTTTTCAGTTTGAGTTTTGCTTATACCACTTGCTTCTTTACCCCTCTTTTGGCCCCCATTCTTGCATGCTATGCTTCCCTTACCTATGCTTGCTGTTTGGCCATGTTCATAACTGCGAAAGTGCATCTTTTGGGACTGTCTAGCTTCTGTCTTTGCATTGCATGTCCATGTTGTGCATATTTAGTATGGCTATAGGCCATTTCGGATGCCTAATGTTGCATTTCGGGTCATTTCCTTACATTTCATGTCATTTCACTTCATTTCGGGACTGTTTTCCCCCATATTTTGTTGCTGAAATTCCATTAGCATGCTTACATATCATTTTCCATGTCATTCGCATCATTTTATCATTGCCTCGGTTTGCGTGCCCGTGTGCACGCATTTCGAGGCACTTCATTTTCTGCCATCGGCATCTTATGTGAGTGTGGCTGAGGCTCTCTCATGTTAGTATAAGTCCATTTGTCATTTTCCATGTCATTTGCATTGTGTATGCACCGCCTCGGTTTGCGTGCCCGTGTGCACGCATTTCGAGGCACTTCATTTTCTGCCATCGGCATCCGATGTGAGTGTGGCTGAGGCCCACTTCATGTTGGTATAAGCCCACTTGTCATTTCCATGCCATTTCATTGCATTTATCATCGCCTCGGTTTGCGTGCCCGTGCGCACGCACTTCGAGGCACGTCATTTTCATTGCATTTTATCATCGCCTCGGTTTGCGTGCCCGTGCGCACGTACTTCGAGGCACCTCATTTTCATTGCATTTATCATTGCCTCGGTTTGCGTGCCCGTGTGCACGTACTTCGAGGCATCTCATTTTCATTGTATCTGCTATCGCCTCGGTCTGCGTGCCCGTGCGCACGCACTTCGAGGCACCTCATTTTCATTGCATTTTATCATCGCCTCGGTTTGCGTGCCCGTGTGCACGTACTTCGAGACACCTCATTTTCATTGCATCTGTCATTGACTCGGTTTGCGTACCCGTGTGCACGCAATTCGAGGCACCTCATTTTCATATCATTGTGCATACTAGGTAGTATCTTAGATTGCATCTTGTCATTTCCATGTCATTCCGTAGCATTCTGTGTATGTTAGGATTGTATCTTAGTTGCATTTCATGCATATCACGCATATTGCATCATGTCCGGAATAGGAGTTAGCCCGGGCACGGGAAACGAGGTACATTTCGTACTCCGAGTGACGGAATGTGTCTCAATTCCCCAGTCACCGACACTCCGGATTATCCGTGATGGAGTTAGGTTTTAGCTATAGTTTCATGTGCATTCATCCTATATTGAGTTGTGCATTTCGACTCCTCGGCCATCATGCCTCGGTATGCGTGATTGGTGGCACGAGGATCGAGACATGCATATATCTGTGCAAATACATTGCTGTGCCCCTTTCCTGCTCTCTGTTGCAGCAAAATCAGGAATCAGCAATTTTTCGGGATTCGGCACGCATTTCGAGGATAACTGCTAAACAGAGGCTAATTGGGGCATTCCGGTGGATTTCCGCGCAAGACGATACGGACATGCATCATCCATCAGAAGCAAGACAGTCCCTGGCTTGCACGCCAGTTTTTATTTGCTTTCTTAGTCAATTCATTAATTAATTAGAAATCTGTAATATTCTTTTATTCGGGACTGTAATATTTGGACTGTATTATTTATTTGGACCCTCCGAGTGAGGGCATAACTGTAATAAGTGTGCGTGAGTGTGATGTATGTCTTCCAACCCCACGTCTTTCTCCCTTTTATTTATCCGCTTATGATGGTTAGATTAGGGCATATTTAAATTAGCATACAGTATGACAGCATGTTTGCATCATCCATCTGTATTGCATGCACCGGGCTCGGCACATCATACTAACTGCATTGTACTCTCAATTCTAAATTGAATACATGATAGTTGTAGCATTTCATATACCATCTTAGAATAGCCGAGCCTGCTATAGTTGCATTTTGCATGTGTTGCATTAGGCATTTTTGTATACTTAGGATCATGCATAATTTCTAATTAACTTCCTTTTTTTTGGCTTGGAGTACTCGGTAAGTTTTATGCTTTAGCATCCTTGCATGCGTGTGAGTGACTGCCATGAATAGCATGCTTACCATGAGGCTAATTGCTAATGTGATATAACTGCCTGAATGCCTGTGGGTGAAGGTTGGGTTATTTGAATTGGAATAATTCATCAAATGTGTATTTTAAGCCCACTAGATAGTGGCAAAATCATGTTTTCTAAGCCCACCCGAGGGTGGCAAATCCACGTCTTAGCCTACTTGCGGGTAGCACCATCAAACCATTTTCAAATAAACAAGCATGAAATGTTTTGTTCCAATTCGGACGACCCAGTCTATATTTATATGCTGCGAGCATCACATAGTAACCTAGGCTAATAACCGGAATAAGAACATACAATGTTTTCAAAAATTGATATCATGGTTAGTAGAGGCCGGTCTATGACCGGGCGAGCGGGGGTGCTCACGAAGTGACCTTCCCCAATCGTACCCAAGTTCCCGAACCGAGGCAACTTTGGTGATGACGGACACGTGGCCTTTTGGCACCGAGTCAGGGTTTCCTAAATTTCCCAAAATAAAATATTTAGGTGGCGACTCTGTATCTGGCAAAGCAGTCCATGTTTGGCACTTCTTTCAAAAATCTGTTTTTTTCTCAAAACGATTTGCCGGATTTGGACTCTTTGGTTCAGACTTAGAACCGTGACTACGAAAAGTCGAGTCCGAGCTGTAGCGAGGTCCCCCCGCGGGCTTGTTACAGTTTCTGGCGACTCTGCTGGGGATTTAGAGAACTTGACTCGAACTCATGATATCTATTTTTGACTACACTTGTGTGTTTCTTTGCATTGCATTTGCATTGGTGCGCCTAGGACACCGTGTTTGCCATCTGCTATTCCTGAACGGTTTGCCGGAGGCTTGTCTTGTCAAGGCATGACCATAAGGCTGACCGGTTGTGGGCTCTGCCAGTATGGGAACACAAACCCCGGTTTTACCGGGGCACCCTTTTTGACCATTCGACCTAGTGCATATTCGGATCCATAGTGACCTTTCCAAATTAGGACAGGTTGCTTACCCGTTTATAGGTTGTTTTGAAACCGCTATGTGCATAGTGAAACCCTAGCTCCTGACAAAATAGAACAGGGAAACCTTACCCCAACATAGGGGTGTTTTGGCTCTCACTTATCTGTTATGTGCTTTAGAGTGCGTCTCTACAGGAATGCATGTATCGGTATATGAGTTTGGGCATCAGGCCTGCGGGCTTCAGTTCAAGTATCGGCAGTATCAGGCCTGCGGGCATCAGATCAGTATATGAGTTTGAGTATCGAGCCTGCGGGCATCAGTTCAGTATTGACAGTATCAGGCCTACGGGCATCAGTTCAGCATTGTCAACATCAGGCCTGCGGGCATCAGTTTTCTATTACGGGTATCAGGCCTGCGGGCGTCAGCCAGTATTTGAGGAATATTTATCTGCGGATATCAGATTCTGTTTTAGGGAACAATGATACAGGGATGATAATCAGTGTTTGAGGACAGTGTATACTTCAGCTTGTTGACTGTGTGTTGATTATGCCCGACTATGTGTCTTGCATTTTATTTTAAGCTGTTATGCTGCCCGTTTATCTGTTTATTTATTTCCTTTTCGCTTTATTTATCTTTTGCTAGGTCAGTTTTAGCACGATTGCTTCCGACCCAACAGGCATTCCCCAAGCACCTTGGACGCGAGGTCGTCGACTCCACCGATCTGAGGATCTAATCGACGGACAGCCAGTGTTCCATTCTTTACCCCCTGTTACAAGAAGGAAACAAAGGAAGCGCAGTACATCTGAATTGAGAGCACCAGAACAGTGGTATCCCCCACCAGTGGACAGTTGGACTGAGATCCCCCTTGAGACAAATCTGTCAGTAGTTCAGACAAATCAAGACAGTATGACGGCACCAACAGGAATTGAGGAGATGATGCGCCAAATGCAAGAAACTATGCAGGCCATGCAGCAAGATGCCGTTCGCCGGGATGAACTCGCTAAGCAACAGTCTGAAATTATGACCCATCAGGCTGAGCTGATTACCAGACTGCAACAGCAGAATGAGGCATCTGCTTCGCAACAAGTCCCTCCCCCGGCAAGGGCCCCATTACCTGAGAAGGCTCCTGCCGTTCATGACGTTCCTCCGAACACCCAGAATACCGTACCAACCATCCAAACTCTGCAAGAGGACACAAGTCTTCCAACGGGGCCAACTCCGCCCCCGATTCCACCACAACTGTCCAAGGTCCATACACCCAATCACCCGGACTCTCCATCCGAGCTCGAGGTTGATCAAACAGCTCTGAAATTGAGCAAACTGGAGAAGCTTTTCAAAAAATCCCAAGGGGCTAAGGCTATGCCGGATATCGGAGATGGATATACCGAGGAGGCCGTGACGCTCCCCGATAGATTCAAAATGCCACAAATAGACCGTTTTGACGGGACTGGTGACCCCATGGTTCATATCCGACTGTTTGCGGATGTCTTGCGGCCAATGGGCCTCACACGACAACAGAAGCTCTCATTATTCGGCCGAACCCTGTCGGGTGTGGCCTCCCATTGGTACGCAAGATTATCGGATGAGGTAAAGAAGAACTGGGATGAGATGGCCGAGGCCTTTGTCACACAATATTCCTATAATACTCAGATCGAGATCACAACTCGTGATCTTGAAACGACGAGGCAAGAGCCTAAGGAATCTTTCTCGGACTTTGTGGTCCGATGGAGGGCGAAGGCGTCAACGATGACTCTAAGACCCACAGACAGAGATCAAATCCGGATGATTGTGCGCAATCTCCACCCGAAGCTGATGCAAAGAATGATCGTAGTCCCCTTTCCTACTTTTGCAGATTTGCATGATATGGGGGTCCAAATTGAAGACGCTATGAGACAAGGTCTGTTTGACCAGGACAGAGAACAACCGAGGAGGACGTTCAATCGTGGCAACAATGCGGGCCCGAGTGGCGCTGCTAATACAAGAGCCTCGGAAGTTGGCATGGTCACCACCACTCCCCCTCCCCCTCCAAGGCCCATGACTGCCACACCATTCTCCGGCGCGTCCGGAAGTAACTCACAAAACAACCGATTCCAACCCCGGGGCCAAAGAACCTTCACCCAACTATACATGCCCCTGTCCAAGGTTCTGGGAATACTGATCAGGAAAAATCATTTAAAACCCCTGGAACCAAAACCATTACCAAATCCACTTCCCCCCTCATATGACCCGTCAAAATACTGTGCATACCACCAACAACACGGTCATGATACCGACCGTTGTTACAGATTACGTCATGAGATCCAGGATCTTATTGACAAACAGGTAATTGCGCCTCCTGATAAACCTAATGTCACAACTAACCCTCTTCCACCACATAACCAACCTCCCCCTCCCAACAGAATTAATTTCATCCAGACTGGGGTCGTGTCTTACGATCCTAGCATCTATATTACCCCCACCCACCTACCCAAGCCGGAGGTGCTCCTCCCCGCTTGCACTGACCTTTTGTGCATGGTGGACGTCTCCAAAACCCAATCGGAGCCGGTGGTGGTGACCATCGAAGACAAGGCAGGGCAGATTTTAGGAAAGAATGAGTCTGTTAAATCTGGGACTGGGCAGAATTTTGCCGAGGGAGCTTATGATCCGAGCAGGCACATCCTATCAACGAGCCGAAGTGGGCTAATTGTAGAATTTCCCGAGACAGGAGAATTGTGCATGATCCGAGAGGATGGATCTAGGCTATGGGCAGATGAGCCGACAACCATAGAAGAGGACTTTGCTAACTTGCAATTTCGCGATGATCAGGAGTTGGAGGACGCGTCCATTAACTGGAATGATTATGAGGGATCAGAGGAGGCCACTGGATGGCTTGAAGATCAACCGGATGCAGTGGGGGAAGCCCAACCAGAACAGAGCCCGGCAGGGGCAGAAACATCATTTGTGGCCGGAACGGCCGAAAATCAAGTTGTACCGCCGGAGAGCGCCGGTGTTAAGAATTCCGCTCAGGACATGGACATTACGGATGTGAGAACTGTTGAACAAACAACTGTACTGATGCAATTGGAACAAGCAAAGTTTGAGGAAGCTGAGAGAGCCAGAAAGGCGAAGGGCCCTGAGGGGACCGGAAGTGCTGTGTGCACAAAGACAGACAACGCTGCGAGCATTTGGACAGAGAGCACTGAAAGTGCGAGTAGACTGGGGCCGGACAGATGTCTGTTGGCTGCCAGCGGAATGTGGTGGGAAGATGACGATTTGTGTCTTGCCCACACCGATGAAGACTGGGGAAATGGCCAACCAGATGATACTTGGTATCTTGACGAAGTGGACCACATGACAAGAAGTGGGCGGTACTTCAAGCCCCCACACTTAGACCAACCCGAAGCATCGGGGAAAGACAGAGAAGCGGAGAGACAGAAGGAGAAGCAGATTGAGGATGAAGCTGTGCTGAAACAGTTAAAGAAAATACAGGCAGACATCTCCATATGGGGACTGCTAATGGCATCACGAGTGCACAGAGAAGCTGTCCTATCTGCCATGGACAAGTCGAAACTTTCCATAGACACCACGCCTGAACAGCTGGTTGGGCTGGTTTTTCCGGGAGGAGGTTTCCCGGCATTAACTTTTTCAGACAAAGAGCTACCGCCTGAGGGCGCAAACCATAACAAGCCCCTCTACATCTCCGTGGAATGTAGAGATAAGTGGATACCGGTGGTACTTGTTGATACCGGGTCTGCGATTAATGTCTGCCCAACCAGAACGGCATATGCAATCGGGTTAAAACCCGCTGACTTCATCCCAACCACCCAAGTGATTAGGGCATATGACAATACCAGCAGAGAAGTGATGGGGACTGTTAAAATTCAAACTAAGGTTGGTCCAGGACAACACAGCATCGAATTTCATATCCTGGACGTTCCCGCAACCTTTAACTTACTATTAGGGCGACCGTGGTTGCACCAGGTCAAAGCAGTCTCTTCCACCCTACATCAAATGCTGAAATACCCTCACGGGAAAGGGGTAGCGGTCGTTTTTGGGAATTCATCAATCCATCCGCCGCCGGAAGTGTCTACACCCGTCTTAGAAATCGAGCACGGCACGGAGGATGTATTTTTGTCGGGGTTCACTTTGGCCGAGGCTCAAGTGGTGCAGAATGTCATGGCTGCAAGTGAGGGCATGTATGTCAGTGCACAATCTATCTACCTCATGAACAAGCTAAAACATACCCCTGGGATGGGATTAGGGAGAAGTGGCCGGAAAGGCGTCTCAGTGTTGGCCGAAGTGCCACACAATCCTCACACCTTTGGACTGGGTTATCTGCCCACCAAAGAGGACTGGTTGAGGAAAGGAAAAGAAATGGCCGGAAGGGCCAGGGCAAAGAAGGCCGGGAAGCCATTTGATTTAATGCACAGGCCCATCTGGGGTACCCTAAACGGACGTTTCGTCCGGGAGGGGGAAGATTTTCCATTCTGCGGCTTCCCGGAACCATGGCTAAACGCGAAGGGGGAGCGCGTGCCTGGTTTTGAAATCTTCTTCGACATACAACTATCTGGGGATGACGTTGCCGAAGCGCAGACAGACCCACCAACTGAGACTGAGCAGTGTGAAGCAGTGGATCCTGAGAGTACAGAGATGGAAATGGGGGTAGCACTGGCGAGTCTACTATCAGATCCTCCGATCGGCCAAGAGTGCTTGGGGGATAACTCTTCGGTTTCTGTGATTGGAGATGAAATAGCTGCGGGCTTTCCAGCGTCGATCTTGGATGCATCTATCGCACCTTCTCTCATCTGGCAATATGAAGAAGGCTTTTTATCTAGCAGTTCCGGGTCAGGTAGTGAGCCGGAATCTGATTCTACCGAATCTTCTGCGTCGGAATCAGATTCCAGCTCGACTGAGTCTGAGTCCGGTATTCCTGGGGGTGATAACCCGGATACCACAGTCCTGTCTAGGTCGTCTTTTTCATTTTCTTTTGAGTCTGTTGTAACAGAGGAATCTGACGGCTTGGAAGTATTTAATGAGAATGATGCGGATGTGGTTTCCGAGTATTTTTCTGTGCCTTTGATTTATTGCTTAAATCAGGATTTTCAAAATTTTGATGAAAATAGTGAGGAAGAAATTCCTCCAGTTTTGCAACGATTAATTGATCAAGAGCAGGAAAGATTTGTTAAACCTTTAATCGATGAAATCACTTCTGTGAATATTGGTACTGAGAAGGACCCGCGGCTGGTCCAGATCGGGTCCACGTTGTCTTCAGAGGAGCGCGAGCGCTTAGTCGCTTTATTAAAAGATTTTAAAGATGTTTTTGCGTGGTCCTATGAAGACATGCCTGGAATCGATCCTGAGATTGTACAGCACCGGATCCCTCTTGATCCAGAGGCCCGCCCTGTCAAACAAAAACTCAGAAGGATTCGCCCGGACTGGGCCCTCAAGATTAAGGAAGAGGTCACCAAACAAATTGACGCAGGGTTCCTGTTGGTGTCTGAATATCCAACTTGGTTGGCCAACATAGTCCCGGTGCCAAAGAAGGACGGCAGAATTCGGGTCTGTGTAGACTTCAGGGATTTGAACAAGGCCAGTCCGAAGGACGACTTCCCCTTGCCGCACATCGATGAATTGGTGGATTTCACGGCAGGACACGCCTTGCTTTCGTTCATGGATGGTTTCTCAGGCTACAATCAGATAGTAATGGCACCCGAAGACCGAGAGAAGACTGCGTTCACTACCCCGTGGGGGACATATTGTTATCGAGTGATGCCATTCGGTTTGAAAAATGCTGGAGCTACGTATCAACGGGCAGCAACTACAATATTACATGATATGATCCATAAGGAGGTCGAAGTGTACGTGGACGACATGATTGTCAAGTCCAAAGATAGAGAGGGCCACTACACCGCCTTACAAAAATTCTTTCAAAGGATCAAAGAGTTTCGGCTGCGACTGAACCCCCAGAAATGCACGTTTGGTGTTACAGCAGGAAAGATGTTAGGGTTTCTGATCACACAAAGGGGCATCGAGGTCGACCCTTCCAAAATCAAGGCCATCTTAGAAATGCCACCACCAAGGACTGAAAAGGAGGTGCGAGGCTTTCTAGGTAAAGTGCAATTCATAAGGCGGTTTATTTCTAAACTAACCTTGACTTGTGAACCACTTTTTGGTCTCCTGAAGAAAGGAAAGAAATTCCAATGGGACGGCCGATGTCAAGCAGCTTTTGAGCAGATCAAAGAGTACCTACAGAACCCACCCGTGTTGTCACCGCCAGAGCCGGGGAGACCGTTGATACTATACCTTTCAGTAACTGAGACCACCATGGGTTGCATGCTCGCGCAGGAGTCAGAAGACAAAGTAGAAAGAGCCATCTACTATCTGAGCAAAAAGATGTTGGATTACGAGACCCGCTATACACCGCTGGAGAAGGCTTGTTTGGCCTTGGTATGGGCAACCAGGAAGCTGCGGCACTACCTGTTAGCCCACTCTGTAATGTTGGTTTCGCGTTTGGATCCCATCAAATATCTTTTCGAGAAACCAGCACTTATAGGTAGGCTAGCTCGTTGGCTGCTGTTGCTCTCCGAATTTGATTTGAAGTATGTGACGCGCAAGTCAGTAAAAGGCAGAGCGGTAGCGGAGTTCCTTGCCGACCACCCGGTTGAGGGGGATGAAGCGGTTGAGTATCTATTCCCAGATGAAGCCATTCTGCACGTCGAAGATGAAACTTGGACAATGTACTTTGACGGAGCGTCAAACCAGTATGGGTATGGGATAGGGGTGTTGCTGATAGCGCCTGATGATTCCCGTATCCCTTTAGCATTCAAGCTCCGGTTCAAGGTCTCCAACAATGAAGCAGAGTATGAGGCATGTATTGCTGGCCTAGAAGTAGCCCTAGAACTAGGGGCGAGACGAGTGGACGTCATTGGGGATTCGAACCTCGTTGTGTCTCAAGCAAAAGGAGATTGGAAGGTCAAAGAGGAAAGGATGATAACCTACCACCAAACCTTGGATTTGTTAATTCCTCGGTTCGAGAAGCTAAATTTCACCCACCTCGTAAGAGAGAACAACAGGTTTGCAGATTCATTAGCAACTCTATCTTCTATGATAGACATCCCGTCCGGAGTTCGGATGCGTCCAGTCATTATTGATCAGAAGTTTGCGCCAGCGTACGAGTCGATTTCCGCCATAGATGAGGTTCAAGACGGCAACCCCTGGTACTACGACATCTGGAACTTCTTGGAAAAGGAGATATATCCACTAGGGGCAAATGCCAAGGATAAGAGGGCTGTCAGAAGAATGGCTGCTCAGTTCGTTATCTGCGGGGGAAAGCTGTACAAAAGGGGTCATCTGGGAATGCATAAGCTCTGCGTAGAAGCTGAAGAGTCAAAACGCCTGATGGAAGCCATCCATGGGGGGGAGTGCGGTGCACACATGAATGGAGTAATGCTGGCCAGAAAGATCCTCAGACAGGGCTACTACTGGTCAACCATGGAGGAGGATTGCATTGGTTTTGTTCGGCGATGCCACAAATGTCAAATTCATGCAAATCGCATGAACATCCCACCGTCGAAACTATACAACATGACTTCGCCGTGGCCTTTTTCAGTCTGGGGAATTGATGTGATCGGAGCTGTTACCCCGAAGGGGTCAAACGGGCATGAGTTTATCCTGGTAGCGATAGATTATTTTACAAAGTGGGTCGAGGCCCAATCATACGCAGTGTTGAAGGCGTCGCATGTCGCGAAGTTCATCAGAAACAACATCATCTGTCGCTACGGGGTGCCAAACGAGATAATTTCAGATAATGGTTCCCACTTCAAGAAAGAAGTGATAGACTTGTTGGAGAAATACAATGTGGCTTTCCATAAGTCCTCTACATACAGGCCGCAGACCAACGGAGCGGTTGAGGCCGCCAACAAGAATATCAAGCATATACTACAGAAGATGGTGGAAACCTATCGAGATTGGCCAGACAAGCTGCCATTTGCTCTGTGGGGCTACAGGACTTCAATCAGAACTTCTACTGGAGCAACTCCATATTCATTGGTCTATGGAATGGAGGCTGTTCTACCCATTGAAATTGAGGTCCCATCATTACGAGTATTGGCTGAATGCCAGATAGCCGAAGCAGATTGGCAGCAAAGCAGATTCGAAGAACTCATGCTTTTTGATGAAAGAAGACTGAAAGCACTGTACCACATCCAAGGCTATCAACGCAGAATTGCTCGGGCTTTCAACAAGAAGGTTAAGTCCAGGAATCTGAAAGAGGGAGATTTGGTGCTCAAGGACAACCGAGCTCCCATCCACGACCCAAGGGGCAAGTTCAAACCTAATTGGACTGGTCCTTACATCATCAAAGCTATCTGGTCAGGTGGGGCTGTCGTTCTGATGGATCTAGATGGCTTGGAGTTCTCACAACCGATCAATATGGACAAGTTGAAGAAATACTATCCTTGAGAGGCTCGCTAGGCCGAAAACCCGAAAGGGCGACCTAGGCAAGATTCAGGGCACAAAAAAATTAGAAAACATAAAAACTGAGCTCGCAAGGTTGAAAACCCGCAAAGGGCGGCCTTGGCAAAAGTTAGAGCGCAAAAGGAGAGTGAAAATACTCGAGCGAACCTAAGCCTGAACTACGTAAGACTTGATTCCCATCTTTGGGATACGTAGGCAGCTTCGTCTTGAAGTTCAGTCATAAACTTTTCCCCGATCAACTTTGTCCAATTCGATCATCTCAGTCATCTTTATCTATCAGCATTTACCGTGATCTCCGGTACAGTGCTTTTCAAACTAGGGGCAACTTTCCGTTGCTTTGGGACTGCCACATTGTCCTTCAGACTAGGGGCAACCTTCCGTTGCTTTGGACTGCCACATTGTCCTTCAGAATAGGGGCAACTTTCCAGTTGCAAAGATCTGGGGTTGTGTATCTCAGTGACAGATTTTCGGCATGTCCATTTCTGATCCACATCGAAAATGGTTTTGAAAAGTTTTAATAAAAGTTGACTTTGTTCAAATCAATCTTTTTACGATTTAGACCATTTTTGGATCAAAAGTGGAAAATTTTCAGTACCATAACTTTCAATTTCATCGATTTCAAAATAGAGTTCTCTTGCTCTTGCATTACAATCGAGGTTGCTTATTTTAGTACAGTCATAAAGAAAACTTGAAAATGCTAAATAAGCAATAAATTTGGGGCATAGTTGAATCAAGTATCTCTGTGTCCCCTTCCAGAATTGGACGGAGCATCTGATGCCAAGCTGGGCCCAACTTGTACCTCCTTTTTTTTGAGCCAATCCACATATTCATCTAACAAAGCGCAACTGAAGGTTGAAACAGGGGCCAGAAACTCTCTAGTCCTCCATGCCGTGGCATATCTCTGGCCGGCCAGCTCCCCGGGATGGCTAGCAATGATGCAGTGTGTCTCCTCGGCCCTGTTTTTACTCTTCAAAGGAGAACTCCAAGCATTTCCATGCAACGGGAAACTCAAAGGCCTTCATCCCGGATGCGTTCCGATGCCCAGATCGTCAGAAGTACACCTTTTGTTTTTGAGCTTTTTGCTTATCGAGTTGTTGTACTTTGTTTATCGAGTTGTTTGTCGAGCGGACGTGTTTTGTGTTTTGAGTCCTTGCTCTCTGTTTAAGCAAATTTTGTTAAAGTCTTGTTTGTTTGCATTGTTGCTTTTTGCTTATCGAGTTGTAAACTTGCTAAAGATTCTGTTATATCTTAGTAAGTTGGGTTGTTTAGTTTGTTGCGTCGGCTCACTACCTGATTTGGTGATTACAATGCGCATTACCATTCAAATTCATTTCTTGTGCAAAACAAATTGATGCGATACGATACTAAAAGTTCAAAATACAAACACCTTTTCAAAAGCTATTTCATTTCATCATGCTTTACAACGAACAAAAGGTACAGGTTTTACAAAAACAAAACTGCCTAACAATGTGCAAAGTGCTACAAACTACTAGTAAAAAGAAAAATAAAGCATGGAAATAACAACATCAAAACCCTCGGGAACGGGAACGAGAAGCCCGCCTGGTCCTCTTTTGTGGAACAACCTCCACACCATCATCAGAGTCGGAGCTGTCGTCCTCAGGATCCTCCTCAGCCTCGCCTCTGTTCCCCGAGCCAAAACCGGAGCCTCCCTCCTCGACAGATGTCTCGAACTGACGGTCGGTAGCCTCCTCCTCCTCCTCCTCATCAGACTCCACCTCCACAACATGAGCCCTGCGTCTGCGGCCAGGCCCCCCTCGAGCTCCTCGAAATGGCCTAGATGGCCCGGCTCCTCGGGAAGGCCGAGATGACCCCTCCCCCTGATAAGGCCCGGATGGCCCAGCTCCCTGATAAGGCCCAGATGGCCCAGCTCCCCAATGAGGCCCAGGTGGCCTGGTCTGTGGCTGACCGGACCATGAAGGCATCTGAAAACAAAGAGTTCAATTCAAATACATCAGTCCGAATATATACATCAGATGCAGATACAAGCAAAAGCTACGTAAAGTGGGTGCATGTAAATACAGTGTACAAGTGAGGTGTGTGTCAGATGTGCTCTACACAAGTAGTCTATCAATGCAGTAGAAATCAGTATGTCATCAGAAGTATGATAAATACCAGGAAAAACTGAAGGGTACCTGAATGCCCGCAACAGACAACTGTGCCTCCCTGCGTAGGACCATGCCCTCGAGTGTGGCCACCAGCTCAACCATCTCCTCCATGTACCCTCGCGATGGCTGCAAAAATGAGTTCATAATCATCAGTAAACAAATGAGTATTTAAACATCTGAAATAATGAATGACGAAAGTGGAGCGTACCGGCGGTGAGTCCGGATCAATGGCATATCGATCACTGGGCATCCGAGGCTCTAGTGGAACTGGAATCGGAGAGCTAGTCCCATACTGCCACGCCATCAACTCAGTAGGCATATCTGGCCATCCCAGATGAGGATGAATCGACGGGTTCGGAGGAAACGGTCTACTCCCACCTCTAGATGCGCCAGCCCTGCTAGAAGAAGGGATGTCTGTAGCCCGAGCCTGAGCCTGATCCGAGGATGACGTACCGGCAGGTCTCATCATCGGAATACGAGCCTCTGTCAATGGAGGCATCAAATATATGTGACGATAGGTGGCGTAGTCCCCCTCCGCAACATATAACAAAGCATCACTGCCCAGCATGGCGCCGACTACCTCTGAGTAAGAGAGCCTGTCAGCGGTCCGCATACTAGCTGGAGGTACCGCGGGAACATCCTGAGAAAGATACCCCCGTACCTGGCACAGAAAGCGCTCCCCCAGGAACCAAACTCTGCCGACTGGCCCTTCGAGCAGGACCCTATACCGGGAGATGCCTGATGCTCCGGTATACTGAAGTAGGAGATCATCACCCAAGGGTGCCCAAGGCTGCCAAGTAATCTGCGGATGATAAATGCATAAACCAATCAGAGAACGAGAATATACAGAGCAAATCAAAGATGAAAATGAAAAGGACTGAAACTTCTGAAGTACCTCTGAGTGTCGCACAGTGTCGAAGTACTGTCGCAGGCGAACCAGGGTCTCTCGAGGCCTCGCCCGGTGCGGGCCCTCAAATATCAATGAATATGGGGTCACGGGAATCCCCACCACCTCCAGCACTGGGGCTAACGATGGGAAGTATACATAAGCCCATAGCTGAGAAGAGCAGTGCAGAATGTAAGTACGAAATGCTGAGAGCAAAATGCAGACTGTAAAAGTACGCTGTGTGTGCAATGTACAAGTAATGAAGAGCAGAAATGTAAATCGAGGGGACAGAAAGTACCTCCCAAGCTCTCCAGTAGCCGCCAAGCAAATCGCCCCGCCCGCGGGAGGTCGCGCTCATGTAAAAGTAGAGGGTAGCCAGGCCAGCGCCACCCCAATCATATCTACTGACCTGTGATAGGTCGACTAGAGCGCTCAGCAGATATAGCCCAATGGTGTTCCCTCTGTCGGCAAACAGGGTAGTCCCGAAGAGGAACATCAGGAAGCCACGAGTATACTGCTCTGTCTCCTCAGGAGTCTCGGGCATCATCTCAGCCCGCCGAAAATGGGAGGAAAACCAAGTATAGCGGACTCTCCCAGAGACCCTGTCAACAGGTGGGCGAGCCCCCAACAAATACATCCAGGCGGCCTCCCACTCGCCCATATCCTCATCGTATGGGATGGCCCAACCTCCAACATCAAGGCCGGTCAATACAGCAAAATCAAAAGGGGTCATAGTCATGTCCCCGGTAGCAGAGAAATGAAAGGAATTAGTGGTGTCCCACCATCTCTCTACCAAAGCTGCCATCAAGGTCCTCCGGGCAGGACAGCGTGACAACCCGGCGCAGAAGGGCCCAAACCCTGCCAAGTCTACCAAACCCCTGACGCCCTCCGGGAGCTCAGCATACCAATCCCGCGCCATGGTAGAACCATATCCTCGCACACTGCGGGAGCCACCCTGCATTCAGAATGAATACATGTGTCAGTATGAAATAAATGGGCTGTGTGCCAATAAGATGAAATGGGCTGTGTGCCGACGAAGTAAAATAAACTACATGCAAATTCTATCTACCTGGGCTGCGTGTTCAGAGAATTTAAATTTTGGGCTGCGTGTTCAACTTTCAGTTAATTGTGGGCTGCGTGTTCACTATCTACCTGGGTTGCGTGTTCAGAGAATTTGAATTTTGGGCTGCGTGTTCAACTTTCAGTTAATTGTGGGCTGCGTGTTCACTATCTACCTGGGCTGCGTGTTCAGAGAATTTGAATTTTGGGCTGCGTGTTCAATTTTCAGTTAATTTGTGGGCTGCGTGTTCACTATCTACCTGGGCTGCGTGTTCAGAGAATTTGAATTTTGGGCTGCGTGTTCAACTTTCAGTTAATTGTGGGCTGCGTGTTCACTATCTACCTGGGCTGCGTGTTCAGAGAATTTGAATTTTGGGCTGCGTGTTCAACTTTCAGTTAATTTGTGGGCTGCGTGTTCACTATCTACCTGGGCTGCGTGTTCAGAGAATTTGAATTTTGGGCTGCGTGTTCAACTTTCAGTTAATTGTGGGCTGCGTGTTCACTATCTACCTGGGCTGCGTGTTCAGAGAATTTGAATTTTGGGCTGCGTGTTCAATTTTCAGTTAATTTGTGGGCTGCGTGTTCACTATCTACCTGGGCTGCGTGTTCAGAGAATTTGAATTTTGGGCTGCGTGTTCAACTTTCAGTTAAATTGTGGGCTGCGTGTTCACTATCTACCTGGGCTGCGTGTTCAGAGAATTTGAATTTTGGGCTGCGTGTTCAATTTTCGGTTTATTTGTGGGCTGCGTGTTCACTATCTACCTGGGCTGCGTGTTCAGAGAATTTGAATTTTGGGCTGCGTGTTCAACTTTCAGTTAAAGTGTGGGCTGTGTGTTCACTTTCGAATTCGGGCTGTGTGTTCGACAAATCAGTGTTTGAGCCGTGTGTTCTAATGTGGGCTGTGTGTTCGCAATTAATTAATGAGCCGAGTGTTCAGAAATTCAAGTGTTGAAACTACGTGTTCAAAGATGTAAGGAAAGTACTATGTCACAAGCTAAATGTTTAAGCATGGCAAGGGTGCGAAATGTAAAAAAAAACAGAAGATGAGGTAAATACCTCTCGGGCCTCGTGAGAGAGATGCTGCTCCGGCTCTCTGAGAAGCAGATCCGCAGGTGCTCTCTCGTCGAAACTGGTAAAATGACGGAAAACGGCACGTGGAAGAACGTGTACTGGTGGACGATACCTCCCGGGAATAAAAGGGCGAGTCCTCGGAGGTAGGGTCATGGGATCGAAGTCATCACCGGCACCTGAAAAGCCTCCACCGTGGGGAGAATTGCCCGCCATGTTCAAGAATCTGCAAAAGGGAAGCAAAAATGAGCAAAATGCGCAAAAATTGGAAAAGTCAACAAAAGTCAACTCTCGAAAAATAAAAAGTCAACAAAAGTCAACTCCCAAGAAAATATTCTAAATATTAAGATGAACTTACCTCAAGTGTTGAAAATGCAAAAAGAAGCTCCGAAGCCGGAATTTTAATCGCTCCAAAGTGTTTAAAACTAAGTGTTTTTACGAAAACAATTTGCGCGAGGCGTTGGAAAACGCGCGTAAAACTCAAAACTGGAGAGAAAAGTGTTGAAAGAGGCAAGGAATGAAATGGGGTTCGGCTGCTATTTATAGGCTTCAAGCCTTGGATGAAATGCATGCAAAAAGGAGGCAAAAAGACGAAAATGCCCCTGGGAAAAGGGCACGGCCGGCCGGCCTCTAAAAATAGCTGGCCAACCATCTGCTTTTTGCAGAAATGGCCGGCCAGCCATTAGCTTTTTTAGAAAACGGTTGGACACCCCCCCTTGGGAAGATAAACGGCCGGCCATACTCCCCACATACTCACCTAGCTCTCTGCAAATTTTGGGGAAGATCGGAGTTCCCGGGACCTGAAAAAGTTCAAGAAACGTACACTTCCGGCCGCGAAATTGCTCCGTCGGGACTTCGGTTTCGAGTGCTGACATGTGTCTCATCATCATTCATCGAAATCAAAGTGTATCCTTTTTGAATGAGCTGTAACCTTTCAAGGAAGTGGATCAGAGGTCGTGATCAAGTTACCTTCGCCGAAACACGCGTTTCCGTACTCGTTGTTTCATGACAAATGAACACCCTGATTCATGCTCGTTTTGTACTATCGTGCACATATCTTGCATTCTCATGGGCATACTCACATTGTCATGTACATTTCTTGATATTTGTATACCTCTGTGTTTGAGCATGCGTTGTCACGCATGTTCCGTTCTTGCATTGCGATGCATTCACTCACCAACACTGCGTGTGTCGAATTTTCGGAATCACATCAAATATGTGTTGTTAGCATATTGTACTTGTTGCAATTTCTCTCTTTTGCAGGCACGATATTGTATGTACGGTTCAATTGAGACTGGTGCGACCAGACGAATCGCGCAGGTATCGTATCTTCTCCGTGTGAGACGTGGCGGGGATTGAATCCTCCGCATCCTTAACTGCATGAAATGTAGTTGTTGCTTTGCATTCTTGCTTAAAACTGTTGCATCTATTTGCGAATACTTGCTTCATTACAGCTTGCTGCATTTGCACGATCATCGGGCTACCTTCGGCTTCTTGTATATCATTTGCATTTTGCCCCCTGCCTGCGGGTATGCCTGCGGGCACATCTTTTTCTATCTTGTATGTTTGTCTGAGTCTTCGGCCTTGTCAAAAATGGGTCGTCTCTAGGCTTTGACATTCACTCCCGTCACTTGTGACTTCCGAGTTCTGTCAAAGAGGGGCAACTGTAGACACCCCATTTTTGACCGACCTTAAGACTCAGACGTCACCGATTAAGCGCTTGGTGATGTTGCATAATGTGCTTGTTCAGAAGTTTCAGAGTCGTGGCTGTGAGCCCTGCCTCCGGACTTCCAAACCCTTTTCTGTGCCTTGTCTCGGTTTGTGAGCCAGACTCGGTTTTCTCCGTTTCTTTTCCTGAGGGGAGGGAGAGGTCCCGTAGACCATCTCTCAATGTCCGTAGGCTACATTTGGTGGCCGTAGGCCATTTTGCCCATTTCGGAGTCCGGTTTCCGGTTTTCGGAGCCGTCAGGCCGTGTGCCTCGGTTCGGGACCGCTTAACCATCTCCTATTGCTCTGATTTTTGGCATACATCCTATTTCATCCATTTTGAGGGACACTGAGGGCTGAGAAACCCACTTCGAGGTCGAATACAATTTTCGGTGCTTAACAGCCCATTTCCGGGACCCCGAACTGCGTGTTTTGGCTCCGGAATATTCGTTTTGCAACGGTTTTCGCTCATTTTTGGCAGGTACCTCTGTTTTATCACAGGGAAGGTCACTGAAGGGTGGGAGGCCAGCAATTGTTGCAGCAACCAGTTATCTCTCCTCCCGGGCCTCCCGGCGCCCGTTTTTCGCACTTCCGGGCTAATGTTGAATACCTTAGAGCTAGCGTTGCCAACTTTCAACCACATATCTGTGATCTACACATCTGAGAGGCCCCTAAAAGTTCATGGCCGGCCATTAAGGTCACCTGACCCTTTTGACCCCTTTCTTCCGGGCTAATGTTGAACCCCTTGGACCCTTTTTCTCGAACTTTGAACCACATATCTGTGATCTACACATCTGAGAGGCCCCTAAAAGTTCATGGCCGGCCATTAAGGTCACTTGACCCTTTTGACCCCCTCTTTCCGAGCCACTGTTGAACCCCTTGGGCCCACTTTCTTGGAATTTCAATTACATGGTTGTGTTGTACACACATAGGCCTACCTCCCCAATACCTGGCCGGCCAGAAAAGATGGTTGACCCTTTTGACCCCTAGCCGGCCGGCTAGGGGGTGTGGCCGGCCGGCCACCTCTGGCCAAAGTGAGCGGCCGGCCGTGCTCTCCTCACTGTGCCCCTTCCAGCTGTGAGGCAATATCCCCCAGATATTTTCTGTATCCGGGGGATATTTTGGGAGAGAGTTTTCCTCTCCATTTGACCCCCCTTTTACACCCCCTTTCTTGACCTTATAACCAGCTGAGGACCTTCTTCTAGGGGGTTAGAAAAATTGATCTTAAGAACTCCATAGCCAACTCCATCTTCATCTTCTTCAATTCTTCAAAAACCCTAAGTCCATTAACCTCCATTCCTTCTATACCACCAAACTCTACCACCACTATCTCATTTCCAGCAGCTAGGAAGGGTTCTTGAAGGCCAAAGGAGCAGCAAATCCATCCAAGAAGCAACCAAAGTCTAGATCTTCAAGGGTAAGTTCCACTTTGATCCTTTTGACCCTTTCCTTTGATCTATTTCTAAGCCTCATTTCTTTTTGGTTTCAAGATTCGGTCCTAACTGAAAAGGACCATATTTTGAGCTCATCATCACTTCTCATTAAGGGCTCAACCTTGTTTGAGCTCTCCATAATATACTTGCTTCATTGACCATGTTGTATGTCATGATTTTGTATGCCTTTTTTGACCTATGAGCAATTTATTTTCGAGCATGTTATAAACTGATATGAGGCATATTTTGAGCCCCTCTTCAACATTGGAGAAGGGCTCAACATTGTTTGGTATTTCCATATGTCACTTGTAGTTATATCCCCTATTTAGCCCCATTTTTGCATAAATTAATAGCTCTCTTTGCTTCTGTTTTTGGACCTTGGTCCGAACTGAAAGAGGTCTTATTTTGGCCTATACTTCATGTTTCATTCACACTTTTTTTCTGTTTGGTGATTATTTTATACACTTCATGTTTTAGCACCTTTTGAGCCTTATTTTGCATCATATTTTTAGCATGTTTGTATACTGATTTTGAGGCTGCCATATACTGTAAATGTTCATATTTTTGGTCCATCTTCAATGTTGTAGAAGGAAATTTTTCAGTTTGAGTTTTGCTTATACCACTTGCTTCTTTACCCCTCTTTTGGCCCCCATTCTTGCATGCTATGCTTCCCTTACCTATGCTTGCTGTTTGGCCATGTTCATAACTGCGAAAGTGCATCTTTTGGGACTGTCTAGCTTCTGTCTTTGCATTGCATGTCCATGTTGTGCATATTTAGTATGGCTATAGGCCATTTCGGATGCCTAATGTTGCATTTCGGGTCATTTCCTTACATTTCATGTCATTTCACTTCATTTCGGGACTGTTTTCCCCCATATTTTGTTGCTGAAATTCCATTAGCATGCTTACATATCATTTTCCATGTCATTCGCATCATTTTATCATTGCCTCGGTTTGCGTGCCCGTGTGCACGCATTTCGAGGCACTTCATTTTCTGCCATCGGCATCTTATGTGAGTGTGGCTGAGGCTCTCTCATGTTAGTATAAGTCCATTTGTCATTTTCCATGTCATTTGCATTGTGTATGCACCGCCTCGGTTTGCGTGCCCGTGTGCACGCATTTCGAGGCACTTCATTTTCTGCCATCGGCATCCGATGTGAGTGTGGCTGAGGCCCACTTCATGTTGGTATAAGCCCACTTGTCATTTCCATGCCATTTCATTGCATTTATCATCGCCTCGGTTTGCGTGCCCGTGCGCACGCACTTCGAGGCACGTCATTTTCATTGCATTTTATCATCGCCTCGGTTTGCGTGCCCGTGCGCACGTACTTCGAGGCACCTCATTTTCATTGCATTTATCATTGCCTCGGTTTGCGTGCCCGTGTGCACGTACTTCGAGGCATCTCATTTTCATTGTATCTGCTATCGCCTCGGTCTGCGTGCCCGTGCGCACGCACTTCGAGGCACCTCATTTTCATTGCATTTTATCATCGCCTCGGTTTGCGTGCCTGTGTGCACGTACTTCGAGACACCTCATTTTCATTGCATCTGTCATTGACTCGGTTTGCGTACCCGTGTGCACGCAATTCGAGGCACCTCATTTTCATATCATTGTGCATACTAGGTAGTATCTTAGATTGCATCTTGTCATTTCCATGTCATTCCGTAGCATTCTGTGTATGTTAGGATTGTATCTTAGTTGCATTTCATGCATATCACGCATATTGCATCATGTCCGGAATAGGAGTTAGCCCGGGCACGGGAAACGAGGTACATTTCGTACTCCGAGTGACGGAATGTGTCTCAATTCCCCAGTCACCGACACTCTGGATTATCCGTGATGGAGTTAGGTTTTAGCTATAGTTTCATGTGCATTCATCCTATATTGAGTTGTGCATTTCGACTCCTCGGCCATCATGCCTCGGTATGCGTGATTGGTGGCACGAGGATCGAGACATGCATATATCTGTGCAAATACATTGCTGTGCCCCTTTCCTGCTCTCTGTTGCAGCAAAATCAGGAATCAGCAATTTTTCGGGATTCGGCACGCATTTCGAGGATAACTGCTAAACAGAGGCTAATTGGGGCATTCCGGTGGATTTCCGCGCAAGACGATACGGACATGCATCATCCATCAGAAGCAAGACAGTCCCTGGCTTGCACGCCAGTTTTTATTTGCTTTCTTAGTCAATTCATTAATTAATTAGAAATCTGTAATATTCTTTTATTCGGGACTGTAATATTTGGACTGTATTATTTATTTGGACCCTCCGAGTGAGGGCATAACTGTAATAAGTGTGCGTGAGTGTGATGTATGTCTTCCAACCCCACGTCTTTCTCCCTTTTATTTATCCGCTTATGATGGTTAGATTAGGGCATATTTAAATTAGCATACAGTATGACAGCATGTTTGCATCATCCATCTGTATTGCATGCACCGGGCTCGGCACATCATACTAACTGCATTGTACTCTCAATTCTAAATTGAATACATGATAGTTGTAGCATTTCATATACCATCTTAGAATAGCCGAGCCTGCTATAGTTGCATTTTGCATGTGTTGCATTAGGCATTTTTGTATACTTAGGATCATGCATAATTTCTAATTAACTTCCTTTTTTTTGGCTTGGAGTACTCGGTAAGTTTTATGCTTTAGCATCCTTGCATGCGTGTGAGTGACTGCCATGAATAGCATGCTTACCATGAGGCTAATTGCTAATGTGATATAACTGCCTGAATGCCTGTGGGTGAAGGTTGGGTTATTTGAATTGGAATAATTCATCAAATGTGTATTTTAAGCCCACTAGATAGTGGCAAAATCATGTTTTCTAAGCCCACCCGAGGGTGGCAAATCCACGTCTTAGCCTACTTGCGGGTAGCACCATCAAACCATTTTCAAATAAACAAGCATGAAATGTTTTGTTCCAATTCGGACGACCCAGTCTATATTTATATGCTGCGAGCATCACATAGTAACCTAGGCTAATAACCGGAATAAGAACATACAATGTTTTCAAAAATTGATATCATGGTTAGTAGAGGCCGGTCTATGACCGGGCGAGCGGGGGTGCTCACGAAGTGACCTTCCCCAATCGTACCCAAGTTCCCGAACCGAGGCAACTTTGGTGATGACGGACACGTGGCCTTTTGGCACCGAGTCAGGGTTTCCTAAATTTCCCAAAATAAAATATTTAGGTGGCGACTCTGTATCTGGCAAAGCAGTCCATGTTTGGCACTTCTTTCAAAAATCTATTTTTTTCTCAAAACGATTTGCCGGATTTGGACTCTTTGGTTCAGACTTAGAACCGTGACTACGAAAAGTCGAGTCCGAGCTGTAGCGAGGTCCCCCCGCGGGCTTGTTACAGTGTCCCATGTGGTATGGTTTCTATAGGACAAAATGATATGTTTATAGAAGTAATTATGCATTGGCTTCTGGATATTATGCCTTACTTTCGCTGTTTCATGGGTATTAAGTGCCATTGTTTGTATTTATTTTGTGGTTCACATGCTTTAATACATTATTTTGTGTTTGAAGAATATAAAGTTCGATTTATTGAGTACAGAGGATGGTTAGTGATTTTTATATATTGCCAGCTAAATCAGTCATTCCTTCAGAGAATGAGTGGTTCTTCTTTTCTTCTCGTGGAAGGAAGTACCCAAATGGCTCACAAAGTAAGAGAGCAACTGAATCTGGCCATTGGAAAGCCACTGGGAAAGAACGAAATGTGAAGTTAGGATCTAATTTGATTGGCACGAAAAGGACACTAGTGTTCCACACAGGTCGTGCACCAAAAGGGGAGAGGAAAGAATATATAATGCATGAGTATTGTATGAATGGAATTCCTCAGGTGATGGTGTTAATACTTTTTGACAATATCTTATATTCTCATAGATGGTTTGGTTATTTCACCTATGTATCTACCTATGTATCTTAGGCATTAATTAGTTGTTACTTTTCATTAGTACATGGGCGAAATTATAATTCTATTAGATGGAGTAAACAACACTAGTCATTATCGTTTTTATTATTATTATTATTATTATTATTATTATTATTATTATTATTATTATTATTATTATTATTATTTATTTGAATAACTAAACTATTTTCAGCAGCGAAGAGTAGACACAAATATTGCAGATGGCTGTGATGCTCTGAATTTGGGTGTGGTTGTTGATAGCCTTTGGTTGTTTTTATTTGTGGTGTTTAGCTTGGGGTTTGATCTTGTTGTAATATGCACCTCTGTATTTTCTTTCTTAATCTATTTGATCTTTTGATTCATAAACGGTGCAAATTTTTATTATACTTTTTATGTCATAAATTCCTCAAAACTCTCGTCAAAATACACCCTTGACATAACTAGAGTATTTTGTGAAATTCATATTTTATTTGTTCATCAATATTTACTCTATAGACACATCCCATTTTATTGGTACTTCACTTTAGCACTTCCCTACTTGTTGCTTGCTGCATGTCCTCGCTAGCTATTTATTTATTTATTTTTTTGTGATTGTTCTTAACCTGAATTTCACTCAATGACTGGTCCATAGGTTGCTTTTAATAGGGAAATTGGCACCCCAAGTGTCACTCTTGAGGGTGATATATTTAGGTATAAATGCATATTGTTTTTTTTCTTTTTTTTCTTTTTTTTCCTGATATAATCAGAGCCACAGATTGCTGTGAATTTTGGGTGTTGGTTCCATTATTGTGTTGGGTGTTGATTCCTTTATTTTCATTTTGAATCACTTGTTTTGAGTTTGTCACACTGTTATCTCCTTCACGGTTGGATTTCTTTTCGTTTTATATTGTATTCAATTGCTCTTGCTTTTGTGAGCCAACATGGTTTGACTTTAGATAGTGTAAGTGACCAAGTTATGGTTTCAAATGTTGTCCTCTGAAGTTTTTTATTTTTATTTTTGTTTCTTGTTTCTTGTTTTTAATTTTTATATAGCTATGTAGGCTAAATTAGAAAGTTTTAATCATTTTCATGTCATCAGTATCTAGTGACAATTTTTTATATATTAAAAGCAAAAAAAGAAAGAAAAAAAGGGACATAAAGTCTGTGTTTCATTGTTTCATGCTAGATGATGGAACAATGCAATTTAGTTTTATGTTATTAAGCTCAAGCATATTATACTCTAATATTGTGAGACTCTTTTTAGGTATGTTCTGTAATATTAACCAACTTATTCTCATTTAATAAAGTTGGCAGGTTATTAGCCCTGTTGAAGCTATTGGTTATGTTGTTGTGGATAAGTTGTTTACTGTTCAGAATAAAATATTATGGACAGCCAACAATTTTGGTGGCAAAATCTGTGAAAGGAGAGGAAAGTTGTTGTGCTGACAAGTACATCAAACTTCTAGTTGCCCTTGTACTATCATCCAGATCTCTGTTAAGAGAAATTCTAAAGTCTATTTGATGACTTAGAATAAGTGAAGGCCAGGTTTAAAATTGGTTTATCAAATTATATGTTTAAACTACATTGTTAGGCATTCTAATAACTCAACCATAGATTCCTTCTAGTTTTTTTGGCAAAAGTTTCAAATTTTGTGTCATATATTATACAAAGAATATGTAGTGCATTAAAGCCATGGAGTGTATCAATTGGTTCCAGATTACGGTGCAGTAGTAAAATATATTATGTTTTGATTCCATGTTCTAATAAATTTTTGTTCCAATTTTTCTATAATAGTACAATTATGGTGGAATCCTAGCTAGAATCAATAGTGAAACATTATAAGGTATTTCTGAACCAGAAAATAGAATTGTGCATGATGAATCTCAAGTGGATATTGTTTTAAGCTGGAATATTGCTAAAAACTTACCCAAGGCAACTCAGGTAGTCACCCATTTATTATTTTTCTATGTTACTAGTACTTTTAAGATATAAGTGATATTGAAACATTACTTTATGCAATTTAATATGACATAGTTAAATTGAATCATTTAGTCACAAGCTTCATCAGCTACAATGTATTATTTTATATGATCTTCTTTCTTCATATTCTGACTGATATCACTGTCTTTTGGGCTGTTATATAGGATCACTTCATTTTGATTGTCTCTCATTTACATAAATACCTAACCCTATTGGGTTATCATATATATAGAAAATAAAAATTCATTCTTTGTTATGTCTAATTATATCTGGTTGTTGACTTTATAAATCACACTTTTATCTGCACATGTAATTAAGTACTTAATTAACTTCGTTTATACAGGTGGGTTAACAACTTTGGTTGACATGTCTCTTAACAGTTTTCCATCTACAGTTTTTGAAGAAACTTTCATGTTCTTTGCTTTCTATTATTACAGGGTTCTCTATACTACTTCCTATTGGTAGTGTGGATATTGATAAGTATTGAACAACTAACCACTCCACTGCAAGGTATTTTGGTATCTCTACACTTGTGACCCTAATTCTTTTCAAAGGTTTGTCCATTTTGCATTAATGGCTAGTAGGTGATCACCATGAGAAACATCTATTTCGGCATTAGTAGGTTGCAAATGCTAATGTCTTTGGGGTTCCAAGTTATTTCCAAGGCTTTCTCTAGATGCTTGAACTAATTAATTATTTTTTACCAGTTTTGACATTGCAGTCGAATAATGCCATTGTTGTTACGTGCTTCAGCTTTTGAATGACATATCGGCCCCATTTGGTAGAGCTGTGGGAAAGTGATTATAACTTATAGTTTAACAGCTTATAACTTATAACTGTGAACATAAGCTGATTTTTGACTTATAAATTAAGTTTCTCCTCCCCCACTCAAAGAATAAGTTGATTTTTGACATACAAAAAGCTATAAGCTGTATTGTTAAGCTGAACTAAATACATCAAAATAGCTTAAATTAAGCTAAAAGCTGAAATAAGCTGGAAATAAGTCCTACCAAACAGGGCCATCATACATTAATAACTTATTTTCCATTATTCTCCAAATACGTTATTGTCTTTCCAGTTCTTGAATCCTGGGTGCTTAAATATTGTCCATGATTTAATGCAGATCAAGCACAAATTGACTTGGATGCAAAGAAACTACAAAGTTATGTAAAGGAGAAGTCCTTCTTGATTTCAGAAAAAGGTGTTCTTGCTGACAAGATCAGTCCGGGTGTTCTCAGATCTCTTGTGTCCCTAATAGACAAACCAAAGTAGGTTATGCGTGCCGATGCAATAGTCAGACTCTTCACTTGTTATTGAAAATTGAATTAATCCTTTAGTAGGCATTTTCTTTCTCTGCATATAATTGATAAAATTAGGTTATGCGTGCAGAAACGTGAGTCCCTTCCACGATTCCTGCTACTAAGATTTCTGTTGCTATTAATTTGATGCATAGATAAATTGATAAAATTTATTTGTCAATATATATTGAAGGTAGATGTCACCCTCACACCTGGTCATGATGCAATGCTGGAACAGTTTTCCTGTTCTGCTTCTTCCTTACCGGACAACTAAATCACTAAAGGTTGTTCATCCATTTTTAAACTTTATTATTGAAAACATCATCTTTTTCAAGGTTGCCCATGTCCACTCCAATAGAATTGCAGATACTCTTGTTTGACCTACCTCATCAGAGTTGTTTGGCCAAGCTTGAACTCAATTCAGTTTGAGCACATTTTCTTACATTGTCTCGATAATACTGATGTGTCTATTTCAAGTTGACTCGTACTAATACAAGTCTGATGCCAAAATTAGTGTTGGCAACAGTGGTCTTTATTTAGGATTGAATAATATATAGTTTTGCTGCTGAACTTTGGTAAATATTGACTATTAGGGGTTTTATGTGATAATAGAAGGGTAGAGTTTTGAGGGATTAATGAAACAAAGGATAGATGAAGTTTAGGGGTTGTCCAATGGTTGTGAACAGTAGTACCATGAGAGTAGTAACAGTGTTCATTTATGTTCTTTTAGACCCTAGGGTTGAGTAATTGTGGTAGGTAAGAGATTGGGGTTGTGCTATATAGGAATTTTAGGGCTGGGGAAATAAGCTTGACATGGATATGGTTTTGAATTTTAAAGGTTAAAAGTGTAGAATGTTAAGAAAAGGAATATTCTAGGAATCAACCTAAGGTTATAGTTGCATTGCACAATTTCAAGAGAGTTTTAAAAATCATAAATTTTCTAACGAGTTTCTCCGTTGAATTGGAAGAGTAAAGCTCATAGGCTTTAAGACTTATTGAGTTATCAGACTAATCTAAAACTCACTAAACATATAGTAAGATCCTAAAATAACTACAAACTAGACTATGTGAAGCTCCAAGTTGGTTTTAACTTGAGACAATTGATTTGCAATTATTGCCACTTCTTTAAATTTATGCTTTGTTGAGGTGTTTTTTTTTTTATAATTTTTTTTATGGCCTCAGCTCTGTTTTTATCAACACCAATTGATGAGTTTGAATCTACCTTTGCTGAGCAAAGCCTGAACTATTTCATGAATAGTATAGTTCATGTGCAGCCATAGTTTATTAATTTGTACAGCTCTACATGTTCCTTATTTGACAGTGTCTAATTTATTGTTAATGCTATTATATTTCTGTTAAACATAAAATCCAGTCACTCATGGTTTCTATGTTTTTAAGTAGAGGTTGACATGAAGCGTGAAATGGAGAGGAAGGAGCAAGAAAAGAAGAAGAATCAAAATGTTGAATTTGTTACAGGAGGAACACAACATGGAGTGGTTGCACAGGCACCAAAAATTAATATTCCAATTCTAGGTCTGGAAATCACATATAACTTGATTTTTTCTGTTTTTTCATTTATGGTTGGTGGTCTACATAGCATGTCATTACAACCTGATTTTTTTGGTGGATTGTTATTGTTTGTAGGTGCATCAACTGTGGCTGTTGGTGGGTTACATCCAGTTCCTGATGCAGTTGATTCTGTGGCTCGGGATGGCAGACAAAATTATAAGTCAAAGTGGGATAAGGTTGTGATCTTCACATATAGTAAACTTGGCTCAATCAGCCTGCTTTTATGAGCGCTATATTTTTTTGTTGTTGTAAAGATACAAGTAATGATCAGTAATTTTCAGGTAGATGGTGATCGAATAAATCTGCTATCTCCTGGAGGGCAGGATTCTGTATCTGCAGCTGGTGCGCATTGTAGACACCCCATTTTTGACCGACCTTAAGACTCAGATGTCACCAATTGAGCGCTCGGTGATGTTGCATATTATGCTCGTTCTGAGGTTGCGGAGTCTCGGCTGCGAGCCTTGCCTCTGGACTTCGGGGCTCTTTTGTGCTTTGCCTCGGTTTGCGAACTGGGTCTTATTTTCTCTGTTTTCTCTTTCCGAAGGGAGGGAGGGGTCTCGTAGACCATCTCTCAGTGGCCGTAGGCTACGCTTCGTGGTCGTAGGCCATTTTTCCCGTTTGGAGCCCAGTTTCCGGTTTTCGGAGCCGTCGGCCGTGTGCCTTGGTTCGGGACCGCTTAACTACCTCCGTTTGCTTCAGTTTTTGGCACACACCTTGTTTCCTCTCTTTTGAGGGACACTGTGGCCCGAGAGACCACCTTCGTGGTCATACGTCACTTCCGGTGCCTAACAGCCTATTTTTGGGGCCCCGGACCGCGCGTTTTGGTTCCAAACGTTCGTTTTGCATCCGTCTTGACCCATTTTTGGTAGGACCCTATTTTCATTACTAGGGAGGTGGTAGTATGGTGGGAGGCCACCTTTTCTCCTTGGAAACCAGTTTTCTCTTTTTCTCTCTCCTAAAGTCGATTTTTCTGACAGAAAGCTGATTTTTCTCACTTTTGAGCCACAATTTCTGGCTTTTCATACCACCATTGTGTTGTGTTCATCTGGAAGGCCACCAATATGGGTAGGCCGACCAGTAATTCTTCTTGACCCTTTTGAACCTTGCTAAAAAGCTGATTTTTCTCTCTCCTAGGTCATATTCTATGGTTTTCCACCATACAGTTGTGTTGCACTCATCTGGGAGGCCACCTTTCTGGGGTGGCCGGCCAGAAATTATTCTTGAACCTTTTGACCCCTGGTCGGCCGACCAGGGGGAGTGGCCGGCCGACCACCTTAACTGGTCGGCCTGCTTCCTGCTTTTTGGTCTTTTTGAGTGTAAGCCAGCTGTGCCAGCTGGAAGCCTCAGAAGTGATCCTCCATACACGTGTATGGAGGATCTTTGAGCTTGGTTTTTAGCTTCCTTAAGAAGCTTTAGAGCCTCTCCTCTATAAAGGAGGGGCTGAGCTTCCATTGCAAGGGTTGAACCTTTTGGTTAGAGCTTATACACCTCTCTCTCTATATCTCTACACTTGAGCTTCCAAACCCTAGTTTTCTTGGACTATTTGCACTACAACCCTTAGCACCACACCTCCTCCATCCATTCCAGCACTTTAGGACTGATTTGAAAGGGTTGAAGGTTCACCAACTTGGTCCAAAAGCTCCAACTTTGCTGCTCTTCAAGGGTAAGCACCTATTTCCCTTAAACTTGCATCTTTTTGCTCCATTGATTAGCCTTACTTGCAAGTATTTCTGGACTTTTTCATAAACTAAAAAGTGTCATATTTTGAGCTCCTCTTGAATATTGATTAAGGACACTTTTCTGTTTGAGGTCTCCTACATCCTTGTATGCTTTATCCCTCTTTGTAGGCCTATTTTGCATCATATCTTAGTCCTACTTGTGAGCATTTTTGAGATTTTTCATAAACTAGAAAAAGTTTCCTTTTGAGCTTATAAACATGTTTACTTAAGATACTTTCTCTGTTTGGGGTCATCTCCCCCCTTTCATGCTTTATTTCTTCATGTATTGAGCTATGCATGTAAGTATTTGCATTGGCCTTGATTTGGCCTTTTAGCCACTAAAATTCAGTGGATTTTCAGTGGCTTTGATGTGCCTTTGAGCTTCAAAATCATAAAGGGGTGACCCTCTCACCCCTCATTCTCTTTACTAGCTTTGTTGGCCTCCCAAAGGGACCCTCACTTGCATGTTGTGAAGTCACTTTTTGGGCTCAATTTGGTGAGTTTCAAGGCCTGCCTTAGCTCTGTCCGGAGCCTCTTTGGTCTTATTCTGTCTCCGTAATGCATGTGCAGAGCAATTCCATTCAAGGCCTTTTGAGGGGGCCTTTCATTGTATGCCTCATTGACCCATTTCAGGGCCAATTTGATGAGTTTTAGGCTTGTCATATTTGATTTCTAGAGTTGGTTTTTCCATGATAAGTGTCCTTGTTGTATGTGTTGAGTAACCCCTTGCATGGCCCTCCAAAGAAGCTCATCATTTTTGCATGCATTGGATGCATTTCAGTGGTTATTTGGGGTTTATTTGGCATGAAATACTTCTATTTTTGGCTGGTTGGGTGAGCCCTCATATGCTTCATATAGCTGTAGAACAACTCATGGTTCATTAGCCTATGTTGCATGTTGTTTTGACCCTTTATGTTGGCACCTTTTGGCCATGCCTTGAACTGATAATGTGCTCATTTTGGACTACCCTATCTCTATTTTTGGGTCTTGTGGTTGAATGATGTTAGTTTTGCATGCTTGTAGTTCAATGCACTTGCCTATCTTCGAGTTTTGAGGTTCGTTGCATGCATGTACTGAGATATTTCCATGTTTTGAGCCTATCATTCATCACATTTCAGAGCTTGTTTGAATGCCATGTTGCCATGTTTTCATCTCTTTAAATGCGTTTGAGAGTCGGGCTTGTATGCCCCATTTACCGACCATTGAATGAGCTCTATTTCGTCGCATTCCGAGCCATCATTTTAGGTCAGTTTCCCACCATTTCAGACCTGCTTAGGGTCTGTTTGGGGTTGGTTTTTCTTTTGGTGCATTGCTTCGGGTACCTCTAGTGTAATGCACTTCACTAATTTCGGTACCCGGGCCCCCTAGCTTGCATTGTGTGCCATATTTGCATGTTTCGGGACCATATTTCATGCTGTTTTAGAGCTGTAATTTATGCTATTCCATGTCATGTTTCATCCTTGCCATGCTTTGGTAGAGTGGCATTCCATGCCTTAGGTTTGGTCCTTGGCATTCGTGCATGTGTGCATGCATTTCGGTTCTCTCATTTCCATCACATGGCCACTGATGTGAGTGTGGCTGAGGTCCACTCATGTTGGTGTATGTCCATCGTGCATTGTGTATGCCATTTCGGTCCATAGCATTGTGTATGTTAGATTGCATGTTAGAGCATTGTGTATGCCATGTTACATCGAGCATTGTGTATGCCATTTCATAGCATTGCGTATGCTAGGTTGTATGTTAGTCGCATTGTGTATGCTATCTCATTTGCATTGTGTTTGGGATAGGAGTTAGCCCAAGCACGGAAACGAGGGGCGTTTCGTACTCCGAGTGACGGAACGTGTCTCAATTCCCGGTCGCCGACACTCCGGATTACCCATGATGGAGTTTAGGTCTTGTTGTGTTTTCATGTGCATTCATATCATATCGAGTCATGCAATTCGACTCCTCGGCCATCATGCATCGAGATGCGTGATTGGTGGCACGAGAATCGAGGACTACACTCCTTGAAGAGTAGTCCTGCATACATATGTAAAAATATTTTGCTATGCCCCTTTCTTGCTCTCTGTTGCATCAAATCAGAAATCAACAGCCTTCCAGAGCCTGGCATAGCATTCCGGGATTAATTGCAAACAGAGGCGAATCGGGGCATCGCAATGGATTTCCGCGCCAGGCAACTCAAGCATGCATCTTTCATCATTCGGAACAGAGTTGAGGCGGTCCATAAGCTTGCATGCTAATTTACTTGCTTTCCTAGTTAAATTGTTAATTAATTAGGATTTTTCAGACTATAATTATTATTCGGACTGTACTATTTATTTGGACCCTCCGAGCGAGGGCACAATTGTAAGAAGTGTGCGTGTGTGATATGTATGTCTTCCAACCCCACGTCTTTTTCCTTTTTATTTACCAGCTTATGATGGTTAGTTTAGGGCATGTTTCAATTAGCATACTTATGCTCGCATGTTTGCATCCATTCATCCGTATTGCATGCATCGGGCTCGGCGCATCATACTAACTGCATTTGTATTTCAATTCCG
Source organism: Camellia sinensis (assembly GCF_055761805.1). Classification (NCBI taxonomy): domain Eukaryota; kingdom Viridiplantae; phylum Streptophyta; class Magnoliopsida; order Ericales; family Theaceae; genus Camellia; species Camellia sinensis. Next base: position 218,041,118 of record NC_138961.1, read on the forward strand.
AGTTGAATACGTGTTAGCTATAACATCATCACATGTCATTTTAGAATAGCCGAGCCTATTGTAGTTGCATTTTTGCATGTGTTGCATTAGGCATTTCTGTATAGTTAAGATCATGCATGGATTTCTAACCTAGTTTCTGTTTTGGCTCGGAGTACTAGGTAAGTTTTTACGCTTTAGCATCTTGCATGCGTGTGAACGTTGCCATGATAGCATGTTTACCATGAGGCTATATGCTTATATGATATAACTGCCTGAATGCCTATGGGTGAAGGTTGGATTATCTGAATTGGAATAATGCATTGACTATGAGTTTTAAGCCCATTAGATAGTGGCAAAACCATGTTTTCTAAGCCCACCAGAGGGTGGCAAAATCTGCATTTTTAGCCTACTTGCGAGTAGCAAACCGCTTTCAAAAACAAACATGAAACGTTTTGTTCCAATTCAGGCGATCCAGTCTATACTTGTAGGCTGTGCGCATCACATAGTAAATCTAGGCTAATAACCGGAATAAGAACGCATAATGTTTTCAAAACTAGATATCATGGTTAGTAGAGGCCGATCTTTGATCAGGCGAGCGAGGGTGCTCACAAAGTGACCTTCCCCAATCGTACCCAAGTTCCCGAGTCGAGGCAACTTTGGTGATGACGGACACGTGGCCTTAGGCAACGAGTCAGGGTTTCCTAAATTTCCCAAAATAAAATATTTAGGTGGCGACTCTGTATCTGGCAAAGCAGTCCATGTTTGGCACTTCTTTCAAAAAAATCTGTTTTCAAAAACGCTTTGCCGGATTTGGACTCTTTGATGATTTATCGGTCTTGCATTGCACCCTGCGAGATTAGATACAGGACCATGACTTTGAGTCCTGAACTATAGTGAGCCCAATGAACAAAACGGGGATTCCCTCCCGGGACGTTCGGGGACGTCTACACGCATTCAGCATTTTTAAGTGCTGCTAATGCTGGTACTGGATACACTACTTTCGCGTAATTTCTATGTTAATACCTAAATGTTTATCTTTGCTTACCCTTGTTTTGAGGTTTAAAGTATGGTATTTTTAGAGAAATGTGGTCAATGCTGTGCCAGAAACCTCACAAGTATGGGTTATGGAAATAATAGACATTTGTAAATAATATAGGAGCAAGTATTGTTAGGCTTTCTACTAGTCCCCATAACCTTGCAATAACTAGTTTTGTATCAGTCATCCCATAAAATGTTAGATGGGAGTAGCAACCTGCCAATCAGGCTATGAAATAAATATGAATTCAAGATACAGGGAGGCATACTTGCTGGGCTTCCTCCCTTGTAGGTTCTACGTAGGTAAAGTTCGCTATTTTGAAACAAAAGTTAGTGGATAATCTTTGCCACTTTTTTTCCTACATTGCATGGTGTCAGAACAAAAAGAAGATTTTGTTAATACTTGCCAGAATAAGTATTAATTTGTTTTTTTAAAAAAATATATTCTAGGTCAATTAATTATTTATTTATTTCTATATATGTATTTTAGTAAGACACACAACATATGTCCAATCAGGAGTTGAACCTTGACCCCCAGATTTAGAGATGATGATATTCATACTACTCAGCCTAAGAGCTAGTGGTAAATTACAATCTAAGTCGTTATCATGTGGAATGGTTTGTTATACTTTTGTAATCGCTTATATAAGCTCGTACCAAACAGCCTCATAGGGAGCATATAATGTCTTGTGAAATTTCTGTTTAGCAAGTTTGGACTCTTAAAACGGATTAATTTTCAATTTACATGCATCTTGGGATTATTAATGATAATGCAAAAGCTAGGAAACATGTATTCTTTTTTCTTTTCTTTTTTTTTTTTTGCCTTTCCTTTGTTCTTTCTGTTCTTCTTCTTTTCTCTCTCTCACTCTCATTGTTGAAATTTTTTCTTTGGACTTTACTGCCGAGCAGTGATTTGCATGTTGTATCCTTTTTACATTAAATGTGAAGAAGAATGTGTGCCTTTTACGAAATTCATAAATTCAGAGATTTTGATAGCCCCTGTGATTACACATGACGCTTATCCAAACACATGTTTGATGTTATACTCATAGAACCCTGCCCTACGTGTCGTTTCTGTGTATGACACTTTGTTTGTGGGCACATATGATAACAATTTGCCTGTTTCTTCTCCTCTAATGTCCTAAGTTTTCTTCTTTCTTGCATTTCATGGGCCATGTTAGTTTCAGACTTCCTTTATAAAGTCTGGAGTTTAGCAGTGAACTGTTCAAATGGTTGATAATATACGCAATGCCTTTGTCCTGTTGTTTCCTTCTTGTCCCTTCTGTGAATGTTCAAATCATCAAGAATTGTTTTTTTATTTCAAAAGGGCCTTTTGAGCCTGTTAGTTTGTATAGCACTACTGAATTCAATGTTAAGTGATGCACTAACCATGTAATGTTTTTTGATGAATCGTCTAATCATAAAGGCTCCATTCAGTTGTTAGGAAAAGAAAGCAAACTACAAGAAAAATCAACTTTCCCATAACTTTTTCCATGTTCATTTGGTTAGAAAGTTGTGGGACTCATAATTTAAACACTTCCCACTAGGATATGTTTTCCCAAAAAAAAATGTTTTGGGAACTTTTAATTTTCAAGGCTATAATATATTTATGTTTTGGGAACTTACGACATTTGCAGGTTAGCTTTGTCACTTGATGGAAATTTCTTTACATGATTTGTGTTTGGACATGTACTTATCAAATCATTGAAACAAGGCTTCGGGTGTTATCTAATCACATGATTTTATTTTTGTGTAATTATTCATAGATCTAAATTTGTTCTGGAAATTGAGTTTGATTTTGATCCCTAAAGTTCTCACCTTTTTTTGCTATTCTTCCAAGCACTTTAATGAACTAAAGACTTTAATAGAAACTATTCAAAGCATCTATGTGGCAAAATCAACAGTTGCTAGTTGAACAAGTAGGTTTCAGTAATCTATGATTATTGTCTAAGACACATTTTCTTTGATAAGTAAAATAAATTGTATTAAAAAACACTGAAAAATGGCACAATTTTTGTACAAAAAACATGTATAAAAAAGAGTGTTGCTAAATGCCTAAACAGTGAATGCTATAGATCACTTGCAGAGTTTGTGTTTTTTCGGAAGAGCTCATTTTGGTTTCGCTTGTACGAAATTTCAGTTTGGATTTCATTTTCTTATAGTTTTATTTAATCCAGGCTGCCTATAATGTTGGAGGTCATGTAGTAAGTGCGGATACAATACAGACTTCTATCCTTGGGTGCCGTATGTCTCGTCCTGGATAGGTATATCCCTTGTTATGGGTTTTGTTTTGAAGTTTTTTTCCTTTCTTGAAGTCCTTGGTGTTCATTTTGTTATATTCTTTGAAGTTAAGCTTTTACTTCTCATATCTTTTTTATATGAGAAGAAAAAGCTTTTACTACATTAGGTTAAGAGTTTTATACGATATTAAGATTTCTATTAGATTGAAGGGACAATTTCATGGGGACTATTACTAGGCTTGTTATGATGTATATTGTATTGAATATTGGCAGTTAAGAAATAACATGTTTAGTAAACGAAATAAGTTGAAATGAGAATGTTGGGATGGATGAGTGGTGTGACAAGAAATGATTCCTCAAGAAATATTTTGTCCCTGAGTTATTGGATTTTGTACTTATGTGAAGTTTCCTTTGTCATGTAGACAAGAAATGCAACAGGGTTAGTTGCTTCAGCTATTACCACGGGTTTAGGTGCCTTAACACATACATTGGGCACCCTCGTCCTTGTGATAGGAGCAAGTGGATATGCTACAGCTGCAGCAGCAACTACTATAGGAACTGTTGTTAGTAGTTTTAGATAATCTCTTAATTTATGTTTAGAAAGTTAGATATGCATAGTTTTGGATGGTTTAAACTTTTTGCACAGTTTAGAACTTAAGGATATAGTTTTCAAATGTTTGGAATGTATAAACAATTGTTGAATGTTTATAATTTATGAATATAGTTTCCTTTTTATGTTTCAAATAATATTTTGGTGGTTGATTGATATTTTGTGAATGCTTGTTTGTAATATTTGTTAGATTGTACAAAATTAGTCAAATAGAACTTGCTGAATTTAAAAATAAAAAAAAATTGCATATTCTACGGCAAGCATAATAAGTCGTTGCATTACATATTTTATGACGCGCAATTAGCGTCGTTATTTGTCTCACCAATTAATGGCGTGCAAACGTAGTCATAGAAAAAGTAATAACGACGTATAAAATCTATCATTAAATAGTTTTTAACGGTGTGCTATAGCATGTTGTAGAAAAAGTAACAACGATGCACAAAATCTGCCGTTAAATAGTTTTTAACGACGTATGAAGCATGTCGTTGAAAGTGAATGACTTTCTGTCATGACCCAAACCCGCCCCTATGGGTTTAGCACCGTAACCGGCCAGTAATCCGAGATTACCAAAGGCCTGCTTAACAGTCAGACAATAATACAGAGTACAGGGGCATGGCGGAAGCCAAAACAGTAAATAAGCAGTGTCCAATGAGTTGTGACAGTCTGTATGCAAAAAGATTTTTCATACGTATATACATGAACAATACAGAACAGTATGTACAACATTTACAGTCGATCAGAACAGGGACTTAATCCCTGTTAGGCAGTACAGTACAGTGCTATCAGCCTATATAGTTATTACAAAACAGATACAGAGACAGACGGGGGAAATTAAAACACCCCTAAGCCAAAGCTTGGCAGGCTTGGAACCTCGCAGTAAGGCACAGTGGTTGGCTTGACAAAAAGGGAGTCTAACCCACGCTCCTAGCTCCGGTCTGGTGCCGGTACACCTACATATATATATATATATATATAAACAGTGAGTTAAAGCCCAGTGAATAACATAATGCGTAAAGAGGTTAAGAATGAATGTCCTTATAGTAATAAAAACAGTTCATTAAATCAATATTTCAATCGTTCAATCGTAACAGTCATATGTGGTACATCCATTAGCATAGCAGTACAGTAAACAGTAGGTCTTAAAAGATCGAGCAGTCAATAATGGCCATCATAACAGTGGTTCCACATGGGAACTGACAGAGATCTCCGTAACAGTAGCAGTAACAGTAACAGTAGTTGCTAAGGATGCCACAATACAGTTCAGAATAGAGGACATACATTCATTCAGTTAACAATAACAGTTCAGAAAGTAGTTCAGTTAACAGTCAAAAAATATTCATCTTTGAACATATCTTTACACAGTTGTTACTCACAGAGTTCTGGGCTACAGTTAAGCTAGAGCACGTCCTCGGATGCTAACCCTACATAGTTTACAGGATGAACACACACTAAGTTCACATTCGGGAAACAAAAACTTAGTCCCTACTTAGACTCGGTGTAGTTCTATCTTTATATCCTCATTAAGATGCCTTAAACTAGACCTATAAATGCCTAGGATGAAATGAGGATGCAAGGATGCCCTTTAAAAGCATTTTCAGAAAACAGGGGTCACGTTCGAGCGTAGGTTACTCCGCTCGAGCGGACACGCAAACAAACATTTCCGCTCGAGCGTAGACTTACCCGCTCGAGAGTTCTTCAAAACAATTAAAAGTGCTAGATAGGTGAAATTCACGCTCGATTGGGCGCTCGACACCCGTTCGAGCGTAAGACACAAGGTCCCGCTCGAGCGTTAATTACCCTGCTCGAGCTGGCTCAAAAACAGAACAAAATGCTGGGAGCACGATTTCCACGCTCGAGCGCCAGTCACCCCGCTCGAGCGTCAGTTCAAAATCTGGAATTCTCAGATTTGAACCTCAAGCTCAAAATCAGGTTTTAAAATACCAATTTTGATCCTCTTGGGCTAATTTTCCAAAAACCACTTCAAAACTCATAGTTTAACATGATTCAAAGCTCAATTGTAAAATCAAAGCCCCAAAGGAAGATCAATCAAACTCAATTTCAAACCAATTTTCATGAACATGGCCTCAATTGGACATGCAAGACTTTAAACAACTTCAAAGCTTCAAATACATGCTCTAATGAGCCAATTTCTTTTCAAAACAAGATGAAATCATGGTCCATTGTAAAAATATGAACATGCATGTACACTTTCATGAAGAACAACATCAAAACTCAGGGATGTAAACATGCATGCATGAAATGAGCTTTCAATCAACATTATAAGCCATATCTTGGCTCCAATCTTCAACAATCCTCTAAATCATGCAAGAAATACTTCAATTCATGACTAAGAAGGTAAGAGCTCTACCTTATGTCTTCAATTATGAGAATATAAGCTCAAGTTTGCAAATTACTTTTCAATTCCTTCACTTCTACCAAGTTTCCAAGCCAATTAGAGATGGAATCACACTCTCTCCTAACTCTCTCTCTCTCTCTAGTTCGGTTGAGCTCAACAAAATGGCTGATGAAATGTGTTTTGATACAAAGGAATGAGTCTCAAAAGTGCTAAACTAGTGGCCCACTAGTAGTGGCAAAATGGTGAATAAACCAACTCATGCAATTTAGCTTATTTTAATCTAATTTAATCATACTAAATCACATTTCAGATAAATATGCCATAAAATCGCATAAATTCTAAGGATCATAGAACATTAATTAATTTCAGATTCGGCCGCCGATAAGGCCTTCAATTTACAGTTTAAACATAAATACACAAATAGATAATCAAACAAGCAACAGATAGACATACAATTAAACAGATGTACTCAATCAATTCAGTTCCAGATTTCAGTCAGTCAGTTCAGTATTTCAGTCGATTCAATTACTTATCATAATCAGTCTCAGTTTAACGGTAATCAGTAATCAATCGGTAAACAGTGGTGAGGGTTGTTACAGTCTCCCCTTCTTATAAAGAGTTTGGTCCTCCAAACTTGAATTACCTTCGTTCTGGAAGAAAGCAGGATTTAGTGGAAACAGTTCAGGATATCTTTTAGCCATGTCATCTTCCCTTTCCCAAGTGGCATACACGCCACCATGGTTTTTCCAGTCAACTTTCACTAACGGGATCTCTTTGTTTCTCAACTTCTTGATCCGTCTGTTTACAATCTGAACAGGTCGTTCCTCGTAAGTGTAGTCATCACTCAGCACTACACGAGTAGGCTCTATCACATGGAAAGGATCCCGGAGGTAGTCTCTCAACATAGAAATGTGGAAGACGTTATGCATATGCTCCATTTCAGGAGGAAGCACAACTTGATACGCCACCGAATTGATTTTCTCAATAATCTCATACGGTCCGACATATCTTGGTGCTAACTTGCCTTTGACTCCAAAACGAGTCTGGCCTTTCATCGGTGTCACTTTGACAAAAACGTGATCACCTACTTCATACTCTCTGTCTCGCCTTCGGACATCTGCATAACTTTTATGTCAGCTCTGTGCAGTTTTCAGTCTTTGTTGTATCAGTTTTACTTTCTCAGTCGTTTCATATACAATCTCGGGCCCAAGCAAAGGCCCATCTCCAACTTCTGCCCAGCAAATCGAAGATCTACATTTTCTGCCATACAATGCCTCAAAATGCGTCATACCAATACTTAAATGATAACCGTTGTTGTAGGCGAATTCAACTAAAGGCAAATGGCTTTCCCACTTTCCCTGAAAATCAAGGACACACATTCTCAGTAAATCCTTTAGAGTCTGGATGGTCCTTTCTGACTGGCCATCTGTCTGAGGATGATAGGCACTACTCAGTCTCAGTTCAGTACCCAATGCAGTCTGTAAGCTTTGCCAAAATCTCGATGTAAATTTCGAGTCCCTATCAGAAACAATGGACACAGGCACTCCATGCAATCTAACAACTTCATCAATATAGAGTATAGCCAATTTGTCCGCATTATAAATTATTTTGACAGGTAAAAAGTGAGCAGATTTAGTCAGTCTATCAACAACCCAAATTGAGTACATACCTTTACTGGAGCGAGACAATCCCACAATAAAATCCATGGTGATATGTTCTCATTTCCGTTCCGGTATGGGTAAGGGTTGCAGTAAGCCTACGAGTCGTTGATGTTCGGCTTTGACTTGTTGGCAATGAAGACATTTCGATACAAAATTACCAATTTCTTTCTTCATTCCCAGCCACCAGAAATTCAATTTCAAATCTTGATACATTTTTGTATTCTCTAGATGGATAGGCAGTTTTGAATTGTGGCCCTCTTATAGAATTCTTCTTTTCAGTTCAGAATCATTCGGTACACACAGTCTTCCCTGAAATTTCAGTACATTATTTTCAAATTTGAAACTCGGTCTCGGTTTAGATTCCCGTTCTTCGACGATTTTATTCAAGAAGTCATCCTGTTGCTGTTTCTCTTTAATCTCTTCAATCAGTGCCGGTTGAGCAGAAATAGCAGCTATTGTTCCACCTTGTTCTCGCAAAACAATTTCAATTTCAGATTTTTCAAGGTCACAAAGCAACTCTTCCTGTCCGGTGAGTAAACAGGCTAAGTTCCCAATCGATTTCCGACTCAATGCATCGGCAACGATGTTGGCTTTCCCCAGATGGTACAAAATTTGTAGGTCATAATTCTTAATTAATTCTAGCCATCTCTGCTGTCTCATGTTCAGTTCTTTCGGTGTGAAGAAATATTTCAAACTTTTGTGGTCGGTATATACTTCATATGTCGCCCCATAGAGGTAGTGACGCCAGATTTTCAATGCAAATACTACTGCAGCAAGTTCTAGATCATGGGTTGGGTAGTTCTTTTCGTGCGGTCTCAGTTGTCGGGAAGCATAGGCAATTACTTTCCCATTCTGCATTAAAACACACCCCAAACCCTTATGAGAAGCATCACTAAAAATGGTAAAACTATCCGTACCTGAAGGTAGGGTAAGAACCGGCGCAGTCACAAGTCGAGTTTTCAACTCTTGGAAAGCTGATTTCCTTTGGTCCGTCCAGTCAAATGATATCCCCTTTTGAGTCAGTTGAGTCAACGGTAAGGCAATTTGGGAGAAATCTTTGACAAATCTTCTGTAATATCCAGCTAATCACAAAAAGCTTCGGGTTTCTGTAACATTTGTTGGTCTAGGCCAGTTTACAACTGCTTCAACTTTCTGTGGATCAACTGAAATTCCATCCTTACTAATAACATGTCCCAAAAACATAACATGATCAAGCCAAAATTCACATTTAGACAGTTTAGCAAAAAGTTTATGTTCTCTTAGGGTCTGTAGGGCAAGTCTCAGATGATGTTCATGTTCTTCTATACTCTTGGAATAAATCAGAATGTCATCTATGAATACGACAATAAAGTCATCGAGGAATGGTTTAAAGATTCTGTTCATGAGGTCCATAAATGCAGCAGGTGCATTGGTAACTCCGAAAGGCATAACTAAAAATTCGTAATGTCCATACCTCGTGCGAAAAACAGTTTTGTCAATGTCCCCTGGTTTAACTTTTAACTGATGATATCCGGATCTGAGATCAATCTTAGAAAAGACTTGAGCACCCTGTAACTGATCAAATAAGTCATCAATACACGGTAAGGGGTATTTATTTTTCACAGTTACCTTGTTTAGTTCACGGTAGTCAATACAGAGTCTCAGTGAGCCGTCTTTCTTTTTCACAAACAAAATAGGTGCGCCCCATGGTGAAGTGCTAGGCCTAATGAACTTTTTGTCTAACAATTCTTGTAGTTGCACTTTTAATTCTTTCGGTTTAGTTAGAGCCATTCTGTAAGGAGCTTTAGACACTGGTTGTGTACCCGGAATCACATCAACGGTGAACTCAATCTCCCTGTCAATCAAATCCCCTGGCAGATCATCTGGAAAAACATCTGAGAATTCTCTGACTATAGGAATACAGTTCATATCAGTTTTATCATCAATAGGTATAGTCAATACAGAACACAGATACCTTTACACCCCTTCTTAATCAGTTTAAAGGCTTTCATAGAGGAAATCAGATATGGAGGAGGTACTACTCCAACCACATTAAACACAAATTCAGGTAAACCCGGTGGACGGAAAACTACTTGTTTCGTTACACAGTCTATGGTAGCATGATATTTCGTTAACCAGTCCATCCCCAATATAACATCAAAATGATCTATGTTCAGAGGCAGTAAGTCAATATACAGATGCATATCCCCAACAATAATTTCACATGCAAGGTACATATAAGCACAAGTTACAGATCCCCCGACAGGTGAAGATATAGCTAACAGGTAATTCATGGGTTCTAATGGTCTATTCAATTTTCGCGAAAAAACATGCGATACATACGAATGTGTAGACCCCGAATCAATCAGAACATATGCATTTTGAGTACAAATAGAGAGAATACCTGACACAACGGTCTCGATATTTTGCACGTCTCCCGGTACTAGTGCAAACACTCGGCCTTGCCTCATGGGCTCTTTCCCGATAGTTTTGGGGTTAGGCTTTGGTGTAGCAGTAAATGCTGTTGCGCTAGGTGCAGCTTTACTATTGGCCTACGGAGCAGAGGAGCAGTCTTTAACCATGTGGCCCACCTTGCCACACCTGTAACAAGCTCCAGATATTTTGTAACAAGCTCCCTTATGGTTCTTACCACATTCAGAACAGGGTGGTATAGACCGGTTCCCTTGACTAGAAGTAGTCGTTGACCCTGTATTCTGTTTCTTGTTCAATGGGTTATTCTTGCCTTTCTTGAATTTAAAACCATGCCTTTTACCACGCCATTCAGACGCTGGTGTTTCAGTTTGTTTCAGTGCTTCAATGTTCGACTCAGCCATTAATGCTCGGTCAAGAACATTCACATAGTTCGGTAGTTTTAAAACATTTATTCTGTCCAGTATTGCAACATTAAGGCCGCTTTCAAACTTCCTGGCCTTCTTGTAATCAGTATCAACCATGTGCGGTGCATAACGGGCAAGTTCAGTAAATTTTGTCTCATATTCTGCCACCGACATAGTGCCTTGTCTCAGCTGTTCAAATTCAGTCACTTTTCTGTCCCTGACACACTGAGGAAAATACTTTTCAAAGAAGGACTCCTTGAATTGAGCCCAAGTCATAACAGTGTTGGTGTCGCGGACTAACATCCACCACCTTCTGGCCTCTTCTTGTAGTGTAAAGGTGGCCAATAGCACTTTGTGTGCTTCAGAACACGGAAAGACCTCAAACAATTTCTCTGTCTCAAGAACCCAAGCTTCAGCCTTTAGCGGCTCAAGGCCTCCCTAAAAGGATGGCGGTTTAATTTTGCTGAACTTCTGGGTGAGAGCAATTATATCCCCATCATTAACATTCAGTTCCGGCTGTACCGGAGGAGGAGGTGGGGGCTGTTGGTTCTGTTGTTGTTCTAGTCTTGCGGTTAGTAGTTCCACCATTCTTTCCATCCTCGCCATTCTTGCCTCAGGGGATTCAGTTTCATTAGCAGTGCTTGCATTATCCATTTCTTTATATGCAACATTATAATGATAAACATAGAAAGTTTCATACTTTAAACACTTAAACATAAGCAGTTTTATGTTTCAACACATTAACACATATACATGTCATGTCTACACACACTTTTCATGCTCATGTGATGCCCTAATTGCTTTCCTAGGACACCCTATAGCTCATTTGGACACGTGTGTGTGGTATAACTCGTGGTTAAATATCGCTCTGATACCACTCTGTCACGACCCAAACCCGCCCCTATAGGTTTAGCACCGTAACCGGCCAGTAATCCGATATTACCAAAGGCCTGCTTAACAGCCAGACAATAATACAGAGTACAGGGGCATGGCGGAAGCCAAAACAGTAAATAAGCAGTGTCCAATGAGCTGTGACAGTCTGTATGCAGAAAGATTTTTCATACGTATATACATGAACAATACAGAACAGTATGTACAACATTTACAGTCGATCAGAACAGGGACTTAATCCCTGTTAGGCAGTACAGTACAGTGCTATCAGTCTATACAGTTATTACAAAACAGATACAGAGACAGACGGGGGAAATTAAAACACCTCTAAGCCAAAGCTTGGCAGGCTCGGAACCTCGCAGTGAGGCACAGTGGTTGGCTTGACAAAAAGGGAGTCTAACCCACGCTCCTAGCTCCGGTCTGGTGCCTGTACACCTACATATATATATAAACAGTGAGCTAAAGCCTAGTGAATAACATAATGCGTAAAGAAGTTAAGAATGAATGTCCTTACAGTAATGAAAACAGTTCATTAAATCAGTATTTCAATCGTTCATTCGTAACAGTCATATGTGGTACATCCATTAGCATAGCAGTACAGTAAACAGGTCTTAAAAGACCGAGCAGTGCTGCACATCGTAGAAGGGTTTTTACGGCATGCATTGCGCGCTGTAAAAATCCTTTTTGTTGTAGTGTTATTGAGTAGTTATTGCTGAAAGTTTTTTTCCCTATAAATAGCCATTGATGGCTACATTTACAGGACCAAGAACCAGATCCAGCGACCAGTTTATTTACTTTACATTTTTCCTTCAAGTTCTTTATTTTCTTGCACTGCATTTCAATTTCTTAGCAGTAATTCTAAGCTAGTTTGTTCATTGTTATAATCCCCTTCGAAGTTGTGGAAGTAAGAAGGTACTATTGTAAGCATTTGTTTACTAATGAAATTTAAATTCTGACATTGTTTCTCCCTATTTCTTTACTTTTTTGATTAATTTTTCTGAGTTTTCTCCTAAAATAAGTCATCAGTAAAAGTTTTCTTCATTGAGATTGAAAAAATTTCGAAACAATCGTCTGAATAATTTGTTGACATTTACTATTTTTCTAAGGACTTGTTGATCCTTGCTAACACGCTCTAATTATATTTCTAACCTTCGAAAACCAAAAAAACTAACAATATGAGAAATGAATATTTGCACTTCCTACTTTCTAATTATAAACTTTTAACTTATAATAAATTGTATCAAATAATACCTACAAGTCATTGGATAGGATAACTTTAATCTCATGATGGAGTATAGTTTATGATTAAAATAATAATAATAATAATCAGGGATATAATAATGTCATTAACATCCTTTTACAATAAATAGTAACCAAATGTGCCTTAATATTTATCATATTTTACATTATCATAATTTAATTTAACTTATGATAGTTAAAATCTTACAATTTTGATCAGATTTTAATGTCAATTTGCCATCAACTTCAACTTATTGTTATCCTATGTTGGTTAAAGTATTATATATAAAATTTGCTTACGTTATTATCCCATGTTGCTTTCTGTTACAGTTTATTGTAAATTTATTAAAGATTTAGTTGAAGCCATTTTTTATTTATTTATTTATTTACTAAAACTTGCTTAACGTTCCCTACAATTTTTTCCACAGTGAAGGATATGATTTGCAATTTTTTTTCAACTCATTCAAGGGTTGGTTTGACAATTCTCCTCTCATTTTAAAATAGGTACAACACAATTTTACAAATAATTCTATTTTCACACACTAATTTCTCTCAATTTATGCACTTCATAAAAAAATTTATTAATACAGTTTTGTCCTGAAATAAAATACCATAATACTCTTATTTTCTTTCATTCAAACCGTAATTCTAAAATACTACAACCATCCTCCATCATCAATGCCACGTCTTTCCACCAACATCCTCTCCCCCCAATGGTTGCCTCTTTCCACATCCCACCATAAATCATACATTCTCACAAATCTCTCGTTGCGAACCACCCACTTTTAAGATTGACTTTGGAGGTGTAGGATGGAAGGAGATGAGATAAGAGTGGTGGTGACGATGGCAATAGAGAGAGAGTGGTTGCAATAGCGGTGAAGGAAAGGTAGATGGATGGGGGAAAAAAATTAATAAAAAATTAAGATTTTAAAATTGAAAATGAGGGTATTATTAAAATAAAAAGATGTGTATTGAGAAAAAAAAAATTTATTTGTGTACTAAGAAGATATTCATTAAGTGTATGAATTAAAAGAAATTGATGTGTGAAAATAAAATTACTCCAATTTTACCTCTTTACACCTAGCATTTAAATATAATTTCAATTTTATCCCATATCAAATTACTATTTACCCATCATTACCATCCATTACTGTCATGACCCAAACCCGCCCCTATAGGTTTAGCATCGTAACTGGCCAGTAATCCTAGGATTACCGAAGGCCTCTGAACAGATTAAACAAAATTAAGGGGCTAGCGGAAGCAAATACATTATAAAATCGTTCAATGAGCTGTGCTGACTTACATGAAATAGAAAACTTTAAACATTTACATACATATATCATAACATTATCATAACGCCAACCAAATGTAGATACAACAAAAGGGACTAACGTTGTATACAATATAAAAACTAGGTCACAAAAAATCTTGATCACATGACTTTCAGGAACCTCCACGTGAGGCACGATGGTTGGCTTGATAAAACAGAAGTCAAACAGAAGCCCTTTAGGCCTGGTCCTGCACACGGTCACCTACATATATATATATATACAAACAGTGAGTTAAAACCCAGTGAATAACGCAAATGTAAAGAGGTTAGTGAACGAATTCCGAACATATCATATTCATAAAACAGATTATAATAGAATCAAGTTTCATATCCGAACATAATAATGGTACATCCCATAGAACACATCACATCATCATCCGACTAGAGTAATCGGTTATGGATACCGATTAAACACATCACCACTTGACAAGTGGCTAACAAGATCTCGTAATCACATATATGTCATAGACCTGCATTAATATGTTGTCCCCCGTGATTTGGGATTATCTATAGATGCCATAATAGATTTCAAACATAGGACATTCGTTCTCGTAAACAATATCATTTCAAAAATCATAACTTATCAAATACATTTGGAACATAATTCATATGAACATATCTTTATAATAACGTTACTCACAGTGGGCTTCCAGAAACAGTCAATCAATCTTCGAACATTGACCTACAAACACAAAAGTACATAGCACAAACATATCTTATCATTACATGTGCACTTGGTCATTACAGCTTAGCTTTCTAAACATGGATTTCTTATTCAATCCATTTCTCATAATTTGTACACGTGAATCACATTCTCGAATTTGTCTTATAATTTCTAATTCAATTACTCATGTCATTCCTTAGCTTATTACACTTTAATGACTCACAATTCATGCCTAAATATGCTCAGAAAATTATGGGAACAAAAATATGAACACAGAATGTCTATAAAAAATATGCTGAATTTGGCTTGGCCACTCGAGCGCACCTTTGGTCGCTCGAGCGAACTGCTCTGCCTTCAAAACTATTGGATGGGTGAAAAATACGCTCGAGCAGTTAGAAAAAATACAAAGGGTTCGCTCGAGCCATCAAGTGGTCGCTTGAGCGGTCTATAAGAGACTGCAAAACTACTGGATGCTCGTAATGTTCGCTCGAGCGACTTGCAAAAATTCTGGGTTTTTCAAACAGAGTCTTGAGCTCTCAAATGCAAATTCAAAGGCAAACTCATGCATGGCTTGTTCTTAAAGCTTGAAAACTCATCCAAAAACATAAATACATGATCCTTTACAAACTCTTTGCTCAAAACTCATGAATTTAACCAAAATTGGGCTCAAAACTCCCATGTATGTAAGTTTATAAACCTTTTTCTTAAATCCCATGTTTTAACAAACTTGAGCTCAAAAGCCCCATGCATGACCAAAACTCTTTTCAAAACGTGAAATCAAGGTTCAAAACATGATAATTCAAACATGCATGTACCAATCAACTCACAATAACACCTTGAGTACTCAAACTCAAACTCAACATGGTAAAACTCTTCATATTTAAGCATGCAAGTAGAACTTCTTTCCAAATTCCTTTTCTTAGCTTTCCAAATCATGAAGATTAATTTCAAAACAACTTAATTCTTGAATGCATGGGTAAGTTAGTTTCAAAAATCAACTTAAACAACATATTCATGATCAAAAGTGATGTATCATGACAAAACTATACATGCAATTGATTAAATAAAGCTCATGAATTCATCATAAAAACACATAATCTTCAAGGATTCAATGTTAGATTCTCACCAAAGGTCTTGAATTAGCTAGATTCTTGTACTATATTGATGAACTCTAGCAAATTCTTCAACTTCTACCTTTAATCTACACTTTCTCTCTCTAAAATGGAGTCTCTCTCTCTTTAGAATGTATAAACTCAAATTTTTGGGAGCTCAAAATGATGAAAAGAAGAGCTCAAATGAGCTTATGATTCATATATATATATATATATATAGCTATGAAGTATGAATACATTAATGAGAACATTGGACCAATTAAATAGAACTTAATTTACCAAATTAAATCAATTTTTAATTAAACTTACCAAAGTGTTCTAAATATTCGAAATAACATATCCATGTAACCAATTTTGGTTTCGGATGTTGATAAAGCTTTCAATTTTTAGATCAAAACAGAATTCCAGACTGATATTTCTACGAGTAACAAATAGAAAGCCAAACAACATACAAAATACACAATAAACACATAATTTATTTTAATCACTTAATTACGGATTAGTAATTAATTACGGATCGGGGTTGTTACAATTACTACCTCACTAACCATCTCCATCATCGGCTATCATTCCTTTCCACTTCAATAGTTACCTCCATCCCACCCAACAACCTTCACATCCACGCATTACCCTCCCCGTCCTTCTCCCACTCCCACTCCCACTCCCACTCCCACAACACCTTTCTTGCCAAAGTTACCTACCTAGTCACCTCACCTCACCTCACCACCATTAAACCCTCCCTGCTCGTTTCACCAGAAATGATATATCCCTCTAATTTGGGAACTCTAAAAAAGTACTAATGATGTAAAAAATTGAAAAAAAAAAAAAAAAAAAACCAAGCTAAAACATCACATCACATAATACCCATATACCAATTATAACTATTAGAGCTTTTAATTTAGAGCTCCTAATCTTTTTTCCTCGTTCTACTGCCGAACCACCATTTCCTATGTTCAAAACTCTAGGCACCACCTCACCACTTTGAAATCCTAAATGAGAGAGAGAGAGAGAGAGAGAGGGGTCTAATGAGAAGATGTGGGGTTAAGAACGGAAATAAATTTGAGATATTAAGAGATAAAGGCTCCTTTTGTAAATAGGCTATTTTGGTTGAATATTTGACTTTTTGATTATTTTAACTTGATTAAAAAAATTGTATTTGCGATAATAGTTCTTTTTTTTGTAATTGATTTGATAGTTATGAGAAAAAAAATAATTATAAACAAATGCGATATTTTATCTTATTGACTATTTTGATTTATTTTGTTTTTACTAACTATTTTAGACGAATAGTCTCCCGACCAAACAATGACAAGATAAATATTTTAAAATTTTTAATTGGATTAATGACAATTGAAAGTAATCTCTCTATCCTAAAATAATGGTTCTTTTTGGAGAACTTTACTTTTATATTGGTAGTACAATTATTGCACTTTAAAAAAATTAATTTTTTAAAATTACCTTTTGATAGTATATTTTTTAGAAAATATCAATGTCATAATTATACTTTTTAAATTGTTAAGAATTTAAAAAGAATGTCAAAACAAGAAATTTATATTATTTTTATACTTAATTTTCTAAAAAAGATTAATATTTTGAAATAATAAAAAATAAAATAAAAAATTAATATTTTGAGAAAGAGGTAATAACAATAATATTAAAATGTTGTGTTAACGGACTCTATTAAGTCTTGTCAAAGAGTAACTTTTTACTCCTTTTCAAATTATCCCTTTGCGCAATCTCCCATTGTACTCAAAGTTATTCCAGCTTAATTTTCACGTAGACTTGGGATTGATTAATTTTTGAAAAGTACTTGAAATTAAAGATGATAACCTTTACACTGTTTTGTAATTTTGTGAATAAAAACAATACTAATAATATTAAATTCTTATAAATTGAGAGGGTAATTTTTTGGGAAAGAATTGGGCCGAGCTGTGAGTTGGGCCCTGCGGCCCAAAGTATGAAGGAATCGGTAAGAAGCCGTAATGTTATTTCGGCCCAGTAGAGGTATAGGTACTCCGGCCCAGGAGAAGTGAAGTTATTCCGGCCCAAGAGGGGTGTGGTTACTTCGGTTCAAGAATGTGCAAAACAACTCCGGTCCGGTGGCAGTTTGAAGTGAGTCCGGCCTTGCATTTAGTCCGGTCGTGACATATTATGGTTAGGTCGGTCAGAACTTGCTACTTGGAAGATTGATCTAAACACACCATGGTTGAACAGGGGAAAGCCGAGATAAGGAGTTGGAGGAGAAGTCCGAGCTAAGGATAGTTCGGCCTTCTCTGTAGCTCTGCATAGCCAGTTTTTATTTCGGTTAAATGGTAGTTCGGCCATGGAGGAAACCATCCCACTTGGTTTAAGCAGTGGGGGAGGGTGTAAAAGGATAAGCATTATCCTTAGGAGTATGAATCCTAGGAGGACTCTGTATGGAGAAATAAAAGTCCTACTAGGATTATGCCACTCGAAACCTATAAAAGCTCACAAGCACCACCTTGGAGGAGGTAATTTTGAACACAATTCTTTCTGAGAGCATAAAACTTTGTCTATTTGTCGAGCTTACTGACTTAGGCATCGGAGAGGTTTCCGGCACACACCCGCCGGCTAGCTCACGTTTGTGTTTTCAGGTGATAAAGCGACGTCGTACGGAGGAGCGTGGACTTGGTCAACAGGATTATACGAGGAGAATTATTTCCTCCCCGTACATAAATAATTAAATAAAAAATGGATTTTATAGAGTAAAAAAATAAAGCAAAAGCTTCTTCTACTTAGAATTTTTATTTTATTTTTGTATTTTGTCATTCTTTCCTTTCCCGTTCTTTCTTCCTGTTAGAAATTAGGCGTCCATATAGCATGACCCATGAACCTTATGAACCTTATCCACGTAAGTTTGAATTTGAATTCAAAACTTATTTGGATAACCACTCATGATATCTATATCTATCATATCAACTAATATAGATATATTGATATATATAGTTATATATCTTATTATATATTTGAATAATATATTGATATTAGATACGTTATGTGGTTTTTTACCCATAACATTTTTATACACACTCTCTCTAACTCTCTCCCATCATGAGAACGATCCAGCCTTTGCACTGTGACTTGTGTGGGTGATACTCATATTGTGGTATTACTCCACTGCTGAGAGTTCGTTGTTCGCATTTTGAAGCACGTGATTTACCCACAAGATTTTTCGCTTCAGGTTCTATCACTTAAGGTATGATCTGATATTTTTACCCGCTGCGTTATATTTTAATTTACATTGATATCAGAACCAATATAGGTATTTTCGTGCTTATTTTTATGCATTAAAATATGTGTATAATTTTATATAAATATATATACACGTTATATGAATGAAAATTAACAAAGGAGGAAGATGAAGTGTAGGGTTTCTGCACTTCTACTTTTATTAGTTGAGAGTGTTATACACCTCAATTTTTATGTTCATTAAATGTCATTTTTGAAACCATAAATGTTTATATTTTGAAAAATGGAGTCCAGCAGTACCAAAATTGGACCAGAAAACACCCTAGAAGGCGGCGCCTGAGCCGCACACGCCATCTGACGCCGTCACCGACTTCCACGCACTGCTACGCGCTTCCACGCGTAGTCACGCGCTTCCCACGCGCGCGACTTGCGCCCTTTCACACGCACGTTAGCCGCGCCGCTTCGAACCGCGCCACGTGCGCTGCCACGCGCGAGCTGTGCGCTAAGCCGCTCGCTGAGCCGAGCCGCGCCATTTTCCGCACCGGCTTGGCTGGTTTGACAGCTGGGTGTAAGAGTCTGTTTGTTTTTTTTTTTTTAATTCAGAATTGCGTGAAATGGTCATAAGTAATTCGTTATAGTTTTGTTTTAAGCGTGGTTGGTACTGTTAGACTCAGAATTATATTTTTTATCTACTGTAAAATTTTCAAAATTTTATGAAAATAAAAAATATTTTTCCTGAAATAATAATTGATTATTTCTGCTTTAAAATGCTTTTGAGGTTGCATGACTAAGTTTCTGGGGCAGAAATTTTTATAGTAGACTACTGTAATGGTTTACTATTTATTGGTATAATTGTTGCATTTTTTCAGATTTTGAAATATTTATTTATGATTTTATGTGTGTTTATTAATTATTTAAAATACTAGAAAATTCTAGAAAATTTTAGAAGTGATATACTTTCTGTTATGGCATAATCTGAATATTAAATATAGCATATTGTTATTTTTTTCCTAGAGTTTCTAATATGTTGTGATTCAAATAGCATGATTAATTTTTTATTTATTTAAATTTCATTATTAAATGTAACATAGCATGATTTGATTGTGAATTTACATTAAGATGCTATTGTATGGAATTAGAATATTTTATCATGCTTTTAGACATGCCATAGTCAGTGGGAGGTTGTTCGGTTGAGATAAATCTTTTTAGATTTACTCCCGAAAACTAATATTTTGCGCATAAATTAAATTAAATTTTAGATAATTGTTACCTGTGACACAAGAGATGATTACGAGCGGATTTTCGATCTTGAGACTTGTGTAATATTGTTACTATTTAATTTAGATTTTTGCGGCAAAATTATATTATACTAATCAAAATTAATCCCAATACGAAATTCTCTCTAAATTGACTTAGCTTATGGAAGTTAATTTGGTTGACCTAGACTTAGTAGAGATGTTCAAATGTGAATAATGTAATCCTATTCTTTAGATGAACAAAAGTCTTGGAGACCTTAGGTCAGACCTTAAATGAGCCAAAGGAAACATGACTCAAAGTCGCCGTGGTTTTGTTGCCTTGTTTGGCACAATAAAAACTAATGTGTGCGCTATGGTTAGCGGCACGCTACGTAGTTTTAGTTGGCGAGTTTTGGAGTTATGAAATTAGTAAGCCCTCAATAGATCTGTATATGATCTTGACTATTAAGCTGCGCGGATTGACTTTGTAATTTGACTTATAATGATGCTGCATCATTGGATGAAGTAACATTCAAGAGTCACATCATTCAAGAAATGTGAGCTTAAATGAATTAGTCATTAAGTGTAAGATGAATAGCCAGAATGAGCAGTGTTTTGCTCTCTATCCAACTGTTGGAAGTGGATAGAGCAAAATTTCACGCACTATAATAGTATGCATTAAAGTATCACTTGAAGTTAAAAGATTAGCGCTTAGTAGCAGCAAAATCTATTAACACTAAGTGAAAAGATTAGCGCCAAGTGGCTGCAAAATCTATTAGCATTGCCAACTTGTCTGAGTCTGGACACTTACTGTTTCCACACTTGAGTGTGAGACATGAGGAGGTGCTTCTTTGTATGATTCCTTAGCTAGGCTAACATTTTTTGAATAATGTTTGGCACTAAGCGCAAACAATGCTGCATAGTAATGAAAAGGTCAAAGCTGACAAGGTTGTTATGACTCTAAAAATTTGACGAATCGTTTGTGAAAGCATTGTGCTGAATTAGACTCTTTAGCCTAATTCGCGCTTAAGTTACTTCAGGAGCTGTCATAGTTGATAGTTTATTCTCTCCTTCTTGTGAATAGTAGAATTAATTGCAAGTAACTATAAAGTGATAAATAGAAATGACAAGAGGAGTATCGTCATCTTTCAACTAGATGCATTAAAGTGTATGGAGAATAAAATTGACTTAAAGGTGCAGGGGATTGCTTACTAGTTAAATTTGCGACTTAGGTGCTTTTGATATCTCCATGACATCCTTTTATGATCTAGTGAATATGAATTAGTTGTGAGTCATTACTTAGTTGGGCCTAAACCTTTAAAGCTTGTCTTTGAGAACTCATACATTAGGATGATTGGAATTAGTTTACAACGATGGTCATGAACCGGTGGCTTATTATACGTAATCACATTAATGAGATGATGACAAGATGGTTTGAGTAGGCCCTCTTGGGCCCACTTGCTTGTGACATCCTGCTCGCAGATGAATGTGTAACTTTGTTCGCAATTGTTGCGCACAAGTAAGTAGGAAAGCCGCACAAGGGCATTTGTATTAGTGCATTTAGTCCACTATGATATTTGTGACTGGATATGTGTAAAGGTATGATAGTTAGCCTCAATCTCGACACATTTATAGATTACGATATGCATCTGAGCCAAGACTATTTGATCTCCCATAAGTCAAAAGTTTTGAGATAATTTTTGACATTGCACATATGAGGTCAAGATCAATCAGATAAGAGCTTTCGTGCTTTTAGTTTTGACCAAGGTGGCGAGTATCTATTTTAGTTATTTTTTAGAAAGCTCTGTGAAGAGAAATAGATGCTTAGAAAATTGATTATTCCTAGTACTCAACAACACAATGGTGAAGTAGAGATAAAGAATTAAGTATTGTTAATGTTAGGTGGATGATGGTGCAAAATGTTTTCCAATTGGAAATTGCCACTACAACAAAAAGTATAATTAATAACATTTGTTTATAGCATTTTTTTATGAATGTTATAAAATAAAAGGTATACATAACATTTTTTAATAAAATGCTGTAAAAGATTTTTGAATAATAACATTTAATTTTTTATAGCAATTTTTTATATTTTAATAGCAATTGAAAACCAATATTAAAGCTTTCCTTAGTACGGAACTTCAATCAACAGGATATAGCAAAGAAAGAATGCTATTGAAACCTGAAAGAAAAAAGGCGCTCCAAATTTGCCGCGTTTTTTCCATTCAGTTCCCATCTCTTGCACGACCCCTCTCTTGCGTTGTATTTCTTCCACATATAATCGCAAATCGAGCATACAAAAAAACCCTAGAAAACACTTGGAATTTGTTTCAAGTTTTTGCGTTTGATTTGGCAAGTTTGTGTCTCCGATTGGACGAGTTGGTTGATTTACTGGATCAGAGTTGTAAGGAGTTGAAGCTCTGTTATTCATCGTTGAAGTTTCATAGGTAATTTGATGTTTTATGTACTTCTTTGTCTTTGGGTTATTTTTTTTTTTTCCGAAAAACTGAACCAAAAAAAGAAGAAGAAGAATAAAAAGAAACACTCAGTGCTCTGTTATTTTGGATGATTTGGTTTTAATTTAGTAAGAAGTACATTCTCTGATATATTGCACTAGTATATATTATTATGCTTCTTAGGTGCTTGATAAAATGCCACAAAGAGTGGCTGAACTTGTATACTGTTTTCTTATGAGTTTTTTTAATATCTGTATTAGTATCTATATCTATATCTATATTTATATATATGTACACATAAAGATAACCACTATATTTGAAATTTATCATGTTATTATATATGAGAACTCACCAAGGAGATGAAAAGTTTGGTGAAACAAAAATGTTATATATAGAAGCCATCACAAAAAAAAAAAAAAAAAAAAAGGATTCTGGATTTTTATTTTTCTTCTGTTTTCAAAGAAAAAAAATTATGGTTTATGGTAAAATGGCAATAACATTGGCTAAAAGTAGATATTATATCAGTGCATTATATTTTATGTCAACATTTCCAACCATTTGTGAAGTTATGTGTGAGTTTTTCTTCTATCCATGCCGTCATTAAAAACACGATGGGTAAAAGAAAATGGGTAGGTGAGTAAGGATTTTTGGCCTATTGATATAGCAATACTATGTAGTTTGAGGTTGTTGTTTAACTTTTATGGAGTATAGTTCGATCGGGTTACATGTAGTTCTTCATGTGATTGTTATTGAGTTTGGAAATTGTTGACTTTAAAGATATTGTTGGATTTTGAATCATTATTTGAAATTAATCTATGACCGATTGAACCCAAAAAAAAAAAAGGTATGTGATTTAACTCCAAATAAACTGTATTTGGATATGTAAATTTGGATTTGTAAATGAAATTAAAATTTATAGATTTAAATTGATCTCAAGTTATGGGAACTTAATTAATATTCAAAACTCTCTTTGTAAGAGTTAAACTGATTATACCTGAGCAATTATGGACCTTTTATTAGATATTAGTTAACAGCAGCAACAAGCACTCGAATGGACACATCTACACCCAATCTGCTGCTGCAAACTGCCATAAACTGTAGAACTGAGAACTAGCAGCCAACTCTTATATACAAGCTGAACCAAGAAATGAGAAAATAGAACTGCAAACTGACCTCTCCCTCTTACAATATCCATAATTTAGAAAGTCAGTTTGTATGGTTTCTTAATATAGAAGGTCAAAAGGATACTTGACAATAGTTTAAGGGATCACTGTGTAAATACCCTTTTTTTTTTTGGTCCAAAAGTTGAAAGAACTAGGGTTAAAAAACGTGCACTTAAACGAAGTAGAATGTTCTGAATTTTTCTTGGTACGATTTTTTCTTTTTAAACTGTATAGTGATCAAGTACTCCAACCATATAACCGTTAACTTCCCACCATGACTATCGTTGAACACTTCAGCCAAAAAGTTCACAATACCACTTATTATGCCACTACACCCTACTACTCGAAGAAACTCATTACCCCACACCAAAACAAATATACACATATACGAAAATTCTATACCATCTATACTATTATATATGTGAGCACCTAAATTGGTGTCTTGAAGCTTTGTCTCTCTTCATGCTAGGTGTCCAGAGATCTATCAAAAACCAAAAAAAAAAAATACTAGAGAAGAGAATGGGCCAACACTTAGAACTGAAGACCACAAATTTAATAAGGAAAAATCTTATCACTTGAGATTACAACTAACATATTTTAAATATTTTATTTGTTTTTATCTACACTATTATATATGTGAGCACCTAAATTGGTGTCTTTTAAGCTTTGTCTCTCTTCATACCAAGTGTCTAGTGATCTATCAAAAACCCAAAAAAAAAAAAAAATGCTAGAGAAAAGAATAGGCCAAGACTTGAAGTTAAGAGCACAAATTTGATAAGGAATAATCTTAACACTTGAGATTACAGCCAATATATGTTAAATATTTTATTTATTGAACTTGCACACGCATCACGTGAGCCACCTACTATCTTTTATAAGTCCTACAACAAGATGTTAATTATTATTACCATTTGTTTTGAGAGATAGAGGAGAGATTGAAATTGAGATGGAGGTAAAATTTATTAATATTGTATTAGTGTTTTAATGCTATGGAATATATGTATCATATACACTGTTAGTTACACATTTTTAAAAATTTTAACATTATTAGAAAATATGTAATTTTATTTATGAAGTACAAATTATGTATCAAAAAACAATCCGTAATATTCGTCACAAATGATGCAAGAAAAAAATGCAATATTTGCCTCAAAAAATAAGTAAAAAAAGTTATATATGATACACAACTACTTAATATTTATTATAAAAATACATAACATATATTACAAAAATATGTAAAAATTAGGATTGTACACGGATCGGATTGATCAAGTTTTAGAGTAAATTACGAACTGAACAGTAGGAACTAGTTTATATATATATATATATATATATATACTGCAAACTGATAAGGAACCAAACAGTAGGAACAATAGGAACATGGATCGGATTCTTCTATGTCTTGTTCTTCATCACAATTGGTCGATCAAGTAGTTTGACATATCTAATGCTTTCCTCCATGGAGTTCTTGAAGAAGAGGTGCATATGTTGCAGCCTCTTGGCTTTTTCATCCTACTCAATCCACTCATGTCTGCAAACTTCACAAGGCCTTATATGGGCTCAAACAAGCACGTAGAGCCTGGTATTGCACCTTCTCTGCATTTATTCTATCTCAGGCGTTTTAGAATAGTAAATGTGATTCATTTGTATTCATTCAGAAGTATGATAGCACTGTTACTGTGCTTTTAATCTATGTTGACGACATATTACTCACAGGAAATAATGATGCTCATATTACCTCTCTTATTGCTCATATGCATGAGGTTTTTTCTATGAAAGAATTGGGTCCTGTGTCCTATTTCTTGGGCATTTCAGTTCAAGCTATTGCTACTGGTTATACAGTTTGTTAACAAAAGTATGCTCATGACATACTTGTGCGAGCTGGATTAGCTGAATGCAAGCCCTATTCTTCACCTATGTCTGTCAAGGCTAGTCTCACTAGTTCTTTCATTGAATTGTTTGACAATCCGTCTCTTTATCACAGTATAGTTGGGGCTTTGCAGTACTTAACTATCACCAGACCTACCATCTCCTTTACTGTTAATCAGTTGTGTCAACATATGCATGCCCCCAACTTGGGTCATTTTTCTGCTGTTAATCAGTTGTGTCAGCTTCTGTTCCTATATATGTCTATTAGAGATATTAGATATTTGTTAGAGTTAGATATTAGTTAGAAGATTGGTTAGAAGTTTGTTAGACAAGTTGTTAGATAGTTAGACAGTCATTATACAAATGTCTATATAAACAATAATGTAGCTACAATACAAGTATTGAATAAAGAATTGAGGAGTTCATCTTTTTTTCATTGTGATGAAGAGCAAGACAAAGAAGAATCTGAATACAGTAGCAGTTGAAGTCACAGCTTATGTTGCTACAGTCTAAGACATTAGTACCACCACTATATCAGCAGCACTCACGCCCATCTCACAGCTGCAGCTTCAGATCTAGCTCAGTTTCTGTTGGTATATCTGTCTATTAGAGATATTAGATATTTGTTAGAGTTAGATATTAGTTAGATATTTCTAGACTAAAATCAATCAAGTTTCTGTCAATGATCCGGTTACATAACCTGCATCAGGTTCGAAGATGCCTGGATTAGTAGGCTTACAGCAACAGCTTCAGTGGTCTAGTACATAAATCTATTGGGATGGTCTGATTCTTATTCTGTTCTGTTCTAGCTTTCTGGGTGAGCAGCTGCTGCTTTGTGTCATTAATCCTGGTTATTGCCTTGGTTCTGGCCCTGGCGAGCAGCAGCAACAGTATTGGGTTTGGTTGGAGAGCTCCTGAGAAAGTTGTTACTCTTGTATAGTTACCTACTGCTGTGTGTACAGAGGTGTCACACAGGGGAGGCTAACTGCTAGTTGATGTTTTGTACTGCTATTGCTGCTGTTTCATTATAGAAAGAACAGTTGTAGTTGCAGAGAAGAAAGTTGGACTAGGAGGGTAGAAGATCTGTAAAGACCTGCATCTGCAATCTGCCATAGGCTGTAGAGTAGAGAAAAGTAGGATATTAGCCAACTTTTCGATGCAGGCCTCAACCTAGAACCAACCTGGATACACCTCAAAAAAGCACATAGCTAGCCAATGAGACTTCAATACCCTGGAAATGGAGAAAATGAGACCATAACAAAGAGGGACAGATCAACCTGCAAGTATACATGAAACCTTTTTTTGGGTGAATAAGTCATAAATAAAAACAAAGAGCTCACACGACTAGAGGGGGCATAAGAGGCATACCGCAGGCCCTACACCACCACTATACATGAACAAAAACCAGCCAAAAGCCACACAAAGGCAAGAGAAAGCAAACAAAAAATAAAAATAACAACCAAAAATATACAGCCCCAATACACAAACACTAGGGACTAGAGTTTTCTCTAAGCTATGGAAAACATTCCAAACGAAACTGAGAAGACTTAGACCAAAACAAGCTGCACATCAGATTTCGATCCTTTTAATGTGTTCAGGGTCCCCATACCAGCTGTATGTGGACCATGAACTCACCCTATAATCCCAAAAGCTGAATCAATGTCAGCACAAAGATACGAGTATTTTTCCTTGCACAGCCCGCAAGGGTAGGCCACAAAATATTCACCTGAACATCAATACTAGTATAGACTAAATAAGAATGACTTTTACAATCAAAATTAAAGGATTTCTTCACACTTGAGGCGCTTAGAGCAGCCATCATCCCTTGCTGCCAGATTCCTAATTCCAGAGGACAAACTGCCAGCAAGTGTTCCCAGTGGCAGAAGACATCCGACAGACATTTTATGTAACCCTTCTTTCCAGCAACAGACTTGAAACAAACACGCAACCCGATACATGAATTCCTATCACAGCTAAGAACCAATGCTCTATGCCATCGGCAAGAAAAAGCTTTACATACGAACCACAAACAGCCCACATTATATGAACTCACATCACTCAACCCATAATATGAGACCTCACTACACTCTAGAAATGTTGACAGCAAGCAACTTGCAAGATAGAACAACAATTCATAAACATGTAAACAAGTTAGCAACAAAACTTCTCAATATGGGCAGTGAAAGGTATGTGATTTAATGTCCTCCCTACACTCAACCCTCTATGATATGGTCTAGCTCCCAGAACAGCACCTTTTAACCTGCACATTAACCATACAATTAGATAACACTCTATTTATGCTCCCATTCACTCAACCCACTTGAAGTGATCTCACATCCCTAAAAACTCTTCTAATCGAATCCAGAGAGGTAACTCTATTCTTCAAAATTGAATCTGGCAACCTCCATGTCTCCAGAAACAACCTATCACTTTGATTACTGTTTAGGTTAGTAACAGAAAACATTCAAAATTGAACCATATCAATTATTTGCTTAATAACCACCTCCTCGGGGAGGAACTCCCCATTAAAAAATCTGTTATTTCTGGTCATCCACAATTGGTAAACTGTGCAATTAAAAACCAATCTGGAAATGACCGAAGCTGAAACCATGGCAGATCTGGCCAAGAAACATTTAACTTTATTTTCATGACATTCCACACTCTATCAGAGAAAGGGCAGTGGAAAAACAGGTGGTTGTGATCTTCATAAGGGTTATGGCAAACATATTAGTTTAGTTATTTATTTATTATATGTATTTTTATTTGATTTGGATATTGCTTTGCTGTTTATTAGAACTATATTTGTTTTATGAAAATTCATGTATATTATGATTCTCTTTCTTTATTGCATTCTTGTTTTTTTTTACTCTAATCATATGATCTTCTCATTATACATGACCATTTATAGGCAATTTTATATTTTTGCGTTCTTATGAAAGTTAAGACAATGGAATTGATGCCTATAAGACACTTTTAAAATATTCATTACAGTTATCACAAAATGTCTCAAACCTTAATATAGCCTTGGTGTAGCATTGCCTACGACTAAAATTCATAAAGGTCATGTTCGAAGACCTGTATATTTATGTATCATAGTTTATTAAGAAATCCCTATTTTCACTATTTAGATGCACTTCTGTTTGTGTGAAATTTCTATGCACTTCTATTTGTGTGAAATTTCTCCACCTTTCTGATCTAAGCAACTATATGTATTACTTGGCCATATTAGGAAAACCGTTACTTCGCGATTAGTGATGGAGAAAGATTGGGTACATCTTAATAGGTAATGAAAATTATATTTGGAACCTATTGTGCTTAAAATATTCATTCTCAAATGTTTTGATAAATTTGGACTTTGAATGGTAAAATAGAACTACAGATGAATACATGAAAGCAACATGGAATTTTGTGGACATGGCTAAAAGGAATGCAGGGTATCCAGAGAAGATTATATGTCCTTGCAAAGATTGTCGAAACTTAAGTCACCATTGTATTGAGGTTGTGTATGAGCATTTGGTCATAAAGGGAATGGATGAAACTTATACAAATTGGTTTCATCATGGAGAACAACCACATGTCAGTGATAAACCTGATATGGAAATGTTAGGCTCATACAATTTATTTAAAGCTGCATGTGCGCGAGATGACAATTATGAAAAATCTGTTGACGAAAGTGGGGATGAGGATTTTTTCAAATTACTGGAAGATGCAGAAACTCCATTATATTTAGGTTGTGAAAAATACACAAAGTTGTCAGTAATTGTAGCTCTTTACAAGCTCAAAGCTGTAAATGAATGGTCTGATAACAGTTTTAATAAACTTCTGGAGATATTACATGATATGTTACCAATGGGAAATGTCATTCTGAAGTTTGTATACTCTGTGAAAAAAATTGTCAAAGCATTTGATTTAGGGTATGAGAAGATTCATGCTTGTGTGAATGATTGCTGTTTGTTTAGAAAAGAGAATGCTGAAATGGAGAGTTGTCCAAAATGTGATTTTTCACGATGGAAGGTCGATCAACGCACCAATAAAATTAAAAAAGGTGTTCCTGCTAAAGTGCTAAGATATTTTCCTATAATCCCAAGGTTTAGGAGGATGTTTAGGTCATCACAAATGGCTGAAGATTTAAGGTGGCATTCTGCTCATAAAAGTGAAGATAGCAAGATAAGACACCCAGTTGATTCTTGCTCATGGGACTTGGTAAATAATAAGTGGCCACTCTTTTCATCAGATCCTCGCAATCTGAGACTAGGTCTAGCGGCTGATGGTTTCAATCCATTTCGTAATTTGAGTTCTACGTACAGTTGTTGGCCCGTGATGCTAGTTGCATATAACTTCCCACCATGGTTATGTATGAAAAGAGAAAATGTTATGTTGACATTATTGATTCCAGGAAAAAAGCAACCAGGTAATGACATTGATGTATATTTACAACCGCTTATAGAAGACCTGCAAGAGTTGTGGAATAATGGGGTGAATATTTATGATGCTTTCACAAAAACTGTTTTCAATTTGAGGGCAATTTTGTTATGGACAATAAATGACTTTCCAGCATATGGAAATCTCTCTGGGTGTACTACGAAGGGTAGAATAGCATGTCCTATCTATGGCAACAATACATATTCACAGTGGCTAACATTTAGTAGGAAGTTTGCATACATGGGCCACAGGTGCTTCCTTCCGCCATCTCACCCTTTTCGAAAGAAAAAAACTTGGTTTGATGGTAAGGAAGAAAAGAGAAGAAATCCAAAAATCATGACTGGCAACAACATTTGGGTTTCTATTAAAGACATGAAGAATGATTATGGAAAAAGTGGAAAGAAGAAGCGAAAGCGAGATAATGAACCTATTCAAACGTGGAAAAAGAGGTCAATTTTTTTTGAATTACCTTATTGGAAGGTAATTGTTATTGACTATTTTGATATATCTTATTTATTTATTCTTTATTTTTTTTGAGTTTTTTATAGTAGCAATTTTATAAGTGTTTTTATAATGATTTCTCAGGAACTTACATTACGTCATAACTTAGATGTAATGCATATAGAGAAAAATGTTTGTGAGAGCATCATTGGCACCTTGTTGGATATCAATGGAAAATCAAAGGATGGTCTCAATGCTCGTAAGGATTTACAAGAAATGGGAATACGACACGACTTGCATCCAACAGACCATGGGACTAGAACATACCTCCCTGCAGCTGCACATACACTATCAAGGACTGAAAAGAAAATATTTTGCAAGAGGTTATTTGACCTAAAGTTACCCGATGGGTATAGTTCAAATATTGGGAATTGTATATCAATGGAGGAATGCAAGATTATAGGCCTCAAATCCCACGATTGTCATGTTTTGATGCAACAATTGTTGCCTATAGCTTTGAAAGGATTAATGCCGGAAGGACCAAGAAATGCCATAATTCGGTTGTGTTCATTCTTCAACAAAATATGTCAACGAGTCCTTGATAGAGAACAAATAGCTGCCCTCGAAGAAGAAGTCATTGAAACCTTATGCATGTTTGAAAGGTTCTTTCCACCTTCATTCTTTGACATCATGATACATTTAACGATTCACATAGGACGAGAAGCACGATTATGTGGACCAGTCCAATACCGTTGGATGTATCCCTTTGAAAGGTGAACACCTATTTTATGATTATTAAATATGACTATGTGTTAAGAAGTATCATTTTAATATGATGTTCATTTTTCTGAAGATATATGAAGATACTCAAAGGATATGTTAGGAATCCTGCACGACCTGAAGGCTGCATCGTAGAATGCTATCTTGCAGATGAGTGCATGTCATTTTGTAATAAAAATATGAAGACAACTATTGAAGTAGATTATCAAGTAGGCCGCAATCAAGATTTTGATAATGATGTGATACTTGAAGGTCGTCCAATTTCAGGTGGAACATCAATCACATTGAGTGATGAATTGTTGGAAACTGCACATCGTTGCGTGTTGTTCAATACAGCCATAGTGGAACCCTATTTGGAGTAAGTATGATAGAATTTCCAATGCATAATTTACTACGTACCTGATATCAGTTATAAACCACTTACATATTTTGGTTTCAATCAGGATGCATTTAGAGGACTTAAAGCAATCAAACAGGAGCCTTGGTCTTCAAAAAAATAAAAGCTTACTTTTGAAGCGACATGCTGAAAATTTCGCAACATGGTTAAAGGAAAAGGTTACATGTTATTTCAAATCTGTTTGTCTAGAAGAATATGATAACATAACATATGAATTTATTTCCTTATTTTTTAACAGATTCAGTTTCATACCCCATCAACTAATGAGTTGGACAATGATGAGGTGGACAAACTAAAATGGCTTGCATATGGTCCTAGAAAGTATGCAATGTCCTATAATGGATATATAATTAATGGGCAGCGATTCCACACAAAGGAAGCAGAGAAGTCAACTCAAAATAGTGGTGTTTCTATTGAAGCTAGCACCATGTGCAGAGCAAGTGCAAAGGACACTTCACAAGTTGTTGATGTCGTTGCATATTATGGTGTGATCAGAGATATAATTTTATTAGATTACCATACATTTCAACTTCCAATATTCAAGTGTGATTAGGCAAATATTGGACACGGTGTTAGATTTGAAGATGGTTTTACACTTGTTAATCTACCCCAAGATGAGAACCAATATGAGAGGGAGCTTTTTATATTGGCCTCACAAGCAAAACAAGTGTTTTATTCGAGAGAAACTGATTCATCGAATTGGTATGTTTTACTAAAGGCACCGCCAAGAGGTTATTATGAGTTGGAAATGTATGATGAGAATGAGGATATGTCTTCCAGGCCACAACACGTTTCATCACTTGATTTGAACATTGATGATGATAATGACGAAGGCAGTTTTGTGAGAGAAGATTGTGAGGGCATATTGGTGTGATTTGTGTGCTACTCTTGAAAAGATTGTAGTTTTTATCTCAAGTCTTTTTGAGTTTATAATGTTATTTTGAAATTTCTTTGTAAAGCACTAGTTTACATTCTAAATTTGTTTCAGAATTCTTTATGGTGGTTTGAAACAAGATAAAAGAGTTTTAACTTATGATGAATGTATAATATTGCACTTTAAAAGTTTTTATTTAAAATTTTTTGGGAAATGATGGTATGTACAGGGTTTTTTTGCTTGGTCATTTCTATCACTTTTGTAGCCTTTATGTATTTTTAAGGTGTACAACTCAATTCTTGTTTCAAAATACTTTCTTTATTTCAATTCATTTCTCTAACTAAGTTTGGAATTTGATGCTATGTTATTATTTTGTTGAATAGGTTGGCTACCATGGTTGCTAGTTGTAAGGGGAGGTTACGTCCAAGGCAGACATCAAGTGAAGTCTCTCTTGAAGGACCATCCAACCTCTTGCCTCAAGATTCCGTAGAAACAACTGCAGTTCCTACAGAGGGTTCACAAAGTCTTAAACGAAAAAGGGGCCCAACCAAATTGAAAACAATTGCAATGGATGGCGGAAGTCGAATTGAAATACTGTACAATGACTTGGGTCAACCAATTGGTGATGGATCGGTCAAATTATCCTCCTTCTTAGGAGCTCTTGTTCGAGAGATTGTACCTGTAACACTTCCTGATTGGAGGAAACTTCCTTCGGGGATGGAAGAAGTCTTATGGAAATCTATTCAGGTGTAGTATACCAAACTTAAATATCTTTGCTTTGAACATAAAATAATCATAACATTAATGGTAATACAACTTGCAGGTAAGATTTAAGGTAGATGAAGAGTGGCAAAAAGATCATATATTTATGTCAATGGATGATCTTTGGAGGGCCTCCAAATCAAGATTAGTTACCAAAATAAGGAAAGCATCAAACGAAGAAGAAAGGCTTAAACTACGACCTGATAACATCAAATCAATTCATGAGTGGAAGGATTTCTTGAAGGAAAAGACAAGTGAAAAGTTTAAGGTAAGAAACTTCTGAAGTTGTCAATACTATTTTATAAAGGCAACATATGATAAAGACATTCTATTGTTATCAACACTATTTTATAAAGGCAAATTGTATTTGTATCACTACTATTATGTTTCTCCACCTTTTTGTCATGTTTTGTTGCAAGGGGATCACTAATCATCATTGTTGATTGATCTTTCTTAGGGAGCATGCTGTTATTCCATTAAGCAAGTTAATTGTCTATTTTACTATAATGTTGTATCAATTTCAATAAAATAGAATGTTTTCGTTGACCAAAAAAAAAAAAAAAAAAAAAAACTGAAATTGATTAATTGCTTTAGGCTAAAAGTGAGAAATTCAAAGCAATTAGAAGGAAACAACTCCCACATACATGCAGTCGCAAGGGATATGCACGGTTGACTGAGGACATGGTAACATTAAATTTTATTATAAATTTTATTTAGTTCTGTTTGTATTTTTTTTATAGTATGAATCTTTTGTTTCCCCCCTAGAAAAACAAGGGTGCAACCTCCTCATCTCTATCTAGAGTTCCTGTCTGGATTCAGGCACATACAAAAAAGAGTGGTGAACCCATAAACACAACTGTTGCTGAAACTATTGTAAGAACATTTCTCTATTTAATAATTTTTATTTTTTATTTTTTATAATATATCTTCATATTCATATTGGTCATCCTTATCTACTCAGACATAATAATAATATTATTTTTTTTTAAGGATAAATTGAAAGAAGTTGAACTTGATGATCCAGTATCATCATCTATTCTTAAGGTAAAACAAGATGCTCTTTCAAAAATACTTGGTCGTGAGAATCGCGGGCGAATAAGAGGGCTTGGCAAAGGAGTTACTCTTACTAAATTATGTGTACTCTCGCAAAGGGATAGTTTTAAAACTCAGGAAAAAGAAGAAGCTACTCAATTGAGAGAAAGAGTGGCACATTTGGAGAGTGTAGTTAGTCATCTAATGAGAAATGAGGCAAGTAGTTTTACGCATTTATTAAATTTACTTATATAGGTTTCAAACCTTTTAACATAATTACATTATTGTCTTTCATTTTTGGGTGTCAGAAGCAAGCAAGCGAGGAAGGATCAACAAGACCTATAGTTTCTCCCTCGGTAAAAAATATTATTTACATTCCATTTTACATGAAAGTAGTGTGCGCACATGCACACACATACATTTCCATTCTATGAGTATATTTATATGTAGAGATCAACTTTATAATACCACTTAAGGGGTTTGGGTCTTCACTATTCAGTGATACTACATGAATTAGAAATACTTAGCTAGAATGTGAGGGGTTCAAACACCCCAGATAAGATGATGGTCGTCATAGCTCCCCTTAATGATTGGAAGGTTGATCTTATTACAATTACTTTCATGTTTTGGAAAATGTAAGGGGACTGTTTCTATAATATAATTTAAACAGCTTGAGTAATGTTACTTCAATAAGTTGTTTACTAATACCAAGTAAAAATAAGAAGTTAGGGAAAAAAATACATACAGGCAAATAAACACACTAGGATACGTACATGCACGAAGCAATTACTAACCTTGCGAAGGCAAAATGAACTCATTTTCTTCTGATAAAGAAAAATGGTGGTCAACAGAATAGCAATCAAAGGAAAAAAATAATGCCTCCCCAAAAATCTACTTATATAGCCTCCCTTCATCTCTGCATAAACACTCAAACAACAGAACTCCTTCTCAGTCAAACCTCACAGCACTGGCATGTTTCTGCTAGGTGAGGACTTCAAAGTTCTTCAAGTGAAAGATTTTTCAAAAAGAAACCCTCATTGCTTTTAGTTGCAAATTGTTGAAAACTTCAGCTGAGGACATTGAAAAAGGAAAACAAATGATCAGCTTAATTAAGATTCCAAATAAATTGCACACATGCAGTTTATCTTCAGTCATTATTATACAGACAGTAGTTTTTTCACCTTTTTTTAATGGAGAGGTGATAAAAGCTATGGCATTGGGTCATTCACTAGAATGTTAACTGTAATTAGTTCTCTGGTTGAGGAATACTCAAGGAAATGTTCACAGATGGATTTTACTCGCAATATTGAAATTTCGTGGTTGACTCATGAGCTATGTCACACAGACTCAGGTAAGTATCAGGTGCGGGTTCAAGTGTTAGATCTTCCTAAACCTAAATCTTAGGATATTGGATATGCATCCAAAAGTTGGGAATGGATAAGGGGATACATGTTAAACACACACACACACACATATGTATTGCTTATTGTATAATCTTCTTAGATCAGATGTTATACATTATTTAAAAATGTACTTCAAATAAAAAAGGATTTAGGAAAACATAGAATTTACATAATAGAAATGTTTTCTTTACTAGCAAATGCAAGTGTCTTCTTCTTCAAACATCATACAAAATTAGAGGATCCAAATGTCTATATTGGGTACAGGTGTTGGACACATATCCCCCATGTTTACCCTTGTCATATCCAGTGGACACAAGTACAATGGGAGAAGTAGAAAAGTCTGTGTAACACATCTTATGAGTATTGATTTAGACAATTAAAATTCTTGGTTCACTCATCATTATAGTGTATATATATAGAGAAAGAGGGGCGCTAACAACCATATATGAGTGACAGTTTCTCTTGTTTGTCATTGTCTTGTTACTAAAATGTCAGAACACTAACACCCCCAACAAGAAATGCAAGTTGCTGGATTGGATGGGGTCAGGGGAAGTAGTTGCTGAAGGGCGTTGGTCTTCAAGTGATCCGAAACAACTTGTCCATCACATTCCTATTGGACCTAATGCCATGAGAGTATGGGTAGATCTCGTAAGAGAAGCTGGAGCATATTTATGGAGGCCTACTGCTGACATGACTTACATTGAAGACGTTGTGGGTACTACAGTTGCATGGCCAGCTGACAAAGTTGTTATGGGGCAGTGATCACTTCTACAGGTTGGTAATTTTTTAGAAGATTACAAATATTACTCTTCATGAACAATTTAAATCTTATTATATTTGTTTTTATTTATTCCACCTGCAGAAATGTATTTGTAGAGAATGTAGAAATGTTTTTTTTTTTTTATGAATAGACAGGTCGGATCTAAATCGGAATCCTTATAATGCAATAGAAGTATATTTATTAAGAACAGATCAACCCAAATAACAGCCCACAAATAGCATACACCAGCAGATGAGCACTGTTAGACATATCAGGAAGTGGCTTCCTCAATTCCTCACTGAACCTTGCATATCAATTAGATTTCAAGCCAGAACCCACCAGCTCCACCCTAAACAACAGACAACATAACAGCAGCAGACAACATAACACCCTACCCACTCACCCTTGGAATTCCATGATTTTATCCACTCAATCCAGAACCAACCAGCAAACAGCAGATAGCAAACCAGCCACCAAACCAGCCACACTAATTTTCCTAAAACCTCATACAGCAAAAAGACCTCCAAAACCATAAAGCAGACCAGCAACCAACACTCCCAAAACAAATTAGCAGCATGCAGATTAGCTTCCAAATCAGCAAACAAATTACCAGCATGCAGATCAGCTTACAAAGTAGCAGCTTGCAGGTCAACATATTCTGAATCTAGAAGAGATCACCAGCTTGGGTGTGTTTCTGCTGGTGTATGCTGTGTTGTTGATCTGTTATATGCTGGTGTATGCTATTGGCTGATTCTGGTATGCTGTGTTGAAGAAGTGGTGTTTTAGTAACTTTGGTATTTTGTTAACAATTTGTAATTTTATTTTGATCCAGCAAATCAAAGGATAACATTTTGTAATCATAACATTTTGTAACTTTTAACAGATCAAAGGATAACATTTATCGAATGTGTTGTTAGATTAGGTATATAACAAATCAAAGGATAACATTTTGTTAACAATTTTTGTCTGCTGTGTTGAAGAAGTAGGCATGGTGCTCTGCCTTTGCTCCAGCAGAGGAGTGCTTTGTTGCTTTTTTGCTTTTGTTTTGATATAATTTTATTTTTATTTTTCCTTTTTAATGATATACAGTATTGTTAAACTGATTATACTTATTGTGACGTGTTGATTATTGTTTTACAGTTATTAGGTTTGGAAAGAAGATGGAACCAATAGAAGTCAGCTTGGAAGTTTGTGGGTGCAGAAAAAGGAATTTGAATGTGTTATTGGCTTGTACATACCGACATTATGACTTTAAGTTTTTGTTTTTATTTTTATTTTTTTGAACATAGT
Source organism: Camellia sinensis (assembly GCF_055761805.1). Taxonomy (NCBI): domain Eukaryota; kingdom Viridiplantae; phylum Streptophyta; class Magnoliopsida; order Ericales; family Theaceae; genus Camellia; species Camellia sinensis. The sequence continues at coordinate 218,079,145 of NC_138961.1, forward strand.
GACAGATTGTGTTTTGGTACTTTATTAAGACAATGTTATGACGATTTTATTATTTCTTGAAATTTGCGGTGATGAGTTATTTTTCAATGATAATATTGTTTTGTATGTGATGGATGAAAATGTGTTTGTCGCATTTACAGAATTTAGGTTTCCAATATTGGTGTTGGAATGGATTTTTATTATATTTATAAATGGAAAAAGCTTCGGACCCCCAGTGGGGGTACTGGGGTCGCCTCTCATTGGTCCAAAAAAAAAAAACAGTTATTTATTTATTTTTATTTATTTTTATGTTTTCCACCAACCCCGTGCTGCCATGTCACTGGGGGTGCGACTCCCACTGGGGGTCTGAAGCACGGCTCATTTATAAATACTATATGATAGCATTTAAAATTGCTATCATAATGAGGTATTTGTAGCATTTAAAAAATGTTATCATGCTTTATTATAACATTCTTAGTTAGTTATGATATGGTAAATTGTAACATTACTAGATTGCTATAAAAACAATTTTATAGCATTAACAAAATGTTATCCTTTGGTATTTTTAGTAACTTTTAACTATTTCATAGCATTCAAAAATTGTTATAATATATTTACGATAGCGTTCAACGATAACATTCAATAAATGTTATTAAAAATGATACACTTTTAATAACATGGGCAAACATAGCATTCTAACGAATGCTATTGCTTACTTTTGATAGCATTCCTCGAATGCTATAAAATGTGTTTTTTGTTGTAGTGTGCACTTTAGTTTGTTGCTTTTATCCCTAACTAAATGCCCTCCATATCAGATTTTATACTCCTTTTGAGTAATGGGTTAGCGGAGAGTCATCTATGGGTGATCTGTAACCGTTAAGCAGCTTATCTTTATTTTTACTTCTCATAAGGTTGCAAAGTTAAGACCTAGGGTTCTATGGCGCATTATTGTATGCTGTCTTGTAGACACATAGGGTCACGTGGCGCATTATTGTATGTTGCCATGTAAACCCTCCAGGTCATGTGCATATAGGTAAGCAGCTTTGTGGTAGTATAACTAAGTCACGTAAAGTTTTCTTAGTAAAGGTGACATGAATAGAGTTTTAGAACTCTATAAGATAGAGAATTCTAAATATAGTGCTTTATATAGCCTAGTTGAGAATGGAAAGAAATTTCTAATATCCTAAGGACAGTGGGAGCGATATGCCTACTAATGGATTACTCCAATAGAGAAAAATACTCTACATTCTTAGTTACGTGGTAGCGAATGTGAAAATTTTTCCACGTCATCACCGGGTGATTAAGAGGGAAACATTCATGATCGCTCCGCAAGATGATAAAAAGCCTAGGATAATGCCAAAGGCTCTAGTCCCCTATTTTTTTTAGAAAGTGGACCAACGTTGTGCAGTTTAAGACAAAGTCTTTAAGGATTAACCATTTCTATAATTTGGTTGACTTTCCATTATGATGCAAAATTGTTCTAAAGTTATGCACAATTTGGATAGTCATTGTTAAGGCATATGGCTCGCTAGATACTGAAAAGTCGCACCATTGAGAAAAGTGTAGATCATGAGAAGACTTCCTCCTGGGGAGTAAGGTTCTTTCGACTTAGGCTATGATTGACATAAGTTCGGAACATTGATTTATGGACGTTGTGACCCAACTTCTCGTTGGAGAATTGGATAAGTAGATCCATATGGATTTACTTTCTGCTTTTATGGTGAAAAGTTGGGAGCGCAAAAAGGTTGCTAGTTCCAATAAATATTTTATAGCCTAAAATAGTTATCGAAATAGTGGTTCTTAGATTTCGTCGAGCCATGATAAGCCAACGATGATCGATGGAGACCACTGAGGCATGATCAATGGTCCAAAAGAAGTTTTTCCTTACTTAGCCATTATGAGCCAGGAATTTATAAGATTGTCGCCACCTAGGGTGGGCAGTCCTCTGTTTTAGATATGATGGACATGGGTGATGTAATTTATATGCTCGGATGTACGATCCTTAGGGATTGTTTTAGGAGAATTCCCAATTTGTCTTCGATGACTTACATAAGGAATATCCTAGAATGATTCTAGCTGCAAAATTACAAACCCATTGACTTACCTATCGGTAAGAGCCCGAGCTTTAGCTATTAAGTGAATCCTCGGATTGTCTTTGGGAGAAACAGATGACCTATATTCCTTGTTTTTTTTTTTTTTTATTGTGAGAGCTTGAAGTACGCTATGTGGGCGTATTCGGCATGATAAGTGTTGTCTTTGGTAAATGGTCAACTGAGTAGTTTAGACATTGACCTTATTCATTAGACTGTGGATAGAATGCTTTACTAGTAGTATATTAATTTGCCCCTTATAAGATTCAATGCACTAGTTGGGCGCATTTTGAATGAATACAGATTGGTCACCAAAATATCTTTAGAGAGGTAATTACGCAAAAGGTAGTGATCTTGAACTATTTCGTGTGAGGCGCACATGGTGGATTCCGTTGTATATGCTTATCGCAAGAGGTGCTGATAAGGCTTATGCTTGGAATCTAGAATTACGCAGACTGTGGTCGTGTTTTTTAAAATCGATCACTTATTTATTATGAGATGATGGGATATTGACACTATTATGGTTTGTGTCATAATGATTAGCAGATGATGATGTCAGCAGGTAAGATTGGCTCACTCACACGATCAATCGCCCTTGGCTCTTAGGAGCGAGCAAGGATGAGACTAGTGGTTTATTTTTTATTTAGAGCCAAGAAAGGCTTAAATTATCCACTATGTATGTCGCCTTGGTTACAACCAAGATGAGATCGTGTTAAGGACCAAACATGGATGTTAGTACCCACTTTCCATGTTGTGCCTGTTATGATTAACCAGATGCGAGATCTCATTTGGCGCCTGGAAGGCGAGCAAATAGAGAATTCGGGTTAGGCGTTAGAAAGCGACTAGAATAAGATCTGTACGGTGTATCGAGTATGACGTCACTCTTTTGGAAGAGTTACTCCACCGTAACATGTATTCATACTATATGTGCTTGGCGACTGAGTAATGAGGTGAGAGAATGGATCCCTGTTTCCTCACCGTGTGAGTCTTACGTGTCATTATTGATATGATTTTCATTTATGTACCCTTTTGTGACTTTTGACTATGTCATAAGGTAAGGGGTTGATGTTCTGCTACTTGGTATGTTGCCTGCGGTCATGAATGATTCGGTCTTAAGGGACATCACTGGGAAAGCGGTCAATCCTAAACTAAATGGCATGAGGGCAAATAGAAGATCATCTAGTATTACATCACTGTTGTATATTCATTGCCGACAACTCACATCGCTCTGTATGAGAGGCGGATTGAGTGTGAATATATTGTAAGAATTGAGAGGGTCAAACATGCTTTTTTGAGGGATTAGAGATGTTTTTTGGACCAGTGTAATTAGATGGGTCTAAGGTATATGAGAGACATTATTTCTATTCTTTTTGGGTTAATATCTCTATGCTAGCTCATTTTGAGTTTCTAGGATAGACCTCCCACATGCGGGTGTTTCTCAGCGGTCGCACGGTTCATTGGATAGTATGTGATTGTTTAATATTTGAGGAGATTGAGATAGAGATGTGGCTGTGTCATGCCAACTCATGTGCGAGTGGGAGATATTAGAAATTGGGCGCCCATGTGGCATGTCCCATAAATCTTTTGAACCTTATCCATGTAAGTTTGAATTTGAATTCAAAACTTATTTAGATAACCACTCATGATATCTATATCATATCAACTGATATTGATAGATTGATATATATAGTCATATATCTGATTATATATTTGAATAATATATTGATATCAGATACGTTATGTGGTTTTTTACCCATAACATTTTTATACACTCTCTCTCTAACTCTCTCCTATCATGAGAACGATCCAGTCTTTGCACTGTGACTTGTGTGGGTGATACTCATATTGTGATATCACTCCACTGCTAAGAGTTCGTTGTTCGCATTTTGAAGCACATGATTTACCCACAAAATTCTTCGCTTTAGGTTCTATCACTTAAGATATGATCTGATATTTTTACCCAATGCGTTATACTTTAATTTACACTTCCGTACACAAATCTTAAAAATCCATCAACAACATTAACATATTTAGTGCATGGAGTGCTAATTAATTTCAAAAGCAGGAAAACTATTGCTAAAATACAAACCAACTAGTGAGTGACTCAATCAGATGGAAGATCTAAATTAATGATATTTTATTCACTGTTAATCAAACTCCAATTAGTTTAAATGCAATTGAGAAAAAGCTTAATAATATGAATTACCTCTATAATGTTTTTGTCCAAGACTAAATTTAGATACATTGAGAATTTTATAAAATAACACACAAAACAAAAAATGAGTCTCCCAAATAGAACTCACTATCTATTTCATATTTATATCGTATTGGGTAAAAATTTATTGATTTGAACACACAATTATTTATATAATCATCTAGTTAGAGGGGATCGAGGCTTTATTCTCCCTTTGAACTTTAATATTCTCTCCGTCTTAAAATATTAGGTTGTGTTTGGTAGATTTTTATAAATATGATTTGAGAGTATGAATTGTATTTTGAGTTTGTGAGTTATGAAATTATGATGTGAGTATAGAAAATTTATTTGGTTATGTTTTTTGAATAGAGTGTTGAATTGAGTTTTGAATTGTATATGAAATTGAGTTTTGAAAGTTTGATGTGACATGTGAAATAAGAAAATTTGTTTGGTGATGAGTTTTCAAAACTTAATTCAACTTATAATTGATAATCAAGCACACAACTCATAACTTGATATCCGTATTTTTGATCAACAGTCATAACCAAACTATTTTTAAAATACTCAAATAAAAAAATGATTTTTTTTCAATTAATTGTTTTTAAGTAATTTTTTTGAATAATTTTTTTTTTCAAATAACTTTTATGTCAATTATTTTATGTCAATTCAATTTTTAGGCCTGTATAAACATTAAAAATATTTTTAAAATATTTAGAAAATTAAAATATTAAAAATATTCCGAAAATCAAAATATTAAAAATAATTTTTTTTTCAAAATAAATATTCAAAAAATTTAAATCATAAATATTTAAATAATTTGAATAATCTAAAAAATTTAATAAGTAAAAAATTCAAAAAAAAGATTCAAAAATTTAAATCGTAAAAATTTAAATAATTTTAATATTTTAAATTTAAAAACAACTCTATACTCAAATCGTAAACAAACACATAAAACAAAACTCAATTAAGAAATTATTTTTAAAACTCATAACCAAACACATAACTCGAAACTCCATACTACTTTTACAACTCTACACTCAAATCGTAACCAAATACATAACAAAAAAATTAAAATATTTAAAAATATTTTTATAAAATAGAGTTTGAATTTATTTTTATAAAATATTTTAAAATTTAAAAAATTAAAATCGTAATATTTAAAAATATTCAAAAAATTAAAAAATTAAAAAAATCGTAACATATTTAAATATTAAAATATTTAAAATCTTAATAAAATTAAAATATTTTTAAAATATTTAATATATTTAAAAAATTAAAATATTGATTTGAATTGAGTTTTGAAAAGAGTTTTGAATTATATGTTTGGTTATGAGTTTTGAAAAGTAATGATTATATTTTGAATTGAGTTTTGACAAATAGGTATAGAATTATGATTTAAAAGCTCAAAACAAACACTACATTCAAATCAATTGATGGAACTATAATTTGAGAGGCTTACCAAACGGAGCCTTAGTCTCTTATTATATTTTTCATTTTTTCAAAATATTAGTCTCTTTTTAAAAATCAACGAATAAAATAATATAAATTTATTATTTTGTCCTTATTTTAAATTCATTAATAACATAAAAGTATAATTATGACAATTGAAAATCTCAAAAAAAATATAATATCAAAGGATAATTTTAAAAAATTAATATTTTTAAAAAGTAATAATTATACTATTAAAAAAATTAAATTTTTTAAAAAAGATTACCATTTTGAAACGAAAAGAATAATAAACATAGTTGAGTACGTAAACCAAGATTTGTTTTTTAATAATATAAAACTATTCCATAACAGTATAAACTAAAAAGTATATACCATAATATATTAGTATTATGTATCTCTAACAGTGCCCCCATAACTACCTTTATTTATTTATTTTATTTTAAAACTGTCTACCACCAAACATCGAGGCAGGCAGCAGAGAGGCCGTTGTCTGAGAGAGAGAGAGAGATGACGTTGCCCACCCAACAACTCCTTTCTCTATCTTTATTATTTAAACCTTGTTCTTTCAATATTTTTTTTTGGCTGTTCTTATATTCTTTAAATTAGGCCTAGTTTGGAAAGACTAAATAAGTGTACTTTTTGACTTTTTATAAAATATGGGTTGGGTTTGGATTGAGTTTGAAGTGATGTGCTAGAGAGGTGATGTGACTTAAATAAGATGATGTGACTTAAATAGGATAGTGACTTTTTGACTTTTTGTCTTTTTTCAATCATGTCAAACTTGGCCTTAAAAACATTAATCAGAAATGCATAAAAAAAAAATTTGTAAATTAAAATAGGGGTGAAACCGGGTCCGTTTGTGTTGGTTCTGAAAAAAATTTATCAATTAGATCACTTATGATGAATTGAGGATTTTTTAACTTATCGTTAATCTATTATTCTCAAAACAAACAGGTTAATTGAATATTTTAACTGTTGCATATACCAAGAGTTTTTTTTTTCATAGACTTGATCCACTTTTTAAATTATTAGAAAACTAACTCGTTTTTTGAAATCGCATGTTAAAATTACAATTTTATGATGACATGGACTGCTATCGTAATAAATTGAAATTGTATTTTCAACATGCGATTTCAAAAAATTGCATCTTCAACACGCGATTTCACCTGCAATGCAATTTATAGCTACTTGTAACTTGTGTTTGCAATTGTTAGTTACAACATAGCTACTTCAAGTTACTATAAATATATAATAGTATGTGAAAACTAACTCAGTTGTATCCACAAATTGCTATAAGATTATATATAATAATTCGCTATGAGATACACTATCTGTGACTTATATACCGCAATGGGTCGCCGTTGGGTTTCAAATGATGATTTTAAATATCCATTAAACCTTAATCTTTGTTACACAACGGCCACCATGAATACCATGAGAACAGAGTGGCAATATCTGTCTACCTAGGTGAATATTCTTCAGAAGCTGTATGAATAAAAGAATATTCGAATTCCTCGAAAGAGGTAGAAGAACATGTCCACCGATACCCCGCAATTGCTGCAAAGAACGTTACACTACATTCGTGAAGAAGTTAACCAAATGTTGATGCATTTAAATCATATCACTTTCGTCAACTAGCAACTAAGTGCGCTAATGATGGGTTAATGCATGAAGCTGAATTTTACTTGAATGCAAGTAGAGAGGAACAAGTATTATCCGATGTTGAGATGTCATATGAGAAATAGAAATAAAAAATTTCTTCGTAATAATCCTGTAATTTGTATTCAAAAATCCCTGTATGTATAGATGTTTGTATCTCCATATAAAAGACGGGTTGTGGAATGGTGTTGTTTGGCCCATTTGCTAACAACTAAAGCTTTTGGAACTAATGGTGATATAACACATTTTTGAATTCTTGCATCTAGACGTTGATCCCTATTCTTTGGTTAGATATGTTATTTTCCAAGCCAAACTGCTCTTTAATGGTTCTACTCTAGTCCCAAAGATGACAAAGTAGCTTATTACCATTCATTGGTTTCATTTATAGTCCTAAAACAACGTTCAAATTGTTTTTTCAATGCTTAATATTGTTCTCTAGTGTTTGATTGCTAGCTGGTGACGAGACCCATATTTCTCCTTGCAGGGTTCACATCTGCTGATGAGTGGGAAGCAACTAATAAACCTCTGAATTTCAATTTTAAATGTCATTTTCAGAATGGATTTTGCAATTGCGAAACTTAAAATCGCATTTTCAAAATGCGAGTTTATGTTGAAAATGCAATTTCAACTTGCCACGTCAGTGCAGCAAAAGCCCTATTAACTTGAAATTGCATTTTTAACATGTGATTTCAACTTGCGACATCAGTGCATTGTTGTCTATGCCAACTTGAAATCACATTTTGAACATGCAATTTCAAATTAAAATTGCATGTTCAAAATGCGATTTCAAAAGTGGGTTATGTTAGGTTTTTATTTTTGGCAACCCTGTTTGACAAAACTCTTTTTAGTTGTATTTATTTTTGCACTTTTTATTTCAGTAAGGCTATGAGTTTTTAGATGCGAATCCAACCCGAATTGTGCCTTGTAGAGAAGTTTTGTGATGTTAATTCTTTCAAGATTGCCACTTCGCTGATTATGACGGAGATTGAGCTGCCCGGTCAGCTCGTGAGGGTCCAGGGGGCAGCGCCTCTTGGCGAGTCCCCGAAGCAAAATGCAAAAATGCATTCAAAGTTGCATGTCCACTCGAGCGGACATTCCCCCGCTCGAGCGGAGAATGCTGAGTTCCAGAAGTTTGGTGAGTTGATTCTATAAATTCGCATGTTGCTCCAATTCTAGGGTTACGCCTCCAAATCTTCTTCTTGGGTTCTAGGGTTTATATCTGGGGATATTTTACTAGTTTTTTTTGATGTTTTGATTGAGCATTCAACTCATGATTTAAAGAGTATACATCAAAGGATTATTTGTTTGTTTTACACAAAAGAGAAAGTTGTTCTTCGGTGGATTCTGAAGAATTCAAGCCTGAAGCTTTGGTGGATTCTGGAGTGGCTCATCTTCAAAACAATTCTGAGGTGAAGACGGGGTTAGAAGAGGCACTAGGGATGGCAACGGGGCGGGGCGGGGCGGGGCCAGGGATCACACTCCCCGTCCTCGAATCCCGATTGTGAAAATCTCCCCGGCCCCGGCCCCGATCCCCGATGGGGAACCTACCACCATCCCCATCCCCGCCCCCCAACTTGGATCGGGTTTTCCCGACTCCGAAGATTCCCCGTCCCCTAAATTTGTTTCAACAGCAACACAATCAACAATAGATCATAAAAAAAAAAAGCATCATCTCCAATCAACAACAATCATCAACAAATCATAAAAAAAATAAAAAAATAAAAAAAAATACAAACAGATCTGAGATCTGTCACAGAGAGAGAGAGAGAGAGAGAGAGAGAGAGAGAGAGTGGACTATCGGCAGCAATGGACGATGGATGAGGCAATGGTGGACGAAGGAGGACAGTGGCGATGGCTGATCGGAGATTCGAAGGCGATGGGTGGCTGTGAGTGCGACGACGGAGGAGGACGATCGGAAGAGGAGGAGGAGAAGAAGAAGAAGGAGGCGGCGGTGGCCTGGAGAAGGAGGAGGCGGCAGTGGAGGTGGCGACGAGAGGCAGAGCCGACTGCGGAGAGAAGAAAGAGAGTAGAGAGAGATCAAAGAGTGAGGGTAAGAGTGATGAGAGAGAGATCAGATCAAACTGTATAGAGGGGCTTATATATATAAATAGACAGAGGGGTGTTATGGTAATTTCATTTCGGGGAGAAACGGGGCCGGGGACGAGCCGGGTCCGGGGCTGTGAAAGTGATCCCCATCCCCGGCCCGAAACTGATCGGGGATTTAATTTCAAATACCATCCCCGGCCCGTCGGGGGTATTTTTCGGGAAAAAACCGCTATTTTCGGGAACGGGGGGTCGGGTCCCCGTCGGGCCGGGTTCGATTTGCCATCCTAAGAGGCACATAGGGGTTGATTCAATTCGGGCGTAGATTCACTAGGTAATTGAGAGTATACCTGTGTAATTTCTTTATATCTTCTTAGTGGATTGTTTTGTACCTGTTACCCGTGGTTTTTTTATAACAATTGGGGTGTTCCAATTGTGATTTTTCCACGTTAAAATCGTTGTGTCGATTTGTCTTGATTGTTTGATTGAGATTGTTTTATTGCTTAAAATTGATACATAATCACAAATCAATATCTAGCGAATTTCTAGATTTTTCAGGTTAGTTTCTCAAATAGTTTAAAAAGTAGATCGATTCTCTAAACTATTTTTCTTTTAGAATATTCAAAAAAAAAACCTCCATAAACCAATGGTTTGACTGGGTTAGAAATATAAAATTTAAAATAAAAAAAAAACAGTGACCTTTTTTTAATAATTTTGAATAAAAAAAATATTTTTTTAATAAAAATTATTATTAATTGAATCAATAATGTTATTCAAAATTACATTTAAAAGATTGATACACAAAATAATTAAATTAAAAAATATATATGCAATGAAAATGAGATGTGAATGTCATTTGATTAATAATATTAGGATTATGGAGAAATTATATGTATAAAGTAATTTTATATATATAGATAAATAAATTAAATTAATTTGTAAGTGAATTGAGAAAATTTAACCCACATGCATGAGCTCAATTTAACACGAGTCTTTTATCAAATTTTCAACAACATATCATGGGATGGGACATCCAAAAACACATCATCATCAGGAGGAGTTTTCACCACGTAACTTCGTCTTCAAGAAAGGTTAAAACATTACAATTTTTTTATTTAATGTATGTACAAACTATCTTCATGTATCTTCAACAACTAGGTAAGTAAAGTAAGGGAATTTAATGTCTTAAATAATTATTTTTAGCTTTGTCTTCCAACCCCATTTGACTACATATTGTACGGGGAGGAAATAATTCTCCTCGTATAATCTTGTTGACCAAGTCCACGTTCCTCCGTACGACGTCGCTTTATCACCTGAAAACACAAACGTGAGCTAGCCGGCGGGTGTGTGCCGGAAACCTCTCCGATGCCTAAGTCAGTAACTTGACAGATAGACAAAGCTCTATATTCTTAGAAAAATTATATTCTGTTCAATTACCTCCTCCAAGGTGGTGCTTGTAAGCTTTTATAGGTTTCGAGTGGCATAATCCTAGTAGGACTGTTATTTCTCCATGCAGAGTCCTCCTAGGATTCATACTCCTAAGGATAATGCTTATCCTTTTACACCCTCCCCCACTACTTAAACCAAGTGGGATGGTTTTCACTTTGGCCGAACTACTATATGACCGAAATAAGCTTGGCTACGCAGAGCCACAGAGAAGGCCGAACTGTCCTTAGTTCGGTCTTCTCCTCCAACTCCTTATCTCGGCTTTCCCCTGTTCAACCATGGTGTGTTTAGATCAAACTTCCAAGTGGCAAGTTCTGACCGACCTAACCATAATATGTCACGACCGGACTAAATGCAAGGCCGGACTCACTTCAAACTGCCACCGGACCGGAGTTGCTTTACACATTCTCGAACCGGAATAACCACACCTCTTCTGGACCGGAATAACTTCACTTCTTTTGGGCCGGAGTATCTATACCTCTACTGGGCCGAAATAACATTACGGCTTCTTACCGATTCCTTTACGCTTTGGGCCGCAGGGCCCAACTCACAGCTCGGCCCAATTCTTTCCCAAAAATTACCCTCTCATAAAGTAAGGGAATTTAATGTCTTAAATAATTATTTTTAGCTTTGTCTTCCAACCCCATTTGACTACATATCTGTACACTTCTCATTAAGAACTAACTAGTCCCCATGTCATATCTTGGTTCTTTCTTTCTCTCCCTCTTCATAGACTTCTTAAAATATGATGACTATATGACGAAGAAAAAGAAGTAATATGGAATTTTTATGTAAAAAAGATGTACTTTGAGTGTTGAATTCAGGCCTTTTATTTTGAAACAAAATACATATGAACATGACTATTAATTTAAAGGAAAATGTTTGAAATTCTCCAATAAAAAACTTCCACAATTCTACCTACAATAATATGTCAAGATAAGTGTCAACTTTTAATTTGTTTCACAACCAATCACTGAGAGCTCAATTCCCTTGCCATTGGTACATTTGTGGGTCAAATATGTAGATTTCTAACATTATTCTAATTTAAAACATAGGGTAAATTACACTGATCTCCCCTAAGGTTTACTTTAATTACAGGGACCTTCCCTGTAATTTCAAAAATAACACTGACGTCCCTTACTTTCGAAACTAATATACAAACATCCCCTTCTGTTACCCATCCGTCCAAATTCGAATAGATGATGCTGATGTCATCCATAATTATTCTACAAATTCTAATACTACCCTTCAGGGAAGGTAAGTGTAATTTACCCATATATATATATAAACACATACATATCTTATCCATTCCATCTCTCTTCCCTCTCACTCTCTGTTTGTACTCTGCCTCTCTCCCTCTGTCGCAGACTGTCGCCTCTCTCTCTTTCTCTTTCTCTCTTCCGTCGTTGCGTCTTTCTCTCTCTTTCTCACACACACACACACACACACACACACACACACACACACACACACACACACATCTCAAATCAATCCAAACCATCAACGACATCACCAACGACTCCTTTTGGCTCAAAGTCGCCATCGTCATCGGTCACAAAATCACAATCACAAAATCTAACAACACAATCACAATCACAAAAAAAACTTGAACACAGAGAGAGAGAGAGAGAGAGAGAGAGAGAGAGAGATTCAACATATTAAAGAGCAAATAAATCAAAAACCAAGATCTCATTTAAGTACCAAACACACACACAACAAATACACACACACACACACATATATATATATAGATTTAGAGAGAGATAGAGATTTAGAGAGCAAGGTGGTGTCACATATCGACAACATCACTGTCGTAAATGGCCACCAAACCCTAGATCTCGTTCCTATCGAAAACCTCTCAAAGCCACTCACCATCACAGATCTCTCTTAGGCTCCAATGCACGACGCTGACCTCACCACTACTCATTTGTTCCGGCTGCAATTCTACGACGGCGAAACAATTGAAGATGCTGGCGTGACAGAGGATGCTGATCGACCGGATGCTGGAGTCTAACAGTGCAACCGACGACGGGGCAGAGGGTGAGTTTCTCTCTCCCTCTCTCTCTCTCTCTCTCTTCTCTTTTCACCGTCTCTCTTGCAGCATTGTCGCCACCTCTTATATAGCGGCTCTGATTCCTAGTCTGACGGTGCGACTGGCGATGGGGCAGAGGGCGACTTTCTCTCTCTCTCTCTCTCTCTCTCTCTCTCTCTTTTCTTCTCTCTTCTCTTTTTGTTGTCTCTCTTGCAGCACCGTTGCCACCTTTTGTAAAGTGGCTCCGATTCCGCGTGAGTTGCACTTCCTCACCATGTTCCACCATCATGCCACACTCTACTGAGGGTTAGGGTTTCGCACCACCCTCTTCCTTTTAATTTACTCCTCCCTAATCTCTATCTTTTTCTATATGTATATATTTGTTGTGTTTGGGATTTTCAATTGAAATTCACTAAGAAGATTGAAGAACTGGGTTAAGGATTAAAACGAACTGCCAAGCTAAGAGAATGGAACTGCCAAGCTGAGAGAAAGAAAATGAAGGTTGAAGGGTCAGTTGTGTCTTTTCATGTAACAACCCTCACTCTACTCTAGTCATGCTTGCATATATTACATGATCTTGTCTTGATATGTTGCATTTTTACAAACCTTAATTTGCTTTGCTTAAGTGTTTCTTGCATGTTTTGTACCTTGCTTAGTGTGAGTTTAGCTGAGGTCCTCTTCAGTCTAGAATTATCTTGGAACCACTTTGGTTGACCTCCACCTTCGCCCTGACATATTGGCCGAGATGTCATTATTTAGGCCGAGGTGTTCATCACCAAGGCCGAGATGTGTATCATCTAGGCCGAGATGTTACCTTTGCACCTAAGTGATCTTGTCGTGGAGTGGTATGACCTAGGCCGAGGTGTGACGCATCTAGGTCGAGGTGTGGTGCAGCTAGGTCAAGTGTTGTCCTTCCTAGCCGAGATCATTGTTCCTCTACTTGCCGATGCCTTGTTCTTAGCCGAGATCATTACCTGCTGGAGTGCCTATGCCATCTTGCTTGTTGAACACACTTTGTCATAGTCTTGTCTTTTCACTTAGCCACCTTTTTGAGGAGAACCAACCCGGTAGTGCCACGTGTCCCAGCTGAGTGTTAAGTCAGCCAGCAGACCTAGAAATGTATTATTTGCTATATGTCTTTGTTCTTGAGGAGAGAGAAGCTCTAGAAGAGGGAGAAGGGGGTTCTTAGAGGAGAAATAGATTTTCCAAGCTTGATCTTCACAACTTGAGCCGCTAGATTCGTGTCTTGAGGTTAGAATCTTAATCTACTCTTGTTGTTCTTATTGATCATCTAGATGCATTGCACGATCGAACCTGATTTGCAAGCCATGCATTGATTTAAAGTTGGGTTTAGAAAGAGAAAGTGGTATTCATCTGTTCTTGAAGAAAAAGTCTTGTTTGATCCGAAAGTTTGCATCAAGATTCATGTTTTTGTGTTTATTTTCATAAAGTCTTTGAGTATGGGTACCCAGGTCCATGTTTTTGAATTAATAGCATAAAATCTCAGATTTTGTAATGACAAGTTATGATCCTTGCATCCATGTTCTTCATGTTCTTCAAAGAAAGGGGAACCCAAAATTTCCCGACTTCGTTTCCTTGAATGTGGCCATCGGGACCACCCCTCGGCAAGGAAGGTGTGGGACCTTGGCCAAGACCTGGATGGTGCCCATTATGTTTTCCCGTGATGAGGAACAGTGTTTTGTTTTGGTCCGACTTAGTTTTGAAGTAATGCCGAGATCATTTACGTTCATGTAAAGCTTGTTTGAAAATGCATTCAATAGACTTTGTTATGTGCTTGTAGGACTTGGATCCTTGCCTGTAGCTCCGACGTTTGAAGAACTATGTGAGTGGTATTTTTAATAAAGCTATGTTATAAAGTTTTGATAAAGCTTTGCTTTGTTTTGAAAAGTATTTGTTAAGCATGAATGATTATCCCTATTTTGTGTATCAAGTGTTAGTCTTATTTTGGATAACAACCTTTGAAAGTCCGTACGTGCTAGGGGACTATAAGCATTTGTAGCACAACCTTTGAAAGTCCGTACGTGCTAGGGGACTATAAGCATTTGTAGCACAACCTTTGTTAACGTCACCCCTTGAAACTTGAAAACCTTGAAAGACTTTGATTGATGAAGCTTGAAAGACTTGTTAGATGAACTTGATTCTTCCTTTGTTGGTTACAAGCTATGATTATGTATTGTTTTGTTAAAGGTCTCGGATATCATGCATGCAAACCCTTTATTACTTGTACCATTCACTGAGTATCCAAGTTCACCATCTCTATATATATGTAGGTGATGAGCAGGACAGCGGTGACGCCTAGATGTGCTTTGCAACTTGTTTTGGACTCGCATCTTGTAGCATCTTGAAGATTATGCTTCTTAACTTGTAATTCATTGTGTTTTGTATATAATGGCTTGAGAAGCCTCTTGGTCAAGATGTATTTTGTATTTCATTTTATTGTATCCAAGTTGTAAGACCTTGATAAGATGTATGACATTCCATTCGATCTACGCATAACTCTTATGGATTAATTAGATTTAAATTTATTGCTTCCGCACATGTTAGCCCTATATATATATACTCTGATTGTGTGTGAATTCTTGTAAGTTGGCCTTTGGTAATCTCGGATTACTGGCCATCACGGCACCATTCTACTAGGGGCAGAATGGGATCGTGACATTTCACAATATGGTTCAAGGGTATTATGGTCAATTCAGCTGTCAAGTTAACGTCGTTCATGTTCTTTTAATGGGAAAAGGGAATCTATGTATTATTTTCAAAAGTATGGGAGGTTAGTGTCATTTTTGAAACTACAAGACATGCCTCTGTAATTAAGATAAACCTCAAGGAAGGTCAGTATAATTTACCCTAAAACATTATATCTCACGTACTGGTCATTTAGATGAAATAAATGTTTTCTTTATATTTTGATGTTTAGTGTAACTAAAAATGAATGTCTATAATTGAAAATGTTTCCATAGTTAATAAAAAGTAAATTTATTTGGTGAAAAATATTTATATTTTTCGAATTAAAATTTTAACAATGCCTCACTAGCACTAATACAATCACTTTTACATTAATTTCAAGATACAACCAACTATAGAAAAATATTTATTTTTTTTTTATAAAAGTTTTCTAGAAAAAGTATTTTATTTTATTTTTCATAAAAAATAGTGCATCATTCTGATGCCTCCACACTATTGACACCATTAGCTCCACCACCACTTTCAGATCACCACCACCATTAATACAATCACTATTAAATTAGTTTCAGGGTGCAATCAACTAAAGAAAAATATTTTTTTTAAAAGAAAGTTTTCTAAAAAACCTATTCCATTTTTTTTAATTAAAATATTTTTCATTAAAATATTTTTTGCCATCATTTTGAAAGTATTTTGGGAGAAAACAGAGTTTTTGAAATATGATTATTAGTCCAAAATCTAATTGGGAACTGTGTTAATTAATGAAAATTAGCACTAAAGAATGGCAAACAATTAACATAATCCATGGCATGTTTGGAGAGGAACCAAGTCACCATCAAGATACCAGTTGTAATCCAACAAGTTACGAATATTATAATGATGGACCACACAACTTAGATTAGGCAAGTGAGAAAGATTAGTTGCCGAATGGTGGTCAAAAGTACTCTTAAAATAAATGAAATCATTACAAAAGGTTAAAGAAGATGGTTCATTGATTAGACAGTTCTAGTTGTTCACGACTTTGCTGAAGCCTATAATCATCAAAGCTGAACCATTCAATACGTTGCCAGGTAATAAAGAAAAATAAAAATTGAAGTTGCTCTTTAGGCAAACACATCAGAAATTCATGCTCTTGGGACTATGATTATCATATGGTCCAAATCACTAGTATTCTCAAAAATAATATGATAACAAGGGAAAACATGTTAACTTGTAATTTAATTAAAATTATAATTCTTCAAAACACAAAATGTTAACGCATGATTCATATAATAAATCTCATTTACTAATTAGGATAAGAGATTTGTTGAATTAGTTGATTTGGGTTGAATTATTCGTTTGTTATAGTAATTTTTGTAACCTGTGTTTTTAAATTATAGGTCACGTTCTGATTAAACATGATAATGTATAATTTAATTGAAGTTATAATTTTTTATAAAGCAAAATCACAAAGCAAGATTCATATAAGAAGTCATATTTAGTAATTGGAACTAGAGTTTTGTTAAGCAAGTTGAGGGAGGTTGAAATATTCGTTACGGAGAGTAACTTTTTGCAAACCCGTGTTTTTTGAATTGGAAGTCACTTTCTAATTAACCATGATGCCTGAAATGCATGAGTAATCATACTTGAGAATCTCCTTTAATCAACACTATTTGTAGTTGTATAACATTATGAAGTCTTTTTTTTTTTTTTTTGAGTTTATTTAATGCAATAAAATCCTTAACAAAAAAGATGCATCTATGCTTGCTTGCTTTTATTGAAGAAGCACTTTAGTTTAGTAGCCTAATCTTATACTATATGATTAATAAAATGCACTTTGAAAAGAAAATACATTTAATCAAGACATGGGGATGACTAACATTGGTTAATTCCATGCCTTCCTTTCTCTTTAGTTTACTTTTCCATCTATAACTCGGTGGCTATTCCCCCCAAGAATCAAGCAAGAAGGACACATTGATGGTATCTTACCAACATTGCTTCTCACTTTGCATTAAATTTATACTTTTTGCTGCTTTTATGAAAGTTGCATACATGGGTCATTCACATCTTCTGAATTCTAACTTAGGCAATTAGGTGCCATGCCAGGCGTGTTCCAATTCGAACTCAATCCGATATATTTGAATCTGTTTAATAAAAGCTGTTCCAATTATCTAATTATGTCTAAACTGAATTCGATTGATTCAATTTTAAATGAGACAGATTCAGATAAACCTGATATAAAAGTCTAATATGTTTTACATATTCAATCCGCTACATGAACCAAAAAGGTAATACTAGTTGTGTTTAGCATGCAAAAATAGTTGTAAGTATGTTAAAAGAAGAAAAGAAAAGGAAAAAAATATAAACTGGGTTGGGTTTTATGAATCAAACATTCGAAGTAGGCGAATTCAAATTTAGATTGAGCATTATCAGATTTGTTAAGTTCAGATTCAAAATCAAATGAATAACTGATCAAATTAAATTTTTATAAACCGGTTCGAATTTGATTTAGTGAATCCCAATTATTTGTATCTTTAGAAGCATTAAAGCCTCATCCCATCATAGGCTCAAAGGCAGTTACAGAAACAAACAAATTTTGATATTGGACTTACATTACATGAAAGCTTGACAAGTACAATACAACCCCACATCTTTGAATTTAGGGTACCCCATACCCACTCAAAAAAATTGTAGGGTTTTCCCTTCTATTGTGTGTCTCTATGTTTAGGTTAAAGGTCATTGTCTTTCTCACAAGAGTTAGGGCTCTTTTGGCAAATTGACAAAGTTTTTGACTTCCAGCTTCTGAATCTGACCCTAAAAAGGGCCATTAAGGGTGCTGAATGCTAATTGAAATGAGAAGGGGTTCGTAAGCTATCATCATCAAATCAAAGCCCACCCTATCAAAAACTCTAATCCTTTACTTGGTCATTGTTTTGGCAATATTCAATGTGGGCAAAATTGTTGGGCCCCAACTTGGATCTTGTCTGAATATACTGAATTAATGGCCCATTTTAAAACAAATATAGACTTTTCAAACAAATTTTCTTACCAAAAAGAAAAAAACAAAGATTTAAGTATTGAGAAAAAAATATTTTAAAAAGTGCTCAAAATTTAAATTTTGTGTGATATGGGTCACACTGAAAATAGATTTGATTCACATATTTTAAAATTTTAGCACTTTTTTTGTTTTTACTTTTGGTATGTAACATTGTTTTTTTTATTTTAATTAAAATTGCTCAATAGGCTCAACTTTTTTCTTTGAAAAATGCTTGGGAGCACTAATTAGTGCTCCCACTAATTAGGTGGCAGTGGGTCCCGTCATTAATGATGTGATGTTTTGGTCTTGGAGTTGTGTTTTTTTTTTTTTTTTTTACTTTTTTAATGCATTAGTGCTATTAGTGGTGATGTTTTTAGTGGGATGAATCATTGTTGATTATTCATTGAAGTTTATTATAATATGAATAAATATATATATATATATATATAATTACTCTTCCATTTCTAAACCGTCATTTTGATTTTTGGGCTCACAATGAGGAATCAATTTGTACTAGCAACGTACATCAAAAGCACCTAAATTTTATTTATTTTCTTGGGAATTGTCAAGACTAAGAGGGCAGATTTTCTTTCATCTTCTCAGCAACCAAACAATTTTGGCTTTTATGAGTAAGCCGTCTAAAGAATTGTCTGTTACATATAAACACAAACAAGAGTAAAGTAAATGCTTTTAGGAATGATTTTGATGACATGTTTGTTATTATTGGAGGAGAATTGACCATACACATTTTGTACAATTATGTCATTTTCTTACTTAATTATAATTAATTTTTTTAATTATGATATTATTTTAAAATATTTAATTATGTCTCATGTAATATTTAATTATAATTTATTTATTTTTAATTATGATTTAAAAAATATAAAATTATTTTATTTTATTTTTTAGTTATAACAACGTGAGTATGATGGTGTACCAGTTTTTTCCCTTATTGGACGGTAGGGTTCGGTATTGCCTGGGCCGTTGGCTAGTGTGAGCGGGGAAGAAGATATGTGGTAGGCTTCTCTGTTTGCTTTCTAGACCTCTGAGCCTGTGGGTCCCTCTGTTTGGGAAGTTCAATCTTGCTCGTTTCTGCCCGAATATGGGCTTTGTAATTATTGGGCTTTGGTTTGTACCTTTCTTTTCTTTTCTTTTTAAATTAAATCATCAGTCTTGTTTGGTAAATTTTAATTTTATGAGTGATTTTGGATGTCCTAATAAGTGTATTTTTTAATTTTTTATAAAAAAAATATATAAAAAAGTAACGAGGAGATGTTGATTGATGTGATCCAAAAAAGATAAAAAGATAGACTAAAATAGATTATGTTAAAAAGTGACTATAAATTATCACATCACTCTCTTTATTTTTTTATATATTTTTTTTATAAAAAGTCAAAAAATTATTAGAATAGGCTATTTTCGTACGAGACTTCAATCTTCCTTGTTAGAATTATAGTTAAATAAGTTTTAACTGAGATTTTTATAAATATATTAATCTTAAAAATCTAATTTTTTTTGTTGTTGAAAATCATTGAAAAAACAATGTGGGTGTTTAGAAAGTGAGTTTTTTTTGTAGATTTTTTTAGTTGTAGGATATTATTGAAAAATATTTTTTTGTGTTTGGGAAGATAGTTGGATTTTTTTGTGATTGGATGTGATGTTTGTGAGAGAAAAAGTAAAATGATTATGAGATTTGGGCCAAGTTTGGGATGTTCCAAAAAAGTCAAAAAGCCAAAAAGTTACTCAAAAAATTAAAAAGTTAACACTATTTACCAAAAGTCAACAATTACGGCTGCACAACTCCCAATTCAAATTTTTCCCTACAAATCAATTTTTACAATTTTTTATTACACATTTTTTAATAAAAAGTCAAAAAGTTAACCCAAACATTTATATTTTCAACCTCAATTTTTTAGTCCAAAAAGACAAAAAGTGCACTTATTTAGTCTTCCCAAACTTGATGTGATATTTTGTTTGAATTGATTTTTTTTTTTGATTTTATAAAACATTTGTCTTTTGGTGAAAAAAATCAAAAAAACCTAAAAACCAACTTGCCAAACACCGCCATTTGAGTTGAGTATCATAAGTGAGTGGGATGGATGATAGAAGTAAAATCAAAAGACATAGGAGGTGTTGGGTGGGTTTTTTTTAGCTAGCTTATGGCTTCTGGCTTTTAAAAAGTTATTTTGGATTGTTTGGTTAAACTTATTTCAAACAGCTTTTGATTCTAACAACTTATTTTAAGTCAAAAAAGCTGATTCTGAGAAGCTGCTCACCCCTTACTTCTGATTATCAGCTTCTACTGTGGACATGTTAATTCACGGTTATACTCTTAGATTTTTTTATTTTTTATTTTTTTAAAAATAGAAAAAGACCCAAATGGATTATAAAATATTATTATTATTTTTTATGAAAAATGTAGACAGATAGTGAATAATAAAAAATAAAAATTAATTGAAAAAGCTACTCACAGCTTATTTAACAAATACTACTCAGTAACTTAAATATATAATCCAACAGTTATACCAAACAGATTAACAACTTCTGATTAAAGTCATAATCTATAATCTGTTAAGTTATAATCTATAGTCTGTTTTAACAGCTATACCAAACAGCACCATAATCCTATTAATTTATAGTAAGGGGTTGTTTGGGATGACCTAAATAAGTACACTTTTTGTCTTTTTACGAAAAGATGTGCAGAAAAGTAGAAAGGTGATGTGATGAAAAAAAGATAAAAAGATGGATTATTTTTTAATTGCCAAACTTGACCTAAGACTTTCCGCTCGATAAAATCAGCCCATAACTCTCTTATTCTTTTCCCTGTTAGGCCAAGTTTGGGAAGTACCAAATAATTCATATTTTTATCTTTTTATCTTTTTTTTTATTACATCACCTCTTTACTTTTCTACACATCTTTTCGTAAAAAAATAAAAAGTACACTTATTTAGGTCATTCCAAACAAATGACTTTTTTTTTCCAATTCCTGGGATTAGCTGACTTTGTTTCAGTGGAGATTCATATGTTTTTGAGTTGGGACTAGGAGTAATTTTGCGGTGCCTGGAAATTTATTTTAAAAATTTATTAAAAAATAATCACATCGATTAAATCCGCTTTTTATTAAAATGAAATAAATTAAATTTAAATAATAATGAATGAGGTCCACTTGTTGAAATAAAATTTCGGAACAATTTTTCAGCCACATTAAAATTATTATATGACAAATGGTCCAGGGGCATTGATGTTGCCCTCTCGGTCTTGTTGGATCATCCCATGTGAGCTCCCATTGGAGAACCCACTTTCTCCACCCAATGGAAGTGGCTCTCCCACTCTACCAACCCCACTAGAGAGTGGAAGAGGGTAGGTGGTGACCAATGAGGCTCTCCCTCATTGGTGTATAAATAGAGGTTGAGGGGAGAGTTGAAATAGAGGTAGAACCAAGAGAGATCAGAAATTGAGTGTGAGAGCTGTGAGTTGAGTGAGTTTCATCTCCTCCTCTGTATTTGTATTTTTGCTCCATTTTAGTGATAATTCTCATTTCTGTCCGTGGATGTAGGCATTGGGCCGAACCACGTAAATATTGTGTTCTCTGTGTGTGTGAGATATTTTTCTGGGTGTGTTTGATCCTAACAAAGTGGTATCAGAGCCAAGTTGTACGTTTTTCGGAAAAACAGAGCGTTGTTTCGAAACTGCCCAGAAATCGTATTGCTCGAAATCAGATTTTGAGCATACTAGGAGTAAGGGCTCGACGAGAGGAGTCCAGAAACATAAAGCACACACTCAACGGAGGCCGGACGCGCCCTCACGCGCCCCTGGAAGTTGGCGCGTGAGTCCCAGTCTCGCCACGCGCCACCACGCGCCGATCAGGCAGACGGCGCGTGATCCCACTCTCACCCACGCGCCCCACGCGCGGACGAAGGAAGAAGACACGTGAGTTCACGCGCGACACGCGCCGCACGCGCGCGCACCGAGCCGCTCGAGCCGGAGCCGCGTTGACCGAGTTTGAGCCGCTGACCGAGCCGCTGACTGAGCCGATGACGTCAGCCTGACGTCAGCATAACCGGAGTAGTAATCTGGTGCTTCGCAGGCGCACCAGATTCTGCCGATCTGAACCGTTAAAATTGTTTTGGCTACATCTAAGCCATTTGAGGTCCGATTTGGGTGAGCCAATAGTACTTTCCAACTATTTGGAATATTTCGGACACATCCGTACGGTCAGATTTTTCAAATAAGCTTTCAAAAATTTGCAGTTTTTATTTTGGCAATCCGAAGTGATTTTCCGGCTAATTTGAGCAGTCCGGACTTCACAGCAAAGCCTGTTTTTCAAACAGAGATTACTTTCTGGATGATGGAGGAATCCACATCAGTTTCAGGGCCGATGATACGGTTGAACGCTTCTAATTATGCGATATGGAAGCCGCGGATGGAGGACGTCCTGTATTGTAGAGATTTGTTTGACCCTATAGCGCTAAAGGGGGTCAAACCAGATGGAGACAAGGATGGGGACTGGATAAAAACCAACCGGAAGACTGTCGGTCAAATCAGACAGTGGATTGACCACAGTGTGTTCCACCATGTTGCCCAAGAGACAGACGCCTATGCCCTATGGATGAAATTGGAGGGCATGTACCAGTCCAAGACCGCACGGAACAAAGCCTTGATAATGAGAAAGATTATAAACCTGAAGCTGAAGAATGGTGTGTCTGTTGCTGAACACACCAGTGAATTCCACAGCCTTGTGAACCAACTTGCATCAATCAAAATGGAGTTGGAGGATGAGATGCAAGCATTATTATTACTCAGTTCCTTACCAGACAGCTGGGAGACGTTGGTGGTTTCTCTCAGTAATTCTGCACCCGAAGGGAAGCTGACCATGGGGATGGTCACAGACGCCTTATTCAACGAGGAGGCAAGGAAGAAAGAGATGGAAGGAGAGCAGTCTCATGCCCTTGTCACAGAAAGTAGAGGCAGAGATAGAGAAAGGGGCAGAGGTAGAGGAAGAAGTAAAAGCAGAGGGCGTTCACAGTCCAGACAGGACAACACGAGGAGGTGTTTTTACTGTGATCAAGAGGATCACGTAATAAGAGATTGCCCGGAGAAGAAGGCGGACAGACAAGCCAAAGAGAAGGCTAAGGGACACGGAGGTCCCTCAACTACAGCAGTTGCAGTGCATTCCTCTGACGATGAAGAGGTGATGCTTACAGTCTCGTCAGAGTTGAAAACACCCGGCTGGATTTTAGATTCAGGGTGTACGTTCCACATATGTGCGGATAGGAAGCTTTTCTCCACTTACCGAAGAGTCAGCGGTAGCATTATCCGGATGGCCAACAACACAGTGAACAGAGTTGTCGGCATAGGGACAGTGCGATTCCTTACTAAGGATGGAAGAAAAGTAATTTTATCTGAGGTCCGACATGTGCCAGGAGTACGGAGGAATCTAATCTCCCTGAGTATGCTAGATCTAAAAGGAAATTGTTTCTCATCTAGTGGCGGGGTTCTTCATGTACACAGAGGTGATAAAGAATTGTTGCAAGGCAAATTGTGCAACAAATTGTACAGACTGGAAGGAGAAGTTTTGACAAAGATGAGTGTTGTCAAATGCCAGTCGAAGGGTACAAAGAGAGAACATACGCAACCAAAGCGTATGATTGAGCAAGGCTTTCATCAGGAATGGCGAAAACGGTGCACGGGAACGCAAGGAGGCAGTTCAAAGGTGCACAGAGCTGAGCCAGTGAAGCCAATCTTGAAGAAAGTTCAGAGCAAAGAAACCAAGTCTGTAGAGACTATGCCAGTGAAGAAGAGAGTTTCTTTTGCTTCCGTGTTAGAGACATTTTGCAACCTCTCAAAAGATGCATGGAAAGGAGGGATGCAATCTCGAGTCGTAAAGTGAGCGTTGCAATGCACTCCAATAAGGGGGTGCGAGCACTATGCACGGAGTTGCATAGTGATAACTTGTACAGACCGATGGAAGTTGTCTTGGCAGAAGGGCTAACTGTCAAACATCAGTACGGACATACAAGTGAGACAGAACCGAACATCAGGGATTGCAGCACAGACAACGGGCGTATGAGATCGCTGGGAAGTTGTTCTGAAGTGCAGAAAGCAAAGGCTGGTTGTTCAGAAATAAGCTCCGAGCAAGGAAAATTGAGGATGTTGATGTGTCAAACTCTGAAGTTTTCTAGTTGCTCCAGTGTTCATCATGCAAGGAGTTGCACGGTAATGCAAGGGTATCCCGAGCAGGGGGTGCAGGACATCCAATCAGGGGGTGTCAAGATATCTTGGTTGCGCAAGTTCAAGCATAGCAAGTGAAGATATCCGAGACAGGAAGCGTGGAAGAGATTTGTGGGAGATAGGAGCAGAGGCTCTCTCCAAATCAGAGAGTGGTGTGAGTTGAGTTGAGGATGTAGGATTCCCTCCTCCTCTTGTATCTCTGGTGTATTATCTCTAGCTTTCAGGGGATGCAATGTCTCAGTGAGGAGATGAAGATTCTGTTGGTCTTTTGGGCGTGACAAGATTAGCAGCAGTGTGTGGACTGGATCACCTCACATGAGTTGAGGGGGTGATTTGTTGGATCATCCCATGTGAGCTCCCATTGGAGAACCCACTTTCTCCACCCAATGGAAGTGGCTCTCCCACTCTACCAACCCCACTAGAGAGTGGAAGAGGGTAGGTGGTGACCAATGAGGCTCTCCCTCATTGGTGTATAAATAGAGGTTGAGGGGAGAGTTGAAATAGAGGTAGAACCAAGAGAGATCAGAAATTGAGTGTGAGAGCTGTGAGTTGAGTGAGTTTCATCTCCTCCTCTGTATTTGTATTTTTGCTCCATTTTAGTGATAATTCTCATTTCTGTCCGTGGATGTAGGCATTGGGCCGAACCACGTAAATATTGTGTTCTCTGTGTGTGTGAGATATTTTTCTGGGTGTGTTTGATCCTAACATACCTAACATTGCCAAAGGGCAACGGCAAGGGTTTGGACAAAACTCTTGGGCCATGGACGGCAGAAGCAGGTTTGTTCAAAGTCATAATTCTTCAACATATCTTTATATAAAAAAAATTTAAAAATTAATTAAAATAATTAGTTTATTTTAGAGAAAGTTTAAACCTGAATGCTTTTGGCTGAAGGTTGAGGTGTGATACATTTTAAGTTTCACTCTCTCCCCAACTTCTAGATGGAATAAAAGGGTTTTGAGCATCCACAACAACAGTGTTTACTTTTTTTAAAAAAAATGTTTTTAAAGATAAATTGACAATAGATCTTAAGATAGGTTTAATTTCTATCGAGTCTTATTAAAAAATAAGTTATAGTAAAATCATTATTAGAAAAAAACTTTGTGACGATTTTTTTTATATCGCTAAAAATTTGACAATTAGTGACTTTTGTTACGATTTTTGTAAATTGTCACTAAAAGTTACAATTAGTGACGTTTTTCTATGACGAATTTTTCAAACTGTCACTGAAAGTTAAAAATTAGTGACATTTTTGTAATAAAATTTTTAAACTGTCACTAAAAATTAACAATTAGTAAATTTTTTTAATAATATTTGATAAAAAAATATTATTAATTCTCACAAGGCCTATTGAATGATAAATCTACTCATTAAGATTTATAAATCTTATTTTTTTAATGGTTACTATCCTCGAGAAGTAGAACATAGGTGAGAAAAATTATTTTGATCGGAGTTGATAATGTCCAAATTTGTACGGCTCCTACTTGATCCGCTAATGTGCTAGAGAATAAGTGAATTTTGGGTGAGTACCAACAAGGTGTTAGCTAAATACCTTCTGATATTTTACATCAATGAACTCAGCACATAATAAAACTTCAAGAACGAGTACAGAATTTTATGTATTGCCTGCTTAGCGCTAGAGTCTCTTGTATGGTCCTCTAGTAGTAGTGGTCCTATGTGGTGTGTGTCACATGTACATGACTAGATCTTGTTGGAAAACCCTCTCACTCAGTAAAAAAATAAGAGATTGGATTATAGTTTAATTAATTATCTATTTATCAATTGTCTTCTATAATGATGCAACGCGGGTTTTGATACAATAATAAGATTATTCTACCATAACTTAAGCATTGAGTATGAAAAGTGCCCTTCAAGAAATTGCAATTTTGAGGATTCTAATCGAAAATAATGATTAAAACTTGTAAAATTAAGACATTCCTCCATCAATCAACATCATGAGTTGATAAAAAAACTCTTTTAAACTTAGGCTTATCTGTAATCCTCTGACAATAATTAGTTCCATCTAATTGGAGGACTTATTAGGTCTATCATAATAATGATAGATATTTTAATTTAATTGCATATATCAATGTAGTTGAATTGGCAAGCACTAAATAGGCTTTAGTTTTATTCCTTTAGTAGTTAGTGACAAAAGTAATATCTCAACAAACACTTGAAATGACAAAAAGAAAATTTTAAAAAGTGATCTAATTGGTTAAATAAGTTACTCCCGTTTGTTTCGTTGGATATAAAATGGAGGATATAATATGATGTGGGATTTAGTCAGGATATATAATGAATAGGATATAAATATTGGATAGTATATCCCCCAAGTCATGTTTGTTGACTTGATATATAAGATTGGATATATGTTCTGTATGTTTGTTTTACAAAATATATTGTGGGATATAACAAGTAATTTCCAAGATTGCCCTCATAATATTATATTATATTAAATTAAATTAAATAATATTATATTATATTAAATTCAAAATTTATATTAAATTAAATTAAATAATATTATATTAAATTAAATTAAATTAAATAATATTATATTATATTATATTATATTATATTCAAAATTTGTATTAAATTAAATAATATTATATTAAATTAAATTCAATTCAATAATATTTATATTAAATTAAATTCAATAATTATATTATATTAAATTCAAAATTTTATATTAAATTATATTATATTCAATTCAATTCAATTCAATAATATTATATTAACTTAAATTAAATTAAATTATATTATATTATATTATATTATATTCAAAATTTGTATTAAATTAAATAATATTATATTAAAGTAAATTAAATTCAATAATATTTATATTAAATTAAATTCAATAATTATATTATATTAAATTAAATAATATTATATTATATTAAATTCAAAATTTTATATTAAATTATATTATATTAAATTAAATTCAATAATATTATATTATATTAAATTCAAAATTTGTATTAAATTATATTATATTAAATTAAATTAAATTAAATAATATAATATTATATTATATTAAATTCAATAATATTTATATTATATTAAATTCAATAATATTAAATTAAATTCAATAATTATATTATATTAAATTCAAAAAAATATATTAAATTATATTATGTTAGATAGAAAAAAGGGTAAATTGGACTTTTTACATCATATCCCCACCAAGGGGATATGATATAATGGGAGGGGTGTGGTATTGTATATCCTCCACTTTTGGGGGATATACAATCCCATCGGATATTATATCCCCTTCAAAAAAAAATTGCAAACATGGGATATATGGACCCCACCGAATATAATATCCAATCTCAATCTTTATATCCCCCAATCAAACAGGGCCCCTTAGTGGATTCTTAAGCCTTCCTTTGGCTTCTTCGCATGCATAGACAAATGGTATTAGTCCTAGGGGTGAGCATGGTCCGGATTAGACCGGATTGGGATAAAACCAGGACCAATCCGTTATTTACGGTTCCTAAAAAATTGGAACCAATCCAATCCGTTTAAATCATGGAACCAATCCGAACCAATCCATTTAAATACGGATTGGATCGGTTTAGGACCACGGATTCACATAATTAAATAACAAAAATATATATATAACACTTGAATTTCATAAAAATATAAACATAGCGCTATATTAGTTTCATAATAGCAACATGTTTTTCTATAATAACGACATACTGTTCTAGAATTTAAACAACCATAAGAAAACTGGTTTCACCATAAGTATTTAGACCATTGCAAATTAAAACTTAAAACTAACAAACAAAAGTAATAAAAGAAGATATTATACGATTTTAGGTTTGAGTTTAGATTTTACATAGAATAAGAAAAGATACTATGGGGGAGGATGTATAATAAAAATATAGACTATTTGTATACAGTCCGGATCGGTTCCAATCCGGAACCGTGGGATTCAATCCGGAACCAATCCGTGAACTACGGATTTTTAATTATTCAATCTGGAACCGAACCACGGATTCAAAAAACCAATCCAAACCTATCGGATTGGACTGGACTGGATCGGATTACGGATTTCACGGATTCTTTGCTCAGCCCTAATTAGTCCTAACATAGGAAAAAGACTCCATTGCACTAATGAAAAAACAAAAGTGTCATTGCTTTACATCTATATTATTATATAAAAAGGTTAATTATACAATTTGTTATGAGATTTATAAAAAAATATTATAAAATTTATAATTTTGATATAATTATATTGAATTTATTTAATAGTTTAATTTATATAACACTTAATCTCATTCTTTATCAATATATATATTACTATTTTTTTTATACTAAAATGTATATTTTTTCTTATCTATCTTTGTATTTTCTTACTATCGGCATTAGTTTTGATTCGTTTAGTCTTTACCAAAATTATAGGATTTTTGTATTTTTTCCAAAACTTATGGGAGGTCTGTGTAATTTACCCTTATATAGAACTGTTGACACCATAAATTTACAATTTTATTATTTATTATTTATATAATTGCAAAACATGTGGCACCCTCCTACTCATTTGGAAGTTATAAGAAGTTATGAAATGTGGAAAGAGGGTGGAAAACAAAGTAAAAAACATGGAGCATGAAGTGGAGGTTGAAGGAAATTATGAAAGATCAAGGAGTATGAAATGGAGGAGGTGTAAGAGTGTGTAGTTTTAGCTAGGTTTTTCTTATAAATATTTGCTTATAAATAGTCATTCATAGCTACATTGTAAAGATCAAGAACTCAAATCAAAGACAATTGATTTCTATTTTTTCTTATTATTTATATTTCTTGCGCTTTATTTTCAACACTTCCTTTTTCGAAGCATAGAAGCAGAGCTGATTTTATGCACTTCATTTTCAAAGCATAGGAGTAGAGGTAATTAATTGTTATTTTGATTGTTCACTCAATCATCTTTCTCCGTCTCCCTCCTTCTTCTTTTAATTTTTATTTGCTCTATACTTGGCAATTTTGAATTCCTCTTCATTGAGGCAAAAGAATCGTCAACACAATCACTTGATAATTGACTTGAATTTAATCTATAAGGATTTTTCAATCTTTGTTGGCACGCTCGCATTTATGGTATTTTTCTTCGTAGGAAAAATACACTAACAATTTTCGACACGCCCAATGGGACATCAAGTGTAAGAAATAAAAAATGAATTGGATTCGTCTATTCCAAATAACTTAGATGAAATCTTTTGGTGTAAACAAAAAAATTTGGATCCTCAAGAAGAGATCAATTTTCTTGATGAAATAAACTTTCATCTATTACAATATTATTTGGTAGAAGAAAAAAGACATCATTTAATTGGAGAAATTCATCAACTTGATATGAACATTTGTTAATGGAATGATGAGTTGTCAACTCTTACTACCAAGTCTTTAACTAAGGCTTTAATGGTCGGAATTGGTGAATTTTTTCAGAATTTTTCCACAACTGAAAATAGCAAAAGGAAAGAGTTGATTTTATCAATGGCTCGAGGGGATCAAAAAAACTCATTTTTAAAGAGCCAATTTATGAAAATAAAATGGCTAAAAAACATATTGTTTAGTCAAGTATGGTAAAAAATAATGGTCCATATAAGACTCGGGAGGGGGGTTGAAAAACCCATTCTTAGAGAGTCAAACTATGGATATAAGATGTCTATGATCTATGAAGGATTTTCATAAGCCATTAATGGCTAAAATGGAAGAACCCATTAAGCCAAAAAATGATGAAACTCATATGGAGGATTTTATTAAGCCATTAATGGCTAAAATGAAACAACCCATTAGACCAAGAAATGATGAAACTCATATGGAGGATCCATTAATAGATAAAATAGAAAAACAACTCCATTTGTCAATGAATGATGAAAGTTATTTGGCCAAAGAATATGTTCTCAAGCCAAATATGGCTAAGAATGATAAACAATTTAATATTCATGAATTTTAATTTTTTGAAATTATTCAAAATGTCAAGTTGTTTGAATTTATAAGGCCATCTTGTATTACGGTTCTTAGTGTTCAAAATCCTTTTTGGATTTGTGGTTCACATCAAAATTTAATTTTGATGAAATGGCTAATAAAAAATAATCTTTAAGCATTGTTTTGATAAATTTGATGCAGTTAAGAACAACTTAGCCATTTAAAATGTTGAACTTGGTTAGGAAAAGCCTATGTATTTAAATTAATGGTTGAAAATGGTTTATCTTTTTAAATTGATGGCCAATTTTTTTTTTAAGACACAAAAGACACAAAATAATGACAGTATGTATGCTTCGGTTATAGTCAAACAATGACTCTTGCATTCAACCGACAAAATTGTGAACATTTGGTCCTATTATATCATTCGAAACACTTTGTTGATATTATTCGAAACGCTTTGTTACTTAAATTAGTCATGTGCTTGGTTCGGCCTTTTAAAAACTCAAGTAAACATCATTTTTAATAGTCACGGGGGTGATGTTGGCACCATAAATCTGTAATTTTTTTATTTATTATTTATATAATTGCATGACATATGGCACCCTCCTACTTATTTGAAGGTTATGAGAAGTTATGAAATGTGAAAAGATAATGGAGAACAAAGTAGAGAACATGGAGTATGAAGTAGAGGTTGAAAGAAATTATGGAAGATCATGGAGTATGAAATAAAGGAGGTGGAAGATAGTTTTATGTAGTTTTTTCCTACAAATGTTTGCCTATAAATAGTCATTCATGGTTACATTGTAAAGATTGAGAACTCAAATAAAAGATAATTGATTTATATTTTTATTGTCATTTATATTTCCTACACTTTATTTTTAACACTTCTTTTTCAAAGCATAGGAATAGAGGTAATTTTATGCACTTCCTTTTCAAAGCATAGGAGTAGAGGTAATTAATTGTTACTTTGATTGTTCACTCAATCACCCCGATTATTCACTCAATAATCTTTCTCTATCTTCTTCCTTCTTCTTTTAATTTTTATTTTCTCTACACTTGGCAATTTTAAAGTTATCTTCATTGAGGCAAAAGAACCGTCAACACAATCATTTGATAATTAACTTAAATTTAATCTGTAATGATTTTTCAATCATTTCTGACACACTCGCATTTATGGTCATTTCCTTCGTAAGAAAAATAAGCTAACAAGAACACACAATTTACTTGGTGTGAACTTATTTTATGTATTTTTTAAGATCCAAATAACCCCTATGTGACAGTTCAAATTTCTATTTTAAATTTTAAATGTTTTCAAGTTGTTTCTTCTCCATCTACATTCAATTTTTTTTTCTTCAAATGATTATTGAAATCGTGTTATATTTCTACACACGTATCATATTCACCCAATTTTTAATTAAGTATAGAGCCCACAGTCCAGCAAAATAAGTGCATTGCTACCAACAATGCATTGATTTTTTTAAGTATTTTCTTTAAGTAGCATTGTTGAGTGCTTACAACGTGAGCACTAAGGATTCGTTTGGAATGTGAGTTGACATTTTGATTTTTTGACTATTTTTGTTTAGAGTTAAAATGTCTTGTTTGGAATGAGTTTTTTTTAATTTTTGTGAGAGAAAAAAATAAAATTATTATGAATTAAATGTAATATTTTATCTTATTTAACTAAAATAACTTATTTTATCCCATATAACTATTTTAATCCAAATGAGCATCGCAAAGCGGGCTTTAAGACTTAAATAGTAGTTGAAAAATTGCATGGATAAGTGATGAATTATATATGGTAAAATGCAGCTGATGTCCCAGTCCCACTAGTTCCCCACTTGGAGCTCCAATGATTATCAATAATAGAAATTGAGACAGTATGACAGCAGGAATATGCCAAAGCAGCTAGAAATTAGTTGTTGTTGGTTTTATTTTTTTTTAATGAAAATAGATGTGTAGATAGGTTACTTAACACATTCGCTAAGAAATATTATCTCTTAATACCCACAGACATTTACTGAAACCAACACTGCACCTATATCAAGACTGAAGCTAATTATCCAGCGTATTTTGAGCATTAAGAAATAAGTGTAACTCCAATAATCCGCTATGGAAGAGACTTGAACTTAGACGTTGAATGAAATAGACAAATTCCTTACCACTGAACTAATAGATTATTGGTTACAAATTAGTAGGTTTATACTATGGTTTTTATTTTTATGTTTTCTTTTCATTTAATCAAATAAATGTGGAATATTTGTTTACTTGCAGCAGCTGTCTTATATAACCTGTTACAGTTCCAAATTTGCAACTGTTTAGTCCTTATTATTATTATTATTATTATTTTAAATATTTGGGAAGTTTACTGTGTATTTGGTAACGTTTACGTTTTCAGTATATATTTATAAAAAATTTATAAACTGGTTTTTGTTTATTTTTAGAAAAACATAAACTACAATCGCGTTTGGTAATTGACAAAATGTTTAAAAAAATTTAAAAATATAAAAAAAGAGTAAGAAATGACAAGTGGCGGCGGAAGACGGTGGTGGAAAGTGGTGACGGTAGATGGTGGGTAGCTGGTGGTGGTGGGTGGGTGGGTGACGGTGGCGGGTGGTGGGTGGTAGCGAGTGGGTGGTGGTGGCAGGTGGGTGGCGGATGGCGGTAGCGGATGGTGGTGGTGGGCGGGTGGTGGGTGGTGGTGGTGGCCGGTGGGTGGCAGATGGTGGTGGGTGGTGGGTGGTAATGGTGGGTGGGTGGGTGACGGTGGCGAGTGGTAGCAAGTGGGGGGTGGTGGTGGTGGCGGCGGCAGCGGCGGCGAGTGGTGGGTAGTGGTGGCAGGTGGTGACAGGTGGTGGATGGTGGTGGGTGGTGACGGGTGGTGGTGGTGGTGGTGGTGGGCGGGTGGGTAGGTAACGGTGGCGAGTGATAGGTGGTAGCGAGTGGGTGGTGGTGGTAGTGGTGGTGGGTGGTGGCGGGTGGGTGCTGGTGGCGGGTGGGTGGCAGGTGGCTGGTGCTTGGTGGTGGTGGGTGGCTGGTGGTAGCAGGTTGGTGATGAGTGGTGGTGGCAAGTAGGTGGCGGGTGGTAGTGGCGGGCGGTGGATGGTAGTGGCGGGTGGATGGCAGGTAAGTGGTGGGTGGTGGTGGTGCTGGTGGTGCTGGTGAGGGGTGGATGGTGGTGGCGAGTGGGTGGTGGTTGGTGGTGGCGGAAGACGGTGGTGGAAAATAGTACCGGGTGGTGGCAGATGGGTGGTGGTGAGTGGGTGGGTGGCAAGTGGGTGGTGGTGAGTGGGTGGATGGTGGCGGGTGGTGGGTGGTGGTGGCAGGAGGGTGGTAAGTGGTGGTGGCAGGTGGTGGTGGGGGATGGGTGGTGGTGGCGGAAGACGGTGGTGGAAAATGGTGGTAGGTGGTGGCTAGTGTTGGGTGGTAAAAAATAAATAAATAAATAAAATAAAAACTGAAAACTCAAAATAAAAACACATTTTTTGTGTTTTTATTTTTTGGCCAAATTTATAAATTGAGACCACTGATTTATAAATCAAAAATTTTACCAAACAAATTTTTATTTAATTTTTTAAAATTTTTATAAATATAAATAGAAAATATAAAACGTAAGTATTATCAAATAACACCTTAGTGATTACCAAATTTGTCCCTATCTATTTTTAAAAAGCAGATGCACATTTACTTTTCTTTTAGACATAAACACAAGTTTGGGCTTTGATGAAGGTTAATGCTTGAAAAATGTTCTCGAATAAATCTTTTTTTTGAAGACGCCCAGACTAAAAAAGCAAAAGCTGGTTCAATAATTTATGGGCATGGGCCCAGAGTTGGAGTGAGGAGCAAGAGTCTAAAGATTGGTCAAACAGAAAGGGGTGTGAGTGTGTGACATGTCATTTATGTTCTCCATTTTCTCTTCCTACCGAGGGCGGCCTAGGAAATAGAGGCCCATATTAAGGCTCCAAATTGTGCTAACCCACTTACCCATTATGGGCTGGAATTTGTTACAAGCCTCGTATGTCCGTGACGCCCAAACTTAACCGCCTTATATCACCTCAAAAAAAACAAAAAAACAAAAAAACTGCTCACTCTAGAAGTATGTAATGAGAGAACCCACGCGTTCCCTCCACACGAACCCCTCATTGTAGAAGCATAAGAGAAGTTAGGGGTGGGTAATGCTATATTTGAATCGCTCAATCCGTATATAAATAGATAATTTTTTAAATATAATGTAGATGAGTGTAATTTAAAATATGATAAATTTACAGGTTATGAGCGGATCGTAGGTTAAACTCGTAACTCACAAAAACTGTCCGCACTTTAATAATAATAATAATAATTATTATTATTATTTATATACCAACTTTTTAAGTTTAATAAAAGAACCATTATGTTCTCTATAACACTAGGATCTTTATTTTTAAATATTTCTCAACTTTCTTAATGCCGTAGAATTATTAAGTCCTAAACTTGGTTTTTTATATGAATTTCATTGGTGACTCACTTATCCACTTTTTCCTAATAAAATTTTCCTTCTGGTGGTCGATAGAACTTCTAGTTTGATTATTAATTACTGAACTGGCAATTCTAATTGAATACAACCTTTAATGCATTGATATACATTTTTTAATGCATTGATATACATCTTTATTTTGGGTACTTTCATTTAATGCATTGATATTCAATTTTTATTTGTAAACTCATCAGAAAATTGTTGTCAAGTGATTACAAATATATAAAATGAATCTGATGCCTAAATTCGACGGAAAAAAAAAAATCAAAAATTAATTTTTAAAGAAAAAAGTGTAAACCGCAAACTGCCCGCACATCTACAAACCCTATCCACACAAACCGCACTGCGGCGGTTGCAGGTTAATTTTTTTCCAAACCGCATAGATACGGACGGATTAAAATCGAATCACAAACCGCACGAAACCAATCCACGAACATCCCAAAGAGAACCTCCGTATCTTATCCCTTCGCAACTCTTTATATTTTTATGGATTTTAATTTAGATTTTTATTAATGATTTAAACTATTTATCTCATAATTTTTACAACAAAATTTATTTGTACAAAAAATTATAAATACAAAAATAAATTATATTTTATTTTATAAAATGAATAATAAATATAATTAAATTTAAATCATTTATTTTATAAAACAAAATGTGATTTATTCTCATATTTATAATTGTCTAATAAAACTAATTTTTTACACAAATAACCTTCATTGGGGGCCTTACGATATAGATGGTTCAGATCATCCATGTGAGTCTAAATTTAAACCCATAAAAAAAATATTAAAAAATATAAAGAAATAAAGTATGGAGAAAAACTTATCCCAAAAAAAAAAGAGGAAAATTTCGTTATACACACACCTTATATCATATGCGCATTTAGTTAAATATTTTTTTAAATTATAACTATAACTAATTTTCTCTTTATTTATGATATTATTTTAAAATATTTAATTATAACTGATAATTTTTTTTTTTTTAAGTTATGATTTAAAAAGTAAAAAACTATTTCATTTTCTTATATAATTATAAAATACATATATACCATAATCTTTCCCGTAAGAGAAGAGATGTTGGCGACATCACGGGTTGAACCGCTTGTCTTGCCCGGTCCACCACTCAGGCAAATTCGTAATTCTAGAATCTCCAACATCACCCTGATTCGATCATCATCATCAGCAGCAGCAGCAGAGGCCATGGAGGAGCAGCAGAGGCAGCGAGTGGTGGTTTGCGGCGGCGGAGTAATCGGAGTCTGCACTGCCTACTTCTTAGCCAAGAAAGGCGCCGCCGTAACCCTCGTTGAGAAATCATCTATAGCCTGCGCCGCCTCCGGCAAAGCCGGCGGCTTCCTCGCCATCGACTGGTGCGACGGTGGGCCGCTCTCTTCCCTCGCCCGCGCCAGCTTCAATCTCCACCGTTCCCTCGCCCAAGACCTCGACGGCCCCCAATCCTACGGCTACCGCCCCCTCACCACCCTCAGCCTCACCATCACCGAATCCCAAACACCCCACCCCCAAAACCCTACCCAATCTCTACCTTCTTGGGTCGACGGTCCAGCCCGAAACCCTAGAACCATCGGGACCACCAACACCACGGCCCAAGTTCACCCCGAGCTATTCACTCGAACGCTACTGACGAAGGCGGTGGAGGAGCATGGAGTTGAGGTGGTGATCGGGAAATTGGAGAGCGTGGCGGTGGAGGGAGGCGGAGTGAGGGCAGCGTTGCTGGAGGGAGGTCGTGAAATTGTTGCCGATGCGGTGGTTTTGGCACTTGGGCCGTGGTCTGGTAAATTGTCAATTCTGTCATCGATTTTCAGAGTGTATGGGCTGAAGGCGCATAGTATAGTACTGGAGCCTAAAGAACCTGGTGCGATTTCGCCTCATGCTCTGTTTCTCACTTACTATGCGGCCCAGGGAGGGAAGCCTATGGATCCTGAAGTCTACCCTCGTCCCACTGGTATGTTTACTGACCATATGTTTTGGATTATATTTATTATTAGTCTTAATTGTTTGGTTGCTGAGAAAATGTGGGGAAATTGGTAAGAAAAATGTATGCTCAAGTTATATGTTTCTTTGTTTCTGTGAAAATCTGAGTAAAAAAACGACATTTAGGCCTAGAAACAGTATCTTATGTTAACCAAAGAAATAAAGGAAAATTGTAACTAGTTGATGTGGTTTCAAAATTTTCTTAAACCAAACACTTGATGCTCTTAAACCAAACACTGTTTAGGCCTAGAAGCATATTGTCTTTTGTTAACCAAGGAAATAGAGGAAAAAAACTTCAACCTAGCAAATTGTGCAATCGGACTTCATAGCTATGAAATTGTATCGAGTCATTGTAAATATGCTTTCAAAAATTTCTTGGCAACCAAACGCTTGATGAGCACTCTAGTTATCTGGATCAAGAAAATCTTGAATGCAAAGCTATGATTCTCTTATTTGATTGGTCAAATTGATAGGGGAGGTGTACATATGCGGAATGTCAGCTCAAGTTGAGGTACCGGATGATCCGGAACAGGTGATAGGGAACCCTGAATCAATCGCAGTGCTTAAGAGAGTTGCAAGGACCGTGTCAAGCCATTTAGGGGAAGGGGAAGCTACAGTGAAAGCGGAGCAAGCTTGCTTCTTGCCATGCACTGATGATAGTGTGCCAGTAATTGGGGAGCTTCCGGGAGTGAAGGGATGTTATGTGGCAACCGGGCACAATTGTTGGGGCATTCTAAATGGTCCAGCTACTGGGGCTGCCGTTGCAGAGCTTGTGGTTGACGGTTGTTCTAGTATTGTTGATCTCAGTCCGTTTAGTCCAGCCAGATTTATGGGTGGTAGGAAAAGAGGGATGTAACTTTTGCACACGTGAATTAGTTTTAGTGACGAGAAAATGTAGACTTTGATGCTGAATAAAGGAAAAGAGTGATGTAACTTTTGCACAGATGAATTAGCTTCAGTGTTGAGAAAATGTAGAATTGGATGTTCAATAAAAGATTCGATTTTTTTCTCCATCTGAAGTAGTGCTAGTTCCTCTGCAATAAAAGTTTGGAATTGTTGGCCAACATATATTTGGTAGGGACTCATTGTGGTGTTATAATTAGTGCCAAGAAAATGAGATTTTGGTTTTGGGATTTATTTAGCAGAATGATTTGATTTTGATTTCATGATTCTTAAAAGCTGGTGAATCACAAACTCGCTAGCAGTCCTGCTGAACTAGTTGTTTGGTGGCTGCTAAAACAGAATTTCGCTGAGCGCATAACAGACGCTGGACTGGATGTTGTGTTGGGTTGAGCTGTTATTTCAAGTTTCAGAAGGCATTATCTTGGGGAAAAGGTAGTCACGAGTGATGTAAGTACTTAAAGCTAGCAGATGTAAAATTGATCTTTGCTTGAAAGAAGAGAGCTAGGATATACTCCACAGAAACTAAGGTTTGATATTGTTTCATTTTTAATAATTTTGTTTTCCTTCTTCCATTTTCGTGTTCTTGGAAATAAAAATGAAAACAATCCCTAGTTTTCATTTTCGTGCGAAATCAAATTTTCAAAATTTATAAAAACAACTTTAAATTGTTTAATAAAAGGGTGGCATTTTTAGAATTTTTTTTTTTTTTTTTTTTTGAAAACAGGTTGTTAAATAAGTTTTTCGTGTGAGATTTTATTTTATTTTTAAGGACAAAAAACAAAAGCAATACCAAAAATGTGCCATCTCTCTCTGTTCTGTTGGCAATAAAGAGAGTTGAAAGCCCAGAGCGGTGATGCTGGTAAAGGACAAAGTAAAGCTTCTAAGAAGAAGCAAATCCAACTGATGATCTTGAACCATATGACTTCAAAATTGGAAGGAGAGAAAAAGTGAACCTTCGGTGCAACGCTGCTCCTCTGATTCTTAAGTTAAGCATATACTAGTTTTGATGACAATCTTTGAGCATTCAAGAATAGGGACGGAGAGTGAGATTTTAGATAGAGAGTCAGGGTTTTATGTATTGCTTAGTTGGTGCCTTTCCTCTGCTTCTGGCTTTTTATAGAAACAACATTACAAACATATCCTTATCAACTCAAAATTTATCTAGAAAAAGTAATTAATAGCTCGAATTTACTTCATATGTGAATTTCACACTTCATCAGTTCAATATTCACCACACAAACACATTCAAGGTAAATTCGGGGTCTGTAAGGGTGGGTTTAGGGTGGGTTTCCAAGCAATTTTCTTTTTATAGGGGGTCTCTTATAAATGCCCCCCTTAGTAATTGTGTTAAAAGATTTGCCACAAAATCCGATTTCCATCCTATGGCTGCAGCGGCAGCCAATTGAGCCTCACAATGTTAACTTTTAGAGAGCTTTGAACTCTTCTTTTTTCTTCCTCCCCTTTGAATCATCATAACCCACGGGCTGGGCTTTGTAAGTCTAGTATTGGACGATGCTGCTGGACTGAAACAAAAAGTGTTTTGAAGTCTCATATCGCGTGTGCGCGTAAAACAACTACACAAAAATATCCTAGGCAGCTAGTTAGTAAATTTTAGTAATCCAGCCAGACTTGAATCCAACTAATCTCGGCTCGAGTAAGCTTGTGAACACAAAAATAGATAATTTAATTTTTATTTTTACTAATATATCAATTATATATTATTTTTTTGATTATGTTTAGTGTTTGTGAAAGTTTACATATTTAATTAATGAAATTTATTAATAATATGAGCATTCTCTTATATTTTGTTTATAATCTTCTTCTTTTATTTTATTTTATTTTATTTATTTTGAGCTTGGCGGGGCTTATTTATGTAATGAGTTGATTTTGAGTTGTGTGCAATTCTACCCATGACCAAAAGACGACAAAGAAAAAGAATAACATTAAGTATATTAAAGGCAAAAACAAGAAAGAAAAACAAAAAAGAGGGAAAGGAACCCAAATAATAATAATAATAATGAGGCAAGAGCCAGAGTGTATAAAATTTGATAGGGAGAATGAAAAGGGCATTCTCACATGACAGAGGGATGGGGTTCGAGTCCATGGGCAATAAAACAGGTTAGGCCGTTGCCTATTCTCTTTACTCTGCATGCTCTAACATATAATCACAACAATATCAAAAAATAATCGATGAGACAAATATATATAAATATTTGTGAATTAAAATTAAATAATATGAGATGTAACAGTCCATATATCAGAAAATAGCAAAACATTTTGAAATTGTGAAAAAATGGCAACAGATATATTGGATTTTGCCAATGTGTTGGTTTTGTTGGATGTTTGAAATTTTCGGGAAAAAAAATCGTGATTTTCATCCTTGTGAGATGACCACGTAAACAGTCACAGACTAGACCAACAAATGAACCCTAGAGACATACACCCCCAAAAAAAAATTGAGGTAAGATGGTTGGGAGACATTGCAGCACTATGATGGTTGAAAACTTAACACAAGAGAGGCTTAACAGCAACAATGGGAGCGGAAATTCTACGTATCTCATGTGGTTGAGATAACATAATTTTATGAATTTATTCATCAATTGACATATAATAAAAAATAAAATCAAAGTTTAATGTGAAGGAACAATTAGTAACTTCGACTAAACATAAAGTAGCTCCTCAAATTTTATTTTTATTGCACGTCAATTAATGAATAAAATGATATATATATTACATCATTTTGACCATATAATGTACCTGCTACCTAAAATATTTTGAGGTTATGTTTTCATCAGCAGCATTGAGAAGGTTGTGAGCTTGGCTTGGTCCAAATGGAACGATATCAGTGTAGTAGTACTACTTGACTATGGCTTTATTTGAGAAATAGCTTTTGACGTTGAACTAGTGATAAACAACACCATCTGTCTAAGCAACAAGGAAATAATATTTGAGAAATAGCTAAAATAGTTAAAAATAGACACACACACACACACACACAAATTATTTTAAAAAGTTAATACTTACAATTTTTTACATGTCTTTTTTTTTGTAAAATTAATAAAAAATTCACTTTCAGAAAGGAATCAATGCTAATTAAGTATGTTTGGCATGCATTAAAAAATTGTATTTTTTTATATACACACACTTATTTAGGACACATCAATCAATATCTCTTCTCTCATTTTCTATCAATTTTCTCTACTTTACTTTACATTTTTTTTTATTTATAAAAAATTAAAAAATACACTTATTTAAAACATTCCAAATCACTCCTAAATCTTTATGACATAATAATAACTATTATTATGTATTCATCGATTCGTCATTGGAAATAAATACGTATGCCGTGGAGGATACGTCATTCAATCTCCCATTGTATTATGCCGGTGTCACTGCTGTCCAAAGTCCATTAATGGAAGCGTCAAATCTCGTTGGTTGAAGATTCTAAGCTCATGAAATGAGACCCCTTTTATTTTTTTGAAGTTGTGGACTATTATGGGCCATTATACCATCTCTAATGGTTCATTAATTCTTTTATTAAGATTTTATTTGGTATAACTTAAAAAATTTAAAAAGTTAAAAAATTATTATCTTATTTAAGTCACATCATCTTATTTAAGTCACATTACCTCTC
Organism: Camellia sinensis; assembly: GCF_055761805.1. Taxonomy (NCBI): domain Eukaryota; kingdom Viridiplantae; phylum Streptophyta; class Magnoliopsida; order Ericales; family Theaceae; genus Camellia; species Camellia sinensis. The sequence goes on from NC_138961.1 coordinate 218,120,939, forward strand.
TACTACATCAGTTCAAATCCAACCAATACCCAATTCATATTTCATAAAAAGTCAAAAAGTACACTTATTTAGATCATCCCAAACAATCCTTAAATTTAAATTTAGTAAAAAAATAAAATATTTTTCTTATTTCAATGATTTCTTCAGATTAGTATCAAATCAAGGATATTAAAAAAATTTCACTAAATTGAAGATGCCTAGAGCTTTCATCAAATCACTATTTATAGTCGTTGGGTTTTCACCACCGACTGTCTCCCCAGATGACCACCTCTAGATAAAAATTTATGAAAAAAATACACTGGTCAATTTATCGACCGGACATCCGCCCGGTCGTTCGTCCGATCAATCGGTGTTTTGATGAAAGGTCAAACTCCTCCGTTGAAGAACTTGATATTAAATGAAGTTCTTACTCAAATTTGATCAAAAAAATGATGAACCGTTGAAGATATCCTTACAGTGCAATAGTGTCAGATAAAAAGAATTATATATTAAAAAATATATATAATTATAATTATAATTATTAATATTTAGAATAATGTTACGTATCATAAAAGAATATTATGAAAAGCTTTCATCAAAATAATTCAAAAGTAATTACATAACATATAATAAAATACTATAAACTATCCAATGGTAAAGAATTTTTATGAAGATTTTCATGATTCTTAATATTATTATAATAGTTATTATTTTTTGTAATTAATTTTTTTTTATTTTCACTGTACAATTATTTCTCATGTTTGTTTGGCCTATCAGAGGAGGAGATTGTTAAATCCAACCGGGGCAATTAGGTCTTAACTTTTGATTGCTAGGCCGTGTTTATTTGGCCTCTCAGAAGAATAGATTAGTTGAACAATATGTGGGGTTATGCTAAAAGATTATTTTGTTCTCTTTTTATAAAAAAAACAACAAAGTCATATTTATATAATGAGGATTTTTATGTAATTTTATAAATTTAATCATAATTAATTAATACCATCATACTAGTAAACAAATAAACACTTTATCTTATATCTCTAATTTAATATCATCATACTAGTAGTCCCTTCATTCGATCTCACTATACTCATAATCTCACCGAAGTTAATCTGTTAAACAAACATAGCCTTAAGTCCCAAAGTTTTTGGGTCAGGCTTCTAGCTCTCATTTTTTGCACCAAATTTGCAACCAGCCTCCTTTGAGGGTTATTTTTTTCTTTCCCCAAATGCAAGTGTTTTTTTTTTTTTTTTTTTCACAAATTCAAATAATTTTAAAATTGTTTTCTAAGCACAAGTAATTTTTTAAAAGAAAATAACTTTAAGGTTGGAATTGTGCTTTCAATTCACAAGAAATCAGTTGGTAGGTCGCATTATCAAAACACAACTTCAATAAACTCATGTTTTCTAATTTTGAAGTGGTGTTTTGAAAGTTTTTATCTCATGAAAATACCCGAATTTGATAAATAAGTTTAAAATTGTTGAAATTTAAAGATTGAGGTACACCCTTGTCTGGCTTTAGCGTGTATGTTATTTTTTTTTTTTTTCTTCCGTATTTTACAACATTTTGTTGCTCTAAAAAAAATTGTGTTTTTTTTTTTTTTTAATTGTTGAAATTCAAAAGAGTTGTCATTCTCAAGAGGAACTGACTTCTTCTATACGGGGTACTTTGGGTATATATAATGAGAAGCACTTTCAACAGAAGAGATCATACTTTCATTCATATATTAGATCATATTATTTAGACCATCTCCAACGCTTCAGCAAACCTGATATCAAATTCAAAATTTGATGAAAAAGTCACTTTTTTGAGCTCCAACGGTTTCACCAAATCGATATCAAATCCAGAATTCAGCAAATCTTGTACCAAAATGAGAACAGACGAAGCATTTTACCAAATCACTGTTCCTAACCGTTGGGAGAGACCAACCGGTCAACCAGCCGGTTGCCCGGCCTGTTGACCAACCGGTTGACCGCCTAAAGGTTCAAACGGTTCGAAGAAAAAGGTTCAAACAGTAAAAAAAAAAAAAAAAAAAAAAAATTTTGCCTAACCGGTCGACCAGCCGGTCGACCACTAAAAGGTTCAAATAGTTCAAAAAAAAAAAAAAAAAAAATTTCGCTTAACCGGTCGACCAGCCGGTCGACCGGCCGGTCGACCAACCGGTTGCCCCTGGTACAAATTTGATGAAAGTACACCGTTGGAGCGAGTGGTATCAAATTGATAAAATGAGTCATTTTTTACTCAAATTTAGTGAAAAATCTGAATAACCGTTGGAGATGCTCTTGCACACAAGTTCGTGACTTCGACAACAAGTTTGTACTTCAATTCTATCAACAGAACTCGAGACAAAACTACCAGATTATTGAATCCCTTCTTGTAACTCGGATGACTTTCATTTTTCCAAGTCTCGTTTTTAGGGAAAATGTTTGATCCTCATAAAAAGTCTACTTTAATTTAAGCTTATTTTGGGAAGTGTTTTTTTTTTTTTTTTTTGATTTATTAGTTTATTATGGAAAACCAAAACGTGTAAAAAAATGAAAACATAATATGATCTAAATAAGCCAATAAGATAATAAGTTAGCTTTTCTTTTTCTTTTTTTTTTGCCTTTCCAAAGGAGGCCTTAATCTATGATTACATGAAATATTACGCGTTAATTTTTAATTTGTAACAAATTTAATCATATAATATTTAATTTTCTTATCATGTTATTGTAGGTGAATTTAAAAGTATAAATTATGAGGATCTAACATTTAGGTACTGTTGGGAGTAAATCTACAAACACAAAATAAAACATCACAAAATGGAAAAAGTTTAATAAATCTAGAGGCCTTAACATTACTTCTAAATTTATCCACATTAACGTGGTAGGGGTTAGGTATTAAGAAAAATGCTTGGGAGCACTAATTAGTGCTCCCACTAATTAGGTGGCAGTGGGTCCCGCCATTAATGATGTGATGTTTTGGTCTTGGAGTTGTGTTTTTTTTTTTTTTTACTTTTTTAATGCATTAGTGCTATTAGTGGGGATGTTTTTAGTGGGATGAATCATTGTTGAGGTATTAATTGGTTGATTCTTAAATAAATTAATGACTGATATGTAATATTTCACATTATTAAAGATCAATTTAGGGGTAATGTTTTATGAGTCTAAAGTATTTTTTATATAATATTTGAAGAATTTCTTTGAGAGTTAGTTAAAAATTAGTTTATTAGTTAAAAATACACTTATAAAAAATTAGCTTATCTAGCATATTTCTAATTTTTTAACTTTTTAAATAATTTTTTTAGGGTGGTTAAACTAGATTTTTTGACCAAAACTAAATTTAGGCCAAGTTTGGGAAGACTAAATAAGTGTACTTTTTGTCTTTTTAGACTAAAAAGTTGAGGTTGAAAATATGAATGTTTGGGTTAACTTTTTGACTTTTTATGGAAAAATGTGTAATAAAAAATTGTAAAAATTGATTTGTAGGAGAAAATTAGAATTGGGAGTTGTGCAGCCGTAATTGTTGACTTTTGGTGAATAGTGATAACTTTTTAACTTTTTGAGTAACTTTTTAACTTTTTAGCTTTTTGGGGTGTTCCCAAACTTGGCCTTACTTAAATGAGCTAATGTTTTCTTGCAAAATAGATTTTTTTAACCAATAAACTAATTTTTTAACCAGAGTCAAATGGAGCTTAAGAAGCATCGAGCTTATATTCATTTGCTGAATTTTTTTATTATTTTCAGTAAAAATAAGTCATATCATGCTGACTTTTTTTTTTTTTTTAATTCACCCAAAAATGCTGACATTTTTCAAAATATTTTTATGTGATGATAGTTAGGCCAAGTTTGGCTACAAAGAAAAAAGTGCACTTATTTCATCTTTTTATCTTTTTTGGGTCACATCAATCAACATCTCCTCTCTACTTTTTCTACACATAATACAAAAAAAAATCAAAAAATACACTTATTTAGTCTTTCCAAACTAGGCCTTAATGTCCAACATGATCACTAAAACAACTTCACCAGTCAAGAAAGCTTTATTTTTCTATCTTAAATCATTTATAATCATTGACTATGTCTAATTTTTTTAAAAAATATTTAACAGCAATCTCTCATAATTCAATGATTGTTGGTAATTTAAAACAATGAAACAGAGGGATGAATACATTTATCAAAGTTGAGAGCCAAAAATGCATTAAAATTGAAAATTCTTAAAACTCTTGATTTATAGTTATGAATCAATTTTAAACAATGAATAGTAATCCCAATCAAACAATCAACAACAAATCGACACAACGACTTAACGTGAAAAAAATCATAATTGGAGCACCTTTAATTGTGATAAAAAAAATTCACAGACCAAAGTCATAAAATAATTCACTAAGAAGACAAATCCAATTGTGATAAAAAAAAATCATAAACCAAAGTTACAAAACAATCCATTAAGAAGACAAAAATGAATTACACATGAGAACTCTCAATTACCTAACGAATTCACGCCGGAATTGAACCAAATCCGATGTTCCTTTTCCACCACGGTCTTCACCTCGGAATTGTTTTGCCCAACATTGAATCTACAATGCCAATATTGAATCCACGACGATGAGCCACTCTGGAATCCACCAATGAACACTTCTCTCTTTTTGCGAATAAAAGAACAAAACCAACTCTTGATGTTTGTCAATATGTAGTTCGTTGATCAATCAATTGCCTTCTATATATCAAAGAAACTCATATGTAAACACCCTTCAATATAAAACACTTTATTTTCTCTTCCTTTTTAAGAATCTGGACGGCTTCAACCGTAAAACGAGCAAATGACGAACTTTATACTAAACAAAACCGCGAAAATCGATCAAGCAACCATTTTACTGCTTGAGTGGTGACTAAAGGCAGTGCTCACATATAGGCCAACCGCTGGAACACAACATCTACCGCTCAAATGGTGAAACATCTTTCCTAAAAGTTCAGGACACATGCAAATATACTAGATGAACCATGCTTAGTCAGCGAAGTGGCAAACAAGGAGAGTTTAAAAAAAATATGAAACGTCAGCACAAACTCCTCTACTTCGGCACAACTCGAGTTGGATTCGCATCTATATAGTTCGTTGATCAATCAATTACCTTCTATATATCAAAGAAACTCATATGTAAACACCTTTCAATATAATACACTTTATTTTCTCTTTCTTTCTAGGAATCTGGACGGTTTCAACCCTAAAACGAGCAAACGACGCACTTTATACTAAACAAAACCGCGAAAACCGATCAAGCAACCATTTTACTGCTTGAGTGGTGTGACTAAAGGCAGTGCTCACATATAGGTCAACCGCTCGAACACAACATCTACCGCTCGAATGGTGAAACATCTTTCCTAGAAGTTCAGAACACATACAAATATACTGGATGAACCATGCTTAGTCAACGAAGTGGCAAACCAGGAGAGTTTAAAAAAATACGAAATGTCAGCACAAACTCCTCTACTCCAGCACAACTCAGGTTGGATTCGCATCTATATTCTCATAACTCACAAATACAATAGAATGAATAAAAATAAAACTAAACAGAATTTTATCCAACAAGATTACAAATTATAAAAACCCAACAAAAATCTTGCTCGCTTTAGCTCGCCATTGCTTCTCCCAACTCTTCTTGGTTTCTAATAATTATCTAATTTGGAAACCTAATTAATTAACCTAAGAATCAGCAAATCACGTGGAGTTGCAGTATACTTGCAGGAGCTAAGATTAGATTTTTGTTTATTAATTTATTTTCAGATTTGAAGTAGCATTTTGTTAATTGAATAATGTTTGAGAGCCACAATTTGTGTGGCTCAAATGGCTCAAAACTGCCAAAACGACGTCGTTTTGGCATGTTTTGTGCTCAAAACGACGTCGTTTTGGCAGTTTTGAGCCATTTGAGCCACAAAAATTGTGGCTCTCTACCATTGCCCTTTGTTAATTATATAATGCACCACCCATAAAGTTAGTATTATTAAAGTAGCCATGAAGCAATGAGTTGGGGAAGCTTAGGCTTTCGATTTAACTCAAAAAGCAAACTCCATTGACCCACAAAAGCAATAGCCACTGGTTTTAAAGAAAGGGGGGGTTTATGGTACACAGCATCTAAGTATTTTACTAGGCTACAATACAGGCAGCAATTTTGTCCTTCCCAACTCTAACCTAAGAAAAAAATGAAAAATTACTGAGTGCTACTTTTCTTTTTAAGATTTATCATTGTGTCTTATTAAATTTTTTACTATGCCACTGATTTCCAAAACATAAAAACTTTGCCAACCATAGTTGCAGGCTTGCAGGAACTCAATCCCTTATTTTATCCTGCTAAGCAAAACTAAATAATGAATTAAATTAGACTATGCTAATAATATATATATATATATATATATATTATGATTTAGTGGAAAATCAAATTTAATGCGGCAGTTGGAGATTCTTGTCATGTAGAAGTTACACAGTAGTAGTCTGCTGAATTAATTACTAGCACTTGTTACTTGCTGGCTATTCATTCAGCCTATTCTTTCTTTATTATTTGCCTTTCTTTAAGGTCAAAGCTCATCTTTAGTGACGATGACGATGGGAACATCAAAAAGTTTTTAAAAATTCAATAATTGTCTACAGATTCTCAAATCACAGCTATCTAACAAAAGTAGATTTTTTTAAAAAAAAATGCAAAATAAACCCTGAAAACAACAATGCTTGAAGCAGTGCAAAATGCACAAATCACCACCTGGTATGAGTTCCACTGTAATGTGAATATGAGTTCATTTTTGCAGTGTTCTGATATTTTTATGATATTTTCTTTTTATTTAAACTGCTAAAACAAGCCATATAATTGAAAGAATGTCAACATTGGGACAGTTGTTTAAGTAACCGAATTTTTTATGCCATGAGAAAAATATTATACAAATTTCATATTTTATTCTTTTGCTCATAGATTTGACATTCAAAATTTTAATATTTAAAATAGGACAAACTAAGATAACACGATAGTTTGTGAAATTTGTATTTTTATAGCACTATTCGCCTATAACTCAAAAAAAATAAAAAAATAAATAAAAATTGATAAGGGCAGAGTTAATAGACTTCTTCCTTCTTGATGTTATCTACTGATTCAAATGGGTGTATTCTTAGAACGAATAATCATCCCCTAAATAAATAAAAAGCTAACCATTAGCTTTAGCTTTTTGTAAGTCCACTTTATAAAGTTTTGAACTCGGCAATGCATAAAAAAAATTACAAAAATTACAATGTGTAGTTGAGGTATATTTCAAATATTACCAACATCACATCCAAAATTAATTTGTCATACAACATATTTTCTAGGTACTTTTTTGTGTTCTAACTCTATAAAATTAGCATTTTTGAGAGTTCATATATAATTCCATTACTTAGCCCATCCATGCATGGACCATCATCATCACCATTCCCACCTGTAACCTCTGTCTGAGTCTCTATGACCATCTTTCTACCGAAAGCCTAAAAGTTCAATGCATGCATGGACCTTTTCTTCACTTTTAATCATACATACATACCTATATATATAGATATTGCACATTATGATAACAAATTATATGTGCATAAATTAAATATATGGAGTGAGATTTCAAGTCAAGCAAAAAATAGAGTTATTCTTTGTTTGGTTTTTTTTTTTTTTTTTTTTTTTTTTTTTTTGGATTAATTAGAAAGTAAAGAAGACTTTCCCTAATCCCGATTAGGGATGGGAAAGTGATCAATGGTCCACCAAATTAAGTAGGCTCTAGACTTTTAATCTGGATTTGTATTAATTCTATAGGGAAGATTACCAACTTTTTTTTATTATTGATTTGATTAGTATGATGAGGTAGGTAAAGCTGCCACAACCATTTTAGAAAGGAAAAAAAAAAAAAATCATAGACAAAAGTAATGAGAGGTGTGATGAAAAATGAATTGGATTCCCATGTGGTGTGCATGAAAAGGAAAGTGCTTGACTTCTTAGGGGTCCATACTTGTGGAGAGTGATGGATCAAACATCCCTCCTGATAAGGGACTCCAAAAATTTGGCATTGTAATATAAAATGAAGACAAGACTCTTAAGGCAGTATTTGTTTGGAATACATAATTAGGATTAATAGTTCAATAAAATATATAATTTTAATAATTGATTAAGGAAATTAGAATTTAAATTAATAGAGTCCACTCGGACATAATATTCCGGTTTGATAAATAGCTCAAAGGTGGTAATAATGATTAACCTTTTTTGAGTTGAGAGAGAACATTAGACCATCAAGTATCTTGTAAACCGACCATAAGTCCTACTCTAATGATCTGATCAATTTTGTTTTTTATTTATGTGTGGGGTTGTTTAGGGTGTCCTAAATAAGTGTACTTTTTGTCTTTTTGGACTAAAAAGATGAGGAAAAAAATATGAATGTTTGGGTTAACTTTTTGACTTTTTATGAAAAAATGTGTATTAAAAAATTGTATAAATAAGTGTATAGGGGAATAAAGTGATGGAATAGGCCGTACGGTTGGAAGCCTAAAGGGCAGCGCGGTAGAGGGCAGTGTAGGAGATTGATTCTTTACTTTTCGGGCATAAATTGGTCGGTTCTGTTCGGCCCATGGGGGCCCACCACGGGTCCCGTTTTACTAATCGGAACCGTTCAATGTGTAGAACTCGTCGATTACTATATGCTTGATAAAAATCACGTTGATTGGATATCGATAGCTATCTGATCGTATTAGTTTTTTTGTTAACTGTTAACTATAACACCATCCATTTTTATACAAAACTAATTTGATCATGTATTTAGCGATATCCGATAGACGTGATTTTTTACAGGCATATAATACTAGACGAGTTCTACTTATTCAACGGTTCAGATTATCAAAACGGAACCCATGGTTGGCCCCACGAGCCCAGCTCTACTATCCAATTTAGTGAATATTTTACTATAATTTCCCCCCCAGGTCACTGACTTCACCATCACGTCACTACCAATCTTGGGCCTTTTTTTATTTGTATTAATATGTGTATATTATTTTTTTAATATTTTTTTGGATAAATAGTGATAACTTTTTAACTTTTTTAGTAACTTTTTGTCTTTTGGATTTTTCAAGGGTTGCCAAACTTGGCCATCTAAATCGATAATCATAACTATAAAATTTTAAACCATCAGTTTTTTTTTTACAAATAAATATGATAAAATCATTTAACTAAAATTATTGAAAAGTGGATCCTCCTATGAAGCACGGGTGCCAGTATGGATACGGGTACAGGTACGCCGATATGCTAAAATCTAAAAAAAGTAAGGTATGGGTACGTCAAATATTTATTTATTTTTAAAATTTCTAGCTAAACATCCCACCTACAAATCAAAGTTCAAAACAATAGTTATAAAGAGAAGTTATAAAACCCAAAATAAATCAATATTCAATAATATACAAATACAATACTATACAACAATAAGTGGAAGAAGGCAAAGTTACTCAATAATTGTGTAAAGAGTTGATGGTTCCAAATTACATAAATTTTTTAAAGATGATTAAGAAGAAATAATGCCATAGACTTGCATCAAATTCCAACTTCTGAAAGCAAAAAAAATAAATAAATAAAAATAAAAAATAATTGTTGTGGAGTACCCATGGAGTATCCACCGCGTACTCATGGGTACTCAACCGTATACGGTGTACCTAATACGTATACAGCATATTCGATATGTGTGTAGCCGTACCAGTACGTGTACCTGCATCCAATAAATATTCGATACTTGTACGACAATATTTTTTAAGTACCCGTACTTCATAGGATCCTCTAATGAGTTTACAAAAACCCAATTAGCTAGCTAATGTAGTCTTTCTCTCCATATGGAGAGTCTCTATGTGGCGAGAAGCTGGACAAAACCATATATGCTCCACCTATCAATGATTGAAATTTTCTTTATGTTGAAAATGATTAACCCTAGGGTTGAACCTTTCAATATTATACCACAGTGATGAGTCAAAATCAATATAAACACCATGGCCAACCCTGTGATAGGATAATATTTTTGATCATTGTAACAATCCCCGACATGTGATTAGCCTATAATCTATGATTAAGAATGCTTAACAAGTAATTAAAGGGAAATCCTGAATTAATTGCATGTGTATTATGTTATTTGTGTTTATATCTGTTTGTCGTAGAATTATCTGTTTGAATTTTTGTTTTGATATGCGAATTGAAGGCCTCATCGGCATCCGAACACGAAATTGACTCCGTTTATTTGTTATTTAGAATTTTTAGAAGTTTATGATAGGTTTAATTGGATTTCGATTTGGAACCAAATAAATTAGATTAAATTAAATTAAGCCAAGCTTAACTAAGTCCACTAATCAAGCCTATATAAGGCTTATATACACACTAGAGCTTTCTTTGTTCATCATTTCTTGAGGAGAAAATGTGAGAGAGGGAGAGTTAGAGTGAAAGGATTGAATTTAAGAAAGCAAGGAGGAATTGCTAAAGAATTAAGGGGAAATTGGAGAAATTAAGCAAGAACTCACTAAAATTCAAGAAACTGAGAACCTTAGGTAAAAAAATCAATCTTTAAGCTTTGTGTTTAACTTATTCAATGCATGAATTCAAGAGAAGTAAGTAGATTAACATGAGAATTAAACTAGAATTGGAGAATTGTAACTCAATTCTTATATGCATGCACATTTCTTAGCATACTGGGTTGTTTTCAAGAGAATTCCCACTTGCATGGTCTTATCTTGGTTTTGTTATAAGAATTCAACATGTTTTTGAGCTAAACATCTCATTTGATCATGTTTTGGAAGGTTTGAGTTCATAACAATTCATGCATGTTATGTTTTGAAAATTTCAAGTTTTGTTTTGTACAATTGGCAAAGCTTTTGGGCTTGATTTTGCGAAATGGTTTGTAATCCATCATGTACTTTGAGTTTCTCAATGTTTTCTTAAGTTTTGACCCAAAAGAATGTGCTTTGATGCTTTGGAATTGAAGTCTGGAGCTTAGAGAGCAATCTGAAAATTCTAAAATTCGCACTCTTCGCTCGAGCTGTGAAGTATGTGCTCGAGCTTAGAATGCGAGCTCCTAGTACTTTTGTAGAGTTTGGGGTTTGGCTCAAGCGGCAGAACCTGCACTCGAGCGACCACCCTTATTTTTTATTCTTCGCTTGAGCGTAGGAAGTTGCGCTCGAACGTAAAATGAGAGGTCCCAGAAGTTTTGCAGAATTTTGCAAACTGCTCAAGCGTAGGAAGTTGTGCTCGAGCGAAGACCCTGTTTACTTAGTCTTTGGCTCAAGCGACTGTTGAGTGACCATCGAGCGTAAAAATCATGCAACCAGTACTTTTACAGACCTTGCAGACTGCTCGAGCGATGCAAAGAATACGAGCTCCCAGTACTTTTGCAGAGTTTGGGGATTGGTTCAAGCGGCAGAACCTGCGCTCCAGCAACCACCCTTATTTTTTATTCTTCACTCGAGCGTAAAATGAGATCTCCCAGAAGTTTTACATAATTTTACAGACCGCTCAAGCGTAGGAAGTTGTGCTCGAGCGAAGACCCTATTTACTTAGTCTTTGGCTCAAGTGACTGTTGAGTGACCGTCGAGCATAAAAATCATGCACCCAGTACTTTTGCAGACCTTGCAGACTACTCGAGCGACCGAAGTTGCGCTCGAGTGGACTGTCCTATTTTTGAAATTTTGATTAAGTGTTTCAAGTTACATTTTAGCATCCCCATTGCATCTTAGGCATTCCTAAGCCTTAATGAAAACATAATAATGAGGATAAGGATTAGAAACACACCAAGATAGAAATAAATAAGTTAAGTATTTTTCGAGCGTGTGTTTCAATGTGTATCTGTTATATGTTTGTGTAGGTCATGCGCTATAGGCTGTCTGATCCGTCTGTTCTGACTGTTCTACTATTGGAGCTATCTGTGAGTAATAACTGTGTAAATTTATGTTTGACTTTAATTATTTTATGATGTTATGAAATGATCGGTTTTTCTGAAATGCTATTTCCTGTATGGGTGAATGATCGTCCAAATTTTTGAAATATATTCATGACATCCTTAGCATCATGTGATATCTATTATCTGCTCTATATACGTCTCATATAATCATGAGTCAACTGAACGTCTCATGTAATCATGAGTCAACTGTTCATCCCATGTGATCATGGGTCAACTGTTATAGATCCTTATGAACGTCTCTGTGCACATGGGTTAACTGTTTACTAAGGCTAAGTAAGGAATTCCTGAAATCCGTAATTCGATCCGGTAGGTTTGGATTGATTTTTTGAATCCTCGGTTCGGTTCCGGATTGAAAAATTAAAATCTGTAGTCCACTGATCGGTTCCAGGTTGAACCCCATGGTTCTAGATTGAAACCGATCCGGACCGTATACAAATAGCCTATATTTATATTATACACCCTCTTACATAATATTTTCTCATATTCCATATAAAACCTAAACCCAAACCTAAACTCACGTTGTATCTTCTTTTATTGCTTTTGTTTATTGATTTTTAGTTTTAGTTTTAATTTGTAATGGTCTAAATACTTATGGGGGAACTAGTTTTCTTATGATTATTTAAATTCTAGAACAGTATGTTACAATTATGGAAAGACATGTTGCTATTGTGAAACTAATATGATGTTATGTTTTTATGAAATTAAAATGTTCTATATTTTTTTTGTTATTTAATTATGTGAATCTGTGGTCCTACACCGATCCAATCCGTGTTTAAATGAATTGGTTTGGATTGGTTCCACGATTTAAATGGGTTGGATTGGTTCCAATTTTTCAGGAACTATAGATAACGAATTAGTCCTAGTTTTACTCCAATCCGAACTATGCTCACCCCTACTGTTTACGTCCCATATAAATGGGTCAACTGTTCTATTATCACTAACGGATGTACCATGTATGATTATCTGTGAACTCTGAATATGAATCTGTTTCTAAATCTGAATTCTGATTTTATGCCCCATATAAATGAGTCAACTATTCTATTAGCGCTAATGGATATACCATGTATGATTATCTGTGAACTTTGAATATGAATCGGTTTCTGAATCTGAATTCCGATTTCTGAATCTATTATGGACATCATTCATTAAACCTTTATTGTGTTATTATTTACTAGGCTCCAGCTCACTGAATTATTTATGTATGTAGGTGACCAAGTGCTAATTAGGCTCAACAATGATTACTTGAAAACCTCTCTATCAGCCAACCTTTGTGCCTCCCGAGGAGGTTTCCGTTTTGAGAAGTGATCAAGTTTGAGACTTTCATTTTCTTTTGTCTTGTCTGAACAAGTTTCTGTTTTGTTTGTGTATTAGGCGAAGACCCAGTTTGGTTTATCTTTATATGAAATGATGTCATAATGATATTAATTAAGTTTTGTATTTTCTGCCCCATGTATGTCTGCACAGCTCTATGGACATTGTATTCTGACATTTGCTTCTACTAGTCCCTTACTTTTGTTTAATCTGTTTAGAGGCTTTCAGTAATCCTAGGATTACTAGCCAGTTACGATGCTAAACCTATAGGGGTGGGTTTGGGTTGTAACAATTATCCTATAACAAATTTAAATGGACATTCTTAGATTGTAAGAGCATCTGCAATGGAGCTATCAAAGTTATAATTTAGCAAGAGTGATAAAAAAAAATAAAAAATAAAAAATAAAAAAAAGGTCTCCAATGGCCTGTTATTATTCTTTCCAAAGATAATAGATACCATTTTTGTTCTCAAATTTGGCAGGTTGAATAGCAAGTGCCAAATATGCCACATCATCAAATATCAACAAATTTTTTGCTCCAAATTCAATTGAAAAAATAAAATTCATTCACTAGAAAAAAAAACCTCCCAAATTCGATTTCATTCACTAGTTCCACAAATTTCATAAACAAACAGAATCACAAATTCAATTTCATAATGATCATTCAATTTCAGAAACAGAATTGGATTTCAGTTCCACAAACAGAATTCGCTTTCATAATGATCATTCAAGAACTAGTTCCACAAATTTCACAAATAGCAGAATCAATTTAGAACAAATCACAAATTTGATAATCAATTTAGAACAAATCAAATCCAAATTTTAGTCAAGAACAAATCAACCCAAATTTCACAAATTTATATAAATTTCAAAAACAAACTTAGAAGATAAATACCTAGATTCTAGCATGATTGATAAACTTATTCTTCATCTCAACCTACGCCGACCTCTAGGGCTTCTTCTTCATCGATTTGTAGGGTTCCTTCCCAGACCAATCGAGCTCCATCGAAGTCCAAACAGTGGAGTTCAGTCAAACACTGGAGTTCCATTAAACTCGAAGATCGGTGATCTATGATTGGCGCTAGTGGTGATGATGCAAATCAGAGAGAGGGAGAAGGCTTGTTTTGGAAATCACGTCTGGTGGTGGTGATGATCAAAATGAAGATGAAGAGAAAGAGGTTTTTGATAAAGAAGGTGAGAAAAGGGGGCCGTGGCTACTGCGGATGAAGATAGAACACTAGAAAGAGAAAGAGATGCTTTTATCTCAGCGGACTGGTTTGATGAGAGCAAGAGAGAAAGGGGGTTTTCTCTTGAGATAGGTGTGGATCATTCTAGAGGATAGATCTCAGTCGTTGGATTGTTATTTAATCAACGGCTGAGATCTTGTTCATTAATCAGCCATTGGATTGCCAGTAATTGTGCTATTTTGTTCATTAAAAAAATAATAAAAAATTGTAAAACAGAAACACCACGTCTATAAATAAACTGCCATATTTTTTTAAATTCTCAACAGCCTAGAAAGAAAAACGGTCATATTTTGTAATTCTATCAATACAAACCCTCAATCTTAATTTCATTTCACAGCAAGCCTCAGAAATTATATTTTTCTTTTTCTCATCTCTTTCTCTCAATTTCATTTCACAACAAACCTCCCAAATTACATTTGTATTTATAGTTTTTTCACATAATCACTATGGAAGATTCATCAAAAACAAAAGGAGGAAAATAATTCACCATTGATGAAGATGTGGCACCTTGTAAAGCTTGGTGTCACATTTTTGAAGACCCAATTGTTGGTAATTCGCAATCTTATGCTCACTTTGGGGGGAGAATTTATAAAAATTATTGCTCACTTCAAAATGATCAGTCAAGATCACAAGTGTCTATCTAATCTCAATGGGGTATAATCATGAAATGTTCCAACAAATTTCGTGGATGTTTAGCGTAAATCGGAAATCGACACCCAAGTGAGATGTCTCAAGTTGACAGAGTAATATTTCATCTTCATTTATTATGTTAGTTTTTTTATTTCGTGTCGTATAAAAATTAACTAATTAATTTATTTAATATTTTATCCATATAGATGTTTCAAGCAAAACTTTTATACTATTAAGATGAAGAAAAAAAATATTTTCTTTTGAACATTATTAGTAAGTGTTGCAAAACAATATCAGGTGGCAAGATGTAACTCCTACGAACACAATCAAGTTAATGATACATACATCATTTACTGATTCAGTCGTCGATTTTCCTATGGATAATTGTTTTTCTCTTCATGACGATAATAATCTAACTGAAGGTAACAATCCAAGTGTTGGTGATGGTAGGCTCTCTACAATGGATAAAAGGCCTATAGGTCATAGTTCTAAAAACCGGCCGATACACTACATACCGGCTGGTTCGTATCGAAAAAATGAAGCACCGCGACGGATACAGGCCGATATAGCATTAAGATCGAAAATTGTAGGAGAATAGGCCGAGTCCTAGTACGTAGTAGTCTATAACCGTTACACAAGCCATGACGAGCTGATACTCACCGGTTCAGAGTTGTACGGAAAAGAAAAAACTGAAAAACATGTGAAATGATTTTTAAAATTTCACCGCCGCGATACCTGATTCTTTATATATACCGACCGATACTACTAATACTGATACTTCGTGATTGATACCGTTACATTACCCGATACCGTGATTTAGAACCATGCTACAGGGAGAAAATCTGTAAAAGAATTACTTTGGAAAATTCAAGTCGTTGAAACTGAAGTTCACAAATTTAACAATTTGTTAGGGATATTTAACCAACACCTTGCTGAGAAGGAAATGAAAAAAGCTGAAAGAAAATATAAAATGGTTCAGGCATTGCAGGAGATAAAAGAACTTGAGATGAAAAAGGAAGAACATTTTATAATGATTGCGGATATTTCTAATATGGACCCTCAGCTGAAAGCTTATTACATAATGCGCAAGAATGAGATTTTCGTAAAGCGATCTACACATGTGAGCAACTCAAATTATTATTTTTCCCTACCTCCTGATGAATAATTGGGGGAGAATGTATGTTTCATTTTGCAATATTATTTATTTTCTAATATAATTTTTAGTATTTCTATTTCAAAGTAATTTTTATTTTGCAATGTAATGTATTATTTCAATGTAATTTTTCTTGTGCAATGTAATGTATTTTTCAATATAATTTTAATTTTTCAATGTTATTATGAAAAAATACAAACTTATTGAAATGAAAACAAAATAATTTTCAATGCATTTAAATTTTTTTTTTTTCAATTTTTCAATTTTTTTAATTTTTTATATTTGTCTAGTCGGGTTGAATGTAAATATTATTTATTTTTTTACAAAAAGTTTGAAAAAGGTCACAAAAAAATAAAAATAAATAAACAATAACAAAAATTACTAAAAAACCTATATTCAAACAACGAAAGTAGGGATGCTGCTGCGCGGGCTACGCAGCAGCGGCTGTTGTATTTCGGGACCCATTTTAATTATCCGAACCGATCATATTTTAGAATACAACAAGTAGAACATACTTGCAAAAAATCAAGTTAGTCGGATATCGTTTACCGATTCATCCACTTACATTTGTATTCATTTTAATACTTTAAATCACAATTATTATTTATTTTTGTAGATTTAAATGTGAGTGGATGAATGGGTAAACGATATCCAATTAACTTGATTTTTTGCAGGCATGATCTACTTGATGTATTCTAAAATGTGAACGGTTAGAATTATCAAAATGGATCCCGAAATGAGCCTATTTCGCAGCATAGCAACCGCTGTTGTGCAACCCGCGCAGCAGCAACTCCACTTTTCCAAACAACACTTAGAAAATTAGAAGGAAAGTTGGTTGAGAGATGCCAAAATGACATGTGACTATTAAAACACCATTGCTATAATTTGACAATCTACTATGGTTCATTGCGAGGAAATTATTCCACCAACTCCCACTGACTACTTGGTTCATGATGGGTTTAAGAAATAAATTTCTACATTGCAAGGAATAGATTTATCCAAGTTGATGATAAAATTGAAACCCTATATGAGTCAATAATGTGAGAGGATAAGATAATGAATAAAGCCTGACGATTATTGTCTTTTTTTTCTTCTAAATCTCCCGTCGTATAATAGAGAATTGATGTGGGGCAGTTTCTTTTTATTTTTTATTTTGTTTTAAATCTCTTTTCTATCACATTATAAAATTAAAGAGACTCACCTCACTGTGTAATAGTAAATGATACGAGACAACAGGATGAAAGGGAAGAACAGACGATATACGTACTCATGAACAGATGCCAATTTTGTTCACCATAGTAAGTGACTTGTGCAATGATGCTGAGCAACTGTATAAAGTTTGAGACACTGGGGACCCTATTGTCACTCTTTAATCTTTATTAGACTTTAAGCTTGCAAATTGTACGGCAACTTTTATTTTCTTCTGTGGGGAAATTATAGAATATTTCTAAACTATCATGTGTTCATATTTCTTAATCAATTATTATTTAGGAATTATTTGGGATAATCTAAATAAGTACACTTTTTAATTTTTATGAAATATGTGTTGAGTTTGGGATGGGTTGAGTTTGGGTTGGGTTTGAAATAATGTGTTAAAAAGGTAATGTGATTTAAATAAGATGATGTGATGTGATAGTGACTTTTTGACTTTTTAACTTTTTTCAAACATGTCAAACCAACCCTTAATATGTCATCTCATATTTCTCAATCACCTAACATAATACCCTTCATTTCCACCTTCTCCACCAATCATAATATTATGGAATAAGACGTATCTATAATATGAAATTATTAAATAATTACTCTCTTCAGTGAATCAAAATCTGCCCAAATTGACAAATTATAAACATGACCCAAAATACTACAACAATGTAAATAATAATAATAATAATAATAATAATAATAAATTAAGAAAATTCTAATATACACCCCTTAAAATAGTGTACCATATGCACACATAATTATACTTATTTTTTCTTTAGTTATAATCATTTTTTTTTTAGTTATAACATTATTTTATTTATGATTCATGAGATTTTTAGTTATAACTAATGTTGTGTTTAGTTATAATTTTTTTTTAATTATAACTCAGAAAATATAAAATTATTTTATTTTTTCTTTAATTATAAGATACATATGATACATATTCTTTAAAAGGTGTGTATATATTTTCCTAATAATAAATTCAACATGCATTATTAAACCCTTTAATTTACAGAATATAGGTTACCAAAAGGTTAATAAAATAGTGAAAAATCTTTTTAATGTCAATTATTTAAACAAACTGTGTAAAGTCAATATATGCGGAAGTTTTGCAACCACAACTCCATTTGAGTGTCTCTTAGCAAAGATGTCTATTCCACTCTTAATTTCTGATTACTTATTAAATTATATATATACACATTGCAGCACTTTGTGTTTTGCAAACGTTATCGCAAAGGTAAGGGACATTAAATCAATTTCGTGTGTTTAGTTATTTTATGCCCTGCCAAGGTCTGAATTGAGCATATTGGTAAAGAAGGGTTTTTTGGTGAGCTGTTTTTCTCTCTCCCTCTCCCTCTCTCTGTGCTTTGTTTTCATTTTTTATATATATCTATATATATATTTTTAATTTTTACAAACACCTATAGCATCAGTTTCATAAATCTCAGTTATTACTCTCTCTCTCTCTCTCTCTAAAATGTGGGAACACTCTGAGGCATCATGAGCTACCAAAGCATTGATCTCCATTCATGGTGGAGAATTCTTGCTTTTACTTGGCTTCTGGTTCGATCTTCAGGGCTTAATACTGATGGAATTTTATTGCTCTCTTTCAAGTACTCTGTTCTCAGTGATCCTCTGGGTGTTTTAGATAGCTGGAATTACCATGATCAGACACCATGTTCATGGAATGGTGTTTCTTGTGGTACCCAAAGCACGGCCAATGATTATTTGCGAGTCATCGGCCTCTCACTCCCCAATTCTCAGCTTCTCGGCTCCATTCCTTCTGATCTGGGTACGATCCAATTCCTTCGAAACTTCAATCTTTCCAGCAATTCAATCAATGGGTCACTTCCTTTATCGATTTACAAGGCTTCTGAGCTTCAAAAGCTTGACTTGTCTAACAACTTGATCTCCGGCGACCTTCCGGAGCTCGTCGGAGGACTGACGAGCCTCGAGTTTCTCAACCTCGCCGACAACGCTTTGGCGGGAACCATCCCGGGAAATCTGACGAATCTTGTGAATCTAACTGTTGTTTCTCTGAAGAACAATTACTTCTCTGGTAGTCTTCCGACTGGGTTGAATTCTGTGGAAGTTCTAGATCTGTCTTCGAATCTGATCAACGGATCGCTGCCTTCGAATTTCGCCGGCGACAATCTTCATTACTTCAATGTCTCATACAACAGGCTTTCCGGCGAAATTCCATCAGAATTCGCTAACAAAATTCCCACAAACGCCACTATCGATCTCTCATTCAACAATTTCACCGGCGAAATCCCGGAAACTAGCCTTTTTCTCGACCAAGAAACAAAATCATACGGTGGAAATCCAGAATTGTGCGGGAAACCATTGAAGAATCTGTGCCCAATTCCTTCCAGTATCTCGACTCCGCCGAACGGCACCGCACCGACCTCGCCTCCGGCGATAGCAGCCATTCCCAAGAGCATAGACTCAGGTCCGGCGACGACTGCTCCAGAAACAGCAAATGGATCGTCGAGACGAAGTGGGCTGAGACCAGGAACCATAGTCGGAATCGTCGTCGGAGATATCATCGGCGTTGCAATCCTCGTAATGATTTTCTTATACATTTACCAGTTAAGAAAGAAGAGGAGTAGAGTAACAAACACAAAAGGAAACGAAGCTAAAGACTACGAGTGGTCATCTTCGTCGTCGGGAGAAGAATCAAAAGGTATCAGAGCCTTGGCTTGCTTGAGAAAGCAAGCGAAAGACGATGAAGACTCGTCTGAAACCACCAACTCGGAGAATGAAGAAGAGGAAGAAGGGCAAAAGGGTCATCATCATCAGGAAAATCATGGAGGGCCGAAAGAGGAGAAGAGAGGGGCACTAGTGACAGTTGATGGAGAGAAAGAGCTGGAGCTGGAGACTCTGTTGAAGGCGTCGGCGTATATACTGGGTGCGACTGGTTCGAGCATAATGTACAAGGCGGTTCTTGAAGATGGGACTGCCCTGGCGGTTCGGAGGATCGGAGAGAGTGGGGTGGAGAGGTTCAGGGATTTTGAGAACCAGGTTCGAGTCATTGCTAAGTTGGTTCACCCGAATTTGGTACGGATTCGTGGGTTCTACTGGGGAGTCGATGAGAAGCTCGTTATCTATGACTTCGTTCCCAATGGCAGCCTCGCCAATGCACGTTACAGTGAGTTCTCTCTCTCTCTCTTTTTCTCTCTCTAGGTGCGCATTTTAGCGATTTATTATGGTGCTAACTAACATGCGCTAATGTGGGGTTGGAACTTTATGCCTGGATGCAAAAATAATTAGGTGCTAACACTACTTTTTAAGACATTGTTTAATCAAAATAATTTTTTGTTTTTTTTGACTTACTAATTATGTAATACTAGTTTATGATATGAAGTATGAAGATAAATTTTAAAGGGATGTTTTGATAGTCTCATTTTCTGATTAATAACTAACCCAACTAACTCCTACCAATTTATGTCACGTCAAAAAAAATTAAAAATCCCTCCTATTAGACCAGAGAGGACAGTTTGAGCTCAGTTTTAGCAATGATTATGTGCTACTTGCTTCTACTTTTTTTTAAAAAAAATAAAATGTTTAGATTTTGTTTATTTATTAACGTATTAAATATTGAATTTGATTTTTTACTTGTATTAAGTTTGTAAATAGATACATATAATCTAAATCATGAACTCTAAAAATAGTAAAAATAATACAGACACGCACAAATATCAACGGTACTGAGGACCCCAATGGGGGGTGACCCTAGCACCCCAGCTCCACATGTCTTGCTGTGAGAGTAAGACTTGAAAAAGTTAAATAAATAAAAAATAAAAATAAAAAAATAAAAATTGAGTCAATCAAAAAATAATGAGGGTAGTGAGGGTCACCCCCACTGGGGTCCGAGGTGATGACGTTTAATTCGACCACGCAAACTAAAGAGAAGTTGAACTCATGTTTAATATTTGGATTAGTGTAAAAAATATTTTTAAAATATATGAAAATATTTAAAAAAACAGTGAAAATATTTGATGTATTTTATTTATTTATTTATTTTCTTACGTGGCAGGGATATTTGTTAGCAACATCTTTTTTTTCTCAAAAAACAAAATGATTATGGGTGTGTTTGATTTGTATTTTGATATAATTTTTTTTTCTAAACTAGGGAGAGAGTTTTAAAAAAAAAAATTTGATTTGTTTGATTGTAAATTTTGAAAATAGTTTTAGAATTTTGGAGTTTAGAATGATTTGATATTTTATTATAATGATCTGTGTAAGAGAAAAAGTGATTGAGAAAAAAAAAAAAGTAATTAATTAATGTGCAGAAGTGATAAAGTAATTTAAATTTTTTTTTTTAAAAACATGTGAACTAAACAAAATTTTTAAAAAAATTCTCAAAATACAAACCAAAAAAATGTTATCTGTTCTTATTGTTGGATAAACACGTGGGGATGTGATGTTCTTCTAAAGTCCATACAAAACCAGTCTACTCACTCTACACCCTCCCATCTGTTCCAAATTTTCTCAGTCTGAACGCGGAATCAAGATTTTCTCTATGAGTTCTCTCCTTTTTACTTGCACGGTTATTGGATTTACTTTTGGGTCCAATTTCGATGTACTGAATTGTTCATATTTTAAAAATTATTAAGTATATTATATCTATAAAAAATCAAATTGATCGGATATCAGAAAGCATGCGTTTGGATCATCAAACTAAAAATTATTTTTTAAAAAAAAATTAATAAATAATTTTTCGAACACATGCTTTCTGATATCTGATCAACTTAATTTTTTACAGATATAATATACTTAATATATCTTAAAATGTGCACGGTTCGGATTATTGAAATTAGGTCTAAAAATAGGCCTAATAACCGTGTAAGCAGAAAGTGAAGGAGAAAATTGAAGGAGAGGATCTTAATTCATCCCGGACTAGCCGGATCTGTGTCTATCTCAGTGCGGCGCAATTTATCAAGTGAATAACATTTCTGCTAAAGTGCGCTGGCGTGAGTGAAGTCAGACGGTGGAGTTGTTGTAACTGAAACCTTTGTTTTTAATGGATGGCAAGTCAACCTGTCGTATTTTCTTGCTTTTTCTTGGACCGCTGTGCCCGATAGCGATACACGTATCTAAAAGCCCATCCATTTTTGCTGTGCTCGCTTTCCCCGAAAATGACTTATAATATTTTTAACTTTTATTATTATATTTGTATGTCTTTTTTTTCATATATTTAGTGTGTATTAATAATTTTATTTTTAAAATTTTGATGTATTTGATAAATGATAAAGACACGGTTAATAATTTTTATCTTGAATTGTGAGTTTTATAATGGAATTAGATATACATGCATATCATGTGAGTGTTTGGAAAGTTGCTATTTTAATTTTTAGTTTTTTTAGTAGGTTAAAATTTTTGTATTTGGGAAGATTATTAGATTTTTTTTTTGTAATTGGATGTAACATTTGTAAAAGAAAAAGTAAAATGATTATGAATTTAATGTGACATTTTATCTTATTAGTTATTTTAATTTTTTTTATATTTTTGTAAATTTTAAAGAAAAAATAGTCCAAAACTCATTTGCCAAACAGCCCTCGTGTATGTTCATCTGGATGTGATAGATTTGGCCAACTTTCGCGCGCAAGATCTGAATTTGTGGTTTCCAATTTCAGGAAAAGTGGGCTCCTCCCCATGCCACCTACCTTGGGAGCTGCGGCTCAAGATAGCGAGAGGTGTGGCTCGGGGGCTAACTTACATCCACGACAAGAAGCAAGTGCATGGGAATCTCAAGCCCAGTAACATCCTCTTGGGCTTAGATATGGAGCCCAAAATTGGAGATTTTGGGCTCGAGCGGCTGGCAACGGGCGAGAGCGGTTACAAGCCCGGTGGATCAGCTAGGAATTTCGGTAGCAAGAGGTCGACAGCGTCACGAGACAGCTTCCAGGATATGCCAATGGGGGCCACCCCAAGCCCAAGCCCAAGTTCAATGGGTTGCATATCACCGTACTATGCACCGGAGTCACTCAGGAGCCTCAAGCCCAACTCAAAGTGGGATGTGTACTCATTTGGGATTGTGTTACTTGAATTGGTCACTGGGAAAGTCATTATTTCTGATGAGATGGCCCCCGGGCCTGGCGGGTTAGCCAGTGAGGAGAAGAGCAGGGTTTTGAGGATGGCTGACGCGGCGATTCGTGGTGACTTGGAAGGCAAAGAAGATGCCTTGTTGGCACTATTGAGATTAGGGTTTAGTTGTATATCACAAGTGCCACAAAAGAGACCGACAATGAAAGAGGTCCTACAAGGTCTTGAGAAGTTCCCATTGTCTTTTTCTTCTTCTTCATACTATTATGGTCACTAATAATTGATAAATGGACCCCACTACTGTAGACAAAATATATTTATGATTGACTCATAGGCTGTTGTTGATGCTATTCATCCCAAGTACTTTTCATTGTGATGGTCTTTGAGAGGGTTTGTTCTGTAGTTGTCTTAATATTGTGATGATCTTTAGGTCTTGGTTGTTTGTGTGACACAGATCTGCCTTGCTAATTTGGACTTAGTCCACAATAATTAATGCATTTGGACAGAAAAAATTATTTTATTTATCAATTTCATTATTTGTAGTTTTTTTCCTTAATTTATTAATGAATTATAATTGACTAGAATGCAATGCATCAATAAAAACTACAAATGATCAAGAAATAAATTATTACATACACTTGAGGGTACGGCCTTGTGATGTATATTCTCATTATTATTAGTTTAGAGAATAAAATCTATTATGTTTAGAAAAATACTAATTCACGAGAATTTTCGTATAGAATTTGTTAAAAGAATTACGTAACAAGAGAATTAAGCCATATCTATTTCAATTTATGACAAATAAAAAATTGGTACACATTTTTTTTTTTTTTTTTTTTAATGTCATTATGAATACAATTTAGAGCCTTAAATTGTGACGGTTAAGATGTTTGATTTTCCTTCATTTATCAATGAACAATAATTGAGTATAATGCGTTAACAAAATTCCCATTGACCATATACTTTGCAGCTCTTACACGTGCTACCTTATAATTGGTATTTGGTAACATTAATGTCCAAGCCATCCCGATTTTATTCCTTCAATAATTGTGAAATTGTTTTTTCGATTTATAATAGTTGTGAAATTGTGAGAGGCCTGACAAGTCTAAATTTTGCTACTAAAATATGTTAAGCATATTATTTGTTGTATTATTAAAATGGGATACTAAAAAATCAGTTTAATTTAAAATTGGATAAATTACTTACAAATCTTTTTTGAAAAGTGTATATTCTATTTAATCTTAAAACTTTTAAATAGACCTAGAAATCCTATACCCGTTATCTTCTCCTATTTCTCTACACCTTATTTCTTCTCTTTATCTCTCTTTCTCTGATATCAACGACGACCATCACCACAACCATGCCTTCCTTATTTTCTTTCTCTTTCTAATTTATAGTCATTGACGACCGGTGACTACTATTGATTGGGGTTCAAGAGCAACCACTTAGCACTAACTCCTTGCATCGCGCTTATTGACGGCAAAAGAAATAAGTTTCCAACGAAAAAGATGAGTAGATCTACTCAAATTTAAGGTAAATCTACTCAGATCTACGTTAGATCCAATTAGATCTAAATCAAAAAATAATTGTCAGAGTACAGGCATCTCTCTATATCTGTCTCTTTCTTTCGATCTTTCAGTTTTAATACTTTTTCGATACTACACACTTCTATTTTCCTATTATAATAGAGAAAATTTTCAATTTTTGAATAAATTATTTTCGAGTTTTAATTACAACTGGTGAAAACTATAAAATTTTACAGTTTCAATTTTTTTAGTGCTGAAATGAATCATTTTTTAGAATTATAAAATTTTATAATTTTATAATTTTCTTTAGAACTGTAAAATTTTACAGTTTTATAATATGTTTTTTCAATTTGATTAATAAGAACAAATACTTAATAGAATCATACTTTCAAGCTGTAATATTTTACAGTTTCAAAGCTTGTTTTTTAGTTTGAAAAAAAAAAATGAAATAATTATTATGTTTGAGATGATAGTTGATTTTTTTTGTAATTAATTTAATAATTATATATAAAAAATGAAATGATTATTTAACTTATTATTTATTTTTATCTATTTTATCTTTATTAGTTATTTTAGCCTAGATCGAACTTTCCAAAGAAGGTTGAAGTCCAAATTGCAATTCAACCAAATTACAAATCAGTGATGTCCTTATAAAATAATTATATATTTATGAAAAGTTTAAGAATTTAATCATTAAAATTGTGTGTGTCAATTTCCGACTATACTGCCAAACTTAGTACTCAACTAGAGAACACCGGCAGAATAGGTTAAGTCGGAACAACCTGCAACAGAAAGAAAAGATTCCGGTGGTGGCTCGTCCACCCGGGGGCACTCCGACGATCAAGTCAGTAAAATATCTTTCAAAGATAACCAATAGTGCTTAACTCACTAGACAGAGCATAAAAGACATACCTTAGACCTATGGGGGTGCCTCTCTTTTACAGCCAACACAATCCTAGTCCCAATAGAAGCCGAGCTCTAATGGACTTAGGATTACTGCTAATCTTGGACTCCCAGTAGGATTAGGATAAACTCTCTAAGAATCTTATCTTTACCTAAACTGAAGTCTTCTCCCATTCTAGGACTCTTGTCCCTTATCTGCTTATCTCGGATTCCGGTATTGCCGCAGAATATCTCGACAGTGCCGCAAATATCTCGGCCAACATGATCTGCCCACGTAGCACCTCAGCTAACAACCTCGGCCACGTGGACTATCCAAAAAATATGTCCCCACAATTGTCCCTAGGTTCTATTACCTCGGCAAACTGAGGTGATAGAACCTATATTATCTCTTTCAACTAGCACATCGGCTAAGCTTGCTTCATCATTTATTGCCGAAGTCAGAACTCGTCAGCTCAATCTAACTCAGACCTATAGTCTGCTTTCATCAAGGCTTTGGAACCAACAACCAAATTCGTTCAAGTTTCTCAACCGAAACTGTCCTTCTAGCCGAAGTGTTTGTTTCATTAAATCAAGAACTTCAAGAGTTTTCTTCATGCGTATGAGCTGGCACGCACAATTTTTTAACCGTTTCTGCCACGCATCTTTCCTCTACTAAGCCGTATCTGATACGCGTCATTAAGTCGCCTTGCATCTGCGTATTTGATCAAAATCTCTTCACTCTCTCTGTCTTTTCACTTCTGCATATTCGTTTTTGTATAGCCTTTCTCTTTCAAATCCTCTATTGTTGCTTTTGCGAAGTTGTCTGCTACTACTTTCACTCTCCCCTCTAGCGAGGCTTCTGCTGCACTTCCTAGCTTACGGCCACCGTCTGATCCCGGCGAACTTTACTTCGGCTTCATTGCTTTACTCGTTCATGTCTTTTGATCATTTAACCTGTATCTTGAATTTCACCATGTACTAATCATGTACTGTCTTTGTACCTTGTACTTTTTTGTTACTCAAACAATTTATTCTTCAATGTCAGGCCGAAGTGCCTTCTTTCCTTATCTGAATGCATTTTTTAACTTCTTCTTTCAAGTGTTTTGAATGTTTGCCCTCTTCTTAATGCCTTGTATGATTCCATACTTAGAATACAATTTGCATGTCTTCAACATACACATTAACTGTGCAATCTTCCCAGGTTAACATACCTTGGACAAAACTTCCGACCTTGCTTATCTCGGTCTCGGTTTAACATTTGAAAACATTGTAACAAATATTTTCACAAGTGTTGCTTTTACTTCTTAAGACTTCTGTCTTCCATTATCCTCCAAGTCTTGGTAACATAGTCACTTCGGCACGTGTATAGATACTTCTTTCACTCATAACCTTGGATTTAACTTCAACTTGTAAATTTTCTCAAAATTTCAACAAGTGTTAAATCAATCTTTTTTCTCGGTTTAACTTCAACTTGTAAATTCTCTCAGAATTTCAACAAGTGTTAAACATGATCTCGGTTTAACTTCAACTTGTAAATTCTCTCAGAATTTCAACAAGTGTTAAACATGATTTCGGTTTAACTTCAACTTGTAAATTCTCTCGAAATTTTAACAAGCGTTAAACTGATTTTAGCATGTATATTCTACCTTGCCAAGAACCATTTTCTTTCTGCCCCCTAATGTGAACCTAAGTTCCACTTGGGTTCTCATCAAACATGGGGTTTTTGACCTTGTCGCTGAGGTCAGATTCAAACAAAGACTGGCCGAGATCACCAACCTCGGTCTCTTTGTTAATCTTGACTGGCATGCACTTGGCTCCAATCTATGTTTCAGCTGATATGCCCTATTTCCGGCAACCTTTCTCAGGATGAGTTCCCTATCCTTGAACTCTCTTGGGCTGACCCTCTTGTTTGTAAGCCCTAACAAGTTGTTGCTGGTATGCCCCCAGCCGATTTGTTGTTCTATCGCACATTACAGGTGGATTTCAACAGCATTTTCACGCTTTTTTACATAGGCTTCAGCTTCCTTCTTCATGTAAGGCCGAAAGAATCTTTACGATATTGCTCTATGGACACAGGATCTGCCCCTTGCATGGCTTCCATATACTCCTTTGTGGACCTTATATAAAAATTCTTTAACTTAGGCCAAGCTCTTCTCTCCTTGGACTTAATCATTTAGGCCGAGATCTTGTCTTTTGGGATCTGGGATCTGCTCACTTGGGTTGAGCTCTTGTCTTCTCGTATCCAGTGTTATCTTGGCTTCGCTTCGGCGAACCATTTCTCTTCGGACGCCTTTGTCCCCGGCGTGTCCTCCTCGGCTCTGGCATACTTTTCTATCCTGGCCATCAGCTCCTCCATGCTTTTTGGCAATGTCTTTACCAGTGATTTTTGAAGCGGGCAGTCATCCTTCAAGCCATTTTTAAACGACACAACCGCCACCTCTTGGTTGCATCCTGGTATTCGGTTGAATACCTCATAATACCTTTTGGCATAGGCCCTGGGGGTTTCATCATCGCCGATCTTCAGCGCCATTAGGGTATCCACTCTCAATGGCTGTAGCTTGTTTGTCACGAACTTGGCCACAAATATTTCGGCCAGGCCTTCTCAGGTTTTCACAGTTCCTTTCGGCAACTTGTGAAACCAGTCCGATGCAATTTCTCCGAAGGATGAGGGGAACACCTTGCAGAGCAACGACTCGTTCCCGGTGTACAACGCCATCGAGTTCAGGTACAAGCCGACATGAAAGTTGGGGTCCGACTTACCGTCGTAGATCTGGAATCTCGGCATGCTAAACTTCTTCAAGGCTTCGAATTTGTCC
This sequence comes from Camellia sinensis, assembly GCF_055761805.1. Classification (NCBI taxonomy): domain Eukaryota; kingdom Viridiplantae; phylum Streptophyta; class Magnoliopsida; order Ericales; family Theaceae; genus Camellia; species Camellia sinensis. The sequence continues at coordinate 218,149,684 of NC_138961.1, forward strand.
AATTCTACCGAGAACGGCGTTCTCGGCTTGACCGGGGAGATTACCTCGGCATCTTGTTGCTTCTTCTATAGGTGATCTCTTAAGTCCTCCTTGGTCTGCTCAGGAGCTCGGCTATCTCCTGACTTTAATCTTTTCGGTGCACCGTTCTCAGCTTCAATGTGAGCCCTTTTTGACCTTTCTCTATTAGTTGTGTTGAAGCACAACTCCTGCCCTTGAACATGCCGATGTTCTTTGGGGTCTTCTTCCTTGGTGCGGTGTGTCCTTCGAGATTCTTCCCTTCTCGACCCTCCTCGCCCGACCTCCCTTGAAGGCCGGTGAGAGTGTTCTTCGCTCCTGGTGTGTTGGGGGACTGCAGGGACTGTTTTCTGCCTTCTCTTCTGGGCATTGGCCGCTGGAATCGGCGTGTCCTGCAGCGGGAACGGTGTCTGCATGACGTTGTTTTGCATCATGAAATTGATGACTGATTGCAGGTCCGCCAATTTATTCGCCATCTCTTTCACTTCTTTGTTCCTCCCGCAAGCATCTATCTTTCCATACCTGGAGGTCGTTCTCATTGTAATACCCGCTTCGATCCGATTTCTTTGGTATGCCGTCCTTCTGGCCGACGTCTTTCTTTCCGTGATTCTGGTTTCGAGTCTCCTCGTTGCAACCATCTTCCTCCATGTTAGGGGCAACGTGATTACCGTTCCTAACAAGGATTTCGTCCCCAACCTTATCCTTCTGTCCGTCGTTGGCCATTTATTCTTCTTTCTTTCCCACAGGCGGCGCCAAAATGTGTGTGTCAATTTCCGACCACACTGCCAACTTAGTATTCAACTGGAGAACATCGACAGAATAGGTTAAGCCCGAACAACCTGCAACAGAAAGAAGAGATTCCGGCGGTGGCTTGTTCACCCGGGGGCATTCCGACGATCAAGTCAGTAAAATATCTCTCAAAGATAACCAATAGCGCTTAACTCACTAGACAGAGCATAAAAGACATACCTTAGACCCATGATGGTGCCTCTCTTTTATAGCCAACACAATCCTAGTCCCAATAGAAGCCTAGCTCTAATGGACTTAAGATTACTGCCAATCTTGGACTCCCAGTATGATTAGGATAAACTCTCTAAGAGTCTTATCATTACCCAAACTGAAGTCTTCTCCCATTCTAGGACTCTTGTCCTTTATCTGCTTATCTCGGATTTCGGTATTGCTACAGAATACCTCAACAGTGCCCCAAATATCTCGCCCAACATGATCTGTCCACGTAGCACCTCGGCTAACAACCTCGGTCACATGGACTACCCAAAAAATATGTCCCCACAAAAGTGATTTGAATTTTTAAAAAAATTTCAACTGAATTGAAATTTCCCTTTGCCAATGCCAACTAATTCATGACTCATAAAGTTAAATCAACCTAGTTATGCGGGAAATTAACTTAGGCAAATGTTAATAAGTACTCTTATACATTATTTAATGTTGAGATTAGTATAAAGGGAAATATTATGGTACACACCCTTTAAATGAGTTGTATTATATACACTTTATAACTAAAAAAAAAGATAATTTCATATTTTTTTAAGTTGTAATTAAAAAAAATATCATAACGAAACACAACATGATATATAACTAAAGAACTCATAAATCATAATTAAAATAATTTCGTAATTAAAAAAATTAGTCATAATTAAAAAAAAATAATATAATTAAAAGTACATATTATACAACATGTTTTAGAGCGTGTATATCAAAATTTCCTTACTGTAAAAAAAGCATTTTAAAAATGATGAAAAAGTTAAACCCTAAGTCATAGCTTTGATCCTAAATGTAGAGATGAGTCATTGTTGTGTTAAAGGCATAGAGATGAGCCATTATTGTGTTAAAGGCACAGTAGTAATTGTTGTGTCTTAATTTGAAGTGTATTATAGGCTTATTTTTATGATCTGAACTATTCATTTTGGAAAATTTGTTGAATAATTTATAACTATCAAAAATTATATTTGACATGGATAGGCCCATAAGGCTTACAGCCCATAGCAAACAACCCCAAACCTATCGCTTGGGACCCATAGCATAACCCGGCTAGCAAAGCCCAGGACAGCTGGAAGCCATCTGGGCATGGAGGGCCAATGACATTCGGGCACATGGCAGGTGAAACACAGGCCACATCAGCAGACAAAGATCTGCAGAGTTATTGCCACAACACATCACCATTAATGCAGCCCATCACAGCATTTATTACAACAACACCTTCCCGTCGGAACAGAGCCCCCTCACCCTGAACAAGGTAAGCTACGGCACAGGCTTTCGGTGGAAGGGGGCACGTCGCAAGGGACAGTGAAATGATTACCAAAGGATATAAGAAAGAATCGAAGACAAGAGGAAGGTTAAGCTTTTCTATCTCTCTCTCTCTCTCTCTCTCTCTCTCTCTCTCTCTCTATATTTCCTTCTTCTACTACTGATTTGCTCGTCGGAGGGTTCACTAGAGGACTACCCCTTTCCCCTTTGGACTTGCTTGCAGGTCATCTGTTGGAATCATCCGCCTGGATCGGAACTTGAAGAGCTTGGACCAGCCCGACCCATCCACCCAGGACGAACTACATCATCAGTTGGCGCCGTCTGTGGGAAACTGTGGTTTATTTGTGCTCTAGTTGTGTTCACTATCGCCGGAGCCCCCTTTCTCCCCGTTACCTTTTCCTCTCACCCGTCCAGGTGTATGGTCACGACTAGATCCATGGCTTCTCACCATAATACCACCGATCATCAAACAGACACTACAAACAACCCACCACAGTATATCATCGAACTTACTAACAGAATTAACCGCATGGCCGAGCAAAACAAGGCCCTGATCAGTGTTTTACTCCAAAGAAACCTCCCCGCTCCACCTCCAGATATTCCACCTAACCAAGAAAGAACCCCGGTCCACACTGCTCCACAACCCCCTCCGCTCAACCCGGAAGGTTTACAACCTCCTCCTCCTCCACATATGAGCCTACCACCTCCACCCCCACGCCCGTCAGTCGTGGCACTAGCCCTTGAGGGGGAAGCGAGCAGCGTCCAGCCTCCATCGACCGACCATGGCGACAACATTCCCCTCTGGGACGCTGAACTCCGAGCTATGAAGCTCCAACTACAAGGGGTCATGCAGAACATTCAGCACAAGCCCTCAGTCACCGCCAACTCGCCTTTTGTTGCCTCCATCCGGAACAAACCATTGCCCGCCAAGTTCAAAATACCCACCAAGTTCAAAATACCCACCATTGACTCTTTCGATGGCACGACGGACCCAGTCGACCATCTAGAAACCTACCGCACCCTCATGATCCTCCATGCTTTCCCTGATGAGATCATGTGCCGAGCTTTCCCCGTGACACTGAAGGGATCAGCTCGGTTATGGTTTAGCCAGTTACCGGCGGACTCCGTCTCCACCTTTCAACACCTCAGTGACTCTTTCCTAAGCCATTTTATCGGAGCCCAGCGTCAGAGACGCCTAGCCACCCAACTCCTTAACATTCGTTAGACCGAGGGGGAGTCGCTCCGCAGCTTCGTCACCCGCTTCAACACCGAAGCCCTTCAAGTAGCGGAGAACGACGACAAGGTCATCCTCACGGCTTTCATGGCCGGCCTACGGTTGTCCGATTTTCTTTTCTCCCTCTCCAAAAACCCTCAAACCACCATGGCAGCCCTACTATCCAAAGCCCAGAAGTACATGAATGCTGAAGATTCCCTGGCCGTTCAGCAGGAGCCAATCACTAAAAATCCGACCCCCAGAGACAAGAGGAAAGACTCAGAACCCAGGACCGCCCAGTATAATAGCCAAACACCCCACTATAATGACCGACCCTACCGAGCCGACCGGTCAGCTCCGGCCCGACCGCCCGGTCGGTTCGAGCGGTACACACCACTCAACTCTCCCATGGAACACGTCCTTAATCAGATCCAGCGGGACTACCCCCTCAAATGGCCCCTGCCTTCACGAAACCCTTCCAATCGGAAAGATCAGTCCAAATACTCCCATTTCCACCAAGACCATGGCCATACCACCGACGAGTGTATTAACCTCAAAGATCAGATCAAGACCTTCATACGTCAGGGCCGCCTCAACCGATTCACAGACACCCGCCCTCAGCAGAAGCAAAAAACCGACCTTCCCAGGAACGATCGCAGGCATACACCACCTCGGAACCAAGCCACACCTAACCAAGGCCATGATCGCCCACCGCCACAGCCTCGACCTCCAGGCAATCCCCCTCTACCAGTTGGAGAAATCAGAGTCATTTCAGGCGGCCTTGCTTGCGGGGGACCATCCCGCTCGGCTCAGAAGGCCGAGCTCAGAAAAATAAGGCAGGGCTCAGACAAAGCAGTGGCGACGGTGGACCGACCTTCCAAACAGCCAAAACAGTGGATCGAACCTATCACCTTCACAGACACTGACTGTGCAGGAGTCCGTTACCCACATGATGACCCCCTTGTCATTTCCGCCATCCTCTCCAACTACAAGGTCAGACGAGTTCTCATAGACAACGGCAACTCTTCAGACATCATCTTCCTCAATTACTTCCGCCAGCTCAAGATTGGGGAAGAAAGCTTGTCTCCTCTCCAAACCCTTCTGGTCGGTTTCACCGGCGACCGTGTGACCTCCATCGGCTCCATCGACCTACCTATAACCATTGGCGAACACCCGAGGCAGACCACTAAGTTGCTCACCTTCCTTGTGGTCGACTGCCCCTCTGCTTACAACATCATCCTTGGCCGCACAGCCCTAAACGCCTTCCAAGCCATCACATCCACCTATCACCTTGCCATCAAATTTCTTACCGATCTCGGCGTCGGAACTGTCAAAGGAGAACAGACCGTGGCCAGGGAGTGTTATGTCGCCTCACTCAAAGAAGTCAAGCTGAAAGAGGCCATGATCATCAAAGGACTTGACATCCGAAACGAGGACGAGCTGGTCAGAGGAGAACCTGTGAAGGAACTTGTTGAAGTTAACATTGATCCCACCAACCCAATCAAAACTGCCAAAATCGGCGGCCAACTACCTCCCCAAGCCAAGGCCGACCTTACCGCTCTCCTAACCGAGCACAGAGATGTATTCGCCTGGACCCATTCAGACATGCCAGGCATTGACCCCTCCTTCATTACCTATCGCCTCAGCATCGAACCCCACTTTCGACCCCACCGCCAGAAGCAACGCATTTTCCATCCGGAGCGCAACACTCTTATAGCCGCAGAAGTTGACAAGCTCCTCGAGGCCCAATTCATCAAAAATGTGGACTACCCTAGATGGTTGTCCAACGTGGTCCTCGTCCGCAAACACAATGGAAAATGGCGACTCTGTGTCGATTACTCTGACCTGAACCGAGCTTGCCCCAAAGACAGCTACCCCCTTCCCTGCATAAATCTGCTAGTCGACGCCACGGCCGGTCATCAAATGCTTAGCTTCATGGATGCCTTCTCTGGGTACAACCAAATCCTGATGCACACATCTGATCGGGAACACACATCTGCGTAAGTACCAGATGAAGCTCAACCCAGAGAAGTGCGCCTTCGGCGTAGGATCTGGAAAGTTTTTGGGTTTTATGGTCAGCCAGCGCGGCATTGAAGCTAACCATGAGAAGATCAAGGCCTTGGTTGAGATGCAGTCACCTAGGACGGTCAAAGAAGTTCAAAGACTCACCGGCTGAGTGGTGGCCCTCAACCGCTTCATTTCCCGTGTAACAGATAAGTGCCTACCATTCTTCAAAGTTCTTCGGCAAACTTTTGAATGGACAGCTGAATCCGAAGAGGCCTTCCAACAGTTAAAGCAATGCATGGCCAATCCTCCTCTTCTTTCACAGGCAATCACGGGGGAGCCCCTCTTCCTCTACTTAGCAGTGTCGAGCACCGCAGTCAGTGCAGCTCTCCTCAGAGAAGATGGCTCAATCCAACGGCCGATCTATTACATCAGTCGGGCTCTCAGGGGAGCGGAGCAGAACTACCCCTTATTAGAAAAACTGTCCCTGGCCTTGGTCATTGCCTCCAGACAACTCCGCCCATACTTCCAAGCCCACTCCATAGTGGTCCTCACCGACCAGCCCCTGAAAAACGTCATGCAGCAACCAGAACTCTCAGGCAGACTAATGCAGTGGTCAGTAGAACTCAGCCAGTTTGACATCTCCTATCGCTTTCGGACAGCAATCAAGGGGCAAACTGTAGCTAACTTCATCCTGGAGTTCACCAATCCGGCTCCGACCACTACGCCTCCACTCCCACCAACTCCAACAGAGCCAGAAGATCCTCATTCTTGGACTCTCAATGTCGACGGTTCATCTCGCAGAGAAGGAAGTGGGGCCGGTCTCATCCTCACCTCCCCCGAGGGCGGCTATTTCAAATGTGCCCTCCGTTTCTTGTTTGAAGCCAGCAACAATGAGGCCGAGTATGAGGCATTGATAGCAGGACTCCGCCTTGCCAAGGACATTGGTGTCACCCACCTCCGGGTGTTCAGCGACTCCCAGCTCGTCGTCGGTCAGATGACGGGGGATTTCGACACCAAGGAAGACACAATACGAGCCTACAGGGATATGGCACTCCCCCTTGTTCGCTTTTTCAATACCTTCCACATCAGGCACATACCTCGGGCGGAAAACTGCAAGGCAGATGAGATGGCTCAGCTAGCCTCTGCTGACCATCCTAATCTCAGCCATGATGTCCGTCTCGAATACCTACACCACCCGGCTATTTCACCCGACCTGCAAGCTGTACAGTTCATCCAAAACGAACCCATCCCTTGGGCATCCGACATTCTCCTATTCTTGACCACAGGGGCACTCCCAGATGACCAATAGCAGGCAACCAAAGTCCGATCCCGAGCATCCAATTTTATCATTGTCGATGGTATATTGTACAAGCGCGATTTTTCCCGGCTATATCTACGGTGCCTCAATCCAGCCCAAGCAACTTATGTAATGCAGGAGATCCATGAGGGAATTTGTGGTAATCATTCAGGCGGCAGGTCCCTTGCCCACAAGATACTCCGTACTGGGTATTTTTGGCCAACTCTTAATCAGGATGCAACCGATTTCGTGCTCAAATGCGATAAATGTCAACGTTTCGCCAACATCCCCCACACTCCTCCTACAGAGTTAATCACACTCTGCAGCCCTTATCCGTTTGCCAAATGGGGTTGGTCCACTTCCCACCGGTCGAGGCCAAACCAAGTTCGCGATTGTCGCCATTGATTACTTCACCAAGTGGGTCGAGGCCGAACCCCTTGCCACAATCACCGAGCGGAACCCCACCAGGTTCATCTGGCAATCGATCGTTTGTCGATTTGGCATCCCTCAAGCCATCATCTCTGACAATGGCAAACAATTCGATAACGCGAAGTACAGAAAATTTTGTGCAGATCTCCAGATTCAACCATGCTTCTCTTCCCCCGGTCATCCCCAAGCAAATGGCCAAGTCGAGGTCACTAACCGTTCTCTTCTGAAAATCATCAAAACTAAGCTCGAAGTTGCTAAAGGCCTTTGGGATGAGGAACTACCAAATGTACTCTGAGCTTACCGAACCACTGCTCGCACTCCCACTGGGGAAATCCCTTTTCGCTTAACATATGGCGCTGAGGCGGTTATTCCGGTAGAAGTCGGTCTGCCCACCCCTAGGGTTTTACATCCGGATCTTGCCTCAACCGAAGAGCTCCATCGAAGAGACCTAGACCTCATCGAAGAGCTCAGAGAGACTGCTGCTGTCAGATTGGCTTCGTACCAGCAGAAAATGAGAACAAACTACAACCACAGAGTTCGACCACGAGAGTTCTCTGTAGGGGACCTTGTCTTGAGAGAAGCAACTCTTGCCACAAAGAATCCAACCGAGGACAAACTGGCAGCCAAATGGAAGGGACCCTACGTTGTGAAAGCCCGACCACGACCAGGCACTTACTGACTTCAAGACATGGAAGGCCGAGACCTCCCCCATCCCTGGAATGCGAAACATTTGAAGCGTTACTATCAACGAGTTCATACTTTTGTATTGTCAACATTGTTATATTTTCCTCTTTAATACATAATGCAAATTCCGACCGAAGCTCTCAGCTTTTATAATTCAACTGCTTGTATGTTGCTCCCATGACACTTTCACTTGCAGCATTCAAAGCCTCGTCCAGACCGAGCGCTAAAAGCCTCGGCCAGACCGAGCACTTCAGAAGCCTCAGCCAGACTGAGCACCCCAAGCCTCAGCCAGACTGAGCACTCAAAGCCTCAGCCAGACTGAGCACTCAAAGCCTCGGCCAGACCGAGCACTTCAGAAGCCTCAGCCAGACTGAGCACTCAAAGCCTCGGCCAGACCGAGCACTTCAAAAGCCTCAGCCAGACAGAGCACTTTAAAGCCTCAACCAGACCAAGCACTTCAGAAGCCTCAGCCAGACTGAGCACTCAAAGCCTCAGCCAGACCGAGCACTTCAGAAGCCTCAGCCAGACTGAGCATCCCAAGCCTCAGCCAGACTGAGCACTCAAAGCCTCAGCCAGACTGAGCACTCAAAGCCTCGGCCAGACCGAGCACTTCAGAAGCCTCAGCCAGACTGAGCACTCAAAGCCTCGGCCAGACCGAGCACTTCAGAAGCCTCAGCCAGACTGAGCACTCAAAGCCTCAGCCAAACCGAGCACTTCAAAAGCCTCAGCCAGACTGAGCACTTCCAAGCCTCAGCCAGACTGAGCACTCAAAGCCTTAGCCAAATCGAGCACTTCAGAAGCCTCAACCAGACTGAGCACTCAAAGCCTCGGCCAGACCGAGCACTTCAGAAGCCTCAGCCAGACTGAGCACTTCAAAGCCTCAACCAGAACTGAGCACTCCATGCTGAGATCATCCTATCCACGAAATTTCGTAAAGTAGGACCACATTTTTAACACTCAAGCCACATTTTGCAACTTATTCACAATTCCAGGACCACGTTTTTACTTAGTTAGATTCCAAAGGTGTTCTCACGTATTAAACTGGACGTACTAACCCCATTCGAATATTATGTTCTACAATTTCATAATCCAATTTTTCAATAAACCACTATCATCCTTTCCATTTTCATACAAATCCAATCTCACTCTGCAGGGAGGAACTTTTAACTTAACTTTGCACAACATTTTTATTGCACAATTTTTATGATCAGTTTTTATGACAAGACTCTATTCATTTTAGACAATACAGACCAACACAGTCAACTGACAACATAAACGAAATTTTATTCATTTACAATGTATACACAAGTTCATTACAATAAAACCAAAAAAAAAACAAACAAACAAACAAACACAGAGAGGGGGCTCTTCATCTCCCTTGGTTATTCCTCCTCGCTGGACACAAGCTTTTCTTCTTCAATGTCCTCGTCCAGGGGGGTCTGGGCCACATCATCTTTACCAATCGTTACACTACTCAGGTCCAAGTCTGGGAACAGCTCTTCAGCTCTGCGTTTGAACATCTTCCAACCGCTGTCCCAGAACTCAGCCATTTCGTGCTTGTAGAAGTCTGACTACTGGAAGCTCTCAATAACTTCTGCCTCCGTCCTACCTCCAGCAGTCATCCTTGATGGGCCCACCCCCCCAGATTCTTGCCCAGCCAGGTTCCTGGCGACTGCGGCATCTACTGCCATCTGAAATTCGGGAGACCCTTTGTATTGCTCCACTACTGCGACGCACAGATCGGGGTAGGCCGCCCTCTCAGAAGCCGCCTTCGCCCTCTCTTCGTCCAGCTCTCTCTGCAGGGTCCCCCTTTCAGCAGCCGCCGTTGTCCTTTCCTCTTCCATTCCCTTCCAACTCCCTCACAAGCCTCCCATTCTCCTCCTCTGCTTTAGCGCGCTCATCCTCCAACTCCTTCAACAGATCTCCAATTCTGGCATCTGCCTCATCTTTTTGCCTGACCAGCTCTTCATTGCTGCTCATGGCCTCTTCATGCCGCTCGACCGCAACGGCGCAGGCTCTTTCAGACTCCTCCAACTTTTTCTGTTCACCAGCCAGTTGGAACTCGAGCGACACGACCTTACGGCGTGTGTCCTCCAGCTCAAACTTGACTGTTAGCAGCTCAGCATGGGTAGTCTTCCAATCGGCACTCTCCTTCTTCAACTTGGCCAACTGGGCCTTGGCCTCTTCAGCTTTTAGCTTGGCAGCCCTTGCTTTCCTTAGAAGGGCCCCTGCCAAGGTGGTTACCTCCATTTGGGCAGAGCATAACCCCCTCAGCAGGTCAGCCTCATTGAATCCGGATGCCGAACGCAGGGCTGTCTCCTCCACAATCTTCACCAAGCGGTTTGCCCCCGCCCTGGCTGGGCCTTCTTCTCCCTCTAACCTTCCAGCTACCGCGCGAGCGTGATAGATTGCCGTGGCCAGACGGACCCCTCCTTCCTAGGGGGCAGGGCCCCTTTGGGTCTGCTTCCTCCCGCTCGGCTCAGCCTCAGTCAACCCAACTCCTACTTGCATTGTTGGGGCAGTCTCCACAACCTCCAGTGTTGGGGTGACCCCCACCACCTCTGGGGTATCCTTGGCCACAGGGGTCTCCACCTCAGCTGGGGCCACCTTAGCCCTCTTGGCCCCAGACTCATCTGCAGCTCCCTCTGGGGCACTGCTCTTCTTTTTCTTCTTCTTCTTCAGAGCCTCCCCCTCCTTTCTGGCCTGTTCTTTTACAGGATCTACTGGGGGCGGTTGTGGCTCAAAACTGCTTAAGTCCTTCCCCCCTAGCGGCCTTGGGCGCGGTCGGATCCTCTCCCGCACGATCGGTTGAGGCGGCCGGTCTCCTCACGCTTCCTTCAACTTCGTGGCTTTGGCAAGTATGGCCTGATCCTCTGCTTCCTGAACTTCTTTTCTCGCCTCCAATTCTGCTCGGTCGAGGTCCCCACCCCTCAGCTGGGGTCCCAACCCTGCCTCAAACAATGCAGACGGCTGAACAAGCTCGTCCCATTTGGCCTTCTCTCTCTCCCTCCACTCCTTCACCCTCTTCACCCTCTCTTCCGCCGCTGCCCCCAGTCTTGGCTCCATCGACCTAACGGGCACCTTCCAGATGGTGCGCACTCCCAATCCCCCATTGGCAGACACGTAGAACCACCGTGGCCGCCACCCCTTGATCGATGTCGGCAGCCCCGCCACCAACCCCCTCCCCATCACTGCCTGTAGGGTGACCCACGTCTCTTGCTGCCCCGAAGCCTTATAACAGGAAAAGAACTCGTCCACCGCCATGGCTTCCCCTCCATTCTCCTTGGGCCACGCGTTAGCACAGGCCAGCAGAATCTTCCATGCATTGGGCATCAATTGTCCCGGTGCTACCTCCAAACGGTTCAGTACGTCAGCCACCACTTGGGGTAGTGGCAACCTCAGCCCACCTTTTAGCGCCTCCTCGTAAAGGGAAAGCTCCCCTGGCCTGGCATCAGACGGCCTTTCCCTTGATGTTGGCAGCAGTAACTCCACCTCAGCCGGAATCTGGTATTTTTCCCTGATAGCCTCCAAATCCGCCGTAGTAATTGTGGATTTGTCAGCCTTAGTGTGCCAATGATCCGGCTCTACCTGGCTTATTGGCCTTAGAGCCACTATCAAGGCCGACGCCTGCGATTGTCCCACCGGTTCCCCCACCCCCACCATTCGTGTCTCTGTCCTATATTGTGCTGCTAGCTCCTCTGCATCATCGTCTCCCAGGGGGTCCACCCTCACATTCCCCACTTCTTCTTGTGCCATTTCTAGGGTTTGCTTACGAATCACTTTTGACGCCGGAGCAAGGAAGTTGAGAAAATGTTGCAAAGGTGTGTCGTGTGCAATGAAGGACTTAACACTTGGGTATTTTGAGTTTTTGTAAAAAGGTAGGTGAAACGAATTATACCAAAAACCCACGGTTTACCCGTATTTCATGGATCCAAATTAATTTTGGCCCGTTTAAAAACCTTTCAAATCAACCGCCAAAATTGCCTTTTCAAAACCCCCCATCGTGACCTATCGTTTCATTTCTGCTCCAACGTTTCACTTCCCCCACGATATTGCCACGTATATGGCCACGATGCACTGTCCCCTCCCCTTACCCTGTCCTTTCCATTTCACATCATCACATGGCACACCCCCCCTTTTTTTGAGCCCCGCGCCGTCCTGGTCGGCACGCCTCACGGTCGACCCCTCCCGCTCGGCCACCCTTGTGGTCGGCACACCTCGCAGTCGGCACACCTCACGGTCGACCCCTCCCGCTCGGCCACCCTCATGGTCATCTCCCCCCGCTCGGCCACCTTTGCGGTCGGCATGCCTCACAGTCGACCCCTCCCGTTCGGACCACCCTCACGGTCCGCTCCCCCCGTTCGGACACCCTTACGGTCAGCACGCCTCACAGTCGACCCCTCCCGCTCAGCCACCCTTGCGGTCGGCACGCCTCGCGGTCGGCCTCTCCACTTGGTTCGCACTTCTCTTCCTTATTACTATTCCCTTCGTTGGACTAAAGCTGCACTCGGAAATTGGGGACTACTGACATGGATAGGCCCATAAGGCTTACAGCCCACAGCAAACAACCCCAAACCCATCGCTTGGGACCCATAGCATAACCCGGCTGGCAAAGCCCAGGATAGCTGGAGGCCATCTAGGCATGGAGGGCCAATGACATTCGGGCACATGGCAGGTGAAACACAAGCTACATCAGCAGACAAAGATCTGCAGAGTTATTGCCACAACACATCACCATTAATGCAGCCCATCACAGCATTTATTACGACAACACCTCCCCGTCGGAACAGAGCCCCCTCACCCTGAACAAGGTAAGCTACGGCACAGGCTGGCGGCGGAAGGGGGCACGTCGCAAGGGACAGTGAAATGATTACCAAAGGATATAAGCAAGAATCGAAGACAAGAGGAAGGTTAAGCTTTTCTATCTCTCTCTCTCTCTATATATTTCCTTCTTTTACTACTGATTTGCTCGTCGGAGGGTTCACTGGAGGACTACCCCGTTCCCCTTTGGACTTGCTTGCAGGTCATCTGTTGGAATCATCCGCCTGGATCGGAACTTGAAGAGCTTGGACCAGCCCGACCCATCCACCCAGGACGAACTGCATCATCAATATTAATCGGATATCAATAACTATATGATCGAATTACATATTTTTTATGCTATTTCTCAAAAGAGAAACTTATTGTCTATTTTTTTTGTTATTGATCATATAGTTATTGATATCCGATTAATATGATTTTTGATAGATATAAAATTCTCAACAAACTCTACAAAATAACGGTTCGTATCATAAAAATAAACTCATAATAGATCTCAAATTAAGGCACAACAATTACCACTGTATCTTTAGCACAACACTGGCCCCATTTCCCCTAAACATGGCCTTTAAGTGAGAACACTTTGACGGTGCTGTTTGGCTCACAAGATGAACGTGTTAATGGAACAATGATTGGCTCCTTGTGTATTGATATTTTGTTACGGTGATAAATGATAGTTCAGGGGCAATTTGTGAACTTGTTAAAAAAGTAAATTTTTTGGTTTTTTAATTTTTTTACATAAAAAAAAAGTTAAAAAAAAAAAATTACACAAAAAAGCCATAAAAAAACTAAAAATTTAAAAAAACTAGCTTTTTACCGACTTTTCAAAACATCACTCAATTTGTAATGTAATTTTAATTATTTTGTTAGTGAATTAAATGTAAGATTGGATTTGGACAGTCAATTATAAATATTGAATTATGAATTAAATAAAGATTTAAAAAAAGAAGAAGACAAAATTGTGAGAAAAAAAAATAAACCAATTTTGTTTTTCAATTTTTTTTCCCTTTTTAAACTTTTATTTAAAGTCAAACATAAAGATATCTATTCTTTGTGGGGAAAAAAATAAATACAAATTGTGGGCAACGCAAATTTGGGCTTTATTTATTCATTTTTATGTAAATTATTCATAAATCCTTTTTGAAAAGTGTGTATTCTATTTAAATTTAAATTTTTTTAGATAAACTCAAAAGTCCTATACCTATTTATATTCTTATTTTTCCTTACATCTTGTTTCTTCTCTGTATTTCTCTTTCTCTGATATCGGTGATGACTACGGCTACATCTTTCTTTTTTTTCTTTCTTTTTCTAATCTACAGTCACCGACGACTAGCGACCACTATTGATTGGGGTTCATGGACAATCACTGAGTACCAACTCCTTACTTCGTGTTCATTGACGGCTAAAGAGATGAGTTTTCAACAAATAAGATGAGTAGATCTACGTTAGATCGGACTAAATTTAAACCAAAAAATAGTTGTCGGAGTACAAGCATCTCTTTATATATATCTCTTTCCTTCAATCTCTCAATTTTAATATTCTTTTGGGTTTATTTGTCGTAACTCTTTCATAGAGCCCGTTTTTCTTGAAAATGAAAAGCTATAATTTTTTGGCTCATAAACTTCTTCAAAAAATCTTATAAGAAGGGCAAAAATTTTCAAATTTATATTTTACGTGACAAATTTACCCCTTCACACACGCACACTCTCTATCTTTCTCATCTTTCTCTCCATCAGTTTGTCATCTCACTCAGCTCTTTCTTTCTCTATCTCTTTCTAAGAGCTCTCTCCACTACCACCACCACCACTGTCTACACCACCACCACCATCGCCAGATCCACTACCACGACTACCATCATTTCCATTACCTCCACCGTTTCTACCAACACCGTCTCAACCACTAACGATGTTCGTCATCGCCGCCATCATCACCACTACCGTTTCACCACCACCATCGTCATCCTTGGCGTCCAAGATCTCAGATATGAGATTGACAACCTCATATTTGAGATCTATCATTTCACATCTATATTATCTCTCTTTTTCTTTTTGTCTCCTCATCATGTTTCGTTTTTTAGACAACAAAATTTTACACTCGTTTAAACCAAATTTAAGGCAATATATGTGCTCTCTCTATCTCTCTATTTCTCTATTTTTTTTCTCTGGTATGTCCTCTGTTTTTATTTGACAAGATGAGAATAAAATTTTACTCTGGTAGGTGCTCTGATTTTGTTTGACAAAATGAGAGTAAAATTTTACTTTGGTATGTGCTCTGTTTTTGTTTGATAAAAGGAGAGTAAAATTTTACTCTAGTGTTATATGTTCTTTTTTTTGTTTTTTTTTTTTTGTTTTGATACAATGACAGTAAAATTTTACTCTGTTATTGTTTACTTCTGTTATTTGTTTTCAGAGCAATGAGTTCAAGTGATGACAGAAAGTGGGGGAGATAAACGGTTCCGCTGTTTGATATTTGCCTATTTATATGGAATGGTATTTCAGCCTTTTCACTATATTTTTTTGTTTAAGGGACTTTTGGAACCAGTTTTTATTACATAGTCTTCACACAAAAAAGGCCCAATGGGAGGGGCTTTTTACCAAAAATCCCTACTTTTTTTTTTATACTATACACTTCTGTTTTCCTGTTATAATGGGAAAAAAATTCAAGTTCTGGACATGTTTTCGAATTTTAATTATGGGCGATAAAAACTGTAAAATTTTACAGTTTCAATTTTTTTGGTGCTGAATTGAATCATTCTTTAAAAGTATAAAATTTTCCAGTTTCATAACGTTCTTTAGAACTGTAAAATTTTATAGTTTCATAAAATGTTTTTCAGTTTGATTAATAAGGATAATACTTAATATAATCATACTTTGAAACTGTAACATTCTTACTTTTCAGTTTGATCAATATTAGAAATTACTTGCTTAAATCCTACAAAAATTGAAAATAACATATGTTTTTTTCATTGTTACTATTTGTTGTTCTTAGAGTTGTTTTTCTTCTTTCAGTTTATCAATATTTTGCATATTTTGTTATGTTTTTTCAGTTTAATTTCTCAGTTTATTATTCTTTTTTTTTTTGGCAATATTCTAGATATTCTGATGAGTTTCTGGCAATATTCTTGACATTCAGAGAATATTCTAGACATTCTTATGACTTCCGGTAATGTTCAGAACATTCCGACGATACTCTAGCAAATTTTCGATGATATTCCGGCGACTTTCTGGTAATGTTGAATATTTTGGCGAGTCTCTGATGACCATCTGACGGAAGTACGATAGTAGTAGGATGTAGAAGCGTCGTTAATTTTTTTTTTTTAAAAATAAAAATTTTTGATAATAATTAAAAATATATTAGACTAATTGATGTAAATATTTTATTTTGAGAGTAAATAAATTTTAAATTTTATATATGAGACTTATCAGTAAATTCCCTATTATTTTTAGAAAAAGGCAAGGCTTTCCGTGTTATATCAAAAAGAAAATTTTAACTACATATTAGCTCAATAGCAGGCAAAATCCGGGTTAGGATGAAGCCTTTCATACAAATTTGAATTTAGGGTAATTTACACCGACACCCTTAGGGTTCTGTTTAATACAAATTCCTTCCTTATATTTTGAAAAATCATATTTATTTCCTATCAAATTAAAATGACATATTTTTTCTTTACCCTTTATACATGTAAAATAATAAAATAATATTGATATTTTGTTCATGTCATTTCAAGAGAAATAACAATCATCTTATTTGGTTTAACTTATAAAAAAAAAATTAAAAATTATTTTTCGTGTATTTTTATTTTTACTAATTTTAAAAAATATTTTAAGTAATTTTTTTAATTTTTTAGATATACCTAATCTAGATATATTTAAGAAGTATAATATTTTGTACTTTTTTCTAAATTTACCAAATACAAAAAACAAAAAAAATTAGTAATATTGTAATAAATGTGAATGACGGTGTTTGGTAATACTGTGATAAATGTGAGTGAATAGACAAGAAAAAAAAATAATGATGGAAATAAAAATAAAAAATTCTATTAATATATACAAATTTATATAAAAAATTTCATAAAAATATTGTAATAGTGATGTTGTAGTAAATATAAGTCATATTTATTGGTACTTTGTTTTAAAGTGAAAGGCAGCCTTTGAACTATATCATTGTATTTGAAAATTTTATATAAAATTTTGTTTGTATATTATCACTCAATAAGAATATGTTCAAGTAGAATTTAATAATGAAAAATTATAGAATGTAATCATGATGATAAGAAGAAAAAATTGTAAAAAAAATAAAAGGTAAAATGGTCATTTAAAAAATTTTACGATATGACATCAGTATTAGGAGGCAAAGAAATTACAATCTCCGGAGAGGAGAATATAATTTTTCAAACCTAATGGGTGAATATAAGGTCAGGTTTGACAAGTCTCAAAAAATTCAAAAAGTCAAAAGGTTACATAAAAAAAAGAAAAATCATTACTATTCACAAATAAAAAATATTAAAAAAATATTTTATACATTTTTGTAATACAAAAATTTGAATTACACTGTTAGTCGCACTGCCCGAGCAGGAAGGCATGTCATATACTTTTTGGGCAAAAAAAAAAAAATTACATATGTAAAGCCACAAAGTTTGATGGTAATGTTGGGCCCTTGGGGGCCTACTAAGGGTTCCGTTTTGATAATCCGAACCGTAGAATATGTAGAACTCGTCGAGTTCTATATGCCTGTAAAAAAATCACATTGATCGAATATCGTTAATTATATGATCAAATCAGTTTTGTATAAACAAAATGGATGGTGTGATAGTTAACTATTGAACAAAAACTAATCCGATCATATAGCTATCGATATCCGATCAACGTAATTTTTTACAGGCATATAATACTCGACGAGTTGTACATATTGAACGATTTGGATTATTAAAATGGGACCCGTGGTGGCTCCCACGGACCGATGATCACTATCCAAACACTTTGCCCTGAATGAGACAATAATTTGCTGTGTAAGACAGGTTCCCAGCAGGGCAATCGTACAACCTACTCAACTTTCTTCTCATATACACTTTATTTATATAATTTTTTATTACACACTTTATTTATGTAATTTTTTATTGGGAGCTATTAAGATGTACACCTTATTAAATGATGCACATCATGTACACATTTATTTTAAACCATCAGATATTTATAAATTAATCTCAACCATCAAATAATTTGATTGGAAATATGATTACCCTCTCAACCGGTTACAATTTTCTTCACCGACTGTTCTATCTTCCACAAACCCTCTTCACTTTGTTTTCCCAAAACCATTCTTTAGACCAATCCGAAGCTCCTATTCGCCCTCTTCAGACACGACTCCGGAGCTCTCTTCAGAGACGACTCCAAAGCTCCTCTTCGCCTTTTTCAGACACGACTCCGGAGCTTTCTTCAGACACGACTTCGAAGCTCTTCTTCGCCCTCGAAGACTAGCCCGCGAACATAACGTGCCCTCGACTTCGCCTCAAGGTATGTCTCTCTCTCTCTCTCTCGCTGCAACTTGTTTCTCTCCCTTTCTCCATTTCCATTCTATGAAACCCTAGACTGAAATCCCCTTCTTCGAAACTGCCTCTTTCACCATTGTGAAATCCCCTTATTTACTGCTGTATGAGAATACTCCTCTGTTTTCTAGCGGTATATGTCATTTAATTGTTGGAAATCAAGCCAGAAATAACTTCGCATGTGATAACTCAAAGCGTGCAAGCGCTTTACTATTCTCTCCACAAACTCTTTCCCCTCTGCATCATGTTTCAGCATTGACAAAGAACATCTCAATGCCATAAAGAAAAGTGCTTGAATCTCAATAGGATAACCATAAACACCCTGAAAAATGAATACCTCCCATTAGGATATGCCAATATGTAGATTCTGGGGAATAATACAAAGCTCTTAAAGTGATTCAATAATTATATATGAAAGAAGAGTGAAGGTACACTCTGTAATTATTAATTTTTTCTTTCTTTTTGTACATTAAAACTGAACCAAGTTTCAGTAAATGATTGACTAATACAACTCAAGGGTTTATTACTTTTTGTTATCTTTCTTTTTGGAAATTAAAACTACTAAGTGTCGGTAAAGGATTGAATAATAATACAACTCAATAAATATGTTTCTCCTTTTTTTTTTTTGATAAATAATAAATATGTTTCTCCTTTGATATGTGAATTGGCCTCTGCATTGTGTTATGATGAATGCAATAAAGCAGTGAATTATCTTGACAATAAAAAAAATGCAGTGAATAATCTCGCAATCAGTATTATCAGGACCGAACCAGACTGGCCAGTCATACTGGTGAAATTGAAAATCCAGAAAGTTTATTTGAAACACTTTACTCACACATTATTACAAGCAAATCTTATGAAACCATTAAACCTGCCTATTTCAATTGTTAAAACCATTGAAATGAAGCTTAAGAAAACTTAAACCACCATATCTTGGATCACATGAACTGCCATGTCCACTACTGTATCTCTACTTTATCAATAGCTTATAGCCTCTTTATGATAAAAATGTCTTTCAATAGAAAGGACCAAAAAAAGATGCATACCCTAAGTACACATGATGTATACACGAGAGGCCACCTAACCATCCAGGAAAAAAAGAAAAAAAGAAAAGGAAGTCCCACAAATACACTACAAAAGAATCTAAACAAAAAGGAAATGCTCCTGAGCCAAAAGTATAAAAAACGCAACAGGCAAATGTTTACTTTAGTTTAAGCTACATATAGAAATACTCCACATAAACCAATTTAAAATTATTTTGTATCTAATTATCAAGCCATCCAAATGATAGATCTAGAGTATAACCAAGGATCCAAATGAACATTCCTCACTGGACTGGACCAATATCAGGTTTAGTTCTAAACATGACAGGTGGCCGCTCTAGGAATCCTAGTTAGGGTTGACATTCAAAAACTTATATATATATATATATATATATATATATATATAACACTTATCTATAATAAATCTCTCAATTTGAACTTCTCAAATCACAAGCAAAAATGAATTTTAATATATTGATATTTTTTATTCAATCCTTCCATTTTTTAAATATATGGAGTTCTAAAATGGTGGGGAGAGAGAGAGAGAGAGAGAGAGAGAGAGAGTTGGGTCGTAAATATGGATTGGGTTTGATGGACTATATAAAATTTTACTAAATTGCTCTCCACAAAGCACACATGCAGCGTACGTGATCAGTTTTTGTCCAAGTTGCTAACAGTGCGTGACGGCTCGACTAGATGACACAATTTCTTAAGTTAAAGGACTACATTGCAAAATTGTAAATGCTAGACCTAAATTGAGATTAACCCTAAACCAGAAGGTGTGTTTTGTAATTTAGTCTTTTGAATTTGATTGGATCTAGGTTTAGCATGGTGTCTAAATATGAGTTATTTTATCAAGTCCTTGTATAGAATTAGTTCGAGGGAGCTGTTAAGATGTGCACATCATATACACATTTATTTTAAGCCATTAGATTTTTACAAATTAATCTCAGCCACTGAATAATTTGATTAGGAATAGTGAGAACCTCTTCAACCGGTTACCTTTTTTTCAAATTTCTTTATTTTTTTTTCCAAAGCCCCTCTGTTTTTGAGATAGCACGCAGACACTCTTCTTTGCCCTCGAAGACCATCCCTGCGAACACGACCTACCCTCGACTTCGCCTGAAGGTATGTCTCTCTCTCTCTCTGTGCAACTTTTTTCTCTCCCCCTTTCTCCATATCCATTCTATGAAACCCTAGACCGCAATCCCTTTCTTTGAAACTACCCCTTTTACGTTTGTGAACTCACTGGGTTGGTTTATAAAAATAGGAAAATATTAGGTTTAGGTTTAGGTTTTTTTATGTTTGTTTGCTTTGGTAGTTGTTTTGATTCCCTTCTTCGAAATCCGCTTTTGTTAACCCCTATTTCCTGTATCGATTCTTGCTTCCCATTCTTCAAAATGCCCCTTTCACGTTTGTGAACTCACTTGGAGTGGTTGGATTTTAAATTTAGGAAAAGATGATATGAATAGCTTTTGTTTGTAATGTTTGTTTGATTAGGTAGTTGTTTTGACTCCATAAATATAGATATATCTTGAAATTTTGGTTGAGTTTGTGAAATCTGATGTGTAATCAATCGGAATGAACTTCAATTTTATTCATTTCTGCCGAATATGTTCATGTGAAAAATGATGCTTTCTATGAAAATAGGATCAGAATGTGCAGTGACAAATGAATTGGGTTAAGTTTATTGTATGCTTCTTTTGTTTTTTATCAAAAGAGAATTGTCAAAACAAATTGTCATTGGAGTGCAAGCTAACCAATTGTCAAATCAAAGTTGGTCACAACCCATTGTGATGTTTAGTTATAACCCAACTTGGTGTTCATCACGATTCATTATAGTATCAAACTCTCAAAACTAAATTAAGAGTTCAACTTCATGCTTTCTTCTACTTTTTCTCTCCAAAGAATTCAAAAACTAACACATGAATCCAAAATTAACAAGAGCGGATTCTTTGTTTTCAAACTTCTAATAAAACATCTAGTGTGTTGCCGTGTGTGTTTACAAGTCTTCTTAAGGTCTCATGTTGAACTAGAAATTTAACAGTTCAAAATCAAGCAAACAGAATCAGATCAAGAAATATGTAAACACTAAAATAAAATAGGTAAAAGAAAGGCCATAGAGGAAAAACTAACAAACCACCATCAAGATCATCAGATTTTTCTTACCTAAATATAATCAGATTAAAAACACTAAATATAATCAAAATTTTCTCTTGCAGCCATCAACACATTAAATGCCACATTTGGGTGACCAAGGGATATGCCTCTACTTCCCCCACCCACCTTAACAGCATAATCTGCTCTAGAAACTCATTGGAGCCCTACAAGCCTCTACTTCCCCCACCCACCTTAACAGCATAATTTTGGTGGTTTGTGTTGTATGTCTTATGTTAGCATTGGAGTTCTTGTGTGTGCTTGGCTGTGTGTCCTCTGTTTTGGTTGTTTTTTTGCTTTGATGCTTTTTGCACTCATCGTTTTCTTTATTGATGTAATTCTCTTTGGTTCATCAATAAAAAAAAATTTTGCTGATAAAAAAAAAAACAATCACCCAAGGTAGCCACATACTGCACCCAAGGTAACACCCTTACACCAGCAGCTGATGTATCCATGTCTTCTATAATCATACACCCAAGGTAGCCACATATTGCACCCAACAGCACCCAAGGTAGAAACAGAACATGTCGCACCCAACACAGAACCTCAATACCAGCAGTTGCTGTATGCTGCCATAGGACAACAATATGCATCACAGATGATCACATACTGTGAGTCATACAACATCTGTTGTATGTTGCCATAGGACAACAGCATATAACAGAACAGCAGCATACAAAAGACTTCAACAGACTTCAACAAGACTTCAATTACAGCAGACCAAAACCAAAACCATGAACACACCTTAACCAGCATTTAGCCTACCAGAACAGAATAGAACTCAATACCAACAGAATAGAACTCATTGCTAGAATGCCACCTACAGAACAGAACAACACAGCAGAACAGAACAACCAGCAGAACAGAACACAACACAGATGATGACAACACAGCAGAACAGAACAATTAACACAGATGATGACCAACTAACATATATTCCATCCAAGATTTTGTTTCCAATCTGAATCAGATCAGGTTGTGTATTTGAGTGCTGCTGTTTTAGTTGTTCTCTCAAGCCAACTTCCCTTAACCTTGAAATCACAAACTTCTTCTTTAGTATTGGCAGCCAAGAACACATCTAATTCGGTCTTGAATTGGATAAGTGACTACTTTTTAACACTGAAAAACAGATCTTTGGGGTCTGAGCTCAGTGAAACCAATGCTTCTGAATAGTCGACAATTTCATCAGTTGGAAATGAAATCAGGGCAGAAGATGCTGTGGCACTGTTATTGAAACATAAAAGAGGGTACCATGCAGTTGATGATGAGGCAGGACATAACATTGAAGACGATAAAATGCCAAAAAGAGTGCTTGGACCAGAGAGACCTTCATTTCTTGACGGGAAAATGGATTATGAATCCTGGGTGCCTCCTAAAGGTGAACTGCTGTCTTTGGTTTATTGATTATCACTTTATTGGGAGTTTTTATTATTATTTATTTATTTATTTTTAATGTTATTGTTGCTGATCGTATATTTGTGATGCTTCATCCAGGACAATCAAGCGATGGACGGACTTCACTAAATGATCGTTTTGGTTACTGAAATCTCGGCATCAGAGGAAGGAATTCCTGTAAGGGAGGGTTATATGCTGCTTAGTTGTTTTACTTGGTTACTGTGTATAAAAATGAGTTTTTTGGTGTATCGGCTTTTATGCCAATTATCACTCATCAGAGTTATTAGGTTGTGAACTTTGGTGTTTAGAACTATTGTTCGCCTAGTGTATATATTTCACAATTTTTCTTCAGCCCATTGTGTTGATCATGATGACCGACGAGAATTATGTTTTGTGCTGTGTTTTTAGTTTTTCTACGAAGCTGAATTGTCATTGCATTTACATTTAAAGCTCTGCCCACAGCTTTTTATTCTGATCAAATGATTTTTTGAATTAAGCTTGAACATTTTATACTTAGAGCTTCACACTTAATAAAATTTATTCTGATCAAATGAGTTTTAGAATTAAGCTTGAAGATTTTATACCTAGAGCTCCACCGAACAAAAATTTTATTCTGATCAAAAGATTTTTAGAATTAAGCTTGGACATTTTATACCTAGAGCTCCACTGAATAAAAATTTCTGCTTATGTCTGGATAACGTATTCTTGGTAGAGTTGTTTAAATAGGTTTCCTCATCAATCTGATTTAGCTCCTGGTTGGCTAGTAACTTAAGCTGACTAAGTGCCCCAAAAGATGTATAGACCTGTAGAGTGGAAGGGGTTGAAAAGATTGTGTATGCTCTTGATTTCATTGCAGTTTAAATGAGAAAAAAAAAATTTAAAACATAATACTAATACATAATGTTGCTGGCAACAATTGCATTACCAAAACTATTAATTTCAATTAACATAATACTAACACAAATTTACAGGAGAAGGATATAATATTACAATCAGTGAGCCATATGGACCATACCTCACACAAAAACCCCTCATGAGACTATAAATTGTAATTCATCTGTGTATGCAAGGTTAGCTATCCTGAATGGGTTCTGCAACTTTCGGCATTTCTCCTGTGAACCTGATTCTGCAAATCTGTATCCATTGGAAAGCTTAATATCCTTCATGTTCGAAGACATGATTCGCTGAGGAAGAATGTGTACTGTTGCAAAATTGTACATTGGCAACCTCTTGAAGCTTCTTGCACAATGAATCTACTTCAGAAAATCTTCTAAACCATCTCAGAGCAGACACGCACCGCTAAAGAATCTCTTTGTTGACTGTATTCGGAAAACTGGAGTTTGCAGCTGTAGGTTGAATTGTGTATATAGTAGTATTGTACCTTGGAGAGATCATCTCAATGCTCAAACGATCCATGCCTCAAGTCTCCTACCAGATTATAAGCAGAGATTGCCCTCTTACTTTGCCATGCTCATATATGGTAGCAAACCGAAAGACCAGAGACCATGAAACATGCACAGAGGCACCATGTCACAGTATACATAAGAGGAAGAGTAGGTTTTGGTTCAGATAAGTTGTAGTAGGGTGACCGTAGTACATTTCTCAGATCAAAGTCACCGTGTCACCGTACAAGTAAGAGAAGGAGTTGTTTTTGGTTCAGATCAGTTGAAGTAGGGTGACTCTAATACATCTTTGAGATCAAAGTCTCCCCGTTCGGGCAATGAGGGAAAAGATAATGTGGGGAAAGCCTTCTGAAAGCTCTCCAACAACTGTTACACAAAGGTACAACAATTCAGATCAACTGTGGCTAAATATATAACACTATATTTCAACATTTAAAGCAACTTAGTTCTGCAGAGTAGTAAAACACTTGTTACTTCAGAAATATAATCTAAATGGGGTTTACTGATTGCTTTGGAGTCGGAATATACACTAAACCATCCGTTATACTAATGTGTAGTGTTAGTTGGATTTCCAATTCCTATGTCCAAGGACAATATTCATATTTCTTAATATTATAAAGCAATAGAGAGTATTTTAGCCGACTAAAATTTTAGTAGTAAAAAATGTGGGACTTTAGGCGACCAAATTTTTAGTAGCTAAAAGAAAAACTCTTTGCCGACTAAAATTTTAGTAGCTAAAAATGTAGAACTTTAGGCGACTAAAAGTTTGGTCGCCGAAAATGGTCTAATTTAATTTAATGTCCAACCTTTTGGCGACTAAAGTTTTAGTCGAAAATTGTATACATTTGGCGACTAAAATAATTTTAGTCGCTAATTACCTTTATCGACAATTCTTTGACGACGACTATTGCGACCAAATTATGTAGTTGCTAAAACCCTTTGGTGACTAAAAATTAACTTTTGGTGACTAAAAATTAAGTCGCCAAAAGTAAAAATTTTTGTAGTGTATGATTCATTAGTAAAAGTTATGACATTTTGTTAATCTTATTATGATTGTGGAGAAAAAAGTTGTCGTTATGATTTATTAATAAAAGTTATGACATTTTGTTAATCTTATTATGATTGTGGAGAAAAAAAGTTGTGGTTATGATTCATTAGCAAAAGTTATGATTTGTACTACCAAAAGTTATGATTTGTCATGGTGAATCATAATAAAAAATGTTACGATTCAAATGTTATGATAATTGATTACAAATAACTATATTTGTTATGAGTTGTCATTATATTGTTATGATTTATAGTGTCTTTGTTATGACACTTTGGTGAATATTATGACTTTGTTATGATTCATTGTAGTATTGTTATGATATTTGAAAAAAAGTTATAATTCTTTCTGTAACCTGCTACATGACCGGTTTAGCAGGTCATTTTTTATGATGTGGCACGATATGGACCATACAATAAGTGCATATCATATGTCCTTTTATAAGGTGCACATTGTAGATTTTCCCTTTTTTATTATATATTTTTTTATAAAAAGACAAAAAATTAACTGAAACATTCATATTTTATTTTCACAATATTTTAATTTAAAAAAATAAAAAATTTAATACATCAAACAACCCTACGTAGAAACCTCAAGGTATGAGTGTAATTTACAACTACTAGGCCAAAAAAAAAAAAAAAATCCCGCTCCCCTCTGATTTGAAATTTTTTTCTCTCTCTAAAACACGCACAGTTTCTCATTCTAGAGCGCAGGGAGGGAGGGACGTTCACTGTTGTGTTGTTCAGTAGCAGACAGAGAGAGAAAGAGGTAAGTTATCGGAAATGGCGACGAATATTGGAATGATGGACTCGGCTTATTTCGTCGGGAGATCAGAGATCTTGACGTGGATCAACTCCATTCTACAACTCAATCTCTCCAAAGTCGAAGAGGTTTCTTTTCCTTCCAAAGCCCTAATTTTCATTTTTCTCGCATTTCAATTCCTATATATATATATATATATGTATGTATATATGTTTTCATTTGTATACCAATTGTTTGGATCTGTTGATTGCAGGGATGTTCTGGTGCGGTTCACTGCCAGCTTATGGATGCGGTTCATCCCGGAATCGTGCCGATGCACAGGGTCAACTTCGATGCGAAGAACGAGTACGATATGATACAGAATTACAAAGTTCTTCAAGATGTCTTCAACAAACTCAAGATCACCAAGGTTGATTTCTTAATTTATGCTTCTAGGGTTTCATTTGTTTCCTTGGAAAAAATTCTTGTAAGTGATGAAAATTAAATTATTTTCTCTCAATGCATAACGTATTGGTTGTTTAATTTCTTATTTTTTTGGGGCAATTGATAATTGATTGATTTTCCATGTGTGTTGTTGGAGGGTGCAGCATATTGAGGTAAACAAATTAGTGAAAGGAAGGCCTCTTGATAATCTGGAGTTCATGCAATGGTTGAAGCGGTACTGTGATTCAGTTAATGGACGCGTTCTACACAGGTGTTTTTCCAACACTGGTTCTTTCCTCTATGCATTCATTTTTCTTGATTTTTGTGAAAATTCTCTACTTTTTGTTACTTTGTGACAAATGGTCTATTCTAGTTGTTTGTTTTGCTGTGTTGGGGTCGTTAATAGTAAGTTGAAAGCTTTGGTGTCGGTTATGGTTTGTTGTAATGGAAACGGTACTCAGGATGTGTTGATGTTGCGGCTCACTTTCTTTGTTGTTTTCACCTATTAGATCTCGGTTAACCTAGGTAGGTCAAAATTATGGTCTACTCATGTTCCGTTCCCAACTTTTTAAACTGAATTTCTGTAATGCTCATGTCAATTTGGTTTTGAAGCATTGCATGCTGTTGATGGTTTGTCCAAACGTCCTGTTGTTTGATTGCCTTGAATTTGTATTACTAGTGGAGACAAACCGTTCAGTCTTTGTTGCTAGATGAAAATCTTACTTTGAAGATGATATTAATGTTTATTGATTACTGATTTCTTTGCTGTTAATGTTAGTTACAATCCTTTGGAAAGGAGAGAGGCTTCAAAAGGAGGAAAAGATGTGAACAAGAAATCTACATCATGGCAGCCTTCAACCAGATCTTCAACAGCTGCTCCCAAAACTCAGACCTCCCACAACACTCGAAGGAATGATGTCAACACTACAAATCAATCTGTTAAGGCCTCAAGACCTTCTTCAAGCGGAGGACCTGCATATAATGAGCAGGTACTTGAAATCATCGATGTAATGAGAAACTTACAATTTAAGAATTTTGGGGGTCTAAATCTCTACTTGATGCAGATCGCAGAGTTGAAGTTGTCAGTGGACAGTCTAGAGAAAGAGAGAGACTTCTACTTTGCAAAGCTGAGGGATATTGAGATCTTGTGCCAGTGTCCTGAGATTGAAAATTTAGCTGTACTCCTTATTTTAAATTGGTTGATATGAGAATTAGTAGTTTGGAACTATTAAAATAAAATTACACTACTATCACTTATTTGGGTTAATTATCAAATTTTGATTCCGTTCACAGGTTGTCGAAGCAATAAAGAGGATATTGTATGCTACAGATGATAGTACATCGGTGGTGGCAGAAGCTCAAGCCATGATATCCCAGTACCCAAAGAAACCTCAGCTATTGAGTCCTATTTCAGAGGTGCCAGAAGATGTGCCCAAATCAGATAATCAGAAGAGGAAAAATATTATTAATGTTGAAGTTGATTCTGTTGCCAACACTATGTTGTCCCCAAGGCAAAGGATTTCTGATGCGTCTGATGTCCATTGCAGCGGATCACCCCTTGTGACGTACTGATCTTCTCATTTTACAGAGTTCAGTTGGTCTCTTAGGGTACATGCTTGGTGTATAATTCTAAGTTTATGTTGTGCTACTCAGATACATACATGCCACTTGGTCTATTAAGTATTGGATTTTTGAACATATTGGTTGAACTCATCATGGGTAGTAGATTTTATATTGAAAAAAGATTTTGGTAATCTCTTGTTTCTTCTTTTTATACCATCTTGTAATATCTGCAATACATCCATCCATTGATTAGTTTATCTGCCACGCATACATTCATCCATCTTGTGATGCTGTATTGAAAATTATTTTGCCTACAAATCTGGTGGTTTGATCATTGACGTAGTGTCATACTTTCTTATGATAGTTTTGTAAACAGTAAATGTTACAACATAACACTCCAACATTCTATAGTAGTTTTGGTACATCGGCGGAGTTTGTTGGAGCAAAATTTCTGCCTGTGTCAAAACTTGAATCTTTGATCTTCTCCTAATGAGGTACAAGAGTTATTGTCGATTAAACTAATCCCAGTTGATTGTAATTACAGTCAGATTTATGTTGGAGCATTTTGCAAGCCTAACCATGCTTATTTTAACTTCTAATTTTAACATTCACATCCCTGTCAGTTTGTTTGCTATTTTTTGTTCTTTATTTTTTTTGGGTTATGCATTGTAAGACTCATGTCCCAAAAGATGATTTATGGGTTCCCTTGTTATGACTTACTATGTTTGGGTCATGAATTTGTAGAGGAAATCATGCAAATAAATGAAAAAATAATAATAAAAAAAAAATTAAAAGAACCTCAACTTATTTATTTCATTTATTTTATTTTTGTTTAATAAAATCATGATCCAAACATGGAATATCGAAGAGAATATTCATGTGAGTAGTGAAATTGATATAGTTATGTCAAGAACACATAAGATTTTTACAAGATGAGACACAGACGCGAGACAAAGGGTGAATCTCACATGTTGAATACATATATAAGATCTACCGTTTATCTCACATCTGTTAAAATTGTCTATTCACTTAAATTTACTCCAAACTAATATCAACCAATGATTTATTGACCTATAAGGCAGGGGGGGTGAACTTTTTTTGAGGGCAACAAATATACAGAGAAGTTGACCAAAGCCCTGTCCACAATTTGGCGAACTATCTGGGTGCCTAATGACACCACATCTGAGCAATGCTTTTTGGAAACAGGTACTGTGTAATAATAAGAAGCAGCTACTTGATATAAATTCTTCAATTCTTGCTAGACTCTCCATATAATCAATCAATGGCACACATAAATGAATCTAGGGAGGTAGGTACACTTCATCACATACAATACCTTGGTCTCTATCATTTTTTGTTGTTTGTTTCAATGGTATTGATGAAGTCTTTTTTTTTTTTTTTTTTATGTTTTAAATTATCAGGCGACAGAGAAAATGAATATACAAGGAGGTGATCATGGAGAGAGAACAGTGAACACGGTGGATTACCGGACATCAGCGGGTCAAGCCCAAGAACAGCAACCCGTCCAGGTGGTTCACCAATCCCATTTGCCTACTACGACAACAAATTCTAACACTAGCGGCGGCATCTTGGTTGGTGCTGCTAATGCTGTTGCATCCACTCTTCAATCCGCTAAGGAGGCCATCTCTGGCAAATAAGGAAAGCAGTCCTAGTGCATGAGGCTCCTGTTACTGCACGGTCTGAGAGGGAGGATCAAACATACGCAACCTTACCCCAAACATATAGAGAGATGGTTTCCGTGGTTTGATTTGAACCTGTTAGGTTGCAAATAATAGTAGAAAAATTATGAATTCAAATCAAGTTTTCATTTATCGTTTTGTTTTTGGGTGGAAAATTTAACGCTCTATATATGATGATTATTTGAGTTTTCATTGTGCATTCAATTTCATGCAAATGTTTGTTGGTTGATTAAACGTTGTTTATTTAAATCACAAAATTAAAATATAAAACAGATGATAAGTAAATATAGTGATAAAATAATATAAAGTTACACACTTCATCAACAAAGACATGTATGTATTCACAATCTATCATAGTAGATTTTTGGCACTATGAACACGTGACTCGGTGCAAGAAGTTGATAGTGTTCTACCTAACATTCAACTGTGTCACGAATAACTCTACTGATTATTCCAAATAACGAATATATAACATAATTTTCTTAACAAATGTCGAAGAGTTACAATTCTAAATAGAAGAACCAAACTCTCTGTTGTATATATCTTTCAATTTACTAATTCTGAGATTAATTAGCTCTAAGATAGAGTTAAGAAATAACATTCTATATATACATAGAGTGAAGACAAAGAATAACTTTTGTATATGTAATTGATAAATAAATAGGTCTTACTAATGACAGCCCTTAGAGCTGTCAATAAGAAGTACATAATTCTAAAATATTTATAGTTTCAATACACATCTCATATATTTCAAAACATTTTACATATTTTTATGTATATTTTTTAACACATGTTTCAACATTAACAACAACTGTTAGTCGTTTTTAGAATTTTTTATAAAATAATGTCTAATGAAAACATGCAACTAACTCATCCCGCTAATAACAGAGTTTGGGAGAGGTAATAAGTAGTAAGAACGATAAACAAATATGACTCAGAAAAAAGGCAAGGCAAAACCAATTCATCAAGGTTTGTGATGAGGATGGAGACGGATGGGAAGTGTTGGCTATGTTATTATCATCCCATGTGAGTGGCTAACCCACCTTAGAGAGAGTGGGGTGGTTGGAGACCACTTTAGAGAGAGTGGGAGTGGCACCTCCCCACTAACCAATCCACTCACCATTGCTGTCCAGCTACCTTCCCTCATGATATGTATAAATAGAGGTTGAGAGGAGAGTAGAATATAAGAGAGAACCATCAGAAATTAGAGTGTGAGAGCTGTGAGTTGAGTGAGTTTTATCTCCTCCTCTGTATTTGTATTTTTGCTCCATTTTAGTGATAATTCTCATTTCTGTCCGTGGATGTAGGCATTGGGCCGAACCACGTAAATATTGTGTTCTCTGTGTATGTGAGATAAGTTTTCTGGGTGTCTTTGATCCTAACAAATGGTATCAGAGCCTCGTTGGTGGCGTTTCGGAACAAAAACAACGTGTTGTTCGAAACTGCCCAGAAATCGTATTGCTCGAAATCAGTTTTTGAGCATACTAGGAGCAAGGGCTCGACGAGAGGAGTCCAGAAATATAAAGAAGACACCCAACGGAGGCTGAATGCGCCCTCACGCGCCCTAGGAAGTTGGCGCGTGAATACCAGTCGCGACACGCGCCTCCACGCGCCGTTCAGGCACCGGCGCGTGATCCCAATCTCACCAACGCGCCATACGCGCGGACAGAGGAAGACGACGCGTGATTTCACCCGCAACACGCGCCGCACGCGCGCGCACCAGCCGACGTCTTCAGCCCAGCCGAGTCTTCAGCCGCTGACCGAGCCAAGTCGCTGACTGAGCCGCTGACGTCATCCTGACGTCAGCAGAACCGGAGGAGTAATCTGGTGCTTTGCAGGCGCACCAGATTCTGCCGATCTGAACCGTTTAAATTGTTTTGGCTTCATCTAAGCCATTTGAGGTCCGATTTGGGTGATCCAATAGTGCTTTCCAACTATTTGGAATATTTCGGACGCATCTGTACGGTCAGATTTTGCAAATAAGCTTTCAAAAATTTGCAGTTTTTATTTTGGCAATCCGAAGTGCTTTTCCGGCTAATTTGAGCAGTCCGGACTTCACAGCAAAGCCTGTTTTTCAAACAGAGATTACTTTCTGGATGATGGAGGAATCCACATCAGCTTCAGGGCCGATGATTCGGTTGAACGCTTCTAATTATGCGATATAGAAGCCGCGGATGGAGGACGTCCTGTATTGTAGAGATTTGTTTGACCCTATAGCGCTAAAGGGGGTCAAACCAGATGGAGACAAGGATGAGGACTGGATAAAAATCAACCGGAAGACTGTCGGTCAAATCAGACAGTGGATTGACCACAGTGTGTTCCACCATGTTGCCCAAGAGACAGACGCCTATGCCCTATGGATGAAATTGGAGGGCATGTACCAGTCCAAGACCGCACGGAACAAAGCCTTGATAATGAGAAGGCTTATAAACCTGAAGCTGAAGAATGGTGTGTCTGTTGCTGAACACACCAGTGAATTCCACAGCCTTGTGAACCAACTTGCATCAATCAAAATGGAGTTGGAGGATGAGATGCAAGCATTATTATTACTCAGTTCCTTACCAGACAGCTGGGAGACGTTGGTGGTTTCTCTCAGTAATTCTGCACCCGAAGGGAAGTTGACCATGGGGATGGTCACAGACGCCTTATTCAACGAGGAGGCAAGGAAGAAAGAGATGGAAGGAGAGCAGTCCCATACCCTTGTCACAGAAAGTAGAGGCAGAGATAGAGAAAGGGGCAGAGGTAGAGGAAGAAGTAAAAGCAGAGGGCGTTCACAGTCCAGACAGGACAACACGAGGAGGTGTTTTTACTGTGATCAAGAGGATCACGTAATAAGAGATTGCCCGGAGAAGAAGGCGGACAGACAAGCCAAAGAGAAGGCTAAGGGACACGGAGGTCCCTCAACTACAGCAGTTGCAGTGCATTCCTCTGACGATGAAGAGGTGATGCTTACAATCTCGTCAGAGTTGGAAACACCCGGCTGGATTTTGGATTCAGGGTGTACGTTCCACATATGTGCGGATAGGAAGCTTTTCTCCACTTACCGAAGAGTCAGCGGTAGCATTATCCGGATGGCCAACAACACAGTGAACAGAGTTGTCGGCATAGGGACAATGCGATTCCTTACTAAGGATGGAAGAAAAGTAATTTTATCTGAGGTCCGACATGTGCCAGGAGTACGGAGGAATCTAATCTCCCTGAGTATGCTAGATCTAAAAGGAAATTGTTTTTCATCTAGTGGCGGGGTTCTTCATGTACACAGAGGTGATAAAGAATTGTTGCAAGGCAAATTGTGCAACAAATTGTACAGACTGGAAGGAGAAGTTTTGACAAAGATGAGTGTTTTCAAATGCCAGTCGAAGGGTACAAAGAGAGAACATACGCAACCAAAGCGTATGATTGAGCAAGGCTTTCATCAGGAATGGCGAAAACGGTACACGGGAACGCAAGGAGGCAGTTCAAAGGTGCACAGAGTTGAGCCAGTGAAGCCAATCTTGAAGAAAGTTCAGAGCAAAGAAACCAAGTCTGTAGAGACTATACCAGTGAAGAAGAGAGTTTCTTTTGCTTCCGTGTTAGAGACATTTTGCAACCTCTCAAAAGATGCATGGAAAGGAGGGATGCAATCTCGAGTCGCAAAGTGTGCGTTGCAATGCACTCCAATAAGGGAGTGCGAGCACTATGCACGGAGTTGCATAGTGATAACTTGTACAGACCGATGGAAGTTGTCTTGGCAGAAGGGCTAACTGTCAA
This sequence comes from Camellia sinensis, assembly GCF_055761805.1. Lineage (NCBI taxonomy): Eukaryota > Viridiplantae > Streptophyta > Magnoliopsida > Ericales > Theaceae > Camellia > Camellia sinensis. The sequence continues at coordinate 218,183,198 of NC_138961.1, forward strand.
ACATCAGTACGGACGTACAAGTGAGACTGAACCGAACATCAGGGATTGCAGCACAGACAACGGGCGTATGAGATCGCTGGGAAGTTGTTCTAAAGTGCAGAAAGCAAAGGCTGGTTGTTCAGAAATAAGCTCCGAGCAAGAAAAATTGAGGATGTTGATGTGTCACACTCTGAAGTTTTCTAGTTGCTCCCGTGTTCATCATGCAAGGAGTTGCACGGTAATGCAAGGAGTTGCACGGTAATGCAAGGGTATCCCGAGCAGGGGGTGCAGGACATCCAATCAGGGGGTGTCAAGATATCTTGGTTGCGCAAGTTCAAGCATAGCAAGTGAAGACATCCAAGACAGGAAGCGTAGAAGAGATCTGAGGGAGATAGGAGCAGAGGCTCTCTCCAAATCAGAGAGTGGTATGAGTTGAGTTGAGGATGTAGGATTCCCTCCTCTTCTTGTATCTCTGGTGTATTATCTCTAGCTTCAGGGGATGTAGCGTCTCAATGAGGAGATGAAGATTCTGTTGAAATTTGGGCGTGACAAGATTAGCAGCAGTGTGTGCAGTTTATCACCTCACATGGGTTGAGGGGGTGATTTGTTGGCTATGTTATTATCATCCCATGTGAGTGGCTAACCCACCTTAGAGAGAGTGGGGTGGTTGGAGACCACTTTAGAGAGAGTGGGAGTGGCACCTCCCCACTAACCAATCCACTCACCATTGCTGTCCAGCTACCTTCCCTCATGATATGTATAAATAGAGGTTGAGAGGAGAGTAGAATATAAGAGAGAACCATCAGAAATTAGAGTGTGAGAGCTGTGAGTTGAGTGAGTTTCATCTCCTCCTCTGTATTTGTATTTTTGCTCCATTTTAGTGATAATTCTCATTTCTGTCCGTGGATGTAGGCATTGGGCAGAACCACGTAAATATTGTGTTCTCTGTGTGTGTGAGATAAGTTTTCTGGGTGTCTTTGATCCTAACAGGAAGTCCTTGAGATGGCCTCGGAAGTGTATCGGTCTCATTGGGAAGCAGTGTCTCCCATCTGAACTTTGTCACCACTTTATGTATAAAAACATGTATTTCAAGTCTAGATTACTCATTCCCAGGACACATTCGAGGTCCTGCTCCAAATGGAACAAATGTATAAGGAGGTGGTCCATTTCCTCCAAACCTTGACAGGTCGAACTCCTCTGGATTCGGAAAGTATTGCGGGTTCTTGTGTGTCAGATGAGCAAAGCAATCCAGCGTAATTGACAAATTAGGACGATAATCATGAGGTGTGGTCGTTGTCACTTAATTTTTAGGTTAAAGAGTCAAGTTAACTGGAGTTTGACAGTTACTTAATCGGATTATATATATATATATATATATATATATTTTACATAAATAATTTATTAGCCAATTCTATAGATTGTACGGTTTAAATTACCAAAATGGACCCAATGAGTCTACAACCATAAAAACTGGACTCAATTTATTTTCAAACATAAGCATGCTTCTTAAAAATATATAGTAATGCCAAATCACAAAATAATTTTAGATTGTAGCATACTACCTTCCGTCCCTTGAGAATCAAATATCCAGCATAAATGAAGTCAGTATGGCTTCTCTAAATGCTCCGGCCGCCGGTGGCATTAATCTTAGTGCTTCGCTCGCAACATTCCACGAATACCTTATCTTCCTCGCATCCTCCCGATTCAACAACTCTTTTTCTGCCTTTGAATTTGCCATCTCCATTTGCTCTGTTTCACTCTCATATTAGATTGATACAAAAAAATAAATAAATAAATAAATAATAAAAAAAAATTTTTAAATCATATAGAAATTGGGCACATGCGCATTCGTACCTTTGAGGACCTCATTCATACTCGGCTCACTAATCACCATTCATTATGATTCCTCATATTCTCCAATCACTCAACACAAATAATTAATAATCCACCTTCTCCATAAATTATACTACTATGAAGTACCACATGGCCGTACTCTCGGACTATCGAATAATCACCTATCAATCACCCGACACAAATAATTAATACTCCACATTTTCCGTCAAAACCAATAATACTACTATAGAGTACCACATGGCCGCACTCCCAAACTACCAAACAATCACCCCGTGTAAAGATTGTATTGTTGAGAATGATTGTCTACACCCGAAATCTACTGTTGATGCTTAGGGCTTGTTTGGCATTGACTTTTTAATTAAAAAAGTACAAAAGAAAAAATAGGCCGACCTTATTTGGGAACTACATGTTTTAACCAAAAAATCACTATAAGTTATCACATTACTCTCTCTACTTTTCTATACATTTTTCATTAAAAGTCAAAAAATGACTAAAATAACATGTTCCCAAACGAGGCATTAGCCAATAAGACAAAATATCACATCAAAATCAATAATTTTACTTTCAAAAAAGCCAAAAAAAAAGTCAAGTCCCAAGCTAAAATCACCAAAAAACTAAAAAATCAATTAAAAAAGTCAGTTGCCAAACGACTTACGCCTCATTTGGAAACATACTATTTTAGTAATTTTTTTGATTTTTTGGCTAAATTATGAGGTAAAAAAAACTAATATGTTTTAAATGACTTTTTAATTTTTTACGAAAAGATGTGTAAAAATTTAGAAAAAAGAAAATTTTTGACTTTTTTATACAAATTATAAACTTTTTAATTTTTTTTAATAATTTTTTAACTTTTAAATTAAAACTATTACATGTTAGACGAGACCTTAATCACCTATATAAAATATTATTTCCTTCCTCACATCTAATAATGCTGTCAAGAGCATCTCCAACGGTGCACCAAAATTTTCATCAAATCTGAGTAAAAAAATGACTTTTTTCTCAATCTGATACAGAGTGTTCCAACGGTTGATTTTCATCAAATTTTTATCAAATCTGCGCCGGGACAACCGGTTGGTCGACCGATTAAGCCAATTTTTTTTTTATTTTTTTGATTTTACTTTTTGAACCTTTTAGTGATCGATCGGTAAGGCCAAAAAAAAAAATTTTTTTTTTTAACTGTTTGAACCTTTTTTTGAAACTGTTTGAACCTTTTGGTGGTCGACCGGTTGGTCAACCGGCCGGTCTCCCCCAACGGTCATGCACAGTGTTTTGGTGAAATACGGAGCCTGTTCTTATTTTGGTGAAACGTTTGGTGAATTTTCGATTTGATATTAATTTGGTGAAACCGTTGGAGCTTCAAAAAGTGTTTTTTTCACCAAATTTTAAATTTGATGCCAGGTTTAGTGAAGCGTTAGAGGTGGTCTAATATGCTCTCAATCATTGTACTAACCGTAAAAGATCATATATTGTTGGCAATGATACCTTCCAATCAAATTTTACTGTCGATGCTTGGTCAACTCATGTGTGTATATAAAATATTGTACTCTCCCATTCCCCACATGCCTAACTAATGTTGTTAAAAGAGTTACATTTCTCTTAAATTTAAATTTAAATTTAAATTTAAATTGACCTGTACTTTATTATTGATTTAAATTGATTGAAGAAAAAAAATATATTTGTAGATCATAGTAATAAGGGAAATTTAAAAGTAATAAGTGAAGAGAAATGCTAAAAATAGTCATACAAGTTATTATTAATGTTAAAAATATATTAAAATTATAAATATTTTAACATTTAGATGATCATTACTGTTTACAGTTTAATTAAGATTTCTGTGAAGAAGATAACTCTACTAGTTTTCTTGGTCAACTCATGTGACTATTTTTCCGGAATAAAGGAGTATTAAATATTTCATCTTCAGTTTCAAGATCAGTAGGTATACTAGAAGTATTATGTCTAAAAGATTGACCACAATTAAATTTAATACGGACTGAACCGTCAGTAAATTATTGAATATCTTGGATATCTTGACTAGTGGATTGTTGTTGATTATGTTTGTAATTTTCATTGACCGTAATCCATTGATCAGGGAGAGTAATATCTTTCCATTCTATCATTTGAGGGATATTTCTATTAGTATCATTGTTACTAGTTTGAATCAGTAATGTTTTGTCCTTAGGACTTTTATGTAAAGATTGAACATTTAAATTGGTTTTAATACATTTATAATGGACACGGTAAATTAAAGCAATATTATGAGTTTTTTCTTTCATATTAGTAAATGAACCATTTAATTGAATATTTAAAGTTAATGCATCTAATATGTGTGGATCTCTAAGACTGAGTGTGAAATCAGGAAAACAATTAAAATGAATAGGTCCTTTGTGAAGACCAGTTTCCACCATACCCATTAAACTATCATTATAATCAAGAAAACGAGCATATCTTAAACATAATAAAACAGAAGTATTTTTACCTTGTAGAGTTAATGGTTTGATTCCAACTTAAATTAATCCTAAATGAATAAAATTGTGACCAATTTTTAAATGACGTTTAATAGTGTTAGCATCAAATAAGTGACAGGTTTCTCTAGGCTTTTCAAAAGCATAAACTTGTTCTAATGTTTTAACATGCAGATTAACATTAAAAGCATATTGTAAAAACATAGTTTTATAAATTTCTTTAATTGTTAATTTTGGTATATTCCAACTTAAATCCAGTTTATCATTTTGTATTTCTAATTCTTCTTCATTAATTACTAATCCTTGATTAGGTATTGAGGGCAAAGTTGTTGACCTAGAACTGACTGAAGAGTTAATTCTAAATAATCGACTCATTTTTCTTTAATTAAACTGTTTTACAGGAATCTTAATACATTGTCTAAATTTATCATGTTTTCACATACTATGCTTTCACACATACCCATTTCGAAGGACCCCTAAAATCCTATACTGCCTAACCAAAGGACTGACCAAGGACAGGGACGAAGATTGGGTGGCTAGTAACAAAGTGGAAAACACAGATATAATTTTGACAAATTAAGATGACTGGAAACAGATTAATAGATAGAAAATAGGGTTGACTCAATAAAAGTAGCAAAGCAGTAAGCAAGAGATCTCAACATAACTTGGCTCTGATACCAAAAGGGACGGAAGCAGAAATATAAAGAACATGAAGAAGGAAACAATACTAATAATACTATTAATAAGCTAAACTAAAACTGAAATATAATACTAAAAGAAAACAGTTTAAATAAACATTAATAATAAAACTTACAATTGTTTAATGGAGTGAAATAAAAAATTCTTCAAAATACATAACTTGAAAACGAACTTGAAAAGAAAATTACAGAGATAGGTTTTTCTCTTGAGGAAGGAATGCTCTCAATTTTTTCTAACTCTGCCTTATTCTTGACTGAAGAGGCCCTTTTATAATCAAAAGAGACCACTGTTAGCCTTGTGAGTGAATACTACGAGCCTTGTGAGTGAATAGTCTTGACTTGAAAGGAGCATCAGAAGCACATGGGAGTTGTTTGCTGCTTTTGGTGAGTGACTAAAACTTTTACTGTGCTGAATTTGTCGGTGGGATGAATCATGATGAATGATGAATAGTAATGTTGACTTTTTGATGAATAGTGAACAGTAAAGTTGACTGAGGGAATCAATATAGATATATATACCAGTAGCTTTTCTCAAAAGACGAGTATTGATTGAAGCTGATAATTATAGCTATATATAATCCAATGACTGAATTAAGCTTATGGGTCCTGAGCATCTTGGAACTCGGGTCCATATGGATTTTGAGTAGTTGAACCTTCAGAAGAGCTTGAACTGTCTGAACCATCTTCTGAATTGCTATTATCCGAGTCTGACTTGGCTTGGGCCATGAGTAGACGAGCCATTTGGAGGAGCTCATCTTTGGATGACTTGGACTTGGGCTTAATCTTTGATTTGGATTTATCTTTTGACTTGGGCTGGTCAGAACTGGGCTTTGCTGACTTGGATTTAATCTTTGATTTGGATGACTTGGGCTTGTAAGAACTGGATGATGGGCTTCCAAGATTGACTGGAGGAAGTTGGCTTCCTTGAGTGACTGGAGCAATTGGGATCTGCTGAGCTGTAACCATGGCAGGTGTAGGAGCATGAATGTTAATCGGGAACTCAGTTTGAACAATTTCAATAATTCGTTGAATCTTGAAGTTATCCCACCATTTAACCTTATGTAGCCGCTGAATCACTTTACCAGAAATACCATATTGCCATTTGAATATCCAAGGGATTTTATATTTGGATATAAAAATAAGCAATTGAGGGAATTCTCTTTGCTGTGGAGTAAATGAGAAAACAGTGGAGAAGTAATTGACTTGATCCAAAATTACTGATGGGAAGATGTCTGGAATGGCACCATAATGGGTCCACCATCTCAGAAACCAAGTAGGTAATTCTGACTTAAACTTTTGATCAAATTGAAGAAACCAGGAGTGACTAAATGTTTTATTTTGATATAGGAGGACTTTGAACCAGGCATCAATATAATCATAATAATTATACTGAAGAGAGTGATTAGGTAAATCTCGAAGTTGATAAGGAGAACCCCATTCAACTAAGGAAACAAAATTGTGAATATAAAGTGAATGGTAAACCACTTTACTAGTGTAAGTACGATCATAAATGGGTTTAATCACAATTGACTGATGGTTAAGCAGGATGTCTTTATAGAAGGTGATTGTTTTCTCTGGATGGAGAGGAACAAAATGCCATCCAGGAGGGAAATAAGTTTTAACCAGATCATTAACAGATTGACTCTTTGGGTGACTAGGTTCTTTGAAAAAGAAATTAGTAGTTGTTGAGTCAACATAATCAGATCGAGCAGTTTTAATAGGATTAAGAGGGTATGGAGTAACTGCTTGGCTGGATGAGGCAAAAGGATCAGTGGCCAAAGCAGATGTGAAACTGGGTCGAGGAATATTACCAAGAACTTGGTAACGGTTAATCATTTCAATAGGATGGTATTGGGTGACTAACTCCAAAGGAGGAATAAAAGGTTGACTAGTTGGGACCAAGGCTTTAGAAATGGGCCTTGGGCGAGACATCTGTTTGAAAAAAAATAAAGGTTAGCAATAAAAATTAGCAACCACTAAGGAGATCTAAATAAGTTTGATGAAAATCTAAACAGTTGTAATAATCAGCAAGTAAATGGCAACGAGCTTGAATTTGGTGGTACTGAATGTATTGAGCACGTTTAGTAGTTTTTCTGGCTAATTTTAACTGGGCAATGCGATAAGCAGTTTGGTGAATCAGATCACGGTAATGGGTAATTTGGGTTTTATGGTAAGCAATAAATAGAGTGGCCATCCCTATCCCCCTGTAAAAATTTCCGGGTAAGGAAATCAGGAATGGAATTTTGACAACCAGGTATATATTCAATAGTAAAATCGAAAATACTTAAAATAGATTGCCAACGGACAAAAATTTGCTTACTAGCAAGATTTTGAACATCTTTTTCTAAAACATATTTAGCAGATTTGCAATCAACACGAAGTAAAATTTGTTGATTTAAAATATCATCTTGAAATTTACTGATACATAAAACAGTAGATAAAATTTCTTTTTTAATAGTACTATAATTCTTTTGTGTTTTATTCCAGATACCAGAATGATAACGAACAATTTGTTCAGATGACTGAGGAGTAATTTGCTGGAGAAGGATGCCGCCATAACCGATATCAGAGGCATCAGTTTGGATAATTTTGAATGAATTTTCAGTAGGAATACCAAGACAAGGAAGAGACTTGACATATTGTTTAATCTGTTTAACAATAGTAGTATGAGTAGAAAACCAAGGGGGATTAGAAAACCAAGGAGGAGGATTATCTTTTAACCGATCAAACAGGGGTTGACAAGTTTTCCTAAGGTCTTTGTAAAATTCAGCAATATAATTCAGCGATCCTAAAAAACGTTGTAGCTGAGTTTTATTTAAGATTTCATCAGGGAATTTAGACGCAAATTCAATGGAACGACTAATAGGTAAAATAGTATTCTGGTGAATATCATAACCTAAAAATCTGACTTTGGTTTGAAACAATCTAATCTTAGGAGCAGAAATGACTAGACCATGACTCTTAATGGTATAAAAGAATGAAGTAAGATATTTCCAGTGTTCACTAATTGATTTTGAAAAAATAAGAATATCATCTATATAAACTATGGAAAAATGACTAAATGGATTGAAAATATCATTCATTATATTTTGAAATTCACTAGGAGCATTTTTTAACCCAAATGGCATGACATTCCATTCATAGTGACCAAAAGGTGTAGTAAAAGCAGTTTTATATCTATCTTGAAGATGAATTTGTATTTGCCAAAAATCACTTTTTAAATCAAATTTACTGAAAATAATAGCTTGATTAAGTCTTTTAATCAAATCTTTTTTATTAGGAATAGGATATCGAATCCATTCTAAAACTTTATTTAATGGTGTATAATTGATGACTAAGTGAGGGACACCTCGTTCTAATTCAGCATTTTTATTTACATAAAAAGGAGGACATGACCAAGGTGATTTACTTGGACTAATTATTCGATTTTTTAATAGTTCATTGATTTCTTGTTTACACATTTCAAATAATTCATGATTCATTTGAATAGGTCTAGATTTAGTAGGAATTTGACTTTCATAAAAATTCTTAATATATGGTAATGTGACTACATGTTTTTTCCTATGCCAAAATGCAGTAGGTAAAGTAGAACAAACGGTAGTTTCTAATTTTAATTTAAATTCATTAATTTGAGAAATAATAACTGGATTAGTTAATTGTTGATCAATTCTTTTGTAATTAATTTCTTCTTTAAGATATCTGATGGGCCGTTGAACACACCAAAATTAAATACTAAACTATACCAAATTCTATCAGAATAATGGCAAGTCCAGGTATCGATCCACAGGGACTATTGTGAAATTAAACTAATTTAGTTGTCAAATTCCTAAATTAATTTTGATAAAAAGATTGGTTGTTTATAACCTAATTTAATAACGAATAAATTAAACTAAGGAATTAAATTATCAATAATAAACGAAATTGGGTTTACTAAATTAGGAAAAAATCCTAGGGTAGAGAATTCACCACTAACCACATAATTAGGGCTTTCAATTGAAATTAATTATGCTATGGTTTGAACGGATTAATGCTTCGCAACTACAAGCTCAAAGCATTTAACAAGAAGATCATCACATTCAATGTACGAGCACGAACCATCTCAAGTAATACGAATCGTTCACTCTAAACTAGGGTAGTGATACGACTCGTTCCTTGTAGCATGGTTCGTCCCATACCTTGAATGTGAAGGAATAGAAAACTCATGTATGAATAATATTCAACAATCACAGAAAGTCAAATATTTGAAAAGATAATGAAAATTATATATAAAGAATTTCTAAAACACCATACAATGGTTCAAACCTTTATATAATATAAAATCAAAGAAAGAAAAACCTATTACATGGCTAGGGTTTCTTCAAAACCCTAGAAAAAGAGACTAGCCAGTCATGGAGGAGTGGGAGGAGGTAGAAGGAGAAGGAACCACCATGGGAGACATCTTTGAAGCTTCTTGTTTCTTCTTCCTTTCCAAACCCTAGCCTCTCCCTTTAGGTCCAAAACAATTTTTAGAACCCTAATCCAGCCTTTTACTTGCCTTTTTATACTTCCAATCTCGTCCAAACAAGTTTAAAACGTCGGTTTGACTTTCCCAGAAAAAGTCAACGCACGTGCGGGAAAGTCAATGCACGTGCGGGAAAGTCAACGCACGTACGAAAAAAGTCAACTCTGCCCAAATTCTGTCTTTTTGCTCATTTTATGCTCCAACGATGTACAACCTGATTGACACTCAACACACATAAAATATACAGTTTGACCAGCAAGTGAAGTTAAGAGATTCTAATTAACGGCCTTAATGATGTACATTTCGGCCTTAATCACATCCCCCAACTTACCACTTGCTAGTCCTCAAGCAAGTAAAATAAAATAAAATTTAACAAAATCTATCTATTTCCTCTTTCGTGGGAAAACGGTTGCATTTAGCATATGCACCAATCCTTTAAACCACAAGGTTACCCCAGGTGGACGAGTAAAGTCTCGTGAGGGTTTTCAGAAATGATACCCACAAACATTAACATATTCATATATACTGAATAACAAATGATCACACTACTCCACCTAACAATCAACTTATGTGCCACTGCAGTGTGATATTGCGACATCATGAGTCATTAAAGGCACAATGGACAAGCATGAAGGAACCTATTGAGTCAAAACCACAATTCAGTTAATACAAAAGTAAAGTTCTCTGTACCTGTGCATGCTAGTAGACAAGTCATGAATACCCTCGGTGTAAAGTGTAATCTTCATATTAGTTAACTATCCATTATAATAGCCCAGTGTAACTCATAATAACACCCATCATATACAGAAAAACTAACCTGTTGCAGCCAAGATTTTCAAAAGTTGTTTTTTTATTTATTTTTTTATTATTATTTTTTTTTAAATGACTGTGTAATGTCCTGATCCATAAAACTTTCTAATCAACCCATGTAACAAGCATTGGGCCAATGACTCCCAAACCAGACGGTTTTAGGGCACTAGGTGTAAAGACACCCCTACGGGCTTAATAACTCGAGTTGAAAAGGCTACGAATCCGAACAAGTCATTCTTCTTATTTTTCCTTAACTGTCCATGTCCCTTAAGCTTTCTAATTAACCCATGTAACAAGCATTGGGCCAATGACTCCCAAACCAGACGGTTTTAGGGCATTAGGTGTAGAGACACCCCTACGGGCTTAATAACTCGAGTTAAAAAGGCTACGGACCCAAACTAGTCAAGTGGTGTTTTTTTTTTTTTTTTTTAAGAATCTTGGCTCCTCATTTATTCTTTTCTGCAACTTTAGCTATTATCAATGATGTACACCAGGGATTATAATAAAAAGATCACTGCTATGATAGTGTGCTCATGTGAATTAAGGCATACTCATAACAAGCGTACTAATACCACAAACATAGACAACTCTCCTCGTGCAAACATGGCATGCAAGTATCTACCCAATAAATCCTTTTCATACAAGTCTACTATGCTCCCTAATTAACATATGCAAATATCATCACTCTATTAGCAAAAATTCACATCAAGTGAAGTAATGCAATCAAGTGAAACAGATATAAGCATGAATTATGAGCCAAATGAGCCAAATAGGAATGCACGAAATAAAATATAACCATCATCCCCCAACTTGAATATGACATTGTCCTCAATGGAAAAGTAAAGAGAAATGAGAGAAAATTACCAGAATTGTAGGTGCACATCTAGGTAGGCAGAGAGTAACATATACACACTTCACTTTTTCTTTTTCTTTTTTTGTAAAAACGAAATTAATTAAATAAGTGAAGTAAAATGTCAGTAAATTAAATTAACGAAGCTATAAAATAAACTAAATTAAACTAAATTATAAAATAACTAAACTACAAAATAGACTAAAGTATAGAATAAAACAACCAGAAATACACATTGTTTTTTTTTTTTTAATTGAAGAGAAGAAAATGAAATAAAACTGCAGAAAATAAAATAAAATAACAACTAAACTACTTAGTAATTATATGAACAATGACATCATAGACTAAGATAAAAATAAAATCACTAACTACACAAGTATAAGGAAAAGAAGAATAAAACCAAATGTCACTAACTAATTAAACTAACCAGAATCACTACGAAGCAATTTACACTAAACAAATAGAACAAATAAAAAAAACTAAACTAGGACTAGTGTTAGTACCACTATTTCTAAAGGGTTTTTTTTTTTTTTTGCAAAATAGAAAATAGAAAATTAAAAATAAAATAAATAAAATTCGAAATTTTTTTTTAATAAAAAATTATAAATAGAATAATTGTATATTTATTTATTTAGTTTTAAAATTTATATATGTACTTATTTACTTAAATAAATTAAAATAAAACAAAACCTAACATTTGTTTTTTTTTTTAAAAAAAAATTTTGGCCACACTTGGCGGCGCACCTGCTTTAATAGCAGAGTGCAACGTCTCAATCTCACAAATTGCCCAATTTCCCGCACGTGTGGGGCCAGGCCGCACGTGCGGCGATTTGCACCCCTCGCGCGAATTTATTTATTTATTTTTAATGATCATCGTCCCGCACGTGCGGGGCCCAAGCCGCACGTGCGGCTTGGTTGATGCACCAACGCCCGCATCTGCTTTTAAAGCAGGGGGCAACTTCTCTCAAATTCACAATTGATCATGTGAATTGAACATGTATAACAATTGAACATGTTTTTTTTTTTTTTTATCTTATATTTGTATTCGTTTACAATTGAACAAGTATAACAATAAATTTTTTTTTTTTTAATTTTTTAAATTGAACAAGCATACCTTTTTTTTTATAAAAAAAAAAAAAAAAAGACACAGCAAATAAACATGAAAGCATTTTTTTTTTTTTTAACTAACTCTCAGCACCTAACAAAAGGCACCAGAGTTATGACATAAAGTTGCCACTTCAGAATCCCCCAAGCAATAAAACCCAGTGTAGTTTATAGCCTTCAGGCTAGTAGAACCCAAATATATTTAACCATTTCTACCTTCAATTGACATCCGAAATAAATATAACACATGGAAAAATAACGGAATGGCTACTAAAGGTATAATCTTCACGCGAAAACCACGGATACTACTTTTCTCCCTAACTGTGTTTGTAGCTTTCCCTATTCTCCAACAGGGTGACAGACTAGGTTGATTCGGTATCCAGAATCGAGGTGCATAAAGCTACCTCAACCTATGGGGCTGCCATACAGAGTTCAAGCCGAGGTAGTTTTGAAGCAATCTCCACATCCCTGGGTATTTAAACCAGACTCTAGTCTCGGAAATCCCAAACCTTTGTGTTCTAGGCTTTGCCATTCGAACTCTAGTTTCCACCGTCTCAGTTGGTCTCCTAGGAACTCACTACAAACACGGTTAGGTGGCTATACCAGACCGTCAGATGCCGTTCGGGCACGGCAAACACCAAAGGAATTACACCTTTAGAGGATTTAAAGTCTTCTAGACGCAAGTAAAGCATAACGAAAACAAAGAAAAACATAATAACATAGAAGGGAAAGAAAAGAGAATAAGGAATCAATCTATCAATCATAATAAAATAGATCCATCAAACACCTGGGTAAAGGAAAATGATCCTTCCTAGTTGAGGAATTTAGTCTCCTATAATCAATGCAGCCTCGCCACCCAGTAGTGGTTCGTGTGGGGACTAACTCTCCTCCCTCATTCTCAACAACGGTGATGCCCGATTTCTTGGGCACCACTTGTGTGGGACTCACCCACTTGCTATCTGAGATGGGTATATGATACCCGCATCTAACAATTTCAAAACCTCCTTAACTGACCCATCAATATCAAAATTTTCAAACCCAAAATGACCTAGACAAGCCTCTAAAGGGTCCTCTACAAGAATGGAGGGCAAAGCCTCCTCCACAATCTCATCCACAACATCCACTAATAAGCACTCCTCTCTCTCATGAGGTTGTTGGGATGCTTGGAAAACATTAAGTTTCACTTGCATGTTGCCAAATGAAACTTCTATAACCCCGGTCCGACAATTTATGCATGCATTGGCCGTAGCCAAGAAAGGTCGACCTAAGATCACCGGGATTTGTTTCTTAGAACTGGTTATCGGTTCCATATCTAACACCAAAAAGTCAACAGGGAAGTAGAACCTATCAACCTTAACTAGCACATCCTCAATCATGCCACGTGGCACTCTAAGGGACCGGTCAGCCAATTGAAGAGCGACAGTAGTGGGCTTCAACTCGCCAAGCCCAAATTCCTCGTACACAGAGTGCGGCAATAAATTGACACTAGCCCCTAAATCTAATAAGGGCCTATCAATGAAATGGTCCCCTATAATGCATGCAATGGTTGGGGCACCCGGGTCCTTAAGCTTAGGAGGTGTGTCATTCAACAAGATGGAGCTTACTTGCTCCGTGAGTAGGACCTTTTGGGACACATGTGTCCTAGATTTACGCTTTTGCGTACAAAGGTCCTTCAGAAATTTGGCATATGATGGTACTTGCTTAATCGCCTCCAACAGGGGGAGGTTGATTTTTACTTGTTTAAAGACATCCATCATTGCCTCCATAGATGTCGCCTTCTTATTAAAAGGGGACGGTGTATCGAGGCATTGGGGAAAGGGTGCCTTAGGCACATATGGAGTGCTAGGGACTAACTCATCTCTCTTAAGTGCTTCCCTCTCACCCTTGCTCTCATTAGGTGTACCCCCATGGTCACCCTTCTTAACTCTAGTCGCATCTGGCGCAACTGACTGAGGCTCTAACTCCCTACCATTTCTTAAAGCAACCACCGCCTGCACTTGCTCATTTTGCTTACCATTTCCACCCGAACTCTCTGCCCTATATTGTCCCTTAAGGTTGGCCACAATTTGACTTGGTAATTTTCCCTCCTCTCTTCGATTCATGTAGTTAGCTATTTGACCCAATTGGGTCTCTATCTTGGCAATAGAGTGAGTGTGGGAGTGAACTATCGGTGCTAACCCCTTAAGTTCTGGAAGAACTTCCAACACCTGAGTCTCAAAGACAGAGTTGCCCTGAGGAACAGGCAGGGGTTGTGGTTGTTGGTACAGTTGTGGGGGTCGATAAGGTTGCGGTAGTTGGTAGGATGATTGGTTGGCAAAATTATTGAAATTCTGCCTTGGTGGTGGAGGATTATAAGAAGTGCCTTGTGAAGGGGGCCTCCATGAGAAGTTAGGGTGATTTCTCCATCCCGGATTATATGTGTTGGAGTATGGGTCATTACCCGGGTTGGAGAATCCTTGAGCCACATTCACATGCTCTTGGACTAACTCCTGAAATTGTGATGCCGAAGGGCACTCACTCAAGTCATGAGCATGGCTCGCACATATAACACATGCCTCACGGAATTGAAGCTGATCTTGCTGGGTAGGGGCATGTCCCGTAGCTAATAAGTGGTCTATCTTGCGGGACAGTGTCTCTACTTGTTGGGCTAACTCTAGGTTTTGCCCGACTTCATAAATGCCCCCTCTTTTTGGAGCTCCAACTACGGGTTACTGGACTTGCCGGGCTGCGAAGGCATGGTGAAGGGAATTATCACTTAAGTTCTCAAACAATTGCCATGCCTCGGCATCATTTTTAGACATAAATGTCCCACCACAGGACGAATCCACCATTTGGCGGTGTAGCTCAGTTAAGCCATAATAGAATGTTTGAACAAGTTGCCAATCAGGCACCTGGTGGTGGGGACACTGTTGGAGAAGGTCTCTAAGTCTTTCCCACGTCTCATGGAATTGCTCGCCATCCATTTGAGCAAAGTTTGTGATGGCTCACCTAAGTTGGTTGGTTTTACCTATGGGAAAGTACTTCTCCAAAAACCGTTGATGTAATTGGTCCCAAGTTGTGATTGAATTAGCAGGTAGAGAATTTAGCCAGTGTTTGGCTTTATCCTTTAACGAGAATGGAAACAATCGCAACATTAAGGCCTCATTTGTGAAATTTTGGATCCTCACTGTCGAGCAAATTTCCAGAAATTCATTCAAATGCTTATAAGGGTCATCATGAGTTAGTCCATGGAATGATGGGAGCATTTGTATAGTGCTGGACTTAATCTCATGATGAGCAGCAGTGGTATTGGGCAATTGGATGCATGATGGTGATGTATATGTAGTGGGTGTAAAATAATCCTTAAGGGTCCGGTTAGGCACATTCGGGACATTAGGATCTGCCATCTCTAATGGCTCAATGTATGAATATGAAAGCCTAGGAATACGAGCAGAGGTCCTAAGTCTCCTAAGGGTCCTTTCTAGTTCAAGGTCCAAACTCTACAATTTAGGGCGACAAGAACGACGCACGTGCATACACTACCCAAACACACACAACAAGTTCCGACTCTGTGCACTAAGTATGAAAGCAAAATACCAAAAGAAGAAATACTCACAGCGGTTTAACGAAAACGCTTTACTCGTCTTACGGATGGTTGACGTGTAGACGTTGTCTCCAACCTCTGTTTGAGCTTTGACTTTTGTTTTAGCACTTTGGTGCTTTGCTTGTGAGTGTTTGCTTCTGTTTACTCACTTTAGCGCTGCGGTTTTTTTTTTTTTTAAAAGCTCGGCTGCGCTCCGCTTGCACTTCAGTGATAGCTCCAATTTCAAACGCTCTGTACACTTAGCAACACCAAAAGCATAAAATCCTAAACTAAAAATTAAAATAAGAATGTAACTTTAAATTAACTAATTTCGCCAGAGGTCCTCGGCAACGGCGCCAAAATTTGATGGGTCGTTGAACACACCAAAATTAAATACTAAACTATACCAAATTCTATCAGAATAATAGCAAGTCCAGGTATCGATCCACAGGGACTATTATGAAATTAAACTAATTTAATTGTCAAATTCTTAAATTAATTTTGATAAAAAGATTGGTTGTTTATAACCTAATTTAATAACGAATAAATTAAACTAAGGAATTAAATTATCAATAATAAACGAAATTGGGTTTACTAAATTAGGGAAAAATCCTAGGGTAGAGAATTCACCACTAACCACATAATTAGGGCTTCCAATTGAAATTAATTATGCTATGGTTTGAACGGATTAATGCTTCGCAACTACAAGCTCAAAGCATTTAACAAGAAGATCATCACATTCAATGTACGAGCACGAACCATCTCAAGTAATACGAATCGTTCACTCTAAACTAGGGTAGTGATACGACTCGTTCCTTGTAGCATGGTTCGTCCCATACCTTGAATGTGAAGGAATAGAAAACTCATGTATGTATAATATTCAACAATCACAGAAAGTCAAATATTTGAAAAGATAATGAAAATTATATATAAAGAATTTTTAAAACACCATACAATGGTTCAAACCTTTACATAATATAAAATCAAAGAAAGAAAAACCTATTACATGGCTAGGGTTTCTTCAAAACCCTAGAAAAAGAGACTAGCCAGTCATGGAGGAGTGGGAGGAGGTCGAAGGAGAAGGAACCACCATGGGAGACATCTTTGAAGCTTCTTGTTTCTTCTTCCTTTCCAAACCCTAGCCTCTCCCTTTAGGTCCAAAACAATTTTTAGAACCCTAATCCAGCCTTTTACTTGCCTTTTTATACTTCCAATCTCGTCCAAACAGATTTAAAACGTCGGTTTGACTTTCCTAGAAAAAGTCAACGCACGTGCGGGAAAGTCAACGCACGTGCGGAAAAAGTCAACTTTGCCCAAATTCTGTCTTTTTGCTCATTTTATGCTCCAACGATGTACAACCTGATTGACACTCAACACACATAAAATATACAGTTTGACCAGCAAGTGAAGTTAAGAGATTCTAATTAACGGCCTTAATGATGTACATTTCGGCCTTAATCAATATCTTAAATGATGAGTTAATCGATTAATCGTTTGTGAAATAGAACAATCTTTTAATTGATTTAATTCTAATATTTCAGGAGGAGATAAGAATTTAAAAGTAACAGGCTGCCCTAAAACATGAGTAGTTATTCCTTCACTAGAGGTGGTAAATGGGTATAGTAAAAATATAAATGGTGTTCCTAAGATAACTTTATCAGTCATATTTTTAACCAAAACAAATGAAGTTTTAAAGCAAACATTATTTTAACATATATGAACTTTAGGTATTTTATATTTAATATGCATTTTACTACCATTAGCAGAAGTTAATTTTTCACGACATTTTTCATAATATTTAGTAGGGAGTAATCCTTCTTGAATACAATTAAGATCGGCACCAGTATCAATTAAAGCGATAACATCTAATTCAAAATTACTAATAACTATTTTAATTTTAGAATACCATTTTTGAATATGGATTTTATTAAGGAGATTTAATCTATTATCTTTGAGAGGGTAATTTTTGGGAAAAATTGGGCCGAGCTGAGAGTTGGGCTTTGAGGCCCAAAACGCGAAGGATTACGTAAAAAGGCCGTACTGAATACTCCGGCTTAGAGGGCAAGGTTACTCCGGCCTTGGGGAGACAAAGTTACTTCGGCCCAAGGAGGTAAGTTTATTCCGGCTCAAGAAGAGATAGTTGCTTCGGCCCAAGGAGGAGTAAGGCTACTCCGTTCCAGAGACAACTCGGAGTAAGACCGGTTTCAGAGTTAGTCCGGTCGTGACACAATCTGGTTAGGTCGGTCAAAACTTGTTACTTGGAAGTCTGATCTAAGCACACCAAGGTTGAATAGGGGCAGCCGAAGTAATGAGTTAAAGGAGAAGACCGAGCTAAGGATAGTTCGGCCTTCTCTATGGCTCAGCATAGCCCGTGTTATTTCGGCCATGTGGTAGTTCGGCTATGAAGAAAACCATCCCACTTGGTTTAAGCAGTGGGGGAGGGTGTAAAAGGATAAGCATTATCCTTAGGAGAATGAATCCTAGGAGGACTCTGCCTGGAGAAATACAAGTCCTACTAGGATTGTGCCATATGAAACTTATAAAAGCTCACAAGCATCACCTTGGAGGAGGTAATTGAACACAATCTTTTTGAGAACTTAGAGCTTTGTCTATTTGTCAAGTTTTCTGACTTAGGCATCGGAGAGGTTTCCGGCACACACCCGCCGGCTAGCTCACGTTTGTATTTTCAGGTGACAAAGCGACGTCGTACGGAGAAGCGTGGACTTGGTCAACAGGATTATACGAGGAGAATTATTTCCTCCCCGTACAATCTTCATGATTATGAGATTGAGATTGATGTGATCGATTATCAAATAAAAGATTATCAGGGTTAGTTGGTTCGTCAGATTCATGTTCAGATTCATTAGGAAAAACATTATTGGTTTTGAAATTATCTAAATTTTTATTAAGTTTTAATGTAATAATTTCATCTTCTAAATGTTGATCTTTATTTTGTAAGTCTTTAATGGTTTGTTTAATCTGATTAATTTCTTGTTGTAAATCTTGTAAGGTAACTTCTTTGTGTTTATTTTTAAATCTTTCTAAGGTTTTACATAGACTAATAGTAGGCTTATCAAACTTAGGTTTATGATTAGTATTGATTAACAAAGATTTTAATTTATTAGTATATTTCTTTTTTAATTCAGAATCTTCAAGTCTACTAATTAATTCAATAAGAGCAGTTTCTTCTTGATTTTGTTTAGTAAGAACAGTAATTTATTTAACAGGTTTACAACAAACATCATTACATCCTAATTCTATATTATTATCAGAATCTTCACTAGGTGAATTGTAATTAGATGAAGTATTAGAATTATCAGGAGAGGAATTGCTAACAGATTGATTTAATTGAAAAATTTCAAATAATTGGTTTTTTGATTCATCATTAATTTGAAGTTGATTAACTTTATCTTTTAATTTCTGTTTTTCTTTACATTTATTAGAATAATAACCTTTTTGACCACAGTTGTAACAAGTAATATCATTATTAGATTTAGCTTTTGGATGTGATTTCTTGTAATATTTCTTTTTAGGTTTAGTATAGAATTTATCATTTGATTTAGAAGGTGAATAATTCTTTTTATACTTGTTTGAATATTTGTAATGGGATTTACTATGTTTTTTATGTGTTTTCCTACGGGAAGGTGCAACAGGAGGTAAACCATATTGTTCACAAAAATTACCTAATTCATATTTAGCCTTATGTTTATCTTTAGTAGCTTTGTGACTGAGTTTAAGATCAATACACATTTTTAATCCTTCTTTTTGAATAATGCTAATGATATCACCATAAGTTAAAGTGTCATATTCAATGATACCAGTAGGTTGACTAAGAATATCTCTAATTTTGTGAGCAAACAAACTAGGTAATCCGTTAATAAATTTTTCTTTCCAAAAAGATTTAACACAATCTTTTCTTAACATAATTCTAGAGGTAAATACATCTTTATACCATCTAAAATCACTTAATTTTGGACAAATAAGGTTACTAAGTTGATCATGTATGCGAGAATATATATTAGTAGGAGTACCTATGAAATGTCTAACTATGGTATAGATTAATGTGTTAACACCATCAAGTTTGTAATAGCCAATAGTTTCATCAAAGATTGGCAAATCATTTTCATCTTTTGATTAGCATGTAAGATTGATTCTCTTTGATCTTCAGTAAAGTATTTTTCCCACCAAGATTTGAGCATACCGGTAAAACCGGAGGTAATTAAAGAAGTAATTTCAGGTTGAGAGTAATTAGGGTAGTTAGTAAGATAACTATTTGCAACCATAGATAAGTGATTTAATTTTTGAAGTATTTGATCTTCACTAAGACCATCAATATTCCATTCGTATAATTTTTTAGCAGATACAGAAAATTGATTAGAAAGATTAGTTTCTTCATATTGGAGGTCAGGTAGAGTAGGTCGAGAATACCAATTTTTAGTAAGAGTAGTCGGTTGAGATTTAGGATAGTAAAGTTTATTAAGATGAGAAGATTGAAATTGTTGAGCTAATTGATCAATTTCATTATCAGTTGTATCAATTTCTGATTGAGTAGAAGTCTTGTCTAAAGGTTGGTTTAGGACAGTAAGACCTTTTTCCTTATATGGTGAAGCTTGTTCCGAAGTAGTTAATTTAGTGAATAGTTGTTCTATAGCTTTAACAGTAGAAGTATCTTGAGTGACTAAACTATTTCTTTGAGAACGATTACTAGGTAAGTTAATCAAAGGTTGATCTAAAGATTGTTTAGTGGATGTAGTGTTAGCATAATAATCATCTAAATTAGTTTCTAGTTTATCTAATTGTTTACCAATTGTTTTTAAACATTGATTAGTATAATTATTTTGTTCAATAACTTTTTTAATTTCAGGGTCAGTGCCAGGCAACTTAAAAGGAGAGGCTAGGACTTCAGATCCTTGATGTTCAATAATAATATTAGATAAAGGAGGATGACTAGAGCTAACAGAAGTATTTGGAGAAGTTTTCCATTTATGTTTTGTGATTGTATTAACCTTTTTGTAATAGTTGTCTAAATATTCAAAGAAAGGAATTTCCATACTATATTCAATCATAAAATCATACCATTTTCTAGTAAGTTTAGATTGTTGAGTAGAATCATATTTAGCACGATAAGTATGTCTTTTAGTCCTATTTTCTTTAGATTTAAATTCGACATGTAATTTATCAAGATCAGGAGCAAAAGATTTACTAATTGTCATTAATTGAGGATTGATTGGAGGTATTACTTCGAAATCAGTTTGAGTAGGAGAATTATTTGATTTAGTATCTTCTTCACGGAAATGTGTATGAGTAGAATAAACAGGTTTACTAATTTGAGAGGTAGTAGAGTTATCAATGCCTTTTAATTTACTATGGGAGGGTGGACCAAGATTAATTTGACTATTTTTTCGAAATAAAGGAGTATTAAATATTTCATCTTCAGTTTCAAGATCAATAGGTATACTAGAAGTACTATGTCTAGAAGATTGACTACGATTAAATTTAATACGGACTGAACCATCAGTAAATTGTTGAATATCTTGGATATCTTGACTAGTGGATTGTTGTTGATTATGTTTGTAATTTTCATTGACTGTAATCCATTGATCAGGGAGAGTAATATCTTTCCATTCTATCATTTGAGGGATATTTATATTAGTATCATTGTTACTAGTTTGCATCAGTAATGTTTTGTCCTTAGGACTTTTATGTAAAGATTGAACATTTAAATTGGTTTTAATACATTTATAATGGACACGATAAATTAAAGCAATATTATGAGTTTTTTCTTTCATATTAGTAAATGAACCATTTAATTGCATATTAAATTAGATAAACTTTAAAAATATATTAAAATTCTAAATATTTTAACATTTTATACATTTTATTAATAGTTCTCAAAAATTGTCATTAGTAGACCATAAGCGAATAGCGCAGCCAACCACCTCAATGAATTCTTGGCCATGTGACTAAAGCTACATGAGTTGACTTTGTGAGAAAGGTACATGAGCCGACCATGTAAAAATGTTCATAAGCAAACTATTATCACTTCCGATTGGTAGCTCGAAAGTCTGATGGCTCGAATGGCTTGACACCAAAACGACGTCGTTTTGGTATCTTTTTTTTTCGCGTTTTTCTGAACTGACGAAAAAGAAGAAAGCTGAAGAAGAAGAAGAGAAGAAGAAGGAGCTGAGTTTTGGCATCAACACAAGGAGATGATGTTTAATCTGGGTTTTGACATCAAAAAAAAAAATTTGGTGATGATGTTGAACAAAACTGATGATGTTAACCCAATTTTTCTTGATGTCGGGTAGAAAAATGCAGAGAAAAGGAAGAAGAAGAAGAAGAAGAAAAATGCAGAGAAAACAGAGAAAAAAAATGCAGTTCGGGCCATCATCTTCATCATCATCATCATCTTCATCTTCATTATCTTCAACATCTTCATCAACAAAAAAAAAAAAAAAAAATTCCTCTACAGATCCGGATCTCATCATCAATAATTTTTTTTTTTTTTGCAGATCCAGATCTACTTAGAAAAAATGCAATTTTTTTTTTCAGATCTAGATCTGCAATTGCCGCCACCATCACCGACCACCGACCATCACCGTCGATCGCCGCCACCATCACCAACCTTCACCGTCAATCGCCTCTTTTCTTCTCTCTCTCTCTCTCTCTCTTTCCTTCATTTTCTCTTCCCTCTCTGTCTGTTCGAAAGAATGAAAATGAAGAAAGAAAAAAGAAAAAAAAAAAAAAAAAACACTGTCCAAAACGACGTCGTTTTGGACAGTTCTGGTCATTCGAGCCGCATGAAATTCGAGCTACGAGTCATTTTTCAACTATTATTGTACAATAGCCTCATATAAATTTTGTGGCCTTTTGTTTTATTGTTTATATATGAAAAAATATTTCTTATACTTTAAAATGGGCTGAAAAGATCCATATTAACCCGCCCGTAATTTACACTCAAGTTAAAATGGGTTCTAATTCATATTGGATCACGTGCACTTTGGCCTGGTTTGGGTTTTCTAGAAAAAGTCAAAAAATCAAAAAATTACTCAAAAAGTTTAAAAGTTATTACTTTCACCCAAAAAAAATATTAAAAAATTAAGTTTACACCATCTTCCTTTTCAAACAATCATAACGGCAGAGCAGACGGAGCATTGTTGTGGGAAAAATTGCACTTATTTAGGTGTACACATAACACGGTGTTGTTCGGCCCGTGAGGGCCATCACGGGTCCCGTTTTAATAATCTGGACCGTTCAATGTGTAGAACTCGTCAAGTACTATATACCTGTAAAAAATCACGTTGATTGAATATCGGTAACTATATGATCAAATCAATTAAAATTTATATAATGGATGGTGTTATAGTTAACGGTTGAAAAAAAACTAATCCAATCAGATAGCTATCGATATTTGATCAACGTGATTTTTTACAAGCATATAGTACTCGACGAGTTCTACACATCGAACTGGTTTGATTAGCAAAACGGGACCCGTGGTAGGCCCCCACAGGCCGAACAACACCTTCAATTCACCGCCTGAAAAGTAGGGAATCATCTCCCCTCCCCACTCTACACCCACTGTCCCTTACCGTACAGCTATTCCATCACTTCCATCACAATCTTCTCCTACACACTTATTTATACAATTTTTTAATACACGTTTTTCATAAAAAGTCAAAAAGTTAACCTAAACATCCATATTTTTTTCTTGAACTTTTTAGTCCAAAAAGACAAAAAATGCACTTATTTAGGACACTCCAAACAACCCCTTTATGTAATTTTTTTAGACGCTTTATGAAGACATGTTAAATTGTTAATATGTTTTTATATATTTTAATTATCTTGATTAATATCCAAATTAAAGATGATAAATAGTGATTTTTAATGGTTTAGGATTTTAAGAATGGTTCTCGTTCTTCAAATAGATTGTCTTTTGGAAAAAAAAATATTTTTTTATATCTATAAAAAAATAATAATATATATAATCTCATTTTTTACTTCTTTTTACTCTTAGACACAAATGAACGAGTTCTATCTACATTTATTAATGTCGAACCCATTACATTTAAAACCATTTTCAAAAAGTCTATCATGTCATTCTCATAAACTGAATTTTAATTTCAATAGCCCCATTAAGATCTTGCATTTTCTTCCTCTATCTCTAAACCTCATCAATAGGTTTCATCTAAGTCTGACTTTCTTTATAATTATTTGTTTGTTCAATAATAAGGGTACGTAATTATTTTGTTTGGTGAAAAGGAGATAAGGTGATCATATATATATATATATATATATCCATTGTTATTGAATGAGGATATCATAAACATCTAATGACTAGATTCATAAAAAAGTATTTATTCGGCTTTCTCTAATTGGAGAGAAGTTTAGTTCTATTTAGTTGAGTTTATAGTCCCGTTTGTTTTTAGAGGTAGAATGGAAGGGATTGATAATAAGGGTGAGAGGGGGGTTTGTGATTGAATGTTGGGCCGAGTTGGTTTGGGCCAAGGAGGCTGTTCTGCTATCGAGTTATGCTTTTCGGGTTGAAGAATGTCGAGGCAACCTTTCAAAGGATGGTCACAAAGATGTTCCCTTCCTTGCTCGGCCGAACAATGGAAGTATATATCGATGACATGGTCGTGAAGAGCAAACGCGAGGCTGACCACCTGTCTGACTTGGCAGAGATGTTCGCCATTCTTAAACAACATAAGTTGTGCCTGAATGTGTCAAAATGTGCCTTCGGCGTGAGGTTGGGAAAATTCTTGGGCTTTCTAGTCACCAATCGTGGCATTGAGGCAAACCCCTCTCAAATTAAGGCCATACAGGAATTGAAGCAACCCAACTTGGCGACGGATGTGCAACATCTTGGCGGGATGGCAGCTGCGCTTAACCAATTTATAAGCCGGTCATCAAATCGCTGCCAACCTTTCTTCCAAGCCTTGAAGTCCAAGTTCTCAAGGAACATAGAATGCGACAGAGCCTTAGCCGAGCTGAAGACATACCTATCATCTACTCCACTCTCGGTCATGCCGAAACACGATGAAGAACTCTATCTTTATCTAGCTGTCTCTCAACATGCCGTAAGCACGGTGCTTGTTCGGGTAAAAGGCATCCAACATCTACCGATCTTCTACGTGAGCAAAACCTTGCTTCTGGCGGAATCGAGATACTTGTCGCTGGAGAAGCTCGCATTGGCGCTAATGATGGCCTCAAGGAAACAGGAACACTACTTCCATGCTCACACTATCGTAGTACTAATCGAGTTCCCCTTGAAAGCCTTGTTTGAGCGGGCAGACTTTTCCAGCCGAATTCTGAAATAGGCAGTTGAGTTGGGGCAATTTGACGTTAGGTTTCGGCCCCGAACTATAATCAAAGCCCAAGTCTTGGCCGACTTTGTTGCGAAATTCTCTCATGGAGTTCATCCAGTTTGCCTGGTGGATCTTACCGATGCAACCGAACTTCCCATGGTCAGCCTGGTAGAAATTGCACAACCCTTCATGCAATCAAATATTAAAGGTGACGCGGAAGTTGCCCACCCGTCTATAGACTCATCACTCAAAGGCCCACTTCTGCCTTGTAATGCACCGTTGGATTTGGAAATAACAAGACAACCTATTGGATCTAACACCGCATCACCGAGGGGGGACGAAGACATGTTTGGTGCAACTGTCAACAGCGAGCTTGTCGTTGATGTAGCCGAGCAGCCGAGCAACTTTGATTTCATAAAACTTTGCACATCTCACAACCCCGCAAAGTGTTGGAAGCTTTTCATCGGTGAAATATGGAAACTCTTTGTCAATGGCGCCTCAAACAGGCACGGAGCTGGGTTGGGGGTAATTCTGATCTCCACAGATGGGCTGACCATTGAACATTCCATCACGCTAGGATTTTCAGCGTCAAACAACGAGGCTGAGTACGAAGCGCTTCTAGCTGGTCTGAAAAGCGCACTCCGAATGCAAGCATCCGAGCTGATGGTCTACAGTGACTCTCAACTCATTGTAAACCAAGTATCTGGGGAATACGAAGACAACGATGATAGAATGGCCAAGTACCAAACGTTGGTCAGAGATCAAATCAAGAAGTTCCAAGCCATTAGAGTCCAACAAATTAGCCGAGAAGGTAATGATCGGGCCGACGAGTTGGCTAGTCTCGCATCCATGGTCGATAAAACAGCCTCCAACCCTCTCGTGATTGAATTCCTCCCCAGGCCCAACATTGGAGACTCAGAGCAGACGAAAATTCTCTGTATCGAGCTAGGTCCCTCTTGGATGGACCCCATCATCCTTTTCCTCAAAGAAAGAATCCTACCGGCTAACAAGAAAGAAGCACACAAAGTCTGGGTGAAGTCAAAGTGATTTTGGCTCTCTCTATCTGGCGCTTTGTACAAGAAATCCTTCATCGGTCCATACCTCAAGTGTGTTCACCCGAACAAAGTCGAAGCTTTCCTTTATGAAATTCATGAAGGCATGTGTGGAAGCCTCATTGGCGGAAGATCTTTAGCCTACCGCGCTATTTCGCAGGGGTACTGGTGGCCGTGCATGCAGGCGAATGCACAAAAATATGTAAGGAAATGCGAGAAATGTCAGAAGTTCACCCACCAAATTCACCAGTCGGCTTGAGAGCTCATTCATCTCACAAGTCCTTGGCCTTTCGCGATGTGGGGGATTGACATAGTGGGACCCCTCCTGACCATGCCAAGCAACTGCAAGTTCTTCATAACGGCAACAGACTACTTCACCAAATGGATGGAAGCTGAGCCCTTGGCGACAATCAAACAAAATGATGTAAAGAAGTTTGTTTGGCAGAACGTGATAACACAGTTTGGAGTCCCCAAGGCTTTAATCTTCGACAATGGCACCTAATTTGATGGGCAGCTATTCAGAGGATTTTGTGAAGAACTAAAGATAGAATTCTATAACTTTACACCGGCCTATCCTCAGTCCAACAGCCAATCCGAAGAATCAAACAAAACTATTCTAGATACGCTGAAGAAAAGTTTAGAGAAAGCCAAAGGGAAAAGGGCTGAAGAATTTCCAAGTGTTCTCTAGGCTTACCGAACAACACCAAGACACTCAACTGGAGAGACGCCTTTCGCCTTGGCATATGGCATAGAAGTAGTCATCTCTTTGGAGATCGAAATGCCCACTATCCGTAACGAAAGTTTTGAGCCCGACTTAAACACCGAAACCATTTCCTTGGAATTAGACCTTGCAGAAGAATGCCGAGAAAGGGCCCTGATCCATGTCACAGCGTATCAACAAGAACTGTCCCGAAAATATAATAAAATAGTTCACCCCAGACTGTTTAAAATCGGCGATTGGATCTTAAGGAAGGTAATGGGCAACACTCTTGTGCCGGGCGAAGAGAAGCTGGGGGCAAATTGGGAAGGGCCTTACAAGATAACCCGTCTGGCTGGCAAAGGGGTATACCATCTAGAAGATTTGGATGGCAATACCATGCCCCGGCCATGGAACAGAGCAAATTTGAAGTTATATTATTTTTAGTTTCAATCTTTGAATGTAATTATTTTGTAAGGGGCAAGCATTTCACCCCCTCCCCCTCTCCCTCATTTACCAATGTATTTGTTTCTGTCACATTGTGAATTCTTGGAAGTAATGGAAATAAATTAGTATACATTGGCAATTTGTTGTGCTTAGCGAATTGCAATGAACAAGGGG
Source organism: Camellia sinensis (assembly GCF_055761805.1). Taxonomy (NCBI): domain Eukaryota; kingdom Viridiplantae; phylum Streptophyta; class Magnoliopsida; order Ericales; family Theaceae; genus Camellia; species Camellia sinensis. Next base: position 218,210,693 of record NC_138961.1, read on the forward strand.
CAACTTCCCCTCTCCAAACCGAGGTGATTTTGCTTGGTCAATAAAGTTGAAGAATTGTTCAACTCCAAGATCGAAGCCGAGATGATTTTGCTTGACCAATAAAGTTAAAGAATTGCTCAACTCCAAGATTGAAGCCGAGATGATTTTTCTCGGCTAATGGAGTTGATGAATTGTTAAACTCTAAGATTGAAGCCGAGATGATTTTGTTCGGCCAATGGAGTTGATGAATTGTTTAACTCCAAGATTGAAGCTGAGATAATTTTGCTCGGCCAATGGAGTTGATAAATTGTTTAACTCCAAGATTGAAGCCAAGATGATTTTGCTCGGCCAATGGAGTTGATGAATTGTTCAACTCCAAGATTGAAGCCAAGATGATTTTGCTCAGCTAATGGAGTTGATGAATTGTTCAACTACAAGATTGAAGCCGAGCAAATGAACTGTTCAACTCCAAGATTGAAACCGAGATGATTTTGCTCGGCCAATGGATTTGATGAATTGTTCAGCTCCAAGATTGAAGCCGAGATGATTTTGCTCGGCCAATGGAGTTGATGACTTGTTCAACCCCAAGCTTCTGTCGACATGATTTTGCTCGGCCAAGGGAGTTGATGAGTTGTCCAACTCTAAGCTTCTAACCGAGATGATTTTTGCTCGGCCAATAGAGTTAATGCAATGTTCAACATGGTTGCAAGGAAGAAACACAACATACATTGCCAGAATACAAGAATACAAGCGATAAATTGGACAAACTTTCATTAATTGAGAATTTCAATACAAGAGGTGGGGCTTGTAGCTCAGTTACAAAAGTTTAAAGCAAAATGATAGAGAATTTATGACTAAGCTAGGGGAAGAGGTCGGTGAATTTATCCCTGGCTTCTTCTATAGCGGCCTCCAAGTCCACTACGGCGGCTTTTTCTTTGTTGCCGGTCTCCTTTTGGACGGCCTTATCCCCGGCCTCTTCTTCGACCTTCTCTTGCAGAGAGTTGAAGACTTCATTGGCATAAGAAATCATGTAGACCGGCAATAAGGCATGGAGATGAGAGGTGAACACCTCGGTTTCAGATCCTTGACCAAATTTTTAACAAACAGCCTTCTAACCGGACTTGAAGTAGATGTCCTTGGTAGCTTCAACTTGCTTGATGTAGTTATCTTCATCCTCCTTGAAGCCGAGGTTGTTGGCCTCGTCCAAGGCGAGCCTTGCCTTCTTTTCAGCCTCTAGCTCGGCCTTCAAAGCGTCTCTCTCTTGCTCAACCCTTCCAAGCTGGCCTAGAAGCTTGGCATTGTCAGCGTTGCAGATCTCGATGGAGGCCTTAACTCGGTCGAGCTTAGCCGAGACATCCTTGTCGACGTTGTTCAACTCAATCACTTTGTGGCGCAAATTAACAATATGGTCCATGACAAGATGTTGTTTTTGGATAGTCTGCAAGAAGTAAGGAAGTTAGCTTAAGTAAAAGAGTAAACCAAGCAGAGAAGTAAATTCTGAATCATACCCTAGTCATAGACTTGACCGCTGATTTCATGAGCCGGGTATCGGGAACATGATCACTCCCAGTCACGTCGCTTGGCAGCAACAACGCTTTTGATACATCAAAAGCCAAGAGGTGCTCCTTGTCCCCTTTGACAGATGCGGTGACCGATATCTCTTTACTTCGGTGTTTAAACTCTGGTTTCTACGAAGGAGTGAGCTCGGCATCTTACACTAGCTGCTCAGTGTTTAGCTCGGCCACGAGCTCAGTAGAAGGGTCAACTGACCAGGCTCGCTTGCCAGTATGGTGAGAATCAGTAAGTGGAACGGCCGTAAAGGCCAGGGCGATCACGATCCCTGAGGTTTGGCTGACGGCAAGAGTAGAAGGTGGCACGCTCGGTAGCTCGGCAGAAGTGGCGGTGATTAGATTCTTAATCCGACTTCTCTTTGCCATCTATTCTTCCTCGGTTAATTTGATTAAGGGCACGTTTGACAAAGTTGGGTCAGACGGAGGAGAAGGAGCCCGAAGAAAATATGTAACCTTGCTCTTGCGGGAAGCTAAATAACGATAAGTTAGGACATAACCGAGAAGCTCATGGCAATCTCGGTGCTGGTATCTCAGCACAACCCTGATTGACTCTTCGTTTGGATATTGGTAGTTGGCTTATAATTCTTCGATAGCTGCAAAATGAAGACAAGTAGCTCGGCACAATTAATATTAATGAAATAAATCAATCAAAACAGATGGGCTCACTAGAAGAACCGAAGTTCTTGCTAATGTACCAACCGGGCACATCAGTCGCTTAATAGTTATCGGACACCCAGAAGAAATCATCATCATGCATGTCCTTGTCTGGCGTGCTGGTCACTAACCGTTCCTTGTCCGGTCGTATTTTCAAATAGCAGTTAAAACCGTCTTTTGTTTGACTGAGCATGTATTGACGCAAGATCTCGGCCAGGCCCAAATTTGAACCAAGCTGGCAGTTCAACTCAGCCACGCCGTTCATAATTCTGAAGGTGTTGGTAGATACTTGCACAGGGAATCGTAGTCCCTTTTCCACTATGTTCAGCATGGTGAATGGGTAGGAGTCTAGCCTACCCCATGGATTTATGTCCTCCTCACCGAGCTCCAAATGCACGTCGGTTAGGATGCCATATTCTTCTGGGAACGTGACCAACGTGCCCGGTGTATTAACTAGGAAGCGGTAGCACCCCATTGAAGGCCAACTTGTTCAGCACGGCAGCGTTAAATTGGCAAAGTATTGCACAGTGGCTGATCGGGTCTTTAAGAGCCCTTATGTTGGTGTGCCTAGTCCCCTAGGACTCTGCAATTAAAAACTAAGTGTAAGTGATAACGCGGGTGTACAAACGAGCTCGACTTTAGCTCAGTCACTTTGGGCGTAAGAGTGCCTCGATACCATTAGGTAACTAAATAGCTCGGTCGCTCGAGCGAACCAGATATTAGCCCAGCCGAGCAGCCCAGCACTTTACTAGCTCGGTTTTCATTAAAAGTTTTATAAACAAGATATTTGCTCAGTTCACTTGTGATTTTGGATGAAACGAATGTTTGTAGCCTGGTCGGTCCCAGATTCTCACATGTTCATCACAAAAGGGTGATGAACAGTGTCGAGGACAAATGGGGGGCGATGACGGCTTTTGTAATCATAATGGAAAAGAGCCCTAGCCTACCTTCATTCGAAGACACGAGGCCTACTAATTATTACACCCTAGACTCATTTGTGGGAGTCGAGTTTGAGAACATGACAAGCCCAAAAAAAATGAAGAATAGTTAAGAACAACAGAAGAAGTTCGATGTACTTACGGATTGTGGCGAAAATCGAAGTTCCAGACGGAGAAATGCTTCTACGTGACAACGGCGGGGTAAAGTCCACCAGAGAAATGCTTCGATGTGGCTAAAAATGCAGAAAATGGGGCTGGTCGCACTGTAGCTCATGATCTTTGGGTTGTCTGAGAGAGGAAATGAACAGTAGAAGAAGAAATGCGAAAGGGCATACGGTGTATGTGTATAAGGGGAGAGAAGATGCCAAAATTTGAAACTGAAGAGACAGCGTGGGGCAATTGGGTTGCCTGCATGAGGCCAATGAATGGAGGACACGTGTCTGTGATTAGACCGGTGACGGTCTTGAAAGGACAGACAGAATAATCAAAGCGCCAACCAAGCAAGTCATGAGGCCGAGCACCAAAGTTAGCTCGGCGAATGAATAAAGATGGATGACCGAGCGGATGGATGACCTCAGCTGGAGAAGTTAATCCCGGTCACGCTGGCACGGACAGAATTAAGGGGCAATTGAGAGAGGGTTTTACGATTGAATGTTAGACTAAGTTGGTTTAGACCGGAGTTGATGCCCTCTGCTCGGTCGAACATTGAGTGCACACTTGACCAAGGCCTTAGTCTGGTCGAGTAGAACGATTGTGGATTGCCGGTCCGAGGCAGATTTGCACTCTTCGGAATCGGATTGGATTAGTTCTTCAACAGCTTGGACCGATCTCATGCTCGGTTGTGACTACGGAGCTTGGTTAAGCCACGATGTGAGGTTATCAAAGAAAGCGGACAAGTAGCATGGGTGTTGAGAGATAGCGTGGCCTCGCATTAAGCATAGCTCGGTCAAGGGAACTATATTGCGCCATGAGATTGTAGGAAGGAGATTGCGTTGTCCATGCGCACCAAAGCCGTTTGGCGGTTTCGTTAGATGGTGTTTAGCTGTATTTGTACTGATACGTGGGGAAATATGGGAGAGGAGAGCAGATCCACGCGTCCAGAGGGGAATGGACACAGAAGCGGGCGCAGAAGCTATATAAACGTTGCTGCGCTCCCATACTCAGGTTTGGAACATCCTCTAATCGGAACTTACCTACCACTTTGTCTCCCTCCTTCTCTCTCTCTCTCTCTCTCTCTCTCTCTCTCTCTCTCTCTAAGTGTGTTAACTTGATCGTTGGAAGGGTTTTTCGGCAGCACACCGTGGGGTAGCTCACCTTCATTGTGTTCTCAGGTCGATCGGAGCATAGCGCAACTTGGACACAAGGAGTACGGGCAACGTCGGATATTTGGCTCCCTGTATAGAGAGGATTGATAGTGAGGGGATTGTAAAATTGTGTTTGTTTTGATGGTAGTTGTTAATGCAGGGATTGCTACATTATTACCCTATAAAAGAAATATAAAATATTAAAACAAATAAAATTATGATTTTTACTTAACAAAAAATACAAAAATATTAAACATTAATGTTAAAAAAAATGCCCAACATGTAAATAAATAAAAAAAATAAAAAAAACCTAATCCCATAGGACTAATTTCATAATACCATCTTCACCTCCTCCAACTCAATCCCAACACCAAGGCCCATCCTAATCTCATGTGATTATGAATCCTCTCTCCATCTTTCAAAACAAACACAATATATAGTGGGGTCCCACCTCTACCTCCATCTCAATCTCAATCCCACATTTATCTCTTAAAACAAATGGGGCCTGTGAATTCATTTCGGGTCTATCTTATTTAAATTGTTCATTTTTATAATTTGTGAATAGATCATCTATAAAATAATAATAATAACAAATAAATAAATAAAATCAGATTAATCAATTAATCATAATCATGTGATTTCAATGGATTTAAAAAACAAAATAAAAAATTAATGACTTTTTTCAAAATAATACTTGTCTTTTAAAATAAAATATAAGATCTTTACTTTTACTAAAGTTTATATATGGTTAAACTTTTTTTTTTCTTTTTTCGTTTTTCTTTTTTGAACGCTTATATATGCTTAAACCTCACAATTTAAAAATTGGATTATAAGATCGAACTCACAGAAGTCAAGCAATTTGATTTTTAAAAAATATAATAATGAAATTAGTCTAAAGATTGAGCAGGCCCAACCGATGCATCTACCACTCGCACCACGTAACAATGGATTTGGGTTGGGCTTTGTATTTAGACTCGACCCAAGTATGTACAACCCAAATACAAGTTATTGAACACCTTCTGAGATTGCAAATGTGACGGCAAGTTCAATACCACAGGGCTGATGGCTTTCAGGCCCATGTTTGCTTAGCGCTTTGGGAAGGGGATTGGACTATAATTTATGGGAATCTTTTAAAGAGTATTTGGTTTGAGATATGAATAAGAGGATTAACTATCCCTTGAACTAGTTATCCTCCGTGGGAGGGTTGGGATTAGAAATTAAGTGAGGGGATTAATAAATTTTTAAATGATTTTTAAGTAAAAATTATATTTTTTAGAACCAAAAAAATAATTATAATATTTAAAAATATTAATTTTATATATTAATAGTATCTATAGTATTGCTAATTCGGTGGTATACAAATAAACACTCTTTATCCTACGTTTTGAACTTAATACCACCACACTAATAATCTCCTCACTCAATCCCACCGTACTCTTAATCCCCTCCATCCTATAGAACCAAACAAATGTAAATATTTAATTGATTATAGTATTTGTTAACTATTTTCTATAACTCATTTTGTATTTTAATTATGTATTCTTAGCGTTAATGAGCAAACGTTATTGTTACATATAAAGAAACCGATCACAAAATTAGATACAATGTGAGAGAATTTTGTCACTAATTTATGTATTCGTAGATTTTTTTTGGGCCTTGTTGGTTTCGCTTCATAAGATAGAGATGATTAAGAATACGATGAGATTGAGTGAAGAGATTATTAATATAATGATATTAGTTTAAAAATATAAGATAAAGAGTGTTTGTCACGCTAATGGGTCTAGAGCTATTAGTATAGTTTTTGTGCTTACCACCACACAAAACTGGGCATTAATTGCAAAAATAGATTGCTCAGTCCATAGCATTCCCAATGCCCAAACGGCCCAGGTACGATCCTAAAATTATTGGGCCGGCCACTAGGCTGATGGCTTTTCCACCTACTACACAATAGATTTATGCATATTTCATTAGAGAAGAAATTGTTTATTGTTTATGTTTGGTGGAATTGTTTACTTGGTGTGATTGTTTATTTTAGTACATTTACACACACAAATCTTTATTTACGAACTTATATTTCATTAAGTCTTAATTAAAATTTATATATAATTTTTTTATTTTTTTTGAAAAAAATTATTCATCTTATTATTATTATTTTTTTTTGCATATAATTTTTTTTAAGTTTTTTCAATTTTAAAGTTAATATTTTAAAATTTTAAAAATAAAAATAAATATCAAATAATCGTATTCGTTTATAAATAATCATAAATGATGAACAATAATTATTTGAAGGGCAAATCAGATTATTAAAAATTTAATGAGACTTGAAGGTCTAAAAAATCATAATTATGACTTAACGGAATATAAGGTCTCATTGGCAACCTTCTGTTTTAACCAAAAATTTATTATAAGTTGTCACATCAATCTCTCTACTTTTCTGTATATCTTTTCGTAAAAAATCAAAAAATTACTAAAATAAAATGTTCCCAAACGAGGCCTAAGTTCATAAATTATAACTTGTGTGTAAATGCTCCTATTTTATTTTTGTAATCATTTCAGGTACTAAATAAGTTTGAATTAAATACTTTAACGACTTCAATCCATACTTAGGGAATAAATAAACTTAATTTATATAGTTTAAGTAATAAGTAAACTCAATTGATAGTTCAGTAACTAAATAAATAATTTGATGATAATTTAGAGATAGAAAATGTAATAAATTCTTAAATATATAATTATTTTCTTCTCATTTTCCAAATTCAACCAAAACAATAATAATTAAAAATAACATAAAATAAAACACTCCGCTTCATTTTTTCTCATCTTTTTCCTTTCATTATTTTTTACCATCACAAATCTAAAATTCAAACACAATTGTAACTTTATCGAATTTTATAAAATTGCAAATATACGATCCGAACTTTCATTTATCATGAATAATAATGTGTCAACTGTCAATTATTAATGATTCATTGATTTCCACTGAGAAAATTCTGTTAAGTTGGTGGCAGATGAATAAATTGGGAGAAACAATTCAATACAAATTTGATCAATTGAATGGATCTCATCATTTCAGTAACAATTAGGTGAAATTATCTAATAGTCCTACCAATGGGTGTCCTTTTGGAACCAGTCTTTGCATTCACGTTGGGAGGGTCCTATTTTTGTGTCTTAAATTCGTCTCCAAGGTTCTATTCTAATCTATGCACGGGACATTGACAACACCTAGAAAAATAAAAATCCAAATTATGTGTTCACAATTTAAAATGTGTTATTAAATTTAGGAATAATATTAAAAAAAATGCAAAGTAGAAAAAATATTTGTAAATTCATGAAAGTATAACTCTCATTTGTACAATCTAGTGCATAAATCACTTTCACTTTTATGAATTTACAATTATTATTTTAACTTCTTATTTTTATTTTATTTTTTTGATATTTCTCCTTAAATTTACTAAGTTTAATTTATATCATATATTTAAATAAGTCAAATTTATCTTCGGTCCATTATCGTGGTTGGGACTATCTAGTTGTGCCTGTGAGATCCACAACATGGTCTCAGTTCGGTGATTTGATTCATTTATTTTGTATGCTCTTATGTATAAATCACCTCACGCGTGCTCACATACACGCAAAACATAATTATCCATTAATTCTAGCCACGTTATTTATTATATTTGTCTTTAAAAAATAGATAGATTACTTTCAAATTCATATTTAACATTCTCTTAAGAATTTTTTATTTTTTTAAAATAATGTAGGTACAATTATCAAATCAATCAATTTTTTTCTTATGAACAATATGCACATAAGGACTTACAAAATGAACGGATAAGATCATGGAAATGCAATCCATGGTTGGTCTCACAGGCCCAACTAGACTGTCCAATCTATCATAGTGGACCGGAGACAAATTCAACTCCATTTAAATTCTAAATATTTTTGTAAATAAATCATATTTATGAAGCTTCTTTTTTTAGTGTAACACATTAACCCCAATCATCCAGTAAGGAGGGGTGTCTCTTAGTCTTAGATATGGATATCTCAAGGAGAAGAAAAGAGCTTGAATTTATTGACTTTGTTCTTGGCTTGGGTAAATTACAAATATATCTTTAGGATTTGCTTAAAATATAAATTGTCCCCAATGGTTTAGAAAATTACAAATACCTCTCTGTCAGAATTTTTTATTTAACAGAATTAATTGAAAAAGTAAAATTTTTAACTATTCATCTATACAATAATAAATTATCTGAATTATTAATTGAAATAAAAATTTAACATTATTAAAAATTGTTAATTAACGTGATGATTTATTAATAAAATGACCTATTTATTATAAAATTAAAAACCCTTAGGGGATATAATGTAATTTCTAAAACTATAAAAAATAATTTATAATTTAAATAAATCTCAAGTGGTGTGTTTGTAATTTATCCTAAATTTAACTATACGTGTCTATTCTGATAAATTTATTTACAAATTTTATGAATGCGTGGTGGAGTTTTACAATATGAAAATGCCAAACAAATGAAAAGAATGGATAAAGAAGTGGGGTTGGAAACAGCTAGGGAGGCTTCTTGTTTTTTATATCAAATCAGTGATTGTTACAACTTTTGAAAGTTGGAGTTGTCAATTTGTTTTCTTTGGTGCTGAAGCTGAAATAGACAAAATACAAATAGTAGATATCAGTAGAGGAAGATTCAAAGGACCTTGTTAAAAGCCAAGAGCAAGGTCAATAAATTCAAGCTCTTTTTATCTCCTTGAGATATCCATATCTAAGACCAATAGACACCCCTCCTGACGGGATGATTTGGGTTAATGTGTTATACTAAAAACAGAAGCTAGTATTTCTTTCTTCATCAATATGATTTATTTACAAACATATTTAGAATTTAAATAGAGTTGAATTTGTCTCCAGTCCACTGTGATAGATTGGACAGTCTAGTTGGGCCTGTGAGACCAACCATGAATTGCATTTCCATGATCCTATCCATTCATTTTATAAGTCATTATGTATAGATTGTTCATAAGAAAAAAATTGATTGATCTAATAATTATAGTTACATTTTTTTAAAAAATTAAAATTTCTTAAAAGAATGTTAAATATGAATTTGAAAGTAATCTATCTATTTTTTTAAGACAAATATAATGAATAATGTGGCTAGAATTAATGGATAATTAATTTGTGCGCGTGCGTGTGAGGTGGTCTATACATAAGAGCATACAAAATAAATGAATCAAAATATCGAATTGGGACCATGTTGTCGATCTCACAGGCACAACTAGTCTAGATAGTCCCAACCACGATAATGGGCCGATGTTGTGGATTTCAATTAATAATTCAGATAATTTATTATTATATAGTTGAACAGTTAGAAATTTCACTTTTTCAATTAATTCTGTTAAATAAATTTTTTTGACAATGAGGTATTTGTAACTTTTCAAATTACAAGAACAATTCATATTTTAAACAAACCTCAAGGGATATATTTGTAATTTACCTTTAAATTTAATTGATGTATTATGAGATTCATGTAGAATGAATCAGAATTATAAATTGATAATCCTATAAGAATACGAATAGTATGTCTATATTATGCCAATAACGAACAATTACAGCAATAAACAGAAATATTAGTTAAAAAACACAGGCTAACAATATACCAATCTACCTTTATTGATATGACAAATATACCTATCACATGTCCCGTTTTGATAATCCAAATCATTCAATATATCGAGCCCTTCATGTATGTCATCCACACAACCAAGTCGATCCTATAATCATAACATATTCAATTTATCGAATTTGTCACCCAAAAAAATTGGAAAATGATGAATTTTGAAATTGGGAAGTCTAATAAAATCACAAAGTCCTGTATTTTGCTACAAGGAATTCCATGAAACCACCTCAGTTTGCCTAGATAATAATATTCAGCAAATATATGTCTTTGGGTTCCTTTGTATCATGATAATAAACATATCATAGTAACTAGTTGGATTTTTGTAATTCACTTCTCATCAGTAAATATTGTATAAATAAAAATTTGCCGCAGTCTTTGTGCAGGAAATTCACGAATCATTCACCAGTAAGACTAAGTGATGTATTTATATATATACAAATTTGTCTTTTTATTTTTTATTTTTAATTGCTTATAAAATTGTTAACTGCTAAAACTCTAATAATTAATTGCTAAACAGTTTTTAAATTTAACATATTCTTCTAATTCATCAAACGGTGCAAAAATGTAGATCTATAACTGCAAACGTATCTCTATAATTGCAAACGTATCAAGTTTGCACCCACAACTAGTGAGTTTTTTTTTTTAGCATTGTCAAAAAAAAAAAATTTAAAGAGTTGACCCACTTTTCAAACTATTTGGAAAACTAACTTGTTTTTTAAAATCGCAAGTTAAAAATGCAATATATCTTAGTGAAATCGATGTCATCATAAGATTGCATTTTCAAAATGGGATTTCAAAAAATAAGTTAATTTTCTAAATAGTTTTAAAAATTGGTCAATTTTTTTTTTTAAAAAATTTAGAATATTTTAGAAAAAATACTCCACAACTAGTACTATATAAAATGTACAACCCGGAAGATGAACCTCTGTCACAATTTTTTCCTTTGCTGACTTTGTTTTTATGTAATATTTATCATTTTAATGAGCAAAGCTACATACAAATCAGTAGGTAGGTGATGCATTGATGTAAAATCAGAAGTATAGCACATGCAAAATTGAGGGGAAAGTGCATTAATAATTGTAACCAAACAACTTTAAAATATGAAAGTCTCGGTTTCTCATTTTTTAAAGGGGAAATTATTATTCAGGGTGTGTTTTTAAATATTATTACATACTAATAAAAAAAATTATAATTATAATTATTCGTATTTATAATATTTATCAATTTTATGTAAATATTTTTGCTCAAACCCATAGGTATGTTATTTGTCTTTTTTTCAAATAGTGTTTGATTCATTAAAATGAAAATAAATTAAAATAAAACAATTATTTTTTGAACTTTCTTATCAAATTATCAGTTCTTTACAATGATAAATATAAAGATTCCACCTACAAACATTTTTTATAACTTGCCTTATGCCAGGATCACTAGCTAGCTGGGAAATACGAAAAATTCGATTTGAGTTCATAACAACTGACAGGCTTCATTAATCATAACTTCCATTATTTTAGCCAAATTCTGCAATTTTTTAAAGTAAATAATAAAACGTGAAGATAAATGTTTTGACAAATAATGATTTCTTTCCAAGATATACAAGGAACCAAACATAGCATTGTCTTAGAGAGGAGAATTTAGTTTTTGCTGCCGAAGTAAATTCACTTGGTGCCCAACATCATATTAGTAAGATCGAGTATTTTTTATTAAGAATTTAAAAAGCATCTTAACAAATGTTAAGTAATAAATAATATAAAATAATGTTTCAACACCACCAAAAATCTAGTGAAGTGCAAATAATGGGGTTGATGAGTTTTTCACTGTATTCAGGACACTAAAAAGACATCATACATAGGCTGAAACGGAGCATTCAAAGTCACCTCAACCCTGAGTTTCTTTAAAATTAGGGGAATTCGTGACCAGTGGAACATAGAAAAATAATCACAAACACGTAAATGCAAATAATTTTGTAGTAGGATGCAAGTAAAAAATTATAGGGTATCAGTCTCACTTGTATCCCCTCCATGTTTGTGTATTGAAGAGTGGAAGTGATTTAGTGGTAAAGTGTAAGTAAAAAATTATGATGTATCCCTTGTATCGGTCTCACTTGTATCCCTTCATGTTTGTGTATTTTCTTTTCTTCTGTCTCACTGAACAGTAATTCCTCTTAAAATTACACTAATGTTTTTGAAATATTAAAAAAATTATGATGAACTCCATAATTTTTATAAATTACACCATATAAAAAATAAAAATAATAAAAAAAGTTGCATATAGCTCTTTATAGGTTAATGTAGCTTCCCTAAAAGTATAAAATTCTTGTTTCATTACATTGGTTCTTATTACACATATTTCTACTTGGTTATAAATTATAATTGATTTTTGAGTGTTACAATTGTGTTATATAATTTTTCATGATCTTATTCACCTCCTATAAATTACCATCATATTTATAAAATAGAAGATAATATTACAGCGAATGACAAATTTTATTTTCCCTTCTATTTTTTTTTTCTACTTGACAAATCTAAGACAAAAACATAATGTAAATGTAATTATTATTTCAACTTCCATTATTATTATGAATGGATATGGAATTTTCAACGCTTAGGTCACGTTTGTTTGGCAGATTATGGTAGATGAGATTATAAGTACAGTGGGATTGAATGAGGAGATTAGTAATGTGGTGGTATTAAGTTGGAAATGTAAAATAAAGTGGTTTGTTGTAATGGTGTGGTGATATTGATTAATTGGGATTAAACTATGAAATTCCATCATTACCCTTCTTCCATTATTGTAATCATCATATGGACTGAGAGGTAAAATAGTCTTTTACCCATTAATCCCATGGTATTGCATCTCAATCCCATGTGTTTCCAAGCTTTTCTACTCCTCCCAAAGTGTAGGATTACTCCTTCAAGAGGAATACTAATCCCCCCTCCCCTCCTATATTTCTTAACCAAACGTAATATAAGTGGTCCATCACAGTCATCCTCCAGTCTCTCTCGCCAAACCTCCAAACAAACCTAAACCTTAATGCATGAGCAATTATGCTGGACTACAAGGCAAATATGAGATATAAATGTAAGTATCATTATTTCAACATCCATTATTTGTTATAAATGCTTATGAAATTTCCAATGCTTAATGCAAGGTACACAATTATACATGACGACATGGCAAATCTAAGATCACAACATAAAATAAATGTAATTATTATTTCAACGTCAATTATTGTTGTTATAAATGCATATATAAAATTTCCAACACGTTCATGCACGGCAGGCACACAATTATACATGACTACATGGCAAATCTAAGATCACAACATAAAATAAATGTAATTATTATTTCAACGTCAATTATTATTGTTATAAATGTATATATAAAATTTCCAACACTTTAATGCAAGGCAGGCACACAATTATGCAGGACTACATGGTAAATCTATAATTGCAACATCTATATATAATAGGAAGTTTTTAGTGAGAAAGTCTCTAAGTGCATTCTCATCAAACTCAGTAAAATTGTTTTTTAACTAATAAACTTCAACAAATCAAGTCCATCAGTCTCGCTTGCAGCTCGTCAAAATTTATGATTGCTACAGTATCTCACTACAACAAGCGAGGTACTGTTTATCACTAGATTAGTATTACCGGATGTTCGCCCGGAAGTTCGGCCGGTCAATGGAAAAAAAAATTTTGGTTACATATTTTAAGAATTGTTTGGCTGGTAACTTATTAATTTACTAAAAAAAGAAAAAATAACAAACACAATAAGAAAATAATATTTTAATAAGATTAAGTTAGAATAAATAGTTTGATACAATAAGTACTAAGAGATAACTAGCTAAAATAAAAAAATAGCTTTAATTTGACTAAAAAATTAAAAAGGTTGGTGTGGATGCTTTAAGGCCTCCACATGTCCAATCTCAATTTTTTTTTTCTAATTTAAAAAATAATAATAAATTATTCATATGTCTCACATAATTTTTGAATTAAAAAATAAAAAAAAAAAAATCTTCATGCACATCTCCTAAAATCAAATATACAAGTACGGTTTGTTGACCTTCTAATTTATTTGTCAATCTTTTAAAATCTTTACTTAAAATCCTTCCTTCCTTAAAATAAATTAAACAAAAATCAATTCAAATTTGTTTAAATTATTTTGTTTGATTGATTTTGATTCCTTATAATTAATTTAGAAAATTGATTTATTTGTTTCCCTATAATTAAATTATTTTCCTATAAATAAACAAAATAAACTGATTAGTATCTCGCTACAACAAGCGAGGTACTGTTTATCGCTAGATTAGTATTACTGGACGTTTGCCCAGAAGTTTGACCGGTCAATGGAAAAAAAAAATTTGGTTACATATTTTAAGAATTGTTTGGCTGGTAACTTATCAATTCAATAAAAAAAGAAAAAATAACAAACACAATAAGAAAATAATATTTTAATAAGATTAAGTTAGAATAGAGATTTTGATACAATAAGTACTAAGAGATAACTAGTTAAAATAGAAAAATAGCTTTAATTTGACTAAAAAATTGAAGAGGTTGGTGTGGATGCTTTAAGGCCTCCACATGTCCAATCTCAATTTTTTTTTTCTAATTTAAAAAATAATAATAAATTATTCATATGTCTCACATAATTTTTGAATTAAAAAATAAATAAATAAAAAAATCTTCAAGCACATCTCCTAAAATCAAATATAAAAGTACGGTTTGTTGACCTTCTAATTTATTTGTCCATCTTTTAAAATTTTTACTTAAAATCCTTTATTCCTTAAAATAAATTAAATAAAAATCAATTCAAATTTGTTTAAATTATTTTGTTTGATTGATTTTGTTTCCTTATAATTAATTTAGAAAATTGATTTATTTGTTTCCCTATAATTAAATTATTTTCCTATAAATAAATAAAATAAACTGATTTGGATGTTTCCCATACTAAATTTGTGAATTTTAAAGTTCAAAAAAAAAAAATATATATATATATATATATATATAAAAATTCATAATTTATGATTTAGAAAATAAAAGACACTCATTCTTTAAACAATTCTTTCACCTATCCCAAAATCCTAGCCATCATACATTGCACCATCTCCAAATCATTTACATCCTCTTCATCCTATAAATATTACATTTATGTAATAATGCAACTCATTAATTTTTCTCTATTTTTATGAGACAATTGGAGATTAGTTAATATTTAGTCTCTTGCATTCTTTAAACAAACTCTTTCATCCCTTAAGTACAATTTTATTTTATTTTTTTACTCTTCTGACCATTTTTTTGTTTCTTTTTTTATTTCATATTTTATGTATTATTTGTCCCTCTACTCTCTATAGGCCATTATTTTTTTATTTTTGCTTATAACAATTTTTTTTTGTCGGAAAATATTATTTCACTTAAATTTTTATGCAAAATTTTACCATAAAATGATGTGATAGTGTCATTTGTATAATAAAAAACATATCATTAAAATCTTTATTATAAAGTGATAAATCAAAATCTAACCAAATTATTATTAATATTTTTTTGTACTGATATTATGTTTGTATATTACTACTCTTTTTTATTTTTTTACTTTTAATATTTTGTGACATCATGATATGTGCTAATTGACAATTGGTGTAGAGCATTACTTTAAAAGTGCATAATAATTTTTTCTTTAACATTTTTATAACTTCACTCTAATATTTTTATCTGCAGTTGATTTTGTTTAAAAATATCAATTCAAAAAATATTTACATAAACAAATATCTGTTTAATTTTGTTTGAATTCATTTTTGTTTAATTTTGTTTAAAAATATTTATAATTGTCTAGATTAAGGTGAAGTTATAGCCATAATTACAACACTATAAAAAAAATATTACATTTTTTTTTATCGGCGAAAGTTAATTATTAATTATTAAATTAATACCTATGGGAGTTAGTCTCTCCACCCTTTACAAAGCATCAAGTGTTTGCCCTCTTAATTTAACTCCCCTAAGAGAGTTGAACTCTTAACCTCCCCTATAAACATTACATATAATCTATTTTTTCAAAGCTATTAAATATGCATAAATATGTACATTTTATTATATAAAAAAAATACTAAGGGAAAATTACACAAATAGTCTCTATAGTTTGAGACTCGTGTCACTTTGGTCCCTCACTTTTCAATTGTGACACATTTAACCCTGAATTTTGAATCTTGTTCCAAATAAGGATAATTGAAGATACCACTGTTTAATTTCAAGGGCAAAATCGTCAATTTAATAAAATATGAACTAATTTGACAAAAATAAATGTCAAAAAAATATTTTTAATTTTTTAAAAATTATTTTTATCCGCCAATGATAAAATTATGTAAAATTGATAAAAATTAATAAAAATTACATGATTAATTTTTTTAAATTAATTTTACATAATCATCATCCAAACACATAATAAAAATTAATTTGGTAAAAAAAATAAATAAATGTTTAAAAGATTTATCAATTTTGCATAATTTTATTTTTAATGGACAGAAATAATTTTTAAAAATTTAAAAATATTTGTTTGACATTTATTTTTGTCAAATTAGTTTATATTTTATCAAATTGACAATTTTACCCTTGAAAAATCTAATGATATCTTCAATTGTCCTTGTTTGGAACAAGATTCAAAATTCTAGGTCAAATGTGTCACAATTGAAAAGTAAGGAACTAAAGTGACACAGATCCCAAACTATAAGGACTATTAGTGTAATTCACCCAAATACTAATGATGTATGTTTACCAATTAAAAAAAATATTTACGTAAACAAATTCGTCAAGTGACTTTTCAATTTGTCTTGATTAACATAAATCTAGCATGGTTTAGGTATCTCGATCATCTCATAAAATTTTTAAAATACTCATACATTTTACTGTCAACTTAAATTTATTATACTTTATCATTTGGCAAACTAAATTTTATTAATTTCAGAATATTTTTCCTAATATACTTATTGAAATAAATATAAAAATTTAAATATTTCATTTCAATTTTTTGCCACATCGCCTTAAAAGTAAAGAGAAATAGAAAATGAGTAGGAGAGAAGAAGAGAGATAATAAAAAAAAAATTTAAAAAAAAGATAAGATTGTTATGCCACTTGACAAACTATGGTATTATGAATTATAATTACGAATTTCGTTACTAATGTAATTATACTTGACCGAATGTATAATTTTTATAATTTTAGAAAATTCATTTGTTTTAACTTTACTAATTGAATTATTATTATCTATTTGTTATATAAAACTTAGTACAAAACATTAATAGCAACAAAAAATAAAATAAAATAAAAATTGTGTTACTCATGCCATGTTTGGAATGCTCTTTTTTTTTTTAATTAAAAAGTCAAGAAACTAAAAAATGCTAAAATGTATTTGCATGCACCCAAAAAAAAAAAATTGAAAATCTTTGTACCAATTTGAAAAGACTATACAATTCTTATGAGTGAGTGTATAAGTGTTTACATCTTTGCAAAGGTAAAACGAAAAATTAAAAAAATTATTCCTAAAGACATTAATTTTTTTCTTAAAAAATTTAAAAAGTCACTAAAAAAAGCTAATTCAAACACTCTTTTTGTTAAAAAAAAGTTAAAACTTAATTTTTGTTTTGTTTTAAAATTATTTTTAATTAATTTAAAAATAAATTTATCTATTATTGTTTAAACTCATACATAACACGGGTGATATGTTAGTAATATAATTAAATGTAATTATCATTTCAATATACATTATGGTTCTAATTACGTGTAGAATGTGGTATTATTAACGTGTATTCTTAAAATACATATTTAAAAATTTAAAAAGAATGTATCTTTCTAAACTTTCTTATAAGATGTCTTAAGAATATGTACTAGAAAAATTCATATAAATGTTATTGTTGTATTATTGTTATAAATGCATATAAAATTTCCAACACATAATGTAAGAAGAAAAATAAGAATATATATTGTGCCTATCGCCGGCCTCTTGCTTGGAAGGTACAACCAGCCCATATATTGTCCAAACCTCCATTATTGTCCATAGAGGCCTTTTACGCATTCACATACTTCAATAATATATTGTCCAATTATTCGGGGATTTTTCTATGATGAAAAAAATAAAATGAAAAAGACTTTGAGTGCTATATTAATATCATTTTCCCCAACAAGAGCTCTGCTTGAAGACATTAATATTGTGTTTAGTTAGCAGATTTGAAAAGGGATTTAAAAAAAAAAAAGGAAAAAAAATATAAAATATAAGTATATTTTATTTACATTTTACCTTTCTTTTTCATTTATCTTTCTAAATTTTTTTTTAAATTTCTCAACCAAACACAATATAAATTCTACCTGGAGCGATGCAAAACACGATTAGTAATGAGTAAAATTGAATATTAAAAAATGAGATGATTTTTTCAAAACACGAAGTGATTTTCTTGACTTTACTTACCCATTGAAATCGATTTAGGAAAATGTCTCGTAACTCAAATTTTGTGGCTCAAAAGTGGCTCAAATGGCCAAAACGACGTCGTTTTGGCCATTTTTATGTTGTTCTGTACTCAAAACGACATCGTTTTGGCCATTTGAGCCATAAAATTTGAGCTACGTAGCATTGTCGATTTATTTATTACAGAATGTGACCTTACTTGGCATTGGATCTAACACTTCTTATCACACAATGTGACCATCTGTTTATTTACAACAATGGTAGAGATTCTATTTTTTTTAAGAGATCTCTACAACTCTCAAAGTAATTTATACCACTCATGATGTGGGTCTTACACATATATGAGTAGACCTCACACATACATGAGTGGTGTGAATCACTTTGGGGGCTGTAGGGATCTCCAAAAAAGGGATCTCACTCATTTTTCGTTTATTTATTACGAAATTGATCTTACTTATTACATAATGTGACTATAATGAACAATTTCTTTTGACATTACAAATTAGAAATTTTATGCATTATTGTGATTCATTTTCTTTAAAAAAAATTATTGATTAATGTTGGAAATGCATCCAAAAATAAAATGTAAAATGAACAATTAACATTTTATTTTTTTGGATTATAAATTTGGGGTTTTGCCCGCATCACAAATTTTTTTTTTTTTGTGGTGTGCGAGAGGGTAATTTATATATAAATTGGGCCGAGCTGGGTAATGGGCCGTTGTGGGCCACAGTAAGAAGGGCGGAGTAAAAGGGTTTTGGCGTTAGCCCAGTCCAAGAGAGTCTTGGAGTTAGCCCGGTCCTAGAAAGCCTTATTGTTATCCCGGTCCAGCAGAGATTTGCGGATAGCCCGGTCACCACACTCAGAGTTAGCCCGGTCATGGCATAATGCAGTTAGCTCAGTCAAACCTAGCCATTCGTTAGCATGGCCTAAGCACATTATGGATTAGTATGGTTTGTACAGAAGAAACCAGGGTACACACAGTGGAAGGAAGAACCGAGCTAGGTGGAGCTCGGTCTATTCTGCAGCTTTAGCACGGCCATGTTATCCCGGTCGTATAGACATCCGACCTAGGTAAAACCATCTCACTTGGTTTAAGCAGTGAGGGGGGTGTTGAAGGATTATCTTTCAGAAATGTGATTCCTAGGAGGATTCTACATGGAGGAGTAAGAGTCCTGCTAGGATTGTGCCACGCAGAACCTATAAAAGCTCATAACATCACCTATAGAGAGGTAACACAATTTTGATTCCCGAATACACAAAGCTTTTATCTATTTGTCTATTTTTCTGACTTAGGCATCGGAGAGGTATCCGGCTCACACCCGCTGACTAGCTCACGTTTGTGTTTTCAGGGAGTAAAGCGACGTCGTACGGAGGAGCATAGACTTGATCAACAGGATTATACGAAAAGGTTTATTTCTTTTCCGTACAATTGGCGCCGTCTGTGGGAATACCAGACAAAAAACAAAACCTCTTGATCAAGTTTCTCTCGCTAGTTGAATGACGCACAATGAAGATTTGTCGCAGTCCGCCATCGACGGACAAACCCTAGAGGGGGGTGGGAGGCGCGAAAGATTGCCCTCTATCCCTCCAATGGTGGACTTAGAGCCCCAGCGGCAAAATCCTCGGAGGGATACAAGGGGGAGACGAAACAACAGCCCTCGTCGCTCTTGCTCACAAAGTCCTGAAAGACAAAGGCGAAGAATCGACCCTCAAGCTTTGGAGGATCGCGTAAAAGAGCAAGATGAACTAATAAGGAAGCTGGCGGCGGACATGGAGGCCATGAAGCGCCAGATCAAAGGAAAATGGGGGGCGACAAGAGAGGGACGCAAAGGCAATACGCCTCCTCGCCACTCAGAAGATCGTGGTAGGCATACCACGCCATTGCAAGCAGAGAGTAGAAGCCTCAGGACAGGCGACACTCAATCAATGACTTCCAGAACTCGTTACTCCAGGTCTGAGAGAACGAGATCATTGAAGTCTTACTCTGAGGAAAGTACCTATCGGCCCTCACATACGCACCAGACATCATCCAGGCAAACAGAGTTGCCTAGATCGTCCGACTTATGGACTGTGCTTGAAGAAATGGCACGACAGAAGGAGGATGCCAGGGCACGCGACCCACACAGAGTTTCAGCCCTTCAGCGGTTGGCTCCTCGGACGCATGGAAGCGTCGAGGTTGGAATGCCAATACCGCACCTTGCCTACGAACCAACAGATAAAGCATTGGCAAGATTACATAGCTTGCCGTTCATTCCGGTGATTGAGAACGCACCATTACCCTCAGGCTTCATCCAGCCTAAATTTACCACGTACGAAGGGAAGACAGACCCTTACATGCACCTAAGCCACATTCGCCAGGTCATGGCAGTATACCGGCGGAACGAGGCTTTGATGTGCATCCTATTCCCATCCAACCTTGGCGACCTAGGTTTAACCTGGTTCGAAATGCTACCAAAAGGCAGCATAGCCTCCTGGGCGCAATTAGCGGAGGCGTTCGTGACAAGATTCAGAACGAACACCAAGACGCCAGTGGAGATTGATCAGCTACTCTCCATTGACATAGGCAACAAAGAAACATTGAGATCCTACAACAGTCACTATTGGGAGACGTTCAACCAAATAGGGGACTGCCCCATCAATCTTGCCATCGCACAATACAAAAGAGGACTTCCAGTCGAAAACAGATTAAGGGATTCGATTACTATGACTCCACCCCTCACAATGGAAGTCTTGATGGAAAGGGTGCACCAACATATTCGGGTGGAGGAGGATGGCACCCGTGCCAAGGCAAAATCTGGTGCAACAGCAACGCCAGACAAGAAGACTACAGCGAAGGTCAATACAGTAGAACGTCAAAGCAAGAATGGACGAGGCAGGCGAGACAACGAAGAGGACCGAGATAAAAGATGGTTGAGAATCCGCACTACCATTACCACGGTATTCAAGAAACCAATCTACCAGATTCTCAGTGAGATACGCGATGAACCTTTCGTCAAATGGCCAACTAAATTGGGAGAAGCACAGAAAGACTACGACGAAAGATCTCGGTGCACCTTCCATAAGGAAATGAGGCACCGTACAAAAAACTGCACGCCGTTGAGATAGCATCTGGAGGAATTAGTGGCAGCTGGTCACCTGGACCGGTACATAGAAGGAGGGACGCAGCCAGCCCCCCAAAACCACGACCACCTAGACGGAACACCGAACGACGCCCCACCTCAAGGCATGATAAACGTAATACATGGGGTATTCGAGCCTGAGCGGGTATGTGAGCTCATGGGCATGATAAAGAAGGCTGAGCACTTAAGGGAGGTATTAAGTGCGCAGCCCACCATTAAAAAAGGAAAAACAAAGGCCACGAATGTCATGTCTTTTTCAGACAAAGACTTGGAAATGATATATTGCCCTCACAACAATGCGCTGGTCGTCACTCTTCGCATCAAGGATTACGACGTCAAGCGAATTTTGATTAACCAAGGAAGCTCATGTGAGATAATGTACTACGAAACTTTCAAACAATTGAAATTGAAAGATAAAGACTTGGCACCCGCCGTATCTCCCTTGATCAGGTTCAACTCAATGCCAGAGTGGCCGGTCAACAAGATAATCCTCCCAGTCAGAACAGGAAGCATGACTAAACAAGTGGAGTTTTGGGTATTGAAAGTGCCCTCCACTTACAACATAATCTTGGGAAGGACATGGCTGCACGCCATGAAAGCGGTAGCATCAATCTACCATCAAGTAATGCGGTTTCCTAACGAAGCCGGAGTAATTGAAGAGATCTATGGAGACCAAATTATGTCCAAGCAATGCTTCGTCACAGTAAATGGCAGCCGAGCTGCCAAGGGGTTTGCTCAGATAGTAGAAGAGCCCGAAAATAATGAATTGTTTGCGGATGTTGGCAAAGCCACTGAACAGAAGGCAGTGGAAGACTTGGTAGAGGTAAGAATAAATGAAAAGAACCCGGATAAGTTCTTTTTTGCTTGGCTCATCTATGTCCAGCACTGAGAGAATAGAGGTCATGGAATTGTTAACCTCTAACATCGAAGTGTTTGCCTGGACGCCGTATGACATGCCTGGTATTGACCCAAGCTTCATCTGTCACCAATTGAATATCCACCCAACTGCCAAACCAATTATACAGTGCACTCGCAGATCGGCACTCCACCATGCCGAGATAGTGGTGGAGGAAGTAGAAAACCTGCTAGAAGCAGGAGCTATCAGAGAAGTGCACTACCCCAAATGGATTTCCAATGCAGTGGTAGTGCCTAAGAAGAATGGAAAATGGTGTGTCTGTGTGGACTACAAAACGGTCAACAAGGCGTGCCTAAAAGACAGTTTTCCTTTTCCACGGATAGACCAACTAGTAGATCTGACGACAGGACACAACCATCTTAGCTTCCTCGATGCGTACAGAGGCTACCATCAGATCGCTATGTATGAACCAGACCAGGAGGTCACATCTTTTACAACACCAAGAGGACTTTACTGCTACAAGGTCATGCCCTTTGGCCTAAAGAACGTAGGAGCAACATCCCAACGGATGGTCACCAAGATGTTTAAATCACTGTTAGGCAGAACAATGGAGGCTTACATCGACGACATGGTGGTCAAGAGCAAGGATAAGAGCGACCATCTCAAGGACCTAGGTGAGATGTTTCAAATCCTGAAGAAACACAAGTTATGCCTTAATGCATCTAAGTGTGCATTCGGCGTAGGATCTGGCAAATTCCTAGGCTTCCTGGTAACCAACCGAGGCATAAAGGCAGACCCTTCTTAGATCAAAGCAATCCAAGATCTAGAGAGACCCAACTCAATAAAGGAAGTACAGCATCTCACCGATATGGCAGCCGCGCTAAACCGGTTCATCAATCGGTCGTCAGACAGATGTCGGCCATTTTTTCAAGCATTGAAGGCCAAATTTCAGTAGGATGAAGAATACGACCGTGCCCTTGAAAGTTTGAAAGAATACCTGTCTTCTCCACCGCTGCTAGTGACCCCAATATTCGAAGAAGAACTATTTTTGTACATGGCAGTCTCACAGCACGCAATTAGGGCAGTGTTGGTCTGAGCGGAAGGAATCCAACATCTACTCATCTTTTATGTCAGCAAGACATTGCTGGGCACAGAAACCAGGTACTTACCAATGGAAAAATTGGCCTTAGCCTTGATGATGGCATTAAGGAAATTGTCACACTACTTTCACGCCCACACCATAATCGTCCTCACAGCTTTCCCATTAAAAGCTCTGTTTGAGAGGGCGAACTTTTCTAGGCGAATCTTGAAGTAAGCAGTGGAGTTGGGACAATTTGACATCAAGTTCCAATCCAGAACAGCGATAAAAGCCCAAGCCTTGGTAGACTTTGTCGCAGAATTCACCCCAGGAAGTCATCATATCTGCCCAGCCGACCTGACTGATACAACCGAACTAGGGTTAGAAGTTGATGCCGGAATAGCGCAACTCCTGGTGCAGGATACCCAATCAAACCCTAAGGCAGACCAGAGTAAAGTAAGGGTGAAAGAAGCAAACCATGCTACACCAAGCAAAGATTCACCAGCAAATAAAGACTTGGTACAATCAGATAATGAGGGGCAAACAGTAAGCATGGACTTTGAAGAAAACACCAGCAACACTCAGGACCCCAAGGCATCATCCGATCCCACTACCTGCTGGAAGTTATTCGTAGGAGAGATGTGGAAGCTCTTTGTGGATGGAGCATCCAACAGGCACGGTGCAGGACTCGGCATAGTCCTCATCTCACCAGATGGCCTAGTAGTGGAACAAGCAGTCAACCTTGGCTTTCCAACATCAAACAACGAGGCGGAATATGAAGCACTTTTAACAGGACTGAAATCAGCATCCTATATGAAGGCCACCGAGCTAATGGTTTACAGTGACTCACAGCTGGTGGTAAACCAAATTTCAGGTGACTACGAGGCAAAAGACGATAGGATGGCTAAGTACCAAGAATTAGTCAGAAAAGAGATCAAGAAATTTGAAGTAGTACGGATAGAACAGATTGGTATGGAAAAGAACAGTAGAGTGGACGAACTAGCAGGCTTTGCTTCAATGGCAGATACATCCATCCAACATCCGTTACTGATTGACTACTTACCAGACCAAGCATTGAAGAACCTGAAGTAGAAGAAGTATGTTGCGCCGAACTAGGCCCTTCATGGATGGATCCCATCATAGCGTTCTTAAAAGACGGCGTCCTATTAGAAGAGAAGAAAGAGGCCAACAAAATAAGAGCAAAGTCGCAGCGATTTTGGCTCTCCCCATCAATGGCCTTGTACAAGAAATCCTTCACAGGACCTTATCTAAAGTGTGTCCATCCCAGCAAAGTTGAAGCGTTCTTGTTTGAGATACACGAAGGCGTATGCGGAAGCCACCAAGGAGGAAGATCATTAGTTTACAGAGCCATTTCGCAAGGATATTGGTGGCCATACATGCAAGCAGATTCAGAGAAGTATGTAAAGAGGTGTGAGAAATGTTAGAAGTTCACACACCAAATACATAAGCCAGCCAGAGAAATTCTACCATTAACTAGCCCATGGCCCTTCACAATGTGGGGCTTGGACATAGTAGGACTACTCCTAACAGCACCCGGCAATAGGAAGTTCTTTCTAGCAGCAACAGACTACTTCACAAAGTGGGTGGAGGCAGAAGCACTAGTATCAATAAAGGAGAAAGATGTGCAGAAGTTCGTCTGGCAGAATATCATTACTTGGTTCGGCATACCAAAAGCTCTAATATCAGACAACGGCACCTAGTTTGACAACAAAATTTTTAGAGGCTTTTGTGAAGATTACAAGATAGAGTTCTACAATTCTATGTCGGCTTACCCCTAAGCAAACGGCCAAGCCGAAGCATCAAACAAAGTTGTCCTGGATGGATTGAAGAAAAAGCTAGAAAAAGCAAAGGGCAAGTGGGCTGAAGAGCTCCCTCATGTTTTATGGGCTTACCGTACCATACCTCGTCGATCTACTAGGGAAACACCTTTTTCCTTGGCCTATGGCATGGAAGCAGTAATCCCATTAGAAGTCGGCCTCCCTACAATCAAAAGTGAAAATTTTGATCCAGACCTAAATGAAGAAACCAATACTTTGGAGCTCGACTTTGTGGAAGAAAGAAAAGAAAGAGCACTGGTTCACATTGCCTCCTACTAGCAAGAATTATCAAGGAAATACAACAAAAAAGTGCATCCAAGACAATTCAAGATTAGAGATTGGGTACTTCGCAAAGTAATGGGAAACACTTTGGTACCCGGAGATGGCAAGTTAGGGCCTAATTGGGAAGGACCTTACAAGGTGGTTGGATTAGCAGGAAAAGGGGCATACCACTTAGAAGACAAGGACGGCAACGTCATTCCCAGGCCATGGAACACTGCCAATCTCAAACTATTTTATTTTTAGTTTTCATTTCAAGTATTTGTAATTTTTTCTTTCTCAATAAAACAAGTAGTTTCTTTTCAGTATAGTTGTTTCCTTCTGTAAAAGATTGTTTTAGTAAGCATAGTTGGCCGAAATAACCAACTTTGCACTCTCTTCAGCTAAGATTAGGATCAGTAATGAAGAAGTTAGCTGGAATAACCAACACCCCTCCTAAGCCCAGGATAAAGATCCAGGCTGCAGAACGTTTGGCTGGAAAAACCAAACACTTTACTCTAGGTTGGCTGGAAAAACCAACTTAGAGGTTGGCTGGAATAACCAACACCCCTCCTAAGCCCAAGATAAGGATCCAGGCTGCAGGACGTTTGGCTGGAAAAACCAAACACTTTACTCTAGGTCGGCTGAAAAAACCAATACTTAGTCCTCTTCAGCCGAAATAAGGATTCAGGCTAAAGAGTGGTTGGCTAGAAAAACCAACACTTTGTACTCTTCAACCGAGATAAAGATTCAGGCTGAAGAGTGGTCGGTTGGAAAAACCAACACTTTGTACTCTTCAACCGAAATAAGGATCTAGGCTGAAGAGTGGTTGGCTGAAAAAATCAACATTTATTGTTCTTCAGCCGAGATAATAATCTAGGCTAAAGAGGTTGGCAACTATGGCTTGATAGATTGGAAAGCTAAAGACCGGGATAAAGTATCTCGGCAAGAGAAGGTTATACTTCATTCAGATTACAGTTAGAAAGCAAGTACCGGCATAGAAGTAAACCGAGATAACAGTTGGAACAAAAGAGGATTTCATTAAGTGCAAATCAAGTACAAAATGAGGGGTCTCAGCCCGGTTACAACTTCTTTCCAAAATAGCAAAAGAAGAAGAAAAATACATAAATCAAGCAAACAGATCATCTAAATCAGCATCTAAAACCACCCGGTCTTCACCCAGAGATAGCTCGGTTGTGGCAACCACGCTCTGGTTAAGCTCGGTTGGAATCACAACATCGGCAACAGTTGGCAAGGGTGGGATGGAGACCTTTGGAGTTTGAGAGGTAGACCTGAGACCGGGTTGAGTGTTGTCTTCTGGAGCCTCATCGTCATCCTCCTCCTCTAGAAATTGTTGCTGAATGATAGCAGCATACTCCGCCATGGCCTGCCTGGTGGTTTTGCGAAGTTCCAACACTCGCTTGTGAGCGATGTGATTTTTTTGTATGGCCTGCAAAAGGTTGGTAAGACAATTTTCAGTACAACCGAGCAAAAAATCATAAGAATTTGAAAGACAAGGAAAATAGCTACTTACCAGCACCATGGATTTTGTGGACGAGCGAATAGCCCTTAGCTCGGTTAAGTGATCATGGTGCTTCATGTCGACCGGAAGACAGACACCTTTGGCAAGGTTGAATGCCATAGGGTGATCTTTCTCTGCGACCACTGAATCAGAATCACTGATAACACGGTTCTGAAACATGGTCTTGGGTACCCACTTTGAGGAGGTAGCTCGGTCTGAGCGCTTAGGTGAGGGGCTTGGCGGAGTGTTTTGTGGAACCACGATTTCATCTTCGTCAACGAGGCGTTGCTCGGTTGTGGAAGTCCAAGCACGCTTGTTTGGACGGGATGACGAAGGTTGGTGGGTTGGCAGAGTTGCCACGGTCTCTTGGGGTAGGCTTGCTGGTGGTACCTCGGCTTGGTTTGTTTCGGTCAAAAGGGCCCTCACAGCTCGTTTTTTTGCCATCTCTTGCTCAGCGGTTAAAGGGATCAATCTAATTTGGGGCAAGTTTGGGTCTGGTTCAGGAGAGGCTTCCAATAAGAAATCAGTTACCTTGGTCTTCTGTTTTCCGCTATACCGGTAGGTCGGCTCGAAGTTTAATAGCTCGGTCCAACTTCGGTTTGGATATCGAAGCGTGGCGCGGAGTACGTCCAAGTTAGGGTAGCTGTATTGGGACTTAAGAAAGTTCAAATCTGCAAGAAGGAAGGTAACAGTCAGTACGGTTCAAGATCAGAAAAACCGAAGTAAAACAAAATCATGGGATTAAGCCGAGGTAATCCTATCGGCTACACCCTTGTTCCAGTTTATTCTGTGGCTAGAGATCTGGGCTTGCTGGTCCTCAAAATTCCCAGATACCCAGAAGAAATCATCGTCGTTCGCATCTTTATCCGGAGTATCCTTTATTATTTTTTCACGCCGACGCCTTATTCATAAGTAGTAAACCCAGCCATCTTCAGCTGATCTTATGGAGTATTAGTGGAAAAGCTTCGCTAGGCCGAGATTAAGGCCAGCCCGACGGTTTAGCTCAGCCATTCTATTTATTATACGGTAAGAATTGATGGAAAGTTAGGTGGGGCAAAGTTTGGTTTGCCTAAGAAATTCACATAGAAGGGGCTATACAGGGAACCGTAGACCACACTCTACGATGGAAATAACGTTAAAGGGGACAAAACCTTGTTTTTTCCAAGGAACGGTTTCTAGTTCGGCCAGTGAGAGGTGAACATCATCTAGAATTTGGTAGTCCTTACGAAATTCAGCTATGGCCCCTGGTGAGTTTACTAAAAATCTATACTTTCCCATTTGTGGTTTAAGTTATGAATAAATTAAACTGGAGTGTTAGTTCGGTCGGAGAATGATGTTGAGTAGCTTGGTTGAGCGCTCAAAGGAGTGCCTGGGCAACCTAAGTCTGCAAAGCGAAAAACAAAGGTGTTAAGCACAGATCGTTGGACCATGCTAAAACAAATAAAGGCAAGATAAATGAAGTCCTAGCTCGGCTATGTGAAGATGCTACGGGTCTTAGCTCGGTTTGAGCAAGGTGTTTGCTAGCCCAGTTGAGCCTCTAGGGGCAGCGTTCTTAGTTCGATCGGTGGATAAAGCTATTGGGGGAACAATCTTAGCTCGGTCTAAACTAAGGGAGCTGGTTTAGCCCAGGCAGGGATTGAGGTTTTCTAGCATGGTATTGCGCAAGCTCAGTGCGGTTCGATAACCCGGTTAAGTGAAACTAAAGGTACCTAACCAATGGAAACGACAAGTATGACGCTAGTTCCAGTTCGGTTGTCAGGTATGGCTAGGCTTGCAACCGAGGCAAACAAGTTTTCAGTTTGGTTGGAGTGAGATTTTGGATCAAAAGGAAAAATTGTTCAAGTTAATCATATTTGCAGTGGTTCTATTACATGGCTTTTCCCAGGAAAATGGAAGCAAACATGGCATGTGTTTTGAGAAAACATGTGTATACAAATGCTACGCGTCTATACAAAAGGAAAACAAGAGAGGGTTGAGGTACTTACGATTTGGAGGAAGCAGATCGAGGCCCCAAGAGCAGCAACAAAAACACAAGCCACACAGATGCAGAGTTGAGGTGAAATGGGAACTTAGAAGGTAGAGAGAGAGAAGGGGATGAATAGTATAAAGATTGATTCAAAAACGAAGGATTTGTTTTATGTAGAGGGAAAGACAAAAAAGGCGGGACTGTTTAAATTACGCGAAGTACAAAGACGGCGTGACAGCTGCACTGGGCCAATAAGTGTGTGCCACGTGTCCTAAAAATGAGAAGCGATTCAATTGCGGCGATTGATGAGACGTTTTAACCAAGCATATTTAAGTAGCCCAGTGTTAACCTAGCCCGGTTGGAATACTAAAGAATTTAGTCCGGTTGGAACGCTAAAAGTTTTTTAGCTCGGCTCATAACAAGTAATCCCTATCATGCTGTGCATATGGAATTAAGGGCAATTGAGAGGGTAATTTATATACAAATTGGGCCGAGCTGGATAATTGGCCGTTGTGGGCCACAGTAAGAAGGGCGGAATAAAAGGGTCTTGGCGTTAGCCCGGTCCAAGAGAGTCTTGGAGTTAGCCTGGTCCTAGAAAGCCTTATTGTTATCCCGGTCCAGAAGAGATTTGCGGATAGCCCGGTCACCACACTTAGAGTTAGCCCGGTCGTGGCATAATGCAGTTAGCTCGGTCAAACCTAGCCATTCGTTAGCACGGTCTAAGCACATTATGGATTAGTATGGTTTGTACAGAAGAAACCAAGGTACACACAATAGAAGGAAAAATCGAGCTAGGTGGAGCTCGGTCTATTCTACGGCTTTAGCATGGCCATGTTATCCCGGTCGTATAGACATCCGACCTAGGTAAGACCATCTTACTTGGTTTAAGTAGTGAGGGAGGTGTTGAAGGATAAGCATTATCTTTCAGGAATGTGATTCCTAGGAGGATTCTACATGAAGGAGTAAGAATCCTACTAGAATTGTGCCACGCGGAACCTATAAAAGCTCATAACATCACCTATGGAGAGGTAACACAATTTTGATTCCCGAATACGCAGAGCTTTTGTCTATTTGTCTATTTGTCTATTTTTCTGACTTAGGCATCGGAGAGGTATCCGACACACCCACCGGCTAGCTTATATTTGTGTTTTCAGGGAGTAAAACGACGTCGTACGGAGAAGCGCAGACTTGATCAACAGGATTATACGACAAAATTTATTTCTTTCCCGTACAGTGTGTATGTTCATAGCACCGATGTGACCATAATACTGAAGCAAATGTTGTTAGTATCTCATATTTTCAAATTTTCAATCTATTTGAATATTATGGACAGTACCACATGCAATTTTTTTCCCAAGATGAGTTTCCTTAGAATGAAAAAAAGTTGAAGAGTGCCAATGAGGAAAAAAAAATTAACCTTTTTATAAATTTGTTTAGTATGAGAACAATGAAAAGTATTAAAATTTTCACACTAATATCAACATGATAATTTCTTTTTATTTTCTTGCCCAAAAAAACTTGGTAAAGAAACAGGAATTTCTTCCCATTTTGTTCGTAAAAGTAGTCAGCTGTATTTCACGTCTCAACTTTCCTATACTTATTTTTCTTACAAAATTTATATATATTTTTTGGTAAATTCTTAAAAAAATTTCATTTTTTTCCTTTTACTTCACTAATCAAACAGAACCCCAACGGACCTAAAAAGGCCATCAATTCTGAGGAGCCATCAATTTCTTCTTATTGATGTGCAAAATTCAAATTAAAATAATAATAAATATAATATAAAAATAAAAATAAAAATAAAGGGCAAAATTAACCAATAATACTTTCACACACGAGTGATTATTCAGTATTTTCAAAATATGAACACGTGGTATTTCATAAGATTTTGATTGGTAAAAAAGAGTAGAGACCCATAATTTATGTTGAGAATAAAAAAATAACATAAGACTAAATAATTACTAGTTAACTTAAAATATGACCACATGCTGTTTTGAATAATTTCCCCTTTCACACACCACAATTTCAGACAATCAATAGGGAACAATTGATCACGGGCCACACTTAGTAAATCTGATCCAGTCAAACTTGGGACTTAAATGAGTGGAAGATCATTTGGGTGGGCCTGGTGGTTAGCTGTTCTGTTGAAAATCTCTCTCTAAAGCTTCGTTTGGTTGTGAGCTAAAAATGTTCATTTTGTTTTTTAGTAAATTTATTTCACTAAAAAATCTACTTTATTCATCGTATTAGAAAAGTCAAAGTTATAAATGTGCCAAATATTTTTTAAAAAAAATTATTTTTAACCAAGAAATTAACTTTTTATCAAAAAGAAGTCTAAATCCTACCAATATTGAGAGTAATAACAACATTATTTTTGTAATGTCATGAAGCAATAAAAATTTCAAAATAAAATTTGGTAAACTTCACCTGTCTCCCACTAATTCAATCAGAGTCACCCCATCACTAATACCACAATGTCAAATTTCTCATTTATTAGCAATACAGCTCCACATCAAGATCACTGGTTAAATTTTGTTGATGTATATCTCAAAAAACTATACTAACCTTGGAGCATAAACCCAAGTACAGGATAGCAGAAACAAAAGACACTCCCAAAATATTAGAAAGAACTCATAATAATATCTCCATGGATAACACCCAATCTCTCTCCACCACCCTTCACGTCTTATCCTTTTTTTTCTGGGTTGTGATCAAGTGGTTCAGGGAATCAAAATAAATTCGAAAAACCTCACTTTGCTAGCAACTCAGTGTTGGATCTCTTGCAACCTAAAGCATCTAATTTTGACTCATTTTCCACAAAGCACATTTCAGTAAGCTAAGCCAATTAGCCACCGAGTAAAAAGAAAACAAAATACAGGTAAAAAATAACGCAAACATACAATCAATCCAAGCAAGAAATGCCAAACTCTAATTAACGGTGCAAATTGATAATAACTTTACAAAAGCGCGCTATCACAGGCAAATTGAGCATCTTTATTGATCAAACTGAACATACTATCAATATCAAATTCTATCCATTTATAAAGAGGTTGCTCTTTCAATCATTCCACCTACAAAGAATTGCATATTTCCTTTCTAAAACTACCCATGTCTTTGTTTCTGCAACAATGTACACATATTTATAAAAGCATTAACATACTCTTCAGGTTAAATTGATTGTGCAAGAACTAAACCAAGACACCGAAGTAGCCAAAACCGACAGGTCTCATTAGAGAAGCTACTCCCCTCTTTTGGATAACAAAAACAAAATCCAATACCCCAATGATCAATATTGGCTGCAAAAGACTTCTCAAGGTTCATTGAATGTTAACCAAGAAATATATGTCTAATAAGCATGTGCAAGGACCAAGTTTTTGATCCCTCACTTAGACAAAAGTTCCTTGACATAAAATGAAGCATAATTCAAAATTAGAAATGTAAGAGTGGATTTCCATTTGTTGAAAATTGTTAATCTGACCTGTAAGGGTAAGTCACTGTGCAAAGATTACCTTAGAAAGGCAATCTACATCAGCACATAATATCATTGAACCACAGTGCACTCCTTCCACAAGGTCAAACCTGTAACAAAAGTCTTCACGAAACAATCACCCAAATCCCCCTGGCCGACAATTTTATCGTGCCCTCAAGACATTCCATTTCTCCAATTTAAAATTAGGACCATTGCCAACCTGTCCTACTTTGAAAAACTCTCTCAATCATCAATGTGTTCATGTAAAAACCAGAAACAACCAAAGACTTGGCACTCCCATTTCTATCAATGATCCAACATTCATTTAAGATGGTGATACTGGTAAGCACGTATATATATACATACACACATACAATGCAGGTAGACATAATTATATTTAAATCAATGAAAAAGAATAGGGCATAGCATATTTTCATCCATTTATAAATATGTAATAATATTATCTAAAAACGTGGACAGAGAGGAGGATTATGAACTCAACTTATGGGAAAACTCCACTTATATCTCTTCTCCCCCACCACTTCCAATCCAAGAAGTGGTGAAGTGAATGTTTGATAATCAGTCTGATTCATCACATGGGTTTGGCCACAAATACAGTAATATACCATCAAATGCAATGTAATTGCACCTTAAGAAGACATACTGCAATTAAGGTGTGAAAGACTGACTGTTAATACCGGTGCCAAAACGAGTAGATAATTAAGAAATTGAAAAATTAACGAGGGCTGCCAACTACACCCACAGACATATGCCTTAATGGAGCCAATCTCATCTGCTGACCATGAACTCTGCTCTTCTTGAACAGGGGTTCTGGTGATGATGAAACTGAGGATGTCACTGCCCAAGAATCGTTCGAGCTATCGCAGCTGAAATTCACATCGATGACACCATTTGGGCTGTTGGGTATGGACTGATACTTGCGCTTGTGGGTTTGGCATTGCATTTGACTGTTGTTGCCAGGCAGTTCGAGGATGAGTTTGTAGCACTCATCTACTTTGTCCTGTTCAAATTGAATCAAGAATTGAAGTGTGGACTACGTGAAAGTAAGATATAAGAGAAACCCATGCGCGTAAAGTGCAAACCTTGCTCATTTTGAGAACATCCATAAGCTCATTTTGACAGTCCAATACATTAGAAGGCTCAACCTCTTTGATAACATGTAACATTGTTGCAGCAGCCAATACAGAAGGAAGATAACACCCAAACCTTGAATCTGTAAACAACACCCAATTTTTAACATTTCTCTACCTTATTTATAGCAATGGTGAACTGAGAGACGTTCGATTTGCTTACCAGTGATGGCAGAGAGAAGAAGGCGCTCACACCTCCACAGAAACTCCAAATGCAAATTTGTCTTAAATCCAAACCTCCTCACAATGTGATCAACAAATGAAAGTGGGGTCACAGGATTCATCTTCCATTGAAGAGTAGATAGCACCAGAAGCTCCATTCTCTGGATTGTCTTGGCTTCAAACACAAACTTTGATTCCTCCACCTAATCACAACACAAAGAAATAAATCAATGAGAATAAAATGCCCAAAAACCATTCAGTGAGACATTTTCAGAAACACCCACATTGCGTATTTAGCAAAACAATAATATCACATACTTGGAAGTCCAAGAGAAGGGGCACTTGGGTCTCCTCAACTTTGGCAGCTAAAGAGAGACAAGCAACAGCAACAAGTTGACTCATCCATGGCTTCTCTCTCTGAAATGAAAGGCTTGAAATGAATCTATCAAAGTAGTTAACTGCTAAAACAGTGGTCAAAACAGTGAAACCATAGTGAGCAATGACCCTTAAAATCCAATCAACAGATTCTCTCCTTGCCACCATTAAGGACTCGTCTGAGTTCAAAACACTCAGACCCAAATGGGTCTCTTTCTCTTTGGAAATTAAAGAAACAAGCTCATCATCATCCCAATCCCAGTCATGTTCCAAGAAAACTAAAGGTCCTTTCACATTCTCATCACAGTTGTCACTCCCTTGTTCCAAACCATACTCTCCCAAATCATCCTCAAAATGCTCTTCTTCACAGTAGAGACCGTCAAAGACAAACATTGGGTTCTGTAGATGTGAGTCTTGCTCTGGGTAAGGAGACATCCTCTTCATCGGAGAAGAAGACAATGAAGGCTTTGCTCATTATCTTCAAGAGCAGATGTAGATGTAGAAAAAGAAGCTCAATCTTGGACCCAGTAGCATATCTGCATCTGTTTCCCCCACTCTATCTATCTCTCTCTCTCTCTCTCTCTCTAGACGCAAGAGAGAGAGCAAAAAAAAAAAGAAAAAAAAAAAGAAGAGAGAGAGAAAAAAAAAAAAAGAAGGAAAAAAAAAAAAAAGAAGAGAGAGAAGAGAGAGAGAGAGAGACCCAAATAGAAAGCGGAGGAGTGATTTTATCTGAGAAGGCTACCACGCTTGTCCTTTTTTTCCCCAGTGTTTTCTCTTACTTTCTTAATGATTTTCCCATTAATATAAGGGCTCTTAGAGGGGGTGTTTGGTGCTCAAGAAAATGGAACGTAACGGCATACTCGCCGAATCCTTCTATCAACAAATAACATCAACTGTATATATACAAGTAAAGATATAAGAGGATACAGAGTATATCTACCTCGTAATTTAATATGGGATAAATTATACATATTTTTTTAGATTTATAAAAAATATAATAATTTTTATAATTTTAACGTAATTATGTTGAACTGCTTGTGTGGCTAACTGTTTGACCGCTCTCTTTCGGATTCCACTCTCAAAGAATTTTACAAGGGATATACATTAAAGATATTTTTTGTATTCATGAATACAAGTACAATTTTCAAAAAATACGGGGGTCACGTTTAAAAAATTCATTAAATATCAAAAATATTTTTTAAAAAATGAAAATTTAATATTTTTTTGTATTTATTAATTTTTTAAAATATTTTTTCACAAATATCTTACTTTTTAGATGCATTTAAGTAAAGTACATCTAAAAAAGTATTAAAAAAAAAACTTAAATTTAAAAAATATTCACTAAAAACAAAAAATACGAAAACTAAAAAATATAATTTTTAAAAAATTAAATTAAAAAAAATAAAATCAAACACACAAAATATAATTTTACAATGGGATATACATTAAAGATACTTTTTGTATTGACGAGTACAAGTACAATTTTCCCCCCAGTCTTCATTGGCCCTGTTTGGTAGAGTTGTGGAAAAGTACTTATAGTTTATGCCTTAACAGCTTATAGCTTATAACTATGAATATAAGCTGATTTCTGACTTATAATTAAGCATCTCCTACCCCACTCAAAGAATAAGCTGATTTCTGACTTACAAAAAGCTATAAGCTGCATTGTTAAGCTAAACCAAGCACATCAAAATAGTTTAAATTAAGCTGAAAGCTGAAATAAGCAGCTTTTAAGCTGCACCAAACAGGTACATTGGCTCCATCCGGTTAACAACTAACTTTAACTTTTGCCAATTAAAAAATATATATAAATTATCTTAAAAGTTTAATTTAGAAAAAATTACTCTTAAATCTCATATAAGGGAATGTTACTCTATCTAGTCTTGGGTATATTTTGTTAAACTATTTAGTCCTTTTTATTTTTGGTATATAGTATTTGTTTGAATTATTGAGTTTGTAGTTTACTTGTTTGTCCTTATTTGTGATTTTAAATAGATTTTTTCAGAGCGGCTTGGTTTGAAAAGTGGTTTAGCTTTTTAACTTTTTGAATTTTTAGCTATTTTAGCCTGAGCTAAAAAGCTTGGTTTAGGAAGGGCTTTTTTGTTTTTTTGACTTTTTTTATGAGAGAAGAGTGTAATAATTATGGGTTTGATGTGATGTTTTGTTTGCTATGGCTAAAATAGCTTATTTTGTTTTTTGTGGCTAAAATAATCCCAAACCTATCCAAACCCACTTGCCAAACCATGAGGTATGTTTTAACATTACTATTTTCTGGAAGAGAGAATTATGTAGCTCTTTTTGAGAGTTTTGATGTTTCCCTAGTTGATGTTTTATTTCTAATGTGGATTTAGTGTGTTTTTTTTTTTTTTTGTTATTTATTGTTTCTTTTTGTGATTGGAACGTATACAAGATTTTTCGACGGTGATGGGTTTGTAACACCTTCCGTCATGATGTTCATGTTTCTTTTGATTCGTTTAGTCATGATTGTCTTTTAATTTTTAACATGGAAAATGTTTGGTAGCCTAAAATTTTGTGGCTCAAATGGCTCAAATCTGTTAAAACGACGTCATTTTACACTCAAAATCTGTCAAAACGACGTCGTTTTGAGTGATTTGAGCCATTTGAGCCACAAAATTTTGAGTTACCTAGCATTATTGTTTTAACATACCATAATGAATTATGAGGCTATACCATCTTGGGTCTGGTATTGGTATGAAATTGTACTGATGTTTCCGTTTGTCATTTTGTCAATTTCGTACTGTGACATGGTGATGTTATAATTGTGTAATGCGTAGGTGACATTCGGAAGATTGTGTTCACATTGGCTAAAACTTCACATTTCTGTGTCCATTAATCTGCACATATAACGTTGTTTTGTTTGTTTGTTTGTATTTATTTTTTATTTTTTATTTTTTATTTTTTTGCAGGTATGATGTTTCGTCTTCATCAAACATTTACATTTGCACAGTTGATTCATGGTGTTGGTTCATCAAATATTCGAACGATACATTAGCTTCGAGGGGTCGACAATATGTTTTTTACTGAATTTTTTTAATATTTTAAGTGATTTTTTTAATTTTTAAATACACCTAACATAAATACACTTAAAAAGTATAATTTTCGTGAAAAAAATCTTTAAAAAATTCACTAACTATCAAAAATACCAAAAAATATTAAAATTTAGTATTTTTTATATTTTTGTGTATTTATTAACTTTTTAAAAATATTTTTTACAAATATTTATTTTTTAGATATATCTAAGTAAGGTGCATCTAAAAAAATAAAAAGATATGCTTAAAAATTTTAAAAAAAATCATTAAAAAAAATAAAAATAAAAAACACAATTTTTAAAAAACTGAATTCAAAAAATTGAAACCAAACGCATCAGATATAATTTTACAAGGGATATACATTAAAGATACTTTTTGTATTCATGAATACAAGTACAATTTTCAAAAAATAAGGGGGTCACGTTTAAAAAATTCACTAAATATCAAAAATGTTTTTTAAAAAATGAAAATTTAATATTTTTTTGTATTTATTAATTTTTTAAAATATTTTTTCACAAATATCTTACTTTTTAGATACATCTAAGTAAAGTATATCTAAAAAAAAACTTAAAATTAAAAAATATTCACTAAAAATAAAAAATACAAAAAATAAAAAATATAATTTTTAAAAAATTAAATTAAAAAAACTAAAATCAAACACACCAAATATAATTTTACAAGGGATATACATTAAAGATACTTTTTGTATTGGTGAGTACAAGTACAATTTTCACCAAGTCTTCATTGGCTCCGGTTAACAACCAACTTTAACTTTTGCCAATTGAAAAATATATATAAATTATCTTAGAAGTTTAATTTAGAAAAATTACTTATAAATCTCATATAAAGAAATGTTACTCTGTCTAGTCTCGGGTATATTTTGTTAAACTATTTAATCCTTTTTATTTTTGGTATATTGTATTTGTTTGAATTATTGAGTTTGTAGTTTACTTGTTTGTCATTATTTGTGATTTTAAATAGATTTTTTCATAGTGTGTGTAAGGTATGTTTTAACATTACTATTTTTTGGAAGAGAGAATTATGTAGCTCTTTTTGAGAGTTTTGATGTTTCCCTAGTTGATGTTTTATTTCTAATGTGGATTTAGTGTGGTTTTTTTTTTTTATTATTATTATTTATTGTTCCTTTTTGTAGTTGGAACGTATAAAAGATTTTTTGACGGTGATGGGTTTGTAACACCTTCCTTCATGATGTTCATGTTTCTTTTGATTCGTTTAGTCATGATTGTCTTTCAATTTTTAACATACCATAATGAATTATGAGGCTATGCCATCTTGGGTCTGGTATTGGTATGAAGTTGTACTGATGTTTCCGCTTGTCATTTTGTCAATTTCGTACTGTGACATGGTGATGTTATAATTGTGTAATGCGTAGGTGACATTCGGAAGATTGTGTTCACATTGGCTAAACCTTCACATTTCAGTGTCCATTAATCTGCACATATAACGTTGTTTTGTTTGTTTGTTTGTATTTTTTTTTATTTTTTATTTTTTTGCAGGTATGGTGTTTCGTCTTCATCAAACATTTACATTTGCACAGGTGATTCATGGTGTTGGTTCATCAAATATTCGAACGATACATTAGCTTCGAGGGGTCAACAATATGTTTTTTAACATTTCTTGCTACTATTTTTGTCTTTTGAAAGGCAGTGATGCTTGCCTTCTTGTGGCCAATTGAGTTGAAGTCTGAGTTGATGAACGTAATCGTAGTGTTCTCCCATCGGCCTTACATCTTGAGCTCTGTCGCTTAAAGTACGTGCAAAAATATAAACAATATCAAATTAATGATTTAACAATCATTCTTTTTTCGACATTAGGTGGTTTTCCCACTTGGTGTCTGAACATTTCATGCCCCTTAACACCACTAACTGACATATTCCTAAATGTTATACATATACATACAGCCAATGTCATAGCGTGCATTCCGCAACTAATTTTTTTTTAAAAAAAACACAAACATCATGACTAAAATATGTAGTACATACTCGCAAACATTATAAGATTTTCCATTGTTTTTATCACGACTGAATTGTGCAACGAAAGTGAGGAAACCACAAGCTAGTTAGTTAAAATTATCCAACAGTAGTCACGCTCATTTACCCATCAACATCGATATACAAATAGAAAACAAAGAGCTACAGATCATTTGCGTTCAAGGGTGTTGAAATGTGTTGGTACGCAAAAGACATGATTGTTACAATTTTCGGATTCTCGACGTTGTTGGAAGTGTCCTGAATATATCAAATTCAATATCACGTAAAGAGTTCAAGATTAAATTGTGGGTCTAATTTTTTAACCTTGATATATGGTGTCGTAATAAAAATTGATGGACTTATCATCACACATTAGCATCCACAGATGACTAACCACAAAAACAACAACACAAACATAGGCCCAACAACAATCATAGACCTAACAACAACAACAACACGACAGCTCAACTACCAATCAACAACATCCACACCACATTCACAATTAAAAATTAAATCAAACAAACAAATGCTCCTAACATCTAACACAAATGCATACCATTACACAAAACCAAACCAAACCAAACCAAGCCTTAAGTCCCATCAAATGAGGTCGGCTACATGAATTCTTCTTCTCTACGCGGCCCTATCAAAGGCCATTACGTTAATCAAATTAAGTAGATCCATATCTCTATTTACAACGCTAGCTAACGTCAATCTAGGCCTGCCCCATCCCCTAACACTCTCATTTACTGTTACAGTATCACATCTCTTCACTACAGCCTCTATTGGTCTCCGTTGAATGTGACCAAACCATCTCAATCGATTCTCTCGCAACTTATCTTCTATCAGTGCTACTCCTACCCATTCTCGAATAAACTCATTCCTAATTCTGTCTTGTCTAGTCTTGTCACACATCCACCTGAGCATCTTCATCTCAACCACACTCATCTTATCTACATGTTGTTTCTTGGTTGGCCAACACTTCGTCCCATACAACATCACTGGTCTAATAGTCATTCTATAGAACTTACCTTTTAGTCTAGTCGGTATTTGTATATCGCACAATACCGCAGATGCATTTTTTCCATTTATACCATCTCACCTTAATCCTATGGGCCACATCTGCATCAATTTCCTCCGCTGTTGTGATAATTGACCCTAAATAATGAAAATGTTCACTCTTAGGCAGTTTATGATTCTCAATCTTCACTTCTCCCCTGCTTTCATTGCTACTGTTACTAAATTTACACTCCATGTACTCTGTCTTAGATTCAAGAGATTTTCTCCAAGTCTCCAACTTTGTGTTAACTCCTTCTTTAGTCTCATCCACTAGCACAATATCGTCTGCAAAAAGCATACATCATGGCACATCATCCTAAATATTTCTCGTCAACTCATCCATAACTAAAGTAAAAAAGATAAGGACTTAAGGTAGATCCTTGGTGTAACCTTACAGTGATAAGAAATTCATTTGTTTCTCCACCAAGCGATCTAATAGTGGTCACCACCCCTTCATACATGTCCTTAATCACACCAATGTAACCTTTTATCCCCTCTTTCTTCTGTAACACCCACCATATTATATCCCGAGGCACTCTATCATATGCTTTCTCAAGGTCAATAAACACTATATGAATATCTCTTTTCTTTTTTCTGTACTTTTCTATTACTCTCCTCAAAAGATAAATTGCTTCCATTGTTGACCTGCCAGGCATAAACTCAAATTGATTCTCTGACACTTCTATTATATCTCGTAATCGGTGTTCCATCACTCTCTGAATGCGTACCACTACACAACTACCAAAAAAAAACATCAACACAAACCCCGTAGCGTATAAATAGATAAAATCACTAACACCCACCAACACCAAAATTACAGTACTCACACCCAACCATAACAAAATTAGCATACACATCCACATACATCATGAATACTTTACTACTCCACCACTACCGAAAATAACATCAACCCCAAACCCATAGTTTCACGACACATGGTGTCAATAAGACCCAAACACATTAACATTACACATTAACATCACTCTCTGAATGCGTACCACTACACAACTACAAAAA
Organism: Camellia sinensis; assembly: GCF_055761805.1. Lineage (NCBI taxonomy): Eukaryota > Viridiplantae > Streptophyta > Magnoliopsida > Ericales > Theaceae > Camellia > Camellia sinensis. The sequence continues at coordinate 218,252,182 of NC_138961.1, forward strand.
AAAAAAACCCATCAACACAAACCCCGTAGTGTATAAATAGATAAAATCACTAACACCCACCAACACCAAAATTGCAGTACTCACACCCAACCATAACAAAATTAGCATACACATCCACATACATCATGAATACTCTACTACTCCACCACTACCGAAAATAACATCAACCCCAAACCCATAGTTTCACAACACATGGTGTCAATAAGACCCAAACACATTAACATTACAAATTCAGCAACCAATCAACACAAATTCGCACATTTGTCTAACAAAAAGCATCAAAGTGTTCTATTCAATTTCGGTACAAAATAACATTATCCAACACTCATAATTTCAATGTGTTAACACACGTTACGCCTCACAAAAACAAATAAGCATTTACGTCCAACATCAAGCACAATTTTGTTCTAAACCCCACATACACAAAACAGCATCAAAAATACCCATACCTATTACCATAGCACAATGACACCCACACCGACGTCGACGCACAACTGATGTTAACCCGCCGACGTTACGTCCTCACCGACGATCACAAGTCAAGATGTCTCAGTGCCCTCACTGAATCGACTCTGCAAATGTGCTACAAGGGGGTTTTCAATTTTCTAGCGGTTTTGGGGAAGTGTACAACGTTATTTTGGGTTTGAAGATTCGAGGTTTAACATTGCTAAATTTGACAATGAAATCACACAGGGTGAGGATCCAATTGGTAATATTGGGATGGAAACCTAAAAGTTTCTATTCTAGGTCCTCTGTTTTGTTCGGAATAGAAGGAAAACATAAAAATGCTATAGTATGCTTTTGGGCATTTTGTAACTACAACGTCAACAAAAAATCACATTACCCCCTAACATAGACAACTCACACACTAATTTCATGGATTTTTACGTAATTAACATTTAAATGGGACTTTTCAGTCTACAAAATAAAAAGGAAGGACTAAATGATTCAACACATCCAAATTTGGGATTTATTAGTGCTTTACCCTTTAATTTATATAACACTTATATTAAAATGTATATTTTATTTTATTTATTTTTTAAAGTGAGCTCAAATAATTATTAAAATTGTAAAATTTGTCATATATATTTTAATTTATTTATATTATTGAGAGGGGAGTTTTGGCCGTGCAACAGGGTCGAGCTATTAACCTGATGGGCCAATCCCGACCCACTGCCTTATAGTTAGTTGGTCCAGACTGGAGTGGACTGGGTTCTCCAAGCAATGTCAACCAAGCTCCACTACCTCGGCTGGAGCGTCCTGCTCATGGACCACGCTGACCTTATCGAGCTATGGTGGGCCAAGCAAAGTTGGACCAAGATAGAGTGAGTTCGACTAACTTGGCTGAGATGCAATTAACTGTTTGGGCATCTCAGAGCTAGGCCAGTTGGTGTGAACTATTAGAAGTGAACGACCTAGTGCCAGATTACGGGTAGCTTGGCAAGAGTTTCCACGTGGCCCAATGGAAGGGCAAAGAGGGGAATCCACTGTTCATGCGTGTTAATACCGTTTGGATGTTTTGTCGATGCTATTTGGCAGTATTGTAGCGCACACGTAGAGGTCGAAAAGAGGATAGTATGTCCATGTATCCAGGAGAGAGCAAATAAGACATTGTGCACATAAGCTATATAAACCCTGCAGCACTTCTATGTAACAAGTATGCGATTTTCCTTACACTGGGCAATTTTCTCTTTTGTTCCCTTCTCTCTCTCTCTCTCCCTCTCTGAGTACTAATTTAATCATTGTAGGGGTTTTCCAACAAAACACCTGCCGAGTAGCTCACAATCACTGTGTTTTTAGGTTCAACAACACAGTTCGGAGAAGCATGAAATTTGAACGCAAGGATTACAGAAGCATCGAATATTTGCTCCCCGTATAATTATATATACTATTATATTAAGTGAATGTTGGATTCCGTGTCTAAGTATTTACTTGCTTCTTCTTATACCACATGTCTTTTCTTTTTATATTTAAAACAAATTTGCCAAAATTACATATAAAAGTTGAAAATTTTAAAAACTCTCGAGATATTGATTTGTGATTATAATTCAATTTAAATAACGAATAGCAATCAATCAAACAATTAATAATAAATCGGCACAATAATTTAACATGAAAAAATGGCAATTAGACTCCTCCAATTGTAATAAAAAAATCACATGTCAAAGTCACAAAACAATCCACTAAGAAAACAAAAAAGAATTACATACTAGAACCCTTAATTACTTAGCAAATCTATGTCCGAATTGAACCGAACCCGATATGTCTCTTCCACCACCATCTTCATCTCAGAATTATTTTGCCCAACGTTGAATCCACAAAATCAATGTTGGATCCACGACGATGATTCACTCCGGAATTCACCAAAGCTTCAGGTAATCTACCAATGAATACCCCTCTCTTTTTGTGAATGAAAGAATGAAAAACAACTCTTGATTTTTGTCAATATGTAATTCATTAATCAATCGATCACTTCTATACATCAAGGAGACTCAAATATAAACACCCTCCAATATAAAACACTTTATTTTTTACTCCTCGTTGAGAATCTTTACAAGTTAAACCTTAAAACGTGCAACCGGTGCACTTTATACTAACAAAGGCGCAAAAACTGTTCGAACGCTCACTTTACCGCTTGAGGGGTGTGACTAAAGATGGTGCTTACATATAGGCCAATCGCTCGAGCGTAACATCTACCACTTGAGTGGTAAAACATGCTTTCCAAAAGTTCAGAACACAAGTAGAGATACTGGATGAACCACTTTACTGCTTGAGTGCACAAAAAGCCGCTCGAGCAATTCATCAACTTTGACTTCTCAATCCCCGTGCTTAGTTAGCAAAGTGGCAAACAAAGAATACTCAAGTCAAGATACAAAATGTTACTACAAACTTCTCTATACAGGTACAACTCAAGTTGGATTTGTATCTAAGCTCTTATAATTCACAAATATAATAGAACGAATAAAAATACAAAAACCTAACAAAAGTACCATTAGTCATATATACAAGACTCGAAACAAAATGGAATTTTATTCAACATGATTGCCAATTAAAAAACCTAACAAAAGTACACAAGACTCGAAACTTTTATCTTGAGTTTAGGTAAAAAAAATTCTTACCACTTAATTAATACACATATTATTTTATTAATTTATTTATCATTTATTATTTATTGTACCTACTTTTATTGCAATCGCTAGTATATCTAAAGGAAATGTTCAAATTGATGTCTTGAAACCTTTCCTTTAAATTACACAAATAAATATTTATTTATAAATTACACAAATATTTTTATCATTAATTTTATTTATTACTAATTTAATGTTAGTATTTAAAAAATTACTTTTTTATTTACAAAACAGTTACAATTGCTATATTTTTCATTTCTATATAATTTATAATTATTTTTTATAAAAATATATATATATATATAATTTTTTTTTTCTAAACTTAGTCATATATAAAAGAGATGATTGATTGATAATTAAAAATATATATATATATGAGAGAGAAATAGTTACCTTAGATATTCTAATAAATTGCCCCTCATTATTTCTAATAGATTGTCTTATCATTAAATTTAAAAAGTAAGATTAAAGCCTTGTTTTGTGAGTAACTATTTTAGTTAAAAAATTAAAAAGTTATTATAAGTTGTTACATCACTGTCTCTACTTTTCTACACACATTTTTGTAAGAAACCAAAAAGGTCTTTTGGAAAGCAAAAAAAAAGTTTGCTTTTAATTTTTTACCCATTTTGAGTCACATCACCTCTCATATTTTTTACCCATAAAACAACAAAATAAACTAAAAAAGTCAAAAAGTCAATTTTTTACTCACTTCTTAAAATAGTCTGTTTCCAAACGAGGCCTAAAGCCCCTTTTGGAAAGACATTAGAAAGTTACTTTTTGATTTTTAACTTATTTTTTGTTACATCATCTTTCTATTTTCTTTTACATATTTTTTCAAAAAAAGTTTTAAAAAAAATTTTAAAAAATAGTTTTTAACTAAATTTTCAAAACAGCCCTAACTTTTAAGCTAGATTAGTACTGTCATTTTTTTATTATTAATTTAATAGTTATGTTTTTTTTTAAGTATTTATTTATATATATATATACCGATATAGGCATCGGACTAGTAAAGCCACAACGAAAGTGTAAATCTGAGCATTCACCCGCGAGAAGTTAATTGGGGTCTTGGGCTGTTGCGATTAGTGGAAAAGGGCACTCACAATTTCTTGCTGAGTAATTGAGAAGATAAAGAGATATGATAAATTGTGATTGATTAAGAATATGATTACTCGGTGTTTTAGATTAAGAAAAAAAAATTTGTCCCGGCATATTCGTACTCTATCTGAGCCCGTGCAAACATAACCAAGTTAGCGCATCTTCATTTGGAAAGTGGGTTAATTTTTTAGTTATTTTAGTTTAGGTTAAAATGACTCGTTTGATACGAGTGTTTGTAGGTCTTTTTTTTTTTTTTTTTTTTACTTTTGTGAGAGAAAAATTAAAATAATTATAATTTGAATGTGATATTTTATCTTATTGACCGTTTAACTTATTTTATCATTTTGTAACTATCTAACCTCAACCTATGATGCACACGTTTCTTATTAATTTATGTACAAAATAGTTTAGGATAAATTACAAACACATGAGATTTACTTAAATTACAAATTACTCCTTATGATTCTACAAATTACATTATGCTCTCTAAGATTTCTAATTTCATAACAAGTAGGTCCTTTTATTAATAAATCATCAAGTTAATTGACAGTTTTTAATAATGTTAGAATTTTATTTCAATTAATAATTTAGATAATTTTATTATTGTATAGTTGAACAGTTAAAAATTTCACTTTTTCAATTAATTCTGTTAAATAAATTTTTTTGATAGAGTGGTATTTATAATTTTCTAAACTATAAGGGGCAATTCGTATTTTAAGTAAACCTCAAGGGATGTATTTGTAATTTATGTAACGCCCTAAAAATTAACCCATTACATATCATTGACATGCATTATTTAAAGAAGACATTTTATTAATTCATTCATCAGAGTATTACTAAATAATCGAATAAAATGCCCTACAAGCTTACATCTTTCCAAGCCAACACTTGGATACAAAAAATACGAGTTCTAACTCAATACAAGAAAAGCCCTAGGCTTGAGTGTTTACATGTACTAACAAATAAAAGCAAACAACAGAAAAATAGTCTTCAGAATCCAAGTCCTTCCAAGCTAAGTCCTTGGAGGTAGCTTATCCCCTGAACCTGAAAATGATGTTCCCATAAAGGGTGAGCCACAGCCCAGTAGAAATATACTAAACCACATATAAGTAACGAATAAAGCAATAGCATTCAACAGATGGTTAACCAGGATAATCAATTACTTCATTTTACAGTCTCATGACACTATTGTCTAAGATACGTTTTACTTCCCAGTTTTATCAACATGGCTCAGAACCTGGCCAAACTTACAACAGTGAATTACATATATCGTATTCACATCCTTCCAATATCAACAAACAAATGAGACTCAAGCTCAAATAAATCAAAACACTTCATACTTCCAGATTGATACACATTTTAGTGCTGTATCAATAAAACACTTCTATATAAATAAGCACACATAAAAGTGATGCTAATGGAGTCCATCCCCTATCTCCTCCCAAACAAAATCCGGTTTAGAGGTCCATCCCCTATCTTCCCCTAAACCGTGGAGTACATCCCCTATCTCCTCCCACACACAAAACAATGTATGCAAATGCAATGCTCATTCAATACACATATTCTCTATCAATGCAATAGTCAAAATTTATGACTTAACCAATGTGATTAGTTTCAGTTAATCCTAATCCACATGCAATGTCTACAACAATCACGACTATCCTCCACCGATAGCCCAAAACAGTTATTTCTAAACTGAAAATAACTATGTCCACAATTCAATAGACAAATGATACAAATTATCCAATTATGCCATTTAATCAATGAATTCCCCAATTCCATGAATTTAACCATCTTTTCCCAATTCCATGAATTTAACCATCTTTTCCCAATTCCATGAATTACTTATACAAATCAATTCAATAATTCAACTAGGGTTTTTCCCAAAATTTACCAAAGTATTCCCAACATATTAAAATACCAAAACTTAGAACGTAACCTATAAATTGGAGTAGGAAATCCCTACCTCAGAGAAAACAACCCAAATGGTGAAGACAGAGATGAGTGCCCAAAGACCAAAATGCTCCAAATTGCCAAATGTTCAGATTAAATGAAAGCTCTCGACTCCCTCTATCTTTTTAATAAAGCAACTAGGGTTGAAACACTCTCTAAACAGATCAAACCTAAGAGAGAAGGTGAGTAGAGAGAGAGAGAGGTCGAACCTAGGGTTTGGAATCAAAAGAATATGAAAAAGACTGATCAAATCCCGTTGCTGTGTATTTAAACTGGACAGGCTCGCTCGAGCGAAGACTTGGTCGCTCGAGCGACCAGACACAGAGAATCTACGCTCGAGCCAAGGAAGCCTTGCTCGAGCCAACAACCCAAAAGCTCGCTCGAGCGAAAGAAAGCTCGATCGAGCGAAGAACTCAAACCCTCAGGTCTGAAACCAGACTCACGCTCGAGCGAAGGAACTACTGCTCGAGCGAAGAACAAACTAACTCGCTCGAGCGAAGAAAAGCTCGCTCGAGCCAAGAATGCAAAGCTACAGGTCCAACCCAGACGCAAACTCTCGCTCGAGCTACCAAACCCCGGCTCGAGCGAAGAACCAAAACAACATCTCGCTCGAGCGACAAACTCCTCGCTCGAGCGAATAACCAAAATTCTGGACAGCAACACTTGGTTTCTAAACCCAACCAACCTGAACAAACCTGCCCAACACATCCTATAATTCCAAAAGAGAAAATAAGGAACAACAACAACAACCATTATACAATGACAGAATCTACGGAACAGTCCGGATACAATAATCAAATGGGAAAAAACCGGGGTCGCTATAATTTATCCAATAGTTTAATATCAACTTTTTTCTTTAAAATGAAAAATGAATAAATTACACTTACCTCCCTTGTATTGTATTTGGTTCACTGGAATGAGATGAAATAGAATAGAATAGTCATTATTTTGGCTCTTTCATAAAATGATCATTTCATTTTATTTCATTCCAATTGAGGAAACACTACCTTAAGGTTTAGTATAATAACAAAAATCACCTTTTGATTTCAATAATAACAATAACCTGTATTACTTTTGAAATTATTATACATTTTGGCCTCCTGTTAATACTTTTGTCGAAATATTATAATGTTACATGTTTTAAGGCTTTAAATGCTAAATGTACCCTTCCGTATCTTTTACATGTAAAGACTCAACATGTTTACAATAAAACACCACTCCCAGCCAAACATTAACATCATCAAGGTGAATAAACATTAGTCAAACGCCTCCACCACCCCCACCATGTCTCACTTTCAAATCCCAACTGTGGAGTGTTCACAAATCGATTTTTTTTTGACGATTCAATGATTTGAATTTATCTATATATTTGTTATTTAGGAAAAAATAAATTTATAATTGCTCACAATATGAGTTACGATTTGTGCGAATAGAATTCACGAATATACGGGTAGTTATGGATGGTTTGCTAATTGAGCATTTTCCTTTAAAAATTTATAACTGCTTTTTTTTTCATTTTTAAAATATTTTTTAAATATTAAAACTGGATTACAAAAAATTAGAATAAAAATGAAATAAAAACTAACATAGAAAAAAAAAATCACACAACTAGATTTGCAAAAAAATGAAAAAATTCCAATTGAATATAATAAGTGTTAGTGATAATCACAAATAAAACACTAAAAAATACAAATAATAGAAATTACAATAATTATTGAGAGGGCTAAGGCACAAGAAATTCGCTCTTTTTAAGGATATTCAAGCCTTTGGCGGTTAGGCAAAGCCTTATACCGGTGCAGCAAAAAAAATCTTAACTTATTCCTCTCAGGATACAACAACCTGACTAAGTCGTATGGTTCACCAATACTGCACAATTGATTGAAACCAAAGTTCATCACATAGACCCTTTATTTCTTTGTCTGATAATCTCCCACAAAAATAATAAAATAACAAACACTTATTCTCGCTTTATCAAGGTAAGAGGTTAGCTCAATTTATAGGAGAGAAAACTTGGTGGGCAAGAAAAGGGTTAACTTGGTGGGTAACAAGACTTAGAGGAAAAGAAAATATAAGAGTTACTTGATGGGCAAGAACACTTGGAGGAAAAGAAAAGAGAATTTGAAGGGAAAGAAAATTTTCTTAGAAGCAAAGAAAGATAGCTTAGAGAACAAGTTGCTTGAAGTCCAAGCACACAATATAATCTATAACACATTATAATATTAAAATATCTGTTAACATTCCCCTACCTATTTTAATATTATAAGTAACAAAATCTGAGATTATTAGGCAAATAAGGATATTATGTATCATGGTAGGTGTGTTCCGCATTGAACCTTCATTAGTAAAACAATAACATCTACTCCAGAACCGATAGTATGCTCAGTATTGAAGTATGACTACTTAAAGGAAATAAATAATTATTGCACACACATAATATTCCAGGTGTTCATATAAGCTTTAATAGTCAGCACATTACGGGCTTGTGCGATCCCAGGATTCATGAGTGTGTTTGAGAATCAGCCCAAATCTCATAGGTAGCGAGCCCACTGCCACACTCACATAGATGAATTCTGTCAAGGGTGCTCCTGTAACTATGACACCCCCCTCAATAAGAGGTACAGAAATTCATTAAAAGTTTTTTTTTATTAATTTTTTTTTAATAACTTAACCTCTAAAATGTTACAGGATAAATGCACTTACATCATAAGGATGGATAAAAATTAATTTAGTGCATTTCTCATAGCCATCATATAATCGTTCTTCTTATTGAGCACAGTTATAGGATCCTTAGTCCCTAGGTTGAGTATCCTCATACATGACTCCTGTTATATTCAATGGGTTTTAACTTTATCCCCCTCGATGTATTCCAGACTCTATCTCTTGCTAAGGCCTTAGTTAATGGATCTGCAAAATTATCACCAAATTTAATATAATCTACATTTATGATGCCATTATTCATATAAGATCTCACAGTACTATGTTTTCTTCTGATAGGTCTGGATTTACCGTTATAATAACGGTTATTAACTCGACCAATTGCTACGGTGCTATCATAATGAATCAATATAGGTGGAATTGGTTTTTCCCAAGAAGAGATTTCATTTAACAAATCTCTTAACCAATTTGCTTCTTCACTAGCTGTAGCTAACGCAATAAGCTCAGCCTCCATTGTTGAATTAGCAATAATGGTTTGTTTTTTCTATTTCGAACTTATAGTACCACCTTGCAATGTAAATAAGTAACCAGTGATTGATAATGAATCACCTGACAAGGTATTCCAATCGGTATCACTATAACCTTCAAGTATTGTAGGATACTTATTATAAAACAAGCCATATTTTATGGTACCAGATAAATATTTCATAATCCGCTCAATGGTTAACCAGTGATCACTACCAAGTTTGCTAGTAAACTGGTTAAGTACTCCAACTGCATAGGCAATGTCAGGTCTAGTACAGTCAGTCGCACAACGCAAGCTACCAATCATACTAGCATATTTCTTTTGATTAATTGCATCCTCTTCATTTTTAACAAGAAATAAACGCACATGAGGATCAAAAGGAGTAAGAACATATTTGTACTTATAAAAATTATATTTTCTTAAAATTTTCTCAACATAATGCGACTGATTAAGAAATATACCATCATAGGTTTTGGTAATTTTCATTCCCAAAATATAATTAGCCTCATCAAGATCTTTCATATCAAAATGGCTACTAAGTATATTTTTAGTTTCTTCAATGATATGCAAATTAGAGTTAAATATAAGTAAATCATCCACATAGAGACTAATAAGGACATGTGAATTTTCTTCAGATTTATAGTAGATACATTTATCACATTCATTAGTTTTATAGCCATTCTCAATCATGCATGAATCAAATTTCTCATGTCACTATTTAGGAGTCTGTTTTAAGCCATATAGAGATTTAACTAACTTGCACACTTTCTTTCTTTGACCGGGTTGCACAAAATTCTCAGGTTTCATCTAGGTTTCCATTTAAAAATGTTGTTTTAACATCCATTTGATGAATTTTTAGATCATGAATTGCGGCCATTGCAATTAATAATCTAATGGATGGAACTCTAGCAACCGGAGAAAATGTATCAAACAAGTCAAGATTTGCTTGTTGTTTAAAACCTTTTGCAACAAGCCTTACTTTATATTTATCAATAGTTCCATCTGGTTTAAGTTTTTTCCTCAAAACCCATTTACAATCAATAGATTTAAAACTTGGTGGTGAATCTACTAATACCCAAGTTTTATTGGATAATAATGATTCTATCTCATCATTTACAGCCTCGTTCCAAAAAACAGAGTTAGGAGATGCCAAAGCTTCTTGTAAAGTTAATGGAGTTTCCTCCACATTAAAAACATGATAATCAGGGCCAAAATCTTTTTCTAATCTGGCTCTTTTACTCATTCTAGGTTCAAAAATTACAGTGTCTTGGTTTTGTGAAAGAGGAGTAGAGGAACCGGTTTCAGATAAAATACTTTCTTGATAATTTTGACCCCCACCATTTTTAGATTTAAAAGAAAATTTTTCTTTATAAAAAATTGTATCACCTGATTCAAAAATTATTTTGTTTTCAATATTAAAAAATCTATAGGTTGTACTATTTGTTGCATATCCAAGAAAAGCACAAGTGAAAGCTTTCACACCTAATTTAGGTTTTTTAGGATGTACAAGACGAACAAAAGCTTGACAATCCCAAACTCTCAAATATCCCAAATTTGACTTATGCCATTTCCACAACTCAAAAGGTGTAACTTTTGTTTTTTTATGTGGCACTCTATTGATAACATAACATGCAGTTAAAATTGTTTATCCCCACATATTTAAAGGAGCACCTGCTTCAATTAACATAGCATTTGTTAAATTAGTTAAAGTTCTATTTTTTCTTTCTGCTACACCATTAGATGTAGGTGAATATGGTGGAATAGTTTCATGGATTATTTCCAAAGACTGAGCAAACGAGTTGAATTCAAAAGATTCATACTTCCGGTCTCTATCACTTCTATATTTTTTAATATTTTTACCGAATTGATTTTCAACTTCAAGAAAAAATTCTTTAAATTTTTCAAAAGCATCATTTTATTTTGCAACAAGTATACATAAATGCATTTTGAAAAATATCAATAAAAGTGATAAAATATCTATTTCCACCACGTGTTAAAATTTCTTCAAATTCACTTAAATCAGTGTGAATTAATTCTAGCAATTCAGTATTTCTCACCACACCTTTATGAGGCCTTTTAGTTATTTTTGCTTGACTATAAACTTCACATTTCTCAAAATTATTTGTTAGTCTGGGAATTAATCCTAAACTACTCATAACTCCCACATATCGACTATTAATATGACACAGACGAGCATGTTAAAAATTCATAGAAGACAGCATGTAAACAGAAACATGTGCTTTCTTATTCTCAACATTTAATTTAAACATTCCATCATATGCATATCCTTTTTCCACAAATATACCGTTTTTAGTGATTACATATTGGTTAGATTCAATAGTTTGCTTGACACTAGTTTTGTTAAGCAAATAACTCAACATCAAATTTTTCCTCATGGACGGTGTGTTCAACACATCTTTTAAAACAAACACACGTCCATAGGTAAATTTTAGCTTAACATCCACACGCTTGAGCACCTTGGTTAAACTGGAGTCACCGAGCATAACAGTCCTCTCCTCATTAAAATGAGTAAAATCTTTGAACCAATTTTTATCATAGCAGACATGCCTATTGGCATCAGAGTTTGCCACTATCCTTCCACATATTGAACCATAAAAATATATGTGATCATAGCCACAAATAGTTCCTCGGTAACATTAGCCTGTGATCGAGACTGGTATTTCCAAAATTTGCAAGTTCCAACAATATGTTCACTTTTGCCACGCACAAAACATGTCACATTTGTCAGATCTTGTGAAGAGGGTTCTTGGTTCCATTTCTTTTGCCTCGGGTAATTTTTATTTTGTGGCCTTCTAGTATATTTTCAGATTTTCTTAACTGGCTTCAAGTAACTATTTTTATGAAATCGACCTTTAGGTAAAGTATTTTTAGAAGTTAAATTTACCTTTACAATGGAATGCTCTTGTGTCATAAGCGCATCTTGTCCTCATGCTTCTTTCTCCACCCAAATCCATGTGATTAGAGTCTCCAAGGACGTCTCATTTTGCTTATGACACATTGATTTCTGAAACTCCCTCTAAGATGATGGTAGTTTGTCAATAATACTGGCCACAACAAGATTGCCTCAAATTTTAATGCCTTCATATCTAACTTCAACCATTAGTATCTGAAAATCTAGAACTTGCTGCACCATTGATTTTCCATCTATCATTTGATAGTAGAAAAAACGACTTACAGCATATTTTTTAGCGCCTACCTCTTCAGTGTCATATTTATTTTGCAAGGCTTTCCAAATTTTCTTGGCAATGGTGTAAATAGTATCATAATAATCATAAAATTGATTCAAAAGACAATTCAAAAGATAATACTGACATTTATACTCATCTATGTTGTATTTCTCGATTTTTTTTAAGATGAGCGGAATACTCCTCGTCGGTTATCTCTTCAGTGAGGACTTTGTTCAGATTTTTCTCAGTCAGGATATAGGCCACCTTGAGGAGATTGAGGTAGAAAACCACATTGCCTTTCCATCTCTTGAAATGGGCTTCCTTCAATCGAAAGGACTTGTTAAGATCGTGGTATTCTCGTTAGGCTTCTCCAACACTGACTCTATGAATTTTACTGTTTGAATCTTCTTAAAATTGTTGGTGATAATTAAAAATAAAACACTAGAAAATACAAATAATAAAAATTACAATAATTATTGAAAGGGCTGAGATGCGAGAAATTCGCTCTCTTTAAGGAGATTCAAGCTCTCTGCGGTTAGACAAACCCTCACATCGGTATAGCAAAAAAAACCTTGACTTGTCTCCCCAAGATACAACAGCCCGACTAAGTCGTATGGTTCATCAATACTGTACAATTGGTTGAACCCAAAGTTTCATCATATACACCCTTTATTTCTTTGCTTGATAATTGCACGCAAAAATAATAAAATAAGAAACACTTCTTCTCACTTTTTCAAGGTAAAAGGTTAGCTCAATTTATAGGAAATGAAACTTGGTGGCAAGAAAATGGTTAACTTGGTGGGCAAGAAGACTTGGAGGAAAAGAAAAGACAAGAGTTACTTGATGGGTAAGAATACTTAGAGGAAAAGAAAAGAGAACTTTGAGGGAAAGAAAATTTTCTTAGAGGCAAAGAATAGCTTGGAAAACAAGTTGCTGGAAGCCCAAGCACACAATATAATCTATAACACATTATAATATTAGAATATCTGCTAGCAATAAGTATTTTAAACAAGGTCGTGTGTGATATTATTTTAATGTTAGAGTCTACACACTTATAAAAACCACAAGAAAATCAGATGCGGCGGGTGAATGTGGGTGCGAGTAAAATCTGCGATCCGCCCATAATCTGTAAAATAGGAAAAATCTTAAACCATATTCAACCCTAACAATTTTGCGAAATAGCTCAAAGAGTCGCGGGCAGTTCAAGTTGGACGATTTTTGCAAGTCGAATAACCCTATATCCAGCTAGGGCTGCAAACGAGCCGAGTCGAGCCAAACTTTAGTATGTTTAGGCTTGTTTATTAAGATTTTAACGAGCTCGAGCTGAATAAAAATTTAACGAACCGAGCTCGAGCCAAGTTGGCTTAGGCTCAACTCGAGCTCTAGCCTGTTCATGAGCCTTAACGAGCTAAAAAAATTATAAATTTATACTTGCATGTGAGAGTAAAGTTACAATTAAAACTTTGATTATACAATTATATATACAATATATATAAACATACTAAAAAAAAGTCCATATTTTACTAAAATAATAATATCTACTACCACTATTATATAAATGTATTATCTATAGTTAACTATTATTTACATTTATATTTTTTAAATATATAAATAGCATATTTTTCTCATTTTTTATACATATTTTTATATTATATAATATATAAATAATAAATATTAAACGAGCCAACTAACGAGCCAAACTTTAGAATGTTTTGACTTGTTTATTAAAAATTTAACGAGCTCAAGCTCGAGCTCAAATGCAAAAAAAAAAAATTAACGAATCGATTTTGAACGAGCTCTTACTGAACCGAGTTCAAGACTGTTCACGAATGGCTCTGTTTATTTGCAGCCCTATACCCAACCTTACCCAAATGCATATACATATACACCATATAGATAGTAAATCATAAAGCTCTCTATTTGGTTTAGTTTTTATAATCATTTTTTAAAATAAAATTTAAAAAAAAAACAAAAAATTAATTTGGTGTAAAAAAAAAAAAAACTCATAATTTTCCCCAAAAGAAAAAAGAATACTCATCATTTTCACATATTTTTTTCTTTTTTGAGAGGGGGGCATAACTAATTTTTAAATTTTAAAAATATATTTTTAGTATTTATTTTGGTCAAACAAATTTTTATTTTTCAAAAAAAAAATTTAAAAACATATTCTGAAAATGAAACTTAACAGATTATTTTTTTAAAAGTGTTCAAAAAAGTTATCGTTGAGAATATTGAAGAGTATCTAATTTTTTTTCACTATTGAACAGACGTTGAATTGTTTTTGTGCTGGCAACGTTGGGTGTGGTAGCATAACGACCTTTTAAATGAATAAAAAAAAGAAAAATTTACCCATAAGTCCTAGTTTTTGAAACGTTGAACCATTTAGTCCTAAAAGTTTTCTTATGCTCTATTTAGTCCCATTTTTACATCAACATGATGTGAATGATGTAAATGATCTGATGTTTCATTCTATAATTTCAAAATTTATTGAAATCTGATGAACATTAGATGTTTTTATCCTATATTTTCAAACATTATTGAAATTTGATGAGCATTAGATGTTTGAAATCCAATGTTTGTAACATGACTCTGATGTTATTAACATTGTATCTGATGTTATTAACATTGTAATGGGACCTTTCAGTCTATAAGAAAATTTTTAGGACTAAACAGTGCATAAGTTATTAATTTGGGACTTATTGGTGCATCTCCCTAAAAAAAATCAATAAGATATTAAAAACAAAAAAGATAATAAAATTTAAAATTTTACTTAAGCTGGTTAAATTTTCAAATCCAACGAGTGTTTTTTTTTTTTTTTTTTTAACAGTCTTGGATGGTGGGATATAAAAGTTTAAATATCCTGACCTTTTAAATGCAAGCTCGCTTGGTTTCTCTCTCAAAAAAAAATAATAATAATAATAATAATAATGTAAGCTCACTTGGAAATGAAAACTGGCAAGGGCCTTGGACTGTCAGTGGATTTGGAAAGGTTGTGGGACAGTGGGGTTGTTGGGTTAACAGAGAGAGAGAGAGAGAGAGAGAGATAGATGAAGTGAGGTTATTTTAGTCTTTTAATGTCATTTTTAACATCATTTGCAATAAAGTTAACGGAAGAGGAAATATTTTAATAATTAAATAAATTATAAATACATCTTTTGAGATTTGTTTAAAATATGAATTATTTTTTGTAATTTAAAAAATTATAAATATCTCCTTATTAGAATTTTTTATTTAACAAAATTAATTAAAAAAGTAAAATTTCTAACTGTTCACCTATACAATAATAAAATTATCTGAATTATTAATTGAAATAAAATTTTAACATTATTAAAAATTATTAATTAACTTGATAATTTATTAGTAAAAGAATCTACTTGTTATGAAATTAAAAATTTTAGGGGGCATAATGTAATTTCTAAAATTACAAAGATAATTTATAATTTAAGTAGATCTCAGCGGGGGTGTGTATGTAATTTACCATTAATAATTTTAAAAGTAAGAGAAGTCAATGTTATTATTAAAATTATAGGAAAGTTCTTTGAAATTATGCTAAATCTGAGGATAGGTTAATGTATTTTACCCTTAAAAAATTTACAAAGATAGTTTTTACAATGACAATGTTATATCATTTTTTAAATAATTTTTGAATAAATTATATTATTAGTTTCTTTAATTTGAACAATGACAATGTTATATTATTAGTTGGTTCCATAATTTTAATTTCATCAATATAAACCTTATACTTTAATTTTGTTTAAATGTGATTTTTCCTTCCATTTACAATTAACATTTTAAACAAAAAAAAAGTAATACGTGCAAGATTAGAGAAACATAAATAAATAGAATTTGAAATAAATTATAGAGTCATCGATGTAAATTAATTATTTATTTATTGTGAATGTTGGAATTTTTATGTGGGCTGCACACCATCTTCTTTCTTATGTTCAAAGTATTAATGACGATTAGCAAAAGGATCACATCTATTTATTTATATATTATATAAAGAAAATGGGATTTTTTTTAATGAGAAGCATTTTGAGAGTTTTAATATCTCATAATAATTTTTTTTTTAATTTTAATAATTAAAAAAATCTCCATTAGCTAGTTAATTAGTTCATGATTTATTTGATAATCACACATCGGGATAAAAAGGAAAAAGTGAATTGTTTTACTCATATAAAGTCAATCTTATACTCTTATTTAATATTATAGTGTTATACATATTTCAATTTAATATAATTTAAATTTTATAATATAATTTAAAAGTTTTAATTAATTAGCTTTTGTGTAAGTTAGTTGGTCTTTTGACCTAACTGATTAGGTTGAATCATCTTTTATTTAACTAATTCGTTTGGTTTAACCACGATTTTAACAGTTTTATCAAAATGGGAATGGCTTATGTCCAGTCCTTAATCGGACTAGACCATACTGTTGGGCCCATGGAGGCTTACCACGGGTCTCGTTTTGATAATCTGAACCGTTCAATGTGTAGAACTCGTCGAATACTATATGCCTATAAAAAATCACGTTGATCGGATGTCGATAGCCATGTGATCAAAATAGATTTTTGTTAACCGTTAATTTATTCACCGTCCATTTTTTTTTATACAAAACTAATTTGATCACATAGCTATCGCTATCCGATTAACGTGATTTTTTACAAACATATAGTACTCGACGAGTTCTACACATTACACGATTCAGACTATTAAAACGGGACCCATGGTGGGCCCCACGGGCCCAACAGCATGGTCCAGTCCGATTAAAGACTGGACAGAAGCCATGCCCTATCAAAATATATTGATTAGATTTGTTTGATTCAAAATAAATTAAAGATTAATCTGATTAAAGTTTGAATGACTGAGATTGCTTAATTAAAAATAAACTTCCTGTTCAAATAATTTGTGAACTTTTATTTTATAATCCCACATCGGAAAAAGAAGTAAAAAATTAGTTGTTTTACTTCTATAAAGTGAACCTTAATATTGTAGTGCTGTGCATACTTCAATTCAAGCCAGTTTAAATTTCAATATTAAAATAACATTTAAAAGTTAATATTCTATAAGTTGGTTAGTCATTTAACCTAACTGATTAAACTAAACTGTTTTCAGTGAGGAGCATTATGAGAGCTCCAATATCTCATATTAATTTTCTCAATTCTAAACAATTAAGAAAATATCCATTAACTAGCTAATTGGTCTATGATTTATTTGATAATCCCACATCGGGAGAAGAAGGAAAAAATGAATTGTTTTACTCATTAATGTTGTGCATGTTTTAATTCAATATAATTTAAATTTTAAAATAAAGAAGGAAAAAGTGAATTATTTTACTTATAAAGTGAATCTTATACTCCCACTTAATATTTCATATAATTTTTTAAATAAAATTTAAAAGTTTTAATTAATTAATTTTTGTATAAATTGGTTGGTCTTTTGACATAGCCGATTGGGCTGAATCATTTTTGATTCGATTGATTCATTAGTTTAACTGCGATTTTAGTAGCTTTATCAAAATATACTGATTAGATTTGTTTGATTCAAAATAAACTATATATTAATCGGATTATTGATTGAACGACTGAGATTGTTTGATTAGAAATAAACTTTCTGTCCAAATAATTGTAAAATTTTATTTTATAATCCCATATCGAAAAAAGAAAGCAAAAGTGGGTTGTTTTACTTATATAAAGTGAACCTTAATATTATAGTATTGTGCATATTTTAATTCAAGTCAGTTTAAATTTTAAAATTTAAATATCATTTAAAAATTTTAATTAATTAATTTTTGTATAAGTTGGTTAGTTATTTGACCTAACCGATTAGACTGAACCGTTTTCAGTGAAGAGTATTGTGAGAGTTTCAATATCTCATATTAATTTTCTCGATTTTCTTAATTTTAAACAATTAAGAAAATCTCCATTAAGCTAGCTCATTAGTCTATGATTTATTTGATAATCCCACGTCGGGAGAAGAAGGAAAAAGTAAAATGTTTTACTCTTATAAAGTGAATCTTATACTCTCAAATATTGTAATTTATGCACATTTCAATTTAATATAATTTAAATTTTAAAATAAACTTTAGAAGTTTTAATTAATTAATTTTTGTGTAAGTTGATTGATCTTTTGACCTAATCGATTAGGCTGAACAATTTTTTATTTGACTGATTCGTTGGTTTAACCACGATTTTAGCAATTTAATTAAAATATATTAATTAGATTTGTTTGATTCGAAATAAAGTAAAGAATGATCTGATTAAAGATTAAACGACTGAGATTGCTTGATTATAAATAAATTTCGGGTGCCTCTATTTGCACACTATATTTCATCTCAAGGCAAACCATTAATTGATTTTTTTTTATTACAATATTAACCTTATGTAAAATGACTATAAAGGACAAAGGGTTATAATACACACTTTTTGTAATCAAGTTTGACACTAAAATGTTGAACAAATGGTTAATGTTCGAAAGAAGCACTCCGGACAAGTGGCTAAGGTTCGACAGAAATAGTCCGAACAAATTGTTAAGGTTTGAAAGTCCAGAGTCGAACGGTTTGCAAACTGAAATTTTTACCGACATCTTGAGGAGTCTTCACCACTGGTTCTGTTCACCGGTGTCTTGAGGAGTCTTCATCACTGGTTTTGCTCACCGGTATGTGGGGGTGACAATCAATCAGAGAAAGGAGGGGGAGATGGATCGTGGGTGGGGGTGGAGTGTGTGGGTAAGTGAATGAGAGTAAAAATGGAAGATTGTGGGTGGGGTGTATGAGTAAAGTTAAAGATGGAAAGTTGTGGTGTGTATTGAGCAAATTGCTTATTTATCAACTTATTAAAGGTGTGCCTTAAGTAGTGGTGTGCCTTGAGATGAGTGGTAGTGTGCAAATAGAGCCACCCATAAATTTCCTATTCAAAAAATTGTAAGTTTCTATTTTATAATTCTACATCGAAAAAAGAAGGAAAAAGTGGGTTGCTTTACTTATATAAAGTGAACCTTAATATTATAGTGTTGTACATGCTTCAATTCAAGTCAGTTGAAATTTTGAAATTAAAATGTCATTTAAAAGTTTTAATTAATTAATTTTTGTATAAGTTAGTTGGTCATTTGATCTTACCGATTCGGCTGAACTGTTTTTAGTTTGACTGATTAGTTAGTTTAACCGTGATTTCTCATACTGATGTTTTTCATTTTAAACAATTAATTTTTTTCCATTGACTAATTTTCATTTAACCATATAAAAATAAAATTCTAATTAGGTTATAATTTATTTTGAAATTCCACATCGGGAGAAGAAAAAGAAAGATGAGTTGTTTCACTTTTACTATGTAAGTCTTATACTCCTATAATATTGTAGTGTTGTGCATAGTTTAGTTCAAGACAATGTAAATTTTAAAATAAAAATTCTAATTAGTCTATGATATGATTTATTTCATAATTCCACGTTGGGAAAAGAAAGAAAAAGTGAGTTGTTTCTCACTTATATAAAGTGAATCGTGTTGTGCTTGTTTCAATTTAAAATAGTTTTAATTAATTAATTTTTGTGTAAGTTGGTTGGTCTTTTGACCTAACTGATTAGGCTAAATCATTTTTGATTTGGCTGATTCGTTGGTGTAACCGCGATTTTAACAGTTTTATTAAAATTTATTGGTTAGATTTATTTGATTGAAAATAAACTAAAGATTGATCTAATTAAAGATTAAATGACTGATATTATTTAATTTGAAATAAATTTCTTATCCAAACAATTGTTAAATTTTATTTTAAACAATCTCATATTGGAAAAAAAGAAAAAAATGAGTTGTTTCATCAGTTATATAAAGTAAACATATGCTCCCATTTAATATTATAGTGTTATGCATGTTTCAGTTGAAAACAATTTAAATTTTAAAATAAAATAACATTTAAAAGTTTTAATTAATTAATTTTTGTGTAAGTTGGTTAGACTTTTAATCGATTTTAATGATTTTATCAATATATATATGTGTGTGTGTGTGTGTGTGTATTGTTTTATTTCTAAAATGTATGTTTAAGTTTTATGACAAACTTTAATATAGAATAAACTAAAACTAAAAAATTTATAAAATGAAATTTATTTTTATTTTATCATTAATATAATTTTTTAGTAATTTATTCTCATTTTTTCATCTTTATCAATTATTTTTATTTTATGTCTTCTATTTCTTATTCCGAACTTAAAATATACTATTAATGACATAATAACTACAATATATATATATATATATTATAATAAAATAGTTAAAATTTAATTTATTCTAAATTATTTTTCTATACTTTTGAAATAAATTTTATATTATTATCTAATTTTAAAATTATTTTAATTATTTATTTAATTCGTGCACTGCACGAGTAGAATATAACTAAAAGTGTATAATTTAAATTGATATAATTTTGCGCAACTTACCTATAAATTTTTTAAAAAAATTTCCATTGATTATGGACACATTAGGCTTTTTTTTTTGTTTTTTTTTTTTATGGTTGGACACATACGACTTTAAACAAGTGAAATCGATTCAAATTTTATTGAACTCGATAAATGTACTCAGGTCACTTTTGGTAATACAAAAAGTGTATTACTATTTAATTATAAAATTAGATTTATTTTTTAAATTTAATGATGTGATAATTAATTAAAATATTTAAATTAATATTTTTTTTCATATTTATCTAATTATCAACTAATCATATCATTTATATATCATTGGATCTAGAAAGCGGATTTATAAATTATTTTTTATTAAAAAAATAAACATTTTATTGGCTTATTAAATTATTAGGATCATATTATTTCTCTATTTTTTATACGTCTTTTTATAATAAATTAAAAAATCAAAAAAATAAGTCACACTTAAAACAAATCTCAAGTCTTGTTTGACAACTCTTGGTTTTAGTTTAAAAATTAAAAAATTATTTAAAAAGTTAAAAAATAAAAAAAAAATGTACAAAAAAGTTAAAAGTTATCTTCTTTTTTAAAATTATATTTTTTTATACATTTTTGTAAAAATTTAAAAATTATTTTAAACATATTAATTTTTTTATCTCACATTTTTTTGTTGTTGAAACTCAATAATAAAAAAATTTAGCTCAAATGTGACATGATCACGCCAATAATTTTTCTGAAGCTACACCGTTGACCGTTGTGTCAATCAAACCAAGTTTTGTCTTATTAGGCTGCGAAAGGTGAAGCCGCACGCGACTGATATTTTCCTTTAATTGATAATTAGGTTTTGTTTAGTAATATCATTTTTTATTTTAAAAATTTATACAAAAAAATTAAAGATTTTATTTTCTCTTTCTTTTTTATATATCTTTTTATAAAAAATTTAAAAATCATTTCAAATATACTAATTTTTTTTATACCATATTTTAGTCAAAAAAATCAAAAAATTATTAAAAAACCGGTTCCCAAACAAGGCCTTAGTACTAAATTACAAATACATCCCTAGTGATTTTTTTAAAGTGTTTTAAAAATTGCATTTTACTTCTTTCAATTTTTATCTTATAATAGATAATTAATTTTATTAATAAATTATCAATTCAATTAATAATTTTTAATAAGTTTAAAAATACATTTTAATTAACAATTCATATAAAATTATTATTATATAGAAAAATAGTTTTAAATTTATTTTTTCTGTTAAATAAAAAATTATAATAACGGAATATTTGTCATTTCTAAAACTATAGAAAATAATTTATATTTTAAATAAATCTCATGGTGTTGATAAAAAAATTCTTACTTAAAAAAATATTTTTATGTATTTTTTTAAATTTGTGTCCCAAAATTTATTCAGTGTGTTTGGTTTGAGTTTACTGAATTAAATTTTTTTAAAACTGAGTTTTTTAGTTTTCGTGTTTTCGTGTTTTTTTATTTTTATTTTTAGTGAATATGTTTAACATTTTAAACATTTTTTTTTTATTTTTTTAGATGCACCTTACTTAGATGTATCTAAAAAGTAAAAAATTTGTAAAAAAATATTTTTAAAAATTAATAAATACATAAAAATATAAAAAATGTACTGAATTTTCGTATTTTTTTTATATTTTTGATATTTAGTGAATTTTTAAAAGGTTTTTTTCAATTTTTTTTTACTTTTTAGGTATATTTATGTTAGGTATGTCTAAAAATTAAAAAAATTACTCAAAATATTAAAAAAAATTAGTAAAAACAAAAAAATATGAAAAATAAAAAAATAAAATTTTCTGAAAAATATTTTTGAAAAATGATAACCAAGCATAGTGATTATTATTTTTTTTCTTGGTAGGGGTGTGGCCATCGACCTATTGACCCTTGAAGCTTGCTCAGTCCAAGTTGTTATTTTTCGGTTTTGAAAATTTTATTTTGCCAATGACCGAATTGGATTGAGATTTTGTATCCATTTATATTTAGATTGAGCTGAGAATAAAAAATTGTAGCGTAGCTAACTTGGCCGGCTCATTTTTAAAATAGTAATTATAATTTTATATTATGTTAATTATAAAATGAGAAAAATACTTGGTGCAATATGCATCCCAAGCTTTAATATATCGAACCAAACTAAGGGCCCGCATGGTTCAAATTAGTTCAGTTATGAGAAAATTTAGGAATCAAATCGATCGAAACGATTTTGTGATTTTGAGAACCAGATCAAACTATCGCACTTGTAAAATCAGACCTAAACCAAACTGAAATAATAGTTCGGTTGCAGTTTGGTTCACGGTTTCAAAAATTTATATTCACAAGAATAAATTGTTAATATTAGCAAAATAATTACTCAAACTATCACACTTGTAAAACCAGACATAAACCAAACCGAAAAAACGGTTCGGTTGCGGTTTGGTTCATGGTTTTAAAATTTTCTATTCATAAGAATAAATTGTTAATATTAGCAAAATAATTACTCAAACTGATTACATTTAACTCACGATAAAAATTAATAATATTAAGACATTACTCAATATTACATATCTATATCATCTTAATATCATTAAAATTACAAAAAACTAATTAATAAAAATAAAACTTGATATGATAATATTAAATATATATATATATATCTTTTTAAATAACACTTATGTATGGTTCAAGGACTACTGCTGTTTATTAAATATTATATACATACATTTATATATCTTTTAAAATTCGATTTGGTTTGGTTTGGTTCAAACCGTGATTTTTTTTCGTAAAATTCATTAACTGAACTATTTTTATAGTTATCAATATTTCTTGAATTGAAACTAAATTAATTTTTAATAGAACCGAACTAAATTGTACAATTCAATCCGATTTGGTTCGAATTACCAATTTAACCGAATTTTTGAACAACCCCAACCCAAACTCAGCTGCAACAATGAATATAAAATATATTTCCTCGTGCTATTTCCTTATTTGAAACAGACCCAGCCTGTATGGTAAAACTTTTTTCAAAAATACTAGAGGTCCTAAAAATTTTACTACTAAAAATTTTACCAAATGTCTCACATGGGTGTGGGACCCACATGAGACCCATATTGTGTGGGTCCCACACCCATGTGAGATATTTGGTAAAATTTTTGGTAAAATATTTGGGGTCTTTAACATTACTCAACTTTTTTTAAAGAAAAACTTAATAATTAGAAAATAAAAATTAAAAGTATTCATTCTTTATTTTTTAAATAATTAATTTTTTTTAAATTTATTTAAATTATTTTTACCTAATAAATTATAAATAAAAAGTATACTAAATAATCTACCATAAATTCTAAAATTAAAATAAATTATAATCACAACAAACAGTACAACTACTGTGGTATGGATGGGTACACACGAGTCATTGGATTGGGTGCAAACAATTTGTCCCAATCAAGAAAGTTTTTCCTGCTCCCAAAGGTAAACAGCTGTTACGCAAACAACTGGTTCTCATTTCGTTTCGTTTCCATAAGTCCAGAATCCACATGGATAGTGTTGTCATTTCACCACAATTTTGAGGCATACCGTAGTTTTGTTTTGAAAAATGCTTTTCAGCTCTGAGGGAGCTCTAATAAATTGGTCTATGTTTGTATTTTTTTTATTTTTATTTTTTCAATTTTTAACTCATTAGAGTTGATTTAGTACTTCCGTTTTAGAAGGATATATCACGATAGCTTTGTTTTTTCTTCTTTTGTTGTATGGCGTGGGAGGGATATATGAAAGTGATGATTGTTTTTGAATATCTGTAGTTTTTATTTTTAGAAACACAAAATCAAAAATAGAAATGATATCAACAATGATTCATTTCCCTAAATTTAGAGGTTAGAAAATAAAAAATAAGATCAAAACATCACATCAAATAGAGTCCACACACAAATTAGAGCTGTTAAAGTTCTCTCCCTAAATCTTTCAAACATTTCTCTAAAAACATTATAAAAAAAAACACATGCTATTTGAAAAACATAAATGAAGCTATTTCAAAGGCAGTGTAATCATATACATAATGTAAAGAGCAATGCTTTATATGTACAGAAGTTATCTTGTGAGAGTTTTTATGTACAAATTTTCTGTAAAATCTACTTTGGTATAAGAGTTTCTGTGCATAAGTTTTCTGTATAAATATTAGGAAAATGGCTCATACACCCACTGGGGGTCGACCCCAGTGAGGTGGCACTCCATTATTGGCCCAAAAAAAAACTGTTTTTTTTTTTTTTTTTTTTTTTTTTTTTTTTTTTTTTAAGTTTCAACCAGTGGGGGCGCGACACCTCACTGGGGTATGCAGTACGGTTGTAAATATTATTTCACTATGGAATTCCAAATTCCCAAAAGGCCAACACAAATTCTCTTTCTTGCAAAGTCTCTCACCTACAGTCGAGTGTTTTTTTAAATTTTTTTTAAGAAAAATACCTCAGACCCCCGGTGGGGGTTAGTGGGGGTCATGAATAGAGGCTTTTCATTGGTCAAAAAAAAAAATTGTTTTTTTTTTTTTTTTTTGTGGTTTGGACGAATGGGGGCTGCCACCTCACTGGTGGTCGACCCCAGTGGAAGTCTGTAGCAAAGTTGTTTTTTTAATTCTCTACTCTTTTGAGTAATTCGTGGAGACTTTAAAGCTTACGGTTTTCCAATAACGATTCCAAAGTAAACTAAATATATTTTTTTTCCCCAAAAAGCTCACAAAGGTTCTTAGCAAAAGAACAAAAATGCAGTGCATGTCAATACTTTCCAGGTAAGGCTATTGACAGTACTGCCATACATAGAATCTGGAAATTAGGCAGCACCGCAAGCAGTGTCCCTTTCTTTATTTGTGTTTTCTGGATATAAACACCTTTCTTGATTTTTAATTTTTTAAAATATTTTTCAGAAAATTTTATTTTTTTATTTTTCATATTTTTTTATTTTTACTGAATTTTTTTTGATATTTTAAGTAATTTTTTTATTTTTTAGACACACCTAACATAAATATACCTAAAAAGTAAAAAAATTGTAAAAAAAATCTTTTAAAAATTCACTAAATACCAAAAATATAAAAAAATATAAGAATTCAGTATATTTTTTTGTATTTTTATGTATTTATTAGTTTTTTAAAATATTTTTTCACAAATTTTTTATTTTTTAGATACATCTAAGTAAGGTGCATCTAAAAAAGTAAAAAAAAAAGTTTAAAATTTAAAAAATATTCACTAAAAACAAAAAAACACAAAAACTAAAAAAATCAATTTTTAAAAAATTTAATCTAAAAAACTCAAACTAAACACAATGTATAATGTTATTACGCTAGCTAGATTCGTTTTTTAATTAGCAACCCTAGTGGATGTCGGCATTTTGGCATGCTACAATACCAATTCAGCCAGGTGAATTTTTTCGGCTAAACCAGTCAAAAAAATGAAACACCAAATCACATAATTCTCTTTATTTTTTAAATATTTTTTTTAATAAAAAATTAAAAAGTCAATTGAAGAGTAAATTCCCAAGACTCAGTGTGGTTTCTAACCTTAAATCGCTTTGCTGAACAAAAATTTAATAATAAAATTCAAAATTTTGAGTTTGAATCATTTTAAAAAGTTAAAGTTTGTCTAGCCATTAATTTTAAGATTCGAAATTAGTTAAAATGCATACAAATTAATCTAAATATTCAATTATCTAATTTTTTTTTTCATAAAATAAAAAATTCAGATCATCAAAGTGATTCCCTTAGAGCATCCACACCAATCTCTTCAAATTCTTATTCAAATTACAGCTTAAAAAGCTATTTTGCTATTTTAGCTAGTCACTTTTTTAATACTCACTGCATCAAATTCTGTATTCTAACTCAATCCTATTAAAATATTATTTTTTATTGTATTTGTTATTCTTTTTTATTATTATTAAATTGATGAGATACCAGACAAACAATTCCTAAAAAATGCCAAAAAAATAAAAATAAATTAATGTGTTTGGTTTTAATTTTTTGGATTAAATTTTTTAAAAACTGAGTTTTTTAGTTTTCGTTGTTTTTTTTGTCTTTAGTGAATATTTTTAAAATTTTAAACATTTTTTTTTATTTTTTTAGATGCACCTTACTTAGGTATATCTAAAAAGTAAAAAATTTGTAAAAAAATATTTTTTAAAATTAATAAATACATAAAAATACAAAAAAATATATTGAATTCTCGTATTTTTTTGTATTTTTGGTATTTTGTGAATTTTTAAAATATTTTTTCACAATTTTTTATTTTTTAGATGTATTTATGTTAGGTATGTCTAAAAATTTTAAAAATTGTTTAAAATATTAAAAAAAATAGTAAAAACAAAAAAATACGGAAAACAAAAAAGAAAAATTTTCTAAAAAATGTTTTTGAAAAACCCTAACCAAGCAAAGTGCCATTGACTGGCTGGACGTCCAGTCGGACTTCCGGGCGGACATCCGATGACACCTAATCCGTTTGTTGTAGCGATGAACAATACCTCACTTGTTATAGTAAGATATTGTAGCGCTCATAAATTTTGACGCACTCGCAGCAAGATTGATGAACCTGATTTTTTGAAATTTATATTCCTAATTTAGCTAGAGAATGACTTTACCGAGTTTGACGAGAATACTCTAAACAGTAGAGGTTGGTGGTCTTTGAATAATATTTAACACCAGTCACCATTACACTGTCCACAGTTTACCGTCAAAAAAATCACATACTGGTATTGGATCTTATTATTTTAATTAATAAAAATAAATTGAAATATCACATATAGTTGTCTCAAAACCAATTCATAATTTTCTATCAACGCTCTTCTAATACTGTTATATTCATCAAATTTATTTAACTCAAATTTACCCGATAATTCTATAAAAAGTCATGTAATGATTATACTTTTTGGCTTTTTAACTTTTTGACTTATTTAATCTTTTCCAGCAACACCCTTCACTCCATCTTAAAAAAAAACAATTAAAAAAAAAAATACTTTTCACTCCACTGTCCTGTCCCATAACGCTATTGTGTAATTTATTCATTTGTTTCTTAGAATAAAGTGAGAGAGGTACGTGTGCACTCTGTCGTTTCCAACGTCTGTAGTATTTGCACAGCAGCACAACCCTCGTATCATATATTAAAGAAGCAGCCACTACTAGCTCCCCTCTCACTCACACACTCACTCAGAGAGAGACCATGTTTGTATATGAACTTAAATTACTTAATAAAATATTATATAAATCTATTTTTTAAGACTAATTTTATAGATCTAATAATATCTAAATAATATAATTAATTAATAATAAAAGAAAATATAAGAGAGAGTGTTTCTTTTAATATTTTAATTAATTATTAAATTTGAAAATTTAATTTAATTTTTAATCTTGAATGATAATATTCTATTTTTTATTGTGTTGCTTACAATAAAGGGGTTGCCTGTGCATGCAGAGAAGGCTGATGAATTGAAACTTTGTATTGCTTGTTTCTTTGTCAAAAGGGCTTGCCTGTGCATGCAGAGAAGACTGATGAAATGAAACTTTGTATTGCTTGCTTCTTTGTCAAAAGATATGCATGCTGGTTTTGCCCATTCTCAACTCAACTACATTAAACACATTTTATATGAAAACAGATTATCAACTCATCTTTCTCTTTCATGGCTCGATCTGCGAGGTATACAAATAAAGATAGTAGAGTTTGGTGGAGGTGGTTGAGATGAGAGGCGATGTGTTCTATAACCCAACTTTTACTATAAAACAGAACAAAGGTCAAATAATGCTCGACTGTTATGTTGTCATATTGATATACATGGTATTTGGTTGACAGATTTAAAAAAAGATTTAAAAAGAAAAAGAAAAAATATATGTAAAACTAGGTAAAATAATTTTATTCATATTTTATTTATATTTTCTCTTTCTATTTTCAAATTCCTCATAAAATTTTCCAACTAAATATATCGTTAACGTGTGAATTCTCTTCAACTCACTTAATTTGTGGATTCGGCTTGCACAGTTCTTAACTGGTTTTATTTAATGATTTGAATAGCTGATTTTATGTTTATTGTGTTAGGGAAAATCGATGTGATTCCCCACAAGTAAATCAATTAATGGGAATAAAAATTAATGCGGAAAAATTAAA
This sequence comes from Camellia sinensis, assembly GCF_055761805.1. NCBI lineage: Eukaryota > Viridiplantae > Streptophyta > Magnoliopsida > Ericales > Theaceae > Camellia > Camellia sinensis. The sequence continues at coordinate 218,281,250 of NC_138961.1, forward strand.
TCAAAGGCAACACAAGAATTTTTACGTGGTTCCCTCAATGTGAGGTACATCCACGGGATCGAAATCCGATTCCACTATTAACCAAATAAGTTCCAAACAATTACAAACGAGACACTAATAGTCTCACAAAACCACCCTTAGGTGAATTCCAAATAATCACAAATAAACAAAGAGGAAAGACCTCACCAAATAGATGAACCAAAATCTTCAGAACCAAGATTGTAGAAGACCCAAAACAGCGAACCAAATTAGTTTCAAAGCAGCCACAAACCGAACCAACAATAGCTTCACCGAATAAATTTGATCCAAACAGCACCTGCACAAGAAGAACAAAACCCACCAAATTTTATTATGTCCCAAGCACTATCTCACCAACTATTGATCAAAAGATGGCTACTGACGGCTGCACCTTTTTTTTTCAATCTATCTCACACTTGCGGCACACCCAAAACAATATATATATATTGTTAATTTTAGGGTTTGTTTTATCAAAACCCTAGTTGTAACTAAATTGGATTGGGCCTCCACAAATTAGATATAATATATAAAAATATATTATACCTAAACCAAACCAAATTAAAACTCTTTTTCCAAAACTAATTGGGTCCCACACTCCAATAAGGAGGTATACCCAACAATTCTCCCCCTACCGACTTAGGTGGAGACATCAACCATACCCGCCAAAGTTCGACACTTTAAATGTTTGTCCCTCGATAAAGCCTTTGTCAACATATCTGAAATATTATCATCTGTGTGAACCTTTTCGAGTTGTAACAATTTCGAATCTAACACATCACGAATCCAATGGTATCTCACATCAATGTGTTTCGATTTCGAATGAAAAGTTAAATTTTTGCTCAAGTGAATAGCACTTTGACTATCACAATAAAGTACATACCTTTCTTGCTCTAAACTCAACTCTTGCAAAAATTTCTTCAGCCATAACTCTTCTTTGCAAGCTTCCGTAATGGCAATAAATTCAGCTTCGGTAGTTGAGAGAGCAACACATTTTTGTAATTTCGATTGCCATGCCACAGCTCCCCCTGCAAAAGTCATCAAATACCCCGAAGTAGATTTTCTAGAATCAACATCACCGGCCATGTCAGAATCAGTGAACCCATCAAGCATCGGCTTACCATCTCCAAAACACAAACACACCTTCGAAGTCCCTCGAAGATACCTTAAAATCCATTTTACCGCTGCCCAATGTTCTTTACCCGGATTAGAGAGAAACCGACTCACCACACCAACTGCGTGAGCAATATCCGGCCTTGTACAAACCATGGCGTACATCAAAGAACCAACTGCTGAAGCATAAGGAACTTTCAACATCTCTTCCTTGTCTTTCTCACTTGTAGGACATTGATTCGAACTAAGCTTGAAGTGACCTGCAAGTGGACAACCAACCGGCTTTGCTTTATTCATGTTGAACCTCTCAAGAACTTTCTCAATGTAGCTTTCTTGAGACAACCAAATCAGTCTCTCTTTGCGATCACGAACAATTTTCATACCAAGAATTTGCTTTGCCGGTTCCAAATCTTTCATAGCAAAGGACTTGCTCAACTCCAATTTCAACCTGTTTATCATGGTAGAATCTTGACCCACAATTAACATGTCATCAACATAAAGCAAAAGAATAATAAATTTGCCATCTGAAAAATTTTTCACAAACACACAATGGTCCGAAGTGGTTTTAGAAAAACCATTATTCATCATGAAAGAGTCAAATTTTTTGTACCATTGCCGCGGGGCTTGCTTGAGACCATACAAACTTTTCTTCAATTTGCAAACAAATTTCTCTTTTCCTTTCTCCACAAAACCTTCCGGTTGCTCCATGTAAATTTCTTCTTCAAGATCACCATGAAGAAATGCGGTCTTCACATCAAGTTGTTCAACTTCAAGGTTCATACTTGCAGCCATGCCAAGTACAATCCGAATAGAAGACATCTTTACAACAGGTGAGAAAATCTCGTCAAAGTCAATGCCTTTCTTTTGCCCAAAGCCTTTCACAACAAGACGTGCCTTGTACCTCAAATTCTTGCCATCATTCTTCAATTTGAAGACCCACTTATTTTTCAAAATTTTCCTCCCTTTAGGCAACTTCACTAAATCATAAGTCTGGTTTTCAAGCAAGGAATTCATCTCCTCGTTCATGGCCTTTTTCCAATCACCTTTCTTTACATGCTCAATTGCTTCTTGGTAGCTCTCCGGCTCCCCTTGATCAGAAATCAACACAAATTCATTTGGAGAATACTTTCTTGAAGGTTGTCGGTCCCTTGTAGATTTTCTTAACTCAAGTTGTGGTGGCGGTTCTTGAGTTGGATGTTCTTCCTCAATTTCTGACTCAACTTCATTTTGAATAGCATCATCCTCTACATCTTCAATAGGTAGCTGCATATCTCCCCCATTTTCATCATCAACTGAAGATGAAGGAGATGGATCCATATCAATGAGATCACTAGTTTTTGGCTCCAGTTGATCACCTTTGCCAACGTCTTCAATTGTTTGGTCTTCAAGAAACACAACATCACGGCTTCGAATAACTTTCTTGTCGACCGGATCCCACAATCTATACCCAAATTCATCATGCCCATAGCCAAGAAAAATACATTGTCTTGACTTACTATCAAGCTTGGACCTTTCATCTTTTGAAATGTAAACAAAAGCTCGGCAACCAAACACTTTCAAGTGCTTATAAGACACATCTTTACCGGTCCAAACTCTTTCTGGAACATCACCATTCAAAGGATAGGAAGGAGACAAATTGATCACGTCAACCGCTGTCTTCAATGCCTCACCCCAAAAGGATCTTGGCAATTTAGCTTGTGAAAGCAAACACCTTGTTCTTTCCACAATGGTGCGGTTCATCCTCTCGGCAACCCCATTTTGTTGAGGAGTCTTCTTAACTGTCTTTTGGTGCCGAATACCTTGGCTGCGACAATACTCATCAAATGGCCCAATGTATTCACCACCATTGTTTGATCGGATGCACTTCAATTTCTGCCCTGTTTCTCTTTCAACCATAGCCTGAAAATGCTTAAATACTTCTAGAACTTGATCTTTAGTTTTTAGTAAAAAAGCCCAAACTTTCCTTGAATAATCATCAATGAAAGTAACAAAATAAAGTGCACCACCATGTGTTCTAACTTTTAAAGGACCACAAATATCCGAATGAATCAACTCCAAAATATTTTCTTTTCTAGAAGCAACATTTTTATGAAAAGAAACTCTATGTTGTTTACCCGCCAAACAATGAACACAAGTTTTAAGATGTGTACCTTTCAAACCGGGTAGAAGCTCTTTCTTGAACAAAACTTGCAGCCCCTTTTCACTCATGTGGCCAAGCCGCTTGTGCCACAATTCGGTAGAAGTATCATCTTGAAGTGCATTGACAACACCTTTACAAATTTTTCCTTGCATCGAATAAAGTGTATGAGTCTTCTTACACTTAGCTACCACCAAGGAACCCTTTGTGAGCTTCCATATTCCATCACCAAATTTGTTGTTGTAGCCTTCATCATCTAGCTTCCCGGTAGAGATCAAATTGAGGCGAATGTCGGGAACATGCCTCACATCTTTAAGCAACAACTTGCAGCCCAAATTTGTTTCCAAGCAAACATCACCCATACCAATAATCTTGGACAAGCCTTCATTACCCATTCGAACAGAACCATAATCTCCTGCAGTGTAGGTAGTGAAGAAATCAACTCGAGAAGTCACATGAAAAGAAGCACCGGAATCAATTACCCAATTGCTCTCTTGGCCCACAAAATTGATACAATCATCTTCACAAACGACCATGAGATCACCATTGGTAGTAACTACCGTTGTGTCTTCTTGCTTCTTGTCCACACTTTTGTCACGCCTTTTCTCCTTATTCTTGAGCTTTCGGCATTCTCGCTTCATGTGCCCTTTCTCATGGCAATAATAGCACTCAATGTCTTTCTTTGAAAAAGAACCACCTTTTGATTTGTCACGGCTTTGATCACGACCATGAGGAGTCTTACTCCTCCCCCTTGTTTTGCTTCGGCCTCTCACAACGAATGCTTTCGAATGAGAGGAACCCGCTGATTTTCTTCTAGTTTCTTCATTCAACAAGCTACTAGTGACTTGGCCCATTGTGACAACTCCATCAGGCTCCGAATTACTAACGGTCACAACCAAAGTCTCCCAAATTTCGGGCAAAGAACTTAGTAGCATCAAAGCCTGCAACTCATCATCAAAAACAATTTTCATAGAGGCAAGTTGGTTAACAATACTCTTTATTTCATTTAGATGTTCCGAAATAGGGCTGCCCTCTTTATATTTTAAATTAACCAGCTTACGAAATAGAAAAGCTTTATTTGTGGCTGATTTTCTATCATAAAGGCTCTCTAATTTTTTCCATAAATCATGTGCTGAAGTTTCAGTAGCAACATGATGAAACACACTGTCATCAATCCATTGACGGATAACTCCAACGGCTTTTCGATTAAGCCTATTCCATTCATCATCTTTCATACCCTCGGGTTTGCCACTAGCACCCTCAATGGGTCCATACAAATCTTTACAAAATAATAGGTCCTCCATTTTAGTTTTCCAAGTTACCCAATTACTTCCATTGAAGCTAGACATACGACCCACATTCCCCTCCATTGATTTACACAAATAATTAAACCCAAATAAACCGTATGCTCTGATACCAGTTGTTAGGGAAAATCGATGTGATTCCCCACAAGTAAATCAATCAATGGGAATAAAAACTAATGCGGAAAAATTAAATCAAAGGCAACACAAGAATTTTTACGTGGTTCCCTCAATGTGAGGTACATCCACGGGATCGAAATCCGATTCCACTATTAACCAAATAAGTTCCAAACAATTACAAACGAGACACTAATAGTCTCACAAAATCACCCTTAGGTGAATTCCAAATAATCACAAATAAACAAAGAGGAAAGACCTCACCAAATAGATGAACCAAAATCTTCAGAACCAAGATTGTAGAAGACCCAAAACAACGAACCAAATTAGTTTCAAAGCAGCCACAAACCGAACCAACAATAGCTTCACCGAATAAATTTGATCCAAACAGCACTTGCACAAGAAGAACAAAACCCACCAAATTTTATTATGTCCCAAGCACTATCTCACCAACTATTGATCAAAAGATGGCTACTGACGGCTGCACCTTTTTTTTTTCAATCTATCTCACACTTGCGGCACACCCAAAACAATATATATATATTGTTAATTTTAGGGTTTGTTTTATCAAAACCCTAGTTGTAACTAAATTGGATTGGGCCTCCACAAATTAGATATAATATATAAAAATATATTATACCTAAACCAAACCAAATTAAAACTCTTTTTCCAAAACTAATTAGGTCCCACACTCCAATAAGGAGGTATACCCAACATATTGTGTAAATTGGAAAGACTAAATTGTAAGTTTTTTTTGTACAGGTTGTTCATTGAAATAAAATTAAAAAAAAAAACTGATTAATTCAATAATTGTAATCATATGTTTTATCACTTTTTAAATAGACTCCATGTAAGTTAATATATTTGGTCTAATGATTATGTAACACTCGTACTAATATGAGATTTCGAGTTTAATTTTTATGAAGAAGAGTTTGATACATTTTCTAATGGTGTTTATTTGTCCCCTATTATAAAAGCACGAAGTGTGATTTTAAAATAAAGAGAGTTACTTTTGTTGAAAAAATGGTTTGGAAATCATTAATAAATGAATGAAAAATTGCCTCTAAAGTACACTATTTGAGCATGATTTTAAGACAAAATTTATTAAAGCCTTATTTGGGATAAGCTAAAAAAATTCAAAAGTTAAAAAGTTACTAAAAAAATTAAAAAGTTTATACTATTCAATAGTAGCTTGTGGGGAAAGTCACTAGGGTAAAATTATAATTTTGTCCTTTGAATTCAACTACCCAAAAAGTCAAAAAGTCAAAAGGGTAAAATTATCATTTTGATTTTACTACAATATTTTAGTACATATCTTTTCTTAAAAAGTCAAAAAATTATCCCAAACATATATTTTTTTCTCTATTTTTTTAACTAAAAAGTCAAAAAGTACACTTATATAGGGCATCTCAAACAACTACTAAATTTAAAATTAAATTTATTTGTTATTCATTTGGGTCAAAATTGAACCAGATTCGATTCAAAATACGAATATGTTTGAAAGAACAGTCATATCGGTTTTTTACACTTATTCCATAGAAGAGTTGTGTCTCTTCATAGAAAAAAGATGTATCTTTTCATTGAAAAGTCATTATGACCTTTCAAAGACCCACCAATTCACCTATATAAATAGACCTTCGCTGCATTCATTAAACATGAAATTCATCTTGTGTTTTATTTTTTCTGTTCTCTATCCTTTTAGTGAGAATTTTGCATAGTAAGGTTTACTAGACTTGCCGTGATAGTGCTGCTTAATGTCCAATAAAAACTCGTGAGTACCGTAGTGAGGACAAATTTGTCTTAAGAAAATTATGTCCAACACAAAGCTCGATCAAATTGTTTTCGTTTCTAGATTTTTAGAATCTGTTTGTAAGTTTTCTATTTCTCTGTAAGTATTTTTGGTTCTCGGCATATGTTTGGTTTGGTTTAACCCAAACAATTTACATTTTATTTCACTTATATTTTTTTTTATATAATTTGATAATATATTTGGTACAATTATTGCAGTTTACAACTATGCACATAAGAATTATTCCAAGAATCTTAGAACAAATTCGTATTAATTTTGTTTTATCTATAATTATTTTTCTATCTTTTTTCATGTCCTAATTAAATACAGATTTTATATTTTTGTATTTTGATTTATTTTTGTGTACTGTTATTTTGCTATGTATATGATTAATTTACTATGTACGATTGTATTGCTTTTACCCGAATCTGTGTTTGAGTTAGATTCTATTTCCTGTTTCAAAGTTATTACAAATTCACAAATTCATTTTTTTAGTTGTATGTATTAGAAACTGTATTTTGAAACAGATTTTCTGTTATGTTTTGGTTTATTTATTACTTGAACATAAAAGAGATTGGTTATATAACCGGTGTAAATAAGATTTATATTTTTGAATTGGAATGATTTTTTTTTTTTTTTTTTTTGATTGTGAAAATCAGCACCACATTATATAGAAGTGGGAAATAAACACCTAATAAGACCCATAGGTGGTTGGGTAACCCAATTCAGGGGTAAGGAATTTCTAAAAAACGTCGAAGCTACCCAGTGGGCTGCCCTATTGGCCTGTCGAGGGCACCATCTAAAAACAAGTGACCTACGCGAGGCCAACAACCGAACATCACAAATTAAGACTAGAAGCTCCCAGGGAGGGACCCTTTCAGACACACACAACTGAATAACGGATTTACAATCACTTTCAATTTCCGCAGTAGTGAGATTAAGAGCATCTGCCATGAGACAAGCATGCCGAATTGCTAGTAATTCACACTGGGCAACAAACCGCAATCGAGTCGTCCTCACCATACCATCCACCAGTTGGCCTGTATGGTCGCGAAGAAGGACAGCAACTGTGCCCATACCGTGCTTCAAATCCACAGCAGCATCACAATTAAATTTCCATAAGCCGCGAGGAGGAGGAAACCAGGAAGAGTAGCCGCTATTCATCCCTGATGCTCCAATCTGCGGAGTAAGGATCGCTAGACATGAGGCCAAAAATTCCGCTTCATCTCGCTTTGCTTTCGCGATCACCCCTGAGGGGTCAACCTGGTGGTGGTTAAACAGATGATCATTTCTTCCTTTCCAAATTGTCCAAGCAACCCACACCATAGAGCATAACACCGATTTTCCCCATGCAGAAGTACCCAGAGTCTCAAAACATTTTCCAAACCGTTCTCGAGCCGAAAAGCTGTCCCGATTGTTGCATCTAAGGCCAAGATCACACCCAAACCAAACTCGTCTGGACCATTCACAGTCAAACAAAAGGTGCTCAATAGATTCCAAAGCTGAGAAGCACACAGGACAGCAAGCCGAAACTGCACACCGGCGAGAAGAGAGGTTCTAATAAGTAGCCAAAGCATCATGATAAATTTTCCAGAGGAAATGCTTAAGTTTTGGAGGTAAATTCAGGTTCCAAAAGAGCAGCCACTCTTTCTCAGACCACACAAAGGAAGAAGAAGGAATAGTGGAGACTAAGTGCGCTTGTTTCACGGCCTCGCGGTACCCCGACTTAACCGTATAACAGCCCTTGGAATCATAATGCCAAAGAAGGGTGTCATCTTTATCTGTAACAGAGACAGGAATAGAGAGAATAGCATCACAATCAGCCCCAGAGACTAGGCTTCTAAGCTGCCGTTCGTTCCACAACTTGTGGGAAGAATCCATGACCTCATACACCTTTTGTACCAACACCCCTCGAGGCTTAGCAGATTGAATGTGAAAGCCCGGAGTAGAGGGAATCCACTGATCATCCCAGAAATTGACAGACTTACCATTCAAAACTTGCCACTGCAGTCCACTGTTGAGAATATTCCGCCCCTGAAGCAAACTAAGCCAAGCCCAAGAAGGGCGTACCCCATGCGTAGCATGACAGAAGTCGGAATTGGGATAGTAAATGCCTTTAATAATTTTTGCACACAAGGAATTCGGGTACTGAATTAATCTCCAGCCTTGACGAGCGAGGAGAGCGCGGTTGAAGGCCCGAAAATCCCGAAAACCCAAGCCTCCATTACGTTTTGACAAACAAAGTTTATTCCAGCTAGCCCAATGAATACCGCGCCCCTACGGATCACCTTTCCACCAAAAATTTCGAATATAGGAACTCAACTTATCACACAATTTGTTTGGAAACAGAAACCAGGCCATGGCATAGGTGGGTAGTGCTTGGGCAACCGATTTAATGAGGACTTCCCTGCTAGCTTGGGAAAGAAGTTTGGCCTTCCATCCTTACAATTTGGACAGCATCTTCTCACACAAGAAACTGTAGGCTTCAGCTTTGAAACAACCCCAACATGACGGGAGGCCCAAGTATCTAGCATTTGCTTGCATCGGCGGGATACCAAGGAACCACACACCTCTCTCCGGCGCAAGCAAGAGACATTACCCGAGAAATGCACACCCGACTTATCAAAATTAACCGACTGCCCCGTTGCTTGGCCATAAGTTTGTAACAAATTACAGATTTCTAAGCACTCCGTTCGAGTGGCCTTAACGAAAAGCACTACATCATCGGCAAAGAACAAATGAGACAACTTAGGACAGCCCCATTTTATTCTCAATCTGGACAAATGCCCAGCAGTAATACTACGATCAATCAATTTCGATAGAACATCCATAACAAGAATAAACAAATATGGGGAGAGAGGGTCCCCTTGGCGAAGACCCCGCAAAGGTTTAAAACTAGTCCGCTTGGCCCCATTTACAATCACCGAAAAAGAGACAGTGGTGACACATTCCATCACCCATTGAATCCATTGAGGGTGAAAACCCATCTTGTAAAGCAAGGCCCGAAGAAAACTCCAATCGACTCGGTCATAAGCTTTATGGAAATCCACTTTAATCGCCACATCCTCCACCTTCCCTTTATGAATTTTCAAAGCATGGAAAGCCTCATGGGCTACAAGAATATTGTCTTGAATCATCCTCCCGGCCACAAACGCTGACTGGTTTGGCGAGACCACTGCATTGAGAACCCCTTTCAACCGATTGGCGAGGATTTTGGTGATCACCTTTATGTTAAAATTGCAAAGACTGATTGGCCTAAATTGGGATAAGCTTTCCGGCGCCGGAACTTTGGGGATGAGGACCAAATTGGTATGATTCATCTCCTTCAGCAAAAAACCCCCCCGAAAATTTTTTTTAACCGCCGCACAAAGCGATGGCCCCACAATATCCCAATGTTGATGGTAAAAGAAGCCTGGGTAGCCATCCGGTCCAGGTGCTTTCAGTGAACCAAGTTGAAAGGTCGCTGTTTTAACCTCCTCATCCACTATTTCTTTAATTAGCCGCGCATTCATTTCGGGGGAGATAACAATAGAAACCACATCGAGAGCTATGCTCATATCCCCATGCCCACCACCAGAAAAAAGAGTCGAAAAGTAGGAGAACAAATGGGAGTTAATGTCGGACTTTGAAGTGAGAAGAGTACCATTTTCACGTTTCAGTTGCAGAATCTGATTCCGTTGGCGTCGTTGCTTAATTGTAGCGTGGAAAAAAGCAGAATTCCGATCTCCAAAATTGAGCCAACGAACCCGAGATCGTTGATGTAAATACATTTCCTCCCTCTGCATGGCCATTTCTGGTTCATGGGCCAACTGCTTATATTGAGCTTCACTACTCGAAGAGTAAGGTTGACTCTGTAACTGAGCTAATTGCCCCCTAAGTGAGGCAATATGCCGCTTGCCATTGCCGAATTCCTTAGAGCTCCAATCCCATAATCGCCTTTGACTACGTTTCAATTTTTGAACAAGTTGGAACATGTGAGACCCTCCATGATCCTTGACCCATTATGACTGAATAGTTGCCGCACAACCCGGACTAGTGGTCCAAAGCGACTCAAATTTAAATTGGCGCGGTACCCGGGCCAGCGGGACACAGCAATTAATAACCAAAGGACAATGGTCCGAACCAAAACAAATTTCATGAAACACTTGTGCATTCGGAAAAAGCTCCTGCCAGTCAACCGAGGCTAAAGCTCTATCCAGACGTTCTCTAACATTGTCCTCGCCCCCCTGCTGGTTAGACCAAGTAAAAGCGTGCCCCTTAAAGCCCAAATCAACCAAGTTACAATCTGAAATTAGTTCTTGAAAGTCCCGAGCCTGAGAAGCATGACATTCCCGTCTTCCTTGCTTTTCGAAAATGGAACTCACTTGATTAAAATCGCCAACACAAAGCCATGGATAATGCATTTCCTGTGCTACACCCCTTAAGTACTGCCAAAAAGCCCTTATTTCCCGCCTACGAGGAGGGGCGTAAATAAAAGAGGCAGCCCAACTCCTACCGACATAAGGCGAAATAATGCACCTCAGGATATTTTGAGATTTAGAGCGGACATCCAAATCAACTCTATCCACCCATCAAAGGGCGAGTCCACCAGAAGTGCCTAAAGGATCCACGTAACAACTATTCGAAAAATTGAGATTTCGTCTTATACAATCCAGCTTAGCTCTCTTATTCTTTGTCTCCATTAAAAAGATCACCGAAGGCCGATGGGTTATGCATAACCCTCGTAATACCTGGACTGTCAGGGGACGACCTAACCCCTGACAGTTCCAACTAATAATTAGCATGGGGCCTATGGCTGTTCAGGGTCAGCCACCACCACCCTTTCAAAATTAGCAGAACTATCCACCCCGCTGGCCGCCGTAGTCAGAGACACACCAAACCGAGGACAACAACGCGTAGCGTCCAAAGAAGCAATCCTGATTGGACCAGGACCCCTTGAGATCAAATTGGCATCGGCCTCCAGTAACTGGACTTGAATTTCCACAAGAGAAGTCTTCCTCTGGCGCCTTACTCGCTTGGCCAGAACTCGTGCTGGAGGTTTGTGTAGACGTCCCCGAACGCCTCAGGAGGACGAGTCTCGTTCTGTTCGTTTTGGGTTCACTACAGTTCAAGACTCTCAAATTGTCACGGTTCTTAATCTGAACCAAAGAGTCTAAATCCGGCAAATCGTGTTGGAAAACAGATTTGTAGAAAAGAAGTGCCAAACATGGACTGCTTTGCCAGATACAGAGTCGCCACCTAAATATTTTATTTTGGGAAATTTAGGAAACCCTGACTCTGTGCCAAAGGCCACGTGTCCGTCATCACCAAAGTTACCTTGGCTCGGGAACTTGGGTACGATTGAGGAAGGTCAGCTATGAGCACCCCCTCTTTCCCGATCAAAGATCGGCCTCTACTAACCGTGATATCTTGTTTTGAAAGCATTATAAGTTCCTATTCCGATTATTAGCTTAGAATTACTATGTTATGCGCACAGCAAACAAGTATAGACCAAATCGCCTAAATTGGAACAAAACATTGCATGTTTGTTTTGAAAATGGTTTGCTACTCGCAAGTAGGCTAAAATGCAAGTTTTGCCACCCTCAAGTGGGCTTTAGAAAAGATGATTTTGCCACTATCTAGTGGGCTTAAAACTCACAGTTTTAATACATTATTTCAATTTAGGAAATTCAACCTCCACCCACAGGCATTCAAGCAGTTATATCACATAAGCAAGTAGCCTCATGGTAAGCATGCTATCAAGGCAACACTCACACGTATGCAAGGATGCTAAAACATAAATGCTCACCGAGTACTCCAAGCCAAAACAGAAACTAGTTAGTAATCATATGCATGATTCTAGTTCATGTTAAGATGGCTAATGTAACACATGCAAGATGCAGCTACAATAGGCTCGACTAATCTATGGATGACATATGATGATGCTACAACTAACACGTATTCAACTTGGAATTGAAATACAATACAGTTAGTATGATGCGCCGAGCCCGGTGCATGCAAGACAAATGTGTAGATGCACGCATGCATAGCATAAGGTATGCTAAATCAAATATGACCTAATACTAACCATCAAAAGCAGATAAGTCAAAGGGAGAAAGAAGTGGGGGTTGGAAGACATGCACACACGCACCCACACTTATTATAAGTTAGCCCTCACTCGGAGGGACCGAAAAAATAATACAATTTAACTAACTAACAAGCTAATTAAATATTACAGACCACCTAATTAATTAAGCAAATTAATTAATCTAATTTAAGCAATAAATAGCCTCGGGAAGAGGGTCCAATGCGATGCGTGCTCGATTCCGCTCGGAAGTCACTGCCATGTACAAGCTGCCTCTGCTTTGACTGTTCTGCTTCTCTGAAGACTGCACAAGTCCCAAGGTTGCTTCCCTGAATGATGTGGAACACCACCGGCTGAGGGAATTGGTCACCGACCATGGATAATGGTCACCGGCCACAAATTAATCCATCGGCTGCTTATGGATGGCCGGTCGGCACTTCAGATGGCCGGCCGGCCAAATCTTCCTGCAGAATCTATTTTTGACAGCAGCAGAGGGCAAAACATAGCATGGCAATGCATTTCAAGCAATGTATACAACAATCACACCCCTTATCATATTCATGACTCGAAGGGATATGATTCTCGATTCTCGGACCACCAATCGCGCATTTCCATGCATGATGGCCCAAGGAACCAAGTATGCATTTTGATATGGAATGCAATGCACATAATCAAGCAAAGGGGGGGGCTCAACCTCTATCATACTCAACTCAAGAGGTGAAGCATGCATGCCAATGCAATGCATGCTAGGTATGGAGGCTAGTATGCAACATGGCAATGCAATGTGTAATGTAGGTTAGGCACACAACCTAAGTAAAGAAGCATGTAAGGCATGAAGCAATGCGACCTACAAGTATGCAAGACACAATATGGACGTTCAAGCATGCAAACAAGCATGTGACTTCATTCAATCATGCAACAACACACTAGTGTGCAACAACACACAAGGTGAGCATGCAACAACATGCAAAGGGGTGGACTTAAACTAATTTGGACAGCCCTCTACTAGGTCCAAAATAGTGGCCAAAATGATGCAACAAAGGCATGAAAACACACACACAAATATGCATCAACAAGGGCCTAAACATGGAGCATAAGCCATCAACTCTTCAAAACATGAAAGGGATGGAAAATGCAAGCATATAAGCACACCATGAGGTCTGAAATAACATACCAAGTGATTCCAAACCACTGAAACAAAGCAAGGATGGCATGCTAGAGAGGCCAAAGCTTAAGGCATTCAAGAGGAATTGCATGGTAGCTATACAAAGCAAGACGTGAATGACTCAAATGACCTAAAACAGTCCCTTAGCACATCAAAATATGCATGTAAGCTTCACAAAGCTTAGCCAAAACACATGAGCATGGTAGTCTAAATGCTATGCATGTATTGAGGCAAATCATGGTATTACAAGGCATGTATGCTAAGCAAGCATGGTGTACCAAAACCAACTAAAAATAGAGCTATATCATGACATAATAAGCATAAATATCAGTCAAGGAATGGCCAACATGAACCTAAACATGATGCTCACTAAAGAGGCAAAAATAGCCCTTTTCAAGGACAACAAGGAGAGGGGGTGGCCCTCTCTTTCTTAGGACCTCAAGGTACCATCCTCATCACTGAAATACCTCAAGATTTCAGTGGTGAGGAGGCCCAAACACAATGGTCCCGGAGCTCAACCGAAATGGCACAACAAGGGCCAAACAAGCCTTAAGAGGGGTCAAACAACCCCAAAGCTTAAAACACCCCTAAGAAACTATTTAGGGCAGATAAAAACAATACTTTTCTATGTTATATGTTAAGCTCAAAAACAGTTGCAAGATAGGCAAAAAGACTATGCAAGAATGTGGAATAAAAGGGTGAAGTTCTTACCCTTGATGACCCTCTTCACAAACAATGGTCCAGCAGCTTCTCTAAGCTCAAAACCAGCCAAAAACTCAAGAACAAACCCTCTAAGCCTCTCAAGGTCAAAGTGTGGTGTAATGGTGTGTGTCTTAGTGCAAAACTAAGGTCAAAACACACTTTTAGGCCACAAAACACACACAAAAGAGGAGAGAGAGGGAAATATATAGAGAGAGAGAGTGATGTATATCAGAATATATGTATAAGCTCTGGTTTTTTTTGTTCAACCCCCAATAATGGAGGGGGGGCTCTATATATAGACAAAACAAAGGTTTGAAGCTTCTCAAAGAAGCTAAACAAAAAAAGGGGTCAAAGGGGGCAAAGGGGGCAAGGCTTTTTGAGGAAGCTAGGACAGCTGGCAAGCTTCTTGAGGAAGCTTTGACAAAGGGTCAAGCTTCCTTAAGAAGCTTCGACCAAAAGGGTGCAAAAAAGGCAAAACAGCCACATGTATGCCCCGGGGCAGGTTTGGTGCATTCCAGCTGGCACAACTGGCATGCACCATGCCTGAAAAAGGTAAAAAGGTGCTATCGGCCAGAAAAGGAGGTCACCGGCCAAACAGATGGCCGGCCGGCCATACTGAGTGCCGATCGGCCAATGGTATAATTCACCAATGGCCGGTAGCCTCAAAACATGGCCGGTGGCCTCAAACCAAGGCCGGTGGGTGTTAGGGGTAGCTAACAAGCTACTTTCTACCCTCAGAAGCAAAAACACAAGTGTTTGGTGCAAAACCAAACACAGAACAGTCGAGTTGAGAGATCCTGAGGCAAGGCGCGTAGCCGAGACCTCCGGGAACTCAAAATGAAACACAAACATAAGTAATCACTGAGTGTTTGAGCGGTGACGTCCAAGTCTTGAGGACGGTCAAAAATGGGGTGTCTACAGTTTGGAATCAACAGCACTTAAGGCCTTAGGTTCTGCAGAAACACTATCTATCTCCAAGAGATTCCCCTTCTATTTTTTCTTGACCACTGAATCGCATATGTCATCTTCACTAAGAGGCCTTTTCAAGGAGAGACAGTTAAACACGTTGGAGAGGCACAAGTCAGAAATTGAATCCGGAGGCCCAAGCCTAACAGGACTAGAACTTGGGTTAAGTTCTTGCACACGAATAGAAAGAGGATCCAGAGAATCCGTGGGCTGGGAAATGGGTAGGATAACTTCAGAAGGTTCAGTAACAAAATAAGGGGCTGAGCACGGTACTGCATACTGTGCCTGTTTGGCAGAAATTATTTACAGCTTATTTCAGCTTTCAGCTTAATTTAAGCTATTTTGATGAGTTTGGTTTAACTTATAGCTTATAGCTTATAGCTTTGTGGAAGTCAGAAATCAGCTTATTCTTTGAGTGGGGCAGGAGATGCTTTAAGAATAAACTGAAAATCAGCTTAAGCTGAAAGTTATAAGCTATAAGCTGTTTAGGCATAAGCTATAAGCACTTTCCCACAGCTCTACCAAACAGGGCTACTGTTTTGAAGATGGATTAAAATGAGTTTAGGCCTCACCTACCACATTAAGTGGCCCATCCTTAAAAGTGCAAGGATGAGGAGGCCCACTCAGTAAGCCGGACTCGCGCATGGGTGGACCCAAATTAGGGGATAGGGCCTGAGAAGAAACAGGCGAGCATGGGCGTGGACACTCAGACTGTAACGGCTCTGAAGCCTCAAATTCCACTACACTGGATCGTACAGATCGTACCTCCGCAACCGCAGCCAGCTGGTGAGAGGTGGGCATTGCTGTCCCACTGTCCTCGTTCCTTGCGGCCCCTTGCCGACGTACCACTGTGCCACTATTCGGAATGTTCAAAGGGGATACCAGTATATCACTTCCCGTACCCACATCCGCCGTAGGTTTTCGCGGCGAACTATGAAGCAGATGCAAGCTCCTCGCAGGCCCTGTTCGTAGATTTGGGCCATAGTCAAACTGGAGACCCTCCTCTCTTGAGACAAATTTGCAGGCCATCTTATCGTGCCCAATACGACCGCAATCATAATAGAACTCAAACAATTTTTCATACTTGTAGTAGACCTTGAGCCCCTCACCGACGGGTCTCGAACTATCACGTCGGTACAAAATGAACCCCTGTAACAGTGGCTTAGTGACATTGTAACGCCCCGACCCTTTACACGTCATCGATATTGTCCGCTTTGGGCCACGCTCGCACGGATTTGTTCTTCCCAGTGGGTCACCCATCCTAGAACTACTCCAGCCTAAGCACGCTTAACTGGGGAGTTCTAATAGGGATTTCACCACTTGGGAAAAGGCCTCGATGCTATATAAGGGTCCAGGTTTTTACTTTTATAGCCCAGGAACTCCCCATCTATTCCCGATGTGGGACACCGGGGCCTTACAATTACCCCCCCTTAGGGCTGCACATCCTCGTGCAGTAGCCTACCAGCTCGCAAGCCTGCCCACATACACCGAGAGACGCCAGGGGCCCACACTCGGTACTCCGGAGAGTCGGCTCTGATACCATTAGTAACGCCCCGACCCTTTACACGTCATCGATATTGTCCGCTTTGGGCCACGCTCGCATGGATTTGTTCTTCCCAGTGGGTCACCTATCCTAGAACCACTCCAACCTAAGCACACTTAACTGGGGAGTTCTAATAGGGATTTCACCACTTGGGAAAAGGCCTCGATGCTATATAAGGGTCCAGGTTTTTACTTTTATAGCCCAGGAACTCCCCCTTTATTCCCAATGTGGGACACTGGGGCCTTACAGACATCCACTTCGACGTGTAGTCTCAAAAAGCTACGGTGAATGAGCAATCCGTTCGATGGAGCTTCAACCTCCATTAACCGGCCAATCTGACTGCCGATAACCTCCCCATGAGCTCGAGTCATTTTGGCTAAAGGGAGACCATGGACTTGAACCCAAAAAGGGGTCCACCGAAAATCCAGCTCGTCGATTGCCTTCCTGAGTAGGAGAGGCAGGAGAACCAACAAGTGCCCCATAACAGACCAATGAGCTTCATGTAGCACCCTCGAACGATCCTCCAAATCTTTAAACTGGAAGAGGAAGATGTTCTCTTTCCAAGGGGTAACAACAACATCAGCACGAGATTTCCAAGCAGCAAGAAGGATATTAACTACAGCTGGTTTGTTCAGGATTTTTGGGGCTAGGATCTTCCCCACCAGGCACCGTAGAGAAACATCCTCGCATTCATCCGTGACCTCCGGCAGCTCAAAAGCCTCCATACTGCAAACGAAACACCTCTAAGCGCTACAGAACACCCACAGGGTAGAGAAATAAGGGACTAGTGAAAGGACACCAAGGGAAAAACCCTACACAGCTACGATAAGGCAGAGAGATGTTCTCCTTCCAAGGGGTAACAACAACATCAGCACGAGATTTCCAAGCAGCAAGAAGGATATTAACTACAGCTGGTTTGTTCAGGATTTTTGGGGCTAGGATCTTCCCCACCAGGCACCGTGGAGAAACATTCTCGCATACCCTTTCTATATCTCTATCCATCTCATTGATTTAATGCGTTATGTTAATGGTTCTCTATAAAATAATTAATTATTTTCATATAATGGTTGCTGTTGATAATGGTTAAGATGTGCAATTCATATTAATGCTTATTATATGTAGTGCATGATAACTTTTGTGCAAAGTTATTTTATATTGGAGTTACTTAACATGCATGATTCCTAGTGGATTATAAAATTATATATATATATATATATATGATTCAGAGTATTCTTTCTTATTTGATCCCTTTGAATTCCATATTCGAAGTTGCGATCGGATCGATTCATTAAAAAGAATCGATTCAATACATTTCTTATGTACCCATAGGTGCTATATTGGATTTGAATCAGATTTCGGATCAATCTATATTGATTGACTTCCTCCATTATGTTGTTGCTAGCAAATACCACTATCTTTGGTTTTGGATCTTCCAAATCATTCCCGCAGGAGATCCGGACCCATTTTTTTTTTTTATCCTTCGATAAAAAGATTCATTCTCTTCATAAAAAATAGGAGGTAGAGCCAATAAAGATTTCTTTTTCGATTCATCCCTGGAGTTGAATACCTCATTCAAGAATTGTTTTTGATCCAATCCGTAGGAATCAATAGAAAAGGCAAATCCCTTATGATACACCAGATCCGACTCGGTTATTGATAGAGTGAATAGATCTTCCATTTCTTGAAATCTCTTTTCTGATTCAAAATCGTGGTGTAACGTGTATCCTCCCCTGTTCCGGTCATGGAATAGATGAAATAAATAAAAAAATGGATTTTTGTTCAAGAATGAAATCTTATTGGAACTGTCCATATACAGTTCATCCTTTGGAACCATATCACATCCCGGATCTGATGAAATAGGATGAATTGAGACGGTATTTTGTAAATACGTAATTATATATATATATATATATATATATTATTTTACCTGTGATCGCTGGTTCATTTGATTTGATATTCAATTACATGAGAGAAAAACAACGAGAATGTAACTGATTCTATTTAAAATTACATGAGAGGGGAGTTTGCGTCGAGCAAACAGACCAAGCTAGTTGTAAGTTGGGCCATGTCGTTAGGTTATGCAACCGAGCTGGGGTAGCTCGGTGAGATTTGAGCTCAGATCTTGGATCACACAATGGGAGGTGGCCCGAGAGCTGGAAGTTAAACCAGACTAGTTGTTAGGCTAGGGTCTAACCCAAGCTAGTCGTAATCGTGCCTTTGACCAGGCTAGGCGCTCTTGTTGTGCACCGAGATAACGCGCAGTTTACCTCAACGAACAAGTGTGGCTTGAGTAACCGTGAGGCGAACCGAGCTGGACAATAAGCTCAGCCTTGAGGGTTAATCAATATTTGGTTGGGACACACCGGGCTATCCATACCCTGGTATGAATTGCCAAGTGGCCCAATCAAATTGCAAAA
Source organism: Camellia sinensis (assembly GCF_055761805.1). Taxonomy (NCBI): domain Eukaryota; kingdom Viridiplantae; phylum Streptophyta; class Magnoliopsida; order Ericales; family Theaceae; genus Camellia; species Camellia sinensis. The sequence goes on from NC_138961.1 coordinate 218,300,579, forward strand.
AAGAGATTCCGCTGTCCGTACGCGTCAATACCATTAGGCTATTTAGATGCTGTTTGATAGTATTTACATTTACACATGTAGAGAATCAAGAGGGCAGTACATCCACGCGTCCAAGGAAGGACGAGTAGAGTAGTGTGCGCAAAAAGTATATAAACCATGCGGCGCAACCATGCAACAGGTCAGGAATTTTTGTTAACAGAGCTACTTGCCTTTTGTCTCCTCTCTCTCTTACTTCTTCTCCAAGTGTGCTAACTTGATCGTTGGAGGGGTTTTCCGGCTGCACACTCGCCAGGTAACTCATCGTCATTTTATTCTTAGGTTAAACATCTCCATTTGAAGCAATACAAAGCTTAGACCCAATGAGTACGAAGAGCAATGGATATTTCATCCCCTTACAGGTGGGTTCAAAACCGTATACTCAGTTTTGTTTTGTGTTGGTTCACGCTTATTTTGGAGGACCCAATGTATCCTATTCTGTCTGTCAAATTCTGTTATCTTATATTATTAATTGTCCTTTATCTAATACTTGGTTGTTTTATATAGGAAATGACAATTATAATTAAAGGTTTGTCATATATTTATAGTTCTTTTTTTATAGAAAAATATGTTCTCCTATTCAAATGAAATACAAATTGTGATTATGAATATTTGGTGTTAATATGGAATCTTTGTGTTAAATATAGATTTTTATTTGATCAGTTTTTGATTCAGCCGTATTTTGTGATTAAACGGTATGAGTATGCTTTTCCCAAGTATCATATTGTTGTGTTCCAAATATGTTAATATATTCATACGAATCTTTCTTGTATATGATGTGTATCATGTGTATATATAGATGTCAATTCATGTTATTTCTAAATTAATTTATGATATGGTGACTCTATTAATATTTATTTATTATATTATTGATGTGGTTTACATGAGCGTATTAATTTTAGCATTTTCAATTAATTTGGAATGCATTTTTATGACATCATGTTGTCATGGATTTTTATGAAATCTTGGTTTTAAAAGGTTGTGAACTTTTAAATAATTTTTTATTTTTATTGGTTATATGTCAGAAATAATGGCTTCTAAAACTAGAAATATTAGTTCTAGTATTATTGTTATTATTCTTACTCCAACTCTTGTTCATGCAACAGTTCCGGTTAACCATGGCGAGAAATTGGAAAAGTTTAATGGAATAGAGTTTAAAAGATGGCAATAGAAAATGTTATTCTATATCACAACTTTTAATCTGGCAAGGTTCACCCGTGAAGATGCTCTTGTTTTAAATGAAAATGAGACTGATCAGCCAATGGTTGTTGTAGTGGAAGCATGTCGATTTCCTGTGTAGGAACTATATCCTTGATGGGCTGGACAACACTTTGTATAACGTATATAGTGCAACGAAGATGGCAAAAGAATTATGGGAATCGGTGGACAAAAAGTATAAGACAGAAGATGTTGGCATAAAGATTTATTGTTGGTAAATTTCTTGAATACTTAATGGTATATTCTAAAATTGTTATCAGTCAAGTACAAGAACTTTAAGTGATATTTCATGACATTCATGCTGAATGAATGATTTTAATTGAGTCTTTCGAAGTGGCTGCTATCATTGAGAAGCTACCACCGTTATGGAAGGATTCAAAAAATTATCTGAAGCATAAACGCAAAAAAATATCCCTTAAAGACTTGATTATAAGGTTAAGGATAGAAGAAGACAATTGGACTTCTGAGAAGAAAGTAGGAGATTATCCTACGGAGGTTAGGGCTAATGTGGTGGAACAATCATAGAGAATCAAGAAAAGAAAGTTTACTGAAAATGGACCTAACGGTGGCGACAATAGGAAGTTCAATGGCGAATGTGACAATTGTGGTATACAAGGGAACCGTGCAATAAATTGTTGCCGACCGCATAAGGACAATGAGACTCCAGTAAAAGGTCTTTTCAGGCCAATGTAATTGAGATGGAGACTTTTTCTTATGAAGTCTCTAAATTAAATCTATGTTGTTAAGCAAAAATAATTGTAGTCTATTTTTTATTTTGTAACAATGAAAGTAAAGCTCTACATATAGTTTTGTACTTGAGTTATTGGTTTTTAATAATATCATCCTCTTTATTCATATTTTGTGATTTGAAATGATACGATTGTAATGTTATTGCGACTTGTGTAGTTATAATTATTATGAATTTTCTATTTCATAAATTTGATTTGGAATCTTATGATTCAAGCACACCATAATCAATAAATGTTAAATGTTATCTACTGATTTATATTAGAATTGTGAGTGCGTATTGATATTTTTGTGTGGTAATATCTTAATAAGAAAATTAGTTTTTCTTAGAGTACTTAAAATGTGGGGGTGCTTGGAGAATTTTACTAAAATAATGGTTTCGATAGTAGGTCCACGAAGAATCTCAATTCTTTGTATAAGACATAGTTGGAGTAGAAGCAAATATGGTTTCATTAACTCCTAATGAACACCTCTATGTTTATTATTTGATTTGAAAATGGGAGTGACATGAAGTAACGGTAAGTCTCGATGTAATCGAAGACTTAATATCATAGGACATTTACTTTCAGTTGTAAATATTGTCTAAGAATAATATAGTGGTTCCATTAATTAGTCAATGATATATAACTAAGAAGGAAATGAAGGAAAGGTTTGATTAGAGAGCAAATAAAGGAAAGTTTATCTAGAGGAATGTGATTAGAGCGTATTAATTTTGAGTCGTCATAATGGTAACCCAATCTAATTGATTGGAGATCTCAAATATAGGTTTGAAGTGACAACCAAATTCTGGATGACTTACTATAAATTACTAAGGGTGTCTATCTCCTATCCATTCCTATAATGAAAGTGATATCTATAACAAGTGTTGTATGTAGGGGACTTAAGGTAAGTTATGCTTTTAATGATCACTTATATTTTGAAAAACCTAGAGGGGTATCTTTCAAGAAGAATATTTAAGAGACTCAAAATAAGGATCAATTATATGACTGTGAAGGGGCCGCTTCTATGAGAAATGATAAGGCTAAAATCTCTAAAGCACTCATGAAATACTAGAATATGCCTAAGGCCAAAACGGGGATAACCGTGAGAACTAAACTGTGTTTGAAGATATTTTGTGTGAATTCTATTATCTTGGTTTACACAAACGGGTAAATAGTTTAAGGTATCACGTCCACTGATTAGCTAGTAAGTTCGATAATCTTTTACTAAGGAATGTTCAAAGTTAAAAGCTACCTATCCCCATTTAGAATATTTTCAATTGAATTCTCTTTGAATTTGCATTGAGTCTTGCATACTTTTCCATCATTTCAATCATGTAGGGGATTGTTGGAAAAATGGTTTGGAAACCATTAATAAGTGGATAAGAAATTAACTCAAAAGTGCACCATTTGAATATGGTTTTAAAACGAAATTTATTTAATTAAAATTAAATTTATTTTTTATTTATTTGAGTCAAAATTGAACCAAATTTGATTCAAAATTCGAATCTGTTAAAAAGAACAGTCATATCTGTTCTTTACATCTATTCCATGAAAGAGTTGTCTCTTCATAGAAAAGAAATGTATCTTTTTTATTGAAAAGTCACCTTGACCTTTCGAAGAGCCACTAATTCACCTATATAAATAGATCCCCATTGCATTCATTAAACATATAATTCATCTTGTGTTTTTTTTTTTTTTTTTTTCTGCACTCTGTCTTTTCTGTAAGAAAATTCTTCAGAGTAAGGTTCGTTAGACTTGCCGTGGTAGTGCTGCTTCTGTAAGGTTCAACGGTTGTATCATGGGAGATGAACGTCCAATAAAAACTCGTGAGTACCGTAGCAGGGGACGAATTTATCTTAAGAAAATTGTGTTAAACACAAGTCTTGATCAAATTGTTTTTGGTTTTTAGATTTTTACAATTTATTTATGAGTTTTCTCTTTCTCTATAAGTATTTTTGGTTCTCGATGTATGATTTAGTTTGGTTAAACCCAAACAATTTACATTATATTCAACTTATATTTATTTAATATAATTTTATAATATATTTAGTATAATTATGACATGTTATAACTATACACATAAGGGTTATTCCAAGAACTTTCACTAAGATCCTCTTACTATAGGACTTTATAAATGAGGAGGCAAAACAACATTCACTAATAGTTAAAAAGATTTTAATGTAGTAAACAACTCTAAAATAAATCAGCTATTTTTTAAAGATAATTCTGATGAGCCCATATGACTTAATCAACAAATTAATACGACCAAAAAAAAAAAAAAAATAGAGACGGAAGAACCGCTGCTCGTTTAAAATAATTCTCAAACTCCATTACTTTATACGGTGAATTATATTAATAGTGTTTATAATTTGAGACTCGTGTCATTTTAATTTTTAAATTTTTAATTATGACGTATTTGATCATAAATTTTAAATGTTATTCTAAATAAGAATAATTGAAGATATCATTAATCAATTTCAAGGATAAAGTCGTCAGCTTGATAAAATATAAATTAATTTGATAAAAATAAATGTCAAAAAGATATTTTTAAATTTTTTAAAATTATTTCTACTCACTAAAGATAAAATTATGTAAATTGATAAATCTTTTACACATTTATTTATTTATTTACTTTACTAAATTAATTTTGGGTAAATTACACTGACATCCCCTGAGGTTCATATTTATTACAATTCCCCCTCATCTTTTGAAAATTGAATCTCCTTCCCTGAGGTTTAAAATTTTATTACAATTTTTTCCCTCAGCAATTTAATTTTTTTAAATACCAATTTTGCCCTCACTGGGTAAATTACATTGACACCCCTCACATTTTAGAAATTACAATCCCCTTCCTAAGGTTTAAAGTAGCATTACCAATTGCCCCCTTGGTTAGTTTTAGTTGGAAAAACAGTTCATTGAAAAAAAAATTAATTAGAAAAAAATTTATTTGAAAAAAAAAATAATTGAAAAAAAATTTAGTAAAATTTTTAAATTTCTGTTTAAAAACTAAAGTAAACACATTTTTTGAATTTACGTTTTTTTCTCAAATTTACAAACTGAGATAACCATTTATAAATCAAAAAAAATTATCAAATAAGTGTTTATGACAGCTTTTAAAATTTTTGTAAATATAACTTAAAAACTGAAAACGAAATGGTTACCAAACAGGTTTCAGATGGTAAAAATGTCGTAAAATTAATAAATAATTAAATAAGTTACCAACGTAAGAAATGACTTATCAAAAGATTCTTAGGCTATGTATGATTTGATCTTTAGAAATTTTTTAAAAAAAATAAAAATTAATTTGGTTAAGAAATAAAAAATAAAAAATAATTATCATTTTTATATAATTTTTATCTTTCAAGTGGTTAGATTTAATTTTTTAGGAAAATTTTTTATCTTTCGAGTGGTTAGATATAATTTTTTGGAAATTAAATTGAAACAACCATACGTATGTATATAACCTGCCTAAAAGTTAAAATGATAATTACTTTTTACCCTTGATTGATAATTATTTTTTATTTTTTATTTCTTAACCAAATTAATTTTTAATTTAAAAAAATTCTAAAAACTGCCTAGGAATCTTGTGACAAGTCATTTCTTACGTTGCTAACTTATTTAATTATTTGTTAATTTTACGACATTTTTACCATCTGAGACCTGTTTGGTAACTATTTCATTTTCAGTTTTCAATTTATATTTACAAAAATTTTAAAAACTGTCATAAAAAATTTGTTTGATAATTTTTTTGCTTTATAAATTTTTGTCTCAATTTGTAAATTTGAAAAAAAAATATAAATTCAAAAAATGAGTTTACGTTAGTTTTTAAACAGAAATTTAAAAATTTTACTAACAAATTTTTTTCAATTAATTTTTTTTTCAAATAATTTTTTTTCCAATTAATTTTTTTTTTCAATTAATTTTTTTTTCCAACTAATACTAACCGAGGGGCCAATTGGTAATGCTACATTAAACCTTAGGGAGAGGATTGTAATTTCTAAAATGTGAGGGGTGTCAATGTAATTTACCCAGTGAGAACAAAATTGATATTTAAAAAAATTAAATTGCTAAGGAGGAAATCTGTAATGAAACTTTAAACCTCAGGAGGATAGATGTAATTTCCAAAAGGTGAGGGGGGACCTGTAATAAATATAAATCTCAGAGGGTGTCAATGTAATTTACCCATTAATTTTTCTTATGTATTTAAATGATGATTGTTTAATGGGTGGTTATTTTTAATTTCATTAAATTAGTTTCTATTTTTTTTAAAACCAAATATGGTAACAACTTTGATATTACTATTAAACCAATCAATTAAACCAAAAAATCTAAAACTAAAAACATATCATATATTAAATATATCAATTACATATTAAAAGCCTAACAATCACCCATTGCATGATCATCATCTAAATACATAATAAATATTAATTTGATAAAATTAACAAAAAAATAAATGTATAAAAGATTTATTAATCTTACATAATTTTATCTTTAGTTGGTAGAAATAATTTTTAAAAATTCAAAAATATTTACTTGACATTTATTTTTGTCAAATTCTTTTATATTTTATCAAATTGAAGATTTTACCCTTAAAATTAGGCAATGATATCTTTAATTGTCCTTATTTGAAACAAGATTTAAAATTCAGGATTAAATATATCACAATTAAAAAGTTAAAAATCAAAATAACACAAGACCTAAACTATAGAAGACTATTAATATAATTCACCCTACTTTATATTTCCTTCTTACCGTGCTAATAATTTCAAGCAATTATTTACTACCAGTTACATCATTCGCATATAGACATTGAAGTTATATTTACTTCTTACCGTGCAAATAATTTCAAGCAATTATTTACTACTAGTTACATCATTCGCATATAGACATTGAAGTTGGTGGTTGTGGTGGTGGTTGTTGTTGTTGTATTTGTTTTTCTTTTACAGAAACTATTGATTGAAGAAAAACAGAGACGAAGAGCCAAACCCCCCTTTTATCGATGGAATGGAAATTATGATGATGATGAGCTACATTATTATTATTATCCTTATTGGCAAATATAGAGATTGAAGAAGTTGGTGGTGTTGGCTATGGCTTTAGAGACTAATTGAAGAAAAACATACAACAGCGAACGAAGATAGAGCAGCCCAAACTGACGCGAGAAAGATCACAATATCATTCTTCGCTTTGATTGTTCATGTGCATACTGCAATGTCCTCTTTGATTGTTTGTGTTTCTCTCAATGAAATTGATATTTTTTTTTTCGAAATTCGTTCTGAATGATAGTGGATTAAACGTCCGTTTGGGAATTGATTTGATTTTTTTTTTTTTTTTGACTTTTTGTAAAATGACGTATAAAAAAAAAAAATTACCTTTTTAAAAAAAAAATACTATTTTTGCTAAAACACTACATGTCAAACAGCGCCTCATTCAAGAAAGTCGGATGAACTTGGCATTTTAATAAAAAGCGATGGCAAATGCTAATAAGTGTTACATGGATATTATTTAATCAATAATATTGTACTTATCATATTTATATATCACTTTTAATAAATCACCTCATGTATACAGTTAACTCATGATTGTATAATGGGTTTTGTCACTTATATTTATCTCAAAGAAAAATGTTTGGGGGCCCTAATTCTGTGGCTCAAATGGCCAAAACGACGTCGTTTTGGCCATTTTGATGTTGTTTTGTACTCAAAACGACGTCGTTTTGACTATTTGAGCCACATTTGAGCCACAGAATTTGGGCCCTCTACCATTGCTCTATCTCAAATGATATGATAACCCATGAAGTGAATATGTTTTGAAAATATATAAAAAAAATAAATTAAAAAAATAAATTTTTTCAATAAAAATATATTAAATTTAATAAAAAAAAATCTTATATTTATTAAACATCTTATTTTTTTTACTTATGCACTTGTTAGAAAAGACCAAATACGATATAAGGGAATCAATGGACTTGTGACCAACCAGATTGAACTTAAAATTAGATAATTTAGAAAAGTCAAAAAATCATATGCGTGCGGCAACGGGTAGGGGTGTAAATTTGGTTTGGTCCGACCTATGTCGGGCCTCGCGGGCTTTCGCCAAAATTTAGGCCAGATCGGGCCGGCCCATAAGCCAGAAAATTAGGCCTAGGTCCAAGCTCAGGCTCAGGGGTATTCAAGCCTTGGACGAGCCGGTGAGCTGGGCCTGGGCCTAGGCTCGGGGGCGGGCCTAAACAAAATTTTTTATTTTTTTATATTTATTTTTCCTACCAAAATTGTATTATTTTCCACTATAAAAAAATACTGGGTCTCGGACGGGCTAAGTCCCGGACCAAACCTTGAGTGGGCCTTAAGTCGGCTGATAGGCCAGGCCCACAGGTCTGGCTAAGTGAGCCAGGCCGAACATCAAAATGATGGCCCAGGCCTTAGCCTAGGGTCTCGGGCTTGGTTTGGGCCCAGGCCCACCCCAAGTTACATAAGATTTCGGGCCACGGGTCATTTTACACTCCTAGTAAGGGGGCATGAATCGGCCTAATTGTGCCCAATAATAGTTATATATTGAAAGAAAATAAAGTTTTTTTAATTTTATTTTAAATAAACCACATTTATGCCCCCAAGAGGTATTAAAATTAGGGCCTTATAATGTGTGATTTTCGGGAAATCCTTACAGGTGCATAGCTTATGCACTGTACAACAAAAATGTATAATTTTATTATAAAATTTTATAATATTAACTATAAAATATGCCATCTCATTACAAATTAAAGTAATAAAATATTTAAAATTTTATAATTGGTGTTACAAAGTTTATGGTTGGTTACAACATTTTTTTTTAATGTTAATTTATAGCGAGATTATACATTTTGTAATTGATATTATAAAATTTTATAATAAAATTACATATTTTATAATAAAGTGTATATAATATGTACCCTTAAATGCGCATCATAGCATTTCCCCTGATTTTGAAGTACATGTATGTTAAATAGATTCATATGCTTTTAACTTATCCTTTATCATTTTTCAAAATCCACCTATAAATCGTAACATTTAGGCAATTAATTCACAAAATAATTATTATTTATAACGGTTACTTAATTTTCAGATTACCTTTTTCCTTTTATTTATTTATTTATTTTTAGGATAAATTATACAAATAATTTCTGAAGTTTACACACCATGTCAACTTGGTCAATGTTATTTTAATTTGCTCGATTTTATTTCTTAATTTAACGGATTATGTCATTTTAGTCCAATAAATAACGATTATTAAGTTTGGTAGACGAAAAGTTAAACTATATGTCAATTTGGTTTATATAGTTTACACAATATGTCAATTTGGTTCCTATCAAAATCGAGCAAATTAAAACAATGAGGACCAAATTAACACATTGTAAAAACTATAGAGACCAAATTGACACATTGTGTAGACTTTCCGACCACTAAACTGAACAATCGTTATTTATTGGACTAAAATGATACAGTTTGTTAAATTAAGGGACAAAATCGAACAAATTAAAACAATATAGACCAAATTGACACATCGTATACATTACAGGGATCATTTGTATAATTTACTCTCGTTTTTTTTTTTTTTTTAAATTTTAACCAAAAGCTTAGTGCCATGAGAATGGTTTCCCATCCAATAGTTGAACAATCAAAACCATTACTTTTGGCTTCAATTTCTTTGACTTTTAAGTATTTAAAAAAAAAAAAGAAAAAAAAGAAAAGAAACTCCCACAACATTTGGCTTCGATGGCTTTGACTAATAAGTATTTTATAGGGAAAAAAAAAACAAAAACTCCAACTGGTCAAAAAGGGAAAGGGTCGTAGGAAGGATGAAGAATTACAAAGGAGGAGTTGGGGGACATTCATAATTCCCAATTGTTTAGATTCAAATGTAGTGCCAAATATCAATCCGACCAAATTGATTGATTGCCACAATTGCAATGTAAAGAGTGATTCGGTTGGTTTGTCGAAGAGAAAATTGCTAGTGTCTGCCAATCAAATTTTATGGATAATTTACAATTGGATCACCCCCAAATCAAGTCAAGTCAACCACTATAGGTTGATGATGGGATGTGATGAAATAGTTCAGTTCCGTCATCATGGGATTATCTTTTTTGTTTAAGATAACTGCTCTCGAGTGGGTGATTCTCAGTTTGAGTTACGGACTCAGCTTTATTTGGAAGGTATGATTTATTAATTTTTATGTAAATTATTTATAAAACAGTAAATTTATCTATTAATTGTAAGTATGTAATATAAAGACATTTGATTTCATAAAAATAAATGGTATGTTTTTTAAATTATATATATCCTCTATTTCATTTTAATACAAATGTGATGAAATTATATAATTATAATTATCGAATCAATTTGATTATTTAAAACATAAACTGATCGAATTATTAATGTAGGCGCAATGATCTAAACTAATGGATTGGAAACTATATATATACATACATAGGGAGATTTATTAGTAGAAGTAGATTAGAAAAGAAGAAACTACGTGGTGCAATAATAAAACTCAAATTCGAGCAATATGTTGGATAAGTGAGCGTCTTATCTTAACATGTGAACCCATTGGTTTTTCCGTCATGGATTGAAGAGGAAAAAAAAAAAAAAAGGAACAATTCAGACGTCTTTCAGAAGTTAATCATGGCATGTTAAGAAAGAATGGGCCTAAGCCCAGACCCGTCATAAATGGACTAAACTTAAAAGCCCAGGACTTTCAAAACTGTGGCCTTATTCATCTTGGGTCAATATCATTTAAATAAGGGAAAATTATCAAAAAATCCTATTTTAAATTTTTTTATACCAATCAATCCATGTTTTTTATTTTTATTTTATTAAATCCTAAAGTTTACACTTTTAGATCTGGAGGTCCTATTTTTAGTTTTATTATATACTTTTTTGACCATTTTACCCTTATATATATAGCTGCTTGTTTGAATATGATTTTTGAGAAGTCAGTGATCTGCGTTTTGATTCCGGATTCTTTGCAATTTCTGATTTCTCTTTGCCATTTTCGATTTTTGATTTGGTAGTTTCTGAAGCTATAGATTGGGCGCGATTTTGCGATTATTGAAGCTCTAGGTTTTGCGCGATTCACAATTTCTGGTTTGTCTTTGCGATTTTCGATTTGCAATTTTGTCTGGTTTTCAGTCGATATTCTGGAGAAGGTTAGTTTTTGTTTGAGATTGGTGTTGTGATTTGTTCTATTCTTCATTGTTGTTCGTCATCAATTTTGTTCTTCATTGTTCTGTTCTGTCATTCTTCTTCGTTTATCATCAATTTTGTTCTTCGTTATTCTTCATCGTTTATCATCAATTGATTACGGTGATGTTTATATCATGCGATTAGTGATTGATTCGTTGTTGTGATGAAATCATTGTGTTCATGTGAAATTTTGAATGATGAAGTTTTGTTGCATCAGTGTTTGAACAAACTGTTGTTAAGCATTTAGTGAACTGGAAGTTCACACTATCAGTATATGAATTTTATAATTAAAATTGTATGTATGTGTGTATACTGTGAGCTTAAAATTTGTTGTATGTGGTGAATATTTGAACTATTTAAAAATCCTGATACATTTCATTGTGTTAGCAAATCTTTACGCATATGAATGTGATTGAATATTCAAATTATTTTATGTACTATTGATGATTTTGCAGTGTGATACGAGACAAATAGATTTTTTCATGTTGTTATTGTGCTGCTATGGGTCAAACATGTTTGTGATAAATGTGGTACAATCATTTTCCTTTGACAAGTTAGTGAAATGTGTGTGCAACAAATGGTGTGATTTGTCTGTTGATTCAATCACTATATTTTATCGACTGCCGGGGTATACAAATTGTCATTTCAATAACAATGAGGAATTGCAAAACATGTTATTGCTTGGTAAATCAATTGGAGTTGAACGAATTGATGTTGTTGTTGAGCAAAAAATGGGCACTGATAGACATAGTAGTTTAGCAAATTCATGCATTGAAGATGATGATCAAACAAATTTGCTTCGTAGATATTGTGCACACAGTGAGAAGGTTTTGTTGTCTTCAATTTGGGCAAATGATATTACACATGTTGGTCAATGTTTCACAGGAGGAACATTTGAGTTTCGTACTGTTTTATGCAAATATGCAGTGCAATATGGGTTTAAATTCAAATATTTGAAGAATGATTCACAACGAATTACTGCTGTATGCTCACATAGAGATGATAGGGGATGTTTGTGGTCTGTGCATGGTAGAGTCCAAAGAGCAAACCAATTTTTCTACCTTAAGAGATAGACTAAGATACATAGTTGTGGTGCTGATGTTCGTACTTCAAAAAATCCAAGGCTCAGCTCTGATTTGCTGTCAAATGTTGTATCTGAGCGTGTTAGGGACAGACCACTAACGCGCCCCACTGATGTGGCATATACTTTCAAGGCAGACTATGGACTTGATATCAGCTACCATGTAGCATGGTCAGGTGTTGAGAAAGTGAGAGAGGCTATGCATGGTGATTACTTAACATCGTTTGACCAACTGAGATAGTATGGCGATGCTGTTCAGCATTATAATCCTGGAAGTCATATCAATATTGATTATGATTTGAAGACTAGTCTGTTTAAATGGTTTTTTGTAGCATTTGCTGCGTGTATAAATGGCTTCAAATATTGTCGCCCTTTGCTTTTTCTTGATGGAACATTTCTAAAAGGAATATACAAAGGGCAGTTGCTTGCAGCGACAGCTAAAGACGGTAACCAAGGTTTGTTTAGTTTTTTGATGTGAAGTGTTACATTTGTATACTTTTTGTGTGTGAGTTGTGACTGTTAACATTGGTTTTGTTTTTAGGATTGTTTTCAGTGGCCTTTGCAATTGTTGATTCGGAGAGTGAATCGAATTGGTCATGGTTTCTATATGAACTGTCAAAAGTAATTGCTGATGATAGACGCATGGCATTTGCATCCGATCGTAATCTAGGGCTTTTGGAAGCAATGCCAAAGGCATTCCCATCAGCATATCATTGATAGTGTTTACAACACCTAAAGAATAATTTTAGGGACAAGTTGAAGGGTATGGAGAATGGTTTCAAGGAACACTTAATACGGAAGTTGGGTGATTGTGCATATGAACCTACTGTGACAGGTTTTCATGCATTACTAGAAGAGTTAAAGAGTGAGGGGAAGCAACGAGCATATAACTTCTTGTCAGGGTTAGAACTAGAACATTTGGCAAATGCTTACTTTAGGTAAAGTGTGTACAATTGTGTGTTTCATGGAATATAATGATGGTTATATGTACATTGTTTATATTTTTGTGTTGTTATAACAATGTGAATTGTTACGTATGGTATTAAATTGTGACAATTTTTGATGTTATGTGTTAGGGGACAACGATATGGCGAGATGACATCCAATGTTGTTGAATCATTCAACAATTGGATTAAAGAAGCACAGAATCTTCCAATAACAAAATTGGTTGATGCTATCCGGAATCAAATAATGTGTCAAATGTCAGAGCGAAGGGATATTGCAAACAAGTGAAATGTAATTATTTGCCCTACCTTTGAGACTAACCTCCAAGATTCATTCAATTCTAGTAGGTCATGGAATGTGAGTAAAACTAATGATGATGTGTTCGAGGTGCATTCGTTTCCATCAGTTATGGTTGATGTTGGACGCTGTGTTTGTTCTTGCTACCAGTGGCAAGTAAATGGATTTCCTTATGAACATGCTGTTGTGGCTATCCAAAGGAGTGTATATGATTTTAATGATTGTGTTGAAAAATATTTTCATGTAGAGAATTATAGGGAAGCATATGCAGCGGCTATTTTTCCAATACCATCTGTGGAGAAACCAGATTTTTGCTCTAGCGATTTCATCATATTACCTCCAATTGTAAAACAGCCAGCTGGTAGGCCGAGAAAGAGTAGAATACCATCTCGATAGGAAAAAGTAAGTCAAATCAGGTGTGGCAGATGTGGAAAAATAGGCAGGCACAATCAGAAGTCGTGTAAAGAACCAATACAGAGTTATATTGGTTGATGTGTTGGTGGACATTGTGAATTTCACATTCAGTTTTGAACATTTACAGTGTTTTTTTTTTTTTTTTAGTTAAATAAGATACCATTGTGAATGTTACATACATTTGCATTGGATACACATTTTATTAGTTGATACATTGGTGTACTTGTTTTGTATTTCGATATAATTTTTGAATAATTCTATGCAATTTGTCATTTTGTAGTTTTTTTTTTTTCATTTTGTATATTTATGAAATAGTTTGTTTATCAATTTTATCAAAACAAAATATTATCTTGTTACATATATACACAATATGTGTTCATGGATGGAATATGATATATGTTTTTGAACAGATTTGAGGTGTGGTAGATGAAAAAAGATGGGCAGCCACAATTAAAGTTGTTAAAGATCAAATAATAGAGTTCATGTGAATATTATGTTGAGTTGTGAGTATTGGTTCATGTGTTGGATATCGTTGTGAATATTATGTTGATTTGTGAGTATTTATAGAGCAGAATTTGTTTTAGATAAATAACATAGTGTTGTGAATGTTACATACATTTGCATTAGAAAACAATTTAGTAGTTCATGTATGAGTGTACTTGTTGGTTAGGGATGACAATTTAAACCCGGTCCGACGGGGACCCGATCCCTCGACGCCAATGAGAATGGTTTTTCCCCAAAAAATACCCCCGTGGGGACGGGGATGGTATTCAAAATTAAAACCCCGTGTAGTTTCAGGCCGGGGACGGTGATCAGTGTTCAAGCCCCGGCCCATCCCCGTCCCCGTCCCCGTCCCCGGCCTCGAATTTTCCCCGAAGCAAAATTACTATTTTGCCCCTCTTTCTATATATATATATAAATCAAAACTTTCACTTACATACACAAAGGTACGCACGGTTGAACCTCACACACATACACTCATCATCAAAGCCTCTCATCTCTCTCGGTCTCCCTCTCTCCATCTCCCACCGCCGATGTCCATCCTCCCACAACTCCACCGCCGATCTCCCTCTCTCCCACAGCCACCATCACTGACCAAGCTTCGCCAATCCGCCACCATCACTGACCAAGCTTCACTGATCTGGCAGTGACACATTCACCTTAGATCTAGAATATTCTCTCTCTCTCTCTCTCTCTCTCTCTTTCGATTTGTTATATATATATTATATTTGAGCATGAATGTAGCAACAGATCTGTTAGATCTGGTTTATTTATTTATTTTATGTTGTTGTTGATGATGATGATGATGATGAAGAACAGATCTGTTAGATCTGATTTATTTATTTATTTATTATATTTGAGCTCATCAGATCCCCGTTAAGGAACTGTTTTTTTTTTTTGAACTGATTTGAGCTCAAACTTTGAATCTGATGTTGAATCTGATGTTGTTGTTGCATCTGATTTTTTTTTCTTTTGGTCAGGGACTTTTCGGGGTCGGGGAAACCCGATCCCCGTTAAGGGGCGGGGGCGGGGATAGTTATGAGCTCCCCGTCGGGGTCGGGACCGGGGACGGGGGGAGTTTCCACCATCGGGGATCGGGGACGGGGAGAGTGATCCTCGGCCCCACCCCGCCCCACCCCGTTGCCATTCCTATTGTTGGTGCAAGCTTGTTAATGTGAATTTTCATATTTTGATACAATTTGTTAATAAAAAGTTGATTTGTTCTATGAAATTTGTAATTTTGTAGTTTCTTTACATTTTTTTTTGAAATAGTTTGTTTTGATTTTTTGCAAAATAAAATGTAGAAAAGTTACATATATCCCCAATATGTGTTGACAGGGTGAGCATATGATATACATATGTAAACTTTCACATTGTGTTATGCTTAACAAACACATATAATGACTAATAATACTCATACACCATGAATAAGACCAAGAAAGAACATTGATATTAAAAGTACATTTCTTGGTAGACAAAATGTATATAGCTATTCATATTAACATTTTTGTGGAATTATTGTTTACTAACTAACAATACCCAAGTTCACATGTTAGTGAGTGATATATTATATACAAAACATATTGTACTTGGACAAAAGCTGATGTTAACATTGTTTTATCAATACATCAAAAGAAAATGGTAGGGTGTGAAAATATGAAGTTTAGTTTTGAGATGCATCCTCGTTGGTGTCAACAACAAAACTTGGATGACTTGTTCTTTCAGGATCATTCAGGAATACTTCAACTAACAGAGCTCTCATAGCAAGCCAAGCTTCCTTGTCCAGCACAGGTTCAATTGGTTCATGAAGGGCATGCTACCTCATTATGTAGCAAAGTGCTACTCCGCAATTAAGACTGCAGGAGAAAAAAAAAAAGAAAAAAAAAGAAAGAATCAATATTTTGTTATATTCACATTGGTTGTAGCTACTATGTCAATGAGAATATTAATTGTAAATACTCACGAATTTGGATCTTGTTGAGGGCATGCATCAACTGATTGCAATGGCTTAACATAATCTGAGGGTGTTAATGTATTTGCCATATCTGATGTGAAGAGCAATTTTTGAATTTGTGGTTCAATATATGTTTTTTGTGATTGTGAATATGATTAGATGTGTAGAATAGATAATATTTTAACTACGTTGATATGTAACTCAACATGTACATTTTTTCATATTATTGAATGAAATATTGAAATTATCACTATGTTTGCTTGAGCTAGGTGTATGTCTTCAAAACCATCTCTGGGCCTCATTGAATTGTAGTGCTTCCACACTCTATCATCCATGTTGCTCACTACTATGGTCCAATGATACTTAAAGTGGAGTAGAAAGTGCAGATATCGGTACTGATTTGCTTGCTTGATGTGAGGATCAATGAATTTGGTTTGTAGTTCTGCTTTTTCATCTTTAAGCATGCTTTGTAAACATTGACAACACTTTGTGAGTAATGAGTTTTCTAAATAAGGGATCAAACTTGTTTTTAATTCAGGATCAAAAAAATAAAATAACAAATTATGCCAGACACAAGCTGTTGAAAAAGAATGATTTGTCAAATTGTTGTGAATCTGTCATCATTGATTCTTGCTTTCTTCTTAAAATTTTTGCATATGCATCTATGACCTGTATATATTCAATATTTATGATGTGAATGTTAATATATATAACCTTTAATGCACAATGTACAAAGCACCATATATTGTTTGTTATGGACTTGTCTTGAATTATTGACTCAAGATCGTCATAGAAAACATAAGTCTCCTTGGTGGTTCCTCGCCAAACAGTTAACCTACATTTAGAGTTTAGATATAATAAGACAAGGATGGTATGTAAAGACATAGAAGTTGTTTGAAATATGCTTACCCGTAACCTCCATTTTTATGCATATTCCTTATCTTTTGCTTGTCCTGTTCAGATATAATCTTCCAAACCTCATATTTGTTGGACAGCCTAAGCTTATTATGCTTAGGACGCTTAAAGTCTCGAAGCTTGTGCAAATAGCCTTCAAAAGCTGGATCTACAATTTCATATTGCTTCTCAATGTCATTTTGTTCCAAATTTTCCAACTTCCTTTTCTGTTTGTCTCCCTTTTTGTCATGATATTCAAAATCAGGCAACTTCAATTCTTTCCTTTTTTTGATTTTGAGGCACTTCACCAAAGATGTAGGAGTTTTTTGGGTCTTCTTCTTCAAATTTTGCTTCAGTTCCACATCCAAAGTCTCCTAGTTTATTTGTTGTGTGACAACATGTACTGCATCATCATCAATTTTATCTTCTAGCATAGTTTTCTCAAGTTGAAGTATAGTCTTCTCAATTTGGAGGTCAATTATGGAGTTGTTTTGCCTTTCTATCTCTGCATTCTTATTATCAATTGTATGTTTGACAGTGGACAACTCATTCTGAACTGTTGGATTCTCCTTTTGGTTACATATTAATGTTTCCAACTCCAAGATGATTTTGTCTTTCATATCATTTGCTGCCTGCAAATTCTGGTTCTCAATTTGTAGTTTCTCGTTGAGGTCTAATGCTTTTTGATGGTTAGCAACCATTTTCTTTATAATGTTGTCCTGAGCAACCTTTGACACAATGACTTGATGCACCCCATGTGCATGTAGATATGCAAGAGTCTCTGCACCTTCCTCAATATTGGCTTCATCATGTTCATTGCTCTGAAATTCTGCTTCATTGTCAAACTCTGTATCAAATGCCTCATCAATGTCATCCTCTTGTATGCTCATGTCCATTTCTTCCTCAATTTTGACTTCATGATGAATAATACTCTCAGGTGTATCTTTTTGATTCTCCTCATCCCGAATTATTGTTTGCGCCAATAGTGTGCTCTTATAGTCTATCAGTATGAGTTTCTCTATATAAACCTGGTAATAGAGATTACTGTTAGTTTTAGTATAATAAATAATATTATTCACATTGGATAATGTTGGTATCTAACCTCATCATCATTAATTGACGAGAAAGATAAATTCTTCACATTCTTGTGAAGTTTTGTTAGATTCTATTTGAGAAATTGAGGTGCTGCATTTTGCAAAATTGGTTCCACTATTTTGGTACGCTCACACAGCCAATACTACATAAAATGTAACAAATTGTCAACTATATGATTGAACATTTTCAATGTAAGATGAAAATTAGACTACAAACATTCTCAATGGGAAGACTTATACTTCAACTATGAATGTCAAAACAAAACCTTGACAATGTGACTCAAGATAATCAATGTAATATGGAAAACAAACTTCAAACATTCACAATTTGAAGATTCATACTTCAAACACAAATGTTAGTAATATGACAATTCACTCAATGCAATCAATGAGATGTCAAAACAAATTTCAGATACTAACAATGGTGTTTTGAGTCTATTGGAATATCAACAATATGGCTCAACATAATCAATGTGACAATGAAACTAGATTCCAATCATTTACAATGTGAAGATTCACACTTGGAACACAAATGTCAACAATGGAATATCAATAATGAGATTCAACATAATCAATGTAACATGGATAACAAACTCTAAACATTCACAATGAGAAGATTCATACTTCAAACACAAATGTCAACAATGGAATCTTGATAATGTGACCATTCACCCAACATAATCAATGTGATGTGAATATTGAAATATGAAGTATATGATTAACATTTTCAATGTAAGATGAAAATTAAACTCCAAACATTCACAATGAGAAGACTTATACTTCAAACATGAATGTCAAAACAAAATCTTGTCAATGTGACTCAACATAATCAGTTAATATGCATGTCAAAAAAAAATTATGATTATAAACTAATGTGAATGTATTGTTTCAGACGTACACATTAATAGTTATGTGAGTGAATGTAGTATTACATACCATTAAAGCTATAACACAACCAATCACTTGTTCTGGACGTTGATGATGAAGTTCAATGGAATTCATTAATGTGGACTTGATGGTTTTTACCCAATCATATTCCCTCATCTTGTTCAAATGCTTCATGTGTTGATAGTGTGCCCATCCAATTATCTCACCAGTTGTGGAATAAAAGAGCTTTAAACAAGCATACAAACTTATGATACAGGGTTGTATGTCTCTATGATCTTTGCTATCACATCGTCATATTTCATGAATGATGATAGTTCAATTTTTGTGTTTATCAGTGCATCAAACATCATCCAAAATGGAGTTCTCTTTAAACATTTCAGCTGCCCATCAGTGAACTTCGTTGTTGACATTAACTTTACCAAGCCAGTCATGTTTGAACGGTAATTCACTTTGTTCATATCGACATTGGGTTTCACATCAGCTGGAGCTGTCTCTTCCTCATGGGTTTTTTTTTTTTTTTTTTTGTCTTTGGTGTTGATATAAGATCTGTCAACAAAATGTTAAACAAAAATAGTGACAAGACATTAAGAGGAATGAGTAATTAACAGTGCTATTAAAATGAATATTGATGAGGACCAAATTTCATAACATCACTCATAGATAATATGTAAAAAATTAGAGAATATGACAGCATCTAAAAATGTGAACATTCATACTTGAAACACAAAATGTCAACCATGGATTATCGATAATGTGACTCGACATGATCAATGTAACATGCATAACAAACTCCAAACATTCACAATGAGAAGATTCATGCTTCAAACACGAATGTCAATAATGAAATCTTGACAATGTGACCATTCACTCAACATAATCAATGTGACGTGAAAATTAGACTCAAAATACTAACAATGAGAAAATTCCTACTCAAAAACAATTAGTACATTATTGTGAATGAAAAATATGAATATTAGAATATCAACTATATAATTGAACATTTTCAATGTAACGTGAAAATTAGACTCCAAACATTCACAATGTGAACATTCATACTTGAAACACAAAATGTCAACGATGGAATATCGATAATGTGACTCAACATAGTCAATGTAACAAACTCTAAACATTCACAATGAGAAGATTCATGCTTCAAACACGAATGTCAATAATGGAATCTTGACAATGTGACCATTCACTCAACATAATCAATGTGGCGTGAAAATTAGACTCAAAATACTAATAATGAGAAAATTCCTACTAAAAAACAATTAGCACATTATTGTGAATGAAAAATGTGAATATTGGAATATCAACTATATAATTGAACATTTTGAATGTAACATGAAAGTTAGACTCCAAACATTCACAATGTGAACATTCATACTTGAAACACAAAATGTCAACGATGAAATATCGATAATGTGACTCAACATAATCAATGTAACATGCATAACAAACTCTAAATATTCACAATGAGAAGATTCATGCTTCAAACACGAATGTCAATAATGGAATCTTAACAATGTGAACATTCACTCAACATAAGCAATGTGGCGTGAAAAATAGACTCAAAATACTAACAATGAGAAAATTTGTACTAAAAAACAATTAGCACATTATTTTGAATAAAAATGTGAATATTGGAATATCAACTATGTGATTGAACATTTTCAATGTAATATGAAAATTAGACTCCAAACATTTACAATGTGAACATTCATACTTGAAACACAAAATGTCAACGATGGAATATCGATAACGTGACTCAACATAATCAATGTAACATGCATAATAAACTCTAAACATTCACAATGAGAAGATTCATGCTTCAAACACGAATGTCAACAATGGAATCTTGATAATGTGACGATTCACTCAACATAATCAACGTGGCGTGAAAATTAGACTCAAAATACTAACAATGAGAAAATTCCTACTAAAAAACAATTAGCACATTATTGTGAATGAAAAATGTGAATATTGGAATATCAACTATATAATTGAACATTTTCAATGTAACGTGAAAATTAGACTCCAAATATTCACAATATGAACATTCATACTTGAAACACAAAATATCAACGATGGAATATCACTAATGTGACTCAACATAATCAATGTAAAATGGATAACAAACTCTAAGCATTCACAATGAGAAGATTCATGCATCAAACACGAATGTCAATAATGGAATCTTAACAATGTGACCATTCACTCAAATCAATGTAACATGCATAACAAACTCTAAACATTCACAATGAGAAGATTCATGTTTCAAACACGAATGCCAATAATGAAATCTTAACAATGTAACCATCCACTCAACATAAGTAATGTGGCGTAAAAAATAGACTCAAAATACTAAAAATGAGAAAATTTGTACTAAAAAACAATTAGCACATTATTTTGAATAAAAATGTGAATATTGGAATATCAACTATGTGATTGAATATTTTCAATGTAATATGAAAATTAGACTTGAAACATTACAATGTGAACATTCATACTTGAAACACAAAATGTCAACCATGGAATATCGCTAATGTGATGTGACATAATCAATGTAACATGGATAACAAACTCTAAACATTCATAATGAGAAGATTCATGCTTCAAACACGAATGTCAATAATTGAATCTTGACAATGTGACCATTCACTCAACATAATCAATGTGACGTGAAAAATAGACTCAAAATACTAGCAATGAGAAAATTCCTACTAAAAAATAATTAGCACATTATTGTGAATGAAAAATGTGAATATTGGAATATCAACTATATAATTGAACATTTTCAATGTAACGTGAAAATTAGACTCCAAATATTCACAATGTGAATATTCATACTTGAAACACAAAATGTCAACGATGGAATATCGATAATGTGACTCAACATAATTAATGTAACATGCATAACAAACTCTAAACATTCACAATGAGAAGATTCATGTTTCAAACACGAATGTCAATAATGGAATCTTAATAATGTGAACATTCACTCAACATAAGCAATGTGGAGTGAAAAATAGACTCGAAATACTAACAATGAGAAAATTTGTACTAAAAAACAATTAGCACATTATTTTGAATAAAAATGTGAATATTGGAATATCAACTATATGATTGAACATTTTCAATGTAATATGAAAATTAGACTCGAAACATTCACAATGTGAACATTCATACTTGAAACACAAAATGTTAACCATGGAATATCGATAATATGACTCGACATAATCAATGTAAAATGGATAACAAACTCTAAACATTCACAATGAGAAGATTCATGCTTCAAACACGAATGTCAATAATGGAATCTTAACAATGTGAACATTCACTCAATAGAATCAATGTGACGTGAAAATTAGACTCAAAATACTAACAATGAGAAAATTCCTACTAAAAAACAATTAGTACATTATTGTGAATGAAAAATGTGAATATTGGAATATCAACTATATAATTGAACATTTTCAATGTAACATGAAAATTAGACTCCAAACATTCACAATGGGAAGACTTATACTTCAATCATGAATGTCAAATGAAAACCTTGACAATGTGAGTCAACATAATTAATGTAACATGGATAACAAACTTCAAATATTCACAATGAGAAGATTCATATTTCAAACAAAAATGTTAGCAATGTGACAATTCACTCAACATAATCAATAAAATGTTAAAACAAATTCCAAATACTAACAATGGTGTTTTGAGTCTATTGTAATCTCAACAATATGACTCAACATAATTGTTCTAGCAATGGAAATAAACTCCAATCATTTACAATGTCAACATTCATACTTGAAACACAAAATGTTAACGATGGAAAACAGAATTTCAAACATTCACAATGAGAAACAGAGCATTCATAAACATTCCTTGTTGAGTCCCTAAACACTAAAGCTGAAAAACAGAGCATTCATAAATGTGACATGAAAAACAAAGCATTCATAAACAAGAAAATTATAATTTGTAATTTTCAAAGGCTAAATGTCGAATCAATAAACATTAAACATTAAACATTGAAATGTGAATATTCAGATTTTAATGAAAGAATATGAACTAGTGGATTTAATGCTAGAAAATAGTATAAAATTGAAGAAAACAACTTACTTTTGTTCACCATTGTAGATATCAATTGGAGTGAGGATCGTAGTTGCCAGAATGAACAGTTATCGGCAATCTTAGTTGCCAGAATGGATTGTTCTTGGCAATCAATGTTGCCGAAATGAACAGTACTTCGTGGTTTTTGTTGCCGGAATGAACAAGACTTGCCAATCGTAAGGTTTTGGTCGAACAAGAAGGAGTTCAACGTTAGGGTTCTGATTTGGTGAAAAACAAAATTGTAGAGTTGAAAGAAAAAAGGCACCTATGATCTGATATGAACATAAGGGTAATATCGTCTTTTTACCTAGGACAGAACTAAGTGGAATATTAAAATAAATTTTGGACTAATTGGAACATAAGTAATTAAAGATGGATTTATGGAAAAGCTCCCATTTAAATAATAACGATAGCCGATCCTGTATAAAATAATTTCTTAGTTGGAAATACTTTCAAAAAGTTACCCAAAAAAAAATGTTTGACCAATTAAATTTTGAAGTGAAGCTCTATATTATAGTATATCTTGATTTCTAAAAACAAAGTGTATATATATATAAAGAAAAAAAGAAGAAGATAATCTAGAGTGGACAAAGAACTCATAACAATATTGAAAGGTGTATTACATTATTAACTCAACCTTACCATGAAAATAAACGTGTTGATTGCCTAACTAACTAAATGCCCAACTAATAAACGTGTTGATTACGGACAGTGCAAAATGTCCTAAATGCAACCATCAATTGAAGAATGTTGAACATCTGTTTCGGGACTGTACTTATTCCAGATTTGTCTGGAATGAATTAATGAAAAGCTATCAAAGTACTAGGGATAGGTTGAGACCCTTTAATGTTTGGCTTAAATCCAATTTACGAAATAGTATGGACGTGAGTCCAGATTGGGGTCTTATTTTTGCTATTACTATTTGGCAAATTTGGAAAGAAAGGAATGGAAAAGCTTTTTAGGATATTGATCCTTCTTGACAAAGAACTATTTTTCTAACTTTTAATTATGTTAATGAGATTAACCATGCTTTCTCCATTTCTTTGACTAATAATAGATTAACGGATGTTATGGTTAAATGGACTCCGCCACCTGCAGGTAAAGTCAAGCTCAACACTGATGGGTGTGCTCGGGGAGATCCAGCTGAAGGAGGCTTTGGAGGAGTATTTCGGGATGAAGAAGGCATCTGGCTATGTGGTTTTTTTGGCAAGTTTGAATCTTGTTATAACTTGAAGGCTGAGATGTGGGGTATCTACAGAGGGCTAACAATAGTGCTAAAGAAGGGTTTGCAAGAAGTTATCGTTGAGACTGACTCTATTTTAGCTGAAGAATTGCTCAACAAAGAGCCACTTGCTAATTGCCCTTTCAAAAGCATAGTGGAGGATTCCTAACACCTAATTCGTAGGTGTAACTGTTCTATTTCACATATCCTGCGATAGGGCAACAAGCGTACAGATATGTTAGCCAACATGGAAGCTGACTAGATGGAACCATTGGTGGTGGTAGAAGAACCACCTATTGCTGTTAAAAGCCAAATTGTGGTTGATATGGTGGGGATGGCAGATCGAAAAATCTAATCTCTGTCTACGTCTCCCTTTTGCTATTTCTTTTTTGTTCTTGTTTTATTTTTTGATGTATCCCCCCCTCAAAAAAAGGGGTGGTCAAATCAATGGTTGCTCTAGATTATAGTATACGCTAAATTATACTAACGATTTCTATAATTTGAGACATGTGTCACTTTGATATCTAACTTTTCAATTGTGACATATTTGACTATGAATTTTAAATCTTATTTCAAATAAGGACAATTGAAGATACCATTACTCAATTTCAAGGGCAAAATCGTCAATTTGAAAAAATATAAACTAATTTGATAAAAATAAATGCTAATTTTTTTTTTGAATTTTTAAAAATTATTTCTACCCATCAAAGATAAAATTATGTAAAATTGAAAAATCTTTTAAATATTTTTTTTTTTACCAAATTAATTTTTATTATGTGTTAGGGTGATAATCATGTAATGGATGGTTATTTTTATTTTCATTAAATTAGTTTATATTTTTCCAAAACTCAAATATGGAGACAATTTTGATATCATTATTAAATCAATCCATTAAATAAAAAAAATTCAAAACTAAAAACATTTCATATATTAAATATATCGATTGCATATTAAAAGCCGAACAACCACACATTGGTGTGTTTGGTAACGTTTACGTTTTCAGTTTATATTTACAAAAATTTTACAAACTGGTTTTTGTTTATTTTTTGTTTATTTTTAGAAAAACATAAACTATAAACGCGTTTGGTAATTGACAAATGTTTACAAAATTTAAAAAATATAAAAAAGAGTGAAAAATGACAAGTAGTGGCAAGTGGCGGTGAAAGACGGTGGTGGCAAGTGACGGCGAAAGACGGTAGGTGGTGGGTAGCTGGTGGTGGTGGTGGTGGTGGGGGGTGGTGGCGGGTGGGTGGGTGACGGTGGCGGGTGGTAGCGAATGGGTGGTGGTGGTGGTGGTGGCAGTGGCGGGTGGCGGGTGGTGGAAAGTGGTGACGGTGGGTGGTGGGTACCTGGTGGTGGGTGGTGGCGGGTGGGTGGGTGACGGTGGCGGGTGGTGGGTGGTAGCGAGTGGGTGGTGGTGGCGGCGGTGGCGGTGGCGGGTGGTGGTGGGTAAGTAGCGGGTGCTGGTAGTGGGTGGGTAGATGACAGTGGTGGGTGGTGGCGAGTGGGTGGTGGTGGTGGCGGTGGCGATGGCGGGTGGTAGGTGGTGGTAGCAGGTGGATGGCGGATGGCGGGTGATGGTGGGTGGTGGCGGGTGGGTGGTGGGTGGTGATGGTGGTTGAGTGGGTGACAATAGCGGGTGGTGGGTGGTAGCGATTGGGTAGTGGTGGTAGTGGCGGTGGTGGTAGTGGTGGCGGCGGGTGGTTGGTGGTGGTGGCAAATGGGTGGCGGATGGCGGGTGGTGGCGAGTGGTGGTGGTGGTGGGTGGGTGAGTGAGTGACGGTGGCGGGTGGTAGGTGGTAGCGAGTGGGTAGTGGTGGTGGTGGGTGGTGGTGGCGGGTGGGTGGTGGGTGATGGTGGTGGTGGTGGTGGTGGGGGCGGGTGGGTAGGTGGCAGGAGGCTGGTGGTGGTTGGTGGCTGGTGGCGGTAGGTGGTGGATGGTGGTGGCAGGTGGGTAGTGAGTGGTGATGGCAAGTAGGTGGCGGGTGGTGGATGGTAGTGGCGGGTGGTGGGTGGTGGATGGCAGGTGGGTGGTGGGTGGTAGTAGTGGTGGTGGCAAGCGGTGGGTGGTGGTGGCAAGTGGGTGGCAGGTGGGTGGTGGTGGCGGGTGGCGGGTGGTAGTGGTAGGTGGGTGGTGAGTGGTGGTGGCAGGTGGTGGTAGGGGGTGGGGGGTGGGTGGTAGTGGCGGAAGACGGTGGTGGAAAATGATGGTGGGCGGTGGCTAGTGTTGGGTGGTTAAAAAAAAAAAAACTGAAAACTCAAAATGGAAACACATTTTTTGTGTTTTCATTTTTTGGCCAAATTTATAAACTGAGACCACTGATTTATAAATCAAAAATTTTACCAAACAAGTTTTTATTTGAGTTTTTTAAATTTTTGTAAATATAAACAGAAAACTGAAAACGCAAGTGTTACCAAACGGCACCTATATGATCGTCACATAATAAAAATTAATTTGGTAAAATAAATAAATAAATAAATGTGTAAAAGATTTATCAATTTTACATAATTTTATCTTTGGTGGATAGAAATAATTTTTTTAAAAAAATTGATATTTATTTTTGTCAAATTTGTTTATATTTTATCAAATTAATGATTTTGTCCTTGAAATTGAGCAGTAGTATTTTCAATTATCCTTTGAAACAATATTTAAAATTTAAAATCAAATGTGTTATAATTGTAAAGTCAAGAATTAAAGTGATACGAATCCCAAACTATAGAAATTATTAATGTAACTCACTCTGTGTTTCTGACTTCAAATTATTTTTTTTGTTATGTATCTGAACGTAACCTTAACTATTCATCAATAGTTAATAATATGTTAGAACAAAAAGACTTGAAAATATAAAAAATTTCAACGTGTTTGAAAGGTTCTTTATACGTCCGAATCACAAATTGTTTAATTATCAAAAGAATCAAAAGCACAAATAATTCAACTGTTGTGATGTTAATTTCAAGTTTTACCGATTAAAGAAAAAAAGAAAATAAAAAGAGGTTGCATTGGTCATCTTTAGACTTTGGACTTAGGATTCGCTGGTGACCTCCTATAAATTTCTTGAAAAATGCATTAAAGTTGCAAAATTCAAGTAATTGGGAACATGGGACCATTTTGGCATTGCCATCATCATGTCATTATCAAGTGAAGCTGGGAAAGGAGGTTAGAGAGAGTAGTAGTATAGAGAGAGAGAGAGAGAGAGAGAGAGAGTCACGATATGGCTTTTCCTCATTCAAGTAACTCTGCAGCCTTCTCTGGTCTGCAGGGACATTTCTTTCCATCCAAAAAAGTATTTCTTCTCTCTACTTTTATTTATTTATTTTTTTAAATAATCCTGACCAGGCTTTGTCACTCTGACTGAAACTTTTTGATTCTATTTGGTAGAATTTTAAAATTATAATTTGATAATAGAATTATGTTTTGAATTTATGACTTTTATAATTATAATTTAAGTGTAAAAAATTTATTTGGTTATGAGTTTTAAAAAAATTTTGAATTAAGTTTGAATTGAGTGATGTGACTTATGATATTTGATTAAAAAATTTACAACTCATAACCAAATACACAATCTAAAATTCTATTCGAAACTCATAAAAAAAATTTAAAATATTTTTTTATTTAGAATGAAAAAATAACAAGTGTAAAAAAATAAAAATAAACATTGTTTTGGTCAATCGGCTGGGCACTCGGGGGACGTCCGGGAGGATGACCGGATAGAATCTAAAATTCAAAAATCCTCTACCTTTTAGATCCGCCTTCGTTTGGGAAGCAAAATTTAGGCTAAAATAGCCATATAAGACAGAATAGGCTATTTCAGCCCAATAAGACAAAGTGGTGTTTTGGAAAGCTGATAAAAACTTTTGACTTTTTTAGCCAAAAAAATCTAACTTTTTGGGTAGTGACTTGGATAAAAAAATTAGTTTTTTTGGCTAAAAAAAGTTAAAAGTTGCCTTTTTACTATCCAATCCATAATCATTGCATTCTTTCATTTACAAAAAAGTCAAAAAAGTCAGAAGCCCTTCCCAAATTAGGCTTTTTAATCTCAGGCTAAAATAACAAAAAAGCTGACCCACTTCCCAAACAGAGGAATGGAGAACACAAAAGAAAGAGAGTAGCCAAACATGAAAGAGAAATATATTTTGAAATGTGTGGTAGAATCACAATTCCAAAACTCTATCCAAACAATGCATTTAATGGAGGGGTGGAATTAAGTTTTCAAAGTTACACTAAACACAACCTTTATTTTTTATTTTTTATCTTTTAATTAATTAATTAATTTATTTTTTGTCTACCAAATTAGCAAGACAACAAAAGATTAAGGAGGGTTTGCCGTTGACTATTTTAGTTGATTTTTTATTTTTTTATAAAATATAATAATTTATAATAATCTTTGGACTTTTAACTTAAAATTACTTATACCCCAAACAGGCAAAATTTTGGTTTGATAGTGTGAAAACTGAAATTCTCATTTTTCTGATATTGATTTTCCAATAAAGACTCTTTTTATGATAAAATATAAAGAGGAGAGATAGGGATTGCTACTGGTAGTTTGGGCAAGTCAAAAATGGATTAGAGGTTTCCAAAAATGTAATTTAAATTATCTATTTAATAAACCGATTCAAACGAGTTAATTTAAATTGGATATTTGCTGGATAAATAAAACCCAACCAATCCATACTGCATGTATTTCCTCTCACCCTTCCAGTAGATGGCAGCTACAACATTGTTAACATTGTTGGTGAAGGGGCGGTGGTGGTTGAAGAAGTAGTAATCATTTAAATAGGTCTAAATCATTTAAATTTAATTTTAATTGGTTTCGCAAAGAGTAAGTCATTTAAATTCATTTATAAATTTTGACAAGTTTAAATAAATTTAAAATAAGTGTAATTGAATGAATGCATAAGTTTAAGTTGAGTTTGATAATTTTATTATAAAAGTCCCACAGTAATAAAATGTATAGAAATAAAACACAACAGAACGAGATATATACATAGATGATTGAGAGATACCATATAGAAGCCAAAAAAAATTAAAATAAGAAGAGATTAATGAGTATTATTTAATATTGATACCATATGACACATATAGAAGGTAAATGCTAACAAATGCTTAATGAGTATTATTTAATATTGATTTGTGTAAAAAGTATTTTAAAAATGATGAAAATAAGAGGTTTATGTAATTTACTTGAAAATTTAGTGTAATATTCCAAGTTTATTTTTGTACCAAGTGATAAAAATTAAAGTTTATTGATTGGAGGGTCCAAATCTAGAAGCTCGTGTATATGAAGGAGGAAAAGTCCAATGTCCTCTTCTTCGACCACTACTGGGTCCAACGTCTTTGAATGTGGGTTGGACTGAAAAAGGGTTTGATCCTTGATTTTGAAAATTCGCAGGCCTGGTTTGAGAATGTGGCTAGGGATGAGTGTGGTATAGATTGATTTGGATTGGGATAAAATTAAGACTAAGGTCTTGTTTGGGAATCATTTCATTTAGTCAAAAAGTTAAAAAGTTATTAAAAAAGTCAAAAAGTCAACAATCCGTACAAAAAAGTCAAAGATTCTCTTTTCTCTCTATTTTTTGCACATCTTTTCGTAAAAAGTCAAAAAGTCATTCCAAACGTACTAGTTTTTTTTAACTTATATTTTAGCCAAATAGCCAAAAAGTTACTAAATTAGCTTGTTCCCAAACAAGGCCTAATTTATTATTTAAGGTTTTTGAAAAATTAGAACCAATTTAATTCGTTTAAATCATGGAATCAATCCGAACCAATCCATTTAAACATGGATTAAATCGGTTTAGGACTACAGATTCACATAATCAAATAATAAAAAAAATATAAAATATTTTATATCATAAAAATATAAATATAGCATCATATTAGTTCCACAATAGTAACATGTCTTTCCATAATAGTGACATATTGTTTTACAATTTAAACATTCATAAGAAAACTAGTTCTACAAAAGTATTTAGACCATTATAAATTAAAACTAAAAACCAACAAATAAAAGTAACAAAAGAATATATTATGCGGGTTTAAGTTTGGGTTTATGTTTTATATGGAATAAGAGAAGATACTATGTGGGAGGGTGTATAATATAATATAGGCTATTTGTATACGGTCCGGATCGATTCCAATCCGGAACCAATCCATGGACTACAGATTTTTAATTTTTCAATCTGAAACCGAACTACAGATTCAAAAAATTAATCCAAACCTACCGAATTAGATTTGACCAGACTGGATTACAGATTTTATGGATTTCTTACTCAATCCTAAATGTAGCTATTTTAATTGATTATTTGATTTTTTGTTATCTTAGTCTGACTAAAATAGTTGTGTTTGAAAAGTTGATTGACCCCCCCTTTTTTTTTTATAGTTGATTTAATTATTGTGATAGAAAAAGTAAAATAATTATGAATTAAATGTGATATTTGTCTTATTAACTATTTTAATTTATTTTGTCTTATAAGTTATTTTAGCTCAACTCCCTTTCCAAACATCCCATTCAAACTTTGTATTTCACCTCACCCTTATGTAAGTAATTATTAGGACAAAATACAAATACATCTCAAATTTCTATAAAATATGAATTGTTCTATCTAATTTTAGAAATTATAAATATTCACTTGTCATATTTTTTTATTTAACAAAATAAATTAAAAAAAATAAAATTTTTAACTATTCTCTTATACAAATAAAATTACCTAAATCGTTAATTGAAATATATTTTTGACGTTATTAAAAACTGTTAATTAACTTAATAATTTATTAATAAATTAGTTATTTGTTATGTGATTAGAAACTTAAAAGAGCAAAATGTAATTTCTAAAATTATATGGTACAATTTATATTTTAAACAAATTTTAATCGAATCTCAACTAATGTATTTATAATTTATCCTAATTATTATGACTCAACACTGTTGCTGCTCTCTACTCAGCTTTCGGTATTGACATTCAAATTAATATAATAAGCTCTATTGAAATGACTTCTTATTTTAAAAATATTATTACAATATCATTTTTGGTAAGATTTTATTTAATTTTTATTTGTAATTTAATTCTCTTTAATCATTATTTTCTAAAATCTTGATTGGTTCAATACACAAATTGGATTATTAGTGGGATTTACTTTTGGTTCAAGCTAATCTCGAATGATCGTTCACAAAAAAAAAAAAAATAATAATAATAATCTCAAACAATGAAGGAACAAAAAAAGTTAAACAGTATTTTAACCATTCACCTTTTTGATATGCAAAAATTGACAGATGACATTTTCATATGAAATGAACAAAAAAATTAAACTCTTAAGAAGCTTGTTGTTGTTGTTGTCGTTTTTATTTATTTTTATTTTTTATAATATTTATAACAACATGACAAATTATGTGCTAATTTTAAATTTATTACAAATTTAATCACATAGGATCTAATTATCTGATGAAGTCATCGTGAATAAATTGCAGGTTCTATTTTATACATTTTAGCATTCTTTAAGAATTCAAAAAAATATATATTTTGGAGAAAATTATAATGAACTTGACCTATGACTCTGTTTGGCAAGACTTTTGTGGTTATTTTAGCCACAAAAGACAAAACAAGTTATTTTAGCTACAACAAACAAAATATCACATCCAACTCATAATCATTACACTCTTCTCTCACAAAAAAAGTTAAAAAAGTCAAAAAATTCTTCATAAACTAAGCTTTTTAACCCAAATTAAAATAGTCAAAAAAATCAGAAAGTGAACCCACTTTCCAAACGGAGGCGTATTTTTTTTTTTTTTTTTTTTTGGCGCGCATAATATACCTATTTGCCAGGCATTTCTAGAATTTGTTGAACATATGCTTTTTGGTTTTGAGCGGGTTAGACCAGTATGGTTTGGAAGCGAGCTCAACTTTAAATGTCATGAGTAGTCTATTCCGTTGGTCGTACAATGGTCTTGCAACATGATGGAGTTGTTTCAAAACCAAGACGAGAGGAATTCTTTTTTCAGTATTGTAGCTTGGGCTGGTTGGTTTATCTAGAAATTATTTTTTATCAGCATTTTTGATTGAGCCCTCTCCGACTTTACATCGAGCTTGAGTGGTAAGAGAGGAGTTTGAGTTAGCTTTAGCTTCTAGAGCAACTCCGATCATAACCAAAATAAAAATTATAGGAAGTCAAAATAAAGTCATACCTATCGCAATAATGAGTCATAACTAATAACATAATGAATCTTAACTAAAAACTACACATATCAAAACGGCCCTATAGAATTTTTCCTAATACATATAATTTTTTGTTTATCTTATTCACATATTTAACAAATTAAACTATATACTAACCTAAATACCCTAATTTGATACCATAAAATTACCTTAATATAAATTTTAAATTTTAACCCAATTTCTTTATTTAATAACATTTTAATTATATATATATATATATTAAATAAAAATTAACATAAACACCCTTACTTATTACCATAAAATTAAACCATAAATTTACCTTAATCTATTTAAAATTTTTAACCCAATTTTTTATTTGATAACCTTTTAAATAAAACATATAAATATATATATATATATATCTATACTATCTATATAAGCAAATGTAGTGATCTCTTAAAAAATTCAAAACTCTCAATCCTAACATCTCATGTACCTCTTTCCTACGTGGCACATCCATTTTTTTCTCATTCTATTTTCCTATTTTTTCTTATCTTTTTTTATATTTTTTATTTCACTTTTTAATTACTTATGGCATGGATATAAAAGATTTTCAAAATATTTAAAGATAAAAGATTTTCAAAATATTTAAAAATAGAAGATGAGTTTGACTCTAATTCAAATTTCTTCATCAAAACTCTCAATCCTAATATGTCATGAACCTCTTTCCTACGTGGCACATCCATTCTTCTCTCATTCTATTTTCCTATTTTTTCTTATCTTTTTTTATATTTTTTATTTCACTTTTTAATTACTTATGGCATGGATATAAAAGATTTTCAAAATATTTAAAAATAAAAGATGAGTTTGACTCTAATTCAAATTTCTTCATCAATTTATGTCTTACCCAAGGATATTTGAAATAAATAAATTTATAAATCTCAAAACCTAACTTCTATGACAATATGAAATTAGGCAAAAAGATTGGAGAACAAAAATAACGTTCTAAAGAAATTAAACGGGTGATTTAACCAATTATGCAAGATTTTTAGCATCTTATGTGAAAAGAAGCACATGTTTTAAATATCATATTGTGTTTTTTGCTCTCTTTTACTTTTACAATTTATCTAAGTTTCTCTTTCTATATTCGTATAATTTATCTTCAAATTTGCATTTGATTTTTTTTTTAAATCTTTATCTTACATTTACAGGATCGATTCTTGCTTTTGATTTTTAATTAAGTTTATTCTATTTTTATCTGATTTTCACTTTCTATATTCTTATAATTTTTTATTCTTTCTTATTTCAATTAAGTAGCTTTAGAAGACAAAATTTGATTAAATTATAGGTAGTAGACACAAAATAGAGTTAAAATTTGTATAATAAGATAACATAATTCCTTATGTTTTAACTACACAAAATTTAATTTTAAAAAATAATAAGTGACACTTAAATCTTATCTGATTTTTAACATACTACCTCGATTTTATTTTAGTTTTTTATTTACAAATTTTAAAAAATTATAAGTGGCGTTTCACTCTTATCTAATTTTTTAATTATTACCCTCTCCATTTCTTCTGTTATTAGAGTTATATTAGATTTTATTTTTCTTTTCAAGTTTGTCTTATCTTATTTTTTAATTTTAAATTTCAACTTTGTTTATTTTTTTTTCAATTACTGAATTTCTCTCTACCTCATTTTTCTAGGATTTGTCTAATTTTCTTATATATATATATATATATTTATAGTTTATCTTCAAATTTAAACTTAATTTGTTTTTATCTATATCTTATATTTACGGAATCCACTCTTACTCTTAATTTTCAGTTCAACTTTTTTTTCTTCTAAAATTTATTTAATTAAATATAGTAAGATCACTAAATATATTATTTCAATACACATCTAAATAAATATCATAGTATTTAATTATTAATTTTTAACATGTTTAACATTATTTATCATTTTTTGTTACTTGCCCGTGCATAGCACGGATTACCACTAGTATATATATATATATATATATATATATGAAGGTGTCCATGCGCACTTTGGATGGATTGACTAGATGGCTTCCCCTCTCTCAGCCTGGTTTTTTCAAAGTGAATTGTGATGTTGCATAAAAAAGGGCTCCAAATCTGCATCAGTTGAGTCCTCGCTCAGCAAACAAATAAGTAGCCCATTGGGTGGTTCAAGCTTCGAGTAAGGATCCTCTAGAGTGATTTTTTCCTAAAGTTTTCTAGAGTGCTACATTGTGTGATTGAGATTTATTGGCAAGTCACATCAGAAAAATTGATGTGACTTGCCAGTAAATTTCAACCACACAATGTAACACTCTAGAAAACTTTAGAAAAATTTCACTCTAGAGGATCCTTAGTGTCAAGCTTCGCTGCATAGTTGCCTTCTTGATTAGGTCACTTATCCATCCTACTCTTAATGACGAAAGTTTTGCCAAACAGGCACGATGACACACAGCCGCACAGGCCCTTCCCAAATGCGCGTACACACCTACCTATTCACGTCAGAATACAACATGAGAAATAAATCTTCATTTGGTTTACATTTTCAGCTTATCCAAAAAAGGTTTACATTTTCATAAAATTATTTTTAAACGAAATTTTATTTATTTTTATTGAATTCTTTTTTATATTTTAGCCATTTTTTTAATTTTTTTTTAGATACATCAAAACTAAATGCATTGAAAAAATAAATTTTTAACTAAAATATGAAAACAAAAATCATTAAGAACAAATGAAAATTGAAATATGTTCTCAAACAAATAAGAGTTGTTAAAAAAAAAAAAAAAATTCAACTATACCTTTTTAATTGAGAATTCTCTTCAATTGATGTTCAATGTCCAATTAAGAGAACTCAAACCCATTAATTTTTTAGACAAATTATACAATTGCTACTTTTAGAATATATTTTAAAGTGCAATTCTTTTTTACTCTTTAAAATTCTTGTTTAAAAAAATAAAATAAAATTATAGCATCAATGTGAACTTTGCCTCGTACATGTAAAATATGTTGTATAATTTGTTGTTATTTTGATGGAAAAAAGAAAAATTAAAAATTATGAATTTAATTATTAAAATCAAACACACTTACTCGACGTTGAAGTGAACGTCGCATGAATGTACGGGAGAAATTTTTTTTCAATACAATAGAAATATCATGTTATTAATGTTATTATTTAATAATGAAAAATGTTAGGAATTATGAAAAAAAAAAATCATGAAATTTTTTATGAAAATTTTTCATCCTTTAATTAGTATGTGATATTTTATTGTATGTATAATCCAAAAATAAAAAACCTTTATGAAACATTTTATGATTATTTTTTAATAATGTCTCAACATTTTACTATCCTATGCATGTGTGGCAAAGGCTGATCCTTTATTGTTTGTTGCTTCAAAAAAAATAAAAATAAATAAATAAATTATTTATTATTTGTTATTAGAAAAAAAAATTCATCCCCTAATTTTGTTCTTTCAGTTCTATCTGAAATTACTTCATATGAGTGTTAGCAACGAATAAAATTCGAGAAACAAAACTAGATAAATGTAATATTAAGTGTATTTGGTTTCAATTTTTTGAATTTAATTTTTCATAAATTAATTTTGTTGTTTTTGTTTTTTGTTTTTAGTAAATATTTTTAAAATTTTAAGTAATTTTTTTTACTTCTTTAGATGTACCTTACTTAAATATATCTAAATAGTAAAATATTTGTAAAAAATATTTTAAAAAATTAATAAATACACAAAAATACAGAAAATATATTAAATTTTTATATTTTTGATATTTAGTGAATTTTTTTAAAAAAATTTCATAAATATTATATTTTAAAATATATTTATGTTAGATGTGTTTAAAAATTTAAAAAATTATTTAAAATATTAAAAAATTCATTGAAAACAAAAAAAATACAAAAAAATAAAAAATAAAATTTTTTAAAAAATATTTTCCCAAAATTAAAACTAAACAAGTTGATTTTTTTTTTTCTTCATAGAATTGCTCTTGTTGTTAATATCATATCATCCGTATAACTCGTACATTAAAATCTGCAGCATTTCAATTTCCTGGAACTCATTGATATGATCGACGCGTTACGCGACAAATTTTAGATAGTTGGTGAAGAGCAAACCCACCACGATGACAGTTGATTAGAAAGGTGTAAAATATCGCTTAATTTATATTAATTTACTCTCTTTGTTAATTATAAATTAAAATTAAAATTTATAATTTTTATTTTAAATCATTTCGTTCCGTTATAGTTAATATATATATATATATATATATAATTTTTTAACTTTTAATGAAATATTAAAAGAAAAATGAGTGCAAAAATATTTAAAAGGTAAAATTTGTTATAAATTAATAATTATATATATGAAATATATTATGTAAAATTAATTTATATTATATATATATAAATATTGTACAAATTAATATTATATATTATACAAATACGTAATAATTGGTTAAAATATTTTTCAATTCACCAATATTTCCAAAATCTTCCAAACTACGATTTGCTAAGGGTCCAGTTTGTCTCAAGTTGAGATCAAGACTGGACCCGTCCAGTTCGGCTTATGGGGCCTATTTTTTGGTCCGTTTTGATAATCTTAACCGCTCAATGTGTAGAACTCGTCGAGTACTATATGCCTATAAAAAATCACGTTGATCGGATATCGATAACTATGTGAACAAAACACTTTTTTATCAACCGCTAAATGTTTCACCGTCCATTACAGTCCATTTTTTTTTTATACATAGCTATTGATATTCGATCAACGTGATTTTTTACAGGCATGTAATACTCGACGAGTTCTACACATTAAACGATTCGAATTATCAAAACAGAACCCGTGATAGACCCCCACAAACCCAACAGTACGGTCTAATCCGATCTTGAACTGGAGCAAAGTCACTACCATTTGCTAATCTATTAATCCATCAATTTACAATTTAATTTGTAATTTTATCCTCAAACCGTTTGAATGGGACCCACACACCCCTACCGTCCATGACTGGTCCGCCGTGTCAATTTGCGACCCACCCAACCCCCATTTCACTCCGCCATCATCCCTCTTTCTTCGTCATCCCCATACTACATACCACTCCCCTCACATGATCCCCCTGCGTGTGTATTTTAAAATGATCAGATCCCTGACTCCATAACCCACCCACCACCACCGTCCCCTTTGATGGGCCAGTCCTCTTCGACCCACGGTTTGACCAACCACCACCGTACCACCACCGTTCCATCGGAGATTCTCTCTCTGACGCAGCAGACACACCAAGACACTCCGGAGCTTCAATCGGACCTTATGGGAACCCAAGAGTACATCTCCGAACTCCCCGACGAGTGCTTGGCCTTTATTTTTCAGTTCCTAAGCTCCGGCGACCGAAAATACTGTTCTCTCGTCTGCAAGCGGTGGCTGCTGGTGGAAGGTCAGAGCCGCCACCGCCTCTCTCTCAACGCCCAGGCTGACCTCCTCCCTCTCATCCCCTCTCTCTTCTCTCGCTTCGACGCCGTCACGAAACTCGCTCTCCGATGCGACCGGCGATCCGTCAGCCTAGACGATGACGCCCTCATTCTCATCTCGCTCCGCTGCGTTAACCTCACGCGCCTCAAGCTCCGCGGCTGCCGCGAGCTCACCGACCTCGGCATGGCCGTTTTCGCCAAGAACTGCAAGGGTTTGAAGAAGTTCTCATGTGGATCTTGCATGTTCGGAGTCAAAGGGATGAACGCTGTGCTTGATCACTGTTCCTCTCTCGAAGAGCTCTCCGTCAAGCGCCTTCGTGGCATCAACGACGGCGGAGGCGTCGCCGCCATCGCCGCCGAGCCTATTGGCCCCGGCGTCGCCGCTTCGTCTCTGAAAACCATATGCCTCAAGGAGCTCTACAATGGACAGTGCTTTGGACCCCTCATCGTTGGAGCAAAGAATCTGAAAACTCTGAAATTGTTGCGATGTTTAGGTGATTGGGATAGGCTTTTGGAAATGATCTCAAATCGAAACAACTCTTTGGTCGAAATTCATTTGGAGAGGCTTCAGGTGAGCGATGCTGGTCTTATGGCGATTTCGAATTGTTTGGATCTTGAGATTTTGCACCTCGTCAAGACTCCCGATTGCACGAATGCTGGGATTGTGAGCATGGCTGAACACTGTAAGATGTTGAGGAAGCTCCACATTGATGGGTGGAGGACGAATCGGATAGGAAACGAAGGCCTGATCGCGATTGCTAAGCATTGTGCCAATCTTCAAGAACTGGTCCTAATTGGTGTCAATCCTTGCTCAATTAGCCTCGAAGCACTCGCAACCAATTGTCAAAAGTTGGAACGATTAGCGCTTTGTGGCAGTGAGACAATTGGGGATGCAGAAATTTCGTGTATCGCTGCAAAATGCATTGCATTAAAGAAGCTCTGCATTAAGGGATGCCCGGTATCGGATCAAGGTATTCAAACTTTTGCTTGGGGTTGTCCTAATTTGGTGAAAATAAAGGTTAAGAAGTGCAGGGGAGTGACAAGTGATCTTGCTGATTGGTTGAGGGTGAAGAGAAAATCTTTGGTGGTCAATTTGGATGTGTGTGAGGTTGAAGCTGAAGGGTTCGATGCGAGTGCAAGTGATGGTGGAGCACAAGAAGATGGTGTTGAATTTCCTACAATGGTGAGCCAAGTTAGTATTACTGCGGCTGCTGTGGATGCTCCATCGACCAGTAATGGCCGGACATCATTTTTCAAGTCAAGGTTTGGCCTTTTTGGAGGTAGGAGTCTTGTGCCCTGCACTTTCAGGAGATGGTCAAACAATAATTCAAATGGTAGCTTTTGAATGTTCTTGAACAAGTGTTAGAAGAAGAATTCTTGTTCTGCTCACGATTTTTTTTTCTTTCTTCTTTTTTCTTTTTTTTATAAAATGTTTTCCCCTGCTTCTGATTGCAGAGTACTTCAATTCGGTGTTTAGTTTCATGAACTTTAATGTTATGATGTTTTGTTCATGGCTTTCTTCAAACCGTAGATAAATTGTACTGAGAATTATTTGTCTGTCCCTTATGCTTGATTACATCGAGTTGATTTTGCTTGTCTTTCCACTAGTTTAGCAGGATCTGGTGTCCTATTGAGATGTATGGTGTTGGCTTTTGAATGAGTTTTTGTATTCTGCCCAGCTGTTTGCAGCTATGTTGTAATGTGAAGCCACAAAACTTTTTTGAATGTGAATGCCAATTTGTATATTAATGTGATCACACTTATCTTGCTGTAATGATATTTTGCTCATGTGTGATTTGTAATGTATATGATATTTTTGTTCTGAAGCTTTTGCTGTTTTGTCATGGTATATTGTTTAACTTTGGCATGATAAAAACGGTAGTACACAACTTGGCTTTCTAGCTGGCTTGATGCAATCATGAAGTCGGAGAAACTGTTCTTATCATTCTGCATTCTAGGTGGTACAAGAGAAATCTGTGTAGTTCTTTCTTGAGTAATTTTTGCTGATCAATCTTGCCATGGGGAGTACCAAGGCATTCTTTCTCCTTTGGCGATATCTCTATCTCTGCGCTAGTGTATTTCATAGTGCATACCCCAAAAGGTGATCATCCTCTTCAATTGAGTTTTTTTTTTATACCAATCCTGAGTGTTTAAACTAGGGCTGAGCAAGGAATCCGTGAAATCCGTAATCCGATCCAGTCCAGTCCAATCCGATAGGTTTGGATTAGTTTTTTGAATCCGTGGTTCGGTTCCGGATTGAAGAATTAAAAATCCGTAGTCCACGGATTGGTTCCGGATTGAACTCCACGGTTCCGGATTGGAACCGATCCGGACCGTATGCAAATAGTCTATATTTTTATTATACATCCTCCTTCATAGTATCTTCTCTTATTCTATATAAATCCTAAACTCAAACTTAAACCCGTATAATATCTTCTTTTATTACTTTTGTTCGTTAGTTTATAGGTTTAATTTATAATGGCCTAAATTTTTATAGTGAAACCAGTTTTCTTATTGTTGTTTAAATTTTAGAACATTATTTTGCTATTATAGAAAAACATGTTGCTATTGTGGAACTAATATAGCACTATGTTTATGTTTTTATGAAATTAAAGTGTTATATATATATTTTTTTGTTGTTTAATTATGTGAATCCGTGGTCCTAAACCGATCCAATCCGTGTTTAAATGGATTGGTTCGGATTGGTTCCATGATTTAAACGGATTGGATTGGTTTCAATTTTTCAGGAACCGTAGATAACGGATTGGTCCTGGTTTTATCCCAATCCGGTCCAATCCGGACTATGCTCACCCCTAATTTAAACAATTATTTCCCAAAGAGCATGTTTGTTTTGAGAGATAAGAGTGTGAGATTGGACTATTAGTCTCACCGGACTAATAGTCCATTGTTTGTTTGTAAAATTTTGCTCCGGACTATTAGTCCCACAAATATGGGACTATTCTATCCCATGGGGGGTGTGGGATAGAAACCGTGGGATAGAAACATGGGATTGGTATCCCATGGGATTATTTGGTGTAATGTCTATTTTACCCTCCATGCTATTACTTAGTAAACAATTAGAAAGGGTAAAATAGTCTTTTGAACATTTATAAATTATTTTTTTAGTGTTGTTAATTTAAAATTATATATTAAATAAAAAAATTAAATTATAAATTATAAATTAAATTTAATTAAAAATAATAAATTAAAAATTATGGCCTTATAAATTAATTTTTTTTAGTGTTGTTAAAAAATTAAATTTTCATATTTTTCTAAAATTATTTTTTTAATGTTGTTAATTTAAAATTATATATTAAATAAAAATTATAAATTATAAATTAAATTTATTTAAAAATAATAAATTATAAATTATGGCCTTATAAATTAAATTTTTTTCGTGTTGTTGAAAATTTAATTTATATATTAAATAAAATTATTTTTTATTGTCGTTAATTTAAAATTATATATTAAATAAAAAATATAAATTATAAATTATAAATTAAATTTAATTGAAAATAATAAATTAAAAATTATGGCCTTATAAATTAAATTTACAAGGATAAAATAGTCTTTTGAACATTTATCCTTATCCAGTCCGTCTAACCAAACATTGGATTCAGTAAAAATAGTCCAATCCAGACATCTAATTCTATGACTAAAAAAACATAGGATACAAATCCAGTCCAACCAAATAGTCCGGGGACAATGTATCCTGGGACTAACAGTCCGATGGATTACAATCCCCCTTATCCAGTCCGTCCAAACAAACGCACCCAAAGAGTAATACTAGAGACCCCAAATATTCTACCAAAAGTTTTACCAAATGTCTCACATGGGTGTGGGAATGTAGGTCCCACACCCATGTGAGACATTTGGTAAAATTTTTGGTAGAATTTTTGCGGCCTCTAGCATTTTTGTTTCCCAAAATTCAGACACTTCCCAATCCCAGTTTGTTTAAAACATGACTTTGACTTTGAAGCCATGTTTCCAATATACAATTTCAAAAAATGTGAATGTGGGTAGAGTGGAAGGGATAGGGAGGGTTGCAAAACAAACCGAACTACTTGGGTTTGACTTCTTGATTCTTTAAAAATCCATTCGAGATTGATGGTTGATAAAAAGAATCTAAACTTGAACAAATTTTAAAACTCAATAATTTTCTAAGCTTAGCTCAAACTTGGCTTGATAAGCTAATAAGTACTTTAAGATCATATATATATATATGAACTACTTGAGCTCAATTCATGATCGACTCAATTAAAATTCATACAATAAATAAGGTGTAATTTTCCAAACTAAGCTTGAACAACCCACCACATAGCTTAGTTGGGCTTGTTAATAGCTGATAATTGTAAAATATATATTTATTAATCTCGAAATTATATTTTTTTAGTTGATTTTATGTTTAATTAGACATATACACCTTTATCAAATATTTGCAGGAAATTGGTGATTTTTTATGCATACAAAATTAAAGTTGAACTTGTCTTCACCACAAAAAGCAACACCTAAAGAAAGTTTATCTCATTGTTTTGCTTGGTAGCAAATGGCAGCTGCCTGAGGTGCTTGGTGGTGCTGTAAAGAAGAGTTCTATTTTATCTAAAGGTGCTTCTGGG
Organism: Camellia sinensis; assembly: GCF_055761805.1. NCBI lineage: Eukaryota > Viridiplantae > Streptophyta > Magnoliopsida > Ericales > Theaceae > Camellia > Camellia sinensis. Next base: position 218,343,433 of record NC_138961.1, read on the forward strand.
TGCTGTAAAGAAGAGTACTGTTTTATTTAAAAGTCTTGAGAGCTAAGGATAGTAATGGGTAGGACATGAAAAATGGGGCTGTGGCAAAGTAGAGGGGGAGAGAAAAAAAAGAGGAAAAGAAAAAACACAAAGAATACCCAGCAAAATATAGATGGTAGGCTCCACCGGACCAAGGAAGATCAAGCTGATCTCCACTCCATTAGAATCTCTTTGCTAGGGCTATAAGGAAGCTCTAAGATTGTTTCTATTATGCTTCTGAGTGTTTTTCTTCATGAATAATGAATGTTTCTACCTTTTCAAATTTGTATGCTTGAACATAGAATAGGTTTGGATGGTTTTTGGAAACCAATAAATGCTTGTGTTTGATCATAGACAGGGCATTTTCTACTGACTGTGAGAAAGAGAAACATCTTTTGTGTCTAATCAAGAACATAGATGTGCTGGAAATCTGTAAAATACATTAGGTTACATATTATGTGAACTTGCATTAGATGCCTAGTATTATGATGAATGGAGGTGGACTCTGTGCCTTACTCTTATGATATTCTCAACAGAATTTCCTTCATCTTTCTTTATGATTCTTTTATTTCCTTCATTTATAAAACCAATCCATCATTGTTGAATTAGTTTAGAATTCTGCAATTTGGCTCCTTTAAGTCAACTCTCGTGGGATTGATCTCATAATATGCACAGTCTCTGCACAGGATTCGTATACTTGCAAGCTTAATTTGATTGCAACTCAAATTGACATCAATTGCCCTAGGGATATGATTTGAAATAAATTCATATGTGAGCAAGTAGAGGCACTACAAGATGAGACTTGAGAGGAAGCATACATTTGTGTATGTCTAAAACAGTGTGTTTTATGTTCTATCCTAAACTTTGGAGGCTTTAAACCGCTAGCAATAGGGATTCAACTACAGCCCTTCAAGCAATCATGTTTTTTAGCCTCTGATATCTTTGCTTAAATCATCGTTTTCAATGTGCAGTCGGGACTCTAAATCGGATTGAAACTCTTGAATTGAAGCTGCTGTTCAAGGTGGTAAATTTGTGTTTTTATGAAAGAGTGCATGCGTGTTTTTTGTGGGTAAAATTGGTTCACCTTGTTGCACTATTGCTTGATAATTTGAATGCTATTCCTGATATTTTAGGCAACTTTCTGAGATCTTTTGTTCTTCAACTTGTATAGCAAACAAACTGCCCTATTCCCTGTTAAGATCAAACTATATACACCAACCTTTTAAATATAAAATTAAAGGGTTTTTTTTTGTGTGGTTAGGTTAGTTTACTCATCTATCCAACCTTGAACCAAACAAAATTAATTCGGTTCCCATGTTTCTTAATCTAATGTTTAGTTTAGTTCTCGGTTACCTCGGCCCCACATGTAGGCTTTAGATACCTAATGTGGGATTATTAGGCTTATTTGGAAGTGTTGTTTTGATTGTCTATTTTTTAGATTCGATCTTTGCATTTTCTCCAAGCCTAGTGCTTTCTACTAAAAAAGAGGGTTTTCGCGTTTTCGAGTTGGCAGCGTACCGTCGCAAGTAGCATGTTTGCCGACGCAAAACATTTTTGTGACGGTGCTGCGACTATAACTCAAGGGATGAAATTGGTCGGATTGCAAAAGGTTTTTGAGTCGGCAAGTTGCTGACACAAAAAGTTTTAATTTTTTGAGACGCTAAGTTACTGACGCCAAAAATGGTTAAATGTTTTAAAAAATTTAACCCATGATTTGAACCCACCCACTTCATTCGGGTAACTTGAACCCAACGTACCACACTTAGCCCACTGCACCACAATACCTCTTTCTAATTTTAAATGAGATAAATATTATTTATAGTATATACACTCAATATTAATATAAAAAAATATCTATAAACAAATATATTTATTAAACATAATCAAGTAAATATATATATCTTGAGTATAAATTTTTTTTTTGTTGCCACGGCATCAGTTGCGGACACAAAAAGTAAATATATATATCTCCTCTTCTCCTCTCCTCTCTGGCGAACGACGAATCACTTCCACATCCAAGATCCCAGGCGAAATCGTTTACGAGGTCCAGTGTTTTCCATTGATCTCCACGAAAAAAGTAAGATTTCAAACCCTATGTACACATCGGTTTAGGGTTTGTTTTTGTTTTTTGTTGCTCTGTGTATAGTGTTCTCTGATTATTGTGAAACGCTCTCTCTCTCTCTCTCTTATATCATACATTCGCGATTCGCGAAGACACACTTTCTCATGCGAAGATTCCTTCTCATCCTTCTCTCAGATTGTACTATTTGTCTCTCATTCATTTACATTTTGACTTCTTATGTGTTTCGATCATCGATCTATACACATTTCGTTATTTGGGTTTCGATTTAGTAATCTGTTGTCTCTATTTTGAACACTGATCTAGAAATACCCATTTCAATTTTAGTTCGATTCTGCATGTTTCACTTGGGTTTTCAATTTAGTGTTGTTTATCTTTATTTTAACAATACAAATTTTAGTTTGATTCTATGCATTTTACTAGGGTTTCAATGCTATTGTGGCAGTGATCTAGAAATACCCAATTTGTATTTTGGTCCGATTCTGCTAAATTTAGCGGCTTTTTGATCCAAACTTATCAGATCCATACAGTTGTTGTATCAATGAAGTCATTTATTAGCTTTGTTCGTTACAAATTTCATACTTTGATTCTAAAAAATCTAAATCACAATCACCATTCTCACACTTATTATCTATCAACTATGAAGAAAAGAAAACTATATAGACCTTGTTTATCTCTCTGCATACTGTAGTAGCATTTTTTTGTTAGCAACTGTTCTTTTGATATACATATGAAGTCATCTATTCATTTAACACTTATAAGACTAAAATGGTTAATGAAGAATATGATGGACTTTTAAAATATTTATAATATGTAAATGAAAAATTAATGCAGAGGCATGTCCTCCTCTAGTAACTATTCTGGAAGTGCTGAGAACTTCGACTTGAGGTTCGAGGCTTTGAAATGTGATTGTGGTCTAAGAGCTGCCATAAGGGTTACCGAGTCTGACAAGCCATCTAAAGAGAGACTGTATTTCATTTGTGAGAAGATAAATTGTTAATTTTGGAGGTGGTGTACCCTAACATTTGTGACGATAGTAGACAGGAAAATGAACGAGAGAATGCTTTATCAAAATCAAAATATCGAGACTGTAGGACTAAAAATCAAGAACCAAATGCTTGAGCAATCCTTAACATTCATGAAGCAGCTTGTTGTGGGTCTGCTCACAATTTGTATTGTTATGTCAGTTGCATTACTCTTCACACACTAATGGTTATATGATGTTTTAGATCAAGTTTTTTTGTGCTATGTAGTTTACCATAAATCATTGTACTAAGCTGTGTACTTCGTGAATGTTGATATGTTTATTCCAGTTGTCAATGTATGGTTATTTTGTACTAATCTTATGTTTTAATGCAAGCAATGGTATTGAGTGAATGAGTATCTTTTTAAGATTTTTTTCCCTTCATTGAATGAGTACCCAAGAGAAAACACAATCTGAAAATGGGAAGAATAAGGGAAAATCTTCTCCAGTACCATCCGTTAAGGCTCACTGGGATACAAAATCAAATGAGATTTTCATTAAGCTTTGTGTTGAGCAAGTGAAGGTTTGCACATAGACCTGATACACACTTAGATAGGGTCAAGTAGGAAAATGTGATAACTAAGTTTAAAACTATGACTGGAAAAACATACAAACAAATACAAATGAAAAATCATTGGGATGTTTTGAAAAAAGATTGGCTTTTATGGAATAATCTCTTAAAGGGTGAGATAAGCTTAGGCCGTGATACATTGACTGGAGTTATCTCTGAATCTGATGAGTGGTGGACCAAGAAATTGGAGGTCAGTTAATTGAGTAACGTACATATTCCTTTTCTTTCTTTTTTTTAAACAGACCAAATTTTAATGATGCCAAACCAAAAATTTATTTTCTAATTGTTGCAGAGGTATCCTGATGTTGTTAAATTTTGGCGTATGCCATTGCAATTCTCTAAAGACCTAGACATACTATTCTCAAATGCAGCTGCTACAAGAGAATGTGCATACACCCCTAACTCAGGGGTTATGCCTAACACTGATGACACTCGAGAGGAATTTCATAGCCCACATGATGCTGAATTTGATGATAATGTTGATTCAAAGGTCCTTCATCTTTTTTATTTAAATAAAAAACGTCTATCAAACATGATGGTTCATCAAACAGGGGTAAGGCAAAAAAAAAAGTTTCTGATGCAATTCTACTTATCAAGACACTTTATCGTATAGTCAATGTGGTTGAGTCATCTTCAGTAACTTCAACACAAACCTCAGCAAGATATCCTTCAATTGCAGAATGTTTGGCGAAGGTGGAAAGCATTCTTGGTGTGCCCCCGGATGATGACATGTATGTATGGGCTGCCAGATTGTTCTTAAGAGACAAGCGTCGTGAGTACTTCATTACACTTCCTACAGATGAAGTTTAGCTGACGTTTCTGAAGTTAGAGATTGAGAAAAGAAGACCACCACAGGTTATTATTTCTGGATGTATGGTAGACTTATTATTCATGCTTAATTTTATTATTATTTGAGGTTTGTAACAAATATTTATAAGACTTATTTGAATGGTTGAGTAGTATATGGCATTTATATGCATGGTTATACTGGAAGTTGCATTTTGTAGTAGGTGGCTAATATTTTCTTTGCGGTTTAATTTGATTTTCTTTTGGCTAGTATTTTTGTTGTTGTTGGGACTCATAATTTTTGGCTTGTAATTTTTTGAACTTTTCTTTCTAAGCAGATTTTGAAGGCTTTTTTTCTTATCCTACTTCTATGGATTACTTGGTTTCCTATTATTTCTACTCGTTTGATAGTTTGGCACTTTCTAATCATAAATTATTGGTGAACTTCATAATTCAAGTCACTATTTTTTCGAAAGCAATTTAAACATTTATGTGTCTGACTTGAAATCCTAAAATCACATTCAAATTCGAATCTGAAAAATTTCAACTGCTCAAATCATTTTGATTTCTGAAGTTCTCTATGGTTTGGCTCAAAGATTCAACGACAAAGGAATTGGAAAATGATACGAAGGAGGTGATGTACACAATTTTTGTTTTTGTTTTTTTTTTCTTCTTTTCTTGGAACCATAAAAGCTTCATCTAGGTTAACTAAATCAGGTTTGCTGATAAGTACAAAGTTGCTGTCTCCCAAAGGTTAGTTATCAAGTACTAAAAGTTTGGGTTTCTATCTTAGCAAAATGAGTGGGAAATTTTAATTGGTGGATCTCAATTGATATTGTTTACAATAAGGTTATCTCTTGGATGGAAAACAAATACTGTGTAGAGCAATGTAGGTGAAGGCAATATGTGCAACCACATCGCTTCAAAATGTTATAAAAATAATACCAAACTATCGGAAAATATAATTTAAAATTATGCAGACGATTTTTGGGCAAAACCAAAAACTGAAATAAATCGGCATAATAACACGATAAAACTTACAGCACATAAATAGATAAAACCTGATCGAGTCGAGCGTATGACACTCTTTCCTTAAGACAGATTCGTTCTTCCACCGGTGCTTAGGACTTAATGGACGTCTATCTCTCAGGATACAACGATCAATGTCTTACACTAGTAGCACTACTATTGCAAGCCTAGCGAACTTCACTGTGCATGTACTCTCTTTATAGGAAAATTAGACTCAAAAAAATATGAAGAATAAAATGCAAAATGAAGAAGAAAATTGCAATTCTCTATCTAAAATGAAGTGAGGAAGATGAGATTTATAGACTTCTATGTGAATCTTCAGAAAGGTTGTAACCCTTCAAAAGGACACATCCTTCCATCTCAAGAGACACAACCAATTGAGTAAATTTAAATTCAAATTTTCCAACACAAAATTTGTACATATTTTGTCACAAATGCAATGGGAAAACAATGGCAGTGGGATACTCGTCGCTGCTGCAATAAAACTATAACTCAGGTTTGTGTGTGAGAAATCAATTTGTTTTTTTTTTTCTTGCTCTTTTTCTTCCTAGTTTGTTTTCTTTTTTTTCCCCCTGGTTTGCTGTATTGTTTTCCTGCTTTGCTGTTTTTTTTCCTGGTTTTCTTTTTTTTTTTCTTTCCTGCTTTTTTTTTTTTCTTCTCAACATCAAGGTGGAATTATTAATTATAAAGTTGAATTGATGAATTAAGGAAGTTTATGAAAGTTAAAGTGTCTGCAATAGAACTATGACTCAGGTTTGCTATCTTGTGTTAAAAAATTATTTTTTGTGCCTACATCTCTCAGGTTGTGAGTTGCATTCCCTGCCTTGTTTTGTGTGGTATGGTTTTATGCTCAATTTTCTATGCTTAAATATTTATTTGCCACTTAGAAATTGGGATAAGTTGTTTTGATTGTAAAGTTAGATTAATGAATTAAGGAACTTTATGAAAGTTAAAAGTGTATGCGAGAAATCACTTTGATTGTTTTTTTTTTCCCTGCTCTTTTTCTTCCTGGTATGCTTTTATTTATTTCTTTTTTCTTTCCTGGTTTGTTGGTTTTTTTTTTCTTGGTTTGCTTTTTTTTTTTCTTTTTTTTTTCTTTCCTGCTCTTTTTTTTTTCTTCTCAACATCAAGGTGGAATTATTGATTGTAAAGTTGGATTGATGAATTAAGGAAGTTTATGAAAGTTAAAGTGTATGTGAGAAATCAATTTTCACTACTAGTAGCTTGTTCTTGCCACTACTATGTTCATATACTTCAAACCTTCATGGTGAACAATGTATGGAAGGCAAAACATCTCAATCTCTTAATCAAACATATTTGCAAACACATGGTGGACCAATCCTCTCATAACAAAACAAACACAACATCAATAAAATAAGCCCAATGTATAGAAGCCAAAGCATCTCAATCTCTTAGTCAAACATATTTGCAAACACATGGTGGACAAATCATCTCATAACAAAACAAACACAGCCTCAATAAAATAATCCCATGAATGTATACTAACATTAAATAGAAGTAGGCACAAGATAGGAACGCAAAAAGATAGAGAGACAGAGAAAATGAGCATACCAGTTATTTTGTTTGCTATAGATGTAGATAATACCAACATCAGCAACAGAAGGTATATATATAATCCTATACACTTGGTTAGCTAATGCAAACCACATGTAAGACAATCGGTGATTTGTAGATTGAAAAATTGGAACCACATAATTTCTGGATACCAATTTATTACTCAACATGACTCACTTGCTTGATTCTGCATCTCGGGAAAACTAGCAGGGCAAATAGAGAAGGAAAAAACAAACCAAACCAATTCAGAAGAACCTATTGCTGCATAACCCTTACACATACACCAGCATCACCGTTTGAGAAAGACAACAACCTACACTGTCTCACTTCCTTGGAATTCACAGGTCAAGCGGAATAGTCATCAAAAGAAACTTCCAACACTTCCATGTGCAGGTGCTTTGTTTTTTTGTTCCTATGTTGAAACTTCAAACAGCTAATATATTAGGGCAAATCAGACAATTTGATGCGTTAGATGCAAAGGGACCTGCTTACTTTCATTTTTTTATATATAGGTTATAAATTTAACTTTGTGATGTGATTAAAATTTGTTTGTTAAAAGAAGAATCTTGGAAATTGCATATAAAACTCTCCCAAGTATACAGAAATAACTTCAAGAAGTTTGCATTTGTTCTAAAAATGATCACAAATGTTAGATAAGCAAGGCAATGATGAGCTTTAAGTTACAAACAGATTGATTTTAAATTGGGAAGTCTAGCAGATGTGAAATGTTCAAAACTTACAACTGTTGCATTTTTTCTAGATATAATATGAAATTAAGAATATAATTTTTACTATCAAAATTCATAACTAACTTGTAAACTAGTCCAAATTTGGATAACAAATATATTGACTTTGCCCTATATTTGTTTTGGTATCATTGAGAAAAATGAAATTTACAATTATTATTATTATTTTAATAATGTTGCTCCACCTTAAGTAGAATCCAAGGCTATCTTGGGAAACTCCTCCACTAGGGAGTTGTAAATTACATACACGTTTTACATCCAGGTGTAAGTGTAAATGCCTCTAATTGGAAGTTCGTAAATTTTAATTGTAAGGCAAAGCAATTAACCGTTTACATACATTAATTAATTAGTATATTAATTAATAATATGACATAGTTTAAGAGATTTTTAATATTTTACTGTGATTAATGAGTGGAGTCAATAATATTGTCATAACTAGTGTTGGTACACTAGTTAGTACACTAATTAGTACATGTAGCACCACCGGCTCATTCCACACTATGCTAAAAAAAAATTTAGTGTCAACTCAACTAGGGTTGTAAATGATTTAAATTGTTCGTGAGTTGGCTCGACTCGGCTTGTTAAAGGCTTAATTCGACTCGACTTATTTAGTAAACGAGTTGAACTAGAACTCAGCAAAACTCGGTTCAACGTGACTCGACTCAATTCATTGACAGTCTTAAATTCAACTGGTATGTCAATTTATAAAAAATAAAATAAGATTCTATGACATTACACTTCCTACAATTGGATAAATTTAGATATTGTGTCATTATACATTTATTATTTTTTTCATAAAACAATATAATTTTTTTTTTTAAAATAAAGCAAAGTCCCAAAATTTTGTGTCAATTACAACATTTAAGAATTCTATACAAGTATCTCAAAAAATAGTTTTATATCAAAATATTGTCACTATACAATTATTACTTTGGCCATCGGATAAACATATGTGCATAAATAAGTAGGCCATGACATGGTAATAAAACTAAAATTCAAATTACTCATCATGTGAATTTGTCTTCTAATTTGTAAGTACTTCAAAAAAAATTGTAAAGAATCTATTGAAGATAACTTAAAATCAAATTTGTGTAAGCCTCTTCATTTCATGAGTGTTGAAACAACGAACATAATTATATAAATTGTTTCCTAATTCAACTTCCCGGCTCTTTTCGTATCTCTCTCTCTCTCTCTCTCTCAGACACACACACACAGATGGATAAGATGATCGCCAACGCGGGGAAAGATGTAAGATGATTCTAAGGCTTTAACGTGCTATATATGAATAATTTTTTTTTGTAGTTAATCAACCTATTGCTAAAGGATTTAATAGTTTCTAGTAAAATTAATGAATTTTTTTTTTTTTAGAAATTTAACTTAATTATTGAATATATTATACCAATTGTTGGTGCTGGAAAGGGTAATACTAGATGTGGATCTAAAACTTTGCACTACTTGTGCAAATTGCTGCTCTCTCACTGAAGCTGGTGTTATCTAAAATAACACTTGAATGTTGTTAGGTTCTTGCTATTCTCGTCAAGGCGGCCCAGCAACAGGGGATGGAGGGTAGTGAAGGAGACTGGGAGGTGTTTTTAAGTAAGAATGACAAACTATTCGGGTCTAGAATACGTGATCCAAGAAAGAAGTCCGCTGTTAAATTGGCTCGTTTTCTAAAGACATTTAGCCGAGAGGATGATTTAAAGGTAATTAATTGCACCAAAGTTGTTGCCTTGAAACTAATCTTTTCTCACTTATGTGAAGAATCATTACGACGCTTGTGTTTGTTTACAGTTTTTCGATAACAAAATGCACTGGTATTCTAAGCAGGATATACTTAGGAAATTCATAGAGGAATCCAGAGAAGTTGAATCCCCTGTGCAGGTTTGCTTTGATTTGATTAACATGTTTTTAGTAGTTTCATACTGGGATAAGAATTATATATTTTTGATGAATGTAAATTACATATATGGATTGATTAGGAATAAGTAATTTTTATTCTAGCTTCCTTTTTTTTTTTTTTTTTAACAGCATGCCGTTGCCTGATTTTCCTCCTTAATCAATATTCTAGTCACAAGATTTTGATGTCTCAAGCTTTGAGTTTCATTTATGTTGTAAATTAAATGCACATTCTGTCTTGTTCTCAGTTTAACCACATTAATATTAATTTGTTTGACTAAAAACTGAGTCTTTCCAGTCTCATTCAGTATTATGCCCTTACTTGTTTTCATAAAATGTTTGAACTGATTTTTCAGCACTAGTTTCAGAATGCATCATTAATCTGAAATCACTTATTGGTGTTTTCTACTTTTTCTCGCAGAATTCTTCGTCTTGTTTGTATTGTAAGGCGGGCTGTTTGTATTACAAATTTGTTAAGCTTTACGTATCTTACTTGTAATTCTATTGAGTATGATCCTTATTAAGTTGTTGTTGTGGCAGTGCAGATGCTGGTTCGCTTAACTCTTGAACACCCACACTACCCATTAGATTATTCATTTCCGTCACATGAGGAGGTTCACTGTCAATTTTGTTCCCTTTTCTTTTCTTTTTTTTGCTATTTATTTTCATATATTGCAAAATACCCATTAGATTATTCATTTCTGTCACATGAGGAGGTTTGCTGTCAATTTTGTTCCTTTTTCTTTTCTTTTTTTTGCTCGACCCCATTTGATGGGACTTAAGGTTTGGTTTGGTTTATCAGATTGGGCTATTGCATTTGCAGCTTGTTCTCTTCTTTACTAAGAAAATTCCTTGCTTTTTGTGCAATAGCAGGGAGAGACATTAGTTGAATATTGAATTTATTAGGAAGTATATGTTACAAATATTGGTTGTTTTGTACTTTCTGGTGCCAAGAGAATTAGTATACTATTTTTTTTGCCGATGATGACACAATAATGAGTGGAAAGACCAATTCAAATTTTGCGAGATATACGGTTACTTCTTGGTGAAAATGCAATCGATATCTATGATCGTGCATGTACCGAAGGAGACAGCTCTAGCTGATACCATATGGAGCATGGTCCAGAAGTAACCACTGTTGTCCCTTTAAATATAGTTGAAAATAGTTAGTCTTAATTTGCTGCATGCTCGTCTATTGCAATTTGAAGAAACGAGACTAAATTCTGCGGGCTAATTATAAAAATTCAATGTTTTTTTGGGGGGAGGGAATCTGTCTTATTCATCTTTGTTTGTTTCATGTCATCTCCAGTTTGTGAGAATTAGGGTTGCAAATGAACTGAGCGGTTCACGAACAGGCTCAGCTCGGCTCGGCTCGTTTAGTAAATAAGACGAGCCGAGCTCAAGGTCGAATAAGCTCGGCTCGTTTGTCTTTATTTAAATTAAATAATAAATATATTATTTATATATTAAATAAAATAAATAATATTTTTTATTTAAATAATATAAGTAATATTAAAAAAATCTCATTAAGCCAAGCTGAGTCGAGCTCAAGTTTCATTAATATTAACGAGTTGAGTCGAGTCGAGCTCGAGTCCAGTTACTTACCAAGCCGAGCTTGAGCTCAATAAATGAGCTCGATGAGCAAACGAGCCAAGCTCGAGCTTAGCAAAGCTTGGCTCGACTCAGCTCGTTTGCAACCCTAGTGAGAATTCCCTTTACACTAACCCGACCTATTTATAAAAGTGTTAACCTGATTACGATTTGCATGCCATGATTAATGTGCACATCCTATTTGTTATGTACTAAGAAGTACGGACACTTCTAAGAATGTGACGTATCCGTGTCGTGTCCATGTCGGCCACCGACACTCTTAAGACACGTGTCCGACACTCTTCAGAATGTGTCCTATTTTTAAAGACCCGGACACTCGTTGGACACTTGGAGGACACATGTGTTTATTGCTTAAATACACGTGTCTATTGATTAGACACATGTGAAACTAATTATAAGTTTGAACAAAACAACTTAAGATACAATAATAAAACAAAAACCATATAAATTTATAGGAATTAGTGTCACATTACATTTTTTTTATTATCTTTGAATGATATATTCATATATATAACATATAATAAATATATAAAATTATATATCATGCATGTCCCTCGCGTGTCGTGTCATGTCGTGTCTTGCATTTTTTGAAAATTAGCGTGTCGGCATGTCTGTGTCCGTGCTTCTTAGGTTATGTATACATGTTTAATCCATTAACAAGAATAAACACAGATATTCATCGACATCTACAATGACTATATGATATCCATAAAAATTCCTCAAAAATTCATGAGTAATCCACAAAAGTAGAAGTTGAAAAAATCTCACAAATAGTCAAATAGATAAAAGTCTCAATCAACACAATTAGCTAAATTAGTATCCAAACTAGTATGACTTCCAATAATAAAAAGTAACAACCCCAAAAAAAACTAACACAAAAAATTAACTCATAATTGACTCCAAGAACTTGTACACTAGCACCTTCAAACGGGTTAGACATGTCAAATTCAAGTTATGTAGGTTTGACACTAACCCAATTTGCTTCTTTTTTTTTTTTTTGGGGGTGTGCACGCTATTGTATCGTGTCACTTTTGAGGTTCATGTTTCATGAGTAATCCACAAAAAGTAAAAGTTGAAATAATCTCACAAATAGTCAAATAGATAAAAAGTCTCAATCAACACAATTAGCTAAATTAGTATTCCAAACGAGTATGACTGTCAATAATAAAAAGTAAAATCATAAAATAAAACTAACACAAAAAATTAACTCATAACTAACTCCAAGAACTGCTACAATAGCACCTTTAAATGGGTTAGACATGTCAAATTCGAGTTATGTAGGTTTGACGTTAACCCAATTTGCTTTTATTTTTTGAGTGTGCGCGTTATGGTATTGTGTCACTTTTGAGGTTCATGTTGTTAACTAGTCAACCCTAACTGGCCAACTTCGTATCTAGTTCATGTAGTGTCAAAAATTTCAACTTGAGTTTTTTTCATGTCCAACATAAATTCTTTGAAAGTGAAAGCATATGTCCAAGTAAGTTCATTTGCTGCAAACCAACAAATAAGAGGTGTTCTATTTGCTTGTATTTAATGGAATTTAAGTTTTTTCCAATATTGTTAATTGACGGTTTCTACTATGAGGCATCAATAGACTATTTTAGTAATTTTTTAATTTTCTTGTTAAAATATGAAATAAAAAAAATTAGTATGTTTAGAATGATTTTTAATTTTTTACAAAAATATGTGCGAAAAGTAAAAAGATAATAAAATCTTTGACTTTTTAATTTTTTTTAATAATTTTTTAATTTTTAGAGTAAAATAGTGAGTTACAAACGAGGCCAGTAAACAATGAAGGTTTCTTTTAGTTTTTGATTTCCTTTACGGTTGATTTTTTTATGCTAATTGATTTGTGTTGTCTTCTTCTAAACTTCAGGGATGGTTGAGAATGAAGCTCAGTACAAACCAGATAAGAAATTTCCCAAAATGCTTGCCGTTGATTGTGAGATGGTTCTCTGTGAAGATGGCACTGAAGCTCTAGCGAGGGTTTGTGCTGTTGGGCACGATCTACAGGTACTGTTTGAGCTTGTTTTCAAATTTTTGTGCAGCATGACTTCGTAATACCTCCCTCTCGCCTCACGCACAGAAACACAGGTGCAAAAGAATTACCTATGTTGCAACTAGTTTGACAATTTTAGACATCTTAGAGGTCTCAATTGAACAATTTTCTTTTTACTTCCCAAGTTGATGTGGTGTTTTGGAATTTGGAGTTTTTCAGGTCAAACTTAACGAACTTGTAAATCCGAATAAAACGGTTGCAGACTATAGGAGTGAAATTACTGGGCTCACTGCAGAAAATTTGGATGGAGTAACTTGTTCATTGGCTAATGTACAGGTAATATGTGGTTAGTTTTGAAGTAAATTGCAAACAGCACAGCCAAAAATATAATTAGGTAAAAGTTTAATATATAAATAACTAAAAATCATCTGAAATATAAAATAACTAAATGAATAAAAGTTAGTTGGAATGTCTTTCTCTCTGGCAATTTTATAGGAATCAATGAAGAAGCTTTTACGGGATGGTAAAACAATATTAATTGGCCACAGTTTGAACAATGATCTAAAAGGTAAGCTAAGTTGTATGATTTAATATTAATTTTCCTTCTAAATATTTCTATTTGCATGACAGTTTAAATAAGTATTATTCTTCGTTAATATAGTTATCCCATGTATTTGTTTGCCATTTGGCTACTAGCTGTCGTCTGATTTTAATTTCTTACATCTGTTTTTGGAATCGCACATTTGTGATTTGAATTGTATGATTCAATACAATTCAGGAGGTGATTGATAAAAACAGATTGCATGAATCGTAAATCTCGATGAATCGTAGAACTAAATTGCTGAATCGATCAATTCATTGAATTCGATTTTTGGCCCCTTTTTGTTTTGGTTTTTTTGCTGGAAAAGGGTTCGAACAATCTTTTTAAGGTCGTTAGGGTTATTATATTCCATCCTCCCTCCCTCCCTCTCTCAAAGACTCAAATCCTAGGGAAGAAAAACTCTTTTTTTTCTCTCTCTACTATAATCTACGCTTACATATTTAACTTTATTCAATTTTTTGCACTTACCAAAGGAATATTTTGAAGGCATTAATTGAGTTTTTTTACGAAGTTTGAAGATTTGGGAAATTGAGTTATTGTTGCTTTGAAATTTAGAGTTTGGGTTTGTTTGCTTTCTTTATTAAAAATAATTGATGAAAAATATGTAAAAGGGAAAAGAAAAGGTTGTGATCTTACATGGGACCACTGTACCAATGATCCCACTTCCCGTCATAGAAGCGTCTTACCTATTAGAGCCTTTTTCATTGATTTATGTCTAAAATTTTCATATATATAATACATTTTTAATATCTAATGCAATAGATATATTTTTCTATGTAAATTAGAAATTATGACCAAATATTTATGATTCACGACTTGATTTGACTCACAATTCCGAAAAAGACAATTTGGATTTACTATTTGTCAACTATTCTTACACCAAGTTTGTGCTATTTACTACCGATAGCTTTGAATAATATTTTCTCGATTTTTTACTTACAGCTCTAAAGTTAGATCATGGAAGAGTGATTGACACCTCTTTGATCTTCAAGCACGGGGATGAGGCTAATTTCAGAAGACCTTCTTTGAATAACCTGTGCAAGGCAAGTTGTTAATCATGCACACATGCATGTCTCTTTGTGCATGTGGTATTGATGTCATATTTGTTTTTATTTTACAAACTTGTCAAACCTATCATTTACATCTGGCCAGTCTCTCTCTCTCTCTGTGCACATGCCTTTTACAAATGTACTGTGGCAATTGTTTTTTGCAACCTATTTAAGTACCAAATTCCTTGAATAATTTTCTAGGCATTGTTAAAGTCCAATATTCTTTTTGTATTTTTATTCATAATTCCATTTTTATTTTTTTTTTGGATTTGTCATATTTGTCATTTTTTTGCCTGAATGGGTTGGTCTCTTCAGAACACCAGCGGACTATTCTCTATATTTCCTTGTTTACTGTCTCATTGGTTCATCATTACATTAGTGTTCCTAGATGCTGCAATTTCTGCATGCCCTTAGTTGGCTAGTAGGTATGTAGATCAGTATGCATAGTTGAATTGTTCTGTCAATTGTTTCACAGGCTGTGTTGGGATATGAAGTCAGGAAGGAGGGTGCTCCCCACGATTGTCTAGATGATGCAACCGCTGCAATGAAACTAGTTCTGGCCAAGATAGAGTCTGGATTAGACAATGCTATACCGCTGGTTCATGAGGGTGTAAGTTTCGAAATTTAAGTCCTGCTTGCTTCCAAACGAATATAAGAATGTCAATTCATTGTATCTTTGACCTTGTAGGTGCCTGAGATCAAAAAGTCAAAGCTACTTCTCCACAGGATACCAGTCAATGTGCCCGGTGAAGAATTACATAAAATTATTCCTGGAGACTTTACAATTGAGATCAGGGTCAGAATATCTATAACCGTTGTTTTAAGTTATTGTTTGGATGAGCTTGATTAGTGGAACCTGGTAATATATATACCATGCATGCTACCTTGCCCATATTTTGGGACTATTGTTTATGTTCCTGCAAAGACCTCTGTACTATTCATTAGAAATTGATCCTGGGATTAGGATATCTGTTGACTGGGAAATATTGTTGACCTATTGCGAGATTTTCATTGCAATGAACTGCACAAAGATAGTATTGGGTCTGTCCTAAGGTTGTTGGCTAGGTGAATCAACCTTTCCTCATAATCGAGAAGCGGAATTAGCCCTTGGGCAACTTGAGAGATTCTGCTTATTTAACTTTCTGCATAAGCTGATTTAAGCAGAAGTTCCATGTATAAGTTGGAGCAAACATGCAAGAATAACTTAAGCTAAAAGTTACCTGTTTTAAGCTGTACCAAACAGCTACATTGAACTACTTAGAGATTTTCATTTAATGTTTTGGGGTTTTGACAGTTTGCCCCCAAAAAGATGCTCAAATGTGTAGTTGCCCCCCAAAAATATTTATTTGAACAATTTGTTCTTTGAAATTGTTTAAAACTGCAATTGGCCCTCTAAAACTTCCCTTAGTTAGGGGACATTACTACAGTTGATTTAAATTTAGTGGCAATTTGCTTCAATTAATCATTTAGGGGTCAATTGCACCTTGAACATTTTCCAGGGACAATTTGCTCAAATTGATCTTTTGAGAGACCAAATCACACTTGAGCATACAGTTGTTAAAAGCTCTTAATTTAATTTAATTTTTTTGGCTGCATCATTATGTGAACTGACAAGAAATTGACAATGTAAGAATAATTCTCAAGGATGAGATCTTTCTTGCCCGAAGGGTGGCCCATATCCTACAAATATTTGAAAAAATAGATGGTGGGCCATCAACTTTTGCACTGACCATAACTTAACTTAGACGAACAATAATATTTGTTCTATACATCATGAAAGGTTTCGTAAGGTAATTGCTTATGCAAAATGTGAATATTGAGCTTGAAGGGAAAGGTCAATTTTGTTTTTGGATAAACATCCAATAAAGTTCTTTTAATGATGTTATGAACTTATGACAGCGTAAGGTAATGTATGCAACACAATGACACACACACACACAAACACTCTCTCTCTCTCTCTCTCTCTCTCTTAATTTTAAAATTTAAGTATATTGTAGGCTCTTTTTTTCCCTGTTCATTATGAAAAGGCTGATGTGGTGAATGATTTGGTGGCAGCCCAACAAAAAGGCTGGAGGAAAGAAGTATTCTGCCTTTGCCAATTTTAAGAATCAAGAAGAGGCAAATCAAGCATTTGAAAATATCGATGGATACCAAGAAAAGGTATTTCCCGGATGAGAATTTCTCTATATCTTGCACAACTTATATTATCTGGAAAAGGTGGCCCGTGTATGTAGCTATATGTATATCCTTACTTTCCCTTGAAAGCAACAACTGAAGCTAACCCTGATGTAACATAGCTTTGCTAGTTTAGAGTTAAAACTTCATCTCATCTCTAACACAAAGGTATTCTTCTTTGTTTAGGTGTGAAAACCTAATACTCCTGTAACAAGTGCCTTTGGTCTGTAATTCATTAGTGCCATCTTTATACAACATTTTCCTGTGATTTTTGTTGATAGTCTTCCATTTGAACTATCTCATGCATAGGAATTAAATTTTGAATTTTGTTGATGCCTTGTGTTAGGACTCGGACTACACAGAAATGCGTTTCATTCCAATATGATTCCGAATCAATTGATAGCTTTTGTGTTCGTAAAATGACAAGTGAGGGTTTTCTTGGCCAAGTTTCATCGAGGAAAAGATCATTCCAAGTTGAGAAGACCACCACAGGCGAGTCCAAGAAGTTGAAGTCAGGTCAGGAAGCTGGAGAGCAGACTAAGGCAGGGTCAAACCTTTGTGATGGTCACTTAAAGGAGATTGAAAGACTGACGCAAGAACTGAGACAGAGGGATGAGGAAATCTCTGACTTGAACAAGATCATAGTTGCTCTTACAAGGAAACAAGGACTTTTCTCAACAGTGTTGGATGCTTAAAAGAGTGCCTTTTCATTGATGGCATTTTTGGCGGTTGGCAGGTGAGTTTGGCTGGAGAGTAACCCAGGGATGGTGATTATGACTCTGCTGCTGAATTTTAAATGAGATTCGGAGGGATAAAATGTAGTGGTTGTGGTTGGATGTGCTTGCATTGGTGGCATGGCATCATTTTGGGTACAACTTTACTGCTTGTGTTTGGAATTTTTGGTGCTGATGGAACCAAAGGTCTTTGCTACTAACACTCTGCCATGAAGTACATCATTAACTATTTCATATTTTTTTTTTTTTTTGGTTTTCTTCTCTATTTTTAATGAACTCTCTATTTGTTTGAACTATGGGGATTCCGTCTAGTATAGAATAGTAGTATGAACTGATAGTTCTGGTGTTAGGAATGTACTGTTTAATCATTTTGATGATTATGGAAACTTCTAGAATTGTCTGGCAGCTTGTTCAAGTCATGGTTAATTGCCCATTGTTCTGCTCGTGTTTTAACAAATGGTTATGCGATAAGTCCAGTGGATAAATATTTGGAGACCTTAATTTGCCTCATTCATCATTTCGTGTTGATCTTAGCCTTCCAGCAAGATTGAACAGTAATGACAAGAGTGTTTTTTCAGTTCCTATGTTATTATGAGTTGAATGAGAAAATTAATTTTCTTGCAAATTGCATCATTTTCCTACTTAACAAATTTAGAATTTTTTTTTTTCCTTTTCATTTCTTTCACTTTATACCATTTTCATCTTAACCGAGCCTAACAGAATAGTACAAGTAGCAGAAGCCTCTGAGTTTTCACTACAGAACTTTCAGAACAAATTTTTAATACAGTGAAATAGTTGGGTGCAGGGTCAAACTGTTATGATCTATGCTAACTTGCAAAGGAGAGAGTCAATGTGACCAAAAAATATAAACGAATTCAATAGATTCAATGAAAATACTGTCCCACCTAAAGCAGAAAGAATAAAGAAACAAAAGTGAAAAATTGTTTCCAAATGGTTCAACTACAAGAGTTTGGAACACAAATGTACTCACTAGATGAATCTCAATGGTACTTCACTCGCTTTCAAAATCTTCATCATCTCCAAAAGTAAAAACAGAAGCATCAGCTGCAATTGCCTTGATGTCGTCACTCATCCTTCCTGACTCCAATCTCCCAGCCCCATCAATTTTCGCTTCATTGGACGCATTACTCTGCCTGGACTCCTTGCTGAGTGACAGAGCCATCATTTGATGATCCACTCTTGGGCCAGATTCAAGATGTGCAGGAGGTCCAGCTCCAGAGTCTGCTCGAGCTTGACTACTCTTTGAAGACACGGTTTCCTCTCCATCACTGTCAGAGAATACATCATCATCATTGTCTTGGTTTTCAGAAACATTACTTTGATCGGAAGTAGTGGCCACTTTGTCACTTGACAAAGGAGAATTTCCCACTCTTCTGTCAGATCCCTTGCTCGGCTGTTCAGCTTTTTTCTTTATTGGAATAGAACCGTCGTAGTCTATCATCACGATTTCAAGCTGGAATCCCGGGGAAGGAATTTTCCTCTGCAAAACACAGTCAGTGAACCTCGGATCTGAGTGAATAAAAGCTAAAAAGCAAGTGACGAGAGGGAGAAAAGATCTACTGTTAATACGTCTACTTCTCTCACATTTAAACGATACATATAAAGAAGAAAAAACTTCACAGATATACTGTGGAAAATATCATAATGGATCATAAACTAAAAGTGTCACAACATGAAGGGTGCACTATTTACCTTGTCAAACCCATCAAGATCCAAATCGTATATCACAATTCTGTTTTCCATCATTGTTGTATTCAACCAACTGAAAAAAAAAAAAAATTAAGAAGAAAAAATGAATGAATGAAATGTAAAATTGACAAGCTATTCATGGAAATAACATATGCAAAAAGGATTAAAGCCTCAAGCATTCCTAGTAGAAATTGAGGCCTTGGAAGGAACCTAATGGTTTGCATATCAATTTCTCCTGACAAAGAGAGTGATATTCATAGTGACACTTGAAATGACTAGGGAAAATCTGCATACTCATTCATTGGTGGACAAAGTTGATAAATGAACCTAAAGATTTATCTTTCCTTGGCATTCTAGGCATATCTGGATCGAAATTATATGCTATTTACGGTTAAGAATGCAAGTAACGGAAACAAAAGAAGAAAGAAGGTCTAGAGACCAGTAGAAATCTCCTTGGCGGTCATGAAAATGGAGCTTGAAATCCCCACTCAACTCTGTCAGACCAGGTTCCCCCGGTAGAGCAAAGACCACAATCCCTTTTTTTGGTGCACGGATCCAAAAATCTTCCGGCTGCAAAAATTAAACATATGTATAAGTTGGGACACATGAACAAACAAAATAATACATTACAACAAAGATATTAACAAATCAATCCAAATATTCACTCACTATGAAAAAAAAATGGAATTGAAAGAATATTTACCATTAGATCCTTCGTTTTTGGATGTTTTTTCGTTGAGAATAGAATTCCTGTGTAGTAGTGAAAATGTGCATGTATGAGATAGCCACATAGAAGAAGAAGAAGAAGAAGAAGAAGAAGAAGTGAAACAGTAAAAATGGCATATTGTGAATAGCCTTTTCAACAGTGACATCAGAGATCAAATTTCTTAAGTAGACTTTTAGTTTATTTTTAGTTTCTTTTCAATAAAAATCCAAAAAGAGAAACAAACAAACACATCAAAACTAGAATGACAACTAAACTCAGATTTTAAGCCAATGAAACTCTTATTTCAAAGATAAATCTCATCTCACCTTCAGGCTTAACAACAATAAATCATGCATTCACAAGACAACTTTGAAAAAGTGACGTATAAAATAAGCATGGCAAAGTGTAGGTACATAAAACGGTCCAGGCTTCAAAAAGTTCCCAATAAATAGTCAAACTCAGCCATTCAGGACTTAGCCAACAAAAAAGTGCATTAGTTTCAAAGCTGTCTCTAATTCATTAGCCTAAAATATCTCTCCCTAAATCCCAGTGTGGACTCTAAGTTGAATAAAAAATAATTCCAGTTCCTTATTTATTTATTAAATAAATAATAAATAACTGGACTCGCTGTTGAGTTTTGAATCTTAACTAGCTTCTTCTTCGTTTCCATATGTTGATCTACCATGTCACCCCCTAAGCTTGAACATAACTACGTACAAATCAAGTGCTTAGGGAAAGACGAGAGCAAAAAACAGTAGTAAAAAGCTCTTGAAAACAAATATATAAACAACAATTGCAGAATAAATTATGACAACTTGTTGGCTTGTAGCCAAAGCAACACAAAGGCACCCAAAGTGAAATTTGCCAACTGATAACGGACCTAAAAAATAAATGTAAGACTAGTTATTTCTTTAGATTCAAATGTCATTGGCACTTGGGAAGAAAAGAATGAGTAGGAAGGGATGTCATGGATTACTGTTATGATCAGTTATAGTGATGGAAGGCCTAATCCAGTATGGGCAGTTGACGAGCCGAAATCCCCTAAGCATGCACCTACAAAGAGTAACTTTAGTACTTCTCAAAGATCAAAATGACATATTTAGGGAAAGATTATTAGAAGAGTACCTACGTCCAGGTTGATTTACACCATTGAAGTATGTTAAAAGGCGCTCAAAGTACTTTACATATCTCTGGAAAAATAAAAAAATATGAGAAGTAATTAAAGAAATGTAATGTAATTACAAGATTCAATCAAAGTAGTTGACTAACAATTTGGCTTGGAAGAATTAGACCCTTTCCATCTAGGCATCGTTTCTGGTTATAGTACTCAATGCACTCCTCAGCTGTTGGGAAGAACTGTAGAAGGAAGCAAAACAGGGTAATAACAATGTTATAAAAATGGTGACACATAGAACCACTACGAATAACAATTTTCCATCTAAACACAAAGAACAGCATCTTCATGCTTCTGACTTGTAAATCTCACCTTAAGAAAGAGGAGGAGGCTAGAGATCATTAATCCTGTCCTTGCCATACCGGCTTTACAATGAACAACTACAACATTCAGAATGTCCTCCTTTAGCCATGTGTAAGCACTTTGACAAAACAGAGTTATGAGTTCAATCGGGGGGCAATTATGGTCATCAAATGGGAAAGATGCAACCTGGAAAACAAACAGGCAAATAAAACAGGGAAGAAGTTATAAAATCAATTTCCTCCTGTTTTGTCAAAAAAAAGGGGGGGCTGTTTGCTTCGCTTAGCAGCAACACAAGGACACTCCTAAATTTGTCTTTTAGTTTGGAATACCTTATGTTCTTTGTTTTTAAGCACCAATATGAGGATCTAGTTTCCAATAATACGGAAAAATCTTCAATTTCATAACCATATATCCATATAATAAGGGAAGAGGGTTTTTGAATTTATCCTAGAGACAATTGTCCTATTAGGACATTTTAACGGTCATGATTCATTTATGCTTCAAAATGGACGGTAGAGATGAAAACCTTCTCACTCACTCTCCCTAAACTTCCCGCCCAAGAGCCACAAACTTTGCAACCACCCATCCTCATTTGTCGCACCTCACTTTTTCAAATTTCAAATTTCAAAACACACCCATCCACTCCCTACAGAAGAGAGACCCACGCTCATCAAACTCTCTCCTCTTTCATCTCTGCCCAAATCCTCCCTCTTTCATACACTCTTCTCTCTCTCCCTCTCCTCTCACGACGACACCGCCACTCACCGTCTACCGACCACCTCTCCTCGCCTCTTGCTGTCATTGCTTCTCTCAACCACCGACCACTGACTCTCTTCTCTCGCCCTCCTGTTTCGCCTCTCTCCCCTTGTGACGACATCGCAACCATTTAGAGGTAAACAACAACTTACAAATTTGCAATCCGTGATATTTTTATGGGTTTCTCTCCTCTTGGATTTGGGTTACAGTATTTTTGGTTCTTACTTGAGTTTGGTGATGGGTTTGATATGTTCTTTTTGGGAAATGGGTTTCTGAATTTTAGTGTTTCTTTTTGAATTATTTTTCATATGGGTTATGAAATTGAGGGTTATAGGGAGTGTAAGAAATAATGTATAGAGAAAGAGAGAGAATAAATTGTATGTATTATTATTGATTGATATATTGATGTTTATTACAATGATTCATGATTCCTATATATAGAAGAGGGTGAGTGTGTAGTAGGTAAGAAGTAGGTGAAGTGGAGGTGGTAGTGGTGTAGTGGGTTAGGTTTAGTGGAGTAGGTGAGGTGGTAGTGGTGTAGTGGGTTAGGTTTAGTGGAGTAGGTTTAAGTGGGTGTAGTGGGTTAGGTTTAGTGGAGTAGGTTTAAGTGGGTGAAGTAGGTGATAAATTTTAACAGCCCCCCGCAAACTCAAGGGGGATAGGAACTAGCCAACTTGAGTTTGGAGAGAGTTACAAAACAAGAAAATACATAAAAATAAAAGAGGATAGGTGACACTGTATGGTCGTGTCAGACCATTGGTGAAGACACTGGATGGTAGTGTCATAACGTTGTAGAGGACACTGTATGGTGGTGTCATAATGGTGTAGAGGACACTAGATGGCGGTGTCAGACCGCTGTAGAAGACAGTTTATGGGGTCATGTCGGACCGTTGTAGAAGACAGTTTATGGGGTCATGTCGGACCGTTGTAGCAGACAATGTGGTGACAGTTGTTGTGACAGTTTACGGAGTCTTGCTGGACCCTTGTAGAAACTAACCGGAATCAATGTCGGGACAGTTTACAGAGTCTTGTCGGACCCTTGTAGAAACTAACCGGAATCTATGTCGGGACAGTTTACAGAGTCTTGTCGGACCCTTGTAGAAACTAACCGGAATCAATGTCGGGACAGTTTACAGAGTCTTGTCGGACCCTTGTAGAAACTAACCGGAATCTATGTCGGGACAGTTTACAGAGTCTTGTCGGACCCATAAAAAGTCGCACCCTCAAAAGGTGTGCCCAATTTTTCAAAAAAGGCGTGCCATCAAAAGGCGTGCCCAATCCATGAAAAGACGTGCTATCAAAAGTTGCGCCCTCAAAAGGCGCGCCCACTTCATCAAAAGTCGTGCCCGACAGAAAGCGTCGAGCCATCAAAAGGTGAGCCGGAGACGCGGCGAGGCACGTGAGCGACAGAGCGGCGTGTCGGCCGCGTCGTCAGTGTCAATATAAACCAATGCGGAGGCGGAGGAAACCAAACCAGACTGAAACCTCTGAACTTGTCATTCTGAAACAATCTGTAAATACTCTGTATCCAACCCTTCTCGGAAACACTCAGCAACCCAAAAAACATGGCCTCTTCTTCCCGTTCAGCTACCCAGAACATGGCCTCATCTTCCCGTGGTCTGCTCACTCTCTTTCCCGACCTCAACGAGTCAACAGGAGAGATAACAGGTGCGGTGGCCCGTGAACCTCAACCAAACACCTCTGGTTTTGCTCCGTTGAACTTTCCGATGCGGTCGGTGGAGCAAAAAATGGCGGTGCAGTCGGATGTGGAGGCCAATCAGTATACCTTGAAGTCATGTGTGGAAACCATGACTGCGGTTACAAATTTGTCGAACCGGCTGCAGAGTAGGACAAATGAATTGCAGCAGTTAAACGCCCAACTGGCTCTGCTCCAACGCATGTATAAGGATGCGCGAGCAGAGATAAGTGTGCTAAAGGCGGAAAACAAGGAGCTGAAGCGGAAGGCCAATTTTATGTTCCGATTTGGAGGGCCGCCATATGCTGCAGTGGAGGAGCAGGGAGTAGTGATCATGCCCAGTGGAGTGGGAAACACGGAGGCAACACCGGCAAGGGCCGCCTAAGACGGTGGCAAGAAGAAAAGACCGGCAGAATAGGCGAGAAGAAAAATCCCACTGTTCCGATTTGTGTTGGTTGTGTTTTGTTTTGTTTTGTGTTTTTTTTTATTTTTATTTATTTTTATTTTTTATTTTTTATTTTTTTTATGGTGTAAAATGCTGATCGGGGTTGATCCTCGGCATGAAGAAATGACAAGTTTGTAAAATGTTGTTGTTGTTTTTTTTTTTTTTTTTTTTTTTTTTTTTTTTTTTTTTTTTTTGGAGTGTTTTGTTGAAAAAATAAAAATAAAATGAAAGAAAACAAGGGAGAAAGAAAATAGATAAAAAATATTTATAGATGGATTATATGAAAAACATCAGTGCGATTGTTTCAAAATAAAGTGGGGTATTTAAAAAAGAGGAAAAGTGACTTGGAAAAAATAAATAAAAATAAGTGATTTTTGAAATCAAATGGAGGAGAGAGAGGGACAAACCCATGTGATAAAGTGGAGAGAGAGTCGGTGAGTGGGGTGCAAAAGGTGAAGGAGAAATGATGGATTGAAAATGGTTTGGGTCAAAAGTGGACACTGTTAGTGGGGAACATGAGTGCATTGATTATTTGATATAATAATAATAATAATAAAAATAAAAAGTTAGAACAGTTGGAGAGAATGAGTGGAGTATGGTAAGGGTTTCATCCAAAGCCAAAATTCCTGCAGCGAATCACTTCGCAAATCCTAGCATGAGCTTTTTCTCTTTCCAGGCTTATTCATGAATTTCCTGGTGATTTCAAGAGCCTCTGGTGGCATTGTGGCAGAGAACACCCCAACCTGGATTTTGGGTGGCAGCAACTGGAAAATATCATAGATCTGATTTTTAAAAACCTCGTGACAGCATTTCATCAGCTTCATCCAAGACAAACATTTTGATGTAAACAGGGCGAAGTGATTGTCTCCGCAACATGTCAAACACACGACCAGGAGTACCAACAACAACATGAACCCCACTGGAGAGAATGCGCTGATCTTCGCGCACACTAGTCCCTCCAACACAAGCATGAACCTTCACACTTTGCTGGGCAAGTTCAAGAGTGGGTGGAAGAACCAAAGCTTGGCACTCAACCAAGCTATAATCTAGCTGCTGCAGAATTCCAGAGCAGAATGTTGCAGTGTTTCCAGTTCCAGACTGTCTCGTCATATGAGGTGAAGAATTCTTCTCCATCAGCCTCACACATGACTACAGTTGCACAAATCTTTGTTGATTTTATCAGCGGAATAGGTTGAGGTCCGGCGGGCGGCTAAGGTGAGGTTGCCGCCCGCCAGGGAAGCGAAAATACTAGGTTTTAAACCAGGTCTGATACCATGTAAGAAATAATGTATAGAGAAAGAGAGAGAATAAATTGTATGTATTATTATTGATTGATATATTGATGTTTATTACAATGATTCATGATTCCTATATATAGAAGAGGGTGAGTGTGTAGTAGGTAAGAAGTAGGTGAAGTGGAGGTGGTAGTGGTGTAGTGGGTTAGGTTTAGTGGAGTAGGTGAGGTGGTAGTGGTGTAGTGGGTTAGGTTTAGTGGAGTAGGTTTAAGTGGGTGTAGTGGGTTAGGTTTAGTGGAGTAGGTTTAAGTGGGTGAAGTAGGTGATAAATTTTAACAGGGAGGAACATTGATTATTATGTATGTTTGATGAGTTTTGTGGTGTGAAAGATTGAATCTTG
Source organism: Camellia sinensis (assembly GCF_055761805.1). Lineage (NCBI taxonomy): Eukaryota > Viridiplantae > Streptophyta > Magnoliopsida > Ericales > Theaceae > Camellia > Camellia sinensis. Next base: position 218,369,752 of record NC_138961.1, read on the forward strand.
GGGTTAGAAATGAGCACCCAAAAGCCGGCTATGACAGTTCGGGACCTGGCTGAGAAAGCCAAGAAGCGGATTGTTTATCTGATCATATGCATGGTTGGGTTGTCTTATCTCATGTCCTGTAAGTTTTGGGTTTTTTTGTTTCACTGAATTTTGTTGCAGATTCATCATAATTTTTATTGATTAATGGTGAAAATTCATCTTTTTTAATTGGTTCAATTGGGTTATTTATTCTAGATTTTAAATTTGATTGTTGTGTTCATTTGGTTGATGGTAATTTATTCATCATGTCTGTTTTGAAATGTTGTCTTATCTCATGTCTTGTAAGTTCTGGATTTTTTTGTTTCACTGAATTTTATTGCAGATTCATCATACTTTTTATTGATTAATGGTGAAGATTCATCTTTTTTAATTGGTTCAATTGGGTTATTTATTATGGATTTTGAATTTGATTGTTGTGTTCATTTGGTTGATGGTAATTTATTCATCATGTTTGTTTTGAAATGTTACAGTACTAGATGTGTTTGAAATGTTTGAAATTCTAGATGGGTTTTGTCTGCTAGAGAATTAAGGAAATGTTTGAAATTCTAGATGCGTTTCTGGTGAAGTGTTTGACTTGAGTTGTTATTGCTATTGATTTCTACATCTTTGGTGAATGTGGGTTTTGTTATTGACTTGAGTTTTGTTTACTAGATGGGTTTTGTTATTGCTATTGCTATTGCTATAGACTTGAGTTTGGTTAAGGTTTTGTCTACAATTGATCTCTACATCTTAGAATTTCTATTGATTTCTATTTCTACATCTGGGATAGATAGCATTGAAAATTTTACATCACCCTCATACATATGTACGTATGTACATGCATTCATCTACACATACAAATATAAGAATATGGTGGAGAGAGAGAGAGAGAGAGAGAGAGAGAGAGAGAGAGAGAGATTTTATATGTAAAGTGGGTTTTTGAATTGGGTTGGTTTGTATGGTAAGAGCAGTTGAGCGTATTTGAAGTTCATAAACTTTTGATTAATCAAAGAAGAGTACTTACTTGATAATCAGATTTTATGAACCCAAAGATTTCTGAACATTTTAGATGGATCTTTCCCTAATTAGTGGTTAATTATACCCATTATGACATGGATGAGTTTTGTAAATTGGTGCTAATATTTAGGGTTGTTTGACTTAGTTGTTATTGCTATTGATTTCTACATCTTTGGTGAAGGTGGGTTTTGTTATTGACTTGAGTTTTGTTTACTAGATGGTTTTACAGTACTAGATGGGTTTTGTTTACTAGATGGGTTTTGTTATTGCTATTGCTATTGACATTGACATGAATTTGGGGAAGGTTTTGTCTGCTATAGATAGCATTGAAAATTTTACATCACCCTCATACATATGTACATACGGTTACCTCCCCTCTCTCTCTCAAGCCAATATCTGTAGAAAGGAATCTCTATCTCTATCCAACAACAATGAAGGTATATTAACTCTGTTTATAATTCTTAGTTTAAAAAAAAAGACCCATGCCTATGCCCATTATATTTAATTTAATTTTTCAAGAAAAGGGTTTTTCCCCATATTTATCCAAACAATTGTGCTCTAAGTTGTGGTCAATTGTTTATTTTTTTGCCTAACAATTTATTTTTTTGGTATTTATTTGTTTGCTATTATTTGAATAACCATGTATTTACTTGATGTGAATTTGTTTTCATCATCAGTTGATAAAGAAAAGCTCCCAAGGAAGATTTTGAAGCTCAATCCTACTACCTATGAGTCTCAGAAGTACCTCTCTTCTCTCATTTTGGAATTCCCTGTTTCTTTGTTTTTTTTTTTTTTCCCCTGGTTTATTTTCACTCACATACACCAACACAAAAACAAACTTTTGATAATTTTGTGGTCAGTTGATTTTTCTTTCAATTTATTTTTTCGTTTACCTTTTAATGTAAATTCCATGCTATTTATTGATTGTTTTGCTCATTATTCTTTTTTTGTTTGTTTTTTGTTTTGTTGTGTTTTTTTTTTTTTTTTTTTTTTAATGTTCAGGTCATAGAGGAGTAACATCCATAAAGTAAGCACACTGTATCATATGTTTCATTATCTTTATCTACCATATGTTATTTAATACTTTGTTTTTTGTTTCTTTTTTTTCTTTTTTTTTTCTTTTTTTTTTACACTGTGTAATGAGTACATCTAACCATAAAGGGGTGGAGGAATTCTGTTTCTCCCATGTTTATGCTTCCATTCACCTAGCTATGTTTACTGGGTCCATGAGAATATCTTTGTTAAAATTTTGTTAGATAGTGGATAATGACATATGTAGGGTTATTATTTTTGTTACTAATTCTTTGTTATTTGGTTATTTTTCGGTTAAGGGATTTTACGAATTCCTTTTTTGTTTTTTTCCTCAAGGTTGGTGTTGATGGTACTTGAGGTCTACAAATGGCACTATTTTGTGGTTTGGTTTACTCATCTAAATTTGATCGTTTTATTTTTAGTTTAATAGTGATTACTAAAAATTTATGTTTGTTTCATCCGAGATGGTCCTAGAACAATTTGTGATCAATGTAACTTTTGATTTGATTCTTTGTTGTATTTTCACAGGTTATCTTGAACCAATCAAAAGTTTCATGTAGTGGTCTTTCTATGGTTTTTTGATATACTATTTAGGGCTATGTTTGTTTGGGTATGCTACATAATTTCTCTTAAAAATTTTACGAAAAATCATCTAGCCTTTGTTGGTTGATTGATTGATCCTAAATATTTTTGGTTGTTTGATCACAATTTTGAGACACTTTTCATAAAATATTTTTATGGTCGTTAACATTTTTGCAACACATAGATTGTAATATAAGAATTTTATTAGATAGTGCCTTCAGGCACGGGCAATTTCTAATATATATATATATATATATAAAAGAAGGGAATCAAACACTTCTTATGGAATTGGAAAACTTGATACAAATACTTCAAAAAGAAATTTAATGTGCACTGTACAAGATAACAAGCTGCAACATAATCAGATCAGTATTCAAGACAATTCAGAACTTGGTCTGATTAGGAGCAATGAGACCAGCTTACTGATAATGAATAAAAAAAATGAAGCAACTACGCATTGTTATTCACCACTATTGCTATTTATTTAGTTAAGGTTACAATTAGTTTTGAATACAGTGAAAATGCTCAAAAGATAAATGACGGTGAAAATCGTACCTTCCCTTCAAATAATGAAGCATCGTACAATCTCTCCGAACAAAGATTGTATACTTTGTATTTTCCCTGCATATAAAAGGTTAATTGTAGATATCAGGAATTCCGAGTAAATAACAAATGATATATGCAGTGAAAACGAGCCCACAAACATCAAAAAGCGCATTCATTCGAATGGCATTATCCACTGAAGATAGAAAGGTGTATTGACCATGACATCATGTAGCAGCAGGCTGAGGAAGTAGAAAGCTCAAAAATACCAAATGCAATAAAACCACAGATCCATCCAAGAAATTCAGGACCATATCCATAACAATATTATAAACTTGAAAAACACCCTTGGTCACAAACAGCCCTTCTATAATTGTCACAAGAATCCTAACCCAAAGTCAAATAATGTCAAAACGTACTACTTTTGAATTCAAAATTAGATGTTTACCTTATGATGAGTTTCAAAAAACTTGATCACTTCTTCCATGTGATTGCGATAGAAACCCTGCATCAAATTTCTAAGATAGTATTAATATAAATTTATATACTTGTCAATAATCAGATTAAATCTGACATGAGCCATATTGTTTCGTTTACCTCAACAAATCCAAAAAATCCAGAGCTCATATCACCAGCAGGAAATCCCATAGCAATTATATTCTCAGTTATATAAGTCATATCTAGATCAAATCCTCCTTCCTGAAAACCAGGGCATTATCAAGTTGGATCTCATCAGTGACATCTTAATTGAAAAGGAGTTATATTAAGCAAAGAAGTAATATAGACCATTGAGAAAATGCATGAAATGATTAACTTTAATATTATAATGCTATTTGATTACACAAAAGTGACGGAACACCATTAAAAAAACAAAGAACTTAAAATCTTCAGAATTGAAAATTTTGAAGTATGCCATATAATTTGTGGATAGAATCAATCTGTGACATCTTAATACCCAAAAATGTAATGTATCTGTAGAAATTTAATGTATAAAGAGAAAAAGAGAATTGTATTATTGATTGATGTTTGTAATTGTTGAATTATTGAATGTTACAATGATTCCTATATATAGAAGAGTAGGTGGTAGTAGGTGGTAGATGGAGTAGGTAAAGTGGAGGTGGTAGGTGGAGTAGGTGAAGTGGAGGTGGTAGTGGTGTAGTGGGTTTAGTGGAGTAGGTGAGGTGGTAGTGGTGTAGTGGGTTAGGTTTAGTGGGTGAAGTAGGTGATAGGTTTTAACAGCCCCCCGCAAACTCAAGAGGGATAAGAACTAACCAACTTGAGTTTGGAGAGAGTAACAAAACAAGAAAATACATAAAAAATAAAAGAGGATAGGAGACACTGTTTAATGTATAAAGAGAAAAAGAGAATTGTATTATTGATTGATGTTTGTAATTGTTGAATTATTGAATGTTACAATGATTCCTATATATAGAAGAGTAGGTGGTAGTAGGTGGTAGATGGAGTAGGTAAAGTGGAGGTGGTAGGTGGAGTAGGTGAAGTGGAGGTGGTAGTGGTGTAGTGGGTTTAGTGGAGTAGGTGAGGTGGTAGTGGTGTAGTGGGTTAGGTTTAGTGGGTGAAGTAGGTGATAGGTTTTAACAGCCCCCCGCAAACTCAAGAGGGATAAGAACTAACCAACTTGAGTTTGGAGAGAGTAACAAAACAAGAAAATACATAAAAAATAAAAGAGGATAGGAGACACTGTATGGTCGTGTCAGACCGTTGTAGAAGACCGATGTAGAAGACCGATGTAGAAGACACTGGCTCGTGTCGGACCGATGTAGAAGACAGTTTATGGGGTCATGTCGGACCGTTGTAGAAGACAGTTTACGGAGTCTTGCTGGACCCTTGTAGAAACTAACCGGAATCAATGTCGGGACAGTTTACAGAGTCTTGTCGGACCCATAAAGGAGCTAACCGGAATCAATGTAGGGACAGTTTACAGAGTCTTGTCAGACCCATGAAGGAGCTAACCGGAATCAATGTCGGGACAGTTTACAGAGTCTTATCGGACCCATGAAGGAGCTAACCGGAATCAATGTCGGGACAGTTTACAGAGTCTTGTCGGACCCTTAAAAAGTCGCACCCTCAAAAGGTGTGCCCAATTTTTCAAAAAGGCGTGCCATCAAAAGGCGTGCCCAATCCATAAAAAAACGTGCCATCAAAATGCGTGCCCAATCCATAAAAAGACGTGCCATCAAAAGTTGCGCCCTCAAAAGGCGCGCCCACTTCATCAAAAGTCGTGCCCGACAGAAAGCGTCGAGCCATCAAAAGGTGAGCCGGAGACGCGGCGAGGCACGTGAGCGACAGAGTGGCGTGTCGGCCGCATCGTCAGTGTCGATATAAACCAATGCGGAGGCTGTGCTTGAGGCAGAAGCAAAGAAAAAAAACCTGGGAAAAAACTTCTGAAAAACTCTTCATTTTCTGAGAGAGATATTCGTTTTTCTGAGAGATTGCCTCTAAGAGCTGCAAATCTTGAAACACTCCCCTTCCGAACATTATCAGTTTGAAAGTGCTATTTCGCTGAAACACTCAGCAACCCAAAAAACATGGCCTCTTCTTCCCGTTCAGCTACCCAGAATATGGCCTCTTCATCCCGTGGTCTACTCACTCTCTTTCCCGACCTCAACGAGTCAACAAGAGAGATAACTGGTGCGGAGGCCCGTGAACCTCAACCAAACACCTCTGGTTTTGCTCCGTTGAACTTTCCGATGCGGTCGGTGGAGCAAAGAATGGCAGTGCAGTCGGATGTGGAGGCCAATCAGTATACATTGAAGTCATGTGTGGAAACCATGACTGCGGTTACAAATTTGTCGAACCGGCTGCAGAGTAGGACAAATGAGGTGCAGCAGTTAAACGCCCAACTGGCTCTGCTCCAACGCATGTATAAGGATGCGCGAGCAGAGTTAAGTGCGCTAAAGGCGGAAAATAAGGAGCTGAAGCGGAAGGCCACCGTGATGTTCCGATTTGGAGATCCGCCATATGCTGCAGTGGAGGAGCAGAGAGGAGGCAACTTGCTTGGTGGTCTAGGAAGCACGGAGGCAACACCGTCAAGGGCCGTCCAGTACGGAGGCAAGAAAAAGAGACCAGCGGCAGAGTAGAGAAGAAAAAAAAAATCCCGCCGGTGGATGTGGTTGTTTTGTTTGTTTGGTTGTTTTTTTTTTTTTTTTTTTTTTTTTGTGTGTAAAAGTGTGATCGGGGTTGTTCCCTGAGATAAATAAAATATGATTGGTTGTGCAAATTTGTAAATGGTTTGCAATGGTGTTTGGTATTTTTTTTTTTTTTTTGTTTTAATAAGAATAATAATAATAATAAAAAATAGGTATCATGGAGTGGGCGGTGATAAAAATATGATTTAGAAAAAAAGAGGAAGGTGGTGGAATGATGGGTCAAAAAGTAGAATAAAAGAAGAAAAAAAAAAAGGTGCACATGAGTTGGTATGTCAAAAAGTAGAATAAAAACAAAAGTGCACATGGGTTGGAAAGTAACATGACCTCGTCAATTATTTGTCCATAACTAGTTCCTTTCTCCTTAAACCAGTATGGGATTTTTCTCTTGGTAAATATGATGTTATCATCGGGGAGACCCGACAAAGCAAATGTCTCTGTAACATAGAACAAGAACCTGGGAATGCCGAGGCGAGCACCAAGGTCGGCAGTCCAGGGATGGAACATGTCGCTGACGATGCAATCAGGGCGGCGTCGTTTGAAATGATCGCCGATGACCTGCGATTTTGGACGCCGATCACGAGGTTGAGATTTTCCGGCGAGGAAAAGAAGCAGAAGCTTCCGAGATCGCAGGATTTGCCTCTGATGGTGACAACGTAGGCGAATCGGACGGCGATGATGAGAACACCGAAGACAAAGAGTCGAACCAGAATGTTCCTCAGTAAGCTTGGCTTAGACTCCATAGCTCTCTGTATATACTAAATCTAGAGAGAGGGAGAGAGAGCCGTGGGTCTCCTTGGTTTGATGCCAGGAGAGTGTAAAAGAAATTGAGAGAGAGATGTGGAATTTGTGGCAGCGGAGTGAAGGAATGTGTGGAGGTCCGGCGGGCGGCCAAGGCGAGGCTGCCGCCCGCCGGTGAAGCAGAATTACTAGCTTCTTAACCTTGCTCTGATACCATGTAGAAATTTAATGTATAAAGAGAAAAAGAGAATTGTATTATTGATTGATGTTTGTAATTGTTGAATTATTGAATGTTACAATGATTCCTATATATAGAAGAGTAGGTGGTAGTAGGTGGTAGATGGAGTAGGTAAAGTGGAGGTGGTAGGTGGAGTAGGTGAAGTGGAGGTGGTAGTGGTGTAGTGGGTTTAGTGGAGTAGGTGAGGTGGTAGTGGTGTAGTGGGTTAGGTTTAGTGGGTGAAGTAGGTGATAGGTTTTAACAGTATCAAGCCAGCAACAATGAAAGATCGCATCTATTTCTAAGCATATTAAATAGCCATCATGTCAAAAATATTGGCTTGTTGTAAAGCTAATATCTTTAAAATGCTTGTAAAGCTTTGCTTACTAAGGTCAAAATCTTAGCTTACTGTTGCTTAAAGATAACAAACTGTACTGTAGCTTAAGATGAGTAAATGCTACATTTACTTTATTTCTGTATTGAGAATTTTTGAAGTGTTGTCCAGTCTTGAGGTCAATTTAAACAAGAGTTCCATTGTAAGGATTAATTTTGCCCAAGATAGATCGTGTAGGCTTGCAGGGCTGTTGGGGTAATTCCATATTTACCTATCAAGTATCTAGCCAACCAAGATGATGGAATGCAGGATGCTAGAGTTGTTTCATCACTTGAAAGGGTAATTTATTTTGACAGTCATATGCTGGCAAAGCAGGATTATTACTGACAATGACACGAGAAATTACTTCATTAGAAACAATTTCAAAAAATATAATAGTTCTTTTGGGTTAAAGGATCACATATTTCTTTTTATAACATTTCAGTTGGAAGTAGTTTTTCAATCAACTAATTTGTTTATAGATCAAAACAAGGTAAAGCCGACAGTAAGATCCAAGACAAGTTCCCATCATTATATATACATATATACACAAATAAAGATACAATTACCATGTGAATAACACAAAATATTAAGCATGGATTACAGACAACTATTCGAACAAGGTGACTGGTGATGAATACCTGAACAGTTCATGGGCACACATGAAACAGGAAGAGTAATTTTATTAATAAAAAATCTTAACTGAAGTTCAGAAAAAATATTTTATAATCTCAGCATTAGTGTCATTAGTAAGCTACCTGATATCTCCTTTTGTTTTGAGAGACAATATGGCGTGCCTTAACTTGGACCGCTTTCACTGCACTAAGAGAGGAGTCAACAAAACCTTTCGTCAATGATTCTAGAACACTTGATTGTGCAGTTGTTGAGGTGCCTTCAGCTCCCTCACTTTTCCCAGAAGCTTTTGCAGGCAAATGCAATCCCATGCTACCGGCGAGACGAGCAAAGGTAGACTTCGCAGCATTTCCAGTCTGTGAATCCCCTTGCCCTGGCTGTGGAAGTTTAATATTTTTGGCCCAAGATGAAATGCCAGAAGTAGATAGCCTAGAAGATGAGCCATCTGCAGAACTATCTTTCCCAGAGACGGCTGGAGCAGAAGCTTTATCACCAGAGGCTTTACCAGGATGCAGAGATGATGAATCAGCAATTTCTGAATTCATTCTTCTAACAAAACATATGTGGTCTGAAAATTGGTCCAAATATGAGGCCCAATTAAACAGCAGGAAAACAGATCACTGTGCTCAAGTAGGAACTAGAAGTCCACTTGAAGTATAAATTAAAACTAAACATAGAAGAACTACACATGTTACACCTGGTTCAGTAAAAATAAGAACTACATGTTTCATGTAGAAGATTATTTATGAGATCTGCATTGATCGCCATTACATAGAATGCAAGTTTAGTGGTTGATATTATTGCATGCCCCAAGTAACAAAATTATAGGTCGCCTTTTCTCAACAGTCCAAGCAGGAGTTCTACATAGAACAGCACATTTTGAATCAACAATAAAATAAAAGCACAATCATAATGCAAACAAAGCAGATACAAGGTCTTTAAACCCAATATAATAAAGCAAATGTATTCAATAACATTTTATTTAACATCATTTTTCGTGTGTTGGTGATGCAGAGTGAGTATCTAAGAATCACATACTTCTACGAAGGTGCCTTGTCCGAGACACTCCAACATTAAGGCCATGTTTGTTTGGACGGACTGGATTAACATTCCCATGACTAATAGTCCTAGGACTACAAATTTGTTGGATTATGTATCCTATCTTAACTAATAGTCAAGTTTAAAATAATTAATCCGTACTTCAATTGTTTAACCAAACATTGGATTAATAATTTTATTGGACTATTAGTCCAATCCCAAGCTCATGTCCACCTAAAGAAACATGGCCTAACAGTATGTAGACATCCAAACATGTCCTATTATTTTTAAATTTTTGTAGAACCGGACATGTTTTGGACACTTGGGGGCCATATGTGTTCACCACTTGAGTGCACATAAACCACATTGCAAGTTTGAAGAAAATATCTTGCAAAGTTGTGATTTACTTATTAAATAAAAACAATGTGAATTTATACCAATTAATCCCTCCTTATTTGTACTTTTAAATTTAAGAATTCTAAAGCCCAAACCTTCCAATCATACTTCTTTTTTAATATGTAGAATATGGAAAATGATTTCTTACTATTTTGATATAATAGGATGTAAATGTATTTGTAATGTTAAAAATTGAAAAAAACAATAGTTATTTTATGACTTTTCCCTTCCCTTCGCAAATCCCTCCTCAAATCTATGATCCAAACACAATCGTTAAAAAAAATATTATTATTGCTGTGTTGTGTCATCATCTTGACTTTTTTAAAAGTTTCCATTTCAACGTGTACATATCATGTCGTTTTTGTGTCTCGTGTCATGCGCCATAAAATTGATTGCACATCCTTTGAAAAGAATCCAACTACATGCTAGCTTAATGATGTGTTTGGTTGGAGGATTTGGGGAGGGATTTGGAAAGAGAAAGGGAAAAAGTATGTGAAACTATGTGAAATTTAGACATATTTTACCCTCATTTCACCTACCTTTTCCATTTCCCTTTCCAAATCCCTCTTCAAATCCCCTAACCAAACACAGCATAAATATGTTCAGTTACGTGATTTAATCATGTGCTATTGACAATGCTACACCTTGTGTTAACTTCAGTTTCATATTTTCGTTAGTACATTTAAAAGGGCATGCATTGGTCTATTGCTCCTATATCTCCAACTTGTTCTTTTTCTTTAAATACCATGTCTTAAATTGCCACAGTTCATGAATAATAATAACAACATTCCAAAATCCATTAACACCGAAAGAAAGAAATAAATAATGTACAGCCTTGTAGGCGCTGAGTATTCTGAATCAATATCTTCAGTGGACGTTGTTTTTTCCACAATGCACACCATAGCCTGACAAAAAAGACCTAATTTGTTTGACAATAAACAATACACTTACAATGTCAATGCATTTGAGAAATGCTGAGTTATGCATTTGGAATTAGATACAATTACGATAACGAGTGTTCTTGCAAATGTAAATGGCGGTGAGATCTAGCACAATCGCATGAATTTAAAGATCAAATCAATCAAAAATTGCATTGCGAATTGAAAAAAAAAAATATATATATATATATATATAGAGAGAGAGAGAGAGAGAAAGAGAGAGAGAGAGAGCGATGGCAGATCACTTACGAGGATTGAAGAAAACCTCCGTTTAGCTCGTCCTGGATCAAAGAAATCGAGATTGAGAAGCGTTCGAGAGAGAGAATGAGACTGGAGAGTTTCGAGGTGATCTGATTGAAGCAAAGCTAGGGTTCTCTGATGAATGCGAGTGAATTCGGGGGCTAATTGTGATGAAACATTTGGCAGTTTGTCTGCATTTACAGCTTTTGAGTTAGGAATTGTTGTTGCAAATTGGCAATGCCTGCCTCTGTTTGTGTTTTGGGTGCAGCGGCTGAGAGTTTTTCCGTGATTACTGGTCACTGGGGTCCACACTTTTCATATGACAATAACCAACCATCCAAACCAATTTCTTTCTGATGAGAGGCCCTTGCAGGGTGTTATTAGACTTTTGTCTTTGTGTAAAAACTTATTGGAAAATGTTTGGACTCTCACAAGGGAGGAGGGCTTTCAATCTTTACTGATGTATTAATTACTGGTCTGCTTAATTTTTTTTAAGAGATTATGCCTGTGTTTGGCAAGTGGGTTTACAGGTTTTTTTGGTTATTTTAGTCACAAAAAACAAAATATGTTATTTTAATCATAACAAACAAAACACCACATTCAACCCATAATCATTACATTCTTCTCTCACAAAAAAACTCAAAAAAGCCAAAAAGCCCTTCCCAAACCAAGCTTTTAAGGCCAGGCTAAAATAGTCAAAAAAGCCAAAAAACCAACCCACTTCCCAAACGGAGGCTATATTTGATAGTGTTATGGATGGTTAAGATCATTTTAAAAATTATGAAATTATATTTTATGAGGTCTCTATTACTACTAAAAATTATTTTGATTGAATATCAATAATTATTTGATCATATTATATTTTTACAAATAATATATTTTAAAAATTATACTTATCGTAAATATAAATATGATCACATCAAGCGATAAAGTAATTTTTTTTAGAAAATAAAATACTCAAATGGCGTGTTTGATTGGGGGGATTGGAGGGGGGACTATCCACTATTTGGATCTTATTCGCCGTTTGATTTTTTTTTAGTCCGCCGAACATGGAGTCCTGCCGGACTCCATGTCCCCCATATGGGGGACTATTGTGTCCTAGGGGGGTGGGATAGAATGTGGGGGACTATTCACTGTTGGGATTAGATGTGAAAATGACCATTTTGACCATCTACTATTTAATTATGTATTATATTTAATAAAATTCAATAAAATTTAAATGTCTCAATTTAAAAATAAAATAATTTTATTTAATTTTTTATTGATGTTTTATTTATTTAAATTTTTAAAATAATTTTTATAGATATTTTATTGATGTTTTATTTTAAAATTTTATTTATAATTTATTTAATTTCATTATTTAAATTTTAATATGTGTTTTATTTAAAATTTTAATTACAAAAATAATATAAATTTTTTATACAGGTTATACAGAATTTTATTAAATCAAATTTAGTGGTTATTTATTTATTTAATTGTGTAAAAAAATAAATTTATTTAATTGTGTAAATAAACAAACACAGTAAAGTTTTGCATGTAAAAAAAATAATGATTTGTTACACAGTAATGATTTAAAACAAATTTTATTGATATTTTATTTATTTATTTATTTAATTTAAAAATAATTAAAATATTAAAAATATGTTTAATATTGCTATTACTTAATAAACAATTGAAAAAGGGTAAAATAGTCTTTTGTTCATTTATTCTACCCAGTCCGTCCAACCAAACGTTGGATTCACTAAAAATAGTCCTATCCAGACATCTAATCCCATGAAAAAACAAACACAGGATACATATCCAATCCGACCAAATAGTCCGGGGGATTCACAGTCCCAGGACTCAAGTCCGATGAATTCTAATCCCCATTTTCCAGTCCGTCCAATCAAACATACCCAAAAGGTATTATATATTCAACCTGTTGGCTACATATTTTGTAAAAGCCAGTTACAGTTCGACACATGGCAGAGTAAGGGTAATAAAGGAAGGTTATTCAAGCCTTTAATCCCGATCGTACACGTAGCAATAAATATTGGTCCTCACATGATCTGAGTAACACTAGATTAATAACGGGATGCAAGATGACATATCTTCAACGGTTACTCATATTCAAATTCAAGTACAAGAGGGAAGCTTAACTGCCAGTAATGGCGTAATGGAGCTACTTGTAAGGAAGTATGATCAGCGATCATGGAGGAGCAGTTCGACGGTTTGAAGTGCAGTTCGAAGGTCATCACTGACGAGTATAAATAGCAGGGCAGCCCCCAGAAAAAAGGACGGACTCAGATCATACAAATCAGTCATTTACTTCATATATTTTCTTTTCCAGTCTTTTACATTTCCAGTCTTTAAATACCTGTTCTTTAAATACCTGCACTTTAAATACGCGCACTGCACTTCGATTCATAGGAGTAGCTTCAAGTAGATTCAAGTAGATTGTTGTTGTAAACCTCTCTGAGGCTGAGTTCGGACCATTGTAAGTGTTCATTTTTATGAAATACTTCAATTGTTCTTCATATTACTGTTATTTCTATTAACTTCTCCTAAGTCAAGCCACCAGTAAAAGTCCTCTTCATTGAGGCTGAAAAGAACTAAAACACAATCGTCTGATAATTGGTTGGCAATCACAATTTCTGTAAGGACTGATTGTGTAATAACCCTCACCACTGATTACCGTTAAACATTGATTACCGATAACTGAACTGATCATGACTGATAATCGAACTGAATGAAATATTGAACTGACTGACCGAATTTGGAAACTGAATTGATTGAGTATATGTTAGTTAAATTGCATTCTATCTGTTTGATTGTATGATTATCTGTTCATACTTATATGTTTAAACTGCTAATTGAAGGCCTTATCGGCGGCCGAATTAGAAACTGATTGATGTTTAATGATCATCATAATTTATGTGATTTTGTGGTGTATTTACCTGAAAACTGATTAGGTATGATTAAATTAGATTAAAATATGCTAATTAAAGAGTTGGACTTAATTACCGTTTTGCCCTTGAGTGGGCCACTACCTCTACACTTTGAGCTCATTATACTTGAGCCAAACACATTTGCTCATCCATTTCTTCTTGTTCTAGCCGAATTTAGAGAGAGAGGAAGTGAGAGTCTTGAGTTCATTTCAATATTGCTTAGAATTTGAAGAGAATTGAAGGTTGATTGTTGCTTTGTGGTCCTACACTTGGAATTGAGGCTCTAGGTAAGGGAACTCAACCTTTATTGATGTGTTTGAGCTAGTTCTTGCATGAGTCATGCTTCATTGTAGAACTAAGTCATATTTTGGTTCATTGTTGTTGATTTGAAGCTCATTTCATGCATGCATGTTTGTATTGTAGATGTTTGAGTTGTTTTCATGGCAAAGGGTTACATGCATGTTCATAATCATGTTTAAGTCCATGATTTCACCATGTTTTGAAAAGAATTGGCTCCTGAGAGCATCAAATTGAAGCTTCAAAATGGTTTGAATTCATGCATGTTTGCATGTTCATCTTGTGCTTGAAAAAATGGTTTAAATTGGGTTTGAATTAAACACCCTTGTGCTTTGATTTCTTAAAATTGAGCTTTGAAACATGATATCCTATGTGTTTATAAATGTTTTCCAGAAAATGGGCCCAAGAGGATTGGTTTTGATGCTTTTGAGCTTGGTTTTGGACCTGGAGCTCGAATCTGGGATTTCCAGATTTCCGTCGTCCGCTCGAGCGGGGGAAGTGCCGCTCGAGCGGGAAAATCGAGCTTCCAGCATCTTGCACTGTTTTACAGTCCGCTCGAGCGGAGGATTGGGCGCTCGAGCGGAGTCATGTCTCAAGCTCGAGCGGGCGTCGAGCGGAGATTTCACCCATCCAGTACTTTTACAGTACGCTCGAGCGGGAAAGTTTACGCTCGAGCGTGTACCTTTGTTGCATGTCCGCTCGAGCGGGGAAACCTGCGCTCGAGCGGGACTCTGTTTTTCTAAAAATGCTTTTAAATATACATCTTTGCATCCTCATCCCATTCTAGGCATTCTTAGGCCTAGTTTAAGACATTTTGTTGAGGATATAGATGTAGAACACACCGAGGCAAATTAGGGATTAAGTCATGTTATTTTTCCCAACTGTGTAGCTTAGTGTGTTCAACCTGTTAACTGTGTAGGGTTGGCGACTGGAGAGACACGCTCTAGCATACTGTAGCCCGAACTCTGTGAGTAACAATTGTGTAAAGATATGTTCAAAATGAATATCTTCTGAATACTGAACTGAACTATTTACTGAACTGATACTGTTTACTGAATGAATGTATGTCCTATATTCTGAACTGTATTGTGGCATCCTTAGTACTTACTGTTTACTGTTACTGTTACTGCGACAGAATTCTCTGTCGGTTCCCTCGTGGAACCACTACTGTTTACTGACTGATGGCCATCATTACTGTCCGGTCCTTTAAGACCTACTGTTACTGTTATGCTAATGGATGTACCACATATGACTGTTTACTGTACTGAACAACTGAAATACTGATTGAATTGAACTGTTTTCATCACTGTAAGGACATTCATTCTAAACCCCTTTACGCATTATGTTATTCACTGGGCTTTAGCTCACTGCTTATATATATATGTAAGTGTACAGGCACCAGATCGGAGCTAGGAGCGTCAGGGTAACTCCAGTTTTGTCAAGCCAGCCTATGTGCCTCACTGCGAGGTTCCGAGTTGCCATGCTATGGCTTGGGGGTGTTTTGTTTGTTTTCCCCCGTCTGTTTCCATACTGTTTGGACTATCGTACTGTTTTGTATAGACTGACTGTCCACTGTACCGCTATCTAGGGTAGAGTCCCTAGTTTGAATGAATGTAAATATTGTGCATACTGTTCTGTACTGTTTATGTATTAATGCATGAAAAATCTTTTTGGCATACAGACTGTCACAGCTCATTGGACATTGTTTAATTACTGTATTGGCTTCCGCCAGGCCCTGTACTCTGTTTTACTGTATTACTGTTAAGCAGGCCTTCGGTAATCTCGGATTACTGGCCGGTTACGGTGCTAAACCCATAGGGCCGGGTTTGGGTCGTGACAGAGTGGTATCAGAGCGATACTTAACCACGAGTTATACCGCACACACGTGTCCAAATGAGCTATAGGGTGTCCTAGAAAGTGATTAGGGCATTTCATGAACTTGATAAGTGTGTGGTTATGTTATGACTGAATACATGCTAATGTGGTAAACTGTTAAACAAATGACTGCTTATGTTTAAAACTGTTATAACTGCTTATAGTGAAATGGATAATGCAAATGAACCTGAATCCTCGTCTACCGAGGCAAGGATGGAAAGAATGGAAAGAATGATAGAACTGATAACTGCTAGACTTGAACAACAACAGAACCAACCGCCCCCACCTCCT
Organism: Camellia sinensis; assembly: GCF_055761805.1. Taxonomy (NCBI): domain Eukaryota; kingdom Viridiplantae; phylum Streptophyta; class Magnoliopsida; order Ericales; family Theaceae; genus Camellia; species Camellia sinensis. The sequence goes on from NC_138961.1 coordinate 218,386,074, forward strand.
CCTCCTCCTCCGGTACAGCCGGAACCTAATGCGAATGTGGATGATGGGGATATTATTGCTCTCACCCATAAATTCAGCAAGATGAAACCGCCATCCTTTCAGGGAGGCCTCGAACCGTTAAAGGCTGAAGCTTGGGTGCTTGAAACAGAAAAATTATTTGAAGTGTTTCCGTGCTCGGAAGCGAATAAGGTATTGTTAGCTACCTTCACCCTCCAAGAAGAAGCTAGAAGGTGGTGGATGTTGATCCGTGATACAAATACTGTTATGACTTGGGCTCAGTTCAAGGAGTCCTTCTTTGAAAAGTACTTCCCTCAGTGTGTCAGGGATAGGAAAGTGACTGAATTTGAGCAACTGAAACAGGGCACCACGTCGGTTGCCGAATATGAAACGAAATTTACTGAACTTGCCCGTTATGCACCGCACATGGTGGATACTGAATATAAGAAGGCCAGAAAATTTGAAGGTGGCCTTAATGTGGCAATACTTGACCGGATAAATGTTTTGAAATTACCGACTTTTGTAGGTGTTCTCGACCGGGCATTGATGGCCGAGTCGAACATTGCAGCAGTGAAACAATCTGAAACACCAACAACTGAATGGCATGGTAAAAGGCAGGGTTTCAAATTCAAGAAAGGCAAGCACAACCCAGCCAATAAGAAACAGAACACGGGATCAATGACTAGCCCCAGCCAAGGGAGTGGGTTCATTCCACCCTGCTCTGTATGTGGTAACAAGCATAAAGGGGTTTGTCACAAATTATCTGGAGCCTGTTACAGGTGTGGCAAGGTGGGCCACATGGTTAAAGATTGCCCTTCTGCTCCTCAAGGCAATAGCAAAGCTGCAGCCAGCGGCGCAGCATCAAATGCTCCACCAAAGCCTAACCCTAAAGCTACCGGGAAAGAGCCTGTGAGGCAAGGCCGAGTGTTCGCACTAGTACCGGGAGATGTGCAGAATACCGAGACCGTTGTGTCAGGTATTCTTTCTATTTGTGCACAAAATGCATATGTATTAATTGATTCGGGGTCTACACATTCTTATGTATCGCATGCTTTCTCACGGAAATTGAATAGACCCTTGGAACCCATGAACTATCTGTTAGCCGTATCATCACCCGTAGGGGGATCCATGACATGTGCTTATATGTACCCCGCATGTGAAATTATTGTTGAAGATGCACATCTGTTTATTGATTTACTGTCATTGGACATTGTTTAATTACTGTATTGGCTTCCGCCAGGCCCTGTACTCTGTTTTACTGTATTACTGTTAAGCAGGCCTTCGGTAATCTCGGATTACTGGCCGGTTACGGTGCTAAACCCATAGGGCCGGGTTTGGGTCGTGACACAAATTCAGGCAGACCAGGTGGACGGAAAACAACTTGCTTGGTCACACAGTCAATAGTGGCATGATATTTTGTTAACCAGTCCATTCCCAATATGACATCAAAATGATCAATGTTCAATGGCAGTGGAGTAGTACCTCCTCCGTATTTGATTTCGTCAGTGAAAGCTGTTAAATTAATTAGAAAGGGGTGTAAAGGATATCTGTGTTCTGTACTGACTGTGTCGACTGATGATAGTATTAAAACTGATGTGAATTGTATTCCTATAGTCAGAGAATTTCCAGATGTTTTTCCAGATAATCTTCCAGGAGATTTGACTGATAGGGAGATTGAATTTACCGTTGATGTGATTCCCGGAACACAACCAGTTTCTAAAGCTCCGTACCGAATGGCCCCAACTGAACTGAAAGAATTGAAAGTACAACTGCAGGAACTGTTGGATAAGAAGTTTATCAGGCCCAGTACTTCACCATGGGGTGCACCAGTTTTGTTTGTAAAGAAGAAAGATGGCTCACTGAGACTGTGCATTGACTACCGCGAATTGAACAAGGTAACTGTGAAAAACAAATACCCATTGCCACGTATTGATGATTTATTTGATCAGTTACAGGGTGCTAAAGTATTTTCTAAGATTGATCTTAGATCCGGATATCATCAACTGAAGGTTAAACCGGAAGACATTGATAAAACTGCTTTTAGAACGAGGTATGGACATTACGAATTTTTAGTTATGCCTTTTGGAGTCACGAATGCACCAGCTGCTTTTATGGACCTCATGAACAGAATTTTTAAACCATACCTTGATGACTTTATTGTTGTATTTATCGATGACATATTGATTTACTCCAAAAGTATAGAACAGCATGAACATCATCTGAGACTTGCCCTACAAACCTTAAGAGAACAGAAACTGTATGCTAAACTGTCTAAATGTGAATTTTGGCTTGACCATGTTATGTTTCTGGGGCATGTTGTTAGCAAAAATGGAATTTCTGTTGATCCGCAGAAAATTGAAGCTGTAGTGAGCTGGCCTAGACCAACAAATGTGACTGAAGTCCGAAGCTTTTTGGGATTGGCCGGATATTACAGAAGATTTGTCAAGGATTTCTCCAAGATTGCCCTACCAATGACTCAGTTAACTCAGAAGGGGACATCATTTGACTGGACTGACCAAAGGGAATCAGCATTCCAAGAGTTGAAAACTCGACTTGTGACTGCACCGGTTTTGACATTACCATCAGGTATGGATGGTTATACTGTGTTTAGTGATGCTTCTCATAAGGGTTTGGGATGTGTTTTAATGCAGAATGGGAGAGTAATTGCTTATGCTTCCCGACAATTGAGACCGCACGAAAAGAACTACCCGACCCATGATTTGGAACTTGCCGCAGTGGTATTCGCACTGAAAATCTGGCGTCACTATCTATACGGGGTGACATGTGAAGTATACACCGACCACAAGAGTTTGAAATATTTCTTCACACAGAAAGAGCTGAACATGAGACAGCGGAGATGGCTAGAACTGATTAAAGACTATGACCTACAGATTTTGTATCATCCGGGAAAAGCCAATATCGTTGCCGATGCATTGAGCCGGAAATCGATTGGAAACTTAGCATGTTTGCTTACAGGACAGAAAGAGTTGCTTTGTGACCTTGAAAAATCTGAAATTGAAATTGTTTTGAGAGAACAAGGTGGAACCTTAGCTGCTATTTCTGCTCAACCGGCACTGATTGAAGAAATTAAAGAAAAACAGCAACTGGATGACTTTTTGAAAAAGATCATCGAAGAAAGAGACTCTAAACCGAAACCGGGATTCAAATTTGAGAACAATGTACTGAAATTTCAAGAAAGACTGTGTGTACCAAATGATATTGAACTGAAAAGAAGAGTTCTGCAAGAAGGCCACAATTCGAAATTGTCTATCCATCCGGGGAATACGAAAATGTATCAAGATCTGAAACAGAATTTCTGGTGGCCGGGAATGAAGAAAGAAATTGCTGATTATGTATCTAAATGTCTTCATTGCCAACAAGTTAAAGCTGAACATCAACGACCCGCAGGCTTATTGCAGCCCTTACCAATACCGGAGTGGAAATGGGAGCATATCACCATGGATTTTATAGTGGGATTGCCCCGCTCCAGAACAGGTATGGATTCAATTTGGGTTATCGTTGATAGATTAACCAAATCTGCTCACTTCTTACCTGTCAAGACAATCTATAATGCGGACAAATTGGCTGTTATTTATATTGATGAGATTGTAAGACTGCATGGAGTGCCTGTGTCTATTGTTTCTGACAGGGATTCGAAGTTTACATCGAGGTTTTGGCAAAGCCTACAAACTGCACTGGGTACTGAACTGAGACTGAGTAGTGCCTATCATCCTCAGACAGATGGCCAATCAGAAAGGACCATCCAAACTCTGGAGGATTTATTGAGAATGTGTGTCCTTGATTTTTAGGGAAACTGGGAAAGTCACTTGCCCTTAGCTGAATTCGCCTACAACAACAGCTACCATTCGAGTATTGGTATGGCGCCTTTTGAGGCATTGTATGGCAGAAAATGTAGATCTCCAATTTGCTGGGCAGAAGTTGGAGATGGGCCTTTGCTTGGGCCCGAGATTGTGTATGAAACAACTGAGAAAGTGAAACTGATACAGCAAAGACTGAAAACTGCACAGAGTAGACAGAAAAGTTATGCAGATGTCAGAAGACGGGACAGAGAGTATGAAGTGGGTGATCACGTTTTTGTGAAAGTGACACCAATGAAAGGCCAGACTCGTTTTGGAGTCAAAGGAAAGTTAGCGCCGAGATTTGTCGGACCGTATGAGATTATCGAGAAAATCAATCCGGTGGCGTATCAAGTTGCGCTCCCTCCTGAAATGGAGCATATGCATAACGTCTTCCACATTTCTATGTTAAGAGACTACCTTCGGGATCCCTTCCATGTAATTGAGCCTACTCGGGTAGTGTTGAGTGATGACTACACTTACGAGGAACGGCCTATACAGATTGTTAACAGACGGATCAAGAAACTGAGGAACAAAGAGATCCCGCTAGTGAAAGTTGACTGGCAGAACCATGGTGGTGTGTATGCCACTTGGGAAAGGGAAGATGACATGGCCAGAAGATATCCTGAACTGTTTCCACTGAATCCTGTTTTCTTCCAGAATGAAGGTAACTCGAGTTTAGAGGACTAAACTCTTTATAAGGAGGGGAGACTGTAATAACCCTCACCACTGATTACCGTTAAACATTGATTACCGATAACTGAACTGATCATGACTGATAATCGAACTGAATGAAATATTGAACTGACTGACCGAATTTGGAAACTGAATTGATTGAGTATATGTTAGTTAAATTGCATTCTATCTGTTTGATTGTATGATTATCTGTTCATACTTATATGTTTAAACTGCTAATTGAAGGCCTTATCGGCGGCCGAATTAGAAACTGATTGATGTTTAATGATCATCATAATTTATGTGATTTTGTGGTGTATTTACCTGAAAACTGATTAGGTATGATTAAATTAGATTAAAATATGCTAATTAAAGAGTTGGACTTAATTACCGTTTTGCCCTTGAGTGGGCCACTACCTCTACACTTTGAGCTCATTATACTTAAGCCAAACACATTTGCTCATCCATTTCTTCTTGTTCTAGCCGAATTTAGAGAGAGAGGAAGTGAGAGTCTTGAGTTCATTTCAATATTGCTTAGAATTTGAAGAGAATTGAAGGTTGATTGTTGCTTTGTGGTCCTACACTTGGAATTGAGGCTCTAGGTAAGGGAACTCAACCTTTATTGATGTGTTTGAGCTAGTTCTTGCATGAGTCATGCTTCATTGTAGAACTAAGTCATATTTTGGTTCATTGTTGTTGATTTGAAGCTCATTTCATGCATGCATGTTTGTATTGTAGATGTTTGAGTTGTTTTCATGGCAAAGGGTTACATGCATGTTCATAATCATGTTTAAGTCCATGATTTCACCATGTTTTGAAAAGAATTGGCTCCTGAGAGCATCAAATTGAAGCTTCAAAATGGTTTGAATTCATGCATGTTTGCATGTTCATCTTGTGCTTGAAAAAATGGTTTAAATTGGGTTTGAATTAAACACCCTTGTGCTTTGATTTCTTAAAATTGAGCTTTGAAACATGATATCCTATGTGTTTATAAATGTTTTCCAGAAAATGGGCCCAAGAGGATTGGTTTTGATGCTTTTGAGCTTGGTTTTGGACCTGGAGCTCGAATCTGGGATTTCCAGATTTTCGTCGTCCGCTCGAGCGGGGGAAGTGCCGCTCGAGCGGGAAAATCGAGCTTCCAGCATCTTGCACTATTTTACAGTCCGCTCGAGCGGAGGATTGGGCGCTCGAGCGGAGTCATGTCTCAAGCTCGAGCGGGCGTCGAGCGGAGATTTCACCCATCCAGTACTTTTACAGTACGCTCGAGCGGGAAAGTTTACGCTCGAGCGTGTACCTTTGTTGCATGTCCGCTCGAGCGGGGAAACCTGCGCTCGAGCGGGACTCTATTTTTCTAAAAATGCTTTTAAATATACATCTTTGCATCCTCATCCCATTCTAGGCATTCTTAGGCCTAGTTTAAGACATTTTGTTGAGGATATAGATGTAGAACACACCGAGGCAAATTAGGGATTAAGTCATGTTATTTTTCCCAACTGTGTAGCTTAGTGTGTTCAACCTGTTAACTGTGTAGGGTTGGCGACTGGAGAGACACGCTCTAGCATACTGTAGCCCGAACTCTGTGAGTAACAATTGTGTAAAGATATGTTCAAAATGAATATCTTCTGAATACTGAACTGAACTATTTACTGAACTGATACTGTTTACTGAATGAATGTATGTCCTATATTCTGAACTGTATTGTGGCATCCTTAGTACTTACTGTTTACTGTTACTGTTACTGCGACAGAATTCTCTGTCGGTTCCCTCGTGGAACCACTACTGTTTACTGACTGATGGCCATCATTACTGTCCGGTCCTTTAAGACCTACTGTTACTGTTATGCTAATGGATGTACCACATATGACTGTTTACTGTACTGAACAACTGAAATACTGATTGAATTGAACTGTTTTCATCACTGTAAGGACATTCATTCTAAACCCCTTTACGCATTATGTTATTCACTGGGCTTTAGCTCACTGCTTATATATATATGTAGGTGTACAGGCACCAGATCGGAGCTAGGAGCGTCAGGGTAACTCCAGTTTTGTCAAGCCAGCCTATGTGCCTCACTGCGAGGTTCCGAGTTGCCATGCTATGGCTTGGGGGTGTTTTGTTTGTTTTCCCCCGTCTGTTTCCATACTGTTTGGACTATCGTACTGTTTTGTATAGACTGACTGTCCACTGTACCGCTATCTAGGGTAGAGTCCCTAGTTTGAATGAATGTAAATATTGTGCATACTGTTCTGTACTGTTTATGTATTAATGCATGAAAAATCTTTTTGGCATACAGACTGTCACAGCTCATTGGACATTGTTTAATTACTGTATTGGCTTCCGCCAGGCCCTGTACTCTGTTTTACTGTATTACTGTTAAGCAGGCCTTCGGTAATCTCGGATTACTGGCCGGTTACGGTGCTAAACCCATAGGGCCGGGTTTGGGTCGTGACAGATTGATCCTTGCTGGCACGCTCACATTCACAAAAATACCCTTCGAAAAGCCAAAAAGCCAACATATATTTTTGGCACGCCCGGTGGGACCTAATTAAAATGGCTAGAAGAAGACAACAAGGAGAAAATGAACGCTTGGAAGAAGGCGTGGAAGGAGAGGTAGAAATACCAAATCCAGAGGATAATGTGGTAACACATCCTGTGGAAACTCCTATATTGTCAGAACCTATGGTCGAACAGACCAGTACTTCTGGACAAGAACCATATGTTCATATTATTGGACAAAACCAAGGAATTGGACCGTCCACTGTGCCATTTATTCAACCAACAAATCCATGGGATGGTTTAGTAAATGCCATGGGACAACAATTAATGAACACAATGGAAAGGTGGGCAACATCCTTTTTGGATCGAATGAATAACCACCAACCAACAAACACAAGACACACGGAGGAAGTCGTAAATGTCCCCCAACAAAGATTGGCTAGAGAAAAACAGCCTATGCAAGTTAATGGACAGTATAATGGTCAAACTAGTAATTAGAACTATGAAAGACCATCACCTCAGTCTTGGTATGAACCCATTTCAAGGCCTATAGCAGGCCAAAATGCCTCAGTACTTAATAATGAAGCCACACAAGTTGGTGGATCTGGCCAAATACAAGAAACTGGCATAAGAATGGTTACAAATCCCATGTTCGAAGCCATACCTGGCACAAGGGGGTACACTAATCCCTTATTCGAATTTACACCCGGGGGGTTGGAGGGTTTTCCTACAAATGGCAGAGACACAACACCTGTTCCAGCACCTTTTGCAGGTCCTTTCGCAGGTCATGCTCAAAGGGGTTACCCATACCCTCAACAGCAACCTGCACCGCAAGGACAACCAGCCCCAAATTTACCACCTTATGGACCAAGAGGACCACAAGCACAAGTTTGTCCACCAAATCCTGTGTTTGCCCCTCCAGTAGTGGTTCAGCAGGCACAAAATATGGTCCCTAGAGACCAGATTGCTGATATTGTTAGGGAGATATGTGGACCAATGGCTCGGGGGGTCCAGACTCCTATATACAGAAAACCATACCCAGAATGGGTAGATAGAGTACATGAATACCCAAGGGGATTCAGGATACCAGATTTTACCCTTTTTTATGGGACTGGAAATCAATCAACGATAGAACATATTGCTAGGTTTGCTGCTCAATGCGGTGAATTTACTAACCATGACTATATGAAACTGAGATTATTTCCAAATTCCCTAACGGGGGGAGCATTCGTATGGTACATCAACCTTACACCTGGCTCCATTCAAAATTGGCAACAAATGGAAGAGGCATTTCATGCCCAATTCTTCCAATCAGAGCCAGAAGTATCTATGGCAGATTTGGCTAGATTGAGTCAAAGGCCTGAAGAAAAGGCTACTCAGTTTATTGCCAGATTTAAAAGGGCTCGAAATAAATGTAGAGTCATCTTGCCAGAGCCAGAATTCGTCAGATTGGCTCAAAATGGTTTAGAATTCAGGCTTCGAAAAAAGTTTGATTCAACTGAATTCAGAGATTTGGTCGAACTGACCTATAAGGTGTCTCGATATGAAACATTATTAGAAGAGGAACAAGATCGAAATAATGCATCATATAAGACATATTATAGAGATCCTAATTATGAAATAGATGCAGCAGAGATTGTAGGCAAAGAACCCGTAATCTGTGAAGCATTAATTCATAAGGATACAACTATAGACCAGCAGTTTAAAAAAAAAGACTTTCACAGAAAATACTCTTTCGATTTAACAAAAGCAGATGACATCTTTGATTATTTGCTCGCGGCTAATTTCCTTAAGTTACCAAAAGGAGTAAAACTACCATCTCCAGATGAACTAAAAGGAAAAGTATACTGTAAATGGCATAATTCTTGGTCTCACTCGACTAAAAACTGTATTGTTTTTCGAGACAGGATCCAAGAACAGATTCGGAAAGGAAGTTTGAAGTTCCCAGCTAAAACAGAAAAAGCCATGGGAATTGACAGTGATCCGTTTCCAGAAGTTGGAGAAGGCACAGCTAATGTGGTTGTACCAAACTTTCAGAATCTATCTCTGCAAGAGTTGGAAGAAGTCAACGTGCAAATGCATACTGCCAACCAGATAACTGCTAAGAAGGAGGCTAGAAACCCACCAGCTATTGGACAAGGTTTCTCACATCAGGAGGAGCAATCTGACGAAGAAACACTAGATGACAACTCCTTGGAAGCAGCGGTGATGCAGAGAATGTGCCCCAGGTGCAGACTCAGTTACAAGTGGTTGAAGGGGCTTCCAACTGATGGGAAGCAATACTACAGGGATGTTCAGAGACGTCCTAAGTCAACCAATGCTTACAACAAAAGGCCGTATCCGGCTAGTGATAGGCAGAGACCACCAGTGGTTGAACCTGTGGTGAACAGAATGCATGACAAAGGCAAGAAGCTCTTGCATGAATCCAGGCCACATAACTATTATAGAATGGAGAGTAGCCATTCTGAAAGAAAACTGGAGAGGGGTTCAGTTCATGGAATCAAAACCAGAGATTGGCCCCCTAGACCAGTTTCACGCAGGACAGAAAATGGTCACCCTTATTAAAGGTCTGAATCAGATTCAAAACATGAGGACAAAACCAAGCACTTACCTTCACGGCCAGTTTCGAAGATGGCTTCGAAGGTGGAAAAGGGGAGTTCAGCATCTGAATCAGCAAGTTCATGGGTACCTGGAGTCCCAGACTGGTTTGTAATGCAAAACAAACCTAGAGAATTGCCTGTTCGAAGAGATGTTGTAAACCAAGGCAGGATGATCAGGCCTCCTATGGTGGCTCCGAATAACTGGGTGCTGCTTAAACACCCAAAGACGAGGGAACCAGATATGGTCCCAGTCATCTCAAGATCACAGAGGAGAAAAATTCAGCGCAGGTACACCCAGTACCAGAAAGATCTGAAGGAAAGTGGAGAAAATTCTTCACCAGTCAAAATGGAAGGAAGGAAGAACCCAAAGTCAGACCATGCTCCAAAGCCGGTTCCACAGAGCAAAGTGGTCTGCAGCCGAGAACAATTGGCTAAGGTTCATGCCGAACTAACAGCCAGAGAGAAGTCTAGTTTAGTTAGATTGGAGAAGACTCTGATGGAGAGTGATAGTGAAACGGAAGAAGAGATTGGCACAAGCCAAAAGAAAGAAATAATGGAAGAAGAGATGTTCGAAGCCTTCATGGCTGAACAAACGTTTCTGACTGAAGAGCCAGTTGAGAAAGATCCTTCGAAGGGATCAGTTAGCAATGAAATACCAGAATGCATCATGCAGGATGTTTCTGAGGGAGTCAACCAAAGTAACCAAGAGGGGGAACAAATACAACCAGCCATCCAGTTTGGCTCGTTTCCCCCAGTATCAGTGAACATGGTACACATACTACCACAGGAATTCCAAGCTGGAGATGAAAATCAAGAAGGGTAGGAAGCTGATCCAGTTCAGATCTCTAGTGAAGACTTGCAAGCAAGTATGGTGCAAGATAATTTCGAAATGGTTACCCCGATGGAAGATGAATATGAAAGTGAGGAAGTGGTAAGCATCAATCTATCGTATCCATTTGAGTACCCTTCGGATTCGATGACGCAGCACGTCAGGCCTTTGTACATCAAGGCTTTCTTTGATGGGATACAGCTGAACCGAGTCCTGATAGACAATGGGGCAGCAGTAAACCTACTCCCGAAATCTTCTTTGAAGAAACTAGGAAAAAAGAATCCCAGGTTGATACCAACCAGCACAACCATTGCTGGTTTTGCTGGAGATAAGCAAATGGCTCAGGGGATTCTACCCATTAATTTAAGTGTGGGAACCAGGGATTGTATGACAGCATTCTTCGTAATCGACAGTAATGCTAAATATAATGCTTTGCTTGGGAGGGATTGGATCCACACTAACAAATGTGTGCCTTCTTCTTTACATCAGAAAATCATGATGGCTTTAGGCAATGGAGAGACAGAGGAAATCGATGCAGATCCTCAACCCTTCATAGCCTGTGCAGACTTTGCGGAGGCTAAATTGTATATTGAGGGAGTGACACCACTCAGTATACTGATGAAAGATGACAGTTCAGCCGAAGTAACGGCTGATGAGGAGGTGACACACCTGAAGCACTTAGTCCAAGAAAGTGCTGATGAAGAGGTTGTCCTTAGAGATGACAATGACGCCTGGTTATAGGCAAAGAGAGGAACCACAAGAAGCCAAGTCCTTGGCTTTGATTAAATTTTCAGCATTGGACATAAAAGCAATAGTCCAGAAAGTTCAGGAGCAAGAAAGAGAGGCCATGATAATTGGCTGCAAACAGCAGAAGCAACAGGCTAGAGTCTTGACTCTTGGTAAGTACTGTGCCTTGGACATTGAAACAAAAGTCCAGGAGATACAGGAAGAGGAAGCCTTGTGGACAGATTTTGTCTATGAAGAGGAGGGCAGAGATATTGAATTGAAGAACCTGGGGGCAGAACCAAGCTTGAAGATCACTTCAAAGGTAGGAGAAACCAGAGGGAGTTCTCATGCACAAGACCCTTTAGAAGAAGTAAATCTAGGGGAAGGTTCTGTACAACAGCCCACTTATGTAAGTGCTTGTTTGAATGCTCTGGACAGAAACCAGCTTTTGGTTGTTCTGAAGAAATACAAAGATTGCTTTGCATGGTCTTATAATGAACTACCAGGATTGGACAGGTCATTAGTGGAACATAGGCTCCCTATGAAGCCTAACTTCAAGCCATATAAGCAGAAACCAAGGAGGATGAGTCCAGAAGTAATTCAGAAGGTCAAGGAAGAGATCCTCAGACTACTCAAGGCAGGTTTTATTAGGACAGCCAGGTATGTTGAATGGCTATCTAATATTGTGCCTGTAGTCAAGAAGAACGGTAAAATGAGGGTATGCATCGATTTCAGAAATTTGAATCTAGCAACTCCAAAAGATGAGTACCCTATGCCCATAGTAGATTTGCTAGTAGATAGTTCAGCAGGGCATCAAGTTTTATCAATAATGGATGGACACTCTGGTTATAATCAAATCTGCATTGCAGAGGAGGATGTCCATAAGACAGCATTCAGATGTCTTGGAAATATTGGCACCTTCGAATGGGTTAAGATGCCATTTGGCCTGAAGAATGCTGGAGCTACATACCAGAGGGCTATGAACACCATTTTTCATGACCTCATTGGAGGGTATTTAGAATGTTATATTGATGACATTGTAGTGAAATCCCAATCCATGGAGGAACACCTGCTTCACTTAGAAGCAGCCTTTGAAAGGATGAGGAAGTTCAAGTTGAAGCTCAATCCTCTTAAATGTGCTTTTGGTGTATCATCTGGAAATTTCTTGGGCTATGTTGTTCACAAGAAGGGAATACAGATTGATCAGAATAAAGCCAAAGCAATCATTGAAGCCAAACCCCCATCAAGTAAGAAAGAATTACAAAGGTTCCTTGGGCAGGTTAACTTTCTTCGAAGGTTCATTTCTAACACTGCAGGGAAAACTAAAGTATTTTCTTCCTTGTTAAGGCTGAAAGATGAAGAGGAATTTATGTGGACAGCAGAGCATCAAATTGCTTTCAAAGGTATCAAGGCCTACTTGGCCAACCCTCCAGTGCTGATCCCACCAAAGGGTAACAACCCCTTGAAGTTGTACATAGCTGCAGCAGAAGATTCATTGGGAGCTTTCTTGGCCCAAGACAATGTAGAAGTCAAGGAGCAAGCTGTTTATTACCTTAGTAGGTTTTTAAATTCTTGTGAATGTAAATACTCAGCTGTTGAAAAGCTGTGCCTTGCTTTGTATTTTGCTGCAATGAAATTGAGATACTATCTTTTACCTACAACTGTCTTGGTAATTGCAACCACAGATTTGGTTAAATATATGTTATCTAGACCAATGTTGAGGGGAAGAATTGGCAAATGGATGCTTGCCTTATCAGAATTTCATCTAGAATATGTCCCTCAAAGGGCAGTAAAAGGGCAGGTTTTAGCCAATTTCTTGGCAGATCATCCATCTCAAACAGAGAGCCAGGAGATAATGGAACTTGGTATGGCCAGTGTTGAGCCATGGCAAATGTGGTTCGATGGGTCGAAAGCAAATGGGTTAATTGGAATTGGTATTGTAATCAAGTCTCCACAGGGGACAGAAACTACCCATGGTTTTAGAGTGAATGAAGCTACCTGTTCCAATAACCAGGCTGAATATGAAGCCTTAATTGTGGGGCTAGAGATTCTTATTGGATTACAAGTACATGCAGTTGACATATTTGGAGATTCTGAATTGGTGGTTAACCAAGTGAAAGGAATTTTCAAGTGTCAAAGCATAAGTATCCTGCCATATTATGTTGTTGCATTACATTTGCTTTCTCAGTTTCAAATAGCAAATGTAACCCATGTTCCAAGATTCTTGAACAATAGAGCCAATGATGTGGCTCAAAAGGCTTCGAACTTCAAGAGAAGGGATAATACCCAAAGGGACATAAGCCAAACAACATATCAGAGATTAATACAACCTTTGAATAAAAGGAATGTGATCTTGGAAGTCAATCATAATGACTTACAAGAACAAGATTGGAGGCATCCAATAATGCAGTACTTGGCTGGTCCATCTTCGAAGGCCAGTAGAAAAGTTAAGTTGCAGTCTATGCAATATATGATATATGGTAATGCTCTCTACAAAAGGGGGGGAGATGGCTTATTGTTAGAATGTCTAGGCCCGAAAGAAGCATTAACAGCCATGGCTGAGGTTCATAAAGGCATCTGTGGTGCTCATCAACCTGGTGTAAAAATGAGATGGTTGCTTCGAAGGCATTCCTATTATTGGCCAACCATCCTTAAAGACTGCATAGAATATGCAAAGGGGTGTCAGGCATGTCAAAAGCATGGCACAATAAGGCACGTGCCCATAACTGACCTACATGCAGTAGTGAAGCCTTGGCCATTCAGAGGGTGGGCCATGGATATGATGGGAAAAATACACCCACCTTCTTCGAAGCATCATTGTTTCATTCTAGTGGCCACTGACTACTTCACTAAATGGGTCGAAGTTAAGCCATACAAGGCTGTAGACCAAACAGAGGTTATTGGTTTTATTAAAGATTTGATCCATAGATTTGGCATCCCGCAAACCATAACAGTTGATAATGGAACTGTGTTTGATGGGAAGATAGTGAAGGCTTTTGTGGCAGAATTTGGAATTAGCCTTGTTAATTCCACACCCTATTATGCACAAGCTAATGGTCAAGCTGAGTCATCCAATAAGTCCTTGAAAAAAGGAATACAGAAGGTTGTGGATGACAATCCCAGGGATTGGCATAACCTATTATTGGATGTTTTGTGGGCATATAGAACCTCACCGAGGTCAAGCACAGGAGTCACTCCCTATGCCTTGGTGTATGGACATGATGCAGTCTTACCAGTAGAGATTAATGTTAAATCTTTGAGAGTAAGATGTCAAGATCAATTGAATCCTGAACAATACCATCAAAGTATGTGCTTAGAATTAGAAGGCATAGATGAAGCCAGAATTTTGGCATTAAATAGCATTCTTTTCCAAAAGAAGAAAGCAGCCAAGAATTATAATAAGAAAGTCAAACACATTGGCTTTGATGAAGGTGATTTGGTATGGAAGACAATACTCCCAATTGGGATTAAAAGCCATAAGTTTGGCAAATGGTCACCTAACTGGGAATGACCATATCAAATTCATAGGGTTCTGCCTTTTGGAGCATACCATTTAAGAAATTTGAATGGTTATGTACATCCCAAAAAGATTAATGGCAGATATTTAAAACCTTATTTTCCAACCATTTGGGAAACACAAGGGATAGAGTAAACATCATATGCAAGCATCATATGCAAAAACACAAGCTTGCTCAAATGATATACAAAATATTGTGCTTTCATAAAGAATCAAGTACATTGTGCCACAAATTGGCCCAAAAATCATTACAATGCTTTAGTTGTTTCTCTACAATAGCTTTCCTATTGCTAAGGGAAGGAAATAATTGGATAGCCACAGCCATGTCTTCTTTTCGATTAGCCAGCCCTTGATTGGTGATGTGCAGTTTCTTATCAGTTCGAACCAAGGCTTGGTTTACTGCGGCTAACTCTTCTTCAAGCTGAGCTTTCTTCTCCAGAAGTTGGACTCGAAAGTGGGAGGCAGAAGAGTGTTGTTCTTTCAGAGTCGATACTTCAGTATGCACTTGAGAAACAAAACTCTGGTCCTTAGCCAGCTTCTCATCCGCAGTCTTAGCAGCATGACAAATATTGAGATAAAAATCAATAGTAGCTGCAGCCTGAGATAGATGACTTGAGACACTCATGGCAGACTGCTCAGCAATGTTACAGCATTGAAGGAACCCATTCCTGATGATAGGCCTTTGTAGAGCCTCGAAGGGGATCCTTGAAAAAGAAGTCAACAGTTGCAAGCATGTGTCCAAATCTACTGAAGGTGCAAAAGGCTTGTTGCTGGAGGAAGGAGAACTCTTGAAGATTTCCAGTAGGGAGTCAGCCAAGGCTAATGGTTCAGCTTCAGCAGTAGAGGTGGGAGAGGTAGAAGGTATGTCAAAGAGACTGGCTAGTCTTCCTTCGAAGATGTCTACCTCGTCCCTTGACATGAAGGGCATAGAGAGTGTTGTGGTGGAAGACACAAAGGGCTGCATGGGGATGGGAGAAACGGATGGAGCATCTTTGGCAGCCTCTATGGTCTTGGCCACCAGCAAATCAAGTGAAGAGGGGCTGGAAGCTGGCATTGGTGATGAGCCATGAATTGAAGAGCTACCAGTGTCCTCTGTGGAAGAATCAACTGCCACTAGGAATGGAGCAGCAGTTGGAGTTTCTGTAAAGGATGGAAAAAGAGCATGGCTCGAAGGAAAAGTAGACTGAGGTAGGTCACGAGCCAAAAAAGGGAGGTATGGCTTTAATCCAAGAAAAGGAGATGCAGGAATACTGGGACTTAAGGAAGGTACGTCAAATATAGGTTTTGGAAGTGGAAGTACGATTCGAACAACCCTGACATTCTGCATTTGGTCAACCTCAACCGAAATTGAGGAAGGTCTCATTGGAAAGGTGAGTGCAGTAGTTGTCGCTGCAATAGGAAGAAATGCAGAACAATGTTAAACTTCAATACCACAAGCTGACAAAGTAAAAAACAGCAGAGGTATGAAAGAAATTACTTGTTCCAGAGGCGCTAGTACTGATGGGAGAACTGCGGAGAGAGTAATGTCCAGCAGTCTGCTGCCTTCTTACCATTTCCCCTTGTGTTGCATCGGCAGTAGCAGCTTCCTCTCTTAGCATTTGCTCTTGCCATCTTTTCTTGGCCCTCTCAAATACAACGATTGCCTTGGAATGTTCTTGTTCGACTGCCTTGGCAGCTGCTTTATGAGTAGAGTCCTCAACATGGTCAGTGACAGGAACAGTCATTTTCTTTCTCTTCTCCCTTGGCAGAGATACAACCAATTCTTTTCCAACCTCCCCTTCTTCAGATCGGGGTTCAGACTCTCCAGAGATAAGTTCTTTCTCCGCTATTATGGTGGTTGCCTCGCTAACAGGATTTTCAATGGCATCAGATGAAGAAACAGCTACCTTTTGTCTCTTTGTTCTTTGTAAGGGCACTTCCTTCTCTGGCTCAACCTCTCTTTCTTCTTCAAGAGATTCAGGTACTTCAGGAGGAAGGACTAGTCTCCTTTTTGTTTTTTGTTGTTGTTTCTTCTTGAGAATAGCTAAAGTCTCGGCTCTCTTGGGAGACTCTTCTTGTGGAGACCCTACACCAAAAGCATGAGTATAAGGAAACCAACAAAAGATTCAGAAATAAAAGGGGAGGAGAAGAACTTGAAGATACTCACCCTTCTTCGAAGCAGCTCTAGTAACCCTGGCTGGAAGGGGTAAAGTGGCAGGAGTGGCGGTGACAACTTCAGGAGGGGGAGAAGTGTTCTGGGCTGTTGTTGACTTATCCTTCGAAGGCAATCCCAACCCCACCAACAAGTCATGAGGGTGTGCAGAGAGGCGCACTTCCATATTGGTTGTCCACCAGTTCTTAAACCTTTTTAAAACTGAGCCAAAGGGGCGAAAGGGGATAAATTGGAATTCACTCAATTCCTTCAGCAGTCTGAGTACTGCTGCCTCTGGCTTGGATTTGGGTATTCTCAAATCCCTGGCAGTGAGATGGACATTTGAAAGACTGCAAAGAGGAACAGGTATCCCTTGAGAGAGCCCAAATTGCCTTGCAAATTGAGAAGGGCAGTATACCTCAAATATGCATTTATAGGCTCGAGGGTTCAGAGTGCCAATGAACAGCTCCCTTGGTAATAATATAGAGGCCCACATATCTTTGTGGGGAGAAGTAGAACATTCCTTATCAGCCAGAAAAGATTGTAGCCAGGTTGGCCCTCTATTGGCTTCGAAAGGACAAAAGAAGGAAGCAGATGGAGAGATAGGAAGTTGATAAAAGAAGGTAAAGTAATAAGCAAAGGAAGCAGGGTAAAGGGCAATCCTGGCATATTTTTCCTCGTAAGTACTAGGATCCTGAACAAGGAATCCTAAACACTTGGGATGTAGGTCAGTGAAATAAGCAAAGAGCCAGAGTTGGAGCACCCAGAGGGGACCTCCTTGGTTAGCATCGAGGGGTTTTTCGCAAAATTGGGAGCAGGTTCTGTAGACATGACCTAGAAGATAAGGAGCAAGAGCGATATGTTTCTTCAAGACGAGTGCCTTCGCAAGTGGAGCAAACTCAGGCATAATCCTCTGAGATGAGGTACAAAAGAGGAATTTGCATAACCAGTATAATATAAAGGAGAAGAGTTCTCTGTCCCGCACAGGACCTTCTCTCTTATTTTCAGCCTTTACGAAGTCACTATAAGAAGAGCTTAGGGCTGGAAGAGAAAATTTGACAGGAAGGTCTGGATAGTTGGGAGTAAAAGGAGAACCATGGGGTGAAAGCCCTAGGAGATGGCAAATATCAAGAACGGTGGGGGCCATCATACCGCACCGAAACTGGAAGAAATTGAAAGCCATATTCCAAAAACATAAGGCAGCAGGAATCAAAAAGGGGTCTTCAGGAATGATGAACCTAGAAAGTCGAAGGGCATCGAGGATATAAAGCTCTTGCAGGTCATCTTCTCTCGCAGGCACCACTCTGTCATACCATTCCTCCCATTCAGTCCTCAATGTCGGCCAGCAACGATGAGGACGATTTACTTTCCAATTTCCCCAATCAAGCCTTCCTTCGTAGAGAAGGAAATGGTCCTCCAAACGAGGGTACAGAGCTGGGAGTTGAGCAGGAGCCTCCCGGAAGATAGGACCTAGGACGTACTCCTGTTTGTTGCTGTGGCGAGGAACGAAAAGACGACCATCGATGTTACTTGACTCACCAGATGTCAGCTTGCTGATTTCTTCATCGATACAATATTTCAAAGCCATGGTAGGGCTGATATGGTCGCCAGCAAGTACTTTTAGAGAGGAGGGATCCATTGGTAGTAAACAAAAGAAGAGCAAAGAAGATCAGAGGAACCAGTAGAGAGAAGGGTTTGTAAAAGGCAAGAGATTTCGGAACACGAAACGAGAGGGTTTTAAAACCTTTGTGTCCGAAATTATACCCCGTAAGTCGTTAAGTACTAAAAGTACGAATGCGAGGAATTTCTTCCAATATTGATAGTTTTGGAGGGAAGAGCGTATTCCGGGGATTGGGGCCAGCTTCGAAATGAAATATTTGGCTTCGAAAACAAGATCTTGGCGTCAAAAAAATCAAATAACAACGGCTTCGAAATACATAAGTCGGCTTCGAAGCCTAGTATATGCTTAAAGGTGCTAAATTGCTTGATTATTGGTCTGTTTAGGGGTTATAAATCAAAGTAACGACCTTCGGAGCAAACCCTAGTATTCTCTGAGTATGAGAAACGCTGTTCGGAGCATACTACATGCTTAAAAATGCTTGAATACTCAAAGTATTGGTCTACTTCAAAAATCCAAAGACCTGTTTGAAGGTTATCAGTCAAAATGACAACATTCGAAGCAAACCCTAGGACTCTTTAAGGAAGAGGGGCACTGTTCGAAACATCCAAGACCAATCATTGGTTTCTATATGAGCAAGAAGGAATTGCCATAGGTTGCTCTTCGAAGCTAAAAGAGATCAGTTTAAAATTGATTGGCTTTATCAACCATGACCATATATTGGTTACAGTTAGTGTTGAAGAGTAAAGTCATTAAAATCGAAGTACTAAAATAATATCTGCCAGAATTGTCAATTTTACACCATGAATTGGAAAAAGACATGATTGGTTCTTTTAGTACTTCATTAAACAATTGATTCGAAGGGTGAGATTGTTCAAATTCGAAGTTACGAGTTAGCTGTTAAAGATAAAAGGAAACAAAGTCAAACAGTGTTAAATACAGAAAGACTTTGTTTACATTAAAGCCAAGATGATTACATTAAGTAACCCTATCTGGGTACAAATTCAAGCTCATAAAAATAAGGAATAGAATAAATAACAAGGTCATGAAATTTTGTCCAGCAATGGTCAATAAATTTCTGTTCTTTCTTTATTATTTCTTCTATCTCTTCTAAAGTTGGTTGCATAAGCTGATGAGCTCTCACTTCATAATAGAGTACTTCAGCCTTTGCTTCGAAAGCCTCTTCCCTCGATTTTTGTTCCAATTCATCTATAACCAAATCATCCCAGTACGCAGAATCTTTATTCCTGAAGTCATCGAACTCTTCGATAAAATTCTCTGCTTCATACTGGGCATGAATTCGGAGAGATAAAAGTTGATCCAGATTTTGGATGGTGATCTTAGAATTCTGATGCCAGTAGAGGAGCACTGGGAGTTGGTCCAAAAACAAATGAAGCTCTGCTTGGGCAATAGGGTTGAGGACATGACCCCTAGTCAGGACATCACAAGCCCATTGAAAGTTCTTAAGAGGAATGTCATCCTCAAGAACATTGAAGGGCAGGTGGGAGAAAGCCGCGAGCAAAAGTTGAGCTTGCTTTCGCTCGGCTGGAGAAGGGGGTGACGGAGGTTGGTAAGGTGGAAAAACTTTGTCCATTGGAAGGGCAAGTCTTAGTTTCTCTGTCCAGGAAAGAATGGGAGAAGGAGAAGGAGAAGGAGAAGATGATCCTGCTTCGGAAGATGGGAAGAGAGTAGATGGCTCTGCTTCAGAAGACAAAGGGGAGAGAGTAGATGTTTCTATCTCAGAAGATGCAGAAGAGGGTGTGGATGCCTCTATTATGGGAGATGGCATGGGAGCAGAAGGAACAAAGGTATTAATGTAATCAAGCCAATCAGAAGAACAAATCTTCGCCTTCTTGGCTAAGAATGAAGGGGTATACCCTTGTGCTTCTTCTGGACGCCGGGCAGGGTGCATTATCTTTGTAGGCATGGAAGAAGTATACCAAGCCACAAGCAGAGTCTCTTCCAAGCTACGTCGAAGGTCAATGGGCACGTAAGGGTAGACCACTGAGCTTCGAGCGTAGGAGGGAAACTCCAAGGGGTCAGTGAACTCAACAAAATGGTGATTGATTCGCTCCCTTAAATCATAAGTCTCAGGAGTTGACCAGCTTGTCCAGCCAGAAGCCCCAGAGGGTGAAGAGGTTACAGTTTCATCCCATGCAGAGGTCTGTGAAGAAGAGTTTCCTAAGTCCATATTTGCAACTTGTCGAAGCAAAGGCTTGAGAGTAGTTCGGTCAAAATACAAAGGGAGCTTAGGGGAAGAACTCTTTGTGTCTGTAAGTTTGTAAACCAAGGGATTAAAGGCAATGTGTTCGTAGTCCAAAGGTTTATAATCTGCAAAAGCCTCCATTACCTGAATAGAGAAGGGCGGGTAAAGGTGACTAATGAATGCGTGGAGATTATTTCGAGGAGGAATAACATCACTCAAAGGCTCTTCATATGCTTGATCAGTAGTAAGGAAAGTTGATGCAGCCATAGCCTGTTCGAATACTAAGGTATTGGGATGTTCAACGAGTTAATGCAAATGATCACCAAATGGATGACGGTTGTATTTCCAGAATTTGGACTCCATACACGATCTAGAGGCGCGGGAAAACTGTAATCCACTAATATCACCAAGTATTGGGTATATTAGTGCGGGGGGTAATGTTGGCTACATATTTTGTAAAAGCCAGTTACAGTTCGACACATGGCAGAGTAAGGGTAATAAAGGAAGGTTATTCAAGCCTTTAATCCCGATCGTACACGTGGCAATAAATATTGGTCCTCACATGATCTGAGTAACACTAGATTAATAACGGGATGCAAGATGACATATCTTCAACGGTTACTCATATTCAAATTCAAGTACAAGAGGGAAGCTTAACTGCCAGTAATGGCGTAATGGAGCTACTTGTAAGGAAGCATGATCAGCGATCATGGAGGAGCAGTTCGACGGTTCGAAGTGCAGTTCGAAGGTCATCACTGACGAGTATAAATAGCAGGGCAGCCCCCAGAAAAAAGGACGGACTCAGATCATACAAATCAGTCATTTACTTCATATATTTTCTTTTCCAGTCTTTTACATTTCCAGTCTTTAAATACCTGTTCTTTAAATACCTGCACTTTAAATACGCGCACTGCACTTCGATTCATAGGAGTAGCTTCAAGTAGATTCAAGTAGATTGCTGTTGTAAACCTCTCTGAGGCTGAGTTCGGACCATTGTAAGTGTTCATTTTTATGAAATACTTCAATTGTTCTTCATATTACTGTTATTTCTATTAACTTCTCCTAAGTCAAGCCACCAGTAAAAGTCCTCTTCATTGAGGCTGAAAAGAACTAAAACACAATCGTCTGATAATTGGTTGGCAATCACAATTTCTGTAAGGACTGATTGATCCTTGCTGGCACGCTCACATTCACAAAAATACCCTTCGAAAAGCCAAAAAGCCAACACAACCATTCGAATTACGAATACAAATTCCGTGATGAGTCTACAAAAACTCAAGAGCACCCTCAATTTGATTTGACCTGAAGAAAAGCTAGACCTTCTTTTTAGTACATTGTTTTTAGGATTAATTACTTTTTGTCTACCTAATTATGATTACTGAATATTAATTTTAAAATTTTAAAATTTTAAAATTATACAATTTTTTAAAGGTAAATTATATTAATCTTTCTCGAAACTTATAAAATAAAAAATAAAATAAATTTTATATTTTTGATATAATTATATTAACATTTCTTTTAATAAGATTAAAAAATATAGATGATATTAAAACATAAGGTTAAAGGATGCAGTGTCATTACTGTGCATAAAGCACATATCGGTGACTGTTATGCAGCCTCTAGGACTCATTCCGGGTCCTATTTTGATGGTCTGAGCTATTCAAATTTTAAGAAATATCGAGAACAATATATATGTAAAAAATCAAATTAATTAAGGGTCCTGTTATGGTGTGCAACCCCTTAAGGTTGCACACCATATGCAACCAACACAAAAGGTGTAAGTGGAAGGTGTAAACATGAAACAGGACAGCAAACAGAAAATGCGTAAGTGTAAGGTGTAAGTTGCACACTTAAGAAAAATCCATTAATTAAATATCAATAACTTGTTCATCAAATCACAGCTTTATAAAAATAAATTAATATGTATGTATCAAATTGAATACAAATGTGATTCGATGAAGTGGTTATTGATGTCCGATCAACTTGATTTTTTATAAGTATATTGTTCTTGATATTTTTTAAAATTTGAACAATTTGAATCATCAAAATAAGACTCGAAATGTGTCTCACGGGCTACACAACAATCACTGTTGTACTTTATACATAGAATAATACTATATGCACCAATTAGTGCACTAACTAGTGTACTAATTGATGATGTGACATAATTTAAGAGATTTTTGGTTTTGTAATGTGATTAATGAGTAGGGTCAATAATAATGTCATAACTAATATTGGTACACTAATTAGTACACTAATTGATACATTATACATTTTAGTGTATAATGTACCACCGTTATACATAGCAGTGACACTGGATCTAAAGATAAAATATACATTTTAGTGTACAATATATGACAACATAATTTTTTGAATAATATGACTAACAATTTTTTGATAAAAATAGTACCAAGTGTTATATGAATTAAAAAAAATTAAGAGAGCCCAATATAATTATACAAAACTTGTAAGACTTATTATATTTTATTCAAATTTCGAAAAAAAAATCAATGTATTTTTTTTTAATTATAAATTTAGCCTATGTTCAGTATAAATGGTTTGAGCTAAAATAGCTATAAAAAGATAAAAATAGATTAAAAAACTAATAAGATAAAATATTACATCCAAATCATAAATCATTTTATTTGTTCTCTCACAAAAATTTTAAAAGTCAAAAAACTCATCCCAAACGAGACTTTTTAGCTCTAGACTAATATAGTTAAAAGGTCAAAAAGTTAAAAAGTCAACTTACATCTCAAACAAAGGCTTAAACTCTCAATTACAAAAAATATTTCACTTTCATTTCTTATTTGTTCTATTTTTTATAGTTAAAGTGTCTAACTGTCAATTTCAAAGTAGTAATGATACATGGCTCTAAAAATAGAGTTTTAATATGACCTCTAGTGATGTGGCAAAGTAAAAAAAAAAAACAAATAAAAAAAAGGCCAAAATATCACGTCACATGGTGGGACCCATCATTAGAGCTCTCTCTAAAGCTTTTTCTCTAGAGCTCTCAAACATTTTTCATTTTAAAAATTCATCTACTATGAAACAATATACAGGACTTGAATTATTCATTTAACAAAATGTGTAAACGTTTTCCATTTTGGATGGTGTTTTGGGAAGATGAAAAAAAATATTTTTTTTGGGGGGGGCTTTTTTAAAAATGCATTTGGAAGTGTTTTTTTTTTTTTTTTTTTTTTAAAAAGTATTATAATATTAATTGTAAAATTTTCATATTACCCTCAAGTACATTTAGAAAATTACCATTTTACCCTAAAAAGTGAGAGTATTTCAGTAATTACAGATTTGGCTTATTTATCTCTTCCCAAATGAAAATATAGCTCAAAGAAACTGCATTTTTCCAACTTCCCAATAGAGCACTTATATAGATAGAGACCATTATTTATCTCTTCCCAAATGAAAATATAGCTCAAAGAAACTGCTTTTTTGCTTATTTGAAAAAAAGCAAAAAAAAAAAACTGTTTTTTTCCAACTCCCCAAAGAGCACTGTATATAGAGACCTTCATTTCGTTAAATTATTGATGTTAACGATTTTAAGCCTATAATGGTGAGTTTTTCTTGTTCTTTCTTTTTCTTTTTCTTTTCTTTTCTTTTTTTTTTTTGGCTTTTTTTTGCTTTTAGTGATTTTTTAATTTTTTTTAATTAGGTTTTTAAATTCAATTTGATGAGAAGAACCGAAAAATTAAAAAAAAAAATCAAAAAATAGTGGACTTTTTTGGATTTTAAAATTTTTTTTTGGAATTTTAAAAAATTACTTTTTAAATTCGTTTACATAAACGGATTGGAAAAATTTAAAAATTGACATAATTAAAAAAAAATTAAAAACAAAAACAATTAAAAATAAAAATGTGACTTTTTTAAAAGTGTTCCTAAACGCCATTTTTTGATGATCTATCTATATCTATATCTATATCTATATTTGTATTATATATCAAGTGAACATTCGTGTTGGTCTATTGAAGTCTTGATTTCTTTATGTGCCAAGTGAATTTCTTAATTTTGTTTTTTAAAAAAGAAAAAATTAAAAAAAGGATATAATATTTTATTTATTTATTTTATATTTATTTAAACTACGCACGCTTGCATGTCTCAATCACCAGGGTTAATAATGCAAATATATATATATATATATATATTTTTTTGTCTTTTGCAAAATCTTCCTATCTTATTATCACCTCATTGGTGATGAATTTATGGATAATGTTTAATCACGTCTATCATTTACTATGTTTGGATTGAATGATTTGGAGTGAAAAGAAAAGAAATTGAGATATATGTATTTCTTTTACTTAAATTTGGATAATTTAAGTGGAGAGAAATGAGGAGAAATTGAGTGAAACCCATTTCTCTTATAATCTTCATTTTCAATCTTTCCAAAAGTAGAGAGATTGTGGGAGAAAACAAACCAACAAATTCTTATATTTTTATAAAACTAACTTTGTTCCTATAAAAATAAAAAAAATAAAATGATTAACAAAATATAAAAAGGTTATTTTAGTAATATATCAAAAAACAGTATCTTTTATTTTCTCTTATGTAATCTAATTAAACAAGAAAGAAAGAAATCACAATCATTTCTTTTCTTTTATTTTTTACTTATCCAAACAAAAAAGAAAAAAATCACAATAATTTATTTTCTTTTATTTTCTCTTATAAAATCATTTATTTTCTTAAGTTATCAAACATAGTGTTACTCTAATCCTTTTATCAAATACCATCCAGTTCCAGTTACGTCTACATTCTCCACCTACATACACACGAAGTTGACGAAACAACCAAACACAAGAAGTCTAATATGGATGGCAGAGAGGGCGATGACTCTCCAGACGATCTCTCATCAACTACAACTACTACAACGACTGTTGTATTCCTGTGGAGCTCCGTCATGTCTCAACGGTACCAGGGCCGACCTTGAGGGTAGGCAAGAGAGGCCTGCGCCTTGGGCCCCCAAATTTGGGCTGAAAATAGGGGCCTCCAAATATAATTTTGTGTTTTAGATATTAAAAAAAAAAGAGGCACAAATACTATAGGCCCAATTGAATATAAGGCCCAAAAAAATAAAAAAGAAATACAATCCACAGATTGAGTGTGTTAGCTTTATTATTCATTGAAAAGGATATGGTGGATAAATTTGATTATGCAAACTTCATTAGTGATTTTGCAACTAAAAATGTGAGAAGGGTAATGTTTATGTGATAGTTGGTTCAATTGTAAACTGGATATAGCTAAACTATAAAACAACAAGACCAGTTTTTTATTTTTTTTTTGAGTATTTGTAATAATTGCTTCCTATCTTAATATATGAAAGTAAATGTTTATTTATAATTTTAATGATTACATGTGCAAGTAAATTTTTTTGTGGCTACAAACAAATAAAAAAGTTATAATTTATCATTTTATCCATAAATTTTTTTTTTTTCAAAGTAAGAAGTGCCCTATTTCCGAAATTCGCCTTGGGCTCCATAAATCTCAGGACTGGCCTTGAACAGTACCAACATTTGTTGGACAAGTCAACCCTGCACGTTCTCCACCGCTGGATCACCTTCGCAGCCATCGTGACCATCTACATAATCAAAGTCTACATGGTCCAGGGTTTCTGCATCATGTCGTATGGTCTCCGCATCTACATCTTAAACCTCCTCATCGGGTTTATCTCTCCCAAGACCCATATGACTATGGCCCAACCCTCCCCACTCAGGGCTCCGACGAGTTCCGCCCCTTCATCCGTTGCCTTCCCTAGTTTAAGTTCTGGTGAGTTGCGTTTCGCTTCTATCGATCGATATTTCACTTTGCATTGTTTTTAATTTGAGTATTGTGTTTAATTTGTCTGACAAATTTGTAATGAAATTTTTTGTGAATAAGCCCAACCCATCTAATTTTTTTTTTATTTACGATAGAATTTCCACAAACAAATTGAATTGATGATTAATGCTAGTATTGTTCTGTTGCTGCCGATTACTTTCAAGTGTATGGCTGTTTATGATTTCTCATGGATTTTTTTTTTTTTAATCTATTTGTTGAGTGATGATTATGTTAATGTGAAGAATGGGTTGTCAATAGAGGCAATCAGCTTGGTTTTCAAGTTTACATTTCAGAAAATAAAGTTCTTTTTTTTTTTTTTCGTATTTTTTGTTTTTATTGAATTTTTTAATATTTTAAATAATATTTTTAATTTTTTAGATACACTTAACATAAATATGCTTAAAAAATATAATATTTGTCAAAAAAATCTTTAAAAAATTCACTAAATATAAAAAATATAAAAAAAAATAAGTATATTTTTCATATTCTTGCGTATTTATTGATTTTTTAAATATTTTTTTACAAATATTTTATTTTTTAGATACATCTAAATAATGTGCATCTAAAAAAATAAAAAAATTACTTAAAATTTTAAAAATATTCATTAAAAATAAAAAAATATGAAAAACAAAAAAGTTTAATTTCTAAAAATTAAATTTAAAAAATTAAAAGTGAACATTACTCTATTAATAGGTGAACAATTTTTATTCTGGTCTGGATTGTAGGGGAGTTTTCAATGTCCATCGATGAACAAGTGCTTGTTGAGGCATGGTCTGGGTAGTTTTCTTCAATTTCCACAAGAATTTGTTTATAAAAAGGAAAGATATATGCTGCTTCTATGGTGTTTAACTGCCATAATGTTGGTTCTATTATGGCATACTGGCATTCCAAAGTCAAAAGTCCAGCCAATACATGCTTTGCTTACTTCTTATAAGTGAAAGTGATTCCTATTATAGTTGTAACTTGTCATGCTACCAAGACACTTTTTTGCTAGAGACAACCAGCTTTTTGTTCGTGGACACGTTCTTGGAAAAATGTCGATAACAATATATTCAACTACAATGAATTATGTAAATTTGATTTAGCATCAGGTTAGATAAGATATTATATGACAAAAAGGCCATGTCGATGTATAAGGGTAATGTTTAAAGTAGGGTCTAGGAGAGATAGTAGGTAGACAATCTTTGCCACTTTTTTTTTTTGGGGGGGGGGGGGGGGGGAATAAAAGATGTTCTGAATGTTAAAAGCCTCGTTTGGCAATAGCTAAATTGTCTAAATAGTAAATAGCTACAAAAAAAAAAAAAAAAAAGGTTAAATAAATTAATTAAATAAAATGTTACATTCAAATTTTAATCATTTTATTTTTTTTCTCACAACTATCACATTCAAACCAAAGTTTTTCTTAAACGGAATTAATTTAACTAGGCTGAATTAGTTAAAAAGTAAAAAAATTGGGTTAAATTAGCTTTTTCCAAACGGAGGAGTGATGGAGACTCCCTCCAATCACCACCCCACCACCCCCACACATGTGGCAGGTGGTGATTGGAGGATAAGGGAAACAAAAAAAAAAGAAAAAGAAAATCCAACCAATGAGAAAGAGAGGGGATCAAAGGGGATGGGAAAAACAGAGGGTCTTAGACATTTTTGATTCACTAAATACTAAAAATATTAATAAAAAAAAGAAGAGAATTCAATACATTTTTAAAATTTTTCTGTATTTATTGATTTTTTAAAATATTTTACTTTTTAGATTCATCAAGGTGTATCTAAAAAAGTAAAAAAATATTTACTAAAAAAAATATAAAAACCAAAAAAATTAATTTAAAAAAAATTAAATTCAAAAAATTAAAACTAAACCCACTAAATTTTGGGGGGAGGGGGAGGGGGGGTTGGTTGTGGTGGGGGCGGGCTTCGGGTTGTTATTGAGGTTACGTTGGGTTAATCCATAATGATGATTTTTGAATAGTTTGGACAAAATAAATTAGAATACGCTTGGTTCTATGTAAAAAAAGACCCAACTCAAAATTATAGTTTAAATATCTAAACTAAGTCCTCGTTTGAGAACCATCTTTTTTAGTCAAAAAGTCAAAAAGTTACTAAATTAATCAAAAAGTCAACAACTCATACCAAAAAGTCAAAGATTCTCTCTTCTCTCTACTTTTTGCACATCTTTTCGTAAAAAGTCAAAAAATCATCCCAAACATACAAGTTTTTTTTAGCTCATATTTTAACCAAATAGTCAAAAAGTTACTAAATTAGCCTGTTCCCAAATGAGGCCCAAATGAATAAAAAGCCCAATTTAAAATATAGATTCATTAGGGTGGGGGCGGGCTTTGGGTTGTTGAGGTTACGTTGGGTTAATCCATAATGATGATTTTTGAATAGTTTAGATAAAATAAATTAGAATACGCCTGGTTCTATGTAAAAAAAGACCCAACTCAAAATTATAGTTTAAAGTACTAAATAATCTAAACTAAATCCTCGTTTGGGAACCATCTTTTTTAGTTAAAAAGTCAAAAAGTTACTAAATTAGTCAAAAAGTCAACAACCCATACCAAAAAGTCAAAGATTTTCTTTTCTCTCTACTTTTTGTACATCTTTTCGTAAAAAGTAAAAAAATCATCCCAAACATACTAGTTTTTTTTAGCTCATATTTTAACCAAATAGTTAAAAAATTATTAAATTAGTCTGTTCCCAAATAAGACCTAAATGAATAAAAAGCCCAATTTAAAATATAGATTCATTAAAAAGGTCCACTTGAAATACAAAGCCCAAATTAAATTAAAAGGTCCAAAAAACTTGAGGCCTATTCTAAAATTTTTAAAACTTAAATAAAGTGAACTAATTTGAGGCCCAACAATCTATTGTTGCTGTTCCTCATTCATCCTGTGCGTTGTCTCTTTCTGCCACAACTCCGACTCTCCATCGTCCATCCCAGGCCTTCGTCGGTGGCTGCCCTTCTCACCGCCAGATCTTTCAAATATTCGGTGAGTACTATTCTTGCCTCCGATTTCGAACAATGAATCAATCATCTCAAAAAATTGTCAATTGCTTTACTTTACCCTCTCAGTTCCTTCTCAGAATTTTGTGTATGTGTGTGTGTGTGTTTTTTTTTTGGTATTGGTTTTGCAGATTATGTGGTTGATTCTGATTCATAATGAATTCCTTTTTGTCAATGATGTTCTATGAATTGCTTTAGAGTTAGGAGGGCTTAGATATTAATTTTGTTTTCACTATCTGTTTCTTAAATTTTTTCAAAAATTAGTTTGGTGAAAAAAAATTTAAAAAAAAAATTCATTTTGATCCTTTTTGTTATCATAAACTTTGTTATATATTTAAGTAAAATTTAATAGACTTTTCGTGAATATCATTTTTTTTTTAAATACGTATGAAAGGTCCCATATTTAGGCGTGCGGATCCTCTAGAGTTAATCTCCTAGAGTGATCCTAAAGTACTTGATCGAATGACTGAGAATAAAACTCACCAAAACGACGTCGTTTTGGTGAGTATTTTGAAAAAAATAAAAATAAAAAATTCGATTTTGGTGTTTCAAAACAACGAAGGTTCCTGGAAATCTGAAATTAGAGAGAGAGAGAGGAAGAGAGAGAGAGAGAAAGGCAGAGAGTTTCCGACGTCCGACGCGCCACCATCGCCGCTGCCGCTGCCACACCGCTGGGGTGCAACTATTCCAGACTATATCTTGAACATGTAATGGGACTCTTGCTGAATTTTTGCCATATTCCAGTCACTTGAGAAATGGGACTCTTGCTGAATTTTTGTCTGCAAAATTTTGGAGTTTGAGTGTTTTGTGGGTTTGTATCTGAATCAAATGTTGTTTGAGTCTGAATCTGTGCATTTGTGTCTGAATCAAATGTTGTTTCTTGGAGTTTGAGTGCTTTGAACCTGTTGTTTCTCTGGTTCTAGAGAGAATGAGGAGATTCTCTCTTTAACCCATTCCTTCCTCCTTCTCGATCTGAAAAAAAAAAAAAAAAAAAAAATCAAAACCAAAACCAAAACCAAAACGACGTCGTTTTAGAGAGGGAACATCTCAACCATTGATTTCATTAATTGGACACGTGTCGCATCATAAATTATCACTCTAGAGGATCACTTCAGGGAATCACCCTAGAGGATCCGGACTCCATATTTAGTGTTCGCTTTGGGTCTCAAAAAATTCAGAGCAGACACTGATACATGATAAAAGAAAAATAATGTTAAAATATAGAAATTAGTATTATATTACATTTATTTATTTTTTTAAAATGATATATTCCTATATGTAACATATAATAAATATATAAAATTACATATTATTATGTGCCCCTCACGCGTTGTATTCTATATTTTTTGAAAATTGATGTGTTAAGTGTATTCATGTTATGTCACGTATATGCTATTCATGCTTCCTTAGAACTCAAGGACAAATAGAGCAGATTATGTTCAAGTAACGTCATGAAATATCTTTTATCCCATCTTTTTGGTGACAGTGGTAGGTGTAACCAATTGCTTTCTTCCATTATGTTAAATATCTTTTGTATGTTTAAGTGAGGTCATAAAATATCTTTTATCCCATTTTTTTGGTGATAATATCGGATATCATGAAATGATATGTTTTTGGGTGAATATGAAATGAGATTTTGTGTTTGCCTTCAGTTTATTTATTTTAGGGGTTGTTTAAAATGACCTAAATAAGTGTACTTTTTGTCTTTTTACGAAAAGATGTACAGAAAAGTAGAGAGG
Source organism: Camellia sinensis (assembly GCF_055761805.1). Classification (NCBI taxonomy): domain Eukaryota; kingdom Viridiplantae; phylum Streptophyta; class Magnoliopsida; order Ericales; family Theaceae; genus Camellia; species Camellia sinensis. The sequence goes on from NC_138961.1 coordinate 218,417,292, forward strand.
TGATATGATGGAAAAAAGATAAAAAGATAAAAAGATGGATTATTTTTGAGTTGCCAAACTTAATCTTAATCTAAAATCTTCGTGCTACTTTAATTGCTAGAAAATCCCTGCTTTTTAGTTGGTAATGTAACATGGATTGAGCTCTCTTTCGTTTCTTTTTCTTCTTGGAAAGGTACTCAATCACAACCTTTTGCAGTTGTTTGGTGATGACATTCTTCAGCATATTTGATGTGCCCGTGTCTTGGCCCATACTCCTTGTCTACTGGGTGCTACTATTCACTCTTACCATGAAGCGACAGATACTACATATGATTAAAAATACAAATATGTTCCATTCTCCCTCGGGAAACAGGGGTTGTAAAATTAGCTGGTTTAATTTGTGTCTGGTACGTTCATTTTGTTGTTAGCATCAAATTGTCAATCTTGGTAAATTTCTCTTTTCAGCCGTATGATCGGAAGAGGGAACCCTTGACAGAAAGTGCTAGGCTTACTTCCTAGAGATTGAAACTTCAGGTAGTTTGAACTACTGATGCTATCCGATGCCTAGTTTTAAAAAACCGGCCGATACGCTATGTATCGGAAAAATAGGGCATGGCGACGGATACAGGCCGATATACCGCTGAGATTGAAAATCGCATAAGAATCGGTTGAGTCCCGGTACGTATCGGTCTGTAACCATTACACAAGGTTTTACACAAGTCACGACGGGTCGATACTCACCGGTTCGGACCGGTATAAAAAAAAAGCCTGAAAAACCTGTGAAATGATTTTTAAAATTTCACTGCTGCGACACTCGATTCCCGATACGTACTGATTGATACTACCGATATTGATATTCCGCGATCGATACCGTTGTTACCCAATACCGCGATTTAGAACCTTGATTCGATGTCACATGCAAAGATTGCCCAAGTGGAATTACCCCCCATTTTTTTATTATATTTTTTTATAGATAAATTACATTAACTTTTCTTACGTTGTGTTTGATTTGGGAATTTAAGAAGAGATTTGAAAAGAGAAAGGAAAAAAGTGTATGAAACTATGTGAAATGTAGGTATATTTTATTTATATTTCACCTACATTTTTCTTTTCCCTTTCCAAATTCCTTCCCAAATCTCTCAACTAAATATAGCGTTAAGGTTTGGTGAAAATACTAGTAGTCTTACAATTTTGACATAATTATAGTAACCTCCCTTTTAGTAAAGATAAAGAGAAACGAATGCAAATAGAGTGAAATCATAAACCTAAATAAGGAAAAATATATACATTTCACTGTGAAATAGATAACATCAATTTTCTATTTATATGATTAACAAATTATCGATAAAAATGAGACTAAATGTCATGTGAATAAAAAATTTAAAACTGTGTTGGTTCATGGATTTGGGTAGCCATTAAAAAAAAGAACGAGGAATGTTGAAGCAAATGTAAATGAAATATAAGTTAATTTTTTTTTTCAATTTCTTTTTATCTTTTCACATTCCTATATAAATCCACCATACACAAGCTCAATATATACTCATATCAAAATTATGAGACTTATAATATTTTTTTTTCTAATTTTAAGGAGGTGAATATAATTTATTTATTTTTCATCAGCAAGTGCTTTGCATAGCATTTTTAGTCGGTAATGCCAGAGAAGTTAGGTTTTATAATTGCTGAACATGTAAAATTTAAGTTGTAATGTCGATTTTGTTTGACCCGACACTTTTTGGGTCAAATTTGACCTGATACAAAGCAAAGAAAAAAACTGTAACTTGGGATTTATTTCTCCATGTGAAAGCATGCCATTCTTTTGGGTTGTTCATATTCATATCCACATCCTTTCTACCGTCAAAGTTTCCATCAATCTAGTTGCTTTGTCAGCTGTCACACACCACACCAGCAACAGTAAGGAATAATATTCGTTTTCATATCATTGATATTTTATAGTCTCCATTATCAATAATTTGGCTTTTTATGTTTGCTTTATGAGTGGGCTAGGTAGCCGAAATTGGATATTACTATTGGCATAGATGGAGTAGGAAATTGCGATTAGATAAGAAACCTCCTCCCTCCACATCGAAATCACTTGCAAATGAGATGTATTAGTTAAGGTTTAGTTTGGTATTATTTTTAGCTTTTTTAGGTCTTTTTTTTTAGGATAAAGAGTTGTTAAAAAAAATTGATTGAGGCTAAGTTTGGGACTTCAAAAAATAGTTTAAAAATTAAAAAATCACTTAAAAAGTTAAAAAGTCAATTAAAAAGTCAAAGATTTTTTTTTTCCTATTTTTTGGACATTTTTCGTAAAAAAATAAAAAATTATTTTAAATATACTAATTTTTTATCTTGTATTTTAGTCAACAAATTAAAAATTACTAAAATAGCTTATTTTTAAAAATTGTTACAGAAATTATTTTTTGTTCTTGAAAAAGTTCCCAGGGGTTTGGAAATTTTATTGTGTTTGGTAAACCTTTTTGAATAATTATGATATACATATATATTTATACTTTTTCTAAATTAAAGGAACTGAAAAGTATAAAATTTTAATATAACTTTAAAAAAATCATCAATTTATGATATTTTTTTCAAAAAAATGAATGACACATGTACTCTTGAAAATAGATCATTTATTTTTTGGTGACAAACCCAATAAATCGAATAATTTATAATTATTAAATCAATTTAATTTTTTTTAGGATGATATACATAAAATGTTTTATAAAATAAATTATTTGAATCATTGAAAAAAGACTCCTAATGCGCCCAACAAACCCAAATAATGTCCTCTAATTTAGATCTAGACTGGAGGAAAAATAGACTGTATTGAACTTAAAAAGGTTTGGTTTACCATTCAGAGTACTGGCTGTGACCACTGGAGGAGCTGCTATGCCATTTGTGGGCTCATCTTGAGATTGTTTTCATAATCTTAATAGTATAGTTTATAGGATTTGTTGAATAATTTATCTTTATAAAAAAGAATTAAATTGATTAGAAATCAGTAATCATATATCATATCATATTATTTTTAATATGATTTTGAAAATATATTACATATAGTTTTTTTAAAATAAACGTGATCTGATTAATTAATTATAAATACATGATTAATCTAATTTTTTATATATTAATAATTTATTCAATAAATTTGAACTATTTAAATTATATGAATATGGCCGGGACTGTACCCAACAGTAGGCATAGTAGCCACCACTGTTCCGCCTCATTTCTTACTCTTCATCCAGTCAATCTTTATGACTATTCTTTCAGTTGGACAAAATTTTTTTGAATGGGATAAAATTTTTTTGGTAAAATTTTTCTGAGTTAAATTTTCTTTGTGAAAATATTGAGGGATCTTAGTTGATTCAAAAAAACATATTGGACCTCTTCTACTACGCAAAGTTGGAGAAAAATGTTTCACTAATTTTTTCTAAAAAATATCACTAATTGTTAATTTTCAATAACAGTTTGAAAATATTATTATAAAAAGTCACTAATAATAAGTTTTAGCAACAATTTTAAAAGATTGTTACAAAAAAAGTTACTGATTTTAGCTTTTAGCAACTATTTGAAAAATTTATCACGGAAACATATTACTAATTATAAATTTTAACAATAATTTATAAAAATTGTGACAAAGAAGTCACTAATTTTTAATTTTTATCCACTTATGTAAAAAAAATCATAAAAAAATAATTTTAACGACATCTTAACTTTGAATAAGATTTAATAAAATTAAGTCCAACTATTTAGATATATTGATAGGTCACCCAAAATTTATTTGGTGATTATGTCACAATCCAATCACTAAGATTATAAAAAGAGAAGTTATTTCATGCCCCCACTAGTCAATCTTTGAATTGTCATCTTTTAAAGCATAATATGTAAATTATTTAGTAAAAAAATCAATATAACAGTAGTTACGTTAATTGATGACATTTATTTATGAAATAATAAATGATAAATATTATTTAAAAATTGGATCATTTATTTTTTAACAGACATTTGCAATAAAATTATATCTTTATATGTATCAAATTAATCTAATTTTTTATAAGAAAATTTCAATTCAATGGTAACTCTATAAAATAATTACAAATAAATGGTAAATTTTATAAATAGTATGTAATAATTCTGTATAGTTATTGAGTAGTAATTTCTTCTTCTTTTTTTTCTTTAATGAATAATTCATATATTATTATCTAAATTATAATTTAAAAATAAATTATTGATATAGAACTAAACTTAGGTGCCCAAACAACATGGTTACTTTTGTAGACCGAATCTGTCTATTCTCTTTAATACCGTGCTGTTGCTGTTGGCGGGAAGTGGTTATTTTTTTGATTTTTTAATTATTTTAATAGGTTATTTTAATTTTTATATTTGAAAAATTAAATTAAAATTTTTAATTAATTATTGTTTTAAAAATATGTTCGAAATAATATTTAAAACTAAAATAACAGATTTATATCTAACGCAAGACATTCAAAATTAATTAAAAGGATAAAATTATCATTTACTAGCTGGGAGGCAGGCAGTCAACGTGACAATGGCAGGTTGTCAGTGTGACCGTGGCTTGGGCTACTTTTTTTTTTTTTTATTTTATTTTATTTATTTATTTATTTATTTAGTGTTTAAAGCTATTTTAGTCTCAAATCTGGTTCCTAAACAGGGCCAACAGTTTTAGGTCTCTTTTGTAATTAGGTTAAAAGTTAATTTATTTATTTTTTAATTTTTTAGATCATGTTATTTTTCTATTCTTTTATACATTTTTAATAAAAAAAATTAAAAAATTGACTTTTAACCATAATAGGCCTGGGTTAAAAGTCAATTTATTGTATTTTTTTTTTTTTAAAGCACATCAATTTTTTATTTTTTTCACATTTTTTCTAAAAACATAAAAAAAACTGATTTTTAACTTATAGGACAGTTGAGCTGCCCTTAGGCCTCGTTTGGGAACCTTTCATTTTAGTCAAAAAGTCAAAAAGTTACTAAATTAACCAAAAAGCCAACAACCCATACCAAAAAATCAAAGATTCTCTTTTCTCTCTACTTTTTGTACATATTTTTGTAAAAAGTCAAAAAGTCATCCCAAACATACTAGTTTTTCTTAGCTCATATTTTAGCCAAATAGTCAAAAAGTTACTAAATTAACCTATTCCCAAACGAGGCCTTAGTGCCGTTTTGGCAACCTTCCCAGAAGGCAACTTTTTGAGAGCTTTCCCAAAACGCCAAACGCACACAAAACCCAGAAAATCTCATTTGGGAAGACCCAAGAACGCAGCACCCAAATTTACCAAATTACCCTCTGAAATATTTTAATTAATTAATTCAAAAATAAAAAAGTAAGGATATTTTGATCATTTTGAAATGATGTGACGCTTTTGAAAAATATTAAACCAAAAATAAAAAAAATTAACTATTTATCAACTTCTCAAATCACTTTAAAAAAAATTAAAAAATTTAATAAAAAGTCAAAAATCAACTTTTTACTAACTTATCAAAACATCCTTATTATGGCATAGTTGACCGTACGAGTTCTGTGAGGGGCCACTTTTACTTGGAAGTGGCTGGTGATGGTGATGAGGTGAAGTAAACCACAGCCCTAAGGCTAAAGGCTACTTGATATGCGTGATTCTGGGAGAAAAAGACACACAACTAAAATGCATCAATTTTTTTAGACCAAGTGTTTCTCACTTCATTTAAGACCAAGTGTTTTTCGCTCGAATAATGCTAAAATGCCTAGTACAGCTGATTAATTTTATTATTATTATTATTTAATTAAATTAAGGATAAATTATGTTGACTTTGGCATGGATCATGAAATGAAAAAAAAAAACATAAAAAGAAAAGAAATTACAAAATAATAATGTTTTAAGGTACAATACCAACTAAAAACCAACATGAAAGAGAAAAAAAACATAAATCAAACATATAAGTTTGGCATGGATCATCGTTGGCAAACTCCGATAATTATAACTCAACGCTTCATTAATAATAAAAGGAATTTGCATTGCACCCTATGAACACAAGAGAAGTGACCGAGAAATTACAAAATACAAAATGCGGTATCAGTTAAAAAATAAAATAATAGTAAGATACAGAATCGGGATGTTGTGCAATTATCAAAGCTGCTCAAGAAAGAGGTTTGTAATAGGAATAAACTGCATAAAAAGTCTGAGTAAAAGTAATCAGCAACAAGACCACAGCAGCAAGGAAGGAGATGATAGCCCAGGGATTGTTGAAGTAATTATGCCTCAAGCTCGCACGCCAAGCATTCCACCTGTAATTGTAATACCTGTTCACCTGCTCCGACAACTGCGAAAGAAAACTGCCATCGATGTCGAAAAGCACTTCTTCCGAAAGGCGGTTGAAGAGGTCCACTACTTCCCCATCGGTGCCTAGCCAGTGCTCGATTATGCCGTGGTAATGGAGGTAAGCCACATCCGCAGGGGAGTTTATCAAATTGTCCATGAATATCACGTACGAGGTTATGTCGTTGTTGCAATCGAGATGGCACTGCTCCAACGCGATCAGGTTGAGCAACAGCGATTTGGTACCGTCATGGATCAACAGCCGAGGAATGCTCAGAGTCCCGTCCTTGAATTTTATGTCCCAGAACCGATCTGTCTTCTCCTTCTTGAATTTAACCCCTGCCTCTCTCAGTACAGTCACGCAATGGACCAATTGTTGCCGCCGCTTGTCGGCGACCACCAGGTTCGCCTGCGAAGACCACCGGTTGATCCAGTGTTTGGGTTCGGGTTTAGGCCCCACGCGCATGAGACTTCGCCGGAAAACATCGAGGCAGTGAAGCCCGCCTTGCTCTGCGAATGGATCGAACGTGGTTAAATTCTTGAACGATGATGAGGATGACGACGACGTCAATGATTCATCGGTTGGCATTAGCGGATCGAAGAATTGGATTGCCAGCTTGGCCACAAGCCCTCTCTGGTGAGGATCGCCGTTCTCGAGCCCTAACAGACGATCCAGTATGAAGAGGGGAATCTGGTTTTCGAGCATTATCATGTCCCTCTGAAGCGAATGCATCGAGGCACGCATCGCGAAGATAGGATCCTTCCGGGAGTAACCTAGCTTCTTGAAGCCCTCAATAGCCCCTCGGAACAGCTCCAGTATGAAGCAGCCATCGAGCACCATCATTTCCACAAATTCATTGCTGCTGAGAGAAATCGTGCCTTCGTAACAAGCACGGGCATGCTGTTCCATCTCTTTAATGGAGTCCAGATATAGACTAATGTCGTGCTGGGTACGCTTCAGGACACGGTGAAGGGCGCGCCACTTGTGGCGGTCCATGGTGCGAAGGTCTCTCCGCCCGTGGTGGTAAGGCCCCAAGGAGACGGTCCGGGGAATATAAGCTTTGTCGTCACTTTTTAGCAGGCACTGAGGGACTCTGTAGATGCACATCTTTGACCAGGCAGATGTTGTGTTTTCTCGGCGGGCTTGGTCGAGTTTTTCTTTGATGTTGATCACCCACTCCGAATGGTCTGGTGTTTTGTTGGTCTTCTCTTCAAATTTGTGACCAGTTTCTGGATTGCTCATGATTCGTTGGTGATGATGTTGTCTGATCTGAAGATGTTCTTGATGTTGTTTTTCCGGGTCAATTGATGAGGGGGCTGTAGGAGTGGGAATAGGACTTTGTTGGATTCTGGCTATTACAGTTTCTTTGAGTTTCAAGGTGATGAGGTACCAACTCACGAGATCTTCGTTGAAAATTTGCACCATTATTTTGGGGAGTGCTGCTTTGGTGTTGGCTGGCTGGACTTACCTTCAATGATTCAAGAAGGCAACATAGCTGCTCCTTCTCTTTTAAAATATTAGTATTTTATTTTATTTTTTAAAAATATTAATGAATAAAATAATATAAATTTATTATTTTATCCTTTTAAATTTATTAATAATACAAAAAATAAAATTATAACAATTAATATTTTTTAAAATATAATAATTATACTATAAAAAAACAACAATGATTCATACAAGTAAAAAGAGCACCATTAATAACACTAATGTATTGTTGGGTATACCTTTTTATTGAAGTTTGAAACCCAATTGATTTTGGTTAAAGAATTTTAATTTGGTTTAGTTCGGATATAATATATTTTATATATATCATATCTAATTTTGTGAAAATCTAATTTAATTTAAAAATAATAAAATTTTAATAAAAAACCCTAGATTTACTACACATATTTTTTGATATTGTTTTTCCGAAGAGAAAAGTGATATACGGCTGCCTCATTACTTACTTGTTCCGAAGGCAGCAACCGGTGATCATTAATTTGGTTTTTCTCCAAGTTGAGTGAAGCTGTAGCAACATTGATATACTTGGGTGCATTGATTCTTGGGTGCATATTCAAGGTGGTGCCCTAATTTTGTGTGAAATCAAGTTAGTAAATATTTTGTTATTTTTGTGGGGTTGATTTGGATTATTATTTTAGATTTTATTTAATTCTGGTTTTTTAAGATTTTTATTCATCTATTTGGTGAGATCTTTTCTCTTTGTTTATTTGTGATTATTTAGAATTCACCTAAGGGTGGTTTTGTGAGACCATTCGTGTCTCGTTTGTAATCGTTTGGAAATTTATTTGGTTGATAGTGGAATCAGATTTCGATCCCGTGGACGCACCCCACATTGAGGGAACTACGTAAAAATTCTTGTGTTGCTTTTAATTTAATTTTTCCGCATTAATTTTTATTCCCATTGATTGATTTACCTGTGGGGAATCATAGATTTTCCCTAACAACTGGTATCAAAGCTTACGGTTTATTGGGGTTTATTTATTTGTGTAAATCAATGGAGGGAACTATGGGTCGTATGTCTAGTTTCAATGAAAGCAATTGGGTAACTTGGAAAACTAAAAAGAAGCAAGAAGACACAACGGCAGTTACTACCGATGATCTCATGGTCGTTTGTGAAGATGATTGTATCAATTTTGTGGGCCAAGAGAGCAATTGGGTGATTGATTCCGGTGCTTTTTTTCATGTGATTTCTCGATTTGATTTCTTCACTACCTACACCAAAGGAGATTATGGTTCTATTCGAATAGGTAATGAAGGTTTGTCCAAGATTATTGGCATGGGTGATGTTTGCTTAGAAACAAATTTAGGCTGCAAGTTGTTGCTTAAAGATGTGAGGCATGTTCTTGACATTCGCCTCAATTTGATCTCTACTGGGAAGCTAGATGATGAAGGCTTCAACAACAAATTTGGTGATGAAATATGGAAGCTCACAAAGGGTTCTTTGGTGGTGGCTAAGTGCAAAAAGACTCATACACTTTATTCGATGCAAGAAAAAATTTGTAAATGTGTTGTCAATGCACTTGAAGATTATACTTCTACCGAATTGTGGCACAAGCGGCTTAGCCACATGAGCGAAAAGGGGCTGCAAGTTTTGTTTAAGAAAGAGCTTCTACCCGGTTTGAAAGGTATACATCTTAAAACTTGTATTCATTGTTTGGCGGGTAAACAACATAGAGTTTCTTTTTAGAAAAATGTTACTTCTAGAAAAGAAAATGTTTTGGAGTTGATTCATTCGGATGTTTGTGGTCCTTTGAAAGTTAGAACACATAGTGGTGCACTTTATTTTGTTACTTTCATTGATGATTATTCAAGGAAAGTTTGGGCTTTTTTACTAAAAACTAAAGATCAAGTTCTAAAAGTATTTAAGCATTTTCAGGCTATGATTGAAAGAGAAACGGGGCAAAAATTGAAGTGCATCCGATCAAACAATGGTGGTGAATACATTGGACCATTTGATAAGTATTGTCGCAGCCAAGGTATTCGGTACCAAAAGACAGTTAAGAAGACTCCTCAACAAAATGGGGTTGCCGAGAGGATGAACCGCACCATTGTGGAAAGAACAAGGTGTTTGCTTTCACAAGCTAAATTGCCAAGATCCTTTTGGGGTGAGGCAATGAAGACAACGGTTGACGTGATCAATTTGTCTCCTTCCTATCTTTTGAATGGTGATGTTCCAGAAAGAGTTTAGACCGGTAAAGATGTATCTTATGAGCACTTGAGAGTGTTTGGTTGCCGAGCTTTTGTTCACATTCCAAAAAATGAGAGGTCCAAGCTTGATAGCAAGTCAAGACAATGTATTTTTCTTGGCTATGGGCGAGATGAATTCGGGTATAGATTGTGGGATCCGGTCGACAAGAAAATCATTCGAAGCTGTGATGTTGTGTTTCTTGAAGACCAAACAATTGAAGACTTTGGCAAATGTGATCAACCGGAGCCAAAAACTAGTGATCTCATTGACATGGATCCATCTCTTTCATCTTCGGTGGATGATGAAAATGGGAGAGATGTGCAACCACCTATTGAAGATGTAGAGGATGATGCTAATCCTAATGAAATTGAGCCAGAAATTGAGGAAGAACATCCAACTCAAGAACCGCCACCACAACTTGAGTTGAGAAAATCTACAAGGGACCGACAACCTTCAAAAAGTATCCTCCTAATGAATTTGTGTTGATTTCCGATCAAGGGGAGCCTGAGAGCTACGTAGAAGCAATTGAGCATGTAAAGAAAGGTGATTGGAAAAAGGCCATGGAAGAGAAGATGAATTCTTTACTTGAAAATCACACCTATGATTTAGTGAAGTTGCCTAAAGGGAGGAAAATTTTGAAAAATAACTGGGTCTTCAAATTGAAGAATGATGGCAAGAATCTGGGGTACAAAGCACGTCTTGTTGTGAAAGGCTTTGGGCAAAAGAAAGGTATTGATTTTGATGAAATTTTCTCGCTAGTTGTGAAGATGTCTTCTATTCGGGTTGTACTTGGCATGACTGCAAGTATGAACCTTGAAGTTGAACAACTTGATGTGAAGACCGCATTTCTTCATGGTGATCTTGAAGAAGAAATTTACATGGAGCAATCAGAAGGTTTTGTGGACAAAGAGAAAGTGAAATTTGTTTGCAAATTGAAGAAAAGTTTGTATGGCCTCAAGCAAGCCCCGCGGCAATGGTACAAAAAATTTGACTCTTTCATGATGAATAATAGTTTTTCTAAAACTACTTCGGACCATTGTGTGTTTGTGAAAATTTCCCGGATGATAAATTTATTATTCTTTTGCTTTATGTTGATGACATGTTAATTGTGGGTCAAGATTCTACCATGATTAACAAGTTGAAGTTAGAGTTGAGTAAATCTTTTGCTATGAAAGATTTGGGATCGGCAAAGAAAATACTTGGTATGAAAATTGTTCGTGATCGCAAAGAGGGGCTGATTGGGTTGTGTCAAGAAAGCTACATTGAGAAAGTTCTTGAGAGGTTCAATATGGATAAAGCGAAGCCGGTTGGTTGTTCACTTGCAGATCACTTCAAGCTTAGTTCGAATCAATGTCTTATAAGTGAAAAAGACAAGGAAGAGATGTTGAAAGTTCCTTATGCTTCAGCAGTTGGTTCTTTGATGTATGCCATGGTTTGTACAAGGCCGGATATTGCTCACGCCGTTGGTGTGGTGAGTCGGTTTCTTTCTAATCCGGGTAAAGAACATTGGGCAGCAGTAAAATGGAGTCTGAGGTATCTTCGAGAGACTTCGAAGGTAAGTTTGTGTTTTGGGGATAGTAAGCCGATGCTTGATGGGTTCACAGATTTTGACATGGTCGGCGATATTGATTCTAGGAAATCTACTTCGGGGTATTTGATGACTTTTGTAGGGGGAGCAGTGGCATGACAATCTAAATTACAAAAATGTGTTGCTCTCTCAACTACCGAAGCTGAATTTATTGCCATTACGGAAGCTTGCAAAGAAGAGTTATGGTTGAAGAAATTTTTGCAAGAGTTGGGTTTGAAGCAAGAAAAGTATGTGCTTTATTGTGATAGTCAAAGTGCTATTCACTTGAGTGAAAATTCTACTTTTTATTCGAGATCGAAACACATTGATGTGAAATACCACTGGATTCGTGATGTGTTAGATTCGAAGTTGTTGCAACTCGAAAAGGTTCACACAGATGATAATATTTCAGATATGTTGACAAAGACTTTGTCGATGGATAAACATTTAAAGTGTCGAACTTTGGCAGGTATGGTTGATGTCTCCATCTAAGTCTGTAGGGGGAGAAGTGTTGGGTATACCTCCTTATTGGAGTTTGAGACCCAATTGGTTTTGGTTAAAGAATTTTAATTTGGTTTGGTTTAGGTATAATATATTTTATGTATATTATATCTAATTTTGTGGAGACCCAATTCAATTTGGAAACAATAAGATTTTGATAAAAAACCCTAGATTCACAACACATATTTTTTGATATTATTTTTCCTAAGAGAAAAGTGATATACGACTGCCTCATTATTTACTTGTTCTGAAGGCAGCAACTGGTGATCATTAATTTGGTTTTTCCCCAAGTTGAGTGAAGCTGCAGCAACATTGATATACTTGGGTGCATTGATTCTTGGGTGTATATTCAAGTTGGTGCACTAATTTTGTGTGGAATCAAGTTGGTGAATATTTTGTTATTTTGGTGGAGTTGATTTGGATTATTATTTTGGGTCTTATTCAATTCTGGTTCCTTAAGATTTTTGTTCATCTATTTGGTGAGGTCTTTCCTCTTTATTTATTTGTGATTATTTGGAATTCACCTAAGGGTGGTTTTGTGAGATCATTCGTGTCTCGTTTGTAATCGTTTGGAAACTTATTTGGTTGATAGTGAAATCAGATTTCGATCCCGTGGACGTACCTCACATTGAGGGAATCACGTAAAAATTCTTGTGTTGCTTTTAATTTAATTTTTTCGCATTAGTTTTTATTCCCATTGATTGATTTACTTGGGGGGAATCATAGATTTTTCCTAACATGTATTGGGAACACAAAAAAAAAAAAACAAAAACAAAGCATAGGCAGTCACATCATTAATGCTCCTCTAGTGCTTCTATTTTAGTGTTCCCAATAATTTTTCATAAAAAAAATGGATAATGATTTTCCTCCCGAATTTTTTTTACCCGAATCCCCCGACTGCCCAAAACGACGTTGTTTTGGGCAGTTTCTTTTTTTCTTTTTTTCTCCGCCTTTATGTCTGAAACACAGAGAGGAAGAGGAAGAGGGAGAGGGAGAGGGAGAGAAAGAGAAAGAGAAAAAGAGAAATAGAGAAAGAAGAAGAGAGGAAGATGTTGATGGCGATGAGAGAGAGGGGCTCGGCCGCCGATCACCGCCGCCAATCGTCCCCACCATCGTCCCCGTCGATTGCTGCCTCCGTCGTCGCTACCGCCTCCGATCAACGCCCCCTCTCTTTCTTCTCTCCCTTCTCTGTTTCAGAGAGAAAAGGAAAATATAAAAAATTCGATCTGTATACACATAGAACCGTCCCCTTGATTTTGATTTTTTTTTTTTTTTTTTGTGTGTGAGATCGTTGGTTGTTGTTGATGATTAAAGAAAAAATAATAATTTGTTAATGATTGTTGGGATGGGTTTGATTTTTGGTTGATGATGGAGATGATGGCGATGATCTTGATTTTATTTGGTTGATTTTGATTTTATTATTATTATTATTATTATTATTATTATTATTATTATTATTATTAATTTTTTTGTGTGTGATCGTTGGTTGTTGTTGATGATTAAAGGGGAAAAAAAATTTTGTTAATGATTGTTGGGATGGGTGTGATTTTTGGTTGATGATGGCGATGATCTCTTTTTCTCTCTCTCTGCTCCTCTCCTTTTCTTCTTCTTCTTCGTTCTTCTTCAGCCAGAAAAAAAAAAAAAAATATATATATATATATATATATATAATAATTCAAAATGACGTCGTTTCGAATTCGGGCTGATTTCGAGCTCGAGGAATTCGAGCTACGTAGCAAAATCGAAAAAAAATTATGGTGTTTGGCAAGATTTTGGTTTGGGTTTTTTTATTTTTTATTTTTTCCACTAAAAGACAGTTTTTCTAAAACCAAAAAAAACAAAAACAAACAAAATATCACATCTAACCCCACAATCATTTCATTTTTTCTCTCACAAACATCACATCCAACCACAAAAAAATTCAACTATCTTTCCAAACACCAAAATTTTTTCATCCAATAATATCCTACAACTAAAAAAACCTGCATAAAAACCCACTTTCCAAACACCCACTAAATTTCTTAAAAGAGATTATTATTTTAGGTGGGAGGAGTATTTATTCCTAAACCCAAGAAGCTCGCTCTGTAGAGCAATTATTCACTGCCAACTGTGAATCTAGATCCTCGGTCGCACTCCCCTACCGCGCCTCCCTGCCACCCTCCAAAACGACGTCGTTTTGGAGGGTTTTTTTTTCTTTTTCTTCTTCTTCTTCTTTCTTCTTTTGCTTTCCCCTTTTCATTTTTGAACCCTCGCCTCTGAGACAGAAAGGCAGATCTGGAGAAGGGTTGGTTAATCAACCTAGAGACCTCACTGGGTTGGTTAATCAACTTGGTGACCTTACTGATAACTCTCTCTCTCTCTCTCTCCTCATTTTAGATTGCAAATTGAATCGGAGAGAGGCATGGAGGAGGAAGAGGAGCAACAATCATCGACCCAAACCACCCCTCTCCTCGGCCTTCCACGGTGGCGCCACCGCCTCACCACTCTCCTATGCGCCACCAACCTCCGCCTCATCCCATAGTCCTAGCCCTAACCCTAGTCTCCCACCTCGACCTCTCCACCACTCTCATCTTCACCTCCCTCTACAACTTCTCCATCGGCCTCCTCTTCGGCACCCCTATGCCCATCCAACCCATGAAATCCATCGCCGCCGTCGCCATCTGCGAATCCCCTCACCTCATTATCCCCCAAATCACCGCCGCCGGAATCTCCACCGCCTCCGTGCTCCTCATCCTCGGCGCCACCGGCCTCATGTCCTTCTTCTACCACTTCATCCATTCTCCACCTCCACCAACAGTACCCAATAAACCCATATTAACACAACTTTGCAAACTTTATTACAAGGAAGAGAGAGAGAGAGAGAGAGAGAGAGAGAGAGAGAGAGAGAGAGCAACATACCAGTGTTATGTATTAGCAACACAGTGCCTAGTGTTGAGTGTTGATGATAAGAAAGAAATAAAGAAAGAAAGAGAAAGAGAGAGAGAAAAAAAAACCCCTCCAAAACGACGTCGTTTTGCAGGGCGACAGGGATGCGTGGCAAGAAAGTGCCACCGAGGATCTAGATTCGCCAACTGTGAGGGAAATATGCCAGTAGCATGAATTAATCTCATCTATTGATTTGTACTATTCTTACAGCAATTCTTGTCATTATTTTTCACTTGTTAAAATATAAAAATCGTAATTTTTTATTTTGCTTATTTTTTTTTAATCTATGTATTTTAATGTTACTTTTTATTTTATTTATTTATACATATAAATTATTTAAAGGACTTTTTAAAACTCTTCAAATGTAGTTAGTACTAAATAATTTTGTTAAAATAGCTAATCTGTTAGTATGACTAAACTATGATAATATTAGTTATAATAATTAATGAATAATACTATATGTACCAATTAGTATATCAATTAGTATACTAACAAATGATGTAGCATAATTTTAAAGGTTTTGGATATTTATAATTTGTATAATGAGTGGAGTCAGTAATAATATCATAACATATGTTGGTATACTAGTTAATACACTAATTGATACATGTAGCACCACTAATAGCTAATATGTCTCATTTAAAAAGTCCATTGAAGATGCTCCACACAAATAAATAAGGGTGCTGCTACATGCATCAATTGGTATACCAATTAGTGTACCAACATATGCTATGCCATTGTTATTTCAAAACTATGGATCTATTTGCACCACATTTTATTTTTTTGTCAATTGTAGCCTATTAATTATAACCAAGTTCAATTATGGTCTGTCAATTGAAATCATAAACTATTTTCAAAGAATAACCTTCATCATATTTGTTTTTATTGTTATTTTTTTTGTTGACATGCATGCTAACGTAGCATGACAGATGTGTTAAGGATGTGGCATGATGTCATGTGAAATTGGGAGCCAGTAAGTTAGCAACTGCAGCAATTTGAAAGTTAGTTGCTGAGATCAATGAGCCAAAATCAAATCAATCACCAAATCTGCAAAATGATTCCTACCAAACATGAGATATGGATAAGGTTGAGAAAATCATAGGCTTGTTGAGAAAATTGTAGATTTAGGTTGTCTTTTTCTCTCATGCGGCTGAGCCTATAAATAGGCTAAGAGAGATACAAAGAGGAATCAATCAATCATTCAACAACTATTCACAAAACATGATATTTATCCAGGAGTAGTTTAACTTAGCAGTTGTTAAGAGTAGATTAGTAATAGTTTTTTCCAACCCCCATTTCTCTTATTTCTATTGATTGTTGTATTTTTCATTTCTTTGTTCTTGTAACTAATAACAAGTGATAATTTAATAGAATAAATGTTCCATATCTTCTTTATTTAATTACCTATAGGGAAGTCCTTAATTTGTTTAAGGTAGGGATGGCAATTTAAACCCGACCTGACGAGGACTCGACCCCCCGACCCGAATTAGAATAGTTTATTTCCCAAAAACACCCTGACGAGCCGGGGATGGTATTCAAAAATGAATCCCCGACAATTTTTGGGCCAAACACGGTGATAGGTTCCCTCGGCCGGGCCTCAGCTCGTCTCCGTCCCGGTACCCGGCCCCATTTTCACCCCGAACTGAAATTACTATTATACCCCTATATATGTGTGTGTGTGTGTGTGTGTGTGTGTGTGTGTGTGTGTTCTCTAGGGATTTGTTGACTCATTGTAGGGTTTAGGTTCACAGAAGCAAGCATCGCATTCTCTTCTCTCGTCTGTGTTTGTGTCGCTCGCTCGTTCGTTCCTCACCGCCAATGTTGCTCCTCCCTTACCAATGTCTCCCTTCTCTCTTACCGGTGTCTTCCTTCTCCCTCGCCGACTCTCCCTCTCTCTCACGGTTACGGCGACTCGCCTTTCTCTCACCGCTATTGTTGTTGTTGGTCCTCCATTCTCTTTCATCGGCGTCTCCTTTCTCCCTCACCGGCTCTCCCTCTCACGACTACTGTTGCTGTTGCTCCTCCCAATCTCTGCGAATTCCGATTCAGGTACTCTCTCTATCGTTAGGTTTTGTGGGAACATCAAGAATTAGGGTTTGTATTTTATTCTCGATTATGTTTTTATATGAATTTTGATGTTTTTATGGATTGTTTTGGATTTCTATGTAGTTTAATTTGATAATTAGGGTTTCACGCTTTATTGAATTTTTGGGGTTGTCTCAGTGAATGACAATACTAAAATTTAAAGCTTATTACTATTTTACATTGGTTTAAATGATAATGCATTTGTATTTGTGTGGATGTGTTGTCTGTGTATATGTAAATATGTGGTTGTGCCCTTTTCGACTCATCTGAAGAAGTGATTGCAGTGTAGAGCATTGTTTGATAATTTGATTTTGTGCTCTATTGTCGGTTTATTGGGTGGAATTCGCTAGAATTACGGTTTTGATTAGATTTCCCAAAGTATTCATTAGTGTTTTATTTTTATTTTATTTTATTTTTTCAGAGGAGCATTTCATTGTACATTGGAACTAGATATGAAGTTGAAATTTTAAAGTTTTTGTTAGAATTGACTACTCTACTTAACTAATTATGTTGTCCTAGGTTGCGTAGGGATCGTTGTAAATTTATGTGTGAGGTGGTGTATATATGTGTACATATATTTGTAATAGAAATGATGACACACGCAATGCCATCTATACTTTGTTGATTATATAGGAAATGAATTAATATTTCAAGTTTCTTGTTCACTGTTGTTTTTGTTTTGGAAAGAGGAACAATACAACTTGTCTCAAACTTATTTGGTTGTAAAGATTAGAATCCTTTCATTTACTATGTTTTGTCAACTAGATAGAGGAGGGTTACAGGGACCATTCTAATGTTGTCTCTGTTTATTCATTTCATGTTATTTTTATAAAGGTCAAAAATGTCAGATGTTAACTCTCAAGTACCAGTTGTGTCACGACCCGAACCCGTTCCTATGGGTTAAGGCCATAACCGGCCAGTAATCACGAGATTACCTACGGCCTCAAACCAAATAAAACGAAACTCATCAGAGTAAAGGGGCCAAACGGAAGCAAATTCAAAACTTTGTCCATAGAGCTGTGCTTATATGCACACCATCACATTCTAAACATTTATGTGTTAATAACTCACATCAAAATATGTACCAACACAGAACGTTGTGCATACAGGATTACAAGTTTAAGTCAGTCGAACCCAAGACTTATATACAAAAGTAGTCCAATGCTTTCGCCAACATAACAAAAACTATGAACAAAGGACAAAAGCGAAGACAGTATCGTGCGTGAGACGTTTGGGTTGACTCCTCAAAACTCTGACTGTTTCTCACAATTTCACCGAGGCTGGTTCTGGACGTCCCTTGGCTCACCTACATGCACATGAATGAGCGTGAGCGAAAGCCCAATGAATAATATCAATTAAGGTAGATACATAAGCAATCTTTGAAACAGTTACAGCAGACGACCTTTGGCCCAATCACTTGGATCAGTTGGCCTTTGGCCCAATCATTTATGTCAATCGGCCTTCGGCCCAATCATTCATGTCAATCGGCCTTCGGCCCAATCATTCATATCAATCGGCCTTCGGCCCAATCATTCATGTCGATCGGCTTTCGGCCCAATCATTCATATCAATTGGCCTTCGGCCCAATCATTCATATCAATCGGCCTTTGGCCCAATCATTCATATCAATCGTTGTCCACCATTCAAATTAATGAACTTACAAAACTTACAGAAAAGTAAACAATTCGACAATAGTATATTTCAAATATCTTGTTAAGATATTACTCACAGTGATCGGCTTGTGGATTTGCCCTGGAGCTTGACCCTACATATCACATAACACATATGGGTCACAAATAATTCAATCCGTTCTTTAATTCACAAATTCCTCTTTAGGCTTCATTCTTATCTCTTTAATTCAATTACAATGCTCAATGTATGCCTAAAAGTACTTAGAAGTGAAAGGGAACGGAAAACAGAACACAGAATGTATTTTCAAAATTTCAGAAAACAGGGTCCCCGCTCGAGCGTGGACTTCCCCGCTTGAGCGGACCCTTGAGGCCTGAAAAAGTACTGGATATGACAAATTTACGCTCGATCGTGAACTCTAGCGCTCGAGCGGAAGGCCTCTCTACATGGCTCCCCGCTCGAGTGTGAACTTCCCCACTTAAGCGGGAGTCATGTCTGCAAAATATGCTGGGAGCACGAATTTCACGCTCGAGCGGCAGTTTCCCCGCTCGAGCGGACATCAATTTTCTGGGTTTCCCAGCTGAGTTCTTAAGTTCAAATCTAGCATTCAAACCAATCCAACTTACATTTTATGACTCAAACTTCAAATATCTTTATGTTATCATGACATAAACACCCATTTACATCAACATGGAGCTCAATTTCATAAATCAAACACATGCATGACCCAATTGACACCAAACTCATTTCCAACATGCAAATTCATGCATTCATAGCTCCCATTCTTATAATTTGTACATGCATGTGATGTATTACCCTTGTTCTTAACCTAGATGATGCACATGGTGTTCATTCTCATGAAACACAACACAAACATGCTTGCATGTATGATTTAACACTCATAATTCCATATTCAACTTAATACATGCTAGACAATGCAATTTCATAGCAATTATATACATGCATGCATACATTGACCTTCAATTCATCATAAACAACTCAATTCCACTTCAATCCTTACTCTTGATCATTAATCCACTTTGAATACACAAAATTACACATTAAACTCATGGATTCACTTACCTAGAGGCTCAATTCTTCCAATCTATAGCAAATTCTTGAGTAATCTTCCAAAATCTCCAAGCCTCAAGACCAAAACCTCAATCTCCTATACACTCTCTCTCTAATCCGACCCTCTCTTCTTTTCTTTGAGTTTATGATAAGTCCAAATGAAGTTAAGGAGAGAAATTGAGTGTATTAAGGCCCCCACTCAACACATTATTTTATTATAAAACAATTAGGCACTTAATTCATTAATTTAATCTAATTAATTTGATCCAAATCAATTTCCAATTAAATTTCACCGTAGGCTCTAAAAATTACACTAATCACAATGGTGTAATCAATTTCGGGTTCTGTGGCCGATAAGGCCTTCAATTTAATTTCCAAAGCAGACAATCAAACAGATATTCCTATGGTGAACAGATAGAAATTCAAAACTACATATTTTCACGTAATAGCACACAAAATCATATTAAACACATAATCATACTCATATAAAGGACCAATTAACATAATACAGAACAGGGGTATTACAAGTTGAGAGCGAGGCCTCACAACAATCATCGCTAGCTACCAACTCACCTACCAACTCACCGTCTCCCCTCTCTAATCAAAATGTTATTGATTTAGAAGAAAAGGCTAATACTTGTGAAGGAACTAGAAGAAAACTTAGTGTTGTGTAGGAACACTTTAAGAAATAACAAGTCAATGGGGTGTGGGAGGTAATATGTAATTTTTGTAATAAGCATCTTGGAGGTGATTCAAAAAATGGAACTATGCATTTGCATGATCACTATTAGAGTTGTACTAGAAAAAAAGTGACGGACATGAGGCAAAAAGTTTTAACTAACAACTTTAATAGAGAGAGTTCAAAAATGAATTCTTATATTTTTTTTCAAGATTTTTCTAGGAAAGAGTTGTCACATGCTATAATATTGCATGAATATCCCCTCTCTATCTTAGATCATGTTGGTTTTAAACGATATTTAGCGGTACTCGAACCACTGTTCAAAGTACCTTCTCGAAATACGATAAAGAGTGATATTTTAAAGATTTATTGATGTTGAGAGAGTGAAGACATTGTGTTTGGTGGAGAATAATAAAAGTAAGGTGGCAATCACAACTAATATGTGGACTGCTAGTAACTAAAAGAAAGGATTCATGGCTGCCATAACACACTTTATTAATGATTCATGGACATTGCAAAGTCGCATTTTGAGGTATATATTTGTAAATTTGCAAATCATTTAAAAGTTCTATCTTATTCAGTTCAATTTGCATGTTATTAATAATTGTTCATGAATATTGTATTTTAGGTTTATTTATGTTCCATGTCCACACACAAAAGAAGTTCTTTGTGATACTTTGCTTGAGTGTATGATGGATTCGAATATTGATAGAAAAATCTCTACTGTTACTGTTGATAATTGTTCAACAAATGATGCCATGATTATCATGTTGATTGATAAGTTGAGTAATACATCGCTTTTGTTGGGTGGTACATTGTTTCATTTGCGTTATTGTGCGTATATTTTAAATTTGATTGTCAAAGATGGACTGGATGTCATACGAGTGGGTGTAGAGAAAATTTGGGAGAGTGTAACTTATTGGACAGTAACACCTAAAAGATAAGAAAAATTTAAAGAAACAGTCAATCAATTGCGCAATCCACATACTAAGAAATTAGGACTTGATTGTACAACTAGGTGGAATTCAACATACTTGATGCTTCAAACTGCTTTATTTTATATGAATGTCTTTTCTTGGTTGAAAAATAGAGAACACCAATATAAGACCGTGCCAAGTGAGGAAGAATAAGAGTTTGCTAGAGAGATCAGTGGGAGGTTTAAGATATTTTTTATCACAGAGTTATTTTATAATACTATCCCACAACCAATGTTTGTTTCCTAGCTTTATGTGAGATTACACTACAACAAAATGCACATTTGGCGACTAAAAAAAATTTAGTGGTCAAAAATTGTGGAATTGGCGACCAAAAATTTTTTAGTTGACAAAAGTACAATATTTGGCTACTAATTTTTTTTAGTTGGGGTATATTGATTATTGGCGACTAAAAAAAAATTCAGTCGCTAAAAATAAAAGAATTGGTGACAAAAAGATATTTTAGTCGCTGTATATTGAGTTTTAGCTACTAAAACAAGTTAGTCGCCAAATGTAAAATAAAAAATTATTTTTTATCTATGGCAACCAAACTTTTGGTCGCCAAAAACATATTTTTAGCTACAAAAAAATATTTTAGTCGCCGTATATTGAGTTTGGCTACTAAAACAATTTAGTTGCCGAATGTAAAATAAAAATTATTTTTTTATCAAAACATATTTTTAGCGACAAAAAAATGTTTTAGTCGTTGTATATTGAGTTTTGGCTATTAAAACCATTTAGTCGCCGAATGAAAAATAAAAATTATTTTTTATGTTTGGTGACCAAACAAAAACTTATTTTCAATGACAAAAAAATATTTTAGTCGCCAAAAAACTAAAATATTTGGAGGCAGACCTTTCAAATTTTGGAGGGATTTACAAAATTACTTGGCGACTAAATATTTTTAGTCGCTAATGATGTAATATATATATATACATATTTTTGGTTTCCAAACCCAAACCAGTGCCTCTCTCTCTCTCTCTCTCTCTCTCTCTCTCTTCAGCGTCTCTCTCTTTTTTTCTCTCTCTCTCTCTCCCTCTCTGCTGCTCTTCTCCCCTCCCTCGCAGTCGCTGGCAACCGGAGCATCGATTCATCTCATTGTTAGTCACCGTCGCCTGAGATCTATCACCCAAGGAAGCTCGATCGGCGACTCCTCCCTCGTAGTTCCTCACATTGTAAGGTTTTTATCTTTCTCTCTCTAATCGACTGATATATATATATATATATAATAATCTCTACACTGATTGTGAGATCAAGACCTGTCTTCTCATTTCTTACACCAACAACACTTTTCCCACTGTGAGTCACCATATCTGTATCTCTCTAGTTCTACATTTGCTGTATTTTTGTCTTTTATTATGTTAAAGCTTTGGTTTTTTGTGTTTTCCTCCAATTTTGGCAATGTTGTGAAATCGGTTGCTTGCTTTATTGGTTTGGTGTTTGTTTGTGGCTCAATTTTAGGATTCAATTATATAATGCCCTCTTTCTAGTATATTCGTTTGGGAAAAAAATTGAGAACCCTAAAAAAATTGCCACAATTCAACCACATTGTCATGGCATTGTGGGTTATAAATTGTGGGTCTCTAGCATTCCTCTTTGTTTTGGGATTTGTGGTGATGATCACCTCAATGTCATATAAAGGAACAAATGATAGGAAGGTGTTTTGTCTTTTATTTAATTTGTTTGTGGTGTTGGAAGTCTTGGAGTTAATTAGTTGTATGGTTATTGGTTGCAATGTTGTGGGTTTTTTTGAGTTGAAATATTTGAGGTGGTTCTTGTTTGTCATGCATTTAGTGTTCTATATGGATTGTGAATTGTTATTTCATGGGATCATGAGGGATAATTGTGATTTTATTTGTCATAGATTTTCGAAATATCTTACAAATTTATTTGTGTGTATGAATTGGGAACAAGATTACGTGCCGATTGTATTCAACAATTTCAGTGCAAATGTGGTTGTCAATAGGAGTACTGTTAACCTTGGATTGTGGGATACTGTTGGTAGTTTTCAAATTTTGTTGGTTTTCTTCTTTGTTTACACGAACATCAAGCAATACATGTGTTTGAGTGTACACACACACACACACACACACACACACACACACACACGTATATATATATATATATATATATATCATCTGGGCTTGAACTTGATCTATGGAACAGGGTAGGACGATTACAATAGATTAAGACCATTAAGTTATCGTGGGGCGGATGTTTTCATCCCAGTTGAAGCATTACGCTCATGAGAGTGGCGGAGCTAGGAATTTAATATAAGGGGCACCTATTAATTACAATCTCAAAATTTTTCTTCCCCAATCAATAACAATAACATAATAATAATTTTTCGAGCTAATGTTAAACATTAAAAATTAATATTAATTTCAAAAAAATTTTAATTTTAAACTTTTACAATTGACCTGACGAGTTTTCATCTTTTGAAATCTTTCTATAATAGTATCATTGTTAATGTCATCAAGAATATCTCTCTCAATGGAAACAATCAAGCTATATTCATCCATTCATCACCCATTCGGTCCTAGGGTTAATTTTGCGAATAAATGGGGAACTGAGGGTTTTATTTTTAACTGATTATTTCTAAGATTTTTTGCTAATTTCTTTTAATAGTCTAATTAAGTTATTATTTTGTTCTATTATTATTTGTAAAGAAATATTACTATTTAAGTTATCAGATTCTATTTCTTCACTATATTTAATACTCATACAAATGTTATTAGTAAGGCTGAGAAATCAGGTTCTAATATCAATTTCAAGTTCAAATTTTGCGGATTTAATTTAATATTAACTCTTGCAAAAAATTTTGTTGGTAATCGATATTTGCCTTTTCTAAGGATATTTTATTTTTAATCCTGACAATTCTCTGGTTATAGTTTATTATAGATTATTCAGAAGCAGTAACCGAAAGAGAATTTAATCTATTTAACTTACTTTATAATTTAGAAATACAATCTAAACTATATTTTATTTCAACTCTAATTGTTTTAATTAAACAAATATAATTATTAATTAAGTATTCAAATTATTATTATTATTATTTTATAATATTAAGTTTAATTAATTGTGATGGAAGGTTTGTAATAACAGCTTTGTAGTGGTATGAAGATAATACAGGTAGAAGTTTTCTGAAAGGGCTTGTGATGCAATTTATATAATTATGATTAATTAAGACCCTTGGATTGTATTAATAGATGAGGTGGCAGAGTGTGATGAAAGTGCAGGAACAGGGGCGGAGGGAAGAGTGCAGGAGGGGATCCACTTCCTTATTTTGGAGAGGGCTATGTATTAGGAGGGGCACTGCATAGTGTGAAAGCTAGGTCCCATTAAAAAAAAAAATCAAAAGTCAGGGGGGGCACGTGACCCCCTGAGCCCCACATCCCTCCGCCTTTGGCTCCTGGTGTCCCTATAGTTCTTGTTGGAACAAAACTTGGTTAGTCTTCTCTTACTCATCTTGATCCTCATGATTTCAACTCCTTAGCGTTTGTTTCTTCTTCTTCTTTTACCTAGCAATTTTGTTGTCTTGAATAAATTAGCTCTTTTATGCCTCATTTGATGAGTGTTGATTTTAAAATTATAATTTCCACTCTTATCAAAGACCTTAATAATATATAAATTTGATTTGCTCTCATCTAAATCACTTGTGGAGTGAGTGCTTTTTAGTTTTGTTTAAGTTCAGCTTAATTTGGTTTGGTGGTAGTATTAGGAGATTCCTTTATTAGTTTATCCCAGTTTTGATGGTCATTTTCTGCAAAAATGTGAAAGTTTCCTGAGACCTTTTGCTTGTGTTTACAAAAGTTGCCAGCCTTCCAGTTGTATGGCTGAGGAGCACCCACCAAGCAAAAAATTGTCATAGGTATCCCTTTTATTTATGAAAGTGTTGCGAGAAAATGAGATTTGGTTGCTACTAGAAGCAAAACAAATTTTTCCCAGAATTTATTTTTAAATTGTAGAAAGCTATGCATTTCTCTTTAATGTTTGTCTTTAATTGAGTAAACCCTTGTGAGCATTTATCTGGGTTCAAGGTTGTTGGGTTTGTGAAGCCTAATTCTATGGGTATTACAATAATCTGTTGATGGAAATCCTAGCATATATATGTTGTTTTCACAAGTAGCTGTATTCTAGTTTTCTCTTTTTTTAGTATAGTGGAACTAATATGAGCCATGGATGTAGGCAATCTTGTCGAACCTCGTAAATCGATGTGTTGAGTTTTATCGTTTGTGCAAACTAATTTGAATGTCCAATATTCCAATGCCATCAACCACATATAATAATGGACCAACACAGATTGATACACAAAAAATAAAATAAATTTTTTTTTTGTTTTGTCACATAGATAGAAAATCCTATGTCCATATGTTCTTCTCTTATTTTCTCCCTGAAATAATGTTATATATACCAATTAGTGTACTAACTAGTGTATCAATTGATGATATGGCATAATTTAAGAGATTTTTGGTATTTCTCTTTTGTATATTTTGGTATGGTATGTGAACTACCTTTATTTCTTAGTGTCTCTGATCATTGAAAGTAACCCATGCTTATATTTCAAATGCCAAATTTGTTGTTGGAAGGTATGGACATTTTTCCTTTGAGAACTGGAGTTTTCTAATTCTTTACCTTCCCCTCTCCCTTTCTCCATCTCTCCATTTTTCTTTTTTGTTTTTTTTTTTGTTATTTTTGTTTTTGTTTTTTGTTTTTCTTCTTCTAACGTGTTTTGTAATTATGTGGTTTAGGGAAACTTGTCGAAGAGATCACTCTACGGTAATGAAAAGAAGTTTGAATTTCAAGTTGAGGTGTCTTGGCTTATGGACATCATTATCAACTTACTTTACAATAATAAAGATATCTTTTTTAGGGAATATATTTGGCATGGTAGTGAATATATTTGTGTACAGAGGACATGTTTTGGTATGATTCTCTGTTTTGTATGAAATAATATTATTATTTTAGGTTGGAATATACTTAATTTGTATGAAACTTGATATTAAAAGTTATTCATTTTTGGATGGTTGAAAGTGAAAATGATGCAAATTGCGGAATGATTAATAACATATGTATTGTTTCATTTATATATATGATACAGGTTGCATGGAATACATACATGTTGTAGACAAATTAATTAAAAAATAAAATAAAATAAAATCATGTTTTTGGCGACTAAACAATTAGTAGTAAAAAATGAAGTAAATATTTTTAGCGACTAAATAGTTAGTAGCTAAAAATATAATTAAATGGAAAAAACTTTTGGCTACTAAATATTTAGTAGCTAAAAATAAAAATAAAATGGAGAAAAACTTTTGGCGACTAAAACTTTGGTCACCGTAGATACTTCAAGTTTTGGCAACCAAAATTTTAATAGCGGAAAATAAGATTTTTGGCGATTAAAAATATTGGTCGCCATTTATAGGACTTTTGGCGTTTTTAGTCGCCAATACCTTCCCTGACAACCTTTCCGCGATCAATCCGATGACCAAAATATTTAGTCAGGCAAAATTTTCGACGACTAAAATCGTATTTTTGAGTGAAATTTCTTGTAGTGTTAGGATGACACTGTCTCAATGGCCCTCTTATGACATTGAAGTGGTTAGAACAATGGCATAAAAAATGGTAGAAAATTTTGATAAATATTGGTTAGTGATACATGGTGTTATTGGAGTTGCTGTTGCACTTGATCCTAGGTACAGGATAAGTGTATTGGAGTTTTATTTTGAAAAAACTTTATGGAGACAAAGCTGAAGAGGAAATTGATAGGGTTCGTCAGATTTATTATGATTTGTTGCAGGAGTATTAGAACCAAATTGGTATGGAGACCGATGTTATTGGTGAATTTTCTATCCATCCAGAAATTGTTACAGAGACCCTTTTAGAGTATGATTTGTTTATTAGTAGAAAGAGTAAAAAAAATGAAGAATGTAAGATCAGAATTGGACCATTATTTAGAAGATGATGTTTTGCTAAGAACTTCAGATTTTGATGTTTTGAATTGGTGGAAATCCAATGGACCAAAGTATTCGACCTTACAAGCAATAGCTAGGGATATTTTGGCTATTCATGTATCCACCGTTGCTTCTAAGTCAGCATTCAGCACTAGTGGAAGGTTGGTAAGTCCACATTGTAGTAGACTTCATCCAAACACATTAGAAGCATTAATGTGTGCACAAAGTTGGTTGTGGGCTGCAGAGATGAAAGATACCCAAGTAAATTTACATATTATTATTTCAATTTTATATTACCATAGAATAATTTCAATACTTAATTTATATTCTTTACTTTTTGTGACAACCCTCACCACTGATTACTGCTAAACTGTGACTGGACATGATAAGTGACTGATTAGACTGAAATTTTGAACTGATTGATTGAGTGCATTAGTTTGAATGCATTTCTTTCTGTTTGACTGTTAAATGATCTGCTCATGTATTATGTTTTAAACTGCAAATTAAAGACCTTATCGGCGGCCGAATCCGAAATTGATTGGTGATATGTGCTAATTAGAATTTATGTGATTTTATGGCATGTTTAATTGAAATGTGATTTGGTATGATTAAATTAGATTAAATAAAGCTAAATTAATTAAGTTAGACTTATCTACCATTTTGTCACTTAGTGGACAATTCTAGGACTTGTTTAATCACACTTCATACACTTTTGATACAACACTTCTTCAGCCATTTTGAGAGCTTGAACCGACTAAGAGAGAGAGAGAGAGAGAGAGAGAGAGAGAGAAATTGAGTTCAACTTGAAAGTTTTGCTTGGAAATTAAAGGAATTGAAGGTTAATTGCATATTTGAGCTTCCATACTTGACATTGGAGACCTAAGGTAGGACATTTACCTTCTTGTTTGTGAATTCAAGTTAGTTCTTGCATGGTTCATGGTAGATAGGAGCCTAAGGTCATAATTTGGTCTTAAATTGTTGTATTGAAGCTTGAATCATGCATGCATGTGCATCTCTTGAAGTTTAGAGTTGTTTTCATGGAAATTCTTGCATGCATGCCCACATTTTTGTTATAGTCCATGAACTCACCACGTTTTGAAGTTAAATCTTGCATTTGATCTTATTTTAGAACATTGGAGTTTCAAGGAACCCATGCATGTGTTGAATTTGCATTGTTCTTCATGTTCTTGAAGTTTATTTGAAAATTGTGTTTAATTGAACTACCGTTGGGCTTTGAATTCTCAAATTGATCTTTGAAACATGTCATATTATGAGTTTGCAAGTGTTTTCCAGAAAATTAGCCCAAGAGGATCGAATTTGATGCTTTAAAGTTGAGTTTTGAGCTTGAGGTTCAAATCTGGAAATTCCAGATTTTGGACCCACGCTCGAGCGTACACTCTGAATACATGCAGTCCGCTCGAGCATAGAAAGTGATGCTCGAGCATGAAATGCATGTATCCAGTACTTTGCATGTGTTTACAGTCCGCTCGAGCGGGGGAATGCACGCTCGAGCGAGGACTTGTGTCTTACGCTCGAGCGGGTATCGAGCGCCCATCGAGCGTGAATTTCGTGCATCTAGTACTTTTACAGTCCGCCCGAGCAAATGAATCCACGCTCAAGCGGAGCCCTTTTGTCTGCATGTCCGCTCGAGCGGAGAAACCCACGCTCGAGCGGGACCCCTGTTTTCTGAAAATTCTGGAAAGTGTTTTAAAGTGCTTCTTTGCATCCTCATTCCATCCTAGGCACTCCTAGGCCTAGTTTAAGGCATCTTAGTGAGGATATTGATGTAGAACCACACCGAGGCAAATTAGGGATTAAGTTATTATTTCCCAACTATGTAGCTTAGTGTGTGTTCGTTCTGTAATTGTGTAGGGTTGGCATCCGAGGACGCTCTAGCTGCTTATAGCCCAGTGCTCTGTGAGTAACAATGTTGTAAAGATATATTCAATCATGAATATTTTCTGAATGATCAACTGTACTGCTTTCTGAAATGATATTTCTTACTGAATGAATGCTTGTCCTATTTGCGAACTGTATTCGTGGCATCCATAGCAATTTACTGTTACTGTACTGTACTGCTACTGTCACAAAGATCTCTGTCGGTTCCCATGTTTGGAACCACTACTGTTTACTGATATGATGACCATCAATTAACTGTTCGGTCTGATAAGACCTACTGTACTGTTTGCTATTGGATGTACCACTTATGACTGCTATGATCGAATAACTGATGTACTATTCAAATGACTGTTTTAAATACTGAAAGGGCATTCATTCTTAACCTCTTTACGCATATGTTATTCACTGTGCTTTAGCTTACTGTTTATATATATATGTAGGTATCCAGGCACCGGATCGGAGCTTGGGGCGTGGGGTTTAAACTCCCTTTTTGTCAAGCCAACCAACGTGCCTCACTGCGAGGTTCCAAGTGCTGCCAAGCTAAGGCTGCTTCGGGGTGTTTTAGATTCTCCATTTTCTGTCTCTGTTTTGTATAAACTGTATAGACCTGTACTGTACTGTTATGGTAGGGACTTGGTCCCTAACTTGAATGTTAGTATATGTATGTATATGTTGCTTGGTACAGAATGTGAATATGTTATGAAAAGTCTTTTTGCATACAGACTGTCACAGCTCATTGGACATCTTTTAATTACTGTTTTGGCTTCCGCTAGCCCCTATGTATTACTGTTTTACTATTAAGCAGGCCTTCGATAATCTCGGATTGCTGGCCGATTACGGTGCTAAACCCATAGGGGCGGGTTTGGGTCGTGACAGAGTGGTATCCGAGCGATATTAAATCACGAGTTATACCGCACACACGTGTCCAAATGAGCTATATGATGTCCTAGAAAAGTGAATAGGGCATTGCATGAGCATTGATAAGTGTGTGTGGTCATGACATGAATATACGTGTTTATGTGTTTAAGTATGCAATTGCTTATGTTTATTATTGTCATAATTGCCTATAGTGAAATGGATAACGCAAGAACTACAGATGAAACTGAATCATCTGAGGCCAGAATGGCAAGGCTAGAAAGAATAGTTGAAATGTTGACAGAGGCCTTGAGGCTACAACAACAGAACCAACAGCCCCCACCTCCTCCAGTTCAACCGGAACAGAATGTGAATGATGACATCATTACTATAACACAGAAGTTTAGCAAGATGAAACCGCCATCCTTTCAAGGAGGCCTTGAACCCTTAAAGGCCGAAGCATGGCTCCTAGAGACCGAGAAATTGTTTGAAGTCTTTCCGTGTTCTGAAGCACATAAAGTGCTACTGGCTACCTTCACCTTACAAGAAGAGGCCAGAAGGTGGTGGATGCTTGTCCGTGACACCGACACTGTTATGACTTGGGCTCAGTTTAAGGGAGCATTCTTTGAGAAATACTTCCCACAGTGTGTCAGGGACTGAAAAGTGACTGAATTTGAACAACTGAAACAAGGCACCATGTCGGTAGCAGAGTATGAATCAAAGTTTACTGAACTTGCCCGATATGCACCACACATGGTGGACACTGACTACAAGAAGGCCAGAAAGTTTGAAGGCGGCCTTAATATGGAAATACTCGATAGAATTAATGTTTTGAAACTGCTTAAGTATGTGGATGTTCTTGACCGAGCAATAATGGCTGAGTTGAACATCGAGGCACTGAAACAGACCGAAACACCAGCATCTAAATGGCGTGGTAAGAGACGGGGTTTTAAATTTAAGAAAGGCCGGAACAGTTCGTTGAACAAAAAGCAGAATACAGGGTCAACAACCAATTCTAGTCAAGGAAACCGTTCTATACTGCCCTGCTTTGAATGCGGTAAGAATCATAAGGGGGTTTGTTATAAACTCTCTGGTGCTTGTTACCGGTGTGGCAAGGTAGGCCACATGGTTAAAGATTGCCTTTCTGCTCCCCAAGGCAATAGCAAAGCTGCACCAAGTGCAGCAGCATCAACTGCTCCACCGAAACCTAACCCCAAAGCGACTGGAAAAGAGCCTATGAGGCAAGGCCGAGTGTTCGTACTCGTACCGGGAGACGTACAGAACACCGAGACCACTGTGTCAGGTATACTCTCAATTTGTGCTCAAAATACATATGTTTTGATTGATTTGGGGTCTACACATTCATATGTATCGCATGCTTTTTTGCAAAAATTGAATAGACTATTGGAACCCATGAACTATCTATTAGCTGTATCTTCACCTGCTGGGAATCCATGACTTGTGCTTATATGTACCCTGCATGTGAAATTATTGTTGGGGATGTTCATCTGTATATTGATTTACTGCCTCTGAATATTGATCATTTTGATGTGATATTGAGAATGGATTGGTTAACAAAATATCATGCTACCATAGACTGTGTAACGAAACAAGTTATTTTCCGTCCACCCAGACTGCCTGAATTTGTGTTTAACAGAGTTGGAGTAGTACCTCCCCCATATCTAATTTCATCCATGAAAGCTTTTAAACTGATTAGAAAGGGGTGTAAAGGGTATTTATGTTCTATATTGACTGTACCTACTGATGATAAAACTAATGTGAATAGTATTCCTATAGTCAGAGAATTCCCAGATATTTTTCCAGATGATCTGCCAGGGGATTTGATTGATAGGGAGATTGAGTTCACCATTGATGTGATTCCGGGTACGCAGCCTGTATCTAAAGCTCCGTATAGAATGGCACCTACCGAATTGAAAGAGTTGAAAGTTCAGCTGCAAGAACTGTTAGATAAGAAGTTCATCAGGCTCAGTACTTTGCCGTGGGGCGCGCCAATCTTAAGTGTTCTCCAAAATTGATCTTAGATCTAGATACCACCAGTTGAAAGTCAAGACAGGGGACATTGAAAAGACTGCCTTTCGAACGAAGTAACACTATGAATTTCTTGTTATGCCTTTCGGAGTTACCAATGCACCTGCTGCATTTATGGACCTTATGAACATAATTTTCAAACCATACCTTGATGATTTTATTGTTGTATTCATAGATGACACTTTAATTTATTCCAAAAGCACGGAGGAACATGAACGTCATTTGAGTATTGCCCTACAGACCCTAAGAGAACAGAAACTTTATGCAAAACTAACTAAATGTGAATTTTGGCTAGACAGTGTGATGTTTTTGGGACATGTGATCAGTAAAGATGGTATTACAGTTGACCCACAGAAAATTGAAGCAGTAGTGAACTGGCCTAGACCGACAAATGTTACCGAAGTCCGAAGTTTTTTAGGCTTAGCCGGGTATTACAGAAGGTTTGTCAAAGATTTCTCCAAAATTGCCCTACCACTGACACAGCTGACTCAGAAGGGGATATCATTTGACTGGACCGATCAGAGGGAATCAACTTTTCAAGAGTTGAAAACTCGACTAGTGACTGCACCGATTCTCACCTTACACTCAGGTACGGATGGTTAACCTGTATATAATGATGCTTCTCATAAGGGTTTGGGATGTGTTTTAATACAGAATGGTAAAATTATTGCGTATGCTTCCCGACAACTGAGACCACATGAAAAGAACTACCCGACCCATGATTTGGAACTTGCTGCAGTAGTGTTTGCATCGAAAATTTGGCGTCACTACCTTTACAGGGCAACATGTGAGGTGTATACAGACCACAAGAGTTTGAAATACTTCTTCACACAGAAAGCACTGAACATGAGACAACAGAGATGGTTAGAACTGATAAAAGATTATGATTTGTAAATTTTGTACTATCCGGGAAAAGCTAACACCGTTGCCGATGCATTGAGTCAGAAGTCAATTAGAAATTTAGCGTGTTTGCTCACCGGGCAGAAAGAATTGCTATGTGACCTTGAAAGACTTGAAATTTAGATTGTTTTGCGTGAACAAAGTGGAACAATGGTCGCTATTTCTGCTTAACCGGCACTGATTGAAGAGATTAAAGAGAGACATCAATAGGATGACTTCTTGAAGAAGATCATCGAAGAACGAGAATCCAAACCGAGGCCGGATTTCAAATTTGAGAATAATGTGTTAAAATTTCAGGGAAGATTGTGTGTACCGAGTGATTCTGAACTGAAAAGAAAAATTCTGCAAGAGGGCCATAATTCAAAACTGTCTATTCATCCAGGAAATACGAAAATGTACCAAGACTTGAAACTGAATTTCTGGTGGCCGGGAATGAAGAAAGAGATTGCTAATTTTGTGTCGAAATGTCTTCATTGCCAACAAGTTAAAGCCGAACATCAACGACCTGCAAGTTTACTGCAACCCTTACCGATACCAGAGTAGAAATGGGAACATATCACTATGGATTTCATTGTTGGTTTACCTTGCTCCAGTAAAGGTATGGATTCAATTTGGGTTATTGTTGATAGACTGACTAAATCTGCTCATTTCTTACTTGTCAAAACAATTTATAATGCGGACAGATTGGCTGTAATTTATATTGATGAGATTGTTAGATTGCATGGAGTGCCTATGTCCATTGTTTCTGATAGGGACTCGAAGTTTACATCGAGATTTTGGCAAAGTTTGCAGACAGCATTGGGTACTGAACTGAGACTGAGTAGTGCATACCATCCTCAGACAGATGGTCAGTTAGAAAGAACCATCCAGACTCTGGAGGATTTACTAAGAATGTGTGTTCTTGATTTCCAAAGAAATTGGGAAAGCCATTTGCCCTGAATTCGCCTACAACAACAGTTTTTATTCAAGCACTGGTATGGCACCTTTCGAGGCTTTGTATGGCAGAAAATGTCGATCTCCGATTTGCTGGGCAAAAGTTGGAGATGGGCCTTTGCTTGGGCCCGAGATTGTACAAGAAACTACCGAAAAAGTAAAACTGATTCAACAGAGACTGAAAATCGCACAGAGCCGACAGAAAAGTTATGCGGATGTTTGAAGGCGAGATAGAGAATACGAAGTAGGTGATCACGTTTTTGTAAAAGTGACACCGATGAAGGGCCAGACTCGTTTTGGAGTCAAGGGTAAGCTAGCGCCGAGATATGTCGGACCCTATGAGATTATTGAGAAAATCAATCCGGTGGCGAATTAAGTAGCGCTTCCTCCTGAAATGGAGCATATGCATAACGTGTTCCATATTTCAATGCTGAGGGATTACCTCCGGGATCCCTTCCATGTGATTGAGCCTACCCGTGTAGTGCTAAGTGATGACTACACTTACGAAGAAAGGCCTATTCAGGTTGTGAACAGACGGATCAAGAAGTTAAGGAATAAAGAGATTCCGTTAGTGAAAGTTGACTGGCAAAACCATGGTGGCGTGTATGCCACTTGGGAGAGGGAAGATGATATGGTCAAGAGCTATCCTGAACTGTTCCCACTGAATCCTGTTTTCTTCCAAAATGAAGGCAATTCGAGTTTGAAGGACCAAACTCTTTATAAGGAGGGGAGACTGTGATAACCCTCACCACTGATTACAGCTAAACTGTGACTGGACATGATAAGTGACTGATTAGACTGAAATTCTGAACTGATTGATTGAGTGTATTAGTTTAAATGCATTTCTATCTGTTTGACTGTTAAATGATCTACTCATGTATTATGTTTTAAACTGCAAATTGAAAGCCTTATCGGCGGCCGAATCCGAAATTGATTGGTGATATGTGTTAATTAGAATTTATGTGATTTTATGGCATGTTTAATTGAAATATGATTTGGTATGATTAAATTAGATTAAATAAAGCTAAATTAATTAAGTTAGACTTATCTACCATTTTGCCACTTAGTGGACAATTCTAGGACTTGTTTAATCACACTTCATTCACTTTTGATACAACATTTCTTCAGCCATTTTGAGAGCTTAAACCGACTAAGAGAGAGATAGAGAGAGAAATTGAGTTCAACTTGAAGGTTTTGCTTGGAAATTAAAGGAATTGAAGGTTAATTGCATATTTGAGCTTCCATACTTGACATTGGAGACCTAAGGTAGGACATTTACCTTCTTGTTTGTGAATTCAAGTTAGTTCTTGCATGGTTCATGGTAGATAGGAGCCTAAGGTCATAATTTGGTCTTAAATTTGTTGAATTGAAGCTTGAATCATGCATGCATGTGCATCTCTTGAAGTTTAGAGTTGTTTTCATGGAAATTCTTGCATGCATGTCCACATTTTTGTTATAGTCCATGAACTCACCATGTTTTGAAGTTAAATCTTGCATTTGATCTTGTTTTCGAACATTGGAGTTTCAAGGAACCCATGCATGTGTTGAATTTGCATTGTTCTTCATGTTCTTGAAGTTTATTTGAAAATTGTGTTTAATTGAACTACCTTTGGGCTTTGAATTCTCAAATTGATCTTTGAAACATGTCATATTATGAGTTTTCAAGTGTTTTCCAGAAAATTAGCCCAAGAGGATCGAATTTGATGCTTTAAAGTTGAGTTTTGAGCTTGAGGTTCAAATATGGAAATTCCAGATTTTGGACCCACGCTCGAGCGAGGAGCTCCACGCTCGAGCGTACACTCTGAATACATGCAGTCCGCTCGAGCATAGAAAGTGACGCTCGAGCATGAAATGCGTGTATCCAGTACTTTGCATGTGTTTACAGTCCGCTCGAGTGGGGGAATGCACGCTCGAGCGAGGACTTGTGTCTTACGCTCGAACGGGTATCGAGCGCCCATCGAGCTTGAATTTCGTGCATCCAGTACTTTTACCGTCCGCTCGAACGGATGAATCCACGCTCGAGCGGAGCCCCTTTGTCTACATGTCCGCTCGAGCGGAGAAACCCACGCTCGAGCGGGACCCCTGTTTTCTGAAAATTCTGGAAAGTGTTTTAAAGTGCTTCTTTGCATCCTCATTCCATCCTAGGCACTCCTAGGCCTAGTTTAAGGCATCTTAGTGAGGATATTGATGTAGAACCACACCGAGGCAAATTAGGGATTAAGTTATTATTTCCCAATTATGTAGCTTAGTGTGTGTCCGTTCTGTAACTGTGTAGGGTTGGCATCCGAGGACGCTCTAGCTGCTTATAGCCCAGTGCTCTGTGAGTAACAATGTTGTAAAGATATATTCAATCATGAATATTTTCTGAATGATCAATTGTACTGCTTTCTGAAATGATATTTCTTACTGAATGAATGCTTGTCCTATTTGCGAACTGTATTCGTGGCATCCATAGCAATTTACTGTTACTGTACTGTACTGCTACTGTCACAGAGATCTCTGTCAGTTCCCATGTTTGGAACCACTACTGTTTACTGATATGATGGCCATCAATTAACTGTTCGGTCTGATAAGACCTACTGTACTGTTTGCTATTGGATGTACCACTTATGATTGCTATGATCGAATAACTGATATACTGTTCAAATGACTGTTTTAAATACTAAAAGGACATTCATTCTTAACCTCTTTACACATATGTTATTCACTGGGCTTTAGCTTACTGTTTATATATATATGTAGGTGTCCAGGCACTGGATCAGAGCTAAGGGTGTGGGGTTTAAACTCCCTTTTTGTCAAGCCAACCAACGTGCT
This sequence comes from Camellia sinensis, assembly GCF_055761805.1. NCBI lineage: Eukaryota > Viridiplantae > Streptophyta > Magnoliopsida > Ericales > Theaceae > Camellia > Camellia sinensis. The sequence goes on from NC_138961.1 coordinate 218,454,112, forward strand.
TCACTGCGAGGTTCCAAGTGCTGCCAAGCTAAGGCTGCTTCGGGGTGTTTTAGATTCTCCCTTTTCTGTCTCTGTTTTGTATAGACTGTATAGACCTGTATTGTACTGTTATGGTAGGGACTTGGTCCCTAACCTGAATGTTAGTATATGTATGTATATGTTTCTTGGTACAGAATGTGAATATGTTATGAAAATTCTTTTTGCATACAGACTGTCACAGCTCATTGGACATCTTTTAATTACTGTTTTGGCTTGCGCCAGCCCCTGTACTCTATATTACTGTTTTACTGTTAAGCAAGCCTTCAGTAATCTCGGATTACTGGCCGGTTACGGTGCTAAACCCATAGGGGCGGGTTTGGGTCGTGACACTTTTTAAGAAATTCAACATTGGAATCGGTGGGCTATGCGACTATATATGATGATGATGATGAGATCGACTTGGATGTGTGGCACCCTAATTGTTTAATTTAAAAAAAAAAAGAAAGAGAAAAAAGAAAAGATGGCTTATCATTTAATTTTAAAAAAAAAAGAAAAAAATGATGGCTTATCACCATCCTAATGTATAGGATGGTGAATAAGCATATAGCTTAGGTGAATAAGCAAGCATATAGCTTAGGTGAGTCACCTACCTAAAAGGACAAATAGGAACTGAGCAATTGACACCTGCAGAGTAGTGCAAAACGTGCCACATAGAGACCACACGCTCTTGACCAAACTGTCATTCGTTGTTGTCGAAGGCCGGCCGGCGTTATCGAATGTCGGCCGGCCTTCGGTGATTTCAATCTGTTTTTTTTGTTTTTCTTTTCTTTTATGTTCTGTTTTGTTTTGTGTGTTGCTGATTATTTTTGTTTTTTTTTGTTTTTGTTTTTTTCATTTTATCTCATTATTTTAATTTTTGAGTTTTTGTCTCGAGTTTTAATTTTGAGTTTTAAATTTCTGTTTTGATTCATGAGTTTGCCTAATTGTTAGTTTTGGTTTGACTCGAATCAAGAGTTGTATGTCAACAAAAAAAGAAGAGGAAAAAAGAAAAATATAATAACAGAAACACAAAGGAAAAGTGCAAAAATATATATAAAAGAGTGAAAAAGAAAAAAGAAAGAGAAAAGAAGAGTTGTTGTTCGTATTGTATGAGCTCATTTGTTTCTTTTGAAGTCTGTATTTGTTCAAATGTGTTTGGACTGAATCATGGTTCACTTCATTTCATCATTTCTTATCAGACGATATTGTATGTACGGTTCATTCAGAGGAATTTCAAGTGAAGTCACTCGTGCCCTTCGAATCGTATCATATTCACTTTCTCCTCTCGCGTGAGACGCATTTGGACGTATTCACTTTCTCCTCTCGCATGAGACATGTTTGGACGTATTCTCTTTCTTCTCTTGCGTGAGACGCGTTTGGACGCATTCACTTTCTCCTCTCGCGTGAGACGCGTTTGGACGTATTCACTTTTGCCTTTCGCGTGAGACGAGTTTGGGCGTATTCACTTTCTCCTCTCGCATGAGACGTGTTTGGGCATATTCACTTTGTCCTTTCATGTGAGACGCGTTTGGACGTATTCACTTTCTTCTCTCACATGAGACGCGTTTGGACGTATTCATTTTCTCCTCTCGCGTGAGACGCGTTTGGACATATTCACTTTCTGCTTTCGCGTGAGTCGCGTTGAGACGTGTTAGGAACCGGGCTGAGACCTCGAGTCTCCTCAACGGTTACGTTGCCCTTTGCTTATCCTATGCGTTGCGTAGTCGAGCTTTAATTTTCTTACATCCTTTCTGCATGAGATGTGGTTTGACTTGTGTCTCTCGCACGTGGTGCGTGGTCTTCTTTCCATGTTTGGAATCGCTGTACCTTATTCCAGTTTGTTTAACTATAGCATTTTCTTTGCATTGCAGTTGCATTTAAAATGTTTCATTGCACAGCCTTATTGCATGATCATAAGTTATGTTCTCGCATCATGCATATTATTTGCATCTTGCCCTTAAACTATGCTGGTTTGATTCCCTACAAAGGGATATGTAGGCAGCCTATGGGCACAACCATTTAATCTATGTTTTGCATTATTGTCCAAGTCTTATGGCCTTGTCAAAATGGGTCGTCTCTGGACTTTGATATTCACTCACGTCATTTTATGACTTTGAGCTCTGTCAAAGAGGGCCAATTGTAGACAACCCATTTTTGACTGCCCATAACACTCAAATGCTTGTTTCAATGCACTCTGTGATGAAAGTTGAATTGTGAATCCGCAGTGATTTGGAATCAGTCAGGCTTCTGAAATAACCTCACATCTTCAATATTTACCTTGCTTGAATCCTTGGGTTTCATTTTTGGACCATTTCTCACCCCGAGGTGAGTTTGAACCAAAAAAACAAGGGAGGCCATCAAGGCCCGGCTGTGCATTAGTGATAGTCGGCCAGCCTTCGATGGCGATAAACACTGTTCTTGGCAGGAGGCCGCCAGCTGTCTATTTTTAAAGATATTTATCACCTTTTCAACTTGAATTCTATAAAACCGAAGCTCTGGAATTGTTTTGAGGGTTGAAAAAAAATCAAGAAAAGATATATATACCTTGAGAGCCCTTCACTCCTTCTTCTTCTATTGCAAGTTATCTTGAAGCTAACCTAGCTTGCTTACACCACCTATATACATCATATACAACCTTGCCTTACCATCAAAAAGCCTTGATTAATCTTGAGGAAGTGTAATTCAAGCTTGAGAATGCATTGAAACCAAGTTTGAAACTCTAAGAACAAGTTTACTTCTTGAAAGGTATAAGCTTGTTTTCTCTTTTATTGCCTTCATTTCTGTCCTTTACTCCTTTATTCTTGCTGTTTTGGTTGGTTTTGAGTTTGTTTGAAGTGTTGGAGTTGGGTTTGGAGGGTTTACCAAAAGGGTAGAGAGAGCTTGCTCTTTCTACACCTTTATTCATAACTCAAACTCTTCTCATTTTCACTCTTTTTCTTTGGTATTCATACTAATTTTCAGAGGTTTGAAAAGGTTGAGAACCATATTTTGAAGCTTCAAAAATGGAGGGGTTAGCCACCCCTCCTCACCCTTGTTTACTAGCCTTAATTCTCATCTTTATTGTTTAGCTCTTTAACCCCTTTTTATGCATGTTTCACCTTTGATTTTCATGTATTTAGGACTGTTTTGAGGTTATCTAAGCTTTCTCAATTGGTTTGTGCCTTGTTTGATACACTTGAGGTCTCATAAGTTGGTTTGTTTGTTGTTTAATGCACTTTCTTTGTTCATTTCCATGTTTGGAGTCTAAGTTTGCTAATCAACCAATCATTTCATATCTTTCATTCATGAGGATGGCTTCAACCAATTGAGGTTACTCAATGCATGTAAAGGAGACCTACACTTAATGGCTTAATCTCTTCGGAGATTCATCATGAACGGTGTAGTCTCCTTCTCATGTTTTGGGAGGACCTCTTGTTTGACATCACTTCTTGTTTAGAGGACTTTAACATCACATTTAGACAAATAGACTAATGAATGGCAAGGCCTAAAACAATTGGTTTAAAATTTGGATCAACACACTTAAAGAAAATGGCTTAAATAGCTTGAACTTGGCCGGACATTATGCCAAGCTCATTGTGTCTAGGGTCATCAAGCATTAATTCATGGTGTTTTTGATGTCCTTGAAGCATTACAACTTCCCTTTTTGAGTTCATTCCATGACAAAAGGGAAGGGTGGTCCATTTGCATTACATTCATTGATTTTTGGTCCAAAATGACATTCAAGATCATCAAGCGATCATATTACTCATTGATGGTTTTGGAATCAATTCCAACCTTCTCTTGAGGTTTTCCTATAACAGAGAAGGAAAGAAGGACAAACAGAGCTTAAAAATGCTCTATCTGCACTGATTTTACCTCAGAGCACAAAAACAGAGTTTGCACCAAATCAATACATGGCCGGCCCTCTGTAGGCCCGGCCGGCCATCAGTAATGCATGGCCGACCCTTGGTGTGTGGCCAGCAGTGCAGTTTTACAGAAACAAAGGCAGCGATTGAAGGTGAAACAGAGGCAGTCTGGGGTAGATAGAGAAGCTTTCAAGTGATACACATGCAACCTTCATCCATCTTTCTTGATATCCATATCAAATGTGTTGTTATTTAATTGTTTCATTAGCATAGCAAATTGTGTTGTAATATTTAATTAGTTTAATTAGTTGTAGCTAATTAGTTGATGTTGTAATATTTAATTAGTTTAGCCTAGTTAATTCATTAATTAGCTTAGACAGTTAGTTAATTACTCATTTCAAGTATTGTAATAATTAGTTAATTAGCTTAATTAGTTTAGCTTAGCTAGTTAGCTTATTCATTCGGACCCTCCTTCGCGATGGGGTAATGTTGTAATAAGTGTGCGTGCGTGTGTGTATGTCTTCCAACCTCACGTCTTTCTCCCTTTTATTTAATCACTTTTGATGGTTAGATTAGGGTCATGTTTTAATTAGCGTACCTTATGCCTTATGTTTCCATCCATTCATTTTGTATTGCATGCACCGAGGCTCGGCGCATTATTCAAACTGTATCGCCATTTTAATAATTCTTTGAATACGTGTTTAATCGCACGTTGTTTAAATCGAATCAAATGCCATGCTTAGTAGCCGAGCCTATTAATTGCATATTGCATGTGTTGCATTAGGCATTTTGCATAGTTAGGAATCATGCATAGTTTTCTAACCCATATTTTCCTAGCTTGGAATACTAGGTGAGTTTTTATGCTTTAGCATACTTGCATAAATGTGAATGTTGCCATGTTTAGCATGCTTGCCATGAGGCTACATGCTTAAATGCTAAACTGCATGAATGCCTGTGGATGAAAGCTTGTTGTTTGAATTGGAACGATTCAACGAATATGCATTTTAAGCCCACCTTGTTGAGTGGCAAATCATGTTTTAAGCCCACTATGTTTGGTGGCAAATCCGCAAACTTTAAGTCCACTTGAGGTGGCAAATTCAAACCATTTTCACAAACAAACATGAGTTGAATTGTTCCAAATCAAGCAAACTAGTCTATACTTGCTTGTGCTCATCACATAGTAAAGCTAGCCTAATAACTGGAATAAGAACACATAATGTTGATAAAAAATCATATCATGATTAGTAGAGGCCGATCTTTGATCGGGTGAGTGGGGGTGCTCAATTCATGATCTTCCCCTCTCGTACCTAAGTTCCCGAGCCGAGGCAACTTTGGTGATAACGGACACGTGGCCTTTGGCACGAGTCACGGATTTCCTAAATTTCTCAAAAATAAAATATTTCGGTGGCGACTATGTATTTGGAAAAGCAGTCCAATTTTGGCACTTTTTTATTCAAAATCAATTTTCCAAAACGATTTGCCGGATTTGGACTCTTTGGTGATTATCAATTTCACATTGCACTTGTGAGATTGGATTTAGAACCACGGGAGTCCGAACTGTAGGGCTTTCTTTCAAACTTCCGAAAGGGGGCGCGAAAAAGCCGAGTTTCACCTAGTAGCCACATTCGCACTACTACACCTCCTCCACAGCGCATTGTTCAGACCCCAGCTGTGGACTACATTGACAGTACCACATACTTAGAGATATATGTGCGGCTCACTAGGCGGCAGTTTTGGGGATATGACCATGGTGTAGCGACCTACATGATCCAAGTAGTTTGGCAATGTTTAGGATTGAGCTCAGTGGATGAGAGTTTGAGTCCCTCATGCAGCAGGAGTTCTCATGGCTGTTCCAAGGCGTAGTCTTCCAGAGCCAGTTTTTGTGGGGGCTCAGTGACCTATTCTAGGAGCATGATCGAGAGATGTCTCTGATCTTTTTTTTTTGGAGCTGACAATGACTAGTCTAATCCTTCTGTTTTTGTATTAATAGGATTAGACACTAATCTTTGACTGTATTTTAAGTACGTTGTACTAATATATTTTCTTTTGCATAAGTAAAAATGATATATGTTATAGTAACTTGTACTGTTATAATATCTTGTGAATCATAGATAATTAAATGTATACTAAGTGGTTAAAAAAAAAAAAGGGAGTCCACTAACCGTTTTTGCCTTGTAGTAATGGCTAATGATGGAAATGGGACCGGATCATCGGTCAGTGGTACTGATCCAATGGAGTAAATCATGGAAAGAACAGTTACTAGTTTTCTACGAGCCCCACAAAACAACACTAATAGCGTATTGCCTGAATGACGAGAAGAACCAACTACAATAAAACAGTTCCAAAACTTGAAACCTACCATATTCACTGGCAGTACAAACTCGCTGGTGGCAGAAGCTTGGGTCAGAGATATGGAGAAAACTTTTTGCGCACTACCTTGCACAGAAAGGCAGAAGGTGACTTTTGCCATATTCACCTTCAAAGACGATGCACAAGAATGGTGGCTACTTACCCTGGAGAAAGATTCTTGGAGGTATTCTATGAAAAATACTTTCCAGATTCGCTGTGGGAACAAAAGGCGTCAGAATTTATACATCTAAGGCAAGGAACCATGACAGTGGCCGAATACGAGAGTAAGTTCACGCAACTGGCTCGATTTGTGACATACATCATCCCCACTGAAGCTCGAAAAGCCAGGAAATTTGAAGCAGGATTGGATGCTGAAATTATGGATAGGCTGAAGGTTTTGAAACCACCAACCTATGCGACGGTGGTAGATCGAGCATACATTGCGGAAAAAGGGATTAAAGCCTTGCGCTCCGGGGAACCAAGCCAAAGGAAACAATTTTGGGAAAGAGATAATAGAAAACCCAGTGTCGCGCTTTCAAAAGGGTAAATGCGGGCACAACCAGTTCAAACAATCAAGGTCCTACAAATCCCAGAGGTGGCGCCATTACAACTTACTCTACCTGTGGAAGGACTCATTGGGGACAATGCCGTCGAGACACGGGAAGCATGTTTTAGATGCAGCCAAGTTGGCCGCTTGCTGAGAGATTGTCCTAAGTTTTCCAGTCTTATAGTCGGCCCCTCTGAACTAGTCCAAAAACCCGCGGTACTTGGAGGAGTGAGGAAGGGCTAAAAAGGCCAAAGAAAAGCCTTTGCCCTGGTGCTTGAAAACCCGAAAGTTACTGAGAGTGTTGTGTCAGGTACACTTTATGTTTGTGGTCACTTAGCCCATGTTCTCTTTGACTCTGGTTCAACTCATTCTTTTGTTACACCACACTTTGCTATTAAGTTAGTATCAACACCCGAACCCTTAGGATACATACTATCTATGTCTATTCCTTCTGGAAACTCTGCCCTTAGTGCTGATGTGTACAAATCTTGTACTGTATCCTTAAAATGGGAAACTTTACACGTAGATTTGATTCCCCTCTGCATTAGTACCTTTGATGTGATCTTAGGAATGGATTAGTTAGCTGCCAACCATGCCTTTATTGATTGTGAAGCCAAAAAAATCTTCCTCCGGTCACCAAACTAACTCGAGCTTGTCTTCGAAGGAATTGAAGTCTCTTCCCTCCATGTGTTATATCCTTCATGACAACCCAACGGCTTCTAAGAAAGGGTTGTTATAGTTGTATCTATTATGTGATCGATACGCAACAAGAAGCTCCTATACTTGATACAATCTCTGCGGTTTGAGAATTCCCAGATGTATTTCCTGAAGACCTGCCTGGAACCCCAGTTGACCGAGAAATCGAATTCACCATTGAAACCCAACCTGGTACACAACCAATCTCAAAGGCCCCTTACCACATGTCCATGACAAAATTGAAAGAACTAAAGATCCAACTCCAAGAACTACTGGACAAAGGCTTCATCCGACCAAGTACCTTACCATGGGGAGCTTCGGTACTATTCGTAAAGAAAAAAGATGGTACGATGAGGCTATGCATCGATTACCGAGAGCTGAACAAAGTCACCATCAAGAATCGATACCCTCTACCACGAATTGACGACTTGTTCGATCAACTACAAGGTGCCCAAGTATTCTAAAAAATTGACTTAAGTTCTGACTACAATCAACTAAAAGTCAAAATGGAAAGCATCGAAAAGACTGCCTTCAGAACCCGTTACAGGCACTATGAGTTTCTCGTCATGCCATTTGGCGTCACAAATTCTCCAACGGCCTTCATGGACCTCATGAATCGAGTGTTCAAACCCTATCTTGACTAGTTCGTCATTGTCTTTATTGACGACATTCTCATATACTCCAAATTGCCAGAAGATCATGAACACCACTTGCGAAGAGTTCTACAGACACTACGTGATCACAAGCTTTATGCCAAGTTGAAGAAATACGAATTTTGGATCACTAGTGTACACTTCCTTGGTCACGTCATTAACAAAGACTACATCTCAGTTGATTCCCCAAAGGTTGCAGCAATCGTAGATTGGCCACGACCTACTAACGTGTCTGAGATTCGAAGCTTCTTCGACCTAGCCGACTACTACTGACGCTTCGTGCAAGATTTCTCCAAGATAGCTTCATCCTTGACCCAGCTAACTCAGAAGAACACATCATTTGAATGGACGAACAAGCAAGAACGTTGCTTCTAAGAATTGAAGAATAGACTTGTATGGCTCCTATACTAGCACTCCCCATAGGAACAGAAGGGGTTCATAATTTATAGTGATGCCTCATACAATGATTTGGGTTGCGTTCTTATGCAAAATAGGAATGTCATTGCATATGCCTCATGTCAACTAAAGACCTACGAAAAGAACTATCCGACCCACGATCTGAAATTAGCAGCAGTAATCTTTTCCCTCAAAATCTGGCGTCATTATCTTTACGGAGTAACTTGCAAAATTTACACAAATCACAAGAGTCTCAAATATCTGTTTACACAGAAAGAACTGAATATGAGGCAACGACGATGGCTAGAATTTATGAAGGATTACGAATTGGAGATCCATCACCATCCAGGCAAAGCTAACGTGGTAGCAGACGCGTTGAGTCGAAAGATTACCAGAAGTTTGGCATGTACCCTCATTTCCCAGAAGATCAAGAGACTACTTGCCCACATAATTGTGGAACTCGAGCTAATTGAAGAAATTAGAGTTTGCCAATGTGAAAATAAACTTTTGAAGAAAAAGTACGAGGAGCAAGGAGGCACGCCCAATCTTGACTTCACATTGAGCAATGGGATGCTAAAATTTCATAATCGAATTTGCATACCCGACCTTTCAGAACTCAAGAAAAAGATATTGGTAGAAGCCCATAGCTCGAGGTTTGCAATCCACCCTAGCAATACGAAGATGTATCACGATCTAAAGGAACACTTCTGGTGGACAGGAATGAAAAAAGACATAGCAAGCCACGTCTCCAAATGCCTGCATTATGAACAGGTTAAAGCAGAACATTAGAGACCTACAGGAATGTTGCAACCACTCCCTATTCCTGAATGGAAATGGGAGCACATTACTATGGACTTCGTGGTCGGGCTACCACAATCAGTCTCGAAGAATGATACAATATGGGTTATCGTAGATCGATTGACGAAGTCCGCATTTTCTACCAATTAGAATCATGTACTCCCTTTCTAAGTTCACCACTCTATACATTAAGGAAATCATTCGTTTGCACGGTACCCCAGTTTCAATCATATCCGATAGAAACCCCCGCTTCGTGTCTCACTTCTGGAACAAATTACAAAAAGCTTTGGGAACCACTCTGAAGTTTAGCACAGCTTATCACCCACAAACTTATGGGCAATCTGAAAGGACGATCTAGACTTTGGAAGATATGTTACGTGTGTGTGTGTGCTAGACCTCAAAGGTAACTGGGATGATCACCTACCTTTGGTGGAGTTTGCTTATAATAATAGCTACCATGTAAGCATTGGAATGGCACCGTACAAGGCACTGTATGGAAGGAGATGTCGATCACCTCTGTGTTGGACGAAAGTCAGAGATAGGAAATTATTAGGCCCCGAAATCCTGCAAATCACAAGTGATAAAATTCAACTCATCCAAGAGCAAATTTACACTGTCCAGAGTCACCAGAAAAGCTATGCAGATACACGGAGACGGGACTTAGAATTTCAAATGGGAGATCATGTATTCCTAAAGATCTCACCAACAAGAGGGGTTATCCGATTTGGAAAACGAGGAAAGTTAAATCCACGTTACCTCGAGCCATTCGAGATACTCGAAAGTATTGGTCCTGTGGCATATCGCCTTGCGCTTCCACCCGAACTGTCCAATGTCCACAATGTATTTCACGTTTTAATGCTTCGTCGATATCTTCGAGATCCAGAGCATGTTGTCTATTATGAGAACCTAGAAGTTTAAGAAGACCTCTCTTATGAAAAGCAACCTGTACAAATTCTTGATCGCCGTGATCAGGTCCTTTGAAACAAAACTATACCTCTTGTAAAAGTCTTATGGAGAAACCATCGTGTCGAAGAAGCAACGTGGGAAACTGAAAGTTAAATGCGCGCCAAATACCCACAGCTCTTCGAAAACCAAGGTACGTCAAGTTTGGGGACAAACTTCTTTTAAGGAGAGGAGAAATGTGATACCCTAATTGTTTAATTTTTTTTTAAAAAAAAAAGAAAAAAAAAGTTGGCTTATCATTTAATTTGAAAAAAAAAAAAAAAAAAGCGATGGCTTATCACCATCCTAATGTATAGGATGGTGAATAAGCAAGCATATAGTTTAGGTAAGTCACCTACCTAAAAGGACAAATAGGAACTGAGCAATTGACACCTGTAAAGTAGTGCAAAACGTGCCACATAAAAACCACACACTCTCCTTATAAATAGTACAGGATTCGATGGTCGTGATCACCAAGCTTCGGAAGAAATATACATATGGGGTTTATCAAGTCAATAATAGGAAAGTGAAGGCTAAAGGTCAATGTTTAGATGAGTTATATTATACTTTGAGTTACCATAATATGTTTTCTATATGTCTTGATTTACCATAATTTATTTTGTATAATTTATATTTTATGATTATGTTAATGTTTCAATTACGTGGATTATTTTTTGAACTCCATTTGCTTAAATTGAAACACATGGATATGTTTGTTTAAATTTTAGAAATTATTTGACAATGATTTTGTAAACAATTATTTTTAATAAGTATCACCACGGGAGTCCCATGCCTTAGGGGACTTAAATAACCATTGGCCCCTGTTTGGCCACTTTGTGGTCCTCTGTTTGTCATGAATCCATTGACCCCTGTTCTGATTGTCACTCCAGTGACCTCTGTTTTGTTTTGTTATGTTTTGTACCGTGGTTATAGTTAATTACGTAATTTTTATTTCAGTTTCTGTCACTTAAATAATTTATTTATACAACTTAAATTATGTTAATGTTTTAACTTAAACAACCATCCATGGCTATTTTGTGCCCATATACTCATAGTACAATATTTCTCACTCTGCTATGTGCTTATAGCTGTTGCCCCTTTCAGGTGACGAGACTTAGTAGGATCAAGATGGGGGATAAACCACAATGTTTTCTCTTTTCTCTTTTTTTTTTGGTACTATTTGTATTTTTAATTGGACATCCGGAATAAAATAAAAGCCCAAATGACTATGTTTGTTTCCTTTAAATAAACATTTGGTACCCAATTATTTTATTTTAATTTATTTAATTTATTCGCTGTGCTACTACTACATAAATTTTAGATTTATTTTATTTTTATTTTATCTTGTTGTGACGCCATGTCTTTGGGTACTGGGTTTGGGTCATGACAGGATGAGTCGTGTGACACTTTTTGTTGCACAAATTTCGTGATTAAACAAAACAAAGAAATTCATATTTGATAAATTAAATTATAGAATATTAAATAAATCCATATTTGATAAATTACATTATAGAACATGAAACATAAATACATATCACATAATATATTGAAAGACAAGGAATCAAACCGAAGCCTATGTGGTACCACAGTCTCCTTAAAATAGATTAGCCGTCTCACCGTGGGTGCTGGAGGTACGTTGATTTGTCTCTCAAGATACGACAGTTTAGACCGGTTAACACAGAAGCACCTTATGCTAGCTTTGGTGAACTGACAATGGCAGCACTCTCTCACACAGGAAGAAAATTATAGGAGCAAGCAAACTGACTGTATAATTTTGGAAGCCAAAAATTCTGTAACAACCAAGGAAGATAGGCCTCCTTTTATACACCATGGGAGAGAGAGAAGGAGCCTCCAACCATCAAGGCTGGCAACAAATGCATGCCATTACTCCTGTGAGTTACACCCAATATACACATGAGTGTATATACATATCTACAGCAGAATGGCCCTAAAAGATTAGGTTGGTGGACCACCAATCTGGCACATCCCAAACCTAACCCATTCCCTCAAGCCTCAAGCCCAAGATCCACGGATCCCGGACCCGGACCCAGTCCGGTCGGGCGGGTGGCACGGGTGGCAATTTTTTCATAACCAACTTGGACCATAGTATTAGCCCAAGCCTATCCTTAAAGTATCCATAACTCCCTTCCTTCGGAAAATTTGGATGCCCCAAAGGGCTTATGCCTTTATCAAAATCTTGAAATTTAAATACCCATCAAAGTTTTCCTCTACAATTAATGTGGGATTGGTAGTTATACACAATTCTCAAAACCTTATTCATGAGGCCAACTTTATGAGATAATTTCTCATTCAATTCTTAATATTTTTTGTCATTCTTTTTGTGGTGCAAAGATTTTGTTACAAAGAATTTAAACCTATTTAATCCTACCTCAACCAATGGTTGAGACCTACTTTAATTTCACATTAAAGTCACCATAAAACCTTTTTTTTTTTTTAACACTTTTGTGTTAGTTGCCATTTTTTTTTTTTTGGGCAGAAATAAAAACTTCAATTAAAATGTAAAATAGTACATAGTAGTCCATACATCATCCTAGCAAACTAACTAATTATGGTTACAAGCATACAAGGAAATCAAAAATAAAGCAAAATATTTCCTATTGCCTAAATATTGTCAAAAGGAAAGTGCGCATCTCCATAAACTAGGATACGAGAAAATGCCGCAAAACGGGCCAACCTCCTAGTAGAATGAAGATAATTTGTACATGCTAAAGAAATTTTACAAGAGTGAAGATACTGCGTAACACAACAAATATCAAAAATCGATGATGCCAAGCTTGCTTTAATGTCCTTAGTTCCCTTCAGCTATTTAAACAAAAATTTGGCATCAGTAAAGACATTAACATGATAGTAATTATTGTCCTTAGCCCACTTGAGAGCAGACAAAACCGATGCAACTGGAGCATCATGAGCATTCATGTGCAAAGATTTAAATAATGAGCCCACCTTGGTATTGTTAAGGAAGGCAACCATGCCAATACCCATGCCTGAAGGAGATGAATTACCCATATGACTACAAAGAAGGTCCACAGGGAGAGAGTTGCAATCCCAACTGTTTTGTGAAGGATTAAAAAGATAGAAAATGGAGGAATTGGAAGAAGAATCAGTGGTTGCCGATGATATAGAACTGATAGAAGAGCTTTGATTATTGAGGATCCTAGAAGAAGAAGAAGAAGAAGAAGAAGAAGAAGAAGAAGAAGAAGAAGAGTAGCTAAGAAATTCTTTAGATTTTAAGAGAGAAGAGAAGATGTCTTTGGCTAAGAATAAAACTTGTAGAGGTGTGAAATTCTTGCCACAAAATGCACACTATCCTTTAACCTTCCAAATAACCCAAAGGATTGCAATAATCTGAAACAAGATCTCAAGGTCGTTATTAGTAGAGTGGTTAAGATGTGAAAACCAAGAACCCAACCAATAGGATACATGAGTGGCACTGTTTGAGGATGTGTATAAACCCAAAGAAGAACCAAACCACACTTGTTGGACAAATTCACGACTTAGAAACAAGTGAGTGGTAGATTCGAAGCCAGAATGATAGAGGGGGTAGGCTAAATTGTCATGGAAGCCTTTAATGACCAAATTTTGTTTCACAGGAAGTCTATCATGCAAAGTTGCCATATAAAAGACCGAATCTTGAAGGGTAGAGGTAGGGACCAAAGTTGTTTCCAAGTAAATCTAGGCCAAGCAGGATGAATCACTTTGTTAAGAGAAGAAGTGTTCCTAAAACAAGGTTGAATGACATAACCTCTAAAAATTTGTTCCTGAATAGAACAGGTTGTAGACTTTAAATGTGCAAAAAGGTGACAGGCAGACCTTACTGTAAATTCACCAGAAGAAGAGGGACTCCAAATAAGTCTATCAGGAAATCCAAAACTATAAAGAGGGATTGTTTGTAGCAATTGTACAATAGAAGGAGGAAGTGAGGCTAATAGAAGTGTTGAGTTCTATTAGTGAAGATCTTGATTTATGAGGTCTGAAACCCAAAGGTTGTTAAGCAATAAATTATTCTCTGAGTCAATCAAAGAAGAGAGAGTAACAGGACAACATAAGGGCAACTAAGGATCATGCCATAAAGAGATGTCCTTCCCATTCCCAATTTGCCAACAAACACCTTTTTTCAAGGCTTCTCTTCCAAAAATAATATTTATCCAACACCAAGAGCTTGAGGAAGCTATGTGAACAGAAATGAAAGAAGAAGATTGACAATATTTAGCTCAGAAGAAGGATAAGAAAAGAGAATCAGGACACGTTAAGATTCTCCTGCTTTGTTTAGCTAAGAGTGCTTGGTTGAAGAGAGAGATATCTCTTAATCCATGGCCTCTAGTGGATAAAGGTTGACAAATTACTTCCCAACTTAGCCAATGGATTGACCTCTTGTTTGGAGGACCCGCCCAAATAAAGTTTGAGATAATGGAAGAGATTTTTTTACAAACATATTTGGGATAACGATAAATGGAAAGGTAATAAATCAAGATGGGAACCAACACTGATTTGACAAGAGTGAGTTGACCTGCTTTATTAAGAAGAAAATATATCCAACCTAGGCATTTGGACCTTACGCTTTCAATGAGATGATGCAAAATCTCATTCTTTTTAGACACTATATGTAACAATTCGATTCTCTCATATGCTGCCTAAACTCTTATGAGCTTGTATCTGTTAATTATAAGAAAATTTGTTAAAATTGTGACCGTTGGACTAGAAATTGAAAGCCTTAAAGGCACGATAAACCGAAATTGACTTTATAATTATGATTAGCATGATTTTTAGGACATAATATGAAGTTTTGTAAAAATTTGATTCGTAATGAATTAATTAGATTTATTTAGTCTAAACTCTTACCTAGGCTTGCTTAAGACTCAAATAAGCTAAATAATTAATATATATTATATGTTATACATAGTTGAACTCATCTTTATCCTTTTAAGAGGCAAAAATGTGTAGAGGAAAAGGGAGAGAGTTCTAGAGAAAGAAGGAAAGAAGAGAAAAGGGAGAGAAGAAGAAGAAATCAAGCTAGAAGCTTGGAGATTGGAGGAATTTGAGAGAATAACCCAAAGATTGGCTTAAGGTAAGTGTAAATCCTTCTTTAATTGATCAGAATCGAGTCTTGACATGAAGCTTTAGCATGAAAGCTAGGGTTTTTGGCATATGATCTAAACTTAACAAATCTCATGAAATGATCATGTTATCTTTGGGTTTGTTTAGTCAAAGGGTTGATTCTTGTGTTTTGAGCTTGTGTTGGGTTGAATTGTAAGGAATTGTTTCCTAAGTTGTCTCTTTGCATGCTTTGAGTTCATGTGTATATATATATATATATATAAAAAAAATAAAGTGAAGATTTATGTGGCTTTGGAAGAAGAAGTTTGGAAAAGTATGGAAAAGAACTAAACAAAGATTTTGATATTTCTTGCTTAAAGATTCATTATGTTTTTGAGGTTTTGATTTAGAAAATCATTATAATCTCATGTTTTTCGTTGATATTACATGTTTTGGGAGTGATTTGGAGTGAGTCTTAGGTGGGAAATGGAGAAATTCAACTTAAAACCAACAGATCTTGCTCGGACAGATTTTCTCACCCAGCGCTGCACGTGCGGTGGGGCTTCCCGCACGTGTGGCAGTCCATTTCCAGCACCCAATTTGATTCTATTAAAAAATCACGTTGTCCCGCACATGCGGCCCTGTTTCCCGCAGGTGTGGGGTACCCCTGTTTCAGCCCAACTTCAAATAAGTATATCTCCCCCATTCGGACTCCGTTTTAAATGATTCTTGAGCCTAAATTGAAACCCCAGAAGTTTAGTTTCTAATGGTGGTGGTATCACACCCAAATTCTAAGTGCACAACTAGATATGTTCAAATTAGTGAAGGTTGTTCACTTTCTATCTATTCGTTTCATGTTATTTCTTCTCCTAACCCAGTTTCCTTCCGTTCCTTCCTATTTTCCTTGATATGAATTATGAACCATTGAGGACTAATGAGTTTAGAACCAGCATAAATAATTGGTTAAGGCAAAGTAAGGGTTCGGTTTATTTGATTAATCAAAGATTAAGAGAAGTAACTTTGATCAAGAGAGTAGTTCTATGTTCGATATGTTGTGTTATGTAATTGTGTTTGTAGGTCAAGACAAGGGCATCGCCCAACTGCTACCAAAAGCCCATCAATGTGAGTAGTAATATTGTAAACATATGTTCATTTATATTTATTTTGATACATAGCTGTTGTGATGTTCTAGGATTATGTTTTATGCGAATGAATGAGTTACAAGACCTATGATATGAAATGTGAATTATTTATAATATGATATGGTGGGCCCAAGGACGTTCCGTTTATCCGTTCTGTTTATGCTATGACATGATATGAATTGTTCGGTCTTTAAGACCTATTGATTTCTGGTATGGAACAAAGTGCTGTACGAAACTAAGCGCTACAGTGGGAGTCACCTCTAGAGTCTGTACGAGTCATCTCTTGGGTCCATACATACATGAATTGGGCCCAAGGAGAAGTGGAGTCATGTTGATGTTCCATCTACTCCATGATAAGATACAGTGATACGATATGAGAGGTGGAGACATGTTGATGTTTCATCTACTCCATGATAAGATACAGTGATACGACATGATATATTTGGACCTAAGGTCGTTCATAAAATATGATATGAATACGAATATTTTTACATCGCTATATAACTCATATTTACGAAGTGCTATTTTATATGAATAAATAGATGTCCTATTTTGAAATGTGATTCTAACCCGTTGTATAAGTGGGTGTACCACACACCACGTAAAATGTTTTTTAATGGTTTTAGATATGTATTCCATTTGAAAAACATGGATTTTGATATGATAAATGTTTTAGAATTGTGACATATGTTTTCCTAATGTTAAGGATATCATCCATTAACCTCTTTATTTTATTATCACTCACTGGGCGTTAGTTCACCCTTCTCATTTATATATATATATATATATATATATGTAGGTGAGCCATTAAAGGATCAACATTAGAGTTGTACCAAAGTCCACGGGTTATGCCTCTGTGTAGAGGCTTTAACTTTGTATTGTAGGATTCTGTATTTCATTGAGTCTTATGTATATGTGTGTGAGATATATATGTGTCTAAATGGTTTAATTATTTCAGGTTATCATGTATGCACAGCTCAATGGACATTTATCATTTTTGGTATCTGCTTCCGCTTAAGGCCCCGATATGATTTGAATATTTTGAAATTTTGTCTTTGAGACCTGAGTACAGGCCGGTCATGACCTAAACTTTTAGGAGCAGGTTTGGGTCGTGACACTATATCAAGCTTAATCCCCAAATACTTTCCGAAATTAACAGCCAAACTTATACCTAGTTGTTGAGATAAAGATTGTTGTAAGGAAGAAGGTGTATTGGGGCTGACAAAGAGATTAATTTGTGAAGATTGATGACTTGATTAGAAAGTTGACAATAAGTGTCTAAAATCTATTTCAAATTTTGGCCTGATGGGGGGGTGATTTTAAAGAAGAGGAAGCTGTCATCTGCAAAAAGAAGGTGAGAAATAGATGGTGCAGTCCTGTATATTTTAACACCTTTAATTTGTTTAGAAGTTTGAGCTGACACAAGAAGAGATGAGAAAACCTCCTCACAAAGAATGAAAAAGTAAGGCGAGAGAGGGTTCCCTTGTCTAAGCCCCTGCTTAGACACAAAGTTAGAAGTGAATGAATCATTAACTAAAATGGAGTATGAAACTGTAGTGACACACTACATGATGAGTGAAACCTACTTAGGAGGGAAGCCAAAAATTGTAAGAACTTTCTCAAGAAAAAACCAGTAGATTCTATCAAAAACTTTGCTCATATCAAGTTTTAGAGCTCCATAAAAAGTTTTGGAAAGTTTTTTGGTTCTCACAAAATTAGTAAGCTCTTGAGCCATGGAAATGTTATCAGCAATGACTCTCCCCGAAACAAAACCATTTTGAAATTGTGAGACTAGAGAGTTAATAATCATTTTGAGCCTATTAGCAAGTACTTTAGAAATGATTTTATACAAAACACTGCAAAGGCTAATAGGACGATATTGATCAACTGATTCCGGATTCGCTACTTTGGGAATAAGGCTGATGAAAGTTCGATTAACCTCCCTAAGCATATGCCCAGAATTGAGAAAAGAGAGCACTGGAGTGGTAATGGAGACAGATACCATATGCCAACATTTTTGAAAAATGATGGGTGGTGTGCCATAAGGACCAGGTGCTTTGAGAGGGTCCATTTGAAAAACAACATCCTTTATGTCACAAGTTGAGAAAGGTTTGTTTAGAAAATCAATTTGGGCAGGAGATAAGGATGACTGTACATTTATAGTAGAAAACTGTTGATCAGAAGAATTAACACTGGAAGAATAGAAACCTTGGAAATAATCGAAGAAAATATTTTTGATTTCTTTTTCATCATGAATGATTAGGCCAGAAGGAGACTTTATATGTCAAAAGTGATTTTTAGACCTCTTTACTCTTGTCATTGAATGAATTTTTTTTTGTGTTTTTATCCCCAAAGCTAACCAATGCACTTTAGCCCGTTGAGCCCAAAAAGTTTCTTCACAATTCCAAAGAAAATCCTTTTTTTTTTTTTTAATTGTTAACATTTTTTTACATCTTATTAGTATTGATTTTTTTTTTTTTCCTTTTGTTATTTAACAGGAATTCAAGTTGAAAGAGACGATGAAAGTTATGGTTATATCAAATTTTTGGGAAACAATGTTGTGATATTGATGTTATATGTTTTATTTGAACAATTATTGTTCCATGTTGTAATAGACTAATGGTGCTATTTTATTTTTTTATTTTTTTATTTTTGGGTTGGACGTTTGAGAATCGAGATATTATGTTGTATGGATAATTTTGAGGGGATAGACCCATGGAATATCTTCGAGAGATGCCTATTGATTTTAGAAGTTAACTTAGCTAATAATGTTGGTTGTGCATACTACTTTGCAAAATTCACAAGTGGTGTTTTTTTTTTTTTTTTTTTTTTTTTAAAGCAAAAAACAAGTGTTGTTTGGATGTTGTTTTATTTATTCTTTTGTTTTGGTCTAAGTGTTATTTTGTATCTTGTTTGTCATGTTGTTATTATTTGGATGTTTATGTTTAGATATGGTTGGATTATACTTTTATATATATTATTTTTATTTGCCTAAAAAAAAAAATGGGATATGCAAAATTAAAAAAAAAAGGTTCGGAGATTTTTCGGGGTTGGAGAAACCTGATCCCCGTTAGGGGGTGAGAGCGGGGGGATGATGGGTTCCTCGCCGGGAATCGGGGGCAGGGACAAGAAATTTTATACCTTCGGGGATCGGGGATCGGGAGTGTAATCCCCTGCCCCACACCGGCCCGTTGCCTTTCTTAGTTTAAGGTATAGAACTCAATCACAAAATTTGATCTTTCTATATTTATTTAAAATCTGTTTAAGATTGCCGATCAATTACTGTTGATTGGGCTTCAACTGAATTTTTGCTAACAAGATCCCACTCATTATACAAATTACAAAAAATTAAAATTTCTAAAATTATGTCACGTAATATATTAATATCTAATTAATATATTAATTGATACATATATTTTTATTTTGTAACATTACCATATATAATATGGAATCATTTTTCTATTACCATATATAATATGGAATCATTTTTCTATGCTCAATGCTCATAATGGATTGAGCATAATGCGCTATCAAGGTGAAGGGAATACATTCAAGGTTGACAAGTAACCTAATCCAAATGGGAGCCCACATTCACCACCCACTTGATTTTGGAATGGGAAACAGTTTTTAGATCCCTTTTAGCTTTCTTATTTTTTAGACAGATATTTATTTATTTATTATTTATTTAAAATTCCTTTTTAATGAAAATTTTATGTATTGATGCCTCGTTTGAGAAGAGACTATTAGTAACTTTTTAGCTTTTTAGATAAAATATGAGATAAAAAAACTAGTGTATTTAAAATGATTTTTTAGTTTTTTATAAAAAGATACTCAAAAAATAAAGCGAAAATAAAATTTTTAATTTTTTAATATAGGTTATAGACTTTTTAATTTTTTTAATAAATTTTTAATTTTTAATTAAAACTGTTGCATGCTAAATAAGAACTAAATTATCATTTTAATTGTCATATGTCCCGGCAAATGAAAGAAAGAGTATTTGTACTATTCTGTCATGCCGTACTCAAATTCTTAAGTTTCTGTGATTAAAGCAAAAAATAATTAAGTTGAAATCTTAGAAATTAATGGCTTATTGTGTTAACATAAATTTCAGAACATGAAAATTCATGTTTCGGATCATCTACCATGTATATCATCAAGAAAATAAGACTAAAACTTACCCGAATCCATCGATGAACGGTTAAATGAAAGCGTCTGATTGTCAATAAAACCTTTGATATTGACTTTGTTAGAGCCTTCTAATCCTTTCCCTTTGGTGCCTTATGTTTCTCCTTGAGAGGATTTAGAAAAACAAACAGTGTTCTTATTTTCTCACTTGGGAAGGAATAGGGACCATAACCTTTTAAAGGTTGTAATTGGTTTTCAAAACTGAAAGGTAATGAAAACCAATAAATTAACCATTATTGGTTTTAAAACTGAAAGGTAATGAAAACTAATAAATTAACCATTATTAGTTTTAAAACTGAAAGGTTGTGGAAGTTCAAAAGGAATGAAAACCAACTTTAACCAATATGTTTTAATTTCTATTTCTACCCCTCATAGAAATAGAAATTATACAACTAGTATCTACACATTAGGTCCATAACACATATACCCTTAAGCCTATTAACTAAATTGAATCACTTAAATTGTAGGCTTCTTATAAATGATAACACCACATTTAATTATGTGGTCCCATTGAGACATTATCTAACAATCTCCCACTAGACCACATATGTATCCTGAAAAATGTGCTTAACTTTAGTGAGCTCAGAAATTTGTTATCATAACTTGAGGGTATCCAAACAATCTTGTCCATTAACTATATTAATATAGGATCAAAGCGGTCTTCGTTACATCAATCGTAACTCGACCCACCAATGGTCACGTATACTAATACAGCTAAATGACATAAATCAATCATGGATGCGTAGCATGAAAATTACATGTGATGTGATCCATACATGCCTATTTCCAACTGGTCCTACTTAACCTTATTGAGATCAATACTTCACAATACGTAAAAGAGCGTAATAAACTGAATATTTCATTTCTGCAGAAATTAATCTAATTACATAGATAAAACTCAAGGCTGACATAAAGCAGTAATATAAATACAAACTCCCACTAAATCAGAATGTTCTCAAATAGAACAATACCCATCTGAGCAGTGTGCTCATGAAAGACCTTAGGTGGTAGTCCCTTCGTAAGTGGATCCGCTATCATGGAGTTTGTCCCAATGTGCTCTATGGAAATCTGTCCACTCTGTACTCTTTCTTTTACAACTAGGAACTTGATATCAATATGCTTTGATTTTGTCGAGCTCCTGTTGTTATTGGAATATAAAACTGCAGACTTATTGTCACAATATAACTTAAGTGGTCTTGCAGTGCCTTCCAAAATACGCAATCCAGTGACAAAATTTCGCAGCCATATCCCTTGGTTTGATGCCTCATAACATGCTACAAGACGTGCCTTATACCTCTCCACATTACCATTTGAATCCCTTTTGGTTTTAAATATCCATTTACAACCTACGGGCTTTGCACCAACTGGTAATGAGACAAGTTCCCAAACTTTATTGTCTTGCATAGACTTATATTCTTCATTCATGGCTTCTATCCACTTATGAGAGTTGGAACTTTCCATGGCTTGACGAAAGTTGATTGGATCATCTTTCGACATTCCATTTTCTATCTCATGTTCCTGGAGATATACAATATAATCATCTGAAAATGCAAATCTCCTTTCTCTGGTGGATCGCCTTAATGGCACAGATTCTTGAGGTTGAGGTTGTAGAGTTTGTTCCTCAAGAACAATTACCTCATCTTCACATTAAGTTACCAAACAGATAATCTCTAAATAAATTAATTTAATGACAACATCTCAAGATACCTAGCACAACATTAATACCAAGCCTTTGGGTAGTGATATTAACTGTAAGTGGTATTCTTGTTGTAATGATCAAACATTGACAATAAGTTATGTCAAATAACAAATCTATCTTTTGATGGATTTATTATTCACATTAGGTTTTCTTGACAATTAGCACATGTTTATCACCACAAAATGTGTGTGTAATTCTGCCAAGTCTTAAACATGTCTTTGGACCGATAAATACTCGCATGAGATACACAGACATGAACTTCAAAACATTCCATATAAAACAATCTAGACAAGAGAGATCACTTTTGTGACATCTTGTTTGAATTGACTTATATTGAGAATGTTAGAAAATTAAATTTCTGTATACGTTGTATGAAATTACATTAAATTTAAAGATTTCTAAATTTGTGACCCCGTATATGTCATATAATCTGTAGCAATCCCAATTATATACATATATATATATATATATATATATATTTAAACACATGATGTTATCCATTTGAAAAATGAACCGCCCATCCGAATTATGTTCCATTTCCAGAAAACAAAACAGAATTTGCAGCAGAGGAAAAAACAGAAATACAAAAAACAGAATCTGATTCCAGGAAACTAAATAAGATGAATAAAAGCATATCTATTCTGATAATACACATGATATAACCGCTATGATACCACTTGTAAACATAAATTTCAGAACATAAACCTTACACTTTGGATCATTTACCATGTGTATTATCATGGAATCAAGACAAAATGACATACCTGAATCCATCGATGAACGGTTAAACGGAAGCGTCTGATTGTCAATAAAACCTTTGATATTGACTTTGTTAGAGCCTTCTAATCCTTTCCCTTTGGTGCCTTATGTTTCTCCTTGAGAGGATTTAGAAAAACAAACAGTGTTCTTATTTTCTCACTTGGGAAGGAATAGGGACCATAACCTTTTAAAGGTTGTAATTGGTTTTCAAAACTGAAAGGTAATGAAAACCAATAAATTAACCATTATTGGTTTTAAAACTAAAAGGTAATGAAAACCAATAAATTAACCATTATTGGTTTTAAAACTGAAAGGTTGTGGAAGTTCAAAAGGAATGAAAACCAACTTTAACCAATATGTTTTAATTTCTATTTCTGGCCTTCATAGAAATAGAAATTATACAACTAGTATCTACACATTAGGTCCATAACACATATACCCTTAAGCCTATTAACTAAATTGAATCACTTAAATTGTAGACTTCTTATAAATGATAACACCACATTTAATTATGTGGTCCCATTGAGACATTATCTAACATATTAATGCATAAACAGCCGCGGTGGCCCTGCAAGCTTTTCACAAAAAAATAATGCTATATCTATTAATTAATGTACTAACTAATATATTAATTTAATGTAATATAATTTTAAAAATTTTAAGTATTTATAATTTATATAATAAGTAGGATCAATAATAATGACATAATACTAATTAATAAATTAATATATATATATATATATATATATATATTAATTAATACATATAACTCACCGTTTCACAAATCTCAAATATTTTATTACGTTTATTTTTTCTTGAATGGTATATTAGGAAGCAGTGACCCCTCCAGATACAACTGAATACTCCTACTCCTATTAGCATAGAAGGGTTGACATGACACCTTTCGCCAAACATATATTTTAATTAAAAAATTAAAAAAATAATATAAATTATTATATAATTTTTTTTATTATTTTGTATATTTTTTTATAAAAATTAAAAAATTATTAAAATAACTTATTCTCAAACAAGACTACATATATGATATTTCATTTTAAAAATTATTTATCATTTTATTTGTCATCATTATATTATATTGATAATATGCATGAGTAATAGGATAATTAGGTAGTATTTGATTTATTAAAATGGAATATAATGAAATAATCACTTCATCAAAATATTTAATTAACTAAAAAAATACTAGTAATAAAAAATATAATAAAATAATTATTCACTACTATAATGTAATGAAAATTCTATAGAAAAAGAAAAGAAAAGAAATAATCATTTAATTTAATTTCATCTTATTCTAGTGAACTAAATACAATATTAGAGTCTGTTATACCAATTAATACATTAGTACTAAATGAGATGATAAATAATTTTTGAGTTACAAATATGGCTCTTATAATATTAGTGAAGAAATTTAGGGTTGGTTTGGCATCCTTCAAAAAAGTCAAAAAGTTAAAAAATTATTAAAAAATTAATTTTACCCAAAAAAAAGTACAACTCACTTCTCATGTGAGTTGTACTTTAGCTGACTTTGGTTGGACAAAGGGAACAGGCGGGTGCACAAACAAGACAGCGTTGTTCGGCCCGTGGGGCTCATCACGGATCCCGTTTTGATAATCTGAACCGTTCAATGTGTAAAACTCGTCGAGTACTATATGTCTATAAAAAATCACGTTGATCGGATATCGCTAACTATATGATTAAATCAGTTTTGTATAAAAAAAGTATGGTGTTATAGTTAACGGTTGACAAAAAACTAATCCGATTATAAGCACATAGTACTTGACGAATTTTACACATTAAACGGTTCCGATTAGCAAAACAGGACCTATGGTAAGTCCCACGGGCCGAACAGTACTGTCCAATTCAATACCCGAAAAGGAGTCAAGCATCTCCTATACACTACTTTGCACAATGCTGCCACTATATTGCCCATCGTACTGCCTACTCGCCAAAAAGCTTCTGCTATACACTAATTTAAAAAAAAAATGTAGTACACATTTTTTCGTAAAAAGTCAAAAAGTTATCCCAAATAATCATCTTTTTTTCCTCAACTTTTTAGTCCAATAAGTCAAAAAGTGCACTTATTTATAACATCCCAAACAATCCCTTACTTAAGGTAGACTGGTCATGCATGAGACGATAAAGCTTACTTGGTTAGGTTTTTAAAAAAACACTTTTCAGAAAATTTTACTTTCTTATTTTCCGTATTTTTTTGTTTTTACTGAATTTTTTTAATATTTTAAGCAATTTTTTTTTTTACTTTTTAGAAGTAAAAAATTTGTGAAAAAAATCTTTTAAAAATTCACTAAATACCAAAAAAATGAGAATTCCGTATATTTTTTATATTTTTATGTATTTATTAATTTTTTAAAATATTTTTTTCACAATTTTTTTACTTTTTAGATACATCTAAGTAAGGTGTATCTAAAAAAGGAAAAAAAATGTTTAAAATTTTAAAAATATTCACTAAAAACAAAAAAAACACGAAAAATCAAAAAACTCAGTTTTCAAAAAATTTAATCCAAAAAATTCAAACCAAACACATTGAATATTTATTGGAGAAACTACATGCATGTGGAAGTTGGGAAAAAAAATTACCAACACATGGACTTACATACCTACAGTCTTTTATTTACACCTTACCACAGACACACTTGTAACCCATGTGTTTGTAATTTTTTTTCTCAAGGTCCACCTACATGTAATTCTCCCATAATTACTTCTATTGTACAAGTGTCTATAAAAATAACAAGATTAATGTGATTTTTTTTTTATATTTTTATTAGTACAATGAAAAAAAAGTATCATTATATATATATATATTTATTTAATAATTTATTATATTTTATAATTATATATATATATATATATATTTTTATAAAAGTGTATCATTATTTATGTACGATAACTTTGCTATGAATGAAATGATTAAAATTTTGAAAATTGCTTCAAAGCTCGAAATTTCTAAGGCTCAAGTGATCTGAATTCTAAAACGACGTCGTTTTGGATTTTTTTTAAAAAAAATTTCCTCTCTTTTATCTCTGAAAGAAATGAAGGGATGAAGAAAGAGAGAGAGAGAGAGAGAGAAAAAAGAGAAAGAGGGGGAATAGAGAGAGAGAGAGCTCCACCCACCAACGCCGCCATCACCGACGCCGCCATCCTCTGTGTGTATACACAGATAGATCTGTGTGTGTATAAACAGATCTGTATAGATCTATGTATATATATATCTCTCTCTGTTCCCCGATCTGTATAGATCTGTGTGTGTATACACAAATCTGTATAGATCTGTGTAGATCTCTCTCTCTCTCTCTCTCTCTCTCTCTCTCTATTCCCCGATCTGTGGATTTTGATTTTGGATGTTGTGGTGGTGGAGTAGAAAATACAGAAGAAGAAGAAGAAGAAGAAGAAGAAGAAAAAGAACAAGAAGAAAAAGCAAAGAAACAAAGGGATGGTAGAGCAGATCTGTATATACACAAATCTAACCAGCACAGATCTTGTTTGATTTTTTTGATTTTGAGTTATAGAAGAAGAAAAGAAAAGAAAAAAAAAAACAGCGGAAGAACAGATCTGGGAACACAAAGGAAGACAGAAGAAGAAGAAAAAGAAAAAAAAAAAAAAAAAAGGTACCAAAACGATGTTGTTTTGACACCTCAAGCCATTCGAGCCTTGATGGATTCGAGCTACCTAGCAGGAAATTTTTAATACATATAATTTGATCTCTTAATTATAATTTTTGCCTCCGCGGTGATACATAAACTTATCAATTTTGAATAATGTTTGAGAGCTCTAATGCAACTCTAATGATGTGAAGAGTGCCATGTGAAGGTGTGGCCCACACTCCTCTCTCTATATCTCTCTACTCTCTCTCTTTCCTACCTCACTAGAGCTCCATTTAGGTCCCGTTTGGTGTAGCGTTAAAACAGCTTATAGATTATAGCTTAACAGATTATAGATTATGACTTTAATCAGAAGTTATTAATCTGTTGGTGTAGCTGTTGGATTATAGATTTAAGTTGCTGAGTAGTGTTTGTTAAATAAGCTGTGAAATAGCTTTTTCAATTAATTTTTATTTTTTGTTTGTCTACATTTCTCATAAAAAATAATAATAATAATCTATAGTCCGTTTGAGTCTTTTTCTATTTTTAAAAAAATAAAAAATAAAAAAATTTAGGAGTATAATCATAAATTAACATGTCCACAGCAGAAGCTGATAATCAGAAGCAAAGGGTGAGCAGCTTCTCAGAATCAACTTTTTTGAGTTAAAATAAGCTGTTAGAATCAGAAACTGTTTGAAATAAGTTTAACCAAACAGTCCAAAATAACTTTTTCAAAACTAAAAGTTATAAGTTGACTCTGAAATGCTGACCATTTTTAACAGTGGCCTTTTTGGTTTAAACTAGTTGGCGCGTGGGGTCTTATCACTATGGACAAAATCAAAAAAATTATTTGTGAAATTGAGTTGTGTGCATAAAAAATATTGAGTTAGTGTGAATATATTATTAATTAATTATTTATTTTTTGTAAACATTATGAAAAAGATATTTTACAAAAAAAAATAAATAAATCTAGTAAGTATTGTTTTTTTTTATTATTATTTTCTAAAAATATACATTACATTCTCTTGTATTAATAAAATATTTCAGTGTTCAACTCCAAAACGAGTTGGTTCCAAACAGAGTGGTCAGGCCTTGTAATGAACCTTAAAAAAAAACAAACCAACTCTATCATCACCTAACATGTTGTTTGATATCTTATTTTTACTATACACTCCAATTAAAAAGCAAAATATTTGTTTGATTTTGGTTGTTACTATTAAAATAGACAGTAACAATCTACTACAAAATAGCAAATTGTTATTACAGGAAATCTGTTTCTTCTAATATACTTGTATAATATCTAATATATTTGTATAATATATTTTTCTATATAACGTAAAGGACTTTGCTACAGACCCCCACTGGGGTCGACCCCAGTGAGGTGGCAGCGTGTCATTCGTCCAAATCACAAAAAAAAAAAAAAAAAAAAAAAAAACAATTTTTTTTATTTTGACCAATGAGAAGCCTCCGTCAATGACCCCCAGTAACCCCCACTGGGGGTCTTAGACATTTTTGATAACGTAAGATCTCTGAACAATAATCGATAATTCTTATACTCGACGGGAAGCTATATATTGAAAACAAGATCTACAAACATGAGAAGCAGAATCCCAAAACGATTCCAATGATCTATTTCTTTAACTCTTAATAATTACAAAAGCGAAAGTAAGATGAAAAATTCAATAATTTGTTTTAGAAAAAAATATCAAATCAACTGGATTATCAAAAAAAAATTATAAATTATTAATAAATTTTATAAACATATATGCGTAATTATTTTTTTAAAAATTACAATGGAGTGTAATTACCTCTTTGTTTTATAACGGACTAGTCTATCACCCGTGCTATGCACAGGACAATTATAGATATTTATATTTGTTTTAGATTTTTTTTTAATATATAAATTATATTTTTTAAGATTTTTTTCTTATCACTAACCATAATGTATGGGAGAAGTTGAAAAAGGTATTGCAGTAACTATACACGAATTGTATCTATAATTATTTGTATGAGGGGATTTTAAATGCTGATCAGGAGATTTTGACCAAATCAATAATTGCAGGCATGTGGAAAGATATGTGGATTGAAAAAAGTTAATAAATACTAATCAGAGGATTTTGACCAAATCAATAAATGCTGAGTTTTTTTTTTTAAATAAAAAATTTTAAAAATTCAGATTAAGATATTGAAGCTCTCATAGGTCTTGGGGGTTAAAAACTCCATTTTGCTTAATATATAGACTAGCCTATCACCCGTACTATGCACGGGATAATTATAGATATTTATATTTGTTTTAGATTTTTTTTAATATATAAATTATATTTTTTAAGATTTTTTTCTTATCACTAACCATAATGTATGGGAGAAGTTGAAAAAGATATTACAGTAACTATACACGAATTGTATCTATAATTATTTGTATGAGGGAATTTTAAATGCTGATCAGGAGATTTTGACCAAATCAATAATTGCATGCATGTGGAAAGATATGTGGACTGAAAAAAGTTAATAAATACTAATCAGAGGATTTTGACCAAATCAATAAATGCTGAGTTTTTTTTTTAAATAAAAAATTTAAAAAATTCAGATTGGGATATTGAAGCTCCCATAGGTCTTGGGGGTTAAAAACTCCATTTTGCTTAATATATAGATAGATAGATAGATAGATAGATATATCTTTTTCTTTTTATTTTTATTTTTGTGTGGTTTCTATTCGGGTATTTTTTTTTTCAATTTATTTAAGATGGAGTTGTGGGTATCTTTTTTTCAAAATTTAATTTATCTATGATTTTCATTTGTTTTTAATTATTATTATTTAGGTAAGTTATGATGTGAGTTAGATATGTGATAGACATGTGAGTTTTATTGATTTAAAATTTATTTAGATAAACTTTAAAGATTTTTTTTTTTAGTTTTTTAGTTTTTTTGGTTATGTTATAATATAATATATAAAATATAGGTAGATATCTACAACTTTAATAGAAAATATTATCTGATTTTTTGGAGAAGAGAAAATGAATGCAAGTTTTAATATTTTTTTTTTGAAAATTTGTGAGAGAGATTAGGAGGGAGAAATTATGAAATATTTTTGTTATTAAATAAATAAATCAATCAATATTTTTTTTAATCTATTTTGTAAATTAAAAATCAATAATTTTGGAAAATTGATTAATTTGTCTTATTAAGTGATTTAAAATTTTGATAGATATACATAAAAAAAATACATAATTATATTATTAAATCATAATTCAAATTTAGATGTTATATCTTTTTGAGATCTATAGCTAAATTCTTATCTTTTTATTTTTTATTTTTGTGTGTAACCATAGTATATGAGAGAAATTGAAAAGGATGTTGCAATAATTATGAGAGAAGTCAAAAGGGATTGTGGGTTGGGAGAAGTCAATAAATGCTGAGGTTGGGTTGGGAGAAGTCAATAAATGTTGAGGGTTTTTTTTTTTAAATCAAAAAATTAGAAAATTAGGATTAGGAGATTGGAGCTCCCACAGGCCTTGGGGTTAAAAACCCCTTTTGCTTAATATATAGTATAGACTAGCCTATCACCCGTACTATGCACGGGATAATTATAGATATTTATATTTGTTTTAATTTTTTTTAATATATAAATTATGTTTTTTAAGATTTTTCATAAAAATAGTTTAACAATTTTATCACTAACCATACTATACAGGAGAAATTAAAAAAGTTACTGCAGTAACTATGCACGGGTTGTATCTATAATTATTTGTATGAGGGGATTTTAAATGCTAATTAGGAATTTTCACCAAATCAATAAATGCAGGTATGTGTATTGGAAAAAGTTAATAAATATTGATCAGAGAATTTTGACCAAATCAATAAATGTTGAGGTTTTTTTTTTAAATCAAAAATTTTAAAAATTAAAATTGAGAGATTGGAGCTCTCACAAGGCTTGAGGTTTAGAAATCCCATTTTCCTTAATATATTTACAATTATCTATATATGTGAATTGTGATTTTTAAATGTCTTTTTTTTTTTTTAAATGTCTTCTTTTTTTCCTTTTTTATATTATATTAAAGTTTAATATTTTGATAATAATTATATGTGTTGGACTTTTCAAGGAATTAAATGTCTTCTTTTTTTATTATATTATATTAAAGTTTAATATTTTGATAATAATCATATGTGTTGGATTTTTCAAGGAATTAAATATCTTCTTTTTTTATTATATTATATTAAAATTTAAAATTTTGATAGTAATCATATGTGTTGGACTTTTCAAGAAATTAAATATCTTCTTTTTTTTATTATATTATATTAAAGTTTAATATTTTGATAATAATCATATATTATATTAAAATTTAATATTTAATATTTTGACAATAATCATATGTATTGGACTTTTTAAGGAATTAAATGTCTTCTTTTTTTATTATATTATATTAAAGTTTAATATTTTGATAATAATCATATGTGTTGGACTTTTCAAGAATTTTGTTTTATGCTTGTTTTTAATGCAATAAAGTGTTATTATAAGGGATAATAATCATATGTGTTGAGACTTTTCAAAAAATTCATATGTGTTGGATTTTAAAGAATTTTTTTTTATGCTTGTTCTTAATACATTAAAGTGTTACTATGAGGGTAAGACTTGGGGGTTGGGAGGAGTTAATAAATGTTAGGGTTTTTTTTTTTAAATAAAAAAATCTGGAAATTTAGGTTGAAAGATTGGAGCTCTCACAAGGCTTGGGGTTAAAAACCCTATTTTGCTTAATATATAGTATAGATAGATAGATAGATATATCTTTTTATTTTTATTTTTATTTTTGTGTAGTTTCTATTCGGGTATTTTTTTTTTTCAATTTATTTAAGATGGAGCTGTGGGTATCTTTTTTTTTAAAATTTAATTTATCTATGGTTTCCACTTGTTTTTAATTATTATTATTTAGATAAGTTATGATGTGAGTTAGATATGTGATAGACATGTGAGTTTTATTGATTTAAAGTTTATTTAGATAAACTTTAAAGATTTTTTTTTAGTTTTTTAGTTTTTTTTTTTTTTTTTGTTATGTTATAATATAATATATAAAATATAGGTAGATATCTACAACTTTAATAAAAAAATATTATCTGATTTTTTTGGGAAGAGAAAAGGAATGCAAGTTTTAATATTTTTTTTTTGAAAATTTGTGAGAGAGATTAGGAGGGAGTCATTATGAAATATTTTTGTTATTAAATAAATAAATCAGTTAATAGTTTTTTTTAATCTATTTTGTAAATTAAAAATCAATAATTTTGGAAAATTGATTAATTTGTCCCATTAAGTGATAAAAAAAATACATAATTATATTATTAAATCATAATTCAAATTTAGATGTTATATCTTTTTGAGATCTATAGCTGAATTCTTATCTTTTTTTTTTCTTTTTTTTTTGTGTGTGTGTAACCATAGTGTATAGGAGAAATTGAAAAGGGTGTTGCAATAATTATGAGAGAAGTCAAAAGGGATTATGGGTTGGGAGAAGTTAATAAATGCTGAGGTTGGGTTGGGAGAAGTCAATAAATGTTGAGATTTTTTTTTTTAAATCAAAAAATTAGAAAATTAGGATTAGGAGATGGGAGCTCCCACAGGCCTTGGGGTTAAAAACCCCCTTTTACTTAATATATAGTATAGATAGATAGATAGATAGATCTTTTTCTTTTCATTTTTATTTTTGTGTTGTTTCTATTCGGGTATTTTTTTTTTTCAATTTATTTAAGATGGAGTTGTGGGTATATTTTTTTTCAAAATTTAATTTATCTGTGATTTTTATTTGTTTTTAATTATTATTATTTAGGTAAGTTATGATGTGAGTTAGATATGCGATAGACATGTAAGTTTTATTGATTTAAACTTTATTTAGATAAACTTTAAAGATTTTTTTTTTAGTTTTAAGTTTTTTATTGTTATGTTATAATATAATATATAAAATATAGGTAGATATCTACAACTTTAATAGAAAATATTATCTGATTTTTTGGGAAAGAGAAAATGAATGCAAGTTTTAATTTTTTTTTTTTTTGAAAATTTATGAGAGAGATTAGGAGGGAGAGATTATGAAATATTTTTGTTATTAAATAAATAAATCAGTCAATAGTTTTTTTTAATCTATTTTGTAAATTAAAAATCAATAATTTTAGAAAATTGATTAATTTGTTCCATTAAGTGATTTAAAATTTTGATAGATATACATAAAAAAAATACATAATTATATTATTAAATCATAATTCAAATTTAAATATTATATCTTTTTGAGATCTATAGCTAAATTCTTATCTTTTTATTTTTTATTTTTGTGTGTAACCATAGTATATGAGAGAAATTGAAAAGGGTGTTGCAATAATTATGAGAGAAGTCAAAAGGGATTGTGGGTTGGGAGAAGTCAATAAATGCTGAGGTTGGGTTGGGAGAAGTCAATAAATGTTGAGGTTTTTTTTTTTTTTTTAAATCAAAAAATTAGAAAAGTATAGGTAGATATCTACAACTTTAATAGAAAATATTATCTGATTTTTTGGGGAAGAGAAAATGAATGTAAATTTTAATATTTTTTTTTTGAAAATTTGTGAGAGAGATTAGGAGGGAGAGATTATGAAATATTTTTGTTATTAAATAAATAAATCAGTCAATAGTTTTTTTTAATCTATTTTGTAAATTAAAAATCAATAATTTTGAAAATTTGATTAATTTGTCCCATTAAGTGATTTAAAATTTTGATAGATATACATAAAAAAAAATACATAATTATATTATTAAATCATAATTCAAATTTAGATATTATATCTTTTTGAGATCTATAACTAAATTCTTATCTTTTTATTTTTTATTTTTGTGTGTAACCATAGTATATGGGAGAAACTGAAAAACGTGTTGCAATAATTATGAGAGAAGTCAAAAGGGATTGTGGGTTGGGAGAAGTCAATAAATGCTGAGGTTGGGTTGGGAGAAGTCAATAAATGTTGAGGCTTTTTTTTTTAAATCAAAAAATTAGAAAATTAGGATTACGAGATTGGAGCTCCCACAAGCCTTGGGGTTAAAAACCCCCTTTTGCTTAATATATAGTACTAGCCTACCACCCGTGCTATGCACGGGATAATTATAGATATTTATATTTGTTTTAGATTTTTTTTAATATATAAATTATGTTTTTTAAGATTTTTTATAAAAATAATTTAACAATTTTATCACTAACCATAGTATATGAGAAAAGTTAAAAATGGTACTGTAGTAACTATACACAGATTGTATCTATAATTATTTGTATGATGGGATTTTAAATGTTGATCAAGAGATTTTGACCAAATCAATAAATGCAGGCATGTGGATTGAAAAAAGTTAATAAATGCTGATAAGGAGATTTTGACCAAATCAATAAATGCTGAGTTTTTTTTTAATAAAAAATTTAGAAAATTCAGATTGAGATATTGAAACTCCCACAGGCCTTGGGGTTAAAAACCACATTTTCCTTAAAAAACCCCTTGAGTATTTATGTTTATCTAACTTCAATCATATTAAAAAATTAAATTATAAACAAAATGAGATAACTTTAATCATACAAATCACATTTTTTTTAATACTATCTAACTACAATCACATTTTTTTCATAATAAAAAAAATAATTGAAAAAAAGGACCATTAAAATAGTAAATAAAAAGATTATTTAGAAGCATTGAACAAAGTACAATCACATTTTTCTTTTACTGAGTGTTTATATTTATCTAATTTCAATCATATTAAAAAAATCAAATTATAAACAAAAGGAGATAACTTCAATCATACAAATCACAATTTTTTTAATGCTATCTAACTACAATAATATTTTTCTCATAATAAAAAAAAATAATTGAAAAAAAAACCATTAAAATAGTAAATAAAAATATTATTTATAGCCATTGAACAAACTACAATTACATTTTTCTTTTTGTAAGTTAACTTCAATCATATTAAAAAATAAAATTATAAACAAAATGAGATAACTTCAGTCATACAAATCACAATTTTTTGAATGCTATCTAATTATCATCAATAATTAAAAAAATCAATCACAAATTAAGTCAATTGATAATTAAAAAACACAATAATTTATTTTCAAAAAACATAGTGAGTTAAAAAGATCAATTACAAATTTTTTTGAGTCAAAATACAATCTAATCATCATCAATAATTGGTATATTATGTGACCCTAATTAGTACAATCCATTTTGTTTTTCAAAAAAACACAGTGAGTTAAAAATTAAATCACAAATTAAGTGAATTGATAGTTAAAAAAACACAATAATTTTTTTTCCAAAAAACACAGTGAGTTAAAAAAATCAATTATAATTTTTTTTTTTCAAAATACAATCTAATCATTATCAATAATTGGTACTTTAAAAATCAAATCAGAAAAAAATCAAATCAAATCACAAATATTTTTTTCATAAATAATTGTAAAGAAAAACCATTAAAGCAGTAAATAAAAGATTAAATCACATTAAAAAAAAGAATCATTGAACAAACTACAATCACATCACATTTTTTCCATAATAAAAAAAAATAAATAAATAAAATAACCATTGACTAACTACAATCACATTAAAAAAATAAAACCATTGAACTAACTACAATCATTTTTTTTTCTTCGTGAGTGTTTATGTTTATCTAACTTCAACATATTAAAAATAAAATTAAAATAGTAAATAAAAAGATTAAATAACATTAAAAAAAACATTGAACTAACTACAACAATCATATTAAAAAAAAGAGTCATTGAACAAACTACAATCACATCACATTACAATCACATTTTTTTCTTTTTGAGTGTTTATGTTTATTTAACTTTAATCATATTAAAAATAAAATTAAAATAGTAAATAAAAAGATTAAATAACATTAAAAAAAAACTATTGAACTAACAACAACAATCATATTAAAAAAAAGAGTCATTGAACAAACTACAATCACATCACATTTTTCCCATAATAAAATAAATAAATAAATAAATAACTATTAAACTAACTACAATCACATTTAAAAAAAAAAAAGAATCATTCAACTAATTATAATAACATTTTTCTATTTGTGAGGGTTTATATTTATCTAACTTCAATCATATTAAAAGATCAAATTATAATTTTTTTATTCGCTAAAAAAATCACAAATATTTTTATGCGCTATCTAACTACAATATTAAAAGAGTAAACAAAAGGAAAAGTCAAGAAGGAGAAAACAAAAAGAAGACTTACTGTTTGCATACGTGGTCACTGAAGTTGAAAGTGCAGAAGTGAAAAGTCAAAAATGAGAAAACAAAAAGGAGACTCGCTGTTTGCAATAGGTATGTGAAAAGTTAAAAAGAATGTGTGTGTTGGAGAAGTTAAAAAGATTTGGAAGAATTTAATAATTGCTAAGTTTTTTTTTTTTTAAAAAATCAAAAAAATTAAGAAATTAAGGTTCAAATATTAGAACTCCCACAAAACTTGTAGGTTAGAGATAGATATAAATAAATAGATAGATATAGATATAGATATTTATATTTGTTTTAAATTGTTTTTAATATACAAATTATTTATTTTGGAAAAGATACTGCAGCAATTATGAGAGAAGTTAAAAAGTCTTGTGGGTTGAGAGAAATTAATAAATGTTGAGGTTAATTTTTTTTTTTTAAAAAAATAAAAAATTAGAAAATTAGGATTAGCATATCGGAGCTCCTACAAGCCTTAGGGGTTAAAAATCCCCTTTTACTTAATATATAGTATAGATTTGTTTTGGAAAAGATACTGCAGCAATTATGAGAGAAGTTAAAAAGTCTTGTGGGTTGAGAGAAATTAATAAATGTTGAGGTTAATTTTTTTTTAAAAAAAACAAAAAAATTAGAAAATTAGGATTAGCATATTGGAGCTCTCATAAGTCTTGAGGGTTAAAAACTCCCTTTTGCTTAATATATAGTATCGATAGATGTCTTCTTTTTTTTTCCATTTTTTATATTATATTAAAGTTTAATATTTTGATAATAATCATATGTGTTAGACTTTTCAAGAAATTAAATATTTTTTTTATTATATTATATTAATGTTTAATATTTTGATAATAATCATATGTGTTGGGCTTTTCAAGAAATTTTTTTATGCTTATTCTTAATGCATTAAAGTGTTATTATGATGGATAATAATCATATGTGTTGGGACTTTTCAAGGAATTCATATGTGTTGGATTTCAAAGAATTTATTTTATGCTTGTTCTTAATCCATTAAAGTGTTATTATGAGGGTAAGACTTGGGAGTTGGAAGAAGTTAATAAATGCTAAGATTTTTTTTTTTTTAATGTGTGTGTTGGAGAAGTTAAGTTTTTTCTTTAAAAAAAAATCAAAAAAATTAAGAAATTAAGGTTCAAATATTGGAACTCCCACAAAACTTGTAGGTTAGAGATAGATATAAATAAGTAGATAGATATAGATATGGATATTTATATTTGTTTTAAATTGTTTTTAATATACAAATTATTTGTTTTGGAAAAGATACTGCAGAAATTATGAGAGAAGTTAAAAAGTCTTGTGGGTTGAGAGAAATTAATAAATATTGAGGTTAATTTTTTTTTTTAAAAAAACAAAAAATCAGAAAATTAGGATTAGCATATCGGAGCTCCCACAAACCTTGGGGGTTAAAAACCCCCTTTTACTTAATATATAGTATAGATAGATGACCGTTTGTCTATAATATTAATAAATAATAATTTTATTTGTAATCATTTTTTTTTTTGAAAATTAAATCGGAGAATGTACATTGTAATTAAATAACAGTTTTAATTCACTTTCATCTGCTTTCGTTTGCTTTTTTTAATTTTCCATTTCCTTGGTACCATGGCACCGCTTGAACATATTCAAAAATTATACAAAATTTCTTTTTAAGCAGTTTAGAGTGGTTTCAATTTATTAATTGATTGAAAAATATTTATGAACAATTGTTAAATATTTACATAATATATAACATTAATTTATAAAATATTTTTTATATATATAATATAAACTAATTTTACACAATAGTTTTCATATATATAATTATTAATTTATAACAAATTTTACATTTTAAATTTCTCTCACGCTTATTTTTACTTTGATATTTTATTATAAGTTAAAATATATATATATATATATATATTAACCATAATGGAACAAAATAGATTTCGAAGGCGGATTATAATTTTGAAAACTTAATTTGCAGTGAGTGGATGGATCAATGTGGATTGAGTGATTTTAACAAATTGGATGATATTTTGAACAGCATGCTTCATTTATATGTTATTATAAAATGTTATATAAAAGAAACTAAGGTTAGAGAAAAATATTATTTATTAAATATTAAATAGGTTAAAATTATCAGATCAATTTCAATTTTTTTATTTTTTATACACAAAATCTTATAAAATAAATAATTTAAATTATCAAAACGAAACACGTGATAAATTACTGGCCGAGCAACCCAATCTATATCATAAACAGAAAGGGTGCCTAGACCAATAAGAAAAAGGAAAAAATTTTAGACATAACCATGAGGGAGTTAGTGAAGAGAGGTGTAACATAAACTGAAAAAGAAAAAAGAGAAAAAGAATCTAACAAATCAGAAACCAATCCAGGGGAAGGAAGGAACTGCACCTAGCTTGCATCTAACATATGATCGACGAGACTTATAAATCTACAATACACATGCTATTGATATATAAGTAGATAATAAATAATTTACATCTAGACTATTCATAACAGATTAAGGATGCAACTGGAAGAAAAGAAAAAAAAAAAAAAAAAAAGGCAACAAAGTTTGTTGCAAGCTTGTGTCGACAGGGAAAGTGACTGCAGTGGCCGACCAAAATTTTAATTTTTAATTTTTTTGGGTTTAAAACAACAGGTATATCTGCCGCAACCGCGAGTCTTCTTCACATTGTGAGAGGAAGATGGTTCTGGTCAATCTCTATATTATATATTAAGTAAATTTAATTTTTAAGGTTTGTCGGAGTTTTAATATCTCAATTTGAATTTTTAAAATTTTTATTTTTTATTTAAAAAAAACTCAGTATTTATTGATTTGGTCAAAATCTCCTGATCATCATTTATTAAATTTTTTTCAATCCACATGTCTTTCCACAAGCCTACATTTATTGATTTGGTCAAAATCCCCTTATCAGCATTTAAAATCCTCTCATACAAATAATTATAGATACAATCTGTGTATAGTTAATGCAGTGCCATTTTCGACTTCTTCCATACACTATGGTTAGTGATAAGATAGTTAAATTATTTTTATAAAAAATCTTAAAAAACATAATTTACATATTAAAAAAAATCTAAAATAAATATAAATATCTATAATTATCCCATGCATAGCACGGGTGA
The DNA here is from genome assembly GCF_055761805.1 of Camellia sinensis. NCBI lineage: Eukaryota > Viridiplantae > Streptophyta > Magnoliopsida > Ericales > Theaceae > Camellia > Camellia sinensis. The sequence goes on from NC_138961.1 coordinate 218,493,190, forward strand.
TAGGCAAATATCTATACTATATATTAAGCAAAAGGGGGTTTTTAACTCCCAAAGCCTGTGAAAGTTTTAATATCTCAATCTGAATTTCTAAATTTTTTATTTAAAAAAAAAACTCAGCATTTATTGATTTGGTCAAAATTTTCTGATCAGCATTTATTAACTTTTTTCAATCCACATGTCTTTCCATATGCCTGCATTTATTGATTTAGTCAAAATCCCCTAATCAACATTTAAAATCCCCTCATACAAATAATTATAGATACAATCCATGTATAGTTACTGCAGTACCCTTTTCAACTTCTCCCATACACTATGGTTAGTGATAAGATTGTTAAATTATTTTTATAAAAAATCTTAAAAAACATAATTTATATATTAAAAAAAATATAAAACAAATATAAATATCTATAACTATCCCGTGCATAGCACGGATAGTAGGCTAGTATCTATACTATATATTAAGCAAAAGGGGGTTTTTAACCCCAAGCCTTGTGGGAACTCCAATCTCTCAATCTAAATTTCTTGATTTTTTGATTTAAAAAAAAAATCTTAGTATTTATTAACTTCTTCCAACTCCTAAGTCTTACCCTCATAATAACACTTTAATGCATTAAGAACAAGCATAAAAAAAATTCTTTGAAAGCCAACACATATGAATTCCTTGAAAAGTTCCAACACATATGATTATTATCCTTCATAATAACACTTTAATGCATTAAGAACAAGTATAAAAAAATTTCTTGAAAAGTCCAACACATCTATCTATATCTATACTATATATTAAGTATAAGGGGATTTTTAATCCCAAGGCCTGTGGGAGTTTCAATATCCCAATATGAATTTTCTAAATTTTTTATTAAAAAAAAAAACTCAACATTTATTGATTTGGTCAAAATTCCCTGATCAGCATTTATTAACTTTTTTTAATCCACATGTCTTTCCACATACCTGCATTTATTGATTTGGTCAAAATTCTCTGATCAGCATTTAAAATCCCCTTATACAAATAATTATAGATACAATCTGTGTATAGTTACTGCAGTATCCTTTTCAACTTCTCTCATACACTATGATTAGTGATAAGATTGTTAAATTATTTTTATAAAAAATCTTTAAAAACATAATTTATATATTAAAAAAAATCTAAATATTTATAATTATTTCGTGCATAGTACGGGTGATAGGCTATCTATACTATATATGAAGCAAAAGGGGGTTTTTAACCCCATGCCTTGTGGGAGCTCCAATCTCCCAATCTAAATTTCATGATTTTTTGATTTAAAAATAAATAAAATCTTAACATTTATTAACTTCTCCCAGCTCCCAAGTCTTACCCTCATATTAACACTTTAATGCATTAAGAACAAGTATAAAAAAAATTCTTTGAAATCCAACACATATGAATTCCTTGAAAATTCCCAACACATATGATTATTATCCCTCATAATAACATTTTAATGCATTAAGAACAAGCATAAAAAAAATTTCTTGAAAAATCCAACACATATGATTATTATCAAAATATTAAACTTTAATATAATATAATGAAAAAAAAGACATTTAATTCCTTGAAAAGTCTAGCACATATGATTATTATCAAAATATTAAACTTTAATATAATATAAAAAAGGAAAAAAAAAAGACATTTAAAAAAAAAAATTAAAAATCACAATTCACATATATGAATAATTGTAAACACAATAAAATAGGAAGGCATTCACGTCTACACGTTTTTTTATAAGATCTCCTCCATTGTAATAAGATAGCACTTTATTTCTCTCATCTTATAATATCTATCTATCTATCTATACTATATATTAAGCAAAAGGGGGTTTTTAACCCCAAGACCTGTGGGAGTTTCAATATCCCAATCTGAATTTTCTAAATTTTTTATTTAAAAAAAAAAAAACTCAGCATTTATTGATTTGGTCAAAATCTCCTTATCAGCATTTATTAACTTTTTTCAATTCACATGTCTTTCCACATGCCTGCATTTATTGATTTGGTCAAAATCCTCTGATCAACATTTAAAATCTCCTCATACAAATAATTATAGATACAATCTGTGTATAGTTACTGCAGTACATTTTTCAACTTCTCTCATACACTATGGTTAGTGATAAGATTGTTAAATTATTTTTATAAAAAATCTTTAAAAACATAGTTTATATATTAAAAAAAATCTAAAACAAATATAAATATCTATAATTATCCCGTGCATAGCACGGGTTATAAGCTAGTATTATATAAGAAAAATGGGATTTCTAACCCACATGCTTTGTGAGAACTCCAATATGTCAATCATAATTTTCTAATTTTTTGATTTAAAAAAAAAACTTTAGCATTTATTGACTTTTTCAAACTCACAAGCCTTTTTAACTTCTCTTATATTTATTATCATACCATTTTTAACTTATTCCATACACTATGGTTAATGATTGGATCATTTATTGACTTCTTCAAACTAACAAGCCTTTTTAACATCTCTCATGCCACACCATTTTCAACTTTTCTTATACACTATGGTTAATGATGGGATTGTTAAATTGTTTTTAGAAAAAATATAAAAAAAATCATTTGTATATTAAAAAAATATCTAAAACAAAAATAAATTCTTATTAAAAAAAAAACAAGTTTCAATTGCACAAAAAAAAGAAAAAAAAATTACACTGTAAAAAATAATTTGTATATTAAAAAATATCTAAAATAAATATAAATTTTTATTAAAAAATAACATGTTATAATTGCGGGAAAAAAAGGAAAAAAAGTACACTGTAATTAGGAAATTAGACACCCTTTTCAAGCATTCCACTATGATTTTATTAAAAAATTACACTGCTATCAAAATGTTTAATATTATTATGGTCACATTGTTTGTCGTCACTGCATACATGATGATACTAATATTATAACGAGGTAATTGTTATGTAAAATAATAATTCAAACTTAACAAGTGTTTTAATTTTTTATTAGGTACAATATTTCCTTTTAACAAGTTTTTTATTTTATTTTTTATTAGATATAATGTTAACATTGTGGTCAAATACAGTACTGGTTCAATAAATCTCGCTGTTCAAGATAAATATTCAGAGTTTATCTTGCGATGTCAACCATCATATTTGAAGAATATGATATCAAAGGTAGGAAATTATATAATTTCTTACCTTTTCAAACACAATGTTATAATTCCAAATTTTTTTAGAAAATGGAATTAGAATGATTAAAGATTATATTGCGTCATGCCAAGACTGTGCCTATGCATTTATCATACCTGTACCAACAATGCTACGTCAACTAGATTGTGCACCGTGTGTGAACTTTGTTTTAAATATAGATTGGTTTGAAAAATGTCTATACCTTTTACAAGGTAAAAAAATATATATATAATATGAAAGTATAACATTTTTATTTTATAATATTTTATGAACACATAATAGATATGTTGTTTATCAATTATAATACTAACTATCATGTTAATAATGTAGGAATGCTAATAGGAGACCTACAACATTTTAGTTATAATATATCTTATTTATTCAGTGAATTTTGAATAAATGTAATAAATTTTCATTTTTATTACTTTAATTATAAAGCATCAATATTTTTTCTTGAAATTACGTATATTTTATATTAATAATTTAAAAATATGTTTGACATAATCATAAATAATTTTTTAAAATCTAATTTCGTGCATAGTACGAGTGATATGCTATCTATACTATATATTAAGCAAAAGGGGGTTTTTAACCCCCAAGCTTTGTGAGAGCTCCAATCTCTCAATCCTAATTTCTTAATTTTTTGATTTTTAAAAAAAAATTCTCAGCATTTATTGATTTGGTCAAAATTTCCTAATTAACATTTATTAACTTTTTTCAATCTACATGTCTTTCCACATGCTTACCATTATTGATTTGGTCAACATCCCCTTATCATCATTTAAAATTCTCTCATACAAATAATTATAGATACAACCCGTGTATTGTTATTGCAGTACCCTTTACAATTTCTCCTATACACTATGGTTAGTGATAAGATTGTTAAATTATTTTTATAAAAAATCTTAAAAAAACATATATCTATCAATCTATACTATATATTAAGCAAAAAGGGTTTTTAACCCCCAAAGCCTGTAGGAGCTCCAATATCCCAATCTAAATTTTTTATTTAAAAAAAAAACTCAGCATTTATTGATTTGGTCAAAATCTCCTAATTAGCATTTATTAATTTTTTTCAATCCACATGTCTTTCCACATGCCTGCATTTATTGATTTGGTTAAAATCCCCTGATCAGCATTTAAAATCCCCTCATACAAATAATTATAGATACAACTTGTGCATAGTTATTACAGTACCATTTTTAACTTCTCTCATACACTATGGTTAGTGATAAAATTGTTAAATTATTTTTATAAAAAATCTTAAAAAACATAATTTATATATTAAAAAAATCTAAAACAAAAATAAATATCTATAATTATCCCATCTATCTATCTATACTATATATTAAGCAAAAGTGAGTTTTTAACCCCCAAGGCCTGTAGGAGCTCCAATATCCCAATTTGAATTTTCTAAATTTTTTATTTTAAAAAAAAAACTCAGCATTTATTGATTTGGTCAAAATCTCCTGATCAGCATTTATTAACTTTTTTCAATCCACATGTCTTTCAACATGCCTGTATTTATTGATTTGGTTAAAATTCCTTGATCAGCATTTAAAATCCCGTCATACAAATAATTATAGATACAATCCGTGTATAGTTTACTGTAGTACCCTTTTCAACTTCTCCCATACACTATGGTTAGTGATAAGATTGTTAAATTATTTTTATAAAAAATCTTAAAAAACATAATTTATATATTAAAAAAAATCTAAAACAAATATAAATATATATCACATGATCAGCATTTATTAACTTTGTTCAATCCACATGTCTTTCCACATGCATGCATTTATTGATTTGGTTAAAATCGCCTGATCAGCATTTAAAATTCCCTCATACAAATAATTATAGATACAATCCGTATATAGTTACTGCAGTACCCTTTTCAACTTCTCTCATACACTATGGTTAGTGATAAGATTGTTAAATTATTTTTATAAAAAATCTTAAAAAATATAATTTATATATTAAAAAAATCTAAAACAAATATAAATATCTATAATTATCCCGTGCATAGGGGGTTTCTAACCCCCAAGGCCTGTGGGAGCTCTAATATGTCAATCCTAACTTTCTAATTTTTTTGTTTTTTTTAAAAAAAAACTAACCTTAGCATTTATTAATTTCTCTCAACCCACAAGACTTTTGGACTTCTCTCATAATTACTGCAGTAACCTTTTCTAAAACAAATAATTTGTATATTAAAAAAAATTTAAAACAAATATTTATATTTATATCTATATCTATCTATTTATTTATATCTATCTCTAACCCACAAGTTTTGTGAGAGTTTCAATATCCCAATCTAAATTTCTTAATTTTTTGATTTAAAAAAAAAATCTTAACATTTATTAATTTCTCACAACCCCCAAGCCTTACCCTTATAATAATACTTTAGTGCATTAAGTATAAGTATAAAAAAAATTCTTTAAACCTTAGTTTGTTAAATTATTTTTATAAAAAATCTTAAAAAACATAATTTATATATTAAAAAAATATAAAAATAAAAATAAATATTTATAATTATTCCATGCATAGCACGGGTGATAGGCTAGTCTATACTATATATTAAGCAAAATGGGGTTTTTAACCCCAAGGCCTGTGGGAGCTCCAATCTCCTAATTCTAATTTTCTAATTTTTTGATTTAAAAAAAAAACCTCAGCATTTATTGACTTCTCCCAACCCACAATCTCTTTTGACTTCTCTCATAATTATTGCAACACCCTTTTCAATTTTTCCCATACACTATGGTTACACACAAAAATAAAAAAATATATATAAAAATTTAGCTATAGATCTCGAAAAGATATAACATCTAATATTTGTTTTTAATGCATTAAAGTGTTATTATGAGGGATAAGAATCATAGGTGTTGAGACTTTTCAAGAAATTCATATATGTTGGATTTCAAGGCCTGTGGGAGCTCCAATCTTTTAATCCTAATTTTCTAATTTTTCGATTTAAAAAAAAAAACCTCAGTATTGATTGACTTCTCCCAACCCACAATCTCTTTTGACTTCTCTCATAATTATTGCAATACCCTTTTAAATTTCTCTCATACACTATGGTTACACAATATATATATATATATATATAAATTTAGCTATAGATCTCAAAAGATATAACATCTAAATTTGAATTATGATTTAATAATATAATTATGTATTTTTTTTATGTACATCTATTAAAATTTTAAATCACTTAATGAGACAAATCTATACTATATATTAAGTAAAATGGGATTTTTGTCACGACCCAAACTCGCCCCTATGGGTTTAGCACCGTAACTGGCCAGTAATCCGAGATTATCGAAGGCCTGCTTAATAGTAATACAGTAATACAGAGTACAGGGGCTGGCGGAAGCCAATACAGTAAATAAACAATGTCCAATAAGCTGTGACAGTCTGTATGCCAAAAGACTTTTCATTCAAATATATACAGTCAGACAAAACAGTATGTACATATATACAATCGTTCAGTCAGGGACCTAACCCCTATCAAACAGTACAGTAACAGTCTATACAGTCGAATAGAACAGATACAGAGACAGACGGGGAAATTAAAAAAAACACCCTTAAGCCGTAGCTTGACAGGCTCGGAACCTCGCATTGAGGCACATAGGTTGGCTTGACAAAACTGGAGTTTACCCCGGCGCTCCTAGCTGCGGTCTGGTGCCTGGACACCTACATATATATATATATATATATATGAGCAGTGAGCTAAAGCCCAGTGAATAACACAATGCGTAAAGGGGTTAAGAATGAATGTCCTTACAGTAATGAAAACAGTTCATTAAATCAGTATTTCAGTCGTTCAGTCAGTGCAGTCATATGTGGTATATCCATTAGCATAACAGTACAGTAAACAGTAGGTCTAAAGAGACCGAGCAGTAAATGATGGCCATTAGTCAGTAACAGTAGTGGTTCCAACGAGGGAACCGACAGAGATCTCTGTAGCAGTATCAGTAAACAGTAGGTGCTAAGGATGCCACAATACAGTTCAGAATATAAGACATACATTCATTCAGTTAATAGTAATCAGTTCAGAAAGCAGTACAGTTCAATTGTTCAGAAGATAGTCATTTTGAACATATATTTACACAGTTGTTACTCATAGAGTTCTGGGCTACAGTAAAGATAGAGCGCGTCCCCAGTCACCAACCCTACACAGTTACAGATTAACACACACTGAGCTACACAGTTGGGAAAACAATAACTTAATCCCTAATTGCCTCGGTGTGTTTCTACATCTATATCCTCCTTAAAATGTCTTAAACTAGGCCTGAGAATGCCTAGAATGAGATGATGATGTAAAGATGCACTTTTATAAGCATTTTCAGACTTTTCAGAAAATAAGGGTCACGCTCAAGCGTAGGTTACTCCGCTCGAGCGGACATGCAGACAAAGGTTTCTGCTCGAGCGTAGACTTACCCGCTCGAGTGTTCTGCAAAACAGTCAAAAGTGCTGGATTGGTGAAAATCATGCTCGATTGGGCGCTCAACACCCGCTCGAGCATGAGATACAATGTCCCGCTCGAGCGTCAATTCTTCTGCTCGAGCGGACTTCAAAACAGAACAAAAATGCTGGGAGCACGATTTCCACGCTCAAGCGCCAGTCACCCCGCTCGAGCGTGAGTCCAAATTCTGGAAATTCCCAGATTTGAACCTCAAGCTCAAAACCAAGTTTTAAACCATAAATTTCGATCCTCTTGGGCTAATTTTCCAGAAAACACATCAAAACTCATACTTTAACATGATTCAAAGCTCAATTTATAAAATCAAAACCCAAGGGTGTTTCAAGAATATGAAAAACATGCAAACATGCATGAACTTAAACCATTTCCAAGCTTTAAATGCTAGCTCAATTGAGCCAATTCTTACAAAAACAAGATAAAATCATGGCTTATGATCAAAACATGGACATGCATGTGGCAAATTCATGAAGAACAAGCTCTAAAATGCAAGAGTATGCCATGCATGCAATAATTAAGCTTCAATTCAACACTTTTGAACCAATTCTTAACTTAGCTCTTTAATCTACCATGACCCATGCTAGAAGGAACTTAAATACACAATTAGGAGAAGGAAATTTATACCTAGGTTCCTCAATTACAAGTCTAGAGGCTCAAATATGCACTCAATCCTTCAACTCCTTCAAATTTCCAAGCAAAATTCAAGATGAAGCTAAGTTCCTCTACCTCACTCTCTCAGTCGGTTTTGTGCTCTCAAATAAGGCTGAGGAAATGTGTTAAGGCTCACATATGTGAACCAACTAAAGGCTCAAATGTGTTAGGTAGTGGGCCACTACTATGGCAATGTGGTAAATGATGCAATTTAACTCATTTTAATCTAATTTAATCATACCTAATCAGTTTTCAGGTAAATATGCCATAAAATCACATAAATTACGATGATCATAAAACGCTAATCGGTTTCCGGTTCGGCCGCTAATAAGGCCTTAAATTCGCAAATTTAAACATAAAACACAAACAGATAATCAAACAATCAAACAGATAGACATACAAATGAACAGATATACTCAGTCAAGTCAGTTTCAATTTCAGTCAGTCAGTTCAGTAGTTTATTCAGTTCACTTATCAGTCATAATCAGTTCAGTTTAACGGTAATCAGTAGTTTATCGGTAAATAGTGACGAGGGTTGTTACAGTTTTTAACCCCAAGGCCTGTGGGAGCTCCAATCTCCTAATCCTAATTTTCTAATTTTTTGATTTAAAAAAAAAAACCTTAGCATTTATTGACTTCTCCCAACCCACAATCTCTTTTGACTTCTCTCATAATTATTGCAACACCCTTTTAAATTTCTCCCATACACTATGGTTACACACAAAAATAAAAAAAAATATATATAAAAATTTAGCTAAAGATCTCAAAAAGATATAACATCTAAATTTGAATTATAATTTAATAATATAATTATGTATTTTTTTATGTATATCTATCAAAATTTTAAATCAATTAATGAGACAAATTAATCAATTTTCCAAAATTATTGATTTTTAATTTACAAAATAGATTAAAAAAAACTATTGACTGATTTATTTATTTAATAACAAAAATATTTCATAATCTCTCTCTCCTAATCTCCCTCACAAATTTTCAAAAAAAAATATTAAAACTTGCATTCATTTTCTCTTCCCAAAAAAATCAGATAATATTTTTTATTAAAGTTGTAGATATCTACCTATATTTTATATATTATATTATAACATAACAAAAAAAACTATAAAACTAAAAAAAAAAATCTTTAAAGTTTATCTAAATAAACTTTAAATCAATAAAACTCACATGTCTATCACATATCTAACTTACATCGTAACTTATCTAAATAATAATAATTAAAAACAAATGGAAACCACAGATAAATTAAATTAAAAAAAAAAGATGCCCACAACTCCATCTTAAATAAATTGAAAAAAAAAACCCGAATAGAAACCACACAGAAATAAAAATAAAAATAAAAAGATATATCTATCTATTTATCTGTATCTATACTATATATTAAGCAAAAGGGGATTTTTAACCCCAAGCCTTGTGGGAGCTTCAATCTCCCAATCTAAATTTCCTGATATTTTTATTTTTAAAAAAAAAAATATTCTCCCAACTCCCAAGTCTTACCCTCATAATAACACTTTAATGCATTAAGAACAAGCATAAAATAATTTTTTTGAAATCCAACACATATGAATTCCTTGAAAAGTCCCAACACATATGATTATTATCCCTCATAATAACACTTTAATGCATTAAGAATAAGCATAAAATTTTTTTTTGAAAAGTCCAAGACATTTATTATCAAAATATTAAAATATAATATAATATAATAATAATAAAAAAAGATATTTAATTCCTTGAAAAGTCCAACATATATGATTATAAATCTTAGCGTTTATTAACTTCTCTCAACTCCCAAGTCTTACCCTCATAATAACACTTTAATGCATTAAGAACAAATATAAAATAAATTCTTTGAAATCCAACACATATGAATTCCTTGAAAAGTCCCAACACATATGATTATTATCCCTCATAATAACACTTTAATACATTAAGAACAAGCATAAAAAATTTTTTCTCAAAAAGTCCAACACATATGATTATTATCAAAAATTAAAATTTAATATAATATAATAATAACAAAAAAGACATTTAATTCCTTGAAAAGTCCAACACATATGATTATTATCAAAATATTAAACTTTAATATAATATAAAAAAGAAAAAAAAAGAAATCATTTAAAAAAAAAGAAAATATTTAAAAATCACAATTCACATATGTAGATAATTGTAAACACAATCCGTGCATAGCACGGGTGATATGCTAGTATTATATAAAGAAAAGAGGGTTTCTAACTCACAAATTTTGTGAGAGTTCCAATCTCTCAATCCTAATTTCTTAATTTTTTGATTTAAAAAAATAAAAAAGCCTCAACATTTATTGGATTCCACCAAATCTTTTTGATTTCTACCCTATACACACATTTTTTATTGAATTCTCCTAAATCTTTTTGACTTCTGTTATATACTTTTTAACTTTTCACATACTTATTGCAGCCTTCCTCACTTTTACCTTTCTTACTTTTACCATACCTATTGGACCCTTTCAACTTCTTCACTTCACTTTTTGATTTAAACTTATTTTTTTATTATGGTTCTTCTTTAAACTAATTACCGGCAACACTTCCAACTTCTCCCACGTATGTAAAAAATGTGATTGAAGTTAGCAATTTATTCTTTTGTGTACTATTTTAATGGTTCTTTTAATTGAAGCTATCTCCTTTTGTGATTTGTAAAAAAAATTATAATTTGATTTTTTAATATGATTGAAATTAGATAAATATAAACACTCACAAAGAGAAAAATGTGATTATAGTTAGTTCAACGGTTCTTTTTTTTAATGTGATTGTAGTTAGTTCAATGGTTCTTTTTTTTTTCTAATGTGATTGTATTGTAATTAGTTTAATGGTTCCTTTTTTTTCATTTATTTATTTTTATTATGGGAAAAATGTGATGTGATTGTAGTTTGTTCAGTGATTCTTTTTTTTTAATATGATTGTATTGTAGTTAGTTCAATGGTTATTTTTTTTTCATTTATTTTTTTTATTATGAGAAAAATGTGATGTGATTGTAGTTTGTTCAATGGTTCTTTTTTTTTTAATGTGATTTAATCGTTTTATTTTCTATTTTAATGGTTCTTCTTTACAATTATTATTTTTATTATAAAAAATATGATTGTAGTTGGATAGCATAAAAATATTTGTGATTTGTATGATTGAAGTTATCTCCATTTGTGATTTGTATTTGGTCTGGCCAAAAATATATATATATAATTTGAATTTTTAATATGATCGAAGTTAGATAAACATAAACACTCACAAAGAGAAAAACGTGATTGTAATTAGTTTAACGGTTCTTTTTTTTAATGTGATTGTAATTAATTTAATGTTTTTTTTTTCATTTATTTATTTTTGTTATGGGAAAAATGTGATGTGATTGTAGTTTATTCAACTGTTCTTTTTTTTAATGTGATTGTAATTAGTTCAATGGTTCTTTTTTTAATGTGATTGTATTGTAGTTAGTTTAATGGTTCTTTTTTTTCATTTATTTTTTTTATTATGAGAAAAATGTGATGTGATCGTTGTTTTTACACTCCGTTTTGATTACACAGTGAATTTTTTTTAACTGATTGTGTTTTTTTACACTCTATTTCGATCACATGATGAAGAAAAAAATTTGTTTGCGTTGTAACAATCTCTGCGTTTTTACAGGATGGAACGTGATACAGTTATTGCTAAAATCAATCGACTATGTCGAAAAAGAAAATTACTCATTTCACGCCAGACTGATCATGATGATCCCATATCTATATCTATATCTATATCGATTATTATATAAGGAAAAAGGAGTTTTTAACCCACAAGTTTTGTGAGAGCTCCAATATCTCAATCCTAATTTTCTAATTTTCTAATTTAAAAAAAAAAACCTCAACATTTATTAATTTGTCCCGACCCCATGCCTTTTGGGAGATTTGGTCAAAACCTCCTCATAATTAAACTTTAATGTATTAAAGACCAGCATAAACAAAATTCCTTGAAAATTCTAACACATGATTATTATCAAAATATTAAACTTTAATATAATACAACTTTTTATGTAGCTATCAGTTTGTAATAAAATTAGTATTTTTAGAATTATTTCATCAAGATCTATTAACTAAGATCTATGTTGACTATGAAATTCTTTATATATATAAAAAAAAATTATTACCATTGAAATTGATGTAAATAGTAATAGTAACAGTAACATATTACTCTGTTTGATAGTAACATGTTATTCTGTCTCACAGTAACATGTTACTTTATCTGACAGTAATATGTTATTCTAGTTCATAGTAACATGTTACTTTGATAATATTGTCCAAGAAAAAAAAAAGATATTTTATTTTTGTCCTTACTCAATTATGTGCTTTTCTCCTCAGGGGTTTATGAAGCAAAATACATTGAGTTGTCATTTTCACTAAAAGACTAACATGTTACTTTGATAACATGTTACTGTAACATATTTAATAGCCAAAATATTTCATAATCTCTCTATCTTAATCTCTCTTACCGATTTCTAAAAAAAAAATATTAAAATTTGCCTTCCTTCTCTCTAATCCAAAAAATCAGATAATATTTTTCATGAAAGTTGTACATATCTATCTATATCTTATATATTATATTATAACATAACCAAAAAAAATAAAAATAAAAATCAAATATACAAACAGATAAAATTAATAAATTTGATTTTATTTATTCAGTTAAAATCTTTCTTTTGTATCTCAATATCCAATTTTAAATTTTAATTTTTTTTAAATTTTATCTAAATAAATCTAATTTGAAAATGTTTCACACCATTATACTTTAAATCAATAAAACTCACATGTCTATCGCATATCTAACTCACATCATAACTTACCTAAATAACAATAATTAAAAACAAATAGAAATCACAGATAAATTAAATTAAAAAAAAATAGAACCCCACAACTCCATTTTAAATAAATTGAAAAGATAGAAACCACATAAAAATAAAAAAAAATAAAAAAGATAAGAATTTAGATATGAATCTAAAAAAACAAGACAATATCTAAATTTAAATTATGATTTAGTAAAATAATTATCTATTTTTTTGACGTATATATGTCAAAATTTTAAATCACTTAATTAGACAAATTAATCAATTTTCAAGTCATCCTATAACGATCCGGGTTTTCCTTTCCTTTGATTATTTCATTCCGGACTTGGTTCCGTGGTTATGTAGTTGTCTTATTCTCATTTACATCCTTTACTCTTTGTATTTGAGTTTTGGGTTGGGTTGTGTTGGGCAGGTTTGAAACATGTTGGTTGTGTTTAGAAACCGAGAGTTGATGCCCAGATTTTCGCCTTCGCGCTCGAGCGGCCCTTCGTTTTTGCTTCTTTGCTCGAGCGGGAGTTTTAACGCTCGAGCATGGTTTTTCATCTCTCAGCACTTTTGCTCTGCAGGTCATCGTATGCTCGAGCGGGAGTTTTGACGCTCGAGCGGGTCCTTTGATTTTGTTCCTCCGCTCGAGCAGGGAGTTTGACGCTCGAGCGGGGACCATGGTCTGCAAAACTTATGGAAGTGTGCATTCGGCGCTCGAGCGGCGCTTTTGATGCTCGAACGTGAGTCTGTGTCTGACGCTCGAGCGGGGAGTTCCACGCTCAAGCAGAGTGACTGCTATTTCTATCCGAAAAGTGACATTTTGGATCACTTTTTGATTTTCTTTCTCTCTCCTACTTTTTCAAAACCTCCATTAGAGAGCATCTCTCTTTAAAATTCCAACTTCTTTCTAGGGTTTGATCTAGTAGGGGTGATCCCTTATCCTTGGGCCTTTGTAAAAAGTGTTGATCTCGTTGTGGGCTACGTTTTGATCCGAAAATCTTGGGATTTGGAACATCTTGAAATTCTTCATCTTCTCCATTTGAGCTCCGAATTTGAGGTAGGGATAACTACTCATTTTTATGGTCTTTGACATAAACTATTGGTCATTTTGATGTAATGTCGAAGTTGGGTAATTTTGGGTGTTAGGGTTTTAAAATGAATAAAGAGGGGTTTGGTTATTTTGATTCATAATGTATATCTTGGATTTTAAAATGATGGTGTTGTTGTTAAGGATATATGGGACCTTCGGGTCATTGTAGAGAAAAAGGGGGAGAAAGCCCTAATTTTTGTTATGGATTAATTTATATAATTAATTTGGGAATGCTATGGAATTATGAAATTGAGTTGGGAATAATGAAATTGACTCATTATGAGGTAGAATGGTGGAGTTGGATACATTAATCACTCACCTTTGAAAATGTTGATAATTTACCTGTTGGTGCATTTATTATCTGTTTAGAAATAACTGCTTTGAGCTATCGGTGGAGGATAGTCTTGATTGTTGTAGACACTGCATGATGATTAGGTGAATTAAAACTAATCAAGTTGAGTATTTGAATACATGGGTGTCGAATCCTGCGGATGAAATTTTCGTAAAATGGCCATTTGAAAATAATTACACATGGGTGTCGAATCCCGCGGACGCAATTTCCGTAAAATGACAATTCAAAAATATCTATACATGGGTGCCGAATCCCGCGGATGAAATTTCCGTAAAATGGAAATCCGAAAACATCTATACATTGGTGCCGAGTCCCGCGGATGAAATTTCTGTAAAATGGCTATGAGAAAATAATTACACATGGGTGCCGAATCCCGCGGACGCAATTTTCGTGAAATGGCAGTTTGAAGTATTGTTGGCTTGAGATGTAGTCTCGCTTAAGTTGTTTGGCCAGGTTTTGAGTCGTGTTTATAAGTTGAGTTTTGTTAAGTGAAGGATTATGGAACTGGATTGTACTGTATGTTGGTTTATATGAGTTAAACATTTATCAAGTGCTAATGTTTTAGTTATTGCTCATATTATGTTTAGCATATCTCTACTGGGCGTTGGCTTACCTTATATGGGACATCATTTTCAGGTACAGGTGTTATGCCACTTCCAAGGACGTAGCTTGGGAGGCTTGAGGCTATCAGACTCCTTTTTGTTGTTTTTGTCGTATTACATGTATATCAAGCCAAGGGCTTATTTTGTGTAGAGTTAGTACTCTCCTTTTTGTATGACTTGGAAAGTTGTAAGCCTATAGGGCATTTACTTTTGTTGTCAATATGTAATACCTTTTGTAAGAATACTCTGATGATTGTAATATGAAATCTCTTCTATTTATCGTGAATGTATGTTATGATGGGTTTATTTTTGAGGGCGTTACAACTTGGTATCAGAGCGTACCGGGTTTGAATACTTTGGGTACGCGGGAAGTGGTTAGTACCACAATGGGTTCGTCTCGCTTGATAGAGACTTAGATGTAGTGTTATATGCTTATGTGATAACATGTTTATGTGACTATCTGGGTATGAGATTTAGTTTCTAGGATGTTGATTGGATCCTTGGATTTCTGTGAGTCTTGTTGGAAAAGCACTTGATCAATGTTGTTTCTAACCGGAGCTCTAGTGATGCCTCGGGACTATCATTATCCAGAAATGAAATTCATAAGTGCTTATGTGATTATGTGCTTGCGTGGAGTGAATTACAGTTGTCCATTGCATTAGGACGCGAGTGTTATAGCTTCGGCACATTTGTGAATGTGCTAATGTTCTTCGTTATCTTTATTAGGATGTCAGGACGAGGACGTGGTGGTAGGTGAGGTAGGCCTAGGAGGCAGGAGATGCCTATACCGGATGAAGTTTCGGCGCAGCAAGAGGGTGTTAGTCAGGCTAATGTGGCCGAGCCAGTTGGGCAGCAGGCCATGGGTGCCTTAGCCCGCGAGATAGCAGGAGCTATAAGGGAATCCATAGGCATTCTCAGAGCTGAGAATCCAGTTCAGGCCCAGGTTGTTGATGCAGGGCCTTCATTTCTGAAGAGGGAGTTCTTCCAGTCTAATCCGGATGAGTTTGTTAGGGATCCTAAGGAGCCACTTAAGGCTGATGAGTGGTTGGAACAAATGACTAAGACGTTTGAGATGATTGGCATCGAAGACGAGGCATTGAAGGTGACATTGGCATCTTTCCAACCTAAAGGGGATGCAGGTTAGTGGTGGAAGTTCATGAGGGGTTGTATTGGTGGCACATGGGAGGCCTTTGTAGATGCTTTCTAGGAGAAGTTCTTAGCCCCAGCTATCAGGGAGAAGCTGAGGGACCAGTTTTGTCAGCTTAAGCAGCTGAGTTTATCAGTGGCCGAGTTTGAGGCCGCATTTACTAGCTTATCCAGGTTCGCACCTGAGCTTGTGGTGTTTGAGGAATGCTGTTGCATCGAGTTTGAGAGGAAGTTGAGGCATGACCTCAAGATGAGAGTTGGGGAATCCATGATCCGGGAGTATGGGCGTCTTGTGGATGCCGCGACCCATATGGAGACTATGATGGAGGAAGAGAAGAGGATGAGGGGCTCTATGAGGAGTCAGGATGGCCAGGGGGATGGTAGGAGGCAGAGGAGTTCTAACCCTCAGCAGTCCCAGAGTGCCTTGGTGAGATCTACCTTTCCAGTACCGAGTTCAGGTTCTGGGAGAGGCAGCCAGGGAGACTTTACCTGTTTCAAGTGTGGTCAGCTGGGCCATAAGTCTCCAGCTTGCCCGTAGAGGGGAGGAGGTCAGGAAGCAGCTTCATCTTCGGCTCGACCTCATAGCCAGAGTCAGGGCAGAGGCTGGTCGTCCTCTTGTTACCAGTGTGGTCAGGCAGGGCACCTGAAGAGGTTCTGCCCACAGTTGGGTGGTACACCCGGTGCGTTTAGTTTGAGACAGACGCAGAGTTCGCAGCCAGCACAGTCTGTTCAGGCGTCGAGGGCCAATCAGGGGGCCTCATCGTCTCGGTCTGTGCACCAGCCTTTTGCTCCGAGAGGTGAGCAGGTAGATCAGGGGCCTACAGGGCGTGTGTATGTTGTTACCGCGCAGGATCTAGTACCGGCTCCATCTGTTGTGAGAGGTACCTTTTTGTTTTGCAACTCGGTTGCCAATGTGTTGATTGATACGGGTGCATCTCATTTCTTTATATCTGCTGCATTTGCATCTGTTTTGGGGTTAGAGTTGGCACAGTTAGCATCTCTTATATGTGTTGTATCGCCTGTTGGGGGCGAATTGATTTTGAAACACGGATGTAGAGGTTGTGACATAGAGGTCGCTGACCGCCGACTTCCATTTCCATTTGTAGTTATGGCTATGTCGGGTTTTGATGTTATTTTGGGTATGGGTTGGTTATCGTCATACCAGGAAGTTATTGATTGTTACTGCCAGAGGGTCACTGTTTGTACCTTGAGCAGGGATTGTTTCCATTTCTTGGGGGATCGGGTTGGCAGTGTGTTACCACTAGTATATGATCTACGAAGGCGGAGTGAGCTTAGTGGTCTCCTCGCTAGCTTTATGGGTGATGAGTGTGATGAGACCCAGACTGTATTACTGAGAGTGGTTCGCGAGTATTCAGATGTTTTTCCCGAGGACCTTGTTAGTTTACCACCTCATCGAGAGATCGAGTTCTCTATTTACTTAGCGCCCGGCACGACGCCGATTTCCATGGCACCTTATCATTTTGCCCCAGCCGAGTTGAGTGAGTTGAAGATCCAACTCCAGGAGTTGCTAGATAAGGGCTTTATTCGCCATAGTGTTTCGCCGTGGGGAGCACCGGCCCTCTTTGCTAAAAAGAAAGATGGTGCCTTGAGACTTTGTATCGATTATCGAAAATTAAATAGGGCTACAGTTAAGAATAAATACCTTATGCCCCGTATAGATGATCTGTTTGACCAGTTGAAGGGGTCCCGTTGTTTCTCTAAGATAGATCTGAGATCGGGTTACCACCAGTTGAGGGTCAGGGAGGAGAATATTCCGAAGACGGCATTCCGTACGCGATATGGCCACTATGAGTTTCTGGTGATGCCTTTTGGGCTGACCAATGCACCGGCAGTGTTTATGGACTTAATGAACCGGATATTCCGAGAATTCTTAGATCGTTTTGTAGTCGTCTTCGTGGACGAAATTTTGATTTATTCACCTTTTGAGGAGGAGCACGAGGAACACTTGAGAGTGGTGCTTGAGTTACTTAGAGCCCATAGGCTGTATGCCAAGTTTGGGAAGTGTGAGTTCTGGCTAGGAGATGTCAAGTTCTTAGGCCATGTGGTTTCCGGGAAAGGGGTGTCTGTTGATACATCCAAGATTGAGGCAGTGCAAGACTGGGCACAGCCTAAGAGTGTTTTTGAGATCCGCAATTTTCTGGGATTAGCGGGGTATTACCGTCAATTTGTGAAAGATTTCTCTAGACTAGCTTTGCCGTTGACTAGATTGACGCGGAAAGGGGTCAAATTTGTATGGAGTGAGACTTGTGAAAGGTCGTTCCAAGAGTTGAAAGTTAGATTGACCACCGCTCCGGTGTTGATTATTCCGGAGAGAGGTTTGGGTTATGCAATTTATTGTGATGCCTCACGAGAGGGTTTGGGTTGTGTGTTAATGCAAGAGGGGAAAGTGGTAGCCTATGGCTCACGTCAGTTGAAGATTCACGAGAGGAATTACCCTACTCACGACCTAGAACTAACAACAGTAATTTTTGCCTTGAAGATTTGAAAGCACTACCTTTATGGTGAGAGATTCGAGGTATTCTTGGATCATAAGAGTTTGAAGTACCTGTTTACACAGAGAGACTTGAATTTGAGGCAGATGAGGTGGATGGAGTTCATTGACGACTATGACTTCGAGTTGCACTATCACCCGAGAAAGGCCAATATTGTGGCTGATGCCCTTAGTAGCAAATCCATTAGTGATGTAGCTTGTATAGCCATCCGGGAGTGGGAGATGTTGGGTGTACTTGGCGAGTTCGATTTGCTTTTGGGCGAATCCGTTGAGGCTGCGGCCTTGTTTTCTGTAGTTGCGTAACCCACACTTGTGAATCGAGTGTCAGAAGCACAGGAAGGTGACCTTGAGGTAGAATCCCTCCGAGAGAAGATCTCCAGCGGGAAGGCTGAAAAGGGTTTGATAGTGTATCCCAACCTGAGTGTGACATACCGAGACCGTTTGTTTGTGTCGGAGTCTTGCCGAGAGGAGGTACTCCGAGAGTTTCATCATTCACGCCTTGCGGTGCATCCGGGAGGCACCAAGATGTATCGTGATTTGGGTTGCCAATTTTGGTGATGGGGTATGAAGAAAGATGTGGTTGTGTTTGTGTCTAAGTGCCTTACTTGTCAGCAAGTGAAGGCCGAACATCAGAGGCCAGCAGGTTTGTTGCAACCCTTGCCTATTGCCGAGTGGAAGTGGGAGCATGTCACTATGGACTTCGTTGTAGGTCTTCCGAGGACTCAGCGGGGTAGTGATGCTATTTGGGTGGTTGTAGACCGGTTGACTAAGTCAGTGCACTTCATTCCTATGCGCGTGAAGGATTCGGTAGATCATCTTGCCGACTTGTATATTCGGGATGTAGTGAGGTTGCACGGAGTCCCAGTGTCGATCGTCTCAGATAGAGATCCACGTTTTACTGCTAGGTTGTGGCAGAGTTTGCAGAGTGCCTTGGGCACTAGATTGACCTTTAGCACAGCTTATCATCCTCAGACTGACGGGCAGTCCGAGCGCACTATTCAGATCCTTGAGGATATGCTTCGAGGTTGTGTCCTTGACTTTAGTGGGTCGTGGGAGAGGCACTTGCCCTTGGTGGAGTTTTCCTACAATAACAGTTTTCAATCCAATATCGGTATGGCACCGTTTGAAGCTTTGTATGGCTGACCGTGTAGGTCTCCAATTTGTTGGGCCGAGGTAGGTGATGCACCTTTGTTGGGTCCGGAGTTGGTGAGGGAAATGACGGAGAAATTTGAGCTTATCTGTAGGAGGCTTGTTACAGCCTAGAGTCGCCAAAAGAGTTATGCCGACCGTAGGAGAAGGCCTTTGGCATTTGAGATAGGTGATCATGTTTTTCTGAAAATATCACCTAGGCAGGGATTGATGAGATTTGGGAAGAGTGGGAAGTTGTCCCCTCGGTTTATAGGCCCTTTCGAGATCCTTGAGAGGATTGGTGAGGTTGCCTACCGTTTAGCTTTGCCGCCGCAGTTGTCCGGGGTGCATGACGTGTTTCATGTCAGTATGCTTCGGAAGTACGAGCCGGATCCATCACATGTATTGGATTAGACCGACTTAGAGGTAGATGAGGATGCCTCGTATGAGGAGAGACCGGTTCGGGTCTTGGATAGGCGGGAGCTAGTCTTGCGAGGCAAGACTATTTCCTTGGTAAAGGTTTTGTGGAAACATCACAGAGTGGAAGAAACCACTTGGGAACGTGAGTTGGAGGTCCGTGAAAAATATCCGGATATGTTTGTTGATGTGTAATCATGTATCAGTAATTTGGTAATGTTGATGAACTTTGAGAGCATGGAACATGTCTTAAGTTGTAAAACATTGTATATGTTTTGATTTATGGAAGTATTTTGGAACTTGCCTTGAAATGGAAGTTTATTTTAACAGTGCATATGTTAATTCTGTTTTAGAAATGCAATTATAATATTGGCATTGAATATGTTTTGTAATGCATGTTGGAGATTATATTGTGATTTGCCTATTGAAAAGAGATGGGATGACCGGTAATGGGTCAGGTTGTCGAATGTTGGTTGGTAATGTTATTGAGAATTGAGGAAAACTTGTTTTTGAAAACTTGTACTTAATTTCGGGGACAAAATTCCTTAAGGGGGGAGGTTATAACGATCCCGGTTTTCCTTTCCTTTGATTATTTCATTCCGGACTTGGTTCCGTGGTTATGTAGTTGTCTTATTCTCATTTACATCCTTTACTCTTTGTATTTGAATCTTGGGTTGTGTTGGGCAGGTTTGAAACAGGTTGGTTATGTTTAGAAACCTAGAGTTGATGCCCAGATTTTGGCCTTCACGCTCGAGCGGGGCTTTTGACGCTCAAGCGGGCCCTTCGTTTTTGCTTCTCCGCTCGAGCGGAAGTTTTGACGCTCGAGCGTGGTTTTTCATCTCTCAGCACTTTTGCTCTGCAGGTCGTCGTACGCTCGAGCGGGAGTTTTGACGCTTGAGCAGGTCCTTTGATTTTGTTCCTCCGCTCGAGCGGGGAGTTTGACGCTCGAGCGGGGACCATGGTTTGCAAAACTTCTAGAAGTGTGCATCCGGCGCTCGAGCGGTGCTTTTGACGCTCGAGCATGAGTCTATGTTTGACGCTCAAGCGGGGAGTTCCACGCTCGAGCGGGGCGACTGCTATTTCAATCCGAAAAGTGACATTTTGGATCACTTTTTGATTTTCTTTCTCTCTCTTACTTTTTCAAAACCTCCATTAGAGAACACCTCTCTCTAAAATTCCAACTTCTTTCTAGGGTTTGATCTAGTAGGAGTGATCCCCTATCCTTGGGCCTTTGTAAAAAGTGTTGATCTCGTTGTAGGCTACGTTGTGATCCGAAAATCTTGGAATTTGGAGCATCTCAAAATTCTTCATCTTCTCCCTTTGAGCTCCGAATTTGAGGTAGGGATAACTACTCATTTTTATGGTCTTTGACATAAACTATTGGTCATTTTGATGTAATGTCGAAGTTGGGTAATTTTGGGTGTTAGGGTTTTAAAATGAATAAAGAGGGGTTTGGTTATTTTGATTCATAATGTATATCTTGGATTTTAAAATGATGGTGTTGTTGTTAAGGATATATGGGACCTTCGGGTCATTGTAGAGAAAAAGGGGGAGAAAGCCCTAATTTTTGTTATGGATTAATTTATATAATTAATTTGGGAATGCTATGGAATTATGAAATTGAGTTGGGAATAATGAAATTGACTCATTATGAGGTAGAATGGTGGAGTTGGATACATTAATCACTTACCTTTGAAAATGTTAATAATTTACCTGTTGGTGCATTTATTATCTGTTTAGAAATAACTGTTTTAGGCTATCGCTGGAGGATAGTCTTGATTGTTATAGACACTGCATGATGATTAGGTGAATTAAAACTAATCAAGTTGAGTATTTGAATACATGGGTGCCGAATCCCGCAGATGAAATTTCCGTAAAATGGCCATTCGAAAAAAATTACACATGGGTGCTGAATCCCGCAGACGCAATTTTCGTAAAATGGCAATTCAAAAATATCTATACATGGGTGCTGAATCCCGCGGATGAAATTTCTGTAAAATGGCAATCCGAAAACATCTATACATGGTCAATATGTAATACCTTTTGTAAGAATACTCTGATGATTGTAATATGAAATCTCTTCTATTTATCGTGAATGTATGTTATGATGGGTTTATTTTTGAGGGCGTTACACATCCCAACTCCTAAACTTCACAGGCATTGATAGATGAGCTAACGGATTGGGTTAGGTGAGGTTTAAGCTGTTGGGGGTAACATTTTTCCACTCTATAAATTTATTTATTTTTTAATTTTATTTTTTTCCTGTGTGATTCTGTTTCTCTACTGTACTGTTGGTTTGGTTTTGGTTTCGGTTTTAATGAGGTTTATGTGTTTGTTTACAGGTTTGCATGATAGAGAATAATTATTGGTGATTATGGTTCTAATCATAGTATCTATATCCATTCCATACCAAGGATTTTGATCAGATTTTGTTTTCTTCGGTGAAGACCGTAAAATTGAAGTTAAAAAAAATGGGTATCAAATTTTTTATTTTTTATTGTTATTTTATTTTATAAAAGTGAAAATTTATTAAGAATTCAAGATTTTTGTATAACATTAGATTTTTGTATAACTAGGTAAATTTAAAACTTTTAAATATCATTGGGTTCTTTATTTTTATCCCCTTTCTATCCCATTAGACCATTACTGCTATTTGTTAGTTTGTTAATTATAATTTAATTTATTGAAAATGAAAGCTTAATATAACTTTTCATATATATATATATATATATTATAGTTAATTTGTTACAACTATGGTTGTGTATAATAGCATAATATATAGGAATAATCTCTAAATATATTTTCTATTTGTTTATGTGATTAAAATAGTCCATCTTAATAATATATAAAAGAATTAGATGGTGTCTTTTATCTTTAAAAAACCAAATCTATTTTTTTTTTTACTTTTTAATTTTTTAAATTGAAACATCAATTGTTTATGTCCATAAAACAAAACTGATAAACACATATAAAAAAGTTACAATTTTTTTTTCCCACTTTTTAATATGTAAGATATTTACAAATGAAAAATGTTTGACACCCCAAATTTTTTTCCATAATCCAACTTATAATGATATAGTCATAAGTGTCAATTTTTATACAAATATGAGAAGAGAACTAATTAAATTGTACATTTCAACCAACTACATACTCAAACTTTGACTATTTCAAGATGTTATTTTACTATAATTTCAATTAAGAGAATTTTTAACCTTTAATATATTTTTTTATCAAATTATAATTTGATAAAAATTTAAAAAGATGAAACGTTAAAAATTATTATTTTTCCATCAAAATTGGTGAAAAGAAAAAAATTTGGGATAAGAATGAAAAAAGTTGATAAAAATTTAATGAAAAAGTTAAAGTAATTAATATCAAATCAAATTTTTTATTCAAATTTAAAATTAAATTAGATAAAAAAAATTAAAAGAAAATAATGAAAATTTAAAAATATTTTGAAACCTTTTTATTCATAAAGTCTAGAAATCCGTGTGTGTATTATATTCATATTGTATTTTTAGTGATGAAAATGAAATAAAAAAAAATATAACTTAAATTATTAGATGAATAATAAAAACATCATATTAATTATTGTTAAATATAACATCATTTTATATTTAATAATAAAATTATATATTTATTTTAATTATAACTTTTAAATTTGTATATTTTCATAACAAGAAGAAATATCATAACTCAATTAATCTCATTTAATTAGGTTTAATTTTTTTTTGAATATAAATTATCAAAATTACACTAAATATATATATATATATATATATATTTTAATTTTTTAAAACTAATAATTTAAAAAGTTATAAATATAGAAGTTAACGTATAAATTTTATGTATATCATAAAATAAAATATTAAGTTACTTCAAAATAATTATAATAAATTTTTTTTTAATTTATAAAATCTCGTGCGTAGTACGGTCACCGCTAGTTTCAAATCACCAAGGATCCTCTAGAGTGAAATTTTCCTAAAGTTTCCTAGAGTGCTATATTGTGTGGTTGAGATTTACTGGCAAGTCACATCAGAAAAATTGATGTGACTTGCCAGTAAATCTCAACCATACACTGTAGCACTTTAGGAAACTTTAGGAAAAAATCACTCTAGAGGATCCTTGCTCGTTTCAAATATATACCAGAGCACCGTTCAAGATGAGGTTGGAAACATAACCCTCGGTCATTTCCTATTGGCTGGGATGTTGGTGGTGCTTTCCTCCACTAGCTGATTAAGGCACTGAAGATGCAACTTCCTGGAGAGAGAGCTGGCGCCCTCCGATTAGTTCGTCTATTTGTTGAGAGATGAAGCAGATTTCAAGAACCAAGTGAATAGTAAAATGGAAAGACACCTCATGCAGAGGGAGTTGCAAACACTAACACAAAATATAGGCATGGATATTTGTCATCCACCTAAAATATAACGGTTAATTTCTGCACATGTATGTATCTACTATATAATATAATATAATATAAGAGAAATTTTAGGCACATATGATATTTAATTGTAATTTATTATAATATTAATTATGACATTATTTAATTATAATCTCAGAATTCTATAATTATACCTTAGGTGTGATATTTGATTATAATTTTTTTTTTCTTTTTTTAGTTATTTATAAATCATGACTTCAATATTGGTGAGAATAACTTGCATATGTTACATAATTTTTGACCATAATATATAAGTAATTTTACTGTTCACTTGATGGCTTATATCCAAAATTGCCCTTTCTGTTTGTGCTTCTAACATGAATTTAACTAAGGGTGTTTTGGTCTTATGCGGAATTTCGGCTCCATTGTCGAATGAATTCAACATGTCAGCAAGAGATTTGCCTCCATGGAATTACCCAAATCAACTGTGATCACCCGTTACTTATAATATTTTACATTTATTTAATTTTTATTTTAATTTAATTACAAAATTCTCAATAAGGTAAAATTAATTAATTGAATTATTTTAATTTCAAGTATCAGACCATATGAGAGTTGGCAAGTTACTTTTTTAGCCAAAAAGCCAAGAAACTACTAAAAAAATCAAAAAGCCAACAACTATACTAAAAAGTCAAAAATTTTCTTTTCTCTCTACTTCTTGCACATCTTTTTGTAAAAAGTCAAAAAGTTATTTCAAACATACTAATTTTTTTTACATCATATTTTAGCCAAAAATTCAAAAAGTTACTAAAAAAATATATTCCCAAACGAGGCTTAAATATCCGATTCAGTTTAGTGAATTTGAAATTTTACTAATTAAGTCCGAATTGGAATTGATTAAGTTATTAAAAAAAACAAAAAACAAAATACATAAATATTAATAATAATTGCGTTTGTCGATTTCTGACCACACTGCCAAACTAGTACTTAGCTGGAGAGCACCGGCAGAATAGATTAAACCCGAACGACCTGTCAACAAAAAAAAGAGATTCTGACGGTAGTTCGTCCACCTGGGGACACTCCGACGATTATGTCAGTTATCGCTCAAAGAAAGCAAAAGTGCTTAACTCACTATTCAGAGCATAAAAAGCATATCTTAGATCCATGAGGGTGTCTCTCTTTTATAGCCAACACAAGCCTAGTTCCAATAGAAGCCTAGCTTCAATGGACTTAGGATTACTGCAAATCTTGGACTTCCATGATTGGGATAAACTCTCCAAGAGTCTTATTTTTACCCAAACTGAAGTTCTCTCTCATTCTAGGACCCTTGTCCCTTATCCGCTTATCCCAGATTCCGGTATCTTCGCAGATAACCTCGGCCTAGCCGAGGTCATCTCGGTGTCATGACCAAGACATGTGACACCTCGGCTGACATTTCGGTGTCACCTCGGCTACGTGTTGTCATTCAAAAAATATGTCCCCACAACTGCCCCCTAGGTTCTATTACCTCGGCATCCTGAAGTAATGGAACCTATATCATTCCTTCCTTTAATCCTAACCCCGGTTTAACTTCAGCTTGTAAATTTTTTAAAATTTTAACAAGTGTTAACATGACCTCGGCTTAACTTCAACTTGTAAATTTAAATTTCAACAAGTGTTAAACATGTCATCGGTTTAACTTCAACTTGTAAATTTTTAAAATTTTAACAAGTGTTAAACATGACCTCGGTTTAATTTCGACTTGTAAATTACTCTTAAAATTTCAACAAGTGTTAAACATGACCTCGGTTTAAGTTCAACTTGTAAATTTTTCTTAAAATTTCAACAAGTGTTAAACACATCCTCGGTCTAACTTTAACTTGTAAATTTAAATTTCAACATGTGTTAAACACATCATCGGTTTAACTTCAACTTGTAAATTTAAATTTCAACAAGTGTTAAACTAATCTTGGCTTGTAAATTCCAACTCTCAAGCATCATGCTCCAGCCCTCTTTGGTGCACTACTTCCAGTGTCATTGTAAGTCCTTTTGGACCTCCCTCCACTGGTCATGTCGAAACAGAGTTCCTTTTTTTGAACATCCCGATGTTCTTTGGTGCAGTCTTCTTTGGTTGGACGTGTCTTCTGGGATTCTCTCCTCCTTGATTCTCCATGCCCGACCTCCCGTGAAGGTCGGTGAGAATGTCCCTCGGTCCTGCCATGCTGAGGGATTGCAGAAACCGTTTTCTGCCCCCATTTCTGGGCACTTTTCTTGGCCGCTGGAATCGGTGTATCTTGTAGCGGGAACGGTGGTTGCATGACGTTGTTCTGCATCATGAAATTGACGACTGTTTGCAGGTCTGCCAATTTGTCCGCCATTCCCTTCATCTCATCGTCCATCCTCAAGCATCTATCTTTCCATACTTGGAGGTCGTCCTCGTTAAAATACCCGCTCCGGTCCGATGTCTTCGGTATGCCGCCCTCCTTTCCTCCGTGATTCTTATCATGAGTCTCTTCGTTGCAATTGTCTTCTTCGACGTCAGGGTCAATATGTTTCCCACTCTCAGTAGGGGTGTCGTCCCCAACCTTCTCTTTCTATCCGTCGTTGGCCATCTATTCTCCTTTCTTTCTCACAAACGGCGCCAAATTGTGTGTGTCGATTTCTGACCACACTATCAAACTAGTATTTAGTTGGAGAGCACCGACAGAATAGGTTAAACCCAAACGACATGTCAACAAAAAGAAGAGATTCCGGCGGTGGTTCGTCCACCTAGGGGGCACTTCGACGATCAAGTCAGTTATCTCTCAAAGATGATCGTGTTTTTCAAGTGTGCATTTGTTATGTGTTATGTAGGTCACGTGCCACGTATCGTTTGACCAAGTTTACTCCGTCTGTTTGTCTCAAGGCCCGCTGTGAGTAATAATTCTGTAAAGTTATATTTAACCTAAGTATTTTCTGATTGGTATAGTATAATCTGTTTTCTGAAATGCTATCTTACTAATGATGAATGAATGTCCAATTTTTTGAAAAGTATTTGTGGCACCCTTAGTTCACGTGGCCCTCGCCCGGGGGTAACAATACCACGACCAATCTGCATGTGGCTCTCGCCCGGGGGTAACAATACCGCGACCAATCTGTACGTGGCCCTTGCCTGGGGGTAACAATACCATGGCTACTTGCGCGCAAGATATGGACCTTTGTGGTCGTTGGTACCAACTATGTAACAACCCTCATACTGTTTACCGATTAATGACTGATTGATTACCGATGATTACCGATAAACATCGATTACCGTTAAACTGAACTGATTATGACTGATAATGGGACTGGTTAAAGTACTGAACCGACTGACTGAAAAACTGGAACTGAATTGACTGAGTGTGTTTATTAATTTGTATTCTATCTGTTGATTGTTTATTTGATCTGTTCGTATTTTAGTGTTTAAACTGCTAATTGAAGGCCTTATCGGCGGCCGAACCGGGAATTGATTGATGTTTTAGGAACCTCATAATTAATGTGATTTTATGGTGAAGTTATCTGAAAACTGATTAGGTATGATTAAATTAGATTAATGGTACCAAATTACATGAATTGGACTTATTACCAAATTGCCATCCTTAGTGGCCCACTCAATATAACATATTAGAGTCCTTGCACACTTGAATCAAAATACTTCTTCAGCCACATTTTGAGCCTACAACCGACCTTGGAGAGAGAGAGACTTGAGGAGTTGATTTCATCCCAATTTTGCTTGTGAATTGTTTGGAAATTGAAGATTTGTTGAGGAGATTGCATATTTGAGCTCCCTTCTTGAACTACAAGACTAAAGGTAGCTCCATTGTCTTCTTGTTCATATTTTGAGTTGATTCTTGCATGGTTTAGAGCTAAGTTGAAGTCTAGAGCCACCCCATGGCTCAAATTGCTATGTTGAAGCTTAATTGTTGCATGCATGTACATATATTGAAGTTTCGAGGTTGTAGTTCATAATCCCTCACATGCATGTCCATGTTTTGAAAGCAGTTCATGAAATCATCTTGTTATAAAAAGAATTGGCTCATTAGAGCATCAAATTGGAGCTTCAAAATGTTTTGAATTCATGCATGTTTGCATGTTCATATTGTTCTTGAAATTGGTTTGAAATTGGGTTTGAATTAAACACCATTGGGCCTTGATTTCTCAAAATTGAGCTTTGAACCATGTCATTCTATATGTTTACAAGTGTTTTCTGGAAATTCAGCCCAAGAGGATCGGTTTTGAATGCTTTTGAACTTGGTTTTTGGCTTGGAGGTGCAATCTGGAATTTCCAGATTTCGCACTCCCGCTCGAGCGTGTAAAGTGGCGCTCGAGCGTGGAATTCGAGCATCCAGTATCTCTGCACTGTTTTACAGTCCGCTTGAGCGGAGTTTTGGGTGCTCGAGCGGAGTCTTGTGTCTCAAGCTCGAGCGGGCGTTGAGCGTCCGTCGAGCGGAGATTTCACCCATCCAGTACTTTTACAGTACGCTCGAGCGGAATATTTTACGCTCGAGCGGGTACCTTTGCCTGTATGTCCGCTCGAGCGGAGTGACCTACGCTCGAGCGCGACCCCTGTTTACTGAAAAATCTGAAAATGCTTTCAAAATACATCTTTGTATCCTCATCCCATCCTAGGCATTTTTAGGCCTAGTTTAAGGCATCTCATTGAGGATATAGATGTAGAACACACCGAGGCACGTTAGGGATTAAGTTATGATATTTCCCAACTGTGTAGCTTAGTGTGTGTTCAACCTGTGAACTGTGTAGGGTTGGCGACTGGGGAGGCACGCTCTAGCATACTGTAGCCCAAACTCTGTGAGTAACAATTGTGTAAAGATATGTTCAAATGATTATCTTTTGAATACTGAACTGAACTGTTTACTGAACTGATATTGTTTACTGAATGAATGTATGTCCTATATTCTAAACTATACTGTGGCATCCTTGGCATCTACTGTTACTGTTACAGAGATCTCTGTCGGTTCCCTCGTGGAACCACTACTGTTTACTGATTGATGGCCATCATTACTGTTCGGTCTTTAAGACCTACTGTTTACTGCTATGCTAATGGATGTACCACATATGACTGAATAACTGTTCTGACTGAAAGATTGAAGTATTGTTTAATGAACTGATTTCATTACTATAAGGACATTTCATTCATAACCTCTTTACGCATTATGTTATTCACTGGGCTTTAGCTCACTGTTTATATATATATATATGTAGGTACTCAGCCACCAGATCGGAGCTAGGAGCGTGGGTTAGACTCCAGTTTTGTCAAGCCAGCCTTTGTGCCTCACTGCGAGGTTCCGAGTTGCCATGCTATGGCTTTGGGGTGTCTTGTTTTTCCCCCGTCTGTCTTCATACTGGTTGGATTACTGTATAGACTGTCAGCTACCAACCGTACTGTTATCAAGGGATTAAGTCCCTGTACTGTGTGACTGTAAATTTTGTATAGACTATACTATTTGTATGTATGCATGTATGAAAAATCTTTTTGGCATACAGACTGTCTCAGCTCAATGGACATTATTTATTTACTGTATTGGCTTCCGCCAGGCCCTGTACTCTGTTTTACTGTACTACTGTTAAGCAGGCCTTCGGTAATCTCGGATTACTGGCCGGTTACGGTGCTAAACCCATAGGACCGGATTTAGGTCGTGACAAACTATATATATGGACTCTGGACCAATCTGATCTAATAACTAATGGGTGTACCACGTATGATCTTATGCAAAATCTGAATATGAAAATGTATATGAATTTGTTTCTGTTTGAAGTCTGATTATGCTCTGATTTAAATGCTGGACATCATTCATATAACCCCTTTACTCTGTTATTATTCACTGGGCTTTCACTCACAGTTTATATTATGTATGTAGGTGAACCGGCACATGACCAGGGCCAGAGTTGACGGCCTTCTATACTGTTTTGTCAGCCAACCTTTGTGCCTTCCGAGGAGGTTCCGACCGAAGTTTATTGCCATGGCTGTTTTTGTATTTCATGCTAGTCTTTGTATATGTTCTGTATAGTCAGATCTTGAGAAGTTTCCTTTTGTAATTATTTTGTAAATATTGGTGTCCTTGACTGGCATGTCTATGTATATATAAATAAGTTTTAAAATGTTCCGTCCCATGTACGTTATCACAGCTCATTGGACTTTGTCTATTTTTGTATTATTACTTCCGCAGTCCCTTATTATTTGTTAATCTGTTCAGAGGCCTTTGGTAATCCACGGATTACTGGCCGGTTACGGTGCTAAACCTACAGGGCGGGTTTGGGTCGTGACAGGATTTCATGTAACAAATTTCTCAACCAATTCGCTTCCTCACATGCTGAAGCTAATGCTATAAGTTCAGCTTCCATAGTATAATTAGCAATTATAATCTGTTTTTTAAACTTTCAACATATAGCACCACCACCCAAGGTAAAAATAAAACTCGAGATAGAGAGAGAATCACCTGACAAAGTGTTCCAATCGACATCACTATATCCCTCAAGTACCGCAGGATACTTGTTATAAAACAAACCATAATTTTTGGTACCAGATAAATATCTCATAATTCTTCCTATGGCTAGCCAATGATCTCGACTTGGCTTGCTAGTAAGCCTGATAAGTACTCCAACAACATATGCAATGTTAGGTCTAGTACAATCAGTAGCCACTGTTTAGGAGCTTGTTTTAAACCATAAAGGGGTTTAATTAGCTTACACACCTTACTTTATTGCCCAGGCTCCACAAAGCATTCTGGTTGGTCCATATAAATCTCCTCATGTAAGTCTGCATTTAAAAATGCTATTTTTACATCCATTTGATGAATTTTTAAATCATGAATTGCAACCATTGCTATTAACAGTCTAATGGATGTAACTTTAATAACCGGAGAAAAAGTATCAAAGAAATCAAGATCAACTTGTTGCTTAAAACCTTTAGCGACAGGTCTCGCTTTATATTTATCTATAGTTCCATCCGGTTTAAGTTTTTTTACGAATGACCGATTTACACCCAATAGTTTTATAACCTAGAGGTAAATCCACTAGCTTCCATGTTTTGTTTGAAAGTAGTAAATCTATCTTATCATTTACAGCGTCTCTCTAGAAACTAGCATCAGGTGATGATAAAATTTCTTGTACTGTAAGAGGAATTTCTTCCACGTTGTAAAGATAATAGTCAGGGTCAAAATCTTTTTCAACTCTAGCTCATTTACTTCTTCTTGGTTGGATTTGAAAGTTTTCTTGTTCTTGAAAAACTTGAAATGGAGTAGAAGAGCTAAGCATGGATAAAATATTTTCAGAAATTATTTGACCCCCACTATTTCTAGATTTGAAAGGAAATTTATTTTTATGAAAAATAGCATCTCCTGATTCAAAAATAATATTATTTTCCATGTCCAAAAATCTATAAGTTGTACTATGCAATGCATACCCAAGAAAAGCACAGGTGGTAGCTTGTTCACCCAATTTAGGTCGTTTAGGATCTGCAAGCCTCACAAAAGCTAAACAACCCCAAACCCTCAAATAATCTAGATTTGGTTTATGCCCCCGCCACAACTCATAAGGTGCAATTTTAGTCTTTTTGTGTGGCACTCTATTTATCACATGGCAAGTTGTCAAAATAGCTTCGTCCCAAAAATTTGAGGGAGCACCTGAATCAACAAGCATAGCATTCGTCAAGTCAATTAATGTTTTATTTTTTCTTTCAACTACGCCATTAGATGAAGGTGAATATAGTGGAGTAGTCTCATGAATAATTCCCAATGACTGAACAAAAGAGTTGAATTCAAGAGATTCATACTCCCGGCCTCTATCACTTCTAATTCTTTTAATCTTTTTACCGAATTGATTTTCCATTTCAAGAAGGAATTCTTTAAATTTCTCAAAAGTATCACTTTTATTTTTTAATAAATATACACTTGTGTATTTTGAAAAATCATCAATAAAAGTGATAAAATATCGGTTATAACCCCGAGTTAAAATTCCTTCAAACTCACACAAATCAGTATGAAATAATTCTAGCAATTCGGTATTTTTTTTTCAACATTTTTATGTGGCCTCTTGGTAATTTTAGCTTTATTGCAAAATTCATATTTCTCAATTTTTTTTGTCACTTTAGGAATTAATCATAAACTACTCATGATTCCCACATATTTACTGTTAATATGACACAAGCGAGCATGCCAAAAATTAATAGAAGACAAAGTGTAAGTGGTGTCATAATAATAATCAATTAATTAGCAAGGAATTTTAAGAGATAAAAATGACATTTATACTCATCTGTATTGTAGGAAGGCACTTTTGCTTCATGTGCCTCGTAGTCTTCATCATTCATCTCCTTGGTTGGGATTTTTTTTGGGTTCTTCTCGGTAAGAACATATGCAACTTTCAAAAGGCTAAGGTAAAAAAAAACTTTTCCTTTCCACCTCTTAAATTGAATTCCCTTGAACTTGAAAGGCTTGTTGAGATCTCCAATTCCATCATTAGTTTTTTCTGGTACTTAATCCATGGTTGATCTCCTTAAAATTGTTGGTGAACATGCTAAAAATTATATATTTTATTGATAAATAATGCAAAGAAAATGAGATACAAATAGATCAGGCTGAGGCACAGATATCTCGTTTTCTTTACGGAGATCAAGCCCACTGCGGTAGAAAAAACCCAAATACTGATGTAGTAGTCACAAAACTATGACTTGTCCCCTCCAGGATACAACAGCCCGACCACTTGTCGTATGGTTCAAGCCAATTCTGCAGAAAATGGTGAACCCAAAGCTCCACCAAGAAAAATATCATTCTTTGCTAGTAATCTCTCAAGTATAGAAAATAGTTGGTGTGTTGGTATAGAAAAGAGTAGAAGAGAGATACTATTTATAGGCGACTAGGACATTACAAAATATATCAAAAAATAATAATGACTATGAACCTAGAGAAAAAGGAGAGTGTATCCAAATATTAACTCACCATCAAGTTCATAAAATCTAATTAATTTTCATTCATGAACAAGACAAAAGGTCATCAAAATAATGAATCTTCATTCATAAAAAAAATAAGATTCATGAACAAAATAAAAAAAAATTTATAAACAAAATATATAAATAAATAAAAAATATTAAAATAATCCAACAGATATTAATCCCTGTCTTCACCTCACATGCACACCATTTTTTTGAACTCCACGTGCACGCTATTTGACCTTGCCTTACTCAACCCAGGACAGAAGAGAGAGAGAGAGAGACAAAAAGAAAAAAAAAAAAATTACTTACAAAATTTATTTATTTTTTTACTATTTATGTTTATCTAATTATAATTATATTTTTCTCATAAAAAATAAAAAAATAAATTATTAAAAATAAATAAAAGATTATTTACTGATTTTGAAATTTTTTTATTTTTTTATCTTCATTTGTCTTGACTTGAAAAAAAGTTGAAAGTGAAATTAAAAGAAGTTGAAAGTGAAGATGGGCTGGCGGCTACAAAGGTATGAAAAAACGTTGAAAGTAAAGAATTGTGTGGTAGAAATAAAAAAGTTTACAATAAGCATGAGATAAATTAAAAAAAAGTATGAGAGAAATTAAAAATTATTTAGATAAGTCAATAAGTGATGAGTTTTTTTTTTTAAATTAAAAAATTAAAAAATTAAAATTAAGATATTAGACCTATCACAAGATTTATAAGTTAAAACTCGTATTTTCTTATAATATAGGGGAAATTATTGGAAACTCCTATTTTGGAGAGTTGTAGTCTATCAAGTCCCATTTTAAAATTAATAAGCGTCCATGTCCTATTTTTTTGGTAATATGATCGGAATGATCCCATTATGTAATTATGGAATGGTTTTTCTGATTAATGTACCTTTTTTTTTTGTGGTTGAAACGTGTGGGTCATAAATAACGTGGACACCCCTACATACACTACTAAACTAAAAAAAAACTATAGTAAATTTTTCCCAAACATTACATACACCCACATCATAAAAAAGCTATAGTAAGCTTTTCCCAAACGTTATATACACCCACATCATAAATGTGCTTTTTCCAAACGTTACATACATCCACATCATAAAAAAACTATAGTAAGTTTTTTTCCAAACGTTGCATACACCCACATCATAAATGTGCTTTTCCCAAACGTTACATACACCCACATCATAAAAAACTATAGTAAGCTTTTCCCAAACGTTACATACACCCACATCATAAATGTGCTTTTTCCAAACGTTACATACATCCACATCATAAAAAAACTATAGTAAGTTTTTTTCCAAACGTTGCATACACCCACATCATAAATGTGCTTTTCCCAAACGTTACATACACCCACATCATAAAAAGGCTATAGTAAGCTTTTTCCAAACGTTACATACACTCACATCCACATGATAAATGTTTTCCCAAACGTTACATACACTCACATCATAAAAAAATTATAGTAAGGTTTTCCTAAACGTTACATACATCCACATCATAAATGGGATTTTTCCAAACGTTACATACACCCATATCATAAAAAAGTTATAGTAAGCTTTTCCCAAACGTTACATACGCCCACGTCATAAATGTGGGTTTTAGTAAGCTTTTCCCAAACGTTACATACACTCACATTATAAAAAAGCTATAATAAGCTTTTCTCAAACGTTGCATACACCTACATCATTCAAACATAATATCACCAAACCCAAAACAGTAAGTTCATGGGCAAAACTGTCCACCCCCAAATAATGGAACCTTTGAATGTATAAAATTAAATATGAGACTGATTAGATTATAATCTTACCTTTTAAAATTTATGGGTCAATTCCCCCAATAATATATAGATCGATAATTTTCAGCAGAGTTGTTATAGCTTTTGCTCAAAGTCAATTGTTCCCATTTGAGTTGTTATAGCTTTTGGTCATTTGTTCCCACTTGTTTTCAGGACGGATCTAATATTTGAGTTTTTAAGGGCAAAAATATATATAATTTTTTATCAAAAAAATTATTATAAAATTTTAAATTTTGATAAACAAGCACAAAAAAAATAAATAATATTACTACAAACTGGACATTCTTTGTTAATATAATTGAGAACAAAAATATAATTAGACATATTTCTTATCTGTATTAACCTAATAAAATATTAACTATTATTATATTTCCATCTAGTAAAGTTAATTATTTGAAAATATTGTAATCATCACTTTTTATAATATATACATATAAAAACATTTATGACAAATTCGATATCAAAACCTTAATTAATATCTTTCTTAACAAATATGATCAAGTAATTTGCTACAAAATTATCTTTCATTTTATTACACAGTTTTGTCTTGAAAAAAAATTATAATTGAAAATGTATGTTTTTATAAGTATTATGATAATCCGTTTCAACAAGTGGTTTTAAATTTTATTAATTTATATTAAGAATGTCATGTTGAAATAGACAATATTTCTATTTCTAGCGAATGAATAAACAAGAATAAATGTAAAATAAGATACATAAGCAAATTAAAGTATGATTTATAAAAGAAAGAAGAAAGAAAAACATAAATGATATATAAACAGAAAATAAGAATAATAACAAATAGAAACAAATAAAACAATACATGTAATTTTAAATGATATAGAAATATAACGAATAAAATATATCAACATTTAATAAAATTTAATTTAAAAATTATTTTTAAAATTTTATAATGTAAATAATTTAGAGGGTACAAATTACTAAAATTTTAAAAATACAAAATATTTTAAATTAAAATTATTTTATTAATTAATAATATATATATATATATATATAATTTTTTTAAATTTTAATAGTTTGACTGCTCCGTCCTGGCCACACCTCTTAAAATGTGCTAGTGTTGTGGGTGAGTCCAACGGAACCGGAGAGAGGGCACAACACTGATAGGAAAATTACTATTGAAATATATTTTTCAAAAATAATTATGGATGGAAAAATTTATAAATTTAATAATTAAAATTTATAAAATTATTTTCCAATCAATACGAGTCTGTTCGGTAATCATTTCGTTTTCTATTCTCATTTTATATTTACAAAAATTTTAAAAATTATTATAAAAATTTATTTGATAATTTTTAAGTTTATAAATGGTTATCTCAATTTACAAATTTGAGAAAAAAACGTAAACTCACAAAATGAGTTTACGTTTGTTTTTAAACAGAAATTTGAAAATTTGATTAACAATTTTTTTTTTCAATTGATTTTTTTAAAATAATTTTTTTTTTCAATTATAATGTGGATGATCTCATTGTCATAAAATAATAAAAAAATCAATATAAATATTTTAGACATGAATAAATATATTTTTAAAAATTTTCAAATATTTTTTTTAAACTAAACAAATTTATAATTTATATTATTTAAAAAATAAATAAAAATTAATTTATAAATTTTTTATAAACATAAATCAAAATGTAAATGCTTGCATATACACTGACAAGCTGTTTCCCTTCAAAGGTTCAATTTCCAACTCAATCTATTAATATAAAAAAAAAAAAAAAATTTATTAGATGATTGACTTATTTGACAATGTAATTATGAAAGTATAGGCCACTAACACAAAACCGTTAACTTTTCATCAATCACCGAAGTGGTAATGCATCACTTGATGATGCCCACGAGGAGTGGAATAATTTTTATTTACCCGTGCAGACTGCAGTTGATATCACTGTCACGTCACGGGACAATAGATTTGGTTTTTGCATCAAAAAAGACGATAGATTTGGTTTGGCGAATAGGGTTGAGTTGGAGTTGCGTTACTAGTTGTATGTGGGGTCCACTTTTACTTGGGAAGTGGCTGGGGTAAACCACGGCCCTAAAGTGTAAGGTAGGGTTCTGTGGTGTAGTATATGTAGAAGACACGTCTCAAGTTTCTGGATTGTTTTGGACCAAGTGTTTCTCATTTCATTCAGACCAAGTGTTTTCCTCCAATAATGGTAAAAGGCCTTGTACAGCTGGTTATAATCGTATTTTTATTATTATTTAATTACATTAATGAGTTGCATTCATGTTATTCATAAACAATTCTCTACGTAATATATATATTTTTTTGTTTGTTTGTTTTATACTAGAATAATAATCCTGACTTTTACAAGAAAAAAACAAAACTAAAAAACATGAAAAAAAAAAGGACCGGATTTCTTCGTCCGGGCGGGTCCACCATGGGCCCATAAAAAAATACATCCACTCAATAATCGTAAATTATTAAATTTATTATATTTATCACAAAAAAAAATAAAAAATCAATTTTGAAAAATACAGTTACTGTTTATTTTTTAAAAGATAAAACGTAATAAATTAAATAAATTATGATTATCAAATCGACTTATTTTTTTATGTAAATAATACACATACATGAAGGGTGTGTTTGATTGGACGGACTGGATAAGGGGGATTAGAATTCATCGGACTTGAGTCCTGGGACTGTGAATCCCTTGAACTATTTGGTTGGATTGGATATGTATCCCGTGTTTATTTTTTCATGAAATTAGATATCTGGAAAGAACTATTTTTCGTGAATCTAACGTTTGGTTGAACGGACTGGATAGAATAAATGAACAAAAGACTATTTTATCCTTTTTCAATTATTTACTAAGTAATAGCAATATTAAACATATCTTAATATTTCAATTATTTTTAGCTAGATTAAATAAAAATTTATTTTATTTTATTTTTTACACAATTAAATAAATTTATTTTTTAAAATAAAATAAATAAAATATCAATAAAAATATTTTTTTTTTTAATTAAAATTTTAAATAAATTTGTTTTTAAAAATAATAATAATTAAACAATGAAATTAAATAAAACATCTATTAACATTTAAATAATGAAATTAAATATAATATGAACAAAATTTTAAAATAAAACATCAATAAAATATCTAAAAATTTATTTTAAAAAATTAAATAAATAAAACATCAATAAAAAGTTAAATAAAATTATTTTATTTTTAAATTGAGACATTTAAATTTTATTGAATTTTACTAAATATAATACATAATTAAATAGTAGAGGGTCAAAATAGTTATTTTACCACCTAATCCCAACAGTAAATAATCCCCCCAAAACTGTCTCACCCCCCCGGGATAGTATAATCCCCCATATGGGGGATAAGGAGTCCGGCCGGACTCCATGTCCAGCAGACTAAAAAAAAACAAACGATGGACTACTCACTCCTTCAGATAAGCAATTCGAGTGGTGAATAGTCCCTCTCCTAATCCCCCCAATCAAACAC
This sequence comes from Camellia sinensis, assembly GCF_055761805.1. NCBI lineage: Eukaryota > Viridiplantae > Streptophyta > Magnoliopsida > Ericales > Theaceae > Camellia > Camellia sinensis. The sequence goes on from NC_138961.1 coordinate 218,532,166, forward strand.
ACCAAAAGAGTCTTATACATTTGAGCGGTTCAAAAAATTGAAACGAAAATTGTATTGGGTACCATGAGCCTGAACAACACCCTCCAAATCTTGAATCGGAGGGGAGGCCACCACGACCCTATTTTAATAATATGAATTATTTATTTTACAAGAATGTTTGTTTATAGAGTATTTCTATTCGGGCCCAAAAATTTGACCGTAAAGAAAGGGTAAAAAGAGTTCTATCGAGGAGTGAAATAAAACATAAAATCGTAAGCTCTCAAGCGGTGAGAGAAGCCTGGGGCTCTCACCACGTGCCTATTAAAGAATGAGTCGGCGAGTCATATACAGTAGCATATATATCATTTTCCTTGTTGATATTAGCCACACACAAATTTAAAAAAAAAAAAAAAGATCGATTTAATAATTTAATTTATTCATGTTTGTTACTAAGATATCGTTTGGCAAGTGCCTTTTTTAGCTAAAAAATTAAAAAAAAAGTTACTAAAAAACTAAAAAGCCAACAACCCATATCAAAAAGTCAAAGATTTCATTTTCTCTCTACTTTCTACACATCTTTTCGTAAAAAGTCAAAAAATCATCCCAAACATACTAGTTTTTACATTTTAGCTAAAAGGCCAAAAAGTTTCAAAAAAAGCATGTTCCCAAACGAGGCCTAAAAAAAAATAGATTGTCCATTTTTAAAACTACAGTTGCCGTTTATTTTTTTGAAAACAAAATGCAATAAATTAAATGAATTATGATTATCAAATCGATTTAATTTTTTATATAGATAATATATATTGTACGGGGAGGAAATATCCGTCGCTCTCCGTACTCCTTGCGTCCAAGCTCCGTTTCTATTCGATTGATCTGCAAACACAACGGCGGTGAGCTACCCGGTGGTGTGTTTCCGGAAAACCCCTCCGACGGTCAAGTTAGCACACTCAGAGAGAGAGAGAGAGATAGGAGAGCTCTATGAATGTTAAGTTTCTCTCACCAATTAATCTTCCATCCTCAGTATGGGGGCGCAGTCACGCTCATATACCTTCTGCGCGTGCCTCTGCGTTCATTCACCTTTTGACGCGTGGACCTGCTCTCCTATCCCACTTTCCCACGTGTCAGCGTAAATACAGCTAAACACCACTTAACCGAATCGCCAAACAGCGTTGGCGCGAACGGATAGCCCAGCGCCACCCCCTCTTCCTACGACCACACTACTTCTGAGACATGCAATGCTCTGAACCGAGCTCTGTCATGACCGAGCTTGGCCGCCCTCTGTTATGACTAAGCTCCGTTATGACATGCATTACTTCCACTGCGGCTCAATCGCCATCCGCTATGACCGAGCTCTTGCTCGGTTGGATTGGTCTGCGGAGGATCTGACCCACCTAACTCAGCGAGCAAATAAAGTGAACCGGGCCCGTAGTCTGAAATTACCCCAGCCAAATTGGACCTGGGCCTCGACCGAGTGCACTACCACCAGATTAGCCCAACGAAGCTCGGCCCAAACTAGTTTAGCCCAATTTGCTCAGCCAATACCACGGTCCAATGGCAGATTATAAAATCTCCCTCTCATATATAAAGGGCCATACAAATTTGAACAATTTGAAAAATTAAAACAAACCTTGTATTAAACACATGAGCGTGAACAGTCCCCTCCAAATCTTGAATCGGAGGGGAAGGCTGGCCCACTACTGTCATATTTTAATAATATGAATTACTCCCTCCGTTCCAAAATATTGGTCCTTTTTGGGAAATTCAACTTTTTTGGGTAGTACACTTATTGGATTTGAAAAAAGTTGATTTTCTAAAATTACTCTTTCGATAGTACATTTTTTAGGAATATCAATGTTATAATTATATTTTTTAAATTGTTTATTAATTTAAAAGAAGGACAAAATAGAAAATTTACATTATTTTGTACTTGATTTATAAAGAGGGACTAATATTTTGGGACAATAAAAAATGAAATAAGGGACTAATATTTTGGGACGAAGAGAGTATTTATTTTGTAAGGGAAAAATGGTCTTCGAACCCAAGCAAAAATCAAACATATAAGTTTGGCATGGATCATCATTGGTAAACGCCGATAATTATAATTCAAGCTTTCATTAATAATGTTTTAAGATATTTGCAGCGTATGACGACCATCTCTGAAAAAGAAATGATAGAGAAATTACAAAATACATTTTGGTGAATACACAATCAGATGTTCTGAACTCAATACTCAAGAAAGAGGTCTGTAATAGGCAAAAACTCCATAAAATGTCTGAGCAAAAGTAATCACCAACAAGACCGCAGCAGCAACAAAGGATAAGATAGCCCAGGGATTGTGGAAGTAATTATGTTTCAAGCTGGCACGCCAAGCGTTCCACCTGTGATTGTAATACCGGTTCACCTGCTCCGACAACCGTGAAAGATAACTTCCATTGGCGTCGAAAACCACCTCGTCCGTAAGGCGGTTGAAGAGGTCCACTACTTCACCATCAGTGCCGAGCCAGTGCTCGATTATGCCGTGGTAATGGAGGTAAGCCACATCCGCCGGCGAGTTAAACAAATTGTCCATGAATATCACATACGAAGTTATGTCGTTGCTGCAATCTAGATGGCACTGCTCCAGCGCAATGAGGTTGAGCAAGAGCGATTTGGTACCGTCATGGATCAACAGCCGAGGAATGCTCAGAGTCCCATCCTTGAATTTTATGTCCCAAATCCGGTCGGTTTTCCTCTTCTCGAATTTAATCCCTGCTTCTCTCAGTTCAGTCACGCAGTGGACCAATTGTTGCTGGCGCTTGTCGGCGACGACCCTGTTTGTCTGCGACGACCACCGCTTGATCCACATTTTCGGTACGGGTTTAGGCCCGATACGCATGAGGCTTCGCCGGAAAACATCGAGGATGTGAAGGCCGCCTTGGTCTGCAAATGGATCGAAGTTTGCATATCCGAGTGATAATGGTGATGACGCCAATGATTCATCGGTTGGCATTAGCGGATCGAAGAATTGGATTGCTAGCTTGGCTACCAGTCCTCTCTGGTCAGGATTGCCGTTCTCGAGCCCTAACAGACGATCCAGTATGAAGAGGGGAATCTGGTTTTCGAGCATTATCATATCCCTCTGAAGCGAATGCATCGAGGCACGCATCGCGAAGATCGGATCCTTCCGGGAGTAGCCGAGCTTCTTGAAGCCCTCAATAGCCCCTCGGAACAGCTCCAGTATGAAGCAACCATCGAGCACCATCATTTCCACGAATTCATTGCTGCTGAGAGTAACTGTGCCTTCGTAACAAGCACGGGCCTCGTCTTCAAGCCCTTTAATTGAGTGCAGATATAGATTAATGTCATGTTGGGTACGCTTGAGGACACGGTGAAGGGCGCGCCACTTGTGGCGGTCCATGGAGCGGAGGTGTCTCTGACCGTGGTGGTAAGGCCCCAAGGAGACGGTTCGGGGGATGTAGGCTTTGTCCTCTTTTTCTCGCAGGCACTGAGGGACTCTGTAGATGCACATCTTTGCCCAGACAGCTGTTTCGTTTTCTTGGCGGGCTTGGTCGAGTTTTTCTTTGATGTTGATCACCCACGCCGAATGGTCTGGTGGTTTGTTGGCCTCCTCTTCAAAATTCTGACGAGTTTCAAGCTGAATCCCACTTTGTTGCTGGTGGTTTTCTGGGTATTCAATTGATGGGGTTGTAGTAGTACCAGTAGGAGTTGAACTTTGTTGGATTCTGGCTCTTACAGTTTCCTTGAGTTTGAGGGTGATGAGGTACCAACTCACAAGTTCTTTCTTGAAAATTTTATCTACCATTTTTTTGGGGGAGTGCTGTTTTGCTGGTGGCTGGACTTGCCTTCAACTTGATTCCAACAAAGCAGCGTAAATACTACTAATTGAAATTCTTATTCCTAACCCCAAGCTTACTCTTCCGAGCAATTATTCACTGCAAACTGTAAAGGATGAATAGTCCAAATTAATTTGTAACATTGCCCCCAAATCCATAGAATAATTTTTCTATGCTCTTAAGGTAATGCGCAAAATGCGCTAGCAATGATGTAAGCAACAAAATAAGGGAATCTCTCGACAACGCTGTGTGGAGCTGTGGGTCCACCACGGTTTAGATGAATTATTCCTATAAAAAAAAATTAAATTAATCCGATACATATAATTATTTTATCATATTTATTTAAAGGTTCACCACTGTTTTAGATGAATTATTCCTAAAAAAAAAAATTAAATTAATTCGATATATATAATTATTTTATCATTTCTTTTTTTTAAATGAACGATAATAATAATTCTAAAAATAAATCATACAATTTTCTAACAATACGCTCTATTTTTTCTCCATTCTATTTAAATACCCATTTCTATCATTTTTATAAAATTTAAAATATTCTTCCATTTAAGTGATTTGGAAAGACAGGAGGAGAAGAGAGAAATAAATGTTTTCTAAACGTTGAAGGGGCCCTGAAGCCTACCTAAATTGTCGAATGATTTGTACTGTTTCCGAAATAGGGAAAAGATATGAGGAGCTCATTAGAGCATGTGTTTTTTGAAGAAGAACTCTCTATTTATATTAGAGTTGCTCATCCCTCAACCAACAAACATGCATAAATGTTAAAGCACTTGAAAGCGTACAAAAAGACCAGCTAATTTGTTTCTGTAATGTTTAAGCACAGCCAATTTGTTTCTGTAATGTTTACAGAAAGACCAATTAGTGAAGTTTGCAAGGCCCAATTAGCTGTATATATCTATAAGAGTCTTGTATTCACTTATATTTATTCATTAAAATATACAGAGTTATATTCTCTATTTCTCTCTCTCTCTATTGTCATAATATCAGAGCCTATGGTTTCCTCCTAGCCTCATTTTCTTCTTCACGTTTCTGTCTCTCCGGTAAACTGATTCATTCTCACGTTTGTTTCTGCGTATCTAGTCCTTCTCTATTGCAACGATTGGACTATACCAGACTCTTCATCTCTTCAAGACAAATCCAACGTCATCAGAATCATCTTTATCGAAGCCGCCATGCGCAGCCCTAAGTTTGGCCACGCGCTGTGTCGCTTCCAAACACGACCAACGCGCCTCTTGCTCCCGCTTATGTCCGCAACTGACACAAGTGTCACGACTTAAATTTGTCCCTATAGGTTTAGCGTCGTAACCAGTCAGTAATTCTAAGATTACCGAAGGCCTCTTAACATATTAGTAAAATAAGAGGTTAGCAAAAACAAATATTAAAAATATAATCGTCCAATGAGTTGTGTTGACTTATATGGGACATATTTTTTTAATCATTTACATACATATATCAAAACATCATCAATCTTACGCTAACCATATACAAATACCACAAAAAAGGACTTAGCCCTGTATACAGAATAAACAAAAAACAAGAAGAGCTTAAGACTTAATCACAAAATATCTTTCTAGGAACCTCCTCATGAGGCACTAAGGTTGGCTGACAAAACATAAGTCTAGACAGGTGCAATTAGGCTTGGTCTTGCATTTGCTCACCTACATATATATATATATATATATATATAAACAGTGAGCTAAAACCTAATGAATAACATTAAGGAAAAAAAGGTTAGTGAACAAATTCTAAACATTTTATAATCATAGAACAAATCATAATATAATCATTCTCATATTTGAACATAATAATGGTACATTCAATAGAACACAACATATCGACATCCAACTAGAGTAATCGGTCCCGGACACCGATTATCAAACATAACACCACTTTGTCAAGTGGTTAGCGAGATCTCGTAATCACATATATGTCATGGACTGACATTAACATGTTGTCCTCCATGACTTGAGACTATCTTTGAATGCCATAGTAGATTCAAAATAGGACATTTATTCACTTTTACAAAATAACATTTCAGAAATCATAACTTATCGTATAACATTTCGAACATAATTTATATGAACATGTCTTTACAATAACGTTACTCATAATGGGTTTTCAGAAACGGCTAATCGGTCACCAAATCTTGATCTACAATCACAAATGTACATAACACAAAACATGTCTTATCATTCCACATTCATATAGACAACATGGTTTAACTTTCCTTACATTAGCTTCTTATTCTCTCATATCACATTGCTTGTACACATTGACACACTCTCTGTAATCTCTTAACTTATTACATTTCTTTTTAGGTGTGTTTCTAATTCCTATTCTCATTGTTATAGCTTAATCAAAGTTCAAGAATGCCTAGGATGCAATCATACTCTTTGAAAACACTTAGCAAAATTTTAGAAATAGGGCAGTTCGCTCGAGTAATGTAACACTCCAAAAATGCAAATTATAATTAACTGAATTATCCATGTGTTAATTGCGGATTATATGATTTAATTTGTGTATATTTGTCCAAATTGAAAAATTATTTGTTAAGAATACAACTTTGGAATTGAAATTGATGACATAAATGGGTTCATAAATCAAAATTGAGTACATGGATCACTACAAGAAAATACACATTTGGCGACTAAATTTTTAGTCGCCAAAAGTGATTTTTTAGTCGCCAAAAGTCGGATTTTGGGTTTTCCCAACTAAATTTTTTAGTCGCCATGTTTGTCGCTGGAAAACTGTCGCAGAAGGTATGGGCGACTAACCCACTTTTAGTCGCCAAAAACAAACTCTGTAGCGACTAAAATTTTCGTCGCCAAAGCTCATTTATATTTTTTAAAAAAATTTGAACCTATGCTGCTCGCAGGTTTCGAACCTAAGACATCCCACCACTACATTCCAAACCTTTTGCCAAACACTCCCTCCACTATGCCACAACATCATCACATTAATATATATGCAATATATATTATTTATATATATATTAACCGCTATTAATACAAAATAATATTTATAAATATAATTTTTTTAATTCAAATATAATTTATGTAAAAAATAAATTATTTACTAAAAAAAAATTTAGCCCACTTTTGGCGACTAAAACCATTATTTAGTCGCCAATTTTATTATTTTGGGCTACTAATTATTTTTTTGTCGCTAAAAAAAGAAGTTCCAATTAAAAATTTGTAGTTTTGGCGACGAAACCTATTTTTTGTCGCCAAAAAACGTCCCCCTTTGGCTACTAAACTAAATTTTAGTCGCCAATACTCAGTTTTTAGCTACTAATTTTTTTTTTGTAGCCAAAAAGCTTCACTTTCAGCGACCAATCTGTTTTTAGTCGGCAAAACACCTACAATCGGCGACCAATCTGCTTTTTAGTCTCCAAAACCATCACTTTTGGCTACTAAATTATTTTAGTCGCCAAAAACCGTCACTTTTGGCTACTAAACAACCTTTAGTCACTAAAACCCCTACATTCGGCGACTAAACTGCCTTTTAGTCGCTAAAACCATTGTATTCGGCGACTAAAGTCTTTTAGTCGGCAAAAGTGTTCAATTTTGGCGACTAATTCCATTTTAGTCGCCATTTCTACTACTTTCAGCGACGAAAAATGAAATTTTGGTCGCCAAAAACGCTTTTTCTTGTAGTGGATATGTTAATTGGAATTTTTAGAGTTATCTGGGAAGTTTAATTAAAAATTGATTCCGTCTGATTCGCTAATTTTAATAGGTTGGAATTAAATAATGGAATAGGAATTAGAGCTTAATACACATTAGTATAATTTAATTTAGTGTAATTAAGATTTTAAGATGTTGAGACTAATTTACTTTGAGTCAAATTAATCTTAATTAATCTCTTAGCCTTAGGTAATTTTACTTAATTTATTAATCTATTTAATTTGAGCCTAGTGTCTTTCATACTCATCAAATGAATTTAGATGAGAGAGCTAGTGGGTCTTATTGGATGGCTTCACACTATACACGTAGAGAGAGAGGAAGATAGACTTGAGAGTGTAAACTCAACCCAAGAAGAAAGAAGAAAAGAAAGTGAAGTGAAGAAACCATTGCTACTACACTCTACCCCTCACAATTCACTCCCTTTTGGTAAGGATTCTCCTCCCTAATCTAATGAATTAGAATGTAGTTGAAGAATTAATCCCTTAAGTTAAAGAATTTCAGATTAGGCAAGAAAATATGAACTTATTTGAAGTGGGTTCATGTAATGAAAAGCTTGTTACATGCATGAGTTCATATGTGAAGAATGAGTGTTTTAGCTCCCAAATTCTATATGCATGGCATGATTTTTATGGAAATTTGTTTTTATCCATTTGAATTCTTGCATAGGTCTTCAATTCAGAGGGAATTCCATGGAAGCTTGAGTTTTAGAGGTCACACTTGCATGTTTTATACATTTACATACATGTACATAATAAAGTGAGGGTTTGATTTCTTCATGGCAATTTGAGGTTGTTTTAAACTCATGATTTTTGTTTGAACTTGGAAATTGTGAATTCAAAGTGTTTTTGAAGGAGTTTCGGGCCTTGAAATTGAAGTTGAATTGCGAAATTTATATGTTTATGAGTTTCTGATTCAGTAATTTAAACATGACTGAATAATTGTAATTTAATCTGTATGAGCCTAATTTAAGTTTAATTGTGTAATTAGTGAACTTAATAAGAGTTGGTATATGATTAGATTATTTATATTTAATTAGTTTGGTTAATACAAGACTAAACATGTTTTAATTAGAGGTTAAAGAAAATTAATAATCTAATTAATTCTTAATTCTAGCCATCCATATTTAAACGCTTAAGTGAACTAAATATGTTTAAGATGATTATGTATCATACTATGCATATTTGTGATTGTAGGTCACGAGTCAAGGACTGCTTGACCAACCGTTCTGGAAGCCCACTGTAAGTAACATTTCTGTAAAGATATGTTGATATGAACTATGTTTCAACTGTTATGCAATAAGTTATAATTTCTGAAATGTTATTTTAATTATGTGAACGAATGTTCTATTTGAGAATCTATTATAGCATCCATAGATAGTCCCAAATCATGGGGGACGGCATGTAAATGCGGGTCCATGACACATATGTGATATGAGATCTCGTTAGCCATATCATTGTGGTGATATGTGTTTAATTGGTATTCGGAACCGATTACTCTAGTCGGAAGATGATATGTGATATGTTCTATGAGATGTATCATTATGTTATGTTATGATATGAGACTGATATGAATGATTGTGTTATGATTTGTTTTATGGATATGATATATTTGGGATTCGTTCACTAACCCCTTTACGTTAATGTTATTCACTGGGTTTTAGCTCACTGTTTTTATATATATGTATAGGTGAGCATTCTTGAGGGCAAGCCTAGAAGGGGTCTTTAGTTGAGCCACCGTTTTGAAGCCTACCGAGTTGTTTTGTGTGCCTCTGAGTTGGGGCTAGGCCTAAAAGGCCGTTGTCAGGCTTTTGACCGTAAAGTACACTTTTGTTATGTGCCTATGTTATGTACAAGATGTTATGTTATAAGTTATGTACTGAATGTGAGTAAATTAACGTTTTTGCATGTAAATATTTGTTCATATAGATGCACAGCTTATTGGACTATTGGTGTTTTTGTATATTGCTTCCGCTAGCCCCAATTGTTTTTTATTGTACAGGAAGGCCTTTGGTAATCTCGAATTACTGGTCGGTTACGACGCCAAACTTATAGGGGCGGGTTTGAGTCACGACAAGTAAAGCTTTGGTCGCTCGAGTGAACCCCTTGGTTTACAAAAGTACTAGACGTTGAAAATCTAGGCTCAAGCCAACTTTTGGTTGCTTAAGCCATGTACCTTGAAAATCTGAGTTCGCTCGAGCGAATCTTTCGTCGCTCGAGCCAACTGCCTTGACTGCAAAAGTTCTAAGAGTTCGCAAAGTGTGCTCAAGCGCACATTTGGTCGCTCGAGCGGTGAGACAGAATTCTGAAATTTTCAAATTTGCATTTAAAGTTCAAAACTCAATTTCAATGCATCAAAGCTTATTCGTTTGGGCCAAAACTTGAGAAAACATTTAGAAACTTGTATAACATCATGAATTAAAGGTCATTTCGCAAAATTAAAGTCCAAAAACATGTCAATTCTTCAAAACCAAACTTTAAAACACATATATGTAATGATCATGAAATCCAAACTTCCAAAACATGGACAATGAAATGTCTAAGTAAGAAATCAAGGTGAGCTCTCCATTCTTAGCACATATAAACACTTGCATGTGTGAATTCTTAGAAAATAAACTCAAAACTTGCATGCATGTGGGAATCTTTTCCCAAATTCTTTGTTAAACTTCAAAAACATAGAAATCACTTTCAAAACTTCATGACTCGTGCATGCATGTAACTTATAGCTTCTAATTCCATCTCTAATGACATGAATGATGTTAAAAAATGAGAGTTCATGACAAATCCATGCATGCATGTATGGAATTGACCTTAATTATCATATTATTCACATATTCTATTGAATTCACAAACTTATGACTTAATATCATGAATTAGAGTTCAAACTCTTATCAAAAGTCTACAATTACACTTGTACTAGCCAATTCTTTGAGTTTTACTTCACAAATCTTTAATCTCCTTGAATTTCTTCAAGTTCTTCTTCAATTGCACACTTTATCTCTCTACAAGTGAGCTTTCTCTCTCTCTAAAACTTGATTTTTAGATTTTGTGAGTTCAAAGTGAAGAAAAGATGAGTTTAAATGAGCTTAAGGCTCAATATCTATAGTTGGAGTGGCTTAATACAATAATTAGAACATTAAACCAATTAAAAATAACTTAATTTATCAAACTGAATCAATTTTTAATTAAACTTACCAAAGTGTTCTAAAATATTCCAAATAATTCAATTATGCACCAATTCTGATTTCGAATGCCAAATAAAGCTTTCAATTTTCAGATCACAATAGAATTCCAGACAAATATTTCTACGAGTAACAAACAGAAAGTCAAATAGCATGCAAAACATACAATGAACACATAATTTCTTTTAATCTCTTAATTAACATCCTTAATTATTGATTAAGAGCATATTACGGGTTGGGGTTATTACAACAATCCCTCAGTCACCTGGTCTGACGTCATCGCTGACGTCAGCCCTGGTCTCTAGTGCGCCACACTTCCTGCTTGCTATCTTGCGCCGCGTGCTCCTTTACTAATGTGCACCACGTAGATTCTGACGTCATCCCCTGCTAACGACAGCCTTATTTACTGTTTAGCACTGTTTCTTATTTCGATTGTTTTTTTATCTCTTTTCGACCTTATTTTGATTGTTTTAGACCGATTCCTGATTGTTTTCGACCTTTTGAATGCACTGGTGCACTCAGTTTTACCTAGTTCTACTCTAACACCACCAGACTCTTTGTGAGTCATATTCTGCTCACTCCATGGATCATTCAAACAACTCTTCTTAATATAACGGTTCTTCTAAACCACTAACGACTCATAGTCGGTATCACTCTTCGGCTTACTTTGCCTCAACTGCCACTCATCGCCAGCCACATACTCAACATTCTCCAGGTCGCTCTTCTGCACCTTCACCAATCTACACTCTTCATGATATTGAAGCTATTGTGAAAAAGGTTCTTTCTACTTCTATCTTTACCTCTACCTCTATCTCTATCTCTAGTACACTCTCTATTGCTCTCTCAGCCACTCTAGGTACCTCTTCTTGGTATTTTGATTCAGTTTGTTGCAATCATATGACCTTTGACCCTACACATTTTTCTTTCATTACATCTTTTTCTAATTTACCAATTATTCACACTGTTAATGGCTCTCAAATACATGTTAGTTATATAGGTCATATCTATACTTGTAATATCTCTCCGCCTTATACTTTTCTGATCCCCAACCTTATACTTAATCTTATCTCTATATGTGATCTTGCCCTCACTGTTTTATTTTATCCAACTAGTTGTGTTGTGCAAGATCCGAAGATGGGACAAACTCTTAGGATAGGTCGTAGATATGGTTGTCTGTATGAGCTCATCTATCTGCGCATTCCATTATCTAGTACTTCTCCTATCCAGACTGCTGCTCCTACTATATTAGTTCCCCTCTTACTTTATGGCATTTTCGGTTAGGTCAAACGACCTCTAGTTTCAAGCAGTCAATTGGGTCCTATTCTAATGATAAAGTAGACTGTCTATCTTGTCAACTTGCTAAACAACTTGCTTTACCATTTCATACGAGTACCTCTATGTCTCATGCACCTTTTGATCTCATACATTCTGATGTTTAGAGGCCTTCACCTAATACCACTGTGGAGAGATCTAAATACCTTGTCATATTTGTCGATGATTTCACTTGTTTTACCTAGTTATTTCTTATGAAATCTCTTTCTAAGTTACACCAAATATACTATGATTTTTCACAAATGGTCAAAACTCACTTTTTTTCCACCATCAAAATTTTTCATGCTGATAATGCCCAAGAATATAAAGAAACTCATTTTTTTAGATTCTTTCGTCAAAATGATACACTTTCTCATTATTCTTGTCCTGGCACCTCCCAACAAAATGGTCGTGCTGAGCACAAACATCGCCATATTTTAGACACTATCCATGCTATTTTAATATCTTTTTCTTGTCCTGAACATTTTTTGGTGGAAGCTTCTTTCACAACCGTCTATACTATCAACCGTGTTCCTTCCCTTACCATCAACAATCAAACCCCATATAAGCGTCTGTATGGCATACCTCCTATCTATATTGGTCTTCGTGTGTTTGGATGTGCTTGTTTATTCTTCTTCAACCTCATGAGCATACCGAATTAGAACCTCGCGCTCGTTTGTGTTGTTTCTTGGGGTATGGGATTGAACATAAAGGTTATCCTTGTTGGGACCCTCTTTTTCATCGTCTCTATGTCTCTCGTCATGTAGTATTTTGACACAAGATGTTCTCTTCTCTATCTAAGTTTCATTTGTCCACTTTTACTACTACACCATTTTTTACAGATCTTTCTTTTCTGTTTGATGAACTTAATACAGACCCTACTTCCGACATAATGACTCCAGCCCATCCTGAGGATTATGTAACCTCCTCTTGGTTTCTCAATTCCGTTCACCAAAGTTTACAAACTTTGCCGTGCTTTGTATGGTTTGAAACAAGCTTCTCGTGCCTAGTTTGCCAAGTTTAGTTCTACCAATCGTGACTTTGGCTTCTCCTCTAGTGCCCATGATTCTGCTCTGTTTATACACAAGACAAAGCGTGGTGTTATTATTCTTCTTCTCTATGTGGATGATATGATCATCATTGGGGATGACACAATGGGTATATCTACTCTCAAATAATTTCTCAATCGCTAGTTTAAGATGAAAGATTTGGGTCTACTTAGCTATTTCCTCGGCTTGAAAATTTCTCAAGATCCTTTTGGTTACTTTCTCACATAGGCTAAGAATGCATCTAATCTCTTAGCTCATGCTGGTCTTACTTATTGCAAGACTACGCCTATCCTAGTTGATCATCAGACTCGTCTCACACCTCTTGATGGTCACCTATTATCTGATGCTACTTTATATCGTCAGTTAGTTGGCAGTCTTGTCTATTTCACGGTTACTAGTTCAGACATTGCCTATGTTGTTCACATTGTCAGTCAGTTCATTGTTGCTCCTCGCTCTCCACATTAAGATGCTCTAGTTCACATTTGGCGCTATCTCCAAGGTAGTATGTTTCATGATCTTCACTACTCAGCACACTTTTCTTTACAGCAACACGCCTTTTTTTGAGGATCCAATTGACCGCCGTTCTACTACAAGGTTCTATTTCTTCTTAGGTGACTCTCTCATTGCCTGGCGTAATATAAAGCAAACTTTTATTGCTCATTCTAGTATTGAGGCTGAGTATCGTGTTCTTGCTAACACTACTCAAGAGCTTGTGTGGCTTCGTTGGCTTCTTTCTGATATGTGAATTTCTCATCCTGCTGCTAGTAACCCCTATAGTGACAATTAGAGTACTATTCAGATTGCACATAATAATGTCTTCTATGATCACACCAACATATTGAGATTAATTGTCACTTCATACGACAACATGTTAGTAGTGGCACTGTTCACATTATCTTTGTTACCTCTGTCAATCAGACAGTCGACATCTTCACCAAGGCTCATCCTCTAGGAAACTTTTCTGACTTACTTTCCAAGCTTAAGGTGATATCTACATTACCACATTGAGCTTGAGGGGGTGTTAGCTTTATATATCTATATTACCATATTGTGCATTACCATATTAGCTTCTCATTCTCTTATATGAAAGAGTCTTATATTCACTCATATTCATTCATTGAAATATACAAAGTTATATTCTCTCTCTCTCTCTCTCTCCCTCTCTCTCTCTCTCTCTCTCTCACTCTCATAACAGCTATAATGACCACCTAGTGCTATATTGGATTGAAACTAGCTACTAAATGTAAGTTCAAATGAACCAATAAAGGACCTCAAACAAAAGTTCTTTAGCTCAAGTTCAAATAAAGAGTGTAACATTAACTAGCTCGGCCAACAAATTATCTGAAGCAATTGTAACCTACAGAGCACCAAATGTTTGAGCAGCTACGCTAAATGGTGTATCAGCTCTCTAAGTTTTTGAATTTCTCCACAAATGTCTAGCTAAAATATTCTAGAAGCAAAATACATAATAATAGGGTAAGCAACAACATTGATGTCTCATCAAGTTAGTCTAGTGTGCATTATGAGGTATGAGGTTTTATAGAACCTCATATTTTGGGGAAAATACACTTGAAATCTCACTAATAATAATAACTATACTAGTGAAAGTGCTTTCTAACAATTATCAGAGCTTGCTTCCCCAAGCACAGTTCATGTGAGTGAAAATATATGTACAACAACAATCATTCAAATAAGAATCAAGATCCCATTTCTCCATTGATAACTTTAACCAAGAAGGGAAAAAGGACATGTAACATAATCAATTAAGAGAGAGAGCGATAAGCATACAATTATCGATTACACCTCTCTCTTTAGTTCAAGCATTGCTGATCCCTATTCCTGCATCACCATAAGCCCGGTTAGGTTTGGCGGGGTTTTGGTTGTTCTTGACAGGGTAAGAAGTCTCCATTGCAATTTCGCACTTGCCAATATGGGAGTCAACCACATTACGTTCCGTCCTGACTATGAGACTCAGAATCCTCTCACATGGATTGTTGATGAGATACAATGAAGAGATGAGCTGAATCCTTGTAGATCTGTGAGGATGAACATAGTCGGTACTACCCAACCGAGGTTGCTGGTAGGGGATACTCCGATGATAAAGTTAGCAATTCGAATCAAAGAAAGAAAATGAATAAAATAAGGGTATTAAGGCCTCGTTTGGGGACTAGCCGGTTTAGCAAAAAAATAAAAAAGTTACTTAAAAAATCAAAAAGTCAAAAACCCATACCAAAAAGTCAAAAATTCTCTTTTGTCTTTACTTTTTGCACATCTTTTCGTAAAAAGTCAAAAAATCATCCCAAACATACTAGTTTTTTTTAACTCATATTTTAGTCAAATAGTCAAAAAGTTACTAAATTAACTTGTTCCCAAACGAGGCCCAAGTGTGTTACGTTATGTTGGAGAGATTAGAGAGCCCCACTACCTTCTATATCCTACTTTATTTTTATAGAAATGTAATATTTGTTTGGTAAATATTTATTTAGTGGACTTTCTTGTTAATCTTGGTCTATTCTTAACACTTTTTTGAATTGAACCTATGGCTAAGTTTGGCATAACTCAAAAAAGTTAAAAAGTCAAAAAAATCACTATTCAATTTAAGTCATATCATCTTATTTAAGTTACATCACCTCTCTACCACCTCACATCAAACGCAACACATATTTTATAAAAAGTCAAAAAGTGCACTTATTTAGATAATGCCAAACAACCCCTTAAGTGAGCTGATATTTTTTTTGAGCTCCCACACTGACATATGCCCCAGGGAAAAGGGGTCACTGCTGTGTTCAAAATACAACAGTGACTGTGGTGCCTTTGTTTGAGGTGTATTATGGCCTTATTTTTATAATCCAAACCGTTTATTTTGTACGATTTGTTGAGTACTTCATGCCTACCAAAAATCATATTAATCGAATACCAACAACTATATGATCGATAACCAAAAAAATAAATAATAAGTTTTTCTTTTAAAAAATAACATAAACAATATACGATTCGATTATATAGTTATTGATATCTGATTAATATGATTTTTGATAAGTATGAAGTACTCAACAAACTCTACAATATAAACAGTTTAGATTATAAAAATAAAATTATAATACACGTCAAACGAAAGTACTGTAATCAGTACTGTGCTTTAATCACATCAAGACCCCTGCTCCATGCCGCAGCCAGTCCCCACGAGTTCCTCACAATCCAGTAATCCATGCCGTTTGCTGTGCCGTATCCAATCACAACAATAGCATGGTCCACTACCGTCCCGCACTTACTGGTGAATATGCCCTGAGGAGATTTAAAAAAAAAAAAAAAAACAACAAACAAAAAAAATTACCTAAGTTAAGGAACCACAGCACAATTATTTCACTTTTTTTTTTTATATTAATTTTATTATCCAGACTTGCCCAAAAACTAGGAATGGCAACGGGGCGGGGCGGGGCCGGGGACCACCCTCCCCGTCCCCGATCCCCGATGGCCAAAACTTCCCCGTCCCCGGCCCCGATCCCCGACGGGGAACCTGTCACAGTCCCCATCCCCGTCCCCAACGGGGATCGGGTTTCCCCGACCCCGAAAAGTCCCCGATCCAACTCTGTTTCAACATTCAACACCATCAACAGATAAAAAAAAAAAAAAAAAAGAATAACAGATCATCAAAAAAAAAAAACAGATCTGTTTCAACATTCAAATTTCAACATCATCAACATAGATCAACAAAAAAAATAACAGATCAAAAAAAAAAATTTACAGAACATTAGATCAAAAAAAAAAATTTACAGATCATCAGATCAAAAAAAAAATACAGATCATCAGATCAAAAAAAAAATTTACAGATCATCAGATCAAAAAATCAATAACAAATAAAAAAAAAATAACAGATCTTACAGATCTGAGCTGATGAGGCGCCGGAGGAGGATATCGACGGAGGAGGGCGGCGGTGGAGATCGGTGAAGGAGATCGGCGGTGTGCTACACTCCATTAGATCTGCCGTGGCGACGGAGGAGGAGGCTATAGTGGCCTGGTGGAGGAGGAGGAGGAGGAGGAGGAGGAGGAGGTGGTGGCTTGGAGGAGGCTCCTGCGTCTGTGTGAAGAGAAGAGAAGAGAAGAGAGAGAGTGAGAGAAGAGAAGAGAGTGTGACTGAGAATCTCTCAGTCTGAGATAGAGCTACTGGTGCTTAGTTATTCAACACAGGGATTGAAATATATTTAATATAATATATAAATATAATATAATATATAAATATAATATATATCTATCATATAATATAGATAGAGCGTGTCAGAGTGTAAGTTAACATATATATAATATATATATATATATAAATCGGGAGCTGATCGGGGCGGGGGCGGGGCCGGGGCCGGGGCGGGCCGGGGATGTAATATATATCACCGTCCCCGGCCCGAATGTCACCGGGGATTTATTTTTTAATACTATCCCCGCCCCGCGGGGAGTATTTTTCGGGGAAAAACCGTTCTTATCGGGGACGGGGGTCGGGTCCCCGTCGGGCCGGGTTCAAATTGCCATCCCTACCAAAAACCAATATAAAATGAGTTATACTAAGAATTCCAAACAAATTACTAAATTTTTTTATCAAATCTCTCATATGGGCGTGGAATCTACACACATTTGATTTGTGTGAATCACATACCCATACGAGAGATTTAATAAAAAATTCCATAACATTTTTCATATAAAATTGCCATCTAAAAAATTGTAATTGAGTAGTAAATGCCACTGCATTAAATGATGAAAGTTAGCAACCGCAATTTGACATCGTTAGTGCTACACCAGCTATATTATTTTAATCGAACTAAAAAAAATAAGTTAAATAAATTAATCGTTAGTGCTACACCACCGATATTATTTTAATCGTTAGTGCTGCATTAGCCTTCGTTTAGTTATTTTAATCGAACTAAAATATATATATATATAAAAAAGATAATTAACAATTATTCATCTCACTAAAAAAATCACCACTAATAACACTAATGCATTAAAAAAGTTAAAAAAAAAAAATACAACTCCAAGACCAAAATATCACATCATTAATAACGGGACCCACTGCCACCTAATTAGTGGGAGCACTAATTAGTGCTCCCAAACATTTTTTAAAGATAAAATAAGTTAAATAAATTAATAAAATAAAATATTATATTTAAATTATAATTATTTTATTTTTTAAAAAAAATTAAAAAAATCAAATTAAATAAATTTTTTAGTCTCAAATTAAAAAAATCCCAATTAAAAAATATCCATAATTTCCAATAGTTAACTCACACCAAGACAACACATTAATAACACTGAGAATCAACTTTCATGGTTGATTTGTGAATTTGGGTAGGAAAAGGAAATAGAAGAGAAAAACCAATGAAATAGAAACAATTTTTTTGTATCACATTTATCTTTTCTTTTGATTTTCTTCCATAATCTGAAATTCAAACACAACATAAAATAAAAGAAAAAGAAAAAGAAAGAAAAGGAGAGAGAAATACAATTACTCATTTTTTACAAAGAAAAAAAAAAAGAAAGAAAAGGAGAGAAAAATACAAGTATGGTGTTTGGTTAGTGTTCTCAAACGATGATTCCAAAATTCTGTACAGAACACCTGCGGTTTTCTGTTTTGACAGACGTGTTTTTCTTCTTCTTTTTTTGAAAATTTTGCATGACGAGACGTCCGGCCGGTTGACTTATTTGAAATTTTTCCTATTTTTTCCTTATCTTTTTTATTTGGGGAATTTCGTCAAAACCAGTTCATAATAAAATTTTAATATATTAAGGACAAACACAAAAAAAATTTCTTAAAAAATTCAATAAACATCACTGTTATCAAAATATTAAACTTTAAAATAATATAACTTTTGATGTAAATGTCAGTTTTTAATAAAATTAATATTTTTAGAATTCTCTCATCAAAATTATTAAATAAGATCCATGTTGACTATAAAATTCTTTATAAAAAAAAATTACTACCGTTGAAATTGATGTAAACAGTAACAATAATATGTTACTCTGTTTGACAATTACTCTATTTGACAGTAACATGTTATTCTGTTTAACAATAACATGTTACTCTGTTTGGTAATATTGTTCAAGAAAGAAAATATATATATATATATATATATATTTTTTTTTTTTACTTTATCCTTACTCAATTATATGTTTTCTCCCTATAAAATTAATGAAGAAAAATAAATTAAATTATTATTTTTACCAAATAAAAATCCAATAGAAAGATTTAACCTAAATTTTTCTTTTTATCTTTACCAGTTACTTTTTACCTCCACAAATCCAAGATACAAAACATAGCATTGATTCATTGACAAAAAAAAAAAGTGAACTTTAAAACTGGTGGTGGAAATTTCTATTGCATTTTGTAGATAAAACTTCAATACAAACTGATATGCAAAATAAATAAATAAATAAATAATATATACACATATGCCCGGTACTAGATAGGGGTTCAACTCGGACGGATTGGAAGGTTGTCCAAGCCCAATTTAAGTTGTGATGAGATGTACTCAAGCTTGGCTAAGCCTGAATTGTAACCCGAGATTGTCTGCTCAAGCCCGATCCAAGTTAAATCCGAATTGCCCGAGTTGCCTGAATTGTAAATGAATTTCTTTTTTTTTTTCAGCTACATTATTAAATTATTAAAATTTAACTCTATTTACAATTTTTTTTTATAGAAAATCATTAATATCATAAAAATAAATAATTTATATAATGTAAGAGAGATGTCACTATAGTAATTTTTACAATTTATGAGTAAAAATAAAAAGAAAAAAAAGTAAGATTTTATATTATTTGTATATATAATATATATTCAATATGATTTAATAATATAAATTACTTTAATATCATGTAATGGCTAATAATTTATATGTATATTTAATATTTTTATATATCTATATATGTATAATTCGGATTTCGTGTTGCTCAGATTGTTTGACGTCTTTGTCCAAGTTCGTCCAAATTTAATTCGGACTTCTGAATTTTTACCCAAGGCCATACCAAATTTAAATATTTTGTCCACGTCTTAAAAAAATTTAGGTTGAACTCGGATTGAGTCCGTCCAAATTGCACCCCTAGTACTAGGGCACAAAGAATGAGGGCATTTCAAATATCAGAAGGTAGATTTGGTTTATTTCCGATGTATCAAAAAAAAAAAAAAAAAGGTAGAGTGAGTGTTTGGGAAGTGAATTTTGTTGTAGGTTTTTTTAGTTGTAGGATATTATTGGAAAAAAAAATTTTGTGTTTGAAAAGATAGTTGAATTTTTTTATGAAATGTGATATTTGTGAAAAAAAATGAAATAATTATAAAATTTGATATAATATTTTATTTGGATTGATTTTTTTTAATTTTGTAAAATATTTATCTTGTAGCAAAAAAAATCAAAACAAAAAACCTAAAAATCAAGTTGCCAAACACCGTCAGAGTTGGAAGGCCCCGCCGCCGGTTTGCGATCTGGCGTATGCCTTCCACCGCCGCCACCGTCAGCAACTCCATCGTCCACCAATCAGAAAAAGTGAGCGGTGGACATTTCTTTCTTTGAAACGTGAGGGTCCAATGGGCTTTTTGGTTTGGGATTCAATATCTCACTTTTTAGTATTTTTTTCCTCAAAACCAATGTTTTAAAAACTGGACCGGTGAACGAATCGGAAAAGACATCAGGTGGACGGGTCACCGGTTCAACCGTCGGGTTGAACCGGAATCGAACCGTGACGTAATAAATATATTAAAATTATATTTAAATAAAAATATAAGTAATAAAATTATAAATTAAAAATATTAAAAATATTAAATTATCTTAAATATTTGTCCTAATATTTTTTTTACTGAAAAATATAATAATATATTTTAAAATATTATTAATTTCAATTTTGGAAGATGAAATCAAATATTTAATATTCCCTCCATATGATTTTAATTCAAATAATTTGATTGAAAGGAAAACAAAAATTTTGTAGGGATATCAAAATTTCAATATTCCCTCCAATACATTTGATTGAATCCCACATGGATTTCTTGAGTTTTTTTGAAAGAGTTTTTTTCTTATAAATAGGTGAAAACTTTCACAATAATTTCATCAAACTCTTAATGGGATTCCTCACAAGAGGAGACCCTTGAAAAAGAGTTTCAAATTAAAATTTTCTTATATTCTTATATTTTATATATATATATATATATATATATAATAAGAAAGAAAGAAAAAAAATAAAAAAAAAACAAAGAAAAAATTTTAAAAAAAATAAATTTGAAACCGGTTCGGTTCGATCAACTCGTGACCGGGTCGACCGGTTCACCGGTTTAACAGGTGGGTTCACCGGTTTTTACAGTTGGCCGGTTTAAGGGGGCTGACCGGACTGGAACCCCATTCGGTCACCGGTTCAACCGGTTGAACCGGCCGGTCCGGTCCGGTTTTTAAAACCATGCTCAAAACTATATCGAATAATGGCTCAAGTGTAGAGATTAAGGCCTTGTTTGGGAACGGATTTTTTTGGTAACTTTTTAATTTTTTAGTTAAAATATGATATAAAAAAATTAATATGTTTGAGATGATTTTTTGATTTTTTACGAAAAGATGTGCAAAAAGTAAAGAGAAAAAAAGAATCTTTAACTTTTTGGTATTAGTTGTCGGCTTTTTTATTTTTTTTATAACTTTTTGACTTTTTTGCTAAAAAAATCACTTGCCAAACGAGGCCTAAGACCAGGTTTGGCAACTCTTGAAAAATTTTAAAATTTAGAAAATTAAAAAGTCATCCAAAAAGTTAAAAAGTTATCACTATTCAAAAAAAATTAAAAAAATAATATATGCATATTAATACAAATAAAAAAAAAGCACCAGATTGGTACTGACGTGATGGTAGAGTCACTGATCGGGAGGGAAAAAAAAATTATGGTACTATATTCACTACATTACATGGTAGAGCTAGGCCAGTAGGGGTCACCATGGGTCTCGTTTTGATAATCTGAATCGTGAAATATGTAGAACTCATCTAGTACTAAATGCTTGTAAAAAATCACATCTATCGGATATCACTAAATATATTATCAAATCAGTTTTGTATAAAAATGGATGGTGTTATAATTAGCAATTAACAAAAAAAAACTAACACGATCAAATAGCTATCGATATTTAATCAACGTGATTTTTTACAAGTATATAATACTCAACGAGTTCTACAGATTGCACGATTCCGATTAATAAAATGGGACCCATGGTGGACTCCCATGGGCCGAACAGAACGGACCAATTTATGTCCGAAAAGTAGAGAATCAATCTCCTACACTGCCATCTGCCGCGCTGCCCTTTAGGCTTCCAACCATATGGCCTATTCTATCACTTTATTTCTTATACACTTATTTATACAATTTTTTAATACACATTTTTTCATAAAAAGTTAAAAAGTTAACCCTAACATCTATATTTTTTTTCTCAACTTTTTAGTTCAAAATGACAAAAAGTGCACTTAAAACTAATCATCAAAAATCAGAAATTAAGAGAATATTTTTTTTAGTTTTTAAATAATTAACTTTTTTAAAATTTGTTTAATTTATATTTATGTAATAAATTATAAAAAGAAATTGTATCAAAAAATTTAACATAAACTCTCAAATTAAAATAAGTTATAGTAGCTGTTTTAAGTTGTAACAAACACATCCAATGTCTATAGAATATTATTATACCAAAAAAAAAAATTATATTGATTTTTGAATTAAAATTATGTATAATGGTGGGACAATCTTTGATTCTACAGCAACATTACAAATCCTGATTTTTTATTCATAAATTTATCCAAGATTCATCGTGAATGATTTAAACCCATTTTGGCAACAAAAAAAGAAAAAAAATTTGCTTCTTTTTTTTTTTTTTTTTTTTTTTTTAATCTTTGGTGATTTTATTTTTTCAAAATTACATCAAAATTTTTTACTTTTTCAAGTCTGTCTTATCAAGACAAATCTAAAAAATATATTTTTAAAAAAAAAATTCCAAAAAAAATTACTAAAGACAAAAGTAAATAACAAAAATTACTTATTTTTGTCTTTTCTATTTTTTTTTTTTTTGGATTTTTGAAAACAAATTATAATTTTCCAGTTCATCTTGTCAGGCTGAATCTATAAATCTAATTTAAAAAAAAAAAAAAAAATTATAAAAAAAAATCACTAATGACAAAAATAAGTCCAAAAAAAAACCATTTCCAAAACACTTCGTTTGGGAACAGGCTAATTTAGTAACTTTTTAGCTATTTGGCTAAAAAGGTAGGTAAAAAAAACTTGTATGTTTGGGATGACTTTTTGGCTAATTACGAAAAGATGTGCAAAAAGTAGAGAGAAAAGAGAATCTTTGACTTTTTGGTATGGGTTGTTGGCTTTTTGACTAATTTAGTAACTTTTTGACTAATTGGCTAAAATAGCCTCTTGCCAAACGAGGAGCCTCGTTTGGCAAGTGACTTTTTTAGTCAAAAAGTCACTAAAAAAATCAAAAAGTCAACAACTCATATCAAAAAGTCAAAGATTTCATTTTCTTTCTACTTTTTACATATCTTTTCGTAAAAAGTCAAAAAGTCATTCTAAACATATTAATTTTTTGAGAAATGGCTGATAACTCGACTTTGTTGGCTCGAAATTGGCCCGAATAGCCAAAACGACGTCGTTTTGACCCTCTTTTTTTTTTTCCTTTCTTTCTTTGTGTTCAAATACAGAGGGAGAGAAGAGATGAAGGGAGAGAGAGAGAAAAGAGAAGAGAAAGAGGAGAAGAGGAGAAGGAAGGGAATAATTTGTTCATCTTCATTGGTTCGGTGATCGACGGGGTGGAGGCTTCCATCTTCATTGATATTTGTTCATTAATTTGTTCATCTTCATGGATCTGAAGATGCCCAACTCTTCCATCTTCATTGATTTTTTTTTAGTTGGCTGATGATGATGATGATGTTGATGAAGGTGGTGTTGTTGATGATGATGATGATGCGTTGATGAACATGTTGTTGTTGTCGATTTTTCTTCCCCCCCTCTTCTGTGGATCTGGATCTGAACAAGGCCTTTTCTATACTCCAAAATGATGATGATGATGATGATGAAGGAAAAGGTGTGGAAATTTTGATGAAGGTGTGAATCTGGATCTTCTTCTTTGGAGAAATTTTGGGTTTCTTCTGGTTCTGGTTTTGCCTGATAATCAAAGGTAATTTTTTTTTTTTTTTTTGTTGATGAAGATGGTGGTGATGTTGAAGATGATGATGATGTTGTTGCTGATTTGAATCTGAGGATGAAGGGAACAAAAAAAAAAATGGAGCCAGATCTGATGATGTTGATGAACAAAAAAAAAATCTGAGGATGAATGAAAAAAAATTTGGGCAGATTTAAAAAAAAAAAAAATAGATACCAACAAAGCTTCATTTGGGCAGATTTAGATCAACAAATCTGAGGATCAATAATTTTTTTTTTTTTTTTTTTTTTGTTGATGATGAAACCTAGCAGCGCGAGCTCCTTCCTCTTCTTCTCTTCTTCTTTTTTTTCTTCTTTCTTCTTCATCTTCAGAAAAACGCAAAAAAGAAGAAGAGAGAGGGAAAAAAAAAACACTAAAACGGCGTTGTTTTACTGTCGAGCCAAACTCGGGCCACACTCTCTCGAGCTACCAATCGGGATTGTAATTTTCTTACATCACATTTTAGCCAAAAAACTAAAAAATTACTAAAAAAGCATACTTCCAAACGAGGACCACGACCCATAAGTTGAATCTCAACCATGCATTTTTTATTGAATTAGGTTAGGAATCTTAAATAATTTATCAAATTTTTTACCAAATCTCTCATATGAGTGTGAGACTTACACAAACTCACATGTGTGTGGGTCTCATACCAATGTGAGAAATTTGATAAAAAATAAGTCTCACATTCATATAAGAAATTTGATAAAAAAAATTATAAATTATTTGAAATCATAGAAATTTAGACTTGAAATACTACTTTCATAGTTTTATTATGGAATTATCACAATAAAATTAAGAGCATTGCTATTGAATAAAAAAATTAGATTTAATTTTTAAATTATAAGACAATTAATTAGCATGTTAAGCCTTGGTTTGGTTTTTATGTTAGGATTAAATAAGCACATAAGGACAAAAAAAAAGTCACAAAATCACAAAATGACAAAACACTTGATTTATGATGTAAAATTACCAAACTAACCCATATACAAACAAAAAGTTAAAAAAGTATCATTTCCAAGTTGAGGGTAATTTTGCTATTTCAATACAAAAAAGTCAAAAAAGCCAAACCCAAAAATCAAACAAACAAAAAAATCCTAGGCTAAAAAGTTAAAAAAAATTAAAAAGTCAATATTGCCAAACGACCTAACACTCTTTCTCATAATTTTTTTTAATCACCAACTAATTATATTATTTATATATTATTAAAAGTATAAAATGAATCTAAAAGTAGACTCATAATTTTAAAATTAAAAATTCAATCAATCGAATTTTAAAATATACCATGTGTTATATACCAATTAATATAAATTTATGTATGGAACTGCTGGGTAGCTTGAAATGAGCTACCCTGAATGGCTTGAAATGTTTGTTTTCCATGAGATTCACGCGCTTGTTAAATAATAAAAAAAAAAAAAAAACAAACAAACAAAAGAGAGAGAAGAGGACAAAGAGAGAGAGAGAGAGAGGAAAACCAATGTTGAGACTTTGAAGGGTAGTCATGCAATTTTGAAGCTGAATTTTTCCTTTCACCTCAATTCTCAGCAACCAAACAAAACAAACACCATGAATGAGAGGAATAGGATTTCCCAAAGAGGAGAAAGAATGATGTCAAACTTTGGGTCTGAGAAACTTAAAAAAAAAAAAAAAACCAAAAAAAAAAAAACTGAGATCTTCTTCCTCTTCTTCAGTTCGACCGCCGCGAGCCCCTTTCTTTCTCTCTCTCTCTCTCTCTCTTGCTATCTTGACCTCGCCACCATTTTCTGCCAACATTCCACAGCCACCGCCACCATCGTAAGACTCTTCTCTCTCGATTTCTCTTCGCCGGTGCAAACCATAGATGTAGGGTTTGCGTTTGAAAACCTGATCAATCATCCATTCAATTCCAATTTGTAAGTATAATAGAGTCAATGAACTTGTTGAAGAAACAAAGTGTTTTGTTTGCTTGAATGGGTTTCAAGAAGATGGGACTCTGAGATCACACAACAATTGGTGAAAGTGAACGAATTTGATATGGGTATTATACCAAAGAAAGAAGAAAGTTGAGGTGAATCAAAGCTTGATGCCATCAATGTGAGTTGCCTTAGTGCCTCGCTCTCTTCTTCGCGCCTCATTCTCTTTCTCTCTTTAATTTTTTTTTTTTTAGTTTCGTCTCAAAACTATGTCGTTTTGAGGATATGATAGGCACCACGCGCGTGAGTCCAAACATTCGAGCCATACGAACCAAATGTTTCAACAATGATACAGACCACTAAATTTCTACCACTAACACCACCATTAATGATGTGACAAGTAAAAAAAATAATAAAAACAAAAACTAAGATACAAAACACATGTGACAGTGAGTGGGACCTACTGCCACATCCTTAGTGCAATCACTAATTAGTGGTCTGCATCATTTTTCTATAGGAATTAGCTACATTTTGAGTATCAAATTGGAAAGATTGTTGATTTGACTGACATTGATATAAACAATTCATCTTATACATGGTTTGTTGTGCAGAATATTTATGGAGGTTTTTTTTTTTTTTTTAAGATCATTGAATATGATTAATTCTATAATCTCAGTATATTTGTCTGAAAAAAACAATAAATATAATTTTGTATAGGCCATTTCCCAATCAGATAATTATTGTTGCATGATCAACTTAATTTTTAACCTACAGCCCAAATTGATTTTTGAATCAATAATCTTCTAAGTGGGTATCCAAGGTGATTCCACTATATATGTAAAAATATATTCAAAATTCAAAATTTGTAAATGAAATTCAAATAAATTTTCAAATACACAACATTACTAATTTTTACATGGATTTTGTTTATATGATTTGAAATGAACTAGTCTAATTTTTTTCATCAAACTTTCATTAAATCTTTTTAAAAATTTTCTTCTCATCTTAAACTTTCTTTTTCATCAAGTTTGATAATAATAATAATAATAATAATAATAATAATAATAAATCATCTCAATTGCTTCATCAGTTTAAATTTTCATCAAATTCAAACTTGATGAATGAACCGATAAATTCTCAAAAAAGAAAAATATGACTCTCTCGATTTGATAAAATGATTTAAAATATTTTTTGAACACTTTTTCGTCAAATTTATAGTAATGTAACGAAAATACTATCTGTCTTATTATTTTTTTTAAAAAAAATTCTAAGTCCCTTTTTTTACTATACAATTTTATAAATTAGAAAATTTGGGTCAAAATGTTTTTTCACTAAAAACGAAACTAAACCAAAATTTATTTATTAAAAGACTAAATAATTAAATTGTTTTCATCATTTCTAAATATTTTTCAAAAAATTAATAGACGTTCCAAAATGTAAAAAAAATAAAAAATAAAACTTGAATCAATTAAAAAAAATGACTAAAGGGGAAAATAAATACGTGTCTTCAATTTAGAAATCTTACCAAATTAATCATTTATCTTTC
The DNA here is from genome assembly GCF_055761805.1 of Camellia sinensis. Taxonomy (NCBI): domain Eukaryota; kingdom Viridiplantae; phylum Streptophyta; class Magnoliopsida; order Ericales; family Theaceae; genus Camellia; species Camellia sinensis. Next base: position 218,559,856 of record NC_138961.1, read on the forward strand.
GTTTATAAAAAAATTGTATAATTATTTATTTTATTAATTTTGATTTATTTTCGTTTTTAATTCGTTGACTCAATTTTTCTAACTTTTAAAATTGTCATCCAACCCGAGCATAAATCAGACATATAATATAAGACATTTGCACGGATCATCTTTGGTACACTCCGAGAATTTTAACTCAAATTAAGGATTTGTTTGGTGCGTCTTAAATAAATGTATTTTTTTATTTTTTTAGATTAAAAAGTTGAGTAAAAAAATATAGATATTTGGGTTAACTTTTTTCACTTTTTATAAAAAAATATATATTAAAAAATTGTAGGGCAAATTACATATACTCCCTCGAGGTTTGGCAAAATTACAGATACTCCTCGAGATTTGAGAAATTACAGATACCCCTGAAGGTACTATTTTCATAACAAATTAGGGGGCAAATTGTTATGAAACTTCGGGAGGCAATTTGTTATGAAAATATAAACCTCAGGGGGGTATCTGTAATTTTCGAAACCTCAGGGGTATCTATAATTTAGCTAAACCTCGAGGGAGGTATATGTAATTTGCCTAAAATTGTATAAATAAGTGTGTAGGAGAAGATTGTGATGAAAGTAATGGAATAGCTGCATGGTGAGGGACAGTGTGGACAGAGTGGGGGAGAGGAGATGATTCTGTACTTTTCGGGCAGTGAATTGAAGGTGTTGTTCGGCCTGTGGAGGCCTACCACAGGTCCCATTTTGCTAATCAAAACCGTTCGATGTATAGAACTCGTCGAGTACTCTATGCTTGTAAAAAATTACGTTGATTGGATATCGATAGCTATCTGATCAGATTAGTCTTTTTTCAATCGTTAACAATAATACCATCAATTTTATAATTTTTAACTGATTTGATCATATAGTTACCGATATTTGATCAACGTGATTTTTCACAAGTATATAGTACTCGACGAGTTCTGCACATTGACGGTCCAGATTATTAAAACGGAACTCGTGAAGGACCCTACGGGCCGAGCAGTACCGTGTTATGTGTACACCTAAATAAGTGCAATTTTTCCCACAACAATGCTCCGCCTGCTTTGCCGTTATGATTGTTTGAAAAGGGAGATGGTGTGAAGATAATTTTTTAATATTTTTTTTTGGTGAATAATGATAATTTTTTAATTTTTTAAGTAACTTTTAGACTTTTTAACTTTTTCTGAAGTATCCAAACTAGACCTAAGACGTTTGCACCATATGACCATCTCCGAATAAGGTGTCGTTTGGTTTTGGCTTTTTTAGTTGGCTTTTGGACTTTTTTAGCCTGGAATTTTTTTAATCGTTTGATATTCTTGTTTGGCTTTAAAATGATAAAATTGCCCTTAGTATAAAATGATACTTTTTTAACTTTTTGTTTGTATAAGGGGTAATTTGATACTTTTAGAGCTTTTTTATCTTTTTGTAATTTTGTAACTTTTTTTTTGTCTTTTATAATTATTTAACCTATAATGAAAGGGTACTGTTATGGTGTGCAACCCTAAGGGGTTGCACACCATATGTAACCAACACAAAAGGTATAAGTGAAAGATGTAAACATAAAACAGGACAGCAAACAGAAACGCGTAAGTGTAAGGTGTAAGGTACACACTTAAGAAAAGCCCACAAAAAACCAAACCAAGGCTAAATAATAAATAATAAGAGCAATGAAGTCAATCCTATATACTGGACTTAATAGAAAAATTTCATCAAAATCTTCTCATAATAATTTTTAATACCTTAAGAATAAGTGTAAAAAAAAAAAAAAAAAAAATTCTTAACAAGTCCAGCACAAATTTTAATATTTTATCATTAGTGAGTAACGTAATATTTTAAATTTTAAAATGATATAATTTTTTTTTATTATTTAAAAGTCAATTTTTAATAAAATTAATATTTTTAGAATTCTCTCATCAAGATTTATAAAATAAGATTTAGGTTGACTATGAAATTCTTTTAAAAACAAAAATTAACGTTGATATTGACGTAAAAGTAACATTTTATTCTGTTTAACAATAAAATGTTATTCTGATTCACAGTAAAATATTACTAACTACCATTTGGGATAAACTAAATAAGTGTACTTTTTGACTTTTTATGAAATATGATTTAGATATGGGTTGGGTTTGAAGTGATGTGGTAGAGAGGTGATGTGCATTAAATAAGATGATGTGACTTAAATAAGATAGTGACTTTTTAACTTTTTGACTTTTTTTAATTATGTCAAACTAAGCCTAACAGTTTACTATCTTCTTAAATAGGGCATCACTAACAAAAAAAATATATATATATATATATATATAGAGTATGACTGAAAAAAGCTTTATAAGTTCTTTCATTATAAATTTACAAACAAACAACAACAATCAAAAATAATAATTTAAATCAACAGCAATTCAACATACCTCAAGAAAGCTCTACAAGCAAAAATCAACGACCAACAAATTCAATAAATAACCAAATTGATAGCAACAGTGAAAGCTTTAATCAGAGCTTTCACTTCTGCTATTTGGTGGCTCATTTCATTACAATCAAACAAATGCTTTCACAACTTAAAAATCAAATAGTCTCCTAAATTATAATTTTCTGAAAACATGATACGTCACTGAGAAGCAATGCTCTACTAACAAAATCCTCTAATCTATAGAGTCGAAATACGCAATTCAAAACGATCGAGGCATCTACTAACATGTTGAATATAGGGAGCTTTGGCTAAATTTCCCGACTTACCCAATAAATCCTACTACAAATCAAGGACCGGTTTGGCAACCCTTGAAAAAATTAAAACGTCAAAAAATTCAAAAGTTATCATTATTCACTAAAAAAAATATTAAAAAAATAATATACAAATATTAATACAAATAAAAAAAAAGCCCCAAGATTGATACTGACGTGATGGCAGAGTCAGTGGCCAGGGAAAAGAAAAAAATTATAGTAAAATATTCACTAAATTGGATGGCAAAGTTAGACCCGTGAGGGCCCACCATGGATCCCATTTTGATAATTTGAACCGTTAAATATGTAGAACTTGTCTAGTATTATATGTTTGCAAAAAATCACATTTATCGGATATCGCTAACTGTATGATCAAATCAGTTTTGTATAAAAATGAATGGTGTTATAGTTAACCGTTAACAAAAAAATAAACACGATCAGATAGTTATCGATATCCAATCAACATGATTTTTTACAAGCGTATAGTACTCGACGAGTTCTACATATTGAATGGTTTCGATTAGAAAAACGGGACCTGTGGTGGCCCCCACGAGCCAAACAATACCATCCAATCAAAACCCGAAAATGAGATAATATTTTCTCATCTACTCACCCAGCCAGTCACCACTATCATTCCGTACGGCCTCCTACCCTATCTTCTCCTATATATTTATTTATACAATTTTTTAATACATATTTTTTCATAAAAAGTCAAAAAATTAACTAAAATATTCATATTTTTTTCTTAATTTTTTAATTCAAAAAAATAAAAAAATATACTTATTTAAAACACCCCAAACAACTCTTAAAATTCTCAAGTACGTCAATTACATCGGCACACAAAAAAAACTCACATCGATTTTCACAAGAAATTCATAACTTTCTCAACGATTCTTACCAGTTAAAACACACACACAAACACACACACACGCACACAAAATTTAAAAAATACATTTAGGCTTCGTTTGGGAAGTTATGATTTGGGTTTTTTTGACTATTTTAGTCATAAAAAACAAAATAGGCTATTTTAACCTTAACAAACAAAACATCACATCCAACCCATAATCATTACATTCTTCTCTCATAAAAAAACTCAAAAAAGCCAAAAAGCAAAAAAATCCTTCCTAAACCAAGCTTTTAAGCCCAAGTTAAAATAGTCAAAAAAATTAAAAAGTCAAAAAAATTAAAAAGCCAAAAAGTCAACCCACTTTTCAAACGGAGGCTTAGAAAACCCTCGCTCACGATTTATTAGGTAACAACTCCAACTAATAGGGTTAGCTGATAATTAAACAAAAATGGGAATTCATCTAATACACAACGACGTGATATTGCACTCATGCTCGTGCTCAAGTAAGAGGTCTGTAATAGGAATAAACTGCATAAAAAGTCTGAGCGAAAGTAATCAGCAACAAGACCACTGCAGCAACAAAGGATAAGATAGCCCAGGGATTGTTGAAGTAGTTATGCTTGAGGTTCGCACGCCAAGCATTCCACCTATGATTGTAATACCGGTTCACCTGCTCCGACAATTGCGAAAGGTAACTACCATCGATGTCGAAAACCACCTCTTCCGAGAGGCGGTTGAAGAGGTCCACTACTTCACCATTGGTGCCGAGCCAGTGCTCGATTATGCCGTGGTAATGGAGGTAAGCCACATCCGCCGGCGAGTTAAACAAATTGTCCATGAATATCACATACGAAGTTATGTCGTTGCTGCAATCTAGATGGCACTGCTCCAGCGCGATGAGGTTGAGCAAGAGCGATTTGGTACCGTCATGGATCAACAGCCGAGGAATGCTCAGAGTCCCATCCTTGAATTTAATGTCCCAGAACCGATCTGTCTTCCTCTTCTTGAATTTAATCCCTGCCTCCCTCAGTTCAGTCACGCAATGGACCAATTGTTGACGGCGCTTGTCGGCGACGACCTGGTTCGTCCGCGATGACCACCGCTTGATCCACATTTTGGGTACGGCTTTTGGCCCCGCGCGCATGAGACTTCGCCGGAAAACATCGAGGCAGTGAAGGCCGCCTTGGTCTGCTAATGGATCAAATGTGGTTGCATATTCGAGCGATGATAATGATGGTCGTGGTGACTGTAATGATTCATCGGTTGGCATTAGCGGGTCGAAGAACTGGATTGCTAGCTTGGCCACCAGTCCTCTCTTGTCAGGATCGCCGTTCTCGAGCCCTAACAACCGATCCAGTACGAAGAGGGGAATCTGGTTTTCGAGCATTATCATATCCCTCTGAAGCGAATGCATCGAGGCACGCATCGCGAAGATAGGATCCTTCCGGGAGTAACCTAGCTTCTTGAAGCCCTCAATAGCCCCTCGGAACAGCTCCAGTATGAAGCAGCCATCGAGCACCATCATTTCCACGAATTCCTTGCTGGTGAGAGTAATTGTGCCTTCGTAACAAGCACGGGCCTCGCCTTCAAGCCCTTTAATGGAGTCCAGATATAGAGCAATGTCGTGCTGGGTACGCTTGAGAACACGGTAAAGGGCGCGCCACTTGTGGGGGTCCATGGTCCGGAGGTGTCTCCGGCCGTGGTGGTAAGGCCCCAAGGAGACGGTCCGGGGAATGTAAGATTTGTCGTCCCTTTCTCGCAGGCACTGAGGGACTCTGTAGATGCACATCTTTGCCCAGGCAGCTGTTGAGTTTTCTTGGCCGGCTTGGTTGAGTTTTTCTTTAATGTTGATAACCCATTCGGAATGGTCTAGTGTTTTGTTGGCCTCCTCTTCAAATTTGTGACCAGTTTCAGGTTTGCTCATGATTCGTTGGTGATGGTGTTATATCTGAAGATAGGCTTGAGGTTGTTTTTCTGGGTATTCAGTCGATGAGGGGGCTGTAGTAGTACCAGTGGGAGTGGGAGTGGGAGTGGGAGTTTGCTGGATTCTGGCTATTACAGTTTGTTTGAGTTTGAAGGTAATCGGGTTCCAACTCACAAGATCTCCGTTGAAAATATCAGTCATTATTAATATTAGGTATCATGAAAAGTCTTTCATGAAAATAATTATGAAAAATTTATGATTTTTAAATTACATTTAAAATAAAACACTATACACTAGTTAAGGTAATCTAAGAATCACAGATTTTTTATGATCATTTTCATAAAAAAAATTTCATAATCCATAACATTTCTCATTATTTTGATGTCGGTCAGGGCTTGCCTTCGATGATTACGACAAAACATTGTTTTAATTTTTTAAATTTAATTTTTTTTAAATTTAATTTTTAATTTTTAATTTTTTTTTAATGTTAATCAATACTTTTAAAATTTTAAATAAGTTTTTTTTTTAATTTTTTTAGATATATTTTATTTAGATGTATTTAAATAGTAAAATATTTGTAAAAAAATATTTTAAAAAATAATAAATATACAAAAATATAAAAAATATATTAAATTTTCATATTATTTTATATTTTGGTATTTAATAATTTTTTTTAAAATTTTTTTCACAAATATTATACTTTTTAAGTGTATTTATATTAGATGTGTCTAAAAATTAAAAAAATTACTTAAAATATTAAAAAATTTACTAAAAATAAAAAAATATGAAAAATAAAATAAATAAAAATATTTTCTAAAAATCAAAACCAAACATGTTTGAGGTGTTCTAAATAAGTGTACTTTTTGAATTTTTAAACTAAAAAATAAAGGAAAAAATATGATTATCTAGGATAATTTTTTGTCTTTTACGAAAAAAAAATATATTAAAATATTTTCTAAAATATAAAAATTATAAAATTACCCTATGTCCTGGACTAGTGTAACTGCACTGATTTTTTCTCTCATTTTACTTTTTTTTTTTTTTTTTTTTATGTAAATGTGACTTACATTGTGCCACGTTTTGTATTTTTATGAGAAATTGTGGCTGGTGCAGCATCTATTTTCAATTTTATTTTATTTTTTGAGACAGATTTTCAGCCAAAAATATAAGTAAATAATATAATTTCTTTTACTTTTTTAGTAATTTTAGACTTTTTAATTTTTTTATATCACGTCAAATCAGCCCTGATATTTATTGAAACTTTTATTCCTATACCGAGGCTCGCTCTTTATTTGTGCAATTATTCACTACGAACTGTGACGGAAATTTGACCAATGTCACAATTAATGGCAGCCGCACAAATTAATGGCCAAAATTAATGATGAAGGAAATAAAAATACTTCCTGTTTTAAGATTGAAAAGTAACCCAATCCAAATAGGAAGCCACATGGACCACCCACTTAATTTTGGAATTAGAGACATTTTTTAGATTTCTTCTTTTTTATTCAAAAAAAAAAAAAAAAAAAAAAACACATTTGTGAAGTCGTCTCTTAAGGGCTTTCGCGTGAGTCCCAGTAAATTTTAAATTAAGTTATAATTTTAAATTTATTTTTATATTTTAATTAATTTATTTTCAAAAAAAATTAGTCTAAAGTCTTTCTCTCATTTTTAGTAATGGAAGATATCTACAATATTATTTATTGATGTCTAAGGTCTCTTCCATCTATTATAGAGAAATTCAACCCCGTTGATTATTGTTTCTCTTTTTAAGCGTATTTGCCTTTGTTATTCCAATCCCACCAGTATCTCCCTTTATTCTCTCTCTCTCTCTCTCTCTAATGGCCAATTTCAAACCTTAATCTCTCTCTTCCTGATCAACGATGGCGACATCGGCCTTCAAATCAACCACGAAGAGAACGCCGATCGTTGCTTCTTCTCGTTCTGTTGTTCGTCGGAGTAGTGGTGATAACACGAACAGATCTAGATTCCTGGATATTGACAGTGATGATGATGAATGGCACGGACCACTAGTAGTTGAAGACTCTGCAATTGAGTCTCTTGGTGATGATGAAGATGAAGATGAAGATGAAGATGAAGATGGATATGAAGAATACAGTGAGAAATGCAACAGTGACGATTGTGAGGGTAGAGTTATGAGTGATCATAAGGAGCATTTGCCCAACAATGATGATGATGGGTCGAGTGACAGGTTGAACCCTGATTTTTTGATGGAACCATGTGATGCTAAACTCTGGGAAGCCAGGTAACCAATGAGTCCATTTGAAGATTTTGATTTTGTGTCAACTGGGAACATGATTGAAGAGATCTTTGGCCCAAACACTGAAACCAGTAAGTTGAGTGATGAAGAAAAGCATTAGATAGTGGCTCTTCAGATGATCTTTACAGTTTCACAATAATTCATTTTAGATATGGCTTCGCCTTGGTGAGAGCCAAGAATGCAAGTGGCCTGGGAACGAAATTTTCTTGTAAAACATAAGAGCCTCCAATTTTCCCATGTAAAGTTTGTTTGACTCCCCAATGTAACCTTTACCTGTGTACGTCACTAGAGAAATTATGTGAACCAGAATTCTCTGTGAAGTTCAGAGAAAATTCAACCAGAGTGAGTTTCTCTGAATTGAATTTTCTCTGGTTTGGACCAGAGAATTTCTCTGGATTAAATTGAATTTTCTCTGGGTTTGACCAAAGAATTTCACTGGACTGAATTTTCTCTAGATTGAATTTTCTTTGGAACGAATTTTCTCTGATCGAATTTTCTCTGGATTGATGTTGAGGGACCTTAGACATTATAAAAATATTAAGTGTCCTTTATGCTATAAAATCATACAGAAGTGATTGGTAGCTCGAATCTGCCCTCCCCGAATCCCCTCAAAATCAAAACGACGTCGTTTCGTCGTTTTGATTTTTTTTTTTTTTCAGAAGAAGAAAATCAGAAAAGAAAGAAGAAGAAGAAGAAGAAGAGAAGGAAGAAGAAGAACTGGAGGGGCCATCAACCAGGGGCGGAGGCGCGGCGATCGGCGATGGAGGCAGAGGCTGAACTGCGACGATCGGCTGGGCGATCTGCGACGAGCTGCAATGATCAGCTGAGCTGCGACGATCGGCGAAGGCGGAGGGGGCTCTCTCTCTCTCTCGCTCTCCATTCCCTCTTCTCTCCCTCTCTCTCTCTCTCTCTGTTTCCCTCTCTCTTTCTCCCTCTCTCTCTCTTGCCTTCCCTCTCTTCATTTTTCGAGGGATTCGGGGAAAGATTTTTCAGGAGAAAAATCTTTATTCAAAATCATAATACCAGGGACCTTAAGAAAAAAAAAACCCATTTTTTTATGTACACACTCTATCAAATTTTTTATTTTAAAATTCTATTTTATTAAAATATTATTTTTTATTATTTATTATTTTTCAATTTAAATATATGATGGATTAGCACTGCAAATTACAACACCACAAAATTTAGGAAAAAACAATTTTGGCCAAGGATTCGTATAAAGAAGAAAAAAAAATGAAAAAGTTTGACATACAATATATTCTTTCAATTAATTTGGATGATGAAAAATTAAGTTATTATTTAAAATATTGCTGAAAATGTTTGCCAAAAAAAAAATCCACAAAACAAAAAAGCATGCCCACCGCAATCAATTGTCATATACATATATACGCAGGCAGAAAGAAAGGAGATTTAATGTGTGTGTGTGTGTGAGAGAGAGAGAGAGAGAGAGAGAGAGAGAGAGAGAGATCATGGAGCCGGTGACGAGAAAGCCAGAATGAGAGTGATGGAAGAGGGAAGAGGGAAGAGGGAAGAGGGGGCGTTGTAGTCGAAGCGAGGGATGCTTATCACTGCTGAATGTTGCTCTCATGGCTTCATGCTCACTTTCTCTCATCCTCCTCCTCCTCCTCCTTCTTCTTGCACTTTCACTTCTATTTCTTTAGCCATGTTTGTGTTGTTTGCACTTGCACTTTTCACAGAGCACTCACTGCCCATCCCCCTAATCCCAGAAGAATAGCAAACAACAAGCAAATAGCAGCAACATAATCACACAAGGAGGTTGACCGGTCGAATGGCCGGACAGTCGACCAGCCAGGCCAATTTTGGGCATTTTCCTTCTTTGTTACAGGACATTCACGGGACATCTAGGGGGACATCCAGGTGGACGACCAACCATGGCTTTTTGGCCTAGTTTTGCTCTAGAAAATATAATAAAAAATGAAATACCATATGAACAGTGCCTCAACAAATCAAGTGAGGAACTGTAACAAATATAAAATGAATAGTTGGTATAGAGAGTCTAATGAAGCACATATTTATAGTTTTCTCTCTCTACCATAGCTTCAAACGTGGATGCTCTAACAACTTAACAAGAAGTACTACATCTCATAATTTCAACAAACAATAGCAAATTGAAACACTATATGACAATGTCTCAAATCACACATTTTTTTTTTCCCTATAGCAGACCATTTTTAACAAGGTGGCGTTTTTGGTTTCAATATTTGTCACCCACCTAAAATATAAAGATAAATGACCTCTCTTAATTTTGAAAAAAAAATACTATAAATTTAGAATAATTCCCGTGTGTGCTGATTTCCGACCACACTGCCAAACAGGGAACTCACCTGGAGAGCACTGGCTGAATAGATTACGCCCAAATAACTTGTCACAGAAAGATAAGACTCCGGCGGTGATTCGTCCACCCGGGGGCACTCCGACGATCAAGTCAGTACTAAGTAATCTCTCAAAGATAGCAAATAGTGCTTAACTCACTAGCCAGAATACAAAAAACAAACCATAGACCCGCGAATGTGTCTTACTTTTATAGTCAACACTCACTTGATTCCTCTAGAAGCCTAGCTTCTCTTGGATTCTGGCTCAATGCTCATCCTGGACTCTCCAATAGATAAAGATAAAACTCCTTAAGAGTTTTATCTTTATCTAAGCTGAGGTCCTCTCCCATTCTAGGACTCTTTTAGCTTATCCGTTCATCTCGAATTCCGGTATCTTCGCAGATAACCTCGGGGTAGCCGAGATCACCTCGGCGCCATGACCAGGACACGTGGCACCTCGGGTGGAACTTCGGTGCCACCTTGGCCATGTGTTGTCATTTACAAAAATATGCCCTCACAACTGCCCCATAGGTTCTATTACCTCGGGCATCTTGAGGTGATGGAACCTATATAATTTGTTCACATTACCCATCGGCTAAAACTTGCCATACCCTTCATTACCGAGGTCATAATTTGTCAGCTCCCATATGACCAAGACTACAGTGTGTTTTATCAATGCCTAAGAACCAAGAACCAAGGTTTTAATTGAGATCGTCCCCTTAGCCAAGGTCTTTGCTTCACTAAATCAAGAACTCCAAGAGTTTTATCTGCGCATGAGCTGTCATACACGATTTCTCAACCGTTTTCGCCACGCGTCTTTTCCTCATTGGTCCGTACTTGACACGCGCCATCAGGGCGCGTTGCTTCTGTGCACGTAGTCTGACAGACACGTCGTCCAAGGCACACATTTAAGCTTTGTCGCTTTTTCGTGTTTTAACAAAAACACCACACTCTCTCTTTGTCTATTCACTTTTCGTTCCTTGATTTCTCTCAAGCTTTCTCTCTCTAAAGTTTCTTGCCTCTAAACCGCCATTGCCTAAGTTCTCAAGCTCTGCAACTTGCTCCGTTCATCTCCTTCGGGGAAGCACTCACTGTTTCGCTCCATTCACCGTTACCGTCTGACTCCGGCGTACCTCATACTGGCGTCATTCTCTTCGATAAGTCACTGTTTCCCCCTTTTCAGTCTTCAATTTTTCTTCAAAATTTTATTGCATCTAATTGTTGCTATTGCGAACCTGTTCGTGTTCTTGAATATTTGCTTGTGTTTTGAATTCCATCACTTTGAGTACCAAACACGCTTTGTTTGGGATTTCTAGTTATTCAATCTGCTTTTGGGCATGCATACACGGTTCAAAGCCCCTATGCACACATATGCATTGTTTTATGTGTCTTAATGTTTTATCATTGTTCTTGATTTTCTGTTACCTTCTTGAGTCTGAATCATGCTCTTTGCCTTGTTTTCTTGTTGCATTTTCCAGATTCCTACCTTCAATTATTGTTTCCATAGTCTTAGGCTTGGGATTTGTTCTAGAACCTTGCTGTTTAAGAAAATCGTACCAAAAACTCTTTAGATTTTTAGAAAAATTTACCTCAGTGCTCTCTAGGGTTTTAGCCGAGGTCCTCAAACCCATACCAAACACTCATTTCTGAAACTTTTGCCTTAATCCTCATAAGCCGACACCATGGGTATGTTTAGGTGGAGGGTGGACACCCCAGCCAAACTAGAGTACTTTAGGACAGAGTTCTCCATCCCAACCGATGTTCACCTTAGGCTAGTAGGGGAAGAGGACTCCATTATGCCTGATGAGGACTCTATGCCTTTCCCAGTAGTCGCATTCATCGAGTGCGGTCTTAGGTTCCCTCTCGACATCTTTTTTCGCCAAGTCCTCAATTTTTACAAACTTAACCCAATGCAGCTAGCCATTAACTCCTACAGAGTCATAAACGGTATAATTGCCCTAGCTAGCCGAGAAAACGGTAGGATAACACTAGCTGACATCCAATACTATTATACCATGTGTGGCCTTTAATCAGAAAAAGGCTACATCTATTACCTCAAGCCGAGGTCAACCGAGTACAAACTTATTACCGACCTCCCAGACTCCAACAAAGGTGCTGGAGATGATTATTTCATCATCTCGGGCAACTGGGAGTTCCCACCAGATGATAACCTCCACCTCTACCCCTTGAGTTGATCAGTTTTTAAAGAGTCGATCAGTTTTTAAAGAGGGTAATGGTAAGAACCAAGTGTCACTTTACTTGCTTTCAAGTCTTTATTACTTTGATACTTTTGTATGTTCTAATGTTTGTTTTTAACTTGCAGTTCTTCCTCAACCACCGAAAGACTTCCGTAAAACCTTCTACCCCAGCAAAGATTTCAGGAAGCTGCTGGACTTACCTATTAATCAGCACAAGGCTCCTCTGTTGCTGAACTACATCCCAACTTACAAATCCACCCTGACCGACGTCCTTAAAAAGAGCAAGTCTCCACCTTCAACCACAACTCCTCCTATCACTTCGTCACCAAGACCTGACCAAGCTTCAACATCTGACCCAACAGAGTAACTATCAACATCCGCTCTCCAACTAATTCCTCCAGCACAGTATCAATGCCGATGCCGACGCCGAGTTCTTGCCAACACTCTTACTGGTAGAACTCGTAGCCGAAAACGCCGAAGTTCTGAGGCATTGGCTTTCGATCCAGCCAACCCACCCACTGCACTACCGAAAATTCACTTTGGCACCAAGGTTACAGTCGCCGCCACCGCCGACAAGATGGGGTGCACCAATGTTGTTGCAGTCCAATCTTCACCATCGCAATCCTAACCAAAGGCCAAGCCAAAAAGGGTGAAGAAGGCCAAAGCCAAGGCAACAGTGACTCAGATCGACTCTAAGGACACTCTGTCTATATCCAAGCTAGCCAAGGTTGAGAAAAGCACCTCCGCCGCCGAGAAGAGGCCCGCCGAGGTTGATCCCTCTGAATCCACTAAGTCAAAGAAGTCGAGGTCGGACTCTGCAGCCACCTCAGGTTCCCTTAAATCTGATGACCCCTAGGACCCCTCTATTATGATTGAGGACAAACCAGTCAAAGCCGGCGATAGCGCTTTTGATATTGAGGACGGTGTTGCCTTCTCTACTGCGTTGCTCATTTCCAATGACCTCAACCGTATGGCCGAGGTCAGTGAATATGAGAATTTTGCTCTGATGGTGCAGCATTCTATACTGGTAAATTCCTAACACTTGGTACTCTCCATTCTTTGTTTCCATACTACAAAAGTTCACTAACTTTGTTTATTCCATTGTTTCTAGGCGATCCAGCATGCCCACTCCTTTGCGATGCAGGCTGAGGACATGAAAAAGGAGTTGGTCCATAAGACTAAGGAGTCTACTGGCTTGCTTAAGTCGTTAAACAATGCCGAGGCCAAAATGAAAGTCCTAATAGATCAAGCCAAGGCAGCTAAGCAAGCCCAAGATGAAGCCAAGAAAAAGGCAGGTGCTGCAGAGGCTGTTGCTGAGGTTCACAAAGCCGAGAAAAAAGAGGCCGAAGCAAAAACAGCCGAAGCCCAAGAAGAACTCCGAAATGCCTTAGCCACAAAAGATGCTGAAATCAAAGCAGCGGACAAAAATGCCTATGCCAAGGGAGCAGTCGATGTCCGCGAGGAGTACAAGAAATAAGTCAGACATGCATGCAACAAGGGTTACACCCTTGGTTAGATGGCTGCTCTGAAGGAGTAGGCTGTCCCCGAGGATTCTCCCCTTCATGATGAAGACTGACTTGCTTTGTCACTCCCCCCGCTTCAAGCCAATCTGAGGCTAAGACTGGAGAGGAAGAAGGAGAAGAAGAAGATGGAGAGGAAGACAAAGACAAAGACGAAGAGGCCGAGGTGGCAGCTGATGTTGAAATTCCTGCTGGGGCCAAGTCTCCAACTCTGAATGAGCAAGTCCTGGACTTGACACAGGATGAGGAGGACGAGATCTCAAAAGGTGTCTCCCCCAAGAAGACTACATTCGAGGTGCCTATCGCCGAGAAGAGCCTCAATCAAACTTTGCAAGAAATCGACGTCGAGCTCGAGAAGGCTGCCGAGAAGATGTCACAGTTGTCTTCCGGGACACATCCTGCCACCGACGCCGAGTAGTCTTAACTAGGAGCTTTTATTTCTGTGCCATGTACTTTTTGCTTTATGAACGATGTTAGCTTTTGTTTGGCCGATGCACCTCCCTTTTTCGTAAATAAACAAGTAACCCCTCTACAGGCCAATACGCGTTTTTTCCTTTTAAATGCAAGTATAATTTTCTCCTTTCAAGTATTTGCTTGTTTGTATGCTTTTATTACTTCCGTACTTAGAATATTTTTGCATGTCTTCAAAGTATACTTTTATCTGTAATACCTCGGACATAACTTCTAGATTGTTGACTTCGGCCTTGGTTTAACACTTGAAAACAACACTGAAAACATTGTAAAAGTATTTTCACAAGTGTTGACTTAAACTTGCCACTTCACTCTTTCTTATCAAGACTTCTGCCTTCTATATTCCCTGAGTTGGATAACCATGCTCATCTCGGCAAGTGCGTATGTACTTCCACTTCTTACAACATTACCTCGGCTTAACTTTAACTTGTAAATTTTCTTGAAAATTTCAACAAGTGTTAAGCCAGCTCTAGCTTGTAAAAAATTCCAACTCCTAAACACTTTAAACTTCATCCATCATTCTCCAACTCTCTGCCCCCTAATGTGAACTTAAGTTTCACTTATGTTCACATTAAGTACTTGCCGATGACCTTGTTGTCGAAGTTAGATTCAAACAAAGACTAACCAAAGTTCTCAACCTTAGTTTCTCTGTTAACCTTACTGAAATGCACATATTTCCAATCTGAGTTTGATTCTGCCGACATGGCAAGTCTAGGTTTGTCCAACTTAGTTCAACTCCATTATGTGCGAGTATAATTTCAACTCTGCCATATAATGAGTCTAAGTTATTCGTCATGTTTCAATCAGAAACATC
Organism: Camellia sinensis; assembly: GCF_055761805.1. Taxonomy (NCBI): domain Eukaryota; kingdom Viridiplantae; phylum Streptophyta; class Magnoliopsida; order Ericales; family Theaceae; genus Camellia; species Camellia sinensis. The sequence goes on from NC_138961.1 coordinate 218,574,958, forward strand.
GCTAACATAGTTCAACTCTATTATATGCAAGTATAATTCAATTTTGTCAAATAATAAGTCTAAGTTATTCGTCATGTTTCAATCAGAAATATCGCCAACTTAGTTCAACTCCATTATATGCAAGTATAATTTAACTCTGCCATACAATAAGTCTAATTTATTCGTCATGTTTCAATCAGAAATATCGCCAACTTAGTTCAACTCTATTATATGTAAGTATAATTTAACTCTATCATATAATAAGTCTAAGTTATTCATCATGTTTCAATTAGAAACATCACCAAGGGACTGGTCAGTCGTATTACACAAATTTTAAATTAAAAATGAAGCTAAAATTTTATTATTACATCGGCAAATAACAAAAAACTTAAAAAAAATCTAATGATAAAAAAACTTCAAGTTGCAAGAATTCTAGGTGTACGAGCACGAAATAATGTTCTCGTATAATCCTGTTGATCAAGTATGCGCTCCTCCAAACGTCGTCGCTTTACTCCCTGAAAACACAAACGTGAGCTAGCCGGCGGGTGTGAGCCGGATACCTCTCTGATGCTTAAGTCAGAAAAATAGACAAAAGCTCTATGTATTTGGGAATCAAAGTTGTCTTACCTGTACATAGGTTATGATGTGAGCTTTTATAGGTTCCGCGTGGTAGAATTCTAGTAGGCCTCTTATTCATCCATGTAGAGTTCTCCTAGGAATCACACTCTTAAAAGATAATATTTATCCTGCAACACCCCTCTCACCGCTTAAACCAAGTGAGATGGTTTTACCTTGGTGGGATGACAATATAACCGAGCTAACAATATCTCTGTCATACTCAATCCAGTACCTTCACATGCAACTCATAACTCGGCTCTTGTTCACTTGTACCTCAGTTTTATCCATTAAGACCGATCTAACTACAGTAAGCTCTGACCGCGCTAACCAGAGCAAGGTCCACCATAAGAAGCCATAATACCTCGGTTCCAAACACTATGACCGAGCTAATTACCACTCCGGCCGTGGTGACTGTAACCATATTTAAACCGAGCTAACCACAAGGCCCTTTTACTCAGTTCTTTTTACCGCGGCCCACAGAACGGCCCATTACCATGCCTTGGCTTAGCTCGGCCCTCATGCACATAAAAACTCCCTCTCAATTGCCCTTTAATTCCATTTGCGTAACATGATTGGGATTACCTGTTACCTGCCGAGCTAAAACTTTAGACTATCAACCGAGCTAAGTTATCACCGGGCTACCGATTGGTTCGGTCAAAAAACGTCTTTTCAGTCGTTGTAAAATTGAATCGCTTACGATTCTCTTGGACACGTGGCAAGTCTTTATTGGTTAACTACAGCTGCTATAGCCGCTCTCGTACCTCGCAAAATTTGAACAGTCTCGCCCAAACTCATGCCTTTACACAAAACAAAACCCAACTTTTTGAAAAACATATCACTATTCATCTTCCCTCTCTCTTTCCCTCTGAATCTTCATTCTTGCAACCCTAGCACCTGCCAAGCTCGTGTTTCTGCTGGTATTGTTTTCACCCTCGGTTCCTTTATTTTGAACTGATACGTGACTCAATTTTTTTTCTTTTTTGTTCATTTTGCATTGTATCGTAATACATAGCATAGTATATATGTTTCTCAAAAACACTTTCTTGTAGTTTCCATGGGAAATAACCACTTTGTTCCATAAACCACGTAATAGACCCACTGGATTCACAATCAATCTGAGAAACGACACTTTTTGATCCAAAATAATACTTCAACCGAACTAGGAACTTGTTTGTATTAGGTGTGAGCCTAGACAAACTGGATAACTCTTTTAACAACCGAACTAAAACTTCATGCCATACCTGTAGTTTCAATCGGTCTAAGAACCTTCTGCTTCATTTAGCCGAGCTAGGGAACTGTTTGGATTAGGTTTGCGCACTACTGAACTAGAAAGCCTTAACCAATGACTGAGCTATAACTAGGGGCCAAACCAGCTCTTGATTTAGTTGAACCAAGAATGTGCTGCACCCTAAGATTCAACCAGGCTACGAACCTCTCGTTCCACTTAACCGAGCTAAAGTCTTTCGCTCCAACTGGGCTAAGAACGGGTAGTATCCCATGTAGTCGAGCTAGGATTCTATTTATGTTGCCTTTGTTTCTTTTAGTACGGTCTAAGAATCTGGGCTTAACACTTTTCATCTCCACTTTGCAGACTGACTAGGTTGGCCAGGCACACCTTTGCACGCTCAATCGAGATACTGAAGGTCATCTCAACACCGAGCTAGCACTTCGAGCTAAATTATACATAATTTAAGTCCACATGGGGAAGTATCGATTTTTAGTGAACTCTCCAGGGGCTATTGCCGAATTCTACAGGGACTACAACATCCCTGATGACGTCCACCTTTCACTAGCCGAGCTAGACACAACTCCATGGGGAAAACAGGGCTTCGTTCCTTTCACTGTCCTTTCCATTGTAGAAGCCGGACTTCGATTCCCTGTTCAACCCCTCCTTTGTGAATTTTTAAGGCAGACTAGGATATGCCCAACCCAACTCAGCACCAATTATTACAGAATAATAAATGGCATCGCCGAGCTAAACCGCCGGCTTAGCCTCAACTTCGGTCTAGCCGAGTTATTTCACCAATATTCATTAGGCCAAAATGAAGACGGCTGGGTATACTATTTAAGAATAAGACGCCACCAAGAGAAAATAATAAAGAACACTCTAGATAAAGATGTAAACGATGACGATTTTTTTTGGGTTTCTAGTAACTTCGAAGACCAGGAAGCCCAGATACCGGGCGACCGAATTAATTGGAATAAGAGAGTAACCGGTATGAATACCTCGGCTCAGTTTCGTGCGTTCTTTACTCCGTTGGTCACATTTTGAACCGTACTAACCGTTGTCTTTTTCCTTTATGCAGACTTGAACCATCTGAAGTCGCTGTATAGTTACCCCAACCTAGACGCACTCCACGCCGCACTAAGATATCGCGATCGAGGTTGGGCCGAGCTACTTAATTTTGAACCGACATACAGATACAGTAGTAGAAGGAAGACCAGGGTGACAGATTTCCTTCTGGAACCCTCTCCAGAACCAGATCCAACACTACCTCAAATAAATTTGATCCCATTGACAGTGAAATAAGAAATGGCCAAGAAGAGAGTAGTTAGGGCACTCATCACTGAAACAAATCAAGCCGAGGTACCACAAGCCAGTCAAACACAAGAGGCCGTGGTAGCCCTTCAAACCGCCCAGCCTTCATCATCTCGGCCAAGCAAGCGCGCTCGGATTTCCACAACTGAGCCACGCCTTACTGACGAGGATGAAACCATGATTCCACAAATCACTTTGCCAAGCCTAGAGCCTGAACGTTTTGACCGGGCTAGCTCCTCTGAGTGGGCCCTGAAATTATCATATCGGAACCGAGCCATAAGAGACACAGATTCAGTGGTGGCAGACAAAGACCACACGCTCGCTTTTAACCTAGCTAAGAGCGTGTGCTTGCCCCCTGACATGGAACACCATGACCACCTCACCGAGCTGAAAGCCATCCGCTCGGCCACCAAATCGATGGTGCTGGTGAGTACTGTTTCCTTTGTTTTCCAATTTTGGACATCTGTTTGTTCGGTTTTCACTCAAAATTGCTTACCACCCTCTTGCAGGCCATGCAGAAAAACCACATTGCACATAAGTGTGTGTTGGAACTGCGCAAGACGAAAAGGTTGGTCGTGGCTAAGGCCGATAGCAAGACGATCGAGCTAAACGATGCCAAACAAAAAATGGCCGAGCTTTAATCAGAAGTCGCCCGACTCACTGGGCTAGTAGATTCGGCGAAGGCGGACAAACAAAAGGCCTTGACTGAGCTGAAAGACCGCTATCTGCGTGAACTTGCTAAGGTCGAGAAGAAGAAGAACGCCGAGATAACCGAGCTTGAGAAGAAGATGGAGGACGTGGAAGACCGCGATTACAAGGAGGCCGAAGCCACATACGTCTTGTAGTGCGAAGCTGCCAAAGACATTTTCTTCAAGTGTGGGTGGAAGGCAGCCGTCCTTAAGCTCGGTCAAGGGGAAGAAACCGAGGTATTCCAGAATTCCCCTCCTCACTTCATCCTGGGCTATATGGCCGAGTATGCCAACGTTATTCAGCAAAAATTTCTTCAAGTTGAGGAAAAAAAAGAGTCCCCAGAACCCAATAATGCCCCGGTTGTCGCCAATGATCCTGTTGTTCAGTCAGCTCGAGTGGAGCCACCGGTGGAAGACTTGGTTGAAATTGTGACCAAGCCACCTGCTGAAACCGGGCTTTGAGTTGATCTGGATACGGATCTCGACGACCTTTTTGCTTGATCCTATATTTTCTTATTTTTACTCTTGGAAGGAATGTGTAACCGGGCTAAAGTCCCACTTCTTGTAATGTGTAACCGGGCTAAAGTCCCACTTCTTGTAACTTTGACTTGAATTTTGAATGAAATCTTCTTTTGTTTTCCTTGACTATTTGTCTGGTTTACTCCATGCTTGCATTTATTTTTTACTATGATTTGCGTGAAGTATAATATTTTCTGGCCGAGATACCTATCTCAGTTTGACCTTGTAATCTGTTTGGTCATACCTGCCAACCTTTTCAGCCTAGATCCTTATCTCGGCTGAAGAGTTCTTAAAATTGGTTATTCCAGCCAACCACTCTTCAGCCTAGATCCTTATCTCGGCTGAAGAGTACTTAAAGTTGGTAATTCCGGCCAACCACTCTTCAGCCTAGATCCTTATCTCGGCTGAAGAGTACTTAAAGTTGGTTATTCTAGCCAACCACTCTTCAGCCTAGATCCTTATCTCGGCTAAAGAGTACTCAAAGTTGGTTATTCCTGCCAATTTCTTCAGCCTAGATCTTGATCTTGGCTGAAGAGAGCTCAAAGTTGGTTATTCCTGCCAACTTAGAGCCAAGTGTTTGGTTGTTCCTGCCAAACTTCTTCAGCCTAGATCCTGATCTTGGCTGAAGAGAGCTCAAAGTTGGTTATTCCTGCCAACTTAGAACCAAGTGTTTGGCTATTTCTGCCAAACCTCTTTAGCCTAGATCCTGATCTCGGCTGAAGAGAAGTAAGTGTTGGTTTTTCCAGCCAACCCTCTTCAGCCTAGACCCTGATCTCGGCTGAAGAGAAGTGAGTGTTGGTTTTTCCAGCCAACCTCTTCAGCCTAGATCTTGATCTCAGCTGAAGAGAGCTCAAAGTTGGTTATTTCAGCCAACTCTGATTTCATTGCCCCTAGCTCACTAAAACTACTTTTACAGAAGAAAACAATTATGCTGAAAAAGAAACTACTTGTTTTATTGAAAAAAGAAAAACTTCAAGTACATTAAAGAAAAGCTAAAAATAAAACAGTTTGAGATTGGCGGTGTTCCATGACCTCGGAATTGCTTTGTTGTCTCCATCTTCCAAGTGATATGCCTCTTTTCCTGCTAAGCCAACCACTTTATATGGACCTTCCCAATTAGGCCCTAACTTGCCATCTCCTAGTACCAGAGTATTTCTCATTACTTTGCGCAGCACCCAATCTCCAATCTTGAATTGCCTCGGATGTACTGTCTTGTTATATTTTCTAGATAACTCTTGCTAGTATGAGGCGATGTGAACTAGTGCTCTTTCTCTTCTCTCTTTTGCAAGGTCGAGCTCCAATGCTATGGCTTCTCCATTTAAGTCTGGGTCAAAATTTTCACTTCTAATAGTGGGGAGGCCGACTTCCAGTGGGATTACTGTTTCCATGCCATAGGCCAAGGAAAAAGATGTTTCTCCAGTTGATCGCCGAGGTGTGGTACGGTAAACCCATAAAATGTGAGGGAGCTCCTCAGCCCACTTTCTTTTTGCTTTCTCCATCTTTTTCTTCAATCCATCTAAAACGACTTTGTTTGATGCTTCCGCCTGGCCGTTTGCCTGGGGGTATGTTGGTGTAGAGTTGTAGAATTCTATCTTGTACTCCTCACAAAAGCCTCTAAAAATTTTGCCATCGAACTGATTGCCGTTGTCTGATATTAGAGCCTTGGGTATGCCGAACTGAGTGATGATATTCTGCCAGACGAACTTCTTCACATCCTTCTCCTTTATTAAGGCGAGTGCTTTTGCTTCTACCCACTTTGTGAAGTAGTCTGTTGCCGGGTGCCATTGGAAGTGGTCCTACTATGTCCAGGCCCCACATTGCGAAGGGCCATGGGCTAGTTAAAGGTAGAAGCTCTCTGGCTGGTTGATGTATTTAGTGTGCGAACTTTTGACATTTCTCGCACTTCTTCACATACTTCTCTGAATCTGCTTGCATGTAAGGCCACCAATATCCTTGTGAAATTGCTCCGTAGGCCAATGATCTTCCCCCTTGGTGGCTTCCGCATACGCCATCGTGTATCTCGAACAAGAATGCCTCGACCTTGCTGGGATGGACACATTTCAAGTAAGGTCCTGTGAAGGATTTTTTGTACAAGGCCATTGATGGGGAGAGCCAAAATCGCTGTGACTTTGCTTTGATCTTGTTGGCTTCTTTCTTCTCTTCAGGTAAGACGCTGTCTTTTAAGAATACTATAATGGGATCCATCCAGGAAGGGCCTAGTTCGGCGCAACATACCTCAGTTATTTTGGGTTCTTCAATGCTTGGTCTTAGTAGGAAGTCGATTAGTAATGGATGTGGGATGGATGTATTTGTCATCGAAGCAAAGCCTGCTAGTTTGTCTGCTCTGCTATTTTCTTCCCGACCGATCTGCTCTATTCGCACCACTTCAAATTTCATGATTTCCCTTCTGACTAACTTTTGATACTTGGCCATCCTCTTATCTTTTGCTTCGTAGTCGCCTGAAATCTGGTTTACTACCAGCTGGGAGTCACTATAAACCATTTGCTCGGTGGCTTGCATGAAGAGTGCGGATTTTAGGCCTGCTAAGAGTGCTTCATACTCCACCTCATTGTTTGATGCTAGGAAGCCAAGGTTGACTGCTTGTTCCACTATTAGGCCATCTGGTGAGATGAGGACTATGCCAAGTCCTGCACCATGCCTATTAGATGCTCCATTCACGAAGAGCTTCCACATCTCTCCAACAAATAGTTTCTAGCAAGTGGAGGGGTCGGATGATGTCTTGGGGTCATGAGTGTTGTTTTCTTCCAAGTCCCTAACTGCTGTTGGGGTTTGCTTTTTATTATCTGGCTGCCCCAAGTCTTCACTTGTCGATGAGTCCTTACTGGGAATGGCATGGTTTATTCCTCCCTCTTGATCTCCAAGCCTGTGTGGTTTGCAATGTGGCTGGGTATCCTCAATTAGGGGTTGCGCATTTCCTGCGGCACTTTCTGTCCCTATTCCTATCGTACCAGTCAAGTCAACTGGGCAGATGTGATGACTTCCTGGTGTGAACTCTGCCATAAAGTCTGCCAAAGCTTGGGCTTTTATTGCGGTTTTGGGTTGAAACTTGATATCAAACTGTCCCAATTCCACCGCCCATTTCAAGATTCGCCCAGAAAAGTTCGCCCTCTCAAACAAGGCTTTTAAGGGAAAAGCAGTTAGGACGATTATGGTGTGGGTGTGGAAGTAATGCGACAGCTTCTTTAAGGCCATCATCATGGCTAAGGCTAGTTTTTCCAATGATAGGTACCTGGTTTTTGCGCCTAACAATGTTTTGCTAACTTAAAAGATGGACAGGTGTTGGATTCCTTCTGCTCTGACCAACACTGCACTGACTGCGTGCTGTGATACTGCTAGGTACAAGAAGAGTTCTTCTCCAGGTACTGGGGTAACTAGCAATGGGGGAGAAGACATGTACTCTTCCAGGCTTTTTAGGGCGCGATCGCATTCTTCATCCCACTCAAATTTAGCCTTCAAAGCTTGGAAGAATAGTCGATATCTGTCTGATGACCGACTTATGAACCGGTTGAGTGTGGCAACCAGGCCAGTGAGATGCTGTATCTCCTTTACTGTGTTGGGCCTCTCTAGATCCTAGATTGCTTTGATCTGAGAAGGGCCTGCTTCTATACCTCGGTTGGTCACCAGAAAGCCCAGGAATTTGCCCAATCCTACGCCGAACGCACACTTGGATGCATTTAGGTACAACTTGTTCTTCTTCAGAATCTGAAACATTTCACCTAGGTCCCTAAGATGGTCTTTCTTATCCTTGCTCTTGACCACCATGTCATCTATGTAAGCCTCTTTTGTTTTTCCTAACAACGGTTCAAACATCTTGGTGACTATCCGTTGAAATGTTGCCCCTGCGTTTTTTAGGCCAAAGGGCACGACCTTGTAACAATACAATCCTCTAGGCGTTGTAAAAGATGTGACCTACTGATCTGGTTCGTAAATAGCGATCTGATGGTAACCTCTGTTCGCATCAAGGAAGCTAAGTCGATTGTGTCTTGCCGTCAAGTCTACCAGTTGGTCTATTCTGGGTAAGAGAATGTTATCCTTTGGACATGTCTTGTTGACTGTTTTGTAGTCCACGTAAACACGCCATTTTTCATTCTTTTTTGGCACTACCACGGTATTGGAGATCCACTTGGGATAGTGCACCTCTCTGATAGATCCTGCCTCCAGCAAGTTTCCTATTTCTTCCGCCACTATCTCGGCATGGTGGAGTGCTGATATGCGAGTGCGCTGTATAATTGGTCTGGCAATTGGGTGAACGTTCAATTGGTAACAGATGAAGTTTGGGTCAATGCCAGGCATGTCCTACGGTGTCCAGGAAAACACTTCGATGTTAGAGGTTAAGAATTCTATGACCTCTATTCTCTCAGTGCTGGACAAAGATGAGCCAAGCAAAAAGAACTTTTCTGGGTCTTTTTCATCTATCCTTACCTGTACCAAGTCTTCCACTACCTTCTGTTCAACTGCTTTGCCCACATTCGTAAATAATTCATTGTTCTCAAGCTCCTCCACCATCTGTACATACCTTTTTGCAACGTGGCTGCCATTTACTGTGATGAAGCACTGTTTGGACATAATTTGGTCTCTAAAGACCTCTTCAATTACTCCGGCTTTGTTGGGAAACCGCAATACTTGATGGCAGGTTGACGCTACTGATCGCATGGCATGCAACCATGTCCTCCCCAAGATTATGTTGTAAGTGGAGGGGACTTTCAATACCTAGAATTCCACTTGTTTCGTCATGGTTCTTGCCTTGACTGGGAGGATTATCTTGCCCACTGGCCACTCTGGCATTGAGTTGAATCCAATTAGAGGAGATGTTGCGGGTGTTAGGTCTTTGTCCTCCAGTTTCAGTTGTTTGAAGGTTTCGTAATACATTATTTCACATGAGCTTCCTTGGTCAATCAAAATCCGCTTGATGTCGAAATTCTTGACGCGTAGAGTGACAACCAGTGCGTCATTGTGAGGGCAGTATATCCTTGCTAAATCTTTATCCGAAAAAGATATGACATTTATGGCCTCTGTTCGCTCCTTTTTTATGGTAAATTGTGCGCTTAATACCTTCCTTAAGTGCTCAGCCTTTTTAATCATCCCCCTGAGTTCACATACCCGCTCAGGTTCGAATATTCCATGTATTATGTTAATTACGCCTTGCGGTGGAGCGTCCACCAGCATCCCATTTGGGTTGTTGTTGTTCTGGGGGGCTGGCTGTGTCCCTCCTTCTATGTACTGGTCCAGGTGCCCAGTTGCCACTAACTCCTCCAAATGCTGCCTCAACGGCGTGCAATTTTCAGTGCGGTGCCCTTTTTCATCATGGAAGGTGCACCGGGACCTCTCGTCATAGTCTTTTTGTGCTTATCCCAACGTAGCTGGCCATCGGACGAAAGGTTAGTTGCGTATTTCACTGAGAATTCGGTAGATTGATTTTTTGAACACTGTAGTAATGGTCGTGCGAACTCTTAACTTTCTTTTTTCTAGGTCTTCTCTGTTGGCCCGCCTGCCTCGCCCATTCCTGTTAGGTTGCTCTACCGTATTGACTTTTGTTGTAGTCATTTTATCTGGCATTGCTGTTGTGCCAGATTTTGTTTTAGCACGGGCGCTATCTTCCTCCACACGAATATGTTGGTGCACTCTCTCCATTAAGGCCTCCATCGTGAGGGGTGGTGTCATAGTAATTGAGTCCCTCAATTTGTTACCGACTGGCAGGCCCCATTTGTAATGTGCAATGGCAAGGTTCGTAGGGCAATCCCCAATCTGGTTGAAGGTTTTCCAGTAGCGACTGTTGTAGGATCTCAACGTCTCTTTTTAATCCATGTCAATGGAGAGTAGCTGGTTGATTTCCACTAGTGTCTTGGTGTTCGTTCTAAATCTAGTCACAAACGTCTCTGCCAATTGTGCCCAGGAGGCGATGCTGCCTTCTGGTAGCCTTTCGAACCAGGTTAGACCTAGGTCGCCAAGGATGGATGGGAACATGATACACATCAAGGCCTTGTTCTACCGGTATACTGCCATGACCTGGCGAAAGTGGCTTAAGTGCATGTAGGGGTCTGTCTTCCCCTCATAAGTGGTGAATTTGGGCTGGTGGAAGCCTGAAGGTAGTGGTGCGTTCTCAATTGCCAAAACGAACGGCGAGCTCTGTAACCTTGCTAATGCTTTGTCTGTTGGTTCGTCAGCAAGGCGCGGCATTGGCATTCCCACCTCGACGCTCCCATGTGTCTGAGGTGCCAACCGCTGAAGGGCTGAAACTCTACGCGGGTCGCATTCCCTGGTATCCTCCTTCTACTATGCCCTTTCTTCCAGCACAGTTCGTAAGTCAGATGATCTAGGCAACTCCGTGTGCCTAGATGACGTCTGGTGCGTGTGCGAGGGTCAATAGGTGCTTCCCTCAGTATATGACCTCTCAGTTTTCGTTCTTTCAGACCTAGAGTAGCGAGTCCTGGAAGTCCTCGATTGAGTGTCGCCTGTTCTGAGGCTCCTACTCTCTTCTTGTGATGGTGTGACAAGTCTGTCATGATTTTCTGAGTGGTAAGGGGGCATGCAGCTTTTGTGCCCCTCTTCTGTCGCCACTCCTTTTTCTTTGATCTGGCGCTTCATGGTCTCCATGTTTGCTGCTATCTTCCTTATTAACTCGTCTTGCTCCCTCACATGATCCTCAAAAACTTGAGCATCTAACCTCCGCCTCTGTCTTTCGGGACTTTGAGAGCGACGGGGGCTACCGCCCCGTCTCCCCCTTGCATCCCTCTAGGTGTTCTGTCACTGGGGTTCTAAATCCGCCATGGGAGGGATAGAAGGCAAATCTTCGCACCTCCCACCCCCCTCCGAGGTTTGCCCATCAATAGCTGATTGTGGCAAGTCCTCATTGTGCGCCATCGCTTCTAACTAGGGAGGAAAGCTTGATCAAGAGGTTTTGTTCTTTGGGGCCTTCCCACAGACGACGCCAATTGTACGAGCACGAAATAATGTTCTCGTATAATCCTGTTGATCAAGTATGCGCTCCTCCAAACGTCGTCGCTTTACTCCCTGAAAACACAAACATGAGCTAGCCGGCGGGTGTGTGCCGGATACCTCTCCGATGCCTAAGTCAGAAAAATAGACAAAAGCTCTATGTATTCGGGAATCAAAGTTGTCTTACCTGTACATAGGTTATATTGTGAGCTTTTATAGGTTCCGCGTGGCACAATCCTAGCAGGACTCTTATTCCTCCATATAGAGTCCTCCTAGGAATCACACTTCTAAAAGATAATATTTATCCTTTAACACCCCCCTCACTGCTTAAACCAAGTGAGATGGTTTTTGTCTCGGTGGGATGACAATATAACCGAGCTAACAATATCTCTGTCATACTCAATCCAGCACCTTCACATGCAACTCATAGCTCGGCTCTTGTTCACTTGTACCTCAATTTTGTCCGTTGAGACCGAGCTAACTATAGCAAGCTCTGACCACGCTAACCAGAGCAAGGTCCACCATAAGAAGCCATAATACCTTGGTTCCAAACACTATGACCGAGCTAATTACCACTCCGACCGTGGTGACTATAGCCATATTTAAACTGAGCTAACCATAAGGCCCTTTCACTCAGCCCTTTTTACTGCGGCCCACAGAACGGCCTATTACCATGCCTTGGCCTAGCTCGGCCCTCATGTACATAAAAACTCCCTCTCACTAGGATCTTAGCAACTATTTGCCTTCGCTGTCTTTAAGCTTGTATGCCCCATTGTCGGCGACTGAGATGGTTCTATAAAGTCCCTTTCAATTTGGGCCAAGCTTGCCCTCTCTAGGATCCTTCTTGTTGCCGACGACCTTTCTCAGGACGAGGTCCCTAACTTGGAACTCTCGTGGGTTGACCTTCTTATTGTAAGCCCTAGCAAGCTACTGCTGGTATGCCCCCAGCCGAATTGCTGCTCTCTCCCTTCTTTCTTCCAACAGGTCCAGATCTCGGGCCAAATATGCCTCATTGGTCCCATTCTCTACTCCTTGGGTTCTAATCACTGGGATGCCGACTTCTAATGGGATTACTGCCTCTGTGCCATAAGCCATAGCAAATGAGGATTCCCCAGTTGATCTTCTCGGAGTAGTCCGATATGCCCAGAGTACATTGGGTAACTCATGTACCCACTTTCCTTTTGCTGTTTGCAGCCTCTTCTTGATCCTATCCGAGATAGTTTTGTTGGATGCATTTGCCTGACCATTGCTTTGAGGGAAGCTTGGAGTGAAATAGTTCTTTACTTTGTATTTGGTACAGAAGCCTTTGATTAGCTTACTGTCAAACTGTGTGCCATTGTCTGCTATTATTGCCCTTAGAATCCCAAACCTGGTAATGATGTTCTTCCATATGAAGTTCTTCACATCAACATCTCAAATCTTCGCAAAGGGTTTTGCTTCTACTAACTTGGTGAAGTAGTTTGTTGTTACCAGCAAAAATTTTCTATGTCCAATTGCTTGGGGTAGTTGCCCAACTAGATCTATGCCCACTGGGCAAATGACCAAGGATTGGATACTGGATTTAAATCTTCTGCTGGTTGATGTATCAAAGGTGCGAACCTTTGACACTTCTCGCATTTTCTGACATAGGCTTCAACATCCTTTTGCATGTAGGACCACCAGTATCCTTGAGTAATGGCCCTATGAGCAAGTGACATGCCCCCAACGTTGCTTCCACATACTTCTTCATGTATTTCATACAAGAAGTTTTCAACTTGTGAAGGATGCACGCATCTCAAAAGGGGACCGGTAAAAGACCTTCTGTAGAGATGTTCCTCTGCTGTTAGATTGAACCTTGTCGACTTTAGTCTGGTCTTGTGTGCCTCTTTTCTGTCCTCTGGCAACTTCCCATCTCTAAGGAACACTACTATTGCATCCATCCAACTTGGTCTCATCTCCACACACATTGCTTCATACTCTATGATTAGTGGTTCCACACTTGGGCCTGACAAGTAGTCAACCATTATTGTCCTTGCCTCCCCTGATTTTATTGCACTAGTCAGGTTAGCCAAGGCATCGGCATGGCTATTGTCATCTCGGCCTACCTACTGTAGTCGGCAGTCTTGAAACAAGGCCAATAGTTTAACAACCTCTTTAACGTAGGCTATCATTCTTTTATCTCGAGCTGCATACTCATTTATTGCTTGGTTCACAATTAGCTGGGAGTCACAAAAGACCACAACCTCGTCGATTTCCATTGCTGCTGCCAGCTTCAATCCTGCGATCAATGCTTCATACTCTGCTTCATTGTTGGAGGCTTTGAACCCCAAACAAATTGATTGCTCTAACATTCGTCTATCTGGAGATACTAGTACTACTTCTGCCCCTGCTCCCTGTCTGTTTGAACTCCCATTAACAAACAGGCGAAAGGAGTCGCCGATATAAATATCGCAGGGCTTAAGTTTCTCTTATTTTTTTTGCTCTGCTATGGGGTTTTTCATTCCCAACTGGGTCTCTTCTTGTTCTCCTGGACATCCTAAGTCGTGGCTCATCGGAGCCCGACGTGGGATGGCTCAAAGTGTGAACTTGGCCACGAAGTCGGCCAGAATCTGGCCTTTGATTGCTGTTCTCGGCCTAAATTTCAAGTCGTATTGGCCCAATACTACTGCCCATCTGGCTATCTTGCCTGTCAGATTTCTTTGCTGCAACAGGGACTTCAAATGATGCTCAGTTAATACCACAATCTTGTGGGCTTGAAAGCAATGATTCAGTTTCTTGGAAGCCATTACTAAGGTCAGTGTCAGTTTTGCCAAGGGTAAGTATCTGGTCTTTGCATCTGCTAAGGTTTTACTCACATAGTAAGCTGCCTTTTGTTCTCTCTTTTCTTCTCTGATTACCACTGCGCTTACTGCACGCTCTGAAACGGCCAAGTATAAAAACAGCTCCTCTCCAGGTACTAGATTTGAGAGAACTGGAGCTGTGGTCAAGTATTTTTTCAAGTCGGCCAAGGTGACTTTGTACTCTTCTGTCCACAAGAAGTCTGTGGCTTTCTTTATTAAACTAAAGAAACGTTTGCATTTGTCAAAACTTTTGCTTATGAACCTATTCAAGGCTGCGGCCCTTCCAGTCAATATCTGCACTTGTTTTGCTGATGTTGGGCTCTTTAAGTCCAAGATGGCCTTGATCTGATCTAGATTTGCCTCAATGCCTTTTCTGGTAACAAAGTATCCCAGGAACTTTCCTGACCCAACTCCAAATGCACACTTTGACGCATTGAGTCGGAGCCAAAATGTCCTTAGGATATCAAAGACTGCTTTCAGGTCGACCAGATGATCCTCAAGTTCCTTGGTCTTCACGACCATGTCATCAATGACTGTTTTTCCTATTAGATGTTTGAACATCCTAGCCACCAATCTCTGGTAAGTTGCTCCTGCATTTTTTAACCCGAAAAGTATCACTCTGTAGCAATACAGCCTTTTTGGGGTGATAAATGCAGTTTTCTCCTCATTGGGAGGGTACATGGCTATCTGATGGTACCCCCTGTAAGCGTCCAGGAAGCTCATCCTTCCATGCCCTGAAGTGGCATCCACCAATTGGTCAATCTTGGGGAGTGGGAAACTGTCTTTGGGACAAGCCTTGTTCAGGCTGGTAAAGTCCACGCAGGCCCTTCACTTCCCACTCTTCTTCTTCACAACAATTGTGTTTGGTAACCATGTTGGGTAGTTTACCTCTCGAATGGCTCTGGCCTCCAGAAGTTTATCCACTTCCTCCTCTACTGCCTCAACATGTATCAACGTAGGCCTCCTTGCTCGATATGTTTGGCCGACCTGTCCACATTTAGTCTATGCAAGTGACCTCAAGGTCAATGCCAGGCATCTCGTATGGTGTCCAGGCAAACACCTCAATGTTTGCCTTCAAGAACGCCTCTAACTCATTTTCCTCTTCCTCGGCCAAGCCTGAGCCGAGAAGGAAAAAGCGCTCTTCATCCCCTTGCTGGACTGGGATCTTCTTCAGGGCTTCCTCACTTTTCTCGGCTGGTTCTTTGCCGACGTCCTCAATCTCTACTGTTTTTGCTTCTCGTATGTTGCAGGTGGATGTCATTGCTGCCATGGAGCAATTCTTTGCCTGCACCTGATCCCCTCTAACCTCCCTCAATTTCATGTTCTGTTGGGAACCGCAACAGCTGGTATAATGTTGAGGGAACCGCCCCCATTGCATGCAGCCATGGCTTTCCCAGGATAACGTTGTAAGGTGAGGGGGTGTCAATGATTGTGGACTCTTTGCTCACTTTCCTGGTGCCTGCCTGCACCTCCAACTTTAGTGCCCCCAAGGGCCATGTCAGTGTTCCATTGAACCCAACCATTGGACTGTTAGACTGTTCCAGATCGTCTTGGTGAAGACCGAGCTCCTTGTAGCATCTAACATACATGATGTCACAAGAGCTGTCTTGGTCAACTAGAATGCGCCTCACCTGGCACTCTCCAATCTTCAAAGATATCATGAGAACATCATTGTGTGAATGCTGAACCATGTCTAGGTCGGCTTCAGTAAAAGATGCCATTAGTCCTTAACACTCACCTGCCCTAGGCCTTTTTTGCTGGACCTGACACATGTGTTGTAAGTGTTTTACCCTTTGAGTCTCCCCACGTATCTCGTTCTCATTGACCCTCGAGTGAATCACATTGATCACTCGAGGTCCTTCTGCTTACGGTTGTGGTGCTGGTGGAGATGGTGCTGCTGGTGCCTGGGGAAACTTTACCTGTTCTTTCCTTTTTCTAGCCTTATCCACCAAGTCCCTCAAGTGGCCTTGTCTGAACAGGCCTTCTAAGTGTGTTTTTAGGGCTTTGCACCCTTAAGTCAGGTGCCCATCCTCATTGCGGTAGGCACAGTGCTTCTCCAGGCTCCTTTCCATAAATTTGCCAGGGATCTTCTCTGGTGCTCTGAAGTAAGGCTGGTTCTTGATTCTCTTCAGGACTTTGTAGACCGGTATCCGGAACACTGTGGTGACTACCTGTGCAACCCTTAGTACTGTCTCTTGCCTGTTATATCCAGTATTTCCTCGGCCTCACTTCGGTGATCCCTTTCTCTTCTCTTGCTTCGACACCTTTGTCCCTAGCGTGCTTTCTTCAGCTTTTGCATACTTTTCGATCCTGGCCATGAGTTCCTCCATACTTTTGGGCAGCGTCTTTGCCAGTGATTTTCGAAGTAGACAGTCATTGTTCAGGCCGTTCGTAAAAGAAACAACCGCCAATTGTTGATGGCACCCTGGTATTCGGTTAAACACTTCATAATACCTTTTGGCATAAGCCCTGAGGCTTTCATCCTCGCCAAACGTTAAAGCCATCAGAGAGTCTACCCTCAATGGCTGCAGTCTGTTTGTCACAAACCTAGCCATGAACATCTCGGCCAGGCCTTCCCAACTCTTCACAGTTCCTTTCGGTAACTTGTGAAACTAGTCTGATGCGATTTCCCCAAAGGATAAGGAGAATACCTTACACAGCAGCGGCTCGTTCCCGGTGTACAGTGCCATTGAGTTCAGGTACAAGCCGACGTGGAAGTTAGGATTAGACTTGCCGTCGTATATTTGGAATCTCGGCATGTGGAATCTCTTCGGGGCCTCAAACTTGTCCAGCTCTACCGAGAATGGGGTTTTCAGCTTAACCGGAGATGTGACCTCGGCATCTTCTCACTTCCTTTGTAGGTAGTCTCTTAAATCCTCCTTAGTCCGTCCAGGAGCTCGGTTGTCGACGAACTTCAGCCTTTTGAGTGCGCTGCTCCCGGTGTCATTGTGAGTCCTCTTGGACCTCCCTTCATTCATAGTGTCAAAGCAAAGCTTTTTGCCTTGAACATGCCCATGTTCTTTCGCATAGGCTTCTTTGGCATGATGTGTTTTTTGAGACTCTCTTCTCATCGTTTCTCCTCGCTCGACCTTCCGTGAAGGCCGATGAGAATGCTCCATCGCCTTGCCATGCTAGAGGACTGCGGGGATTGCTTTCTACCCCCCTTTGTGGGCATCATTCTTGGCCGCTAGGATCGACATGTCCTCCAATGGAAACGGCGGTTGCATGACGTTGTTCTGTATCATGAAATTGACAACCGATTGCAGGTCAGCCAATTTGTTTACCATTCCCTTCATCTCGCCGTCCCTCCTCAGGTATCTATCTTTCCATACCTGGAGGTCGCTTTCGTTGTAATACTCACCTCGGTCTACCTTTTTTCCATGTCTCCCTTTTTGCCGACGTCTTCTTCCCCGGGATTCTGCTCCCGGGGTTCTTCATTGCAGTTCTCCTCCTTTACATTAGGGTCAAAGTGTTTACCACTTCCAGTAGGGATGTCGTCCCCAGTCTTCTCTTTCTGTCCGTCGTTGGTCATCTATTCTTCTTTCTTTCCCACAGATGACGCCAAATTGTGTGTGTTGATTTCTAACCACACTGCCAAATAGGGAACTCAGCTGGAGAGCACTGGCTGAATAGATTACGCCCGAACAACCTGTCATAGAAAGATAAGACTCCGGCAGTAGTTTATCCACCCAGGAGCACTCCGATGATCAAGTCAGTACTAAGTTATATCTCAAAGATAGCAAATAGTGCTTAACTCACTAGCCAGAATACAAAAAGCATACCTTAGACTCACGAGGGTGCCTTACTTTTATAGCCAACACTCACTTGATTCCTCTAGAAGCCTAGCTTCTCTTGGACTCTGGCTCAATACTCATCCTGAACTCTCCAATAGATAAAGATAAACTCCTTAAGAGTTTTATCCTTATCTAGGCTGAAGTCCTTCCCTATTCTAAGACTCTTATAGCTTATCTGTTCATCTCGGATTCCAGTATCTTCGTAGATAACCTCGGCCTAGCCGAGATCACCTCAGCGTTATGATCAGGACACGTGGCACCTCGGATGGAACTTCGATGCCACCTTGGCCACGTGTTATCATTTACAAAAATATACCCCCACAATTACATTAAACTTCCTAAAGGTTTAATCCACAAAACATTTGATTCCTTTTACAAAAAAAAATCATTAATTATATTGATTAAAAAAATAATATTATAATTCCTTTAATATTGAAATGTATATTTTATATATTATTTAATTTTGTATCTTTATATTATCTACAGTAATTGTAATTTTGTTAATCTTAATATTAAAATTATGTAATTTACTGACTTTCTTCTAAACGTATTCATGAATAACAGAAAAAAAGTAATTATAAATTAGTGGTAGAATTAAAATATCATATTTTTTTCATAATTTTATAATTTTTTTTTTACTTATTTTCCCTTAAAACTTTTGTCTGAACTCACCAAAAAGAAAAAGAAAAAAAAAAAGCGCCTTCATTTATACTATATATTAAGCAAAAGAGAGTTTTTAACCCAAAGCTTTGTGGGAGCTCCAATATCCCAATCTAAATTTTCTGATTTTTTGATTTAAAAAAAAAAATCTTAGCATTTATTAACTTCTCCCAACTCCAAAATCTTACCCTCATAATAACAATTTAATGCATTAAGAACAAGCATAAAAAAAATTTCTTGAAGAGTGCAATATATATGATTATTATCAAAATATTAAACTTTAATATAATATAATAAATAAAAAAAAGACACTTAATTCTTTAAAAAGTCTAACACATATGATTATTATCAAAATATTAAACTTTAATATAATATAAAAAAGGAAAAAAAGAGGGCATTAAAAAAATATTTAAAATTCGTAATTCACATATATAGATAATTGTAAACACAACCTGTGCATAACACGGGTGATATGCTAGTTTCTATTAAAGATAAAGATAAAACAAAGTAATGAATAAGATAAAATGTCATATTTTATATGTTAATCATTCATTTTTTTCACAATTATCTATTCAATTATTAAAAAAAAAAAGTCACAAATCATTCTAAACATAATTTTTTTTATGTTATAAAATAATTAAAAAAAATCAAATAACCAAATAAAATAAAATAACAAGTCACTGTTTGATAAAAACTTCTTTTAATTAACTTTTTAGAGTTAGAATTTTTTTAATTTAGAACTAAAAAATTTGTTTGATAAATTTTTTTGACTTTTTTAATTTTTATAAAAAATAAATGAAATCTTTATGTTTTAAATATAATATTTTATTTTATTTATTTTTTAATAACTAATTTAATGGCAACTCAACCCAACTCAACCTAATGCCATCAACATAGCCAAAGGAATAAAGGTTCCAAACAGGCCTAATTAACTTCTGTCTGCACGCTGCCCAACAAAATGAAGAGCATCGTACTGGGATACTTTAAACGAAAAATCATTACACAGTTTAACAGGGGGAAAAAAAAAAAAAAACATAAGCTGCAACTTTTAACAGAATTTGAATTGAACCCTATTATAAGATGACTCGTACTTCTTATGTTTGTATAATTTTTTTTCTTTTATTTCACTGTTGAGTAATTTTTCCTACAGTATTTTAAATCATTTATTTTATTATGAATTTTTTTATATTGATATAATAATATAATATGATTTTATTATATTTTTTAATTAAAAAATAGACGGTTTAAGATCAATTTAATAGAATCATGAGAAATTTTAATATACATTTTTTAAAAAGAGGGCATCATATGTACTTTTAGTTATGCTATTTTTTTTCTTTAATTATGATTATTTTTTTTTAATTATGACTTAAAAAATTAAAATTATAGATATATATATATATATATATATATATTTTAGCCATAAGATGTATATGATATATATCTTTTGAAAGATATACACCATACTCCATGAAAAGTATATAATAAACACAAAACTAATAAAGATAAATAATTCAAATTATTGACGTGAGGCCATGATGAACCTCCTAAATCAAACTGCACCGTATTGGTGAAATACAAATAAGCAAAATCCTATGTAGCTTCCGTTTCAGAAGTGGGTTGACTTTTTGATTTTTTAGTTTTTTTAGCTATTTTAGTTTGGACTAAAAAGCTTAGTTTGAAAAGAACTTTTGAACTTTTTTGACTTTTTTTATGAGAGAAAAGTGTAATAATTATGGGTTAGATATGATGTTTTGTCTGTTGTGACTAAAATAACTTATTTTGTCTTTTGTGACTAAAATAGCCACAAACCAACTTGCTAAAATAGCCTAGTATTCTCCGTTTGGCAAGTGATATTTTTATCTAAAAAATAAAAAAATTATTATAAATTATCATATTATTTTGTTTACTTTTTAAATATCATTTTATAAAAAATTAAAAAGTCAATTAAAATAATTAATTTCTTTAAGATTACAAAATAAAATTTTCAAAGAGTTTTGTTACCTTCCCTGTTTATGAGATGTACGGTGAGACATGAAGCCCATCTTGTTGCACCTCTAATTATATAGTAAAGGAGTAAAGTCCTACATAATTAAGCTTTCGTTTAAAATGTGGATTGAATTTTTAACTTTTTAACTATTTTAACCTGAGGTTAAAAGTCTCATTTTGGATTGACTTTTTGATTTTATGAATTTTGTGAGAGAAAAAAATTGAAATAATTATGGTTTAAATGTGATATTTTGTCTTATTAATTTTTTAGTCTATTTTTTTTCTTTTTATAACTAAAATAGCCAAAGTAACCCATGCCAAACATAGCGTAAATATGTAACAAATTAAAAATTAACACCTATCATTTTAATCATTAAGAGTGAAATTATGAAAGCGCTATTAATAAATATCAAACATTTTCTATTTTGAAAACCCAACTTCTAACATTTCTGCAGTAATTTTCAACTCCTTTTAAACAGGCAAGTGTATTAAAAAAATTTCCGTATCCTCTAGATTAAGGTTGTCCAAAGTAATTATAAAAGAGAGTGGAAGGATGAGCGAAGAGGTCCACCTAAAGATTATAATAGGTCTGTTTGGTAGGGTTGTGAGAAAGTAATTATAGATTATAACTTATAGCTGTGAGTATAAGCTGCTAACCTGTTTGGTGTAGCTGTAGGATTATAGATTTAAGCAGTAGAGTAGTGTTTGGTAAATAAGCTGTAAAATAACTTTTTGTTGTGTAATTGTCAATTTTGCTCTTATGAAGAGGAAATTTGTAATTTTTGTCATTTTCTTCTGTTTAAATATTGAAAAAGTTATTTCATTAATGGAAATTGATTAATTAGTACCTAATTTGGTGCATTTCATTTATCTCTAATTTTTTTGTATTTTTTTTGTATTTTTTTTTGTATTTTTTTTTTTTTTTGTAATAAATATTGAGTTGACAAGAAAACAAAAAATTTAATTGCAATAAAAATATAATAAATTACTATTAAGGCAAGAAAAAGGGTTCTTCATAGATATTTATAGAGCTCCTAATTTCGTCTGCAAATTGACATACAAATATTATGTCTCTCTCACTTCCATTTCGGTGTCATCACATGCAACATCATTCCCATGGCGTGCTTGTTGAGACGAAGATCCTTCCTCTTCACTAGGCACATAATCCGTGTATCTATCATAAGAGTCAAATGCAATATCGCGGAGCTTACTTCGTCGGATGAAATTATGAATTGCCATTGTTGCACAAACAAGTTTGACTTGGGTCGGCCACTTGTAGTTTGGTGGGATATCCTTTATCATCGGTCATCTTGCTTTCCAAACCCCGAACGTTCTTTCTATTACACTTCTAAGTGAGGAATGTGCTTGGTTGAATTTTTCTTATGCATTTTTGGGGGGTTAACCATGTTCAAATTGAGCTAGATAGTATCGCTCTCCTTTGTAAGGTGCCAGATATCCTTTCATGTTTGGATAACCAGCATCCCCCAAGTAAAACTCATCTATTTTAAAATTTCAAAATAAAATATAAGTAAGCAATTATAAATGTAAAAAGAAATATGAAGATGTGAGTGTGGTGCATCTATTGTAGCAATCGAATATAAAACAGTTACCTCCTTGTGGTTTTGAAAAATTAAAACTAGGATTCCTAATTGCATCTAAGAAGATCCGAGTATCGTGCGCACTTCCTTCCCATCCTGGTAAGCAAAATGTGAAACACATATCAAAGTCACATGCGGCCATTATGTTTTGAGTCGCATATCCCTTTCTACCTATTAGACGAGCTTGCTTATCTGGAGATATATATGCTTTGATGTGTGTCCCGTCAATTGCTCCAATACAATCCTATGACATGATAATGAATAAAAAACATTTTAGCCACAGATTAGTATAAATATCCTACCAACATTAATTATATGTAACACCCAAGTTGCGCTTGTAGTTAATTATTTACCTTGAAATGAGGATAATATTTGCGGTTGCGTCGAATATATGGATGCACACCATTAGTCGGTTGAGGCCTTATCCAGTCAATGGACATCTTTGTAACAGCCTTTAACACCTTCTTAAAATATTTTGAAATAGTCTCGCCAAAATGTTGAAATCTTTCTTGGACATTTCTGTTTCGAATGTCACCGCCAACAATAAACAAAAATATTGCAACTTGCTCTTCAACCGAGACTTGTCGTCCAGTTTGAAGGCCATAATTTGTTTGTAACAAATTACACAATTGATAAAATACCTCTCTTTCCATTCAAAAATTTTCAAATATTCTTGTCCGATTCCCTTCTTGTAATTCCACCATCCACATCCCTCCTGTTAAACAAGATGTCCTACATGGTTCTTTTATCAAATAATTTGTTGCATATGTCGCTGCAACTGTAGCCGCCGTAACTAAGAGCATATTATTATTTTGTTGGGTTTGTGATGTGCTGTCTTCATCATCAGTATCTTCATCATCATGGTCATCATTCCATTGGTCTTCATCATTGCTACTCATCTTTAAAACTGTCAACTGTGCTGGATAAACCATGTTGCAATTTAAAACTTTAAACAAAAACCAATAAATGATAATAAAATATCATAACTTGTCCAGATATACTAAAATCCTGAAGCATTCCTCATATGTTGAATTTTTCTTTTTTCTTTTTTATTTTTTCTGATAGAGGATGAATAAATAAATAAATAAATAAAAATAAAAAATAAATAAGGGGACGGACAGAGTGCCAGAGGATAACAATTCATAAGGAAAAAGACCAAAACTTGTTTTACCCAACATCATGGCTTATTAGAAAGTCCTTACATGTGGTAGTTTAAAATTCAGAATTCAAAGTTATGCCCGGAAGTCAAAATCCATTGGCATGCGTTTATGAAGAATTCCACATATATACTTGCTTCTCTTCTCACTTATTCTCTCCCTTGTCTCTGTGAATCTAATTTTGCAGTTATACCCTCTCAGGGAAATATTCTTTAACATGGGAATTCATATGTCAAAACCCAGAATCTAGAAATTCAAACATATCAAAATTACTATGAAGTTCTGTTATGACAATTAAGCCTGTGGACATGAATGCAATCCAAGCAAGCAGCACTGTGATGACAGTTTAAGAAGCAGTTCCATGGGAAAGAAGCACTGTTATGACTGTTATGACTATGGGACTAAGAAAGTAGTATTCCATCACAAAAATTCCATAGCTACATTTCATGCAACCTGTCATCCATTTATCCCAAATAAAGAAATAATGGTCATATGAACAAATAATGTCATCCATTTATCCATTTCATGCAACCTGTCATACATTTCATGCTTTATATTTCAACCTGTCATATGAACAAATAATGGCCATACAAAAATGACATAGGTGAAACATTAAAATGTAAAGTAAGAAAATTATACCTTCAACTTCAACAGAATTATTACCTGGACAGATTGAAATGTAAAGGAAAAACAATGTAAAGCACAAAAATGAATTGAGTAAACCATTTAACTACATATATATAACCTTCACCATTGACCTACCAGGCATATTCAACTGACATTCAACAACTAATTGCATTCCCCAACCATTCAACAAGTCAACAAGTCAACATATCAACCATTCACCAACCATTCAACAATTTAGTCCAACATAATTTAATAAAATTTGAAATAATAAGTCCACAATTAAAAGTCCAACTAGTCAATATTCATAAAAGGAAATATTAGGGAAATATTGCAATAGTCCACAATTACTAAAATAAGAAGTCCAACAGAACACTCCACAATTAATAACAACGGGACAACCTACAATTAGCCGCGATAACCTGTGGTGGCCTTCTCCATCTCAATCTCCAACTTCAGAAACTTAAGGCGTACTTCATCCGTAGGAAGACTCATGAAACACTTCTGACGCTTGTCTCGTAAGAACAATCGGGTGGCCCATACATACAGGTCATCATCCGGGGACACACCAGGGATGTTTTCCAACATCGCCAAACAATCTGCAATTGAAGGATATCTTGATGAGGTCTGTGTTGAAGTTCCTGAAGATGATTCAACCACATTGATTATGCGAGCAAGTGTCTTGTTAAGTAGAGCTGCACCAGTAAATTTCTTTTTGCTCTTGGTTGATGAAGCAGGTGTGTTTGATGAATGCTTTTTGTTTAACTCAGAGGGATGAATCACCTCCAAAGCATCATCATCATATTCAGCATCATGTGGGGTATGAAATTCCTCCACATTGTCATCAACGTCAGGCATAACCCCTGAACTAGGAGTGTATGCCCATTCTCCTGTAGCAGCTGCATCTGAGAATAGTATGTCTAAGTTTTCACTAAATTGCAACAGCATACGCCGGAATTTAGCAGCATCAGGATACCTCTGCAACAATTACAAAGAAAAAAATAAACATTTACAATTATCAAAATTTGGTGCGTTTAAACAACAAAAACCAACATAATATGTACATTAAGCAATTTAAATACCTCCAATTTGGTGGTCCACCACTCATCAGATGCAGATATAGCTCCAGTCAATGTGTCACGGCCTAAGCCGGTCTCACCCCTTAAAAGATTGTTCCACAAAAGCTATTTTTTTTTCAACACATCCCAATGGTTTTTCATTTGTAGTCGTTGGTATGTTTTTCCAGTCATAGTTTTAAACGAAGTTATGACATTTTCCCACCCGACCCTATCTAAGTGTATACCAGGTCTGTGTCCGACCTTCACTTGGTCAACACAAAGCTTAATAAAGATTTCATTTGATTTTGCATCCTAATGAGCCTTAGTAGATGGTACTTGAGAGGATTTTCCCTTATTCTGCCTATTTTGAGATTGTGTTTCCTGTTGGGTACTCAATCTATGAAACAAAAAAAAAAATTGTTTAACACATACTCATTAATCATTGGTTGCATTAAAACATAAGACTAGTACAAAATAACCATACATGGCATGATTAGCATAAAACATAAGATTACTACAATAGACGTCTCATCGTTGGGTACACAACTGAGCAAAAAAACACATATCTAAAAGCCACCTACAATCATTTGAAGAGTAATGCAACTGACAGAACAATACAAATTGTGAGCAAACCCACAACAAGCTGCTTCATAAATGTTACGGATTGCTCAAGCATTTGGTTCTTTACTTTTAGTCCTACAGTCTCGATGTTTTGATCTTCATAAAGATTTGTCTCGTTTTTCAGCCTCTCTACCATCGTCACAGGTTTTGGGGTACACCACCTCCAAAATTGACAATTCCTCTTCTCACAATTTACATACAGTATTCCTTTTGATGGCTTCTCGGATTCGGTTACCCTTATGGCAGCTCTTACACCACACTCACATTTCAAAGCCTCGTACCTCAAATCCAAGGTCTCAGCACTGCAAGCATAGTTACTAGATGATGACATGCCTCTGAAGTAATTAGGAAGAATTGAATCCACATCCTCTAAAATTGATTGGGAACTTAAAGATGTTATACATGATTATGCTAGTAAATTTAACACTCTGATTTCTAACCTTCAGGTTGGCAACTATGTGATATTGTTAAAGTCCAAAACAAAATATCATGCACCAGTCGAAGTTTGAAGCTTCCAACAAAATATCATTACTGGTCAGTGAAATAAGACGCATTGGAAACTGGATCTGACAATCAAGAACTTTGTCCCTGTCTTATAGAAAACTTGGTAGATTTGTTCAATTCATTTGTTTTTATATAGATTCTACATGTTTTTCAAGATTTTCAGTATTGTTTTCTTGTTAGAATCTTAAGGAACATATTTGATTCTTGTGATTATTTTTATTTAGAAAGCTGGACTAACTGATGTTAATTCATGCTGTAGGTCCACTATGTTGCTAAATGGAAAGGCATCACTTTTATGACAAGTAGACAGGGACTTGGTGTTGGTGGTGGAACAGTAAGATTTCTAGCATGGGCCTCCTATTTAGACCACTGCTTTCGTTAATTTTGGTTAAATAATCAGCGGTAATACACAGAAACAAATGCATATGTAACTCATTGTCAAATACCACTATGAGAAGAACCAATTAACATGATTCATTGAGAATAGTTTTCTAGTAATTTTGAAACTGCTATTCTATCTTTGTTTGAAGCCATGGATAAGTCATTCCTCTATCTAACTCATTGTCAAACTGTTAATGGTTAATGATAATGGTTCAGCTAAGTCATTCCTCTTTCTACATCAGGGAAATTATAATATTCATTCCTAAAGCATAAGGAGGAGGTCTATGGTTAAGGGACAAATAAGCAACTATGATGGATCTCAACAAAAGCCTTGATGGATCTCAACATATAGATCATATGGATCAGGTTTGAAGACATTTTGAAAACTTGACTGACTTATAGTAAAACTTTTCAAAATCATGTTAAAAAATAAGTCATCTTTTAAAAAAATGTTTCAAAAAAGAACTTCAGACATAAATTCAAACAATTGAAAAAAAAAATTATGAAACTTAAAGACTTTGTTTTATTTGATTTATTATTTGATAAATTAATAAATCATTTACTATTTGATAAATTATTTATCAATTTATTCATATGTTTAAGGTATCTATCCCATGTCTGGGTATTTTCTAAAACTTCACAAACTAATTTAACTGATGAAGGTAAAATTATCAGGTATCTCCATCAAACACTAATTTATCACAAGCCAAACAAATGACAGGAAAAAATTGTATCAAAAGCCATACACACACAACAATCTTCATTAAAAATTATCAATTATCTTTAAGATGTTATTTACGAAAATAAACTGAATGACAGAAAAATAAAATCAATATATAAATATATCATTTTCTTGAACTTCAGTAAAGGAGAGAGATGAAGTAAACAGAGCATAAATTTCTGTTTATCTTCAGATAAAGTATACATAATAATATCTTCATTAATAATCAGAGCATACTTATTAATAAACAGAGCAGAATGTGCTTCGAGAGAGAGAGAGAGAGAGAGAGAGAGAGAGAGAGAGAGAGATGGCAGATAAGGGAGAAAACAAGCCAAGGGCAAGATGAAAGAGGAAATTTCAGACGGAGAGGGTGTAAACCCTAGCTGAAATGTGTGTGTGTGTATATATATATATCATAAACAAAAGCCAAGAAGATGCGATCTTACCTTTTGTAGTGCAGATCTTGGAGAAATCTTCGAGAAATTTCGACTTCGATCGGCTGATCTTCGAGAGATACGAAGGATCGTCTTCGTCGCCAAGAGGAAATAAGAAGACGAGTGTGAGGAGAGGAGTGGGCTAGGGCACGACGAAAGAGGGCTTATATAGTGGCATAACTGTGATTGTTGAAGTTTTGGAGGGCATTTAGGCCATTTCATGCCCCTCCAAACAGCTGCGTGCTTAATCTGAAATCAGAAGCATCTCCGGAGCAACTTCACCAAAATGGCTTAAAATGACTTTTTTTAAGCTATAATTTGCAACTTTAATTTTTACCAAACAGATCAGAATGGCTTAATTTAAGCCATAAGTTGAAATAAGCTGAAGTTAATTTATACCAAACAGGCACAATATGGGACTTTGAACATCTCCAACGATACTGCTTATTTTTTTTTTTTTTCAAATTTTAGCTGAAAAGTGAATTCCATATTTTGGAGTCTCATCAAGTTAGGCCTGGTTTGGGGTGATTAAAAAAAGTCAAAAAATTAAAAAGTTACTCAAAAAGTTAAAAAGTTATCACTACTTACTAAAAAAAATTATTAAAAAGTTAATTTTACACAAAATTAATTTTCAAACAGCTCTGACGTCCCATAGGCGCAGTTGAGTTTTTGGAAAAATTGCACTGATTTAGGTGCACAAATAACACTGTGCTGTTCGGCTCGTGGGGGCCATCACGGGTCCTGTTTTAATAATCTGGATTGTTCAATGTGTAGAACTCGTCGAGAACTATAAGTTTGTAAAAAAATTACATTGATAAGATATCGGTAATTATATGATCAAATCAGTTAAAATTTATAAAATGGATAGTGTTATAGTTAACGGTTGAAAAAAAACTAATCTGATCAGATAGTTATCGATATCCGATTAATGTGATTTTTTACAAGCATATAGTACTCGACGAGTTCTACACATCGAACGATTTTGATTAGCAAAGCAGGACCTGTGGTAGGCCCCCACAGGCCGAACAACACCTTCAATTCACTGCCCAAAGAGTAAGGAACCATCTCCCTCTTACTCTACACAGGCTGTCCCTCACTGTACAACCTATTCCATCACAATCTTCTCCTGTACACTAATTATACAATTTTTTAATATACATTTTTTCGTAAAAAGTCAAAAAGTTATCCTAAACAACTATTTTTTTTCTCAACTTTTTAGTCCAAAAAGTCAAAAAGTACACTTATTTAGGATACCCCAAAAGTGCACCATGTGATATGAGATTTTATTTTTATAGAACCGAAATACATCTGAAATCTCACTAATAATAATAACTTTCAAACAATATCAGTTTGTTTCCCTAAGCATAGTTCAGGTGAGTGAAAATATATGTACAACAACAATTATTCAAATAAGAATCAAGAGCTCATTTCTCCATTGATGACTTAAACCAAGAAGGACAACATGACATGTAAAATAATCAATTAAGAGGGAGCGAAGAGCGTACAATTATCGATTACACCTCTCTCTTCATCTCAAGCACCGCTGATCCCTATTCCTGCATATCCATAAGCTCGGTTAGGTTTGGCGGGGATTTGGCCATTCTTGACTGGGTAAGAAGCCTCCATTGCAATTCTGCACTTGCCAGTGTGAGTGTCAGCCACATTACGCTTTGTGTGAGTCGATTTCTGACCACACTGCCAAACAGATACTCAGCTGGAGAACACAGGCAGAATAGATCAAGCCCGAACGACCTGTCATAGAAAGAAGAGATTTTGGCGGTGGTTCGTCCACCCGGAGGCACTCCGATGATCAAGTCAGTTATCTCTTAAAGATAGCAAAAGTGCTTAACTCATTATTCAAAATACAAAAAGTGTACCTTAGACCCATGAAAGTGCCTCTCTTTTATAGCCAACACTGACCTAATCCCAATAGAAGCCTAGCTCCAATGGATTCTGTCTTAATGCTAATCCTGGACTCCTAGTTAGATTGAGATAAACTCTCTAAGAGTCTTATATTTATCCAAACTGAAGTCCTCTCAAATTCTAGGACTCTTGTCCCTTATCCGCTTATCCCGGATGCTGGTATCTTCGCAGATAACCTCGGCCTAACCTAGATTACCTCGACGTCAAGTCAAGGACACATGGCACCTCGGCTGGCACTTCGGTGCCACCTTGGCCACGTGTTGCTATTCAAAAAATATGTCCCCAAAACTGCCCCTTAGGTTCTATTACCTCGGCATCCTGAGGTGATGGAACCTACATCTTTTAGCCATATAGTACGTCGACTAAGCTTGTTCTATCCTTTATTACCGAGGTCATAATTCGTTGGCTTAATACGACCAAGACTTATAGTCCATTTTCATCAATGCTCTAGAACCAATAACCAAGTTTGTTCAAGTTTCTCAACTGAAACCGTCCCCCTAGCCAAGGTCCTGCTCCATTAAATCAAGAATTCTAAGAGTTTCTTCACGTGTATGAGCTGTCACCTACAGTTTTTCAACCGTTTCTACTACGCGTCTTTCCCCTATTGAGTCATACCTGACACGCGCCATTAAGTCCCATCGCACTTGCGTGCGCCGTCTGACAAGCACGTCGTCCTAGGGATAGTAATTGCATTTTTGCCGCCATTTCATGTGTTTGATCAAAACCATATCTCTCTCTCCGTCTTTTCACTTTTTCACCATCATTTTCGTGCAAACTCTCTCTCTTTCCACTCTCCCAAATCCACCATAGTTTCAAGCTCTTAAGCTCTGCAACTACTTCCATTTTTCTCCTCCGGCGAAGCTTTTGCTGATCTTTTTCGATTGTTGTCATTATCTGACTCCGGCGTACTCAACACCGGCTTCACTCCTCTAGTAAGCCACTGCTTCCCTTCGTTTCAGTTTCTTGTTTCTCAAACTATTATGTTTCTATACTGCTACTGTGACTTCATTCGTGTTCTTAGATCTTCATTTATGTAGTAAATTTTTCCTTGCTTGCAATTTGTTTATGGATATATACACGTATTCACACACTTGTTCATTTTGCCACTGTTTTTGGCCTCGCACTCTTGTACACACTCTGTCACAGCGTTCTTGATGGTTCATCACTATTCTTGATTATGAATCATTGTTCTTGTTTCTGTTTTCTGTGTCTTTTACAGATTCTTACCTTCAATTCTTGTTTCCATAGTCTTAGGCTTGGGATTTGTTGTAGAACTCACGAATTTTAGGAAAAACTGAAACAGACTTCACCTAGATCCTCAAAAACTCTCGCCCCAACATTCGTCTAGGTTTTGCCGAGATCCCTCAAACCTTCACAAAATACTTCCTTCTAAAAATCCAACACATTCCCTCTAAGCCGACGTCATGGGTATGTGGAGGTATAAGGTAAACACCCCAACTAAGTTAGAATATTTCAGGCAGGAGTTTGCCATTCCTGCCGACGTTCACCTGAGGTTGGCAGGGGAGGAAGACTCCATCATGCCTGACAGGAACTTCATGCCTTTCCCTGTCGTAGCCTTTACAGAATGTGGACTCAAGTTTTCACTTGACATCATTTTTCGAGAAGTCCTCCATTACTACAAATTGAACCCAATGCAGCTTGCCATTAACTCTTACCGAGTTATCAATGGTATAATTGCCTTAGCCAAAAAAGAGAACGCTAAGGTTACTCTTGCTGACATCCAGTACTGTTACACCATGTGTGGCCTTGATTAAGGCCGAATTGTACATCATTGAGGCCGTTAATTAGAATCTCTTAACTTCACTTGCTGGTCAAACTGTATACTTTATGTGTGTTGAATGTCAATCAGGTTGTACATAGTCAGAGCATAAAATGTGCAAAAAGACAGAATTTGGAAAGAGTTGACTTTTCCACACGAGTGTTGACTTTTTCCGCACGTGCGTTGACTTTCCCGCATGTGCATTGACTTTTTTTGGGAAAATGTGCCCGACGTGTTAAACCTGTTTGGAAGAGATCAGAAGTATAAAAAAGAAAGGAAAAGGCTGGAATAGGGTTCTGAGCTTGTTTTGACCAAAAGAGAGAGGCTAGAGCTTGAAAGGGAAAAGGAACTTGAAGCTTCAAGCATGTCTCCCATGGTGGTTTTTTCTCCATCTACCTCTTTCCACTCCTCCATGAGTGGCTAGTCTCATTTTCTAGGGTTTTGATGAAACCCTAGCCATGTAATTAGTTTTTTTTCTTTTTGATTTTTAATTATGTGAAGGTTTGAACATTTGTATGGTGTTTTAGAAGTTTCTTTTATATAATTTTCATTATTTCTTCAAGTATTCGGCTTTTTGTGATTGTTGAATGTCTTCCATACAAGAGTTTTATATTTCTTTCACATTCAATGTATAAGACGAACCATACTACGAGGGACGAGTTGTGTCACTACTTTAGTTTAAAGTGAACGATTCGTACTACTTGAGATGGTTCGTGCTCGTACATTGAATGTGATGATCTTCTTGTTAAATGCTTTGTGCTTGTAGTTGCGAAGCATTAATCCGTTCAAACCATAGCATAATTGATTTCAATTGGAAACCTTTTTTACGTGACTAGTGGTGGACTCTATACCCTAGGTTTTTCTCCAAATCAGTAAACTCAATTTTATTTATAGTTGATAATTTAATTACTTAGTTTAATTTATTTGTAATTAAATTAGGTTATGAACAATCAATTTTTTTATCAAAATTAATTTAGGAATTTAACAATTAAATTAGTTTAATTTCACAATTGTCTCTGTGGATCAATACCTGGACTTGCCATTATTCTAAAAGAATTTGGTGTAGTTTAGTGTTTAATTTTGGTGTGTTCAATGACCCATCAAATTTTGGCGCCGTTGTCGGGGACTTATGGCGAAATTAGTTAATTTAAAGTTACATTCTTATTTTAATTTTTAGTTTAGGATTTTATGCTCTTGTGTTGCTAAGTGTGCAGAGCGTTTGAAATTGGAGCTATCACCAAAGTGCAAGCGGAGCGTAGCCGAGCTTTAAAAATAAAAAAAAACCGCAGTACTAAAGTGCGTAAATAGAAGCAAGCATTCGCAAGCAAAGCACCAAAGTGCTAAAACGAAAGTCAAAGCTCAAATAGAGGTTGGAGACAGCGTCTACACGTAAAGCATCCGCAAGACGAGTAAAGCGTTTTCGTTGAACCGCTGTGAGTATTTCTCCTTTGGCATTCTGCTTTCGTAACTTAGTACACAGAGTCGAACTTTTTGTGTGTGTGTGGGTAGTGTATGCACGGGCGCCGTTCTTGTCGCCCTGAATTGTGGAGTTTGGACCTTGAACTAGAAAGGACTCTTAGGAGACTTAGGGCCTCTGCCCGTGTTCCTAGGCTTGAGTATTCATCTTCATACATTGAGCCATTAGAGATGGCAGATCCTGATGTCCCAAATGTACTTAACCGGACCCTTAAGGATTATTTCACACCCACTTGTAACAGCGCCCGCGTGGGACCTCGTGCTACTACAGTTCGGACTCGATTTGTGTCACGGTTCTAATTCTGAACCAAAGAGTCCAAATCTGGCAAATCGTTTTGAGAAACAGATTTTTGAAAAAGTAGCGCCAAACATGGACTGCTTTGCCAGATACAGAGTCGCCACCTAAATATTTTTTATGGGAGAATTTAGGAAACCCTGACTCGGTGCCGAAGGCCACATGTCCGTCATCACCGGAGTTGTCTCGGCTCGGGAGCTTGGGTACGATCGGGGAAGGTCAGTTATGAGCACCCCCTTTCGCCCGGTCCGAAGACCGGCCTCTACTAACCGTGATATCCGCATTTGAAAACTTTGTGTGTTCTTATTCCAATTATTAGCCTAGAATTACTATGTTATGCGCACAGCAAACAAGTATAGACTAGATTGCCTAATTTGGAAATAAACATTGCATATCCGTTTGGTTTGAAAATGCTTTGGAATTTGCTACTCGCAAGTAGGCTAAAATACGGATTTCAACGAGTTTTTCCAACTCAAACAATCCGGCCTTCACCCACAGGCATTCAAAACAGTTTAACACATAAGCATCTAGCCACATGTTAAGCATGCTGTCATGGTAACATTCACACTCATGCGATATGCTAAAGCGGAAATACTTACATAGTACTCCGTGCCAAAACAAAGAACTTGTTAGCAAACATGCATGATCCAAGTCCATGTGAAGTGCCTAATGCATCGCGTACAAAATGTCGCTAAGATAGGCTCGGCTAATCCTAGACATGTCATGTGAAAATGCACAATTAACACATATTCAATTCGGAATTGAAGTATTGATGCAGTTAGCGTGATGTACCGAGCCTAATGCATGTAATACAAATGCATGGATGCACACATGCATAGCATAAGGTATGCTAAATTAAACGTGCCTTAATCTACCATCGTAAGCAGGTAAATAAAAGGGAAGAAAGACGTGAGGTTGGAAGACATACACACACTCACGCACACTTATTACAGATTTGCCCTCGCTCGGAGGGACCGAATAAATATTACAAATTAATTAACTACAAAAGCTAATTAAATATTACAAATTAACTAATTAACAAATTAATTAATTAATTAAATTAAATAAAGCGGGAAAACGCCTCGGGAAGCGCGCCACCATGCGCAAGCTGCCTCTGTTTTCCTCCATTTCCTCCTCTGGAGGTTGTCAAAACCTCAGGACTACATCCTTGGACAGAGGGGATCATCATCGGCTAGATGAAATTTCCACCGGCAGTGTTGTATGGCCATCGGCACAAAGTTGAAGCTGTCGGCAGAGAAAATGGTGCCGGTCGGCACATTACACTGCCGGTCGGCAGAGTATTCCTGCAGAACCTGCAACTCACAGCAACAGAGGGCAAAACAAGGCATGGCAGCATATTTCAAGGCATGTATGCACCAACCATGTCTCTTATCATTGTAATGACTCAAAGGGATATGTGCCTCGGTTCTTGGACCACCAATCACGCATTTCCATGCATGATGGCCCAAGGAACCAAGCATGCAACTTTGGTTTCAAATGCATGCAAACCAATCAAACAAATTAGGCCCTATTCCTATCACCAATTCAAGGAACAAGGCATGCATGCAAAATGCAATGCAACCTAGGCATACAAGCTAGGAATGCAACATGGCATGGCAATTAACTCATGCAAGCATACAAGCATGCATATGGCAATGCAAATGGATGGCAAGATGGACTTATACATGAATTAGGCAACTCTAATAAGGCCTAAAACAGTGGCCATTGTGCTAAAAGGGTGAGAGCTAAATGGCATGCACACACACATGCACACAAAGACCAACACTTAAGCACAAAACAAGCAACATTCAAGCACACTTGAAAGGAGGAATCATGGACTAATTAGCATGCAACATGAGCCCGAAAATTATGTTATAAAATGATGCCAAATCAAGTTATAAATCAAGCCAAAACATGCAAAGAGTAGTCCAAGTGTTCAAGGCAAATCAATAATGCATTGAACTACACTTATCATGACCAAACATGGCATGCATTAAACAACTAAAAACAGATTTTTAGCATGTTAAAACAAGGCCAAAGGACTCCTTAGATGGCATCTAAGTGGCCCAAATACAAAGGCATACACCATGGCCAAAACATGGAGCATTGCAACACATGCTTTCAAAGCATTAAAGAGGCATGCAAGGTAATCAAACAAGCATGGAAATGGGACTGAAATAGCATGTAGGATGATTCCAAATCACCAAAATAATGCAAAGATGGCATGCTACACATGCGCATACTCAAGGCCAACAAGCCCAAATACAAAGGAGCTATATAATGCATGCAAAGATCAACCCAAACGATTATGGACAGAGCTAAAACATGGCAAAATAAGCACATAAACTTCACAAATGCAAGCCTAAAACATGCTCCAACAAAGGCTAACAACCTAGAACGTGTTAAGGCACAAATAGGGCATTACATGGCAACTATGCTAAACATGCATGGAGTTCCAAAACCAACTTGAAATCATGTTATATCATGGATATATAAGCATGAAAAACAAACCAAACATGCTCAACACACACTCAAGCATAGGCTTCCTTAAGAGGCCAAAATAGGTCCTTTTCAAGGACAACAAGGAGAGGGGGTGGCCCTCTCCTTCTTGGGACTTCAAAGCATCATCTTCACCACTGAAATCCCTCAAGATTTCAGTGGTGAAGAGACCTCAACACCAAAATCCCGGAGCTAACACAAAATGGCTCAAAATGAGGCCTTTTGAGGCCTAAGGGTGGTCAACACCCCTCAAACAACAAAACACTCTTAATAAACAACAAAGAGGGCTTAAAAACAGAACTTTTTTATGTTATACAATAATCACAAAAACAGCTCTAAGACTAGTAGAAAATTGATGCAAAAAAGGGGGAAAAATGGACTAGTTTCTCACCCTTGATGCCTTCTTCAACAAAGATGCTCCAATGGCCTCCTTGAGCTTGAATCCAAGACCAAAACTTCAAAACACACTCTTTAGAACCTCAGCTCCAAGAGGAAGGTGAAACACTAGGTGTTTGTGTGCAATAGTAAGGCACAAAACACCTAGTGTGCAAAATGAGAGGAAAAGAGAGATAGGTTGTGTATGTCTAACCCTAACCCTAGAAAACCAGAGCTTCTCTCTGTATTTTCCTCTCTCAAAAATGTCTAAAGCCTCTCCTTTTGACTTAGAGAGAGCTTCTCTCTATATGCCTCTTGTAAAGCTTACAAGACAAGCTTTGCAAGAGGGAGATCCCTCCATACACGTGTATGGAGGGGAGCAAAAGTTATACAGCTGTCCAAAAATATCTGCAAAAGCAGATGAACAGCAATCGGCCGGCAAAAAATGCCATCTTGGCCAAACAAAGTGCCGGCCGGCACAAAATAGTGCTGACCGGCAACAAAGAGTGCCGGCCGGCAAACTATATTGCCGGTGGCAGCAAAAACCAGCCGGTGGCATCTAGCCACTGCCGGTGATGGGTGGGGATGGTCTACAAGCCCCACCCTGCCCTTCCAAGGCAGGATGCTAGTGTTTGGTGCAAAACCAGACACTAAACGGTCGAGTTCGGAGATCCTGAGGCAAGGCACGCGAGCCGAGACCTCCGGGAACTCCAAACGAACACAAACAAGGATAATCACCGAGTGTTCAAACGGTGACGTCCAAGTCTTGAGGACGGTCAAAAATGGGGTGTCTACACCACTTCATATACATCACCATCATGCATCCAATTACCCAACACCACTGCTGCTCATTATGAGCTTAAGTCCAGCACCACACAAATGCTCCCATCATTCCATAGGGTAACTCATGATGATCCTTATAAGCGTTTGAATGAATTTCTAAAAATTTGCTCGACAGTGAGGATCTAGAATTTCACAAATGAGGCCTTAATGTTGTGATTGTTTCCATTCTCATTAAAGGATAAAGCCAAACACTGGTTAAATTCTTTACCTACTAATTCAATCACAACTTGGGACCAATTACAATAACGGTTCTTGGAGAAGTACTTTCCCATAGGTAAAACCAACCAACTTAGGCGAGCCATCACAAACTTTGCTCAAATGGATGGCGAGCAATTCCATGAGATGTGGGAAAGACTTCGAGACCTTCTCCAACAGTTTCCCCACCACCAAGTGCCTGATTGGCAACTTGTTCAAACATTTTATTATGGCTTAACTGAGCCGCACCGCCAAATGGTGGATTTGTCCTGTGGTGGGACATTCATGTCTAAAAATGATGTCGAGGCATGGCAATTGTTTGAGAACCTAAGTGATAATTCCCTTCACCATGCCTCCGCAGCCCGGCAAGTCCGGCAACCAGTAGTTGGAGCCCCGAAAAGAGGGGGCATTTATGAGGTCGGGCAAAACCTAGAGTTAGCCCAACAAGTAGAGGCACTGTCCCGCAAGATGGACCAATTATTAGCTACGGGACATGCCCTTACCCAGCAAGATCAGCCTCAATTTCACGAGGCATGTGTTATTTGTGCGAGCCCTGCTCATGACTTGAGTGAGTGCCCTTCGGCATCACAATTTCTGGAGTTAGTCCAAGAGCATGTAAATGCAGCTCAAGGATTCTCCAACCCGGGTAATGACCCATACTCCAACACATACAATCCGTGATAGAGAAATCACCCTAATTTTTTATGGAGACCCCCTTCACAAGGCACTTTTTACAATCCTCCACCACCAAGGCAGAATTTCAATAATTTTGCCAACCAATCATCCTACCGACCACCGTAACCTTATCGACCCTCACAATCGTACCAGCAACCATAACCCCCGCCTGTTCCTCAGGCAACTCTGCCTTTGAGACTCAGGTGTTAAAAGTTCTCTCAGAACTTAAGGGGTTAGCACCGGTAGTTGACTCCCACACTCACTCTATTGCCAAGCCAGAGGCCCAATTGGGTCAAATGGCTAACAACATGAATCGAAGAGAGGAGGGGAAATTACCAAGTCAAACTGTGGCCAACCCTAAGGGACAATACGGGGCAGAGAGTTCGGGTGGGAATGGGAAGCAACATGAGCAAGTGCAAGCGGTAGTTGCTTTGAGAAGTGGTAGGGAGTTAGAGCCTCAGTTAGTTACGTCTGATACAATTAGAGTTAGGAAGGGTGACGACGGTGGTACACCCAATGAGAGCAAGGGTGAGGGGGAAACACTTAAGAGGGATGACTTAGTCCCTAACACTTCACATGAGCCCAAGGCACCATATGTGCCTAAGGCACCATTTCCCCAATGCCTTGATACACCGTCCCCTTTTAATAAGAATGCGGCATCTATGGAGGCAATGATGGAGGTCTTTAAACAGGTAAAAATCAACCTCCCCTTGTTGGAGGCGATTAAGCAAGTACCCGCCTATGCCAAATTTCTGAAGGACCTTTGTACGCAAAAGCGTAAATCTAGGACACATGTGTCCCAAAAGGTTCCACTCACGGTGCAAGTAAGCTCCATCTTGTTGAATGACACACCTCCTAAGCTTAAGGACCTGGGTGCCCCAACCATTGCATGCATTATAGGGGACCATTTCAGTGATAGGGCCTTGTTAGATTTAGGGGCTAGTGTCAATTTGTTGCCGTACTCTGTGTACGAGGAATTTGGGCTAGACGAGTTAAAGCCCACTACTGTCACTCTTCAGTTGGCTAACTAGTCCCTCAAAGTGCCACGTGGCATGATTAAGGATGTGCTCGTGAAGGTCAATAGGTTTTTCTTTCTTGTTGATTTTTTGGTTTTAGATATGGAACCGGTAACCAGTTCTAGGAAGCAAATCCCGGTGGTCTTAGGTCGACCTTTCTTGGCTACGGCCAATGCATGCATTAATTGTCGGACTGGGGTTATAGAAGTTTCATTTGGTAACATGCAAGTGAAACTTAATGTTTTCCAAGCATCCCAACAACCTCATGAGAGAGAGGAGTGCTTATTAGTGGATGTTGTGGATGAGATTGTAGAGGAGGCTTTGCCCTCCATTCTTGTAGATGACCCTTGAGAGGCTTGTCTAGCTCATTTTGGGTTTGAAAATTTTGATATTGATGGGTTAATTGAGGAGGTGAATGTCTTGTTTAATGCTTCTTTTACACCGAATTTTTCTCCATGGAAAGCCCAGTTTGAGTCACTTCCTCCTCTGTTGAGAGAGCCTGCCATACCATCTTTGGTCACACCACGTACACTTGAGTTGAAGCCACTCCCGGCCACACTCAAGTATGCATTTTTAGGGCTCTAGGAGACTTTACTAGTCATTATTGCATCTGACTTGACTGCAGAGCAGGAGAGTCAGTTAATGAGTATTCTCGTGGCACATCGGAGTGCTATAGGGTGGTCAGTAGCTGATCTGAAAGGAATAGATCCCTCCGTGTGCAAGCATTATATACACCTAGAGGAGGACACCAAACCTTCTCGCGAAATGCAACGGAGACTGAATCTTAATATGAAAGAGGTGGTGAAAAATGAGGTATTGAAATTGTTGGATGCGGGTATTATATACCCCATCTCAGATAGCAAGTGGGTTAGTCCCACACAAGTGGTGCCCAAGAAATCGGGCATCACCGTTATTGAGAATGAGAGAGGAGAGTTAGTCCTCACACGAACCACTACTGGGTGGCAAGTGTGCATTGATTATAGGAGACTGAATTCTGAGACTAGGAAGGATCATTTTCCCTTACCTTTCATTGACCAAATCCTAGAGCGGTTAGTGGGGTAGGGTTTCTATTGTTTTCTTGATGGCTACTCGGGGTATAATCAAGTCTCGATGTACCCCGCTGACCAGGAAAAGACCACATTCACATGCCCTTTTGGCACTTTTGCTTACAGGCGCATGCCTTTCGGGCTATGTAATGCACCGGCGACCTTTCAACGGTGTATAATGGCCATTTTCTCTGATATGGTGCAGAAATTCTTAGAGGTTTTTATGGATGACTTTTCGGTGTTTGGACCGTCTTTTGAGGAATGCCTTAGGAACTTGACTAGAGTGTTAGAACGATGCACTGAGGCAAACCTAATCTTGAGTTGGGAAAAGAGCCATTTTATGGTTCGTGAGGGTATAGTGTTGGGACACATTGTGTCCCCTCGAGGTATAGAGGTAGGCAAGGCTAAAGTTGATCTCATTACAGGCCTTCTTCCACCCAATTCTGTGCGTTAAATTAGGTCTTTCTTAGGGCATGCAAGTTTTTATTGTTGGTTCATCAAAGACTTTAGTAAGATATCACGTCATTTGTGTAGTTTACTGGTTAAGGACGTGCCTTTTATCTTTGATGAGGCATGCTTAAAGGCATTTGAAACACTGAGAATGGCCCTAACCACCGCCCCAATCATGAAATCACCAGATTGGTCGCTTCACTTTGAAATCATGTGTGATGCCTCCGACTATGCTGTCGGGGCTGTGTTGGGCCAAAGGGTCAATAAAGCACCATTTGCTATATATTATGCTAGTCGCACTCTCTCGGATGCACAATTGAACTACACTACTACCAAGAAAGATTTGCTAGCCGTGGTCTTTGCCTTAGACAAATTCCGGTCTTATCTCCTAGGTTCCAAGGTCATAGCCTTCACTGATCATGCCGCTTTGAGGTATTTACTATCTAAGAAAGAGACCAAACCTAGGTTGATTAGATGGATTTTGTTGCTTCAGGAATTTGACCTAGAGATCCGCGATAAGAAAGGATCTGAGAATGTGGTGGCGGATCATCTCTCCCGAATCCTCGTTCAGTATACTAGTGACCCTCTTATTTTGTATGATTCGTTTCCGGACGAACAACTCTTTGAGCTGTCACAAGCGAGCCCCCCGTAGTTTGCACATATTGTGAATTACTTGGCCATCGAGCAAATTCCACAGGATTGGTCTAAGCAAGACAAAGACCAATTCTTTTCGCAGGTCAGGTATTAATTTTGGGAGGATTCAGAGTTGTTTAAATATTGCTCCGACCAAGTGATCCGACGGTGTATGCCGGAGAGTGAGGTGCATAGCATTCTTACATTTTGTCATTCTTCTGCATGTGGCGGTCATTTTAGTGGGCATAAAACGGCCGCCAAGATTTTACAGAGCGGGTTTTATTGGCCCACAATTTTTAAAGATGCCCATCAATTTTGTAGAACTTGTTTGTGCTGTCAGCAAATGGGTTCGATGTCTCGGCGTGACATGATGCCAATGTCCCCTATTCTTGTGGTAGAAATATTTGATGTTTGGGGGATTGATTTTATGGGCCCTTTCCCGTCGTCATTCGGGTTTGAGTACATTCTCTTGGCAGTGGATTACGTGTCTAAGTGGGTGGAGGCAATAGCTACCTGAACAAACGATCATAGAGTGGTAATCAAATTTTTGCTTGAAAACATCTTTAGTCGATTTGGGTTTCCTAGAGCCATCATAAGTGATCAGGGTACACATTTGTCATGACCCGAACCCGCCCTCAAGGGTTAAGGACATAACCGGCCAGTAAGTATGAGATTGCCTACGGCCTTAAACCAAAGCGGACATAACTCATCAAAGTAAAGGGGGCCAAGTGGAAGCAAAATTTAAATCTTTGTCCATAGAGCTGTGCTTACGTGGCACATCATAACAAACCATACATAGACATATTAATAACTCACAATAGAAAACACCGTAACATAAAGTTCTGTACAGACAGGATCATTTAAGTCTAAGTCAACCCATGAAAACTATATACAACAGATTCAAAGTCTTCGCCAACATGACAAAGTATAAATATATAAAAGGGCGAAGACGAGTCTCATGCGTGAGACGTAAGGGCTGACTCTTCAAAACCTTGGTTGTTCCACACAGACTTCACTGAGGCTGGGTCTGGGTCTGGACCTCTCTTGGCTCACCTACAAACACATGAATGAGCGTGAGCGAAAGCCCAATGAATAATATCAATTAAAGAAGATGCATTGGAACAATATACATCGGACGGCCTTAGGCCCAATTCATATTTTTATCTAGTATATAAATAGATATGGATCAAGTAACTTTGGTTCCAAACCCTTCGGACGGCCTCGGGGCCAATCCATTCATGTCAAACTGGCCTTTGGCCCATTTGTCTTTCATTCATGTCAGATTGGCCTCTGGCCCATTCATTCTTTCATTCAAATCATACTGGCCTCTGGCCCATTCATTCTATCATTCAGATCGTACTGGCCTCTGGCCCATTCATTTTATCGTTCAAATCATACTGGCCTCTAGCCTATTCATTCATTTATATCAAACTGGCCTTCGGCCCATTCATTCATTCATTCATTCATGTCAAACTGGCCTTTGGCTCATTCATACTTTCATGTCAAACTGGCCTTTGGCCTATTCATTTGGCATAGCAAACATTGTCCACCAATCGATTTAACAAACTTATAAACTTACATAGAAGTAAGCAATTAGACAACGACATATTTCAGATATCTTGTCAAGATATTACTCACAGTGATCGGTTGGTTGGTTTGCCCTGGAGCTTGACCCTACACATCATATAACACATACGAGTCACAAATGATTCAATCCGTTCTTTAATTCATATATTCCTCTTTAGGCTTTATTCTTATCCCTTTAATTCATTTACAATGTTTAATGCATACCTAAGAGTACTTAGGAGTGAAAGAGAACGGAAAACGAAACACAAAACGCATTCTCAAAATTTCAGAAACAGGGGTCCCCGCTCGAGCGGACCCATGAGGTCTGCAAAAGTACTGGTTATATCATTTTCACGCTCGAGCGCGAACTTCGGACGCTCAAGCGGAAGATGAACCTACATAGCTCCCCGTTCGAGCGTGAACTTCCCCGCTCGAGCGGACACCATGTCTGCAAAAAGTTCTAGGAGTCCGTTTACCGCTCGAGCGGACATCAAAATTTCTAGGTTTTCCAGCAATGTTCTTGAGCTCAAATTCAACCTTCAAATTAACACATCTTGCATTTTATGGCTCAATCTTCACATAAACATGTACTAACATGGTACAAACACCAAATTACAACATTATGAAGTTCAATTCCATGAATTACTTACATGCATGTCCCAAATTACACCAAACTTGCTTTCATGATAACAATTCCATGTATTTCAAACTCTTTTCCTCATAAATTGTACATGCATGTGGAATATAACTCTAATTTCAACTTAAATGGTGCAAATGGTGATCACAAGCATGAGTTCTAACCAAAAATTCTACATGGATCATATTTTTCATACCCAACTATATAAATTCATGGTAATTATACACACTGTAGACACCCCATTTTTGGTCGTCCTCAAGACTTGGACGTCACCACTTGAACACTCGATGATCATCCATGTTTGTGTTCGTCTTGAGTTCCCGGAGGTCTCGGCTATGCGCCTTGCCTCAGGATCTCTCGACTCGACTGTTTTGTGTTTGGTTTTGCACCAAACACTTGTGATTTGCCTTGGAGGGGCAGGGAATGGCTTGTGAGCCATCCCCACACTCCACCGGCTATGGCTTGAGGCCACCGGCCGTGTTTTGTTGCCACCGGTCAAATGTTTGGCCGACCGGCACTATAGATGGCCGGCCGGCTATCGTTTTTTGGTCAATTGCATTTTTGGCCGGCCGATTACTATGTATCTGCTTTTGCAGATATTTTTGTGCAGCTGGCATACACTTTCCCCCCCTCCATACACGTGTATGGAGGGATTGCCCTCTTGTTAGCTTCCTTTGGAAGCTTTACAAGACCATTTGGTCTACAAAAGAGAGGCTCCTCTCTCTTGTTCAAGGGTTAGGGAATTTAGACAACATTTTC
This sequence comes from Camellia sinensis, assembly GCF_055761805.1. Taxonomy (NCBI): domain Eukaryota; kingdom Viridiplantae; phylum Streptophyta; class Magnoliopsida; order Ericales; family Theaceae; genus Camellia; species Camellia sinensis. The sequence goes on from NC_138961.1 coordinate 218,618,787, forward strand.
AGAGGGTTTTGAGTTTTAGGGTTAGGGTTCATATATCCTCCATCTCTATATCTCTCTCTCTCTTGTGTTTTGTGTGTGTTTTGTCTTAGTTTTGCACATAAACACCCACCGTCACACATTTTCTTGGAGCTGAGACCCTTGAGGATTGTTTTTGGAGTTGTGGAGCTGGTTTGAGCTTGAAGAACCAGCTGGTTCACCATTGGTGAAGAGGGTCTACAAGGGTAAGAAATTTGTCCCTTTATTCCCCATTTTTGCATTGCATTTTTGCCTACCTTGCATCTATTTTTGAGCTTTGTGTATAACATATAAAAGTTCTGATTTTTAGTGCTCTAAATAGTTTGTTAAGGGTGTTTTAAGCTTTGGGGTTGTTTGACCCCGCTTAAGGCTTGTTTGGCCCTTGTTTTGTGCCATTTCGGTTGAGCTCCGGGACCATTGTGTTTGGGCCTCCTCACCACTAAAATCTTGAGGGATTTCAGAGGTGAGGATGGTGCCTTAAGGTCCTAGGAAGGAGAGGGCCACCCCCTCTCCTTGTTGTCCTTGAAAGGGGTCATTTTTGCCTCTTGAGGGAGCATCTAGTCTAAGTATTTGTTGGCCATGCCTTAGGTGATTTTCATGCTTATTATGTCATAATATGCCTCTGTTTTTAGTTGGTTTTGGTACACCATGCTTGCTTAGCATACATGCCTTGTAATGCCATATTGTAGCCTTAACATGCATCTAGGTTTTAACCCTTGTTCAAGCATGCTTTTGGCCTAGCTCTGTGAAGCTTTCGTACTTGTTTTGCCATATTTAAGGTCTGTTTTTGGTTGTTTTGGTCAACCATAACATGTATTGTATAGCTCCTTTGCATTGTTAGCTTGTAGGCTTTAAGTATGTGAAATGTTGAGCATGCATTGTTTGATTTATTTCAGTGGTTTGGCACCACTTATAGCATCATTTCAGTCCTTATAGCATGCTTGTATGCTTGCATTTGATGCCCCTTTAATGCTTTAAAAGGCTTGTGTCTTATGCTCCTTGTTTGTACCATTGTGCATGCCTTTAAGATTAGGTCATTTAGATGCCATCTAAGTGGTTTTTGGGGCTCACTTTGGCATGATTTGGGACTGTTTTGGTCCACTTTGGTCATTTGCTTCATGTGTCATTTAACCATAGTTTAAGTCATTGGGCTTGGTTGCATGCCTTGCTTGCATTGGTAGTTGGATTTGGTATCATCTTAACATGATTTTCAGAGTTTGATGTGCATGCCATTTGTCCATGATTATCCTCTTTTAAGTGTGCTTAAAAGATGTTCTTTAATGCTTAAGTGTTGGGCCATTTTTGCATGCATTGTTTGTGTGTGTATTTGCCTCCATTCCATAGCATTTTGGCTTCCTATTTAGACATGGCTGAGGCTTGTCCATATTGGTCTAAGTCCACCTTTCGCATGTTGTTCAAATGTGATCACATTGCTACATGCTTGCATGCTTCGGTTGCATAATGTTTGCATGCTCATTACTTGCATTGTTGACACATGCTTAGCTATATCGCATTTTGTTGCATGCTTCCCCCTTGTTCATGTTTGCATGCTTGCCCTCATGTTCGTATAGCATACTAGTTTGCATGCCTAGGTTGCATTCCATCTAGCATGCATGCCTTGTCCCTTGATCTAGTGATAGGGATTGGGCCTTTGGTTTGTTTATGTGCATTGCATTTCATTTGAAATCGAAATGCACACTTGATTCTTTGGGCCATCATGCATGGAAATGCGCGATTGGTGGTCCGAGAATCGAGGCCCATCCTCCTTTGAGTCATACATATGATAAGGAGTGTGGTTGGTGCATACATTGCTTGAAATGCATTGCCATGCCAAGTTCTGCCCTCTGCTGCTGTCAGCTGCAGGTTTCAGCAGGAAGAATTGGCCGGCCGACAGTGTTGGGTGCTGACCGGCAAAACAGGTTTGGCCGAGAGCATAAGTTTGTGGCCGGTGACCATTCTCCATGGCCGGTGGTGTTCCCACTCAGCCGGTAGTGTTCCACAACACTCAGAGAAGCAACCTTGGGAGTTGTGCAATTTTCAGAGAAGCAGAACAGTCAAAGCAAAGGCAACTTGTGCATGGCAGTGACTTTCCGAGCGGAGCCGAGCGCGCATTGCTTTGGGCACTCTTCCTGAGGCTGTTTACTGCTTTCATTAGATTAGTCAATTTGTTAATTAATTAATTGGCCTGTAATATTTAATTAGCTTGTAGGTTAATTAACTTGTATTATTCTTTCGGTCCCTCCGAGCGAGGGCAAATCTGTAATAAGTGTGGGTGCGTGTGTGCATGTCTTCCAATCCCCACTTCTTTCTCCCTTTTACTTACCTGCTTTTGATGGTTAGTATTAGGACATGTTTATTTTAGCATACCTTATGCTATGCATGCGTGCATCATTCACTAGTCTTGCATGCACCAGGCTCGGTACATCATACTAACTGCATAAGTATTTCAAATCTAACTTGAATACATGCTACTTGTGCATTTTCACATATCATTTATAGACTAGCCGAGCCTACTCTAGTGACATTCTGTATGCGTTGCATTAGCCACTTAACATGGACTTGGATCATGCATTGATTGCTAACATGTCTTTGTCTTGGCTCGGAGTACTAGGTAAGCATTTATGTTTTAGCATACCGCATGCGTGTGAGTGTTGCCATAATAGCATGATTACCATGAGGCTAGATGCTTATATAATATAACTGCTTGAATGCCTGTGGGTGGAGGTTGAATTACCTAAATTGGAATAATGCATTAAAACTGTGAGTTTTAAGCCCACTGGATAGTGGCAAAACCATCTTTTCTAAAGTCCACTTGAGGGTGGCAAAACCTGCATTTTAGCCTACTTGCGAGTAGCAAACCATTTTCAAAACAAACATGCAATGTCTTGTTCCAATTCAGACGATTTGGTCTATACTTGTTTGTTGTGCACATAACGTAATAATTCTACGCTAATAACCGGAATAAGAACACATAACGTTTTCAAAATCGGATATCACAGTTAGTAGAGGCCGATCTTCGGATCGGGCGAGAGGGGGTGCTCATAGCTGACCTTCCCCAATAGTACCCAAGCTCCCGAGCCGAGGTAACTTTGGTGATGACGGACACGTGGCCTTTGGCACCGAGTCAGGGTTTCCTAAATTCTCCCATAAAAAAAATATTTAGGTGGCGACTCTGTATTTGGCAAAGTAGTCCATGTTTGGCACTTCTTTCAAAAAACCTGTTTCTCAAAACGATATTTCGAATTTGGACTCTTTTGGTTTAGATTAAGAACTGTGACACAAATTGAGTCCGAACTGTAGCCTGAGGCCCGAGGGCGCGTCTACACACACGCGTACATTCCATGACTTCAAACTCATCAAAACCAACTAAATTCCATCACAATCAATTTAATTCATGCTCTTGATCATTATTCAACCTTGAATTCACAAAATTACAAGTTAACATCCATGAATTTACTTACCTAGAGGTTCAATTCTTCACAATTTCTAGTTAAATCTCCAAGTTTATTCAAGTTCCTTGCTCAAATCTCCAATTGCTTCCCTCTCTCTCTCTCTAGCCGACCCTCTCTCTTTTCTTAGAGTTGTAATCAGCCAAATATGAAATAAGGAGAGAAATTGAGTGCATAGTGCCCTCTTATGTAAGTCCCACTAATCAAAGTTATCAATATTAAATAGTTGGTCACTTAATCCATTAGTTTAATTTAATTAATTTAATCCGAATCAATTTTCAATTAAATTTCACCGTAGGCTCTAAAAATTACGCTAATCATAATGGTGTAATCAATTTCGGGTTTCGTGGCCGATAAGGCCTTCAATTTAATTTCCAAAGCAGATAATCAAACAGATATTCCTATGGTGAACAGATAGAAATTCAAAACCACATATTTTCACATAATGGCACACAAAATCATATCACACACATAATCACATTTATAATAAGGACCAATTAGCATAATACGGAATAGGGTTATCACACTATTTTTGTAACCGGTTCTTTGAGTCGGTAGTTAAGAAATACTTTATCACTCATAAAGTTGACACTCCATACCACGCTCAAACTAGTGGCCAAGTGGAACTCTCAAATAGGGAGGTAAAGCACATAATTGAGAAAACGGTGAGGCCAGATAGGAAAGATTGGTCACAACGGTTAATTGATGCATTATGGGCTTACTGCACTGCTTATAAGACACACATTAGGATGTCACCATATAGAGCGGTGTTTGGCAAAACTTGCCATCTCCCGGTTGAACTTGAGCACCGAGCATTGTGGGTCATAAAGAAGTTTAACTTCGATATGGCTGCGGCTGGGCTCAACCGAAAATTGCAGCTCAATGAGCTGGAAGAAATCCGGAATGATGCATGTGAGAGTTCGAGAGTTTTTAAAGCTTGGATTAAAGAATTCCATGACAAGCACATTAATAGAAAATCCTTTGAACCCGGCCAAAAAGTGTGGCTTTTTAATTCAAAATTGAGACTCTTTCCGAGTAAGCTAAGATCAAGATGGGATGGCCCCTTTGTGGTTGTTGAGGCATTTATTCGTGGCGTCGTTGAGGTGCGATATCCAAAAACTGGCCACACTTTCAAAGTGAATGGCCAAAGATTGAAACCATATATAAAGGGGATTGGGAATGTGGATATGATTGAGTCCATTGCTTTGATGGACCCATTTTACTATGATTGATAGATTGATTTCTTGTTGTCTTTTCTTTCACTTCTATGCTATTCTGTTTTTTTTTTTTCTTCTCGTTATGCTTTATTTGCGTCTAGGAAACTTTAAATCTTCTAAAGGTGTAATTCCTTTGGTGTTAGCCATGCCCGAACGGCATCTGACGGTCTGGTATAGCCATCTAACCGTGTTTGTAGTGAGTTCTTAGGAGACCAACTGAGACGGTGGAAAGTAGAGTTCGAATGGCAAAGCCTAGAACACAAAGGTTTGTTATTTTCGAGACTAGAGTCTGGTTTAAATACCCACGGGTGTGGAAAGTGCTTCAAAATTACCTCAGCTTGAACTTTGTATGGCAACCCCATAGGTTGAGGTAGCTTTATGCGCCTCGATTTTGGATACCAAATCAACCTAGTCTGTCACCCTGTTAGAGAATAGGGAAAGTTACAAACATAGTTAGGGAGAAAAGTAGTACTCGTGATTTTCGCGTGAAGATTATACCTTCGGTGGGCATTCCGTTATTTTCTTATGTGCTATATTTATTTCATATGTCAATTGAAGGTAGAAATGGTTAAATATACTTTGGGTTGTACTAGCCCGAAGGCTATAAACTACGCTGGGTTTTATTACCTGGGGGATTCTGAAGTGGCAATTTTATGCCATAACTCTGGTGCTTTTTGTTAGGTGCTAGGAGTTAGTTTTCCATTTTCTTAAAGCATGTACGCTTGCGAGTACTTTTTGTTTTTGTTAAACTATGCTGTTGCAATGTAGCAGAAAAAAGTCATTGCATGCGTGTGGGTGGAAGGGACCCTCCCTAGCTCGGGTAAGACCTTGATTTCTGCTTTGTGGTTTATGGGAAATCAAGTATTCAACCCTATGTAGAAATGCTTAGTTCTTCAAAAAAAAAAAAAAAAAAAAAAAAAAAAAGGGTTATACTTGTTCAATTTAAAAAAAAAAAATTGTGTTGTACTTGTTGTAAAAAAAAAAAAATCCCGTACGTGCGGCACTATTCACGCACGTGCTGCAAAATGTGTGAATCAAAAATTTGCACATTGCTTTAAAAGCAGGTGCAGAGAGGCGTGCGTCCCTCAAGCCACACATGCGGCTTGGGCTCCGCATGTGCGGAACGTCGTGATTTAGAAAAAAAAAAAAAAACGGGAGAGGAAATCGCCGCACGTGCGGAAAATTTGGTGAACTCCAAATTGCACATTGCTTAATAAGCAGGTGCAGAGGTGAGTGTGTTGACCAAGCTGCACGTGCGGCTTGACTCCCGCACATGCGGGACGACGATTTTTCAAAAAAATAAAAAAATTAAAAATTAAAAAAAAAAACAAATAATAATAATAATAATAATAATAATAATAATAATAATAAAAATAAAATAAAATAAATTTATAATTTGTTTTGTTTTGTTTTCTTCTATTTTTATTATTTTTGATTTCATTTTTAATTTCTTTATTTATTTTAAAATTTTAAAATAAATACATAAAAATAAGTGTTTTCTTCATTTTTAAATAAGTAAACAAATTCTAAATAAATGCATAAATAAATTTTAAAAATAAATAAATAAATATACAATTATTTTATTTATAAAAAATTTATATATATATATATATATATCTAAAAAAATTCTTATTTTATTTATTTATTTATTTTTATTTTTTTATTTTCAAAAAAATAATCTATTTGTTCAACTTCTTTTATTTATTTTATTCTATTTATTTTTTATATTTATATTTTTATTTTATTTTCAAAAAAAACAAAAAAGCAAACTTATCTCAACTCACCTAACCCACTCTCTCACAATCACTCACACTCACATATCTCTCTCTCTCTCTCTCTCTCTCTCAACACCACAAGCCCACCATCTTCTTCTTCTTCTTCTTCTTCTTCTTCTTCCCTTTTCTTCTTTTTCCTTCTTCCTCACCACCATCATCTCACCGCCAGCATCCCTAATCCTCTCCGTCCGTCGAATCTCCGGCGACCACCATTCTTTCCGGCGAATCTCCATTCTTTTTCTCTCTTTCTCCACTTTTTCAAAGTAATTTTTTCCTTTTATGTGTAGTTTTGTGGATGTAGGAGTCAATTTGTGGAGTTTTTGTTTTTGTTTTTATTTTTTTTTGTTGATCTAGTATTCATCCTTTAAAAAAAAAAAGGCTTAGCCATGTTTGTTGTTAGTTGTTTATTCTTTCTATTATTTTATTTTATTTATTTAGCCATGTTTATTTAGCCATGTAGTATACTAACTTAGCCATGTTTATTTAGTTTGTTCATCTTACAAAAAAAAAAAAAAAAATCTGCGTAGGAAGAAGATGAGAGCCGCACGTGCAGCCTAATCCGGCACACGTGCAATTCAAAAAAAAAAACCTAAGAAATAAAGGTATTAATAATAATAATAATAATAATAATAATAATAATTTAGTTTTTTTTATTTACTATATTTGTTTAGTTTAAATTGTTTAGTAGTGATTCTTGTTAGTTTCATTAGTTAGTGGTTTGTTGTTTTTATTTTTATTTTACTTGTTTAATTAGTGGTTACTTGTTCATTTTATTGTTAAGTAGTTTAGTTTTTATTTTTATTTTCTAAATTTTATTTTATTTTATTTTATTCTCTTCTCTTTTACTAATTTAGAACAAAAAATAAATAAATAAATAAATAAACAAATATAAAAAAAAGTTTAGTTTAGTTTATTTTATTATTTAGTTTAGTTTATTTTATAATTTAGTTTCATTTATAGTTTATTTTATTTTACTTTCTGTTATTTTATTTTCTTCATTCATTTTCTACTTGACAGTTTAGGTTGTTTAAATAGTTTACTTCTATTAGTTTAATTTTTTTAGTCATTAGTTATTTAGTCTGTCATTATTTAGTCAGTATTTAGTTTATTTATTTTAGTTTAGATATATTTAAATTGAGAATTGCATGTGATTTATTGGTGGGCAAACTTATACTTTCATATTTTACTTTATTCTTATGATTGGTTCCACAGGTTTGTGTCTATTTGCTTTTGGTGTGTGCAGGATATGAGTCGACGTGTATCTGCTCGGGCCTCCAAAAAGGCTAGAGGTTCCACCTCTTCGGCGCCACACCGCCACCGTGACCACCATCCTCGCCACCACCACCACCGAGTGACTTGCCACGGCCAGAGTGGGCTTCACACCCTCTTCACAAGCTCACACAGTTCAACATTACATTTTTTCAGCGTGACACGGACACTACTTCGGCTGTTGAGCAGCTTCGACTCTGGCAACAGTTGGGCATTTGCACTGTGACAGCGCCCACTTATCCTTGTCTGGTACGACTCTTCTACCAGAACCTGTATGAGTCACCCATCGAGGATGGACTGCTATCTACCATTGATGGTCATATTGTCCACATCACCTCATCCATGATTGCCACCGTGTTAGGGTTTTTCGCCAAGCCAGAATATCAGCCCTTCTCGGAGGTTGAGGATCGACAACCCATACATAGCCTCATCCAGCAATACTTCCCAAGGGCCCACGGTGACAACAGTTCCACATGATTGCGGCGGAGCAAGTTGCTTAGCCGTTTGCTATTCATTGATTCTGTGGTCCATAAGAATGTCCTTCTACGGGCATCGAGCTGAGCGTCGTTTGGAATTTGTTCGTGTTTTATACAGGTATCAGCATGGCTATCAGGTCCCGCTTGAGCATATCATCTGGATGCATTTGCCGAAATTTCTACGAGAGGCAGTTCGGTCTGATCCTATGCAGAACCTGACTTGGCCACTGCCATTTGCCAATTTGTTGACATTTGTATTTGAGCTGAATGGCCTCCCCAATGCTGAGAATGAGGAGATTGATAGAGGATATCCGACTTTCGGCCAACGGGAATGGCAGCATCGTATATCTCGCATCCTGCCACCGGTTAGTGCCCCAGTTGATGAGGCCCAAGACCCCGTACACGACCACCCACCTCATCTTATTCCCCCCGTGCCTCCCCAAGGGGACCCACTCTACATGACTCGAGATGAGTACTTACAGCTTCAGCACTCTATGGATCAAGTTCACAGTACTCTTCGTGATCACCACTAGAGTCTCATGGAGTTGCGCACGGATTTTCAGGCGCATTGAGACTATTCTCAGGCGACCTTTGACTAGCTACACGCCCACCAGATCGCCATCCAGCAACGGGTTCAAGATGAAGCCTTTGAGATGCGCTCTTTGATGCAAGCCTTGTTTGCCCAGCATTTCCCGCCACCATCGCCACCGGATTCTCCGTAGTACTCGCCTGTATATTGCTTTGTCTCTTTTATTTTATTTTTATTTTTCTTTTTAGTTTTTTTTCTTTTCCTAAAAAAAAAAAAGTGTGAAGTGTGTATATATTACTCTCTGCCTACCTGGATGAGCACCTACAATTCTGGTAATATTCTCTCATTTCTCTTTACTTTTCCATTGAGGACAATGTCATATTCAAGTTGGGGAATGAGGGTTATATTTTCTTTTGTGCATTTCTATTTGGCTCATAATTCATGCTTATACCTGTTTCACTTGATTGCATTACTTCACTTGATGTGACTTTTTGCTAATAGGGTGATGATATTTGCATATGTTAATTGGAGAGCATAGTAGACTTGTATGAAAAGGGTTTATTGGGTAGATACTTGCACGCGATGTTTGCACGAGGAGAGTTGTATGTGTTTGTGGTATTAGTACACTTGTCATGAGTGCCTTAATTCACATGAACACACTATCATATGGGTGATTTTTTTATTATAATCCCTAGTGTACATCATTGATAATAGCTAGAGTTGCAAAAAAGAATAAATGAGGAGTCAAGATTCTTAAACAAAAAAAAAAAAATTAAAAAAATAAAATAAATAAACACTTGACTTGTTTGGGTTCGTAGTCTTTTTAACTCGAGTTATTAAGCCCGTAGGGGTGTCTCTACACCTAATGGCCTAAAACCGTCTGGTTTGGGAGTCATTGGCCCAAAACTTGCTATATGGGTTAATTAGAAAGCTTAAGGGACTTGGACATTGCACAGTTAAGGAAACATAGGAAGAATGACTTGTTCGGATTCGTAACCTTTTCAACTCGAGATATTAAGCTCGTAGGGGTGTCTTTACACCTGGTGCCCTAAAACCGTCTGGTTTGGGAGTCATTGGTCCAATACTTGTTACATAGGTTGATTAGAAAGCTTAATGGATCAAGACATTGCACAGTCATAAAAAAAAAAAAAAAACTTTTGAGAACCTTGGCTGCAACATATTAGTTTTTCTGTATATATTGGGTGTTATTATGAGTTACACTGAGCTATTATAGTGGACAGTTAACTAATATGGAAATTGCACTTTACACCAAGGGTACTCACGACTTGTCTACTAGCATACACAAGTACAGGGGACGTTACTTTTGTATTAAGTGAATTATGGTTTTGACTCAATAGGTTTCTTCATGCTTGTCCACTGTGCCTTTAATGACTCATAATGTCTCAATATCACACTATAGTGGCACATAAGTTGATTGTTAGGTGGAGTAGTGTGGTCAATTGTTGTTGAGTATATATGAATATGTTAATGTTTGTAGGTATCATTTCTGGAAACCCTCACGAGACTTTACTCGTCCACTTGGGGTAACCTTGTGGTTTGAAGGCTTGTTGCATATGCTAAATGCAACCGTTTTCCCATGAAAGAGGAAATATATAGATTTTGTTTAAATTTTATTTTATTTTACTTGCTTGAGGACTAGCAAGTTGTAAGTTGGGGGATGTGATTAAGACCGAATTGTACATCATTGAAGCCGTTAATTAGAATCTCTTAACTTCACTTGCTAGTCAAACTGTATACTTTATGTGTGTTGAATGCCAATCAGGTTGTACATAGTCGGAGCATAAAATGGGCAAAAAGACAAAATTTAGAGAGAGTTGACTTTCCTGCATGTGCGTTGACTTTCCCACATGTGCGTTGACTTTTTCTGAAAAAATGTGCCCGACGTTTTAAACCTGTTTGGAAGAGATCAGAAGTATAAAAAGGAAAGGAAAATGCTGGAATAGGGTTCTGAACTTATTTTGACCAAAAGAGAGAGGCTAGGGTTTGGAAGGGAAAAGGAACTTGAAGCTTCAAGCATGTTTCCCATGGTGGTTTCTTCTCCATCGACATCCTTCCACTCCTCCATGAGTGGCTAGTCTCATTTTCTAGGATTTTGATGAAACCCCAGCCATGTAAATAGTTTTTTTTTTTATTTTTGATTTTTAATTATGTGAAAGTTTGAACATTTGTATGGTGTTTTAGAAGTTTCTTTTATATAATTTTCATTATTTTTTCAAGTATTCGGCTTTCTGTGATTGTTGAATGTCTTCCATACAAGAGTTTTATATTTCTTTCACGTTCAATGTATGAGACGAACCATACTATGTGGGACGAGTCGTTTCACTACCTTAGTTTAGAGTGAACGATTCGTACTACTTGAGATGGTTCGTGCTCGTACATTGAATGTGATGATCTTCTTGTTAAATGTTTTGAGCTTGTAGTTGCGAAGCATTAATCCGTTCAAACCATAGCATATTGATTTCAATTGGAAACCCTTTTTACGTGACTAGTGGTGGGTTCTTTACCCTAGGTTTTTCCCCAAATCAATAAACTCAATTTTATTTATAGTTGATAATTTAATTACTTACTTTAATTTATTTGTTATTAAATTAGGTTATGAATAATCAATTTTTTTTATCAAAATTAATTTAGGAATTTAACAATTAAATTAGTTTAATTTCACAATTATCCCTGCGGATCGATACCTGGACTTGCCATTATTCTAAAAGAATTTGGTGTAGTTTAGTGTTTAATTTTGGTGTGTTCAACGACCCATCAGGCCTTAAGTCAGAAAAAGGCTACATCTACTATCTTAAGCCGAGGTTGACGCAATACAAACTCATCGCCGACCTCCTTGATTCCAACAAGGGCGCCGGGGACGATTATTTCATCATCTCGGGCAACTAGGAATTCTCACTTGATAAGGACCTCCATTTTTATCCCTTAAGTTGATCAATTTTAAAGAGGGTAACGGTAAGAGCCAAGAGTCGCCTTACTTGCTCTCAAGTCTTTAACACTTTGTTCTTTCTGTGCTAACGTCAGTTTTTTCTTGCAGCTCTCCCTCAACCACCGAAGGATTTTCGCAGGTCCTTCTTTCTCAGCAAGGACTTCAAAAAGCTGTTGAACTTGCCAATCAATCGGCACAAGGCTCCTCTGCTCCTGAATTTTATTCCGACTTACAAATCTGTACTTCTCGACGTCCCAAGAAAAAGCAAGTCTCCTCCTTCGGCAACAATTCCACAAGCTAAATCGTCAAGGCTTGACCAAGGATCAACATTTGATCCAGCAGAACAGCCATCAACCTCGGCACCACAACTAATCCCACATTCCCAACACAAACGTCGACGTCAAACTGTAGCCGCCGCTGAGATGGGTCGTAAGAAGGCTGTAGCAGACGACTTTCTAGCCGACATCCCCACCACTGTCACCGCATAACTATCACCATCCCAGTCTCAGCCAAAGTCGAAACCAAAAAGGCTAAAGAAAGCCCAACCTAAGGCAACGGTAACTCAGATCGACTTTGAGGACACCCTGTCGATCTCCAAGATAATTGAGGCAGAAAAAAGTGCCTCCGCTGCCGAAAAGAGGCCTGCCGAGGCTGCTCCCTTTGAGTCAACGCGGTAAAAGAGGCCAAGGTCTAAATCCATGACAACCTCGAGGTCCATGAAATCCGATGCCCCTTGGACCCCTCTAATCACCATCGAGGACAAGCCGGTCAGAGTCGGCGACAGTGCGACTGACATCGAAGTCGGTGTTGCCCTCTCTACGGCTTTGCTCCTCCCAAAAGACCTCGAACGCAATGTCGAGGTCAGCGAATATGAAAACTTCGCTTTGATGTTGCAGCATTCCGTTCAAGTAAACCCTTAACACTTGGTATTTTAAATTCTCTATTTTTCATACTTACAAAACTTTACTAACTTTTGTTATGTCCATTTCTTCTAGGCGATCCAGCACGCCCACTCATTCGCAATGCAAGCCTTCAACATTAAGAAAGAGTTGGCCAACAAGGCCAAGGAGGCTGCTAGTTTGCAGAAGACCATTAATAGGGCTGAGGTCAAGATGAAGACTCTGATAGACCAAGCCAAGGAAGCCAAGAAAGCTCAGAATAAGGCCGAGGAGAGGGCTGGGGCGGCTGAAGCCATTGCCAAAGTCCTCGAAGCCGAAAAGAAAGAGGCCGAAGCAAAGACCGCTGAAGCCCAAGCTGAGCTCATTGCTGCCTTGGCCACAAAGGACGCCGAGATCAAAGCGGCGGATGAGAAGGCGTGTGCCGAGGGAGCAGCCGACGTCAAGGAAGATTACAAGAAACAAGTGAAGCAGGCATGCAACAAGGGTTTCACCTTTGGTTTGATGGCTGCTCTGAAGGAGTTGGCTGTCCCTGAGGACTCTCCCCTAAAAAATGCCAACAACCTCGTCCTACCATTCCTCCATACTCCAAGCTAATCCGAGGACGAGGCTAAGTTCGAAGAGGAAGCTGAGGCCGAGAAGACAGAAGAAGCTGCTGGGCCCAAGTCCCCAACTCTGAATGAGCAAGTCTTAGACTTGACTCAAGACGAGGAGGACGAGATCTCGAAAGATGCCACCCCTGAGAAGACAACATCTGACGCGCCTATCGCCGAGAGGAGCATCGACCAGACTCTCCAAGAGATCGATGCCAAGCTTGAGGCTGAGAAGGCTGCCGAGAAGTCTGCCCAACTGTTTTCTGGGGTCGAGACGCAATCCGCCGCCGACGCTGAGTAGTTTATTTTGATGCTTTTCTCTATTTCTTGTACGTTGTACTTTTTTTCTTACTTTTGAAACAATGTAAGCTTTAATTTGGCCGACGTGCCACTTTTGTAATCTAAATAATTATCCTTCAATGTCAGGCTGAAGTGCCTTTTTTCCTTATCTGAATGCACTCTCAAATTTCTTCTTTCGATGTGATTACATGTTTGTCTTCTTTTTACCCTTGTATAATTCTATACTTTGAATAATTTGCATGCCTTGAACGTACACCTTAGCTGTGTAATCTTCTCGGTGTGGAATACTTCGGTTATACCTACTAACAATTTATCTCGGCTTTGACCTAACACTTGAAAATATTTTTTATAATATTTTCACAAGTATTATTTACAACTTGCCACTTCACTCTTACTTACTAAGACTTCTGTCTTCCAATATCTTCCAAGTCTTGGAAAAATGGTAATCTCGGCATATACATAAGTAATTCTTTCAAAACAGCCTTGGCTTAACTTGTAAACTTTTCTTAAAAATTTCAACAAGTGTTAAACCAATCTTCCTTTAGCATAACTTCAGCTTAATTTCAACATGTAAATTCTTTCTTAAAATTTCAACAAGTGTTAAACCAACTTTAGCATGTAAATTATTCTCCAACTCTCTGCCCCCGAATGTGAACTTAAGTTCCACTTGGGTTCTCATTAAGCATGTCGTTTTGACCTAGTCGCCGAGGTCAGATTCAAACAAAGACTGGCTGAGGTTACTAACCTTGGTTTCTTTATTAATTTGACTAATATGTACTTAGTTCCAATATGTGTCTGACTCTGCCGATATAACAAGTCCAGATTAATCTAACTTAGTTCAACTTTATTATATGTAAGTATAATTTAACTCTACCATATAATAAGTCTAAGTTATTCGTCATGTTTTAATTAGAAACATCGCCGACTTAGTTCAACTCTATTATATGCAAGTATAATTCAACTCTGCCATATAATAAGTCTAACTCATTCATCATTTGTCATGTTTCAATCAGAAACATCGCCGGCTTAGTTCAACTCTATTATATGCAAGTATAATTCAACTCAGCCATACAATAAGTCTAAGTCATTCGTCATGTTTCAATCAAAAATATCGCCGACTTAGTTCAACTCTATTATATGCAAGTGTAATTCAACTCTGCCATATAATAAGTCTAAGTCATTCGTCATGTTTCAATCAGAAACATCGCTAAGTGACTGGTCAATTGTTTTACACAAGTTTGAGATCAAAAGTCAAGCTAAGATTTTATTAATTACCTCGACTAATAACAAAAAACTTAAAAAAACAAGGAAATCTAATGATAGAAAAACTTCATATTGCAAGTATTCTAGGGTCTTGGCAACTCTTTGCCTTCACAGTCCTGAAGCCGATATGCCCCATTGCCCAAGACTGAGATGATTGTATAGGGTCCCTCCCAATTCGGGCCAAGCTTGCCCTCTCTGGGATCCTTCTTGTTGCCAACGACCTTTCTTAGAACGAGGTCACCAACTTGAAACTCTCGTGGGTTAACCTTCCTATTATAAGCCTTAGCAAGCTGCTGCTGGCGGCATGTCCCTAGCTGAATTGTTGCTTTCTCCCTTCTTTCTTCTAGCAGATCCATATCTCGGGCCAAGAATGCCTCATTGGTCCCATTTTCTACTCCCTGGGTTTTGATCCCTGGGATGCCAACCTCTAGTGGGATGACTGCTTCTGTGCCATAAGCCATGGCAAATGGGGACTTTCCAGTCGATCTTCTCGGTATAGTCCGATATGCCCAAAGTACATTGGGCAGCTCTTCCATCTACTTTCCCTTTGTAGCTTCCAGCCTTTTCTTGATCCCATCCAAGATAACCTTATTGGAGGCTTCCGCTTGACCATTACTTTGAGGAAAGCTTGGGGTAGAGTAATAATTCTTGATTTTGTACTTTACACAGAAGCTCTTGATTAGCTTACTGTCAAACTGTGCACCATTGTCTGCTATTATTGCCCTTGGGATCCCAAACCTGGTGATGATGTTCTTCCATATGAAGTTTTTCATATCAACGTCCTGAATTTTTGCGAGGGGTTCAGCTTCTACCCACTTGGTGAAGTAATTTGTTGCTACCAGCATGTACTTCCTTTGTCCAGTTGCTTGAGGCAGTCGTCCAACAAGATCCATGCCCTATTGGGCAAATGGGCAAGGGCTGGACACTGGGTTTAAGTCTGCTGCTGGTTGATGTATCAAAGGTGCAAACCTCTGGCACTTCTCACACTTCTTGACATAAGTTTCAGCGTCTTTCTGCATGTAGGGCCACCAGTACCCCTGAGTGATGGCCCTATGAGCAAGTGACCTGCCCCCAGCGTGGCTTTTACATACTCCTTCGTATATTTCATACAGAACGTTTTCAACTTGTGAGTGATGCACACACCTCAAAAAGGGTCTAGTAAAAGACCTTTTGTAGAGATGTCTTTTTGCTGTTAAACTGAACCTTGCCGACTTTAGTCTGATCTTGTGCGCCTCTTTGTAATCATCAGGCAGTTTCCTATCTTTAAAGAATACTATTATTGCATCCATCCAATTTGGTCCCAACTCCATACACATTGCTTCATGCTCTGTGTTCAGTGGTTCTATGCTTGGACCTGACAAGTAGTCAACCATTATCGTCCTTGCCTCTCCAGGCTTCATTGCACTAGCCAGGTTGGCCAGAGCATCAGCATGGCTGTTGTCATCTCGGCTAACCTACTGTAGTTGGCAATTTTGAAATAAGGCTACCAGTCTGCCCACCTCCTTTACATAGGCCGAGATCCTTTCATCTCGAGCTGCATATTCGCTTGTTGTCTGGTTGCTTATAAGCTGGGAGTCACAGAAGATTATTACCTCGTCCGCTTCCATTGTTACTGTCAGCTTTAATCCTGCAATCAGTGTTTCATACTCTGCTTCACTGTTTGAGGCCTTAAACCCCAAACGAATAGATTGTTCCAGCATCTGCCCATCTGGCGATACTAGTACTACTTCTGCCCCCGCTCCTTCTTGATTTGAACTCCCATCAACAAACAATCAGAAGGAATCGCCGATGTAAATGCTGCAGGACCTGAGTTTCTCTTTTTTTCCTTTGCTCTGCTATCCCCAGCTGGGTTTCTCCTGGTTCACTTGGACGTCGTATACCTCAGCTCAATGGAGCCTGATGTATGACGACATCTGGTGTGAACTCAGCCACGAAGTCGGCCAACACTTGGCCTTTGATTGCTGTTCTGGGTCTAAATTCCAGGTTATATTGGCCCAAGGCCACTGCCCATCTAGCTATTCTGTCTGTCAGATCTCCCTACTACAATAGGGACCTCAAAGGATGTTCAATTAACACCATAATTTTGTCAGCTTGAAAGTAAAGATTCAGCTTCTTGGAAGCCATTACTAAAGCCAATGTCAGCTTCTCTAAGGGAAGGTATCTGGTCTCAGCGTCTGCTAGGGTTTTACTCACGTAATAAATTGCCCTTTGCTCTCCATTTACTTCTCTGATTACTACTGTACTCACTGCATGTTCTGAAACTGCCACGTTTAAGAATAGCTCTTCTCCTAGTACTGGATTTGAGAGAACTGAAGCTGTGATCAAATACTTCTTCAAGTTGGCCAAGGCAACTTCGCACTCTTCCGTCCATAAGAAGTTTGTGGCTTTCTTCCCTAAGATGAAAAAAGGTTTACATTTATCAGAGCTTCTGCTTATGAATCTATTCAGCGTTGCAGCCCTTCCAGTCAACATCTGCACTTGTTTTGCCGATGTTGGGCCCTTCAGTTCTAAGATGGCTTTGATCTGATCCGGGCTTGCCTCAATGCCCCTTCTGGTTACCAAGTATCTCAAGAACTTACCAGACCCAACTCCAAATGCACACTTCGATGCATTGAGTCGGAGCCGATATGTTTTAAGAATATCAAAAACTGTCTTTAAGTCTTCTAGATGATCCTCAGGTTCCTCGGTCTTCACGACCATGTCATTTATGTATACCTCCACTGTTCTGCCAATTAGATGTCTGAATATCTTGGTCACCAGTCTCTAGTAAGTTGCTCTTGTATTTTTTAACCCGAAATGCATCACTCTATAGCAATATAACCCTCTTGGGGTGATAAATGCAGTCTTTTCCACATTTAGGGGGTATATAGCTATCTGATGGTACCCCCTGTAGGCATCTAGGAAGCTCATCCTTCCATGCCCTGAAGTGGCATCCACAAATTGGTCAATCTTGGGTAATGAGAAACTGTCTTTGGAATAAGCCATGTTCAGGCTGGTGAAGTCCACACAGACCCTTCACTTCCCATTCTTTTTCTTCACGACGACCGTGTTTGATAGCCATGTTAGGTAGTTTACCTCTCAAATGGCTCTGGCCTCTAGAAGTTTTCCCACTTCCTCTTCTACTGCCTCAGCATGCATCAACGCCAGCCTTCTTACTCACTGGATTACAAGTTTGGCCGACCTGTCCACATTTAGTCTATGGCACGTGACCTCGGGGTCAATGCCAGGCATCTCATATGGTGTCCAGGAAAACATTTCAATGTTTGCTCTTAGGAACGTCTCTAGCTCTTTTTTCTCTTCCTTGGCCAAGCCCGAGCCGAGAAGGTAGAAGCGTTCTTCATCCTCTTGCTGGACAAGGATTTTCTTCAAGGCTTCTTCACTCTTCTTGGCTGGCTCTTTGCCGACGTCCTCCAAGACCTTTATGTCCTTTTTCTCTATCTCTGCTTTTTCTGCTTCTCGTATGTTGCAGGTAGATTTCATTGCTGCCATGGAGCAATTTTTTGCCTGCACCTGATCCCCTCTGACCTCCTCTATTCCATGCTCTGTTGGGAATCGCAATAACTGATGCAATGTTAAGGAAACAACCTCTATTACATACAGCCATGGCCTTCCCAGGATAGCATTGTAAGGGGAGGGGGTGTCGATTATGGTGAACTCTGTTTTTATCTTCTTGGTGCCAGCCTGCACCTCCAAACTTGCCGCTCCCAAGGGCCACGTTGGTGTGTCGTTGAACCTAACCATTGGGCCATTGGACTGCTCAAAATCATCTTGGTGAAGGCCAAGCTCCTTGTAACACCTGGCATACATGATGTCACAAGAGCTTCCCTGGTCAACTAAGATGCGTTTCACTTGGCACTCTCCAATCTGAAAGGAAATTACGAAGGCATCGTTATGTGAATGCTGCACTATCTCTAGGTCGTCTTTAGTAAAGGACACCACTGGTCTCTGGCACTCGTCTGCCCTAGGTCTTTTCTAACGGACCTGGTACACATGTTGTAACTGCTTTACCTTCTGAGTCTCCCCACGTATTTCGTTCCCATTGACGTTCGAGTGAATCACATTGCTCACTCGAGGTCCGCCTACCTGAGGTTGCGATGCTGGCGGTGGCGGTGCTGCCGGTGCCTGGGGCAGTTTGCCTGCTCTTCTCTTGTCCTGGCCTCGTCTACTAGGTCCCTTAAATGGCCCTGTCTTACAAGGTCTTCCAGATGTGCCTTCAGGGCTCTGCACCCCTGAGTCAGATGTCCAGCTTCATTGTGGTAAGCACAGTGTTTGCCAAGGCTTCTTCCCATAAATTTGCCCGGCACCCTTGCTGGTGCTCTATAATAGGGCTGATTTCAGATTTTCTCAAGACTTTGTAAATCGGGATTCAAAATACGGTTGTGACTACCTGTGCAGTCCTTAATCATGTCTCTTGCTTGCTGTACCCAGAGTTACCTCGGCCTTGCTTCGGCGAGCCGTTTCCCTTCTCTTGTTTCGATGCCTTTGTCCCCGACGTGTCTCCCTTGGCTCTTGCGTATTTCTCAATTCTGGCCATAAGTTCCTCCATACTTTTTGGCAGTGTCTTTGCTAATGATTTCCGGAGCAGACAGTCATCGTTTAGACCGTTCTTAAAAGACACGACCACTACCTCTTGGTTGCACCATGGTATTCGGTTGAACACCTCATAATACCTCTTGGTATAGGCCCTAAGACTTTCATCCTCGCTGATTCTCAGAGCCATCAGGGAGTCCACCCTCAACAGCTGTAATTTGTTTGTCACAAACCTGGCCACGAACATCTCGGCCAGGCCCTCCCAAGATTTCACAGTTCCTTTTAGCAACTTGTGAAACCAGTCCGATGCAATTTCCTGGAAGGACGAGGGGAACACCTTGCAAAGCAACAACTCGTTCTCGGTGTACAATGCCAATGAGTTCAGGTACAAGCCGACGTTAAAGTTGGGGTCTGACTTACCGTCGTATATCTGGAATCTCGGCATGTTAAACCTCTTTGGGGCTTCGAATTTGTCCAGTTTTATGAGAACGGTGTTCTCGGTTTGGCCGAGAAATTTACCTCAGCATCTTGTCGCTTCCTCTGTAGGTAATCCCTCAGGTCCTCTTTGGTCCGTCCAAGAGCTCGACTATCTCCTGACTTCAACCTTTTCGGTGCACTACTTCTAGTGTTATTATGAGTCATTTTGGACCTTCCTCTATTGGTCGTGTCGAAATAGAGTTCCTTCTCATAGCTATCTCGATGTTCTTTGGTGCAGGCTTCTTTGGTTCGACGTGTCTTTTGGGATTCTTTTTTCGTTGATTCTCCATGCCCGACCTCCCGTGAAGGCCGGTGAGAATGTCCCTTGGTCTTGTCGTGCTGAGGGGCTGCAGGAACTGTTTTCTGCCTCCTTTTTCGAGCATCTTTCTTGGCCGCTGGAATCGGCGTATCTTGTAACGGGAACGGTGGCTGCATGACGTTGTTCTGCATCACAAAATTGATGACCGTTTGTAGGTTCGCCAATTTGTTCGCCATTCCCTTCATCTCGTCATCCTTCCGTAGGCATCCATCTTTCCATACCTAGAGGTCGTGCTCGTTATAATACCCGGTTCGGTCTAATTTCTTTGGTACGTTGCCCTCCTGGCCGACGTCTTTCTCTCCAGGATTCTGATCCCGAGTTTCCTCGTTGCAATTATCCTCCTCTGTGCTAGGGTCAATATGTTTCCCACTCCTAGTAGGAGTGTCGTCCCCAACCTTTTCTTTCTGTCCGTTATTGGCCATTTATTCTCCTTTCTTTCCCACAGACGGCGCCAAATTGTGTGAGTCGATTTCTGACCACACTGTCAAATAGATACTCAGTTTGAGGACATTGGCAGAATAAATCAAGCCCGAACGACCTGCCACAAAAAGAAGAGATTCCGGCGGTGGTTCGTCCACCCGGAGACACTCCGACGATCAAGTCAGTTATCTCTTAAAGATAGCAAAAGTGCTTAACTCACTATTCAGAATATAAAAAGTGTACCTTAGACCCATGAGTGTACCTCTCTTTTATAGCCAACACTGACCTAATCCTAATAGAAGCCTAGCTCCAATGGATTTTGTCTCAATACTAATCCTGAACTCCCAGTTAAATTGGGATAAACTCTCTAAGAGTCTTATCTTTATCCAAACTGAAGTCTTCTTCAATTCTAGGACTCTTGTCCCTTATCCGCTTATCCCAGATTCCAATATCTTCGCATGTAACATCGGCCTAACCGAGATTACCTCGGCGTCAAGTCAAGGACACATGGCACCTTGGCTGGCACTTCGGTGCCACCTTGGCCACGTGTTGTTATCCAAAACCCAGCCAATTCCCTATGAATTCCTCACAATCCAGTAATCCAAGCCATTTTTTGTGCCGTACCCAACCACAGCAATAGCATGGTCCATTGCCGTCCCGCACTTACCAGTGAATATGCCCTGAGGAGATTTTAAGAGAGAAGAAAAAAAAAAAAAAAAAAAACCTGAGTTAAGCACCATTGCACAATTACTTCACCTTTCTTTTTCAATTTTTTATTTTATTTTATTTATTATCCAGACTAGTCTAAAAACCAATATAAATATGCCTCTGAATTAAATGATGAAAGTTAGGAACTGCAAATAGATATTATGCAGATGCGATAATTTCAATAGTTAACTGATACCAAGACAACACGTTACATAATTTCCAATAGTTAACTTAGACCCCGTTTGGGGACTAACTGTTTTAGTCAATTAGTTAAAAAGTTATTAAATTAGTCAAAAAGTCAACAACCCATACCAAAAGGTCAAAGATTACGGCTTCTCTCTACTTTTTGCACAGCTTTTTGTAATTAGTCAAAAAGTCATTCCAAACATACAAATTTTTTTTAATTACTTTTTTAGTCAAATAGCCAAAAAATTACTAAATTAACCTGTTCCCAAACGAGGCCTAACTAAATTACTTGGCTTCAATTGATTTGTGAATTTGCGGAGGAAAAGGAAACATAAAAGAAAAATCAATGAAATAGAAGCGAATTTTCGTTATCACATTTGTCCTTTCTTTTCATTTATTTGAGTAAAGATTTATAAAAAGAAAAAGATAAGTAAAATATATATTTCATTACATTTCACATTTCTTTTTCTTTTTTTTTTTAAATTTTTATTCAAATTCATGAACCAAACAGTCCTAAAAAAAAATGTAATTACTGATTTTTTTGGAGGTAAGCAAATGAAGAAATTATATTATTTTTTGGGGGGCAGATATATGTTAATTATCTTCATTTTTCATTTTATTTTTTCCAACCAAATCTTCGCTTTATTTTATTACCTTGCCTATTTCCTTTCCAGTAACTTTATCTCCACATATCCAAGCTATGTTTGGCTTTATATTATTTTTTTTGGGACAGATATATGTTAATTATCTTCATTTTTCATTTTATTTTTTCCAACCAAATCTTCACTTTATTTTATTACCTATATTTTTTCTTTCCAGTAACTCTATCTCCACATATCCGAGTTATGTTTGGCTTTAGGTTGGGTTGAAATTATTTTAATCATAAAAAGATAAAATAAATATTTTAATTTAATAAAATAAAATATTTTAATTTAATAAAATAAAATGTCACATCCAAATCATAAGATCTAATTTTTTCACACATAAAAATTAAAAAAATCCAAAAAAATCAATCTATTTTCCCAAAACGAAGGCCGAAGATCCAAAACATAGCATTGGTGTATTGGAAAAAAAAAAAAAAAGTGAACTTTAAAAATTGCGCGTGGAAATTTCTATTGCTATTCTTGCAGGTGAACAATATATGCATTTTGCAAATAAAACTTCTTTATAAACTGATATACAAAATCTATATATATATTGTGTAGGTGAAAATCTGACCACACTGCTTGCTTAGTGATCAACTAGAGAGCACAGGCAGAATAGATGGCTTCAGCAACCTGAAACAGAAAGAAAGGGCTCCGGCGGTGGTTCTTCCATCCGGGGGCACTCCGACGATCAAGTCAGTATATCTCTCAAAGATAATCAAGTGCAAAACTTAATACTCAAAACATAAATTGCATACCTTAGACCCACGGGGGTGCCTTTCTTTTATAATATACTCAACCTAAGTCCCACTAGAAGTATGACTTCTATAAACTCCAATTTAGTGCTTACTTTGGACTCTTTAAGAGATAAAGATAAACTCCCTTAAGAGTTTTATCTTGGTTAAATCCCCTATTTGTCTTAGGACTCTTGTCCCTTATCTGCTTATCTCGGATTCCGATATCTTCGGGGATAACCTCGGCAACTCCGAGATCATCTCGGCTTAACTATGACGACACGTGGCACCTCGACTGACACGTCGGCGTCACCATGCCACGTGTTGGTATTCAGAAAATATATCCCCACAACTGCCCCTAGGTTCTATTACCTCAGCATTCTGAGGTGATGGAACCTATATCGACATTTCAACATTTCTTTTCTGAGTAATGGCTCAAAAACTGTTTAGCCGAGATAATCCTCTTCCAGTCGACATGTTCTCTTCGGAGAACAAGGTTTCGAACGTACTTTCCCACGCGCATGAGCTGTCATGCATATCTAACCGTTCCTTTCACGTGTTTTGTCTTTATTGGAGCGTGTCTGTGACGCGCCTGAAAGCTGTCTGTCATTTGTCTGCGCCGTCTGACGCGTGCGTTGCTCCAGGCGTAATAATTGCCCTAATTTTGCCGCCGTTTCAAATTTTTGACGAAACTCTTCTTTGTCTCTATTTTTCCTTCACTTTTTCATTCTGATTTCTTGCTCTTTCTCTCTCCGAAAGCTCTTTCTTCTTCGAATCTGCCATTGCTTCGATCTCTCTTCTGGAACTGTCCTTAATCTCCCATTCTTGCGAAACTTTCTTTGCTGTTGCAACCGATTTCTGAGCTCGGCGAACATTGCCCCGGCTTCATTTGTTCTGGTAAGATTCTTCCCTTTCATTCTTAATTCTTTCTATGTGCTTCCGTCTGCCTGTTGCTATTATCGCTTTTGTTCAAAGCCTTGGATCTGTTTGTATCTTGAATCATGGCTACATCTTGAACACTTGCATTATTTTACCACCTTTTTTTTTTTTTTTACTTCTGTATTTCTTTTATTTCTGAGAATCATACCTCTGTTCTTTGATTCTGAAGCGTCGCCTTTGTTTTCTTGTTTAGATCCGTGCCTTCGATCTTGATCTTTATAGTTCTTTGGCTTGGGAGTTGTGTGTAGAACCTTCAATTTTTAGGGAAAACTGAAACAAGCCTTATCAGTCCTTTTCCTTGGTCTTTGCCGAGGTTCTTGCAACCCTTTAAAACGCCCATCTTTTGAAACACATTTTAAGCTGACATAATGGGTATGTGGAGGCATAGGGTAAATACCCCAACAAAACTTGAATACTTTAGGCAGGAATTCTCTATCCCAGCCGATGTTCACCTTAAGCTAGCTGGGGATAATGATACCATCATGCCCACAGATCATACAATGCCTTTTCCTATAGTAGCTTTTACCGAATGTGGACTTCGGCTTCCACTTCACCCCCTTTTTCGTGAAGTTCTTCATTTCTACAGGCTGAACCCCATGCAACTTACTATCAACTCCTATAGGGTGATTAACGGTATTATAGCTTTAGCTAGGCAAGAGAATCTTAGAATCACCCTGGCCGACCTTCAGTACTGCTATACCATGTGTCCCCTCAACCTGAAGGATAGGGGTTTCGTTTATTACCTTAAGCCGAGATCTACCCAGTTTAAAATTGTAGCCGACCTTCCAGACTCCAACAAGGGGGCTGGAGATGACTTTGTTATTGCGTTGGGAAATTGGGAATTTGGCCCAGATGAAGATGTCCATCTCTACCCTCTTCCTCGAACAATTACAGAGGGCAAGGGTAAGAGCCTGAGCCAACACTTAGTTGTTTTTATTCAAGTCTTTAATACTTTCTGTTTCTGACGTCTGTTTCTTTGTCCTGCATATCTTCATCAGCCACCGAAAAACTTCCGTCAATCCTTCTTCCCAGGAACAGATCTGAAAAAACTCCTTGACCTTCCAGTCTATAAACGAAAAGCCCCACTGTTACTAAACTTCATCCCTATATATAAATCCACTTTGCCCGACATCCCAAAAAGGAAGAAAAAGAGTCTCTCTCCACCTACTGCTACAACTGTAACCGCTTCTTCATCCCGAACAGATCAAGGATCCACCTCTGACCCAGCCGATCTTCCATCAACTTCGGCCCCCTACTTAATACCAATTCCAGAACGTAAACGTCGATGAAGACTTGTAAAGACTGCCGAGATGGTTCGTCCAAGGCCTGTCATTCAAGATCTTCTTGCCGACCTTCCAACTGACGCCGAAGCTGTACCAACGCAATCAATGCTCCCACCAAAGAGAGTTAAAAAGGCTCAGCCCAAGGCCAAGGCTACAGATGCCGAGGCTGAGGATGCTTTGCCTATTTCTAAGCTGACAGAAAGCAAAAAATCAACCTCTGCTTCCACCAAGAGGTCTGCTGAGGGCCAACCCTCAGAGTCTACACAATCAAAGAGGCCAAGGTCATCGTCCGCGACGACCTCGGCGTCAAAGAAGCCCAACGTTCCATGGGCTCCTGAACTAACTCTGGAGGATAGGCCTATCATGGCCAGTGAAAGTGCCGACGATATTAACGTTGGTATTGCCCTCAGCACTGCTCTTCTTCTTCCGAAGGATTTGAACCGAAATGCTGAGCTTAGTGAGTATGAGAATTACGCTCTTATGCTCCAACACTCCGTCCAAGTAAGTGTTCCTGTCTGTGCTTGTGATTCTTCCTTCTTGTTTTTTACTGAGAATATTTTCTAATACTTCTGTTTTTTCCTCAGGCCATCCAACATGCCCATTCATTTTCAATGCAATCCTTTGAAAATCGGCAAAGGTTGGTTGATATGAAGAGGGAAGCATCTTCCATGAAGAAAGAGATCAAATCTCTTGAATCAAGGATGAAAAAATTGAAAGATCAGGCCGAGGCGGCTACTAAGGCCCAAACTTTAGCTCTTGAGAAGGCCGAATCCGCTGAGGCTGTTAAAAAAGTTGCTGAGGCTGAGAAAAGAGAGGCCGAGGCTAAGAAGGCCCAAGCGGAGAAAGAGCTCCAGCAAGCTCTGGCCACCAAAGAGGCCGAAGTCAAAGAGGCCGATGAAAAGGCCTATGCTCAGGGCATGGCCGACGTCGCAGAGGACTACAAACTTCAAGTCAGGCAGGCATGCAACAGGGGATTTTCCCTTGGTTGGATGTCCTTGATTAAAAAACTTGATCTCCCTGTTGACTCGCCTTTTCGTAATGCCGATGTCATTCCTTTACCATTTCCTCCTCCAAGTCAGACTGAAGACGAATCAGAGACTGAGGCTGATGCTGAGGATGAGGATGAAGAGAAAAATGATGATGAAGCCTTGGTGAGGAAATCCAAGGATGGTGCTGAAGCCAAGTCCCCTCCTCCTGCTGAGCAGGTTATGGACTTGACCTTGGATGAGGAGGGTGATGAGGTTGAGGGGGCAACCAAGGAAATTGTCACTAAGGAAATTGTCACTGGGCAGCTATCGTCCGATCTTCTCTTGATAGAAAGAAGTGTTGAGACAACAATCGCAAAGATTGATGCCGAGATACAAGCGGAAAAAGTGGCCGACGAGGTACCACCAGAATCGTCCGAGGTCCCAGTCCCTGTAGCTGCTAATACTGAAGAGTCTTGATTTAAAATGCCTTTTGTACTTTGTACTCTGTACTTTCTTTTAATTTCTGGATAATGTAAAACTCCTTCTTATGGTCGACATAACTTTTTCAATATGTAACTGCAACTGCTCTTTCAATAGATGCTTTTTCATCTTGTGATGTTCTGTTGATTGCTTCTTCATAGTTCTATACTTGGAAATTCTTGTATGCTTCTTCATGTTGCATCCTTTGTGCAATCTTCTCGGGGTTACATACCTCGGGTATAACTACAAAACTTTTACTTCGGCAAAATACTGACCTGCAATCTCGGCTGGTGACCATATGTTGGCTTAACATAAACTTGTAAATTGCTAAAATTTCAACAAGTGTTAAGCATCTTCCTTAGGTTTAAGTAACCCATATATTGCTATGAGAACTTAAGCAATAACCTCGGCTTAACTTCAACTTGTAAATTGCTTAAAATTTCAACAAGTGAAGATAAGGAATCAGTTTAATTCCAACTTGTAAATTGCTATAAATTTCAACAAGTGAATTAAGGAATAATCTCAGCTTAACTTCAACTTGTAAATTTCAACAAGTGAAGATAAGGAATCAGCTTAATTGCAACTTGTAAATTGCTACAAATTTCAACAAGTGAATTAAGGAATAATCTCGGCTTAACTTCAACTTGTAAATTTCAACAAGTGAAGACAAGGAATCAGCTTAATTTCAACTTGTAAATTGCTACAAATTTCAACAAGTGAATTAAGGAATAATCTCGGCTTAACTTCAACTTGTAAATTGCTACAAATTTCAACAAGTGAAGATAAGGAATCAGCTTAATTCCAACTTGTAAATTGCTACAAATTTCAACAAGTGAATTAAGGAATAATCTCGTCTTAACTTCAACTTGTAAATTGCTACAAATTTCAACAAGTGAAGATAAGGAATCAGCTTAATTCGAACTTGTAAATTGCTACAAATTTCAACAAGTGAATTAAGGAATAATCTCTGCTTTTTCTTTGCCCCCAATGTGAACCTGAGTTTGACTTGGGTTCACATTAATTGTGTCTTCAGTAAACATCAATACATAACTTTCTCAATCATGTGTGTTGAAAGAATTCTGAAAAGACTTTATTGATGATATCAGTAAAAATATGATGTACATCTAATGATAGAAAAATTTCAAATTACAAGTATTCCAAGGTCTGGGCAGTGCTTTGCCCTCATTGTCCTCAAGCCGATAAGCTCCATTGCCTAATACTGAAGTAATTCTGTAGGGTCCTTCCCAGTTTGGGCCAAGCTTGCCTTCCCTGGGGTCCTTCTTGTTCCCGACGACTTTTCTCAAGACTAGGTCGCCGACTTGAAAATCTCTTGGATTGACCTTCTTGTTGTAGGCTCTGGCAAGCTGTTGCTGGTATACTGCAAGCTGAATTGCAGCTTTCTCTCTTCGTTCTTCCAATAAATCCAGATCTCGGGCTAAGAGTACGTCATTGGTGCCATTCTCTACTCCCTGGGTTCTGATCCCTGGGATGCCGATCTCCAATGGGATGACTGCTTCTGTGCCATAAGCCATGGCAAAGGGGGATTCAACTGTTGATCTTCTCGGCGTAGTCCGATATGCCCAAAGTACATTGGGCAATTCGTCTACCCATTTTCCTTTTGCTGCCTGCAGCCTTTTCTTTATTCCATCCAAAATTACTTTGTTGGATGCCTCTACTTGCCCATTGCTTTGGGGAAAACTTGGTGTTGAGAAATAATTCTTGATCTTGAATTTTGCACAAAAGTTCTTGATGAGTTTGTTGTCAAACTGTGTTCCGTTGTCGGCAACTATTGCTCTTGGAATCCCAAATCTGGTGATAATGTTTCTTCATATAAAATTCTTGACGTCCACGTCTCGGATTTTGGCAAGAGGTTCTGCCTCTATCCATTTTGTAAAGTAGTCTGTTGCTACCAGCAAGTATTTTCTTTGCCCAGTTGCTTGGGGAAGTTGTCCAACCAGATCCATTCCCCATTGGGCAAATGGCCAAGGGCTGGATACTGGGTTTAGGTCGCCGGCTGGCTGATGTATCAAAGGTGCAAACCTTTGGCATTGTTCACACTTCTTCACATAGGCTTCGGCATCCTTTTGCATGTAGGGCCACCAATACCCCTGGGTAATGGCCCTGTGGGCTAATGATCTGCCCCCAGCATGGCTTCCACAAATTGCTTCATGAATTTCGTAAAGAAAATCTTCAACCTGCAAAGGGTGTACGCACCTTAAAAGCGACTCAGTGAAGGACCTTCTGTAGAGATGGCCTTCTGCTGTTAAACTGAATCTGGCTGACTTCAGTCTGATTTTATGTGCTTCCTTATGGTTTTCTGGCAGCTTCCCCTCTTTTAGGAATGCAATGATTGCATCCATCCAGCTTGGTCCCAAGTCCACGCACATTGCTTCTTGTTCGGTACTCTGTTTATCTATGCTCGGGGCCGACATGTAGTCGATCATAATTGTCCTTGTTTTTCCAGTTTGAATTGAACTGGCCAGGTTAGCCAATGCGTCGGCGTGGGTGTTGTCATCTCGGCTGACTTGGAGTAATCTGCAGTTCTGAAATAGGGCTGCTAATCTGATGACTTCCTTTGCATATGCCGACATTCTTTCGTCACTGGCTGTAAATTCTCCTGTTGACTGGTTACCAATGAGTTGTGAATCACAAAAAATAATTACCTCATCTGCCTCTGCTGCTGCTGCCAGCTTTAGCTCTGCAATTAATGCTTCATATTCTGCTTCATTGTTGGAGGCTTTGAACCCCAAACGGATGGACTGTTCTACTATTTCTCCATCTGGAGATATCAACAGTACTCCTGTCCCTGCTCCCTGGCGGTTTGAACTTCCATCGACGAATAGTCTGAATGAGTCGCCGATGTAGATGTTGCAGGGTCTGAGCTTCTCCTTCTCTTGCTTTTTTGTCTTTGGCTTGGATTCTTTTTGCTTGTTGGGACAATGCTCATCTTGGCTCGACGGAGCCCGATGTGCGATGGTTTCAGGTGTGAGTTCTGCGACGAAGTCGGCCAAAACTTTTCCCTTTATTGCTGTTCTCGGTCTAAACTCCAGGTCATACTGGCCTAGGGTTACTGCCCATTTTGCTATCCTTCCTGTTAAGTCTCCTTGGTGCAACAAGGACTTCAGTGGGTGCTCTGTTAGGACCACAATCTTGTGTGCCTGGAAGTAATGGCTCAACTTCTTTGAAGCCATTACTAAGGCCAGCATTAATTTTTCCAGTGGAAGGTATCTTGTTTCTGCGTCGGCCAAAGTTTTACTTACATAATAAACAGCCTTTTGTTCTCCTTTTTCCTCTCGGATTAGTACTGCACTGACTGCGTGTTCTGAGACTGCTAAGTACAAAAACAGTTCCTCCCCTGGTACTGGGTTGGAAAGAACCGGAGTTGTGGTCAAGTACTTTTTTAGGTCGGTTAAGGCGGCTTCACATTCTTCTGTCCATAGGAAGTCCATGGCTTTTTTCACCAGGTTGAAGAAGGGTCTGCACTTATTTGAGCTTCTGCTGATGAATTTGTTTAGTGTTGCGGCCCTTCCAGTAAGCACTTGAACTTGCTTTGCCGATGTCGGAGCCGATATCTTTTGAGTATGTCAAAGACCTCTTTTAGGTCGGCAAGATGACCCTTTGATTCCTTGGTCTTCACGACCATGTCGTCGATGTAGACTTCTACTGTTTTGCCAATTAGGTGCTTAAACATCTTTGTTACTAACCTCTGATAGGTTGCCCCTGCGTTTTTCAACCCAAAAGGCATTACCTTCTAGCAATACAGGCCTTTAGGGGTGATGAACGCGGTCTTCTCCTCGTCTGGAGGGTACATGGCAATCTGGTGGTACCCTCTGTATGCATCCAAAAAACTCATCCTTTCATGTCCTGAAGTGGCGTCTACCAGTTGGTCGATTTTGGGCAGAGGAAAACTGTCTTTGGGGCAAGCTTTGTTGAGGCTGGTAAAGTCTACACAAACCCTCCATTTGCCATTCTTCTTTTTTACTACTACTGTGTTGGACAGCCATGTTGGGTACTGAACTTCTCGGATGGCCCTGGCCTCCAGGAGTCTGTCTATCTCTTCTTCTACTGCTTCGACGTGTATCAACGTCGGTCTTCTGGCTCGTTGAATCACAGGTTTTGCCGATCTGTCGACATTCAGTTTGTGGCAAGTGACCTCGGGGTCAATGCCTGGCATTTCATAAGGTGTCCAGGCGAACACCTCTATGTTTGCCCTTAAGAAATCTTCCAATTCTTTCTCTTCTTCTCTAGCTAAGCCTAAGCCGAGAAGAAAGAAACGCTCTTCGTCGTCCTCTTGGACGAAAACTTTTTTTAGCGCCTCTTCGCTCTTTTCGGCTGGTTCCTTCCCGACGTCTTCTAGGACCTCCATGTCCTTATCTTCAACTTCTGCATTCCTTGGCTTCCGTATACTACAGGTGGATTTCATTGCTGTCATGGAGCAATTTTTTGCTTGCAGTTGATCCCCTCTGACTTCTTCAATCCCCTACTCTGTTGGGAACCGCAGTAGTTGATGCAACGTTGAGGGAACTGCCCCCATTGCATGCAACCACGGCCTTCCCAAGATGATGTTATATGGTGAGGGCGTGTCAATTACCAGAAATTCTGTTTGGATCTTCTTAGTGCCGGCTTGCACCTTCAAGCTTGTTGCGCCTAGTGGCCATGTCGGCGTTCTATTAAAGCCGACCATCGGGCCGCTGGATTGTTCTAAGTCATCAGGGTGAAGGCCCAGCTCTTTGTAACATCTGACATACATGATGTCACAGGAGCTGCCTTGATCTATTAGGATGCGTTTTACTTGGCACTCCCCAACCTGGAGGGATACTACCCAGGCATCATTATGCGGATGTTGGACCAATTCCAGGTCGGCTTCAATAAAGGCTATCATCGGCCCTTGGCATTCTTCTGGCCGATGTCTCTTCTCCCCGACTTGGTAGATATGCTGTAAATGTCTTACCCTCTGGGACTCTCCTCTGACTTCGTTTTCGTTGACCCTTGAGTGGATCACATTAACTACCCTCGGTCCTCCTGCTTGTGGTAGTTGTGCTGGGAGAGGCGGTGCTGCTGGTGCTTGAGGCAACCTTGCCTGTTCTTCCCTTGTCCTGGCCTCATCGACCAGGTCCCTCAGAAGGCCTTGTCTTACCAGGTCTTCCAAGTGTGCTTTTAAGGCTCTGCAACCTTGAGTTGGGTGCCCTTCTTCATTGTGGTAGGCACAACGTCTACCAACGTTCCTTCCCATGAATTCCCCTGGTGCTCTTGCCGGAGCCCTGAAATAAGGTTGATTTCGAATCCGATCTAAGACTTTATGGATTGGGATCCGGAATACCGTTGTTACCGCCTGTTTATTTCTCAACTCTGTTTCTTGTTTGGTCGGCCCATTGTTGCTTCGGCTTCGCTTCGGCGAGCCGTTTCCCTTTTCTTGCTTTATCTCTTTGTTTCCCGATGTATCTTCTTCGGCTCTGGCATACTTCTCGATCCTTGCCATGAGTTCTTCCATGCTTTTTGGCAATGTTTTTGCCAAAGACTTCCGTAGCGGGCAGTCATCTTTCAGGCCGTTCTTGAAAAACACGACCGCTACCTCTTGGTTGCATTCGGGTATTCGGTTGAACACCTTGTAGTACCTCGTCGCATAGGCCCTAAGGCCTTCTTCCTTGGTGATTCTTAGAGCCATCAAAGCATCAACCCTCAGGGGTTGCAGCTTGTTGGTCACGAACCTGACCACAAACATCTCGGCCAGCCCTTCCCATGTCTTTATGCTTCCCTTTGGTAATTTATGGAACCAATCAGATGCAATTTCCCCAAAGGATGAGGGGAATACTTTGCAGAGCAACGGCTCGTTCCCGCTATATAACGCCATTGAATTCAAGTATAGTCCAACATGAAAGTTTAGATCTGACTTGCCATCATAAATTTGGAACCTCGGCATGCTGAATCTCTTTGGTGGCTCAAATTTGTCCAGTTCCACCGAGAAGGCTGTCTTCGGCTTTACCGGGGAGTTTACCTCGGCTTCAACATTCTGCTGCCTTCTTTTGAGGTAGTCCCTCAGGTCTTCTTTGCTCCTTCCTGGAGCTCGGCTGTCTATGGATTTTAGTCTTTTTGGTACACTGCTTTCGTCCTCGTGGTGGGCCCGTTTGGATCTTTCTCCATGGGTTGTGTCGAAGCAGAGTGCTTGCCTTTGAACATGCCGATGTTCTTTGGGCTCTGGATTCTTCGTGTGGTGCGTCCTTCGGGACTTCTCTTGCCTCGGTTCTTCTCGACCGACCTCCCTGGAAGGTCGGTGAGAATGCCTTCCGCTCCTGGTATGCTGAGGGACGTCGGGGATTGTTTTTCTTCCGCCCTTCTGGGCGTTGGTTGCTGGCATCGGCGTATCTTGCAGCGGGTATGGTGGCTGCATAACATTATTTTGCATCATGAAGTTGACGACTGACTGAAGGTCTGCCAACTTGTTCGCCAATTCTTTTACTTCATCATCCCTCCGTAGGCATCTGTCCCTCCATACCTGGAGGTTATCTTCATTATAGTACTTTCCTTGATCTGTCCTTTTTGACATGTCGCCTTCCTGGATGACGTCTTTCTCTCTGTGTCCCTGGTCACGAGCTTCTGTATTGTGGTTGCCTCCTTCAATGTCAAGGTCAATTGGTCTGCCACTCCCAGCGGGAGCGTCATCCCCAATATTTTCCTGCTGTTCGTTACTGGCCATCTATTCTTCCTTCTTTCCCACAGACGGAGCCAAATTGTGTGGGTGAAAATCTGACCACACTGCTTGCTTAGTGATCAACTAGAGAGCACAGACAGAATAGATGGCTTCAGCAACCTGAAACAGAAAGAAAGGGCTCCGGCGGTGGTTCTTCCATCCGGGGGCACTCCGACGATCAAGTCAGTATATCTCTCAAAGATAATCAAGTGCAAAACTTAATACTCAAAACATAAATTGCATACCTTAGACCCACGGGGGTGCCTTTCTTTTATAATATACTCAACCTAAGTCCCACTAGAAGTATGACTTCTATGAACTCCAATTTAGTACTTACTTTGGACTCTTTAAGAGATAAAGATAAACTCCCTTAAGAGTTTTATCTTGGTTAAATCCCCTCTTTGTCTTAGGACTCTTGTCCCTTATCTGCTTATCTCGGATTCCGATATCTTCGGGGATAACCTCGGCAACTCCGAGATCATCTCGGCTTAACTATGACGACACGTGGCACCTCGGCTGACACGTTGGCGTCACCATGCCACGTGTTGGTATTCAGAAAATATATCCCCACATATATATATATATATATATATAAACAAGAAATAGGAATAGTATTAGGGCACAAAGAAGGAGGGGGCTTTTTCAATTACCGTAACGTAGAGTTGGAAAGCCCTGCCAGTGGCTTCAATGGCAACGCTGAGAGGTTGATGAGCCACAGCCTTCTTCAATGCCTTCTCGTCGTAGGGCGGTACATCTTCGTAACCATCTATGGTGGCAACCTTAGCATTCTTCTACAACCAACAAGAAGAATTCAAATCAAAATCAAAACAGAATTTGGCTATATGTATATGTATATGTCTGTACTGTACTGACCCGAGTGGGATCGCAGTTGCCATCGACGCCTTGGTAAGGGTAGTGATCTTCGGTATCGATGCCGCGGTTGCGGATGATGAATCGAAGGCGTAGTCCATGAGGCCTCCATCGCATCCGGCGTTGTATGTTCTGTCGGAGTCTACCAGTTGTTGCTCTGATAGTTGGATCACTGCGCCGCCGGATGCGATCTGGTTTATGCCTTCCACAGCTGCCACCGTCGAAAACGCCCAGCAACTCCCTGCCCAATCAGACAAAACAAGTGAGTGTCGAGCATTTCAGAAAGTCTAAAGTGGGAAATTCTAACATATACTTATTTAGAGGGGTGATTATTCAGTACTCTCGGTTTATATTTGATTCACAAGATTAATAGTGAAATATTAATAATTTTATTAAATTAGTGTGGTGTTTACTATCCAATTAGATTAGTATTTATTGGATTAATAATCTCACTCCTATCCCATTACTAATAATCTTACAAATTTGTTGGATTAATTATCTATTGAATTAATTATCCTAAATCAAAATGTTAAAACAAACATAGGATAATTGGACCCACGGATTAATAATCTCAATCTCATGCTCTAATCCACCCAATCAAGCATGTCCTCGGAGTATGGACACATGGTGCGCTATAAGATTTTAATTGGTGGAGAGACACAATGACCCACGATTTATATTGGGGAAGGAAAAATAACATAGAACTAACTAATTGGTGATTAGTTTAGAATATGGACACGTGGTACTCCGAAATATTGAATAATTTTTCCATTTAAATGGTATATCATGTATATATTTTTAGTCATGTCATTTTTTTTTAATTATCACTAATTTTTTTTTTAATTATAACTCTTAAATTATAATATTTTTAATTATAATTTAAAAAGTTAAAATTAGGAAAATTTACCCATAAGTCCTAATTTTTAAAAAGTTGAACCATTTAGTCCTAAAAGTTTTTTTATGCTCCATTTAGTCCCATTTGCACATCAATCTAATGTTCGAAACATTAATCTGATGTTTGGAATCTAATGTTCGAAACATTAATCTGACGTTCGAAATCTAATGTTCGAAACATTAATCTGTTGTTTGAAACATTGCAATGGGACCTTTCAGTCTATAAAAAAACTTTTAAGACTAAACAGTGTATAAGTTATTAATTTGGGATTTATTGGTACATCCCTTTAAAATTATATTACTTTTCTTTTTAATTGTAAAGTGAATGTGATATTATGCACGCCATAATGTTCCCGTTGAAAGAAAGGGTCCTTTGATTTAGGCTTTGGTAGCCCACTTTTTAAGAGAATTTATTGATTGGCTATGAAATACCGTCGCATGCTGTCTCAACGGGATTGTAATTGATGAAGTATGAGTTAGGGGCATTTTGAAAAGAGGCTAAGAAAGGTAGTTTTTTTATTTTTAACTTTTTTGTCATCAGCCATCAAAAAAAAAAAAAAAAAAAAAGTTAAAAAGTGAATTTTTTATTAATTTTTTAAAACACCACTTATAAATTTGTGTTAAGTAATTGAAAAATATGAGCAGACAGGTAAATTATAATTGGTGAGGGCCATGACCACGTGACACTCTAGAACTAATCGATAATTTTTCACTTTTTAGCCTCCTTTTTATTCTTTGGGCAAATTACTCAAAATAAATATTGAATTTTAATTTTATTAATTTAAATTTTAAATTTTAAATTTATTTTAATCTTAATTATATGATTATTTTTATTAAATAAAATTAATAAAAAAATTAATATTTTTTTTATTAAACTCGATGCAAATATATATAATGTTTGAAATGTTAAATTTTTCTATTTATTTTAATGATTAAAATATTTTTTTATTAATTTTCTTAACCAAAAAATATGATTTATATTGAAAAAAATTAAAATATTAGAGTTTAAATTATAAAAAAATTAAAAAACAAAATTGCATTTTGTTACAAGATCAAATCTTTTATAAAAAAAAACATTGTAATTTTTCCTTTACTCTTGTATCAAATAATATCTATATGATATTGCCATACAAATAAAAAAAAAATTATATAAAATGATGTAAAATGATGGAACAGTCTTGAACTTTATAACGTTAACAACAAAAGTTGAGGTCCCCATTGGATAAAGGTTTGGACTAAAATTATTATATAGAACAAAATAAATTATTTTAGTTAAATAAAATAAAATATTACATTTAATTCATTGTCATTTTATTTTTTCTTTTACAAAAATTAAAACAGTCAAAAATTTTAATTTATCCTAAATAAAAATTTTTAACTCTAAATTAAAATAATTAAAAAATCAAAAAATCAATCAACATCTCCCGCAATCCTAAATAATTCATATTTTAAAATAGCTAATCACGTTACTGTGTACAAATCCGGACAGATTTTCTATTATGACGAAATATCGAAAATTCTAATTTTAAAATTCTAAAAGAGTTTTATTGATGTGGTAAGAAGTAGGGTTAACATGTAATGTGATGTGTATATTTATATATTTTTTTATTTTTTCTCTTATTACATCATTAGAGTTTCAAAATTAAAATTCTTTATCATTGTTGATATAGGAATTGGTTCTATGAGCAATTGGAAAGGTAAAATTGATTTGATGGGCTCATTTTTTTATTTTTAATCTGACTAATTCATTTTGTATTAATATTTTTTATGGACATCTTGTATGACATATAGTGTGTCAAATATTTATGTAAAAAATAAAATAATTAAATATCATTAATTATATGACCTCATTATATTTATTTTTTAAAAAATAAACTCGATAAATATAACTTTGTATAAGTTATTATTTATAGGAGTTTTCTTAAGTGTGCAAGTGCACACCATGTGCCACTTATACAAAAAGTGGAAGTGTAAGGTGTAAGTATAAGTATAAAGTGTAAGTGTAAGGTGTAAGTGTAAGGTGTAAGGTGTAAGTGGGTTGCATATGGTGTGTAACCTCAAAAAAGGTGTAAGCGTAAGGTTTAATTTTTTACAAAAGGTGTAAGTGTAAGGTGTAAGTGTAAGGTATAAGGTGTAAGTTGCACACCATAACCAAACCCTTATTTATAGTCACTGATATCAATCAATTTAATTTTTTAATTTAATTTTTACATAAATGATTTTTAAGTAGGTCTCCAAGATAATCATCACCTAAGTATTTTTTTTCAAACAATAGGATTTGTTTTAAAATAATAAAAAAAAATCAAAATATAAAATACTAAACCAAATTTAAAATAATTTTGAGTGTAACTTATATCCTATTAAATTTGATATTAATATTAAATAAATATTAAAAAGTACAAAACATCAGTAATTTTAACATGAATGAAAAACTAGTGAGCATGACAAAATTGAAGCTTACCACAACTCCCTTGATCTTTAATCGGAGCAACAGCACCTCTCTCCCTCCAATCAATAGACTCCGGCAACCCCTCACCGGTCCGAACCGCATATCGCTGCCTCACGCTCTTCGACTTCACAAACCGGCGCATAGCATCGGTTTTGGCACCCAAATACATAGACCGGTACTCCTCGTTGGTGAGGTCAGCAAACCGGTTCAATCCAACCTTGTATGAGCGGTTGTCGGAGTTGTGTTCATCAATAAATCTCAAATTGTCCCTAAAAACCTCGAACCTCTTCTCGTTCTCTGCTAGCCCATTCTGTGTCTTTCCATGCTTCACTATCCACTCTCTGTAAATACCCATCACTTGCTCATCGCTACGCCATGCTGGTTTTTGCATGTGTTTATTGTTATAATCAATGATATTTGATATGTCTGTTGCATAAGACAGTGAAGAAAATCAGAGGAAAAGCATGGTAGTTATGGCCGTAACCTTGGCTGATGAGGAAGAAAGTAAGCTAGTGGTTTTTATAGGAAGTTGTTGGAAGATGATATGATGAGATAGGCTTCAAAGTGTAGGCGAAGAAATGGGAAAATGAAATTAATTTATGTCTGCGTATCTATGCCAAAATTAGAGAGAGAGAGAGATCATTTATGTCTGCGTATCTAAGAGAGAGAGAGAGAGAGAGTGAGAGAGAGATCATTTATGTCTGCGTATCTAAGCTAAAATTAGAAAGAGAGAGAGAGAGAGTGACAGTGTGTCTGCTTCTGTTCGGACCAAACCCATTGAAATTGGGCCAGAGGGCACCTGGTGACAAGATGGGTAGTTGTTGGTGATAAAAAAAAAATAATTTTTTTTAATGGTAATAGTAATAAATATAAAGGGAAAATAAGTAATTAAATATTTTTTAAAACACCAACCTATGATTTTATTTATGATTTTACACTTCTCATTTTCTTTTTTCAATTTATGCCATTTTGAACATCATACATATTAGATAGTTGATGTCCGAAAAATTACTTTAATAGCTAGACATGGGGCAAATACGGATAAATCAAGAATGATTCTTGATGGGATTCTGGTAATAAAAAACTTAGGTAAAGGCATCAACATAATCCTAGTAACTGTATTTAGTCTGTTTATTATGCAAGTCAATATCACGAGTGGTATGCGGATGAATGCCCCATGTAGAAATAGGCATACTATTGCGGATAACAATTTTACTGAATTGGACGGGGCTAGTGGTTTTGTTAGCATCATGAAGAGTGTGCTTAAATTCAGCTGCCCCGGTTTCTGTTAAGATCTGTTCATAGATATAGCGATACTGGTCAAAGTGTGGAGGAGATTGTTGCGTCGTGAGATACCGGCGCTTGATCTCCTATGGATCTGTCATCCATTGCTCATCTGCGGATTCAATATAGAGGACTGTTTCCTCTGTAATACTGTTTGAGGTATACGGTTCTTCAGCCTTAAGGAGAATATCCTTAGCTGAGGGATTACTGGTTTGTCCACGAGAAAGGGACGAAAATTCTGTTGGATCATAGCGAGGGCTGTGACCCCTGCCACGACCACGACCTCGATGGCATACATCATCATCTGATGTAATTTCTTGTAAATACCATATTCTGATTCACCATCTATATTCCATTCATAGATGGTTTTACCATGGTAAGATCCCTGATCATTTATGTACGTTTCTTCATATAGTACATCAGGAGGAGTTGGTCGGGCATAATAGTTTCTGGTTGGTGGTAACATAGCTGGTCGAGAAGAATTATAGGAATGAAGTTTGTTTACATATGTGGGTTCCTGGAAATTGAATTGTATTTCTTGAATTTGTTCAAGTGATAAATCCTCTTAAGAAGTTTTTTCCTAACTCATTCGGCAAAAAGGGTAGGAAGACCATCAATAAACTTAGCCTTCCAATGGCTACTGTTAGCATCAAGGCGTTGGGTGACCTTGATGAGGAAAACATCTTTGTACCATTTGAAATGGGTCAAAGAAGGGCATCGTAAATTCTGCAGGAGTTCACGACTACGGTTGAAGGAGCTAGTACTGGTACCAACAAAATGAAGAATAATGGTCTGGATAAGAGTGTAGATGGCATCCTCTTGTTGAACAGGTTGTTGAGTGGTTGGATCAAGCTCAACTTTAACAGAAGTAAGAATTTCATTGTGCTGGATAGGAGTGAGAATGTTATCCCACCATCCTTTTAACTGGCCGGTAAATCCATTAATAATGAATTTAACAATCGCATGGTCGCTATTACTATATTGGTGGCAAACGGTGGCATACATCATCATCTGATGTAATTTCTTGTAAATACCATATTCTGATTCACCATCTATATTCCATTCCTAGATGGTTTTACCATGGTAAGATCCCTGATCATTGATGTACGTTTCTTCATATAGTACATCAGGAGGAGTTGGTCGGGCATAATAGTTTCTGGTTGGTGGTAACATAGCTGGTCGAGAAGAATTATAGGAATGAAGTTTGTTTACAGATGTGGGTTCCTGGAAATTGAATTGTATTTCTTGAATTTGTTCAAGTGATAAATCCTCTTCCTGTTCTGGTGTAGGATCTGCTCTAAGCATTTGGATTGAACCAGAGGGTTCATGGGGTTCTGGTCTAACATTTAATGTTTTCATTTTCTGTAATAGAGTGTCCATAAATTCTGTATTAGAGGCTTTTAATTTAAAATTGGTTACCTCTAATGGTGGCTTAATGGATACTGGATGGATTGTAGAAGGTCCTACTGTTGGGGGAGCTAAATTCCTATCTCTGAAAGTATTGATAGCTTCTTCAATTCTAGTTAACTGTTTACCCATGGTTTGACAAAACAAATTAGTATAATTATGTTGACGGCAAACAAGTCCTAGGTCTGACAATTTAATATATTCTGATTTGATGAATCTAGCTGATTGAGCATCTATATATGCGGTGGCAACTAACGGTTGTCGAGTTACTTCTCCATTAGGAGCTAACTCCAAAGATTGAGGTGGTGGATGAAGGGCATGGATGACTTGTCCTTCAGTTGTAGTCCAAGTCTTATACTGGTCTTCTAATATATTTAATTGGGAATTAAATACTGTATTATACCATTCTACAAAAGGTATCAATTTCTGGTATAATTCAAGGTGTTGATAATACTGAGTCTTGTACTCTCGCAATTGTTGAGACGTATGGGTTGCAAAGTACCATGTTCTAAATTCCTGATATGAAGGTTGAAGAAATTCCTGGTTTAAATATTGACGATTTACACTTCTTGGTGTAAAGTCCATTAAATTTCAAAATTCATGTCACTGGCCGTTGGGCTATCTGGTGCTGGAGTCGTGTAGACACCATGTGGTATTTGGTTATTAGATATCCTAATACCTTGTATTTTTGAAATCATTGGATCCTCACTAGGATCACTAGGTGGTCTACTATGAGGTCTATATGGTATAAGGGAATCTACAGATTGCCTACTGGATTCTAGTAAATCTACCCTATAAGGAGGAGCAGAACAGAAACTGTTATTAGAAAAGCTTCTATGAGCTGTTCTAAAACTGGCATTAGAAGAATTACTTCTGATCAACTGCGGTGGAGGTTTTTGAAATTGAATATATACATTTCCTCCTTGTGTCTGAATTACATCATCTAGATATTGACGAATGATAGGTTTTGCTGGAACAGCATTGGGAATATGCCATCTTTCTGGAAAAGTTATATCCTTCCAAGGAATTAACCTAGGGACTACTACTTGGCTACTGTAAAGATTAGTATCAATCAACACTGTTTGTCCTGTAGTAGTCTTCTTACGGGTGTAAGGATTTAAGGTAGTTAAAACCTTAAGGTATATTCTGGAATGAACAGAGAATGGTGGAGATCCTAGTTTATACTCATAACCGTGAGTCAAAACTCTTAGTTCCAAGACATCAGATAAATTAGCATCAGACATTGCTATGCTAAGATTTGGATAAATATCAAAATATACTGGTCCATGTGACAAACTTGTCTCGATGGCTCCCATCAAGGAAGCTCTCCAGTTGAGACATCTTCTATCCCGAAGTGTACACTGTATACTGGTATTTTGACCTAAAAGAGTCAAAGGCTTAAAAGCTACCTGAACCAATCCTATGTGGATGTACTTATACTTACCGATAAAAGGGATAAAATCATTTATGTGAATTAATCTTATGATTTCATCATTGTTCTGGATACATAAGGCATGCTCGAAGGTTTTAATTATCTGTTTACTGAAGAAATTAAAATGTCCAATTTTATAAATTGTTTTTGGATCTACTGTTGGGATTGTCCATTTGTCTAAGGCATCCTTTACATCCTGATAGGCAACTAATTCAGTTACTTCGGCTAGAGAGGTAACAGTATTACCTACAGTTGTTACTGATTCATTACCTGTTGGTTCTACTGGTGTTTCATTAGTAATTTCTGCCATGGATGTATTGCGATCATATATGCTTAATTTATTGAGTTTATAACCATATTATGTATATTATTAAACTTGGCTCTGATACCAACTAAGGTGCTCACTAAAGGTTTTGGCTAGCACGTCTTTCATTGGATATTTTACCCGAATCCATCAGAATTGCATTCAATGAATGGAATATTGCTTATTCTCGAGCATATTCCTACTTGCATAAAAATAGAGACCTTTCTATCAGTAAGTCAATAGTCCATTTTACTATCCGTTTTGGTATCCCATGGATATGGAAATGGGACTTCGCCTGTGATTACCAGAATAAGGTTCCCCGTCTTAAAAGAATCTTTTTTGTAAAATGGTGGGATAAGGGCATGAACCCTAATTTAACAGAAACTGTCCAGAAAATACAACAGCATACCCAAGCATGCTGGGAGTCTGTTAAGCAGCCTGCTTTACCTGCTCCATCACCAGTATTATCCAGTAATCCTTTTCTCTAAATTCAAAAGGAATTAAAACAGCAATTTCCTCATCTTTCAGACCATGAATTAGTAATCAAAAGTATGGATTTTCTGAAAGAACAGTTCCTCCAAACAGTTAGCCAAGAAGATGACGTTTCCATGAGGTCAGGCACCAGTCAGACTGCATCCGAACCAGAGAATGATCTAGCCGAACACGTGTTGGCAGGAGAGTCACAGCTTCCAGAAGAAGATGAGCCCAACCTTGGTGACTTTTGGGACTCACTAACAGCTGTAATTGCAGAAAAAATGACTAAAGGCAAAGGCAAGGGTCCAGAGCATTAATTGTGTCAAGTGTCGGCACTACCAGACAAACAACTTTGGAAAAAGCAGATGCCCACTACCAGTCAAAAGGAAATTCTTGCTCCACTTTCCGACAAAGCTGAAGATAAGGATAAGGATAAGGTGTATCCGTCGCTCCAGTCCATAACGGACACTTGTCCACTTGTTTAATTCTCTCTTATCCTCTTTGTAGTATAAATAGGGATGGTCTCACCCTTGTTGAGACAGACTGAATTTTTATGTTTACAATTTCTACTCTCTCTCTTGTAATCCTTCCAATCCCCTCTTGTAAAATAGTGGTACTTCCTCCATTAATAATATCAAGCTCTTGTGTGCACTCTCCATGGTTGTAAGTATGCATGCCCTCTGTTAATACTTTAGAACAGTTATTATCTTTTCTGCAGTTTTGGCAACAACAGAAAAATTATTATCTTAACACACCTGTAGATTATTATACCCAACCGTATATATCTGAGTGTATATCAGAGTGTAATCGGCATATAGCAGAATTACAGACTCTGATTAGCGAACAGATAGTTGTGTGGGCGGCCAGGAGGCCTCCATCTCCCCAACAGTAAACTAATGGGATCATATATGTTGTAATTTATTTTGTTTATCTACATATTATGTATATGACTATTCTTGGGTTTGTGCTAATGTAAGGTTAATTAATTGTTAAGGTTAGTAGGACGTCACCCAAGTCGCGTAAGGTTAGGTCGTATAGCAGGGATTGCATGTTGACCATCTATACCTGTAAGTCGTTAACAGACGTGTTAGCCAAAACCTTTAGTGAGCCTCCGACCGTAGTTGTGAACTCTTGCAGAATTTACGATGCCCTTCTTTGACCCATTTCAAATGGTACAAAGATGTTTTCCTCATCAAGGTCACCCAACGCCCTGATGCTAACAGTAGCCATTGGAAGGCTAAGTTTATTGATGGTCTTCCTACCCTTTTTGCCAAACGAGTTAGGAAAAAACTTCGGGACCGCCATGACCGGATGTCTATTCCTTATGAACAGTATACATATGGGCAACTCTGTTCCATTATTACCGACGAAGGTCTATCCTTATGTAATGACCTTAAACTTCATTATCAGATAAAGCAACAGAATTTAACAGGAAGAAAAGAATTAGGAGAATTCTGCGAACAGTTTGCTTATGAACCAGGTATTAAATACCCTGTTAATACCAGAAAGGTTTCCCATAAGAAACAGTCTAAACCCATCCGGAAAAAGTCACATAAGACATATCAACAGAAACCTAATAAGAAGTTTTATTCCAACAAAGCTTCATATACAGGAAAAAGTAAAGGAAAATCCAAATCCAAATCAGAAATTAAATGTTATAAGTGTGTCCAAATTGGTCATTATGCAAACCGATGCAAATCTAAAGTCAAGTCCAAGATTAATGAGTTAAATCTTGATCCCGATATTAATAGACAACTTCTCCAAACCATAAAGGAAGAATCAACCGAAGACGTGTCTCCTTCCGAAGATGAAGTTAATGAATTATTTTCACCCTCCAGTAGTAACGATGAACAAGATGAATCTGCTTGCCCCTGTTCAACCAACCAGGATCAATTGTCAGAAATCAATTATTGGAAATCAATAGTTGAAATGAATGGTTTACATTTAGGTGAGCCTAGCAGTATTAATGTTTCAACTGATGCACAAAAAGATATGGTAGCAGTAGCAGATCAAATCCAGGATCCAGAAATAAAGATTAAATATCTAAAAATGTGTTATGAACACCAACAAACAGTTCAAGAACCACCTTTAATATCGGTACACTCTTACAATCTTCAAGATGTGTTTAAAAGAATCCAGACTCTAATTTCTACCTCTGTAGAACAACCCACAACAATTCAGGATTTAAAAATGGAAATAAATATTTTAAAAACAGAAGTCAAACATTTACAGACAGCCAGTGCAGCTACTATTAAAGATATTAAATATCTACATAGTCAGCTTCAACCAAAGAACTCTGCAACTGAAGCAGTAAAATCTGAAGAACAAACAGAATCTTCAACCCAGTATTTATTACTTGTTAATCAAGTCACTTTCCAGAAATGGTATATCAAAGTTTCATTTATGATACAACCAGACTTTTGGATTAAAGATGCTATCGCTTTAGTTGATAGTGGTGCAGATATGAACTGTATTCAGGAAGGCATAGTTCCTAC
Organism: Camellia sinensis; assembly: GCF_055761805.1. Classification (NCBI taxonomy): domain Eukaryota; kingdom Viridiplantae; phylum Streptophyta; class Magnoliopsida; order Ericales; family Theaceae; genus Camellia; species Camellia sinensis. The sequence continues at coordinate 218,663,501 of NC_138961.1, forward strand.
CAGATATTTCCAAAAGACTACTCAAAGTCTAACCAGTGCTAGTGGAAATTCACACCAGATCAAGTATAAGATTCCAGAAGCATATATTTGTAACCAAGATTCTTGTCTACCTACATCTTTTGTATTAGTCAAGAATCTTGCACAAAACATCATTTTAGGTACTCCCTTTTTGTGTCTTCTTATGTCCATACAGAAAATTGACCAAACAGGTATTTACTCTCAAATACAAGGAAGATCAGTTATTTTTAAATTTATCACAGAACCATACACAAAAGAATTAGATCAAATTCGTAATCTAGTAACTTTTAAAGAAAAACAGATAAACTTTTTGCAAAAAGAAGTTCAATTTTTGACAACAGAACAAAGATTACAACAGCCTTCTTTACAAAAGAAAATCAAATTAATTGAAACAGAATTTCAAACAGAAGTTTGTAATGATGTTCCAAATGCTTTTTGGGAACGTAAAAAACATACAGTTACATTACCATATGAACCAAATTTTAATGAAAAACATATTCCAACTAGAGCTCGCCCTAGTCAAATGAAAAGAGAATATATGGAATTATGTAAAACAGAAATCCAAAATCTTCTTTCTAAGAAACTCATCCGACCTAGCCAATCTCCTTGGAGTTGTACCGCTTTTTATGTTAATTCAAATGCAGAGATTGAAAGAGGTGTTCCACGTCTTGTTATTAATTATAAACCATTAAATGAAGTACTTCAATGGATTAGGTACCCGATTCCGAACAAAAAGGATCTTTTAGATCGATTATAGGATGCTATCATATTTTCCAAATTTGATCTTAAATCAGGATATTGGCAAATCCAAATTGCAGAACAGGATCGTTATAAAACAGCGTTTACAGTACCTTTTGGACATTATGAATGGAATGCAATGCCCTTTGGTCTTAAAAATGCTCCATCAGAATTTCAACATATCATGAACGATATTTTTACTCCTTATACAGAATTCGCTTTATCATATATTGATGATGTTTTAATATTCTCTTCATCAATTGACCAACATCTAAAACATCTTAATATTTTTAAGAATGTTATTATCAGAAATGGATTAGTTATTTCAGCACCAAAAATGCAATTGTTTCAAACAATAGTTCGATATTTAGGACATAATATCTCCAATGGCAGTATTATTCCTATTAACAGAAGTATTGAGTTTGCCTCGAAATTTCCCGATGAAATTAAGGATAAAACTCAATTAAAAAGATTCTTAGGAAGTCTTAATTATATCAGAGATTATTATCATCAGTTATCAGCCGATGCTAATGTTTTGTATACCAGGTTAAGGAAGAATCCGCTACCATGGAATGAAGAACATACTTTAGCTGTTAAGCGTATTAAAGCTAAAGTCCAACAGTTACCTTGCTTACAGTTACCAAACCCTAATTGGAAAAAGATTGTTGAAACTGATGCTTCCAATACAGGATTTGGTGGGATATTAAAACAGTTAATCCTAATGCCAAGAAAGAGGAATTATTAAGATTCCATTCTGGTCATTGGGATAAAGCAGCTTTAAATTATCCAACAATTAAACAGGAATGTTTAGCCATTGTAAAATGTGTTATTAAATTTCAGGATGATCTTTTAAACCAGCATTTTCTCATCAGAGTTAATTGCTCTGCTGCAAAACAAATTTTTAAAAAAGATGTGAAAAATCTTGCCTCCAAACCGATATTTTTAACATGGCAAGGTTTTTTTTATCTAATTTTGATTTTGATATTGAATATATCAAAGGCGAATCTAATTCTTTGCCTGGTTTCTTGACCCGTGAATATTTGCAGAAATCCACTCCTGAGGAGGAATGACCAGTAGGGGCCATCGAGGTCGTGGTCGTGGCAGGGGTCACAGCCCTCGCTATGATCCAACAGAATTTCCGTCCCTTTCTCGTGGACAAACCAGTAATCCCTCAGCTAAGGATATTCTCCTTAAGACTGAAGAACCATATACCCCAAACAGTATTACAGAGGAAACAGTCCTCTATATTGAATCCGCAGATGAGCAATGGATGACAGATCCATGGGAGATCAAGCGCCGGTATCTCACGACGCGACAATCTCCTCCACACTTTGACCAGTATCGCTATATCTATGAACAGATCTTAACAGAAACCGGGGCAGCTGAATTTAAGCACACTCTTCATGATGCTAACAAAACCACTAGCCCCATCCAATTCAGTAAAATTGTTATCCGCAATATTATGCCTATTTCTACATAGGGCATTCATCCGCATACCACTCGTGATATTGACTTGCGTAATAAACAGACTAAATACAGTTACTGGGATTATGTTGATGCCTTTACCTAAGTTTTCTATTACCAGAATCCCATCAAGAATCATTCTTGGTTTATCCGTATTTGCCCTAAAATCCTTAAAAACGATGTCCCTAATTGATTCCTCGTTTGGTGGGATAAATTTGGACTTTCATTGGATATTTTACCCGAATCCATCTGAATTGCATTCCATGCTTCACTATCCACTCTCTATAAATACCCATCACTTGCTCATTGCTACGCCATGCTAGTTTTTGTATGTGTTTATTGTTATAATCAATGATATTTGATATGTCTGTTGCATAAGACAGTGAAGAAAATCATAGGAAAAGCATGGTAGTTATGGCCGTAGCCTTGGCTGATGAGGAAGAAAGTAAGCTAGTGGTTTTTATAGGAGGTTGTTGGAGGATGATATGATGAGATAGGCTTCAAAGTGTAGGCGAAGAAACGGGAAAATGAAATTAATTTATGTCTGCATATCTATGCCAAAATTAGAGAGAGAGATCATTTATGTCTGCGTATCTAAGAGAGAGAGAGAGAGAGAGAGTGAGAGAGAGAGATCATTTATGTCTGCGTATCTAAGCTAAAATTAGAAAGAGAGAGAGAGAGAGATTGGAGAGTGACAGTGTGTCTGCTTCTGTTCGGACCAAACCCATTGAAATTGGGCCAGAGGGCACCTGGTGACAAGATGGGTAGTTGTTGGTGATAAAAAAAAAATAATAATTTTTTTTAATGATAATAGTAATAAATATGAAGGGAAAATAAGTAATTAAATATTTTTTAAAACACCAACCTATGATTTTATTTATGATTTTACACTTCACATTTTCTTTTTTCAATTTATGCCATTTTGAACATCATACACATTAGATAGTTGATGTCCGAAAAATTACTTTAATAGCTAGACATCGAAATGGGTAAATAGTGTAAAATGAAATGCTTGTGATTTGTAAATAGGAATATCCTCAATTCAATATTTTTATATAATACTCTCAAGTTAATAAGGATTATTCATCCATTCTCTTTTAATAATAATATAATGACTATTTAGAGCTCATTTGACAATATCATAAATAATTTTTTTATTAACTTATTTGAGTTATATCATCTTTATATTTTTTACACATTTTTTTAATAAATAAAAAATATAATTAATAAGTCTTTGTTGGCTACATATTTTGTACAGGCCAATCACAGTTCAACACGTGACAGGATAATGGCAATACGGGAAGACAATTCAAATCTTCAATCGTAATCACACACGTGACAGTTAGTATTGGTTATTGTGGATCTACAAAGAGATGTAAGATGACGTGGTTTTAACGGTTACTCATATATTTAAATTCAAAATCAGGAGGGAAGACTAACTGCAGACATGACGTAGTGGAGCTAACTGTGAGGAAACATGATCAGCGATCATGGAGGGATGATTCGACGATTAGAAACTCATTTCGACGGTTATCATTGAGAAGTATAAATAGCAGAGAAGACCCCAGAAAGAAGACCCGAACTCAGATCTAGAAACCAGTTTTATCTACTTTATTTTCCTTCCAGTTTTTACATTTTTTGTTCTTTACATTTCTGTACTTCAAATTCCTGCACTACACTTCATTCATAGGAGTAGTTTCAAGTAGCTTATTGATATAAACCTCTACGAGACTGAATTAGATCATTGTAAGTTTTTCATTTTTACTTAATGAAATGTTACAATTGTTCTTAATTTAATTGTTGTTTGCTAAATTCTCCTAAACAAAGCCACCAGTAAAAGTCCTTTTCGTTGAGGCTGAAAAAACTAAAACAAAATCGTCTGATAATTATTTGGCAATTAATCTTCTGTAAGGACTAATTGATTCTTGCTGGCATGCTTAAAATTACAATACTAACCTTCGAAAGCCAAAAAAATCAACATATATTTTTGGCACACCCGGTGGGACTAATTGAAATGGCTAAACATAGGAGACAATGAGAAAATGAACGCTTGGAAGAAAGTGTGGAAGGAGAGGTAGAAATACCTAAGTCAGAGGATAATGCGATAACACATCCTGTGGAAGAACTTGTCTTATCAGAACCTATGGTCGAACAGACCAGCACTTCGGAACAAGTATCACATGTTCAAAATATTGGACGAGGCCATAGAGTTGGACCATCCACTGTTCCATCTCCTCAGCCAATGTATCCATGGGGAGGCCTAGTAGATGCCATGGGACAACAGTTAATGAACATAATGAAAAGATGGGCAATATCCTTTATGGATCGAATGAATACCCATCAACCAACTAACTCAAGGCCAATAGAGGAAATTTCAAATGTCCCTCAGCAAAGATTGGTTAGAGATAAACAGCTTATGCAAAGCAATGGACATACTAATGGTTAAACTAGTAATCAAAACTATGAAAGACCATTACTTCAGTCTTGGTATGAACTTCTTTCGAGGCCTGTGACAAATCAAAATGCCTCATTACTTAACAATGAAACCATGTAAATTGGTAAATCTAGGCTAACGCAAGAAAATGACATAAGTATGTGTCCAAATCTCATGTTCGAAGCAATACCAGGCATAAGGGGGTTCACTAATTCTTTATTCAAATTTGTACCCGGGGGGGTTAGAAGGGTTTCCTGCAACTAGAAGAGACACAACACCTGTTCCAACACCTTTCGCAGGTCTTTTCGCAGAACAAACTTAGAGGGGTCACTCATACCCTCAACAACAGCCAGCACCACAGGGACAACCAGTCCCAAATATACCTCCCTATAGACCAAGAAGACCTCAGGCACAAGGTTGTTCACCAAATCTTGTGTTTGTTCCTCCAGTGGTGGTTCAATAAGTACAAAATATGGTTCACAGGGACCAAATTATTGATATTGTTAGAGAAATGTGTGGACCTATGGCTTGGGGGGTTCAAACTCCTGTGTATAGGAAACCATATCCAGAATGAATGGATAGGATATATGAGTACCCAAGAGGGTTTAGAATACCAGACTTTGCTCTTTTTTATGAAAATGAAAACCAGTCAACGGTAGAACATATTACTAGGTTCGTTGCCCAATGTGGTGAATTTACCAATAATGATTACATGAAGTTAAGACTGTTCCCAAATTCTATAACTGGGGCAGCTTTTGTATGGTATATTAACCTTACACCTAGCTCTATCCAAACTTAGCAACAAATGTAGGAGGCGTTTCATGGCTAATACTTCCAAACGAAGCCAGAAGTTTCCATGGCAAACTTGGCAAGGTTGAGTCAAAAGCCTGATGAGAAGGTTGCTCAATTTATTGCTAGATTCAAAAGAGCACGAAACAAATGTAGAATCATTCTACCAGAGCCTGAATTCGTGAGATTGGCTCAAAATGGTTTAGAGTTTAGGCTTCGAAAGAAGTTTGACTCAACTGAGTTTAGAGACTTAACAGAATTAACTTATAAGGTGTCTAGGTGTGAATCATTACTAGAGGAAGAACAAGATCGAAGTAATGCATCATACAAGACGTATTATAGAAATCCTAATTATGAGATTGATGCATCAGAGATTGTAGGGAAAGAGCCTATGATCTGTGAGGCATTAATTCCTAAAGACACTACAATAGACTAGCTGTTTAAAAAGAAAGACCTTCATAGGAAATATTCTTTCTATTTAACAAAGGCAAATGACATTTTTGATCATTTGCTTGCGGCAAACTTCTTAAAGTTACCAAAAGGAATCAAAATTCCTTCTCCAGAAGAACTTAAAGGAAAAGTGTATTGTAAATCGCATAATTCTTGGTCTCACTCAACTAAAAATTATATTGTTTTTCGAGACAAGATCCAAGAACAAATTCGAAAAGGGAGTTTAAAATTCCCAACTAAAGTAGAAAAAGCTATGGGGATTAACACTAATTCATTCCCAGAAATTAGAGAAGTTGCAGCCAATGTTATTGTGCCAAACTTCTAGAACTTATCCTTGAAGGAATTGGAAGAGGTTAATGTGCAAATGCATGTTGCCAGCTAGACTACTATCAAGAAAAATGCTACAAGTTCACCAGCTAATGGACAGGGCTTTGCAGACCAAAGGGAAGACTCTAATGAGGAGGCACTGGATGATGACTCTTTAGAGGCAGTTGTCATGCAAAGAATGTATCCCAGATGCAGGTTAAGCTACAAGTGGTTGAAAGGGCTCCCGATTGATGGGAAGCAGTATTACAAGGATGTGCAGAGGCATCCTAAACCAACCAGTGCCTATAACAAAAGGCCATATCCAACTGGCCCTAGGCAGCAGCCATTCCTAGCTGGGCCAACAGCCACTAGAGTGCACTCCAAGGACAAGAGACCTCCACATGAGTTCAGACCACCCAACTATTACAGAATGGAGGGCAATCATCCTGAGAGGAAACTTGAAGTGAGCTCAAGTTATGGGATCAAAGCCAGAGATTGGCCCTCTAGACCAGCCTCAAACAAAATAGAAGGTGGTCACCTTCATGGAAGGCCTGAATTAGGCCCAAAACAGGGAGTTAGGGCCAATCACTGGCCTTCACAGGAAGCTTCGAAACTTGCTTCGAAGGAAGAAAAAGACAATTCGACAACTGAGCTAGTGGGTTCATAGGTACCTGGGGTTCCAGATTAGTTTGTCATGCAGAACAAACCTAAGGAAATACCAACCCGAAGAAATGTTGTTGGAGACCAAGATAAGATGGTTAAACCTCCTTTGGTGGCTCCAAATAATTGGGTGTTACTAAACCATCCAAAAATAAAGGAACCAAATATGGTTCCAATGATTTCTAGATCCTAAAGGAGGAAGATCCAACGAAGGTACACTCAGTACTAGAAGGATCTGAAAGAAAGTGGGGAAAGCTCTTCATTGGTCCAGCCAAAGGGCCAGACAGAGGGAAGAAAAAGTCCAAAGTTATATCATAGTCCAAAATTGACTCCTCAGGACAAAAGGAGTTATGGCAAAAAGCAGTTGGCCAAAGTTCACTTCGAACTGAAAGCCAAAGAAAGCTCCAGTTTAGCAAGATTGGAAAGGGCTTTAATGGAAAGCGATAGTGAGACAGAGGGAGAAGTTGGCCTAGGCCAAAGGAAGGAGATGGTTGAGGAGGAAATGTTTGAAGCCTTCATGGCTGAACAGACATTTTTGGTCCAAAAACCAGCAGAAACAGACTATTCGAAGGAAGTCACTAGTACTGAAGTGCCAGAATGCAGCATAGAAAATGTTTTTGAAGTAATTGAACAAGTTGGCTTGGATAAGAAGCAGGTAGAGCTAGTGGTCCAATTTGGCTCGTTTCCTCCAGTGTCAATGAATATGGTACATATACTACCACAAGAGTTCCAAGCTGAAGATGAAAACCAAGAAGGTTAGGAGATTGACCCAATTCCAGTTTGTAGTGAAGATTCACAGGTTAGTATGGTACAAGACGAATCCGAAGTGGCCACACCAATGGTAACTGGAGACGAGAGTGAGGAAGAGGTGAGTATTAATCTCTCATACCCTTTTGAGTATCCTACGACATCCATAACACAACATGTCAAACTGTAACAACCCTCATACTGTTTACTGATTAATGACTGATTGATTACCGATAATCACCGATTACTGCTAAACGGAACTGATAATGACTGATAACTGACTGATAATTGAACTGATTAAAAGTACTGAACTGACTGACTGAAATTGGAAACCGAATTGATTGAGTATATGTTAGTTAAACTGCATTCTATCTGTTTGACTGTATGATTATCTGTTCATGCTTATATGTTTAAACTGTAAATTGAAGGCCATATCGGCGGCCGAATCCGAAACCGATTAGTGTTCTATGACCCTCATAATTTATGTGATTTTATAGTACAATTATCTGAAAATTTATTAGGTATGATTAAATTAGATTAAATAAGCTAATTAAAGAGTTGGACTTAATTAGCGAATTGCCACCCTTAGTGGTCCACTCAAATACACACACTTGAGCCTTGTATACACTTCAATCAGAGCATTTCATCAGCTCATTTCTTGAGCTTAACCGACCAAGAGAGGGAAAGGGAGAGGAATTGAGTTCTACCTTGTGAATTGCTTGGAAATTGAAGGAATTGGAACATAGGTTGCAAATTTAGCTTCCTCATCTTGTAACTAAAGCTCTAGGTAAGGAATTCAACCCCTCTTTGTTGTGTTTAAGCTCATTCATGTAAGATTCTTGAGCCTCTAGTGATTCAAGTCTAGAATTGGTTCATTGTTGTTGATTTGGAACTCATTTCATGCATGCATGTTTGTAATGTAGATGTTGAGTTGTTTTCATGGCAAAAGGTTACATGCATGTCCATCTTTTGGTCATACCCCATGAATTCATCATGTTCTTGAAGAAATGAGTCCATTTGAACAAGCTTTGAAGATTTAATTTGGTTTAAAACTCATCCATGCATGTTTGAATGTTGTTCTTGAAAATGGGTTTGAATATGGTTTTAATTGACTCACCTTTGGGGCTTGAATTCATAAATTGAGCTTTGAAACTTGTTATACATTGAATTTAGTTATGTTTTCCAGAATTTGGGCCCAAGAGGTCGAGTTTGGAGTGGTAGAATGCTTGGTTTGAGCTTGGGAGGCAAATCTGGAAATTCCAGATTTGGCTTCCTCGCTCGAGCGAAGGGTTCCCCGCTCGAGCGAGCACCTTTGTCCAGGGCTCCGTTCGAGCGACCATCGAGCGACCATCGCGCGTAAAATCTCAGCATCCAGTATTTTTACTGTTTTGCAGACCGCTCGAGCGAAGGATTACTCGCTCGAGCGATGCCTTTGATTTTGGACTTACGCTCGAGCGGAGAAAGTCTCGCTCGAGCGAGGTTCCTATTTTCAGCAAACTGTGCAAAATGTTTTCTAAGTGTATTTTTGCATCCTCATCCCATCCTAGGCATTTTTAGGCCTAGTTTAAGACATTTAGATGAGGATATCGTTGTAGAACACACCAAGGCAAATTAGGGATTAAGTTATGATATTTCCCAACTGTGTAGCTTAGTGTGTTCAACCTGTTAACTGTGTAGGGTTGGCAACTGGGGAGACACGCTCTAGCATACTGTAGCCCAGAACTCTGTGAGTAACAATTGTGTAAAGATATGTTCAACTGATATCTTTTGAATACTGAACTGAACTGTTTACTGAACTGGTATTATTTACTGAATGAATGTATGTCCTTTATTTCTGAACTGTACTGTGGCATCCTTAGTACTTACTGTTTACTGTTACTGTTACTACGACAGAATTCTCTGTCGGTTCCCTCGTGGAGCCACTACTGTTTACTGACTGATGGCCATCATTACTGTTCGGTCTTTTAAGACCTACTGTTACTGTTATGCTAATGGATGTACCACATATGACTGTTTACTGTACTGAACAACTGAAATACTGATTGAATTGAACTGTTTTCATTACCGTAAGGACATTCATTCTAAACCCCTTTACGCTTTATGTTATTCACTGAGCTTTAGCTCACTGTTTATATATATATGTAGGTGCTCAGCCACCAGATCGGAGCTAGGAGCGTGGGTTAGACTCCAGTTTTGTCAAGCCAGCCTATGTGCCTCACTGCGAGGTTCCGAGCCTACCTGTTAAGGCTTAGGGGTCTTTTACAATTCCCCCTTCTGTACTGTTTTACTGTTCTGTATAGACCGAGTGTTACTGTACTGTTATCAAGGGATTAGGTCCCTGTACTGTGTGACTGTAAATTTTGTATAGACTGTACTGTTTGTATATGTATGAATGCATGAAAAATCTTTTTGGCATACAGACTGTCACAGCTCATTGGACATTGTTTAATTACTGTATTGGCTTCCGCCAGGCCCTGTACTCTGTTTTACTGTATTACTGTTAAGCAGGCCTTCGGTAATCTCGGATTACTGGCCGGTTATGGTGCTAAACCCATAGGGCCGGGTTTGGGTCGTGACACAAACCCTTGTATATCAAGGCCTTCTTCGATGTGATACAGATAAACTGGGTATTGGTGGATAATGGGGCAGCAGTAAACCTGCTTCCGAAATCTTCTTTGAAGAAATTAGGAAAAAGGAACCCCAAATTAATCCTAACCAGCACAACCATTGTTGGTTTCGCTGGAGACAAACAGATGGCTCAGGGTATTTTGCTCATCAACCTGAGTGTGGAAACCAGAGATTCCATGACAGTATTCTTTGTTATCGATAACAATGCTAAGTATAATGCTCTACTTGGTAAAGATTGGATTCACACCAACAAATGTGTTCCTTCTTCTTTACATTAGAAGATAATGATGGCCTTGTGTAATGGAGAGGCAGAGGAGATCAATACAGACCCTCAACCCTTCATAGCTTGTGTAGACTTTGCAGAGGCCAAATTGTATACTGAAGGAGTGACACCACTCAGTATACTGAGAAAACCTGATAGATCAGCCGAAGTGACGGCTGATGAGGAATTAGCACACCCGAAGCACTTAGTCCAAGAAAGTGCTGATGAGGAATTTGTTGCCAATGATGACAATGATACCTAGTTGTAGGCAAAAAGATGGAACCCAGGAGGCCAGATCTTTGGCTTTAATTAAGTTCTCAGTATTGGACATAAAATCAATAGTCTAGAAGGTGCAAGAGCAAGAGAAAGAAGCCATGGTAGTTGGCTGTAAGCAGGAGCAACAACAGGTCAGGTTTTTGGCCTTTGATAAATACTGTGCGTTGGACATCAAAACAAAAGTCCAGGAGATACAGGAAGAAGAGGCCTTATGGACATACTTTGTCTATGAGGAGTAGGGCAAAGATGTTGAATCAAAGGAACTGGAAGCAGAACAAAGCAAAGAAATTGCTTCGAAGACACAAGAAATTAAAAAAGAAGCATTAGTGAGTTCTCAGATACAAGACCTTTTGGAAGAAGTTAACTTAGGGAAAGGTTCTACACAGCAGCCCACCTAAATAAGTGCTTGGCTAAATGCTCTTAACATGGACTAGTTGTTAGAAGGTCAAGAAGGAAATTCTTAGGCTCCTTAAGATAGGCTTCATTAGGACAGCTAGGTATGTTGAATGGCTATCCAATATTGTGCATGTAGTTAAGAAGAATGGTAAAATAAGGGTATGCATCGATTTCAGAAACTTGAATTTAGCAACTCTAAAAGATGAGTACCCCATGCCCATAGTAGATTTATTGGTGGATAGTTCAGCAGGACACGAGATTTTATCAATGATGAATGGGCACTCTGGTTATAACCAAATTTGTAATGTAGAAGAGGATATCCACAAGATAGCATTCAGATGTCCTGGGAACATTGGCACCTTCGAATGGGTTAAAATGCCATTTGGCCTGAAAAATGCTAGGGCTACATATCAAAGGGCTATGAACACTATCTTTCATGATCTCATTGGAGGATATTTAGAGTGTTGCATTGATGACATTGTAGTGAAGTCCCAATCCATGGAGGAACATTTGTTTCACTTAGAAGCAACTTTTGAAAGAATGAGAAAGATCAAGTTGAAACTTAATCCTCTCAAATGTGTTTTTGGCATATCAGCTGGAAACTTCTTGGGCTATGTAATACACAAGAAGGGAATACAAATTGATCAGAATAAAGCCAAAACTATCATTGAAGCCAGACCTCCATCCAGTAAGAAAGAAGTACAAAAATTCCTTAGATAGGTTAATTTTTTTTTAAGATTTACTTCTAATACGGCAGGGAAAACTAAAGTATTTTCTTCCTTATTAAGGTTGAAAGATAAGGAGGAGTTTGTGTGGATAGCAAAGCATCAAACTGCTTTCGAAGGAACCAAAGCCTACTTGGCCAAGCTTCCAATGCTGATGCCACCAAAGGGTGATAAGCCCTTGAAGTTGTATATTGCTACAGCAGCAGATTCACTGGGAGTTTTCTTGGCCCAGAACAATGAAGAAGGCAAAAAGCAAGCATTTTATTACCTTAGTAGGTTTCTAAATTCTTGTGAATGTAAATATTCAGCTGTAGAAAAGCTGTGCCTTGCATTGTATTTTGCTGCAATGAAACGAAGATACTATCTTTTGCCTACAACTATCTTAGTAATTACAACCACAGATTTGGTTAAATATATGTTGTCTAGACCTATGTTGAGAGGAAGAATTGGCAAATGGATACTAGATTTATTAGAATTTCATCTAGAATATGTTCCCTAAAAGGTAGTAAAAGGACAAGTTTTAGCTAATTTCTTGGCAGATCATCCATGTCAGACAGAAAGCCAAGAGATAATGGAACTTGGTATGGTTAATGTTGAACCCTAGCATATGTGGTTCGATGGATCAAAAGCCAACGGTCTAACTAGAATTGGTGTGGTGATTAAGTCACTACAAGGGGTAGAAACTACACATGGTTTCAGAATAGATGAAATTACTTGTTTTAATAATCAAGTTGAATATGAAGCTTTGATAATGGGACTGGAAATACTTATTGGATTACATGCTCATGCAGTTGATATATTTGGAGATTCTCAATTGGTGGTTAATCAGGTAAAAAGAATTTTCAAATGTCAAAGTGCAAGCATGTTGCCATACTATGTTGTTACATTACATTTGCTTTCTTAATTTTAGATAGCAAATGTGACTTATGTCCTAAGATTCTTGAATAACAAAGCTAATTATGTGGCTTAGAAAGTTTTGAATTTCAGGAGAAGGGATGACACTCAAATGAACATAAGCCAACAACATATCAAAAGGTAATACCACCCTTAAATAAAAGAAATATGGTCTTAGAAGTTAATCATTGTAATAACCCAACCCTCGTATGTGTTTCCAATATATTTTCAGTCCCTCATTATGCGTATTTATATGCTTATTGTGAAATGTCACATGGAATTAAGTTTAATTAAGTGAACCTTATGACTATGGATTCATATCTGTTGAATAAGAAGACATATCTGTCACAATTAAAATGTTTGGATTAAGAATTGAAAGCCTTAAGAGCTTGATAATCTGGAATTGACTTGTAACGATCTGGAATTTTCCCCTCCGTTCGAGCGGGGGAGTTGATGCTCGAGCGGACTTTTGGGGTTCCCAGCAATTTTACAGACGGCTTGAAATTCTTAGAGTTGTAAATTTTCGCTCGAGCGTAGATGTGGTCGCTCGAGCGGGAGGCTTTGTTGGTCCGTGCGCTCGAGCGCAAGGTTGGGCGCTCGAGCGGGTCTCCAGGTTGAGTTTGAATTTCTGAGGCACGCGGGTTCCTTTTTGACATTTTTATTGGTATGTTTGGATCCTCCTCATTTTATTTTGGGGTGTTTCTTGAGGTGGTAATATGATGGTAAAGTAAGGTTGGACCAAAAACTTTAATTCGAATAATTCGTCTACGATTAGCCGTCACTCTTTTGCCTTTTTCTTTTTCCACACTTTGAATTTAGATGTGCGGTTAAAACTATTGGAAAGCTTGTCTCCGGGGCTTCAATTTGACCACAAGAACGACCTAAAACAGAGTCCGGATGGGAGAGTTACACCTGTTTGAAGTTTTGGAATCTGTGCTGGGAGCAGGTACGCTCGAGCGGGAATATGGATGCTCGAGCGGGTTTCGCGAGTACAGCAGCTTAAAAACGGGATTTCTAGATCATTCTTGATATTTTTCTTTTCCCTCTTCTCTCCTCTCTCCCTAGGTCCGAAAACCCTAGGGTTTTGATCCCAAATCCTCGCCATTTTTTAAGTCTTGATCAAGATCTTCCACCAAGGAGTGAGGAAGGCATGAAGATCAATATTTTCAACCGATTGGAATTCTGAAATTGTGGAGGAATCTCACCAAAGCTTGCTCCTTTGCTTGATTCTTGAGAGTCAGCTGCAGGGGCGGACCAAGCATCTAAACACTGTGAGTAGTAGTACGGTAGTCGCACATTCAATGATCGTTAATGATTCTTATTGTTAACATTCTATTCCTTTCAAGTATGTTGATTGGAAAATCGAAAGGCATTATTGCGCAATACATTTTATTTATTGTTGACAAAGAATACTAACGTTATGTGCAAGATATCTATAATGATTCATGACGAACCAAGGGAATGTATAAGCACTATGGAATCATGGTATTCACATATCTCTGATATCATTCAATCTATACAACACGCTTACCTTTTGTTAATAATTATCAGGAATGTCTTGTTAGACTTAAGTTAGCTAAGTTAACTCATGTGATTGATGTAACGATTACCATTAGTACTCTATTAATTACAAGTCACCTATATTAACATATACGAACAATCAAACAAATGTGTCTGCTTCTATGTGCTATTAATAGATCAAGTGAACTATGTCGTTTCTTAAGGAATAAAGAGAAATTATGTTCATTCTTGAAGAACGAATTTTGAGTAAATATGAGATGGTTATAGGTTATCAAGGGTAGACACCTTCGAAGAATCAGAATAATTGGAAAACTATGTGTATTCGCGTGAATGAGAAATTGTTCAGAACCCACGACATAAGGGCGAAAGTTTAACATGTTTATGTAACCCTCATGAGAATGTGAATTATTTCTATCTTTGTTAAGCGTACGATAATAACATGATATGACAAAAAATGCCATATTTCCTAACATGTTACATTTTGAATCATTGAATGATTGTTCATTCATATAAAGGTATTTAAGGTATCCTTAGTGCAAGGCCCTTACCCGGGGGTAATAATACCGTGGTTCACGTATGTTACAAGTTTAAGTCTGATACAAGTTTACGCATGTTACAAGATTAAGTCTGATACAAGTTTACGTATGTTACAAGTTTAAGTCTGTTACAAGTTTACGTATGTTACAAGTTCTTAGTACCGAAGGATTCCTTTATGGAACTAACAAGAATGCTTTATATTGACCTGTTAGCACTATTGAAGTGCCAGGTATAATTAAGTATGAATCCTGATTTTTGTTTATGATTTAAGCATGATGCATATGTGTGAATTTGTTTCCGTTTATGAAATGACATGATATGTATGGTTGGTCTGTAAAACCTGTTAATTACTAGTATGGAACAAAGTGCTACTTGGAACTAAGTGCTACATGGTGAGCCATCTCTAGAGTCCATGTGAGACACCTCTTGAGTCTATACATATATGAGCTAGGCTTATAGCCAATCTGGGCCTATGGCCATTCTATATGATCTATTAGGCCAGAGGCCATTCTGTATTTTCGGTATGGAGCAAAGTGCTGTACGGAACTAAGTGCTGCAATGCGAGTCACCTCTAAAATCCGTACGAGCCACCTCCTGAGTCCATACATATGTGCAAGTTATGAGGCCTATGGCCATTCTGTATAAGTTGTTATAATATGAAACAAAGTGCTACACGGAACTAAGTGCTACGATGTGAGTCACCTCTAGAGTTCGTATGAGACACCTCTTGAATTCATACAAATAAGTTCAAGGGCTATATGCCAACAAGGGCTTTATGCCAACATGTTTAAGGGCTTCATGCCATAAGTTCAAGGGCTATATGCCAACATGTTTAAAAGTTTAATGCTACTATATTCAAGGACTTTATGCCACTCTGTTCAAGGGCTTCAAGCCGTTATGTTTCAAGATATTATGTTTCAAGCCATTATGTTTCAGGACTGGGCCTAAAGCCGTTATGAAATGACCCGTCTGCCCGCCGTTATGAAATCATAACGCCTAATGTATAGTAATGCTCTCTACAAAAGGGGGGCAGACGGGTTATTATTGGAATATTTAGGCCCAAAGGAAGCATTGACAGCCATGACTGAGTTTCATGAAGGCATCGTGGTGCTTATCAGCCTAGTGTGAAGATGAGATGGCTGCTTCGAAGACATTCCTACTATTGGCCAACCATTCTTAACGATTGCACAGAATATGCTAGAGGTTGCCAAGCATGCCAAAAGCATGGCACAATCAGACATGTACCCATAACTGATCTGCATGCGGTTGTGAAGCCTTGGCCGTTTAGAGGATGGGCTATGGATATGATAGGGAAAATACATCCACCCTCTTCGAAATATCATTGTTTCATCTTAGTGGCCACAGATTACTTCATTAAGTGGATCGAAGCTAAACCGTACAAGAATGTAGACCAGACCAAAGTTATTGGATTCATTAAAGATCTGATCCACAGATTTGGCATCCCACAGACTATAACTATTGATAATGAGACTGTATTTGATAGGAAGATGGTAAAGTCTTTTGTGGCAGAGTTTGGAATTAGCCTTATTAATTCCACCCCCTATTATGCACAAGCGAATGGTCAGGCAGAATCATCCAATAAGTCTTTGAAGAAAAGAATACAGAAAGTTGTGGAAGACAATCCCAGGGATTGGAATAACTTATTGTTGGATGTATTATGGTCTTATAGGACTTCTCCAAGATCAAGTACAAGAGTCACTCCTTATGCCTTAGTATATAGGCATGATGCAGTACTACCTGTAGAAATCAGCATCAAGTCCTTGAGGGTAAGATACCAGGATCAGTTAGTTCTTGAGCAGTACCATTAGAGTATGTGCTTGGAATTAGAGAATGTGGATGAAACTAGAATTCTGGCATTAAATAACATTCTTTTCCAAAAGAAGAAAATAGCCAAAAACTATAATAAGAAGGTCAAGCACATTAGCTTTGATGAATGTGATTTGGTATGGAAGACAATACTCCCAATAGGGATTAAAAGCCACAAGTTTGGCAAATGGCCACCTAATTAGGAAGGACCATATCAAGTTCATAAAGTCTTGCCTTGGAGAACATATCATTTGAGAAATTTGAATGGATTTGTACACCCCAAAAAAATTAATGGCAGATATTTAAAAACTTATTATCCAACCGTGTGGGAAACACAAGAAATATAATAAGTGCTAAACGAAAGGAGCATGAAAACACTCAAATAATAAATAACGATCTTATTTCATAATGAGTTGAATACATGCAGCCATAGATTGGCCCAAAAGTCAGTATAATGTTTCAGCTGTTCCTATACAATTGACTTTCTACTCTTAAGAGATGGGAACAACTCAATGGTTGTAGCCATTTTCTGCTTTCGATCAGCCAGTCCTTGGTTAGTAATTTGCAGCTTGATGGCAGTTCAATCTAAAGCCAGGTTGACTGCTGATAACTCTTCTTTAAGCTGGGCTTTCTTCTCCAATAATTGAGCTCGAAATTGGGAGACAGAGGAATGTTGTTCTTTCAATTATGACACTTCAGCATGTATTTGGGAAACAAATCTCTGGTCTCTCAGTAATTTCTTTTCTGCAACTTTAGCAACATGGCATATTTTAATGTAAAAGTCAATGGTAGCTGTCGTCTGAGATAAATGACTTGAAATAGTCATGCTGGATTGCTCAACAGCATTGCAGCACTGGAGGAAGCCATTCTTGATAATAAGACTTTGCAAGGCTTCGAAGGGGATCCTCGAGAAGAATGTCAGCAACTCCAAACAGCTGTCCAAGTCTAATGAAGGCAAGGAAGTCCTACTGGTGGAGGAAAGGCTCTAAAAAAAATTTAAAAGAGAATCAGCTAGGACTAATGGCTCAGTTTCATTGTTAGTTGTTGGAATGGTAGAAGGCATGTCAAAAAGGCTAGCTAGTCTAGCTTCCAAAATGTCCACCTCTTCTGTTGACATAGTTGGTGCAGAAAGGGCTCTGATAGGAGGAAGAGATGGCTGTATAGGGATAGGAGAGGAAGATGAAATATCCCTAGTAGTTTCTTTAGTCTTAGCTACCAGCAAGTCAAGAGAAGAGGGACTGGAGCTAGATAGGGATAGTGGACAAGGAACTGGTGAGCTACCAGTGTCTTCTCTACGGGAATCAGCTATCACTGGAGATGAACTAATAGCTGGAATTTCCTTAGGAGGGGAAGGAGCAGCAAGGCTTGAAAGGGAGAATAAATTGGGTAAAGTTGAAGGATAGAAGAGGAAAGTATAGAGTTAAGCTGAAAGATAGGGATGCAGGAATGCTTTGCCTCAAGAAAAGTATGAAAAATGTAGGACTAGGGAGTAAGAGTATTGCTTGAATTGGCTCCATATTTCGAGGTCTTTCAACTTCAGATGAAATTGAAAGAGTCCTTATTGAAGGAGAAGGCAGAGTAGTTGTTGTTGCAAAAGAAGAAATACAAAGTAATGTTAAGTCTCAGTATCAAGAATTTAAGAAAGAAAAATAGACACATAAAAGGAAATTATTGATTTCAGAAGTGGTGGCAATGGTTGGAGAGCTGCGAAGGGTATAATGTTCAGCAGTTTGTTGTTTTCTTGCAGCTTCTCTTTGGAGTGCATTAGCAGCAGCAGCTTCATCCCTAAGCATTTGTTGTTGCCTCATCTTCTCAGCTCTCTGAAATACAATAAGTTCTTTGGAATGTTCTGCTTCTAGTGTTTTAGCAGATGCTTCGTGAATGGGGTCTCCAGTGAAATCAAAAAGAGAGACAGTCATTTTCTTGTCTCTTGCTCTTTTTCTGTCTCTTCTTTTTCTGCTTCCTTTTCTTCTACATGAACCTCAGGTACCTTCTCTTTAGGGTCAAGCGAGAGCTTTCTTTTCCTTTGTTGTTATTGTTTGCTCTTGAGAAGATTTAAAGCTTGAACCTTTTGGAGAAAATCTCCCTGTGAGACACCCGCACCACCTACACCAAAAAAAAGAACTATAAGTGAGGGCAAGAGCATCATAAAGGAGGAGAAGAGAAAAGAAGCAGGAGTACATACTTTTCTTCGAGACAGCTCGAGTAACTCTAGGAGGAGGTGAGAGAGCAGGAACAGACTTTGTAGTGGCAGACGCAAGAGCTGGAGTAATATGAGCAGCGGAGGAGATAACAGCTCCAGTCCCTTTGGACTTGGCTTGAGGTACATCCAGTACTATTAATAGATCTTGAGGAGAAATGGCCAAGTGCAACTTTCTATTGGCCATCCACCAGTTTTGGCACCTTTTCAATATGTTGCTTTGAGGTATGAAGGGTAAGTACTCAAAGTCTATTAAATCTTGGATAAATTTGGAAGTTGCTTCTTCTAATCTAGATCTTCGAATCTTCAAATCCTTGCTGGTAAGGCTTAAATTGGACTGACTGCAGAGAGGAATAGGGACCCCTTGTGAGAGTCCAAATTGCCTAGCAAATTGGGCAGGACAATAAGGCTCAACAATGCACTTGTAAGCTCTGGGGTTCATAGTTCCAATGAATAGTTCCCTGGGAATCAGAATAGAGGCCCACATGTTTTTGTGCTGGGGTGTAGACAGGACCTATCACTCAAAAAGGCCCTCAACCAGGATGGGCCAATATTGGTAGTTTTGAAGGGATGGAAGCTGTGAGAATAAGGGGAAGTTGGGAGTTAGTAGAAGAAAGAAAAGTAAAAAGCAAAGTTGGAAGGATAGAGTGAAACATTAGCTAACTTCATACCATGAGTGGTAGGGTTTGGCTCCAAAAACCTTAGGCATTTAAATTGTAAATCGGTAAAGTATGCAAAAAGCCAAAGTTGAAGTATCCAAAATGGGCCTCCCTTGGCATCCAAGGGTTTTTCACAAAAAAAAAGGAACAAGCTCTATAAACATGACCTAGAACGTATGGAGCTAAGGCCACATTTCTTTGTAAAACAAGGGCTTTGAGAAGAGAGGCAAACTCAAGCATGATCCTCTGAAAAAGGTACAGAAGAGGAATTTGCAAAGCCAATACAATATAAAAGAGAAAAATTCCCAGTCATTCACAGGGCCCTTTCTTTTGTTCTCAACCTTGACAAAGTCACTATAGGATGAGTTCAGATAGGGGAAGAAAAAAGGGATTTTGAGGTCAGGATAGTTTGGACCAGTGGGGGTACCAGTAGAGGATAATTTTAACAAATGGCAGATGTCAAGGACAGTAAGAGCCATCATCCCACATCTAAATTGGAAGAAATTGAAAGTAGAATTCCAAAAATAAAGGGCAGTAGGTATTAAAAAACGGTCCTCTAAAATGGTGAACTTGGATAATTGAAGGGCGTCGAAGAGGCAGAGCTCCTGAAGATCCAGTGTCCTATTAGGGGCGATATGATCATACCATTCCTCCCACTCTGGTCTCACAGTGGGCCAGCAGCGATGGGGTCGGTTTATCCTCCAGCTTCCCCAATCAAGACCACCTTCATAAATGAGGCAATTGTCACGACCCGCTCCCCATACCCAAGGGTTGACCAATTCTTAAACAAATTAATAAATGCAAGTGGAAGTAATATTTAAATGAGGGTACCAAAATAATCATTGGAGCTTATATTTTTATTACAAAATTTATTGACCAAAAAGGCCAAAATTTACATATAAAAATATCATAAAAGTGTTGTGTGTGTCTACTCCGCAGCCCCGCGTCTAAGACTTTCTAAAAGCTATTCTGAATTGCATTATTTCTTGAAAATTGGTAAACAGCTATAAGCACATGGCAGAGTGAGAAATATTATACCAAGAGTATAAGGGACACAAAATAACCATGGATAGTTATCTAACTAAAATATTTAAGATGACTTAGTCTGAATAAATAATCATTTAAGTAGAAAAACTGAGATTATGTAAATAAATAACCATAACCACGGTACCGAACAGAACAGAACAGATGCATGGACTTAAGAGGTGGCTCGTTCGAACTCTAGAGGTGGCTCCCACAACAGTGTAACACTTAGCTCCATACAACACTTTGCTCTCTACAACGCTTTGCTCCACACCAAAAATCAGAGGGTCAATGGATTTATAACAATACAAAGGTACGGATTCAAGAGGTGGCTCGTACAGATTATAGAGGTGACTCCCACAATAGTGTAGTTCGCACAGCACTTTGCTCTGCATAGAACACAGGTCAATAGATCCATGACAATAGAGGACCACAAAGTAACCATACAGAGACCAATGGTTATTTAAGTCCCCCCAAGGCGTGGGACTCTCGTGGTGGTACTTACAAAACATAATTGTTTATAAGGTTATAGTCAAATATTCTTTAAAATATAAACAAACATATCCATGGGTTTCATTTTAGCAAATAGGGGTCAGGAAATAATCCACGTAATCGAAATATTAGTATAATTTATAATAACTTATAAAACATAACTTGTATAAAATAAATATGGTAAGTCAAAATATACGTAAAATATATTATGGTGACTCAAGGTATAACATAACTTACCTTAACTTTAATACATCACTCTTTCTTTCCACTACCAAAGACCCTCTCAACTTCCATTCTTTTTTTTTCCTTCATTTCTTTCTATTCCTTTTCTTTCCCCATCTTCTGCGCACATCCCCCCCTTATATAGAAAGGTAGCTGTGGGCACCAAGCCACGGGTTGCCACGTGTCACATTCCTATTACTTCCCATTAATTCAAGCTTATCTAAACTTAACTTAGTTATTTATTTATACTTTGACCCCTAAATTTTTAATAATTATATTATTTTACAAAATTACACATAATAATACAAAATAAATTATATATTTTCCTAACTGTGATTAAATAATATTAGTATAAATTTTACAAAATAATTAAAATTTTGGGTTGTTACAGCAATGATCTTCCAGACGTGGACACAGAGTTGGAAGCTCAGTGGGAATCTCCTTAAAAATGGGCCCAAGCACATATTTTTGTTGCTCATGGCGACAGGGAATGAAGATGCGTCCATCGATGGCACTTTTCTCACCAGCCTTATATTTCTCACACTCTTCATCAATAACCTTTTTAAGGCTACGGATGAACTCGCACGCTCCACAACCGATATTTCCAAGGAAGAAAAAGCCATTGACAGGAGTTTTTTCAGAAGACAAAGTTGAGAAAGAGAGTAAAGGGAAATAGAAAGCCAATGGAGATGAAGGGTTTGTGTGTTAGGCGGCCAAGTGAATTAGAAGCACAAAATAAAAGGGTTTTTAAACCTTTTTGTCTGAAAAACACACAATCGTTTTAAGTAGGCAGAATTCATAAAAAAAAGTACTAAAGGTACGGATGCGAAAAGTTCCTCTCAATGTTGATAGTTATGGAGGGAAACGAATCTTAAATACTAATATTGGCTTCGAAATAATATGTTTGGCTTTGAAGCCAAGCTTTGGCGCCAAAATCAAGTGACAAACAGTTTCGAAAGCAGGAAGTTGACTTCAAAGCACATTTCACAGCTAAGAGTGCAGGAATGCCCAGGTATTTGTTTACTTCAAAATGATTAAAGACCTGCTTTTAGGTTTCTTGATGAGAGTAAAATCCTTCGAAGCAAAGTTTGAAATACCTTACGGTTAGAATTTGTTCGTTCTAGGTTTCAAACCAATAGTTGGTTTAGTAGTATACAAAAGGAATCACTTTTTTAGAATAAAATAGTGCAATCCTTAAAGGAGGTTTCCATATTTGGGAAAGTGTAGATTGTTTGTTCGAAGGAAAAATAGTTAATTTGAAACTGCTTGATTGTATTAACCACATGTTGGGGAATTAGATATGATCAAATCAAGTTTTGATAGGCAAAATAGTTGAATTCGAAGCTCTGATTCTAAAAAGAGACCTAAGGCAAGGGTTATCAATTACACTCCATATGTTGGAAAAGTTCAAATTGGGTTTCCAGTGTTTCATTGGATATGATCGAATCAAAATTTGAAGGACAAAATTGGTGAATTCAAAGCCCTGATTCTGTTTGTTTTTTTGACAAATAGAATAAAATCAGACCATGCCAAATAAAGAAAAGACATCTTAGCTTTATTAAGACAAAAGCAATTACATCAGAAGCCTTTCTTGGCTACATATTCAAGTTCATAAAAATAAGGAATAAAGTAGATGACAAGGTCATAGAATTTGTTCCAACTGTGGTCAATGAACTTCTGTTCCTTTTTAATTATATCTTCTATCTTCTCCAGCCTAGGCTACTGAAGTTGATATGCTCTTATTTGATAAAAAAGTTTTTCGGCCTTTATTTTAAACTTTGTTTCTTTCAACCCTTATTCTATCTCATCCATGTTCAAGTCATCATAGTATGCAAAGTCTTTATTCTTAAAATCATTATATTCGTCGATAAGGTTCTCTGCTTCATATTGGGTATGAACTCGACGGGCTGAGATTTGGTCCAAAGATCGATTGGTGGCCACAAAAATTTGATGCCAATGAAGAAGCAGTGGGAGTTGGTCTAAAAACATCTGGAGCTCTGCTTGGACGATGGGGTTGAGGACATGACCTTGGGTCATAACATCACAAGCCCATCGAAAGTTCTTAAGAGGAACATCACCCTCAAGAACATTGAAGAGCAAGTGAGAAAAGGCCGCAAGCAGAAGTTGGGCTTGATATCTTTTAAATATAGTAGGGAGAGACGAAGGGCTATAGGAGGGCAAAAATTGGTCCTCAAAAAGAGTAAGTCTCAGTTCTTCTATCCAGTGAGGGTTTTGCGGAAGAGGAGGTGTAGAAGTTTCTATCTCGAAAGGATGAGGGATCTGGGGGTTACTGACGCAGTCAAGCCAGTCAAAAGAGCAAAGTTTTACCTTCCGGGCTAAGAATGACGGGCTATACCCTTGTGCCTCTTTTAGAAAACGAGTGGCTTGTACTATCTTCGTAGGCATGGAGGATGTGTACCATGCTACAAGTAATTGTCTTCCAAACGGCGTCGACGATCGATGGGTACATATGGGTAAACCATCGAGCTTCGAGCAAAGGGAGGGAAAGTTAGAGAATCAACAAATTCGACAAAGTGATGATTGATTCACTATCTTAACTTGGACTCCTCAGGTTCTGGCCAGCTTCTCCAGCCAGAAGCCTCAGAAGAAGAAGAAGAAGCTACAGCCTCATCCCACGTAGAAGGCTGTGGCTCAGAAGAAGAGCTTCAAATATCCATGTTTGCAAAATTTTGGTTTAAAGAGTTGTGGACAATAGGTTCGTAATCCAAAGGTCGATAGTTTACAAAAGCTTCCATGACTTGAATATAGGAAGGTGGATAAAGGTGGCAAATCAATGCATGAAGGTTCTTTCGAGGATGAACAACATTATTAAACAACTTTTCATATGCTTGATCAAGGTAAGAAAAGGTTTGCTTGGCCATGAAAGTTGTACTAGTTTTTTCAAATACTGAGATAGTGGGAATGTTCAAAGGATAGAAGATAATTTAATGCAAATGTTTTATTGATAAATGACGGTTGTATTTCTAAAAAAAAAAATGCAAAGCCCATGCACGTTCTAAGACGTGGATAAAATGCCTTGATCCACTAATATCACCAAGTATTGGGTATATTAGTGTGGGGGGTAATGTTGGCTACATATTTTGTACAGGCCAATCACAGTTCAACACGTGACAGGATGAGGGCAATGCGGGAAGACAATTCAAATCTTCAATCATAATCACGCACGTGACAGTTAGTAGTGGTTATTGTGGATCGGCATAGCACTGGATCAACAAAGAGATGCAAGATGACGTGACTTTAACGGTTACTTATATATTTAAATTCAAATCAGGAGGGAAGCCTAACCGCAGACATAGCGTAGTGGAGTTAACTGTGAGGAAACGTGATCAGCGATCATAGAGGGATGATTTGACTGTTAGAAACTCATTTTAACGGTTATCATTGAGAAATATAAATAGCAGAGAAGGCCCCAGAAAGAAGACCCAGACTCAGATCTAGAAACCAGTTTTATCTACTTTATTTTCCTTCCAGTTTTTACATTTCTTGTTCTTTACATTTCTGTACTTTAAATTCCTGCACTGCACTTCATTTATAGGAGTAGTTTCAAATAGCTTGTTGCTGTAAACCTCTACGAGGCTAAATTAGATCATTGTAAGTCTTTCATTTTTACTTAATGCAGTGTTACAATTGTTCTTCATTTAATTGTTGCTTGCTAAATTCTCCTAAACAAAGCCACTAGTAAAAGTCCTCTTCATTGAGGTTGAAAGAACTGAAACACAATCGTCTGGTAATTGGTTGGCAATTAATCTTTTTTAAGAACTGATTGATCTTTATTGACATGCTTAAAATTACAATACTAACATTCGAAAGTCAAAAAAGCCAACAGTCATACTCAAAACAACATTTTCTCTTACTATTTTTTATCACATCATTTGTGAGTAAAGTCAATTTGACTCAACTTGATCAACTTAAGTGAAAAAGAAATTACATTTATTATTTTTTAATAATACCATAGAGGATCTTTTCTTATAATTTTTTTTTAGTCTAGTTATGTTTTGACAAAGTTACGAGTGTATTAATGCAGACCTAAATCATTTGTGGTGTTGTGTTTCCTTCATGTACGAGAAAATGGGAGAAAAAAAAACTCCACTTAGCAAAAGACTTGTAAGGCAAGGTGCCGTTTGGTAACACTTACGTTTTCAGTTTACATTTACAAAAATTTTAAAAACTCAAATAAAAACTTATTTGGTAAATTTTTGATTTATAAATCAGTGGTCTCAGTTTATAAATTTGGCCAAAAAATGCAAACTTAAAAAAAGTGTTTCCGTTTTGAGTTTTCAATTTTTTTTTTTTACCACCCAACACTAGCCACCACCCGCCACCATTTTCCACCACCGTCTTCCGCCACCACCACCCACCACCCACCCCCCACCACCACCTGCCACCACCACTCACCACACACCTGCCACCACCACCCGTCACCACCAGTCACCCACCACCACCCACCTGCCACCCACTCGCCACCATCGCCCACCCCTCCCCCGCCGTCGCCGCCACCACCACCACCACCACCACCTACCACCCACCTGCCACCCACCCTCCGTCACTACCACCACCACCACCACCACCCACCTGCCACCACCACCACCACCACCACCACCCATCACCACCACCACCTACCCTCCACCACCACCCACCTGCCACCACCCGCCACCACAACCACCACCGCCACCACCCACCTGCCACCACCACTCGCCACCACCACCACCCCCCACCACCTGCCAGCACCACCCACCACCCGTCGCCGCCACCACCACCACCACCACCACCACCCACTCGCCACCAACCACCACCGGCAACCGTCACCCACCCACCCACCACCACCACAACCCGCCACCATCCACTACCACCCGTCATCCACTACTCACCTGCCACCACCATCCACCCACCCGTCACCGCTTTTCACCACCGTCTTCCGCCGCCACCACCCGCCACTTGCCACCACTTTCCACCACCGTCTTTTGCCACCATCACCCACCTACCACCATTTTCCACAACCGTCTTCCGCCACCACCACCCGCTATCATTTTCCACTACCGTCTTCCGCCGCCACCACTCGTCACCACCTACCACCCGCCACCACTTGTTATTTATCACTTTTTTTTATATTTTTAAATTTTTTTAAATATTTTGTCTAAAGCAAACGCGTTTATAGTTTATGTTTTTCTAAAAATAA
This sequence comes from Camellia sinensis, assembly GCF_055761805.1. Classification (NCBI taxonomy): domain Eukaryota; kingdom Viridiplantae; phylum Streptophyta; class Magnoliopsida; order Ericales; family Theaceae; genus Camellia; species Camellia sinensis. The sequence goes on from NC_138961.1 coordinate 218,689,966, forward strand.
ATAAACAAAAATTAATTTATAAATTTTTTATAAATATAAACTGAAAATGTAAATATTACCAAAGATGCCCTAAGTAATCCTTTGGAATTGAGCTTTCCTATTTCGAACTTTTTCATAAGATAGAAATCAAAAATAAGAACTGACGCAAGAAAGTTCAGATAAAGCAATGACAAAAAATTAATTTATTATTTTGAGAAGCAATGATAAAAAAAAAAAGTAAAAACAACATATGTGATCTATAAAACAAAAAAAATAAAAAAATAAATAATTTTAACCAAAACAAGCCTATAAATAAATAAATAAATAAATAAGAGCTGATCTCCTATATTGCTTTCACTGGCTGCCGCAGTCCGGCCATCCAAGCACCAAGTGGTCGAGCACATTGCCTCGTGTTGCTCAAGGCTTGATCAAATTGGTTGATCGAGTAGAACATAAAATGTTATAGATAGATATGGTCATCTTGAAATTATTAAGGGTTACTTTGAAAACTTAGTTAAATATAAATTTTTTTAATTTTTTTAAAAAAAAAATAAAAAAAATAATATATATTAAAATAAATTAAAAATCAACTTTTAACCGTATTCTCTTTTGCAAAAACCTCTTTGAATGAGGGAACCATTGCACCTGTGCTCTCTGCAATTTTTCAGAACAAATTAACTTCTCTGACCATATTTATGTACTTAGCAATAACATCATCAATCTATCATCAATCCCAAATCATATCCAATGAAAATTATATTTTACTTTGGGACAAATATAAACGATATCTCTCATAATTTTCTCCCCCTCCAATGATATGGTTCTTTCGGAAACAATCAGCTTGCTTGGTTGTGTTTTTTTTTAAAAATACTTTTCAAAAAATTTTATTTTTTTATTTTTCATGTTTTTTTATTTTTATTGAATTTTTTAATATTTTAAGTAATTTTTTTTTATTTTTTAGACATACCTAACATAAATATACTTAAAAAGTAAAAAAATTGTGAAAAAACCCTTTTAAAAATTCACTAAATACTAAAAACACAAAAAAAAATATAAAAATTCAGTACATTTTTTTATATTTTTATGTATTTATTAAAATTTTAAAATATTTTTTCACAAATTTTTTACTTTTTAGATACATTTAAGTAAAATGCATCTAAAATGGTAAAAAAATGTTTAAAATTTTAATCACTAAAAACAAAAAAATACAAAAAACCAAAAAACTGAGTTTTCAAAAAACTTAATCCAAAAAACTCAAACCAAATACATTGAATAGTTTTTCGGTAACTTTAATTCAAAATTAAAGTGAGACCCAATCATCAGTTGAGATGGATCTAAGTGGTTTTATATTCTCTTAAGTGAGAAAATTACAATACAAAATCATTGAGTTATAAATGAAAATTGTCTTATAAAGTGGGCATCAATAAAGTTGGGTTTAAATTTGGACTCGTTTGGGAACAGGCTAATTTAGTAACTTTTTTGCTATTTGGCTAAAAAGGTATGTAAAAAAAACTTGTATGTTTGGGATGACTTTTTGACTAATTACGAAAAGATGTGCAAAAAGTAGAGAGAAAAGAGAATCTTTAACTTTTTTGTATGGGTTGTTGGCTTTTTGGCTAATTTAGTAACTTTTTGACTAATTGACTAAAATAATCTCTTGCCAAATGAGGCCTTAACTTGGACTAAGCCTAGGTTTGTACTTGTGCATATGTTGGGTTTGGTCTTGGACTTAGACTTGGACTTAATCTTGAGCTTGGGTTAAGCTATGTTGTGTTGGGCTTAACTTGTGCATGTATTTGAGAATTAGGCTTGGTTCGGATTATAACCCAACATTATTATCTATTTTATGACCCATTTAGTTGGTTTATTCAACCATCATTATATACATATTTATTTGTATATTTTAAGTACATCGAAGGTTTAGACCTTTGTAACTCTTATCTTTTGATGATGGAACTGATGACCATATTAGTGACCATAGGTTTTCAACCTTTGTAACTCTAGAGTTAATAGCCTTGGTTAATGGCATTTGATGGCCTTATTGATATATAGCCTTCATGGCTAGGGATTCCCCAACTTGTATAAATAGATGTCTTTCCCCTCCAACTTAGTAGGATTTTTTTGGAGAGAATTTTTATGAAAAATGGAGATGGTGTTTTGAGATAAAAAGTTGGAGATGTTTTTTTTCACCAAAGAAAATTTTTTCTATTTTCTTTTGCTAACCCCTTCTTTGATTTTTGTTTGAGAAAGTGCAACCATTATCAAGTTTGCCTAACCTATTCAGAAAGTACTTCTGCATTAGTTAGTTTCGACCGTCGTATCTTAGGAGACAAACACCGACTTACCTCCAGCACCTACCGGGAAGTAGCGAATCTGTTTTAAGAAGACTATGGTATCATACAGGTTTCAGTTTGCATCCTTTATCTTTTGTTCTTCAAAGTTTTAAATTTAAATAATTTCTCGTATATTATTTTATATGGTCATTTGAATCCGTCTTGTAATATGTTCCATGGTGTAATCTAATTCATTCTTTTGTTTATTTTTTAGTTCTATAGTTTTTTGTATATTTCATTTTTTAATAATAAAAAATAATTATTATTATTATTTTGTTGTTTCTATTTTATTTATTTTATATATTTTTCATGTATTATTATGAAAAAATACCAACAATCTTAAAACGGACTAATTTTTGAAAAAATAATTTAGCTTTTATTTTAATTTATTCTAGTAACTCTTGCAATTAAAATTAATTTAATTGCCTAGAGTTGTTAGATTGTTTTGAGTTGTTTATTTCATGCAATTTATTTCATGTTAATTAGTTATTATTGCATGAGTTATTTGATTGTTAGTGTTTAAGTTGTATTTTGAGAATGTTAAGAGATTCAGCTAGTCGAGAGATTTCTGATGGTATAATCTCCAAATAGGTTTATTTTAGGAGAAAATTTAGTAAAACAGTTTTGGTTTTTCCTTATAATGGTCTTATTTTTTAGTTTGCTTATGATTATGTTGTATTATAAGGTGGATGAATCCTAAGAGGGAATTAGTGGATGGTGGAATAATTTTGCATTATAATTCTATTAATTAATTTGGTTGTGAGTTTTTGCATGTCTTGATGTGTATAATCAAGTGAATTACTCCAAACATTATTGTGTATTGTTGGAGTTTAACTCTATTATTTATAAGATTATCTGCTCATAGTTAGATGGTTGGAATGCCAATGTTATGACCATAATAGTCTTATATATGTAGATTTCATAGCCATGAAACTCATGATATTCTTGTAACTGCAATGCATCTATAGCCCTTGAATTACATATTATGAGTTATAACTGAAATTACTTGTGTAATATTCACTTTATTGGTTCATTAACTCATCTTGTATCCAAGTATGTATATAAACAGTGAGCATAGAGATTTAGCAGCAATGAGGATAGAGTTTTGTAATGTGTTTTATACAAAGAAAAGCAATACAAGTGGAGAAGTGTGGTTTTGGCTAAACATACGATTTCGGATGCAACCACGAACTTCGATTTTGCAGATTTAGATAATTTGTAATTGTAACAATTACATTTTAATTTGTAGTAGTTTTAATCTGAAATTTGTAATAGTTTCACCATAGTGAAAGGAAAGTGGGAAAGAACGAAATTATAAACCTTCGAGGTTTAGAGAAAATATTTGGGATTAATTTTATTATTCCCAAAGTGATTTGGTTTTTTGTAATAGAAATCAAAGTGTTTAGCCTTGGCTAAAGAGTATTTCTGATTTGTTTAGAAATGATAACTAAGATGGATTTGGATTCAAACCTTTGTAGTTAGAGGAAATCTTTGGATTTAATCTTTTGATTCCTAAAGTGTTGGAAAACCAAGTTTGAAGAAAGTCTATGGTTATTTCCAAAGTGTTTTGTTTTGGAAAAGAAACTAAATTTTAGCATTAACTAAAATATTTCTAATTTTTATTCAGAAATAATGGGCTTAGTTCCAGGAGTACTGGTTAACTTCTATGAGTGGTATAATTCTGATAGCAAATTTTAATTGCTTATAAGTTTTGTAAACTTGGTTTGTTTTAACCTAGTTTATCTCCTGAAAAACTAAATTGTAAATTTGTTATTCATGGACTATGAGTCAACATGCTCTTGAAAGTTTTGTGTAAGGTTAACTGGGTCTTAAGTGGGACTGGTGTGACTCGTCCAATCTTCTTGGAAATTTCCCTAACCATGTTCGATTTTAGGATAAGTGGTGAGATCGATTTTGAAATAAATTTCAGACTTTGGGATTTTCTAGTATTAAGTTTAGTTTCTGGAAAAATAGAATAGTGAAATTATGTAGTGATTTTTCAGAGATGGTTTCAAGAGATGACAACAGAAAATGTAGTTCCACTTGATAACCTTAAGCCTTGCGAGGTTCTTAAAGGAAGATCTAAGAAATAAAGTGTGATTAGAGGAAATCATTAGATTGCATGATAATATCTCTGAATTAATCAGAGGCAATTAGTATGTTATCCTTGTGTCAATTATAGCATGTATGATTGCTATATAACTTTGCTTGAGAGCAAAGATAAGACAACCCGTTAAGGTGGGTGAATGCATTTTTTGAATTTTTATAATTCTGAATATATTCTTGAATTGGTGGCACCTAGTGAGTACAAGATTACTGATCACAGAGATAAAAAACTGGTGGTTTCTAGGAGGTGTTAGACCGTTGGCTACACAGTTATGAGACTGTGGTTCTTAATAGTAAATAGATTAATGATCATATGTTAAGACATGATGGTTCCTAGTAGTAAAAGAGTCTGCTGATTATATGTCAAGACATGATGATTCTTAGTAATGAAATGGTCTATTGATCTTATATCAAGACGTTGTGATTCCTAGTAATAGAGTGATTGCTGATCACATGTCAAAACATTGTAATTCCTAGTAATAGAAAGTCTATTGACCACATGTTAAGAAATTAGTAATTCCTATTGATAAGACTATTAGCAATCTTATGAAGTTCCGAATAGTAGACTATTGAACACTAGATTTGTGTTTCCTAATAGTAAGCCTATTGGCTTCAGAGTGACAGGTTGGATCAAATTTGTTTGGTGCCTTGAATTTGGAAAAGACCTAATTCGGTTGATGACGGTTTGGAAATGTGTTTTTTATGATATGATTATGAGTCATAATCAATGTGACACAAGAAATTGTTTAAAGACCCTGCATGAATTTTCAGAAAGGCTAAAAGCTTTTGTATAAATTCTACAAATGTGGGGGTGTCATGCAAAAGGTAGCAACATCTAAACCCAAGTGGGTAGGATAGCCTTAAAAATCTGTTGACTTTGTGTTCAACGATTATGCACAATATAGTGGTGTATATTGGTATTCTTGTGGACAAATATGATATTCAAATTTACATAAGAATGCCATCATGGAATTAAGGAAATGATTTTCATGAGAAAAAAAGATGAGCCTAAAAGATGTTAAAAGACTAGGACTTTAAAGTTCTTTTCACTTTAGTCGCCAAATGGTTTTAGCGACTAAATTATTTGGCCGTAGAAGTAGTCGTCGAAGAATTGTCGGTAAAGGTCATTAGCGACTAAAATTTTAGTCGCCAAATGTATTCAATTTCTGACTAAATTTTTAGTTGCCAAAAGGTTGGACATTAAATTAAATTAGTACATTTTCGGTGACCAAACTTTTAGTCGCCTAAAGTCCCACATTTTTAGCAACTAAAATTTTAGTCGGCAAAGAGTTCTTGTTTTGACTACTAAAAAATTGGTCGCCTAAAGTCCCACATTTTTTGCTACTGAATTTTTAGTCGGAAAAAGTGTTTTTATTCTTTAGATTTTGTTTTTAGTTACGAAATATTTTAGTCGCCAAATGTTTGACTTTCTTAACTTTTAGTCACCAAAAGTCTTTTTTTTTTTTTTTTGCTACAAAACTTTTAGTCGCTAAATGTCTTTTTTTTGTTTTTGCTACAAAACTTTTAGCCGCCCAAAGTATTTTCCCAATTTCTTTTTAGATACTAATTGTTTAGTCGCCAAAAACATAATATTATGTTTTATCGCAAAATTATAATTTCTCCACAACCTGTCTATATTCCATGCAACCTATAATACGTATATCAACAAAATGATACATACTATAAATCAATCATTCCACAATCTGCATCCATATACAAAAAATAAATAACTTTAAATGTCAAAGTTCATACAAACCAACTATTATCCAAACTAAAATAATAATTCCATACAAAATATATCATACAAAAATCAAAGCCCTTTGTATACAAAAAATACATTTACTACCAAATGAAATTACCAATTGGCATGGTACAAATTACCATCGTAATCTGTACCACGACAGACCATGACAAAAGTTTTTCTATAGACCATGACAAAAGGTCATATATGTACGCCGACAAATAGTCATATATGTACCACGACAGAAAGTGATCTATGTACCACGACAGTTATTATCTGTTGATTGTCAAAAGTTTTCTGTATCAGTAATAGTGAACTACACAAAAACAGAGGACGACAAAAGTATTATATTAGCTCTATACAAAAGTGAAAATTATTCTCTATACACCAATATGGATTATCCACAAGTCCACACAACAAAGCCATCTACAAAAAAAAAAAAACAAAAACAAAAACAAAAACAAAAACAAAAACAAAAACAAAAACAAAAACAAAACAAAACGAAACAAAACATTAGAATTGGTTAGAAAATATCAGTTCAGTCGGCCACAGGGAACATGTTGTAACATGCATTTAAGGTAGAACAATCGAGAAATGTCTTCTTGGAAATAAAAAAAAAAAGTATATATATATGTATCATGCAATATTTATTCCAACTAACTACACAAACAATCCAATATGTAATTTGTTCGTCCAATAAATATATAAAGGCATTTATTAGAATATGTAGATGTTATTTTCATAAAGTTGTCGCTCTTTAAACTATGTGTTCTGAGTTTTTCGACTAAGTGTAAGGTGTTTTTGGCTCAAACTCCAAGCTTGTGGGTCCTGATTACATTCCGTTAATTGTCATAGGTCGTAATTGTCATGGGGAAGCAATCTGCGAGAGCCACATGGTGGTTCGGGGACTGTTTTAAATTTTCGCCTCCGAAACGCCATTTTTCAAGTAAGTTTATGGTGTATTCGGCTCTAACTCCCAACCTACGGGTCCTAATTACATTTTGCCAGTTGTCACAGGTCGTAATTGTCATGGGGAAGCAGTCCGTGAGAGCCATATGGTGGTTCGAGGGCTATTTTGAATTTTCGCCCTTGGAAAGCTCTTTTTCGACTAAGTTTATGGCGTATTCGGCTCTAACTCTCTACCTACGGGTCCGAATTACATTGTGTCAATTGTCACAAGTCCTATTTGTCATGGAGAAGTTGTCCGTGAGAGTGACACAGTGGTTCGAGGGCTGTTTTGAATTTTCGCCCCTTTTTCGACTAAGTTTAGGGAGCATTCGGCTCTAACTCCCTACCTACAGGTCTGAATTACATTCTGTCTGTTGTCATAAGTCCTATTTGTCTTGGGGAAACTTTCCGTATGAGCCACATGGTGGTTCGGGGGTTGTTTTGAATTTTCGCCCCCAGAAAGCTCTTTTTCGACTAAGTTTATGGCGTATTTGGCTCTAACTCTCTACCTACGGGTCCGAATTACATTCCATCAGTTCTTACAAGTCCTATTTGTCATGGGGAAGCTGTCCGTGAGAGTCACATGGTAGTTCGGGGGCTGTTATGATTTTTCGCCCACAGAAAGCTCTTTTTCGACTAAGTTTAGGGCGTATTGGGCTCTAACTCACTACCTACGGGTCTGAATTACATTCTGTCAGTTCTTACAAGTCCTATTTGTCATAGGGAAGCTGTCCGTGAGAGTCACACGGTGGTTCGGGGGCTTTTATAAATTTTCGCCTCCGGAAAGCTCTTTTTTGATTAAGTTTAGGGCATATTTAACTCTAACTCTCTACCTATGGGTCCGAATTACATTCCGTCCATTGTCACAGGTCGTAATTGTCATAGAGGAACTGTCCATGTGAGTCACATGGTGGTTCGGGTGCTATTATGAATTTTCGCCACCGGAAAGCTATTTTTCAACTAAGTTTAGAGCGTATTCGGCTCTAACTCTCTACCTACGGGTCAGAATTACATTTTGTCAGCTGTCATAAGTCCTATTTGTAATGAGAAAGCTGTCCGTGAGAGTCACACGGTAGTTCGGGGGTTGTTATGAATTTTTATCCCTGGAAAGCTTTTTTCTGACTGAGTTTAGGGCGTATTCGGCTCTAACTCTCTTCCTACGGGTCCAAATTACATTCCGTCAGTTGTCACGAGTCCTATTTGTTATGGGGAAGCTGTCCATGAGAGTCACATAGTGGTTCAGGGACTGTTATGAATTTTTGCCCCCAGAAAACTCTTTTTCGACTAGTTAGGGCGTATTCGGCTCTAACTCTCTATCTACGAGTCTGAATTACATTCCGTCAGTTGTCACAAGTCCTATTTGTCATAGGGAAGCTATCCGTGAGAGTCACACTGTGGTTTGGGGGCTGTTTTGAATTTTTGCTCCCGAAAAGCTCTTTTTCGACTAAGTTTAGGGCGTATTCGGCTCTAACTCTCTACCTACGAGTCCGAATTACATTCCATCAATTGTCACAAGTCATATTTGTCATGGGAAAACTGTCTGTGTGAGCCACAAGATGGTTCAAGGTCTGTTATGAATTTTCACCCCCGAAAAGCTCTTTTTCAACTAAGTTTAGGGCGTATTCGGCTCTAACTCTCTACCTACAGGTCCGAATTACATTCTGTCAGTTGTCACAAGTTTTATTAGTCATGGGGAAGCTATCTGTGAGAGTCACATGGTGGTTCGGGGACTGTTTTGAATTTTCACCCTCAGAAAGCTCTTTTTCGACTAAGTTTAGGGCGTATTCGGCTCTAACTCTCTACCTACAAGTCCGAATTACATTCCGTCAGTTGTCACAAGTTCTATTTGTCATGGGGAAGCTGCCTGTGGGAGTCACATGGTGGTTCGGGGGCTCTTATGAATTTTTGTTCTCGGAAAGCTCTTTTTCAACTAAGTTTATGGCATATTGGGGTCTAACTCTATACCTACGGGTTCGAATTACATTCCGTCAGTTGTCGCTGTCATATTTGTCATGGGGAAATAGTCCATGTGAGCCGCATGGTGGTTCGGGGGCTCTTATGAATTTTTGCTTTCGGAAAGCTCTTGTTCGATTAAGTTTATTGCGTATTCGGCTCTAACTCTATACCTACTGGTCCGAATTACATTCCGTCAATTGTCACAAGTCCTATTTGTCATGGGGAAGCTATCCGTGGGAGCCACTTGGTGGTTCGGGGGATATTTTAAATTTTCGCCCTCGGAAAGCTCTTTTTCGACTAAGTTTAGGTCATATTCGGCTCTAACTCTCTACCTACAGGTCCGAATTACATTCCGTCAGTTGTCACAAGTCCTATTTGTCATGGGGAAGTTGTCCGTGAGAGTCACATAGTGGTTCGGGGGCTGTTATGAATTTTCGCCCGCGGAAAGATCTTTTTTGACTAAGTTTAGGACGTATTCGGCTCTAACTCTCTACCTACGGGTCCAATTACATTCCGTCAGTTGTCACAAGTCTTATTTTTCAAGGGGAAGCTTTCTATGAGAACCCCACGGTGGTTCGACAGCTGTTATGAATTTTCGTCCCCGGAAAGCTCTTTTTCGAATAAGTTTAGGGTGTATTTAACTCTAACTCTCTACTTATGGGTCCGAATTACATTCTGTCAGTTGTCACAAGTCCTATTTGTCATGGAAAACTGTCTATGTGAGCCACACAGTGGTTCGAGGGATGTTATGAATTTTTGCCACCAGAAAGCTCTTTTTCAACTAAGTTTAGGGCATATTCGGCTCTAACTCTCTACCTACTGGTCCAAATTATATTCTGTCAATTGTCAAAAGTCCTATTTGTCATGGGGAAGCTGTCCGTGAGAGTCACATGGTGGTTCGGAGGCTATTATGAATTTTCACCCCCGTAAAGGTTTTTTTCGACTAAGTTTATGGCGTATTCGGCTTTAACTCTCTACCTACGGGTCCGGATTACATTCCAGAAGTTGTCACAAGTCCTATTTGTCATAGGGAAGCTGTTCATGAGAGTCACACGGTAGTTTGGTGGCTGTTTTGAATTTTCGCCCACAAAATGCCCTTTTTCAACTAAGTTTAGGGCGTATTCGGCTCTAACTCCATACTACAAGTCCAAATTATATTCCGTCAGTTGTCATAAGTCCTATTTGTCATGGGGATGCAGCCTATGAGAGCCACACGGTGGTTCGGGGGAATTTTTTAATTTGTTTCCCCGGAACGCCCTTTTTCGAGTAAGTTTAGGACTTATTCGGTTCTAACTCCTAACCTACGGTCCAAATTACATTCTGACAATTGTCACAAGTCCTATTTGTCATGGGGAAGCTATCTGTGAGAGTCACACGATGGTTCAAGGGCTGTTTTCAATTTTGGCCCCTAAAACACCCTTTTTCTTGTTATTAATAATACCCACCTACATTATATAACCCAAGTTTTTTTGAAGCCCGAGATTATTAATGGTTCCTTTATTTTATTATATGAACTCAAGTACAATGCCTTCTTTCTTTTCTTTTATTTTCTTGTTCTTTTTAATATTTTTCTTAAATTGTCCAAACACATCCCGAGGTAGCTCAAGAATAGGTTACTACACCAATTGGAATAAAGTTTGTCAGTCAGTCTTAAGTTATTAATAAAATTATTAACTTATTGATGAGAATAAATGCTTCGTAATTGTTTAACTTAAACCACAATTGCAAGATTCAACACATCAGAGAATCCCACATTAAGAGTTGTTGAGCATTTTGCAGCCCATAAAGAAATATAGTAGAGATGGAAAAGGACATTCAGCTTCATAAAAAAAGCTAAAAAGAAAAGAAAAGAAAAGAAAAGTGAAGCAAAGAAAAGCATATGAGATTGAAGTGAATAATGCAGAAGAGGAACACCCCATGAAGATCCAATGGAATCTGAGGACAAAGACATCTAATAGGCTAACATAATCACCTCTAATGTAAAGTGTTTTAAAAAAGATGATTTTTACAGTATGTTCAATCATTTGTGGTTTGGGAAGAATTACTTTGACTAAGAATAATAACTGTCTAGTATGTTGCATTCAATGGTCATCATGGTAATGAAAGTTAAATGACCAGTTGGCCCCAACCTTTTTTACATTTTCCAAAACTTGACATTTATTGACCCCATCCTTCTTTAGAACAGGGAACATAATTTTCTAGCAACCTATTCAAGTCATAATGTATCTCACAATCCCATGATCTCCCCCCCTCCCTCGAGAATTGGGAAATGACCTGGTTTGCCTCAACAAGTCCTTCCTTCCAACAGGCTCTCCACTTTTTTTGTGTTAACGTGTTATATGACCAAAAAAATGATAAAAGTCGGGTCCAATTTTGTGTGTTAACTGTTTGTTAGTTTAGAAAGTGACTTGGTGTCCCAATGATGTAGTCAAAATGTCTGTTAGGTAAAAGTAGAGTATGCTTAAATGTATACGTGAAGACAAAAATATAATTAAAGAATAACAAGAAAAGACTTTTAAGGCCGACCACCTCGTCTCTCTATCTTTTCGTGCGTTGGCTAACTGTGTTGTCGAAGTTAGTAACACTTCTACCAGCAAATTAACAACAACAATAAACATGCATTGAGGACAAAAGAAAAGAAAACAAAGGGTTAACTGTACTAATGTCTGATTCTAATGTAATAGGTTCTTGGAGAGCCTATTGGAGATAAGGATTTGCATTAAACAGGGTGGGTGACAAGTAGCATCCTAGCAAGGTTGAAGATGACTCACTATTTGGTGCAGGTGCTATTTAGAAAAAAACTATCTAATCAAAGTATGACTATATATATCTCTTTTTGCGTTCATTTTACCTTGATATGGTAGTGGAAACTGTTTTAATATCAGAGGCTATTACTACATTGAAGGACAAAATCATACAAACGACGTAAAGAACAGAACTAGTTTTATTCAGGATCGGAAGCTCTAATTTTCAATGGAAGATGTTTATGGAGTCAACAAAGTAGTTTTTTAAAGGATGACCTGTAATCATACAATTGCTTTCACAGCATTACCAACACCATAGATGTTATTGTTTTGGACTTTTTTTTTTTTTTGAACTAGTTTTAGATTGTTATTTTCCATGGCCATTTTTTGAGGGATTGCAAACCTACATAGATACATGCATAATATCCATTATTGGCTGTAATTTGTTAAAAAAAAATCAAGAGATACTATTGTTTAGTGAATATGTAAATCTAAGTTTGTATAAGTTTAGTATGATATGAATAAAATTCTTATTACCAAATACGATGATGATCGCCTAAACCCTCCAACAATGTTGAGAGTCGTAAAACCACAGAGTTCAAATGATTAAGTTGTTCTTGTTGCGCCTCCCTTGCTTTTTTTCCTTCTTCTACCTATTTCATAAACTCCTCTCTCTCCCTCATCATCTCTTCACGATCACTCTAGCGCTCTTCTTTCTCTTTCATCAAATCTTCATGACGAACCTCCATCTCAGATCGCATTGCCTCCTTTGTTTGTCATGAGATCGTGTTGCATTATCAAATGGCGAATAGGGTCGTGGGCCAATCCCAAATCCACGCAAGTAATTCTTTCTCTGTCCAAGCACTTGCCGTGAGAGTTCCACCTATGTCAATGGGATCCCCACATCCGTGGCTATCTCTTGTAGATTCACCATCGCATCTTGTCATTACCAAAAAAGTAGACTATTCAACAAAGGCACAAAGAATGACATGCAATTTTGTGCTAAGATAATATTAAATACAATTGGAAAAAAGGTTTACTCCTTACATGTAGCTCACCACATTTGGAATCAATCCATTCTTTTGTTTTCTTCAATTTGTGTGATTTCGAATAAAATTTTATAAAATCTAACTCCCCATTTTCATCTACTTGTTACTTTCAAATGACAAAATTAATTTGTCACAATAGTAACCATGACTTCCATCTTACATATATAAGTGATGAGAAATCTGTTCCAAATGCATGTAGCTCACTATAAGCGACATTGTTATTGGAAATAAGCAAGATCCACTAGTGTGATTGTACAGTAGCAAACTCCGATTTGCTTTACCAGCTTTAGAGAGTTTCTAAAAAAAAATAATTCAAGAATTAGTACATATCAATACATAATAGAGCGTTTCCAAATGAGATGCATCATTCCAAGCAACATCAATCATGTGTTTCCAATCATCTAAGCAAACTCCTGTAGGCGGATGACTTTATGGGTCATCAACACGTTCATCTACAAGTTTTTTGAAGTGTTGCTTCAGGGTGTACCTCCAATCCTTGTACAAGAGATACACCTTTGTATCAAAAATCTCTTGAGCTTGTTGATCAGTATGAAAATCCTCACCAATTTCAAACTTGTCCTGCAAGGATAAGTGTGGGACGTATTACAGAAATTGAATGCAACAATTACAACTTTACATAATGAAGACATTTAATTTAAGGTCAGAAATTACTAGCATAGCTTATACAACAGCATCTTTGACATTCTGATCAATTTTCTTCCATGACTTCACTCCCTTGAAAGGGTACAACCGCCTTATCTACAATCCCAACTGATTTGTTGCAGGGGTGGCATTCCCTCCAGTGAGTGCATTCAGCATGCGATTGACATAAACATGTAGTTTCTTCCCTTTTTTGCACTTCTTTTTCCGAGTGTAGGACCGCGTACACGAGTTGACGTACTTTTCCCTGGTCAAGAAGGGGTAATAAATGTAAGGCCTTCAAATTATAAATAGTGTCCCAAACATATAATCGACAATAATTAATATTAAATTTTAAATTTTATCAGCAAATTGTCTTGGGGATTATAATTTTTTCATACATGCAAGAAATTTTTTTTGTAGGTGAAGAAAAATCATTTGCTTAAGTTCATTAAATTGATCTTTAGGGGTTGAAACACACATACTAAACTACCAAGAAGAAGAATAAAAATTGTAGTCCTCAGTCAATAAACGCTGAAGATGCAACAAAAAAGTACGATTGTCTAACCTACATCGTGCGCCTGTGTCTCTTCCACAAATGTTTGTGTGTCATCCGGCAATTGTGTCTCATCGGATAAAATCTGTGGCGTGACAATGACATGTGCAGATGTTCCTGAGGGTGATGTTATGAGGTCAGTTACTGTTTTCTTAAGCTGCTCTGTCTTCGTCCCAGGAACCATGCTAGGAGCTGCAAAATAGTTACAAACATGATATATTAAGTAAAAACATCACATGCATCATCGATATTATGACCAATATGGATTGTTGACAGAAGCTAAAGTATTCACAAAATTACAACAAGACAATAATAAGAAAATAATTAATAATGATTGTCAAATAAAAGTGTTGTATATAAACCAATGTTAAGCATAAATGTCAAATGAGGAGGTTCATCAATTTAAGAGGTTCAACATTGCGAAAAAGTTTACAATATGGCTCAGCATGATGACATGAAGAAAACATAAACAAAAGGACAAAACTCTCATCTAATTACATAACACATAAAGAACAACAATCTCCTTCATCCCTATCCCCATTACATCAACAAAATGACAAAAAGATAAAACAATAACTACCAAGAACACACATCGAAATTTAGAACCCATACATCAAGACTCTATCACACATCCAAATTTAGAACCCATACATCAACACTCTATGTCCATGTCTATATCAAAATCACTGTCAAGCTCATCTTCTTCTTCATTGTCACCCTTTATTGTCAGTTCATCTTCATCATCACATATGAAGTCATCATCCATACCAACCTTGGGTTGTGCACGGTTATCAGACGACAAAACTTCCATTGGAATAATTTCAGCATCAATATTATCTCGACGCAAAACCACATTGCCATCCATAGGCTCAATTGGTACAACATCAGTGCTTTCATCTTGTTGGAACACATCATCAGGTTATGGCACATCTACCTCTGGCACATCCCAAATTCTTCGATGTTGAAACTTTTCTACTACTCTCCAATTGGCACCTAACTTTGTATCATGTATGTAGAAAACTTGTTGCACTTGACTTGGTAACACAAACGAGTCATCTTTATACCATCGACTTCTTACATCAATAGTAGTGAAATGTGGTTCGACACGCAAAGTTTTGTTACTACCAGTGTTATACCATTCATATTGGAATAAAACAACACAGTGCCTAAACAAATATGTCATTTCCCAAACTTTGCAAATGTAGTCGCAGAACTTTATGAATTAGCCTTCATGGTCCCCTTCCATTACCAATCCATTATTTTGAGTTTTACGACGGTTGTCACGGTCACGAGCATGGAATCAGAAGCCATTACAAATGCATCATGAATATGTGTTCACTAAGATGTTAGGACCATTTGCCAGTGACCATATCTCATCGGTTGCTTCGGGTGACTTTTTGTGCCACAATTGGTTCATCTACATTAAAAAAAAAAAAAAACTGTCCTATTTTTTTTGACATAACTTAACTTGATGTGTAAACTACACTATAAGGAATTTTAGCATACGGGATCTTTGAACCATTTAGGAAATTCTTTGCATTGTATCTTCGCAATGCTGCATGCACTTCCATGTTGTTGTTGCAACAACATCTTGTGCTCCCTACGTAGGACAATGTAATTCATAAGTAATTTGAAGAATAATTACTAAAAAAAAGAATATAGGTCACATATAATATGTCACAGGTTCGACTCGTACTCTAGATATTCTTCCACTTCTAAGTTATTGTGTAGGACAAACCAACAAGCCCTTTCACGATTGGCTACAGACACATTAGTTTCCCTTGTTAGTAGACCAAACGGATGAACATTTTGAATGAAAACTGCCAACCCCGGGCCATTGTCACCCCGGTTATAGTTTTTTTCTTCCCGATTAAACACCGTTTCAACGCCGTCTAAATACATTGAATAAAACGTCGTACACTTTTTTTGCAAAGTAAGCCTCCGCAATGGAACCTTCTAGCCGAGTTTTATTGTGAACAAATCCTTTTAGAAGTCTGAGCATCCTACATGCCAATATGATTTGAATGTTAATGTTTACATTATCTACTATATGTATTGTCTTTGAAATCCTCAAATCTTGTGAAATGGGAGTTTTAGGTAATAGCAAATTCACTTCTATGCAAGAGTTGCCATGCCAAAAGCATGTTCTAAATTATTCTCAACGCACACCCAACAAGGATAAGAGAAAGGACCACCAAAGAATCCACATTATGATAAACTAAAAATTTATGACATAACTCAAGCTAATGAAAGACCAAGTAGGACTTTTGAGGATGGCCATAAATATGACAATTTGGGTGAAGTAGGAATATAAAAAAAATACAAACAAAATTTATAATAAAAAAAAAACACATAATGATGTATCTTATTTATATTATTTAATAAAAATTAAAATGTCTATCAATTTAGTTTGTAATTATAAAAATAACATTATTTCATCAATTTTGCCTTTAATATCATTTTTGTTTTAATAATGGAGCATCAATCTCCTTGTATTGCTTTCAGTGTTAGATGAGACTTTTGCACTATATTTGCAAAATTTATGAAAAGAATGATACAAGACATGAGCAATTTGGAGACCAAATATCTCCATTTATTAATGATGTCTTCAACATAAATAACCAAACATATACTCATTACTAAAAAGGTCATTGTTGACTTGGTTTATTACTTTTAAATCCTTGTATATATAGAAGATTATTTTGAGATTCAAAGATTATTATAACATTGTAAGATGTAGTGAGACCGTTGGTGAGAAAAAAAAAAAACCAACTCATTGTAATCTCTAATTCATAATGAAACTTGATCGACAGAGATTTATAACCAAACCACAAATAAGGGCAATAATTTCCCAAACTAGAAACCAGCAGAGGATAAACTATGTATATTTATACTTGGCCCAATACAAACAATGAAGAAAATGATAAGAGGGATGGAAAATATTTTCAGAATACATTCCATGTTGGGCCAGCACAATTTTTCTTTATGGCATAAATATGAAAAGTAGGTACACGAACTGATAAGAGACGAGCTACAGTAATCTAGTGAACATGGGAGCTTAGAATGGCATATAACTTGAGAAGTATATTTGGCGATTACAATAATTGTCGGTTATTCTTGAGAAAGCTAAGCTTGTGGCCATTTGCTCAGTTTACCTTTATGTGGTTTACATCGAATATTTTAGGTACTTTCCATATTATTTCATGCATCTCAGATTTGTTTGAAGACGGCATATCAATTTTATCATCCATCACTTCCTTATGGAAACTTTTTTCCTTTTTAATATTTTATTTTTTATAATTATATTTAATTTTTACTTCCTGTATGTCACCAATCAACTTCCTATTTCTAAACTTTCTACATTGGAAAGTAATTCTTGAATACTCAGGTTGTCATTTGGAAAACTTTTAAGTTTTGGAAATGTACATGTACGCTTAAATGGATGGTGCTCGTTTTGTTGTTTTTGATTTTATAATTTATGCTTCTAGTGTTTCTTTTATCACTGGTGTTCAGTAGCGAGATTCTATATTAAGAGGTAAAAACAGACATCACTATGAACTAGGACCAAGACCAGAGTAGGTTTCTAAGCATATCTCACCAAACTAGCTTCCCTAGTGAAGCACAAAAAGGGTTTGATTTCGCACAATGGACAACCACAATTAGTTTCAAGGTGTTGATTTAGAAATTCATCGAAAAATGTCTCACAGCTAAAAATAAATAAAAATCAAATTGACATATTCAAATATCAAAAATGAAACAAAATGCATACTTTGGGAATTGACAACATATTTAACCCTAAATAATATATTGGAATCAAACATCTTATAAAGGACATTCTGTCAACATATTATTTTTGCTGCATTCATCATCATCTAGTGTAACACTTTTTCATGATTAGGGTAAACAAAAGAAAAAAAATAATAATAAAAATAAAAAAACAAATCAAAAACATGTTATTATATATATATATATATATATGCTCTTCTTTCTTAGATGGAAAAAATAAATAAATAAAGAACAAGGATATTTTTATTTTTATTTTTTGTTAATGTGTATGTTGTTTAACAGTGGGCACATGTTTCTCATATCCACTTTGGGCTAAAGCTGGATGGCAACCAGTAAGCAAAGTTGGAGTATTCAAATGCAATAGAGGGGACTCAAAAACCCAGTGGATTCTATTAAAAAAACAATGGAACGTTGTAAATAAAACCAGGTTTCTTTATGTATAACACGCGTAAATCTAAGGTTAATTAAGTCTCCTATTCAACCTTATATATTCCTCTACTTCACTTGTATTTTGTGAAGTGACTTGAGGATTTCAGGACACAAACTCGGTACCTATGTAGTGTAGGTTGAATGATCCAGCTGCTGAGTGACAATAAGTGTAGTGATTGAATCACCTGCATATGTAGACAGAGCATTATATATAATCAGTTTGGTTGTTGAGAAAATTGAGCAAAAGAAAGGATAGATTCTTCATAATCATTTTGTCTCGCTGGTTCTAGAACATATAAGGATAAAAATAAAATTCACCCATATCTGTAGGAAATTACCAGAAAGTAGCATGTAATGCTGGATTTGTTTAGTGTTTTTTCATTTTTTCCCTCAGTTTTCTTGGTAGCCAAATGGAATCTAAAACGAAATTCACCCATATTCATAGGAAGTAACTAGATAATAGGCATGTAATGCTGGATTTTTAGTTTCTTTCCATATTTTCACTTAATTTTCTTGGTAACCCAACGGAGTCTATTTCCGTTTATATGAGTAACGGATTCCAGAGAACATGGAAGTAATAATTTGGCGTTTTGTTAATTTTTTGGGTTTTGAGTTAGAGTTGTTTATGCTTAACTGATTATTTTGTATTATTTGTTAGGACTTAAGCAGACAAAATGATTGGATCATTTCTTACCAAAGGACTTGTGTATGTTGCTCATTAATTTAGGGCCACATACATTATATATTAAACATTTGAATATACACACACAACATTATATATACACACAGCATTATTATACATATCCACATAGCATTGTATATATACACACACATTCACCTGCATATATTACACATCATGTTTGAAATTTATCATAAATTACAGCCCCAAACACTAAATTTTGAATAAACCCTAAAGCAATAATGTGAGAAAAGGGGAAAACAGAGCAAAGGGGATAGAGAGAGTGGAAGAAATAGAGATAGAGAGAGACTGTGCATAAGAGAGCTCAAGAGAGAGAGAGAAAGAGAGAGATGCCTACACGTGTACAAAGCATTATACACACACACACATATATTAAACATCATCTTTCAAATTTTTAATAAATTAGAGGCACATACATTCAAATTTGAATAAACCTTAAACCAACAATGTCAGAAAAGGGGAAAGCAAAGTAAAGAAGAGAGAGAGACAGAGAGAGAGACTGTGTGAGAGAGCTCAAGTGACAGAGAGAAATGCACGGACAGGCCGTGAGTGAAAGCGAGAGTGCGAGAGACAGAGAGAGAAAGAGAACCTGCGATGTGCGGTGGTGGTGAGTTATGACGGTGGTGATTTGTGCGGGGGGCGGTGGCCGTCCTAATGTCAACCGTACGGTAGGCTACGGTGAGGGGGATGGTTTTTGTGAGGTTTGTTGAAGAACGGTGTGTTTGTGTGTGTGTGTGTGTGTGTGTGTTACAAAGTGTGATGTTGTATAACAGAGAGAGGGGCGCGCGCGGAAATAAATATTTGGCGGGTTGAAAATTGAACCTTTAGTGACTAATTTCTGTATTTGTCGGCAAAGGGATAAGTTTGTCGACTAAATTTTTTTGTAGCCAAAAGGTTATTGAAGAGCGACGAAAATATTAGTCGCCAAAAGTACTATTTGGCAACTAATTTTAATTTTAGTAGGGAAAAACCAATATTACTAATTAATTTATTTTTTTTTGGCCTAAAATTTGGACTAACAGCAACCAATCAACATTTTAGTCACTGAAACTTGAGTTTTTATCGACTAAATTTAAATTTAGTCGCCAATAATTAATATTTATTGACTAAAATATTTTAGTAGCGATATCTTGAACCAAGGCCGACAAATATAAATTTTAGTCGCCAAAAAGTGTACTTTCAGCGACTAAAATTTGTTTAGTCGCCAAAAATGGTCGCCAAAGATGCGATTTGTTATAGTGTTTGTCTAATCTTCTTAAACTTATATGTTGGCTAGTGAGGCTAAAAGCTTCTTCGAAGTTGTAATTTCTCTAGAAAATTTAGCTTTATTTTGCATAGGTAGTAAGCCTTGGGATACAGGTGAATGAAAGCCGATGAGATGGGCTTCTTATCAAAGGATACCGACAAACAAAAGGCATGGATTACTTTGATACGTGATCATCAATTATAGTGAGTGTGATCGCAATTGTGCAACATCTGGAAATACATCAAGATGGATGTTCAGATAGCTTTCCTATATGAAGATTAGTTAAATAAATCTTTAAGGTTTGAATACTTGAGAAGATATTTAATACTACCGAGTGGATGTTGTATTCTAAGTTTGATATGAAAGATATGGGCCTTACAGATGTAATTGTGGGTGTTAAGATTACTAGAACATCTAGTAGTATTGTACTTTCTCAATCTCATTATGATGATAAAATACTTAAGAAATTTATCAGATACAAGTGTGTCGAGGACATTGGTAGACTTATGTCTATATGTGGTTGAGAATAATAGATTTAAAGTATCTGATGAGTTGTATAAGGCTAGGTATAGCCTACTCAGATAGCAGGCTTAGTAAATACACGAGTAATCCTAATGCTACTCATTGGAAGAGCATTGTACGGGTGTTGGATTATTTACACTACACCTGGGATTATGGGTTGCATAACACTTGATATCTAGTTGTACTAGAAGGATACAAAAGTGCCTACTGGATATCTGATACAAAGATTACGACTCAATTAGTGGATATGTTTTCTCTAATTGGAGTTACTATCGTGTCTTGGAGATCTTCCAAGCAAATGTGTATCACGCGATCAATGATGAAATCGGAATTCATTGTTTTAGATAAAGCTACTAAAGTAACTAAATGGCTTTGCCGTTTTATTGAGGACATTCCATATTGATCAAAACTTATGCTAGCAATTTTGTATACTTTGCGACAACCAATCAAGTATTGGTAGGGCACAGACGAAAGGTCTAGACATTTTTGTCGAAGACATAGTTCCATATGACAATTACTCTCATGTGTTGTCACTATAGACTATATACGGTCTAAGGACGATATTACGGATCCGTTAACCAAAGGTTAAATCGAGAGTTAGTAAGAAAATCATCAAAAGGAATGGGGTTAAGGCCTTTAGTAAATGTTACCGGAATGAAAAACCCAACCTAGTTGACTGGAGATCCTAAGATCTAGGTTCAAAAGGACAACCTAATTGCATGTCACGGGTGAGTCACTGTGGAGGGAAATACCTTATGTAGGTCACCTATGTAAGTGCGAAGTGGGCTACTTTTTTAAGAATTAACAAGGCTAAATTCTTTAAAAACACTCACGGAACCAGGCTAGTGTTCCAGGGCCAAACCGGACACACTAATGAGAACAAGAATAATGATTAGATAACTCCTGTGTGAGGTCTATTGTCTCAATTTACACAAACGGCAAAATAGTTCAAGACATCACATTCACTGGTTAGCCAGTAAATCCAATAGGCTTTCATTATTGAAAAATCTAGAAATCCCCTAGATGTTGATTTGTGATTATGTATCAATTTTAAGCAGAATATAACAATCTCAATCAAACAACCAAGACAAAGAGACACAACGATTTAACGTGGAAAAAACCACAATTGGACACCTCCAACTGTGATCAAAAAACCACGGGCAACAGCCACAAGACAATCCACTAAGAAGAATTAAAGGAATTACACAGGTATACTCTCAATTACCTAGCGAATCCACAACGCCTAATTGAACCAACCTTTATGTGCCTCTTCCAACCCCATCTTCACCACGGAATTGTCTTTCTGATGAGCCACTCTGGATTCCACCACAGCTTCAGGCTCGAATTCTTCAGAATACACAACTGAAGAACAACACTCTCTTTTGTAGAACAAAACACAACCTTTGATGTACTTTTTTTAGAACATGAGTTGAAGACTCTATCAAAACATCAAAGAAAAACTAGCAAAATCTCTCCAGATATAAACCTTAAGATCCAAAAATAAGATCTGGAGAAGTCTCCCTAGTGTCGGGAGAAAACCAATTATTTATAGAAAACCAAAGCAATCCTAATTTCAGAATAAAACCAACTCTTTAATCAAATCTGGAAATCTGGGATCGCGCGGTCCGCTCGAGCGCCCTTTTCCCCGCTCGAGCGGCGACTTCAAATTCTGTGATTTCATACAGGCTCCACGCTTGAGCGTCGGTTTGGCCACTCGAGCGGCAAATCACACTATCCAGTACTTTTGCAGGCGACTGCAGAGATGCTGAGAGCTTCCAATCCCAGCTCGATCCCCGTCATAATCAGCGAAGTGGCAATCTTGAAAGCATTAGCATCACAAACTTTTCTGAATGGCACAATTCGGGTTGGATTCATATCTAAACACTCATAGCCTCACTGAAATAAAAGTGCGAAAAAAATACAACTGAAAGGAGTTTTGTCAAACGGGATTGCCAAGAAATAAAACCTAACAATTATGAAAGGTTCAAGGCCAACAACTACCTTTTCTGATGCAAGGTTATTCTGTGTGCTCTCTCTCTGAGTTTTTGTTGTTAAGCGTTGTCCGCTTTTCTTTATTCGTGCAATTTCATTCATGTGGGGGATTATTGAAAAATAATGATTTTTTGGCAACTTTAATTCGAAATTAAAGTGAGACTCAATCGTCAATTGAGGTGGATCTGAGTGGTTTTGTATTCTCTTAGGTGAGAAGATTGCAATACAAAAATAATAAGCTGAAACAATTGAGTTATGAATGAGAATTGTCTTATAAAGTGGGCATCAATAAAGTTGGGCTTAAATTTGGACTTAGTATTAGTCTGGACTAGGCTTGTGCTTGTGCTTGTGCTTGTGCATATGCTGGGTTTGGTCATAGACTTAGACTTGGACTTAATCTTGAGCTTGGGCCAAGCTATGTTGTGTTGGGCTTAGCATGTGCATGTATTTGAGAATTGGGCTTGGATCGGGTTGTAACCCAACATTATTATCCATTTTATGACTCATTTAGTTAGTTTATTCAACCATCATTATATACATATTTATTTGTATATTTTAAGCACATGGGAGGTTTAGACCTTTGTAACTCTCATCTTTTGATAATGGAGTTGATGACCATATTAGTGACCATAGGTTTTCAACCTTTGTAACTCTAGCCCTAATGGCTAGAGTTGATCGCCTTGGTTAATGCATTTGATGTCCCTATTGATATATAGCCTTCATGGCTAGGAATTTCCTTACTTGTATAAATAGAGGTCTTTCCCCTCAAACTTAGTAGGATTTTTTTGGAGATATTTTTGATAGAAAATGGAGATGGTGTTTTGAGATAAAAAGTTAGAGATTTTTTTTTCACCAAAGAAAAATTTTTCTATCTTCTTTTGCTAGCCCTTTCTTTGGTTCTTGTTAAAGAGAGTGCAACCATTATCAAGTTCGCCTAACCTATTCAGAAGGTGCTTATGAATTAGATGGTTTCAACCATCGTATCTTGGGAGACAAATGCCAGCTTACCTCCAGCACCCACCAGGAGGCTATAAATCTGTTTTAAGGAGATTGTGGTATTACACAGGCTTTGGTTTGCATCCTTTATCTTTTGTTCTTCAAAGTTTTAAATTAAATAATTTCTTGTATATTATTTTATATGTCCATTTGAATCTGTCATGTAATATGTTCCATGGTGTAATCTAGTTCATTCTTGTGTTTTTATTTTTTTTAGTTCTATAGTTTATTGCATATTTCATTCTTTAATAATAAAAAATATTAATAATAATTGTTTTGCCATTTTTATTTAATTTATTTTATATATTTTTCATGTATTATTATGAAAAAATATCAACAGGTTCATCTCTTTATGTGAAGTGATCTTACATTCCTCCTTTTTATTTTATTTTTTAAAAAAAAACAACATATAGATTTACCACATATTTTACGTGGCTGCACACGGGTCGGTTCAGATCGGGTTAACCTATTAACCGGTAACCGACCAAACAGATTCGAATTGGAAGAATTAATATCCAATTTCGACCGGGTGATGGTTCGAAACCGTTCGTTCATACAATTGGATTGACGGTCGAATTCGGTCGGTTTCACGGGTTAGGCTATATCAATAAAATTAGTTGAGCCAAACCATTAGCAATTTTATTATGAAAATAGACATTTTTCATGATTTTTAATTTATTACCAAGTTAAAATATTAGTAATTTTAAAAATAAGCAATTTTACAATTAAAAATATAATTAGCAAAAAATATTAAATTTGTAATTTTACAATTCTAAAATAAATTCCACCAATTCAATAAATAAATCTGTTGATGAATAAAAAAATATGAATAAAAATAGTAGTTTCAACCTTAAAGAATTATTTGTTAACCAAACAAACAATAAATTCCACACAATAATATGAATAAAAAATAATTAACTAAGAAATTTCATGCACCACTTGCTACCTATTTTAAACCCAATTATATCAAGAAGAAAAATAGTAGTTTCAAACTTTTCACAAACAAGCAAACAATCAAAATTACAAACTTCCAATTAACAAACAAAATAAGTAACTCAAGATCAACTATCAACTTTTTTGATTGGCAACATCATAAAGATAACCTATCAGCTAATCATATTCATAGCCAAAGCATAAAATATATATATATATATATATATATAAAAATAACTATACTTAGCAACTACCAAAATATTTCGTACTTCCAAACTTGCCACTCCAGTTGGTAGCCAAAAAGCTTCAAAAAAATAACCAACCAGAAGTTTGTAATTTTTTTTAATGATTACATTCATCCAACTATAGAACTGAAGCAATATTAATACAAAACATAATAGAATATGAACAGCTTGGATAGGAAGGATGGATAGAAAATACACAAAAATGGTTATCAACAAACAGTCTGCCAAAGCAAAAAGGTATTATCAACAGGTATTATCAATAGATATCAACCACTTGTAAGGAAAAACAATTTGAAAAATAAGTAAACATAAATTAAAGAAGACTTTAGTTTATTTACCAATCTATGCTCCATTGCCATGCTCAACAGTTATGGGACTTAAACTTAAGTTTGAGGATGAACTTGATTTTGGAAAAATCACAAAATAAAACAAGCCAATAATAAAAGTAGATGCTTAAATCAAAACATAAACAAAATTAACAAATTAATTTTATACTCAAAATTACTTGAGACATACTGCTCAAATTCTAAAACATCATCCATTGCCTTGCAAAGAGAGATTGGCATAGTGCTTTGAAGCCAATGCCAAGTACAAACAAGTACCTCAACCATCATAGGAGAAATAGAATTTCGAAAAAGATCAAGAATGCATCCACTGGTACTAAATGCCGACTCCGAAGCCACTGTTGAAACCGGCATTGCCAATACATCATGAGCTACTTCGGACAACACTCGATACTTAGAAGAATTAGCTTTCCACCACCCCAAAATTTCAAAATTTTCATCTCTCACTCCTTCACAACAATCAGCTAAATACTTGTCCACATCAGACTTGCACATAACAGAAAATTCAACATCCAAATAGGTATTAAATTGAGATTCAATCAACAAATGAGGATCATCACAATCATTATCAATCACCATCCTAAATGGTTCATTTGTGTCAGGCACTTCCACAAAATTTGAATCATTTGCAAGGTAATGGTCATACAAACGGGTCACACAATCTTTCACTTGACCAGTCATTGTATTGACCACACTTTCACCAAACAATTGGGAAAAGCAAAACTGGACATACCTCAATTTTTTTTGTAACGCCCTCAAAATAAATACATATAACTCAATCATTCATGATATCCATAGATATAGGAAAATAAAATATATTCATCCATCAGAGTATTCTTTACAAAAAGTATTACATGTTGACAACAAAAGTAAATGCCCTATGGGCTTACAAATTTTTCAAGTCAACACTTGGTTTCAACAAAAAAGAGTTCTAACTCTTAACAGATTAAGCCCTTGGCTTGAATTACATGTAATACAAAAGATAACTACCAAAATAAGCCTTCAGCTTCTAAACCTCCCAAGCTACATCCTTGGAGGCGGCATATCACCTGTACCTGAAAAATGATGTCCCATATAGGGTGAGCCAAAGCCCAGTAGAGATACGCTAAATATAATATGAGAATTAACTAAAACATTAGTATTTGATAAATGTTTAACTCATATAAATCAACGTACATCTCTTCCATAACCAATCCATAGTCACAACCATATTTCAATCCCTTTCCGTTTCATTATCCAGTCCAATTCATAGATATGGTTCATTGTTTATCCGAACAGTTCAAAATGAGATTACAACTCATACTATCAACACTTCAATCATAATCAATTTATAATGAGACTACAACTCATATTATTACCACTTCAATACTTCAATTCAAAATGAGACTACAACTCATATTATTAACACTTCAATACTTCAATTCAAAATGAGACTACAACTCGTATTATTAACACTTCAATTCATCTACATTATGCAAACGTAATTAAGAGCTCGGGACTTTCACCCTAGACACTCCGGCCAACTTAGTTATCAATGGAATCCATCCCCTATCTCTCCCAAACAGGTTTGGGAGTACATCCCCTATCTCCTCCCAAACCATGGAGTACATCCTCTATCTCCTCCCAAACAAGATACATATGCAATGTATTTAAACACTTTATCATATACAATGATCAATCCAGACACATATTCAATGTGTTAATTCAACCATCATATGCAATAACATAATTCAAGTGATTAGTTTCAATTTACCTAATCATCATACAGTGTCTACAACAATCAAGACCATCCTCCACCGATAGCCCAAAACAGTTACTTCTAAATAGATAATAAATCTATCAAATAGATTATTTATTACATTTACCATAGATGAGTGATTCATCAGTCCAACTACATCATTTAATCACATTTTCCTCCCAGTTTCATAATTTCACATTCAGTCCCATTATTTCTACAAATAATCCAATTTATCCCAAATTAGGGCATTATTCCCCTTTTCTCAAATATTGACCCCAAGGTCCAAATCTCACTATTTTATACAAATAAGCCCATTTCATAAACCCACATACACATGGAAATTTAGATAAGGAACCCCTTTTTTCCCACTTTCAATCTCAAACCCTAACCATACCCAAAATCACCATAACCCACCATTTATACAAAATGACTAAAATTTATGTTAAAACTCATAACAAGGAGTAGTTTATCCCTACCTCAAATTTCGGAGCTCAAAGGAGAAGAAGGAACTCAAAGTGCTCCAAATTCAACCTTTTTCGGATCAAAAGATAGCCCACGCAATACTCTAACTTTTTAACCAAGGGAGCAGGGTAGAAACCCCCATAGATCAAGTGTATATGTAGAGAGAAGGAGTGTATAGAGAGAGAGAGAGAGAGAGAGTCGGATCTAGGGTTTGGAGGTAAAAAGAGATCAAAAAGTAAAGAAGAAAGCTGCTGCTACGAACTGGTATAGTCGAGGCTCGCTCGAGTGAAGAAGTGATCGCTCGATCGATCAGACACAAAAGAACCTCGCTTGAGCGCAAAAAGCGTCGCTCGAGCAAACAATGTGATGCTTCAGGTCTGTAACCCAGAAGCACGCTCGAGCGCAGGACTCCTCGCTCGAGCGAAAAAACACAAAACATAGAGCTCGCTCGCTCGAGTGAAGAATACCAACCTTCAAGTCCAATCTAGATGCAGACGCACGTTCGGGCACAAAAGTTCTCGCTCGAGCCATGAGACATACCACCCAAAGCTCGCTCGAGCGAAGGAACTAAAACACAAAGCTTGCTTGAGCGACAAAAGCCTCGCTCGAGCAAAGAAACCAAAATCTGGACAGCAACCATTTGTTTCAAAACACACCCAACCTATTCCAAACTCACCCAACACATTCCAAAACTCAAATGCAAAGAATTAAATGACGGTAATGCGATATAGATAACAACAAACATCCACGAAACCGAGTCCGGAATACACTAAACAATGGAGGGAAAACTGAGATCGCTATATTTTTCGTGGATCAAGCACCACAGCAACATACATCAATAAACTTATTTTATCTCCATTACCCTAATATTGTCAAATTTTGCTTTCATTCCTTTTTCCATTAAAGCCAGCAATTCATCTTCCTTCCCATCTTTTTTACTTAATTGCTCAATTTTTGTTAGAACAACAAACATCTCATCAAAAAAATAATTAGAAGTTACATAAAGGGAGCCCGAAAACCTTATAGTATCATTGTAGAAAAGCCTTAAGAATTTTAAACATGCTCTAGACACAAAATACAACAGTAAATATATTGCATAATATACATAAATAAATGAAACATGCTAATAAATTCCAATTTTATAAACAGTTGGTTAACAAACTATTTTCTAAAAAATGATACATAGAAAAACAAAGAGCATTATGCATTCTAATGTGATAGCATTATTATAGGATCCAAAAATATAAATAAAAGCATGCTTACTTAATGAAAAAACAAAAACAAAAACAAAAATATGAAGCTCGCAATTTTTAAAATAATAGCAAACAAACAGATATTAAAAATAAAATAAAACAAATATTAAAAAAAAAAAAAAAAAAACATACACTTTAACTTTAAGCTTGTAATTTAAAATAATTAAAAAAATTATAAAAAAAAAAACATACACTTCATTCTTACTAAGTATATTTAAGCATTCATTTTTTTTTTCATTTTAGCTTCTTTTAAGAAAAATAAGTTGCTTAAATATCCTTTTTACATGTAGGGATTTTGTTAACTTGAAAAAAAAAAACTAAATAAAATTACAAAATAAATCTAAGGTTTTTGGTGATCAGAAAAAAAAAATAAATAAAAATATAAATAAAAAAAACCATACTGGAACAAATATATTTAGAGCATTCAAAAACATGAATGATCCATTATCTAGTGCATAATATATATCAACTAATCAAACATGATAACAATTTCCATTTTCTAAACAGTTAACACAATGATTTATTGAAAAACTAACAAACATTTTAAGTACCAAAGAATAAAAAAACACACATGAGCATTCAGATTTTTTTTCATTTAGTTTCTTTGAAACAAAAACAATGACTTAAAACAAGGGTTTATGTTAGTCTGCAAAAAAATTAAATATATATATATATATATATATTTTAAATCTAGTGTTTTTGTTAAAAAATATGAAATCCATGTAGGATTTCAGTTATTCAAGAAACAATTAACTATAAACACAATATCGATCAAGGGTTGCAATTAATCAAAAACAATTTAAACAAATAAACTCATACCTAGGGTTTTGGTTAGTAAGAGAGCACCACCACCAGCATCTCTGATTTGAAGGATAGATGAAACACCTCACAAAGTATCAAAGAGAGAGAGAGATTAGGAAGAGATAAAAGTTGAGAATGTGTAAATCAAAGATGTAAAAAGATATTCAGCCAAATGAAACCACGAAATTCAGCCAAATGAAACCGCAGCCGACCGGTTGAATATTCGAAACCATCCGTTTTAATTTGGTTTGGGTCAGTTCGGGTGGGTGGGTCAGATTCCGATTTTTCATGAACACCCCTATGTGGTATATTTTTACAATTCTATTAGTTACATACTTATTATTTCTTATTTTTTCTCTTATGTATTACATAAAGTAATCAATAGAATTAGAAGGGCACATAACTTAGTTGGAATTCTTGAAAGACAATATAATTTCTCCTTCTTTAGCCAGTCTAATTCTACCTCATTGGAGATGGAATTAAAAGAACAAAATTAAAAGTATGAATCATTACTTTCAAAATAATAAAATTTATCATTTTTATATGAAGATAATAGAACAAGTGACTGATACGAATTACTTAAAGGACTATTTTGAAAAGATAGTTAAAAGCCATTTTCTACCTTTTAACCTATTTTGAGTCATATCATCTCTCACATTTTTTATATGTTTTTTTAAAAAAAAAAGTCAAAAAAAAACTAAAAAATCAGCTTTTAACCATATTTTCAAAACAACCTAAAGTAATGCTCCGAGACCGCTAAATAACTTGTAGGGTCCAATTTATGTTTGGTTAGAAAGAAAGAGAAAGAGAAAGAGAAAAAATAAGTGAAATATAAATAAAATATATTTATATTTTATTTAATTTTACATTTTTTTTATAAAAAAAAAATTTAATCTGTTAACCAAGTAGTGTTGTGTAGTTTTGGTGCGAGTCCCTATATGGTATAGAGTTAGGTAGCTAACTGTTAGCACCTTTTACTTGAAAGCTGGATGGTTGGCATTGGCAACACCTTGCACCAATGTCCAACCAAGGCCATGGCATGATGGTTGCATGCCAAGACAGCAAGGTGAAAAGTTGACAAAGTACTAAGGCAACAGCACTCAACCCTTGGCCAAAGTATGGGCAGCAGTTGCACAAATGCAAGGCATTAACATGACCCAAATGTGAGCTGCAACATACTTAAGGGTTCAAAGCAATTAGTATGCAAAACTTGGTCTGGGGACCAAGACAACCAAATTCGTGGCTAACTTGATAAGGCAAACAACATGGTAGTTAACAGCAGTTATGTATGTCTGTTGGCAGCAATTATCTGTGTTGGGCAAAGACAAGGCAAGCCTAGAAATTAGGAACCAAGGCTGGAAAAAAAGCAGGAATTATTAGTAGTTAGTCCCAGAATTGTTCCTAAGTCCCTAGGCAGTTGGGGGTGTCAACTACCATGCCACTTGGCATGCTTCCTTGTAATGCTATTTGTATGATTTTAACTGATTGTAAGCCTATTTAAGGCATAGCCATGGAACTCGAAGATAACTAAGTGTTTTGTATGAGTTTCCATAGGCACTCCTTTGTATTGTTGGTGCAATTAATAAAGGTTCGGAATTTTCCTGTAATCTCTTGCTGCCTACTCTCTTACTTGTTCTAACACTTTGTGTGGGTGTGTATTCATAATTGGCTGAGTCTAAGTGCTGTAACTTAGTGCCATTACAGGCTGAAAATTTGAAACGAAAATTGCCCCTGTAACAATTAGTATCAGAGCACGGTTATGCTTTAATGGTTTCTGGCATGGATGCCTTGAAAGAAAGAGTAACGTGGTTAGAAAATCTCGTGGGTGAACCTGCTGATGAGAACCGCTCGCTGATGAATCAATTGGATGCTGTGGCCTCAGGGTTTCTTGCCCTTGAGACCTCGACAATAGATCGGTTCGAAGACATGCTAATAGCTATGCTTGTCATTTCGAATTCTTGGAAGGACAAGTTTCAAGAAGTTATGGACGAACTAACTGTAGCGACCCTAATTTT
Source organism: Camellia sinensis (assembly GCF_055761805.1). Taxonomy (NCBI): domain Eukaryota; kingdom Viridiplantae; phylum Streptophyta; class Magnoliopsida; order Ericales; family Theaceae; genus Camellia; species Camellia sinensis. Next base: position 218,721,479 of record NC_138961.1, read on the forward strand.
CTTAAGTCATTTATTTATTATTATTATTATTATTATCTTATTTTATTTTTGGCTTTATTAATTGTGTGATCACATGAAAATTTAATGTGATATTTAATGAATTTAATGTGGTGATTAATTAATTTAATTTGTTATTTAATTATATATAATTAATCCAAATATTTATATATTTATATTTGTTATAAAAAAAAAGGAGGTGTTATATATATAGGTATATATATATATATATTATCTTATATTTATATTTATATATATTATAATTATGTTATATTATATAATAGAATATATTATAATAATTGATTAAGTTCTAATAGGATTAGGTTTTAATATAATATAATATGTAACCAATTAGGTTTAGAATTGATAAGGAAACAAAGGCAAAAAAAACAAAAAAACAAAAAAAAAAAAGAGAACAGCCGTAAGAGAGAGAGAGAGAGAGAGAGAGATCAAAGAGAGGTAAGGAAGAGAGACAAGGAAGAGAGACGGTGGGAGAAAGGAAAAAGAGAGGAGAGAAAAGAAAAAAAAAAGATTAGGGTTTTGTTTTGGTGGCTCCATTAGTTCTTCAAATAATTTTTTGATCTCCAAAAAAAATATTGTGAGTACAAAACCCACTTTCCTTGATTTATGTTTAATTTATTGTTTTTATTTTTATTTATTTGATGTTAGTTTGATTTTGTATTTATCTAAAGATGATAGATTTATTTTAATTATTTTGATTAGTGGTGTATGTAAAGTTTAGGGTTTTTATATGATTGATTAATTTTAATTATTTTGTTTAGTTGTGTATGTGAGGTTTAGGGTTTTTAGTTGATTGATTGATTTTGATTATTTTGATTAGTTGTGTATGTCAGATTTAGGGTTTTTACATAGATTTATTTTATGGTTGTAATCACACTTATGATTGTATGAAATTAAAATTAATTAGGAACCCATAGATAAATTCCTTATACTCCACCATGACTTTATGGATTGTTGTTTTATTTAAGTGATAGTGAGAAAGAGTGTATAAAAAAAAAGTGAGGATTATGAGATTTATTTGAATGCCTTAGGCTCGGCATTGTTATGTTTATTCTCATGTGTGAGATGTTGTGTATATATATATTGTTGCCTCGTTCTCATGAGTAGACGAGTGCTTTGATTTGCGCACGTACGTATATGCTAACCATCTAGGGAGTGTGAGTCAAACTCGGAGCGATATCCCTGTGCAAGTTTGGCTTCGGAGCGGTGTTAGGTATACGGGAGGCACATGGGATATATGTGTAGGCCGGAAGGGGAGGGCCGAAGTGGTGGAGTTAAGGAACAAAGAATTTAATTATGAATTTATTAGTATAGTGTGAATGGTACTAATATGTACAAGATAAAAAATATATATATAATATAAAACGATCTTGATAAATTATGAAATTTGAGCAGAAGCATGTATACGTGATTCTAGACAACTTTTTTGTTTTATCTTTTTATTAAAAAGATCGATTAGAACTTATAATCGGATGATCTTGATTTTTGTCGGTTTAATCATTTTAGCAAGGCAGATTTTAGAGGCTGTTTTAACCCACGAAACGAGCTCATTTTTATTGGTTTCACGTAAATTGAAGTAAAACATTATTCTGCACACTTTTCATGTTTTGAAATTTTTCGAAAAAAATCATCTTAGGGAAGTTTTGGTTCGTTTTCAGTTTCAGATTTTTCGATTGAATTCTGTCTAGATTTTTATATCAAGTTGTTCTCTTAACCTGTTCAGTTTTTGTTAAATTCGTTCGCGCTGTCTTATAGGAAATTTGATTCTGTACAACTTTCGTTCTTTGAGTTTTGATTAATTCGAATTATTTAAGTATGAAACGGTGTAATTTTATATTTTTTTTAATAAGTTACTTATGATTAAATTATACTAACTTTATTTGTTTTGCAGGATGGTGGGTCTTACTAACTTTTTATGCAGGGTTGACCCACCATATTTTTTTATTTCTATTTTGTCTATTCTATAATCAATTTATATTTCGTTGTGTACGGACAAGAAACTAAATGCCATCGTATCTCGGGAAACTACACATTCGTCTCGGTACAGTTGGAACTATTTGTCTTGTCCTGTGATAAGAATTAAATGTATTTTTGTCTGTGTCTGGTGGACACGTGGGTGTTAAATCTTGTACTCATACCAGTATACCTGTATACTGACCCGTTTTGTCTCTTGGCAACTCGGGTGCGTTCTGTTTGAGCGCAGCTGAGCTTCCTTTGCAGGATTAGTTGAGGCTACGGTGTTGACGAGAAGTAACTAAAGTTTTTGGGCATATCTCTTAAATTTCTTTTGTTTTTTTTTTTGAAACTTAGGCTTGTTAGTAGTTTATGTATTTATTATTATTATTATTATTATTATTATTATTATTATTTTATGACTTTAGTATTGGAATAATTTGGCATGATTTGTAATCGTACTTTATTTAAGTTGTTTTGACTAGTTGTTGCTACCTTAATGTTGAGGTATTTGTTAGTTATGAATTTATGGTGGATGGTTTGGTTGGCGTTGTTGTTTTTTTGTTTCACCCCTAGGATTTGGATGATGGAATAGTAATTGGGGTTTAGTCCTAATTTAATATTTAATTGTCCAAATTTTGGGGCGTGACACTTACCCTTCTAAAGAAGGCTGTCTGTGGGCATACGAATTCTGGCAAGACTTCTTCGAAAATCAAAGTTCCAGACCCTAAAGCTTTCTATGGAAATCAGAGTGCCAAGGAACTTGAGAATTTTCTGTGGGACATAGAGCCGTACTTTAAGGCTGCTCATGTGCGAGAAGGAGAGAAGGCTACAATCACAAGCATGTACCTTACTGGTGATGCTAAACTTTGGTGGCGTACACGTGTCGGGGATGATGCTCGGCCAGAAATCTCAACATGGGAGACTCTAAAGAAGGAAATGATGGAACAAATCCTTCCTTGCAACACATCTTGGGTTGCGAGAAACGCCTTGAAACGGTTGAAGCATTCCGGATCGGTGAGGGACTATGTAAAAGAATTCAGTTCATTGATGCTAGACATCAAGTACATGTCGGAAGAAGATAAACTTTTCAACTTTATGTCTAGGTTGCAGAATGGGCCCAGTTGGAACTTCGAAGACTCGGTGTCAAAGATTTGCCCTCTGCCATGGTTGAGGCAGATGGGTTACTTGACTACAAGCTAAGTAAGGAGCCAACGTCTGAAACCAACAAAACCAAAAAGAAAGGGAAAGAGAAGACGACAGAGAAAATGTCTGGTTTCAAGAAAGGCAGAGACGGTTCCAAATACAAGCAGAAAAAGGAATCTTCTCGGAACAATGGTGGTGCTTCATCTGTGATGGACCCCATAGAACGAAGGATTGCCCCAAGCGTGAGAAAATTAACGCTATGGTCGCTGAAGATGATAAGGTGGGATCTGACTCAGATGGCCCACTCGAGTCAACCCTTTGCAATTGCTGAATGTAATTCATGCAGAAAAGACCCCCTTATCCGGTTTAATGTACATAAAGGTAGTGATGGACGGTATCGACGTGTTTGCAATGGTGGACACTGGAGCGACCCATAACTTTGTGTCTGAAAGGGTAGTGCAATCCCTAAAATTAAAGATTGTCCAAAATCCAAACAAAATCAAGACTGTGAATTTTGCAAACTAACCGGTGCATGGGATGGCTCGGGATGTGAAGGTAATAGTGGGTAAATGGACTGGACAACTGAATTTGATGGCAGTCCCATTAGATGACTTTGATGTTATTCTTGGGAATGATTTCTTTGTGGCTGCAAAAGTGGCATTGATGCCATATTTGGGTGGGTTGTTGATTTCAGATGAAAATCAACCTTGTTTTGTGTTGAGCTCTACTTGACCAGACAAGAAAAATAGGGCAAAAAAGAACGATGAGATGTTGTCGGCAGTGCAAGTGCTTAACGGACTAAGGAAAGACGAGGAAACATTCCTTGCAGCATTGATTGAAATAAAGCCTGACCTTACTATGAAAGTACCAGATGCAATGGCTAATGTCTTAGCGGAGTTCATTGATGTAATGCCTCCAGAGTTGCCTAAATCTCTCCCTCATCGGCATGCCATTGATCATAAAATCGAATTGGTGCCTGGAGCGAAGCCTCCTGTCAAGGCACCCTACCGAATGTTGCTATTGGAACTTGCTAAATTGAGGAAGCAATTGTCGGAGTTATTGGAAGCCGGTTTAGTCCAACCCTCCAAAGCCTCATACGGTGCCCCAGTGTTATTCCAAAAGAAACAAGACGGATCATTGTGGATGTGCATGGATTATCGGGCCCTAAATAAGGTGGCTATCACAAATAAGTATCATGTCCCTTTGGTGATTGATCTATTCGACCGTCTTAGCAAGGCCACTTTCTTCACAAAGTTGGACATTCGCTCCGGGTATTGGCAAGTTTGGGTTGCGGAAGGAGACGAGGTAAAGACCACTTGTGTAACTAGATATGGTTCTTTTGAATTCTTAGTTATGCCTTTTGGCCTTACTAATGCTCCTGTGACATTCTGTAATTTAATGAATGATGTTTTTAACGATTATGTTGATCGGTTTGTAGTTGTTTACTTAGATGACATTGTAATTTATAGTGAAACACTACAAGACCATTTGACCCATCTCAGAAAGGTATTCTCCCGATTGCGGGAAAATAGACTCTATGCAAAGAAGGAGAAGTGCGAATTTGCTCAAAAAGAAATTAAGTTTCTTGGGCATATTATTTTCCAAGGCCAGGTCAAAATGGATGGAAAGAAGGTGTAGGCTATTATGAAATGGTATCCACCCACTAATGTTGCGGAGTTGCAATCCTTCTTGGGTTTGGCAAATTACTATTGGAAGTTTATTGAGGGATATTGAAAAAAGGCTGCTCCCCTAACTGATTTGTTGAAGAAAGATCACAAATGGCATTGGTCTATTAATTGCCAAGAGGCCTTTGACAAATTGAAAAGTGCAGTGGCCAGTGAACCGGTCTTGCGATTGCCTAGTTTTAAGTTGCCTTTCGAAGTACACACGGATGCCTCAGACAAAGCACTCGGAGGGGTATTGGTGCAAGAAGGACACCCTATGGCCTTTGAAAGCAGAAAATTGAATGTTGCTGAAAAGAATTATTCGGCCTATGAGAATGAGATAACAACAGTAGTACATTGCCTTCTCACCTAGAGGGTTTATGTATTAGGATCTAAGTTTTTGTTTCTTACTGATAATGTGGCTAATGCATTCTTCAAAACTCAGAAAAAGTTGTCTCCAAGGCTAGCTCATTGGCAGAAATTCCTTGAAGAATATGACTTTGAGTGGCAACACAAGCCTGGACGACATAATCTAGTCGCTGATGCCTTAAGCCGGAAGGAGGTAATTGAATATGTGGCTGCTATCTCCAACATTGAATCACAATTGCTAGAAAGGATCAGGGATAGTGCTATAATTGACTCAGAATATCAACAGTTGGTACAGCAAGTAAATGATGGAATTGCTCGTTGGTATTGACTTGAAGATGGTCTTTTCCATGGCAAAGGAGATAGACTATATGTCCCTAGTGTTGGAGGACTGCAAATGGAACTTCTTAGAGAAACGCATGACCCGCAGTGGGCTGGTCATTCGGGACAACAACGCATGATGGCACTTTTGTCGCATTCGTATGTATGGCCAAAAATAGAAGAAGATGTAGAGGCTTATGTCAAAACTTGCATGGTGTGCCAATTGAACAAGACCAAAAGAAAGAAGGCAGCTAGGTTATTGCAACCATTGTCGATCCCTGAGAAGCCTTGGGTTTCCATATCAATGGACTTCATCTCCAAATTTCCTAAAATTAATGGGGTGCGCTCCATCATGGTAATTGTTGACCGTTTTTCTAAGTATGCTGTTTTTAACCCTTCTCCTCATGCTTGTCCCACTAATATTGCTGTTGATTTATTTTATAAGTATGTTGTAAAATACTTTGGCTTGCCTGAGGACATAATTAGCGACAGGGATACTCGGTTTACGGGAAGGTTTTGGACTATGCTCTTTAATTTGTTGGGTTCAGAATTAAAGTTCTCCACAGCAAATCACCCTCAGATGAATAGCCAGACCGAGAGGATGAACAGATTGCTGGAGGAGTATTTAAGACATTATGTGACTGCAAGTCAAAAGAACTGGGTCAAATTGTTGGACAGTGCATAGTTTTCCTACAATCTCCATAGATCATCTGCAACCGAGATGAGTCCGTTTGAATTGACCACAGGGCAGCAGCCCCTTACTCCTCACAAAGTGGCTAAAACTTGCTCTAGTGGTAGATGTCCAGCAGCATACCGCTTTGCAAGGACCAAACAAGAGTTACTGAAGAAAACATAAGACAGTTTGGCTAAAGCAAGCAAAAGAATGAAAAAGTATGCTAACAAAGGGAGGAGACCCTTAGAGTTCAAAATGGGAGACAAAGTGCTACTAAAGCTTACTCCTCAAATTTGGAAGAAGATAAGCAGTAAGGCAGTGCACCGAGGCTTAATTCCAAAATATGATGGCCCCTTTGAAATCTTAAAATGAGTCGGCAATGTTGCATACAGGTTAGTGTTGCCTGATCGGTTGAAAATCCACCCAACTTTCCATGTTAGCTTTTTGAAACCTTTTCATGAGGATCAAACAAAATTGACAAGGAAACAAGCTCAAAAAGCACCTCCGGTGATCAGAAAATAGTTTGACAATGAGGTAGAACGGATTTTTGATCACAAGACCGAGGGTCAAAGCAAAAAGAATCGAAGGACCCATTACTTAGTGAAGTGGAAGGATTCCCTAGAATCTGATGCAAGTTGGGAAAAAGATGTAACATTGTGGCAATTCGAAAACACAAGTCCAACAGTACTTGAAGACCCTACCAACGAGGACGTTGGCTTCTTCTGGTAGGGGTGGTTTGTTAGCACCTTCTACTTGAAGGCGGGATGGTTGGCATTGGCAACACTTTGCACCAATGTCCAACCAAGGCCATGGCAAGATGGTGGCATGCCAAAACAGCAAGGTGAAAAGTTGACAAAGTACTGATATAGCAGCACTCAACTCTTGGTCAAAGTATGGGCAGCAGTTGCACAAATGCAAGGCATTAATATGACCCAAATGTGGGCTGCAGCATACTTGGGGGTTCAAAGCAATTAGTATGCAAAACTTGGTCAGGAGACCAAGACAATCAAATTCATGGCTGACTTGATGAGGCAAACAACATGGCATTTAACGATAGTTATGCATGTCTGTTAGCAGCAGTTATTTGTGTTAGGCAAAGACAAGGCACGCTTGGAAATCAGGAACCAAGCTTGGAAAAAAAGCAGGAGTTATTAGCAATTAGTCCCAGAATTGTTCCTAAATCCCTAGGCAGTTGGGGGTGTCAATTGACATGCCACTTGGCATTCTTCCTTGTAATGTTGGTTGTATGATTGTAACTAATTGTAAGCCTATTTAAGGCATAGCCATGGAACTCGAAGATAACTTAGTGTTTTGTAAGAGTTTCCATAGGCACTCCTTTGTATTGTTGGTGCAATTAATAAAGGTTCAGAATTTTCTTGTAATCTCTTGCTGCCTATTCTCTTACTTGTTCTAACACTTTGTGTGGGTGTGTATTCATAATTGGTTGAGACTAAGTGTTGTAACTTAGTGCCATTACAGGCTGAAAATTTGAAACGAAAATTGCCCCTATAACACTAATTGATAAAGAGGGAGGGAGGGAGGCTCCAATTTACAGGACTCTATTTTCATAATTGTCACAACCTCCAATCTCGGGGCCTGGCCTAGGAGTCATCCCCCATGTGCAGTGCTGATGTTTGTTCATTCCAATAAATAATAATAAAAATTTGTAGCAACCAAAAATATCAAGCACTTAAATTTTGAGTCAATCTGTGCTAATGAAACGGTCCTACTGTAATTTTTAAGAAATTCAACTTTGATATTTGAAGGGACTTGTATTGATGAATCTAGAGCATTTATTGCACCAACCGGCATGAAGGTACATAAATCACGACCATCAGCATGGAATTGGCGCACTATCTCTGTGCACTAGTACCACGCCACTATGTGTCACCATGAAAGGACACATGCAGGAGCTGTGTGTCAGGATTGAATCGTCACCAAGGCCGAACTGGGGCAGATCCGAAGCGACGCAACGCTTGGAGTACAGAGTAATAGCTCCCCCCAAGGGGAACCTTAGCGTGAGCTAGAGGGCAAATGAAGGGGCTAAATATGAAATGAGTCGAATCCAAGCCTTGGGCCGGTCCAATCTATTAGACTCCAGACCTGAGAAGCAGGATAAGCAAATGGGCCAGTCAAATTAGCCCAACTACATCGTCAACAATCCATCCAAATCCTCAAGCAATTGGGCCCAACCTATAGTGGAAAGGTTAGTCCAGCCATGACGCTAGGCTGGGCCAAGCCGCAGGACCTAACCCTTAAACCAAACCCAAAAGGGGCCGAGCCCACACAAAGACATCATACTGGGCCGACCCATCTCTACAAGCAATCTCATAGAAGGCCGAGCTGAGGCACAACAATGCCGAGCCAAAGGAACACACCAGGGAAACGTGGAAACTGTGAGTATATGCGTGTGCAAGTTGCCACCTCAGTTGGTCCCCTACACCTAGAATCACGGAAACAGTTAATCCAAGGAATGTGGTTTGTTATCAACATGACTACAATGAGTATGTGCACCCCTTGACAACTACCAAATGGTCCCCTACCTTGGGCAATGCTAAAAGGAAATTTGGTAGCATCAGAGCTCCATGAAACCATCTTGGGCAACAAACAAGGAGTTCAATATAAACTATACTAACTTCACATTGAAAGTAACTAATCTAAGCTAAACCCTACTCACTGAAACTTAACTCTCTGTACTTAGAGAGCACCTTGCTTCTTCTCCGATTACTCATTCCCACACCGGAGGGGTCATCCGGCCAACCCCGGCCGGGCAGCTCTGACGGTGCTCCTTTTCACAGGGCCTCAATTCCTGGATAGTCCAATCAAGTGCAGAGCTCTGATCCACAATCATCTAGTGCGGTATTTGATACGCACAATATAGATTAATTAAAATAGTAAAATTTATTATTATTTATTGAGTTTTTTGAAATAAATTAATAAATATCAAATAATAAATGATATAAAATAATGTATCATAGTCATCAAATAACCACTCATAATTTATTAAATTATTTACTACATCAAAATTCTTACATCTTAATGATTCGAGCCCATATAAAAATGTCCAAGGGCTTGAGTTTTAAACACTATGTTTCCTTTTGCCTCTTTTGATTAGGGAAGGCAATAGAGGTTAATGTGGTGGGTATTAATTTTTTATCCCCATTTCTCTATAATTATTTTTTTCTATTCCCCATTTCCCATTCTCCATAGGTACTACTCTACCCATCTCCGAATGAGTTTGGATTTTTCCCAATCCAACTTGACCTTTTTTTTTATTTATTTTTTTTAAGGTTCACAACCATTTTTTTTTTTTTACAACCAAAGTTAAATATACATTCAATCTTATTATATTTTATTTGGCTCAACAACAAAATCAAATACACATTAATTAACATTGTTACATTATTCTTGTCAAATTTTATGTATATTTAGAATTTTTTAAATTTATTTAGAAAAATTCTATTCCTACAAAAAAATTCCATCTTCTTTCTTAATTTTTTTAAATTTTATGTATCTCATTCTCTTCTCTATTAATTGATCTTCGATAATCTAAAAGTGAGTTGTTACTCTCGTTTCCATCTTCTTCTTCTTTCTTTCTTTTTTTAAATTTTTATTTGCATTTATAGAATGAATTTTCTTGTTTTAATATCTCCTGTAATTATTTTATTGGATTTCTCTCTGATTTGATAGTAACCTTAGATTGAATTTTTTAATTTTTATCTTAATTAGTGATCACCTTAATTGAAATTTTGTACATTTTTGTCCTCAATTTTCATGTTTTGGTTGTGATTAATTGCACGTTTTTTATCGATAGTCACAATCTTGTCGCCACCAGATTGTCACCATCACAAATCGTCGTTGCTGTAATGAGAGGGTAAGAGAGAGTGAGAATTAGAACTCTAATTGTAAACAGAGTGGTAAAAAAAAAAAAAAACATATGGAGAAATTATTTTTCGATGTTCCTAAAAAAATAAAAATAAAAATAAAAATAATAATAAAAAAACATATCGGGAAATTAGTGGGTACCCATTCCCGTCCCATCCCCAGTGGAGATTTAAATAATATCACTTACCCTACCCGACGGATAAGAAAAAAAGAAAAAACTCATGTATTTGGGTTGGGTTTCCATGGATATCCACAGGGTAGGTTATCCATTGTCATCCCTACTTTTGGTGGCTTTTAATTCCTTTTTGTGTCATATTATTTCTCTATTTTTTTTATATTTTTTTAAAAAAAATCAAAAAAATAACTTTTAACCTACTCTTTAAAACAAGGGAAAATCGGTTTAAGGTCCCTATCCAACTTTTAGTAATGGATTAGGTCCACAATGTGTTCTTTTGTAGCCTAAGGTCCCTCAATGTTATTTTAGAGTGTAAAATACCTGTCTTACCCTTGTTTATAATATACGTTGTTTTCAATTTGGCAGCTAAAGATCATATTGATATTTTGTGGGAGATTACGTGAGGATGAATTTGACGATTCAGATTTTTGTGGAGATTTTCTAGGGTTTTGTAGGTGTTGAAATCCTGTTCGTTGTTTGTAGGTGTTGAAATCCTGTACGAGTTGAAATCATGTTCGTTGTTTGTAGGTGTTGATTGATCGTGTAGGAGTTGAAATCTGGTTCATTGTGTTTGATTTGATTTCATGTGGAGTTGAAATAGATAAGTTTTCAATTTTTGATTTGATTTGATCGTGTAGGTGTTGAATTAGGTTTTTGTTTTTAGTTTTGATCAATGTGAAAGAGACGAACTCAGTGTTGTTCTTTTTGATTTTTGAAGTTAATTTTTCATTATCTATTATTGATGAATTTTCGATGGAGTTGATTTTGATTTTTGGAGTTGCTTTTTCATTCTCTGTCAACATGGTTATGAGTTCCTTTTTGGTGCTCTGTTTTTCTGCGTTTTGTGCTCTGTTTTTTGTTCACTTTGCATTTTTTGTGTAGTGCAGAGAAAATTGCAGGTTTGTTACTATAATTGAACTCAAATCACAGAGAAAATTGTAAACTTGTAGTGCAGTGAAAATCACAGAGAAAATTGTAAGTAGGCAGAGAAATTTACAGACGTAGCAATAGAGCAGTAAATGTTTTGTTTTTTTTTAAATTTTTTTTTGAATTAAGTGTTTTGTGAACATAACAGATTTTCTCTGTGATTTTTTTATGTGCTTGTGTTTAATATATTTTTGTCTCTTGATGTTAATGTGTTTTTGTTTTTGTTATATTGAAAGTGAATATAAGTTCACAAATTTCTCTGGACTTTTCTTTGTAGTCCAGAGAAAATCATATGATTGTATTACAAATGATAAGTATTACAAATTTCTCTGGACTTATATGTTGTGTTTTTATATGTTTGCACTTTTCAAAGTTTTCTGATATGTTTTCTTTGCACTTTTCATTTTTTTTTTTTTTTTGCACTATTCATGTTTCTGGACTTTTCTTTGTAGTATAGAGAAAATCATAGGTTTGTTATTATAATCCAATGAAAATGACAGAGAAAATGTTAAGCTTGTAGTTGAGTGAAAATCACCCTTGAAGTTGGTGTCTTGATCTTGATGCTTATTGGTTCTTCAAGGTAGCAACAGAGAAAATTACAGAGAAAATTACCTTGACAGAGAAAATTACCTTGTAATCCCAGAGAAAATTACAAGGTAGCAATGATTACACAACAGAGAAAATTACAAGGTAGCAACATAAACATGACAGAGAAAATTACACGACAGAGAAATTTTGAGGAAATGGTGCATTGAACAAAATAAATATGCCATAGAAAATTAGACACAAGACATAAACATAAGTTCACAAATTTCTCTGGACTTTTCTTTGTAGTCCAGAGAAAATCATATGATTGTATTACAAATGATAAGTATTACAAATTTCTCTGGACTTATATGTTGTGTTTTTATATGTTTGCACTTTTCAAAGTTTTCTGATATGTTTTCTTTGCACTTTTCATTTTTTTTTTTTTTGCACTATTCATGTTTCTGGACTTTTCTTTGTAGTATAGAGAAAATCATAGGTTTGTTATTATAATCCAATGAAAATGACAGAGAAAATGTTAAGCTTGTAGTTGAGTGAAAATCACCCTTGAAGTTGGTGTCTTGATCTTGATGCTTATTGGTTCTTCAAGGTAGCAACAGAGAAAATTACAGAGAAAATTACCTTGACAGAGAAAATTACCTTGTAATCCCAGAGAAAATTACAAGGTAGCATTGAACAAAATAAATATGCCATAGAAAATTAGACACAAGACATAAACATAATGTGGCCAGAGAAAATTATAAATGCTGCCAAAGAAAATTAGACACACAAGTAAGAAAAGTAATTTGGCCAGAGAAAATTATAAATGCCAGAGAAAATTAGCCACACCAATAGAGTAGTAGCAAGCCAGAGAAATTTACAAAAACAAGAACACAAGAAGCTTCAATAAGAAGCCCCAAATGTACAGAAAGCAGTTCAATTTTGACAGTTGGAAGGAAAGCAACCCATCATCAGTTGGAAGCAAAGAAATTCTGGACTTCCCAGGAATTTCTCTGGATTCAACCCAGAGAAATTTCAAATTTCTCTGGTCCAGAATTTCTCTGGAACGATAAAACTCTGATTTTATCAATTTGTCATTGGTTTTGCTGCTGCTGATTCAATCACAATTTCCTGCACAAACAAATTAATAGTTCTTCTATGAGTTTGTGATAGATTTTCTTTAAACTTAATGGTATGAATTTCTCTGGGTTGAATCCAGAGAAAATTCAAATTTCTCTGGATTACTTTAAGCCTTCCTCTACTGCTGCCTCTTCCTCAAGCTTCTTTTTCCAATATTCTTCAAGTAGGGGTCCAAATATTGCTTTTCCAGAAAAAACTCCAATTCTACTAAACCCAAAAAATCAAAAGACGTTATATTCAACACTCAGAGAAATTTTGAACCTGAAGATGTTATATTCAACACTGGATATATATATATATATATATGTGCTGACATTGTATATATATATATATGTATGTATCATATATATATATATATGTTTGCAACCATAGATAAGATAACCAAGAGTGACTGTTTGATTATGGTTGCAAATGGTCTTAATTGATTAATTATCATATATATACTAGTCAAGACAGTAAGCAACAAATTGTATATATATATATATATATATATGTATGTATCATATATATATACATCTATTAAATTTTTTTGAAAAGAAAAAATAATAATGCATACATGTCGAAGAAGATCTAGAGTCGAGAATCGAAGCTCTGATCAATGACTTGAGACCAATACTCGTAAAGCTCATCTCTGCTGATCTTGTCAACATTCAACTCATTTGAAGATGAACAGACGTAGGGTATTTTGGTCCAAGAAATTGATAAAATGCGTGGGTATTTTGGTTAGGGACCTGAGGCAGTATTACATTTTTTAATGTCCTTTATGCAGAAAATTGTTATTATTAGGGAGCTTAAAAAAAAAACCCCTTAAAACAATACTTAGGCCTCGTTTGCGAATATGCTTTTTTAGTAACTTTTTAATTTTTTGTCTAAAATATGATGTAAAAAAAATTAGTATGTTTAGAATGACTTTTTAATTTTTTATAAAAAGATGTACAAAAAGTAAAGAGAAAAAGGAATCTTTAACTTTTTAATATAAGTTGTTGGCTTTTTAACTTTTTTAACAATTTTTTGACTTTTTACTAAAAAATTACTTGCCAAACGAGGCCTTAATAACAGGTTATATAATTCAAAAAATAAAAATTATGGTGGTGTGAAAATTACAATTCAATAGTGTTTTGATGGAATATTATATGATATTCTGATTTTATATAATAATTTTTATTAAACTATAGCGGAATCAATAATAATAAATAAATAAAAGGTGATCTAAAATATATTGGACTATTTCTCTGCATGTGTGCACCGACAGAGAGGTTAAAGTTGAATTTATTTATTTTTCTAAGAAAAGTTAAAGTCGATTGATATAATCTAGTCATTGTAGGACTGTGATCTTGTATAAGATTTTGGAAAAATTAATTTTTGTTCCTTTTATGTTTTTTTTATGGGGCTTAGGCTTCTCGTGTTCTGTGGACTTACCTAAAATTTACATTCATAATTCGAATCGTTAATATATAAATCTCATAGAATATTTTATTCTTATAAAAAATTATATTGATCGAATATTGATAGCTACTCAATCACATTAAATTTATGTCAACGGTAACTATAATTTTAAAAATAAATTATTAGTACAAATGTGATCTGATCAAGTAGACTATTCATATCCGATCAATGCGATTTTTTTACAAAGATAAAATATTTGATAAATTTTACGTATTAAACAATTTGAATTATCAATGTAAACTCTGTGGTAGACTCGTAGAACAATGGTCACCCACGGATTGTGTTGCTCTGTATATTTCACACTCTCCAGTAAGCCCTGGGAAAAATAATTGGTAAAGACAATGTAATGTAGTACATTGTTTTTAGTTATGGAACTATGGTTCGATTATCAGATTGATTAGAATAAACTGACCAACAATTTGAGAATCAAACCAAGATGGTCCGTTCATGAACAGCTATGTAATCAGATTCTTCACAATGCTCGATTTAGTTTACTAGAATAAAATAAAATGAAAATATCATTCTATCAAAATGTTTATTCTCATCTTTTGACTAAAAAAATAATGGAACCATCATTTGTCATTCCCTTGACCCAAAACTGAACCGTAAACCATGGGTTGTGAGACAGGAAGTTTGGATCCATGGACTGTCTCAAACTCTGCAAAAAACTACAACACAGCATTCATTCTTGCAGTGAAATCATTCTTTATTACACGAAAGTATTGATTGTTTCTGCGAAATACAACATCACAAATCTGTGATTTTCTATTCTAAAAATTATGTATAACAACTTTGACCATATTGAATACAAGCAAACAACTATGAAAGCAGCTGATGCAGCACGATTCAGTTGATATATTGCTTTCGTGAGACTAAATATCACCCGAATGAAAAAAAAATTGCACGGGAAGCATGTGGAAATTTGGTGGAAAGAAAACCAAAATGCACATATCAGCCAGTCCGCTGTAACAGATTGCCTTTCTGTATGTACTCGGAAAGAATATCTGCTTTGTCTTCATATTTCTTGATGTTGAAGGCCCTATTTCACACAACTGTATACATCTTGAACATTCTTGGCTAATGAGGTTTTATTTTTCTCCAAAACGCCTAGGCAAGACCTGTGTGTCTACTGCTCTTGCTTCACGCTTTCTCTTGCTTCTGGAGGTGCGTTTTGATCTGTGTGTTCGAGTTTTTGTAGCATGTTTCTCAATGTTTTCCTCCATGCCAATTGTTTTTACATTAGACAGAAGTTCTGGAGGAGCGTCTGGCCATGGTGTGCGTTTTGCTGGGACAGTAAGCTCCAACGGGGGATCAATGACCCATCTGCATGGAATAAAAGCTAATACTCAAACAATATGCAGAGATAATTTGAGAAGCTTAAGTAATGCAAATATGATGCTGCATATTGTTTCATATTAGTGTCTGAATATTGCTCAGATTAGTCTATAACGACACGCCACATGGCCCACATCTCGTATTAGAACAAAGACTAAAAACTATGGTTCATTGCAGGGGCGGAGCCAAAGAAGGCCCGGGGGGTCACGTGAACCCCCCCCCCCCTCTCTCAATTTTGAACTTTTTTTGTTTTTGTTTTTATTTTGTGGTCATATACAAAATGTATTCTTTTTTTTCTTAACATGTTCTTTGGCTAAGGATTTATTGTATTGTTCATAATAAGTAATTATTTGATACTTTGGAAGTACTATGTGGTATTGTTTATGTAATAGTCTAATCCAATGTAGTGAGAAATCTTATGGATTGAATATAATTAACTCATATTTTCAAGTAGTTGACAAACTACTTAGTGTGATTTGTGATTTCTCATAGTTTGAGCATCACATAGGCAATGTCATATGGTACTCTAAGACTATTTAATAATTTCCATTCAAAACACATCATCTATAAGTAATATCATCTCTTTAATATTTTCTGTCAAATAAAAATTAAATAGATTTTATAATAATTTGTGCTATAAATGATGTGTTTTTATTTTCTAAAATTAGGAATTTTAATCCATAATTTTGTGCTAAAAATACAAACTTACATCACCATCCCGTACCGAACTATTACACACTATTATAGAATTTTGATTTGTTCCTATTAACAATGATTTTTAATTTCTTATGCTTAAATTTAGTTCATAAAATTATTATTATCTTAATGTTGATCGTGATTTCTTTTAAATAAAAAATTATAATTAATAAGTGCTCCCTCTAACTTAATTTCTTGGCTCCGCCACTGGTTCATTGCCTAGTGCTGGTAATAAAGTCATAAAAGATCAATCTACAAAAATGGTTAGGCAAGAGAAGTTGGGCATCCCATCACTGAATGAATGTTAGAGTGAACTTCCAAAAATAATTTTAAATCTACAAATGTGTTTATTGACCAAAACCATACATTATAAATGACTACCCATGGATGAAAAAGGTTCAACATTTTGCGATACCCATACGAGCATGCAAAAGTTAAACAAATTGAACACATCAGATTATCCAAAGAAATGAAAAGCAATCAAGAAACACATGCCATGAAATTGAGGATCTTTCACAATTTCAAAGCAACAAACTGGCAGGCATATCACAGAGCCACAAAGATCTAGTTCTATTCATCAATTGCTGCTCTATTTAAATTCTGCAAAGTTCTGACCCAAATTAAGGCAATTATTTTGGTACAAGTTAAATATGCTAAATATATGCACAATGATGAAAATAATAATAACCACCCTCAATCAAATGGGAAACAAACTATGGTAATCCCTCAAGGTAAACCTTCAAAATTTACTCCCAAGAGATTTTACCAGCAAGGTTAGCTCCACAGCTTCTCTACCTCCTCTAGAACAATTTTTATACCCACATGTCCTACAAATGGGAAGGCACAAGCTGATTGGACAAAATAATTAATGCCAATTTGTTACATTAAATTCCTTGCACTACTCAATCTCGGAGTTTTATGAACTAAAGTTGATAAAATTCATTTAGGACTATAATCATATTCTATGTTATGGTCTCATGTACAGGTGTTGTATGTGAGTATGCATCTAGTTGTTCGATTCATCTAATTCTCATACTCATGGACACGGGACAAGGTATCTTCTTGCAAACACCGAGTGTTGAGACAGATTTGAAATTTACATTAGATAATTGCTTCTTCAAGGGATTCTTTTGTTCATATGCAAAGCAAGTTTTTGAAATTTTGTTTTCTGTGAGTGTATGGGGTGGCTGCACCACCAAGTAATTGGCAAAACAAGATTTTCCAAAAATGCAATTTTTAAATCCTAAACGATGGAATTCAATCAAAAATCAGCTTAGGTCACAGCTTAGCTGTGAGTTTTGTTCATTGGACTATTTCCAACCAATTGAACATAGGTTTTTCAAAGTAAATCCAACAACATTGGCCCAAAGCCTCCTCCATTAGGTGATGAGTATATGTTTGGAGATAATGAGAAGGTAGGTGGAGGCTACAAAAATGGAGGAGGAGAGCAATCTGTTTCCAAAAGGGAGAGGGCACTAAGGAATCTTGGTTCTGAAAAATGAAGTGTGACATAATTGTTAGGAAGACATTAGTACGCAATAGTTGCATGAAGCGGAAACAAGGGTGGGGGAGCATTTAGGCATTTTATATCTATATATATTGTAAGATTTTTTTTTTTGTTGTTGCTCAGTTGCAATGTATATGTTAAATGTCGACATTATATTAATACTTAAATTATTAAACATACTCATGATAAATTTCCATTATAGAAGTAACAATTCATTGCCAATAACATATATAATTACTCCTCTATCTTTATGAAGCCAAATTGAAAGCTCAATAAAAAATAAAAAAATAAAAAAATAAATTTAAAATTCTACCTTTTAATTCCTAAGAGGATGTTGCCATTCCCCCACAATCACCCTGGTTCAACCTCCACCCCTTAATTCCTAAGAGAATAGCAAAATCTATAATAAATATATGTTCATTAAAAGATTGTGTTTAACCTAGGTAAATTATTTTTTTTATTTCTTTAAGGTTCATGTGATTGAGTGGTCCTTCCCAATTGGGACTGTTATTCTAAGTTGTCTAGAACGCGGTTCTGACAAGATTATTTTTCTAAATCGTGGATTTGGAGTTTTGGAGGAGAAACGCCACCCTTAGTAGGAGTTACCTGCAACTAAGGTAGGTAAAGCAGTTGCACGGTTTTGTGCATTAGCTTCACCCCATTACATATTTCAGAAAACTCACATTTATCCACAATTAGGTTGGGATACAATTGTGTACAAATGATACAGCACCTTCAATAATGAGTATGCACTACTACCATAAAGAAAAGATGAGAAATGCAATGCAGATTCCAAATGAGTTTTATTGCTAAGGTAACCAACATCATAATTAACCCCACATATAGGAATCCAGCCATGTCAATTGGATTACGATCATTAAGCAGTAATATTAAAATGGCAAGAGTGATAGCAAATGACTAACCGGGCAGGAAATTGACTATCTGCACGAGCTTCAACACGGAGCCACCATAGCAAGACCTTGCGGCCACAACTGCCCAGAGGCTCGACCACAGAAGGGTCCTTCAGCAGAGCTAATGGGCTCTCAAAATTGTCTCCATTCCCAGTAAATGTGTCTAGATCCTTAACCCACATTGGCTTATCTTCAGCTTCCTTCCAGAGCAACCTTGAATTCAACACAAACCCAGCCCACTCCAGCTTCCTTGGCAACACAATTGCCCTGTCACCAATATAGTTCGCGCTTTTCCCAGCATATGGCAGCGAATTAAAGGTGTGCCAACCAACCAACTTGTCCGATGAGTTACAAGCCGGACCTTGAACTGGCATAGGCAAGTTCTCCGCATCTTCGTTCTTCTGAATTACTGATAACCCTTCATGAGAGTTAGCAGAATGAGCAAGAATCCCAACCGAAACAGCGCCAATCCATTTCACATTTTGAATCTCATCAAAGAACTCCATACTATGCATATTACTATCATCCGCAAACAACACAATTCCATCTAATTTCTCCTCTCTCACAACTCTGCTCCATCAAACACACACTCCAATTAAATTCAATTCTACCAGTATTGCTAATCAAACGCAATAAGTAAATGCAAACAAAGTGAAGAAGAATAGAACCAGTAATTCACCTCAAAGCGCGAAGTCGCATAAGAGCCTCCATCCGATGCCGACCCTCCCACGAAATTGGCATCTTCTGATTGAATCCAATGTGGATGGTCCGAATCCCTGACTTGGCGAGCAACGAAGCGGTCTCGTTGGTGGTTCCACCGGCTTCAACAACGATCCAGATGAGATTATAAGGTACATTCATCAACGAATGCATAACTCCAGTTAGATGAAGAGTCTGGAAAGTTCTTACATAGGTCGGAGTGAGAGCAATCACAGTTCTAGGGTTTTTAACGCCGTACTGAACCCTCTGTTCACTCTGAACCAAGTCAATTATCCGGTGAGCTTTCATCACCTCCACCGCATTGGGATGTGGCCATGGCCGGATTAAGATCCCGTGCCGCCCAACCACCACTCTGCTGCTGCTGGAGACGACGGTTCTGTTGGCCGGAGATTGGGGATTTGGTGGGGTGGTCTGAACAGTTAGGGAATCGGAGAGCTCGGTGGCGGTGCGGAAGGGCAAGGTGGAGTAGAGGTTGGAAGTGGTGGAGGTGGAGAAGAGGAGGAAGAAGATGAGGCGAGAGAATCGGAAGCCAAGGACAAGGCTGATGAGGCAGCAGAGACAGTGGAGGACTAGCCAGAATATAGCCGCCGGAGATTTGATTCCGCCGTCTAGAGACCCGTCCAGCGGCGGTGAGCCTCTGAAGCTGTTGTTCCGGCGGTTGATGTAGCTCTGCTGCAATGCAGACAGCTTCATTTTTCTCTCTCCTCTGCTAGCACCAACACAGAGAGAATGGGTTGATGGTGGAATGTAGACAGATGATGTGGGTATGGAGAGTTATTTGTGAGTCCCTTTGAAGTTTGGACTTTGATTTGGTGTTTGTTGAGAGGGAGAGAGAGAGAGAGAGAGAGAGAGAGGGGAGGTTGGGTGGGGATGCTGGAGCTGAGGGGTGGTGGGTGGGTCTAGGTACTGTTGTTGTGGGTTTATGTATTGTTTAATCGATCAAAAGATTTCTTTGGGTTTACGAATGAATGAAGACCTTGCTTCATTTTTGTCCATCTCATGCTTTTTTTCTTTTCTTTTTTTTTTTTTTTTTTTTAACTATGAAAAATGAGTTGGACCCTCTCTCTTTTTTGATGGGCCAATTAATTTTTTTTTTTTTTTTTCCTTCCCCTTCAATCATCCTCCGTCATGTATGTGTGGGAGAGTGGTGGGAGTGATGATTAACTATAATCCACCATACTATGTACTGTGCGTAGAGAGATAGACACGCCCCTGTAATCTCTCTCGGCTCCATTTATTTCCGAATTCGGACATAAGTCTTGAAGTACTGCTGAAAATCTGCGGCCTGGGTCTTATTTTAGGCTTTCTTTGAGAAGTTGGGTTTTTTTTTTTTTCTTAGTCTGTCTAAAATGTTTGTTTGGTTAATACTTTTTTATTTGTTTAGAGAAAAAATAAAATAATTATAATTTTTATTTTAAATTAGAAATTTGAATATATAACATTTTGTTTGATTAACATTTTAGTGTATTTTATCTTTTTTATAACTAATATAATTAAAAAACCAACCCAATTCACATCTTAAACAAAATCTCGAGTAAGTCTATGTTCGTCCTGGGATATGAGCTTCACGCTTCTTCACCCCGTGTAAGGGAATTATGTTCCATTTTATATTTAATTTTGTCTTCTTAACATTTTATTGTTGAGTCTGATTTTTCTGAAAGACTAATCCATACCACTATCCTGTACAATGGTACATACTATATTCTCATTAATTCAATTCTGTTTATTTACTAAAGTTGAAAAATAAAAATAAATTATGCAAAAATTTAATTTCAACAGACATACTAGACATTTGAAAAAATAAAATAAAATAACATTTATTCTTCAATTCACCAATTCAGACTACTATGGTTAGGGTTTTGGTGGTTGACCCTCAACAACCATAAGCTCCATGTTGATGCTTAGCTAGAACTATCAGGGATTGGGGCAACCTTTGACGATCCAGATCCTCCGAGGGTTGTGCTCAAACCATTGCCCCTCTATGGTTTTTCTGAAGAAAACAAAGAATAAAACCTCCAAATTGGAGAGGATTCATAGAAGGCTTCACTTTTCAAATAGTTGTTATGTTAGTCTTGATAGGGCATCTAGAGGGCTTACTCTATGGTGAGTGGATGAAATTAACCTGGATATTTGTTTTAAGTCTAAACATCTCATGCGGTGCATTGTTGGTAATGTCAACCCAGAAAAGGCGTGGGCTATCTCCTTTGTCTATGTCCCTCATAATCGGTCGCAGCGCAAGGCTTTTTGGAACCTCTTGATTGATCAAGCCAAAGCAATTGTTATTCGTGGTTATGTGTGGGTGATTTCAACCAAGTGGGCTCTATGTGGGAGAAAATTGATGGCTTGGAATGTAGCAAATCTTAGATTGAGGGGTTCTAGTTTATGCTTTCGGAGTGTGCACTAATGGATCTTGGTTTCAAAGGATCTACCTATACATGGACAAATAACCAAATTGAGGAAGCCAACATTCGTGAGAGGTTGGACAAAGCTTTTGCCTCTATGTCGTGCCGTAATAGATTTCCTTTCGCACAAATGTTCCATGAGAACATCATCGGTTCCGATCATTGTCTGCTTATTGTTAACTGTTGTGTCCCCCCTAAGAGAGTGCCTCGAATGTTTAAATTCGAATCTATGTAGGCGTCCAGTCCGACGTGTGGTGAAGTCATCAAGTGGGCTGGGACCTCTCTCAATTCAAGATCCCCTATGTTCCAATTGGCCCACCGTTTGATGCCCTGTCGCAATGCATTATTATCATGGAGCATGAGTGAATTCAGCAACAAAAAAAAAATTGCAGATTGTAAAATCAAATTGGCATATCTCCAAAGCCTTGCTCCCACTCCTCAGAACTGTCGAGACCAACTTTACATCCAATCCCAACCGGAGGAGTATCTGTTAAGAGAGGAGATGTTTATCCATCAGCGGGCTCCTGTTAATTGGCTATCTTATGGAGATAAGAACACGGCCTTTTTTCATGCAACACTCATCCAACGCAGACAGAGAAACCAATTGGTACGCCTCAAAGATGCAAACGGGATGTGGCTAGAGTCGGATGAGCTTATTAATAGCCATTTACACGATTATTTCACTGACATGTTCTTTTCGGTTGGTAATTGTGATATGGAGGAGGCTTTAAGTGTGGTGGACCGTGTTATTACTCCTGCGATGAATTCTCGATTAACTAGGGCAGTGACGGATGATGAAATTAAATCTGCAGTATTCCAATTGGGCTCTATTAAAGCTCCCAGACCAAATGGGTATCCTGGTTTTTTTTACCACCAGTATTGGGATGTGACTGAGGAGGCTATATGTAAGGCGGTCTAGAGCTTCTTTGAGAATGGGTTGCTGTTGAAAAAGTTAAACCAAACTAATTTGGTTTTAATCCCTAAAGTTCATGCTCTGGAGATGCTTTCGCAGTTTAGACCAATCAACTTATGTAACTTCACACTCAAGATCATTACTAAAGTTCTGGCTAACACTTAAAAGAAGTTTTGAGGGCGATTGTTTCTCCAAACCAGTCGGCGTTTGTTCCTGGGCGAATGACCCAAAACAACATTTTGGTGGTCCATGAAGCTTTTCATTATCTTAAATTGCACAAGAGGGGTACCTAGTCGGACATGGCCACTAAACTTGATTTCAACAAAGCCTATGACGGGGTTCAGTGAGATTTTCTGGAAGCGATTTTGCACAGGATGGCCTTTCATGTGATTTGGGTTAATTAGGTGATGCAGTGTGTATCCATGGTTTCGTTTGCAGTGGTTGTGAATGGGGCTGTATGAACAACATTTACACCCTCTAGGGCATTCGGCAAGGATACCCTCTGAGGGTCTCCCCTTATCTATTCCTCCTTGTGGTAGAAGTTTTATCTAAACTCTTTCAAAAGAGCTTGGATGCTAAAAGATTCTCTGGTATCAAAATTCGAGGTTGCCCACTGCCATCACACTTGTTATTTGCAAATGATGTTCTCTTGTTCCTCAAAGCAGATGTGGTTCACTGTCAAGAAATTCTCAAACTTTTAGATGTTTATGGGTGAGCTTCAAGCTAGAAAATTAACTTTGAAAGTCGGGTATCTAGTTCTCTGTTAACACTAGGGTCGAGTGTAGACCGCCTGAACTCCGCTCCGCGCGTGAGGGCGCGAATTGTGTTCATAGCTACTATAGTTCGGACTCCTATCATGGTTCTAAATCTAATCTCACAAAGTACAATGTAAGATTGATAAATCACTAAAGAGTCCAAATCTGGCAAATCGTTTTGGAAAATCAATTTTAATCAAAAAGCACCAAACATGGACTGTTTTACCAGATTACAAAGTCGCCACTTAAATATTTATTTTGAAAAATATAGGAAACCTTAACTCGTGCCAAAGGCCACGTGTCCGTCATCACCAAAGTTGCCTCGGCTCGGGAACTTGGGTACGAGGAGGGAAAGTCATGAAATAAGCACCCTCGCTCGCCCGATCAAAGGATCGGCCTCTACTAATCATGATATGTTGTTTTTGAAAACACATGTGTTCTTATTCCGGTTATTGGCTAACTTACTATGTGATGCGCACAGCATACAAGTATAGACCAAATCACTCAATTTGGAACAAAAACATCTCATGCTTGTTTTTCGAAAATGGTTTGAAGATGCTACTCGCAAGTAGGCTAAAGTGCGGATTTACCACCAAACAAGGTGGGCTTAAAACATGATGATTTGCCACTTTAAGTGGGCTTAAAACTCACATTTTGATGAATTGTTCCAATTCAAGCAATGAAGTCTTCGTCCACAAGCATTCATGCAGTTAGCCTCATGGCAAGCATGTTATCATGGCAGTCACTTACACACATGCAAGGATGCTAAAGCGTAAACACTCATAGTGTACTCCGAGCCAAAACAGAAGCTAGTTAGAAATCATGCATGATCCTAGCTATACAAGATGCCTAATGCAACACATGCAAAATGCAACTAAGTAGGCTCGACTATTCTAAGATGGCATATGAATGCTACAATTTGATACATGTATTCAAATAGGAATTGAAATACAATGCAGCTTGAATGATGCACCGAGCCCGGTGCATGCAAGACAGATGAATAATGCACACATGCAAGCATAAGGATGTTAATTGAAATATGCTCTAGACTACCCATCAAAAGCTGATAAGTAAAAGGGAGAAAGAAATGGGGTTGGAAGACATGCATCACACACACGCACACTTATTACAGCATTTGCCCTCTGACGAAGGGTCCGAATAAATAGGCTAAGCTACGCTAATACTTATTACAAACCAACTAATTAATCAAATTAATTAAGTTACAAAACTAACTAAGTATGAAAAGCATCTAAATTAGATTGCCACAGCTCCGCCTTGAACAATGAAGAATACATGCTCGGTCGCGTCCTCCCGAAAATCCACCGCCTTGCCTCTAAATGCCTCTATTTGCATTCTTTTAGACTTCTGAAAATTGTGCCAACTTCCAGATTGTTTCTTTTGACCCACCTTAGGAATATGCTGAGGGATGGTCGGCCAAGAGGGATGGTCATCGGCCAAAGTTGATGGCCATCAACCACTTTTGATAGCTGATCGGTAGCCTTTGTGGCCGGTCAGCAGCTTTGATGGCCGACTGGCCACTGTTTCCTAAAATTTCTCCTTTTGCTGCAACAGAGCACAAATAGAGGCATAGCAATGTATTTGTAAGGGAATGTGTGTGCAACCACACTCTTTATCATGTCTCAAGCTTAAAGGAGTATAGTGCTCGGCTCTCGAGCCACCAATCATGAATCTCAATGCATGATGGCCAAAGAGGCCACGTTGCACAAGTCAATGTCAATGAATGCACACAAATAACACATAAGGGCCTCCACCTCTATCATGCTTGATCAAGAAGGTCGGCGACCGAGAAATAAGGCATGCTTCATCACTTCAAGTATGAAACGTGCGACATTCCTTGTGTTTGGATTGACGTCTAATTCAAACACAATACAATGCAACACACATGTAAATAACATACTATGCAAATCACATGCTAATCTTGACATGTTAAGGTGGTATGCATAAGACCCTTAACATGCAAACAATGCATGCATGGCATGTTTAGGAGCTAAGGCATCAAGGCAAGTGAAGTGTATCACACATGAAGCATGTACCACAATGCTCAAATGGTCAAGCCAACCCTGGACAGAGGTCATGCATGCCAAAATAGTGGCCAAAACTCAACAAAACTTAGGCACGAAAAGCAAGAAATGCATACTCAACTCATGGCTCGCAAGCAAAGTATGAAGGCACAACTCTTAAACGCAATTAAAGAGTGATATGCACGAGAATATGGCAATACTATATGCTCCGAAATCAAGTGTTTAATGATGCCAAATCACACAAATAACACAAACAAGGCATGTTAGAGGGTCTAGAGCATAAGGCTAGTTAAGAGCATCACACAAGAAGCATGCAATACATAGCGCAACTAACCAAACCAGCTCTGGACAGAGCTCAAACATGCCAAGTTAAGGGCCAAGAACATGCTGAAATGGAACCCAAGAGCTTAGACAAGCATGCATGCAAATTGGCTCATGATTAAGGCATAAAGCATAATGTTCCAAAAGCATTGAAAAAGTGAAGCATGGGAGATTATGACCACATTTCACGCACTGAAATCATATATCAAATGATGCTAAAGCACGCAAACACTCAAGTAAGCCATGCTAGAGGCTATAAAACTCAAAGCTAGTGTGCAAGATTGCACTATGGCTATACAAAGCAAGGCATGCATGACCAAAAACACTTAAAACAGAGCTTAAGCATGGCAAAACCTGAGTAAAAGCTTGTTGAAATGGAGCCCAAAACATGCTAAAATGGTGGTCCAAAGCATGATGCTTATTAAGGCTATAGGGAGGATTGCACTACAAGGGTATGAAACATGCAAGAGGAAATCAAACCGACCTAAAACAGAGCTATATCATGTTATAATAACACCAAAAACAAGTTGAGATGGAGCCTCAAGGAGGTAGAAAAACATGTTAACTTGGTGAGCCATCAACACAAGCAAACAAGAGAAGAGGATGGGGGGCAACCCCCACCCATTCGAGACCTCAAAACATGGTTTTTGTCATTGAAAAATCTCTGAGTTTTAGTGGTAAAAAAGCCCAAAAAATTGGATTTGAAGGTGGTGAGAAGTTGCACAAAAGGCCTCACAAGCCAAGGAACAAAAAGGAAGAACAACCCCCCAGCCAAACAAGGCATAAACCAACACTTTTAGGACTGAAAAATAGAGGAAAAAAAGAGGTTTTTGTAGTTCAACACTACCCCAAAAACAGCCCCAAATTAGTTGAAGAACAACCCCCCAGCCAAACAAGGCACAAACCAACACTTTTAGGACTGAAAAATAGAGGAAAAAAAGAGGTTTTTGTAGTTCAACACTACCCCAAAAACAGCCCCAAATTAGTTGAAGAAGATGGCAAAACAAACAATGTAAAACAAGTTTAAAGGGTAGAGTTTATACCTCTTGAAGCCAAGCACCAAAACAGGCAAAGATCTGAGCTCAAATCACCTTTTGGAGCTCAAACAAAGTCCCAAGTAAGCTTCAAGAAACCTCCTCACAAAGATAGGAAACTTTGATCAAGGATGCATAGGCAAACTAGGCATATTTCTCTACTTCTATGCACAAAAGGGCAAGAGAGAGAGCAAACTAGAGAGAAAGGCTGAAATTTAGCTCTGAAATTTCTAGAGACAGAGGACTTTTTTAGAGAGAGAGGATCCCAAAATTGATTCAATCTTCTTCCCTTGAATATTTGAGATATAGCTTCATATATAGCAAAAAGAGAGCATTTGGTCGAAAATATCTGAGTTAGGACAGCTGGCACAAGCTGGAAACAGCTGGAGGAGAAATATCTTCAAAAATTCTGAGTTTGGGTCACTCTTGGCCGGCCGGCCATCTTTGGGGCCGACCTGCTACTTGTGATGGCCGACCGGCCATCTTCATGGCTGACAGGACATTCTGCTCTGCAGGTCCAACTTCAAACGGGCATAACTCCTTCATATGGACTCCTTTTCAGGTCATTCTTATGTCCAAATTGAAGTCCCAGAAGTAAGATTTTCAATGGTGGCAGCCTTGTATCAAAATTCCAAGTGTGCTAAGAGATATCCCTCTTTTAGTGAAGACTGCTCATTTCTAGCTCAATCGGATTGATGCCTAACTTCAACTAACCATATCTCCTTCATTCGGACTCGGCTTTAGGAGATTCTTGAGTGAAAAATGAAGGCCCGAAAGTATTCTTTCCAACGGTGGTGGCCTCATAGCTAAAATCCAAGTGTGCAAATGGATAGGCCTGATTTACCGAGGGTTGCTCGGCTCTCTCTTAAAGATTCACTTTCCCCAACTGGGTTTCTTCCCTCTTCTCCAATTTTCCTCAACTCCAAACCCCTAAACAAGGTGTTTTGAAAGATTTTTCAAAGATTTCATGTCTCTTTCATTCATTTTCACTTTGTCCTTGCTCGGTTTATCGAAAAGTGCAACATTTGACAAAATGTGAGCCTCTGAACATCGTAGAAACTTCTTTTCAAAAATATTTTGAAAGAGATCAAAAATAGTTTTAGTCCAAAAAAGGGTATGAAGTTGGGATTTGACTCTTTCCTTACCGAATAAATCGAACCCTTGCACTGCACAACTTTCACCACCAAGTAAACCATCAGTAATGCCCAAGTCTTAAGGGCGGTCAAAAATGGGGTGTCTACGTCGGGCTTCAAAGACAAATTTGTGATGTCATGCGCATTGCCCCTGTTAAACTAGATTCAAGATATTTGGGTTTGCTGGCTTGTTGGGGAATATCCAAACGTGAGACCTATCATTTTATTGTCGAGAAGGCGCGCGAAAAACTTTAAGGCTGGAAACTTAAATTATCGTCCCATGCGGGTTGGGAAATTCTTCTTAAATCGATTGCCGAAGCTATTCCCTTCTATACGATGGCTTGCTTTTTTTTCCCTAAGAATTTGTGTGCTGAATTAAATGCTATATTAAGCAACTTTTGGTGGAATTGAGACCCTGTAAGTAAAGGAATTCATTGGGCAGCATGGAAGAATATGACCTTGCCCAAACTCCAAGAAGGAATAGGATTTCGGGATTTTCGATCCTTTAATAAAGCTTTATTGGCCCGTCATGGTTAGCAGCTGTGCAAATATCCCAATTCCTTTTGTCCTCAATTTTGTAAAGGTTGGTACTATCCTCACGCTAATTTTTGGAATGCCAAAAAGGGCCCTCGGGCATCGTGGGATTAGACCAGCATCTTGGAGGGCCGTGAGGTGCTAAACCGGGGGGTCAGGTGGCAGGTCTTCAGTGGGCAATTCATCAAGTTCTGGGATGACAAATGGGTAGCGTCAGCTAAAGACTTCTGCGTAAAATCTCTAAAACCAATGGGCTGCCCTTTAGTAACAGTTAATGATACAATTAATCCCCATACCAAATGCTGGAGGAAAGATATGCTGCAAAATGTGGTTTCTCCGAAGGA
The DNA here is from genome assembly GCF_055761805.1 of Camellia sinensis. NCBI lineage: Eukaryota > Viridiplantae > Streptophyta > Magnoliopsida > Ericales > Theaceae > Camellia > Camellia sinensis. The sequence goes on from NC_138961.1 coordinate 218,750,365, forward strand.
GGTTGATAAAATTTGTTCGATACCAATAGCGGTTGAAGATCAGGATGATCGTTTGATTTGGCATTATAACCCAAAGGGTTCCTACTCAGTTAAGTCCGGATATCATGCGAAAGTTACATATCAGCAGCGCCACAGTGCAGATAGGCCATCCTCTTCGTTTCAGATACCAGATTTATTTTGAAAATTCTTATGGACTCTTCCGATTCCCTCTAAGCTTTGCCATTTCTGATGACGAGCATGCAATAATCTGTTGGCCTCCAACGCTAACCTGTTTCGCCGCCATTGTGCTATAGATGAGGTATGTCCCATATGTCATATAGAACCTGAGACAGTGGAGCATCTTCTTTGTGGCTGTGATTGGACGAGGGTGGTATGGTTTGGAAGCAATTTAAACATCACTCTCAATGCTGGGCCCATTACTTTAGTCAAGCGTTGGACTTGCAATGTGTTTAGAGATATTCAAACCAAGTCTGCTAGAATAGAGTATTTTTGCAAGTTGCTATGGTTGGCTTGGCATATTTGGAAATGTTGCAATGACTTTGTCTTCAACCACCAGCCCCCTAATCCCTGCTCTGTTATTTTCAAAGCTGAGAAGGATTTCTGGGAATATGCGTCGGTGCTGCACCCCATTCAACCTAACTCCAGTCCATGGAGCTCAACGAGAACTTTGGTTAGGGAGTGGACTTGTCACGCCCCACTTTTTATTACTCGAAATCATTACCAAATTCATTACTTTAATTCAAGTTCAGAGATCACATACGGAAATAAACTCAAATGTTCGACTAGTAGAAATGAATACCCATTCTCTCATTCGTATTCAAATTGAATACTACATGAGCATACGAAATAAATTGCCCTTGGGCTTACATCATTAAAGAGTCAAGAATAAGGGTATAACCTTTTTTCATAAATGGCATTCCGCCAAAACAAAAGAGGCCCCGTGGCCAACAAATATGAAGATCTAAAATCTTGTAGCACATCCTGATTATCACCTGAAAAAGATTCAACAACGTGGGATGAGCATATAGTCCAATAGGGATCTCAACATGGTCCTCAACAATAACAACTTACAGATTGCTATGATCATGAATGCTCAATCTCATACTAGAATAGTAATGTGGCAGTTTATACAAAATATACATAAGTATGAACTTTTCTCGAAAACAGCCATTTCATTCAACGCTATAAGCGGTTCATCTTTCTTTCCTTTTCATTACCCCCTTTTCCACAAACTTTCATGACAATAACAGTTCTAGAAAACAATTTCGCCAAGCCCATTACTTTCCTCCCATTTTTTGTATTTACAATAGGTTTGCCCTTTCTAAACATGTTCACAAAAACCCAATTTCTTTCACTCTTTCCAAAATCTCAAAATAGCATTTAGGTTTGTTTCCAACATATTCATATCTATCCATGCATACCTTTAGTAAAAAGGAAAATAATAAATCATCAACAATTGAGGCAACTCGGCCTTTTCAAAACTGTAACCATCGTAACCCATAATATACTCAGATACATTGAGACAGTGATGATAAAACTCTACTCTACTTGCCATAAGCACGGTAAGTTAAGGATACACCATACAACAAATGACTAGCAAAATTCTCCAGACACAAACTGAAAGATAATGGTACCTAGTCCACATTCTCCAGACACAGGCTGGAAGGTAATGGTACCTAGTCCAAGTTCTCCAGGCGCTAGCTGGAAGGCACTGGTACCTCTCATTCTAAGCGCGGTATATAACACCAACCATCTCAATATAACAAAGCACAACCAATAAGTGTAATACATACACAACAATTGAACACAACAATGTCATCCTCCACCGATGACCAAGGACAAAACCTTTAGATGCATGTATTCAGTACACCTATTAAAAGAGACTCAACTCTCAAGCGATCTTAAACCCAACAACGACACAGGTACGATAGTTAAAGATAAACCCCCAAATGTGTGTATTCAACACTTATGATACAATAGTTCAATACTCATATTTATCTTCCAAGACTCACATAGAGTTAACATTTCATCTTCCATTTTCAAGATCAAATTTCACAATTTTCCAAGTCAACATGTTCCACCACTTATTCCAAAAACACTTTTCCCATTTCACAAAACCAAATCCATTCTTTTCATTTTACAAAACCAATTCCATGGATAATAAAGCCATGACCCATCCACGGAACCAATCTATTTCAAACCTGCCCAACACGACCCAAGACTCATATACAAAGAGTAAAGGACGAAAACGGGAATAAGACAACAACACATCCACGGAACCGAGTCCGGAATACAATTAAACAATGAAGGGAAAACCGGGATCGCTATAGGACTCCCCCTCCACAAGGGAGGTTGAAAGCAAATTGCGAAAGCCTGGATGTTCTAGAGCTTCAGTAGCAGTGTTTTTCCTTGATAACAGCGGCTCGCTTGTAGAAGGAGCAGTGAGTTTTAAGGAAGTAAGTTCAATCTTGTAAGGTGAAGCTATGGCAGTTCGCTGGGCTTGTCTCATGGCCCGGTCCCTCAATCTCTCGCAAGTGGAAATTGTTGGAGATAACAAAGCTGTGATCTGTTTGTGTGTCTCAGTGGATGATCCTCCTTGGGATTGTACTCCTATCATCGAAGATATTCGCAGCTTGGCTATCCAATGCAATTTTTCCTTTTTATAGACTCCTTGTGAGGCTAATGGTGCTACTCATTAGGTAACGAGGGGCTTTCTAAATGGAGCTCTCCTTCCCAATTGGGTTTGTAATCTCCCTATTGGTTTGTGTAAGGCTTTAGCCTTGACTTAGTAATACAATTTTCATCGTTCCAAAAATAAAAAAGATGAAGTTAATTTTTTATACAAATAATTTTCACTACAAGTTTTACCAAATCAACGGTCCATGTGTGAGCTGAGTACTTTTTCTGAACAAACGGCAAGCCAGATGCCTAGGTCCATCCATCATGAAGCAAACTGAATCAGGCCCATTAGGTTTGTCAAGAACTCAACACCGAACAGCATGTTCGTCGACCAAGCGATACGCCAGATAAGAGGTGTCGGTAGAAACAACCAACACCTATGCTACGGACTAAAGTAGGCCTAGGTTGTCCATTTGCGAAGATGTAGAGGTGATTTGGGAACCAAGTAAAAAGCTGTGTTTTGCAGCTTGGATGAAAAGTTAGAAGCTAGCTTTTTTGGCATCAAAATCATTTGGAAATGTAGCTAAAAGCTAATTGTGAAATTACAGTTATACCTTCCAGTTGCAAAATGAGCCACGTGTGTGAAACTGTAAATTTCCTAAATTAGGTGAACGTATTTTGATCATTTGATTGTGATGTGACAACATAAATAAATATTAAGCAAAAAAAAGTTTTTTACCAACATCTCAAATGACTTTCTGAAAAAATCAAAAAACTTGGTTAAAAGTCAAAAATCAACTTTTAACAATCTTCTCAAAATATCCCGTAGCAAGAAACTGGATCCTGACATTCACGTAACGATGATAGACAGATTAAATAATGTAAGAAATATCTACACTAAATGACTATATAAAGAAGGTGAGTTAAAGAAGAAAGGTGTATATGCACTATCAATCCATAAAAATTCTCTTAAAAATATCATATTCATTCATTTCTATACTCAAGCTAAACGAGAATTAAGTAAAAGTCTATTTGGCTCGAATGAATACAGAAGAACCACTCCTTATTGTCCGAATTATTATTGCAAGCTCAAAATGGGTCATAAAATGAAATATTGACAAGAATATAGGATACATAGAGGAGTTATTCTCCTAATCTAAACTCTGTTTGTCTTTGCAATTCTTGCCGGTGATGTGTCAACTCAAGCAGACCCTCACTCATATACATAATAATTGACTTTTTAATTGTTATTATTTCTTATAAATAAAACTGTGTTAACAATCATAGAGCAATTATCTATCTATAAAAAACGAAAGTACAAAACAATCATAGAGCAATTATATTAACACCTTCACTTTTAACCTTCCTTCCACTAGTTAAGGGGCAAAAATAAAATAACAATAAAAATGACATTTATGAATCACAATCATTTTGAATGAAACTCATATCACTTCATTTTTTTCCGTCTATCCATATATATATATATATATATATTTGACATTTAATCAATAAAAGATAAATTATAAATATATCTTTTAAAATTTATTTAAAATACAGATCATTCAATGTAGTTTAAAAAATTATAAATATCCCTTGTCAGAGTATTTTATTTAATAGAATTAAGAGAAAGGTCCAAATAGGTAGACTTATAATTCAATAGGTCGACCTATAATTCAATAGATCTTATGATAATTAATGACCTTTTTCATCAAATAATATTTAAAAACATCACCAATTATTAATTTTCAGCGGTAATTTAAAAATTGTCATAAAAAGTATCACTAATTATAAATTTTAGTGACACTTTAAAAAAATCATCACAAAAAAAGTCATTAATTTTCAACTTTCAACGATAGCTTGAAAAATTCGTCACATAAAAATGTCATCAATTATAAGTTTTAGTAAAAATTTATAAAAATCGTGACAAAAAAAAGTCACTAATTGTCATTTTTTAACAACATGCAAAAATTTGTCACAAAAAATTATTTCAATGACGATTTTACAACGACTTATTTTCAATAAGACTTTATAAGAATTAAGTTCAATTATTATGACCTATTGATAATTTATCCTAAAATGAACTAAAAAGTTAAAATTTATAACTGATTTCCTATACAATAATAAAATTTTATGAATTATTAATTGAAATAAAATTTTTATGTCATTAAAAACTGTTAATTGATTTGATTATTTATAAAAATGGCCTTTTATTATGAAATTAAAAGTTTTAAGAAATGAAATATAATTTTTAAAATCATAATAATAATTTATATTTTAATCAAATTTTAAAAAGTGTATTTATAATTTACTCATCAATTAATAAGTTAAAATAATATAATTAAATGTTCAACGTTTTTCTATGAGCTTGAAATCAAAAAAAATTCTCCCGAAGCTACAACCACTTGGTTTACAGTCTATGAAAGAGAGAATAAAAATTCCCCGGATGCAATTAACACCGGGCAAGGATTTTCTAGAATTTTTTTTTTTAAAAAAATTTTTTAGAATGGTGTATTGTGTGGTTGAGATTTAACAACAAATTACATTAATTTTTTAACATTAAATTTTAATCACACAATATATCACTTTAAAAAATTTTAAAAAAAAACACTCTATAGGATGTTTGGTGATTAACACCTACCTGTCTACGTTGTCACCATAATGGGGACGTTGAGTTCTGGTCAACCATCAACAACAAAGCTGAAAAATAGGAAACTTACAAGCTTTCCTATTCAACAGAGGTGGACCGTCGATTTTGTATGATTACATAATGCAAACCACAGTTTTGACCATTCATTCTAGGAGTAGACTTGTAGGTTCATCGCGTATTCCATTTCAATAGAAGAGATGAAAAAAATAATATGCATCTTATTGGATGAATTATATTGAATTTAATAAAAGAATTGTATATATAAATTGAGAAAGAATATCTTATTAAAAGTTTAACTATGAGAAAAAGTATCTTATAAAAATCTAACTATGGTTATTCTTAAATACATTTAAGAAATCAATATCTAATATATCTAGGTGTATATATTATATATACATTAACATTCCTTTCAAACTCAAGGAGGATAAACATCTTGAGTTTAAAAAGAGAAACTAAAACATGAAATAAAATAAAATAAAAGGTAAATAGATTGCAAAGTCTAAATGGGAGCGCAAGAGTGCTTGAGATATATCAGAGACTAGAACTAATACCGGAAGACAGTTTATGGTCATGCCGGACCATTGTAGGAACTGACCGAAACTAATGTCGAGATAGGAACAGTTTACGGTTATGCCGGACCGTTGTAAGTGTTGGAAATGGTTATCAAATTCTAGATAAAGCCAGAATTTTTTCCTAAGTTCGGTCTATTTTTTAGGTGGGCCCCGAGTGTCGATTTACTCGGGTCAAAGTGGTAACGCGTTCTATGCCGCGTTGTGATTCACGTGGTATATTTGGTTGCTCAAAACCATTACCGAGTGAATGGAAAATTGAAGCCAAAGTGTGCTCCATAGAAATGGAGTTTTGGTGGAAATTCCTTAAGGTTGTAAATTGGCTTGTTCCACATTGATTTGGTGGGAAGTTTTGAAAGGGTTTATAAGGCTTAGGGTGAAATACTTGGGATGTGCCCCAAGGGGTACCCAAGTGTTTTAGAGGGAGAGGTTATGGGCGAAATGGGCTAGACCCATTGGATCCAAAAATCATCACACGCGGGCACCCCGCCTCCGCCGTCCGTCCGGGCTGGGGTTGGGCTTCTAATCTTTTTGGGCAAAAAACATTTGAATTTAATTTTATTTTTTATTAAAATAAAATCCACAATTCAAATTAAATTGGTTTGGATTTTTTGTTCATCCAAACAGGGCCTCAAACAGAATTAAACGAATTTGGATTTATTGCTCATCCAAACAGAGCCCTTCCCATTTTCAAACTGAATTAAACTGATTTGGATTTATTACTCATCCAAACAGAGCCCTTCCCGTTTTGCTATCTGTTTGAATTCAAAACCAACAGGTATCATACCTGTTCAATTCAAAACCAAGAGTCACATACATGTTCAATTCAAAACCAGGAGCCACCTTCACATCTATAAATAGGACCACCCTCATTTGATGTATTCCATTCAGAAATTTCGTATTTCACCTCTGCTAATTATATTCTTCATCTTGCTGCATTTTATTTCCAAAAGAAAGAGTGTAAACACTTAGTGTGTTCGTAAGGCAAACAATTAGTAGTGCTGCTATTGTTTGTGGTAGATCATTTCATCCTGGGAGATAGACGTCCAAATTCTGAAAGCACCGTGGAGAGGACGAATCTGTCTTAAGGACACAGTGTTAAACACTGGACTTGATCAGAAAAGTTATTTAAATAAATTAACAAAGTAAGTTGTTTAATTTTATTCTGTTTTTTTATTTGTTTATTTAATCAGATTTTATTTTTTGTTTTTGTAACAAAATAAAATCTGTGGTTTTATTTATTTATTATTATTTCGAGTTTGATTTTTGTAATCAAACAAATTCTCTCCTTTTATTTATTTCTTTTATTCTTGTTGTTGTTTTGTACACAACAGAATTTAATCTATTTAAATACAGTGAAGATTGTCCTACAGTAAGAATTGGCTGAAACTAGTGCCGGGACAGAAGATAGTTTATGATCATGCCGGATCGGTAAAGGAACTGGCCGAAACTGGCAATATATATATATATATATATATATATTATGCCTATATCATGGTGAGCATGGTGATATATTAGTGAACCACCTAAGTCCCAACCATTTCCTTTGGCACACAGTTTAAGTTGCTCCTTGCGTACCATCCAAGCCGCTCTTGGCACACTCAGCTTTCTGTTACTATCATCGTTTAGCATTGTTAACATATTGTACCTATATCATGGTGAACATCACCATATTTACCATGATATAGGTATAATATATTCCTTAACAATTTTCATAATTTATTTTATAAATCTTTTAGTGTATTGTTTGTCAATGACATCCAAAAAATCAAAATAATTAACGTAGGTATAGAATATGAGAGAGGTTAAGGCTGATAATGAGATTCATAATAAAATGCTAGTTAGAACATCAATTGCACAGCGCACCTGTCTAAAAACAACAGTTTAGTGCACCAGAAAACGAGAAAGGCATTTGAAAATGGAAGAGATGTCAACTTTAATTAAAATAATTTTGCAGAAATATGTAATGTACTTCAATAGAACATAGGGAGAAAAAACAAAAAAAAAGTTCTATATGTGACGTACTTGTATAAATCGAGATGGGTCTATGTCATTTACTGGAAAAACTCTAGTCTACAATATATTATTATTAGAAGTTCTAATCTGATCTAAAACTAATTATAGTTTCAGAATCTATGCACATCAGATTCAGGCAAAGGGCCTACTGAAAAAATTCTTTGCTGCTCAACTTATGCCATATGGCATTTTAACGAGTTAAACATAAATTGAATTTAAATATCTTGATTTTTGTAATGAATATAAATTTATTGAGTTTAACAATAAATTATTCAAATTTAATCAGTTTTAAAATGTGTTCAAGATAACAAGTCAATCTTAAATGAATTTTTAACTAACTAAACACGAGTGAAACTTAAGTAACTTAGTTCGTTTTATAATTCTAAAGTGAAAACTGAAATTGGTAATAAAATTTATTGCAAAGTTTTCTTTGTCATAAACTGATGAGGCAAGGAATTTTGGCATTAGTAATAGTTATGGTTTTCAATTAATTGAGATAATAAAGAGAAAAAGAACATTAAGTAGCTGGTGAAATAATCGAACACTATGCGCCACAATGCATTTTAATCATGTTCAATCACTTCCCAAAAGAGGAGATTTATGGTTAAGAAATCTGAAACCACGTATTAGTATGTAGGTAGAGTATGAAAGAGAAAATCGTTTGGTGGTTAGGTTGGTGAGCACTATGGCTTTGCATTGCATCACTTCTCTATTGTTTTTGTTTCCTTCACTGTTAGGCAATCTTTCTGATCATTCTTTTCTTCTTCTGTGATTTTTTTTTTTTTTTTTTTTTTACTCACTACACAAATAAGACAAGTTACTGGGAGATTTAAGAATTTGAAATTAGTCCTACTAGAATAATATGGTAGGAACCACTTAAATGAGTAAATATTTTGTGAGAACTTGTTAATTTGTATAAATCTTACTTTTCATTTTAAAATTTTATTTATCGGCATTGAAAAAAATATATGTACTCTAAAAAGTTTATGAAAATACTGTTTATTGTAGAAAGGTATTTGAAGGGTTAGTGTATAACATGTTCAGTAACTGATTTCTAATATATGGTTTGACTTGGCTTTGAGAATAATTTAATGAGAAATGCTAACCATAAGTTGCAAATAATGTTGATATATGTGTCAATTGTGTGAAATAAAATATATAAATATGTGACATATTTATTAAAATTTAAACTGTTTTGACATTATTTGGCATTAAACAAAGTTGGGACAAAGTTTTCAAGTACCTGAATTGATGATGATTGAGTGTCTGAAATAAAAAGAACAAATGGAGTTAGGAAGTGCAAATCCATCACTATTAACACAGCACCTAACTTAAAAATTATTTAATGCCACAAAAATAACTTCATTTATGTGAATCCCTCCCGAAGCGCATAAAATAGTTGGTAGAATTCTTGTGATATGGCTGCGTCAATATCAGAAGAGCCACTGAATAGTTTCTCGAATTTAACAATTTGTTTTAGTTATTTTACACTTCTTGGTACGTAGAAAATTAACTCTTTGCATTTTTTATGGAGAGTGACCGTTGGATAACAAAAAAACTTAAAGACATACAATGGAGTCGGTTAATGTGTTCTTGTTCTGTCTAAGATGTAGAGCCCAATATGAGCTTTTGAGAAAGAAGCTATCAACTTCTACAAAAGTGGAAAATTTAATTAGGTCAGAAACATTTGATTAAATCGATCAGTATTGTGCTTTTTCATTAAAACATTCGCACTGAATTTTTTAAATATGCGTGTTAAAATGTATTATATGATAAAAAATAATAAAAGTATGACTGAATTGGTTTTGTGTGAGAGAATTGGAACAACATATTCGAGTTAGACATAGCATCAAAACTAAGTCATGTACTAAAATTAAAAATATAAAAAATATAAAAAGAAGCTTAAACAACTTAAACAACTCAAACAAATTCAATGATAGAATTATTCATAGACACACAATGCTTTATTATTTGAATAAGGTTAGGTTCATCAACATTCACCATCTCAATAAGATGCAGACAATCAGCCACACACCTTTCAATTTCCCTTAATGGGCGAACTATTGATGACATTTCATCAAGAAGAAGCGAGATAATGGGCTTTGGGCCAATCAGAGAGCAACTGTCTGTGGATGAAATGAAAATCATCACCACTTTGCATAATTTCCCTATTGACAGATGAAGAAATGGACCCTCTTAGATGAATCCAACTTAATATGGGACTGTTTGTTACGGTTTTTGGAGGTTGATTATAACTTATTTTGATTTGAAAATTTATGTTAGACTGTTTGGTGCAACTTCTGTTTATACACTACAAGAATTAACACTTTTGGCAACAAAAAAATTGGTCGCTAAAAGTCAATTTTTGGTCGGCAAAAGTTATCCGCGACCAATTTTTTTGGTCGCTACTTTGGTCGCCAATTGAGAGTCGGCAAAAGTAATTCGCGACCAAAATTTTGGTTGGTCGGCAAAAGTTGGATTTGCCGACTAAATTTTTGGTCGCTAAATATATCATTATCGCGACTAATTCATTTAGTCGCTAAAACACTTTGGTCGCGAAAAGTGATATTTTCCCGACCAAATATCTTAGTCGCCAATTGACACATTTCGCGACCAAAAAGTTTGGTCGCCAATTATGACATTCCACGACCAAAAAATTTGGTCGCCAATTGTGACATTCCGCCAATCGTGACATTTCACGACCAAAAAGTTTGGTCGCCAAAAGTCAAGGAATCGCCGACTAACAATTTAGTCGCCAAAAGGTAAGGAATTGCCGACCAATGTTTTTAGTCGCAAAAGTGTAAAATTTGCCGACCAATTCTTTAGTCGCCAAATCTCTCTATTTTTTTTTTCCAGAGCATTCAATTTTTGTTTTTAAACATTCAATCCAATATCGAACAAAATTCATTCAACCCAACCACAGTTAAGGAACAATAACATTTAAAACATTAAAAATTGCTCAGTTTTGGTACCACAATTAAGGAACAAAATTCATTCAACATAGCCAAAGAATTTAACTAAGAAGAAAACTTGAGAATTTAACATGTATACAAGAGCAATAGTACGTACAATCTGTGATTTGGCAAAAACAATCACTAAAAATTCAATCTCAAACTACACTTTGCTCTCACCAAATATTAAAAGAACAAAAAAATCAAAGAAAATAACAAGGTATGAGGCTATTACAATCTACAACATACATTCCAACTGGGCCACAGTGGAGCCAGACCAGCTTCCAACTTCCAACAGAGCAGACAGATCATTCCAATGGAGCAACGCTGGAGCCATATTACCTTCACAGACAGAACAAACCAGCTGCCTACCTCAGCGAGATTACCAATCTGCAAAGCCCAGCTTCCACCTTCCAAATATTGGTGACAGATTTACCTGCATCTCAGTCCTAATACCAAGAATAGCCTAAACATATCTGAGCAATTATTACAACACAGCAGAAACCAAGACTGTATTTGAACATATCAGCAATCAGCAGCATAGCAACTCTGTTCAATAGGCAGCAGAGCAGACCTATGCAAACCATGGCTTCAGGGCACCAGATCAACCCAGAATCAACCTCCCTTTTCAGCTCAGATCAATCAGCATAGCAGATCTGCTCAACAGCCTCAGCATACCAGCAGAGACCTCAGGGCACCAGTTCAGCCCAGAAACAGCCCAAAATCTGGTCCAATAATCACAAGAACTTCTACAATAAAGCATAATTTGCAAGACACCTATGCAATGTTCATAACTAGTTAATAGTCACATTTATGGAAAGTCCCGAACACATCATTTCATACATTACTTTAATAATCTTACCAGCAACCCTTAGCAACGAAAAAATAAAAATCAAAGAGCATAATAAAGCACATGCATTTCAAACAGAAGCATGTGTTCACAAAAATACCTAGTATGGATAACAATTGTCCAAATCTGAGCCTATAAAACCAACAAATGACTAATTATCGGCATCCCTAAGGAAAATGTAGATTCCAAAAGAAATGACCACCAATTCAATTTTTAAATAAGTCCATTACAGATCCAGGCAAGACAGAAGAGCCAAGACACTTCAAACAAGGACAATAATAGGCTCCACATCTCCCTTGCCACTGTACAGTGAAAAAGAAAATGATCCACCACATCGCCACTTCCTTGCACAGACAAACACTAATGAGGGAGGAATTTTCATTTTTTAATCAATTTTCAATGGTAAAAATCTTCACATGAACTACCAACCACCTAAAGTAACCTACCTTGAACGGGCTTCAGTGTTCATAACGTGTTTCCAAGGGAAATTCCCCAATTCCCTATCAACTTCTTAGTATCTTTTCTTTTCCTTCTTTTAACTTGTCAAAAAAAATCTTTTTCTCTCACTTTTTTGGGGGAGTTGTACAGCATCGTAGACATATGGCAGATTATAGTAGAAGTATAGTTTTTGTTTTTGTTTTTTGTTTTGTTTGGTTTTGTTTTGTATGCGCCATGTGTACTGGAGTGTGCCACCACTTTTGGGGGTATTTAAGAAAATTATTTTACAAATAAAATAAAATAAAAAATTGTTCCCACCATAAACACTATATAGACACAAGACATGGTTCCCACCACAATTGATCCTGCTTGTCATTGATTACTCAAAAGAGGAACCCACTTATTGAGTCTCTGATCTTCAGTTTGCAATTCACATAGATAAAACTACAGAAAGTAAAATGCTTACATTGTTAGACCTTCAACTTGAAAAGCCAAGTCTGTAAGCATGTAACAATGACATGCAAAGAGGTTGACACACTGCCACTAAGTTTTTAGGTATTATTGCACCACCACGACAGTTTAGATCTTATAACAGACCAGGAAATTCTTGTTGAAGGACCTGAGTCATTATATTGATTTCCAATTCTGCTGTGCTAAGTGATCTTGTCACTTCAAATATTGATGAAGGAATTTACTGCTTTATCAATTTATTTTATTTTGTGATGAAAGATACAAACTCACATTCAAAGTCCACTATTTGATGAACCACAAACCAAATTTTTTAAACATTTCTGTATATTGCAATTTTCTCAAACTATGATTCATATTCAATTTTCTCAGATCATTCCCACGGCTACCTATATTTCAATTGATCTTAATGATGTTCAGATAAAGAAAGCACAATCACAAAAGATAAGTAATTGACTAAACCCGATACCTCCACATGCAAAGGCATGTATATCACCTGGGCACTCTGATTCTGATTACACTACGCAATACTCGAATGGTTGGGTACCATATATATAGGTAAATTGTATAATTTTATATTTTTTTGAATCCATAATTAAATATAATATGAGTCATATGTAAATATTTTATCAGTTATCATTAAAATAATATCATAATTAAAGAAAAATTAGTCACAATTAAAGAAAAAATAATATAAATAAAGTGCATATAATACACCCTTTTAAGGGTGTCTATATTAGAATTTTCCCACCCACAACAAATTCATCAATAAAAACTAAAATATACGGGAAGACTATAGTACTGTTTGCTACATGCCATGGAGAAAAATTATTTATTAAATTAAAATATGTGAAGAAACTGTAAATTTACTTTTCCTCTGTCCCTCTCTCTTTCTCTCTCAATATTGTCTTGTTTCCACCAACAACAAACCAACTAAAAAGCATTAAATTTTTTCCATACACTAAATAGAAGAGGCAATTCCCACAGAAAGCACTCGAGCAAATATAAAGATCAAAGTTCTATGGAGAGGATTCAACATATTTATTCCAAACCAAACCAAACCAATTCGGCATATTTATGGCAAAAGAAAAAAGTAACTTAAAATATATAGCAAATTTAGCACAGGGTCTTGCTTACCTATGTGATCCAGCTGGAATGTTTGAGATAGAAAACTTATCTATGCTGCTGTAAGTTAAATTAGAATGCTCCAAAGATCCATTGGTATAATTAACTGGCACCAAGACTGTGAAAGCAAGGAATGCAATAGGTACAAAAAATTTAAGTCTGCATTGGGAAAAAAGGAAACATGATCAGTCTAGAAAAGTAGAAAGAAACTAGCATTCTCAAACTCATGATGAACATAAGGTTAGACTATTTATTTATTATAAAGCTAAACAGTACCTGATGCAAGAAATATATATATATATATATTGGGATAAAAAAATACCTGATGCACGAAACTTTAAAAAGGGAAATGATCATGCAAAAGTATAAGATGCACTACACTACTCTGCATTGACATTCTCATGCCCAAATCACAATGTGTTTCTCACTTTTGATCAACTTTCAAGATTTTGATGAATTTCCTAACAATCTAAAAGTTGATATATTTTAACTTGTTTATAAAGTTTATATCTAAAAGTTTATAACATATATTTATATTTGTGTAAATCATAAATATTAAAGTAACTCAAAAATTCCAATGTAACTGCAATGAATGTAAGTCAAAAAATATTATAGGAACTAAAGGAAGACATTGGCCATATAAATGACAAAAGAATGCAGCATATATAATACAAAATCATTCAAATCAACCTATGTGTTCCAATCACATATAGATTCTTCTACTCGTTCTACAGTCAATTTTTTGTTGTACTTATTTGAATTCAAAATTTTTAATTCTGAACAAATTAATAATAATAATAAATTCAACAAATTAATTCAAGAAAGTATATAATTATTTTTTTATACTAATGGAGTTCCTGTAGGATTTTCTAGTTTTAGATTCCATAAATTAATTTTTTTTATACAATCACAACTACAGGACCCTAATTTTCGTAATAGAACCCAATTTCTTTAGATTCAACAAATTTATAATAATAAAAATAAATTAAAAAATTGTGTTCAACCCAAGAACCTAATTTCACATTTAGGTTTTAATTTTTCCAATTAGATTCAAATATTTTCCCCAACTCGCATTCAAGAAATTTAAAAACAAAAAAAATAATAATAATAATAATTTCACAACCCAAAACACAATTCTAATTTTTGATTTGCTCAATCAAAACCCTAATTTTTCAATGAGAGAGAGAGACCTGAAACAGAGTGGTAGCATAAATAATGTAGTTCCTCATCCTCTCCTGAGTGGTTATACAAATCTCATTCTCGTTAATCGACGTCTCTGGCCTCGGTTTCTCTACCCTCTGATACCGATCCATCTAAACACAAAAAACCCAAAATCAAAAACAATTTTTTCTCCAAAAAATCAAAAACCCAACAAGAAAACAGCAAAAGGGTACACAAAAATTAGATCTGAAGAAGGGAATAGGAAGAGGGGTAGCCGTGGTGAGTGTTGAGCGAGTTTGGAATGGGTAAAAGGCAATAGAAGTCTCTGAAAACCCGCTCTTGTCTTTTGCTAGTCTCCATGGCAGCTTTGGATCGATGAATTTGGTGAGAGAAGAGCCATGGCCGTTGTGGATTGTAGAGAGAGAAATTGGAGGAGAGAGAGTGAAATTGGTGAGAATATGATTTAGGGTTTGAAATGGAAGAGTGTGGTGGAGGACTAGAGAGTAGTAGTAACTTCTGCAGATTGGAGATCACTTTTAAGTTGAGGAGTTTTTAGCATCCGTGCATATAGAGAGAGAGAGAGAGAGAGAGAGAGAGAGAGAGCTATGCCCAATTGAAAAGTATTTCATTTTATCATTTGGCGCCAGAATATTTCATTTTGGCGCCTATTTTTATTCTGGTCGTATTATTCACGGTAGAAATTGCGTATCGGAAAAAGTTAAGGGTATGTTTGATAACGTTTACGTTTTTAATTTATGTTTATAAAAATTTTATAAATTAGATTTTGTTTATTTTTAAAAAAACATAAACTACAAACGCATTTGGTAATTGACAAAATGTTTAAAAAATTTTAAAAATATAAAAAAGAGTGAGAAATAGCAAGTGCTGGCAAGTGGCGAAGGAAGACAGTGGTGAAAAGTGGTGACGGTGGGTGGTGGGTAGCTGGTGGTGGCGGGTGGGTGGGTGGTGGTGGTGGCAGACGGGTGGTGGTGGGTGGTGGCGCGTGGGTGGTGGTGGCGGGTAGGTGGCGCGTGGTGGTGGCGGGTGGTGGGTGGTAGCGAGTGGGTGGTGGTAGTGGTGGTAGTGGTGGCAGGTGGTAGTGGTGGCGGGTGGTAATGGCAGATGGGTGGTGGATGGCGGATAGTGGTGGGTGAATGGTGGGTGGGGATGGTGGGTGAGTGGGTGGGTGACGGTGGCGGGTGATGGGTGGTAGTGGCAGGTGGGTGGCGGATGGCGGATAGTGGTGTGTGGATGGTGGGTGGTGATGGTGATGGTGGGTGGGTGGGTGACGGTGGCGGGTGGTGGGTGGTAGCGAGTTGGCGGTGGTGGTGGTGGTGGCGGGTAGTGGGTAGTGGGTGGCAGATGGCGAATGGCGAGTGGGTGACGGTGGTGGGTGGTAGCGAGTGGGTGGTGGTGGTGGTGGTGGCGGGTGGTGATGGCAGGTAGGTGGCGGATGGCGGGTGGTGGTGGGTGGTGGCGGGTGGTGGTGGTGGTGGTGGGTGGGTGGGTGACGGTGGCGGGTGGTAAGTAGTAGCGAGTGTATGGTGGTGGTGGTGGTAGGTGGGTGATGGGTGATGGTGGTGGTAGTGGTGGTGGTGGGTGTCTGGTGGTAGTGGCATGTGGGTGGTGAGTGGTGGTGGCAAGTAGGTGGCAGGTGGTGGTGGTGGTGGCGAGCGATGGATGGTAGTGGCGGGTAGTGGGTGGTGGCGGGTGGATGGCAGGTGGGTGGTGGTTGTGGCGGCGGCGGCGGCGAGAGATAGGTGGTGGCGGTGAGTGGGTGGCAGGTGGGTAGTGGCTGGTGGGTGGTGGTGGCAGGTGGTGGTGGGTGGTGGTGGTGGCGGAAGACGGTGGGGGAAAATGGTGGCGGGTGGTGGCTAGTGTTAGGTGGTAAAAAAAAAAAACTCAAAACGGAAACACATTTTTTGTGTTTTCAGTTTTTGGCTAAATTTATAAACTGAGACCACTGATTTACAAATCAAAAATTTTACTAAACAAGTTTTTATTTGAGTTTTTTAAATTTTTGTAAATATAAGCAGAAAACTGAAAACGTAAGTGTTACCAAACGACACCTAAATATTTTTAACAGTTAGCATATGTGCATCGTGAAATGTGTTTTTTTTAATGATTAACGTTTTGTGTGTCATAAAAAGTATAATATTTTTAACGGCCGACTTTTTGTACACCGTGAAATGTTTAATATTTTTAACGGTTGGTGTACGCGTGTCGTGTATAGTTGATGTATTAACGGCATGTTATATACACGTCGTAGAAAGTTTTATTATTTACGGCTAACATTGCAAGCCGTAAAAAAATCTTCATTATTAGCATTAACGGCCTACGCAATGGGCACGTCGTGGTTGGGAAATTATTTACGACATACAAAAAAAATAAGTCGTAAAAGTGAGAAACCACGGCTTGCATTTACTGTTTGTCGTTAATGTGGAGCCGTAAAAACTCAATTTTGTTATAGTGTATATATATATATATATATATATAAATAAATATAATCACATTTAATTAAAAAAATAAATATAATCACATTTACTTAAAAATATATATATAATCACACTTAGAAAGTGTGATTAAAAAATATATATATAATATTTAATTAAAAAGTGACATAAAAATAAATATTATCACACTTAATGATTAAAATATTATTTTATTTTATTTTATCACATTTCTAATAAAAGTGAGATACCTTCATTTATAAAACTATGATCTTTAAATGTTTTTGTAATAATGAGGTTTTTTTTTTTTTTTTAATTCGAAGAGAAGTCTGAAAGTTTAGGGATGAACGAGACAAAGGAAGGGGGGGAGAGGGAGCGAAGGTAATTATGGATTAAGTTTTTGCGACGAGTTTAAGGACCATCATTAATGAGCAAAATAAAATCTTTTTTGACGGATTAACAAAAGGCGCTGCAAAAAAAAAAAAAAAAGATAGGTCATGTACCGTTGTGTATAATATTACTTTTTGTCACAGCCTTAGATTTTCGGTCTCTAATAATGGTATTTAGTTGATGCCTTTTTTGCTACAGCCAAATGTCGTCGCAAAAAAATTAATTTCGCGATAATTTTTTTTGCCATCACAAAATCATGTTGACGATTTTCAAACCGTTGCAAAAAGTTCCGTGTCTAAAGCCTCCTTTTCTAGTAGTGAGTCGTCTCTATCATTCATGGGTAGAATAGAGGCGCGGATTTGGAAATTGTATATTTTATATAAAAATCAAATTGAAATATTTTATATAATTACACTTATTTAAAAAGTGTGATTAAAAAGTAGTAATGTATATATAATCACACTTTAATTAAAATGTGTGATTAAAAAATATATATAATCACACTTATTTAAAAAGTGTGATTAAAAAGTAGTAATGTATATATAATCACACTTTAATTAAAATGTGTGATTAAAAAATATATATATATAATCACACTTATTTAAAAAGTGTGATTAAAAAGTAATAGTGTATATATAATCACACTTTAATTAAAATGTGTGATTAAAAAATATAAATAATCACACTTATTTAAAAAGTATGATTAAAAAGTAGTAATGTATATATAATCACACTTTAATTAAAATGTGTGATTAAAAAATATATATATATAATCACACTTATTTAAAAAGTGTGATTAAAAAGTAGTAGTGTATATATAATCACACTTTAATTAGAAGGTGTGATTAAAAAATATATAAATAATCACACTTTAATTAGAATGTGTGGTTAAAAAATATATATATAATCACATTTATTTTAAAAGTGTGATTAAAAAGTAGTAGTATATATATAATCACATTTTAATTAGAAGGTGTGATTAAAAAATATATAAATAATCACACTTTAATTAGAATGTGTGATTAAAAAATATATATATAATCACACTTGTTTAAAAAGTGTGATTAAAAAGTAGTAGTGTATATATAACCACACTTTAATTAGAAGGTGTGATTAAAAATATATATATATATATATAATCACACTTAATTGAAAAGTGACATAAAAAATAAATATTATCACACTCACACTTCCAATAAAAGTGAGATCTTTTTTTTTTTGTCAAAGTGTGATCTTTAACTATTTTTGTAGTAGTGACGTGGAAGACCGATGGTGACTGTGAACGGCGAATCAACGATGGTGAGTCTGAGAGAGAGAGAGACAGAGACAGAGACAGAGAGAGCAAGATATTGAACTTGTTTGGGTCTATCTACATATTGATAGAAAATAAATTGGGCAGTAATGTAAAAGTGTATTCCCACCAAAAAAATGAATCTGTGTTTTTGAAATTGTTTAATTTTATTGCCGACAAAATGTTTTTTGGTCACTAAAAATAAGTATTTTGCCGACCACATTTTTGGTCGGCAAAGATCAAAAGTAAAAAAAATTCATTAATATTTGGCGACAAAAATATTAGTCGCAGAAAAGGTATCTTCGACAACAAATCTTTGTAGTCGCCAAATCTCAATCAACGGCGACTAAAATATTAGTCGCTAAATGTATTAATTTGGCGACTGATTTTTTTAGTTACTGAAAATAAGTTTTTAGCAACCAAATTTTTGGTTGCCAAAGAAAAAAATAATTTTTGGCGACCAAAAGATCATATTAGTCGCAAAAAAAGTACCTTCGCCGACAAATATTTTTAGTCGCCAAATCTTAATCAACAGCGACTAAAATATTAGTCGCTAAAAGTACTAATTTGGCGACTAATTTTTTTTGGTTGCTGATTTGGTCGCCAAAAAAAATGTGACCTTCCGCGACAAATTTGGTCCCCAAAAAAAATGTGACCTTCCGCGACCAAATTTGTAGTTGGTCGGGAAAAGCATACCACTTTCTGCAACCAACTCATTTTTTGGTCGCCAAAATATAACCTTTAGCAACCAATAATATTTGGTCGCCAAAAATAAAGATCAATCGCGACTAATTAATATTTGGTCGCCAAATGTCATTTTTTGCGACCAAAATTTTTTTGGTCGGCAAAAGTGGTCACAAAATGTGTAAATTATTGTAGTGATAGTTTATTAGGCAAAAATAACTTAAATAAATTGAAAAAAACTGATTATTTGAAAACTGAGGTAGAGATGTTTTTACCTTTTGCTTTCTGATTATCAACTTTTAACTTAAAAAAAATTTCACCAAACAAGGCCTATGTTACATAGCATGAATCTAATTTTTGAAAAAATTTCAAAAATTAGTTTCGTTAAAAAAAAATAATAGTCACTGTTTTCATATGATTTTTTTATTATTATTATTATTATTTGGGTCAAAAATAATTTTTAAATATATATTTTTGAGTTTTTATTTTTATCAAACTAGTTTCTAATTTTTGAAGAAGAAAAAAAGTCTGAAAACTCAACCAAAATATCTTTAAAAAATCAATTTTTTTTTTTTTGAGTTTTTGAAAAAAAAATTGTACAAAAATAAAAACAATTGTTTGGTTCCAATTTTTTTATTTTTCATGTTTTTTATTTTTAGCGAATTTTTTTAATATTTCAAGTATAGTTTTTACATTTTAGATACACTTAATATAAATACAATTGAAAAGTATAATATTTATGATTTTTTTTTAAAAAAATTCACTAAATACTAAAAATATAAAAATTCAATACATTTTTATGTTCTGGTGTATCTACATCTACCATAGAGATCTGATTGGGGGAGTTAGTCCAGAGTGTTTTCTTTCAAAACCATTTGGTGAAGTTTGTTCATGGTTGTTTCAAAACCAACTATTCATGGCTTAACAACTTAAACAATTGATGGGTAACTAACTTAACAACATTTGGATTTGTTATAAGAAATCACTTCCTTTCTGTCATCTAAGGATTAAAGGCTTCATCAAAGCATGCCTTCTTTCAAATTCATAAATCAGTTGATAATTCTTAGATTTCAAGTAAACCTATATCATATGTAGCTAGGCTTCTACCAAACAATCATGTTGTCTATCATTTCCTCATCTTCTCTAACCAAACAAAAACAACAACTAAAATAAGTCAAAAAGTATGTTTGCATCTTTTGATTTAGTCAACCAATCAATTAGGTTAGGTGATCAATGGTCCAACCATTCATGTATGGTGTTTTTGAAAATTGAGATAACATATGGGCCAAGCCTAATGTGTTTTACCGTAAATATTATTGAATCCCTACTTGCATGAGGACAGCTTTTGACTAGATGGGAAAGCACATGGATGTGTGTGCTCCCACATGATTGTGTCTCGTGTCATTTGTCAACACTCAAGAAGGAAAATATTGGAGATAAGTAAGAACTTAATTGGTGAATTGAACAATAATGCAACAAAATCTTGTAATTTCACATTGGTGGAGCAAAATGTTAGGTGAATTAGACTTTTTAGCCTTGCATTGAATATTATTTTTTTATTTTTTATTTATAATAATAAAATTTTATTACACTTTTAATCAAGTTACAATATGATCATTCTATTAATCTGGTGTTAAATTTGTTAATGAAAATTGTCATGTGATTCTCATATGATGTATTTTTTTTTTTGGTGAAATGATTTCTTCCACATTCTTCTTTATCTTCGATTGGTGGTGGAGAGTTTAGAAAATATAATAGAGAGAGAAAATTAGTAAAAAAAAAAATTTAAAAATAATAATAATAAAAAGGAAAAGAAATTACAATCAAACAGTTGTATAATCACTTTTGACAACTAACAACATTTTTCGATTACACCATTCAAACACTAATGACATTAAACATAATCAATTCTGGAGAATCAATTACATGTTGAAGTATGAGTTGCTCTGAAGGGAGCCCTCATGAATGGACTAATTAGAGACCAAAAAGCCACAGGCCTTATTATTAGTCACCCATTATGAATTTTGGACTATTTTTTTATTTTATTTTTTTTGCTGTGGAATTTTGGACTAATTAGAGACTAATAATATTAATTATATTTTTATGTTTATACTTATTATTTTATTCGTCAATATAATAATAGTGTAATGGGTATCATCACACTACTAACATATATTTTTAATATAGTATTGATAATTAAATTGACACATCAAATAATAAGATAAAATATAAAAATAAATGTTCATCATAATATTACTTATTAGAAATCAAAATATTACACACCTCACATTGCCTAATGTTGGGGACAAAACAATGGAATTTTTGCTTTCAATAATGCAATATTTATATCACATTTCCAATATAATTTTATGTAACACAATCACAATTATTAATTAATGATTTATTAATTTTTAATTAAAAAAAATAGGGAGTCAAAAAAATGTCGTGACCGTGAGGTACCTTCTCTCTCCGTGGGTCCCATGATGCAAGGAATTGAATAGGCCACGGGAGTTGAGACGTCGCGGTTTCTCCAGCTTTCCTTATTTGACTTTATGCCTCCTTTGTCGGGGCCTCCAAATGTTGGCAAGTGATTTTTTTAGTTAAAAAATTAAGAAGTTAAAAAAATATTAAAAAAATTAAAAAGTTAATAATTTATATAAAAAAATTTAAAAAAAAAATTTCTCTTTACTTTTTGTATATTTTTTTGTAAAAAATTAAAAAATCATCTCAAACATAACTATTTTTTTTAGCTCATGTTTTAGCCAAATAATCAAAAAGTTACTAAATTAGCTTATTCATAAACGAGGCCTAAATTTCAAGAGTAATTAGCACATATTTTAGCCAAATAATCAAAAAGTTACTAAATTAGCTTATTCATAAACGAGGCCTAAATTTCAAGAGTAATGTTACATACCTACATTTATAATTTATAAATTTATTCATAATAAATATAGCAACAAGGTAAAATCTTATATTATATAATATATATATATATATATAATAAATATTATATTATTGTGGATACAATTGTAAGATTTTTTTGTGAATCTTAAACATTTTTTATTTCTCAATTAGCTTACCGAATTTAAATACATTGTATTTTCAAAATGAACACTAATATTATATATACATATGTATATTTTCAAAATAAATATGAATTTTAATACTAGCCGTAGTTAAGGAATAAGATTTTGAATAATGTAAGCACTTTGAGTATATTAATGTCATTATTAATAATATAGATAAATTATAAAATATCGATAATATATTTATTTGAAAATGTGGATAGACCGACGAATATACTAAAAATATAACAAATATTTTAACGTAATGATATTCATAGTTGGGATTTTTCTCTCATAAATCTCACAATTAGAAGTTGTATTTTATTTGGTCCTATTCATAATTTATAATTTAATTTAGATTCACAGTATTCAAAAGGATCAAAAAATCCTCTTTCAATTTATCTCCAAAAATTTGACAAATGGAATCTCAATTTAATTTGTCATTTGATTTTATATATATTATCAAAATCTATATTTTTGAAAAAAAAAATTAACCATAGTTAGATAATAATGTGAATCTCTTTAGTGTGAATTTTCTAAGAAATGTGATAAATATAAATGCGAATATTCATACTTTTAGTAAATAAATATTGTTAATTTTTAAAAAGTGTAAAAATTATTGTGAATATTCACAATTTTCAAAAAAATATATATATTTTTCTTATTTATTCACATTATTCTTATTCATAACAAGTGTGAATATTCACATATTTTATTCTGTAAAATTACAAAAATTTGATGAACTTTATAAAATATATTTAAGACTTGATATGATATTGAAAAATTTAGGGGCATTTACATACAAGTTCCAATTTATGAACTTATACTCCATTAAATCTTAACCAAAAAAATTTGGACCTTCATGTCCCATTAAATTATTAATGGTCGAAATTGCCCTTCAAACAATGATTATTCATCATTTATGATTATCTATAAAAGAATATGATGATTTGATATTTATTTTTGAAATTGAGAATTTTAAAATATCAACTTTCAAATTGAAAAAACTATATAAAAAAAATAGGATAAAAAGCACCAATAAATCCCAAATTTGAATGTGTTGAACCATTTAGTCCTACCTTTTATTTTGTAGGCTGCAAGTCCTTTTTAACTATTAATTACGTAGAAACCCATGAAATTAGTGCGTGAGGGGTCAACGTGGTTTTTTTGGTGATATTGTAGTTACAAAAATGCCCAAAAGCATACTATAGCATTTTTGTGTTTTCCCTCCATCTCGAACAAAGCAGACGATCTAGAATAGAAACTTCTAGGTTTCCATTCCAATGTTACCAATTGGATCCTCATCCTGTGTGATTTCATTGTCAAATTTAGCAATGCTAAACCTCAAATATTCAATCCCAAAATAACATTGTACACCGCCCCAAAACCCCTAGAAATTGAAAACCCCCTTGTAGGGGTGCAAGTCGGGCGGGTTCGGTCGGGTTGGGGGTCTGCCCAAGCCCGACCCGAATTGTATTTGACACTGCCCAAGCCCGCCCAAGCCCGACCATGAACCCGAACATTGTTGCCCAAGCCCGGCCCAAGCTTGTATTTTGAACTCGGGTTGCCCGAATTGCCCGAGTTCAGAAACCTGTAGGTAGATCTAAGGGTAGACATAAAAGATGCTAATCTAATGGTAGAAAACTAACCAAAAAAAAATAAAAAATAAAAATTAAGACTAACTCTTTTACTTAATAGAAGACTAACCAAAAAAAAAAATAAAAATTAAAAATTAAGACTAACTCTTTTACTTAATTTATATATATTACATAATTTATTAAATTATATATATAATATATAATATATTAAATTGAATTCGGGTTCGGGTTGCTCGGGTTGGCCATTGGTTCTGCCCAAGCCCGGTCCGAATTGCAATTCGGGCATCAAAAATCTGCCCAAGCCCGTCCAGATTACAAGATATAGTTGTCCAAGCCCTAAAAAAACTCGGGCTGGGCTCGGGTTGCTCGGGTTGAGCCCGCCCGAGTTGCACCCCTACCCCCTTGTAGCACATTTGCAGAGTCAATTCGGAGAGGGCATTGAGGCATCTTGACTTGTGATTGTCAGTGAGCACGTAATGTCGGCGAGTTAACATTAGTCATGCGTTGCCATCGGTGTGGGTATCATTCTGCTATGGCAGTAGGTATGGGTATCTCTGATGTTATTTTGTGTATGTGTGGTTTAGAACAAAATCGTGCTTGATGTTGGACATAAATGCTTATTTGTTTTTGTGAGGCATAACATGTGTTAACACATCTAAATTATGAGCATTGGATGATGTTATTTTGTATCGAAATTGAATAGAACACTTTGATGCTTTTTGTTGGACAAATGTGTGAATCTGTGTTGATTGGTTGCAAAATTTGTAATGTTAATGTGTTTGGGTCTTATCGACA
Source organism: Camellia sinensis (assembly GCF_055761805.1). Lineage (NCBI taxonomy): Eukaryota > Viridiplantae > Streptophyta > Magnoliopsida > Ericales > Theaceae > Camellia > Camellia sinensis. The sequence goes on from NC_138961.1 coordinate 218,775,482, forward strand.
CTGTGTGTCTCAAAACTATGGGTTTGGGGTTGATGTTATTTTCGGTAGTGGTGGAGTAGTAAAGTATTTATGTTGTATGTTGGATCTGTGTGCTAATTTTGTTGCGGTTGGGTGTGAGTACGCAATTTTGGTGTTGGTGAGTGTTAGTGATTTTATTTGTTTCTTTGCTACGGGGTTTGTATTGATATTTTTTTTTGGGTAGTTGTGTAGTGGTACGCATTTGTATTAGATGTTACGAGCATTTGTTTGTTTGATTTAATTTTTAATTGTGAACGTGGTGTGGGTGTTGTTGATTGGTAGTCGCGCTGTAGTGTTGTTGTTGTTGTTGTTGGGTCTATGATTGTGTAGTGACCATGTAGGTAGAGGTGTTGTGTTGGGCAACGTGTGGCAAGGTTTGTATTATTGTTGTTTTTGTGGTTAACGTCATCTGTGGATGTTGATGTGCATGATAAGTCCATCAATTTTTATTATGACAACATATATCAAGGGGAAAAATTAGATCCACAATGCAATCTTGAACTCCTTACGTGACATTGAATTTGATATATCCAAGACACTCCTAGCAACGTCGAGAATCCAAAAATTGTAAAAATCATGTCTTTTGGGTACCAACACATTTCAACACCCTTGAACGCAAATAATTTGCAGCTCTCTGTTTTCCATTTGTATGTCGATGTTGATAGGTAAAGAAGCGTGACTAGTGTTGGATAATTTTAACTAACTTGTTTGTGGTTTCCTCACTTTCGTTGCACAATTCAGCTGTGATAAAAACAATGGAAAATCTTATAATGCTTGGGAGTATGTACTACATATTTTAGTCATGTTGTATGTATTTTTTATTTATTTTTATTTTATTTTATTTTATTTTTTGACTAGTTTCGGAATGCACGCTATGACATTGATTATATGTATACGTATGACATTTGGGAGTATGTTAGGTTGTGGTGTTGGGGGTAGGGCTGTGCAAAATACCGCCTAATCCGCTAAAATCGCACCAATCCGCATCAATTCGCACCGCTCTAACCGCTAACCGCGGTTTAAACTTTAAAATTTATAATCCGCCAACCGAATCGCTCCGCTCCATTATAGTTAATACGTATATATTTTTTAACTTCCAATGAAATATCAAATGTAAAAATGAGTGTGAGAGAGATTTAAGATATGAAATTTATTACAAATTAGTGGTTATATCTATGAAACATATTATGTAAAATTACTTTGTATTACATATCTAAAAAAATATTATATAAATTAGTGTTATATTGTCACGACCCAAACCCGGCCCTATGGGTTTAGCACCGTAACCGGCCAGTAATCCGAGATTACCGAAGGCCTGCAGAACAGTAATACAGTAAAACAGAGTACAGGGCCTGGCGGAAGCCAATACAGTAGTTAAACAATGTCCAATGAGCTGTGACAGTCTGTATGCCAAAAAGATTTTTCATGCATTCATACATAAACAGTACCGAACAGTATGTATAATATTCACATCCATTCAAACTAGGGACTCAACCCTACATAACAGTACAGAAAACATTCCGTCTGTACAAAACAGTACGGTCTATACAAAGTTGGCAGTCACACAGTACAGGGACCCAATCCCTTTATAACAGTACAGTAAACAGTCAGTCTATACAGAACAGTAAAACAGTACAAAAGGGGGAGTTGTAAAAGACCCCTAAGCCTTAACAGATAGGCTCGGAACCTCGCAGTGAGGCACAAAGGCTGGCTTGACAAAACTGGAGTTACCCTGACGCTCCTAGCTCCGATCTGGTGCCTGTACACCTACATATATATATGAGCAGTGAGCTAAAGCCCAGTGAATAACACAATATGTAAAGAGGTTAAGAATGAATGTCCTTACAGTATGAAAACAGTTCATTTCAATCAGTCATTCAGTTGTTCAGTACAGTAAACAGTCATATGTGGTACATCCATTAGCATAACAGTAACAGTAGGTCTTAAAAGACCGAACAGTAATGATGGCCATCAGTCAGTAAACAGTAGTGGTTCCACGAGGGAACCGACAGAGATCTCTGTAACAGTAACAGTAACAGTAAACCGTAGGTACTAAGGATGCCACAGTACAGTTCAGAAATAAAGGACATACACTCATTCAATAATACCAGTTCAGTAAACAGTTCAGTTCAGTATTCAAAAGATATCAGTTGAACATATCTTTACACAATTGTTACTCACAGAGTTCTGGGCTACAGTATGCTAGAGCGTGTCTCCCCAGTTGCCAACCCTACACAGTTCACAGGTTGAACACACTAAGCTACACAGTTGGGAAATCTCATAACTTAATCCCTAATTTGCCTTGGTGTGTTCTACAATGATATCCTCATCTAAATGTCTTAAACTAGGCCTAAGAATGCCTAGGATGGGATGAGGATGCAAAAATACACTTAGAAAACATTTCGCAAACTTTGCTGAAAATAGGGGCTTCGCTCGAGCGAGACTTTCTCCGCTCGAGCGTAAGTCCAAAATCAAAGGCTTCGCTCGAGCGAGGAATCCTTCGCTCGAGCGGTCTGCAAAACAGTAAAAGTACTGGATGCTGAGATTTTACGCGCGATGGTCGCTCGATGGTCGCTCGAGCGGAGCCCTGGACAAAGGTGCTCGCTCGAGCGGGGAATCCTTCGCTCGAGCGAGGAAGCCAAATCTGGAATTTCCAGATCTGCCTCCCAAGCTCAAACCAAGCATTCTACCACTCCAAACTCGACCTCTTGGGCCCAAATTCTGGAAAACATCATTAAATTCAATGTATAACAAGTTTCAAAGCTCAATTTATGAATTCAAGCCCCAAAGGTGAGTCAATTAAAACCACATTCAAACCCATTTTCAAGAACAACATTCAAACATGTCATGCATGAGTTTCAAACCAAATTAAATCTTCAAAGCTTGTTCAAATGGACTCATTTCTTCAAGAACATGATGAATTCATGGGGTATGACCAAAAGATGGACATGCATGTAACCTTTTGCCATGAAAACAACTCAAATATCTACATTACAAACATGCATGCATGAAATGAGTTCCAAATCAACACAATGAACCAATTCTAGATTTGAATCACTAGAGGCTCAAGAATCTAACATGAATGAGCTCAAACACATTACAAAGAGGGGTTGAATTCCTTACCTAGAGCTTTAGTTACAAGGTGTGGAAGTTAAATTTGCAACCTATGTTCCAATTCCTTCAATTTCCAAGCAATTCACAAGGTAGAACTCAATTTCTCTCCCTCTCCCTCTCTTGGTCGGTTAAGCACAAGAAAATGGCTGAGCAAATGTGTTTTGATTCAAGTATAAGGCTCAAGTGTGTGTATATGAGATAGTGGCAAAATGGTAAATATGGCAAACTCTTTAATTGGCTTATTTTTAATCTAATTTAATCATACCTAATCAGTTTTCAGATAAATATACCATAAAATCACATTAATTATGAGGGTCACGGAACATCAATCGGTTTCTAATTCGGCCGCCGATAAGGCCTTCAATTAGCAGTTTAAACATATAAACATGTATAGATAATCAGACAATCAAACAGATAGAATGCAATTAACTAACATATACTCAGTCAATTCAGTTTCAATTTCAGTCAGTCAGTTCAGTATTTCATTCAGTTCGATTATCAGTCAGTTATCAGTCATTATCAGTTTCGTTTAACAGTAATCGGTCAGTCATTAATCAGTAAACAGTATGAGGGTTGTTACAGTCTCCCCTCCTTATAAAGAGTTTAGTCCTCTAAACTCGAGTTACCTTCATTCTGGAAGAAAACAGGATTCAGTGGAAACAGTTCAGGATATCGTTTGGCCATGTCATCTTCCCTTTCCCAAGTGGCATACACGCCACCGTGGTTTTGCCAGTCAACTTTCACTAACGGGATCTCTTTGTTCCTCAGTTTCTTGATTCGTATAGGCCGTTCCTCGTAAGTGTAGTCATCACTCAACACTATCCGAGTAGGCTCAATCACATGGAAGGGATCCCGGAGATAGTCTCTTAACATAGAAATGTGGAAGACGTTATGCATATGCTCCATTTCAGGAGGAAGCGCAACTTGATACGCCACCGGATTGATTTTCTCAATGATCTCATATGGTCCGACGTATCTCGGTGCTAACTTGCCTTTGACTCCAAAACGAGTCTGGCCTTTCATTGGTGTCACTTTCACAAAAAGGTGATCACCCACTTCATACTCTCTGTCCCGTCTTCTGACATCTGCATAACTTTTCTGTCTACTCTGTGCAGTTTTCAGTCTTTGCTGTATCAGTTTCACTTTCTCAGTTGTTTCATACACAATCTCGGGCCCAAGCAAAGGCCCATCTCCAACTTCTGCCCAGCAGATTGGAGATCTACATTTTCTGCCATACAATGCCTCAAAAGGCGCCATACCAATACTCGAATGGTAGCTGTTGTTGTAGGCGAATTCAGCTAGTGGCAGATGACTTTCCCAGTTTCCCTGAAAATCAAGGACACACATTCTCAGTAAATCCTCCAGAGTTTGGATGGTCCTTTCTGATTGGCCATCTGTCTGAGGATGATAGGCACTACTCAGCCTCAGTTCAGTACCCAATGCAGTCTGTAGACTTTGCCAAAACCTCAATGTAAACTTCGAATCCCTGTCAGAAACAATAGACACAGGCACTCCATGCAGTCTTATAATTTCATCAATATAGACAACAGCCAATTTATCCGCATTATAGATTGTCTTGACAGGCAAGAAGTGAGCAGATTTGGTTAGTCTATCAACAATAACCCATATTGAATCCATACCTTTTCTGGAGCGAGGTAATCCGACGATAAAATCCATCGTGATATGCTCCCATTTCCACTCTGGTATGGGTAGGGGTTGCAATAGTCCGGCAGGTCGTTGATGTTCAGCTTTGACCTGTTGGCAATGAAGACATTTGGATACAAAATCAGCAATTTCTTTCTTCATTCCCGGCCACCAGAAATTTTGTTTCAGATCTTGGTACATTTTCGTATTCCCCGGATGGATAGACAATTTCGAATTGTGGCCTTCTTGCAGAACTCTTCTTTTCAGTTCAGTATCATTTGGTACACACAGTCTTTCTTGAAATTTCAGTACATTATTCTCAAATTTGAATCCTGGTCTCGGTTTGGATTCTCTTTCCTCGATGATTTTCTTCAAGAAGTCATCCAGTTGCTGTTTCTCTTTAATCTCTTCAACCAGTGCTGGTTGAGCAGAAATAGCAGCCAAGATTCCACCTTGTTCTCTCAAAACAATTTCGATCTCAGATTTTTCAAGGTCACAAAGCAACTCTTTCTGTCCGGTGAGCAAACAAGCTAAGTTGGCAATTGACTTTCGGCTCAATGCATCGGCAACAGTATTGGCTTTTCCCGGATGATACAATATCTGTAGGTCATAATCTTTAATCAGTTCTAGCCATCTCCGCTGTCTCATGTTCAGTTCTTTCTGTGTGAATAAATACTTTAAACTCTTATGGTCGGTGTATACTTCACATGTCACCCCGTACAGATAGTGACGCCAAATTTTCAGTGCAAACACCACTGCAGCAAGTTCCAGGTCATGGGTCGGATAGTTCTTTTCATGTGGTCTCAACTGTCGGGAAGCATAAGCAATAACTCTCCCATTCTGCATTAAAACACATCCCAAACCCTTATGAGAAGCATCACTAAATACAGTATAACCATCCGTACCTGAAGGTAAGGTAAGAACCGGTGCAGTCACTAATCGAGTTTTCAACTCCCGAAAAGCAGATTCTCTTTGGTCAGTCCAGTCAAATGATGTCCCCTTCTGAGTTAACTGAGTCAATGGTAGAGCAATTTTGGAGAAATCTTTGACAAATCTTCTGTAATATCCAGCCAATCCCAAAAAGCTTCGGACTTCAGTCACATTTGTTGGTCTAGGCCAGTTCACTACAGCTTCAATTTTCTGCGGATCAACAGAAATTCCATTTTTGCTAACAACATGCCCCAAAAACATAACATGGTCAAGCCAAAATTCACATTTAGACAGTTTAGCATACAGTTTCTGTTCTCTTAAGGTTTGTAGGGCAAGTCTCAGATGATGTTCATGTTCTTCTATACTTTTGGAGTAAATCAATATGTCATCAATAAATACAACAATAAAGTCATCAAGGTACGGTTTAAAAATTCTGTTCATGAGGTCCATAAAAGCAGCAGGGGCATTCGTGACTCCGAATGGCATAACCAAAAATTCATAGTGTCCATACCTTGTTCTAAAAGCAGTTTTATCAATGTCTTCCAGTTTAACCTTCAGTTGATGATACCCCGATCTGAGATCAATCTTAGAAAACACTTGTGCACCCTGTAACTGATCGAATAAATCATCAATACGTGGCAAAGGGTATTTATTTTTCACAGTTACCTTGTTCAGTTCACGGTAGTCTATACACAACCTCAACGAGCCATCTTTCTTCTTTACAAACAAAACTGGTGCACCCCATGGTGAGGTACTGGGTCTGATGAACTTTTTGTCTAACAGTTCTTGCAGTTGCACTTTCAGTTCTTTCAGTTCAGTTGGAGCCATTCGGTAAGGGGCTTTAGAAACTGGTTGTGTTCCGGGAATCACATCAACAGTAAATTCAATCTCCCTGTCAGTCAAATCTCCTGGAAGATTATCTGGAAAAACATCTGGAAATTCCCTGACTATAGGAATACAATTCACATCAGTTTTAATGCTATCATCAGTAGGCACAGTCAGTACAGAACACAGATATCCTTTACACCCCTTTCTAATTAATTTAACAGCCTTCACTGACGAAATCAAATACGGAGGAGGTACTACTCCACTCCCATTAAACACAAATTCAGGCAAACCAGGTGGACGGAAAACAACTTGCTTGGTCACACAGTCAATAGTGGCATGATATTTTTGTAACCAATCCATCCCCAATATTACGTCAAAATGATCAATGTTCAATGGCAGTAAATCAATAAACAGATGCATATCCCCAACAATGATTTCACATGCGGGGTACATATAAGCACATGTCATAGATCCCCCTATGGGTGATGATACGGCTAGCAGATAGTTCATAGGTTCTAAGGGTCTATTCAATTTCCGTGAGAAAGCATGCGATACATAAGAATGTGTAGACCCCGAATCAATCAATACATATGCATTTTGTGTACAGATAGAGAGGATACCTGACACAACGGTCTCAGTATTTTGCACATCTCCCGGTACTAGTGCGAACACTCGGCCTTGCCTCACAGGCTCTTTCCCGGTAGCTTTAGGGTTAGGCTTTGGTGGAGCATTTGATGCTGCTGCGCTTGGTGCAGCTTTACTACTGGCTTGTGGAGCAGAGGGGCAGTCTTTAACCATGTGGCCCACCTTGCCACACCTGTAACAGGCTCCAGATATTCTGTAACAGACCCCCTTGTGCTTCTTGCCACACTCAGGACAGGGTGGTATGAATCCACTCCCTTGACTGGGGCTAGTTATTGTCCCCGTATTCTGTTTCTTGTTGGCTGGGTTGTGCTTGCCTTTCTTGAATTTGAAACCCTGCCTGTTTCCATGCCATTCAGTTGTTGGTGTTTCAGATTGTTTCACCGCTGCAATGTTCGACTCGGCCATCAATGCCCGGTCGAGAACACCCACAAAAGTCGGTAATTTCAAAACATTTATCCGGTGAAGTATTGCCACATTAAGGCCACCTTCAAATTTCCTGGCCTTCTTATATTCAGTATCCACCATGTGCGGTGCATAACGGGCAAGTTCAGTAAATTTGGTTTCATACTCTGCAACGGACATTGTGCCCTGCTTCAGCTGTTCGAATTCAGTCACTTTTCTATCCCTGACACACTGAGGGAAGTACTTTTCAAAAAAGGACTCCTTGAACTGAGCCCAAGTCAAAACAGTGCTTGTATCGCGGATCAACATCCACCACCTTCTAGCCTCTTCTTGTAAGGTGAAGGTAGCTAACAATACTTTGTTCGCTTCCGAGCACGGAAACACTTCGAATAATTTTTCTGTTTCCAGAACCCAAGCTTCAGCTTTTAACGGTTCAAGGCCTCCCTGAAAGGATGGCGGTTTCATCTTGCTGAATTTATGGGTGAGAGCAATAATATCCCCATCATCCACATTCGCATTAGGTTCCGACTGTACCGGAGGAGGAGGAGGTGGGGGCGGTTGGTTCTGTTGTTGTTCCAGTCTAGCAGTTATCAGTTCTATCATTCTTTCCATTCTTTCCATTCTTGCCTCGGTAGACGAGGATTCAGGTTCATTTGCATTGTCCATTTCACTATAAGCAGTTATAACAGTTTTAAACATAAGCAGTCATTTGTTTAACAGTTTACCACATTAGCATGCATTCAGTCATAACATAACCACACACTTATCATGCTCATGAGATGCCCTAATGACTTTTCTAGGACACCCTATAGCTCATTTGGACACGTGTGTGCGGTATAACTCGTGGTAAGTATCGCTCTGATACCACTCTGTCACGACCCAAACCCGGCCCTATGGGTTTAGCACCGTAACCGGCCAGTAATCCGAGATTACCGAAGGCCTGCAGAACAGTAATACAGTAAAACAGAGTACAGGGCCTGGCGGAAGCCAATACAGTAGTTAAACAATGTCCAATGAGCTGTGACAGTCTGTATGCCAAAAAGATTTTTCATGCATTCATACATAAACAGTACCGAACAGTATGTATAATATTCACATCCATTCAAACTAGGGACTCAACCCTACATAACAGTACAGAAAACATTCCGTCTGTACAAAACAGTACGGTCTATACAAAGTTGGCAGTCACACAGTACAGGGACCCAATCCCTTTATAACAGTACAGTAAACAGTCAGTCTATACAGAACAGTAAAACAGTACAAAAGGGGGAGTTGTAAAAGACCCCTAAGCCTTAACAGATAGGCTCGGAACCTCGCAGTGAGGCACAAAGGCTGGCTTGACAAAACTGGAGTTACCCTGACGCTCCTAGCTCCGATCTGGTGCCTGTACACCTACATATATATATGAGCAGTGAGCTAAAGCCCAGTGAATAACACAATATGTAAAGAGGTTAAGAATGAATGTCCTTACAGTATGAAAACAGTTCATTTCAATCAGTCATTCAGTTGTTCAGTACAGTAAACAGTCATATGTGGTACATCCATTAGCATAACAGTAACAGTAGGTCTTAAAAGACCGAACAGTAATGATGGCCATCAGTCAGTAAACAGTAGTGGTTCCACGAGGGAACCGACAGAGATCTCTGTAACAGTAACAGTAACAGTAAACCGTAGGTACTAAGGATGCCACAGTACAGTTCAGAAATAAAGGACATACACTCATTCAATAATACCAGTTCAGTAAACAGTTCAGTTCAGTATTCAAAAGATATCAGTTGAACATATCTTTACACAATTGTTACTCACAGAGTTCTGGGCTACAGTATGCTAGAGCGTGTCTCCCCAGTTGCCAACCCTACACAGTTCACAGGTTGAACACACTAAGCTACACAGTTGGGAAATCTCATAACTTAATCCCTAATTTGCCTTGGTGTGTTCTACAATGATATCCTCATCTAAATGTCTTAAACTAGGCCTAAGAATGCCTAGGATGGGATGAGGATGCAAAAATACACTTAGAAAACATTTCGCAAACTTTGCTGAAAATAGGGGCTTCGCTCGAGCGAGACTTTCTCCGCTCGAGCGTAAGTCCAAAATCAAAGGCTTCGCTCGAGCGAGGAATCCTTCGCTCGAGCGGTCTGCAAAACAGTAAAAGTACTGGATGCTGAGATTTTACGCGCGATGGTCGCTCGAGCGGAGCCCTGGACAAAGGTGCTCGCTCGAGCGGGGAATCCTTCGCTCGAGCGAGGAAGCCAAATCTGGAATTTCCAGATCTGCCTCCCAAGCTCAAACCAAGCATTCTACCACTCCAAACTCGACCTCTTGGGCCCAAATTCTGGAAAACATCATTAAATTCAATGTATAACAAGTTTCAAAGCTCAATTTATGAATTCAAGCCCCAAAGGTGAGTCAATTAAAACCACATTCAAACCCATTTTCAAGAACAACATTCAAACATGTCATGCATGAGTTTCAAACCAAATTAAATCTTCAAAGCTTGTTCAAATGGACTCATTTCTTCAAGAACATGATGAATTCATGGGGTATGACCAAAAGATGGACATGCATGTAACCTTTTGCCATGAAAACAACTCAAATATCTACATTACAAACATGCATGCATGAAATGAGTTCCAAATCAACACAATGAACCAATTCTAGATTTGAATCACTAGAGGCTCAAGAATCTAACATGAATGAGCTCAAACACATTACAAAGAGGGGTTGAATTCCTTACCTAGAGCTTTAGTTACAAGGTGTGGAAGTTAAATTTGCAACCTATGTTCCAATTCCTTCAATTTCCAAGCAATTCACAAGGTAGAACTCAATTTCTCTCCCTCTCCCTCTCTTGGTCGGTTAAGCACAAGAAAATGGCTGAGCAAATGTGTTTTGATTCAAGTATAAGGCTCAAGTGTGTGTATATGAGATAGTGGCAAAATGGTAAATATGGCAAACTCTTTAATTGGCTTATTTTTAATCTAATTTAATCATACCTAATCAGTTTTCAGATAAATATACCATAAAATCACATTAATTATGAGGGTCACGGAACATCAATCGGTTTCTAATTCGGCCGCCGATAAGGCCTTCAATTAGCAGTTTAAACATATAAACATGTATAGATAATCAGACAATCAAACAGATAGAATGCAATTAACTAACATATACTCAGTCAATTCAGTTTCAATTTCAGTCAGTCAGTTCAGTATTTCATTCAGTTCGATTATCAGTCAGTTATCAGTCATTATCAGTTTCGTTTAACAGTAATCGGTCAGTCATTAATCAGTAAACAGTATGAGGGTTGTTACATATATATTATACAAATGTATGATAATTAGTTAGAATATTCTTCAACCCGTCGATCCGTCAAAAACTGCCCAAACTGTAATTTGTCAATCCGCTAACCCACTAACCCGCCATTCGATTTGTAATTTTACTCTCAAACCACCCGAACCGCACCACGCACACCCCTAGTTGGGGGGCATGTAATGTTCAGACAGTAAGTGGGAAAACCACCTAATGTCGAAAAAAGAATTGTTGTTAAATCATTAATTTGGTACTGTTAATATTATTGTAGGCAGTTCTAGCCGGTAGAGCTCGGGACGTGAAGTTGATGGGAGAACACCATGATCATGTTCGTCAGCTCAGACTTCAACATGATTGGCCATGAAAAGGCAAGCACCACTGTCTTTCAAAAGACGAAAACAACAGCAAGAAATGTTAAAAAAAACATGTTGTCGACCGCTCGAAGCTAATTTACCGTTCGAATATTTGATGAAACAACACCATGAACCAACTGTGCAAATGTAAATGTTTGATAAAGATGAAACACCATACCTGCACACACAAAAAAAAAAGAAAAAGAATAATACAAACAAACAAAACAACATTACATGTGCAAATTAATGGACACAGAAATGTAAAGGTTTAGCCAATGTGAACACAATCTTCCGAATGTCACCTACGCATTACACAGTTACAACATCACCATGTCACAATATGAAATTGACAAAATGACAGACAAAAGCATCAATACAACAGCATACCAATACCAGACCCACGTTGGCATAGCCTCATAATCCATTGTGGTACGTTAAAAATTGAAAGATAATCACGACTAAACGAATCAAAAGAAACACGAACATCGTGAAGGAAGATGTTACAAACCCATGACTATTGGAAAATCTTGTATACGTTCCAACCACAAAAACAAACAATAAATAACAAATCAAAAAACAAAAAAAAATAATGATACAGACCCCCACTATCCCCCACCGCCCACACACACGTGGGGGTTCGTGATTAGAGGGGAAAAAAAAAATTTAGGCCAATGACCACCCACTGGGGTCCTGGAGGTCCCAAGCATTTTGGAAAAAATATATATATATATATATATATATACACACCCTAAACACACCAAATCCACATTAGAAATAAAACATCAACTAGGGAAACATCAAAACTCCCAAAAAGAGCTACGTAATTCCCTCTTCCACAAAATAGTAATGTTAAAACATACCTTACCCAAACACATTGAAAAAAATCTATTTAAAATCACAAACAAGGGCAAACAAGTAAACTACAAACTCAATAATTCAAACAAATACAACATACCAAAAATAAAAAGGACTAAATAGTTTAACAAAAAACACCTAAGACTAGATGGAGCAACATTTCCTCATATGGGATTTATGAGTAATTTTTCCAAAAAAAATGCACCAAAAAAAAATTAAAAAAAGCTGAATTATTTTTTTGTGCAAAACTAAAAAATTTTGTGCCTATAAAGGAGTACGATGATGGAACATTGATATGCAAAACTGCACACACACACAAAAAAAACAAACAAACAAACAAACAAACAAACAACTTTAAAAATGAAAAAACTAATAATGTTCTCAATTTTAAAACTGGAAAAAAATTGATAATGTTCTTAGTTTTATTAGATAGTTTAATCAAGCCAATAAGTAGAAGGGTAAAAACGTTTAATCTCATACTCTTTTTTTTTTTATCAGTTAGTGAAATAATTACGTGGAATATTACTATGCAAAATTGATAATGTTCTTAATTTCAAAAATTGAAAAAAACTAATAATATTATCAGTTTTACTAAATATGACTTATTGATTCAAAAAATCTTAGATAGGACCATAGTTACCATACATTTATAAATAGGACTTTTAGGTAATTAACTCTAAAACTTATTTTATTTTACATTTTCAAATATATGAAAGTTTACACTATATTAGAAATTGAAATTTAAAAATTTTTCAATTCAAAAACTGTGTGAAATTTCAAAAGTGAAAGTTTTCATACTTTCAAATTTAAAAAAAAAAAAATTGTAAAGTTTTTTTTATATATAGTTTTTATTTTTTACATAATTTTATATTCAATTGAGATTTTGTTTGATGGATCTTTTTAAACATATAAAATTATCAAAAATACATCAACAGTTATGAAATTGAAACATAAAAAAAATAATAGTTATTATTTCAATATGTTGACTATTTTTTTATTAGATTTGCTCTTGCACATAAATAAGGGTACAAATGTATAAAATTTTGCTAAATTTTTTAAAAAATGAAAACAACTTATATAATGGGACTTTATTGATTAAGAAAATAAAATGATGAGATCTAATGAAATAAAATTGCATGAAATAATATTTATGAGTATAAATCCAGTCATAATTTATTATTATTTTTTTTAATCTTTTAGTTTTTTTAGGTGCCGTTTGGTAACACTTACGTTTTCAGTTTTCTGTTTATATTTATAAAAATTTAAAAAACTCAAATAAAAACTTGTTTGCTAAAATTTTTGATTTACGAATCAGTGGTCTCAGTTTATAAATTTGGCTAAAAAATGAAAATACAAAAAATGTGTTTCCATTTTGAGTTTTGAGTTTTTTTTTTTTATCACCCAACATTAGTCACCACCTGCCACCATTTTCCACCACCGTCTTCCGCTACCACCAGCCACCAGCCACCCTCCACCACCACCTGCCACCACCACTCACCACCACCACCCACCACCCACCTGTCACCCACTCGCCACCACCACCCACCCATCGCCGCCGCCACCACCACCACCACCACCTACCTATCATCCACCCGCCACCACCCACCACCTGCCACTACCATTCACTGCCCGCCACCACCACCCGCCACTTACTTGCCACCACCACTCACCACCCACCTGCCACCACCATTCACCACCTGCCACCACCAGCCACCTGTCACCCACCCGCCACCAGCACCAGCACCACCCACCACCCACCCGCCACCCACCTGCCACCACCACCACCACCACCACCACCACCATCACCCACCACCCACTTGCCACCACTACCCACCACCACTACCACCACCTACTTGCTACCACTTACCACCCGCCACTGTCACCCATCCACCCACCCACCCACCACCCACTCGTTACCACCAACCACCGTCACCCACCCACCCATCCACCACCGTCACCCACCCACCCACCCACCCATCACCCGCCACCCACCACCCACCACCACCTGCCATCCGCCACCCACTTGCCACCACCACCCACCACCCGCCACCACCACCTCCCACTCACCACCACCACCACCTGCCACCGTCACCCACCTACCCACCACCACTACCCACCCGCCACCACCCACCAGCTACCCACCACCCACCGTCACCACTTTCCATCACCGTCTTCCGTCGCTACTTGCCACCACTTGCCATTTCTCACTCATTTTTATATTTTTAAATTTTTTTAAATATTTTGTCAATTACCAAACGCGTTTGTAGTTTATGTTTTTCTAAAAATAAACAAAAAATAAACAAAAATCAGTTTATAAAATTTTTATAAATATAAACTGAAAACGTAAACGTTACCAAACACACAATTATATATCCATATCATGTGTTTATTTTTCTCGTGTCATTTGGATCAACAACTATTGCATGAGACACCCACTTTGACCTGTTTCTGGAGGTCACTGTCTCATGACTCGTAACTAGATAGCTGCACCATCTACATGCAAATCCCACAACCCTTCTTTTTTTTTTTTTTTGGGTGAAACAATCCCACAACCCTCACTCATTTGTGTGACTGTAATAAACTAATAATACATAATCATTTTTATTTAAGAAAAATGTTAAATAATTTGGTTATAAAACCTTTATATTAATATTAGGAGAATAAATAAAAATAAATAAATAAATATGTATCTATCTAGTATTAAAAGAACAAACAACATTTAATATACACTGAACCTTTTAGATAATTTTTTCTTGAGTTATGTTAGGCGTTCTAAATTTTTTATCAAGCCTCTCGTCTACACATATGTACCTTGTGTGGATTCCATACTCATATAAAAAGTTTGATAAAAAATTAAGTAATTCATTTAAGATTTATAACATTTTTTTTTTTTTTTTTTTTTTGGGCACTTTGCGGCTAAGTAACTAATCAGATGAGCTACAAGTCCACCGTTTTACCGCAATTGGCGCATGAGCTGATCCAAATGGTTGAAAATGGGTCAAGTGTGAGTCACATATTATATGCAGTGATAGTGATTTTGCATCATGTGGTTAAGGTGTATTGAGAAATGAATCAATAATTCACATTTGTCTCCAAAATTAGGTATTGGCCAAACCATAAAAAGGTGCGTTAGATTCTAAGCAGCCAATGATTCAAAAGTCACGTGCTGTACAGTAGAGTCACTTAATTATATAGATAAATCGTAAATTCGTATACAGGTAAAAAATTTAACTCACACTTCTGATATTAAGTACAATTCACCCAAGCCTGAAAGGTTGGCACAGCCTTTATTATTAAGGATCATTTATAATATAAAATTCAATTAATTTATATTAGTAAATAACTACATAACTAGAGAAATTAAATATGTACCAACAATTTCATTGATATTCAATGTTACCGTTGGGAAACGGCTACTATCTGCACTCTTTTAGGGTGCATATATTATGCACCTTATGCAAAAAGCTTAATTCACAAAATGTATAATTTTTAGGGCAAATTACATATACACCCCTCCAGGTTTGGTTAAATTACAGATACCCTCCTGAGGTTTCGGAAATTACATCCCGCCCCCTGAGGTTTGTATTTTCATAACAATTTACCCCCTGAGGTTTATATTTCATAACAAATTACCCCCTAATTTCTTATGCAAATATAGCATTCAGGGGGGAATTCGTAATTTCTCAAACCTCAGGGGGGTATCTGTAATTTTGTCAAACCTGGAGGGGTGTATATGTAATTTGCCCTAATTTTTATTACAAAAAATGTAACTTTTTTCTTTATAAAAAATATAACATTTTGCTTCTCATAAATTATATCACAAAATTATAATTTTATACATAATTTTTAAGTACACATCATAACTTTACCATTCATAACTTTTATCAAAAAAAATTCATAAATTTTTAAACAAAATCATAATTTTTCTTACTATGTGCATTTGCACATTATAACATTTTTCTAGTGTGGGTTTGGAGATGCTATTTTTTAAAATTCATAATATACTATTTTATTCTTGATGTCGATTAAAAAGTTTAAAATTTAGAGTTGGACCAAGTAAATAAAAAGTTTTTTAAAAAAAAATCATTCCATCAATCTACTTTCACCCAACACCACTAGTCCTAATGGCAAACAAACAAACATGTACACACAATATTCTCTCTCTTGGCATAATTCTCTTTCTCTCAAAGTATCTCATTCATTATTAAAGGGAATATGTACACATATTCAACAATACGTCAAAATCATCGAAAGAATAATTTATAGACCAAGAATTTGTAATGTGCATGTTGTTTTATAAGTATTTATTTATTAAATTAAGTGATTCTTTTAACTCAATTTTTTAGAGTGCCTTTTATTTGGCACATTATAATTTACTAAGACTGATTAATCAGTAAATTTAGCAACTCTTACTAAAAAATCTTTGAAAATGTTCAAAAAATTTCTTTATTTTCTTATATATATATATATATATATATATTACTTTAAATTTTTTTAGCCTCTATGTCCTCGCTTGAAAAAGGATTTTAAATTTAAGCCAACTTTTGAATTAAAAAGAAAAAAGTTTAGCGAAAAATTGTGGCAAAAAATTGATGCATTTGCAACCAACTAAAAAAAATATTTTTGCAATGTCTCTTTAAAAATGTTTGGAATTTTTGGTTTTTATCTATATACTAGAAGAGGATTTACTAAAAAATTTAGTGTTATTTATTTATTTATTAATATCTGGGATAAAAACAAAAAAGTACTAACTTTAAAAGTCCTTCCCGAATGAGTTTACAAATTCAATTTGGTAGGCAAGCTTCCGCATGACCATCACGAATAACTTAGGGTACAAAGGGTCAAATGATGATCTTACTAATTTAAGGGGAAGGATAAGTACATTCCTTTTTTTCAAGCTTCTTATTGTATTATCTTATTTGAGGCATGTTGACACCCAAGAGAAAAAAAAAAAAAAAAAAAAAAAAAAAAAAAAAAAAAAAAAAAAAAAAAAAAAAGAGTAGATTTTGGATTGCAAGGTATTGTTTGGGCTAGTGAGACTCATCACAAATCCCGTTTTAATGATCTGGATTGTTCATTTTGTAAGATATTTTATGTATTTTATCTATAAAAAAATTAGGTCAATCTAACAGCAACCTACTCAATTTATTGCATTTGTTACTAAAAAATGTATGATTTCTTTTTTAAAACACAATCATAGCCTATTTTTTTTTTTTTTCTGGTGAAAAACACATAAAATTAAACAAGTTATAATTATCAGATGGATCTAATTTTTTTTGTAAAGTGTCTGACAAAACAAACAGTTAAGATCGTCAAAACGAGACTCGTAGTGGATCCACAGATCTAAACAACGCCCTCCCATCCAAAATCTAAACTGGAGGTCTGAAAAACTAACATAGTACTGTAACAAGTAAATATTATTTACTTATTTTTATCCTTTAGCATAATTTTTTTTACCATTCAAATGCCAAAAGAAAGGAAAGTAAAAATAAATTTTATTTTTCATAAAAGTTTTTTTTGGGTAAAATATTAATAAATCTCAAATAGTGATCTTATAAATTATTTGGTCATTCTTTTTTTCTTATGGACCCAAAGGTTTCATTTTAGTATGAATTATATAAAGAGTCAAACATAAACTCACGCATGTTATGTATTGAAGGATAAATGCAAGTTTTTTCATAATGTTAAAATTAACCTATCACCAGTGCTATGCATGGGATAATTATAGATATTTATATATTTTTAAATTTTTTTAATATATAAATGATAGTTTTTAAGATTTTTTATAAAAATAATTTAACAATCTTATCACTAACCATAGTGTATAGGAGAAATTAAAAAGGCTATTGCAGTAACTATGCGCGGGCTGTATCTATAATTATTTGTATGAGGAGATTTTAAATGCTAATCAGAGATTTTAACCAAATCAATAAATGCAGGCATGTTGATTGGAAAAAGTTAATAAATGTTGAACAAGTGATTTTGACCAAATCAATAAATGCTGAGTTTTTTTTTTTAAATCAAAAATTTAGAAAATTTAGAAAATTAAGATTGAGAGATTGGAGCTCCCACAAAGCTTGGGGTTTAGAAACACCATTTTCCTTAATATATTTACAATTATCCATATATGTTAATTGTGATTTTAAAATTTTTATTTTTTTATTTTTTTTAAATGTCTTCTTTTTTTCCTTTTTTATATTATATTAAAGTTTAATATTTTGATAATAATCATATGTGTTGGACTTTTTAAGGAATTAAATGTCATCTTTTTTTTATTATATTATATTAAAGTTTAATATTTTGATAATAAGCATATGTGTTAGACTTTTCAAGAATTTTTTTTTATGTTTGTTCTTAATGCATTAAAGTGTTATTATGAGGGATAATAATCATATGCGTTAGGATTTTTCAAGGAATTCATATGTGTTGGATTTCAAAGAATTTTTTTTGCACTTGCTCTTAATGCATTAAAGTGTTATTATGACGGTAAGACTTGAGAGTTGGGAGAAGTTAATAAATGCTAAGATTTTTTATTTTTTTTAAATCAAAAAATCAAGAAATTTAGATTGGGAGATTAGAGCTCCCACAAGGCTTGAGGTTAAAAAAGTCATTTTGCTTAATATATAGTAAGTATAGATTACTAAAAATTACACTTCAATTTTTTTTTTTTTTCAAACGTAACACTATAATATACCACTACAATGTAATACACTGAAAAAACTGTTAGTGTATTTTTTTTTCAAACGCAACATTAAAAAAAAAAAACTCCTTAATACACTTTTCTCAAACGTAACACTCCAATCAATGTACCACACAAAAACTCCTTAGTGTATTTTTCTCAACCATAACACTCAAATGTAACACATTGAAAATTTTTTATATTTTTCTCGAACGTAACACTCCAATGTGACACATTAAAAAATTTCTTAATATACTTTTCTCAAACGTAACAACGTAACATTCCAAAAAAATTTCTTAATGCATTTTTTTCCAATCAATATAACATGCAAAAATTCCTTATTATTTTTTACAAACGTAACATTCTAATATAATACCAAAAAATCACACTAATAGAAAATATAGATTTTCATGCTCAGCGACTAACACTTCAGTTACCAATCCCCTCACAAATAATTTTTCACACCTTCACATTTCTATTTTCATCCCAGAAACAAATCAAAAAATAAAAAAAATGAATCAGACATTCACTTAAACTCAAATGACATCAAATTAAATAAATATAATTTTTTAAAATAAAAAAGACTAATTAATTCAAAAAAAATTCTTAAAATTAAATGGATTAACTCCGCATATAGAATTTATGAATTTTTTTTTTCACTTTTAAAGAATCAAGTTGATATAATAAATTTATTTCACTTGCTGTCATTTGAAAAAAAAAAATTTATAAAATTTTATGATTGAAATTATGAGATTAATTTAATGTTTCATAAAATATAAAAATAAATTACTGAAATCACCGAAATAAACCTATAAACCGAACTCAAATGACGGCACTTTTTTTCCGGAACCGGAGAGAAAAGGCGGTCCATATCTATCCTGAAAGCACCGGGACATCTCGCAAGACAAACTTGGAATGATTGGAGTCAACTTTCATACATCACAGCACAGTAAGCCATGCCGAAAAATTTCACCATGTTCTCTCATATTTTTCAGTTGTTTAATATAAATTTTAAATTTTTTTTTAATCAATCACAACGTTATTGAAGTATTATGTGACGATATCTCAAAATCAATCAATAATTTTTTAATACCAACAGAGTCCGGATTTGCCAACTCATGACAGGGTTCGAATTTGTTAAAATTAAAATTTTTAGTTTTACAATAAAGTTGATTTATAATTGAATTAGTTTAAACTTATTTTAGTAGTTTAAATTATTCAATTTTATAATTAATTAAAAAATTATTAATATAAAAGAGTAAATTGATTCAACATCAATTATTATACTATTAGAATATTTTTTATTTATACCGCCTATATATTTTGAAAAATAAATTATTCATATATTATAATATATATGTGATTTAATCATATAATTATTTATATTTGGTAAATTCAATTTTTTAAATATATACTTTTTTAATTTATTATATAAATTTAACAATTAAAATCATTGATATAAAAACAAATTAATTTTATAATATGTCAACTTCACTCATAAAATTAAGATATTTTTTAAAAATCCAAACTCGTTGAACTAATATCCGTCCAAACTCTCCCCATATCGGACGGCCTAGGACGCTTCTTTGACTTCTCATGTACCCAAAAAAAAAAAAAAAAAAAAAAAAGTAAAAGCAAAAAGAAAAAGTAAATTGTCCTACCTTACTTTAGACCAGTTCATCCACAGTGGACCCCACCACGCTGATAAAGTCAATGTCCTCGACCCAACATCCCAGATTATTATTTTTAATTTTAAAAATTATTTTATTTTTAATTTTTTTATGCACAGTATCAATACGTGTATTGTGTGCATAGAGGGTAGAGCATAGATATAGAGGGTTATATATACATTAATTATTTTATTAAATTTTTTGACTTTTGATGTCGTTGTCACATGATAGATCTCAATTATCTTTAAATATAACACATGATAGATCTCAATTATCTTTAAATATAAGTTTTATATATGGAAAAATGCTTAGTGTTCCCACTAATTAGGTGGCAGTGAGTCCTGTTATTAATGATGTGATGTTTTGGTCTTGGAGTTGTTTTTTTTTTTTTTTTTTTTACTTTTTTAATGCATTAGTGTTATTAGTGGTGATATTTTTAATGGGATGAATCATTGTTGTTATATATGCCCACAATATTTATTGTACTATTGATGACAATATATTATTTTAATATAACAAACACAATGCCTATTTCTATGATATGTTATTTGAAAAAAAGAAAAATGTGATGTATCATGTCATGTCATTGGATTAATAATGTATTAAGATGTGAATAATTTGAATGAGATAATTTAATAATGTGAGTAATGTTATATAAATTAAAAAATTTATATACAGAATCACACAATTGCATTGTGAATTATTGTTTTAAAATAAAATATCAAGTGAAATAATACCTTAATTACAAATATATTATTCTAACAAATTTTGTTTTTAAGAATAGTATTTTCCTTCCCATAAAATAAGTGAAATGGGGTGAGGGTGTGTGATTCAATTGCACTTTCAAGCGATTGATGGTGAGTCTCATTTTATGACAATAATATCCTATTTTTTAAAAATAATAATATAAAAATAAAATTTCATATAAAATGACGCAAAGCAAATTTTATATTTTAAAATAAAATATTCATAAATAACAAAACTACGGGGGTTTTAAAATTTTTTATACATATATATTTTTTTGGTATGAATATTTATTTTTCTTATTAAAAGCAGCATACTTGACTTTTATTTTCCAATATTTGTCGTCCATTAACATTAATTTCCCCATAACACAGGTCGACCAAGGTTGTTTGTCTATTTAGTGGTTTTTTTGGGTAAATGTCTATTGTGGTTATATGGTATTCGCACCTAAGTTTGACTGGAGAAAGAAAGATCTAATGGTTGAGTCATTTATTCATTCTTCACCCACTTTCTCCACCTTTATTTATCTTCCGCCCATATCATTATTTTAACAGGTATATTCAATAATTTTGAAATATAAATATGTAATAATTTATAATATTATAATTGATAAAAAAAAATAAGTACGTGATAATATATTAAGTGATTAAAAAATATAAAAAATAATAATTAATTAAAAAATACATACAGATAATATTTCATGAATATTTTGTAATTTTTCCATTTTATCCTCTACAGAGATTAAAAAAAAAAAACAATAGTCATAACATATTCACATCGTATCCACTACTTATACCACTTCACTAGTCTGTTTTGAAAGCTTTTAGTCCTCTGTTTCGGTCCAAGCTGATGGTTGTGAAGCCATGGCCGTCGAGCTCGTGATGGGTTACAGAAACGACAGCTTTACGTCTCACGTGGAAGAGAACGCAGTGGTTCAAGAAGCAGCCTCTGGGCTCGAGAGTGTTGAGAAGCTCATTAGACTCCTTTCTCAGTCTCAACAACAACAGAGACAAGAGGGTCAATTATCAGCTAATTCAGAGCAGAGATCGACTATGGAGATAGATATGGACTGTAGAGCAGTCGCTGATGTGGCTGTAACCAAGTTCAAGCGAGTCATTTCTCTTCTGGGTCGGACTCGAACCGGCCATGCCCGGTTCAGAAGAGCCCCTCTGGCGCTACCGGTTCAAAACCAGAACAGAGACTCCAAAGAAGTCTCTGAATCGACTAGAATCTATTGCCCGAGACCAATCCAACAAGTCCCTCTCGCTGTTCCTCACGCAAATTCTCACCACCACCATCTTCAATCTCAGCACGACCACCTCATGATCGTGAAAAATGGGGTTATTGATCGGAAAGACTCGGCGTCGAAATCGATTAATTTCTCCTCGTATTCGCCGGCGATTTCCGGCGCCACCACCTCGTTCATGTCGTCTTTAACGGGAGACACCGACAGCAAGCAACTTTCGTCGTTGTCGGCGTTTCAGATTTCGAATCTGTCGCAGGTTTCCTCCGCCGGAAAGCCGCCCTTGTTGAAGAGAAAGTGCAGTTCGTCGGAAAACGCAGCCTCCGGCAAGTGCAGTGGCTCTTCCGGCCGCTGCCATTGTTCCAAGAGACGGTATGCTATATGGGTCCGAATTTGATATATTGAAAATCAAATTTGATTCATTATCTGACTAATTTCAACGAAGAAAATTATTGATATAAAAAATTAAATTAATTTAAATTATCAAGTTAAATTTAATTTAATTTTTTATATATTCTTCTGAACTACCATATGAAATGAATTGTTGATATATATATATATATGTTTGTATTTGTGTGTGTTTTATTGAAATTCAATTTTGTTAATATTTGATTTTGTGGAATCAGAAAGCTGAGGCTGAAGAGGGTTGTGAGAGTTCCGGCGATAAGCTCGAAGATGTCTGATATACCACCAGACGATTACTCGTGGAGGAAGTATGGTCAGAAACCCATTAAAGGTTCTCCGCATCCAAGGTTCGTAGTTGGTGTGACTCATTTGTTTCTAATCTTCCAACTTGACTCAATGATAAATATTAACTCAGTCCTCGACTCGTTCCTACTTCTGTACTGTACTGTACCCCTGAAACGAGTCTGATCAGTTATGAGACGTTTGACCTTTAAAACTTTAAAAATACAATTTTACCCTTCTAGGAGCCAAATTGTCTGCACAAGATTTTCGTTCTCATGACTATAGCATGGCTAGTTTAGGTAAAGAAATGGGATTCTTTTGTTTAGAATGCTATAAATGTTATGCGCATGGGAAAAAAAAAAAAAAAATTTAAATTATTTAAAATTTAAATGTATAGTACAATTTTCAAATTAATTTGGGTGTGGTACTACAACTACAAAAATCGAACATAAAAAAGAAAAAAGAAAAAAAATCACAT
Source organism: Camellia sinensis (assembly GCF_055761805.1). Classification (NCBI taxonomy): domain Eukaryota; kingdom Viridiplantae; phylum Streptophyta; class Magnoliopsida; order Ericales; family Theaceae; genus Camellia; species Camellia sinensis. The sequence goes on from NC_138961.1 coordinate 218,799,078, forward strand.
AATTGATGAAGACTACATCTTACGAACTTATCCTTTCATTCACGTACACCTTTATTTTTTGATCAATGTTTATATTTCTAAGTTTATTCCATCTGATAGGCTTATATGGATAATAAAACAGGGGTTATTACAAGTGCAGTAGTGTGAGGGGTTGCCCAGCACGTAAACATGTGGAGAGAGCTTTAGACGATCCAAAGATGCTGATTGTAACCTACGAAGGAGAGCACAACCACTCTCTCTCTCTTGCAGAAACAAGTGGTCTTATCTTAGAGTCTTCTTGATTTAGATTATCATGCATGGTGGTGAAACAAAAGCCAAGTGTTTTCACTTATCATCATCATCATTCCACAAATGTGTAGAGAGTTACAGTGTAGTACTACTATTAGCTAGATGAGTGAGTGAGCTCAATGACTCAACTCAGCTCTATCTCAAAGGAGACGTAATGGGTTTTTCTTTAAGTCTATCGAATTAAACACGGTCTCCTCATATGATATGTGTGATTCATCAATTTCATATAAGAAAATTGTGTTTGATTCTATAATTGAAACAACGGTTGTTTGTTTATTCATTGTCCGACACTGTATTCTCTACTTTTCTCTCTATGTGAATGAAATGAAAAATGAAAGGAAAAATCAATGAAAAGATAGCCTTGTTTGATACGACTTATTTTTAATTTATATTAGTTTTTAGTTTAATTTAAATTATTTTGATGTATTTAGTTCAGCTTAGTAATACAGTTTATAATTTTTTGTAAGTAAAAAATTAATTTATTTTTTGAGTGAGAGAGAAGAAACTTAATTTATAAATCAAAAATTAATTTATGTTCATATTTATAAGTTATAAGTTGTTAAATTATAAATTATAATTATTTTATCACAACTGTACTAAAAGGGGCCACAGTCGATTTGGTTACATATTTCAAAGAAGGAAAGTGGGTTATATTCTCTAGTCTAGTGGGTTGTGTCGTCTTTTATTTATTTATTTTTGAATTTTGTATTGGTGACTTTATCTTTGGTTGTGGTCTTTGGATGCGAAATTCTACTACTTTCCAATTCACAAGTCATCATCACTCCAGCTTTTTCCCTTTTGGTTTTGAATAAGAAATTCTTGTAAAAATTAAGAGAAAATAAAATGACTTGGTCAAAATTCAAAAATGATGAAGACATGTAGATGGTGGAACATGTCGTGTTTAAGAGGGTTGACCAAGAAAACAGAAAGTAGGAGTAACCAGTTGGGGCGGCCAATTTACTCAAAGAGAGGAGAGAGAAAGTCCTCTGATTTAAAGCTTTGTTGTTGAATGGTGTTATAGAGGAACCTCAAACAATTATTACTTGCCCTAAAAAAATTACATTTTATTTAAAATTCTTTTTTTTTTGGGTGGAAAAGTCACAAATAAAAAGTGGGAATAAGTGAAATAAATTGTAAAAAAATGAAAGCCTGTGTCTGTGTTCTATTGCAAAAAAATTTCTTCTCGTTGATTGATATTTTTCTTAAAAAAAAGTCCGTGAACAAGATGGTTGGTGGAGTCGGAGATTTAATGTACTCCAAAATTAGTCCGGCAAAATCTTGAATATTATAGTTGTATTTGAATAAGGTTGCGTTTCGTAGAGTTTTGTAATTATGATTTGAGAGTATACGTTGTATTTTGAGTTTGTGAGGTTTGGAATTATGATTTGAATGTAGAAAATTTGTTTAGTGAGAGTTTCGAAAATAGTTTTGAAAAGAGTTTTATATTGAGTAGGGAATATTTGATGTGACATTTGATAGTTGATACACAAACTTACAATTCATAACTAAACATATTTTAAAACACATAATTTTTTTTTAAAAGTTCAGAAAATATTTTTTTCGAATATATAAATATTAGCATATCAATTGCAAAAAAAAAAAAAAAAAATCACTATTCCGGTCAACCGATCGGACAACCGGTTAGGCCAAATTTTGAAAAAAAAAATTGAAAAACGCGCTCTGTTTGACAGAGTTCTCTGCAGAGTTGTGGAAAATTAATTCCACAACTCTATCCAAACATCATGCTCAAACCTATATGCAAAAAACTAGTTTGAAAACATAAACAAACATATATTACAGTTGTAGTTGAATTAATTTAACTGAGGATTTGAGAAGCGATCATGAAAGTTTGAGACGAATATAAATTAAATTTATTATTTTACTTTTCCTTGTCTTTTTAAATTTTTATTAAAATTAATAATTTAATTGCAGTGTATGCAATTGAAATTAATCGGAACACTCGTGAGATTTAAAAAAAAAAGAAAAAGAAATAAATAAAAAATTCATGGCTGGTGGAGAGAGCTCTCTGATTTTAGAGCATGGGCGTTGGTGTTGGGTGGAGTTAGAGAAGACTACGAAACGAAGACGGTATTTGTTGGTGTGGAGGAGCTTAAACCTCACACTCTCTCTACGAAGAGTAATTATTGAGTACTATTAGAATGTAGTAATGTGATATTTCAAAAATATTATAATTAAAAAATAAATAAATAAATTTAATAATTTTATGTTAAATAATTAAAAAATATAAAATGATATAATAAATAATAATTAATAAAAAATATGAATATATAACATTGCAAGAGCAAACAATAATTTTTCCTCTATAACTTACAAGTGAGAAATCAATGTGGCATAGTCAAAATGGGCTGGTGGTGGCAGAGTTTTAAACAAATAAATAAACACAACCGAAATATTTGAACCATGAGAGGTGGGTTGGGTCCTACAATGTTTTTATTATTTCATTTTGGCTTTTGCTTTGTCTCATTCGTGTGACTATTCAGCACCATGCTTGTTTCGAGAAACAAAAATTGGAGATGATCTTGAATGTACACCACATATATATGTATCGATTCATTTCCATGCCTAGCAGTTTGGTTAGGATGTGGACGATCAATAAGTTGTTTATTGTTTTGGCTCTAAAATAGGAGATAAATTAATTAGCATCATTGGGTCTATGAATATGAAAGGGTTTTGAGATTATGTGTTAAATTAAGTAAGCATTGGATTGGATTGGATTGGATTGGATTCTTTTTTATTGAGCATTTAATTTATTTAGGTTACGTTTGACATAAATTTTTTAGACTAAAATAATTATAAAAAGACAAAATAAATTAAAAAATTAATAAGATAAAATATTACATCTAAACTATAATCATTTCATTTTTTTTACTCACAAAAATCAAAAAAATCAAAAAGTTCATCCAAAACAAGGCTTTTTAGCCCTGAACAAACTAGCTGAAAAGTCAAAAAGTCAATCCACATCCCAAACGAAGACTTAGATTAGTGTTGTTGGATCAATGGGCTTATCATTATTTGTAATCTCAAAATATTATATTGTATTATTTATGTGATATCTCAAATTAATTATGTATGAAAAAAATTTATAGATGGAAAAGTTTGGCATACACAAAATAATCTATTTTTTAAATTTTTTTTTTATCTTTTTTCCATCACATCACATCTCTATTTTTCTGCACATCTTTTCGTAAAAAGACAAAAACTACACTTATTTAGGTCATCCCAAATAGTGCACATCTTTTGATAGTTAGGAGATGAATAATAACTCACTTAATGTATATTATGATTTTTGAAAAATGCCTCATACACCCACTGGGGGCCGACCCCCAGTGAGGTGACACTCCATTATTGGTCAAAAAAAATTTTTTTTTTTTTTTTTTTTTTTTTTTAGTTTCAACCAGTGGGGGCGCGACACCTCACTGGGGGTGCGACCCCCACTGGGGGTATGCAGCACTGCTGTATGATTTTTCATTGAAAGTACCGTATAGGGTGTATCTTTGTGAAATTAAACCCTCTTTCTTGTAGTTTTTGTCATGCAAAGTCACATTATAGATCGAATATCAAGTCACATTAGTCTTAAAAATAAAATGAACAATTTATTTTTAAAATTATCTTTGTTGTTTATTTTTTTAAAATAAATATGATGCGATTATGTGATTACTATTATTCGATCAATTATTTTTTTCCCATAAACAATATATTCAAATGAATAATTTAAATTGTCATGATAGATCACTAGTGAACCCACCCAGCTCAACAACACCTCCACAGTTTAAAGCTCAATTTCATTTCTATTTTTTATGACAAAAATATTTAAGAGCACTAAAAGTAGAGCTCTAATGAGAGCTCTACTTACGTAGCAATAGATCTCACTCATGAATGATTTGATGTATGTGTTTTATTTTTTTACTTCATGCCACATTATTAAAACCATTGTTGGAACTCTATAAATTTAGAATTATAAATAATTGGTCTTTTTATGATATTATTCACTCAATAACCTTTACAAGTGCTAAAGCACCAACAATGTTAGAAGTAGTTAAAATTTTACATACTATTTTATTAGCCTTTGACATGAAGTAGGAAACTCATGCCATGTATTGATGTGAGTTCCACCTCCCTTTAACAAGGTGAATAAAATAATGTATAAATTTTAAGTACTTCTGGCGCTTCTAAAAAAATAAAAATGGATTATTGGACTGTATTACCGAGTCTGTCAGTTTTTTGAATTTTATTTTACAGTAATTCTACAGAGTCCGAATATAGGGGCTCGAATTTGGCTCGAAATTAGGGGGAAGAAGAAGGAGGAGGAGGAGGAGGAGAAGAAGGAGAAGAAGAACTCAACTGGAGGGGCCAACAAAATCGGGCGGAGGTGGAGGCGGAGGCGGAGGTGGATGCGGATGCGGCGGCGGCGGCGGAGGGCGGAGGCCGAGGTGGAGACGGGGCTGCGATGCCGACGAGCGACGAGGGACGAGCTGCGAGATCGGCCGACGAGCTGCGAGATCGGTCGACGAGCTGGGACGCCGACGGGTTGCGATGCCGACGACGACCTGCGTTCTCGCACTCGCTCTCGCCTCTGTGTTCTCCCTCTCGCCTCTGTTCAACTCAACGAAGAAGAAGAAAGAAAAGAAAGAAAAGGAAGAAAAGAAAAGAAAGAAAAAAAAAAAAATCAAAACCCAAAACGACGTCGTTTTAGGTTTTGAGCCAAATTCGAGCTCCTAATTTCGGGCCCTAAAATATTATTCTTTATTTTAATTGTTTAAACAATTTAATGTATATAATTTATTAAATATTTTACTCTTATAAAAAATTACGTTTTACCAGTCTAACGGTATGATTCAGTTTATAAAATAAACATGAGAGCAGTCATTAAAAAAGAAAAAAAAAAAAAAAAAAAAGAGTACCTTCGGCCTTTCTATTTTGTTGAAGTATTAGTGATCACTGTTCAAAACTGGCCATTGGGTCAAAGTCCACACACACATATATATATATATATATATATACATACATATTTCTTTTAAATCAATTTTTTGGCAAACGGAGGTTGCATGACATGCAATATAGCCTAGACCGAGGTGACATTAATTATTATTATTATTATTTTAATATTACTATTTTAATAAAAAAACTTCCAATCAGTGTATTTGGTTTAAATTTTTTGAATTAAGTTTTTTGAAAACTCTATTTTTTGATTTTCGTGTTTTTTTATTTTTAGTGAATATTTTTAAAATTTTAAACATTTTTTTATATTTTTTTAGATACACCTTACTTAGATGTATCTAAAAAGAAAAAAATTTGTGAAAAAATATTTTAAAAATTTAATAAATACATAAAAATACAAAAAAAATGTATTGAATTCTCATATTTTTTTTATATTTTTGGTATTTAGTGAATTTTTAAAAGGTTTTTTCACAATTTTTTTACTTTTTATGTATATTTATGTTAGGTATGTCTAAAAAGTAAAAAAAAATATTTAAAATATTAAAAAAATTTAGTAAAAAAAAAATACGAAAAATAAGAAAATAAAATTTTCTAAAATATATTTATAAAAAAATACAACTAAGCAAGCTGAATAGTTTTTTTCCTTTACATAGGAACAAATAATTTGAGTCAACTACAGCGATGTGTGTTGGACGTAGGACTGATTTTTTTGTCTCTTACAATATCTTTCCACGTTGGGTGGGCTAACCCCTATTTATAAAAAAGAGCGAATTATGGGCAATTTTAGAAAGTTAGTTAAAAAAATAATTTTTAATTTATTTTAAATTATATTATCTCTCATATCTTTTATATATATATTTTTAAAAATATAAAAAAAAATTAAAAAATCAATTTTTAACCATTTCTCCAAAACAACGCTATATTAATAGTCTCTATAATTTGAATTTGTATTAATTTAGTTTTTAATTATTTAATTATGATATATTTAATTTTAAATTTTGAATCTTTTTCGAATAAGAATAATAAAAAATATTTTCTTTACAAACAATCAATTTCAAGGGCGAACTCGTCATACAACTTATTTTGTGTTGGTTAATTTATAAATTGTTTGAAATATAATAATCTTTTTTTAATAAATAATAGTGAAATTTTCTTGGTTATAAAGTTTTGTTTAATTTTCTTATCAAAATCCATTTTCAATTTTTTGTTCCAAGCAACTAAAAATTAAATTGGAAAAAAAAATTAAAAACACATCATTTTTATATAATTGTATCTTTTGGGAGAGTATAAATAATTTTTTTAATATTTATTTTTATTAAATTAGTTTCAATTTTTTCAAAAGTCAAACATAACAACAACTTTAATGTCATTATTAAACCAATCTATTAAATTAAAAAATTCAAAACTAAAAATATTTTATTTATTAAACATATTTATTACTTAATAACCATCCATTACATTATAATGATTTTAAAATATCTGTTAATAACAAATACAGTCATCTATAACATGACAACCATTAAAAAACATCAACAAAAAAACTACTCATTACATGATCATCATCAAAACACATACTAAAAATTAATTTGATAAAAGAAATTAAAAAAATAAAAACGTAGAAGATTTATTATTTTTTTATAATTTTATCTTTGATAGGTAGAAATAGTTTTCAAAAATTTAAAATAATTTTTTGACATTTATTTTTATCAAATTAGTTTATATTTATCAAATGATGACTTTGTCATTGAAATGAAGTAATGGTGTCTTTAATTATTCTTATTTGAAACGAGATTCAAAATTTAAGATAAAATATATCATAATTAAAAAGTTAAAAAGCAAAATAATACAAGATTCAAATTATAAAGAAGGTTAATGTAATTCACCCTATAAATAAATGGTTGCTGACATGAGTTGCCACACCACTTTAGAGAGAAGTTTTTGGGTACCTAACGAGAATCTGTCTTGTGTATCCACTTTAAATATAGTTAACTTATCAAAAATATTAGAGACTCAAATAAATTATTAAATTATTTGCATGTTTGGGTACCTATTGAGAATTTGTTTTGTGTATCAACTTTAAATATAATTAATTTATCAAAAATTTTAGAGACTCAAATAAATTATTAAATTATTTGCATGGGACTCACGTGAATTTTCATTTGTGTTAGTATTATGTAAATATTTGATAATTTATTTGGAGTCTCAAACATTAGTTTTAGTTTGGATGAATATAAAATGAGGATTGGTAATTAATGAGGAGAGTTGTTTTTTATGATTTTTTTGTTTTGTTTTGTTTTTTAATGTAATTTTTTTAAATAACATCAAATTTTATTTTTTCATAGATATTTAGATTAAGCCTTTTTTCAAAAAAAAAAAGAAGAATTAGAAAGAGACAAATATGTATATATATATATATATATATATAAAGCATACTTATAAGTAATTATCAAACCAAAAAAAAAAACATTTATCAAACCAGGCTGCCCTGTTTAAAAGCATCTAATTCCAACTTCAAAAAAAGTTGCTTATTGAGTTAAAAAGTACATATATTGAAAACTTGAAAATTTTTACCAAACAACTAATTTTTTTTGCCAAAGTACAATAGATTAAACATGTAGTTTCAACTGAAAAAAAAAAGCTCAAAATATGTTTTACGGAAGGTGCCATTATATAGCCTATCAAAAAATATATTTTTTTCTTGGTTAAAAAAAAAAAATTTGTTACTGAATAAATATTTCACTTTGGCCCTTCGTAAATATTAAGCCAACTTCTGTTAAACATTAGACAAAAAATGGTATATTGACAGTCCTATGATTTAAAAATATTTTATAATATATAACTTACACATCTGACATAAACTCAAATCTCAATATAATAATATATTTTTTATAATATATGACAGTTATTGTGACATTTTTTATCTAATTTTGAAAAAAAAAAGTTTTAAGAATAAACTAGAAAAAATTTTAAGGACTAAAATAGAAAAGTGACCAAATATAAACAGGAATTTATCCATATTTTTGTTGTGGGGGTCAGGCTACCAAAATGGATTAATATTGCTTTCATCCATAGCCATTAGGCCCATAGGAATGGGCTTTGGATAGTCTTGGGCTTGACAGACTTTGAAGCCTGTTGCCTGACATGACTTTCAAAAGAGTTACCACCTTTCCAATATAATATCGACCAAATAACTTCTCTCATCAAAGCCCATCCATTTGACAAAAAAAATTGGTTCGGACTCAATCCACACCCAAATTACAACCGTACTTTTGATTTGAGCGAATACCAAACAGGAACAACACGAAACGTTCTTCACTTCGTCGCCGCCCCAACCCCCTGGCGGCGATGGGCAGCGCTTCAAAACCCTAAACCCTTTTCTCTCGCTGTCACCGATCTTCTCATTCATGGCGGTCGCCTCTTCAACTCTCCTTTCGCTTCCTGCCGACGAGGACCACCGACTTTGCTGCGAATTCTCGGATCCCAAACAACAAGAGAAAGAAGAATTTGAACCTGAATCTGTTGTGGGTAGTCCGAGAGGGTACTTGAGCGGCGAGTCGCGGATCGAGCGAGCCTGGGCTCACTGGAAGAAGCTGGGCCAGCCTAAGCTGATCGTGGCTCCTATGGTTGACAACTCCGAGCTTCCTTTTCGGATGCTTTGTCGCAAGTATGGAGCTCAAGCTGCTTATACTCCTATGCTTCACTCTCGCATCTTCACCGAGAATGAGAAATATCGCTCTCAAGAATTCACCACTTGCAAGGTACTTATTATTACTTACTCAATTATACTTGTTCTTGTTATATATACACATGGGTTTGCTGGGGAAATTCTAAGCTGTCAAACCTTTAGTTGTTAGAGCATCTCTGACATTTTGTATATATATATATACACGTGGGCTATTCAAATAAATAAAAATAAAATAAAAAATTTATTATATATTTTGTGCTAGCTAAGTTGGAATAGTCTTATTTATTTGTTATAAGGCTAAGTTTGGAAAGACTAAATAAGTGTACTTTTTGACTTTTTATGAAATATGAGTTGGGTTTGGATTGGGTTTAAAGTGATGTGTTAGAGAGGTGATGTGACTTCAACAACTTAAATATGATAGTGACTTTTTGACTTTTTAGATTTTTTTGAGGATGTCAAACTTGGCCTAAGTCTAAATTGTTATAAGTCTAAGGTTAAAGTCCCCTCCACTCATTTACCTAATTTTTTTTTAAAATTTTAAATAAAAAAAAAAAAAATAGACACGTGGCAGCCTAAGAAACAAAGCTTTGGGACACCATATAAAGCTCCAACTGCTATGAATAGTGAAATGATGAAAGGTTCAGCCGTCCTCAATTTGATGAAAGATTTATCTATCTCAATTTGATACTCATTTGATGAAACGATTGGAGCAGCAAAAAAGGGTGTTTTTTCATCAAATTTAAATACGTTGGATGGTCTTACCCATCAAAATTTAAGCAGTTGAATATAGATGAAGGGAAGAAAACTGAAAAAATTTAAATTAGGGCATGAAAAAAAAATATATATATATATGAAACAACTTCGAATGAGTGTTCACCCCAATTTCAGGGTTTAGGTTATATAACAGTATAGATATGTGCATATATGTGTTTATGTCTATATCTGTGTGTGTATTTATATGGTTGCATCAAACCTGTTTTGTTGTTGTGAATATTGAATCAGCAATCCCATTTTGTCGAACAATATCCACGGATATTGGTTTGTCTGCTCTTTGAATGCACAATTGGGGACTGGCATTTAGTTTTTTGAAAGTGAACATGAAATATAAGATGAAAACACATTTAGTGAGAAGAAGTTTTGGAGAGAATTGATCATAATTACCCAAAGAAGATTTGGTTTGAAAACAAGGAACAAAAATTGCAATACTCTTCCAAGTGGGACTAATGCGCTCTTTTGCTCCTCGATTGGAATATTTTGTCATGCATTTGCTTGTTTTTGTTTTTTGTGTTTGTGCAAGTCTAACCCAAGTAGGTTATAATGCTATATCTGTTTAGATATTTTTTTACGCTTTTTATTCAATACTGTGCTTTCCACTTAATATTTATTGTAATTTTGATTATTATAGCTTGCCCTCTTAACAAGATCTTGATTCCTAAAGAAATGGATGATGAATGGAACAAAAATACATTGGTTCTAATATATAATAATGAATGTGATATTCAGAGTTGTACACATTATCATGGTATTTGATGGTACTGCTAATCGTAGGCCCACGCTTCCAACGTCGTTCCCTGATCACTGAGCCTACCGGGCTACCTGCACAAAAGCCCAGCGGGGAACGGGAGTCCCTCAGCGGACCCTCCGACGGTCAAGTTAGAAAAGAGAGGGGTTAATGGCAAATGATAGGAGAATAATGATAGGGCACTTAACCTTTTTGTTTCTTGGAAGTAAGGTTTTAAAAAGCGGCCGCAACCATTACGTAACGCCGTTACGTAACGGTTGTGGTAGTTACCGCCACCCGTTACGGCCGCTTTTGCAGTGTGATTGAGGTTCACAGGTGTATCGGCCGTAGCGGCTGCTATAGCGATTGTAATGGTGCCGTAACGGCCTGTTACGCATCGTTACGTAACGGTTTTAAATTGCTTCTTTCGAAAAAACACAAAAAAAAAAAAAAAAAAAAAAATTTGAAAATGGGGGAAGAGGGAAGATGGAGGAACAAGAGATAGAGAGAGAAAATAGGGAAGATGGAGGAACAAGAGATAGAGAGAGAGAATAGGGAAGATGAAGAACATGTTATTGATTTGTTGAAATTGTAAGACCTATGCTATTCTATTCAGCTGTTATCACTCAACCATTTTGTTTGTGTGTCTCTATCTATATATTGTTTGAAAATAATAATAATAATAATAATAATAATAATAATAAATGTGATCATTATCTATTTGGCTTGATTAATATATATATATATATATATATTTAGGCTTTTATTTATTCTCTTACATTTGTCATTGTTTATCTTATATATAATAGATAGTGATTGATTTTTTTGTATAATATAAAGTCATTAATTATTAAAATAAAATGTAAAAAAATCAGTTTATAGTGATTTAAAAATATGAAATATATTGGATCAAACTTAAAAATTTTAAAAAATTAATCAATATTTATTTTAAAACCCAATAAATATGATCATGGAAAAAAAATGTGCGTATCGGTAAGTTCTTTTCAAATTGTGCGAAAAATAAAAAAATTCACAGTTCCGGTTACCGCAACCGTTACGCTACGGCCTTTACACCCCGCAACCGCAACCGCGTCACCGCCACCGTTACGGCGACCGCAACCGCTTTTCAGAACCTTGCTTGGAAGTCTCCTTATATCCGTTGTTCATCATTTCCTTGTCCACTCCAACCTGTCATGTTGGCCGAAAGTCTACGCTCTAGCTTGCCTTGTTCATGGTGAGGCTGTCTGCTCTGACGTGAAGGGATTATCGCATTTAATGATGTAGGGGTTTCATTAATGGCTGATGTGTGGTGCAATAACTCTGCAGGATCTTTGTCTGCTTACGTGGCTGATTCTCCTCTTGACAAGTGTTTAGATGCCATTAGTTCTTGGTGTAACGTTGGGTTCCAGTAGTGTTGGGCTTTGGTGTTTAAACCGTGTATTGGGCTCTAAGTGGTCGGCCAAAAACTTCTATGGGCCTACCGATGTCAGTAGTTCTCCATTCCCAAGTGCAACTTCAGTTCAACGAAAGGAATAAGAAGGAAGACAGGGATTGTGGGTGGCCGAGTGAGAGAAGGGCCGACCGCGAAGGGCGACTGGGAAAGAAGACCGACCGAGAGGAGGGCTGACCGCAAAGGGGGACCGAGTGAGAAGACCGACCGAGAGGAGGGCCAACCCCAAAGGGGGATTGAGCGAGAAGACCGATCGAGAGGAGGGCCGACCATAAAGGGGGACCGAGCGAGAAAGTGGCGGCGTGTGGGGCTCAAGGAGCGGCGGGGTATGTGGTGATGTGAAGTGAATAGATAGGGAAGGGGAAAAGGGTAGTGAATCGTGATCGTATACGTGACGTGATCCCGTGATAAGGGAGGTGATGCATTAGCAAGAAACGAAGGGGTAGGACTAATATAGGACGTGGAAAAGGCGGGGGCGGAAACTTTCGAAAATTTTCAAACTGAAACTGCACTTGGGAATGGGGGACTACTGACATCGGTAGGCCCATAGAGGTTTTGGCCGACCACTTAGAGCCCAATATACGATTTAAACACTAAAGCCCAACACTACTAGAATCCAACGTTACATCAAGAACCAATGGCATCTAAACAATTGTCAAGGGAGCACCAGCCACGTGAGCAGACAAAGATCCTGCAGAGTTATTGCACTACACATTAGCCATTAATGAAGCCCCTACAAATTTAAATGCGATAATCCCTTCACGTCGGAGCAGACAACCTCACCATGAACAAGGCAAGTTAGAGCGTAGACTTTCGGCCAACATGACAGGTCGGAGTGGACAATGAAATGATGAACAAAGGATATAAGAAGGCTTCCAAGACACAAAAAGGTTAAGTGCCCTATCGTTATTCTCCTATCATTCGCCGTTAACCCCTCTCTCTTCTAACTTGACCGTCGGAGGTCCGCTGGGGGTCTCCTGTTTCCCGCTGGGCTTTTGTGCAGGTATCCCGGTGGGCTCAGTGATCAGGGAATGATGTTGGAAGTGTGGGCCTACGATTAGCAGTATTATCAGTTGGTGCCGTCTGTGGGAAAGCCATTTCGCGTGACAATTGTGCTCATTGTTACCGAAGACCCGTTCCCGATAATCCCTCCTCGCTGGCCATCAAGGTGAATGGTCACAACGTGATCCATGGCTTCTTAACACAACGTCGTCGCCCCCCAAGCCGACCTTACCAATCCAAACTACTTCACAGAACTCACCAACAGCATTAACCGCTTGGCAGAGCAAAATCAGGCCTTGATCAACGCTTTGCTCCAGCGAAACCTCCCTATACCTCCTCCACCACCACAAGATATCCCTCACAATCGAGAACAAACCCCGAGCCATCCTTTCTAACAAGCCCACCTCTCCAACTTAGAGGATCGGCAAGCTTCACCCCAAGACATGAACTCGCCACCTCGAGGTTTTCATCCGTCCGATCAAATATTTGCCCTTGAAGGAGAGGCTAGTAGTGTTCAGCCTCCACTGCCCTCGGGGGGTGACAAATGTTCCTATCTAAGTTGCGGAATTCCGAGCCATGAAACTCCAGCTTCAAGGAGTTATACAGAACATACATAATAAACCTTCCACAACAACTAACTCCCCATTTGTCGCCTCCATCAAGGACAAACCCCTATCTCCCAAGTTCAAAATGCTCTCGATCGACTCTTTCGATGGCACAACGGACCTAGTTGACCATTTGGAGACTTACAGAACCCTAATGATCTTCCATGCTTTTCCTGATGAGATCATGTGTCGGGGCTTTCCCCGTGACGCTTAAGGGGTCGACTCGACTATGGTTTAGTCAGCTACCATCGAACTTCGTTTCTACTTTCTAACACCTAAATGATTCCTTTCTAAGCCATTTCATTGGCACTCAACGCCAAAGGCATCCAGCAACACAGCTTCTTAATATCGGTCAGACGGAGGAGGAGTCGCTACGTAGCTTTGTCACCCGTTTCAACACCGAAACCCTATAGGTGGCGGAAAACGATGACAAGGTCATCCTCACGGCTTTCATGGTCGGTTTACGATCATCTGATTTCCTCTTTTCCCTCTCTAAAAACCCTCCAACCTCTATGGCCACCCTCCTTTCCAAAGCCCAAAAATATATGAACGCCGAAGACTCTCCGGCAGCCCGCCAAGATACTACAACTAAAAATCCAACCTCCACGGAGAAGAGAAAGGAATTTGAAACCAAAACCACCCATTATACATAGCAAACCCCTCAGTATACCGATCGACCCGCTTGCCCCGATCGATCGATCGATACCTACCCGACCGCCTGGTCGGTTCGAGCGGTACACTCCCCTCAATTCCCCCGTGGAATAAGTCTTGAACCAGCGAGATTACAACTTGAAATGGTCCCAACCCTCACGGTCTCCTTTCAACCGATGAGATCAATCCAAGTACTGCTATTTCCATCAGGACCACGGCCACAATAGTGAGGAATGTGTTAACCTCAAAGACCAAGCAGAGAATCAGATACGATAGGGTCGCCTCAGTTGGTTCACGACAACCCGTCCCCAACAGCGGCCAAGGACCGAACTCGTCGGGGGCCACTGCCGACAAACCCCTCCCCGACAACCCCCACAACCTAACCGAGACAATGATCGGCCCCCACCACAACCCCGACCACAAGGCAACCCTGCTCCCCCGATCGGAGAAATCAGAGTCATCGCTGGCGGGCTTGAATGCGAAAGACCATCCCGTTCGGCCTAGCGAGCCGAACTCAGAAAAATCAGATAGGGCTCTGATAAGGAAGTCACCACATTGGATCGCCCTTTCAAATACCCCAAGCAGTGGATTGAACCCATCACCTTTACGGAGGCCGACTGCACAGGCATCCGTTTCCCCCATGACGATCCCCTCGTTATCTCTGCTCTTCTATCCAATTACAAAGTCAGACGGGTGATTGTCGACAATGGCAGTTCTTCCGACATTATCTTCATGAACGCCTATCACCAGCTCAAAGTTGGCGGAGAAAATTGTCCCCTCTCTAGACCTCGTTCGTCGGCTTCACGGGGGATCGGGTGACTTCTATAGGTTCCATCAATCTTCCCATCACCATCGGAGAGTACCCACGGCAGACCAGCAAGTTACTCATTTTCCTTGTCGTCAACTGTCCTTCTGCCTATAACATAATCCTCGGCCGCACAGCCCTTAACGCTTTCCAAGCTGTCACCTCCACATACCATCTAGCCATGAAATTCCTGACCGACCTTGGGGTAGGCACCGTGAGGGGCGAGCAGACGATGGCCAGAGAATGCTACGTCGCCTCACTAAAAGAGGTCAAGCTGAAGGAAGCTATGACCATCGAAGGACTCGACGTCAGCGACGAAGAAGAGTTAGTCAGAGGGGAACTAATAGAAGAACTTGTCGAAGTCCCCATCGATCCTAAAAACTTGGCCAAAACAGCCAGGATCGGTAGCCAACTATCCTCCTAGGCCAAGGGTCGACCTCATAGCTCTCCTAACCGAGCACAATGATGTGTTCGCCTGGACCCATTCCGACATACAAGGCATCAATCCCTCTTTCATCACTCACCGACTTAGTATCGAGCCCCACTTCTGATCTTTCCGCCAGAGACAGCGTATCTTTCACCGGGAATGCAATGCCCTCATAGCCTTGGAGGTAGACAAGCTACTGAAGGCGCAGTTCATCCAAAATGTGGACTATCCCAGGTGGCTGTCCAATGTAGTCCTTGTCCGCGAAAACAATGGTAAATGGTGACTATGCGTCAACTATTCCGATCTTAATCGAGCTTGCCCCAAAGATAGTTATCCCCTCCCTCAGATAGATCTGCTGGTCGATGCCACTGTCGGACACCAGATGCTTAGTTTCATGGATGCCTTCTCCGGCTACAATCAAATTCTGATGCACCCGGCTGATTAGGAACACACCTTCTTCATCACAAACAGAGGAATTTATCACTATCGTGTTATGCCGTTCGGATTGAAAAATGCTGAAGCAACTTACCAACGTCTGGTCAATGCCGTCTTCCAACACCAGATAGGCCGGAACATGGAAGTCTACGTCGATGACATGCTAGTCAAGAGTAAACTCTCCTCTGATCATTTGGCAGACCTGCGAGAAACCTTCGAAACCTTACGCAAATATCAGATGAAACTCAATCCGGAAAAGTGCGCCTTCGACGTAGGATCTGATCTGGAAAGTTCTTGGGCGTCATGGTCAGCCAGTGGGGCATCGAAGCCAACCCTGAAAAGATCAAGGCCCTGATAGAAATGCGGTCTCCCAGAACGGTCAAGGAGGTCCAACAGCTCACAGACAAAGTCGTTGCCCTCAACCGTTTTATTTCTCGGGCGACAGACAAGTGTCTTCCATTTTTTAAAGTCCTCCGACAGGCTTTTGAGTGGAACACCGAATCTGAGGAGGCCTTTCAACAACTGAAGTAGTGCATGGCCAACCCCCTCTCCTCTCTCAAGCGCTCTCAAGCGAAACCCTCTTCTACTTAGCCGTATCAAACACTGCAGTCAATGCTGCCCTCGTTAGGGAAGATAGTTCAGTACAACGTCCAGTTTACTATATCAACCGCGCTCTCAGGGGGGCGGAACAAAACTATCCTTTGTTGGAGAAAATGGCCCTCGCCTTGGTCATAGCCTTAAGGCGCCTCCGGCCTTACTTCCAAACTCACTCCATAGTGGTTCTCACTGACCAGCCTTTAAAAAAGGTCATGCAACAACCAGAGTTGTCAGGCAGACTGATGCAATGGTCCGTCGAGCTCAGTCAATTTGAAATCTCTTACCGACCTCGAACAACGATCAAAGGACAGGCCGTCGCTGATTTTATCTTGGAATTAACCAATCTCACACCGAATGTGTCCCCTCCGCCAATGCAATTCAACTCCGAGGCAGAAAAACCCCATTCCTGGACCTTTCATGTTGATGGGTCATCCCGCAAAGAAGGCAGTGGGGCCGGTCTCATCCTTACCGCCCCCGAAGGCGGGTATTTCAAGTGTGCCCTCCGTTTCCTATTCGACGCGAGTAATAATGAAGCCGAATATGAGGCCTTGATAACGGGTCTTCGTCTGGCCAGAGACATTGGTGTAAACCATCTTCATGTATTTAGTGATTTCCAACTGATCGTCAGACAGATTACTGGGGAGTTCGATGCAAAGAAAGACACGATGCGAGCCTACAGGGACATCGCACTCCCTCTTGTTCACCTTTTCAAATACTTTCTAGATCGAACACATCCATAGGTCAGAAAACTCTAAGGCAGACGAAATGGCCTGATTAGCCTCGGCCGACCAGTCAGTCCTCGACTATGGCATTCGCATTGAATACCTAACCCCATCCGGCTACTTTGCCAAATTAGCAGGAGGTTCACTTCCTCCAAAACGAACCTATCCCATAGGCTACAGACATCCTTCTGTTTTTGACGCGAGAGGAGTTGCCCAACGATAAACAGCAGGCCGCCAAAGTCAAAGCCCGGTTGTCCAATTACATCCTCATCAGCGACCTATTGTACAAACGAGGATTCTCACGCCCATACCTCAGGTGTCTCAGCCCTGCTCAAGTGACCTATGTGATGAGAAAAGTCCGCGAGGGCATCTGTGGTAATCATTCGGGTGCAAGGTCTCTGGCCCATAAAATCCTTCGCACCGGCTACTTCTAGCCTACTCTCAACCAAGATGCCACCGAATTTGTGCTCAAGTGCGATAAATGCCAACACTTTGCCAATGTCCCCCATGCTCCACCAATAGAGCTGATTACGCTCAGCAGCCCCTACCCCTTCGCCAAGTGGGGCATCGACTTAGTCGGTTCTTTGCCCACTGGTAGAGGCCAGACCAAGTTCGCTATTGTTGCCATTGACTATTTCACCAAATGGGTGGAAGAAGAAACCCTCGCAACAATCACAGAGCGAAACACCACCAGGTTCATTTGGCAGTCGATCGTCTGCCGATTTGGAATCCCCTAAGTCGTCGTTTTGGACAACGACAAGCAATTCGACAATGCCAAGTTCAGGAAATTCTGTGCAGAGCTCCACATTAGGCCATGTTTCTCCTCCCCAGGTCATTCCCAAGCTAATGGGCAAGCCGAAGTCACTAATTGCTCCCTTCTGAAGATCATCAAAACTAAGCTAGAAGCCGTTAAAGGACTCTGGGCAGAGGAATTACCAAGCGTGCTCTGGGCTTATCGGACGATCGCCTGAACCCCTACTGGGGAGACCCCTTTCCGCCTAACATACAGTGTTGAGGCCGTCATCCTAGTGGAAATTAGCCTGTCGACCCCTCGGGTTTTACACCTGAATCCAGAACTAAACGAAGAGTTGCGTCAGGCTGACTTGGACCTAATTGAAGAACTCCGAGAGACAACTGTTGTCAGACGGGCGTCATATCAGCAGAAAATTAGAACACATTATAACCGCAAAGTCCGACCTCGAGAGTTCGCAGTGGGGGACCTAGTCTTGCGCGAAGCAACCCTTGCCACTAAAAATCCGACCAAGGGCAAGCTAGTAGCCAAATGGGAAGGACCCTATGTTGTCAAGGCCAGACCCCGCTCGAGCACTTACCGTCTCCAAGATATGGAAGGCAGAGACCTCCCCCATCTATGGAATGCCGAGCATTTAAAGCGATACTTCCAGTGAAATGGCGTCTCCTGTTTTTGTATTTTTCAATTGTTGTATGTGCTCTTTTCTCGATCTGCACACTTGTTCATTTACGCCCTTTCTATATATGGTGTAAACTTGTGATTAACAGGCTGTGCCTTAAATGACAACAATCTGGC
Organism: Camellia sinensis; assembly: GCF_055761805.1. Taxonomy (NCBI): domain Eukaryota; kingdom Viridiplantae; phylum Streptophyta; class Magnoliopsida; order Ericales; family Theaceae; genus Camellia; species Camellia sinensis. The sequence continues at coordinate 218,817,751 of NC_138961.1, forward strand.
ATCTCCATTATCTGTGTTGCTTTTCAATATCAACTTTTTGACTAAGCCTCAGCCAGACTAAGCATGAAGAACTCAGCCAGACTGAGATAACTAAAGCCTCAGCCCGATTGAGCCCTTCAAGTCTCAGCCAGACTGAGCATGAAGAACTTAGCCCAACTGAGATAACTAAAGCCTCAGCTCGACTGAGCCTTTCAAGCCTCAGCCAGATTGAGTGTGAAGAACTCAGCCCGACTGAGCCCTTCAAGCCTCAACCAGACTGAGCATGAAGAACTCAGCCAAACTGAGATAACTAAAGCCTCAGCCCGACTGAGCCCTTCAAGCCTCAGCCCGACTGAGTGTAAAGAACTCAGCCGACTGAGCCCTTCAAGCATCAGCCAGACTAAGCATGAAGAACTCAGCCAGACTGAGATAACTAAATCCTCAGCCCGACTGAGCCCTTCAAGCCTTAGCCAAACCGAGTGTAAAGAACTCAGCCCGACTGAGATATAACTAAAGCCTCAGCCCAACTGAGCCCTTCAAGCCTCAATCAAATTGAGCGTGAAGAACTCAGCCAAACTGAGATAACTCAGGCCTCAGCCCGTCTGAGCCCTTCAAGTTTCAGCCAGACTGAGCATGGGGAATAGCTCAGACAGTTTGGGTTAACTAAAGCCTCAACCCGACTAAGCCCCTCGAGTCTCAGCCAGACTAGCGTGAAGAACTTAGCCAGTCTGAGTCAAAACTGGCCTCATCCAGACCAAGTATGCAATTACAATCAGTCGTTGCCAGACTCAGTTAAAATCAGTTCATAATTATCCACTTTTACTATTCGTACTATTTGTACAAGTTAGCTTGCTTGCCCATTTTTACCAAATTTATTAAATTTCATATTCTCAAATTTTTCTTACCCATTTTTATTCAATTCTACTCAGCCATTTTTACCATTTAAATTTTACAAATCAAAGCAATAACAATAATAACAACAATAAGAAAACTCATCATTTTATTAACAAACTTGCACTTTTATACAATTCATTACAGACCTTGCATGTAAAAAAAAACAAAACAAACAAAAACAAATTTTTTTACACTTCGTTACAGAGATTAATCCCCCTCACTTGAGGCAAGATCTTCCTCTCCAATCCCCTCATCCAAAGGGGTCTGGGCAATGTTGTCTTCCCCTACCTTCATGAGACTGAAGTCCACGCCTGGGAACTGCCCCTATGCCTTATACTTGAAGCTCATCTAGTTGTTATCCCAGTACTGGCTCATCTCGTGCTTGTAGAAGTCTGACCGCTGGAAGCTTTGGATCACTTCTTCTTCGCTCCTACCTCCAGCGGCCACTCCTGACGGCCCAGCACCCCCTTCCCCCTCCTTCGCTAAGCTCCTGGCGACCGCGGCGTCAATGGCCATCTGGAATTCAGCGGACCCCTTGAATTGCTCCACGGTTGCAACGCATAAGTTGGGGTACGCCGCCCTCTCAGATGCCAATTTGGCCTTCTCTTCTGCCAGTGTCTTCTCCAACTCTACGATCCGACCATCTGCCTCTTCTTTGTCCTTGATTGCCTGGTCGCGCAGATCTTCGTTGTTGGAACGGGCCTTTTTCCACCTCTCATTGGCAGTGGTGCATGCTTGTTGGACCAGGTCTAGCTTCCTATGCTCGCTCGCCAACTCGAACTCCAGTGATACCACCTTGTAGCGCTCCGCTTCCATCTCTGATTTGGTCACAATGATCTCGGCGCCAGCATGCTCTGCCAAGTAGCTCTACACCACCGCCGATATTTCCATCTTCTTTGCCCTTTGCGCATACTCCAGCCCCTTTGCGCACGCACTCCGAGCGGCTTTCCTCCAGCCCACTGTCTCAATCCTTAGGTTTTACAGTTGCACTTTCACCCCTTCCAGTTGGGCCCTCAGCGGCTCTGCCTCTACCTTCGCGCGCACTGCTTTATTCATCAGGGCAGCCGCTAAGGTCTCGCCGCCTCCATCTGGGCCGAGCAGAACCTTCTCAGGAGGTCGGCCTCTGTTAATCGAGCCATCGACCGCACGGCCGCATCCTCCACCACTCCAACGAGATGGTCGGCTGCGACTCTAGCTTCCCCCTTTTCTTTTGCCAATCAACCAACCACCGCGCGCACGTGGTACATAGCGGTCTTTAGTGCAGTACCCATATCTGGCTTGTCCACTCTAACCTTCCCCTCTACAGGACTTGGTGCCACTTCTGATACAGGCCCCATCTTTAGTGTTTGCGCCCTTTGTTCTGGCTCCACCGTTCCCATCTCCATTTGGACACTTGGGCCTATCACTTCTTCCCCTACCACCCTTATCTCCCCCACTTCCACTTTTGGGGTTTCTTTCCCCCTCCCATCCTTCATCTTCTTCACAAACGGACCCCTCTCGCCTCCCTCCGCTGCTCTCTTTTTCTTTTTTTTCTTCAATACCGCTTTCACCTCCTGTTTGCTCTGCTCCTTAAGAGAATCCACTGGGGGTGGCAGTGGCGCAAAGTCAGTTAGATCTTTGTCTCCCAACAGTTTGGGTTGTGGTCGGACCCGCTCCCTCATCACCAGTTTGGGTGCAGGCCCCAACTGCGTTTCCTTATACTTGTCCGCCTTGGCGAATGCTCTCCGCTCCTCCACCTCCTCCGCCTTCCTCTTTGCCTCCAACTCCTTCCGCGCAGGATCCTCCCCAGTCGGCAGCGGACCCAGGTTCAAGGCAAACAGGGTTGAAGGTTGGATCAGGTCGTCCCACTTCGCACCCTTCTTCTCCCTTTACTCTTTCACCGGTTTCACCCTGTCCTCAGCCTCCGCGTCTAGCCTTGGCTCCACTGACTTTGTGGGGACTTTCCAAGTTATGCGAACCCTCCTCCTACCGTTTGCTGACACATAGAACCATCTCGGCCTCCACCTCTTCACCGAGGATAGGAAGCCCGCCACTAGACCTCGGCCCGCCACCGCCTATAAGGTCACCCACGTTTCTTGTTAGCCAGAGGCCTTGTAGCAAGAGAAGAATTCCTCCACCGTCATAGCCACCCCCCCGGTCGCCTGTGGCCATGCGATCGCGCAGGCCATTAGTATTTTCCATGCATTGGGCATCAGCTGCCCTGGAGTCACCTCCAGTCTATTCAGTACGTCCACCACTATTTAGGAGAGCGGCAGCCTCAGCCCCCCCAGGCAATGCCTCCTCATACAACGTGAATTTCGTCGGTCGTGCATCCAATGCCCTCTCCTTAGACGTAGGCAACTTCAGATCTATCTCCGCCGGAATTTGGTACTTCCTTTGTACCTCCTCCAACTCCTCCGCCGTAAACGTAGACTTGTAATTCCTTGGTCCGGTTCTACTTGGCTAATTGGCCTAGCGGCTATGATCATTGTCGCTGGGCGAGCCAGCGCCACTTGACCCACCCCCCTTTCCTCCCCACTCTCTGCTCTGTATTGTTTGGCCAACTCCACTGCGTCGTCTTTTCCCAATGCCTCTAGTCTCATGGCTGGCACTTCATCTAGAGCCATCCCTTCTACGTGTTTGCGTATCGTTTCGGACGCTGGCACAAAGAAGTTCACAAAGTGTTGCAAAGGCGTGTCACACGAAACAAATGAGTTCAACTCTAGAATGTGTTGGTTTTTCGCGAAAAGGTAAGTAAAACGAATAACTCCAAATGCCCACAGTTTGCCTATATTCCAAGGATCGAGATTAAATTTCATCAGTTTGAAAAATTTCGAAAGTTTTCGCCCTCGCCTTTTCCACGTCCTGTATGAGTCCTACCCCTTTGTTTCCTGTTAACGCATCACCTCTCTTATCACGGGATCACGCCACGTGTACGACTACAATTCACTACCCTTTTCCCCTTCCCTGTCTATTCTACTTCACATCACCACGTGCCCGCCGCTCCTCGAGCCCCGCGCGCCGCCAATTTCTGGCTTGGTCCCCCTTGCAGTCGGCCCTCCTCTCGCTCGGTCTTCTTGCTCGGTCCCCCTTGCAGTCGGCCCTCCTCTCGCTCGGTCTTCTTGCTCAGTCCCCCTTGCAGTTGGCCCTCCTCTCGGTCGGTCTTCTTGCTCGGTCCCCCTTTGTGGTCGGCCTTTCTCTTGGTCGGTCTTCTTTCCTGGTTGCCCTTCGCGGTCAGCCCTTCTCTCACTCGGCCACCCACAATCCTCGTCTTCCTTCTTATTCCCTTCATTGGACTGAAGCTGCACTTGGGAATGGGGAACTACTGACATCGGTGGGCCCATAGAGATTTTTGGCTAACCACTTAGAGCCCAATACACGGTTTAAACACTAAAGCCCAACACTACTGGAACCCAACGTTACACCAAGAACCAATGGCATCTAAACACTTGTCAAGAGGAGAGCCAGCCACATAAGCAGACAAAGATCCTGCAGAGTTATTGCACCACACATCAGCCATTAATGAAACCCCTACAGCATTAAATGCGGTAATCCCTTCACGTCGGAGTAAGCAACCTCACCATGAACAAGGCAAGCTAGAGCGTAGACTTTCAACCAACATGGCAGGTCACAGTAGACAAGGAAATGATGAACAAAGGATATAAGGAGGCTTCCAAGACACAAAAAGGTTAAGCGCCCTATCGTTATTCTCCTATCATTCGCCATTAACCCCTCTCTCTTCTAACTTGACCGTCGGAGGGTCCGCTAGGGGACTCCCGTTTCCCGCTGGGCTTTTGTGCAAGTAGCACGGTGGGCTCAGTGATCAGGGAACGACATTGAAAGTGTGGGCCTACGATTAGCAGTACCATCAGTACAGGGCCGGCCCTGCCCTAAGGCAGGTAAGGCTTGTGCCTTAGGCCCCATATTTTGGCCCAAAAATAAGGCCCCAAAATTTAAAAAATTGTTATAGGTTCAATCTTTTTTTTTTTTTTTTTGGTTTTAAGATCAATTTAAAGGGCCCCAAATGTTTTATTGGGCCCATGTATAATTTAGCCCATATTTATTTATAAATGTGTTTGGCCCATATTTATTAAAATGAAAATATATAAATAAGTAAATAAAAAACAATAGGGCCCCTAAATTTGGTAAAACATATAAACATATATAACATAGGGCCCCTAAATTTGGCCCAAAAATAGGACTCCTAAATTTGGCAAAATATTATAAGCTCAATGTTTTTTTTTTGGGTTTTAGGATCAATTTAAAGGGCCCCAAAATATTTTTTTAGGTCCATGTATGATTTACTCCATATTTATTTATAAGTGTAGTTTGGTCCATATTTATTAAAATGAAAATATATATTAAAAAAAAAGTGTTTGGGCTCAAGAAAAATAATACATACAATATTTTTTTTTTTGATCGGCAAAGAAAAATTTCATTTAACAGCATGAAATTAAAAGTACAGGAAGATGAGATGCATCGAGAGAAATTCAGAAGTATAAAAATACCCTTACTATTGCTACTCGCATCCATACAACCAACCCCTAAGCCTCTCGATTTTTTAAATTAAAAAGTTAAGAAGAACTTAACTAGAAAATAAAATACATGAATCCCCACAAAAACCCACAAAAGCACCCAAACCAAACTAGAAAGAAAAAAAAAAAAAAAAAAAACTAACTAAACAAGACCCACAGCAGCCCACGCCTCTAACTAGAAAACTCGAATTCAAACCAACGACCAATCAGCAACCCACGCCTCTGCCAAGACCACGTCTCTGCTGCTACAACTCCCCATGCCTCACGCCTCTGCTGCATCAACTCCCCATGCCTCTGCTGCGTCAACACCCCACTCCGGCCAAGAAAAACACCAACGCCACCACCGGGAAGACTACACCTCCTCTGCCAAACTCCTAATGCCCACTCCATGCTGCTGCTACTCCTCTCCTCAACTTCTATCTCACACCCAATACCCTCTGCCAAACTCCCAGTGCCCACTCCAAGCTACTACTACTCCTCTCCTCATCTTCAATCTCACACCCAATACCCTCTGCCACACTCCATAACCAACAAGTCTTCAATCTCACGCCACCCAATACCCTCTGCCAAACGCCCAATGCCCACACCATGCTCCTACTTCTCCTCTCATCATCTTCTAACTCACACCCAATACCCTCTGCCAAACTCCATAACCAACAGGTCTTCAATCTCACGCCGCGGATCCGCACACCCACCGAACATCGACCACCCGCTGGGACACCTCCAAACAAATGGTAGAACTTCACCCCTCAAACTCTCACTCGAGGAGGAGCGCTCGAGTGACAACCGGATAGAAACTGGAATGCCTACGATACCCTTGTTTCCACCCAAAAAGCGCACCCCTCAAACTCCTACTCGCCAAAGAGTGCTCGAGTGAAATACCTCCCTGCTGAATCAGATATTACGGCAAGGTTGAAACACATAAGGACAAACTGAAGACAAAACGAAAACACACCAAACACTCTCCCGCAGCAACGAAGCACACCTAGGTGGGTAGAATCGGGGGACTCAATATTATTGAAAAGACAAACTATCAAAACAAAGGGAAAAGCGAGCTAGGCCAGCCGACCGCCATAGCCAAAGGCGGCGGCCAGCCGGCCCAAAAAAGAGACCAGAGAAGGAGGTTTTTAGAGATGGAAAAGAGAGGTTTTTTTAACAAGTTCTGAATTTTGGGTAAATAGACCTAAATCCTACAACTTTAATACATACAATATATGAGCCCTATTTTTTTATTTTTTTATTTTTACCTTCTTTATCTATTAGATTTTAGTGGAATAAATAATTTTGCTCAAATTTTTTTACCTAGGTCTTTATCAATTTTAATTGAATAATTTTTTCCTAATTTTTTTGTTCTAATTTTGTTTTATTAAATTGTTTTATTTATAATTTTAATAATTATATGTGTAAGTAAATTCTTTTATGGTTACAAACAAATAAAAAAATTATAACTTATCGTTTTATTTATGAATTTTTTTTCAATATAAAAGGACCCATTTTCAAAATTCGCCTTAGGCCCCGACGAACTCAGGGCCGGCCCTGCATCAGTATTAAACTTATCAGCCATACAATAAAGCTTTGGGAATGAGTAGCATAACAAAGATTAAGGCATGATGGGGGTCATGAATCGTAATCAATTAATGGCCATTGCTGGTATACTTGAATGAACAAGCAAAAATCATTCCAAAAAATGCTGTGTTTCATCTTCTTTTTTTTTTCCTTTCACCCCCCTCTCTCTTTCAACAGGTTATTGTGTAAGATGTTAATTGAGTAGCTGTGCCTTTTGTGAAACAGTGAAAAAACTTTTAATTTGCTTCATGACAATGACATCAGTGCACCATTTGATCTCCTCATAAACAAAATATAAGTTCTTTAACTTACCCAAAAAATTTAGAAAAATAAGTTCTTTCAATTGTTGCATTGGCCATATTTGTGCACTTTTCTCAACAAATTATGTTTCTTAAATATTAATCTGAAAAATTTCCTGATTGGAATTTGATTATGGCTGCAGGAGGATCGCCCGCTATTTGTCCAATTCTGTGCAAATGATCCAGATACTTTGTTGGAAGCAGCACGAAGAGTGGAACATTGTTGTGATTATGTTGATATTAATCTGGGGTAATGTGTTTGTTCCTTCATCTCTAATTCAAACTTGCATGGTGATATGTACTTGATATTAAAAAATACTGCAACTTGAGGGACCCCCAAAATATCGAATATTTGTTAGCAGTTGATGTTACATATTTGATGCATAGGTGATTTTCCTTCCAGTTCCAACTGCCTTTGTTACTTGTGGTGCTCCTTAATGGAAAAAAGGTTCAAAATTCATTGGATAAATGTGCAAGAGATGCTTTTCATCAAACGCAAGATCCAGACTAGATTTCTACCTAACTTTGCTACTACTGACTTAGAAAGGAATTCCTAAACCATTATTGATGTTATGAAATACTTTCTTCAACCATGATTAAAAGATAATATTAAAAATAGAATAAACCATAAATAATTCCATTGAACTTTAGAACCAAATTATAAATGCTCAAGTGTTATTAAACCTTCAGGCAATTTTGAAACTAGAACATGAGAAACTGTCTAATGGAAGGTCAAGGTCAGTTACAGGTCTTGGGATAGGTTATTAAACATTGAGATACATGCAATTACATATCAATTAATATGTTGAGTTTCCATTCATATTCCTGACAAATATAAGAAATTTGGTAAATATTTCAATACACAAACAACTGTGTGTGATTGTGTGTTTGTGTAATGTTGAATATTATAGATGTTTTCCACGTTTTCAATGATATTAAACTTGTTATTGAATGATACTATGTTCATTGATTTTTCTTTGTTTGCCGACTTTAATATACTTCCTGCACTAGACAAAGCATGTGCTCATTATGCACTCATCTATTTTACAATGTTTTGGCTATTACTTAACAGTCTTCATCAATGCTTTCCCAAAATTCATAACAAAAACTCCATGATTGGTACCAGTATACTTTTTTCGACAAAGATTATATTTATATTGAATATATTTATTACAATCCATGTTACGGAACATTGATATGAAGGTCGATATGGAAGCTTTTTGCTTGTACACCTACTTCAACTATTACTAAAGATGTTTAGACTTGCTTGACACATTACTACCTGTTGTGTTAATAATGAGCATTAGGTTGTGTTGTTATAATTAATACTTTGGTGTTTTATAGTCCGAATTGCCATTCAAATGGTATCAATTATCCCTTATGCTGCGCAGAACTGACAGTTTGAAATGGGCCTGTATCAGTTGTTTCTCGAGAGCATGCTCATGTCTTCCTGTGTTTCAGGCCGGTAATTTCAAAAGCTTAACTAGATTTATGTTTACTTTATGTGCAGGTGTCCTCAGCGTATCGCTAAGCGGGGATACTATGGAGCTTTCTTAATGGATAATCTCTCTCTTGTTGAGTCACTGGTAGAAAAATTGGCTCTAAACCTTAATATCCCAGTATCATGCAAAATTCGCCTTTTCCCAGATTTACAAGATACAATAAACTATGCTAGAATGTTGGAGGATGCTGGTTGCTCTCTCTTAGCAGTTCACGGCCGTACAAGAGACGAAAAAGATGGGAAGAAATTCCGGGCTGACTGGAATGCCATCAAGGCCGTTAGAAATGCTGTCAGAATTCCAGTCCTTGCCAATGGGAATGTTAGACACATGGGTGATGTCTATAGCTGTTTAAAAGAGACGGGAGCTGATGGGGTCCTCTCGGCGGAGTCTCTTCTTGAGAATCCAGCTCTCTTTGCTGGGTTTCGAACTGCTGAATGGGTATCAGGGAGCGAAGAAACCAATGAAGACGGAAAACTAGACCAGGCTGATTTAACGGTAGAATATTTGAAACTCTGTGAGAAATATCCTATACCGTGGAGAATCGTCCGCTCTCATGTGCACAAGCTGCTGGGACAGTGGTTCAGGGTTCATCCGCATGTGAGAGAGGACCTCAACGCGCAATCCATACTCACTTTTGAATTTCTTTATGAGATGGTCAATCGGCTTAGGGAGCTGGGCCTGAGGATACCCCTTTACACAAAAGATTCTTCTACATCTGCAAATGAAATTGGAGCATGAATTGCACCGTTGCAAAATTAGTAGTATAAAAGTTGCAGCTAGCTGCAGTTTGGATAATGGACCTGCGTTCTTATGCAAAAGCACCGAAGCAGGTTAGCTCTTACTTAACTTATCATTCTTTCAGTATGAGAAAGTATAACTTCTCAAATTGTATCAATTGATATACTTAGCCGATTAAATGAAGTCAGAGGATGTATGGACTAAAGAACAGCCAATTTTTTATAGGTCAACTCTTTTTATCTGGTGATTAGAAACTGTGGTCACTGTTATAAGCTACACTTTGTTGGGACAGTTACTATTTTTTTTTATTATTATTTAAAACTTTGATTTTTTGCTTTGATCAAAATGGGCAAAATGCGTTTTTTTACCCATTTAATATGCAGTCATTGGATTCAAGATGTATTTGAAGGTTAGTTATATCTAGTAGATCTGATTATCCATTTTGTGCAAGTTTTCTCATATATTGGGCTAGTAAGCGAACATTGTTATCAGATATGATTTATTGCTATGAGAAAGTAGTATGAATATGTTATTCTTTCATAATTTTTATATATACTAGTATATCAGAATGATATGACTGTACCATTTTTTGTAATTAAAAAGCATCATGATAGGTTTTTTTTTCGTATTAATGTTATAGACCCACAACCCAATCACATTTTGTATAAACTCTTTTTTTTTTTTTTTTGGTATAACAATAATCTTTGTGTTGAATAGAACTATAGAATTTTTGTATGGAATGTGATCTTTAATCATTCTTTCATTTCAAATAAAAAAGCTCACCATTGTGGCTCATAATTAAAAAATGTCATAATCACAACATTCTGAATGAGTTTGTTGTGTAATATTTTTTGTCTATGGACCATTTCTTTCATTATGTATTGTTCTATATTGCTTGATTCTAGGAAAATTATTCAATAGTCTTGAATTAAGGATGCCACAAAAGGGATTGGTAGGGCTGACCTTATCTCCCACGAAGCCAACCGATGTGGATAAGGCAGGCTCCATTTATCTTGTGACTACTGCTCTTGTTATTCATAATTTTGTATAAAAATATTTGTTTGTAGATTGTTTTCTTGTATTATATTTGTCCCATATGGAAGTTATGGCATCTCCTTCAAGCTTTTGAACATGTTGGACCCTTGGAGGGCACACCATAATAAATGTGTATTAAATGCATGTTTTTAATCTCTTCTGAGGGCAATGTTCATAAAGGAAAATGTAGGCGCCATATTTTTTACTAAATAAATAATTAAATGTCTTTAGTCATTTATTTAGTAGAAAATTTGATATCCGTAGAGTTCATAAATTTCCAACCACTTCTATCTCATTTTTGTGTAGCAAAAATGGTTGTACTCTTCTTTCGAGGGAAAGTAGAACAAATCTCTGATCTTTCTGGTTTCGACTTTTCTTTTTAGAATGAATGACAAAAATACAAAATTTATACAATTTTTATATAAAATGATGTAGCTAAATGTGTATCTTTCATTCTTGTGTTATTGTTGTTGGGGGTTTTGGGTGTAAATATTATGTAAAAATAGAGTTCCCTTCCCTTTTAGAGTTATTCAGGAGCAAATATGCTTATGCGCAAAACCAGTTCTATAAAAAATATTATAAAGATAATTATGAAAGATTTTTTACTTTTGGATTATAAATATAATAAAACATTACGCATTAATCAAAGGATAAAAAAGTTTTGGTGGTGTTACATGTATTAATTAGTGTATATCAATTAGTGTTATGATATTATTATTGATCATATTTATTATACAAGTTATAAATATTCAAAACTATACAAATGATGTCGCATCATATATTAGTACACTAGTGTGTATATTAGTTAGTACATATAACATTATTCAAAAGTTTTATAAAACATTTTATGATATATATTTTTTTTAATGATCACTAGTATTATCCATATACTGATGGTTTTTGGGATCAGATTGTGTGTTTATTTTATTTTATTTTATTCTGGGATGTGTAATATTAGAAATGTGTTTTTTTAATTTATTTATGATTTTATAAAAGAGTAGTGCTATACAAACAAACTTTCCAAACAAATTTTTCTTACAAACTAACGTGTCACCTAGAATATTTGTAAGTTGGGCCTCATTTCACATTTCAATGTTGTATCACTCCATGTCACATCAGTTTGTACATTTTTTTTGTTTGTATATCATTTTCCTTTATAAAATTAATAGGCAGTTGTAGGCCAACCAAAAGCGATGCAGGGGTGTTTTGGGAAGGCAATCAATTTTTTGGCTTTTTAACTTTTTTACACAAAAAAATTAAAAAGTCACAAAAAAAAGTTAAAAAGTTAATTTTTTACCAACTTTTCAAAATATCATGCAATGCAGTTGCAGGTTTGATCTGAAATGGTTATACCTCGAAAAGGAGACCTCCACTGTAGACCCAAAGACACTCTTGCTTATGGGCGTGTGTGGGGTTCATTCCAGCTGTTTGAAAGTAAAATTATAAATTGAATGGTAAATTGATAGATTAGTGGATTGATAAATTATGGTTGAGCGATTTTTGTCGAATTGGCGGATTGAAAAATATTTTAACTAATTATCATATATTTGCATAATATATAATATTAATTTTTATAATATTATATATATTACATAAAATAATTTTACATAATATGTTTCGTATATATAACTGTTAATTTGTAATAAATTTCATATTTTAAATCTCTCTCGCACTCATGTTTACTTTGATATTTCATTGGAAGTTAAAAAATATATATGTATTAACTATAGCGAAGCGAAACGGTTTGGAAGACGGATTATAAATTTTAAAATTTAAACCGTGGTTGACCGTTAGAGCTGTATGAATTAATGTGAATCAGATCAATTCGATTTTAACTGATTGAATGATATTTTGCACAACTTTACTCTTGCCGACAGAAACTAGGAGGATGAGAGTAATTATTTTGTATTCAATGATAAGTGGGAATGGTCGTGGTCACTCACATTTATGGCGTGACAGTGTTGCTGTCGAAGTATTTAACTCTCCACAACCTCCGTAGCGGTTGCGGAAGAGGGCTGATGTTTGGCGTTAAATTATACAAATAAAATATCAAAAGTTTCTGGTAAAACATTACATGCCAAGACTCCTGGAGATGGGAGCAGTTAATTATTCTGTGCAGCAATGCTGCCGAATTCACACCATTATTTTGTTGATGTGAACCCTACATGGTATGTGGATCGTTTTATTTTGTGAAATTGTGGTTTAAAAATTAGATTTCAATTTACTCATCATTGAAACTATTTAAAGTACTATTAACAATTTGTTCTAAAACTCTTCATAATCATGTTTTAAGGGACTTTAGTTTGGTAAATAGGATTATGTTAAACAGTGCACGCGTTGTTGTCAGTGAGACGGACTTTTTCAGGTTAAAAAAACGTGAAAAATGAGTGAGAGCACTAATTAGTGCTACCACTAATGATGTGGCAGTGGGTGGGATCCACTGCTACAATGTTTTTGTGTCTTGTTTTTTTTTGTTTTTTTAAAAAAAAAAGTGGGTGTCAACTCATTAGTGGTGCTTTAGAGCACCACTTTTAATGGGACGAAGCATTGCTGAAAAAAAGTCACAACTGTGGTCCATATTTTTTTGACGTGAAATTTATGAATTCTTTTGTCTCACGGGAGCCATGATAATGATAATATGCACTTAAGAGTGATGGCACAACAGTCCAACCATAATGAGAGGGATGGTCTCAATGTTGACAATAGTATCAATGAGCAAGGTAACTGGGATGGGGTGTTGATGAATGAAATATTCTCCCCTAATAATTCAGATATCATCCACGAGTTACACCCCACTTCAGATATGGATATTCCTATCTGGAGGGGTTCTCCTGATGGAGTGTTCACTGCCTCAAGTGCCTACAACATCATTTGTGGCAATATAGGCACTGAGGAGGACTGGAGTTGGCTGTGAAAATTGAGATTACCCCACCAGTTGAAGGAAAAAAGAGGTCTTTATGCCTCAACTGCAGGGAGGAGGAAGATATGAACTATCTTTTCAGAACTTGCTATAAAGCCAAAGCAGTTTGGTTAGCTATTTTTGGGAGAGAATGGTATCGGAAAATGTTAAAAAAACCTGGGCTGGATTGGCTTACTTTTAATGCAAAAAACATAAAACATGTCAATGAGCACCTCACTTGGTACATTGTTTTTGTTGTGTCTTTGGAAAATATGGAAAAACAGAATTCCAAGATTTTTGAAGAAACTGTGGTTTCTAACCATGATAGTGTGAAATCTATTTTAAATTTTTCTAATTTAATATAGCCATTGTGAATCCTAAACCAGCCTTCAAACTAATCAAGTGGTCTTTGCCTCCTGCGCCTAAAATTAAGCTAAATACATATGGTTGCAGGAAGCTAGGAGGTGAAGGAGGATTTGGGTGCCTATTCAGAGATGAAGTTGGAGCTTGGGTGTGTGCCTATTATGGTAGACTCCAGGATGGGACAAGCCTTGAAAATGAGCTATGGGCTATATACAAAGGTTTAATTGTGCTCCTACAAATGGGTATGAGCAAAGTAATTATTGAGGCTGATGCCATACAAGCTATGGAACTCTTGACAAAGGAGACATAGATGAATTCTCCATACAGAGGATTAATGGAAGATGCTAAGATCATTATGCGAGGATGTGAATGCACTGTGTAACATATTTTGAAAGGACATCTATGCACAAATGCATTGGCAAAGCTTGGAGCGGAATAACCAGAGGACATACTGGTGGTCAATGAACCACCAGTGGAAATTAAGAGTTTGCTACCAGGTAGATCTAGGGAAAGGGCTTAGCCCTGCTTTGTTCATTTGATTTTCCGATGTACCTAAAAAAGAGAACATGCGCTTGAGAAAAATGAGTTTGTCACACTTTGTATGAGTTTACAAAACAAAACATAATTTGATTGGTTTAAAATTATGGACTTTTGACTTTCTTTCTATCCAAATATAAATTAAAGGGTGTTATCTAAGTCCTTAAAACTTATCACGGATTTCATTTTAATTATTCAAATTATTTATTTTATAAGATATTTTATGTATATTATCTATTAAAAAAATTATGTTGAGAACTTATTTATTTTATTATATTTGTCATTAAAAAAAAAAAACACACAGTTCACCATGTAATGTTTTTCTAGAAACTTTTGATATTTTTTAGTAAAACATTACATGCCAAGGCTAATTATAAAAATAAAAAATAAAAAAAAACAATTCCTATGAGAAAATTTTGTCATAAAAAAGTCACAAATTGTAAGTTTTAGTGACAAGTCATAAAAATCATGACAAAAAAAGTCACTAATTGTCGATTTTTAGTGACATATAAAAAATTATCACAAAAAAATTATTTTTAACAACAATTTTATTTAGACTTATTTTCAATATGATTTGATGGGAATTAAGTCAAACTATTAACACCTATTAGTAGTTTTTCAGAAGTAGGATGGAGGAGATTGATAGTGATGAGATTATTAGTGAGGAGATTAGTAAAATTATGTTTGTTTTATTAGTGAAGGGATTGTTAAATTATTTTTATATAAAATAAATATAAAATAATAAAACAAATAAAATTATAATTTTTACTTAACAAAAAATACAAAAAAATTAAACATTAATGTTTAAAAAAAATTCCCAACAAGTTGAAAAAAAAAATTTTAGTTGACCAATTGATCGGCTAGATGTCCTGGCAAACGTCCAGCAACTCATTAAGCCAACAGACTATTTTTATAATACCATCTTTTCATCCGGACTATTAATCTGCTCGCTCAAGACCCATTTTAATCCGAAGGGAATACCAATTCAAAAACCACAAAACAAAACAAACATGAATTACATGCACTGTTCATCAATCATAATGCACTCCGGACGGTAACGGCACCCAAACAAACGGGGCGAATGCTGTCTTTGTCAGAAAGGGAGAAAAAAAATATGTCAAGTCGTTTGCTGTTCGTTTATATATTGGATAATATTACGCCTTCTGTCCGCCAGTTGGATCATAATTTGGATTTGAAAGAGAGAGAGAGATGGGCAACATCTCTTTTTCAACATCAATTATTCTATTTGTGACATTTTTCTTCTTCAGCTCATGCTTCCAACAAGCATATCCCAAACCCAATTCTTCAGTCACTCAAAACAACACTGAAGCACCACAACCCACATTAGGTGGTGGCACTAGCCCACCTGTCTACCAAAATGACTGCGGTTGTAGCCTCCCTCCACTAGCATCACCACCACCACCTCCTCCACCACCACCGCCGCCGCCTCCACCACCCCCTCCACCGCCACCTCCAATACCAAAATGCCCTCCTCCTCCTCCTCCACCGCCACCTCCAATACCAAAATGCCCTCCTCCTCCTCCGCCGCCATCACCACCACCACCACCGCCGCCGCCACCTCCCCCACCACCACCGCCGCCGCCTCCCCCACCACCACCGCCGCCGCTGCCACCTCCCCCACCACCACCGATATCACCGATACTCCAAAAGGCCATCCGCACAATCGGAAAATTCAGAGGAAGAATAACTCACGACCCAAAGGGCATCACCAAAACCTGGAAAGGCAACAAAATCTGCATAGACAAATCTACTTACGTGGGCTTCCTCTGCGACAAAATCCCCGGAGACAAAAGGTTCAGAATCGCCGGCGTCAACTTCAACGGCTTCAACTTCAACGGCCCAAAACTCAACATCGCCGGCTTCATCGAAGAACTCAAAGACCTCGTCTTCTTCCACGTCAACTCCAACTACTTCACCGGTTCCATTCCCACTCTCATCTCTAAACTTCCCTACTTCTACGAGCTCGACCTCAGCAACAACAAGCTCGCCGGTTTATTCCCAACCCCGGTCCTCTCCGCCACAAACCTCACCTTCCTCGACCTCCGGTTCAACTTCCTCACCGGTCCGGTACCTCCCGACGTCTTCCGCCTCGACCTCGACGTTCTCTTCCTCAACAACAACAAGTTCACCGGTAACATACCAGACAATCTCGGAGCCACCACAGCTCTTTACCTCACTTTTGCAAACAACATGTTCACTGGTCCGATCCCGAAAAGTATCGGCCAAGCTAAAGACACACTGGTTGAAGTTCTGTTTTTGAACAACAAACTATCTGGGTGTCTCCCATTCGAAATTGGGTTGTTGAAGTTCGCGACCGTGTTCGATGCGAGTAAGAACCAGTTGACGGGTCCGATACCGCACTCTTTCGGGTGTTTGAAGAGGATGGAGCTTTTCAATTTGTCGTCGAATTTGTTGTTTGGGGAGGTGCCGGAATCGTTGTGTATGCTGAAGAACCTGGTTAAGCTGAGCTTGGAGGACAATTATTTCACGCAGGTTGGGGTAGAATGCAGGAAATTGATTAAAAAGAATAAGTTGGGAATAGGTAGTAATTGCATTTATGATCTTCCCGGGCAAAAGACGGAGGAGGAATGCAAGGAATTCTTCTTGAAGCCCAGATCATCGTGCCCAGATTTGTTCAGTGTACCTTGTCATATTGATGTTTCTTCTTCTGATCAAGTGTCACCAGCGCCGGCACGCCCTGTGCGTGCTCCATCACCGTCGTATGCTGCTCTAGAAAAGCCTGTATAGCGTATTTTTCATCTCAAGGATTAAGGCCATGGCCATGTTGATGCTTGTAGCTCCCTGGACAAAGGTTATTTTGTTTTTATGTTTTTTTTTTTTTTTTCTAATCTTCTTTGATTTTTTTTTTTTGTTTTCTCAGTTTGGTTGTTATATGTTGATGACGTGGATGTTTAAAATAATGTGTGTATCATTGCAGTAAGAAATTTGAAATAAGACATCCAACTGTACCCTAAAAGTTGTTTTTGTTTATGCGATTGAAATTGAATTAGGATAATACATCTTATAATTAAGAAGAATATCGCATAATTTTATATTTTCTGACTTATAACTATAAATTAAAGTATATATATATATATATATATATAAATTATAACTAAATATTTCAAAATAATATTATAATTAAAAAAAAAAACGTAACTAAGAGTTTATATAGTATGAGAGTGTGGATAACGAAATTATCCATTATTTATAGGGTGTGTTTGATTGGACGGACTGGATAAAGGAAGATTAGAATTCATTGGACTTGAATCCTAAGATTGTGAATCTCTTGGACTATTTAGTTAGATTGGATATGTATCATGTGTTTGTTTTCTCATGGGATTAGATGTACTATTTTTAGTGAATCTAATGTTTGGTTGGACGGACGGACAAATGAGCAAAAAATTATTTTACCATTTTTCAATTGTTTACTAAGTAATAGCAATATTAAACATATCTTTAATATTTTAATTATTTTTTACACAATTAAATAAATTTATTTTTTAAAAATAAAATAAATAAAATATCAATAAAAATATATGTTTTTTTAATTAAAATTTTAAATAAATTTGTTTTTAAAAATAATAATAATTAAACAATGAAATTAAATAAAACATCTATTAAAATTTAAATAATGAAACTAAATAAAATATAAACAAAATTTTAAAATAAAACATCAATAAAATATCTATAAAAAATTATTTTAAATAAATTAAATAAATAAAAATCATTAAAAAGTTAAATAAAATTATTTTATTTTTAAATTGAGACATTTAAATTTTATTGAATTTTACTAAATATAAAACATAATTAAATAGTAGAGGGTTAAAATGGTCATTTTACCACCTAATCCCAACAGTAAATAGTTTCTCCAAAATTGTCCCACACCCCCCCTCCCCGAATAGTATAATTCTCCATATGAGGAATAAGGAGTCCGGCTAGACTCCATGTCCGGTGGACTAAAAAAAAAAACAAACATTAGATTGGATGCTTCTCCCCGGATTACAATCTGCACAGTAAATAATCCCACCTTTATTCCCCCAATTAAACACACCCATATGAGGAATAAGGAGTCCAATCTACATAATTAAATAGTAGAGGGTTAAAATGGTCATTTTACCATTTAATCCCAACAGTAAATAGTTTCTCCAAAATTGTCCCACACCCCCCTTCCCCGAATAGTATAATTCCCCATATGAGGAATAAGGAGTCCGGCTAGACTCCATGTCCGGTGGACTAAAAAAAAAAACAAACATTAGATTGGATGCTTCTCCCCGGATTACAATCTGCACAGTAAATAATCCCACCTTTATATCCCCCAATTAAACACACCCATATGAGGAATAAGGAGTCCGATCTACATAATTAAATAGTAGAGGGTTAAAATGGTCATTTTACCACCTAATCCCAACAGTAAATAGTTTCTCCAAAATTGTCCCACACCCCCCCTCCCCGAATAGTATAATTCCCCATATGAGGAATAAGGAGTCCGGCTAGACTCCATGTCCGGTGGACTAAAAAAAAAAACAAACATTAGATTGGATGCTTCTCCCCGAATTACAATCTGCACAGTAAATAATCCCACCTTTATTCCCCCCAATTAAACACACCCATATAGAATTATTAACCAAAGTAGGGTGTCGCTATTTTCGCTTCACTTAGCTTCAAATACACTTGGGTGTGTTTGATTGAACAGACTGAATAAAGGAGGATTAGAATCCATCGGACTTGAGTCCTGGGACTGTGAATCCCCCGGAGCATTTGGTTGGATTGGATATGTATCCTGTGTTTGTTTTTTTCATGGGATTAGATGTCTGAAAATGACTATTTTTAGTGAATCCAACGTTTGGTTGGACGGACTGGATAGGATAAATGAACAAAAGACTATTTTACCCTTTTTCAATTGTTTGCTAAGTAATAGCAATATTAAACATATCTTTAATATTTTAATTATTTTTAGCTAGATTAAATAAAAATTTATTTTATTTTATTTTTTTACACAATTAAATAAATTTATTTTTTTTAAATTAAATAAATAAATAAATAAATAAAATATCAATAAAAAATTATATTATTTTTTTAATTAAAATTTTAAATAATTTTTTTTTTAAAAATAATAATAATTAAACAATGAAATTAAATAAAACATCTATTAACATTTAAATAATGAAACTAAATAAAATATAAACAAAATTTTAAAATAAAATATCTATAAACAATTATTTAAAAAAATAAATAAAACATCAATAAAAAGTTAAATAAAATTATTTTATTTTTAAATTGAGACATTT
This sequence comes from Camellia sinensis, assembly GCF_055761805.1. NCBI lineage: Eukaryota > Viridiplantae > Streptophyta > Magnoliopsida > Ericales > Theaceae > Camellia > Camellia sinensis. The sequence continues at coordinate 218,837,389 of NC_138961.1, forward strand.
AAATTTTATTGAATTTTACTAAATATAATACATAATTAAATAGTAGATAGTCAAAATGGTCATTTCACTACCTAATCTCAACAGTAAATAATCTCCCCAAAATTGCCCCACCCCCCAGGATAGTATAATCCCCCATATAGGGGATAAAGAGTCCCGCCGGTCTCCATATCCGGCGGACTAAAAAAAAAAAAAACATTGTATTGGATTTACTGTGCGGATTACAATCCGCACAGTAAATAATTCCCCCCTTATCTCCCCAATCAAACACACCCTTATTTCTTTGTGCTTATTATACATAGTTACATTAATACTTTCTCACACAAATTATACTCCATGAAAAAATCAAAATTTTAAGAATATTTAATTTTTGGGACAAAATAAAGTCGGAATAGTGACTTCTCTAAAGTAACACAGTTGAGATTGTAATTAGAATTGTTAGACGATGGTATTCATGTTACTTTTAATTAATATTGTAGTTTTTTTTTTTTTTTTTTTTTTTTTTTGAGTAAGATAGTATTGACTTGCTTTATTAAATATTTAACAACAAAAAATATCATATTTAATTATATTTTGTGATTGAATAAAATTACATAGCGTGACTTAACTATTCAAAAATCTTGTGATTCAGATTTATTCTATATATAGATTTCACGCTATATATATAATTCCAACCATACACATTCATTCGAAATAAATTCAGATTAGCTAATTGGAATTCATAATTTTTTTTTTTTTTTCAATTTGAAGGTTGGAACTAGGTTCATTCATCGCCACTATGAACATACATTTCATCAGGTCCACCATGTGCATAACCAAAAATTTAAATGTTGGAACTGGGTTCATTCATCTCCACTAAGAAAATACATTTCATCAGGTTCACCATGTGCACAAAGGTTGAACTAGGTTCATTCATCTCCTCTATGAAAATGAATTTCATCAGTTCCACCATGTACACAACTTTGAATTTAAAGGTTGGAACTAGGTTTATTCATCTCCACTATGAAAATGCATTTCATCAGGACCACCATGTGCACAAAGGTTGAACTAGGTTCATTCATCTCCTCTATGAAAATGAATTTCATCAGTTCCACCATGTACACAACTTTGAATTTAAAGGTTGGAACTAGGTTTATTCATCTCCACTATGAAAATGCATTTCATCAGGACCACCATGTGCACAAAGGTTGAACTAGGTTCATTCATCTCCTCTATGAAAATGAATTTCATCAGTTCCACCATGTACACAACTTTGAATTTAAAGGTTAGAACTAGGTTTATTCATCTCCACTATGAAAATGCATTTCATCAGGTCCACCATGTGCACAACTTTGTGAAGTTTTTGGGAAACATATAAATAGACGTTAGAAAATATTTACTTTAGCTGCATTTTTAATTAAATTAATTAGCACTCTTTTTTGGTGACCAATTCATCATATGAACATAAATAGGTTACTCATGTAATAAATCTCAATATAAATTATATAATAATTGGGTTGTTCATAATTCTATCATAGCCTTCGTTTGGAATGTGAGTTGGCATTTTAATTTTTTGACTATTTTAGCCTGGGATAAAAAGTCTCGTTTGAAATAAGCTTTTAGATTTTTTTGACTTTTGTGAGAGAAAAAATAAAATAATTATGATTTAGATATGACATTTTATTATATTTGACTGTCCTATATGACTATTTTAGCCCCAATAGACATGTCAAACATAGCCATAGTATCAGATCCACTCTCTCTAGTCCTGTGAATTTCAGTTTCACCCCTTGGAAATAATACATTAACGTTTGGTTAAAGTTTTGAAATCATGATTTGGATAAAAAAAAAAAAATAATAATTTTTTTTCAAAACTCATAACTAAATAAAGTTTTTAAAACTTTTTTCAAAAACTTATTTAAAAAAACTCATAACCAAGCAAGTTTTCAAAACTCTATTTTTTTTTCCTTTAAATTATTTTTTATATTTTATTTTTTTCAAAAATATTTATTTTTTGAAAAAAAATATATTTTGTTATTCTTTTAAGTATTGGCCAAATAATTTGTTATGATTCAGATATATATGACGATCCAAAACTTTTTTAATTTTTTTTAAAAAGTTAAAAATTAAATTTAAAAAAAAATAGAAAATAAAAATATTTTAAATATATATTTAAAATAAAATAAAATAAGAAATATATTTAAAATATGTAAAAAAAATTAAAATATTCAATTTTTTTAAAAAAAAAAACTTTTGTCTAATTTTTTTAAATAATTTTTAAAAAATAAAAAAATATTTTGTTTGAAAAATATAAATAAATAAATATTTTTTACAAAAATAAAAAATCAAAAAAATAAATTAAATAAAAGAATTAGTTTCAAAATTCATAACCAAATAATTTTTTAAAATATCCAACTCAAAAATTAGTTTTAAAACTCATAACCAAATTTTTTTTTCTATTTTTAAATCTCATCTCAAAAATTTATCTTTTAAAATATAATTTAAAATTCAAAACTTATTTCAAAAATTAAATGAAACATGACCACATTTTCCCTTTTTGTCTGATTTTTGCTTTCCTTCCCGAATTTTCCTTTATGATACTGACCCACTTCTCTTTCTCGCTGTCTCCAACTATCGGTTATCTCATTAAATTTTTTTATGGATAAATTATAAATATATTTTGAGGTTTGATTAAAATGTAAATCGCCTTTTGTAATTTTGAAAATTATATTCTATCTCCTGAGATTTTTAATTTCATAATAAATCGCTCATTTTATTAATAAATCATTAAGTCAATTAACATTTTTTAATAATATCAGAAATATGTTTCAATTAAAATTTTAAATAGTTTTATTATTGTATAGGAGAGTAATTATGAATTTTATTTTTTTTATTAATTTTGTTAAATAAAAAATTGTAACAAAAGAATATTTATAATTTTCTAAATCACAAGTGATAATTTTTATTTTAAATAATTATTAAAGAGTATATTTATAATTTATCCAAATAACACAAAAGTATTGAATATTACTATTTTATTAATCAATAAAAATCAATTTGACACATATGAGTTCCATCACTTAGGCCTAGTTTGGGAAGACTAAATAAGTGCACTTTTTGACTTTTTATGAAATATGGGTTGGGTTTGGGTTGGGTTTGAAGTGATGTGTTAGAGGGGTGATGTGATTTAAATAAGATGATGTGACTTAAATAGGATAGTGACTTTTTGACTTTTTATCTTTTTTTGATCATGCCAAACTTGGCCTTAATATAGGAAAATAGGAAGACCCCCAGCACCCCGTTGGCCCAAAAAAAAGTTTTTTTTTTTTTTTTGTCCGCCCTTTGACCCCACATGTATGGGGGACCCGAACTGGGGTCTGCAGCATGATTGCTTAATGTTGGGAGTTGTTTAGGATGTCATAAATAAATATATTTTTTATCTTTTTAAATTAAAAAATTAAAGAAAAAAATATGAATATTTAGATTAAATTTTTGAGTTTTTATAAAAAAAAAAAAATGTGTATTAAAAAATTATAAAAATTAATTTGTAGAGAAAAATTAAGATTGAGAGTTTTGCAGCCATAATTGTTGACTTTTGATAAATAGTGTTAACTTTTTAACTTTTTAAGTAACTTTTTGACTTTTTGACTTTTTCTAATCTTCCCAAACTTGGCCTAAGTCTCACCCATCATTAATTATATCTCATTAATATATTAATTGATGAATAATGCTATATATACTAATTGGTATATTAATTAGTGCACCGATCGATGATGTGATATAATTTAAATTTTTTTTTGTATTTATAATATAATTAATGAGTGATGTCAATAGTAATATTATACTAACTAGTATTGATACACTAATTGGTGTATTTAACACCACCGTTAATTGATATGTTAATTAATATTTCAAATTATTGCATGACTTGTCTTGAGATTAGCAAATTTTTTTTCCTAATTACTCTTATATTAAAATTTTCAGACACCTCATGAGTCGAAGGGTGATTATTTATTATTTTCGGAGTATGGACACGTGGTGCTTCATAGAGTTTTGATTGATAGAAAAAAATAAAGACTCACTATTTACATTGGAGATGGAAAAATAATATAAAACTAAATAATTAATAATTAACTTATAATATAATCAGGTAAGGTTGCAAAATTATTGAATAATTTCCTGAGTGGACATACAAGTCCTTGCGTATTTCGGCAAAACCTAACCGTCTATTTCTATACAATAATGATTGGGATTCTTTTTTTAGAGATTTTTTTTTTAGAGAATCTCACAACACTCTTTAAATTTCAATAATTAATAGTGTGAGTTCCACACATACATAAATAAGTCCCATGGGTGATTATCCCAGAGTATGGACATGTGGTGCTCTATAAGATTTTGATTGGTAGAGAGACACAATAATTTACGATTTATGTTGGAGATAGAGAGACAACATAAAACTAACTAATTAGCGATTAGTTTGAAGTATGAATGATGCTAGGAGAGTATTGAACAATTTCTCAGGCCGCACATATATATCAATAATTAAAATTTAGAAGGTATTAAGAAATCTCCAAAAAAGCGGTTCCAAAGCATTTTCATTTTCCATTTCTATAAGCCTTCTCTTTGTTTCTCTCTCCTTGTCTTGACTGGACGGTCAAAATTCTCTCTCTTTATACACACTGTTCTTTTTCTCTTCCACCAACCATATTGAAAAAGTTGTCTAATTTTCAAGGTCCTACCCACTTTATAGTACTATTTTTTATTACACAAATCACGCTCCCATCATCTAATTTATCTCTTCTTCTCTTTCCGGAACATGAATGACATTCGTCGACTTCGTAGTCCTCTCCTTTGTGGACTATTTTGTCGGTGCATTTTTCAAATGTAATCTATTTTTGTTTTGTCTTCCACAGGTGCCCTCCCACTGGTAATTCTTCGTAGAGTGTAATTCTTTTCTAATTATATTTTTTTTTCTCCTACAGTGTCGATGAGAGATATTGGGTATGTTTGGTTTATGTTTTGAGCTAAATTTTCAAAAAAAAAATTGGAAAGAAAGTTTAGAATTTTTTTTGATTTGTTTGGTTATATATTTTGAAAGTAATTTTGGAATTTTGAAATTTTAAATGATTTAATATTTTGTTATAGTTGAATAGATGAGTGAGAGAGAAAAAATAATTGAGAAAGAAAGATGAGAGAGAAAAAATGATTGATTGATGTATAGGAGAGAAAAAATAATTTAATTTTTTTTTTTTTAAACATTTCAATCAAACAAAATTTTAAATTTTTTTTTTCAAAGATTATATTTTAAGAGTTAAACCAACTAAGCATTATTCTGCTCAACTCACATCTCAGATGTACTATACTCAATGCAATAAACGGTCATGGGTTTGAAAAAGGGTTTGGATTAATAATTTGTGGCATTCATTTAGTTCTATTTGTTTGTAACAAAATGGTATGAGACTGGGAATTGTTAATTTTATGGGAGTATGAATTCTAAATGTTATTTCACTTATTAAAATACTGTGTTTTTTTTTTTTTAATCTATTTTACTGTAATAGAAATAGCTAAATAGTTCAGATTAAAAACAAATTAAAAATTTAAGATTTAAATTGATAAAATTAAAAATTTATTTTATTACAATAGTGAAGCTTTAGAATTTCTTTTTTATTTTATTTTATAATTTCCCGCATTTATTATATCGCCATCTTATTAATTTTATAAGTCCTTAATTTTGTGTTGGTGCAATTCTATACCCCTATCACGCAATGGAATTTGTTGATTTAAAAAAAAATTAGGGTTTTTATGTGTCAATTATTGATGAAAAAAATTAAAATTGATTTGACAATTATTACTAACTAATTAACAAATTTGCCTTTAAAAAAGAAGAAGGAAAAAAAATAACAAATATAATTTTAAAAATTAATTGACTTTTTTTAAGCATGTAACTATTATTATCATATCAATTTCAATTTATTTATTTATTTATTTTTAATAGACAACGATACATTATAATGGATGTGTTATATGAAACAAAAACAAAGAGAGTTCTATGGTAATTTGTCTTGTAATTTTTTTCGGTATTACATGTATCAATTGGTGTACACACTAGTGTACCAAATAGTATTATGATATTATTATTGACCACATTTATTATACAAGTTACAAATATCCAAAATCATACAAATGATGTCACATCATCTGTTAGTACATTAGTGTGTACATTAATTGATTCATATAGCATTATTCAATTTTTTTTTTTTTGGAAACTTCATTAATTAAAGCTGAAAGTACATAGTTCTAGGGTAACTAATCCTCCGTGCATCATCATGCAATTGATTTGCAATACAAATAGGAGTGGACTCAAAATTATGCAAATTATCAGTTACATGAGATGCTTGATTTGCTAAAACATCCACACAGCCATTCGCCTCGCGGTACACATGCTTAATTGTTCAAACCTCCAACTGACTCATCAAGAACTCGTAGTCACAAATTAGATTGCTCAAATGATGCATGCAATTGTTTGTATCCATGATAAGCAGAATAACATGTAGTGCATCAACTTCAACTTCAACTTCAACTTCAACTTCAATGCTACAACATCCTTTATCAAGAGCTAAATTAAGACCATCTCTTAAAACCTAAAGTTCAACTTCTAAGCTTGAGGCCACGCTTATGTTTTCGCAGAAACCAGTGATCCAATTGCCCCTTTTATCTCTAATTAACCCACTAGCAAAAGCAAGGCTAGGATTGTCCTTGTGTAACAACCCTCGTACTGTTTACTGATTTATGACCGATTGATTACCGTTAATCACCGATTACTGTTAAACGAAGCTGATAATGACTGATAACTAACTGATAATCGAACTGAATGAAATACTGAACCGACTGACTGAAATTGGAATCTGAATTAACTGAGTATATGTTAGTTAATTGCATTCTATCTGTTTGATTGTCTGATTATCTGTTCATGTTTATATGTTTAAACTGCTAATTGAAGGCCTTATCGGCGGCCGAATTAGAAACCGATTGATGTTCCGTGACCCTCATAATTAATGTGATTTTATGGTATATTTATCTGAAAATTGATTAGGTATGATTAAATTAGATTAAATAAGCTAATTAAAGAGTTCGGTTTATTTACCATATTGCCACCCTTAGTGGCACACTACCTAGTGATGCTAGAGCCTTGCACACATTGAATCAAAACATTTCATCAGCCTTTCTCCTTGCTTTGCCGACTTAGAGAGAGAGAGAGTGAGAGTTTGTGTAGTTCTTGGGGTTTGGCTTAGTCAACTTGAAGAATTGAAGGGTAATTACTAATTTGAGCTCCCTCACTCCTAATTCTACACCCAAGGTAGGACATCCATCTTCTTGTTGCTGTTCTTGAGTTCATTCTTGCATGATTCATGTTAATTTGTAGAGCTAAGTCATGATTTGGTCCATAAATGAGGGATTGAAGATCATTTCTTGCATGCATGTTGGTATTGTTGCATTTTGAGGTTGATTACATGGACATTGGTACATGCATGCTCATATTGTTGTTATAGACCATGTTTCCATCTGATTTGAAAAGAAATGAGCTCTTTTGAAACAGCTTTGAAGCTTTAATTTGGTTTAAAACTCATGCATGTTCATCTTGTGCTTGAAAAATGGTTTAAATTGGGTTTGAATTAAACACCCTTGGGCTTTGATTTCTTAAAATTGAGCTTTGAAACATGATATCCTATGTGTTTATAAATGTTTTCCAGAAAATGGGCCCAAGAGGATTGGTTTTGATGCTTTTGAGCTTGGTTTTGGACCTGGAGCTCGAATCTGGGATTTCCAGATTTCCGTCGTCCGCTCGAGCGGGGGAAGTGCCGCTCGAGCGGGAAAATCGAGCTTCCAGCATCTTGCACTGTTTTACAGTCCGCTCGAGCGGAGGATTGGGCGCTCGAGCGGAGTCATGTCTCAAGCTCGAGCGGGCGTCGAGCGGGGATTACACCCATCCAGTACCTTTACAGTACGCTCGAGCGGGAAAGTTTGCGCTCGAGCGAGTACCTTTGTTTGCCTGTACGCTCGAGCGGGGAAACCTGAGCTCGAGCGGGACTCTGTTTTTCTGAAAATCCTGAAAATGCTTTTAAATGTGCATTTTTGCATCCTCATCCCATCCTAGGTATTCTTAGGCCTAGTTTAAGGCATTTAGATGAGGATATCGTTGTAGAACACACCAAGGCAAATTAGGGATTAAGTTATGATATTTCCCAACTGTGTAGCTTAGTGTGTGTTCAACCTGTGAACTGTGTAGGGTTGGCAACTGGGGAGACACGCTCTAGCATACTGTAGCCCAGAACTCTGTGAGTAACAATTGTGTAAAGATATGTTCAACTGATTATCTTTCGAATACTGAACTGAACTGTTTACTGAACTGGTATTATTTACTGAATGGATGTATGTCCTTTATTTCTGAACTGTACTGTGGCATCCTTAGTACTTACTGTTTACTGTTACTGTTACTGCGACAGAATTCTCTGTCGGTTCCCTCGTGGAACCACTACTGTTTACTGACTGATGGCCATCATTACTGTTCGGTCTTTTAAGACCTACTGTTACTGTTATGCTAATGGATGTACCACATATGACTGTTTACTGTACTGAACAACTGAAATACTGATTGAATTGAACTGTTTTCATCACTGTAAGGACATTCATTCTAAACCCCTTTACGCATTATGTTATTCACTGGGCTTTAGCTCACTGCTTATATATATATGTAGGTGTACAGGCACCAGATCGGAGCTAGGAGCGTCAGGGTAACTCCAGTTTTGTCAAGCCAGCCTTTGCGCCTCACTGTGAGGTTCCGAGTTGCCATGCTATGGCTTTGGGGTGTTTTGTTTGTTTTCCCCCGTCTGTTTCCATACTGTTTGGACTACTGTACTGTTATAAAGGGATTAGGTCCCTGTACTGAGTGACTGTAAATTCTGTATAGACCGTACTGTTTTGTATAGACTGACTGTCCACTGTACCGCTATCTAGGGTAGAGTCCCTAGTTTGAATGAATGTAAATATTGTGCATACTGTTCTGTACTGTTTATGTATTAATGCAGGAAAAATCTTTTTGGCATACAGACTGTCACAGCTCATTGGACATTGTTTAATTACTGTATTGGCTTCCGCCAGGCCCTGTACTCTGTTTTACTGTATTACTGTTAAGCAGGCCTTCGGTAATCTCGGATTACTGGCCGGTTACGGTGCTAAACCCATAGGGCCGGGTTTGGGTCGTGACAGAGTGGTATCAGAGCGATACTTAACCACGAGTTATACCGCACACACGTGTCCAAATGAGCTATAGGGGGTCCTAGAAAAAGTAATTAGGACATCTCATGAACTTGAAAAGTGTGTGGCTATGTTATGACTGAATATCTGTTAATGTGTTAAACTATGAAACAAATGATTGCTTATGTTTAAAACTGTTATAACTGCTTATAGTGAAATGGACAATGCAAATGAACCTGAGTCCTCATCTACTGAGGCAAGAATGGAAAGAATGGAAAGAATGATAGAACTGATAACTGCTAGACTGGAACAACAACAGAACCAACCGCCCCCACCTCCTCCTCCTCCTCCGGTACAGCCGGAACCTAATGTTAATGTGGATGATGGGGATATTATTGCTCTCACCCATAAATTCAGCAAGATGAAACCGCCATCCTTTCAGGGAGGCCTTGAACCATTAAAAGCTGAAGCTTGGGTTCTGGAAACGGAAAAGTTGTTCGAGGTGTTTCCGTGCTCAGAAGCAAACAAAGTATTGTTAGCTACCTTCACCCTACAAGAAGAGGCTAGAAGGTGGTGGATGTTAATCCGTGAAACAAACACTGTTATGACTTGGGCTCAGTTCAAGGAGTCCTTCTTTGAAAAGTACTTCCCTCAGTGTGTCAGGGATAGAAAAGTGACTGAATTTGAACAGCTGAAGCAGGGCACAATGACTGTTGCGGAATATGAGACGAAATTTACTGAGCTTGCTAGATATGCACCGCATATGGTGGATACTGAATATAAGAAGGCCAGGAAATTTGAAGGTGGCCTTAATGTGGCAATACTTGACCGGATAAATGTTTTGAAGTTACCGACTTTTGTGGGTGTTCTCGACCGGGCATTGATGGCCGAGTCGAACATTGCAGCAGTGAAACAATCTGAAACACCAACGACTGAATGGCATGGAAAAAGGCAGAGTTTCAAATTTAAGAAAGGCAAGCACAACCCAGCCAACAAGAAACAGAATACGGGGTTGACAACTAGCCCCAGCCAAGGGAGTGGTTTCATACCACCCTGTTCTGAATGTGGCAAGAAGCACAAGGGGGTTTGCTACAGAATATCTGGAGCCTGTTACAGGTGTGGCAAGGTGGGCCACATGGTTAAAGACTGCCCCTCTGCTCCACAAGCCAGTGGTAAAGCTGCATCAAGCGCAGTAGCATCAAATGCTCCACCAAAGCCTAACCCCAGAGTTACGGGGAAAGAGCCTATGAGGCAAGGCCGAGTGTTCGCACTAGTACCGGGAGATGTGCAGAATACCGAGACCGTTGTGTCAGGTATTCTCTCTATTTGTGCACAAAATGCATATGTATTGATTGATTCGGGGTCTACGCATTCTTATGTATCGCATGCTTTTTCACGGAAGTTGAATAGACCCTTAGAACCTATGAACTATCTGCTAGCCGTATCATCACCCGTAGGGGGATCCATGACATGTGCTTATATGTACCCCGCATGTGAAATTATTGTTGGGGATATGCATCTGTTTATTGATTTACTGCCATTGAGCATTGATCATTTTGATGTAATATTGGGGATGGATTGGTTACAAAAATATCATGCCACTATTGACTGTGTGACCAAGCAAGTTGTTTTTCGTCCACCGGGTTTGCCTGAATTTGTGTTTAATGGGAGTGGAGTAGTACCTCCTCCGTATTTGATTTCGTCAGTGAAAGCTGTTAAATTAATTAGAAATGGGTGTAAAGGATATCTGTGTTCTGTACTGACTGTGTCTACTGATGATAGTGTTAAAACTGATGTGAATTGTATTCCTATAGTCAGGGAATTTCCAGATGTTTTTCCAGATAATCTTCCAGGAGATTTGACTGATAGGGAGATTGAATTTACCGTTGATATGATTCCCGGAACACAACCAGTTTCTAAAGCTCCTTACAGAATGGCTCCAACTGAACTGAAGGAACTGAAAGTGCAATTGCAAGAACTGTTAGATAAAAAGTTCATCAGACCTAGCACTTCGCCATGGGGTGCTCCTGTTTTGTTTGTCAAGAAGAAAGATGGCTCACTGAGACTGTGCATTGACTACCGTGAACTGAATAAGGTAACTGTAAAGAACAAATACCCTTTGCCACGCATTGATGATTTATTTGATCAGTTACAGAGTGCACAAGTGTTTTCTAAGATTGATCTCAGATCGGGGTATCATCAACTGAAGGTTAAACCGGAAGACATTGATAAAACTGCTTTTAGAACGAGGTATGGACATTATGAATTTCTAGTTATGCCTTTTGGAGTCACGAACGCACCAGCTGCTTTTATGGACCTCATGAACAGAATTTTTAAACCGTACCTTGATGACTTTATTGTTGTATTTATCGATGACATATTGATTTACTCCAAAAGTGTAGAACAGCATGAACATCATCTGAGACTTGCCCTACAAACCTTAAGAGAACAGAAACTATATGCTAAACTGTCTAAATGTGAATTTTGGCTTGACCACGTTATGTTTTTGGGGCATGTTGTTAGCAAAGATGGAATTTCTGTTGATCCGCAGAAAATTGAAGCTGTAGTGAACTGGCCTAGACCAACAAATGTGACTGAAGTCCGAAGCTTTTTGGGATTGGCTGGATATTACAGAAGATTTGTCAAAGATTTCTCCAAAATTGCCCTACCATTGACTCAGTTAACTCAGAAGGGGACATCATTTGACTGGACTGACCAAAGAGAATCTGCCTTCCAGGAGTTGAAAACTCGACTTGTGACTGCACCAGTTTTGACTTTACCCTCAGGTACGGATGGTTATACTGTATTTAGTGATGCTTCTCATAAGGGTTTGGGATGTGTTTTAATGCAGAATGGGAAGGTTATTGCTTATGCTTCCCGACAACTGAAACCACATGAAAAGAACTACCCGACCCATGATCTGGAACTTGCTGCAGTAGTATTTGCACTGAAAATCTGGCGTCACTATCTGTACGGGGTGACATGTGAAGTGTACACCGACCACAAGAGTTTAAAGTATTTCTTCACACAGAAAGAACTAAACATGAGACAGCGGAGATGGCTGGAACTGATTAAAGACTATGACCTACAGATATTGTATCATCCAGGAAAAGCCAATACCGTTGCCGATGCATTGAGCCGGAAATCGATTGGAAACTTAGCCTGTTTGCTTACAGGACAGAAAGAGTTGCTTTGTGACCTTGAAAAATCTGAAATAGAAATTGTTTTGAGAAAACAAGGTGGAACGTTAGCTGCTATTTCTGCCCGACCGGCACTGATTGAAGAGATTAAAGAGAAACAGCAACTGGATGACTTCTTGAAGAACATCATCGAAGAAAGAGAATCTAAACCGAGACCGGGATTCAAATTCGAGAACAATGTACTAAAATTTCACGAAAGACTGTGTGTACCAAATGATACTGAACTGAAAAGAAGAGTTCTGCAAGAGGGCCACAACTCAAGATTGTCTATCCATCCGGGGAATACGAAAATGTACCAAGATCTGAAACAGAATTTCTGGTGGCCGGGAATGAAGAAAGAAATTGCTGATTTTGTATCCAAATGTCTTCATTGCCAACAGGTCAAAACTGAACATCAGCGACCTGCCGGATTATTGCAACCCCTACCCATACCAGAATGGAAATGGGAGCATATCACGATGGATTTTATCGTTGGGTTACCTCGCTCCAGAAAAGGTATGGATTCAATTTGGGTTATTGTTGATAGATTAACCAAATCTGCTCACTTCTTACCTGTCAAGACAATCTATAACGCGGACAAATTGGCTGTTATTTATATTGATGAAATTGTAAGACTGCATGGAGTGCCTGTGTCTATTGTTTCTGACAGGGATTCGAAGTTTACATCGAGGTTTTGGCAAAGCCTACAGACTGCATTGGGTACTGAATTAAGACTGAGTAGTGCCTATCATCCTCAGACAGATGGCCAATCAGAAAGGACCATCCAAACTCTGGAGGATCTACTGAGAATGTGTGTCCTTGATTTTCAGGGAGACTGGGAAAGCCATTTGCCCTTAGCTGAATTTGCGTATAACAACAGCTACCATTCGAGTATTGGCATGGCGCCTTTCGAGGCATTGTATGGCAGAAAATGTAGATCTCCAATCTGCTGGGCAGAAGTTGGAGATGGGCCTTTGCTTGGGCCCGAGATTGTGTATGAAACAACTGAGAAAGTGAAACTGATACAGCAAAGACTGAAAACTGCACAGAGTAGACAGAAAAGTTATGCAGATGTCAGAAGACGGGACAGAGAGTATGAAGTGGGTGATCACGTTTTTGTGAAAGTGACACCAATGAAAGGCCAGACTCGTTTTGGAGTCAAAGGCAAGCTAGCACCGAGATACGTCGGACCATACGAGATTATTGAGAAAATCAATCCGGTGGCGTATCAAGTTGCGCTTCCTCCTGAAATGGAGCATATGCATAACGTCTTCCACATTTCTATGTTGAGAGACTATCTCCGGGATCCCTTCCATGTAATAGAGCCTACCCACGTAGTGTTGAGTGATGACTACACTTACGAGGAACGGCCTATACAGATTGTAAACCGACGGATCAAGAAACTGAGGAACAAAGAGATCCCGTTAGTGAAAGTTGACTGGCAGAACCATGGTGGCGTGTATGCCACTTGGGAAAGGGAAGATAACATGGCTAAACGACATCCTGAACTGTTTCCACTGAATCCTGTTTTCTTCCAGAATGAAGGTAACTCGAGTTTAGAGGACTAAACTCTTTTTAAGGAGGGGAGACTGTAACAACCCTCGTACTGTTTACTGATTTATGACCGATTGATTACCGTTAATCACCGATTACTGTTAAACGAAGCTGATAATGACTGATAACTAACTGATAATCGAACTGAATGAAATACTGAACCGACTGACTGAAATTGGAATCTGAATTAACTGAGTATATGTTAGTTAATTGCATTCTATCTGTTTGATTGTCTGATTATCTGTTCATGTTTATATGTTTAAACTGCTAATTGAAGGCCTTATCGGCGGCCGAATTAGAAACCGATTGATGTTCCGTGACCCTCATAATTAATGTGATTTTATGGTATATTTATCTGAAAATTGATTAGGTATGATTAAATTAGATTAAATAAGCTAATTAAAGAGTTCGGTTTATTTACCATATTGCCACCCTTAGTGGCACACTACCTAGTGATGCTAGAGCCTTGCACACATTGAATCAAAACATTTCATCAGCCTTTCTCCTTGCTTTGCCGACTTAGAGAGAGAGAGAGTGAGAGTTTGTGTAGTTCTTGGGGTTTGGCTTAGTCAACTTGAAGAATTGAAGGGTAATTACTAATTTGAGCTCCCTCACTCCTAATTCTACACCCAAGGTAGGACATCCATCTTCTTGTTGCTGTTCTTGAGTTCATTCTTGCATGATTCATGTTAATTTGTAGAGCTAAGTCATGATTTGGTCCATAAATGAGGGATTGAAGATCATTTCTTGCATGCATGTTGGTATTGTTGCATTTTGAGGTTGATTACATGGACATTGGTACATGCATGCTCATATTGTTGTTATAGACCATGTTTCCATCTGATTTGAAAAGAAATGAGCTCTTTTGAAACAGCTTTGAAGCTTTAATTTGGTTTAAAACTCATGCATGTTCATCTTGTGCTTGAAAAATGGTTTAAATTGGGTTTGAATTAAACACCCTTGGGCTTTGATTTCTTAAAATTGAGCTTTGAAACATGATATCCTATGTGTTTATAAATGTTTTCCAGAAAATGGGCCCAAGAGGATTGGTTTTGATGCTTTTGAGCTTGGTTTTGGACCTGGAGCTCGAATCTGGGATTTCCAGATTTCCGTCGTCCGCTCGAGCGGGGGAAGTGCCGCTCGAGCGGGAAAATCGAGCTTCCAGCATCTTGCACTGTTTTACAGTCCGCTCGAGCGGAGGATTGGGCGCTCGAGCGGAGTCATGTCTCAAGCTCGAGCGGGCGTCGAGCGGGGATTACACCCATCCAGTACCTTTACAGTACGCTCGAGCGGGAAAGTTTGCGCTTGAGCGAGTACCTTTGTTTGCCTGTACGCTCGAGCGGGGAAACCTGAGCTCGAGCGGGACTCTGTTTTTCTGAAAATCCTGAAAATGCTTTTAAATGTGCATTTTTGCATCCTCATCCCATCCTAGGTATTCTTAGGCCTAGTTTAAGGCATTTAGATGAGGATATCGTTGTAGAACACACCAAGGCAAATTAGGGATTAAGTTATGATATTTCCCAACTGTGTAGCTTAGTGTGTGTTCAACCTGTGAACTGTGTAGGGTTGGCAACTGGGGAGACACGCTCTAGCATACTGTAGCCCAGAACTCTGTGAGTAACAATTGTGTAAAGATATGTTCAACTGATTATCTTTCGAATACTGAACTGAACTGTTTACTGAACTGGTATTATTTACTGAATGGATGTATGTCCTTTATTTCTGAACTGTACTGTGGCATCCTTAGTACTTACTGTTTACTGTTACTGTTACTGCGACAGAATTCTCTGTCGGTTCCCTCGTGGAACCACTACTGTTTACTGACTGATGGCCATCATTACTGTTCGGTCTTTTAAGACCTACTGTTACTGTTATGCTAATGGATGTACCACATATGACTGTTTACTGTACTGAACAACTGAAATACTGATTGAATTGAACTGTTTTCATCACTGTAAGGACATTCATTCTAAACCCCTTTACGCATTATGTTATTCACTGGGCTTTAGCTCACTGCTTATATATATATGTAGGTGTACAGGCACCAGATCGGAGCTAGGAGCGTCAGGGTAACTCCAGTTTTGTCAAGCCAGCCTTTGCGCCTCACTGTGAGGTTCCGAGTTGCCATGCTATGGCTTTGGGGTGTTTTGTTTGTTTTCCCCCGTCTGTTTCCATACTGTTTGGACTACTGTACTGTTATAAAGGGATTAGGTCCCTGTACTGAGTGACTGTAAATTCTGTATAGACCGTACTGTTTTGTATAGACTGACTGTCCACTGTACCGCTATCTAGGGTAGAGTCCCTAGTTTGAATGAATGTAAATATTGTGCATACTGTTCTGTACTGTTTATGTATTAATGCAGGAAAAATCTTTTTGGCATACAGACTGTCACAGCTCATTGGACATTGTTTAATTACTGTATTGGCTTCCGCCAGGCCCTGTACTCTGTTTTACTGTATTACTGTTAAGCAGGCCTTCGGTAATCTCGGATTACTGGCCGGTTACGGTGCTAAACCCATAGGGCCGGGTTTGGGTCGTGACACCTTGGTTGCTCCATCAATTTTGAGCTTGAAGTTTGAGGTAATGGGGGGTTGCCAAGAAACATGCTGGATGGTTCTTGTTTTGGGGACTCCAATGGAGTTTGTGTAGTGCTACCATTCCTGGGTTACAGGACGGAACCAGGAATTCATTTGTAGGGGCTAAGACATAATAATTTTTTTTTATATGAATTGACATAAATTATTATTTTTTGAATTCAAAAAATAAACTACAATTTGATATTAAATTAGTACGTAAAAAATAAAACAATCATATATTTAGTGATTTTTTTTTTTAGATAGGTACATTTAGTGAATTTAATATATGAATAAAAGCAAAGTCATGTATTAAATAATTCTTTATACAAATCAACTCAATCATCTATTAAAGTAAAACTCGATGTTTTTTTATATCTTAAAAGTGTTCAATGATTAACTCTGCAATAAAATTTTCAGCAATTTCTTTTTAATGTACCCAAGCAAAAAGTCTTAAAAAAATATATTTAATATATGAATAAGCGAAGTGAATCTTTAATTATAGTTTATTCTTTATTTAATGTTCAGTTTTGTTTTTTTTGCAAAGAAGAGGCGTAGGAAAAGCAGTGGGCATCTAATGAATAGGTGAGGCCCATGCTACTTGACAATGACAAAAGAGGGTCATATTTCTTACACAATTATATATTATTAATATTAGGTTAAAAATAATATAAAATATTAATTTTTATTTATTTTTTATTTTAGCGGGGGGGGGCCGTGGCCCCTGTTGATCCACGCATGTCTGTCCCTGCTGGGCTAGAACAGTGACAAGGGAATAGTTGAAAGCGGTGGGAATTTTGAGAGAGAAACAAAGAGAGTTGCGGGCTTTCCACAGAGACCAACAGATGAGAGGGAAAAGAATTAACTAATTGGCCATGGAGGGATGAGTTTCCATTGAGAAGCAATTAACACATATCCATTCATGGAACTCCAAGTTGATGGAGTTAGATAAGGTGGGAGGAATAGCCATGGAATTCCAAATGGATGAAGAAACAGGGCAATCTCTAAGAATATGGCAGGTTGTTTCGAATGCAAGCAGACAGGTGTCACGACCTATCCCCATACTTAAGAGTTAAATATCGTGATGGTCAGTAATTAAAGTTATTTCTGGTCAATTCTTAAACAAATAAATAAACACGAACGGAAAAATATTTAAGTGAGGGTACTAAAATAATCATTGGAACTTTCACTTTATAAAAAAATTTATTTATAAAAAATGTCGATATTTATATATAAAGAATAAAATTATAAATACTATAAAAGTATTGTGTATGTCTATTCCGCAGCCCGCATCTAAGACTCTCCAAAAGTTATTTCTGAATTACATTGTTTCCTAAAAATTGATAAACAACTATAAGCACATGGCAGAATGAGAATATTAGGCTAAGAGTATAAGGGTCAGAAAATTATCATGGATAAACTTTAGACTTAAAATAGATAAAATAGAATACTTTTCTATTAGAGTAAATAAGTTGCTCATATTATAACAGAAATCCATTTCAGAAATCATATGATATTATACGAAAATTTATAACCATAACCACAGTGTGGAACAGAACAGTGATCAATGGATTCATGACAATACAGAAGTACGGATTCAAGAGGTGGCCCGTACGGATAACTACAACAAATTACACTTTTGGCGACTAAATTTTTAATCCCCAAAAGTCATTTTTAGTCGCCGAAGATTTTTGCCGACTAAATTTTTTGGTCGTCAGCTTTGTCGCAAGATGATTGTCAGGAAAGGTATTGGCGACTAATTTTTTTTTAGTCGCCAAAAGTCACAAATTGGCAACGAAAAATTTAGTCGCCCAAAAGAAAATGTTTAGTTGCCAAAAAGAAGATATTTTCCATTTTCAGTTTTTTAGCTACCAGTTTTTTAATCGTCAAAAGCTTTCATTTTTTTTGACTACTAACTGTTTAGTCGCCAATAAGTTCCTTTTTATTTTTTGGTTACTAAATGTTTAGTCGTCAAAAGCTCAAGCTCTATTTATTAATTTTTTTAAAATACACAAATTGAATATTTTTCATTAATTTCTAAATTATATGCATTTCATTATCAATGCAACCTGTAACCTATATATATACAGAATAATACATTTATCAATTATAATCTAAATTCATTATCAATAATACCTATTTCATTATCAACCATTCAAAAACTTTAACTTGTAACATCATATTCCAAATATCATATAAATCCATACAAATCAAGTATAATCCATCTAAATTAAATATTATATACAAAAAATACTGGATTTCCAAAACAGAAGATTGTTCCAAAATAAATATCTGCTATATACAGAACAAATGATCTTCGAACACATCCACAATAGCTCACGCAAAAGCAATCTGTAAAAAAAATAAAAATAAAATAACCATTAGCACTTATTCAATAAAATTGACGTTTCAAATTATAACGATTATAAAATTAATAATTTAGATATATTAATGTACTAGAAAATTCTACAAAAAAATCTAAGTGAAGGAAATTCAGAAGTGTACAAATAAACTAGTAGGAGGCAACCATTAGTTCAAATAATTATTATTACTTCTTTTTAATGGTTGAAACTAGGCTTATGGACCACAATAATTATTATTATTTCTTTTTAATGGTTATTCCACTTTCAAATATAAACAAAATGAATTACGGTTCCCCAAAGAACCCAACAGGAGGCAACCATTAGTTCACATCATGCCCATTGTTAAATGGATCTAGTACTTGTATCAAAATTTTGAAGAAGAAGAACTCTTCATAAGGCTGTCCCAAGAAAAAAGGCAAATGAAGATAACAATACTACCCACAAAAGCTTCAATCACTTACAGCCAGCTGCTTCAGCACCATCAATCTGTCTAGCTAGAATATTAATGCTCTCTTGCCACCTTAAGATACAGCCTCTTACCTAACTTCATACTCACTTCCCATCTCACCCCACTCAATAAAAACCCAATTCTGTTACACCACAACGCATACAACTCTTCTTTAATTCACCCATACTGCATATATACTAAGAGTGTCCACAAAAATGTCGAAGCAGCTTCTGTTTCTCTCGTCATTACTACTTCTACTAATCTTCCTCTGCTGCCCCATAGTTTTTGCTCAATCTCTGGCACATGCTTCACTTGCTCAGTCTCCACTGCCAATAGCACAAGCTCCAGTTGCTCAGTCTCCACTGCCAGCAGCAAAAGCTCCAGTTGCTAAGTCTATTATGCCACCTCCAGCACCATCAAGTCCACCTAACATCACTACAATCCTTGAGAAGGCCTGTCACTTCATTACATTGATTAGGCTGCTAAAGAGCACCAGGCTGGATAACGAAATTTACATAAAACTCAATGACTCAAGTCAAAGCCTAACCATGTTTGCCCCAATTGATAATGCCTTTGGTAACCTCAAAAAAGGTATTCTCAACTCATATAGTGATCAGCAAAAGTTTCAGCTGATAAAATTCCATCTCATCCCTTATTTCCTTTCACTCCCTGCATTCCAAACTATGAGTAATCCAATGAACACAGAGGCCGGTAGTAATGATCAGTACCCGATAAATATAACCACCATCGGAAATCAGGTGAACATATCAATTGGGATCGTTAACACAACAATATCTGGCACAATTTATTTTGATAACTAGCTAACGACATATCAGGTGGACCAGGTGCTCCTTCCATTACAAATCTCTATCTTTGCGTTGTTCGCACACCAAATAAATAAATAAATGCTGAATTATTACTCAGGAAAGCTGCATACACCATAGAGTCTCTATTACACTATTCCCTACAACACCATCGGGGCAATGTGAATTAAATATCAAATCATATTTTATATCTCCCTGTAGTTGCTAATTCTTTTTTCAATGTAAAACACACTACCATCAATATAAAAGTAAACTTTGATCTCAAGCATTCTTATATATTCATTTATACTCTTCATCATTCAATTGCAAACACAATCTATGTTTCTGTACAAAAAAAATCCCCTTTCATACTCTTCATTGAGACATTTTATCAAACTGGTAGTAGGCAAGAAAATAAATCCCCTTTCCTTGTCTTTGTTTCTGTACAAAAATGATTTTTATGCCTTCATTGAATTTTTCAAATAAATAAATAAATAAATAACAAAAATTGTAGTTTCTGATGATAAACCCACCAAAAAAAAAAAAAGTGGAACAAAACCTATGATTCGATTATGGTTCATTATTGGGCAAAGTTTTTCAACAAACAGTTGTTGGGCATGTATTGCAATCATTGAAAATTTGAAGCAACAGATAATTAGAAGAAGTTGTGCACAGCACAGGGTTGATAAACCAAACATCAAACTATTGTTCTAATTTGACAAATCACATCATATTGCAATAACAAAACAATCAAATTTGAACAAAATCTACATATAACCATAAACATAAAGAGAAATTATATAGACATACATACAAGTATGAACCAAGTGAAGAGCCTCGCAATGAATTGATCAAGGTCCTTATCATCCAAAGGCTGATTACCATTTCCAAGAACTGAATACTTGGCCACCACATGCTGCGATTGAAATCAGAAAAGCCCTTGAAATCAGATAGGATTGATCTTTTAACATATCTCAGTTATTCAACCCGAGGAAAACCACCAATTACAAACCCAAATCGATCCAAAACCCTTCTTAATCCTCACCACACCCAAATCCGCCTCTGAAATGGGCAAAATAAGCCCCTAAATCCCCAGAAAAGTTTGTCAAATGTAGAAATGACCTAAAAAATTCAATATTTTAATATAATCAGAGAACAAAATCAAAAACCCAAATTGTTCTTATCAAATCTTCAACAAATAAAGCAAACCCAGTTAAGGAATTGAAGAAATTTATGATAAAACCTAAAGGTTGTTATGGATATGTTTCCGGCAGTTATGTAACTGATGAAAGGAAATGAGAAAATTGCCACTATTTATTTTCTCGACTGTGAAACGGAAAAAGAAAGTGAAAGAAAAACAAAGAAACAGAAGAAATAGAGTAATGATACAGGGGACTTACTACGGATCGGATAGAAAGAAAGAAGGAAGGACCTGATTGGAATTATGTAAATAACCCAAAGCTCTTTTCACTCATTCTCTCTCTCTGGCACGTCGTCGGTCTCGCCGTTGATGGATAGACAGATATACGAATATAGAGAGAGAAAATAGAGCAAATCGAGGTGAATCAATGCTCCGGTTGTCCACGACCGCCAGGGAGAGCGGCTGAGGCGCGGCTGGTGGAGCGGCGATGAGAGAGGGAGGGGAGAGGAGTAGCGAAGAGGGAAAGGTAGTGGGAGAGAGAGAGAAACGCTGAAGAGAGAGAGAGAGATAGTTGCCAATTAATTTTATAAATTCCTCCAAAATTTGAAATGTTTCCCTTCAAATGTTTTAATTTTGTAGCGATTAAAATTTTTTTTTGTCACTAAAAATAAATTTTTGGCGACCAAATTTTTTATCGCCAAAGATAAAAAATAATTTTTTATTTTCTATTCAGTGACTAAATGGCTTTAGTAACCAAAACTCAATATACGACGATTAAAATATTTTTTTGTCGCTGAAAATATGTTTTTGGTGACCAAACTTTTGGTCGCCAAAGATAAAAAATAATTTTTTATTTTACATTCGATGACTAAATGGTTTTAGTAGTCAAAACTCAATATACGGCGACTAAACTATTGTTTTGTCGTTGAAAACATGTTTTTGGCGATCAAACTTTTGGTCGCCAAAAATAAAAAATAATTTTTTATTTGACATTCGGTGACTAAATGGATTTAGTAGTCAAAACTCAATATACGGCAACTAAAATTTTTTTTTTGTCGCCAATTCTGATTTTTTTAGCAACTAATTTTTTTTTAGTCGCCAATAATCAATATACCCCGACTAAAAAAAATTAGTAGTTGAATATTGTACTTTTGCCGATTAAAAAAATTTTTGGTCGCTAATTTCACAACTTTTGACAACTAAATTGTTTTTAGTTGACAATTTTAGTCGCTAAATGTGTATTTTATTGTAGTGAATTCTAGAGGTGCCTCCCACAATAGTGTAGCACTTAGCTCTATACAGCACTTTGCTCCGCACAGAACAGAGGTCAATAGGTCTATGATAAATAGAGGGCCACAAGGTGACTAATTAGAAGCCAATGGTTTATTTAAGTCCCTCAAGGCGTAGGACTCCCGTGGTGATACTTACAAAAAATAATTACTTATAAGATCATTGTCAAATACTTATTAAAATTTAAATAACATATCCATGGGTTTCAATTTAAGTAAATAGTGGTAAAGAAATAATCTACGTAATCGAAATATTAATATAATTCATAAAATATAAATTACATAAAATAAATTATGATAACTCAAAACATATGTAAAATATATTATAGTGACTCAATGTATAACATAACTCACCTTAATGTTAATTCTAACTTTTATCTTCCGTTCACTGCCACCCATTAAATACTCTAAATTAAACTCAAAGTTTTATGGGCAAATTACATATACCCCTCGAGGTTTGACTAAATTACAAATACCTCCTGAGGTTTGAGAAATTATAAATTTTTCCCTGAATGCTATATTTACATAACAAATTAGGGGGTAATTTATTATAAAATATAAACCTCATGAGACAAATTGTTATAAAAATACAAACCTCAGAAGACGGGATATAATTTTTAAAATCTCAAGAAGATATTTGTAATTTAGATAAATCTCGAGAGGTATTTGTAATTTGCCCAAGTTTTATTTGTATAAAACAAAACAACTAAGAGTCAGAGAGAGAATTAGAGGGTCTGGGGGAATCCTGAGACTGCATAGATGATTGCCGTCCATATATATATATATATATAGACAAGAGGGGATGGGCAGCAAGCAAGCAAGCACGACAATTGGGGGATACGTATTTTCGTTATATAGAAAATATTATCTTTTAATGTATTTTGATTTGAGAAAAATATAATAAAAATATCATAATATTTAAAAAATAATATCGAATAATAATATAAAGTTAAATTATTTTTTTTGAAATAATTTATCATTAAATAATACTAATATAAAATTTAAGGGACAACTTAAATTTTCGAATTATTACAATATTCTCTCTTTTTAAAAATTTCATCCTCGAAATTTATCATATGTGTAAGTTATCCACTACACACTCTGATAAATATATATTTGATAATTAATTTGATATAAAATATTATCTCAAAAAAACTTTACTAAAAAACAACTCACTATTTGTTTGTCAAAACTAATGAGAAATAATGGATGACTTTAAAAACTTTTCATTGGTTTTACTTTTGAAAATAAAAAATAAAAAAAAATGAGAATACAATTAAACAAGCGATTGGAAATGAAATGATAGAATCATATGCAAGAGTTGAAGGAATTTGAGATGAACTTTCATTTCTTTTATCCGTGAACTTTCCATTGATAGGAAATAGTTTTAAAATTAGTATCTTTATAAATTTTTTTATAAATTTTGAAAGATTATAGATTTGAACCTACTTCTAAAAAGTCAAAATAATTTTTTTTTTTTTTGTAATTTTTTTTTCTTCAAATTATTCAGCATATGCGTGAAAGATATATATAATTATATAAAAAGTACAAATAACTCATCTTAATTACAAGATTTAATGAAATACCATAATTATATATACCACGATTATTGCTACACAAATATTTAATTTAAATACAACTAACAATCTAGTTCAATGTTTCCCCCATCCTATTTGTGCATGTGTCTTATGCTCTAATGCTTTGATAAAAATAATTTTAAAAACCCAGGCTCTGACTGTAACAATTCGGAATTTTTCCCTCCGCTTGAGTGGACTTGAGAGGTTCCCAGCATTTTTGCAGGCGGTCTGAAATTTCTGAGAGTTGTGAATTCCCGCTCGAGCGTAGGAATGGTCACTCGAGTGGACAGCTTTGTTGGTCTGCGCGCTCGAGCGTGGAAAGCGACGCTCAAGTGTGGAAAGTGAGATTGCCCTTGACATTTTTATTATTATATTTGGAACCTCCTTATTTTATTTTGGGGTATTAATCGAAGTGGTAGCATAACAGTAAAGTAAGAATGAACCAAGAATTTAATTCGAATAATTTTTCTTACGAGCAGTCGTCATTCTTTTGCCATTTTCTTTTTCCACACTTTGAGTTTGGATGTGAGGCTAGAACCATTGGAAAGCTTATTTCTGGGGCTTCGATTTGGAATTAAGAACGACCTAAAACGAAGTCCGGATGAGAGAGTTATACCTATTTGAAGTTTTGGAATCTATGCTGAAGGCAGGTACGTTCGAGCGGAGAGCGCGAATTCAGCAAGTTTAGAAGGACTTTTCTAGATCATTCTTCACACTTTTCATCTCCTCTCGTC
Source organism: Camellia sinensis (assembly GCF_055761805.1). Classification (NCBI taxonomy): domain Eukaryota; kingdom Viridiplantae; phylum Streptophyta; class Magnoliopsida; order Ericales; family Theaceae; genus Camellia; species Camellia sinensis. The sequence continues at coordinate 218,862,282 of NC_138961.1, forward strand.
ATCCCTCTCACCTAGGTCCGAAAACCCTAGGTCTTTGACCTCAAATGCCTTCCATTTCCCTTTGGATTGATCAAGATCTTCTACCAAAAAGTGAAGAAGGCTTGAAGAACTCTGTAGACGTCCCTGAACGTCCCCGGCAAATCCCGTTTTATTCATTGGGCTTACTACAGTTCGAACTCAATGTCACGGTTCTTAATCTGATCTCGTAAAGTGCAATACGAGATTGATAAATCACCAAAGAGTCCAAATCCGGCAAATCGTTTTGAAAAACTGATTTTTAGAAAGAAGTGCCAAACATGGCCTACTTTGCCAGATACAGAGTCACCACCTAAATATTTTATTTTGGGAGAATTTAGGAAACCCTGACTCGTGCCTAAATGGATGGGCCTCAGTCACACCCAAATTAGTGACCATAGATGATGAAAACAAAGCTCCAAAACTCATGCCAGCACGCACAATACAATGGCCCCGAGCCTAAGGCACAAAAACACAACTTTGCACATGCAATGAAAGAACTAAACATGGAGTACAATGGCATATATTCCAGCTCTGAAATGGCATACAAAATGGCTCTGAATCATGCAAACAACTCACACAATGCATGTTGAAAGGCCCAAGTACCGAAGCTAGTGAAGCACATTACACTAGAGGCATGCAAGGCGGTGCTCAAATGACAAAACCAACTCCAAATAGACCTTAAGCAGGCCCAAAACAGTGGCAAAATGAGCCAAGACGGTGGCTTGAAAGGCATAAGAATGAAGCTCAATGCAAAGGCTCATAAATAGGGTGTAATGATGCAACTCTCAAACACATTGAAAGAGTGAAAAACATGAGAATATGGCCAAGAAATAAAATCTGAAATATCATGCTCAATGATGCTAAAACATGCAAACACCTCAAGTTAAGCATGCAAGGGGATTCAAAACTCAAGGCTAAGTAAGGCTATTACACTACAACCATACATGGCAAACATCATTCGACCAAGGGACCTCAAAACAGAGCTAAGGCAGCCCAAAATATGAACAAAATCAGTTTGGAGCATGGCCAAAATATGCTAGCATAGAGGGCCAAAACAACATGCATTATGAGCTAGTGAACATGATTTACACTACATGCATGTGAAGCATATGAGAGGCTAGCAAACCAGCCAAAAAAGAATCATGGCATGCCAAATGATGGCCAAAAACCCACTGAAACATGACCAATACATGCAAGAATGAGGTGTTACTTTGATAGGCTATGCAAGGGATTGTTCTACACATGCAAGAGGCAAACAAAAGGTGACCAAACCAGCCATAGACAGAGTCTAGGCAGGTCCTAAGAGTCACTAAAAAGGGCCTGAACCAAGGCTAGGAAGTGTGGAAATATTTGCTCTCTTGGAAAGCTAAAAATGCAAGCAAACGAGGCCAAAAGAGAGAGGGTCACCCCTCTCTGATTTTGGCCCTCAAAACCACATGCCAACTGTCACGACCCAAACCCTGCCCTATGGGTTTAGTACCGTAACCGGCCAGTAATCCGAGATTACCGAAGGCCTGCAGAACAGTAATACAGTAAAACAGAGTACAGGGCCTGGCGGAAGCCAATACAGTAAATAAATAGTGTCCATTGAGCTGTGACAGTCTGTATGCAAAAAGGGTTTTCACACATTTATACATAAACAGTACGTACAATATTGACATTCATTCAATCTAGGGACTCAACCCTAGATAGCGGTACAGAAAACATTCCGTCTGTACAACACAGTATACAAAATTAACAGTCACACAGTACAGGGACCTAATCCCTGTATAACAGTACAGTAAACAGTCAGTCTATACAAAACAGTGAAACAGTACAAAAAGGGGGAAATTCTAAAGCACCCCTAAGCCTTAACAGTAGGCTCGGAACCTCGCAGTGAGGCACAAAGGCTGGCTTGACAAAACTGGAGTTACCCTGACGCTCCTAGCTCCGTTCTGGTGCCTGTACACCTACATATATATATGAGCAGTGAGCTAAAGCCCAGTGAATAACATAAAGCGTAAAGGGGTTTAGAATGAATGTCCTTACAGTAATGAAAACAGTTCATTTCAATCAGTAATTCAGTTGCTCAGTACAGTAAACAGTCATATGTGGTACATCCATTAGCATAACAGTAACAGTAGGTCTTAAAAGACCGAACAGTAATGATGGCCATCAGTCAGTAAACAGTAGTGGTTTCACAAGGAAACCGACAGAGATCTCTGTGACAGTAACAGTAACAGTAAACCGTAGATACTAAGGATGCCACAGTACAGTTCAGAAATAAAGGACATACATTCATTCAGTAAATAATACCAGTTCAGTAAACAGTTCAGTTCAGTATTCAGAAGATAATCAGTTGAACATATCTTTACACAATTGTTACTCACAGAGTTCTGGGCTACAGTATGCTAGAGCGTGTCTCCCCAGTCGCCAACCCTACACAGTTCACAGGTTGAACACACTAAGCTACACAGTTGGGAAATCTCATAACTTAATCCCTAATTTGCCTTGGTGTGTTCTACAATGATATCCTCGTCAAGATGCCTTAAACTAGGCCTAAGAATGCCTAGGATGGGATGAGGATGCAAAAATACACTTAGAAAACATTTCGTAAAGTTTGCTGAAAATAGGAGCCTCGCTCGAGCGAGACTTTCTACGCTCGAGCGTAAGTCCAAAATCAAAGGCTTCGCTCGAGCGAGTAATCCTTCGCTCGAGCGGTCTGCAAAACAGTAAAAGTACTGGATGCTGAAATTTTACGCGCGATGGTCGCTCGATGGTCGCTCGAGCGGAGCCCTGGACAAAGGTGCTCGCTCGAGCGGGGAATCCTTCGCTCGAGCGAGGAAGCCAAATCTGGAATTTCCAGATTTGCCTCCCAAGCTCAAACCAAGCATTCAACCACTCCAAACTCGACCTCTTGGGCCCAAATTCTGGAAAACATAACTAAATTCAATGTATAACAAGTTTCAAAGCTCAATTCATGAATTCAAGCCCCAAAGGTGAGTCAAATAAAACCATATTCAAACCCATTTTCAAGAACAACATTCAAACATGTCATGCATGAGTTTTAAACCAAATTAAAGCTTCAAAGCTGTTTCAAAAGAGCTCATTTCTTTTCAAATCAGATGGAAACATGGTCTATAACAACAATATGAGCATGCATGTACCAATGTCTATGTAATCAACCTCAAAATGCAACAATACCAACATGCATGCAAGAAATGATCTTCAATCCCTCATTTATGGACCAAATCATGACTTAGCTCTACAATTTAACATGAATCATGCAAGAATGAACTCAAGAACAGCAACAAGAAGATGGATGTCCTACCTTGGGTGTAGAATTAGGAGTGAGGGAGCTCAAATTAGTAATTACCCTTCAATTCTTCAAGTTGACTAAGCCAAACCCCAAGAACTACACAAACTCTCACTCTCTCTCTCTCTAAGTCGGCAAAGCAAGGAGAAAGGCTGATGAAATGTTTTGATTCAATGTGTGCAAGGCTCTAGCATCACTAGGTAGTGTGCCACTAAGGGTGGCAATATGGTAAATAAACCGAACTCTTTAATTAGCTTATTTAATCTAATTTAATCATACCTAATCAATTTTCAGATAAATATACCATAAAATCACATTAATTATGAGGGTCACGGAACATCAATCGGTTTCTAATTCGGCCGCCGATAAGGCCTTCAATTAGCAGTTTAAACATATAAACATGAACAGATAATCAGACAATCAAACAGATAGAATGCAATTAACTAACATATACTCAGTTAATTCAGATTCCAATTTCAATCAGTCAGTTCAGTACTTTACTCAGTTCAATTATCAGTCAGTTATCAGTCATTATCCGTTTCGTTTAACAGTAATCGGTGATTATCGGTAATCAATCAGTCCCTAATCAGTAAACAGTATGAGGGTTGTTACAGTCTCCCCTCCTTATAAAGAGTTTAGTCCCCTAAACTCGAGTTACCTTCATTCTGGAAGAAAACAGGATTCAGTGGAAACAGTTCAGGATGTCGTTTAGCCATGTTATCTTCCCTTTCCCAAGTGGCATACACGCCACCATGGTTCTGCCAGTCAACTTTCACTAACGGGATCTCTTTGTTCCTCAGTTTCTTGATCCGTCGGTTTACAATCTGTATAGGCCGTTCCTCGTAAGTGTAGTCATCACTCAACACTACGTGGGTAGGCTCTATTACATGGAAGGGATCCCGGAGATAGTCTCTCAACATAGAAATGTGGAAGACGTTATGCATATGCTCCATTTCAGGAGGAAGCGCAACTTGATACGCCACCGGATTGATTTTCTCAATAATCTCGTATGGTCCGACGTATCTCGGTGCTAGCTTGCCTTTGACTCCAAAACGAGTCTGGCCTTTCATTGGTGTCACTTTCACAAAAACGTGATCACCCACTTCATACTCTCTGTCCCGTCTTCTGACATCTGCATAACTTTTCTGTCTACTCTGTGCAGTTTTCAGTCTTTGCTGTATCAGTTTCACTTTCTCAGTTGTTTCATACACAATCTCGGGCCCAAGCAAAGGCCCATCTCCAACTTCTGCCCAGCAGATTGGAGATCTACATTTTCTGCCATACAATGCCTCGAAAGGCGCCATGCCAATACTCGAATGGTAGCTGTTGTTGTAGGCGAATTCAGCTAAGGGCAAATGGCTTTCCCAGTCTCCCTGAAAATCAAGGACACACATTCTCAGTAGATCCTCCAGAGTTTGGATGGTCCTTTCAGATTGGCCATCTGTCTGAGGATGATAGGCACTACTCAGCCTCAATTCAGTACCCAATGCAGTCTGTAGGCTTTGCCAAAACCTCGATGTAAACTTCGAATCCCTGTCAGAAACAATAGACACAGGCACTCCATGCAGTCTAACGATTTCATCAATATAGATAACAGCCAATTTGTCCGCATTATAAATCGTCTTGACAGGTAAGAAGTGAGCAGATTTGGTTAGTCTATCAACAATAACCCAAATTGAATCCATACCTTTTCTGGAGCGAGGTAATCCAACGATAAAATCCATCGTGATATGCTCCCATTTCCACTCTGGTATGGGTAGGGGTTGCAATAGTCCGGCAGGTCGTTGATGTTCAGCTTTGACCTGTTGGCAATGAAGACATTTGGATACAAAATCAGCAATTTCTTTCTTCATTCCCGGCCACCAGAAACTCTGTTTCAGATCTTGGTACATTTTTGTATTCCCCGGATGGATAGACAATTTCGAATTGTGGCCTTCTTGCAGAACTCTTCTTTTCAGTTCAGTATCATTCGGTACACACAGTCTTTCTCGAAATTTCAGTACATTATTCTCAAATTTGAATCCCGGTCTCGGTTTAGATTCTCTTTCCTCGATGATCTTTTTCAAGAAGTCATCCAGTTGCTGTTTCTCTTTAATCTCTTCAACCAGTGCTGGTTGAGCAGAAATAGCAGCCAAGATTCCACCTTGTCCTCTCAAAACAATTTCTATTTCAGATTTTTCCAGGTCACAAAGCAACTCTTTCTGCCCTGTAAGCAAACAGGCTAAGTTTCCAATCGATTTCCGGCTCAATGCATCGGCAACGGTATTGGCTTTTCCCGGATGGTACAATATCTGTAGGTCATAGTCTTTGATCAGTTCCAGCCATCTCCGCTGTCTCATATTCAGTTCTTTCTGTGTGAAGAAATACTTTAGACTCTTGTGGTCGGTGTATACTTCACATGTCACCCCGTACAGATAGTGACGCCAGATTTTCAGTGCAAATACTACTGCAGCAAGTTCCAGATCATGGGTCGGGTAATTCTTTTCATGTGGTCTCAGTTGTCGGGAAGCATAAGCTATAACCTTCCCAAACACATCCCAAACCCTTATGAGAAGCATCACTAAATACAGTATAACCATCCGTACCTGAGGGTAAGGTAAGAACCGGTGCAGTCACTAATCGAGTTTTCAGCTCCTGGAAAGCAGATTCTCTTTGGTCAGTCCAGTCAAATGATGTCCCCTTCTGAGTTAACTGAGTCAATGGTAGGGCAATTTTGGAGAAATCTTTGACAAATCTTCTGTAATATCCAGCCAATCCCAAAAAGCTTCGGACTTCAGTCACATTTGTTGGTCTAGGCCAGTTCACTACAGCTTCAATTTTCTGCGGATCAACAGAAATTCCATTTTTGCTAACAACATGCCCCAGAAACATAACATGGTCAAGCCAAAATTCACATTTAGACAGTTTAGCATACAGTTTCTGTTCTCTTAAGGTTTGTAGGGCAAGTCTCAGATGATGTTCATGCTGTTCTATACTTTTGGAGTAAATCAATATGTCATCGATAAATACAACAATAAAGTCATCAAGGTATGGTTTAAAAATTCTGTTCATAAGGTCCATAAAGGCAGCAGGGGCATTCGTGACTCCAAAAGGCATAACCAAAAATTCATAATGTCCATACCTCGTTCTAAAAGCAGTTTTATCGATGTCTTCCGGTTTAACCTTCAGTTGATGATACCCCGATCTGAGATCAATCTTAGAAAACACTTGTGCACCCTGTAACTGATCAAATAAATCATCAATGCGTGGCAAAGGGTATTTGTTCTTTACAGTTACCTTATTCAGTTCACGGTAGTCAATGCACAGTCTCAGTGAGCCATCTTTCTTCTTGACAAACAAAACAGGAGCACCCCATGGCGAAGTGCTAGGTCTGATGAACTTTTTATCTAACAGTTCTTGCAATTGCACTTTCAGTTCCTTCAGTTCAGTTGGAGCCATTCTGTAAGGAGCTTTAGAAACTGGTTGTGTTCCGGGAATCATATCAACGGTAAATTCAATCTCCCTATCAGTCAAATCTCCTGGAAGATTATCTGGAAAAACATCTGGAAATTCCCTGACTATAGGAATACAATTCACATCAGTTTTAACACTATCATCAGTAGACACAGTCAGTACAGAACACAGATATCCTTTACACCCCTTTCTAATTAATTTAACAGCTTTCACTGACGAAATCAAATACGGAGGAGGTACTACTCCACTCCCATTAAACACAAATTCAGGCAAACCAGGTGGACGGAAAACAACTTGCTTGGTCACACAGTCAATAGTGGCATGATATTTTTGTAACCAATCCATCCCCAATATTACGTCAAAATAATCAATGTTCAATGGTAGTAAATCAATAAACAGATGCATATCCCCAACAATAATTTCACATGCGGGGTACATATAAGCACATGTCATGGATCCCCCTACGGGTGATGATACGGCTAGCAGATAGTTCATAGGTTCTAAGGGTCTATTCAATTTCCGTGAGAAAGCATGCGATACATAAGAATGCGTAGACCCCGAATCAATTAATACATATGCATTTTGTGCACAAATAGAGAGAATACCTGACACAACGGTCTCGGTATTCTGCACATCTCCCGGTACTAGTGCGAACACTCGGCCTTGCCTCATAGGCTCTTTCCCCGTAACTCTGGGGTTAGGCTTTGGTGGAGCATTTGATGCTACTGCCCTTGATGCAGCTTTACCACTGGCTTGTGGAGCAGAGGGGCAGTCTTTAACCATGTGGCCCACCTTGCCACACCTGTAACAGGCTCCAGATATTCTGTAGCAAACCCCCTTGTGCTTCTTGCCACATTCAGAACAGGGTGGTATGAAACCACTCCCTTGGCTGGGGCTAGTTGTCAACCCCGTATTCTGTTTCTTGTTGGCTGGGTTGTGCTTGCCTTTCTTAAATTTGAAACTCTGCCTTTTTCCATGCCATTCAGTCGTTGGTGTTTCAGATTGTTTCACTGCTGCAATGTTCGACTCGGCCATCAATGCCCGGTCGAGAACACCCACAAAAGTCGGTAACTTCAAAACATTTATCCGGTCAAGTATTGCCACATTAAGGCCACCTTCAAATTTCCTGGCCTTCTTATATTCAGTATCCACCATATGCGGTGCATATCTAGCAAGCTCAGTAAATTTCGTCTCATATTCCGCAACAGTCATTGTGCCCTGCTTCAGCTGTTCAAATTCAGTCACTTTTCTATCCCTGACACACTGAGGGAAGTACTTTTCAAAGAAGGACTCCTTGAACTGAGCCCAAGTCATAACAGTGTTTGTTTCACGGATTAACATCCACCACCTTCTAGCCTCTTCTTGTAGGGTGAAGGTAGCTAACAATACTTTGTTTGCTTCTGAGCACGGAAACACCTCGAACAACTTTTCCGTTTCCAGAACCCAAGCTTCAGCTTTTAATGGTTCAAGGCCTCCCTGAAAGGATGGCGGTTTCATCTTGCTGAATTTATGGGTGAGAGCAATAATATCCCCATCATCCACATTAACATTAGGTTCCGGCTGTACCGGAGGAGGAGGAGGAGGTGGGGGCGGTTGGTTCTGTTGTTGTTCCAGTCTAGCAGTTATCAGTTCTATCATTCTTTCCATTCTTTCCATTCTTGCCTCAGTAGATGAGGACTCAGGTTCATTTGCATTGTCCATTTCACTATAAGCAGTTATAACAGTTTTAAACATAAGCAATCATTTGTTTCATAGTTTAACACATTAACAGATATTCAGTCATAACATAGCCACACACTTTTCAAGTTCATGAGATGTCCTAATTACTTTTTCTAGGACCCCCTATAGCTCATTTGGACACGTGTGTGCGGTATAACTCGTGGTAAGTATCGCTCTGATACCACTCTGTCACGACCCAAACCCGGCCCTATGGGTTTAGTACCGTAACCGGCCAGTAATCCGAGATTACCGAAGGCCTGCAGAACAGTAATACAGTAAAACAGAGTACAGGGCCTGGCGGAAGCCAATACAGTAAATAAATAGTGTCCATTGAGCTGTGACAGTCTGTATGCAAAAAGGGTTTTCACACATTTATACATAAACAGTACGTACAATATTGACATTCATTCAATCTAGGGACTCAACCCTAGATAGCGGTACAGAAAACATTCCGTCTGTACAACACAGTATACAAAATTAACAGTCACACAGTACAGGGACCTAATCCCTGTATAACAGTACAGTAAACAGTCAGTCTATACAAAACAGTGAAACAGTACAAAAAGGGGGAAATTCTAAAGCACCCCTAAGCCTTAACAGTAGGCTCGGAACCTCGCAGTGAGGCACAAAGGCTGGCTTGACAAAACTGGAGTTACCCTGACGCTCCTAGCTCCGTTCTGGTGCCTGTACACCTACATATATATATGAGCAGTGAGCTAAAGCCCAGTGAATAACATAAAGCGTAAAGGGGTTTAGAATGAATGTCCTTACAGTAATGAAAACAGTTCATTTCAATCAGTAATTCAGTTGCTCAGTACAGTAAACAGTCATATGTGGTACATCCATTAGCATAACAGTAACAGTAGGTCTTAAAAGACCGAACAGTAATGATGGCCATCAGTCAGTAAACAGTAGTGGTTTCACAAGGAAACCGACAGAGATCTCTGTGACAGTAACAGTAACAGTAAACCGTAGATACTAAGGATGCCACAGTACAGTTCAGAAATAAAGGACATACATTCATTCAGTAAATAATACCAGTTCAGTAAACAGTTCAGTTCAGTATTCAGAAGATAATCAGTTGAACATATCTTTACACAATTGTTACTCACAGAGTTCTGGGCTACAGTATGCTAGAGCGTGTCTCCCCAGTCGCCAACCCTACACAGTTCACAGGTTGAACACACTAAGCTACACAGTTGGGAAATCTCATAACTTAATCCCTAATTTGCCTTGGTGTGTTCTACAATGATATCCTCGTCAAGATGCCTTAAACTAGGCCTAAGAATGCCTAGGATGGGATGAGGATGCAAAAATACACTTAGAAAACATTTCGTAAAGTTTGCTGAAAATAGGAGCCTCGCTCGAGCGAGACTTTCTACGCTCGAGCGTAAGTCCAAAATCAAAGGCTTCGCTCGAGCGAGTAATCCTTCGCTCGAGCGGTCTGCAAAACAGTAAAAGTACTGGATGCTGAAATTTTACGCGCGATGGTCGCTCGATGGTCGCTCGAGCGGAGCCCTGGACAAAGGTGCTCGCTCGAGCGGGGAATCCTTCGCTCGAGCGAGGAAGCCAAATCTGGAATTTCCAGATTTGCCTCCCAAGCTCAAACCAAGCATTCAACCACTCCAAACTCGACCTCTTGGGCCCAAATTCTGGAAAACATAACTAAATTCAATGTATAACAAGTTTCAAAGCTCAATTCATGAATTCAAGCCCCAAAGGTGAGTCAAATAAAACCATATTCAAACCCATTTTCAAGAACAACATTCAAACATGTCATGCATGAGTTTTAAACCAAATTAAAGCTTCAAAGCTGTTTCAAAAGAGCTCATTTCTTTTCAAATCAGATGGAAACATGGTCTATAACAACAATATGAGCATGCATGTACCAATGTCTATGTAATCAACCTCAAAATGCAACAATACCAACATGCATGCAAGAAATGATCTTCAATCCCTCATTTATGGACCAAATCATGACTTAGCTCTACAATTTAACATGAATCATGCAAGAATGAACTCAAGAACAGCAACAAGAAGATGGATGTCCTACCTTGGGTGTAGAATTAGGAGTGAGGGAGCTCAAATTAGTAATTACCCTTCAATTCTTCAAGTTGACTAAGCCAAACCCCAAGAACTACACAAACTCTCACTCTCTCTCTCTCTAAGTCGGCAAAGCAAGGAGAAAGGCTGATGAAATGTTTTGATTCAATGTGTGCAAGGCTCTAGCATCACTAGGTAGTGTGCCACTAAGGGTGGCAATATGGTAAATAAACCGAACTCTTTAATTAGCTTATTTAATCTAATTTAATCATACCTAATCAATTTTCAGATAAATATACCATAAAATCACATTAATTATGAGGGTCACGGAACATCAATCGGTTTCTAATTCGGCCGCCGATAAGGCCTTCAATTAGCAGTTTAAACATATAAACATGAACAGATAATCAGACAATCAAACAGATAGAATGCAATTAACTAACATATACTCAGTTAATTCAGATTCCAATTTCAATCAGTCAGTTCAGTACTTTACTCAGTTCAATTATCAGTCAGTTATCAGTCATTATCCGTTTCGTTTAACAGTAATCGGTGATTATCGGTAATCAATCAGTCCCTAATCAGTAAACAGTATGAGGGTTGTTACACCAACCACTGAAAATCTGCTAGATTTCAGTGGCTAAAGGGCCAAGCAAAGTGCAATACAAAGGTCTCATGGCATGGCTCAAAACAAGGCTAAATAGAGCATACAAGAGGGTAGATGACCCCCAACACTAAAAGAGCCTTAAACAAACATGAAAATCACTTAAATATGAACCTTTTTTCAGTTGACAACAAAGCTCCAATAGGCATGCAAATGAGGCTAAGAGAAGGATCAAAATAATGCTTAAAAGAGGAAAAAGTGATTACCCTTGAAGCTCAGCAAAACCAGCAAACTTTAGGACCAAAAACCAGCTCTTTAACCTCTGAAAACAACATCCAAGAACCTCAAATCAATGGTGGAAGTGTATGGCTATGAGGTGTAGTGTAAAAGGGTCAAGAACAATGCACCTTATGAGCCAAAATATAGAGATATAGAGAGATATGTATTGTTTTGCGTTAGAGAAATTTTGAACCTGGTTCAAGGAGGGGGAGGGCCTCTCTTATATAACAACAAGGCCAAAGCTTTTTCAAGAAGCTAAAACAAGGTTCAAGATCCTCCATACACGTGTATGGAGAATACAGTTTGTGCCTTCCAGCTGGCACCCACTCAAACAGACAAAACAGGAGGGAGCTGGCCGACCAGAAAAGGTGGTCGACCGACCACTTTCCCTGGTTGGCCGACCAGGGTAGGTGGTCTCCCACACAAAAAGTGGTCGGTGGCTCCATTTGGTGGTCTCCACTTTGAAAGCAAGCTAGTGGTGTGGTGGGAGACCAGCAAATGTGGCCCAAAGACCAAGAAAATCAGCTTCCCGACAAGAAAATCGGCTGGCGGGGAAAAAGTGGTCTCCAAGGAGAAAAGGTGGTCTCCCACCCTTGTATCACCTCCCAAACAAGGAAAACAAGGTTCATGCCAAAAATGAACCGACACGGATGCAAAACGAGAGTTCGGGGGGCAAAGCGCGCGGCCGAGTGGCCCAGAAACTGGCTGTTGAGCACCAAAAGTGGCATACGGCCACAAAAGTGGTCTCCCGGACCACAGTGTCCCTCTAGACAGAGGAAACAAGGTGTGTTTCAAAAATCGTGCCAAAAGGAGAATGTTAAGCTGCCCCGAGCCGAGGCGCGCGGCCAACGGCTTCGAAAATCGAAAACAAGTCTCCAAACGGGAACAGTGGCCTACGACCACGAAAAGTAGCCTACAACCACTAAGAGATGGTCTACAAGACCTCTCCCTCCCTTTGGAAAGAGAAAACAAGACCTGATCCGCAGACCGAGTCAAGGCACAAAAAATTTCCGAGGCTCGGAGGGTACAGCTCTCAGCCAAAACTCTGAAACTTCAGAACGAACACAACATGCACCATCTCCGAGCGCTCAATCGATGACGTCTGAGTCTTAAGGTCGATCAAAAATGGGGTGTCTACAGTTGTCCCTCTTTGACAGAACTCGAAAGTCATAAGTGACGGGAGTGAATGTCAAAGCTCAGAGACGACCCATTTTTGACAAGGCCGAAGACTTAGACGAACATGCGAGATAATCAAAGAGAAGTGCCTGCAGGCAGGGGCAAAATGCAAAGGGTATGCACAAAGCCGAGTATAACTTATGATCATGTAAAGAAAGCTGTAATGAAGTAAATATACACAATAAATGTAACAATTTTAAGCAAGAATGCAAATCAAACTACATTTCATGTAAAAAGGATATAAGAGAATTGTACAATTCTCGCTACATCTCACACGAAGAATACAATACCGTCCGGTTCGTCTGGTTGCACTAGCTTCAAATGAACCGTACATACAATATCGTCTGGTCGCACCAGCCTTGAATGAACTGTACATACAATATCGTGCCTGCAAAAGAGAGAAACTTAACAGGTACAACATTTGTTAGAGATATGCATGGCAATACAAATGAAAAGTGCGTGACAACGCAAGCAAAGTGTGGGTGCGTGACAATACAACCTAAGTGTGACGCATAACGATGCGGGAAGGGGTGCACGACAATGCAACCTAAGTGTAACACATAACAATGCGGAAGGGATGCAAGATAATGCAACCTAAGAGTGACGTATAACAATGTGGAAGGGATGCAAAACAATGCAACCTAAGTGTAACGCATAACAATGCGGTAGGGATGCAAAACAATGCAATGCACTAACAAGTGCAGATGAAGTGCGCAAGATAGCGTGAATGATGCAATGCACAAAACAGTGCGATACGCAAAATAGCGCGAATGATATGCAATGCACAAGACAGCGCGATGCGCAAAATAGCGCGAATGATATGCAATATTAGAAAACAATGTACAATGTAACGAAACAATGCAAATGATATGCAATGTATGTGAGATGATCAAACCACAAGCAGTACAAAACCACACAAATATCATAAAGGGATGGAGATGCAAAATCAAACTACTTTTAACACAGAAAAGGTAGTGGACACAAGCCGAACGACGCCTAACACAAGCTAAGTGCCTACATCCTAGTACTGGCCACAACTCAGCATGGATGCTTACACATAACAGAATTGTGTTTCAACGTAAAAGGGGTGCAAGCACACGCAAAACTATGTGTTTCGCAGAGAGACCATAAAGTACAAGTAATTGGGTGACATGATATAAGTGGGGAATGATCTGCTGAGGAAAGATCGTGATCCTAAATACTGAATGTAACAAACTAAAATACGATGAAATGGATACAATTGATGAATTGAATAAAGCGCGCGGCCAAACCATATTTTGCCTAGAAAAGGCATGGACACAAACAAACCACGTCTAACACAGAAATGGTGCCGTCACCCTCAAACCACAATTCCCTTAGTGGAATATGCGCGTACACATAATCACATAACCATGCTTTAACGCGAAAAGTACGGGCACATGTTAGACTAAGCTTAACATGGAAAGGCGCAAGTGATACAATAGATATGCAGTAAATGCATGCAATATATTCTATGTACAATGCAATAGACATACTAGATGATGTAGTAGTTAGGAAGTGAAGGTACCTTACAGGGGCAATTGGCAACGACTTACCTCATCCTGTTGGGGACCTTCCCCTTCTTCTCGGTTGAACCGCATGTACTACTTTTCTCCCTGACTATGGTCGCAGCTTTCCCTATTCTCCAATAGGGTGACAGACTAGGTTGGTTCAGTATCCAGAATTGAGGTGCATACACATGTTATCTCAATCTATGGGTCTACCATACATATTTCAAGCCGAGGATATACTCCTGGGTATTTAAACTAGACTTTAGTCTCGGAAATCCTGAACCCTTGCGTTCTAGGCATGAACCATTCGAACTCTAGTTTCCACCGTCTCAGTTGGTCTCCTAGGAACTCACCGCAAACACAAGCAGGTGGCTATACCAGACCACTGGAAGTCGTTCGGGCACGACAAACACCAAAGGAATTGCACCTTTAGAGGATTTAAGGTCTCCTAGACCGGAGAGTGCACAAGACAGTGCGATGCAGAGGGAATGCACAAAACAATGCTATATAGGTGCACAAGACAATGCGATGCAGGGTGGATGCACAAGACAGTGCGATGTAAGTGTGTGCACAAGACAATGCTAAGACAAAGGATGCGTAAGACAACGTGAGCAATGCAATGCACTAACAAGTGCAGGTAAGATGCATAAGAAAGCACGAATAATGCAATGCACTAACAAGTGCAAGTAAGATGCGCAAGAAAGCGTGAACAATGCAATGCACTAACAAGTGCAGGTAGGGTGCACAAGAAAGCGCGAACATGTTCAATGCAAAAGATACAAGCATTTTCTATGCAAGATGAGAGCATGTAATGAAATGCACAGGATAGTGCGATACGCAAGAAGCGCGAGTGTAAACTGCACAAGACAGTGCGATGCGCAAGAAAGCGCGAGTGACAAACTACACAAAACAATGCGATGTGCAAAAAAGCGCGAATGTAAACTGCACAAAACCGTGCGATGCGCAAGAAAACGCGAGTGATAAACTGCACAAAACAGTGCTATACAGGTGCACAGGACAGTGCGAGTGAAATGTATGCACAATGCACGTAAGGTGCACAAAATAGTGTGATGTGCAAAATAACGCGGTAAAATGCATCTTCTATGCAAGTAAAGGTGCACAAAACAGTGCGATGCACAAAATAGCGCGATAAAATGCATGCACAATGCAAGACTTGGCACACAGCTTACGATATAGCATTCCATTCATTTGGCACACAGCTCACAACACAACAATTTGTTTGTTTGGCACACGGCTCACAACACAATATTCTGTTCATTCGGCACACAGCTCAAAACACAACACTCTGTTTATCTGGGCACACAGCACATTTCGGGCACGCAGCTCATTTTGGGCACACAGCTCATTTCGGGCACATAGCACATTTCGGGCACACAGCAGATCTCGGGCACACAGCTCATCTTGGGGGCACACAGCTCATTTTTTGGGGGCACACAGCTCATCTTTTCGGGGGCACACAGCTCATTTGGGACACACGGCTCATTTCGCGCACACAACAGATCTTGGGCACACAACTCATCTTGGGGGCACACAGCTCATTTTTTCGGGGGCACACAACTCATTTTTTTGGGGGCACACAGCTCATTTCGGGCACGCAACAGATCTTGGGCACACAGCTCATCTTGGGGGCACACAGCTCATTTTTTCGGGGACACACAGCTCATTTGGGCACATAGTTCATTTCGGGCACACAGCACATTTTGGGGCACACAGTTCATTTCGGGCACATAGCTCATTTTGAACACACAGTTCATTTCAGGCACACAGCTCATTTTTTCGGGCACACGGCTCATTTTCGGGTACACAGCTCATTCTTCAAGCACCCAGCTCATTTTCGGGCACGCAGCTCATTCTTCGAGCACGCAGCTCATTCTTTGGGCACGTAGCTCATTTTCGGGCACACAGCTCATTCTCGGGAACACAACTCATTCTTTGGGCACCCATCTCATTTTCAAGCACGCAGCTCATTCTTCGGGCATGCAGCTCATTTTCGGGCATGCAACTCATCTTTGGGCACGCAGCTCATTCTTCAGGCATGCAGCTCATTTTCGGGCACGCAGCTCATTCTTCGGGCATGCAGCTTATTTTCGGGCACACAGCTCATTTTTGGGCACGCAGCTCATCTTTGGACACGCAGCTCATTCTTCGGGCACGCAGCTCATTCTTCGGGCACACAGCTCATTCTTGGGCACGCAACTCATTTTTAATTCTGAACACACAGCTTATAAATTTTCATTTCTGAACACACATCTCATTCACTTCATTTTGAACACGCAGCTCACACCTTCCACTTCTGAACACGCAGCTCACACATTTTAATTTTGAACACGCAGCTCATAACACAGCACTGTTCAATCTGAACACACGGCTCATAACACAGTATTCTTTTAATTTTGAACACACAGCTCATTCTAAACATACAGGATGCGATGACAGAACTTGCAGAAGTTGAAACAAACTCAGATGCCCGACATTTTCCCTTTTTTCTTTTACTTCGAATTCTGGAACCTATATAGCTTCAGATAGGTCCTGGTTTTACTGTTCCCACATGACCCGGGTTAAACCCTGCAGTTTTTGAAAGAACAAAATCTTGTTTCGCACAAATGTGGAGAACGGCACGGCACTTTGAGCACAAAACGATTTTTTTTTTTAAAATTGTAATGAGAAAAGGGTCTCAACTGGGTATTGAGCCAACGACTGAACACAGTGCACCACAACTCAATAAAGGAAAAGAAAAGGGCAAACAACCTAAACACGTCAAGACGCACTCGAAACGACTCAAAAACGAGAACCGAGACAAACAAAACAAAAGACACAACACTCAGACGTGTTACAAAGGCGAGAGACCTCTAAGTTCGTGAGGAGCCAGTTTCTTCGGGTATTATTCCCTACCCTTTCTTATTTGTGATTCTCACATCACTCGGCCCTTAAGCTCGATTTTTCTCTCAAAACCTTTTTCTCGCTTTTCCTCTCAGCGCACATCTCTCTGTTCTTTAATATCTCATTTTTCATCCCTCCCCAGGGTGGTTGACGGATAAACAAGAAGTTGCGGGCTCATGCCCCTAGGACTTTGCTAGATTCTCTTTTTCTGCTCACAACAGTGAACTTTCCCGCAGAGGGGTTGCGCTACAACTGGGTGTGTAGCAAATCTGCAGCTGACATCGGTTGACGATGTTCTGCTGGGGAGTTTGGACATGATCAAATGTGTCAAGACGAGGGAGTGGAATATCTTGATCCATTCCAGTTCATGCTTCGTACTTGGCTTGATACCTTGTTGCTTGGAGGATGTTGAGAGCTTTCAGCCCTTTGTTGTTAGCTTCAGTTATGCCCCTTTTTGGCAGGTAGAGTGCCTTTTTTTTGGCAAGTATGTTGACAATGGAGAAAACACAGAACACCTAACTCAACTGTGCCCTTAGTTCATTATTTTGACCATTTTTTGTTTTGGTTTTCTACTAAAACAATTTTAACCGACATGAGAGTTAGATTAACATGCTTGTTCGATTTTCTGATTTAAAATCATGCAAGTTACGTTACGAGCACTGAAAATTTTCCGTTTTGGGTTTACGAAAATGGTCCAGTTTTGGAAAAATGGAATAATTTTCGAGAGAATTAGTCAACCTCAATAAAAATTCTCAAAAACTATTTTTGCAAATGGCCATTGCTTGACCAACGTGGAATTAAATCTTGAGATGCACAACCTCAGATCCAAAAACAATGGAAAATTGCCCCTTGTCTGAAGGACACTGCACGGCAACAGAAAGTTGCCCCTTGTTCGAATAGCACCGCAGCACACTATATGGCAACGGAAAGTTGCCCCTTGTTTGAATAGCACCGCAGCACACTGTATGGCAATGGAAAGTTGCCCCTTGTTTGAATAGTACCGCAGCGCACTGTAACCAGTTCTCATGGTGAAGGTCACAACTGAACTCTTGGATACAGAAATGACAAAGATGACCCGTTCAATCTCATAGACAAGACAGTTGAATTTGAAGTGTTTTATGGCTGGACTTCAGAATGAAGGTGCCTACGTATTCCAAACATGGGAATCAAGCCTTACGTAGTTCGGGGTAAGGCACACTCGGGTATTAATCTCTCCTTTTGCGCTCTAACTTTTGCCAAGGCCGCCCTTTCTGGGTTTTCAACCTTGCGAGCTTTGTTTTTCTTTTCTTTTCAATTCTTTTTATTTCTTTTTTCTTTTCTTTGCATTTTTTCCTTTTTTGTTCTTTGCATTTTTTTTTCTTCTTTTTTTTTCTTTTCTTTTTTTTTTCTTTTTTTTTCTTTTTTTTAATTTTTCTTGCTCTAACTTTTGCCTGGGTCGCCCTTCCGGGTTTTCGGCCCAGCGAGCCTCTCAAGGGTAAAAGTGTAGCTTTGTCCATGTCAAATGGCTTTGAGATCCCGAAGTCATCTGAATCCAGGAGAGTGGCTGTTGTTCACTGATGATATTGGAGTCCATCTAATAGGGGCTAAATTTGGCCCTAGTGTTGTGGATAGGAACTCGGTTGTTCTTCAACAAAACTTTCTTCTTTCCTCCCCTCTGGGATTTGGCATTCTTGCCGATCTTCATTGATTTGCGGAATGATCCATCTTCAGCTCTTCGAGCGCAACGGACATTTTTACCCCTAGTTCCAGGGGTACTTCTGATCTAGCTTTGCAAGCTTCTTTTGATGACATCTGATCTTCTCGATCTGACTTTCATGGGTTGCTTCAAATCTGGCCACACAGGCCTCCTTCGATGGTTGATCATTGAACACTCTGAATTTAAATTCAAGGTTTGAAAGCAAAGGGGGGGAGTCTTGAGGCTGAGAGTGATCCTAGGCTGCGCAATCTCAAGAGCGATTCCACACAGGTCTTCGTAGGATGGTGCAAAACATTTTTTTTTGAAATCTTTTAAGAAAGCGACCAATTGTTCGCGCTGAAGACAACGTAGAACCAATCTGGATCAAGCTAGGATCCTTCTCAGTACTCACGTTAACAAACATGATCTCATTCATTAAGGGCTCAGCATGCCTCTCTTTCTCTCGGTTGATCAAATTTTTGCAAATCCCGAGGAATTCCTTCCTCTTCATTTTCTATACATTATTCAAAAAGTTTTAAAAAACTAAGGTCAATGCAGTGACTTAAAGGCACAAGAGGAGTAGGTGAAAATGTACTGCCGTTTCATTCAAATCTGTTGGCACAACTGGGAAATAAGCACAAAACATGAAAACCACTGCTGTTTTATACAGATCTTCTGGTGTAACTGGCTCCACGGCAAAAACAAACTCGAAAAGAAAGCAAAAAGACAAACACAAAACAAAATAATGATGTCCGAGGTAACACTCCCGGAATCACCCGACTCCTGTACAACAGGACTGACTCGATACAACAAGACAACCCCTTAATCAAAAAGACTGACTCAAAACAACGAGACAGACTCAAAATAAAACCCCAAAACTGACTCAACACCCAAGTCAGAAACTACAAAACTAGCATTCACAAATGCTTAAAACAGTGCATGCCATACGCCATATCTGAAGTAAATCGAGCGCCGCCCACAGGTGGTTCATCCCCTAATCACATACTTGTATTATCCTCGAACTTCACTAATCCAGTGACAATAGACTTCGCTGAGCTTGGTGGGAGGACGACCCCATTGTCAAACAAATCTTGTACTTCGTAGCGAAGACAGAAGCAATTTTTGGTGCTATGACCGGTTTGTTGATGGTACGCACAGTACTGGGTAGTATCATGACCTGGTGGAAGATGAGCAGGGAGGGGCCGAGGCTCGAGGGGTTTAAGATGCCCCTTTCCAGCAAGGATTTGAAGTGCCTTGGACAAAGGTATGTAGAGGGCTTGGAAGACCCTACGACCTCAGGGTATATACTTCGAGGTTTGTGGATTTTTGCCGAACGCACTAGCAAAAGGGTCGGCAGGTGCTGACTTGGTTTTTTGATCTTTTCCGGGGTACAGGATTAGGGTTGAAAGGAACAGTTTTGGCACGACGGCCTTTCTTCCGATTTTTCCCTTGGCTTGAACTGTCCTCAGTCTGAGTGGGAAAAGTGTCATTCATAGTTTTTACAACAACAGCGAGCACCTGCTGTTTGTTCAGTCCTTCGGCTTTCAAAGCCTCAACAGCCCATGAGAGTTACTCGTAGGGATCGGTGTCCACCTTTACCTTATTCTTACCACTCGCCTCAGCTTGGTAGAAGGTTTGGGTTGCTACATCAGAGTGGAGCCTTGTTGTTGTTGACATGCCATTGTCGGAACTTGGGATGGCTTCAGGTTGGCTAAGCTCAATTACAATTCGCCTAATAGCGGGGGCTCTACCGGTATGAAATTCCCGGCATACGATGCAGTCAGTGACGGAGCTGACATTCCATAGGCTAAATCAGCCACAGATCTTTGGAGATCGCCAATCATTCCCATCAGCTCAAAAGCGATGGGCTCATGGGTTTGAGATGATTGGGATTCCGAGACTGGATGTGTGGTAGATGCCCCAGATAGGTGTTGCATTTCAACATTGGTCTCACTCTGCATGGCGATTCCCTGGTTTAACGCTGCTACCAGGGCCACAACTTCTTCCGAACTCTGTGCCATCACGGTCTGCTAAGTTTGGATGAAGGTGATGCGACTGGTGACTGACGGATCAGATGAACCAGTAAGCCTTGATTGGCCTTTCTTTAACTTGCCTCATCGAAGGAAAATACTGGCTGCTCTGAATTGAATCTCTGAACTGAAAGAGAAAGCAGGCAGCATCTTAGCCCAATTTCACCAGAACAGATATAAGCATAACCGAATAACTGTATTCGATCACTGATCACTGCTCCCTAAATTACTGCCCCAAAACTGAATCTGATACCCGCAGATATAACTAATTCTCAAATACCGATGCCCGCAGGCCTGATACCCAGACTTGCAAACTGATACGTGCAACCTGTAGAGACACACTCTAACAGCACATAGCAAGCAAGTGAGAACAAAAAAAAACACCCCTATGGAGGGATACGGTTTCCCTGTCCTATTTTGTCAGGAGCTAGGATTTCACTACGTACACAGTGGTTTCAAACAACCTATAATCGGGTAAGCAACCTGTCCTAGTTTGGGATCATCACTATGGATTCCGAATATACACTAGGTCGAATGGTCAAAAAGGGTGCCCCGGTAAAAACTGGGGTTTGTGTTCCCATCGTGGCAGAGCCCGTAATCGGTCAGCCTTATGGCACGCTTCTCAAAGTGAGCCTTTGACAAACCGTTCAGGAATAACAGATGGCAAACACGGTGTCCTAGGCACACCAATGCAAATGCAATGCAAAGAAACACATAAGTGTAGTCAAAACGAGATATCATGAGTTCGAGTCAAGTTCTCTAAGTCCCCGGTAGAGTCGTCAGAAACTGTAGACATCCCCGAATGTCCCGGGAAAATCTCGTTTTGTTCATTGCGCTTACTACAGTTCGGACTCAATGTCACGGTTCTTAATCTGATCTCGCAAAGTGCAATACGAGATTGATAAATCACCAAAGAGTCCAAATCCGGCAAATCGTTTTGAAAAACTGATTTTTAGAAAGAAGTGCCAAACATGGACTGCTTTGCCAAATACAGAATCGCCACCTAAATATTTTATTTTGGAGGAATTTAGGAAACCCTGACTTGTGCCTAAGGCCACGCATCCGTCATCACCAAAGTTGCCTCGGCTCGAGAATTTGGGTACGATTGGGGAAGGTCATGCAATGAGCACCCCCGCTCGCCCGATCAAAGATTGGCCACTACTAAACATGATATCTTGTTTCTGAAAACATATGTGCTCTTATTCCGGTTTATTAGCCTAGAATTGCTACGTGATGCGCACAGCGTACAAGTATAAAATGGATCGTCTAAGTTAGAACAAAACATCTCATGTTTGTTTTTGAAAGCGGTTTGCTACTCGCAAGTAGGCTAAAATGCAGATTTTTGCCACCCTCAAGTGGGCTTAGAAAACATGGTGATTTGCCACTCTCAAGTGGGCTTAAAACTTGCAATCAATGAATTGTTCCAATTTAAATAATCCAACCTTCATCCACAGGCATTCAGGCAGGTATATCACATAAGCAGTTAGCCTCATGGCAAGCATGCTATCATGGCAGTCACTCACACACATGCAAGGATGCTAAAGTATAAACACTCACCGAGTACTCCAAGCCAAAACAGAAACTAGTTAGTAATCAATGCATGATCCTAGTTCATGTTTAAGAATGCCTAATGCAACATATACAAAATGCAACTAAGATAGGCTCGGCTATTCTAAAATGTCATGTGAAATGCAATTTGATACATGTATTCAAACAGGAATTAAAATACAATGCAGTTAGTATGATGCGCCGAGCCCGGTGCATGCAAGACAGATGGATGGATGCAATCATGCGAGCATAAGGATGCTAATTGAAATATGTCCTAAAACTAACCATCGTAAGCTAGTAAATAAAAAGGAGAAAGAAATGGGGGTTGGAAGACATGCATCACACACACGCACACTTATTACAACAGTTGGCCCTCTCGACGAAGGGTCCGAATAAATAATACAACACCAACTAGCTAAACTAAGCTAATCTAATTAAGCTAGTTATTACACAACCAAAATGAATAATAAATTACAGCTAATTATTACACAACTCTAATTAATTAACAAACTAACTAAGTAAGCAATCAACCTAGCATGCAAACTACATGAATGTGGACTACCTCAGCTCTGCCTTGAATGATAAAGGATGCATGCTCAACTCGCCTTTGTTTGCAATTGATCTCAGAAACTTGCACAGAGCTCCAGAGAGATGAAACTCCACCCTAGGAATCTATGGGAATGCTGCCAACCAGCTTATGGGCATGGGAGACCACCTGCCGACCACCTTTTGTGGTGGAAACCAAAGAAGGTGGTCGGCCTGCCAGAAAACCTGGTCGGCCGACCAGTTTCTTCTCCTGGATTCTGTTTTTCTGCAACAAAGGGAAAGAGAGAGGCACGACAAGGTATTTGCAACACATGTGTGCATGACCACTCTCTCCGCCATTGCATAAGCTCTAGGGAGTGTAGTCCTCGACCCTCGGGCCACCAATCATGCATCTCGATGCATGATGGCCGAGGAACCGAATTGCATAACTTAATATAGAATGAATGCACATATGAACACATAAATGCCTAAACTCCATCATGTGTAGTCAAAAGTGTCGGCGACTGGGAATCAAGGCACGTTTCATCACTTCGAGTATGAAACGTCCCTCGTTTCCCGTGTTTGGGCTTACTCCTATCCCAAACAACGCAACAAACATGGCATGCATCGATGCAACTCTAGCAGGCAATCCTAATGCAATGCCACTTAGCCATGCAAGCATGCAAAGGATGAACATGCAAACATGCACCTAGTATACACAATGCTAAAACTAAATGGCATTCACAATGCTCATGACACTAGCATACGCAATGCACATGGAAACTAATACACACAATGAGATGAACAAGGCACGCACAATGCAGTGATCAATCATGCAACAACATGGCACTCAATGCTATGAACTACAATGGCATACTCGATGCAAAATGGACTTAAACCAAATGGATGGGCCTCAGTCACACCCAAATCAGTGACCATAGATGATGGAAGTGTATGGCTATGAGGTGTAGTGTAAAAGGGTCAAGAACAATACACCTTATGAGCCAAAATATAGAGACATAGAGAGATATGTATTGTTTTGCCTTAGAGAAATTTTGAACCTGGTTTAAGAAGGGGGAGGGCCTCTCTTATAGACCAACAAGGCCAAAGCTTCTTCAAGAAGCTAAAACAAGGCTCAAGATCCTCCATACACGTGTATGGAGGATACAGTCTGTGCCTTCCAGCTGGCACAGCTGGCACCCACTCAAACAGACAAAACAGGAGGGAGCTGGCCGACCAGAAAAGGTGGTCGGCCGACCACTTTCCCTGGTCGGCCGACCAGGGTAGGTGGTCTCCCACACAAAAAAGTGGTCGGTGGCTCCATTTGGTGGTCTCCACTTTGAAAGCAAGCTAGTGGTGTAGTGGGAGACCAGCAAATGTGGCCCAAAGACCAAAAAAACTAGCTTCCCGACAAGAAATCGGCTGGCGGGGAGAAAGTGGTCTCCAAGGAGAAAAGGTGGTATCCCACCCTTGCACCACCTCCCAAACAAGGAAAACAAGGTTCATGCAAAAAATGAACCGACATGGATGCAAAACGAGAGTTCAGGGGGCAAAGCGCGCGGCTAGGTGCCCCGAAAACTGGCTGTTGAGCACCAAAAGTGGCGTATGGCCACAAAAGCGGTCTCCCGGACCACAGTGTCCCTCTAGACAGAGGAAACAAAGTGTTTTCCAAAAACCGTGCCAAACGGAGAATGTTAAGCGGTCCCGAGCCGAGGCACGCGGCTGACGGCTCCGAAAATCGGAAACAAGTCTCCAAACAGGAACAGTGGCCTACGACCACAAAAAGTAGCCTACAACCACTGAGAGATGGTCTATAAGACCTCTTCCTCCCTTTGGGAAGAGAAAACAAGACCTGGTCCGCAAACCGAGTCAAGGCACAAAAAAGTTTCGAGGCTCGGAGGGTAAGGCTCCCAGCCAAAACTCCGAAACTTCAGAACGAGCACAACATGCACCATCACCGAGCGCTCAATCGTTGACGTCTGAGTCTTAAGGTCGGTCAAAAATGGGGTGTCTACAAACTCACTTTTCAACCAATTGGATTTCGGATTGGCGAAGGATTCTTCTTAGAGCTTCGTTCTTTTGCTTGATTCTTGAGTTAAAGGTCTTAGTTCCCTTTCAATACTTGCATTAATAGATGGATTTGTGGTATTTTGACTATATAAATACAAAATCTATATTTTTTAGCATATAGTGTCCAACATGAGATTTGGGGGTTTAGGGTTTGAAATGTTGGGGGTGCAATTGTTGGGATAAGATGATGGATTATGAACCTTAGGTGTGTAATCAATGGGAAAATTGGAATAAAAAGTAATGGTTTGGGAAGTTTGGATTTTTCTTAAAATTCTTGATTTTCTTGAAAACCCTAGGTTGATTCATGATGATAATCAAAGATTTTGCCTAAATCGAAAGTAGAATCATGAAATTGGTGGGTTGAGTTATATATGTACAAGTTTAATTGGATTTTGGAGGTGTTTGAAAATTATGTTAAAAATTAGCGATTGAACTTTTATTATGGACATTGTAAATCATGCTATAATGTGAAAGGAAGATTGGGGAAATGATTTATCAATGATATGGATGACATGGGCCTTGAGGTGAAATAATGAAATAACGGTTTTAGAGTTCACCTTGAATTATGTTAAACAGCGTTGATTATGTTGAATAGTGTTATTGAATTAAGTTGAGTTGACTAATATTGAATTGAATTGCATTGAGATGTGTGTTGAAAAGTGTGTTGAGTTGAGGATGTTATTTGCGACTTGTGATGAATTTGCGAAATTACAAATTGATGTATAATTTGGTATAACGAGAATTAAACAAGTTAAAAACGGAATAAATTACATTGTGACCCGATTTCTATGTGTATTATGAATTGTGTAGGGTCAGCTACAAGGGCGGACCAAGCATCTGAATATTGTGAGTAATAACTTAGTAAAGTTATATTCAACTTTATTTATTTTCTGTATGATAAATCCATATCTGTTTTCTGAAATGATATGTTCTGTACAATGAATGATTGTCCCATTTATGACATGTATTTGTGGCATCCTTAGCAACATATGATATCTGTTAGCTATTACCCAGTATCGGAGGTCCCATTATGGGACTTATTATGTCTGTCATCTGTTACCCGTACCGGAGGCTCCATTATGGAGCTCAGCATGTATATTCTCTGTTACCCGGTATCGGAGGTTCCATTATGGAACTTATTATGTCTGTCATCTGTTACCCGTACTGGAGGCTCCATCGTGGAGATCAGCATGTATATTCTCTGTTACCCGGTATCAGAGGTTCCATTATGGAACTTATTATGTCTGTCATCTGTTACCCGTACCGGAGGCACCATCATGGAGCTCAACATGTTTATTCTCTGTTACCCGGATCCGGAGGTTCCTTTATGGAACTGGTTATTCATAACCACCATATGTTCTGCATCTGTTCTGTATTTGTTCTGTTAGCACTAATGGAAGTACTACGTATGATTAAGGATGAACTTTGATTTCTATATTTGATTTGAACAAGAATATGAATATGAATCTGTTTATGAATCTAAATTATAATTTCTGAATCTGGTATGAACATCATTCATTAAAAACCCTTTAATTTGTTATTATTCACTGGGCTCCAGCTCACTGTATTATTTTATGTATGTAGGCGATCAAGCGTGTGACTAGTCCTAGAGCTGCTGCTTGGATTCTTCTTTCTGTCAGCCAACCTATGTGCCTCCCATGGGGGTTCCGGACGTGTCTAGCGTTTATGGCTAAGTGCATAAAGTTTAAGCTTTGTCTTCTTGTTTGGTTAAACAAGTTTTCGTTTATTTTGTAAATAGGGCTAAGTCCCTTTTTGTCTAGTCTGTATGTATATGACGTTGTAAGGATGATGTGTAGATATGTATATGTTAGTAATGGGCGCCCATGTGGCATGACCATTAAATTTGATTTTGAATCCTTATCCAAATAGGTTTTGATTTTGAAATCAAACCTATTTAGGATAACCACTCTTGAAACAGACGTTATCAGTTTGAACTGATATAGATAGATATAATATATATTAGATATTATCTGTATCTTAACTGATATGGATAGATATTATAATATATTAAAATATTTGTTATATGGTTATGGGTAATCCAAGAGAAACAACGTTGAGTCTGTTTTCAACCTATATTCTGACTCTCTCCCAAGAAACAACGATCAAAGTCATTTTGCACTGTAGTTTGTGTGGGTGATATTCACCATTGTAATATCACCCCACTGCTGGGATTGATTTATCAGACTCTGGAAGCACGTGATTTATCCACGAGGTTCTATCATCGAAAGGTATGATATGATTATTTTATCCGCTGCATAATTGTTTGTTTTTATTTACATTGGTATCAGAGCCATTGATGGATATTTTCGTGTTTCTATTTTTACATGCGTATATATACATGTATATGCATGAATATTAATGGAGGAGGAAGATGAAGTGCACGGTTTTCTTTTTTGCATTTTAACTCCATTTAGATTGAGAGAGTGATATACCTCAATTTTATGTTGCTTAAATGTTATTTTTTATGCCATAAATGTTTTTATTGTGAAAAATGGAGTCCGTCAGTACAAAAATCGGACCGGAAAACACCCGGGAAGGCGGCGCGTGTGATTCACGCGCTGTATGACGCCGAGCAGCATCCCCACGCGCCACCACGCGCCTCCACGCGCTGAGCGCGTTAGGCACGCGCCCCCCACGCGCCACACGCGCGATCTGTCAGCTTCCTTCCACACGCGCGCGTTAGCCGCGCCACTTCCAGCCGCGCCACGTGTGCGACACACGCGCGCCATGCGCCGCGCCGCGCCGACTCGCGCCGAGTTGCGCTGAGCCGCGAGCCGAGCCGTTTTTCCCCCTGGCTTGGCTCTAAGGCTCTGTTTGTTTGTTTTTTAATTCTGAATTGCGTTAATTAGCCATAATTTATTCGTTATAGCTTTGTTTTAAGCATGGTTGGTACCCTTAGACTCAGAATTAATTTTTCTACATTCTGTAAAATTTTGAAAATTTTACGAAAATAAAAAATATTTTTCTGAGTTAATAATTCATTTTTTATGCTTTAAAATGATTCTGGTATTACATAAATAATTTTCTGGGGTTGAAATTTTTATTGTGGACTTCTGAAATGTTTTAATATCTACTGGTAATATTGTCTCATTTTATCAGTTTCTGGATTTTTTATTTCGAATTTTATGTGTATTTATTAGTCATTTAAAATTCCAGAATATTTCAGAAAAATTTCAGAATATTTCAGAACAATGTACATTTTAATTATGGCATAATCTGAATATTGTTTCTGTTTACTAGTTTCTGGTTTTTTTTATTTCTAATTTTATGTGTGTTTAATTAGTTATTTAAAATTCCAGAAAATACCAGAAAATTTCAGGATGATGTACTTTCTGTTATGGCATAATTTAAATATTGAATACAGCATATTTTTTTTTTTTGGGTTTGTAATATGTTGTAATTAGAAGAGCATGATTATTTATTTATTTATTAGAATTCCATTATTAAATAAATATAGCATGAGTTATTTGTAGATTTACATTAAAATGCTATTGTATGGAATTTATCATGCTTTGTATATGCCATAGTCAGTGGGAGGTTATTCGTTTGAGAGAAATCTTTGTAGATTAACTCCCGAAAACCAATATTTTGCGCATAAATTAAACTAAATTTTGGATAATTGTCACTTGTGGCGCAAGAGATGATTACGAGCATAGCGGATTTTCGATCTTGCGACTTGTGTAATATTGTCACTATTTAATTTAGATTTTTGCGGCAAAATTATATTATGCTAATCAAATTAATCCCAATGCGAATTTCTCTCTAAATTGATTTAGCTTATGGAAGTTAATTTGGTTGACCTAAACTTAGTAGAGATATTCAAATGTGAACAAACTAATCCCATTCTTTAGATGAGCAAAAGTCTTGGAGACTTTAGGTCAAACCTTAATTGAGCCAAAGTAAGGAAACATGACTCAAAGTCGCCGTGTTTTTGTTGCCTTGTTTGGCACAATAAAAACTAATGTGTGCGCTATAGTTAGCGGCACGCTACATAGTTTTGGTTGGCGAGTTTTGGAGTTATGAAATTAGTAAGCCCTCAATAGATCTGTATATGATCTTGACTAATGAGCTGCGCGGATTGACTTTGTAATTTGACTTGTAAATAATGTTACATCATTGGATGAAGTAACATTCAAGAGTCACGTCATCCGAGAAATGCGAGCTTAAATAAATTAGTCATTAAGTGTAAGACGAGTAGCCAGTACGAGCAGTGTTTTGCTCTCTACCCAATTATTGGGAGTGGATTGAGCGAAATTTCATGCACTATAATAGTGTGCGTTGAAATATCACATGAAGTTAAAAGATTAGCGCTTAGAAGCTGCAAAATCTATTAACACTGAGTGAAAAGATTAGCGCTTAGTGGCTGCAAAATCTATTAGCATTGCCAACTTGTCTAAGTGTGGACACTTACTGTTTCCACACTTGAGTGTGAAACATGGATGAGGTGCTTCTTTGTGTGATTCCTTTACTAGGCTAACGTTTTGAATAACATTTACCACTAAGCGCAAACGTTGCAGCATAGTAATGAAAAGGTTAAGGCTGACAAGGTTGTTATGACTCTAAGAATTTAACGCATCGCTTGTAAGAGCATTGTGTTGAATTAGACTCTTTAGCCTAATTCGCGCTTAAGTTACTTCAGGA
Organism: Camellia sinensis; assembly: GCF_055761805.1. Lineage (NCBI taxonomy): Eukaryota > Viridiplantae > Streptophyta > Magnoliopsida > Ericales > Theaceae > Camellia > Camellia sinensis. The sequence continues at coordinate 218,891,809 of NC_138961.1, forward strand.
GCTATCATAGTTGATAGCTTATTCTCTCCTTCTTGTGGATAGTAGAATTAATTGCAAGTAACTATGAAGCGAGAAATAGAGATGGCAACAGGAGTATCGTCATCTTTCAACTAGATGTATTAAAGTGTATGGAGAATAAAATTGACTTGAAGGTGCAGGGGATTAGCACTTACTAGTTAAATTTGCGACTTAGGCGCAGTTGATATCTCCATGACATCCTTTTTATGATCTAGTGAATATGACTTAGTCGTGAGTCATTACCTAGTTGGGCCTAAACCTTTAAAACTTGTCTTCGAGAACTCACACATTAAGATGATTGGAATTAGTTTATGACATTGGTCATGAACCAGTGGCTTATTATACTTAATCACATTAATGAGATGATGACACGATGGTTTGAGTAGGCCTTCTCGGGCCCACTCGCTTATGACATCCTGCTCTCATGTGAATGTGTAACTTTGTTCGCAATGGGTGCGCACAAGTAAGTAGGAAAGCCGCAGAAGGTCATTTGTTTTGGCGCATTTAGTCCACTATGATATTTTGTGACTAGATATGTGTGAGGGTACAATAGCTAAGCCTCAATCTTGACACATTTATAGATTACGATACGCATCTGAGTCAAGACTATTTGATCTCCCATAAGTCAAAAGTTTTGAGATGATTTTTTGACATTGCACATATGAGGTCGAGATCAATTAGATAAGAGTTTTTTGTGCTTTTAGTTTTGACCAAGGTGGCGAGTATCTATTTGAGTTATTTTTTCAGAAAAACTCTGTGAAGAGAGATGGATGCTTAGAACATTGATTATTCCTAGTACTCAACAACACACTGGTGTAGTAGAGATAAGGAATTAAATATTGTTAATGTTAGGTAGATAATGGCGCAAAATGTTTCCCAATTGGGAATTGCACTAGTTTGTTGCCTATATCCCTAACTAAGTGCCCTCCATATCAGTTTTTACACTCCATTTTGAGTAATGGGTTAGCAGAGAGCCATCTATGGGCGATCTGTAACCATTAAGCAGCTTATCTTTATTCTACTTCTCATAAGATTGCGAAGTTAAGACCTAGGGTTCTATAGCGCATTATTGTATGCTGTCTTGTAAACACAAATGGTCGTGTGGCACATTATTGTATGCGGTCATGCAAACCCTCCGGGTCATGTGCATATAGGTAAGCAGCTTTGTGGTAGTGTAACTAAGTCACATAAAGTTTTATTAGTAAAGGTGACGTGAATAGAGTTTTCGGAACTCTATAAGATGGAGAATTCCAAGCATAGCGCTCTATGTAGCCTAGTTGAGAATGGAAAGAAATTTCCAATATCCTAGGGACAGTGGGAGCGATGTGTCTACTAATGGATTACTCCATTAGAGCAGAATACTCTACATTCTTAGTTGCGTGGTAGCAAATGTGAAAATTTTCCACGTCATCACTGGGTGATTGAGAGGGAAACATTCATGATTGCTCCGCAAGATGATAAAGAGCCTAGGATAATGCCTAAGGCTCTAGTCCCCTATTTTTTAAAAGTGGATCAATGTTGCGCAGTTTAAGACAAAGTCTTTGAGGATTAACCAATTTTTATAATTTGGTTAACTTTCCATTATGACGCAAAACTGTTATAAAGTTATGCGTAATTTGGATAGTCATTTTTGAGGCATAAGGCTCGCTAGATACCGAATGGTCGCACCATTGAGGAAAGTGTAGACCATGAGAAGACTTCCTCCTGGGGAGTGAGGTTATTTTGACTTAGGCTATAATTGACATAAGTTCGGAACATTGATTTGTGGACATTGTGACCCGATTTCTCATTAGAGAATTGGATAAGTAGATCCGTAGGGATTTACCTTCTGCTTTTATGGTAAAAAGTTAGGAGCGCAAAAAGGTTGCTAGTTCCAATAAATCTTTTACAGCCTAAAGCAGTTATCCAAACAGTGGTTCTTAGATTTCGTCAAGCCATGATAGGGCAACGATGATCGATGAAGACCACTGAGGCATGATCAATGGTCCAAAAGAAGTTTTTCCTTACTTAGTCATTATGAGCCAGGAATTTATAAGGTTGTCGCCACCTAGGGTGGGCAGTCCTCCATTTTAGATATGATGGACATGGGTGATGTAATTCATATGCTCGGATGTACGATCCTTAGGGATTGTTTTAAGAAAATTCTCGGTCTGTCTTCGATGACTTACATAGAGAATATCTTAGAATGATTCTAGATGCAAAATTGCAAATCCATTGACTTACCTATCGGTAAAAGCCAGAGCCTTAGCTATTGAGTGAATCCTCAGATTATCTTTGGGAGAAACAGATGACCTATATTCCTTGATCTTTTCTTTGTTGTGGGAGCCTAAAGTACGCTATGTGGGCGTATTCGGCATGATAAGTGTTATCTTTGATAAATGGTTAACTGAGTTGTTCAGACTTTGACCTTGCTCATTAGACTGTGGATAAAATGCTTTATTAGAAGCATATTAATTTGCTCCTTGTAAAATTCAATGCGCTAGTTGGGCGCATCTGCGTTAGTTGGGCGCATTAAGAATGAACGCAAATTGGTCACCAAAAATATCTTTAGAGAGGTTATTGCGCAAGAGGTAGTGATCTTAAATCATTTCATGTGAGGCGCACATGGTGGATTCCGTTGTATATACTTATCGCAAGAGGTGCTGATAAGGCTTATGTTTGGAATCTATAATTGCGCAAGCTGTGGTCAATTTTTTTTTAAATCGATCACTTATTTTGAGATGATGGGATGTTGACACTATTATGGTTTGTGTCATAATGATTAGCAAATGATGATGTCAGCAGGCAAGATTGGCTCACTCACACGAGCAATCGCCCTTGGCGCTTGGGAGCGAGCAAGGATGAGACTGGTGGTTTATTTTTATTCGGAGCCAAGAGAGGCTTAAATCATCCACTATGTATGTCGCCTTGGTTATAACCAAGATGAGGTCGTGTTAAGGACCAAACATGGATGTTAGTACCCACTTTCCATGTTGTGCCTGTTATGATTAGCCAGATTCGAGATCTCATTTGACGCCTAGAAGGCGAGCAAATAGAGAATTCGGGTTAGGCGCTAGAAAGCGACTAGACTAATATCTGTACGGTGTATCGAGTATGACGTCACTCTTTATGGAAGAGTTACTCCACCGTAACATATATTCATACTATATGTGCTTAGCGACCGAGTAATGAGGTGAGAGAATGGATCCCTGCTTCCTCACCGTGTGAGTCTTACGAGTCATTATTGATATGACTTTCATTTATGTACCCTTTTGTGACTTTTGACTATGTCATAAGGTAAGGGGTTGATGTTCTGCTACTTTGGTATGTTGCCTGCGGTCATGCATGATTCGGCCTTAAGGGACATCACTGGGAAAGCGGTCAATCCTAAACTAAATGGCATGAGTGCAAAGGGAAGATCATCTAGTATTACACCACTGTTGTATATTCACTGCCGGCAACTCACATCGCTCTGTATGAGAGGCGAATTGAGTGTGAATATATTGCAAGAATTGAGAGGGTCAAACATGCTCTTTTTGAGGGATTAGAGATGTTTTTTGGACCGGTGTAATTAGATGGGTCTGGGGTATATGAGACACTATTTCTTTTCTTTTTGGGTTGATGTCTCTATGCTGGCTCATTTTGAGTTTCTAGTATAGAGCTCCCACATGCAGGTGTTCTCAGCAGTCGCACGGTGCAGTGGCTAGTATGAGATTGTTCATTTTTGGGGAGATTGAGATAGAGATGTGGCAGTGTCATGCCAACTCATGTGCGAGTGGGAGATGTTAGTAATGGGCGCCCATGTGGCATGACCATTAAATTTGATTTTGAATCCTTATCCAAATAGGTTTTGATTTTGAAATCAAACCTATTTAGGATAACCACTCTTGAAACAGACGTTATCAGTTTGAACTGATATAGATAGATATAATATATATTAGATATTATCTGTATCTTAACTGATATGGATAGATATTATAATATATTAAAATATTTGTTATATGGTTATGGGTAATCCAAGAGAAACAACGTTGAGTCTGTTTTCAACCTATATTCTGACTCTCTCCCAAGAAACAACGATCAAAGTCATTTTGCACTGTAGTTTGTGTGGGTGATATTCACCATTGTAATATCACCCCACTGCTGGGATTGATTTATCAGACTCTGGAAGCACGTGATTTATCCACGAGGTTCTATCATCGAAAGGTATGATATGATTATTTTATCCGCTGCATAATTGTTTGTTTTTATTTACAGTATATAAAAGTTTAACATTTTTCTGTCTCATATAAGTCTGCACAGCTCAATGGATGTTGCATATTTGTTATTTGCTTCCACCAGCCCCTACTATTATATTAATTTGTCTCAGAGGCCTTCGATAATCTCAGGATTACTGGCCGGTTATGATGCTGAACCCATAGGGGCGGGTTCGGGTCGTGACACTGACACCACTTGTCACGACCCGCTCCCCGTACCCAAGGGTTAAGTATTGTGATGGCCAGTAACTGAAGTTACCTCCGGCCAATTCTTAAACAAATAAATAAACGAGAGCAGAAAAATATTTAAGTGATGGTACTAAAATAATCATTGGAGCTTGTACTTCATAACAAAATTTATTGACCAAAAAGACCGATATTTACATATGAATAATAGAGTCATAAATACTATAAAAGTGCTATGTGTGTCTATTCCACAGCCCCGCGTCTAAGACTCTCCAAAAGCTATTTCTGAATTACATTGTTTCCTGAAAATTGATAAACAGCTATAAACACATGGCAAAATGAGAATATTATACTGAGAGTAGGGGTGTCCTCGGTTCGGTTTGGGACGGTTTGCGGTTCGTTTTAGACCCGCCCGCATCTATGCGGTTTGGGGAAAAGTCAACCCGCAACCGCCCGCAATGCGGTTTGCGGTTGGTGCAGATAGGGTTCGCGGATGTGCGGGCGGTTTGCGAATTGAACTTTTTTTCAAAAATTATTTTTAAACCCTTTTTTTTCCTCCCATTTCGTCAATCTTTATTTTGGACATTTTTCCTCATATTTTATAAAATGCTCCAGCATTAATAATTAATGAATTAAAACTTATAAAAAAAAAAGAGAGAGATTAACTCATAGTACAGATCAAAAAATAGGGACCCATAATATGCATTCCATGATAGTACCAGATAAATTCATAGCCATTATAATGTTCCATGCGTCCAAAAAAGGAGATTAACTAGGGGGAACAATTCACCTTTTTACTTATTTTTACTCCCACCGAGTTTGTTTCTCTCAAAACGAAGCGCCTAAGTTGTAAAGGATAGACATCAGCCATATCATCTTCTGCTGTTGAAAAGCTTCTGCCATTCTTCATTGTAATTTTGGAATCAATGTGCCTAAGTGGAGCAGGAGAACAGTACCAGTTGTAGAGAGATCAAAGATCTTTATTGGGACAAACTATTATTAGATAATCACTTGTATCCAAAGGCATACGCTGTCTGTAATATAGATAAAACCATCAATATAAAATATAGCCTCGCCAATATATCAATTTACCACGCAACGACACAAAAAAATTATTTAACAATTTGTAGAAGCAATAAAATTAAATTTTAAAAATGATAGAATCAACTTCAAGAGGGTATTTGAAAGATAAAAAAGGAACCAACATATAAAGAAATTGTATTCATTTCCACATTCTATGAAATATTCAAAAAAAAATTGGAGCAACATGTTATGTTATAACTTATTGTTGAGTTCACAGTTAATTCAGTTGCGTACGTGGAAAAAGAAACTAATAATAGTACTCCAACAAACAAGGATAAGACAGTTTACACAACTTATAAGGATTCTATAAAATCTATCATATCATAAATAAGTTATCGGAGGAGGGCAATTAAACCAGTTGTTCAAATCATGAAAATTAAGGTATCTAAAGCTCATATGTCATCAAAGAAAGACCGATTTTCAATTGCATTCGAATCGAAAACCCAATTCAATTGCACAAACACAATAAAGCCAAGCCATTGGCTATTCAATAACTTGAAACAACCCTTATCACACAAATTGCTAAAAAAACTCACCATTTAAGTGCTTGCAACCACATTTCCCCAGTAACCAAAGCATAGTCCCGACCCGAGATCCCAACTTCACCACCATTCTCTTTATTATGCACAGAATCATCCTCTCTCCTCAAATTCAACACAAGATCTGAGTTAAATAAAAAATTAAACAAATCAAAAATCAAAAATAAATCAAAGATCGGGGTTGTTAATCATATTATTTAATTTTGATGATGTCTAAAATATATTAGTTAATATACATATTATTTGACACAAATTATTATCTTTTTAAAATATATATATTTGTTAAATATTATTTAAATAAAATAATATTATCTTTTTAAAATATATATGTTAAATATTATTTTAAATATTTTCAAAAACTTTACTATTCACTTTTTGAAAAATAGGGTTAATTACTATTCATCTTTTGACAAATCGATTAATTATATTATTTTGACAAAAATGATTATTTTAAATATTTTCAAAAACTTTATTATTCACTTTTTGAAAAATAGGGTTAATTACTATTCATCTTTTGACAAATCGATTAATTATATTATTTTGACAAAAATGATTGATTGGGTGTATTATTTTGACAAATTTGATATTTATGGGTTGTCTTATTTTGACAAAATTAATATGGAGTGGTAAAATATATTTAGTTTAAAATCTCTACAACATATACAATATTTTAAAGATGACATATATTTTCAGATCCATCATAAATATAATTTTTTTCTGTATGGAAAATTTTGATCAGAACTTATATAACATTATATACAGAATACATCACGTGCGCTATTAAATTTTTTACATTACATTGATTATATCATATCACACTACACTACATTGATTATATCATATTATAATTAAACAAGAAGAAAAAGATGGAGTTATATATATATGTGTATATATATATATATATTATAAGCTAGATGGAGAAAATTATTTGTTTGTTTGAAAGTTGTGAACTTTGTATTAAAATTGTCTACAAAAATGGTGGCTCCATGTTTGAAATAACAAAAAGAAAAAATCAGTTTTATTTTTTATCTTTTGCTGACTATTCAAAATCAAGGAAGTGTGCTTATGTAAGCGATGACATCAAGAGCGTGCTTATGTAAGCGATGACGTCAGGAGCGTGCTTATGTAAGCGATGACGTCAGGAGCGTGCTTATGTAAGCCATGACGTCAGCAAGGAGTGTCCAACGGGCATATTTTTGTGTATAAATAGAAGTGTTGGATGTGGAGAAAAACCAAGAACTTGAAGAGAAAATATTTCTGTGAGCTCCAAAATTCTGAGTATTCTGCTCTTTCACTTTCAGATCTAAGTCTAGCTTTTGTTCTTACACTTTCATATCTACTCTTTGTGAGAGAATTATTGTAAAAGTGGGTTCAATTACCACTTATTCTTATTCCTTATTTTTGTGAGAGATTTTGTAAGGGTAAGGCATTTATTGTTGAGTGAGGCTCAATAGATAAGAGTAAGTCCTGTGCCAAATCCACAAGCTTGGTGGTGTATTTATTCAATTGATAGTAAAGAAATTCTCAAGGAGGTTCCTTGGGGAGTGGACGTAGGCCTGGCGTGCCGAACCACTATAAATCGCAGTGTTTGATTTTCTCTCTCTATCTCTTCTACCTTTATATTGATAATTATTATTCTGTTTGTTTTTATTTATTCAAATTCTGAATATTGTGTTATATTTAATATTGTGAAATTTTTAATAACCCAATTCACCCCCCCTCTTGGGTTGCCTAACTGGGATAACAATTGGTATCAGAGCCTAGACTCTAGTTTTTGTGACTTAACCGTCTCAGAGTAGATCATGGCAACCCCTAGTTATTCCTTACCCAAGGGACAAGCATCTAATAGGCCACCTCTATTTAGCGGCACAAATTTTAGCTATTGGAAAACTAGGATGACCATACATATTCAATCTAATGATTATGAATGTTGGAAAATTATTTGTAATGGTCCAAAAATTCCTACCAAAACTATAGATGGACTTAGGGTACCAAAACCTGAAGATGAGTGGGATGAATCAGATACTAGAATGGCCCAAATTAATGTCAAAGCTACAAACATGTTGTACTGTGCTTTAGATGCCAACGAGTTCAATAGAATTTCCACATGTAAAACCGCTAAAGAAATTTGGGACAAGCTTATAGTGACTCATGAGGGAACCGAACAAGTTAAAGAATCTAGAGTCAGTTTGCTAGTCCATAATTATGAACTTTTTAAAATGAAGCCTGATGAAACTATTCCTCAAATGTTTACTCGTTTTACTGATATTATTAATGGTTTAACTTCTCTTGGCAAAATATATACTAATGCTGAAATTGTAAGAAAAGTGCTTAGGTCATTGCCAAAAAGTTGGGAGACAAAAGTCATTGCCATTACCGAAGCCAAGGATTTATCAAAGCTAAGTCTAGATGAGTTAATGGGATCTCTCTTAACTCATGAGCTCATAATGCAAGAAGGAAAGGAAGAGGAAGACAACAACAAGAAGAAAGGAATAGCTTTCAAATTCACCTCGAAACATCAAGAGGATAACGAAGATGATTCAGATGAGGATGAGGAAATGGCATTCATCACTAGAAAGTTCCAAAGGTTTGTGAGAAAGAAACAAGGTGTACGAAATTTTTTCAGAAAGACTTCAACAGCAGGGATTTTCAAAGAGGAGAAAATCACAAAAAATCTGAAGTAACCTGCTATGAATGCAACAAACCTGGACACTACAAATCAGAATGTCCAGAACTTAAGAAAAAATTCAAGAAGGACAAAAAGAAAGCTATGATTGCAGCATGGGGAGAAGATAGTGATGAAAGCGACACAGAAACCGAAGTTTACAAAAACGAGGTAGCTAACCTATGTTTAATGGCACTTGGAAATGAAAATGAGGTAAATGACGAATCCTTTACATTTGATGAATTACAATTAGCTTTTGATGAATTACATGCAGAATTTAAGAAACTTAGTTTAAAAAATAATTGTCAAAAGAAAGTAATTTCAAGTTTATCAAAAGAAAATGAATCATTGACTTCCAAGATAAATGTTTTAGAAAATGAAGCCATGAAAATGAAAAAGGAAAATGAGATTTTAACTCAAAAAGAGTCTTCAATTTCTGAAAAACATTTAGTTGTATTACAAAAAGAAAACGAGTCTTTAAAAAATGAGCAAATTATTTTGAAAGAAAATATTGAAGACTTGAAAACTACTCTTTCAAAGTTCACTCAAGGTAGAGAGACTTTAGATAAAATTCTTAAAAATCAAAACCGTACTTTTGGTAGAGCCGGAATTGGATATAAACCTTTTTCAAAAGTAAAAACTGCCAAAAATGGTTTTGTATATGCATCTTCTAATCACTCTCATCTCACATGTCATTTTTGTGGAACAAAAGGTCATATTTCACCGTCATGTCCTATTAAAAGAAATCCTTTTGCTAAAATAAAAAAGATGTGGGTTCCTAAGGATATCTCAAGGGTGTCAAATTCTAACTTTTATGGACCCAAGAAAAAATGGGTACCAATAGAGAAATCAAATTTTTGTAGGTATGTTTCAAGACAAAATCTAGTAACGATAGATGGTATCTCGACAGTGCATGTTCGAGGCACATGACTGGAAATAAAGCTATGTTCGCCACACTCCAACCAAAGGATGGCGGATATGTGACTTTTGGCGACAATAGCAAGGGTAAAATCATTGGTGTAGGAAGTATTGGTAAAAATCCCTCTCCTATTATTGAAAATGTTTTATTTGTTGAAGGTTTAAAACATAACTTGCTTAGTATTAGTCAATTATGTGATAAAGGTTATAGAGTTATTTTTGAGAAAACTCATTGCACTATTGAAAATACCTTAGAAAACAAAACTTTATTTGTAGGTTATAGACATGAGAATGTATATGTGTTTGATTTACATGATTTATCTTCTCATTTTAACATTAAATGTTTATCTGCTATAAATGATAATGGTTGGCTTTGGCATAGAAGATTAGGACATGCTCATTTTGATTTAATTTCCAAGCTTTCAAAAAATGAGTTAGTCATAGGTTTACCAAAAATTGTTTTTGAAAAAGATAAACTTTGTGATGCATGTCAATTTGGAAAACAAACTAGAATTTCTTTTAAATCCAAAAATATCGTTTCAACTACTAGACCGCTTCAACTCTTGCATATTGATCTATTCGGACCATCTAGAACATTAAGTTTAGGAGGAAAATCTTATGCCCTTGTTTGTGTTGATGATTACACTAGATATACATGGGTATTATTTTTAACACACAAAAATGAAGCTTTTTATAATTTCTCAAAACTTTGTAAAAGAATTCAAAATGAGAAAAATCTTAATATTTGTAGTATTAGAAGTGACCATGGTAGAGAATTTGAAAATGATGATTTTATTAAGTTTTGTGATGACTTAGGAATAGATCATAATTTCTCAGCCCCTAGGACTCCTCAACAAAACGGTGTGGTTGAAAGAAAAAATAGAACTCTTGAAGAAATGGCTCGTACTATGCTTTGTGAAAATAATTTGCCTAAATATTTTTGGGCGGAAGCTGTAAACACTGCATGCTATGTTATAAACCGTGCCATGATTAGACCTATTCTTAAGAAAACTCCTTACGAACTTTGGAAAGGTAGAAAACCTAATATTAGTCACTTGCGTGCTTTTGGTTGTAAATGCTTTGTATTAAATAACAATAAAGATAATTTAGGAAAATTTGATGCTAAATCGGATGAAGCTATATTTCTTGGTTATTCTATGTCTAGTAAAGCTTATAGAGTATTTAATAAAAGAACTCTACTTGTTGAAGAATCTGTGCATGTTGTTTTTGATGAATCTAACGATATTATTTCCAAAAATCTGTTAAGTAATGATATTGTAGAAAATCAACCAAGCATGGAGAGTATTTATAAAAAGGAAAATGAAGAAAATCCATTACGCAAACATGACGAAGAAATGACAATGGAGAATCTTCAAGAAATATATGCTCTTCCAGAAAATGACTCAAATCTACCAAAAGAATGGAAGTATGCTCATGGCCACCCCAAAGACCTCATCATAGGTGATGCGGCGGAAGGTATAAAAACTCGTTCCTCTGTTAGAAATATTTGTGGTAACTTGGCATTTGTTTCACAAATTGAACCAAAATCATTTTTAGAAGCTGAAAATGATGAAAACTGGATTTTAGCAATGCAAGAAGAATTAAATCAATTTGAAAGAAATGAAGTTTGGTTTTTGACCCCTCGACCTAAGGATCATCCAGTTATTGGTACAAAATGGGTTTTTCGAAATAAAATGGACGAATCTGGAGTTGTTACTAGAAATAAAGCTAGATTAGTAGCTCAAGGCTATAATCAAGAAGAGGGAATTGATTTTGATGAAACTTTTGCACCAGTTGCTAGACTTGAAGCTATTAGAATGTTACTTGCTTTTGCGTGTTTTAAAGATTTTAAATTATATCAAATGGATGTTAAAAGTGCTTTTTTAAATGGGTACATTTCGGAGGAAGTCTATGTTGAACAACCTCCCGGTTTTGAAAATCATAAATACCCGGATCATGTTTTCAAACTTTCAAAAGCCTTATATGGCTTAAAACAAGCTCCTAGAGCATGGTATGAAAGATTGAGTAATTTTCTACTTGACAAAGGTTTTTGTAGAGGAAAAATTGATACAACACTTTTTATAAAAATAAAAAAGGAAGATATGCTAATCGTTCAAATTTATGTTGATGATATCATTTTTGGTGCTACTAATGAAAATTTGTGCAAAGAGTTTGCTAAAGACATGCAGGGTGAGTTTGAAATGAGTATGATGGGGGAATTAAATTACTTCCTTGGTCTACAAATTAAACAAACTAATGACGGAATCCATTTAAATCAAACGAAATATATCAAAGATCTACTCAAAAGGTTTGAAATGGAATCATCAAAGCCTGCAGCAACTCCAATGAGCACATCGATAAAAATCGACAAAGATGAGCAAGGTAAACCCGTAGATGAGAAGAAATATCGAGGTATGATTGGTTCTTTACTTTATCTTACTGCAAGTAGGCCTGACATAATGTTTAGTGTTTGTATGTGTGCACGTTTTCAATCCGCACCGAAAGAGTCACACATCATCGCAGTCAAACGCATTTTCAGATATCTTGTCGGCACTCAAAATTTGGGATTATGGTATCCTAAGGGAACCACCTTTGAACTTTTTGGTTACTCAGATGCCGACTTTGCGGGATGTAGACTTGACCGAAAAAGCACTAGTGGCACTTGTCATTTTCTTGGACACTCACTCACCTCTTGGTTTTGCAAAAAACAAAACTCAATGGCTTTGTCAACTGCTGAAGCAGAATACATTGCCGCCGCTGGGTGTTGTGCACAATTGCTTTGGATGAAACAACAACTTCAAGATTTTGGACTTCACTATGATCATATTCCTATAAAATGTGACAACACAAGTGCCATTAACCTTTCAAAAAATCCTATTCAGCACTCACGCACTAAACACATTGAAATAAGGCATCATTTTCTGAGAGATCATGTACTCAAAGGTGACATTGAACTCGAATTTGTGCCTACAAATTGTCAATTAGCTGACATATTTACCAAGCCTCTAAATGAAGAACAATTTTGTTATATTAGAACAGAACTTGGTATGATGAATACTCCAATATAATGTTTATATTAAAAAATAATTTTTTAATAATTAAATAAAATAAATATTGTAATTATTATTATTATTATAAAAAAAAATTAATAACAATAATAATATACATATATTTATATATATAATTTTTTCTCTCTCTCTCCCGTTCCGTCCCTATCTCTCACCCACTCTCTTCCTTACTCTCTCTTTTTCTCTTTCTCTTGGTCTCTCGCTCTCTCCTTCTTCCTCAGCCGACTCCATATCCATGTTCACCATCATCTACAACCATCTCCACCATCCACAAAATCATCCATCACTTTCATCACTACTATCATCCACCCAAATCCCTCACCAATCCACAAAACTCCATCACTTCTCTACCCAAAAATCTGCATCACCATCTTTGCCGATCCATCAAGTTCCATCGCCGATCCACCAAGATCCGTGACAGATCCATCAAGATCCATTGCCGATCTACACAAATTGCCACCGATCTACCCAATCTTCTCTATTTCTTCCGATCATCAAGGTCATCACCGATCAACATGTTAAAATTATTATTGCACTGTGTTGTATTTTTTTTCTTGTTATATGTGCTCCAAATTCTCTTGGATTTAATATTGGTTGCTTCTACCTTGATTGAAGTATTTGTTTTTATTTTTATTTTCTCCTTTTATGCTAGTGCACTTGGTGTAGTTGTTTATGGCCAGATCTTAAGGGCCTTTGGTATCATAGATTGGTAATCTATTTCTTCAATTTTATGAAATTTCTAGTGCATTAATTCAGGGGGAGACTCATATTTTGAGATTAACAATCATTATAAAAATATATATATATATAAAAAAAAAAAAAGGGCATGTGTATATTCTGTGCATAATTTTAGGGGGAGTATATATATACATTTTTTTTCTTATCTGCCATACTCCTTATCTGCACCAACAAACAATTTTTTTGTGCAAAGTCAAAATTTAAAAAAAAAATAATAATAATAATAATAATAAATACATAAAGGAAGAAATGCTCACAATTTTATTTCAGAAAAAGAAAATATTACTCGATTACAGGTAAATTTTCAGAAGGTTTCACAGATTTTTTCTTTTTCACTTCTCTCAACAATTTTTCATGAGCCTCTGTTACATGCCTCTCTCTGTTTTCGATTTCTGTGAGTCTTGGCATTATCACCGTTGCATAATACTGCACTGCATTCTCCAACTGTGCATTTTTTCTTTTCAGCTCTTTCTTCTCCTTACACATATTCACTACTTGTTGTTTTAACAAGCACACCTCATCTCTCCATTGCTGATTTTCTTGTACTCTTGCTTGTAATCGTCGCGCCATATTGGAAACTGCAGTCATGGCCTGTGTACTAAGAGCCATAGTGTGATTAATAGCATCAAAATCATTTCGATTGCCAATACCACTAGAACCCTCATTTACAGGCATAGCATGTGCCTGCGTCACTGGTACTCTCTCATTTGCTTGCATTACAGGCACTTCATGCAGGTCCGACTCATTGATAGACAAGGTAAGGAATGACATGATTACAAAAGAAGCTAAAACAAATTTTTCTCTCAAAACACTTGATGATTTTGTATCTTTGCCTCTGATCTGTGTCACTTTTTATACACTCCATTGCTCCATTCCTCGATGCATATCTGCTATCTCTGCTCAAATCTTTTGTTTGTCCATACTTCCTGCGCTCGAGATGCTCCAAAATCCCCACAATGATTCCGACAAGACAGCCGGCCCCTTATTTTATTTTTTGGCCACCCAGATTATTGTATCCACTGTGTTTGTTTCTTATCTTCATCTTTATTTTGATGATGTCAAAGGGGGAGAAAAAATATGATTTTGAAAATTATATGTTACAGGGTTACCATTATCAAAATTATATGTCGCAGGGTTGTCAAATATTTTGTCAAATTTATTTTGTGTCAAATCCATACAAATATTGCCATCATCAAAAAGGGGGAGATTGTTAATCATATTATTTAATTTTGATGATGTCTAAAATATATTAGTTAATATACATATTATTTGACACAAATTATTATCTTTTTAAAATATATATATTTGTTAAATATTATTTAAATAAAATAATATTATCTTTTTAAAATATATATGTTAAATATTATTTTAAATATTTTCAAAAACTTTACTATTCACTTTTTGAAAAATAGGGTTAATTACTATTCATCTTTTGACAAATCGATTAATTATATTATTTTGACAAAAATGATTATTTTAAATATTTTCAAAAACTTTATTATTCACTTTTTGAAAAATAGGGTTAATTACTATTCATCTTTTGACAAATCGATTAATTATATTATTTTGACAAAAATGATTGATTGGGTGTATTATTTTGACAAATTTGATATTTATGGGTTGTCTTATTTTGACAAAATTAATATGGAGTGGTAAAATATATTTAGTTTAAAATCTCTACAACATATACAATATTTTAAAGATGACATATATTTTCAGATCCATCATAAATATAATTTTTTTCTGTATGGAAAATTTTGATCAGAACTTATATAACATTATATACAGAATACATCACGTGCGCTATTAAATTTTTTACATTACATTGATTATATCATATCACACTACACTACATTGATTATATCATATTATAATTAAACAAGAAGAAAAAGATGGAGTTATATATATATGTGTATATATATATATATATTATAAGCTAGATGGAGAAAATTATTTGTTTGTTTGAAAGTTGTGAACTTTGTATTAAAATTGTCTACAAAAATGGTGGCTCCATGTTTGAAATAACAAAAAGAAAAAATCAGTTTTATTTTTTATCTTTTGCTGACTATTCAAAATCAAGGAAGTGTGCTTATGTAAGCGATGACATCAAGAGCGTGCTTATGTAAGCGATGACGTCAGGAGCGTGCTTATGTAAGCGATGACGTCAGGAGCGTGCTTATGTAAGCCATGACGTCAGCAAGGAGTGTCCAACGGGCATATTTTTGTGTATAAATAGAAGTGTTGGATGTGGAGAAAAACCAAGAACTTGAAGAGAAAATATTTCTGTGAGCTCCAAAATTCTGAGTATTCTGCTCTTTCACTTTCAGATCTAAGTCTAGCTTTTGTTCTTACACTTTCATATCTACTCTTTGTGAGAGAATTATTGTAAAAGTGGGTTCAATTACCACTTATTCTTATTCCTTATTTTTGTGAGAGATTTTGTAAGGGTAAGGCATTTATTGTTGAGTGAGGCTCAATAGATAAGAGTAAGTCCTGTGCCAAATCCACAAGCTTGGTGGTGTATTTATTCAATTGATAGTAAAGAAATTCTCAAGGAGGTTCCTTGGGGAGTGGACGTAGGCCTGGCGTGCCGAACCACTATAAATCGCAGTGTTTGATTTTCTCTCTCTATCTCTTCTACCTTTATATTGATAATTATTATTCTGTTTGTTTTTATTTATTCAAATTCTGAATATTGTGTTATATTTAATATTGTGAAATTTTTAATAACCCAATTCACCCCCCCTCTTGGGTTGCCTAACTGGGATAACAGGGGTGAGAGAGAAAGGCTTACCTATGATGTGAGGTCGATCGGTCGTTTTTGCGATGAGAGAGAGCCGATCAGTATAGATGCAAAACCAGAGAGTAAGAGACTGTAAGATGAGAGAGTGAGAGAGATGAGATAGTGAGGGAGACAGATCAGAGACAAAGAGATCTGATATGTTCGAAAAAAACCAAAGATCGGGAAGAGAGAGACATATAGACAGAGATTGAGATTCAGAGAGGGGCTTTACCTGTGAGGTGTGCGATGAGGTCGATCAGTCGATCTTGCGAGAGAGAGACTCGATCAGTGGGTGCATGCAGTGCGCAGATGAAAATCGCGAGAGTGAGAGTGAGAGACAGATCGAGAGGAGGAGAGGAGATAGAGTTCTGAGTGAGTGAGTGAGTGAGTGAGTTTGATTAGATTAGGGTTTTTCTCTTTTTGAACGATCAGATTTGAAGGAAAAAAAAGGAGTTTTTTTGAACGGTCAGATTTATAAAAAAAAAAAAAAAAAGGTTTTATGCGGACGGGTTGGACGGGTGCGGGTCAAACCCGCAACCCGAAAATTAGATAAAATCCAAACCGCACCCTACCCTAATGTGTTTGCGAAACCGCCCATACATGCGCGGTTCGGATCGGGTAAGGCGGTTTAGACGGGTCGGATGACCTTATGACCAACCTTAACTGAGAGTGTAAGGGTCAGAAAATTACCATGGATAGACTTTAGGCTTAAATTAGATAAAATAGAATATTTTCTATTAAAGTAAATAAATTGCTCATATTATAATAGAAATGTGTTTCAGAAATCATATGATATTATAAGAAAATATACAACAATAACCACGGTACAGAACAGAACAGAGGTCAATAGATTCATGACAATACAGAGGTACAGATTCAAGAGGTAGCTCGTACGGATTCTAGAGGTGGCTCCCACAATAGTGTTGCACTTAACTCCGTACAGCACTTTGCTCCATACCAAAAATCAGAGTGTCAGTGGATCCATGACAGACAGAGGGTTACAAAGTAACTAATCAAAAGCCAATAATTTATTTAAATCCTCCAAAGTATGGGACTCCTGTGGTGGTATTTACAGAAAATAATTATTTACAAAATTATTGTCAAATAATTTTTAAAATTTAAGCAGCATATCCATGAGTTTCAATTTAAGCAAATAAGGGTCAGAAAATAATCCACGTAATTGAAATATTACTATAATTTTTAAAAATACAAATTATGTAAAATAAATTATGATAACTCAAAACATATGTAAAATATTATAATGACTCAAAGTATAATATAACTTGCCTTAATGTTAATTTTAACTTTTACCTTTCGTTCACTGCTGTCCACTACCTACTTTAAATTAAATTCAAAGTTTTATTTGTATAAAACAAAATAATTAGAGGCAGAGGGAGAATTAGAGGGTCTGGGGGAAATTGTGAGGCTGCATAGATGATTGCCATCTATATATAGGCAAGAGGGCGTGGGCGGCAAGTAAGAGAACTTGGGGGATACGTTTTTTTTGTTGTACAGGAAATGTTATATTTTAATATATTTTGATCTAAAAAAATATAATAAAAATATTATAATACTTAGCAAATAATATCAAATAATAATATAAAATTAAAATTATTTTTTTCAAAATAATTTATAATTAAATAATATTAGGGCAAATTACATATACACCCCTCGAGGTTTGGCTAAATTACAGATGTCCCCCTGAGGTTTGAGAAATTACGAATTCCCCCTGAATGCTATATTTGCATAAGAAATTAGGGGGTAATTTGTTATGAAATATAAACCTCAGGGGGCAAATTGTTATGAAAATACAAACCTCAGGGGGCGGGATGTAATTTCTAAAACCTCAGGAGGTATCTGTAATTTAGCCAAACCTCGAGGGGTGTATATGTAATTTGCCCATAATATTAATATAAAATTTAAGGAATAATTTAAATTTTCGAGTTATTATACAGAGAGGGCAAGAATCATCTTGGACGATGCTTCTACGAAAAAGAAGGAATTTTGTAGTAATTTTATGATGCAAGGACAGCCAAAGAAAGTGTTTTATTCTTGGCTTTGCACGTATACGCCAGATTGAAGACCGATTGGTTAAGGGGGGTTGAAGAATTCAACTATGGGCAAATTACATATACACCCCTCGAGGTTTGGCTAAATTACAGATACCCCCTGAGGTTTGAGAAATTACGAATTCCCCCCTGAATGCTATATTTGCATAAGAAATTAGGGGGTAATTTGTTATGAAATATAAACCTCAGGGGGTAAATTGTTATGAAAATACAAACTTCAGGGGGCGGGATGTAATTTCTAAAATCTCAGGGGGGTATCTGTAATTTAACCAAACCTCGAGGGGTGTATATGTAATTTGCCCTTGAACTATTTAGTGAGCATGTAGGCAGATTTTGTGTCAAACTCTCCATTTGCTGAGAAATTCCATGTACATCGCTGCCAGAAGAGAACCAAGAAAAGGTTTTTGCTCGAATGGCATTGATGATATTAGGGGGAAGATCAAAGGAGATGTTAGAGAGATCCCAAGAATTATTTAACCAGCACTCCCTAACTTTTAAAGACTCGACTGATAATAATACAAATAATGTCACAAGTGTCAAATAATCTTTCCTTAATTAAGCAAGTCAAATAATTGTCAAAAATGTTTGGGCTTGAGTCTCTCGCTAAGTGGGGTAAGGCAAGCATTTGCTTGGGGCTTAAAACAATAGAGGAGAAGTGGTTCCACCGAACAAAACACTGGTTTTTTTTTTTTTTTTTTTTTTTTTGAATGAAAAGAAAACCGAACAAAACACTGTTACACATTCAGTTCAAATGATTGCAAGTTTGAAAATTTTGCAAAAATTAATCTGTTATGTTTTGTTTTAAATTTTTAATTTTGATTTATTTTTTACAAAATCAAAATTAATTTGGTAATTTTTTAAATTTAAAAAATATAGTATTTTTCACATAATTTTTTTATGTTTTGAGATGAGATAAAAATATCTCTTTGATATTTATTTTCGTCAATATAATTTTATATATTTTTTAAATTAAAAATCAAATTGAACAGTTTTGTTTTCTTTCAGATGAGGTTAGGTTGCCATTTGGCCCAGCCTCGAAAAAAACCCTTTGTAATTTGTTGTCCCAGTTTTGGGCCTGTCCGCTTAGTGCTCTTATTCAATCAGTTTTTCTTTAGTTTTTTTTTTTTTTTTTTTTTTTTTGGGGGGGGGGGTGGTTGGGGGTGGGGAGAACCCTTTCCTAGTGAGTTTATTTTTATTTTATTTTATTTTTGTGTAAAAGACCTAGAATAAATTAATGTCGTCAAAACTCTTCAGAGTTAAAAAAAATAAGTTGAAAAGATAGGAATACCCTTGTATATATATGAATAATAGTAAGTAATTGAGTTGTTTGTTTCTTTTGTTTTTTTCTTCATTTGAAAACTGTCAAAATTCAAAAACCCTTGATTCGAAAACTCTCCTTCAAAAACTGTCAGTTGAAATAAAAATTGAAGCATAATAAAAGATTTTCAAGTGTCATTGTGGAATGCTTCGAAGTCATTGAATGATTTCATCATCTTTTACCGATCGTTACTTTCAAATCAACCATCACAAATCAAAGAAGCTCTTTTTCTTTTACAATTTTATTTCTCGGTCGGCATTGCTCATCGTCGGCCGGCAACCACCATTTTTACTGTCAACCATCACCATCTCAGATTTGATGCCTATGAACTCATATTGGAGATCAATAACTTCAGATCTAAGATAAAATGACCTCATATATGTAAAAAAAAAAAAAATGATAAATTGATATATTACAATGAAAAATCGAGAGTTTTTTTGTTTGTTTATTCATAGATCTAATGTAAAATTTGACTATAATTCATTTATCTAATATGTACTCTGTCTTCATAACTGTAAAATTTTACTCTGGTTAATGAAAAGTAAAGTTCGTTCTCTTGTTACTACAAGAATTTTCACTTTTGGCGACTAAATTTTTAGTTCCCAAAAGTTAATTTTTAGTCGCCGAATGGTTTTAGCGACTAAATTATTTGGTCGCAAAAGTAGTCGCCAAAAAATTGTCGGTATGGTAATTAGCGACTAAAATAAGCCAAATGTATACAATTCCCGACTAAAATTTTAGTCGTCAAAAGGTTGGACATTAAATTAAATTAGACCTTTTTCGGCGACCAAACTTTTAGTCGCCTAAGTCCTACTTTTTTAGCTACTAAAATTTTTGTCAGCAAAAAGTTCTTTTTTGGCTACTAAAAATTTAGTCACCGAAAGTCCCACATCTTTGGCTACTAAATTGTTAGTCGGCAAAGAGTTCCTCTTTTGGCTACTAAATATTTGGTCGCCTAAAGTTCTACATTTTTTGCTACTAAAATTTTAGTCGGCAAAAGTGTTTTATCCTTTAGTTTTTTGTTTTTAGCTACAAAATATTTTAGTCGCCAAATGTCTTTTCTTTTTTCTTTTTTTTTTTGCTACAAAACTTTTAGTCGCCAAAAACATGATATTATGATTTATCGCGAAATTATAATTTCTCCAAAACTTGTCTATATACAATGCAACCTATAATATGTATATAAACAAAATGAAACATCCTATCAATCATTCCACAATCTGCATCCATATACCAAAAATAAATAACATTAAATATCAAAATC
The DNA here is from genome assembly GCF_055761805.1 of Camellia sinensis. Lineage (NCBI taxonomy): Eukaryota > Viridiplantae > Streptophyta > Magnoliopsida > Ericales > Theaceae > Camellia > Camellia sinensis. The sequence continues at coordinate 218,912,692 of NC_138961.1, forward strand.
CGTACAAATCAACTATTGTCCAAACTAAAATAATAGTTCCATACAAAATATATCATACAAAAATCAAAGCCCTTCGTATACAAAAAATACATTTACTACCAAGCGAAATTACCATTTGACATGGTACAAATTTCCATCGTAATCCATACCACAACAAAAGGTGATATATGTATCACGAAAAAAGTTTTCTATGGACCATGACAAAACGTCCTATATGTACGTTGACAAATGGTATATATATACCACGACAGAAGGTGATCTATGTATCACGACAGTCATTATCTGTTGGTTGCCAAAAGTTTTCTGTATCAATAATAATGTACTACACAAAAGTTGAGGACGACAAAAGTATCATATTAGTTCTACACAAAAGTGAAAATTCTTCTCCATACACCAATATGGATTATCCACAAGTCCACACAACAAAGCCATCTACAAAGAAAAACAAAAAACGAAACATTAGAATTGATTACAAAATATCAATTCAGTCAGCCATATGGAACATGTTCTAACATGCATTTAAGGTAGAATAATCGAGAAATGTCTTCTTGGAAATAAAAGAAAGTATATATATATATATATATATATGTATCATGCAATATTTATTTCAACAAACTGCACAAGCAATCTAATATGTAATTTCTTCGTCCTATGAATATATAAAAGCAATTATTAGAATATGTAGATGTTATTTTAATAAAGTTGTTGCTTTTTAAACTAAATGTTGTGAGTTTTTCGACTAAGTGTAAGGCGTATTCGGGGCTGTTATGAACTTTCGCCCTCGAAAAGCCCTTTTTCGAGTAAGTTTAGGGTGTATTCGGTTCTAACTTCCAACCTATGGGTCCGAATTACGTTCCGTCAGTTCTTAAAAGTCCTATTTGTCATGGCGAAGCTATCCGTGTGAGCTACACGGTCATTCAGGGGCTGTTTTGAATTTTCGCCCGCAAAACGTTCTTTCTCGACTAAGTTTAGGGCGTATTGTAGCTCGACTTTCTTCACGCCCCCCTTTTTAGAGAGCTCGAATTGGTCCTACAGTTCGGACTCCTGTCACGGTTCTAAATCTAATCTCACAAAGTGCAATGTGAAATTGATAAACACCAAAGTGTCCAATTCGGCAAATCATTTTGGAAAATCAGATTTTAAATCAAATAATGCCAAAATTGGACTGCTTTGCCAGATTACAGAGTCGCCACCTAAATATTTTGTTTTTGAGAAATTTAGAAAACCCTGACTCGTGCCAAAGGCTACGTGCCTGTCATCACCAAAGTTGCCTCGACTCGGGAACTTGAGTACGAGAGGGAAAGGTCCTGAAATGAGCACCCCCGCTCGCCCGATCAAAGATCGACCTCTACTATCATGATATGATGTTTATAAACACATGTGTTCTTATTTCGGTTATTAGTTAACTTTATTATGTGACGCACACAAACAAGTTTAGACTAAGTCGCAAGACTTGGAACAGTTCAACTCATGTTCGCTTTCGAAAATGGTTTGAATTTGCCACCCTCAAGTGGGCTAAAACGTGGATTTGCCACTCTCAAGTGGGCTTAAAACATGATGATTTGCCACTTCGCAAAGTGGGCTTAAAATGCACATTTATCAAATTGTTCCAATTCAAGTAACAAAGCCTTCATCCACAGGCATTCATGCAATTTAGCATTTAAGCAAATAGCCTCATGGCAAGCATGCTATCATGGCAACACTCACACTCATGCAAGTGTGCTAAAGCGTAAAAGCTAACCGAGTACTCCAAGCCAAAACAAAAGCTAGTTAGAAATAATATACGATCCTAACTATGCTAGATGCCTAATGCAACACATGCAATAATGCAATTAATAGGATCAGCTACTAATATGGCATATTATTCGATTTGAACAACATGTGATAAACACGTATTCAAAGAAATGTATTGAAATACAATGCAGTTTGAATGATGCGCCGAGCCTCAGTGCATGCAAGACAAATGAATAATGCAAACATGCAATCATAAGGTATGCTAATTGAAACATGTCCCTAATCTAACCATCGAAAGCGGATAAATAAAAAGGAGAAAGAAGTGGGGTTGGAAAACATGCACACACGCACGCACACTTATTACAACATTGTGCCCTCGTGAAGGAGGGTCCGAATGAATAAGCTGAACTAGCTATGCTAATTAAACTAACTATTACAAAACAAACTAATTAACTATTTTAGTTAACTAATTATTACAACACAATTAAATAACTAGCTACACTAAGCTAATTAAGTACAACACTTGAATTGAATTAGCGATGCTAACTAACTAGTAAAGCAATTTAAACGGCCTCGAGGGATGAGGGATGCATGCATGCTCGGTTGCTTCACCCGAAAATGCCCTTGCCTTGCCATCGGATGCCTTTGTTTGCACTCATTTAATCTCTGAAAATTGTACCAACTTCCAGATTGCCTCTACTCCAACATAGGAACACATTTGCACAAAAATTCACTGGTAGCCGGTCGGCCACAAAAAATGGCTGTCGGCCACCTTAACTGGCCGGTCGGCTAGCTTAAGTGGTTGATCGGCTACTTCAAGTGGCCGGTTGGCCACCCCCATTTCTGGACTTCTGTTTTTGCTACAACAGAGAGCAACAGAGGCAAAGCAATACATTTTCATGAAATGTGTGTACTGCTACCCTCCGTATCATCTTTCAAGCTCAAAGAAGTGTAGTTCTTGGCTCTCAAGCCATCAACCAAGCATTTTCATGCATGATGGCCAAAGAACCAAGCTTGTACAAGCTTAATGAATGCACAAACAAGACCAAAACAACCACCACCCTATCATGCATGATCAAGGGTACTGGTGACGAAGAAAAATGACACGTTTCATCACTTTGAGTATGAAAAATGTTCTATTTTTCTTGTGTTTGGATTAACGTCTGATCTAAACACATGCAATGCACCACAACACAACATGCTTATTTTGTTCATGTTTTACTTGTCCAATTTTGTTTACACATCTTACATTACCAAATCATTCTTTAACCGATTAAGTCCAAAGTGAGTGTCCTCTAATGAGAGAGGGGTCAACCAAAGGATGACTTAAGACATGAGAGAGATCATGTCGTTGGTTAGTAGAAACCCTCAAAAGAGGATTAAAACCATTAAGCACGAGTCTCAATCTCAAGCTTAAACACAACCTTAAGGCTAACCAACCTCAAAGAAAATGGAAAAGTGAAGAAATGAAGGAGGTTGCAGATATTTCAGTGCTGAAATGACATGCAAAACGACACTAAATCATGCAAGCAACACATGCAAGACATGCTTAAGAGCCTAAAGCATTAAGCTAGTGAAGATCACAACACCACAGGCATGCAGTACAAAGCTCAACTGACCAAACTAGCTCTGGACAGAGTTAAAATATGCCAAAATAGTGGCTAAAACATACTGAGATTAAGGCATGAAAGGCTAGAAAAACATGTTCACATGTTAGCTTGTAAACAAGACTCAAGACACAACTCTCAAAAGCAATGAAAGAGTGAAATAAATGAGCATGTGACAGTGCTGTATACACTGAAATTACATGTTAAAAGACACTACAACATGCAAACAATTCAAGCATAACATGTTTAGAGGCCTAGAATGCCAAGCTAGTGAAGCCATTTGCACTACAACTATACAAAACAAAGCCCACATGACCAAAGCAAGCCAAAACAGAGCTAAATCATGCCAAAATAGAGGCAAACACATACTGGAAATAAGCTAAGTTAAGCTACAAAAACATGCTACCATGTGATGTTAACTAAGCATGAAAGTGAGACACAAGGAGGGGAGGCTAACCCTTCCATTTTTGGACTTCAAACAATGCTTTTTACCACTGAAATAACTCTGAATTTCAGTGGTTTAAAGGCCCAAAAATTTTGACTTTAACATGCTAAAAGATGGCGCAAAGGCTCATGCAAACAAGCAACAAGAAGGGTAGACAACCCCTTAGCACAAAATGGCTTCAAACCAACATGTTAAGGCCCAAAAACCAGAGTTTTTTGTAGTTGAAAACTAGGCCCGAAATAGTGTAAAAAGATGGCCAAACAAGTATGTACAAAAAGCTTAAATGAGGTAACCCTTATACCTTTGGAGCACAGCACAAAACAGCTACTCTCTTAGGCTCAAACAACTTTCCAACAGCCCAAAATAGGTCCCAAGAGGCCTCAGCTCCAAGGTGGTCCAATTTGGTTAAGGGCTAGTGTGCAAATGTGTAAAGAATTCTAACTATCAAGCACAAAACAAGAGGAGAGAGAGAGAATTCTAGAGAGAGAGGGAGAAATTTGCTCAAAAATATCCAACCTCTCCAAATGGGGAGAGACCCCCCTATATATAGAAATTCAAGCCAAAGGCTTGTATTCATCCCCTTATACACGTGTATAGAGATGGCCTTCAGTGAACAACAGCTGGCACAGCTGGCAAAGAAATATCTGAAAAATGAGAAAAATAGCCGTTGGCCACTTTAGGTGGCCGACCGGCCACCTTGACTAGCTGACCTACCACTTCAAGTGATCGACAAGAGGGAAAAGTGGCCGACAAGGCCCATCCCCCTTCCAGGCAAGAGTCACCATGGTTTGGCCCAAAAACAAGCACAAAATAAAAAGGGTTTAGAGGCTCAAAGACAAGGCGTTCCACCGAGAACTTCGGGCGCTCAGAACAAACACAAACAAGCATAATCATCGAGTGCACAAACGATGACGTCTAAGTCTTGAGGTCGGTCAAAAATGGGGTGCCTACAGTATTTGGCTCTAACACTCAACCTACGGGTCCGGATTATATTCCGTCAGTTGTCACAAGTCCTATTTGTCATGGGAGAACTTTCCGTATGAGTCACGCGGTGGTTCGGGGGCTGTTTTGAATTTTCACCCCCCAAACGCTCTTTTTCAAGTAAGTTTAGGGCGTATTTGGCTCTAACTCCCCACTTACGGGTCCGAATTACGTTCTGTCAGTTCTCACAAGTCCTATTTGTCATGGCGAAGCTATCCGTGTTAGCCATACGGTCATTCAGGGGCTATTTTAAATTTTCGCCCCTGAAACGCCATTTTTCAACTAAGTTTATGGCGTATTCGGCTCTAACTTCCAACCTACGGATCCAGATTACATTTCGTCAGTTGTCACAAGTCCTATTTGTCATGGGGGAACTCTCCGTGTGAGCCACATGGTGGTTTGGAGGCTGTTTTGAATTTTCGCCCTCAAAACGCCCTTTTTCTACTAAGTTTAGGGCATATTCGGCTCTAACTCCCAACTAACGGGTCCGAATTACGTTCCGTCAGTTCTCACAAGTTCTATTTGTCATGAGGAAGCTATCCATGAGAGTCACATGGTCGTTCGAAGGCTGTTTTGAATTTTTGCCCTCGAAAAGCTCTTTTTCAAGTAAGTTTAAGGCGTATTCGGCTCTAACTCTCTACCTACAAGTTCGGATAACATTCCATCAGTTGTCACAAGTCCTATTTGGCATGGGGGAACTGTCCGTGGGAGTCACACAGTGGTTCGGGCGTTGTTTTGAATTTTTGCCCCTGAAACGCCCTTTTTCGACTAAGTTTAGGGCATATTTGGCTCTAACTCCCAACTTACGGGTTCGAATTATTTGTCATGGTGAAGCTATCCGTGTGAGCCACACAGTCGTTCAGGGGCTGTTTTGAATTTTCACCCCCGAAACGCCCTTTTTCGACTAAGTTTAGGGCATATTTGGTTCTAACTCCCAACCAACAAGTCCGAATTGCGTTTTTTCAGTTCTCACAAGTCTTATTTGTCATGGCAAAGCTATCCGTGTGAGCCACACAGTCGTTGGGGGGCTATTTTGAATTTTTGCCCCCGAAACGCCCTTTCTCGACTAAGTTTAGGGCATATTCGACTCTAACTCTCAACTTACGGTCTAAATTAAGTTCCGTCAGTTCTCAAAAGTCCTATTTGTCATGGTGAAGCTATCCATATGAGCCACATGGTCGTTCGGGGACTGTTTTGAATTTTTGCCCCGAAACGCCCTTTTTCGACTAAGTTTAGGGCGTATTCGACTCTAACTCCCAACCTACAAGTCCGAATTATGTTCCGTCAGTTCTCACAAGTCCTATTTGCCATGGTGAAGCTATCCGTGAGAGTCATGCGGTCATTCGGAGGCTGTTTTGAATTTTTGCCCACGAAAAGCTCTTTTTCGAGTAAGTTTAAGGCGTATTCAGCTCTAACTCTCTACCTACAGGTCCGGATTACATTCCGTTAGTTGTCATAAGTCCTATTTGGTATGGGGGAGCTTTCCGTGTGAGTCACATGGTGGGTTGGCACTGTTTTGAAATTTCGACCCCGAAATGCCCTTTTTCAACTAAGTTTAGGACGTATTCGGCTCTAACTCCCAACCTACGAGTCCGCATTACGTTCCGTCAGTTCTCACAAGTCCTATTTGTCATGGAGAAGCTATCCGTGTGAGCCACATGGTTGTTCGGAGGCTTTTTTTAATTTTCACCCCCGAAACGCCATTTTTCGACTAAGTTTAGGGCGTATTTGATTCTAACTCCCAACCTTCAAGTCCGAATTACGTTCCGTCAGTTCTAAAAAGTCCTATTTGTCATGGAGAAGCTATCTGTGTGAGCTACACGGTCGTTCAGGGGTTGTTTTGAATTTTCTCTCCCGAAACGCCCTTTCTCGACTAAGTTTAGGACGTATTCGGCTCTAATTCCCAACCTACAGGTCCCGATTACATTCCGTCAATTGTCACAAGTCCTATTTATCATGAGGAAGCTGTTTGTGAGAGCCACACAGAGGTTCGGGGGCTGTTTTGAATTTTTTCCCTCAAAACACCCTTTTTCGAGTAAGTTTAGGGCGTATTCGGCTCTAACTCCCAACTTACGTGTCTGAATTACATTCCGTCAGTTCTCACAAGTCCTATTTGTCATGGAGAAGCTATCCATGTGAGCCACACGGTCGTTCGGGGGCTATTTTGAATTTTTGCTTGTGAAATGCCCTTTCTCCCAGTCCTATTTATCATGAGAAAGCTGTTTATGAGAGCCACATAGAGATTCGGGGGGCTGTTTTGAATTTTCGTCCTCAAAACGCCCTTTTTTGAGTAAGTTTAGGGCGTATTCGGCTCTAACTCCCAACCTACGTGTCTGAATTACATTCCGTCAGTTCTCACAAGTCCTATTTGTCATAGAGAAGCTATCCGTGTGAGCCACACGGTTGTTCGGGGGCCTGTTTTGAATTTTTGCTCGCGAAATGCCCTTTCTCAACTAAATTTAGGGCGTATTCGGCTCTAACTCCCAGCCTATCAAGGATGGAGGTGGTCTGGGGGGGGGAGGCAGCTGCACCCCCAAAAATTTAAAAAATATCATATATTATACTAGAAATTTTAAAATAATTTAAAATTATAGGAGTTCGCACCCCCAAATTTTTTTTTTTGATAATTTCAAAATTATATATAGTAGCCCCCCCCCTAATTTTTTAGACTATTTGGAATGAGTTATCCTTATAAAGGAGGCCGAGGTCGGTCTCGTTCTGAAAGAGATCAGCTTACCGTGGAACATCATTTTTGTTGGAAATCAAGCTATTGTTAATATAATAATACCAGCTGTATGCTTATATCATTAATATATATTTAATATATATTAGTTAGTGCTTCTCCATCAGATGCTTTGTTAGTGCTTCTCCATCATATGCTTAGTTGTAGTGCTTTGCTTAGTTGTATAGGTAGTACCTTCTCATCAGATGCTTCGCTTTCGGCTGCTTTTTATTTCTATATGTTTTCTTTCATGCTGTAGTATCATAATGATGTTGTATCAGCTCTCCTATATAATGGAGTCTTCTCTTCAGGTTTAATACATATTTTTGAATTACAGAGCGTATTAGCTCTTTCAATCACTCTCTCAATATTTCTTTCAATTTTCATGTTGATATTTTTATGGTTACAGTTAATTCTCAGTTACAAGAATTAAACAATAGTTTTAAGGAAGATGTAATGGAATTGCTTGTTCTTAGCTCAGCTTTGCATCCTAGAGATGGTTATAGATCATTTAAAATTGAGAATATTTGCAAGATTACAAATAAATTTTATCCCATGGATTTCACAAAGCAAGAAAAATTGCATTTGAAGTATCAGTTGAAAAACTATAAGCTTGATATTTCTGTACTTCCCAAGTTTCCGAAGCTGTCAACCATTTTTGAGTCGTGTCAAATGTTGGCAAAAACAAAAAAAGTCAACAAGTTATCCTCTTATTGACAGATTGATCCATCTTGTATTGACTTTACCTGTTTCAACTGCTACATCAGAACATGCATTTTCAGCTATGAAACTCGTTTAGTCTAAATTTTGCAATAGGATAGAAGATGGTTTTCTGGCTAGTTACTTGATTATGTACATTGAAAAAAGACATTGCTCGAGGGTTTGATGTAGACTCTATCATTCATGCTTTTGATATTATGAAAGAGCGTCGAGCTCAATTGAAGATGCCTAATTTTAGTAAATAAATGCATGTAGAAATAGTTACTACTTTTTGTAAGTGAATATGGGCAAAAAAATATTCTCAATTGTATGATCATCTTTTTGTATGATCATCTTTTTGTACTCAACTATGTTGACAAGGAATATATAGTTCAATATTTTATCATAACATTATTGATTTTTTTTTATGTTAGTAGAAATTGATATTGAACTTCAAATTTTATGGGTTATAGGTTAAACGTACTTTGGCCCCCCCAAAGTCATAATCATGGATTCGTCCCTGCAACCTATGGGTCCTGATTACCTTTCGTCAATTGTCACAAGTCCTATTTGTCATGAGGAAGCTGTCCGTGAGAGCCACACAGAGGTTCGAGGGCTGTTTTGAATTTTCGCCTTCAAAACGCCCTTTTTCGAGTAAGTTTAGGGTGTATTCGGCTCTAACTCCCAACCTACGGGTCCGAATTATGTTCCGTCAGTTCTCATAAATCCTATTTGTCATGAAAAAGCTATCCATGTGAGCCACACAATCGTTCAGGGGCTGTTTTGAATTTCGCCCCTGAAACGCCCTTTCTCGACTAAGTTTAGGGCATATTCGGCTCTAACTCCCAACCTACGGGTTTGAATTACATTCTGTCAGTTGTCACAGGTCGTAAATGTCATGGGGAAGCTGTTTGCGAGAGCCACACGGTGGTTCGGGGGCTGTTTTGCATTTTCGCTTCCTTAACGCCCTTTTTCGGTTAAGTTTAATGCGTTTTCAGCTCTAACTCGCAACCTACACATGCTAATTACATTATGTCTATTGTCACAAGTCCTATTTGTCACGGGGAAGGTGGCAGTAACATCCGTACGGTGGTTAGGGGGCTGATTCACATTTCTGCCCCCTTAACGCCTTTTTCTCGGTTAAGTTTAATGCGTTTTCAGCTCTAACTCCCAAACTAAGTGTGCTAATGACATTCCGTCTATCGACACAGGTCCTATTTATCACGGGGAAGCTATCTGTGACATCTGTACGGTGGTTTGAGGGCTATTGCGTTTTTCGCCTACTTAACGCCCTTTTTCGGTTAAGTTTAAGGCATTTTTTACTGTAACTTCCAAACCATACGTGCGAATTACATTCCGTCTGCTGTCATAGGTCCTATTTGTCATGGGGAATCTGACCGTGACATCCATACGGTAGTTTGGGGGCTGTTTCACATTTTTTCCCCTCAACAACCTTTTTTAGTTAAATTTAAGGCGTTTTTGGCTCTAACTATACGTGCGAATTACATTCCGTCTACTGTCACAGATCCTATTTGTCACAGGGAATCTGACTGTGACATCCATATGGTGGTTCAGGGGCTGTTTTGCATTTTCGCCCCCTGAACACCCTTTTTCGACTAAGTTTAAGGTGTTTTCGACTCTAACTCCCTTCTTACATGTGCTAATTACGTCCAATCTGTCCCCACAGGTCTTATTTGTCATGAAGAAGCTGCCCGTAACATCCATACAGTGGTTCGGGGCTTGTTTGGCTTTTTTGCCCCACAATGGCTCGTGTTTGCCTTTTTTCTCACATTTTTGTCTACAATTCTTTAATTGTACATCCTATCAACATGCCTCTTGTTTTCACAAGTTTGTTTAATGTAGGGCGACGTGTCAGTGATGGTCTTTGGATAGATTGGCAGCTGTTTTGCATTTGTGCCCCTCGGGGGCTCATTTTTGCCTTTTTTCTCACATTTTTTCTCTAATTCTTTAACTGTGCGTCTGTAGACGCGCCCTAAGGCCTCATGCTACTACAGTTCGGACTCAAATGTCACGGTTCTTAATCTGATCCCACAATGTGCGATGTGAGATTGATAAATCACCAAAGAGTTCAAATTCGACAAATCGTTTTGGAAAACTGATTTTTTAGAAAGAAGTGCCAAACATGGACTGCTTTTCCAGATACAGAGTCGCCACCTAAATATTTTATTTTGGGAAAATTCAGGAAACCCTGACTCGTTGCCTAAGGCCACGTGTCCGTCATCACCAAAGTTACCTCAGCTCGGGAACTTGGGTACGATTGGGGAAGGTCATCTATGAGCACCCCTGCTCGCCCGATCAAAGATCGGCCACTACTAAACATGATATTTTGTTTTGAAAACGTATGTGTTCTTATTCCGACTAATTAGCTAGAATTACTATGTGATGCGCACAACACACAAGTATAGATTAGATCGCCTAATTTGAAACAAAGCATCGCATATCCGTTTGTTTGGAAATGGTTTGAAGTTTGCTACTCGCAAGTAGGCTAAAACACGGATTTTAATGAATTGTTCCAATTCAAGCAATCTAACCATCACCCACAGGCATTCAGGCAGTTATATCATATAAGCAAATAACCTCATGGCAAGCATGCTATCATGGCAACACTTATACTCATGCAAGATGCTAAAGCATAAAAGCTTACCTAGTACTCCGAGCCAAAACAACAACTAGTTAGTAATCAAATGCATGATCCTAGTTCATGTTAAGATGGCTAATGCAACACATGCAAAAATGCAACTAGAAATAGGCTCGGCTATTCTAAGATGGCATATGAAATGCAACTTGATAATCATGTATTCAAATCGGAATTGAAATACAATGCAGTTAGTATGATGCGCCGAGCCCGGTGCATACTATACAAATGAATGAATGCAAATATGCGGAGCATAAGTATGCTAATTGAAACATGCCCTAAACTAACCATCAAAAGTAGGTAAGTAAAAGGGAGAAAGACGTGGGGTTGGAAGATATTCACACACTCACGCACACTTATTACAAAATCCGCCCTCTCGACGGAGGGTCCGAATGAATAATACAAATTGACTAATTAACTAACTAACTAGCTAATTAATTATTACACAATACTTAACTAATTAGACAAATTAATTAAGCTAGTAAAGCGGTAAAGAGGCCTCGAAAAGAGGGACAAATGCATGCATGCTCGGCTCCGCTCGAAAATCTATCACCATACTCATGCTGCCTCTGTTTACACTGCTCTGCACCTCTGAAAACTGCACAAGTCTCAAGGATGCTTCTGAATCACCTTCTGGGTGCTGTGAGAGGCCATCGGCCAAGGGAATGGTGCCATCGACCAATGATAAGGCTCTCGGCCAAATGTTTGTTGCCGATCAGCACTGAACATGTTCGGTCGACCATACCTTCCTGCAAAATGCTGTTTTACTGCAGTAGAGGACAAACAAAGCATGGCAATGCATTTTGAAGACAATGTGTGCACAACCACCCTCCCTATCATGTCATGAGCTCAAGGGAGTATGGTTCTCGACCCTTGGACTACCAATCACGCATTTCAATGCATGATGGTCAAAGAGGCCAAGTGTGCAATTCAATATGGAATGAAATGCACAAAACACATAACGAGCCCCAACCTCTATCATGATTGATCAACAGGCAAGGGAATGCACACTCAATGCAATGCAACCTAAGCATGCATGTTGAGTCAATATAACATGAACATGACAAACGTAATGCAATGTAGCCTAGTATGCAAGCAAACTAATGCAACATGAGCATGCAAACAACAATGCTATACAGGGCACTTAGCATATAACAATATGCAAAGACAAGCATACAAACAAGCATGTAACTCGACAAGCGTGCAAATATGCAAGGCAGGTGACAACATTCAAGCATGTAGCAGCATGTGAGGTAAACATGTAACAACATGTTAAGCAATTTAAAAAAAGATAATGCATGCCAAATGCATTACAACTTAATCGTGCAACAACATGTCATGAACCAAGTATACAACGATGCGCAATTAAACTAGCATGCTACAACATGCAATTTTACCAAATATGCAACAAGCACGTGACAACATGCAAGGCAAGCATGCAACAACATGCGGGGATGGTCTTAAACCGAAATGGACAGCTCTCAAATAGGTCCAAATCAGTGGCCAAAATGCTATGGAAATGAGGACAAATGCACATACAAACATGCATTCCAATTGGCCTAAAACTTAAGAATAAAAGGACAACTTTTAAGAACACTTAAAAGGAATGAAAAGCATGCAAATGTGACAACATTACATGCTCTGAAATGATGCTAGGAGTGATGCCAAGTCACATAAACAAGTCAAGCATGGTATGCCTGAAGCTTAAAGCCTAAGACTAGCCAAGGGACTTGAACCAGAGCTACACAAAACAAAGGGCATATGGCAAGAATAACCCAAAATAGTCCTAAATCATGGCAGAGTGAGCCTAAGACATGCAATGACTAAAGCCAAAACAAGCTAAAACAAAGGGGCAAAACATGAGGCATACAAGGCCACAAAAGAGAGGTTACACTACACCCAATACAACCCAACATGGTATGATTTAAACAACCAAAATTAGATTTATGGCATGTTAAAACAAACTCAAAAAACCCACTTAGATGGCATCTAAATGACCAAAGCATAGGGGCATGCACAATGACCCGATTATGGAGCATAAGACACCAACTCTTCAAGACATTGAAAGGATGACAAATGCAAGCATACAAGCATGAAATATAGACTGAAATAACATGACAAATGATTCCAAATCACTGAAATGGCCCAAGTAAAGAATGCTAGTGACTTAAGCACCCAAAGCTAACAAGCTAGATTGTATGGTAGCTATACAAAACAATGCAAGCATGACCAAAACAATGAAGAACAGAGCTCAAGAATGTTAAAACAAGGCTAGAAGCTTCATGAAGTTAAGCCAAAATCATGCTAAAATAGCATGTCACCAAATGATGCATGTTATGCCAAATCATGGGATTACAAGACAAGTAGATGAAGCATGCATGATATGTCTAAACCAACTCAAAACAGAGGTATAAAATGACAAAGTAACACTAAATACCTACTGAAATGGTGCTAAAACAAACTAAGCATACATGTTACCATACTAAGCCCTTAACACAAGCATATGAGACACAAGGAGAGGGGGGGTGTCCCTCTTCTATTCAAGACCTCAAAACCACTTCTCCACCACTGAAAATCCTCTGGATTTCAGTGGTGGGAAGGTCAAAATGAGATGGTTCCAAAGCACAAAAGGAAATGCACAAAACAAGGCCAAACAAGGCCTAAGAGGGGGTAGACAACCCCCAACCAAAAAGTGACCATAAACAATAATCTTAAGCATACAAAATCAGAACTTTTTATAGTTTATAGCTAAGCTCAAAAAAATATGCAAGATAGGCTAAAAGCTCATGCAAGAAAGGGGTATCTAAAGTAGTTTGCTCACCTTTGAAGAACACCTTCAAGAACACCAACTCCAGCAACTTCCTTGGATCAAAACCAGCTCAAAAACTCTAGAATAAACTCTTCTAGTGCCTCAGCAACCAAGGATGGTGTAGCACTAGGTGCTTTAGTGCAAAAATGTAAACAAAACACACTTTTGGTCAAAAACACACACACAAATCTAGAGAGAGAGATATAGAGAGAGCTATATCTAACTTGTATATCAGATTTTCAGAACCCTTGAGAAGGGAGGAGGGCCTCCCCTTTTATAGAAATCCACTCTTACAAAGCTTCTTGGAGAAGCTAAACAAGGCTGAAATCCCTCCATACACGTGTATGGAGGGGGGGAATTGTGCGTGCCAGTTGTGCCAACTGGCACAAAATATCTGCCAAAAGCAGACGAAAAGGGGTCGGCCAGAAAATATGGCCGATCGACCAACACAATGGCCGGCCGACCAAAAAAAGTGCCGATCGGCCAATACATTTGGCCGATGGCAAGAAAACAGGGCCGGTGGCCTCAAGCCTTGGCCGGTGGGTTGAGGGGATGGCCAACAAGCCACCATCTTCCCTTAGAAGCAAAAATAAAAGTGTTTGGTCCACAACCAAGCACAAAACAGTCAAGTCGAGAGATCCTAAGGCAAGGCGCGCAGCCAAGACCTCCGAGAACTCAAAACGAACACGAGCATGGATGATCACCGAGTGTTCAAATGGTGACGTTCAAGTCTTGAGGATGGTAAAAAATGGGGTGTCTACAACATCCTATCAATGCACCACTTGCTCTCACAAATTTGTATAATCTAGAGTGAGATGTTCGTGATGGTCTTCAAGTAGATTGGCAAATGTTTTGCATTTTTGCCAACCCAATGGCTCGTTTTTGCCTCTCTTTTTTTTTCCTCACATTTTCTTCTCTAACTCTCTAATTGTGCGTCCTATCAACGAGCCACTTGCTCTTACAAGTTTTTCTAATCTAAGGTGAGGTGCCCGTGATGGTCTCCGGACAATTTGGTGGCTGTTTTAAATATTTTCCCTAAATTTGAAAGGAAATAAAGATACTTACCTAATAAATGGTGATGGAACAAACTAAAAACAAACAAAGAGGGAACAAACAAAACAATCTATTCACATTAATGTGTTTGGAAGGAGAAAGATTGGGTGTACACCTAACATTATTTGATGTTTTATCTTATAAAAGAAACCTAATAAGAAAAATAAATCCAGGTTTCCAAATTTAGTGTTCTTGGCTGCTCAAAAAAAAAAAAATAGTGTTCTCGAGGGAAAGTTTTCCATTCCAAAACACAGGTACCAAAATGTGGATTCCTAGAAAAACTTCTATTTTATTTGGTGGAAATACCAGAATTTTGTTTTCTTAAGAAATGGAAATGTTTAGTGTTGGTTTCCCAAGAAATGGAAATGTTTAGGACACTTTGATGGAAAGATACTCACATTTTATTCCTTGAACCTTGCATACAAGACCGATTAAATTCAAGATCACATTATAGATGTTTGCAAATTTACATGATGCCATTAGTCTTTGTGTTATGAAACTGAGAATTCATCAATACGTGTTATGAAACTGAAATTTGTAATCAGTAATTTATGACATCAAACAGCATACTTGGTATTTGTTTCTGTATATGGAAACAACTTCTGCATAAGCCAAAAGCTTGTGTTGCGCAACTAAATATGGCTCTATCAATGCATGTTCACATCTTCCAGGGGCAAATATTCAATTGGCATCTATAGAGGCAAAATTATTTAGTTAATATATAGATGTTTGGAAACAAGACAATTACCTGATGACAAATAAGGACATTACTTACAAAGGACAGTACTTACACAACTTGCTCATTCAATGACAAACAATGACTAAATATAACCAAAGTACAAAACAAAATATGAATAACAAAGGGAAAACATGTTTTCATATTTACATAGTCCAAAACTAAAGGGAGAACAAAACAACATTTATGAAAGTCCCATGCAAAGAGGGGGGAAAAAAGACAATTTAGTAGTATTCACTCCTACCCAAAAGTCTGAACACCAATCTTGTAACGATGATATTGATCCACTGCAATGTCTCCATTACTTCCATCACAAATTTTTCCTATTAGAGCAAGAAGGTTAAAGGGCATAAAGTTTAACAAACAAGCTAACCAATGCCACATTTATGCATACAACACTCGGAGGTCATTGTAATGGAACAAATGGCGTATGTACGGGTCTATAGGAAAGCATACCTGCAGTATACGAAAAAGAATCCCAAAAACTAAGACCTCTACCACCCTCATTCTAGGCCCCTTCAACCTAAATTAACAAGAAGAAAGATATGAAGTTCAAAGATCTTGAGGTTCGCATAATCTATAGGCTTTATAAGTTAGCTAACTGAAAAGCTATGTAATGTATTAAGCAACTTTCCTCATAATTTTTTTCTTTCTTTCTAGTGTTTTTTTTTTTTTTTGATAAGTAACCTGTCTCAAAATTATATTGTTGAAATTGAATGATACAATGCTAGTCATAGTGTCCCTTCATCATGGATATGTGGTTTAGTGGTTCTTAGTTACCTGTCAAATATGCTTTTCACTGATTAATCTCAACTTATAAGACCTCAGTAAAGAACATCATTTTTTCCCTAGCTCATGCAATAATAAATAGATATGAAAATAGAATAAAGAGAACTCAAGTTAATTCATTATATTCCAACATGATATTCTTTTTAATACAACATCTCTAGTTATTGATTACAATTGGGCTCTAAACCAACCCAACCATGCATAAAATGTAAGACTAATTGTATTTCTAGCCATTGACTTTCCTCTCCAATTTATATAAATAACATTGTTTTCAACTTATAACGGAATATTGTACTGAAGATATTCGCTATTTTTGCAATCCTGAATTTTTCTGCATTACTTCATACTAAAATATCCTAATCCATAGGTTTGGCTCAAACCCTCTAGCCTTAGGATCCAACGATAGAAAGACAATCTCAGCACACCTCATACATCAACTTAGACATTAATCACCATGAACATAAACAAAACAAGTATCTGGTGTCTTGTACCTATATAGCTAAGCCTTTTTGGTCTTTTCACAAGAGTGAAAATCTTATTTGGCAATTCTTAAGAAAAAAGCATACAACTTCACTCATTCTCATCTAGCTCATTGAAAAATTTATTAGTTTGTGATTAAAGATATACCTACTCTGCTAGTAAAGAAGATGAAAGATGGAGAAGAGAACAAATCAAATTGAAAACCACCCAAACAATAAAACAGAGTAAAGGGGCACAAACAACTTAAGATGCCCCGACACAACAACACCCATATTTACTAGTTCAAGGCTTAAGGTTCAGCAGCTAAACATTTGATTTAAATCATCACCAATATACAGAAATAGCCACAATCAAAGGACAATGAACAACAACCCTGAAATGGAAGCAAAAGGAGCATATACGAGAGATTTATCTTGTTTACCATTAGCATTGCAATCATGTCTTTTGGAAACATCTCAATATGAAAGTCAAAACCTAAACTACAAATAAAAGGAAAAGCGAAAAAATAAAACCGAAAACAAACAAAATAGCCAACACCATTTTAGTTTAGGAAACGTTCCTACTTCAGACAACAAGAAGCAAAAGAAGAAGAAAAAAATAACACACATAAATCTTATGAACTTAGCTCAGAATATGGTTCCAAGAATTTGAATCTTTACCTGATTTCCCAATAACCAAATGCTTAAAATCAGGATCATGCTGTCTACACTCACAACATGCATGTGTGTATGCAATCTATGTGTATGCTCATGCAAGTGTGCAAGCCCGTGTGCATGTGTGAGAGAGATTTGTGGACCGGAGAGAATCTGATTTCTTCAAGCAAATAGCAACTAATGAATAGTCAAGAAGATAGCAACTAACTTTCAGTATACCTCAAAGTTGATTGTATTTACCGCGGAGAATAAATGCCTACATCTGCCCCAAACTATAATTCATTTTTCTATATATATCCCCCGACTAATAAATAAGTTATAGGAGTAATGTTAAATGATGTGGCTCTTTATGGCTGTCTCATTTCATAACAAAACATTGATCATTGTGAGCCACAAAAAACAGAAATGTGACTGCCAAATTTCATGTCTGAATAGTACCATTTTTTAAAAGAAAAATACCATACACATACAAATCACTTCCTTGATTTTTTTACAATCTCACCTATATTTATTAATATAGGGCCCTTACATTTTTATGTTTAAAAATAAGAAAATATAATTAAAAAAATAAATCCATACATGTAAATAACATCAGAAATTCCACTGCCACCTCGGTGTTACCATTTTTCCAAAGAAAATATTATACAAAAACAAATTTCTTACTTGATTTATTTTCTAGATACGAAGTTAGCACCACTACAATTTTTATGTTTATTTATAAGAAATCCAATAAAAATCACGATTACTCTTTTTCAATAAATAAATAAGGAAACAATCCCAACAATAACATGACTAGAGTAGATATCAACCCATTAACATGCCTCCACCAAAAGAAAAAAAAAAAAGTATTCACTAATTTCTATATCCGATCACATCAAATTTTCATATGATTCATAATCTGGTATCGATTGCCCAAAACCTGTAAAACTGATACAACAATTACAAACCCCCAACAAAATTCTATGATACTTGTGGCATATTCAACATCACAGTTCAATATTCAACACAAAACTTAATACATACATATATATATAAGAGACTGTGAAAGCTAACAAAAAACACTTTTCAATCCAAAAAATCAGAAAAAGGGGAAACAGAGGAACACTCTAAATGAACACGAAATTAAACCCTAAATGAACAATCAAAAAAAGGGGAGACAAAGGATGGGAGAGAGAGAGAGAGAGAGATAGACAGAGAGAGACTGTGAGCGAGAGAGAGACACACACAAACAGACCGAGAGCGAGAGAGAGTGAGAAAGAGAGAACTTGTGATCTGCGGCTGTAGCGGTGGTGATTTTCGGCTGTGAGTGGCCGTGCCGACGCCCTCCGTACGGTGGGCTGCGGTGAAGTGATTTCACGTAAGGTTTGGTGATGAGACAGTCTGGGTGTGGAGAGAGTTTGAATATCATTTCGTCTAACAGAGGAAACACGGGCATTGTTTCCCTCCCAAAACTTTTATCATTTTTAGCAACTAAATCAATTTTTTGTCGGCAAATGAAATATATATGCTGACAATTCTATTTTGTAGCTGAAGAGAAATTAATGGCGACTAAAATTTTTGTCGCCCAAAGTATTTTTGGCGACGAAAAATAATTTTGGTCGGTAAAAGAGGTGCAAAGTCCAATAAGGGGGAGATGAACTAGTTACTGTTTGGAACAGTTACGGTTTGGAATTTTTAAAAATAATTTTTGGAGTTTTCAATTTGTATTTTCATATTTTTAGTAATTTTTAAAAATATTTTAATCAATTTTTTTAACTTTTTAAATCCATTTAATCTTGATATATTAAAAAGTATAAAATTTATACAAAAATCTTTAAAAAAATTATTGAATACAATAAAATACGAAAATATATTAAAATTTATTTTTTTAAATATTCTTTGTATTTGTTGAATTTTTTTAAAAAAAGTTTCACTGATATTATATTTTTTAAGCATATTTAGATAAAGTGTATCTAAAAAAAATATTTATAAAATTCACTAAAAAAGAAATATATATATATATATATATATAAAATCAATTTGCAGTACCGGCAAAGTAATACTTCTCAATAATTTAAGAGGTCTATTTATATGTTTGTATAATTTAAGGAATCAAAATAATATTTTTTTTTTATATAGTTTAAAAGATCTATATGTAAATACTTACTTAAAAAAAAAAAAAAAAACAAAGTCAAAGATTATTGCATATATATATATATATATATATATATATGGGGTACTTATGTGTAGATCATAATAAGTAGACTTACTATTTAATAGGTCTTATGAAAAAAATTTGTCTTAAAAAAAGTCACTAATTGTAAGTTTTAGAGACAATTTATAAAAATCATAACAAAAAAAAGTCACTAATTGTCAATTTTTAGCAACATATATAAAAAATTGTCACAAAAAAATTATTTTTAGCAACAATTTTAACAAGACTTATTTTCAATAGGACTTAATGGGAATTAAGTCCAACTATTATGACATATTAGTAGTTTACAGACATATATATATATGTATATATATATATGTATGTATAAAACTTACCGTAAACAAATCTGCATAAATATGACCCACTATTCTCTAGTATTCAGCCACGCTTGGAAGTGTTGATTTCAGTGGAAAAGTTAAAAAAAGTATTAGAAAGTTTAAAAAATTTATGTGTTTGGTTATGTGTTTGGTTTTTTGTGTGCGTATCATTACTGTTATTTTTTTGCACATCACATTTTAGTAAAAAAGTTACTAAAAAAATCATTTCCTAAATGGGCCTTATATAAGCATGACTCTTCTAAAGGTTTAATCCTAAGGAGGGATCATAAGTTCAATTCTCCCTAAAGGAAGTTCAATTAGGAGAAAAACACAAGAATGGGGAGATGAACTCTTATAAATGTCAATCAACCTAATAAAATTATCTTACGATAGAAACTCCTATATAAAAGAAAACAAGTGAAACAAAATAAATAATAAATTATACTAACCTTTTTGAGGTTAAAATAAAATTAAAAAAAAATCTACAAATTTAACATAATTATATTGAGGGCTTTTTTTAATAAGTTAAACCAAATGAAATTAATGCAAAAATTAGAGTGGATAAGAAGGAATCTTTAACTTTTTTTTTATATGAGTTGAAATTCTTTTAAGTTTTTGACTTTTTGAATGACTTTGACAATTACTAAAATAGCACGTTGTCAAGCAAATTCTAACTTCTAAGTATATTTTTTAAAACAATTTATTTATTTTTAAATAAATAAATATAATAAGAATAAAATCAACTATTTAAACTATTGGAATAAGATTTGTGATGAGCTCTGTGGGCTCAATTGCACGTTCAATCCACATGAAAATGGATTCCACAAAAGCTTGTTTCATGTGAATATAATTGATTTTTTTAATAGGAAATATAAAAATAAAAATAAAAAGTTTGTTTAACCTTTATCCCATAAATTATTATTATTATTATTATTATTATTATTATTACCCTTAAGTTATCACTTTCATTTATTTATTTATTAGAATTTTTTATGTCAACTTATGTGGTACAATTGAAGACAACTATCAAAATTAATAACTTTTAAAGCTTAATTTTATGAATAAAAAAGTCCTTGTAAAATTTGAACAATACTTAAATGATAGTAGGGAAAGGGGGAGGACTATAGGACTTGGTAAAATTCAAATCTAAGGATTCATAATTCCCAGTTAATGAGGATGAGGTAAATTACATTTCACTTTAATTTTCGTAATTTCAATTAGAACTATTTAAACCTCATACTTTCAATTTTAGTGCAATGTGATCAGTTCATTATGCGTTATTAACATTTTTGAAAGGGAAAAATATCACACAAGGGTGCAATTTGGGCAGGTTCAACCCAACCAACCTGAACCTAGCCAAATTTTTTTAGGGTTTTGACAATATATTTTTAAATTTGGTACGGGTTTGGAAAAAATTTAGAAGCCTGAATTAAATTTGGGTGAGCTTGGACAAAGACGTCAAACAATCCGAGCAACCCGAAACTCAAATTATACATATATAGATATATAAAAATATTAAATATACATATAAATTATTAGTCATTACATTATATTAAAGTAATTTGGATTATTAAATCATATTGAATATATATTTTATATACAAATAACATAAAATCTTAATTTTATTTATTTTCACTCATAAATTGTCAGGACTACTATAGCTGTATCTTTCTTACATTATATAATTTATTTGTTTTGATGGTATTAATGATTTTCTATAAATAAATAAAAATGTAAATAGAGTTGCTGGTTTGTTACAATTTGGGTTGGAAATAAAACAGAGACGGATCCAGGATTATGACTTTGGAGGGGCCAAAGTACGTTTAACCTATAACCCATAAAATTTGAAGTTCAATATCAATTCCTACTAACATGAAAAAAAATCAATAATGTTACGTGTACGAGCACGAAATAATTCTTCTCGTATGATCCTATTGATCAGGTTTGCGCTCCTCCAAACGTCATCGCTTTACTTCCTGAAAACACAAACTTGAGCTAGCCGGCAGGTGTGTGCCGGAAACCCCTTCGATGCCTAAGTCAGCAACTAGACGATAGACAATAAGCTCAGTGTATTTGAGAATCAAAGTTGTGTTACCTCTACATAGGTTATGTTGTGAGCTTTTATAGTTTTTGCTTGACACAATCCTAGTAGAACTTTTATTCCTCCACGTAGAGTCCTCCTAGGAATCTCACTCGTGAAAGATAATGTTTATCCTTCAACCCCTCTCACTGCTTAAACCAAGTGAGATGGTTTTGCTTCGATTGGATGAGAGTATGACCGAGCTAACACTAGCACTTTCATACTTAATCCAGCGCCTTCACATGCAACTCATAGCTCGGCTCTTGTTCACTTGTACCTCGGTTTTATCTGTTGAGACCGAGCTAATTACAGCAAGCTTTGACCGTGCTAACCAGAGTAAGGTCCACCATAAGAAGCCATAATACCTCGGCTCCGAATACCATGACCGAGCTAATTATCACCACTCCGACCGTGGTGACTCTAATCAAACTTGGACAGAGCTAACACTAAGGTCCATTTGCTAAGCCCTTTTCACCACGGCCCATAGAACGGCCTATTACTACGCTGGGCTTAGCTCGGCCCTAATGCTTATAAAAACTTCCTCTCATTACAATAAAATATTGAACTATATATTCCTTGTCAATATAGTTGAGTACAAAAAGATGATCATACAATTGAGAATAATTTTTTTGCCCATATTCACTTACAAAAAGTAGTAACTATTTCTACATGCATTTATTTACTAAAATTAGGCATCTTCAATTGAGCTCGGCGCTCTTTCATAATATCAAAAGCATGAATGATAGAGTCTACATCAAACCCTCGAGCAATGTCTTTTTCAATGTACGTAATCAAGTAACTAGCCAGAAAACCATCTTCCATCCTATTGCACAATTTAGACTTAATGAGTTTCATAGCTGAAAATGCACGTTCTGATGTAGCAGTTGAAATAGGTAAAGTCAACATAAGGCAGATCAATCTATCAATAAGAGGATAACTTGTTGACTTTCTTTTTTTTTTGCCAACATTTGACACAACTCAAAAATGGTTGACAGCTTCTAAAACTCAGGAAGTACAGAAATATCAAGCTTATAGTTTTCAACTGATACTTCAAATGCAATTGTTCTTGCTTGGTGAAATCTATGGGATAAAATTTATTTGCAAGATTGCAAATATCCTTAATTTTGAATGATCTATAACCATCTCTAGGATCCAAAGCTGAGCTAAGAACAAGTAATTCCATTACATCTTCCTTAAAACTATTGTTTAATTCTTGTAACTAAGAATCAACAATAACCATAAAAATATCAACATGAAAACGATGTTTCATGGTGAGAGGGAGATTAATGATATGGACTTTGTGCCAGACAGATTTGGGCCGGACAGAGTTGTGCCGGACAGATTTGGGCCGGGCAGAGTTGTGCCGGACAGATTTGGACCGGACAGAGTTGTGCCGGACAGATTTGGGCCGGACAGAGTTGTGCCGGACAGATTTGGGCCGGGCAGAGTTTGGACTGAGTGTGTGCCACCCCGGACCGAACAGAAACTGCTCGGCCAGGAAGTGACCGGTCGGACCAGGATGCTCGGTCCGAGGATGGTCGAAGCCAGACAGACCGAGTGACCGGCGCCCGGAAAGGCGTGGTCAGCCGAGGTAGTTGATTGACCGGCAGGAAGGCCAACCAAAGGAGGTACCCGGGCTCGGCTTTGCCGGGATGCCGCCTAGCCCGGTCCTCCATGTGTTTGTCCGGTTAGGCGCATGGGTATGAAGCATGGCATGGCCGTGGTAGAGCAGCTCGGCTGCCGAGCTCCAGCTGTGAAGTCAGGCAGTTGAGATTAGGTGATGTTCAGCAAGGTCTATGCTGACAGATGGGATAGCAGAGCCACGTGTCAGGAGATGACTGGGAGTGGGTAAGGGGCTCAGAAGGTATATAGGCATGTCTGCGCCCCCCATACGGGACAGACGAACATCTCTGTAAGGGATTCTTACACTCAAACACTCTCTCCCTTCTCTCTATCCATCCTAAGGTGTGTGCTAACTTGATCGTCGGAGGGTTTTTCCGGCCACACACCGCCGGGTAGCTCACCGTTACTTGCTCGCAGGTGATCGGACATCGACGGAGCTCGGAAGAAAGGAGTACGGGCTTGCCGGAATATTTGCTCCCCGTACAATTGGCGCCGTCTGTGGGAAGCTTGACAGATAAAACCTTGTCTTCCAGGCTCATCTGATCGCCGTCCATGGTGAACAAAGACGAGATTCCGTTGTCCGCCATCGATGGAGCTACCCCGGAGTTCACCCGACGGAGAGAAGGACATCCTGTCATCCTTCCAATGGCGAACTTGGATACGTTCACTGGAGGACAGTCAGGAGACGCGCGGGATAAGCGCGGAAGAAGTTATGGTCGTTCACGGAGTCTAGACGGTCACCGGCGGAGGAGAGACTCACACGCCAGACGTCTGGAAAATAAGTTGAGGGACCAAGACGCTGTCATCCGGCGAATGGCGGCGGAGATGGAGGATCTGAAGCGGCATGTCAAAGGGAAAGGTGAAGCTAGAGTGGGTGACCACAGTGAGCGCACCCCATCCCGCCGTTCAGGCGGTCAGAGTCAGCGACGCATTCCATCCATTTCTATTACCAGAAGTTACCAGGTTGGTGATTCCGACGTGCATGCAGAGAAGTCTAGCGCGCAAGACAGCACCTACCGGCCCTCACGTCCGGTGACGACTTCGAGGTACTCTTACTCCGCTCATTCAGAGGATTTGCGGGCGGTCTTAAAGGAGCGAGTTCGTCGGCGCGAAGCTCAGAGGATACCGGCGTTCCAGCGGCTATCCTACGGGGTTCACGCCAGCGAGGAGGTCGGAATGCCTCCACCCCGCCAAGCAGCGCCACTCCTAGTGGATTCAGATTTGGCCAGGTTGAGTGCCACCCCTTTCTCCCTGGAAATAGAAACTACACCGCTTCCGGCAGGCTTCCACCAACCAAAGTTCGCGCTTTACGACGGGAAAACCGATCCTTACCTGCATGTGAGCCACTTCCGACAGGTTATGGCCGGACATAGGCGAAATGACGGACTTATGTGCCTGATCTTCCCGTCAAGTTTAGGCGGGCTGGGCTTGAAGTGGTTCGAGAGGTTGCCGGAAGGGAGCATACAACGATGGCATCAGTTGGCCGAAGCGTTTGTGACGCGCTTCAAAACCAACACAAAAACACCAAAGGAAGTCGATCATTTACTTAGTGTCAAGATGGAACCAAGCGACACACTGAAGGCATACAACTCGAGGTATTGGGAAACCTTCAACGAGATCTTGGATTGCCCGGTCAACCTTGCGATCACGCTCCCGCTCGGACATAGGCTGAGGGATTCGCTTACAATGAACCAGCAGACATCCATGTGGCACCTAATGCAGCGCATCAATGAGCACATCCGAGTAGAGGATGATGCGGCGACGTCCACCGCGGAGACAACCTCGATGGCAACGAGCAAGTGGGCGACTGGGTTTTAAGGTAGGTCATGGGTAACGCACTAGTGCCGGGTGAAGGCAAGCTAGGGGCAAACTAGGAGGAGCCTTACAAGATAACCGGGCAAGGGGGCATACAACTTAGAAGATTTGGATGGCAAAGGCATACCCCGGCCATGGAATGCGGCCTTATGTAATTTTTTGAGGGACTTGTTTCCCCTACACTTCTGAATGCAAATACTCTTTTTATCAATGTAATAGAAGTGAATTACTTTTGCTGAAGAGCTTTGTTGTGTCCGAAATAATAATGGATAAGGGGCCTACTCTTCTGTTCCAGCCGAGATGTTTTACTCCGGCTGAAGAGTTGATGATTTGCTCAACTGTGAGGTTCCAGCCGAGATGATTTACTCCGGTTGAAGAGTTGATGATTTGTTCAACTGCGAGGTTCCAGCCGAGATGTTTTACTCCGGCTGAAGAGTTGATGATTTGCTCAACTGCGAGGTTCCAGCCGAGATGATTTACTCCGGCTGACGGGTTGATGATTTGCTCAACTGCGAGGTTCCAGCCGAGATGTTTTACTCCGGCTGAAGAGTTGATGATTTGCTCAACTGCGAGGTTCCAGCCGAGATGATTTACTCCGGCTGACGGGTTGATGATTTGCTCAACTGCGAGGTTCCAGCCGAGATGATTTACTCCGGCTGAAGAGTTGATGATTTGTTCAACTGCGAGGTTCCAGCCGAGATGATTTACTCCGGCTGAAGAGTTGATGATTTGCTCAACTGCGAGGTTCCAGCCGAGATGTTTTACTCCGGCTGGTGAGTTGATGATTTGCTCGACTCCGAGGGTCCAGTCGAGCTGTTCTTGTCCGCCAGGAAAGAAGTCGCGGAGCGGACCTTGCTCCCCCTCTTTGGAGTTCCTTGGCCGAGCTGATCTTGTCCGCCAAGAAAGAAGTGGCGGAGCGGACCTTGCTCGCCTTCTTTGGAGTTCCTTGGCCGAGCTGATCTTGTCCGCCAAGAAAGAAGTGGCGGAGCGGACCTTGCTCCCCTTCTTTGGAGTTCCTTGGCCGAGCTGATCTTGTCCGCCAAGAAGGAAGTCGCGGAGCGGACCTTGCTCCCCTTCTTTGGAGTTCCTTGGCCGAGCTGATCTTGTCCGCCAAGAAGCAAGTCGCAGAGCGGACCTTGCTCGCTGACCTTGGAAGTTCCTTGCCGAGCTATTGTTGCTCGCCAAGAAGGAAGTC
Organism: Camellia sinensis; assembly: GCF_055761805.1. Lineage (NCBI taxonomy): Eukaryota > Viridiplantae > Streptophyta > Magnoliopsida > Ericales > Theaceae > Camellia > Camellia sinensis. The sequence continues at coordinate 218,939,280 of NC_138961.1, forward strand.
GCGGAGCGGACCTTACTCGCCTTCCTCGGAGTTCCTTGACCGAGCTGATGTTGCTCGCCAAGAAGCAAGTCGCGGAGCGGACCTTGCTCGCCGACCTTGGAAGTTCTTTGCCGAGCTGTTGTTGCTCGCCGAGAAGCAAGTCGCGGAGCGGACCTTGCTCGCTGACCTTGGAAGTTCCTTGACCGAGCTGATGTTGCTCGCCAAGAAGGAAGTCGTGGAGCGGACCTTGCTCGCTTTCTTAGTACGGTCACCATCTTGCATATTGAGGACCGATGAAGTATTACCCCGATCAGGATAGGTAATCCCAGTCACGCTTCAGCGGACGGAATTAAGGGGCAATTGAGAGGGAGATTAATGATATGGACTTTGTGCCAGACAGATTTGGGCCGGACAGAGTTGTGCCGGACAGATTTGGGCCGGGCAGAGTTGTGCCGGACAGATTTGGACCGGACAGAGTTGTGCCGGACAGATTTGGGCCGGACAGAGTTGTGCCGGACAGATTTGGGCCGGGCAGAGTTTGGACTGAGTGTGTGCCACCCCGGACCGAACAGAAACTGCTCGGCCAGGAAGTGACCGGTCGGACCAGGATGCTCAGTCCGAGGATGGTCGAAGCCAGACAGACCGAGTGACCGGCGCCCGGAAAGGCGTGGTCAGCCGAGGTAGTTGATTGACCGGCAGGAAGGCCGACCAAAGGAGGTACCCGGGCTCGGCTTTGCCGGGATGCCGCCTAGCCCGGTCCTCCATGTGTTTGTCCGGTTAGGCGCATGGGTATGAAGCATGGCATGGCCGTGGTAAAGCAGCTCGGCTGCCGAGCTCCAGCTGTGAAGTCAGGCAGTTGAGATTAGGTGATGTTCAGCAAGGTCTATGCTGACAGATGGGATAGCAGAGCCACGTGTCAGGAGATGACTGGGAGTGGGTAAGGGGCTCAGAAGGTATATAGGCATGTCTGCGCCCCCCATACGGGACAGACGAACATCTCTGTAAGGGATTCTTACACTCAAACACTCTCTCCCTTCTCTCTATCCATCCTAAGGTGTGTGCTAACTTGATCGTCGGAGGGTTTTTCCGGCCACACACCGCCGGGTAGCTCACCGTTACTTGCTCGGAGGTGATCGGACATCGACGGAGCTCGGAAGAAAGGAGTACGGGCTTGCCGGAATATTTGCTCCCCGTACACATGGTAAGCTAATCTCTTTCAGAACGAGACCGACCTCGGCCTCCTTTATAAAGACAACTCATTCCAAATAGTCTAAAAAATTGGGGGGGGCTACTATATATAATTTTGAAATTTTTTATTAAAAAATTTGGGGGTGCGAACCCCAATAATTTTAAATTATTTTAAAATTTCTGGTATAATATATGATATTTTTCAAATTTTTGAGGTGCGGCCGCCCCCCAGCCCCCCCTAGATCCATCCTTGAAACAAAATACATATATAATTAATAACAATTCGCGACTAAATATTTTAGTCGCTAATTACATTTTTAATCCCTCCAAAATTTGAAATCTCCCTCCAAATATTTTAATTTTTTGGCAACTAAAATATTCTTTTGTCGTTGAAAATATACTTTTGGCGACCAAACTTTTGGTCGCCAAAGATAAAAAAATATTTTTTTTTTCTTTTCATTTGGCTACTAAACAATTTTAGTAGCTAAAACTAATTATACGGCTACTGAAATATTCTTTTGTGGCTGAAAATATACTTTTGGCGACCAAACTTTTGGTTGCTGAAGATAAAAAATAATTTTTTTCTTTTCATTCAGCTACTAAACAATTTTAGTAGCTAAAACTAACTATAAGGCTATTAAAATATTCTTTTGTCGTTGAAAATATGCTTAGGAAGATAAAATATTCTGTTGTCATTGAAAATAAAACTAACTACCAAAGATAAAAAATAATTTTTTTCTTTTCATTTGGCTACTAAACAATTTTAGTAGCCAAAACTAGCTATACGGCTACTAAAAAAATTTTTTAGTCGCCAATTGTAATATTTTTAGCGACGAAATTTTTTTTTAGTCGCCAATAATCACTATTCCACAACTTTTGGCGACTAAATTTTTTTAGTCGCCAAAAGTACATTTTGTTGTAGTTTGTACTCTTTGTATCTGATTTTTTGGCATTGTGATGTTTTAATTTGCTTAAATGTTAGATGAATAGATTTTATCTCTGCTTTGTTTTGATAATAATGGATAAAAAAAAATTTATTACAATGTATAGATTATAATGCAAGCTTGTTCTATATTCATTTCCTTTCTTGTTGCTTTTGACCTGAATTGAAGCCCTAGAAACGGTCGATTTTGATGCAGTTTGGTGTGTTTGGTTGATTTCAATTTTGCTTTTCTTGTTGCTTTTATGTGATTTAATTGCATTAATTTCAAAAATAAGTGATAGTGTAGACGCTTGCCTGGTTATTTGCTGCTTTATTGACTTATGTTACAAACAAAACTGCTAATTAATCAGGGTAAAATTTTACTTTCAATGAGAGTAATATTTTACTTCTAAACAGAGTGAAATTTTACTTTCACAGTAAAATTTACTGTTTTATTACAATATTTGTGCATTTTTCCTACTTTTTTTTTTCTTTGGCCTCATGAATATTCTTTCTTTATATGTTAGAAATGGAAAGTTTTATGATTTTGTTGATTTTTAAATTTGAGTAAATCTAATAATATTTTGATTTCTATTAATAGTGTTGATTGCAAATTATTATATGTTATATCATGTGTCAAATCATGAGAGATGAGCCTATTACAAAGTTTATGAAAGATGATGAAATTAACAATTCCTAAGCATCAATAGTGCATTAATTTTTGAATGATTCTTCAAAAGCATAGGGTGAGGAACAGTTTAACCTCAAAAGAAAAATAGCCAAGTAATAAGGCCTCAAGGATGACAATGTGGACAACTTTTGAGAACTACTTTTTTGTATTTGATATGAATGATGAATGTAATTTTGCTTTTTTGTAAATGAAAGAATGCTAAAAGACTAATTGTAAGTGAAAGAATGCTAAAAGAGTAACAATGATACATGTTATACTTGTTATGGATTAGGATGGAACATTATTATAGAACATTGTTATGGATAGAATACAATGATATAATTTATATTTTGTGTCTCTTGATAATATATGTAGCTGTGGTGTTATATTATTTTTGCACAAAGATTGCGTTATGAACAGCAGGGACTTTGTGTATTGTTGTAAATTTTGGTGCAGGTTAGAAATGTTTTCCTATAGGACTCACATACTTTAAAGTAAGAGAGTAAAATTTTACTTTTAATTCAAAAAACAAATCAGAAATTGTATAGACAAACATTCAACAACATAGTAAAATTTTACTTTCAATTTAGAGAAAATTTTACTTTGAAATACAATAAAATTTTACTCTGAAATAAAGTAAAATTTTACTTTCATGTTAAGAAAATTAATGTTTTACTATCTTTTATACTAGAATTTCACTTCTATTAAACAAACTCTAACATAGTAAAATTTTACTTTCAATTCAAAGTAAATTTTACACTGAAATGCAGTAAAAAAAAAATTTGATGGGAGTAAAATTTTACTTTCATGTTAAGAAAAGTAATATTTACTATTTTTAAGACTAGAATTTTACTCAAAGTCTTCATATTAACAAACTCTATTATAAGTTCCTTTACATGAAACCAATCCAACCACATGAAAAAATATATATAAAATGTCAAATTCAACCACAAAGCAAATCATAAATTTGGATAGACAACAATTCAACAATATAGTAAAAATGTCTTTTATTGAACACACAATAGTGACCCGGCACTTGTCATTCTTTACATACACAAACTCAAATTCTATCTCAATGGCATATTTACATAACGTAGTCCAGAAATCATTTGCATCTCCAAAACATTTTTGACCTACATGAGTAATTCTATTCACCCATCCAGAAGACAACAAAAATCCTTTCTTCATGGTGACAAAACATAGAAAGTAAATCCATTTCATCATCAGTAATATTGGATCTACTTGCATAACAATATAAGAGTTGAAACCATTTTTCAAATCTTTAATCAATTTACAATCAATCAAAGTAAAATTTTACTGTTATTCTATCAAATAAAGACAGAGCACATACCAGAATAAAATTTTACTCTCATTTTATCAAACAAAACAGACCACATAGAATCAGAGTAAAATTTTACTCTCAAACAAAAAGCAGAGCACATAAAATCAGAGTAAAATTTTACTCCTAGACAAAAACAAAGCACACAATACCAGAATAAAATTTTACTCTCTTTTCTATAAAACAAAAATAACTAATCAACAACAAAAAAAACAAAACAAAACAAACAAACAAACAAACAAACAAAAAAACTAATTAACAAATTTGAACAATAATCAAACACGTGATATAGCGACCTTGATTTTTTGTAAGTCTTTATTTATTTATTTATTTATTTATTTATTATTATTATCATTATGATCTTACTTTATTTTTGACTTTATTAACTGTGTGGTTATATGATAATTTAATGTGTTATTTAATTATGTCTAATTAATCCAAATATTTATATATTTATATTTGTTATATATAAAAAAAAAAAGATGTTTTATATAATTATAAAATAAATATCAAATTTATATATATTGTATTTAGGTATGATAGTAAATTAGGTTATAGTAAATTCGGTTATGTTGGATTTGGGGGGTTTATTTATTGCTTTCTTTAGTCATTCTTTATATATGTTGTATTGATAGGAAATTAGGTTACAAAACAAAGAGTGCTTTGTGAGAAAGAGAGGCGGCACAGAGAGAGTGAGAGAAGAGAGAGACGGGAAAGAGAGGTAAGGAAGAGAAGAAGAAAATAAAAAAAGGTTAGGGTTTTGTTTTGGTGGCTCCATTAGGTCTTTAAATATTTCTTTGATCTTCAAAAATAATTATGAGTACAAAACTCACTTCCCCTAATTTATGTTTAATTCGTTATTTTTATTTATTTAATGTTAGTTTGATTTCGTATTTACATGAAGATGATGGATTGATTTTAATTATTTTGGTTAATTGTGTATGCAAGGTTTAGGATTTTTTATGTATTTATTTTATGGTTATAATCACACTCATGATTATATGAAATTGAAATAAACTTAGAGTCCATAAATATTGGTTAGATGATGGATTGATTCGTATTTTTATTTGTTTATTTTTATTTATTTGATATTGGTTTGATTTTGTATTTGCATGTAGATGATGGACTGATTTCATTATTTGGTTAGATGTGTATTGTGGGGACATAATTTTTGAATGACAACACGTGGCCAAGGTGACACCAAAGTGTCAGCCAGGGTGTCACGTGTCCTGGTCATGATGCCGAGATGATCTCGGCTAGGCCGAGGTTATCAGTGAGGATACCGGAATCTAGGATAAGCGGATAAGGAACAAGAGTCCTAGAATGGAAGAAAACTTCAGTTTGGGTAAAGATAAGACTCTTAGAGAGTTTATCCTAATCCTACTGGAAGTCCAAGATTAACAGTAATCCTAAGTCCATTGAAGGTAGACTTCTATTGAGACTAGGTTTGTGTTGGCTATAAAAGAGAGGCACCCTCATAGGTCTAAGGTATGTCTTTTATGCTTTGTCTAATGAGTTAAGCACAATTGGTTATCTTTGAGAGATATTTTACTAACTTGATCGTTGGAGTGTCCCGGGTGGACGAACCACCGCCGAAATCTCTTCTTTCTATTGCAGGTCGTTCGGGCTTAATCTATTATGCCGGTACTCTCCAGCTAAGTACTAATTTGGCAATGTGGTCGGAAATTGACACACACATGTATGTAAGGTTTAAGATGTTTATATGTATTTATTTTATGATTGTAATCACACTCATGAGTATATGAAATTAAAATAAAATTGGAACTCATAGATAAATTCCTTATACTCCATCATGACTCCATGGATTGTTGTTTTATTTGAGTGATGGTGAGAAAGAATGTATAAGAAAAAAAAAGTAAAGATTATGAGATTTATTTAAATGCCTTAGACTTGGCATTGTTATGTTTGTTCTCATGAATAGATGAGAGAGTGTGTGTATATATATTGTTGCCTCATTCTTATGAGTAGACGAGTGCTTTGATTTACACGCGTACGTATATGCTAACCATCCAGGGAGTATGGGTCAAACTCAGGACGATATTCCCGCGCAAGTTTGGCTTCGGAGCGATGTTAGGTATATGGGAAGCACATGGGATATATGTGTAGGCCGGAAGTGAAGGGCCGAAATGGTAAAGTTAATGTACAAAAAATTTAATTATGAATTTATTGGTATAGTGTAAATTGTATTGATTTGTATATCTTGAAAAATAGTAAACGACCTCGATAAATTATGAAATTTGAGTAGAGGCATGTATACGTGATTCTAGACAACTTTTGTGTTTTAACTTTTTATTAAAAAGATTGATTAAAACTTGTAATCAGATGATCTTGGTTACAAGAGTTTTTATTCATTTTAATAGTGCAGACTTTAGATGTTGTTTTAACCCACGAAACGAGCTCATTTTTATTAATTTCGCGCAAAATGAAATAAAACATTATTATACACACTTTTCGTGTTTCGAACTTTTCCGAAAAAAATCATCTTAGGGCAGTTTTTATTTGTTTTCCGCTTCAGATTTTTCAGTTGAATTCCGTCTAGGTTCTTATATCAAGTTTTTTTCTGAACCTGTTCAGTTTCTACTAAATTTGTTCGCGTTGCCTTTTAGAAAATTTGATTTTGTACAAATTTTGTTCTTTGAGTTTTGGTCAATTCAAATTATTTAAATATGAAATGGTGCATTTTTATACTTCTTTAGCAAGTTACTTATGATTAAATTATACTAATTTTATTTTTTGCAGGATGGTGGGTTTTAGTAACTTTTTATGCAGGGTTGACCCACCATATTCTTATTTCTATTTTGTTTATTTTATACTCAATTTATATTTTGTTGTGTACGGGTAAGAAACTAAATGTCATCGTACCTCGGGAAGCTACCTATTCATCTCGGTGTGGATAGAACTACTTGTTTTGTCTCATACCAAGAATTAAGTGTATTTTTGTTTGTACCTGGTGGGCACGGGGGTGTTAAATTTTGTATTCATACCAGTATACCTGTATACTGACCCGTTTTGTCTCTTGGCAACTCGGGTGCGTTCTGTTTGAGCGCAGCCGAATTTCCTTTGCAGGATTAGTTGGAACTATGGTGGTGAAGAGAAATAATTATAGTTGTTGGACATGTCGTTTGGACTTCTTTTACTTTCTTAAGCTTAAGGTTGATATTAGATTATATATTTATTATTATTTTTATGACCGTAGTATTTTGATAATTTGGCATGGTTTGTAACTTTACATTATTTAAGTTATTTTGACTATTAATTGTTACTTTAATGTTGGAGGTATTGGTTAGTTATGAAATTATGGTGGATGGTTTGGTTAGCGTTTTGTTAGTTTTTTTTTTTCTTTTGTTTTTATCCCTTGTAATCTTTTGAAGATGAAAATTTACTTAAACCTTATGGAGACGAAAATGTTTAGTTTTTTTGTTCAACAATGATTTAGACCACCAAAAAATACATCACTAATAGCACTAATGCATTGGGAATGGTAAAAAAAATTTAAAAAAAAAAAAAAACAAGGCATAGAAAGTGGGCGGGGCCCGCTGCCACATCATTAGTACTCCTTTTTTAGTGCTCCCAAGCATTTTTCTTTTTTGTTTCACCCCTAGGATTTGAATGATGGAATATTGATTGGGGTTTAATCCTAATTTAATATTTAATTGTCCAAATTTTAGGACGTGGCACGTGATCGAAGCAAAATCTCTAAAATTGGATCAACACTCTCAGTCTCGATAAACTCTCAAAATCTTATACGGATTTGAAATATAAAGCTCTTGTTGATATAGATTTCAAGATAGCCGGAGAATACGTGATCGAAGCAAATTTCGTGAGATCGTCGGCAGTGAATCGTCTATTGTTGACCGACGACAAGATTGTCGGCGGTGAGATTTTCAAATTTCGAGATCGAGTTTTTGCGAGATCTTCACTGATTAAATTTTGAAATATATGAGATTGTGTATATATGAAAGTGCAATATTGTCTATAAGAAAAAAAATTATGGTATGTTTATTGTGAGCTACTCTCCTCTTTCTCATGACCTATTGAAGCTAAATTAATTAAGTTGTTTATTATCCTCGAAAAAAGCCCAGGAAGAGGATTTCACCAAAAATCTCATGAATCATCCGTCCAATAATACAGTGTTATTGGATCAGAAGTTCAATGGGCCCATCTAATTATTGCGACCTTACATTTTGCTTATTGCGTTATTTTGATATTTATACTTTTGATTAATTTAATTTTAATATTTATTTGTACATGTTATATTAATTTGATTCAATTGATAATATTATTTATGTTTTTTATGAAAAATAATCAATGAATTGGTTAACTCATTGAATTTAGTAAATTTATAATTTTGTTTTTAAAAATATAACACATACCATTTATATGTGTATTTTTCATTAAAAAAATGTTAACAATCATAATTAATTAGACTAAATTGAGACAAAAAAAAGTTATTTTGGAAATTGGATTTTTTTTTTTTTGTTGTTATTTTTGTACTTTTTACAAAAAGATTTTCAAAAAAGTTAAAAAATAAAAATAAAAAAATAGTTAACTTCTTGTAGTGATTTTTTTGATTAAAATTATAACTTCCCAAATAAGTCAAAATTATAAATTTAAAATTAAAATCAAATGAATTAAAATTTTAAGAACTAAAATTATACAAGAATCAAAATATAGACATGACAATAATGCAATCCATCTGACTTAACAGTACTCTAAAATCAACATTGTGAATTGTCTTTTAATTATTTTTCAAAAAATTGCTGGGAAGAAAGAATAATGAAGGGAAATCAAATTGTATGCATTGGCAGACTCAAAACTTGACTTAAAAAGCATATTATCTACCAAAGCAACATCTCAAATGCCTTTTAATCAAAGAATATTGTACCAAAAAAGAAAAAGAAAAAGGATACTCCTCTATACAAATAGCGTAGAGATGAGACAACCTCCAAAGCGCACACAATTGTGGCAATGCTTCATTCGAAACATGAGCGATCAAACAAAACTCCTTTTACACAACAAACAATTGTTTTTCATTCAACGAAATTACAATTTTGCCATTGCCGAAAAACAAAAATTATTTTTACATTCCCCCACACTATGAAACCCATAAAAAAACTCAAATTGATGATAAATACCCGGATTCATTGTGTATCTCTCTCTTTTGTATGATTTAGAGATTATGAAAATGAAGACGAGGACGATGATGATGTATGATTGCGACAGAACTGAAAGCTATTCTCATCCATTCTGTCCACAACAAAGTGCCCAAGCATGTCCTTTGCCTTGACCAAATTCTCTTTACACAAAAACTCATCACTACATACTCTATCCACCTCCCTATCAAAATCATGCACAAAAACATGAGTCTTTCCATTCCCACCTTTCTTGCTCCTCGCCAAAACCCCGGCGGTGAATATCGCGGCCATCCGCCCCGGGGCCTCGGGCCAGTATCCTCTCGGCCCATCTACCAATATCACATCCCACTCCACCTCATACAATTGGTTCGGCAGATCATTCAGGCCCAGCTTACAGTCCGAAAACAAGAGGTTCTGAACAGGCCGACACTCGTTTCGGACTTGCTCTCTAGCAGAAGCTAGAAGTTCCTTGGTTTCGCTTATTTTGGTTGAGTACTGGACGTCGTAGGCTTCTATTTCGGGGTGGATTTCTTCCATGTATGCGGCGTAGTAGCGGTTTTCGTCGATGAAGACGGTGCGGCCGTGGTGGTTGAGGGCTTTCCAGAGGAGGGTTTCGTGGGTCAGGCCGAAGACGAGGAAGTTGCAGGGGGAGGAGCATTGGTGGAGGACGTCGGAGATGGGTTTGATGTCGGAGTAGGTCATACGTTCGGTGTTGTTGGAGATTGAGGTGGTGGCGTAGTGGAGGAGGGCTTTGACGACGGTTTTCGAGATGCGAGGAGGGTGGTTGGTGGTGGTGGTGGTTGTGGTGGTGGTGGTGGCGGTGACAACGGAGGTGGCGGCGGCGGTGACAGTGGTGGCGATGGAGTCGCGGGTGTAGATGAGGGTGAGGAGGAAAGCGACTGTGAAGAATGAAATGAGGGCGACGAGCCAGAGGCGGTTGGAGCTTCCTTGTTTTTGGATGTAGGGGTGGAGGAGGATGAGCCTTGTGTTGCTGTTGATGTTGTTGTTCTTCATTTTGGAGAGAGAGAGAGGGGTGTTGGATTGGTGGAGGAGGACTTCCCTGAGACGGTTGAGAGAGAGAGAGAGAGAGGGGGGGGTTGATTTTAAAGACACAATGATCTAAACCAAACTGGTGTTACTAGATTAGAGTTAGAGTAATAGGTAATTGCCAAATACTCCATGAAGGTGACATAACATTGGCCACAAATAAATGAATATATGATTTTCAAAACTCACCTATATTGGATTAGAATCTGAATTCTCTTTCTTAATTTCTCTTAATTTTGTCCTAATGTACTCATAAATAAATAAAATCTTAGTATATTATCTATTATTATCAACTATTCAATAATGTTTTAAAATTTTTGTGTCACGAAATTGATTCAATGACTAATGATTGAGGACGAAAAATTTTAAAAACAAAATATCATTCCTCAATAGAGTAATAGACAAGTGATAAATTATTTAGTGATGGTTTCTATTATCTATAGTCAAAATTATTTTTTTATAATTAATTCTATGTACATAGAACTGATATGCCAACTAAACAAAACTTAAAAAGTTTGTAAGTTTTTTTTTTTTTTTTCTTTCTTATTTTTTGACTCTCTTTTGTCACCTACTATTAGAAAATTATATAATTCACGAGTATAAGTGTGTAAAAAAAATATTTTCATAAGTCGATTAAATGTGTGATAAATCGCATTTAAAATGTGATGAATTTTTTTTTTAGTTGAAAGATTTTATCACTTGAATTAATTTATGTGTGTTTGTGTTCATAGGATTCATATGATTCGGCATTCAAATACATTTGTGAACAATCATGTAATGTTTTTTTTTTTTTTTGAACACAACAATCATGTAATGTGATATGATATACTCTGATCTGAACTTGTGTTATTAGTGGGGCCTAGTTTAGTTTTGTTTTTTTTATAATGTGGTTTGGTTTGGACGCAGATTACTAAAGGGGGTGGTTGGACTAAAGCTGGTGGAAGGAGGGAAGGTATTTGGTAAGGGATCGTAGCGACCCAATAACTAATTACAAGCCCAAAGTCGCTTTTCCTTCGACGTTTCACCTTTTGTTTCCTACGTTAACCACTCTTTTATTATTTATTTATTCAATTCAATTCAATTAAAATTTGAAGATATGTACGTCTGAATAGATAAATTTATTCTTCAATAGATCTTATAAAAATTAATAACATTTTTCATCAAATATAAAAACGTCATTAATTATTAATTTCATTAACAAGTTGAAAATTGTCACAAAAAATGTTGCTAAGTATAAGTTTTAGCAACAGTTTAAAAAAAAATAATCACAAAAACGTTACTAATTTTCAACTTTCAACAATAGTTTATAAAATTTGTCACAGAAAATTATCGCTAATTGTAAGTTTTAACGACAATTTATAAAAATTGTGTGTGTCGATTTCCGACCACACAATCAAAGGGGGAACTCATCTAGACAGCACCAGCAGAATAGATTAAGTCTAAACAACCTGTCACAGAAAAATAAGAATCCGACGGTGGTTCGTCCATCTAGGAGCACTCCGACGCTCAAGTCAGTAATCAAATATCTTTCAAAGATAGCCAATAGTGCTTAACTTAAAAAGCATACCTTAGACCCATAGGGGTGCCTCACTTTTATAGTGGTCAGTGTCTAACTTCTCCTAGAAGTCTTACTTCAAGGGACTCTATTCTTTACAATGATAACATCTATCACAACTCACACTATTTAGATTAAGATGAACTTTCTCAAGAGTCTCATCTCTATCCAAATAGGTAGTTTGATGTCATCTAGGACTCTAATCCTCTATCCAAATATCTCAGATTCTGGTATTATTACACCATATCTCGGCATCATGGTCCGCCCACGTGGTACGTCGGCTAACAACCTCAGCCATGTGAACTACCCAAAAATATGCCCTCACAACTGCCCCCTAGGTTCTATCACCTCGGCAAACTGAGGTGATGGAACCTATACATGTACTCCTCCGACCAAGATCGTGACTTGTCGACGCCAAGAAATAAGGACTCATATTTCCACTCGTCAAGAATCAAGAATCAAGAACCATCATGTTCTATCTCATCCAGGTCCAACATCTCAACAGAGATCACATTACTAGCAGAGATCATGACTTGCTAGTTCAAGAACATCAAGCTCCTAGTATCATCTCATCAAAAACCAAAAATAAACAAGTTCTGCCTCCATCCAATTTCAACATCTCAACCGAGATCAATATCTCAACCAAAATCGCACTTCTCAATCAAGATCATCATCAGATTGGAGCATACCAATCACGTCCCCATTGTGTCACGTCAATTCTGCCTCCCTCCGCTTGATGTCAACACGGGCACGTCGGGAATTGAAATCATAACTTTTTGCCATCTTTTTCCAATTCTAGCAAAACCTTTTCATTTTCTCATTTCGTGTCTACTTGTGCCTTTAGACTCTCTTTCTCTTGGCCTCTGCAAACCATCATCGCTGTTCTTGATGCATTCATTCCTATTACAACTCTGGTCACCACTTTTGGCGTGCACTCAGCAGTTGTGTTCCAATCATAACGTTGTTTGACTCCGGCGAATCCTTTTTCGGCATTTACTTCCTCAACTTCACTTTGTAAGCCCTTGATTTCTTTTATTTTAACTTCAGTTCTCCACTATTTTCAAATATATTCCTTCTGTGGATTGTTACACATCACACACGGTGTCTATATCTGCATCTACATTGCCATCTTGTATTCATATTCAAATCACATTGTTCTGCATTCATTCGTTTGCTTTGACTCATATTTTGTCCTTCATGTTCTTGAGCCCATCTTCACATTTTTTCTGTATTTGACACATATCTTCTAGCACACTGTCATCGAATTCTATCAATTTTGTTCATTCCCTGAATCTATCAATGCTCTATTTTTCTTGTGTTCTTGAGTCTTTGATCACTGTTTCATGTTTTTTAAACCTGTTTCTTCTGTCTATTCTTGCTTGTTAGTAGATTACTGCCTCTGAATCCTGTACATTTGCATAGACGTAGGTTTGGGATTTGCTAGAATCCACACTTAGGAAAACTAAAACAAATTTTGCCCCCAAACCTTCCTCAGAACCCTAAAACTGATAACCCAGCAATCCTTAGGGTTTCGCCGAGGTCTTTAACCCATATAGTCCAACTTTCCTTGCCCAATTCACCCTAGCCAAGGTCATGGAGATGTTCAAATGGAGGGTAAACTTCTCCAATAAACTTGAATACTTCCATCGAGAATTCTTCATTCCAGCCGACATTCATCTAAGGTTGGTTAGGGAGGAGGATTCCATGATGCCTGGAGAGACATATATGCCCTTCCCTGTAGTATCTATCATTTGAGGGTGGAGTCAGATTCCATCTTGATATCTTGTTTTGCTTTGGGCCGAGGTGCCTTCTTTTGTATCTGAACAAGTTGTCTTTTTGAATACAAGTCCTCTTTTTTACTAAATGTTCAATGCTTATCTCTTTCTTGTATGATTCCATACTTAGAATATTTTTATACTTCTCCCAAGTATACTTTAACTGTGTAATCACTTCGAGTTAGAACACATCTGACATGTACCACCTCGGATTCACTTCATCTCGGGTACACCCTTAGTTGGCCACCTCGGACCAACTTACCTCGGAGTTCACCTTTTACTGTTATCTCGGCCAACGGGCATTTTATAAAAAATCTTTAAACAACATTCAGCAAGTATTATTTCCTTACTTGTACTTACTGCCTTCCAATATTTCCAGGTTTGACGAACTAGTTGGTGAACTCGGGTAACCAACAACTTGATTATCCCCTCATCTGGATATCTCGGCTGACTCCAACTTTTAAAAATTTCAACAACTGTTAAGCCTATTCCTTATTCTTGCTTCCTACCCCCTAATGTGAACCCAAGTGTCACTTATTGTTAAAACCTATCACCTACTTCACCCACTTAAACCTACTCCACTAAACCTAACCCACTACACCACTACCACCTCACCTACTCCACTAAACCTAACTCACTACACCACTACCACCTCCACTTCACCTACTCCTTACCTACTACACACTCACCCTCTTCTATATATAGGAATCATGGATCATTGTAATAAATATAACATTAATATCAATCATCAATACATATTTCATTCTCTCTATTTTTTCATACATCAAATTTTACATGGTATCAGAGCGAGGTTAAGAACCTAGTAATTTCGTTTCACCGGCGGGCGGCAATCTCGCCATGGCCGCCTGCCGGACAAACCCAAATTTCCCAACAATGGGTTTCACACACACAGGATTCATAGCTCCTTTTTCCACCCAGCAGACAGCTTTGCAATTGGACCCTCTGTCCACCATGGGTGATAGCAACACACCAAACAGCTTGCAGCTGGTCACGCTACCCCCCCCTATGGAGCATGGTGGGAGGCCAAACCACAGAGCAAGGAGATTGTTCGAAATTCAAAGGGAACATTCCACATTGCTGTAAGAAGGATCCAACAGTTGTGGACTTGTTGCCAGGAACTCCTTACAACCAGCAGATCGCAAATTGCTGCAAGGGGGGAGTAATTAACTCATGGGTGCAAGATCCATCCAATGCTGCGAGCTCATTCCAGATTAGTGTTGGTGGAGCTGGAACTACTAACAAAACAGTGAGAGTGCCCAAGACCTTGACCTTGAAAGCACTAGGGCCAGGTTATACTTGTGGTCCGGCAAAAGTTGGCAAACCCACCAAATTTGTTACCCAAGATGGAAGGAGAGTCACACAAGCTATGATGACTTGGAATGTTACGTGCACATATTCGCAATTTCTGGCTCAGAAAACTCCTACTTGCTGTGTTTCACTCTCATCCTTCTACAACAACACAATTGTACCCTGCCCGACATGCACCTGTGGCTGTCAAAACAACAATACTCAGCCGCCTCAAGCACCGCCTACGGCGTCGAGAGAATTTCGTATTTTCATCAATTGTTGTTTGCAGAGAGCTCCATCCAAGAGATGGACCATACCTGTGGCTACCTACCATATTCGGCAGAGCAGCAGCAGACAAGATAGGCTATATCTCCTGAGAAAACAATTTTCAAGAAGAAACAATTTTCATCCTCATCATCATGTAACCATCTCTCTATCTCTTAAGGAGAATAAAGAAGAAAAGAGAAAACAAAACAGGAACCACACACTGTTTTGCACACGCACTCTTGTTCCCCACTCATATTTTTTTATATTTCTTTTACTCCTTTTTGACAAGGACACGAACCACACACTGTTTTGCACACCCATCATCTTCTTTTTCCCTTAGTGGTAGGACCCACCAACACCTTTGAATCTCTCCTTTTATTTTTTTTTATTTTTTATTACTTTAACCTTCCGAAATTTTTCTTCACCTTTATCTCACACTTCATTTTATTTATTATTATTATTCTTATTTTCAAAAAAAAAAAAAAAAAAAAAAAAAAAAAAAACATCATCATCTCTCCTCCGTTTGATTTCAAACTCCATTATTTTTATTTATTTTCTCCAAACCACTTTCTTTATTTCCCCCATCTTTCATTTTTGATTTCAAATATATTTTTATTATTTCTTTCTTTATTTTTCTTTCACATTATTTTTAATTTTTTTTTCCAATTCCATTCATACCATATAGCTTTGCACACCAAACCATATTTTATTCATCTCAGGGATCCACCCCGATCACCATTTTACACACAAACAAAAAAAAAAAAAAAAAACACCAACAGCTTTGTTTTCTTTTCTACGGCCGGCCACCAACCGACCTCACTTCTTCGCCTATTCCGCCGGTCTTTTCTTCTTGCCTCCGTCCTGGGCGGCCCTTGACGGTGTTGTCTCCGTGCTTCCTAATCCACCGAGCACATTCACACCCCCCTGCTCCTCCGCTGCAGCATATGGTGGACCTCCAAATCGGAACATCACGGTGGCCTTCCGCTTCAGTTCCTTGTTTTCTGCCTTTAGCACACTTATCTCTGCTCGCGCATCCTTATACATGCGCTGGAGCAGAGCCAATTGGTCGTTTAAATGTTGCACCTCATTTGTCCTACTCTGCAGCCGGTGCGACAAGTTTGTGACTGCCGTCATCGTCTCCACACAGGACTTCAAAGTATACTGATTGGCTTCAATGTCAGTTTGCACTACCATTTTTTGCTCCACAGACTGCATAGGAAAGTTCAACGGAGCAAACCCTGGGGCGCTTGGTTGAGGTTCACTGGCCCCCACACCAGTTATCTCTCTCGTTGACTCGTTAAGGTCTGGAAAGAGAGTGAGCAGACCACGGGAAGACGAAGCCATTTTCTAGACAACAGAGTGTTACAGAATGTCTCTCTCAGAAATCTCTCTCAGAAAACAGAGACAACAGAGTGTTACAGAGTATCTCTCTCAGAAATCTCTCTCAGAAAACAGAGTGTTACAGAGTATCTCTCTCAGAAATCTCTCTCAGAAAACGAAGAGTTTTTTAGAGTTTTTCTAGCAGGTTTTTGTCTCTGCTTCCAAGCCTCAGCCTCCGCTTCGGTTTATAAAGACCATGACAAAGAGGCCGACACGCGTTCTGTCGATCACGTGCATCGCCGCGTGTCTGGCGCACCTTTTGATGGCATGCCTTTTTATGGATTGGGCACGCCTTTTGATGGCACGCCTTTTGAAAGATTGGGCACACCTTTTGAGGGTGCGACTTTATAAGAGTCCGACAAGACTCTGTAAACTGTCCCGACATTGATTCCGGTTAGCTCCTTTATGGGTCCGACAAGACTCTGTAAACTGTCCCGACATTGATTCCGGTTAGTTTCTACAAGGGTCCAGCAAGACTCCGTAAACTGTCACAACAACTGTCACAACATTGTCTGCTACAACGGTCCGACATGACCCCATAAACTGTCTTCTACATCGGTCTGACACCGCCATCCAGTGTCCTCTACACCGTTATGACACCACCATATAGTGTCCTCTACAACGTTATGACACCCCCATACAGTGTCCTCTACAACGTTATGACACCACCATCCAGTGTCTTCACCAATGGTCTGACACGACCATACAGTGTCACCTATCCTCTTTTATTTTTATGTATTTTCTTGTTTTGTAACTCTCTCCAAACTCAAGTTGGCTAGTTCCTATCCCCCTTGAGTTTGCGGGGGGCTGTTAAAACCTATCACCTACTTCACCCACTTAAACCTACTCCACTAAACCTAACCCACTACACCACTACCACCTCACCTACTCCACTAAACCTAACCCACTACACCACTACCACCTCCACTTCACCTACTCCTTACCTACTACACACTCACCCTCTTCTATATATAGGAATCATGAATCATTGTAATAAATATAACATTAATATCAATCATCAATACATATTTCATTCTCTCTATTTTTTCATACATCAAATTTTACACTTATGTTCACGTTAAGCATACATCTTCAATTTCGCCGAAGTCTGATTCAAACAAAGACCAGCCGAGGTGTTCAACCTTGGTTTCTCTAAAGCAAACTTAGTTCCATTCTGAGTTTAACTGTGCCAACATGGCAAGTCTAGGTGAATTCAACTTAGTTCAACTCTATTATATGCAAGTATAATTCAACTGTCATATAAAAAGTCTAAGTTACTTGTCATGTTTCATTCAGAAATATCGTCAACTTAGTTCAACTCTATTATATGCAAGTATAATTCAACTTTATCATATAATAAGTCTAAGTTACTCGTCATGTTTCATTCAGAAATATTGCCAACTTAGTTCAACTCTATTATATGCAAGTATAATTCAACTCTGTCATATAATAAGTCTAAGTTACTCGTCATGTTTCATTCAGAAACATCGCCAACTTAGTTCAACTCGACATGGCAAGTCTAGGTGAATTCAACTTAGTTCAACTCTATTATATGTAAGTATAATTCAACTGCCATATAAAAAGTCTAAGTTACTTGTCATGTTTCATTCAGAAATATCGTCAACTTAGTTCAACTCTATTATATGCAAGTATAATTCAACTATGTCATATAATAAGTCTAAGTTACTCGTTATGTTTCATTCAGAAACATCGCCAACTTAGTTCAACTCTATTATATGCAAGTATAATTCAACTCTATCATATAATAAGTCTAAGTTTCTCGTCATGTTTCATTCAGAAACATCGCCAACTTAGTTCAACTCTATTATATGCAAGTATAATTCAACTCTATCATATAATAAGTCTAAGTTTCTCATCATGTTTCATTCAAAAACATTGCCAACTTAGTTCAACTCTATTATATGTAAGTATAATTCAACTCTGCCATATAATAAGTCTAAGTCATTCGTCATGTTTCATTCAGAAACATCTCCAACTTAGTTAAACTCTATTATATGCAAGTATAATTCAACTCTGCCATATAATAAATCTAAGTTTCTCGTCATGTTTCATTCAGAAACATCGCCAACTTAGTTCAACTCTATTATATGCAAGTATAATTCAACTCTGCCATATAATAAGTCTAAGTTTCTCGTTATGTTTCATTCAGAAACATCGCCAACTTAGTTCAATTCTATTATATGCAAGTATAATTCAACTCTGCGATATAATAAGTGTCATGACCCGAACTCGCCCCTATGGGCTTAGGACATAACCGGCCAGTAATCAAGGGATTACCTATGGCCTCAAACCAGACCAGACATAACTCATCAGAGTGAAGGTGCTAAACGGAAGCAAATTTTAAAACTTTGTCCATTGAGCTGTGCTTACATGGCACATCATGACAAACCATACATATACATGTTAATAACTCACATCAGAAAAGGTACTAACACAAAGCTCTATATATACAAGATCATTCAAGTCTAAGTCAGGCAATCAAAACTATATATACAACATAAACCAAAGTCCTCGCCAACATGACAAAATAACATAAGATAACAAAAAGGTGAAGACGAGTCTCGTGCGTGAGACGTAAGGCCGACTCTTCAAAACCTTGGTTGTTCCACACAAACTTCACTGAGGCTGGGTTTGGACCTCCCTTGGCTCACCTACAGACACATGAATGAGCGTGGGCGAAAGCCCAGTGAATAATATCAAGTAAAGAAGTTACACAAACGGTATTTAGAACAACGTGCGTCAAACAGCCTTGGGCCCAATTCGTATTCTATCTAGCATATATGTATAAATACAGGTTAAGTGACTACGGTTTCAAACACATCATACAGCCTCAGGCCCAATCTATTCGTGTCAAACTGGCCTTTGGCCCATTCATACTTTCATGTCAAACTGGTCTTTGGCCCAATTATTCTTTCATGTCAAACTGGCTTTTGGCCCAATCATTCGTTTATTCAGATCATAATGGCCTCTGGCCCATTCATTCTGTCATTCAGATCATACTGGCCTCTGGCCCATTCACTCTATCATTCAGATCATACTGGCCTCTAGCCCATTCATTCTGTCATTCAGATCGTACTGGCCTCTGGCTCATTCATTCATTCATTCATTCATGTCCAACTGGCCTCTGGCCCATTCATTTGGCATAGCAAACATTTGTTTACCATTCAGATAAACAGACTTATGAGACTTACTTAGAAGTAAGCAATAGGACAAATAACATACTTCAGATATCTTTATTAAGATATTACTCACAGTGATCGGCTGGGTGATTTTCCCTAGAGCTTGACCCTACACATTACATGAACACAACGGGTCACAAACAATCCAATCCATTCTTAATTCACACATTCCTCTTTAGGCTTCATTCTTATCCTTTTAATTCATTTACAATGCTCAATGCATGTCTAAGAGTACTTAGAAGTGAAAGAGAACGGAAAATAAAACACAGAACGCATATTCAAAATTTCAGAAACAGGGGTCCCCGCTCGAGCGTAAACTTCCCCGCTCGAGCGGACGCAAGAAGTCTGCAAAAGTACTGGTTATGTCAAATTTACGCTCGAGCGTGAACTGGACGCTCGAGCGGAAGGCCATTTTATAGCTCCCCGCTTGAGCGGACGCCATGCCTGCAAAATATGCTGGGAGCACGTATTTCACGCTCGAGCAGTAGTTTTCCCGCTCCAGCGGACACCGTGAATTCTGGGTTTTCCATAATTTGTTCTTGAGTTCGAATTTGATATTCAAAGGCTCTAAACACATGATTTTTGCTCAAACTTCACATATATATATATATATATTAATATGATTCAACACCAAATTTATTACATTATGGAGCTCAATTTCACAAATTAATCACATGCATGACCCAATTTACACCAAACTCCTTTCCAACATAATAATTTCATGCATTCAAAGCTCCTACTCTCACGAATTGTACATGCATGTGATATACAACCTTCATTCTCAACTTAGATGATGAAGAGATTGTCAAAAGTATGAGCTTTAGCTAAAATCTCGCATAGATTTATACATTTTGTGCTCAACACATGCAATTTCAAAGTAATTACTTACATGCATGCATCTATTGGCTTCCAATTCCACAAAACCAACTTAATCTCATCATAATCAATTCAATTCATGTTCTTGATCATTACTCAACATTG
This sequence comes from Camellia sinensis, assembly GCF_055761805.1. Taxonomy (NCBI): domain Eukaryota; kingdom Viridiplantae; phylum Streptophyta; class Magnoliopsida; order Ericales; family Theaceae; genus Camellia; species Camellia sinensis. The sequence continues at coordinate 218,960,047 of NC_138961.1, forward strand.
AGTTCACAAAATTACAATTTAAAATCCATGAATTACTTACCTAGAGGCTTTAATCTTCTCAAATTCTAGTTGCATCTTGAGTTCAACCTTCCAATTTCCCAAACTTGAGCCCAAACACACAATTCTCTTCTTTCTCCCTCTCTAGCCGGCCCTCTCTCTTTTCTTATCAGCCAAATTGAATAAAAGAAAATATTGAACATGTAATGGCCCTTATATAGCCCCTCTAACTCACATTATTTTAATATAAAATAATTGAGCACTTAATTCATTAATTTAATTTATTTAATCTGATCCTAATTAATTCTCAATTAAATTTCACCGTAGGCTCTAAAAATTACGCTAATCACAATGGCGTAATCAATTTCAGGTTTTGTGGCCGATAAGGTCTTCAATTTAATTTCCAAAACAGATAATCAAACAGATATTCCTACGGTGAACAGATAGAAATTCAAAACCACATATATTCATATAAATGACACACCAAATCATATCGAACACATAATCACATTCATAATAAGGACTAATTAGCATAATACGGAATAGGGCTATCACAATAAGTCTAAGTTACTCGTCATGTTTCATTCAGAAACATCGCCAACTTAGTTCAACTCTATTATATGCAAGTATAATTCAACTCTGTCATATAATAAGTCTAAGTTATTCTTCATGTTTTATTCAGAAACATCGTCAACTTAGTTCAACTCTATTATATGCAAGTATAATTCAACTCTGTCATATAATAAGTCTAAGTTACTCGTCATGTTTCATTCAGAAATATGGCCAATTTAGTTCAACTCTATTATATGCAAGTATAATTCAACTCTGCCATATAATAAGTCTAAGTTATTCATCATGTTTCATTCGGAAACATTGTCATAGGACTGGTCAATCCTATCGCACAAATTTCAAATTCACAAAAATCAAACTAGCACTTTATTATTACTTCAGTCGATATGCCCCATTGCCGATAACCGAGATGATTCTATTTGGGCCAAGTTTGGCCTCCTTATGATCCTTCTTATTGTCGACAACCTTTCTCAAGATGAGGTCCCTAACCTTGAACTCTCTTGGGCTGACCTTCTTGTTATAACCCCTAAGAAGTTGTTGCTGGTATGCCCCCAGCCGAATTGATGTTCTCTCGTATGTTGCAGGTGAATTTCAACAACATTTTCACGCTTTTTTACATAGGCTTCAGCTTCCTTTTGCATGTAAGGCCAAAAGAATCCCTGCAATATTACTCTATGGGATCTGCCCCCTGCATGGCTTCAACATACTCCTTTGTGGAACTTATATAAAAAGTCTTTAACCTGGTCGACTTCAGTCTGAACTTGTGTGCTTCATTTTTATCTTCAAGGATCTGAGATCTGCTTACTTAGGCTGAGCTCTTCTCTTCTCGGACTTAATCAGCTAAACCGAGATCTTGTCTTCTGGAATCTTGGATCTGCTCACTCAGGCTGAGCTCTTCTCTTCTCGGACCTAATCATCTAGGCTGAGATCGTGTCTTCTGGAATCTTGGATCTGCTCACTCAGGCTGAGCTCTCATCTTCTCAAACCTAATCATCTAGACCAAGATCTTGTCTTCTGGAATCTTGGATCTATTCACTCAGGCTGAGCTCTTCTCTTCTTGGACCTAATCATCTAAGCCGAGATCTTGTTTTCTAGGATCCGGGATGTGGAATCCGGGATCTGTTCACTTAGGCTGAGCTTTTATCTTCTCAGACCTAATCATCTAGGCCGAGATAATGTTTTCTAGGATCTGGGATCTGGAATCCGAGATCTAAGCTCTTGTCTTCTCAGACCTAATTATCTAGGCCGAGATCTTGTCTTCTAGGATATGGGATCCGAGATCTGGAATCCGGGATCTGAGCTCTTGTCTTCTCGGACCTAATCATCTAGGCCGAGATTGTGTCTTCTAGGATTTAGGATTCGGGATCTGGAATCCGGGATCTAAGCTCTTGTCTTCTTAGACCTAATCATCTAGGCCGAGATCGTGTCTTCTAGAATCTTGGATCCGGGATCTGGAATTCGGGATCTGAGCTCTTGTTTTCTCGAACCTAATTATCTAAGTCGAGATCTTGTCTTCTAGGATCTAGGATTCGGTATCTGGAATCCAGGCTGAGCTCTTGTCTTCTCGGACCTAATCATCTAGGCCGAGATAATGTCTTCTAGGATCTGGGATCCAGTATCTGGAATCCGGGATCTGCTCACTTCAGCTGAGCTCTTGTCTCCTCGAATCTAATCATCTAGGCCGAGATCTTGTCTTCTGGGCACCAGTTTTGGTTGTTGGTACTGACATGTCCTGTAATGGGGATGTTCGGTTGCATCACGTTATTCTGGATCATGAGGTTGACCACTATCTGTAGATCTGTCAACATATTTGCCGTGTTTTTTAGTTTCCTCGTCTTTTCCCCAGTATCTGTCCCTCCATACCTAAAGGTCCCTTTCACAGTAGTACTCATCTCGGCTACTCTTCTTGTTCCCTTCCTGGCCTTTAGCAACATTATTCACCTCAGGATTCTCTTTTTGCACTTTTCTGTTATGGTCACTTCCTTCAGTGTTAGGATCTACATGCTCATCTTCCTTACTATGGATGTTGTCCTCAATCCTCACACTTCCTGTTCGTTGTTAGCCATCTATCCTTACTAAGTTTCCATAGAAGGCGCCAAATTGTGTGTCGATTTCCGACCACACAACCAAAGAGGGAACTCAACTACAGAGTACCAGCAGAATAGATTATGCCCGAACAACCTGTCACAGAAAGATAAGAATCCGGCGGTGGTTTGTCTACCGAGGAGCACTCTGACGCTCAAGTCAGTAATCAAATATCTCTCAAAGATAACCAATAGTGTTTAACTCACTAGACAGAACATAAAAAGCATACCTTAGACCCATGAGGGTGCCTCACTTTTATAGTGGTCAGTGTCCAACTTCCCTTAGAAATCTTACTTCAAGGGACTCTATCCTTTACAAGGATAACATCTATCACAACTCACACTATTTAGTTTAAGATGAACTTTCTCAAGAGTCTCATCTCTATCCAAATCTGTAATTTGATGTCATCTAAGACACTAGTCCTCTATCCAAATACCTCATATTCTGGTATTATTGCACCATATCTCGGCATCATGGTCCGCCCACGTTGTACCTCGGCTAACAACCTCGGCCATGTGAACTACCCAAAAATATGTCCCCACAAAAATCATAACAAAAAGTCACTAATTGTCAATTTTTAGCGACATATGAAAAAAATAATCACAAAAAGATATTTTTAGTGATGATTTTATTAAAACTTATTTTTAATAGAATTTAATGAAAATTAAATCTAATTATTAAGACTTATTAATAATTTACCTTTAAAAAATTTATGTTGCTAGTTGTACTGTAACCCCCTAAAAAGGACATCAAACTGCCATGCATTCTGTTTTATTAAAAATCTATTAATTCCAAAATTGCAGTTGTTATTTAAAGGTTATTAAGACTAGAAATATATATGCTCATTTTTGTTTTGCCTAAATCAAACATTCTAAAATATAACAATGCTACATCCCACTAAAAATGGTGCTCTAAAGCACCACTAATGAGTTGACATCCACTTTTTTGAAAAAGAAAAAAAAAAAACACAAGACACAAAAACATTGTGGCAGTGGGTCCCACCAACTGCCACATCATTAGTGGTAGCACTAATTAGTGCTCCCACTCATTTTCCTCTAAAATATATCATCTCTTCATCCACTAATCAAACATCACCTAAAATTAAAGAAACATGTGGCACCACAATATTTCTCTCTCTTCCTTCTAATCTCATATGGTTAAATTAAAACCAACGTCACCATTTTTGTTTTTTTGTTTTTTTGTCGAACGTGACAAATTAGTTTTTTTTATTTTTTAGTGCAATTGAATGCACCTTTATTTGATGACAAGAGTAATAGGTGCATGATGAAAGCATAGAGATGTACCCTGGATTGCTTACGCAATTTGAAAATATGATTAACAATCGAACATCAATTTAACAAATGGGTCTATTTTAAAACTTTTCCAGGAAAATGTTACAGAATGTTTTTCAACGAGAATGATATGGGGTAACATGATTGTTATTAAATGTTATTTTAATAAATATTTTACTTTTAAAATAATAAAAATGTGTTAACACCAACTCAGCCCTTTATAATAGAATAGATATATATTTCAAGTGGAATAGAATGAATCACAACTTTTGACCTACTGGAAATAATATTGTATGTGCGAGTAATATAATCATAAAAATATGTGGGTTTTTTTTTTTTTTTTTGGGTGGATTTTGGCTCGAATGGTGGGGTACAATAAAGAAGCCATTCGGCCCAGGGAATATCAGGGAAAGATAAATCATGGGCCCAGTAGATTGCAGGAGGCCCAAAGGACTGTTATCTCTCGGCCTGGTGAGCACGTCTCTCATATGGCCCATAGGGGTTTCCAAGTACATTTCTTTAATATCATACACACAAAAGTACATTTCGTAGCCCGCTCCAAAAAAAATGTTACATTTCTTAAATGAACTAATGGTTACGAATCCTTTTCAAAATTTGTTTGGTAGAGTTTTTTAAATTTGATTTTATTCATTGGTTTCAGTGTGGTAATTGGTTAGGGTTTTTAAAAATTGATTCCATATTTATTTTTGAAAACATGTTTACTCGGTCATCTTTCCGAACGTCCGACCGATTGTGTTTTTTTTTTTTTTTTTTTTTTGGCACCTGTTATTTTTATATTTTAAATAAAAAAATATTTTTGAAATTTTTTTAAGAAAAATTATGAGTTTTGAATAAAATTTTGAGTTGTGTGTTTGGTTATGAGTTGTAAGTTTTTGAATCAAATATCATATATCACATTAAAAATTTTAAACTCAATTCAAAACTCTTTTTAAAATTTATAACCAAACAAATTTTTCATATTGAAATCATAATTTCAAAATTCACAAACTCAAAATACAACTCTATTCTCAAATCATAATTTTAAAATTCTACCAAACGCTATCTTAGGTCTCCTTGTTCTTAATACGATTGATGAAATTTTAAAATATAAAAATTTGGGGCACAATTGTGTCATGAATAAAAGGTATAAATTTTAAGAATAGATGAAGATTGATGTTATGTTTAATTTATTGAAATTGAAATGAAATAATATTATTTCATCTTAATATTTATTCTCATATTTAATTCAAAAAAAAAAAAATACATCATAAATCAAATCATTCTTTATCATTATAAGTAAATAGTCAATGTTGAAGTGCGACACTCCGAAGGAGTGCTGGTCCGGATACTCGGTCATCAAAAAAAAAAAATAAGTAAATAGTCAATCTGTTCCAATTTACAATGCAAGCGGGAATAGTGCATTCAATCTCAATTTTTTTTTAAAAATTTTTTTTTTTTTATGGCAAATCAATCTCATGCTTTTTAGGCACAAAAAAATGATCATTACAGGACCATAAAAAATTGAGCCCCCAAAGCAAAGAAAAAGAGGCAAGACGTTTGAAAATAACAATAATGCATTTGAATTTTAAATTTGTAAATGAATTTTGAAAAAAAAAAAAAAAGGAAAACTGCATGAAATGTCCCTGGCACAGGTACAAATACAAGATGTAAACAGAGACTAATCAATTTTGTACCTGAATATGTTCGACTCACAATAGAAATTTTCTGAAATTTACTGTTATAAATAATTTAGATCTAGCTTGTCTCGAGTTAAAGATCAAGACTTAATCCCGCAGTCTGCACCGTTGGCCTATTTTTAGGTCTCGTTTCAATAATTTGAATCGTTCATATTTTTAAAAAAATTTAGTATATTATTCGTGCAAAAAATCAAATCGATTTAATAACGGTAATCAATTCTTCGAATCAGTTTTATATGAATCGTTTATTTTCACCGTCTATGTTTTTTCTATAAAACTAATTCGAACATGTAATTACCGTTATCCGATCAATTTAAATTTTTATATGAATAATATACTCGACAAATCTTAAAATGTAAACAGTTTGAATTATCAAAACGAAACAGAAAAATAAATCCACAATGCGGATCATTAGATCCAGTCTTGATCTCCAACTGAAAATAAATTGGATCCAAACAATTTATTTGGATTGACTTTTAAAAAAGCTTTTCCAGAAGCTCTGTTTATGGAACCATACATCTCCATAACTGTTACACTTGATACCAAAAAAAAATCATGTTTGTGATCTCATGTTTCTGCACCCCATAAGATATTGCCCCTTATTTCCTCGGAGAAATTATCTGCAGATTAACAGTACAAACAACTACATGCAATCATCAACTTTAAATTTTAAAATGAGAACATTCTAGATTAAACTTTTTATTAGTGCCACAATTTAGAACGATGGAGTATATGTGAAGTTGTTCGTGTCTGAAAGCTTTTTATTATTTAGAAAGCAGCACTAATTGTTAGATTTACTCCATCTTAATTTGTAAATTATGTCACATAGACAAAAATTATCAAGTAGGTCTCTGGTACATTACTTGCCCGTGTGTCCGTCTAATAATGTTTTGTGATTTATCAATCATGTAAGTATTTAGACTTTTACTATTGACCTAGACACATTGTTAGCATAGCCTTCGTTTGGGAAGTGGGTTGACTTTTTTACTTTTTTAACTATTTGAGCCTGGGCTCAAAGCTTGGTTTGAGAATGACTTTTTGATTTTTTGACTTTTTTGACTTTTTTTATGAGAGAAGAGTGTAATGATTATGGGTTAGATGTGATGATTTGTCTGTTGTGGCTCAAATAGCCTATTATGTCTATTGTGACTCAAAGAGCCAAAAGAGCCCAAATGAGCTCTTCCCAAACGACACCATAATATTTTTGAAATGTTGAATAATTAATTGTCACATGAGATTTTTTTTAAAAAAAATGATCTGAAAATAAATGGACAATTCTAAGTGTTGGAGGCAAAAAACGAGTCAATGTAATACAAGACTGGAATTTCTAGGCTAACAATGGGAGGGCATCCCTGCTTGAGTCAACCCAAGGTAGTTCAAGTCTGACCTGACGGTCCAGGACCAGAATAGGCCAGGGAGTTTGAGGACAGAAAAAAGGCAGAAAGAAGCACACCCAAAAAGGGCACATAACCGGTCAACCCACATTAATATATTTTAGGCTTAATCAACTCTTAGAAAGCCGTACCTAGTGAAACACAATCTCTAAGGAAAAGGGGCTGACGTGAGGAGTCGAGGAGAGGCCAAACAGCCCATAACAGCTAGTGGGAGCAAATTATAATAAAAGAAGCAATTAGCCCAATTAAGGTACACAAATACTTTCACCTGAATCTCACTAATTTTATTCTGCAACTTTATCTATTCCTATGATTAATTTAGGCATCGAAGGGTCCCCAGGCTACTCCAGCCACCCCTCTTACCTTCATTTGAGTGTTTTTCATTTCAAAAATTTTACTATTTCCACTGCATCGTTACCGCAACTTTAGTGGTTTAATTTTTTTCCACCACAATTGGTAAATATAAATTTTGAAAATCTTAAAACTAAGAGTAGGATTAAAAATAAATAAAAAAATAAATTCCAAAAGCCTCAACCTTTAATGCTTTTTGTAGTGGTGAGTTCATCACTCATGGTATGATTGACCAAACCACAATAACATTGACATGATTTTCTAAGGATTGAATTATGGACACCCTATTTGCGGTCAAAAAGGCAGTATGGGATCTAACTTTACTGTTTGGAATTTTGCTTCTAAATAAAAAAAAAAACAGAAACACAAACAAGGTCTTCAAAGTGGAATTATTGGAAAACAAGAAAAAGGACTTTCCACAAAAGACGAGAACATGGCTTTTATTGAAATAAATAGCACACGAAAAATTGAGAACGTGCCATCTTGACTTTTTTGAGTCCACAAGTTTTACAGGAGTGCAAATCACTCCCAGCTTCATAAGCCATTTACTTAAAAGTTAAACATGAGCACACTTGGTTTGACAGTAATCCTACAAGCACAAAACTCGTTCCCACTTGACAATCCCACTAGATAATTCATTTTTTTCCTTTAGGCCATGTTTGTTTGTGTGTTAAAACTCTCACACTTTTTATACCATGATTACATATACCATGGGATTATTAAACACTATTAGTTTTATGTGTATTTATTAACTGATTATTTTGTTTTTGTGTTTAGTAATAATTTTTTTAAAGAAAACTGTGATTTTACATGTAACACTATGCATGGGCGTTTGAAGTAAACAGTGATTAAGAGAGTAATTAGAAAGGTAAAACTATATTAATGGTCCAACGGATTCGGGCTGACTAGAGGATGAGTGGCTGGGTGAGGATGGAGCGAGTGGTTCAAGGAGAAAGGAATAACAGTGCACCAAATGGGCAGCACCTTCCCAAATTTCAAGAAATCCTCTTCTTGGATCTTGGGAAATAAGTTCTATTTATAAGTTTTTCCTTATTACCAAAGGTTACCAAGTAGCCAAATAGGGTAAGGACATATGTCCCTAAGAATCACATAAAATATTATACCTTAGACCACCAAGTTAAAGGTGTCACGTGTCCCTCTGCATGTAATATGTACTATCTGTTTGGCAAAAGTACCTCCCCAACTACCTTTTTAAACCTCAGCAAATGCAGTTGCGGAGGTAGTATTTGTCGCTACACTTGTTTTTTTCAGTTCAAACCTCAACAAGTGCACTTGCAGCCGTAATATTTGCTACTGCATTTGCCTTTTCAGTTCGATTTAGCCAAGACATGCATTATTGGGACTTCATAGCCTACTATTAGCCATGTTCATGTTCACTTCAGTGACGCCTCCACCTTTAGTCACTTAACTACAAGCTCCCCAGTTTCGCAGGGTGAAGGCCACAACCAAGCTTGCTGTCAGTCATACTGTGCCTTAGTACCAAGCCCAAGGGGGTTTCCTTGGTCTTGCCTGTACAACCAAGACAAGTCCGTGACCTGAGTAATGGAAAGGGATTCCCTTGCACTCGGACTGCCTTATTCCCATCTTTGTGGGGTTGCCACGTTATACTAGCATCTCTAGGCCTACTACCAGCTCCAACTAGTAAGCTTTAGGGCCTGCTATCAACACCAAGCTAGTGAGCTTCGGGACTTACCATCAACGTCGAGCTAATGATGACTTTGAGGGTCTACTATCAGCGCCAACCATTAGCCTTTACTTATAGAGGGGGAGCTTCTCCCAATGACTGTTATCACCTTGGTATAGTCTTTTCTTTGTAAGTTAATTGCGGCAGTTGCTTCCCATGGCAAGTTCAAATGGCGGTGCCAACAAAGTACCTCAGCAACTTGGGCGCTGTAAGTGTTGTCTCAGCAAGTTAGTTGCTACGATTTTCTTCTTTCCCTCAACAAGTTCAAATAGCAGCACCAACAATACTTGGGATGGTGGCGCTGACAATCTTACAAATGGTGACGCTAAGACAAAGTGCCTCAGGAACTTAACCACTGCAACTGTTACCCCTGCAACTTGACTAGACCATTTTTCTTTATGGAACTTGTTCAAACCTTTGGCAAGTCAAACCTGTTCCGACCCATTGTTGACCTACTTCTCTTGGGTTTTAGCCCATGCTCCTTTAATCATTCTTGTTCGCCTAACAGGTGCGACCTCAGCACTTCGGTCCATATTTAATTTCGACCTTAATTTTTGTCCCTTTAGACACTATTTCCTCCCTCGTTCTTTCCATTATTTATCTATTATTCACACTCTCTAAATCTTATGTTTAGATCTTAGATTTATTGAGTGGTAAAGAAAGAAAAAATATAAAAAAAATTATACATTATTTTTATTTTCCTTCTACAAATCTATAACAAAAATGAGTGATTATTTGATGAGTATTGTTTTACACCATTGATCACTTGACACTTAGAGCATCTCCAATGGTTTGCCATTGGAGCTGCCATTTCTATAATATAGCAACTGTGTTGAAAATGATGCTCCAATGGTTGAATATGGCAGCTGCCAAATTTGAGAAATGCCAAAGCTTGTATCAAATTTGACACAAGCTTTGATAGCTACCATTTGTGCTAACTCAGCCAAAACTAATGGTTTCCCTCCATCCCTTCCTTCCAGCAACTGTTTCACTTCTTTTTTTTTTATCAGAATTCAGCAAAAAAAAAATTCAATAATTTTTTTTTAAATTTACCAAAAACCAACAAATTTTTTTTACAGAATCAATAACAATCAATAAATCACTCTCAAACAAATCAATAACTCTCAACAGAGTCAACAATAATCAATAAATTGATCTGCAGTTGTGAATCTTCAAAACCACTCTTGAACAAGAAAAGTGAAGAAAAGGTACTTGAATCGATCTGCAAATGAATCGATCTAGTGGTGCTCTAAGGCAGAATCGGCGATCGTCTATCCCCTTGGTCCTTGGTTCAAAATCGGCGATCGTCCATCTCGATACTGACTTCATTCCTCTGATTCTCCTCTTATCTCTTTCTCTCTCCCTCCACCGCCATAACCATGGACTCCAACACCGAATCGGCGATCGTCCATCCAGACACCGACTTCATTCTTCTGATTCATCTCTCTCTCTCTCTCTCTCTTTCTCTTCACCACCATAACTATGGACTCCAACACCGAGTCTTCTCTCATCTCCAAACTCCAATCCTTCTCTTTCATCATCGCCGATGACTACCAACCCTCCCTCCGATCTCTCGCCAAGAAGTTCCTCTCCTTCCTCAATCGGTTCGTCTCTCTTATATCTAAACACCGACCCCCAATTTGAAGATAGAGAGAAGAGAGATAGGATTTGTAATGGAAGAGATATAAAGAGAGAAGAGATAAAGTGATGGGGTGATCAAAGTGACGAAAAGGAAATGAGGGTAGTGTCTTGGAATAAGAGATAGAGGGATAAGGTTTCATTTGAGCCATTGGATCTATATAATCCAACTGTGATGATACTATCTTGGAATGTGTAAAATAAGCCAAGGGCTCTATTTCAATTTGGAAATTAAAAAGAGGCTATTTTTCTAAACAGAACACACCAACAGCTAAAAATTAAACGACTAAAAAAAAGGGTAGTATTTTTATAGTAGTATAAATACACACACTTTGTTTCACCAATTTGAGTTCACAGCAACAATTTTTCTTTCAATTATATTTTTCATTTTAATTTTTCACACAATCAGTATGGAAGGTTCATCAAAAACAAAGAGAGAAAAATCATTCGCTTCTCAAGAAGATGTGACAATTTGTAGGGCTTGGAGTCACATTACTGAAGACCTAATTGCTGGGAATTCGTAATCGCATGCTCATTTTTTGGGAAGAATTTTTAAAAATTATTGCTCGCTGCAGAATGATCACTCAAAAACAAAAGTGTCTATCTCATCTCGATGGGGTGTAATTATGAAATGTTGCAACAAATTTCATGGGTGTCTAGCACAAGTCGAAAATCTACATCTAAGTAAGGCGTCACAAGTTGATATAGTATGATTTCATTTTCATTTATTATGTTAGTTTTTTTTTCTGTCTATATAAAAATTAACTAATTAATTAATTTAATATTTTATTGACACTGATGCTTCAAGAAAAATTGTTATACCCACAAGATGAAAACAAACATTTTTCTTTTGAATATTGTTGGCTAATCTTGCAAAACAATATCAGGTGGCAAGATGTAACTCCTACGAACACGGTGAAGCCAAGGTTACATACACTGTTTTCTCCTAATTCAACCCCCGATTCCCCTATAGATAACTGTATTTCTTTTGAAGACGACAACAGTCCAAGTGTTGGTAACAATCTAAGTGTTGGTAACAATCTAACTGTTGGTGAAGTCCAAGAAATGAGCATACAATTAGAGACAGTTAACCAACACCTTGTTAAGAAGGAAAAGAAAAAAGGATTCAAGCACTGCAAGAGATGAAAAAACTTGAGATTAGAAAACAAGAACATGAGATCAAAAAGGAAGAACATTTGATAATGATTATGGACATTTCACATTTTGACCCTTAAATGAAAGCGTATCACATAATGCAAAAAAATGAGATTTTCGTCAAGTGGTCCGCACATGTCAGCAACCCAAATTACTATTTTCCCCTACCTCCTAATGAATAATTACAGGATAATGTATTTTTTAATTTGCAATGTCATTTATTTTTTAATGTAATTGTTGTATTTATTTTCAATGTCATTTTTATTTTGTAATGTAATGTAGTGGTCCATTAAATTTAAATTTGTCCCTTGTCTCCTGATAATTTTTATTTTTTATTTATTTATTTATTTTTTGTAATGATATGTTTTTTGGTTGGGTGAATTATATTTAATTTTTTTTCCAATTTTTCAATTTTTTTTCATTTTTTATATTTGTCTAGTTGGAAATAATATAAATACATAATTTTTTTAGAAACAATTAAAAAAAGGTCACAACAAACAAAAAATAAATAAATAAATAAAATCACTAAAAAACATATATCCAAACAACACCTACAAACTTGGAGGAAAATTTGGTTGAGATTTGCTAAAATAACAAGTTACCATTGGAGCACCATTGCTATAATTTGGCAAAATAGTACTATTCATTGCCAAATTATAACAATAATAATACTATCTTAGCAAATACCATTGGAGATGTTCTTATCAAGTTATTTTTCAAAATTCTAATAGAATGTACGAAATTGCACAACTTTAATCAATACCTAGCAAGTTGAAATATCATATGAATTTACTTTGAGAGTGACATAAAAAATTTTCTAATTCAACACACAGTAACGTCATTGTATCATCAACTTATTAACACTTTCATGTCACTGATCATCAACTTTTCATCACAATCCTGTGTGGTTAGAGCGAGAAAGTAATGGTGGCCCATCCCTTAGACAACACAATCGGAATCAACTCTCACACCCCAAGTGACCTTCGCGAACCTTCTAATCAAGGAAAATCTGTTGAGGAAGAGGATCATCTCATCAGAAGTACAAAAAAAATCAAAAGCTCCAATGTAGATAAAAAGAACACCATGGCAAATATCTTTGACATGGATACGAAAGTACTCCATGAAGTTCATGGAGGCCAAGAAGCTGTAGCTTTGGGTCCTCTCCCCCCCAAATCTTTCAAAGAGGCTCTAGCCACTGGCAAAAATAGTGACTATACATTTGATAGCAGAGTGGAACACCTCTCGTCTGACGAAGAAGATGATATTGATCAAGGGGGTCACTCTAGGATCCAGAACACTTATCCATAGCACCGAGGCCTCCCCACCATACCTCTGTCTAAGAAGCTACTAGAGAATATCAGAAAACCTTGGGAAAATGCCCTAATTATCAAACCGTTGGGCAAGAATATTGGGTACAGAATGCTCTGCTCTAGGGTCAAGAATATTTGGGGCCTCCAAGGCGAATTTAATGCTATCGATATCAGCTGTAATTACTTTCTCTTTAAATTCTCTGAGCAGGAAGACTGTGCTCGAGTCTTCACAGGAGGCCCATGGGTCATCATGGACCATTACCTTACTGTGCGACGATGGAAACCAGACTTTAAACCATCGGAAGCTTTTGAAACCACAATTGCTATCTGGGTTCGATTTCCCGAGCTTCCGATTGAATACTATCAAGAAAAAGTCCTCTTTGCAATTACTAAATCCATTGGTCAACCTCTCAAAATCGATTGGACCACGGCTATGACAATGTGCGGAAAATTTGCAAGAGTCTGTATAGAAATGGATCTCAGCAAACCCCTTACACCAAAGTTCATTTTGGAGGACAAGGTTTACAATATAGAATATAAGTCTCTCCATTTGTTCTGTTTCCTTTGTGGACGCATTGATTATTGAAAGGAGGCTTACAGATTCTAGATCTCAAGAGTTCCACCGGCGATGGAAACACTAGCCGTTTCCGATAACGGAAGCACTAACAACTACACAGTTGAGAATAACGATAACCTGCAACCAAAGAACAGTAAGGTAGAAGCATTTGGCCTATGGGTGTTTGTGACCATGCAGTTCCAAAGAACAGCCCAACCCAAAAAGGCATGAGATCCAACTGGCCCAAACTAGAAAACTAACTCCTTTAAATATTTGGAAAAAGGTCCAGACAACCAAGGTTATATTCATCAGGGTAAGGAAAATATAAGAATAGGAGAGGATAAGGCCCAAAGTGAGCCCAGTCTACCAGCAAGCCCAAATCAAGTACAAAACACCAAAAGAAAATCCAAAATAGGTTCACAATAATCCAAAGCTAAGGATACAGCAACCCAGGTGCAGATTCAATCAAGTTGGAAGAAAGTAGGGGAAAGTTCATCTGTACATGCCAAAGATTCTCACTCAGGGAATCTGGTTTGCGAGCAAGCAATAGAGGGAAACTTCCTCCAATGGTAATCGAGTGCACCAAAACTCATCTGACGTGAACTTTTCAATGGAAAATAACCCAAGCCAAGAACACTCAACCATGGTTAAGGTTAACCCACCTCCCACCTTTGGCAGTATATAATAAACCACCCCCATCCCTAAAACCCTAGAACCACACTTCTCAGACAAAGAACCACTAGACCTTGGTGAAGGAAGCAATGACGGAGGAAGGCAACCAGATCTCAGAGGATCTAATGGACGAAGTGATAGAATATCACAACCAGACCAGCACTGTGAGCTTATTGTTAGAACCAGGGAGAGAAGCAACTCGTCTAGTCATTTTCGCCTGGTGGATAGAGCAGCTCTGAATGAGGATCGTGCCAAACTGGGGGGATCCTCATCTGAAACCACTCCACTCGTTCTAGCTCGCCTCCATAAGATCAAAAGAGGACGACCATCGGAGGATACGAAGCATTGTTAAGGATTTGGTAACTAATTCTCCCATTCATTACCCCTCTATGAATTTGCTACGACTATTATTCTGGAATTGTCGCGATGTCGGTAACAACATTTTTAAAAGGAACCTTGTGGAAATCATTAGGACCCATAAACCTCAAATACTTATTCTCATGGAGACTAAAGTTCCATTTAGCAAAATGAGCAATTTCTTCAATCAATTGGGCTTCACAGCTTCCTCCATTGTTGACCCTATTGGTAGAGTATGTGGGATATGGATCATCTGGGACACAAGTCAAGTTAATATCAGGGACCAAAGATGACCTGGACCAACAATAGACAAGGCTTGGTGAATACAATAGAGAGATTAGACAGACCTTTGAGCAATGCAAAATGGAGAACCAGGTCTCCTGAAGCTGCTGTGAGAACTCTTCCCTGTACCTACTTAGATCACTCATCTCTTATAGTTTACACTCAAGATATGCACACTCTTAATCCTTCTAAAAGGCCTTTTAGATTTGAAGCAGTCTGGATGACCTATCCTGGTCTCATTGATATTATTAAATCCACTTGGACTGACATGAATAACAACCTTCTTGAGTCTACTGTTGAATTCACTCTTAGAGTTAAAGAATGGAATAAATAGGTCTTTGGTAATATTTTTAAGAGGAAGAGACATCTCCTTGCTCGGATAGAGGGAACCTAAAGGGCTTTAGCAACTAACTTTACCCATAATCTCCACATCCTTCAAAAAGACCTTATCAAACAATATAATGCTGTTTTGGCTCAAGAGGAGATTTTATGGTTCCAAAAATTTAGGGCTAATCAGATTACTCTTGGTGATAGAAACACTAAATACTTCCATGTCTTTACTATTGCTAAGAGAAGGAAAATCAAAATTAATGCCCTCAAGGATAATGCTGGTTCTTGGATCACTGACACTGACAATATTAAGGCCGATATCCTTGATTACTTTCAAAATCTCTTCAATAGTGAAGATACCATTCACCTTGACCATTGGACTCATCTAAATCCAACCCATTTTACTCATGAAGATAACCATGAGTTCCTCAAACCCATCTCCAATGCTGAAATTCTTAGAGTTGTCAAAGACATTGGGGCTTTTAAAGCTCCTGGTAAGGATGGTATTCAGGCTATTTTCTATCAGAACTATTGGCATTCTATAGGTTACTCCGTGTGTGATTTTGTCAAAAACTGTTTTCAAAACAAATATGTGCCTCTTGAGATTAATGAAACTCTTATTGTCTTGATCCCCAAAGTGGAACACCCCGAAACCATTAAACAGTTTCGTCCCGTAAGTTTGTGTAATGTCACTTATAAGATTATAACTAAAATCATTGAGGGAAGACTTAGACCACTGTTAGATAGCGTTATTTCCCCAAACCAGAGTAGCTTTATCCCTAGGCGAACCACTACTGACAATATTATCATTACCCAAGACAATTCTGCACACCTTAAGATATAAAAAAGGTAGATGGGGTGGAATGATTTTTAAGATTGACTTAGAAAAAGCCTATGGCAGACTTTCCTGGGACTTCATTATAGAAACACTTATGAATTCAAATTGAATGATGATTGGATTGATTTGATTATAAGCTATGTCACTAATAAACTTTCTTCTATCCTGTGGAATGGTGAAGTAATTGATGGTATTCATAACAAGCAAGGGCTTAGACAAGGGAAATATTATCTAACATGATCAATAGGAAAGTTCATAAGGGTTGTTGGAAATGTACTGAAGCATCCAGCAATAGCCCATCCTTATCTCATTTGTTCTTTGTAGATGACTTGATTCTTTTTACTCAAGCCAATCATACCAATTGTGAAACAGTTATGGCATTCCTTTCTGAGTTTTGTGAAGTGTCTAGCCAAAAAGTTAATCTCCTGAAATCAAAACTCTTTGTTTCACCCAATCTCCCTACTAGATTTGCCAAATTTCTTAGCTTCCAAAGTGGCATTCCCCTTACTCATAATCTTGGGAAATACTTAGGCTCACCCTTACTCCATCATAGAGTTACTAAGAACCTGTTCACAGATATTCTTGAGAAACTGAAATCTAGACTCTCAGGTTGGAAAGCTAAAACCCTCAGCTTGGCTGGAAGAGCCACTCTCATCCAATCTGTCACTTCTGTCATCCTCTCCTATAATATGCAAACCATGGAACTTCCTAGAAAACCTTGTGATGAAATCGATAAAATCAATAGAAACTTTCTGCGGGGTGACACTGATACTCAAAAAAAGGTGCATTTAGTTAACTGGGATAATGTCTGCAAAAGCAAAATTGAGGGAGGTCTTGGAATTAGGAAGGTTAGGGATCAAAACACTGCCCTTTTTCACCAAACCAGGCTAGAAAATAATCAGTGATAAAGACAAACTCTGGTGTAGAGTGTTGCACTCTAAATATCTGAATCATCATACTTTGTACACTTGGCCCATGAAGAAAAAATCGTTTCACTGCTGGAGAAGTATTTGTAAAAACAGGGATATCCTTAAGAAGGGTATTAAATGGACTGTTGGAAATGAGAAAGACATCTCTCTTTGGCATGACTAGTGGTGTGGCACACAACCCCTAGCCCAACAAAACAACCGCTACCAATCCAACAAAACAACCGCTACCAATCCAATGCTCTTGGAAATGGGACACTGATTTGCTATCCAATATTGTTAACCAGTAAGATCTCAATGAGATTCTAAAAGTTTATAGGCCCAAATATGTTACATTCACTGATGCTCTAACCTGGGTTCCTTCTTATTCTGGTAATTTCACTACAGCTTCTATTTTTACTTTCATTACTAACTCTGAGTTGAGTAACAGGGACTGGAAGTGGGCTTGGAAACTCAAGATCCCTCAAAAGCTGAAATACTTTCTTTGGTTGGTGTTAAAGGGCCGTTTGTTGACCAATCAATTGCGGGTTGTTAGACACTTAGCTGATACTGATACATGCCCCGGATGTGCCCAATATAGTGAAGATATGGCACATTTACTTAGAGATTGTACTACTTCCAGAGTGATCTGGTTTACTATCCAAAACTAGTCTTGGTGGAAAGAAGGGAATGAACAGCCTTTTAAAGATTGGGTTACTCTTAATATGAAAAATAAATCTCTTTGTTATGATAAAAACTGGTCTCTTATTTTCATTGCCACTCTTTGGCAAATCTAGAAAGACCGTAACAAATTGGTTTTTGATAATTTTTTAAACCTAACTCACATCAGTCTCTAGAACATCTTCAATTATGTTTAAGAGATTGATGAGGCTTATCATTTCCCTCTCTGTCCCCAACCTGTACTACAGAGATTAATTGATTGGCATTGTCTATCTGCAGGTACACGAAAAATGAACACTGATGGCTGCTCAAAGGGAGACCTAGAACAAGCAGACTATGGGGGTTTGCTGAGAGATGAGGCAGGCACTTGGTTATGGGGTTACTTTGGAAAGCTAGGCCATTGCACTAGCTTGGAGGTTGAGATATGGGGCATTTACAAAAGGCTCACCATCCTCTTCCAAAAAGGCACTAAAGATGTAGTCATTGAATCAGATTCTAAAGAGGCTATCAATCAGCTTCTTCATGGTCCAAACCAAAACTCACCACACAAGGCCCTCATTAAAGATGCCAAGTTTTTACTCAAAAGGTGTAGTTGTTCTCTGGTATACACCTTGAGAGAGGGAAACAGAGTTGTTGATCAACTGGCTAACATGGGAGTGGCTCAAACAAAACATGTTGTGTTTCTTGAAGATCCTCCAGATGAAGTTAGAGCTTCACTTGTAGATGATATAACTAGTGTTAGATTTGAGAGGGACTAACCCTCTGGTTTGTAGTTTGACTTTCGAACTCTTGTCTTTAATTTCTTATGAATCGAAAAAAAAAGAAAAAGAAAAAAAGATCATCAGCTTCTCATCATTCCCCAACAATAGGGATCCTTTCATTCCAACAACGCCTGATTTCAAACATTTTAAAGAAGAGTTAATTACTTAAAAGTTTTATTTATAAATGTTGTGGTAGTTTAGGTTTTATTTAGGATTTTTTGAATCAATAAGTTCCATTTAGTAAAATTGAGGATATTATCAGTTTTTATTTTTTTATTTTTAAAACTAAGAACATTATCAATTTTGTCATTCTACTTATTGGTTTAATTCAACTTTCTAATACATTTGAGAACATTATCAAATTTTTCCAATTTTAAAATTGAGTACATTATCAATTTTTTTTTATTTTTAAAGTTATTTATTTATTTATTTTAGTTTTGCACATCAATGTTTTATCATCATACTCCTTGATAGACACAAAATTTTTAGTTTTGCAAAAAAAATAATTTAGTTTTTTCAATTTTTTCAAAAAAAAAAATATTTTTTTTGCACTAATTTTTTTAGTTTTTTTAATTTAAAAGTTGATATTTTAAAATTTTGAAGATCAACATAAATGTCAAATCAAAGCGTCATATTTTTTATTATAGATAATTATAAATGATGAACAATCATCATTTAAAGGGCAATTGTAACTATAAAAAATTTGATGAGACTTAACAGTCTAAAAATCTTAATTAAAATTTAATAAAATATAAATTCATAAATTAATATTCATGTATAAATACATTTTTAAAGAATTATAACGACATGAGTTTGACTGCTAATATGTTTTTCTATCTCTAACTAATTTTTCAATGCTAATTAATGCAATTCTGGCACAACTCTTTATTTCTCTCTCAATAAGATAGAAAATTTATTAAGAATAATATTATATAAAAAAATACAAAATGATGTGAGTGTATTGTGACCTATCAATACAAAATAAATTACTCATTTATTTTAGAATAGCTTTTTCTATAACACCCTACAATTCTACTAAAATAACTCTAGAATCCAGATAAAGCCTCTGTTTGGCAACATAGGTTTTGGGCTTTTTTGGCTATTTTAGCCACAAAAGATAAAATAGGCTATTTTAGTCACAAAAAACAAAACATCACATCCAACCCATAATCATTACACTCTTCTCTCACAAAAAAAGCTAAAAAAGCCAAAAAGCCAAAAAGTCCTTCCCAAACAAAGCTTTTTAGCCCAGGCTAAAACAGCCAAAAAAGTCAAAAAGCCAAAAAGCCAACCCACTTCCCAAACCAACCCAAAGTAATGTCATTTGAGTCTCACACTTTGATATAAATTTTGATAATTTTTAAAAAAAATTTAGCATTTTCCTTCTAGATATTATGGGAATTATGAGCAAAAAGCTAGAGATAATATTATATATAATAAAAATATACACAGTGTTTAGATTTTAAAATGCATAAATTAAATTTATTTTAAATGTAATCCAAGCAATACTAAATTTAAATGCTGATTTTTAAATATATATATATTTTAAATAATTTAGTTTCGTATGAAACCATATATTTCATTGTCCTATAGATAATTTTTTCAGCTCATATATTCCAATGTCTTAAATTATTCTTATTTTTGGTTAAGAAAAAAAATATTATGTGGCAAATTTAGACCTTATTTGGAGAGTGATTAAAATAGTCGAAAGTTATTATAAATTATCATATTATTATTATTTTATTATATATATATAATTATAAAAAATGAAAAATTAATTTTTAAATGAATCCTAATTAAATTTCAAAAATAATTATTTCAGTATTTTTTTTTTCATTGTTTCTTATATTTAATTTTTAATAAATTTTTCAAACTCACAAACAATTTCCCAATCAGCAATGATAAAGACCCCCTTTGTGGAGGACCCCCATAACCCCCTTTGTGATTCACACCATTCATGATGTGGACCCCACACATACATGAGTGAACCCCACACATCATGAATAGTGTCGATCAGTAAGGGAGTTATGGGGTCCTCCACAAAGGGGGTCCGACTCATTTTTCTTCCCCAATAATGTGCCTGTTTGGCAGAAATTATTTACAGCTTATTTCAGCTTTCAGCTTAATTTAAGCTATTTTGATGTGTTTGGTTTAGCTTATAGCTTATAACTTATAACTTTGTGAAAGTCAGAAATTAGCTTATTCTTTGAGTGGGGCAGGAGATGCTTTAAGAATAAGCTGGAAATCAGCTTAAGCTGAAAGTTATAAGCTATAAGCTGTTTAGGCATAAGCTATAAGCACTTTCCCACAGCTCTACCAAACAGGACTAATGTCCTTCCAGTATTACTTTCACGTGACACCAGAGATTTTTTTATTTTATTTTTAAAAATACAGCTGCATCGCAACACGCGCGCTCTCACAGTGACTCTCTCTCTTCTCGAAGCCCTGTTTCCTTTCCCTCGTAAGCATCTTCAACCCATACATCTCTATTTCTCTAATATAAAGGAGTAAAATAATATTTTTTATTCAAAAAAATAAATTTAAAAAATTTTATTATTTATGACAACTCCAATAATACATCTCTATATCTTTAAAAATTTGAACATTTTTTCACTTTTCTTTCAAATTTTATCCAATTTTTTTTCTAAAATTTAAATTATTTTATTTAATTTTTTATTAAATATAATTAATATTGGTCTCATTTTAAAGGTATTGTTAATATCTTTTTAATGAAACTAATTTTATAAATATTGAATATACATATTAAGTTATAAAGACAAAATTAAAGATCAAAAAAGAGTGAATAGTGTTTTAGAGTGATCCTCTATTTTTTCATCCTCCCTCTATATTTGGAGGATCAATTCATCCTCCTCCTAAATGGAGGAGGATATAGAGGATGGGTTGAAATTGTTTTTGAAAGAAGATCCTCTATTTAAAGATATAGGGCATATATTGGAGATGCTCTAAATCGATTAGCTCACATCACAGTTACAAACTCACACTGATTCTGATTTTGAGAAAATGATTTTTAAAAAATCTTACTTTTTTATTTTCTATATTTTAATATTTTTAATGATTTTTTTTTTATATATGTTAAGCATTTTTTTTAAATTTATAGGCACATTTAACCTAAATAAATTTAAAAAGTATAATATTTGTAATTTTTTTAAAAAAAATACACGAAATACCAAAAAATATTAAAAAAAGAATTAGTACATTTTTTTTTGTATTTTTGTATATTTATTTAGTTTTTTACAAATATTTTACTATTTAGATGCATCTAAGTAAGGTGCATAAAAAAAATAAAAAAATTACTTAAAATTTAAAAAATATTTATTAAAAACAAAAAAAATATGAAAAATAAAAAAATTCAATTTTTAAAAAACTGAAATCAAGCATACTGATTGGCATTGGGATTTTTTTTTTGGGTTAAATTTCATAAACAGATAAAATAAATTTAAATAGTTAATGAGATAAAATATTACATTAAATTCATAATCATTTTACTTTTTTATTTATAAATATCACATTTAATTAAAAAAATTAATTATCTTTCTAAAGATAAATATTTTAACCTATTAAAATAATTAAAAATTATAACTTATTAAACCTCTGTTTGGAAAGTTGGTTTTGAGAATTTTTTGACTAAAATAGTTATAAAAAATAAAATAGACTTTTTAGTTTAATAAAACAAAATATCACATCCAATCCATAATCATTACATTCTTTCTTTAAAAAAAAACTAAACCTACGTTTGGTTATATTTTGTAAATGTGATTTGAGAATATGAGTTATATTTTGAGTTTGTGTGTTGTAGAATGATTTGAGTGTAGAAAATTTGTTTGATAAAGAGTTTTGAAAATAGTTTTTGAAAAGATATTTGATTTGAGTGGAGAATTGTTGATGTGATATTTGATATGTGATACAAAAATTTACAACTCATAACTAAACATTCAACTCAAAATTTCAAAGCACATTAAAAATTAAAAAAAATTCAGAAAAGATTTTTCCCAATTATATAAATCAATTGCCAAAAAAAAAATTCTGTACAGCGGAGGACATCCGGGTGGAAGTCCCTAAGAACGTCCGGGCGGTCTTCTCCTTGGCAAAATTTTGCGACTGATGCACAGAGCTCGTGAAAATTGATTCTAAAACAATAACCAAACATCATACTCAAACGCACGTGTAGAAACACGTTTACAAATCACAACTAAATAGAGCCTAAAAAAACCAAAAATCTTTCTTAAATTAAATTTTTTAACCCCAAATTAAAATAATTAAAACAAATTAAAAAGTTAAAAAATTAATGCACTTCCCAAACGAAGTCTAAAATAACAAATTTTCTAAACTAGATACTAAGGGTGTGTTTGGTAACGTTTACGTTTTCAGTTTATATTTATAAAAATTTTATAAATTGGTTTTTGTTTATTTTTAGAAAAATATAAACTACAAACGCGTTTGGTAATTGACAAAATGTTTTAAAAAATTTAAAAATATAAAAAAAAAAAGTGAGAAATGGCAAGTGGTGGCAAGTAGCGGCGGAAGACGGTGGTGGAAAGTGTTGACGGTGGGTGGTGGGTAGCTGGTGGTGACGGGTGGTGGTGGGTGGGTAGTGGTGGTGGTGGGTGGGTGGGTAGGTGACGGTGGCAGGTGGTGGGTGGTAGCGAGTGGGTGGTAGTGGCGGGTGGTAAGTGGTAGTGGTAGGCGGATGGCGGATGGCTGGTGGTGGCAGGTGGGTGCCAGATGGCGGGTGGGTGGGTGGTGGGTGAGTGGGTGACGGTGGCGGTGGGTGGGTAACGGTGGCGGTTGGTAGCGAGTGGGTGGTGGTGGTGGTGGTGGCGGCGGTGGTGGGTGGTGGTGGTGGCAGGTGGGTAGCGGATGGCGGGTGGTGGCTGGCGGCTGGATGGGTGACAGTAGCGAATGGTGGGTGGTAGCGAATGGGTGGTGGTAGTGTTGGTGGCAGGTGGTGGGTGGTGGCCGCAGGTGGGTGGCGGATGGCGGGTGGTGGTGGGTGGTGGCAGGTGGTGGTGGTGGTGGTGGTGGTGGTGGGTGAGTGGGTGACGGTGGCGGGTAGTAGGTGGTAGCGAGTGGGCGGATGGTAGGTGGTGGAGGCAGGTGAGTGGCGGATGGCGGGTGGTGGGTGGTGACAGGTAGGTGGTGGTGGTGGTGGTGGGTGACGGTAGCGAGTGGTAGGTGGTAGCGAGTGGGTGGTGGTGGTGGCAGGTGGGTGACAAGTGGGTGGTGGGTGATGGTGGTAGTGGTGGTGGTAGTGATGGTGGGTGGTGGTGGTGAGTGGGTGGCAAGTGGCTGGTGGTGGCAGGTGGTGGATGGTGGTGGCAGGTGGGTGGTGAGTGGTAGTGGCAAGTAGGCGGCGGGTGATGGATGGTAGTAGCAGGTTGGTGGTGGGTGGCGGTGGTGGCGAGGGTGGGTGGTGGTTGCAAGTGGGTGGGTGGCTGGTGGGTGATGGTGGCAGGTGGTAGGTGGTGGTGGCAGGTGGGTGGTGAGTGGTGATGACAGGTGGTGGGGGGTGGGTGGTGGTGGCGGCAGAAGACGATGGTGGAAAATGGTGGCTGGTGGTGGCTAGTGTTGGGTAGTAAAAAAAAAAAAACTCAAAACTCAAAACTCAAAATAAAAATATATTTTTTGTGTTTTTATTTTTTGACCAAATTTATAAACTGAGACTATTGATTTATAAATAAAAAATTTTACTAAATAAATTTTTATTTAAAATTTTTAAATTTTTATAAATATAAAAAAAAAAAACTAAAAAGTTGGCACCTAATAAAATGAGAAAAACAACACACACCACAAACACTCATATTTCACCACAAACAAATCTCCCACCCTCACTCACTCACACTCACTCACTCTCTCTCTCTCTCTCTCTCTCTCTCTCTTCCAATCATGCATACGCCCATACTCTCCCTCTCTCTTCTCAAACGCTTTTTCTCTCTCCTCTTCCTCACTGTCTCTGTCCCCGCCGCCACCGCCACCACCAGCCTCTACGCCGCCCTGCCGCGTCCGGCTCCGGTGAACTCAACACTACCCTCCGACGCTATCGCTCTTCTTTCATTCAAGACCAAAGCTGACTTAGACAACAAGCTTCTCTACATGCTCAATGAACGCTTCGACTATTGTCAATGGCAAGGCGTCAAATGCGTCGAAGGCCGAGTGGTCCGGTTCGTTCTCCGAGGCTTCGGCCTCCGCGGTGTCTTCGCCGCCGACACCTTGACTCGTCTCGACCAGCTCCGCGTACTCAGTCTCAAGGACAACTCGCTCGCCGGACCGATTCCTGACCTCGCTGGACTCGTCAACCTGAAATCTCTCTTGCTCGATCGGAACTCGTTCTCTGGAAAGTTCCCTCCCTCGGCTCTCTCTCTTCGCCGACTTCTTGTTCTTGATCTCTCTGAAAACAACCTCACCGGTTCAATCCCGGCCGAGATTACCGGTCTGGACCGGCTCAACTACCTCCGGCTCGATTCAAATCGCTTCAATGGTACGGTTCCGCCTCTGAACCAAACCTCTCTCACGATCTTCAACGTGTCGAATAACAACCTCACCGGAGCCATACCGGTCACGCCAACTCTGTCGCGATTCAGCATTTCTTCGTTCTCTTGGAACCCTAACCTCTGCGGCGAGATCATCGACAGAGGATGCAGTTCCGCTCCGCCGTTCTTCAATTCCTCCTCATCCTCCGGCGCCGCCGCTTCACCGCCGCAGCCGGTTATCCAGAACTCTCAGTCACAAGGCGTCGTTCTACCGCCGCCGTCTTCGAAGAAGCACAAGAGAATCGGCATAGTGTTAGGGTTTGTTATTGGAGCTCTAATCCTACTTGCAGCCATTCTCTCTCTTTTCGCATTATTCAAGAAGCAGAGAGAACATCATCATCATCAAAGCCACTCAAAATCAGCAACATTCAACTCCGAAGCTGTAAATACGAATGCTGCTGCAAACACTACAATTGAGGCGCAAGTTGTGAATACTGAATTAGAATTAGAAGCAAAAGAGAAGAAAGTAGAAATTGCTCCAAAACCTGCTCGGAAAAGCGGGAATTTGATTTTCTGCGCAGACGACCCACAGGTGTACACTTTGGAGCATCTAATGAGGGCTTCAGCAGAGTTGCTTGGGAGGGGCACGATTGGGACTACGTACAAGGCCGTGATGGGAAATCGGCTGATAGTGACAGTAAAGAGGCTCGATGCCGGTAAGACTGCGATTACGAGCGGAGAGATGTTCGAGAAGCACATGGAATTGGTGGGAGGACTCAGACACCCCAATTTGGTGCCAGTCAGAGCTTACTTTCAGGCCAAAGAAGAGAGACTCATCATCTATGATTACCAACCAAATGGTAGTCTCTTCAATCTCATTCACGGTAGATCTCTTATCTCTGTCCATCACTTGTTGATTTTGTTTTCTGGTTTTTACTCATTGATTGTGCTTCTGAGTCGAGAGAGTTTTTGACTCGGTGAAATTGGGTTCAATTTCGTTTCCTTCATACTGGACAAAAAGAAATTGTCCGACTGAATTAAAACATTAGTGAGAATTAGAGTGGGGGACTGTGGTGCTGCAACAAAACTGTTTTTTGTTTGGCATCCGAAGAAGGTGCGGATCACTGTTGCAGAGTCCTATCGCTTTCGATGGGCTAGCACCGTCCACCACGGCGCTTGCTGCCAACAATCACATTGTTGATTTGTCAACAAATGTATGTTTGATGCATTAAACAGTAACGCTGTTGATTTGTGGAACCTCATAGATTTCACTCCAGGAGTGAAAAAGTAAAATATTTTTTTTCCCTCTAGGAGGTGATGTGTGGATTTGAACTTGTGTGGCTCAAGTCTAATTAGGATATCCTATTTTAACTTTTCCACTAGCAGCAACCTCACACACAATGCTTGTGCAAAATGTCCCTGTTTAAGTTTGTAGTTAGCCTGAAAACTAAGTTTAATATAAGTACAAAAAAAAAGATTTAGAATATTTGGTAATTCTTAATTTGAAGCTAGAAAGTAGTTTTTTTTTTTTTAATCATGAATTGAATCCAAAAACATGTTCTAACCAGTAATGGACTAAAAAGAATAGGGATTCAATCTAATTGAGTAGGTGTTTTTTAAGACACGAAAGACACACCTTGGACTTTGTCACCCACAATGGAATTTAGCATAAAGCAATCCATTTTTGTAAGTCCAACAATCATAAAAGAAACAAAAAGCAAAACTGTGTGATGCCAAAGAATGCCAAACAAAAAAGTTCAAAAAAAAGGAGTAAGTTTGATTTAAGAATTTAAGATAAACCTTGGATTTTGATGGTGGTGTTCACAACAAAAGACTCATATCCTTTTGTACTTCTAAAGGGATGAAGAAATTGAAACAACAAATACAACGACACTCTATTGAACAGTATCAACAACCAAAAATACATATATGTATGATTGATCGTGTCACGAAGTTAGGTTTAGCTTTGAGATTTGGAGATTCACGATGAGCTTTTAGATCAAGCTACATTGCGGACATGAGAATGCAAACACCATACAGATGCATTGTTTCCTTCCCAATTTTGGTGTCAGGTAAATTGGTAATTTTAAGTTCGGTTTGGGTCTGGAGTTTTGGGTGAGGGACCATTGATGCTGTTGAGAGATTGTAATAGTTTTAGTTACCTTAGATCAGTAATACTATTTTGTCAAATGACAGCATGCTTGGAAAGATGGGTTAGAAAATGGAATTATCTGGTAATGTGGGATTCTTTAAGTTAAGAGGGCTGATTGTGGAAGACAATTAAAAGTTATCAACTGTCAGAGTCAATTATTGTGGAAGATATATACTTGTACCTTTCAGTTAATAAGGAGAACAGATGTCAGAGTCATCAGATAGTGTGAACTTTTGGAAAACAAAAGGCTGATGAAGCTTCGAAAAGGGGTAGTGCCATATTGAGCTGTTGTGTTTATGTAACAGTATAAATTGCTCTTTCAAGAGTTTGACCATTGAGGAGGTGATGTGGGGATTTTGACTTCTTCATTACACTAGTTACAAAAATATATTACATTTGTTCAGTGCTGAGGTGTTTTACTAAAATATATAGTTCTCGAGGTATTTAAGGGAATTTGGAAGATGTGGCTCTTGGAGCAATGAAAAATCATAGAATCAGCCTCTTTGACCCTCAAGTCGAGTGATTATATAGAGGTACTTACTTCCAAATCGAGTTTTATTGGGCTTTATTGAGCCTAAGGCAGTTCGAGGAGTGTCAAATAAGAGTTATTTTGGAGTCTTTTACACCATTTGTGCTAGTTGAGGTAGTCACCTCAAGGTGGTCTCGCACCTCTTTTAGAAATGTGTTCAGTAGATATATCACGAAATGCCCATTTTCTACAATGTAAATATTTTTCTTATTTTCCAAACATGATCTAAATATAATTTAAAATGTATTTTGCGGTGAAATGGTAAAAGCTCAGGGCACTTTTGAATCCCAAACGTGGCGTCTTGGTGCATACAAAACTGGAGGTTACCTCTTTACCTAATATTTTCCCCTCCTTGCACTCAAAGATTGATGAGACTAGTACTAGGCAATGGCTAGTTTATAATAGATTAGCTTATATTTTCTGTTTATTCCAAAATTGCGGGTGCATGGAATTTGTTTCTTCCTCTTCCCTTTGGCATGAAGAACATTTAGTACACCGTTGACTGATTATACGCTCATTTACGAAAACAGTATTGGTTGTGCCATTGGAGGTGATTGTCATTACAATATGTTCCAAAGGTCAGATTCAGTGAATCTTATGGGATTCACGTGAATGAGTAAGAATCTTCTCTTAGAATTTTGAAGCCCATTTAAGGTTCAATGATATGCCTTTGAAACAAATTAAAAACTAGTTTCTTGTCTTTTTCTTATTCCTCCTTCCACCTTGATTTTCTATTGACATTTGGAGACTGTACAAGAAAAGCTAGCGAGTTGTAAATCTTGATGTAAATCATAAAAGTTCTCATTCATGTTAAATTCACTAAATTCCCAATGTTTTTGTGCTGAGAGTAGATCATTTTTGGGGCACTTACTAGTAAGTTGCACCGATTAGTCTTACATATTTTTAACTGTAATCAAAAAATCTTTCTTTTTTTTTTTTTTTGGAACTTTAAAAACGCCGATACATCCCACCCACTATCGTTGGACTTCTATTAAACGGTCATCGAAGACTCATCGGAATATTCAACATTACCAGAAAATCGTTGGAGTATTGCCAGAAGTTCGCTAGAGTATCACTAGAGTGTTCTGAACGTCACTCAAAGTCGTCGAAATGTTCAGAATGTTCATTGAACGTCAAGAATATTATCAGAGACTCACCAGAATGTTCAGAATTTTGCCCGGAAAAAAAAAAAAGAATAAATGCAGAAATTATAGTGAAAACATATAGCAAAATATATTAATATTGATAAACTGAAAGTTTAAAAAATAAATAAATAAATAACAACAACAAACAACAATGGGAAAAAGTATATATTATTTTTTAATTTTTATAGGGTTTAAGCAAATAATCTTCAATATTGATCAAACTGAAAAGTAAGTTTTGAAATTGTAAAATGTTACAATTTTAGAGTATGATTCCTTAAGCATTTATCATTATTAATCAAACTAGAAAACATGTTATGAAACTGTAAAATTTTATAATTTTGAAGAATATTATGAAATTATTAAATTTTAAAATTTTATAGTTTTAAAGCATAATTCATTTCAGCACAAAAAAACTGAAACTGTAAATTTTTTTTAGTTTTCACTGCCTCTAAAATTTAAAAACTTGTTCAGAACTTGAAATTAGAAAAATTGAGAAATCGAAGAAGAGAAATAGATATAGAGAAAATATTGTACTCCGACAACTATTTTTGGTTTAGATTTAGTCGAATCTCATGTAGATAGTCTCTTTCGCTGTCGGTGAGGGTAAAGTAAGGAGTTGATAGTTGGTGGTTGCCGGTGAATCTCAAGCAATGATGGTCGTCGGTCATCAGTGACTATATGGTAGAAAGAGAAAGAGAAGAAGTAAGGTATGGTTGTCGGTCACTGAAAATCATGAAGAGAAAGAGATAGAGAAAAACAAATGCACAAACAAGAATGCAAAAGAAAAATACGTAATGAACTTTTGAGAGTATTCAAAAGGTTGTGCGACTAAATAGACTTATCCTCTTTCAAATAGGACTTTCAAGGAATTTGCTCATAATTTTTGTGGTGGTATTTAAATTTATCCAGTGTGATGCAGCTGTTCCTATATTTTGAGGATTCCTCTTTCTGTGTAATATGCTGTACATGCCTGGCTTATTCTGATCATTTTGCTTTTCTATGGGACCTCTTCAATAGAGTGAACCCTCATCTAACATTATCATTATGATTTCTCTCTTGAATCTACCTTTCAACCAAAAAATTGCAGGTTGAATTCTTTCTTGGTCTGAATATGATTTCCTTCGAAAAAAATGTAGGTCAGATTTTTCCACATGAGTAATGCTTACGTACACCTCCTTTCTCATTGCATTTTCTTTGTTGCTACTATTGGACACAATATAGTGGGCTTTGGTTTAATAAATACATGTGGGATAGACTTGCATGTATTTGGTTGGAAAGAAAATGTAGTGAGAAAAGTTGTATATAAATTTCTAATCCATGTTGCCGTTCTAACTGAAGTATGATGCATATGTAAATAGGTTCGAGATCAACAAGGGCAAAACCTCTACACTGGACTTCATGCTTGAAGATTGCAGAAGACGTGGCTCAAGGCCTTGCCTACATCCATCAAACACCAAAGCTTATCCACGGCAATCTGAAATCATGCAATGTCCTCCTTGGCACTGACTTTGAGGCCTGCCTCACAGACTATTGCCTTGCTGCCCTTGCAGACCTGTCTTCAAGTGGTGATCCAGACTCTGAAGGCTATAAGGCCCCTGACATCCGCAAGTCCAGCCGCCGAGCCAACCCCAAGTCCGACGTGTATGCCTTTGGTGTCCTCTTGTTAGAGCTTCTTACAGGCAAACCTCCATCACAGCATCCATTCCTTGCACCAACTGATATGCTGGATTGGGTTAGGGCAATGAGGGATGATGATGTTGGGGAAGAAAACAGTCTCGGAATGCTAGTTGAGGTAGCTAGTATTTGTTGCTTGACGTCCCCGGAACAGAGGCCATTGATGTGGCAAGTGTTGAAGATGACACAAGAAATAAAGGTGAGTGTTATGATAGAAGAAAATGATGCAAGGAATGCATATAATGGATATTGATTGCTTAAACTTGTTTTTGCACTTACGCTACGAGCCGCTAAGAAAAGCTGTAAATCCGGGATAACCTGATGAAATTTTATACAAAAAGGATTCTTATGAGGTGAAAATACAAATTCACTTTGTGTTCACAATGGGTTTATGAATCTAAGCTACAAGTGTTCTTTCAGGTTGGGGGATTTTCCAAACGGCATATAAAATACAATTTTGGGAACGTTTTTTAGGATTTGGATTTTTTGAGG
Organism: Camellia sinensis; assembly: GCF_055761805.1. Taxonomy (NCBI): domain Eukaryota; kingdom Viridiplantae; phylum Streptophyta; class Magnoliopsida; order Ericales; family Theaceae; genus Camellia; species Camellia sinensis. Next base: position 218,991,103 of record NC_138961.1, read on the forward strand.
TTTTGCTATTCAGATTCAAAGTTCAATTCATCTGAGTTGACCCGTACTTGAAATTGTGAAGCAGTTTGTGTCTTCTTTTTTTTTTTGAGATCTTACTTTCCCACTCTTGGGAATTTATGAAGAATGTATTTATAAAATGATTATGCAATGAGAATCACATTTAACTTGCTACACTATAGAAAATTCAGATCATGTTGAAATGTGACACTATTTGTCAATGAAGTTAAGACCATTTTCACAGCAAAAGTAACCTCTTTTTTTTTTTATACCTGAACCATTTTCATTCTCTACAATAACAAATCAATTAAGAGAGTTTCATAGGAACAAATTCACCCTTATAATTGTACAAAATGAAGGGCAAAAAAAAACGCTACTCTAGCCAGAAAGAAAATAAAAGGGTACAAACCCAATTATGAAGCATGTTTTATACACAAAATTCAGTAGAAAATTTCTTTAACTTCATTGTGACTGGCAAGGTAATCCCTGATAAAGAGTAGGATCAGCATCTTGGTCACCGCATGCACTGATACTATGAAGTATCCAAAACCTTCGATGGCTTTTTCCTCCACAACCTTCAAAAGCCCATCAGCACAACAAAATTGCAGCTGAAGCAACAGCAAGCCCTTGAAGCCCATGATTTGACAAGCCAATTTTACCATACCATTTCCACCTCATATCTCAGCCGAAAGGCTGTGCAGAGCTCCATTCTCACCGGATTGCAAAGCACCTACAAGCAAGGAAAAGAATGTGTAAGGAGGTCACTGAAGCATATGAATATAATATCCAGCTGTAAAACTCATTACTTGGAAGTCAACTTGTCTTCTAGAGAGAGATCATTTATGTTTCAGTAAATTCCATTAAGTACGGAGTTTTTCCTCTAAAAAATGATAAACAAAACAAAAAAGAATGCTGCTTCCTGAAATTTAATTGACATTGGTAATGTAACAGTGAGCTCAGGTGTCTATCAATTAGTACTAACTCAAAAATTCTCCAGAAAAATAAGCTACAAGAAGGACAATTATATCACATTCATCCTGAAACAGGGGCCCACCGGTTCAGTGGTTCAAACTCGCTATCAACCTTGAGACTGAGAAAGAACCTGAGGGTTATGTTAAAGGATAAGTCTATACCCAATCTGTCACTAAACGAATCTATTTTTTGCTTTCTTTTTTCCCATCATGAAACAAAGCAGAGCCTCGTACATTTTGAAGGTGAGACTTGTGGGAAAAAATAAAATAAAACCTACAGAGAAATGGGTAAAATTTCAAGTACACCATATAAAACCTATCAATATTAACAATAAAAGAGCGGAGAAACATTACCTTCAGTTATTTGTATTTATATTCTCCATGAGAATACAAATGGATCGTATGCAGCAGTTGAAATGTATAAACAGAAGACAAGGCCAATGATTATGAAACTATGAAATGATGTCTGCCAGAGCCTGTGTACGCGGTCTCGGCCTCATAATTGTCTCATCACTATGTTTGATCCACTCTGAGAGTTTCCAAGGTTTCTGCCACTTCCATTTGAACTGCAACAGCCACTGATGATGACTCCTCTTCCACCTCCACAGTTTCCCGGCTTGGCCTGCAACCGTCAGTTTCTGCAACATCTGCACTCAAAGCCATTTCTTTATTATTAACCACAAACAAAAGAATCAAAATCCAAAGCCAGTATGATTTATTACCTTCTGATTTTGGTCCAAAAATGCTGCTGAGTCGCTGACCCATCCATTTTCAACACCTGCAGTATATTTGAGTTGCTTTGTTGCCGGCATTGACACTGGAGAAGAAGGGCCACTTGTATCACCCACAAAGTATTTGCATGAACTCGAAGATTCTCCCTGTCATTTCCATACAGATGGAATGATGAGTGAACTGAAAGCATTTTTTCCATCAAGCCACTACTACTAATTCTACAATAATGTGTATGCCACAAGAAATGAGCTCTAAATCCCACAAAAGTCTTTATAATATACCAAAGAATCCCACTACTCCAACAGATATAGGTCTTTCCTTGAATAATTACATAGCTATGAAAAACCAAAGACAAAAGGCTAGATATGGTTTCCCAGAACATCATCTCCAGTTAAAATATTTCACCTCAAGTTTAGCTTCTATTATCTTAAAATCAATAAGAAAATGTTGTTGGTGTATGTATAATATATATCTATATATATGACATAGAGAGCTTCCGATGTTAAACTGAAACCTTTCAATGAGTACCAAGTATCAACTGATAGAAGAGATATTCACCCAAAAAAAAAAAACTGATAGAAGAGAGAATCAAAATGATATTAATTCCACATTACAATCCTTACTAATTGGTTTACATACAATAAAATAAGAAAATATAACCCTAAGAACTAAATAGGCAGACATACCCTTAAACTAAAATATATAAGACTAACTAAACCCAAAATAATACATGTAACTCTCACAGTAACTACAAAGGAAGACCATAAATGGTTTTTATTTATTATTTTGGATAAGTGGGAAGACCATAAACTGTAGAGCAATAATCTTACTGAAGCTGATGTAGCCAATGCAATGGCCACAGCTTGCTCTTTAAATGTTTGCTCCTTCACTATTTCTTTTCTCTGTGCTTCACTTTGTTGCAACAGAGTAACAAGCAGATTCAATTCATCTTTCACGTCCTTAATTTCCACTTCCTTTTCCCGCAACTGGGACCTAAGGACAACAAAGAAAACACCTCAAAATTTTGCACATTGAACAGAAACGTAAAAGTACATTTTGATACAGCAAAGCAATTATCAAAACCAATGTCTAAATTCACACGAGATTTAGAACTTGGCAAAGCCAACCATATGGACGTGCCAAGGGCTAAAAACAAAAAGAGTGAGTTCTACCATGTTAAAACACTACTAAATGATCTACATAGTTATGGAATCATGAAAATATGTCACATTGGGTTAGCAGCCGAGGAAAATCAGGGCAAAGTGGAAATTTTGAATGTCATGTTTCAGTTAAATATGATACTTACAAGTTTAAATAAGGTAGCAGAACTACTATAGAGAACCAAAGTAGCCAGGACTAATCATGTTGTGGATGATACAAAAAATTGCTAATGATAACTTGGTACCTAAATGTCAACACACTTGAACAATAACATGAAATAGCGAAATAACTGAACAATGGAGTTGGTTAATGAGAGATGTAGTTTAGAAAAATATTAAAAAATGAGAAATTAATAAGTTGCAGTAAAGTGCATACGCATATGCGTGCCACCCTTCTAGTATTATAAGATATCTGAAAGAGTATAAAGGAGGTATAGCAATCAGGACTCAGCAATCATATTCTCATCCGCAAGCTGCTTTTCAAGTCAAGCTTTCTGAGGGCCTCAGGTGAAATAGATTTTCATCCATGATTCCATTTTTACTTCAGAATGAGCAAAAATGAGAATGGACCACATCAGCAGTTGCATAAGAACAAAAGCAGGTGTCAATATGTAGTGAGAGTCCGCTTCTCTTATCATCCCCTCCCCAAGTACCAATGCATGAGCTTGAAGGAAGAAGTTTTTAAGAAAAGTCTTTTCCAGAATACAGACCTAACACCGGTAGTTTAAGGTGCATCTTTTTGTGTCATCATCATTATCCTATAAAAAACACCTTCAACAATTGTAACAAAAAAAAAAATTACTTTCAACAATTGTTTCCCTTATGGTTCTCCCTATGTTCAAATACCACAATACCTTTTTCTTGTTTCTTTAGTTTATATGATATTCTTTTACCTCATTATTTTCATACTACTAAAGTCATATTTCGCCTTTTCAACTGAACTATGCTAGAAGAAAATTCATAAATACCTTTCTCGCTAAATTAAATTATCACATTATGGAAAAAGAATATATTTAAATCCAATTGAAGAAAGGGACAATCATAATTAAATTATTCGGATTTTCAGAATATTGCACCTTGCATCTGTTGCGGCATTAAACATATACTGCAGCAAGTTTTTTGCATCCCCCATTGATCGCAGCTTGTTCCAACGTCTGTGACCAGTAAAGCCACGTTGTCGCTGCTCTGCCTCCGAAAGTTGTGATGCCATTGCAACGAGGGCATCTGAAGAGGTGCTCAGCATGTTCTCAATTGATGCTATTCTTTCCATTCTGGCAGTTGGTGATATGGAGAACAACCAATAGGGAACACAAAATTGTAGAAAGCAAATGCCATCACTCAATCAAAGGAGCATGAATACTTTTCACTAAACATGCCATCATATCACTTTCTCACTAAACTACACTCCATAAAATATAGAAGAAGTTTAGAAGTAACATTAACAAGTGATAGATGGTCAAATACCTAGAACATCCGTTCTTTCTTCTTGGTGAACCATGTCCATCCAAATATAATTGATCCACTTGCTTCAATAAGGCTAACTCTTCTGCTAGTGCAGCTCGCCTGGATTTTAGAGTTGATTGATTAAACAGTTAAACAAACTGCAGCAAGTTAATTGAATACAGTAAGCACATAAAATATCATAACTGAGTACTGATTACATACAATTGACTTTGCTTCTCATGTTCAAAACGAACTGCATGCACATTCACCATTACTTCCAGCTCATGATCAAGCCACCTTTGCAAATTTTTTCCATCGCTCTGAAAATTAATGTTGCAACTTCATATTGTTAGAATATTAAATTAAACTTTATAATGGATTTTGGTCCTGGTTAAATGGGAAACTGACCAAGCAGTTTATAACTAGGTATAAAAATCTTCTGCATAGGTGCTCCTTTATATTGATCAAAAACCAGTCAACCAACACAACTACATAAAATATTGATATGCATGATTTAAAAATAAATTCGTGAACCAATCTGAACTAAACTGATTTGTAATTGGTTGACAGGTCTGTGAAGGCTTTGGCTCTAGATAAACATAATCCAGTATGAAGGAATGATAAGTACAGATAACTTACCTGCCTATTTGGTGTTTGTCCATTGAAGTATACTGAAAGAGAGGAGAGATTACTGAGAAGCAATATTATGCTAAAAAGGGTAAATTTAAAATATATATATATATATATATATTTACCAAGGTTGTTACGTGCTGAAGCTTTACGAACTTCTAACAACCCTTTTAGCCTTTTGGTAGCTATTGCAACCTCTTCTGTCTTTCTTTGAAGAACCTGCATGAAGAAGCTTCTGATTATCAGCTGCACGTCTTTTTGCTTGTCTATTGTCCAAATAACTACTAAGAGAAAGATGACCTTGAGTTTACATCAAACTTTGAGGCCAAAATATAAAACTTATACACTAACAGAGCTTGGGTCCAAAAGATTAAGGACCTTATTTTGACATTCAACCATTTCGCAGACAAAATAAAGTTGAAAATCAAAGTTTCTGATGCACCCTAATATAATGTGCCTCTGTAGAAGCCATGCTAGGTACTTGGTTGATGCCATCTGAATTAATTACCCACCTCACAATGATGTTGGAAAAAAAGAATCAATTCAACTGACAGCAATGTACAAGAAATGTGCCCCTCACCTGTTATGCAAATAGAAATCTAGTACTCTCTTGTACTTGTATCTATGTTTGAGGGTAGGAGGTGAGATGATCCAAATGCAATGATGTTAGACAACTAATCTAAAAGCTTAAGCAGATGGAGAGGGTTTGGTTAAACATTTCAATCATCAACATTGGACTAAACATAATGAGAAATTATTTCCTGTAAACCTGACAAAGGCTCTAGAAACTTGCCTGATAATTCATATGCATTATCCAAATGTAGAATAATTAAGGAAATAAAAAGTGAGTCTCAAAGCATATCAGCTACTGAGGCTTACTGTTCAATGAAGTTAGTGATGTGTACAGACACAGATAATAAAAATAAAAATAAAAATAGAAAGGCCCTAGATAATTTTACTGAAGCACTTGTACGAAAGAAATCTTTACCATTTTCTGGCGCTGATTTAAAGCTTGCAGTTTATGTTGCTCATATTGATTTCTTCTGCCTTCCTTCCTTAGCTGCTTGAGAAAAAACATCATCAACAATACATTTAATGATATACGTGCATACCATAAATAACATGTTCGACTTGTTTGCCTTTTTTTTTTTTAATCTTTTTGATTAATTAAATCCGAAGCATGCATAAGTTAAAACTTTTATAAGTGAAACATGTTTGCTTTTTAAAAATGAAGAATCCCAGGTTATACGGATAACTGGGAAACGTCAAGTACCTGAAGCAATTCCTTCTCATGAGAGGCCTTCCATTGTCGAAATTGCTCTGCCTCTTGTTTTATCTTATGCTGCAATTGAACCTACAAACGAAAGGGAAAATTAGTATGACGGATCCTAAAGTCATATAATAAATAACAGCTTCATAAAAATGTCCTGTCTGCTTGATACAACCATTGGAATGAGAACAAACCTTCTGGACCTTGATGGTCTTTATCTCATCTTGAAGCCGCTTTGCTGCTTCATCACTTCTTTGTTTTTGCTTTAAAAGCTGAAGCTGACAATCTTGATTCTTCTTAAGATCTAAAATCTGAAGTTGGGTTGGGGGTCGGAATTTTTAGCATTTAAATAATGACAAAGGTTTGAGACAGCATAATGACATTGGAGAGAGCAAAAAATACCTGTGTCTCAAGTGATTTTAATTTCTGTGCATAAGCTTTGTGCATTTTCTGCCTTTGTCCATCAGAAGCAGCAGCAAGGTTTTCAATTTCAGCTAGCAAACGGTCCCTCTCTTGCTGTAGTTATCACAGACCATCATCACCCTCTGTAGTGATGAAATAGACAACTAACAATGGAAAATTTTAAAATTTTTCCTTATAACCTGGACTGTTTTCTTCTCTTCCTCGAGTTTCAAGATTCTCTTCTCAAAGTGCTGACTAAGTGCTTCAGTGTCAGACCCTCCAAAATGTTTCATTTCTGACTGCACATAAGTCAAAAAAACAATTTTAAGAAAAACAGTGTAAATTGCAAGAATGGAATACAAAATAAAATCTATTTCCAAACATTCACCAATTGCCAAATATAAAAAATTTCCAAGGAATCAAATAAATTTCACAAAAATTGTTCGGTAAAAATCACAGTGGTAGATCAAAGGAGCAGGAAAAAAAATACTTTAGATTCCAGTGGTACTAATTCTAGTAATTATGTTGCTACATTAAGTTGGCGTTGTGGAGTTTCTCTTTTTTGTTGGTCGTTAGATTTTCATTGTTGAAGATCATTGATTAGTGTTCCTTGGATTCATGTAACCCACAAAACATGTTTCCCTTCATTATTTTTATAAAATGAAACATTAAAAGGATAAAATAAAAATATATATATACATATATATATAAAGAAGTGGAGGAGCTCTATCCCAAGAGAAATAAAAAATACCGGTAAAGATATAAACATTAAATCTTGAATGCATAAACAGGCAATGGCAGTGATGAAGATATCATGTAGCCTCTAACATCAATCACTTTAATATTGAATCCCATGTGCAACGCGTGTTAGAAAGATGATCCTGAATTTACAAAAACATTTATCATGTTCGCAGACGTTAATTATGTATGATAATCATAATCAGTTCTGTCTTTCAACAAACCATTAGAAGCACTCTTCATATTTTCTCCCTGACACAGTGCTGGATATGAATGTGTGTGGACAGCCCCCATTCGTGTATTGTGTGAAACAAGCCACTAGAAGCACTCTTCATACTTCCCCCCTGACAAGTGCTGAGCTCCTAATGGATATCAATGTGTGTGGACAGCCCCATGCAAGCACCGTGTGAACATTTATCAATGTGTGTAGACATAAGAATGACACTAAATGGCCACCATTATCAATATATTCTTTGAAAATAAGGCAACAGCAGCTTTTTGCAAAAGTAAGAATATATTTTTAAGGATGCAAAGCAAGACACTTTGTAGAAATCAGAATCCCAAGCCTGCAGTTTCATCTCGGCTGTATCTCTTGGAAGGAATAGTGACAAAAATGGGGAATAGGCTTCCTAAGCCAAAAAAAAAAAAAAAAATCTAGCAGAACTATTTACATTACAAATTAGAACATTAGCTCTGGGCATATCCACCCTTGTAGTTTGGGTAAAATTTTAAGGGTCGAAAACAGCAGTTTTTCTCAAAAAAGAGGTATATTAGTTGTATTCTCCTTTAAGCCTATGTCATAAATAACAGACTAAAACATTAGCTTTGGGTGTATCAACTTTCGTAGAGAAAAAATTGAATATTCAAGATGTGTGACCCAACAACCAGTTTTATGCGGGAGATTAAAAAAAGAAAGGCATATTAGATGTTTAACATATGTTCTCCGTTAAGGGTTGAGCCTATATCATAACAATGTATGGCAGAAAGCTGCATAAAACAAAGCCCATCAGTGAAACCTCTTTCTGCTCCAAACGCTTGTTTAGCTCATTCAACTCTTTGCCCATCGTTGTTCGCAGGAGTGCATGCTCCCACTCTTTTGCTACAGCTTCATCAATTTCCATGTAATTTTCACCTGCAATTTTTGGCAAATTCATCTGAAACATAAAGAACTGAACTAGAAAAGTGCAATACGAGTCGCATGTTTTAGAGACTAAACACCTCTTACACATACTGTGTAAAATGAAAACTGATAACATGCCAACTAAATGACAGAAAAATCAAAGTCTGTCATGCATTAACTAAGGGTATGGCATCTTGAAGCTTATTCCCCTCTGCTTTCAGCCTCATTCATCTGAAATAATCTCACAACTAAGTAGCTTACCGGTCATGGCTTCACCCATGGGATAACCAGATGCATCCATGCTCTGTAAGCCCCTCTTTAGCCCATCCCTTTTAACAAAACAGGGGCCATCCTGAGATAGAAAATGTCATATAACTATCAATCAAGCGCCAACCAAAAAAAAAAAAAACTATCAATCATACTATTGTAATGTTCTGCTCAAACAAACAAAAAAAAAAATCAAACTATTGTAATGACCAAAACCTCAATAAATATGGTCTGTTGACCACAATTTAGTGCCAATAAAGAGGAAAGTTAAAATTGCAATATATATATAATTCTTTTATTTTTCTTCTTCGAAGATAAAGAAGGAATTATATTAGCATACTTCAGCATCTGTTTCACTCGGCTCTACAACAGCACGTCTGCTGTGGTATTCATGTAGTTCTCGAGAAAGCTCCTCATTGATATCCTCAAGCCAAGCAATTCTTTTCATGAGAACCTACAAAACAAGTAAACAGAAAGACGTAGGACATTGTATTTATTATAATTTATATCCCCATTATTAGGAACATGCACTAGCACCCCCTTCTTGCAAGAGGAGAGGGTGATAATCATCCCCAAACCCCCATCCTTTTGGTGATTCACATTCTTAATAGTCTGTTATAGCATCTTCAGGGACACAATCATTCAAGCTGTTTCAAGTATGCATATAAATATATAATCCTACAGACAAATGTGTCTTTTCTTTAGTAAGTCTGTATATGTTTAATAATTTATATACAAAAACAATAGAATGAGTTTGTAGAAGACATATACCTGCACATCATCAGATGAAGCTCCCCTTGCACGAGCATTAAGTTCAGCCTGTAAGTACTCTAGCTGCTGCCGCATCTTTTGCATCTCATTCGACATCAAATCTCTGTTAACCTGTACAACAAGATGATGTGCTCCCTCAGAAATCAAAAGATATAGAACTTGATCCCAATAGAATCTATCCATCTCCAAATAGTGAGGTGGAAATATTTAACAAAAAGAAAATAATAATAACATATAATCATCAAGGTTACTTACAACAGGCTTATTCTGAATGTTTCGAGCACGATTAGCATATTTGAGAGTGCTCAGAGTTTCCTCGACATTGATGTCAGCAGGGCTGATGCAGGCTGGAAGAAGGATGATGGCAGAATCAACCAGACAAGAATGAAAAAGGTTTTAACAATAATCATAGGTGCACAGGCTAACCAACTTATCCCCAGGAAAAGATGGGGGGGGGGGGGGGGGGGGGGGGGGGGCGAATTAATAAAAAAAACAATTAGAAAATAAAAAAAGTTATAGAATAAACAACAATAACTCCTCAAATGTAATGCAGCGGGGGAGCCTGGATCATTTACCATGTTTCCAACACAAATTGAAATGATCTTTATGTAGTCTATGTTTTTCTATATTGAAAGAATGATAACCAAGTACCAACTTTGATATGATAAAAGACATAGGCTACAATACACTTAATTTCATGTAATAAAAGATCAAGTCAAAAATTTATATTGTGGATGCATATATGTTAGAGAAATCATAAAAAATTTAGTAAATGTTTTATTCTACAATAACATGTTTTATTTTGATAACAGTGTTTCGTTTCTTCATTGTTTACTTTTTCTTGATTAGGGTAATAATCTCATTTTTTAAGTCATTGTAGTTCTACAATAACATGTTTTATTTTGATAACAGTGTTGTAAGCAGTGTAGGTTATATTTCCATGAATAAAAAGGATGATGCATCAACACATGGTCTGCTCAAAGAACTACAATGACTTAAAAAATGAGATTATTACCCTAATCAAGAGTAAGCAAACAATGAAGAAATGACAATTTCAGAGGATCATAAACCAAGATGTTGATTTGGAATGACTTGATTTTTCATATAGATGATAAAACGCTAGTGCTAAAGGATTTCTAGGTTCTCAAAAGAACACCAAAGCCCTTGTAACATAATTGCTACCATGTTAGATACTCTCTCAAGCAACAACTATTTATCAATAAATATCTATTGATTTTTCTTTCAGCATTTGATTGTTTCACTTTCAGTTCAATTCATGGGATTTTTAAGCGAAGTCACAAGTCTACCTTCAGCCCATAGCTTTTGCCAATTCAAAAATTACTTGGAGAAAATAAGAAGGTCAAGATTCTACCTATCATAACAGTCTTGCTGTTTCCCCCCAGTGAATCCTGCCAAAATATATAATGCAAGCATTAATTGTAATAAAGTGAAACGCAAGAACCTGAATGAAACCAAAATTTCATTCTTAGGCAATTCCTATGCATAATTGCCGACTTCTGACAAAATGAAATCCCATACTGGGAGGTAAAACCTATCAGCCATGATTCAACCACCTTATTATACATCAAAATTGACCATAGGCTTTGATATATATTTCAACAATACATGCCCACTCCCCACCCACCCCAAGAAAAAAATCACACATGCAGAGGAGAAATCCTTACAGGTTTATTTCATAAAAATCAACCACGTCATTATGTCTAAGCATTTATGAACCAACTAATTGTGCTAGAGAAACCATAGTCTAGCAAAAACGGGCAAGATTGATTTAAACTTTGTACATCAGATCATCACCTTCCCATTATTTTCAATTTCAAATAACCACATATCACAAAAATAGCATATAGATCAACTCTATATAATCAAACCTGCAACAGTCGAGTAAGCTTACTGTCCCGATACGGTACATGCACACCCTCTTTCCGTTTCTTCTCATCCCCTAGTGCACTAATGACATTACCAAGTGCAAGGAGACCTTTATTAATGTAAATGCCTGCTCAATAGGAGGTACAAAGGCATTCAGCTTGCTTGGTTCCATTTTTTCAAAAACACTTTTCAGAAAATTCTACTTTCTTATTTTCCATGTTTTTTTGTTTTTACTGAATTTTTTTAATATTTTAAGCAATTTTTTTTTACTTTTTAGACACACCTAACATAAATACACCTAAAAAGTAAAAAAATTGTAAAAAAAATCTTTAAAAAATTCACTAAATACCAAAAATACCAACCAAAAAAAAAAAATACAAGAATGCAGTACATTTTTTGTATTTTTATGTATTTATTAATTTTTTAAAATATTTTTTCACAAATTTTTTACTTTTTAGATACATCTAAGTAAGGTGCATCTAAAAAAGTAAAAAAAAAAATGTTTAAAATTTTAAAAATATTCACTAAAAACAAAAAAATACGAAAATCAAAAAAATTTAATTTTCAAAAAACTTAATCCAGAAAACTCAAATCAAACACACTGATTGTTATTGCTACAGTACTCCAAAGGCACAAAAAGAACATTGAAATACATCGGATGAAAAGTTAAACCTTCTTTTAATCGAAGGCCTGCTGAACCTGTTCTTTTTGCTCTTTCAGATCCGGCAAGATCTACCAAATGGAGTTTCGAACATAGATACTCTTCGCCCATATCCTCATCTAGACTGGCTTCACCACCAATAGAAGGATGGAGTTTACGTATCTGTTCCAGCGTGATTGTGAAGATGGCATGAGACCGACTAGTAGAAACATACAAAAGAAAACCACATCCCATTAGATAAAGGAGATTCATATGCATAAGCATGTAATAATCCACTCCTACCACATAAATATACCTTATTTATCACCTCCCTATAATAGGATAATTGGAAAACATTTATTTCTACATCAACTGCATGCTGTTGTTAAACAAGAGAGTTGAAACATTGAGTTATCTTGAACCAAATTCAACAAGAAAGAACCAGTCTTAGGATGCTAGTGGGAGATAATTTGAGGAATTTTTTTTCTTTTCAAAATGTAAATGGTGCTTTCAACTTCTTTTTGGGTTAAAGTCTTCACCGTTCAGCAGGAAAGTGAGAATTGAGCACAAAGGTGTCAATGTATAAAATGAATCAAGGACAAAGTAATCTATTGACTTCTGCAATTGAGACACAAAGCAGTGAGAAGAGCACAAATTATGGTTTGCCCAACTTGGTTAATTCAGCTCAAGAGAACTGGTTTCCAGATTCGGAAGCCGAAAGCACTAAGAGACCCACCCAATCTCAAGACAAACCCAAGTAAACTGTTTGATAAAAAATGGAGTCTTTTCATATATATTTCTACCGCTCAATTTAATCAGCAAAAGGACCAACAAATGCATATTCATCTGCTACATCAACTATGAGTTGCCTGCCTAATTGGTGGCTAAAGCAGGCATTTAGTATTAAAAATGTATATCATCCTGCAGCTTGACAAGTTGTTTCCCACTGATTTAAACTCCTCGGATTTTTAAATTTATTAAAAACCATTATTTAACCCTGCAACAAGCTTACATTGCAAACATTCAAGTTCATGAAAATTTTGGTAGAGCATATGCACCAAAAAATGTATGTTGATACATGCAGAAGAAAAGCAATAAAGTCCACATCCAAAAGTACATTATTTAACTGTACATGACAGGAATTAAGTTATTAATCAACCCAATTTTGTGTTTGTTATAAAAACCTGAATGCTTTGTTCTACAAACACCTGAAAATCAAACATTCTTATAGGGTAGCATATAAATTTTGATACGTATGAAAGACAAAAAGGGTGATGCAAGGTTCACCTAGACTGATTGTTCATATTTGTACTCCCTGTTGCCCTGCTTAGGGATCCTTGCTCCAGGCAAGCAGCCATATCCTCAAGGGTATTAACATCAACTTCAGTTAATCCGGCTAGCGTTATAACTCCATTTGCTGTTTCACGAATTTGAATTGGTGGCCTCCCAGGGACAGTAGCTTTCCCAGCATGCCCATTGCCAGTATCAGACTTGCTAATAGATGTTGAATCCAGCAAGTCCCTCACTTCTTCATTCAGAATCTTCAAATTCAAACCCACTTTTAGTAACACATTATGGTTAACAATAAGAACTGGATAACCTAGACATATATGAACATTGAAAACAAAAAAGTGACATCAGCAGGAACCCAATTACCACATTATGAGACATATCTAGGGTTTTTTTTAAGAAACAAACAAATAGTTTAATGAACCTCAATAAAAGAAACATGCAACTGAAACTCAATTTGATGCTTCAAAGTCTCAATCCTGCTGAATAGTGCATTCATAACTTGAGGAACCAGTCCAGTCTTGCAACCATCTTTGAAACCAGTACCCATAGTGTATGTTTTCCCAGATCCTGTCTGCAGCATATTTGAATGTCAACCACTTATAGAAAATCAGAATGCATTAGCAGATCTTTTTTTCACTTAGGCTCCGTTTGCTTTGACATAAGATGTTTTTGTCAAAAATATTTTACTCTTTTTCCATTGTTTGGTTGAACAAAAAGCAACAACAACAACAACAACAAAACTTTTTTTAAGGAAAATATTTTTGCATCATTTTCCAAAAAATGACTTGCCGTTAAAAATTCTGTAAATCAATTTTTACGAAGTTGACTCTCACTCACTACCTTTTCAACACATTTAGCCTTTTCAAATAAATATCTTAGCTTACTAAATTTAATCAAAAATTCTCTTTTAGGCAATAAAATGTTTTTGTTTTGAGTGTCAACCAAATGCCAAGAAACAAAAACAAAAACATTTTGTGTAAAATCAATTTACAAGAAAAATATTTTTTCGTGTAAAATATTTTATGTCGAAACAAACGGAGCTTTAATGCAGTTTTGTTATGAAAAATTTTACCTGTCCATATGCCAAAACAGTGCCATTGTATCCTTGGAATAAACCATCAACCAGTGGAGCAATGCATTCTTCAAATATGGCAGATGATGAAAAACCACTTCCCCCATAGACATAATCAAATGTGAAAGAGTGTGTTCCAATTTGTACCTGCAACATCATCAAACAAAGAACAAATCTTCAGCAACTAAGGCAGTAAACACAAATATTTCAGCTAAATTCCCAGAAGATTTTGAATTCATTAACATTAAACTACAACATCCATCACAATTACTAAAACTATCACAACTTGCAGTCTGGTTTCATCATATCAGCAATCAAATATCCAAACTCTATGCCAAGTAATAATTGTAACCTACAATAATCTTCTTCTTTTTTTTCCATTTTTTTTTTTAATAAGCCAAGAACCTATAAGAATCTTGTTGCGCCACACCAGTTTTATAAAGGTCACAGATCCCATATACCAGTAAATACACATCTTTCATCCTCAACCTTCCCAAGTCACTTTTTACTCATAAGTGGCTTTATTGGTTTCAAAGCATGATGAAGAATGCAAGCAATTTAGCAAATGGAAATGAAAGCACGCACATCAATAAGAAACTCAAATACAAGAGAGAGAGACACATGTCAACCTTATGATTTTTAAATTCTATTGAATTTCAGCATGAAAGTATGAACATTGCCCTATTTTTCCCCTTCTATAATAGGATGATACAAATTGCCCTCTTGGTAATACACCATTCCATGTGCAGAACCCTACAGGTTGAAATATTATCAGTTCCGTTGTATGGCATTTTGGATAACAAACAGGACTACAAAAGCTACTACTTGACAGAAACATCCATCTAGATGCAATTAATTCAAGAAAACAAAAGGCCTCCAGCCAGTCCTTCCAAGTAAGCCATCATTGAACATTTCACACATAATATGGACATGTACTTACATATAGTTTCATGGTAAGCTCGAATTACTAAATATGCTATTTCGGTGAATGTCCGACTATATATATATATCCCATTTCCCTAACCAACTGTACGTGTCCGACATGGATCCGTATATTTGGATTTGAACTTATGGTTTTGTCATGTAGAACGAAGGAAAGTGATGCGGTACCACCACCACTGAGTGATTTACTTCAAGTTGTATGCAATACAAGGGCAAGGAAGGGTAGCCACGAGGACTTGAGTCAAAGAAGTTATTGTGCGGGTGGTAGTGAGGTGACCTTTAAACAGAACACGTACCTCGTTGAAAAACGCACACATACAAGCACATCTACATGCATACATGTGTGCATAGTTTTAATTGAGTTGTCTAGTTGGTGAACTAAGCCAGTTTTTTTAACTGAATAATTTTTCAGATGGGGTTATTTTAAAAAGCCATCAAACCAACCATTCATAACTTTGCATGCTTATTTATTTACAGATATGTCGGAAATTTGCTTTAAATTTTTAAATAAAATTTAAAAAAATAACAAACAACAAAAAAATTAACAAAACAAACAAGCAAACCTGATTTTGTAAGAAAAATTGCTTAAATTAAGAGACCTATAGCTAAAAAAAAAATAGATCAAATGGAAACCCAACAGAGTAGCCTCAGATTGACCAAATAGACGCATGCAATTTAGAGTCCACAACAGTTACAATCCATCCATGAATAGGCAAGAGAAAAAAGGAGAAGGGAAAAAAAAAAAAAAAAAAAAGCTAAGAGGAAAGCAAATGTGCATGGTCCCGAGAGAATAAGCAACAAATTTGGACAAATATGAACAGATTGAGAACAATATGAACAGAATCTCAGAAACAATTACGGAATAGGCATTTGCGCCGAGAACCACAAAATTATTGAAAGAATGAATCCAAATTGTGAGAAACATGCAAACGAAGTGACGAGAATACCTGAGGCTTTCCCGGTACGACGGTTACACATTCTTTGCAGGCTTGAAATCGTTCGTCGCCGATGAGCGGTCGAATGTGTACCGCAACCTTGACGCAGCAGTCCTCAGATGATGCTTCCATATGGAAGCCGAGAGAGAGAGAGAGAGAGATACGATACAGAATGAAGAAATATTCACTGCGTGTCTATATATATATACAGAGAGAGGTGGATGGGAATATAAGACAGTGTAGCCACGGAGAAAACTGAGAGAGAGAGAGAGAGAGAGAGAGAGAGAGAGAGCTTCCTTGGTCTTCACTGAGCCAAACATTGCCACCAGTCCACGGCGGTGGGAATTAGGAAGGTGGAAAGCTTTCGCTCCCTTTCTTTCCCAAATTGCCCCTCTACTAGTAACGCTCCAGTCGAGCTCCCTCCCTCCACACCAAATGCGGCCCCTTTCTTGTGTTTTTGGTTTTTTTTTTTTAATTAATTTCACAAAAAAAAATATAATTAATTAATTAATTATAATTTCCGTAAATTATTTTTTAAATGAATTTTCGTTCGTTTTACTGAATTTATTTCATATTTTAGTTAAGGGTTTGGTTATGGTGTGCAACTTACATCTTACACCTTATACCTTACACTTACACCTTACACTTACACCTTTTGTAAAAAATTAAACCTTACACTTACACCTTTTTTGAGGTTGCACACCATGTGCAACCCACTTACACCTTACACTTTACACTTACACCTTACACTTACACCTTATACTTATACTTACACCTTACACTTACACTTTTTATGTAAGTGGCACATGGTGTGCACTTGCACACTTAAGAAAACTCCTTTAGTTAAAAAAAAATTTATTTTGTAAATACGTCAGGATTAGATACATATAAAAAAGAAAAAAATTAGTGAAACATTCCTTCAACTTTGTGTAATAGGAGAGGTTTAAAAAAAAATTGGCTAAGATCTCTCAATATTTTCACAGAGAAAATTCGACTCAGAAAAATTTTGTCTAACTCAGAAAAATTTTGAAATTTATTTATGAAAATTAATATTTCTCTGAGTCGAATTTTCTCTATGAAAATGTTGAAGGATCTTAACTACTATAAAAATATTGTATGTCTTTTATTTTATAAAATATTAATATCAAGGACCTTAAAAAAAAGGAAAATTTACCCATAAGTCCTAGTTTTTGAAACGTTGAACCATTTAGTCCTAAAAGTTTTCTTATACTCCATTTAGTCCCATCTTTACATCAACATGATGTGAATGATGTAAATGATCTGATGTTTCATTCTATAATTTCAAAATTTATTGAAATCTAATGAATATTAGATGTTTTTCATCCTATATTTTCAAACATTATTGAAATTTGATGAACATTAGATGTTTGAAATCCAATGTTTGTAACATGACTCTGATGTTATTAACATTGTATCTGATGTTATTAACATTGTAATGGGACCTTTCAGTCTATAAGAAAACTTTTAGGACTAAACAGTGCATAAGTTATTAATTTGGGATTTATTGGTGCATCCCCCTAAAAAAAATTCTCTATAAAAAGTTTTTTTAAATAAATTACTAAGAACAAACAAAAATCAGAACAAAAAAATGCACATAGAATTTTTTTCTCAATTTTTATTGATTTTTTAAAATATTTTGGTCAATTTAATTTACTTTTCAGATGCATCTGAATTATGTACATCTAAAAAATATTTAAAAAAAAAATTGATTAAAATATTTTTAAAAATCACTAAAAATAAACAAAAATTCATCTAAAAATAGTTTTTGAAAATTTAACATTTTTATTGTTTTCTATTTTTGTTTTGTAATTATAAAATTGTAATTAAAAAAAACCAACTATGTCATTTATAATGGAATGTAAACAATTTTAAAATTTAAGAAACATAATCAAAAAATATGTTTTCATACCACCTCCCGGTGTCCTCCACTACATGGTTTCACATTATATATATATATATATATATATATATATATATATATATATATATATATATATATATATTGCACGGGAAAGAAATATACTTTCTCGTATAATCCTGTTGACCAAGTCTGTGCTCCTCCGTACGACGTCGCCTTATCACCTGAAAACACAAACGTGAGCTACCCGGCGGGTGTGTGCTGGAAACCTCTCCGATGCCTAAGTCAGTAAACTTGACAAATAGACAAAAGCTCTGCGTATTCAGAAAACAAAGTTGTGTGTTACCTCCCCCAATGTGAGGTTTGTGAGCTTTTATAGGTTTCGTGTGGCACAATCCTAGTAGGAATTATACTCCTCCATGTAGAGTCCTTATAAGATTCATACTCCTGAAAGATAATGTTTATCCTTCAACACCCCCCTCACTGCTTAAACCAAGTGAGATGGTTTTTACCATGGCCGAACTACCATATGACCGAAATAAAACTGGCTATGCCGAGCCATAGAGTAGGCCGAACTATCCTTAGCTCGGTTTTTGCTTTCACTCCTCCTTATCTCGGTTCTCTCTTGTTCAACCCATGGTGTGTTTAGACTGAGCTACCGAGTAGCAAGGCTTTGACCGTTCTAACCTCAATACATCATGACCGGACTCTAAGACCAGCCTAACTCCAAGTTGCTTCCGGACCGGAGTAACTCTACAATTCTTGGGCCGGAGTAACTTTATCTCTCTTGGGCCGGAGTAACTTTTCGGCCTTTTTACCCAGTCCTTCGTACTTTGGGCCATAAAGTCTATCTCATAGCTCGGCCCAATTTTCACAAAAATTACCTTCTCAATTGCCCCTTAATTCCATCTGCATAGCATGATAGGGATTATCTGTTCATCAGCCGAGCTATAGTCCTCAAAACTTCCAGCCGAGCTACAATCATTTAGCTTATCCTGCCGAGCTAAACTTAAATCGAGCCGCTTTCATCTGGTCACAATGTCTTTTCAATCACCAAAAACTGAATCGCTTCCTTTTCCGTATACACGTGGCACGTTTCCATTCGCGGAAGGCAGCTGTCAACGTCGTCTTCGTATTTCGTAATTTTTGAACAGTTCCCGTCCTTTCTCTCTCTCGTCATTTTCACAAAACAACCCCTCTATCCTTGAATCATTCACCCACACTTTTCACCTTCTTCTCACTTCGTGCCTCTGCCTCTCCAACCTGAGTTCGTGTTCTTCATTGGTGCTGTTGCTCCCATCACCAGCTTCATCTTCTTCTGGTAAGCTCCTCAAAATCTGTTTTGTTTTTCTTATTTATGCTTTCTATGTTTTTGCGAAGCATGCTTGTACATTTTTGTTTTTACTTTCTGTACTTTCATGGAAAAATCAGTAGAACCTATGAGTATATGTTATATATCCTATAGAAAACTCGCTTTTGATCCAGAATGATGTCCCAACCGAACTAGGAAACTGTTTGTGCTATATAGGTAGATCAATTCAGACAATAACAGAACTAGATACACTTTAGCCGAGATACGCTTACCGAACGAAGTTCTGTACTCAGTAAACTAGGAACCTTGGTATTAACCGAGCTAGGCCTTTGGGGCTAAGCCAGCTTTCTTAGTTTCTAAACCAAACTCAGAAAGCTGCCCCTGGAGGCTCAACCGAAGTAACAAAACTTATAGTTCAACCGATTTAGGCCTTTAGGGCTAAACCAGCTTTCTTAGTTTTTTAGACCGAACTCAGAAAGCTGGCCCTAGACGATGAACCGGTCTAACAAAATTGTTTCCAAAGCCAGTATGCCGAGATGTTTGCCAAGATCTAGCTAATAAGAACCCTGCTCAAACCGAGCTACCAAGCATTTTGTTGAACCGAGATAGAACCTGTCCACAAAGCCGAAGTAGGGCTCTTTTACCTTTGCTTTTAATTTGTAGCACGGTCCAATGATCTGTGCTTAACCTCTTTATTTTCTACTTTGTAGACTTAGGTTGCCCAGGCACTCCTTCGTGCGCTCAACCGAGCTACTGAGCACAATTTTTGCACCGATATAACTTTTTCATAATTTATACAATAGATGGGGAAGTATAGGTACCTAGTAAATACTCCGGGCGGCCTAGCTGAATTCAGAAAAGACTACAATATACCCGATGACGTCCACTTGATCTTAGCCGAAAAGATGTCATTCCATGGGGTAATGAAGGCTTTGTCCCCTTCACCCTTTTGTCAATTATTGAAACCGGACTACGATTTCCAATCCAACCTTTAATCTGTGAGTTTCTTAGGCAAACTAGATTATGCCCTACCCAACTATCCACCAATTCATACCGCATCATTATGGGAATAGCCGAACTGAACCGCCAAGCCGGACTAAACCTTGGCCTGGCTGAAATCTTCCACCAATACTCCATTGGTTCAAAAGAAGATGGGTGGGTTTATTATCTAAGAATACGTTGCCGCTGAGAGAAGATAATAAAATATACACCGGACAAAGACTTAAACGACGACAATTTTTTCTGGGTGTCTGGGAACTTTGAGGATCATCAAGCCCAGATTCCTGGCCGACCTATAAATTGGAAAAAAGGAGAGCCCGGTAAATTTACTTCGGTTTTCTTGCTTACTTTCTTATATTTTGGTTTTTTAATCTTTCAGTCGGGCTAACAGTTGTCTTCTTTCGCAGATTCTGCCCACCTTCACTCTTTATACAGCTACCCAAACCTAGCCACTTTGCGCGCCGCATTACGGTATCCAGAACGTAGCTGGGCCAAATTGCTGAAGTTCGAGCCGACCTACAGATATAGTGGTCGTCGAAAAGCCAGAGTGACTGATTTTCTTCTTGAAGACGCCCCAGAACCGGACCCAACCTTACCACAAATCAGACTAATTCCACTCACTGCTGAAGAGGAGATGGCCAAAAAGAACAGAGTAAGGGCTCTCCTGACCGAAACCAACAGGGCCGAAGTACCACCAGCAAGTCAAACCCAAGAAACAATGGTGGCCCTTCCTATTCAACAACCGTCCTCGTCCCGCCGAACCAAGCGCGCTCGGACCGCCGAAACCGAACAAAGTTTGGTTAATGAAGAAGAAACTGCTCTTCCACCAAGCCTGCCACCGAACCCCCAACCGGGGCCTTCTGACCGTACTACCACTTGCTGGGTACCAAAACTTACCTTCAACAACCGAGATATCTAAGACTCTGACTCGGTTGTTGCTGAGAAGGATCACCAGTTGGCCTTCAACCTGGCCAAGAGTGTGTGCCTCCCCAAAGATATGGAGCACCACCAAAAGCAACTGAACACCGAACTGAAGGCCATCCGGTCTTCAACAAAATCCATGATCTTGGTAAGTAGCTCTGTCCGTTTTTCTATCTAATTTTTTCAACTTTCACTTCGGCTCACGGGAAGTCTTTGTTTTGTCAGGCCATTCAGAAAAACAACATCACTTACAGGAATGTGGTTGAGCTCAGGAAAACAACAAAGCAAGCCCTGGCAGAAGCCGAAGTGAAGGCGACCGAGCTAGAGGAGGCCAGAAAGCAGATGGCCGAGCTACGAGCTGAGAACGGCCAACTGGCCGGATTGGTTAGTTCGGCGGAGGCAGAAAAGCAGAAGGCTGCCATTGTGCTAAAGGACAAGTATCTGCGCGAGCTGGTGAAACTTGAAAGGAAGAAAGATACCGAGATAACGCAGCTGAAGGAGAGCGCAAAAGGAGCCGAAAAGAAGGGTTTCAAGAAGGCAGAGGATGCTTACACCCGGCAGTGTGAAGCCGCCAAGGAACTATTCTTCAAGTGCTACTGGAGGGCAGTTGTTGAGAAGCTCGGTCACGATCCACAGACCGAGGTCTTTAACCCTCCAGCCTACTTCATACCGAACTCCCTACTAGAGTATACTAATGCCATACAGCAGCAATTTCTTGAAGGCTCAGACTCTGATGAAGACTCTGCCTCTAAGGACACTCCGGTTGTCAATGCGGACACGTCAGTTCAGCCGGAGCCCACGGTGGAAGACCTAACTATTGAAGAACCAGGTGAAACCGTGGTTCCGACTGAAACCACCCTTGTGACCGAGAACGAGCTCCCGCATGAAACCGGTCTTCATATTGATGCCGATGCTGCCTTTGATACCGAAATTGAAGATCTTTTCTCTTGATTTTGTACATTTTTTTCTTCTTATTTTATTTTTGCTACCTTTTTTACTTTTGTAACTGGGCTACAGCCCCTCCTTTGTACTTGCTTCCGGATGAATGAAAATTTTCATTAACTCTTACTTCGGTTAATGTGTACGTTTTGGTACTTGTTATGATTTTTCCACGATCTTTATGCTTTCAACTGTTATCTCGATTTTTGCTTGCTTAAACTAAATATGCTTACCAGCCAACCACTCCTTAGCCGACATAATTACTTCGGCTGAGGAATACACAGAGTTGTTTAATCCAGCCCACCACTCTTCAGCCATCCCCTTATTTCGGCTGAAGAGTATAAAGAGTTGATTTAATCCAACCAACCACTCTTTCAGCCATACCCATACTTCGGCTGAAGAGTATAAAGAGTTGTTTAATCCAGCCAACCACTCTTTCAGCCATACTCATACTTTGGCTGAAGAGTGCTAAGAGTTGGTTTAATCCAACCAACCACTCTTTCAGCCATACCCATACTTTGGCTAAAGAGTGCTAAGAGTTGGTTTAATCCAGCCAACCTCTAAGTTAGTTTTTCCAGCAAACTTAGAATAATGTTTGGTTATTCCGACCAAACGTCCTGCAGCCTGGATCCTTATCCTGGGCTTAGGAAGGGTGTTGGTTCATTCCAGCCAACCTCTAAGTTAGTTTTTCCAGCTAACTTAGAAGAATGTTTGGTTATTCTGACCAAACGTCCTGCAGCCTGGATCCTTATCCTGGGCTTAGGAAGGG
Source organism: Camellia sinensis (assembly GCF_055761805.1). Lineage (NCBI taxonomy): Eukaryota > Viridiplantae > Streptophyta > Magnoliopsida > Ericales > Theaceae > Camellia > Camellia sinensis. The sequence goes on from NC_138961.1 coordinate 219,014,192, forward strand.
TGTTGGTTCATTCCAGCCAACCTCTAAGTTAGTTTTTCCAGCTAACTTAGAAAAATGTTTGGTTATTCCGACCAAACGTCCTGCAGCCTGGATTCTTATCCTGGGCTTAGGAAGGGTGTTGGTTTAATCCAGCCAACCTCTAAGTTAGTTTTTCCAGCAAACTTAGAATAATGTTTGGTTATTCCGACCAAACGTCCTGCAGCCTGGATCCTTATCCTGGGCTTAGGAAGGGTGTTGGTTCATTCCAGCCAACCTCTAAGTTAGTTTTTCCAGCTAACTTAGAAGAATGTTTGGTTATTCCGACCAAACGTCCTGCAGCCTGGATCCTTATCCTGGGCTTAGGAAGGGTGTTGGTTTAATCCAGCCAACCTCTAAGTTAGTTTTTCCAGCTAACTTAGAATAAAAGGTTTGCAATATTCCTAACTTCACTAAAGCTAACTTTTACAGAGAACAACGTATGCTGAAAAGAATTGATTGTTTTATTGAAAAAAGAAATTACACATGTTTGAAAAGAAATAAGCTAAAAATAAAACAACTTAAGATTGGCCGTGTTCTATGGCCTAGGGATTGCTTTGCCGTCCTTGTCTTCTAGGTGGTATGCCCCTTTTCCTGCTAATTCAACTACTTTGTAAGGACCTTCCCAGTTTGTCCCTAACTTGCCATCTCCTGGTATCAAGGTGTTTCCCATCACTTTGCGCAGTACCCAATCTCCGATCTTGAATTGTCTTGGATGCACCGTTTTTTTGTATTTTCTGATTAACTCTCGTTGATATGAGGCAATGTGAACTAGTGCTCTTTCCCTTCTTTCTTCCGCAAGGTCAAGTTCTAATGCTATGGCTTCTCCATTCAAGTCTGGATCAAAATTTTCGCTTTAAATTTTGGGGAGGCCAACTTCCAGTGGGATTACTACTTCCATTCCGTAGGCTAAGGAGAATGGTGTCTCTCTTGTCGATCGCCGAGGTGTGGTGCGGTAAGCCCATAAAACATGGGGAAGTTCATCCGCCCACTTGCCTTTTGCCTTCTCTAACCTTTTCTTCAATCCATCCAAGATGATTTTATTTGATGCTTCTGCTTGGCCATTTGCTTGAGGATATGCCGGTGTAGAATTGTAGAACTCTATCTTGTACTCTTCACAAAAGCCTCTGAAGATTCTGCCGTCAAACTGAGTGTCATTGTTTGAGATTAGGGCTTTTGGTATGCCAAACCGAGTGATGATATTCTGCCAAACGAACTTCTTCACATCTTTTTCTTTGATTGATGCCAATGCTTCTGCTTCCACCCACTTTGTGAAGTAGTCTGTTGCTGCGAGAAAGAACTTCCTGTTGCCGGGTGCTGTTGGAAGTGGTCCTACTATGTCCAAGCCCCACATTGTGAAAGGCCATGGGCTAGTTAATGGTAGGAGTTCTCTTGCTGGTTGATGTATTTGGTGTGCGAATTTTTGGCATTTCTCACACTTATTCACATATTTTTCTAAGTCTGCCTGCATGTATGGCCACAAGTATCCTTGTGAAATGGCCCTGTAAGCTAGCGATCTTCTTCCTTGATGGCTTCCGCATACCCCATCGTGTATCTCGTACAAGAATGCTTCCACTTTGCTGGGGTGAATACACTTTAAGTAAGGTCCTGAGAATGACTTCTGTATAACGCCAAGGATGCGGAGAGCCAAAATCGTTGCGACTTCGCTCTTATTCTGTTGGCTTCTTTTTTCTCTTCTGGTAGGATGCCCTCTTTTAAGAAGAGGATGATGGGATCCATCCAAGAGGGACCTAGTTCTGTGCAACATACCTCTTCTGCTTCGGGGTCTTCTATGCTTGGTTTAGGTAGGTAGTCGATCAGTAGTGGATGAGGTATGGAAGTATCTGCCATAGAGGCGAAACCTGCTAGTTCGTCCGCTCTGCTGTTTTCCTTCCTGCCGATTTGTTCTATCCTTACTACTTCAAATTTCTTGATCTCTGTTCTGACCAATTCTTGGTACTTGGCCATCCTATCATCCTTCGCTTCATAGTCGCCAGAAATTTGATTTACCACCAGCTGTGAATCGTTGTAGACCATTAGTTCGGTGGCCTTCATGTAATATGCTGATTTGAGTCCTGCGAGAAGCGCTTCGTACTCCGCTTCATTGTTTGATGCTGGGAAGCCAAGGTTGATTGCTTGCTCTACAACCAGGCCGTCTGGTGAGATGAGGACTATGCCTAGTCCTGCACCTTGCCGGTTGGATGCTCCATCCACAAAGAGCTTCCACATCTCACCAACGAATAACTTCCAGCAAGTGGAGGGGTCAGATGATGTCGTGGGGTCAAGAATGGTGTTTTCTTCAAGGTCCATGCTTGCTGTCTGCTCCTCGCCATCTGATTGTACTGTTAGTGAGCCGTGGTTTGTTTCTTCCTTGCCGTCTTTAGTCTGGTCTGCCTTGGAGTCTGACTGAGTACCTTCTACTAGGGGTTGCGCTATTCCGGCGTCAACTTCCATCCCTAGTTCGGTTGTGTCAGTTAGGTCGACTGGGCAGATATGATGACTTCCAGGAGTAAACTTTGCGATGAAGTCTGCCAAAGATTGGGCTTTTATTGCGGTCCTGGGTTGGAACTTGATGTCGAATTGTCCCAACTCTACTGCCCACTTCAAAATTCGCCCAGAAAAGTTTGCCCTCTCAAACAAAGCTTTTAGTGGGAAAGCTGTGAGGACGACTATGGTATGGGCGTGAAAGTAGTGTGCCAATTTCCTGGAGGCCATCATCAAGGCTAATGCCAGTTTTTCTAGTGGCAAATACCTTGTTTCGGCTCCCAGCAACGTCTTGCTGACATAATAGATGGGTAAGTGTTGGATTCCTTCTACACGAACCAACACTGCACTAACTGCGTGCTGAGAGACCGCCAGGTATAAGAAGAGTTCTTCACCAGGTACTGGGGTAACAAGCAGTGGTGGTGAAGGCATATATTCCTTCAAGCTTTCCAGAGCTTGGTCACATTCTTCATCCCACTCAAACTTGGCCTTTAAGGCATGAAAAAATGGTCGTAATCTGTCTGACGACCGGCTGATAAATCGGTTGAGTGCAGCTGCCATGCCGGTGAGATGCTGCACTTCTTTCACAGAGTTTGGCCTTTCCAAATCTTGGATTGCTTTGATCTGGGAGGGGTCTGCTTCTATACCTCGGTTGGTCACCAGGAAGCCCAAGAATTTGCCAGATCCTACTCCGAATGCACACTTGGATGCGTTGAGGCGCAACTTGTGCTTTTTTAGGATTTCAAACATCTCTCCTAGGTCCTTGAGATGGTCATTCTCATCTTTGCTTTTGACCACCATGTCATCGATGTAAGCCTCCATTGTTCTGCCTAACAATGGTTTAAACATCTTGGTGACCATCCGTTGGAATGTTGCCCCTGCGTTCTTCAGGCCAAAGGGCATGACCTTGTAACAGTATAGTCATCTTTGGAGTTGTAAAGGACGTGACCTCCTGGTCTGGTTCATGCATGGTGATCTGGTGGTAGCCTCTGTATGCATCCAGAAAGCTAAGTCGGTTGTGTCCCACCGTTAGGTCTACCAGTTGATCTATTCGTGGTAGAGGAAAGCAGTCTTTTGGGCATACTTTGTTGACTGTTTTGTAGTCGACGCAGACACGCCATTTGCCATTCTTCTTTGGCACTACGACCGTGTTGGAGATCCATCTTGGGTAGTGTACTTCTCTAATTACTCCTGCCTCCAGCAGGTTACCTACTTATTCCGCCACTATTTCGGCATGGTGAAGTGCCGATAGGCGAGTGCGTTGAATGACCAGCCTGGCGGATGGGTGGACATTGAGTTGGTAACTGATGAAGTTTGGATCAATGCCTGGCATGTCGTAGGGTGTCCAGGCGAACACTTCGATGTTAGAGGTCAAGAATTCCAGGACCTCTAATCTCTCAGTGCTGGATAACGACGAACCGAGCAAAAAGAACTTATCCGGGTTCTTTTCATCTATTTTTACCTCCACCAAGTCCTCCACTGCTTTCTGATCAACCTCTTTGCCGACATCCGCGAATAGTTCATTGTTTTCAGGTTCTTTCACCGAATGAACGTATCCTTTGGCAGCGCGGCTTCCATTCACCGTGGCGAAACATTGCTTTGACATAATCTGATCTCCATAGACTTTTTCAATTACTCCGGTGTCGTTGGGAAACCGCATTACTTGGTGGTAAGATGATGCCACCGATCGCATGGCATGCAGCCATGTTCTGCCCAAGATGATGTTGTAAGTGAAGGGGACCTTCAATACCCAGAACTCCACTTGTTTTGTTACGCTTCCTGCCCTGACTGGAAGAATTATTTTGCCGACGGGCCATTCTGGCATGGAGTTGAATCCAATTAGGGGAGATACTGCAGGTGCCAAGTCTTTGTCTTGTAGCTTCAGTTGTTTAAATGTCTCGTAGTACATGATTTCACATGAACAACCCTGGTCAATCAGAATCCGCTTGACATCAAAATCCTTGACTCGGAGAGTGACGACTAGGGCATCATTGTGAGGACAGTATATTCGATCCAAGTCTTTATCCGAAAAAGACATGACGTTTGTTGCCTCTGTTTTCCCCTTCTTGATGGCAGGTTGGGCACTTAGCACCTCTCTAAAGTGCTCAGCCTTTTTGATTGATCCCCTGAGCTCGCATACACGCTCAGGTTCAAAGACTCCATGTATCACATTGATAATGCCTTGAGGTGGGGCGTCGATTGGCATTCCATTGGGGTTATTATGGTCCTGGGGGGCAGGCTACGTCCCTCCTTCAATGTATTTGTCCAAGTGACCTGCCGCCACCAACTCCTCCAGGTGCTGTCTCAATGGTGTGCAATTCTCAGTTCGGTGCCCCTTTTCTTTGTGGAAGGTGCACCGCGATCTTTCGTTATAGTCCTTTTGAGTTTCTCCTAGCTTGGCTGGCCACTTGACGAAACGCTCATCTCTTATTTCGCTAAGAATCCGATATATCGGTTTCTTGAACACCGTGGTTATGGTAGTGTGGATTCTTAACCATCTTTTATCCGGGTCTTCTCCATTATCTCGCCTGCCACGTCCGTTTCTGTTACTTCGATCTACTGTGTTGACGTTTGCTGAGGTCTTCTTTTCTGGTACTGTGGTTGCCCCAGATTTTGCTTTGGCACGTGCGCCATCCTCTTTTACCCTGATGTGCTGATGCACTCTTTCCATCAGGGCTTCCATGGTGAGGGGTGGTGTCATGGTGATCGAGTCCCTCAGTCTGTTCCCGACTGGAAGGCCTCTTTTATATTGTGCAATGGCGAGATTGGTGGGGCAATCCCCAATCTGATTGAATGCCTCCCAATAGCGACTATTGTACGATCTGAGGGTCTCTTTATCGCCCATGTCGATGGAGAGCAGTTGGTCGATTTCCACCGGGGTTTTAGTGTTTGTTCGGAACCTTGTTACGAAGGCCTCTGCTAATTGTGCCCAAGAGGCTATGCTACCCTCAGGAAGTTTCTCGAACCAAGTCAAGCCTAGGTCGCTAAGGCTTGATGGGAAGAGTATACACATCAAGGCCTCGTTTCGCCTGTATACAGCCATGACTTGGCGAAAGTGGCTCAAGTGTGAGTAGGGATCCATCTTCCCTTCATATGTAGTGAATTTCGGCTGAAGGAAGCCTGATGGTAGGGGCGCGTTTTCAATCGCCGGAACAAACGGCGAAGTTGGCAGCCTCGCTAATGCTTTGTCCGTTGGTTCGTAGGCAGGGCGCGGTATTGGCATTCCAACCTTGACGCTTCCATGCGTCCGAGGAGCCAACCGCTGTAAGGCAGAAACTCTGTGCGGATCCCGCGCCCTGGCATCCTCCTTGCATCGTGTTTTCTCTTCGAGCACGGTTTGTAAGTCGGATGATCTGGGTAATTCCGTCTGTCTAGATCTGGTTTGGTGCGAATGCGAGGGCCAATACGTGCTTCCTTCAGTGTATGATCTTTCAGATCTCGTCCTCTCAGACCTGGAGTGACGAGTTCTGGAAGACCAGGATTGAGTGTCGCCTGTCCTGAGGCTTCTGCTCTCTCCTTGCGAGGGTGTAGTATTCCTACTACGATTTTCTGAGTGGCGAGGGGGCGTCTTGTTTTTGCGCCCCTCTCCTGTCGTCACTTCTTTTTTCTTCATCTGGCGTTTCATGGCCTCCATGTCCGCCGCCATCTTTCTTATCAATTCATCTTGCTCTTTCACGCGATCTTCCAGAGCTTGAGGGTCAATCCTCCGTCTTTGCCTATCAGGACTTTGCGAGTGAGAGTAACAGGGGCTGTTAGTCCGTCTCCCCCTAGCATCCCTCCTGGAGTTATGTCGTTGGGGCTCCAGGTCCGCCATGGGAGGGACAGAAGGTAATCCTTCACGCCTTGCGCCTCCATCTGGAGTTAGCCCGTCGACGGCAGACTGCGGCAATTCTTCAATGTGTGCCATTATTTGAAAAGAGGAGAAGCTTGATCAAGAGGTTTTGTTCTGTCTGTTATTCCCACAGACGGCGCCAATTGTACGGGAAAGAAATATACTTCCTCGTATAATCCTGTTGACCAAGTCTGTGCTCCTCCGTACGACGTCTCCTTATCACCTGAAAACACAAACGTGAGCTAGCCGGCAGGTGTGTGCCGGAAACCTCTCCGATGCCTAAGTCAGTAAACTTGACAAATAGACAAAAGCTCTGCGTATTCAGAAAACAAAGTTGTGTGTTACCTCCCCCAAGGTGATGTTTGTGAGCTTTTATAGGTTTCGTGTGGCACAATCCTAGTAGGACTTCTACTCCTCCATGTAGAGTCCTCCTAAGATTCATACTCCTGAAAGATAATGCTTATCCTTCAACACCCCCCTCACTGCTTAAACCAAGTGAGATGGTTTTTACCATGGCCGAACTACCATATGACCGAAATAAAACTGGCTATGCCAAGCCACAGAGTAGGCCGAATTATCCTTAGCTCGATTTTTGCTTTCACTCCTCCTTATCTCGGTTCTTTCTTGTTCAACCCATGGTGTGTTTAGACCGAGCTACCGAGTAGCAAGGCTTTGACCGTTCTAACCTCAATACATCATGACCGGACTCTGAGACCGGCCTAACTCCAAGTTGCTTCCGGACCGGAGTAACTCTACAATTCTTGGGCCGGAGTAACTGTACAATTCTTGGGTCGGAGTAACTTTATCTCTCTTGGGCCGGAGTAACTTTTCGGCCTTTTTACCCAGTTCTTCCTACTTTGGGCCATAAAGTCCATCTCATAGCTCGGCCCAATTTTCACAAAAATTACCCTCTCATATATATAATAATATGTGTATACCAATTTCTTTTCTCAATAAAAGCAAAGTAAAACATGTCTTTTTATTTTCTACCATGTTATTGTTTATTTATTTATTTATTTATTTCAAATAAAACACCAAAAGTGGAAACCAAATGACTCCAACATCAACTCGTGATATCAACAATAAGATGCTTTCTTATATATATGTTTTTCTTTTACAATATTTTCAATGTCTTCTTTTGAACTAATCAACATATCGTTAATATTATAGTATAGTCATGTAAAAGTAGCATGTCCAGTCCATTGATTTGAGCTTCTTGTGGCCATTTCGATTTCACTTAATTACAATAGTTTCTTATTATATTTGATGTCATGAATTTTTAGAAAATATAATGATTAAATTCATATGTTGGTTATGTATCTAAATCTATCATATTGAGAGGCTAGCGAGATACTGAGGGTCATTAATGTACTTATAGGTTATCTAAGATTTTTATCTGTTTTTTATTTTCTTAGCATCCACTTCGTTCTTATTAATCTCCGATGTTTATATGTTGATTGGAAGTGACAAATCTATATAACTCGTAAAACTATTATAAAACAAGTTAGTCATTTTTTCATAGCACTATGCAATGTATCGTTTTGTCAAAAAAACAAAAACAATTTTCTGTTAATATAGTTCCACATACAATGTTTACGATATTTCAACAAACATGGACATTTGATTAAAAGAAAAAATAAATTATTGAGCACAAAATTTGTAGAGTTGACATCATGTTACGAATGGCATTCTAGAAAAATAAATGGTTGTTCACTTGTTTCTAATCATCACATTCATTATTCAAATATGACAATGATGTGAATGGGTAGCCATTCTAATAGTATTATATGAAAATTGTTTAAAAGAAAAAAAACAGAACATTTCACTTGAGTTGTTAAGAAAATTGCTGTATTGCCTCCTCTTTTATTCACCTTTATTTTCTCTCTCTTTTTTTAGGTTCCTTGTAAGTGTTTGGAGCTTAGGAGTAATTAATTTCTGGTGAGAAAAATGGATGTTGTATTGCCTCCTCTCTTGTTCACCTTTATTTTATCTCTATCTTTTTTTAGGCTCTTTTTGACTTTAGTTGTAAGTATTTGGAGCTTAAAAGTTATTTTGAAGTCTCGTTTGGCATGCGAGTGTTTTAGTTAAAAAAGTATTAAAATCAAAAAATTTATAACTTATACAAAAAAGTTAAAGATTTTATTTTCTCTCTACTTTTTACACATTTTTTCATAAAAAATTAAAAAGTCATTTCAAACATTTGTTTGATTTGTTTTTCAAAAAAAATTTTGAAAAAAATTCTCTATAAACAAATTTTCAAGAATAATCAAATCAAACAAATTTTTCTAAAAAAAATTTCAAAAATTTGTTTGGTTACCTACTTTCCAAAATCATTCTCTCTCTCGTACACATTAAATCAATCACTTTTTTTAAAACTCTCTCCCCAAAACAATTTTTCAAAATCATTTCTGAAAAAAAAAACCAAACAAGTTTTCATATTTTTTATCTCAAAAATTACTCTATAAAAACAAACCAAACAAGGCCATTAATTTTTTTTACGTCAAATTTTAACTAAAAAATTAAAAATTATTAAAATAATCTATTCCTAGAAGAGACCTCGTTTACAGTTAAAAAAATGTTTCTTCCACCGAAATGGTAGCTCAAATCCACTAACATGTTAATGAGTTGATGGATAGACAAAATTTGAACTTTTAACTTACAAAAATTACAGATGTGACACAAATTCATTATTCAGACTTTCGGTCTAAACCCAAATTTGAGAAATCATTGATTTATGCAGAGACCTACAGAACCTTAGACAAATTTAAACAACACACCTTATTGGGTTCAGCATGTTAGTCAGTTTAAATAAAATGTTCATGCAAGAATGGTTTTCCTTTGGAAAGTGATGAGTGTACCCATGTCATGATGTTGAGAAATATTTAACAAACTAGTAAAAAATGAAAAAAATGAAATATTAATGAATAAAACATATGTGGAATTTGAATTTGTGGAGAGACAAAAAAGAATGAAAAAAATAATAGAGAAGGAAAAAACAATATACTTCATTTATTTTTCTATACGAATATAATGTCCAAATAATTTGAGAAAATTATGCAAATAGTCTCTGTATTTTACACGATGTGTCAATTTGGTTCCTGTAGTTTCAATTTGCTTGATTTTGCCCCTTAATTTAACAGATTGTATCATTTTAGTCCAATATATAACTGCTGTTAAGTTAATTTAATGGAAAGTCAAATAATATATCAATTTGGTTCCTGTATTTTTCACAATGTGTCAATTTAGTCCCTATCAAAATCGAGAAAATTGAAACTACATGGACGAAATTGACACATCGCGTAAAGTACAGGGACCAAATTGACACATTATTTGACCTTTCGTTAAATTAATTTAACAACCGTTATTTGTTAGACTAAAATGACACAATTCGTTAAATTAAAGGACAAAATCGAACAAATTAAAACTATAGGGACAAAATTGACACATCGTGTAAAGTTCGTGGACTATTTACATAATTTACCCAAACAATTTAGAAGTTGTTTTATGAACTGTTTTTTTTTTTCTCACTCCCTTTCCAAAAGAAAGAAAATGACAAAGGGGAATGAAACAATTCACTCCTGAGCAAGTATTTGTTGATTGTATATAAAGAATATAGTTGCATTCAACCTTACTTGTCTATTTACATATTCAAAATTTGCTTGCCTTTGTTATCCAGTAAAATGCAAGTCAAGCAAACTATCCTCACACAATATATATTTTCTTTTTTTTAGTATTATTATTATTTATTTTTATTTTTTAGGTTTCAGTCCAAATCTCAGTCACCCTCCAGGAAAAGTAACAGCAAAAGGGCTAGAATACAAACATGTTAACTTCAGATTTCCTTTTCTTTCACCTAACCCTTTATTCACTTTTATTATGATCCCTATATGTGATTTCCAGGTAGTCTAAGCTAGTCCTTGGACTTGTTTAAAAAAAAAAAAAAAAAAAAAAAAAAAGGGTAAATTACACTGACACCCTCTAAAATTTTTGTTTGTTACAGTTTTACTTCACTTTTTGAAAATTATATCTCTCCTGAGATTTAAAGTTTCATTACAGATTCCTCACTTAGCAATTTAATTTTTTTAAATACCAATTTTGTCCTCACTGGGTAAATTACATTGACACCCCTCACATTTTAGAAATTATAATCTCTTCCCTAAGGTTTAAAGTAGCATTACCAATTTCCCCCCTCGGTTAGTATTAGTTGGAAAAAAAAATTCATTGAAAAAAAATTAATTGGAAAAAAATTATTTGAAAAAAAAAATGAAAAAAAAAATTGTTAGTAAAATTTTTAAATTTCTGTTTAAAAACCAACATAAACTCATTTTTTGAATTTATGTTTTTAAAATATTTTTTTTTCAATTAATTTTCTTTTCAATGAATTTTTTTTTCTAACTAACACTGACCGATGGGGTAATTGATAATGCTACTTTAAACCTTAAGGAGGGGGTTGTAATTTTTAAAATGTGAGGGGTGTCAATGTAATTTACCTAATGAGGGCAAAATTGGTATTTAAAAAAATTAAATTGCTGAGGGGAGAAATCTATAATGAAACTTTAAATCTCAGGGGGGAGATGTAATTTCCAAAAGGTGGGGGGAGAACTGTAATAAACATAAACATCAGGGGATATCAGTGTAATTTACCCAAGAAAAAAACTAGTTCTTGAACCAATGGATAATCTCATATAATGTAAACTAAAAATACTTTTTTATGATTTTAATAATCAAAATTTTGCTCATAAATTATAAATATAAATTGTACCAAAATTTTTGACAAGGATTTCTTAAAAAAATTAAACTATAAGCAGTTCATAAACTAAGGGTTGTTTTGGGAAGTTGGTAAAAAGTTGTCTTTTGGCTTTTTACCAAGTTTTTTGGCTTTTTCGGAAGTGATTTGGGAAGTTGGTAAAAAGCTGGCTTTTTGCTTTTTAGTTTAATATTTATTTATGGTGTCAAATCAAACTAAAATGACCAAAATACCCTTACCCAACATAAGAGAGTTATTTTTTTATTTATTTTTCATAGGCCCTAATTTGTAATTTTAGGGCTGCGTTTTTAGCACTTGCCAAATGACTTTTTTGACTTTTTTGACAGCCACGTTTTTGGACATTTTACCATGTTCCCAAAATGGCACTAAGTAAACAAATCATAAGATGTTAAGCAAAACTCAGAGCACCAACCAATCAGAACCGAACACGATCACTGTCTACACGTGTTCAATTCATCCAACGTTCAAACCAAATAGCATTTCTTCTTTTTGTGAAATATATATATATATATATATAAATGTGTGTGTGTGTTTGCCTTTCCAAATCCACTTAATTAAAGTTATTCCATTTTGCTTACTTCTTTATGTTCTTCCAAAGTTGATAATGGGACCATAATTAAAGTTGAACTACGTCAATATTGAATGGCTAATATATGAACCTCAGGCATTATCATGAACCGTGAATATTAACTTTTTATTGTACATGTGTTTTTTTACCAAACAAAGTCCACTTGAAAGAACCCATCCGTTCAGTTCATCATTTTTCTTAGACCATAAATATCACCTTTTTAAAATTTATGTATACTTTTACAAAATTAGGCCAGCCACTTAGACAGGACTGAACATGCTAATAACTCATCAGATAATTAACTATTTATTTTTATTTTTGTTTCTTATGCTTTCTTGATCGCAGCCTTCCCTTTCTCATGTCGGTCTCCTCCTTTTTTTTTTGGGTAAAAACGGGAACATAAAATATTATAGAAATAGTTCAATGTAACACCCTGGCATCATGTGGGTTTCCCCTTCACAAATGCGTATTAGGTGTAAATGGTGACTTCTACTTATGTAGTGTCAGACCTTTACTCAAGTGATTCAAGTTGTTTCATCCGATCCCATTTAAACTATGTTTGGCAATAGATTTTTTTGTTAAAAAAACACAAAAGATAAAATTGGTTACATAAGTAAGTAAGATAAAATGTCACATTCAAACCATAATCATTACATTTTTTCTCTCATAAAATCAAAAAAGCCAAAAATAAAAATCAAACGAGACTAAAAAATTCAGACTAAAATAGTCAAAAAATCAGACTATTTTAGCTCTTCCTAAACAAAGACTTAAAAATATTTATTGGTTGGCATTAATTCTAATATAAATCCCTCACAAACTATTTGTTAGATGCAGAGAATCTGTTCAAAATTCATTTTTTGTGTGGATATTTATCAGTTTGTTCTTTTATTTGATTGTTATCAATTTTGTAATGAGTTTTTTGACTTCTTAAAATGACTTCCAAATTTAGCTGAATCCGTTGATGTATAAATTTTAGTGTCAAGCAATAAACAAGTTGAAGCTGTTAAATCAATTTTAAATGGAATCCGAGTTGAATTTTGAGTAGTTTTTTATCGACCAAGTTTGTAGTTTCTCTTGTCTTTATTTTCATACACGTGACTATATCTTGTCGCTTTATACTATTGAAGTTTAATACATATCATAAATGTCGCTCTATTAAAACCACTTGATCTGAAGTTGAATACCTCAAAAAATAAATAAAAAACAAAAAAATTATCACAACACTGTGAGATCTAGAAAATCCTCACATGAATTGTTGAGGAAATCCAACGAAAATATGAGCTTTTCCAATAGATCTGCAAAGATGAACATGGTCAGTGCTACTCAAGCGGGGTTGTCGAGCGGGGACACTTCGATGATAAAGTTAGTCACTTGAATTAAGGAAAGAAGATACAAAAAATAAAGAGTTTTGTGTGTGCTCTGTTGCAGAGAGATGAGACACACTTGTATTTCTTGGGATGCCCTCCTTTTATAGATAGGAGGTATGATATTTGTCACATGGACTTCCTCATTTGGATTGGACCCATTGTCAAGACTTATTTAGATTACTCCACATAAGCTGATATTTTTGGAAAATTTGACTATAAATCCCCTTTATCTTCCTTTCATTGTTAAAAGGACTAAGAAAAAAATTAAATTTTCTAAACCCCTTCATAATTATAAAATCTTACATAAAGAACAAAATTTATTATTTAAATATTTTTTCAGACTATTATACCCTCAACTAAATCTTTCCACCTTCTCCACTCACTCTCTCTCCACCTTCTTGGTCTCTATGACTCTGGCCAACCAAAATCGAGTTCATCTAAGCCTAAGATTCATTCAATCTTTGACCTAGAACACTGACCTGGTTCAAACAATCACAATCTGACCTGTGTATTTGAATTGAAGCTTAGTTTGAAGCTTTAATCTAATTTGCGTCTGTTAAGAAACCAAGGACTTCATCGCAAAATTGATCCAATTCGACAATCAACTCGAATTCAAGCTTCTGGAACTCGCGATTACGAACTGGAGTCCTTCGCAATCTGACCTTGGGTTCTCTCTTGTGACTCGTTGTTCTTTGAGTCAACTTCGATGAGAACTTTGGATTTCAAGTTCTAATTGGAATTGCGATTTCAGTTTGCATCTGACTTAAAGGTTGCAAACTCTAAGTTCGAACGACTTGCAGATCGACTTCGCTAACTGAATCGAAATCAGACTTGTGTTTGCTATCTTGAAGCGAAATTATACTCAATTTGAAGATCCATCGAGTTCGCAATGACCATGTGGAGAAGAGTGCGGGTGGAGTTGTTTGGTTATACATATTTTTTTAAACACAGATTTGAGTTTTGAATATATATATATATATATATATTTGTGTGTATGAGTGTTGTTGAACACATGTATTCTTTTCATTGAGATTTGTGATTGTTGATCGAGTTTTAGAAGTTTTTCTTCTCAATTAGATATGTTGATTTGTTGATTAATTTGTTTTGTTTTTGTTTGTTTGTTTGTTTTTTATTTATTTTTGTTGTTTTTTTTATCTAATTTCATTCGACAGAATCAGAGTAAAATTTTACTCTGGTTCTATTGCTCTGTTTTTTTCATTTGACAGAACCAGAGTAAAATTTTACTTTTATATGGAGTAAAATTTTACTTTTGTGTAGAGTCTAACATTTTACTAGTTTTTCAGAGTAAAATTTTACTTTTATACAGAGTAAAATTTTACTTTTAGTTTCAGAGTATAACATTTTACTCTTATTCAGAGTAAAATTTTACTTTCATACAGAGTAAAATCTTACTCTGAAATATATAGTGAAGATGACTTAATAGGAGAGCTGATAGATATGAGGGTAATATAATAAATGAAACAAGTTTTAAAATATTAGGAGATTTTGAAAGTACTTATATAATTCTTATTCTTTTGAAAGACAAATTAAATAATTAAGAAGTATCATCAAATCTCCCGATTTTTTTTGGACTCCCACAACACAATTGCAATTATTGAAATCTTATCATTTAAATCAATCCATCTCAAGGATTTTCTTATAAGCTGACCATTGTTAAAATCTTACTCCGCATAAGCTGACCACTGTTATGTACTTGATGAATTATAGTTTGGTTATTTAGGGGACTTTGGGAAAAGGAGTGGATTAAAATAATTTATTAAAAGATAAAATAGGTTAAAATAGTTAATAAGATAAAATTTCAGATCCAATTAATAATCATTTCACTTTTTCTCTCATAACGATCGAATCAACTATAAAAAAAAAAAGTCAATCAACTTCTCAAATCCAACTATTTTAGTCAGGGCCGGCCTTTGGTCATAAGGCCACCAGGGCATGGCCCAGGGCCCCTTAAAATAGAACTAAAAAATGAACCCCCTTCTATTATAATTTAGTATAATATATTATATATGTTTTAAGTCAAAAAAAAAATTGAAGAAGGCCTAAACTAACTTAAAATAAATTGACCCATTAAAAAATTAAAAGGCATATTCAAAAAATTAGTATTGTTATCCATTGACTATAGACCCAAAAAAAGGCTCCCTTCTATTATAGTTTAGTATAATATATTAGGTATGTTTTAAGTTCAAAAAAAATTAGGGAAGGCCAAACTAATTTAAAATAAATTGACTCATTAAAAAAATTGAAAGGCCCATTTAAAATAATTTATATTGTTATCTATTGAAAATGATTTTTGCAAAAAAACTAAATTATGTAAGTATGATTGATTTATTTATTTCTAAAAATGTAAGAAGAGCAAGAATCAACCAATACTTATTAATTGTTGTAATGTAATGCTAAGTATTTTTTGTGACTTTGACACAAATCTTTTGTCCTTTACCTTCATTTTTTTTTTTTTTTTTCCATTCAATGAAAAAAAAAAAAGTGAAGGGCCCCAAAAATGTATCAGTCAATTATCGACTTTGGACCCTGAAGATCTCAAGACCGGACCTGATTTTAGTCAAACTAAAATAGTCAAAAAAAAAAAAAAAAAATTAACCAACCAAAATAGACTACTTCCCAAACAAAACCTTGATCAAGGCACCATGTGCTCAAGTACAGAAGAGCATCAAAAGCCAACACCAGATTAATGCAGAGAAAATGATCCATTTATAGTGCAATTATGTAAATAGCATGAAAATTGCTAAAAACATATAGCCTCCGTTTGGGAAGTGGGTTGGCTTTTTGGCTTTTTAGCTTTTTTGGCTATTTTAGCCTGGGCTAAAAAGTTTGGTTTGGGAAGGGCTTTTTGGCTTTTTGATTTTTTTGGCTTTTTTTGTGAGAGAAGAGTGTAATGATTATAGGTTGGATGTGATGTTTTGTTTGTTATGACTAAAATAGCCTATTTTGTTTTTTGTGGCTAAAATAGCCAAAAAAGCCCAACCAACTTCTTCCCAAACGGTGCCATAGTAATATTGTTAGTGCTCTGTTTTGGGTTATAGCAAGGGGATTAGGATTACTAGTACCTTGGGATTAGTATATGTGGTGTTTGTTTTGAGAGATAGCTTTGGGACTATTAATACCTTGGACTAACTAATACCTTGTTTGTTTTGAGAGATAGGGAGGGTATTACTAATACCCTTGGTATTACTAATACCCTTGGGGAGGGGATTCATAGTGAGGAGGTAGAGATGGTATTAGAAAAATAGTGAGGGGATTAGAAATTTTTTTATTTTTTTTTATTTTTTATATATTGGAAATTTTTTTTAAAATATAATTTTTAATTTTTTATATTTTTTTATTTGTTTTATTATTTTATATAAAAATAATTTAACAATTCCTCATTACTAATCCCCTCACTATCAATCCCCTCACTACTAATCCCCTCGCTATCAATCCCCTCACTAACAATCCCCTTATTATTAATCCCCTCACTATCAATCCTCTCCATTCTATCTCTGAAAACAAACGACCCTCACTAACAATCCCCTCACTATTAATCCCCTCACTATCAATCCCCTCTATTCCATCTCTGGAAACAAACGGGGCCAAAATGTGTAAAAAAATGTATATGTAAAAAGCATTTTGATATATATTAAAACTGTACAATTATAAATATTTTGACATTTCTTCTTCTTAACAGAACCCATTGTAAATATATATATATTTTTGGTACATTGGAAATGAATTGTAAATATATATAGGTGTGGTCATCTTGTTATTATTATTTTTAGATTCATACGTTCCTCTTATTATACCATCACATACCAGCTAGCTCAATTGGAGTCGTTCAGTGCCCTTTGTTTTAATCACGAGTAGAATTGGACAAAAAAACTCCAACGCATCAAGGGATAGCCTTCAGGCCTCTTTTGGAATTTAATTAAAATAGTGAAGTTATTAAAAATTACTATAAATTATTATATCACTTTTATTTATTTTTTTAATATTATTTTATAAAAATTTTAAAAAATTAATTAAAATAGTCAAATCCCAATAATCTAATTCGTTTGGAAAGTGGGTTGACTTTTTGACTTTTGACTATTTTGGCTATTTTAGCTTGGGTTAAAAAGTTTGGTTTGTGAAGAACTTTTTTAGCTTTTTAACTTTTTTGAATTTTTTATAGGAGAATAGTTTAATAATTATGAATTAGATGTGATATTTTATTTTTGTGACCAAAATAGTTTATTTGGTCTTTTGTAACTAAAATAGTCAAAAATTCCCAAATCCATCTTCCCAAACGGTAAGTGTAAATTTGTGTGGTTAAGGCTTATTTTTAATCCACTTCTCTCTAAAAAAAAAAGTTTAAAAATATAAAAAAAATATCTTTTAATTATTTTCTCAAAACCCTTTTAAAGTTAGGGTTGATTTGGGGTGTCCTAAAAAAGTGTATTTTTTGTCTTTTTACGAAAAGATGTGCAGAAAAGTAGAGAGGTGATGTGATGAAAAAAAGATAAAAAGATGGATTATATAGTCTATGCCAAACAACCCCTTGATTTGAAAAGTGAATCAACTTTTTAACTATTTAATTTTTTTTAATTATTTTAACTTGAATTAAAAAACTTGATTTGAAAAGTGCTTTTTAGTGTAAAGTTGTGTTGTGGGGGGTTTACCTGTACCGCAACAAGTACACCTTTCATGCCTTTCCTCGAAACACTGACCATGATGATGACCTTCACCACTGATCACGTTAAAAGCAACTTTTATTCAAGGCGGCGATAAACAAAAATAAAAAAAAAAAAAAAAAATCTCAAATTTAAATTTAAAAAATTTGACCATTATGTTTGAGTTTGTAAGGATTATCACAAACAAGTTCTCGTTGGATAATTTAAATAATTATGTTTATATATATAATTTATAAAAAATTAAGACAATTATAATAAAACAATAATCGAAATGAAACCGTGTTAACCCTATTAATCCAAACATAATAATGATTAAATTCAGATTTAAATTTAAAAATAAGATAAAAAAATAAAATAAAATACCAGTCTCAGACTCTCGGACCTTGTTTGGTTTGTTTTTTAGAGTAACTTTGAAGATATTTTTTCAAAATTTTGTTTGATTTTGTGATTTTGAATTTTTTTTTCTAAAATTATTTTCTCTTTCCTACATATCAATCAATCACTTTTTATTTCTCCTCTCTCCTTGTCAATCAATTTTTCTTTCACATACATCTACTCAAGTACAACAAAATATCAAATCATCCCAAACTCCCATATTTCAAAACCATTTTCAAAACATATAATCAAACAAACTAAGGCCAAGTTTGGCATGACCTAAATAAGTCACTATCCTATTTAAGTCACATCATCTTATTTAAATCATATCACCTCTCTAACACATCACATCAAACCCAATCCAAACCCAACCCATATAAGTCAATAAGTGTACTTTTTTAGAACATCCCAAACCAACCCTAAGGCACTGTTTGGAAAGAAGAATATGGGACTTTTTTGGCTATTTTAGCCACAAAAGACAAAATAGGTTATTTTAGTCACAAAAAATAAAACATCACATCCAACCCATAATCATTACACTGTTCTCTCACAAAAAAAGTTAAAAAAGTCAAAAAATCCTTCAAAAATCAAGTTTTTTAGCACATGCTAAAATAATCAAAAAAGTCAAAAAGGTAATCCACTTCCCAAACCAACCCTAAAAAAATTTCTGAACACTAAAATTTTTTTCATCCAAAACTAAACCAATCACACCCTCAGTCTCTCAGTATGAAAGCTTGTATTGGCAGAGCGAAGGGAAGAAAACGAATAAAGTGGTTGGCCCAAGCTCCCTGCTGCATAAGCGTAAGCGGATCACGTGACAATGTTTTAATGGGCCGGTTGAGTAATGGGCTAAATTCACTGCACTTCTATAAAATCTGTATGACAAATCGATCCACAGGAGAAAAATACGGCCCATCAACAAGCCAGGGACACGACGCAACGTTCCAAACGTGAGTGACGTAAGCGCTCACAGTGGCGTGGTTTTCACGCCAGATTGGAAAAGTGTGGATTCACATTCATTGACCATTTATTGGGAAATTATACAATAAGCCTCTGGCAAAACTGTAGTGTTATTAATATTAATGATTATATTATTATTAATTTCATTTATTATATAAATGATAAATATTAAAAAAAATTTAAATTATGTCACATACTAATTACTGCATTAATCAATACATTAATTGATTAATATGAGGCCGAATTTTACAAAAACGAAACAACGGCGTCAAAGCCCATTGGTTACTCCCCCGCGGTCGTCTTCGATGAAATCTGGACCGTACATTCGCCAATACCCTGGAATTTCATCTCATGCTCTACTCTGCCCAAAGGACGAGTCTTTATAAATGCGCAACTGAAGAAGACGAAAGCTGCTCATCACCCCAAAAAAAAAAAAAAAAATTGCAGAGAGAGAGAGGTAGAGAGAGAAACAGAGAAATGTCGGGAGGTATTGCTCGTGGTCGTCTCGCAGAGGAACGAAAAGCCTGGCGGAAGAATCACCCCCATGTTCGATCCCCACACTATCTATGCATATATGTTCATATATATATATATATATATAGATCACTTGTCAAATTACTATATGTATATGTGTTTTGATGTTCTATCACCTACTTTGTGTTCTAATTTTTCGTTCAATTTGTTGTTTTTTGTGTGCGATTGATGTGTCGTGTTCAATTATTTTGACTAGGGTTTCGTTGCTAAGCCGGAGACTCTCCTTGATGGTTCGGTGAATCTGATGGTGTGGCAGTGTACTATCCCCGGTAAGGCAGGGGTAAGTGATCGTCGTCTTCTACATCGCCACGCTATGTGATTTTGCTTTCTATTCTTTCAATTTCGTTGTTGTTAATTTTTACTTTTGCTATCTGTTTTTTTCTTCCTTGTGTTTGTTATGAATTTATTTTTACTAATCTAGGTGGTTTATGATCCATTTGTACATGTTACTAGTTGTTTAGTTGAATTACTTGGCTTTGATACTGAATTAGGACTCTAGGGTTAAAGTGGGAGAATAAGCGTGTTTGGCGTGATTTTAATAACTGAGCAACCTTACGTGATTATTGCAAAGCCATGACCCCCTTTGAAATTTTAAATAAATTTTTACCTTCACCATGAGATGCCATCTCATTTTTGATGTAGACATTGAATGTTGCTGCATCTCGGGTGGTATGAAGTTCAAACTATTAGAGACTCATTTGTGCAATGTTTAACTAGTTTAATCAATATTATGGTGGAATATGAACTTGTCGTGGTGTGGATGTGGAATGTAAGGCTGACCATTTGAGCTTAATTTGTGATGACTAGTTACAGTTTAAGAACAATTTAACTCTCCATAATGAATTTTTTGCACCTTTGTGCATTGTTTATCACTGAATGCTATTTGCCAAATAAATATTTTTGTTAATTTCCGATGTATCCAATAGGTGCCGTGTTATAGTAAAGGAGTTATAATGCAGAAAGATGAACTCACTGCATACTAATTAATTCGTTGGATAGATTGAATGAGCCTCTATTTTCACAATTTACTTTTTTATATTTATAGGGGTTTACAAATGTCTATTTCAGCAATAATGGGAAAATTTAGTGGAATAAATACTGAACAAGGCCTGGCTCTTGCTACATGAGGGCCAGATGGCATGAGCCTTTCCTATTTAGGTTTTAAATTTTTGGTGATTGGATGAACTATATGACGTTTGCAAAGGTGGTTAGTAAGGGTGGGAGTTTATGATGCGACACAAACCGTATACGAAAGATTGATTATTTTTTGACATGAACCCAATTATGACACAACACGATGACACAATAAATAAACAGGTCAAGTTAATGTCAAACCCCGTATAATATGAAATTGACTAACCCTGTAAAAGAGTTAGGCATATGATATTGAGATGTAGGGGTTTTGATGTTCTGGTCATTCACAGCTCGTTTCAAAAACTGAGTGTCCTAAACTAATGTAATATGCTCATGTAATTATACCCAAGATTGGAGCTCGAATGTAATCGTTTTGATGTTTTGGTCATTCACAACTTGTTTCAGAAACCAAGTGACCTAATTTAATGCAATATTCTCATGATGTTAATTATACCTAAGATTGGATCGGAAGCTCGGAGCATGCATTGTCTTGGTTATCATCTTCAATCTTTAGTACTAAGACACACCTAGACACCTAACTTAAACACCAACACATGTTTTGTCTATGGAATTCACTGAATCACTAAATCTTGCACTAAAAAGGACTTCTGGAGACCCGAAAAAGGGAAAAAGTATGCATACGTTATTTGAGAGAGAGAGATATAGAGAGTCAACTATGGTGCTTATATAGAGGGGGTGGTCCAAACCAATTTGCATCCTTATTTGCATGTAGAGTGAATACTTTAGATTTATCATTGCAATTGCAACAAAGTAAAAGGAGAAGATTTTTAAGAAAACCACAACTTTTTTCTGATAAGTTTGTACAAGTTGGCATTGACTAAAAATTTCGAGTAGGATGAATGAAATTGACTGATTTTGGAGATTTGTCTAGACAGTGTATAAATGTTAAAGTGAAGTGATGAATACATGTTTACTGAATTGAACAGGAAAGGAAGCTATGAAAGCAGTCATATTTTTGTCATAAAAGCTTGTAAGGTGCTAAGAGACCTCATGTTTATTATAAAATCATAATTGAATATTATGAATGAGGGTTCTGAGATGGACCTGTCTGTCTTGCTGAGGAAGAACAGAATTAGATATAAATGCATTGGTATTACCAACTGTTGTCTTCAATGGTATTCCTTCCATGCCATACCAAAGGTGGTTCAATTATTGGTAGGGAAATGGAAAATGTTTTGTTGTTATTAAAAGAAAAGATATGGATGCATTTGTTTGAATATAGCAGTAGCGTGGAATGATAAAAAAATGTTTGAAAGTCATATGAGATAGTTTGACATTATTTGGTTTTTATGGATGTTAAATATTGAAATTGAGTAATATTGTTTTATTTGGAGATTTTTAATGACAAGGGGC
Source organism: Camellia sinensis (assembly GCF_055761805.1). Lineage (NCBI taxonomy): Eukaryota > Viridiplantae > Streptophyta > Magnoliopsida > Ericales > Theaceae > Camellia > Camellia sinensis. The sequence continues at coordinate 219,036,282 of NC_138961.1, forward strand.
ATGTAAAGTAGGAAAATTGTCCAACGTGTGCAGAATTTGGGGTTGTTTGAGGTGTGTGAATGGTCACTTTGGTTGGTTTTGTTGTTTCATGGTTCTAGAATAGACGATGCAAAAGGTTTGATAAAGATGTTTTTTAAAGCTAGAATCTAGGCTAGCAAGGTCTGGTTGTGGGTTCTAAAAGAATTATGCAGTGCAAATGAAGAAGATAAAGAGATGTTCTTATGTACTGTCTATGTACTTGGGTCAAGTCTTCTTGACGCCCCTTATTAGGTGCTTTTTTCACTCCAACAAAGAAAAAGTTAATTAAAGAATTCATGTGTATTTTCAGAGATACCAGGTTAGTGGAAACTTTTGTAAGAATGATTCTTTTTATTTAAAAAAAAAAAAAAATCCTTTGTGTTTTATGATTTAGTTATTGTGAATGCTAACCTATGTTTTTGTGTGGTTTGTTCTTCTACCTAACATTTGCCCAAATATTCTCAATAATTGTGATGGGATGATTTTGCAATCCACATTTATTTAGTCATACATTTTTGTTTTAGGGATCATAATGGTCCTTTATACGTCTTATATTTGAACTTTGAATACACCCACCAGTTGAACTTTTAGTCTCTTTTTTTTTGTGAGTTTGAGTCTTGGACTATAGCATTCTCTTTGCATTAGTAGCTCAGAGGGTTTAATTTAGATTGAGAACAAGTATCACAAATAATGGAGGAATTCAGACAATATTTTGTACTCCGTCATCGTATTATATGTAATATATTACTCTTCTTTTTGCAATTGTTTGGTTGTTGATTTACAGTTTATTGTGTGTACAGGTTATATTCAAGATAAACTTTGTTCAGCAAGTTTATTCATGGTTCCATGCCTTCTCTTTTCTATTTCTTTGTCTTTGATATCTGAAGTTTTTATGTGCTTATTCAAAACGAGAGAGAGAGAGAGAGAGAGAGAGAGAGAGAGAGAGAGAGAGGGAGAGGGAGAGGGAGAGGGAGAGGGAGAGGGAGAGGGAGAGGGAGAGGGAGAGGGAGAGGGAGAGAGAGAGAGAGAGAGAGAGAGAGAGAACCAGTAAAAGGAACTAAAAACATCTTCTCTTGAATTATTACCATGTTTTTCATTGTTGTTTGAATTGCATTGTGGACAATTGATAATTTATAACTGTTGCAGACTGACTGGGAGGGGGGTTACTACCCACTTACACTCCACTTTAGTGAAGACTACCCTAGCAAACCACCAAAGTGTAAATTTCCCCAGGGTTTCTTCCACCCTAATGTCTACCCCTCTGGAACTGTTTGCCTGTCGATCCTCAACGAAGATAGTGTAAGTACTCCCTGCATCTTTCTAACACATGCTGGCCAAATATGTGGAGCCCCTGATTATTTGGTGTATTTTTGTTGTATCTAGGGATGGAGACCAGCGATTACAGTGAAACAAATTCTTGTTGGCATCCAGGACTTGTTGGACCAACCCAACCCTGCTGATCCTGCACAGACTGAAGGATACCATCTCTTCATCCAGGTAGTTCTGCTTCTCTTAGAAATAATAAAACCTGAGCACCCTTGGCATTTCTGTAATTTCTCTTCAAAATCAACTATGTTTGGGGAAGGGTTTTGTGTTGTCATCTTATAATCATGTTGTAGTACATCAAGATGTGGAAGGGCTTTGTCGTTTTTGTCCTGGATGAAAAATGAATGAAATACCGAGAAAGTGCATGTTCAGTGGAAAGATGGCAAAGTCCTAGGTGTTTGTTGTGGCAAGATTTGAATCTACAGCATGCAGCTTGATTAATTTAAGAATGAGGACCCACCAAGGGGTTGCTCCTATTTAAGAAGCAAATGTTCAAGGAATTTGCATTGTTGGATGAGTTTAGGGCGAAAGATTTGCTCATACATTTTCCATTCTAGGAAAAGGTTAAAGTATGTCAAATATTGGCCTAATTCTTGAGTTGATATGGGAGGCTAGGTTGTGAGTTGATATTATTTCTTGCTAAGTTGTGCAAAATCTTATGCAGGATGCTGTGGAGTACAAGAGACGTGTCCGACAGCAGGCCAAGCAATACCCGTCTCTTGTCTAAATACTGAATCTGGTTTTGCTAAAGGTTGTTGATACTTGGGAACCATCTGGTCGACTCAATGTAAACTGCATGGTTGAACTGCCTTTGTTTTCTCGATTTGAATTTAACTTTTGTTGGTATATAACAGTAGAACCGGCCAATGATGCTCATTGGTGTTTGTTTTAGTATTGAACTTGATCTCCATTTTACATCATCAGCTATTTATACTGTGATTTGTGTTTAACATGTGTGATCTCTCAAAAGGATCAAGAACAAGCAAAGCTGCTACACTGCCAATGGTTAAATAATATCGGAATGATGGATAAACCATCTTAAAGAACATTCATTTATAATACATATACGCATGTGTACATGTGTGCATATCTAAGTTCTGGTTCAGGCACCTTGGATTTGTGCAATAACATATCCAGTTAGTTTCGTGCTTAGTGTACCTGCTTTTGAAGCTTAGAAATTTAAAGTTTTTGTAGTGCTTGCTTCCCCACCTGTTCTTTTTATGGTTGTTTTGTTAGAACCAAATGTCTTTTTTGGCAACTTTTTTACTAGATGATTTTGTTACTTCTCTGATAAGCTGTCAATGAGGTGCCTTTGAACCATGTGGTGGTTAGGAAGGATTGGGTTTGGGATTGTGGTTGTCGTTGAGGATCTCTTCATTGAGAGACCAACGGTGAGGTTAGTGGAATAAGTGCACTTTTACAGGGGTGCTTTCTGGAATTTCTTGAAATGCAGGAAAAGGAAGACTTCTCTTTAATTCTCATTTAGTTGGTGGATTCTTCATTTCTTGTTTGAATGGTCATGACTTGCACATAACTAGTCTTTCCTTGTTTGTCGAGCACCTTGATTTTTGAAAATCAAAATAACCCAGCAACAATTGATTCCTCTTGGTTCTCAACTTGATTTTGGGATTTTGAAGTGAAAGAAATCATTGTATCTACTAATAATAGGAAAATTGATGTATTACCAAATCACGCCCCTATTGTCACAACTGTAAATATATAGGTATTTTGAGAATACACCTTAACGATCTTTTGAGAATACACCTTAAGGATCGTTAATGACGACTCTGATGGGTGGTTTTGCTAGAGCAGGCAATCCACGATAAAGATGGGAGAAAAGTAGCAACATTGAGGTCAAGTTTGGCAACATCAAAATAATTTATCTTTTTATTTTTTTATTACATCATCTCTCTATTGTTTTGTACATCTTTTCGTAAAAAGATAAAAAGTGTACTTATTTAGGTCATCTCAAATAATCCCTGATTCATAAGAAATTTGTTTGAAATAACATAAGTCAATCTGAAGAAAGCTGAAGGTTTGTTCAAATAATCAATAATATTGGCTCAAAAAGTAAAGAATTATTAAATTTAAACATATATTGAAATTTTTTCAAATTTGAAGTTAAAATTTAAATAATTTACTACTCAGCTCCTTTACAATCTTAGTGAAAAATAAATTTTAAGAGAGTTGGAATTTGTGAGAAGATGAAGGGAATTGAATATTTATAGGAAAATTTGAGGATATACGAAATAAAAAGCCAAAATAAAACCAAGACAGGCGTTGGTTTTAACGTCACAATAGCGGTTAGAAAGTTAAAAGTTAATTTTTTAATTCTTTTTAAAAGAAAATATAAAAAATAGAGAAATAATATGATTTAAAATGGGTTAAAAGTTAAAAAGTTGGCTTTTAATCACTTCCGAAAATAGGGTAATTCGATCCGATCGTATTTAAACTAGGTTAGTCCTTGGATTTCAAATACATGCCCAAAACGCATGCCACACAGAGAGAGAGAAAAAAAAATCATTGAATACCGTGTTTGGTAAGTTGTTATTTTAGATCATCCTCAACAATTCCCTTAAACCCACCCCTTGTCTATTTTAAAGGATTGAAATCACTTTATACATCTCCCACAGCTCTCCTAAACAATTCTTTAAACTAATTTTTGTTATAATGACTCCCTATTAGCTCATTTATATATGATAAATTCTTATTTTATTTTGTTGAGGCATGAAGGGAAAGTCCCCTGGATGTTCGTAAGTGCCTTGTAGTTGAAGAAAAAAAATGCCAAGAAATTACCTAGCCGGTCGACCGCCTAGTCGACCACCCTTATTTGTTTTCCTCTACTGCGCTACAGTGCTGCTAGCGTTTGGTTGGCTTTTTATTATTTTATTATTAAAAAAATATTTAAATTTAAAAATAATTAAACATTTTATTTTAATAGAATAGAAAAAAGATTAAAGAGTTTGATGGGAAAAATAAACGGAAAAAAGATTCCTAAAATATGAAATGATTTTTTTAATAATATTTTAGGATAAAATTTAAGTAAATTGCTGGGATATTTTTAGTAGGCTATTCTAGTTTTTACCTATTTTAGTAAGTTAAAATTTTTATGTTTTGAAAGATAGTTAGATTTTTTTGTAGTTAGATAGATATGATATTGTGAAAGAAAAAGTGAAATGGTTATGAATTTAATGTGTCATTTTATTTTATTAATTACTTTAACTTGTTTTATTGATTTATTTATTTATTTTTTGTGAATTTTAACCAAAAAAATAAAAAATAAAAAATAAAAAAATCCAACTTGCCAAACACCCAATATAGCAACAGTGTGTTAAAAAAGAAGAGTGCGTAAAAATGGAGGCAAAAACTGGTTAGGGCTCGACAGAGGCGATCTCGTTGGGGGATCATTCATGGACGACATGGCAGCTTACTACCCTCCTCAATACCCATACTACCAACCTCCTCCGCCACCGCTCGGGGCGGCGCAACCCCCTCTGCCGGCGGTGCCTCATCAATTACCCCCCCATCACCACCACCACCTGACCCAGCAACAATTCTACCCTCACCACCAACCTCCTCCTCCAATCGCCTCCTACGCTCCTCCACCATATCCACATTCCTCTCACGACCAGGTCCGCACACTCTTCATCGCTGGCCTTCCCGAAGACGTCAAGACTCGCGAAATCTACAACCTCTTTCGTGAGTTCCCTGGCTACGAATCTTCTCACCTCCGTAGCCCTTCTTCTACTTCACAGGTACTTCTCTTCTTTCGATTTTTTATTTTTATTTTTTATATGAGTACTGCATCAGTTTCCATTTATTAACTTTGAATTGATTTTTAGAAGGAAAAAAAATTGCTTCAAGTCGTTAAAGCCATCAATTGACTCGTTCATGTTGGATGTCCCTGGGACAGACCTAGGATTCTAACATAGGGCCGGATATATCTATATCTATGTATATATATATACATACTAAGAAAAAATTCAAAAGGAAAAGTATCGATTTTTATTGCCATAAAAAATGAAAAATAAGATTAAAATTATATAAAGAAGCATGTTTAAAAGGAATTTTTATTGAAATTGTAAAGGGGGGCGATGCATTCCGTACTAAATATGTATAAATATATTACAGAGGTAATAGAATGTATATGTTGGTGGCTGCATGGCATACGGAGGAAATCGATCTAGAATGGAATTATTGCTGCAAATGGGATCGTAAAAGGGCTTTCAGCTGACAGACTTGTTTTCTTTATCTTCTTGCTGTGGCTAGTGCTAGCATCATTAAGATATATCAGTTTTGGCTAATTTTAAGTGTAGTTTTAACATGCAATGGGTTATTTTGATTTTCATGAAGTATTCAAAGCTTTAAACCACAGAGAAATATTTATTTACTATCTAATAAGCAAGACATGCATGCACGTGTTCCCACTAGTGCTTGACTTTTGAACCTCCCCCTTTTGAGGTGCCAGGATTAATTGATTAGCCATCAGCTGAAGGAATTAGGACTATAATCCAACCCCTTTTATTGCTTTCCCTCACACGTTTTAGATTGGGTCCTGTCATGTATTATCATCTTGTCCTAATTCCTTTGCTTCCTATGGGGATTTGAGTAAATTCCATGAGAGCTATAATTATGACAATTTTTATTGAAGGCTCATCTCTGGCTAAGAAGTGAGTTGAAGCTTTTGGAAGCAATGGCTCAAGGTTGGTTTATAAAAATAGATTTGTGGAAATACTTATTTTTTTTACTGGGACATGCTCTTTTAAAATGATAAAACCTTTTCGTTTGATAGACTTAACCCTTAAAGTCAATATTAATGTTGTGCTCCCTTTCTCTATGAGGTTTTAAGTGGATTTTAGTGATATTGAGCTTTATGTGAAGTGCTCCATAGTGAACCATGATTTAGGGATAATTTTTATTCATGATTTTCTTCATGTTTTTGAGTAAAGCTTATGCCATAATTGTGAGTAATATACATTTGTATATCCCATTTCGCACATGAGTTGCTGATCTCTAACATGCTCTTGGGTGTTCACAGCCATTTGCTTTTGCTGTATTCATGGATCAACAGTCAGCTATTGCAGCAATGCAAGCACTGAATGTAAGAACATTTTGCTCACATTTTTATTTATTGGTTGGAAATCTGTACATGGTTATTTAGTGCCCTATTATCAACAGTAGAAAATAATGTGTGATGGTTCTTGGGGAATTGAATCATTTGAAGAGTTATTATAATGAAAGTTGCCCTCCACTGGGATCATATATCATGAAGAGTTCTTATCTAAGAAGTATAGACACGGACATGGGACATGGTAATTTCAAAAATAATGGAGACATAGATATGGCAGGGATACAACCAAATATATATATATATATTTGCTATGTAGATTAATATTATATCTACAAACAATCAAAATTAACAAAAGCTACTTCCACCATCTAAAAAACAAGAAAAAATTTAACAAAAACTAAAACTAATTTAATATCACACACACAAAAAAAAAAAACCACTCCTAATTGTGAGAAAAGGCCTGAAGATAAAAAAATGAATCAATGAAGACCTAAGGAAAATACAAATTGAAGCCTTGGAGGGCTCTGAATAGACTTGCTTGAATGAAAATAGTGATCACATATTGGTGATATCCTATGTATAGCCAGTATATCAGGTTGTGTTCTTATCTACTGAATCATGATAGGTACAAAACACCTTGGGTACCCTTATAACTCTGTTTAAGAACACAAAAACTGGGGAAGCTCATGGACAAGTATAAGTAAATTCTGAATGCATTCTGTGGATTTCAATGATAATATCATCAATTGATAGCCAGTATTAGTCATTTCGTCATATAATTTGCATTTGCTTTAGGGACTTGTGAGAAAAATATTTTTGATTTGGCTGCTCCATCCAGAAGGGAAACACCAGATAACTTTTGATAGTGTTACAGGTTTTTATGTAGAGATGTTATGGTGCTGTCATGCTGTAAAACTTTGTACATGGAATAGAATCCACACATTAAAATCTTTTGATTACAAATGTTTTTCTGCAGGGAATGGTGTTTGACCTTGAGAAGGGGTCCACCTTATATATTGATCTTGCGAAATCTAACTCGAGATCTAAGCGCTCAAGATTTGGTATGTTTCCTCACCAGTATTCCTGCTGCTTATGTTCTACTTTCGATTTAATGTTGCAGAACTGAATTGTTTGAACTTGTTGATTAGATGATGAAAAACCTGGATTGGAGAAGAGAATTAAAGGATCTGCTGCATTTTCAAGGGCCACTCTTGATACTGGTAAGATGGTTACCCTGAACTGTGCAGAACAATATGGACAATTGAGTGTTTCCATTAGGAGCTCTTTGTCTAAACAGTTGTTCTTTTATTTATTTATTTTATCACTTTTACTGAATTATTTAAATCGAATGAGGTTGATCTCTATGTCCCCTCCTCAGAGCCCCTCTCTCACCATTTGCTTAATTTCTGGATGTTGTCATGGGTGCTTGTCTGATATGTTGCTTGGAATACTAGTTAGTTAGTCACTTGGAGACACATTATTCTAAAAGCTCACATTGCACATTTTTTGCACGCTTGGGCACTAGCAGGTGTTGGCAGCGTTCACATGCCTGGAATTGGTAATTCTGCTTACAACACAATTGGTTATCCACCTACACAAAGGTCATCTGTACTACTTAAAGCACATTTTTATTACTTGGAAATGACTACTCTAGCTGAATAACCACATTTTCTTATTTGAAATAATTGTTTCTAGCTGATAGGTCAAGGGCTAGTAAAAGCAGTTTATTACAGGCCCTATTCCCTGCAGTTGGAGGACACTATCAGCCTTATGATAGAACAATTCTATGAAACCTTGTCTATTTTTTCATTTTTTTCTTTTGATGTTTCAGTCATGTGAACTTTGATGGTAGGGCTGTGAATGAGACCACTGCAAAACTGGTAAGGTTTTACTTTTGGATTTATATTTGGTAATATTAAATTTCGGCTTCTATAAATTTCTCATTCCATTTCATTATGCTCCTAAAGAGAAATTGGATGAGTCGCTCTTCAAAGCTCTGTTATCAGAATCTTACGATTCGCGATTCGATTCACGATTCGATTCACAATTTTTGCAAAATCGATACGAATCTATAAGTGAATCTCTTTTTTATCAAAATCTTACGATTCGCGATTCGATTCACGATTCGATTCAAATTTTTTGCAAAATCGATACGAATCTATGGATGAATCTATTTTGGAAGTAAATCTCTAGTGAATCGCACGATTCACAATCGATTTACGATTCAATTCACTTTTTATGATTCATGTAATTTTTTAAATTATTGTGGCCGGCATATTTTCGACTATTTTTTTTTCCATGTTTTTAGTGAAAATGACATAATACAACTTTTAATAGCGTTTAATACTAAAATAACCACAACATATATACATAATTTGTTGTTATTTTAGTGATCATGAAATTTTTAATAGAATCCAATCAGATTCAGTCAGACCCAACATATTTTTAACCTTTCTTCTCATTTTTTTTCCCTTTAAAAATTCATAATATATCTTCTAAAGATGTGTAAGATTAAAGTTACAATATGAATTATCTATTACTATTTTATTAAATTGAATATAATTGAATATTACATATGTGAGGTCTGTTATGCCTTTGAAAATGTTTTAGGCTTTAAAATAAAATATTCTAAATAATTCTTTCTTATTATTTGCTCACTGTTACTTAGAAAAGTACGTATGCTTATTGTCCAAATATCAATATCGTTATTAATTATTGTTATTTTGGAAATTGATAATTTGTCTATTTGGTTATTATCTTTATTAAGAATGGTTGATAAAAAATATCTAAAAAGAAAAAAAGTCAGATAGTGATCTTAAGTAAGATAGTGATCTTACATAAGAATCTTTGTTAACTTCTTACCTATTAAACTATGTGATTATCACGCAAAATAACATTTTCATTGATTTAAGTCTAAATATTTCATATCCATAAGATATATTTAACATCTAAATGTGTAAATATATATTTTTAAGTAATTTAAAAAAAGTGACCGAATCTTTACGATTCACGATTCGATTCGATTCGCGATTCGGTACAAGATCATTTCGATTCACGATACGAATCTCGATTTGACAACTATGCTTCAAAGTATGAATATCTATATTATGAACTGTCTTCCACCATTTCCTCCTTAAGTAAAATAATAATGCTTGCTTGAATCTTTATTCGCCATTTTATTTTATTTATGAAGAGTTAACTTCTGGGGATTTTTCCTACCTTAGCAGCACAACTCTTCAGCACCTCATGGTCCACAAAATGTTACCCCATGTCCAACACTATTTGTGGCTAATTTGGGGCCATCTTGTTCAGAGGAAGAGCTAATTCAAGTATTTTCAAGGTTTGGAGCAATTATTTTTTTTCTTTGTTTTCCTAATCTGTGAAGCTTGTAGAGCTTAATTTATTTTGTTTGTTTTTGTCCTTTCTCAGTTGCCCTGGATTTCTGAAATTGAAGATGCAGAGCACATATGGAACTCCGGTTGCCTTTGTCGACTTTCAGGTGCTTTATTGCCATAATTGAACTAATTTGTTCAAAAAAGAAGTGTAGAATTTTTTCTTTCATAAAATTTAACCATGTAACTTGGTATTTCCTTGTCGTTTACTTCCATATCTCAGTTTAGTGATCAACACAAATTATTTTCTTTTTGAGGCATTTCTGAAATTGATGTATGTTATAATCTTTGTGCGCTGATGGTCCTCCTCAGTAAGGCCTAGTTAGGAAAATGATTAGGGCATTGAACGGCTGATTCTCAGTGCTAGAGGTGAGTTTGAACTGAAAGTTTCTTCATGAGTGAAATTTTGAGATAAGATTTGGTCTGCCTTGACTGATTTTCTTTTCCTTTATTTTTCTTACCCGATAAGGCTTCATCCATGTCATTTAACAACAAAAAAGGTGCACACCCATGCCCAAATTCAGACTTAATCCTCCGTCTCTCCTTTGGGGGTGGGAGGAGATGATAATCAAGCTAATAGCTGGTGGTTTTAGGATAAATGCTCCCTCACCATTTTGCTGATCTATGTACATCTGACGCAATAGCTGGTGGTCTTAGGATAACTGCTCTCTCGCCACCATTTTGCTGGTATATTACTCTCATACAGCTGCAACCCATATGTTCGGTTGCCATCTTTTCTATTTGCGTTCCCTTAGCATATGTTTGGATGAGAGTGTCAGTTTCTACCTACTGTTCTTAGATGCTGAAATATATCACAAAAATAGGCTGAAATAGTGTGAGATCATCAATGTCCCCCCATGTCACAACATTTCCTTAATAACAGACAACTTGAAGCAATGTGCTTAATGCCTTCATTCAAATGTTTACCTGTTCTGATTAATCTTCCATTGGGGTCATATATATATATATAAATCTATATATATAAGAACCGCTTAGTTGCTTGAGGTTTGTCTTTTCTTTTTGATTTTGCCCTTTCATTTTGAATAATTTACTAATAGTTAACTATATGTTGAGTGAAGGTTTTTTCGTAATTACAAATATTCTTGGTCAATTATGAAATATAAATATTTTATTTTTTAAGAAATTACAAATATACCCACAAGGTTTGTTTAAAATATGAATCAGTCTTATAATACTAGAAATTATAACTATCGTTTGTTATAAATTTTAATTTAACACAATACTCAGGGAAAAAAAAAATTATCCTATGCAATAATAAATTATCAAAATTGTTTCTTGAAAAATATTTCTTATATCGTTAAAAACTATTAATTGACTTATGATTTATTTATTAACAAAATGGTTTACTGAAAAGTATTTTTCATACCATTAAAAATTGTTAATTTACTTAATGATTTACTTCTTAATAAAATTGATCATTTGTTATGCGAGTATAATTTATGTATTAATAAAATTAATCATTTGTATATATATGTATTTTTTTTTGCTTCTTTATTAATTCAGTGAATTATCTTAATAGTTTTTTTAACATGAGAGAATTATCTTAGTATTTGTTTTATATTTATCTGTTGAGAAAAGTTACATACCATTTTATTTTATTTTTTAAATTTGGAAGAAATATTAAAGACTCATAAATTCATCCAAAATGATATGGTAATAGAATTGGAGTCTATTTCATTGGGTGTATGACAAAACAAAAAATGATACATATCATACCACATAATTCTATCATATACCTAATGATTTGTTTTATTCAATTTCATAAAACAATATTTTATTTTTAAAAAAATTATCAAAATATAAAACATAAATATACTGTAATAATACGGGCCTTTTGAAACTAGTATATATATATATATATATATATGTTTCTCTTCTTGATTTTGCTGATTATCTGACCCAATGTGAATTGAAACTTCCTGATACGAGTATGTGGTGGTTCTTAATTATTTGGGGTTGAGTTTTAAAGCTCTGGCTCTAGCTGGTCTGATTCTATGTAAATGTATTGGTTTTGTTATGAGCTCAATAGGCAATCAGGATGTCTTCATTTACCAGAATATGACGTGTTTATTAAAGAAGTGAGCCTTTATGTTTACAATTCTTCCATCTAGGGCTTCTTTTATATTCTCCTCGATTTTTATTTGCGTTCATAGATTTGTTAATGGTCCTGGTTCTAGAGTTAAGCTTGTTTTTCCAATCATTTCTTGATCACCAGTCTTTTATTGCCAAAGCATGTTATAATACTATGTTTTTCTTTTTTCCCCTTCCTATTTCTCTCTTTCTGTCTCTTGAATTTAAAACTAGAAAATGAAATAAAGAAAGAATTGATGCTCTACATATGATAAACTTGGCCAGTGTAATCGAGCCCACTTTCCAGGGAGGAAAAAAAAATATATATGAAAATTGATTATAGTATCACAGATTCACGGGAATTAATTTTCCTTCAACATGATGGTGCAGTCACAACTTTCTGCATGCAGCACAGGCAAAAGGCATTAAATACTTTATATTTGTTCTGTTGATTTTATGTTGTATGATCCACAGGGAAGTTATTATTAGTTTTACATGCCACTTTATGTGCAGGATACTGCCTGTTCAACCGAAGCACGGAATCATCTTCAAGGCACAATTCTGTACTCATCGCTACCTGGTGAGGCCATGCGGTTGGAGTATCCTTCAGAAACACACTAAGCTGCTTCTTTTTTAATTATTTTTTATTCTCCTTTCCTTCCATGGTTCTATTGATTGTGTCATCCAAGTTTTTGCTTAATGAGCAATTCAGGTATGCTAAATCACGAATGGGAAAGCGTAGCAAGAAGTCGAGGTAAATACAAGGGCATCGAAGGAGATGTGGTTGATTTCCTGTGCCATTATCGCTCTAGTGAATCCGCGTTTTATGTGGGTTTTACACCCAAGATATAGGATGACTAAATGCTTATTGTGGTTGTTAATTGATCTTAGCTTCCCTTGAATCACATCGGGCCTTTATAACAATTCATAGCTTGGACAAATAAGTTTGTTTCCTGTGTTTTCATAGTTACATTTCTAGCAGATCGTGCAAATGTTATATTTTAGCACGTTACAATGTCAAAATACTAGTGCCCCCTTCCCTCTCTATTGTCTTTTCTTTTAAGAAATGAAACTTTTATGCGCATGCTAAAGCTTTTATTTATTTTGGAAATTTATTTCAGAATGTTTGGTGTGGTTTTTGTTTATAGCTTATGATACATAAATAACTTAAATAAGTTCTATATATATATTTTGAGAATGTGGGAAAGCGAGATTTGTACTTCTGTTTTTGGTTACGAGCTTTTAACTTGGTTGAAGTTACACGAAAAAGTCTTTTATGGGGGTGATGTCTGGATTCTAGCATCATCTTTTCTTTGCCAGATGTAAATTTTCCTTTCTTTATTCTCTTCTTAGTGATTGTAACAAAACAAAAACAAGAAAACAAAGCAGTGTCTTGAAACCCCTTATGAAAAGTCTGAAAGTGGGGCACTTTCTGAAACCTGGCAATGAACTGGAATTACGGATGGCTGTCTGTCACTATTAGAAGCCTGGAAATGAACTGGACTTAGCTAATGATGGCATATTTCTTATTCTAACATTCCAAGCATTGAACTTGCCACCTTGATAAGAATTTAGAAAGAAAAATATAAATATAAGAGAAATGGAGAAAAATTATTTTATATTTTATTCACATTCTTTAAATTTTTTAATTTTTTTTTTAATTTTTTACATAAATTTATAATCCAAACAGAGTTTAAAAATTTACACTAAATGGGCATTTTTGAATATATTATGTCAACTAATACCTTCGCAAGTCCGATCTGGCGCGCAATTAGGAGATGTTCAACATGCTGTCTGCCTTTTCTCACTTTTTCTTTCATAATTTTGATAATTTATGATTCATAGAATCAAAAATAAATTGATTAATGAAGGAATGTTTCTGAAATATTATGTAATCAACGAATATTAATAAATTTGATGTTTTTATTATAGAACAACTAATAAGCCATTGCTATTTTATGGGACAAAATATTGGAAAAATATGAAATAACATATTTATAAAATGAATGTAATTCAGATAAAAATGCTTAAATGAATGTACTGTAATATTAGGAAAAATGTAATTAAAAATTAATATATTTGTGAAATAATAAGTATAACACCATTTAAAGATAATTTGAGAGAATGTTAAAAATGGTTTGGTCAACTTAAATTGATATAGGATGCGATAATGAAAAATATACTATTATTCACAACACAGAAAGATCAAAAGAATTCAATCTCATGAACTAAAATAGAAAAATTAATTTTTTTTGTTTAGTATGATTGGGTTCAAGTTTTCCTTCAAAGAGGATCATCATTTCATTATACTTTTCTATTACAAAAAAGGACAAAATAGAGGGGTGTTTAGAACGAGAGTTGAGTTAAAATAATTTTTTAAAATGTAAAATATATTAAAATAATTAATAAAGTAAAATATTACATTCAATTTATAATTTTTTTTTTTCTTACAAAGATCAAATCCGTTATAAAAAGGGCCAGCCAACTTCTTAAACATAACTATATTAGTCAAATTAAAATAATCAAAATTAAACAATCAGTTAAAATAACCAACTTTAAAAATAAGGCCATAAAAATAAAATTGACAAAGTAATCAAAATTTGATTAATCTTGGTGGAGTCAACAACGTTGAAGTCGATGTCCTCTTCCCTGGTTTTCTACACCTAATTTTGACTTTTCCCCCCACTTATATGAAATGTGGACATAGGCCCATCTATACCTGCCTACTGCCCCATCCTTTTGGTGTAATACGTGCCATTATCATGTACTACATTGATAAGGCATAATAGGATCTCCAAATTCGTAGAAAAGATTGTCATTGATTGAAATGATTAATGATGCGGTGACTCTGAATTATTAAAAGCCCAATACTTCAAAATAAAAACTATTAATCAAAATAATCAATTTTATCTCATTTTTCAATTCTAATTGATTTTCTAAAAGACTAGTTATTTTTTATTCTTATCCATCACACTAGCTAACTAATCATTAAAAAAAAAAAATCAACATTCAGAGATATTCTAACATTAAAGAAGATTAAATCTTAGAATGAATTGTAAATCTAGATATCTTAGTTTAGTTGTGACTAATCGCAATGTTTTTTAAAATTAATCGAGATTGTAGATATATGAGATTTACTCGATAGGAATTGTTCTAATGTGAACTCGTCCTGGAGAAATTTTGGATTATCAATTTTTCCCTCTCCAATTTCTCCATGGATCTTTGCTCTCTTCCATTTTCCTATCTCATCAGATAATATAAATCAGGAAGTAACAATTTTTAAAATGACTAGCTAAAATAAATCTTTTATAAAGTACATATTAAGGCCTTGTTTGCCATAACTTAAAAAAGTCAAAAAGTTACTATCTTATTTAAGTCACATCATCTTATTTAAATCACATCACCTCTCTATCACATCACTTCAAACCCAATCCATAAACAACCCATATTTCATAAAAAGTCAAAGAGTGCACTTATTTAGATTATTCCAAACAACCCCTAATATGTGACATTAAAATTGTAAACAAGTCTAGTTGAGTCAAAATAGGTTATTTATGCTTGACTTGAAATCTAGTGCCAAGATATATTCAAATTTAATTTGTTTACTTTTCGAGCCGATTTCAAACAAAATTTAATAGAGTAAATTGAACAGAGTCGAGTAATAGGTTAATTAAATTTAATTTTAAAATTTATTCAAACTTAATTTAGTGGGTGTTTGACATTGATTTTTTTAATGACTTTTTAATATTTTTTAGAGATTTGTTTCTGCTATAATTTTCAAGGATTCTTTTATTAATGCATTTGAGAAGTTATTATTATTATTTTTTTGAGTGAAAAAAACTGATATGATATTTAATTTTTTAATTCATAACAAACGAGTTGATGGCTTTTTAAATTTTTTGAACAAAAGCTAACGAATTACTTAATAATAAGTTTATTACAAACAATATTTTAATTAATCAAATAGGAATTGAACTCTTACAGACTTTATGTAAGTTTGGAAATTATTTAAAATAGTGAAAAAGTCATTACTAAAAATCAACTTATTTTATTTTATTTTTTAAAAAACTAAAATATTAATCAAAATAACTAGTTACAAAATTGTCATTGTCATCTCTATTTGTTCCCTCTAATTGTAAATGTCAAGATCAGTTTTTAACCATGGTTAAAAATGCATGCATGAAGGCTGACACACAAGATCAGATTTGTTTATGTGGTTTTTTCCACATAGATCCGTGACTCGCAGTGTATGTCAAACACAAGACTTTGCAAGAGACCAAAATGACCAAGTACAATTAACCTAAAAATATGATTTTCCCATGTGCCCTTATCATCACCATCATCATCACCCTCCCATGCACAGTTCCTTTGAAATTAAAACCACCTTTCTTTGACCTCTCAGAATCTTCGGGGAAGGGCATAAAAGTCAAATGGTCCTCCTCACCATTCCACCTTAAGATTTGTCTGGAAATTGATTTTTTTTTTAATAATTTTTTAAGGTTGCTATTATTAGCATCTCATAAATTATTTTGAACCTCTTAATTTTTAGTTTTTTATTTTTATTTTATTACAATGATAATCTCAAATAAAATTATTACGAAACATATATATCATTAATTTTGAGACACCCTATCTCCCAATTAAACCTACACGTCCACTACATCATGAATTAGGTTTATGAGATCACTCACCTCCATCACCACCCATATCCATCTTCAAAACCTATCTATCCTCAAAACTTTGAAAACCCTTTGGTGGCAATATTCTGACGATAACGGTGACAACCATATGATTACCTACATTGAAGGGTCAAAACATAAAAATTTCTTATATATTGAATGGTCAAAATTGTTAGCACTTGTAGAAGTTTTCATTTTTTTCAAGTTTGGAAATACAGGTCCGAACATTATTTATTTGTTCGTGAACACATTCCCGAGCATAGATTATTTGTTCGGGAATGCAGGTCTGAACATGAAAATTTGTTAACACTTTCAACGGTTAAAATTCTTAACACTCGTAGAAATTTTATTTTTTCAAGTTTGGTAGTTTCAGTTTTGAAGAAGCAATGAAAGAGAGAGAGAGTATATCAACTGTGACAATAATTAAACCGACAGAGACAATATTCTTCTTCTTCTTCTTCTTCTTCTTTGTGGGTTTTAAAAAGGATGAGACTCTTTTTTCTTCTTAATGGATTTTTTTAGGGTTTTTTGGAAGAGAGATTTTTTTGGGAGTGTGGAGGGTATGCATTTAATGGGTAGAATATTTAAGGATAATTTTGGTATTATTTGGGAGAGAAAGAAATTTTAAGGGTTTTAAAATTTATGAGTGGGAATCCAAAGAAATTAAATGTCCAAAATAATTCATAGTACTACTCTTTTTTGATTTTTTTTATCAAAAAAATTTTAAAAAATAATTTAATAACTTATAGAAACATTTTAATTTTATAATTAAAAACTTTATTTCCCAAACAAGACCTTTAGTATCATTCTCAATCATAGCATACTCAATATGAATGGATTTTTTTTTTTTTTTGGGATTGATTCTTGCCAATTCTGATATGGATCAAAATTTAGGTTTAATGCTTTCAAATTATTGTTGGATTGTACAAATGGATTAAGGTGTAATGCCCATTTTTGTGAGGAAGTTATGGGATTTTTTAGTGTTCTAGCCCTAATTCTGAACTCTCTAAGCCATTATCTAAGCTAGTGAGGAAAAAAACAATGAAAACAATATAATAAAGACTAGTTTTCTTAGTTGGTGCAACAAAACACAACAAAAATAAATGAATAAATAACTTTTAATTGTTTTTGGGTGGAAAGTTCATGTGGCTGCATATCCCAAATTAACTATAAGGGAGATGTATGTGTAAATAAAAATGTTGCATTTTATGTTCAGTATTTATACTATATTATATGATATGTACATTCAGTTTGGTGTGAAAGTAAGTTATGTCATGCTTTTTTTTTTTTTTTTAAAAAGAAAATTACCTCACAAAACAATTTCACAGCTATAACCACTATCTATTTTCACACTAGTATGTATTATATTTCAAAAGTGCAGGGAATACCATTATTGTCACATTTACACCCCCTCTCTCTAATACATTTGTTGTGCGGCCGGTGGGCCCATTTCAAAATTCATTACCAAATTGGTATTATGTTGATCACATGGTCTACAAATCAAGATCCACCAAAATGTGTAAAATTTTCTATAAATGCCGTATTATTGTAGCTTGTACCATTTTCATATGAGAGGAAACACATTTTTTTTAATTGTTTTTAGCATTCTTAAAGTAAGATATAGCTTACAACCAAAATGGTGTATTTTGAAAACATGCCTTACTTATTTTTTTTATTTTTATTTTTATTTTTGGAACTAGATGCCCTACTAATTAGAATCTGCTAAAATGCATAAAATTTTCTCATCTATACATTAATTTAGTCATAGTAATTTTAATTGTATTTATTTTTTAAGGAAAAAGGTTGAGACCTCATTTTTTCTTGACCCCCACCATCCCCAATATATTGGGATTGACCAACTTTTTACTTTTTTATTTTTATTTTTATTTTTCTCCTGTTTCTCACTGCACATGTGTCTGTGGGGGCTGTGGGGGTCAAGGAAAAAAGGGGTCTCCATCATTTCTGATTTTTTAATTTTTCAAGTATGTTGATTTAGTTTAATTGATAATATCTATTAAGAAATTGAATATAAATCAATGATAAAAAATTTTAATGGACCATTTCAAATCTCAATCACTTCAAGGAGATAATGAACGATCTTCTCCCTTGATTTTAATTCAATTTTTAAGGAGGCACTATCAATTGAACAAATTTTACACAAAATTAAAATTTTAAAAATATATAACTAATAAAATTAGAACTTCAAATAATGAAACTAATTCAAGAAAAATTACAGGTATAATTTACCCTTGATGTTATCCATGCAAATAAGCTTTTTATATAGGACTTACATATAAGATGATGTTGGCATATAATGCTACTCATTTATAAAAAATAAAAAAAAACCATTTCATCACTTAACCTTTACGAATTTTTTTTATAACATTATCATTATCATATAAGAACTTGTACTTGGTAATCATTTCATTTTCATTTTCCTTATCTTTTATGGTATACCAAACACCTACCCAAGCATAGAAAACAAGCATTTTGATCAATGATTCATAAAGAGTTGTTGCTAACAATGCAGGCAAACAAACTTTTACAATCCTTCTTCATAATTGTCGGATTTGTACAAAATAATATATATATATATATATATTAATAATAGATCTTGTTAATGTGTGCATTTTAGTAGACATATTAAAAAAAACTTTAGAAGTATACATTTTTATTAGGATAAATTATAAATGCACTCCTAAAATTTGTTCAAAATACAAATTATTCCTTGTGATTTAGAAAATTACAAATAGCTCATTGTTAGAATTTTTTATTTAACATAATTAATTAAAAAATGAAATTCTTATTAAAAATTCTTCTTATTATTATTTTTTTATAGATAGTATTGAAAACTATTAATTAAATTGATGATTTATTAATAAAAGAGGTCATTTATTATGAAATTAGAAACTTTAAGAGGCAAAATGTAATTTTCAGGACCAGAGGGAGTAAATCGTATTTTAAACAATTCTCAACGAGTGCATTTGTAAATTATCTTTTTATTACACTTTATTTCATGTAGAATATATAATCTCTTTTAACTTCTTATTAATATGTGGTCTAAAAAAATTAATAAGACTATGTTACATAACTTTTTTTGTTATGTAGGGTGTTTTGAACCAACTTTCTCGCATCAATTAAAGCCCTCCCTATCCGAACAAGACTTATGAAATGAGTTTTTCTATAGCTTGTGGCCTCAAGAATTTCATGTTGGGTGGAGTCAATGTTTGTCAAATGCAAATATAGATTATTTAGAGTTGGTTTGAGGTGTTCTAAAAAATTGTACTTTTTGTCTTTTTACGAAAAGATGTGCAGAAAAGTAGAGAGGTGATGTGATGAAAAAAAAATAAAAAGATAAAAAGATGGATTATATAGTAGATCCCAAACTAGGCCTTACTCTATATTAAAGGTCATTGTTTAGTACCAATTGACAATTTTTTTTTTTTTTTGATTTTTCAATTTAATATAATTATCTTGGTCTAAATATATACATACATATATATAATTTTTTACCCTAAAAATACATATTAATAAAATTCTTAAATAATTAATCTGATATTTTGGGTCTACTCATTGACTTGTCAATTTGTTAGTAATATAATCAATTGAATCCAAAGAAGACACGTGTACATAATCACGCAAATGCAGCCTAGAAACTATAAATATAATATATTATAGAAAAATGCTTGAGATTTTTTGGGCTCTGATAATGGTTATTATTTTATCCTCCACTAACGCAATGTATGCTACACAACAAAACAGGGCGCCTCATCTTTACTCATGGTGGCATCATCATTAGTCATTAAATGACAAAATTACCTAAGTCATCTCAACAAAAAAATAAAATAAAATAAAAAACAAAAAATTACAAATTACAAATTAATAGTATAATAGAAAAGGTATTACAACCTATTTTGAGAAGTTGATTAAAAATTTAAAAAGTCACTTCTCAATTTTAATCCACTTCTTCTTTCACAAAAAAAAAAGAATTAAAAAATTAAAAAAAATCAACTTTTAACTATCTTTTCAAAACACCCTTACCTATGAAATTGTTAATGATTTGCATCAAACGTATAAAAGACTTTGTATATATATATTTTTGTCAAGATTATAAGATGCTAGTTTTTGTTAATAAAATTAAATTACAATAAGGCTATGTTTGGCATAGATTATTTTGGCTATTTTAGTCACAAAAAAAATAAAATATACGAAAAAGTCAATAAGACAAAATGAAACATCCAAATCATAATCATTTTATTTTTTTTTCACAAAAATAAAAAATAAAAAGGTTAAAAAGCTCATCCCAAACGAGATTTTTGTTGACCTCTAAGGAAAGTGTTTCCAACCTCAACTATTTTAATGGTTTGTTTTGTGATAATTTGATCAATTTTAGTTAAACTTTGTTATAAATTACCATATTACCTCTCGACAAAACAGAATGCACAATGATAGAGATAATGAGATGCAGTGGCAGTTCAAAATTTTTTGAGACCTTAGGCTAAACATCAAAATGAAGTTTTATTCAATTAAGTTTTTAAAAAGTTAGGACCTTCGACAATAAATTTTTTTTGAAGCTTCCATTTAAATGACCTAATAGTTAAGTTACCTCTCATATCGTGTTAAATTATCATTAGTCCCTAAACATTAAACTTATATGAATACATACACCAAGACACAAAACGTTGAAAAATGTCCTATCATCCATTTATTTTAAATCTCATTTGAAATTTCTATAAATAAATAATGAGAATTTATTTATAAGATAACCAAATTAGTGACTCAAATTAACACTTGGCAACCATTAAAAATGTCACCAGAAGTCATGTATTTTTACATAGTTAAAAAATTAAAAAGTCAATTTACATTTCAAACGAAGGTTAAAGGGATCGCTGCTACTCCATTAGCTTGAATTTCTAACCTTCCTCTTACCACACTCTTAAGGTATGATTACAAGATCATGGGACCAAATCGATAGTCTAAAAAGACTTATATATGTATACAAAAAATTTATACTATCATAAAAAAGTAAAAAAAAAAAAAAATAATAATAATAATAATCTCTGTTCCAATTATTTGCAATATCTTCACAAAAAAAAAAAAAAAAAAACTAGGTTTATAAGGAAAAGTTATTTGATGGTAAAGAGAGGTGTGATTAATGATAATTGTGTATTGGACAATTGGATAAGCACCAAATAATTCTCCGTTTAGAAGGGCATATCTGTCTTTTCACAATAATTTTATTGCCATGGAGGCAAAGTCAAGTCATAACGGTATCTATCCATCCACCGACCTACCGACCTACCGTCCTCCACCTCCTTCCTTCCCCAAAAAAACAAAAAAAAAACCATGACACACAATTATTGCATACATATATATAAATCGCATTCTCTCACTACACCACAAGGGCAATTGACAACTGCCTTTCGAATTCCTCATTTCCAACTAGCCCACCCACAAAGAAGCCCACTCATCACTCCTCCACCAAGTATCCTTTCCATCTTCTTGTCCTATTTTTTTCCTTGGAGCCAAACAGACAAAAAAAACTCAGCTACAAAGAGGGGAAAAAAGCATCTCCTCCTTCAAAGTGGCGGCCATTAACTTACAGTAATAAGGTAAGCTTTTTGGAGAGAGAAAAAAAATTGCAAGTACATCGAATCGTAGAGAGGGAGGGAGGGAGAGAGAGAGAGAGAGCTTGTCGGTGCATTTGAATTTTTTCTTTCCACCTCTTTCCTCCCTGTGTGTGTGAAGAAAATCAACGTGGAGCTTACCCAGATGACAAGAACCCTAGAATCCAGGTAGTCGCCACTTGTTACAACCTCATGCCCTTTTTCAATCGGTATAATTTCTTGAATTGTGTATAGAGAGCGAGAGCGAGAGAGAAGGAGGTGGGGAAGAGATGGAGGGAGGAGGAGGGGGGAAGAGGAAGAGTGAGAGGCCGTACAAGGGGATAAGGATGAGAAAGTGGGGGAAGTGGGTGGCGGAGATTAGAGAGCCGAACAAGCGGTCGAGGATATGGTTAGGATCCTACTCGACTCCAGTGGCGGCGGCGAGGGCTTACGACACCGCCGTGTACTACCTGAGGGGGCCGTCGGCGAGGCTCAATTTTCCGGAGTACTTGGTTGGTGAAGGCGGCGGAGGCCACCGTGATCGAGACTTGTCGGCGGCGTCGATAAGGAAGAAAGCGATCGAGGTGGGTGCTAGGGTCGATGCACTCGCACTCGAGACTTCCATGACTGTTCACCACCACGATGAACCTTCCTCTGGATTCAAACCCTTCTGGTTTGAAGAGAAGCCTGACTTGAATAAGAAACCCGAACCCGAAGACCCGGATGCCGATGATGACTGGTGATTGGTGGTGAGTCCAGATATAATATTATATATATATATATATATATATAAGAATGTATTACTCTACTATTTGCTATCTGCTAGGATGCAGTAATTTCTGTGGGTTTTTTTTTTTTTCTTCTTCTTTTTTAGTTGGTATGTTATTTTAATATGGATAAAGAAATTTTGATGTTCTGTAACATGTTAAAGAAGAATTAGTGTGAATACTTGTTTTAGTTATTGCGTTCTTTTCAATAACAATTTGTGCATGAATTTTTTTTGAGGTTTTATTATTATTATTATTATTTTTTATAAGTTTTTCTATCAGAAAGTATCCAAAAAGATCCTGAAATTGTAGGGTATGTGATAGATTTAAAATTAGTGTGATATGATTTAAACCGAGAATGAATGTAATAGAGTATTTTACAAGATATTTTTCTGAGTATTTATAATATTATTTATTGTCACTACATGTGACTATCTGTATCGCATTTTACATTATTAGCAAAATTGTGTCCTAGAGTATGATTCTATTCTATATATAGTTTATGTATCCCTAATAAGATCTTTTTTTTCAATTTATTAAAAGTAAAATAAAATTTATTGAGGAAGGAGTGGTGGGGGGAGAGTGGAGGCTTAGTAACTTTTAGTGTGGTACAAGTGGTAGTGGTGGTACCAAAACTAAAAAGTGAAGAGGAAGGTGGGGGTGGGGTTGAGAGATGGTGAGGGAGGGGAACAGTAAGGGGGGCCTACATTTGTTTTGAGTTGGTGCAAGTGGGAGTGGCCATATATACATATATACATGCTTTCTAAGTTGTACTAATCTAGTAATATAAAAGTGCTGATAAGATTTTAGTTAGGTATTTTTCTGGTTCTGCATTGTTGTTTTGTTGGGGGTGGTGGTGATGAGATTGTGGGCACCAGCAGTTGCAGAGGGTTCAAGTTGTCAAATTACACCAAATTTGGTCTCTTGTTATAATAGTCAACTCATTACATTTATGATGAATCCATTTCACAATATCAAACTTTCTGTCTCAGTAGCTTTTTGGAAAATTTGATTGAAAAAAAAAATTTGATTGAATTTGATTATGTGATTATTATTTGAGTTTATTATTATATAATGCAAAGAAATTTAATCAAGGGTAAATCTTAGTATTATATAACTCTCACTTTGATTCATTATCATCCCATCATTTGTTGCCTTCCACCATGCCTTCCCTACCGCTGTCCGCCACCACCCTTTTACTCTTCCCCAACCCCACAACCCACCCCCCCCCCCCCCCCCCACCCACCCCCCGTCCCGTCTTCCCCACCATCTATCGTCACCTCGACCTCTTCTTTAGCACCCATGAACTCTTCCCCACCACCTACAGCCAACTCCATATCCTACTCTCTCTCTCTCTCTCTCTCCATATGTATGTATTATTCACAAATATATAGTGATGAGTAAATGGGTTTGCACAATAATGCTCAATCAATTTATAGTTGGTTAGAGAGACATACTGCAAGTGAGAAATCAGTGGGGTTTTGCACTGATTTCAGATAGAGAATGAGAAGGTGGTGGGGTGAAAGAGAGAGAAGGGTGAAAGGAGGAAATGACCATGATGGGTTTCGAGAGGAAGGCGTTAAGAGGTTGAAGGGGAGAGAGAGAGCTTGGGATGAAATTTTTTTATATGTTCCGTTCCACATTGTAACTAGATGGTAAGCGCAAAGCAAAGAGTTTGATTGAGGTAAAATGCAAGGGTGTAATAACAATGTTAAAAGATTTATATTTTGTATCTACAAATACATCTATAATGAAGTAGCAAAGTGATAGATTCCATATAATTGGGTGTCTTATCAATAAAAAGCTAACACTTGTCAAATCACATTATTGTGAGTTGAATTGTGAATTTTTTTTTTTTTTAAGTCTCAAATATTTTTTAAAATGTATATTTAACCTTTTCCTTAAATAAAGGTGACGGTCTTTGATCTTTTGTGCTTTTTTTTTGCATATGTTTGACCTGATGGATTAACAAATTTTCTCACATCAGGAATATTCGCTTGGTTAGACAGTTGACATGTAAGTTGCAGACATAATTCCACAGTAAAAATCATGTTCAAGGGGAAATTCTCTTTGGTACTTGTATTTTGTATGTAAACCCAGTGCAAATGCACACAGCACGCATGTGTAGAGCATGCTTTTGTTTGCAAATAAAAATGAGGGTTTGATTGTTATTTCCATAGCATGTCTCGAGTGCAGCATACTTTGCAATCCTCAAGAAAATCCCTTCATTAACAACAATCTCTACCATTTTCCCTGTTCTGAGTTATTTGGATCCCAAATTTCCTGCTTCACCGAAGTTACCCTTTTTGATTCACTGCAGTAAAAGTGGGATAGAATGGAAAAAAAAAAAGAATTTTTTACAATCATGAATTGATGAATCATTTATGGTGTAATTTTCATTATTATTTTTAAAATTTAAAAAATAATATTTACTCATTTTTAAAACCTGACAAAAAAGTATTTGTAGTCCTCAATTTATTTCAAAAGTTTGATAATTTATATACATCATAAAAACACTCCAATTTTGAGTAATCAAAACTTTTTCACTATAAATAAAAATTACAACAAATGATTAGACACAATTTTTCGAAAGAAAAATTATATATATATATACATTTTGACAACCTTACTAGTAGAAAGGAGAAAATGTGTTCCTGCAACATATCTTACTAACTAATAATAAGGAAAATTTGGTCATAGATCTCTTATCGAAGCACTTATCTTGTCAAAAGATAAGAATTATATGAGTGCTTTAAAAAATTCTTAGTATTTTAAAACATCCTTCTTATCATTCTTACAATCATTGTTTGTTTTCACTATCTTATACGAGATTGATGACCTCAAATTTGAGATTTATTATTTTAAATTTGAAAATTGATATTTCGTTCTCTCTCTTTTTGATTTTGTTTCTCTTTCTCTCTCTCTCTCTCTCTCTCTCTCATGTTCACTCCTTCCCCTATAAATCCTGTTTTTTGTTCATTCCTTTCTTTTTTATTTGTTCATAGGCGAAATAGCAAATTTTACCTTGATTCAAAGTAAAATTTGAGTATGAATCAAAATAAAATTTTATCCTGTTAACCAAAAAAAAAAAAAGGGCTGTGAGGAAATTTTGCAAGTATTAAAATTTTTTTTTTTGTCCTTTTGACAAAAAAACAAAAGGTCTGAGGGACTTGTAGCAGTTGTGAAGGTGTTTTGCAAGTATTGAATTTTTTTTTTTTTTTTTTTTTTTTTGGTCCTTTTGACAAAAAACGAAAGGTCTAAGGGACTCGTAGCCAAATCTCCCATAATAATAATGAAGGGCATAGAAACAACCCATGCAAGTCGGCATAAAACAGCAATAAAAAAAGATGTGAAAATCGTTCACCTAATTCTTTCACTAGTGTGTATCTATTAGTGAAAAGATGACAGTTCATAGGCGTTAAAGTCAAATAGTTAGGGGACCAGCAGGGGCCCCGATCTTAAAACGAACCTGGTTTTGTGCACCAAATCTTCCAAAACCTGATATTTTTCATGCCCAATAAAATTTGCCTCTCCTCATATGAGCCCCTTCAAGGTCAAAAAAGTATAGAGACATCCTCAACAACTTGGCTTAACAACTACCATCAATGAAATAAAAAGCGACAAAAACAGTCCCTTCAAGAACCAGACAATGGTGACATGACAGAGAAATAAATGACTTATACATGAGTGTTATTAACAGATTCCATTAGAGCACTCGCTAACACGCTAAACACTTAATAAAAAGTGAATAATTGAGAAATGTATAACGAAAGCTAACTTAAATAAATGCCTCGTAGCTTTCACATCAAATGCACAAAAACCACCAACATTTATAATAATCCTACAAAAGCTTCTATCATGCTATGGAAAAAGTATTTTCCTGCCTTTTATTTTCCATTCTGTTAGGAAGGATAACAGCTTTGGCCCCAACAAGTACTCTCTCTCTCTCTCTCTCTCCATATAATTTTAGTAAGGAAGAATCAATGATGTTTTATACATGCATAACCCAAAATTGTACGTTTACAACAATGGAGATCCTTCACTCTCTTGATTGAAAAAATTGGAAGTACTATCGCTGTTTGCCGAATTCAAATGCAGTGAATTCTTCAGGATTAAAAGTGTTTTCCTGGATGTCATGCTTTGGTTTCACTAGCATGTTTTATTTGAAGGGCAGCTCTAACGACGTTTCCTCTTGTAATAATCCCAACCTTTAGAATGGTAAAGTCGGCCAGTCAGGAAACAATGAGAAGAAAGATAATAAACTAGTTGCAGGCAGGAAAAAAAAAAAAAAAAAAAAAAAAAAAAAAAAAGGAAAAAAGGATTTCTCTTACCAGTTTTCCCTCACCATCTACAACTGGAAGTCGGCGATATTTTGTTTCTAACAATAATCTGAAACATCAAATAAAGCAGTCCACGGATTCAATCTAGTTAACATAAAGGTATCTGCAGCCAGGGAAGAAACAAGGAGACATAATACAAGAATGACAATAATGTCAAGAGTCAGAATGAGAGAGAACCTAGCAGCATCCTCGAGATTGGTGGATTCACGAACAACGACTGGTGCAGGTGTCATCAAATCACCAACCACTTTCCCATTGGTTTTACTGAGCAACTTCTGCACCTCATTGAATGTCTGCATGGTATTCGTAAAGATAAAAAAACTTAGATTGTCTAATTCCCTATAGGATTTCTCAGCTTTAAAAATGAAAAGAAAAGAAAGAAGTCCACACAAACAAGTCCATTCTGCTTCTCCTATCTAGTTGATTCATAAGGGTGCAACTCGGGTGGGTTCGGTCGGGTTGGAAGGTTATTCAAGCCCAGCCCAAGTTATGCTGAGATCTGCTTAGGCCCGCCCAGGCCCGAATTGCAACCCAAGGTTGCTTGCCCAAGCCCGACCCGAGTTAAATCCGAATTGTAAATCAATTCCAATTTATTTATTTATTTAAATAGAAAATCATTAATACCATCAAAACAAATAATTTATATAATATAAGAGAGATGCCGCTATAGTAATCTTTACAATTTATGAATAAAAATTAAAAAAGATAAGATTTTATGCTATTTGTATACATAATATATATTCAATATGATTTAATAATCTAAATTACTTTAACATTATGTAATGACTAATAATTTATATATATATATATAATATTTTTATATATCTGTATATGTATAATTCGGGCTTTGGGTTACTCGGGTTATTTGATATCTTTGTCCAGGCCCACCCAAATTTAATTCGAGCTTCTGAATATTTGCCCAAGCCCCATACTGAATTTAAAAATATCTTGTCCAAGCCCTAAAAAAAAACAGGCTGGGTTCGGGTTGCTCGAGTTGAGTCCGCCCAAGTTGCGCCCCTATTGATTCATAATTCATCAATGCACATAGTAGAGAAGGTAGTGGTCAGAATACCAAATCTTTTATCCATGTCTTGTGTAATCTAAAAGCACACTGGTAACATTTGAGAGTATGTCAACCAATTCTAGATAAGTTGTCCTACTTCCTTTGGGGCTTGAAGCCTTGGGTATGGATTGAATTGAACACACTAAGGGTACAAGACTTACCTCATGCTTGGTTTTTAAAGATCTAAAGGAGACTTGCTTGCCAGAAAAAAGAAAAAAGAAAAAAAAAAATCTGCAGGTGACTAAAAGAACAACCCTTGTGTAGAAGGAATGCTTATCCACTGATTTTGTTTCTTTTTCTTAATTTTAACTTGTTCAGAGCATCAACATATCTAATGGTTTTTGTATACCCAAAGACGTGCAAACATTTATTTGCCTTAACCAAGCACCAATCAATTTTTTGTAGTAAAATAATCTTGAACCACTGAATCAACAATTAAAAAGTTAATGCAACAAAACGAAAGTATGAACTACAAACATCTGGAGCTGATAAAAAGAAGAGTGAACTATACATAGCCACAAAAAAGAATGCATACATCCATACATATATATATACATATAATCCTGATGCATATGTTGTGAGACACTAACAACCATGAGAGATTACTTCTAAACAAAGATGGCTCTTACATACTTTCCAAGTGCTGTCAACTTCTGGAAACATACTTATGTCAGTCCGTCCACCACCTAAAAGAAGAATGAAGAAATGGACCACGTTAGAATAGATAGTCTATCTTGATGCACAGAAACATTTTACATTTGTATAGAATAGTTTGATAACAACATAAAATAGATGGAACCCACCAAAAGCAAACAACACACTCAATTGAAGATGAACTATTTTTACGAAGGCACATATCTGTTGATCCTCGCAAGAATTCACATAAAACATACCATGAGACAAGTTGTACCCATACACTTGTTGAACAAGATCCCAAAACACATCATCTGGTGAATTGTGGCACAAACCACCAAGCCATGGCAGATAAGCTTCAAGTAGATTGTGTATTTTGACAAGTATATGTTGAGTCCATTTATGGCCAACAAGAGTATATCATCTTCAAGCCTTTCTATGTAACTTAAGATGTAAAAACAGCAGGATCAACAATCTGAACCAAT
This sequence comes from Camellia sinensis, assembly GCF_055761805.1. NCBI lineage: Eukaryota > Viridiplantae > Streptophyta > Magnoliopsida > Ericales > Theaceae > Camellia > Camellia sinensis. The sequence goes on from NC_138961.1 coordinate 219,065,753, forward strand.
AGTACCCATAATTATGGAGTCTGCAAGTGTAAACAAAAAGATATGGCTTACTCAAAGCCCATAGTCATTGGTCTCGGACACTTGAGACAATTTTTTCCTAATGAAAATCTATGTTACATGGACTCTTCAAAATAAATTAAGTACCCATGTTGGACAATTGATACCTGGCTACGGATATGGTATGTGTCTGATACTTTCCATTAGGTATGCACTTGCTAAGCACATCCATCAATTCAGTTTGTTATATAATTGTATTTAACAATGTCGTTATATGTATTTTTTGTGCCGAGTGCTTTTTTATCTATAAAATATATTAAAAATGTGAAAAATATTATACTTCTTACTTGAGTCCATGTATCCTTCAACTTGAGATTTGACGGATTCAACTCCTAGATATGCACCCTCACCCGACACTCATACCCAAATCCATGTAACATAGATGAAAATCATTCTATAAAACATGTAAACACAACACCAATCAAAAGAAATGGAGGAAACATTTGTGTAATCTTTTATTAAGTATTGTAAGCATTACATGTTTTAAAATTGTAAAAAAAATAAATAAATGGAGTAAGCAAAAGGTCAGAGAAAAGCATATTAAGCATGAAATGAAACATCAAAGAAAAATGAAAACTTCAATCTTGACAGAGAAATGCAATCCAACTGGAAAGAAATTGTAGACTTACGCAACTCCTCTAATCTGTTTGACAGACAATTTCAGTGTGCAATAAACAAAAAAGTTATCCAGTAGGTGGAACAACTTCAGCAGAGTGGATTTCACTTCAAATTATTATTGTGCCACTAGATGAAACTTGAAAGTAACATACTAGCATGGAACCAACCACAAGGTCCACAACTAGTAATTTTCCAACTATGCCCCAGTTGAGTGTGAAGTGTGAACATTTCAAAAGATTGCTCAAGGACTCTTTCAGAGAGGCAGCATAATATCCTGCGCACTGCAGTATTTTGCCCAGGCAGGTTTTACTAAATTATTGGATATCAACACTTAGCTAAGGAAGAACAGTAACCTTTTTACAACACATGCAATTAACTGCAAGGAAAACACCAATACATGATGAACAAAACTGAGGTAACAATTCTGTCATCAAGCTGAGGTAATAGAAATAGTCAGCTAATGGCAACGGTAGGTGGAACTTGATGAACAAAACTGGATAGGCTTTGAGCAAAACAAAAGTCTAAGAAATAACAACAAAATTGACAGCGCAAGTTTCCATAGATACTATAATATTAAATTCGGCAGTTGAAAACTCAACTAAGTTCAATGATGATAGAGAATCTGATTGCACATGTGCATGTGAGGTGGGTATTCTCCTTAACTTTCATCATCACCGTTATAATGGTAACTTTTCTTTAGGTTCCAACCTATCCACCTGAATGACATTACATATTGTTTTAGGACCATATTCTTCTTATGAGAGGATAGAATATGTGGAGATCATCCTTGTGCCAGCCAAATAATTTCTTGCCATTGAGAAAGATGCATTGCAACCCTACTGAGTCTGTCCATGATATTCAGAAATTTAATAACAATAAATCCAGACAACATGAAAACCAAGGAAGGCAACATGATATATATATATATATTTATATACAAAATGAAAATACAATGATTAAATTAAATCACCTTCACTCATACCTGATGTGTAATCAAATGTAAACAAGAAAAAAAACAATTGATATTCTAAGCGTCTAACCAACAAAGATAAGAACCAAGAAGAGGAAAACTTGACCTAGAATTTCCTAAAACAACATCAGACAACAAGGTCAAATTCAGTTTGTTGATCTACCTGATACGGAGTCCAATGCTAACAAGTCATAATCCGAAACAAGGCCAACCTACACCAAGAATAGTTTTTGAACAATGTCAAAGCACAAAAACTACTGCATAAATGTATAGTAAAAGAATCTAATATGATGACAAATAAAGGGGCAAAAAAAAATTACCAATTTCCAGTTGTCATCAATCACAGGGAAACCAGTAATTCTGTTTTCAACTAGAGTTTCCAGAGCTGTTAGCACAAGGGCAGACATGTTAGAAAGGAAGAGAAAAAATGTAAAGTAAACTAGAAAAACAAAACGAAAAAAGCCAGAAATACCTTCATCTACAGTTGTTGTAGGCTTTACCACATGCAAATCCTTTTTCCTGGTCATGAAATCACCGACAGTATATACTCCACTTCTTGGCTGCCAAAAAAAAAAAGAAAGAAAAAAAAGATCAAATAAAACAATTACACAAACAAAATAAAATAATGCAATAAGACTAAAAATACCCATTTTTTGAAAAAACCAAATTCCGTGCCCAACAAACACATGCTTGAATTAAGACGAAATCTTACCATACCTTGAGAATCATACTGAAAGCTATATAACAACCATTTAAGATATTCACAATAAAAGGTTGGTGCAGCAACGAGTAAACCATATGGGCAATTATAGAGGTTTCTTTCTTAAAAATTGAGAGCTTTCCTCTCTAGAGCTTCGCAAAATGATGCTTGGCTGTCAACCATGGAGAATGAGGCATGGATTCTTGTTTACCATGGCCAACCCATGATTTCACCACCTTTATCTTTTGGGTTGTTGTCACTCATGTGCCTAATGTTTATTTTATTTAAGAGCAAAGAAGCATGAACCCGCAACATGACACGGATACGACAAGAACATGTCAACACGACAATTTTCAAAAAAAATGTAGGACACACGACACATACAATTACATAATTTATATATATTATTTGTTATATATAAATCTTTCCTTCAAAGATGATTAAAAAAATGCAATATAACATGTCATTCTCTTTATGAAGTCGGGATTGCGAGTCAGCCTCGTGAGATTACACGACATAGACAAATTAGATTTCACCACAAATTGAGCCACACTGGTCAAGGCTAATGCTGCGGTACTTTAGCCTCGAGTTTGGGTGCTCAGGGATGATCTTAAGGTACTTTGTGTGCTCGTCTAGACGCACTCAACATTATACCTCAGCTTGGCCAAACAAATCTCCACTCAAGCCTGTTAGCCCTCCCACTCATGATGACACGCTCGGTACGCTCGATTGCCAAATGACCGTTTGCCCAAATGTGTTCCTTTTATGTCTCAGTCCCTGATCACCTACATTATCCCTAAATGGCACCTGATGTTATCATGCCAAAGTAGATGGGGAGTATGACCCATGTACCCCAAGCAATCCCATAACCCAGTGCAAGGACTTGCAGGGATATGTGTGGCTTACAGGTATAGTTTATCAAGGCACTTGTCCCCTCTACCTCGAGGGACTTTCATCTTAACTGTTCTTAAAAAGAGAAAAATCTCCACAAGAAAAGCTCTCCAGGTGAAGACATGTGATGATCTCATATTTATCACACCCAACCACGTCTGTGATCGTTGAGGCCTTTGAAGATTTTGAAGTCAATACCAGATCATAGTCTCTTCTCTTTACTTACAAATTGCCAAACCAAGTGGAGGAAGCCACCTCGCTCTTTGTATCCACTTGGGCAGCCTACTAACTCTCAATCATTCACAAGCATTTATCAAGTCTTTACAAGGAGACTTGGTGCTGATTAATATCAAACCATTTACCCATGAGATTGGAACAACTTGGCAATGTAGCAAAGTTCAAGATGGAAGTGTTAAAATAACTTAAATAAGCTCTGAAAAAAAAAAAAAAAATTGCAATGTAAATTGCAGTACCTGACATTACAATATGCATCAAACAAAAAAACTAAATTCCCCTCTACAATATTTTTACTGCTTCAAAATCATAATAATTAAGAGACAATAAGTTTAGAACTTCATGATTATATATATATATAGAGAGAGAGAGAGAGAGAGGGGGGGGGGGGGAAATCAGCCCTCTTCCGTTAACAAATTGACACTTAACACTTTGTTTCCTAAAATTTTAACACAAAAATGGCGGATCCATGATTTAAACCAATAACTACTAAGTTGGAGCACCTAGACACGCTCCAGAGTATTACACTGTCTTTAGTTGGAAGATTTGAAGAAATTTAAAAAGAGAATAGGGAAAAGATATGTGAAACAAAATGAAATATTTGCATATCTTATTTACATTATACCTAACTTTTGTTTCCCTTTTCAAATCCCTTCCCAAATCCCAACAACCCAACTTAAATAATTTTCCAAATCAGTATACTAAACTAGAAAAAAAAAAAAAAAAACACATTAATACGAGTAGGGTATGCAGATTAATTTTGCAAAATTCACTCAAATTACATATAAAGAGATATACGCAAACGCTGTAAATTATAATGATGTGAAGAAAGATAAAATGGAGACATATAAGGTGACATACCGGTACCGAATTGGCCATCAAGGTGGCGACGGCGAAGGATCTGCGGGATCTCAAGAGGCGGTGGAAACAACTTGAAGCGGAGGTAAAGGCAAGGGCAAGTCCAGGGTTCCGATGAGATAAGAGCAGGCAACTTGGCAGCCGGTGGTGGTAGGCGGCGGCGGAGGAGGTGGTGCGCAGGGAAGAAAGTGAATGGGGTTGGGGCGGAGTAATTGAGGTCATGTTTGGGCTTTTGGTTAGAAGAGAGAGAGAATGTGTGAAAAAAGAGTTCTGTCAAGTGTTCTCCGAGAGAAGGGCCGAGTAAAAGCCAGGTTTGGGTTTCAAGTCTCCACCGGATATCGAAGATCAATTCATCAATCTGCACCGACCCACCGACCCTCTCTGATTCTCGAGATACCGCCACGTTTGTGCGGCGCGGGAGGCCCAACTGGGGTGTGGATCCGGTATTGACTCATTCTCTGTTTGGTAACGTATATGTTAGTTTATATTTACAAAAATTTTATAAATTGATTTTTTTGTTTATTTTTAAAAAAATATAAATTACAAATACGTTTGGTAATTGACAAAATATTTAAAAAAATTTAAAAATATAAAAAAAGTGAGAAATTGCAAGTGATGGTAAGTGGCGGCGGAAGACGGTAGTAGAAAGTGGTGACGGTGGGTGGTGGGTAGCGGGTGGTGGTGGGTGGGTGGGTGGGTGGGTGGCGGTGGCGGGTGGTAACGAGTGGGTGGTGGTGGCGGCAGGTGGGTGGCGGTGGCGGGTGGTGGGTGGCGGTGGCAGATAGCGGGTGGTAGGTGGGTGGTTGTGGCGGGTAGGTGGCGGGTGGTGATGGTGGGTGGGTAGGTGGGTGGGTGGCGGGTGGTAGTGAGTGGATGGTGGTGGTGGTGGTGATGGTAGTGGTAGTGGCGGGTGGCGGGTGGTGCGTGGTGGTGGTGGATGGCGGATGGCGGATGGTGACGGGTGGTGGTGGGTGGGTGGGTGGGTGACGGTGGCGGGTAGTGGGTGGTAGCGAGTGGGTGGCGATGGTAGGTGGCGGGTGGGTGGTGGTGGCGGGTGGTGGATGGTGGTGGCAGATGGGTGGTGAGTAGTGGTGGTGGGTAGGTGGCGGGCGGTGGATGGTAGTGGCTGGTGGTAGGTGGTGGCGGGTGGATGGTAGGTGGGTGGTGGTGGTGGCAGCGAGGGATGGGTGGCAGGTGGGTGGTGGGTGGTAGGTGGGTGGTGGTGGCCGGTGTGTGGTGAGTAGTGGTGGCAGGTGGTGGTGGGGGGTGGGTGGTGGTGGCGGAAGACGGCGGTGGAAAATGGTGGCGGGTGGTGGCTAGTGTTGGGTGGTAAAAAAAAAAAAAAACTGAAAACTCAGAATGGAAACACATTTTTTGGCTAAGTTTATAAACTGAGATCACTGATTTATAAATCAAAAATTTACCAAAAAAGTTTTTATTTGAATTTTTAAAATTTTTGTAAATATAAACAGAAAACTGAAAACGAAGTGTTACCAAACGGAATAAAAATGCTAGATTTTATTCCAAATAAGAGTGATGTAGTTGAGATTGAATTTGTATAATGTAAAACTGATATGTAAAATAAATTTGAAATAAAACATGATAATTTTGAGTTATTTCTATGTAGTTAAATATGAAATTTTAACATTATTATTTTTATTAGAGTAATGTTAGGTTTTATAAAAGAATATCATAAAAAATTTTCTCCCTTAAATTATACATATAATAAAACACCACAAATTAATCTAAAGGGTGAAAAATCTTTGTGAAATTTTTCATAATATTTTTTTAATGAAACCTAACATTATTTTTTTTAATTATTCAAAACGTTTATTTTATAGAATTATTTCTTATTTAAAAATTTATAAAAAAATCTTAAAATTTCACTATTGTAATAAAATAAATTATAAATTATTATTTTATTAAAGAATTGATATAAAAATATAATAATTGCATAATATTTGTATTAAAAAATAGACAATAGAGTATTTTTCATGATTATTGGGTTAGGAATAAATTGTGTATCAACGAGTGCAAAATTATTTTATATAAATATGTGAGTTGAGTCAGTTTTTCGACGAATTAATAATTTTTAAAGTCACATACTAATTGGTTTTATCATTTGAAACTTTTCAACTCAATTGTACAGCTTCTATTAGCAAAAATTATGAAAGGAATCCACTGGCCCAACTCAGATTTTTGTCATGCGTCAAGAGCACCACGACCTTTGTAGGCATGGGCTAGTTTGCTTCAAGGGAGAGAAATTCTTAGAGGTCTACGGTGGCAAGTTCTGAATGGAAGGTCTATTAATATATGGGATGATAAATGGATACCCTCTAATCCAGGCTTCAAAGTTCAATCGGTAAGGAACAATAGGGTATTGGTGCAATGGGTAAATGAGGTGATTGATCCTTCTCGAATGTTGTGGGATGAATTGAAGATTAGATTGCTAGTCTCCGAAGAGGATTGTGAAGCTATTCTTTCAATCCCAGTTTCAATTAATGATCGGGATGATACTCTTGTGTGGCATTATGATTCGAAAGGAAGCTATACGGTGAAATCGGGGTATCAAGAAGCTATTAAGCAAGCTCATTTGGGATCGAACTTGGCATCATCTTCTTCGAGTTGGTCTGAGAAAAAATGGAAGTTTGTTTGGAGTTTGAACTTACCTTCAAAGCTCAAACACTTTATGTGGAAAATTTACCATAACGCATTGGCAACCAAACAAAATCTCCATCATAGATATTGTGCTAATTCGGATCACTGTCCTATGTGTTTGAAAAAGACAAAATCTTTGGACCATCTCTTGTTTGAATGTGAATGGGCAAAAAGAGTGTGGTTTGGGAGTGGGTTGTGTCTGAGATGTGATATGCTCGGAATGGATTCGGTGAAGAATTGGATTGGGAACTACTTTGAATCATTGGTGCATCTAGTTGGGGGGAAGACTACGATTTGTTCGATGGTATGGGTAGCTTGGAATATATGGAAGGCGAGAAATGATCACCTTTTCAACCATAGTTTTGTTGACTTAGCAACGGTGATAGCCAAAGCTAGACGAGAGGAGGTTGAATTTTTGTCCATAAATGAAGGGGCCTTTATCCCTTCAGTTGCAACTTCAGGTGAGCAATGCAGAGTGGATGGGTGCATTACAAGAAATTACATTTTTCGTGACGCAACAAAATATGTTGCTAAAAGGGAAAATTCATTGGCAAAGAGTTTTGCCGACACACAAAGCTACGTTGGCAATCTGTAGGCAAAAGTGAGTCGGCAAAAGTTTTTGCTGACGAAATTATCATTGCATTGGTAAAAGTAATGCCTTTAGCGATAAACATAGTCGTCGATAAAAGTCTTCATCTATCGTCAGCAATTTACCTTGCGTCGGTAAAAGTAATTCAAATATGATGACTGTGCAACACTTTTCCCGACACAAATTTGCATGGGCAAAAAATATACTTTTAGCAACAAAATATGAGTCGGCAAAAGTAAACTTTTGGTGACACATTTACGTCGGTAAATGTTGCTATTTGCCAACGATTTGTTTGTCGATAAAGCTTTACTTTTGGCAACGACGAATTGGCATTGGCAAAAAATACACTTCTAGCAACACAATATGAGTGGGCAAAAATAAACTTTGGACAACATATTTACTGACAAGTTGTTTGTCGAGAAAGCTATACTTTTTGGCAACGACAAATTTGGAACGGCAAAAATAATTGAAAATCATTTATATTTTTTTTTATAAGATTTACAGATTTACAAGAGGCATCCCTCAGGCACCACTATTACAAACTAATAACATTGATACGAAATCACCTAAAGTTGATGTGCAGGAAAAAAATCACTACTGATACTGCTTTTAGAAGCAGTGTAAAAAACCTAAAAGGCTAAACTCACTAAAATATCCAAATACATCCAAATTGTGAACCCACAGTAGAAACAACAGATAACAAAATGAAAACATGAAACTAACAAAGATAGGCAAAACGACACGACAATCATTCACAAACTTACAACAACCCAAATGTCTATTGTACATTGACTACCTCTGTAACAACCTCGACCCATGATTAGCGCTAATTCATGCCTAAGTATGCCTAACAAGTAATTAAGAAGAAATCCTAAGTTAATTACATGTGCATTGCATTATTTTTTGTTTATATCTGTTTAACGTAGAAAGATCTGTTCATTTTTTTATTCGGTTTGCGAATTAAAGGCCTTATCGGTATCCGATTCAGAAATTGACTTGATTTATGTGCTGTTTGGAATTTTTAGAACATTATGGTAGATTTAATCAAAATTTGATTTGAAACGATTAAATTAATGCTCATTTAATTAGCCTTAATTAATTATCGTTAAGTGAGCCTATATAAGGCTTCTTATATGCCTTCACTCTTTCTTTTCTTCATTTCAATACATTTGAGCTCACACACACACAAGCAAAAACGTGGGAGAGAAAGAGTGAGATAGAAGAAAATTGGGATCAAAAGTTGGGATAGGGGAGAATTGTTAGGAATTATTGAAGATTTGCAAAGAATTTGGGACTTGAAGCTTCCTCACTTGTGCAATTTAGACTCTAGGTAAGAGTTTTAGTCTTTGGCCATGTAATGTAGTTGAATAATGTATGAAAACAAGTGAATTAGATGAATTCATCTAAGGATTGAGCTAGAATTGAATAAAGATAAGTCATTCCATACATGATTTTAGAGCACGAAGGCTTATGGCTTCTCTTGCAGACCCTCTATTTATAGAGTGTATAGTATAGCCATGCGGCATGAATTTGATGAACAAACTAACTAGTTTGCAGCAGTTGAATCATGCTTGTTTGATGAACAAACCAACATGCTATCCTTACATTCATTTAATGGATCAACACATATAGATAGCATGATAAAGCCGTTAACGGCGGAGTCCATATCGCATGATTAATGGATCATCACATCAATGCCATGACACAGAGAAAGAAAGCATGAGAGCACTAATAGATCAATTTGATATCAAAAGCATACACGATAGAGAAAGTATACGGTATCACACACTTTAGCCAGCTTGATTTTGGATTGTTGCCTATGTGTGTTTTTTTATTAAGGCTTTTTAATCAGACGGTTAGGATCATTCCAAACGTACGAATATGGGTTTACCACCAATGCAAAGGCTGGCCCAACATTTGGACGGTTCAGATTGATGACCATGTCTAAATGCATGCATATGTATAGCATTTTGATGTTATTTTCAAAGATTTTCCCTATGCATGTTGTAATTCTAGCATAAGTTGAAGAATTCATAACATTTCTCATCAATGGATCACATTTGATCATGTTTTAGAAGTCATGAACTCAAGTGAACACATGCATGTCATGTTCATACCATGTTTTTACATTTTAAGTTGAATTGTTGCATGTTTGACACACTTTTGGCCCTTGATTTCATGAAATGATCTTCAAACCATGATATTTTACAAGTTTCCTAGATGTTCTCTAGAATTTTGGCCCAAGAAGATGAGTTTTAGGGTGTAAAATTCGAGCTTGGAGCTGGGGAGTGGAATCTAGGAATTCCAGATTTTGCACTTCCGCTCGAGCGTCGGATTTTACGCTCGAGCGACGACCTTGTAATCTTGCATTTTTGCTTGAGCAACTAGAAGTTCGCTCGAGCGTGAAATGCATGCTCCCAGAAGTTCATGTCTTTTTGCAAATCGCTCCAGTGACAAAAGTCACGCTCGAGTGAAGGTCTGACTCTCACGCTCGAGCGGGGATCGAGCATCCGTCGATCGAGAAAATCAAGCAACCAGTACTTTTTCAAAGTTTACAGACCGCTCGAGCGAAGGAAGTTACGCTCGAGCGGACCCTCACATTTTGCATATCTGCTCAAGCGAGGAAAGCCATGCTCGAGCGTGGACCCTGTTTTCAACAAGTTTTGAAAAATGTTTTCAAATACATTTTAGCTTCTTCATTCAATCCTAGGCATTCCTAGGCCAAGATTAAAACACTATAATGAGGATAAGGGCTAGAAACACACTAAGGACAAATGAATAAAGTTACGTATAATCCGAGCATGTGTTTCAATGTATGTATCTGTCATGTTATGTAGGTCACACGTCTTAAGTTAAGTGAATTGCCTACTCTACTCGTCTATTTGGAGCCACCGGTTATCTGTGAGTAATGACTTAGTAAAGCTATGTTCAAGTTACATTATTTTCTGTATATGGAATAAGATTTGTCCTATGAATGCTATGTTTATGCACTATGAATGATTGTTCGTCTCTGATATATATATATGACATTAATGCTATGATTCAAGTATACTATCTGTACCCGGACCGGAGGTTCCTTAATGGAACTGGCACGTTATCTGAACCCGGGTGGAGGTTCTTTTATGGAACTGGCAAGTTATCCATACCCAGTCCGGAGGTTCCTTTATGAAACTGGCAAGTTATCCGTACCTGGCCGGAGGTTCCTCTATGGAACTGACAAGTATGATCTATGATGTTCTGTATATGATCTGTTAGCGCTAACGGATGAACTATGAATGATCAAGCATGATTCCTAAATTATATAAATATGCATTGAATGAGATCATGAATATAAATCGGTTCTATGCACGGACTCAATTACGGGACATAATTCATTTAATCCTTTACTTTGTTATTATTCACTGGGCTCCCGCTCACTATTTATTTTATATATATAGGTGATCAGGCACGTGGTCAGGCTCAGAGTTGAGGACCTGGTGTAACAACTCAAAAATTTAAGTTGTCCCTTAAATTTAATTTTAGTATTATTGAATTATAAATGAAAAAAACTCTAAATGTTTAATTAAATATTCCGTAAGAGTAAAATAAAATATTAAATGTTATGGGTGTATGAGATAAAGTGTAATTAAATTAGGGATTATATATTATCGGAAAAAAAAGGGTATATAATTATTTTAAAAATTGGGCCAAAGTAAAATGACATCACAAGTTAAATAAATAAATAATCATAAGAAATAAATAATACTGAGAATAAAATAAATAAAACAAATCTGATAATAACAAATCTAACAGTAATAATAACAAATCTAGCGTATGTGTGCTGGACTAATAAAACCACAACCATCTGGGTTCTCTATGTTTAGGGTGGGTGATTCAGCAATTTGGGCCATTAATGCAAACCCCCCCAGGTTGTATATATAAAAGGATAGGTGGGTTGTTAGTGAATAGGACAAAGGAAATAGAAGGGAAAAAAGAGAGCAAAGGAACAGCCGTGAGAGGGTAGCAAAAATAATAAAAAAATAGTAAGGGTTAATATTAAAGTGAGTTATGTTATACCTTGAGTTATCATAATATATTTTACTTATGTTTTTAGTTACCATTATTCATTTTATACAAGTTATATTTTGTAACTTATATTTATATTTTAATTACATTGATTATTTTTTGAACTCTATTTGCTTAAAATGAAACTCGTGGATATGTTCGTTTAACTTTTAATAATTATTTGACAATGATTTTTTGTAAACAATTATATTTTGTAAGTACCACCACGTGAGTCCCACGCCTTGGGGGATTTAAATACCATTGGCCTCTGTTTGGTCACTTTGTGGTCCTCTGTTGTCATGGATCTATTGACCTCTGTTCTGTGCGGAGTAAAGTGTTGTGCGGAGATAAGTGTTGCGCTATTGTGGGAACTACCTCTATAATCCGTACGAGCCACCTCTTGAATCCGTACTTCTGTTCTGAATGTCACTCTGGTAACCTCTGTTCTGTTCGGTACCGTGGTTATAGTTATTTATTTACATAATCTTAGTGTTGATTTTTAAATGATTATTTGTTCAGACTAAGTTATCTTAATTATTTTAGTTAGATAACTATCCATGGTTATTTTGTGTCCCTTATACTCTTGGCATAATATTTCTCACTCTGTCATGTGCTTATAGTTGTTTACCAATTTTTAGGAAACAATGCAATTCAGAAATAGCTTTTGGAAAGTATTAGACGCGGGGTTGCAGAATAGATACTCGCAGCACCTTTATGATATTTTTATATGTAAATATCGGCCTTTTTAGTCAATAACTTTTGTAATAAAAATAGAAACTCCAATGATTATTTTGGTACCCTCACTTAAATATTATTTCCGCTCGCGTTTATTAATTTGTTTAAGAATTGGTCGGAGGTAACTTCAGTTACTGGCCATCACGATACTTAACTCTTGGGTACGGGGAACGAGTCGTGACACCTGGCAACCCAGTTTTTGGTCAACCAGCCTTTGTACCTCCCAAGGAGGTTCCCGGTCAAATCATGTTTAGAGGCTGTGTTTTTGTGATTGTATAAGACTTAATTTCTTTTGAATTACAAAAAGGTTTTCTGTTGTATATACATGAAGTGGCATATAAATACTGTATTTTAGTTTTAAGATTTAAAATTATCTGTCCCATGTACGTTTTCACAGCTCAATGGATAATGTATATTTTATATATTTGCTTCTGCAACCCCTAACTATGGGGGTGTTTGGAAAGAAAAAAAATAGCCTAGTTTAGGCTAAAAATCACAAAAAGGCAAATTAGGCTAAAATAGCTAATAAGACAAAATATCACATCAAACCCATAATCATTTCACTTTTTCTCTCACAAACATCATATCCAACCACAAAAAAATCCAATCATCTTCCTAAACAGAAAAATTTTTAGCCTACTAAAATAGCCAAAAACTAAAATAGCCTACTAAAATAGCCACTTCCCAAACGAGGCCTATATGTTATCCTGTTAAGAGGCCTTTGGTAATCCAAGGATTATTGACCGGTTACAATGTTAAACCTATAAGGGCAGGTATGGGTCGTGGCAGAATGGTATCAGTGCACGTGTTCTACCGCACACACGAGTCCATATGAGCTTAGGGTATCCTAGTAAGAAGTTAGGGACATTTTATCTGCATGTGTGAGTGCGTGATAATCTTTATAAACGTGAAAACTGAAATTGAACCTAAACAAATGAACTTGAAAGAACTGAACAAGATTATTCCTCTATTTATTATTACCTTGTTCCCTATAGCACTATGGAGAACGCAAGAAGTAATGATACGAGTGAATCTTCAGAGGCTCACATGAGCCGAATGGAATAGATGCTTGCAGCATTGACCAAAGCCATGACACAACAACAGAGGCAGTAACCCTTGCCTCCCCCACCTCCACCAGCGCAACATGAGCCAGATAACGGTGATATAATCAACCTGACTCTGAAGTTCATGAAGATGAAACCACTAACTTTCGTGGGTGATATTAAACTGCTGAAGGTAGAAACATGGCTATTAGAAATGGAAAAATTGTTTGAAGTATTTCTTTGCTCTGAAACATAAAAAGTTCTCTTGGCCACTTATACATTAAAAGATAAAGCCCGGAGGTGGTGGTTACTGATTCGGAATGCCAATGAAAACATGACGTGGGCTCAATTCCACGAGATCTTTTATGAGAAGTATTTTCCGCAATGCTTCAGAGATCAAAAAGTATATGAATTTCAAGAACTCAAACAAGGCAAAATGTCAATGGCTGAGTATGAAGCCAAGTTTACTGAATTGGCTCAGTTTGCTCCATATATAGTGGATACTGACTACAAGAAAGCACGAAAATTTGAAAGTGGTTTGGATTTGGAGATATTAGATTGGGTAGGAGTCCTGAACCTACCTACGTACGTGAATGTGCTCGATAGGGCATTAATGGTAGAAGTCATTTTGGCGGCAAAGAACCAAGCTAAGACACCAACAACTGAATGGCGAAACAAAAGATCCGGATCCAATTTTCGGAAGGGTCGTTCATTCTTTGTGAACAAAAAACAAAATACTAGAACTTCTAGTAGTTCGAGCCAAAGTAATGGGCCTAAGCCAACTTGTACTGAATGTGGAAGAAAAACATACAGGCGTGTGCCATCGTATATCGGGTGCATGCTTCTGGTGTGGCAAGACTGGCCACATGCTTAGAGATTGCCCAATGAGGTTCGATAATGCAAACCATCCAGCAGCAAGTTCAGCCGGATCTACTCTTGTAACGAGAACCAATATAAGAACTAATGCTAGGGGTAACACCAGAAACGAAACACTAAGACAAGGATGGGTATTTGCTCTGGTCCCTGGTGATGTACAGAACACTGAATCTGTGATATCAGGTACAATTTCTATTTGTGCTCAGAATGCTTATGTGTTGATTAATTCTGGTTCTACGCATTCATTTGTATCGCATGTTTTTTTCTCAAAAATTAACTAGACTGTTAGAACCTATGAATTATTTATTATCTGTGTCTACACCAATTGGGGGTTCTATGACGTGTGCTTATGTTTATCCAGCATGTGATATTGTAATTGGTGAAATGACATTGTATGTTGATTTACTGCCCTTGAGCATTGATCACTTTGATTGTATTCTGGGTATGGATTGGCTGACTAAATACTATGCCACCATTGATTGTGCAAGTAAATCTGTTGTGTTTAGACCACCTGGTATGCCCAAATTTGTTTTTACTAGAAATGGGGTGGTTCCTTCACCATACTTGATTTCATTTATGAAACCTAAGAAATTGTTGAGAAAAGGTTGTTGAGGCTACTTGTACTATGTAATGATTGCGTCTTTGAATGGTACCAGTGTGGAGACTATTCCTGTAGTTTGTGACTTTCCTGATGTGTTCCCTAATGACCTGCCAGGGGACTTAATTGATAGGGAGATTGAGTTTACAATTGATGTAGTACCTGGAACACAACCTATCTCCAAGACCCCCTATAGAATGTCAACTTCGGAACTCAAAGAGTTGAAAGTTCAACTCCAGGAACTCTTAGACAAGAAATTTATCTGACCAAGCACATCATCTTGGGGTGCTCTAGTCTTATTTGTGAAGAAAAATGATGGGTCTTTGAGGTTATGTATAGACTACCGTGAATTGAATAAAGTAACCGTAAAGAACAAATACCCACTACCCCGAATAGATGATTTGTTTGACCAACTCTAGGGAGCCCAAGTATTTTCTAAAATTGACCTTAGATCCAGGTACCACCAATTGAAGGTCAAGGCAGAAAATGTGGAGAAAATCACTTTTCAAACTAGATATGGATATTATGAATTTTTAGTCATGCCATTTGGGGTAACAAATGCACCTGCAGCTTTCATGGACTTGATGAATAGGGTGTTCAAACAATTTCTTGATGAGTTTATTGTTGTACTCATTGATGACATACTAATCTATTCTAAAAGCAGGGAAGAACATGAGAATCATCTGAAAACTACCTTACAAATTTTGAGAGAAAAGAAGTTATATGAAAAAAATTTCAAGTACAAATTTTGGTTTGACAGCGTAGCATTTTTGGGACATGTGATCGACAAGGATGGCATATCAATGGATCCGTAGAAAATTAAAGCTATTGTGGACTGGCCTAAACTGACAAATGTGTCAAAAGTTAGAAGGTTTCTGGGACTTGCAGGAAACTAAAAAAGGTTTGTGAAAGACTTTTCAAAACTTGCTATGCCATTGACTTAGTTAATCTAGAAAAATATCTCATTTAATTGGAACGATCAAAGAGAGTCTGCCTTTCAAGAGTTGAAGACTAGATTGGTAACCGCATCGATTTTAACTTTGCCTAATGGAACTGATGGGTTTAAGATTTATAGCGATGCATCTTATAAAGGTTTGGGTTGTGTATTAATGCAAAATGGTAAGTTGATTGCTTATGATTCTCGGCAACTCTGACCACGTGAAAAGAATTGCCCGACATATGACCTTGAACTAGCAGCTGTGGTGTTTTCCTTGAAAATTTGGAAACATTATCTGTATGGTGTGACTTGTGAAGTATACACCGAACACAAAAGTTTAAAATACTTCTTTACCCAAAAAGAACTGAACATGAGACAGAGAAGATGATTGGAATTGATCAAAGACTATGATCTGTAAATTTTATATCATCCCAGAAAAGCTAATACGGAAGCAGATACCTTGGGCCGAAAGTCAATAGGAAATTTGTCATGTTTACTTACCGATCAGAAAGAATTGTTATGTGACTTGAAAAAAGGTGAGATTGAAGTTGTATTGTGAGAACAAGGTGAAATCTTAGCTGCTATCTCTGCCCAGCCTGCAATCATCGAAGAAATTAAAGAGAAACAACTGCAAGACGAGTTCTTGAACAAGATCGTGAATGAAATTGACTCAAAATCGAGGCCCAGGTTTGTATTTGACAACAATGTGTTGAAATTTCAGAGTCATCTTTGTGTGTTGGATTGTTTTGACTTGAGAAAACGCAACATGACTGAGGCTCACAGTTCGAAATTTGCTATGCATCCAGGGAATATAAAGATGTATCATGATTTGAAACAGAATTTTTGGTGGCCTGGAATGAAGAAGAGCATTGCAGATTTTGTGGTCCAATGTTTGCATTGTCAACAAGTCAAAGCTGAATATCAACGACCTGTTGGTTTGCTACAATCGCTTCCAATACCAGAATGGAAATAAGAGCATATCACCATGGACTTCATTGTGGGATTACCTCGCTCATCTCGAGGTATGGATTCTATCTGAACAATTGTTGATCGTTTAACTAAATCCGCACATTTTTTTACCTATTAAATCATTGTATAATGCGGATAAGTTGGCTACCTTATATATTAATGAGATTGTAAGATTACATGGCGTACTAGTATTTATTGTGTCTGACAGAGATCCTAAGTTCACTTCAAGATTCTGGTAGAGTCTACAGCAAGCTCTGGAAACTGAATTGAGGCTAAACAATGTTTATCACCCACAGACAGATGGCCAATCTGAATGGACCATTCAAACTTTGGAAGACTTGTTACGAATATGTGTTCTAGACTTTCAAAGTAGTTGGGAAACCTACTTACCATTGGTCAAGTTTGTGTATAATAACAGCTACTATTCAAGTATCGGTATGGCTCCTTACGAAGCTTGTATGGTAGAAAATGCCGATCTCCGATTTGTTGGGTCGAAATAGGTGATAGACCGTTATTGGGACCAGACCTGGTGCAACAAACAACTGAGAAAGTGAAATTGATTCAACAACGCCTAAGAACCACATAGAGTCGACAAAAGAGTTATGCGGATGTCTGGAGAAGAGATAGAGAGTATGAAGTTGGTGATCATGTGTTCATAAAAGTGACCCTTATAAAAAGGCAAACCTAGTTTGGCGCTAAGGGCAAGCTGGCGCCAAGATATGTTGGGCTATATGAGATTCTCGAGAAGATTAATTTAGTAACATATCGAGTAGCCTTACCTCCAGTGATGGAAAACATGCACAATGTCTTTCATCTCTCTATGCTTCGGGATTATTTGAGAGATTTACTACATGTGATTGAGTCAACTCATGTACTTCTAACAGATAATTATATATATGAGGAGAGGCCGATGCAAATTATGAACCATCGAATCAAAAGATTGAGAAACAAGAAAATTCCATTAGTGAAGGTTGACTGGCAGAATCATGGAGGAACTTATACAACTTGGGAGACAGAAGAAGACATGATGAGAAGATACCCTGAGTTGTTTCCTTTGAATCCAGTGTTCTTCTAGAATGAAGGTAATTCGAGTTTGGAGGACCAAACTCTCTAAGGGGGGAAGACTGTAATAACCCCGACTCATGATTAGCGTTAATTTATACTTAAGTATGCCTAACAAGTAATTAAGAAGAAATCCTAAGTTGATTACATGTGCATTTCATTATTTTGTGTTTATATCTGTTTAATGTAGAAAGATATGTTCATGTTTTTATTCAGTTTGCGAATTAAAGGCCTTATCAGCATCCGATTCAGAAATTGACTTGATTTATGTGCTGTTTGAAATTTTTTGAACATTATGGTAGGTTTAATCAAAATTTGATTTGGAACGATTAAATTAATGCCCACTTAATTAGCGTTGATTAATTATCATTAAGTAAGGCTATATAAGGCTTTTTATATGCCTTCACTCTTTTTTTTCTTCATTTCAATACATTTGAGCTCACACACACACAAGTAAAAACGGGGGAGAGAGAGTGTGAGATAGAAGAAAATTGGGATCAAAAGTTGGGATAGGGGACAATTGCTAGGAATTATTAGAGATTTGCAAAGAATTTGGGAATTGAAGCTTCCTTACTTGTGCAATTTAGACTCTAAGTAAGAGTATTAGTCTTTGGCCTTGTAATGTAGTTGAATAATGTATGAAAACAAGTGAATTAGATGAATTCATGTAAGGATTGAGCTAGAATTGAATAAAGATAAGTCATTCCATACATGCATGCATATTTATAGTATTTTGAAGTTGTTTTCAAAGATTTTCCCTATGCATGTTGTAATTCTAGCATAAGTTGAAGAATTCATAACATTTCTCATCAATGGATCACATTTGATTATGTTTTAGAAGCCATGAACTCAAGTGAACACATGCATGTCATGTTTATACCATGTTTTTACATTTCAAGTTGAATTGTTGCATGTTTGACATACTTTTGGGCCTTGATTTCATGAAATGATCTTTAAACCATGATATTTTACAAGTTCTTAGATGTTCTCCAGAATTTTGGCCTAAGAAGATGAGTTTTGGGGTGTAAAATTCGAGCTTGGAGCTGGGGAGTGCAATCTAGGAATTCCAGATTTTGCACTTCCGCTAGAGCGTCGGATTCTACGCTCGAGCGACGACCTTGTAATCTTGCACTTCCACTCGAGTGACCAGAAGTCCGCTCGAGCGTGAAATGCATGCTCCCAGAAGTTCATGTGTTTTTGCAGATCGCTCGAGCGATGAAAGTCACGCTCGAGCGACGGTCTGAATCTTACGCTCGGGCGGGGATTGAGCATCCGTCGAGTGGGAAAATCAAGCAACCAGTACTTTTTCAAAGTTTGCAGACTGCTCGAGCGAAGAAAGTTACGCTTGAGCGGACCCCCACATTTTGTATGTCCGTTCAAGTGAGGAAAGCCACGCTCGAGCGTGGACCTTGTTTTCAACAAGTTTTGAAAAATGTTTTCAAATACATTTTAGCATCCTCATTTCATCCTAGGAATTCCTAGGCCAAGATTAAAACACTATAATGAGGATAAGGGCTAGAAACACACTAATGACAAATGAAATAAGTTACGTATAATCCGAGCGTGTGTTTCAATGTATGTATCTGTCATGTTGTGTAGGTCACGCGCCTCAAGTTAAGTGAATTGCATACTCTACTCGTCTATTTGGAACCACTGGTTATCTGTGAGTAATAACTTAGTAAAGCTATGTTCAAGTTACATTATTTTCTGTATATGGAATAAGATTTGTCCTATGAATGCTATGTTTATGCACTATGAATGATTGTTCGTCTCTGATATATATATATATATATGTATATATATGACATTAATGCTATGATTCAAGTATGCTATCTGTACCCAGACTGGAGGTTCCTTAATGGAACTGGCACGTTATCTGTACCCGGCTGGAGGTTCCTTTATGGAACTGGCAAGTTATCTGTATCTAGTTCGGAGGTTCCTTTATGAAACTGGCAAGTTATCCGTACTCGGTCGGAGGTTCTTCTATGGAACTGACAAGTATGATCTATGATGTTCTGTATATGATCTGTTAACGCTAACAGATGAACTATGAATGATCAAGCTTGATTCCTAAATTATATAAATATGCATTGAATGAGATCATGAATATGAATCGGTTCTATGCACGGACTCAATTACGGGACATAATGCATTTAACCCTTTACTCTGTTATTTTTCATTGGGCTTCTGCTCACTATTTATTTCATATATGTATGTGATCAAGCACGTGACTAGGCTCAGAGTTGAGGACTTGGCGGCTCAGTTTTTGGTCAGCCAGTCTTTGTGCCTCCCGAGCAGGTTCCCGGTCAAATCATGTTTAGAGGCTGTGTTTTTGTGGTTGTATAAGACTTAATTTCTTTTGACTTACAAAAAAATTTACTGTTGTATGTACATGAAGTGGCATATGAATAAATAAAAAAAAACATGAAGTGGCATATAAATACTGTATTTTAGCTTTAAGATTTAAAATTATTTGTCCCATGTACGTTTTCACAACTCAATGGACAGTGTATATTGTATATATTTACTTCTGCAGCCCCTAACTATATCTTATCCTGTTAAGAGGCCTTTGGTAATCCAAGGATTACTGGCCGGTTACGACACTAAACCTATAAGGGGAGGTATGGGTCGTGACACCCTCAACTTCCTTAAGCCCTTTTTCTTGTCTTTCAATGGTCCTCTTGAAATTTTACTGAGAACCTTGGCATGAAACACTGCATACTGTTTCTTGATCTCGATCATTGCTTTCTCTAAAAACGAATCAACCTGGTCCTCGTACTTCTCAAACAGTATAGGCATCGTGTGTAGCAATACGAAAGTTGTTTCATCAAAATCACAATAATTAAGACTAGGTGTAGTCTATAAACAAAAACCTACATTTGATATATCAAAAAAACCAAAAAAAGTAGTTGTCATTACATATGTAGAGCAATGTTAAGAAATTGCAGCAACTTCCCAAAATTAAAGATATCTATAAGCCATCAATCACCTATTCACCAAAACAGTCTCTTAGAAGACAATAATTAAACACACACATGCAAGGATACACTTCCAGCAGTGTTCCTCATTTTCCTGCCAAACAAAATCATAATACAGAGGTTTTTCAAACATCTCTATATTATCTATATATTACCAAGTTTTTCCTCACCATGTTATATCAAGGATTCAAGGGATACATGGTAAACTATTATTCGACTGCATTATTTATTTAATACTTATTTTTAAACAAGGAACCAATTGTGAGTATCTATGTAAGTGGTGATACAAAACAATCACAAATTTCAATAACCAAGAAAACTGTAAGGCTGTGTTTGGTTGCATTCTCAAACTATATTCCTAGCCATACATTTACGTTTCACGTTTGGATGCAATTTTCAAATCGTAATTCCACCATACAATTCAAAATACATCTCCACTTCCTGTTTGGCATATTTCTCTCTTCGTTTCTTCACTGTAAAAGCTTCCAACGGTAGATCTCTGTGTGTTCGATATTCTTCATTTCTGAAAGAGTTCACGTGAAAGAAATTTAAAGCTGAACTTCTAAAAAGCTTCACCTTAAAGAAATTTGAAACTAAACTTCACGAGTCCTCTTCCTCTCTTTCAACGATCACAACCCAAGATTCTTTACGAGTCGTGTTGCTCTGTGAATTGAGACCTTCAAATCTAAAGTATGTTTGTGAACCCCCTCTCCACCTATAAATTACATTTACTAGCTCCCACAAATCAAGTAAGTTGTAGTTTGTGCGTTATGGAAGATACACTCTCCGAGCAACGAAACAACGACAAGACCGAGGTCAATTACATCATAAATTTCTTTCAAATTTTAAACTGCAACTCACTGATTTCCTCAAACATCCCCAAATTCATTCCCAATTTATGTGTGTTAGGAAAAATTTGTGAAGCGTATTCTCCAATCAGACGCATATCGAAGAATCGCATATCCACCCACTGTACCCACTCAATCACCGGTGACAACTATTCCACTCCTGCTGCTCTGGTATGTATATCCTTGAATGGATCTGCTAGTCGTATATCGTTTAATCCTTCACTCGATCTGGTATGTAATAGCTGAGAAGGAGAAATGTTTGTATCTGTCAAACCGGTCAACCGCCAGGATCGTCCCACAGGACTTCCGGCTGGTCGATCGCCGGCCCACCCCCCTCTCTTTTTGGTCAACCGGCATTACCCCATTTGATGCTTCTCTTTTTCTTCTGGTCTCCTTCTGGTTATTTTTGCTTATCGTCTACTGTATACACTTCTCTCACAAACTTTTTATATGCAATATTATGCTTTTTCTTGTTATATCTGTTTTTTCCAACATTTTTAATACTTCAATTGATATATTTTTTTTCTAGCAATATTATGCTTTTTCTTCTTGTATCTGTTTTTCCCAACAATGTTAACAACTTCAATTGATGCACTTTTTTTCCTACGGAAACATAATTGGAGATGATTCTTGCATTTTTATTTTTGAATATCCAACTCAGATTAGTTTAGATATAACTTGTGTGTTATTAGATGGATGGCAACAATTCCGATGACAATCAAGACACAAGAATGTGGAGTTCCAGAATAGAAATAAAGCTAATAAACATGTTAAAAGACGAGGTACAAAAAAATCAAACAACAGATCGTAGTACTGTGTGGATAGTTAGGCATTGGACTCATTTTGTAATTGAGTTGCAAAATTTGTATAGGTTTCAATACACACAGAAATAGGTAAGACAAAAATATCAGCAATTGAAAGTTGATTACCTAACCTTCAAGCGATTGCAGGCACAGATCGGTCTGGGATGGGATCCCATCGTAGGAACAGTTGTTGCACTCGATGAATTTTGGGATAAGGTATTGAATTAACCTATACCCTTTTCAATTTTTTTTTGTAACATTTTATAACACGAACAAAATGCTTATTTTTAATATGTTCAATTGTTGTAAGCAACAAAAATGTTAATAAATTTAGGACAAAAAGATTTGAGTATTTTCAAGAAATGGTTGAAATAGTTGTGCCACAGGGTCCTTAGCCCGTGCATCCACACAGAGAGCCCCTGACTCTGATGAAGGGAATGAAATGCTTAATAAATTTTGGTCTCTTGAAGCTGGTGGGAGTAATGCGACTGAACCTATTACTGTTGACTTATTCGGCGATGAGTACATAGAACCATCGAAGGGCAAAAGTCACAAGAGGGGCCCTATAAATAGCCAGACTGATAGTGGTCATTCTAAAAGGTCACGGTCAAGTGGCTTTGATGATGTATGCGCAGCTTTCACTGCCTATGTACAGGCAAAAACAGAACATTCCCGTGCCCGATCAACAGACATAGTGGCTGTAAGTGTAGGTGGTGATGACTATTCTCTTGATGCATGTCAAAATGCCTTGTTAGAGCTTGGGGACATACCACCGGTCTAGTACATTAAGGCACTGACACTATTCAAAGACAAGGAATGACAGAGGTTTTTTATGCATACTCTTGCCCATATGCGCCTAGCTATGATTCTAGCTTTGTAGTGAAGGGAGAAGTTGTGGCTTGATCGAGCTTGCGGTTCTCGTTGTGGTTGTCCAACATGTTTTGATGATGTCTATGTTGTTCTTATTAATTTTTTTTTTCACCTGATGACATGGTTTTTTTTTTCCCGTCTTTCTCTATTTATTTCTATAATTTTTAAAATTGTTTCTGTTTTACATATTAATATTTGATGATGTCTGTTTTCTTATTTCTGCTTAAACTTTTAATTTTACACAGAGCATACAATATGAAAAGGTAGTAATGACAATATGACTAAATATCAATATGTTTTTTCTTGGCATATACGTTTCCATCTACTTCGATAAATAACTAAGGCCGACAAATTGTAGGCAGTTGTTTATTTTAATTTCACCAATAATGGTAATAGTTAGCATGTTGTTAATAATTTTTTTTTATTATAATTATGCGTTATTATCATGTAGTCGATTTGATGATGTCATCCGACATAGAAAACAATGCAATGGAGACGTCATCAGAGGAGCATGAGGTTATTGAAGATTTTATGGACTTTTTGATGTTTGCTTATATGAATGAGCATATGAATGCGTCAACCAGTAGATGACCGCAGCGAACTTGTCCATTCAGAGTTGATGACTACATCTTCAGTTTATTAACTGGCCATCCAGAAACAATGATGGACATCATGTGAATGGATATTCAAACATTAATTTTATTGAAAGACAGCATACTTCAAAATGGCTTAGTCGAAACTGAACATATGCATATCAGTGTCGAGGAATCGCTTGGCATTTTTCTGTACACTTTTGCATAAAATGACCGGCATAGACTACTAGCCGATAGATTTCAACACTCCACTGAAACTATTTGTCGGCACATCAAAATCATTATGCGGGCACTGTGTAAGCTTGCATCAACGGTTATCAAACCACGTAACCAAGATGAGATACCGACAAAAATTTTAAATGATAGGAGGTTTTTTTCATGGTTCAAGGTATGAATACATGTTTGTCTTGTAAGTTTTCAATAACAGTAACAAATTAAATGTTTTTTATTTTTTATGTTTTACAAGTAATATCTAGGTTTGTTTCGCGTTTAATGTCAAACTAATATATTTCAAGTAGGATTGTATCGGTGCTATCGATGGCACATTGGTGGATATGTGGGTCCCAGCCTTAAGACAGAATACATTCCGTGGTTGCAAACAAGGTTTTGAAAACTGGACCGGACCGACTGGTTCGACCAGTTGAACCGTCGACCGGTCGGGGTTCCGGTCCGGATGGACCCTCTAAACCGGCCAGAATTGAAAACCGGCGTTTTTAGCGAGAACCAGAAAAATCGGCTTTTTTTTTATTATTTTCTTTTCTCTTTCTTTCTTATTATATATATATATATATATATATATATATATAAAATATAAGAATATAAGAAAATTTTAATTTGAAACTCTTTTTCAAGGGTCTCCCCTTGTGAGGAATCCCATTAAGAGCTTAATGAAATTATTGTGAAACTCTTCACCTATTTATAAGAAAAAAAACTCTTTCAAAAAAACTCAAGAAATCCATGTGGGATTCAATCAAATGTATTGGAGGGAATATTGAAATTTTGATATCCCTCCAAAATTTTTGCTCTCTTTTCAATCAAATTATTTGAATTAAAATCATATGGAGGGAATATTAAATATTTGATTTCATCTTCCAAAATTGAAATTAATAATATTTTAAAATATACTATTATATTTTTCAGTAAAAAAAATATTATGACAAATATTTAAGATAATTTAATATTTTTAATTTTTAATTTTATTACTTATATTTTTATTTAAATATAATTTTAATATATTTATTACGTCACGGTTCGATTCCGGTTCAACTCGACGGTTGAACCGGTGACCCGTCCACCCGATCCCTTTTCTGGTTCGCTCACCGGTCCGGTTTTTAAAACATTGGTTGTAAAGCTATGGTATCGCAAAATGTACTCGTAGCTTGCGACTTCGACATGTTGTTTACATTTATCAATTCTAGATGGGAAGTTAGTGCCCACGACAACGCAATTTTAGTTGACTCAATTACAAGAGTTGATCTAAATTTCTCACACCCATCCCATGATGAGTGTCACCAAATAACTACATGTTTAGTCTTAAATGTTGATTTTTGTGTACATGTATTTGACAGAGCATTGCCTACATTATTTACTTGTAGACAAGTATTATTTAGTGAATGCCGGCTTCACGTACATACCTGGATTTCTTGTCCCTTTTCGTTCCCAACGCTATCACTTGCAAGAGTTTCATGGCCGTCATTATTTTGGACCCAAGGAATTGTTTAACCATCGACATTCGTTGTTACGCAATGTCATAGAAAGAACATTGGGTGTTATAAAGAAGCGCTTTCTAATATTGCAGTCTATGCCAAATTACAAGTCCACAAGACAAGGACCCCTCGTTATTGCATGTTGTGTAGTGCACAATTGGATCCGTTTGTATGCAGTTATGGACCCATTCTTCATGGAAGTCGATAATGAAATGGTAACTGAAGCGGCACCAGATGGGTTTGTTGGAGGCGAAGCTGACTATGTTGACATGTTGCAACATGGGTTGATGTACCAATCGAACTTCAAGGATGCAATTGCTACTGCTATGTGGCAAATCATGTTGGCCATGGGTAGATTTGTGATGTGAAAAAATAATGTCAATTTCGTAGTATTGTATGCAATGTTTTAAAAACCGGACCGGTGAGTGAATCAAAAAAGGGATCGGGTGGACGGGTCACCGGTTCAACCGTCGAGTTGAACCGGAATCGAACCGTGACGTAATAAATATATTAAAATTATATTTAAATAAAAATATAAGTAATAAAATTAAAAATTAAAAATTAAAAATATTAAATTATCTTAAATATTTGTCATAATATTTTTTTTACTGAAAAATATAATAGCATATTTTAAAATATTATTAATTTCAATTTTGGAAGATGAAATCAAATATTTAATATTCCCTCCATATGATTTTAATTCAAATAATTTGATTGAAAGGAGAGCAAAAATTTTGGAGGGATATCAAAATTTCAATATTCCCTCCAATACATTTGATTGAATCCCACATGGATTTCTTGAGTTTTTTTGAAAGAGTTTTTTTTCTTATAAATAGGTGAAGAGTTTTACAATAATTTCATCAAGCTCTTAATGAGATTCCTCACAAGAGGAGACCCTTGAAAAAGAGTTTCAAATTAAAATTTTCTTATATTCTTATATTATATATATATAGAAAGAAAGAAAGAAAATTAAAAAAAAAGCCGATTTTTTCGGTTCTCGCTAAAAACGCTGGTTTTCAATTCTGGCCAGTTTAGAGGGTCCATCCAGACCGGAACCCCGACTGGTCGACGGTTCAACCGATCGAACCGGCCGGTCCGGTCCAGTTTTCAAAACTTTGATTGTATGTATTAATACATTCGACTTTTTTTTTTTTAATGTGTAAAACATTTGAAAGTATTAATAGTTGGATAACTCTACTCTTGTTGGCGTGGAAATAACAACCATATTAAAATTCATGTATCCCGTTGGTACTACAAAAGCAACCATAATTTTAAAAAACATCCCCAAAAAAGTTATTTTTGTTGTAACAAATTATAATATTTAAGTAAAACAAATGTAATAATAAAAAAAACATTTAAACATTCATCTACCTTTTTGGTGTTTTGCAAAATTAACCATAATTTGTAAAAAAAATATTACAAAAATTATTGTTGTAACATATTAAAATATTTTAGTAAACCAAAAAAAAAAATTAAAAAAAAAAAACTACTTTGGTATTCATCTACCCAGTTGGTATTCTCCAAAATCAACCATAATTTTAAAAAAATATTAAAAAAAAATAATTTTGTTGTAAAAAATTAAAATAGGAGGTTTTAAAAAATAATTAAACAAAAATCGTTTTAAAATTATAGTTGACTTAATTGGTGTTCTAAAAAATCAACCATAATTTTTAAAAAAATATAAAAAAAATAATTTTGTTGTAAAATATTAAAATAGGAGGTTTAATAAAATAAATAAAAAAAACCATTTTAAAATTATACATTACACAGTTGGTGTTCTACCAAAGCAACCATAATTTTTTAAAAAATATAAAAAAAATAATTTTGTTGTAAAATATTAAAATAAGAGGTTTAAAAAAATAATTAAACAAAAACCGTAATAAATTTATAGTTGACTCAATTGATGCTCTACAAAATGAACCATAATTTTTAAAAAAATATAAAAAAAAATAATTTTGTTGTAAAATATTAAAATAGGAGGTTTAATAAAATAATTTAGAAAAAAAAAACAGTTTTAAAATTATGACTCAATTGGTGTTCTACAAAATCAACCATAATTTTTAAAAACATATAAAAAATAATAATAGATCTGGTAAAATATTAAAAAATTTCAGTAAAACAAAATTTTTTTTAAAAAAAAAGCCAGTTTGGTTACCATTTGTTTTTTCAATTAATTGTTCTTTTACACAAAACCAAATTGGCAACAATTCTATTATTTTTCTTTTGTTAATAAAACCATTTTTTCAATTAAATTTTAAGAACAGTTTGGTTAACAGTATTTTTTTTGTTAATAAATATTTTTTGAATTGCAATTTGAAAAGAGTTGGTTATGAAAAAGAAAAACACGAAAATAAAATACAAACAAACTAAAATAAACAAATAGGTGCATCATTTACAAAATAACAATAGACATCAGTACATTACAACGACAACATGGTTAAAGACATCCATGAACCAAAAAATTAAGAGAGAAAGAAAAGGAAATAAACAAATAAGAACAAAAAGTATGCGTACATCTGCAACACAACTAAAAACCATAACATGCTTCAACCATTTAATTTGCTCATTAAAACAAATTAAGCATCATTGTCAGGTGGTGGTGGAGGTGGAAGAAAGTAGTCATGGTAGACCTGAGTTACTCGATGGTCAATCTGATTAATGCGGTTGGTTGTTACTTTATCACGTCTTTCAGTATCAACACAAAACTCACCAAATTGTTGAATTAATGAGTTTTGAGCGGCGGCAAATGCATCAAACCTATTACTCAATGCATTGAACTGATTCTCCATTTGTTGTTTGCATTGTACGCGCTGATTGTGTCATTCTTGTTCCAGCGCCAAATAATCAGTCAAGTATTGGGGTTGTTGATTTTGTGGCATGGCATTGTCATTGGGTTCTTTGGGATCATCACTTATTGGTGCATTGGCAACATTAATAGATCCCAATAAGTTGTCAGTGCCACCAGCTCGGGTCAGTGTATACTTTGAAATTGGTGAAGAGATTTTCACATCTACTTCATCTATGTCACGACCCAAACCCGCCCCTATAGGTTTAGCATCGTAACCGGCCAGTAATCCTTGGATTATCGAAGGCCTCTGAACAAATTAACAAAATTAAGGAGCTAGCGGAAGCTAATACATGAATATAGTTGTCCAATGAGCTGTGTAGACTTACATGAAACAGGATATTTAAAACTTCATATACATAACCAAAAATCATTTTCTGATTATACCCACACACTTAGCAAAACATCTCAAGTACAGCCGATAAAACAATGAACCCTCAAATGCAGAAACAGTAGAACTTTAACACATGACACTTTAGGAACCTCCATGTGAGTCGCAATGGTTGGCTGACAGCAAGACACAGGTCCAGACAAAAGCCCTTAGGCTCGATCTCCAGAATGCCCACCTATATATATATATATACACACACAGTGAGCTAAAGCCCAGTGATTAACATCAATGTAAAGAGGTTAGTGAACGAAGTTCAAACATGTCATAAGCATAAAACAGATCATAGCATAAGCATTCTTGTATCTAAACATAGTAATGGTACATCCCATAGAATACATCACATAATGTTTTTTGACTAGAGTAATCGGTTCCGGATACCGATTAAACACATATCACCACAATGAAGTGGCTAACGAGATCTCGTAATCACATGTTTGTCATGGACCCGCATTTACATGCTGTCCCCCATGACTTGGGACTATCTATGGATGCCATAATAGATTTCAATCATAGGACATTCATTCACATAAACAATATCATTTAAGAAATCATAACTTGACACATCACATTTGGAACATAATTCATATCAACATATCTTTACAGAAATGTTACTTATAGTGGTTTCCTGTAAATGGTCAATCAACCCTCGAGTCTTGACCTACAACCACAAAATACATAACACGAGCGTATCTTATTATTACACATTCATGTGGCCATCACAGCTTAGCTTTCATTATGTTGGTTCTTGATCTATCCTATCACATCGATCAAAACACACTCTTGAATCTCATAACTTAGTACATTCTTTACTTAGTGTGTTACTAATCCGAAACTTCATCACTTTGGCTTAATTAAGGCTTAGGAATACCTAAGATGCGATGAGGATGCCAAAACATGAATTGGATCACTTAGTCAAATTTCTGAAAACAGGGTCCCCGCTCGAGCGGACATGCAAAATGTGAGGGTTTGCTTGAGCGTGACTTCTCTTGCTCGAGCGGATTGTAAATTCAGAAAAAGTACTGGTTGGTCTCAATCTATGCTCGAGCTACAAATCCAACGCTCGAGCGGCTCAACAATATACAAAGGGGTTCACTCGAGCGCGACTTTGGTCGCTCGAGCGGAGCGCTCATGACTGCAAAAAAAATACTGAGGGCTCGCATTCTCTGCTCGAGGGTAGGTTTCCTCGCTCGAGCGGACTGTGAAATTCTGGGTTTCCAAAAATAGAGCTTGAGCTTCAAAATGCGATTTCAATGGCTACACTCATTCATGGCTTGTTTTTAAAGCTCGAAAACTTTACTAAAACATGAACACGTGGTTGTTTACAAATTCTTTTGCTCAAAGCTCATGAATTTACCAATTTTGAGATCAAAACTCTTGCATGAAAGATTTTCAAACTATGTTCTTGATTTTCTCAAAACATGCAAATGATGATCAACAAACTCATGAATTCTGAAACCATGGATATGCTTAAAACTCACATGCATGCAAGGACCTTAAGGCCAAAACCCAAATGAAAAGGTATAATCTTCCATAAACATGCATACAAGCCACTTTCTTGCTCAAAGGCCAACTTCATTTCAAATTCCAATAGATGATTCAATAATTTTCTTAATACATGATGCATGGAGGAATAGCTACAGAATTTAGACATAGAATCCTTACCCAAAGCTTGATTTCAGAAACATGAGATGAATCTCCCAAGTTTTCTTCTTCCTCTTCTTCAAACTCTTGAGCTCACTCTCTCACTCTCTAGCTAAACTCTCTAACACAAGGGACCAAATGAGCAAACTACTACACTCCCTCACTCAGTTGAATATACACAACACACACCTCACTTTGAGCACAATACACGTGCACACACATGCAAACTTCCAACACACACACACAAGGGTTTTAATCCCTTACACTCAACACCACAAAATGCCTTAACACATTATACACTCAATCACATCTTGGATCATTAATAGGATTAGATTAGGTACCAATCATGCATTATTTAAATCAAACATAAGTGACCTTAATTTATTCAGGTTAGCACGAAATTCAATTAACCCAAAATAGTTCCCATCAAGGCTCAATTTAATCACATGCGATTTTTACTAAACTGAATCAATTTTTAATAAAATTTGCCATAGCATTCTAAAAATTCCAAATAACATATTAATGTAACTAATTCCGAATTCGGATGCCGATAAGACTTTCAATTTTCATATTAAAGCGAAATTCCCGACAGATATTTCTACAAGTACCAGATAGGAAGCCAAAGATCATGCAAATTACATAATAAACCCATAATTTATTTTATCCACTAAATTAACATCCTTAGTTACTGATTAGTGGCTAATTGCGGGTCGGGGTTATTACAATCTACAAGGCTGACATGATGAGCTTCGAAAATTTTGGTTAACAGAGAGCCAAAAGGTAATGACCGGTCACTGAGAGTACCAAGATTTGCAATCACCATTTCCTTCAGTATTATGTAGCATAAATCTAATGTTTATCCAATTTCAAAATAATATAACAAATAAACATTATAAAATGGAACAGTACCAAAATGTCCTTTTTTGGGAGTGACATTTTTGACTATCCATCGATGAAGAATACGAAGGTGGGGTTTTAAATGGCATGCTTGTAAATTAGTGCCGGTAAATCGGTTCTTACAAATTGTCATATAAACCTCACTTACATCACCAACCATGTTAACTAGGTCAGCCTCACTTTGAAAATGACTTTGCAAATCCCCTGATTGAATTCCAATAATTTGTGCCAAACTGTGGGGTTCAGTGTGATTAGTTTACCTTTCACATAAGATGTCAAACTATTCTCTCCAACTGCTCCCTCAGTAGGTCGTAAGTGAAGGTAAAATAAATACACAAGACATGGATATACCTTTTATGGTAAATTAGTTAAAGGTAGCCATCCCATCGTCTCCAGTCTGCCAACCAACAAAGGATCATATTGGGAAGGTAGATTTACCCTTCTCCTGGTAACAATTGGTCGGTTGGCAAAATTTGGATAAGCTTGTTCATGATTATACGTAAGAAAATCAATTGTTGGATAAGTCTGTTGTTGTTGGCGTTGTGGAGGGCTAGAGGTTTGGCCATGTTCTGGTTTGGCTCTTTTTGTTCTCGGCATGACTTATGAACGTAAGCAAATAATAGCAAAAGGTAACAAAAATGTATGCAAAATGAATAGCAAAATGTATGAAATGGTGTGCAAAAGGTAAGCAACAGATAGCCAAAGCTCAGCCTCGGGTTCAGACCTGCTGGAAGCTGGAATAGGAGAGGTTGGTTGACCTGTCGGATGACCCGCTGGTTGACCATCGGGTCGTCTGGTTTGTTGCATTGTTCGGTTCTACAAAACAGATCTGAAGGCACTTTCCAAAAATAGTTCTACAGAACAAATCTGAAGGAACCTTTGAATTTTTGAAATTAATTAAATGTGAAATTAATTGAGGTAGGTGGCGGAGGAAGTGGTTATATGGTTCGGGTATTGACAGTATTTTGATATAAAGAGTAACAAAGACGGTGAAGAAGATGGTGAAAGTTGTGAAGCAACGAAGTTGTTGGAATGAAGATGGTGTTGCTGAAAGTTGTGAAGTGAATTGTTGGTTAAGAGAGTGATATAAAGAGCTTCGGTCAAACAAATGGTCAAAAATATACTGCTGAGTTTTGGGTTTTTATTTTTATTTTTGTTTTTCCTTTGATCCAAAGCTGACCAACTATTTTGGCTTTTTTTTTTTTTTTTTTTTTTCTTTTATCAAAGCTGACCAACTGAGATTTTGCAGAGAGCTGATGGATCTGCAGAATATGAGTGAAATTACCATGTTGTCTTATTTATTTTTTTCTAACATACGAATTTAGTACTTACTGAAATAGAGGTAATGTGGTAATTTCAATGTCAAACCCATTACACACTACCATTATTGATGGTACTTCCACTTCATGGGTCTCTGTTTCACTCTTTCACAGGTGCAATTGATAGTAAAATGGACAGGTAAGTACAATAATGAAGGTGAACATAATGGTATAGGTTTACAAATTTTTTTTATAAAAGTGATAAAATTTAACAAATAAATAAATGTTTAGGTAGTGTTTGGTAATGTTTATATTTTTGGTTTCTATTTACAAAAATGTTATTAATTATGTTTTATTTATTTTTTAAAAAATATAAATTACAAACGCGTTTGGGTTGAATATAATATTTATTGTATAAATTTAATACACATAAACAAAAAAATAGCGTTGGGATCCTCTAGAGTGAAATGGTAGAGTGATCTGATAGAGTGAATTTATGAGGGCGCAACACCTGTCTCACTAATGAAACCAAGGATTGAGATCAATCCCTCACCAAAACGGCGTCGTTTCACCCTTCTCCTCTCTTCTCCTTATTTTCTGAATTTGACTGAAATTCTTCTTCTTTTCTTAATCTAACTGAAATAGTGAGCTACTACTCCATGAATCCATTGTAGCTACCATTCCTTAACACCAAAAATTTACAAAGAACCTAAAACAATAACAAGAAAATCAACATGTTTCTTAACCAAAACCAATGAACATATCAAGATTTTATCGAAAACAAGTAAAACCTAGAAAAATAACTACAATAAATTTCTTTTTGGGGGAGATTTGTTCAAATACCAAAGGATCAAAAGAGGTTAGTAAATAAATAAGTCTCTTTTAGCCCAGATCTAAGAAAACCAACCTTGAGGGACACAAAAATCCTTTTCTAAGTTTGCTTTTTGTGCACTGTTTTTCGTATTTGTTCTTGAAAGATAAATGACTTACAAAAATTTTTTTTCTTATTTTTTCTCTAATTTCTAAAGCATATTTCAAAAGATTTTTGTGGTTTTTTTTTTTTTGAATCTGTCTGTTTTTTACTTGAATCTGTTGAAATAAAAAACAAATACAAAAAAATAAAAAGAAAAAGAAACCACAGATTTAGAGAAAAGAAAAGAAAACTGAAGAGAGAATGAAGAAGAGGAGAGGGAAGATGAAGGGGTGATGGACGATTGTGATTCTTTGGAGTATGGAGGGCAGGGCGTCGACGTGGCAGCGACAGCGACAGCACGTTAGGGGTGGGGTGGGGATCCTCTTCTTTCCTTCTTTCAGCCCTTCTCTCTTTCTCTCTCTCTCTCTCTCTCTCTTTCTCTCTCTCTCTCTCTCTCTCTCTCTCTAATTCTCTGAAACCCAGAATTTTGAATTTTTTTTTTCAATTTACTCACCAAAAATCTCAACCCTTGGTTGGTGAGTAGGACATGTGTCAACTGCCTCTCATTCACCGTAGAAGATCATTTTAGGGTTTCACTCTAGAGGATCTTAACGCCAAAAAATATGTTTATTCATGTCAAAAGTATTTATATTTATATTTTATTATTTTATGACAATGGGATCAAACACTTTATAATTGAAAAAAATATTATAAAAAAAATTGGGAAGAAATTAATTAAAAAAAAATAATTGAAAAAGAAAATAAACTAAAAAACATTAATTGAAAAAATAAATGAATATAAATAAAATAATTGCAATAAAAATTATTTCAAAAAAAATATTTGGAAAAAAAGTAATTGAAATAAACATTAATTGAAAAAAAAAGGTAATTGAAAAAAATTAATATTAAAAAAATATTTGAAAAATCAAATTAATTGAAAAAATTTTATTTCAAAAAAAAATTAATTGAAAAAAAAAATTATTAATTCATTTTCTGAATTGAATTTTAAAAAGAGTTTGGTTATAAATGTTGATCAATAATTTCAATTGAGTTATGAGTTATGAGTTATGTGTTTGATTATGATTTATAACTTTTTAAATTAAGTTTTGAAAACTCATAAACAAATAAAGTTTCTTACTTCACATGCTACATCAAACTTTCCAAGCTAAATTCAATACTCTATGCAAAAATCATAGCCAAACAAATTTTCTACACTCAAATCATAATTTCAAAACTCATAAACTCAAAATACAACTCTTACTCTCAAATCATATTTACAAAACTCTACCAAACGCTCCCTAAATTTCCCAAATTGAGTTTCTGGAATCAATGCCCCCTTTGAAAGCTTAGATATCTTTACTACCAGCGTCACTCCTAAAGCTTTATAATTATGTATACATTATCTAATTATTAAATTTTGATATGTTTAATTTCTAGCCAATGGAAAGCCAACTTTTTTAATGGGGTTTTTACTAGCTCAATTGCATTATGCAGTTTCCGTTGGGGAACAAGTACATATAGTTACCTAAAAAAAAGACTAAAAGTCAACATGAGTCTTGGCATCCAACTATCTTAGTATGAAAATTACACAAACATGCAGAAATATGACAAAGAAACAATGAAGCAATTTGGTGAAGCTTGTTAGGTTTAGAGTTGGGTCCAGACTAATTGATGATGAAGCTAAACATTCCAAACACTACCCTATGAATTGTTAGTTTTCAGCAGAACACTTGGGAAAAATAAGAACCTCCACTTGTAAGACAAATATCATGGATGGAAACCCCCACCACAATAACTAACCTTTGATAAGTCTATTGGAACATCAAGATAGTGATCTAGAAAATTTGCATTTTGCTCTAGATCAAGGAGTTCCAACATAGCACTTGTCGAATCACATGCATGTCCTCTTCCTAACTGCCACAAGGAAAAATAAAAAACAAAATAAACAACAAAAAAATCATTTCTAAGATGCACTACAAATAATCATCACAAATATTCGGAAGCTTCAATAGTCGGTCGGAAACCAATTTTGTCCATATTAGACATGCAGTTGTGCTCTACAACCAAAGAAAACCCATCCTGAACTCTAAAAGAGTACCAGAACACAAAGCCATTTAGTTGTCGATGTTATTAAGCCTGGCATACCCTGTCAATCTCATTGATCAGCACAGGAGGGTTAGTTGTTCCCACATTTTTCAAGCATTGAACCATCTTTCCTGGCATTGCACCAATGTAGGTTCGACGATGCCCCTACATGTAGTTTTGGAAGTTAATAATGCAAAATGATATCTGCATAATAACAATGTTTAATCATGTAATAATGTTTCTCCCAGTTTCAAAAGTTATGATCTATCTTGATTTCAGCAACATCAGACAATTCTCCTACAGAAAATCAGTAGAACTTATGGTTCAAAGCACATGTAATAGAACGACCAATGTAAATTTTGCCCACTCTAGAAGGGCCAGAAAGACAGATGATTTTTCCTGTGATTAATCAGGGAATAGTATCAACAATATCTACCCAATTGTTTTAAATCACAAAAATGCAAAGCACATATTGCAATCTCTAAAAGAAATCATCATATATTTCATGGAAAAAATATTATACTCTCAAAATTAAGAAATATATTTGTTAGTTATTATGTTAACAATAGTTTAGAAGGGGTATTCCTGTACTTTCAGTAATATTTTCACATATAAATAATATTGAAGAGTGTGACTCCACATGGTGTTCTCTCATTCAGCTTAAGTCTTTCATTTTTCTATAAAACAACTTGGCATCAGATGAAATCACGGGCAAACCAGCGACTGTATTGGACCTACGACATCTCTAGTGACATGCTGTTGTCAGTACTGTAGTATCTTGAGTAATCCCAATTTAACACCATAATTGGGTGTGCAGGCACTTATTCATCGAAAAAAGTTGCATACAATCTCAAATTTGTTTTCCATGGTTTTAATGCATTTTACGACTGCATTCTATTTAGTCACAGGAATTAGGATCCTTCAAGTAGATATGATATGCTTTTTTATGGACACTAATTGAGATGCCACTATAAAGATATGCAACTCAATTGGGCTTAACTAAATTTTGCACAACCCAAGACTAACCTAAGTCTTGATCAAGCATCGATATCTGTTCCTAAACTTAATCCAGTTCTAGGCCTCAAAACTATAACCCAACCTGAATTCCAGTTGATATTGGGCAATATCCAAGCAACCTAACCTAACTAGAAACTAGGGCTGTCACAAAAACTGGTCTGGTCCATACGGTTCGATTTGGTTCTGTGCAGAATCGGTCCGGTCCTGGTTTAGTAAATGCTGAGAACCATTTATACTTGGATGGTTCGGTTAGTGCATTGCCTAAAAAACCGCAGTTTAAACCAAACCAAACCGATTTTTTAAATATATATACGCATTTTATAAATCTAATTTCTCATATTCATTCTCTTATCTTCGACTCTCAGTCTATGTCACACTACTCCATTTCTCTCACTGTCAGTATGTTTACTCATTCTTCCACTACCTTTGCACCCCTCTGCCATCACCGACTTTCCACCACCACCGAGGACAACCTATCACACCTCTATCTGGTCCAATCTGTTAGTATTGTTTTGTAGCTGCTCCTCCATTTCTCTTAGTGCACATTTCACCTTCACCTTTGCTGCCCAAAACACCACCACCGGCCTTCAACCACGACTGGTAACTCTCTTTCACACAATCACACCTCAACGTAGTCTGATACTCCAATAGGTGATCAATTTGTTGTATTACTTCAATTTTTAGGTTAGGACCTTTCTGTTTCCCTTTCTAATTTAGGGGTTTTTTTAGTTTAATTGTTTCAACCTATTTAATTGTTCGTATTTATGTGAAATTGTGTCTATCCCCTTATTAAGGTGATATCAAATAATCCAATTAAGAACTTAACAACATGACATATCAGACCATATAGCCTTCAATATGGTGTCAATAATATCCCTTTTAAATTTAAACACAAAACCCTAATTCCTTACTTTCTTCATTAATAACCCATTCTAACCCATTCCAACCTAATTCACTACGATGACCAATCCCACTTTAATGCAGCACTGCAAGAACCACCACACATACACACACACACATGCGCGCATACACAATATATAAGCGTTGTAATTTTTCATTGATCTAGATTTCTTTATGAAATGTAGGCCTAAAGTTTCAATTTTGCAAATAAAATATGATTGTGGTAATTAGGATTCCTTATTGATTTCAAGAATTTGAGGTTGCAATGAAGATTGGGTAATCTTGTAATATGTAAGTTATTTTTCATAGATTGGAGATGAAACAAACTAAATAAATGGTTTAAATAGTCACCATTTAAGAAGCATAAATGTAGGCACTTGACATGACACGACACGACACAACGTAGACAAAAAATACTTCCAGTTTAAACCCCATTGAATGGTGATTTGGGAGGGGTTAATTGGGTATAAACCTAACCTTTGACATTATTTGCACAAAGTGATTTCTCTGAAGTTCAAACCCACAACTTTAAGGCTAATAGGCTAAGTTCTAGATATGTGATAGAAAACTAACATGCCGACACAATTTTCAAAAAATTAGTTTACAACACATGGGAGATGTATATTTATTATATGTCATAGAGATGAATATTTTATTCAAATGTAATAAAAAAAATATAACATAACATTAATTGGTAAAGTTTAGACAATGAGACGTAAAATTACATATTGTTTTTCTTTTACCACTAGACAGTTACTTTGTTTAAACTTATAATGTGTTTCATGTATGAACCCAAATATCTAAAGCATGTCTAGATCAAACAAAATTTTAAAAATAGTAATGTAAAACACATATGGACATGTCTAACAAAACTAACCAAAACAGAGCCAGGGCTAGGGATAGAACCATTGCAGTAACAACATTGCAGTAGACAAGCATTTACTAGCAGCCACTTCACAGTAACATTGCAGCAGCAGTAGCCCAACAAGCAGCAGCCACCAGGGCAGCAGCAATAGCTGTAAACCAGCAGCTGCAATAGACTAGCAAGCAACAGCAACAGTAGCAGACCAATAGCTACAGCAAAGCCTTATTCCCAACTACTTGGGGCGGGTAACATGACTTCAGTTTTTCCATTCCATTGGATCAAGGGCCATAGTTTCATTAAAATCAAAAGTAAACAAACATTTCTTTCAATTATGTAATGTAACAAATAAACCAAGATGTGTAGCTAAGGATTAATGACAACTCAATCCTATGGCTTGTGACAAAGTTCGTTGAAGAAGGGTAGTGGTGATGCCAGGATGTGTAGCTAAGGATTGATGGCAGGATGCCAGGATGTGCAGCTCAATCCTATGGATTGTGACAAAGTCCCTTCAACAAAAAAAAAAAATACTATTGCAGAGAAAAGGAGTATTTAATACTTCATGCTCAATGAAACACAAATATTTCTAAATTGTAAATATTATTTTTTTAAAAAAAAGAACAAAAAGTTTATCTATCTTCTAAGAGCTCAGCCTGTTTAGTGTAGCTTATAGGGATTGCTAATTTTTTTTAAAATTTTAGGAGTTTGAGCTGGTGTGTTTGGTGAATTGTAGCTTTTTGCTTACAACTAATGAGGCAAAAATAGGTTGATTATCGGGGATGGGTGCTTGTAGTTTCTGCTTTCTAATTATTAACTTTTAGTCGCACCAAACAGGCCATCATATGAACTCTCAAAAGAGGATAAAAAATGTTATGCCAACATATTACCAAAAATGCTTACATTCTCCAAGTACCTATCAATTAAGAAAAGAACAAATCTAAGTTACCCTCAACAAATTTTAGAGGACATAATTCTCCTATTGAGAATATTCATACATACTCTAATATAAACATAAGCAAAAATTAAACCTAATTACCTAGAGGCACGGCACTCTATGCTGATTGTATCCAAAAGGGTTTTAGCCAAAAGCTTTGCACTTTCAATACTTTTTGGATTGTTACTCGACAAGTATAAATGCAGTGGCTGTTGTACTTTTGCAAGAATATAAAGTAACAATAATAATATGGTTAGTGCTTTGAAGAACAGTATGCTACACGATCCAAAACTACTTAACAACAGCAAAATGAAGGAAAATAAGAGGCACAAATTCCCCGTCTTGCTAGTATAAGTAACACCAATTAGAGGCCCCATAGGTTGAGTGGACAAATCTTTTAATTTCTTAAATTTTGTTGAATCAAAACCATAATAACAGCAAAAGCGAAAACAAAAACGAAATCAAATTTTCAACAGCAAACCAGCAACTACAGCAGACCAGCAAGGCCCTCTTACTAAGACCATCAGACCAGTAATAGCAAACCAACACCAGCACCAGCACCAGCACCAGCACCAGCACCAGCACCAGCACCTATTCAAACAACAAACCAGCACCAGAAACACACTAACCTGTTCAAGAACCACAAACAATAATATGGATGTCTACAACAGGCCCAAACAGGACCATTTTCTCAGTAACCTGTATTTCTTTGTAAAACATACAAAAAAATCTATATGTAACAAATAATACAAACTAAACTTAACACATCATAACAATTAGTAATGTAACCAAATTAATATCATAGGCATTTCAATATCCCAAATTTTATTCAACTATCCAACAATACTAAACATAATAATCCTAAAATGTGTCTAACTATATCCAACAATCCCAACCATAATAATTCCAAAAAGTATCTAATCATTCAACAAAATAACCAATAAAACGAAATAAAGAAAAATAAAATGAACGCCTAGGTGCGAACGACAAATTATCATATCTTCAATAACCATATATATCACAACTGAACCACAAACATCTATCACCAACCTGTGAACAAAAGGATAAAAACATGAGTATTTTATCAATGCATTAACTTTAAAAATAATATACAAATATAGTTAAAATTAATTGAACTAATTAATCTACTGAACTACAAAGCACCCCAAAGTGCAAAATAATCCACTGAACTGCAAATTACCATCCAATGCCCAGAACAACTCTGTAGCAGCAGTAAAACCTAGCTAGCTGCAACTTTGCTGCAGCAAGATCAAGCAATAATAGGCAGCAGGAAGAAATAACAGCAAAGTTTTGGCCCAGAATATGACAAGGCCAACAGAATTTGCTTATTAAAAAGAACAATTTCCATATAACTAAATTGCAGACTTTGAAGCAAGGGGTTGATTTTTTGGTGTTAACAACATTTATAGAACTAACCCAAGCTTAATAGTGTATAAAGGGCAGAAAATGCAAGCTCTAATTCCAGAAAGTATTATCTACTCTAATTTCATAATCCACTTTGAAACCCCATACATCAAGTTATGGGAGGGCTGCTGAGTGATGGGAGTTTAAAAAAACAAAAATTTTGCCACACTTCATGGAAAACATATCATCATTAAAAAATTGCCACACTTCATGGAGTTGGGGGGATTATGGCAAGGGGGATAATATTAAAGTAACTAAATTTCTATGCAAGTCAAAATAAA
The DNA here is from genome assembly GCF_055761805.1 of Camellia sinensis. Lineage (NCBI taxonomy): Eukaryota > Viridiplantae > Streptophyta > Magnoliopsida > Ericales > Theaceae > Camellia > Camellia sinensis. The sequence continues at coordinate 219,106,840 of NC_138961.1, forward strand.
AACACTTACTAAAATTAATTTCGACATGATTTCTCCAACAAAATAAAAAAAAATACACTAATTGATTTAAATTATCAACATAGGCATATGCAGCTAATTCCATATCAGTTTTATCAGGAACTCCACTCACAATATTCCATATCACTTTTACCTTATTTGGATTTTTTACCTCATTTCGATGGTTTTCCCTAAGTTTATATAATTTAGATTGTTGACACATGTTAGAATCGGTTAAATAAAGTAAATCAGTTTAATGAGGTATCAAATTTACCTCTATTTCAACCGAGAGAAATTTCATCTTCTCTTACACCTAATGCATCCTCCCCGACACTGTTGCTTGGAACTAACCCCGGAATGTTTGCTAGATCTATCCTATTTTTTGCAACCAACATTTGAATAACAGCTTGCATTGTACTCATGTTTTGAGCCTGGTCAAGTACTGCTTTTCCTGGTCAGCTAATTGTTGTCGTTAGTCAACTAACTACTGTTGAAGAACAATCACCTTGGAGTTAGGAGCTTCAAAATGTGTGGAAGATGAAGTAGTGTCCTTGCGGATCCCATATCCCTTCAAGTAGACCGACCTTTTCCCAAGTATTTCCCTGGAAATCTGCTCCTTTGATAATGGATGTGTGATACTAGGTTGAGATTGCTCAGCGATCTTTGAAACCATAGTGGCCTATGAATGAAATATAAGTAAGATTAAAACATAATATCAAAATGCAGGCATATATTATTGAAATTGAAATAGTTATGGTTACATGATGTTCCTCAACTGAGCTATTTATCCACACTCCCCCGTGTCGGTAGTTTGTGGGTGTGATCGTAATAGTTGGTTTGCTTCCTTGTACCTTTCATTTCATTAGATTTTACAGTCAACCAATAATTCTGTATTTATAATTTAGTATGTTCAAATTTGTATATCTACACTTGCAAGGATATATGCTCATGACGTAAACGATCTCGAGTCACTCGTATGATTATACTCCACACAACATCTTGCTTTCATCGCATTCTCTGATTTTTCCTACAAATAAAAACAAAAATAGGTAACATTAATTAATATACAAGGAGGATATTACTTTGGTAAATATTTTAGCCAATACCTTCCAATCATCAGTTTCCCATAGATTGTTAATCATCCATTTCCAATCATCCTGTGTACAAGGATATAATGTATGACTTTTGAGGTCAGATACTTTCTCTTCTTTAAAGGATTTGTAGTACGTGTGTAATCTACTTTGCCGTTCATTGTATAAAGTTTGGCACTTTTGATCAATAATACATCTCACATCCACATCATGATTGTAATCCCCAAAGTCAAAAGTTTACTGCAATTGGAAACAATAAAATTCAATATATTTTATATATCATTACGATTAAGATAAATAACTTGTTAAATATATAATACATATATTTCAAATTACCCTAACTCTTGTAACAATGGATTCTCTTAACCCAAAGGCAATGGCTATCCATTCATCATTTCGGACTGGGACATGAACTCGAATTTGTTGACCAAGAGCAGCTGCTAGCGGTGTGGTGTAATCCCCTTTCTATTGCTTTGGTCAAACGATTAAGTGTAATGGCTATGCGATTACCACGTTCCTTTCTAATCTTCTCCACATTATTTCCTCAGGTCGGTCCTCGTACACGCTTCTTGCCCAAAACTGGAATTGATGCTATTATGACCAAAATTTTATTCAAGTTAGTCGACATAAAACATGAATGAACTAAATAAATATTGAGATAATAAATTATCATTTCATTAAAGTGGTCATTTATTTCTCACCTCCACTGTTAGTCACAGTACATGGGCTCGAAAGGTGGTTAGATTGAGTGGCTAAGGTAGGGAGCTGATCGAGCCTAGTACATAAGGCGGGAAGATGGATAGGTTGGGTCGACACCTCAGGTGTGCTCTCTGAATGATTAACTTGTGCTGCTAAAGGTCGTCTCGGAAGAGTAAGTGTATCTTCATCAAGAGTACTTCTCTCTTCTCTAGGTATTTGTGAAGCTATTAGGCGAGCTGCGGACCTATTTGTTTTCTTACCAGGACCCATATGAATATCCTGACATAGTATAAAAATGAATTGTTAGTACATTTTCAATAATTTAAGGTTGCTTATTAAAAAAAAAGTTTGAAATAACTAGACATAACACGAGTAATATAACAAGTGAAAACCATCTAGAAATTACTTTTTATACACACATCTATTACCTTAATCACTTGAGAATCAAAAGGCTTGCCATCATCACTTGAAGAACTCAGTCTTTCATGATCATCAAGTGGTTGATAGTCCTTGTCATTATCAGTTTCACTCACCTTTCTCTTTTCCACCCTAGAACGTTTACTATTGTCCTTTTCAATAGAACCAAACATTGAATTCTTGAGGGACTTTATCCCTAGAGCATCAAATCTGATTTTATTTTTTTGAATTGTTTTTTTTTCTATCCTTCTCATATTTCGTCATCTTCTGGACCAAGCCGCCAGGCTTCAAAAATAATTTACCATTTCTGGACATCTTTGCAACTATAGATATGGCATATAATTAAATGCAATGAAATGAGAAAAAATGCTATGAAATTTGAAAAAAAAATGACATGAAATGTAAACCAAGCAATTTATTATTAAATTATAACACTTGTCCATATAATAAAAAAGCAAACATTACATATGATAATCTATATCAAGATCTATATCAGGATCTGTATCAACATCAAATTGTCTATGCAGTTCATCATCTTCATCATTATTATACTCTATGATTGTGTCATTCTCATCATCATTGTAACCTAAATTCTCTGCCATTAGTTAATCATTGAAATGATCTCAGGATCCATATCATCCCTGCTATATTGAACATCATTATCTTGGATCACTACCCCAACCCCATCAGTGGTTTCACCCTGTTGAAAAGCATCATTAGAGACATCATCATGCTCTGGTATATCCCATACTCCTCAATGTTTTACCCGTTCAACGACTCTCCAATTTTTTCCTTTGTTGGTATCATTGACGTAAAATACTTGTCTTACCTGACTAAGTAGAACAAATTGGTCATCTTTATACCAAAGTCTTGTAACATCAATACTTGTGACATGTTCATCAGAGTATATTCTATTCTTGTGACCGGTGTCATACCATTCACATTGGAACAAAACCACTGTACCCCCATGCAAGTATTTCAATTCCCATATTTTGCACAAGTAGCCGTAAAAATTAATTTGGTTCCCATTATGGTCCCCTTCTATGACCAACCCATTATTTTGGCAGGTACGACGATTTTCACAATTTCTAGTATGGAATCGAATTCTATTGTAGATGCACCCAGAATAAAAGTCAATTACCAATCCAAGACCATTTGCTAATGACATAATTCATTAGTTGCTTCAGGTGACCCTTTCGTTTGCAAATCATTCATCTACATAAAACACCATATAACAAGTGTACTAAGTTAATGTAAATTGAAATTTACAACAATTGTATTAAGTTAAGTTCTTTAGTATATCTTACACAATTTTTGAACCCTTTTGGAAATTCTTCTTGTTGTACCGGAGTTATGTCACGTCCTTGTAGATTACGCACAATAGTCTTCTACTTCCTACCCAAGGAAATGCGATACACGTAATTAACTTAGAGAGTTCAAAACAAAATGGAATGATTATGCATAAACATAATTAAATTGAAATACATACTCAATATATGGCTCCACCTCAGAGTTATTGTATAACACAAACCAATGAGCCATTTCTTGTTCATTTTGCGAAGGGTTAAGAACCCTTGTGATATGTGAGAATAAACAAGCATTTTTGGTGAAGACCTCCATCCCTGGACTGCGTTTACCACCATCATCATTTCATTCGGGTTTATCAATCCCTTTTAAGTACATTGAACAAAAAGTAAGACACTCTCTGACAATGTAATCCTCAGCAATAGAACCTTTTGGACGTGCTCTATTACTGACATACCCTTTCAAGGTCCTGAGAAACCTTCAACAAAAATTGACAATGAAAATTATGCTTGTTGATGCAAGAAAATTACTCCTTAAACAATAGTCTTTTATGGGTGGATTTTTGCACAATAATTTAATTATAACAAATTAATACATAACCATATGTTTTTGCAACTTGGGTACAAGCAACATTGGGAAGCATCTAACAATTTATCAAAGTGTCGTACATCCTCTCTTTCTAGAGTATCACCCACCATACAATTCCCCCTCTGATAGTCCTCTATCAGTTCATCATATTCATTTTGATCCTTGTTATTTTCACCATTGCTTTCATCAAGGTTATTGTGTTCTGGAAGTACACCGTGTTCTGACCAAGTGGTGTATGATACTATCATCCCATTTATGAGCAAATGACCCTTCACAATATCATACTCATGCTTATAAAAGTTACAACAGTTGATGCATGGGCACTTAATCTCTCTAGCCTCACCCAAATGAGCCTTTGCAAATGCAATAAATGAGTTCACCCCATCTACATATAGCTGACTGAATCTATCAGAAATTAACATCCAACTCTTGTCCATATCTAATCACAAGATAGTAGTTAATACCAATGGGGCACAACCTTTATTTATTTATTTATGTATTTATTTATTTATTTTTATTTAGTTATTTAATATCTAAATATGAAGACAAAGTAGTTAATACTATTGTAAAGTGACACATCAATGTCAATAAAGGTGCATCTAGCTATAGACTTATTTAATTTTGTATCCAGGTTTCGACCAACAAATCTTTTAAAATTCTATTCTATCTGCATATATTATGTATTAAGTTAAGTGTTTTTTACATTTATCAACAAAAATAAATAAATAAATAAATAAATAAATAAGTGTTTTTTTATTTTACATGCCTAAACTTAGTCATGAATTTTAAAGGATTAATAAATATTGAAACTATTGAGTGGAACTTTTTCTGTAGATTTTTGGGTGCCAAAGTACATGGGGAGGACAAGCAAAATCAGGAATAAGAATGGGCATTACATTCAAAACCTAGCATATACACATTCTTTTAAAAAATATAAAATAAAATTAATCAATGCTGTGTTTTTTTTTTTTTTTTGCAGGGGTGATGCAGCAAGTGGCAAATGTTAAATTGACATCTGATATTCCTATATGCTTCAGACAGTAAAGGGAAACCATAACAGCATAACTTATTATGAAACTTCTACATCAAAGTCTGAATTTGTCATAGGAACAAATCTGAGTGGCAGATGCTGATTTTTTTTATACCATTCTTAATTTAAAACCACACTAATTCAAGCTGACTATCAAACTCACATGGTAGAATGATCTAACTATGCATCAAGATTATCAAATTGTTTTATATAATAATCTGGTTAATTCAGTTCATTTAATTAATGTTGTTGCCTAATGCCTAGTGTTGTCAACAAATGAAAAAGCTCCATTAACAAAACAATCTTGTAAACAAAATCTAGCATTGATATATTTATCCATATGATTTGTTTGACTACGGAACAAAGTCTTCCAAGCGTCACAATCTATCAAAGGGTTCAATCTTTCAAAATGCTTATATGCAATCAAGACTCCATTTTACTTTTAAGCAACAAGAAAGACTAGATCAAATCCGACACAATCCTAAAACCAAAAATGGGAATTTTTATAACATCTTACACAATTCTGAATAAGAAGTCACCACTAATCGTCAATAAAGGTGCATCTAGCACAATTATTTTACTTTTTATGTTATTACCTTATGTCTAAGATGTTTAATATCAGAAAATGTTTATTTTATTTTGCTTATCCTAGTGGGCTGTACTAGGAAACTGTGGAGTCTGCCATTAGTAGTGGTGTACATAGTCTATGTAGCAGGGACTAGTTGGCCTTTTGTGGTATTTTTGATTTTCATGCTATTGGTTGCTGAAATCCCGGGCCCCAGGTTTTCTAGATTTTTTGGAATTATGTGCATGCTGAAATTTCTAAGCCCAAAGGAACAAAGATAAAAAAGAAAAGAAACAAGCAACGTAACGGTAACACAAATAGGGCCCAACTACTATTCCCTACCATGTTCTCACAAACCATGTTGGTGAGCAACCCCCAAGTTGGTGAGCAGCCAACTAAAGGAACAAAGTTAGAAAAGAAAAGAAACAAGCAACATAACAGTAACATAAAGAGGGCCCAACTACTATGATGGACTATGATGCTCTGTTAAAAGGTATCTATTTTTAAATAAATTATTGATGACAAAAAATTTGGGGATTGTGTTTATCACGTAGTAATTTTGGAAGTTTTATTATTATTATTATTTTTATAATGAATTATAACAATATATGGGAGCACTAAACAAATCAATGTAGATTTCAATGGAAAACCAAAGATAACACAAAACAAAATTGGAATAAAAATTTAACTGTTTAATTCCGAAAATCAAAATCGGAAAATCAAAGATAACACTTTGGTGAAATTAACATGTACCAAATCACTCCAATAAAATCAGAGAAAAATACTCACTGTTTAATTCTGGAATCTCTTTCTCCTCTCTATGGGACCTGAGATCAGTAAATAGTCTTTGATGCTTCATATCAAAATAAACAACAACTATAATCAATAAATATTTATATAATAAATCGAGAGAGAGAGAGAGAGAGAGAGAGAGAGAGAGAGAGTAAGTATTACATTCAGTTTTCTTTCAAATTGGTTTGCTTCAAAAACCCTAAGAACTGATGGTCCATGATGAGAGAAGAATAAGTGAACCAAACTCGCAAGGAATTTGGTGGTGCCAAAATTTTTGGGATTTTTATTTTAACGTTTTTCGTAGCATTATATTTTCAATTATAACAATAATAAAATGCCATTTGAATCTAAAGCTTAACTGATTTTTTTATAGCATTTATAAAAGGCTATTAAAATTGGAATGAATGCTATAAAAAAAATTAAAACTAATTTGAACAATAAAAATAAAAAATATATTTTTTAAAATTTTAAAATTATTTATGACCTCCTAAAAGATACGATTATACAAAAATAATAAGTAATTTTTTTTTTAATTTTTTTTAAATTTTTTTTTTTAGGAAAAGAAATTCTGAAAATAAAACCAAACATATTGAAACTGATAATCTAATCACATTCTTCAGAAAAATTTAGATTATCTCAAATTAGCCATATGAACTTAAGAGTGTGTTTGGGCTTGATGGGTTCATTTTGTGATCTAATTCGATGATCACTTTAATTTTACAATTCAATAACTAGAATATTTAAAACTTTTTGAAAAGTTATAATAAAAACACAAATCACTAAATCACCTCATTTCACTAACAAAATTTTTACCGACGAATAGTGTTATCGTCGCTAAATGTTTAACTCTTTGCCCTTGCCAACTTGTCGTCACCAAAAGTAAGCACATTAATAGCGACGCTTATTGTGTTGCTAAAAAATAAGCGTCGTAACTAAATTTTTTGAAATTTTGGTGCCAACCAATAATTTTGGCGCCCAATGAATGTTATGCTTTTTTAGCAATGGCAGTAAATTGCGTTGGTAAAGGTCTCTTTTTCCTAATGAAATTGATCACTGTGTCACCCAAAATATACTTTTGGCAATGAAAAATTGACGTTGTCGCTAAAAGTAGTCGCCAAAAGTGTAATTTCTTGTAGTGGTGAATTCCTCCCCTGAAAGGAAAATGGAAATTTAATTGTGACGCAGTTGTTGATTTGCGGCAGTAGAGACGTGCAGTGCAGTTCTTCTTCGGGATGAAAAGGGTCAGCTAGTGGATGAAATGGCAGCAAGAATCAAATTAACAACAGTAAGCCAAGGTGAAGCGATTGCAGTGCGCAGGGGTGGAGGCAGCATAGGCCGAGGGAGGTCACGTGTCCCTCCCTCAGTTTTGCAATTTTTTTTTTTTTTTTGGGTCATGTATAAAATGTATTTTTTTTCCCTTAACATGTTCTATGGCTGATAATTTATTATATTGTTCACAATAAGTAATTATTTGATACTTTGAGAACATTATGTGATATTATTTATATAGTAGTTTAAATCAATAGTGTAGCAAAAAATATTATAGATTGGATATAATGAACTCATTATTTTCAAGTAGTTAATATACCACTTAGCGTGATTTGTGATTTTCTATGCTTTGAGTATCACGTAGTGTGGGGATATATTTTCTGAATACCAGCACGTGGCATGGTGACGCCGACGTGTCAGCCGAGGTGCCACGTGTCGTGGTAGTTAGGCCGAGATGATCTCGGAGTTGCCGAGGTTATCTCCAAAGATATCGGAATCCGAGATAAGCGAATAAGGGACAAGAGTCCTAAGACGAAGAGGGGACTTAACCAAGATAAGGATAAAGCTCTTAGGGAGTTTATCTTTATCTCTTAAAGAGTCCAAAGTAAACACTGAATTGGAGTTCATAGAAGTCATACTTCTAGTAGGACTTGGATTGAATATATTATAAAAGAGAGGCACCCCCGTGGGTCTAAGGTATGCAATTTATGTTTTGAGTATTAAGTTTAGCACTTGATTATCTTTGAGAGATATACTGACTTGATCGTCGGAGTGCCCCCGGGTGGAAAAACCACCGCCGGAGCCTTTTCTTTCTGTTACAGGTTACTGAAGCCATCTATTCTGCCTGTGCTCTCCAGTTGATCACTAAGCAGGCAGTGTGGTCAGATTTACACTTACACAATTTGGCGCCGTCTGTGGGAAAAAAAGAAGAATAGATGGCCAATGACGGACAGAAGGATCAGATTAGAGACAATGCTCCTACTGGGAGTGGGAGACCTATCGATCTCGACATTGAAGGGGACGATCGCAACACAGAAACTCGTGACCAGAATCACGGAGTAAAAGACGCCGGCCAGGAAGGTGACGCACCAAAGACAACAGATCGAAGCGGATACTACAACGAAGATGACCTCCAGGTATGGAAGGATAGATACCTGCGGAGGAACGAAGACCCTTCCAGAAGGGATGCAAAGACAGGGGGCATGAGCGTTCCCAAGGAGATAACATTCAAGTATAGAAGAGCTCAACCTAAGTAAGCAAATCCCGGATCCCAGATCCCAGAAGACATGATCTCAGCCTAGATGAGTAGGTCCGAGAAAAGAAGAGCTCAACCTGAGTGAGCAGATCCAAGATTCCAGAAGATAAGATCTCGGCACCTGAGTCCGAGAAGAGAAGAGCACAATGAGCAGATCTCAGATCCCAGAAGATAAAAAAGAAACACACAAAATCAGACTAAAGTTGGCCAGAATTGAGAAGTATGCTAAGGCCGAGGAAGACATGTCGGGAACAAAGGCGTCGGAACAAGAAAAGAGAAATGGCTCGCCGATGCGAGGCCAAAAATCAAACTCAGGTTGGAGCCAAGTAAGATCAATAGAGAAACCAAGGCCGACAACCTCGGCGACAAGGTCAAAGCTACATGTATGATGAGAACCCAAGTGGTTTTTAAGTTCACACTGGGGGCAGAGAGAAGAAGAATGCGTTTACCACTTGTTGAAATTTGTAGCAATTTACAAGTTGGTTAAACCAATATGATGCTTAACCGAAGTTAAGCTGAGATGATACTTAACCGAAGTTAAGCCGAGATAATGCTTAACCGAAGTTAAGCCCAGATGATGTTTAACCGAAGTTAAACCGAGACGATGCTTAACCAAAGTTAAGCCGAGATAATGCTTAACCGAAGTTAAGCCCAGATGATGTTTAACCGAAGTTAAACCGAGACGATGCTTAACCGAAGTTAAGTCGAGATAATGCTTAACCGAAGTTAAGCCCAGATGATGTTTAACTGAAGTTAAACCGAGACGATGCTTAACCGAAGTTAAGCCAAGATGATGCTTAACCGAAGTTAAGCCGAAGATGATGTTTAACCGAAGTTAAACCGAGATGATGCTTAACCGAAGTTAAGCCGAAGATGATGCTTAACCGAAGTTAAGCCGAGATGATGCTTAACTGAAGTTAAGCCGAAGATGATGTTTAACCGAAGTTAAACCGAGATGATGCTTAACCGAAGTTAAGCCGAAGATGATGTTTAACCGAAGTTAAACCGAGATGATGTCCTCACTTGTTGAAATTTGTAGCAATTTACAAGTCGAAGTTAAGCTGAGATTATTCCTTAATTCACTTGTTGAAATTTGTAGCAATTTACAAGTTGGAGTTAAGCTGGTTCCTTATCTTCACTTGTTGAAATTTGTAGCAATTTACAAGTTGGAGTTAAGTTGATTCCTTATCTTCACTTGTTGAAATTTGTAGCAATTTACAAGTCGAAGTTAAGCCGAGATTATTCCTTAATTCACTTGTTGAAATTTGTAGCAATTTACAAGTTGGAATTAAGCTGATTCCTTATCTTCACTTGTTGAAATTTGTAGCAATTTACAAGTTGAAGTTAAGCCGAGATTATTCCTTAATTCACTTGTTGAAATTTGTAGCAATTTACAAGTTGGAATTAAGCTGATTCCTTATCTTCACTTGTTGAAATTTGTAGCAATTTACAAGTTGAAGTTAAGCCGAGATTATTCCTTAATTCACTTGTTGAAATTTGTAGCAATTTACAAGTTGGAATTAAGCTGATTCCTTATCTTCACTTGTTAAAATTTGTAGCAATTTACAAGTTGAAGTTAAGCCGAGATTATTCCTTAATTCACTTGTTGAAATTTGTAGCAATTTACAAGTTGAAGTTAAGCCGAGGTTATTGCTTAAGTTCTCATAGCAATATATGGGTTGCTTAACCCTAAGGAAGATGCTTAACACTTGTTGAAATTTGTAGCAATTTACAAGTTTATGTTAAGCCGACATATGACCACCCGCTGAGGTATACAGAAATTTACAGGTTGAAGTAAAGGCTAAGTATATTGTTTAAACATTTGTTGAAATTTTTAGCAATTTACAAGTAGGTTAGACCAAAATCACTGTTTAATACTTGTTGAAACTTGAGAAGAAGCTTGCAAAGATTACATTAAGTAGTATATGTTTTATACTTGTTAAAATTTATGAAAAGTTTGCAGGTCAGTATCTTGCCGAAGTAAAAGTTTTGTAGTTATACCCGAGGTATGTAACCCCGAGAAGATTGCACAAAGGAAGCAAAATGAAAAAGCATGCAAAAATTTCTAAGTATAGAACTATGCAGAAGCAATCAACAGAACATCACAAAACATCCATAGAAAGAACAGTTGCAAATACATATTGAAAAAGCTACGTCGGCCAAAAGAAGGAGTTTTGCATTATCCAGAAATTAAAAGAGAGTACAAAGCGCAAAGTACAGAAAAAGAAGGAAAAAGTACAAAAGACATTTTAAATCAAGACTCTTCAGTATTAGCAGCTGCAGGGACTAGGACCTCGGACGATTCTGGTGGAACGTCCTCGGCAACCTTTTCTGCTTCTATCTCAGCCAGTGTATTGTCCAGATTTCTTTCAGCCAAAAGAAGGTCGGATGATAGTTGCCCGATGGCAATTTCCTTGGGTGCCTCCCCAACCTTATCACCCTCCTCATCCAAGGTTAAATCCATCACTTGCTCAGCAGGAGGGGGGGACTTAGCTTCAGCAGCATCCTTGGGTTTCCTCACCAAGGCCTCATCATCATTTTTCCCTTCATCCTCATCCTCGGCATCAGCTTCAGTCTCTGATTCGTCTTCAACCTGACTTGGAGGAGGAAATGGTAAAGGAATGGCATCGGCATTACGAAAGGGCGAGTCAACAGGGAGATCAAGTTTTTTTATCAGGGACATCCAACCAAGGGAAAATCCCCTGTTGCCTGCCTGCCTGACTTGAAGTTTATAATCCTCTGTGACGTCGGCCATACCCTGGGCATAGGCCTTTTCATCAGCCTCTTTGACTTCGGCCTCCTTGGTGGCCAAAGCCTGCTGGAGCTCCTTCTCAGCCTGGGCCTTTTTCACTTCGGCCTCCTTCTTCTCAGCTTCAGCTACTTTTCGGATAGCCTCAGCAGACTCCACTTTCTCTTCAGCCATCTGCTGGGCCTTAGTCGCAGCCTCGGCCTGGTCCTCCAGTTTTCTCATCTTTGATTCAAGAGATTTGATCTCCTTCTTCATGGAAGATGCTTCCCTCTTCATATCAACCAATCTTTGCCGATTTTCAAAAGATTGCATTGAAAATGAATGGGCGTGCTGAATGGCCTGAAGAAAAACAGAAGTGTTAGAAAATATTCTCAGTAAGAAACAGAAGGAAAAATCACAAGTGCAAACAGGAACACTTACTTGAACGGAGTGTTGGAGCATGAGAGCGTAATTCTCATACTCACTGAGTTCAGCATTTCGTTCCAAATCCTGCGGAAGGAGAAGAGCAGTGTTGAGGGCGACACCAACGTTGATATCATCGGCACTTTCACTGGCCATAATAGGCCTATCCTCCAAAGTTAGTTGAGGGGCCCATGGAACGTCGGGCTTCTTGGACACCGAGGTCGTCGCAGACGATGACCTCGGCTTTTTCGATTGTGTAGACCCTGAGGGTTGGGCCTCAGCAGACCTCTTGGTGGAAGCAGAGGTTGATTTTTTGCCTTGTGCCAGTTGAGAAATAGGAAAAGCATCCTCAACCTCGGCGTCAGTAGCCTTGGCCTTGGGCTGAGCCTTTTTTACTCTCTTCGGCTTTGGTGGGGGCATCGCATGCGTTGGTACAGCATTGGCGTCGGTTGGAAGGTCGGCAAGAAGATCTTGAACGACAGGCCTTGGACGAACCATCTCGGCAGTCTTTACAAGTCTTCGTCGACGTTTACGTTCTGGAATTGGTATTAAGTAGGGGGCTGAAGTGGATGGAAGATCGGCTGGGTCAGAGGTGGATCCTTGATCTGTTCGGGATGAAGACGCGGTTACAGTTGTGGCAGTAGGTGGAGAAAGACTCTTTTTCTTCCTTTTTGGGACGTCGGGTAATGTGGATTTGTATGTCGGAATGAAATTCAGCAACAGGGGAGCCTTGCGCTTGTGGATAGGAAGACCAAGAAGCTTCTTTAAGTCTTTTCTAGGGAAGAAGGATTGACGGAAGTTCTTTGGTGGTTGATGAAGATCTGCAGGACAAGCAATCAGACTTTAGAAACAGACAAAATTTTAAAGACTTAAATAAAAACAACTAAGTGTTGGCACTGGGCTCTTACCCTTGCCCTCTCTAACTGTTCGAGGAAGAGGGTAGAGGTGGACATCTTCGTCTAGGCCAAATTCCCAATTTCCAGAAGCAATAACAAAGTCATCCCCAGCCCCCTTGTTGGAGTCTGGGAGGTCGGCTACAATTTTGAACTCGGTAGACCTCGGCTTAAGGTAATAAACGAAGCCCCTTTCCTTCAGGTTGAGGGGGCACATTGTATAACAGTACTGAAGGTCGGCCAGGGTGATCCTAAGATTCTCCTGCCTAGCTAAAGCTATAATACCGTTAATCACCCTATAGGAGTTGATAGTAAGTTGCATGGGGTTCAGCTTGTAGAAATGAAGAACTTCACGAAACAAGGGATTAAGTGGAAGCCGAAGTCCACATTCAGTAAAGGCTACTATAGGAAAGGGCATCGTATGGTCTGTGGGCATGATGGTATCATCATCCCCAGCTAGCTTAAGGTGAACATCGGCTGGGATAGAGAATTCCTGCCTAAAGTATTCGAGTTTTGTTGGGGTATTTACCCTATGCCTCCACATACCCATTACGCCGACTTAAACAAAAGAAGAATGTGTTTCAGAAGATGGGCGTTTAAAGAAGGGTTGCAAGAACCTCGGCAAAGACCTGGGAAAAGACTGACAAGGCTTGTTTCAGTTTTCCCTAAGAAATTGAAGATTTTACACACAACTCCCAAGCCAAAGAACTATAAAGATCAAAATCGAAGGCACAGATCTGGAACAGATACGAAAAGGAAAAAAAAAAAAAAAAACACAAAACAAAAACAAGAAAACGATGACGCTTCAGAATCAAAGAACAGAGGTATGGTTCTCAGAAACGAAAGAAATACAGAAGTAAAAAATCAAGAACAGTGGCAAGAAAAGTGGTGAAATAGTGCAAGTGTTCAAGATGTAGCCATGATTCAAGATACAAACAAACACAAGGCTTTGAACAAAAGCAATAATGACAACAGGCAGACAAACCACATAAAGGGAACTAGGGGTGAAAGGAACAGAATCTTACCAGAACAAATGAAGCCGGGGCAATATTCGCCGAGATCAGATATCGGTTGTGACAGCAAAGAAAGCTTCGCAAGAATGGAAGACTAAAGACAGTTTCAGAAGAGACATTGAAGCAATGGCAGATTCGAAGAAAAAAGAGCTTTCGGAGAGAGAAAGAGCAAGAAATCAGAATGAAAAAGTGAAGAAAGAAAGAGGCAAAGAAAAGTTTTGTCAAAAACTTAAAACGGCGGCAAAAATAGGGCATTTATTACGCCTGGAGCACCGTATACGTCAGACGGCGCAAACGGATGAAAAGACAGCCTTAAGGCGCGTCGCAGGAACGGGCCAATAAAAATAAAGCATTTGAAGGGAACGGTTAGAAGTGCATGACAGCTCATGCGCGTGGGAGAGTACGTTTGAAACCTTGTTCTCCGAAGAGAACACATCGGCTGGAAGTGGATTATCTTGGCTAAACAGTTTTTGAGCCATTACTTAGAAAAGAAATGTTGAAATATCGGTATAGGTTCCATCACCTCAGAATGCCAAGGTAATAGAACGTAGGGGGTAGTTGTGGGGATATATTTTCTGAATACCAGCACGTGGCATGGTGACGCCGACGTGTCAGCCGAGGTGCCACGTGTCGTGGTAGTTAGGCCGAGATGATCTCGGAGTTGCCGAGGTTATCTCCAAAGATATCGGAATCCGAGATAAGCGAATAAGGGACAAGAGTCCTAAGACGAAGAGGGGACTTAACCAAGATAAGGATAAAGCTCCTAGGGAGTTTATCTTTATCTCTTAAAGAGTCCAAAGTAAACACTGAATTGGAGTTCATAGAAGTCATACTTCTAGTAGGACTTGGATTGAATATATTATAAAAGAGAGGCACCCCCGTGGGTCTAAGGTATGCAATTTATGTTTTGAGTATTAAGTTTAGCACTTGATTATCTTTGAGAGATATACTGACTTGATCGTCGAGTGCCCCGGGGTTGAAAAACCACCGCCGGAGCCTTTTCTTTCTGTTACAGGTTACTGAAGCCATCTATTCTGCCTGTGCTCTCCAGTTGATCACTAAGCAGGCAGTGTGGTCAGATTTTCACTCACACACGTAGGTAACGTCATATGGTACTCTAAGACTGTTTAATAATTTTCATTCAAAACATATCATTTATAAGCAATGTTATTTCTTTAATATTTTTCTGTCAAATAAAAATTAAATATATTTTATAATAATTTGTGTTATAAATGATGTGTTTTTATTTTTTAAAATTAAGAATTTTGACCCATAATTTTTTGTACTAAAATTACAAACTTACATCATCATCTCACATCGAGCTATTCCATACTATTATAGAATTTTGATTTATTCTTATTAATAATGAATATGTAATTTTTCATGTTTAAATTTATCTCATAAAATGATTATTATCTTAATGTTGCTCATAAATTTTTTTAAATAAAAAATTATAATTAATAAGTGTCTCCTCTAACCTAATTTTCTGACTCGGCCACTGACAGTGCGTCGTGCATGTGTCATGGCCCTCGCACTTAACATCACTAGTGTGGAAATTGAAAGTGATTGCAAGACTGTTATTCATTTCTGTGTATCTGAAGGGGTTCCTTCATGGGAGTTGTGTACAGTGATGAGTGATATTCGTTCAATGGCTAGCTATAGACGTTTGGCCTTTAAGTGGTGTCCCGGAGTCGGCAATGGGGCAGCACATTGGGCTGCTTATGCATGCTTACATGACACTTTACCAACTAACTGAGTTGCTCAACCACCTATGGGTCTTGTAAGGTGTTTAAATTTCAATTTTCTGTAATTGATGGTTTTGATCAAAATAAAATAAAATAAAATAAAAACACCTTCTCAAACCACGAATAATGATTTGGGACGAAAATTGGCAATTTTTTCTGCATACCCATAAAATGAGAACTTGGGCTTCGTTCACATTAATTATTGGGTATTTACAAACAAAGTGACGAACTAGACCTCAAAGTTATAATTGGGCTCGCATCAGAAGAAACTCTTTTTGAGGCAGGCCTGGCCTCAGTCAACTGGCCTATATTTCATGAGCTTAAGGTCCTCGCATGGATTTCTGGGTTATGCAATAAAAAATCCATGGCTCTGTTATATATGTATTATTAAAATTTAATGTTTCATCTAAGAAATTTTAAAATTAAAAAATACACATGACATAAAATTATTGACCTAGTCATATATAACTTAAATTTGAAAATCCTTAAGCAAAGAGTTTCTATAAAAATCAATCAAGAAAAATATTTGGGAGTACTAAAAGAAGATCACTAGAGGGAGTACTAATGATGTGTTAGTGGGTCTCGCTCACTTTCTATATCTTATTTTTATTTTTTTATTATTTTTTTTGTCATTCCTAATATATTAATATTATTAGTGATATATTTTTTAATAGTCTAAATCATTGTTGAAAAATCAAAGTAATCAACATGAGTAATGACCCATCACTTTTATGGCCTTGTTCCAAGAGTAGAAGTATAGTCAATATGGGCTAGCCTGATCCAGACTTGAATTGACAAATTATATACATTTGATTTCCTTTTTGGCGAAATAGATAAATACGACACTTATGATACTTACCCAAAAACCAAAGTCATTGGGTTGATCGACTAAACTCACCATAATTTTCAAACTTCGGGTATACACTTTCACACGGTAACTATGACACTTTTCTCATTTTATTCTATTCACATTTGCCGATGAATGTGCATGATATTTTTCCGTAATATCTTCCTATATTAAATTTTTTCTACTATTCAGATTTCAACTACTATTAGTATTAGTGTGTTTAGTTTTAATTTTTTGAATTAATTTTTTTTTAAGTTGAGTTATTTATTTTTAGTAAAATTTTAAGTATTTTTTTTATTTTTTTAGATGCACCTTATTTAAATATATTTAAAAAATAAAATATTTGTGAAAAAATATTTTAAAAAATTAATAAATACACAAAAATATAAAAAATATACTGAATTTTTATTTTATATATTTTTGGTATTTAGTGATTTTTTAAAAGATTTTTTCACAAAAATTATACTTTTTAAGTGTATTTATGTTAGGTATGTCTAAAAATTTAAAAAAATTGTTTAAAATATTTTAAAAAATCATTAAAAACAAAAAAAATATGAAAAATAAGAAAATATTCGTTTGGTTTGTATTTCTGAAAAATTTTTGGGAAATTTTTTCTACAAATAAGTTTTTAAAAATAATCAAACCAAATAAATTTTCCCAAAAAAATTTCTCAAAACTTGTAAACCAAACAAGTTTTCCAAACAAATCTCTCTTTCACACACATCAAATCAATCACTTTTTCCAAAACTCTCTCTCAAAATAATTTTCCAAAACATCTTTTGAAAAAAACCAAACCAAACAACTTTTCGTACTTTTTATCTCTAAAACACATCTCTCAAACACAAACCAAACATACGCAGAATTTTTCAAAACGTGTTTTTAAAAAACTAAAACCAAACAAAGCGATTATATTTTGTGATGAAAATCGCCATTATGAGGTGTGTCGACCCAGACTAGACCCATATTCAAGGATAAGAATCGACAAAAATAACGTAAATTATACTTTTATCCCTTAAAATAAGGACATTTCCCCATTTTGATCTTTAAAGATTGGGCGAATTACACTAAAAGTTCCTATAGTTTGAGGTTTGCGTCACTTTGATCACTGACTTTTTAATTTTGACACATTTGACCCTAAATTTTTTTAATATTGTTTCAAATAAGGACAATTGAAGATACCATTGCTCAATTTCAAGGGCAAGGTTGTCAATTTGATAAAATATAAAATAATTTGACAAAAATAAATGCCAAAAAAATATTTTTGAATTTTAAAAAATGATTTCTACCCACCAAAAAAAAAATTTATGTAAAATTAATAAATCTTTTAGATATTTATTTATTTTTTTACTAAATTAATTTATATTATGTGTTTGGATGATGATCATGTAATGGATGGTTGTTAGGCTTTTAATGTGTAATTGATAATAATATATGAAATGTTTTTAGTTTTGAATTTTCTGATTTAATGGATTGGTTTAATAATGAGATCAAAGTTGTCGCCATATTTGACTTTTGAAAAAATAAAAATTTATTTAATGAAAATAAAAATAACCATCCATTACATGATTATTATCTAAACACAAAATAAAAATTAATTTGGTAAAAATAAAAAAATATATAAATATATAAAAGATTTATTAATTTTACATAATTTTATCTTTAATGGGTAGAAATAATTTTTAAAAATTTAAAAATATTTTTTGACATTTATTTTTTTCAAATTAATTTATATTTTAACAAAATTAACAATTTTATCTTTAAAATTGAGTATCTTCAATTGTCTTTATTTGAAATATGATTTAAAATTCAAGATTAAATGTGTCACAATTAAAAAGTCAAATATTAAAATGACAAAAGACCCAAATTATAAGAATCGTCAATGTAATTCACCCTTCAAGATTTTTCCCCTCTTTAATCCTTTACCCCCAAAAAATTGTCTACCTAAGAAAGAAAAATAAAAATAAAAAAAGAAGAAGAAAAAGGATTGATTGACAAAATACGTACATTTGATTTCTTTTTAAGGAAATAGATAATACAAGACTTATGTTACTTATACCCAAAAACGAAAGTCATTGGGTTGATCGACTTAAACTCACCATAATTTTCAAACTTTGGCTAAATTACACTTTCACACAGCAACTATGACTCTTTTCTCATTTTATTCCATTCATATTTGTCGATGGTTGTGCATGATGTTTCTCCGTATATATTAAATTCTTTCTACCATTCATATTCCAACTATCATTATATTTTGTGACGAAAGTCGCCATTATGGGGTGTGTTGACCCAGACTCGACTCGGGCAAGAATCGACAAAAAATTAAAGTAAATTATACTTTTACCCCTTAAAATTTGGTCATTTCTCCACTTTGATATTTAACCCCCCAAAAATTGTCTACCTAAAAAAGAGAGAGAAAAAAAAAAGATTTTTCATAATTATAACTTACCACATCATCCAAAAAATTATATACTTACGATACCTTTACTATTTCTTGACCAGTGATAAGCAAGAGAAAGATGAGGATGACGTCAAGTCATCATGCCCCCTTATGCCTTGGGCAACAAATGTGCTACAATGGCCAGGACAAAGGGGTTGCGATTCTACGAGGGTGAGCTAACTCCAAAAACCCGTCCTCAGTTCAGAGTGTAGGCTGCAACTCGCTTGCATAAAGTCGGAATCGCTAGTAATCGCCGGTCAGCATTCACCTTCCTATTACCCCGATTCCAACCCTACAACTCGACTACCTCATCTCTCTCAATTATTAGATTTAGCAAAATGACCAAACACCCTAAATTTTTATAATTGCAAAACTGCCTCTACCTTATCAAATTCACAAAAATAACCTAGTTTACATTTTATACCGGAAATGTTCAATAGTAAAATTTGAAGTTACAAAATAATTGTATTTTTAGAATTTTAGGGTATTACACAACCCTATTTTCCCTCTATCTTCCCTCACCTCCCATTCCCTCTCTAGTGGCGCAAATCCACTAGTCCTAGACTTTGATTCACAATCTATTTACTCTTCCAATAGTGCATACCATTGTATTTTTTTAATTTTCATTCGATACAAAATTAGTTTTGAGATTGGATAGGTTTGGGGATGTGTTGAGGGACGGGAATGAGTTTGAGATTAGGTTGGGTTTTAACTTGGATTTAAGAACCAAGTGAGAAGACATAATTTTTTAGGGACTAAAGTGAGAAAAAATAATTTTTAGGGACTAAACTTAAATTTTATAATTATAAAGTTAGTAATTGAACTAAAATGGGAAATAACAAATAATTTAAAGATTAAAGTGGAATATTATTTTTTATAGACTAAAAGGAGAAATAATTCACATTTTAGACGGTGAAAATGTAATAATTTACCCTAATTTAAAATATAAATAAATAAAAATTGCCACCCTCACAAAATTTCAAATGCGGAGCATTAGCTTTGTTTTGTTTGGACCCATCCGTCCTTGTACTGTGGGCAAGAGTTGCCGCTTTCAAAGGTTTATCTATTTATAAATTTTATTTGAGAAAATTATTGATAAATTTCATTTAGAAGTGTTTTAATTTAAGAAATTTATGAAGAAATTTTTTAACCCATTTAGTCCCATGTATGTATAGTTTTATTTCATAAAGTTCTTTTTCTTGATTTACACTATTTTCTTGGACACTTATACCCTTATATTTAATTTTGATATCCTTATAAATATTTTTTGAACGGTTAGCAATTTTATGATGTAAACATTCATATTTTAAAATTCACATCGGTAGGAATGTAAAATTGGCCCGTGGGCGGCCCGAAATCCGCCCGCGAGCTGGGGTCGGCCCGGCCCGTTGACAATGTGAATATTTACATTGATATGTTAACATTCACATTAATAGAAATGTAAAATTGGCCCGCGTCCCGTGGCCCCGCGAAACCCGCCCGCGGCCCATGGGCGGCCTGGGGCGGGCCCGGTCCGGCCCGTTGACAATATGAATATTCACATTCACATTCACATTGATAAGAGTATAAAATTGACCCGCGGCCCATGGGCGGCCAAAAGCCCGCCCGTGGCTTGCGGCAGGCCCGACCCATTGACAATGTGAATATTCACATTGACATGTTAACATTCACATTGATAGGAGTATAAAATTAGCCTGCGCCCCGTGGCTGCCCGAAACCCGCCTACGACCCGTGGGCGGCTCGGGGCGGGCCCAGCCCTGCCTGTTAACAATGTGAATATTCACATTGACATGTTAACATTGACATTGATAAGAGTATAAAATTGGCCAGTGGCCCAGGGCGGGCCCAACCTGGCCTGTTGACAATGTAAATATTCACATTGACATGTTAACATTCACATTAATAAGAGTGTAAAATTGGCTCGAAACCTCTGGGCGGCCCAACGCGGGCTTGGCCCGACCCGTGACATTGTGAATATTCACATTGACATGTTAACATTAACATTGATAGGAGTGTAAAATTTGCTCGCTGCCTGAAACTTGCCTGCGGCCTAGGGTAGGCCAGGCCCAGCCCGTTGACAATGTGAATATTCACATTGACAAGTTAACATGCACATTGATAGGAATGTAGAATTGGCCAGCGGCCCGTGGGTTGCCCGAAGCCTGCCCACGGCCCGGGGTTTGGGTCCGGGCCCGAGCAGGTGGATTTAGTCTCGGGTCGGGCCGATGGGCCTGGGCCTAGCCTCAGGCTTGGGTCGGGCTTGGGCGGGCCTAGGCATTTTTTTTTAATTCTTTTTAATTTTTTGTACCAAAATTTTATTATTTTTCACAAAAAAAGACACTAGGCCTCAGCCCAGCCCGGGCCTCGGACCGAGCCTTGAATGGGCCTTAACCGGGCCGATGGGCCGGGTCGGGCTGGGCTTCAAAGTGATGGCCCAGGCCCTTGCCTAGGGTCTCGGACTAGGCTCGAGCCCGGGCCCAAACGAGCCTTTCTCGGGCCGCGGGTGGGCCTCAGGTGGCCTACGTTCTTTTTGACTATTCCATTAAGTTCTATTTGAGGTAAGAAGACCAAAACACCATTTTCATTTACTTATATTCTTATGTTTCAATAAGTCCTATAGGAGACATAATTACCAAAATACCCATAATGTGAATGTTCATATCGTCAATGTGAATGTTCATATCATCAATGCATAGAGGCCCGGGCCGGCCCATATCGAGCCTCGTGGGTGTCCGAAAAAATCCGGGCCGGCCCGGCCTGGCCCACGAGCCAAAAAATTAGGCCCAGGCCTTAGCCCTGGCACAAGGGTATTCGGGCTTTGGACGGGCTGATGGATCGAACCTCGGGTCGGGCCGGTGGGCCTGGGCCTAGCCTCGAGCTTAGGTCGGGCTTGGGTAGGTCTGGCCATTTTTTTTTAATTCTTTTTAATTTTTTCTACCAAAATTTTATTATTTTCCACAAAAAAAGACATTGCGCCTCGGGCGGGCTGGGCCTCAGACCGAGCCTGGAATGGGTCTTAAGCGGGCTGATGGGCCGAGCCGGGCTTCAAAGTGATGGCCTAGGCCCTAGCTTAGGGTCTCGGACATGTTCGGGCCCGGACTCAAACGAGCCTATCCCCGGTCGTGGGCGGGCTTCGGGCAGCCCACGGGTCACTGGCCAATTCTATATTCCTATCAATGTGCATGTTAACATGTCAATGTGAATATTCACATTGTCAACGGGTCGGGCCGGCCCTACCCCAGGCCGCCGGCAAACTTCGGGCAGCGGACAAATTTTACACTCCTATCAATGTTAATGTTAACATGTCAATGTGAATATTCACATTGTCACAGGTCGGGCCAAGCCCGCCTCGGGCTGCGGTCGGGCTTCGAGCCGCCTACGGGCTGCGGGCCAATTTTATACTCTTATCAATGTGAATGTTAACATGTCAATGCAAATATTCACATTGTCAACAGGCCAGGTCGAGCCCGCCCTGGGCCGCTGGCCAATTTTATACTCTTATCAATGTGAATGTTAACATGTCAATGCGAATATTCACATTGTCAACAGGTCGGGCCGGGCCCGCCTCGGGCCGCCCACAGGCCGTGTGCGGGTTTTGAACAGCCACGAGACGCGGGCTAATTTTACACTCCTATCAATGTGAATGTTAACATGTCAATGTGAATATTCACATTGTTAACGGGCCGGGCCCGCCCCGCGTAGTGGGCGGGCTTTTGGCCGCCCATGGGCCGCGGGTCAATTTTATACTCTTATCAATGTGAATGTTAACATGTCAATGTGAATATGCACATTGTCACGGGTCGGGCCAAGTCTGCCTCGGGCTGCGGTCGGGCTTCGAGTCGCTCACGGGCTGCGGGCCAATTTTACACTGTTATCAATGTGAATGTTAACATGTCAATGTGAATATTCATATTGTCAACGGGCCGGGCCGGGCCGGGCCTGGCCTGGGCCGCTGGCCAATTTTATACTCTTATCAATGTGAATGTTAATATGTCAATGTGAATATTCACATTGTCAGCAGGCCGGGCCGGGCCCGCCCCGGACCGCTCACGGGCCGTGGGCGAGTTTCGGGTAGCCACGAGACGCGGGCTAATTTTACATTCCTATCAATGTGAATGTTAACATGTCAATGTGAATATTCACATTATCAACGGGTCGGGCCCGCTCCGGGCCGCGGGCGGGCTTTTGGCCGTCCGTGGGCCGCGGATCAATTTTATACTCTTATCAATGTGAATGTTAACATGTCAATGTGAATATTCACATTGTCAACGGGCCGGACTGGGCCTGCCTCGGGCCGTGGGCGGGTTTCGCGCCGCCACAGGACGCGGGCCAATTTTACATTCCTATTAATGTGAATGCTAACATGTCAATGTGAATATTCACATTGTCAACGGGTCGAGCCCGCCCGGCCCGACTCGAATTTTTTTTGACACCCACGAGGATCGACATGGGCTGGGCCCCTACATATTGACGATATGAACATTCACATTGACGGTGTGAACATTCACATTAGGGGTATTTTGGTAATTATGTCACCCATAGGACTTATTTTATTTTTAATATGAAAAATATGATAAGTGTAACATTATATTTTATTTTTATTATTTTTCTTTCTCCTGTATTTTCAGAAAGTGTAAATTAGATTGGGGCACTCATATTTTGCATGTGTCATAGTGGATTGTAAGTATTATTATTATTATTATTTTTAAATATAATGAATCTCTTATGTAGTTTTTATTTTATTTTAGTATGTAAAAAAAAATCCCTAACAGATCAATTTTAATGAGAATGGATGGAGTTCGGATTTCAATGAAAATCTCAAATTCACATGTAAAGTTTGCATATTATAAGATTAATATGTACTCATGTTATATGATTTAAATAGTTGATCTCATATGATAAGTTGAGAAGAACAAGACATGTAAAAAATGAAATTGATTAGAAATAAGTAATCACTTGATCAAATTATATATATATATATATATATATATTATAATAGATGGATGGTCTATTCTTAAAAATATATAGGTCGTATAAATTATAATGTTCTAATAATATAATAATCCATATTGGATCAACTTGATTTTTTACATAGATAATTTTCTTAATTAGTTGTATAAAATGAACGGTTTAAATCACTGAAATGAATCCAAGTTAGTCTGATAAAAATTAATTTCACCGTAAAATTGAGATTTTTAACTTTAACAAATTTAAACTTAACATATGACATGTCTTGTTACCTAAACACAAGTGTGCCAACAATTATCAGCTTGAGGTAGAGCAAGAAGATATTTTTTTTGAAATACATTGCTTGTAGTTTACGAATTAGGAATAATCCTCTACCATTTTAGGAAGGTTTCTTTTAAGAAAGGCCATTAAAATAAAAAGTAATTATTGGATATTCTTGAAATATCAGTTGGAAGAAAATATCATTAAAAAATAAATTAATTAATGATAAATTTTAGAAGAATTTATTAGGAAATTCTTTTTCAAGTATTTGCATTTCAATTAGTTGATAACATATTCTTATATTTTATTTGAACATTTGATCCATCAAATCATAATTATTATATTTAAGGTATTTTATAGACAATTTTTATCCTTACAAATATTATTTAAATGTTTAGCAATTTAGTGATATGAATATTCATATTTTACAGTGTAAATATTCACATTGACAGTATAAACGTTCATATCACGAAATATTCACATTGTCAATGTGAATATTAGTTTTAAGGATATTTTGATAATTATATCACCCATAAAACTTATTAAAATGTAAAAAAATAATTTAGATTAAATAAAATATAAGTTGGTGAAGCGAGATTTATCAATAATATCCTAATTTTTTTTATAAACCTGTAAATTATTTTGTAAAAATATTTCCGAATTATGATTTTTCAACTATGTGGACAACCCCACCCACATTTTTCATTGAACAAATTAAGAGGTACAGCAATCAGGTACGGCGCATAGTCATGCAGCTTTCAAATTCTGTACCGACCTCTCAAAATAAGATCGATTTTTCGCTTTCAGACACGTCCTTAAGACCTCAACTAAAAGATAATTGCATGTTAGTGCACGCAGCTGTATGATTTCCAAAAGTCCAAAACATGTCACATGGATCTACAATACCAAGTATCACTACATCTTATTAAAGATTTAACAAAAATGCTCTAAGTCTTAAATTTTTTATCAAATAAATAACTAAATATCTTATATAGATATGAAATTCACAAATTATCCAACACTCATGTGAGATATTTGGTCATTTATTTGGTAGAAAATTTGATAGCCCAAACATTACTTAAGATTTAAAGTAATTTTTGAATGTTTCTTTTTGTTTTTTGTTTTTTCGCTGCATGAACAAATTTTTCTGACAAATTAATATGTCACTCATAATGTATGTTTTTATTGAACAACGACAAATGAAAATTTATTGATATAGGTAATAAGTACAATATGATAATTGTACAATAGTGTGGGGACATAATTTTTGAATGACAACACGTAGTCGATGTGGCACCAAAGTACCAGCCGAGGTGCCACGTGTCCTAGTCATGACGCCGAGATAATCTCGATTAGGCCGAGGTTATATGTGAAGATACCGAAATCCAATGTAAGCGGATAAGGGACAAGAGTCCTAGAATAAGAGAGGACTTTAGTTTGGGTATAAGACTCTTAGAGATTTTATTCCAATCTAACTGGGAGTCTAGGATTAGCATTTAGCCAGAGTCCATTGAAGCTAGACTTCTATTGGGATCAGGTCAGTGTTGGCTATAAAACAGAGTCACCCTCGTGGGTCTAAGGTACACTTTTTGTATTCTGAATAGTAAGTTAAGCACTTTTGCTATCTTTGAGAGATAACTGACTTGATCGTCGGAGTGCCCCCGGGTGGACGAACCACCACCGAAATCTTATCTTTCTGTGATAGGTCGTTCGGGCTTAATTTATTTTGCCAGTGTTCTTCAGCTGAGTACCTGTTTGGTAGTGTGGTGTGAAATTGACACACACAATTTGGCGCCGTCTGTGGGAAAGAAAAGAGAATAGATGACCAACGACGGACAGAAAGAGAAGGTTGGGGACGACATCCTTACTAGAAGTAGCAAACTTATTGACCTTGACGTCAAGGAAGATAATTGCAACGAGGAAACTTGGGATTAGAATCCCGGAGAGAAAGACGTCGGCCAGGAGGGCGACGTACCAAGGAAATCAGACCGAAGCGAGTATTACAACGAGGACAACCTCCAGGTATGGAAAGATAGATGCTTGCGAAGGGATGACGAGATGAAGGGAATGACAAACAAATTGGCAGACCTGCAAACGGTCGTCAATTTTATGATGCAGAACAACGTCATGCAACCACCGTTCCCATTACAAGATACACCAATTCCAGCGGCCAAGAAAGATGCCCGAAAAGAGGGACAGAAAGCAGTTCCTGCAGTCCCACAGCACGACAGGACCAAGGGACATTCTCACCAGCCTTCACAGGAGGACGGGCATGGAGAATCAACGAGAAGAGAATCCCAAAAGACACGTCGAACCAAAAAAGCTTGCACCAAAGAACATTGGGATGTTCAAGGGAAGGAACTCTGTTTCGACACGACCAATGAAGGGAGGTCCAAAAGGACTCATAATGACACTGGAACTAGCGCACCAAAAAGGCTGAAATCCGAAGATAGCCAAGCTCTTGGACGAACCAAGGAGGATCTGAGGGATTACCTCTAGAGGAAGCGACAAGATGTCGAGGTGACTTCTCCGGTCAAACCGAGAACACTGTTTTCGGTAGAATTGGATAAATTCGAAGCCCCGAAAAGGTTCAATATGCCGGGATTCAAGATATACGACGGCAAGTCGGACCCCAACTTTCACGTCGGCTTGTACCTGAACTCGATAGCACTATACACCGGGAACAAGCCGTTGCTTTACAAGGTGTTCCCCTCGTCCTTCGGGGAAATTGCATCAGACTGGTTTCACAAGTTACTGAAAGGAACTGTAAAAACCTGAGAAGGCCTGGCCGAGATGTTCGTGGCCAGGTCTGTGACAAACAAATTATAGCCATTAAGGGTGGACTTCCTGATGGCTCTGAGAATCAGTGAGGATGAAAGCCTTAGGGCCTATACCAAAAGGTACTATAAGGTGTTCAACCAAATACTAAGGTGTAACCAAGAGGTGGTGGTCGTGTCTTTTAAGAACGGCTTGAACGATGATTGTCTACTTCGAAAATTATGAGCAAAGACACTGCTAAAAAGTATAGGAACTCATAGCCAGAATTGAGAAGTATGCGAGGGCTGAGGAAGACACTGCCAGGGACAAAGGCGTCGAAACAAGAGAAGAGAAACGGCTCGCCGAAGCGAGGCCGAGGTAACACTGGGTACAACAAACAAAAGACAGGATTAAGGGCTACACAGGCAGTCACAACCGTATTCCGAATCCCGGTTTACAAAGTCTTGGAGAAAATATGAAATCAGCCCTATTATAGAGCACCAGTAAGGGTTCCGGGCGAATTTATGGGAAGAAGACTTGGCAAGCACTGTGCTTACCACAATGAAGATGGGCATCTAACTCAGGGGTGCAGAGCCCTGAAGGCACATCTGGAAGACCTGGTAAGACAAGGTCATTTAAGGGACCTTGTAGACGAGGCCAGGACGAGGGAACAACAAGCAAGACTGTTTCAAGCATCGGCAGCACCACCTCCTCCAGTACCACAACTGCAAGCAGGCGGATCTCGAGTGATCAATGTGATTCATTCGAAGGTCAATGAGAACGAAATACGTAGGGAGACTTAGAAGGTAAAACACTTGCAGCATGTGTACTAAGTCCGACAGAAAAGACCTAGGGCAGACGAGTGCCAGGGACCAGTGGTGTCCTTTACTGAAGACGACTTAGAGATGGTATAGCATCCACACAACGATACCTTGGTAATATCCCTCCAGATTAGAGAATGCCAAGTGGAGCACATCTTAATTGACCAGGGCAGCTCTTGTGACATCATGTATGTCAGGTGTTACAAGGAGCTTGGCCTTCACTAAGATGATCTGGAGCAGTCCAATGGCCCAATGGTAGGGTTCAATGGAACACCAATATGGCCTTTGGGAGCGGCAAGTTTAGAGGTACAGGCTGGCACCAAGAAGATAAAAATAGAGTTTACCATAATTGACACCCCATCCCCTTACAATGCTATCCTGGAAAGGTCATGGCTGCACGCAACGGGGGCTGTTCCCTCAACATTGCACCAGTTGTTTCGATTCCCAACAGAACAGGGAATTGAGGAAGTCAGATGGGATCAAGTGCAGGCAAAGAATTGCTCCATGGCAGTAATGAAATCCACCTGCAACATACGAGAAGCAGAAACAACAGAGATTGAAGATAAGGACATAGAGGTCCTTGAGGATGTCAGCAAGGAACCAGCCGAGAAAAGTGAGGAAGCCCTGAAGAAGATTCTAGTCCAGTAAGGGGATGATGAGCGCTTCTTCCTTCTCGGCTTAGGCTTGGCCGAGGAGGAAGAAAAGGAATTAGAGGCATTCTTGAGAGCAAACCTTGAGGTGTTTGCCTGGACACCGTACGAAATGCCTGTCATTGACCTCGAGGTCACTTGCCATAAACTGAATGTGTGGCTAAACCTGTCATCTAGTGAGCAAGAAGGCCGACGCTGATGCATGTTGAGGTAGTAGAAGAGGAAGTGGATAAACTTCTTGAGGCCAGAGCCATTTGAGAGGTAAATTACCTGACATGGTATCAAACACAATGGTTGTGAAGAAAAAGAATGGGAAGTTGAGGGTTTGCGTGGACTTCACCAGCCTAAACAAGGCTTGTCCCAAAGACTGTTTCTCACTACCCAAAATTGACCAATTGGTGGATGCAACTTCAGGGCATGGAAGGATGAGCTTTCTGGATGCCTACATGGGGTACCATCAGATAGCTATGTACCTCCTAGATGAGGAAAATACTGCATTTATTACCCCAAAAGGGTTGTATTGCTATAGAGTGATGCCTTTTGGGTTGAAAAATATAGGAGCAACTTACCAGAGACTGGTGGCCAAGATGTTCAGGCATCTAATAGGAAAAATAGTGGAGGTATACATTGATGACATGGTCGTGAAGACCAAGGAACCTGAGGATTATCTGGAAGACTTAAAGGCAGTATTTGACATTCTTAGAATATATTGGCTTCGACTTAATGCATCGAAGTGTGCATTTGGAGTTGGGTCTGGTAAGTTCTTAGGATAGTTGGTTACCAGAAGGGGCATTGAGGCTAACCCGGATCAGATCAAGGCCATCTTAGAATTAAAGAGCCCAACATTAGCAAAGCAAGTGCAGATGTTGATTGGAGGGGCTGCAGCCTTGAATAGATTCATAAGTAGAAGCTCTGACAAATGTAAACCTTTCTTCAGCTTAGTGAAGAAAGCCACAGACTTCTTATGGAAAGAAGAGTGCAAAGTCGCCTTGGCCGACTTGAAGAAGTATTTGACCACAGCTCCAGTTCTCTCAAATCCAGTACCTGGAGAGGAGCTGTTTTTATACTTGGCAGTTTCAGAGCATGCAGTGAGTGCAGTAGTAATCAGAGAAGAAAATGGAGAGCAAAGGGCAGTTTACTACGTGAGTAAAACCCTAGCTGATGCTGAGACCAGATACCTACCCTTGGAGAAGCTAACACTGGCTTTAGTAATGGCTTCCAAGAAGCTGAAGCATTACTTTCAAGTCCACAAAATTGTGGTGTTAACTAAGCATCCCTTGAAGTCTCTGTTGCAGCAGGGAGATCTGACAGGTGTAGATGTGCCCGAATGTCCCGAGAAAATCCTGTTTTGTTCATTGGGCTCACTACAGTTCGGACTCGATGTCACGGTTCTGAATCTAATCTCGCAAAGTGCAATGCAAGATCGATAAATCACCAAAAAGTTCAAATCCGACAAATCGTTTTGAAAAACTAATTTTTAGAAAAAGTGCCAAACATGGATTGCTTTGCCAGATACAGAGTCGTCACCTAAATATTTTATTTTGGGAGAATTTAGGAAACCCTGACTCGTGCCTAAGGCCACGTGTCTGTCATTACCAAAGTTGCCTCTTCTTGAGAACTTGGGTACGATTGGGGAAGGTCATTTCATGAGCACCCCTGCTCGCCCGATCAAAGATCGGCCATTACTAAGCATGATATCGAGTTTTGAAAACATTATATGCTCTTATTCTGGTTATTAGACTAGAATTACTATGTGATGCACACAACATACAAGTATAGACTGGATCGTTTGAGTTGGAACAAAACATTTCATGTTTGTTTATTTGAAAGATGGTTTGATGGTGCTACTCGCAAGTAGGCTAAGACGTGGATTTGCCACCCTCAAGTGGGCTTAAGAAGCATGATTTTGCCACTCTCAAGTGGGCTTAAAACTCTCAATTGGTGAATTGTTCCAATTCAAATAACCCAACCTTCACCCACAGGCATTCAGGCAGTTATATCACATAAACAAATAGCCTCATGGTAAGCATGCTATCATGGCAGTCACTCACACACATGCCAGGATGCTAAAGCATAAACACTCACCGAGTATTCCAAGCCAAAACAAAAACTAGTTAGTAATCAATGCATGATCCTAGTTCATGTTAAAATGACTAATGCAACACATGCAAGATGCAACTAAGATAGACTCGGCTATTCTAAGATGACATATGAGATGCGACAATCGATACATGTATTCAACTTGGAATTGAAATACAATGCAATTAGCATGATGCGCCGAGCCCGGTGCATGCAATACAGATGAATGAATGCAAACATGTGAACATATAGATGCTAATTGAAACGTGCCCTAAAACTAACCATCATAAGCTAGTAAATAAAAGGGGGAAAAACGTGGGGTTGGAAGGCATGCATCACACACACACACACACTTATTACAATATTGCCCTCCTCAGAGGGTCCGAATAAATAATACAGACCGAATAATTAATCAACTATCCTAGCTAATTAAATATTGAAAAATCCTTAATTAATTAACAAATTAATTACAAAACAATCTAAGTATGAAATTAAAGAGGTCGCCGCAGCTCCGCCTCGAAATGATTGGATGATGCATGCTCGATTCGCCTCGCTTGGAAACCCGTTGCCATGCCAACTGTTGCCTCTGTTTGCACTGTTTCATGCCTCTGAAAGCTGCACAAGTCCCAAAGTTGCTTCTGAGCCACTCCCTGAGCACTGTGGGAGGTCATCGGCCAAGAGACAAGACTACCGGCCATGGAAGGATGGTCATTGACCAAAGATGGGGCCATCGGCTGGATATTGGTAGTCGGTCGGCACTGAAATTGGCCGACCAGCCGTTTCTTCCTGCAGAACACTGGTTTTGCTGGAACAGAGGACAGACAATGCATGGCATGGAATTTACAAGCCAAATGTATGCACGACCACCTCCCTATCATTGCACAAGCTTAAGGGAGTGTAGTCCTCGACCCTCGGGCCACCAATCACGTATCTCGATGCATGATGGCCAAGGAGTCGAATTGCATGACTTGATATGGAATGAATGCACATATGAACACATAAATGACTAAACTCCATCATGTGTTAGTCAAGAGGGTCGGCGACCGGGAATTGAGGTACGTTTCGTCACTTTGAATACAAAATGTTCCTCATTTTCCATGTTTGGACTAACTCCTATTCCAAACACAATGCAACAAGTATGGCATGCACAATGCGACTCTAGCATGCAAGCTAAATGTAATGATCCCAAAATGCATATAAGAAATCATCTTTATTTCCCTATGAAATGATGTGGTTTAATTTAATTATATCTATTAGAATTGAAGCATTATCAGTTGAGTTGCACACTTAAAATGGGAATTACTGACCTTTATGGGTTCAAAAATCAAAATTGAGTACTTGGATATGTTAATGGGAATTTTTGGAATTATTTGGGAAAATTAATTTGAAATCTAATTTGTCTGATTCGTTAATGGACGTTTGGGTGATTAACCTTATACTGCAAATTAAAGGCCTTAAAGACTTTAGATACCGGAACAGGGGACATATTTATGATCAGCATAATTTTTAGAGTTATCTGGGAAGTTTAATTGAAATGTGATTTTGTGCGATTCGTAAGGGCGTGTTTGGCCCTTCCTATTTGTGGGAAGCTTTTATAAATTCATATATGCCTTATGAGTTGTTGAACTCATCTATTTTGAACCAAACAAAAAATAAAAATACCTAGAGAAAGGGGAAGGAGAACCGTGAGAGAGAGAGGGGGAGAGAGAGAAGAGGCAAAGCTTCTCCCTAAGGAATTCAACATCCATGGAAGCTTGAAGATGGTTGAAGAAGATAGAAGAGAGAGGAAAGATCAACCAAAAGCTTGGGAAAAACTGAAGAGACTAAGGGATGAACAAAGGTTTGGGTAAGGTATGTGGCTCTAATTACTAACCTTGTATAGAATCCATCTACTACTTGAAATCATGGATTGATATAGAAGATGTGAGCTTTGAACCCATGAACCTTGATTTTCTAAGAATTCCTTGATTGAAGAAGTAAAATCATTAAATTTGTATATTGTGAGATTATGGTGTTTGATGAAGAATAATAATGTGAAATTGGTCATGTATTAAAGGGTTTTGGGCTTTGATTTACATGTAATTAAGGTTTGATTTTTGAAAATGAGAAGTCCCACAATTTCAGCCATTTTCGGACTGCTGCTGTCCAGGGCCGCACGTGCGGCACTGTTCACCCGCACGTGCGGAGACAGCTCTGTCCAGCCAATTTTGAATAGGTATATCTTTTGCATCCGGACTCCGTTTTGAGTGATTCTTGAGCCTAAAATCAAGCCCCGGAAGTCTAGTTTCCAATGGCACTAGTCTCACTCCCAAATTCTAAATACAGAAAAAGTTATACCCAAATTAGTGACGACTATTCACGTTATGTCAATTAGTTATGTACCATTTCTTTACCTAAACCATTTCCTATCGATTTCTCCTGTTTTCTAAGACATGGATTACAACATATTAAAGAATAATGAGCTTGGTACCACCATGACTAATTGATTGAACGATCAAAGAGAATAAGTAAAGGATCGAGTATAACCTCATATTATGTGTTGTGCACTGTAATTGTAGGTCGAGACGAGGACATTGTACCATTACCACCGGGAACCGATCACTGTGAGTAGTAGTACTTTGATGTACCTTTAACCATTTATCGTTATTGATGTTAAATCTTCGTCGTAAGAATTATGTTGACATAAATGTTATGAATGCTATGTGAGAAACACTGTGATATTATGGAAACTTCAAAAGAGTTTATGAAGTTATGTATGTTATGTGAGAAACATTATGGAATTATGAAAACATCAAAGGAACTTGTGAATGTGTGAACCCCTCAGGCCAAGGGCCGAACTGTGAAATTGTGAAACCAATAAAGTCATCTATAATCTAACGAAAATGTACTTACTTTTCGTTACTAATTATCAGGAATGTCCTGTTAACTTTACGTTAATTACGTCAACTCATGGGAATGATGTAACAATTACCATTAGGACTATGTTAGTTACAAGGCAAGGCAACTATGTTAACATATAAGAATGATTAAACAAAGGTGTATGCTATTAATAAGAGAGCATGTAAAGTAAGTCATTTACCCAAAAGAATTTATGTTCATTCTTGAAGAATGGATTCTGAGTAAATATAAGAGTAGCTACATGTATCCAGATGAATTGAAGTTAATTTGTTATGTTGCTTATGAATTGGAAGTGATCAAGAATCTACGATATAAGTGCAAAGTTTAGCATCATTATGTGACCCTCATGAGAATGTGAATTAGTCTCTCATTGTTAAGCGTACGATAATGACACGATACAACAAGAAATACTCTAGTTATGATATGTTCCGTTTGAATTAATGAATGATGTTCAAGTATGTTTCAGGCATGTTTC
Organism: Camellia sinensis; assembly: GCF_055761805.1. Taxonomy (NCBI): domain Eukaryota; kingdom Viridiplantae; phylum Streptophyta; class Magnoliopsida; order Ericales; family Theaceae; genus Camellia; species Camellia sinensis. The sequence goes on from NC_138961.1 coordinate 219,140,843, forward strand.
CAGTATGTTACAAGTTCAAGTATGTTCAGGTATGTTTCAAGTATATGTTACAAGTTTAAGTCTGTCACAAGTTTACGTATGTTACCAGTTTATGTATGTACATGTTCAAGTATGCTACAAGTTCACAATGTTGGGGGATTCCTTTATGGAACGAACAAAAAAATACTTATTATTGATTTGCTAGCACTATTACAGTGCCAAGTATAAGCAAGTATGAATTCTGATTTCTATTTATGATTCAAGCATAATTCATATGTATGAATTTATTTCCGGGGTATGACATTACATGTATGGTTTGGTCTGTAAAACCTAATGATTATTGGTATGGAACAAAGTGCTACTTGGAACTAAGTGCTACATTGTGAGCCACCGCTAGAGTCTATGTGAGACACCTCTTGAGTCCATACATATGTGAAAGTTATGAGGCTTATAGCCATCCGTATAAGTTGTTATGAAATGAAACAAAGTGCTACACGGAACTAAGTGCTACATTGTGAGTTACCTCTAGAGTTCGTGTGAGACACCTCTTGAGTTCATATATGCATGTCCAAAGGCTTCATGCCAACTTTTCAAGGGCCTTAGTGCCATATGTTACAAGGGCTTTATGCCATATGTTTCAAGGGCCTTAGTGCCATATGTTACAAGGGCTTTATGCCACATGCTTCAAGGGCCTTAGTGCCACAAGTTTCAAGGGCTTATAGCCACCATGTTTCAAGGGCCTTGTGCCACCATGTTTCAAGGGCTTATAGCCACCATGTTTATGTTGCAAGATTGAACTTAAGGCCGTTAGGTACGTAGCACAGAATCAGACTAACTATGTGAACTCTACATCTTTATATGCATTGCTATGTGTTATGTTTCAATTTAAGTATCGTTTTATTTATGTATTACTATTCACTGAGCTTGGCTCACTCTGTCTAATGTATGTTTCTGTAGGTAACCAACCAAGTGGTCAGTCCTAGTCATGACACCCGTTTTCTTTTGTCAACCTTTGTGGGTTCAGGCATTGCACGAAGCCATTTGTTTTTGTAAAGTCTATTGAAATGTTGGCTTAATTTTGATTACCCATTTAAAGTTAAAGAGGTAGAACTTCAATGATTTTTTATATAAGCCCAATGATGGGGCTGGGTCTGTACATATGGTTGTTTATCACCGATGCTACAACATATGGTTTGGAGCTTTATCTATTTTCCATGATGAATGTGATGTATAAGAGGTCCTAGCATGTAGATGTAGCTCAATGGAATTTATATGTATAGTTATTTTCCTACTTTATGCTTCCGATGAGGCCCCATATGTTATTTACTACAGGTTAAGTGTTCGTTTTCAAACGGGTCATGCCCAAACTTTTAGGGGCGGGTTTGGGGCGTGACACTAAATGCACTGCAACTTGGTCATGCAAACATGCAAGGGGTGAAACATGCAAACATGCACCTAGCATACACAATGTCAATATGGAATGCAACATGAACAACCTAGCAAGGCTAATGGCATATACAATGCACAATGCTAATGTACACATACTTAATGCGAGACAATCATAAGCATGCAACAACATGACAAAATGAGACTAGCATACACAATGCGAATGTCAAATAGCATACCCAATGCGATGAACTACATGGCATGTGCAATGTTATGAACTACAATGGCATACTTGATGCAAAATAGACTTAAACCAAAATGAGTGGGCCTCAACCACACTCAAATCAGTGGCCAATCATGACGAAAATGAGGCAACAACACACGCACAAACATGCAAGGTGCAATGGCTCCGAGTCTAGGGCACAAAGCATAACTCTACAAGAGCATTGGAAGGATGAAATATGGCATAGAATAACACAAGTTTCAACTCTAAAATGGCATACAAGATGGTCTCGAATCATGCAAACAACTCACACAATGCATGTTGGATGGCTCAAATACCGAAACTAGTGAAGCACATTACACTAGAGGTATGCAAAGCAATGCACAAATGACCAAACCAGCCCCAAACAGTCCCTATGCAGGCCCAATACAGTGGCAAAATGGACTACGATGATGTCTTGAAGTGCGCAAAAATGAAGCTCATGCAATGGCTCATAAATGGGGCATACAAGCACAACTCTCAAATGCGCTTAAAGAGTGATAAACATGGGAAGATGATGAATGAATAAGCTCTGAAATATCATACACAATGATACTAAAACATGCAAACACTTCAATATAAGCATACAATAGGCTTCAAAACTCAAAGCTAGGCATGGCTATTACATTACAAGCATACATGGAAAGAATCATTCGACCATGGGACCCCAAAACAGAGCTAATGCAGCCCAAATCATAAATAAACTCAGTTTAGAACATGGCCAAAATATGCTAGAATCAAGGGCCAAGACAACATGCAATGTGAGCTAGTGAGCATGGTTTACACTACAAGTATGTGAAGCATTCAAGAGGCCACTAAACTAGCAAAAGAAAGAGGTATGACATGCCAAATAATGCCCAAAAACCCACTAAAAAGTAATCAACACATGCAAGAATGACATGCTCCTTTGATAAGCTACGAATAGGATTATTCTACATATGCAAGAGGCACACCCAAGATGACAAAACCAACTCTGGGCAGAGCCTAGGCAGGCCCTAAAAGTCACCAAAAAGGGCCTGAAACAAGGCTTGGAGGTGTGAAAATATAGGCTCATTTGAAAGGCCAAATATGCTAGTAAACAAGACAACAAGAGAGAAGGTCACCCCTCTCTGATTTTGGCCCTCAAAACCACATTCTCACCACTAAAAATCCATTGGATTTAAGTGGTAGGAAGGCCAAGAAAAGACTAGCTCAAAGGCCTTATGGCATGGCACAAAACAAGGCCAAAACAAGCATGCAAGAGGGTAGATGACCCTCAACAACAAAATGGTCTTAAACAAACATGAAAAGGACCTTAAAACAAGACTTTTTTTAGTTGACAACAAAGCTTAAATATGTATGCAAATGAGGCTAAGAGAAGGATCAAAATAATGCTAAAAAGAGGGAAAAGAGGTTACCCTTGTAGCTCAGCAAAACCAGTAGCTTCTCCAACCCAAAACCAACTCTTCAACCTCTGAAAATACCCTCCAAGGACCTTAGATAAATGGTGGAGGTGTGTGGCTACGAGGTGTGGTGTAATAGGCCAAGAACAAGACCCTTTTGAACCCAAAATATAGAGATATAAAGAGAGACATATCTTGGAGCCTTAGACAATTTTTTTCAACCTCTCTAAAGGAGAGGGAGGCCCTCTCTTATAGAGAAACAAGAGGGTTCAAGCTTCTTGGAGAAGCTAGAGCAAAAGGTTCAAGCTTCTTGGAGAAGCTAGATCAAAGGTTCAAGAGGTTCAAACTTCCTCAAGAAGTTAAAACAAGGGCTCAAAAGGTTCAAGCTTCCTCAAGAAGCTAAAACAAAGGTTCAAAAGGTTCAAGCTTCCTCAAGAAGGTAAAACAAAGGTTCAAAAGGTTCAAGCTTCCTCAAGAAGCTAAAACGAAGGTGCAAATCCTCCATACACATGTATGGAGGAGGTTAATTGTGGATGCCAGCTGCACCAGCTGGCATAAAATATCTGCATAAAGCAGATGAACAGGGTTTGACCACCAAAAATGGCCGATCGACCAACACAAGTGCCGGCCGACCAAATATAGTGTTGACTGGCCAACACTCTTGGCCGGTGGCAATAAAAAGGGGCCGATGGCCTCATGCCATGGCCGGTGGGTTCAGGGGATGGCAAACAAGCCACCCTCTTCCCTTAGAAGCAAAAACACAAGTGTTTGGTCCATGACCAAGCACAAAACAGATAAGTTGAGAGATCTTGAGACAAGACGCATAGTCGAGACCTTCGAGAACTCAAAACGAATACAAACATGGATGATCATTGAGTGTTCAAACGATGACGTCCAAGTCTTGAGGACGGTCAAAAATGGAGTGTCTACAACAGGCAGAATAGCCAGATGGGCAGTGGTGTTGGGCCAATATAACTTGGAATTCAGACCCAGAACAGCAATCAAAGGCCAAGTTTTGGCCAATTTCGTGGCTGAGTTCACACCAGGCGCCATCATACATCGAGTTCCGTTGAGCCGAGGTATACGATGTCCAAGTGAACAAGCAGAAACCCAGCTGGAGATAGCAGAACAAAGGAAGGAAGAGAAACTCAGGCCATGCAGTATTTACATTGACGACTTCTTCCGGCTGTTTGTTAATGGGAGTTCAAACCGACAAGAAACGGGGGCAGAAGTAGTGCTAGTATCGCCAGATGGGCAAACACTGGAACAATCCATTCGTTTGGAGTTTAAAGCCTCAAACAATGAAGCAGGGTATGAAGCACTGATCGCAGGATTAAAGTTGGCAGCAACAATGGAAGCTGACGAGATAATAGTCTTCTGTGACTCCCAACTTATCGTCAACCAGGCAACAGGCGAATATGCAACCCGAGATAAAAAGATGTCGGCCTATGTAAAGGAGGTGGGCAGACTAGTAGCCTTATTCCAGAATTGCCGACTACAATAGGTTAGCCGGGATGACAACAGCCATGCTGATGCTCTGGTTAACCTGGCTAGTGCAATAAAACCTGGAGAGGCAAGGACGATATTGGTTGATTACTTGACAGTTCCAAGCATAGAACCATTGAACACAAAGCATGAAGCAATGTGTGTAGAGATGGGACCAAGTTGGATGGATCCGATAATAGTATTCCTTAGAGATAGGAAACTGCCAGATGATCACAAAGAGGCACACAAGATCAGGCTGAAGTCGGCAAGGTTCAGTCTAACAGCAGAGGGACACCTCTACAGAAGATCTTTTACTGGACCCCTTTTGAGGTGTGTGCATCTTATACAAGTTGAAGACTTTCTGTATGAAATACATGAAGGAGTATGTGGAAGCCACGCTGGGGGCATGTCATTTGCTCATAGGGCCATTACTCAGGGGTACTGGTGGCCCTACATGCAGAAAAATGCTGAAGCTTATGTCAAGAAGTGTGAGAAGTGCCATAGGTTTACACCTTTGATACATTAACCAGTAGGGGACTTGAACCCAGTGTTCAACCCTTAACCATTTGCCCAATGGGGCATAGATCTTGTTGGACAACTACCTCAAGCAACTGGATAAAGGAAGTTCCTGCCAGTGGCAATAGATTACTTCACCAAATGGGTAGAAGCTAAACCCCTTGCAAAAATTCAGGACGTTGATGTGAAGAACTTCATATGGAAGAACATCATCACCAGGTTTGGGATCCCAAGGGCAATAATAGCAGACAATGGTATGCAATTTGACAGTAAGCTAATCAAGAACTTTTGTGCAAAGTACAAAATCAAGAATTATTACTCTACTCCAAGCTTTCCTCAAAGTAATGGTCAAACAGAAGCCTCTAATAAGGTTATATTGGATGGGATCAAGAAGAGGCTGGAAGCAACAAAGGGAAAGTGGGTGGAAGAGTTGCCCAATGTACTCTGGGCATGTCGGACTACGCTGAGAAGATCAATTGGGGAGTCCCCATTTGCTATGGCCTATGGCACAGAAATAGTTATTCCACTGGAGGTCGGCATCCCAGGGATCAGAACCTAGGTAGTGGAAAACGGGACCAATAAGCCATTCTTGGCCCGAGATCTGGATCTGTTAGAAGAAAGAAAGGAGAAAGCAACAATTCAGCTGGGGGCATACTAGTAGTAGCTTGCTAAGGCTGATAATAAGAAGGTCAATCCAAGAGAGTTCCAAGTTGGGGACCTCGTCTTGAGAAAGATCGTCGGCAACAAGAAGGATCCACAGATAGTGCAAGCTTGGCCCAAATTGGGAGGGACCTTATAGAATCATCTTAGTCTTGGGCAATGGTGCATATCGACTTGAAGACAGTGAAGGCAAAGAGTTGCCAAGACCCTGGAATACTTGCAATCTGAAGTTTTTCTATCATTAGATTTTTTGTTATTAGCCGAAGTAATAATAAAGTCTTAGCTTGATTTTTAAACTTATGTAGTATGACTGACTAGTCACTTGGTGGTGTTTCTGATTGAAACATGACGAATAACTTAGACTTATCATATGGCAGAGTTGAATTATACTTGCATATAATAGAATTGAACTAAATTGGCGATGTTTCTGATTGAAACATGACGAATAACTTAGACTTATTATATAGCAGAGTTGAATTATACTTGCATATAATAGAGTTGAACTAAGTTGGCGATGTTTCTGATTGAAACATGACGAATAACTTAGACTTATTGTATGGCAGATTTGAATTATACTTGCATATAATAGAGTTGAACTAAGTTGGCGATGTTTCTGATTGAAACATGACGAATAACTTAGACTTATTATATGACAGAGTTTTTCTACTTGCATATAATAGAGTTGAACTAAGTTGAATTAACCTGGACTTGCCATATCGGCAGAGTCAAACACAGATTGAAACTAAGTATATAGATTAAACAGAGAGACCAAGGTTGGTAACCTCGTCCAGTCTTTGTTTGAATCTCACCTCGGCGATGAGGTCAAAGCGACATGCTTAATAAGACCCCAAGTGGAACTTAAGTTCACAATAGGGGGCAGAGGGCTAGAAGAATGATACTTGGGAGTTGGAATTTACAAGCTAAAGACTAGTTTAACACTTGTTGAAATTTTAAGAAAAATTTACAAGTTGAAGTTAAGCCGATGTCATGCTAAAGGAAGGTTGGTTTAACACTTGTTGAAATTTTAAGAAAAATTTACAAGTTGAAGTTAAGCCAAGATTATGTTGAAAGAAGTATCTACGTACTTGCCGAGATTACCATATTGCCAAGACTTGGAAGATATTTGAAGATAGAAGTCTTGCTAAGTAAAAGTAAAGTGGCAGGTTTTATATAGCACTTGTGAAAATATTTTTTACAATGTTTTCAAGTGTTAAGCCAAGGCCGAGATAAACAAGATTGAAAGTTTTGTCCGAGGTATGTTAATTTGAGAAGACTATACAAAGAAAGGCATAAACTGAAAACATGCAAAATATTCTAAGTATGAAAGCAGTAAAGCATACAAACATACAATCACATTGAAAGAAGAAATTAGAGAATGCATTCAGATGAGAAAAGAATGCACTTCGGCCTGATATTGAAGAATAATTGTTCAGATTACTAAAAGGCACATCGGCCAAATAAAGAGCTAGACATTGTTCAAAAAGAAAAAAGTACTAAGTACAGGGGAAAAGCTTCAAGATTAGACTATTCGACATAATCAGCTGGATCGGTTTGGGGTTTGGAAGACATCTGAGAACTCTTCTCGGCAGCTTTCTCAGTCGCAAGCTTGGCATCAACCTCTTGGAGAGTCTAGTCGATGCTCTTCTTGGCGATAGGCGCGTCAGATGTTGTTTTCTCAGGAGTGGTATCTTTTAAGACCTCGTCCTCGTCCTCCTGAGTCAAGTCCAAGACTTACTCATTCAAAGTTGGGGACTTGGCCCTAGCATCCACAGCCTTCTCGGACTTTTCGGCCTCAGCTTCGTCCTCGGATTGGCTTGGAGTGGGTGGAAATGGTAGAACAAGGTTGCTAGCATTCTTGAGAGGAGAGTCCTCGGGGACAGCAAACTCCTTCAGAGCAGCCATCTAACCAAGGGTGAAACCCTTGTTGCATGCCTGCTTCACTTGTTTCTTGTAGTCTTCTTTGACGTCGGGTGTCCCCTCGCCATATGCCTTCTCATCCGCTGTTTTGATCTCGGCATCCTTTGTGGCCATGGCAGCAATGAGCTCGGCTTGGGCTTTGGCGGTCTTTACTTCGGCCTCAAGGACCTTAGCAATGGCCTCAGCAGCTCTTGCCCTCTCATTGGCCTCGTCTTGGGCTTGTTTTGCTGCTTTGGCTTAATCCATCAGAGTCTTCATCTTGGCCTCGGCTCTGTTGACTGTCTTTAGCAAACTAGCAACCTCCTTAGTCTTGTTGACCAACTCTTTCTTGATGTCAAAAGTCCGTATTGCGAAGGAGTCGGCATCCTGGATCGCCTAGAAGAAATAGGAGGAAAAACAAGAGTTAGTAAAAAACTCTAAGTATGAAAAAACAGAGAATGAAAAGTACCAAGTATTAGGGGCTTACTTGTACGGAGTGCTGCAACATCAGAGCGAAGTTTTCATATTTGCTGACCTCGGCATTGCGTTCGAGGTCTTTTGGAAGGAGCAAGGTCAGTCATGCTGGATCACCTAGTAGAGAGGGCAACGTCGACTTCAAGGTCAGTCACGCTATCGCTAACTCTGACTGGCTTGTCCTCAATAGTGATTGAAGGGGCCCAGGGGGCATCAGATTTCATAGACCCCGAGGTTGTCGCAAACTCTGACGTCGACTTCTTTGCTCGGGTCGATTCAGAGGGAGCAGCCTCGGCGGGCCTCTTTTCGGTAGTGGAGGCACTTTTTTTGGCCTCGACTATTTTGGAGATTGGCAAGGTGTCCTCAGAGTCAATATGAGTTACCGTTGCCTTAGGTTGGGCTTTTTTCAGTCTTTTCGGCTTGGGCTTTGCCTATGGCTGAGACTGGGATGGTGAAGGTTGTACGGTGATAGTGTTGGGGATGTCGGCTAGAAGGTCGTCTGCTACAGCCTTATTAAGACCTATCTCGACGACAGCTACAGTTCGATGTCGGCGTTTGTGTTGAGAAGGCGGGATTAGTTGTGAAGCCAAGGTTGATGGCTGTTCTGCTGGATCAGAGGTTGATCCCTGATCTGGCCGAGGTGATGAAGTTGTAGCAGGAGTTGTTGCTGAAAGAGGAGACTTGCTTTTTCTCGGGACATCGAGTAGAACAGATTTGTATGTCGGGATATAGTTGAGCTGCAAAGGGGCTTTCATTGATCAACTGGCAGACCCAACAGCTTCTTAAAATCCTTGCTGGGATAGAAGCTTTTGCGAAAGTCCTTTGGAGGTTAAGGAAGAAGTGCAAAATAAAACATACAGACGTTAGAATATATAAAAATATCAAAGTAAGAAAGATTTGAAAGCAAGTAAAGGCAACACTTGGCTCTTACCATCCCCCTCTCTGAACAATGTACGGCTTAGAGGGTAGAGGTGGAGGTCATCATCTGGAAGGAACTCCCAGTTGCCTGAGACGATGAAGTAATCGTCCCCGGCACCCTCGTTGGAATCAGGGAGGTCGGCGATGAGTTTGTATGCCGTCGACCTCGGCTTAAGGTAGTAAATGTTGCATTTTTCTGACTTAAGGCCACACATGGTGTAGCAGTATTGGATGTCGGCTAGAGTTACCCTAGCATTTTCTCAGCTAGCTAAGGCGATAATACCGTTGATGACTCTGTAAGAGTTAATGGCTAATTGCATTGGGTTGAGTTTATGATAGTGAAGGACTTCTCGGAAGAGAATATCTAGAGGGAGCCTAAGTCCACACTGTACGAAGGCTACGACTGGAAAAGGCATAGAGTCGTCCTTGGGCATGATGGAGTCCTCCTCCCCAGCCAACTTGAGGTGAACATCGGCAAGGATGGCGAACTCTTGCCTGAAATATTCTAGCTTAATTGGGGTGTCTACCTTCTACCTACACATACCCATGACGTCGGCTTAAGGGGAAAGTGTTGGATTGCAAAAAGAAGTGGTTTGTTAGGGTTTAAAGGACCTCGGCAAAACCTAAACGAATGCTGGGGCAAAGGTTCTTGAGGATCTAAAGGGAATTTGTTTCAATTTTTTCTAAAGTTTGTAAGTTCTAGAACAAGTCCCAAACCTAAGGCTACGAAAACAAGGATTGAAGACAAGAATCTGGAGAACACAACAGAAAACAAAGACAAGAATATGATTCAGACTCAAGAAGACAAACAAGAAATCAAAGAACACTGAATAAGTTTGTGCAAGTGTGCAAGGCCAAGAACAGTGGCAAAGTTGAGCGAGTGTGTGTGCAAATTGTACATAAGGGTCAAAAATCAAGAACAAGACAAGCACAAAAAATTGCAAGACAGGACATGCTCAAAACATGCGAATGATAAAGTTTCAAACACAGTCAGAAACATGAGCATATGAATGTGTTCACCATGGCAATAGACAAAAACAGCGGAGTTTGAGACTGAAAAGGGGGGAAACAGTGACTTACCACAGAAAATGACGTCGATATGACATTCGCCGGAGTATTACGGTGGAAATAGGTAGAGTAGAGCAGAGAGAGCTTCGCCGGAGGAGGTGAACGAAGTAGTTGCAGAGCTTGAGAGCTTGAAACAATGGAGGATTTGGGAGTAGAGAAAGAGAACTTGCACGAAAACGGTGGTGAAGAAGTGAAAAGATGGAGAGAGAGAGAGAGATGATTTTGATCAAACACGCAGAATGGCGGCAAAATGGCAATTGGTGTGACTAGGACGACGTGCTTGTCAGACGGCGCACGCAAATGTGATGCGACTTAATGGCGCGTGTTAGGACCTCGGCTAGGGGGACGATCTCGGCTGAGAAACTTGAACAAACTTGGTTATTGGTTCTGAAACGTTGATGAAAACAGACTAAGTCTTGGTTGTATTGAGCCGACGAATGATGACCTCGGTAATGAAGGACAAAGCGAGCTTAGCTGATGTGCTAAATGGAAGAAACAATATAGGTTCTATCACCTCAGGATGCTGAGGTAATAGAACCTAGGGGCAGTTGTGGGGACATAATTTTTGAATGACAACACGTGGTTGAGGTGGCACCGAAGTACCAGCCGAGGTGCCACGTGTCCTGGTCATGACGCCGAGATAATCTCGATTAGGCCGCGATTATATGCGAAGATACCAATCCGGGATAAGCGGATAAGGGACAAGAGTCCTAGAATGAAAGATGACTTCGGTTTGGGTAAAGATAAGACTCTTAGAGAGTTTATCCTAATCTAACTAGGAGTCCAGGATTAGCATTGAGCCGGAGTCCATTGAAGCTAGGCTTTTATTGGGATCAGGTCAGTGTTGACTATAAAAGATGGGCACCCTCGTGGATCTAAGGTACGCTTTTTGTATTCTGAATAGTGAGTTGAGCACTTTTGCTATCTTTGAGAGATAACTGACTTGATCGTCGGAGTGCCCTCGGGTGGACAAACCACCGTCGGAATCTTATTTTTCTGTGACAGGTCGTTCGGGCTTAATCTATTCTGCTGGTGTTCTCCAACTGAGTACCTGTTTGGCAGTGCGATCGGAAATTGACACACACAAATAGAATTTAACTTTTCATGTTCTTTTACTAGATTTTATTTCAAAAATTAAAATCTATTTACATGTCATATCAAATAGAAATAAAAATTTATTTGCAAGATTTTTCTTTTTTCTTTTTGCTCTTGAGTGATTGGAAATTTGTCTCACTAATCTTTGGTTATGCAATTCTCTTATTTTATATATATATATATATATATATATATATATATATCAGATAATTACTAGACTTAAGCCTTAAAGGCAACTTCAAGGAAAAGTGAAAAATAAAAATTTTAATTATTGAACAATGAAACTTATAACAGGTCCATCATTTGAGGCTAAAATTTACGACTTTTCATGTCACTCACTATTAAGTAGAGCTAAATAAACTTTATATATGTCACTATTAAACTTTAACCTAGACCCCCTTTCTCCCAAATGGGTTTTGGCCATGGCCACACATAATGAACAATAGAATCAATTGGGTGAAAGTGTTCTAAAAATTCACAGCTTCTTGTTAAAGTGTGATGGACAAAGTTAGTCCATTGATCAAGTGTCCTTACATCTCAATGTTTAATTCTTCTTACTTATGTGTCAATGATATCTACTATTCGTATTTGTTTAGAGTTTTGCTTGTTTATATTGAGTGTGTTATCCAATTCAATATAATTTGCCTAATATTTATGTTTTTTCATCACTTAATTGGGATTTTAAATAAAGAAAAGAAAAAATATATATATGTGAAGGGCAATGGACCCCATATGCTCCATCTTCTCACACCTGAGTCCTAACAGAAGATTTCCTCGTATGAATAATGAATAAAGTATATATGATGTGTAAAGCTTCAATCATTAAAATTATAAAGGTTAAAAAAAGCACTCATATAGGAAGGCATGCCCATGTGAAATATGTCCTAATTTAAGCTCCCACAAAGCTCTTTGGCATCTTCTACCACCACCCAACACACGTACAAACTTACTTTTTTGTTACGTTTTATAAGTTGACAAAACAAGCATTTTGTTACAAGAAAATAGATACACTACATCAAAACATCTAGGTCTATATCTCTGTCATTTCCTATTTGACATACAAGAGTGGTTGTGATTTTTATTTCCACTTAGCTATCTCATTTTAAAATCCTTGTCCTTTGAATATTCGTCCTAAATAGTGGTGAAACCAAAATTTTTATTAGAGATGTAAGAAAAATCATTGGACTTAAGCTATAGTTATTTGATATCAACTAAAATTTTGATTTTTGATTAATTTTTCAGAAGGTATGATTTGTTTTGGTTTTGAGAAATTTTACTGATCGAACCAATTGACGTATTATATTTTAATATTTTGATTCTTTGAGCATTTGAAAATAATAAGTGATTAATGTTATATATTTTGGAATACTTATAAGGATATAGTGACATTTATAGAGTATCTCTCACAATTTTTCTTCATTTATTCATGATGTGAAATTTTACGAGTTCCTATAAAAACTCCCAAATCCTTATGTGAATCCCATATTTACAAGTAAAATCAAGAAATCTGAATATATGTATGCACAAAAAAAAAAAAAAAAAAAAGAAGAAGAAGAAGAAGAAGAGGGGGAGGGGGGGAGGGGGGGGGGGAATCATGTAGGTAAATGTACTTTACATAGAAAAATAAATACTTAAATGGTTTTAGATATTAGTGGTAATCCGTGCTATGTATAAGATTTTATAAATTAAAAAAAAAAGTAATTTAATATTTTGTCTTATAGTATTGATGTAGGCCGAAAGGTACCACATTGAGACCGTTTAAAGTACATTTATAGTCTATGAATTTTGTCTATTTGGCAAAGATGATGTGTATTGTGCACTTGTACAGATTTGACAGGCAACATGCAAATTCAGGCAAAATTGGCACAAAAACAGATTTTCCGCACAAGAAGTGAAAATGCTCGGCCTGCTACCTCACTGCACGTGCAGTCCACCATTGCTCGAGCAGAAATTGTGGGCGCTCGAGTGGCCCACCTAGGGACACGTGTGCAGAATTTCAAATTTGTTCTACTAAGAAAAAAAAGAAGAAAAAAAAGGCTGCTCTAGGATTCCGAAATTCCAAAAGAGAGAAGGGGCTAGGGTTTGCAAATGAGGGTTCTCAAGCTTCAAGAACATCTTCCAGGGGGGTTTCTTGTTCTTCTACCTCTTCCCATTCCTCCATGATTGGCTACACTTCTATTTCTAGGGTTTTGATGAAATCTTAGCTAAGTAAATAGAGTTTTCTTTTTGCTTTTTGATTATGTAATGATTTGAACAAGTTGTATGATGTTCAAGAAGTGTTTATTATATTTTTCATTATTTCTTCAAGTATTATTCTTTCTGTGATTGTTGAACGCTTTCCATGCAAGGGTTTTCTATTCTTTCATATTCAATGTATGAGACGAGCCATACTACTAGGGACGAGTCCTTTTGCCACCCTAGTTTAAGGCGAACGACTCATGCTACTTGAGATGGTTCGTGCCTATACATTGAACGTGATAATTTTCTTGCTTAATGCTTCGAACTTGTAGTTGCGAGGTGTTATTTGTTCGAACCGTAACATAATTGATTTTCAAATTGACATCTTATTTATGTAACTAGTGGTGAATTTATTACCCTAGGTTTTTTTTCTAAAATCAATAATTCCAATTTTACTTTAAATTGCTAATTTAATCTCTTAGTATTTTAATTATTATTAGTTTATGAACACTTATCTCTTTGATCAAAATTAATTTAGGAATTTAACAACTAAATTAGTTTAATTAAACAATTGTCCTTGTGGATCAATACTTGGACTTACTATTATTCTAAGGAACTTGGTACATTTTAGTCTTTATTTTTTGGTGTGTAAAATGACCCATCAAGTATACATGAAATTTATAAGTTAACTTTTATATTTATAACTTTTTAAATTATTAGTTTAAAAAAATTAAAAAATATATATATAAATCTATTTAGTGCAAATTTGATAATTTGTATTAAAATAAATTTAAACCTGATTAAATGAGATTAAATGAGTTATGGCATACCTCTTTTTGTTATGAAAATATACAAATTTAAAAGTTATAATTAAGACAAATATACAATTTTATTATTATATGTGAAGTGAAGTGATATTTAACAATAATTAATATGATGTTTCTATTATTAATCCAATAATTTAAGTTACATTTCTTTTGATTTCAATTTCATAACTAAAAATACAATATGAATATAATACACATAGGGATTTCTAATCTTTAAGAATGAAGGTTTCAAAATATTTTCAAACTTTCATCATTTTCTTTTAATTTTTTTTTATCTAATTTGATTTTAAATTTGAATAAATTTTTTGATTTGATTTGATATGAATTACTTTAATTGTTTCATTAAATTTTTATCAATTTTTAAGAGTTGAAGATTCTCTTAATTAGAATTATAGTGAAATAACATCTTGAAATAGTCAAGTTTGAGTATGTGATTGGTTGAAATGTATAATTTAATTAATTTTCACTACAACATTTTCTTAGTTTAGTGACATTTGAAAGTGCCACAAAACTATTAGTTTAATGACATGTTTAAGTCTTGTGGCATTTTGAACAAGTGCCATTTATACCCGTGCCACGGTAGATACTTGCAAGCGCCACTACACCATCATTGCTAAAAACTTTCAATGACATTTTGATGTCATAGTAGATATTATTTGTGACATAATTAAGCGCCATTAAAAAAAGAGTTAGTGGCACTTCAGTGACACTTGTAAGTGCCATTACACCTCGGGGCTAAAACTTTCAGTGACACTTTAATGTCATGGTAGGCACTATTTGTGGCGCTATCAAGTGCCATTAAAGAAGACTTGCAATTTAAAAAATGTCATGATATGGATTTTAATGACGCTTGTTATGTCACAATTGGTATTTATAACACCTTCGTAAATGCCACTAAATCCAATTCATTTGTGCCATTAAATGAATATAAGTGCCATTGGAATTTATGTTAGTGACACTTTGTAAAGCTACTATCACTACTACAAAATGTCACTTATATGTTCTTTTCATTGATACTTTCAAAAGCTAAAACTATGCATGAGTAAATGCCTATAAAAATTGAATTGATTTTTATAAATAATTGAATATTAATTGTCACTTCCTATATTAATTTGACATCCATTCATCCTGTAATATTTTTATAATAATAAACAAATATTACCACCATAGGATTATCACATCAAAAATTAAAAAAAAATTTAAACCACAATCAATTATTTATTATTGAAATATAAATTTATTTATATTGCAATAAAAATCCCTTTCTAAAATTATAAAATATTCTACCACACTAACGAAGTTAAAGCAAAAACAATTTAAAAGAAAATTATTCCAACCATAAGTTCTAAAAAGCTATAGTGATATCCATATTTCAGAGAGACAAATAATCAAAAATAAAATCAGTTCCCAAATTCTCAACCTCACTTGTATAAATATTCTCGGCTAGCATCCATAACTTGCAAAATCTGCATTCAAAAGATAAACATATAAAGGTAATTGAAACTATATTAAGTTAATATACATTTGTTAATGAAATTAGTATTTACGAAAGAAATATACCACAAATGGAGCAGGTCAAGCAACATGAATTCCAATTGCTTGTCCAACTGTTTTGACAAGTCCATATGATTTGATCAAGCTCTTATTAGGTTTGGCTGCACTTGAACATATACCTCCCAATAGTTAGGTCCTAGTTCTTCTCCTTCTACTTCTTTAGATACGTCTGTGATTTTAAGTACTCCGATTGCAACTGTTTCTGTTGGCCTAATGATACTTTTTAGAACAACTATATCTCCCACCTGTAAATCAAGATTTAACTACTTAAGTAATTATATATTTAAAATTAAGAAATAATATTTAAAAAAAAAACTAGTACAAAGTGCCAACGTAAAGATGATCACAACTGAAAGTGATATGCATTTCTCTAGTAGATAAGCAAGCCAAATGCTTTAATCACTTAATTGGTTCACTACATTACAATAAATTATATAAAAGTAACAACCGTAAGTCTTTAGACCATATCAAACAATAGCTTAAAAAATCAATAACAACCAAAGGCATCAATCAATAACAATCAAAACAATGCCCATTATCAATATCAGGATCCCCTAACCTCAACGATGTAAATCAAATGTAATTGTGAAAAATGACAATCAATTAATTACTTTCAAGCAATATTTTGAGAGAATTAGAAAGAGCACATGTGGTAATAAATGATGGAGAGATGTCTTGTTGAAGCTTTAGAAGAAAAAAAAAATAAAAAAATTTAAAAAAGCACAAGCTTGGTCATGTCATGATTTTGACTATGTAGCACATTTTGTCTAGATTTAAACAATGGAATTTAGGTCCGCAATATTCATTCCTTGGTTAATTGTAAGATAAGTGTTGCATGCTATTCTAAAATAAAGCTGCAAGTAATGTGATATAAATGATTAGCTCTTAGTGGGTACCTGAGTGAGAGAGGTATCTTGTATCGATGATAAGGACCATGCTTGATGTTGAGCTGCCATGTCAACAGGACTAGAAGTTGTTGTGGCCTAACCAAATTTGAACTAATTAATTTTCCAAACACACACACATAGATATATGTATGTATATATAAGTGTAGGCAAACATTAATAACGTATAAATTCTATTAAAAAAATTACCTGATTAGATGTGTTTGTTAAGTTATTCGGAGCATGCTGAACATGGGAAACTTTGGACCTTGGCTCCGAATTATCAGCTTCCATAGCATCCATTGTTGTGTCTTGGTTTGCTTTATGACCAGATGTATCTCTCCATAAATTAGACAGGGAAGCACCTAATCCATACATGCGAACTCGTCCATGTTTTTCTTTACCCATTACTTGTTCAAATGTATCATTTAGGCCCTCATTTGATAAATTTGCATTTAAAGTTATCCTTTCATTCATTTCATCCTATAAGGTTGCAATAAATATAACTTAATATATACATTTCAATCACTCAACACTATAATGTGGGAATTTTAACTAATCTACAAGGTCAAATGGACATATAATTATTTGGTACATACTGTCATTGCTTTTGTTGCCTCAAGGGTTCCAGTCTCCTTTGTATAACATACTTTAAACATGTGAGCACGTGTTAGAGAGTGTTCCAACTTATTCTTTTACAAAATAGCATATTCCAAAATATAAATTATATCATTCTGTCACATCATGCATACATTATCAAATTAAATATACAACATGAAAAGATAAATTAACCTGTTCCTTTCGAACACTTGGAAAACTTTTTGTTCTAGTTGTATGATTATACTTTCGTTCTACACGACTGACTTTGTTTTTATCACTTTGTGCCTAAAATTACAAATGCATAAATTAATGGTGCCCAAACTATAGCAAGTAAAAGAACATATAATGATTAGATCGAGTATACCTTTACTTCTTCGATGGCCCAATACTTAGTAAGGTGTTCCCACTGATCAGCATATACTCTACTATCTTTATAATGCTTTTGTTGGTCAAAACTCAAGTGATTTTTATAATAATTTTTCTTTATATTTGCCTTCCAGTCTTTTAACTTCTTACCAGAGCACTTCATAACCCAATTCCTAACATGACTTGGAAGATCAAACTTTGACTGAAAAGAGAGAGAAAAAGAGCAAGAGAGAGAGAGAGAGAGAGAAGAATAAACTAATAGAAAATTAATCTTTCCACATAAAAAATTTATAAATATTTTTTTATAAAGAGTCTTGTTTTAGTCATATTACTCATGTTTACTATTTTTCACATGTGATCTTCACACCTGTACAAGTGCCCATATGTGATCTTTGTAATGTTCTAAGACTTTATGCCAATTCTTGTAAGTGAGTGGTGCATTTTTCCCATGACGCACAATAGTTCCAATGAACGATGATAACTTTGTTGCCAATTTGTCATCAGGTTGTCCAAGTTTGTTCCAATTGACTGTTAGGCGCTCATCATCATGAGTACTCCAAATATTACGCATTTGAGTGGGATCTTTAGTTTTCTTTTGTCCACTAGCACCATCTAGTTATAATAAATAAATAAATAATAATACTAATAATAAATTATATAAGAAGAAATAATATGACATTTTTATAAGGTTTGAACTTGTCTACCTGCATTATCATTGGGCTGACTAGAGTTTGGCTGAATCTCAGATGGAGTTGACTCATTAAACTCACCAACATTGCCTGAGCGAAACTGAAGATATGGGTCTATAGGATTTTTGCTTTATAGATGAATCCTAGTATGATTCAAGTAAAATAAACAAATCAAATTGTAAACTTAGAATGATCTAAATAAATTATTTGCAAATGAACAAAATACTATAAGAAAATTAACAAAGAAAAATTGTGTATTCACCTTTATTGCGTTGCTATCTTTATAGTGACTAAATATAACATATAGTGAATAAATATTTTGTAGCCACATATGAAAATCACAAAGTTAAATTAAAAATTCATTATTCATTCTTCAAACAATCAGTTAAATTAACAAAAACAATGATAAAGAAAGAGAGCAAAATGAAACTATAGAATTGTTTTCAAATATAAATAACTAGCAATGTTCAACAAGTTTAATAGTCACATAAGATCTAATTCTTCCTCATCTCCGTCATCATGAACATCGTTGTCTCTCAATACCTGAGAAAGTGGTGCATCTACAATTGCACCAGACATGGCTGTCCTAACTAAATCAAAATTATTGTCCCCATTACCACTTTGTGTATTGTGTACAACACTCTGCAAGTATGCCTCCACATTGTCCACAGAAGACCCCGCATTCATAGCATAAAAATCTCTCAGATTTATCTTGA
The DNA here is from genome assembly GCF_055761805.1 of Camellia sinensis. Lineage (NCBI taxonomy): Eukaryota > Viridiplantae > Streptophyta > Magnoliopsida > Ericales > Theaceae > Camellia > Camellia sinensis. The sequence continues at coordinate 219,159,778 of NC_138961.1, forward strand.
TAGCAACTTGCCAATCTGTGTTTGAGGTCTTCTACATACATTACCTATTCTGCTTGAGAAGCCAACACAAAAGGCTTAACGTCTTTCATTAATCGTGCAAAGTTGACTAGTGTGCAATCTTTATCTTGTCTTTTCCCTAATTGTGACATCCATTCACATTTAAATAACACAAACCTCTTTCCAAACAAATAATCTAACTCAATTATATCTGTTAACACACCATAAAATGTAACATCTCCAAAGACATGATTTCCATCTCTACCACTTGCAAAGCTTCGTGTTTTTGCCGTGACAATAATCCCACCATTTTGAGTTTTTCTCTTTCGCTCGATCTCCTTAGTATGGAACCTAAAACCATTTATCAAGTATCGCTTATATTTTGTGAAAATTCTATTTGGACCATCAGCCAAACATCTAAGCTCTTCAGTTATTTGACTATCCCTTGCATTATGCAATTCCTAAACTTGTTTTCAGATAATTGACAACATAACTTCTATAAGTGTGGAATGAAATTGAAGTTAATATCAAGTCAAATTTTAAGTAACTTCAAAACACTGCTTACATGTTTATCAAAGCATGTTGGAAATGTTTCACTATGAATGCGATCAATGGCCATTTCACGAAGATGTGGATTTTGTATGGCAACAAGTCTATGGTGTTGTCTGTATGCCATATAAAAGACTTGTGAGTGCATGGAAAAATATGTAAAATAATAATAATAATAAAATTGATTTGTATGTGGAGTGTCTTACTCAATAAATTTGTTGATTGTCTCACAATTAAATAGCACATATCGATGAGCCTTTTCTTTTGTGCCATCATCCATTGTGTCTATCATGCCCTTACCTAATGGTCGGCCAGGCATTGAGAAAATAGATAATCCTTCTGTACCATTACCCCTCTCTTCATAATTTCGAGACATCTGGTTGAACCGTGTCTCAACACCTTTCTTATACCTCGAGCAAAATGTCAAGCATTCATTTGCAAGGTATCTTTTTGCCATACTACCCTCTAGTCGACTTCTATTTCACACATGTGACTTTAATCTACTCAAGTACCTATGTTTTGGTAAGTTCAAAAAACAAAATTTTGAATGATGTTCAATGATAATAGAAGTACAATATCATAATGATGGTAAAAAAATATGTAATTCAATATAAATTTTACCTCTCAATAGAATACATCCAATGAAAATGCACAGGTCCTACTAATCTAGCCTCAGATGCGAAGTGAACCACCAAATGCACCATAATATCAAAAAAGTTAGGGGGAAATATTTTTTCAAATTTACAAAGTGTTATTGGAATTTGCCTTTCAAGACGCATAAAGTCTTGTGCCAAACCAACTTTAGAACATAACTCTTGAAAGAAATTACTCAACTCAATCAAAGGTGAAGTCACATGTGAACTCAACATTCCTCGAATTGCTAACGAGAGTAATTGTTGCATTAAAATATGGCAATCATGACTTTTTAAGTCCAAAGATTTTACGTTGCTTTAAGTCGATGCATCGTGAAATATTCGCTGCATAACCATCAGGAACTTTAACAGTATTTAAAAATTAAAAAAAAGCATCTTTTTCTTGTTTGTTTAATGAGAAACAAGAAGGAGGCATGATGGTTTTATTTGTTGCATTTTCTTTTGGATAGAGTTCAGGCCTTATATCTTGAAGTTTCAAGTCAAGACGTGCATTTAGATTATCCTTTGTCTTTCCCTCAAAGTTTAGTAGTGTTCCAAGCACACTCTCGCATACATTTTTCTCAATGTGCATCACATCAAGATTGTGACGCACTAGATTATCCTTCCAATATGGTAATTCAAAGAATATGCTTCTTTTCTTCCAAAAGTCATCCAAGCTGGAGAATCAGCAGGATATCTCATACAACCATCATTAGTGCGACCTTCTGTGTGCCACTTCATAGATGATGTTGTTTTAGATGACATGAATAACCTTTGTAGCCTTGGTATCAAAGGAAAATAATGTAGAACCTTAGAAGGTGTTTTATAGCTGCCTTTTTTAGAGGATGCGTCGTTGCCTGAATCATTTTGGTCTGTTACATACCTAGATGCATGGTAAACATAACATTCAGAATTGGTTTTGTGCTCATTCCTATACAACATGTAATCATTGGGACATGCATGAATCTTCTCATAACTAAGTCCTAACTCCATAACTATCTGCTCAACTTCATAAACGGTATTAGGCAGTGTTACACCCTCTGGAAATGCCTCATTCAATAACTTTAAAATAACATACTGAACGAATTATTACTCCATCCGCCTAAATTCTTGATATGAAATAACTGATGGATGAATGAGAGCTTTGTGTAAAATTCCTACATTGTGGATAAAGCTCCTTTTGTCCATTATGTATCAACTTGTAGAACTTCTATGCTTGTGGATTTGGTTTATCTCCCAAATCTTCATGGTTATCTCCATCGACTCTGTCATCGTTATTTGAGATTCCAAATGCCTCGGGTACTAATCCATGTGTATCAATATTTAATTGTGGCCCATTCTGCACGTGCGTATCAAGACCTGTTATAGCAACAGATGATGCTTCACCATGTAAAACTCATTTAGTGTAACCCTTTGTGAAGCCATCACATACTAAGTGATCATGTTAGGTTTTATTCTTAGCAATCCCGTTTGACAAAACTCCTTTCAGTTGTACTTGTATTCGCACTTTTATTTCAGTGAGGCTATGAGTTTTTAGATGCAAATCCAACCCGAATTGTGCCTTGCAGAGAAGTTTGTGGTGTTAATTCTTTCATGTTTGCCACTTCGTTGACTATGTCGAGGATCGAGCTGCCCGGTCAGCTCGCGGGGGTCGAGGGGTAGCTCTCTCGAAGCAAAATGCAAAAATGCATTTGAAGTTACTTGTTCGCTCGAGCGGCCGTTTGTGTGCTGGAGTGGAGAATGCTTGGTTTCAGAAGTTTGATCTGTCTGCAAAAGTACTGGAAGTTGGGATTTTACGCTCGAGTGAACTTTCTTGCGCTCAAGCGAACTTTCTTGCGCTCAAGTGAGGTTCGCTTGAGCAGCCATTCCTGCACTCAAGCAGAGATCGCATATCAGTTTTCTATAAATATATGGTTTCATCCGTTTTTAGGGTTACAATTTCCAGATCTTCTTCTTGGGTATTAGGGTTTATATCTAGAGCTTTTTTGCTAGTTTCTTTGATATTTGTTTGAGTTTAAATCTAGTTTGAAAAGTATACATCAAAGGATTATTTGTTTCGTTCAATATAAAAGAGAGTGTTGTCTTTCAGTGGATTCCGTGAAATTCGGGTCTGAAGCTTTGGTGAATTCCTGTGTGGCTCATCATTGTGATTCGGCATTGGCATTGTGGATTCAACGTTGGGCAAGACAATGCTGAGGTAAAGACGGGGCTAGAAGAGGCATATAGGGGTCGGTTCGATTCAAGTGTGGATTCACTAGGTAATTGAGTATACACTTGTGTAATTCCTTTATGTCTTCTTAGTGGATTGTTTTGTGGCTTTTGCCCGTGGTTTTTTTATCATAATTGGAGGCGCTCCAATTGTGGTTTTATAGCGATTCCGGTATTCCCTTTACTGTTCAGTTGCATTCCGGATATTGATTCCGTGGAGTTGGTAGTTGTGTCTACCTTGTTGTCGTCCTTTAATTCCATTTGATTGAGTTTTAGGATGTGTTGGGCATGTTTCGAGCAGGTGGGTTGAGCCTTAGTCTAATTTCTTGTTGCCAGGTTTTTGGTCATTTCGCTCGAGCGGGTCATCTAGCGCTTGAGTAGAGATTGCACACTCCCAGTACTTTCGTGCTCTGTAAAACTTCTGCAGGTGTGATTTCTACGCTCGAGCGGATTTCCTGCGCTTGAGCGGGTAGTACTTTTTGGTGTAAGTTCTGGGAGGGAAAAATCTATGCTCGAGCGGACTGGTTTTCACGCTCGAGCGGATGTACTTTATTCTTGTGTCTTGGAGTTCGAGCGGGACTTCTTGTGCTCGAGCGAACTCAGTACTTTGTTTTTGACGCTCGAGCGTTGTGTTTTCCGCTCGAGCGGACCTGTCGTATATCAGAGGCTGTTGGGCATTTTCAAGTCACTTTTTACATTCTCACTCTCTCTCTTACTTTTCAAAAATGCCATTTGAGAGCTTCTCTCTCTAAAACCTCTACTTCTCTCTAATATTGATCTAGTAGGAGTTGTTTCCTCACCTTTGGCCTTTACAAAAAGGTTGTTGATCGTCGAGGGCTATCTTTTGATCCGAGAAATTTGTGATTTGGAGCATCTTCATTTTTGTCATCTCCTTCGTTGGGTTTCATCTTTTGAGGTAGGGATTCCTACTCGCTCTTATGGGTTTTGACCTAGATTTTTGGGCACTTTGTTAAATGATTTGGTTTTGAGATCTAGGGTTTCAAAATGTATAAAGGAGGGTTTGTTATTTTGATTCTAAAATGTGTATTTTGGGGTTTCAAAATAATGATATTGTTGTTGGTCGTTGATATTTGGACTCTTGGGTCTATATTGGGAAATGGGGTAGAAAACCCTAATCTGTTGTATAAATTAATTGGTATAATTAATTTGGAAAAATTGTTGTTATTCGGAATTGAGTTGAAAATAATGAAATTGGCTCATTATATTGTAGAATGGTAGAGTTGGATTTATTAATCACTCACTCTTGAAAACACTGATATTTTATCTGTTGGAGCTTTTATTATCTGTTTATAAATAATTACTTTGGGCTACCGGTGGAGGGTAGTTTTGATTGTTGTAGACAATGCATGATGATTAGGCAAACTAAAACTAATCAAGTGGATGTGTCATAGAGTATGACGGTTGATAGAATACATTAACGTTATGTATTGATTGATTGTGTGTATGACCTTTGTGCATATACGTTCTGTATATAGGAGGAGATAGGGGATGTACTCCACGGTTTAGCGGAAGATAGGGGATGGACCTCTAAAACAGATGTTGTTTGGGAGGAGATAGGGGATGGACTCCACTGATACAACTCATATGCTTGTCAGTTAGTGTGTTGATAAAGCTCATATGCTTATCTATGGAAGTGTTGATAAAGCTCATATGCTTATCTATGGAAGTGTTGATATAGCTCATACGCTTATCTATGGAAGTGTTGATATAGCTTATATGCTTATCTGTGGAGGTGTTGATACAGCTTGTATGCTTATCTATTGCGAACTGGGAAACGTTTAATATGAATTATTATTTCGTTTAGAGTGTGTGGCCAGGTTCTGAGCCATGGGTATGAATTTGGGAATTGGATAAGAAATGGAAAATGAAATGAAACATAGACATAGTGGTCATGTAATGGAAATATTTTTTTTATGAATTGATTTATGGGAGTTAAACATTTATCAATTGCTAATGTCTTAGTTACTGCTCATGTTGTGTTTAGCATATCTCTACTGGGCGTTGGCTCACCCTATATGGGACATTATTTTTCAGGTACAGGTAGCATGCCACCTCCAAGGACATAGCTTGGATAGTTATGGGAATTGAAGATTCTTTTTGATTAATTTTGTTTGTGTTACACGTATGTCAAGCCAAGGGCTTATTTTGTATAGAGTTAGTACTCTTCTTTTGTGTAACCAAGTGTTGACTTGGAAAGCTGTAAGCCCGTAGGGCACTTGCTTTTGTTGATAACATGTAATACTGTTGTAAGAACTACTCTGATGAATGGAAAGGCGTTGATTTTCTTATATTACTACATGTCTGAATGATGGGTATTATGTATTTTTTTGAGGGCGTTACAGGTTTTTCCACGTTAAATCGTTGTGTTGATTTGTCTTTGATTATTTGATTGGGATTGTTATTTACTTGTTAAAATTGATACATAACCATAAATCAATATCTTTTGCTTTTCTAGAGGAATTGAGTTATACTAGCATATCATGGGTGACGTTGAGTCTTTTAACCACCTTTTACGGTTTTCCCCTCAGTTCTTTGTAGTTAAGGCATGAGAAAAATGCTACCTCATAGTCACCAACCAGGCTATTCTTATTGTCTCCATGCTTCTCTGGTTCGGTTTCTATACTCTTGAGCGTGTTAGCCGCCAATGAGTGTGCAAAAGAAAGAAAAAAAAGTGCAAAAGAAAGAAAAAAAATTCATTGATTGAGAGCCTCCTCTTTTACTCACCAAATGCCCTTTGTTTCCTAGTGGTTTGACTTTCCTTAGTTGTGCTTAGATTCTCTTGTCGGAGGTCCAGCTTTTAGATCACTACTAGGATTTGAAACTAGTGTTTGTCGAACTCCAAGAGTCACACACACACTTTTTTTATGGGATTTATGCTTTTCAAATAATCCATCACTTTTTTTTATGAGGAATCTTCTAGAGGCTGTGCACATTGTGTTTTCAAGTAATTGTGTTTCTTGGATATTTACGTCATCATATCATTTCTTGTGTGTTTTATGATCTTGCTTTAGTTGATTGAGCTTCCTTTGACTATTCGTGACAAAAAGGGAGAGAAGTTTGAGTGAAAATCAAAATGGTTTTTGAGCGTGTTTGCATGTTTCTTAGGATTGTCATCTATTCATACTACATGTTCTTTAAATCTTCGATTGTCATCTATTCATTTTACATGATACATGCTACATGTTCTTGTCATATGTCTATTGCTTTTTCATATACTCTTATGGCACTAATAGTTGTTTTGGAGATTGTAGCACTAATAGCTGTTTTGCAGATCATGACCTTGAGAAAGAAGTTTGCTTTTGTTGGCTGTAATGGGTTGGGGTGATTAGGATTTTAGTTATTAGGCGTGTTTTGTCACGGCATTGTCAAAGGGGGAGATTGTTAGGTTTTATTCTTGGTAATCCCGTTTGACAAAACTCCTTTCAGTTGTACTTGTGTTTTATTTTAGTGAGGCTATGAGTTTTTAGATGCAGATCCAACCCAAATTATGCCTTGCAGAGAAGTTTGTGGTGTTAATTCTTTCATGTTTGCCACTTCGCTGACTATGTCGGGGATCGAGCTCGAGCGGAGAATGTTTGGTTCCAGAAGTTTGTGCGCTCGAGCGGAGAATGTTTGGTTCTAGAAGTTTGACCTGTCTGCAAAAGTACTGGAAGTTGGGATTTTGCGCTCGAGTGAACTTTCCTGCGCTCGAGCGAGGTCTGCTCGGGCAGCCATTTCTGCGCTCGAGTGGAGATTGTGTATCAGTTTTCTATAAATATGTGGTTTCATCCGTTTTTAGGGTTACGACTTCCAAATCTTCTTCTTGGGTATTAGGGTTCATATCTGGAGCTTCTTTGCTAGTTTCTTTGATGTTTGTTTGAGTTTATATCTGGTTTGAAAAGTATACATCAAATGATTGTTTGTTTCGTTTAATACAAAAGAGAGTGTTGTTCTTCGGTGGATTCCGTGGAATTTCGGCCTAAAGCTTTGGTGGATTCCGGAGTGGCTCATCGTCATGATTCACCATCGGCATTGTAGATTCAACGTTGGGTAAGACAATTCTGAGGTGAAGACGGGGCTGGAAGAGGCATATATGGGTCAGTTCAATTCGAGCGTGGATTTGCTAGATAATTGAGAGTACACTTGTGTAATTCCTTTATGTCTTCTTAGTGGATTGTTTTGTGGATTTTGCCCGTGGTTTTTTTTATCACAATTGGAGGCGCTCCAATTGTGGTTTTTCCACGTTAAATCATTGTGTTGATTTGTCTTTGATTGTTTGATTGGGATTGCTATTTACTCGTTAAAATTGATATATAATCATAAATCAATATCTAGGGGATTTCTAGATTTTTCAGATCATATGCAATTGATCGAGAGACAGAAAATGTAAGTCCACACTTGATGCATGGACATATGATCTTATCCTTATAACTTGCATTAGTAAATGCAAAATAGAGAAACATTTCAACTCCTTTCTGGTATGCATCACTTAATCTTGATCGAGACATCCATGTCTTATCCATAAGTAAACAATCTTAATTAAACAAGTGTCCAAAGTGTTTCTAGAACATTAAAACATGCATATATCAATAACAAGTATTTGTAAGTTATGATTGACAAAAACAACTAAACTTGATTTTGTAAGAACTATAAGATACTAATAACAATGAAGAACATAACATATTCAATATATTGGTGCATGACTATAAGGCAACTCACGTCAAGAGAAAACATGTAAAAGAATTTAAGTATTACAAAGTCAATGCAATATCATTATTTCAATAGCAATTCATATGGTGGTGGAGATTTAGGAATATGAAGAAAGCATTATACAAAACTTATGTTTTAATTGGCAAGCAAGTATTTCTTGATTCGTGGTTGATTTTAACAGGATGATGCTGAAGGTTTAGGGGTTTACATTATGTCAATCGACAGACCTGGTTACGAGGAAAGTGATCCTAATCCAAAACAAATAATGAAGAGTTTCTCTTTGGCAGGAGCAGCACTTATTGCTTCGGTTGTCAACTATTGGTGGCCCAGAATTCCTTTAATTTATCTAAACAAGCCTACTATCAGCAGTTGCCTCAGGACCAATGGAAGCTTCGTATTGCTCACTATACTCCATGGCTTACCTACTGGTGGAACACTCAAAAGTGGTTTCCTTCTTTTAGTTTAATAGCTCACAGCTATGCTGTTCTTTCTTCCCAAGACGTAGAACTTGTGCCTAGGCTTTCTGCAAACAAGGCATATGAGGTATTAATTCTACTTGTTGTTGATTGTTGTCAGCAATGGGAAATAAAAGTATGAACTGGTTGTAGCTTAAGAATGCAGGATCAGGAGATGCATCAAGTGAGGCATGATGGGGCTATCGATGGGTACTGGTGTATAAAGTAGAGGAGATGTGCAACTGCTGAGTGAACTTCTAGGGTGCCGCTGCTGTGTCAAAACACTACCAACTGTGGGTAAGTTCTAATCTCTCTATCTAATGCCGTTTATTGCTTTTCATTCACTTTTTCCCTCTCTAATCTTCTACGACAACAGTGGAATTCGTGCCAACACTAGTCTGGTACGGGCTTCGTAATTTAAAATTTAAAGTTTTGGTTAACATTATAGGTGAAGCATATAACTTAGATTAGGGTAGACGCATCAAACCCTCAGATGATATATATTAGTATTTTGTGTCTGAAGGCATACAGGTCACTACAAGATATGTTTGTTGGATTTAGGTACAAAATTTTCTCAATAGAAACTGACTCTCTTCCTGATATCTATTTTTCTCTCTCACTTTATGTTTTTATATGCATCAACACTCTGTTTCTAAGCTTCTAAAAGAGAAATTCTATGTACATCATTTCTGTAAGCTAACTTGTTGATCTGATTTAATCAAATTCTATGTCTTGATATCGTTGATTTGATTTAATCAAATTTGTTGCTGTTCTCAGTTGGATTTGGCAGTGATCTAGCTCCAGGCTTCTCTCAAGTTTGCTCATTTTGTAGGTACATAGATAAGCTTGATATGCAAACTGTGAGTGTGAAAAATCAATATCTGTGGGTTGAAAGTTTTGGGAGGAGAATAAAAATCCACACCCATTTGTCAATGACCACATTGAATGTTTTTGAAATATTCTTGCATACTATATCCTCTTTTCTGTGCAAGTACTGGAGCAGAAGTATTTTGAGTGTTGTGAGATTCTATATTGTAGGCCAAGTGTAGTGAGCTTTTATAATGTGTGTTGGTGCTATGTTTTGGATGATACTGTGGCATCATTTCCTGTGTATAATAGATGTTCATACTATCTGTTTTGGATAGACTTTACTAAACAAAGAAGCATGGAGATAGGAAAAGTGGTTGCTTGAAAGTGTGGAAGCATTGTGAAGGTAGCTGTTTGCCCTCTTCTGGAATCATCAAAATTTGGAAGCATGGTAACAGGGTGTATGGCTGCTGGAAGCGCTGTTGGAGTGAATAAAGTTATTTTTTACTTGATATGTATATATCTGTTTAGAACTTGTGTCAACCTTTCTAGTATCTTTTTGAGCATATCCTTGCGAGATGTGCAAGGGATGTTATTTTTTGTGAGGATTGTTTTTGCTGATATGGATGTTCATGGTCCACATATTTCTTCTATGGGGCCCATGAACATTTCAACGTTTTTTTAATCAGTCTCTACCCTATCTGTTAAGGGTGCTGTGTGTTGCATTGAGTTTATACCGATGAATATCTTGTTGGATAGCTGGTAGTTTTGGTATATGTTGTAGACCCTTTTGCAAATCTTTTGTGCCATGTTGCTGTCCATTTTTCTTTGGTTTTCTAATGTATAGTCTTGGGTAAGGCCTGGGGTATGCCCTTTGTATGTTGTGTAAGCTTTTTGTTTTTAATTTATGACTTACTTACCCCCAAAAAAAAAAAAAAAATTGTTGCTCCAAGTAAGGATTTTATATGTTATTCCGTAAGCTAACTGTTGCAGGTTTGGCTAGCCTCTTTTAGGAAAGTGTGTTGAGTGATGAAAGCCATATAGATAGGGAGTGAGTGATCTACAAAGCTTTGTGGGTTGTGTGATGTAAGCCCTCAAATGGTTTTCTTATGGTTGAGCATGCAGGTTGATCTGATTTGTTCTAACTTGCTGTTAATCTCTCTTAGGATTGGTTCTAACTATTTGTGTGAAGCTATGCTATTAGCTAACTGTTTGCAGGTTTGGCTGGCCTCTTTTATAGAGTGTGTTAAGTGATGTGTGCCAAAAATACTTTTTCTTGATTGCGAATTTTATTTGTGGATTTAATGATATTTTTCATTGTTTATGCTAAAAATGTATCTTTAAATATAGTTATGTACGATACAGTTGCTACAAAGGTACCCTATCAAAGGTATCCTGTATATTCCTAGTTTTCATAGTCACCATGGTGATTAAGCATAAGGAGAACAAATCTCTTGGGATACAACTATTTTGGCATTTTAGGAACAAATGGAAAATGAACAATATTGTGTTATGCTTTGAAAGCTTTTTCTTTCAAACAATAACTTTACAAGCAACACTTGTGGAATCATATGATTGTTAAGTTCTATTTTATGAAACAATGACCTCGTAACCACATCAGGTTGATTGTCTTAATTAATGTTGGAATTAGCTATGTATATCTAGATCTTGTGAAGTAGAGTTTTGCATAAAAGGCTCTATGAGATCAGATCATAGTTACAGAACCATATATGTATATATCATGTTTTTTGCTGCTTAATCAACATATACCACAGCAATCTGACATAAACAAAAATAATTCCCAATAATTCATGAGCGCGTCCAACATTTCAACTAATTAATAGCATAACCAATAAAACATAAATATTATAGAGTTCAGTGACTTCAATCAAAACATAGGGGAAACAGTCTTGGCATTCACATATATAAAAATAAAAAAATAAAAAACAACTAACCCATCTATTTTCTCTAGCTTAATTACTTTTTCTCCAATAGCAAAAACATAAAGAAAGAAAGAAAGAAAAACATAGCCAACTGTTAGCCATTTCTTAACAATTTAGGGAAAATAGAGAGGGGGATGGGGGAGGGGAGCAAAGAATTATAATTTCTTCCAATACACTAAATGAACATCAGCTAATGTTAACTGGGAATGGATAGGACCACAAAGCATTACCAACTGTGGATAAGTTCTAATCTCTCTATCTAATGCCATCTAATGCTTGTTCATTCACTTTTTCCCTCTCTTTTCTTTTACCTCCACAAATTCAATATCCTAACATAGCAGCAGCAAAGTTTTTACCAAAAACTTTTGCTGATTGTTGCTGCTGCTTATTAATTCTACTTACTGCTGATTGTTGTCAGCAATGGGAAATACAAGTATGAATTGGTAGTAGCTTGAGAATGTAGGATTAGGAGATGTATCAAGTGAGGCATGATAGGGCTATTGATGGGTACTGGTGTATAAAGCAAAGGAGATGTGCAGCTGTTGAGTGAACTTCTAGGGTGCAGCTGCTGTGTCAAAACACTACTATCACACAGTATGTACATCACTTGACAGCAAAAAAAAATAGTAAAAGGCCACAGCAACAACAAAGTTATGCACCCTTCACCTCAAGCAATGTTTGACCTGTTGTAGATTATAAACAAAATCGTGCACTGTGTAATGCACAACTGCTAGACTGCTCTTAGCCCAAAACGCTATCCTTGTCTTCACAATATGCACACCTACTAGACTGCTCTTGTCCCTAAGGTTTAAGTTGGTTTCTAGTGAAAACTTTGTTTGATCATGCAAGTAAAAAGGGGCATTTTTTTAGGTAGCATTCTTATATAGAATTGAAATGAAAGATTTATTTTGGAAGTCCAATGGAGTCTATTGTATTCCATTTAGAGATTACCATTTTCTTATTGCTTAAAAACTCTAATTTAGAGGCTGTTTGTTAGGTTGTGAGATGTCACGACCCAAACCTCCCTATAGGTTTAGCGTCGTAACCGACCAGTAATCCTTATATTACCGAAGGCCTCTGAACAAAATAACACATACTTGAGGGCTGCGGAAGTAATTATACAAAATATATGTAGTCCATCGAGCTGTATAGACATACATGAGACAGATAATATTTTAAACTTATATAATGTCAAACTTCCATACATATAGTATCATAAGAGACTTCACCCAAGTATAGGTAGACAGACCAAACAAAAACAAAAGAACATCTTTAACAGGATCACAAAACTTGATTTCTCAAAAAGGAACCTCCTCGAGAGGTACGGTGGCTAGCTGACCCAAAAACTCGCCAGGCAGCAGCTTAGGCCTAGTCACGCGCTTGCTCTCCTACATACATAATATAAACGATAAGCGAAAGCCTAGTGAATAATAACAGAGTAAATGGGTTTGAATGAATGATGGCCCATAGCAAGTTTGGTAAACAGAAACAGGTTCATATTCACAATCTTGGTCGAATCATAACAGAAATCAGAATTCATACTTGAGTATACTTGTGTAGACACCCCATTTTTTACCACCCTTACGACTTGAACGCCACCCTTTGCACACCCAATGATGACTTCATGTATGCTTGTCAAGTGCTCGAAGCGCTCAGTAGAATGCCATAGCTTTGAGCCTGCAAAACCCTATACACCCCTTGCCTTGTTTTGGACCAAAACCCTAGTTTTTCAAGTCTAAAAACCCTGAGACCTGCAGGCCTCTTTCTTTGGGTTGTCGGCCACTGATCTTGGCTGCTAGCCATTAATCTTGGCTGCCGGCCACAAGTGTGTTTTGGCAAATATTTATGCTAGCTGTGCCAGCTATTTTCACAGAAACTTGCATCTATCTACACATGTATGTATTGATATTTCTAAAGGAATTTCATTGTTTTCTATATATAGGAGACCTTATTTTTCATTTTTGAGGGTTGAACATTTTGGAGCAAAATTCTCTCTCTCTCTCTCTCTCTCTCTCTTACAAATTTCTAAGCTTTTGCCTATACACTCTAAACCAAACCTTGTGGTATTGGAGCTAAGGCAATTTTGAGCTTACTTTGAGCTCTTGAGGGTGTGTAAGTGTTGATTTTTTACTTGGGAAGTGTTCTCCTCTTCAAGAGGTATAAGTCTTGGCTTGTTGCTTTGCTTTATTTGCTATTTCGCCTACTTTTTTGGGGCTATTTTTGGACTATCTAAACTCTGAAATTTTGGGCTAAAACTTGTGGTCTGAGGCTAGTAAGGGTGGAGGGGTGGCTCACATTTCCTTCTACCTACCTTCCAAGGACTTTACCCTTGTGTTTCCCAAATTGTTGTTAACCTTTTTTGAGCTTTTTACCACTGATTCTCAGAGTTTTTTTCAATGGCTAAAATGTTGTTTTGAAGTCCCAAAAATAGAGGGGGTAGCCTCCCCTCTTTGTGCTTGCTTATTAGCTTAACATGCTCTATGTTTTAGCTTATTGTTCTAGTTATTTTTGTCTTAATTCTAACATGTTTTAGGACTGATGTAGCACTATTTTAGGACTATTTTTGGTTGTTCATTACATTTGAGCTTTGTATTGCATACTTGTAGTGTAATTGTCCTCATAGGCTTGGTGGTTTAGGTCGTAGCTACCAACCTATTTGAGTTGATAGTGTTTATTTCAAGCTTTCCATACTTGTGATCACATCTAATCACCTCTGTAACCTCCCTCCTTTCTTGGCTTTTCATTTGCTTTGAAAGTTGTTTCAAGCTAGTTATTATTTTTAAGCTTGAGATTGAGGTCTTGTGCTTAATGGTTTAATCCCTTTGGGAGTTCATTACCAACGGCATGACACTTCTCTCATGCTTAAAACAACTCTTGGTTTGGTATCCCTTTCCATTAGAGAACTTAAAGCTCACTTTTGGACTTAATTGACTAAAAAATGGTTGGTAATTAAAATGGGGTGACAAAATGAGGACTAAAAATGATACAAGATAATAACTTGGTTAGGGTTCAATCGGACGTTAATTGAACCCTTGAGTCTTGAATCGTTTCATACTTGTTAGTGATGTAAACGGTTCAAGAGTCAACATCAACCATTTCTCTTGATCAATCCATAATACGGAGGAGGTTTGAGAGTCTTTATTTGTTGCATTTATTGAACTTGTACACTTTGGTTCATAAGCCATCATACAATAAAATTGGATCGATTAATGGTTTGTGAATCAAATTTACTACTTCTTTGAGCTGTTTGATGATAAAGAGGGGTAAGTTGTGCAAACAACCTTTGAGAATACCCTATTTGTGCTCTGTATGCTTTCTGTTGCAGCAGGAGGAACCAAGCATCAGTGGTCGCCAGGCCACTGTTTTTGGACGACAGGCTACCCTTTGTGGTCGGCAGGCCACCACTTCTGGCCTGTCGGCCACTTTTGTAAAATTGAGCAGTAGCTTTTTTGGAATAGAACAGAGCGGAGGCTGAGGTGAAAGGTGTTTACTGTGCAACAGAAGCATTCTGGCAGCAAAACAGTGTGCTTTTCGGGTAGAAATTCACGCATGCATGAGTATCCCTCGCTTCCCGGAGCTAATTAGTTAATTTAGTTACTTTTATTCATGTTGTAATTAATTAGTTAGCTAATTAGAATTTTGTAATTAATTAATTAGTGTAATTAATTAGTTAGTTCCAATTTGTAATAATTAGCTAGAATAGTTAATTAGTTGTGATGTTGTAATAACTAGCTAGCATAGTTAGTTAATTCGTTTTGTAATAGCTAGTTAATTAGCTTAGCTAGTTAGTTTATTCGAACCCTCCTACATGAGGGCAAGAAGTTGTAATAATGTGTATGTCTTCCAACCCCATGTCTTTCTCCCTTTTATTTACCTGTTTATGATGGTTAGTTTTAGGGCATCATGTTTCGTTTAGCATCTCTCATGCCTTGCATCCATTATCTTACATGTATTGGGCTCGACACATCATTCTAACTTGCATTGTTAGTTAAACATTTTTTGAATACATGCTTAGACCGCATGCTATCAAATTGATTCATATGCCATATTAGTAGCCGAGCCTAATAATTGCATATTGCATGTATTGCATTGGTCATGTTGCATAGTTAGGATCATGCATTTTTCTAACTCTTTTGTTTCTTTTGGCTCGCCTTGGAGTACTAGGTGAGCATTTCTGTGTTTTAGCATATTGCATTGTATGTTGATGTTGCCATGTTTAGCATGTTCACCATGAGGCTAAGTGCTTAAGTGATAAACTGTTTGAATGCCTGTGGATGAAGGCTAATTGCTTGAATTGGAATAATTTGAGCAATGTTCATATGCGATCACTTTTTCAAGTGGTACATATTTGAAATAATTTTCAAAAACAAACATAAAACTAAATGTTCTAATTCTTGCAAATTACTCTGTACTTATATGTGTGTGCATCATATAGTAATGTTAGTCTAATAAATCGGAACAAGAGCATATAATGTAAATAACATTCACATCATGATTAGTAAAGGCTGATCTTTGATCGGACGAGCTGGGGTGCTCAATTCATGACCTTCCCCTCTTATACCTAAGTTCCCGAGCCGAGACAATCTTGGTGATGACAGACACGTGGCCATTGGCACGAGTCATGGGTTTCCTAAATTTCTCAAAAATATTTAGGTGACGACTCTGTATCTGGCAATGTAGTCTATTTTTGGCATTTTTTTTATTCAAACTCGATTTTTCAAAAGATTTGCTGAATTTGGACTCTTTGGTGTTTATCTATTTCACATTGCACTTGTGAGATCAAATTCAGAACCGCGGAAGTCTGAACTGTAGGGCTTATTCATTTTTCGAAAGGAGCGCGAAAAGTCGGGCTACAACTTGGTACATCCAATAGTGCTAACAGATCAAATACAGAGTATTACAGGTCATACTTATCAGTGCCATAAGAAACCTCCGGTATTGGGTACGGATAACTTGTCAGTTCCATAAAGGAACCTCCAGTACTGGGAATGGATAACTTGTTAATTCCATAAAGGAATCTCTAGTACTGTGGAACGGATAACTCATCAGTTCTATAAAGGAACCTCTAGTACTGATTATGGATAACAGATTTGAGCCATGGAATTGTTGTCATGAATACTTTTCAATATATATAGACAATCATTCAGTGGACAAAACATAACATTTCATAAAGTAGATCTTATTGCATCTTAAAGAAAATAAATAAAGTTGAACATAACTTTACTAAGTTATTACTCACAGTTGGCTCCAATAGCAGATAAACAGAACAGATAACCAGATAGCTTACAGCGCGTGACCTACACAAACACAGAACGGATACTCATATTGAAACTCACCCTCAGATAGTACGTAACTTATTTCACTTTGTTCTTCGTGTGTTTCTAAGTCTTATCCTCATTATTGTGTCTTAATCTTGGCCTAGGAATGCCTAGGATACAATGAGGATGCTAAAATGTACTTGAACACATTTGACAAAACTTGCAGAATACAGGGGCCTCGCTCGAGCGCAACTTCCTTCGCTCGAGCAAACATGCAAAATGTGCGTGGTCGCTCGAGCGTACCTTCCTTTGCTCGAGCGGTCTGTAAACTCTGCAAAAGTGCTGGTCGCTTGATTTTTCCGCTCGATGCTCGCTCGATTCTTGCTCGAGCGTGAGACTAAGGTCCTCGCTAGAACGCAACTCTTGTTGCTCAAGTAGTCTGCAAAACATGTGAACTTCTAGGAGCATGCATTATATGTTCGAGCTAAATTTTTGTCGCTCGAGCGGAAGTGTGAAAATAAAGGTGGTCACTCGAGCAGATAGGTAGAATCTAGAAATTCTAGATTGCTGAACAAAATTCAAACTTCGAATTCAAAGCTTCAACACTCATCATTTGGACCCAAAAGCTGAGAAAACACTGGTAAACTTGGAAAACAATGAGAATTAAAGATCATTTCATGAAATTAAAGCCCAAAAGTTTGCCAATTGTGCAAATTCAAACTTGAAACTCAAGAACATGACATGTATGAATTAGTTTGAGCTCTAAGTTTCCAAATCATGAACCAATGAGATGCTAAAGTCAAAAACATGTTGAATTCCTTGAACAAAACCAAGATATGCACATGCATGTGGAAATTCTTGTGAATTAACTTACAAAATTATGGGCATTACGCATGCATGCATGATACACTCCCAAAGTCATCTATCCAAGCTCAATTCTTGTCTTAATATAGGATTTCTTTTGAATTCAAGAGTTAGCTAACTTAATTATATCATCAAAAGCTTGAATTCTCACCTAAACTTCCCAATTGAGCTTTAAGTAGTCGAATTCTTGAGTAATCAAGCTAATTCTCATTAGTTCCTAGCAAGTCTCTTCAGTTGAACTCAAGTCTCTCTCTCTCTCTCTCTCTCTCTCTCTCTCTCTCTCTCACTCTCACATGCAGTCTTCAAAGATGAGAGATTGAGAGTGTGTAAAGTGTGTAGGAAGTGTTAGACATGGCCTTATATAGGCTTGATTAGGGAGTGTAATCAATGACTAATTAAGTGACATTAATTATTCTAATTTAATTCATTCTGAATCGAATTTCACTTAAACCTACCATAAAATTCTAATAATCCCAACTAACACATAAATCAAGTCAATTTCATAATCAGATGTTGATAAGGCCTTCAATTCACAGAACAAAGTGGAAATACGAACAGATATTTTTACGATAGATAGATAGAAACACAAATAATGCAACACACATGCAATTAATGTAAAAGTTCATCTTAATCACTTATTAGGCATCGTTAATCATGGTTTAGTAGCTAATCATAGGTCGGGGTTATTATATGAGATTTCTTGAAAACACACTAGGAAAACACTTCTAGAAGAGAAGATAATACACTGAAGTACACACTAGGAAATTTCACAAGCACAAATACACACTTGACCCAACACACTTAACTAGAGATACCAACAAACACACTGGACACCTATCACTTAAGACCCATAATATTTTTCTTCCTAACACACCTGTAGCAACTTATTACTCACTTCGTGTGCTTTGTCTCAATGTTACCAACACAAGATGATCCCAATGTCCGTTGGACATTTGGACTGGTACACTTAATCTAGACATCTGGCACACATTTTGTCTTGGGAATTGTCGACATGCTAAATCCTAAATTTTGTTAAATTAATTTTTTATGCCAATTAACTCTATCCATTACAATTGGCATTGGTACCTAAGTTTGTTAATTAGTGATGACCATTCATCCATGTAATACACATGTAGAAATTCATACTTTTACAAACGTTTGCCTACTCCACATGTGCACATACAATAAACATGATTCTTAATATATTTGTTTTTCTACAGTATTTAGCTGCTTATGTTTCTGAATCTATTATGGCTGCTTATGTTTCTGAATCTATTTAGTCATGCCTTCAAGACCATAACTCTAAATTTACATGTTAAATATTTAATCCCCGGAAAATCAATCTTAGTTCAGTGCTTAAAATAGAGTGGAATTAATGTCCAGAATTGGTTTCTCCTGTTATAATATTCTGCATTTTTGCCATGTAATATTGTGTAGAGAGTTGAGTTGAAGTTTATATTCTTCTCATGCAATCGGTATTACAGTTTTCAAAGTGGTCCATTGATGTAACTAGCTTGTCTATTTGATCTAACTGAGTAGTTTCTGAAAAAAAACAGAGCAACAAAATGCCACAAATCTCACTGAAGCATTTAAACAAACACTTGCAAGACATTATATAAAAATCACAACATAAATATAATAATAGTACATTACGACTAACCTTTTATATTGAAAGATGAAAATCAATAAATTCATGAGTTAAAAGATTATATTTTCAGATTGTATAAAGTTTTATGCCTAAAACAAGAAGATCATAAATAAGTGAGAAAGATAGAGGTATTGTGCGTGTCTGATGAGGGTGAGAAAAAGAGAAAGAATACCTAATGAACTTTGATCGTAGAAGATGAAAACACAGCAAATTTGTGGTGTAGATGGTAGATAAGGATTGAACGAAAAACAAAAAATGATAAACACTTGCTTCATATTTTGGCTCCCGCCTCTTTGACCCGCCAAAATCAAATTTGCTTCACTAATTTCAGGAAAATCAAACTTCCCCCTCTGTCTCTATCTCGATCGCCTCTACGGATTTTGCCTCATCAAATTTGGTTTGTTTCCATCATTTTCATTATTTCCTTGGTTGTATAATATATATATATATATATATATATATATATATATATATATATATAAATAAATAAAAAAAGAGTTTGGCTGAATGAGTAATAATGTTGGATTGAGTTTGTTCATATTGTCAATAATAAAATAAAAAAAATAACTTTGGTCCTTATATTTTTTATTAAATCAATTGTAATCTGTAATTTTTAATTTTGTATTAATTTGGTCTAATTAATAATACCGTTAGTGTTTTTAATGAAAAATGATCATTGAATTTGTTGAGATTAATTGAACAAGTTGAGCAAATTTTTTATTTTACCTCTAAAAAAATGACATAGCTCACTTATATGCATATTTGTCATTAAAAAATGCTAACAATTAGGGTTAATTACACTATTAGTCCCTCTATTTTGGCTATTATGTCATTTTAGTATTTGTAATTTCAATTGAATCGATTTTAAGCTTGAATTTTTAATTTTGTCTCAAATTGATAGATTTTGTTATGACAAATGCAACCTGTCATTGTTTTAGGAGTAAAACAAAATACTGGTCAATTCAGTGACTTAACCTTAACCAATCCAATGAAAAATTTCTATTAAAGACCCTAAAGATGTTATGAATTAAATTAAATGACGTAAAATCTAAAATTAACTGTCAAAAGTGAGTCAATTAAAACTATATGGAAGAACAAAATATAAGGATTATTGAAGTGATTTACCCAACAATTATAAGCAATTGAAAGAAATTGAGATAAATTCGTAAACTCAGAGTGACAATCGAGTTAATTGAAAATACAGGGATTAAAATTCATGAAACTTTATCATTGTACAGGAAAGCAATTTCAAATTTTATTTTTCCTGAAATCATATAAAGCCATTAATCAATTTTGTACATGTGGCAAGTACAGTTCAAAAAACATGCTATATTAAGTTTTATTTATTTATTTTTATTCATTCTATGCATTTTAAAATTTTTGAAAATATATTGGCATTTTTTGTTTTTTCAAAAATGCCATTATAAGCTTGGAAAGTTTTTGGCTTAGTGGCATTTCTCAAAATACTATAAAATATTTGTTTATGACACTTTTTACCTAATGCCATAAAAAGTAAGTTACACCTACCTAATGTAGTGACATTTTTTTAAAAAAATGCCATTGCTACTAAAGTTTAGTGGCATCTGATGATAAATGTCAAGAACATAATTTCTTGTGTCATTCTTTTATAAAATGCCATAAAATTGATGTGACATTTCTTTATTGAAATGTCACTATAGCCTTATATGTTTGTGGTTCTGTGACATTTTTCTAAAATGTCACCAAATTTTATTTTTGTGGCATTTTCTAAAAACATGTCACTAGTGTAGTATCACTAAAGTGTGTTTTTGTTGTAGTGACATTTATGTTGTAGTGAAATGACACTTCTTTAAATTGAAATGCCACTAGAGCCTTGTATGTTTTTGGCTCTGTGACATTTTTCTAAAACATGCCACTAAATATTTTTTTTGTAACATTATTTAAGAACATGCCACTAGTATAGTGTCACTAAAATGTGTTTTTGTTGTAGTGTCTCTTCTTATATTTGTATAAAAATGGACACTTATGGTTATATCATTATGAGTCAGATTATGAAATAAAAATTGAAGTGTTAAACATTTTTCATTTGTAAATATCTTACATATTAAAAAAATAAAAAAAAAATGTGTAGCTTTTGGATATGTGTTTATCAGTTTTGTTTTATGGACATAAACAATTGATGTTTTAATTTAAAAAATTAAAAAGTAAAAAAAAAAAATAGATTGGGTTTTTTAAAAATAAAAGAAGCCATCTAACTCTTCTATATACTATTTAAGATGGACTATTTTAATCACATAAAAAAATAGAAATTATATTTAGCGAGTATCCCTATATATTATGTTATTATATACAACTATAACTGTAACAAATTAACTATAATATATATGGAAAGTTATATTAAGCTTTCATTTTCAATTAATTGAATTATAATTAACAAACTAACAAATAGAAGTAATGATATAATGGGATAGAAAAAGGATAAAAATAAATTGAACACAATGATATTTAAAAGTTTTAAATTTACTTAGTTATACAAAAATCTAATGTTATAGTAAAATTTTGAATTCTCAATAAATTTTCATATTTTCTATAAAATAAAAAATAAAAAATTTGATACCTATTTTTTTAACTTCAATTTTATAATTTCCATTGAAGAAAACAAAATCCAATCAAAATTCTTGGCATAGAACAAACATAGATACTTTGATTCAATTGCAACTATAATCACCAATAATTATTCTCTACCATGTAAACCTGTAAACAAACACATAAACCTCACTAAAACCAAACCAATAGTAGAGAAAGAGAATCACACAGGCAAAAAATAAAATTAAAAAACAAATAAATTTATGGAGTGGGAGAATGTTACCTCTAACAACTTAGATCTTACCTAATCCAATTTGTTAGCTCCTCTGCCAATGCCTGCGAAGTCTAGGAGTTAGGATGACTAATCAGATTATTTTTTAAATAAGACTTGAAAATTGATAAATTTGTCCCATTAAGAGATTCAAAATTTTGATAAATATACATCAGAAAAATAAATAATCATATTACTAAATCATAATTCAAATTTATATATTGTCATATTTTTTTTAGATCCATAGCTAAATTCTTATCTTTTTTTATTTGTGTGGTTTCTATTTTTTTTTTTACAATTTATTTAAGATGGAGTTGTGGCTATCTATTTTTTTTTTAATTTAATTTATTTGTGGTTTCTATTTATTTTTAATTATTGTTATTTAGGTAAGTTATGATGTGAGTTAGATATGTAATAGACATATGAGTTTTATTAATTTAAAATATGATGATGGGAGATATTTTCAAATTAGATTTGTTTAGATGAATTTTAAAGATTTTTAAAATTTAAAATTAAATATTGAGATGCAAAATAAAGATTTTAACTGAATAAATAAAAATTAAATTTATTAATTTTATCTGTTTCTATATCTGATTTTTAGTTTTTTTTTTATGTTATAATATAATATATAAGATATTAATGGATGCCCACAACTTTCATGAAAAATATCATCTGATTTTTTGGGGAAGAGAGAAGGAAGGCAATTTTTAATTTTTTTTTTTTTTGGGAAATTGGTAAGAGAGATTAGAATGGAGAGATTATGAAATATTTTTGTTATATTTCCATTTGAAATCCATAAATTACGAGATAATTATTATTTCTAAAATAATTAATAAATAAATCAGTAATAGTTTTTTTAATCTATTATATAAATTAAAAAATTAATAATTTTAGAAAATTGATTAATTTGTCCCATTAAGTAATTTAAAATTTGGGCTCTTTTTTGATAAATCCTATTTGTAACTGTTTTATTCCATAAAACCCAAACTATTTCTGAATATTCCATTAGGTCCATTAATTGTAAAAGGACGAAATACCCCTCCTCCGCCTCTCCCGCGTGTAACCGATTCTGCCAAAACCCATTCCCATTCCAACAATTCAATCCACAAAATTTCCAAAACAAAAACTCAATCCACGAAACCAGATTCACATCGCCTCTAGTAACCCTAGATTCACATCGTCTCACCAACGTCGTCGTCGTCCACCGTCCAGCGTTGACCCCAGATTCCTCTTCATCTCACCGCTGCGAAGGTTCACATCGGAAGGAGGGTGCTTCTTCATCGTTGGATTGAGTTTATTTCATCCACTGAGAGTGACCATACCCACCCACCATTAGGAACAAAAGTAAGCAATACCATTCCCCCTTTTGCTTTTCAATCATAATGTGATCACCGATGTATACATCCACCTTCTGGTTTTCGGATTTGAATTTGTAAACATAGATGTTTTCGGAATTGATTTTATAAACACAGATGATGCAAACATTCCCATTAGTGTTGATTACTGGGTAAACTTATATTAGTAGACACTGATGTGAACATTCACATCAGTGTATAATGATGTGAATGTTCACATTACTGTCATTGTTGATATTGTTGATTGTTGATGTCCACAGAACCCCCAAACTTCACTCAACAATGTGATGGAATATGATGTAAACATTTACATTGTGACATTAATGTCAGACTTGTTTGTGTTGTTGGGTGTTGTTTGGTGTTGTTGGTTCCACCCAATGATTTTTAGCAAATTATAACATAATGTGATCACCCATATAAACATTTACATTGCCCTGTAACTGTTGTTGTTTTCGTAATTGATTTTGTAAACACTGATGATGTGAACATTCACATTAGTGTTGATTACTGGGTAAACTTACATTACTAGACACTGAAGTGAACATTCACATCAGTGTATAATGATGTGAATGTTCACATTACTGTCACTGTTGATATTGTTAATTGTTGATGTCCATAGAACTCCCAATCTTCACTCAACAATGTGATGGAATATGATGTAAATATTCACATTGTCACATCAATGTCATACTTGTTTGTGTTGTTGGGTGTTGTTTGGTGTTGTTGGTTCCACCCCTTGATTTTTAGCCAATGATAACATAATGTGATCACCCATGTAAACATTTACATTGCCCTATAACTTTTGTTGTTGTCGGAATTGATTTTGCAAACATAGATGATGTGAACATTCACAGTACTATACTGGGTAAACTAGCATTAGTATACACCGATGTGAATGTTGAGACTACTGTCACTGTTGTTTGATGCTTTTGGTTCCATCCTCTGTTTTTCAGCCAATTAAATGTTCTTATTTGAACACCCAGGTCTTCCCCATAGATTTGATGGCAAGCGAAAGAGAGGGGAATCCCATGCCAAAGTCAAACCTGATCAAACAGCTGTTCCTGAAGAAGTGAACATAAAAAAAGTTAACTACTGGTCAAATTTAACTGGATTGGTCAAACTGTTAAAGGATACCAAATTTACAAGTGGCCAATTGAAGTGCCTTAGAAAAACACCGTTTGGGCCATTATTTGACTGCTTGATCAGTAATGAAGTCGACCTCAACCACTGCATGAAATATGATGATGTCATTGTACGTATAGTGCAGACATTCAAGCCATCTAGTGGGAGGTTTTACATTGGGGATAAAAACATTCAGATTTTTAGAAGCGATGTATCACTGATTTTGGGGGTGGACTGCGGCACCAAGTCGATGGACCTTTCTTATGGTGCAAAACTAACAATCGACATCATACACCGGATGTGCAAGGATGTTAGTCGGTTAAGTGCTGCCAAAATACGAGAAATTCTGAGCGAAGCATTAAAGGGCACCAAGAAACAAGACAATGAAGAGGTCGCAAGATTAGTTTGCATGTATGCATGCGTCAAGCTCTTCTTTTCTACGTCCGGAGAGACAATTGGATGGGCTTTCTACTCATACATGGACCCATTAGACAACATGATTGAGTATGATTGGGCTGAGAGCATCCGGGCAACCCTGATGGGTTCATTGGGCGAAAACTGTGGAAAACCAGGGCGAGTCACCGGATGTGTGATGTTGTTAATGGTAAATCTCATAAAACTTATTTTATATTTAATATGAACATTAATGATGTGAATGTTCACATTACTGGGCAATGGAGTGGAAGTTGACATCAATGACGTAAACATTCACATTACTGTTCAGTAATGTACAAACACACATTAGTAGACACTGCTGTAAGCATTCACATCAGTGTAGATTGATGTGATGGTAGCACCAAAACAAATTTGAAACATTCACATAACTGATGTGAACATTTACATTACGAGGCAATGGTGTGGAAGTTGACATCAACAATGTGAACATTTACATTACTGTTCAGTAATGTATAAACACACATAATTAGCTACTGATGTAAACATTCACATCAGTGTTAATTGATGTGAACATTCACATTACTGGCCACTGGTGTAAACATTCACATCAGTGTTAATTGATGTGAACATTCACATTACTGACATTTGTTATTTGTTTCAGTACTGGTTGTGTGAGCATACAACAATCTTACTACCCCACAACCCCAATGCCATTTCACGATGTGTAAAGTGGGACCTCACAGCCTTACATAGCAACATGAAATCCATATCTTTGGCTAAGCTTGGTTTAAATGAAGTAGAAGTACAACCAAAAATATTGTGCCCATTCACATAGTGAGACAAGGAACTATCTAACTAACATAATGTTTCCAACTACAGGTATATGGCGGCGAGCTAATGGCATCCCCAACTGAAGCGAACATGTACCATCATACAAAATTGAATATGGAGTCCAAACCTGAGATTTTGTCAAGTGCACCAGCAAAGAAAGATGAAAGCAAAGATAGTCAACGCAGTGATGACAGGGATGGATTTTCTGTCGATGCAATGGACCTGAATGAAGTTGGACATGATATCAACCCCAGTTGTAACACCCCCAATGCTGAGAAAGGTATCATCAAAGCACAATCAACTGAGCCAGACATTGTAGATGTACTTATAAAAGAAAACCAAAAAGCTTGGGGTCTTGTACGACAATGGGAAGCGAAACTATTTGACCAATCGGGCCCATCCAATATGGACATGGACATGAAGAATTGCATGGAGTGGAAAGATAAAGAAATTCAGCGGCTGACAAAGTTGGTCGTGAACTTGGAATGTGAAAAAACAATTCTTCAAGACCTTTTTGAAGATCAGTCCGTCTACATTATCACTCAAGTTGAAGCACAAAAGGCTCATGACAGCCTTAACAAGCATCCCATTGCAGCATTAGAACACATTATTAGCCCACCATCGAGGGTAAATCAAGCAGAAAGTGAGGAAAGAGCACCGGTTGGATGAGTTTGAATACCCCAACTTGCCTGGTCAAAAGAAAAGGAAAGAGGGAGCCGAAGAGCAATCCCATGCAGTCCAAATTGCACAAGATTTAGACAAGCATCCACAGAAAAAGGAGCCAACAAAAAAAGAAGTTAACCTTGAACAACAAACTCAAGGTTTGGGCCAGCATGAGCAAACTCAACAAGCAAAAGGTCCAAAATTTGCACAAGAACGACGGTGATGAGTAAGTGATCTTACATATCCCCAACTGAATTTTTTTTCTTCCTCATGTTCAGTTCACATACATATTTAATAAATTAGATCATTTCATAAATGTGCAATGTTAACATTAACATTTTCTGTAATCACAATGCACAGGTTGCTAGTGTGACGAGGGGACTCAAAGACTAAAGATGTGTATTTTGATGACATCATACATATCATCAAGGAAGAATCAATAACCAACAGCGTATGGCAACCGTAAATGTGTACAAAACACAGACACACACAGACACACACACTTTAAAAACACTGTAAATAATGTACTGCCACCCCTTTGTTTCTGCAGGTGATAGATGCATATGGTGAAATTCTATTTGAACTACAAGGGCTAGTTAACCCAAGTTTGGAGGATTCAGCATTCAGCATTCATCTTTACAAGCACATGTTTGGTAACCACTAAACTTTTGCTTTGTTTATGTTTCAATAGATGTGAATGTTCATCTCAGCATTATATGCTTATATTGTTAACTTAAATGATAGGCCGATGTGAATGTTAACAACAACATAAAAATGACATATGAGAAGATGCACATTGACAGATGTGAGCATTAACATCATTCGCAGTGAAAATTATATGCCTATTATGTTGTTAACTTAAATGATACACAAATGTGAATGTTAACAACAACATAATATAACAGGTGTGAACATTCACATCTGTAATACATTGCACGACTGTTTCACAAATTAATAGATGTACTCATTCACATCACTAATTAGTAATAGATGTGAACATTCACATCATTCACATCACTAATCATTAACAGTGTGAACATTCACATCAGTAACATCACTCACATTAACAGATGTGAACATTCACATCATTCACACCACTCACCATTAGCACATGTGAACATTCACATCACTCACATTAACAGATGTGAACATTCACATCAGTAACATCACTCACAATTAGCAGATGTGAACATTCACATCATTCACATCGAACATTGATATAAATACTAGGTACATCATTGTACGCCCTTTGTGTGCAGAAAATCATGCAAGAGTACCCCTCCACAAGAAAAACAAACTGATTGATGTACACATCAAGGAGTATCAAGCCCAGAGATTCTTAATCTTCCAAATACACGACAACTTCCACTGGACAATTGTTGTGTACGACGTGACAGAGAATGTATGGAGGCATTATAACTCGCTGCGCCCAAGAGAAGGCATACATGACCCACATATTGACAAAACATAAATAGTGGTAAGTGGCTGACACATATAATACTTGTATGATGTGTAATATTGGAACTTAGACGTATGCACTGTGTTGGTTGGTGCCTAATATGAAATTTCATTGTTGGCAGAGGGACTACATAGAGGCTTTGGTGCGCAACATTGGACCATCATCACCATTATGGACCAAATTATCAAGCCAAAATACTTCGCAAACAATCATATCAGTAGACATCTGTCCTCAGCAAGCATCAAATTCATAAGCCTAAAATCGATTTGTACACATGTTCCACAACCACTACCCGCCTAATTTTCAAAATCTAACAAGAATTTTGCATTTTCAGGGTGGATTGCGGACCTGCAGTTTGTTACATCATGAGGGCGCATGTATACCATGAAGACATTGTTGCCAGCCTAGATCGCTTTGAATGGTGTCAAATAAGAGACTAATTAGTTCACTTTTTTCTGAACCACAGAAAGACAGTACAATGTGAAAACCTATAGGTGGGGGGTGTCCACCTATCATTGTTACCCAAATCTGTTATCCACATTGAAGACAATTTAGTGTCAATAGGTTTTACATATTGGAGCAGACTAGCTTAATTGTAAATCAAGTCTATATAACTGCTTGTACAGATACTTTTCAGTCAATATATGTATATGCATTTTCAGGCCTATTTTGCGTTGGTCTTGACACATGACATGATGTGAATGTTCATATCACAGAATGATCGTACACTTTCTTATGTTTTAAACCATACTACATGGATATGAATATTGCTTAAAGTGTTCATGTAACACAATATGACAGGTGTGAATATAATATTTCTTAACACAAGTCAATATTCACATCTATTAATTTGATGATGTGAACATTCACATCACAGCTTCTGATTATTTGAATGGCAGCAATGATGTCATGAATATTCACATCTTATGAGTTGATGATGTGAATGGTTACATTGATGTAAACGTTCATGTCATTTACTTTGATGCTGTTAACAGTAACAAGAAAGTGAACATTCACACCACATAAATGTTTAAAATTTCAACCCATGTGCAATTATTCACATAATGTGATTATATTACACAAGTGTGAAAGTTAACATCATGTATTCATCCAAAATACAACAACATAAATGTCAAATTGGAACCTTAAAAAATTAAAAACAAAACACAAATCAAATACTAATGCATTATTATGTTTGCCAACGCAACGTAATCTTATTGTAACATAATCTTTGCCAACCGACACAATCTTATTTCAAAAATGAATATAAGAATCCAATGTAAAACACAATGTTGAAATGAAAAATGTACATCCTAAATCGGTTCCGTGCATGATTTCCGATTATGGCTCCCCAACTTATCACATCTCCCGCACCTTATTTGCTTCAGTTTCTCGCCCCTTGATGGGATCCTATTCTTTTTCGGCCTTCCAGGTGGTCTTTTCACAGTTAGCGGGTATATAGTGAAGTCCGTGGGATCAAAAGGCGGCTTGTCCACCGATGGTATAGGGAATATGGCACCCGAATAGGCTGCACGATATGTCTCTACATGAAAGTAATTTTCCACACAATCATTGAGATTGTAGTGGCTCTTCTGAATAGCAATAACAGCATGGTCACATGGGAATCCGTTGATTTGCCATTTGAAGCAAGAACATGTACGCCTTGCAACATCAACAGTAACAGATGGTATCGAATGAACTTCAAACACATCATCATTGGCTTTGCTAACTTGCCAAGACCTGCTGTCATTGAACGAATCCATAAGCCTTGTTTCGAATGTAGGACAAATAAGCTCATTCCATTTGTTTGCTTGGTCACGCCGTGCAGACATTTGCCGCATCAACTGAGTACGAATTGTGTCCACCATTTGAGTGATAGGAAAATTACGTACTTCTTTAATTCAGTTATTAAATGACTCCACCGCATTGGATGCCATCTCCCCATAACGCATGCCCCTGCACAACATCACAAACAATATACAATACGGAATTTAACAGGTCTGAACATTCACGTTGACAGATGTGAACATTAATATCATTCCCAGTGAACATTATATGCTTATTATGTTGTCAACTTAAATGATAGACATATGTGAATGTTAACAACAACAAAATATGATAGGTGTCAACATTCAAATCTGTAATACATTGCATGACTGTTTGACAAATTAACAGATGTGAACATTCACATCATTCACACCAGTCATCTTTAGCAGATGTGAACATTCACATCATTTACATTGAACATGAAACACAATTAGAAGATTATTACCATTCTAAACTGAAAATTCATATCGCTACCATTATAAACTTCACAAATGGAACACCTTAGGAAACTATTATTACCTGAAGTACGAATTTGCCCAGTGCTCAGGTGCCAAGTCCTTGAAAAAATTATGAGCTCGTTGTTTACCCTCCTCTTTTAATTTTGCAAGCTTTTCATGGAACCCTACCACAGTTGGCTCGTAAGCACAGTCACCCAAACTACTTACTAGGTGATCCCTGAATCCATTATCAATTCCTTTTATTCGGTCTCTTAAATTGCTCTTCAAGTGTTGTAAGCAATAACCGTGATGAGCCGATGGGAACACCTTTGGCATAGCTTCTAACAGACTAAGATTATGATCCAAAATAAAAGTAATCTGGCGCTTACCATCAACAACCATCCCAAGTTCATGCAAGAACCACGACCAATTGGCTGTGGTCTCTGAATCAACAATCGCAAATACAACAGGAAACAGACCTACAACACAACACCAATACACAACTATTCACAATATTCCAAAGTGAATAGAAAACAATATAAACGAAACAGGTCATGTGAATGTTTATATCTACATTGCCCTATTACTATTGTTATTTTTGGATTCGGGTTCGTAAACATCAACGATGTGAACATGCACATTAACGACCATTAATAATTCATTGTTGATTGTTGAATCATTGATAATGTGAACATTCACAATAATGTTCATTAATGGATCAACTGACATTAGTATACACTGATGTGAACATTCACATCAGCGTATACTAATGTGAATGTTCACATTACTGTCATTAGTAGACATTGATGTGAACATTCACATCAGTGCATACTAATGTCAATGTTCACATTACTTATAATTTCTCAATCACTCATTTGTCAAGACTATGCTGCAGAGAATGAATATCGACATAAATAGACAGCTAAAAAAAATACTAACCATTGTTTCCGTCTTTCGCCATTGCCGCAAGTAGCTGACCTTTGTACTTTCCTTTGAGGAATGTTCCATCCAGGAATAATAAAGGCCGACAAGAATTGAAGCCAGAAATACACGCAGTGAATGACACAAAGACACGACAAAACTGTTGACTACTCGCATCATAGTCAATATTGACGTAACTCCCCGGATTGTACCGTATCACAGCATTCGAATACCACCGCAGTTGGTCAAACGATAATGAGTGATCTCCATGAATACCAGCCTTTGCTTTCTCTACACCCAACCATACAACATGGTAACTCACATTTAGCCCATAATCGATCCCTCTTCAAAATAGTCACCACCTCACACGGCCAAGTCAACGGCTTGTCCCTCACAATTTCAGATATGGTACTCGACACCAAATCTGAACTAACTAGCAAATTCTTCGATGTTCATACATCCGTACCATAACTATGCACATCACTAAACCTCTTGATGTAGAAAAAACCATTTGCTCGTTGTACTCTACAATGTATAGCCCACAAGCAGCCTCTCTCTTTACGCATCGCACACACAACAATAACTCTTGTTGTCTTGTTCTTGACATACGTAAACTGAAACCCACATTGGATGGCATACTTACATAAAACCTCATGAAATTCTTGTGCACCTCCAACAAACCGTTGTCCCACATGCGTAATACTATTTGCCCAAGAGATGACAACAACACCTTCTTCTTATGGTGGAAAAATCTCCGTAGCGCATTAATATCTTCCTCAACCCCCACACGCAGCGATCCCAAGCTACTTGACTGACCAATATCACTTTTAAACTCAACCACAACTTCTACATGTTGTACCCCCATTGATTTAGCAAGCAGTAACATGTTCTGAAATTCTTCCTCATTGTCCAAATCACATCTATTAATCTCAAGTAACTGACAGAACAATGAAATAGAACCAGCAGACAACTCCCCCCATTTGTCACACAAACAGTCTACCAAACGCAAATAACACGATGCGTGGGCAACATTTATTACAGTGGTACTGCAACCATATGTACACACCAACATCATAAAGGTATCCATCTCCTGTAAAAACACAACAACACAACAATCAACAATAATCCAAACCGATATGAAAATTCACATTGCGCAAAAATTAGATGAATACGTGTACAGTTCAAGTGTTACATCCATAATTCACATTAACAAGATGTGAATATTCACATTGATACATATACTCTGAATTATATCACCCACACAAAGCCTCATTAAGCAAACATCAAAGTAAAGTGAGAACATCCACATTATTCACATAATATTACCAAGATGTAAACATTTACATTGCCACATATACTCTGAATTATATCACCCACATAAAGCCTCATTAAGCAAAAATCAAAGTAAAATGCAAACATCCACATTCTTCACATAATACTAACATGATGTAAACATTCACATTGTTCCACAAACTCTGAATTATAGCAGATCCACATTCATCACTAATCTGATGACTTCCCCTCCACAGGACCACGATGTAAACATTCACATTGATCCATAAACTCTGAATTATATCACTCACATAGAGCCTTATTATGAATACATCAAAGTAAAAGGAATATTATAATATTCTTCACATAATTTGAATGACCTCCTCTCCACAGGACCAGGTATGATGCATGTAATTTAAAAACCAGAGCATCCGATCCATAACAATAAAAAAACAGATCATCTGATCCATCTTAGAAATCAAAACATAAAGTGAACATGTATTCATAACCAAAATGATACTAACCTTAATCACGCAATCCTACAATTGTCCAGAAACTCGAAAACAACCGCTTTGAAGTAGTTATACTCCAGAAAATGTGAGAACCGAACAATATGAAATTCGTCGTCTTCACTTGAAAATCACCAAACCAGAGCAACAATGAAACCCTTGCACATCAAAGCCTCAGAATGATAGAACGATAGCATGCAAGATAGAAACGTATCCATTTAAATTAGAATGATAAAAACTGCCAAAACTGAATCACGAAATCACAGGAACGTGTTATGCATTAACACAGTATGTATATAAGGGCATAATAGTCCATGTAAAAATATAAAATTAGAAAATGGACTTTATGGAATAAAAAAGAAAAATATATGGGACTAATCAGGTTATAATATTCCTTTGTGGATTATAACAACTCTAAGATGGATTTATCAATAAAAATCCCTTAAAATTTTGATAGATATATACATCAAAAGCATAGATAATTATATTAGTAAATCATAATTCAAATTTAGATATTGTTATATCTTTTTGAGATCCATATCTAAATTCTTATCTTCTTTATTTTTATGTGGTTTCTATTTATTTATTTTTTTTTCAATTTATTTTAGATGGAGTTGTGAGTTTCTATTTTTTTTCAAAATTTAATTTATCTATGGTTTCTATTTGTTTTTAATTATTATTATTTAGGTAAGTTATGATGCAAGTTAAATATGTGATAGATATGTAATTTTTATTGATTTAAAGTATGATAGTGGAAAATATTTTTAAATAAGTTTTGTTTAGATAGACTTTATAGATTTTTAAAATTTAAAATTGGATATTGAGAGGCAAATGAAATATTTTAACGGAATAAATAAGAATCAAATTTATTAATTTTATCTGTTTGTATATCTGATTTTTTAAATTTTTTTGTTACTAGTATGTTATAATATAATTTATAAGATATATATAAATACTCACAACTTTCATGAAAAATATTATCTTATTTTTTGGAGGAGAGAAAAGGAATGCAAGTTTTAATTTTATTTTTTTTTTGAAAATTGTTGAGAGAGATTATAATGGAGAGATTATGAAATATTTTTGTTATCTTTTCATTTGAAATCTATAAATTAAGGCATAATTATTATTTCTAAAATAATTATATAAATAAATCAGTCAATAGGTTTTTTTAATCTATTTTATAAATTGAAAAAGTAATAATTTTATAATGAGAGTTTGGAACTCTTAAAAAATCTCATTTTCTTTATATAATATATAGATAAACAAATTTTCGGGGAGGCAAATTAAATAACTTTAAAAAAAAAAGAAAAAAAAAAGAAGAATATAGCTTGAATCGTAATTTTACAAGGCTTGTTGTCAGTTCTAAGATTTGGGACCTTGAATTGATGAATAGGGACCACATTCTGCACAGCAAAAAGTACGTTGCGGAATTTGGTTGTTATTGTTGTCATTTGCAACAAGGAGCATCGCTAATGAGTTAAATAAATTTATTGTTAGTGTTAGTATTGTATGGGTGATTTTCTGATCACACTGTCCGCCTAGTAATCAGTTGGAAAAACATTGGCAGAATAGATGGCCTCTAGTTAATCTGCAATAGAAAGAGAAGTCTCCGGCGGTGGTTCAACCACCCGGGGGCACTCCGACGATCAAGTCAGTATATCTCTCAAAGATAAATCAAGTGCTAAACTCACAAGCTTGAGTATCAAAAGAATACCTTAGACCTATGGGGGTGTCTCTCTTTTATAGCCAACATAAACCTAGTCCCAATAGAAGACTAACTTCTATGGACTCAAGATTACTGCTAATCTTGGACTCCCAGTAAGATTAGAATAAACTCTGTAAGAGTCTTATCTTAATACAAACTGAAGTCTTCTCTCATTCTAGGACTCTTGTCCCTCATCCAGGTTGAGTTCCCTTTTCATTCTAGGACTCTTATCCCTTATCCACTTATCTCGGATTCCGATATCTTCGGAGATAACCTCGGTCTTGCCGAGATCACCTCGGCGTCACGACCAGGACACGTGGCACCTCGGCTGACACGTCGGCATCACCTTGCCACGTGTTGGTACTCAGAAAATATATCCCCACAACTGCCCCCTAGGTTCTATTACCTCGACATTCTAAGGTGATGGAACCTACACTGTTCGTTCATCTGTGCCCCTCTGTCCGAGATCAAACTCGCCGACCTTAAAGTTTCTTGGACTTTACTGTCCACTGGTGTCAAGAATCAAGTTTCATGCTTTCCTCTAAGCTGCTTGAAATCGCACCTCCTAGCCAAGGTTCTAGTTCTATTAAATCGTAAACTCCAAGAGCTTTGCAACTGCTCCACTCACACTCTTTGGTGAGTTCTCGGTTTCCAATCATCTATTTGACTCCGGCGATTTTCATATCGGCGTTCATTTCACTTTGTAGTTTCATAAACTCTTTACTTGCTATTAAGCTCAATCTTTCATAACTCTTCTGAATCTGTTTACTTGCCATCTGTTGCCTTCTATTTTCGTCTGTCTTCAAGTTTTGAATTGTTTGAATGCCTGGCACTGTTCTTGTCATATCCGCTTTTTGTTGCTAGCATCGTGTCTGGGTCATTACTTTCTTGTTCTTCACATACTTACTTAGTGCCTGTGCACTTGGCTTTATTCTTGAACTTTGTCGTCTTCTTGACTATTTTTCTCTTTTTTCATTCAATCCTCTGGCTTTTTCCCTTTCTAGTTCTTTTTCTTAAATCGGTCATTGTTCCATGCTTTCAAGCTTCTGCAACTATCTTTGTTCCTTTCCTCCGATGAAGCTTACGTCATTCTGTCATTGTCGTCAAACTTCGGCAATTCTCATTCCGGCTTCCCTCTTTCTGGTAAGCCACTGTTCCTCCTGGTTTTATTTCTTGTTGATTTCCAAGAAGCTCTGCTTCATTGTTAATCACCATTGCTATTTTACCTATTGTTTCCAAATCATCTTCTTGAATACACACTGTTCACACATCTGTTGATTTCTGCCATTGTTTTTGGCTTGACACACTTGTGCAATCTTTTTGTCTTGATTTCCTGATAGCTTCATCACCATTCTTGATTATGAATTACATTCTTGTTTCTGTTTTCTGTGCCTTTTTCCAAATTCTTGCTTTCAATCCTTGCCTTCAAACTCCAAGGTGCCAATCGCCGAGAAGAGCCTTGATCAAACTCTTCGGGAGATCGATGCTGAGCTCGAGGCCGAGAAGGCTGCTGAGAAGTCTTCCCAACTGTCTTTTATATCCTGCCATATGACGAGTAGTTTTGTTTCCTTCTTTTACTCCTTGTACCTTGTACCTTGTATTTTGTTCGTCTTTGTATGCTTTTAATCCGGCCGACGTGCCATTTTTGTAATCTAAATAATTTATTTTTCAATATTCAGGCCGAAGTGCCTTATTTCTTCTTTAAATGCATTTCTCTGATTTCTTCTTTAAATGTATGTCTTCTTTTTTCTGCTTTTGTATGATTCTATACTTAGAATAATTTGCATGTCTTCAAAGGTACACCTTGACTGTGCAATCTCTTCAGGTAAAATACCTCTGTCACAACTTCTAATCTTGCTCATCTCAGCGATGTCCTAACACTTGAAAATATTGTAACAAATATTTTCACAAGTGTTGCTTAGGACTTGTCACTTTCTCAATGTCTTCTATTAAGACTTCAGTTTTCCATATTTCAAGTTTTGACAACCTTGTAGTCTCGACAAGTCCGCAGATATTGCTTGAACTTGACTTTAACTTGAAAATTTTTCTCAAAAATTTCAACAAGTGTTTGACCACCATCCTTTATCATAACCTCGGCTTAACTTCAATTTGTAAATTTTTCTCAAAATTTCAACAAATGTTAAACCATCTTCATTTATCATAACCTCGGTTTAACTTCAACTTGTAAATTCACACAGAATTTCAACAAGTGTTAAATATCACATCGGTTTAACTTCAACTTGTAAATTCACACAGAATTTCAACGAGTGTTAAACATCATCTCGGTTTAACTTCAATTTGTAAATTCACACAAAATTTCAACAAGTGTTAAATATGATCTCGGTTTAACTTCAACTTGTAAATTGCTACAAATTTCAACAAGTGAAGATAAACAATAATCTCGGCTTAACTTCAACTTGTAAATTGCTACAAATTTCAACAAGCGTTAAGCATTACTTCGGTTTAACTTTAACTTGTAAATTGCTACAAATTTCAAAAAGTGAAAATAAACAATAATCTCGGCTTAACTTCAACTTATAAATTGCTACAAATTTCAGCAAGCATTAAGCATTATTTCAGTTTAACTTCAGCTTGTAAATTGCTACAAATTTCAACAAGTGAAGATAAACAATAATCTCGGCTTAACTTCAACTTGTAAATTGCTACAAATTTCAACAAGTGTTAAGCATATTCTTCTTCTCTCTGCCCCCTGCATGGCTTCCACATGCTCCTTTGCGAACCTTATAAAAGGTCTTCAACCTAGCTAACTGCAGTCCAACCTTGTGTGTTTTCTTTTTTATCTTCTAGGATCTGAGATTTACTCACTGAGCTCTTCTCTTTTCGGGCTTAAGTGACGAGATCTTGTCTGCTAGAATCTTGGATCTGCTCACTCAGGTTGAGCTCTTCTCTTCTCGGACTTACTCATCTAGGCCGAGATCATGTCTTCTAGGATCCGGGATCTGAAATTCGGGATCTGCTCACTTAAGTTGAGCTCTCGTCTTCTCGGGCCTACTTGTCTAGGATGAGATCATGTCTTCTCGGATCCGGGATCCAGGATCTGAAATTCGGGATCTGCTTACTCAGGATGAGTTCTTCTATACTTGAATGTTATCTCCTTGGGAGCGCTCATGCCCCATGTCTTTGCATCGCTTCTGGAAGGGTCTTCGTTCCTCTGCAGGTATCTATCCTTCCATACTTGGAGGTCATCTTCATTGTAGTATCCGCTTCGATTTGTTGTCTTTGGTGCGTCACCTTCATGGCCGGCGTCTTTCACTCCGTGACTCTGGTCACGAGTTTCTGTGTAATTATTGTCCCCTTCAACGTCGAGATTGATAGATCTCCCATTCCTAGCAGGAGCGTTGTCTCCAGTCTGATTCTTCTGTCCGTCATTGGCCATCTATTCTTCTTTCTTTCCCATAAACGGCGCCAAATTGTGTGGGTGATTTTCTGACCACACTGCCCGCCTAGTAATCAGCTGAAAAAGCACTGGCAGAATAGATGGCCTCTAGTTAACCTGCAACAGAAAGAGAAGTCTCCGGCGGTGGTTCAACCACCCGGGGGCACTCCGACGATCAAGTCAGTATATCTCTCAAAGATAAATCAAGTGCTAAACTCACAAGCTTGAGTATCAAAAGCATACCTTAGACCCATGGGGGTGCCTCTCTTTTATAGCCAACATAAACCTAGTCTCAATAGAAGCCTAACTTCTATGGACTCAGGATTACTGCTAATCTTGGACTCCCAGTAAGATTAGATAAACTCTGTAAGAGTCTTATCTTAATACAAACTGAAGTCTTCTCTCATTCTAGGACTCTTGTCCCTCATCCAGGTTGAGTTCCTTTTTCATTCTAGGACTCTTGTCTCTTATCCACTTATCTCGGATTCTGATATCTTCGGAGATAACCTCGGCCTTGCCGAGATCACCTCAGCGTCACGACCAGGACACGTGGCACCTCGGCTGACACGTCGGCATCACCTTGCCACGTGTTGGTACTCATAAAATATATCCCCACAAGTATTAACTAATTAAACACAATTAACAAAACAAAACCAATGGTAATGTTAGTTTAGCTACGGATAGTAACTTCTATTATTTTAGATTTTAATTGTGGAGAGGTTTGTGATTAATTAGGAGAGAGATTGAAGAGAGAGAAAGAAAGAGAAGAGAGGAAGAAACGCACACTGTCCATAAAAAGTCTATGAGAGATAGAGAGAAGAAAAAGATAAGTGGTCGGTCGGCGCATATTTTATTTTTGTTTATCACTAAATTATTTTTTAACTACACTATTAACAAATATTAGCTTTTTTTTTAATATCTAAATTAATAAATACTTAACACATTAATTTGGACCCCATTTGTTATCATACTAGCTTTTTCTACCACGCAATGCATGAGTTATATAAATAAATAAATAAAATTGTATTTTTATAATTTCTCAATAAATAGAAATTTAAAAATCAAAGCAGTAGGTTATTAACAGAATTATTGTGTAATTTAACTTTCAAGTGTTTATGAGATTATGGATGAATTTTCAAGAAATGATCAAGAGTATTTTAGGAATACAAAATTTCCCTTGGCATATAGAATAGTAAAGGCTTGATGATAGTAACTTCTGCCTTTGCTTTATAAAATAGCATAAATGATACACTTTAATATAATAAATTTGAAAAATTCATTGAAGATGCTCTAATTTAACAAAGAATTTGATAGCTGCAAAATAGCAAATAATCTTACATTCCTCTCTTTTAGGTACATGTGCTTAGATTAGGTTTGATAATTATTTTTTCAACATAAAAGTATTGTCTGAGAAAAAAAAAAAAAAAAACTGATGTGACAAACATTAATAACAAGTTAGGTTTTTGTTATTGGAAAAAAAAAAAAGAAAAAAAGTAACAAAATTGATGTGTTAATTTGCCATTTTTGTGATTTTTTTAAGAAATATTTTTTTATATCTTCATAGATTATAAGGACTTGAAAAGTTTTTTAAAAAAAAATAAATAAAAAAATGTTCCATCCCTCCAATTTTTTGCCTCAATGATGTGGCAAACAATTTAA
Organism: Camellia sinensis; assembly: GCF_055761805.1. NCBI lineage: Eukaryota > Viridiplantae > Streptophyta > Magnoliopsida > Ericales > Theaceae > Camellia > Camellia sinensis. Next base: position 219,199,238 of record NC_138961.1, read on the forward strand.
GGAGAGTTAATTAATTGGTATTATTTGCCACATTGTTAGGGGAAGTTTTTTTTTTTTTTTTTTTTTCTTTTTTTGGGGAGGGGGGAGAGGGAATGTAATATTGCTCAAAAAAATAATATAACTTATTAATAATGCAATAAATATTCAATCTATATAATGTTGTGGAGGGTCAAAAATTAAGCCCCAAATTAAGTATTGACCTAAACACTGAGGGCGACCAGAAATGAAAGGAGCATGGGCCAAAATCCAAGAAAAGTGGGCCAACAGTGGGCCGAAGCAAGTCCGATCCACTAGGGGTCCAAATGGACTCCACGAAGGAAAATGCCAAAGTCAAGTTGCGAAGGTAACACCTGCAGCGGTGAAGTTGCAGAGGGAACATGTGAAGCGGGAAAGTTGTTGAGGCACCTTGCCTCAGTGCCGCCATTCCTAATATCTTCGGTTTCGTTGCCATCTAAAGTTGCTGAGGGAAAGAAAAAGCCGACGCAATTAAGTTGCAAAAGTAACACTTATAAGGGCCAAGTTGCAGAGGCACTTCGTCCCAGCGCCGCTATTCCAAGTAGTGTCGGTACCACAACCATTTGGAGTTGCTAAGGAAAGGAGAAAATCGAGGCAACTAAGTTGCAGAGGCAGTACTTACAACGCCCAAGTTGTAGAGGCATTCTGTCGGTGCCACCATCTCTAATATCTTCAGTCCTACTGTCTGAACTTGCCGAGGGAAATGACTACCGCAACAGCTACTATTGTAGCAACTACGATCGTAACAACTAAGTTGCAGAGGGAATATCCTACCAAAGTGATAGCAGCCTTTGAGAGAGGCCTCCCTCTGCAAGTAGAGGTTAATGCTTGGTACTGATAGTAGACCCCAAGGCATTACTAGCCTAGGGCTGATAGCAAACCCCAAAGTTCATTTAACTTGGCGTTGATAGCAGGCCCCAAGACTTATTGGTTGGAGCTGATAGCAGGCCCAGAAATACTAGTTTACCGCGGCGATCCCACAAAGATGGAAGCAGGGTAGCCTGAACATAAGGGGCTCCATTTCCATTACCCAGGTCATAGACCTACCTTAGTCGCACAAGAAGGACTAAGAAAGCCCCCTTAGGCTTGGTACTAAGGCACAACATGGCTGATAGCAGGCATGGCTGTGACCTTCGCCCTGGGAAGCTGGGGATTTTGTGGTTAGGTGGCTAAGGGTGGAGGCTTCGCTAAGGTGAGTACGAACATAGTCGATAGTAGACTAATGGAGTCCTGAGAATTCATGTACTGGCCAAATAGAGCTGAGAAGGCAAGTGCAGTGGCAAGTGCAGAGGCAAACACTCCCGCTTCAACTGCACTTGCTGAGGCTCAAAAGGGGAGTTGCCGCGCCAAACACTTTCGTCTCAACTACACTTGCTGAGGCTCAAAAAGGTAGTTGCGGAGGCAAACAGATAGTACACAGTACATGTAGAGGGACACGTGACACCTTCAACCTGGTGGCTCAAGGGAGAATATTCCATGTGATCCTCTAGGACGCATGTCTTCCCTCTATTTGGTCACTTGGTGTCCTCTTGGCATCAAGGAAAAGCCTATAAATCGGACCTATTTCCCAAGGTTTAACAAGAGGAATTTTGGGGATTTGAGGTGATGCTACCCATTTTGGCACTGCCAATGTCTTCTTCTTGAGCCAATTGCCACACCCTCACCCAGCTACACATTCTTCAACTTCCAAATAGTTGCTGCTACTCATTCTCTAGGCACTTCCCCCATTATTTGACTATTAGCATAGTTTTACCTCTCTAATAACCTCTCTAACCTTGAACCCCCCTTACATTTTTGGCGACTCTGCTAGGGAGGCTGCTTTGTTGATGGTTCATACCCGTAGTGGCTTACACACTTCACTAGAAAAGATAGCAGAGGATGAAGTTCAGCAACCCCCACGGCAGCAAGGCTTTTCCAACGGCGGAGTAGTACATGTGGAGGATCGCAACCTCAGTGTTGTGATTGAAGCAGTTCAGTCACTCCAGGATACGCAGAGGGAGATCCTAGCAGCTTTGCAAACTCTCACTGAGGCTATTATGGCCATGGCTTCTAAACTAGCTTCAGTGTAAGCATCTCCGCCAGTAGCAGTCCCAAACCCAGTGCCTAACTTGTTATCTGAGGTTCGAGCTCCGATCTAGGTGCCTCTGGTGGTACCTCAGGCGAATGGTACGACTGTTGGTTCAGCTACCCAGGAGCAGACTTGTAACAACCCCAACCTATGATTAACGTTAATCCATGATTTAATATGCCTCATAAGTTATTAAGACCAGATTTTGAATTAATTGCATATGTGTTGCATAATTTGTGATTTTATCTGTTCATCGTAGACACATCTGTTTGAATTTCTGTTTTGTTCTGTAAATCGAAGGCCTTATCGACATCCAATCATGAAATTGGCTTGATATATGTGCTATTTGGAATTTTTTGAACATTATGGTAGACTCAATTAAAATTCGATTCGGAACGATTAAATTGGATTAATTTAATACCCATTTGATTAGTTTTAATAAACCAAAATTAATGAAGCCTATATAAGACACCTATTGCCTCCACTCATCTTTCTTTCCTTCATTCAACACACTCTTGAGCCTATACACACACATAACTGTTAAAGTGAGAGAAGGGGGAGAGATTAGAGCCAATTTGAAGCCAAGCTAACAAGAATTAGAGAAATTGAGGAGAATTTAAGACTTATAACTTCAACACTTGTGAACTCAAGCCTCTAGGTAAGAATTTTATCCTTAAACTGTGAAATCTAGACTATAATTATGTTGATTTATGCAAGAATTGAGTTAGAACTTGGGAATTGTAAGTCATTCCATGCATGCATGTCCATATCATGAAGTTTTGAAGTTCTTTTCATGAGAAATCTCACGTGCATGTTCATATTTTGGTTGTGATCTCAGAATTCACCATGTTTTTTAGTTGAATATTTCATTTGGTCATGTTTTGGGAAGCTATGACCTCAAATTATGCATGCTTGTCATATTTATAGCATGTTTCTACACTTCAAGTTGAATTTTGCTCAATTAGCAATCCATTGGGCCATGATTTCTTGTAATGATCTTTAATTCATGTTGTTTTGAGGTTCCATGTATTTTCTCAAGTTTTGGCCCAGAAAAATCAAGTTTTGGTGCTTAAAGATTAAGTTTTGAACTTGGAGATCAAATTTGAAAATTTTAGAATTTGCATCTACGCTCGAGCGCAGGAATCCATGCTCGAGCGACCACCCTGAGTGCATGCATTTCCGCTCGATTGACCTGAAATACGCTCGAGCATAAAATGCAAGCCCTCAGTAGTTCTCGTGTTTTGCAGAACGCTCGAGCGACAAAAGTCACGCTTGAGCGAGGGTTTGAGTCTCACGCTCGAGCGGGGGCCGAGCATTCAAGCGGGTGCCGAGCGTCTATCGAGCGTGAAAAACAAGCAACCAGCACTTTTCAAAATTTACAGACTACTCGAGTGAAGGGAGTTACGCTTGAGCAAACCCTCACATTTTGCATGCCCACTCGAGCGAGGAACGTCACACTCGAGCATGGACCTTGTTTTCAGCAAGTTTTGAAAAATATTTTTAAGTGCATTTCTGCATCCTCATTTCATCCTAAGCATTCCTAGGCCATGATTAAGACACCATAATGAGGTTAATGAAGTAGAAACACACCAAAACAAGAAGGGATTAAGTTATCATTTCCGGGTGTGTAATTTAGTATACGTTCGTTCTATAACTGTGTAGGTCACGCGCCACAAGGAAGTTGAATTGTCTACTTGCAACATTTGTTATCTGTGAGTAATAACTTAGTAAAGCTATGTTCAAGTTAAATTATTTTCGGTATATGAAATAAGATCTGTTGAATAAAATGCCATGTTTTATACTATGAATGATTGTCCAACAATAACAAGCATTTATGACATTATGCCATTATTCAAGTATCTTACAAGTGACATTATGCTATGATTCAAGTATGGAACTGACAAGTTATCTGTACCCGGCTGGAGGTTCCTAGGTGGAACCGACAAGTGTACAAGTTCCCAGTCTGGAGGTTTCTTTATGGAACTGACAAGTTATCCTTACCCGGCTGGAGGTTCTTCTATAGAACTGACAAGTACGATTTAAGATTTTCTGTATGTGTTCTGTCAGTGTTAGCAGATGCACCATGTAAGATTTAGCATGAATCTCTTATCTCTGTATACATTTTTAGAATGAGAATACGAATGTGAACTTTGGTTTCAGACACAGTTATGGGACATCATTCATTTACCTCTTTACTCTGTTATTATTCACTGGGCCATCGCTCACTAGTTATTTATTATGTATGTAAGGGAGCAGGCTCGCGATCAGGCTTAAGATGATGCCTGAAGCATTTTTGTGTTTGTCAACCACGTTTGGCTCCTCACGAGGAGGTTCCAAATCAAGTCATGTCTTGTGGCTGTGTCAATATGAATGTATAAGGCTGTTTATTTTGCTCTATAAACAAGTTTTCCTTTTATATGTACATGAGGTGACGTGTAAATACTGTACCTATGACGTCATCCATATGTTTATAAAAGTTAAGATTATCAATCCCATATATATTTGCACAACTCGATGTACTATGTATATTTTTCTTTTATGTATTTACTTCTGTAGCCCCTAATTACAAGTCTAATTGTTAAAAGGCCTTCGATAATCCAAGGATTACTGGCAGGTTATGACACTAAACCTATAGGGTCAGGTTTAGGTCGTGACAGAGTGGTATCAGAGCACATGTTCTACCACACCATATGAGCTTAGGATGTCCTAGTAAGAAGTAGGGGCATTCCATCTGCATGTGTAAGTGTATGTGTTTGAAAGTAAGAGCATAAATCCAATTATAATCATATGATATGGGAACAAACAATTTGAATAATGTAAAAAAGACTATTTGTCTATGTTTATAATGTTCTATTTACCTATATCAAATGGACAATACAAGAAATGATGAAACAACTAAATTATCTGAGGCTTGAATGAGTCGAATGGAACAAATGCTTGCAGCTTTAACTGAGGCAATGACTCAACAACAACAGAGGCAACAACGCTTACCTCCTCCGCTGGCCCAGGTGGAGCCGGATAACAATGATCTCATAAGTTTAACTCAGAAGTTCCTGAAGAGGAAACCACCGACTTTCTTAAGTGGTATTGAACCGTTAAAAGCCGAGACATGGTTACTTGAAATGGAGAAGCTATTTGAAGTATTTCTTTGTTCTGAGGTTCAGAAAGTTCTTCTAGCCACCTATACTCTGAAAGATGAAGCCCGAAGGTGGTAGTTACTAATCCGAAACAGTAATGGGAATATTAAATGGGCACAATTTAATGCAATCTTCTATGATAAATATTTTCCTCAATGTTTTCGAGATCGAAAAGTTTTTGAATTCCAAGAACTTAAACAAGGCAGGATGTCTGTGGCTGAGTATGAGGCCAAATTTACTGAGTTGGCTCGATTTGCTCCACATATGGTGGATACTAATTACAAGAAGGCATGGAAGTTTGAAGGTGGGCTGGATCTAGAAGTGTTTGATCGCGTAGGCGTTTTGAAATTGCTTACCTCTATGGAAGTTTTGGACAGAGCAATAATGGCAGAAGCCATTTTGGCAGCGATGAAACAAGCTAAGACACCAACGACATAATGGAAAAGTAAAAGGCCTGGATCTAATTTTCAGAAAGGTCGTTCCTTTTTCATGAACAAAAAGCAAAATACTGGATCTTCGAACAGCTTAAGCCAGAGTAGCAGATCTATACCAGTCCGTTCAGAATGTGGAAGGAGGCATAAAGACATATGTCAACGTGCATCGAGTGCATGTTTCTGGTGTGGCAAAACCAGTCATATGATTAGAGATTGTTCAATGAGGTTTGATAATGTTAACCACCCAACAGCAAGTTCAGCCAGATCTGTTCCTGTAACAAGGGCCAATACTAGAACAAATGCCAAAGGTAATGCTGGAAATGAGACACTAAGGCAAGGAAGAGTGTTTGCACTCATGCCTGGAGATGTACAAAATACCAAAATAGTAGTGTTAGGTATAATCCCTATATGTGCTCAAAATGCCTATGTATTGATTGATTCTGGTTCTACACATTCATTTGTCTCGTATGCTTTTTCTCGGAAATTAACTAGACCGTTAGAACCTGTGAATTGTTTACTATCTGTGTCTACACCAGCTAGGGCTCTATGATATGTGTTTATGTATATCCGACATGTGATGTTTTGATTGGTGATATGACATTGTATGTTGACTTACTGCCCTTGAACATTGATCATTTTGACTGTATTCTAGGTATGGATTGGCTGACTAAATATTGTGCTACTATTGATTGTGTGAACAAAACCGTCATGTTCAAACCACTTGGCATGCCTGAGTTTACTTTCACTGGAATGGGGTAGTTCCTCCGCTATACTTGATTTCATTCATAAAAGCTAAGAAATTGTTAAGGAAAGGCTGTCGGGACTACTTGTGTTGTGCATTGATTGAATCTTTAGATAGTACCAGTGTAGAAACTATTCCTGTGGTTTGTGACTTTCCTGATGTATTTCCCAATGATCTACCCAGGGACTTAATTAATAGGGAAATTGAATTTACTATTGATGTAATACCTAGAACACAACCTATCTCCAAGACTCCTTATAGGATGTCGACTTTTGAATTAAAAGGGTTAAAAGTCCAACTCTAAGAGCTCTTAGACAAGAAATTCATCATTCCGAGTACCTCACCTTGGGGTGCTCCAGTTTTATTTGTTAAAAAGAAAGATGGATCTTTGAGGTTATGTATTGGCTACCGTGAGTTAAACAAAGTAACCGTGAAGAACATGTACCCACTATCCCGAATTGATGACCTATTTGATCAACTTCAAGGAGCCCAAGTGTTTTCTAAGATTGACCTTAGATTCAGGTATCACCAGTTAAAGGTCAAGGCAGAAGACGTAGAGAAGACCGCATTCAGAACTAGATATGGATATTATGAATTCCTAGTTATGCCATTTGGGGTAACCAATGCACCTGCTGCTTTTATGGACCTTATGAATAGGGTGTTCAAACAATTTCTGGATGAATTTATTGTTGCCTTTATTGATGATATATTGATTTACTCCAAAAGCAGGGAAGAACATGAGAATCATTTGAGAACTGCCTCACAGATTTTGAGGGAAAAGAAATTATATGCAAAACTTCCCAAATGTGAATTCTGGTTGGACAGCGTAGCCTTTTTGGGCCATGTAATCAACAGGGATGGTATATCGGTAGACCCACAGAAAATTGAAGCCATTATTGACTGGCCAAGACCAACTAATGTGTCCGAAGTTAGAAGTTTTCTGGGGCTTGCTAATTACTACAGAATGTTTGTAAAAGATTTTTCAAAACTTGCCATGCCATTGACACAGTTGACACGGAAAAATATACCATTTGATTGGAATGATCAACAAGAATCAGCCTTCCAAGAACTGAAAACGAGACTTGTAATGGCACCAATCTTGACCTTGCCTAACGGAGCTGATGGGTTTCAGATTTACAGTGATGCATCTTACAAGGGTTTAGGTTGTGTGCTAATGCAAAATGGGAAGGCGATTGCTTATGCATCTCGGCAACTCTGTCCTCATGAAAAGAATTACCCGACTCATGACCTTGAACTGGCAGTTATGGTGTTTGCTTTGAAAATCTGACGCCACTACTTATATGGAGTAACTTGTGAAGTGTATACTAACCATAAAAGCTTGAAATATTTATTTACCCAAAAAGAACTGAACATGAGATAGAGAAGATGGCTAGAACTAATCAAAGACTATGATCAACAGATTCTATATCATCTAGGAAAAGCTAACAATGTAGCAGATGCCTTGAACCGAAAATCAATGGGGAATTTGTCATGTTTGCTCACCAATCGGAAAGAATTGCTATGTGATTTAGAAAGGAATGAGATTGAAGTTGTATTGCGCGAAGAGGGTGGAATCTTGGCTGCTATTTCCGCTCAGCCTGCAATCATTGAAGAAATCACAGAGAAATAACTGCAAGATGAATTCCTGAAAAAGATCATAGATGAAATTGACTCAAAACCAAGGCCCGGGTTTGTACTTGAGAACAATGTGTTGAAATTTCAGGGTCGCCTTTTGTAGACACCTCATTTTTTACCGACCTTAAGACTCAGACGTCATCGATTGAGTGCTCAGTGATGATCTATGTTGTGCTCGTTTAGAGGTTTCAGAGTTTTGACTGAGAGCCTTGCCTTCGGACCTCTGAACTCTTTTGTGCTTCGACTCGGTTTGTGGACCGAACTTTGTTTCTCTTCCCCGGAGGAAGGGAGTGGTCTTGTAGACCATCTCTCTGTGGTCGTAGACTACTTTTCGTGGTCGTAGGCCACTTTTCCCGTTTGGAGACTAGTTTTTGGTTTTTAGAGCCTTTGGCTGCGCGCCTTGTCTCGGGACCGCTTAATATTCTCCATTTGGCGTGGTTTTTGAACCACACCTTGTTGCCTCTGTCTAGAGGAACACTGTGGTCCGGGAGACCACTTTTGTGGTTGCATACCACTTTTGGTGCTCGTCAGCTAGTTTTCGGGGCTTTCGGCCGCGTGCTTTGCGTCCCAATTTCTCGTCTTGCATCAGCTTTGGTTTGTTTTTGGTACAAACCTTGTTTTCCTTGTTTAGAAGGTGGTACAAGGGTGGGAGACCAGTATTTCTCTTGGCCGACCACTTTTTCTTTTTCCAGCTAGTTTTCTTGTCAGATAACTGGCTTTCTTGGTCTTTGGACCATCTTTTCTGGTCGACCACCACACCACCACCTTGCATTTAGTGTGTTGACCTCTCCTACCTATGGCCGACCAGTTTTTGCTCTGGTTAACCACCTAAAGTGGTCGGCTGACCACTTAAACTAGCAGGCCGACCACTTCAAGTGGTCGACTGCTTTTTGGCACCTTTTTGGAGATATTTTCAGCTGGAGGACATTAGACTCATCCTTCATACACGTGTATGGAGGGATTGCTTTGGTGCTTAGCTTCTCCTAGAAGCTTTGCCATTCCTCCTCTATAATAGGGAAGCTCCTCCTCCCTCCTCTAGGTTCAGAAAATTTGAGGGAAGAGGATAGATATAGTATTGTATCTATATTGCCTTGTTTGCTTCATTTTTGCGCCTTAAAGTGTAGATTTGTCTTACTTTAACACACACAAACACACACTCAAACACCATCCTTTTGCTACTGAGGTGCTTAAGGGATGATTTTGGTGTTCTTGGGTTGCCTTGAACTTGAAAAACCTGCTGGAGTTGCAGTTATAAAGAGGGTCTTTAAGGGTTGAGCTTTTGACCTTTAAATCCCCCTTTCTTGCTTAAGCTTTTAGCCTATCTTTCATGTTGTTTTAAGCTTAGCTCATAACTGATAAAAGTTCTATTTTTTCATGCTTAAAAAGTTTGTTTAAGATCACTTTTGTGTTTGGGGTTGTCTACCCCCTCTTAGGCCTTGTTTGGCCTTATTTTTGAGCCTTTTTTGTGAGCTTCGGGACCACCTTGTATTGGCCTTCTCACCACTGAAATCCATTTCAGTGGTGGGGATGGTGTTTTAAGGTCCTAAGAATGAGAGGGTCATCCCCTCTCCTTGTGTCTTCTTTATATTCCTTAATATGCCTCATGTTTGAGCACATTTGTTAAGTGTATGTTGACCATGTCTTAGCATGTATTTGTGGTTATTTTGTTGAGGCATACCACTATTTTTACTTGTCTTGGTCACTCCATGCATGGTTAATACACTTGTAGTGTAAATCACACACACTAGCTTTGTATGCTTCATGAAGTGGCATGTATTTCTAGCCTATGTTGTGTCCATTTCAGCATGTTCTTGGGCTTGTTTTACCATGTCATACCTCTGTTTAGGTTTGGTTTGGTTTGGTTAGCCTTTGCATGCTCCATGCACTTGTAGTGCATTTCCATCAAATAGCCTAACATGCATCATGTTGTGACATGTCATTCTAGCATGCTTTTGGCTTAACTTCATGAAGCTTTTGTCCATGTTTTAACATGCTTTAGCTCTAATTTTGGTTGTTTTGGCCATGCATGACTTGCTTTGTATAGCTATAGTTCAATCTAACTTGTTAGCTTTGTACACCAAGTCCACTAGCATGCTCTACTTGGCTTATTTGAATGATTTGGCATCATTTGTTATGTGATTTCAATCCATGTTTCATGGCCATGCACTTGCATTTATCACTCATTCAATGCGTTGGAGGGTTTCCCCCTTTATGTCTTAACATGAACCATTGCGTGTGCCTTCATATCTTTGCTTGCGAGCCACAATTTCAGTGTTTATTTGGGGTTATTTTGCTATGATATAACTCTGATTTTTATTGCTTAAGTCATTCCATGCTTGGTCTTAATAGGTGTAGTATAATTCGCCTTATTTGCCTTGTATGAATCATGCTTCATGCCCTTTTTGCTAGCATATTTTGGCCTACTTCCATGCATGTTTTAGACTTATTCTAACATGTACTAGGACTATTTTGGGTTGCCTTGGTCACATGCTTCATGTTTTGTATACTTGTAGTACAAGTGCCCTTGCTTGCCTCAAGCTTTGAGCACCATTGCATGCTTCATTTGTGTTGTGTACATGATTTGGCATCATCTAACATGACATTTCAGAGCTTATAACATGCTTTTGTTCCCACTTCATTCACGCTTTGAATGTCTTTAAGTGTTGTGTATTATGGCCTTACCTTGCATGCTTGCATGCCTAGGCCTTTGGGCCCTCATCTCAGCATGTTTAGGTCCTTGTTTTGACTTACTTGAGCTCTGTCCATGCTTAGTTCATGCATTTGTGTCATGTGTTGCATGCCTCCTTTGTGTTGCTCTTTGCTAGCTTTCATGCCTTAGGACCCTAACATGCTTTACTTATGTTGTTTAAATGATTTGGCATCATTTCTTGCTTCATTTCAATGCACTTAGTGTTGTTACACTTCCACTTTTGTCACTCATCGAGCACTCTTGAGAGTTGTGCTCTTTGGCCTCTTTGATGGCCAATGCATTGTGCATGCATGCCTTGCTTTATGTGCCTTCATTTCATCACCAATGGCCACTAATTTGGGCATGACTGAGGTCTACCCCTTTTAGTTTAAGTCCATTGAACATGCCATGTTGATCGTATGCCACATTGTTCATCACATTATGTATGCCATGTTTGTGTTGTAGTGTGTTTGGAATAGGTGTTAGTCCAAATACGAGAAACGAGGGATGTTTCATACTTAAAGTGATGAAACGTGCCTTAATTCCCGGTCGCCGACGCTCTTGATTATACATGATAGAGTTTTAAGCTTTATGTGTTTACTTGTGCATTCATTTTCATATTGAATTTTGCAACTTTGCCTCTCGGCCATCATGCATGAAAATGCACGATTGGTGGCCCGAGGGTCGAGAACCACACACCCTTGAGTTCAAAACATGATATGGAGGGTGGTTGTGCATACATATCTTGCAAATACATTGCCATGCCCTTTCTTGCTCTCTGTTGCAGAAAACTAGAGTCTGGCAGCAGCAACTGGTCGGCTAGCCAGAAAAAGTAGCTAGCCGACCACTTTTCTTGGTTTTCAACAACAAAAAGTGGTTGGCAGGGGTCTGGAGAGACCAAAAGTGGTCGGCCACCCTCCCACTAGATTCCCAAGGTGGATTTTCATCTTTCTGGAACTTGGTGCAAGTTTCTAAAAACAAATGAAAACAGAGGCAAATCGGGGCATCGCATTGGATTTCCGAACGAGGCGACCGAGCATGCATCCAGTCTTTTCCCCCCGAGAACCTCTTGATTTACTGCTTTCCTTAGCTGCCATGCTTAGATAGTTAGTTTATGCCTTGGTTTGTACTTTAATTAGTTAATGCGTTAGTTATTCGATTCGTTTTGTAATAATTAGTTAACTAGGATTAGTTTATTAATTTGTTGTGTAATAATTAGTTTAATTAGCTTAGATTAGCTAGTTAGCTCCTTATTCGGTCCCTCCCTCGAGAGGGCGTATCATTGTAATAAGCGTGCGTGCATATGATGCATGTCTTCTAATCCCCATTTCTTTCTCCATTTTACTTAACCGCTTACGATGGTTAGTTTTAGGGCATATTTCATTTAGCATATCTTATGCTTGCATGTTTGCATCCATTCATCTAAGTTGCATGCACCGGGCTCGGCGCATCATGCTAACTGCATTGTATTTCAATTCCAATTTGAATACATGTACCAAGTTGCATCTCACATGACATTCTTAGGATAGCCGAGCCTATCTTAATTGCATTTTTGCATGTGTTGCATTAGCCATTTTAACATGAATTATGATCATGCATTGATTTCTAACGAGTTCTTTGTTTTGGCTCGGAGTACACTGTGAGTGTTTACGCTTTAGCATATTGTATGTGTATTAATGTTGCCATGAAAAGCATGCTCGCCATGAGACTATTTGCCTAAGTGATTAATTGCCTGAATGCCTGTGGGTGAAGGTTGGATTACTTGAATTGGGACAATTCATTGAAATCTACATTTTAGCCTACTTACGAGTAGCAAACTTCAAACCATTTTCCAAACAAACGGATATGCGATGCTTGGTTCCAAATTAGGCGATCTAGTCTATACTTGTTTTGTTGTGCGCATCACATAGTAATTCTAGCTAATTAACCGAAATAAGAGCACATGTGTTTTCAAAAACAAGATATCATGCTTAGTACAAGCCGATCTTTGATCGGGCGAGCGGGAGTGCTCATTAAATGACCTTCCCCAATCGTACCCAAGTTCCCGAGCCGAGGCAACTTTGGTGATAACGGACACGTGGCCTTAGGCACGAGTCAGGGTTTCCTAAATTCTCCAAAAATAAAATATTTAGGTGGCGACTCTGTATCTGGCAAAGCAATCCATGTTTGGCACTTTTTTACAAAAATCAGTTTTCCAAAACGATTTGCCGGATTTGGACTCTTTGGTGATTTATCAATCTCACATCGCACATTGTAAGATCAGATTAAGAATCGTGACATTTGAGTCCGAACTGTAACATGAAGCCCAAGGGCGCGCCTACACCTTTGTGTGCCGGATTATGATGATTTGAAGAAACGCATTCTGACAGAGGCCCTGTGACGACCTCACCACATATAATGATTAGCACTTAATTAATTAAGGAGATTTAAAATTTAATTGCCACTTATTCCAATTTAATCTGGGATTTACGAAAATTATAGAGATTGATTCATTTATGGTTCTAGTAAGAATTTATTTTGGAATTAGAAATTGAAAACCTAAATGGCTCAAGAAAGTACAAATAGTGAATTTAATTATTTAAATTTCGAGTATCGGACCATATGGGAGTTTAATTAAATATTCGATTCAGATCTATAAAATTGAGATTTGATTAATTGGGTCCGAATTGGAGTTAATTAATTTATACAAATTAGGAATTAAGATTATTATGAATTGAATTTATTTATGAGGTGTTCAATTGAATATGTAATTTATTGACGAAGATTTTGAAGTTTAAGCTGGAATTGAAGGCCTTAAGGATTTGGGAAATCAAAATTGATGATGGCAATAAGTTTAATTTAATATTTGGAGCCTTCAAGAGTTTTATTAAAATCTGATTTAGAATGGTAAAGATTAAATATAATTTATTGGGCCTTAAAGGAAGTCAAATTAGTTATGATTACTTAAGTTATATGCTAATTATGATTAATCAAGACTAAGTGATATTCAATTAAACTAATGTGTAATTAGTGTGCGTAACTAATCCTAACATATCACCACATGGATTATTTCAAGGTGGACAAGTGTCCCACCATTTTTTATTAAAAAAAAGAGAGAATGGAATAAAGAAAGGGGTGTAGTGTATTGAAGCCATTCATCAATCTAGTTTGGCTGGAGGAAAACTGTGGGGGAGAGAGAGAGAGAGTTCAAGCAAGAAATTGAAGACAAAATGAAGCAACTCAAAGCTTGATCAAGAGACTCAATAAATTAAAGATTTTAGGTAAGAAATTAAAGTTCAAGTTTTGTAGATAAATCACTTGAAAGTGAAATTGAGAGATAATTAGGTTCAATTTCATGTAATTAAAAGGAAATTAGCAAGGTGATGGAGAAATTGGAGCTATATTCAAATTTATGGAAATTAATTTAAAAATTAATTACTTTGGGTTTGAATTTGGTTGTCTTAACATGAGATTAAATTTCATTGTTACATGCATGAGCAAATTTATAAGTTTTAGTACTCTCATCTTGGATTTTGAAGAATCTGAGATAATCAACTCATGTTTTGAAGAGAATGAGGAAACGTTTTGTAAACATTAAATTCATGAAAATCTAGAATTAATCTTGAAGATAAATGAGATTTTGATTTTAAATCCCTAACCCATGCATGTAATGTAATTTAAGAGTTTAACTCAAATTAAACATATTTTGGAACATTTATGATTTAAGGAAATAAGTTTGGAAAGTAGTTAGTTTGAATTTGAATTTTGATTTGATATGAGAAAAATTAATAAAAATCTAAATTAGAGCAATTTATGATTTTAATTATGGATTGAGCTTGACTATGTAGAATTGGTTGGATTTTGATAAATGTTCCACGCATGCAAATGATTTTCTAAGGAGTTTATTACTTTAATTTCATGTTTTGAAGGAAAATAGAAAGAGCTTGAAGTCAATTTTATATAATTAAAAAGAAAATGAGAAGTTAGAGTTATGTTCATGATTATGAAAATTAACTTAGAAATTAATTATTTTGGGTTTGATTTTGAATATCTTATAGGAATTTGAGCCTTATTTTTATATGCATGTAATTTGGAGAAATTAAGGAATTCATGAACATGGTTAAGGTTGATCAATATAGAAATAATTATAATTCTGCAATTGAGCTTGGGTTTGGAAACCTTGATATATATGAGATGTAAATTTACATGCATCATAGATTTCTTGGAATTGATTTCATGTTTGATGAAATAAGAACTAAGCTTTGGAAAATTATGAATTTATGAACAAATGAGTTCAATTTTTAAATTACAGGAGTTTTGATGTAAATGATTTAAAATTGATCATATTTTCTTGATTATTTAAGAATTGTATGTTTTTAGATAGGCCATGTATGAACCCATGCTTGAAATTATTTTGAGAGCTCAATTCAAGTTTTAGAATTTGTGAGCTTGGAGTTGGGCTTGATACGAAGAACATGAATTGAGTTGAATTTGGGAAATTTGAAGTTTGTATGTACATGCATGTAAGGAATTGTCATAAGTTTGCATATTTGATTACAAACATGCATTTTATAATGAATTGAAGGTTATTTGGCACACGCAAGCATGATAATGTTGAATTTCATGAAGTTGATCATCAATTGTACTATTTAAGTTGAAAATGAAGCCTATATTTCACATGCATGTATATTTCAAAATGATATGGAAATTAATTTGCATGAGCTTTGAAATTATGAAGGGAGTTTGATATGATTCAAGTTTATGAGATGGATTTATGTAAATTTGAGATTTAAATCTTGTAAAATTGGCCCTTATATTCATGTTAAAAGTTATAGGGTAGAAATATGAGTCTTATGATATTAATTACATGGGTTGGAACCAAGTTTTGAAGCTCAAACATAATCTAGAAAAACCCAGAATTTGGCATGTCCACTCAAGCGTGGAGAGTCTCGCTCAAGCGTACCCTGTTTTACTATACTCCTCGCTCGAGCGTCAAAAGTCTCGCTCGAGCGTAATTTGCAAGCAACCAGTACTTTTGCAGACCAAAGGGGTCCGCTCGAGTAGAGGGCCCTGTTTCAGAAATTTTGAAAAGATGTTTTATACTACGTTTTCCATTCTTTTTCATTTCAAAGCACTCTTAGGCATGTATTAAACATTGCAAATGAATTAAACAACATGAAAGGAGCCTAAGAATGTTAAACAAGTTAAAGAATGGAATGAATTGTAATATGACCCAATATGTTATGAATTATGTAGGGTCAAACGCAGGGATGAATCAAGTACCAGAACACTGTGAGTAATAACTTAGTAAAACTATATTCAACTTTATTTATTTTCTATATGATGAATTAAGATCTATTTTCTGAAATGATACATTATGTACAATGAATGATTGTCCAATTTCTGACAATGTATTCGTGGCATCCTTAGCATCATGTGATATCTGTTACCTGTTACCCGGTATTGGAGGTTCCATTATGGAACTTATTATGTCAGTCATCTGTTACCCATACCGGAGGCTCCATCATGGAGCTCAACATGTATATTCTCTATTACCCGGTATCGGAGGTTCCATTATGGAACTTATTATGTCTGTCATCTGTTACCCGTACCGGAGGCTCCATCATAGGGGTCAACATGTTTATTCTCTGTCACCCGGATCCGAAGGTTCCTTTATGGAACTGGTTATTCATAACCACCATGTGTTCTGCATCTGTTCTGTATCTGTTCTATTAGCACTAATGGATGTACCATGTATGATTAAGCATGAATTCTGATTTCTGTGTTTGATTTGAACAAGAATATGAATATGAATCTGAATTATGATCTATGAATCTGGTATGGACATCATTCATTAAAACCCTTTACTCTTCACTAGACTCTAGCTTACTGTATTATTTATGTATGTAGGCGATCATGCGCGTGACCAGGCTTAGAGACATCTACCTGGGATCTGTTTTTGTCAGCCAACCTATATGCCTCCCGTGGAGGTTCCAGATATGTCAAGTGACTATGGCTATGTGATTTAAAGTTTAAGTTTTATTGTTTTGTTTGGTTAAACAAGTCTTGTGTATTTTGTAAATGGGGCTAAGTCCCCTTTTTGTCTAATCTGTATATATATATATATAATGACCTAAAGATGATGTGTATACATGTACATAAAAAGTTTAAAATTTTTCTGTCTCATATAAGTCTGCACAGCTCAATGGATGTTGTATATTTGTTATTTGCTTCTGCTAGCCCCTAATATTATGTTAATTTGTCTCAGAGGCCTTCGGTAATCCCAAGATTACTGGCCGGTTAGGATTCTAAACCTATAGGGGCAGGTTTAGGTCGTAATAGGCCCACAATTCTAAATTTTCTATGCATCCAGGAAATATGAAAATGTGTCATGATTTGAAGCAGAATTTCTGGTGGCCGAGAATGAAAAAGGGTATTGCAGATTTTGTGGCTAAATGTTTACACTGCCAACAAGTTAAAGCTAAACATCAACGACCCGCTGGTTTATTACAGCCACTTCCAATATCAGAGTGGAAATGGGAGCACATTACCATGGACTTCATCATGGGATTGCCTCGCTCTTCTCGAGGTATGGATTCTGTCTAGGTTATAATTGATCATTTGACTAAATCTGCCCATTTTTTGCCTGTTAAAAATATTTATAATGCGGACAAGTTAGCTAACATGTATGTGAATGAAGTTGTGAGATTATATGGTGTACCAGTATCTATCGTATTTGACAGAGATTCGAAGTTTACATTGAGATTCTGCCAGAGTTTGCAACAGGCTTTGGGAACCGAATTACGGATGAGTAGTGCCTGCCATCCACAGACAGACGGTCAATCCGAAAGAACAAATCAGACTTTGGAAGATATGCTGTAGATATGTGTGTTGGACTTCCAAGGGAATTGGGAGACCTACCTTCTTTTAGCCGAGTTTGTGTACAATAACAGCTACCATTCAAGTATTGGGATGGCTTCTTATGAAGCTCTCTATGGAAGAAAATGTCGTTCTCCTGTATGTTGGGCAGACGTAGGTGACAGGCCACTGTTGGCCCAGAACTTGTGCAAGAAACGATTGAGAAAGTGAATCTGATTCAGCAACGCCTAAAAAATGCACAAAGCCATCAAAAGAGTTATGCTGATGTCCGAAGAAGAGACAGGGAATATGAAGTCGGGGATCACGTATTCATCAAAGTAACTTCGATGAAGGGCCAAACGCGATTTGGAGTGAAAGGCCAGACCGTATGAAGTGCTAGAGAAAATCAATTCAGTAACATATTGGGTGGCCTTGCCCCCAATCATGGAAAATATGCACAATGTTTTTCATGTATCTATGCTTCGAGAGTATTTGAGAGATCCATTCCATGTCATTGAACCAACACATGTACTTTTGAAAGATGACTATACCTATGAGGAGAGGCCAATCCAGATTGTTAATCGTCGGATCAAAAGACTAAGGAACAAAGAAATCCCATCGGTGAAGGTTGATTGGCAGAATCATGGAGGAACTTATGCAACTTAGGGAACAGAAGAAGATATGATAAAAAGATACCCTAAACTGTTCCCTTTGGATCCGGTATTCTTCCAAAATGAAGGTAATTCGAGTTTGGAGGACCAAACTCTTTAAGGGGGAAAGACTATGACAACCCCAACCTATGATTAACGTTAATCCATGATTTAATATGCCTAATAAGTTATTAAGACCATATTTTGAATTAATTGCATATGTATTTCATAATTTGTGATTTTATCTATTCATCGTAAACACATCTGTTTGAATTTCTATTTTGTTCTGTAAATCGAAGGCCTTATTGGCATCCAATCACGAAATTGGCTTGATATATGTGTTATTTAGAATTTTTTGAACATTATGGTAGGCTCACTTGAAATTCGATTCGGAACGATTAAATTGGATTAATTTAATACCCATTTGATTAGTTTTAATAAACCAACATTAATGAAGCCTATATAAGGCACCTATTGCCTCCACTCATCTTTCTTCCCTTCATTCAACACATTCTTGAGCCTATACACACACACAACCGTTAGAGTGAGAGAAGGGGGAGAGATTGGAGTCAATTTGAAGCCAAGCTAGCAAGAATTAGAGGAATTAAGGAGAATTTAAGAGTTACAACTTCAACACTTGTGATCTCAAGCCTCTAGATAAGAATTTTATCCTTAAACCTTGAAATCTAGACTATAATGCATGAACTCAAGAGAATTATGTTGATTTATGCAAGAATTGAGTTAGAACTTGGGAATTGTAAGTAATTCCATGCATGCATGTCCATATCATGAAGTTTTGAAGTTCTTTTCATGAGAAATCTCACATGCATGTTCATATTTTGGTTGTGGTCTAAGAATTCACCATGTTTTTGAGTTGAATATTTCATTTGGTCATGTCTTGGGAAGCTATGAACTCAAATTATGCATGCATGTCATATTTATAGCATGTTCCTACACTTCAAGTTGAATTTTTCTCAATTAGCAAGCCATTAGGCCATGATTTCTTGTAATGATCTTTAATTCATGTTGTTTTGAGAGTTTCCATGTATTTTCTCAAGTTTTGGCCTAGAAAAATCAAGTTTTGATGCTTAAAGGTTAAGTTTGAACTTGGAGATCAAATCTGGAAATTTCAGAATTTTCATCTACGCTCCAGCATAGGAATCCACGCTCAAGCGACCACTCTGAGTGCATGCACTTCCGCTTGAGCGACCTGAAGTACGCTCGAACATAAAATGCAAGCCTCAAAAGTTCTTGTGTTTTGCAGAACGCTCGAGCGACAAAAGTCACGCTCGAGTTAGGGTTTGAGTCTCATGCTAGCTCGAGCGGGGGCCAAGCGTCCGTCGAGCGTGAAAAACAAGCAACCAGTACTTTTTCAAAATTTACAGACCACTCGAGCGAAGAGAGTTACGCTCAAGCGGACCCTCACATTTTGTATGCCCACTCGAGCCAGGAAAGCCACGCTCGATCGTGGACCCTGTTTTCAGCAAGTTTTGAAAAATATTTTTAAGTGCATTTCTACATCCTCATTCCATCCTAAGCTTTCTTAGGCCATGATTAAGACACCATAATGAGGTTAATGAAGTAGAAACACACCAAAATAAGAAGGGACTAAGTTATCATTTCCGGGTGTGTAATTCAATATACGTTCGTTCTGTAACTGTGTAGGTCACGCGCCACAAGGAAATTGAATTGTCTACTTGCAGCATTTGTTATCTGTGAGTAATAACTTAGTAAAGCTATGTTCAAGTTAAATTATTTTCGGTATATGAAATAAGATCTGTTGAATGGAATGTCATGTTTTATACTATGAATGATTGTCCAACAATAACAAGCATTTATGACATTATGCCATGATTCAAGTATGTTACAAGTGATATTATGCTATGATTCAAGTATGTTACAAGTTCCCTGTACCGGAGGTTCCTTATGGAATTGACAAGTTATCTGTACCCAGTTGGAGGTTCCTAGGTGGAACTGGCAAGTTTACAAGTTCCCAGTCCGGAGGTTTCTTTATGGAACTGACAAGTTATCCTTACCCGACCGGAGGTTCTTCTATAGAACTGACCAGTACGATTTAAGATTCTCTGTATGTGTTCTGTCAGTGCTAGCAGATGCACCATGTAAGATTTAGCATGAATCTCTGATCTTTGTATACATGTTTAGAATGAGAATACAAATGTGAACTTTGGTTTCAGACACAGTTATGGGACGTCATTCATTTACCCTTTTACTCTGTTATTATTCACTGGGCCACCGCTCACTAGTTATTTATTATGTATGTAAGTGAGTAGGCTCGTGATCAGGCTTAAGATGATGCCTGAAGCATTTTTGTGTTTGTTAGCCACCTTTTGCGCCTCACGAGGAGGTTTCAGATCAAGTCATGTCTTGTGGCTGTGTTAATATGAATGTATAAGACTGTTCATTTTGCTCGATGAACAAGTTTTCCTTTTATATGTACATGAGGTGACGCGTAAATATTGTACCTATGACGTCATTCGTATGTTTATAAAAGTTAAGATTATCAGTCCCATGTATGTCTTTACAGCTCAATGAACTATGTATATTTTTCTTTTATGTATTTACTTCCTCAACCCCTAATTATAAGTCAAATTGTTAAGAGGTCTTCAGTAATCCAAGGATTACTAGCCGGTTACGATGCTAAACCTATAGGGGCGGGTTTGGGTTGTGACAAGACTGGACCATTCCAACCCACTCATTTTGTTACTCTAGCCGATGTACAAGCTATGCGCGAAAAAAAGCGTAGCAAGAAGCAACTGCCATCTCTCCCAGACCCATATGTGAAGCCCACATACTCTCAGGAGATATTGACCATGCCATATCCAACTGGGTATACAGTGCCCAAGTTTATTAAGTTTGATGGAAAACAAGGCTATGCCAGAGAATATGTGGTGAGGTTCATTGAAACTCTTGGTGTCCACGACAGTGACCACTCTCTACGCCTTCGGGAGTTCTCGAAATCACTCACTAAAAGGGCTTACAGCTGGTATGTGAACTTTGCTCCCAACTCGATCAAGAGTTGGGAGGAGATGGTGAACAAGTTCCACGTGAAGTTCTTCCAAGTCCAAGAGAAAGTTACAACCCTCACACTTGGGTGGGATGTCCAAAAAGAAGGTGAAGATATACTGGACTATGTTAAGTGGTTCCAAGATAAGGCCATTGACTGTCATGAACCAGTGGATGAGGCTCACTTAGTCAGTATATGTGTGAAGGGCGCCATACGCGACTACAAAAGTTTCTTGGTGAACCATAATCTACCTATCTTTTCAGCCTTGATTGAGGCAGCTAGGAACCTCAGTTCCACTGATCCTTTACACAGATCTCGTGACAGCCACCGCTACTCCCGTAGTAGCAGAATTGCTGTGGTAACCTCTACAAGAGGGAGCCGCTTGCAAGCGGAGGCATCGTCCTCTCGGAAGAGAAAGAGTTATGAGGACAAAAATTCATATCCCCATAGCCTTGAGAATGTTAAGACCTTGGCTAAAGAATGGGTCGCTGATGGTGAACTTACTTTGCCTCCGGTTGATGTCACTCCAACCAAGAAGGACAAAGAAAGCCCGGATTATTGTGTCTATCATAGAACCACCAGGCACTTTACTAAGAACTGTTGGACTTTGAAAAGTATCTTCAAAGAGAAAGTTGACGCAAATGAGCTGAAGTTCAAAGATGTCGGTAATCACGATGTAAGGAAGGACCCTTATCTTAACCACAAAGAGAAGGAGAAGAATGTACACATGATTGGCTATCTTCGGCTTGTGCTCGATCAAGTGCATATGGCGTCCTACTATGATGAGTTAGAAGAAATTGCTAGCGGCCAGCTCCTTAAGACAGTACCTGCAGAGGAAAAATTCGTAGAAGATACTCATGCTCAGGCCTTGCAAAACTCTCGTAAGTTTCATACCTTCTTTGACCAGCTGGGCCTAAGCCAAGCTGGCAGGTTGGAAGCAACAAAGGCCCTCATTAACATTTCTAAAGTACATCATGCGGAAGTTGCTGAGGCTAAGGAGTATGTGCTTCGGCACATCCAGGAAGATTATGGGGCCATTACTTTTTCAGAAGCAGACAAAGCATACCCATTTCCTCATAACCGTCCACTTTTTGTCACAGCTTACATTAATGATGTAGAGTTCAAATGTGCTTTCCTTGATGGTGGGGCGTCCATAAACATCATCACTACTGACACTTTTGCAAGGGCTGGTATCCCAAAGTCCAGGATGGCTCGCCAGCCCATCACTGTAATAGGTTTTGGTGGTGAGAAAAAAGTTACAAGGGGCCATGTTGTCGTGGACTTAGCAGTTGGCGAGATCTGCTTCGCCACTAAGTTTCATGTGATCGATGCAGACACAAATTACCATATGATACTTGGCAGAGCTTGGATGCACCGATATGGGGCTATCCCATCCAGTTATCACCAATGCGTGAAAGCAAAGTTGGAAAAGTGCACAGTGACCATAAATGCTTTTGAAAAGCCATTCAGAGTGGAAGAGGCACACTATTCGGATGCAGTTTTCTTTACTGAGCTGTCAATGGATGAAACTCCAAGGACTGGTAAAATTGCAAGGGTAAAGTTGCTGAAGTGGGAAGACATTTGAGATGTAGAGGCTGCTCTAGAAAGTAGTGGACAGAAAAGGAGCAGCAAATCCACAAGTCCTCCGCCCAAGATTGTTAAGGTGCGCGAGGGCGGCAAGACAGTTTACTACCTATGACGGTCTTAGGGGCCAGACTTCATACCTTGGGAGAATGGCCCCGAGAAAAATAAATGTGACGGTAGTGGGTCCCAAAAAGGTTTAGTAGAGACGCTTGAGTCTGCCTCTAAATGCATGCAAGATAGGCCTAAATACCAGCAAGAGGTACTTGCTGAGGTCAACCTCAGTGACTTACCTAGGCAGAGCAAGCCGGTGTTTATCAGTGATACAATGGCTCCGACAGCTAAGGCAAAATTGATAACACTACTAAAATAATACAGTGATGTCTTTACTTGAACATATGACGAGATGCCTGGTCTTGACCCATCCCTTGTCACTCACCATCTAGACATTTTTCCCAACTCTAAACCAATCAAGCAGCACGCTCAAAAGTATCACCCTGATCTTGAAGCAAAGATTAAGGCAGAGGTATGAAAAGTTACAAAAGGCTAAGTTCATTGAGCCTATACAGTACCCAACTTGGCTAGCAAATATTGTGCCTGTGCAGAAGAAGAATGGTCAGATCAGGATCTGCGTAGACTTTCGCGACCTGAATAAGGCCTGCCCGAAATATAAATTTCCGTTGCCCCATGTTGACATACTTATCGATTCTACTGCGGGCCTTCAGATGTTCTCCTTCATGGATAGGTTCAATGGTTATAACCAGATCAAAATGGCACCAGAAGACGCAGAAAAGACGACTTTCAGAATGCCCTTGGGAAATTTTTTCTATACGGTGATGCCCTTCGGTTTAAAAAACGCAGGGACAACCTACTAACGAGCTATGACTACAGTGTTCCGTGACATGTTGCATCATGAAGTGGAAATATATGTAGATAATCTGGTGGTCAAGTCTACTGGGCAAACTGTCACCTCTGCAACTTGGAAAAAGTTTTTCAGAATTGCCACAAATTCTGCCTCAAGATGAACCCTCTCAAGTGTGCCTTTGGAGTTACTGCCGGTAAGTTTCTTGGCTTTCTTGTACACCAGCGAGGGATCGAAGTAAATGGGGATAAGATCAAGTCAATCATGGAGATGCCACTGCCATACTCTCTGTGACACGTGCCTTTCACCTACTTGTTACTTTTATGGTTAATTTTAATTATGACTTTATCTGTGCTTTATATTTTATTTATATGTGCCATGTTTGTTAACAGATATGCTCTTTTATGAAAAAAACCTGTCTGATTTGTTAAATCGGAAGGTTATGTAGTAACTAGTAGACTAGGTGATTAGAGCCTAATTCCCCATAATTGGAAAATGAAAGGTTCAGTTAACATCTGATGGGTGTATTTCTAATTTAATTAAATTAATTAAGTAAATTAGATATAGATGCTTATACCTTTTTCTATATATATATATACATTTATGTTGAACTCAAAGAGAGAGAGAAAAGAGAGTGTAAGAGAGAGTTCTAGGGAACAAGAAGATAAGTGAAGGAGGTAAAGGAGATCATGACGCAACTTGACTAAACTAACTCCTGAAGGTACAAATTCTTTCTAATCTCTTGCATAAGAACTAATTTCCACCTTGAATTCATGGACTATAAAGAGAAATGAGAGGCTTAGGTAGAACAAATTGTGTTACAAACCCTAATAAGAGGAATTCTTCAAATCTTGATATAAATAAAGCTCATCTATTTGATCTTGCTTGACTTTAAGTTAGATGTCCATAATTTTGTTGAAACATAGAGTTTCCATCTAGTTTTGAACTTGTCAATGAGATTGTAGAACTTGAGTTTGAATTTGAAGCCCTACTTTTGAGTTGAACTTGAAAATTGTTTGTACATCATGTTTGTTAAGTTTTGGCCTTTAATTTGAGTGAATTTGGGTTTGATTTGGAGAAATTTTGAACCCAAAAAACAGAGCAAAAATTTGATTCTGGAAGACCCAGAACCACACGTGCGGCTGGGTAGCCCACACGTGCGGGAAACACAGGCACACGTGCGGCAAGTAGGCCCACACGTGCGGAAAACGGGGGAGGTGCTAGAAGCATTCTGAAATAAAAGCACTTGGTGGCGCACGTGCGGCCAAGAGGCTTCACACGTGTGGCTGTCTGGCGACTTCGGTTTCACTTTTTTGCTTTGTTTACCCCATTCCTAGGCCTCCGTTAGCATGTTTTATACCCATAATTACTATCCATATGCATTGCATGAACATTTAGCAGGGGTTAACAACATTTAGGCTACTCAATTCCTAAGTAAAGGAACCAATAAGTTGAATGTATGACACTTGAGCATTCTACATTTATATTTGTTTGTGTAGGTCAAACACCAAGTTCCAGTCACCTGCATTACGAAACCCACTGTGAGTAACACTGCTGTAAAAATATATGTGATTTAAATTATCTTTTCTCTGATTCAACTTATGCGTTACGCTGATATGTTTCTTATGTGGATAAATGATAATTCTATTTTAGTTTTCATTATTTATTATGACGACCCTGGCACCTCTTCATATAAGTACAGTTCTATCAGTTCCATTTCATGGAACTCCTGTTTAATATGGCAATAGCTATCATCTCTAATCTTCGGTCTTCATGACCGTCTGTTCAGTCTTCCTGACCGCATATCCAATCTTCATGACCGTCTGTTCGGTCTTCCACACTGCCTGTATTTATTGTTTTTGAATGTACTACGCCAAATGTTATGCTTTCTTAAACGCCATATGAACCTGCTCAGCTGGTGTTGTATTTTACGTTATAATATCATTCAAAATCTCTTTATTCAATTGTTATTCACTAGGCCCTAGCTCACCTTTTGGCATATCATATAGGTGATCCATCTCAGGAAAGGACGTAGTGGCGTCGGTCTTGCTCTGGTTTTGTCAAGCTAACCACTGGGCCTCACTGTGAGGTTCCGATCTACCTCAGTTCTGAAGTGGCCAGTGTTCACCCTTTTGTAACTCACTCATGTGTTTTTGGTCGGTTGTCACTGGCATTATAAGTGTTATCGATGGGAGTAATTTTTCCCTTTTGATTGTTTTTTTAGACAAACTTGTAATAGCGCGTTGTACTTTTGCATGTATATATGTGTATATATATAGCAATGTCTTTTGTCTCATGTAAATTCACAGCTTATTGGACGTTTTGTTTTTTTGCATAATAGCTTCCGCTAGCCTCGTTTATTTGCTTTGTTCAGTTAGGCCTTCGGTAATCGCGGATTATTGGCCGGTTATAGTATAAAACCTATAGGAGATTTGGGTTGTGACAGAGTGGTATCAGAGCACGAGTTGTACCATGCACACGAGTCCAAATGAGCTATAGGATGTTCTAGAAGAGAAATTATGGCATATTAGCTGTATGTGTGAGTGTGTGTGGTTTATCTGATGTGTCTATGTGGTGATAATGCATGTATAAATCTTATTTGTCCTATGTTTATTATCACTCTGTTTATATCTATAGCCCAATGGAAGGAACAAGATCTGAAGAGACATCTGAAACTTCTGACACGAGAATGGATCGGTTAGAGCGAATGGTGGAGTTGTTGATGGAAGCATTAAGATAACAACAGAGACAACCCTTTCCACCTCTACCTCCGCCACCGATTCTAGTGGAGCCACCTAACAATGGTGACGTTATTACCCTGACACAGAAGTTTAACAAACTGAAACCGCCTACTTTTCCAGGAGGCCTTGAACTGCTCAAAGCTGAAGCTTGGATTCTGGAAATTGAAAAGTTATTCAAAGTATTTCCATGTATTGAAGAACAGAAGGTTCTGTTAGCAACTTTTACCTTACAAGAGGAAACAAGAAGATGGTGGATGCTTGTTCAAAATCAGTAAACCGCTATGGCTTAGGCACAGTTTAAAGAAGTGTTTTATGAGAAATATTTTCCACAGTGTGTGAGAGACCACAAGGTAACAGAATTTGAGCAGTTGAAGCAAGGTACTATGATAGTAGCGGAATATGAAGCTAAGTTCATAGAGCTTGTACGCTACGCGCCACATATGGTAGACACTGAGTATAAAAAAGCCAGAAAGTTTGAAGGCGGTTTGGATGTTGAGGTTCTTGATCGAGTTAATGTACTCAAATTAGAAAAATATGTTGATGTTTTGGATATATCCATCATAGTTGAGGCGAATGTTGCCATACTAAAGCAAGTGAAGGCACCGGTGATTGATTGGAAGGGTAAAAGGCTGTGATCTAATTTCAAGAAGGATCGGAACAACTTCAACACTCCACCGAACAAAAGACAGAATACAAGATTATCTACTAGCTCAAGCTAGGGAACTGATACACCCATTTGCCCAGAGTGTGGAAAAAGACATAAGGGAGTTTGTCGTAGAATTTCTGGTGCATGTTTTCATTGTGGAAAAATAGGCCATATGATTAAGGATTGTCCCTTACTGTCACAAAGCACAAGCCAATCTAGGGCTAACTCAACTGCATCAGTGTCAATATCAATGGTAAATTCAAAAGTAGCTACGGGAAAAGAAACACTAAAGCAAGGACGGGTTTTTGCATTGGTACCGGGTGATGTACAGACTACAGAGACGGTTGTGTCAGGTATTCTTCCTATCTGTTCTCTGAATGCACATCTATTAATTGATTCGGGGTCTACACATTCTTTCGTATCCTATACTTTTGCTCCAAAACTACTTAGACCCTTGAAACCAATGGACTATGTGTTAGTTGTAACCTCTCCGACGGAAGGAACTATGATTTGTGCATCTATGTATCCTGTGTGTGAGATTCTTGTTGGAGACATGAATTTGTATGTGGATTTGTTACCTTTAATATTGCATATTTTGATGTAATTTTGGGGATGAATTGGTTATCCAAATATTGTGCTACAATCGATTGCTCAACCAAACAAGTTGTGTTTCATTTACCTGAAAGGCCTGAATTTACATTTAGTGGGGATAGTGTCATACCTCCCCTGTAGTTGATTTCCTCCATGAAGGCAAATAAACTAATTAATAAGGGGTGTAAGGGATTCCTATGTTCGGTGCTAGTAGTGTCAACTACTGCTAAACCAGATGTAAGTAGTATTCCTGTGGTGAAAGAATTTCCAGATGTGTTTCTAGATGATTTACCTGGGAATTTGATTGATAGAGAAATCGAGTTCACAATTGAGATCGTACCAAGTACCCAACCGATTTCTAAGACTCCATACCGGATGTCGACTACTGAATTAAAAGAGCTGAAAACTCAATTACAAGAATTGTTGACCAAGAAATTTATCAGGCCCAGTACACCTCCGTGGGGTGCTCCAGTGCTATTTGTCGAAAAGAATGATGGAACTTTAAGGCTCTGTATTGACTATCGGGAATTGAATAAGGTGACAATAAAAAAAAAGTACCCGTTGCCACGTATTGATGATTTGTTTGACCAACTACAAGGGGGCACAAGTATTTTCACAAATTGACTTACGATCTGGATATCATCAGCTAAAAGTGAAAGCTGAAGATGTGGAGAAAACTGCCTTCTGAACAAGATACGATCATTATGAATTCCTCATTATGCCTTTTGGGGTTACAAATGCACCAGTTGCTTTTATGGATCTAATGAATAGAGTATTTAAGCCATTTCTTGATGAGTTCATTGTGGTCTTTATCGATGACATTCTGATTTATTCTAAAAGCAAGGAGGAGCACGAACACCACTTGAGACTTACTTTTCAAATATTGAGAGAGAAGAAACTATATGCGAAGTTGTCGAAATGTGAATTTTGGCTAGATAGTGTGACATTTCTAGGGCATGTGATAACAAAAGGAGGTATTTCTGTCGATCCACAAAAGGTAGAGGCTATTGTAAACTGGCCGAGACCAACGAATGTGACAGAAGGTCGTAGTTTCTTGGGCCTGGCTAGATATTATCGCAGATTTGTGAAGGACTTTTCCAAGGTTGCTTTTCCACACACTCAATTGACGCAAAAGGAGATACCGTTCGAATGGACTGATCAAAAAGAGGCAGCTTTCCAAGAATTAAAGACAAAACTCATGACAGCACTGATTCTCACCTTACCCTCTGGCATGGATGGCTTTACCATTTACAGTGATGCTTCCTATAAAGGTTTAGGGTGCGTGTTGATGCAAAAGGAAGAGTGATTGCCTATGTGTCTCGTCAGTTGAGGCCGCATGAAAAGAGTTACGCGACTCATGATTTGGAATTGGATACAATGATTTTTGCATTGAAGATTTGGCGCCACTATTTGTATGGGGCTACGTGTGAGAAATAAAGAAATTTCATTGGTAAAGGTGGATTGACAGAACCACAGTGGCTTGTATGCAACTTGGGAACGAGAAATTGAGATGCAAGAGAGATATCCTGAACTTTTTCCATTAGATCCTACACTCTCCACTGAAGAAGGTACTTGAGTTTGGAGGACCAAACGTCCTAAGGGGGAGAGACTGTAACATCTACCTCTCACCTACTTGTAACTTTTATGGTTAATTTTAATTATGTCTTTATATGTGCTTTATATGCTTATTTATATACGTCATGTTTGTTAACAGATATGCTCTTTTATGAAAAGGACCTATCTGATTCATTAAATCGTAAGGCTATGCAGTAACTAGTGGACTAGGCGATTAGAGCCTAATTCACCATAATTGGAAAAGGAAGGGTTAAGTTAACATTTGATGGGTGTATTTCTAATTTAATTAAATTAATTAAGTTAGATATATATGCTTATATCTTTTTCTATATATATATATATATATTTATGTTGAACTCAAAGAGTGAGAGAAAAGAGAGTGTGAGAGAGAGTTCTAGGGAACAAGAAGATAAATGAAGAAGGTAAAGGAGATCTTGAGGCAACTTGACTAAACTAACTCCTGGAGGTACAAATTCTTTCTAATCTCTTACATAAGAACTAATTTCCACCTTGAATTCATGGACTATAAAGAGAAATGACAGGCTTAGGTAGAACAAATTGTGTTACAAACCCTAATAAGAGGAATTCTTCAAATCTTGATATAAATAAAGCTCATCTATTTGATCTTGATTGACTTTAAGTTAGATATCCATAATTTTGTTGAAACATAGAGTTTCCATCTAGTTTTGAACTTCTTAATGAGATTGCAGAACTTGAGTTTGAATTTGAAGCCCTATCTTTTAGTTGAACTTGGAAATTGTTTGTACATCATGTGTTGTTAAGTTTTGGCCTTTAATTTGAGTGAATTTGGGCTTGATTTGGAGGAATTTGGAACCCCAAAAACAAAGCAAAATTTTGGTTGTGGAAGACCCAGAGCCGCACGTGCGGCTGGGGAGCCCGCACGTGTAGAAAACACGGGCGTACGTGTGGCAGGTAGGCTCGCACGTGCAGAAAATAGGGGAGGTGCTGGAAGCATTTTGAAATAAAAGCACCTAGTGGCGCACGTGCGGCTGGAGTCCCGCACGTGCGGTCAAGGGGCTCCGCACATGTGGCTGTCTAGCGACTCTGATTTCACTTTCTGGTTTGTTTACCCCATTTCCGAGCCTCTGTTAGCATGTTTTATACCTGTAATTACTGTCCATGTGCATTGCATGAACATTTAGCAGGAGTTAACAACATTTAGGTTACTTGATTCCTAAGTAAAGGAACCAATAAGTTGAATGTATGACAGTTGAGCATTCTATGTTTATATTTGTCTGTGTAGGTCAAACACCAAGTTCCAGTCACCTGCATCACGAAACCCACTGTGAGTAATACTGCTGTAAAAATATATATGATTTAAATTATATTTTCTCTGATTCAACTTATGCGTTACGCTGATATGTTTCTTATGTGAATGAATGATAATTCTATCTCAGTTTTCATTATTTATTATGACAGCCCTGGCACCTCTTCATATGAGTACAATTCTGTCAGTTCCATTTCATGGAACTCCTGTTTAATATGGCAATAGCTATTATCTCTGATCTTCAGTCTTCATGACCGTCTGTTCGGTCTTCCTGACCGCCTGTCCGGTCTTCATGACCGTCTGTTCGGTCTTCCAGACCGCCTGTATTTATTGTTTTTGAATATACGTGAAATGTTATGCTTCTTAAACGCCGTATGAACCTACTCAACTGGTGTTGTATTTTACGTTATAATTATCATTCAAAATCTCTTTATTCAGTTATTATTCACTGGGCCCTAGCTCACCTTTTGGCATATCATGTAAGTGATCCAGCTCAGGAAAGGACGTAGTGGCGTCAGTCTTGCTCTAGTTTTGTCAAGCTAACCACCGAGCCTCACCATGAGGTTCCCATCTACGTAAGTTCTAAAGTGGCCAGTGTTCACCCTTTTGTAACTCACTCATGTGTTTTTAGTCGGTTGTCACTAGCATTATAAGTGTTATCGATAGGAGTTACTTTTCCCTTTTGATTGTCTTTTTAGACAAACTTGTAATAGCGCGTTGTACTTTTGCATGTATATATGTGTATATATATAGCAATGTCTTTTGTCTCAAGTAAATTCACAGCTTACTAGACGTTTTGTTTTCTTCCATAATAGCTTACGCTAGCCTCGTTTATTTGCTTTGTTCAGTTAGGCCTTCGGTAATCGCGGATTACTGGCCGGTTATGGCACTAAACCTATAGGGGCGGGTTTAGGTCGTGACACTCTCAAAAGGCCTTAATGAAATTCCTAGGCAAAGTGTCATACCTCAGGAGGTTTATTCCAACCATTGCTGAGATAACTTTTTCCTTTGGGACACTGCTGAAAGGGAATCACAAGTTTGAATAGTTGCAAGAATACCAACAGACATTTGATATGGTGAAGAAAGCACTTACCTCTCCGCTTACAATGATTGCCCCACAGCCCGAAAAGCCTCTACTACTGTACTTAACCTCTACTCCTCGGTCTATTGGAGCTCTACTTGTCCAAGACATAGATGACATTGAGAAACCAGTCTACTACATCTGTTGCAAAGTCAATGATGTCGAGTCGCGATATACTCCAATTGAGAGGTATTGTTTAGCCTTAATCTTCACAGAGCATAAGTTGCACCACTACTTTTTGGCACACCCGATTCAGGTTGTGACCCGGAGTGATCCAATCCGCTACTTGCTGAGCAAGCCCGCTCTGACTGGAAGAATGGCAAGATGGCTCTTGGCTCCAGCAGAATATGACATCACTTATGTTACTCCCAAGGCTATTAAGAACCAAGCACTTGCAGACTTACTGACCCAATTCCTATATGGCGAACATGAACCTGCCGAGGTACCTCTACTAGATGAGGTCCATGTATCAACAATTGCAATTGAGACTTATTGGAACTTAAAATTTGATGGAGCTTCCGGAGCTAAGAAAGGTGGAGCTGGCGTGACACTAACCAGTCAAGAAGGAGAGATGTTTTATCTATCATATAAGCTTGATTTTGAATGTTCAAACAATGAGGCTGAATATGAGGCGTTAATACTGGGTCTAATAGCTGCCCAAAAGAAGGGCCTCCGCAAGTTAAAAATTTGGGGCGACTCCAAGTTAATTGTTAAGCAAACAATGGGTGATTTCGCCTTGAAGGAGCCTCTGTTGGCCCCATATCGCACTGTAGTTCAAAGGTTGCTCACTCAGTTTAATGATGTCCAAATCCAGCATACTCCTCGAACACACAACCGTTTCCCCAATGCCTTGGCTATACTGGGGGCAAAGGTGGAGATACCAGATGATAGTATAGCCATCGTCATCGAGAAAAGAACAACACTAACAGTGCTAGCCGAAGAACATATGGAGCAAGATGCTGAGGGGTGGAAAGTAAATATAATCTAACAGTTGAAAATAGGTCAAGGAACAATCAAACCAGCAGAACTTGCATTATTTCTGCTCCTCAGAGGAGAGTTATATTTTCGCGGTCCCAACAACTTGCTGGCAAGGTGCGTCGGTAGACAAGAAACAGCTTACAGACTTAAGCAGATCCATGTCAAGTCTTGTAGAGATGGAGATATCAGTCTATACCAACGGATACAAAGGCAAGAGTATTACTAGCCAGAGATGGAAAAGGAAAGTATTGAGTTGCAGCGGCAATGTGCAAAGTGTCAGTCCTATCCTAAGGAAGAGGAAGCCCATTTCTTAAGTAGTGAAGAATGAAGGCAGCCATATATTGACTACCTTGGAAATGGCACGCTACCTGAGAATAAAGCCGATGCAATCAAAGTTAAGAGGCGAGCCCTCCGCTTCTTCCTTGACCAAGGCAAGCTGTACTGAAGAAGCTTCGAAGCGGAACCTTTGGCGTGCTTATTAAAAGATGAGGCAAATGAGGTACTGAGGAAAGCCCACAAGATAGAGCATCAAGGAGGGCAGCAATTATATGGACATCTCATTCACTTCAGCTACTACTGGCCGACAATGGAAAAAGATGCTAAAAACTTTGTAAGGAGATGCCAATCCTGCCAGAAGTTTGGGAACCTGATATATGCACTGGCAGTTGAACTACACAACATCAAGACTCCTTACCCGTTCCATACTTAGGCATTTGACCTGGTAGGTCCTATAGCATAGCAATCCAAAGGCCACAGATGGATACTTGCAGCAACTGAAGTTAGCACCAAGTGGGTAGAGGCTATTCCGATGAGGAAGGTAGACGGGGCAGGAGTAACCAACTTCATCAGAGAAAACATAATCTATAGGTTTGGCTTACCCAAAGTAATGTTGTCTAATAATGGAACTCCCTTTGTAAATCTCCATGTGGGAAGACTGCTGGATGCCTACAAGATTAAGCACCACAAGTCTAGTCCATACTGTCCTCAAGGGAACGGACAAGCTGAGGTGACCAACAAAATCCTAATCCGAATACTGAGTAAAATGATGGACGAAACAAAGGGCAGTTGGTCTGAACAACTCCCCGTAGAACTCTGGGCGTATAGAACATCAAAGAGAAAGCCAACTCAGGCAACCCTATTTCCCCTAGTATATGGGTCCGAAGTTGTGTTACCAGTTGAGTTGGCAGTACCCTCAGCAAGAATGGCTATGTCAGCACTCTTAGTTCCAGACAACAGGAAGAATGACATAGAGGCAGATGAAGAAAGAAGAGATCGGGCCTCGCGGGCAATGGAAAAGTATCATCAATCCATAGCTCGTGCCTACAATCAATCTATTCAACACAGAAAGTTCAAGGAGGGGGACTTGGTATGGAAAACAGTGGATGCAATCATGCAGGGGCGGCCAATTCTCAAGTTCTCACCCAGATAGGAAGACCCCTACAAAGTTGCTGAGGCAAGTAGCAGCGGGTACTACAAGTTGACAAGAGTAGATGATGGGTTCAGAACTGGCCCTATCAACGCCAAGTATGTCAAAGAATATTTTCCTTAATTTCTCTTGTTCAGGAAAAAGAGTTGTAAAGTTTCTTTGTTAATACTTCCAAAGCAAAGTGTAAAGAAAGTGTCATACACTTAGTAAACCTTTTACTCTCATATACACTTAGTGTGAGGAAAGTTTTCCATACTTAGTGAAATTTTATCCTTGTAAAAGCTTAGTCATGATGAAGTTTTGTTCATTGCAAGAGTTTTGCTTATCTTTAGAAATTGTACAAAAGCAATGTAAAGAGGGTGAAGAAATGAAATTCAAAGTACTACGAAACATCCATACTTTTCATTAAAGTCAAACTTTCAGAACATGATTACAATGTTTGAAAAGAAGTTATGACAGAGAAGAAGAAAAGAAAAGGCGTCGCAAGCACAATGAAACAACAAAATAAAGAAAAGGAATAAAGGAAATCATAATAGAGTTACATCAAATCAAATCAAACCCTTCAAAAGGGAGTCCATCAAGGTCATATCTCGAGGCAGCTGGGCAACCAACGCAAAATCCTTCTCTTTGATAGTCTTCTCCAAGGCACCCTCACACCCCTTGATAGTCTCCTCCAAGGACGCAATCATCGCCACATTGTCTGCGTGCTCAAGAAAACCATCAACTGCCTGAAGCTTATCCCTCATCCATGATAGGTCCAAACCGTTCCTCTCAAAGCCGCTCAGGTTGGCCTCAGCACTTTCCACGAACTTGCTGAGAGTCGTCAGGATCTACTTGGTAGCAAGGTCATGAATTAAGCTGGCAAGTGACTCTAGCAGCACCGTCTGCACTATAGATCCAAGAACATTAAAGGCAGTAAAGGTGTTCGGATGCAAGGCCTGGATAGGAGCAAGAGTGGGAGCAGCTTCGGAGAAGACCCAATAACTTAGAAATGATACTTTCTTTGAGGACTGAGGTGGCTCTCTCACGCCGCCGCCAGCTTCGATCACTGGAGGAAGACTGGCAGAGCAACCAAAGGTCTGAAGGTGGTGAACTTCCCCTGAAGATGACTGCCCAACAGCATTAGAGTGGGTAGATATTGGCTGGCGACTGGGTAAACTGGTCTCGCGAGAAAGACCAAAACTACATGCACCATTATGTCGCTCTGAAAAGAGGTCATCCATCTGCTAGTCTCCAACGTTCAAATCTGGAACAGCAGTGGTATCCATCCCAGTGTAAAAATCTTGAGACACCCCAAAGTCAGCTGGCACCTCTAGAAAATGAGTGGGGTATAAGTCTGCCAACTATTCAGAGGTTGCCGAAGCAACTAGGTCAGAGGTCCCAGCGGCAGCGATAATAATGTGGGCGGCTAAAGGGACAGTTACCTCTGCAAGTCGGTCCAAATTTAGAGGGGGCACAACAAGAACAGTGGAAGCAGCTGCTACACTTACACTCTCCTCAGCCAATAGGACGTTTGGAAGTGGAGTCTGTTGAACCGATAGAGACTTAGTGGACTGGGAGGAACTGCCAGATATAGCTCCAAAAATAGGTGGTGCAACTTCTAAAGAATTTCTCACGCTGTGATCTTCCCTTGGGGTCTCAGGGACAAAATCATCTTCGCCGATAGAGGAACGATCGGAGTGCACAGAATTAGCGGGGTTTGGAGGCGCTGAACCCTCAGTAACTATAACACCTATTTCAACCTCCACAGTAGGGGGAACTTGTACATTGTCTGCAACCTCCACGACTAGCTCAGCCTCGGCAACTGGCTTGGCCTCAGTAGTTGGTTCAGCTCTAACACTTGGTTCCTCTTCAACATCTAGAAGTACTATCCTACGGGTCCTGAATCTTGTGACCCTTGCAACAATGGGAAGGTTGTCGTCGTCGTCCGAATCTGAGGAAATGCCAATGGCAGTAGAAGAACCTCCGGGGTTTGAAGGTGGTACGGTCGATGGGCCCTAAAAAGGAAGAAGATTATGCGATTACTAAAGTAAATATAAGAAGCCCAAAGAAGTAATACAAAAATATTTTTGAAGTATGAATACCTTTCAGAGTCTCTTCCTACTTGGTGAGGCATGTGCCTTAGCAACTGATGCCACAATTGCTTGGGCTGTTCTCAGTCGAGAGCGGGTCATGTGTACTATTATGCCGACTTGAGAGGGAGCAATTTGTAAGGGCTGAACAGACATTGCCCCAGACGAATGAGGCTACTTTGCGATGGGCAGGGATAGAAGCTTAAAGAAGTAGAATATACTGGATTGTTCCCTCGGCCAGAAGCCAAACGAAGAGATAAGTCAAGCTGCGGGATAGGTTCCATCGCAGGGACAACCGGAGCACTGTTGCAAAAATTGAAGAAAGAATTGAGGTTGCAATGCCAGAACAACTTGTTATTAGGAGTAAAGGCGCCCTCTCTCCCAAGTGAAGGAAGCTTCATGAAGCCTAAGCCCTCCACAAATAGAGCGGTAGAGTCACAGGCAAACCGCTAAAAACTCTGGTGGAAATCAGTCTGAGGCGGAGGGGCATGTGGGACGCCTTGATCCATTTCGAACTGCCTAAGGGCCCTGTCCAGTCGATAGACGATGCTGGACATGCCCTCTTCGTTCCACACGGGTAGAAATCTGAGGCGTATCATAGTAACAATAAGAAGGGAGTTAGCCTGGACACTGTCGAGAGAAAAATCAACGTGACGAGCCTCTGAAAAATAAAATGGGACAACAGAAATGCCTGGAAGAAGCTAAGTGAAAGGGTGGAACATGCACTCCTCCATGCGGTCAACGTAGTCTGCGAATGGTCTGTTAGTGCCAAGGCTAGACCACAGAGAGATGCGAGGGAGGGATTAACACAGTTGCCTCGTGACAGGTCAACCCTCTATATCTAGAACAGGGTGGCCCTCCGTATCAAAGACTTCATCGGTGACGAAGGACTCATGCTCTTTAGGAATAGGGCCCATGACAGGGAATCTCTCATAGAAAAAAGCAGTTAGGAACTGAGTGTGTACGAAGCTCCATACATAATAGCGGTCCATGGATCGCTCCATGTCCAAATAAATGAGATCAAGGCGGAAGTATAGGTTCCCCAAAAAGAGAGGGCCCAGAGGAATCTGACTACCACTGCAGAGCTTGACAGCCAAAGGAAACACCAGAGGATTAATGCTTTTGGCAGGGTTACTAGGTAGAACAAAAAAGGAGATGAAATAATTGATGAAGGCAGCCAAGTACAAGTCGATACGGTAGCCCGGCCCAACTACGGAGTCGCGGCTTTCCTCTGTGATGTCGCCTACAACTGGTTGCAAGTCCTTGAAGAAATGCTTCAGCCAGGAAAGGTACGTGGTTTTGTCCATTTTAGGTCTCTCCTGGAGCAGTTCTCCAGTTCTAAGGTCATACCAGGAGCCAAACTTTTGCGCCTCCCAAAAGGCACTTTGGAGAGCAGTGACAGCAACTTGCTCTGCAAGAGTCAGGAACGTTGGATCAAAAGGGTGATCTCTATGGGTGCTAAGGCGCAGAAGGACAACAACACCTTCCAGGGTTAGGGTTATCTCCTCCCATGCCAAGGCAAAAGTGTGAGTGTCCCAACTCTAGCGGGAGACAACCATATTAGTGTTGGTCTATACCTTGCGCACTGATAACTCCCTCAAAATCAAAATGTCTTTGAAAAGACGAACATCACTCAAACGCTGCTCGAAACCGCCATCTGCAATGATGTCATCAACCTAGAGGGACCAATCTGTTGGGGGGCCTAAATGAGTGAGATAGTAGATGTAAGAATGTGGAAAGTCACCACGCTCCACACGAAATCGCAGCACAGAGACTGGGTTCACCATGTCTGCATCATCCAAAGTAGCCTCCCCAAAAGGAAGCAAAGGCTACTCTAGAGGAAGGGCATCAAAAATGAAGGAGTCAATTGCCATCCAGAAAGAGTCAACTAGCCCTCCAAAGTATGGGGCCCTTCTCCACTTAGTAGGGGGTGGGGCAGCCCTGTCGGGTAAAAATCTTGTGCTGGCCATGAGGGAGAGTAAAGAAAGGTAAAGAAGACTTTGGAAAGTAGGGACAAATGAGAGAATGAGACAAGGAGAGAAAATGTGTGTTTGGGCAGAAGTGGGGAACCAATGGACCCAAGGGCACTATTTATGAAGAATGAGGCAAAAGGCACCAACACGCTTCCCAAGGCCATTATGACCCGTCAGTCAAAGAGGGCACCTTTTCAGAGCTGACACAACTTCTGACCCAACCGATGCAACCCTTGGGCTACTTGCTGACATCATACACGCGCGGGAAACTAGGAGCGTGTCCCTCACGCGCGCTGGGGACAAATGTAGAGGGCCAGAAATTAAGCCCCAAACTAAGTATTGGCCCAAGCACTGAGGTTGCCCTAAAGAGGCGACCAAGAATGAAAAAGGAGCATGGGCCAAAGCCCAAGTGAAGTGGGCCAATAGTGGACCGAAGTAGATCCGACCCACCCGGGATCCAAATGGACTCCACGAAGGAAAATGCGAAAGTCAAGTTGTGGAGGTAACACCTGTAACAGTGAAGTTGCAGAGGGAACATGTGTAACGAGAAAGTTGTTGAGGCACCTTACCTCATCGCCGCCATTCTTAATATTTTCGGTTCCACTGCCATTTGAAGTTGCTGAGGGAAAGAGAAAGTCGACGCAAGTAAGTTGCAGAGATAACACTTGCGATGACCAAGTTGCGGAGACAAAGTTGCGGAGGCACTTCGTCCCAGCATCGCCATTCCAAGTAGTGTCGGTACCACAACCATCTGGAGTTGCTAAGGAAAGGAGAAAACCAAGGCAACTAAGTTGCAGAGGCAGTACTTGCAGCGCCCAAGTTGCAGAGGCATTCTGTCAGCGCCGCCATCTCAAATATCTCCGGTCCTACCATCTAAACATTCCGTGGGAAATGACAACGCAGCAACTACTACCGCAGCAACTACGACCGCGGCAACTAAGTTGCAAAGGGAATATCCTGCCAAGGTGATAGCAGCCTTTGAGAGAGGCCTCCCTCTGCAAGTAGAGGCTAATGCTTGGTGCTGATAGCAGACCCCAAGCCATTACTAGCCTAGGGCTGATAGCAAACCTCAAAGTTCATTTAACTTGGCGTTGATAGCAGGCCGAGCTGATACCAGACCCAAAGATACCAGTTTACCGCGGTGATCCCGCGAAGATGGGAGCAGGGTAGCCTGAACATAAGGGACTCCCTTTCTATTACCCAAGTCATGGACCTGCCTTAGTCGCACAGGCAGGACTAAAAAAGCCCCCTTGGGCTTGGTACTAAGGCACAGCATGGCTGATAGCAGGCTTGGTTGTGGCCTTCGTCCTGGGAATCTGGGGAGTTTGTGGTTAGGTGGTTAAGGGTGGAGGCTTCGCTGAGGTGAGCACGAACATAGTCAATAGCAGACTAATGGAGTCCTCAGAATACATGTACTGGCCAAACAGAACTGAGAAGGTAAGTGCAGCGGCAAGGTTCACCGCTGCAAGTGCACTTGCTGAGGTTCAAGCTGAGAAGGCAAGTGCAGAGGCAAGCACTCCCACTTCAACTGCATTTGCTGAGGCTCAAAAGAGGAGTTGTCGCACCAAACACTCCCGTCACAACTACACTTGCTGAGGCTCAAAAAGGTAGTTGCGAAGGCAAACAGATACTACACAATACATGCAAAAGGACACGTGGCACCTTCAGCCTAGTGGCTCAAGACAGAATATTCCATATGATCCTCTGGGATACATGTCTTCCCTCTATTTGGCCAGTTGGTGTCTTCTTGACACCAAGGAAAAGCCTATAAATAGGACCCATTTCCCAAGGTTCAACAAGAGGAATTTTGGAGGTTTGAGGGAGATGTTGCCCATTTTGGCACTACCATTGTCTCCTTCTTGAGCCAGTTGCTTCACCGTCACCCAGCTACACACTCTCCAACTCCCAGACAATTGCTGCTGCTCATTCTCCAGCCACTTCTACCATTATTGGACCATTAGTATAGTTTTGCCTCTCTAATTACCTCTCTAACCTCGAACCCCCCTTACAAATTTAAAAATGCAAATCATTTTATTTGAATAAATCTCAAAAAAATAAAATTTGATTGGATCAAATATTGTTTAATATGAATCAATTACATATCGGATTAATCGAATTAATATTTTTTAGTCAAATAAATTGAAATCAAATCCAAGACAAACATTCAAAGTATCTTCTTATTTACTATATGTATCTCTGGATATTTGCAAATTAACTAAAGTAGTTATCTCAAACAAAATTATTTCTATATGAACATGCTTATCAGCCAACATACCCATAATTAAAGATTAATAATTCACATCCTTATAAGATTTCGTTATTTTATTTTATTTTTATTTTGATTGAGCAATTTCTAATTTTTGATATCTTATTCATATGGGGAACGATTCAACGAATCAGGATTTGATAATGGTCTCATTTGGTAGAGTTGTGAAAAAGTGATTATAGATTATAACTTAACATATTATGACTTATAGCTGTGAACATAAGTTGTTAATCTGTTTGGTGCAGCTGTGAGATTATGAATTTAAGTAGCAGAGTAGTGTTTGGTTAATAAGCTGTTGTGTGGGTGAAAATCTGACCACACTGCCTGCTTAGTGATCAACTGGATAGCACAGGCAGAATAGATGGCTTTAGCAACCTGAAACAGAAAGAAAAGGCTCCGGCGGTGGTTCTTCCACCCGGGGGCACTCCGACGATCAAGTCAGTATATCTCTCAAAGATAATCAAATGCAAAACTTAATACTCAAAACATAAATTGCATACCTTAGACCCACGGGGGTGCCTCTCTTTTATAATATACTCAATCCAAGTCCTACTAGAAGTATGACTTATATGAACTCCAATTTAGTGCTTTCTTTGGACTCTTTAAGAGATAAAGATAAACTCCCTAAGAGCTTTATCCTTATCTTGGTTAAGTCCCCTCTTCGTCTTAGGACTCTTGTCCATTATTCGTTTATCTCAGATTCCGATATCTTCGGAGTTAACCTCGGCCTCGCCGATATCATCTCGGCGTCACGACCAGGACACGTGGCACCTCGGCTGACACGTCGGTGTCACCATGCCACGTGTTGGTATTCAGAAAATATATCCCCACAACTACCCCCTAGGTTCTATTACCTCGGCATTCTGAGGTGATGGAACCTATACCGATATTTCGATATTCCTTTTCTGAGTAATGGCTCAAAAACTGTTAAGCCGAGATTAATCCACTTTCAGCCGACGTGTTCTCTTCGGAGAACAAGGTTTCGAACGTACTTTCCCGCGCGCATGAGCTGTCATGCATATCTAACCGTTCATTTCACGTGTTTTGTCTTCATTGGAGCGTGTCTGTGACGCGCCTTAAGGCTGTCTTTTCATCCGTCTGCGCCGTCTAACGTATCCGGTGCTCCAGGCGCAATAAATGCCCTGTTTTGCCGCCTTTTTAAGTTTTTGACAAAAACTTTTCTTTGCCCCTTTCTTTTTTCATTCTGATTTTTTGCTCCTTCTTTCTCCGAAAGCCCCTTTTTTCTTCGAATCTGCCATTGCTTCAATCTTTCTTCTGCAACTGTCTTCCATTTTTGCGAAGCTTTCTCTGTCGTCACAATCGATTTCTGAGCTCGGCGACAATTGCCCCGGCTTCATTTGTTCTGGTAAGATTCTTCCCTTTCATTCTTAATTCTCTTTATGTGCTTTTACCATTACTGCTTTGTTGCTCGATTTCTCCTATATTTTGAACATTTGCACTGTTTCAACATTTTTCTTGCCATAATTCTTGACCTTTATCCCTTTGTATTCTTCGTGTTTCTGATAGTCCATCTTTGTTCTTGAATCTGAAACTTCGTCTTTGTTTTCTCTTTTTTGTATCTGTCCTAGATCTGTGCCTTCGATCTTGATCTTTATAGTTCTTAGGTTTGGGATTTGTGCGTAGAACCTTCAAATTTTAGGAAAAACCGAAACAAGCCTTATCAGTCCATTCCTAGGCCTTTGGCGAGGTTTTTGCAATCCTTCTAAAACGCCCATCTTCTGAAACACACTCCTTTTTGTTTAGACCGACGTAATGGGTATGTGGAGGCATAGGGTAAATACCCCAACAAAACTCGAATACTTTAGGCAGGAATTCTCTATCCCAGCCGATGTTCATCTTAAGCTAGCTGGGGATAATGATACCATTATGCCCACAGACCATATGATGCCCTTTCCTATAGTAGCTTTCACCGAATGTGGACTTCGGCTTCTACTTGATCCCTTGTTTCGCGAAGTTCTTCATTTCTACAGGCTGAACCCCATGCAACTTACTATCAACTCCTATAGAGTGATTAACGGTATTATAGCTTTAACTAGGCAGGAAAATCTTAGGATCACCCTGGCCGACCTTCAGTACTGTTACACAATGTGCCCCCTTAACCTGAAAGATAGGGGCTTCGTTTATTACCTTAAGCCGAGGTCTACTGAGTTTAAGATTGTAGCCGACCTCCCAGACTCCAACAAGGGGGCTGGGGATGACTTTCTTATTGCTTCGGGAAATTGGGAATTTGGCCCAGATGAAGATGTCCACCTCTACCCTCTTCCTCGAACAATTACAGAGGGCAAGGGTAAGAGCCCAGTGCCAATGCTTAGTTGTTTTTATTTAAGTCTTTAAAATTTGTCTGTTTCTAATGTCTGTTTGCTTGTCCTGCAGATCTTCATCAACCACCAAAAGAACTTCCGTCAATCCTTCTTCCCTGGTCAAGATTTAAAGAAGCTTCTTGGTCTTCCAATCCATAAGCGTAAGGCTCCCCTGTTGCTGAACTTCATTCCAACATATAAATCCACTTTACCCGACGTCCCGAGAAGGAAGAAAAAGAGTCTTTCCCCTCCTACTGCCACAACTGTAACTGCGTCTTCATCCCGAACAGATCAAGGATCCACCTCTGACCCAGCCGATCTTCCATCCACTTCGGCCCCCTTCTTAATACCTATTCCAGAACGTAAACGTCGACGAAGACTTGTAAAGACTGCCGAGATGGTCCGTCCAAGGACTGTCGTTCAAGATCTTCTTACCGACCTTCCAACCGACGCTGATGCTGAACCATCACATGCGATGCTCCCACCAAAGCCAAAGAGAGTAAAAAAGGCTCAGCCCAAGCCCAAGGCTACTGACGCCGAGGTTGAGGATGCTTTGCCTATCTCCCAGCTGGCAGAAAGCAAAAAATCAACCTCTGCTTCCACCAAGAGGTCTGCTGGAACCCAACCCTCGGGGTCCACACAATCAAAGAGGCCAAGGTCATCGTCTGCGACGACCTCGGCATCCAAGAAGCCCGACGTTCCATGGGCCCCTGATCTAACCCTGGAGGATAGGCCTATTATGGCTAGTGAAAGTGTCGACGATATTAACGTTGGTGTCGCCCTCAGCACTGCTCTTCTCCTTCCGAATGATTTGGAGCGAAATGCTAAACTTAGCGAGTATGAGAATTACGCTCTCATGCTCCAACACTCCGTTCAAGTAAGTGTTCCTGTTTGCACTTGCGATTTTTCCTTCTGTTTCCTACTGAGAATATTTTCTAACACTTCTGTTTTTCCTTAGGCCATTCAGCATGCCCATTCATTTTCAATGCAATCTTTTGAAAACCGTCAAAGATTGGTTGATATGAAGAGGGAAGCATCTTCCATGAAGAAGGAGATCAAATCTCTTGAATCAAGGATGAAAAAATTGGAAGATCAGGCTGAGGCGGCTACTAAGGCCCAAACTTTAGCTCTTGAGAAGGCCGAATCCGCTGAGGCCGTTAAAAAAGTTGCTGAGGCCGAGAAAAGAGAGGCTGAGGCTAAGAAGGCCCAAGCGGAGAAAGAACTTCAGCAAGCTCTGGCCACCAAAGAGGCCGAAGTCAAAGAGGCCGACGAAAAGGCCTATGCCCAGGGTATGGCCGACGTCGCAGAGGATTATAAACTTCAAGTCAGGCAGGCATGCAACAGGGGATTTTCTCTTGGTTGGATGTCCCTGATAAAGAAGCTTGATCTTCCTGCTGACTCGCCATTGCGCCAGGCCGACGCTATTCCTTTACCATTTCCTCCACCTCCACCTGAAGGCGAATCAGAGTCTGAGGCTGATGCCAAGGATGAAGATAAGCAGATCAATGAAGAAGCCTTGGTGAGAAAACCCAAGGATGCCGTCGAAGCCAAGTCCCTTCCTCCACCTGAGCAAGTTACGGACTTAACCTTGGATGAGGAGGGTGATGAGGTTGAGGAGGCAGCCAAGGAAATTGTTGTTGAGCAGCTATCGTCCGATCTTCTCTTGGTAGAAAGAAGTGTTGAGAAAACATTAGCAGAGATTGATGCCGAGATACAAGCGGAAAAAGTGGCCGAGGAGGTTCTTCCAGAATCGTCCGAGGTCCCAATCCTTGCAGCTGCTAGTACTGAGGAGTCTTGATAACGTCTTTTGTACTTTTTTCTTCTTTTTTCTGCACTTTGTACTTTGTACTTTCTTTTAATTTCTAGACAATGTAAAACTCCTTTTCATGGCCGACGTAGCCTTTTCAATATGTAACTGCAACTGTTCTTTTTACAGATGTTTTTAATCTTGTGATGTTCTGTTGATTGCTTCTGTCATGGTTCTATATTTAGAAATTTTCCTTT
Source organism: Camellia sinensis (assembly GCF_055761805.1). Classification (NCBI taxonomy): domain Eukaryota; kingdom Viridiplantae; phylum Streptophyta; class Magnoliopsida; order Ericales; family Theaceae; genus Camellia; species Camellia sinensis. The sequence goes on from NC_138961.1 coordinate 219,243,875, forward strand.
GTGCAATCTTCTCGGGGTTACATACCTCGGGTATAACTGTAAAACTTTTACTTCGGCAAGATACTGACCTGCAAACCTTGCATAAATTTTAACAAGTATAAAACATATACAACTCAATGTAAACTTTGCAGGCTTCTTCTCAAGTTTCAACAAGTATTAAACGGGGACTTCGGTCTGACTTACTTGTAAATTGCTACAAATTTCAACAAGTGTTAACATATACTGTAAGCTTTTCTAAGTGTTAAATAAATTTCAACAAGTGTTTAAACAATATACTTAGCCTTTACTTCAACTTGTAAGTTTCTGTATACCTCGGCTGGTGACCATATGTCAGCATAACATAAACTTGTAAATTGCTACAAATTTCAACAAGTGTTAAGCATCTTCCTTAGGGTTTAAACAACCCACATATTGCTATGAGAACTTAAGCAATAACCTCGGCTTAACTTCAACTTGTAAATTGCTACAAATTTCAACAAATGAAGATAAGGAATCAGCTTAATTCCAACTTGTAAATTGCTACAAATTTCAACAAGTGAATTAAGGAATAATCTCGGCTTAACTTCAACTTGTAAATTGCTACAAATTTCAACAAGTGAAGATAAGGAATCAGCTTAATTCCAACTTGTAAATTGCTACAAATTTCAACAAGTGAATTAAGGAATAATCTCGGCTTAATTTCAACTTGTAAATTGCTACAAATTTCAACAAGTGAAGATAAGGAATCAGCTTAATTCCAACTTGTAAATTGCTACAAATTTCAACAAGTGAATTAAGGAATAATCTCGGTTTAACTTTAACTTGTAAATTGCTACAAATTTCAACAAGTGAAGATAAGAAATCAGCTTAATTCCAACTTGTAAATTGCTATAAATTTCAACAAGTGAATTAAGGAATAATCTCGGCTTAACTTCAACTTGTAAATTGCTACAAATTTCAACAAGTGAAGATAAGGAATAATCTCTGCCTTTTCTTTGCTCCCAATGTGAACCTGAGTTTGACTTGGGTTCACATTAATTATGTCTTCAATAAACATCAATGCATAACTTTCTCAATCATATGTGTTGAAAGAATTCTGAAAAGACTTTATTGATGATATCGGCCAAAATATGATGTACATCTAATGATAGAAAAATTTCAAATTACAAGTATTCCAAGGTCTGGGCAATGCTTTGCCCTCATTGTCCTCAAGCCGATAAGCTCCATTGCCTAATACTGAAGTAATTCTGTAGGGTCCTTCCTAGTTTGGGCCAAGCTTGCCTTCCCTGGGATCCTTCTTGTTCTCGACGACTTTTCTTAGGACTAGGTCGCCGACTTGAAAATCTCTTGGATTGACCTTCTTGTTGTAAGCTCTGGCAAGCTGTTGCTGGTATACTGCAAGCTGAATTGCAGCTTTCTCTCTTCGTTCTTCCAACAAATCTAGATCTCGGGCTAAGTGTACGTCATTGGTGCCATTCTATACTCCCTGGGTTCTGATCCCTGGGATGCCGATCTCCAATGGGATGACTGCTTCTGTGCCATAAGCCATGGCAAAGGGGGATTCTCCTGTCGATCTTCTCGGCGTAGTCCGATATGCCCAAAGTACGTTGGGCAACTCGTCTACCCACTTTCCTTTTGCTGCCTGTAGCCTCTTCTTTATTCCATCCAGTATTGCTTTGTTGGATGCCTCTGCTTGCCCATTGCTTTGAGGAAAACTTGGTGTTGAGAAATAATTCTTGATTTTGAATTTTGCACAAAAGTTCTTGATGAGTTTGCTGTCAAACTGTGTTCCGTTGTCGGCAATTATTGCTCTTGGAATCCCAAATCTGGTGATAATGTTTCTCCATATAAAATTCTTGACGTCCACATCTCGGATTTTGGCAAGAGGTTCTGCCTCTATCCATTTTGTAAAGTAGTCTGTTGCTACTAGCAAGTATTTTCTCTGTCCAGTTGCCTGGGGAAGTTGTCCAACCAGATCCATGCCCTATTGGGCAAACGGCCAAGGGCTGGATACTGGGTTCAGGTCAGCAGCTGGCTGATGTATCAAAGGTGCAAACCTTTGGCATTGTTCACACTTCTTCACATAGGCTTCGGCATCCTTTTGCATGTAGGGCCACCAATACCCCTGGGTAATGGCCCTGTGGGCTAATGATCTGCCCCCAGCATGGCTTCCACAAATTCCTTCATGAATTTCGTAAAGAAAATCTTCAACCTGCAAAGGGTGTACGCACCTTAAAAGCGGCCCAGTGAAGGACCTTCTGTAGAGACGGCCTTCTGCTGTTAGACTGAATCTGGCCGACTTCAGTCTGATTTTATGTGCTTCCTTATGGTTTTCTGGTAGCTTCCCCTCTTTTAGGAATGCAATGATTGCATCCATCCAGCTTGGTCCCAAGTCTACGCACATTGCTTCTTGTTCGGTGCTCTGTTTATCTATGCTCGGGGCCGACATGTAGTCGATCATAATTGTCCTTGTTCTTCCAGTTTGAATTGAACTGGCCAAGTTAGCCAACGCGTCGACATGGGTGTTGTCATCTCGACTAACTTGGAGTAATCTGCAGTTCTGAAATAGGGCTGCCAGTCTGATGACTTCCTTTGCATATGCCGACATTCTTTCGTCTCTGGCTGCAAATTCTCCTGTTGACTGGTTAACAATGAGTTGTGAATCACAAAAAACAATTACCTCGTCTGCTTCTGCTGCTGCTGCCAGTTTTAGCCCTGCAATTAATGCTTCGTATTCTGCTTCATTGTTGGAGGCTTTGAACCCCAAACGGATGGACTGTTCTACTATTTCTCCATCTGGAGATATCAGCAGTACTCCTGCCCCTGCTCCCTGGCGGTTTGAACTTCCATCGACGAATAGTCTGAATGAATCGCCGATGTAGATGCTGCAGGGTCTGAGCTTCTGTTTCTCTTGCTTTTTTGTCTTTGGCTGGGATTCTTTTTGCTTGTTGGGACAATGCTCATCTTGGCTCGACAGAGCTTGATGTGCGATGGCTTCAGGTGTGAGTTCTGCGACGAAATTGGCCAAAACTTGGCCCTTTATTGCTGTTCTCGGCCTAAACTCCAGGTCAAACTGGCCCAGGGTTACTGCCCATTTTGCTATCCTTCCTGTTAAGTCTCCTTGTTGCAACAAGGACTTCAATGGGTGCTCTGTTAGGACCACAATCTTGTGTGCCTGAAAGTAATGGCTCAATTTCTTTGAAGCCATTACTAAGGCCAGCATTAATTTTTCCAGTGGTAGGTATCTTGTTTCTGCGTCGGCCAAAGTTTTACTTACATAGTAAACAGCCTTTTGTTCTCCTTTTTCCTCTCGGATTAGCACTGCACTGACTGCGTGTTCTGAGACTGCTAAGTACAAAAACAGTTCCTCCCCTGGTACTGGGTTGGAAAGAACCGGAGTTGTGGTCAAGTACTTTTTTAGGTCGGTTAAGGCGGCTTCACATTCTTCTGTCCATAGGAAGTTCGTGGCTTTTTTCACCAGGTTGAAGAAGGGTCTGCACTTATCTGAGCTTCTGCTGATGAATCTGTTTAGGGCTGCGGCCCTTCCAGTAAGCACTTGAACTTGTTTTGCCGATGTCGGACTCTGTAAGTCCAGGATGGCCTTGATTTGGTCTGGGCTGGCCTCAATGCCCTTTCTTGTCACCAGATATCCTAAAAATTTACCTAATCCAACTCCAAAGGCGCACTTTGAGGCGTTGAGTCGGAGCCGATATCTTTTGAGTATGTCAAAGACCTCTTTTAGGTCGGCAAGATGACCCTTTGATTTCTTGGTCTTCACGACCATGTCGTCGATGTAGACTTCTACTGTTTTGCCAATCAGGTGCTTAAACATCTTTGTTACTAACCTCTGATAGGTTGCTCCTGCGTTTTTCAACCCAAAAGGCATTACCTTGTAACAGTACAGGCCTTTAGGGGTGATGAACGCGGTCTTCTCCTCGTCTGGAGGGTACATGGCAATCTGGTGGTACCCTTTGTACGCATCCAAAAAACTCATCCTTTCATGTCCTGGAGTGGCGTCTACCAGTTGGTCGATTTTGGGCAGAGGAAAGCTGTCTTTGGGGCAAGCTTTGTTGAGGCTGGTAAAGTCTACACAAACCCTCCACTTGCCATTCTTCTTTTTTACTACTACTGTGTTGGACAGCCATGTTGGGTACTGAACTTCTCGGATGGCCCTGGCCTCCAGGAGTCTGTCTACCTCTTCTTCTACTGCTTCGACGTGCATCAACGTCGGTCTTCTAGCTCGTTGAATCACAGGTTTTGCCGATCTGTCGACATTCAGTTTGTGGCAAGTGACCTCAGGGTCAATGCTTGGCATTTCATAAGGTGTCCAGGCGAACACCTCTATGTTTGCCCTTAAAAAATCTTCCAATTCTTTCTCTTCTTCTCTAGCTAAGCCTGAGCCGAGAAGAAAGAAATGCTCTTCGTCGTCCTCTTGGACGAAAACTTTTTTTAGCGCCTCTTCGCTCTTTTCGGCTGGTTCCTTCCCGACGTCTTCTAGGACCTCCATGTCCTCATCTTCAACTTCTGCTTTCCTTGGCTCCCGTATACTACAGGTGGATTTCATTGCTGTCATGGAGCAATTTTTTGCTTGCAGTTGATCCCCTCTGACTTCTTCAATCCCATGCTCTATTGGGAACCGCAGTAGTTGATGCAACGTTGAGGGAACTGCCCCCATTGCGTGCAACCACGGCCTTCCCAAGATGATGTTGTATGGTGAGGGCGTGTCAATTACCAGAAATTCCGTCTGGATCTTCTTAGTGCCGGCTTGTACCTCCAAGCTTGTTGCGCCCAGTGGCCATGTCGGCGTTCCATTAAAGCCGACCATCGGGCCGCTGGATTGTTCTAAGTCATCAGGGTGAAGGCCCAGCTCCTTGTAACATCTGACATACATGATGTCACAGGAGCTGCCTTGATCTATTAGGATGCGTTTCACTTGGCACTCCCCAACCTGGAGGGATACTACCAAGGCATCATTATGCGGATGTTGGACCAATTCCAGGTCGGCTTCAGTAAAGGCTATCATCGGCCCTTGGCATTCTTCTGGCCGATGTCTCTTCTCCCCGACTTGGTAGATATGCTGTAAATGTCTTACCCTCTGGGTCTCTCCTCTGACTTCTCTTTCGTTAACCCTTGAGTGGATCACATTAACTACCCTCGGTCCTTCTGCTTGTGGTAGTTGTGCTGGGGGAGGCGGTGCTGCTGGTGCTTGAGGCAACCTTGCCTGTTCTTCCCTTGTCCTGGCCTCATCGACCAGGTCCCTCAGAAGGCCTTGTCTTACCAGGTCCTCCAAGTGTGCTTTCAAGGCTCTGCAACCTTGAGTTGGGTGCCCTTCTTCATTGTGGTAGGCACAACGTCTACCAACGTTCCTTCCCATGAATTCCCCTAGTGCTCTTGCCGGAGCCCTGAAATAAGGTTGATTTCGAATCTGATCTAAGACTTTATGGATTGGGATCCGGAATACCGTCGTTACCGCCTGTTTATTTCTCAACTCTGTTTCTTGTTTGGTCGGCCCATTGTTGCCTCGGCTTCGCTTCGGCGAGCCGTTTCCCTTTTCTTGCTTTATCTCTTTGTTTCCCGATGTATCTTCTTCGGCTCTGGCATACTTCTCAATTCTTGCCATGAGTTCTTCTATGCTTTTTGGCAATGTTTTTGCCAAAGACTTCCGTAGCGGGCAGTCATCTTTCAGGCCGTTCTTGAAAGACACGACCGCTACCTCTTGGTTGCATTCGGGTATTCGGTTGAACACCTTGTAGTACCTCTTCGCATAGGCCCTAAGGCCTTCTTCCTTAGTGATTCTTAGAGCCATCAAAGCATCAACCCTCAGGGGTTGCAGCTTGTTGGTCACGAACCTGGCCATAAACATCTCGGCCAGGCCTTCCCATGTCTTTATGCTTCCCTTTGGTAATTTATGGAACCAATCAGATGCAATTTCCCCAAAGGATGAGGGGAATACTTTGCAGAGCAACGGCTCGTTCCCGCTATATGATGCCATTGAATTCAGGTATAGTCCAACATGAAAGTTTGGGTCTGACTTACCATCATAAATTTGAAACCTCGGCATACTGAATCTCTTTGGTGGTTCGAATTTGTCCAGTTCCACCGAGAAGGCTGTCTTCGGTTTTACTGGGGAGTTTCCCTCGGCTTCAACATTCTGCTGCCTCCTTTTTAGGTAGTCCCTCAGGTCTTCTTTACTCCTCCCTGGAGCTCGGCTGTCTATGGATTTTAGTCTTTTTGGTACGCTGCTTTCGGCCTCATGGTGGGCCCGTTTGGATCTTTCTCCATGGGTTGTGTCAAAGCAGAGTGCTTGCCTTTGAACATGCCGATGTTCTTTGGGCTCTGGATTCTTCATGTGGTGCGTCCTTCGGGACTCCTCTTGCCTCGGCTCTTCTCGTCCGACTTCCCTAGAAGGCCGGTGAGAATACCTTCCGCTCCTGGTATGCTGAGGGACGTCGGGGATTGTTTTTCTTCCGCCCTTCTGGGCGTTGGTTGCTGGCATCGGCGTATCTTGCAGCGGGTATGGTGGCTGCATAACATTATTCTGCATCATGAAGTTGACGACTGACTGAAGGTCTGCCAACTTGTTTGCCAATTCTTTTACTTCCTTATCCCTCCATAGGCATCTATCCCTCCATACCTGGAGGTTATCTTCATTGTAGTACTTTCCTTGGTTTGTCCTTTTTGACGTGTCGCCTTCCTGGATGACGTCTTTCTCTCTGTGACCCTGGTCACGGGCTTCTGTATTGTGGTTATCTCCTTCAATGTCAAGGTCAATTGGTCTGCCACTCCCAGCGGGAGCGTCATCCCCAATATTTTCCTGCTCTCCGTTACTGGCCATCTATTCTTCATTCGTTCCCACAGACGGCCCCAAATTGTGTGGGTGAAAATCTGACCACACTGCCTGCTTAGTGATCAATCGGAGAGCACAGGCAGAATAGATGGCTTTAACAACCTGAAACAGAAAGAAAAGGCTCCGGCGGTGGTTCTTCCACCCGGGGCACTCCGACGATCAAGTTAGTATATCTCTCAAAGATAATCAAGTGCAAAACTTAATACTCAAAACATAAATTGCATACCTTAGACCCACAGGGGTGCCTCTCTTTTATAATATACTCAATCCAAGTCCTACTAGAAGTATGACTTCTATGAACTCCAATTTAGTGCTTTCTTTGGACTCTTTAAGAGATAAAGATAAACTCCCTAAGAGCTTTATCCTTATCTTGGTTAAGTCCCCTCTTCGTCTTAGGACTCTTGTCCATTATTCGTTTATCTCGGATTCCGATATCTTCGGAGTTAACCTCGGCCTCGCCGAGATCATCTCGGCGTCACGACCAGGACACGTGGCACCTCGACTGACACGTCGGTGTCACAATGCCACGTGTTGGTATTCCGAAAATATATCCCCACAGCTGTAAAATAGTATTTTACTGTATAATTGTCCTTTCTACCCTTATATGATATAAAAATGATTATTTTGTCATTTTTTTTCAGTTTTAATTTTCATTAATAAAAGTTAATATAATTATTATTAATTAGTATCAATTAATATAAAAATTGATACATTTGCTAAAAATAAATGGAAGTATTATTGTCACAATTATTTTCCATTATCAATTAATTAGAATTAATTATGTAACAACCCAGATTTTTACTTATTCTGTAAAATTTATACTAATATTATTTAATCACAGTTAAGAAAATATAAAATTTATTTTGTATTAGTATGTGTAATTTTGTAAAATAATATAATTACTATGAATTTATGGGTCAAAATATAAATAAAAAATAATAATAATGGGTATGGTAGTAAAATAAATAATTAACTTTTTGTAAGTATACAATAGAGTGTAATTTAATTAAGAATTAATTTATTTATATAGTTATATTAAAATATTAGGTCAAAGTGTAATTATCTTAAATATCTATTAAAAATAAATATAAATCTTTATAATTTATTATCGAATATGTTGGAAGATTCGCTCCCTCCCTATATAGGGCGGAGGCGTTTCACCTGGGAAGAAAGAAGAAAGAAGAAAGAAGAAAGAGAAAAGGAAAAGTAGGAAAGAAAGAAAAGAAAGAAATGAAAGAAATAAAGAGAGAAATGAAGGAGAAAGAAAAGAGAGAATGAAGAAAAAATAGTGGAAGGTGAAAGGGTCTTTAATAGTGGAAAGAAAGAATGAGGTATTAGAGTTAAGGTGAGTTATATTATATTTTGAGTTACCATAATAAATTTTACGTATGTTTTGACTTACCATATATATTTTATACAAGTTATGTTTTATAAATTATTATAAGTTATATTACTATTTCAGTCACGTGGTTTAATTTCTGAACCCTATTTATAAAAATGAAATATATGGATATGTTTGTTCATATTTTAAAGAATATTTGACTATAACCTTATAAATAATTATGTTTTGTAAGTACCATCACGGGAGTCTCACGCTTTGGGGGACTTAAATAACCATTGCCTTCTGTTTGGTCACTTTGTGACCCTATGTTTGTCATGGATCCATTGACCTCTGTTTTGTGCGGAGCAAAATGCTGTACGGGGCAAAATGTTGTACGGAGCTAAGTGCTACACTATTGTGGGAGCCACCTCTAGAGTTCGTACAAGCCACCTCTTGAATCCGTACCTCTGTTCTGACTGTCACTTCTGTGACCTCTATTCTGTTCTATTCAATACCGTGGTTATGATTATATACTTATATAATTTTTGTATTTCAGTTTCTGCCACTTAAATGATGTGTTTACCAAATTACCGTGATTGTGGTTATTTATTTACATAATTTCAGTTTTGCTACTTAAAGGATTATTTGTTCGGACTAAGTTATCTTGAATGTTTTGCCTACATAGCTATCCATGGTTATTTCGTGTCCTTTATACTCTTGGTATAATATTCCTCACTCTGCCATGTGCTTATAGTTGTCTACCAATTTTCAAGAAACATGCAATTCAAAAATAGCTTTTGGAAAGTCTTAGATGCAAGACTGCGGAATAGACACACACAGCACTTTAGTGATATTTTTCTATGTAATTATCTGCCTTTTTGGTTAATATAATTTTGTAATAAAAATAGAACTCCAATGATTATTTTGGTACGCTCATTAAAATATTACTTCCGCTCGCGTTTGTTAATTTGTTTAAGAATTGGCCGGAGGTAATCTCAGTTACTGGCCATCACGATACTTAACCCTTGGATACGGAGAGTGGGTCGTGATAAATTAATTGCTTAATTAGTATCAATTAATACTAAATTATTAATTAGTATCAATTAATGGCTTTATTAGTCTCAATTAATACTAAAATTATTAATTAGTATAAATTAATATTAATATTTAATTTTTATTACTATCAATTAATATTAATAATCAACAATTGTTATTAATTCGTATCAATTAATAATTAATTCATTACAAAAGTATACAATATTAATTTATTAATAATTAATACCAATTAATATTGATTTTTTTAATTAATATTGATTTTTTTCTTTTTCTTGAGAAATATACAATTTTTTATTTTTTAATTAATATAAAAATATACAATATGAATTTATTAATAATTAATACCAATTAATATTTATTTCTCAATTAATATTGATTTTTTTATTTTTCTTGAGAAATATACAATTTTTTATTTTTTAATTAATATAAAAATATACAATATGAATTTATTAATAATTAATACCAATTAATATTTATTTTTCAATTAATATTGATTTTTTTCTTTTTCTTCAGAAATATACAATTTTTTATTTTTTAATTAATATTAATATTTGAGTATTGACGAGAGCATTTAAGTAATTGTAGCCCCCCACACTACCTGCGCGCTTAAGTCAAAAATTTAAGCACCCCCTGACCAATTTTTGAGATAAACTGAGAAATAACTTGATTTAAGCTATAAGCTGGTTAACTTAAGTTGCACTAAACACAATATTTTATCTTAAATTAAGCTAAAATCTGAAATAAGCAGTTTATAAGCTCTACCAAACAGGCCTAATGCTAAAATTGAGAGTGTTTAGGAAAAAAAATTATAATTTTTTAGATTAAAATAACATTAAAAGATAAAAAACGTTTAAATAGTTAACAAGATAAAATACCACATTAAATTTAGGGATACTTCCATGTAAGTCTTAATAAGTAGACTTATTGTCTAATAGGTCTTATGGAAAAAAAAATTTCATCAAAAAATGTCACTAATTGTAAATTTTAGCAATAATTTATAAAAATCATGACCAAAAAAAGTTATTGTAGACACTCCATTTTTGACCGACCTTAAGACTCAGACATCACCAACTGGGCGCTCGGTGATGTTGCATGTTGTGCTCGTTCTGAAGTTGCGGAGTCTCGGCTGCGAGCCTTGCCTCCGGACTTCGGAGCTCTTTTATGCCTTGCCTCGGTTTGCGAACCGGGTCCTATTTTCTCTGTTTTCTCTTCCGGAAGGGAGGGAGAGGTCTCGTAGATCATCTCTCAGTGGCCGTAGGCTACGTTTCGTGGTCGTAGGCCATTTTTCCCGTTTGGAGCCTAGTTTTCGGTTTTCGGAGCCGTCGACCGTGTGACTCGGTTCGGGACCGCTTAACTACCTCTGTTTGCTCCGATTTTTGGCACACACCTTATTTCCTCCCTTTAGAGGGACACTGTGGCCCGGGAGACCACCTTCGTGGTCATACGCCACTTCCGGTGCCTAACAGCCTGTTTTTGGGGCCCTAAACCGCGCGTTTTGGCCCTCGAACCTTCGTTTTGCATCCGTTTTGGTCCGTTTTTGGTAAAGACCCTATTTTCACTATTAGGGAGGTGGTAGGATGGTGGCCGGCCACCTCTTCCCCTGAAAAGCCAATTTTCTCATTTTCTCTCTCCAAAAGTCGGTTTTTCTGACAGAAAGCTGGTTTTTCTCACTTTTGAGCCACATTTTCTGGCTTTTCATACCACCATTGTGATCTACTCATCTAGGAGGCCACCAATATAGTAGGCCGACCAGTTTTATCTTCTTGACCCTTTTGAACCTTGATTAAAAGCTGGCTTTTCTCTCTCCTGGGTCACATTTTCTGGTTTTTCACCACAGGGCTGTGTTCTATTCATCTGGGAGGCCACCTTTCTGGGTAGGCCGACCAGCAATTTTTCTTGAACCTTTTGACCCCTGGTCAGCCGACCAGGGGGAGTGGCCGGCCAGCCACTTGAACTAGCCGGCCTGCTTCTTGCTTTTTGCCCTCTCTATTTACTTTACAACTGTGCCAGCTGGGGGGCATTTGGTGCATCCTTTTGAAGCTTCCAAGAGAAGCTTTGGCCTCTCTTCTCTATAAGAGAGGCCCTCCTCTTCATATCTAAGGGTTAGACATTTTTGCTTAAGGCTTATAACCTCCCTCCTCCATTGTCACTATTCCAAGCTCCAAAACCCTAATTTTCTTGGTCCATTTGCACTACAACCCTTAGCACCACACCTCCATCATCCATTCCAGCACCTTGGAAGTCATTTGCAGAGGTTGAAAGCTCACCAACTTGGTCCAAAAGCTGCTGAAGGTCGGCTCTTCAAGGGTAAGTGTCTAAATCTCTTAAACTTGCATTTTTTTGCTTCATTACTTAGCTTCACTTGCAAGTATTTTTGGGTTTTGTCATAAACTAGAAAGTGTCATATTTTGAGCTCCTCTTCAACTTTGTTTAAGGACACTTTGCTGTTTGAGGTCATCTACTTCCCTTTACCCTCTATCTCTCTTTCAGGGCTATTTTTTGCATCATACTTTAGCCTTACTTGTGAACATTTTCGAGATTTGTTATAAACTTAAAAAGTTCTTAGTTTGAGCCCCTCTTCAAGTTTGGTTAAGGTCCCATTTCTGTTTGGGGTCATCTTCCCCCTATGCATGCTTCATCTCTTCGTGATTAAGGCTATGCATTAGAGCACTTGCATTGGCCATGGTTTGGCCTCTTAGCCACTGAAATATAGTGGATTTTTAGTAGCTTAGATGCATTCTTGAGGGCCAAAATTAGAGGGGGGTGACCCTCTCTCTCCTTGTCTTGTTTGGGGGTCTTTTGGGCCTTCCAAAGGGACCCTATTTTGCATGCATCGAAGTCATGTTTCAGGCCTCATTCTGTGAGTTTTGGGGTCTGCCTTGGGTCTGTCCAGGGCCCTTTTGATCATATTTTATGTCTTTAATGCATGTGTAGAACAATTCCATTCAAGGCCTTTTGAGGGGGCCTTTCATCGTATGCTTCCTTGACTGATTTTAGGGCCTATTTGGTGACTTTTAGGGCTTTCATAATCCATTTCCAGAGGTGGTTTTGCCATGCTAAGTGTCTATCTTGTATGTACTTAACAACCCCTCTAATGGCCTTCCAAAGAAGCCCCTCATTTTTGCATGCATTGCCTGCATTTCAGTGATTATTTGGACATATTTTGGCATGTTTTGTTCACTGTTTTTGGCTGGTTTAATGAGTTCTCATTTGCTTCATATACATGCCATGTAAACCATGCTTGCTAGCCAATATTGCATGCTATTTTAGTCCATCATGTTAGCATCTTTTGGCCATGCTCTAAACTAGAAATGTGCATGTTTTGGGACTGCCTTGGCTCTGTCTTTTGACTTCATGATCAAATAATACTTTCTTCGTATACTTGTGGTTCAATGCATTGGACTAGTTTTGAGTTTCGGGGCTTATTCCATGCATCGGGTGCCATATTTCCATGTTTCGGGACCATTTAGTGTTATGTTTTAGTGCTAAAAATTACATGCTTGAATGCCATGCTTCATCCATGCCATGCTTTGGTAGAGTGGTACTTTATGCCTTAGGTTCGGTCCTCGATTTGCGTGCATGTGTGCACGTATTTCGGTTGTCTCTTTTTCATCTAACGGCTACTAATGTGAGTGTGGCTGAGGTCCACTCATGTTGGTGTAAGTCGATCATGCATTGTGTATGTCGTTTCGTTTCATAGCATTGCGTATGCTAGGTTGTATGTTAGTCGCATTGTGTATGCCATTTCATTTGCATTGTGTTTGGGATAAGAGTTAGCCCAAGCACAGGAAACGAGGGACGTTTCGTACTCCGAGTGACGGAACGTGTCTCAATTCCCCGTCGCCGACACTCCGGATTACCCATGATGGAGTTTAGGTCTTGTTGTATTTTCATATGCATTCATTTCATATTGAGTCGTGCAATTCGACTCCTCGGCCATCATGCATCGATATGCATGATTGGTGGCACGAGGATCGAGGACTACACTCCCTGAAGAGTAGTCATGCATACATATGTGAAAATACTTTGCCATGCCCCTTTATTGCTCTCTGTTGCAGCAAACCAGAAATCAGCAACTTTCTAAAGCCTTGCACAGCATTCCTGCATTAATTGCAAACAGAGACGAATCGGGGCATCGTAATGGATTTCTACGCAAGGCAACTCGAGCATGCATCATTCATCATTTGGAACAGAGCTGAGGCGGTCCATGGATTTGCATGCCAATTTACTCACTTTCCTAGATTAATTTGTTAATTAATTAGGGTTTTATAATATTTTAATTATTCATTTCGGACTGTATTATTCATTCGGACTGTATTATTCTTTCGGACCCTCTGAGCGAGGGCGTAATTGTAATAAGTGTACGTGAGTGTGATGTATGTCTTCCAACCCTACGTCTTTCTCCCTTTTATTTACCAGCTTATGATGGTTAGATTAGGGCATGTTTCAATTAGCATACAGTATGATAGCATGTTTGCATTTATTCATCTGTCTTGCATGCACCGGGCTCGGCGCATCATACTAACTGCATTTGTATTTCAATTCCAAGTTGAATACGTGTTAGCTGTAGCATTTCATATGCCATCTTAGAATAGCCGAGCCTATCTTAGTTACATTTTCATGTGTTGCATTAGGCATTTCTGTATATTTAGGATCATACATGATTTCTAATCAGCTTCTATTTTGGCTTGGAGTACTAGGTAAGTGTTTATGCTTTAGCATCCTTGCATGCGTGTGAGTGACTGCCATGATAGCATGCTTACCATGAGGCTAGGTGCTTATATGATGTAACTGCCTGAATGCCTGTGGGTGAAGGTTGGGTTATTTGGATCGGAACAATTCATTAAATGTGAGTTTTAAGCCCACTTGATAGTGGCAAAATCATATTTTTCTAAGCCCACCCGAGGGTGGCAAATCCACGTCTTAGCGTACTTATGAGTAGCACCATCAAACCATTTTCAAATAAACAAACATGAGATGTTTTGTTCAAATTCAGGAAACCCAGTCTATACTTGTATGTTGTGCGCATCACATAGTAAATCTAGGCTAATAACCGGAATAAGAACACATAATGTTTTTAAAATTAGATATCATGGTTAGTAGAGGCCGATCTTTGATCGTGCGAGCGGGGGTGCTCACGAAGTGACCTTCCCCAATCGTACCCAAGTTCCCGAGCCGAGGCTACTTTGGTGATGACAGACACGTGGCCTTAGGCAACGAGTCAGGGTTTCCTAAATTTCTCAAAATAAAATATTTAGGTGGCGACTCTGTATCTGGCAAAGCAGTCCATGTTTGGCACTTCTTTCAAAAAAATCTGTTTTTAAAAAATGATTTGCCAGATTTGGACTCTTTGATGATTTCATTGGTCTTGCATTGCACTCTGCGAGATTAGATACAGGACCGTGACATTGAGTCCTGAACTGTAGTGAGCCCAAACGAACAACACGGGGGCGGGATTTCCCTTTCGGGACGTTCGAGGACGTCTACAGTTTCTGGCGACTCTGCTGGGGAGTTAGAGAACTTGACTCGAACTCATGATATCTTGTTTTGATTACACTTATGTGTTTCTTTGCATTGCATTTCATGTGCATTGGTGTGCCTAGGACACCGTGTTTGCCATCTGCTATTCCTGAACGGTTTACCGGAGGCTCGCTTCGAGAAGCGTGCCATAAGGCTGACCGGTTACGGGCTCTGCCAGTATGGGAGCACAAACCCCGGTTTTACCAGGGCACCCTTTTTGACCATTCAACCTAGTGCATATTCGAAGTCTATAGTGACCATTCCAAACTAGGACAGGTTACTTACCCGTTTATAGGTTGTTTGAAACCGCTGCGTGCGTAATGAAACCCTAGTTCCTGACAAAATAGGACAGGGAAACCTTACCCCAACATAGGGGTGTTTTGGCTCTTACTTGTTTGTTATGTGCTTTTAGAGTGCGTCTCTATACGAATGCAGGTATCAGTTTGCAAGTTTGGGCATCAGACCTGCAGGCACCAGTTCAGTGTTTCTGGGTATCAGGCCTGCGAGCACCGGTTCAGTATTTCTGGGTATCAAGGGCCTACGGGCACCAGTTCAATATTTTCAGAATCAGCTATCTGCGGGTATCAGATTAAGCTTCGGGGACAGTGATTTGGGAATAGTGATTTGGGAATAATGATCGGTCTTTGAGAACAGTGTATCAATTGCGTGTTAATTATACCCGACTGTGTGTTGTGTTTATTTACGTCATTATGCTGTCCGTTTGTCTGCTTGTTTATTTCTTTATTATAGCTTTATTTATCTTTTTGCTAGGTAGTTTAGCACAATTGCTCCAGACCAAGCAGATATTCCCCAAGCACTCTGGACAAGAGGTCGCCGACTCAATCGATCTGAGGATCTAGTCAACGGACAACCAGTGTTCCACTCTCTACCCCCGGTTATCAGACGGAGGTTGAAAAGGCGCAGTGTATCTGAGCAGAGGTTGCCAGAGCAGCGGATTACCCCATCAGTGGACAGTCGGATTAAGATCCCAATTGTTGCTATAGAGATAGACCTGCTAGTAGTTCAGACAGATCAAGGCAGTATGGCGGGACTGACAAGAGTTGAGGAAATGATGTGTTAGATGCAGGACACCATGAGAGCCATGCAGCAGGATGCTTTTCGCCGAGACGAATTTGCCAAACAACAGGCTGAGATCATGGCCCAGCAGGCAAAGTTAATTGCCAGATTGCAACAACAAGTCAGAGCATCTGCTTCACACCCAGTTCCTCCCCCACCAGGAATCCCAGCACCCGAGGAGTCACCAAATGTCCAAGCAGATACGAACATACCAACGGGGCCAGCTCCGCCCCTAATTCTGCCCCAGCTGTCTAATGCACCTACGCTTGTTAATCAACCGGACTCTCCCTTCGAGTTTGAGGTAGACCATACAGCACTGAAATTGAGCAAGCTTGAGAATTTGTTCAAGAAATCCCAAGGGGTAAAGGCTATCCCGGATATCGAGGACGAATATACCAACGTGGCTGTGACGCTGCCGGATAGGTTTAAAATGCCACAAATTGATCGCTTCGATGGATCTGGGGACCCCATGGTGCATCTCCGGCTATTTTCAAATATACTACGGCCAATGAGCCTCACCAGACCACAAAAGCTTTCACTATTCGGCCAAACCCTGTCGGGTGTGGCCGCTATCTGGTATGCGAAGTTAGAGGATGATGTCAAGCGGAGTTGGGATGAAATGGCCGAGGCCTTTGTCGCGCAATACTCTTACAATACCCAAATCGAGATTACGACCTGAGATCTCGAAACAACAAGGCAGGAGCCTAAGGAGAGTTTCTCGAATTTCGTAACTCGGTGGAGGGCAAAGGCTTCGATGATGACCCTGAGGCCTACCGCCAAAGACCAAATCAGGATGATTGTGCGCAATCTCTAGCCAAAACTGATGCAAAAAATGATTGTGCTCCCCTTTCCCACTTTTTCAGATCTACATGAAATGGGGATACAAATTGAAGATGCAATGAAATAGGGTCTGATTGACTAAGATAGAGAGCAACCCCGAAGAACTTTCAACCGCAACAACAACACAGGCACCAGCAATGCCACAAATGCTAGAGCTTCAGAAGTAAGCGTGGTCACCACCATTCCCCCTCCCCTTCTAAGACCCATGGCAGCTACACCTTTCTCCGGCGCGTCCGGAAGTAACACACAAACCACTCGATTCCAACCCAGAGGCCAAAGAACCTTCACGCCACTGTATATGCCACTGTCCAAGGCTCTAGGGGTATTAATCAAGAAAGGGCACTTAAAGCCCCTGGAGCCGAGGCCATTGCCAAATCCACTTCCTTCTTCTCATAACCCAGTAAAATACTGCACATATCACCAACAACATGGTCACGACACTGACCAATGTTATAGATTGCGTCATGAGATTCAAGACCTCATTGACAAACAGGTGATTGTACCTCCAAAAAATCCCAATGTCACAACAAACCCTCTTCCACCGCACAACCAAGCTCTACCTCCCAAAAGAATCAACTTCATCCAGACTGGAGTCATGTCTTGCGATCCCAGCATATATACCACTCCTTCTCACCTACCTAAGCCGGAGGTGCTCCATCATGACTGCACTGACTCTTTGTGCATGTTGGACATCTCCAAACCCAACCCGAGCCAATGATGGTGACTGTCAGAGATAGAACAGAGGAGATTTCAGAAGAGGATGGGATTGTTCAATCAGGGTTTGAGCAGTCTGGGAGTGTCGCTGGGGAAGCCTACGATCCGAGTAATTACATTCTGCCAGCAGGCCAGTTTAAGCCTAATATTGAATTGCCAAAGAGGGCAGAGCTGTGTGTGATCCGAGAAGATGGATTTGAGCAGGGGACGGATGGTTTGACGGTTGTGGAAGAGGACTTGGCCAACCTCCAGTTTTTCAACGACCAAGATCCAGGAGACGCGACAGTCAACTGGTTTGATTATGAGGAATCGGCAGAGGCTACTGGGTGGCTCGATGACTTGCCAGACGTTGTTGACGAAGCTCAGTTAGAACAGGGCCCGGCAGGGCAAGTATATCAGTGGTGGCCGGAAGGGCCGAAAATCAGAATGAACCACCGAAGAGCGCCGGTGCTAAGAATTCCGCTCGAGACTTGGGCATTATGAATGCGGGAATTGTCGAACAGCCAGTTGTACCGACGCAGCTGGAACAAGAAAGGTTTAAGGATGCCAAGAGAATTAGGAAAGCTAAGGGCCCTGAGGGGACTGAGAGTGCTGTGTGCACGAAGATAAAGAATGCTGCGAGCATGTGGACGAAGAGTACTGCGAGTGCAATTGAACCGGAGCCAGACAGGTGTCTGTTGGCTGCCGATGGAATGTGGTGGGAAGACGATGATTTATGTCTTGCCCACACGGATAAGGATTGAGGGAGTAATCAGCAGGATGATACCTGGTATATCGGTGAGGTCGATCATATGACGAGAAACGGGCGGTATTTCAAGCCCCCGCACCTAGACCAGCCAGAGGCATCTGGGAAAGATAAGGAGGCAGAGAAGCAGAAAGAAAAGCAAGTCGAAAAAGAGGCTGTACTGAAGCAGTTAAAGAAGACACAGGCAGACATCTCCATCTAGGAACTGTTTATGGCATCGCGAGTGCATCAACAAGCTGTCTTATCGGCCATGGACAAGGTCAAGCTCTCTATAGACACCACGCCCGAACAGCTGGTACGCTTAGTTTTTCCAGGAGGAGCTACCCTGATGTTGACCTTTTCTGACAAAGAACTGCCACTTGAGGGTGCGAATCATAACAAGCCACTCTACATCTCCGTGGAGTGCAGAAATAAATTGATACCCGTGGTGCTTGTCGACACAGGGTCCACCATCAATGTATGTCCAGCGAGGACTGCCTATGCAATTGGCTTGAAGACCGCGAACTTTGTGCCAATAGCCCAGGTGATTCGGGCATACGACAACACAAGCAGAGAAGTCATGGGGACAGCGAAAATTCAGACCAAGGTTGGGCCGGAGCAGCATGAAATTGACTTTCACATCCTACGGGTTCCCGCCACTTTCAATCTGCTTTTGGGACGGCCGTGACTGTATTAAGTGAAGGCAGTTTCTTCTACCTTGCATCAAATGGTAAAATACCCCCATGGAAAGGGAGTAGCCATTGTTTTTGGGAATTCATCGATCCATCCACCGCCGGAAGTATCTACGCCAGTTTTCGAAATTGAGCATGGTATGGAGGATGTGTTCTTATCTGGTTTTACCCTAGCTGAGGCCCGAGTCGTGTAGAACATCTTAGCTGTTAATGAGGGGGTGTATATCTGTGCTCAATCGGTATACCTCATGAACAAGCTTCAACATATCCCCGGGATGGGATTGGGAAAGAGCGGCCGGAAGGGCGTCGCAGCATCGGCCGAGGTGCCACATAACCCACATACCTTTGGTTTGGGTTATTTGCCCACCAAAGAGGATTGGATAAGGAAGGGTAAGGAGATGGCTGGGAGAGCCAGAGCGAAGAAGGCGGGGAAGCCTTTTGACTTAATGCACCGGCCAATTCAGGGTACCCTAA
This sequence comes from Camellia sinensis, assembly GCF_055761805.1. NCBI lineage: Eukaryota > Viridiplantae > Streptophyta > Magnoliopsida > Ericales > Theaceae > Camellia > Camellia sinensis. The sequence goes on from NC_138961.1 coordinate 219,263,119, forward strand.
ACGGACACTTCGTCCGGGAGTGAGAGGACTTTCCGTTCTGTGGCTTCCCAGAGCCGTGGCTGAACGCGGAGAGAAAGCGCGTGCCGGGGTTTGAGATCTTCTTTGACCTGCAGTTACCTGGGGATGACGTTTCCGAAGAGCAGACAGACCCATTAGCTAAGGTTGAGCAGAGCAAGAAAGTGGAGTCTGAGGACGTCGAAAGTGAAATGGGGGTAGCGCTGGCGTGTCTACTTTCAGATCCTCCGATCAAACAGAAGTGCTTTGGGGATAACTTCTCGGTATGCATGATCGGGAATGGAACGGCTGCGGGCCTACCAGCAAACATTTTGGATGCATCTATCGCACCCTCTCTCATTTGGCAGTATGAAGAGAGATTTTTGTCCAGCAGCACCGGGTCAGGTAGTGGGCCGGAATCTAATTCCACCGAATCTTGTGAGTCGAAATCAGGTTCCAGCTCGACTGAGTCTGAGTCTGGTAATCCTGGGGATGATAACCCAAATGCCACAGTCTTGTCCAGGTCGTCTTTTTCTTTCTCTTTTGAGTCTGTTGTAACCGAAGAATTGGACGATTGGATGTACTTAATGAGAATCAAGTAGCTGTGGTTTTTGAGTACTTTTCTGTGCCCTTGATTTATTGCATTAACTTAGACTTTCAAAATTTTGATGAAAACGACGAAGAAGAAATTCCTCCGGTTTTACAACGCTTAATTGAACAAGAGCAGGAAAGATTTGTTAAACCCTTAATGGATGAAATCACTACCGTGAATGTCGGTACTGAGAAGGACCCGCGGCTGGTCCAGATCGGGTCCACGTTGTCTTCGGAGGAACGCGAGTGCTTAGTCGCTTTATTAAAAGATTTCAAAGATGTTTTCTCATGGTCCTACGAAGATATGCCTAGAATCGATCCTGAGATTCTACAGCACTGGATCTCTCTTGACCCCGAGGCCCGACCCGTTAAGCAAAAACTCAGAAGGATTTGCCCGGACTGGGCTCTCAAGATTAAGGAAGAAGTCACCAAGCAAATTGATGCAGGTTTCCTGCAGGTATCCGAATACCCGACTTGGTTGGCCAACATTGTTCCAGTGCCGAAGAAGGATGGTAGGATCCGGGTATGCGTGGATTTTAGGGATTTGAACAGAGCTAGTCCGAAGGACGACTTTTTCTTGCCGCACATTGATGAGTTAGTGGACTTCACAGCGGGGCATGCTTTGCTTTCGTTTATGGATGGCTTCTCAGGCTACAACCAGATAGTGATGGCACCTGAAGATCGAGAAAAGACTGCCTTCACCACCCCGTGGGGGACCTACTGTTACAGAGTGATGTCGTTTGGGCTGAAGAACGCTGGAGCTACATATCAATGGGCAGCGACCACAATATTACATGACATGATCCACAAAGAGGTTGAGGTGTACGTGGACGACATGATTGTCAAGTCTAAGGAAAGAGAGGGCCACTACACCGCCTTGCAAAAGTTCTTTCAAAGGATTAGAGAATTTCGATTGCGGCTGAATCCTCAGAAGTGTACGTTCAGTGTTACAGTAGGGAAAATGCTGGGGTTTCTCATTACATAGAGAGGTATCGAAGTCGACCTTTCCAAAATCAAGGCCATCCTAGAAATGCCACCACCAAGGACTGAAAAGGAGGTGCGAGGCTTTCTGGGTAAAGTGCAATTCATAAGACGGTTTATCTCAAAATTAACGTTGACTTGTGAACCACTTTTTAGTCTCCTGAAAAAAGGAAAGAATTTCCAGTGGGATGGCCGATGCCAAGCTACTTTTGAAAAGACCAAAGAATATTTACAGAACCCACCTGTGTTGTCACCACCAAAGCCGGGAAGACCGTTGATATTGTACCTTTCAATGACTGAGACCACAATGGGCTGCATGCTCGCGCAAGAAACAGAGGACAAAGTGGAAAGGGCCATCTATTATCTGAGCAAGAAGATGCTAGAGTATGAGACTCGCTACACACCATTGGAAAAGGCTTGCTTAGCCTTGGTATGGGCTACCAGGAAGCTGCGACACTACCTGTTAGCTCACTCTGTAATGTTGGTTTCGAGATTGGATCCCATCAAATATCTCTTCGAGAAACCGGCACTTACGGGTAGGCTAGCTCGTTGGTTGTTGTTGCTTTCCGAATTCGATCTAAAATATGTGACGCGCAAGTCGATCAAGGGAAAAGCAGTAGCAGAATTCTTAGCCGATCATCTAGTGGAAGGGTGGAAGGGGGTGAAGCAATTGAGTACTTATTCCCAGATGAGGCCATTTTGCATATCGACGATGAGTTTTGGACGATGTATTTCGACAGAGCGTCCAACCAATATGGGTATGGAATAGGAGTGTTGCTGATAGCACCCAACAATTCCCGTATCCCTCTAGCCTTCAAGCTCCGGTTCAAAGTCTCGAACAACGAAGCAGAGTATGAGGCATGCATTGCCGGTCTAGAAGCAACCCTGGAACTAGGGGCAAAACGGTTAGACGTCATCGGGGACTCGAACCTTGTTGTATCTCAAGCGAAAGGAGATTGGAAAGTCAAAGAAGAAAAGATATTGATATATCATCAGGACCTAGATTTGTTAATTCCTCAGTTTGAAAAGCTAAACTTTGCTCATCTAGCAAGAGAGAACAACAGGTTCGTAGATTCACTAGCAACTCTATCTTCTATGATAGACATCCCGTTTGGAGTCCGGATGCGTCCAGTCATTATCGACCAGAAGTTTGCGCCAGCTTACGAGTCAATTGCTACTATAGACGAGGTTCAAGATGAGAACCCCTAGTATTACGACATTTGGAACTTCTTGGAGAAAGAGGCGTATCCACTAGGGGCAAATGCCAAGGATAAAAGGGCAATCAGAAGAATGGCCGTTCAATTCATCATCTGCGAAGGTAAATTGTACAAGAGAGGTCATCTGGGAATGCATAAGCTATGCGTTGAAGCTGAAGAATCAAAACGCCTGATGGAGGCCATCCATGGAAGGGAATGCGGTGCGCATATGAACGGGGTAATGCTGGCGTGGAAGATCCTCAGACAGGGTTACTACTGGTCCATCATGGAGGAGGATTGTATCGGCTTTGTTCAGCGATGCCACAAATGTCAGATACATGCAAACTGCATGAACATCCCGCCATCAAAGTTGTACAATATGACTTCGCCATGGCCATTTTCAGTTTGGGGAATCGATGTGATCGGGGCTGTCACTCCGAAGGGGTCTAATGGGCGTGAATTCATCCTGGTCGCGATAGATTATTTCACGAAGTGGGTGGAGTCCCAATCCTATGCGGTGTTGAAGGCTTCGCATGTTGCAAAGTTCATTAGAAACAACATCATCTGTCGTTATGGGGTCCCAAACGAGGTCATTTTAGATAATGGTTCCCACTTCAAGAAGGAAGTGATTGGCTTGTTGGAGAAATACAACGTGGCTTTTCATAAGTCGTCTACATATCGGCCGCAAACCAATGGAGCGGTCGAGGCCGCCAACAAGAATATCAAACACATATTGCAGAAGGTGGTGGAAACCTACCGGGATTGGCCAGACAAGCTGCTATTTGCTCTGTGGGGATACCGGACTTCAATTAGAGCTTCTACTGGGGCGACTCCGTATTCATTAGTTTATGGGATGGAGGCCGTTCTACCTATTGAAATTGAGGTTCCGTCTTTGCGAGTGCTGGCTGAGTGTCAGATAGCCGAAGCAGATTGGCAACAGAACAGATTTGAAGAACTCATGCTTTTTGACGAGCGCAGACTGAAAGCACTGTACCATGTTCAAAGCTATCAGCGCAGAATTGCCCGGGCTTTCAACAAGAAAGTTAAGTCCAGGAATCTAAAAGAAGGAGATTTGGTGCTCAAAGATAACCGAGCTCCCATCCACGACCCAAGGGACAAGTTCAGACCCAATTGGGCTGGTCCCTACATCATCAAGTCAATCTGGTCAGGTGGAGCTTTGGTTCTAATGGACCTAGATGGCTTGGAGTTCTCGCAACCGATTAACATGGACAAGTTGAAGAAATATTACCCCTGAGAGGCTCGCTAGGCCAAAAACCCGCAAAGGGCGACCTAGGAAAAAGTTAGAGCATTGAAAAATTGGAAAATATAAAAACTGAGCTCGCAAGGTTGAAAACCCGCAAAGGGCGGCCTTGGAAAAAGTTAGAGCATAAAAGGAGAGTGAAAATACTCGAGTGAACCTAAGCCTGAACTACGTAAGGCTTGATTCCCATCTTTGGGATACGTAGACAACTTTATCCTGAAGTTCAGCCATAAACTTTCCCCCGATCAACTTTGTCCATTTGATCATCTTGGCCATCTTTGTCTATTCAGCATTCAAGAGTTCGGTTATGATCTCCGGTGCAGTGCTCTTCAGACTAGGGGCAACTTTCCAGTTGCAGGGATCCGGGGTTGTGCATCTCAGTGACAGATCTCAAGCATGTCCAGTTCTGATTTCATATCGAAAATGGTTTTGAAAAGTTTTAATAAAAGTTGACTTTGTTCAAAATTAATCTTTTTACAACTTAGACCATTTTTTGACCAAAGCGAAAAATTTTCAGTACCCACAACCTTCAATTTCATTGATTTCAATACGAAGTTCTCCTGCTCTTGCATACAAATTGAAGTTGCTTTTTATTACATTCATAAAGAAAACTTGAAAGTACTAATAAAACAATAAATCCGGGGCATAGCTAAGTCAGGTGTTCCTGCGCCCCCTCCCAGAGCTGGTCGAAGCCTCTGATGCCAAAGTAGGCCCTTCCAGTGCCTCTTCATTGAGCCAATCCAAGCACTCATCAGACAAGGTGCAACTGAAAGTATGAGCAAGGGCCAGGAGCTCTCTAGTCCTCCATGCTGTGGCATACCGGGCAAGCTGTGCGCCTCGAACTGGGAATGCGGCAGGATACTCTATCCCCTCTGGTAGGCAAGTCTGATCATGACCGAACTAGCGCCGGAACCGGAACGGAAAGTAAAACACACAGTGAGTCAGACCAATCAACTGGATCCCGGTCTGCCGAGACATGCTATAGCTCATTGCCGGGAGATTGAGCCAAGGACAGCGCCAAGCAATGTGATCCGCAGACAAATTGCACATCCAGTCGAACCACCATCCTTCATCAAGGGCATCGACTAGTCGTTGTCGGAAGAAGTAGCCACGAGCTGAGTAGGCTGGGCAAGAGTCCACAACCTGCAATTTATCCATCAACCATACCTGGGGAGGGATGAAAAATGACAGAATAAAGAATAGAGAGATGTACGATGAGAGAAAAGTAAGAAAAGGGTTTTGTGAGAAAAACCGACCCTGAGGGCCGAGTGATGTGAGCAATATATATGTGAGAAAGGGTGGGAAACATTACCTGCAACAGTAGTGGACTCCCCGCGAATCTGGTCATCTCTCGGCGATAGAAAGCGTCCAAGCTCATCAGTGTCTCGGCCAAGGTCATGGCAATACAGCTCTTTCCTTCTTTCAAGCCTTGAGCAACTTTAATCAGACGGATGCTAGATCCGCTAAAGCCCGGGGCAAGCAAAAAATGAGATAGCATGCACAAGCAAAGGGCATGTTGCCAAAAACCATGCCAATGATGGTCGCCGCGGTTACCGGCATCAGAAAAGCGATGAATCAAGCCAAGGATATCCAGTTCCCCGTTGCAGATCAGAGACTGAGCATCGTGCATGGTAAGCCCACACATCTGTCCTAAAGCTTGGGCGTGACCGAAGCGAAGCTGGGACAAAATCTCTTCATGGCGCTCAGATTCCATCAAAACTTGAAAATCTTCGAAGGTCGGACACATCTCTTGCCCACCGAAGCTAAAGACGTGTGTTACCGGATTCCAAAACCTCACTGCGGCATGAAGGAACAGAATGTGCAGCGAAGTACGGCTCAGCATGAATAGTGCATTCAAGCCGAAACCCCAGAAGTTCAACTTTTCCGAGCCATCTGGAGAAGCAATCCAAGTTGTGAGATTTTGGGTAAGAAATGCTTCCATTTTGGTGCAAAACTAAGATGAAATGAGAGAACCACGAGGCTGGAGTTTTTAAAGAGGATAAGGCACTGTTCGGAGGACACGTGTCGAAAATTTGGTGGTTGCCAAGCTAGGTGGCCGGCCGGCCACCTTTTCTGGCAGGCCGACCATCCCTCTCCCCTCCAATGCAAAAAGCTGGTCGGCCAGCTCCCTTAGGTGGTCGGCCATCAAGGGGAGGGTGGCTTTAGTCTTGTTCTAGCCTCTAGAAGAAAGTTCCAAGCATTTCCATGCATTGGGGGCGTTAAAGGTGCGAGTTTTCCTCTGTTTCGGATGCGTTTCGTCACCCAGATCTTCCGAAATGCATTTGTTTATCGAGTTGTTGTTAAATCCGGCTTATTGAGTTGTTATTTTTACTTATCGAGTTGTTGCTTGGCTTACCGAGTTGTTAAGCTTACCAAGTTGTCAAGTTTTGTCGAGTTGATGAGTTTTGTGTATTGAGTTGTTACTCTTTGTTTATCAACATTGTTGTGTCTTGCTTATCGAGTCGTAAGTTTAATCAACATTGTTGTGTCTTGCTTATCGAGTTGTAAGTTTAATCAACATTGTTGTGTCTTGCTTATCGAGTTGTAAACTTGCTAAGGTTCTGTCCTTTCTTAGTAAGTTAAGTTGCTTTGTTTGTCACGTCGGTTCACTACCAGACTTGGCAATTTTCAATGCATGATTTCCATTCAATCTCATTTTTGTGCAAAATAATGCGATGCAATGCAAGAACATAAAATACAACACTTTTTTGAACAAAAATTGTTTCATTCCATCATGTTTCCTTTGTTACAACATTTTACAACAAGGGTACAAGTTTTACAGAAAATAAAAACTGCCTAATAATGTACAATGTGCTACAACTACTAGTAAAAAAAGGCAAATAAAGCAGGGAACATCTGTGCTCTCAAGCGTAAGAAAAAGAGGCCCTCTTCGTCCTCTTCTGCGAAACAGCCTCAGCACCATCATCACCATCTAAGTCAGAGCCGTCATCCTCGTGATCCTCCTCGGCATCACCTCCGCCCTCAGAGCCAGACTCAGAGTCATCCTCTCTGCCAGCAGATGTCTCTGACTGACGATGCGCGGACTTCTTCTCCTCACTGGACTCCTCCTCAATGATATGCGTTCTGCGCCCGCCTCGTCCGCGAGACGACTCCCCTCTCTAGGCTCTTCGAGAAGGCCTAGATGGCCCAGCTCCTCCGGAAGGCCCAGATGGCCCGGCCTGTGGTCCGGTATATATCGGAGGCATCTGAAAAGAAAGAGTACAATTTGAATACATCAGCCAAAATTTGTATATCAGATGTACAGATAAAAAGCTACATGGAGTGGATGTATGCAAATATAGTACATGGATGTGGTGTGTGTCAGATGTGCTCTCCGCATACAGTCGGTCAATCAATGCAGTGAAATATTCAAATTCAGCATGTCATCAGAAATATGATAAATGCAAGAAAACTAAACAGTACCGAGACGCCCATGATGGACAGCTGCGCCTCTCTCCGCAAGACCATGCCTTTGAGCGAGGCCACTAACCCGAGTAACCCCTCAGCATACTCCGTGGTAGGCTGCAGATGCAAGTGCAAATCATCAGTGAATGAATGAATGTCCAAGTATCTGAGTGATAAAGCAAAGCTGTAAAACATACCGGTGGTGAGTCAGGGTCTCTGGTGTATGGATGATCTGGCATAGGAGGCTCTAGCGGAATTGGGTAGGAAGCCCCGTATCTCCATCCCGTCAACTCAGTCGGGATACCTGGCCATCCGGCATGATGATAAGTCGGGGGAATTGGAGGGACCAGTCCAGCCCCACCTCTGGATGTGCCAGCCCTACTGGCCGAAGGAATGTCTCTGGCTCGGGTGCGACTCAAAGATGGCATGCCTGTAGACCTCCTCGAGGGAGTACGAACACTTGTCAATGGTGGCATCAAGTAGGTGTGACGGTAAGTCGCGTACTCCCCGTCCTTCAAATGCAGCAGTGCATCAATGCCCAGCCTGGCATCAATGACACCCTGGGGAGTAAGCCTATCAACGAGCCGCATATCGTCTGGGGGTGCTGAAGGGACACTCGGCTCAGGGAAGCCCATAGTCTGACGAAGAAAGCGTTCCCCCAAGAACCAGGCCCTACCAACTGGCCCCTCGAACAAGATCCTATACCGGGAGGAGGCCCATCCTCCGGCAAACAGAATCGGAGATCCTCACCTAGAGGCGTCCAGGGCTGCCATAAGATCTGCGGATAGCCAATGCATAAGCCGATTAGAAATCGCAAATGTGCAAGCATGAATCAAAGATGAACATGGGAAGGATTGAGAGTTCTAACATACCTCGATCGCCCGCACCGTGTCAAAATACTGCCGCAGGTAGGGGAGAGTCTCCCGAGGCCGCGACCGGTACTGGCCCTCGAAGATGAGCGAATAAGGGGTCATGAGAGGGGCCTCCACCTCGAGGTCCGGGGCTAGCATCGAAAAGTACGCGAAGACCCATAACTGCGGAAAACAGGGCGAAAGCCATCAAAATACAGAATACTGAGTGCAGAATCAGAATATAGAATGCTGAGGGCAGAATGTAAGTACAGAATGTAAAGTGTGCCGTGTGTGCAATATGCAGATAATGAAAAGCAGAAATATGAATCAAGAGGGCAGAAGGTACCTCCCAGGCTCTCCAGTAGCCGCCGACTATGTTTTCCCGTCTGAGAGAGGTCGCACTCATATAGCAATAGAGGGTAGCCAAGCTGGCACCACCCCAGTCATACTGACTAACCTATGTGAGGTCTACCAAGGCACTCAGCAAATATAGCCCAACGGTGTTACCCCTGTCGGCGAATAGAGTGGTCCCGAAGAGGAACATCAAAAACCCGCGAGCGTACTGCGCAATCTCCTCAGGAGTCTCGGGCTCAGTCCCCCTGAACTGCGTAGAAAACCAGGTGTATCAGACTCGGCCCGAAGATCGATCGACCGGTGGGCGAGCTTCTCCCAACAGATGAATCCAGGCAGCCTCCCACTCGCCCATGTCCTCGTCGTAAGGGATCGCCCAGCCTCCCACGTCAAGGCCCGTCAACGCGGCGAAGTCAAATGGGGTCATGGTCATGTCCCCGGCGGCTAAGAAATGGAAGGAGTTGGTGGTGTCCCACCATCTCTCCACCAGGGTGCCCATCAATGTCCGGCTAGCTGGATAGCGAGATATCCCGGTACAGAAAGTCCCGAATCCTGCCAGATCAACCCAATCGCGGACAGCCTCCGGGAGCTCCCCATACCAATCTCTCGCAGCAATAGAGCCGTATCCCCGTGTAACGCGGGAGGATGTCTGCATTCATAATAAGAACAAGTATTCAGTTTCAGAACGAAATGAATAAGCTGTGTGCAAATGAAAAGATATGAGCTGTGTACAAATCAAATCAACTTTCAATTAAATGTGGGCTGCGTGTTCACAATCAAATTTGGCCTGTGTGTTCAGATTTCAGCAATTTAAAGTTTGGGCTGCGTGTTCAATTTTCAATTAAATGTGGGCTGCGTGTTCACAATCAAATTTGGCCTGTGTGTTTAGATTTCAGCAATTTAAAGTTTGGGCTGCGTGTTCAATTTTCAATTAAATGTGGGCTGCGTGTTCACAATCAAATTTGGGCTGTGTGTTCAGATTTCAGTAATTTAAAGTTTGGGTTGCGTGTTTAACTTTCAATCAAATGTGGGCTACGTGTTCACCATCAAATTTGGGCTGCGTGTTCAGATTTCAGAAATTTAAAGTTTGGGCTACGTGCTCAACTTTCAATCAAATGTGGGCTACGTGTTCACCATCAAATTTGGGCTGCATGTTCAGATTTCAGAAATTTAAAGTTTGGGCTGCGTGTTCAACTTTCAATTAAATGTGGACTGCGTGTTCACCATCAAATGTAGGTTGTGTGTTCACCATCAAATTTGGGCTGTGTGTTCAAATTTTAGAAATTTAAAGTTTGGGCTGCGTGTTCAACTTTCAATCAAATGTGGGCTGCGTGTTCACAATCAAATTTGGGCTGCGTGTTCAGATTTTAGAAATTTAAAGTTAGGGCTGCGTGTTCAACTTTCAATCAAATGTGAGCTGCGTGTTCACCATCAAATTTGGGTTGTGTGTTCAAATTTCAGAAATTTAAAGTTTGGGTTGCGTGTTCAACTTTCAATCAAATGTGAGCTGCGTGTTCACAATTAAATTTGGGCTGTGTGTTCCGATTTCAGAGATTCAAGTGATTGAGCTGTGTGTTCAAGACAGAGTGTTGTGTTATAGACTAAGCATGCAGAACAAGTTGTGTGCTAAAATGAGCAGAAGTATGGCATGTGAATGTGTTCAGAACGAGCAATAAGCATACATAGCATGAAATACAAAGAAAATGCAGAATTAAGGCAGGAAATGTGAAAATGTGAAGTACATACCTCTCGTGCCTGATGGGAGAGATGGGACTCCGGCTCCCGCAGTAGCAGGTCCACAAGAGCTCGAGGGTCGAAGTCGGTAAAGTGATAAAAAATCGCCCGAGGGAGGACATGAGTCGGAGGATCGTACCTCTCGGGGATGAAGGGGCGAACCCTCGGATGTAAAGACATGATGTCAGGCTCGCCTCCGGCGCCTGGAGAACCTCCGCCGTGGGAAAATTGACCGGCCATTTCAAGAAATCTGCAAAAATGAGCAAAAATGAGCGAAATAAGCCAAAATTGAAAAAAGTCAACAAAAGTCAACTCTCGGGAAATGAAAAGTCAACAAAAGTCAACTCCCGAGAAAATCTTCCAAATATTGAGACAAACTTACCTCAAGTGGTGAAAATGAGAAAAGAAGCTCCGAAATCAAATTTTAATCGGTTCAAAGTGAAGAAAACTGAAAGTTTTCGCGAAACAACTTTGCGAAGAGTGTTGGAAAACGCATATAGAGCGCAGATCTGAGAGAGAAAATGGTCTAGAAAAGAGGAGAAGGCAGTTTCGAATCTGAAGTTATGAGGAAAAGAGCTTTGGACATGTATATTTAAAGAAATGAGAGCAAAAAGACCAAATTGCCCCGGATTTGGTCTAGGTAGTCGGCCGGCCACCTTTTCTGGTAGGCCGACCACCCCCTGCACTCAAACCTGGTCGGTGGCCTCCCCTGGACTCCAAACCTGGTCAGTGGTGTTCCCAAGGTGGTCTCCAAGGTCTCTACAAATTTTGGTAGTCATCGGAGTCCCCAACACCCGAGAAAGTACAAGAAAAGCGCACTTTTCGTCGCGAAATCCCTCCGCGGGAACTCCAACTCCAACTTTCGATGCGTGCCTCATCGTCACTCATCAAGAGCAAGATGTATCCTTTTTGAGTATGCTGTGACCCTTCCGGGAGGTAAACCGGAGGTCGCGATTGAGTCGCACTCGTTGAAACTTGCATTTCTTTGCTCGTTGTTTCGTGTCAAACACGCATTAGAATTTGCACTTATCCTGCATTGTTATACACGTCACTTGCATTCTCATGCATACCACTTGCATTATTGTGCACGTTTCATTGGTATTGTTATACCCTCACGCTTAGCTTCCGTTGTTACGCGCGTGTCTCTTGCATTGCGATGCGTTTTCCCATCAACACCCTGTTTGTCTGCATTCGATGTAGTGTTGAACATGTGTTGCTAACTATGTTGTACTTGTTGAGTTCTTCCTCTTTCAGGCACGATATTGTATGCATGGTTCATTTGAAGCTAGTGCGACCAGAAGAATCGCGCAGGTATTGTATCTTCTCTGTGTGAGGCGTGGCGAGAATCGAACAATTCTCCGCATTCTTAAACTGCATGAAATGTAGTTGTTGCTTTGCATTCTTGCTTAAAACTATTGCGTGTGCGCTTCATTACAGCTTGCTACTTTGCGTGATCATGAGTTATATCCGGCTTTGTGCATACCATTTTGCATTTTGCCCCTGCCTGCGGGCACATCTTTGTTATCTTGTATGTTTGTCTAAGTCTTTGGCCTCGTCAAAAATTGGTCGTCTCAGGGCTTTGACATTCACTCCCATCACGTGTGACTTCTGAGTTCTGTCAAAGAGGTGCAACTGTAGACACCCCATTTTTGACCGACCTTAAGACTCAAACGTCACCAACTGGGCGCTTGATGATGTTGCATGTTGTGCTCGTTCTAAAGTTGCGGAGTCTCGACTGCGAGCCTTGCCTCCGGACTTCGGAGCTCTTTTGTGCCTTGCCTAGGTTTGCGAACCGGGTCCTATTTTCTCTGTTTGCTCTTCCCGAAGGGAGGGAGAGGTCTCGTAGATCATCTCTCAGTGGCCGTAGGCAACGTTTCATGGTCGTAGGCCATTTTTCCCGTTTGGAGCCCAGTTTTCAGTTTTCGGAGCCGTCGGCCGTGTGCCTCAGTTCGGGACCGCTTAACTACCTCCGTTTGCTCCAATTTTTGGCACACAACTTATTTCCTCCCTTTAGAGGGACACTGTGGCCCGGGAGACCACCTTCGTGGTCATATGCCACTTCCGGTGCCTAACAGCCTGTTTTCGGGGCCCCGAACCGCGCGTTTTGGCCGTCGAACCTTCGTTTTGCATCTGTTTTGGTCCATTTTTGGTAGAGACCCTATTTTCACTGTTAGGGAGGTGGTAGGATGGTGGCCGACCACCTTTTCCCCTGAAAATCCAGTTTTCTCATTTTCTCTCTCCAAAAGTCGATTTTTCTGACAGAAAGCTAGTTTTTCTCACTTTTGAGCCACATTTTCTAACTTTTCATACCACCATTGTGATCTACTCATCTGGGAGGCCACCAATATGGTAGGCCGACCAGTTTTTTCTTCTTGACCCTTTTGAACCTTGCTTAAAAGCTGGCTTTTCTCTCTCCTAGGTCACATTTTCTGATTTTTCACCACAGGGCTGTGTTCTACTCATCTGGGAGGCCACCTTTCTGGGTAGGCCGACCAGCAATTTTGCTTGAACCTTTTGACCCCTGGTCGGCCGACCAGGGGGAGTGGCCAGCCGGCCACTTGAACTGGCCGGCCTGCTTCTTGCTTTTTGCCCTCTCTGTTTACTTTACAGCTATGCCAGCTGGGGGGCATTTGGTGCATCCTCCATACACGTGTATGGAGGATCTTTGAAGCTTCCAAGAGAAGCGTTGGCCTCTCTTCTCTATAAGAGAGGCCCTCCTCTTCATATCTAAGGGTTAGACATTTTTGCTTAAGGCTTATAACCTCCCTCCTCCATTGTCTCTATTCCAAGCTCCAAAACCCTAATTTTCTTGGTCCATTTGCACTACAACCCTTAGCACCACACCTCCATCATCCATTCCAGCACCTTGGAAGTCATTTGCAGAGGTTGAAAGCTCACCAACTTGGTCCAAAAGCTGCTAGAGGTCGGCTCTTCAAGGGTAAGTGTCTAAATCCCTTAAACTTGCATTTTTTTGCTTCATTACTTAGCTTCACTTGCAAGTATTTTTGGGTTTTGTCATAAATTAGAAAGTGTCATATTTTGAGCTCCTCTTCAACTTTTTTTAAGGACACTTTGCTGTTTGAGGTCATCTACTTCCCCTTACCCTCTATCTCTCTTTTAGGGCTATTTTTTGCATCATACTTTAGCCTTACTTGTGAACATTTTCGAGATTTGTTATAAACTGAAAAAGTTCTTATTTTGAGCCCCTCTTCAAGTTTGGTTAAGGTCCCATTTCTGTTTGGGGTCATCTTCCCCCTATGCATGCTTCATCTCTTCATGATTAAGGCTATGCATTAAAGCACTTGCATTGGCCATGGTTTGGCCTCTTAGCCACTAAAATACAGTGGATTTTCAGTGGCTTTGATTCATTTTTGAGGGCCAAAATTAGAGGGTGGTGGCCCTCTCTCTCCTTGTCTTGTTTGGGGGTCTTTTGGGCCTTCCAAAGGGACCCTATTTTGCATGCATCAAAGTCATGTTTCAGGCCTCATTCTGTGAGTTTTGGGGTCTGCCTTGGATCTGTTCGAGGCCCTTTTGATCATATTTTATGTCATTAATGCATGTGTAGAACAATTCCATTCAAGGCCTTTTGATGGGGCCTTTCATCGTATGCTTCCTTGACTGATTTCAAGGCCTATTTGGTGAGTTTTAGGGCTTTCATAATCCATTTCAAAAGGTGGTTTTTCCATGCTAAGTGTCTATCTTGTATGTGCTTAACAACCCCTTGAATGGCCTTCCAAAGAAGCCCCTCATTTTTGCATGCATTGGCTATATTTCAGTGATTATTTGGGCGTATTTTGGCATGTTTTGTTCACTATTTTTGGCTAGTTTGATGAGTTCTCATTTGCTTCATATACATGCCATGTAAACCATACTTGCTAGCCAATATTGCATGTTATTTTAATCCATCATGTTAGCATCTTTTGGCCATGCTCTAAACTAGAAATGTGCATGTTTTGGGACTTCCTTGGCTCTGTCTTTTGACTTCATGATCAAATAATGCTTTCTTTGTATACTTGTGGTTCAATGCATTGGACTAGTTTTGAGTTTCGGGGCTTATTCCATGCATCGGGTGCCATATTTCCATGTTTCGGGACCATTTAGCATTATGTTTCAGTGCTGAAAATTACATGCTTGAATGCCATGCTTCATCCTTGCCATGCTTTGGTAGAGTGGTACTTTATGCCTTAGGTTCGGTCCTCGGTTTGCGTGCATGTGTGCACGCATTTCGGTTGTCTCTTTTTCATCTAACGGCTACTGATGTGAGTGTGGCTGAGGTCCACTCATGTTGGTGTAAGTCCATCATGCATTGTGTATGCCGTTTCGTTTCATAGCATTGCGTATGCTAGGTTGCATGTTAGAGCATTGTGTATGCCATGTTACATCGAGCATTGTGTATGCCATTTCATAGCATTGCGTATGCTAGGTTGTATGTTAGTCACATTGTGTATGCCATTTCATTTGCATTGTGTTTGCGATAAGAGTTAGCCCAAGCACGGGAAACGAGGGACGTTTTGTACTCCGAGTGACGGAACGTGTCTCAATTCCCCGTCGCCGACACTCCGGATTATCCATGATGGAGTTTAGGTCTTGTTGTGTTTTCATGTGCATTCATCTCATATTGAGTCGTGCAATTCGACTCCTCAGCCATCATGCATCGATATGCGTGATTGGTGGCACGAGGATCGAGGACTACACTCCCTGAAGAGTAGTCATGCATACATATGTGAAAATACTTTGTCATGCCCCTTTGTTGCTCTCTGTTGCAGCAAACCAGAAATCAGCAGCTTTTTAAAGCCTTGCACAGCATTCCGGCATTAATTGCAAACAGAGACGAATCGGGGCATCGTAATGGATTTCTACGCAAGGCAACTCGAGCATGTATCATTCATCATTTGGAACAGAGTTGAGGCAGTCCATGGATTTGCGTGCCAATTTACTCGCTTTCCTAGATTAATTTGTTAATTAATTAGGGTTTTGTAATATTTTAATTATTCATTTCGGACTGTATTATTCATTCGGACTGTATTATTCTTTCGGACCCTTTGAGCGAGGGCGCAATTGTAATAAGTGTGCGTGAGTGTGATGTATGTCTTCCAACCCCACGTCTTTCTCCCTTTTATTTACCAGCTTATGAAGGTTAGATTAGGACATGTTTCAATTAGCATACAGTATGATAGCATGTTTGCATTCATTCATCTGTCTTGCATGCACCGGGCTCGGCGCATCATACTAACTGCATTTGTATTTCAATTCCAAGTTGAATGCGTGTTAGCTGTAGCATTTCATATGCCATCTTAGAATAGCCGAGCCTATCTTAGTTGCATTTTACATGTGTTGCATTAGGCATTTCTGTATATTTAGGATCATACATGATTTCTAATCAGCTTCTGTTTTGGCTTAGAGTACTAGATAAGTGTTTATGCTTTAGCATCCTTACATGCGTGTGAGTGACTGCCATGATAGCATGATTACCATGAGGCTAAGTGCTTATATGATATAACTGCCTGAATGCCTGTGGGTGAAGGTTGGGTTATTTGGATTGGAACAATTCATTAAATGCGAGTTTTAAGCATACTTGATAGTGGCAAAATCATGTTTTTCTAAGCCCACCCGAGGGTGGCAAATCCACATCTTAGCCTACTTACGAGTAGCACCATCAAACCATTTTCAAATAAACAAACATGAGATGTTTTGTTCCAATTCAGGCAACCCAGTCTATACTTGTATGTTGTGCACATCACATAGTAAATCTAGGCTAATAACCGGAATAAGAACACATAATGTTTTCAAAATTAGATATCATGATTAGTAGAGGCCGATCTTTGATCGGGCGAGCGAGGGTGCTCACGAAGTGACCTTCCCCAATCGTACCCAAGTTCCCAAGCCGAGGCAACTTTGGTGATGACGGACGCGTGGCCTTAAGCAACGAGTCAGGGTTTCCTAAATTTTTCAAAATAAAATATTTAGGTGGCGACTCTGTATCTGGCAAAGCAGTCCATGTTTGGCACTTCTTTCAAAAAAATCTGTTTTTAAAAAATGATTTGCCGGATTTGGACTCTTTGATGATTTCATCGGTCTTGCATTGCACTCTGCGAGATTAGATACAGGACCGTGACATTGAGTCCTGAACTGTAGTGAGCCCAAACGAACAAAACGGGGGCGGGATTTCCCTTCCGGGATGTTCGGGGACGTCTACAGTTATTAATTATCAATTTTTAGCAACGTATATAAAAAATTGTCACAAAAAATTTATTTTTAGTGATAATTTTACCAAAACTTATTTTCAATAGATGTGATGAAAATCAAGTCTAACTATTAGAACCTATTAGTAGTTTACTCTTAAATTTTATAATTATTTTATTTTTTCTCTCACAAATATCACAACTAATTATAAAAAATTAATTATCTTCTTAAATATAACTATTTTAATCTATTAAAATAATTAAAAATTAAAATGTCCTTCCGAAATAGTTAACTTTTCAAACGGACAGAATAAGTTACAATATTATAGATGATGTCGGATGTTTCCACGCTGTCATTGGCACTATGTATGAAGACATTTGGGAAATCATATTAAAAAAAAAAAAAAAAAAAAAAAAAAAAAAAAAAGGAGTCAAAAACTTAATTTTAATCAATTTTAAATTATATCACCTCTCAATTATATCACCTCTCCTATATAAAAGGCAAAAAAAATTAAAAAATTAATTTTTAATTATCTTTTCAAAATACCTATATATATATATATATATAAACAATATTAATCACGACTTACGAGGTTAATAGGTTGTGGGTCCAAGAAGCTAACTTGTAAGAGAAAAAATTATGGAAGCAGCTTGCCTCGGACTGGACAGTGCTGTTCGGTCCATGGGAGCTCACCACGGGTTCCGTTTTGATAATCTAAATTATTAAATTTATAGAACTTGTCGAGCATTATATACCTATTAAAAATCACGTTGATCGGATATCGATAGCTATATCATCGGTTTAGTTTTTTGTCAACCGTTAATTTGTTCACCGTCTATTTTTTAATACAAAACTGTTTGATCATATAACTATCAACATCCAATCAATTTAATTTTTCACAGGCATATAGTACTCGATGATTTATACATATCTAACGGTTCAGATTATCAAATTGGAACCTGTGATGAATCTCTACAAATCGAACAATACCGTCCAATTTGATCTCCGACCGAAGACAAGCTGCTTCCAAAAATTATTATATGTTCCCAGCAAATAATAATAAAAAAATTAAAATTTATGTATAACTAGTCCTTCCCAAAAATTCAAAGAATAAAAAAATTATTATATGTTATCAAATAAATAGTATAAGTTTAAATTTGTAGTTATTGTTCATTTTAAAAAGTAAAACATAATTTGTTTATTTATTTAATAATATTTAATAAAATTAATTTTTTACACAATTTATTTTTCATGTTAGATTTATAGGATGAGAATTCAAATTATCGCCGGAGACCCATAATAGTGACGGGAAGGGAATCGCCCTTCTAAAAGCATCCATAATAGATGTGTTAGTGGGTGTGTTAGTGTTAGATGATAGTGTCAGCTGTTAACTTGTGTGTTAACTGTGGCTAGCGTTTTAGTCAGGGAGGAAGAGAGAGAGAAGGGGATGTGGAAAGTACTGTGGGGTCGTTTGGCTAGATGTCTGGCCGGTCGTCTCTCCGAACGTTCGGACCCTTCAAGTAAAAAAAAAAGAGAAAAAAAAAAAGGGTCTAACCAGTTGATCGACAAACGTCCCTCTCCAGTTGCTACTAACTATATATATATATATATATATTAACACACCCTTTAACACATATTTTAACATATTTATTATACCACTACTCTCTCTCTTTAAAACTAATAAACTCTTAACCCACTTTAATACATATTTTAAATTTTACTTTTATTATTTTTTATCCTATAATACATTTTAACAAATAACTTTAGCCAAGTGTCTCACCAATTTGTAATTTTTTAGAAAAATAAAAAATCAATGGTGTCTGTAGGCGGACGAACCGGACGGCTCAACCATGTAACCCAGCCTATCACATTACTCTCTCCCCCTCTCTCTCTCTCTCTCTCTGTCCCTCTGTCTCTCACATTCATGTGAATTGATAAGTGGGGAGTGACTAGGAAAATCTTGGGGAAGATTTGATTTGATTTGATACAACTTGTCACTAGCCAAAGAAACCATTGCATGCAGTCTAGTCCTGTTTATGAATATATGTGATGTGTCTCACACTACAGTCAATAGGATTCCCTTTGGGATCTTTGTTTTTGCCTGAAATGAATCCCCATTCCACACAGATAACAATCCCACTGTACGATCCTTGCCCTTTATGGCATACGCAGATGAAAACCTACCACTGTTAATGAAATTGCTTCACTTCTGTCTCCCAACGTACAAGTAACAAATTTCACCGCATTAATCAAACAAAAAAGTAATTTAAAACCCTAATAAATGAGTTTTAATAAGAGTATCTTACTATGATTGATATTCTGGCCTTGTATTTTTTTGGAGTAATAATACATATCTTAATTTTAGAACTCGAATTGAGTTCTAATGATGTGATAAGCAATAAAAAAAAAATTAAAATCAAATTCACTCCCATTAGAATTTATTAAAATTCTTTTGTTAGAGTTTCTAAACATTTTTTTTAATTCACTATTACATCATTAGAGCTCATGTTGAATTTCAAAATTAGGGGATGCATCATTTCTCATTAATCAAATTCCAACATTATTTGACAAGGTAATATATTCATAAAATATGATTCTTATATTCATACTAAAATTAAGTTTTAAATGGTTTATTCTTAAATTAATCAATTACTAATCACATTGTTTGGTTTTAAAAATTGAGCCCATTTTTCATAAAATTGAGTTTTTTTTTTTTTTGTTTTTTGGTATTTTTTTAAGTCAAAAGCATTAAAATTTTAAGATTTTTTTTTTTAGATACAGATAATCTAAATATACTTAAAAATATAATATTTATAAAAAAAATATTTAAAAAATTTATAAAATACAAAAGAATACAAAAATTTGCATCTTAGTTATGTGTATCCAGAAAGTAAGAAATTCACTTAAAATATTAAAAAAATCACTAAAAATAAAAATAAAAACACAAAAAATAAAAAATTTAATTTTCAAAAAATCAATCAAAACAAAACAAGGTGAATACTCTTCTTTTTTTTTCTTTTTTTTTAAAAGTTGGATTTGGTATACACATTGCGTGCGCTAATCACTAATTATAAATAAATTGAAGGGTAATATTAGTCTCAAGTTTTTCTTAGACGATAATATTATAAGTTTTTTCTTAAATATCTCATTTTCTTTGTTTCAAAACATATGTAATTATTGAATATGTTTTGAAATTCTTATATCTTGAGAGATATTATCATACACAATGGCGAAGCTAGAAAACTAAATCAGAAGGGGCGCTTCTTGATTACAACTTTAATTTTTTTTTCCATAACCAACAAAAAGAAGATAATAAGTTTTGAATTAATATTAAGTACAAAAACTTAAATAAATTATTACAAAAGTATTTTACATAAAATTTTACAATTAATTTCGAGTAAAATCGAAAAGAAAGTATTGTGTGTAACTAGTGTATTATAAATAATGTAAAAACAGCCATATATTTAAGTCTTAAAATAAATTATATAATGGTAAGATAAATTAAATTTTTATAAAATTTGAGTAGAAATTTCATATAATAGTGATATCACGTCATTATTGACATATGATATCACCAACTAATAGTAAAGTAACATATGAAGGGTGAACTCTACATGCAAATATAACTAACACTCTTAATAATTTTTACATATATATAATAAGATTAATTATATTTGCATATCAATAATGATGGATATTACCTTTATATTGAAATTTTTTTATAAAATTTTCATACATAAAAATATAATTTGTTGTAATCACTTCATTTTCAATAAAAACAATCATTGTTATTTTCATAAATTTAAAAATACCCTTGACATTTTATTCTAAATATTATTTTTATTTAAAATTTTATTTATATACGTATGTAAAAAATAAAAATAAAAAATCCAGAGGGGGCACGTGACCCCCCTAGGCCTCATGTGGCTCCGCCATTGATCATACAATCTAATAGTTTTGTAGATATTTTGGAACAAGACAAGAAGTATATGGAGATAAAGGATTCTTAATTTTCTTTTTATGTTCGACTTTATATTTCAACTAAAATTAAATATATATGTGTAGCGATATGATTTTGATATACTCTTTCAATCCAAACAAGCTCTTATAGGATCTTCCCAGTTGTTACCTAAAACAGAAATAAAACTCCGGTCAATGGTGCTAGAATTAACACTCCGACAATTAAGTTAGCCTTTGTAGAAATATTAGTGTTTTTAGTTTCTTGAGTTACAAGGTTTTTAGCACCTAGCTGCTCTTTCAGCCTCCCTCTTCCTTTTGTAGAGTCATTTTTCTTGATATTTTCTTCATGTAGCTTTCATCATCACTCTGATAGGGCCCATCTCCCTATTATATTTTTTAAAAAGGGAGAGTCTAGTCCCACCTAATGAGACCATGCCGACTTACCTGATATATTTGGTTCTGATGTACGACAACAATATACTTAACTCGGCGTTCTCCTCATTTTGTCTTTTATGTCTATTCGGCAATGACTTTCAGTCTAATGGGCTTTGACCTCATTCAGCCCATTTCAGATGGATTTGGATGTAGTTTGTTTGCCGTTTTAGTTATATCTATATTCGGCTCCCACAAAATGTATAATAATAATAATAGTAAACTATGGTATTTAAAGGGAGCAACTACTCCTACTCCACTTTACTTCAAATATACTTTTTTTTTGTCCTTATTATACATAATTATATTAATATCTTTCACACAATCCACTCCCTAAAAAAACTAAAATTTCAAGCGCATTAATATAATTATGTATATTAAAAACAATGAAAAAAATGTGTTTGAAACAAAATTGAGTGAAAATAACAGCTCCTTATTTAATTTAAGTAAAACTTTGGATACTAAAAAAATTGTCAATTGGCAATGCATTGGTATAACAAGCAAAGTCTAGTGCTTACGCAATTTTATGTGGGTGGATTGTGCAGAATGGAGGCATTTGTTTGTGCGTCGGTGGTAGGGGAATATAGGGCACTTCCATAAAAATTTATTTTAAATACAAGATCTTTTAGTGGTCCTTTTATTTAACATTAAAATACTCATTATTATAACTCATAATTTTAAAATGTCATTGTCGTTGTTATATTATTCTGAATAAATTTTTTATGCCATAGTGTTCATACTTTTTTTTTTTTAAGATAATGAAATTTAAATTCTAACATCTACTCCACTATACTGTAGTATTTTGTTCTATTTGGATTGAGCTAAAGATTGGCACCAAATTGAACTGAAATTTTTTATATGTTTTGTGCATTGCATGTCCATCTCTGAGACAATTTACCTTGTGATTTCTCTTAACAAATGCCAATTTTAATTTGGTGTGGCTTGCATTGTTCTTCTCTTATTAGCATAGCCTTAAATTATATCATTTCCCATAATTGTAGGCATTTTTTTTTTATAGATGGTGCAGGCATTGTTGATAGTTGTGTATTACCTTAGTCAAGCCCTGTTATTCTCAATTCACACAACTTTTTACAATGTAAGAATTTTTGCTAAAACTATTTGTCTAAATAACCCCAAAAAGTAGCTTACTTGTAGAGAGTCATTCATGATTTAAAGTTCCCTAAGTAGGAATCCAAACTAAGACAGAAATTACATGGACTTTGTTGTATACAAAAAAAGAACTTGCAAGTTGGTAAACCCCTAAATTGGCATTACTTTTTTAAAACAACAATGACATATTATAACATTGTCAAATCCAAATTATAGCGAAACATCTAAAAAAGTTCACACCAATTGATCTGCCTAAGTTTATGCTAAATTATAGTATTATGATATAACTTACAAATGACATTTTTATTTAATATTATGTAAAAGAAATAGAAAAAAAGTAAAATTTATACTATTTTAAGTAGGGTAACATGTCAAAATATGTCATTTGTTAAAAAAGAAATTGAAAAAAAAAAAAGAAAAGAAAAGAAAAGAAAAGAAAAAAGCCTGGGATGCTCTTAAATTGTTTTTTGCTTCATTAAAAAGCAAGGCAGGAGTGGAAATTTGCCAAGAAAGAGGCACAAAGGTGCGGTTTGGTGTACCTATTAAAATAGATTATAGATTATATCTTAACAGATTATAGATTATGACTTTAATAAAAAACTGTTAATTTGTTTGGTATAGTTGTTGGATTATAGATTTAAGTTGCTGAGTAGTGTTTGTTAAATAAGCTGTGAAGTAACTTTTTTAATTAACTTTTATTTTTTATTATTCACTATTTGTCTACATTTCTCATAAAAAATAATAATAATATTTTATAGTCCATTTGTATCTTTTTCTATTTTTAAAAAAATAAAAAATAAAAAAATCTAAGAGTATAACCGTGAATTAATATGTCCACAGCAGAAGCTGATAATCAGATGTAAGGGATGAGCAGCTTCTCAAAATCAGCTTTTTTCACTTAAAACAAGTTGTCAGAATCAGAAACTGTTTGAAATAAGTTTAACCAAACAGTCCAAAATAACTTTTTAAAAGCCAGAAGCTATAAATGGACTAAAAAAAGTCCTACCAAACAACCCCAAAGTAAATAATACCTTGCTTATGCAATGGATAGTTTTAAGTTTTCACATACAATAGAATACAATACAAGCATACAACTAAACTTGCACTGTGCCAAAATGCATATTTATCATAAATCCATGAACGTGTATATATGCATATTGCAAGTACAATAGGGTAGTTAGAAAGAGAGGCCAGGGTTAGATAAAAGAAAGTGAGTGGGCCTGAGGGGCTATATTTCTTTGTCCATCCATACTCACTCTATATTCAATACATACTCATATGTCGTATGTAGAGAAAGAGAGAGGTGGGCCTGGTTTAGCTAAGACTAAAATAATTCAAGAGAGAGAAAGAAACACATTAGAGAGAGAGAGAGAGAGAGCCATTCTGAGATAGTGATTCCACTTGGGGAAAACAAGCTTTTCAAGAATAGCCTAGTTCAACTTCCATTATTGGCTTACCCAAAAAAACTTCCATTATTGGAAGGGTTTGTTTTGCACCCACTCAAAGAAGGGGATTAGATTAGATTAGATTGGATTGGATGGATGGATGGAGCGGACACATTTTGAGTTTTGGGACTCAGTTGGAAATTCTTTACTTTGTGGGGTTTGTGACGTGTCCCTCCTTTCTTTCGACTGCCTTCCCGTCCGGTCCCCCACATTCCTCATACGTTGTCCGTTTCTAAGTGGGACACGCACGTACAACTGTATATCACGTGACCAGTGATATGTCATACTACTAATTAATAACAGTAAAAGAGTGTTTGATAATATGATTCAAGTCTTGTTTCGTAAGTGATTTTTTTAATCAAAAAGTTAAAGATTTTTTTTTTTTACTTTTTGTATATCTTTTTATAAAAAGTTAAAAAGTCATTTCAAATTTTTTTTAACTCATATTTTAACTGAATAATCAAAAAATTACTAAATTAGCATGTTCACAAACGAGGCCTCAACACATAAAATTAAATATATTTAGTGATGATTAGTTAAATTTATTTGACAATTAAATTGATATCATTTAAAAATTTAAGTGCCTTCTAAAATATAAGATGAAATTTATAAAAAATTTAAAACATATAAAACTTACTTAATTTTGACTAAATTTATAAACACTAAATATAAGTATCGATATAATGTTATAAACTCTCCAACCGCTACCACCATCACAACCACCACCACTATCACTAATACCATCACTTTCATTATCATTATCATTGTTTCCATAAACACCATCATCATTTACTGTCAATGTCATTGCCACCGCTACCACTACCACCACCACCACCACCACGTCACTGTCACCATTAACCCTGCCACCGCTACAACTATCACTATCATGGCACTGTCACCATTGCCACTACCACTACCACCACCACCACTACCATCATGCCGTCGCTGCTGCTGTTGCCACCATTTTCATCATCATTACTATTGTTGCCATAAACACCATCATCATGTTACTACTACTACCATCGTGACCGCTCCACCACCACCATACCACTGCCACTACTACCACCACCATCACAATATAAAAATTGAAATATACAATTTAAAAATAGTAACTTTTAAATTTAATCTTATTTGTATCAAACGAATTATTTTTAATTCAACACTTAAATTTTTTATCAAACAACATTTCAACTTAACAATTTTAATATTCAGTTTTCAATACTTAATTTTCAGTTTTATCAAACACCACCCGAATAATACTATGAACCATACTTAACTAATTAGAAATTATTTAAAATTATCATTTTATAATTTAGATTTATTGTATATATGGATCTTACACTACAAATTTAGTCTCCACCATACAACCATCACTACAAAAAAAATTGTTTTTTGCGACGGCGTTTTGCCGTCGCAAATACTCCAAACGCCGTCGCTAATAGTTTTTTGCGACGGGGATCAGTTTTTTGCAACGGCAGGTGGGGGGTCGCAAGAGAGGGGGTTGCAAAAGGGATTTAGCGACGGCAAGAGCCGTCGCAATTGTTTTTGCGACGGTAAAAAACATTTTTTTGCGACGGCATAATTCTGTCGCCAAAAAACTACGAAAATCTGTTTTTTTGCGACGGTAGAGACTTGCCGTCGCTAAAGTAGTTTTGTCGACTGCCTAATCCCGTCGGTAAAAGTATCGTCGCTAATGACCATTGGCGACGGGAACGTAAGCCGTCGCTAAAGGTCTTATTCTCAATTTAATACCTACCTTTTGCGACAGTATTTGAGCCGTCGCAAAAAGATTAATACCATTTTTTTTGCGACGGGGGAGCTCCGCCGTCGCAAAAAAAAAATTAAAAAAAAAAATCCCCGTACAAAAATAATTAAAAATATAAAAAAACCTGTATTAAATGAAAAATAACTAAAAAAAATCTAAAAATTACATAATAATATAAATACATATATAAACAAAAGACGGCACATGATGAACATTCATAATGTTGTTCCATTAATAACAATACAGAAATAAAAATTATACCACTACATAATGTCGCATAATACATACATAATATTGTTCAAAAATTTAAATAACATAAATCAAAATCAAAATCAAAACCAAAAGTTTTCGTCTTGCTTCCTTCGTGGGTTCAAAAAATAAAAGCTGGTTATAATCTTTATACGCCCGCATTCCACAAGAAGCAAACTGCAACTAAGGAAATATCTGAAAAAAACAAAATAAAAGTAATTAATAACAATATAATGGTGTTAATATTTTAATTACAGAAAAATATAAAAAAATTAACTACTATATAATTACAAAGATAGTTTAGTAAATAATTTTGACTAGACCGAAATCCGACTCTAACTCCCAAACCGGGAACCCGATTCGAGCGTCGTCTTCTCCCACAAGTCTCTCGTGCCTAGGCGGTCGTGTGTGCCAAGTTTCATGCCAAACCGACGCCGTTTAGTGATTTTGGGGCGTTAACACCTCGAGTTCAAGTTTCTTAAGAAACTAGTTTGCCTAAAGTGAAATCCGGCTCTAACTCCAAAACCGGGAACCCGATTCGAGCCCCGTCTTCTCCCACAAGTCTCTCGTGCCTAGGCGGTCGTGTGTGCCAAGTTTCGTGCCAAACCGACGCCGTTTGGTGATTTTGGGGCGTTAACACCTCGAGTTCAAGTTTCTTAAGAAACTAGTTTGCCTAAAGTGAAATCCGGCTCTAACTCCAAAACCGGGAACCCGATTCGAGCCCCGTCTTCTCCCACAAGTCTCTCGTGCCTAGGCGGTCGTGTGTGCCAAGTTTCGTGCCAAACCGACGCCGTTTGGTGATTTTGGGGCGTTAACACCTCGAGTTCAAGTTTCTTAAGAAACTAGTTTGACTAGACCGAAATCCGGCTCTAACTCCCAAACCGGGAACCCGATTCGAGCCCCGTCTTCTCCCACAAGTCTCTCGTGCCTAGGCGGTCGTGTGTGCCAAGTTTCGTGCCAAACCGACGCCGTTTGGTGATTTTGGGGCGTTAACACCTCGAGTTCAAGTTTCTTAAGAAACTAGTTTGCCTAAAGTGAAATCCGGCTCTAACTCCAAAACCGGGAACCCGATTCGAGCCCCGTCTTCTCCCACAAGTCTCTCGTGCCTAGGCGGTCGTGTGTGCCAAGTTTCGTGCCAAACCGACGCCGTTTGGTGATTTTGGGGCGTTAACACCTCGAGTTCAAGTTTCTTAAGAAACTAGTTTGCCTAAAGTGAAATCCGGCTCTAACTCCAAAACCGAGAACCCGATTCGAGCCCCGTCTTCTCCTACAAGTCTCTCGTGCCTAGGCGGTCGTGTGTGCCAAGTTTCGTGCCAAACCGACGCCGTTTGGTGATTTTGGGGCGTTAACACCTCGATTTCAAGTTTCTTAAGAAACTAGTTTGACTAGACCGAAATCCGACTCTAACTCCCAAACCGGGAACCCGATTCGAGCGCCGTCTTCTCCCACAAGTCTCTCGTGCCTTGGCGGTCGTGTGTGCCAAGTTTCGTGCCAAACCGACGTCGTTTGGTGATTTTGGGGCGTTAACACCTCGAGTTCAAGTTTCTTAAGAAACTAGTTTGCCTAAAGTGAAATCCGGCTCTAACTCCAAAACCGGGAACCCGATTCGAGCCCCGTCTTCTCCCACAAGTCTCTCGTGCCTAGGCGGTCGTGTGTGCCAAGTTTCGTGCCAAACCGTCTCATCTTTTCCCACAAGTCTCTTAACTTACAACGTAAAGAATGCAAAGATACATTTTATACCTGATCTTCTGGTGGTGGTGTATATGGATTCTCATCTTCTGCAGATTCCCTAAATGCCCGGTGGCCACTCGATGCATCAGGAACCTATGATAGTCAATGCATAATGTGTTAATCATATTCGAATTTTATACATAATCTTGTGTGAAAATTGAACTATCAAACAATTTAATTTATATCGAACCTGTCTGTTGGGATCCACACTCGCCCCCTGTGACACAAACACCATCATCTCAGCTCTCATCTGCTGTAAATGTGTAGAGAACTCTGCTCGCAGCTCCTCCTTCAACTCATCCCTTAGCTCTGCACGAACCTGCTGCGTGATCTGCTCAATAGTCGATGGTTGGGGTGTTGACTGTGATGGCCCAGCACCATCTTTATACACCGCTCTCCGAGGCACAATTCTCCCGTATGTGCGACAATATCCATGTCCGTCATGACCTATCAACTCATGGAAAATGGCATTCCTAGCCTCCAAAGTCTGACCATCCTCAGGTAGCATAGAGAGTTGACGATTAAACTCATCCTGTATTGAATAAGACATACAAGTATATGCCAAATTAAGATGGTTGACACACATAAAATAAACTTCAAATACAATCAAAGGTGTTTGGAAACTACCAAGGTATGGATAACCTCTGGGTCATCTGCTCTACGTGTCATAAGCCAAACATTCATCTTATCAGTAGACTTCCCGTTATTGGTCATCTACATTTTTTTAGAAATATAAAAATTAGAATCCAAATAATTTGCAAACATTCATCTTATCAGTAGACTTCCCGTTATTGGTCATCTTATCAGTAGACTTCCCGTTATTGGTTTGAGTCTGACTTCCCGACTACCATCAAATGATACTTTATCCTTCCGGAATTTATGGCCAGTAGGTAAAAATCTGCGATGACCCAAGTATGATTGTTTCCTACTATGCTTCAACCAACACGATGTAGTTTCCGTATTACAACAAGGACATGCATATTCGCCTTTAGTGCTCCATCCTGACAAGTTTGTGTATGCAGGAAAATCACTAATTGTCCACAGTAAAGCTGCATGCATTTGAAACATTTGATTTGTTGATGCATCAAATGTTGACACACCCTCATTCCATAGTTCGTTCAACTCCTCAATTAACGGTTGCATATACACATCAATCTTGTCACCAGGTCCTTTCGGGCCGTCAATAAGCACGGACAAAATTAGAAATGGTTGCTTCATGCACATCCATGGCGGCAAGTTGTATGGAATGAGCACAACAGGCCAAGTGCTATGAACTATATTCATCGTCCTGAATGGGTTAAAACCATCAGATGCTAAGCCAAGCCTTACACTTCGGCAATCATTACTAAAGTCAATATTCCGACGGTCAAAATCTTTCCATGCAAGGGAGTCAGCAGGATGCCTGAAGACGCCATCATCAGTTCGTTCCTCTGCATGCCATCTCATGAACTTGGCCGTCTTGGATGACATAAACAACCTCTGCAACCTTGGCTTTAAAGGAAAATACCTCATCTGTTTTGCAGCTATTTGTTTGCCACCTTTGTTAGGACCATTTGAACCACCATCACCATTTGATTTCCATCTAGAACTGTTGCATATGACACATTTATCAAGATTGGCGTCCTCGTTTCGAAACAACATGCAACTGTTGGGACATGCATCCCACGTCTCATACGTAAAGCCCAAATCTGTTGTGACCTTTTGAGCTTTATAATATGAGTCCGGTAGTTTTACACCCAACGGGAACGCCTCATTCAATAACTCAAGCAACATGTCAACAGACTTGTCTGTCCACTGATTAAGCACCTTCAAATGTAGAAGTCGAACAATGAATGACAAAGATGTGAACTTCTGACAACCCGGATACAATTCACTTTGTGCATCTTGAAGAAGTTTGAAATACTTTGTAGTCTCTGCATTTGGACCGAGCTGGGATTCAGATGCATGGGGATCAGGCCCCTGTGGGTCATCACCCTCAACACTTGTACCGGCATGTGGATTTCCCATAGCCCCTTGTATCATTCCAATCATATCATCCCCAATGTCTAAATTAGCTAATGTTTCATTCTCTCGATTTCCATGTACAGATACGTAAGATTCCCCATGATTAATCCAATGTTTGTATTTTTTAAAAAAACCATTCAAAATCAAATGCTCCCGTACACCCTCTCGTACAAAATAGTATCGATTCTCACACTTCCTACACGGACAACTGATCATCGAACCTTCAACCCTATTGGTGTAGGCAAACACAAGGAATTCATCAATCCCATTAATGTATTCGCTCGACATCCTATTTGGCAAATCAATCCAACTCTTATCCATCATCTGTAGACATCCACAAAAATATCTCATCAAAGTAACTCTAAATATAATACCTACGTATTACACCCTCATCTATCAAAACAAGTAGTACACTTCCATTCCATAGAAATGAATATAGCTATCCATTCCAAAGCTCCAAAAGAAAAGTAAATTGAGTAAAAGGATAACGAGGAAAGGGGACTTTACTGATGGTGCATTATTTTATTTATCTATTTGTTCAAAACTTAATTATGGACATATATCATGTATGTCATATTACATGTTTAACATGAATGTGTATATTATAATCATATAAAAATTTAAAAGAATGATATAACATTATAATTGATGCCTAATATCTCCAGAGTAAATTCGTTGGGGGTCTGGTTCATGGTACAGAATGAATCAGTCCAATCTGGTCTCATGAATTTATTTTGATTTCTACATTAATATGGCCCAATGTGTTTTAATGACTCGATCTTTTTGAAGGTATAGGTGTGTAGATCATTTATAATAAAAATTAGATTAATTTGATAATTATAACAATATAATTTCATCGTATTTATGTTTTAAAAAAGAATATTATTTTGAAAATAAATTGTTCATTATTAAAAAAATAAATACAACAAAATTATTTTATTATAATTATCAGATCAATATATCTTCCTACAGATAAACTTATAAAATAAACATATTATTCTATTAAAGTACGACTTATGATAAAGTTAGGAGTTTAGAATGAATCGAGTCTATATAAAGATAGGAGATAAGCGAAGTCTATTATTTTACTTTTAAAAAAAGAGTAATATTATGTATAAATGAATTTTTTATCGGATTTCCTAATATTACACACGAATGTATTACATGTGCCATCTAAAAATATAAAATTTTGAATAATAAAAAATTTGAAATCAATCATGAATAGTGGACAGTTATTCTTTACATTTTTTTAATCTTATTTGATTCTTTCTTAGAAGATGATTGAATGATTTGGAGAGTTGGTAGAGCTTGAGTATTTTTATTTTTTATTTTTTAAGAGAAGGAAGCTGCCCCTTATTTTACAAAGGTTTCAATAGTATATTGTCCTTCTATCCAATTGCAAACCTTATCAATGTGATCATAGGTTTGGAGGATTACTCATAAACAACAAAACTCCATTTTTAATTGAAAATTGTCTTGCAAACTCGCACAAAAGCCTAACAAGAAACCAATTAGAGCTAATTCAGTTTACCAGAACTCTTGTATACATAGTAGAAAGTCAAAGGCTCAAGTCTTATCACAGTCTCGTAAACAAAGGTTTCCCTTCCCATATTACGTCTTTCTCCCATATATTCAAAATAAAAAAAATTCTCTCAAAAATGTGTATCATAGAGTCAATGGAGGATTTGGAATATTATATAGTGTCATCAAAAGGAACAACAAAATGTATTAACTGTCTTGAATAGAAAAAAAAAAATGTATTAACTGTCTGAGGCTTTGTGTTATCAATAATTTATTAGGGTGTACCAAGTATACAAGTCTTAACTAATCATGGGTAGTTCTCATCTGCAGGAACATTTTACCTTTTTCAAATCTTGTGGCTGATTTTGTATTTGGAATCTTGGAATGAACAATTGGTCCAAATGGGAATTTACTTAAAACCCCTATGCAAAGTCTCTCAAGTGAGTCCATATACGACTTGTGTGATGCACCTCAAATTTTACTGATTTTGAACTCCTAAAAATGTTGTCTTTCACACAAAAAAATTTCAGTATCCCCACCAAATAAAAATCTGTCATCTTGCCCCACCACTGCTGTCAAATTCATTAATTCTCAAAACCTTTTGATGAGACATAGAAAGTCAGATTATTGGAGAAAATAAGCCTTACATACATTTAAATACGTGTGTGTGTGTATGTGTGTGTGTGTGTGAGAGAGAGAGAGAGAGGCTATATTGCCAATTTGAAACCTATTCACAAACTAACAGTGTGTGCAACACACGATGAGTGGTGGATGTCTAGCTGCTAAAAGCCTAAACCAAGGTTTTTAGATTATTCAGAAATTTAGAACTTCAAAACCTCAAAGATTAGATTAATATGTTGTATCTCCAATTTACATTTTGCAGCTTCTCGGCAGTGACAAAAAATCTAAAGGATCAAATTCTGCTGATATTTTTTAAGCACACTCACCATGCACACACACACACACACACACACACAGAGTTATACTTGTAAGCTAAATCCTAATATTGTTAAATTCCTTTATTAACATTCTGAAAATACTTTACTGGTACCAAAACTAATTTTATAAAATTAGTGATTGAGGTGTGCAATATAGAAGATTTTTTAGCTTTACCAAAAGCAATAAAAAATGCCAGTACTGCCACTTCATTCGAGATCAAATGCACCAGTCAAGTTCTTATAATAAACATAGCAAAATGGAATTTCAATGACAAATCATCTTCAAATGTTTCTCTAAGTAATTCACAATTACTTACTAAAACACAGAAAAAGCATCACTTGATTTGAGAAATTAAGATTTTTTCCAGTAACTTATTTCACATGACGAGAACCCTTTGACACTCCACAATTCCATATCTGAGCATACTATTGAAAACATAATGGAGCAGATGCATTGACATCTATCGAAATATTTCAACCTTTTTTAGGAAATCTAAGTAAGTTTTCTTGTTCGATGTTTTTGAGAAAATCCAAACTTTTTGGGGAAATCTAAGTAAGTTTTCCTGATTTTACACATAAAACCAAATAGAAAGTCAGATTAATGTTGTCTTTCACACATAACATTTTTTTTTTCCTGATTTTAAAAAGCGACAATCTTGAATCACCTCTGGAATGTGACCTTTCTCTTTGAGGTTCCTCCTATTAATTTGAGGTTCATAATATTTTTAGATATGAAACAGGTAATACATACATACATACATATATATATGCAACAGGTAATACATACATACATATATATATATATATATATATATGCACAGAGAGAGAGAGAGAGAGAGAGAGAGCATACCTGAGTTGCTGTCGTCGTCGAAGCACCGCCGCTAGCCCTTCGCCGTTCGTCGTCGCCGCACCACCGCACCACCGCTGGCCCTTCGCCGTTCGTCGCCGGTCGCCCGTCACTGGTTTGGGGATTTTGGGGGAAAAT
This sequence comes from Camellia sinensis, assembly GCF_055761805.1. Lineage (NCBI taxonomy): Eukaryota > Viridiplantae > Streptophyta > Magnoliopsida > Ericales > Theaceae > Camellia > Camellia sinensis. The sequence continues at coordinate 219,295,806 of NC_138961.1, forward strand.
TGAGCGGCAAGATGAGAGGGATTTCTATCGGACACCGCTAGGGATTTTAGGGATTTTGTGCTTCAAATCAATTTTAGGGATTTTGCGATGGAACCGAGCGGCAAGATGAGAGGGAAGAGGGGGGAAAATGTTTTTTTACTTTTTGCGACGGTAAGGTTTACACCGTCGCAAATTATACAAAACGATTAACAAACGACGCCGTTTTAATAATACTTTTTGGCGACGGATATTTGCCGTCGCAAATGGTCGAGTATTTGCGACAACAAACTTTTTGCCGTCTCAAATAGTTTTTTTTCCCGACGGTTCAACATTGCCGTCGCTAATAGTTCCTGATTTTCATACTCGCCCGTGCAGTTTATTACCGACGGTTAAACGCCGTCGCTAAAACTACTTTTTTGCGACGGTTTGTTTTGCCGTCGCAAAATACCATTTTTTGCGACGGGGATCGCGCCGTCGCTAATAATTCCGTCTTTTTTGCCCTCTTTTCTTGTAGTGCATTCATCCAAAAAAATCTAGATGCATAATTATGGGTTACGCGACTTACTAATTAAGACACTATTTGACATCCCTTATTTTAGTACACTTTTTTTATCTTTTTTTTTTTAATCAAATTATCTTTTCACCCTTTTACACGTCTTTTCATAAAAAATCAAAAGATGTACTTATTTAGATTATTTCAAACCCTCTCCAATAATACCTTGCTATATATATATTGAAGTAAAAATCATAAACAACTATTACATAATAATATCATGTAGTTGATACCACCATTATATTAGATTTTTTTTGGACACGAACCACATCTTTTGTTGTTTAATAATAATATAATTTTGACAAATTATCAACAAACAAAAAATGCTAAATAGAAAAAACAATTACAAATATACAGAGAATAAAAAAACAATTATAGTACTAGTGAATTTTTAAAATAATTACAATGATGATTTTTACTCTTTTACCTTTCCACCTCTTCCTTTTTTGAAATATTTATCAATAAGTCTTATCTCACAAACAAGTACTCTAATTAGTTCTAAATTTTTTCTATTCATCCGTTAAGTCTTATTAGTGGAGAGTTTCTTTCCGTGTAGTCCTATTTGCAATTTTGGTAGTATTTTGGTGGATGACTATACTCTTTTATTAATGTGGAAGGTATTAATATGACACTCCAACGTGACAGGTATGATGTGACACTCTAAAAAAAATTAAAAAATTTTATTAATATACTTTTCTCAAATGTAACAATGTGACAAGTATGATGTGACACTCTAAATCTTTTACTTAAAAAAAACAAAAAACTATTTCGTGTACTTTTCTCAAATGAGATAACGTGGCGGGTATAATGTGATACTCCAAAAAAATTAAAAACTCATTAGTATATTTTTTTCAAATGTGACAACGTGACGGGTATGATGTGACACTCCAAAAAAATTAAAAACTTATTAGTGTACTTTTTTTAAATGTGACAACGTGGTCCAAATGTGACAACGTAATGAATATGATGTGACACTCCAAAAAAATTAAAAATTCATTAATATATTTTTTCCAAATGTGACAACGTGACGAGTATGATGTTGCACTCTAAAAAAATTAAAAAATCATTAGTGTATTTTTTTCAAACGTGCCATGTGACACTCTAACATAGTGGATATGATATGACACTGCAAAAAATTAAAAACTCTTTAATATACTTTTTTCGAATATGACACTTCAACGTAACAGGCATGATACGATACTAAAAAACTTAGTATATTTTTTTTCAAATGTGACACTCTAATGTGGTGGATAAATGAATCATTACACATCAAAAAAAAGACTAAATGGATTGCAAAAAAAAATTATAAGATTATGTAAATTACAAATCTAAAATATGAAATTTATCGGTCGATCTCCTTTCTTTTTTATTCATCTTTTCTTTCTTACATTTTCCAATCACCGGTCACTCTTGATCTACCTAACCCAGTTACCACCCTCAGGCATTCTTTTGATTTCCCCAGTCCTTCATTACCCTTTCCCACTATCTTCCACTTTGATCGCTCACTCTCAATTCGATCTCTTATCGTGATGGAGATCACAATAATAAATAATAATAAAAAAAAAAGATTGCGTTGAAAGAATGAGAAAGAAAAGATCTAGAGTTTTGGGAAGGAATTATGGGTATTGCAGTGGTAATGTAAGAATTGCAAATTGAATGTGAAAATAAGTAAAAGTTGGATATTGCAACGGGGTTGGGCAAAGGGAAGGGAAGAGTGAGGATGATAAAGGATTAGAAAAGATGGAAAATTGGGTGGGATTAGCCTTAATCTTAGGTTTAATCATAGAAGGGTAATTTCTGGGCTAAACTTTAATGGAGCCAAAGTCCCAGAGGTCAGTCACTCTTAGGTTGGCCTGACCGATTCCGGAAATGATTTTTTGAAAATTATCTATTTCCAGAAAAAAAAAAAAAAAAAAAAAAAAAAAAAAAAAAATCAAAGAATTTGTTGAGAATTCTACAAATCTTACTAAAACATAATTTCTCCACTAAGAAATTTGAAGAAAAGTTTGTATATGTAATTATAAGAAATGTGTGGGAGCTCTAAGTCTAAGTAATTATATTGCAATGTATGGTGATGATGATGTCAAGCATGATGATATCTTAAATCTACAATCTATCCCTGAGGTTTGAGTTGGCTTCGCTATCCTATGTACAACATGGGAGAAGTTATCGATTGCCCCATGTAGCGTCCCGTTTTATATGTATTGCGATTAATAAAAAATATAAAATTTATAATTTTATGTTAAATAATTAAAAAATATAATAAAACATAATAATTTATGACAGGTGACAAATATCGTCACGTGACACCTCCAAATTAACCAATGATTTTCACAACATAGATCCCCACACTTATTTTAGAGTACAACTCATTTGTGTTTTCTTAGGGTTGTTTTAGAAATTGGTATTTTAATTGATTTTTTAATTTTTATGAAAAAAATTGTGTAAAAAAATATTTAGAGTGATATTATATATAGCATTTTTTGACTTTTTAACTATTTTAATCATTTTCCAAACAAAGACTTATATAGACTATGTTTCGTTTCATTCTCTAAAGAAAAAAAAATCATAATTTTTTTGACAAAATAAAAATTTATAACCCTCTAAAAAGATAAAATTATATAAAAATCATAAGTGCTTTTGATTTTTTGATTTTTCTTGATTTTTTTCACAAAACTAAATTTTTAGATTAAAAAAAATTGAATCTGAAAATCTAAACAAATTTGGTCACAATGTGTACGTGGCTGGGTGGTTATTGGATATATTCTAAGATATTGTGATTGGTAAAAAAAATATGATTCATAATTTTGTATCGAGTAATTAAAAAATATATAAAATATACAATATATAATAACTAGTGAAAAAATATAAATACAACGTTTCAAGAGCATGCAACAGTTTTCATACGTGACTTCTTTTTATCTCAAATAATAATGTGTTTAATACTCTCTCACACGAACCAATGGAGTGTTCTTGATAGTTAAAAAATTCAATTTGGAAAAAAGAAAATAGATAGGGCTCATAAGCCCTAGGCTTGTGAGAGAATATTGGAAAAGTATGTTTTTGACATTATAACAAACGCATTGCACACATACGCCTGCCTGGACATGTGTGTAGAAGTACTATAGTGCATTAAAGCTATGTTTGGTTATGATTTTTTGGATAAAAAAAGTATAAAAAATAAAATTTGCTACATGAATTAATAAGATAAAATATCACATTCAAATCATAATCATTATATTTTTTCTTTCACAGAAGTAAAAAAAAAAACCAAAAATAAAAACCAAACGAGGCTAAAAAAACTAAGTTAAAATAGCTACAAAGCCAGAAAAATAGATTATTTTAGTTCTTTCCAAACGAAGACTAAATTTTAAAAAGCAATGTGTGTGTGTGTGTTAAAAATAAAAGAAAATTAAGATAAGTCCAAATTTTAAAAAATAATTATAAAATAATAATAAATTTTATCAATATTACTAACTATAATTAAAAAAAAAATCACACATATTTAATAATTTTTTTAAATCACCACTAATTGATAATTTTCATTTAAAAATATGGTTAAATCATTTGTCTTTAGTGGGTGTTTGGTGTTAGTTTCGTTTTGGTACTTCTAATATCTTAGCTTTATTCTTGAATTTTTAGCATTAGGTCAATTTAATTCAATTAATAATGCCTTTTAAAAATTAGATTGTTTAGGATTTGTTTATTTAGTGATTTTTTAAATTTTTACCAAAAAAAGATGTTTAAAAAAATATAAAAGTGATGTGATAACTTATAATAATAAGCAAATAAACTGCCGTTTGGCAAGTGGGGGTTTAGATTGAGACTAAAAAAACACAAAAAGACAAAATATGCTAAATAAGTCAATAACACGAAATTTTACATCTAAATCATAATTATTTCACTTTTTTTTTCTAAAAAAAAAATCAAAAAGTTCTTCCTAAGCGGAGATAATTTAGTCAGCATAAGAGATTGTTTGGAATGATCTAAATAAATATATTTTTTAACTTTTATAAAAAAATATGCAAAAAATAAGAGATTATGTAACTCAAAAATAATAAAAAGATAAATAAATGCACGTATATAGTGCACCCCAAACACTCTAAATTAGACAAAAAAAAGTCTAGCTAAAAAAAATTGTTCCGAAACAAATCCTAAATGCACTATTTAGTGCATTGCTAAACAGCCAAAAATTAAAAAACAATAGTTTATTCATTGTTTATAGAGCATTTTGCTTTGACTTTTGTCTAAATTTTTAACAGAGATTATCATATTGATTAAATTGATTTGATTAGAAATTGATTCACCCAAAAAAAATATTATTCACCCAAAAAAGATTTGATTAGAAACATTAAATAATAACATAGAGATAGTTGAAATTACAAAGCTAAATAGACACAACAAACAAATTATAAAAAAAAAAATCTTGGCAAGTTAATTCTTAGATGGAGTTTTTATTAATAAGTCTAATGATCAAAATGTTTGAAATGCACATCTTTCAATACTGGTTCAAGTGGTACTCAACAAAACAGCTTGGTCTATTCTACTTGCCAAGTTTGTCTAATGAGATACCTTTTTTTGCTATTCCTTTGAATAAAATTACTTTGTGTAATCAGAAGTACCATCTAGGCATCACCCACTTGATATAATTTTCTTCATATGCGATGAAGTGACCATGTGAACCCATCAAATAATGACCATTTTGTCAAGCGACAATGCTACGTAGCTCAAATTTTGTGGCTCAAAAGTGACTCAAATGGCCAAAACGACGTCGTTTTGAGTACAGAACAACATAAAAATGGCCAAAACGACGTCGTTTTGGCCATTTGAGCCACTTTTGAGCCACAAAATTTGAGTTACGAGACATTTTCCTTTGTCAAGTTTGATGGTTCAGTTGTTCATCCATTCCAGGAAACTCATCACAAACATCATATTATAAAAATCTAAGATTCATCAATTAAATAAAAGAAAAATTATAAATGTTACAAAATAAATTTTTCAATATTTTTTTCATTTTGGGTTAGGTTTCTCTTATGTTGAGATCTCAACATGAGAGAAATTGAGGGGCTTTTAGGACTTATCACGGGTCTCGTTTTAATAATTTGAACCATTCATTTTGTATGGTCATCAATGTATATTATCCATGAAAAAAATTAATTCGATTCAATAATCATAACTTTTTTATTTTATTACATTTGTATCTAAAAAATGAACGGTAAATATATTTAAAAGCAAATGCAACAAAATGAAAACATTACGATTATTGGATCGTCCTAAATTATTTCATGAATAATATATAATAAAGACTATATAAAATGAACTGTTCAAATAATCGAAACGAGACTTGTGATGAATCCTATAAACCCCTCAAATTCTCTCAGAAAAATCCAACCCTTTTATTTCTTGAATTCACCCAACAAACCTCACCGTTCTTGTACAATCCACCGTGTCTAAAAAGATAGGTTGTGGGTTTTTTTGGTTATTTTAGTCATAAAAGACAAAATAGACTATTTTCGCCACAACAAACAAAACATCACATTCAACTCATAATCATTACACTATTCTCTCACAAAAAAAGTCAAAAAAGTCAAAAAGCCAAAAAGCCTTTCCCAAACCAAGCTTTTTATGTAAACATAAATTTCAGAACATGAAACTTCATGTTTCGGATCATCTACCATGTATATCATCAAGAAAACAAGACTAAAACGACATACCTGAATCCATCGATGAACGTTAAACGGAAGCGTCTGATTGTCAATAAAACCTTTGATATTGACTATGTTATTGCCTTCTAATCCTTCTTATCTTTTCCACCTTTAGGAAGGAATAGGGACCATAACCTTTTAAAGGTTGTAATTGGTTTTCATAACTGAAAGGTAATGAAAACCAATAAATTAACCATTATTGGTTTAAAACTGAAAGGTAATGAAAACCAATAAATTAACCATTATTGGTTTTAAAACTGAAAGGTAATGAAAACCAACTTTAACCAATATGTTTTAATTTCTATTTCTGCCCCTCATAGAAATAGAAATTATACAACTAGTATCTACACATTAGGTCCATAACACATATACCCTTAAGCCTATTAACTAAATTTAATCACTTAAATTGTAGGCTTCTTATAAATGATAACACCACATTTAATTATGTGGTCCCATTGAGACATTATCTAACAATCTCCCACTGGACCACATATGTATCTTGAAAAATGTGCTTAACTTTAGTGAGCTCAGAAATTTGTTATCATAACTTGAGGGTATCCAAACAATCGTGTCCATTAACTATATTAATATAGGATCAAAGCGGTCTTCGTTACATCAATCGTAACTCGACCCACCAATGGTCACGTATACAAATATAACTAAATGACATAGATCAATCATGGATGCGTAGCATGAAAATTACATATGATGTGATCCATACATGCCTATGTCCAACTGGTCCTACTTAACTTTATTGAGATCAATACTTCACAATACGTAACAGAGCGTAATAAACTGAATACTTCATTTCTGCAGAAATTAATCTAATTACATTGATAAAACTCAAGGCTGACATAAAGCAGTAATATAAATACAAACTCCCACTAAACCAGAATGTTCTCAAATAGAACAACACCCATATGAGCAGTGTGCTCATGAAAGACCTTGGGTGGTAGTTTCTTCGTAAGTGGATCCGCTATCATGGAGTTTGTCCCAATGTGCTCTATGGAAATCTGTCCACTCTGCACTCTTTCTTTTACAACTAGGAACTTGATATCAATATGCTTTGATTTTGTCGAGCTCATGTTGTTATTGGAATATAAAACTGCAGACTTATTGTCACAATATATCTTAAGTGGTCTTTCAGTGCCTTCCAAAATACGCAACCCAGTGACAAAATTCCGCAGCCATATCCCTTGGTTTGATGCCTCATAACATGCTACAAACTCTGCAGCCATGGTGGATGAAGCTATGAGCGTCTGCTTTGCAGACCTCCAAGAAATTACTCCGCCAGCTAACAGATAAATATAGCCTGATGTGGATTTCCTACTGTCTTGGCATCCAGCAAAATCGGAGTCGGAATATCCAATGACCTCTAACTTATCCGATCTCCTATATGTGAGCATATATTCCTTTGTTCTCTGTAAATATCGCATAACACGCTTGACTGCTTTCCAATGATCCATGCCAGGATTACTTAAATATCTGCCTAACATGCCAACTATAAACGCAATATCCGGACGCGTACATACTTGAGCATACATTAGACTCCCTACAGCTGAGGCATAAGGAATCTTCTGCATTTCTTGAATTTCAAGACTGTTCTTCGGGCATTGGCTGAGACTAAACTTGTCTCCCTTAGCAACCGGGGTTTCACCTGATTTACAATTTTGCATGCCAAATCTAATGAGTATTTTTTCGATATAGCTCCTTTGTGATAATCCCAGAATACCCCGAGAACGATCTCAGAGTATTTCGATTCCTAATACAAAGGAAGCATCACCAAGATCTTTCATTTCAAAATTCTTAGATAGAAATCTCTTGGTGTCATGCAATAAGTTTATATCGTTTGTGGCAAGCAATATGTCGTCAACATATAAAACCAAAAATATGTGTTTACTCCCACTGAACTTGTGATACACACATTCATCAGCAACGTTAGTTTCAAAACCATACGAAGTGAGAACTTGATGAAATTTGAAGTACCACTGGCGAGAAGCTTGTTTGAGTCCATAGATGGATTTAGTCAATTTGCAAACCATATTAAAACATATTGGTTAAAGTTGGTTTTCATTACCTTTCAGTTTTAAAACCAATAATGGTTAATTTATTGGTTTTCATTACCTTTCAATTTTAAAACCAATAATGGTTAATTTATTGGTTTTCATTACCTTTCAGTTTTAAAACCAATAATGGTTAATTTATTGGTTTTCATTACCTTTCAGTTTTAAACCAATAATGGTTAATTTATTGGTTTTCATTACCTTTCAATTTTAAAACCAATAATGGTTAATTTATTAGTTTTCATTACCTTTCAGTTTTAAAACCAATAATGGTTAATTTATTGGTTTTCATTACCTTTCAGTTTTAAACCAATAATGGTTAATTTATTGGTTTTCATTACCTTTCAGTTATGAAAACCAATTACAACCTTTAAAAGGTTATGGTCCCTATTCCTTCCTAAAGGTGGAAAAGATAAGAAGGATTAGAAGGCAATAACATAGTCAATATCAAAGGTTTTATTGACAATCAGACGCTTCCGTTTAACGTTCATCGATGGATTCAGGTATGTCGTTTTAGTCTTGTTTTCTTGATGATATACATGGTAGATGATCCGAAACATGAAGTTTCATGTTCTGAAATTTATGTTTACAAGTGGTATCAGAGCGGTTATATCATGTGTATTATCAGAATAGATATGCTTTTATTCATCCTATTTAGTTTCTTGGAATCAGATTCTGTTTTTGTATTTCTGTTTTTCCCTCTGCTGCAAATTCTGTTTTGTTTTCTGGAAATGGAATATAATTCGGATGGGCGGTTCATTTTTCAAATGGTGAGCATCATGTATTTATATATATATGTATATAATTGGGATTGCTGCAGATTATATAACATATACGGGGTAACAAATTTAGAAATCTTTAAATTTAATGTAATTTCATACAACGTCTACGGAAATTTAATTTTCTAATGTTCTAAATATAAGTCAATTCAAACAAAATGTCACAAAAGTGATCTCTCTTGTCTAGATTGTTTATATGGAATGTTTTGAAATTCATGTCTGTGTATCTCATGCGGGTATTTATCGGTCCAAAGACATGATTAAGACTTGGCAGAATTACACACACATTTTGTGGTGATAAACATGTGCCAATTGTCAAGGAAACCTAATGTGAATAATAAATCCATCAAAAGATAGATTTGTTATTTGACATAACTTATTGTCAATGTTTGATCATTACAACAAGAATACCACTTACAGTTAATATCACTACCCAAAGGCTTGGTATTAATGTTGTGCTAGGTATGTTGAGATGTTGTCATTAAATTAATTTATTTAGAGATTATCTGTTTGGTAACTTAATGTGAGTATAATTGTTTATTCCTTTTATTTTCTTTTCGATTCAGCTTTAATGTCGACTACTTCAATCTCTGCCAACATGAACAATGTTCCAATGTTAAATGGAACAAACTTTAAGGACTGGAAAGAGAACATATTGATTGTTCTCGGCTGCATAGACATAGACTTGGCATTAAGGATGCCAAAACCAAATGCTCTCACTACACAAAGTACTCCTGAGGAAACTGTGTACTTTGAAAAGTGGGATCGTTCTAACAGGCTAAGTCTTGTGATCATGAAGTGTGGGATTCCAGAAGTTTTTCGGGGTGCAATAACAGAGAATGTTACCGTTGCCGGTGAATTTTTTTTAGAAATTCAAAAGCGTTTTGCTAAAAACGATAAGGTTGAAACAAGCACGCTTTTAGCAAGCTTGATTTCAATAAAGTATAAAGGCAAGGGTAATGTTCGCGAGTACATCATGGAAATGTCTCATCTTGCTTCAAAACTTAAGGCACTAAAGCTCGACCTATCTGATGATTTGCTCATGCATTTAGTTCTCATCTCTCTTCCTGCACAATTTAACCAATTTAAGGTCAGTTATAACTGCCAGAAGGAGAAATGGACTCTCAATGAGCTCATTTCATTTTGTGTGCAAGAGGAAGAGAGATTGAAGCAAGAAAGGACTGAAAGTGCTCATCTAGCAAGCACCTCCAAGCATACGGGCAAAAGAACGCATAAGGGAAAGGAAGTTGCTATTCCTCAGGGTCCGAAACCAAAGAACCAGAAAACGCAGGATGATTGTTTCTTTTGTGGCAAGCCCGGACACAGAAAGAAGGATTGTGCCAAATACGTCGCCTGGCGTATAAAGAAAGGTCCATTTCATGTTTTGGTCTGTTCTGAAATAAATTTAGCTTCAGTACCAAGAAACACTTGGTGGGTAGATTCTGGTGCTGCTACTCACATATGTGTTTCTATGCAGGGTTGCCTGAACTACCGAAAGCCAACTGATGCTGAAAGATACATCTTTGTGGGTGATGACAAGTCAATAGAAGTGCAGGCAATAGCACACTTTAGATTATTACTAAAAACTGGTTATTATTTGGATTTATTAGACACTTTTGTTGTACCGTCCTTTAGACGGAATTTAATTTCTGTTTCTGTATTGGACAAATTGGGATATTATTGTTCTTTTGGAAATATGAAGTTTAGTATGTCTATTAATTCCAATGTTATTGGTACTGGTTTACTTAATGTGTTTGATAATCTATATTTGCTCGAAACTATTGCATCTTATAATGCAACCTTGCACGTGGAATCACGAGGTACAAAGCGTAAATTAACTAAGGAAAATTTAGCCTCATTATGGCACAAACGCCTAGGTCACATCTCTAAATCTAGAGTTGAGCGCCTTGTGTCTGATGGAATTTTGGACTCTCTTGATTTTTCAGATTTTGATGTCTGTGTTGAGTGTATCAAGGGAAAACAGACCAAAATAAAGAAATATGGTGTCCATAGGACTACAGATGTCTTAGAACTAATTCATACGGACATTTGTGGCCCATTCCCTATGGCGTCTTGGAATGGTCAACAATATTTTATCACATTCATAGACGATTATTCCAGATATGGGTATCTATTTCTTATCCATGAGAAATCACAGTCTTTGGACGTATTCAAAAGATTTAAGGCCGAAGTTGAGTTACAACTCAACAAACGGATTAAAAGTGTCAGGTCTGACCGTGGTGATGAATACTATGGCAGATATGATGGATCAGGTGAACAACGTCCAGGACCGTTTGCAAAATACCTGGAGGAATGTGGAATCGTCCCACAATATACCATGCCAGGATCACCTAGCATGAATGGTGTATCTGAGAGATGAAACCGGACTCTTAAGGATATGGTAAGAAGTATGATCAGTCATTCTACTTTACCAGAGTCTTTTAGCCCAAGCTAAAAAAGCCAAAAAATCAAAAAGCCAACCCACTTCCCAAACCAACCCTAAGTATACACGTAATATTTATTGTATAATCAGCCTGAAATTAAAATAATAATAATAATAAAATCTATTCGGTGATACATAGTGATTCTAAAATTAATTTTATTCATTCACCTAGCAAATAAACCCTCAAAATAATAAAATAAGTTACGTAGATTTAGGTCATGTTTGTTTTAAGAGATGAAAGAGAAGATTAGATTAGTGGTGAGGTTGGTTTACAAAATTTATAGTTGTTTGAAAAATTGCTATAAGATTAATAACTTAAATAAGTTAAGAAAAGTTGATTATTTAAAAATTGAAGAATGGGCACTTTTGGTTTTTACTTTTTGATTATCAATTTTTAATTTACAATAAACTATACCAAATAACATCTAAGAGTCTTATATGATTATGAAACTCCTCAAATGAGGGGACAAGAAATCCCAGGGAGAATATGATATTGAAATCTAATCTCATGAGATTGGAGGTGAAAAGACTATTTTATTTCTGGTAGTGGCTTTGGTCCAGTCTAAGATCGGACTGAACCGTGCTGTTGGGCCTGTGGGGGCCCACCACGGGTCTTGTTTTGATAATCCAAACCGTTTAATGTGTAGAACTCGTCGAGTACTATATGCCTATAAAAAATCATGTTAATCGGATATCGATAGCCATGTGAACAAAACAGTTTTTTATAAACCGTTAACTGTTTCACCGTTCATTTTTTTTTATACAAAACTGATTTGATCACATAGCTATTGATATCCGATCAACGTGATTTTTTACAAGCATGTAATACTCGACAAGTTCTACATATTGAACGTTTCGGATTATCAAAGCGGGCCCAAAAAATGGGTCCCGTGGGCCAAACTGAAGGGATCCAGTCTTGATCTCAACTTGAGACAAGCTGGACCCTTTATTTCTTACTTTATAAAAATAACAAAATCACTTTATATATAACAAGCGCTCTTATGTATTTCATAAATTTAATCACAACCAACTAATATTACTATGGCCTTGTTTGGCATAGGTTTTTTTTTTTTGGCTAAAATTCACAAAAAGATAAAATAAGTTAAAATAGCTAATAAGATAAAATATCACATCAAATCTATAATTATTTCACTTTTTCTCTCATAAATATCACATCCAATTATAAAAAAATATATCTTTCTTCCCAAACACAAATATTTTAACATACTGAAATAGCCAAAAACTAAAATAGTCAAAAACTAAAATAGCTAACGTCCCAAAGAAAACCTATATATTACATAAACATATATATAATTTATCTTGCATTTTCAACCTAATACCACCACGTTAATAATTCTTTTATTCAATTCACTCAATCCCACTATATTAATAATCTCCTTGTTCAAACAAACGAGGCCTTAAAATTAACATGTTGTGAATTATATTCAGAATAAATTGTAGCCATATTTTTCTGTTTATGTAGCACAACCCATTTAGCTATCTCAAAAAAAATAATAATAAATAAATAATAAAATGTAACTTTTTGTCTAAGGCCTCATTGGGAAATTTGGATATTTTAGTTATTTTTTTTTTACTATTTTATGAGATGAAAATAAAAATCTTGTTTGGAATGATATGAAATTTTTTTTTTTTATAATTGAATAAGTAGTTGTGAAAGAAAAAATAATTAATTAATATGTAATATGTCTTGCGGGCCTTTTTATCTTATTGAATATTTTAATATTTTTTATCTTTATTGATTATTTTAATAATAAAAAACTCTTGCCAAACACCAACAAAATAAAAACTTGTTATTTTTGGCATAAAAAATTAGCAATTGAAAGACGAAAAAAAAAAAAACTAAGAGCAATTCTAGCCACACTTTTTTATTTTGTACTAATTAAAATATAAAAAATATAATTTTTTATTTGTCTAATTCTGTTTTTATCTATGTATTCAAATTATTGTGTTTGGTTTGAGTTTTTTGGATTAAATTTTTTAGTTTTCATATTTTTTTGGTTTTAGTGAATATTTTTAAAATTTAAAAAAAAAATTACTTTTTTAGATGCACCTTATTTAGATGTATCTAAAAAGTAAAAAATTTGTAAAAAAATATTTTAAAAAATTAATAAATACATAAAAATACAAAAAAAATGTATTGAATTCTTGTATTTTTTTTATATTTTTGGTTTTTAGTGAATTTTTAATAGGTTTTTTTACAATTTTTTTACTTTTGACGTGTATTTACGTTAGGTATGTCTAAAAAGTAAAAAAAAAAATTACTTAAAATATTAAAAAAATTTAGCAAAAACAAAAAAAATACGGAAAACAAGAAAATAAAATTTTCTGAAAAGTGTTTTTGGAAAATGGAACCAAGCAAATTCATGTTACTTTTTATCATATCTATTTATACACCCAAACTATTTAAAGAGTCTTTCAAAACGCTTCAAATGTAATTAGTCTTGAAAAATTTTGTTAAAATAACTATTATAACAGTTAGCTTATTGGAGTAACTAAGATATGATAATACTAGTTATAATAGCTAAGAGCATCAGCATCAGTATCTTTAAAATAACAAAAAGTTAAAATATAACTAACAAATCATCAAATTCTTCCTCCATCAGTCTCAGCAAATTTTTGTTAAATTAACTTTTTGTTAAATTTGCTACAGTAACTCGTCTGATGAAGTGAGAAACTATTCATCGCTACAACACATGATTTGGGTGTAATCGAACATCCGGCCGGTCAACCCACCAGTTAACTAGTCAACGGCAATTTTTTTTTTTTTTTTTAACATTTCCTCCAGCTTTATCTTTTGTAAAACATAAGAATTGTTTGGTTGATAGGTCATCAATTTAATTATAAAAAAAAATAACAAATATTTTAATAGGATTGAATTAAAATAGAGAGTTTGATGCAGTGGATGACTAACTAAAATATAAAAATGACTTTTTAAATTATAATTTGACTCAAAATTTACTGAGGTTGATATGAACGAAAATGGCTAGTAGCTCGAAATTCGTGGCTTGATTTTGGCTCGACAGCCCAAAACGACGTCGTTTTGGGCTGTCTTTTTTTTTTTTTTTTTTTTTCTTCTTCTTCATCATGCTGGTCTGAAACAGAGGAAGAGGAGAGGGAGGGAGAGAGAGAGAGAGAGAAGGCAGGTCGTCCGTCGCAGCCCTCCGCCGTCGCCTCTGCCCGATCGTCTCAGCCCCGCATCCACCGATCGTCGTAGCAGCCTCTGCCTCGCAGCCCCCGCCCCCGCCTCCGCCCCTCCTCCCCCTCCGCCCCCCGCCTCCGTCTCCACCCCGATATGTTGGCCCCCTCCAGTCCCTCCTCCTCCTCCTCCTCCGCCCCTCCTCCAGCCTCTCCCTCCTCCTCCTCCTTCTCTCTCACTTTTTCGAGCCAATTTCGAGCCACAAATCTCGAACTACCAATCGCGATCGCTGATATGAATGCTCTAACATACCTCATTTGAAGAGTCAATTAGAAATGCTTCCTATTACTGTTTTTTCTAATAAAATAAATAATTTTTTTAACATTTACTAAAAAATTTTCATTTTTTTTTTAATATTTTAAGGAAGTAAAAATAGAAATAAAAGACTTATTAAAAAATATTTAAAAATAATAATTGCATTATAGCATTTTTCTTCATAAAGTAAGGGCAATTGCCCTCGTGGATTGTATTGCATTTGCTACATATAAGTTGTAGTGAAGTAAACGCGCCATGAGAGACAGTAGCGGTGAGAGAAGGTAATAGTGGGCAACTTGGGTTAATAAATACGAGGTACACGCGAAAAATTATTGGTGACTCATGATGCATCACATGATCATATTTTAAATTAGAAAAATGTTATGGACCTCAAATAAATTATTAAATTTTTTATCAAATTTTTTATATGGGTGTGGGATCCACACAAATCAAATGTGTGTGGGTCCCATATCCATGTGAGAGATGTGGTAGAAAATTTAATAATTTGTTTGGGATCCTTAGCATAGCTCTTTAAATTAATTATAAATTAAAAAATATTGGATATCTTAAAAAATATATCAAAATTTTTAGGGAGAAACTTGTTTCTGATTTTTAATCGGATTAGATGGTGCTATTTGAACCGTGGAGGCTTATCACGGTCTCATTTTAATAATTCGAACCGTTCAATATATAGAACTCGTTGAGTATTATATGCATATAAAAAATTGCGTTGATTGGATGTCGATAGTTATGTGATCCAATCAGTTTTGTATAAAAAAAATAGACGGTGAACAAATTAACGGTTGACAAAAAAATTGATAAGATGAGATAACTATTGATATCCGATCAACGTGATTTTTCATAGGCATATATGTACTCAACGAGTTCTACACATTAAACGATTTCGATTATTAAAACGGGACCCATGGTGAGCCTCCACGGACCGAACAACACCGTCTAATCCGATTAAGGACTGGAGACAAACTACTTCCAAATTTTTATTAAATATTTTTATCAAACTCGTGTTATATGAGTTTTTATGTAAATCTCACGTCTATATAAGATATTTACTAAAACAATTTATAGAATTTTAAAATTTGTAATATTACTCTTATAAATGTTAATGTCTTTCTATATTTTTAAATCACTTAATTTAAAATTTAAAATTTTACTTCTTTTCCTCAATTGGTCAACTAACCAATAACTTCTCATATACAGAGGTAGGGAGATTTGGGGTGAGTTATGTTAGAGATTTTAAATATTTTATTAAATTTTTTTACATAAGTGTGAAATCTATGTAAATTTGTGTGAATCTAATCTGACGTGATAAGTTTAAAATATTTGATAGAATATTTAAAAGAGAAGGAGAGAGGCCAATGGGTGAATAGAAAAGGAACAAAAGAGGCTAATGGGTTGGCCCTTCCGGTACTCTTGGATTGGACATTTCTGGAAAGTTTTTCCTTTTCCGCTATTATTCCTCCTTTCCTTTTCTGAACCCCCAACCACAGCTCCACCACCTCCCTCCGCCGTGGCCCTGACTCTCTCTTCAATAATAATATCACCACCTCTATTCCCAAAATACCCTCCCATATTCCCCAAATTTACCCCATGAAAAGTAAGAGAGATAAAGATTGGTGGAGGTGTGATGTGGTGGGTGTGAATGAATGAATGAATGAAATCAAATGAAATGAAATGATAATTTAGTCTTTGTGCGTCTCTCTCTATCTATTTCTATATTTGTGGGTAATGTAGAGAGAGAGGGAAAGAGTGAGAGGTTTTCGATTTGGTTAACGTCGGAAAGCTGTCCAAGAAAGAGACGGTTCTTTCTTTCCCATTTTCCTCTTACTAAACAAAGAAAGTGATAAAAACTAAAGAGTTACAGAGAAAACAGAGAGGTTAATTGAGAACAACCCAACCGGACAGAGATATATATTATATACACAGAGAAAAAGAAAGAGAGAGAGGCTGTGAATGAATTTATGAATGATTGAAAAAGAAAAAAAAAGTGTTTAGAGAGAGAGAGAGAGAGAGAGACTCCATTCAAGTCATTGTAGAAAAAGAGAAATAGGTGGAGAGTGTTAGAGAGAGAGAGAGAGAGAGAGAGAGGTGTAGCTAAGCTAATAGAGGGAGGGGGCTGCTTTCGGCTAAGCTTCCTGAAACTGGCCTCGTCTATGCTGTATTGGGTAGCTCTCTCTTTTCTTGGTAATAGGTTTTAGTATATATTGTTGATTGTTGATTGTTGATTGTTGGTTGTAGACTCAAACACACAGTTTCATTTTAATCATTATTTTATTCCCCATGTCCATGTAGAGAGAGAAACTAAACAAACCAACACAGGAGAGACACACACACACACTACTTTTGCGGCCACCACGAAATTCTTGTCCAGATGCTAGAGTAGCGAACACAAATCTAACGACTAGTGTTTTTTTTTTTTTTTTAATGAAGAGTTTCAGAGATCAGAGAAACAGAAAAATGTGGGATCTAAACGACTCACCTGATCAGACAATGGACGCTGATGAATCCGAAGTTTGTTCTTCCCCGATCGACGCCGACGAGGATAAGGGTAAACGGGTCGGGCTCCGATCCACCTCGAATTCCAGCTCATCGGCGGTGGTTATCGAAGATTGTTCCGAGGAAGAAGAAGAAGAAGAAGAAGACGGCGGCGAAAGAGGCGGACGAAAGCGGAGCAGTATGATATTCGGGTTTCCGGTTGCTCACGGCAGCGGCAACTTCTCGCCGGAGAGCGACCGGCTTGTGACCCGGCAGTTCTTTCCATCGGAAATGAGCACTCCGTCAGGCGGTGACGCAACGAATTTTCCGAGGGCTCACTGGGTCGGAGTTAAATTTGGCCAGCCGGAGCCTCTCGGCGGCGGCGGAGGAGGAATCGGGAAGTTTTTGGAGCTGACGCAGCCTCTGAGGAAGAGCCGCCGTGGACCAAGGTCTAGAAGCTCTCAGTACAGAGGTGTTACCTTTTACCGGAGAACTGGCCGGTGGGAGTCTCATATATGGTTAGTTAGTCCTCGTATTCTTTTCTTTTCTCTCCTTTCTTTTGGATTTGAATCCAATTCATGTATAATCTTTGTTGTTTCCTTGTTTATGATTCAGGGATTGCGGAAAACAAGTTTATCTGGGTATGTTTTTTTCTTTTCTGTGTTTTGGGAAAAATGGTTTCTTTGGCTATAATTATGATGAAAAATATGCTTCTCTCTCTTCAGGTGGATTTGACACTGCACACGCCGCCGCACGGTAAGCTCTATTTTCTCTGAGAAAATTTGAGGCTGATTTTTTCTTCTTTGGAAAATATGATCAGATCAGAGATTTATATATGTAGAAAATATTTCCAGTGCATATGATAGGGCAGCCATCAAGTTTCGCGGAGTGGAGGCGGACATTAATTTCAGCCTAGAAGACTATGAAGAAGACTTGAAACAGGTAGAAAGAGAGAGAGAGAGAGAGTATTGTTTGAAATTCACTTTATGATGAACAGTGTAGTCTTATCCATTAAGAGTTGTATTTGTTGATTGGATTCATTGTAATGGTAACAGATGAGCAACCTAACAAAGGAGGAATTTGTGCATGTACTTAGGAGACAGAGTACTGGGTTTCCAAGAGGGAGCTCCAAATATAGGGGTGTCACCTTGCACAAATGTGGTAGATGGGAGGCCAGAATGGGCCAATTCTTGGGCAAAAAGTAACTATCATCCTCCTCATCCTTCTCATCCCCATTTTCTTCTTTTATTTTCAAAATTTTCTTATATTTATTTATTGTTGCATCTCATTCAACAGATATGTCTATCTGGGTCTCTTTGATACTGAAATTGAAGCTGCCAGGTGTGTTAATGCTTCTCACCCACCCATTTGCCATTTTAAATATGGACCCATACATATATACAATAAAAATAAAATTGCATGCATATTGACCCGTTCTTGAAACACATTATTATATGTAACCAAGTCATGACCCAATTCATAATTTGAATGTTAATAGCTGCCAACCTAGTTGTAATGTATTTTTGAACTATGATGCAATTGTGCCAAGCCTTATCTTGTATTTCTTCTTTATTAATAAAATTTCATTTTCTTTACTGATCAAAAAAAAAAAAAAGTTTTTTTTTTTTTTCTTCTTTTGTGTCTAGTGATTTAAAAAAAATTCATGAACGTGTAATACACATTTCTTGAGACTACCAATGTTGCTATATGGGGACCAATATCGACTCCTATCCGGATACAGTAATCTAAAATCCTGATTCTGACTCCATTTTTTAACCTTTTGCTATGAATGCATCAATTTGCGACAAGTATATTATGAGGTATTTTTGTGTAGGGCTTATGATAAAGCTGCAATCAAGTGTAATGGCAAGGAGGCTGTCACCAACTTCGATCCCAGCATCTATGAAGATGAGCTCAAATCTACTGGTAATTATAGTACTGAATAATACTGATGCCAATTCTGTATAATGTTTGTTATTTCAAAGTGTTTCTGAATCAAATTTGATTGCTATATATCTGTTTCCCAGAATCTCCCAGAAATGCTGCACCGGACCATAACTTAGATTTGAGCTTGGGCAGTTCGACCTCAAAACACAAAAACAGCCGAGAATTGGGAAACAAAATCCAAAATGTTGATCAGTCGGATCAGCATCGTACTACCATACCATTTGAAGCAGATTGGCACAACCGGGCATTTAGGCCGCAGGTACATAGAAACTGCTTAGTTTAATTTTGTCAATTTCTTAAATTGAACCATTTATTCTAATAATATTGATAATTTCCATAACTTATATTAATGTGAACCCAGCTCAATATTCAACAAGAACCATATAGAATTAATTCCTACAGAAGAGAAGGGTACAATGAGACTCAGACAATGCAACTTCTGAGCCAAACCCACATTCAATCTCCGAGTTCACTGAGATCCGGGCAATTCGTCAAGGAGAGTGAAAACTCAATGCTTCACACGTTTTCACCCTCATCAAACTATCAAGTCTGTATTGAAACCCATTTCATGAGTCGGGTATAACTGGGTTAATTAATTAGACCGGCTAATAAATTGTTTCAATCGTGTGCTTGTAGGTTCAGTATCCTAGCAGCAGCAGCAATGGAGGTCAAATTGGAGCCACCACCGGAGGCGATCACCTCTCACTGTCAATGAGCAACAATCAGCAAAGGCTGTTCATCAATCCTCCGCAATTGTTTGCAACTGCTGCAGCATCATCAGGATTCCCACAGCAGATAACTAACCGACCCCAAAATTGGCTACACCAGAAAAATGGATTCCACTCTCTGATGAGACCCTCTTGACCCAACTTTTTGTTTTTTGTTTTTTAAATCTTTTATGTAACAAGGTCTTTCAAGTTTGTAAGCATGTAAAGATCAATGCTTTGAGCTTAAATTTCTTCTTTTCCGGTCTCCAAATAGTATGTCAAACCCAAGTCACGAGTACATAACTTGGATTCAATATCAGATGAGATAAATTCAGCGTTTGCATAATCAGGATCTAGATATTCATGCGTTCTATTCTATATTTGTGATTCATTTATGTGTTTCCAAAACCGTATATATGTATTATTATTTAGGCTGCCCTCTTATTTATTACTACATCAATTGTAGGTTCTTGTTCATATTTTTGGTACGTGCTATTATTTATTTATTTACTTTTATATAGTTTATTTAGTAGTTATTGTCATGCTTTTGTTGTTCATCTGTTTAGCAACTTTGTCTATTTTATTTTGACCTGTGGATCACAGTTTGCACCTGACTTTTATAAATAGCTTTAGTATCAATCAACATGACATTAAAAGAAAAACTTGCTTAAATTGTAGAAATTTGAAAAAAGAGGTGATGGAAAGAAGTGAGGTAGTGTTCTCGGAAATATTAGCAGATGTTGATGAATTGTCACCATCTTCTGCGTCCTTTGAATCAGTTCTCTACTAAAAAAATTTATTTTGAAAACATACCCAGAAACAATTTTGAATGGTTAAGATTCATTTAAAGTGGATCTTCTTGTATAGAATTAAATCCAAACCATGCATTAATTTTCCAAATATAACTTTACAGACATATTTTTTGGGTTTTTTTTTTAAATATTTTCTGGTTCTTTTGGACAGAAGGAGCCAGACATTCTATTATGACGAGAGGGACTTCTCATCTTAAGCTAAAGCTTCAAAGGACTCTCTGATAGGCCTACATCGTGTTGATGGATCTGTTAAGGTTACAGCTAAATGACACGGACTTCTTATAAGATTTTTAAGAAAAATTCAACGAGCTTTACAAATTTAACACAATTATATTACGTTTTTTTGATGATTTAAGTCTTTATAATACTTATTCCGCTTATTATAGAATATTATTATCTTTTTATGTATGCCTTCGTATACCATTTACATTGAGAACATAATAGTTATGTCAAACTAGTGATTTTATTTTTTTGAATTTTAGGAAAGTTAATGTAATTTATCCTAAAGTTAACGTTATTTATGATTTTGTCTTATTCATTTTGAGAATTTATGTTAAAAGTATTTCACGCACTTTAACATCACACGATAAGATAAAAATATAAACGAATTGGATTAATATTGAGAGAATTCTAACACGTCTCTAAGATTATAGGACACCACGATACAATACCTACTCTATCTATAAATTTGTCCTAAACAAACCAATATTTGATATAGTATGATTTTTATTAACAATTTATGAGACACAAATAATTTAAATAAGATGATTTTTTTGAAATTAGATGAGGAATGCTTTCAACTTCAAATTTTTTATTATCAATTTTCTACTTACAAAATTCTATAACTAGCCGGCTTATACATAGAGAGAGAGGGAGAGAGAGAAAAGTACTTAAGGTTTAGGGATTTAAGAAAAATTCTTAAAAGATTTTTAAAAAGTAATAAAAAATTAAGGAACCTTAAGAATTAATTAATCTAGAAATTGAGCATTGATTATGCAACCCACTTTGATATCATAGTAGTTAAGAATGATGACAATGAATAAAAAATAAGGTGTGTATTTTGCATCATCAGTGACGTCATCACTGATTATTTTAGAACCCTCGTACTTTCCAGGTCTATTTAATTATTAGTTTGAAATGTAAATATAAAATCTTTGTGTGTATCAAAGTTAAAGAATTAATTAAGATATTATTAAAATTAAAAAACAATTTTTTAGTTGCATGTTGTGTTTGTGGAAATTAAGATACATATGGATGGGTTATGAGAGCAAAGAGCCAAACTGCCACCAAAGACTCCTATGATTCCAAACCCCTTTTTTTAACCTTTGTTTTTGCTGTTTTTAACCTTTGGTTCTTTTTGACCACAATGATCCAATAGCTGTCCCAAGTTTTGAAATAATAGTTTAAAAAAAAAACTTTTGCTAGGACAATGAACGCATTTTTTTTTTTTTCATCACATTATACTGTTTCACTATCTCCCATGTCAGTAATGTATTGGGACTTATTCAATTAATGCAATGCTCACACATGAGAAAAAGGATTTATATACAATAAACTAATGTGATAGTTCAGATGAATCTGTTTTGAATGTACTTCGATAATCCGTATTATTCATATTGAAAAACTCATTAAGTTGATCAATTATTTATACAAAAAAATAAGTTGATCTAACATCAATAACTACATAATCAAGTTCTAATTGTATAAAAAAATGGATAATAGCATTCATTTTTTTCAAAAATAAATCTCATTTGGTTGTGCAACTACTAACGTTGTTTTTTTGATAAATGATATGTTTAATAAGTTTTATAGATTCTTATAAAATAAAAAATTTAAATCAACAAAATAAATTTGGGAAGTACCAGTCAAGCTCCTACAACAATCTATTGTGCCTTACGACATAAAGCTCAATAAATATAAACAAAATATGTTTAGAAAATAAGAAAAATTAGGTATCAGTCAAAAGTAGATTACATTTTTACAGTAGGATGGAAAAACTCATGAAGTGTAAGTTTTTTCTGTGTTTTTCTACAAGGGACAAATTTAGGCCCCACACATTAATAATTAATTTTTGATCGTATAAACTTATTTGTTGTTGTTTGTTGCAACTAAACGGAGTTAGTTATATCTTATTTTAATTTAAAATTTTGTATTAAATTGTTTGATACAGTTTCTTTTTGTTTATAGCTCGTTAAGCATAAATAGTTTTAATAAATTGAAAAATAATAATTATTTAAAAGTTCAAAGATGAATAATTTTAATTTATATTTTTTAATCATTAAGTTTTAACTTATAATAAAGGGCACCAAATAAACTCATAATCATTCTGCACTATTAAATGGAAAATATTTATAATTAAAAAAATAAATAAATAACAAAACAAAACACGAGTGCTTAAACCTTTAGGGTACTTTTGATGGTTATTATGTCTGAAAAGCGAGGTGTGGTGTGACTCTGTTCTCAGGTGGTCCAAGCTCTATAGTACTTGTACTTTTGACCACGCGCTACTCATGCATTTTTAGGGATCATGTGTTATCTCTATTCCTATAGACTAGTATGCGTTAAAACTTTTATGAACCCCCCCCCCCCCCCCCCCCCCCAAAAAAAAACACCTACACACCACACACACAAAAAAATTACATTTTAAATTCAAAAAAAATAATTAATTAAAATTACTTTAAATAAATTTAATGGTCTACAATACTATAATTACGACTCATATTTTAATAAATTTAAATTTACATTATACATTCACTTTTGAAATAAAATTAAAAGATATATCATTTTTGTTTTTAAAAGGACTATCTTCTTCTCTTTAGATTCTTTTCTTTTGCATAGGATCTACAAAACAATGCGAACTCTCCTATCTCATTTGTTTCACTCTCGGTCTCATCTCTTCTATGTTTTTGTCTAATGTCTTTGAATAATGATTCATTCACACAATTTTATCTCCCTATTTGCAGCCATTTTCGTAAATTTCTTATCAACGGGCAGACCAATTGAGTGATGACACGTGGCAATGGAGTCAAAGTGAAAGTCTTCCATTGATCAGATGGACAGATGACATGAATAAGGCGATCATGTGCGTGAAGTGGTAGAAGTAACCTTGGAGCAGTTACCAACCAGTTTGTGGCTTAGCGTGCTGGTTTGTATGAGATGATGCTTGAAATTTGGGGCTTATTCTCTGTCGATGTTGTACTCAGAGTGATAAGGGACACGTGGCAGCATGGAAGAGAGTTGGTTCGATAGAAAGAGTTGAAGGTTTGGTCAGGTTTAAGAGCTTAGAAGTGAAGAGGTAGTTACAGTAGCAGTTAAGAATGTGATCATGAGCAAAAGAAAAAGAAAGAAAATATAAAAGTCAAGAATTTGCAGAGAGAAAAGGGATCAATCAATCATCAACACTCAACATGAGTAAAATTAGGAGTAGATTACTTTAACATATCATAGGAGTAGTTTATTCTCTCTAGGAGTAGTTTTAATTCAGTATTTCTGTGATGATTTTCTGGTTCTTGTAATCAGTAAACTTTTTTCTGGTTCTTTCGTGTTTTTGTTTTTGTTCTTGTTCACATCTTTGTAACAAGTAACAATTTCGGCAAAGAATACCAATTTTTAGTTTGTTTCCCTCTGTCGATAGCCTCCAAAGAAGTCCTTAAATCTGTCAAAGTATAGGACACCAACTGTAGTTGCTTGATCTATTTGTTGTTTGTGAAATTTTGGTTTCTCTGTCAAATATTCTGTGTCGATTTGACCCAAACCAGATTTTTGTTAGCACTCGCGAATAATGTGACAAGCAAAATTTTAGAAGTTGGACCATGCTCTAACATATAGTAACTAATATAAAATTTGCATTTTGTCTTGCCATCTCATTCGGGGAGATTTGTGAGGGAGAAAATTGTGTAAATGCAACACTGTTGAATTTCTTTTTTCTCTCTCTATTTGAATATAAGATAAAAACTGAACAACAAAAATTTACAATGTTATTTAGCAACAAATATAGTGAAAAGTGAGTTTGTAATTAGTGAAGATGGAAATTTTTAAAGAAAGTCATGATAGTAAGCAATTTTCATGAAAAAATAATATTCTTGTATGTTTTACAAATTAAAAGTCAGGCTGATGTGTGGTGTATAAAAGTAAAAAATAAAAACTTTTCTTTCATGTTTTACTATTTTCATTCTAAACAAATGCAGCAATATACATATATTTTGCATTCTTGTCATAACCAACCTAAACGTTAAAATATTGTACCCAAAAAAAAATCTTCAAAGAAATAAATAATTCAGGAATACATAAACTAATCATATAACTGGATACTACCCTTCAAATGAAATAATTCTAACCTTTTTATAAGTCTCACACTTAAGTGAAAGATAGTTTCTAATTCTCTTATTGATTTATGTACCAGTGGAAGAATCGCAAAAGAAAAGGAGAGAAGAAAGGAAGCAATGAATGAAGTGTTGTGTTTATGAGTTTATCAAAGGGTTGGGTGAAGTTTGGTGACATTTTGAATGAAAGTAAGTAAAGGAAAAGAGTAGTTGTGGTGAGACCACTTTTTAATGGCATTTAAAGAAGAGGCTTCCCATATATGGAATTCTCTTTCTTTTTTTTTTTTTTTTTTTTTTGGTACGTGTGGACATGGCCTCGTGGGTAATTGTAATCTACAAATGGTTTTTTCATTTATTCATTGTTGGGTTGAATTTGTAAAATTATTATTATTATTTTTTTAATAGAAATTAGTTTGATAAAAGTAAACATCAAAAAATTACTTTAGATTTTTTAAATTTATTTTTGTTTAAAAAGTAGGTAATCATATAAAAATGATGAATATTTTTATTTTTTTAACCAAATTATTTTATAATTTTGTTGAAAATGAGACAATAAATTTTAAGAACTCAATAATATAGATCAAGTTTTCCATTTTGGTCTCAGCCTCACCTTGCCCTTTCCATGTAGCTTATATATATTCACCGACACCAAAAAAAATTTGTTCTCAAATTTCTTTGTCTTTTGTCTCATAGCCTTGAGAATTACGGAACAATTTTAAGTATCTTAAAACAAAAAAATAAAAAATTTAAAAACAGAAATTTTTTGACCATATTCACCTCTTCCATTGCAACCAATGTAACAAGAGTATCTCAGTACCATTCTAGTAAAGTTTGGTAACCCAGACTTACCCATTCAGAATTTTTTTGGTAGGTGATTGTGTAATGGAAATTAATTTGTGTAGTGTAGAGTCCATGTGGGGTCTACGTAGGATGCAGTGGAGATTATTTTTTGGGTAATTTCTGAATTGATAAAAGTGGGTTTGTAATATTACTCATTTAAGGTAAATTATACTTACCTCCCTAAAATTTAGTAGAAAAAAAAATGTCATAGTTTTAATATAATTACACCGATCTGCCTTTTAGCAAGGCTAAACCAAGGTCGATGGTATGATAACACAAGACAAATAAGATAAAATATACATTTTACACTACAAGAAAATATACTTTTGGCGACTAATGTTTTAGTCGCCGAAATGCTTTGCCGACCAAAAATTTTGATCACTGGTTTCGTCGAGGATACATCGTCGGCGAAGGTATTGGCGACTAAATTTTTTTTAGTCCCCAAAAGTCCAACAGAATGGCGACTAATATTTTAGTAGGCAAAAGGAGCAGCTATCAGCGACTAAAAGTGCCTTAGTCGTTGATGAGTCAGATTGGCGACTAACAGATTAGTCGCCCAAAGGGTACATCAATTCATTTAACTCACATCTTCAGCTACTAAATCTTTTGTCGCCAAAAAATTCAATTATCTACGGCGACCAAATTAATAGTCGCCAATAGTTTTATTTTTAGCTACTAAATGTTTTGTTGCGGAAAGGTTGATTCTAGTTTAGCTACTACACAGTTTAGTCACCTATGACATATAATTTATGTTTTGGCGACTAAATATGTCGTCGAAAAAAGTGTTTTCAGTTTTACCTATAAAACAATTAGTCGCCAAAACTGTTTTCAATTCGTTTTGGCTACTAAATATTTAATCGCCAAAAGATTTGTTTCTTTTTTTGGCTACCAATTGTTTTGTCACCAAAAACATCATTTTTTTTTTGTTTTTTTTTCATTTTAATAAATTTTTTCACAACCTGAATATATCTAACGCAACCTGTAATAGGTATACAAATAAATCAATACATATATTTTCACCTATTCTGTAATGCATGTTTCACTTACAACCATCAAACAAAAAAGAACACCTTACAATGTAAACTTATATACAAACCAACTAATATATTTCAATTACAAATAATAACGTCATACATTCCAAATATGTTACCAAAACAATGTCCTCTATACACAAAACATTTTTACTATACTCTGCATTGTAATGACCATTTGGCATGATACAACTTACCATGGTAATATATACCACAACAAAAGGTAATCTATATATACCACCAGAGAAATTAATACAAGTCCAAAAATACTATGTACCCCACCAAAAAATGTATGTACGATTCATCCAAATTCCACACAAAAAGTAGAGGACGACCAAAAACTTCCTAACTCTGCAAAACTGTGAATTATCTTCCGGACAAAAAAATTGAAGATCCACATGTCAATGCCAAAAGCCATCAACACAACAAAAATTACACTCATTAGTTCCATTGTAAACAAAAATTTTCAACAAAAAGGTATGTACAAATGTTTGAGGGGGCAGGACCCACTTGATGCGCCCTTCCCTCCGTACCTGGCATCATGTATCTAAGCATAAACAAAAAAAGGATGAACTAGCACATGAGGCTGTCACTAAAACAGATTCTAGGGAGGGCAAAGATCTAAGCATAGACAAGAAAAATAAAAAATAAATAAAATCCATGAAGAGTGAATAATTACCTATCATTTTGTTTCCACCACAATATATGTTCATATATATATACAATTTCAGAAAAATACAAAACTGAGAGGAAGGTTAAAGTTGAATGATCACCACAGATTCACAGTTGCCATGAAAAGATTATGACACTGGTCTCATTTATTAGCTCCAAAAGTTTCTTTTTTTTTTTAATCAGCTTCACAGTCATTCTTTTGTTGAGCAAAACACTTAAAATTCCAATTCAACAAGAAGTTGTTCAGCCACAACGGTGATCCTGTACAGATGATGATATATAGTCCATGTGTTTTGCAGCATCATACAATTTCAAGAGTGTATTTATTACCCAGTAACTTGTAAATTTCACATTTCCAAGATCTAAATCTCACACTTAAAATCTAAGATCTAAATCTCCACAATGACAATATGTGAAAATGTGGAAAGGTATGTACTGTGTACAATATTGTATTAGAATAAAACTTAATGCACTTGGAAACTCAATGCAAAGGTATGTGATGTGTAACATTTACGTTGGCTTATAGAACAAAGTCTACTTAAATGTGTTGGTATTGTCAAAATCTTGGTAATCATGATCGAAAGTCACAAATAGGTTACAATTCAGATGGGTTCGGTTGAGTTGAGAATTTATTCAAGTTCAGTGTAAAGTGTAAAGAAATTTCCCAAGTCAGGCATGAGCCCCAAGTCAAGTTTAGTCTAAAGTGTAAACATATATATATTTTATTCATAAAACTAAATATATAGAGATGCTTATATAACATATATATTTATAAGCTGTAATATATAAGCTTTAATATATATTTATAAGCTTTTTGGCGTTTGTCACGGCAACCCCCAATGTACGCATGCTAATTACGTCCCATCTGACCCCGCAGGTCCTATTTGACATGAGAAAGATACCCGTAGCATCCATAGAGTGCTTTGGGGGCTGCTTTGAATTTTTGGCCCCGAAAGGCATTTTTCGACTAAGTTTATGGCGTTTACCATGCCAAATCCCAACGTACGCGTGCTAATTACGTCTCATCTGTCCCCACAGGTCGTATTTGAGATGAGGAAGCTACCCGTGCCATCCATAGAGTGCTTCGGGAGCTGATTTTCATTTCAAGCCCCAAAAGGCCTTTTTGGCTAAGTTTATGGCCTTTTTCACGCCAACTCCCAACGTATAAGGGTGCTAATTATGTCCCGTATGTCCCCACAGGTCTTATTTGACGCAACGAAGCTACCTGTGCCATCCCTACAGTGGTTCGGGGGCTGCTTTCAATTTTCGGCCCTCGAAGGCCTTTTTCGACTAAGTTTACGGCGTTTGTCACGCCAACTCCCAATGTACGCGTGCTAATTATGTCCCACATGTCCTCACAAGTCCTATTTGACATGAGGAAGCTACCCATGCTGTTCATACAGTGGTTCGGCGGCTGCTTTCAATTTTCGGCCCTCAAAGGCCTTTTTCGGCTGAGTTTATGGTGTTTTTCACGCCAACTCCCAATGTACACATGCTATTTACCTCCCGTCTGTCCCAACAGGTCGTATTTGACACAAGGAAGCTACCCGTGCCATCCGTAGAGTGCTTCGGGGGCTGATTTGAATTTTTGGCTCTCAAAGGCCTTTTTCGGCTAAGTTTATGGCGTTTTCACGCCAACTCCCAACGTACACGTGCTAATTACGTCCCATATGTCCCCACAGGTCGTATTTGATGCAAGAAAGTTACCCGTGCCATCCCTACAGTGGTTCGGAGGCTGCTTTCAATTTTCGACCCTCGAAGGCCTTTTTCGGCTAAGTTTACGGCGTTTTTCACGCTAACTCCTAACGTATACGTGCTAATTACGTCCTGTCTATTCTCATAGGTCCTATTTGACACAAGGAAGCTACCCATGCCATCTGTAGAGTGCTTCAGGAGCTTATTTGAATTTTCGACCCTCAAAGGCCTTTTTCGGCTAAGTTTATGGCATTTTTCACGCCAACTCCCAATGTACACGTGCTATTTACATCTCGTCTATCCCAACATGTCATATTTGATGCAAGGAAGCTACCCATGCCATCCCTACAGTGGTTCGGGGGCTACTTTCAATTTTCGGCCCTCGAAGGCCTTTTTCGGCCAGGTTTACAACGTTTTTCATGCCAACTCCCAACGTACATGTGCTAATTACATCCCGCATGTCCCCACAAGTCCTATTTGACATGAGGAAGCTACCCGTGCCATCTCAACAGTGGTTCGGGGGCTGCTTTCAATTTTCGGCCCTCGAAGGCCTTTTTCGGCTAATTTTACGGCGTTTTGGTAAGACAACAAATAACCTAAATACTCTAATATTAATTGAACTAATATATTTTTCCAATATGACAATAATGAAGCTCATAATTGTCCAACGGATTCAACATGGTCGATAGGGAGAAAAAGACCCGGAATTATGTTGATTACAACCCAAATAAAATCATGATTCAATGTTGAGAACTCCTAATGCACAATGAGGCTTTCATTAATTTATATCACATATTAGCATCCTTTTTAGGCAACAAAAATTACAATTTTATAGTGGAATTATTGAGACGTGGCAAACAAAATACTTGTGCAATGTAAATATTGTTAAACAATTCGGTATATAACAACTATAATTGTTGTCCAGTAACAGACCCCAAAACTCTAGAAACAATGACTAGGTTCCTTGTAGATAGAAGCGTTAAAAAAATATATACCGAATAGTAAGATGAATATCACATCACACTGTAACAGAGGTAAGTAGGAAGTAGGTGTTGGGCAAATTGCCTTAACTTTTTGTATTCGAAATTAGAATGCCAAAATGGCCCAATTTTGGGAAACTTAATATTTCATTGAAATCATGTGGTTACCTTATGGAAATCAGATTACGGTCCGTCTGCTGCAAAGTCTAGTCACATTATGCCTCAAAACCTATTCGAAGCACATAACAAAAAAAATTTTGCATAGCATCTTTAGAAAACAATTCTATGCCAATATGATCCATATTTTTGTAGAACTTGCATTAGCTTATCAATAAAATTATGTTTACCGAATAATAGGATGACCTTCTGAACCCTGCAAGAGGGTTGTGAGCCGTGACACCACGTTGTTCAGACGATTGAGTTGTACTTGTTGTGCCTCCCGTGCTTTTTTTTCTTCTTCAATTTGTTTAATCAGCTCCTCTCTTTCCCTCATAATTTCCTCCATATCTCTTTGGCGCTCCTCTTTCTCCTTGAGCAACTCCTCGTGATCTTTTTGGTGCTCCTCTTTCTCCTTCAATAGCTCCTCGTGATCACTTTGGCGCTCCTCTTTGTCTTTCAGCAACTCCTCGTGATCTCTTTCACGGTCCTCACGAAGAACCTCCAATTCCGCTCTCATTGACTCCATATGTTTATCACGTGCTCGTGTCACACTAGAAGCTGTGAAAGAGGGTTGTGGGCCTATCGCACATCCACGCAAGTAATTTTTTTTTACCCTGAGCACTTGCCTTGATAGTTCTTCATGGGTCAATGGGAACCCCGCATCGGTGGCTACGACTTATAGATTCACCATATCATCCTGTCATGGCAAAAAAACAATAAAGTCAAGATGGCAGAAGGAATTGAAAACAACTTTACTAATTGATATGCAACAAAATTGGTTTCAACATTCAATACTCACATGTAGCTCACCACATTTGGGGTCAATCCAGTCTCCCGTCTTCTTGGACTTGTGTGATTTCTTATAAAATTCAGGGAAATCTATATCTCCATCCTCATTTCCATTGATGAAGTAGTACATAGTAATATTCAAAATGAATAAGAATCAATCATCCATTACATTACTAAACAAATAACTACTTCTCACCATAAGCGACATTGCTATAGGAAATGATCGCGATCCACTTGTATGATTATAAGCGACATTACATATCAACACATAAATGAATTTCAAGAATGGGGTTTCTAATTAATTTGTTATCAAGTGAGATTCGTCTTTCTAAGCAACATCAATAAGATATTTCCAATCGTCCAAGCTCACTCCACTAGGCGGATGACTATAGGGGTCATCAACACTTTTTTTCTCAAGTTCGAGGAACTCTTGCTTTAGATTGTACCTCCAATTTTTGTATAGCAAATATGCCTTTCTATCGAGGATTTGTTGAGCTTGTTCATCATTATCAAAATCATCGCCGATAACAAACTTTCCCTACAAACATAATAAGAGAATTAATACATCAATTAATTTAAGCAATTACAAATAACATAATAACGACATTATGGCAAGATGAATCTCATACTAGCACTGCTTGGATGACCACATCTTTGGTACTTTGATCAATTTTTCTCCATGACTTCACACTCTGAAGAGGGTACAACCGTCTAATTTGCAATCCCACTCATTCGTCGCTGGGGTGGCATTCCCTCATGTGATTGCGTTCAACACCCGATTGACATACACATGTAATTTCTCTCCTTTTTTCCTAGCTATTCTTTTCTGCACTCCTTTGCCTAATGTAGGTCCTCGTACACGAGTTGACCTTGTTCACCCTGGTACAAAAGGGGAAGCAAGTCACAAATTACAAACAAATTTAATGAAAGATATGAGAGTATTAGTTGCTGCTTCATTTAAAAAAAAAAAAAAAAAAAAGAAAAAAAAGAAAAAAAAAAAGAAACACATATAAACTTGTTATGTAGGCCTGGTACAGTATAAAAGAAACACATTAAAAACTTCAGTCAAATTCATTAAAAAGCTTCAAATTTTCAAAAAAAAGAAAAAATCACATCAGAGGTGTCACCAATGAAGAATGACAAGTCACAGTTCTCTAACCATTAAATTAGTAAACAGCCGATACCCCAAACTTTCTAGAATTTCCCCTCCATGGAAATGAAGCAATGAACAAACAGTATACTTCATATAGAAGCCTGTTTTTTGAAGCCTTTGTAAACAAAAAAGCATTGTAACAACAAAGACAATAAGTGACTATCAAACTAATACTATTAATTATAAATGTACAACTCTTGGTTTCTTTTAAGTTAGAACTCAACTAAATCAATGAACTTTATCTACAACAAAATTTACATATTTGAATTTTAAATACTTCAAGCACAATAAAGCTATAATAGCACCTCAACCAACTATAGGCCAACCAAAGATTACATGAGTTGCCTCTGTTAAACTTGGGATAAAAATCTGATTCTCTTTCCTTTCTTGGTTTCAACAGCCAAAAAAATCAACGGTATGCTGGTATTTAGATGAGAAAGCAGTTATATTTCTGCTCCAACACCACAAATATGTTTTACCCTCATTTTTTTGTTGTTATTCATGTTAGTTTTGCAAAGAATAGTACACTTCTATCATTAATGTTAACGGGGTGCCAATCACGCCACCTGGCTGTTATATGTTTTGCAAAGAAAGTAGTTATATGTTTTAAAAAAATTTGTAAACAACTAAGTTCAATGCTCTTACCCACGCCACCTAGCTGCGTCTCCTCCACCACTATTTGTGTATCATCTGGTGGCTGCATCTCATCAGAGAACGTCAACGGGGTGCCAATCACAGGTGGACATGCTTCAGAGACTGATAATACGTTGCCACTTGTTACTATTTTTCGCCGCCCCGTCTTGATTCCAGGAACCATGGTACCTACATAAAAAAATAACAAACATACATGAGTAATAAACGTCACATACATCATTTACATAAACCTCACATACGTCATTTACATACATTTACATAAACCTCACATACATAAATGTCCAAACATCATTGGATGTTTAAATGTCATTATTTTTTTGACAACCAATCATAGTTGGATTCTTGTATTAAGCAACTGTAGACACCCCATTTTTGACCGTCCTCAAGACTTAGACGTCATCGTTTTAACACTCAATGATCATCCATGCTCGTGTTCGTTTTGAGTTCTCGGGGGTCTCGATCGCGCACCTTGCCTCAAGATCTCTCAACTTGTCTGTTTTGTGCTTGGTCGTGGACCAAGCACTTGTGTTTTTGCTTCTAAGGGAAGATAATGGCTTGTTGGCCATCCCCTCAACCCATTGGCCAAGGCATGAAGCCCTCGGACTTATTTTCTTGCCATCAGCCAAAAGTTTTGGCCGATCGACACTTTTTTTGGTCAGTCGGCACTTATGTTGGTCGATCGGCTATATTTTCTGGCCGAGCCCTGTTCATCTGCTTTATGCAGATATTTTATGCCAGCTGTCATAGCTAGCATGCACAATTGCTTAGCTTGCTCAACAAGCTTAGGAATTGAACTTCTATAAAGAGGGAGCTCCTCCTCCCTTTCTAGAGGTTCAGAAAATTTAGGGTTGAGTAATACATATAGTTTTGTATCTACCTTGCCTTGGTTCTTCATTTTGTGCTTCAAAAGTGTCATTTTGTCTTACTATTGTACACAAACACACACTAAAACACCATCCTCGTGGAGCTGAGGTCCCTTGAGGTTGATTCTAGTGTTCTTGGGCTGGTTTTGATCAGAGAAGTCTGCTAGAGTAGTGTTCTTGAAGGTGGTCTTCAAGGGTGAGTTCCTTGCGTTTAAACCCCTATTCTTGTTTTAGTTTTTAGACCTACTTGCATATTGTTTTAAGCTTAACTCTAAACTGATAAAAGTTCTGATTTTGCATGCTTGAGACCTTTGTTTAAGGTCACTTTTTGGTTTGGGGTTGTTTACCCCCCTTAGGCCTTGTTTGGCCTTGCTTTTGTGCCTTCTTTGTGAGCTTTGGGATCACCTTGTTTTGGCCTTCTCACCACTGAAATCCCTGGGATGGTGTTTTAAGGTCCCAAAAATGAGAGGGTCATCCCCTCTCCTTGTGTCTTCAATACTTGCCTTGAATGCCTGATGTGTGAGCATGTTTGTTAGGCTTGTTTTAGCTTGTATATTAGCATGTATTCGTGGTTATTTTGCTAAGGCTTACCACTGTTTTTGCTTAGATTGATCACTCCATGCATGGTTTCTACACTTGTAGTGTAAATCACACACACTAGTCTTGTATGCTTCATGAAGTAGCATATCATTCTAGCCTATGTTGTGCCCTTTTTAGCATGTATTTGGTGTTGTCTTACCATGTCATACCTCTGTTTAGGTTTGGTTTGGTTAGCCTTTGCATGCCTCATGCACTTGTAGTGCAATCCTCTCTATTGCCTTAACATGCTTTGTGCTTTGAGCCATGTTTTTTAGCATGATTTTGGCTTGACCCAAAGAAGCTTTTAGCCTTGTTTTATCATGCTTAAGGTCTTTTTGGTGTTGTTTTAGTCATGCTTGCATTGTTTTGCATAGCCATGATTCAACCTAGCTTGTTAGCTTTGAGTGTCCGAGTCATTAGCATGTATTGCTAGGACTATTCTTATGATTTGACATCATTCCATATGAGATTTCAGTCCATGTAGTGTAGCCATACACTTGCATTTATCATCTTTTCCATGCATTGGGGGTTGATGTTTTATGCCTCATGAATAGATTATTATGCATGCCTCCATGCTTAGGTCTTTGGGATGCCATCTAAGTGGGTTTTTAGTCTTGTTTTACCATGCCATAACTCTGTTTTTCATTGGTTAAGTCATACCATGTTTGGTTTTGATAAGTGTAGTATAACACCCCATTTGTAGCCTTGCATGCCTCATGCCTTTTAGAGTTGTATTCTAGCTTATGTTGGCTAGTATCGAGGATTTTTTGGTCTTGTCTTGACCTGCCTTGGGACTGTTTTAAGTGCCCTTGGCCCTTTGGGGCTTGCCTTACATGGCCATGGTTTGAATCCCTTGGCTAGCCTTAAGCTTTGAGCTTTCTTGTATGCTTTGCTTGCTTTGTTTGGTTGGTTTGACACCTTTCTATGCATGATTTCAGAGCTTATAATGTTTGTCACATATCCATGTTTGTCCCCTTTTAAGTGCTCTTGAAAGTTGTCCTCCTATGCCTAGGTGTTGGACCATTTACATGTGCATGTTTGTTTTGCATTATCATGCTTCCAATTCATAACTTTGGCCACTAATTTTGGGCATGGCTGAGGCCTGTCCATCTTTAGTTTAAGTCCATTTACCATGTTGTTCAAAGTTACTACTTTACATCATGCTTACATGCTTGTTGCATGCTTGTCACATTGCATGTTTTCACATGCTTACTAATTGACATATTGTTGCATGCTCATCCATCTTGCCTTGCATGTTGTCGCATGCTTGTTACATATTTAGTTCCATTGCATGTTGTTGCATGCTTAAGTTGCATAGCATTATTTGTGCATTGCCTTGCCTCTTGATCACACATGATAGAGGTTAAGGTCCCTTATATGTTTTGTGCATTTCATTTGATATTGAATTGCACACTTGACTCTTTTGGCCATCATGCATTGAAATACGCGATTGATGGTCCGAGGGTCGGGAACTATACTCCTTTGAGTCTTAAACATGATAAGGGGTGTTGTTGCAAACATTGTCTTGTAAATGCATTGTCATACTCTGTTTGTCCTCTGCTGCAGCGAAAGGAGCAATCTATAGGAATAGAAGGCTGATCGGCTATCTTCAATGCCGGTCAGCTACAAGTGTTTGGCCGATGGATTCATATTTGGTCGATGACCTATTTATCTTAGCCGATGACCATGATTTTTGGCCGATGGCCTCCCACAGTGCCCATGGGGTGAATCAGAAGTGTGTTGGGAATTTTCACACTTTGCAGAGGTACAGAGTAGTGCAAACAGAGGCAACATGAGGCAGGGCAACGGATTTCCAAGCAAAGCCGACCGAGCATTGTAGACACCCTATTTTTGACTGTCCTCAAGACTTGGACATCACCGCTTGAACACTCGGTGATCATCCATGTTTGTGTTCGTCCTGAGTTCCCGGAGGTCTCGGCCACGCGCGCCTTGCCTCAGGATCTCTCGACTCGACTGTTTTGTGTCTGGTTTTGCAGCAAACACTTGTGCTTTGCTTGTGAGGGACAGAGGATGGCTTGTTAGCCATCCCCACACATCACCGGCCATTGGTTTGTTGCCACCGGCTAAATGTTTGGCCGGCTGGCACTTTTTGTGGCCGGCCGACCATCTATTTTGGTCAAATTGCATTTTTTGCCGGTCGACCACTGTTCATCTACTTTTGCAGATATTTTTGTGCCAGCTGTGATAACTGGCGTACCTTTGCTCCCCTCCATACACGTGTATGGGGGGATTTCAACCTTGTTTGCTTGCCTTGAAAGCTTTACAAGGTTGAATCTTCTATAAGAGGAAGCCTTTTCTCCCTCTTTGGGGGTGTGGAAACATTTTTCCAGAGCTTTGAGTTCTAGGGTTAGGGTTTGCATATCCTCCATCTCTATATCTCTCTCTCTCTCTTGTGTATTAGTGTGTGTTTTGTCTTACTTTTGCACATAAACACCTAGTTTTACACCTTTTCTTGGTTGCTGAGGGGCCAGAGGTCTGTTCTTGGTGTTCTTGGGTGGTTTTGAGCTCAAAGAAGCAGCTGGTCCACCATTTGTGAAGAGGGTCTTCAAGGGTAACATTATTGCTTTTTTTACCCCATTTTTTTTGCATAGCTTTTTTGACTACCTTGAAACTATTTTTAGACTTGGTGTATAACATATAAAAGTCTTGTTTTTGTCTACTCTAAATAGTTGTTTAAGAGTGTTTTGAGATTTGAGGTTGTTTGACCCCTCTTAAGCCTTGTTAGGCTCCATTTTTGTGCATTTTTGGTGAGCTCGGGGACCATTGTGTTTGGGCCTCCTCACCACTGAAATCTTGAGGGATTTCAGAGGTGAGGATGGTGCCTTGAGGTCCTAAGAAGGAGAGGGCCACCCCCTCTCCTTGTTGTCCTTGAAAAGGGCCATTTTAGCCTCTTGTGTGAGCATTTAATTTAGGTTCATGTTGGCCATGTCCTAACTGATTTTTGTGCTTATTATGTCATAATATAGCTCTGTTTTTACTTGGTTTAGACACATCTTGCATGCCTTGCATACATGTCTTGTAATGCCATGTTTAGGCCTTACTATGCTTTAGGTGTTGACCCTTATTCTAGCATGATTTTGGCCAAGCTTTGTGAAGCTTTTGTGTATGTTTCAATGTGCTTTAGCTCTATTTTCAGTTGCTTTGGTCATGCTTAACATATTTTGCATAGTTTCTTTGCATTTTGGCTTGTTAGTCTTAGGTATATGAGTATGTGGCATGCTTTACTTGCCTTGTTCTAGTGGTTTGGCACCACTTCGAGCATCATTTCAGTCCTCATAGCATGCTTGTATGCTCACATTTGATGCCCCTTTAATGCTTTATAAGGTTGTTGTCTTATGCCCCTTGCTTAGGCCCTTGTGTACACTTGCATGTTTAAGCCACTTAGATGCCATCTAGGTGCACCCTTAGCATTGTTTAGGTCTGCCTTGGACCTGTTTTAAGCCCTCTTAGCCCTGTGAAGCTTGGTTGACTTAGCCATGGTTTAAGCCTCCTTGGCTTGCCTTAAGTGCTTGGACCGTTATTGCATGCTTTGCTTGTTTTGATTATTTGGTTTGGCACCTCTCTTTCATGATTTTCAGAGCTTACATTGCATGCTAATTGTCCATGATCATCTCTTTTAAGTGTGCTTAAAAGTTGCCTTTTGATGCTTAGAAAGTGGATCATGTATGTATGCATGCTTGTATGTGCATTTGGCCCCATCTCCATAGTTTATGGCCACTGTTTTAGGCTTGTTTGAGGGCTGCCTAAATTAGTTTAAGTCCATCCTTCATGTGTTATAGCATGCTTGCCTCGTGCATTGTTCCATACTTGGCCTATTACATGTTGTTGCTTGCTTGAAATCATGATGCATTTGGCATGTATTTCATTGGTCAAGTTGTTTTGCATTGTTCCTATGCTTAGTCCACTTTACATGTTGTTGCATGTTTGCCACTAGCATAGTTGTCACATGCGTTGCATGCTCATTTTGCATACTTAGCCTCCACGTCTAGGTTGCATTCCATTTGCATGCATGCTTCACCTCTTAAGTTGAGTATGATAGAGGTCGAGCCCCTTTGTTTGATTATGTGCATTGCATTCCATATCAAAATATATACTTGGTTTCTTGGGCCATCACGCATTGAAATGCGCAATTGGTGGTCCGAGAATCGAGACCCATCCTCCTTTGAGTCATGAATATGATAAGGAGTGTGGTTGGTGCATACATTGCTTGAAATGCATTGCCATGCTATGTTTTGCCCTCTGCTGCTGTCAAAAACAGATTCTGCAGGAAGCTTTGGCCGGCCGGCCATCTCCAGTGCTGACCGGCCATTCATCAATGGCTGATAGCTTGAACAAGTGGGCCGGTGATCATTCCCTTTGGCCGGTGACCAATTCCATTAGCCGGTGGTATTCCACAACACTCAGAGAAATAACCCTGGGACTTGTACAGTTTTCAGAGGAGGATAACAGTCAAAGTAGAGGCAACTTGTGCATGGCAGTGGCTTTCCGAGCAGAGCCGAACACGCATTGCATTGGGCCCTCTTCCCGAGGCTGTTTACTGTTTTATTAGATTAATTAATTTGATAACTAGTTTAATTGGTCTGTAATATTTAATTAGCTTATAGGTTAGTTAATTGTATTATTCTTTCGATCCCTCCGAGCGAGGGCAAATTTGTAATAAGTGTGGGTGCGTGTGTGCATGTCTTCCAACCCCCACTTCTTTCTCTCTTTTACTTACCTGCTTTTGATGGTTAGTATTAGGGCATGTTTAATTTAGCATACCTTATGCTATGCATGCGTGCATCATTCATCAGTATTGCATGCACCGGGCTCGGCGCATCATACTAACAGCATAATATTCCAAATCTAACTTGAATACGTACTACTTGTTGCATCCCACATGTCATCCTAGGATTAGCCGAGCCTATTCTAGTGACACTCTGCATGCGTTGCATTAGCCACTTAACATGAATTAGGATCACGCATATGATTACTAACTAGTTCACTGTGTTGGCTCGGAGTACGCTGTAAGTATTTATGCTTTAGCATCTCGCATGAGTGTAAATATTAACATGACAGCATGCTTACCATGTGGCTAAATGCTTACGTGATATAAACTGCCTGAATGCCTGTGGGTGAAGATTGGATTGTTTGAGTTGGAACAACTCGCTGAAATCCGTGTTTTAGCCTACTCGTGAGTAGCAAACCTCAAACCATTTCCAAAACGAACGGATATGCAATGCTTTGTTCCAGATTAGGCGATCCAGTCTATACTTGTTTTGCTGTGCGCATCACATAGTAATTCTAGGCCAATTAACTGGAATAAGAACGCATGTGTTTTCAAAAACGAGATATCATGGTTAGTAGAGGTCGATCTTCGGATCGGGCGAGAGGAGTGCTCATAGCTGACCTTCCCCAATCGTACCCAAGTTCCCGAGCCGAAGCAACTTTGGTGATGACGGACACGTGGCCTTTGGCACCGAGTCAGGGTTTCCTAAATTTTCCAAAATAAAATATTTAGGTGGCGACTCTGTATCTGGCAAAGCAGTCCATGTTTGGCACTTCTTTTCTAAAAAGTTATTTTTCAAAACGATTTGCCGGATTTGGACTCTTTGGTTCAGATCAAGAACCGTGACAATTTGAGGGTCCTGAACTGTAGTGAGCCCAACACGAACAGAACGGGACTCATCCTCCCGGGGCGTTCGGGGACGTCTACAGTTTCTGACGACTCTGCTAGGGATTTAGAGAGCTTGACTCGAACTCGTGATATCCTGTTTTGATTTCACTTATGTGTTTCTTTGCATTGCATGTGCATTGGTGCGCCTAGGACACCGTGTTTGCCATCTGCCATTCCTGAACGGTTTGCCGGAGGCTTGTCTTGTCAAGGCATGACCATAAGGCTAACCGGTTATGGGCTCTGCCAGTATGGGAACACAAACCCCGGTTTTTACCGGGGCACCCTTTTGACCATTCGACCTAGTGCATATTCAGAATCCATAGTGACCATTCTAAGCTAGGACAGGTTGTTTACCCGATATAGGTTGTTTGAAACCGCTGTGTGCATAGTGAAACCCTAGTTCCTGACAAAATACGAGAGGGAAACCCTACCCCCAACATAGGGGTGTTTTGGCTCTCACTTATCTGCTATGTGTTTTAGAGTGTGTCTCTACAGGAATGCGTGTATCAGTTTGCCAGGCCTGAGGGCATCAGTATCAGTGTTTTGGGGAACCAGTTATATCTGCGAGTATCAGATTCAGCTTTTTGGGACAGTGATTTTGGGGAACAGTGATCAGTAGTAGAATACAGTTATTCAGCTATACTTGTGTCTGTTCTGATTAGGCCAAAATACTGTGTGTTTTCTCTTTCAGGGGTTTAGAGATTTAGTACAGAATAGCCAGTGTTCTCCATTGCTGAGGCAAGACAGATATCTGATCCGTTAGTCACCGTTCAATTCAGTGGACTTATGATGACGTGGAGTTCAGAGGAAATTGTGGTTATGGCAGCCGCGTTAGACCAAGGGATCATCTTGCAGGATGAGACCAATGTTGATGTACCGCATCCGCCCAGGTCGCCTGCTGCGCGCCCGATCTGGGAACCCCAATTATTTTAAACCCGTGAGCCCACCACATTTGAGTTAATAGGAATGATCGGCGATCTCCAGAGATCCGTGGCCGATCTGGCCTATGGAATGTCGGCTTCACCACCAGCTGCACCGTATGCTAGGAATTTCATACCACAGGAGCCCCTGTTACTGGGGCGAATTGTGATCGAGCTCAGCCAACCAGAGGTTGCCTCCAGCTACAGCAACAACGTGTCAACAACAACCGAGCTTCGCTCTGATGTAGTAACCCAAACCCCCGATCAGGCTGAGGCTAGAGGTAAGAACAAAGTGGGAACAGATACTGATCCCGTCAAACAACTGCTGTGGACAGCCGAGGCTTTGAAAGCCAGGGGGATGAATAAGCAACAAGTATTCGCAGTCATGACCAAAGCTGTGGATGATGCTTTCCCCACTCCAACCGAAGGCAGTTTAAGTCGGGCAAAAAATTAGGATGGGCCTCGTCATGCCAAGACAGTTCCTGTCATTCCTAACCCTGTACCAGGAAAAGATCAGAAAGCCAAGGCAGTGCCTGCCGACCCTTT
Source organism: Camellia sinensis (assembly GCF_055761805.1). Taxonomy (NCBI): domain Eukaryota; kingdom Viridiplantae; phylum Streptophyta; class Magnoliopsida; order Ericales; family Theaceae; genus Camellia; species Camellia sinensis. The sequence continues at coordinate 219,337,639 of NC_138961.1, forward strand.
CGCTAGTGCGTCTAGCAAGAACCCTCAGACTTCAAAGTACCTGCCTCAAGGGCGCAGAGTCTTTCATGCCCTGTACATGCCTTTGTCTAGGGCATTTCAAATATTGGCTAAAAAGGGGCATCTTAAACCCCTCGAGCCTCGGCCCCTCCTGAAGAATCTCTCTCTCTCGCATGATGCTACCTTGTACTGCGCGTACCACCAACAGTCCGGTCACAGTACCGATGGTTGTTTCCGCCTTCGTCATGAAGTGCAAGATTTGATCGACAATGAGGTCATCCTCCCACCTACCTCAGCAAAGTCTGTTACCACTGAGCTATTAGACTTTGAAGATACTGCAAGTATGTGATCAGGGTTTGGACCACCTGCGGGCAGCGCTCGGTGCATTTTGGATGTGGCGTCTAGCACGCATTTTTGAGCATCTGCAAATGCCAATTTTTGTGGTTTCTGACTTAGGTGTGGAGTCAGTTCGGTGGTCTTGTTTTGAGTCTGTCTCTTTGTTTTGAGTCTGTCTCTTTGCTTAAGGGTCTGTCTTGTCGCGTCGAGTCAGTCCCATTGTATAGAATGTCGGGTGATTTCGGGGTTGTTGCCTTGAACACCCTTTTGTTTTGTAATTACCCTTTTGCTTTCTTGTATGTCTGTCTCTGCCGTAGAGCCAGTTGCAACTAGGGAATCTGAATGAAACAGCTGCGGCTATCATGTTTTCGTGCTTATTGCTATTTTGAGCTAGTTGTGCCAGAGGATTTGAATGGAATAGCAGTACATTTCACCTGCTCTCTTGTGCCCTGAAAATCATTGCATTGACCTAAGTTTTTCAAAACCTTTTGAACACTGCGGTGAAAACAAAGGGAAAGGAATTCCTCGGGATTTGCAAAACTTTGATCAAATTGAGAGAATGAGAGGCGTGCTAAGCCCTTAATGATTGAAATCATGCTTGTCAGCGTGAATACTAAGAAGGACCCTGGCTTGATCCAAACTGGTTCCACACTATCTTCGGCGCGAGCGATCTGTCGCTTCTTTAAAAACTTTCAAAAACAAAATGTTTTGCGCGGTCCTGCGAAAACCTATATGGAATCGCTCTTGAGATTGTGCAGCTTAGGATCGCTCTCAGCCTCAAGACTTGAGCCCTTGCTTTAAAACCTTGAACCACAATCCGGAGTGTTCAACGATCGACCATCAAGAGAGGCCTATGTGACCAAATTGGAAGCAGCCCTCGAACAAGAGGCACCAAAGTCAGATCAAGAAGATCAGATCTCACTGGAAGAAGATTGTGAAGCTAGAACAGAAGCACTCCTCCAACTAGGGGCAAAAATGTCCGATGTGTTCGAAGAGCCGAAAATGGGTCCTTCAGCAAATCAATACAATAGTCATTTTCCTAGACTCAGATGACTTCAGGATCTCAAAACCATTTGACATGGACTTGTTACACTTTTACCCTTTGAGAGGCTCGCTGGGCCGAAAACCCGGAAGGGCAACCCAGGCAAAAGTTAGAGCAATAGAAAAATATAAAAAAGGAGAATGCAAAAAAAAAGAAGACAAAAAAAATGAAGAAAATAAAAAGAAAAGATGAAAAAGAAAAAGAAAATACAAAAGAATTGAAAAGAAAAGAAGAATAAAGCTCTCAAGGTCGAAAACCCGCAACGGGTGCCTTGGCAAAAGTTAGAGCCTAAAAAGTGAAGGTTAATACCCGAGTGTACCTTAATCGGAACTACGTAAGGCTTGATTCCCATGTTTAGGATACGTAGGCAACATCATCCTGAAGTCCAGCCTCCAACGCTTTCATAGCGACTAAGTCCATGCAATGGTTTTTAATCATCCTTGATTCTCATGTTTGGAATATGTAAGCAGCTTCGTCCTGAAGTCCAGCCCCACGTACTTTCAAAGTGACTGTGTCCATATATTGGTTTTGACCATCTTCGTCTTCTCCGTGTCCAAGAGTTTAGTCGTGATCGTCACTAATGAGGACTGTTTACAAAATACTACAGCGTTATCCAGACAAGGGGCAACTTTCCGTTGCCATGAGTCGCCATTCAAACCAGGGGCAACTTTCTGTTGCCGTGCAGCGTCCTTCAAACAAGGGGCAATTTTCTATTGCCTCTGTTGCGTATCTTGAGAGCAAGTTCCGTGCTCGCTGTGCATTGACTGTTTGCAAAAATAGTTTTTGAAAATTTTTACTGAGGTTGACTATTTTCTCGAAAATTGTTTCATTTTCCAAAACCGGGCCATTTTCTTGGACCCAAAAAAGGAAAATTTCCAGTGTTCATAGCCTGACTTGCATGATTTTTAAATCAGAAAATTAAACAAGTATGTTAATCTGACTCTCATTTTGGTCAAAATTGTTTCAGTAGAGAACCAAAACAAAAAATTGTCAAAATGATGAACTAGGGGAACAGCTGAGTCAGGCTTCCTGTCTTTCCCCCATCGCCAACATACTTGCCAAGAAGGGCACAACTGAAGCTGTCATTTAAGGGTTGAAAGCTCTCTCAACCTCCGAGCAATGAGGTATCAAACCAAGTGCGAAGCACGAATCTGAAGGGATCAAGGTACTCCATTCCCTTTACCTGGGGCATCGACCAAACGCCACCAAAAGAAACAGCCGTGAGCTAACCATGTTAGGCGTGAACCCACAACTTCCTATTCATCCATTAAACACCCCGGGGAGGGATAAAAATGAGAGAATAAAGAATAGAGAGGTGTAAGTTGAGAGAAAAAGCGAGCCAAAGGGTCTTGAGAGAAAAACCGAGCCTGAGGGCCGAATGATGTGAGAACCACAAATAAGAAAAGGTGGGAAACAATACCCAGAGAAACTGGCTCCTCGTGATCTGAGGTCCCCTGTTTTCGTTAATGCGTATGTATGTCGTGCCTTTTGTTTTGTTTACTTCAACCTTTGTTTTGAGTCTTTTCCGAGTGTGTCTCGTTGTGTTTAGGTTGTTTACCTTTTTGTCTCCGCTGTTGAGTCGTTCTTGCTATGTCCAGTTGTAGGCTCACTATCCCGGTTTAAAAAACCCTTTTTCAATTTCAAAAATTAATCGTTTTGTGCTCAGAATGCTGTGTCGTTCTCCACATTTGTGCGAAAACATGATTTGGTTCTTTCATACAACTGCAGTGTCCACCCCCGATAAGTGTGAATAGAAAAACCTGGGCCTCTCTGAAGTTTTGGGTTTCGGATCGCATCTGAGTGTGCTTCAACTTCAGCAGATTCAACCTTCATGGTCCGTCTTGTCAGATTTGGGCTGTTTGTTCAGGATCCGCTGTGTGCAAAATGAACCAAGCGCTGTGTTATGGGTTGTATGCAGATTAATCCCCAGTAGAGTATGGGCCGAGTGTTCGGACTGAGTAGTGGTTTGTATGGGTTATTTCGCTGTTGGCTGGTTCGTTATCTAATTATCACAATACGAGTGTTCAATTTTTCAGACAAAAAATCAATCTCATTTACATTGAGGTGTAATATGATGCAATGCGATGCAATGTATGAAATGTACAAATATAACACTTTTTCAGATAAAAAGTTTTGTTTCATTTCATCATCTTTTTCAAGTATAAAGTTTTGGAGAAAACAAAAGAAAACCTGCCTACGACAATACAAGGTACTCTAGCTACCAGCAAAAAGTACAAAAGAAAAAGAAAAAGAAAAAGAAAAACAGCAAAAATCTGGATCAATGTCAAAAGGCCGCAGGTCTAGGGGTCCGTCCTCGTCCTCTTCCTGGACGGAGGTCCAGGAGCATTGTCATCAGCATCGTCATCTGAGTCTGAGCCCGAGTCGTCACCGATCTCCTCCTCGAATGACTCTACCTCAGCCTCGGACTCATCATCATCATCAGGGACGGGTGCCCGTGAGCTACTCCCAACATGGGTGCGCCCCGCCTTGGTGCGGGGGTATACTCTGTCATCTCCTCCGGTAGGAATAGAAGGTCCAGCTGGAGCTCCTCCCACAGAAGGGATCTGGAAGGGAGGCTGAAAAGTACGAAAGGCAAACGCATCAGTATACTATGAGCAGTTTATCAGTCCAGAATACAATATATGAGTATAGTGTGTGAATACTGTGAGCAGTTTATCAGTCCAGAATGCAATGTATGAGTACAGTGTGTAAATACTGTGAGCAATTTATTAATCCAGAATGCAATGTATGAGTACAGTGTGTGAATACTATAGATAGTATGCCAGTGCAGGATACAAGGTATGAGTACAGTGTATGGATACTGTAGGCAGTATGTCAGTGCAGGATGCAAGGTATGAGTACAGTGTGTGAATGCCGCGAGTAGTGCTGTGAACAATCTGTGGGCTACAGTATGTCAGATGCGGTGAGAGCAGTGTATCCAATGTGGTGTTGTGCATCAAATATGAGAAACAGTTTATGTATGGTTTGAGACCGCGGTTAGAGAAACATACCGGAATGCTGTAAATCGCCAGAAGGTCGAGGCTCTGCTGGAGCATCCCCATCACGGAGGCGGTCAACTCTAGGGACTGGCGAGTGTACTCAGAAGAGGCCTGCAAAAGCATTAGAAGCATTAGTATTCCGTGGAACAACAAACGAAATGAAATGAAATGACTGTGCAGAATGCAAAATGCAGTAGTACATACCGGAGGCAAGCCATAAAACCCGACTAGCTCGTGGTCCGCCAGAGGGGGAGCAATGGGGATCTGGTAAATCGCCCCACCCCGCCCTCGGTATGTCATCGTCACAGGCAGTGCTGGCCAACTAGCCCCCTGTCCCCTCCGAGCTCCACTCCTGCCACGGCCCCAAGCCACCCTAGGCGCTCCTGCCCCCACTCCTGCTCCTGCTCCTACTCCAGCTACTGGCGTTGCAGGTCCCCCTCTCTCAACTCGGCGACCACTGCTCAAAGGCCGCATGATATACGTCCTCACATACTCTGAGTAGTCGCCTATGCCTCTAAAGCGGGTCGCATCCCAGCCGATCGTATAGTCGGCCATCTGCTCGGGAGTGAACCTCTCAGTCTCCCTCATATGGTCAGGAGGGTGAACCGGGACTATCTGCTCCGGCAAACCCAGGGTCTGACGCAAGAAGCGCTCACCCAAGTACTAGGCCCGACAGACCGGGCCCTCTAATAGAAGTCTGAAGCGGGCAGTCTCCTCCGCACGGGCGAATCGCTCCCGCATCTCGACTGGCAATGGAGCCCAAGGCTGTCAGGTGATCTGAAAACGAAATGCAATTTGTTATCTACTGTTATGGAAAATACAGTGCAAAGAGAAGCTTAAATGAACTACAAGTTCTAAGCATACCTCTGCGGGGGTAATGGTGTCGAAGTAGCGGCGGAAGAAGATAAACGTCTCCCGGGGCCTCCGCATGCACCTCACGTCAAAACGGCGCGAGAACGGAACGACGAGAGGGTTCTCCACGTCTGGCATTGGGGCGAGTCTCAGAAAATAGGCGTAGACCCACAACTATAGAGCAAATACCAATATGCTTATCAGATAAAGCAGAATGCAGAATAAAAGCAGAGTGTACAGTGTGTGCAGTGTACAGTCGGTGTAAAGTAGAGTATATGTGTGTCGTGTGTGCAGTATACAGTCAGTGTGGAGCAAACCACAGTATGTGCAGTGTACAGAGTACAGAAAATATAAAGGAAGAAATGTGAAACAAAGAAAGAGATGCACCTCCCAAGCTCGCCAGTAACCTCCGAGCAACTGCCCACTACAACGGGAGGTTGAGCCTATGTACCCGTAGAGTGTGGCCAAGGCTGCTCCACCCTAGTCATAGCGCAGGATCCTGGTCGCGTCCACCAGAGCGCTCAGCAAGCAGAGGGGCACGGTGTTCGCCCGATCGGCGAAAATGGTCGTCCCCAGCAGAAACATGAGGAAGCCATATGCGTACTGCTCCTCCCCTACCCGAGTGGTCGGCGCCTGATCCCGAAAGTGGCTCTCAAACCATGAATATCGCACATATCCTGCCCGAGCGAGTGGCGGCTGAGTGCCAAGCAAGTGTATCTGGGTAGCGTACCGCTCATCCATGTCTGTGCCGAAGGGGATCGGATCACCCCCTACCCCGATGCCGGTGAGCATCGAGAAGTCATAGGGAGTCATCGTCATGTCTCCCGCGACAGAGAGGTGGAATGAATCGGTGGTGTCCCACCACCTCTCCGCTAGAGCAGCAAGGAGAGGTCTGCTTGTAGTAAGCTAAGAAAGTCCTCTGTAGAAGGCGCCGAAGCCCGCCTGATCGACAATGTGACGGACTGCGTCCGGTAACTCCATGTACCAATCCCTGGCGGCAACATTCCCATACCCACGGACAGTATGGGAATCTCCCTATTCAAAAGTAAATAGTTACGAAGCAATATAAAATGTACAGTTTTGAAGAGTATTCAAAATTAGTGGCAATATAGCGTGTGTGCACGTTTTCAGGTTCAAACAAACATCGGGTGCCGGTGTGCTCACAGTGAACTACAACATGTGATGTGCCAGTGTGTTTGAGTGGTTCAGGGAAAATGCAGTGTGTGCACGTGTTCGATTCAAATAGATATCAGTTGCAAATGTGTTCACAGTCAACTACAGCATACAGTGTATCGGTGTATCCGGGCTAAGCAGTTGAAGAACAGAATCAACTTATGGCAGTTATGTTCTACATTGCGGAAAACAAAAAAGAGGGAAGAATGTACCTCGGAAGCGCCGAAGGACATATGAGATGTCGGCTCACGCAAAAGAAGCTCCTGTGGCACGCCTCTGTCGAAACTCCTGAACTGGCGAAGACCGTCAGGAGGTAGCACGTAAATCGCCGGCCGGTAGGTTGCCGGGTCGAACGGGCGGACGCTCAAGGGGAGGAGCTCAGCCTCTGAGTCCATCTCATGATCCGGGGGAGTCCCGCCCTGTGGAAGATCATCCGCCATGTCAAAAGTGGTGTAAAGATGGCCGGAAAGGTGGAAACCGGGCTAAAATGCGAAAAGTCAACGGAAAGTCAACCCCAGGAGGGCGGAAAATGGCCGAAAAAGTCGGAATGTGGAAAAAGCACAGAAATGAAGGAAAACTTGGGGGAAACAAACCCCAAGAGGCGGAAATCGAAAAAACTACACCGAAACGAAGTTTCGATCGGATGAAAATGTTCAAAACACGAAGAACTTCACGAATCAAACGTCAAAAGGGGCGCGAGAATCAAGGAAAACGGAGAATGGAGGCTCGGGAATACTCTAGAGAGAGTGGGGAAGGAATTTTGGCCAAGAGAAAGTGATAAGAATAGGGCTAGAAGCCCTATTTTATAAAGCCCATGCCGAAATGACCAAACTGTCTCGACTCAGCAAGATTTGGCCGGTCGGCCAAACTTTTGGCCGGTCGACTAAATATTTGGCCGGTGTAATGTTTCTATGGCCGGTGAACAGTCGGTGACCTCCTCTGATGGCCGGTGAGCCTCCTACGCCTTTGTTTGGGTCAGATATGTGGTTTGGGACCTTCATTGCTCAAGACAGTGCAAGGCAGTGCATTTCCGAAGCTCAACCGGCCCCTGTTTTGACCTCGGACCATGTCTTCTGTGCGCGGCACTCGAATATGTGCAAGGTGTATCCTTCTTATATCCTTTTGTCTCTTTCAAGATTTGAAAGTTACCCCGCATGCGTTACTTCGCAATGCTTCGTCGTGAACATGCGTTGGTTGTACGTACTTTCATTCACATTGATATGCATCTTTCATTTGCATTAGTTCACTTGCATTGTTATGCATTTCCCCAGCGAACGGTCTGGCGAGACCTTAAATCCGCTTGGTCTAGCGAGACCTTAAATCCGCTCGGTTGCATTGTCATGCATTTCAAGCGACTTGTGTTGTCGCACATTCCATGCATCATTTGCATTTCAAAAAGCAAAAACAAAAAAAAACAAAACAAAACAAAACAAAAAAACAACAAACATACAATATGTCATGCATTTCATTATAAATAGTGCATATGTCATGCATTTCATTGTAAGTAGTGCATATGTCATGCATCATTGTAAATAATGCGCATATCACGCATTCCATTGTATAAACTGCATATGTCATACATCCACTGTATATACTCCATCCATTGCATATTGTAAATATCGCATTATAGCTTGCATGCACTCACTGCATCACCCCCCGCCTACGGCTTGCGCCTTTCCAGGTTGAGCTTGGTCTGGTATGTGCCCGTACTTTTTGCGTTGAAACACAGATCTGAGACTTTTGTGTACGCGCCTATTCCACGCTGGTTTGAGGGTTGCGGCACCGTTTTTGTGTTAAACGTTGGTTTGTATGTGTGCATGCCTTTCCTAGGAAAAACAAGGTTTGTTCGCGCGCCTTATCCACTGTAAATACTACATTTGCATCCGTTGAATTTCCCCCCAGCAGATTGCATTGTAAATATCCATTGCATATTGTATATATTGCATTGTAGCTTGCATGCATTTATTACATCACCTCCATCTATGGCTCGCGCCTTTCCATGTTGAGCTTGGTTTGGTATGTGCCCATATCTTTCACGTCGAAGCACAGTTATGATATTATGTGGACGCACCTATTCCACGCTGGTATGTCGGTTTGAGGGTGACGGCACCGTATCTGTGTTAGACGCGGCTTGTATGCGTGCATGCCTTTCCTAAGCAAGATTTGGTTTGGCCCGCGCGCCGTATCCATTGTATATATTATGTTGAAGTGTAATTTTTGCATCCAGCATTAGGATCATGGTCTTTCCTCGGCGAGTCACTTCCCCACTTATGTCATTCCACCCAATTACTTGTTCTTGTGTCCGTCTACATCACTCATAGTTCTGCATGTGTACGCGCCTATTCCACGCTGGTATGTTGGTTTGAGGGTTACGGCACATTTTCTATGGTAGACGGACTTTGCATCTCCATCATCTCTTTGACATTTGTGTGGTTTTGTACCGCTCATGGTTCGATTATGATTCAATTGCATTGCATTGTCGTTTGCATTATTTATACATAGTTTTGTATATACTGCATATCATTTTGCATTCATTTTGCATTGTCATGCATGTTGCTAACAATATTGTACCTGTTGAGTTTTCTTTCTCTTTCAGGCACGATATTGTATGTACGGTTCATTTAAAGCTGGTGCAACCAGACGAGCCGCACAAGTATTGTATCCTCCAAGTGAGACGTATCGAGAATTGCATGATTCTCTTACATCCTTTCTGCATTGTAGTGTAGTTGGATTGATGTATGCTAGCTTAAAACTGTTGCATGTTATGCTTCGTTACAGCTTTCTTTGCAAGATCATAAGTTATGCTCGACTTCTTACATTTTCAGTTGCATTTTGCCCTTACCTTCGGGCGCATATCTTTTTTGTCTTGCATGTTTGTCTAAGTCTTCGGCCTTGTCAAAAATGGATCGTCTCTGGGCTTTGACACTCACTCCCGTCATTCTTATGACTTTCGAGTTCTGTCAAAGAGGGGCAACTGTAGACACCCCATTTTTGACCGTCCTCAAGACTTGGACATCACCGCTTGAACACTTGGTGATCATCCATGTTTGTGTTCGTCCTGAGTTCCCGGAGGTTTCGGCCACGCGCGCCTTGCCTCAGGATTTCTCGACTCGACTGTTTTGTGTCTGGTTTTGCACCAAACACTTGTGCTTTGCCTGTGAGGGATAGAGGATGGCTTGTTGGCCATCCCCACACATCACCGGCCATGGCTTGAGGCCACCGGCCATTGGTTTGTTGCCACTGGCTAAATGTTTGGCCGGCTGGCACTTTTTGTGGCCGGCCGACCATCTATTTTGGTCAAATTGCATTTTTTGTCGGCCGACCACTGTTCATCTGCTTTTGTAGATATTTTTGTGCCAGCTGTGATAGTTGGCACCCACTTTTGCTCCCCTCCATACACATGTATGGGGGGATTTCAACCTTGTTAGCTTGCCTTGGAAGCCTTACAAGGTTGAATCTTCTATAAGAGGATGCCTTTTCTCCCTCTTTGGGGGTGGGGGAACATTTTTCCAGAGTTTTGAGTTCTAGGGTTAGGGTTTGCATATCCTCCATCTCTATATCTCTCTCTCTCTCTCTCTCTTGTGTATTAGTGTGTGTTTTGTCTTACTTTTGCATATAAACACCTAGTCTTACACCTTTTCTTGGTTGCTAAGGGACCAGAGGTCTGTTCTTGGTGTTCTTGGGTGGTTTTGAGCTCAAAGAAGCAGCTGGTCCACCATTTGTGAAGAGGGTCTTCAAGGGTAACATTCTTGCTTTTTTTACCCCATTTTCTTTGACTACCTTGCAACTGTTTTTAGACTTGGTGTATAACATATAAAAGTCTTGTTTTTGTCTACTCTAAATAGTTGTTTAAGAGTGTTTTGAGTTTTGAGGTTGTTTGACCCCTCTTAAGCCTTGTTAGGCTCCATTTTTGTGCATTTTTGGTGAGCTCTGGGACCATTGTGTTTGGGCCTCCTCACCACTAAAATCTTAAGGGATTTCAGTGGTGAGGATGGTGCCTTAAGGTCCTAAGAAGGAGAGGGCCACCCCCTCTCCTTGTTGTCCTTGAAAAGGGCCATTTTAGTCTCTTGTGTGAGCATCTAATTTAGGTTCACGTTGGCCATGTCCTAACTGATTTTTGTGTTTATTATGTCATAATATAGCTCTGTTTTTACTTGGTTTAGACACATCTTGCATGCCTTGCATACATGTCTTGTAATGCCATGTTTAGGCCTTAACATGCTTTAGGTGCTGACCCTTGTTCTAGCATGATTTTGGCCAAGCTTTGTGGAGCTTTTGTGTATGTTTCAGTGTGTTTTAGCTCTGTTTTCAGTTGCTTTGGTCATGCTTAACATATTTTGCATAGTTTCTTTGCATTTTGGCTTGTTAGCCTTAGGTATATGAGTATATGGCATGCTTTACTTGCCTTGTTCCAGTGGTTTGGCACCACTTCGAGCATCATTTCAGTCCTCATAGCATGCTTGTATGCTCGCATTTGATGCCCCTTTAATGCTTTATAAGGTTGTTGTCTTATGCCCTTTGCTTAGGCCCTTGTGTACACTTGCATGTTTAGGCCACTTAGATGCCATCTAGGTGCACCCTTAGCATTGTTTAGGTCTGCCTTGGACCTGTTTTAAGCCCTCTTAGCCTTGTGAAGCTTGGTTGACTTAGCCATGGTTTAAGCCTCCTTAGCTTGCCTTAAGTGCTTGGACCATTATTGCATGCTTTGCTTGTTTTGATTATTTGGTTTGGCACCTCTCTTTCATGATTTTCAGAGCTCACATTGCATGCTAATTGTCCATGATCATCTCTTTTAAGTGTGCTTAAAAGATGCTTTTTGATGCTCAGGAAGTGGATCATGTATGCATGCATGCTTGTATGTGCATTTGGCCCCATCTCCATAGTTTATGGCCACTGTTTTAGGCTTGTTTGAGGGCTGCCTAAATTAGTTTAAGTCCATCCTTCATGTGTTATAGCATGCTTGCCTCGTGCATTGTTGCATACTTGGCCTATTACATGTTGTTGCTTGCTTGAAATCATGATGCATTTGGCATGTATTTCATTGGTCAAGTTGCTTTGCATTGTTCCTATACTTAGTCCACTTTACATGTTGTTGCATGTTTGCCACTAGCATAGTTGTCACATGCCTTGCATGCTCATTTTGCATACTTAGCCTCCACTTCTAGGTTGCATTCCATTTGCATGCATGCTTCACCTCTTGAGTTGAGTATGATAGAGGTCGAGCCCCTTTGTTTGATTATGTGCATTGCATTTCATATCAAAATGCATACTTGGTTTCTTGGGCCATCACGCATTGAAATGTGCGATTGGTGGTCCGAGAATTGAGACCCATCCTCCTTTGAGTCATGAATATGATAAAGAGTGTGGTTGGTGTATACATTGCTTGAAATGCATTGCCATGCTATGTTTTGCCCTCTGTTGCTGTCAAAAACAGATTCTGCAGGAAGCTTTGGCCAGCCGGCCATCTCCAGTGCCGACTGGCCATTTATCAATGGCCGATAGCTTGAACAAGTGGCCGGTGATCATTCCCTTTAGCCGGTGACCAATTCCATTAGCCGGTGGTGTTCCACAACACTCAGAGAAGCAACCCTGGGACTTGTATAGTTTTTAGAGGAGGATAACAGTCAAAGTAGAGGCAACTTGTGCATGGCAGTGGCTTTTCGAGTGGAGCCGAACACGCATTGCAACCCTGGGACTTGTATAGTTTTTAGAGGAGGATAACAGTCAAAGCAGAGGCAACTTGTGCATGGCAGTGGCTTTCCGAGCGGAGCCGAACACGCATTGCATTGGGCCCTCTTCCCGAGGCTGTTTACTGTTTTATTAGATTAATTAATTTGATAACTAGTTTAATTGGTCTGTAATATTTAATTAGCTTATAGGTTAGTTAATTGTATTATTCTTTCAGTCCCTCCGAGGAAGGGCAAATTTGTAATAAATGTGGGTGCGTGTGTGCATGTCTTCCAACCCCCACTTCTTTCTCTCTTTTACTTACCTTCTTTTGATGGTTAGTATTAGGGCATGTTTAATTTAGCATACCTTATGCTATGCATGCGTGCATCATTCATCAGTATTGCATGCACCGGGCTCGGCGCATCATACTAACAGCATAATATTCCAAATCTAACTTGAATACGTACTACTTGTTGCATCCCACATGCCATCCTAGGATTAGCCGAGCCTATTCTAGTGACACTCTGCATGCGTTGCATTAGCCACTTAACATGAATTAGGATCACGCATATGATTACTAACTAGTTCACTGTGTTGGCTCGGAGTATGCTGTAAGTATTTATGCTTTAGCATCTCGCATGAGTGTGAATGTTAACATGACAGCATGCTTACCATGTGGCTAAATGCTTATGTGATATAAACTGTCTGAATGCCTGTGGGTGAAGGTTGGATTGTTTGAGTTGGAACAACTCGCTGAAATTCGTGTTTTAACCTACTCGCGAGTAGCAAACCTCAAACCATTTCCAAAACGAACAGATATGCAATGCTTTGTTCTAAATTAGGCGATCTAGTCTATACTTGTTTTGCTGTGCGCATCACATAGTAATTCTAGGCCAATTAACTGGAATAAGAACGCATGTGTTTACAAAAACAAGATATCATGGTTAGTAGAGGCCGATCTTCGGATCGGGCGAGAGGGGGTGCTCATAGCTGACCTTCCCCAATCGTACCCAAGTTCCCGAGCCGAGGCAACTTTGGTGATGACGGACACGTGACCTTTGGCACCAAGTCAGGGTTTCCTAAATTTCCCAAAATAAAATATTTAGGTGGCGACTCTGTATCTGGCAAAGCAGTCCATGTTTGGCACTTCTTTTCTAAAAAGCTGTTTTTCAAAACGAGTTTCCAGATTTGGACTCTTTGGTTCAGATCAAGAACCGTGACAATTTGAGGGTCCTGAACTGTAGTGAGCCCAATACGAACAGAACGGGACTCATCCTCCCGGGGCGTTCGGGGATGTCTACAACCATGCATTTGTCCCTCTCCCCGAGGCCTCTTTACTATTTTTCGTAGCTTAATTAATTTGTTAATTATTTAAGTCTTGTAATAATTAGTTGTAGCTAGTTATTCATTTGATTGTGTAATAATTAATTAGTTTGTTAGTTAGTTAATTAGATGGTTTGTATTATTCTTTCGGTCTTTCCCTTAAGAGAGCCAATTGGTGTAATAAGCGTGCGTGTGTGTGATACATGTCTTCCAACCCCCATTTCTTTCTCCCTTTTACTTAACCGCTTACGATGGTTAGTTTTAGGGCATATTTCATTTAGCATACCTTATGCTCGCATGTTTGCATCCATTCATCTGTATTGCATGCACCAGGCTCAAGGCATCATACTAACTGCATTGTATTTCAATCCCTACTTGAATACATGTATCGAATTGTCGCATCTCATATGCCATCTTAGAATAGCCGAGCCTATTCTAGTTGCATTTTTCCTGTGTTGCATTACCCATCTTGACATGAATTAGGATCATGCATTGATTACTAACTAGTTCTTTGTTTTGGCTCGGAGTACACTGTGAGTGTTTATGCTTTAGCATCTTGCATGTGTGTGAGTGTTAACATGACAACATGCTTGTCATAAGGCTAATTGCTTATATGATGTAACTGCCTGAATGCCTGTGGGTGAAGGTTGAATTATTTGAATTTGAACGATTCATTAAAATCCGTGTTTTAGCCTACTTGCGAGTAGCAAATTTCAAACTATTTCCAAACAAACGGATATGCGATGCTTTGTTCCAAATTAGGCGATCTAGTCTATACTTGTGTGTTACATACATCACATAATAATTCTAGCTAATTAACCAGAATAAGAACGCATATGTTTTCAAAAATAAGATATCATGCTTAGTACAGGCCGATCTTTGATCAGGCGAGCGGGGGTGCTCATTGCATGACCTTCCCCTCTCGTACCCAAGTTCCCGAGCCAAGGCAACTTTGGTGAAGACGGACACATGGCCTTAAGCACGAGTCAAGGTTTCCTAAATTCCCCCAAAATAAAATATTTAGGTGGCAACTCTGTATCTGGCAAAGCAGTCCATGTTTGGCACTTCTTTCTTAAAAATCAGTTTTCCAAAATGATTTGCCAGATTTGGACTCTTTGGTGATTTATCGGTCTTGCATCGCACTTTGCAAGATTAGATTCAAAACCATGACATTGAGTCCAAACTGTAGTAGCTAGAGAACAAAATGAGGTTTTCTCAGGAGTTCTCCGGGCGGTCTACAACAACCAACAGATTAACCATGAATACAAACATCCCAACTCAGATTAACCAGCAGATTAAGCAACCAGCAGATTAACAAGATTAACCAGCAGATTAACAAACAAGACATGACTAACAACCTACAGATTAGCAACTAGCACAACATCCAACTCAGCCAATCAACCATCATACCATTAGCTAGCACCTAAGCATAACAGTCAACCATCAAGCAGCCACAGTGGAAAAAAAATAGCAGCAAACTCTCCAAGTCAGCAACCAGAGATAGAACAGATGAGTAAATCTGCCACAGATTATGGGAAAATCTGCCAAATGGGACAGCAGACAGAATAGAAAATCTGACTTGACTATGAATTTGATTTTCAATTTTCGACCAAAGTTCATAGAAATCGTAGAGGAAATTAATTACAAGGGTATTAGGTTCATAGAATATGAATGTACTTGGAAAATTGGGATCCAAACAAGAAGAAGAAGAAGAAACAAGACATAATTAGTCTACTCACATTTAAAACTAATTTACTGAATAACCAAGAGCAGAATTTGAAATTCAAATTACAAGGTTCATGAATTTAAGAGGTTGACCATTACACAAAATTAAGGAATTGTACATAACATCTCACAACGTAATAATCACACTTTCTAATCCTAATTTCTTATGTTTTGGCCACAGATTTCTCAATTGAGGCTGAATTTTAAAGAAATTATTTTGGACTATAGAAAGCAACCATAGTGTAAACCTCAAGTTTTTCGTAGTATGTTTGTTGATTGGTCATCAGCACGCCATCATGGGGTATGTGTTCATTGTTGGGTCATCAGCAACGTCTTTCTATAATTTTAGTTCATGACATTATATTGTTAACCCATGCTGAGGGGAGAAGAAAATGTTTTGTAAACTGATAATCCTGGGGACACAACAACAATTTGTATTTTGAATTTTATTAAGAAGACCCTCGTAAGCAAATGATTCATGGCACATGAAGTATATCTTGAATACATTTATGTGAGGGCATTGTTGGGTAATAAACAAGATGTGGTTTGGGATGTGTAGTAGCTCACAGGATCCTATGGCAAATTGTTTGTGGTTCTCTCTCAAACTATTTCTGCCTATATTATTAAAGGCATTAGAGTATGCAACTGACGCTAATTAAATAGACACACTCCCATAATGATATTTGAAGATTCAAGGGCATATATAATACACAAACCTGGGCCATGCCCTCCTAATCTGGTCCATTCACTTAATCTAAATTTTGATGAAGTTGATATTGGGTTGGTTAGTGACTCTTTGGTGGCTAACAGCCTCTGCCTTCAGAATGGAAGTTATCATCATCAGGTGCACCTGTGAAATCTGAGCGACTAGACTCCTAGTTTTTTTTAATGGTTGCCACTACTTTGAATGTAAACCTTAGTTATATCCTCTGTTTAGTTTTCTTGTTATTTTACTTTTATTTTTCCATATACTACTACTAAATCCATAGTGGATGAGGTGGGGTATTGAATGAGCAGCAGGTTATAGTAGGATGGCCGCCACTACCCCGTCCAAGTGCTGCTAGTGTATGTAAAAATTGTAGATGTTTAAAAATGATTGGGGCTCTCAAACATTTTTTATAATGTAGTTGTAATTTTTTGATGATATAATTTTTATTTTAAATTTTTAAGATATCTAACGTTCACAATCAAAATAATTATGATGAAGAGGCATTTTTTTCTGTCTTGATTGAGAGAAGTGAAGAGGTGTAATGTAGGATGGGACTATTTTTGTATCCACAGAAAGCATGTTTGCCCTGTTTCAAATTTGTCAAGAGTTTAAGATTAATGATAAAGTGTCTTGTATGATAATTTAATATGTAACCATTTTCATATATTTATAGAGATATATAAAACCAAACAAATTAAGGAACTTAATTTCCCCAATAAGTGCCTTACAAACACCTGCAATGGATCTTATACTTCCTTGTTTGATTTTCATTCTGAACGAAGACATCAAATTTAACCAACTAATAAATTATTTGTTCTATTACTCTAAATTTGAGGGTTTTGATTACATTCAAAACATATGTTGTTCTAAATGGTGGGAACAACATAAATAGGATTTCAATCAGCAGAGCAAACAAAAAACAAAAAATTATAAGGAAATTAGAATGAAATTTTTTCCAAAGAAAAGGTACCTTAAATCTCCAAAAGCCACAACAAAAGGGAACTGGATTGTCACTTTAAGCTCCTTAGCTTACTTACTGAGAGGGAGATTTGCACCGGATAGGTACGGCCGAGCTACGGTAACGCGGGTTATAACGGACCTTACGAGAGCCGGGCTATTTCCTCGGTCGGAGTGATTCCCCGGCTGTAGACGTCCTCGAATGTCTCGGGAGGTAATCCCCCGTTTTGTTCATTGGGCTCACTACAGTTCAGGACTCAAAGTCACGATCTTGTATCTAATCTCGCAGAGTGCAATGCAAAACCGATGAAATCATCAAAGAGTCCAAATCCGGCAAATCATTTTTTAAAATAGATTTTTTGAAAGAAGTGCCAAACATGGACTGCTTTGCCAGATACAGAGTCACCACCTAAATATTTTATTTTGGGAAATTTAGGAAACCCTGACTCGTTGCCTAAGGCCACGTGTCCGTCATCACCAAAGTTACCTCGGCTCAGGAACTTGGGTACGATTGGGGAAGGTCACTTCGTGAGCACCCCCACTCGCCCAATCAAAGATCGGCCTCTACTAACCATGATATCGGGTTTTGAAAACATTATGCATTCTTATTCTGGTTATTAGCCTAGACTTACTATGTGATGCGCACAGCATATAAGTATAGACTGGATCGCCTGAATTGGAACAACACATCTCATGTTTGTTTATTTTGAAAATGGTTTGATGGTGCTACCCGTAAGTAGGCTAAGACGTGGATTTGCCACCCTCGGGCGGGCTTAGAAAAAATGATGATTTGCCACTCTCAAGTGGGCTTAAAAATGAATTATTCCAATTCAGATAATCTAACCTTCACCCACAAGCATTCAGGCAGTTATACCACATAAGCGGTTAGCCTCATAGTAAGCATGCTATCATGGCAGTCATTCACACGCATGCAAGGCTGCTAAAGCATAAACGCTTACCGAGTACTCCAAGCCAAAACAAAAGCTATGTTAGAAATTCATGCATGATCCTAACTATACAGAAGTGCCTAATGCAACACATGCAGGAATGCAACTACAATGAGCTCAGCTATTCTAAGATGGCGTTATGATGATGTTACAGCTAACACGTATTCAATTTGGAATTGAAATACAAATGTAATTAGTATGATGCGCCGAGCCCGGTGCATGCAAGACTGATGAATGATGCAAACATGCAAGCATAAGTATGCTAATTGAAACATGCCATAATCTAACCATCATAAGCTGGTAAATAAAAGGAAGAAAGATGTGGGGTTGGAAGACATACATCACATGTACGCACACGTATTACAACATTGCCCTCGCTCGGAGGGTCCGAATAAATAATACAGTCCGAATAAATAATTACAGTCCGAATAAGTACAAAACCCTAATTAATTAACAGTTTAACTAGGAAAGCAAGTAAATTAGCATGCAAGCCATGGACCACCTCGGCTCTGTTCCGAATGATGAAAGATGAATGCTTGAGTTGCTTGGCGCGGAAATCCATTGCGATGTCCCGATTCGCCTCTGTTTACACTTAATCCCGGAATATTGCGCAAAGCTCCAGAAGGCTGTTGATTTCTGATTTGCTGCAATAGAGAGCAAGAAAGGGGCATGGCAAAGTATTTTCACATATGTATGCATGACTACTCTTCAGGGAGTGTAGTCCTCGATCCTCGTGCCACCAATCACGCATCTCGATGCATGATGGCCGAGGGGACGAATTGTATGACTCGATGTGAAATGAATACATGTATAAACACAACAAGACCTAAACTCCATCATGGATAATCCGGAGTGTCGGCGACCGAGAATTAAGACACGTTCCGTCATTCGGAGTACGAAACGTCCCTCGTTTTCCGTGCTTGGGCTAACTCCTATCCCAAACACAATGCAAATGAGATGGCATACACAATGTGACCAACATACAACCTAGCATACGCAATGCTATGAAATGGCATACACAATGCTCGATGTAACATGTCATACACAATGCTCTAACATGCAACTCAGCCTACACAATGCTATGGACCGAAATGGCATACACAATGCACGATGGACTTACACCAACATGAGTGGACCTCAGCCACACTCACATCAGTGGCCATTAGAAGAAAATGAGACAACCGAAATGCGTGCAAACATGCACGGATGCAAAGGACCGATCCTAAGGCATGACATGCAACTCTAACTAAGCATGGCAGAGGATGAAGTATGGCATAGAATGGCACATGATACAACTCTGAAACATGATACAAAGTGGTCCCGAAACATGCAAACATGGCGCACAATGCAAGCTAGGGGGCCCGGGTACCGAAACTAGTGAAGTGCGTTACTCTAGAGGTACCCAAAGCAATGCACCAAAGGCAAAACCAACCCCAAAAAGACCCTAGGCAGGTCTGAAACAGTGGGAAAATAGCCTAAAATGATGGCTTGGAATGCAACGAAATGGAGCTCATTCAATGGTCGGTAAATGAGACATACAAGCCCGACTCTCAAACGCATTTAAAGAGATGAAAACATGGCAACATGGCATTCAAAAAAGCTCTGGAATGTGATGAATGATAGGCTCAAAACATGGAAATATCTCAGTACATGCATGCAACGAACCTCAAAACTCAAAGATAGGCAAGTGCATTGAACTACAAGCATGAAAAACTAACATCATTCAACCACAAGACCCAAAAACAGAGCTAGGGTAATCCAAAATGAGCACATTATCAGTTCAAGGCATGGCCAAAAGGTGCCAACATGAAGGGCCAAAACAACATGCAACATAGGCTAGTGAACCATGAGTTGTTCTGCAGCTATATGAAGCATATGAGGGATCACCCAACCAGCCAAAAATAGAAGTATTTCATGCCAAATAAACCCCAAATAACCACTGAAATGCATCCAATGCATGCCAAAATGATGAGCTTCTTTGGAGGGCCATGCAAGGGGTTACTCAACACATACAACAAGGACCCTTAGCATGGAAAACCCAACTCTGGAAATCAAATATGACAAGCCTAAAACTCACCAAATTGGCCCTGAAATGGATCAATGAAGCATACAATGAAAGGCCCCCTCAAAAGGCCTTGAATGGAATTGTTCTACACATGAATTACGGACACAAAATAAGACCAAAGAGGCTCCGGACAGAGCTAAGGCAGGCCTTGAAACTCACCAAATTGAGCCCAAAAAGTGACTTCACAACATGCAAGTGATGGTCCCTTTGGGGGGCCAACAAAGCTAGTAAAGAGAATGAGGGGTGAGAGGGTCACCCCTCTATGATTTTGAAGCTCAAAGGCACATCTAAGCCACTGAAAATCCTCTAGATTTCAGTGGCTAAAAGGCCAAATCAAGGCCAATGCAAGTGCTCACATGCATAGCTCAAAACATGAGGAAATAAGGCATGAAAGGGGGTAGATGACCCCAAACAGAGAAAGTATCTTAAACAAATATGTTTATAAGCTCAAAAGGAAACTTTTTCAAGTTTATGACAAATCTCAAAAATGCTCACAAGTAGGACTAAGATATGATACAAAATAAGCCTACAAAGAGGGACAAAGCATACAAGGGTGTAGGAGACCTCAAACAGAAAAGTGTCCCTAATCAATATTCAATAGGAGCTCAAAATATGACACTTTTTAGTTTATGACAATGTCCAGAAACACTTGCAAGTAAGGCTAATCAATGGAGCAAAAAAATGCAAGTTTAAGGGAAATAGGTGCTTACCCTTGAAAAGCAGCAAAGATGGAGCCTTTGGACCAAGTTGGTGAACCTCCAACTCTTGAAAATCAGTCCCAAAGTGCTGGAATGGATGGAGGAGGTGTGGTGCTAAGGGTTGTAGTGCAAATTGTCCAAGAAAGCTAGGGTTTGGAGGCTCAAGTGTAGAGTTATAGAGAGAGAGAGAGAGAGAGTTGTAAGCCTTCAAAGTTCTTCAACCCTTACCATAGAAGATCAGCCTCCCCTTTATAGAGGAGGGGCTCTAAAATATCCCAAAAGGGCTTCACATATCCTCTATACACGTGTATGGAGGATGGTCCAATTGCCTCATAGCTGGCACAGCTGTGATGCATTCAGAGAGGGCAAAAAGCAAGAAGCAGGCCAGCTAGTTCAAGTGGCCGGTCGGCCACTCCCCCTGGTCGGCCGACCAGGGGTCAAAAGGTTCAAGAAGAATTTCTGGCCGGCCACCCCAAAAAGGTGGCCTCCCAGATGAGTGCAACACAACTGTATGGTGGAAAACCAAAAAATGTGACCCAAGAGAGAGGAAAACCAGCTTTTTAGCAAGGTTCAAAAGGGTCGAGAAGAATTACTGGTCGACCTACCCATATTGGTGGCCTCCCAGATGAGCACAACATAATGGTGGTATGAAAAGCCAAAAATTGTGGCTCAAAAGTGAGAAAACCAGCTTTCTGTTAGAAAAACCGGCTTTTGGAGAGAGAAAAAGAGAAAACTGGTTTTTCAGGGGAAAAGGTGGCCTCCCACCATCCTACCACCTCCCTAACAATGAAAATAGGGTCCCTACCAAAAATGGACCAAGACGGATGCAAAACAAGGGTTCGGGGGCCAAAAAACGCAGTCCGAGGCCCCGAAAACAGGCTGTCAGGCACCGAAAGTGGCGTATGACCACGAAGGTGGTCTCCCAGGCCACAGTGTCCCTCTAAAGGGAGGAAATAAGGTGTGTGCCAAAAACCGGAGCAAACGGAAGTAGTTAAGCGGTCCCGAACTGAGGCACACGGCCGACGGCTCCGAAAATTAGAAACTGGGCTCCAAACGGGAAAATGGCCTACGACCACGAAACGTAGCCTACGGCCACTGAGAGATGGTCTACGAGACCTCTCCCTCCCTTCGGGAAGAGAAAACAGAGAAAGCAGGACCTGATTCGCAAACTGAGGCAAAGCACAAAAGAGCCCCGAAATCCGGAGGCAAGGCTCGCAGCCGAGACTCCGCAACCTCAGAACGAGCACAATATGAAACATCACCGAGCACTCAGTTGGTGACATCTGAGTCTTAAGGTCGGTCAAAAATGGGGCGTCTATACCGGCCCGCCATGCCCGGCCGAACTAGATTTGTCGACCGGAGCATGGAGTTAGGCGTGTGCCTGACCGAGATGGGATTTGGCTAGGCATTCGGTTGAATCCGCAATGGTGCATCTGGACCAAGCCAAGAACAGCCCAAAATGAATTTAGGCCGGGGTGAAGGCCGGCACGCCTCACGGCCAGTCAGCCCGGAAGGACTGACTTCATATAGCTCAGCCATGAGAATCATTGTTGTGTTTCTCTCCAAGTTATAGATCGGTCATGGTAACCCAGTTTGGTGTGCCACCTGGATCAATGGTGTGATGGAGGGGAAATCCACTCATGGCATGCATCAATACCGTTTGGCAGTTCCACGCATGCTGTTTGGGGGTTTTAGCCTTTACACGCATAAGGTAGTGAGAGGAGAGCACTGTCACCTGTCTAGGAAAGGACAGCAGAGGTAGTGCGCGCATAATCCCTGAGGCTGCATGGCCAGCCTACAAAAAACGAAGAAAGGGGGACGTTGGAGGTATGAAATCTAAACAATTCTCTTTCTCTCTCTCTAGAAAGTGCTCTCTTCTTCAAGTGGTCTGACTTGATCGTCGGAGGGTCGATCCGGCAGCACACCGCCAGGCAGCTCACCATTTCTTTGTCCTCAGGTCAGGCACCGTTACGTGAAGCTTGAGTTCAAGAAGTACGAAACACTAAGGATATTTCGCCCCCGTACACTTACATTGTCACTTTAAGCACAGCAGAAGGCTTTCTCCTCTCACTAACACACAAAACAAGCTAAAATATTAATTAGATTTCTCGTATTATTGTGGCCAATCACATAAACAGAGAGAGAGAGCTCCAACCTAGGAAATATTGTTCCATTGATTACAAAAATTTCTCAATTATCCAAATTCCATAAAAGCAGCTTTCTTCATTGAATCAAAAATAAAAAAATAATAAAAACATTCACATAATTGTGGAATTTACATCATGAGGTCTATATACATTGCTTGAATTGAAGATACCAATTCTTTAGGATTTTGTATCATATCCCATGTTTGAAATACTTTTGGATTAGGAGGGGATAGTACAATCCTATATTATTCTATCACAGGTTTGTTTGAAATTACTAGACATTTACTACATGGTGTAAAACATAGATGGGGTCTTTTAAATCTTTTTACATGTTAGTCCACACTCACTAGGAATCAATATATGAACTATATCAGAATCGGACTATCAATCCGGAACTCAATTTCCCATCCAACAAACATATTACAAAGTATAGGGAAACAGTAAACACAACAATGATCATCACAACATTCAATTCCAAAAAGAAAAAAAAAAATTAAGAAAAGAAAATATCACAAGAATCATCAAATTAATAGAATAAAATTAATATATGTATATATATATATAGGGTTAGTTTGGAATATTCCTGAAACAGATGCACATTTGGTTATATAGTTCAACAATCCAAAATCGAGAATCAGAAATCCACAATCCGAAATCTCAACCAAACCCATTCACAAAATCAGAAAAAACCCTAAAAAATTGATTACGAAATCAACAGAAAATGAAAGAAAACAAACATATAAAAACCCTACAGAAATCGTAAGACACGGGGATGGGAGAGACAGCGAGAAAGAGATACAAATAGACAGACATAGATCGACAGAGAGGGAGAGAGACGACAGAGAAATACCTGTAATCAGTGGTGGGGCCGATTTGCAGTGGTCGTGGTGGTGAGCGCCGGTGGCCAGCGATGGTGATGATCGACAGTGGTGAGCGGCGGTGAGGTTTGGTATCGAGTGCTCTGTATGTTGGTGTGTGAGACAAAACAGAAGAAAAATGTGTCTATGTAATATATATACTGGGCGCCAATATTAATGAGTTTTCCTCTAAAAAAATTTCGAAGCTTTAGCGACTAAATAATTATTTGTCGCCAAATATCCTTAACAGCGACTAAAAATTGGTCGCCAAAAGCATCATATTTGGCTACTAATTTGAAATTGTCGTCGGCAATGTTTAATATGCAACAACTAACTTAGTTGTGGTCACCAAAAATTCATGAAAATACGCCCATTTTTTGGCGACAAAAATTTTTTGTCGCAAAATGTTATTATACGGCGACTAAATGAAATTTCAGTAGTGTAAAATGGTTACAAACAGCGACTAAAACTAAGTTTGGTCGCCAATAAGACTATATGGCGACTAAAATAATTTAGTAGCTAAAAAGATTAAATGAATGCTGACTAAATGAGGTTTTTAGTTGCCCAATATACTGTTTTTGGTGACTAACATTGTTTTAGTCGCCAAGTTTAGTCGCCAAATGTGCAGTTTGTTGTAGTGTTAAAGATATGATATTATCATTTTTCTCATTTACGTGACTGAGAGGGAAGTTTTTATGTGCACTAGGGCCAAGCTAGGCCAAGGCGCGGTAATGGGCCGTTCGGTGGGCCGCGGTAAAAAGGGCCTAGTGAAAGGACCTTGCATTTAGCTCGGTCCAATTGTGGTTCACCATGGACGGTATGGTAATATTTAGCTCGGTCATGGTTTTCAGAACTAAGGTATTTGGGGCTTCTTGTGACGGACCTTACTCTCGTTAGCTCGGTCAAAGCTTACTACGGTTAGCTCGGTCTTAGCAGACCAAACCGAGGTACGAGCAATGAAGGGAAGTACCGAACTAGTTGGAGCTCGGTCGTTTCTGCTGCTTAAGCATGGCTATGTTAGCTCGGTTGTTTTGTCATACTACCGAGGTAAAACCATCTCACTTGGTTTAAGCAGTGAGGGGGGTGTTGAAGGATAAGCATTATCTTTCAGGAGTGTGATTCCTATGAGGACTCTACATGGAGGAATAAGAGCCCTACTAGGATTGGGCCACACGGAACCTATAATAGCTCACAACATCACCTATGGAGAGCTAGCACAACTTTGATTCTCGAATACACAGAGCTTTTGTCTATTTGTCTACTTTGCTGACTTAGGCATCGGAGAGGTATCCGGCACACACCTGCCGGCTAGCTCACGTTTGTGTTTTCAGGGAGTAAAGCGACGACGTTTGAAGGAGCGCAGACTGTCAATAGGATAATACGAGAAGAATTATTTCGTGCTTGTACAGTGACTAACATTTTTTTTATAAAAAAAAGACTCAATGCTATAAATTATGTCAAACTTGTTGAGGTTATTATATTTATAAATGACTAATGTTAACAAGTGTCTCTGAGGTGCTAATTATGGTGCATTTAATGTAGTATCAAATGTAAAGAATATAAGCTATTTTTCACCAAATTTTACTGAAATTAATACATATTTTAACATTTTTATATATTTTTAAAGGGAAATGTTTCGTAGCTCGAAACATTTTGGCCCGAATGGCTCGAGGAAGAAGACGTAGAGAGAAGCAGAGGGAGAGAAAGAGAGAAGCAGAGGGAGAGGGAGAGGGAGAGGGAGAGGGAGAGAAAGAGAGAAGCAGAGGGGAAGAGAGAGAGAGAGAAGACGATCGTCGCCCCGGCCAGCCGCCGATCGTCGCCCAGCTCAGCCCCGCCGCAGCCTCCGACAGCCGTCGTCCCGCCTCCGCCTCCGCCTCCGCCTCCTCCTCCTCCTCCCCCGAATATTATGCCCCCTCCAGTCCTCCTTCTCCTCCTCCTCCTCTTCCCTCCTTCCTCCTCTTCCTCCTCCTCCTCCTCCTCCTTTCTTCCTGGTCTTCGTTCTTCATCTGCAAAAAAAAAAAAATCGAGCCATTCGAGCTCCCGTTTTCGACCTACGTAGCACGATCGATTTTTAAAATACTTTATACAAACTTCCCAATATTAAACAATGCATAAGGAAACTTGTTAGCACTTTCCTTTTTTAGTTTGAATATAATACAACTAGTTTGTAATTAATATTTTACATTTCCATGCATAAAAATAATGATTATTTAATATTTAACAAATTTCAAGACTCATTAAATATAATAAAATATTATTAATTATTTCTTAACTAATGCCTCAATGACACTTACTATCACGACCCTTCATAAATTATGTCAAAGTTGTACAACTTATTGTATTTTTTTTCAAATATTAGGAAAAATCTGTGTAATTTACCTTAATTTTTACTATGTAATTAATAATTGAGGTGGCCAAGAGCTACGATGCCGAGTCAAAGACCTTGCTTTACAAAATAACCAAGTGTACATATACAGATATCAAAACATAAATTAATCATATATAAGTGTATAAACGGATTTTTTTTTTTTTGAAAAAAAATAGTAAACCCATTAACAAATAAAATTTTATCTACATAAAAAAAAGGGTGAGGCAGGTCCCTTTGTTAATCAAGGTTAGGGAGGAAGGAATGGGTTTTTCTAGAAATTATGTGGAACAGGTTATTTTAATAATTTATTAATTTTTTATAAAAAATATATATATAAAAAAATAAAAAAAATAATATAATAATAATAACTTTTTAACTAAAATAACTACCCTCCAAATAAGACCTTCGTAGATGGATGAAGACTTTCCATATTAGGAAAGATAGGAATGGATTGCAGATAAGTATAGAGAGGGAGATGAGGTGTGAAAGTGGCCACGACAACACCCCAAATCCATCTCCAGCCATTCGTTCCCCATTGGGGGATGCAGAGATGCTACTTACGTACGTCTCAAAAAGTAGACACTTTAGTTTCAATTAATCAATAATGATAGATTGCCATAAAATACTATCCTTATAATTTTTAAAAAGGTAATACTAGAGATTCTAAATATTTTATTAAAAATTTTATTAAATGTATTATATGGGTATGAGACTCACACAACGTAGGTCTCATGTGGGTCCGACAATGTGAGACATTTAATAAAACTTTTGGTAGAATTTTTGAGACCTCTAACATTTTTATTTTTAAAATAATTTAAATCATTTATGTCACTGTTAGATATAATTTTTAAAAAAATTCAAACACATCAATAATTAATATATCAATAAAAATCATGAAAATTCTTTGTGGGTTCCAACATATTCCCCAATTAATTCCCCACCATACTTTGGAAAGCACAACCCGCAATCCCCCCAGCACTCTTTCTAATTTTTTTTATTTTTTTATTTTTTTTGTTATTTATAGAAAAATTACATGTCAATCGAAAGTTCACAATATTAATGAAAAAATTTTAAATTTAATTATTAATGTTTATACAGTTTTCCATTGATTTGAAATTTGTTAGTTTCCCTCTTCCTTTTTTTTTTATACAAATTATATCACTGGTCCTTTAATTTGAATAAAATTTTATTTTAATTTTTATAATTTTAATTTAAATCATTTAATCTTTACATTTTCATTTTCAATTTAAAATATTTATTGCAGATGTTTTTTTGAGAACATAATCATAATAAGGGTAAATTATTCTTTGTCCCTTTTATATTAGTTCATTTTTTTACTTTGGCCTTTGAATTTTTTTTTCACTTTGACCCTTCATATTTTAATTTTTTTTTCATATTACTCCTAAAACTAATTTTTGTTCAAAATAAGATAAAAATGCCACGTTAACTTATGCATAACATAAAAAAATATATTATTATATTAGAGTTTGAATTTGTATTAAATGTGTAAGTTATATGTAACAAAATATTTTTATGACACATAACTGTCAATGTACAACTTTCTATCTAATTTTATACATAAGTTAGCTATTGAAGTAAATTGAAAAAAAAAAAAAAATTGTAACATAAAAGATCAAATTGAGAAAACAT
Source organism: Camellia sinensis (assembly GCF_055761805.1). NCBI lineage: Eukaryota > Viridiplantae > Streptophyta > Magnoliopsida > Ericales > Theaceae > Camellia > Camellia sinensis. The sequence continues at coordinate 219,365,154 of NC_138961.1, forward strand.
AAATTTCAAGGGTTTAAGGAAAAAAATAATCAAATATAAAAGGGCCAAAGTATAATTTATCCTAATAATAGCGATTCAGTGAGATGTTTTTTAAAATTGTAAAATAAGTAAAAAATTTGAAAGAAAAAAAAAAATTACGAAAAGATAGAATAAAGAATTTTAGGGAGCAACTACCCCAACCTTAAGTTTCTTCCCTCTTTTTTTTGCCACGCCTTTCTTCGTCATCCCTAAACCCTCTCTCACCATATTCGGCCACCCCAATGCAAACAAGGAGAGATCAATTCCCATAAAACATTTCTTTACACAGAGAAGCACATGAAGCAGAAGATGAAATATTTATAATTTGACCAAAAAATTGAATGAAGTTCTTGTGTTGTCAGTCCCCTCGATTGACTGGTGAATATCATGTCTATTTCCTTTCAAAAATTTGAATAATTTCATTGTCATTCCTGTATAACAAAAGTATATATGAAGTTCAAAAGTTTGAAGCATAATTATTACTAAAATAATAAAACAAATTGCATTTAAATGCTCACTTTCATAAATAAAATTGAGGTCTAGAGGACAGGATGAGCCATTTACTTTGGGACCCATATTTTACATGCTGAGTATTCAAGTTATTGTGAAGGCATTATGACACACAAACCCTCCTTGCCTAACTGTCACCCCTTGTCCGGCCATTGCACTGCAAAATTGTGGGTCTCCATGCTAAAAAACGGTTCAAGGACACCTAGAATATGAAAGGCAATTTGATCAGCTGCAGCTATAACCGTGGTGGCCTTGTATAGAAAATTGTCCCCAATTCGTGTCTCCACTGGCATGAGATCGCTGCAAAGAAAGAAAGGCATGCCAAATTAAACAAAGGCGCTTTTTATATTCACTAGAAAAACAGAGAAATCGCAAAGAAAATGTCAATAAAATAAGCAATCACTTTTGCAGTGATAGTTGCTCCCTGCCATGATCTGGCATTCTGTTCATGAACAAAAATGTAGGGGCAGCGTTCCTTCTGGATATTCAAAATGCGAGAAAGAATCAGTGAGAGTTACGAGTCACGTGTAATCTTAATTATTTTACTGTGTGGCATGCAAGACCAAAGATTTCATTCCCTAAAGAAAGAAACCACCTCTGTGGGTAGAAACAAAGAAAAAGGAAAAAAGAAAAACTCCCAACCTTTCTATGAGATTGAGGGTATTTACTTGTCTTCGCAAATATGTTACAAGAACATTAAAAAGGGTACAGAAATTTGTTACATGCAAATAAAGAGTCCCACACAATTATAGAAAGATGAATACAGTCAAGGTTATTTCTGTTTCTAGGTATCAAATACATTTGGAAATGGCCAGAGAACAATATATGATGGAATTCATTACTGACCCGTGACAAATGTAATTGATCTCTTCCGATTGCAGTAGCTTACATATCTTCTGTCAGAAGACAAAAGAAACAAAAATGAAATATGTATCATCACTAACTCTATTATTCATATTTCTAGAAAAATAATATAAAAAGAAAAAAGAAAGAAAGCATTACAAACAGTAAACCAAAGCACTTCACTTGGCGGTGGCAATGATACCTTAAGATACCACTCAAATACAGAGTGCACCCACATCAGGTGGCCCTCCTTCAGATCCATTCGAGCTTGCAGCATTAGCAGGACGACCTTTCTTACCTTGTTTTCTTTCCTTTCGACTCTTACCATAGTCAACTGTTTGGTTGCTGAAGCAACAAGATTGCTTGTTAGAAAATAAAACAATCTTTATTCTATTTTTTTTTTAATTTACACCATCGGTTCCATTCCAGAGTATTATCTATGTATCCTCATTGAGGTCTCCAAGATTGCAATGGTATAAGGATAAGGAATTAATATGCTATGGACCTATTGTTTCAACTGTTTATCTTGCTGAATTTTGTTGATCAAAAGATTGATAACAGATCTCACTAAAGAATTTTCTTTGCACACATTTCTCCAGTTTTGTGGCAAACAAAGAAAGCAGCCAGACACTATTATTGGTCATTGCACAAAGACAACTCTACCCAAAAAAGAGAGAGATTAAATGATCTTAGTATGTAATTGAAACATCATGAGTAAGATATGCCAATACATTTTTGGCCTTTTAATTATTTTAACAAAAATGTTGTGGGGTATCTGATGATTTAATGTCATTTGCCAAGAAAAAAGGAATAAGGATTCTGATGTGTAATGAAATTTAACTACAACTGTATATCTAAAAACTTCTTAAAACAAGCTTAAACAGATTCACAGTAAACAGTCACCAAGAATCATACATCACAAATTTAGCAGAGGATATCCCCGAAATGGATCCACAACAAGCCTTGTATTTCTTCTTTGAACCACATGGGCAAACCTTGTTTCTTGGGATTTTCTGCAGTACAAATTAAAACAAACTAGTATAAGGAAGGTGAAAAGAAACTTGTTTTGCACATTGAGCTATGAATAAAAAAAACCTTCTCATCCTTCAGTGAACTTTTATCATCATGAGTTCTTTCCTGATCACAAGATGATTCTGGTGTGGATGAATTGTCTTTGAGTTCTTCCTTGTGTTGCTCATAGTTTCCATTTTCGTTGTCACCTAGGCATTCACAAAAATGTTAACCTAATATGAGAAAAGGAGGAAACCACTCAGTTAAAAAAGTAAAAACAAAGTGAACCAATTGAAAATGTAAGCTCAACATTAATATTAACACATTATTGTCAACCTACATAATCTGAGCCACATGCATCAGGTCACCTTTTTATTGTCAAACTACATAGCCTATTAATTGTCTTGTTGACATGCTATGTTCGAATGGCAGAAATCAAAGAGAATAAATGAGAATCTCATTAACAGGAATTCCATAACTAGTAATAGAATTAATTTGTCAAAAATGCCAAAATTATTCAAGTGTCATATCCGTGCCAATGTGTAAAAATAATCAATGTATAAAGAGAAAAATACAGAGAGAATAAATGTATTGATTGATATAATATTGATTAATATTCTGTTGATTACAAATGGTTCATTATATAGATGTAGGTGTAGTGGATGGTGGTAGTGGTGTAGTAGGTGTAGTGGATGGTGGTAGTGGTGTAGTGGGTTAGGTTTAGTGGAGTAGGTGAGGTGGTAGTGGTGTAGTGGGTTAGGTTTAGTGGAGTAGGTGAGGTGGTAGTGGTGGTAGGTGATGGTAAATTCTAACAGCCCCCCGCAAACTCAAGGAGGATAGAAACTAACCAACTTGAGTTTGAAGAGAGAAACAAAACAAGAAAATACATAAAAATAAAAAAAGGATAGGAGACACTGTATGGTCGTGTCAGACCATTGGTGAAGACACTGAATGGTGGTGTCATAACGTTGTAGAGGACACTGTATGGTGGTGTCATAACGGTGTAGAGGACACTGGATGGCGGTGTCAGACCGATGTAGAAGACAGTTTATGGGGTCATGTCGGACCGTTGTAGAAGACAGTTTATGGGGTCATGTCGGACCGTTGTAGCAGACAATGCTGTGACAGTTGTTGGGACAGTTTACGGAGTCTTGCTGGACCCTTGTAGAAACTAACCGGAATCAATGTCGGGACAGTTTACAGAGTCTTGTCGGACCCATAAAGGAGCTAACCGGAATCAATGTCGGGACAGTTTACAGAGTCTTGTCGAACCCATAAAAAGTCGCACCCTCAAAAGGTGTGCCCAATTTTTCAAAAGGCGTGCCATCAAAAGGCGTGCCCAATCCATAAAAAGGTGTGCCTGACATGATGGCGAGGCACGTGGGCGCCTTGGCTTGCGCGCCCGTTGGTCGGCTGTCGGCAAGTGGCGCGCGATGCGCGGATCGGCCCTGGCTATTTAAACCAAGGTTGAGGCAGAGGCTGAGGCAGACAAAAAACTTCTGAAAATCCTCTGAAAAAACTCTTCCTTTGCTGAGAGAGAAACTCTGTAATACTCTGTAACCAACCCAGAAAATAGTCTGTAACACTTTGTTGCCCAGAAAATGGCTTCATCGTCTTCCCGCGGGCTGCTCACCCTCTTTCCCGACCTCAACGAGTCAACCAGAGAGAACTGGTGCGGTGGCACTGGAAACTCAACCAAGCGCCCCGGAATTTGCTCCGTTGAACTTTCCGATGCAGTCGGTGGAGCAAAGAATGGCAGTGCAGTCAGATGTGGAGGCCAATCAGTATACTTTGAAGGCATGTGTGGAAAGCATGACGGCGGTCACAAATTTGTCGAACCGGCTGCAGAGTAGGACAAATGAGGTACAGCATGTAAACGCCCAACTGGCTCTGCTCCAACGCATGTATAAGGATGCGCGAGCAGAGATAAGTGTGCTAAAGGCGGAAAATAAGGAGTTGAAGCGGAAGGCCACCGTGATGTTCCGATTTGGAGGTCCGCCATATGCTGCAGTGGAGGAGCAGGAAGTAAATGTGCTCGGTGGCGTGGGAAACACGGAGGCAACACCGGCAAGGGCCGTCCAAGACGGAGGCAAGAAGAAGAGACTGGCGACAGAGTAGAGAAGAAAAAATCCCACTGTGGGTGTGATTGTTGTGGTTGTGGGTTTTTGTTGTATTTTTTTTTTTTTTTTTTGATGTAAAATGGTGAATGGGGTGAGCCCCGACATGAATAAAAGGAATTTGGGGTGCAAAATTGTAAAGTTTGTATTTTTATTTTTTTTTTTATGTGATTTGATTTGATTTTATTATTTTTGTTATATATATATATATATATATTTTTTTTTTTTTTGAGATGCAAAGCTGTAGAGAAAAGTAAAATAAAAAGAAACGAAAAAGGAATAAAAAGAAAGAAATAAAATAAATGGCTTTGGGTGGAGAATAATTTAAAATAGAAAAAAATTATATAATATATTTACCTCTTTGAAACTATATGCTTATTTTGATCAAAACCGTAGGTCAAATTACCACCCACGTGAGTTCAAACTGGCAAAAAGGAAAAGAGAGAGGTAAAGTGTGCTAAAGTGACGTTAAAGGCAACCACATCACCCACCAGGGCCAGGCCATGCTCGTGATGTGGCAGCCGCAGAAAAAAAAAATGTTTTTCTTTTGTCGGTTCTTGTCCCCACCATTATCATAAAAGAAACAGAGCAGAGTGCAGGCCACCATTATAATAAGCTTCTTACTACTCCCAATCACAACGTTTTCTTTATAGGTTCCCTTCTTGACATAGATAACATAACGAGTGCAGCCGGTGATAGCCGAAGCTGTCGCGACACCAACATTAGCCGAAGCTGTGGCCGCCGACGGTGAGCAACGAGGCATCGGTCTTCGGTGACGCCGACGATGCCGGCGCCTTAAGTTGCGGCAGTGGGCTAACCCAGGTTGCTGTCTTCTCCACCGAAGCTTAACGACGCTTCGTAGTAGTTTGCTACCTGAAAACCCATTGTTCGAGTCATACTTGCCGGAGAACAGGTTGTTCTGGAGGTAGAGACTTCGCAGGAGCTTGAGGTTGGAGAAATCGGAGGGAATGGAACCGGAGAGACGGTTGGCACGGAGGCTGAGGATTCGGAGTTGGGTTAGGTTTCCGATGGTGTTGGCCGGAATCTGACCCACAAGGCCGAGCATGGCGGAGCTGACGTAGTGGCTGGACCGGCGAGGTTTCGCCGTGGGGTGAGTCGCCGGAGATTTGTCTTCTTCGTTCTCAGATCTGTGAAAGTCTCTCTCTGGAAGGTACAGTGTTTGTGATATGTGTTGAAAAAAACTCCCGCGGGCAGCGAAGGCAAGGTTGCCGGCCGGCTGCCCGCCGGAAAGAAATGAGTATAGGCCTAAATCTTATAGCTCTGATACCATGTAAAAATAATCAATGTATAAAGAGAAAAATACAGAGAGAATAAATGTATTGATTGATATAATATTGATTAATATTCTGTTGATTACAAATGGTTCCTTATATAGATGTAGGTGTAGTGGATGGTGGTAGTGGTGTAGTAGGTGTAGTGGATGGTGGTAGTGGTGTAGTGGGTTAGGTTTAGTGGAGTAGGTGAGGTGGTAGTGGTGGTAGGTGATGGTAAATTCTAACACAATGGCTCTTAGGTCAATGGTGTTAGCCTATAGAGAGTAAGCAGAGAAAGGAGAAGATGTATGGGTTGTGATTTTTATTATTGCAGGTAAAAAAAAGTAAATAGAAAATTGGGTAATCAAGTAAATTTGCAGGTTATGTTAACACCATTAAGTGAACAGCTAATGGAAGAAAATTAATGGTAGTCGAGAAGAATTAAGTCCAAACCTCAAGGGAGATCACCAACATTTCCTTACCAAAAACTTCAAATCTTTTGCATCAATTCAAACTTTTGGATGAGTAGGTTTCTGAACACCTCACAGACCCATCAGAGAACACCCGCACCCAAAAGCGGAGAAAATAAAGTAATAATTCTAATGTTTTATAGCAATCTGCATGACTACCATTATATTTATCATGTTAACTTTTAAAAGAATAATTATTTAACAGGATTTGCTTCACAAGAGTCATATTTTCCCTCTCAGCAAAAATACCAGTTACATGTGACGAAACTGGGGAAAAAAATCATGATGGCCCTCACTTAGGGCTGCAAATGAACCGAACTGTTCACGAACAGGCTCAACTCGGCTTGTTTAGTAAACAAGCCAAGCTCGAGCTCGAATAAGCTCGGCTTGTCAAGCTCAACTAGTTTATCTTTATTTAAATTATGTTAGAATTTACCATAATATATCATCACCTACCACCTCCACTCAACTCACCTACCACACACACTCACCTACTCCCCAATCCTCTCCTATATAATTAGTACCTCACCATCTGTAATTCATACAACAATCTTGTAATCAATAATCAATAATACATATATTTCAACTTGGTATCAGAGCAATAGGTTAGCTCTTGGTGAGCTTCACCTTCCGGCGGGCGGCAACCTTGCCTTCACCGCCCGCCGGACCCTAACCTGTTACATAATCAAATCTCAAACAGACCTGCTTCTCCATCCTCGTCACAGGCGCCGCCGGCTTCGTCGGCACCCACTCCTTCCTCGCGTTGCCAGAACAGCCATCTCGATCACTCTCTTCCTCTACCTTCTGTTCTCAAAAGTTCCTTCAAGGTCGTCCATGGCCCCCCTAGCTCCGCCGCCGGCAATCCAGATGAGATCGCGAAGCGCTTTCCCGACCTCAACGATGGAGACATTTTACATTTCGCATGGATCGCCGACGCTGTCGATCGACGAATCGTTGGCGGCGAGGCACTTTTTGAAATCATTCAGAGACACCGTGTACGGCCTCAAACCTAGCTCCATCCTCATCGTCTCCGGCCACTGGGAGACCTCCGTCCCCACCGTCAACGCCGTCTCTGGACCCTCCGACACCATCTACGATTTCTATGGCTTCCCCAAAGAGATGTACCAGCTCAAGTATCCGGCACCGGGAGCTCCAGAACGAGCCATGAGGGTGAAGGAGCTGCTGATGGCATCAGGGTTCGATCATGTGGATGTGGATAAAAAGCGTGGCCTAGACCATGGTGCTTGGGTCCCACTGATGCTCATGTACCCAGAGGCTGATATTCCGGTGTGCCAACTCTCCTTGCAGACCGACAAGGATGCAACTTATCATTATGACTTGGGAAGGGCATTGGCTCCTCTCAAGGAGGACGGTGTTCTGATTGTTGGTTCTGGCGCTGCCACTCACAACTTGAGGACTCTCCGCCAGTCCAAAGACGGCTCTGTTGCTTCCTGGGCTTTGGAGTTCGATACATGGCTCAAAGATTCCCTTCTTAGTGGAAGGTTTGAAGATGTCAATCACTATCAAGAGAAGGCACCAAATGCAAAAGTTGCACACCCATGGCCTGACCACTTCTATCCATTGCACGGTTTCTTCACATCCAGTTGGTCAGTCTGGTAATGGGCTTACTGCCAATGGTGAAATGATGGCAGCCAAACCAAATGGGGTTTCAACCACAATCCCACTACCCAATGTTTTTTACTCTCTCTCTGACCCATCCACCGCCCCACTCCATCCTTTGCTTTCCATTACGATTTCTTTATTTTTTCTCTCTCTCGCCCTTTTCTCACCATCCGCCCACTTTAATCATATCCATCATATTTTATTAAATCAACATCCACCCAATTTATTTTTTATTTTTACCAATATATATATCTCACATCAAAAAAAAAAAAAAAAAAAAAAAAAAAAAAAATAATGAACCAAAACAATTTCTAAATTTGCACAACACTCATATTTTATTCATATCAGGGGCTCACCCCGGTCACCATTTTACATAAAAAAAAAAAAAAAAAAAAAAAAAACAACCACAACAAACAAAACAATTTGTTTTCTTTTCTGCAGCCGGCCACCAACCGACTTCACTTCTTCGCCTCTTCCGCCGGCCTTTTCTTTTTGCCTCCGTCCTGGGCGGCCCTTGACGGTACTGCCTCCGTGCTTCCTCGACCACCAAGCCAGTTGCCTCCTCCCTGCTCCTCCACTCCCGCATCTGGTGGCCCTCCAAATCGGAACATCACGGTGGTCTTCCGCTTCAGCTCCTTGTTTTCTGCCCTTAGCACGCTTATCTCTGCTCGCGCATCCTTATACATGCGTTGGAGCAGAGCCAGCTGGGAGTTTAAATGCTGCACCTCATTTGTTCTACTCTGCAGCCGGTTCGACAAATTTGTGACCGCCGTCATGGTTTCCACGCATGACTTCAGAGTATACTGATTAGCTTCAATATCAGTTTGCATCGCCATTTTTTGCTCCACCGACCGCATCGGAAAGTTCAATGGAGCAAAACCAGAGGTGTTTGGTTGCGGTTCACTGGCCTCCGCACCAGTTCTCTCTCTTGTTGACTCGTTCAGTTCGGGAAAGAGAGTAAGCAGACCACGGGAAGAAGAGGAAGAAGAGGCCATTGTCTGGGCAACTGAGTGTTACAGACTCTCTCTCTCAGCACAACGAAGAGTTTTTCAGACTCTCTCTCTCAGCACAACGAAGTTTTTTTTTTTTTCAGAGGTTTTTCGCAGCTTTTCTCTGCCTCTGCCTCTGCCTCAGCCTCCGTCTTATAGCCGAGGCAGCCACGCGCATCGCGCGCCTCTTGCCACCAGCCGACAAACGGGCACGCAAGCCAAGGCGCCCACGTGCCTCGCCATCATGTCCGGCACACCTTTTGATGAATTGGGCACGCCTTTTGATGGCACGCCTTTTGACAAAATTGGGCACACCTTTTGAGGATGCGATTTTTTTTATGGGTCCGACAAGACTCTGTAAACTGTCCCGACATTGATTCCGGTTAGTTTCTACAAGGGTCCGACAAGACTCTGTAAACTGTCCCGACATTGATTCCGGTTAGCTCCTTTATGGGTCCGACAAGACTCTGTAAACTGTCCCGACATAGATTCCGGTTAGTTTCTACAAGGGTCCGACAAGACTCTGTAAACTGTCCCGACATAGATTCCGGTTAGTTTCTACAAGGGTCCAGCAAGACTCCGTAAACTGTCACAACAACTGTCACAACATTGTCTGCTACAACGGTCCGACATGACCCCATAAACTGTCTTCTACAACGGTCCGACATGACCCCATAAACTGTCTTCTACATCGGTCTGACACCACCATACAGTGTCCTCTACCACGTTATGACACCCCCATACAGTGTCCTCTACAACGTTATGACACCCCCATACAGTGTCCTCTACAACGTTATGACACCACCATACAGTGTCCTCTACAACGTTATGACACCACCATACAGTGTCTTCACCAACGGTCTGACACGACCATACAGTGTCTCCTATCTTTTTTTTTTTATTATTATTTTTATGTATTTTCTTGTTTTGTAAACTCTCTCCAAACTCAAGTTGGTTAGTTCCTATCCTCCTTGAGTTTGCGGGGGGCTGTTAGAATTTACCATAATATATCATCACCTACCACCTCCACTCAACTCACCTACCACACACACTCACCTACTCCCCAATCCTCTCCTATATAATTAGTACCTCACCATCTGTAATTCATACAACAATCTTGTAATCAATAATCAATAATACATATATTTCAACTAATTATATATTAAATAATATATAAATATATACAAATAATAGTATAAATACATTATATTAAAAAAAAATCTTATCGGGCCAAGCCGAGCCTAGCTCGAGCTCAATAAGCAAACGAGCCGAGCTCGAGTTCAGCAAAGCTCGGCTTCGCTCAGCTCGACTCGTTTGCAATCCTAAATTGTTGCCAAATACCTCTGTAGAAGTATAGAAAACAAACTTCCAAAAATGGAAGAAGACATCATCATTCAGTTGCAAAGCCCCAAAAAATTGCCTAGAATGTGAAATTGTACTAACTGGCCATTACCATGAGAAGTATCAGCTGGACAAGGAAGTTTATCACTTTCAACCAAATACTCTTTGTTTCCTTCTTCTGCTATGAGAAACTCAATTGCCGCATCAACATCACCATCCACTTGTTGTAAAACCTGGATTGGGTCAAACATAAAACAAAAAGTTCCTCACAATATTCATTCATGCTACATCAAAGCAAAACCAACAAAAAGAGGTCAGTATATTTTAAACTCGTGTAATTATTAACTGTGAGCATATGAAAAGAGAGACAAACATATTCAAATTTTGGCAATCTTCACCTGTTCAACTTTTTTGGCATCTTCACATCCACCTCCGGACATGACCAATTTGATGGCTTCCGCATGGATAAAATTCTTCCCAGCTCCCCCTTTAGATTTGGTAACAGCAACTTTTGCTTGACGAGATGTTGCTGAAAGATCAGCATCAGCCTTTCACATGACTAGAAATTATTAGGCTTTTTCTACAAATTAGGCATTCAATCTTGCTCGTAGGATAACACAGTTGTTATAAAAGGTCTAGTATCAACAACAGAAAATGGAAAATAAGATTAACCACAGAAGAAACCTTGATTATAATTGGCCTAGCTGGTCCTGTGCAAGTGTCTTCCTTCAACCGCACACTGTTATAATGCTCCCCATCATGATAAGATCTGCATAAAGAATAAGCAAGTTAACCTGCAGAACCAAAAAGGCTCCAAGGGTGGCATCAGATAGTAATATAAAGGAATATAACATCATCAACACAGCTACTCAAGAAACAGAAGTCACTATAATTTTATTAGCCATTGATGTAACTTGAAATGTAACAAAAATTGCTGACCAAAGAGCATGTTACACGACTGAAGAATCCTAATTAATCTGAGATTGAAGATTTCATGTAGCTATAGCAAGGAGTCACTGCCTTAAAGGTATCAATGATATTTGTTTTCTAATAAGCACTACCACATAGTCAGTACACTGTTTTAGCCGAACATTTGTTAATTATTAGCATATATAAGGTTACAAGACTTGCATACTCACTGTATAAACTTTATATTAGAGAAATTTAACTTCATATATTCTCACCTAAAGAAGGATAAAAAAAATAAAAAAAACTAAAAAAAGGGACAGTTGCAACCAATACACTAACAAACCTTTTGTTATTGTGTTCTTTTTTTTTTTTGGATAAATCTTTCATTATTGTGTTGTTCATTTTGACAATAGTCACAATTATTGTGTTTGACTATGCATCACTTTTAATACAAGAAGCTTGGGGCTCCAAATAGGTGGATAATATATGAGGAGCACCCGGAGTCGGCTAATCATTTATTTCATCATTGCCAAGAGACGTCGGAGTTATGAGACTTAACTTTCTCCAATGCAGTAGTAGATGTGTCATGAATAACTTATTATTTACTTTTGGGATGGTGAATTAGGGACAGATACAAGAGCAATAGAAAGGCTTTGAGAGGGTGCCACATGCTCTTTTTCAACCATTCCGAAGGAAAGGAGTAAAAGAATTTCCAAAAGTAGAACCTTTGAAATTGAATCATACAAATGTACTATACTTAACAAAAGATTCCTCTAGGGAGCTTCAATCAGCATAGGAAATGGGTTTTCTTTTGTTAGCTTAAATTCATCTAAACAGAATTTGGCACTTAGCTTGCACACACCGCATCTTAAGGTGGGCTTTTTCCATTGAAAATTTACACCATCTTAACCCCAAAAATAAATAAATAAATAAATAAGGAAAATGCTAAAGGCGCCAAAATTTCTACCAAATGTTTTACCAACACTCGTGTGGGACCCACACCCATGTGAGACATTTGATAGAAATTTTTGTGTCCCTAGCATTACCAAACCAAACCAAATCTTAAGTTCCATCAAATGGAGTCGCCTACATGAATCCATCTTCTCTACTTTACTCTATCAAAGGCCATTTGGTTAGTCAAATTAAGGATATTCATATCTTTATTTACTACACTAGCCTACATCAATCTAGATCTGTCCCTTCCTCTTTATTTACTACCTTTTACACAGTTCAATATACTTTTTACACATTTTCCCACACTATCAACAGCCCCAAGGGCTGTTTTTAACATTTTCCTTATTAATAGTAGCCATAAAAATCATGGAAGGTGAATGCACAATGCAATTACTTGGAATAGTTTGATTACTTACAAATGGACCATTCGAGCTTCACGGTTATCGAAATTCTGTATGTACCAACGAGGTGATGAAATCTGTAATCAAAATAAACGCAAATGACTAATCAATCTAGAATACCCTAAATATTAGTGTAATGACTATGCCAAGTTCCCAGAGACATAATACCCAAAAGCTTAAGCTGTTAGAAAAGAGGCCCAACAAGGCATATCAAGCTCTCAAACACTCTCTCTCACATGCAGTCCTGTCTTACATGTGGAGATGCAATCATCCAAACATAGAAAGAAACTGCATGCACAGGCCCAACAATGCATATCAAACCCTCCAACAGATTCCCTTATGTCTTATGTGGACTTTATGAGGAGAAAGAAATCAAACATCTTTGAAGGATGGAAATTCCAATATACAGGTTAAGGAGTCCATTTATTAGCTTTTCATTTGGATGGGAGTCAATGGCAGTTAATCCTTCTCTCGATCAATTCCTTGATTTTGTAGGATTTTTTTTTTTTTTTTAATCGCAGACATCTATAGGGTCTGATTGTCTTTTTTGGTTTCTCTTTTGCTTAAGGATGGCATTCCCTTAGTGCCCGCTTTCTAATGAAATTTTGTTATTAATTATTAATTATCAAAAAAAAGGAACACGGATCTTACTCGGTGTATGCATATATTACTATGAGTAACAAGAGATGCAGCTTGCAATTCCATATGTCCAGCCCACGTGCCATCCTTTTCCATGGACTGGCAATATTCATCAAATGGTACTTCATCTTCAATGAAGGGTTCAAACATCTCACGATTTTTCTGTTAAGCATAGCTCCAATATCAGACTTAATTACTATTAGTAAACTAAAAGTACATTAATGCAAAGGAAATATTCAAGTGCAACTAATAATCAGAAAGTGAAAAACATTTGCAAGAAAAATTGTCCCAGAAAAACAATCAAATACAAATTGTCCTTGACATGGAGCAACAAATTAGCCAGGTGGCAATGTTCTGCAGGTCAACATGATAACAAAATAAAAATAAATCAAATAAAATTGCAGTTGTAGAGAGGGGAAAAAACTAGTAAATCCGATAAAAGCAAAATCTAATCCCAAGTCATGACCACATATATCATTCAGACAAAGAGAAGGAAAGCTGAAGACTGCAAGGCACAAAGCATCTTTTCAACACATCCTAGCCCCAAAAAAGGAGGGCGAGTACTGAAGACACTTACGGCATGATCTCAACTAGGTTTTGGGCCCAAGTACTTCAGTCAATACATGTGCCTTTTCTTCGCAGTAAGCTCTATCAAGAACCTTATATTCCATCAACAATCATTTTTCTGAAATTGCTAAGTTATCAGAACCACAAAATAGAAAAATAAAATAAAATATATATATAATTTAAAAAGATCTCATATAAATATAGAGATATAGAAGGTATAAACAAAGGCCTAACGGATATTATTGGTTCTTTTCAAGTGAACATGGGAGTTGTAATTATCAATAACAAAGATCATTCATATTGTTAGAATTCAATGTATAAAGAGAATTGTATTATTGATTTATTTATGTTGTATTTTACAAATGGTGAGGGGCTCCTTATATAGGAGATGTAGTGGAGTAGGTGGTAGTAGTAGGTGGAGTAGGTGAAGTGGGTGGAGTAGGTGTAGTGGTAGGTTTTGGTACATTTTAACAGCCCCCCGCAAACTCAAGGGGGATAGGAACTAACCAACTTGAGTTTGGAGAGACTAACAAAACAAGAAAATAGACGAATACATAAAATAAAAGAGGATAGAAGACACTGTATGGTCGTGTCAGACCGTTGTAGAAGACTGTATGGTTATGGCAGACCGATGTAGACGACAGTTTATGGGGTCATGTCGGACCGTTGTAGCCAAGGTTCTGAAAAGCGGTTGCGGTCGCCGTAACGGTGGCGGTGACGCGGTTGCGGTTGCGGGGTGTAAAGGCCGTAGTGTAACGGTTGCGGTAACCGGAACCGTGAATTTTTTTATTCTTCGCACAATTTGAAAAAAATTTACCGATACGCATATTTTTTTTCCATGATCATATTTATTGGGTTAAAAATAAATATTGATCAATTTTTGTAAATTTTTAAGTTTGATCCAATATATTTCATATTTTTAAATCATTATAAACTGAGTTTTTTACATTTTATTTTAATAATTAATAACTTTATATTATACAAAAAATCAATTACTAACTATTATATATAAGATAAACAATGACAAAAGTAAGAGAATAAATAAGGGCCTAAATATATATATATATATATATATATACATATTTTAACCAAACTAAATAGATAATGACCACACTTATTATTATTATTATTATTATTATTATTATTATTATTATTATTTTCAAACAATATATAGATAGACACACACAAACAAAATGGTTTAGTGATAGCAGCTGAATAGAATAGCATAAGTCTTACAGTTTCAACAAATCAATAACATGTTCTTCATCTTCCCTCTTCTCTCTCTCTATCTCTTGCTCCTCTATTTTCTCTCTTTATCTTCCCTCTTCTCTCTATCCCTCTTTCCCTATTTTCAGCTTTTTTGTGTGTTTTTTCGAAAGAAACAGTTTGAAACCGTTACGTAACGGTGCGTAACAGGCCGTTACGACACCGTTACGACCGCTATGGCAGCCGCTACGGCCGACACACCTGTGAATCTCAATCACACTGCAAAAGCGGCCGTAACGGGTGGCGGTAAACGCCAAAACCGTTACGTAACGGTTGCGGCCGCTTTTTAAAACCTTGGTTGTAGCAGACAATGTTGTGACAGTTGTTGTGACAGTTTACGGAGTCTTGCTGGACCCTTGTAGAAACTAACCGGAATCAATGTCGGGACAGTTTACAGAGTCTTGTCGAACCCATGAAGGAGCTAACCGGAATCAATGTCGGGACAGTTTACAGAGTCTTGTCGGACCCATGAAGGAGCTAACCGGAATCAATGTCGGGACAGTTTACAGAGTCTTGTCGGACCCTTAAAAAGTCGCACCCTTAAAAGGTGTGCCCAATCTTTCAAAAGGCGTGCCATCAAAAGGCGTGCCCAATCCATAAAAAGGCGTGCCATCAAAAGGCGAGCCCAAGTCATAAAAAGATGTGCCGGACATGATGGCGAGGCGCGTCACCACATTGGCTTGCGCGCCCGTTTTGTCGTCTGGCGTCAAGTGGCGCGCGATGCGCGTGTCTGCCTCTTCATCATGGTCTTTATAAACCGAAGCGGAGGCTGAGGCTGAGGCTGAGGCAGAAAACCTGCTAAAAAACTCTGAAAAAATTCTTCGTTGTCTGAGAGAGAAACTCTGTAATACTCTGTAACAACTGTTGCCCAGAAAATGGCCTCTTCTTCCCGTGGTCTGCTCACTCTCTTTCCAGACCTCAACGAGTCAACAAGAGAGACAACTGGTGTAGCGGCCCGTGAACCTCAACCAAACACCTCTGGTTTTGCTCCGTTGAACTTTCCGATGCGGTCGGTGGAGCAAAAAATGGCAGTACAAACAGATATTGAAGCCAATCAGTATACATTGAAGTCATGTGTTGAAACCATGACTGTGGTCACAAACTGTTAAAATTTACCATCACCTACCACCAATTTACCATCACCTACCACCACCTACTCCTCACCTACTCCCCTTCACCTACTACCTTCTTCTCTTCTATATATATGAATCAATGTAAATATAAAATCAATTAATAATACAATTCTCTATTTCTCTTTATACATTAAATTTCTACATGGTATCAGAGCAGGTTTAGAACCTAGTATTTTTGCTTCACCGGCGGGCGGCAACTTCGCCTTGGCCGCCCGCCGGACCTCAACCTAGTCCACTAGAATTTTCTACACATACCTTCACTCTTCTTCACTTGAACCTTCACTCCCACTGTCATCACTTTTTGGAATAGACTCCATTAGCAGATCCTCCTGAGGTTTTACCAGGTTCATTATTTTTTTCCTGTAATCATATTCAAACTGCCCCAACTTCCCTTAATCACGTGCATCGCCGCGTGTCAGGCGCCCCTTTTGATGGCTCGACGCTTTCTGTCGGGCACGTCTTTTGATGAAGTGGGCGCGCCTTTTGATGGCGCGCCTTTTGATGGCACGCCTTTTTTATGGATTGGGCACGCCTTTTGATGGCACGCCTTTTGAAAGATTGGGCACACCTTTTGAGGGTGCGACTTTACAAGGGTCCGACAAGACTCTGTAAACTGTCCCGACATTGATTCCGGTTAGCTCCTTCATGGGTCCGACAAGACTCTGTAAACTGTCCCGACATTGATTCCGGTTAGCTTTTACATGGGTCCGACAAGACTCAGTAAACTGTCCCGACATTGATTCCGGTTAGTTTCTACAAGGGTCCAGCAAGACTCCGTAAACTGTCACAACAACTGTCACAACATTGTCTGCTACAACGGTCCGACATGACCCCATAAACTGTCTTCTACACCGTTATGACACCACCATACAGTGTCCTCTACAACGTTATGACACCCCCATACAGTGTCCTCTACAAAGTTATGACACCCCCATACAGTGTCCTCTACAACGTTATGACACCACCATACAGTGTCTTCACCAATAGTCTGACACGACCATACAGTGTCTCCTATCCTCTTTTATTTTTTATGTATTTTCTTGTTTTGTTACTCTCTCCAAACTCAAGTTGGTTAGTTTCTATCCTCCTTGAGTTTGCGGGGGGCTGTTAAAATTTACCATCACCTACCACCAATTTACCATCACCTACCACCACCTACTCCTCACCTACTCCCCTTCACCTACTACCTTCTTCTCTTCTATATATATGAATCAATGTAAATATAAAATCAATCAATAATACAATTCTCTATTTCTCTTTATACATTAAATTTCTACACAAACTTGTCGCACCGGCTGCAGAGTAGGACAAATGAGGTGCAGCAGTTAAACGCCCAACTGGCTCTGCTCCAACTCATGTATAAGGATGCGCGAGCAGAGATAAGTGTGCTAAAGGCGGAAAACAAGGAGCTGAAGCGGAAGGCCACCGTGATGTTTCGATTTGGAGGTCCACCATATGCTGCAGTGGAGGAGCAAGGAGTAGTGATCGTGCCCAGTGGAGTGGGAAACACGGAGGCAACACCGTCAAGGACCACCCAGGACGGAGGCAAGAAGAAAAGACCGGCGGAATAAGCGAAGAAGTGAAGTCGGTGGGTGGCCGTCTGCAGAAAAGAAAACAAATCTGGTGGTGTTGTGTTTTTGGGTTGTTGTTGTTGTGGTTGTTTTTTTTTTTTTTTTTGTGTAAAATTGTGATCGGGGTTGATCCCTGATATGAATAAAATATGGTTCGGTGTGCAAAGCTAGATGTTTTTTTTTTTTTTTTTTTTTGGAATAATAATAATAATAATAATAATAATAATAATAATAATAATAATAATATATGTATAGATAGAAAAGAAAAGAAAAGAGAAAAAAGAAAAGAAATTGAATTCAATGTATATATATGTATATGTTGACATATTAAAATATAGATAGAATATATGATGATGAGGTTTGGGGTGGAAAAAATGATAAATTATTTGAAGAGATAGTGGGTGGTTCATAGGAGTAGTCCCGTGGGTGATAAAAAAGAGGGAGTGGGTGATATAAAAAAAAGAAAAGAAAAGAAAGTGGATGAAAAGTGGGAACCAACCCATGTGGGATTGAATGCTGCCCAATGATGCACTCTGGCTCAATTGTGCAAGACCGCAAAAGACTATAAGCACCAATTGTCACAAACCTTTCAATCAATATCTCTGCGGGCAGTCCTGTGGGAGAAGACCAAGCTGCGTGGACGACGCACCTCTCCTGCACATTGGAACAGAAGCCAACAGTGATCTTGTTAAGATCGCCTCGAAGGACCGATCCATTCCAAACGGAGGCTCCATCGCAGACGGTGACCTGGCCGGCGAGCACGACGTTGGGGGCAACATAGGCATCGACAGCGATCTTGGGGAGCCACTGACCGAGGGGGAGGATCTTCCTCTGTCCTCTGTAGTCCCATTTCAGGTCTTTGGAGAGACGAAGCTTCTTCCTGGAGGTATCACCGTCTTCTTCGTCGCTGATTCCTCGAGATGAAGCTCTCTCGAGATCGAGATCGAGATCCTCTCCGTTGGGCTCCTCTCTCTCGCTTCTCTTCCCGCTGATACTTGAGATCGTGCTGTTCGGAGACGAAACTCCAGCTTCTTCCTCGCAATCGATCGTCGAAGGAACTCGATTCACGTCGATTCCTTTCAGTAACGATCTCGTCTCGACTCTGCAAGTCTCCGAGTTTCGATCGAAGGAAGGAAAGTTATCGTTCCATGAAGTCATCTTCTGAGGATTGAAAGGTGCGGAGGGAAAGGGAGAAGAAGGCGGCATGAGATTCAACTGTAGTGAGCTTCGATTCTCAGGAAAGCTCAAGCTCAGACTCAAACCCAAGTCTTCTTTCTCAACAGTCATCTTCTTAATCGATTTGTTCTTGAAAATCCCACTTGAAAGAGCACAGCACAGAGTGGTTAGGATAGCAGGGTTCAGGATTTTAGAGAGGGTTAAGGTCAACAGTGGTGGTAGATGAAGACGACCGAGACGGTGGTGTATGGGAGGACAACAGTGAGAGGAGGGGCAGTGAAGGTGGTGGACTTGAAGAAATTTCAAGGTATGTGTAGAAAATTCTAGCGGACTAGGTGGAGGTCCGGCGGACGGCTAAGGTGAGGTTGCCGCCCGCCGGTGAAGCGAAAAATATTAGGTTCTAAACCCGCTCTGATACCATGTTAGAATTCAATGTATAAAGAGAATTGTATTATTGATTTATTTATGTTGTATTTTACAAATGGTGAGGGGCTCCTTATATAGGAGATGTAGTGGAGTAGGTGGTAGTAGGTGGTAGTAGTAGGTGGAGTAGGTGAAGTGGGTGGAGTAGGCGTAGTGGTAGGTTTTGGTACATTTTAACACATATTATAGATAATAACTATAGACATGAACAAGTAGCTGAAGGGAAAAGAACATGGCTCAAGTAAATCTATAATAAACAAAGCCATAACAATAGTAGCCACTAGACACATAACACTTGAATCATGTCATATGAGAACAAAATTTAACACCAGATTTTAAATACCATGAAAAGTACCTGTAATCAAAGTTCCATATAGAAAATCATTTCCTTTGGCCATTAGTTTTTGCCTCCCATATAAATTTTAAGTTGGAGTAGCATTAGATTTCACAATAATGCTGTCTTCAAACACTTTTTTAATGGATTAAAGCTTAGAATTTCTAGTGTTGTTTCAGGTCTGTGAACAAAGAAAGAAAGCAAGGAAGAACAATGGTTGTGGAAGACAGTTCTAAAAAATGAAGTTTGATGAATATAAGTTGTCATACTTCCAAAGGATAACTGGTGAGAATTCCCACACAGCTATACAAGTTATATAGTGTATTCAAGAAGAAAAAGAAAAAAAAAGTGAAGACACAGAAAGAGAATTAATTTTTGTGATTATCAGGATATAGAGAACTCCATCAGCTACAATATACAAGAAAGACAAGAGATTTAAAATAAGAATAATATGGAAAAAATAGAGAAAGAATTACCGATTTTCAGCAATGAATATTTAAATTTCTTGAATTCAATATCAGCTCACTCTAATATATTTTGTATGATGGAGTTATTTCTCAACTCTTGGAAAATTCCAAGACAAGTCAAAACCTTTTAAAAAATGCAGTTGTGATAGCTTAGTCAGAGAAGAGCATCCTCTTCGGAAACCAAAAGCTAAGTCATTGCCGATAGGCCATATCTTCATCAATAGGCAAATGTTTGGGTGCATGATTTAGATATTCAACCACCAAACAAGAAGGTGAGGAGGATACACTAAAGCAGCAGCACCGTCAACAGCAACCACAACAGCTGCAGTAGCAAGCAGAATTAAGCAGAGAAAAAAGAGAACTGTGTGTTAATCAAAGAATCACAATGTTAAGCCCCCCTTTCACATTCCTAAGATACTCAGGAAAATTGAGATTCAGCATTATATTTAGACAACACCCACCAGTTTCCAGGGAAAGATAGACAACTTATTTCCAAAGCCAGTATTTTCTGGCTTTGCTAGGGCGAGTTTCTCAAGGAAACTCATAAAAAATATGACCCTACAGCATCAATTTTCTCAAGAAAACTCCAATGCCTAAAAGGCCAATCAAGTCTCCAAGAAAAGTCTGATGGAGTCTTTCACAGTTCAGCCATGTTAATTATGACTACACATTAATATATATACTTCCAGTATGTATATCTACAAGCCCTCAGACAACGTATCAAATGGACAGTCATTTTACTTCAGAAGTCATCACTAAGTTCATGAAAACAGGCTTCATATTGATATGTCATGTTCAATCATCTTATACTTTGATGAATACAATGTCTGCAGACAGAAGTGCAAGATCAAATTCCTCTTTAAGGACTATGAAACAGTTTTTGAACGTATACCAAAATATATTGAACCACCATACTCCGGTATTTTTCATGCTCTTCCTCACTTGCATCCAACTGATCTGCTAAAGCTCTGCAAAAGAACAAGAATGGCCAACTTGAACTATGAGATACATTATCTGCAAAAGATACATCAATAAGCCCGAGAACGTGTGTGGGCACCTAACCTAGTAGCAGAATAAAATGACAATTCCAGAAGTACATTGATAGTAATCAACTAATCGTAGTATGTATCTTAATCAACATGAAGAAACACAGACCTGAAGAAACAATTACCATCAGCAGTCACTTGAATAATCTTTAAACCAAAAGCATCAAGCTGAGCACGAATATCAGAAATATCACCCTGCTTCCCATGTTTTTTGATCTGGTGATCACAAAAAAATAAATTTATTTATAGGTATATGGCAGTTTAGGCTTTATCAACTTTGTTAGAGATACATAATATGTTCAAAGAAAACAAATATCAATTGTCCTAATCTAATAAACCACCTTAGCTACCTATAGCGACTGCATCAACCTCAATCACCACTCAATATGTCAAGAGTTTCATCTGCTGCCCGTAGATGTGCCTTCAATCCTTTCCAACTAAGTGGTTCCAATTCAAACTAATCAATTCCTCAGCACCTCACAATCTGTCGGTTGAAATCTAACGTTATATTCGCTCATACATTTAATCCTAATAACTCCTCTCCTAATCCTGGTTTTCAACCATTTGAGGGTCCTCGTCCCAGCTATGAAAATTACAAAAATGTTATTTCTGCTCTATAAGGCAGAGAAGGGTGCATTCTAACATATAGCATCCTCTTATGTGATCAATATATGGCATTGCAGTATTGAACTGGCACTCAAGTACACAACTACTACTATTAGACAATCAGCATTCTATGAGAAAGACCCTTCCCTTAAAAGAATATCAATGTTGGGATCACAAAAGCGGTCACATTTAGTTATCTACTGGCCTTCTTTAAGGCATGCCACCAAGCAACCTGTCAGACCAGAAAAGTTTAGTCAATGGTATATGCCTTGGCATGTTTATTGGTGTGTACATATAACTATGATACAAGCAGTAGTGCTAAAAAAACATTTGATAATGACAATAATTATGTAGGAAAGTGATTTAGTCTATCTTTTGTACGTTTTCTTCTTCTTGTATTCGTTTTCTTTTCATTTGAATGTGCAAAGGTTGCAACCCCTAGGCTTGTTCTTTAATACATTTTTTCTTTGTTGCTGATAAAAAAGCTCGTGTACATACATTATATTGATGATTTTTCCTATCAACATGTCTTGCTATTTTCATAAGATAAGGTTATATTTTATTTCTTTTTATTATTTTTCATTTGAAGTAGTTTTATTTTTCTCATTCATGTGCAACACATGGAACCAGAAGCTAATGTGTGCATATATATATATATATATATATGTAACACTTGAACTACACAAGACAGCTTCGCAAAAAACACGTCCCATTGCATCCATTTCACAACTTCATAATTCAAAAGGGTTTTTCCAAAAGGACAACAGTGTTATGTAATTAGTAAAACATTAATGATCGATCATATAGATTTGTAACATGATGGTTTGCTTTGCACCAAAAATAAAATAACAAAAAGAAATAGATCATAATACTATGGTAATTTTCAGAATTTCCTTTGGGACTACAAAGCCTTTGATGAACCGATGTCACGCTATTTTTAGGAAAGGCATAAATGCATTCATATTTGAACTTCACAACCACAAATTTGGTCTTAGAAAGGGAAGGGAATACAATTAATATTTTGTCTACTAGAACAGCTCTATTAACAAATAATCAAAAAGTCAGGAAGATATATTTGTTGTACAATTTTTTATGTAATAACATATACTGGACGTGTCATTAACACTGTATTTGGTTGGGTGATTTGAAGAGGAATTTAGAAAGGACAAAGGTATGTGAAATTAGGTGAAATGTAAGTATATTTTATTCACATTTCATCTACCTTTTCCCTTTCCTTTTCTAAATTCCTCTCCAAATCTCTAAACCAAACACAGCGTAAAGGAAAGGTTGCAGTAACCGACATGGGCCTCTTGGCACCTGATGAACATGGCATACCATACAAATCCATGAAGCAGAGGTGTTTGAGTTTTTGTGCATGTGCCAAAATGAAAACACACATTCTCCAAGAGTGTCATTAGGGCAAAAGGTGAATTGACAGATAATAGGGCTGTTCAAAAATCTATTCAAACCGGTAATCCGGACCGAATCGTACGGTTTGGTTCGATTCTATTAAGAATTGGTTCGGTTTCGGATTAAGAAATATGATAACCGTAAAAACGGTTCGGTTAATGGATTTTATGAAAAAACCGCGGTTCGAACCGAACCGAACCGAACTGAATTTTAAAAGATATATATATATATATATAATATCAAGTTTTATTTTTATTAATTGGTTTTTTATAATTTTAATGATATTAGGATGGGATAGATATGTAATATTAAGTAATGCCTTAATATTATTAGTTTTTATCATGAGTTAAATGTAATTAGTTTGAGTAATTATTTTGCTAACATTAACAATTTATTCTTGTAAATAGAAATTTTTGGAACCGTAAACCAAACCGAAACCGAGCCATTTTTTCGGTTTGGTTCTGGTCCAGTTTTACAAGTGTAACGGTCTAGTCCGGTTCTCAAAATCACAGAACCGTTAGGATCGGTTCGGTTCTTGGATTTTCACAGAAGCGAACCAATCCAGACCGTGTACACCCCTAAGAGATAAGGTCCCCTGGCTACTATTAACTACAGTCTACAGTATTAAGTACATTCCTTTAAGCAAAGTGAATTAATTATTTAAAAGACAATGCCATATTAATAAGAAAATTAAGAGAAAGCAAAACAACCCTCCACATAAAATGGATAGCAAATTAGGAGAAAAGTAGAAGCTAGGGTTCTATCATAACTCCTTGCTTTCATATCATTTTCAAGACAAAGATTAGATCACCTCCCACGCAACGCAACGAATAGACATAATCAACGAACTTAATAGCCAAGTGAATTGTATATAATACAACTT
Organism: Camellia sinensis; assembly: GCF_055761805.1. Lineage (NCBI taxonomy): Eukaryota > Viridiplantae > Streptophyta > Magnoliopsida > Ericales > Theaceae > Camellia > Camellia sinensis. Next base: position 219,389,135 of record NC_138961.1, read on the forward strand.
AGTTAAAGGAAAATTTGTAAAAATACAAGACCAGAACTGTAAGATTCTGATATCAAATTACTTGATAAGAAATGAATTGAGCAACTCTGAAGCACGCACAACTTACACCAGTAAACAAAGCTCCAATGAGTCCGCACATGTATGTATGTATGAATGAATAAGGGGAAGAATATGGATATGAAAAGGAAAGAAGATGGACTCACATGGGGTTGTTTGGTGGACTTGGACTTGGACTTCTGATGCTTTGCTTTAACCATATTCTCTCTGTTCCCTCAAAGATTGTTTGATTTCAATAATTTTATCAGGAAAAACGTTTCGCCGCTGAGGATAGACAACAAGACAAGAGTAATTCGCTTGGCTGTTTCCGACAAGGTTGGCGAGAAGAGAAGGGGCTGGCTACTCGGACCAGTACCTCCGATTCCTGTTTTCGGAATAAATATGAACCCGACGATGCGGCTTCGGAGCTCTTTTACTACTATTGGGGAAAGAAAAATAAAATTAATCATCATGAAGCTTTATTGGTTAGGGTAGTTAATTTTTTTTAGTTTAGTTTTTTTAATTTCTTATGATTTTTATTTTTAAATTTTTGTAAAAGAAAAGATATAATAATTATGATTTAAATATGATATTTTATTTTATTAATATATATAATCTATGTTGTCTTTTTATGTTTTTTTAGTTCCAAAATAAAAACTAATATTCAATTCAATTGATTCAATAATGTATATGTATATATTAAAAATTGTAAATAAGAAAAATAGTATTTTTTTTTTATATTTATTTAATTTTTTACAATTTAATCACAAATATTTTATTTTAAAAATATATATAAATTACGTGTATTTAAAAATAAAATAAATTTTTATTTTTTATATTTATTTAATTTTTTACAATTTAATCACAAATATTTTATTTTTAAAATATATATAAATTATGTGTATTTAAAATAAAATAAATTTTTAATTAATTATTAAAAAAATACAAATTAAAAACTCAACAACCTTTTAAAAAATTCAAATCCAAACAAATTATAGTTCTAGCCACCCTTTCTCTTCCTACTCCCCACTATATTTTTCACTTAAAATTTTTATAAATATAAATTATACGAAAAAATGTGTGAAATTTATGTTCATAATTGGATTGTGCTTAGAGAACTTTGTCACGGTTGTCGTGCTTGCTTACCATATGAAAATATAATTTTTCATGGTTATTATCCTTATTTACTGTACGAAAATTATGATATGCTTTTTAAAATTAAGATTATTTTATGATTTGATTGGATTGTTTGAAGTATATGTCTAAGAGTATTTTCAATGGTGTATCAATTTTTTTTATTAAATTTGAATAAAAACTTGTTTTGATATCAAGTGCTCCAACAGAGGGTTTTGGAGCTTCATCCAACTATCGGTCGACCGGGCAGATCAATTGATCAGGCAGTGTAAATTTTATTTTTTATTTTTTCTGGCCCTAAGGTGGTCAACCAGCCAGTGCAATTTTTTCACAAATTATAGCCTTGAGATAGTCATCTGGGGGGATATCCGACAACGGTAATGAACAATGATTTGATAAAATGCACATTGATCCTCAGTTAGATGAAAGAAAAGTGAAATCCTAGATTTGACACCTATTTGATGAATCCGTTTGAGCACAAAAATGAGTCTTTTTTAACCAAATTCAAAATTGATGATAAATCTAAGTAACCATTGGAGATGGTCTAACTCATCATAATTTGTTAAGTATTGGGTTTCTCTCATATTAGGATCTTAATATGAAAGAACTTAAGGGATTCGTTGAACCCACTATAAGTCCTGTTTCAATAATCCAAACCGTTCACTTTCTAGAACTCGTTGAATAGAATATTTATGAAAAAATTAAAATGATTAGATATCATTAGTTATATGTTTCAAATAAATTTATATTACAAAAAATAGACGGTTATTTTTAAATTATATTTGTTGTCTATTTTTTTAAAATAAATATGATTCAAATATATAAGTATCGATGTCCTGTCATTTTATTTTTTATATAAACATTTTACTCAATAAGTCTAAAAAAATGAACAGTTTAAATCATCAAAATTGATATCACAATGAGCCTATTAAACTCAAACATTCTCTCAAGTTGAGATTCTTACCCGAGAGAAGACAAAACTCATCTATTAATGCCAAATTGATTATAAATAGAGGTTTCTTAGACTTGCATGGACAATTTTTTTCCAATGACATTAATTCAATTTTAAATATTAAAAAAATAAAAAATAAAAAAAACTAACAAACAAACTTGATCAAACTCTAAAGCCATTCCAATTGGGTCGGGCTTCAAAGCCCTTTGCCTAGCCCTATTGGGGGACTTGCGCATGGGTTGGTCCGACAAACCTTTTAACATAATATATATTTTTAATTCTTGATGGGGCTTACATTTTAATTTTAACTAAAGCGCTCAAACCATATCAACTGATAATTAAGTGGTTCATTTTTTTATCTCCATTGGCTCTTTAATAGTGACAATCATGATATTTTTATGTTTTTGGGTTAGGTTGAAACATTTGAGTCTGGAATTGTGGGTGCCCAACTATTGTTGGGTTGGGGTTTCTTTTGATATGGGCCTATGGGCCGAAGAATTGGTCCATTCTATATATGTTGTCGATGACTCTCCAACGAGTTTCTTTCCAAATATCCTTTCCTATAGTAATCCTAAAAAATGGCCGAGATGGTCTGCAAAAAAATATTGAGACTTCTAAATGTTGTTTCTAATTTACCTACAATAATATATGATAGGTTACGTGTTAATTTTAATAAACTTGCATATGTTAAACCACTATTTATATTCTTTTTAAATAAAAAATAAAATAAAATTACAGACTATGAACTTATTGGTTCTTTTAGCACTTTGAATGTCAAAAATGTAATTATCGCGTGCTTGTAAAGATTTGAAAAGTTCTTACAAAATTTTACAAGCCAATTTACTTATTAGCCGTTTGTGATTAGGTTTTTTTAGCCTTAATAAAGAGAACTGTAATGGTTGTGTTTTAGTAAGACACCAATTATAATTGAAATTGAAACAGAATGGAAAAGAGAGATTGGACAGGAAATGTAATTGACTAATTGAATAACACAATTACAAAATGTTACCAACAACTTCGAATGTTGAGTTTTGGAAGTACAAGAGTTACTTTAATCTACTCTTATGAAAAATAAGTGCAGTACATAAATTTAAAAATAAATGAAATGACAGAGACGTAGAATTTGAATTTATTCAGGGGCCGCTTTCATCTATTTATAATCTTCTTTTAACTTTCGAAACAGTTAGCTGTTTTTCCTCTCCATGATCTCCTTCCGCTACTTCTTAGGTCCCCTTATTTGCCTCATGCATGCATGATCACTGGTAACTTACTGTTTTAATTTCTTTCCCTTGCGCTCTTTACATGTTGAATAACTATCTTTCAGTTGTTAAAACTCGCACCGGTTGTTTATGTGAGCTGCTTCAAAGGTGGAATTCTTTAATAATTTGTATGTGTGAATATTTATCATTTGCTTGTAATGTGTCCCCTTCTAATTTAATAGTTCAAATATGACACCAACAAAACAACAACATTTAATATTTTTAAAAAAGTTTCATATCACTTTGTAGATTGATGATCAAGCAATATCAAATTTTCGATCTCACAGGTTCAATATGTAGGGAAATTCATGGGTTTCACTAAATCCGAATCAATTTTCCGAATAGTTATTTATATATTTTTTTTAGTCAACGAAAAGGGAAATAAATGACAATTAAACTGCAACTCACAGATAAGGAGGCTTAAATTTGAGTGTCACAAACTAGTACAAAAAGGGGTTGGATTTGGGGGCTCATGAAATCACAAGTTTCGTTTCAATAATTTTAATTGTTTATTTTGTATACAACTTTTTATGTATATTATTTATAAAAAATAAAAATAAAAAATAGATTAGTCATATAATCGTTACATTTTTTATTTTATCATATTTATCTTTTAAAATATTAATAGCCTATTTTTAAAAACGCGCATGTCATTTATTTTTTCATAAACAAATACGACAAAATAAAAAAAAAATTATAAATATCAGATCAATTTAATTTTTTTTACAAATGATATATGTTGATTCAGACTACAAATGAGCCAAAAATCAAATAATATATATATTATATACTGAATCTTACAAAAATAAATAATTTAAATAACCAAAATAAGATTCATGAAGAACTCACGGTCCCTCAAAGCCCAACCCAGTAAAAACATATCTTATCCGGCAGGCCATCATATCATTGATCAAAAGCTAACAAATATGGGAAGTTCTAGCACGCTTGTATTTCCCAACATGTATGGCCCCACATTATAAGATCACTTTAAATTTGAATAAATTATAAATTGATGTCTTTTAAAATTTGATAAGAAAACATTATAATAATAAATTTTACAGTATAAGTTTGTATATGTATGAGAGGGTTCAAGCACATCGTCGGAAAATTCGAAGATTCTTGAAAAAAAATTCGAATTTTCTAGAAGATGATGAGAGACTTAGATTCTTCAATAGTCTCAACTAAGAACACAAAAGCAAAGAGATGATGAAATAAGAGATTGGGTGAAGAAGAAGGTAAAGCAGTTAGAGAGAGAATAATGGCAAGGCTCTACCATGGATCTCCCACTTTCACTCTCAAGGTTGATAATGGAGAAGGGAAATTAGTTATTTCCCAAGAGTTGTCTCTCCAAAATCCATCCATTGTAAAGCTATGGGTGGATGCTATTTATAGGCACCTCATAATGTAGGATGGAGCGCATGTGCAAGGCACATGGGGAATATTTTCTCTAACCACCTCGCCTGAAGTGGTGACCTCTCCGAGGATGAAGAAAACCCCGAAGAGGAGATTAACCTCTCGGCAAACACCTCTTCTTAGCCACACTTAACCAATGATCCCCAATTATCCCAAAGGGTCAGGGGTAGTCCTAGAGGACACCCTACCGCATAAGGGTCAGGGGTAGTTCAAGAGAACGCCCTGCCGCAAATATTGCCGAGTCTCAGGAACCCCCTAGATCGTGCCACCTCGACCCGGGTATAGGCTAGTTTAACCGAATAGTGAATTTATCTCCACTCACCGTCATCGGGATCGGGTCCTCTGTTCGGACTCCATTACGCCCATGGTTCTGGTACGTAGATCCCGGAAAGCTCCGAGTCCGCAAGTGTTCTGGGACTCATTAATAGAGCGGCTTCTAGATTGCGTCTGAATCAGTTTGAAGCCAAGTGCTTCGGATCTCTAGGTTCATGGATTCGAACACTTTTAAGTCTGAACTCGAGTAAGTCTCTAAGTTCGTGGATTTGAACCTTTCGAGACTTAGAGCGATTCGGTCTGTTTGAAGGTGATAAATCTGGGCCCACCAATCTTGGACTTGCGATAAATTCAAACCCACTAACCTTGGACTATTGGACCTAATTAATTTAGTGGGCTCAAATTAGCTCCTCTTACAGTATATAAATCTTATAAATATAAACTTTAAATAAACAAAATGTATTCATGTCAAAAACTTGTTACTTAATTTTTGTATTTATTTTTTTTCAAATCTCAAAAGAAATTAATATTTTTTAACTTTTTAACTTTTGAAATTATTTGAGTTTGGTTGAAATTCAACCAAACATTTGAGATCTTTTATTTGTAATTTTTTTTTTTTTAATTAAAGATAAAATATTAATATATTAATAAAATTAGATTACAACTTAAAATGCCGCCACTACGCTATTAACTTGAATCTCAAACCTTTCACTTACTACACCGTAAGACACAATCATATACCATTAGGCTACAAGGCCGCGGCTTGTAATTGAAGTTGTTCAACTTCATACAAAAGTAAAATAAAGTGAATAAAAGAAAAAGGAGCAGAGGTTAAACAGATGTGAAGGAATAACAAGAAAAACGTCGACTCGGGTCTTTATGCCATCTAGTCAGAGTGTGGTCCCCAAGCCTTTGGACTTTTGGAGACTCAACATTTTAACCGCAGAGAAAGAGAGGTAGGTAAGTTACCTAGGTAACTACATAAATACACAACACGCTGGCTTGTCTGGTTTAAAAGTCCAGGGATCCTATGATGTTTAATTCAAGGTTTAATATTTTTTGAAAAAATTTACTCATAATTCTTCTGTGAAGAAATGTTGATCTACTTATTTTTAATTTTTTTTATAAAACAATTAGTCATTTTTAATTAAAAAAATTATATTTATTTAATTTCGTACCATTGGTTTAAATGAATATCTTTTTGTGATTTATTTTCTATTTTTTTAATTATTTTTTAGATAGAAATGGAAAGGTGCGGTGTGAAAAATTCTTTTTAGGGAGATTTATAGCTTAAGGGATGGTTGTCGAGTGTAGAGATCTACATTTTTGTCAGTATTATTTTCTATTGTTACATTAAAAAAAGTATATTAACGAGTTTTTGTGTTATATTGATTAGAGTGTTACGTTTAGAAAAAATACACTAAAGAGTTTTTTGAAATGTTACATTGTTATGTTTGAGAAAAATACACAAATGAGTTTTTTAGTATATTACATTAGAGTGTTAAATTTTGTAATGTTACGTTTAGAAAAAAATCCACTAAGATATTTTTGTGTGTTACATTAATTAGAGTGTTACGTTTGAAAAAAATACTAAGGCATTTTTTTTGAATGTTACATTATCATGTTTGAGAAAAATACACTAAATTTTTTTTAGTGTATTACATTAGAGTGTTAGGTTATTACAATGTTACGTTGGGAAAAAATATATTAAAGATTTTTTTTTTTTGAAGTATTACGTTTAGTAATTTCAACATTATGAGAAAATTCACATTTATCCCCCAACACATACACGCACATTTATACTTGGTCATTTATACAATTCATATTAGAATGAGACCTTTGGATCTATAAGAAAAAATGGAGAATCAAGCAGTTCATGAAATTATTATTTGAGATTTATTGGTACTTCATTCCTTCTTCTTTTTTGGCGGTAAAGGACATGTATTGAAAAATTGTTGGAAAAGTTACTGGCAAACAGCAACGATAGTTGGTAGCAATGATATGGACAAATAGGTGACACATGTATAAATAGTTAGGTATTTAAATACATAGGTGACACATATAAATAGTTAGATATTTGAACAGATGAGTGATATTTGAACAGATGTGTCTTTTTGAATAAATAATATTTTTCTTTTTTGGACACAACAAAATTTAAGTTTCAGCCTATTGACCCAAGAGTTTTAGAAGTAGACTTCTATCATGAGTTTATTTCTTTTTCAGATGGAAAGTTAATAATAATAAATAAATAAAGTCAAAAGTACTAATTATTCAATATTTAGATAATTATTATTTTTATTTAAAAAAATATAAGTTAAAATGTCACCCAATAATTTGACATAAATTACTAAATTAAAAAAATAATTGTTAATTAATCTATATTAGTGTAAAATTTTCAACAAAAAAAAAGAAGATAAAATATAAATAAAATATAAATATATTTTACATGCCTCTTTTATTTTTATCTTTAAATTTATATCCAAATACAATTCAAGTTAATCAACTCCACAGTGAATTGTGAATTAAGAGTATCATGTGACATAACCGCACCAATGTAGGTGGTCCCGTGACTCTCTGGTTATTCATTTCCGTTTTATTTTGGAAAAATATTATAAGCCTTAAATAAATTATCAAATTTTTTAGTAAGCCTTTTGTACGAGTGTGAAACTCACACAAATCACATATATGTGAATCTCATGCCTATATAAAAAAATTTGATAAAAAATTTAATAATTTATTTAAAATTCTTACCATAACTCTTTATTTTGACCCATCGTCGATAGTCCACTTTGCAAACAAATTTAATGCATCCAACGATGCGTTCACTAGCTCTATCCAAAAAAAAAGAAAAACAACAAAATTAATAAAACAAAACAAAACAAAACAAAACAAAAGTGATGCGTTCGTTGCCTGCAATTTAATGGGTTAATTCATTAATCAGAACTCTTACTTGTTACTAATAAATTATAATTTTGACTGATGTACAGGTTTAAGTTTATGTTGCCTCCAATTATCCAAGTGAGAGCCCATGAATGGTATAGAGAAAATCAATAAAATAAATAAAAGTTTATGTTGCCCACTTTGTATCCCCAACACAAGCAATTAAATTGAATCTCGTTGATCATTTTAATTTCAGTGGGAGTATCATAGTTTTAAAATTATATGATTATGATTATTAGATAATAATTTGCACATTAACATCTAAAATATGAACAAAATAAATTATCCCAGAGGAAGTCCGTGGTCTAGGGGCTAGATTGGATAGTGGACATAATGCTATATGTATTAATTGATATACTAATTACGTTGTGTTTGGTTGGGGGATTTGAGGAGGGATTTGGAAAGGGAAAATGAAAAGTTAGGTGAAATGTAAATAAAATATACTTACATTTTACCTAGTTTCACACACCTTTTCCTTTTCCCTTTCCCTTTCCAATTCCCTCCCCAAATCCCCCAACCAAACACACCATTAGTGTACCAATTGATGATATGACATAATTTAAGAGGTTTTTAAAATTTGTAATGTAATTAATGAGTGAAGTCAATAACAATGTCATAACTAGTATTAATACACTAGTTAGTATACTAATTGATACATGTAACACCACCGAAAGAATATAGATTAGAATAATAACTCATGGAATTAAGGTGCCCAGTCATTAAATTGTTTTCCCCAATAATTAAAGCTATTAACAGATTCCTTCCTTCATATGATAATGCAGCCTAAGACGCTCAGTTTCATTAAATTGTTTTCATCAATAATTAAAGGTGATTAAAGGCTTTTCATATGATAATGCAACCGTTGTCCCAAAGAATTTCATTCTGTACCAACCGATGCGACACTGCTAACTATAATTGTGCTTTTTTTTCTTTGATTGATTGATTAATTTGGTTTGGAGGCTTATCGTTCATTGTCTCCTTTCCCTCTAGCGCGATAAGAGAGAGAGAGAGAGAGCGCCATTTCAACTTTAATTTCGGTGTGCAAACTTGTCTCAAAAGTAAGTATTGATTAATACATTACGTAAAAGAAAATTAGAATGTCATTTGTCAATTCATTTTCAATTAGATTGTACGGAAAAGAAATAAACATTCTCGTATAATTCTGTTGATCAAGTCCGCGTTCCTCCAAACGTCGTCGCTTTACTCCCTGAAAACACAAATGTGAGCTAGTCGGCGGGTGTGTGCCGGAAACCCCTCCGATGCCTAAGTCAGCAAAATAGACAAGTAGACAAAAACTCTGTGTATTCACGAATCAAAGTTGTGTTACCCCTCCATAGGTGATATTTGTGAGCTTTTATTGGTTCCATGTGGCATAGTCTTAATAAGACTTCTACTCCTCCATGAAGAGTCCTCCTAGGATTCATACTCCTGAAAGATAATGTTTATCCTTCAACACCCTCCTCACTACTTAAACCAAGTAAGATGGTTTTACCATGGCCAGACTTCTATGGGACCGAAATACCATTGCCTTACTAGATATGCAGGTATGACAGATCTAACTTTCAGTCTGGCTCTTCTTTTCCTTGCTTCTACCTCGGCTTCACATACCCGGACCGAGCTATCCATAGAAGTGTCGAACCGAACTAACACAGAAGTATCTTGAAGAAGGCTTATCATACTTCGGTTTAGAAGACACGACCAGGCTAACCGTAATATGCTACGACCGGACTAACTCTGTGGGTGGTGACCCAACGACCGAACTGCCGCGCTCTCCCGGACCGAGGTAACAATGCACTTCTGGGACCAGTCTAGCCGGACCAACCAACCGAGCTAACTTGCTATATTTGTAGTTCTAACAAGTCAAGCCTTGAAAACCTTAACTACGCTCGAGCTGAATCTAGGGGCTAAACCAGCCTTCCAAGTTCAGACCGAACTAAGAGAGCTGCCCCTTGAGACTCAACCGAGCTATCAAATGCCTTGCTCAAACCGAGCTAACAGACCCCTTGTTGAAACCGAGCTAACACCCGTAGTTCACATAACCGAGATAGGACTTCATTTATTTTACCTTGATTTCTTTTTAGCACGGTCCATCGATCTATGCATAACCCCTTTCTTTTTTCACTTTGCAGACTTAGGTTGCCAGGCACTCCTTCGCACGCTCAACCGAGCTACTCAACGTCATTTTTTAACCGAGCTATCACAGTTAAATTATACATAACTTAAGAGTAAATGGGTAAATATAGGTTTTTAGTAGAAACACCTGGTGGCTTGGCCGAATTTCGAAGGGAGTATAACATCCCTGATGACGTCCATCTCACCTTAGCCGAACAAGATATCATACCTTAGGGGAACCCTGGTTTTGTTCCCTTCACCCTCCTTTCCATTGTAGAGACCGGCCTAAAATTCCCTGTACAACCCTTGCTTTGTGAATTCCTTAGGCAAACTAGGATATGCCCAACTCAGCTTTCCACAAACTCATACCGCATAATAAATGGTATAGCCGAGCTAAACTGTCGTACTGGTATTAACCTCAGTTTAGCCGAACTATTTCACCAATATTCTATAGGCTCAAAAGAAGACGGGTGAGTTTATTATTTAAGAATACGCCGCCGACGTGAGAAAATAATAAAGAACACACAGGACAAAGACTTAAACGATGACGATTTTTTCTGGGTATCTGGTAATTTCGAAGACCACCAAGCCCAGATCCCAGGCCGCAGTATAAACTGAAATAAAGGAACACCCGGTATAATTACTTCGGTTCCTTTACATACTCCTGTTTTATTTCGGTTTCCTATTCCTGAACCGAACTAACAGTTGTCTTCTTTATGCAGATTCAGCCCATCTTCAATCACTATACAGTTACCCCAATCTGAACACTCTCCGCGCCGCATTACGATATCCAGAAAGAAGTTGGGCCAAGCTGCTGAATTTTGAGCCGACGTACAGATACAGCAGCCGACGTAAAGCCAGAATAACAGACTTCTTACTGGAAGCCTCTCCCGAACTGGACCCCAACTTGCCACAAATTAATCTGGTTCATACTACCGAAGAAGAAAAAATGTCGAAGAGGAACAGAGTAAGGGCCCTCTTAACCGAAACCCATCGAGCCAAAGTACCGCCACAAGTCCAGACTCAGGTGGCCTTTCCATCTCAACAACCCTCTTCATCACGCCCAAGCAAGCGCGCCCGGACTACCCAAACCGAGCAATGCCTTGCTGATGAAGATGAAACCATCCTTCTACCGAGCCCTCAGTCGGAGCGTTCTAACCGGGCTAGTTCCTCCAAGTGGGCTCCAAAAATGACTTTTCAAAATCGCGCTATCCGTGATACTGACTCAGTGGTGGCTGACAAAGACCATATGCTAGCCTTCAATCTGGTTAAGAGTGTATGTCTGCCTCCTGATATGGAGCATCACAACCAGTTGACCAAGCTCAAGGCTATCCGGTCAGCAACGAAATCAATGATCCTGGTAAGTAGCCCCTCTGGTCTCCCTAATTTTTCTAACTTTTTTGCTCGATCTGGTCAATAGTTTATTTCCATTCTTTTTCAGGCCATGCAAAAGAGTCAAATTGCACAAAAGCGTGTGCTGGAGCTTCGTGAAACAGCAAGGCAAGCCATGGCCGAAGTTGAAGCAAAAACCACCGAGCTAAAAGACTCCCAACGGAGGACAGCCGAGCTAGAGGCCGAGGTAACCCGTCTAACCGAACTAGTTACCTCGGCTAATGCTGACAAACAAAAGGCCCTGACCGTGATGAAGGACAAGTACCTGCGTGAGCTGGCCAAGCTCGAAGGAAAGAAAAATGCAGAGATCGCCGAGCTAAAAAAGAAGGTGGATGATGTGAATGCTGCAGGTTTTAAGGAGGGGGAGGCCCTTTACATGCAACAATGTGAGGCAGCTAAGGATTTGTTCTTCAAATGCGGTTGGAGGGGGGCCGTGGTGCAGCTCGGTCATGGACCTGAAGCCGAGGTATTCAATCCTCCTTCATACTTTATACCGAGCTCACTAGTGGAGTACGCTGCTACCCTTCAGCAACAATTCCTTGAGGGTTCAGATGATGATGAAACCGAGCCTAACGACACCCCGGTCGTCAATGATCTTGCCAATCAGTTAGTTCGGGCGGAGCCCACAGTGGAAGACCTGACTACTGAGCAACCAACTGATACCGCGCTTCCAACAGATACCATACTTCCAATCGAAGCCGAGCTCCCGACTGAAACCGATCTTCGGGTTGATGTTGATGCTGATCTTGACGCCGAAATAGATGATCTTTTTAACTGATTTTGTATTTTCTTTTCTTTTCTGCTTTTGGACAATTGTAACCCGGCTGAAGTAACATTCTTCTAAATTGGTTTTGAATGAACTCTTTTCTCCGTATTTTTTAATTTTAAATGAAGAGCCTTTCAACTTTCAGTTTGGTCTGCTGCCATGCTTGCATTTATTTTGTATTCAGACTAATATTTTCTTGCCGAGATACTTTATATTGGTCTTTAACATTTGCAAACATTTGCAACTACACCTGCCAATCACTCTTTAGCCGATGTCCTTACTTCAGCTGAAGAGTACCAAGAGTTGGTTTAGTCCAGCCAACCACTCTTTAGCCGATGTCCTTACTTCGGCTGAAGAGTACCAAGAGTTGGTTTAGTCCAGCCAACCACTCTTTAGCCGATGTCCTTACTTCGGCTAAAGAGTACTAAGAGTTGGTTTAATCCAGCCAACCACTCTTTAACCGATGTCCTTACTTCGGCTAAAGAGTATCAAGAGTTGGTTTAGTCCAGTCAACCACTCTTTAACCGATGTCCTTACTTCGGCTAAAGAGTACAAGAGTTGGTTTAGTCCAGCCAACCACTCTTTAGCCGATGTCCTTACTTCGACTAAAGAGTATAAGAGTTGGTTTAGTCCAGACAACCACTCTTTAGCCGATGTCCTTACTTCGGCTAAAGAGTACTAAGAGTTGGTTTAGTCCAGCCAACCACTCTTTAGCCGATGTCCTTACTTCGGCTAAAGAGTACTAAGAGTTGGTTTAATCCAGCCAACCACTCTTTAGCCGATGTCCTTACTTCGGCTAAAGAGTACAAGAGTTGGTTTAGTCCAGCCAACCTCTAAATTGGTTATTCCTACCAAGTTAGAATAAAATGTTTGGTTATTCCGACCAAACGTCCTGTAGCCTGGATCCTTATCCTGGGCTTAGGAGGGGTGTTGGTTTTTCCAACCAACCTCTAGATTGCTTTTTCCAGCCAACCTAGAGTAAAGTGTTTGGTTGTTCTGACCAAACGTCCTGCAGCCTGGATCCTTATCCTGGGCTTAGGAGGGGTGTTGGTTTTTCCAGCCAACCTCTAGATTGGTTTTTCCAGCCAACCTAGAGTAAAGTATTTGGTTGTTCTGACCAAATGTCCTGCAGCCTGGATCCTTATCCTAGGCTTAGGAGAGGTGTTGGTTATTCCGGCCAACCTTGCTTTTGATGTCCCTAACTCACTAATACAATCTCTTACAAAAAACAACTATGTTGAAAAGAATCGACTTTGTTTTATCGAGAAAAAGGAAAATTACACATACTCGTAAAAAAAAAAAAAGCTAAAAATAAAATAGTTTGAGATTGACAGTATTCCATGGCCTAGGAATGGCTTTGCCATCCTCATCTTCCAGGTGGTATGCCCCTTTGCCAACTAATCCGACCACTTTGTAAGGTCCTTCCCAATTAGGCCCTAACTTGCCATCTCTTGGTACCAAGGTGTTTCCCATCACTTTGTGCAGCACCCAATCTCCGATCTTGAATTGCCTTGGATGCACTGTTTTGTTGTATTTCATGGATAACTCTTGTTGGTATGAGGCAATGTAAACCAGTGCTCTTTCTCTTCTTTCTTCGGCGAGGTCGAGCTCCAATGCTATGGCTTCTTCATTCAAGTCTGGATCAAAATTTTCGCTTCTAATTGTGGGGAGGCCAACTTCCAATGGGATTACTGCTTCCATGCCGTAGGCTAAGGAGAATGGTGTTACTCTTGTTGATTGTCGAGGTGTGGTGCGGTAAGCCCATAAAACATGAGGAAGTTCCTCCGCCTATTTGCCTTTTTCCTTCTCTAGCCTTTTCTTTAGTCCATCCAAGATGACCTTGTTTGATGCTTCTGCCTGGCCGGTGGCTTGGGGATATGCCGGTGTAGAATTGTAGAACTCTATTTTGTATTCTTTACAAAAGCCTCTAAAGATTCTGCCATCAAACTGGGTGCCGTTGTCTGATATTAGGGCTTTAGGCATGCCGAATCGAGTAATGATATTCTGCCAGACGAACTTCTTCACATCTTTTTTTTTTATTGATACCAATGCTTCTGCTTCTACCCACTTTGTCAAGTAGTCTGTTGCTGCGAGAAAGAACTTCCTGTTTCCGAGCACTGTTGGAAGTGGTCCTACTATGTCCAAGCCCCACATTGCAAAGGGCCATGGGCTGGACAATGGTAGGAGTTCTCTGGCCGGCTAATATATTTGGTATGCGAACTTCTGACATTTCTCGCACTTCTTCACATACTTCTCCGAGTCTGCCTGCATGAATGGCCACCAGTATCTTTGTGAAATGACTCTGTAAGCTAACGATCTTCCTCCTTAGTGGTTTCCGCACACCCCTTCGTATATTTCGAACAAGAATGCTTCTACTTTACTGGGGTGGACACACTTTAAATAAGGTCCTGAGAATGACTTTTTGTACAATGCCATAGATGAGGAGAGCCAAAATCGCTGCGACTTTGCTCGAATTTTGTTGGCTTCTTTCTTATTTTCTGGTAAGACGCCGTCTTTTAAGAATAGTATGATGGGATCTATCCATGAGGGGCCTAATTCGGCGCAACACACTTCTTCTACTTCGGGGTTCTCAATGCTTGGTCTTGGTAGGTAGTCAATTAGTAGTGGAAGAGGGATGGATGTATCTGCCATTAACGCAAAGCCTGCTAGTTCGTCTGCTCTGCTGTTTTCCTCCCTACCAATCTGTTCTATCCTTACTACTTTAA
Source organism: Camellia sinensis (assembly GCF_055761805.1). Lineage (NCBI taxonomy): Eukaryota > Viridiplantae > Streptophyta > Magnoliopsida > Ericales > Theaceae > Camellia > Camellia sinensis. The sequence continues at coordinate 219,404,138 of NC_138961.1, forward strand.
ATTTCTTGATCTCTGTTCTGACCAATTCTTGGTACTTGGCCATCCTGTCATCCTTTGCTTCATAGTGGCCAGAAATTTGGTTTACCACCAACTGTGAGTCGCTGTAGACCATTAATTCGGTGGCCTTCATGTAGAATGCTAATTTGAGTCCTACAAGAAGTGCTTCATACTCCGCTTCGTTGTTTGATGCTGGAAAGCCAATGTTGATTGCTTGCTCCACAACCAAGCCGTCTGGTGAGATAAGGACTATGCCAAGTCTTGCACCATGTCGGTTGGACGCTCCGTCCACGAAGAGCTTCCACATCTCTCCAACGAATAACTTCCAACAAGTGGAGGAGTCAGATGATGTCATGGGGTCAAGAATGTTGCTAGTGTTTTCTTCAAGGTCCATGCTTACTATCTGTCCCTCGCTATCTGACTGTACCAAGTCTTTATTTGTTGGTGAGTCTTGGCTGGGTATAGCATGGTTCTCTTTTTCCTTGCTCTCATTATTCTGGTCTGCCTTGGGGTCCGACTGAGTATCCTGCACCAGGGGTTGCACTATTCCGGCGTCAACTTCCACCCCTAGTTTGGTTGTGTTAGTCAGGTCGATTGGGCAGATATGATGACTTCCCAGGCTAAATTCTACGATAAAGTCTGCCAAAGCTTGGGCCTTTATCGCGGTTCTGGGTTGGAACTTGATGTCTAATTGTCCCAACTCTACTACCCACTTCAAGATTCACCTAGAAAAGTTCGCCCTCTCAAACAAAGCTTTTAATGGGAAAGTTGTGAGGACGACTATGGTGTGGGCGTGAAAGTAGTGCGACAACTTCCTTGAGGCCATCACTAAGGCCAAGGCCAGTTTTCCAGTGGCAAGTACCTCGTTTCGGCGCCCAGCAATGTCTTGCTGACATAATAGATGGGCAGATGTTGGATTCCTTCCGCACGGACCAATACTGCGCTAATTGCATGCTGAGAGACTACCAGGTACAAGAAGAGTTCTTCTCCAGGTATTGGGGTGACAAGCAGTGGTGGAGAAGACATGTATTCTTTTAAGTTTTCCAGAGCGCGGTCACATTCTTCATCCCACTCGAACTTGTCTTTTAATACTTGAAAAAATGGTCATAGTCTGTCTGACGACCAGCTAATGAATCGGTTGAGTGCAGCTACCATGCCGGTGAGATGCTGCACTTCTTTTACTGAGTTAGGTCTCTCCTGATCCTGAATTGCTTTGATCTGGGAGGGGTCTGCCTCAATACCCCGGTTGGTTACTAGGAAGCCCAGGAATTTGCCAGATCCTACACCGAATGCGTACTTGGATGCATTAAGGCGCAACTTGTGCTTCTTCAGAATCTGGAACATCTCACCTAGGTCCCTTAGATGGTCATTCTCATCCTTGCTCTTGACCACCATGTCATCGATGTAAGCCTTCATTGTTCTGCCTAACAACGGCTCAAACATATTGGTGACCATTCTCTGGAATGTTGCCCCCGCGTTCTTTAGGCCAAAGGGCATGACCTTATAGCAATACAGTCCTCTTGGAGTGGTAAAGGACGTGACCTCCTGGTCTGCTTCGTACATGGCAATCTGATGGTAGCCTCTATACGCATCTAGAAAGCTAAGTCGGTTGTGTCCCGCTGTCAGGTTTACCAGTTGATCTATCCGTGGTAGGGGGAAGCTGTCCTTTAGACATGCTTTGTTGACTGTCTTATAATTGACGCAGACACGCCATTTGCCATTCTTTTTTGGCACCACGACCGTGTTAGAAATCCATATGGGGTAGTGTACCTCTCTGATAGCTCCTACCTCTAGTAGATTTCCCACTTCTTCTGCCACTATTTCGGCGTGGTGGAGTGCCGATCTGCGAGTGCACTGAATGATTGGCCTGGCGGATGGGTGGACATTAAGTTAGTGACAGATGAAGTTTGGATCAATGCCTGGAATGTCGTATGGTGTCCAGGCGAACACTTCGATGTTAGAGGTCAGGAATTCCAAGACCTCTAATCTCTCAGTGTTGGACAACGACGAACCGAGCAAAAAGAACTTATCCGGGTTCTTATCATCTATTCCTACCTTTACCAAGTCTTCCACAGGTTTTTGGTCAGCTGCTTTGCCGACATCTACAAACAGTTCATTGCTCTCAGGTTCTTCCACCGAATGAACATATCCCTTGGCAGTGCGGCTGCCATTAACCGTGACAAAGCATTGCATGGACATAATCTGGTCTCCAAAGATCTCTTCAATTACTCTGGCTCCGTTGGGGAACCGCATTACTTGATGATAGGATGACGCTACTGATTTCATGGCATGGAGCCATGTTCTTCCCAAGATTATGTTGTAAGTGGAAGGACCTTCAACACCCAAAATTTCACTTGTTTTGTCACGCTTCCTGCCCTGACTGGCAGGATAATTTTGCCGACTGGCCATTCTGGCATTGAGTTAAATCCGATCAGGGGGGATACAGCCGGTGCCAGGTCTTTGTCCTCCAATTTCAATTGTTTGAAGATTTAATGTATAAAGAGAAATAATTGTATTATTGATTGATATAATGTTGTAGTTGATATCTATTACAATGATTCATGATTCCTATATATATAGAAGAGGGTGAGTGTGTAGTAGGTAAGGAGTAGGTGAAGTGGAGGTGGTAGTGGTGTAGTGGGTTAGGTTTAGTGGAGTAGGTGAGGTGATAGTGGTGTAGTGGGTTAGGTTTAGTGGAGTAGGTGAGGTGGTAGTGGTGTAGTGGGTTAGGTTTAGTGGAGTAGGTTTAAGTGGGTGAAGTAAGTAGAGAGTAGGTGGATTTTAACAGCCCCCCGCAAACTCAAGGGGGATAAGAACTAACCAACTTGAGTTTGGAGAGAATAACAAAACAAGAAAATACATAAAAATAAAAGAGGATAGGAGACACTGTATGGTCGTGTCAGACCATTGGTGAAGACACTGGATGGTGGTGTCATAACGTTGTAGAGGACACTGTATGGGGGTGTCATAACGTTGGAGAGGATACTGTATGGTGGTGTCATAACGTTGTAGAGGACATTGTATGGGGGTGTCATAACGTTGTAGAGGACACTGTATGGTGATGTCATAACGGTGTAGAGAACACTGGATGACGGTGTCAGACCGATGTAGAAGACAGTTTATGGGGTCATGTCGGACCGTTGTAGCAGACAATGTTGTGACAGTTGTTGTGACAGTTTACGGAGTCTTGCTGGACCCTTGTAGAAACTAATCGGAATCAATGTCGGGACAGTTTACAGAGTCTTGTCGGACCCTTGTAGAAACTAACCGGAATCAATGTCGGGACAGTTTACAGAGTCTTGTTGGACCCTTGTAGAAACTAACCGGAATCAATGTCGGGACAGTTTACAGAGTCTTGTCGGACCCTTAAAAAGTTGCACCCTCAAAAGGTGTGCCCAATCTGTCAAAAGGCGTGCCATCAAAAGGCGTGCCCAATCCATAAAAAGGCGTGCCCAATCCATAAAAAGGCGTGCCATCAAAAGTTGCGCCCTCAAAAGGCGCGCCCACTTCATCAAAAGTCGTGTCCGACAGAAAGCGTCGAGCCATCAAAAGGTGAGCCGGAGACGCGGCGAGGCACGTGAGCGACAGTGCGCGTGTCGGCCTCTTCGTCATGTTCTATATAAATCAATGCGGAGGCTGAGGTAGAAAACCTGCTAAAAACTTCTGAAAAACTCTTCCTTGCCTGAGAGAGAAACTCTGTAATACTCTATAACCAACCCGTCTCTGAAACACTCAGCAACATGGCCTCTTCTTCCCGTCCAGCTACCCAAAACATGGCCTCCTCTTCCCGTGGTCTGCTCACGCTCTTTCCAGAACTGAACGAGCCCACAAGAGAAATAACTGGTGTGGTGGCCAGTGAACCTCAACCAAACACCTCTGGTTTTGCTCCGTTGAACTTTCCGATGCGGTCGGTGGAGCAAAAAATGGCGGTGCAAACTGATATTGAGGCCAATCAGTATACTCTGAAGTCATGTGTGGAAACCATGACTGCGGTCACAAACTTGTCGCACCGGCTGCAGAGCAGGACAAATGAGGTGCAACAGTTAAACTCCCAGCTGGCTCTGCTCCAACGCATGTATAAGGATGTGCGAGCAGAGATAAGTGTGCTAAAGGCAGAAAACAAGGAGCTGAAGCGGAAGGCCACCGTGATGTTCCGATTTGGAGGTCCACCATATGCTGCAGTGGATGAGCAGGGAGGAGGAAACTTGCTTGGTGGTCTAGGAAGTACGGAGGCAACACCGTCAAGGGCCGTCCAGGACGGAGGCAACACCGTCAATGGCTACTATGAATTTCATGGAGTATGCTACAGACCCCTAGTGGAGGTCAACCCCCAGTGACGTGGTGCACTGGGGTTGGCCAAAAATCAAAAAAAAAAAAAGTGTTTTTTGGGCCAATAGGAGCCGACCCCATCACCCCAAGCTGGGGGTCTAAGGCATTTTTGGAATTTCATTTGACTAATCAGAGGCACATACTTTTGTCATGAGTTTCATCATTGTGATTAAAGAAAAAAAGTTTAGAATGATACCAAGAGTAAAAGAAAGTTATGATACTCTCTTATCTCATAAGCACCCTTGTGACATGACCACAAAATGTCAAAACACCAACAACTACATGAAGAGCACAATACATTTTTTTTGTATGAGAAGTTGGGATACTTCATATTTAAATAAATTAAAATTAACAAAAAAAAAAAAAAAATTGGCTTCCATACAAAAGAAGTGCAGTTCTATCAAGTGGGGACTGTGATGCCTACTATGAAATTCATTTTATTAATCATAGGCACTTATTTTAATTAGATTTATCTTTAAGAAATAGACAGGTATAATTATAAGGTTTTGTGTAGTTGTGACTAAAAAGTCAGCTTGTATTAGCTATAAAAATTTTCATTTTGCTAAAAAAAACTTATACTCATTGAGCAGATTCATTTTTTGCACCAAAAAAAATCCACTTTAGTCACTTTAAACAACTATTAAAAAATTAAACACTATAAATATGTCAAACTAATTAACTTTTTTACTATTACCTTTTTTGTAAGTTTATTTTTAGTCAATTAACTAGTTTAACATGATCATTCTAGGAGTGCTAAAAAAAAGTTACAATCACCTTACTTGTTTTCACTTTTCAAAAAACACTTTTTAAAAAATTCTACTTTCTTATTTTTTATGTTTTTTTGTTTTTACTGAATTTTTTTAATATTTTAAGCAATTTTTTTACTTTTTAGACGCACCTAACATAAATACACCTAAAAAGTAAAAAAATTATAATTTTTTTTAAAAAAAATTTACTAAACACCAAAAATATAAAAAAAAAAAATACAAGAATTCAGTATATTTTTATGTATTTATTAATTTTTTAAAATATTTTTTCACAATTTTTTTACTTTTTAGATACATCTAAGTAAGGTGTATCTAAAAAAGTAAAAAAAATGTTTAAAATTAAAAAAATATTTATTAAAAACAAAAAAAAAACACAAAAATTAAAAAAAATAATTTTAAAAAAACTTAATTTAAAAAATTCAAACTAAACACACTGAATAATATTGATGTCAGTCTTGTTGTCACTCACTCCACTATTATGACTAATCCTATGTAGCAACTTGCTATAAAAAAAAGTTTCAAGTGGAGTGGTCCAAGGGGAGGGTTGATGAATGCTTCCAAAAACCTAGCTGTGCCTTTTTTTTATCTACTATAAAAATTGGCTGTATTGTATTCAATCTTTTCTGTTCCTTTTTCATCTTGATATTGCTGGAAAGTCTAATGTTGTATTTGGTTGGAGGATTTATGGAGAAATTTAAAAAGGAGAAAGGAAAAGGTGTGTGAAATTAGGTGAAATTTAAGTATATTTTATTTATATTTCACCTAATTTTTTTATTTTCCTTTCCAAATCATTTCTCAAATCCCTCAACCAAACACAGCGTAAGTTTGAGTACCAAAATTACGTAAGCCAAAGAATGGGTTAGATAGGCACAGAGATAAGGCAAGAAATACATTGGCCACAAAAATTAAGATACAAAAATAAAAGGATATACCAATTGCCATTGCTATCAATAGCCGTTCCAATGTTTGCTTCAAGTCCAAACCATATGCCATTTTCACATTTGTTGCAATTATTATTTTTTTTTAAAAATGCTTGAGGTTTGTTCGTTTGTATTAACGAGCCAAATTTAAGCTACCGTGTCGAGGTTGAGTGAATTGAATTTCAACTTGAATAGGCTTATGAATAGAAAAACATATAAATTAATATTTATTTTTAATTATATACCAACTATTTTTTGTTAATTTATTTATTTCTTTGTTTATTTTTTTTATTTGTGAAAACTTACATATTTGACTAATAAAGATTATTATTTATATTTTGCTCATAATTCTTTTTTTTCCTGTTAATATAGATATTAAATTAAATTTGATTATTTTCAAATTTAAGCTAAAGCTCAAGGTCACCTAATCAAGTATTTCAAATAATGAATAAGTTAAGTTTGTGTTCGATTCTTTAAACATTCTAACTTAATTAATTTTCACCAACTCAGACTCGAACATCTTAAAACTCAAAAAAATTACAAAACAAAAAGTCTTCCCCAATTTCAAGTTAAATCTTAAAATTTTAATTATCAATCATTTTTGTGAAGTATTATTATTCAAGGTCTACAAATAGAAAATTTATTTCATACCCTCTGTGATATTGGCACAAATAAATTCAAATCATTCACTTGTGTGGAATATAAAAATCTCATACAAATGAATAATTTAAATTGAATTGTGACAATGCCACATTAATACCTTTTGGAACAATGAATAATCGCTCCTACAAATAAAACACAACTATCACATGGATTGGGACAACCCTGACAATGGCCCAGACACCTTAATAACTTCTCTGGCACTTGCTAATACATGGCCCATGGGTGGGCAACATGCATCCGATGTGTCAAGATCGAATGGTGTAAATAATTTCAATGATCCGAACAAATAAATATGAATCTATTTTTCTTAATATATTTAAATTTAGATGAACGACAAAAAAAAAAAAAAAAGTGTGTGTGCCCGACCCGACCCGATCCAATCGGTAACCATCGCTAGCTAACACACTATCACATTTCCCTCAACTCTCTCTCACCTCTGTGGTCACTTCTGTAAAACCGCAGACCAACTTTCATGTCCTCTCTCTCTCTCTCTCTCTATGTAGATTCCCTTTTTTACATTTGCTGTTTACCAAACACACATCTCTCTCTCTCTCTCTTTCATATATATTATCTTGCATTTTTCTCTCCACAAATTGTTGTGCTGCGTGTTCTTCTGGAAGTGCTTGTCGGTAGGAGCAACATCTCATGCATATATTATTATTTCGACAATGTCATTAATGCTTTCTTCAATGTTTCTCTCAGATTTTCAATTTTGTGTTCAGAGTGGGATTTTCCTCTGCATTTGAAGCCTTCTTCAGTTTGCCTCTGTTTTGGAGATCCATGACAGAGTAAGATATTGGGGCCAAACAGCCAAAGGTGAGAATAGAGTCACTACTTCTTCTTTGGATAAGTTTGTAGTTTTGTTTTCTGTTGAATTTACATGCAATTTTGCTTCTCTGGTTGAATTTTGATGTCAGTTTGTCAACACATTGCTCTACTGGTCATAAAATTCAACTATATTCCTCCTTTTTCTTTTTCTCTTTTTGTTTCTGTTTTAATCTCTTGTTCATCCTTATGAGATTTTATTTTATTTTTTTGGTTGAATTAAAAGTCTGCATAGTTGCAAATGTAGAAGCAATAATTAATTTTTGACAGTTATATACGTCTTATTATCACAGATTTATCTTGACATTTTCATCTCAATTACACTCACTTTAAACTATGGTCCTTGATGGATTGAGGTGAAGGTATTGTTGATAAAGAAACAGTTTTTTTTTTTTTTTTTTTTTCATACAAAAAACTCTGTTAAAATGACCCGTGGATATATTTTCTAGTACAGCATATGATATGATCAACAGTTTCTTCCATTTTAGATCCCAACCTGATGTTCAGCTTGTGCAATTTTGTAGATTTTTCATTTAAAGTTTCTCCAATTTTTTAGACAAATATACTTGATGACATGATGGATCACAAGTCATGGCTGTGGAAGAAAAAATCCACCGAGAAGACCATTGTTGCGGCTGATACAGTAAACCTTTCACAAGGAGGAAATGCAGAGGAGGTAAATGAAGCATGATTTGTTCAATCTTTGTTTTCTTTTATTTCTTATTTATTTATTTCTGTGTAAAATCAGTTCACCTGCTCTCTTGTATTTTGTGTCTTTTAAGGAAACTATTAACGTAACTTTTCCATGAGAAGTAATTGCATTAAAGAATGTGCTCATTTGAATTGTGAAAATGATGATTGTTTAAGTTGATTTCAAATTAAATTTATAACCAAGGGTCATTTTATGTACTTTTATTGCTAATATTTGGTTCTTTAGATACAGACACTTCTGAAAGATAAAGGAGAGTTGGAAAGAGATCTGAAAATTTTAAATGAAAAGCTTTCCTCTGCCCTCTCTGAATGCAACGCTAAAGATGATCTAGTGGAAAAACATGCAAAAATGGCACAGGAAGCCCTTGCAGGTAATTTATTGTAAATTTATAATTTATATGTTTATGTTGTTCAGGTGTGCCAATCATCATATGAATGTGCTTCTTTCAAAATCTATGTTGTTTGACAAGTTTCCATATTCTTTAAATAAAATTTATTATGTAGGCTTGGAGAAAGCAGAAGTGGAAGCAATGTCGTTGAAGCAAGAATTAGATGAAGTTTTACAGCAGAGAGTCGCAGGTGAAGAAAGGCTAACTCATTTGGATATGGCATTGAAGGAATGTACCCAGCAGTTACGTTTTGTTCGAGAAGAGCAGGAGCAAAGGATTCATGATGCTGTGACGAAGACATCGAGAGAATTTGAAAAAGCAAGGAATGTTTTAGAGGACAAGTTGGCTGATGCAAATAAAAGGCTCACAAAATTAGGTGCAGAGAGTGCTCAGCTCAGTAAGGCTCTCTTATCAAAGGAAAAGTTGATTCAAGAAATGGAAGAATGTAGAACCAAAGCCGATGCAGATTTTAATGCCCTGATGATGAGATTGGAATCCTCGGAGAAAGATAATGCTTCTCTAAAATATGAGGTCCGAGTGCTTGAGAAGGAGCTTGAGATTCGGAATGAGGAGAGAGAATTTAACCGTCGAACATCTGATTTAGCACACAAGCAACACCTAGAGAGTGCGAAAAAAATTGCAAAGTTGGAATCAGAATGTCAGAGACTACGCATGCTTGTACGTAAACGGTTGCCGGGTCCAGCTGCTCTGGCGAAAATGAAGAATGAAGTTGGAATGCTGGGCAGAGATCCAGCTGAAGCAAGGTGGAGAAAGTCAAATCCTTCTCCTACGATGGACTTTGCTTTCGACAACGCTCCTGATACACCTAACAGAAAGATCAATTTTTTGACTGAACAGTTGTGTGCCATGGACGAAGAAAATAGGAATCTCAAAGAAACTCTTGACAAAAAAGCTAACGAACTCCAGGTTTCTAGAATCATGTATGATCGAACTGCATCCAAATTGTCACAAGTTGAGGCACAGCTTGAAGAACCAGTAAGAGATATACATATACCACATGAACTCTCTATGGCTTCGATGTCTGACATGGGCAGTGATGACAAGGTTAGTTGTGCTGAATCTTGGGCTTCTGCTTTGATTTCAGAGTTGGAGCATTTCAGAAATGGAAAAACTGTTGGGGCTTCAGGCATTGATCTGATGGATGACTTTGTCGAGATGGAAAAATTAGCAATAGTATCCACAGATAAGCCATTTGGAAGTTCTCGTCTTGCATCAGTCGAAGAGCACGAAATTGTTGGTCCAGTGGAAATTGAGTCACACGGTGATTCGTTAGCAGCAGCCGGTAGGGAGATAGTTTTGTTACCAGAATCTGGATTAGGCATTGGTGTCCTAAACAAGGACATCCAGTCTAAAAATATGTTGATTGGTAAACTTCCTAGTTGGCTTCAGGATGTACTGAAAGTAGTCCTGGAACAAAACCGTGTCACGCGGAGAAAGCACGAAGAAATACTGGAAGATATTAAAGTTGCTTTGCAATATATTAACCCTACAAATTCCAGTGCATTTGTTGATGCAAATGAAAGCTCAAATCATTTTAATGCATCAAATCATTCTGATATTGGTGGCTACATCTCTCAGGAAGCTCCAGCTAAATCTCCATTGATGGAATCAGCTAATAGAATAAAGGGTGATGAAACACAAAGTGAGAGCAAGGTAGAAGGTGGAACAAGTCAATTTTCTGAAGCAGATAAGGTACGGACTCCCAAAGAACAGTTGTCATATCTGCCCATTGTTTCTGCTTGGAATGAAGGCAAATTGGAAGAAATTCAGCCTAAAGTGAGAGAAGAATGTAAAAAGCTGAAAGATGAGATGGCAAATATGGAATCTGCAAACAAGGACTTGGAAGAGAGACTCCAGACACAGGTTGATAAGAGTGAGTCTTTGATGTTTCGGCTTCAAGAATCAGAAAAAACTATCAGAAGCTTGCAATCAGAGTTGGAAAGATTAAAAGAATCTGAGGACATGAATGAGAATCAAATTGAGAATCATAAGTTGGTTGTTGAAGATCTTGATGCACAGCTGACAGTTGCCAGAGCTGAATTGAACAATGCCCGCCAAAAGCTTTCATCTCTAGAATCAGAACTGGAGAATAAAAACAACTGCTGTGAAGAATTGGAGGCCTCATGTCTTGGCCTACAGCTTCAGCTAGAAAGGTACGCTTTCATTTCATGGAAAGATCTTTTCTTTTCTTTTTTTCTTTTCTTTTTTTTGTCTCCTCTCAAATATCTGAAATATTTCATTTTCAGTTTCACAAAGAAGGAAATCCCGGATCAAGAAGAAAAGCAACTTCGAACTGTAAGTTTCAATCATCTTAAACATCTGACATATGTATAGAATGAGAAATGATATGAGACCAAGGTGTTAAAAATACTGTATTATTGATTGATTACAAGATTGTTGTATGTTGTATTACAAATCAGAGTGGCATTATATAGGAGAGGGTTTGGGTAGTAGGTGAGGAGTAGGTGAGGGTAAATTGGTGGTAGGTGGAGTGTAGTAGGTGAGTGTGAATGGTAAATTCTAACAGCCCCCCGCAAACTCAAGGAGGATAGAAACTAACCAACTTGAGTTTGAAGAGAGGAACAAAACAAGAAAATACATAAAAAATAAAAGAGGATAGGAGACACTGTATGGTCGTGTCAGACCGTTGGTGAAGACACTGAAAGGTGGTGTCATAACGTGTAGAGGACACTGGATGGCGGTGTCAGACCGATGTAGAAGACAGTTTATGGGGTCTTGTCGGACCGTTGTAGAAGACAGTTTATGGGGTCATGTCGGACCGTTGTAGAAGACAGTTTATGGGGTCATGTCGGACCGTTGTAGAAACTAACCGGAAGCTATGTCGGGACAGTTTACAGAGTCTTGTCGGACCCATGAAGGAGCTAACCGGAATCAATGTCGGGACAGTTTACAGAGTCTTGTCGGACCCATGAAGGAGCTAACCGGAATCAATGTCGGGACAGTTTACAGAGTCTTGTCGGACCCATGAAGGAGCTAACCGGAATCAATGTCGGGACAGTTTACAGAGTCTTGTCGGACCCTTAAAAAGTCGCACCCTCAAAAGGTGTGCCAGCAAAAGGCGTGCCATGAAAAGGCGTGCCATGAAAAGGCGTGCCATGAAAAGGCGTGCCAGGTTGTCGGCGTCAAAAGGCGCGCGATGCGCGTGGCTGCCTCGGTGTCATGGTCTTTATAAACCGAAGCGGAGGAGGCAGAAACTGAGACAGAAAAACTGAGAGAAACCTCTGAAAAATTCTTCGTCCTGCTTAGAAAGAGAGGTTTTGCTGAGAAGAAACTCTGTAACACTCTCTATAACACTCTGTTGCCCAGAAAAAATGGCTTCGTCTTCCCGCGGGCTGCTCACCCTCTTTCCCGACCTCAACGAGTCCACAGGAGAGAGAACTGGTGCGGTGGCCAGTGAACCTCAACCAAACACCGCTGGGTATACTCCGTTGAACTTTCCGATGCGGTCTGTGGAGCAAAGAATGGCAGGGCTGTCGGATGTGGAGGCCAATCAGTATACTTTGAAGGCATGTGTGGAAAGCATGACGGCGGTCACAAATTTGTCGAACCGGCTGCAGAGTAGGACAAATGAGGTGCAGCATTTAAACTCCCAGCTGGCTCTGCTCCAACGCATGTATAAGGATGCGCGAGCAGAGATTAGCGTGCTAAGGGCAGAAAACAAGGAGCTGAAGCGGAAGGCCACCGTGATGTTCCGATTTGGAGGGCCGCCATATGCTGCAGTGGAGGAGCAGGGAGTAGTGATCATGCCCAGTGGACAAGGAAACAATGAGGCAACACCGGCAAGGGCCGTCCAGGACGGAGGCAAGAAGAAGAGACCGGCGGAATAGGCGAAGAAGTGAGGTCGAGTGGTGGCCGGCTGCAGAAAAGAAAACAAAGCTGTTGGTTTTGGTTTTTTTTTTTTTTTTTTTTTTTTTTTTTTTTTTTGTGTGTGTAAAATGGTGATCGGGGTGAACTCCCATGAATAAAATAAATTTGGTGTGCAGTTCTGCCGCTTCTTCATTCGTCCTTCTTTCTTTCCTTTTTTTTTTTTTTTTTTTTTTTTTTTTTTTTTTTTTTTTTTTTTTTGGAAAAGAAGAATAATAAGAAGAAATAAAATGAAGTGGGGGATAAAGGTGAAGAAAAAAGTCGGAAGGTTAAAGTAATAAAAAATAAAATAAGGGAAAGAAGGTGATGGGTGTGTGGGTCGTGTCCTTGTCAAAAGAAAAAGAGGGAATAAAATAAATATAAAAAACTATGAGTGGGGAACAAGAGTGCATGGAAAGTAGGAAATAAAAGAAAAAAAAAAAATTAAAGAAATGGAGTGGGTGGAGTGCATGTGTATCTGGTCGTGTGTTTTTTTTTTTTTTGTTTGTGTTGTTTTTGTTGTGGTTGTGTTTTTTTTTATTTTGTTCTTCAACACCCCAAACCCGAGAGTGACAGAGATTTTATAATCAAAAGAACAGTATGTTCCTGTATATTCCAGCCACGTATCAAGGAAGCCCCACAGAGAATTGTAGCCGATATCTTCTCATCATCTGAACCAGTATGGAGATCACCATGTATAAGGGCTTGGGCCCTTTCGCAAAACATGGATTTCAACTCAGCGACTTCAACCTTCAAAGCGTTATCCTCACGAACTGCCTCCACATCACGATCAAGATAGAGAGAAGTCCAGCGGTTATGAGGAGACACTTTGTAAGGATCAGAAAAGACAACCTGCTCAGTGAGCCATATATTCTGATATGTGTTCTGCAAGCAACGGGTACTCAATTCCAGCTATCAAACTCGGGGGGCTGTAAACAATATAGACGAAGTTGAGATTTCCATCGCCGACCTCTTTGATTTGGAGGTCATCGAGTTCGTTGCCGAGCTTAGACGACAGAGATGGAGTGGCCTTTATGTACTCCACCAAAGACTTCTCGTCCAGTGGCCGGAACCCTTCCGACGCCATTGTCGGCTAAGCTTTGTGGTGTTCATACCTCATATTGTCAAATCCAGAAGACGGCATAAGAACAGAGGGAGGAACAATGACAAAGGAAGAATATTTTCTGGTATGTGTTTGACAATTCTAGCGGACTAGGTTGAGGTCCGGCGGGCGGCCAAGGCGAGGTTGCCGCCCGCCGGTGAAGCGGGAAATACTGAGGTCTTAACCTTGCTCTGATACCATGTTAAAAATACTGTATTATTGATTGATTACAAGATTGTTGTATGTTGTATTACAAATCAGAGTGGCATTATATAGGAGAGGGTTTGGGTAGTAGGTGAGGAGTAGGTGAGGGTAAATTGGTGGTAGGTGGAGTGTAGTAGGTGAGTGTGAATGGTAAATTCTAACACAAGGTCTTCGTGATTACATCCTATATATTTGTGGTATTACATTCTGGTAGATTGATGATAATTGAAGCATTACATGTGGGATTTTTTGCTACTTCCATGGAACTTTCACTGTATCACATTGACAATCGGTAGATACAACCGTATATTTGTTTCTAAAAGTCTTATTTTATTTTTTTTTCTAGTGATTGAGGTATGAATATAAGAACGGTTTTAAAACAGAGAAACTGATATTCTACCTTGTAGGACTGGGAAATCACAGCAGCTTCTGAAAAGTTAGCAGAATGCCAAGAGACCATCCTGAACCTGGGGAAGCAGTTGAAGGCATTGGCTTCACCAAGAGAAGCAGCCCTTTTTGACAAGCTCGTCTCCAACCCATCGGACAATATTACAACAACAACCACCACTCCCACAAAGATCATCAAACAGCGGTCCTCTCTGCTGGAAAAAATGCTGGCCGAGGATAATGTTGAATCCGGAGACCTTAAGTTTCCAAAGACAATGGAAGTTATTTGCCTTTCAAGCCCTCAAAATTCTCCTGGTCTTCTGGACCCGAATGGAACGCCAGATCATCAACAAAGTTTTCTTCACATAAATGGGACAAAACACAATTACAATGAAACTGTAAGTGGTTCTTTGGCTATTGTGCCTGCCAAGAAAAACAGAGGTGGGGGACTGCTGAAAAAGCTATTTTTGAGAAGAAAGAAAGGTAATAGCAAAAAGGTAACAGTTCGAATTGCTGCATAACAACTGCGATGAAGCGGAAATAAGGTGACTCGGGATTTGGTTGTGATGGTCATGATTGATTGATTTGTTGCTTGCTTGGAGTGAAAAATAATAGTTTGGTATCTTTTAATCAGATAGAGAGAGGGTACAAGGAATCGTGCATCATTTTTGTGTGTACCGTTGTTGTATTCTGTAAATGAAACCAAAAGGATTGAGAATTTAATGTGAAATGAAAATCTTTAATTTTATATACATGTCCTGTTTAAAGATTCATTGGCAAAATGGACAGTCTGGTATGAGCACATCATTCTATTTTCGCAGTTGTTATTAACACTAATCAGTGTAGCTTTTGACAGCGAGAAATTTAAAGAGGGCTAAATTTTTTATAAAAAAATTAATATTAATTCCTGCGAATAATTCATGTTTACTGGTCAAAGCAACCCAAAAAAAAAAAAAAAAAAAAAAACCTACATAATACAAAATTGGAAATGTATGAATATTTCAAACCTCCCCAAAGTCGAATTCAATACTCAATCCTTGTATAGTACAAATTTTGATATGTCATATAGCCCGGCGTCCTTGTAACACTCGGCAATTCTCTCCACAAAGTCGTCCCACATTCCTTCAACAGAAGCTAAATCTAACAAAAAAGCGGCTTCATCCAATGCGATCTGCAAAAATAAAAATAAAATTTTTTAAAAAAATGAAAGTGATGAGGGAGAGGAGTTCATGTACCAGTGGACTATTTGCATCGAATCTAAAAATATAGACGAAGGAATGAATTAGCAAATTGCAAACCTGAGCAGGTTCCTTTCCCTTCTTCAGATCTTCTTGCCTTCCCTCGTCCGACACCTTCTCTTTAATGTACTCGATTTGTTCATCCTCCCATTGAGCAATATCGGCAACTTCCTGAATAGGACTCAAAGAAAGCAATATAATCAGTGTCTGCAGAAAAAGAACTACCATAATAGAGAGGCAAACAGAGGATACAAGGACACAATCATCATTTAAGGAGCTGGACCTTGTATCTACAACCTAAAGTCCACCATGGTGATTTCAAAGCTCCCCTTGCAGCATCTTTAGCTTCTATCTTACGACCAACCCTGTTTTTTAAATATAAAAAATAAAAAATAAAACTAAAAAGTTAAAGAACACTGAAATAATGTTGATTGAAAATTATGCACCAAATTCTTGGAAGTAGTAGTGAGGGAAGATTTCTACAAACTTCAGCAAAATCTTGGCATTAAATACAAAAGGCCGTCCAAACCCCGGAAAATGCTCTTTCTTTGTATAAAACTCCCCAGTTACCATGGCCGAAACCTTCCACCAAGAAAGTATAAATAATTAATAATGCAAACACCCAAAACTCGCATTGTTCAACGACATCAACACTAGAAAGGGTTACTCTTACATGGTCCCCCTTTTCAAAATGATGCATCACTCTGCGTTCTAATATATCAGGAAACAGGCCAACCTGAAAACAAACTGTTTACTTTGGCAGTTCATCAAGACAGCCAATATGCGAATACCAGTAGAATTCTACTTGGTACCTTTTTCAGAAGATATACATCTAGATTCGAAATCTGAGATGCAACAAAGTCACCCTTCTTATAAATTTTCTCCCCAGCGTCAGCTGCAGCATGAAATAGCTCATTTTCACTTTCCTTGGAATTCTTGACATCTTCTTCAACCAGGATTCTATGAATATATTGGTCTACCTGCATTTGGATCAGAAGGCAAATGTTTACGTGGTATAAGTAGTGCCAAGTAAAGTTACGCAGATGCTCCAACAACGGAAGCCAGTCGCATCCAACTTACATTCTTGGCTAAAAGCCACACTCCATGCTTACAAATCTCCACCACTGGTATATCCATCCTGTATGCATCAGAAATGATATATCAAGCGAAATAAAGATTCTAATAAGAAAAATAGTTAGCAGTTTTTGAGTTTTATACCCGGGTGGAGCCGTTGGCCATCGCAGCAGTGCAGTTACAGAACCTATAAAAAAAGAGAAACATTTTTTTATCCTGTAAGTTACAAATAAGAAAATCATAAAGAAAGATAGAAGAACACAAGCAATTAAAGATTCCTTAAGAGGAACTGATTTCAAATATAATTGTTATCCAAACCTGAGTTGCTTTTTGAAAGAGGAATAGCCAGAGGTATCAACCCTTGCTTGGCTCCAGGAGAAATTATAGGTTCACCTGTCGCAAGATGACAGATATGATGGGAACTATGTAAGGACTCCAATAGACTTGTAACACTAACAAAACTAGTAAACTACAAATAAATTATTCCGTATTATTGGTTTTATTGTTAGCACATTTGTCTAGCTAGGTTTGATTATCCCTACAAAGCCTATTTGAATTGTATTTCAAAATCCCAGTTCAGTCATGTCAGGAAGTTGAATTATGTTTTGGCTTAAATATTTTATTTTTTTTATTTTTTTGCAATCAAGCAAGCCAAATATGTCAATGTACAAATATACAAAGCAGTCGAATGCTATTAGCATCAAAGTATTAAAGTTGGTAAAGACAAAATTGGTTTCTCTTACCTCAAAACCAACACATAAAAGTTGGAAGACTTCAATTCATTCAAGACAAAGGTTTTCGTTTGCCTCGTCTCGAGTTTCATGCAAAGACTATAATGAATTGAAATTGGATTTTGGCTTTAGTTGAACATGGACTTGCAGCCTTCACCTACCTCACCTCGTCCATCTTAGCCCCAAGCCTCGGGGGTCTGGGCGCTTGGATCAGGGTCACCACATTTTCATTTTCTATTTCACTCCTAGTATGGGGAATACATGGACTCTAGAGGTACTACTAATTAAGTTGAGGAATCAAAGTATATCAACTGCTTTCTAGGTTGTTTTGTGAAGCTTTTTTAACTATTTAAAATAAAATATCTTCAGTTCAAAACATGTCCAGTGCAATGATTCCACCTCACAGTTGAGAGTTCATTCAACACCTTACCTCTCACCTGAAGCATTTTCAAAAGATGAGGCAAATGATCCGGTGGTTGAGTTGCAGCTACATCTTTGATAAATGACACATGGTCTGCATTTTCAAAAGCACAAAGCAAGGTTTTCATTAATAATTAGTACCAGGGTATTCACAAATGAAATCTCAGCAGTAGTTATTGAATTTTATGTATTCATTTTTTGAAAGTAACAGAGTATATATACATCAGTTGTATCCTAACTAAACTAACCTAACCTAACAACTACTAACCACATTCTAATTAACAATTTAGTTAAAACTGTAACAATTATCACTCCCAAATAACTTTTGGTTTTTTGGTTACACAGACTTCCTTATCCTCATTTGTATTTGATACTAACAGTGTCAAATAAACCAGACCAGCAAAATCTCACTGACCATCAACATGCCACTTATTCAAAATAAAAGCCATCAAACATTTTTTTAATAATTACAGTAGCACCCATGTTCCAGCCTCACCTACATACATACATACATACATACATACATACATATATATATATATATAGACAGTAGCAAACTTTAAATAATACAATTCCAACTCCTAAAGCAATTAAGCCTGGCAATCAAAAACAAAAACTCCTATGGCATTTAAATAAGTATGTAGGCTTGTGTTCCAATTGAAACCATCGGCGATAAATTAGCTCATTAATTGAAACTCAAATCAGTTGATTCGGCATAAATCCGAACAAATAATACACATATGAACGCCTTTTTCTTTTTCTTTTTCTTTTGCATCTTTATCCTACAAGAAACTGCAAATCTATAAATCTATGCTATATACAAGTGAAGAGTTGAACCAGCAGATGAAGAGGAGTAGCATCGGAATGTTGCTCTGCGGCAGCGGCCGAAAAGTAGGGTGGGTAAAGCGGCGGCGCGTGGACATCCGGCGACCACTCCACTGCCCGCCCTCATCGAAGTGTAGCTCTAGTAGTGGCTTCTACTTTAGCCGCCAAGGTTTTTCTTACAGAATGCGGATAATGGATGGGCCTAATTGCCCAACATTTTAGATGGGCCCAATACGAAGACGTGTCCATTCTAGAGCGGTTCATGAAAAAAACCAAATCTGGGCGAGCTTACTAGTTTGTGCTTATGGTTTTACATTTTAATTAGGTGCAATGTTGGGGGGAAATATGTATATATTATTTATTTACGTTATTATTTTAATTGTTATATTTTGTAAAATAAATAAATTTTTGTTGTTAATTATAATTGCAGGTTGAAACATATATCACTCTTTGAGCTGTGTAATTGAATGTCACTTTAATTATAGTCAAAGCACATCAACACAAATTCAGACATAATAACACTCAAAAATTCATAATTTATAATAATTTAAATATAAAAAATGATTGACACACCGAATTTAAACTTGTCTGAATTACATAAGTCATACGTCTGATCAAACGGCTAATGTCACCAAGGATGGAGCTATCGTGGGATTAGGAGGACATGTGCCCCTAAAGTGTTGATAATTATATTAGTATCCCTATATATAGATTATACTATATATATCTTTCTTAAAATTATAATAATATGTCTTCTTAAAATTATAATAGTGCCCCTTTATTATAAATTTTCTTTCTAAAATTGTAATAGTGTCTCTCTTCAATTATAACAAAAATAACAACCATAATAAGTTATAACTAAATTATATTCAACACCACAATCTGTCATAGTTAAAAATCATAAATTTCATAATTGCGGTATATGATAGACACTTTTTAATTTTTTTTTTTTTTTACAATCTACCTAAAATAGGTACTCCCCAATATTTGTATAAAATTTAACCTCAAATCCTTTAATTTAAAATTCACATTCATCCAAATAGACTTTTAATATTTAAGTTTAGTAATATCTCATTGTTATTTATTACAAGGGAAAAAATCAATGCTGTTGTTAATTTGTACCTTCCCTTCACTAAATCCCTACCTTTGCTAGTGGGCGTCACCCTTATCAATTGCGGTTGTCACTCTTGTCAATCGCGACTGTCAACTTTGTCTACTGGTGTATCAACTGGCATCCGTCCGAATGACCTGTCGGATGACCAACAGGCATAAATTTAAGTAATTCAGACGAGCCAAAATTAGATGGATGTAACAATACTCTATTCTCAAACATTTTATGACACCAATTAAAAAATGTGTAATTATAGATGGCTAAATGGGTGGTAACTGTCATAATCTTAGGCCACATTTTGGTATCCTCACGGCCACCACGTCACCTTCGACAACATTTAACCATTAACTCTAATGGACACCTCTAGCCACTAGGGATGGCAACGGGCGGGGCGCGGAACCGGGGATTACACTCCCAGTCTCCTGATCTCTAATGATGAAAATTTCTCCGTCCCCGACCCCAATTCCCGACGAATAACCTATCATCGTCCCCGTCCCAACCCCCTAACGGGGATTGGGTTTTCCCGACCTCGAAAATTCCCCGGCTAGAAAAAAAAAAAAAAGAAAAAAAGATCAACTACCAAAATCATCAACAGATCAACATCATCAACAAAATCATCAATAATATCATCAAATAGATCTGAGAGAGATGAAAGAGACAGTGAGATTTTTGTAATTTGTTCAAACACAGAAAATAGATAAACAAAAACAAAATCAAAAAAATAATCTGTTTAACACAGATCTGAAGATAGAGAAACAAAGAGGAATATAGAGAGAGAGAAAGAAGAACATCGGTGATGATGGTCAGATTCAAGTTCAAATCTAGGCAAGTCCAACTCAAATTTGGCCAGTCTAACTCATATTCGTCTTCATCGCCGTTACTACTGGTCAAAGAACGAGATGACACTGACAATGGTGTCACTACGGAGAGAAGAGAGAGAGTAGAGCGTGGAGGAGAAGGCGACGGTGGTGACTGCGTCGCTCGTTGCGAAGAGAATAGAGAGAGTAGAGAGAAAATAGAGAGACCGCTGATGTGTTTGTGTCCTATGATTGTGAACCCTAACCAACATACACATATATATAGAGAGGGGTAAAATAGTAATTTTATTTCGAAGACAAACGAGGTTGGTGACTGGTTCAGAGACATGTCGGGTTTGGGACTGAAGCCAGGGCTTGGACATTTATCACTATCCCTGACCCGAAACTACTTGGAGATTAATTTTTGAATACCATCCTCGCCTCGTCAGGAGTATTTTGGAGGAAAAAACCGTTCAAATCAGGGTCAGGGGGTCCCCGTCGAGTTGGTTTCAAATTGCCACCCCTACCAATCACCTATTATTGCTGATCATTACATCCATTCACCCTCTATCTCTGGCCACTTACTTCAAGTTACTCATCAAATATATTTATCTATTCTTATTTATATTTATTTTCAATATATTTTTATACAGCAAAAAAGTTTTATTTTTTGTTTTTTATGAAATGAACCGATTCATTTTTTATGAGCTAAAAATAAAAAACGTCAACAAGCAAACCCTTAGGAATTTATGGGCAATTGTCTGAAAAAGTTCAGTGCCCTTCAAAATTTTTTTTACTCTGTGATGGTGTCAAAAACACTGCAGGTATGAAATTTGGAGAATTACAAGTGAGAATATGGCAAAAATTTATAAAAAAGTGATTGATATTGTAAATATTAATAATTAATTTATCTATTTCTTTGTAAATATTTCTTGAATTTAACACTGTGTAAAATAAAAAGAAAAAAAGAAAATCTTTGACAGATCCCACCGTCATTTGTGTGCAACAGTCTACAGTCCAAACAAGGAAAGAGAGCGTCCCCCAATTTACTCCAAGAAGAAAGAAAAGCGGTTGTTATTTTCTCATTTCCTAATTCTTAGCTTTAGTTCATCTCCCAATATTGGGTTTCAATTCAACTCCGGCACCTCCAAATACCCTCCCTCTCGAACCCTCACAGAAGCTCTCGCTGTCTCGCATTACTCGTTGTATGTGCCTGATCTTCCATCGAACCTCCATTGCAAGCCATTCTCACTCTTCGCCTCCCACTCACCCTACGGTACCCTCTTTTGAGCTCCATATTTAAATTTCCTTCAAAACGTCTTCATCTATATATGTCTCTCTTTATATTTTTATTTTTATACTACAAGTTAGGATTGGTTCCTTTCTGCGAATAAGATTGTGAAGAGTCTAATTGGATTCAAATTTTGGAATCTGAAACAGTTTTCTGAGTTGTTGTAGAGAAATTTTAGTTTTCATGTTTGGCCTCAAAATTAAGAATCTGTTATATGTGGGACAAAATTGGCAACAAAAGTAACAGAGTTCACACCAACTAGGGTGTTCAAATTATATGTGCCAGTTTGGTAATTTGGCCTTTCTAGTGGCTTTTTGTTTGTTTGTTTTTTATGAGGTGAGAAAAATTAGTGGGTTTAATGTTTGCTTTTTTAGTTGAATAGATACCTGCGTGAGGAAAAAGTGATTAACTGATGTATATAATGTGATATTTTGTTTTTTTTTTTTTTTTTTTGAAACTACAAACCAAATGGGTATATTAGCGGTCGGGCACACGATTAGTATTTTGAAAAGAAAGATATTTTTGTTGGTTTAACTTTGAAACTTTAATAAAGTTTTAACAGAGTACACAACTAGAAGTTTTAACAGAGTACACATCTAGTGTTTTTAAACATGCAGAATTTTTAATGCACATATGATTCATATTTGCAGTTATGAGTAAACCAGGGGAAGTTATCACTTTTTACTGTTTTGGGTGTTTTTATTTTATTGTTTTTACCTATGTGGTATGGGGCTTTATATTGTGTTTTAATTTTTAATTGTTGTTTCCAATTGTCAATTCAATTGTTTTTAGCTGATAATTCAATTTCTTATTCTTTCCCTAATGTTTTGGGTGTTTTATTTTATTTATTTATATTTTCCGTATTCTATAATTTAGATTTTTTTTCATTGTTTTATGGTATGTATATACATATATATTTTTTTCTTTAATAAAGCAGGATAGGGTTTATCCGCTTTATCAAAGTAGTGAGTGAAAGAAAAACCTTATCACTGACAGACTCAGATAATTACAGACAAATATCTACGGAATTTTTGTCTTTTTCTGGCTTGCGCTTGTCTGATAATTGAAGAGAAACCTTATCTTCTATGGATTTTGTCTTCTTTTGCCGGAATATCAATTATTGATGTTGACGCTTGGTGGCTGATTCGTCAAAGTGGATTCCTTGTGAAAGATTTGCAAATTTTGAAGAGTCAAAAATCTTGGAATATCTTCAAAATATTATACGAGTCTTTTTTGACAGATCTCACTGTCATTTGTGTGCGACGGTCCACAGTCCAAACAAGGAAAGAGAACGTCCCCCAATTTACTCCAAGAACACAAAAGCGTTGTTATTTTCTTATTTCCTAATTCTTAGCTATGCTATGTTTGGATGGAGTGATTGGAGATAAAAGAAAAAAAATAGAGTGATATGTATTTCTTTTATTTGTTTAGATAATGTAAGTAGAGAGAAATGGAAAGAAACTCATTTATCTTATAAGTTTCATTTTCAATCTTCCCAAAAGTGGAGAGATTGGGAGAGAAAAGAAACCACTATTTTCATAATACCAATTTTGTCCCTATAAAAATAAAAGAAATAAAATAATTGAAAATATAAAAAGATTATTTTGATAATATAACATAAAATAATTTGTTTTCTTTTCTCTTAATGAAACGTAACCAAACAAGAATGAGAGAAATCACAATTATTTTTTTCTTTTATTTATTTATTATCCAAACAAAAAAAAAAAAAAATCACAATTATTTCATTTCTTTTCTTTTCTTTTCTTTTCTCTTATTACTTAACCAATCCTTTCTTTTCTTTTCTTTTCTTTTCCTAGTTTCCAAACAGTGTGTTAGTTCATCTCCCAATCTTAGGTTTCAATTCGACGCCGGCACCTCCAAATACCCTCCCTCTCGAACTCTCACAGAAGCTCTCACTGTCTCGCATTACTCGTTGTTTGTCTGATCATCCATCGAACCTCCATTGCAAGCCATTCTCACTCTTCGCCTCCCACTCACCCTGCGGTACCCTCTTTTGAGCTCCATATTTAAATTTCCTGCAAAACATCTCCATCTATATATGTCTCTCTTTATATTTTTATTTTTATACTACAAGTTAGGATTGGTTCCTTTCTGTGAATAAGATTGTGAAGAGTCTAATTGGATTCAAATTTTGAAATCCGAAACAGTTTTCTGAGTTGTTGTAGAGAAATTTTAGTTTTCATGTTTGGCCTCAAAATTAAGAATCTGTTATATGTGGGACAAAATTGGCAACAAAAGTAACAGAGTTCACACCAACTAGGGTGTTCCAATTATATGTGCCAGTTTGCTAATTTGGCCTTTTCAGTGGGTTTTTGTTTGTTTGTTTTTTTTTTAGTGAGAAAAATTAGTGGGTTTAATGTTTGCTTTTTTAGTTGAATAGATACCTGTGTGGGGGAAAAAGTGATTAACTGGTGTCTATAATGTGATTTTTTTTTTTTTTTTTTTTTTGTGAAACTACAAGCCAAATGGGTATATTAGGTCGGGCACACGATTAATATTATGAAAAGAAAGATATTTTTGTTGTTTTAACTTTAAAACTTTAATAAAGTTTTAACAGTGTACACAACTAGTTTTTTTAAACATGTAGAATTTTTAATGCACATATGATTCATATTTGTAGTTATGTGTAAACCAGGGGAAGTTATCACTTTTTACTGTTTTGGGTGTTTTTATTTTATTGTTTTTTCCTTTGTGGTATGGGGCTTTATATTGTGTTTTAATTTTTAATTGTTGTTTTCAATTGTCAATTCAATTGTTTTTAGCTGATAATTCAATTGTTTTTAGCTGATAATTCAATTTCTTATTCTTTCCCTAATGTTTTGGGTGTTTTATTTTATTTATTTATATTTTCCGTATTCTATAGTAATTTAGATTGTTTTCATTGTTTTATGGTATATATATACATATATATTTTTTGTGTTTAATTTTTAAATTGTTTCAGCCATTTTTAATTGTTCATTTTAGTGTGTTTTTGTTTTTATTCCAAACTGGGCAAATTCACTTTAGTTATTTTTAAGTTTTATTATTTCATTCGTTTAATAGCAAACGCAATTTGTCTCCTCTCTAACTCTAATAGGCTAAGTAAGTGAAATTTATCATTTTTTTCAAACGTTTTGAGTGTTTTATGATTTTTTATTTTTTGTATTATAATTTTTAAATTTTTTAATTTAGATGGTATTTTATTATTTTTATGGGTGTTTTACTGTTTTTTGTTTATTTATTTATTTGTTTTCTAATTTTTAAATTGTTGTTTCCAACTATTGATTCAACTGGTTTTAGTTGTTAATTTAGTTGTATATATATGGTTTATTTTTATTTATTTTTATAAAAAAAGTTTAAAATTTTTAATTATGCTTTTTTCTATTTTATTGTTTTTATCTATGTGGTATGGGGTTTTATTTTGTGTTTTAATTTTTAAATTGTTATTTCCAACTGTCAATTTAATTTTAGCTGATGATTTCAATTTCTTTCCAATTTGTGTTTTAATTTTAGCTGATGATTCAGTTTTTTCTTTTTTTCACTAATGTTTTCGGTGTTTTATTTTATTTATTTATATTTTTCATATTTTATAATTTAGCTTGTTTTTCATTGTTTTATGGTATATATATATATACATTTTTTTTTTGTTCAAATTTTTAACTTGTAGTTTCAGCCATTTTTAATTCTTCATTTTGGTATTTTTTGTTTGTATTCCAAACTGGGCAAATTCACTTTAATTATTTTTAAGTTTTATTATTTTCATTCATTTAATAGCAAATGCCATTGGTCTCCTCTCTAACTCTAATAGGCTAAGTAAGTGGAATTTATCATTTTTTTCAATCGTTTTGAGTGTTTTATGATTTTTTATTTTTGTGTATTCTAGTTTTTAAATTGTTTCATTTAGCTGGTATTTTATTATTTTTATGGGTGTTTTACTGTTTTATTTTTTATTTTTTATTTTTTTTGTGTTCTAATTTTTTAAATTGTTGTTTCCAACTATTGATTCAATTGTTTTAGCTATTAATTCAGTTGTATATATATATGGGTCTTGTTTTTCGTTTTTAAAATTTGAAATTGTTTAATTATGCTTTTTATTTTATTGTTTTTATCTATGCGGTATACGGGCTTTATTTTGTGTTTCTAATTTTTAAATTGTTGTTTCCAATTGTCAATTCAATTGTTTTCAGCTGATAATTCAGCTTCTTCTTTTTTCCCTAATATTTTGGGTGTTTTATTTTATTTTATTTATTTATATTTCCATATTCTATAATTTAGATTGTTTCTCATTGTTTTATGGTATATATATATATATATATATATATTTGTGTTTAATTTTTAAATTGCAGTTTTAGCCCTTTTTAATTATTCATTTTGGTGTGTTTTTGTTTTTACTCCAAGCTAGGCAAATTCACTTTAGTTACTTTTAAATTTTATCATTTCATTCATTTAATATCAAATGCAATTTGTCTCCACTATAACTCTAAGAGCATCTTTATCAAAGTAGCTAAATGTTTAGTCAAATTGTAGCTAAAAACCTACTTTTCTAATTTAGGAAACCTTATTTTTCTTGTCATGCTCCAACAAACTCTCTATTTCTTTCTCCATTCAATTTAAATATTCCTTATTTATTATTTATTTATTTTTTCAAAAAAACTCATATTTTTCAAATGGACAC
This sequence comes from Camellia sinensis, assembly GCF_055761805.1. Classification (NCBI taxonomy): domain Eukaryota; kingdom Viridiplantae; phylum Streptophyta; class Magnoliopsida; order Ericales; family Theaceae; genus Camellia; species Camellia sinensis. The sequence continues at coordinate 219,430,479 of NC_138961.1, forward strand.
CATGCAAGTAATTAAGATTCATTGCGGCAATTCAATGAACACCATGCAAGCAATTAAAAAAATTCACAACTCCTCTACATTCAAAGCGATATTGCAGAAAGTTTGAAACTCAGTCCTCTGCATAGCTAGGAATGGCAACGGGCCAGTTCGGGGCTGGGGATTACACTCTTCGTCCCCGCCCTCGATCCCAAGCGAGGAACCCCGCCCCCGTCCCCGCCCTTGCCCCCTAATGGGGATAGGATTTCCTCGACCTCGAAAAATCCCCAACCTATTTATTTATTTATTTATTTTTTGAGGCAGAGGGAAGGCAAAGAAAAGTAAAAAGGATGGAAGCTAAATAGGATGAAATTTCTTCTCTCATTTACACAGATATACACTCCAATCTTGAATGCAAGAACAGATATACAAAGATACATAAATTCACATACACACACACATAAGTTGTACTCATCCTTCAGTCATATGATCTAACACTAAACAAACAATGATAAAAAAACAAAAAATAGAGAAGAAACAGAGAGAGAGAGAGAGGGATGTATATACTACTACTACTACTACTACAACAACAACAACAACAACAACAATAGTAAATGTCTTCAAAAAAATGTTTGTAAAATGTACAAAAATTGATCTCACTCCACAGATCATTACTCAGATAGATTGAACTTAAATCCGAACTCAGATAAAATGTTTGTAAAAAAACACAAATCCTCAAATCCAAACTCAATATCTTTAGATCTGTTTAAAAAAACACAGATCTGGCTGGAAAAAGAGGAGCACTGTGGGATCTGGGGTCACTATTGCTAAGTCATATTGTTCACTTCTATACGCTAAAGTGATGGCAATGGCGATACTTACTTTGGATTCTTCATCAACATATCTAAGCCTAAGATCTTGATGTTATGGAGAGAATGGGAGGATGAGTGGCCAGAGATGAACCAGACAGCGGCGGCGAAGAGATCGGCAAAGGCGAGTTTGGTGTCGGTGGAGTCTTCTTCACGGCGTCTGATCGTTTTGAGATCCGCAGTGATAGGAGGAGGGAGCGGAGGACAGTGGAGAAGGAGGGAGAGGAGGACAGCAAAGGTAGGGAGATCGGCGATGATGGTAGGGTTTTAGAGAGAGAGAGAGAGATATATATATATGAGAGGTGGTCTAACTGTGTTTTAAGGTTTGGTTTATATATATATAGAGAGGGGTATAATAGTAATTTCACATCGAGGGAAATGGGGACTGGGTTGGGGCTGGGAAACGTGTCTGCGGCTCGAAATTTATTGGGGATTCATTTTCGAATACCATCCCTGACCCGTCGAGGGTATTTTTTTTTTTAAAAAAACCCGTTCTAATCGGGGTCAGGTGGCCAGGTCCCGTCGGGTCGAGTTCAAATTGCCATCCCTATGCATAGCAATACATTCATTGTGGCAATTCAACAAGCACCATGCAAGCAATTAAGAAAAATTCATAACTCTTGAAACTCTTCATTCAATATTCAGTTTAAACCCTTCAAATGTATCATCACTCAACATTCAAAATCCAGTTCAAACTCTTGATCCAACAATCAAATCATTGAAACATTGATTCAATATTAAGTTAAGAGATCAAAAAAAAAAAAAAAAAAAAAAGGAGAGAGAAATTATACCGTTACTCAATAGTTTCTGATTTCAGTCCAATAGCCGAGTCTTTGTCGCTGGTTATTTGTAGCGAGGTATTTGGGTTTGATAGAAACTGCCGATTATGTTGCCGAGTTTGATGGAGCAAGGATTTTGTGCTTTTTCTGATTTTTCAGTATAAAATAACTAAGATACAGTTTTGACAAGTTTGATACAGATTCTCTAATAGGCTATTGAGTCCATGGAATTTATCATTTTTTTCAAATATTTTGAGTGTTTTATAGTTTTTATTTTTTCTATTCTAATTTTTAAATTGTTTAATTTGGCTGAAATTTTATTATTTTTATGGGTGTTTTACGTTTTTTTTTTTTTTTTTGCGTGTGTGTTCTATTTTGTACATTGTTGTTTCCAACTGTTGATTCAATCGTTTTTAGCTGTTAATTTAGTTATGTAGATATATGGTTGTTTTTTCATTTTTATTTTTCTCCGCCTATATTTTAATTGTAGGTTTCAGCAGTTACTGAAGCTGATCACACTTTGGCGTTTTCTAATTTTTAAATTGTTGTTCCAACAATTAATTCAGTTGTTTAACTTCCTCCCCCTCTCCTAATGTTTTGGGTGTTATATACATATAAATTTATATTTATATTTATATTCTACAGTTCAGCTGGTTTTTCATTGTTTAATGGTTTTCTTTGTGTGTGTGTGTCGTGTGTGTGTGTGTTATAATTTTTAAATTCTAGTTTTAACCCTTTTTAATTTTTCATTTTGTTACGTTTTTGTTTGTATTCCAAACTGGGCAAATTCACTTTAGGTATTTTTAAGTTCTATTCAGTTTGCTTGGTTTCATTTTTCTAAAAATACTTTTTAAAAAATTTTACTTACTTATTGTCTGTATTTTTTTTATTTTTACTGAATTTTTTTGATATTTTAAGCAATTTTTTTTTACATTTTAGACACGCCTAACATAAATACACCTAAAAAGTAAAAAAAATCTTTTAAAAATTCACTAAATATCAAAAATACAAAAAAAATACAAGAATTCAGTACATATTTTGTATTTTTATGTATTTATTAATTTTTTAAAATATTTTTTCATAAATTTTTTACTTTTTAGATACATCTAAGTAAGGTGCATCTGAAAAAGTAAAAAAAAAATGTTTAAAATTTTAAAAATATTCACTAAAAACAAAAAAAATACGAAAAACTAAAAAATTCTATTTTCAAAAACCTTAATCCAGAAAACTCAAACCAAACACACTGATTATTTCCATTCGTTTAATAGCAAATGCCATCTGTCTCCTGTCTAACTCTAATAGGCTAAGGAAGTGGAATTTGTCATTTTTTTCAATAGTTTTTAGTGTTTTACGATTTATTTTATTTTATTTTTTGTATTCTAATTTTTAAATTGTTTAATTTAGCTGGTTTTTTATTTTTATTTTTAAGGGTGTTTTACATTTTTTTTGTTGTATGTTCTAATTTTTGAATTGTTGTTTCCAACTATTGATTCAATTGTTTTTAGCTATTAATGGGTTTCGTTTTTTGTTTTTAAAATTTTAAATTGTTTAATTATGCTTTTTTATTTTATTGTTTTTGTCTATGTGGTATGGGGGCTTTATTTGTTTTTAAATTGTATTTTCCAATTGTCAATTCAATTGTTTTCAGTTGATAATTCAGTTTCTTCTTTTTTCCCTAATGTCTTGGGTTCTTACTTTATTTATTTATATTTTCCATATTCTATAATTTATTTATTTTTCATTGTTTTATGGTATATATATATATAAATATTTTGTGTGTTTAATTTTTAAATTGTAGTTTCAAACATTTTTAATTATTCATTTTGGTGTGTTTTTGTTTTTACCCCAAGCTGGGCAAATTCACTTTAGTTTATCATTTTTTTAAAATGTTTAGAGTGTTTCATGGTTTTTATTTTTTCTGTTCTATTTTTTTAATTGTTTAATTTAGCTGGAATTTTATTGTTTTTATGGGTGCTTTATTTTATTTTATTTTTTTTGTTCTAATTTTTAAATTGTTGTTTCCAACTATCGATTCAATTGTTTTTGGTTGTTAATTTAGTTGTATATATGGGTGTTCTTTTTTATGTTCTTGTTTTTACCTATGTGGTATAGGGGCCTTATTTTGTGTTTTAATTTTTAAATTGTTGTTTCCAACTGTCAATTCAATTGTTTTTAATTGATAATTCAGTTTTTTCTTTTTTTACTAATGATTTGGGTGTTTTATTTTATTTATTTATATTCTATAATTTAGCTTGTTTTTCATTGTTTTACGGTATATATATACTTTTTTTCTTTTCTTTTTTTTGTGTTAATTTCTACATTTTAGTTTTAGCCATTTTTAATTGTTCATTTGGGTGTGATTTTGTTTGTATTCCAAATTGGGCAAATTCACTTTAGTTATTTCTTAGGCAAAAAAAGAGTACTTTAAAAAGTGGTAGAAGGATAGAACTGAGGAAAATTTCAAGAGCTATAGATTGGCTAATAAGGAGGTCAAAAAAGTAGTGAGATAGGCTAAGTTGAAAGCTTGTGATGACCTATACACTAGACTAGATAGTAAGGGGAAAGAGAAGAGGGTATACAAACTTGCCAAGATATGGGAGCGAAAAACAAGGGATTTTAATCAAGTTAAGTGCATCAAAAGTGAGGATTCTAAAGTATTGGTTAAGGATGAAGAGATTAAGGAAAGATGGAAGAACTATTTTGAGAAACTATTAAATGAGGAACATGGAGGTACAACAATAGGAGAAGAAATAGCCAGTAATACGATAAATCAAGACTATAGGTTCTATCGCAGGATTAGGAACTTTGAAGTGGAGATTGCATTTAATAAGATGAAATCAAATAAGGCTTTAGGACCCGATGATATCCCTATTAAAGCTTGAAAGTGTTTGGGTAAACAAAGGATTGCTTGGTTGACTAGGTTGTTTAGCAAAATTTTGTTGACTAGGAACATGCCAGACGAGTGGAGGAAGAGTATTTTAGTACCAATCTATAAGAATAAAGGAGATATCTAGAATTGCAACTATAGAGGAATCAAGCTAATGTGTCATATAATGAAAGTGTGGGAGAGGGTGATGGAACGCCGATTGCGAGATATAATAGAGGTGTCAGAGAATCAATTTGGGTTTATGCCCGACATGTCAACAATGGAAGCGATTTATCTTTTAAGAAGAGTAATAGAAAAGTATAGAGAAAAGAAAAGAGACATTCATATGATGTTTATCGACTTTGAAAAAGCATATGATAGAGTGCCCTAAGATATAATATGGTGGGTATTAGAGAAGAAATGGGTGACAAAAGGTTACAGTGATGTGATTAAGGACATGTATGAAGGGGTGGTGACTACTATTAGATCGCCTGTTGGAGAGACAAATGAATTTCCTATCACTGTAGGGTTACATCAAGGATCTACCTTAAGTTCTTATCTTTTTGCTTTAGTTATGGATGAGTTGACGAAAAATATTCAAGATGACGTGCCATGGTGTATGTTTTTTGCAGACGATATCGTGCTAGTGGATGAGACTAGAGAAGGAGTTAATATAAAGTTGAAGATTTGGAGAAAAACTTTTGAATCTAAAGGATTCCGGATAAGTAGAACTAAGACAGAGTACAAAGAGTGTAAATTTAGTAACAGTAACAATGAAAGCAGAGGATAAGTGAAGATTAAGAATCAAGAACTGCCTAAAAGTGAATATTTTCGTTATTTAGGATTGATTATCACAGCAGCGGGGGAGATTAATGCGGATGTGGCCCATAGGATTAAGGCGGGATGGTGTAAGTGGAGAAGTGCGTCTGGGGTACTGTGCGATAAATAAATACTCACTAGATTAAAAGGTACGTTCTATAAAACGGCTATTAGACCAGCGATGTTGTATGAGACAGAGTGTTGGGCAACTAAGAAACAACATGTAAATAAGATGAGTGTGACTGAGATGAGGATGCTAAGGTGGATGCGTGGCAAGACCAGACAAAACATAATTAGGAATAAGTGTATTCGGGAATGGGTATGAATAGCATAGATAGAAGATAAGTTGAGAGAGAATCGATTGAGATGGTTTGGTCATATTCAACGGAGACCAACAGATGCAGTAGTGAAGAGATGCAATACTGTAACGATAGATGAGAGTGCTGGGGGATGGGGTAGGCCTAAATTAACGTTGGCTAGCGTTGTAAATAGAGATATGGATTAACTTAATTTGACTAACGAAATGGCCTTTGATAGGCCGCGTGGAGAAGAAGGATTCATGTAGCCGACCCCATTTAATGGGACTTAAGGCTTGGTTTGGTTTGGTATTATTTTCATTCATTTAATAGCAAATGCCAGTGGTCTCCTCTCTAACTCTAACAAGCTAAGGCCCTGTTTGTTTTGGGGTATGAGGGGAGGATTGGGATTAGGATGGCTATGGGCCCTATTTAATATGTTGTTTGTTTACAGAGTTTAGGAAAGGACTAATAAGCCGAACGGCTTAAAATAGGCCTTGCAGATGGGATTCGGATGGGCCTCCAGGACTTGGTATTAGAAAAATAGTTCAGCAGACTAGAAATTTTTTATTTTTATTTATTTTTTATTTTATTTTTTACATGTCGGACATTTTTTTTTGAACATTAATATTTAATTTTTTGTATTTTTTGTTAAGTAAAAATTATTATTTTATTTATTTTATTTTTTTCTGAAAATTTTTTATTTTATTTTTATTTTTTTAAAATTTTTTACATGTTGGGCATTTTTTTTAAAACATTAATGTTTAATGTTTTTGTATTTTTTTAATTTGTTTTATTATTTTATATTTATTTTATATAAAAATAATTTAACAATCCCTACACTAACAACTATCATCAAAACAAACACAATTTTACTTAATTCTCTCACTATCAATCCCCTCACTAACAGTCTCCTCACTATTAATCCCCTCATTATCAATTCCCTCCATTCTACTTCTGAAAACAAACGGAGCCTAAGTAAGTTGAATTTATCAATTTTTTCAATCGTTTTGCTTATTTTATGATTTTTTATTTTTTGTATTCTAATTTTAATTTTTTTTTAATTTAGCTGGTATTTTATTATATTTATTGGTGTTTTATTGTTTTTTTTTTTTGTATTTATTTTTATGTTCTAATTTTTAAATTGTTGTTTCCAACTATTGATTTAATTGTTTTTAGATGTTAATTTAGTCATATATATATATATATATATATGTATGTATGTTTTGTTTTTTGTTTTTTTGTTTTTAAGATTTTAAATTGTTTAATTATCCTTTTTATTTTATTTTTTTATCTATGTAGTACGGGGGCTTTATTTTGTGCTTTTAATTTTTAAATTGTTGTTTCCAATTGTCAATTCAATTGTTTTCAGCTGATAACTCAGTTTCTTCTTTTTTTCCCTAATCTTTTGGGTGTTTTATTTTATTTATTTATATTTTTTGTATTCTATAATTTAGATTGTTTTTCATTGTTTTATGGTATATATATTTTTTTGTGTTTAATTTTTAAATTGTAGTTTAAGCCGTTTTTAATTATTCATTTTGGTGTGTTTTTGTTTTTACTCCAAGTTGGGAAAATTCACTTTAGTTTTTTTAAGTTTTATTATTTCATTAATTTAATAGCAAAAAAAAAAAAAAAAAAAAAACTATCTGCTCTGTAATAGGCTAAGTAAGTGGAATGTTTTCTGTTTTGTAATGTTTTGGATGTTTTCCAAGGTATTTTTTTCCCCTTCTAATTTCCCCTTCTAATTTTTAAATTGTTTAATTCAGCTGTGCTTTATATAATAAAATAAATAGATGATGGCCAGGGTAATTTTTTTGTTTTTGTTGATAAAATGTTATGTCAGATAGAGGGAAAGTGGGTGCTACATTTTGCTGAAAGAGGCGATTTTGGGTGCTGGATGCATGCTTTATGGGTTATTCAGGAAAACAATAGTAAATCTGTTCCAACTTGGAAATCATTATGTATGCAGGTTGTCTGTAATGAAGACAAGGCAGCTTGTGTTTGTTTAACAAGAATTATGTCTTTCATGTAGCAGAATGCAAAATTGGATTCACGCAGCTCAAACCAAATGGTTTACACAGCGCTTTGTTGAGTAGAGTTATTTATTTTTGCTGAACTAGGTTATCATTGAGTTGTTGTTGCTTGATCCTAATTATTTTTCATTTCTGTACACAATGTTGCTTCATGAGGGAGAAAATTGGTATGCTACACCACTGTACATTTAAAAGAGCTGATTTTTCATTGGAATATTGAATTTACTTCAAGTGGATGTGGAAAATCATTATGATTTTAGTGAAAACCTGCATTGAACAATCCAAAGCTGAATTAGGAAATTGTGTAAAGGCTTGGAGAACAATTTTCATAATGGGTTACTACATGGTGGATTAAGACGTGGGATGGGACCATTATGCTTTGTTATGTCTACATTTGAATATGGAAAGACCAATTGAAAAGCCCAACCCACACTTCTCAACTGAAACCTTATAACTAGCCCAGGTATTAAGGAGAGAGAAACTAAAACCTTATAACTAGCATAGATGGGGGCAACTCTAGGCGATGTGGGACACGTTCCAACACAAGAAACTGAAACCTTATAATTAGCACAGATAGACAGATGGGGCAACTCCAGGCGATGTGGGATACATTCCAACACACCCTCCTGGAGATGTGGGACACATTCCAACACACCAACTCCAGGCGATGGGGGCAACTCCAGGCGATGTGGGACACATTCCAACACAAGAAACCCTCCTGGAGATGTGGGACGCATTCCAACACACCAACTCCAGGCGATGGGGGACACATTCCAACACAAGAAACCCTCTTGGAGATGTGGGACACATTTGGAGATGTGGGACACATTCCAACACACCCTCCTGGACCACAACATATACTATTCCAACACAAGAAACCCTCTTGGAGATGTGGGACACATTCCAACACACCAACTTCAGGCGATGTGGGACACATTCCAACACACCCTCCTGGACCACAACATATACTAGCCGAACAAACGGCACACCAGTCACAAGCCCTATCAAACTTTGATACCAAATTGAAAAGCTCAGCCCACACTTCTCCTTAAAACCCAGGTATTAAGGAGATGGAAACTGAAATCTTATAACTAGCACAGATAGGACAACTCCAGGCGATGTGGGACACACTCAAACAAGACCAAGGTATGGAACTTGTCAATTCAACAGAAATGAGGGGGAAAATTATATAATATAAAATAAATGAAAAAGTTTCACTTCATGTGCAGTACCTGGCCTCTAGAGTTGGCATGTAGTGGAATACACATGCTTATGGTTTCTTGCTGAAATATGCAGATTCAACTTCATCACATGGATTTGAATTTTTTGTTTTATACTTATGTTTGTCAACTTCTTCACAAAATATTTCCTCCTAACTTTTTTTAAGCATGTGTTCATGCATTGACTGTAAAACTGTTAATACTTCTTCAATCCCATCTATCTGGTTTAAAGTTTTCCTTTTTTACTATTTACTGCATTATGTGTCATTCATTGTCTTTAAGATGTTAACTCATGTTGATTTTTCATAGATGGTGGGGATGCAAGAAATGAGTCCAGGTCCTAAAGAAATTTTATCAGTTATTGATTCTTTAAAGAAACAAGTTGCTGTTGATCAGTGTGTATATATATAAAGGTGCATCCTTGCCTGCCACTTTTAGTAGTTTAGCTAATTATGCTTGTGAATACTGCCTTCATAATATCTCTATAAATGATTTATTTTTACTAGTTTTCCATTCAGAAAAGAATGGAAGAAAGCAGGTTACATCAACAATCATCTTTACAAGTTATCATTGGAAAGAAGAAACAATAAGGCAATCGGTGCTGATAAAAGCATAGACCTACTGACAAAGAGGCATAAAGATGCAATTAATATGCAAAATGGTATTGACGAAAGTAATGGAGACCTGCTGTGAAAAATACTGCGGGTTAGCCTTTGCCATTCCTCAGCAGGAATAAGCATTATTATTATCATTATCATTATCACGATGATGATGATGATGATTATGATTATTATTATATGGTTGTTTTATATTCCCCTCTTTTGTTCATCAGATAAAAAACATTTATCACTTATTTTATTTCTATATATTTTTATCCTATCTTAGTTGACATGCCTCAATGCTTTTAAAATGCCATATTTTCTTTCTTGTTAAGATCTGCAAGAATCAGTTTAGAGGCTGTCATTGTCCAAAAAGTCAGTGTCAGAGTCGCCAATGTCCATCCATCGCTGCAGACCTAGAATGTGATCCAGATGTTTGCAGGAATTGCTGTGTCAGGTGAGGTGAGTATATTGTTTTTGATCCAGATCTTTCCGTTCTACAACTTTGTAGATGCTGGTGAAAACTAGCTTTGGAGGCTTGCATTGCAGCATGTGCAATTTGGGAAATAATTTCATCGAGTTCAACCTATTGAGTAAAATGTGGAGGTTGAACTTTTTGGAGCACTGAATGTCTGAAACTAAAAATTTTGTTAATTAGCAAAGGTCGTGTTGAAATTGAAATTAAGTTTAGAGTGGCAAAATGGGTAATAACAGAAATTCATCCAATCTAAGGATGAGATATGGAAATAAGGATGCCCAATGTAGACTCTGGCTTTGATGCATGGGTAATTAATAAAAAAAACCCTGTACAACATGTTATATAGTGACGAATTTGGCTTTGCACTTGAGCTAGAGCAAGGTTCTGGGCATGGTCAATGTTTGTCTTACATTCTCCTCAATTTTGGCTTTAAAAACTAGCAGTCTAGCAAGTGGAGTTGGAATTTAATTGGGTTTCGGGTATGATATCATTTAGCATGGTATTTTAACTTGATCTTCAATGATAAAAATTAGTCCAAGCAGAGCTTGCAGTGTCATTGGATTCTGGATCAAATTGTCAAACTTAGGCTTTTTTTGTTTAAAAAATTTAATGAAAATAAAAAATTCTGACTTGTCATACTATGATAAATTGATAATACTCGTATGCACGGACACATTTTCAAAATTTGAAGTTATGGATCTGTATATTCTATGGTTTATGATTGTTTACTCTGCTTTTGTCTTTACGTTTCTATAGCTACTCTCTCTCTCTCTCTATCTTATTGTACGACTTTCTACAGTATTTTTGCCTTTTGAAAATGGTCTTGCAGTTGCGGTGATGGCACTCTTGGGGTTCCTTCCCAAACAGGTGATAATTATGAATGTAGGAACATGAAGCTTCTTCTCAAACAACAGCAAAAGGTAATCATGATTTTACTCTGTTTTCCTTCTATTTCACTGTTGTATTATAGTTGGAGAAGCAACTTGTCATTTCTGTGTTACTTGTCTTTGAAAATTAATTGTTGAAGAGAGAAATGCCTTGTTGAGTTGAGGCTTTCCAGATCTGAAAACAAGCTACAACCATCTAATTGGTACTAATCAAGCACCTCAGTTGCAATTTTTCTTTCTAGAACCACCCTTCAATTATCTCCCGTGGAGGCTGTTCAACCATAAATGCCACGGAGAATTTTATTATTTCCAAGAGGCTTTCACTAGTCATTTTTACTTGTCTTTCTTGTTGTGGGCTTTTTTCTAATTTGGAATAGTGGGGATGATCCCAAAAACGAAGGTAATTCCTTAAATGCTACCAATTGAAGTTGTTCTTTTTTTATTTTTTATTTTAAAATTTTGAAGTGTTTTATTACCAGAAAAGTGAAAGATACACAACAAGGCTTAAGATACAAGACTGGGAAGGACACACTTAGATATGACCAAATAAAGATAATGGCCTCAAGTCTCAACCAAATAAAAATACTGAAACATCCTCTTACAGCAAGAGGAGAAGGCACAAAATGCGAACAAAAACCGAAGACACCACCACAACTAAAACAAAACTAGAGAAAAAACACCCTCTTTCAACTTCGGGATGTGTACGCTTTATCACCTCATTCTATCAAGTTTGAGGTTGGGAATCTTTTGCTTGAGCTTCCTTTAGGTTTCCTTTCTAGGGAAAGGTGTGCTCCCCCAAATTCCCCATTCGCCTCATTCTTATTTGAAGGAGCATGTCCCTCATTTGCCTCCTTTCTTCAGTATTATTCGAGGGTTTGTGATTTTTCTGTAAACTGATGAGCATAGCTTTAGTAATAGTATCATCTTCTGATGAGAAATATTGTATGATGATTCATTGTTGAACTGGATTTCTTATGTGGTTATAATGATGAAAATTGGGTTTTGTGTTAGTTCAAAGAGATTGTGAAGTTTTGTTGTCGATAATGTTAATAATATCTTGTGGATCCAGGGTATTGAATCAAAACTTTTGAAGAATTTCTGCAGCCACTGGCTGCTTCCACAACCCAACAGTAACATCGATTGGACACTAATGTAAGAATGTGGGACTGTGGAAGCAACCATTATGCTTGTTGAAATGGTGGTCCCTTTTTCATTAATCAAATTCTAAATTACATGGTGTGACCGTCGACGCTGAAGGGGAAGATTATTCTTGGCTGATATGTTGTGGCTTTCTTACAATCTTGTGCAGCAATGTAGTGAAATTGGCAGTTGCAGCAGTGAGTTGTTGCGACATATTTTGATTGTACTTAATGCGGGAGAACTCTTCATTTTGGATGACCCATTTTTTGCCCCACTGTATCTTTCATTTCTCAAGGCATAAATGTTGATGATCTCGTTGACTTTTTATTTATTTACTTCTGCATTAACATGTTCTGATGGATACTGATTTTGTGACAATTAGGTTGCACTGGGCTCACCAATACTTTGGTAGGACGTAACCACCAAAACTTACAGGATATATATTTATTAGCTTAAACTTTGCAATAGTTTGGTTGAATTCCATACTTGTACAGGTTTTGCTTGGAAGATCTGATGTATCTGGCTGGGGTGCTTTCTTGAAGGTGACAAAATGTATTTCTGTGATTGCTTTGGCTTGGTGTTTCTCTTGTTTGGGTTTCATCTTTTGCTACTCTTCAAAATAGTGTTGGCAAACATAAATACAGTTCAACGGAAGGGTGATAAATTGAAGTTTGCCAACCATTCTCTGGATCCAAATTGCTATAAAAAGGTAACCTTTTGATTGAACCGCCATAATAATGGGGTTTTATCATAGCATTTTAGTTTTTACTTTGTTTGGAAAATGTTTTTTGTATTTCTAAGTATTTGGTACAATGAAAAACAAAAGTCAACATAAAAAAAACTTATCTAGCCTTAAAAATGTTTTTCACTTATAAAAGGTCCACCTCAAGCCCACCCCACCCCACCCCACCCCACCCCCTCCACTTTGTCATCACCACCACTAACACCCCTACTAGCACGTAAGTTTCAAAGTCAGCAACCAAACATAGGAAAAAAGTTTTCCATTAGAAAAAAAATCTCTTGAAACAATTGGAGTGTTATTTTTTTTATTATTATTTTTAATGAACCATACAATTATAATATTGTAGATTTTGCCAATTTGTCTTCAGAAGCAATCAACAATTTTTTTTTCAAGTCATTATGGTGGTCGGGTGTCACGACCCAAACCTGCCCCTGTAGGTTTAGCACCGTAACCAGCCAGTAATCCGTGGATTACCAAAGACCTCTGAACAGATTAGCAAATAATAAGGGGTTGCGGAAGCAATAATACAAAATAGATAAGGTCTAATGAGCTGTGATAATGTACATGGGACAAAACATTTCAAAACTTATTTATATATACATAAACATGCCAGTCCAGATACATAATATTTGCAAGGTATTTACGGAATGTACTTCCCAAGACCTGAATTTACAGAGTATACACAAAGACTAGCATGAATACAAAAACAGCCATGGCCTTGGGCTTTGTTCGGAACCTCCTCAGGAGGCACAACAGTAGGCTGACAAAAACGAAACAGAAGGCCGTCAACTCTGGCTCTAGTCATGTGCCGGCTCACCTACATACATAATATAAACTGTGACCGAAAGCCCAGTGAATAATAATAAAGTAAAGGGTTTTAATAAATGAGTTCGTACAGATTCAGAAATCATAATTCAGATTTGTATCAAATTCATCATTTGTCCCGATCATATACAGACAGAAATCATAAGTCATGATTAAGTTTACGTGATACATCCATTAGCATTAACAGAACAGAATAGAACGTATACACGTGAGGTTACGAATAACCAGTTTTATTAAGGAACCTCCGGATCCGGGCAACAGAATAGAACAGAAGCTAAGCCCCCGTGATAGGGCCTCCGGTACGGGTAACAGAGTGTAGATAGAAATAAGTTCCATAAAGGAACCTCCGATACCGGGTAACAGCTAACAGATATCATATGATGCTAAGGATATCATGAATACATATCAGAAATTGAACAATCATTCATTGTACATAACATATCATTTCGGAAAATAGATCTTATTTTATCACATAGAAAGTAGATGCAGTTTGAACATAACTTTACTAAATTATTACTCACAATTGGCCTTGAAACAGAAAAACAAAACAGATTGATTACACGATACGCGGCACGTGACCTACATAACACATAACGGACACACACTTGAAACACACACTCTAATTGTACAAAACTTACGTCGTTGGTTCTTAGTGTGTTTCTAACCTTAAATCCTCACTAAAAAGTCTTAAACATGGCCTAGGAATGCCTAGGATGGAACGAGGATGCAAAGATGCCTTGGAAAACATTTTTCAAAACATGCTGAAAACAGGGGTCTCGCTTGAGCGTGGCTTCTTTCGCTCAAGCGAGTTTGTCAAAACAGAGGGATCGCTCGAGCGTAGACTCCTTCGCTCGAGCGGTCTGTAAAAATGCAAAAGTACTGGTTGTTGAAATTTTACGCTCGATGCCCGCTCGATGCTCGTTCAAGCGTGAGATGCAGCTCTTCGCTCGAGCGTAGGTCTTGTCACTCGAGCGTGCGTTTGCGTGCAGCAAAAACCTGAGAGCTTGCAATTTACGCTCGAGCCATCAATCCTTCGCTCGAGCGGAGCTCTGAACAAATGATGGTCGCTCGAGCGTGGAATCCTTTGCTCGAGTGAGAAAGCCAAATTCTGGAATTTCCAGATTTATCTCCCAAGCTCAAACCAAGCATTCAACACCTCAAATCTCAACCCTTTGGGCCCATTTTCTGGAAAACACTTGTAAACTCATAGTATAAGAGGTTTCAAAGATCAATTTGTAAAATCAAAGCCCAAAAGTGAGTCAATTAAACACAATTTCAAATAAAATTTCAAGAAAATAACTTAAATGTAACATGCATGAATTCTCATGACTTCTAATGCTCCAAAACATGATCCAAAGTAAGATTAAGCTCAAGAATAGGATGAATTCATGGACTATAACAAAAATGTGGACATGCATGTGGAAATTCATGAAGAACAACTCCAAAATCCAAGAATATGCGCATGCATGCATGAATTCACTCTCAAATCCAACTCTTTAAATAAATTCTAGACTTTAAACTCTAATCTTCCATGAACCATGTAAGAATTAATCTTAAATTCACAATTGAAAGGGGAATCTCCTACCATAAGTCTTGAATTCCAAGTCTAGGGGCTCAAATTTGCAAAGCCTCTTCAATTCTCCTAAGTTCCAAGCCAATTCTCTAGATGAATTCAATCTCCTCCCTCACTCCCTCTCTCTCATGGTTTTGGCAAGGAAAAAGGCTGAAAATGGTGTATGAATCAACTCTAAACAATGTGTGAGAAAGTGGCCCACTCAAGGGCAAAATGGTAGATAAGTCCAACTAATGTAATTTAGCTTATTTAATCCAATTTAATCATACCAAATCAAATTTCAACTAAATTTACCATAAAATCACATTAATTCTAATTAACACAAAACACTAATCAATTTCGGACTCGGGCGCCGATAAAGCTTTCAATTTGCAGTTTAAAACATAAAACATGAACAGATCATTTTATGGCAAACAGATAAAAACACAAAGATAATGCAATATATATGTAATTTAATTCCGGAGTCCCTCTAAATTACTGTTAGGCATAAATAATCATGGTTTAGCATTAATCGGAGGTCGGGGTTATTACACCGGGGATCATAGGTTGGGGATATTTGTTAAAGAAGGAATTAGTGCAGGGGAAGAACTTTTTTATGGTAACTGTTATGAGCCAGATAGAGCTCCTGCTTGGGCAAAGAAAGCATGAAGCATCTGGCCTTAAAAAAGAGGACACTGCTCCTTCAAGCGGAAAACTTGCTTATTGAGATTCATTTCAATCCTAAATTCATATTTGTTTTTTTTCTCATTCTTTTTCAGATACAAGCCTTAATTGTTATTGATCTCCAAGGAAAGGTGGATTCAATTCCAAGTCATTTCATTGCTGGAGAAGCGCCATTGCTGTCTCTATTGGTTACTTGGATTTTTCTTTTCTCATTTATGCTTTACGTAATTCTCTGTCTCTCTCTCTCTCATGTGCTCAATTTCTCACTCTATCAAAGGGGTTGTAGGGAGAGTGAGGAGAGGTTGGGGTGTCAAGAGGAGGGTGTAGGTTAGGATTTGGAACGTTGGAGATAGGCAATAGAATTAGAATTTGGATAAATTACATTTACATCCTTTGAAGTTTAAGTTTAATACAAGCCCTTCTCTGACATTTTAGAAATTACAGTTGACCTCTCATGTCAGCATTTGTCTACTAACGGGAGTAATGGCAAATAGGAAAAGACTTTAATACCCTTAACTAAAAATATAAAATCATCATTTTACTCTTACCCTCTTCTTCTACCATTCTCCTTTGCCATTTTTACCATCTCTATAAAAATCAGTCATTATCACCCATCATTATCAGCTCCATTGCCACTATCACCCACTCAACTCACCATCATTTTCAATTCTATTAACGTACTGTTTCGTGCAGCTTATTGTAAGTTGAAAGCTGATAATTAAAAAGTAGAAATCAAAAGTATGTTTTTCCTAACTTTTAAATAATTAGCTTTTCTCAGCTTATTTAAGTTGTTTTTGTCTAAAAAGCTGTAAGCAGAAACTATACCAAATCAAACCTAAAACACTATAACAACACAAATTCAAACTAAATCGAGATCAAAGCTAAATCGCTGGCCAAATCAAATCCAAACCCAAATCTCCAAATCAAACCCAAATTCGCAAAATCAAACCCAACAATATGAATTTATCCAAAATATAAGACAGGAAGAAAGCACCGACACAACGATTCTTCAAATGTAGAAATAATACTCCGTCACCGACAAGCAGGCCTGGCCATGAGGGCAAGCAAGAGAGGTCTGCGCCTTGGGCCCCAAATTTGGGCTGAAAATAGGGGCCTCCAAATATAATTTTGAATTTTAGATATAAATAAAAAAAGACCCAAATACTATAGGTCCAACTGAACATGGGGTCAAAAAAAAAAAAAAAATGAAACATAGTTCGCAGATTGAATTGGTTAGCTTTGTTATCCATTGAAAATGATATGGTGGATAAATTCGATTATGCAAGTTTCATTAGTGATTTTGCAGCTGAAAATGTAAGAAGAGTAATGTTTATGTGATAGTTGGTTCAATTGTAAATTGAATATTGTTAAACTATAAAGCAATAAGATCAGATTTATTTTATTTATTTTATTTTTTTTGAGTATTTACTATTTGTAATGTTTACTTCCTATGTTAATATATGAAAGTAAATTTTTATTTATAATTTTAATGATTATATGTGCAAGTAAATTTTTTTTTTATGGTTACAAATAAATAAAAAAATTGTAACTTATTGTTTTATTCATAATTTTTTTTTTCTCTCCAATGTAAGAGGGGTCTTATTTCTGAAATTTGCTCTGGACCCCTAAATTTCAGGACCGGCCTTGCCAACAAGAATGAGAGAGAGAGTGAGAGCAATAAAAAAAGAAATCGGCGTAGTAGTTGGCGGCCGCTGTGGGAAGTGGTGAGATGGTCGGTGGTGGTGCCGTAGTTTGGTGGCTGATTTGATGGTTAATTACTTGATTTAAATTTGTTTTTTTTGTTCCTTGATAATGGAAGATTGCTGCAGTAATCAATTTGTCGGCAATAAATAATTGTTGCCTTCAATATCTTAGGTCCTTTTCACTTATTATATATATATATATATATATATATATATATATACGCTTTCTTCGTATATATGCAGATATATGCATATGCATATACGCTTTCTTAATATATATGTAGATATTTGTGATTACAAACAAATAAACGTCTACTAGTATAATGTTAGATGTGTTGGCTTTGTTATTCTTTGTAAGGTCGCAAGTTCTGTTACGTTGTGAATTTTTGTGGGGCATTTTAATTGTGTTATTTTGGTCAAAATGATAGGAGTTTTTGTTGAAGATCTATGATGATCTCAAATGGAAGGGGGTAAAATATTTTGGGTATGATGATCTATGATGATCTATGATGATCTTAAAATATTTTTTAAAAAATTTTACTTTCTTTATTTTTTGTATTTTTTTGTTTTTATTGATTTTTTTAATATTTTAAGTAATTTTTAAAATTTTTAGACATACCTAACTTAAATGTATTTAAAAAATAAAAAATTTGTGAAGAAAACTTTTTAAAAATTCACTAAATACCCAAAATATAAAAAAAATATGAAAATTCAGTATATTTTTTTTTATATTTTTATGTATTATTAATTTTTTAAAATAATTTTTCACAATTTTTTTTACTTTTTAGATATATCTAAGTAAGGTATATCTAAAAAGTAAAAAAAAAAATGTTTAAAATTTAAAAAATATTCACTAAAAACAAAAAAATAACGAAAACCAAAATACTTAATTTTTAAAAAACTTAATTCAAAAAACTCAAACCAAGCACACTGTAAGAATTTAAAAAAAATTGATTGCTTACTAGGGATGAAATTTTAATGCAATTCTAAACTTCAAGAAAGAAAGTGTGTTTGGTTTGAATTTTTTGAATTAAGTTTTTTGAAAACTCAATTTTTTTTATTTTTGTATTTTTTTATTTTTAGTGAATATTTTTAAAATTTTAAACATTTTTTTTACTTTTTTAAATGCACCTTACTTAGATGTATCTAAAAAGTAAAAAATTTGTGAAAAAATATTTTAAAAACTTAATAAATACATAAAATTATAAAAAAAATGTACTGAATTCTGGTATTTTTTTTTATATTTTTAGTATTTAGTGAATTTTTAAAAGGTTTTTTTTTGTAATTTTTTTACTTTTTAAGTATATTTATGTTAGGTGTATCTAATATGTAAAAAAATTTGTTTAAAATATTAAAAAATTCAATAAAAACAAAAAAAAAAACGAAAAATAAAAAATTAAATTTTTTGAAAAAATATTTTTAAAAAAACACAACCAAACAAGCTGTTTTTGAATTTCTAGACAAATTTCAGAATGTGTTAGTGTAATTTATCTTTAGAATTTTATGATAAAGATAAAATTTTAATAAGAAAAGAAAATTATGAAAACGTGGGCCTAAAGATGGTGCTATAAGCTAACACTTTTTAGGTGTCAGCCATTTGTTAGTGGGAAAACTGCATTCAGTTAGACAGTAAGCAAATAATTATACTTTTTATGTGGTATAAGCCTTTTGTGTATGTAGTATAATTTTTTTTTTAATAGTTTGTTCAAGTTTTTTCTGTGCGTCATATTTACATATAAAAAGAGTGTAATTGTTAGCATTTGTCTACATTTTTTTGGACCTTTCAATTTCTAATTTTTCTTTTATTATAATTATATTTTAAAGTAAAATTACAATAAAAGATATCATTTAATAGAATCCCTACTTATCAAATAAAAATTAACACTATACAATATTGTACACTCATCTCAACCCCCACTTCCACCTTCACCTTCAGCTATACGTATTTTATTTTTCTAAATCCTAAACCTGTTACGCTTCATAACCAATCAACATAAATTCTAAACTTGTTATTTTTTATTATCATCTTAAATCCTGAATGTATCCTCAACATCACAAACATAAACCTTCTTGAACCAGAAAGTTTTTTTCAAGTCTAACGTATTACTCTTTATCAGTTATTTCATTCTGTAGAGCAATGGAGGATAATGACAATAATTCTGATGAGGTTGACATTCCATTAGTAAGTTTATCTGTATCGCATTTGCATTCTCAGTCATTTTCAATTGTTTTTGTTTTGTTAAAGTTGTTCCGTACTAGTTTGTCAACTGTTAAAATTATGTTCAGTAACATAGTACTAAACACAAACATTTAGTTTAATATATGAGTTCTGAACAGTAATGCAGACAATCGGTATTGGTGTGCCGAACGATTTGATTTTTGTATTTTTAACATCAAATTGTGTTTTTCGTGAGGGTTTTTCCTTCTAAAACCTTAACCAAAAAACAAAAATATGATAGGAAGAAGAGAGGCAATGTTGTTAATAATATGGAGAGTTGGTATTTACATAAGAGAAATTTTCAACTAGTTTTCTGCAATAGTGGATATGAATTTTCGACGAGTTTTTAGACGGTGTTCTTTGGATATCGTCAAGTTGATTCCTTTCATTGAGAGTCAACAAGAATTTCAATGATGGAATGTCAGTGCAATACTTTTCACTGAGGCAATAGTATTTATTGATACAATAACCGTCGACATTATTTTCAACAAGAGATAGATTGTCATCAAAAGAAGGAGGAGTGAGAGTATGCAAAGTTAGGTAGGTGTGCTTGGGTGTGATAATATTATGAATAGGGATAAATTTAGTATTAAATAAAGTGTTTAAAAAAATCTTATTAAAATTTAAGATTTAGATTGGGGCTCAAAGAAATGGGAGTTGAAAAAATTTAGACAAATGCTAATAGCATCCCTCTAAAAAAAAAAAATCAGCTATAATACAATTATTTTAGAACTTTCTCACTTTATTTACAATTTTTCTTACCAACCAAATTGTTCTTCCTTCTGCCCTGAATAGTGGCTTGATTGCCAATTTGGGTGGCCAGGCAACCAAGATTTGGTCTCAATTGAAAGTTCATCTGCAGGTATTGGTCCCATCCTCCTGGCGTATTGGGCGGGAGTCCTGTTTTGTAGGCCACCTAAACAGTCTTCTTTTGTTTCTTGTTTTTTTGTTCCTTTCACTTCCTTTAGTAACCAAAAAAGAAAAGTAGACTTAACTATGACAAGCCTTTCCCATTTTAGGCTAAGTTTGGGAAGTCCCAAATAAGCCAAAAAGTCAAAAAGTTATTCAAAAAGCTAAAAAGTTAACACTATTCACCAAAAGTCAACAATTACGGCTGCACAACTCCCAATTCAAATTTTTCTCTACAAATCAATTTTTACAATTTTTTATTACACATTTTTCAATAAAAAGTCAAAAAGTTAACCCAAACATCCATATTTTCAACCTCAATTTTTTAGTCCAAAAAGACAAAAAGTGCACTTTTTTAGTCTTCCCAAACTTGGCCTTAAAGTTGGGAACACTACTTACCCAAAAAGTTGGGAACACTGTATTAGGTAAAATTTACTGTTGTATTTCTGCAAATGCTGATCCAATTGGTTGGTTAGTTAAGACATTGGTGGTGGGTACCTTTTTTTTTGGGGGTAAATTATACCTTACTTCTTTTGTGTTTAGCTACTTTTTTTTTTACTTTCATCTTTTATATCTTAAATTTTTATTATTTTATTTTTAAAATTAACTTTTTATTTAAAATTATACAGAAAATGTCACTGTAAATGTCATATAATATAAAAATATATATTGGCCTCATTTGAAAAATAATTATTTTTTAGATTTTTTGACTACTTGAATATTTTAATAAGCTATTTTAATTTTTATATTTAAAAATATGGATTGAATTTTTTGTTTAATTGTTATATTGAAAAATGTGTTTAGAATGAGATTGAAATAAAAAATAATTAAGGGTTGGTTTGGTAAGGGCTCATTGGGCTTTTTTGGCTCAATGAGCCATAAAAAACAAAATAGGCTCATGAGTCACAACAGGCAAAACATCTCATCCAATCCCATAATCATTACACTTTTCTCTCACAAAAAAATCAAAAAAACCAAAAAGTCAAAAGCCCTTCCCAAACTAAGCTTTTGAGCCCAAGCTCATATAGTTAAAAAAGTCAAAAAGTCAAAAAGCTAATCCACTTTCCAAACGGAGGCTAAATTACTCCCAAAAAGTTATTCTTGACGTGCTTATGTGGTGTGTTGTGATAGAAAATGACCAAATTGTCCCTATGTGTTGGATTGCAAACTTGGTGTGTTACTCAAAAATTAGAAGACAAAATCGTAATTTCACCCTCTATCCTGCACAGCCATGAACCTTGTGCCAAACCTCAGCTCCAGTAAAACTTTTTAATTATTTGTTTAAGTGAGGCTACAATCACTTTCCCAATACCGTCACCGTCATTGTTATATTAAAATTTAAGTTTATATCAAATATTTTTATGTTATATATAATAAAATATTTTTATGTTATGTGATTGACAATGTATTATTTTTTGTCTAATTTTAAATAGAAATTAACTTATGAGCAAAATCGAAAAATTTGAAGTATGAAATGTCAAAGTGAAAAAAATAAACTTTAAGGGGTCAAAGTGAGAAAGTGAAAATATAAAAAAAGTAAAGTGCAATTTATTTATTTATTTATTGTCAATAAAAGTATAGAAAGGGTGAAAATTTTTCTTTGCTGTAACTAGAAAAGTTCTTATTTATTGAGAAGTTAATAGAAAAGCTTTTTTTTTTTTTTTTTTTTTGGATTGGTTACGCTCATCTTAATTAATCTCAAGACTAACGCAAAATGTCCCTCCATGTTGTCGTCAACTCTTCGGGTCACTAATGTTGTGAAATTCTATATTTTTTAGATATTAATATTTTAGTGAGAGATATTTGTGATAGTTTAATTGTGAGATTTTTGGATAAAAACCTAACTTATTTTCTCTAGTTGTTTTTATATTTTTTTTACCTCAATTTCATCTCTTTTGTTTATTTTTTTTTTTATCTTGCTTGGGCTCCAACCAAAGATTCTTTTCTTTCCCTCCAAGTAACCTTTTTTTTGTTTACAAGTCAATTATCTTTCTTTCTCTCCAAATTTATTTGGAGGCTATTCTTTATTTTGCCTACAAATTAGAACTCATTCTCTCAACTTCTTTCCATTCTTCTTATCGTCCATCCATATCTCTCTCTCTCTCTCTCTCTCTCTCTTAATTATAGAATTACTGAGTTTGGATTGGAAGTATTTAGAGTGAGAGTTAACATTTTATTTAAGAAGAGAGTAGTAAATTTTGTTAAATTTTACATACCTTTTAGATCCACAACCTTTGGAGATTTATGGTGATATAGCAGATGATTAAAGTATTGGTGATGGAGAGATTTTGCAAATTGTTGCAGAATTTTTTTGAGGTAATTTAGGTGGTATATAATATGCTTCCTCTAAATCTCTTTGCAAAAAGTTTTTATCTTAATTACTTCACATTTGTATTTTTTTTAATTATCCTGGTCATATGTTAAATTCTCTAAAATCATTCTCGTTGATACGTTTGATTATTCTAGTTATTTGATAAATTCTGTGAAGTTGTTCTGTGTAGTTAGTGTTGATTTGTCTGGCTAAATAATGTGAAAATTTTCGTACATGGATCGAGTGGACCTTGTCAATAGCTTGGACCAATAGTCCGGACAAGCGGTTGTGCTTGGGTGAGGTGGGTGAGGTCGATCACTGATTATGTACTGAATAGAATCGAGTATTTGGTTCTGGATAAATTATCATATGTCGAGTTGACTTGTTTGTGCAATTTGGTAAATTACTTAGTATCTCAAATTGAATCATTTGTGCCATGTCGTAAATTGTTGGATCCCCGTTGATTTATTTTCTATTTGAGCATTGTTATTCTTATCGTCTTGTATACTTCCCGAATTAATTTATTTTTCAGGTGTAGAGCAAATCTAGTGGCGATTGGAGTTGAAGCATTTAAAGGATTATTGAGTTTGAGATTTTTGGGCTCACCGCTATATGTTGTTTTTGGAGATTTGTATAAATTATAAATTATAAACTTTTATGTAATTATTTTTTATCCAATTTGTATTTTTGAGGTCATTAATTAGTTAGAATTTTAAATTTGAGGTTGATTTGATTTATTAACTGCCTGAAAGTTGGGGCGTTACAAACACCACTCTTAGGATTGATGAATTTCAATCTATTTTATCGCTATGACAAAGAGCCGATGACCTAAAATTAATAATAATATAAAATAAACTTCAAATTTTTTTACTACAAACTTACATGGATATGAGATTTATACTCATGTGAAATTTACACACATATAAATATTTGATAAAAAATTTAAAATTTCCAACATTTTGGATAAATAAAAGTCACCTAAAAATTTCAACGAATGTCCACTGGATCACCAAATAATATGGGACTGAGGCCCACCACCAGGCTAACATTCTCACGCTAGTGTGGCTGTGCATACATTGAATTCTACAGATGAGTTCACACAAGGCTAGTAGACAGCACAGGGCACAACACCACTGCACAATAGTGTTGCAGCCTGCTAGAAGCAGAATCACCATGCCCCACCACGTGAACACCACATAAAAAAAGTGATCTACCAATGAAAAAAAGCAAAAAAATATTTAAAAATAAAAAATGAAAAAATGAAAGAAATTAAGGCAAAATATTATTGGGCAAATAATGTACTAGCATAGATGATGAAGGAAAATGTTATAGGTCTTAAATTTTTTATAAAATAAATGATCCAATATTTTAGATGAGTATGGGTCTATTAGGAATTTATAAAATTACAAATCTTACACCTATATAAAATATTTAATTATTTAATTGATAAAAAATCTAACGTCCTTAATATTACCCAAAGATGAAAGCAATTTACAAATTTGCATCCTGCACACTTACACAGAACACTGCCGTGCTTGGAAGAACCAAATAACACACCAATCCACGAATACGTCGTTTCAAGTTTCCCATCAAATGTCGAGATAATAAAAGATTAATTTAAGCTCTGTTGTTGCGTAATTCGAATTTGTGTTTTGCCTCAATAGTTCGAATTTTATTTTGACCGTCATTTGATAAAAAAGTTGATAGTTGTAATAGACAAATATTTCATCCGGTCGTTCAATCGGTTAGTAGGTGACCAATGATTCAAGCTATTCGAAACAACTCAATTCGAACTATCAAAAACTTTCGGGATAAATTATATGAGAAATTACAACACAATGCATGTCAAAAAAAAAAAAATAGTAAATATTAATTGTTAAAATGATAAAAATTTCAACTAATGTATAATAATTTATAAAAAAACCATTATGAAACGTAATTTTTTTTAAATTATATTGACTATTCTTAAAGTTTTAAAAAAATATAATAAATTTAACAATTTTGACATAATTATATTGAGCTTTTTTTTTAAAAAAATTAATTCATATAATATAACACTTAATCTCCTTTTTTCAATAATTTATTAGTTGTATGAATAAAAAATGATATTATTATATTTTTTACATGGAAATATATAATTTACATTATTTATTTTTATGTTTTCACACAATTTTAATTAATTTTGATCAATTTAACATTATTAAAAGAAATATCAATATAATTATGTCAAAATTATTAAAATTACTGTATTTTTTTTTAAAAAAATTAAGGAAATATTAGTATAATTTATTCTTAATTTAATGACATAAAAAAGAAAAGAAAATGAAAAAAAGAAATTAAAGTTGATAAAGCCCGCCGTTGAAACACGAAAACTGGCACCTCCTTCTTCACCCGCGCGTGTGTGTGTGTGTGTGTGAAGCTGCCTTTCTCTCTCTCTCTCTCTCTCTCTCTTTCTCTCTACCAGAGGAGGAGGTGAGATTTTTTAGTACACACTCTCTCTCTCTCTGCATATGCAGTAACCATGTTGGTGTTTTTTGCGAAGAAGCGTATAAGCAGATGCAGAGCTCCTGCAAATTGGTGCCTCTTTCACTCACTCCTCCTTTTTTCGGTTTTCTCCATCACTTCTACTGCTTGCTCCAATAGAAATTGCCAGGTTTCTCTCTCTGTCTCTCTCTTTCTCTCTCTCAACATGTATATATATATATATATGGATCTGTAAATTTCACTCTCTTCTGGGTAATTGAACTTACTTCCAATAACTACACAGCTTCTAGACTCGTGTTCTTCTCCGACCGACTGTGCTTCTTCTCTCTACTGTGGCAATTGCCCCTCAATGAATAAGAATCAACCTGTCTGCACCAGAGGCCAAGCTATAATTCCCACCTCTATTGTAAGCTCCTTCAATTTATGTTTCTCTTTCCTTCCAATTCTGTGATTTTCTCTTCTTATTCTCTGTTTCAATCGAACTCTGGTGATGAGCAGATCAATGGTTTGCCCTTCAACAAGTACTCATGGTTGGTCACCCATAATTCGTTTTCCATTGTTGATGCCCCTTCATTGACCGGTGCTCAGAGAATTACATTCTACAATCAAGAAGACACTGTTACTAATCAATTGACTGTATGTGATTCCTGTTCTTCTTCTTCCCTAACTTCCATTTTCCACTGAATCAAACACACATCTTTCTCTTCTGTTTATTCATTCATTCATGTCTTTTTTCTTTTTTGGGTTTTGTTTAGAATGGAGTGAGAGGGCTGATGTTGGATATGTATGACTTCGAGAACGATATCTGGCTCTGCCATTCATTTCGTGGACAGTGTTACAACTTCACCGCCTTTGTAATCAACCATCCATCCCTTCTCATTAATTTCATGTTCTTACCATCATTTCTTTTGTGAATCATTGTGTGCCATTAAAATGTTTGCAGCAACCTGCAATTAACACCTTGAAGGAAGTAGAATCGTTCTTAGGCGCAAATCCAACAGAAATTGTAACCATTATAATTGAAGATTATGTGCATACTCCAAAAGGGTTAACAAAGCTGTTCACTAATGCGGGGTTAGACAAGTATTGGTTTCCTGTATCTAAAATGCCAAAGAAGGGACATGATTGGCCCACTGTGACTGATATGGTCCGAAAGAATCACCGGTTACTGGTTTTCACTTCTGATTTTTCAAAGGAAGCAAGTGAAGGAATTGCGTATCAGTGGAGGTACATGGTGGAAAATGAACGTGAGTATCGCATAAGTCAGACTACTATTTTGAGAATTTGTTTTTATGCTTTGATCAGTATCAACCTTGTAATGGGTTTCAGCTGGGGATGGTGGTGTGGTACAAGGCTCTTGCCCGAACAGAAAGGAATCGCAGACGCTCAATTCGAGGAGTGCGTCTCTTTTCCTACAGAATTACTTCCCGACAATCCCAGTTCAAGCTGATACTTGCAAAGAGCATTCAGGTCCTCTTGCTGATATGGTTGGTACCTGTTACAAAGCAGCAAAGAATGTGATGCCTAACTTTTTGGCGGTGAACTTTTACATGGTATTGAAAATTTAAGTCTTTGAAAATAGAATGTATATATGTATTCCAATTAATCATTCTGACTTGTAATTATGCAGAGGAGTGATGGAGGAGGTGTTTTTGATGCTCTGGATCGAATGAATGGCCAGACATTGTGTGGATGCAGTTCTGTCACTGCTTGCCAGGTTTATCCACAGCTCCATATTTCTTGGTTGAAACACCACTGCTTTCATTAAACTTATCAGTTTACTTTGTAAACTCTTTCGCATTCTGACTTCTTCTCATGATTTGTGTTCCCAAGTTAATTCTCATGGGGTAAGTGGAGAAGTGTGTCTGGGGTGTTGTGCGATAAATAAATACCCACTAGACTAAAAGGTAAGTTTTATAGAATGGCTATTAGACCAGCTATGTTGTATGTGACGGAGTGTTGGGCAACTAAGAAACAACATGTAGATAAGATGAGTGTGGCTGAGATGAGAATATTAAGGTGGATATGTGGTAAGACTAGACAAGACAGGACATGATTAGAAATGAGTATATTCGGGAATGGGTAGGAGTAGCACCGATAGAAGATAAGTTGAGAGAGAATCGTTTGAGATGGTTTAGTCATATTCAACGGAGACCAACAGAGGCAGTAATGAAGAGATGCGATGCTATAACGGTAGATGAAAGTGTTAGGGGACGGGGTAGGCCTAGATTAACGTTGACTAGCGTTTTAAATAGAGATATGAATCTACTTAATTTGACTAATGAAATGACCTTTGATAAGGCCGCGTGGAGAAGAAAGATTCATGTAGCCGACCCCATTTGATGGGACTTAAGGCTTGGTTTGGTTTGGTTTACAATATATTCAACTCTGTTTGAATTACACAGTTTATTGCTAACTTTGGACATCATGAAGTTTTCAACTGTTTTATTTCCTTATTTAGATTTACCAATTTTCCAAATTCTTCAGTGATGTTTGGTTAATTGAGAAAAAAGAAGAAAGGTAACTCAATCAACTCCTCCCTTGGTTCTTTTTCAAGCTTTCTAAAAACTGGCCTAAATGTTCCACTGGTGTATTACATTGATTTGATTTGGAGTGCCTATCCAAATGCAGGTTGAGGGGTTACAAATATTGGGGGTTTTTTAAGGACAAGCACAAAAAGTTTCCCCCGAAAAGTCCAACAAATATCACCATTATTAAAATATTAAACTTTAAAATAATATAACTTTTGATGTAGATGTCGGTTTTTAACAAAATTAATATTTTTAGAATTTTCTAATTAAGATCTATCAAATAAGATCGATGTTGACTATGAAATTCTATAAAAAATAAAATAAATAAATAAATAAAATTATTACCATTAAAATTGATGTAAACAGTAACAGTAATATGTAACTCTATTTGATAATAACATGTTACTGTGTCTCACAGTAACATGTTACTGTTGAGAGTCATCACTACCCCTTCTCACTTTCTAGAATCTTCTCTCTCTAGAATATTCTAGAAGTTTTCACATAAATCTAAAATACTCCGAAACGATCTAGAAGATTTTGGAAAGACTTAGAGAAATTCGGAAGATTCTAGAATATCCTAGAAGGTTCTGGAACATTAAAGAAGTTTGGAAAACTAGAGAAATCTAGAAAGTTTCGGAAGGTTTTAGAATATTTTAGAGAGGAATAGAAAGCTCTAATATGTACTAGAGTAATCTAGATTGTTTTAAAGTGTAGGGAAAGTATGAGTGTATTCTAGAAAGTTCTTTAATTAGAGTAAATATGAGATGAGTGCATGTACTAAGCAATTGGACAATTGAGTGAAAGAAGAGTGAGTCCAAAGCAAGTGGTTAAGCACTATCTAGTGGAAGGGGTCTCAAGGTCTTGTGTGAGGAAGATACAAAGTGTGAGTGCTTGAATGTATGTGTGAGTGGATAAGTGAAGTGTATTAGTATGTGATTGTATACAAGTGTTTTGTGTACTAGAGTGTTATCAATAAAGGTTGTGTTTCTAGGTCTACCGACGTGTCAAACTCAACAGTTACTCTGTTTGACAATTACTCTATTTGGCAGTAACATGTTACTCTGGTTCACAGTAATATGTTATTCTGGCAATATTGTCTAAGAAGGGAAAAAAATATATATATATTTTACTTTGTCCTTTCTCAATTATGTATTTTCTCCTTAGGAGGTTTATGAAGAAAAATAAATTGGATTGTCCTTTTCACCAAACAAGGGTCCGATGGAGGTATTTTGACTAAATTTCCCACAAATTTATTTGCCAAACTTTAAATTCTTGTTTTTTTCCCATTTTACTTACATGCAAAGGAAATGTTGGTACCAAGATGGGATGAAGCAGGAGTGTTAGAATTTACCACTCACCTACTACCTCCACTATCTTTCTCCACACCTACCACCTCCACTATCACACACTCCACTACCATCCACCTCCACTATCACACACTCCACTACCATCCACCTCCACTATCACACACTCCACTACCATCTTCTCCTCTATATATAGGAATTGTAATATACAGAATATTAACAATCTTGTAAGATATCAAACAATCCATCAATAATAATACAGTATTTTTTAACATGGTATCAGAGCAAGGTTAAGAAACTAGTATCTTCGCTTCACCGGCGGGCGGCAGTCTCGCCTTGGCCGCCCGCCGGACCTCTCATCTTCCAACTATTTCTGCATGCCGGATTTTCATCCACAAAAACCATTGAAACCTTCCAAAACCAAGCCAACAACACCGAAGAAGGAATCACACTCTTTGTCCCGAAAGATGATGCATTTTCATCTCTCAAAAAGTCCACACTCTCCAACCTCACCCAAGACCAGCTCAAGTCACTCTGCCTATTCCATGCATTGTCACACTACTATAGTCTCTCAGATTTCACAAAAAAAAAAAAAAAAAAAAAAAAAAAAAAAAAAAAACCTCAGCGAAACAAGCCCCATCAGCACGTTCGCCGGCGGCCAATACTCTTTGAATTTCACCGATGTGTCAGGAACTGTGCACATTGGCTCCGGTTGGCCCAACACCAAAGTGAGCAGCTCCGTGTACTCGCCTGATCCCATCGCTATTTATCAGGTTGATAAGGTCTTGCTTCCAGAGGCCATCTTTGGGACCGATATTCCTCCGACCCCAGCACCAGCACCAGCCCCGGATATTGACCCAGCAGCGAGAATCGTCCCGACAGTCCACACCAACAGCTTCCGACTGACAATAATACAACCCAGATCCACATACTTCTTCTTCTTCTGCTCTCCCGGACCTAACAACCAGCTCTGCGGCGTCTCGTCCAGTGGCCTCGACAGCGCCGCCTTGTCAAACTCCTCTCCTCAACTGCCCCTCCACACCGCTCTCCTGTAGCGAGATGGCCTTGACATCGCACTGCTCTCAGTACTCCAACAAGTGCCGCAGCGAAGGCGATTGCCCTCTCAGGTCTTCGTTTGCGATTAAATCCATTCTCTCTCTCTCTCTCTCGGTTTAGAGCGGGAGAACATTCAGGGAAATGTGGGTTTGATTTTCACCAAACACTCTCTCTCATCTTTTCCCCTTTTCCAACCCACCATTCTGTTTTTTTTTTGTTTTTTTTTAATCACCCCACTCTTTCTCCTCCCTTTTGCATCCACCGCCCAAAATTCCCTTGTTCCCCACTTCCTTTATTTTATATATATATATATTTCTCTTTTTATTAAAAAAAAAAAAACAAAAACAAAAAAAAAAAAAAAAAAAAAAACCGCAACTCCAACACCCACACAACAGAACCCCTTTCTTTTTCTTTTCTTTTCTTTATTCTCCACTCCCAAAACATTATCATCCACGTTGCTCTACTTTTTCTCTTTTCTTTTATTTTTTTATTTATTTATTTATTTTATTTAAAAAAAAAAAAAAAAAAAAAAAAAACAACAACAAACAAACAAACACGGAGGAAGAAGACGAACTGCAAAATTTTATTCATATCGGGCCTCACCCCGATCATCATTTTACACAAAAAAAAAAAAAAAAAAAAAAAAAAATACAAACAAAACAACCACACCCACAGTGGGATTTTTCTTTTCCCTTCTCTATTCTACTGCAGGTCTCTTCTTCTTACTTTTATCTTGGGTGTCTCGTGCCAGTCCGGTCTCCGTGTTTCCTTGTCCACTGAGCACGTTCACTCCCCCATACTCCTCCACTGCAGCATATGGAGGACCTCCAAATCGGAACATCACGGTGGCCTTCCGCTTCAACTCCTTGTTTTCTGCCCTTAGCACGCTTATCTCTGCTCGCGCATCCTTATACATGCGTTGGAGCAGAGCCAGCTGGGAGTTTAAATGCTGCACCTCATTTGTCCTACTCTGCAGCCGGTTCGACAGGTTTGTGACCGCCGTCATGCTTTCCACACATGCCTTCAAAGTATACTGATTGGCCTCCACATCCGACAGCCCTGCCATTCTTTGCTCCACAGACCGCATCGGAAAGTTCAACGGAGTATACCCAGCGGTGTTTGGTTGAGGTTCACTGGCCACCGCACCAGTTCTCTCTCCTGTGGACTCGTTGAGGTCGGGAAAGAGGGTGAGCAGCCCGCGGGAAGACGAAGCCATTTTTTCTGGGCAACAGAGTGTTATAGAGAGTGTTACAGAGTTTCTTCTCAGCAAAACCTCTCTTTCTCAGCAAAACGAAGAATTTTTTCAGAGGTTTCTCTCAGTTTTTCTGTCTCAGTTTCTGCCTCCTCCGCTTCGGTTTATAAAGACCGTGACACAGAGGCAGCCACGCGCATCGCGGGCCTTTTGACGCCGACAACTTGGCACGTCTTTTGATGGCACACCTTTTTATGACTTGGGCTCGCCTTTTGATGGCACGCCTTTTGAAAAATTGGGCACACCTTTTGAGGGTGCAACTTTTACAACGGTCCGACATGTTCTTCCTCAATATGGTTTTTAGGAAGTTTCACAACTTGGTTCTCCAAATTTTTTTCTTAGTTAAAACGGTAAAATAATAAGAAACTTACAATTTGAAGAAATGCATGAAACTTTTGGGTTTGATGCCTTTTAATGCATTTCTCTTTCTTTTTTTTCTTCTTTTCAACATAAACCTAGAAACAGGTCTCAATAATTTCAAAAAATCTCGAGAGTCAACTTGATATTCTCAAATTCGTATTCAAAAACCCTGATATGAAAACCCATGGCACACAAACATAAATTTGATTTGATGATCCTGTAGATTTGTAGATTTTCTATGAAGATTTGTAGATATTCTATGAAGCTCTGCTGGTTTAGATAAGTTGAGGGGACTGTTTTGATTCCTTAGGGGAAAGATTTCCTTGCTTCCATAAAATGACAGAATTTTTTAATATGATATTGGTGCTGACTTATATCACACCTTTGATGGGATTTCACAGGCAGGATCACCTTTTGGAGTGTGCAAAAGCATTCCAGTATCTAATGGAACTTCACCAACCTCTGCCGCTGGAAGTTTTTCCGGATCTGTGGAGTTATCAGGATCTGCTTCTACAGTAAATGTTACAAGTCCCTCGGTTTTCTGCGTGTTTTATTTCATGTTAATGCTGTTTCTATTATAACTATAAATGGAAATCTCTGAGGTAGATGGTTAATGAGCTGCACCCTTGGGGGTGGGCCTCTGGTGTCTTAGTACGTCAATTTTGGACTCTTAGCATTAGAATAGGTATACTGCTTGTTTGCTTTAGAGAGTGAAGGTCAGGAAATGCTATCTAGATTTATGAAATACGATTAAGAGAAGGGAGGTACTGCATAGGAATTTGAGGTCAAGAGTGGCCAAAAGAGACCAAGAAGATGCCATCACGTGCTTCAGGTATTTTTACGAGACTTTCTGCTAATCTTTGGATACTGCAGTGTGCTTAATAATTAAATAATTTCTGTTTTTCTATTTTTTTGCTCAGTAATTAAATAATTATCTTCTTGTTATGCGATGCATGTCTAACTAAATTTGCTTTAGATCCATGTTGTTTCTTTCATTTGTTTGCCGTGATGGGGATTTGTCCCTCCTCAGGTTGTTTGTTTATAAACACTACGCATCTTCGAAATCCATTTTGGCATTGATAAAGTGTCCTGTTATTTACATGAAATGTATATGGGTAAATGATAAAGCATCTTGAAAGTATTGTTACTGCAAGTATGCTTAGTTGGTGTTGTTTTAGGCTCGGTATGCCTCAGAACAAAGATGTTCAGCAAAGCACTGGAGCTTTTATTTGGCATATATTAATCCAAATTCAACTTTAAATTTTGAAAGCATTCATATGCCCTCTTTCTCAAATATTAGGAATTCTCAGCAAGTGCTTCTGCTGTACTGCCATTGTAGCCTACAGAGGGTCAAATCTTTCACGTGCATTAGGTTTTTAAGGATTTCAGCCTCATCAATTCCATCACTTCCCTTTCGGTCATCGTATTGACTTTTTATGATCAACTTGCACCAATCAATTGTTCATTGAGATGACCATCACGGCTCA
Organism: Camellia sinensis; assembly: GCF_055761805.1. Classification (NCBI taxonomy): domain Eukaryota; kingdom Viridiplantae; phylum Streptophyta; class Magnoliopsida; order Ericales; family Theaceae; genus Camellia; species Camellia sinensis. Next base: position 219,463,862 of record NC_138961.1, read on the forward strand.
AATTATGTCTCCTTTCATCATCATTCCAGGTAATTCCAGATAGTCGTCATCATGTGTGGTTGCTATTTGTTACTGATGAGTTGATTTCCAAGTTTTGCTCATGTGTGGCATGAGGACAAGTAGTGTGCAAACAGACTTTCCAAGCAAACAATTGGTCACCCCTGGGATTTTGGATCATTGATGAGGCTCTGGCATTCTTACAAACTGTTATGATGTCAGACTTAGAGAGTCAAGGAACTTAGCGTAGCAGTAGTTTGTATTTGGGGCTTCAGCACTCTTATGTACCCAAAAAAAGTGTGCTCAATTCTTAGGCTACATTTGGATCTTGGGGTTTTTGAGGGAAAAGAAAACGAAAAGGAAATAGAATTACTTGTACATACTCATTTGTTATAGGTAACTAAACAAAAAGATTAAGACTTTTTTTTTTTTTTTTTAACAAATATATATTAACTTTCTTCTCATTTTCCTAATCCAACGAATAATAGGGGGGGGGGGGGTAAAATAGCTTGGACTTCATTTTCTTTTCCATTTCCTTTTCTCTTCTCATTTATGTTGCATTTGTTTGTATACATGCTCAACTCTTATTTGGGGGGGGGGGGGGGGGGGGGGGGGGGGGGGAATAGCTTGGACTTCATTTTCTTTTCCATTTCCTTTTCTCTTCTCATTTATGTTGCATTTGTATACATGCTCAACTATTATGATCTCTGTTGGTCTGTTGCCAGGTTTTCTGATGGGGCATTTGAGACTGTAGCAGTAGCAGCAAATGGTAGGAGAATATCCGGCTTTGCTTCAGTAGAGGTTCTCCGCTATCATGATGTAGTTTTTTTTTTTTTTTTTTTCAAATAAATAAATAAATTGCAAATGTATTTATGGTTTGTATTTTAAAATTTTAGACTAATTGGGTAATTGTTTTGTGCTTTCACCAGATTGTTGGTATTCTCGAAGGTATTAGGCTCATTTTGCTTTATAGGAATCACTGAATTATTTTGAAAGCATAGTGTGTTTTGGACCTTCACATTGCGTTATTGATTTCCTTGCCAGAATCCAGCATTTGAGATCTGTTTTTAAGGGGGAATAAGGGCCTGGATTAGAATCCTGACAAGCGGGGGAAGGGTAAATGCCCAATAACCGGGCCATTCCCTACGCTTGAGGAAGGTAGGTGCTTAGTTCAAGTCCCAATTAAGAAGAGTGAAGTTGGAATTGATTGTGTGGTGAAGAAATAATGTATAGGGCAAATTACAAAAAAAAAAAAAAAAATTTCTAGAATGTTACGTGTTTTTCAATTTAAATATAAGGATTTTGTTAAAACTCTGATGTTACTTTCATATCAAAATTAAGTTCTCACATCCATCTACGTCTACTAACATTGGTCCTATGTCACGTTGATGTCATCCACGCGTTAGCCTTTGTCCCAAAAAATTAATCTCAAATTGTCACTTTGAATATTTGAACTTGGGAAAAAATATTTAACGGACACCTTAACCATTCGGCCATAGCAATTCTTGTGGTAAATGATTTTCAAACAAATTATTTAAACCATTTTAACTTAGTCTTCTTCAACCTTTTCTTCGTTTGTTGGACTGAACAACAAACTTTCTGGTGACTTTTCAACGAAACTTCAAGTTGCGCGGGGATCTCCTTCTGGGCCGATTTTTCTGGTTCTAGACTCCCTTATCAAGGCGCACCTCTTGGTATGCTCAAAATTTTTTACAATATTATAGTCAATTTTAATTTTATTTTTATTTTGTTTACTTTTTTTATATATGTAATCGGAATGTACTTTCTAAGTAGATTTAATATAATCTATGAAAGAGTTTCGTATGTATATATTAGTTCGTAAGAACGTTTTTAAAATTTTAAAATTGCTTTTTGGATTTATATCCATTCAATTTATATACATTTAAAATGTTTCATATTTAACTAATTGAGTTTTTCAATTCTTTTCATTTTGTTTTCGGTTTACGTATATTTTTTGGATCCTCCATATATATCTAAAACATAACAAATTAGTTGGCTAATACATGAAATAACATAAAATTTCACATCGGTCTATCAAATTTAAATTTAGCTAATTTTGCCCACTAAATAAAAAATTAATTTTTAATTTATTCGCTGGAAAGTCGTTGGAAAATTAAGTCTGGAGGGAAGGTTGAAGAAGACCAAGTTAAAATGTTTTAAATAATTTGTTTGAGAATTATTTACCACAAGAATTATTATGGCAGAATGGTTAAGGTGCTTGTTAAGCACGGCTAAAGTTTAAATTTCCAAAGCAGCAATTTCAAATATTTTTCTGGGGCAGAGATTAGATGGGGCGTTAATTGTTTTGAGGGGCGTTAATTGTTTTGAGGCGTAGATTAGACGGGCGTTAATTGTGATACAGAAGTAACATTTAAATTAAGTTTAAATCTCCAAAGCGGCAATTTCAAATATTTTTTTGGGGGTGGAGATTAGACGTATTATGGCAGAGTGATTGAGGTGCTTGTTAAGCACTTGGTCTAAAGTTTAAATCTCCAAAGATAATTTTAAATATTATTTTGGGGCGGAGATTAGAGGGGGGGGGGGTGTAATTGTGATACGGAAGTAATATCCATGTTTAAATTGAAAAACACGTTAAACTCAGGGATTTTTTTTGTAATTTGGAATCTTCACATCCAGAACTACTGAACAATGAGAACAATGAAAACAAATATAAGTAAACAACAACAATGCCCCTGGCCCTGGTTCAGGTTGATGATCAGCTGATGCGGCGGCACAGAGTGATCCCATCACCAACAGGAAGCTGGCAAATCTCAATCCTTGGATCAACAGCCAAGGCCTTGTTCAGCTCCAACACGAAATCCTTGTAGTACCTGACATACTTCCTGAGCGGGGCATCAGGTGGTGCCACCACAGCTCCATTCCAGAGGGTGTTGTCATAGCCAATCAATCCCCCGACCTTCACAAGATCAATCAGCCTCTTATGGTAGTTAAGGTAGTTGTCCTTGTCAGCATCCACAAAAATGAAATCAAACGACCCATGATATTCAGTCTGCACAACAATTCATACACGTTACATTAGTAGATGAATCATTTAGGATAATCAGAAGAATTATAGGCACTATGGAAAAATTTTGGTACTCACATCCTCAATCATTTGGTCGAGAACAGGGAGGGCAGGGCCTTCTCTGAAATCAATCTTGTGAGCTACACCGGCTTTTTGAATTATAGGGAGACCCAATTCGTAGTTTTCGCGATTGATGTCCATAGCCAATATCTGATACATTCATAATCAATTTTATCTTACATTTTGCCACCTATGTTGTTGATCCAAATTTGACCCAATTAATCTGATTTTCGCATTTTATTTTCTGGATTTACCTTTCCGTCATGGGGGAGAGCAAGGGCGGTGGCGAGGAGAGAGTAACCGGTGTAAACACCTATTTCCATTGTGTTCTTGGCGTTGATGAGCTTGAGGAGCATGTTCAAGAACTGGCCTTCATCAGCAGAGGTTGTCATGATGTTCCTGTTTCATCATTGCAAAATGAATTTTCAGAGCACAAACCACAAACACCTCATGTGGACATATGTATATATATATACAGAGAGAGAGAGAGACCAAGGGTGGTTTGCAGTCAACTGTCGGAGTTGTTTCATGGGTTCAGGCTCTCTTGGATAAACGCTTGTTTCAAGTATGTACTGAAACAGAACAGAGCATATATGCATTCAATGAAATATGCAGAGAGATTGAAGAGAAAGAGACTAAAATTGGGAGAAAATTGAAGGGTTTTGAGTAAAATGTTAGACCTGGTAAAGGGCATCAGATTGCAAGAGACTCTTGTGGCCAACTTCTTGGTGCCTTCCAGCTTGGTTCTCCTTATTTTGCCCATTGATTTCCGCATTGGTCGCCATTACCAAAATCTCTTCTCTCTGTTTTTTTTTTTTCTTTTCTTCTGATCTCTGGGTTTTGAATAATAGATATGTATGGGAAGTGAACCTGAATTGGAATTGTTCTTATAGTGTGGGGGGGGGGGGGTGGGGGGGGGTTGTGTGGAAGGCCTGTCATGAGATGGGGAGGTAGGAGGGGAGTTGGTGAGGGAGAGCTCTCTCTTTCTCTTGAAATGGCAATTGGGTTTGGGGGCCATCTATTGGGGTCCCCGCTGACCTACTTCTCTTTTGGCTGCGTCGTCTCCCTCCTTCCTCCTCATTCCTCAACCACCTCCCTCCCTTCCTCTCTTTTTCTTTTCTTTATTTTTTTAATTATTATTTATTTAAAAAAACCACGAACGGTTGATACATGGATAAAAAAGAATAGGTAATGTTATATGCTAAGTTACCACATTTGTAATTTTGATTATCATAAATAACATAACTTTTAGTCATATTTATTAATAATAAAAAAATTGAGTTGTAATCAAATATCATATGAATTATAACTAAATAACTCTGGGATCATAATAAAAATAATGTTATAATTAACATTACAATGTATTATAACTAACAATGCAATACCAAATACACAAAAATAAAATTTTCAAAAATAATGTATTAAAATATGTAAAGGTAGATATGTGGAGCAAGGATCCTCTAGAGTGATTTTTTTCTAAAGTTTCCTAGAGTACTACATTGTGTGGTTGAGATTTACTGGCAAGTCACATCAATTTTTCTGATGTGACTTGTCAGTAAATCTCATCCACACAATGTAGCATTCTAGGAAACTTTAGGGAAATTTCACTCTAGAGGATCTTTGGTGAGATATGTGTGTGTGCAATGTGTATTAAAAATTTTCCTTTCTTTTTTTAAATTTTTTTTAAGATTTTAAAATCTTTACCCAAATTAAATCTTTTAATTGCTAGTTGGCCGTAGGACCTAATCGAAATGAATTAAGTAAATTAAAATGTATAAAGTCCAAGGTGGAGCATTTGAATTTGCATGAACCAAAAACAAAATTTATGTAAAGAGAAGATAATAACAACGCTTCTAAAGAAAAATGCCTCAGACCCCAGTGGGGGTCATGAATGGTGGCTTCCCATTGGTTAAAAAAAAAACTGTTTTTTTTTTTTTTTTTTTTTTTTGTGTTTGGACGAATGAGGGGCTGCCACCTCCCACTGGGGGTCAGTGGGGGTCGACCCCAGTGGGAGTCTGTAGCATAACCGCGCTTCTAAATATACACTCCTAAAAAGAGTGAGAGTGTATTTTATGAGTGTATTTTAATTTCTGATTTGCAAATTCGGGTGACTTTAATCTCAATATTTTAATATATCCAAATTGCAATTGTAGGTGGGGTTTTTTTTTTTTTCTTCCACTTTCTTTCTTTGTTTATTTATTTATTATTATTACTGTTATTGTTTTTTTATAGGAAATTTTAAATTGCTTAGTTTTTTCACAATATTACAGGTGGGTGGGTGGCGAAAGAAATTGGAGAAAGTAGGTGAAGAAGAAGAAGTGGGCTTCACCAAACGAATTGACCTGCCTTGGATATATATGCTTAGAACAAGCTTTACAATATAGTTTAATGTCACCAACTGAACCACTAAGTCAATATGAGTTGAGATTTTGTAATAGAATATTTTTATTATTACATCATTTACTAATTATAAAATAATTATATGAACTTATCACTATTTTAAATTTTTTTAAAAAAATATTACAACTATTAACATGAATTTTTTCACAATTATTAGATGATGTAATGAAAATTTTCATTATAAATACGAATTGGATAGAAACTCAGTTATGGGCTTGCTTAGCGCTTGCAGTTTACGAGCACTTTCTTTCAACCTTCTCGTATGGTATAGGTTGGGATTCAAATCTTGCCAGGCAAAATAAGGTTGAAGTATGTCTAAAGAGATTTTTTTTGCTAAAATATTAGCGTGTCTTTATATCCAAGACCTATAAAATTTATAAATCATATCAACAAAATGGGACTTGAGCTACACAAGTCTACTCCACAAACTTGTACCGGAGACAGGAGCCAAACTAGAGGTGGGCATAAAGTGGGCTGGGGTTCCATTACATAGTTAGTATGAATATTTCTGTCATCTCAAGTTCATTTGAACATTTCAAATTCACTCTTAAAAGAATTTTTAAGTATCTATTCTGCCCAATTAACTCAATATATATAGGCTAATATAATAAATGAAAAAAAAAGGTAGAAGCACTCCCTCTCCAGGGCCAATTATACTAAAGGTCTCTATAGTTTAGGACTTGTGTCATTTTAGTTTCTGACTTTTCAATTGTGACACATTTGACTTGAATTTTGAATCCTGTTCCAAATAAGAACAATTGAATATACTATTAATCAATTTCAAGGGTAAAGTTGTCAATTTGATAAAATATAAATTAATTTGACAAAAATAAATGCCAAAAGTATTTTTAAATTTTTAAAAATTGTTTCTACCCACCAATGATAAAATTATGTAAAATTGATAAATCTTTTACACATTTATTTTTTTTAACAAATTAATTTTTATTATATGTTTGGATAATGATCATGTAATGGGTGGTTGTTTTTATTTTCATTAAATTAGTTTCTATTTTTTCAAAAGTCAAATATGGCTACAACTTTGATATCATTATTAAACCAATCCATTAAATCAAAAAATTTAAAACTAAAAATATTTCATATATTAAATATATCGATTACACATTAAAAGCCTAGCAACTATCCATTACATGATCATCATCCAAACACATAATGAAAATTAATTTGGTAAAAAAAAATAAATGTGTAAAAGATTTATCTATTTTACATAATTTTATCTTTGGTGGGTAGAAAGAATTTTTAAAAAATCAAAAATATTTTTTTGACATTTATTTTTATCAAATTAGTTTATATTTTATTAAATTGACGACTTTGCCCTTGAAATTGAGTAATGGTATCTTCAATTATCCTTATTTGGAACAATATTCAAAATTCAAGATCAAATATATCATAACCCAAATTATAAAGACTATTAGTGTAATTTGTCCTATAATCAATTTTTTCAGTTTAAATTTTTGCTCTGTTAGCTATAAGTAAAAACTGCATTAATTTTTTTTTTTTTTAAAGGAGAGAAAAAAAGCCTATACGCAACTCTATAAACTATACCAAACAACACCAACCTCTTCTGCTTCGATTTTGTTTGGAACCCTTTTCTTTTTTCTTTTTCTTTTCTTCATATGCTGGAAATTTGAAATAAGATCAATAGTATTCAGCTTGTGTGGCTTGAGTTTTCTGAAATAACTTTTTAGAAAATTGAAACTTTTTATTTTCAGTATTTTATTTTTGTTTTTACTGATTTTTTTTTAACATTTTAAGTAATTTTTTTTAAAAAAAAATTAGATACACATAACATAAATACACTTAAAAAGTCTAATATTTGTAAAAAAAATCTTTAAAAATTTTACTAAATATCAAAAATATAAAAAAATACAAAAATTTAATACATTTTTCGTATTCTTGTTGGAACAATCTTCTGTGTAAATAAAATAAATTGAAACTAATTCAAACAAAATAAAATAAAACTTACAGAATTTATTTTGTTGAACCGACTAAATAATTAAAGACCAAGTCGAGTGTGTAACACTCTATCCTTAAGACAGATTCGCCCCGCTACGGTGCTTACGGTTGAGTGGCGTCTATCTCCCAGGATACAATGATCTAAACAAACTTGTAGTAGCACTCCACACAAATTTGTACGGCGAACTAGAACCTTGTGTTCTTATACTCTCTTTATTATATCTCTAAAACTATAATGAAGATTAAAATGCAAATGAGAAAATTCTGGACAGCAATATGAAAATTGCAGACTGATTTTCGAATCCCAAAGACTGCTAGAACAGTAGGTATTTATAGGCAAAAAAGGTCCTGTCCGAACAGGTGCAACAGAAGTGAACAGGTGTGAAACAGATTTTGAACAGATGCTGTTTTGAGTTCAAACAGATTTGCTGCCAGGTTTTGAATCTGTTCGGAAGTAACAGATCTGTAACTGTTGGGCAGTTAAAACCGAATCTATTGGGCAGTTTTTCAGTTTGAATCTGAGAGGAATTCCGGACAGTAAAGACTTAAATGTAGGACAAAAATTGGAATTCAAATTTGAATTAAATTCCCGCAATATTTTTTGAAAAAATTCAAATGAATTTTGTCCAAAAATTAATACAAGAACCGACCCACACTCGTGCCTGGCTCGGCTCGGCCAGACGGGCGGCGGCGCACGCGCACGTATGGTGGTTCGGGCTAAGGTTCACTTCGTACATAACTTCTCCCTTTTACAAACTTGGGGCCCAACCCAAGTGTTGTAAGGTATAACTTATATACTCAACAAAACTCTCTTAAAGTTTCAATGTGGGACAAGCCTCACAAAGAAACACACATTAAAAATTTTAAATGTCCATTCCACGAACCCAAAAACGACGTCATATTCCCATTCACTCATAAATGGTTTTAACGAACCGTCTTCACCATGTAACTTGTTACGCGACAAGGAACACTTCACCTCTTCGGACCCGCCCCAAAAGACGTTCGGGGCCTACTCAATTTTGGGCTCAAAGATGGCCCAAAATAAGCCTTTATAAACTTATTTTCCCAACAATTCTTGTTTATTTATTGATTTTTTAAAATATTTTTTTATAAATATTTTACTTTTTGGATATAGCTAAGTAAGGTGCACCTAAAAAATAAAAAAAAAATTTGTTTAAAATTTTAAAAATATTCATTAAAAACAAAAAAAAAATATAAACAACCAAAAAACTCAATTTTCATAAAATTGAATTCAAAAAATTGAAACTAAACACAGTAATTATATTTGCAAATTATGCAACCCTTTGGTTTTATGTAATGCATATTATTCATAATACAATTACAAATAACGAATGGATTGTGACGTGTATAGGCCCATAAAGGCAATGAATCACTATGAACAACCCAAGCCCATCACTTGGAGCCCAATACATAACCCAGCTGGTGAGGTCCAGGACAGCTAGAATCCAACATGGCATAAAGAGCCAATGACATTCAGACACATGGCAGCTGAAGGACGAGCCACATCAGCAGACAAAGATCTGCAAAGTTATTGCCACTGCACATCACTATTAATGCAGCCTATCACAACATTTATTACGACAACACCTCTCCGTCGGAACAGGATCCCCTTACCCTAAACAAGGTAAGCTACAGCATAGACTTTCGGCGAGGAGGTCAAGTTGGAAGGGATAGCAAAATGATTACCAAAGGATATAAGCAAACGTTGAAGACAAGAAGAAGGCTAAGCTTTTCTATCTCTAATCTCTCCCTCTACACTCTACTTCTCTTCCTGACTTGCTCGTCGGAGGGTTCACTGGGAGACTACCCCGTTCCCTGTTGAACTTGTTTGCAGGTTATCCGGTGGGCTTGATCATTTGGACCTGGGCTTGAAGAGCTTGGACCAATCCGATCCATTCACTAGGACAAACTGCATCATCAGTTGGCGCCGTCTGTGGGAAGTGGTTCTTATCCGGACGCCAGTTGTGTTCATTGTCGCCGGAGACCCTGTCCTAACAACCTTTTCCTCCTACCCATCCAAGTGTATGGTCACGACTAGATCCATGGCTTCTCACCATAATGCTGCCGACCATCAAACCGACTCTCCCAATCCAAACGACCCACCACAGTATATCATTGAGCTTACCAACACCATTAACCGCATGGCCGAACAAAACCTGGCCCTGATAAATGCTTTACTCCAAAGAAACCTTCCGATGCCTCCTCCACCACCTCCAGATATTCCACCCAACCAAGAAAGAGCCCCGAGCCATACTGTTCCGCAACCCTATCCACCCAACTTGGAAGGTTTGCAACCTCCTACCCCGCATATAAATCTACCACCTCCATTCCCACACCCTTCGGTCATGGCACCAGCCCCTGAAGGGGAAGCCAGCAGCGTCCAGGCCTCATTGACTGACCATGGTGACCACATTCCCCTCTGGGACGCTGAACTCCGAGCAATGAAGCTCCAACTCCAAGGGGTTATACAAAACATTCAGCATAAACCCTCTACCACGGCAAGCTCACCATTTGTTGTCTCCATCCGGGACAAACCTCTGCCCGCCAAGTTCAAGATGCCCACCATTGACTCTTTTGACGGTACGACGGACCCAGTCAACCATCTGGAGACCTACCGTACCCTCATGATCCTCCATGTCTTCCCTGACGAGATCATGTGTCGGGCTTTCCCGTGACACTAAAGGGGTCAGCTCGACTGTGGTTCAGCCAGTTACCAGCAGACTCTGTCTCTACTTTCCAGTATCTCAGTGACTCCTTCCTTAGCCATTTCATTGGAGCCCAGCACTAACACCGCCCTGCAACCCAACTCCTCAACATCCGTCAGACCGAGGGAGAGTCGCTGCGCAGTTTCGTTACCCGCTTCAACACCGAAGCCCTGCAAGTAGCGGCAAACGATGACAAGGTCATCCTCACGGCTTTCATAGCCGAGCTACGATCGTTCGATTTCCTCTTCTCCCTCTCCAAAAACCCCTCGACCTCCATGGCAGCCTACTCCACAAAGCCCAAAAATACATGAATGCTGAAGATTCACTAGCCGCTCGGTAGGATCCAATACCTAAAAACCCGACCCCCAGAGAAAAGAAAAAAGACTCAGAACCCAGAAACACCTAGTATAATAGCCAAACACCCCACTATACTGACCGACCTCCTCGCGCTGACCGGTCGGCACTAGCCCGGTCAGTTCGAGTGGTACACGCTCCTTAATTCTCCCATGGAACAAGTCCTCCACCAGATCCAACGGGACTACCCCCTCAAATGGCCCCTACCCTCACGGACCCCTTCCAATCGGAAAAGACTAGTCCAAATATTGTCGTTTCCACCAGGACCATGGCCATAACACTGATGACTACATCAACCTCAAGGATCAGGTCGAGACCCTAATTCATCAAGGGCATCTCAGCCGGTTCACGGACACCCGCCCACAGTAGAGGCAAAGAACCGAGCCCCTCAGAAACAACCGCCGGCGTACCCCACCCCGGCAACCAGCCCAACCTAACCAAGGCCATGATTGCCCCCCACAACAGCCTCGGCCACCAGGTAATCCCCCTCCGTCAGTTGGTGAAATCCGAGTCATTTCAGGTGGCCTTGCTTGTAGCGGACCATCCTGCTCCGCTCAGAGGGCAGAACTTAAGAAGATAAGGCAAGGCTCAGGCAGAGTAGTTGCCACGGTAGACCGACCCTTCAAACAGCCCAAGCAGTGGACAGAGCCCATCACCTTCACGGACGCCGACTGTACAGACATCCGTTATCCTCATAATCACCCTCTCGTCATTTCTGCCCTCCTCTCCAACTATAAAGTCAGACGGGTTCTCATCGACATCATATTCCTCAACTGCTTCCGCCAGCTCAAGATTGGGGAGGAAAGTCTGTCTCCCCTCCAAACCCCTTTGGTCAGTTTCACTAGCGACCGGGTGACCTCCATCGGCTCCATCGATCTCCTCCTCACCATCGGCAAATACCCACGGCAGACTACCAAGTTGGTCACTTTCCCTGTGGTCGACTGTCCTTCTGCCTACAACATCATCGTTGGCCGCACCGCCCTCAAGGCTTTCCAAGCTATCACTTCAACCTACCACCTCGCCATAAAGTTTCCTACCGACCTGGGCGTCGGGACAGTAAGGGAGAGCAGACCGTAGCCAGGGAATGTAATGTCGCCTCACTCAAGGAAGTCAAGCTGAAGGAGGCCATGATCATTGAAGGAGTTGACATCCGAGATGAGGACGAGCTGGTTAGAGGAGAACCGGTGGAGGAGCTCGGTGAGGTTCCCATCGATCCCACCAACCCTATAAAAACTGCCAAGATCGGTAGCCAACTATCCCCCCAAGCTAAGGCCGACCTTACCGCCCTTCTGATCGAGCACAATGATATATTTGTCTGGACCCATTTAGATATGCCAGGCATTGACCCCTCTTTCGTAACTCACTGCCTCAGTATCGAACCCCATTTCTGACCTTACCGCCAAAAACAGCGCATCTTCCATCCAGAGCGCAATACACTTATAGCCGCAGAGGTTGACAAGCTCTTTGAGGTCCAATTCATCAAAAACGTGGATTACCCTAAATGGTTGTCAAACGTGGTCCTAGTCCGCAAGAACAATGGCAAATGGCGACTCTGTGTCGATTACTCTGACCTAAACCGAGCTTGTCCCAAAGACAGCTATCCTCTTCCCCGCATAGATCTGCTGGTCGACGCCACGGCGGGTCATCAAATGCTCAGCTTCATGGATGCTTTCTCTGGGTACAACCAAATCCTGATGCACCCGTCCGATTGGGAACATACATCCTTTATTACCGACCGAGGTACCTACCACTACCACGTGATGCCATTCAGACTGAAGAATGCTGGGGCCACCTACCAACGGTTGGTCAATGCCATTTTCCATCATCAGATAGGTCGGAATATGGAAGTATATATCGACGACATGCTAGTCAAGAGCAAACTCTCTATTGATCATTTGTCCGACCTGCGAGAGATCTTTGCCACCCTACGCAAGTACCAAATGAAGCTCAACCCAGAGAAGTGCGCATTCGGCGTAGGATCTGGGAAGTTTCTCGGTTTTATGGTCAGTCAGCGGGGCATTGAAGCTAACCCTGAAAAGATCAAGGCCTTGATTGAGATGCAGTAACCCAGAACGGTTAAGAAGGTTCAAAGGTTCACTGGTCGAGTTGCGGCCCTCAACCGCTTCATTTCCCGCACAACAGATAAGTGTCTACCATTCTTCAAAGTTCTTCGGCAAACTTTTGAATGGACAACTAAATCTGAAGAAGCTTTTCAACAGTTGAAGCAGTTCATGGAAAATCCCCCCTCATTTCACAAGCAATTACGGGCAAGCCCCTCTTCCTCTATTTAGCCGTCTCAAGCACCGCAGTCAGTGTAGCTCTTATCAGGGAAGACGACTCTGTCCAACGGCCGGTCTACTACATTAGTCGGGCTCTCAGGGGAGCAGAGCAGAATTACCCATTGTTAGAAAAATTGTCCTTGGCCTTGGTCACCGCCTCCAGACGGCTCCGTCCTTATTTCCAGGCCCATTCCATAGTGGTTCTCACCGACCAACCCTTGAAGAAGGTCATGCAACAACCAGAACTTTCCGGCAGACTCATGCAGTGGTCAGTGGAACTCTGTCAGTTTGACATCTCCTACCGGCCTCGAACAGCAATTAAGGGACAAGCTGTCGCAGATTTCATCCTAGAATTCACTAATCCTACCCCAACCGCTGCGCCCCCACCCCCACCAACCCCTACCGAGCTAGAAGACCCGCATTCATGGACTCTCAACGTCGACGGATCATCCCGCAGGGAAGGTAGTGGGGCTGGCCTCATTCTCACCGCCCTTGAGGGTGGCTATTTCAAATGTGCTATTCATTTCTTGTTTAATGCCAGTAACAATGAGGCCGAATATGAGGCATTGATAGCCGGAATCCGCCTCGCCAAGGACATTGGAGTCAGCCACATCCGGGTGTTCAGCGACTCCCAGCTTATCGTCGGCCAGATTACGGGGGAATTCGATGCCAAGAAGGACACAATGTGGGCTTACAGGGATATGGCCCTCCTCCTTGTTCGCCTCTTCAATACTTTCCACATCAAGCACATACCTCGGGCGAAAAACTCCAAGGCAGATGAGATGACTCAGTTGGCCTCTACAGACCAGTCCAACCTCAGCCACGATGTCCGCCTCGAATACCTAGCCCATCCGGCCATCTCACCCAACTTACAAGAAGTGCAGTTTCTCCAAAACGAACCTATCCCTTGGGAGTCAGACATCTTTCTATTTTTGACAACGGGAGAACTCCCAGATGACCAACAGCAGGCCGCCAAAGTCAGGGCCCGGTCGTCCAATTACAATCTGGTTAGTGGCGTCTTGTACAAACGTGGTTTTTCATGCCCATACCTACGATGCCTCAATTCGGCTCAAGCAACCTATGTAATGCGGTAAATCCATGAGGGAATTTGTGGTAATCATTCGGGCGGCATGTCTTTGGCCCACAAAATACTCTGTATTGGTTATTTCTGGCCAACTCTCAATCAAGATGTGACTGATTTCGTGCTCAAATGTGATAAGTGTCAACGTTTTGCCAACATCCCCCATGCTCCTCCTACAGAGTTGATCACACTTTGCAGCCCTTATCCGTTCGCCAAATAGGGGATCGACTTGGTCGGTCTACTTCCCACCGGCCGAGGTCAGACCAAGTTCGCGATCGTCGCTATTGATTACTTCACCAAGTGGGTAGAGGCAGAACCCCTTGCCACCATTACTGAGTGGAACACAACCAAGTTCATCTGGCAGTCGATCGTTTGCAGATTTGGCATCCCTTAGGCCATCGTCTTCGACAACGACAAACAATTTGACAACACCAAGTACAGGAAGTTCTGTGCCGACCTCCAGATTCAACCATGTTTCTCTTCCCCCGGTTATCCCCAAGCCAATGGCCAAGTCGAGGTCACCAACCGTTCTCTCCTGAAGATCATCAAAACTAAGCTCGAAGCTGCTAGGGACTTTGGGCTGAGGAACTACCGAATGTACTCTGGGCTTACCGAACTACAGCTCGGACTCCCACTGGGAAAACCCCTTTCCGCTTAACATACGGCGCTGAGGCGGTTATTCCAGTAAAAGTCGGTTTGCCTACTCCCAGGGTTTTACATCTGGATCCAGCACTAACCGAAGAGCTCCGTCCGCCAGACCTGGACCTAATTGAAGAACTTAGAGAGACCACCGCTGTCAGACTAGCCTCATACCAACAGAAAATGAGAACACACTACAACCGCAAAGTCCGACCAAGAGAGTTCGCTGTAGGGGACCTTGTCTTGAGAGAAGCAACTCTTGCTACCAAAAATCCAACTGAGGGTAAACTGGCAGCCAAATGGGAGAGACCTTACGTTTTGAAAGCCCGACCAAGTCCGGGCACTTACCGACTTCAGGACATGGAAGGTCGAGACCTCCCCCACCCATAGAACGCCGAACACCTGAAACGTTACTTTCAATAAGCTCCTACTTTTGTACCGCTCAGTTATTGTATTTTTTTTTTGGAAAATTTACACATTCTTGATATCCCCTTACGCAATGTAACTTTTTGATTAACTGGGTTACACTTTTCCTGTCAACAATTATATATCTCAGTTATCTGTATGGTGTCTCAATGACGTTTTGATTGCAGCACTCATGAAAAGCCTCAGCCAGACTGAGCATCATAAAGCCTCAGCCAGACTGAGCATCAAAAAGCTTCGTCTAGACCGAGCATCAAAAAGCCTCAGCCAGACAGAGCATCATAAAGTCTCAGCCAGACTGAGCACTAAAAAGCCTTAGCCAGACTGAGCATCATAAAGCCTCAGCCAGACTGAGCATCATAAAGCCTCAACCAGACTGAGCATCAAAAAGCCTCAGCCAGACGGAGCATCATAAAGCCCCAGCCAGACTGAGCATCAAAAAGACGCAGCCAAACTGAGCATCAAAAAGCCTCAGCCAGACTGAGCATCATAAAGCCTCAGCCAGACTGAGCACTAAAAGCCTCACCTAGACTGAGCATGAAGCACTTGGCCAGACCAAGCCTCAGCCAGCCTAAGCATAACAAGTCTCAGCCGGACCAAGCGCCATAATTTCAGGTTCAGACTGAGTTCCTTACAACGTCAGTGAATCATAGCTTAGCCCCAACTGAGCACGCGTGCAGGGCTCGGTCAAAGCCATCTATACAAACTTCATGCTTATGGAATTAGTAAACACACTTAGTCATAATTCCAGGTCCAAGTCTTTACACCACTCTTTGCTTAGTCAAATTCCAAAGATGTTCTTACACGTTTTCTTTACAAGTCAGGTTATTTTCTTCTCAATCAAACTCTTACAAGTCAGCCTGTTTCCTTACAAGCCAAGCCTCACTCCAATAAACCACTAATCTACTTCAGCAGTGTGGCAAACACAAACTTATAATTTTACTACATTTTAAATTTCACTCTGCATTGAGGAGTTCCTAACTTTACCCTGTATTGAGTTTTTATTACAACTTCAATTTCACTATACACTGAGGAGTTCTTAAATTTAGTTCTTATTACAAGTTTAACTCCACTTTGCACTTCACAATGAGTTATACATGCCTCGCCCACGCCTCATTCATTTCAGTTGCACAAGCACAGACAATCAAATGAAAACATAATTGCAATTTTATTTATTTAGAAATTTGTACATGAGTTCATTACAGCCATTCAAAACAAAAAACAAAACAAAACAACAAACAAAACAAACACAAACACACAAGTTCTGTGCAAGGCCTTCTTCTTCTTCTTTAAACTACTCTTCTTCAGTGGACACAAGGCCTTCTTCTTCTTCTTCAAACTACTCCTTTTCACTGGACACAAGGTCTTCTTCTTCAATACCCTCATCAAGGGGGGTATGGGCCACATCGTCGTCATCGATTTTCACACTACTCAGGTCCAAGTCTAGGAACAGCTCCTCAGCTTTACGCTTGAACATTTTCCAACCACTGTCCCAGAACTTCGTCATTTCGTGCTTATAAAAGTTTGACCGCTGGAAGCTCTCAATCACTTCTGCCTCAGTCCTTCCTCCAGCAATCGTCCTCGACGGACCCGCTTCCTCAGACTCCTCCCTCGCCAAGCTATTGGTGATCGCGGCATCCATTGCCATCTGAAATTCAGCAGACCCCTTGAACTGGTCCACTGCTGCCACATAAAGGTTGGGGTAAGCCGCCCTTTCAGAGGCTGCCTTAGCCCTCTCCTCCGCCAACTCCTTCTGAAGGCTCTCCTTTTCAACAGTTGCCTTGGCTTTTTCTGCCTCCAACTCCTTCTGAAGACTCTCCTTTTCAGCAGCCGCCTTGGCTCTCTCTACTTCTAACTCCTTCCGAAGGCTCTCCTTCTCCTTCACTGCCTTAGCACACTCGCCCTCCAGCTCTTTTTACAGACCGTCAATCTTCACGTCTGCCTCATCCTTTTGCCTGACCAGCTCTTCATTACTGCTCATCGCCTCTTCATGTCGTTCGACCTCGACCGCGACCGCGCAGGCTTTTTGGGCCTCATCTAACCTCTTTTGCTCGCCAGCCAGTTAGAACTCGAGCGACACAACCTGGCGGCGTGTGTTCTCCAGCTCCACCTTGACCGTTTGCAGCTCAGCGTGGGCACTCTCCCAGTTTGCGCTCTCCTTTTTCAACCTTACAAGTTGAGCCTTGGCCTCATCTGCCTTGAGCTTTGTAGCCCCAGCCTTCCTCAGCAGAGCCCCTGTTAAGGTGGTTACCTCCATTTGAGCGGAGCATAACCCCCTCAGCAATTCAGCCTCATTGAATCTGGCTACTGATCGCAAGGCTGCCTCTTCTACAATCCCCACAAGGCGGTCTGCCCCTGCCCTAGCTGGGCCTTCTTCTCCCTCCAACCGTCCAGCCACCGCACAAGCATGGTAGATTGCCGTAGTCAGACTGACTCCCCCTCTTTGGGGTGCAGAACCCCCCCTGGGGCTATTCTACCCTCCTTGGCTCAGGGCCAGTCGCCCCACCTTCTATTTGCACTTTAAGGGCGACCCTCGCGACCCCCGCGGCGATTGCCACCACTACTGGAACGACTTCCATGCCCTCTGAGGCAATGTCCACTACTTCTGGGGCAATTACTCTTCCTGGGGTCGCCTTCACTTCCCCTCCCCTCTGCCTCCTTCGCCATACTGGTCTCTTCTGCCCTCACTTCCCTCTTTCTCTTCTGGGCAGGCTCTTCTTCACTCCTCATCACTCTCCTCTTCTTCTTCACTACGCCCAACACCTCCATCTCTTTCAACGACCTCTCCTTCAAAGGATCTATTGGGGGCGGTCGTGGCACAAATTCACCTAAGTTTTTTTCCCCCAAGGGTTTGGGTCGTGGTCAGATCCTCTCCCTTGTAACCGACTTTGGTGGTCAGTCTGCCTGAGACTCTTTGAATTTTTGGGCTTTGGCAAGGATGGTCTGATCCTCCGCCTTTTGAGCCTTCCTCCTTGCCTCCAACTCCGTTCGGTCGAGGTCCCCACCATTCGGCTGTGGACCCAACCCTACCTCAAACAAAGTTGACGGCTGAACGAGCTCGTCCCACCTGGCCCCTTCTTTCTCCCTCCATTCCTTTACCCTCTTCATCCTCTTATCTGCTACTGCTCCCAACTTTGGCTCCACAAACTTGGTGGGCACTTTCCAAATGGTGCGCACTCCAACCCCTCCACTGGCAGATACATAGAACGACCGTGGTCTCCACCCCTTGATCGACGATGGCAGCCCCGCCACCAGCCCTTTCCCTGCCGCTGCTTGCAGAGTGACCCAAGTCTCTTGCTGCCCTGAGGACTTGTAACATGCGAAGAATTCGTTTACGGTCATGGTCGCCCCTTCGTTCTCCTTCGGCCACGCACTTGCACAGGCCAGTAAGATCTTCCACGCATTGGGCATTAGTTGGCTCGGCGTTACCTCCAAACGATTCAAGACATCTACCACCACTTCCAACAGGGGCAGCCTTAGTCCTCCCTTCAATGCTTCCTCATTAAGGGCAAACTCCCCTGGCCTGGCGTCGGATGGCCTCTCTGTCGACATCGGCAACAACAACTCTATTTCAGCAGGCACCTGGTATTTTTCGCGAATGGCCTCCAAATCCGCTGCAGTAACCGTTGATCTATCTGCCTTTGTATGCTAGTGATCTGGCTCTGCCTGACTGATTGGCTTTGGAGCTGCTATCATAGTGGAACCATGGGATCGTACCACTGACTCCCTCACCCTCTCCATCCTATATTGCTGTGCTAACTCCACTACATCATCATCACCAAATGGATCCACCCAGACATTCGCAGTTTCTTCTTGGGCCATTTCTATGGTATGCCTGCGAATCGCTTCGAATGCAGGTGCAAGGAAGTTAAAAAAGTGTTGCAGAGGTGTATCGCGAGCAACAAAGGAATTCACACTTGGAATATTTTGATTTTTCGTGAACAAGTAGATGAATCGAATAATGCCAAAAGCCCACGGTTTGCCCGTATTCCAATGATCCCAATTAATTTTCGCCAGCTTGAAAACTTTTCAAATCTTCCGCCAAAACTGTCTTTTCAACACCCATAATGACCTATCGTTTCACTTTTGATCTAACGCCTAATCTCCCCCCCGCGGGATGTTGCCACGTGTACGACTACGATCCACTGTCTCCTCCTCTTACCCTGTTTTTTCCACTTCAAATCACCACGTGACATGCCGCCTCTCGAGCTTATGCCCCTCCACCTCACCCTTCGCGGTCGACCCACCCTTCGCAATCAGCCCTCCTCGTAGTCAACCCTCCCACTCGGCCAACCTCCGCGGTCGGCCCCCCTTCGCGATCGGCCTTTCTCGTGGTCAGCCCTTCCACTCGGTCACCCTGCACAGTCGGACCACCTCCCGGTCGGTTCGCCCTCTCAGTCACCCCTGCCGGTCGACCTCCATCCTGCCAATCCCTAACACCCTCATCTTCTTCATTGGTATTCCCTTCATTAGACTAAAGCTGCACTCGGGAATGGGAGACTACTGACGTATATAAGCCCATAAAGGCCATGAATCACTATGAACAACCCAAGCCCATCATTTGGAGCCCAATACATAACCCAGCCGGTGAGGTCCGTGACAGCTGGAATCCAACATGGCATAAAGAGCCAATGACATTCAAACACATGGCAGCTAAAGAACGAGCCACATCAGCAGACAAAGATCTGCAAAGTTATTGCCATTGCACATCACCATTAATGCAGCCCATCACAGTATTTATTACGACAACACCTCTCCGTCGGAACGGGACCCCCTTACCCTGAACAAGGTAAGTTATAGCATAGACTTTCGGCGAGGACGTCAGGTCGGAAGGGACAGCGAAATGATTACCAAAAGATATAAGCAAACGTTGAAGACAATAAGAAGGTTAAGTTTTTCTATCTCTAATCTCTCCCTCTACACTCTACTTCTCTTCCTGACTTGCTCATCGGAGGGTCCACTGGGGGACTACCCCGTTCCCCGTTGAACTTGTTTGCAGGTTATCCGGTGGGCATGATCATTTGGACCTGGGCTTGAGGAGCTTGGACCAGTCCAATCCATTCACTGGGACAAACTGCATCATCAGATTGTATATTGATATAAGTTGCAAACAAGCAATGAGTATGTGAATAATATATAAAATTATAATTAGTTTAAATATGTAGAGTTTATATTAAAAATTATAATAACCCCACCAAAAATAGTAGGCTTCACTATTCTACACTAATCAAAATTTGTAAATTGGTCTCTATGTTTTTTGGAGCAACTTTAGTTGGGAGCTAGTATGTAATGGATGTTAATGTTTGAATCCAACAAGCTATCTAGGCGGAGGCTGCGGCCGGTTGGGGGTATTGGCAATGGTAATGGGATTAGAGGAGTTTGTAGTAATTTTTCCTCACTACCATATTTTATTGGGGCGGGACAAATTAGGTATGTGGTGGGAGTGAGGTGAGCCGAGTTAATTTTATAACTTTAACAATGACAATATTAATAAAACTGAGAGATAAAATGAAAATTTTGAATAATATATATAAGTGATGAAAATTAAAAGATGTAAAATGATAAATAAATAAGTGAAAATGAATATTAAAGGTGATATTTTAGTATTTTAATTTTATCATATTTAAATAATTTAATTATGTATTATATTTAATAAATATAATTGGGGCAGAAGTAGAGTAAAACGGGACTAAAAAGAAAAATGTCTCCCACCCTTCTTTTTCTTCGGTAGCAACAAAAACCCGTGACAGAGCAAGAAATGCAAGACAAAGTACATAAAAAATTACTATCTCATACAGCGTGTGTTTGGGAAGGCAACTTCAGGCTAAATTAGCCATGTCTCGACAAAAAAGGCTAATGTAGCCACATGGAGACAAAACAGATATCACGGGCAAGTTCATACCCTTATTGGGGTAAATTTACCAAAATACCCTCACTGTTTTGAGCAAAACCCTAACCCTAATTCTAATCAACTGTTACATTTTGTTGATGTTTCATCCATGGACACTGCCACAACCGCCCCCACAACCACGGCATCGCCATCGCCATCGCCACCTGAATGGCCCACCACCACCACCGCCACCACCTGCAGTGGCTGCTTACAAGGAATGTCTCAAGAACCACGCTGCCTCCCTAGGCGGCCATGTTGTCGACGGCTGAGGCGAGTTCATGCCCTCCCCCACCTCCATCTCCACCGATCCCACTTCGCTAAAATGCGCCGCCTGCGGCTGCCATCGCAATTTCCACCACTGCGAGCCGGAAGACCCACCACCACCCTTCACCGCCCAACACGTCATCGAGTACCAACCGCAGCACTTCCACCACCCTCCGGTGCTACCGTGCAGTCTAAATTCAGCATCTCCGCCGCCGATCTCCTCCGCCTACTATCCATTAGCACCCCATATGCTCCTCGCTCTCAGTGCGGGGTTATCGGGGCAAGTATCGGCGAAAAACAGATCGGTAAATTCATCCGGGAAGGGTAACCCAAATGGGCGGAAGAAACATAGAACAAAATTCACGCAGGATCAGAAGGAGAGGATGCTGGAATTTGCGGAGAGAGTTGGGTGGAAGACGCAGAAGAAGGACGATGAAGTAATCGCCAAGTGCTGCAACAATGTTGGAGTCGGCAGAGGTGTTTTTAAGGAATTAGAGAGAGAGAGAGAGAGAAACAACTTGAAGGGCAGTTGGGTCTTTTAACATGGAGACACCTCACCAAAAAGTCAAAAAACCAAAAAAGCCAAAAAACCCTTCCCAAACCAGGCTTTTTAGCCCCGGTCTAAAATAGCCAAAAAAGTCAAAAAGCCAACCTACTTCCCAAACGGAGGCATAGTTAATGCTTCCAATTATACTATCTATCTCTTTAAAGAGGTCTAATTGACTCTGCAATTAAGGAATTGTTTGAACAAACAAAACTCAATTTTCACTCACCACCTTCATTGTTTGTATTTTAGTGGAGCAATATTATACAAATAAAAAATTTATACATAATGATGTATTTATTATGGGGTTTTTATTTCAAAATAAAATACCAATTGTAATATATTAGTAATTTTAATTAAATGCAATTAATTTTCTTTTTTTTATGAGTTCATACCTAATTCGATACACTGGTGAGCTATGGAATTGGGGACACTACTGCACAGCCCGCACAGTAGCAACTGTTGTGAAGCGAAATGGGCTGATAATCCGAATTGTTCATATCTTAGAATACATCAAATAGAACATACTTGTAAAAAATCCAGTTAATTAGATATCGTTTACCTATTCATCCACTCATATTTGTATTTACAAAAATAAATAATAATTGTGATTTAAAATATTAAAATGAATAAAAATGTGAATAGATGAAAGGGTAAACGAAACATATGCGATACACGAAAATTTATTTTTAAAATGAAAAATTGACTTTGAGTCTTAATACTTTGTGTATAAAATTTTAACAATTGAAAGTTAAATACAAATAAATTTGCTAATAGCTGATGAAAATTTTTATCACTGTGTGTAATCCTATGTAAAAGGCTCATAAAAATAATTTCTTTCAAAAATTTTTAAAAAAAGTGTATTCTCAACCTATAATCAAATCCTCATTTGTGTTAATCAAATTTATCAAAAATCATGAATTCTATTTGTATCAAAATATTATTTCTAAAAAACAAAAAAACAAAAAATTCTATAATATACAAATTATGACTTAATTATAACTCATGGTGTATTATTTTGGTTATTAATCGAAAAAGTCTTTGCTAATTTATTATTTTTTGGTTATGTCTAAAGTGATGCATTTGGTCCTTAATTATACTTCAAGTTTGTTTGATTATGATCTATTATAGTATTTTTATATGACTATATTTTAGTATTAGGTAAATTACAAACAACCCCCTGAGGTTGGATTAAAATATAAATCACCCCCTGTGATTCTAAAAATTACATTCCACCCCCTGAGATTTTTAATTTCATAACAAATTGTCCCTTTTATTAATAAATCATGAAATCAATTAATAGTTTTTAATGATATTAGAAATATGTTTAAATTAATAATTTAGGTAATTTTATTATTGTATAGGAGAGCAATTATGAATTTTATTTTTTAGTTAATTCTGTTAAACAAAAAATTCTGACAATGGGATATTTGTAATTTTCCAAATCATAGGAGGCAATATGTACTTTAAGCAAGCCTCAAGTGGTGTATTTGTAATGTATCCTATAAAATTTAAATTAAATATAAATGTTTTGTAAAAAATAATTTCATGTTAAATAAAAAAAATTAAATATAAATTAATATTAAGACATCTATAAGATAGACAAAAATAAAAAAATATAAAAGAAAATTAATTTGATCCATGCAATGAAAAGTAAAATTCATAAAATGATTAATAAATAAGTGAAACTGAATATTAAATGTAATATTTTAGTATTTTAATTTTATCATATTTAAATAATTTAATTATATATTATAGGGTAAATTACATTGACACCCCTGAGATTTATATTTATTACAGTTCCCCTCACCTTTTGGAAATTACATCCCCTCCCTAAGGTTTAAAGTTTCATTACAGATTGCTCCCTCTAGCAATTTAATTTTTTTAAATACCAATTTTTCCCCTACTGGGTAAGTTATATTGACACCCCTTACAATTTAGAAATCACAATCCCATCCCCAAAGTTTAAAGTAGCATTACCAATTGCCCCCTCGATTAGTAATAGTTGAAAAAAAGTTTCATTGAAAAAAAAAATTATTGAAAAAAAAATTTGTTAGTGAAAATTTTAAATTTCTATTTAAAAATCAACGTAAGATAAAAATTACATTGACACCCCTTGAGATTTATGTTTATTACACTTGAAAGATAAAAATTATATAAAAATGATAATTATTTTTTATTTTTTATTTCTTAACCAAATTAATTTTTAATTTTTTAAAAAAAATTCTAAAAATCAAACCATACGTAGCCTAAGAAATCTTTTGATTAGCCATTTCTTACGTTGGTAACTTATTGAATTATTTGTTAATTTTACGATATTTTTACCATCTGAGGCCTGTTTGGTAATCATTTCATTTTCAATTTTCAATTTATATTTACAAAAATTTTAAAAACTGTCATAAAACTTGTTTGATAATTTTTTAGTTTATAAATAGTTATCTCAGTTTGTAAATTTGAGAAAAAAACGTAAATTCAAAAAATAAGTTTACATTGGTTTTTAGACAGAAATTTAAAAATTTGACTAACAAAATTTTTTTCAATTAATTTTTTTTCAATAAATTTTTTTTTCAAATAATTTTTTTCCAATTAATTTTTTTTCAACTAATACTAATAGAGGGGGCAATTGGTAATGCTATTTTAAACCTTAGGGAGGGGATTGTAATTTCTAAAATGTGAGGGGTGTCAATGTAATTTACCCAGTGAGGGAAAAATAGGTATTTAAAAAAATTAAATTGTTGGAGGGAGCAATCTATAATGAAACTTTAAATCTCAGGGAGGGAGATGTAATTTCCAAAAAGTGAGAGGAGAAACTATAATAAATATAAATCTCCGGGAATGTCAATGTAATTTATCCTATATTATATTTAATAAATATAATTGGAGCAAAGGCAGGGTAGAACGGGACTAAAAAGAAAAAGGTTTCCTACCCTACTTTTTCATCAGTGGCAACAAAAATCCGTGCAAAACAGAGCATGAAATGCGAAAAATGTTATGGATCTCAAATAATTTATCAATTTTTTTTATCAAATCCTGACATGTGTGTAGGACTCACACAAACTCTCATGTGTGTTGTTCCACACCATGTGAGCAGTTTAATAAAAAAAATTGGCAAGTTGTTTGGAATCTCTAATATAACTCATGAAAAATTGACACCCTATATAGTTAAGAGTAATACTAGATATTTTATAAAATTTATCAAAATTTTTACCAATTGTCTCATATGAGAGTGAGACCTATATGAGACCCACATGGTGTAGGTCCTACATCCATGTGAGATATTTGGTAAAAATTTTAGTAAATCTTTTGGGATCTCTAACATTTTGATATAGTTAATGCTTTCAATTATATTATTATCTCTTTGAGTGATGCTATAGGGCCCAAAAGTTCTATCAAATGTCTCATATGGTGTGAAACCACACCATGTGAATTCTACGTCCATGTAAGATATTTAGTAAAAATTTTAATAAAATTTTTAAAATTTTTAACATTTTTGTATCTCTTTAATGAGGGCCAATTGACCGTGCAATTAAGGAGTTGTTTGAACAAACAAAACCCAATTTTCAATTGCCATCTTCATTGTTTGTATTTTAGTGAAGTAATGTTATATAAATAAAAAATTTATACATAATTTTTATATAATGATGGGTTTATTATAGACTTTTCATTTCAAAACAAAATACCAAATTATAACATATTTAGTAATTTTAATTAAATGCAATAAAATTAAACAAATTTTTTTTCTTTTTATGAGTTCATACCTAATTCGATACACAGGTAAGCTATATTACATAAATCTATAAAGTTATAATAAGGATTTAGGATCATGGTTTCTATTTTTTAGTCAAGTCATAATAAGGATTTAAAATTAAGGCAGGTTCTGTTTTTTTCCTTTTATTTTTTTTTTTGGATTCATTATGGTTAAAAGATTTATTTTTACCTACCCAAAATTTCAATCAATTAAAAAACTTTGAAGCACAGAGAACTTTTAAGAATAATGTCCTATTGTTTTTCCTCTTTGACCCTTCCTTTATTTTGAACCTAAATTATGTTTTATTTATTTATTTCTCAAATAAAAGAGTCCCAATTTTATTTGAATGTGTTCGACTTATGTTAATAGTTTGGTATATCATAATGTTAATACCCTAGTTTGCACATTATACTGTTGCATAATAAAGATTTTGACTACAAATTTATTTATAATCAGACTTTTGTTAACACGTGACGTTAAGACACATATTAAGAATGTTTAAAAAAATTGTACAATCTTTTGCACTTACTTTCATACTGAATGTACAATTTTTCTAAATCTTATAACATATATCTAAAGACACATGTTAACAAAAATTCTTATAATTATATGAAAATAATTTGTTGATTTTTAATTTCTCTTATTCCATGGTATTGCCAAACTACCTATTGCATTTTTTTTTTTCATTAAGTTAATTTGATGTTATGTGTTACAGTTATCAATCACAAAGCATGATATTAAAACCTTTTAAGTTATTTATTTATTTATTTTTATAAAATAATTAATTACTTTAACTAAAATGATGGAAAGTGTCATGTATGAATGTATGACGAACCAAAAATGAAGAAAGAGGTTTGAAAATTACATATTGACCAACTTAAATAACGGTATGAAAGGACTCATTAATAATAATATCAACAAACCTAATAATGGTATGATCACAAACCGATAACATTAAACGCCGTATTTATAAAACTAAAATAACAATTAATTGTCATTTTATCTATCTTACTATTACACAATGCGCAAACTAAAAATATAATAATTATCGGTTAAAATCTAAAATAACCATTTCAACAATCATATTATTAGCATGAAAATTGATATAAAAAGAAAGAAATAAATAAAAACCATACATTACTATAAAAAGATATAAACATTAACTAAAAATAATGTTAAAATAATTATGTTCGCAATATTCCACCTTAAAGTAATCGAAACAACTACAATAACAACCTTAACTCACTTAAAAAAAGGATTAAAAAAAACAAAATATGAGTAAAGTGTTAATAATAAAACAATAGACTTATTTTAGGAAAATATAAAAATTGTCATAAAAAAATTCACGCAAAAAAGTAAGAAATGATTGTTTTTGAATTTTTTATTATCATTATTTTCAAAACAATGAAATAAATTAAAATTTTGTATCAATTAGACCTTATTCTTGTCAATAATCATGGAACTAAAATAAAATCATGGGAATTCATAAGGTGCATTAAACTTTTTTTTTTTTTTAATACATGTATTACATGTTGCAAGAAAATTGTAGATTCCATCGTAAATATTATTTTCCTTAAAAAAAAAATTCAAGATCGTACTATAGAAAAATCCAAATTATTTATATTTTTATATAAATCTGCAGTTAAATTAATCATTTTTTTAATAGTAGTAGTAATAGATTAATAAAAAACATTAGTAGTAATTGGAGCGAAAGTAGGGTAGAATGGAAAAATTATTGGGTATCAATAGGGTACCAAGTGGCATGTCAATTCACCAAGGATCCTCTAGAGTATTTTTTCCCGAAAGTTTTCTAAAGTGGTGTATTGTGTGGTTGAGATTTAATACTGAAAAATTGATATGACTTGTCATTAAATCTCAATCACACAATGCACCACTCTAGGAAACTTTAGAAAAAAAAAACTCTAAAAGATTCTTGCTCATGTCAATTGGTACCTTCTAACCAATCATAAATTATATAGCTCCCCTCATGTTCTCCAAGTACCTAACATAAATATAACAGGTCCTACAATCTAAACTAATGAGAATAAAGGAAGGAACTAAGTAGTATTGCCACGTGGTACCCTATTCGTACCCAATAATTTCTTGGTAGAATGGAACTAAAAAGAAAATGTCTCCCCTCGTACTTTTTCATCGGCAGCAACAAAATCCGTGCAAGACAGAGCGAGAAATGCAAGACAGAGTATATACAGAATAAAAAATACTATGAACCTCAAATAATTTACAAAATTTTTTACCAAACTCTCATATATGTGGATTCCACACAAGGTTTGATAAAGAATTGAGTACATTATTTGAGATCTCTAGCGTAACTCATGAAAAATTGCCACCCTATATAGTTAAGAGTAATGCTAGAGACCTCATAAGATTTATCAAATTTTTTATTGATATCCGATTAATAAGATTTTTGACAGATATGAAATACTTAGCAAACCTTACAAAATGAAAGATTCAGATTATAAAAATAAGTCCATAATACATCTCAAATTGAGACACAACAATCATATGTCTTTAGTACAACGGTAACCCCATCTCCCTTCCATGAGGACTAATTGACCCTCCAATTAAGGAGTTGTTTGAACAACCAAAACTCAATTTTCAATTGCCATCTTCATTGTTTGTATTTTAGTGGAGTAATGTTATATAAATAAAAAATTTATATATAATGATGAGTTTATTATGAACTTTTCATTTTAAAACAAAATATCAAATTGAATTATATTTAGTAATTTCAATTAAATGCGATAAAATTAAACAATTTTTTTTTCTTTTTATGAGTCCATACCTAATTCGACACACAGGTAAGATATATTGCATGAATCTATAAAGTTATAATAAGGATTAGGATTATGGTTTCTATTTTTTAGTAAAGTCATAATAAGGATTTAAAATTAAGGCAAGTTTTTTTTTTTTACCTTTTTTTTTTTTTTTTTTGGAATCATTAATGTTGAAAGATTTATTTTTACCTACCCAAAATTTCAAGGCATCTTTGAGAGGGGCCATGGAAAAAAACAATTAAAAAACTTTGAAGCAACAACATAACTTTTAAGAATAATGTCCTATTGTTTTTCCTCTTTAACCCTTCCTTCATTTTGAACCTAAATTATGATTTATTTATTTATTTCTCAAATAAAAGAGTCCCAATTTTATTTGAATCTGTTCAACTTATGTTAATAATTTGGTATAACATAATGTTAATGCCCTAGTTTGTGCATTATACTGTTGTATAATAAAAAATTTGACTACAATTTTCTTTACAATCAAATTTTTATTAACATGTGACGTTAAGACACATATTAAAAATGTTTTAAAAAATTGTACAATCTTTTGCACTTGCTTTCATACTGAATGCATAATTTTTCAAAATTTCATAACATATATCTAAAGACACATGTTAACAAAAATTCTTATAAATATATGAAAATAATTTGTTGATTTTTAATTTCTCTTATTCCATGGTATTGCCAAACTACTTATTGCATCTTTTTTTTTTCATTAAGTTAATTTGATGTTATTTGTTACATTTATCAATCACAAAACATGATATTAAAACCTTTTAAGTTATTTATTTATTTATTTTTATAAAATAATTAATTACTTTAACTAAAATAATGGAAAGTGTCATGTATGAATGTATAACCAACCAAAAATGAAGAAAGAGGTTTGAAAATTACATATCGACCAACATAAATAATATAAGTAACTTAAGCATGAAGTTCAAGAATAATGGTAGAAATTTTAAAAATTCTATTAAAATTTCTACCAAATATCTCATATAGGTGTGAGACCTACACAATGTGAGTCTCTTGTGCGTCCCACACCCGTGTAAGACATTTGGTAGAATTTTTAGTAAAATTTTTGACATCTCTAACATTTTTGTGACGTTCAATAATGATAATGTCAAAGTAACTGAAATAACGGTATGAAATGACTCATTAATGACAATATCAACAAATCTAATAATGGTGTGATCACAAACCGATAACATTAAACACCGTATTTATAAAATTAACTGTCATTTTATCCATCTTACATTATTACGCAATACGCAAACTAAAAATATAACAATTATCGGTTAAAATCTAAAATAACCATTTCAACAATCATATTATTAGCATGAAAATTGATATAAAAAGAAATAAAAAAAAAAGAAAACGATGCATTAATATAAAAAGATATAAACGATAACTAAAAATAATGTTAAAATAATTATGTTCGCAATATTCCACCTTAAAGTAATAGAAACAACTACAATGACAACCTTAACTCACTTAATAAAACAATAGACTTATTTTAGGAAAATATAAAAATTGTCTTAAAAAAAATTCACGCAAAAAAGTAAGAAATGAGTGTTTTTGAATTTTTTATTATCATTATTTTCAAAACAATGAAATAAATTAAAATTTTGTATCAATTAGACCCTTATTCTTGTCAATAATCATGGAACTAAAATCATGAGAATTCATAAGGTGCATTAAACTTTTTTTTTTATAATACATGTATTACATGTTGCAAGAAAATTGTAGATTCCATCATAAATATTATTTCCCTTAAAAAAATTACAAGATCATACTATAGAAAAATCCAAATTATTTATATTATTATATAAATCTTCAACTAAATTAATCATTTTTTTAATAGTAGTAGTAATAGATTAATATTTAGGGTTAATGGATATAGAAGGTGAATAAGTGTATATTATAGTAATTTTGAAACAGTGCCAGAGGTGGGCACAAAGGAAGGAAGACGAAAGTCGGAGAAAGAAAGAAAATAACTACGAAAGCTGGAAGAGAGAGAGAGAGAGAGAGAGAGAGAGAGAATTGAAGTAGCCACGAGGATGCTCTCTCTGGATTACATGACAATTGGCTGGGATTGTCTGTTTTGGAAGAGTAATTATGGTTTTTATCCCCTCTTTGGATTATTGTTCTCCACCTTCAGATTACAACACCACCCCAAACCCAACCCCCCACTATATCAACCCCCCCTTCCTCACTTTCCCTTCTCAAAAACCCATTCTCTCTCTCTCTTCTTTTCTCTACTCCGCCCCTTCGAAGCCTAGAGAGAGAAACAGCGGTTACATGTGTTGTTCTTTGACTTCCGCTCTCGTCTTTCATCGATCGTGTTGATCCGATTGCTTGCTTCTGGTATAATCTTTGCTACCCATCTCTTTATATCTGGAATTCCTGTGTGATTTTTTTGTTAGTAATCGAGGGTTTATGTGTATTTTTTTAGTGATCCTTGTTTTCAATCCATTTGTTTGAATCTATATACGTTATTACGTGAGATTGTTGGTTGATAATCAAGGGTTTTTGCTTGATCTGTATTGATTGTTCCTAATTTTTCTGGGATTCGATGTTTCGTTTAACCCATTTGTTTTAATCTGCCTCTTTTTTTTGCTTGGTGGGTTTGTGTGTTGTGTTGGTATCTATCTAACAGCAGTGGTCATGGACAAGCAATTTTAATATCTGATTTTTTTTTTTTTTTGGGTACCATTTTTTTACCAACCATCATTTTATCTGTGGGACTATCTATATTTATATTCTGTAAAATTTTCTTCCTCACCTTCTTCCTCTACTGAATTCACAGTACTACTTTTTTTTTCTTTTTTTTTTCTGCCCCCCATTTCCCCCCCTTGAGAGCATTTCCAATCATTCACCAAATTTTTCATCTAATCTGATTACAAATTTGAGTAAAAAGCTTCATTGGATATGAACTACTCCAATCCTTTCATCAAAATATTTTTTAAAATTCCCCTGTTATCCCAAATTTCTATTTTCATCAAATTTGATGAGTTCTTAATTTGATGAAAAAAAATGGCTTTCCCCAGATTTGTTGAACATTGGATGAAAGGATTGGGGATGATTTTTGAGCACTTTTTCATCAAATTTAAATTTGATGAAAGAAAAGGTGGGATTGGAGATGCTTACTCAATCTTTATCATGGATGTGTATTCGAAAATCATATGTATATAATTGGTTTGATGATTTAGCATCCATTCATGTATCCATACAGTTGTGTCATTCATGTGCAGTGTTTAGGGGCTCTGCATGTTTCGAACTGCTGAGGCGATTGTGATGATCTTGTTGATCTATTGCTCTCATATTCCAATGGCCCTTGGCCGCAGGGATGGCAATTTCCACCCACCCCACTTCGCCCCCGCATCCCCTGCCCTGCTCTGTTCAGGTTTCCCCCACCCTGATGACGAAGTGGGCAGGGGAGTTGGCTGGGGGAATGTGTAAGAGTGACATTCATTTAATTTCCAACTCTAAGGAGATAGACACACAGCTATTTTTGGGACTGTTTTGCGCGTGCATGTAATCTTGTGGTTGGTACTTCTTTTGCTGCTTCTTTCCAAAGCTTTTTAAATTGAACTTATGGTGATTTTTGTTGTTGTTGTTGTTGATTTACACTCTATTGCTATGAGTTGATTGACAAAACTCACAAGTAGATTTCTAGACTGCATTGCCTGTATTGAGTGAAAGCATGCACTTCTGTCAGTATTTTTCTTCTTCTGTTTCTACCCTTTTTTTCTTTCCTCTAATCTTTTTCTTATTTAATTTGGAGAAGTCCTCCCTACCACTACAAGCTTATTGAGAAAATTCATAAGTAGATTTTTAGATTGCATTGTTTATTTCAGATTACATTGCTATGTATGGGTTTGGGTGAAAGGAGCGGAGTAAATTTTTTTGATCATGCTGTCACGTAAATTTTTGATTCATAGTCCTTATGCCTTTTTCATAAAATTACAAATTTTTAATAAATCTCTCACGTGGTGTTCCTTTCTTCTTCATTATGCCTTCCATTTATATGAATTTGACATTCAGTTTATAATCTCCATTAACTGAGAGATCTTAACTCCAATCTGTTAAAGGTTTTTTCCCTTTGATCCTAATTTGCTTGTTTCCACTTTTCAAAAAACACTTTTTAGAAAATTCTACTTTCTTATTTTCCGTGTTTTTTTGTTTTTACAGAATTTTTTTAATATTTTAAGCAATTTTTTTACTTTTTAGACACACCTAACATAAATACACCTAAAAAGTAAAAAAATTGTAAAAAAAATCTTTTAAAAATTCACTAAATACCAAAAATACAAAAAAAAATATAAGAATTCAGTACATTTTTTGTATTTTTATGTATATATTAATTTTTTAAAATATTTTTTCACAAATTTTTTACTTTTTAGATACATCTAAGTAAGGTGCATTTAAAAAAGTAAAAAAAAAATGTTTAAAATTTAAAAAATATTTACTAAAAACAAAAAAACACAAAAATCAAAAAAGTCAGTTTTCAAAAAACTTAATTCAGAAAACTCAAACCAAACACACTATTAGTATTTAAGTATAATATTTTTCACATTTGTGATAGAACTCTCTCTCTTCTTTATTTCTGTTTCACGTATGTAGATCTTGTTTGTTGCATGAAGTTTTTTAATATTAAATGATATGAACTCATAATTCACTTGTATGATTTCAGGTCTACAGAGAAGTTTCGAACGTGAAAACCTAGTTCTATAAACTTAGGAAAATATAGTAGCCCTGATGCAACGTCGAAGGAGCACTTCCAGTTTCTCTCCTGGGATCTCTTCCTTCAGCCATGGGTCCAATGTTAACAATCTTGGGTTGTTTCCACAAAATGTGGATTCAATGAATGCTTCTAGTCATGATAATCATACTTCTATTAGTTGGACAGGTCCATCTAGCTCTAGTGTGATTTCCCATAATCAGGTTGCTCTATCAAATGGTGAACATGAACAATTGCCTTCTCCAGATGCTAGGACTGGAACCCGTAAGAGGTTGTTGGGAGAAAGCCATTCAGAGCCAAATGGGCCATCAATTTTGCAAAGTGCCATTTCTGATGCTATCCCTCAGAAGCTAGACTTAAATGTAGCATTCGAGGACAGCGATGGGAACATTCATCGGGAAGTAGTGGCAAATTCAAGTTTGGCAGGAAATGCAGAAATATTTGAGAGAAATACACGCAGGAGAGTAACTGCTGCAAATGAACGAGGTTTTCCATCCTCAAGTACGTCTTCCCTTGCACATGTTAATAATACCTTTCAAACCTTGCAACCTTCTTATTATAATGGTATCACTAGTCCAAGCTCCAGCAGTGCTTCTGCTAGTTCTCCTGTAATTCTGGCAAGGGGAAGTGATGCATTGAGGGTAGAAGAAAACTCACGATACATTCCTAGAAGCACTTCTGTGCAGAGTATGCTAGCTCCTGGAACTTTGAGAAACCCCCCCAGAAATCTTAGCTCTCAGAATGGCTTTTCTGGCACCCAGCTATCTGCTCCTCCACACTTTCGTCAGCATAATGTTACTAGAGGTTTTCAGAATGGCTTTACTGCTGGCATCCATCCATCTTCCACTCCTTCCGGTTTTCCTCATAGGAATTTGGCTGAAGAGTATGTGGAGAGGCTGTCAAGTATTGTTAATCATTCTACAGTGAGATTGGCTAGCTCTGTGTCTGAAGGGCAAACTACTAACCATCCAATCCCTTCAGTAGGAGGCAGGCTTGAATCTGGAGTTGGTAATGTAAGGGCTTTTCAAGCCCAACCAAGGCCTGGAGTTTTGATGATAAGAGATGAAGGACATAATGCTGTCATGCCTTCAATTCTGCCTCACGTACAGCCTTTAGGTGCTGCTCAATTGAGAGCTACACTGGTACCTGAAAATTTACTTGTACCTTTTTTTATTTGATTTATTGAAGTTTTCTATGGATATTGATATTAGACATTAATTAATCTTCATCTTCTTTCTTAATGTTTTGCTTTTCCCCTCTAACATTTTTTCTCTTTACCCAATCAAATCTCTAAATATCTTTGTTTTTGCCATAAGCAGATTCGGCGTGCCTTGCAAGTCCTACATTGGGTTGAGGTTAGATCTTTTGCTTGGTTTATTTTATGCTTTGATTATCAAGTTTGTGTTTGCTTTAGGAAATGGACAGAAACTTGGAGTTTTCGTGTCCATGTTCTCCATATAGTTATTAGTTAGCAGTAATTTTTTTACGACTTGCACTCATGGTGGTGTGCCAGGATGGGATTATTGTTCATGAACCTTTGTTTTATGAGGAGCCTGATGTGCATGAAAATATGCGTCTTGATGTAGACGATATGTCTTATGAGGTAACACTAATAAATTGAAATAATCATTTACATGGCTTTTATTTTTTTTTGCCCTTCCCATTATTGAAGTTTGGCTCATAAATGAATGACTTTGGATTAGGAGTTGTTGGCCCTGGAGGATCAAATTGGAAATGTGAGCACTGGATTGAGTGAGGAAGCTATTTTGGCAGCTGTAAGGCGGCATTGTTATCTGTCAATGAAATTAGGACCTCCGGTGGAAGAGGAACCATGCTGTATTTGTCAGGTAAGGGACACTTCAATTCCTTGTCTTGCAACTTATCTATTTGGGATCGGCTAAAAAAGTCACATTTTATTCCAATTTTTTTTGTCTTTAGTGATTTTTTTTAGATTTGTGTAAAAAAAAATTTATTTTTATGTCTGACTAGTCGAGAGGGATCTAAAAAGAAGAAGAAAAATTGAAAAAATTAATCACCTTGTTTGGTTTTGACTGATTTTCTAAGAATTGAGTTTTTTTTTTTTTTTTTTTTTTTTTTTTTTTTTTTAAGTGAATTTTTTAAATATTTTCAGCAAATTTTTTACTTTCTAGATGCACCTAAAAAGTAAAATACTTGTGAAAAAGTATTTTAAAAAATCAATAAATATACAATAATACGAAAATGTATTGAATTTTTATAGTTTTGTGTTTTAGTATTTAGTGAAATTTTTGAAGATTTTTTTTTTCTCATAAATATTATACTTTTTGGTGAATTGCACTAACAATCCATTAATTTGGGGCTTGTGTCACTTTGATCCATGACTTTTCAATTGTGACACATTTGACCATGAATTTTGAATATTGTTCCAAATAATGATAATTGAAGATACCATTACTCAATTTTAAGGGCAAAGTCATCAATTTGATAAAATATAAACAAATTTAATAAAAATAAATGTTAAAAAAATATTTTTGAATTTTTAAAAATAATTTTTAATCACCAAAGATAAAATTATGTAAAATTGATAAATCCTTTAGACGTTTATTTATTTATTTATTTTACCAAATTAATTTTTATTGTGTGTTTTGATATGATCATGTAATGAGTGGTTGTTAGGCTTTTAATATGTAATTAATATATTTAATATATGAAATGTTTTTAGTTTGGATTATTTGGTTTAATGGATTAGTTTAATAATGATATCAAAATTGTCACCATATTTGACTTTTGAAAAAATAGAAACTAATTTAATGAAAATAAAAACAATCACCTATTACATGATTATCATCTAAACACATAATAAAAATTAATTTGATAAAAAAAAAATGTCTAAAAGATTTTCAATTTTACATAATTTTATCTTTAGTGAGTAAAAATAATTTTTAAAAATTCAAAAATATTTTTTTAACATTTATTTTTGTCAAATTAGTTTATATTTTTATCAAATTGACGACTCTGTCCTTGAAATTGAACAATGGTATACTGTCTTTATTTGAAACAAGATTTAAAATTCAAGATCAAATGTCATAATTGAAAAGTTAGGGACCAAAGTGACATAAGACCCAAACTATAGGGATCGTTAGTGTAGTTCACCCTATAATTTTTAAGTGTATTTATTACCAAACTCCATGCAACTCACCATCTCTCCCCACACCCAGTTCTGGCAGTTGGGAGGACGGGAGTTACCGATTCATGGGTTCTATTTTTTCTGAAGTTAAAAGCTCCCTATTAAACTATATGCTTCCATTTATTGAATCAAATTGCAGGAGGATTATGTTGATGGAAAGGAGCTTGGTAAGCTGAATTGTGGGCACGAGTTTCACTTCGATTGCATCAAACAATGGCTCGTGCAGAAGAATAACTGTCCCATTTGCAAAAAGACTGCAGTGGTTGTTTGAGAGATCATCAGTTTCAGGGTACTCTTATCCCAAATCAGAAACCATTTGCCAATCAGTTGTCCCTGTAAACTTCTCTCTGGTCCCTTTGCCATCTGAACTTATACCATAGGCTTGCTGCTTCCTTTTGTTTGTTTCTTCTTTCTTTTCCTTTTCTTACCTGAGAAAGTTTTCATTTCACTCATGTGCAAGTTCATGAGAAGCCTGAGTGCTTCATGTTATGCCTCTCATTCACAGGGCTCTGACCCTGATTGGGTCTCCTCTTACTTTAGGAGTTTGCATAGAGGACCCAAGTTGTAGGAGAAGTTTCTGTAGTTCATGAATTAGTAGGTTTTGGATTCTCATTGGTTGAGATGTTTCTTAAACTGTGTTTGTATCATGAATTTGTGGAAGAGTTTATGCAGGGGAAGGAAAAGGTAAATGAAAAAAGAAAAAAAGAAAAAAAGAAAAAAAAGATAATGTAGTGAAGATGCTAAAATTATCTATCGCTTCCCTGTCATGTTCCTGTTCTTTGGTAAATTCCTCCACAAATCATGATCAAAATGTAGTCTGGAAAAGTTTGTTGCATTAGGTTCTGGACCACAGTTATTTTTTATTTTTTTCATCTTGCCTGTTAGATTTGGTGGTGACTTTTATGTAAGGGCTACTCTGGCTGTGGCAAACTAAATTCTGAATTCTTTTTGCTGAAGAAACTTTTGTTTTAGACCTATTCTCTGTTGCTAAATACCTTTTGTTTGACAGCTTTTCAAAGTGTGTTGATTTGATGCTATTGCCAATGGCCACTAGTCAGGGTTAATAGTTTAGACTCCTACATTGATGCTATATGCTGAATTTTTTCATTTATTTTTATTTTTTTATAATTCAACTGAAATAGGAAAACAAACAGCAGTTAAAGTAGCATTACAACACAAGAAGATTAGTCCCTCACAATACTCACTCCAGTCGTATCATCAATAACCAGAGTTCTCATTTCTTCTGGTGGATCCTCTAAGGCTACCAGATGTTCATCCTGGGCCGCTCCCATGTTTGCTAGCGTATCTACAACACTGTTTCCCTCTTTAAAGGAGTGACTGAGAGAGCAATTGCATCTTTTCAATAGAAACTTTGCATCTTCAATAAGGGCCTTATGAGGAGAGTTATGGCTTGGGCCATCTTGAAGTTGGTTGATGGCCTGTTCAGAATCTGTTTTAATTTTCACATCCATTTTGCCTTTCTGGGAGAGGATGGTGAGGCCCCTGTAAATGAACTATAGTTCAGCTTCCAAGCTTGAGCAATGTCCTAGCTTGTCATAGTATCCCCATAACGAAGTGCCAACTTCATCGTGCAGTAGTCCTCCATATACACCCTGATCTGGGTCACCTTTAGGACATCCATCCGTAGTAAGCTTGAGTCTACCTGTAGGTGGGAAACACCAGTTAATTAGTCTAGGTTGGGATGGGTTGGGGTGGAGGGGATTGAAAAGCCTGGTCAATCTCTTGAACATAATTCCGTATGTTCTTGTGACTAGTTTGAATGGGTTTCGATAAGTTTTCAAAAACCTAAGTATTGCGATCCTTTTGCCAAAGAGTTACAATAAATATGAGGTACCATTTAAATCCACAAAATAACATTTTGTTTTTCATATTAAAGGAAACCCATTCAAACAAAGGTTGTCCACATCCTTGCTCCCACTAGTTGTGGTTCATCATTTCAGCCCAGACTTCCTTGGATTTAGCACAATCCCTGAGGAGATGACTCATATCCTTACTGAACAGCCCACATCTAGGACATAGATCAGAAGATGTCATGTTCCTCACAAGTCGCAGTTGGTTGGTAAGCAATCTTCCTCTCAGAATAAGCTAGAGGAAACATTTTAATTTCTGGGGAATTTGAACTTTCCAGATCCATTTCCATTCACTGCCATCCCCCTCTTGATTAGTGATGATTTTATATGCAGATGCTGTGGAGAAATTACCACTAGTGGACCCAATCCAAGAGGGGGCATCAGTGTAAGTCACAAATCTGGGCCTACAAATCTTTAGAATCTCTTGGAGGTCTTGTTGGTTCACAAGGTTGGCAAGAATAGCAGTGTCCCAGTTCCTCTCATTATCAAGAACAGAACTAACCTTGTCTAAATCATTAACATGTGTGGTGTTATAAGCTTTGGCCAGTGGCTGCTTCTCACACCACCAATCATTCCAAAAAGAAATAGAATCACCATTACCTATTCTCCATTTGACACATTTCTTAAGAATATCTCTATTTTTACAAATACTCTTCCAGATATGGGAGGAAGGCTTCTTTTGGGGCCAGTTGAAAAAGGAACCGTTTTTCAAATACTTGGATTGAAGAATATGTCAATCAGGATGTTCCACCCAAGCCTGGTGAGGAGGGTTGAATTTTGGTCCCTAGCTTTTCTAATGCCAAGACCATCATCTTCTTTGCTCTTGTAGACACTGTCCCAGTTGATTAAATGGACTTTCCTTCTATTCTCAGTATCACCCCGTAGGAAATTTCTATTAATTTTGTCTATTTCATCACAAACTTTCTTAGGGAGTTCCATGGTTTGCATGTTATAGCTGGGGGTAGCAGATATAACTGATTGAATGAGTGTAATTCTACTCACCAGGATGAGATTTTTAGCTTTCCAACCTAAGAGTCTAGATTTCAATATCTCAAGAATCTCATTGAAATAGTTTTTGCTTACCCTTTATCAATATATATTGTTTTATTTCTAAAAGGTATGTTTAAGATTTATAACAAATTTTAACATAGAATAAACTAAAACTAAAACAAAAAAATTTATAAAATGAAATTTATTTTTATTTTATCATAAATATATTTTTTTTAATTTATTCTATTTTTTTCATCTGTACCAATTAAATTATGACAATTGTAATATATGTTCTAATAAAATGGTTAAAATTTATTTTTTTATAAATTATTTTTCTATACTTTTTAAATAAATTTTATGTTATTATTTAATTTTAAAATTATTTTTAATTATTTATTTATTCCGTGCATGGCACGGGTTCATACACTAGTATATTATATAAGGAAAATGATTTTTTTAGTAAGAAACCTTCTAAGAGTTCCAAACTCTCATTCTAAAATTATTGAATTTTTAATTTATAAAATTATTGACTAATTTATTTAATTTATTATTAATTATTTTAGAAATAATTATTATTTTTTAATTTATGGATTTCAAATGAAAAGATAAGAAAATATTTTATAATCTCCCCAATCATAATCTTTCTCTCACCAATTTTCAAAAAATTAAAACATTTCTTCCTACTCTTTTTATTCTTTCCCCAAACCATTTCTCCGTTAAAAAACCCTAAGTACCTTACACAGTTTCAATCAGTGTGTTTGGTTTGAGTTTTCTAAATTAAGTTTTTTGAAAACTGAGTTTTTTTATTTTTCATGTTTTTTTGTTTTTAGTGAATATTTTTAAAATTTTAAATATTTTTTTTAGTTTTTTAGATGCACTTTACTTAGATATATCTAAAAAGTAAAAAAATTGTGAAAAAATATTTTAAAAAATTATTAAATACATAAAAATATTTTTTTAAAAAAATGTACTGAATTTTTGTTTTTTTTTTTATATTTTTGGTATTTAGTGAATTTTTATAAAAAAAAATTTCACAATTTTTTTTTTTACTTTTTAGGTATATTTATGTTAGGTATATCTAAAAATTAAAAAAAATTGCTTAAAATATTTAAAAAAATTCATTAAAAACAAAAAAAAACACAAAAAATAAGAAAGTAAAATTTTTTGAAAAAAACTGTTTTCAGAAAAACGAAACCAAACAAGCATATTTTTTTTTAAGTGTCATGTGTAACTTGCTTATCCCTAAAGAGATTATATCATGCAAGATAACATCACACCATTTTTATTATTTTTTTCTAAGGTTGTTAAAGGTTAATATTTAATTTTTTTCTTACTTGTTACATTTTTATTTTGCAACAATACTATTTCTCAATTCTTTTACACCACATTACTTTCAATCTTTTTTTTTTTTTTTTTTTTTGTGCTTGAAGATCTATACTACATGTATAAGTAAACGTAGTGGGTGTACTCTTAGGCCTCCAAATCTCTATTCTTAGATTCTTATAAAATCTATTAAAATTTTAAATAATTATGTAACACTTAAGTTTCAAACTCACTCCTCTCCCAACACTTCCATTTAAAATAAAAATTATTTTTTTTAATAATTTAATAATAGGGGTATTTTTTTAAGGTCCCTGATATTATGATTTTATAGTATAAAGGACATCAAATATTTTCATGATGTCTAAGGTCCCTCAACATCAATCCAGAGAAAATTGATTCAGAGAAAATTCAAGTCAGAGAAAATTGATCCAGAGAAAATTCAAGTCAGAGAAAATTGGTCCAGAGAAATTTGAAATTTCTCTGGCCTCCTTAGCCTTTCATGGACTCCAGAGAAATTTCAAATTTCTCTGCCGTAGGTTTGATCCTCCACCAAATGTTGTTGAAAGCTTTCACTGTGTTACAGATAGAAGGTTCTAAAAACGCTCCAAAAGAAAATTACTTCTAACCCAGAGAAATTATGAACTTTCCAAAGAATTTCTTTGGGTTCAACCCAGAGAAAATTCAAATTTCTCTGGGTTCAGTTTGACCAATTTTCAAACCAGAGAAAATTGATAAATTCTGGACTTTCCAAACCCAGAGAAAATTGACTTCACCAATTTTACTCAGTTAAAGGCAGAGAAAATTAAACAAATTTCTCTGAGTTTGTTTTATTGAAATTTCACTGAGTGTACCAAACAAACTGCCTCTCATTTTCTTCATCTCTTTTTCTAACCTCCAGATCAGTACCTCTTCGTCCTTTGTGCTTCTCCTTTACAACTCTCTCTCTAGCTTTTAATGTGTTTGAATTTGGGATCAGAATACTACTTTATCTCCCAAGAACACCAGTTTTAGTGGATAGTTGATGAGTGATGTTATAGTATTTTGTAGGTGTTCTTGAAACAAATTTTGTTGAGCCTACTCACAATAAGCAAGATTTTGAGAAGACTCCTTTTTCAAAAGCTTGAAGCCCGATTAAAGGAGATGACATTGAAATATTGGTAAGCTTCCATTTGCAAGGTTTTATGCCTTATCCCAGTGAAAATTATGGGAAGTGAATTTAGATTATTTAATTTCATGAAAAGTCAAACAGAGATGTTTTTGTTCAAACTTCAAATTGAACAATCATTTCATGACATTAACACAAATGTATGTGAGTTGCTTGCTGGCTGGGT
The DNA here is from genome assembly GCF_055761805.1 of Camellia sinensis. Classification (NCBI taxonomy): domain Eukaryota; kingdom Viridiplantae; phylum Streptophyta; class Magnoliopsida; order Ericales; family Theaceae; genus Camellia; species Camellia sinensis. The sequence goes on from NC_138961.1 coordinate 219,505,507, forward strand.
TAGTTTCTAATGGCTAGATAATATCACAGGCATTTCAAAGATTCTTGTTTTTATCAGCAACAATAAATTCAACTAATTTATATTTATATTTTATCAACATTAGAGTACCGAGTAATATTGTGGTAAAACTTTAATCATCATTCATCACTTTATATTGTTCAAAGCATCAAAACTCTATGATTTTGAAAATAAATATGGAGTTTTGAGTTGGACTGGTTTCCTTGTGATGTATTTCTGATTGTTAATACTCTTAGTTCTTCTATGTCCTGGGTATGAGTTTTGTTTTTATTTCTATTTGCATTTTATTCCTAAGGCATTTATCTGCTGAATCTTGGTAGGAATTTCCATTGCGGATTGATTGGTTATCAGCAAATGAAAAAATTTCCACCAGCACCCAAGCCTTCTCAGGAACCACGTTCATTTAGGGCACATAGCTTCATTGAACAACCTGTGTTAGTGAATCACAGGTCCTCTGTAACTGACAATGCGGGACCACTTTCTTCTGCAGTTGAATCTTTTGAAGCTGGAAGTTCTATGGCTTCCGCCTAGACCTTGGGAATTGATTGCTTCTGAGAGTGGTATCTCTCACGGCTTCGAGGCGACGATCTCCGACCACTGTCGAAGTTTCTTCAGAGCGTTGATCCCCCGATTCCATCACATCTCCTCCTCCTCCTTCGCCCTCATTCTCTGCCACCACTGCACTCCCACTGTGTTCACAGCTCTGTCGAGACCACGGTTCGTGGGTCTAGACGTGTTTGAGCAAGAACAAGGTTTGCTAGTTGCTCACGAGGATGAAGGAAGAAGCTAGGGTTTGGGGTTGATGTAGGAGAGAAAGAGAGCAGATAGTGAGAAGAGGGAGACTTCTTAAATTTCTCTGTGATATATGAGTTTGGGTTGAAGGACCTTAGACATCAAAAAATAATTTTGTGGATCTCTTCCATTACGAAAAGTGGGAGAGGGACCTTAGACTAATTTTCCCTTAATAATATATGCTCTTAGAATAATAGTTATCCAAATATAAACTCATCAACAAGAGGAAAAAAAAAAAAAAAAAAAAAAAAAGAAGAAGAAGAAGATATAGAGAAAGCTATCACAAAATTCAAAAATATTTGAATTGAAAATCTATATAACGATAATCTATATCTATCAACAAAATTCAAAATAAGGATAATTTAAATTTGAATTTGAATATATACTAAAGATAATTTATATTTATCTATCTAATTTCACATCTCTCTCCCATATAAATAGTTATATTTCAATTGATTATAAACACATATAAAATTATTATGTTGCTCTTTCTTTTTCTCCCTTCCTCTTTCTCTCTATATATAATTTTATATTGTTATAGGTATAGCAAAAAAGTTTCATACATTTGCATTTCCCCTCTGTCTATATATAATTTTATATTGTTATAAACGTGACTGAAATGCTCCGCACATATACATTTTTTGTCTAAATTTTAATTTTACCAAACTTGATGACTAGAGAGTTTTTTGAATTTCTTTTTATTGCATCAATATTGAATATTATGTACTAAAATTACAACAGCAAAAAAAAAAAAAAACAAAAAATGTGTACGAAAATTATTTGTGTGTATCATTCTCTTTCCTATTTCAGAATTTCAGAATAATTTAACTTGGTCATTGAGTATCCACTATATTCTTTTGTTTAAAATTTTATCTTTCTATGATATTTTGGTAATGAGTTTACATAGTTTATATGTTTTTATGTAATATTTAATTTTACTTCTTTAAGTTTGATATCAATTTTTTTTTTAAATAAGAAAATTGAATAATTAAGTCTTTTATTTTGTTTGTTTGTGGGTTGGCAATAGAATATTATTTTTATCATAGCAAAAGTTAGTTTTCAATTACATGATACTTGTGTGTGTCAATTTTCAACCACACTATCAATCAAGCACTCAGCTGGAGAACACTGACATAATAGATTAAGCCCGAATGATCTGTCACAAAAAGAAGAGATTCCGGCGGTGGTTCGTCCACCCGGGGGCACTCTGACAATCAAGTCAGTTATCTTTCAAAGATAGCAAAAGTGCTTGACTCACTATTCAGAGCATAAAAAGCATACCTTAGACCCATGGGGGTGCTTCTCTTTTATAGCCAACATTTACCTAATCCCAATAGAAGCCTAGCTTCAATGGACTTAGGATTACTGCTAATCTTGGACTCCAAGTAGGATTGAGATAAACTCTCTAAGAGTCTTATCTTTATCTAAATTGAAGTCCTCTCCCACTCTAGGACTCTTGTCCCTTATCCGCTTATCCCGGATTCCGGTTTCTTCGTAGATAACCTCGGCCTAGCCGAGATCATCTCGGTGTCATGACCAAGACACGTGACACCTTGGTTGACACTTCGGTGTCACCTCGGCCACGTATTGTCATTCAAAAATTATGTCCCCACAACTGCCCCCTAGGTTCTATTATCTCGGCATCCTGAGGTGATGGAACCTATATCATTTCTTTTATTTAGCACATCGGCTAAGTTCGCTTTATCCTTCACTACCGAGGTCATCATTTGTCGGCTCAAATATGACTAAGACTTAGGCCTCGTTTGGGAAGGCTCTGTTTTAGCCAAAAAGTCAAAAAGTTACTAAATTAGCCAAAAAGCCAACAACCCATACAAAAAAGTCAAAGATTCTCCTTTCTCTCAACTTTTTGCACATCTTTTCGTAATTAGCCAAAAAGTCATCCCAAACATACTAGTTTTTTTTAGCTCATATTTTGGCCAAATACCCAAAAAGTTACTAAATTAGCTTGTTCCCAAACGAGGCCTTAGTCTATTTTCATCAATGCCTTAGAACCAAAAAAACCAAGTTTTGTTCAAGTTTCACAACCGAGATCGTCCTCCTAGCCGAGGTCCTGCTCCATTAAATTAAGAACTCCAAGAGTTTCATCACGCGTATGAGCTGTCACGTACAGCAACTCAACTGTTTTTGCCACGTGTTTTTCCCCTACTGAGCCGTGCCTGACACGCGCTATTAAGTCGCATCGCACTTGCGTGCGCCGTCTGACAAACACGTCGTCCTAGGCACACTAAATACGTTTTTGCCGCCATTTCGTGTGTTTGATCAAAATCACTCCTCTCTCTCCGTCTTTTCACTTTTGCATCTTCGTCTTCGTGCAAGCTTTCTCTCTCTAACTTTCTCTAATCCTCCTATTGTTTCAAGTTCTAAAGCTCTTTGCAATCACCACCGTTCACCTCTTCTGGCGAGGTTTTTGCTGATCCTTTTCGCTTGCTGTCATCATCTGACTCCGGCGTACTCAACACCGGCTTCATTTTTCTTCGGTGAGTCACTATTTCCTCATTTATCAGTCTGTGTTCTTCTTTGTACCTTGTAATTTTTTCTTACTTTTTGAAACAATGTAAGCTTTAATTTGGCCGACGTGCCATTTTTGTAATCTAAACAATCATTTTTCAATGTCAGACCGAGGTGCCTTCTTTCCTTATCTAAATGCATATACAACTTTTTTCCCTTTCAAGTGCTTTGAATGTTTGTCTTCCTTTTACTCTTGCATGATTCTATACTTAAAATAATTTGCATGTTCTCAATGTACACCTTAACTATGTAACCTCCTCGGGGTGGAATACCTTGGTTAAACCACTATCGGTTTATTTCGGCATGTACATAGGTACTTCTTTTCAATACAACCTTGGCTTAACTTGTAAATTTTTCTTAAAAATTTCAACAAGTATTTAAACCAATTTTCCTTTAACATAACCTCGGATTCACTTTAACTTGTAAATTTTTCATAAAATTTCAACAAGTGTTAAACATGACCTCAGTTTAACTTCAACTTGTAAATTTTTCTTAAATTTCAACAAGTGTTAAACATGACATCGGTTTAACTTTCACTTGTAAATTTTTCTTAAAAATTTCAACAAGTGTTAAACCGATCTTGGCTTGAACATTCCAACTCCCAAGCATCATTCTCCAGCCTTCTACATGGCTTCTACCTACTGCTTTGTGGACCTTATATAAAAAGTCTTTAACTTAGGCTGAGCTTTTCTTTTCTCAGACTTAATCATCTAGGCCGAGATCTTGTCTTCTAGAATCTGGGATCTACCCACTTTAGGCTGAGCTCTTCTCTTCTCGAACCTAATCATCTAGGTTGAGATCTTGTCTTCTGGAATCTTGGATCTGCTCACTCAAGCTGAGCTCTTCTCTTCTCGGACCTAATCATCTAGGCTGAGATCGTGTCTTCTAGAATCTTAGATCTGCTCCCTCAAGTTAGAGGGATCAGTTGCGACTGCCTGTGCAGCCCTTAATCCTATCTCTTGCTTGCTGTGTTACCCCGGCCTCGCTTCGGCGAGCCGTTTCTCTTTTCTTGTGTTGACGCCTTTGCCCCGTCGTGTCTTCCTCGGCCCTTGCATACTTCTCTATTCTGGCCATGAGTTCTTCCATACTCTTTGGTAGTGTCTTTGCTAGTGATTTTCGTAGCAGACAGTTATCTTTGAGGCCGTTCTTAAAGGACACGACCGCCACCTCTTGGTTGCATCCTGACATTCGATTGAACACCTCGTAATACATCTTGGCATAAGCCCTAAGGCTTTCATCCTCACTAATTCTCAGGGCCATTAGGGAGTCCACCCTTAATGGCTGTAGTTTGTTTGTCACAAACCTGGCCACGAACATCTCAGCCAGGCTTTCCCAGGTTTTCACTGTTCTTTTCGGTAACTTGTGAAACCAGTCTGATACAATTTTCCCAAAGGACGAGGGGAACTCCTTGTAGAGCAATGGCTCGTTCCCGGTGTATAATGCCATCGAGTTTAGGTACAAGCTGACGTGAAAGTTCGGGTTCGACTTACCGTCGTATATCTGGAATCTCAACATGTGGAACCTTTTCGGGGCCTTAAATTTGTCAAACTCTACCGAGAACGGTGTACTCGGCTTGACCGGAGAGGTCACCTCGGCATCTTGTCGCTTTCTCTGGAGGTAATCCCTCAGATCCTCCTTGGTTCATCCAGGAGCTCGGCTATCTCCGGATTTTAGCCTCTTTGGCGCACTACTTCCAGTGTCATTGTGAGTCCTTTTAGACCTTCCTTCATTGGTTTTGTCGAAACAAAGTTCCTTTCCCTAAACATTCCGATGTTCTTTGGTGCAGGTTTCTTTTGTTCGACGTGTCTTCTGGGATTCTCCATGCCCGACCTCCCGCGAAGGCCGGTGAGAATGTCCCTTGGTCCCACCATGCTGAGAGAATGCAGGAATCGTTTTCTACCCCTTTTCTGGGCACCTTTCTTGGCTGCTGGAATCGACGTATCTTATAGCGAGAACGGTGGCTACATGACATTGTTTTGCATCATGAAATTGATGACCGTTTGCAGGTCCGCCAATTTGTCCGCCATTCCCTTCATCTCGTCGTCCCTCCGTAGGCATCTATCTTTCCATACTTGGAGGTCGTCCTCAGGGCCGGCCCTGAGTTCGTCGGGGCCTAAGGCGAATTTCGGAAATGGGGGCCGTTTTATATTGAAAAAAATTCATGAATAAAACGATAAGTTACAATTTTTTTATTTGTTTGTAACCATAAAAAAATTTACTTACACATATAATCATTAAAATTATAAATAAAACAATATAATAAAACAAAATTAGAACAAAAAAATTAGGAAAAAATTATTCAATTAAAATTGATAAAGACCTAGGTAAAAAAATTTGAACAAAATTATTTATTCCACTAAAATCTAATAGATAAAGAAGGTAAAAATAAAAAATAAAAAAAAATAGGGCCCATATATTGTATGTATTATTTTTCTTGAGCCCAAACACTTTTTTTTTTTGAATATATATTTTCATTTTAATAAATATGGACCAAACTACACTTATAAATAAATATGGAGTAAATCATACGTGGACCCAAAAAAATATTTTGGGGCCCTTTAAATTGATCCTAAAACCAAAAAAAAAAAAAAAACATTGAGCCTATAATATTTTATCAAATTTAGGGGCCCTATTTTTGGGTCAAATTTAGGAGCCCTATGTTATATATGTTTATATGTTTTACCAAATTTAAGGGCCCTATTGTTTTCTATTTATTTATTTATATATTTTCATTTTAATAAATATGGGCCAAACACATTTATAAATAAATATGGGTTAAATTATACATGGGCCCAATAAAACATTTGGGACCCTTTAAATTGATCTAAAAAAAAAAAGTTGAACCCATAACAATTTTTTAAATTTAGGGGCCCTATTTTTTAGCCAAAATATGGGGCCTAAGGCACAAGCCTTACCTGCCTTAGGGCAGGGCCGGCCCTGGTCGTCCTCGTTATAATACCCGCTCCGGTCCGATTTCTTCAGTACGCCGCCCTCCAGGCCGACGTCCTTTCCTTCGTGATTCTTATCATGAGTCTATTTGTTGCAGTTGTCTTCTTCGACGTTAAGGTCAATACATTTCTCACTCTTAGTAGAGGTGTCGTCCCCAACCTTCTTTTTCTGTCCATCGTTGGCCATCTATTCTCCATTCGTTCCCACAGACGATGCCAAATTGTGTGTGTCAATTTCCGACCACACTGCTAATCAAGCACTCAGCTGGAGAACACTGGCAGAATAGATTAAGCCCGAACGACCTGTCACCAAAAGAAGAGATTCCGGCGGTAGTTCGTCCACCCGGGGGCACTCCTATGATCAAGTGAGTTATCTCTCAAAGATAACAAAAGTGCTTAACTCACTATTCAGAGCATAAAAAGCATACCTTAGACCCATGGGGGCCCTCTCTTTTATAGCTAACACTTACCTAATCCAAATAGAAGCCTAGCTTCAATGGACTTAGGATTACTGCTAATCTTGGACTCCCAGTAGGATTGTGATAAACTCTCTAAGAGTCTTATCTTTATCCAAACTGAAGTCCTCTCCCACGCTAAGACTTTTGTCCCTTATCCGCTTATCTCGGATTTCGATTTCTTCTCAGATAACCTCGGCCTAGCCGAGATCATCTCGGTGTCATGACCAAGACACGTGACACCTCGGCTGACACTTCGGTGTCACCCCGGCCACGTGTTGTCATTCAAAAATTATGTCCCCACAATACTTATTGATGTTTCACTGCTGTTGTTTTTGATTTATTTATTTGTTTAACTGAATTACTTTTTATATTTGTTATCAAAATCTCATCGAAAATAAATAATAAAAGACAATTAGTATGGATGATATTATATCTAAAACCGTAACATATCACATGTTTTCGATCCTATTTTTAAGTTATTAATTTTAAATCATATACACCCGTGCATCGCAAAGGTTACTACTAGTATTAAATTATGCGAAAAAATGTTTAAAATTATTTAAAATGTAGGAGAATATATAAAAGGGGTGTTTGGCAATTTACTTTTTTTTTACTAAAATAGTCAATAAAGGCAAAATAGATTAAAATAGCTAATAAGACAAAATATCATATCTAAATCATAATTATTTCACTTTTTCTTTCACAATTATCAAATCAACTATAAAAAAAAAATTAACCAACTTTCTAAGGGTTTGTTTGGGATGTGGATTGGTTTTTTGATTTTTTGGCTTTTTGATTTTTTTAGCCTAAGGCTAAAAAGCCTCGTTTAGGATAGGCTTTTGACTTTTGTGAAAGAAAAAATGAAATGATTATGGTTTAGATGTAACATTTTGTCTTAGTAGTATTTTAGTTTATTTTATTTTTTTGTGGCTATTTTAGCTAAAAAAAATCCTAAACTTTTTCTTCCCCAACAAGGGCTAAACAAATTTTTTAATTAAGTTAAAATTGTCAAAAAATTAAATAACTAATTAAAATAGTCAACTTTCCATACGAGCCCAAAATGTCTGTTGAAGTTTTAATTTTGTTGACATTATTTGCTTGTTTACTAACACTTAGTGGGCAATGTTTTGCATGACCTAAATTAATATTATAGTCTCGTTCGGAAAGTTGTTACTTTTTAGATTTTTTTGACTATTTTAATTATTTTAATAGGTTATTTTAGTTTTTGTGTTTAAAATAATTGGTTGAATTTTTTGTATTAAAAAATATGTTTAAAATAATGTTGGGATAAATGACTAAAATGCCTCTACAAGTGCACAGGTCCTTTTTTCAAGTGAAAAAAAAGGGACAAACTTCACTTTATCCCATGTGGTTTGGGCCAAGTGCAGATCACCCTCCTTGACATTCGGAAATTACCACATAACCCTCATGTAGTTTGTGGACTAAAACGTATACTAACTTCTGTTAACAGAACGTGCAAATTTACCTTTATACCCCCATCTTCTTCCTCTTCTCTCTTTTAATCCTGCAAGTATATATGTATATACACACAGACAGAAAAGAAGAAGAAAACTTTGATTAAAGATCAGGCTAAAAAAAATTGAGATTATGTTAAAAGAATTTTGTTAAGACCTGTGCAATCAGTGTCTGGCCTAATTTGATAAAGAACTTTTGTTGAGTTTATAATGCATGAAATTATATCTGTACTACTTAGTCTGTGGCAATGGAATTACTGGTTGCATATTGTTTTTGGTGCTTTATGCTATTATATGTAAATTGCAAAGATCATTTCCAATGTTTCAATATTTTCATGGAAAAAAGAAAACTTAGTTTTGCAAAACGCACAGGTAGCCTCATCTGGTATATGTATATATGTTAAAAAAATTGGGATTATGTTAAAAAAAAATTGTTATGTTAAAGCCCTATTTGAGATCCAAACTCGATTGAAGCTCTTGTTTTATATCCTAACCCTATTTGGATCTAAACCCCTTGAAGAACACAATCACAGAGCTGGTTCTAGATTGAACTTTGACCTTCGACTTCATGATTGAGACAAATAAATTTGGATAAAAAAATTGAAATGAATCATCCAATTGGGACAAACAATAGCAACCAAAATGGGTATGGATTTATATATGTGAATTGAGTTTGCATATGATCAGAAAAATGGATTTGGATTTGTATATGTGAACTGGATTTGGATTTGTCTACAACAAAAATGATCTCTCTCTATTGCTATTTTGGACTTTTAAACATCAAACACTCCATTTTTCTTCCACGGTCTGCTCCACGGTAGAGACCTAGATTGGTCGAAGATCATAAACACTCCTAATCTAGAGTTGGAGCCCATTGATGGAAATGGAGCATCTTGAATCAAAACAACTTGATATTACCATTTTCTTTGCTATAAAGGTCAGTTCTAATCAAGATAAAGGGAGGGTTGGAGAAACAACCTTGTTCGTTTTGTGAGAGAGAAAGAGGAAGAAGAATGGCAAGCTTTTGTAAAGTTAAAGATGTGTAAGTGGTATTTTGGTCATAAAACATAGCTTACTCTTTTCATGGGTGTGTGAACCTCACAGTCTGTTAATTTGGATAGAAAAACTAACTGTGCGTTTTAGTCTACAAACCACATAAGGGTTATGTAGTGATTTCCGAATGTCAGGGAGTGATCCACACCGGTTCAAACCACAGGGGTAAAGTGAAGTTTGCCTAAAAAAAAAGAAATTTCTTTCGCTGACGTGGCAATTCACATCGTACAGGGACAATGCCAAACAGCTAGATTTTGAATTTTTTGTTATAAAAATATTTGTTTTTAAGAAATTGAAATACTAAATATTGCGAATTAAAAATAAATTTACAAATTTGTAAGAAATTTTACTTTTAATTCTAAATTAAGAATTTTAAAAAAATGACAATTTTCTTACAAATATGAATCTTAATTCTAAAAATTACAAATTAAAGTAAATTACAAATTTGGGCAATATTTGACTTTTAATTATAAAAATTAGGAATTTAAAAAAATTGCAAAATTGAAAAAAAATTGACTTGTCATTACAAAAATTACGAATTAAAATAAAATTAATACTCAAATAGCCTAGAAGTTTAACTTTTAATTATAGAAATTCCGAATTAAAAATAATAGCAAATTTGTAAGAAAATTGACTTAAAATTCTAAAAATTCCAAATTAAAAAAATTGGCAACTTTGTAGGAAATTTGACTATTAACGTTTAAAAATTACGAATGAAAGTAAATTAGAACTAACCTACAAAAACCAGCTTTTCATTATAAAATTACGAATTAAAAAAAAAAATTAGAACTAGCCTACAAAAACCAGATTTATTAATAAGTATATTTAATATTTTTTAAAAATTTTAACAAATTTATTAGTGTATATGGATATAATATTTACATAAAAATGTAAATTAATTTTAATATTGCACAAAAAATTAATTTGCAGAAAAATTTATATTAATTTTAATATTTTTACAAACTGTATATGAATATATTAATTTTAATGAGTATATTTAATCTTTTTTTTTAAATATAAACATATTTATTAGTGTTTATGAATATAATATTTAAAAAAAATGTACATTAATTTTAATATTGAACAACAAATTAATTTACAGAAAAATGTATATTAATTTTAATATTAATCAACAAATTTAATTTATAAAAAAATATATATTAATTTTAATATTTTTACAAACTGTTAATTTAATTTTTGTACTTATCAGAAAATTAAATATTTATTTACTTGGTGAAAATGTAAACATAATTTTTTAATATTTATAAATGAAGAACAAATTTTGAAAAAAAAAAAAATTGAAAGAAGCATTCATGTTTGAGGGATAACAAATCTGGATTGTTTTGCCCAAATTTAGAGTCCCATAAAAACTGAAACAACAAATTTCGAACTAGAAAAAAAAAAAAAGAAAAAAATGTTAATATGTCTAGATCGGCAATTCTACAATGAAATGGTCTTTTTGCCTTCTGTGTCTTAGCAGCTATCAACAACAAATTGAGCCTCGGGAACAGTAAGGCTTTTCGGTGTTTTTTGAGGGGAGGGGAGGGGAGGGGAGGGGAGATTTTTTGCTTGCAATATGTTTGGTTTTGGGGGGGGGGGGGGGGGATGCGCAGTTAAAAGTTAATTTTTTAATATTTTTAAATTTTTTAAAATCATATCATCTTTTTAAATTTTTTATATATATATTTATTTTTTTTTTTTAAAAAAGTCAACTTTTAACTTATTTTTCAAAATAAACCTTCGTCAAGAACAAGTCTTTGTTTCTCTTTTCTGAATTTTGTTGATTTTCTCCGAGGTTATTGCATAACACATTTTTCTCTGTTTTTCTCTTTATTACTAATGGATGTAAGGGTCATGCTCCGGCGCTCTAATTAGAGCTGCAACAGTGCAGCTCTAATGAGCTGTCACCTATATAAAAAAAAATTAATGAAGTAAAAGACAAAAAAGAGGGAAGAAAAAGACAAATTAAAGATGCATTAGAGGTCCTTTTTTAGTGGTCCAAATCATTTTTGATGGATGTAATATGCATTAAAAAATGTCATAATTTGAAATATAATTCACTTGGAACTCGTTTTGGAACTCAACTATTTTAGTTAATTTTTTAAATTATTTTAAGAGACCGTTTGAGAAGTTAGCTATTTTAGTTGGTTTTTTTTATTATTTTGCCTGGCAGAAAAAGTTGTGCGTGGAAAGTTAGTTGATTTTTATTTTTATTTTTGTAATTGATTTGATAATTGTGAAAAAAAAATGATTATAGTTTTAATGTAACATTTTATTTTATTAGACATCTCAACCTATTTTATCTTTATTAACTATTTTAGCTAAAAAAAGCTACCAAACTCACTTTCTAAACAGCCTTGTCTGGTTAAAAAAGTTATGTTTGAAATGATATTGGACTTTTTTTTTTATAGTTAGTTTGATAATTGTAAAAAAAAAAGTGAAATAATTATAATTTAAATATGACATTTTATCTTATTAATTATTTTAACATATTTTATATTTTATTGCTATTTTTATCCAATCCATGTTCCCAAACATAAAAATATGATAGGAACAACTTATATAACTAAGAGCAAATGGTAAAATTTATTATTTATTAATTTTAAATTTTCTTTTTTAATTGATTGTAATTTGTGATTTTTTATTTTTGAAAATAAACCTCTTGCGTATTCATTATTCAACCTTCTTTTTAAAAAGGATTGGGCCAGCATGCATCCAGATTGGAGGGTATTATTTGGGTTTATGAGACCTATATAAATTCGTTTACAATAATTTAAACAGTTACTTTTATAGAAGTTTTTGTGTATATCATTTACAAATAAAATTAGATTCATCTAATAATTATAATTTATTTAATTTATTATATTATTATTAAAAAAATAAATTATTTATTTTCAAAAATACAAGTATCGTGAATTTTTTTATAACAAATAAAATAAATTATGATTATTAAATTAACAAAATTTCTTTATAAAAAAATATACATAATATATTTAACAAAATAAATAATTTAAATTATGATAAATGTGAGTGAATAAATTTTAGAAAAATGTTTCATATCACTAATTCAACACCACTAATCCACCACTAATGACATGGCATTATGTGGATTCTAATATTGGTGTGATAGTTTGGCCTTTTTTTTTTTAATGATACGGAGTTTTAATTTGAGAGCTTTAAATAAAACTCTAGTGAGGTGAAAGAGAGAGAGTAAAAATAGATAGAAAGAGAAGTGTGGACTCCACCTTTACATAAATCCTTTACACATTATTAAAATTTTATTAAAAATCTTAAATTAAAACTTTCAAACATTATTATTCTAATTTAGAGATTGTTTGAGATGATCTAAATAAATGCACTTTTTAACTTTTTATAAAATATAAATTGAATTTTAGTTAGATTTAAAATGATGTGTTAAAAAAATAATATAACTTAAATAAAATTATATAATTTAAATAAAATAATAATTTTTTAATTCTTTTAAAACTTGTCAATCCAACCCTTACGGTATGTTTGGTTTGTGTTTGAGAGATGTGTTTTAGAGATAAAAAGTACGAAAAGTTGTTTGGTTTGGTTTTTTTCAAAAGATGTTTTGAAAAATTATTTTGAGAGAGAGTTTTGGAAAAAGTGATTGATTTGATGTGTGTGAAAGAGAGATTTGTTTGAAAAACTTGTTTGGTTTACAAGTTTTGAGAAATTTTTTTAAAAAAATTTATTTAATTTGATTACTTTTAAAAACTTATTTATAAAGAAAATTTTCCAAAATTTTTTTAAAAATACAAACCAAACGAACCTTTAATTTTCTAAATGGAGACTGCAAATTTTATGAGTCCGAACAGCACCCTGACGGGAGGGGAGCCCTTCTTTCAAAAATGTTGAAAGAGTAGTAGTCGGGGCCCCGCGTGATGTGTCACTATCAATTGTGACGAGAGAGTCAGGGATTAGCTAAAGTGTGTACCAGAGAAGACCCCAAAGTCTTCCTCCACCGAAGATACAACATCGACCGTTCGATCTCCTCGTGATGTACAAATTTATTCCCCATTATCCCTCCTCCCAAATCTCCAAAAACTTTCCGCAACGAGCCACACAACAAACTTTTCTAATTGCCACTTGACACGTCACCTACTCCCCATTGGGAACAGGCGATTCCCCAAAATTTTCACCACCATCCAATCAAATCAGAGGATCCGTTGACTCCTCCTCTCTCCGTGACCGTCCGATCAGATTATAAGGTGGTCCAAATCCAAGGGTCAAGATCCCCAAAAACTAATCATCACCCTATGTAACCGACACGTCACAACGGTTGCTTGCCGTGTGCGTGGATTTTAGCTCCGACGAGTGACGTTAGTCGTGCATGATAATAGTTTCCTCTGGGTGGGGTAGATTGGGGGAGATCTTCAGAGCCAATGGGAAAGTGACACGAAGGAAGTCCTGATGAGAAAAAGATATTAATGATTGTGTTAAAATGCGTGCTGGAGTTGCAACAAACATTTATAATAAATTATTTTAGGCTAAGTTTGACGTCTTTAAAAAAATTTAAAAAGTCAAAAAGTCACTATCCTATTTCAGTCATATCACCTCTTTAACACATCACTTCAAATCCAACTCAAATCTAATTCATATTTCATAAAAAATCAAAAAGTGCACTTATTTAGTCTTTCTAAACTTGGCCTTAGTTAGAGTTATAAAGTTTTATTTATAATAGATTTTTTGATTTTTTTAAATTTTTATGAATAGAATAATATAATAATTATAAATTAAATATAATATTTTATTTTATTAAAATAAAAAAATTTATTTTATTTTTTATGACTAAAATAATTCAAAATTTAATCCAACCCAAGTTACCAAACGAATATATATATATATATATATATTACTTTTGTGGGTGTTTGGAAAGTGGATTTTTTTGTAATTTTTTTTAGTGATAGAATATTATTGAAGAAATTTTTTTTGTGTTTAAAAAGATAGTTAAGTTTTTTTGTGGTTGAATGTGATATTTGTGAAAAAAAATGAAATAATTATAGAATTTAAAGTAATATTTTATTTAAATTTATTTTCTTTAATTTTGTAAAACATTTATCGTATAGTAAAAATAAATTAAAAGAAAAACTCAAAAACCAAGTTACCAAAACACCCTTTTTGTGTGTTTGTTAAGGGTGACGTTGGATTGGGCATTCGCACGAGACGACGAGACAATTGATGAATTTTGAAAGGGCGTATCATAAAAGATGTTGGCGAAAGCGCTCATCATCTGGCCAAAATTATCATCACCATTTATCATCCCCACTCACTCTCTCTCTCTCCCTCTCTCTCTAACCAAAATTTTACTATTTGGTAACATTCTCACTAACTGTAATCTGTTTGGTTTTAATTTTGCTTTTGTTTTTAGGATTTGTTTGGGATGTAAATTGATTTTTTGACTTTTTAATTTTTTTAATTATTTTAAGTAGGGTTAAAAAATTTTATTTGGGATAAATTTTTTGATTTTTTTTACTTTTGTGAGAAAAAAATAAAATGATTATAGTTTGGATGTGACATTTTGTCTTATTGATTATTTAGCCTATTTTGTTTTTTTTTTTTAACTAAAATAACCAAAAGTCAGACTTTTTGACATGCCAAACTAAGGCTTATTTAAGGAAGAATTAAACAAATTACATATTGCATTTTAATTTTTTAATTTAGTTTAAATAAAAAATTTATGAGATATTTTGATTGTATTGAATCATTTGAGTGGAGCTTTAAAAAGAAAAATAAAAAAATATTAAAATATAATTATATTTTATTCATATTTTATTTACATTATCGTTTTTCATTGTCAAATCTGTATCCAAATTTATATTTCAAACACAACCATAAAAGATTTTAATCTCAATTAATCATGAAATCATATGAAAAACCAAAACAAAAATAAAATTATTCAAGCATAATGTTTGTAAGTGCTGTTGAGATACTTGTTAACAAGTAATTAGTAAAGTAATTTATTGGTGTGTAAGATGTGATATTCTTTTATCTTATCAACTATTTTAGCATTTTTTTTGGTCTTTATTAGTTATTTTAACCAAAATCCTAGTTGCATGACTTATCTGAGAATTGACTATTTTAGTTAATTTTTTATTTTTTTTATCAAAAGAATTGTAAAAAAGTTTTTTAAAAAATAAAATGATTAAGGGTTGGTTTGGGGTGATATAAATAAGTGTATTTTTTGTCTTTTTATGAAAAACATGAAATATAGATTGAGTTTGAAGTGATATTGCAAAGAAATAATATGACTTAAATATGATGATGTGATTTAAATAGGACAACGACTTTTTAATTTTTTTAGATTATGCCAAACTAACCCTAAGTATTTTGACTTTTTAGCCAAAAAGAAATTCTCCCAAACGGGTCTAATTATAATTTTTTTACTAACATTAACGTTACTTCAAATAATATAATTAACAATAAAAACAAATTAAGACAGAGACAGATCCGTGAGCATGTTTTATATTCCACCTGCGCGTGGTGTGTCACCGAATCCAAATCATGATTTTGATTTGAAAAAATTTCATTGTTATCCCTATTTTTTGCCTGAATTTTTAATGATATCTACAGATTTATATTAATTTCAATTTATTTCTAAATTTTTTGAAATCGTATCAATTTACTCCCTACCATTACATTTAAAAAGAAAAAAAATAAAAAAATATGGCATTGTTTGGTTAGTATGATAAAAAGTACCAAAATTTGTTTGGTTTGACTTTTTTTTAAAAGATGTTTTGAAAAATTATTTTGAGAGAGAGTTTTGGAAAAAGTGATTGATTTGATGTGTATGAGAGAGAGATTTGTTTAAAAAAATTGTAAACCAAACAAGTTTTGGAAAAAAAATTTGGAAAAATTTGTTTGGTTTTATTACTTTTGAAAACTTATTTGTAGAAAATTTTTCCCAAAATTTTTTGAGAAACACAAACCAAACAATTTTTGCCTCAAATTTCAAAAGAAATATGCAAACCTATCATCTCCTACTCAAACTCACCCTTCTCATCCTCAAATTCTTCCATTTCTCCTTCGTCCTTGCAAACTCTACCACTGCCACTAACCACCACCGCAATCACTCAATTCTCCAACCCAACTTCTCTCAAACCCAAATTCACTCACTCACTTCAAATTCTCAAATAGTCTGCTCTCTCTCTCTCTTTCTCTCATCTCTCATCCGTCTTTGCAAGCTCTGCCACTGTCACCAACCGCCACCACAATCACTCAATTCTCCAACCAAACTTCTCTCAAACCCAAAGTCACTCACTCGCTCTAAATTCTCAACATCCTGCTCTCTCTCTCTCTGTCTCTCTCACAATTTATATAAAGAACCAAACTTGACCCAACAAAGAATCGTCTATTCCATTCTACAGTCTTTTCACACTCATTTCACAGATTAAAGAAATACCCAGAAATGGCCTCTATCTCTATATCAAAGCCACATCTTTTGAAACCTAGGTTTTATTTGATTTGAAATTCCATTTCTCTCAAATCCCTCTACTTCTTTTGTTTATCTACTCCAGACCCACAAATCGATTCCTCACTCCCTTCCAGCGATCCAATCTAAAGCCCATAACCAAACTCCCTTGTTTCAGTTGCACAGATCCTGCTTGAAAAGTTCAAATATCAAAGTGATTATGAATCAGAGAACCCTAACGTTGTGTTTGGTTTGGGAATTTATGAAGGGATTTGAAAAGGAAAATGGAAAAATGTGTGTGCAACTAAGTGAAATATATGCATATTTTATTCACATTTCACTTGACTTTTCCTTTTTTCTTTTCAAATTCTTTCTCAAATTGCCCAACCAAACATAGCGTAAGAGGTAAGTATCGAAACCCAAAAAGATTAGAGGAGGACGACTCGTTTACAGAACTCAATTAGGAATTTAGTGCATGAATTTAATTGCTCACTTGTTTATAATGTATTGCATGATGCTCGAAAAACTTGGAGCATGCTCTCTAATTTTTTCGGTGGATTGAGTGAGTTTGGTTGTTCCAACATGATAAATAGACCCATTACAAGATAATTGAGCTTTTGGGTTGAGTTTCGAAGCTCAACTATGCCCGGTGTATATTATTGGATATGCCAAAGAAGGGTGTGGAATGGGATAAGGACATGTTTGTTATGTTGATTAATAGCTATGTTAAGGCAGGTATTGTTCAAGAGAGCGTGAAGATTTTTCAAAAAATAGAGGAATTAGGTGTTGAAAGGATGATAAAGTCATATGATACTTTGTTCAAACCCAACTTGTGGCAAGGGGTGTTGCAGGGTAGTGGGAGCCCAAGAACCCTTCCTGCTTGTCGCTAACTTTGACAAGTTGGTTAGGGTAATAGTCCTCCATCGCTGAACCTTTCTTGTTTGCTGCAAACGTTGCTTTTTTCATAGTCTACTGTAGGGCTTGAAAATTTAGAGTAAGTGAGTGAGTGAATTTGGATTTGAAAGAAATTGAGTGATTGTGGTGGTGGTTGGTGGTAGTGGCAGTGCTTGTAAGGGTGGAGAAGAGAGGGAAGAATTAAAGAAAGAAGAGAAAAGATGAGTTTGGATAGAAGATGGTGAGTTTGCATATTTCTTTTGAAATTTGGAGTTAAAATATAATTTTTTTTATAAATATTTTCATTTTAAATGTGATGATAAGGAATAAATTGATACAATTTGAAAAATTTTAGAAGTAAAATTAAAATCATTCAAAATTTAAGAATATCATTGAAAATCAAGGGAAAGTAAGGGATAAAAATAAAGGTAGCTTTTGGTTTGTGTTTGTAATTATGATTTGAGTGAGGAATTATATTTTGAGGTTGTGTATTTTGGAATTATGATTGAAAAAGAGAAAATTTGTTTGGTTATAAATTTTGAAAAGGGAAAATGATAGAGAGCTCTAAATATAGAGTTCTAATTTGAGCTCTAATGATGTGTCAAAGCAAAAAAAAAAAAAAAAAAAAAAACAAAACAAGGCACAAACATCACATCAGGGTGGGACCCACCTTCCCATTAGAGTTATTATTAGAGTTATTAGAGCTCCTATATTAGAGCTCTAAAGCATTTTTGTTTTAAAAAGAGTATTGAATTGAGTGTTAAATTTTTGAAATGAGTGTTAAGTTTGTAAAAAGTTATTTGATTATGAGTTTTGAAAAGAATTTTCAAAACTTAATTCAAAAACTTATAACTTATAATTAAATACATAACTTAAAACTCTGTTGAAAATTTTATTCGAAACTTGTAACCAAACTTTTTTTAAAATTCAATTCAAAAAGATAATTATTGACAAAAATAATTTTCATTTAAAAAATTTAGAAATTTTAGAAAATATTTTTTTATTTAAAATATTTTAAAAATTATTATTTTTTAAAAATTATTGTGACAAATTAATGTTTATTTTATTTTATTTTTGTTAATTTTAAATAAATATCCAAATAATTTGTCATTTTGGTCTAAAAAAATATTTTATATATTTAAAAAATATTAAAAATAAATAAATATATTTTTTTCTAGATAACAGGTCCAGTTGCTAAAATAAATATAAAAAAAAACTGTTTCGGTTAACCGGTCAGATGTCCAGTACGATCAAGTAGACCAAAAAATTTAAAAACTATCTAGATAGATGTCCGAATAGACTAAAAATTCAAAAAATTTTTAATTTACCAAAATATTTTTAAAATAAATATATTTTGAAATTGATTTGATATTATAATTTAAAAATTGTAAACAAACAAAAAAAAAAATTAATAAAACCAAACACAGCCAAAGTTTTCTCATCTGCTTTTAGAGCAATGGTAGAGGGCCCAAATTTTGTGGCTCAAATGTGGCTCAAATGGTCAAAACGACGTCTTTTTGAGTACAAAACAACATCAAAATGGCCAAAACGACGTCATTTTGACCATTTAAACCACATTTGAGCAACAGAATTAGGACCAAACATTTTTCCTGCTTTTAAACCCGCCAGCAATTTCAGTCTCTCTGCTTTCTCAGCTCGATATTTTTAATGGAGAGGGAGGGGGAGAGAGAGAGAGAGTAAATGGGGTTCATAAAGAGAGAAATCCAGAAAGAGAGTCTAAGACAAACCCAAAAAACCACACATTCCAACATATACGCATGGAGTTTTGATAGATAGATAGAGAGAGACAGTATTGAAATGGTTTTTGCAGAGATAGAGGAAACAAACCCGAGGTCTTGAATCTGTTCTCTCTGTTTTTTCACTGTTAATCTCTGATCTTTCTCAAACATATATGATAGTAATGGCGGATATGTATAATATCGCCTGTTCTTCGTCTTCCTCTCCTCCTGAACCCGACGATATCTCCCTCTTTCTTCACCAATTCCTCCTCCGCTCATCATCATCTTCTTCACCACCATCTTCCTACTCTCTCATGCCCCACAAGCCCAATCCAATGCACTCGTCTTCACCTTTTCACACTCTCCCAGGAAACCCAAACCGTTCGATCCCGCCTTCTCTGCTTTCCGGGTCGGAACGCCGGGTCTCCGCCGTCGACTCCTCTTCCGGCGGCTTTTTCCCGGTGAATGCCACGAATGTGTCTTGTTCTTCAGCCGGAACACTTGACAATGACCCCCCCGACGAGTACGATTTCGAAAGCGAGGTGTGTTCTTGCATTTTCTTCAAATTTTTGAATTTTGCTTCGATTGAAGTGTTGAATCTTGTAATTGTGTTTTGAGTGTAGGAGGGTTTTGAAGCTCTGGTTGGAGATGTGCCGGCAAAGCCGGTTCCGCCTCGGACTCCGTCGAAGAGAAGCAGAGCAGCGGAAGCTCATAACTTGTCTGAAAAGGTTGGCTTTTTGTATGCTTGTGTGATTAAGCTATGCTCCATTTGAATCATGAATTTGATTTTTTAAATCTCTGATTTTGGGATTTGATTTTGTGGTTTTGACAGAGGAGGAGGAGTCGTATTAATGAGAAATTGAAAGCGTTGCAGAAACTAATTCCAAACTCCAACAAGGTTTATCATGATTTTGATGGTTATTAAGCTTGATTAGTTCTGTTTTGTGGACGAATTTAACTTGGGTATGGAGGGGTTGATTTATGTTTTTTTTGTTTGTGATAGACCGATAAGGCATCAATGCTCGATGAAGCCATTGATTACCTCAAACAACTTCAGCTTCAGGTGCAGGTATGCTAGTTTCCTTCAAGAACTTTTCTGGACGATTTGTGACATATTTAGCCCTCGTTTGGAACAGGGCTTTTTAGTATTTTTTTTAACTTTTGCTAAAATATAATGTAAAAAAATTAGTATATTTGTGATGATTTTTTAATTTTTTACGAAAAATGTGTACAAAAAGTATATAGGAAGTAGAATCTTAACTTTTTTTTATATAAATTTTTTATTTTTTATTTTAGTTAATTTTTAACTTTTAAGTTAAAAAGTAAAAACAAGGCCTTCGTTATTACTGACAGCATCTCTACTCCTAGGGTGTAAGTATTCACACCAAGTGATTTGTATACGAAATTAACGAGTTAGGATTGATTGTTTTTGGACATGATCTTGATTATGACATGATACAACCTGCATAAAATACAAGTTAACACGGACAATCCTTTTATTGGAGGATTCTTTACACTTTTAGGTGGTATCGAGACCCTATCTAGGCCAAGTTTGGCAACTCAAAAATAATTTATTTTTTTATTTTTTTATCTTTTTTTTCATCACATCACCTCTCTATTTTTTTACATATCTTTTCGTAAAAAGATAAAAAGTACACATATTTAGGTTATCCCAAACAACTCCTTAGTTGAATAAAAAAATATGAAACAGAATTTTTTGTGAATAAGCTATTTCAGTAATTTTTTAGTTTTTTTTTTTTTGACTAAAATATGAGGTAAAAAAATTAATTTGTTTAGAATGATTTTTTGATTTTTTCCAAAAATGTGTAAAAAGTAAGAAAAAAGAGAATCTTTTATTTTTTGTATAATTTGTTTACGTTTTGATTTTTTTAATTACTTTTTGATTTTTTGGCCAAATAAAGAATTGCCAAATGAGGCCTGTTTTTTAATTTTTCATTTTAGATAATATGATATTTTGAAGTGAAACTAGTGAATAAATAAATAAATAAATAATTGAATTGTTTACTTGAGCTAGATTTGTATGGAGGGAATTCTAACATGAATTCAAGAAGATAATCACAAACATGACACAATTCCCATTCCGATCTAACACTACTAGCTATTTTTTTTGTTTTGGGTGAATACAACTAGCTATTTTAATTATCACAAATAGCTAATCACTGTTTTTACTAATCACTGTTTCACAATACATCTTTCAATAAAGCTCTTTATTTTAGTTAGTTACTTTCAACACATATATATATAGTTTTCAGTTAAGAAGCATGGAGCCAGACACGTACATGTGACATGATACGGATATGACACGGATGCAGGACACTACACATGAGGGACATGAATGAAATATATAATTTTATATATTTATTATATGTTATATATATATCAATATATCATTTAAAGATAACAAAAAATGTAATATGACACTAATTCTTATAAATTTATATGGGTTTTATTTTATTATTGTATTTTAAGTTGTTTTGTTCAAATCTATAATTAGTTTCACATTTGTCTAATCAATAAATACATGTGTTTAAGTGATTGACACATGTCTTTCAAGTGTTCAAAGAGTGTCTGAGTCTTTAAAAAAATTTAAAAAATAGGACACGTTTTGAAAAGTGTCGGTGTCCGACATGGACACGACACGAATACATCACCTTCTTAGAAGTGTCCGTGTTTCTTAAGTTTTCAGAAAGGGAAATCAAATCTATTAGCCTACCTTTTCTTAACAAATCCCAAGCAAGTTGCTCTGGTGCTTCAAAAGTTCTCAGGGCTTTGGCAAAGTAAACTTGATCAAATCATTCAATTATGCTATTTGACTATGCTTTCCATCAAGCTGCCTAAGAAATTTGAGAAAGTTAGTGTTGTGATTGTCCTGCTAAATACTGAAATGGATGGTTTCTCCTCACTTAGGGATGGATGCCATGTTGTGTATATTCTGTCTTGTTGGAACTTTGGCGGAACACTTTCGAAGCCTTTTTTAATTTTAATTTTTTTTTTTAAACAACTTTAGAAACCCAAGAAGTGCAACCAATAGACATACTTCCGCTCAACTGCCTAAAAGTTTCTTCCAAATTTTTTAACTGTTTATGGCCTCAATAAGGATCGTTTATAGCATGACTAGTGTAGCTGACCAATTTTGGATCTTTGTTAACAAGAAAGTGAAGAATGTGTTGCGTAATGCACCTGATACTGTTTCTTGTATGGTGCAACTATTACCTCTTCTGAAAGTGCTGATTTGCAGTAGGAACATTCTGGCTCTGCTTCTAATGAATTCTCTGTCATTTTGAAAGCTCTTGTGGTATTTATGATAATCAATTCATGCATCATTGTCTCTTTTTGGGAATGGGAACTTTAGTTGGTTAGATTCTTTTTGATGAATGCATATACCACAACTTGGTCTATTGAGCTCAGGGCTGATCATAGATGATGACATCAAGAAACTCTTCGCCCATGGTTGTCGCGTGCAAAATACAATTTCTACTTGAAAAGTTATAATTCAAGGTTTCTTAGGGTGTGTTTGAATCAATAATTTGAGGAGGGAATTCGAAAGGAATAGTGAACCAATTTAGCTTCTATTTCATTCACTCTTCCCTTCCTTTGTCTCCGAAAATCTCTCATGAAACCCTTGATCAAAACACAGCCTTAATGTTTTTTTTCCCCAGATTGATCTGAGTTTAATTTCCTGCATTCTTCTCTTAAGAAAATACTGCTCGCAGATGCTGAATTCTGCCTTTCCTCTTCTAAAAGCCTTCTTTCGAAGACAAAAATGGGGAAAAAAAATTCGTTGTTGTCTTTCCTCTGGGATGTTTAATTAAGCTTCCTGATTGCCCCTTTTTTTTTATCTTTTTTTTTTATAATTTTAAAATTTTAATTAAATTTTTTTGTAGGAAGGACACCATGATTGCATTTGTATACAGGGAGGGGGGTGGGGTTGGCAAGGGATTGAAACCCTGCTGAGGCTCAGCTTTTTGATTGCTAATATCTTTGTATTTGTAATACCTATTTTCATTATTCCGATTCTTTTTAATTATTTTAGATTGATCAAATTTCAGATGTTAACAATGAGAAATGGGTTAAGTCAATATCCAATGTGCCAACCTGGAGTATTGGAGCCAGCTCAACTCTCCCAGATGAAAATGGGCTTTTACAAAGGAAATGAACTCCTGCATATGAATGAGGCAGGCATGCTCCCTGAAAACCAAGACGCCCCAACAAATAGTCTCTTCAATATGTCCAACCAAAGCGCTAACTCTGCCCAGCCATCTGTAGCTGCTTTTTCAAGTATAATCAATTCTGAAACTTCATTTGGAATGGACTCATCAATCCAAGTTCATCTTAGACCCTTTCAGCTCCACACATCATCTGAAGTAAGTTTAACCGAACTCGTGTGTAATTTAGTGATTCAAGTAATGATCCCAAATGCTTACGCTTCGACAATGTGAAGGAAAATTGCAGGGAGGACATAATACATCATCAACAAGAAAATGTGGATCATTCTGATACAAAATTTTTAGGTGGGTTTTTAAGCCTACCCTCTCTAGATTTTTTTTTTTTTTTTTAACTTCTTCATGGTAACGCCGATGTATAACATTAGAGCATGCTTATGGGATCCAATTATCTGTGTTTAACAATTATTGCCTAAAGCAATAATTATTTTTTAAATTTTTTTAATGAAGGGCAAGAATTGCTGAAAGAATTTCAAGCGGGAGCCAAAGGAACAGTATCAATTCACTATGATACACAAGCATCTGAGGCCAAAACAGAGCCCTGGAAGCATGCACCATAGGAACAGAGAGACGACAAAGTATGCACTTATGAAATCTGGATTGTGACTCAATTCTTGTGCCCCGTTTGGATGAGTAAATATACTTTCTGCAAAAGGGTGTTATTCGGTTCATGCTTTTCACTAGCATCGGCATGCACAGATGAAGAAGTCCACCTAAGGGTGACAAATCAAGACTGAAAGACTGAACTCGTGAGATTTGCTGGCCTTCAATTTATACTATCAACCTTTTGAAGGCACTTGTACATTTTTGTTGTATTCTTGCCTAGGAGAGTTTCAAACATTAAGCTAATGTGTATTCCAATGCCTTCAAATGCACCCAAAAAAAATGCCTGCAAATTGAGATGTGACTAGACAAATGGCACTTGGCCAAGGCCTGTAATGTATGTTGAAGAAATTCTAAATTCTAACTCAAATTCAAAGAAAATAGAAATATTATTTCAGATGACACCAGTTTCTTCTTTATTGTTGGTTGTCCGACTAATATTTTTTGTTAGGTACTAATATTTCTCTACCTTTGTTCTACTCCCCACCAGACAACTCTGGTGATATCAACTCTCTCTCACACTCCCAGTCAAACATTTTTTGTTTAAAATTTAAATTGAAATTTAGATCAAATTTCTACTTAACAAATCTGTCTGCTTGGTTTGGAGTTTGGATCATTCAATGTAACATTGTTGGGCATCGATCAATTTTATTTTATTTGGGTACAGGTTATGTCTTTGTTGTCGGAGTCGTTGTCAGTACGCAATATATTAACACCATAAGAGAACGTACTACTTGCAAAGAGTTAGTGTAACTAATTAAGCACAAGAGAAATTGATTGCTGATTTAGTGATCTATGATATATTTTGTAGAGGAAAAAATCCTCCATGGAACAAAGAGCTTGATGAACGCATGCGGTGTTTGACTGCATCTACAAGATAGTCGAAGGGTGCCCTTATCATTACGTTAGTGCAGGTATTGAGTGGAGAGAATTTACAATAGTATACTGAGACTCTGCTTGATTCACAACACTAAGCTTGATTCACAACACTAATAGTGAAAGTATTAATAATTCTATTAAATTAATGTGATATTCACTATCTAATTAGATTATTAGAATAAATTATTCTCTTATCCATTATTTGATTTGTATTGGATAAAAAAATATGAATGTACGATTACTACTATATTTATTTTCTTTTTCAATCTTACTATTTATTAATGTTTCTTCACAATCTTTACTTTATCAATTTTTTTTTTCATAAACGTGATTTTGAAAAAAATTATAAATAAAAGCAAAATAAAAATACAAAATACAAAGCCATGTTTCAAACTAATTTGATAAAATAAACATCAAAAAATATTTTTAAATTTTTTAAAATTATTTTTAGCCTTCTAAAATATAAAATTATATAAAAATAATAACTGTTGTAATTTTTAATCAAGGGTAAAAGAGTCTTTTTATTTTATTTTCCAACTCAGGATATATAATCTCACCCCTACCCCATTACTAATAATCCTACAAATTTATTAGATTAATTATCCAATGGATTAATAATCTTGAAACAAGATTTCAAAACAAATTCAGGATTATTAGACTCACAGATTAATAATCTCAATTCCATATTCTAATCTTGTCAATCAAATATGTCTTGAGTAGTAGATACAATATATTTTTCGCGATTAGGACCATGGTATATACATAATAGAGTTTAGCTTACTCTCAAGCCATGTTTGGGCAGACTGGATTAGATTGGATTAGTATCCCCATAACTAGTAGTCCTAAGACTACGAATCCTTTTGGATTGTGTATCATATTCTATATTTGGATTGAATTAGAATTATAAAGAGTGATTAATAAAAATTATTCAATTTGATATTTGTTTAAGGAGATTGGAATAGATAGGACATGAGAGAACATAGGACATTCAATATATTGATCATAATACCCCTATTATAATTAGGAAAATGCCCAGACCCCCTTTCTCCCCCACCCCCACGACCCCCCGTGGGGGTTGGTGATTAGAGGAAAAGGAAAAAAAATAAAAAAATAAAAAAATAAAAAAATCCTGACCAATGGGGTGCCAGTGGGAGTCGTGGGGGTGACCCCCACTGGGGGTCTCTATCAGCGCCGTTATAATTAATGTAAAATTTTGCACTCGTATGTGTTATTATTTTTAAAAAGCAAATTTCCCTACTGTTGCTCCATATTCATTTTGATTCATTTGAACAAAATTTTACCCCTGCTTTTTTTAAATAGAAAAACATCAAAAATTATTCAACTACAAAATTTATATATACACAGACAACCATTAAAAAATATGCATTGCTATTTTGATCATCCAACCATTCATTGCCTAAATTCAAAAAAATATTCATTCGAAAAAATTTAACCCTTTTTTTTAATAGAAAACATTAAAACTCGTTCAACTATAAAATTTATATATACACAAGCAACCATTAAAAAATATGCACTGCTATTTTAATCATCCAACCATTCATTGCCTAAATTCAAAAAACTATTCATTTGAACCAAATTTAACCCTTTTTTTTAATAGAAAACATCAGAAATCATTCCACTATAAAATTTATATGTACACAAGCAACCATTAAAAAATATGCACTACTATTTTAATCATCCAACCACTGCAACAAAAACACGTTTCAGTGACATCATACTAGTGGCATGTTCTTAAAAAATGTCACAAAAAGAATATTTTGTGGCATTTTTTAGAAAAATGTCATAGAGCCACAAACATACAAGGCTCTAGTGACATTTCAATTAAAAAAAGTGTCATTTCACTACAACAAAAATGTCACTACAACAAATTTTCACTTTAGTGACACTACACTAGTGGCATGTTTTTAAAAAATGCGACAAAAATAAAAATTGGCATTAAATGTATTAGAAAAATGCCACAGAACCACAAACATATAAGGCTCTAGTGACATTTCAATAAAGAAATGTCAAATCAATTTTATGGCATTTTATAAAATAATGACACAAAAAATTATATTCGTGACATTTGCCAACAGATGCCACTAAACTTTAGTAGCAATGACATTTTTAAAAAAATGTTAGGACACTAGGTAGGTGCAAATTTCTTTTTATGGCACTTAGGTGAAAAGTATCATAAACAAATATTTTATAGTATTTTGAGAAATGCCACTAAGCCAAAAACTTTCCAAGCTTATAATGGCATTTTTGAAAAAACAAAAAATGACAATATATTTTCTAAATTTTTAAAATGCAGTAAATGATTAAAAATAAATAAATTAAACTCAATATACACTACAGGAAAAAGCATATTTGACGACTAAATTTCCTGACCAAAAAAAATTTGGTCCTTGAAAGTATAGTTTTCAGCGACCAAAACAACATTAGTAGCCATAAGTAAAGCTTTTTGACGACTAAAAAAATTTAGTAGCCAAAAGCCTACAATTGGCAACTAAAAATAAGTTTGATCGCTGATTATATAGGTTTTACCGACTAAAAAAATTTTAGTAGCCAAAAGTAAAGTTTTTTGGTGACTAAAAAAATTTTAGTAGCCAAAAGTCTACAATTGGCGACTAAAAAATAAGTTTAGTTGCCAAAAGTGGTCATTTTTAGCGCTGGAGAACAAAAATCCTAAGGCGGGAATTAAATTTTTTGGCGACCAAAATTTTGGTAGCTGAAAGTGCATCTTCGGCGACCAAATCTGATTTTGGTCAGCAAAAGTTAAGTTTAGCAACTAAAAAACAATTGGTAGCCAAAAGTATAGAATTGGCGACTAAAACATATTTTTAGTCGCCAAAAGTGGTCTTTTTTTTTATTTTGCTAGTAAATAGTTTATTTTACATAAATTATGTTCAACAAAATAATTATGTTTATACATATACTTTTATGCTAAAATGGATGTATATACTATATAAATAATATATGTTGCATATAATCATGTGGTGCTATAGAGGTGTAGTGGGAAGAGTGTGGTGTATAAGGTTTATAGTGCGGGAGGTTGGTCGTTCGAGTCTCCGTAAGAGTGGATCAAATTGTTCTACAACGAATTATTGTCACGAATGGCACTTGATAGCGTCACAAATAGTGCCTACCATGACATTAAAGTGTCACTGAAAGGTTTTAGTCTTGATGGTGTAATGACACTTATAAGTGTTACTAACTCTTTTTTTAATGGCGTTTGATAGTACCACAAATAATATCTACCATGACATCAAAATGTCATTGAGAGTTTTTAGCCATGATGATATAGTGGCACTTGCAACTGTCTACCGTGGCACTAGTACAAATGACACTTGTTCAAAATACCACAAGACTAAAAAATGTCATTAAACCAATAGTTTTGTGGCACTTTCAAATATCACTAAATTAAGAAAATGTTATAGTAAACCATTCACTGTCCAAATTAAAAAAGGTATTCATTTAAACAAAATTTAACTTTTTTTATCCGAACAGAAAAACATCAAAAATCATTCTACTATAAAATTGTAGAATTATAAATCTACCATTCATCATTTCAAAATAAGCATTCCAAGTAGCATATTGCAACATGAAGTAGCAAACTATGAGTAGTTCAACAAAAAAAGCGACAGAAAATCAGTCTTTATTACATGCATTAGAGTAGTCAAAAAACTAAGTATGTAGAAGGATATAAAAAAGCCACGAGTCTATTATGGAGCACTCCTACTTAGCAACCACATCACCACCTTAGTTTGCCATCATGTGTCAAGCTAAAGAACATGTCGAGTTTTTGAACACTTTGTGATATGATCTCACAAGCTTCTAGCCTTTCATCAAGAGTAATTGGCAACTAAATAAGTTCATCATTTAAACTTACTCATTTACATGCGAGATCATGTTCATAACCTATCATTCGACCAATGAAATCCAACTTTTCATTGGTGGCAGAAGATATCTCACCTAACTTGTTAGCAATCATAGACAACCTGTCCACTACATCATCACTACCTCTAGGTCTCTTCTTATTGTCATTTTTTTTTTGTAGAACTTTCAGGTGGTCGTTGACTTTATGAGCTGGAGCAATTTATTCCTTCGTTGATATGATTATTCATACCCATATGTTCAAGAAATGTGGCATCATCTGCAAGACCGTTGAACAACAATTCTTCCTCAACATTTTCAGCATCAATTGCATTAGTAGGTCCTTCAGCAAACTCTCTCGTAGCTCGATCCTTACCAAATATGTGCATCCATTAGTTGAAATACAAAAAAAATTTGTCTCGTAGGTTTTTCGCATCGCTCTCCTTCTACAATAACTAATTTCAATTAATATCTCCAACTTAAGATTAAAGAAAATGAATTAAAAAATTAATAACTTATAAAGTAGAGAAAATTTCATTTTTACCCTTATACTTTGCCTCGATTTTCAATTACACCACAAACTTCAAATAATTTCAATTTTACCCCTAAAGTTTTTGAAATCGTATTATTTTTACCCCTACCATCACATTTGAAACGGAAAACGTTAAAAAAAATTATATTTTGACCCCAAATTTCAAAAGAAAGATGCAAATTTACTACCCAAACTTATCTTCTTTCTTCACCATCACTTCCAGCCCTTCTATCTTCTTTGTCATAACTCCGTTTCGCCTCATTTTTCCGTCATTAGATTCACCTCATGACGTCTCGTTCTTCCTCTTTTTGCATGCTTTTGGACCTCCAAAAAAATTGATAAAAAAAAAAAATTCTTCCCGTTTCTGACTTTTCTTTAAGTTATCTTTCGAACTTCATATATTTCTCTATTCTTAACGGTTTTACTTCAGTCTTTCACCATTCTGTTCGCCTCACTTACTACTTCATCCTACACTACCTCGTTTTCTCACTTTTTCGTGTAATGGGTGGTTTCAGTTTATCGAAAGTTATTCGAAAACTAACTTCAAAAATTTTAAAACATTCATCTTTTGTTTCTTTCTTCTCCATCTTCCTCTTCACTTATAACATGATGTAAAGCATGGTTCTAGGTGGTAACAGAGCTGGTGATGGTGGTGGTAGCGGGCTGGCAATGATGATAGAGCTCGCAATGATGTTGGTTGTGGAGCTTAATGGTAGTGGTAATGAAACTTGTTTGTGAAAGAGGTGGATTTGGTGTTGAAAGGTGGTGGTAATGGAGTTCAATGGCAGTGAAGTTGGTGGTTGGGGTGGTTATGTTGGTGAAGTTGATGAAGGTGATGAATGAAAAAATGATATGTATATATACAAATAGATAATTGATATGGGTTCAAGAGATTATTGAGTGAGTGAATTTGGCTTTGAGAGAAGTTGATAAAGAGATTATATGTATACATATATATATTGAGTAAGTGAATTTAGGTTTGAGTGAAGTTGGGTTGGAGAATTAAGTGATTGCGGTGGTGGTTGGCAGTGGTGGCAGTGCTTGCAAGGGTGGATGAGAGGGAAAAATTTGAGGAAGATGAGAGATGGTGAGTTTGGGTAGGAGAGAGTGGGTTTGCATCTTTTTTTAAAAAAATTTGGGGTCAAAATATAATTTTTTTTAATATTTTTCATTTCAAATGTGACGGTAAGGGTAAGAATGATATGATTTCAAAAATTTTGGGGGTAATATTAAAATTATTCGAAGTCTGAGGATGTAATTGAAAACCGAGGCAAAGTATTTAGGTAAAAATCAAAATTTTCTTTATAGAGTAACTTAAAGAACTCATTTTGTCTAAATGTATGCTTTCCAGACACTATCACTATCACTCTCAACATCAACTCTTTTTCCAGTATCATTCCATCAAAAACCACTGGTACCAAGCATTCTTGCTACACAGTTATAGTGCTTCTTCCATATCTTTATATTTGATTCGATGTGGGGAGTGTTGCGTCTCAGGTAGCATCTCCAACAATTTCTCCTCTATTTTCATAAAGTAACCGCCCTTGAAGATATTATCATGTTTCATTCCATTGTTGACAATGTGCATCAAGGCATTAATAAGACATTCCTCTTCTCGTGGACTCCACAATTGCCTTGGTTTTCACGGATCAACTTTTTCCTTTACTTTTTTACAAGAACTAGACACTTCACTATCCATGCCTAGAAAAGAAGAAGATTGAAAACTGTGCATGTTAGTCTCCACTATGTAGTTATCAACCTGTTAACATGACAAAACAAGTCAATACATTAATGGATTTCAATAATCAAAAAATCTCATACCCATACATCCATGTTACACATCCATAAGACAGAAAAATCTCACCGCTTAAAAAATATGCAATCATTAACAAAAACCATACATTTTTTGCAAAAAATGGTTCAATATCAACAATCTAATACAAGTTTCAAGTACAAATCAAACGAAACTACATCATATTCGTAACAAGTACTTTTACAAAATATTGAAACTATCCTTGTCATGTCCCTTACTAGGCAACCAATTGTTGTATAGTTGTATTGCAAGTGTATCCTGTTACCTAATCCACTCATTAGATGTCTCAATGGTGTCAACAAAATCATCTCCCAATTGAGGTTGATCTTTTATGTCATTATTTAGCATCTCCTCTATAGGGTCAACAAGTATCTCCCAACGAATGAGGTTATGTAACAAACAACATGCTGTGATGATACGATTTTGAGTTCTAATGGGGTAGTATGACGCACAATGAAGTATTGCCCATTTTATTTTCAACAATCCAAAATCATTTTCTATGACATTTCAGGCAGATACATGTTTCATATTAAAAAATTCTAGACAATTAGTTGGAGTGGCCCATTCTCTCCAAATAGACAAATGGTAAGGTGCTAGGAGTCCCTGTCCATTTGTATACCCCGTATCTACTAGGTAGTAGTAACGTGTACGAGATGCTATACATTAGAATCCATTATTAAATAAAACTTAGTAATTCCATCAAGCAAAGTTAATTATTTATTAATTACCAATTGAAATTCTTAAGCCATTGGATTGATTAATCGCATCCCTCAAAACCCTAGAGTCTGCAGCTGACCCTTCCCACCTCTGTAACACATATATGAAGTTCATGTCCTGGGAGCAAACTCTTAGAACATTGGTAGCAATCTTCCCCTTCCATGTTCTATACCGTTCTTGATAAACCACTGGTACATGAACTTTAATATAGGTTCCATCAAGTGCTCCAAGACAATTCTAATCAATAGAAGACATTGTAATAGTTATGAGTTGTAAGAAAAAAATGTGTAATGTATTTTATTAAATGTTTTACAAACTAAATTTACCTAGAAGCAATTCTACCTTGGATCAGTGCATGCTTGTGTTATAGGATTTGGTGTCCTAAACAAGTAGCCTTGAAGGCAAAATAGCCTTTAGGACATCTTTGAAATGTCGACTTATAGTTTCTCCGGACCTAAAGAAATTAAACTTAAGTTTTTGTAGTTTTAGGTCATGTGCCAAAATGTAGAGGAACAAGGCCATCTTCTCTTCTAAGGTAACATTTTGCATGCCCCAACCCGCCTATTGTACGAACCATATGGCATAACGTCATAAAACAATGCCTATCCATACGAAGTTGTTCAATGCATGTAATGTCGCTTTTTCTCACTAGTTGGTTAATGTGGTCCATCTGTTCTTGTAATCGATTGGGCCCTCTAATAACGGTACGAGGATACTTGTGAATATACCTCATCAAGATAATTTCAATGGCAATATAAGCTACAACGCATAAGGCGTACAATTCTTGCATTATAACTCGCAACACTACGTATAGCTTAAGTTCCTCATTACTCTCATCTCCAAAACCATCGAGATTGTAATCCATCTATGCAAATAGTGATGCACATCAATATATTAGAGTACAATAAAACTTCATTATTCCAAAAAAATTAACAAAAAAAAAAAAATAATAATAATAATGAAAAAGAAGACCAACAATTCTGGTAAAATGCATACACAGAACATATGAGCATAACATTATAAAAAATAAGAGATTATCACTATTGAATGTCTAGAAAGAAGCAAAAAGATTAAGGCTATGTTTGTTTGGGCGGACATGTGCTTGGGATTGGACTAATAGTCCAACAAAATTGTTAATCCGATGTTTGTTTAAAAAATTAAGGTACGAATCAACAATTCATTTGGATATAGTATCCCATATATGATGGACTATTCAATCCCACGGAGGAAGATGGGATATAAATTGGAAGATTAAGCCAAAGTCTAGACTTTCTCATTGAAGTACCAAATTTGTCACGACCCAACCCCAGGGCTTAGGGCTGGAATCACAACTTTCTAAATAATTCTAATCGTAACAAGTTAAATGGTTCTGGCAGAGGCAAAATAGAAAGAAGAAAAGAATTAAACAAAAAATTTATTGCATTCTACTATTTTAATAAAAGAAGGTACATCTATGGGGATTTTATTATTTTATTATCCAATGACTAGCCGTCAAAAAGAAGAAAAGGAAAGAAAAAAAAACAAAATAACGAATCAGCATCAAATTCTTATACGGGTTCCACTACATGAGGTTATGGGTCTTTCGTACATCTCGTCACTTGAAAGGGTAACAGCTATAAGCACACAGCAGAGTGACAAATATTATGTCAAGAGTATAGGGAATACAAAATAACCATGGATAGTTAGTTAAGTTAAAACATTTACATAACTTAATTTGAATAAACAAATTATTTAGGTGGCAAAAACTAAAATACATAAATTATGTAAATAAATAACCATAACCACGGTACAGAACAGAACATAACAGAGGTCATAGGAGTGACAATCAGAACAGAGGTCAATGGATCCATGACAAACAGAGACCAATGGTTATTTAAGTCCCCCAAGGCATGGAACTCCCGTGGTAGTACTTACAAAACATAATTGTTTATAAGGTCATAGTCAAATATATACTAAAATTTAAACAAACTTATCCATGGGTTTCATTTTAAACAAATAGAGTTCAAAAATTAATTCACGTAATTAAAATATTAATATAATTTATAAAACATAACTTGTATAAAATAAATTATAGTAAGTCAAAACATACGTAAAATATATTATGGTGACTCAAGGTATAATATAACTCACCTTAAGATTGAGTCTTACTAATTCCTTTCTATTTCCGTTGGTTTTCGGGCCCTTTATTGCTCTCTTTTTTTTTTTTCGTTGATTCCTTCTCTCTCTTTTTTTTTCTTCTTCTTTGTTTTTTCGTTTGTACTCACTTCACAGCACCTCCTCCCCCTATTTATACACATAACTTAGGTGATGACTCATCCTTATCTAATGGCCCTAAGGTGATGAATCATCTCCCCTCCCTAATCCTAGGTGTCCAGATGGCCCCCCATTCCTTTATCTCAACAGATTTGTAATCTTTGTAATTAATGGTACTTAATTTGCTTAATTATATCTATACATGCAAATCTTCTCACATTAATTAGTGATTAACTTAGCCCCAAATAAATCTCGTCATCATATATTTGATAACCATAATGACAAATTAATTTACATACCACGTATAGCTTATTTATTTCATTATTATTATTATTATTATTATTATTATTATTATTATTATTATTATTATTATTATTATTATTATTATTATTAATCGTGGTTGGTTGTGGTATTAATTAAATATTTAGGGTGTCACATTTCTCCCCTCCTAAATAGAAGTTTGTCCCAAAACTTGACGTACCTTAATTTTCGAAGAGGTGCGGGTATTTGGTTCGCATTTGACTTTCCATTTCCCACGTAGCTTCTTCGACTCGATGATTTCTCCACAAGACTTTTACCAGAGGTATAGTATTGTTTCGAAGAACTTGATCGTGACGATCGAGAATCTGCATTGGTTGCTTTTCATAAGAGAGGTCCTTTTGAACTTCTAAGTTCTCATAGTCGACGACATGTTCTGGATCTCGGAGGTACCGTTGGAGCATCGAAACGTGGAACACATTGTGGACATTGGACCGCTCAGGTGGCAGTGTAAGGCGATATGCAACAGGACCAATCCTTTCCAGTATCTCGAATGGTCCAATGTAACGTGGGTTTAACTTTCTTCACTTTCCAAATCGGATAACCCCTCTTGTTGGTGAGATCTTTAGGAACACATGGTCTCCTATTTGAAATTTCAAGTCCCATCTCCGTGTATCTGCATAACTTTTCTAGCGGCTCTGAGCAGTACGAATTCACTGTTGGATAAGTTTGATTTTCTCACTTGTGATTTGCACGATCTCGGGGCCTAATAGTTTCCTGTCTCTGACTTCCGCCCAACATAAAGGTGATCGACATTTCCTTCCATACAGAACTTCATACGGTGCCATTCCAATGCTTACTTGGTAGCTGTTGTTATAGGCGAATTCCACTAAAGGTAGGTGCTCATCCCAGTTACTTTTGAGGTCTAACACGCATACACGTAACATGTCTTCCAACGTCAAGATTGTTCTTTTGGACTGCCCATCAATTTGTGGGTGATAAACCTTACTAAACTTCAGTGTGGTTCCCAAAGTTTCTTGCAATTTGTTCCAAAAGTGAGACACGAAGCGGGGGTCTCGGTCAGACACGATTGAAATTGGCTTGCCATGTAAACGAATAACTTCCTTGATGTACAAAGTGGCAAATTTATTAAGGGAGTACATGATTTTGATTGACAAAAAATGCGCTGACTTCATTAATCGGTCTACTATAACCCATATTGCATCATTTTTCGAAAATGACTGTGGTAGCTTGACCACGAAGTCCATAGCAATGTGCTCCCATTTCCATTCAGGAATAGAGAGTGATTGCAACAGTCTTGTAGGTCTCTGATGTTCTGCTTTAACACGCTGACAATGCAGACATTTTGAGACATGGCTTGCTATGTCTCTTTTCATTCCTATCCACCAGTAGTGTTCCTTCAGATCCTAGTACATCTTTGTGTTGCCAAGGTGGACTGCAAATCTCGAGCTGTGAGCTTCCACCAATATCTTCTTCTTGAGTTTCGGAACGTTGGGTATGAAAATTCGATTTCGAAATTTTAGTATTCTATTGCTTATAATAAAATCAGGATCAAGCGTACTCCTTTGTTCCTCGTACTTTTTCTTTAAAAGTTTATCTTCACATTGGCGCACTTTAATTTCTTCCATCAACGTAGGTTTCACAGTTATGTTGGCGAGCATTCCATTGATCTTGCCGAAAACAAGAGTACATGCCAAACCTCTGGTCGTCTTTTGGTCCAGTGTGTCTGCCACCACGTTAGCTTTGCCTAGATGGTGATGGATTTTTACATCATAGTCTTTCATAAATTCTAGCCACCGCCGTTGTCTCATATTCAATTCTTTCTGTGTGAACAGATATTTAAGACTCTTGTTATTAGTGTAAATCTCGTAGGTTGTACCGTACAGATAACAACGCCAGATTTTGAGGGCAAAAATCACCGCTGCCAATTCCAGATCATGTGTTGGGTAGTTTTTCTCATGAGTCTTTAGTTGGCGTGAGGCATAAGCAATGACTTTTCCATTTTGCATAAGAACACAACCCAAACTATTGTACGAGGCATCACTGTAAATTACAAACCCATCTACTCCTGTAGGGAGTGCTAATATAGGAGTTGACACAAGTTGACTTTTCAATTCTTGGAAACAACGCTCCTGTTTGTCAGTCTATTCAAATGGTGTGTTCTTTTGAGTTAGCTGGGTCAAAAGTGATGCTATTTTCGAGAAATCTTGCACAAAACGTCGGTAATAACCAGCTAGACCCAAGAAACTTCAAATTTCTGACACATTAGTAGGCCGTGGCCAGTCCACAATTGCTGTAACTTTTTAGGGGTCAACCGAGATGCCATATTTGTTAATGGCGTGACCAAGGAAGTGTACACTAGTGATCCAAAATTCTCATTTCTTCAACTTGGCATAAAGTTTGTGATCACGTAGTGTTTGGAGAACCGTTTGCAAGTGCTGCTCATGGGCCTCTAGTGACTTGGAGTACATAAGGATATCGTCAATGAAGACGATGACGAACTTATCAAGATAGGGTTTGAACACTCGGTTCATGAGGTCCATGAAAGCTGCTGGAGCATTTGTAACGCCAAAAGGCATAACAAGAAACTCGTAGTGAATGTAACGGGTTCTGAATGCAGCCTTTTCGATGCTTTCCGTTTTGACTTTTAGTTGATGGTAGCTAGATCGCAAGTCAATTTTGGAGAATACTTGGGCGCCTTGAAGTTGATCGAACAAGTCATCGATTCGTGGCAGAAAGTACTGATTCTTGATGGTGACCTTGTTTACTTCCAGTAATCGATGCATAACCTCATCGTGCAATCCTTTTTCTTTACGAACAGTACTGGGGTTTCCCAGGGTGAGGTACTAGGTCGAACGAAACCCTTGTCCAGGAATTCTTGGAGTTGAGTCTTCAGTTCTTTCAATTCCAGCATTAACATGTGGTAAGGGGCTTTTGATACTGGTTGGGTACCGGGTTGAGTTTCAATGGTGAATTCGATTTCCCGATCGACCGGGATGCCAGGTAGATCTTCAGGAAAGACATCTAGGAACTCTCGAACCACGAGGATTGCATCAACGGTGGGGGCCTCTTTTTGTGCATCGATCACATAATAGATATAACTACAACAACCCTTTCTTAGAAGTTGTTGGGCTGTCTTGGAAGATATAATACAGGGAGGGTTAGAAACTTTAGTCCTATTAAAGACAAGCTCGGGTTAGTTCGGTAACCTGAGGGAGACCTTTTTAGCTTTACAATCAATAGAGGCGTGGTTGGCAGCCATCCAATCCATCCCTAAGATTTCATCAAAGTTTCCAATGCGAAGGGGAATTAAGTCTACGTATAAGGTTTTGCTTTTTAAAGATATAGTACATGATTTATACACCTCAGTACTACAGGCAGACTTACCAAAAGGAAAAGACATAGACAATATATATCATAAGGGTTCGGGTGTTGATGCCAACTTAGCAACAAAGTGTGGTGCAACAAAAGAATGAGTTGACTCAGAGTCAATGAGAACATGAGCTAAATGATCATAGACATAAAGTATACTTGACACAACATTTTCGCTAACTTCTGGTTTTCTAGGTACCAAGGCAAAAGCCCTTCCTTGGCGTTTTTGGTCCTTCCTCTCTCCTTCAAGTCTTGCGGGTTTTTTGACTAGGCCAAAGGGGCTAGCTGTAGGATTGGTCAGCTTTGGACAGTCCCTCAGCAAGTGGCCAACTTGACCACATTTAAAGCATGCTCTCGTGTCTCGATGGCATTGTCCCCAATGAGCCCTTCCATACGTAGGTCAAGTTGGAATGGTGCCACCTTGGGGGTTTAGTGGGACCTTGATTGCCTGAACTGGTTGCACCCGTATTTACCCTCTTGGGAGGCGCAACACCGGATCTTCTGTTGTCTCTTTTCCAAAATCACTTCTTTTGGCTTGGTTCTCCAGAACGCGAGGCTTTAATCCCTTTTTCTGTAATGTACGCTCGATCTACCACTTCTTCATAGGTTGGCAGTTTCAAAACCTCAAGCCTATCTTTGATTTCAGTATCCAATCCTACTTCGAATTTTCTTATTTTTCGAGCTTCAGTGGGGATGACATAGGTCGCAAATCGAGCGAGTTGTGTGAACTTGCTCTCGTATTCGGCGACTGTCATGGTTCCTTGCTTTAGATGTATGAATTCCGACATCTTCTGTTCCTGCAACGAATCTGGGAAGTATTTTTCATAAAATACTTCCAAGAATCTTGCCCAAGTCGCAATTTCTTCTTTTTCCAGAGTGAGAAGCCATCATTCCTGTGCATTATCTTTGAAAGTGAAAGTGGCAAGTGTTACGTTATGTCTTTTGGTGCAAGGTAAAGCGCAAAAATTTTTTTCCATGTCTTTAACCCAAGCATCCGCTACCATTGGGTCTGGACCGCCGGTAAATGTGGTGAGTTTTAGATCCTGGAACTGCTTGTTCCTCTCACCGTTCCGGCATCCCATTGTTGATGTTAGTTTGCAAGGCTTGCAAAAAGCTAGTAACCGCTTTTTCCATGATTCTTTCCATCGACTCAGTGCCACTGACTGATGACTCGCTTCCATTACTATTATTGGCCATTCTACAAAGTAATAAATGAGACATTACATCCATAACGTAGCATATATGTGTATAGCGCAATATATATATATAAAATACCAAATTTACTATTTTTACAATTAATATTACATCCTTATTCAAAATTCAAAATATGTTAGTGTCTCATCCCTGTGGTACCAAAAAAAATAAATAAATAAGGATTAGAACACATCATGGTTAGCGTACAAAAAAGGTTTTCTTCTACCAAATCTAGAGTGGTAGGTCAAACGGGCCAAACAACCACAGAAAGTAGTGTTGCATAAAAAGCTCAAATTCCTTTCCTAACTGGACCACACCAAAACACATCCACATTGCCTGGACTGTGAAAATGGGAACGGACTGTATGTATCCCCAAAACGCTCGATCAACAATCCAACTGGGTGTCTCGATATATGACAAGTCATTACTAAAGTCAACATTTTGAATATTAATAATCTCTAACGGGTTAGGGACAGTGGTAAAAATGTAGTCCTCGGAGTACACGTTTTCCCTTATTGCCACAAAATTTGGGGGTAAAGGGCCTATGATGTAGTGCGGGTGGTCATACCCCGGAGCAATACCGAGGACACGAGTGGGTCCAAGAAAACGTTCGCGCGTATGGGCACGGCTCTACCTCCATAGTAATTATGGGACATCAGTAGGATCAGTCTGTATATAAATTGGCCGACCCATCAATTGGGCAAGGCCTGGATGCGGTCTCCTAATGATATCCTCTAAGTCTCCCCATCCTTTAGGTGAGGCGAGGGCAAGATGCTCTGCTAAAATATCATCCAAATTAATGGCCCCAAGCTCATCCCAAAATGCCTCATCAAGGTTAATCTCGGACATTCCTACATCACTAGAAGAAACGTGAGATTTTATATAAAAGGACTAGCGTCGCAGATAAATATTTATTTTTTTTATTTTATTATGTTTATCTAGCTATATAGTTTTATTTATATATTTATTTATAACTTTTCGAACTTTCTGATCAAAATAAAATAACTTCTTTTTTGTTTTTTTTTTTGAATGAACCATTGCTCTGATATTACCTTTGTCACGACCCAACCCTAGGGCTTAGGGCTGGAATCGCAACTTACTAAATAATTCTAATCATAACAAGTTAAATGGCTCTGGCGGAGGCAAAATGGAAAGAAGAAAAGAATTAAACAGAAAATTTACTACATTATACTATTTTAATAAAAGAAGGTACATCTATG
The DNA here is from genome assembly GCF_055761805.1 of Camellia sinensis. NCBI lineage: Eukaryota > Viridiplantae > Streptophyta > Magnoliopsida > Ericales > Theaceae > Camellia > Camellia sinensis. The sequence continues at coordinate 219,545,827 of NC_138961.1, forward strand.
GGGATTTTATTAACTGGCCCTCAAAAGGAAGAAAAGGAAAGGAAAAAAAAAACAAAATAACGGATCAGCATCAAATTCTTGTACGGGTTCCACTACATGAGGTTACGAGTTTTCCTTACATCTCGTTACTTGAAAGGGTAATAGCTATAAGCACACAGTAGAGTGACAAATATTATGCCAAGAGTATAGGGAATACAAAATAACCATAGATAGTTAGTTAAGCTAAAATATTTACATAACTCAATTTGAATAAACAAATTATTTAGGTGGCAGAAACTAAAATACAGAAATTATGTAAATAAATAATCATAACCACGGTACAAAACAGAACAGAACAGAGGTCACAAAAGTGACAATTAGAACAGGGATCAATGGATCCATGACAAACAGAGGACCACAAAGTGGCCAAACAGAGACCAATGGTTATTTAAGTCTCTCAAGACATGGGACTCCCATGGTGGTACTTACAAAACATAATTGTTTATAAGGTCATAGTCAAATATATAATAAAATTTAAACAAACTTATCCATGGGTTTCATTTTAAACAAATAGAGTTCAGAAATTAATCAATGTAATTAAAATATTAATATAATTTATAAAACATAACTTGTATAAAATAAATTATAGTAAGTCAAAACATATGTAAAATATATTATGGTGACTCAAGGTATAATATAACTCACCTTAAGATTGAGTCTTACTAATTTCTTTCTATTTTCGTTGGTTTTCAGGCCTTCCTTTGCTCTCTATTTTTTTTCGTTGATTTTTTTTTTTTTTTTTTCGTTTGTACTCACTTCACAACACCTCCTCCCCTTATTTATACACATAACTTAGGTGATGACTCATACTTATCTAATGGCCCTAAGGTGATGAATCACCTCCCCTCCCTAATCCTAGGTGTCCAGATGGCCCCCCACTCCTTCATCTCAGATTTGTAATCTTTGTAATTAATGGAACTTAATTTGCTTAATTATATCTATACATGCTAATCTTCTCACATTAATTAGTGATTAACTTAGCTCTCAAATAAATCTCCTCATCATATATTTGATAACCATAATGACAAATTAATTTACATAGCACGTATAGCTTATTTATTTTATTACTTCTATTATTATTATTATTATTATTATTATTATTATTATTATTATTATTATCAATCGTGGTTGGTTGTGGTATTAATTAAATATTTAGGGTGTCACAAAATTAACCCTGACTATATATCAATATTTGGCGATTATTTTATTCCACAACCCTCACTCTTATTCGATATTGCTGTGATGAGATGAGAGTCTCTAAAGTTCATCGCCAATCTTGAGCCACCGATCACCAATTTGAAGCCACCATTCATAGATCTGGAACAACTGTTTATCGATTTGGATCTACCATTTGCTGATCTGAAGCAATCATTCATCATTTTTGTGTCACGATTCGTTGATCTCAACAAATTTCAATAAGTAAATTTCTTTTTCCATTGATGTTCGGTTGATTTACGGTGCTATTACATGGTTTGATTTGCTATATGAATATTTGTTTTACATTGGTGTTGTTATAGTTATTGCACTTTCTCTCTTTATCTTCACAGATCCATATCTAGGGTTATGGGTGTTAATTTCTGACCTCACTGCCAAACAGGTACCCAGCTGGAGAGCACCAGCAGAATAGATCTCGTCCAAACAACCTGTCACAGAAAGATAAGACTCCAGCAGTGGTTCGTCCACTCGGGTGCACTCCGACAATGAAGTCAATACTCAGTTATCTCCCAAAGATAATAAACAGTACTTAACTCACTAGCCAGAATACAAAAAACAGCGTACCTTAGACCCACGAGGGTGCCTTACTTTTATAGCCAGCACTAACTTGATCCCTGTAGAAGCCTAGCTTCAATGGACTTTGGTTTAATGTTCATTCTGGACTCTCAAATAGATAAAGATAAACCCCCTAAGAGCTTTATCCTTACCCAGACTGAGATCCTCTCCTATTCTAGGACTCTTGACCCTTATCCGTTCATCCCGGATTCTGGTATCTCCGCAGATAACCTCAGCCTAGCCGAGATCACCTCGGCGCCATGACCAGGACACGTGGCACCTTGGCTGGCACTTCGGTGTCACCTTGGCCACGTGTTGCCATTCGCAAAATATGCCCCCACAACTGCCCCCTAGGTTCCATTACCTCGCCATCCTGAGGTGATGGAACCTATATCGTTTGTCCACATAACATGTTGGCTAAGACTTACTCTATCTTTCATTACCAAGGTCATCAAACATTAGCTCCATATGACCAAGACTGTAGTCTACTTCACCAATGCCTAAGAACCAAGAACCAAGTTTTTCAAGTTCTTTAACCGAGATTGTCCCTCTAGCCGAGTTTCTTGCTCCATAAAACCAAGAACTTTAAGAGTTCTATCTGTGCATGAGCTGTCACGCATGGTTTCTCAACCATTTTCACCATGTGTTTTTTCCTCATTGATCCGTACCTGACACGCGTCGCTTTTGCGCGCGCCGCCTGACAGGCATATCATCCAAGGCACATTCATTGTGATTTTGCCGCCTTTTCGTGTTTTAACAAAAACACTTCCCTCTTTCCGTCTTTTCACTTCACATTTTTTTGATTTCTCTCAAGCTTTCTCTCTCTAAAGAAAAATCGCCATTGTCGTTCTTCCAAAGCTTTCTGCAACTGTTTTTGTTCTTCCCCTCCAGTGAGGCATTCACCATTCTGATCCACGCACCACCATCGTCTGACTCCAGCGTACCTCACACCGGCGTTATTCTTTTTGGTAAGTCATTGTTTCCCCTCTTTTCAGTTTTTGATTTACTTCAAACTTTGTTACGCTTGTATGCTGCCATTATGAATCCATTCATGTTCTTGAATCTTCGTCTGTGTTTTAAATTTCATCATGTTTGTTTGCGATTTTGCTTCTGTCCAATCTGTTTCTGGGTATATGTATACACATACTTCTGTCACAATGGTTATTTTGCCACTGTACTTGGCTTTGCACATCTGCACACATTTTGTACAATGTTCTTGAATTTCTATTGGTTTTCTTGAGTTTGAATCATCCTTCTTTTCTGTTTTTCTTTATGTATTTTCTAGATTCATGCCTTCAATTCTTGTTTCCATAGACCTAGGCTTGGGATTTGTTCTAGAACCTTGCTTTTTAGGAAAACCGAACCAAAAACCCTTTAGATTTTTAGAAAAATTTACCTCAGTGCTCTCTAGGGTTTAGCCAAGGTCCTCAAACCCATACTAAACATTCTTTTCTGAAATTTTGCCTTAATCCTTATAAGCCGACACCATGGGTATGTTTAGGTAGAGGGTAGACACCCCGGCCAAACTAGAGTACTTTAGGATAGAGTTCTCCATCCCAACCGATGTTCACCTTAGGCTGGCAGGGGATGAGGACTCCATCATGCCTGATAGGACTCTATGCCTTTCCTCGTAGTGGCCTTCATAGAGTGTGGACTTAGTGTAGACGTCCTCGAACGCCCCGGGAGGATGGGTCCCGTTCTATTCGTTTTGGGCTCACTACAGTTCGGACTCTCAAATTGTCACGGTTCTAAATCTGAGCCAAAGAGTCCAAATCCAGCAAATCGTTTTTTGAAAAACAGATTTTTAGAAAGGAGTGCCAAACATGGACTGCTTTGCCAGATACAGAGTCGCCACCTACATATTTTTTATGGGAGAATTTAGGAATCCCTGACTCGTTTGCCTAAGGCCACGTGCCCGTCATCACCAAAGTTGCCTCGGCTCGAGAACTTGGGTACGATTGGAGAAGGTCAGCTATGAGCACCCCCTCTCGCCCGATTCGAAGATCGGCCTCTACTAACCATGATATCTTGTTTTGAAAACATTATGCGCTCTTATACCGGTTATTAACCAAGAATTACTATGTGATGCGCACAGCAAAACAAGTATAGACTAAATTGCCTAAGTCGGAACAAAGCATCGCATTTCTATTTTTTGGAAAATGGTTTGAATTTTGCTACTCGCGAGTAGACTAAAATACGGATTTCGACGAATTATCCCAATTCAAACAATCCAACCTTCACCCACAGGCATTCATGCAGTTATATCACGTAAGCATATAGCCACATGGTAAGCATGCTATCATGTTAACATTCACACTCATGCGAGATGCTAAAGCATAAATACTTACATTGTACTCCGTGCCAAAACAGTGAACCAGTTAGTAATCATATGCATGATCCTAATTCATGTTAAGGTGGCTAATGTATCTCATACAAAATGTCACTAGAATAGGCTCGGCTAATCTATGAATGGCATGTGAGATGCGACAGATAACATGTATTCAACTTTGATTTGAAATACAATGCAGTTAGTATGATGCACCGAGCCCGGTGCATGCAAGACTGATGAATGATGCAAACATACGAGCATAAGTATGCTAATTGAAACATGCCCTAATACTAACCATTGAAAGTAGGTAAGTAAAAGGGAGAAAGAAGTAGGGGTTGGAAGACATGCACACACGCACCCACACTTGTGACAAATTCGCCCTCGCTCGGAAGGACCAAAAGAATAATACAATTTAACTAACTATTAAGCTAATTAAATATTATTGACAATTAACTAGCTAAGCAAATTAAGCAGTAAAAGTAGCCTCGGGAAGAGGGCCCAATGCATGCGTGCTCGGTTCCGCTCGGAAACCCACCACCATGCACAAGTTTGCCTCTGTTTCCCCTGCTCTGCTCCTCTGAAAATTGCACAACTCCCAAGGTATGCTCCATGGACACTGTGGATTAACACCGACCATGTCCGGATGGTCATCGACCATTTGTTGAGCTCTCGGCCATCAATAATTGGTCGGTCAGCACTCCATGTAGTCGACTGGCCAAGTCTTCCTGCAGAATCTGTTTTGACAGCAACAGAGGGCAAAACAAGGCATGGCAATGCATTCCAAGCAAATGTGTGCACCAACACACCCCATATCATGTTTGACTCAAAGGGGCATGGTACTCGATTCTCGGACCGCCAATCGTGCATTTCAATGCGTGATGGCCCAAGAAACCAAGTTGTGCATTTTTAATGTAGGATGAAATGCACATAAACAAACAATGCGCTCAACCTCAATCATACTTAATTCAAGAAGCAGAGCATGCATGCCAATGCAATGCAACCTAGGCATGCAATATGAACATGAAGACAAGTATGCTAGGCACACAACCTAAGCTAGCAAGCATGTAATAACTATGCTAATGATCAACATGCAAGATGTAACCTAATCATGCAAGTGTGTAAGGCATGCAACATGTTATGCAACCTAGTCAAGGAAATGCGTGCCAAATGCAAGTGTCACTTAAACATGCAACAACAATACATGGTAAGTCAAGTATGCAATCAACACACAAGGTGAGCATGCCACAATATGCAAAGGAGGGACTTACACTAATTTGGACAACTCTTTATTAGGCTCAAAACAGTGGCCAAATGCTATGGAAATGAGAGGCAAACACACACAAGCATGCACATGTTAAGGCCTAAACACTTAAGCATCAAGAAGCATCTTTTAAGCACACTTAAAATGGAATAACCATGGACATATGGCATACATAATAAGCTTTGAGAACATGTAGGAAATGATGCCAAATCAACCTACTAACGCAAGCTAGGCATGCAACCAAGCCCAAGGACCTAAAACATGATCATATGACACATGAAGCAAATGACCAAAATGAACCAAAACAGTCCTAAAGCATGCAAAAGTAAGCCCTAAGAACCACTTAGATGGTATCTAAATGACCTAATCCTAGAGGCATACACAATAGCACAAATATGATGCATGAAACACCAAGGGGAATCAAATGTAAGCATTCAAGCATACCATGAGGACTGAAATGACATGGCAAATGGTTCCAAACTACTGAAACAAAGCAAGTAAAGCATGCTCCACACTCACACACCCAAGGCTAACAAGCCAAAATGCAAGGTGGCTATACTAAGCATGTCATGGTCAACCAAAATAACCAAAAACAGAACTTAAGCATGCTAAAACAAGCACTAAAGCTTTACAAAGCTAGGCCAAAACGAGTAAGCATAATAGGCTGAATGCTAGGCACATGTTAAGGCAAATCATGGCATTACAAGACATGTATGCAAGGCAAGCATGGTGTGTCTAAACCAAGTAAAAACAGTGCTATATTATGACAAAATAAGCACAAATAACAACTAAGACATGGCCGAAATGCACTTAAAAATGGTGCTCACACATGAGGTTAAAATGGCCCTTTTCGAGGACAACAAGGAGGGAGGGTGGCCCTCTCCTTCTTAGGACCTTCAACCACCATCCTCACCACTGAACTCCCTCAAGATTCAGTGGTGAGGAGGCCCAAACAAGGTGGTCCCGAAGCTCACCAAAATAGCACAAAAATGGGGCCAAACAAGCCCTAAGAGGGGTCAAAGAACCCCAAACAACAAAACACCCTTAAACAACTATTTTAAGCAAGTAAAAACAAGACTTTTATTAGTTATATACAAAGTCTAAAAATAGTTGCAAGATAGGCAAAAAAGCTATGCAAAAATGGGGAATAAAGGGTGAAGTTCTTACCCTTGATGACCCTCTTCACAAACAATGTTCCAGTTGGTTCTTCAAGCTTGAATCCACTCAAGAACCCAAGAACAGCTCTCTGGCCCCTCAAAAACCAAGAGAAGGTGTAACTCTATGTGTTTGTGTGCAATAGTAAGACTAAAACACACACTTATGCACTAAAGAGAGAGATATAGAGATAGAATAGCTACAACTATGAACTAACCCTAACTCAGAGCTCCCTCTGTATTTTTTTGTCTAACCCTAATGGAGGGAGAAAAGGCTCCCTTTTATAGAGCTCACTCTTGCAAAGCTTCTCAAGTAAGCTAGTCAAGAGGGAGATCCCTCCATACACGTGTATGGAGGGGAGCAAAGTGTATGCTAGCTAGCACAGCTGGCATAAAAATATCTGCAAAAGCATATGTACAGCGGTCGGCCAGCCAAAAATGCTATTTGACCAAAACAGATGGTCGGTCGACTACAAAGAGTGCCGGTTGGCCAAACATTTGGCCGATGGAAACAAACCAATGGTCGGTAGCCTCAAGCCATGGCCGGTGAGGTGTGGGGATGGCTAACAAGCCATTCCCTGCACTCCAAAGCAAAAACACAAGTGGTTGGTGCAAAACCAGACACAAAACAGTCGAGTTGAGAGATCTTGAGGCAAGGCGCGTAGCCGAGACCTTCGAGAACTCAAGACGAACACAAACAAGGATGATCACCGAGTGTTCAAACGGTGATGTCAAAGTCTTGAGGACGGTCAAAAATGGGGTGTCTACACTTAGGTTCCCTTTCAACATCCTTTTTCGCCAAGTCCTTCATTATTACAAACTTAACCCAATGCAGCTGGCCATTAACTCTTACAGAGTCATTAACGGTATAATTGCCCTAGCTAGCCGAGAGAACGCTAGGATAACACTAGCCGACATCCAGTACTGTTACACCATGTATGGCCTGAAATCCGAAAAAGGCTACATCTATTACCTCAAGCCGAGATCCACCGAGTACAAACTCATAGCCGACCTCCCAGACTCCAACAAAGGTGCTGGAGATGATTATTTCATCGTCTCGGGCAACTGGGAGTTCTCACCAAATGATGACCTCCACCTCTATCCTTTAAGCTGAACAGTGTTCAAAGAGGGTAATGGTAAGAACCAAGTGTCACTTTACATGTTCTTAAGTCTTTATTACTTTATTCTTCTATATGTTCTAATGTTTGTTTTTTACTTGCAATTCTTCCTCAGCTACCAAAAGACTTTCGCAAAATCTTCTACCCCAGCAAGGACTTCAAGAAGCTGCTGGGCTTGTCGGTTGACCAGCGGAAAGCCCCTCTGCTGCTCAACTACATTCTAACCTAAAAATCGGCACTACCCAACGTCCCCAAGAAAAATAAGTCTCCACTTTCAGCAACAACTCCTCCTAACACTTCATCACCTTGGCCTGACCAAGCTTCAACCTCCGATCCAACGGAGCAGCCATCAAAATCTGCTCCCCAACTAATCCCTCCTGCCCAGCGTCGACGTTGTTGCCAAGTTCCTGCCAACACTTCTGCTAGCAGAACTCGTAGCCGAAAATGCCAAAGTACTGAGGCGCCGGCTTACGATCCAACCAACCCACCCACAACATTACCAGCAATTCACTTCGGCACCAAAGTCACTGTCGCCGCCACTGTCAACGAGATGGGGCGCAAACCAGCAGTTGTTGAAGACCTGCTTGCCAACATCCTTGGGGTGGTGGCAGTTCAATCCTCATCCTTTCATTCCCAACCAACCCCGAAACCAAAACGCATGAAGAAGGCCAAGGCAAAGGCCACAGTGACTCAGATCGATTCTGAGGACACTGTGCCCATCTCAAAGCTAGCTGAGGCCGAGAAGAGCACCTCTTCTGCAGAAAAATGTCCAGCTGAGGACCCATCATCGGAGGCCTTACCTGCCAAAAAGCAGAGGTCCGACCACCAAGAAAGCAGCAGCTACTCCCGAGGCGTGGTCTGGGCGCTTGAGATCATGCTTGACGACAGACCTCTTACCGCTGGTGACAGTGCTGCGAACCTTGAGGCCGGCGTGGCCCTGTCCACAGCAGTTCTTCTGCCCGAAGACATGAACCGTATGGCCGAGTTACACGAGTATGAAGATTTCGCTTTTATGATGTAGCACTCGGTCTTGGTAAACCTTTTTCCTACTCTTTTGGTAGTCTTTCCATACTTAGTTAGATTCCATTAATCTGTGTTACCTATTGCAGGCCATCCAACATGCTCACTCCTATGCCATGAAGACCGAGATGATGAAGAAGGATTTTGGCGAAAAAGACCAAAGAAGCAGCCAAACTCCTATCCTCGCTCAACAAAGCCGAGGCTAGTAATCGCGCTCTCATGGACCAGGCCAAGGATGCCAAAATTGTTCAAAGTTTGGCCGAGGAAAAGGCCAAGACGGCAAAAGATGAAGTCGAGGTAGCAAGAGCCGACCTCGAAGCTGCCAATGCCAAAGTGGCTGACATGGAGGCCAAGCTTCAGGAGGCTTTTTCTAGTAAAGAGGCCGAGGTAAAGGCGGCCAACGAAAAAGCCTTTGAAGAGGAGCATGCCGCCGTCTGTGACCAATACAAACAGCAAGTCAACTTGGCTTGTAAACGAGATTACTACCTCGGTTGGACGGCGGCCCTCAACAAGTTGGCCTTCCCATGGACTTTGATCTTCGGGATATCAGGCAGCTTAAAGTGTTTTTCCCACCGGAGCCTAAAGACTCCGGCAATGAAGCTGAAGATGATGCCGACGATGGTGAGGCCGACGAAGAGGAGGGGGAGGCTGCCATGGATCCCAAGTCTCCTACCCTCAACGAGCAAATAGACTTAACTCAAGATGAGGAGGATGACTTGGTTTCCAAGGGCGTTTCTCCCAATCCAACTACTTCTGAGGCCAAGATCCATTGCCCCGAGAAAAGTCTGGATCAGACTCTGCTGGAGATTGACGCCGAGATGGCGGCTGACAAGAGTGCAACATTACCAGCTGATCAAGCCAATCCTAAAACTTAGGATATTTCTTCTTTTCCTTGCATTCTTTCTCTTTTGTTTGTATTTTGTTTTGCCTGAACAATGTTTTAGTTTCATATTTGGCCGACGTGCCACTTTTGTAATCTGAACAAGTAATTTTTTGTGAATGCAAGTTTCCTCATTTCTTCTAAGTGTTTGAATGAGTTTTTTTCTCTTTTGTGTGCTCTACCTCTTTCATACTTAGAATAACTTGGCATGACTTCAACTTATACCTTTAACTGTATAATCTTCTCGGGTAAAATATCTTGGACATAACTTGTAATCGTTTACCTCGGCCTTGGCTTAACACTTGGAAACATTGTAAAAATATTTTCACAAGTGTTGTTTTAAACTTGCTACTCCACTCTTACTTATCAAGACTTCTGTCTTCTATACTCCCAAGTTTGGTAACCTGGTTATCTCAGCAAGTACGTATGTACTTATTGCAATATTACCTTGACTTAACTTCAACTTGTAAATTTTTTTAAAAATTTCAACACGAGTGTTAAGCCAACTCTAGCTTGTAACGCCTAAGCACTTTAAACTTTATTGATCATTCTCTAGCTCTTTGCCCCCTAATGTGAACTTAAGTTTAACTTATGTTCACATTAAGCATGTGTCTATGATCTTGTTGGCGAAGTTAGATTCAAACAGAGACTAGCCGAGGTTCTGGCTTTGGCTGGGCAGCCTTGGCCTTGGCATGGCATGCTGTTGGCCTTGGCCATGGCATGGCATGCTGCTGGCTTTGGCTGAGCTGCCTTGGCCTTCGCATGGCAAGGCAGCCCAGCCAAAGCCAGCAGCATGCCATGCCAAGGCCAAGGCCAGCAGCATGCCATGCCAAGGCCAAGGCTCACCTTAGTTTCTCTGATAATCTTACTGAAATGCACTTACTTCCAATCTGAGTTTGATTCTGCCGACATGGCAAGTCTAGGTTAGTTCAACTCCATTATATGCAAGCATAATTTCAATTCTGCCATATAATGAGTCTAAGTTATTCGCCATGCTTCACTCAGAAATATCGCCAACTTAGCTCAACTTCGTTATATGCAAGTATAATTCAACCCTGCCATATAATAAGTCTAAGTTATTCATCATGCTTCACTTAGAAACATCGCCAACTTAGTTCAACTCCATTATATGCAAGTATAATTCAACTCTGCCATATAATAAGTCTAAGTTATTCATCATGTTTCACTTAGAAATATCACCAACTTAGTTCAACTCTATTATATGCAAGTATAATTCAACTCTGCCATATAATAAGTCTAAGTTATTCATCATGTTTCACTTAGAAACATCGCCAACTTAGTTCAACTCTATTATATATAAGTATAATTCAATTCTGCCATATAACAAGTCTAAGTTATTCGTCATGTTTCACTCAGAAACATCGCCAAAGGATTGATCACACAAATTTTCAAATTCTTTAAAAAATCAAGTTAAATTTTTTTTATTACTACCTTAGCTAAGAAAGTTATGACATAAATTTCAAAAAAACAAAAAAGTCTAATGATAAAAAAAACTTTAAGTTGCAAGTGTTCCAGGGTCTTGGCAACTCTTTGCCTTCGCTGTCTGCAAACCGATATGTACCATTGCCGACGACCGAGATAATTCTATAAGGTCATTCCCAATTTGGGCCTAGTTTGCCCTCTCTGGGATTCTTCTTGTTGCCGACCACTTTCCTCAACACAAGGTCCCCAACTTTGAATTCTCTTGGGTTAACCTTCTTGTTGTAAGCCCTAGCAAGTTGTTGCTGGTATGCCCCGGTCGAATTGCTGCTCTCTCCCTTCTTTCTTCCAATATGTCCATATCTCGGGCCAGGAATGCCTCATTAGTCCCATTCTCTACTTCCTGGGTTCTTATCCCTGGGATGCCACTTCTAGCGGGATGGCTGCTTCTGTGCCATAAGCCATGGCAAATGGGGATTCCCCAGTTGATCTTCTCGGCGTAGTCCAATATGCCCAGAGTACATTGGACAACTCATCCACCCACTTTCCCTTTGCTGCTATCAACCTCTTCTTGACCCCATCCAGGATTTTTTATTGGACGCTTCTGCTTGACCATTACTCTGAGGAAAGCTTGGAGTAGAGTAATAATTCTTGATTTTGTACTTTGCACAGAAGCTCTTGATTAGCTTGCTGTCAAACTGCGTGCCATTGTTTGCTATTATTGCCCTTGGGATCCCAAACCTAGTGATGATGTTCTTCCATATGGAATTCTTCATATTAACATCTCGAATCTTTGCTAGGGTTTTGCTTCTACCCACTTGGTGAAGTAATCTGTTGCTACCAGCAGGAATTTTCTCTGTCCAGTTGCTTGGGGTAATTGTCCAACTAGATCCATGCCCCACTGGGCAAATGGCCAAGGGCTGGATACTGGGTTCAAATCTTCTGCTGGTTGATGTATCAATGGTGCGAACCTTTGACACTTCTCGCACTTTCTGACATAGGTTTCAGTATCTTTCTGTATATAGGGCCACCAGTACCCTTGAGTAATGGCCCTATGAGCAAGTAACCTGCCCCCAACGTGGCTTCCACATACCCCTTCGTGTATTTCATACAAGAAGTCTTCAACTTGTGATGGATGCACAGGAGACCAGTAAAAGACCTTCTATAGAGATGTCCTTCTGCTGTTAGACTAAACCTCGCCGACTTCAGTCTGGTCTTGTGTGCCTCTTTTCTGTCCTTTGGTAGCTTCCCATCTCTAAGGAATACAACTATTGCATCCATTCAACTTGGTCTCATCTCCACACACACTGCTTCATACTCTGTGATTAGTGGTTCCACACTTGGGCCTGACAAATAGTCAACCATTATTGTCCTTGCCTCCTCTGATTTCATTGCACTAGCCAAGTTAGCCAAGGCATCGGCGTGGCTATTGTCATCTCGGCTAACCTGCTGTAGTCGGCAGTCTTGAAATAGGGACAATAGTCTAACAACCCCTTTGACATAGGCTATCATTTTTTCATCGCGGGCTGCATATTCGCCTATTGCTTGGTTCACAATAAGCTAGGAGTCACAGAAGACTACCACCTCGTTAGCTTCCATTGCTGCTGCCAATTTCAATTCTGCGAGCAGTGCTTCATATTCCGCTTCATTGTTTGAAGCCTTAAACCCCAATCGAATAGATTGTTCTAACATCCGCCTATCTGGTGACACTGGTACTACTCTTGCCCCCGCTCCCTGACAGTTTGAACTCCCATCAACGAACATGCGGAAGGAGTCGTCGATGTAAATGTCGCAAGGTTTAGTTTCTCCTCTTTCTTCTGTTCTGTTGATGTGGGGTTTTTCATTCCCAGCTAGGTTTCTTCTTGTTCACTTGCACATCCTAAGTCGCGGCTCATCGGAGCCCGATGTGGGATGGCGCCAGGTGTGAACTCAGCCACGGAGTCGACCAGAACCTGGCCTTTGATTGCTGTTCTGGGTCTGAACTCCAAATCGTATTGGCCCAATACAACTACCTATCTGGCCACCCTGCCTATCAGATCTCCTTGCTGTAGTAGGGACTTCAAGGGGTGTTCAGTCAATACCATAATCTTGTGGGCTTAGAAATAGTGGTTCAACTTCTTGGAAGCCATTATCAAGGCCAATGTCAATTTCTCCAGGGGTAAATACCTTGTTTCTACGCCTGCTAGGGTTTTACTCACATAGAAAACCGCCCTCTGTTCTCCCTTGTCTTCTCTGATTACCACTGCACTCATTGCATGCTCCGAAACTGCCAAGTATAAAAATAGCTCCTCTCTAGGTACTGGATTTGAGAGAACTAGAGCTGTGGTCAGGTTTTTTTTAAGTCGGTCAAGGCGGCTTCACACTCCTCCGTCCATAAGAAATTTGTGGCCTTTTTCACTAAATTAAAAAATGGTTTGCATTTGTCAGAACTTCTGCTTATGAACTTATTCAGGGTTGTGGCCCTTCCGGTCAACATCTGCATCTGTTTTGCTGATGCTAGGCTCTTTAAGTCCAGGATGGCCTTGATTTGATCTGGGCTTGCCTCAATGCCCCTTCTAGTAACCAAATATCCTAAGAACTTACAAGACCCAACTCTAAATGCACATTTCGAAGCATTGAGTCAGAGCCGATATGTTCAAAGGATGTCAAAAATTGTCTTCAAGTCGACTAGATGATCCTCAAATTCTTTGGTCTTCACGACCATATCATCAATGTATAGTTCCATTGTTTTGCCAATTAGATGTTTGAACATCTTGGTCACCAATCTCTGGTGGGTTGCTCCTGCATTTTTCAACCCGAAGGACATCACTTTGTAGTAATACAGCCCTTTTGGGGTGATAAATGCAGTCTTCTCCTTATCAGGGGGGTACATTACTATCTTATGGCACCCCTTGTATGCATTCAGGAAACTCATCCTTTCATGCCCTGAAGTGGCATCCACCAATTGATCGATTTTGGGGAGTGTGAAACTGTCTTTGGGACAAGCCTTATTCAGGCTAGTGAAGTCCACGCAGACCTCCACTTCCCATTTTTCTTCTTCACAATAACTGTGTTTGACAATCAAGTTGGGTAGTTTACTTCTCGAATGGCTCTGGCTTCCAACAATTTATCCATTTCCTCATCTACTGCCTCATCATGCATCAAGGTCGGCTTTCTTGCTCGTTGGATGACAAGTTTAGCTGACCTGTCTACATTCAGACTATGGCAACTGACCTCGGGGTGAATGCCAGGCATCTCGTATGGCGTCCAGGCAAACACCTCAATGTTTGCTCGTAAGAATGCTTCTAACTCCCTTTCCTCCTCCTCAGCCAAACCTAAGCCGAAAAGAAAAAAGCGTTCTTCATCCTCTTGTTAGACTAGGATCTTCTTCAAAGCTTCCTTGCTTTTATCGGCCGGTTCTTTGCTGATGTCATCCAGGACCTCCATGTCTTCGTCTTCAATCTCTACTGTTCTACTTTTTGTATATTGCAGGTGGATTTCATTGCTGCCATGGAGCAATTATTTGCCTGCACCTGATCTCCTCAATTCTATGCTCTGTTGGGAACCGCAACAGCTGATGTAGTGTTGAGAGAATAGCCCTCATTGCATGCAACTATGGCCTTCCCAAGATAACATTGTAAGGGGAGGGGGTGTCAATTACTATGAACTCTGTGCTTACCCTCTTGGTGCCTGCCTGTACCTCCAAACTTATTGCTCCCAGGGCCACGTCGGCATTCCATTGAACCCAACCATTGGACTGTTGGACTGCTCCAGATCATCTTGGTGAAGACTGAGCTCCTTGTAACATCTGACATACATGATGTCACAAGAGCTGCTTTGGTAAACTAGAATGCACCTTACCTGGCACTCTCCAATCTTGAGGGATATTACCAGAGCATCGTTGTATAGATGTTGCACTATGTCTAGGTCGGCTTCAGTAAAGGACACCATTGGTCCCTGGTACTCGTTTGCCCTAGGCCTCTTTTGCTGGACTTGATACACATGTTGTAAGTGTTTCACCCTCTGGGTCTCCCCACGCACCTCATTCTCATTGACCTTCGAGTGAATCACATTGATCACTCAAGGTCCATTTGCTTGCGGTTGTGGTGCTAGTGGAGGTGGTGTTGCTGGTGCTTGGGGCAACCTTTCTTGTTCTTTCCTTGTTCTGGCCTCATCTATCAGGTCCCTTAAGTGACCTTGTCTCACAAGGTCTTCCAAATGTGTCTTTAGGGCTCTGCATCCCTAAGTCAGGTGCCCATCCTCATTGTGGTAGGCATAATGCTTCCCCAGGCTTCTTTCCATAAATTCGCCAGGGATCTTCTCTGGTGCTCTATAGTAAGGCTGGTTCCTAATTCTCTCCAGAACTTTGTAAACCGGGATCCGGAACATTGTGGGAACTGCCTGTGCAGCCCTTAGTCTTGTTTTTTGTCTATTAAAATTTGTATTACCTCAGCCTCGCTTCGGTGAGCCGTTTCCCTTCTCTTGCTTTGGCATCTTTGTCTCTAGCGTGTCTTCTTCTACTCTCGCATATTTCTCGATCTTGGCCATAAGTTCCTCCATACTTTTTGGCAATGTCTTTGCTAATAAATTTTGAAGTAGACAGTCATTGTTCAGGCCGTTCTTAAAAGATACGACCGCTACCTCTTGGTTGCACCCTGGTATTCGGTTAAACACCTCATAGTACCTTTTGGCATAGGCCCTAAGACTTTCATCCTCGCCAATTCTCAAAGCCATCAGGGACTCTACCTTCAATAGCTATAGTTTGTTTATAACAAACCTAGCCACAAACATCTCGGCTAGGCCTTCCCAACTTTTCACAATTCTTTTTGGCAACTTGTGAAACCAGTCTGATGCGATTTCCCAAAATGATGAGGGGAACACCTTGTAGAGCAATGACTTGTTCCTAGTATACAGTGCCATTGAGTTCAAGTATAAGCCGACATGGAAGTTAGGATCAGACTTACCGTCGTATATCTGGAATCTCGGCATGTGAAACCTTTTTGGGGCCTCAAACTTGTCCAATTCTACCGAAAACGGTGTTCTTGGCTTGACCGAAGATGTTACCTCAGCATCTTTCGCTTTCTCTGGAGGTAATCCCTCAAATCCTCATTGGTCCATCCAGGAGCTCGGTTGTCAATAGATTTCAGCCTTTTTGGTGCACTACTCCCGATGTCGTTATGAGTCCTCTTGGACCTCTCTCCATTCGTCGTGTCAAAGCAAAGCTCTTTTCCTTGAACATGTCGATGTTCTCTGGTATGGGTTTCTTTGGCATGATGTGTCCTCTAAGACTTTCCTTTCTATGATTCCCCTCGTCCGACCTCCTGTGAAGGCCGATGAGAATGCTCTCTCGCTCTGTCATGTTGGGGGACTGCGGGGATTGCTTTCTATCCCCCTTTCTGGGCATCGTTCTTGGCCGCTAGAATCGACATGTCCTCCAATGGGAACAATGGGTGCATGACGTTGTTTTGGATTATGAAATTAACAACCGATTGTAGGTCTGCCAATTTGTTTGCTATCCCCTTCATCTCACATTCCCTCCTCAGGCATCTATCATTCCATACTTGGAGGTCGTTTTCGTTGTAATACCCGCCCTGGCATGCTTTCTTCGGTACGTCTCCCTCTTGGCCGATGTTTTTTTCTTCGGAATTATTATCCCAAGGTTCTTCGTTGCAGTTGTCATTTTCTACGCTAGGATCGGCGTTTTTACCACTCTCACTAGGGATGTCACCCCCAACTCTTTCTTTCTACCCGTTGTTGGCCATTTATTCTCCTTACGATTCCCACAGACGGCGCCGAATTGTGGGTGTTGATTTCTGACCTCACTGCCAAACAGGTACTCAGCGGGAAAGCATTGGCAGAATAGATCTCGCCCAAACAACTTGTCACAGAAAGATAAGACTCCGGCGGTGGTTTGTCCATCCGGAGGCACTTCGACGATCAAGTCAGTACTCAGTTATCTCCCAAAGATAATAAACAGTGCTTAACTCACTAACCAAAATACAAAAAATAGCGTACCTTAGACCCACGAGGGTGCCTTACTTTTATAGCCAGCACTAACCTGATCCCTGTAGAAGCCTAGCTTCAATGGGCTCTGGTTTAATGCTCATCTTGGACTCTCAAATAGGTAAAGATAAACCTCCTAAGAGCTTTATCCTTACCCAGACTGAGATCCTCCCCTATTCTAGGACTCTTGACCCTTATCCGTTCATCTCAGATTCCGGTATCTCCGCAGATAACCTCGGCCTAGCCAAGATCACCTCGGCGCTATGACCAGGACACGTGGCACCTCGGCTGGCACTTCGGTGTCACCTTGGCCATGTGTTACCATTCGCAAAATATACCCCCACATGAGGTTTTCACTGTCATATTGAAATCTCAGATTTGTTGATTGTGGGGTCATATTGTTAGATTTGTATGTGTTAAAGCATTATTCGATGTTTAGCAAAAGTTTTGTTTTGATTTTTAATTGATTAACTTAGATTTTTAATTTTGTTTTGATGGACTTGTATGTGTGAATCTCATATTTGGTTTCTAAATTATTTTGTGAATTATATGTTCTTGCCTTCTTACTAAGATTGAAGTTAGAAGCTTGTTTTGTGGTGATTTTGATTTAGGAATTTGTCACGATGCACATAATTTTTATTTTAGTCTTATGGTTTAAATACTTCATGGGAAAATTGTAATGAATGTAACTATATAAGAAGTGAATTTTGTGGGATTTTGGGTTAGATAATGTTTTTGGATTATAATTCTCAAATTGGGGTTGAGCTTATATGGTGGTGATTAAATATTTCATATATATATATGACGTATATTGTTTTGCCAAGTAGATGAGCTTGCAAGGTGAAATATTAGCTCATACAACAATGTTGGGTTTTGTTCCCCTGTTTGTTTTGTCATGCCATTTAGTGAATACTTAATTTATTACTTCTGCAGGGTTGTAGGTCATTGCAGAATTGAAGAATAAATAACATGATAAAATAATTTTAATTATGTTAATGGATATTTGCTTACATAAAGATGAAATGAAGTTTTGTTGGGAGAGACCATGAAGGTATTAAGGACAAGGGATTTAAGCGTTTAAATTCACACTTTCTAAGTAATGGAAAATAAGGTTCAGTAATATTTTATTGATTATATCCTTCTCTTCTAATGCTTCTTGGGGGTAGGGTAGTTTGCTATGATAAGAATTAGTTAGTTTATTTGTGGAACAAATAGTGTTTTTTAGAAAATTTGGCTGGTTTAATAGATTTGTGGAAAATACTTGATGTTGTGGAGTAATTTGGTTCAAAGAATAGGTGCATTTGTTATTGAGTGTGTCCAATTACTTAGTATATGCACTCATCTCATATTTATATTAGTTAAAGAACTTTCTAGGATACACTCATACTTTCCCTACACTCTAGAACAATTTAGATTACTCTAGTACATATTTGAGCTTTCTATTCTTCTCTAAAATATTTTAGAACCTTCCGGAGCTTTCTAGATTTCTCTAGTTTCTCCAAATTTTTTTAATGTTCCGGAACCTTCTAGGATATTCTAGAATCTTCCAAATTTCTCTAGATCTTTCCAAAATCTTCTAGATCTTTTCGAAGTATTCTAGATTCATGTGGAAACTTCTAAAATATTCTAGAGAGAAGATTCTAGAGAGTGAGGAGAGTTAGTGATGACTCTCAACACTCCCCCTCAACACTAACTCTCTTTTCTGGATTATGTAACAATGCAACGTTGTTTCAAAAACTCTTCGTGAGTATATTTGCACCTTGGTCCTTTGCCACAATAAACTTTGTCTTTATCTCTTCCAATATTGACTTCTTTCTTTTGAAATGATTTATTCTTCCATGGAACACCACGTCCTTGCCCAGCTGTAGGATTCTCATCCTCCAATTTAGATAGCGAGTGCCACGTTTGAATATGTATCAATGCATCAATATCTTCTTTTGTTGTCTTCCTCTAATTATTAAATTTTATTGTTTCCTGAAATGTTATTGGCTCCTTTATATCATCTATCTTAACAAGGGTTGCATCAACATACCTTGGATTGTATTGACATTGCATTGCAGATATTGATAGTTGTAGCTTTATCACTTCTTCAACTTTTTCTTCTTCTGTTTGCTTCCCCAACTTCTCTGGTAGGTGAGCTTCTAGATCTTTTACTCTTGAAGATTGAGACTTAGCTGTAAGAGTTGACTTATCTGTAATAGAGTATATATCCATTTCCTTGGTAACTGCATTGCACTGCTCATGTATGCCTTCATTGAAGTCTATCTCCTCTTTTGAATCTGCTTCAGTAACCACGAACATTGTAAAAGATGCTTCAAAATCCCATTCTTCTTCAAATTCTGGCCATTCTTCTAAGTAAGATGGTTCCACGGTCAAGGTTCCACGGTCTCGAACATTGCACATGAAGCTTGAAAATCCCATTCTTCTTCACTCTCATCTTGGTAACCATTAGATGTTACCATATTACCTTCAATTGGTCTTCTTCTTGATTGACAATCTTTTGCGTAGTGGCCAATCTTGCCACATTTGAAGCACTCTATGTTGTGTCGTCCAAATCTAATAACTCTTCGATCATTTTCATCATGTCGAACTCCCCCTCGTTGATAACTTCAATCATCTTGTGATTGTTTATCTTCTTCTTTCTTCGATTTTCCATATTCTTGCCATTTCGGTTTATCTCTTTTCTTACTACTGAATAACGCCTCTTCTACACTTTCATTCTTTAGTGTGACTCCAGCCATTTGCTTTGCTAGACTTTCTTGATTCACCAATAGACTTTTGAGCACGACTAATGATGGTTGAGTAGACCATTCTCTAACAGCGGCCATAAGCCCACTATACTCGGGTCTTAAACCTCAAGTAATAATGCGCCTCATTCTTGACTCACTAATTTTTGACTTAGGATCAAGTTGTGAAATTTCATTGCAAAGAGTCTTTACCTTGTGAAAATATTGGCTAATAGTCATTGATCCTTGTGTCATTGTTGCAAGCTTATTCCATAGATACTGAAGTCATGCATCGTTTGTCTTCGAAAATAAATGTGTCCTAGACTGCTTTTGGAGTAGTAGCCTCCCGAACATACTCTAATAACTATTTATGAACAGTTGTCCTTAACACGAACATCGCTTTTCCAACTTTAATCTGCCACTTTCGCAAGGCCTCTCCATTTTCTTCTCCAGGTGACGCAGTTTCCTTGCTGTCAATAATCTCCCATAAATCCTATCCTTGAAGATATGCCTCGATTCATATTTGCCAATAATCATAATTATAATAATTTAATTTCTCCATACCACCAATGAAGTTTCCGAAATCTGCCATAACAACTGTGCTCGTTGACTTCAGCAATCTATTGTATTAATCTCAATCACTCTTTGTGTCAGGCCCCGAATGACTAAGCTCTGATACTAAATTGTTGGGTTTGACACACTGGTGGACCCAGAAACACAACCTTTATTGACAACACTCTAGTATACAAAACACTTGTACACAATTATACACTAATAGACTTCACTTATCTACTCACACACACATTCATGCACTCACACTTTGTGTCTTCCTCACATAAAACCTTGAGGCACCTCATACTAAATAGTGCTTGACCACTCACTTTGGACTCACTCTTCTTTCACTCAATTATCCAATTGCCCAATTGCTTAGTACATGCACTCATCTCATATTTATACTAGTTACAGAACTTTCTAGAATACACTCATACTTTCCCTATACTCTAGAACAATTTAGATTATTCTAGTACATATTAGAGCTTTCTATTCTTCTCTAAAATATTCTAGAATCTTCCGAAACTTTCTACATTTCTCTAGTTTCTCCAAACTTCTTTAATGTTTCGGAACCTTCTAGGATATTCTAAAATCTTCCGGATTTCTCTAGATCTTTCTAGAATCTTCTAAATCTTTCCAGAGTATTCTAGATTCATGTGGAAACTTCTAGAATATTCTGAAAAGAAGATTCTAGAGAGTGAGGAGAGTTAGTAATGACTCTCAACCGTTTATACTTCATTAGATGTGATAATTTTGGTTTTGTTCGGCAGCATTCCTTCACTTGGTGTGTTTAATTTGATGGTTTCTTTTTTTTTTTTTTTTTTGTGCGTGTCTTTTCACTTTGTTGATATTTTATGCTTTCTAGTTAACAATTTATTTTTCCCAGCTCCTTTTGTGTTGTCAACTAAAATGATAGTATTATTTTTCCAAGGTTTGTTACCTAGAACATTTCTTGTCAAAAAAATTTCCCAGAAAAATTCCTTGAAGCTGCAAACTAAATATTTGTTTCATGAAGTTATGAGTAGATACATTATTGATATCCCCCAAGCATCATGAGAAAGCATTCTTCTAGATAGTTAGATGTTTGAAGAAAAAAGGCTAAGAAAATTTATTATAGGAGCTATTTACTAAAGATGAACAAAAGGGGAAAAATGAATTTAAGGTGTGCAGTGATAATTTTTCCTGTAATTAACTGAAGAGGAGAGATACGAATACTATTTGCTAAGCTGTCATGGAATGGTCATAGAGCTAAATGGAGTAGAAAAATGTCAACAAGAAAATAGGTTGTAATTTGATATAAATGGTGTTCTTTTTTAATGTAGAAACTGGACAAACCTTTTTTCTATTGGATTGATAATAATTTACTACTTGTGTCTTTCACCTCACAATTAATTGGAATAAGTTCTCTTTTCTTTTCTTTTTCTTTTTTTTTTTGTCTAATTTTTTATGAAAAAGAAAAACTAATTTCATGACTCAGAAATTTTACCAGACTTTTCTGCTATACTACCAACTAAATTAAGCCTTAGAAAATGTAGGATATACACACACACACACAAACATATATATATATATATATATATATATTATAAGGAAAATGAAATTTTTAAGAACATTGATTGTGGGAGCTCCAAACTCCCAAACTAATTTTGTTGATTTGTTAATTAAAAAAAAAAAACCCCTATTGGTTAGTTCCTTAAGCAAAAAAATCCAAAAAAAAAAAAAAAAAGCTCTAATTATCCATGATTTTGAATTTTGAAATTCAAAACAATATGATAAGCCATCCTCACTCTTTTCAAAAATCATATTAATCAAAATGATTCAAATAAAGAAACAATAAAGGCACTGATTATCTATAATTTTAAATTTCAAAATTCAAAATAATTTAGTAAGCCACCCTCATCCTTTTTGAAAATAATATAAATCCTAAAATTTTAAAAACTCAATCAAATTAAAAATTCAATACAATTCTCTCTTTATGATAGCCAATATTTGATCTTTTTTCAGCCTGACCAAATCCTTTTCAAATGTAATGATACAAAGATTAGTCTTTCTCTTTGTCAATAATCCATACTTATATTTCAAGTTAGTTTGTTTGTAATTCTGTGTGTGTATGTGTAAATTTCTATTTTTGTGTGAGCATTTTTTTTCTCTATATGACTTTTTTTTCCAACTAAATTGATAATAAATATATATATATATATATATATATATATATATATGTTTAACTATCTTTGTTTTGGGAGTTAATTTGAAGTTTTATTTTTATTTTTTTGGTGGATGTTTGTGTATTTTTTATATTATTGTTAGTATTATTTTTGATATATGTAAATTGATAATATAGTTATGACTTTTATAATAGAATAGGAAATCTTATATTGTTCTTTATGATTTGACTATTTTTTTAAAATTTCTTACACAAAATTTCCAAATTTTTTATTTGTAAAAAATCAAAAACATTTAATTGACTTGCACATCAATAAATAAAATTTTAAATAATGTACATTGTTCCATAATTTATGGATTTAAAAAAAAAAATTATCGCCCATATATGGAATAAGAAAAACTAAAACCACACTTTTTTTCATTTTTTATTTTAAACTCTAACAGTACCTTTTTATTTCTCCAACATTGTCTTTTTAAATTTGCAAAGATAAAAAATTATACCGGAGTTGCATAGTGGTTAGTGGAGGTGGTGAGTATAGCAACAACAAAGATGATGATGAGCTTGGTTAGAGTATTGTTTAGGTGAGTCTTGAAAATGTGAATATTACTTAAAAGAATAGTAGATAATTTGGGTGATGAATTGATTTAAAAAACTAATGTGTAGTTGAGATTAAGTGTGAATTTTACTATATGAAATTGAATATGGATCATATATTGTTTTTTTATATATCATTTTGGATACTTTTGTATAACTATAAAAAATTATTGTGATCGCATGTTATTTATCATCTGATATATTATTACTGTGTTATTGTAATGAGTTTTATTATTAATGTCTATTATCAATATAGTGGTGAGATGTCACATGATAAATAAAAATATATTTTGTTATTATTATTATTGATAATATATTTCTTTATTTATTTTTTACAATGTTCAAAAAATAATTTATGTTTATTGTTAGTTTTTGTAGATGAGAAATCAAAAAAAAATTATATGTAATTCAAGTTATAACTAATTTGATAGTGAAAAGGAAAGTTCAAAAGAAATTATAATTACATATAATTTTAAAATATTTTATAAAAAATATAAAGAAAAATTAGAACTATAAATTATAATTATCAAACAACCTAATTTTATTATGAAAAAAATTAAATGAAAAATTGATCAAATTTAAATTTATAATTATTAAATTATTTTTAAAATGCCATCAAATTTTTATTCAAGTTCTAACCTGATCTGGTCTTAAATAGTTTTTCAAATGTAAATATATATTAATATTGATACAATCAATATTAGACATATTTTAAAAAGGGTAGATTACATTGATAGTCCCCGCATATTGTCTCTTGTGTCAATTTAGTCTCTGTAATTTTAATTAGCTTGATTTTGACCATTAATTTTAGATTTTGTATCAATTTGGTCCAATTGATAATGTCGGTTAAAATTTTTAAAAGAAAATAGTCATTGAGTTGGTTGACATTAATTTACTGAGTTGAACAAATTTATAATTTTGTCTATAAAATTGAGAGGGTAATTTACAAGAAAATTGGGCCGAGCTGGGCAATGGGCCGTTATGGGCCACAGTACGAAGGACTGAGTAAAATGGCCATGAAGTTATTCCGGTCCGGATGAGGCTTGAAGTTATTCTGGTCCCAAAGAGCTACGGTTAGTTCGGTCACCATACTAAAAAGTTATACCGGTCATGGCGCAGTGGTATTAGATCGGTCGAAACCATGCTAATTGTTAGCTCGGTCCAATCATGTTGTGGTTTGTACAGGAGGAACCGAGGTAGAGTTATCCCGGCCTGATCTGCGGCTTAGCATAGCTATGATTACCTCGGTCATATTGGAGTCTGACCATGGAAAAACCATCTCACATGGTTTAAGCAGTGAGGGGAGTGTTGAAGGATAAGCATTATCTTTCAGGAGTATGAATGGAAGAAAGACTCTATATGGAGGAGTAAGAGTCCTACTAGGATTAAGCCACGCGGAACCTATAAAAGCTCACAACATCACCTTTGGAGAGGTAACACACAACTTTGATTCTCAAATACACAGAGCTTTTTGTCTTTGTCCATTTTGCTGACTTAGGCATCGGAGAGGTTTCCGGCACACACCCGCCGGCTAGCTCACGTTTGTATTTTTAGGGAGTAAAATGACAACGTACGGAAGAGCGCAGACTTGATCAACAGGATTATACGGGAAGAATATTTCGTGCCCGTACAATTAGCGCCGTCTGGGGGAAGTTCAGACTAGAACAAAACCTCTTGATCAAGCTTTTCCTCTTTAGAAGCAATGGCGCACAATGAAGATTTGCCGCAGTCCGCCATCAACGGACAAACACCAGAGGGGGGTGCAAGGCGCGAAGGCCTACCTTCTATCCCTCCCATGGCGGACTTGGAGCAACAGCGACAAAATCCCAGGAGGAATGCAAGGGGGAGAAGGCAGACTAACAGCCCCCGTCACTCTCGTTCACGAAGTCCTGACAGACAAAGGCGGATGACTGATCCTCAAGTTTCGGAGGACTACGTGAAGGAGCAAGATGAATTAATAAGGAAGATGGCAGCGGACATGGAGGCCATGAAGCGCCAGATCAAGGGAAAAGGGGTGGCGACAGGAGAGGGGCGTAAAGGCAATGCGTCTCCTCGCCACTCAGAAGATCGTAGTAGGCATACTATGACATCGCAAGCAGAGAGTAGAAGCCTCAGGACGAGCGACACTCAATCAAGGACTTCCAGAACTCGTTACTCAAGGTCTGAGAGAACAAGATCATTAAGGTCTTACACAGAGGGAAGTACCTATCGGCCCTCACACACGCACCATACATCATCCAGGAAAACGGAGTTGCCCAGATCGTCCGACTTACGGACTGTGCTTGTAGAAAGGGCGCGACAGAAGGAGAATGCTAGGGTACGCGACCCACACAGAGTTTCAGCCCTTTGGCGGTTGGCTCCTCAGACGCATGGAAGCGTCGAGGTTGGAATGCCAGCACCACACCTTGCCTACGAATCAACAGATAAAGCATTGGCAAGACAACATAGCTCGCCGTTCGTTCCGGCAATAGAGAACGCATCATTACCCTCAGGCTTCATCCAGCCTAAATTTACCACGTACGAAGGGAAGACAGACCCTTACATGCACCTAAGCCACTTCCGCCAGGTTATGGCGGTATATTGACGAAACGAGGCTTTGATGTGCATCCTCTTCCCATCAAGCCTTGGTGACCTAGGCTTGATTTGGTTCGAAAAACTTCCAGAAGGCAGCATATCCTCCTGGGCGCAATTGGCGGAGGCATTCGTAACAAGGTTCAGAACAAACACCAAAACCTCGGTGGAAATTGATCAACTGCTCTCCATCGACATGGGAGAAAAAAAGTCATTAAAATCCTACAATAGCCGCTACTGGTAGACCTTCAACCAGATTGGGGACTGCCCCACCAATCTCACTATCGCACAATACAAAAGTGGCCTTCCAGTCGGGAACAGACTAAGGGACTCAATCATTATGACACCGCCTCTCACGATGGAGGCCTTAATGGAGAGAGTGCACCAACACATTCGGGTAGAAGAAGATGGCGCTCGTGCTAAGGCAAAGTCTAGCACGACCGCAGTACCAGATAAAAAGACCGCGACAAAGGTCAACGCAGTAGAATGTCCGAACAAAAACGGACGAGGCATGCAGAACAACGGAGAAAACCAGGACAAAAGATGGTTGAGAGTCCGCACTGCCATTACCACGGTATTCAAAAAGCCAATCTACCGGATTCTAAGCGAGATACGCGATGAACCTTTCGTCAGATGGCCTGCCAAGCTAGGAGAGGCTCAGAAGGACTACGACGAAAGATCGCAATGCACCTTCCACAAAGAAAAGGGGCACCGCACTGAAAATTGTATGCCCTTGAGACAACATCTGGAGCAGTTAGTGGCAGCCGGTCACCTGGATAAATACATTGAAGGAGGGACGCAACTAGCCCCCCAGGACCACAATAACCCCAATGGAATGCCAATTGCCGCCCCACCTCAAGGTGTGATCAATGTGATACATGGAGTATTCGAACCTGAGCGTGTATACGAGCTCAGAGGATCGATCAAGAAGGCTGAGCACTTAAGAGAAGTACTAAGCGCTCAACCTACCATCAAAAAGGAGAGAACAGACCCTACGAATGTTATCTCCTTTTCAGATAGAGACTTGGAATGAATATATTGCCCTCACAACGATGCACTGGTCGTCACTCTTCGCATCAAGGATTACGACGTCAAGCGAATTTTGATAGACCAAGGTAGCTCGTGTGAGATAATGTACTATGACACTTTCAAATAATTGAAATTGGAGGACAAAGACTTGGCACCAGCTGTGTCCCCCTTGATCGGATTCAACTCAATGCCAGAGTGGCCAGTCGGCAAGATCATCCTTCCAGTCAGGGCAGGAAGCGTGACAAAACAAGTGGAGTTTTGGGTATTGAAGGTCCCTTCCACTTACAACATAATCTTGGGAAGAACGTGGCTGCATACCATGCGAGCGGTAGCTTCATCCTACCATCAAGTAATGCGATTCCCCAACGAAGCCGGGATAATTGAAGAGGTCTTTGGAGACCAAATTATGTCTAAGCAGTGCTTCGTCACGGTTAATGGCAGCCGCGCCGCCAAGGGATATGTTCATTCGGTGGAAGAACCTGAGAGCAATGAACTGTTTGCAGATGTCAGCAAAGCAGCTGATCAAAAAGCGGTAGAAGACTTGGTAGAGGTAAGAATAGATGAAAAGAACCCGGATAAGTTCTTTTTGCTCGGATCGTCGTTGTCCAGCACTGAGAGATTAGAGGTCTTGGAATTCTTGACCTCTAACATCGAAGTGTTCGCCTGGACACCCTACGACATGCCAGGCATTGATCCAAACTTCATCTGTCACCAACTCAATGTCCACCCATCCGCCAGACCAATCATTCAGCGCACTCGCAGATTGGCACTCCACCACGCCGAGATATTGGCGAAAGAAGTAGGAAATTTGCTAGAGGCAGGAGCTATCAGAGAGGTGCACTAACCCAGATGGATTTCCAACACAGTCGTGGTGCCAAAAAAGAATGGAAAATGGCGTGTCTGCGTCACTATAAGACAGTCAACAAAGCATGCCCAAAGGACAGCTTCCCCCTACCACGGATAGATCAATTGGTAGACCTAACGGCGGGGCACAACCGACTTAGCTTTCTGGATGCTTACAGAGGCTACCATCAGATTGCCATGTACGAACCAGACCAGGAGGTCACGTCCTTTACCACTCCAAGAGGACTGTATTGCTATAAGGTCATGCCCTTTGGCCTAAAGAACGCAGGGGCAACATTCTAGAGAATGGTCACCAAGATGTTTGAGCCATTGTTAGGCAAGACAATGGAAGCTTACATCGATGATATGGTGGTCAAAAGAAAGGATGAGAACGACCATCTAAGGGACTTAGGTGAGATGTTCCAGATTCTGACGAGGCACAAGTTGCGCCTTAATGCATCTAAGTGCGCGTTCGGTGTAAGATCTGGCAAATTCCTAGGCTTCCTGGTGACCAACCAGGGTATAGAAGCAGACCCCTCCCAGATCAAAGCTATTCAGGATCTGGAGAGACCTAACTCAGTAAAAGAAGTACAGCATCTCACCGGCATGGTTGCTGCACTCAACCGATTCATTAGCCGGTCGTCAGACAGACTACGACCATTTTTTCAAGCATTGAAAGCCAAGTTCGAGTGGGACGAAGAATGCGACCGCGCTCTGGAAAGCTTGAAAGAATACATGTCTTCTCCACCACTACTAGTAACCCCAATACCTGGAGAAGAACTCTTCCTGTACCTGGCAGTCTCTCAACATGCAATTAGCACAGTATTGGTCCGTGCAGAAGGAATCCAACATCTGCCCATTTATTATGTCAGCAAAACATTGCTGGGCGCCGAAACGAGGTACTTGCCACTGGAAAAACTGGCCTTGGCCTTAATGATGGCCTCAAGAAAGTTGTCGCACTACTTCCACGCCCACAACATAGTCATCCTCACCGCTTTCCCATTAAAAGCTTTGTTTGAGAGGGCAAACTTTTCTGGGCTAATCTTGAAGTGGGCAGTAGAGTTAGGACAATTCAACATCGAGTTCCAACCCAGAACTGAGATAAAGGCCCAAGCTTTGGCAGACTTTGTCGTAGAATTTACCCTAGGAAGTCATCATATCTGCCCAGTCGACTTAACTGATACAACCGAACCAGGGTTAGAAGTTGACGCCGGAATAGCGCAACCCCTGGTGCAGGATATTCAGTCAGACCCCAAGGTAGACCAGAGTAAAGAAAGCAAGGCAGAAGCAAACCATGCTACACCAAGCCAAGACTCACCAACAAATAAAGACTTGGCTCAATCAGATAGCGAGGGGCAGACAGCAAGTATGGACCTTAAAGAAAACACCAGCGACATTCTTGACCCCACAGCATCGTCTGATCCCTCCACTTACTGGAAATTGTTCGTCGAAGAGATGTGGAAGCTCTTTGTGAATGGAGCGTCCAACCGGCATGGTGCAGGACTTGGCATTGTCCTCATCTCACCAGACGGCCTGGTTGTGGAGCAAGCAGTCAACCTTGGATTCCCAGCATCAAACAACAAAGCGGAGTATGAAGCACTTCTTGCAGGTCTCAAATTAGCATCCTACATGAAGGCCACCGAGCTAATGGTGTACAGCGACTCATAGCTAGTGGTAAACCAAGGCAACTACGAGGCAAAAGATGACAGGATGACTAAGTATCAAGACTTAGTCATAAAGGAGATCAAGAAATTTGAAGTAGTTAGGATAGAACAGATTGGCAAGGAGGAAAACAGTAGAGCAGACGAACTAGCAGGCTTTGCTTCAATGGTAGATACATCCATCCCTCATCCATTGCTAATTGACTACTTACCAAGACCAAGCATTGAAGACCCCGGAGTAGAAGAGGTGTGTTGCGCCGAATTAGGCCCCTCATGGATGGATCCCATCATACTGTTCTTAAAAGACGGCGTCTTACCGGAAGATAAGAAGGAAGCCAACAAAATTAGAGCAAAGTCGCAGCGATTTTGGCTCTCCTCATCTATGGCATTGTACAAAAAGTCATTCTCAAGACCTTATCTAAAGTGTGTCCACCCCAGCAAAGTAGAAGCATTCTTGTTCGAAATACATGAAGGCATGTGCGGAAGCCACCAAGGAGGAAGATCGTTATCTTACAGAGCCATTTCGCAAGGATACTGGTGGCCATACATGCAAGCAGACTCAGAGAAGTATGTGAAGAAGTGCGAGAAATGTCAGAAGTTCGCACACCAAATACATCAGCCAGCCAGAAAGCTCTTACCGTTAACCAGCCCATGGCCCTTTGCAATGTGGGGCTTGGACATAGTATGACCACTTCCAACAGCACTCGGAAACAAGAAATTCTTTCTCGCAGCAACAGACTATTTCACAAAGTGGGTGGAAGCAGAAGCATTAGCATCAATCTCGGAAAAAGATGTGAAGAAGTTCGTCTGGCAGAATATCATCACTCGGTTCGGCATACCTAAAGCCCTGATATCAGACAATGGCACTCAGTTCGACGGCAGAATCTTTAGAGGCTTTTGTGAAAAATACAAGATAGAGTTCTACAATTCTACACCGGCATATCCCCAAGCAAATGGCCAAGCAGAAGCATCAAACAAGGTTATCTTGGATGGATTGAAAAAAAGGCTAGAAAAAGCCAAAGGCAAGTGGGCAGAAGAGCTCTTTCATGTTTTATGGGCTTACCGCACCACACCTCAGCGGTCAACAGGAGAAACTCCATTTTCCTTAACCTATGGTATGGAGGCAGTAATCCTACTAGAAGTTGGCCTCTCCACAATTCGAAGCGAGAATTTTGATCCAGACTTGAATGGCGAAGCCATAACATTGGAGCTCGACCTTGCGGAAAAAAGAAGAGAAAGAGCACTGGTTCACATCGCCTCATACCAATAAGAGTTATCCAGGAAATACAACAAAACAGTGCATCCAAGGCAATTCAAGATCGGAGATTAGGTACTGCGCAAAGTGATAGGAAACACCATGGTTCCAGGAGATGGCAAGTTAGGGCCCAATTGGGAAGGACCTTACAAAGTGGTTGGATTAGCAGACAAAGGGGCATACCACTTAGAAGATGAGGATGGCAAAGCAATTCTCAGGCCATGGAACACTGCCAATCTCAAACTATTTTATTTTTATCTTTTCTTCAAAATACTTGTAATTTTTTTTTCCCCAATAAAACAAGTAGTTTTTTCAGCATAAGTGTTTTCTGTAAAAATTGTTTTAGTAAGTTAGGGGCATTGAAAACATGGTTGGCTGGAAAAACCAACACCCTTCCTAAGCCCAGGATAAGGATCTAGGCTGCAGGACGTTTGGTCGGAATAACCAAACACTTTACTCTAGGTTGGCTGGAAAAAACCAACTTAGAGGTTGGCTGGAAAAACCAGCACCCTTCCTAAGCCCAGGATAAGGATCAAGGCTGTAGGATGTTTGGTCGGAATACCCAAACATTTTACTCTAGGATTGGCTGGAAAAAACCAACTTAGAAGTTGGTTGGATTAAACCAACACTCCTCCTAAGCCCAGGATAAGGATCCAGGCTGCAAGACGTTTAGTCGGAATAACCAAGCACTATATCCTAGGTTGGCTGGAAAAACCAATCTACAGGTTGGCTGGAAAAACCAACACTTTTCCTAAGCCCGGGATAAGGATCCAGGCTACAGGACGTTTGGCAGGGATAACCACACATTTTTCTAAATTGACAGAATTAACCAATCTAGAGGTTGGCTGGATTAAACTAACTCTTCGTCATCTTCAGCCGAAGTAAGGATATCAGCTAAGGAGTAAGTTGACTGGATTAAACCAACTCTTAGTACTCTACTCTTCAGCCGAAGTAAGGATATCGGCTATAGAGTGGTTGGCTGGATTAAACCAACTCTTAGTACTCTTCAACCGATATAAGGATTTCGGCTAAAGAATAGTTGACAGGATTAAACCTACTCTTAATACTCTTCAGCCGAAGTAAGGATATCGACAATAAAGTGGTTGGCTAGATTAAACTAACTCTTAGTACTCTTCAACCGATATAAGGATTTCGGCTAAAGAATAGTTGACAAGATTAAACCTACTCTTAATACTCTTCAGCCGAAGTAAGGATATCGGCTAAAGAGTGGTAAGCTGGAAAAAACCAACACTTATTGTTCTTTAGCCCAGATGAGAATCAAGGCTAAAGAGGTTGGCAGGTATGACCGGGGTAAAGTATCTCGGTCGAGAAATATTGTGTTTCATTCAAATTGTAGTAAGAAAGCAAGCACAAACAGGAAAGTAAAACCAAGATAACAGTTGGGGCAAAAGCAGACTTCATTGAAAAATTCAAAAGCAAGTACAAAGGGTGGGGCCTCAGCCCGGTTACAATTTGTTCCAAAAAGAAGAAAAATACAAAGTTAGTTAAATAGATCGTCAAGATCGGCATCAAGATCAACTCTAAGACCGGTTTTAGCTGGCAGCACAGTCTTGGTTGGGAGCACGGTTTCAGTAAGCAGCTCATCAGTCAGGTTCTCCACCACTGGCTCCAACCGACCTGACTGATCATTGACAGCCGAGGTATCATTGGGCACTGTTTCTTCTTCCTCATCTGATTTTTCAAGAAATTGTTGTTGAACGGTCGCAGCATACTCCGCCATTGAGCCTGGTATGAAATATAGTGGAGGATTGTAGACCTCGGTCTCTAGTTGATGACCGAGCTGAGTCACGGCCGCCCTCCAACCACACTTGAAGAAAAGGTCCTTCGCCGCTTCACATTGCTTAATATAAAGGGTTTCACCTTCCTTAAAACCGCGGGTCTTAGCACCCTCCAGCTTCTTCTTCATCTCCTCAATTTCGACTTCCTTCTTTCCTTTTAGTTTAGCAAGTTCGCGCAAATATTGGTCCTTGATCACGACTGCAGCTTTTTGTTTTTCTGCTTCAGCCGAGCTAACAAGACCGGCCAAACAACCGTTCTCGGATTTTAGCTCGGCTAGCTGCTTCCTAGCCTCTTCTAGCTCAGCCGTTTTTTCAGTTACTTCAGCCATGGCTTGCCTTGCTATTTTTCGGAGCTCCAACACACGCTTGTGGGTAATTTGACTCTTTTGCATGGCCTGAAGAAGAATGGAAAGAAACTAATGACAAAACCAAGCAAAAATTTGAAAAATTAGAGAGATCAGAGGGGCTGCTTACCAAGATTATTGATTTCGTTGCAGACCGGATGGCCTTTAGCTCGGTCAAATTTTTGTGATGCTCCATGTCTGCTGGAAGGCAAACACTCCTGGCAAGGTTGAATGCCATCATGTGATCTTTCTCAGCGACCACCGAGTCAGTATCCTGGATATCTCGGTTCTAGAAAGTCATTTTCGGAGCCCACTTGGAGGAGCTAGCCTGGTCAGAACGCTGCGGCTGAGGGCTTGGTGGAAGGATGGTTTCATGTTCATCAGCAAGGCGTTGCTCAGTTTGGGTAGTCCGGGCTCGCTTGCTTGGGCGTGATGAAGAGGGTTGTTGAGATGGAAGAGCCACCACGGTCTCTTGAGTCTGGGTGGTTGGTGGTACTTCGGTTGGGTGTGTTTCGATTAGGAAGGCCCTCACTCTGTTCCTCTTCGCCATCTCTTGTTCAGCAGTAGTACGGACCAGGTTAATTTGTGGCAAGGTTGGATCCGGTTCAGGCGATGCCTCCAACAAAAAGTTTGTTACTCTGGCTTTTCGTCGACTGCTATATCTGTATGTCGGTTCAAAATTGAGCAGCTTGGCCCAACTTCTTTCAGGATACCATAGTGCGGCGCGAAGTGTATTTAGGTTAGGGTAACTGTACAGTGACTTGAGGTGGGCTGAGTCTGCATAAAGAAGACAACTGTCAGTTCGGTTCAGGAACAGGAAACCGAAATAAAAAGAGGCATGCAATAGAGCCTAGGTAATTATACCGGTGGTCCCTTTATTCCAGTTTATTCGGTCACCAGGAATCTAGGCTTCTTGGTGTTCGAAGTTCCCAGAAACCCAGATGAAATCATCATCGTTCAAGTCTTTATCCGGTGTGTCCGTTATTATTTTCTCTCGACGACGGCGTATTCTTAGATAATAGACCCAGCCATCTTCTTTTGATCCTATTGAATATTGATGAAAGAGTTCGGTTAAGCGAGGTTAATGCCAGCTCGGCGGTTTAGCTCGGCTATACCATTTATTATGCGGTATGAGCTTGTGGAAAGATGAGTTAGGCATATCCTAGTTTGCCTAAGGAATTCACAAAGTAAGGGCTGAACAGGGAATCTTAGGCCGATTTCTACAATGGAAAGGAGGGTGAAGGGAACAAAACCAAGGTTTCCCCAAGGTATGATATCTTGTTCGGCCAAGGTGAGATGGACGTCGTCAGGAATGTTATACTCCCTTCGGAATTCGGCCAGGCCACCAGGTGTTT
The DNA here is from genome assembly GCF_055761805.1 of Camellia sinensis. Taxonomy (NCBI): domain Eukaryota; kingdom Viridiplantae; phylum Streptophyta; class Magnoliopsida; order Ericales; family Theaceae; genus Camellia; species Camellia sinensis. The sequence continues at coordinate 219,579,713 of NC_138961.1, forward strand.
CTACTAAAAACCTATATTTACCCATTTTTTCTTAAGTTATGAATAAATTATACTCGTGATTAAGCTCGATCGCAGAAGTGGACTGAGTAGCTCGGTTGAGCGCTCAAAGGAGTGCCTGGGCAACCTAAAGTCTGCAAAGTGAAAAAACAAAGGTGTTAAGCACAGACCGTTGGACCGTGCTAAAGAGAAATAAAGGCAAGGTATATCAAATCTTAGCTCGGCTACGTGAAATGCTATGTGTCTTAGCCCGGTTTTGAGCAAGGGTTTGGTTATCTCGGTTTGTACTAGGGATTTGGTATTTCGGTTTATACAAGGGGTTCGTTATCTCAGTTCGTGCAAGGGTTTTGTTAGCCCGGTTGAGCCTTTAGGGGCAGCACTTGTAGTTCGGTTGAACTACGAAGGCTGGTTTAGCCCCGGTCATAGCTCGGTCGTGGTCGAGGCTTTCAAACATAGTATTACATAGACCTAGTACGGTTCAAAAGATCGGCTAGTCGAATCACAAGGAGGTTTTATTTCTTGAAATTACTGGTATAGCATGAAGTATTAGTTCGGTTGGATAAGTCTGACTAAGATTCACAGCAACTACAAACAACTTTCTAGTCCGGTTGCATCATGATTCTGGATCGAAACTAGTGTTTTTCATGTTCATTCTTGAATCAGAGAGGCTCTATTACTAAGTTTTTGTAGAAAATGCAAGACAAGGCAGAAAATGGAAGTAAAAAATGTTTTGCAAAAACACATAAAACAAGTGTTATGGACTAAAAAAGTGCGAAAACCAGAAAAATAAGAACAGATTTGAGTAACTTACCAGGTCAAGCGGCACTGGAAAATGGAAATGGCACTAGGAGGCAAGAGCTTCGCGGTTACCAGATTGAAGAACAAAAGAGGCTAAGAGACGCAGGCAAGAGAGAGAGCAAGAGGAAGAAAAGATGAGTAGTGTAGAAAGTGATTCGGGAAAAAAGGGGTTTCTACTTTGTGTAAGGCTTTTTGGCGGGACTGTTCAAAAGTTGTGAGGTACGAAGAACGGCGTGACAGCTGTGTTGGGCCAATAAGAGTCTGCCACGTGTCCATTGGGATAAGAAGCGATTCAGTTGCTGTGATTGAAGAGACGTTTTGACCGAACAGGTGCAGCCCGGTGTGGATTTAGTTCGGTTGGAAAAGCTAAAGAGTTTTAGCTCAACTGGAAAAACTTAAGGATTTAGCTCGGTCGTCAGGCTAAAATTGTTAGCTCGGCCGATAAATAGATAATCCCAATCCTGCTACGCAGATGGAATTAAGGGGCAATTGAGAGGGTAATTTATAAGAAAATTGGGCCGAGCTGGGCAATGGGCCGTTATGGGCCACAGTACGAAGGACTGAGTAAAATGGCCATGAAGTTATTCCGGTCCGGACGAGGCTTGAAGTTATTCCGGTCCCAAAGAGCTACGGTTAGCTCGGTCACCATACTAAAAAGTTATACCGGTCATGGCGCAGTGGTATTAGATCGGTCGGAACCATGCTAATTGTTAGCTCGGTCCAATCATGTTGTGGTTTGTACAGGAGGAATCGAGGTAGAGTTATCTCGGTCTGATCTGCGGCTTAGCATAGCTATGATCACCTCGGTCATATTGGAGTTCGACCATGGAAAAACCATCTCATTTGGTTTAAGCAGTGAGGGGGGTGTTGAAGGATAAGCATTATCTTTTAGGAGTATAAATCCAAGAAGGACTCTACATGGAGGAGTAAGAGTCCTACTAGGATTATGCCATGCGGAACCTATAAAAGCTCACAACATCACCTTTAGAGAGGTAACACGCAACTTTGATTCTCAAATACACAGAGCTTTTTGTCTTTGTCCATTTTGCTGACTTAGATATCGAAGAGATTTCCGGTACACACCCGCCGGCTAGCTCACTTTTGTGTTTTCGGGGAATAAAGCGATGACGTACGGAGGAGCGCAGACTTGATCAACAGGACTATACGGGAAGAATATTTCGTGCCCGTACAAAAATTATAACAGATGCTACTCATATGTGTATTTTCAATAAATAAATAATAAAAAAAACTAACAATTATAACAATTGAACAAAGTTGAGACAAAATTATAAATTCAGGATCAAAATCGAACAAATTAAAATTAGAAGGACAAAATTAACACAAGAGTTAAAGTATAAAGACTACCAATATAATTTATTCTTTTAAGAATAACTACATAATTTCTTAATTAATTTTTAAATTGTTAATAAATATATCAAACAAATATGTACATATTTCCTATTTTTGTTATAAATTTTTAAAAAAATATATTTACTAATTAAAAATTAAATAAATAGGTAGGTCTGCTAACTCATAGATTAGACATGAATTAGACGACTTTCTAAGGACTAGGCTTAAATCAAGAATTATTGGCAAAAAAATCGACTTGAACTAAATTTTTTTAGCTACGTTTTTGTATTTAATTCAATATTAAAACCTTCCAAATTAGCTTATATCAGTCATAAATTGATAAGTTATGATAAAATTTAAATTTATTAGGACTAGAATATGACTTACAATTTAGGATGGCTCTATCTTAGATAATTTTTCATTCATAAAAATCAAAACAAAACTTTTGCTAAACATCGAACAATGCTTCAATACATACAAATCTAACAATATGACCCAACAATTAACAAATATGAGATTTCAATGTGACAGTGAAAACCTCATAACCCTAGATATGGATCTATGAAGACGGGGAGAGAAAGAGCAATAACTATAACAAGACCAATATAAAACAAATATTCATATAACAAATCAAACCGTGTAATAGCACCGAACATCAATGGAAAAAGAAATTTACTCATTGAAATTTGTTGAGATTAGCAAATCGTGGTACAAAGATGATGAATGGTTGCTTCAAATCAGCAAATGGTGGATCCAAGTCTGTGAATGGTGGCCTCAAATTGGTGATCAATAGCTCAAGATCGGCGATGAACTTTGGAGACTCATCTCATCACAGCAATGTCGAAGAAGAGTGAGGGTTGTGGAATAAAATAATCAACAAATATTTATATATAGTCAAGGTTAATTTGGTGCTTTAATGAGTTAATTCAAACTTTGACTTAATTCCTCAATTTATATCTCACTTCCTTATGTGGAATTAAATAGTTCATCATATGGGAGATGCCATATGCGAATAGATTGTCAATCTGTACCTCAATTTTTTAACCAAACATTGGATTAACAATTTTATTAGACTATCGTTTGTTTGGGGTTATAGGGAGGGGATTGGGTTTGGTAGTGAGGAGGGGATTGAAAATGAAGTGTTTGTTTTGAGAGATGGGGAGGGGATTAGTAATCCCTTGGTATTAGTAAGGAGGAGGAAGGGGGATTGGTAAGGAGGAGGTAGAGATGATATTAGAAAAATAGTGAGGGGATTAGAAATTTTTTTATTTTTTATATATTGGGAATTTTTTTTAAATATAATATTTAATTTTTTATATTTTTTTTATTTGTTTTATTATTTTATATAAAAATAATTTAACAATTTCTCACTAACAATCCCCTCATTATTAATCCCCTCACTATGAATCCATTTCATTCTATCTCTGAAAACAAACGAGACCTTAGTCTAATCCGAAGTATACATCCATTCAAACAAATATAGCCTCATAGTACTGAAACCCTTACTGAAGTAAGTGGTAATCAAGCACCAACTTGGGTTAGATCACCCAGAGTGTACCGACCTTCCTTCTCCTCATCTTCCTTACCCTCCAATGTGCTCCTTCCATGCTCATGGTTTCGTGCCTAGAATCATTAGAAAATTATTAGAAGTCCCCTCATTCCATGTATGATCTTCCAACCATAGTTAGGAGCGCCAGTCGGTCACAAAGAGCCATTAAATTTGGTATTTGGTTTGATGTTGAGCAATAAAATTACGCCACATGCCCCTACCAATTCGGAACGTGTCCATGTAGTTAGGTTAAATACTCAAACATCTTTGTACATAATTATACCTCCCACATGGGCACTGTTTAGACTGTTTGCAAAAAATGCACATGAATAACATGCATTACTTATGACTCAGATCAACCTTTGTTATCTAGTTCCCATCTAAAAAATAAACAAAAAGTCTTTGTTTTCTAGTTATAGGTATATGCGTGATCAATCCTAGACATACAAACACCGACAATTGAAAAATAAAAAAATAGATAACTCACTTGAATGAGGGTATCCTATGCACCAAACTTTTCTCCTGTATGGCTAATTAATCCTATAACAAACGTATTAGATGGGAAAAAGAAAAAGAAAAATGTTTTGAACAGATGAAATACCAACTTGCTTGGTTGTGTTTTTTCAAAAATACTTTTCAGAAAATTCTACTTTCTTATTTTCAGTATTTTTTTGTTTTTACTGAATTTTTTAAATATTTTAAGCAATTTTTTTTTTTTACTTTTTAGACATACCTAATATAAATATACCTAAAAAGTAAAAAAATTATGAAAAAAATCTTTTAAATATTTACTAAATACCAAAATTACAAAAAAATATCAGAATTCAGTATATTTTTGTATTTTTATGTATTTATTAAATTTTTAAAATATTTTTTCACAATTTTTTTACTTTTTAGATACATCTAAGTAAGGTGTATTTAAAAAAGTAAAAAAAATGTTTAAAATTTTAAAAATATTTTCTAAAAACAAAAAAACATGAAAATTAAAAAATTAAATTTTAAAAAATTTAATTCAAAAAATTCAAACCAAACACACGTATTTATGAACATAGGTTTTCTTGCCCGTCAAAAATGAAACAATTGATTACTGAGAAAACTATTAGACATTTCAAATCTACAACAGTTCAATGTGTTTGAACATGGACCTTGGACTGGATTAAGTTAGAGTGCACTCTGATTGTTCATTCATTTATTTTTAATTATAAGCTTTTAAAATATATTATTTTAATATAATATACATACATACGTACATATATATATATATATATATATTGTTGGGGAAGGAGACAAATTACAATTGATTTTAGCAACTCTCCCAGTCAACAAAGACAACTTTAATGAGAAATTTCACATTATATATTGTTAGCTATATACTTTGTAAAAGCCAGTTACAGTTTGACACGTGGCAGAATAAGGGTATTATTGAAAAATAATTTAAGTCTCCAATGTAAACATAAAATTTCAGAACATAAACCTTACACTTTGGATCATTTACCATGTGTATTATCAAGAGATCAAGACAAAATGACATACCTGAATCCATTGATGAACGGTTAAACGGAAGCGTCTGATTGTCAATAAAACCTTAATATTGACTTTGTTAGAGCCTTCTAATCCTTTCCCTTATGTGCCTTATGTTTCTCCTTGAGAGGATTTAGAAAACAAAACAGTATTCTTGTTTTTTCACTCTTGGGAAGGAATAGGGACCATAACCTTTTAACGGTTGTAATTGGTTTTCATAACTGAAAGGTAATGAAAACCAACTTTAACCAATATGTTTTAATTTCTATTTCTGCCCCTCATAGAAATAGAAATTATACAACTAGTATCTACACATTAGGTCCATAACACATATACCCTTAAGCCTATTAACTAAATTGAATCACTTAAATTGTAGGCTTCTTATAAATGATAACACCACATTTAATTATGTGGTCCCATTGAGACATTATCTAACAATCTCCCACTGGACCACATATGTATCCTGAAAAATGTGCTTAACTTTAGTGAGCTCAGAAATTTGTTATCATAACTTGAGGGTATCCAAACAATCTTGTCCATTAACTATATTAATATAGGATCAAAGCGGTCTTCGTTACATCAATCGTAACTCGACCCACCAATAGTCACGTATACTAATACAGCTAAATGACATAGATCGATCATGGATGCGTAGCATGGAAATTACATGTGATGTGATCCATACATGTCTATTTCCAACTGGTCCTACTTAACTTTATTGAGATCAATACTTCACAATACGTAACAAAGCGTAATAAACTGAATACTTCATTTCTGCAGAAATTAATCTAATTACATAGATAAAACTCAAGACTGACATAAAGCAGTAATATAAATACAAACTCCCACTAAACCAGAATGTTCTCAAATAGAACAACACCCATCTGAGCAGTGTGCTCATGAAAGACCTTGGGTGGTAGTCCCTTCGTAAGTGGATCCGCTATCATGGAGTTTGTCCCAATGTGCTCTATAGAAATCTGTCCACTCTGCACTCTTTCTTTTACAACTAGGAACTTGATATCAATATGCTTTGATTTTGTCGAGCTCCTGTTGTTATTGGAATATAAAACTGCAGACTTATTGTCACAATATATCTTAAGTGGTCTTTCAGTGCCTTCCAAAATACGCAACCCAGTGACAAAATTCCGCAGCCATATCCCTTGGTTTGATGCCTCATAACATGCTACAAATTCTGCAGCCATGGTGGATGAAGCTATGAGCGTCTGCTTTGCAGACCTCCAAGAAATTGCTCCGCCAGCTAACAGATAAATATAGCCTGATGTGGATTTCCTACTGTCTTGGCATCCAGCAAAATCGGAGTCGGAATATCCAATGACCTCTAACTTATCCGATCTCCTATATGTGAGCATATATTCCTTTGTTCTCTGTAAATATCGCATAACACGCTTGACTGCTTTCCAATGATCCATGCCAGGATTACTTAAATATCTGCCTAACATGCCAACTATAAACGCAATATCCGGACGCGTACATACTTGAGCATACATTAGACTCCCTACAGCCGAGGCATAAGGAATCTTCTGCATTTCTTGAATTTCAAGACTGTTCTTCGGGCATTGGCTGAGACTAAACTTGTCTCCCTTAGCAACCGGGGTTTCACCTGATTTACAATTTTGCATGCCAAATCTAATGAGTATTTTTTCGATATAGCTCCTTTGTGATAATCCCAGAATACCCCGAGAACGATCTCGGAGTATTTCGATTCCTAATACAAAGGAAGCATCACCAAGATCTTTCATTTCAAAATTCTTAGATAGAAATCTCTTGGTGTCATGCAATAAGTTTATATCGTTTGTGGCAAGCAATATGTCATCAACATATAAAACCAAAAATATGTGTTTACTCCCACTGAACTTGTGATACACACATTCATCAACAACGTTAGTTTCAAAACCATACGAAGTGAGAACTTGATGAAATTTGAAGTACCACTGACGAGAAGCTTGTTTGAGTCCATAGATGGATTTAGTCAATTTGCAAACCACATTCTTTGGGTCTCCTGACACAAAGTTTTCTGGCTGCACCATATAAATTGTTTCTTTAATGTCACCATTAAGAAAAGCTGTTTTGACATCCATCTGATGCAACTGAAGATCAAAATATGCAACAAGCGCCATAATTGTCCTAAAAGAATCTTTCGAAGAAAATGGAGAGAAAGTTTCTTTAAAGTCAATTCCTTCTTTTTGAGTAAAGCCTTTGGCTACAAGACGTGCCTTATACCTCTCCATATTACCATTTGAATCCCTTTTGGTTTTAAATATCCATTTACAACCTACGGGCTTCGCACCAACTGGTAATGAGACAAGTTCCCAAACTTTATTGTCTTGCATAGACTTATATTCTTCATTCATGGCTTCTATCCACTTATGAGAGTTGGAACTTTCCATGGCTTGACGAAAGTTGATTGGATCATCTTTCGACATTCCATTTTCTACCTCATGTTCCTGGAGATATACAATATAATCATCTGAAAATGCAAATCTCCTTTCTCTGGTGGATCGCCTTAATGGCACAGATTCTTGAGGTTGAGGTTGTAGAGTTTGTTCTTCAGGAACAATTACCTCATCTTGAATGGGGGTTTGAACTATATTATCTTGAACAACATTGTCAGGTTGAGGATCCGAAATTACTTCTCGAGCAATGACAGGTATAGGAACCTGTGATTGGTCAAAAGTAGTAGTAGGAAGTGGGATTACTCCTGCTTCCTCCTCAAAGACAATATCTCTAACTGGATTTCTCCCCCCAAACTCAACATCCTCAAAAAATGTTGCAATTCCCGTCTCAAATATTGACCTATTTGTGGGATCATAAAACTTGTAACCCCGTGATCGTTCGGCATAGCCAATAAAGTAGCTGCTAATGGTTTTAGAGTCCAATTTTCGTTCATGAGGTTTATAAGGCCTCGCCTCAGCAGGACACCCCCACACATGCAAATGTTTTAGACTAGGCTTTCGCCCAACCCAAAGCTCATAAGGTGTTTTTGCAGCTGCTTTAGTTGGCACCCGATTTAAGATATAAGTTGCTGTCTTTAGAGCCTCACCCCAGAGGGACTCTGGTAAAGTAGAATGACTGATCATACTTCTTACCATATCCTTAAGAGTCCGGTTTCGTCTCTCAGATACACCATTCATGCTAGGTGATCCTGGCATGGTGTATTGTGGGACGATTCCACATTCCTCCAGGTATTTTGCAAACGGTCCTGGACGTTGTTCACCTGATCCATCATATCTGCCATAGTATTCACCACCACGGTCAGACCTGACACTTTTAATCCGTTTGTTGAGTTGTAACTCAACTTCGGCCTTAAATTTTTTGAATACGTCCAAAGACTGTGATTTCTCATGGATAAGAAATAGATACCCATATCTGGAATAGTCGTCTATGAATGTGATAAAATAATGTTGACCATTCCAAGACGCCATAGGGAATGGGCCACAAATGTCCGTATGAATTAATTCTAAGACATCTGTAGTCCTATGGGCACCATATTTCTTTATTTTGGTCTGTTTTCCCTTGATACACTCAACACAGACATCAAAATCTGAAAAATCAAGAGAGTCCAAAATTCCATCAGACACAAGGCGCTCAACTCTAGATTTAGAGATGTGACCTAGGCGTTTGTGCCATAATGAGGCTGAATTTTCCTTAGTTAATTTACGCTTTGTACCTCGTGATTCCACGTGCAAGGTTGCATTATAAGATGCAATAGTTTCGAGCAAATATAGATTATCAAACACATTAAGTAAACCAGTACCAACAACATTGGAATTAATAGACATACTAAACTTCATATTTCCAAAAGAACAATAATATCCCAATTTGTCCAATACAGAAACAGAAATTAAATTCCGTCTAAAGGACGGTACAACAAAAGTGTCTAATAAATCCAAATAATAACCAGTTTTCAGTAATAATCTAAAGTGCGCTATTGCCTGCACTTCTATCGACTTGCCATCACCCACAAAGATGTATCTTTCAGCATCAGTTGGCTTTTGGTAGTTCAGGCAACCCTACATAGAAACACATATGTGAGTAGTAGCACCAGAATCTACCCACCAAGTGTTTCTTGGTACTGAAGCTAAATTTATTTCAGAACAGACCAAAACATGAAATGTACCTTTCTTTACACGCCAGGCGACGTATTTGGCACAATCCTTCTTTCTGTGTCCGGGCTTGCCACAAAAGAAACAACCATCCTGCACTTTCTGTTTCTTTGGTTCCGGACCCTGAGGAATAGCAACTTCCTTTCCCTTATGCGTTCTTTTGCCCGTATGCTTGGAGGTGCTTGCCAGATGAGCACTTTCAGTCCTTTCTTGCTTCAATCTCTCTTCCTCTTGCACACAAAATGAAATGAGCTCATTGAGAGTCCATTTCTCCTTCTGGCAGTTATAACTGACCTTAAATTGGTTAAATTGTGCAGGAAGAGAGATGAGAACTAAATGCACGAGCAAATCATCAGATAAGTCGAGCTTTAGTGCCTTAAGTTTTGAAGCCAGATGAGACATTTCCATGATGTACTCGCGAACATTACCCTTGCCTTTATACTTTATTGAAATCAAGCTTGCTAAAAGCGTGCTTGTTTCAGCCTTATCGTTTTTAGCAAAACGCTTTTGAATTTCTGAAAGAAATTCACCGGCAACGGTAACATCCTCTGTTATTGCACCCCGAAAAACTTCTGGAATCCCACGCTTCATGATCATAAGACTTAGCCTGTTAGAACGATCCCACTTTTCAAAGTACACAGTTTCCTCAGGAGTACTTTGTGCAGTGAGAGCATTCGGTTTTGGCATTCTTAATGCCAAGTCTATGTCCATGCAGCCGAGAACAATCAATATGTTCTCTTTCCAGTCCTTAAAGTTTGTTCCATTTAACATTGGAACATTGTTCATGTTGGCAGAGATTGAAGTAGTCGACATTAAAGCTGAATAGACAAGAAAATAAAAGGAATGCTCACATTAAGTTACCAAACAGATAATCTCTAAATAAAAAAATGACAACATCTCAAGATACCTAGCACAACATTAATACCAAACCTTTGGGTAGTGATATTAACTGTAAGTGGTATTCTTGTTGTAATGATCAAACATTGACAATAAGTTATGTCAAATAACAAATCTATCTTTTGATGGATTTATTATTCACATTAGGTTTTCTTGACAATTGGCACATGTTTATCACCACAAAATGTGTGTGTAATTCTGCCAAGTTTTAATCATGTCTTTGGACCGATAAATACCCGCATGAGATACACAGACATGAACTTCAAAACATTCCATATAAAACAATCTAGACAAGAGAGATCACTTTTGTGACATCTTGTTTGAATTGACTTATATTGAGAATGTTAGAAAATTAAATTTCTGTAGACGTTGTATGAAATTACATTAAATTTAAAGATTTCTAAATTTGTGACCCCGTATATGTTATATAATCTGAAGCAATTCCAATTATATATATACATATATAAATAGAATTGACGGGTCCAAAAAAAACTGAATCCACCGAATCATTTTACAATGCCAGAAAATAGATTGCCATTTTCACAGAACAAAACAAGAAAAAACAGAATTTACATCCATAATAAAATTCAGAATCTGATTCCAGGAAACTAAATAGAATGAATAAAGCATATCAATTCTGATAAGACACATGATATGTTGGCTCTGATACCACTTGTAAACATAAAATTTCAGAACATAAACCTTACACTTTGGATCATTTACCATGTGTATTATCAAGAGATCAAGACAAAATGACATACCTGAATCCATTGATGAACGGTTAAACGGAAGCGTCTGATTGTCAATAAAACCTTAATATTGACTTTGTTAGAGCCTTCTAATCCTTTCCCTTATGTGCCTTATGTTTCTCCTTGAGAGGATTTAGAAAACAAAACAATATTCTTGTTTTTTCACTCTTGGGAAGGAATAGGGACCATAACCTTTTAAAGGTTGTAATTGGTTTTCATAACTGAAAGGTAATGAAAACCAACTTTAACCAATATGTTTTAATTTCTATTTCTGCCCCTCATAGAAATAGAAATTATACAACTAGTATCTACACGTTAGGTCCATAACACATATACCCTTAAGCCTATTAACTAAATTGAATCACTTAAATTGTAGGCTTCTTATAAATGATAACACCACATTTAATTATGTGGTCCCATTGAGACATTATCTAACATCCAATCCTGATCGTACACGTGGTGATGATAATTGGTTCTCACATGGTCTGAGCAACATTGGATCAGTAAAGAAATGCAAGGTGACGTGGCTTCAACGGTTACTCATATTCAAATTCAAATACAGGAGGGAAACCTAACTGCAAATGGTGGCATAATGGAGCTACTTCTAAGGCAACATGATCAGCGATCATGGAGGGGCAGTTCGACGGTTCGAAGAGCAGTTTGAAGGTCATCTTTGACAAGTATAAATAGCAGAGAGACCCCTAGGAAAAGGGACGGAACTCAGATCATACACACCAGTCTTTATTTCATATTTTTACTTTCCAGTTTTACATTCCTGTACTTTCAATACCTGCACTTTACATATCTGCACTGCACTTCAATTCATAAGAGTAGTCTCAAGTAGATTCGAGTGGACTGTTGCTGTAAACCTCTTCGAGGCTGAGTTTGGACTATTGTAAGTTTTTCATTTTTATGAAATACTTCAATTGTTCTTCATATTAATTGTTATTTCTCTTAATTTCTCCTAAGTCGAGCCACCAGTAAAAGTCCTCTTCATTGAGGCTGAAAGAACTAAAACACAATCGTCTGGTAATTGGTTGGCAATCACAATTTCTGTAAGGACTGATTGATCCTTGCTGGCACGCTCACATTTACAAAAATACCCTTCGAAAAGCCAAAAAGCCAACATATATTTTTGGCACGCCCGGTGGGACCATTAAAGCATGGCTAGACGAAGACGACAAGGAGAAAATGAACGCTTGTAGGAAGGCGTAGAAGGAGAGGTAGAAATACCTAATCCAGAGGATAATGTGGTAACACATCCTGTGGAAACTCCCATGTTATCAGAACCTTTGGTCGAACAGACCAGTACTTCTGGACAAGAACCATATGCTCGTAGTATTGGACGAAACCAAGGAATTGGGCCATCCACCATTTCATCTACTCAGCCAACAAATCCATGGGATGGCTTAGTAGATGCTATGGGACAACAACTAATGAACACAATGGAAAAATAGGCAACATCCTTCTTGGATCGAATGAATAATCACCAACTAACAAACACAAGACACACGGAGGAGGTTTTAAATGTCCCTCAGCAAAGATTGGCTAGAGATAAACAGCCTATGCAAGTTAATGGACATTCTAATGGTCAAACTAGTACCCATAACTTGGAAAGACCATCACCTCAGTCTTGGTATGAACCTGTTTCGAGGCCTACAGTGAGCCAAAGTGCCTCAGTACTCAACAATGAGGCCACACAAATTGGTGGACCTGGCCAAATACAAGAAACTGGCATAAGAACGGTTACAAATCCCATGTTCGAAGCCATACCTGGTACTAGGGGGTATAATAATCCTTTATTCGAATTCATACCCGGGGGGTTGGAAGGTTTTCCCACAAATGGAAGGGATACAACATCTGTTCCAACACCTTTTGCAGGTCCTTTCACAGGACAGGCTCAAAGGGGTTACCCACACCCCCAACAGCAACTTGCACCACAGGGGCACCCAGTCCCAAATATGCAACCTTATGGACCAAGAGGACAACAGGCACAAGTTTGCCCACCAAACCCTGTGTTTGTCCCTCCAGTAGTGGTTCAGCAAGCACAAAATTTGGTTCCTAGAGACCAGATTGCTGATATTGTTAGGGAGATATGTGGACCAATGGCTCGGGGGGTCCAGACTCCTATATACAGAAAACCATACCCAGAATGGGTAGATAGGGTACATGAATACCCAAGAGGATTCAGAATACCAGATTTTACTCTATTTTATGGAACTGGAAATCAGTCAACTGTAGAGCATATTGCTAGATTTGCTGCTCAATGCGGTGAATTCACTAATCATGATTATATGAAACTGAGATTATTTCCAAATTCTCTGACTGGAGGAGCATTCGTATGGTACATCAACCTTACACCTGGGTCCGTTCAAAATTGGCAACAGATGGAAGAGGCATTCCATGCCCAATTCTTCCAATCAGAGCCAGAAGTTTCCATGGCAGACTTGGCTAGATTGAGTCAAAGGCCTGAGGAAAAGGCTACTCAGTTTATTGCCAGATTTAAAAGGGCTCGGAATAAATGTAGAGTCATTCTCCCAGAGCCAGAGTTTGTAAGATTGGCTCAAAACGGTTTAGAGTTCAGGCTTCGAAAGAAGTTTGATTCAACTGAGTTCAGGGATTTGGTCGAATTAACCTATAAGGTGTCTAGATATGAAGCATTATTAGAAGAAGAACAAGATCGAAATAATGCCTCGTATAAGACATATTATAGAGATCCCAATTATGAAATCGATGCAGCAGAGATTGTGGGCAAAGAACCTGTAATTTGTGAAGCATTGATTCATAAAGACACCACCATCGACCAGCAGTTTAAAAAGAAAGATTTCCACAGAAAGTATTCTTTCGATCTGGCAAAAGCAGATGACATTTTTGACCATCTACTTGCAGCCAATTTCCTTAAGTTACCAAAGGGAGTAAAATTGCCATCTCCAAATGAACTTAAAGGAAAAATATATTGTAAATGGCATAACTCTTGGTCTCACTCGACTAAAAACTGCATTGTTTTTCGAGACAGGATCCAGGAGCAGATTCGGAAAGGAAGTCTGAAATTCCCAACCAAAACAGAAAAGATCATGGGGATTGATAGTAACCCATTTCCAGAAGTTGGAGAAGGCACAGTTAATGTGGTTGTACCAAACTTCCAGAATCTATCTCTGCAGGAGTTGGAAGAGGTCAACGTGCAAATGCATACTGCCAACCAGACAACTGCTAAGAAGGAGACTAGAAACCCACCAGCTATTGGACAAGGTTTTTCACATCAGAAGGAGCAATCTGACGAAGAAGCACTAGATGACAATTCCTTGGAAGCAGCTGTAATGCAGAGGATGTGTCCCAGGTGCAGACTGAGTCATAAATGGTTGAGGGGACTTCCAATTGATGGAAAGCAATACTACAGAGATGTTCAAAGACATTCTAAGCCAACCAATGCTTACAACAAAAGGCCGTATCCAGGTAGTGATAGGCAGCGACCATCAATGGTTGAACCTGCAGTGGACAGAATGCATGCTAAAGGCAAGAGGTCCTTGTATGAGTCTAGACCACCTAACTACTACAGAGTAGAAAGCAACCATTCTGAAAGAAGATTGGGGAAGAGTTCAGGTTACGGGATTAAAGCCAGGGATTGGCCTCCTAGACTAACCTCACGCAGAACTGAAAGTGGCCACTTTCATCAAAGGCCATAAACAGACTCGAGACATGAAGTCAGGAACAAGCATCTACCTTCACAGCCAGTTTCGAAGGCGGTTTCGAAGGTAGAAAGAAACAGTTCCACATCTGGATCAGTAGGTTCGTGGGTGCCTGGAGTCCCAGACTGGTTTGTAATGCAAAACAAACCTAGGGAAGTGCTTGCTTATGGAGATGTTGTAAACCAAGGCAGGATGATCAAGCCTCCTATGGTGGCTCCGAATAACTGGGTGCTGCTTAAACACCCAAAGACGAGGGAACCAGACATGGTCCCAGTTATCTCAAGATCACAGAGGAGAAAAATTCAGCGCAGGTACACCTAGTACCAGAAAGATCTGAAGGAAAGTGGAGAAAATTCTTCACCAGTCAAAACGGAAGGAAGGAAGAACCCAAAGTCAGACCATGCTCCAAAGCCGGTTCCACAGAGCAAAGTGGTTTGCAGCCGAGAACAATTGGCTAAGGTTCATGCCGAACTAACAGCCAGAGAGAAGGCTAGTTTAGCTGGATTGGAGAAGGCTCTGATGGAGAGTGATAGTGAGACAGAAGAAGAGATTGGCACAAGCCAAAAGAAAGAAATGATGGAAGAAGAGATGTTCGAAGCCTTCATGGCTGAACAAACGTTTCTGACTAAAGAGCCAGTTGAGAAAGATCTTTCGAAGGGATCAGTTAGCAATGAAATACCAGAATGCATCATGCAGGATGTTTCTGAGGAAGTCGATCAAAGTGACCAAGAGGGGAAACAGGTACAGCCAGCCATCCAGTTTGGCTCGTTTCCCCCAGTATCAGTGAACATGGTACACATACTACCACAGGAATTCCAAGCTGGAGATGAGAATCAAGAGGGGCAGGAAGCTGATCCAGTTCAGATCTCTAGTGAAGACTCACAAGCAAGTATGGTGCAAGATAATTTCGAAATGGTTACCCCGATGGAAGATGAATATGAGAGCGAGGAAGTGGTAAGCATCAACCTATCGTATCCATTCGAGTATCCCTCGAATTCCATGACACAACATGTTAAGCCTTTGTACATCAAGGCTTTCTTCGATGGGATATAACTGAATCGAGTCCTAATAGACAATCGGGCAGCAGTAAACTTGTTGCCAAAATCTTCTTTGAAGAAACTAGGGAAAAGGAATCCCAGGTTGATCCCAACCAGCACAACCATCGCTGGTTTTGCTGGAGATAAGCAAATGGCTCAGGGGATTCTACCCATTAATTTAAGTGTGGGAACCAGGGATTGCATGACAGCATTCTTCGTAATCGACAATAATGCTAAATATAATGCTTTACTTGGAAGGGATTGGATCCACACTAACAAATGTGTGCCTTCTTCTCTGCATCAGAAAATCATGATGGCTTTAGGCAATGGAGAGACAGAGGAAATCGATGCAGATCCTCAACCCTTCATAGCCTGTGCAGACTTTGCGGAGGCTAAATTGTATATTGAGGGAGTGACACCGCTCAGTATACTGATGAAAGATGACGGTTCAGCCGAAGTGACGGCTGATGAGGAAGTGACACACTTGAAGCACTTAGTCCAAGAAAGTGCTGGTGAAGAGGTCGTTCTAAAGGATGACAATGATGCCTGGTTATAGGCAAAGAAGTGAAAAGCAAGAAGCCACATCCTTGGCTCTGATTAAATTCTCAACATTGGATATAGAAGCTATAGTCCAGAGAGTACAGGAGCAAGAAAGGGAGGCCATGATACTCGGCTGCAAGCAGAAACAGCAATAGGTCAGAATTTTGACCCTTGAGAAATATTGTGCATTGGACATTGAGACAAAAGTCCAGGAGATACAGGAGGAGGATGCCTTATGGACAGATTTTGTCTATGAGGAGGAGGGCAAGGATGTTGGACTAAAGAACCTAGGAGCAGAACAAAGCAAGAAGGCTACTTCGAAGGTTGAAGAAATCAAGGAAGAAGATTTGGTAAGTCCTCAGGCACAAGACCCTTTAGAAGAAGTAAATCTAGGGGAAGGTTCTGTACAACAGCCCACTTATATAAGTGCTTGTTTGAATGCTCTGGACAGAAACCAGATATTGGTTGTTCTGAAGAAATATAAAGATTGCTTTGCATGGTCTTATAATGAACTACTAGGATTGGATAGGTCATTAATGGAACATAGGCTCCCCATGAAGCCTAATTTCAAGCCTTACAAGCAGAAACCAAGGAGGATGAGTCCAGAAGTAATTCAGAAGGTCAAGGAAGAGATCCTTAGACTCCTCAAGGCAGGTTTTATTAGAACAGCCAGGTATGTCGAGTGGCTATCTAATATTGTGCCTGTAGTCAAGAAGAATGGCAAAATGAGGGTATGTATCGATTTCAGAAACTTAAATCTGGCAACTCCCAAAGATGAGTACCCTATGCCTATAGTGGACTTGCTGGTAGACAGTTCAGCAGGTCACCAAGTCTTGTCAATGATGGATGGGCATTCCGGCTATAACCAAATCTGCATTGCAGAGGAAGATATCCACAAGACAGCATTCAGATGTCCTGGGAATATTGGCACCTTTGAATGGGTTAAAATGCCATTTGGTCTAAAGAATGCTAGAGCTACATATCAAAGAGCCATGAACACTATCTTTCATGACCTCATTGGAGGGTATTTAGAATGTTATATTGATGACATTGTGGTTAAATCCCAATCTATGGAAGAGCACCTGTTTCACTTAGAAGCAGCCTTTGAAAGAATGAGAAGGTTCAAATTAAAGCTCAACTCTCTTAAATGTGCCTTTGGCGTATCATCTGGAAACTTCTTGGGTTATGTGGTACACAAGAAAGGAATACAGATTGACCAGAACAAAGCCAAAGCCATCATTGCAGCCAGGCCTCCATCAAGTAAGAAAGAATTGCAGAAGTTCCTTGGACAGGTTAACTTTCTTCGAAGGTTTATTTCTAACACTGCAGGGAAAACTAAAGTATTTTCTTCCGTGTTAAGGCTGAAAGCTGAAGAAGAATTCGTGTGGTCAGCAGAGCATCAAATTGCTTTCGAAGGTATCAAAGCCTACTTGGCTAACCCTCCAGTGCTGATGCCACCAAAGGGGAACAAGCCCTTGAAGTTGTACATAGCTGCAGCAGAGGATTCATTGGGAGCTTTCTTGGCCCAAGACAACGAAGAAGGCAAGGAGTAAGCTATTTATTACCTTAGTAGGTTTTTAAATTCTTGTGAATGTAAATATTCAGCTGTTGAAAAGCTATGTCTTGCTTTGTATTTTGCTGCAATAAAATTAAGATATTATCTTTTGCCTACAACTGTCTTGGTAATTGCAACCACAGATTTGGTTAAATACATGTTATCTAGACCAATGTTGAGGGGAAGAATTGGCAAGTGGATACTTGCCTTATCAGAATTTCATCTAGAATATGTCCCTCAAAGGGCAGTAAAAGGGCAGGTTTTAGCCAATTTTTGGCAGATCATCCATCTCAAACAGAGAACCAGGAGATAATGGAGCTTGGTATGGCTAATGTTGAGCCATGGCAGATGTAGTTTGATGGGTCGAAAGCCAATGGTTTAATTGGAATTGGTGTTGTAATAAGATCTCCACAAGGGGTAGAAACCACACATGGTTTCAGAGTAGATGAAGCCACTTGTTCTAATAATCAGGCTGAGTATGAAGCCTTAATAGTAGGATTAGAAATCCTTATTGGGCTACAAGTACATGCAGTTGACATATTTGGAGACTCTCAATTGGTGGTTAATCAAGTGAAAGGGATTTTCAAGTGTTAAAGCATAAGTATTTTGCCATATTATGTTGCTGCATTACATTTGCTTTCTCAGTTTCAAATAGCAAATGTAACCCATGTTCCAAGATTCTTGAACATTAGAGCTAATGATGTGGCTCAAAAGGCTTCGAACTTCAAGAGAAAGGATAATTCTCAAAGGGACATAAGTCAGACAACATACCAGAAATTGATACAACCTTTGAATAAAAGGAATATGGTCTTGGAAGCCAACCATAATGACTTACAAGAACAAGATTGGAGGCATCCAATAATGCAATATTTAGCTCGTCCATCTTCGAAGGCCAGCAGGAAGGTCAAATTGCAGTCCATGCAATATATGATATATGGTAATGCTCTTTACAAAAGAGGGGGAGATGGCTTATTGCTGGAGTGTTTGGGCCCAAAAGAAGCATTAACAGCCATGGCTGAGGTTCATGAAGGCATCTGTGGCACTCATCAGCCTGGTGTAAAGATGAGATGGTTGCTTCGAAGGCATTCCTATTATTGGCCAACCATTCTTAAGGACTGCATCGAATATGCAAGAGGTTGCCAGGCATGCCAAAAACATGGCGCAATAAGGCATGTGCCCATAACTGACTTACATGCAGTAGTGAAGCCTTGGCCATTTAGAGGATGGGCCATGGATATGATTGGCAAAATACACCCACCTTCTTCGAAACATCATTGTTTCATTTTGGTGGCCACTGATTACTTCACTAAGTGGGTTGAAGCCAAGCCATATAAGGCTGTAGATCAAACAGAGGTCATTGGATTCATTAAAGACTTGATCCATAGATTTGGCATCCCACAAACCATAACTATAGACAATGGGACTGTGTTTGATGGGAAGATGGTGAGATCTTTTGTGGCAGAATTTGGAATTAGTCTTGTTAATTCCACACCTTATTATGCACAAGCCAATGGTCAAGCTGAATCATCCAATAAATCCTTAAAAAAGGGTATACAAAAGGTTGTGGAAGATAATCCTAGGGATTGGCACAACCTTCTGTTGGATGTTTTGTGGGCTTACAGAACTTCTCCAAGATCAAGCACAGGAATTACTCCTTATGCCTTAGTATATGGGCATGATGCAGTGTTACCTGTGGAAATTAATATTAAATCTTTGAGGGTAAAATGCCAAGATCAGTTAGATCCTGAGCAATACCATCAAAGCATGTGCCTGGAGTTAGAAGGCATAGATGAAGCCAGAATCCTGGCTTTGAATAGCATTCTTTTACAAAAGAAGAAAGCAGCCACGAATTACAACAAGAAAGTTAAACACATTGGCTTTGATAAAGGTGATTTGGTATGGAAAACAATACTCCTAATAGGAATTAAAAGCCATAAGTTTGGCAAATGGTCACCTAACTGGGAAGGGCCATATCAAATTCATAGAGTTTTGCCTTTTGGAGCATATCATTTAAGAAATTTAAATGGTTATGTACATCCCAAAAAGATTAATGGCAGGTATCTGAAACCTTATTTTCCAACCATTTGGGAAACACAAGGAATAGGATAATACAAGAACACAAGGCTATTCGAATGATGCACAAGATTTGTTCTTTTATAAAGAATTAAATACGTTGTGCCATAGATTGGCCCAGAAATCATTACAATGTCTTAATTGTTTTTGTACAGTAGACTTTCTATTGCTAAGTAACGGAAATAATTGGATAGCTGCAGCCATGTCTCCTTTTCGATCAGTCAACTCTTGATTAGTGATGTGCAATTTGGTATCGGTTCGAACCAAGGCCCGGTTTACTGCAGCTAGCTCCTCTTCAAGTTGGGCTTTCTTCTCCAGCAGCTGAATTCGAAATTGAGAAGCAGAAGAGTGCTGTTCCTTGAGATCTGATACTTCAGTATGCACTCGAGAAACAAAACTCTGATCCTTAGCCAGTTTCTCGTCTGCAGCCTTAGCAGCATGACAAATGTTGAGGTAGAAGTCAACAGTAGCTGCTGCCTGAGATAGATAACTTGAAACTTTCATACCAGACTGCTCAGCGATTTTGCAACATTGAAGGAACCCATCTCTGATTATTGGCCTTTGCAGAGCCTCGAAGGGAATTCTTGAGAAAGAAATTAGCAGTTCTAGGCATGTGCCCATATCTATCAAAGGTGCAGAAGGCTTGCTGCTAGAGGAAGAACTCTCAAAAATTTCCAGCAAGGAGTCAGCCAAGACTAATGGCTCAACTTCGGCATTAAATGATGGAGAGGTAGAGGGTGTGTCGGAGAAACTAGCCAGTTTGGCTTTGAAAATGTCTACCTCATCCATAGACATGAGGGGTGCAGAAAGTGTTGTGGTGAAAAGCACAGAGGACTGCATGGGAACAGGAGAAATAGGTGGAGCATTTCTGGCAGCCTCTATGGTCTTAACCACCAATGAATCAAGTGAAGAGGGGCTGGAAGGGGGTAAAGATGATGAACCAAGAGTTGGGGAACTATCAGCACCCTCTGAAGGAGAATCAACTGCCATGTGAGATGAAGTAGCAGTAGGAGGAAGAGCGAGGATCGAAAAAGCAAACTGAGGCAGATCAAGAGTCAAGAAAGGGAGGTATGGCTCTAAGCCAAGGAAAAGAGATGCAGGGATACTTGGACTCGGAAAAGATGTATTGAATATAGGCTTAGGAAGTGGGAGCATGATTTGAATGGTTTTCACGCGTTGCATCTGGTCAACTTTAACTGAAATTGGGGAAGGTCTCGCTGGAAAGATGAATGCAGTGGTCGTTGCTGCAAAAAGAAGAAAATGTGAGGTAATGTCAAGTCTCAGTCTTGAAGATTCGACAAGAAAAGAATAAAGGCATGAAGAAAATTACTTGTTCCAGTGTATAGTTCGATAGTCTGTTGTTTTATTGCCATTTCCTTTGGTAATGCATCAACGGCAACGACCTTCTCTCTTAGGAATTGTTGCTGCTGCCTCCCCTCAGCCCTTTCAAGGACAACTATGGCTTTGGAATATTCTTGTTCTACAGCCTTATGGTTGGGGTCTTCAAACGAGCCGGTAGCTAAAGCAGTAATCTTCCTCCTCTTTTCTATTACTTGGGCAATTGTCTCGGAATCAGAATCTTCAGTAAAATCGAAAGGAGAAACAGTAATTTTTCTTCTCCTTTTCCTTTGAATTGATATCATTCGCTCCTCCATTGTCTTCTCGACCTCTTTAGGTTGGGATCCAGACTCTTCAAAAATGAGCTCCTCCTCTACCTTCTTAGCGGCCGTCTCCTCTTGAGCCAATTGGGGTACTCTTTTGCTTCTTTTCAAGGGAGACTCCTGTTCTTGATCTTCTTCTTCTTCTTCTGTTTCTGGAAGCTCAGTTTTTTCCTTTTCTAGCTCAAGGAGTCTCTTCTTCTTTTGTTGTTGACCACCTTCATAGAAGAAAGATTAGAGATAAGATAGCAAGCATTATGTGGAGAGGTTAGAGAAAAGGAAAAAGAGGTACATACTTCGGGTGACTCTGGGAGGAATTGAAGCAGCAGAAGTAAACTGAGTTGTAGCAGGTATTGTAATTGAAACAGTGGAAGAAATGACAGTCTCAGCTCCCTTGGGCTTGGGCACATCCAGCACCTCCAATAGGATCTGAGGGGGGATAGCCAAATAAACCTCCATGTTGCTCACCCACCAATTTTGGTATCTCTTCAATTCAGTACCTTGAGGAGAGAAATGGGTGAACTCAAAACTGGCCAAATCATCCATAAACTTGAAGGTTGCCTCTTCTAACCTTGATTTTCGAACCTTCAAATCCCTCTTAGTAAGGCTCAGATTGGTGTTGCTGCAAAGAGGGATTGGGACCCCTTGTGTGAGACCAAATTGTCTAGCAAATTGGGCAGGACAATAGGGCTCAGCTATACATTTATAAGCTCTAGGATTGGTGGTCCCGATGAATATCTCTCGAGGAATTAGAAGAGAAGCCCATATCTCCTTATGAACAGGTAAGGTGCAGAGCTTGTCACTTAGGAAATTATTCAACCAAGTTGGGCCAATATTGGATTCGAAGGGACGGAAGTAATGAAGAGGAGGGGTGGCTGGTAGCTGATGAAAGAAAGAAAAATAAAAGGAAAAAGTAGAGGGATAGAGTGAAGCATTGGCCAATCTTATGCCATGAGTAAAAGAAAACGGCCCAGAAAATTTGAGGCATTTGGATTGCAAGTCGGTGAAGTAGGCGAAAAGCCAAAGCTGAAGGATCCAGAATGGCCCTCCTTGGTTAGCATCTAAGGGTTTTTCACAAAAGAGAGAGCAAGCTCTATATGTATGGCCTAAGATATATGGGGCCAAGGCTACTCGTTTCCGCAAGACGAAGGCTTTGGCAAGAGGAGCAAATTCTGAGATTATTCTTTGGGAAAAAGTACAGAAGAGAAATTTGCAAAGCCAGTATAACAAGAAGGAAAAGAATTCCCTATCAGTTACCGGGCCCTCTTTTTTATTCTCAGCTCTAACAAAATCACTATAAGAGGAAGTAAAAGAAGGGAGAAGGAAAGGGACCGTTAAATCAGGGAAATCTGGGGTAATGGGAGTACCAATAGGGGATACTCCTAAAAGATGGCAAATGTCAAGGACAGTGGGAGCCATCATCCCACACCTAAACTGAAAGAAGTTGAAAATAGGGTTCCAAAAACATAAAGCAGCAGGAATTAGAAAAGGGTCTTCTGAGATAGTTACCCTAGATAGTCGAAGAGCATCGAGAAGGCAGAGTTCTTGAAGGTCCAGTGTCCTAGCAGGGACAACCCGGTCGTACCATTCTTGCCACTCTGGTCTCATCGTGGGCCAGCATCGGTGAGGACGATTGACTTTCCAGCCTTTCCAGTCGAAACCACCCTCATACAGAAGACATTGATTCTCCAAACGAGGATACAGGGCGGGAAGCTCAGAAGGGATCTCCTTGAAAATGGGCCCAAGCACGTACTCTCGCTGCACATGGCGACGAGGGATAAAGATACGTCCATCGATGACACTTTTCTTATCACGCTTGTATTTCTCACATTCAGCATCAATAAGCCGTTTCAAAGCCACAGATGAGCTTACGCGCTCTATGGTCGGAACTTTTGATGAGGAAAAAGCCATTGATAGTGAGTTTTTTCGAAAAATATAGAAGGGAGTAGAGAGAAATGGAAATCTAAAGGGGGTTTGAATGCGTAAGCAATTCCGGAGCACAGAGTAAAAAGGTTTTAAATAACTTTTGTGTTCGGGAATATATCTCGTAAGTCGTTAAGTACTAAAACGTGCGAATACAAGGAATCTCTTTCAACATCGATAATTTCTGGAGGGAAAAGCACATTGATGCCAGCTTCGAAGCCAAATTTTGGCGCTAAAATTTCAAACAACAACGGCTTCGAAATGCAGAAGCCGACTTCGAAGCATACTACATGCTTAAAAATGCTTGAATGCTCAAAGTATTGGTCTACTTCAAAAAGTCCAAAGACCTGTTTGAAGGTTATCAGTCAAAGTGACAACATTCTAAGCAAACCCTAGGACTCTTTGAAGAAGAGGGGCACTGTTCGAAACATCTAAAACCAATTATTGGTTTCTATATGTACAAGAAGGAATTGCCATGGGTTGCCCTTCGAAGCCAAAGAAATCAGCTTAAAATTGATTGGCTATATCAACCATGACCATATATTGGTTACAGTTAGTGTTGAAGAGTAAAATTGTTGAAAACGAAGCACTAAGATAATATCTGCCAGAATTGTCAATTTTACTCCATGAATTGGAAAAAGACATGATTGGTTCCTTCTAGTGTTTCATTATTACAAGAAAATGATTGAATATATAATTCGAAGGATGATGTTGTCCAATTCGAAGCTCTAAATTAGCTTTAAAATATAAAAGGAAGCAGAGTCGAGCAATGACGAGTGCAAAAGAACTTTGTTTGTATTAAAGATAAAGAGATTACATTGAATAACCCCATTTGGGTACAAACTCAAGTTCATAAAAATAAGGAATAGAATAGATAACAAGATCATGAAATTTAGTCCAACAATGGTCAATGAATTTCTGCTCTTTCTTTATTATATCTTCTATTTCTTCAAGAGTTGGCTGCATGAGCTGATGTGCTCTCACTTCATAATAGAGCTCTTCAGCCTTTATTTCAAAAGCCTCTTCCTTCAATCTTTGTTCCAATTCATCTACGATCAAATCATCCCAATATGCAGAATCTTTATTCTTGAAGTCGTCGAATTCTTCGGTGAAGTTTTCTGCTTCATACTGGGCCTGAATTCGCAGAGACGAAAGTTGGTCTAAAGATTGCATAGTGACCATGGAATTCCGATGCCAATAAAGGAGCGCTGGAAGTTGGTCCAAAAACAAATGAAGCTCTGCTTGGGCAAGAGGGTTGAGGACATAACCCCTAGTCAGGACATCACAAGCCCATCGAAAGTTTTCAAGAGGAATGTCATCCTCAAGAACATTGAAGGGCAGGTGGGAGAAAGCCGCAAGCAAAAGTTGAGCTTGCTTTCGCTCGGCTGGAGAAGGGGGTGACGGAGGTTGGTAAGGTGGAAAAACTTTGTCCATTGGAAGGGCAAGCCTTAGTTTCTCCATCCAGGACAAAGTAGGAGGAGGAGACGGAGTGGATGGTTCTGCTTCAAACAGTGAAGAAGAAGATGTAGATGCTTCAGCTTCAAAGGATGAAGAAGAAGGTGTGGATGCTTCCATTATAGGAGATGGCGCGGGAGCGGAAGGAACAAAGGCATTAATATAAGCAAGCCAGTCCGAAGAGCAGATCTTCGCCTTCTTGGCTAAGAATGATGGGGTATACCCTTGTGCTTCTTCTGAGCGCCGGATAGCAGGCATTATCTTCGTAGGTATAGAAGATGTATACCAAGCCACAAGCAAGTTCTCCTCCAAGCTACGTCGTTGGTCAATGGGCACATAAGGATAGACCACTGAGCTTCGAGCGTAGGAAGGAAATTCCAAAGGGTCAGTGAATTCAACGAAATGGTGATTGATTCGCTCCCTCAAATCACAAGTCTCAGGTGTTGACCAGTTGGTCCAGCCAGAGACCCCAGGAGATGAAGAAGTTGTAGCCTCATCCCATGCAGAATTTTTTCCTAAATCCATGGCTGCAAATTGCTGAATCGAGGGATCGAAAGCAGTTTGTTCGAAATGCAAGGAAGAATTAGAGGAAGAATTTCTTGTATCTATGGCTGTAGTTTGTCGAATCGAAGTCTTAAGGGCAATATATTCGTGGTCCAAAGGATGATAATTTGCAAAGGCATCCATAACCTGAATATAGGAAGGTGGATAAAGGTGGCTAATGAATGCGTGGAGGTTCTTTCGAGGGGGATCAGCATTACCCAATGACTCTTCATATGCTTGATCAGTAGAAAAGGGAGTTGATTTAGCCATGGTCTGTTTGAATATTAAGGTGTTGGGATATTCAACAGAATCAAAAGGGAATTAATGCAAATAATCATCAAATAGGTGACGGTTATGTTTCCTGGAGATGAATTCCATACACGATCTAAAAGCGCGGTAAAATCTTCTTGGTCCACTAATATCACCAAGTATTGGGTATATTAGTGCGGGGGGTAATGTTAGCTATATATTTTGTAAAAGCCAGTTACAGTCTGACACGTGGCAGAATAAGGGTATTATTGGAAAATAATTTAAGTCTCCAATCCTGATCGTACACGTGGTGATGATAATTGGTTCTCACATGGTCTGAGCAACATTGGATCAGTAAAGAAATGCAAGGTGACGTGGCTTCAACGGTTACTCATATTCAAATTCAAATACAGGAGGGAAGCCTAACTGCAAATTGTGGCATAATGGAGCTACTTCTAAGGCAACATGATCAGCGATCATGGAGGGGCAGTTCGACGGTTCGAAGAGCAGTTCGAAGGTCATCTTTGACAAGTATAAATAGCAGAGAGACCCCCAGGAAAAGGGACGGAACTCAGATCATACACACCAGTCTTTATTTCATATTTTTACTTTCCAGTTTTACATTCCTGTACTTTCAATACCTGCACTTTACATATCTGCACTGCACTTCAATTCATAGGAGTAGTCTCAAGTAGATTCAAGTGGACGGTTGTTGTAAACCTCTTCGAGGCTGAGTTTGGACTATTGTAAGTTTTTCATTTTTATGAAATACTTCGATTGTTCTTCATATTAATTGTTATTTCTCTTAATTTCTCCTAAGTCGAGCCACCAGTAAAAGTCATCTTCATTGAGGCTGAAAGAACTAAAACACAATCGTCTGGTAATTGGTTGGCAATCACAATTTCTGTAAGGACTGATTGATCCTTGCTGGCACGCTCACATTTACAAAAATACCCTTCGAAAAGCCAAAAAGCCAACATATATATATATAATAATAAAGGTGCATTAATTTTAGTTATATTTTTTTATTTGTTCAAGTAATTCTTTATAAATTAACAAATCTTACAACTCATTCTACTAATTAATGTATTAAGCAATAATAAAAAAATTTAAAATTAAAACAAACCTTTTTTTAATAATATGATTGATACCAGTAGTAATAAAAATTTGGAAAAATTACAAAAAAAAAAAAAAAAACCATGAAGATTTGAGTTTCATAACAAAATAAAATTTGAGTTTTTAATTTTTTTAATTTAAACCCTAACTCTTTTTACTTATTTTCAATTTAAACCATTTGTCTAAATAAAAATTGTCAAAAAATATATATTTTAATCAATAAACTCAATAAAAATGAATTTTTACACATTTCCTAGACTCTCATATTAAGTTTAATAATTAAAATATTTTTTTCAATAATATTATTTAATGAAAATAGAAAGATGGTTTAAATTGAAAAAAATTAAAATATTAGAATTTTAACTGACAAAATTAAAAATTTATTTTGTTATAATGTTAAATTTTTATTTTTTTTGGGGTAACTTTTCCTAAAAGTTTATATAAAATTTCATAGTTTTTATTACATTTTTTATTAAAAAATATTTAAAATTCTAAAAAATTTATTCAATTTTTTACTTAAATATGAGATATTTGGTTAAAAAACTCTCCCACGGGATTTAATAAAAAGGGTATTGTTAGAAATATTAAATTTTTTACTAAATAAATGACCAAATGTCTCATGTGATGTCGATAATTTTATAGACTCCATACTTATATATGAAATATTTAGTCACTTATTTAGTAAAAAATTTAAGACTTATAACATTTTCCTAATAATTTTTTTTTTGGTGTCTAGCATTAGACTTTTTTTATTTGCTCCTATCTTTTGCACTATGTTTGGGAACCTAAGAAAAAAAAAATAATTACTTAATTTATAAGAAAAAAAAAAGAAACGAAATTATTGTGATTTCTCTTCTTCTTGTTTCGATAAGTAAGAAATAAAATAAAAGAAATAATTGTAATTTCTCTGCTTCTTGTTTGGTTTGATTTAAAAAAAAAAGAAAGTGTTTTATGTTATATTAACAAAATAACTTCCAAGTCAATCAATCATTTTATTTCTTCTATTTTTATAGGGACAAAATTGATATTATAAAAATATAAGAATACGTAAGTTTCTTTTCACTTCTAATCTCTCTATTTTTAGAAAAATTAAAAATAAAGGTTATAAGAAAAATAGACTTCTTCCTATTTCTCTCTAATTAAATTATCCAAACAAATAAAAAAATACATGTCTCTCAATTTATTTATTTATTTATTTATTATTATTTTTTTCTCCAAATCGCTGATTCCAATGAGCAAAGATCCTCTAGAGTGATTTTTTCCTAAAGTTTCCTAAAGTGCTACAGTGTATGGTTGAGATTTACTGGCAAGTCAGATCAATTTTTCTGATGTGACTTGCCAATAAATCTCAACCATACACTGTAGCACTTTAGGAAACTTTAGGGAAATTTCACTCTAGAGGATCCTTGGTGGATTCCAATAGTGTTGTAGTTGTACCACACCACAAACCAAATTTTCTTCAATTTTCAGTGTGTCGTGTTCATATTTCTATATCACAGCCTCTCTTGTTGAATCGATTCTCGTCCCGCTTCGCACGTCGTACTATCAGCGCTTCACAGACCTCCGCTCTCTCTCTCTCTCTCTCTCTAGTAGAATCGATTCTCGCCCCGCTTCGCACGTCTTACTATCAGCGTTTCACAGACGTCCGCTCTCTCTCTCTCTCTCTCTCTCTCTTTATATATATATATATATATGTTATGAGTGAGTATATAGATAGATATCTGTGACAAAGAAGAAGAATAAGAGATTGCAGAGTGAGAATACAGAACCCTAGAATTTCAAATTCGAGGCGAACTATGGAGGCGAATGGTCCCAAGGAAGAAGATAACCGGCGGCAGGTTATTCCTGGACCGACCAATCCGATGGTGACGCCTCTGCTATCAGATCTCTATCAGTTCAGTATGGCTTATGCTTACTGGAAAGCTGGCAAGAACAACGAACGAGCCGTGTTAGTTCTTTTCTTCTTCTTTTTTTCCCCTACGCAAATTTGCTTCTCTACTCTCTCTGTCAATCCTTATTATTCGTTTTGATATAGTTGTCAAATATCAATAACATTAATTGAGGGTTTTGTTTGTTGTGGACAAATTCAATTGGTCTAGACCCTTTCCTGTAGTTAAATTTTTATTGAAATAATTACAATTTGTGTTGACTAAGAGAGGAGAGGAGATTGATTTCTTGCACATACAGAGATGAAAAACACAAGGAAGGATGAATGTGAGAGAATTGAGAGTCTAAAGGGTCATGGCTATGTTCAATTAATGCAAGTATGTTATATGATAGAAAATATCTTGCTATAAATTTTTTTGACTCATCTACACATGTTTGTTAGGAAAATGATATTGTTCCAGAACTTGTATACAGAATCTTCCATCAGAATGACGTGTTGGTAACATTTTTATAATTAAAATTGATCTTGATGGGTTATTTGTTTCAAAATGATAGTCCCACAATTTAGTCACGCCATTTGTATAAATTTAGGTAAACTACCTATACTTAATTCCTATGAAGTACTATTGAAAATAGTAAAATCGTGATTAAAAATAAATTTTTGTGACAATTTTTTTGCATATGTCGTTAAAAATTGACAATCAGTGACTTTTTTTCACAGTTTTTATAAGTTGTCGCTAAAACTTATAATTAGTGACGTTTTTATGTGTTGAAATTTTCAAACTGTCATTGAAGGTTAAAAATTAATGACTTTTTTGTGACAATTTTTTAAAATTGTCACTAAAATTTATAATTAGTGACATTTTTGGTGATAATTTTTAAACTGTAGTTGAAAATTAACAATTAGTGACATTTTTTAGTAGTGATTGATGAAAAATACCATTAATTCTCATATGACCTATTGGACAATAAGGCCTCGTTTGGCAAGAGGCTATTTTAGCCAATTAGCCAAAAAGTTACTAAATTAGCCAAAAAGCCAACAACCCATACCAAAAAGTCAAAGATTTTCTTTTCTCTTTACTTTTTGCACATTTTTTTGTAATTAGCCAAAAAGTCACCCCAAACATACAAGTTTTTTTTACCTACTTTTTTAGCCAAATAGCTAAAAAGTTACTAAATTAGCCTGTTCCCAAACGAGACCTAAGTCCACCTATTAGACCTACACGCAAGTCTCCCTAAATGTTTTAATTTTTTTTTTTCTTTTGTACAAACTCTATTTATTAACATTGGGAAGTTGGTGTTACATCAACGCATGCTTCACCTGTGGAAATCATATTTGATGCTACTTCTATAATTGTACATTGGTTTCACGTTGCTTTTAGGAAGTGAGAGCTTTTAGAACAGGTCTAGCAAACTTGATCATGTACTCATTACTCACCTACTTATTAAATAGATGAGCCTTGACCATGACTAGAGGTATTGTTGAATATGAAGTTATATATGCACATTTGTTGCACCGTATGACTTTAAATGATCAAGCAACTTGTGTAGAGGTTCAACAATGACTATAGATAGATGATTTCTGGAAACCCTTGCTGAAAATCAACTTTATGAATTAGAATTAGTTTTTTGATTTTTGGCTGCCAGTAGCCATTGAAATTTAAAGGGTGTTGCGTAAGTGTCTATCCAAAAGTACTGGGAAAACAAATCAATTTTTGATTTGACATTACATACACCTATGCTATGGGTGATCAAGCAAGAGAAATTTGACCATTGAATTGGAGAAATTATGAGGATATGAATACAGGAACCTGCCTCCCCCCAACAATTAATAAGTTAATTACTTAATGAAAAAGGCATCCTCCCTCAGAACTTGCGACATTTTCTCTACTGGATTGTTCAACATTTCTATAGCCCCCTGCAACAGATTGTCTCATGATAGCTACCAATCCATGGGCAACTTGTGTTTTCTGGAAAGAGAACAATAGAGAAACCTGCTCTCTTATGCATTCTTTCAAACTTCTAAACTTATTATGAACAATATTATTGACTACAAGCATATCCATTCAGTTTAATGTTTCCCCCCAAAAAGCTCTAAACTAGGGAGACAGAGAATGGGGGCTGGTGATTTTGGTCATCTCCAGATCCTATGCGACTCTATATTACATTAGTTAGGCAATTTGAATTTAATAGCATAGGTCTTGCAGTAAATTGTCATACTGTTAGTCTAAATTTGTGCGAGTGGAATTTACTGTTTGCCTCGTGACATGGTGAATAATTTTCTTTATCTCCCGTTCTTTATTTTCATAAGCTGTGTGGCGCTCCAGTTTCAGTCATTTTCTATTATGGATGTTATGTATATGTAGGTTGGTTTTTAAAAGTGCAGGTGTGGTATGGATTTTGTGTTCATTTCTTGCTGGACAACATTTAGTGAAACCTTCAATGCAAAAGCAACTATGTCAGCACTTGGGTTTCATTTTTTAAAGGAAATCAAAATTTGTTATTAAATGTAAATTTGGGTATTTCCATGTCATGCAACTGCCTTTTGCACTTTGGGCAATGAATCTGAGATAAAGTTAAACTGGCACGATGTTATTCCTACTTAAAAATTTTAAACAGTTTTCTTTCCTCTATATATACTATAATAAGCCCTTAGAGTGAAGAGCTGCCATGTGATGAGGCTTAGAGTTTTACTTGGTAATCTTTGTCCATTTTGAAGGGGTATCCTGTTAGTTTTTCCCGCCATTTTTTAATCTAACCCTGTTCTTTCCATGCTATGAAGCTATCCTCTTTGGGGCTATATCCTTTTGGATACTTCTAATAAACCCATAATTTCTAACGTTTAATATGTTCCAGGTTCGATTTATATTTTCGGAAGAATCCTTTTGGCGGTGAATATACAATTTTTGCTGGTCTTGAAGAGTGCATAAGGTTCATTGCTAATTTTAAATTTAAAGAGGAGGAGATTGCTTTTATCCAGGCATCCTTGCCTAAAACATGTGAGGTTGGTCATATACTTATGTTTGTTCTTCTTTGGTATCTATGGGTAAATAGTAAAAGCCTTTCAAGTTTTCTTTTCACATTTAATTTGTCTTTCAAAGGGAATTTTCAGTATAACTGACAACCCAGCTTAGAAAGATTTTTAATTTTTCAAAATATATAGGTGAAATGGGCTGAGTTACACAATCCCCACGAATACGCAAAAATATTTACATTTTTTATGATGTCTCAGCGATTTGTGCACAGTAAAGCTTTGCTGTGGAACATGGGAAACTGGACATTGCTGTAAACGCATATTTATGGGCATATATACAGTTGAAAGTAGCAACCTAAAAGTAACTACAATCTAATAATATGTGATGTCTAAACAATAAGCTAACACTTGAGAGAATTTTAAACGAGTGATTCTTGCACAATGCTGGGATGTATGTCAGGTACAAAATGGATGTGGTTGTTGACCTGTCTTAATACATTCTTGTATTAGTCTGACGAGTTTGTGGAAACATTGTCATTTTGAGAATTATGCATATTCTGGAGTGAGCGAGATGCAGAATTATGAATACAAGAAGAAATCAAATATAAGGCCTTGTTTGGTTTGTCTCTTGAGAGACAATTTTTTAGAAAAAAGTTCAAAAATTTGTTTGGTTGAAAATGTTTTAAAAAAAAAAAATCCAAAATCAATTCTCCCTACTGTACATCGATCAATCACTTTTTCTCTCTCCTCTCTCATTCTCTCACATCCTACACATCAATCAATCACTTTTTCTCTCATACAAATCTATTCAACTACAAAAAAAAAAAAATTAAAATTAAATCTTTCCAAACTCCAAAACTATTTTCAAAACATACAACCAAACAAATTTTTAAATTTTGTAAACTCTTTCCAAAAATTATTTTTCAAAATTGTTTCACAAATACAAACCAAACACGGCCTAAGTTTTCCTATATGCTAACTATTTCGTCCAGTTGCATTCTCACCAATCAGACACCTGTTTACTAAAATTATCCTATGCTAGAAAATGTGTTTTTTCTGCTGGTACTTTAAAACAATTTATGAGATATTATGCTGCTGTTCATACTTTATTAATCCATGACTTGTAGTTCTAATCTACCTGTATAAGTGTTTTGCTAATCAGTGCTGATTGATGAACTATAGGATGGCTTCTATGATTATCTTAGAGGAATTGATTGTTCTGATGTTGA
Source organism: Camellia sinensis (assembly GCF_055761805.1). NCBI lineage: Eukaryota > Viridiplantae > Streptophyta > Magnoliopsida > Ericales > Theaceae > Camellia > Camellia sinensis. Next base: position 219,612,623 of record NC_138961.1, read on the forward strand.
AGTATATGCTGTTTCGGAGGGTTCTGTCGTTTTCCCGAAGGTACCTCTCATGAGAGTTGAAGGGCCAATTGCTGTGAGTACCTATTCACTTCTCCTTTCTACGTGATGATTGTTGGAGAATTGTTGTTATGCTCTGATGAATGAATACCTACAAAGCTTTCTCTTTGTTCAATGTTAAACTTAGAAACCATTTTAAATGTTGCTAATATTCTTCATCATCATCATGATACATCTTATGACCTTTTTGTTTTCTGTTCTTTCAGGTGGTTCAACTGCTGGAAACTTCATTTTTGAATCTTATAAATTATGCATCACTAGTTACCACAAATGCTGCAAGGCATCGTTCTGTTGCTGGAAAGTCAAAAATTCTACTTGAGTTTGGGCTTCGACGAGCGCAGGTTGTTGAGGTTTCTCTTTGATTTGAATAACTTATCAGGGTATTCATTTTCAATATATTCTGTACCTTTTTTTTCACATTTAGGGGCCCGATGGTGGAATAGGGGCATCAAAGTACAGTTATCTTGGAGGATTTGATGCAACAAGGTGATTCCTGTTTGAATATTAAATTATCACTTCAAAGCTGTGGTTAAGAATCTTATTCATTTGGGATTTCATATCACTTGTTGTGTTGGATGCTGTTTACTTTATTGGTCAGAAATTAATTTCTAAAACGACCTTTCCAGGTTGATCTTTATCTAGATTAATTAATTATTATTTTTTTTAATTGAGTGTGGCTTTAAATCAATTTCGCTTTATTTGTGAATTTGGGATTGATTTAGATTCTGAATCTACTCAAAATTTGGAATATATGGTTAATAGGGAGGATTATTCCACCTACCTGCCTACTTACAATGGACTGAATTAAGGGTGAAATGCTACCACCCTCTTTTTAGTCAAGGTAATGCTTGCCTTTGGCGCCTAGGCAGCGCCAGAGTACAGGCTCATAGAATGCACATTTAAAATATATAAAAGAAAAAAGAAATGGATTTTCTTTTCAGATAAATGGGCCACTGTTATTTATTTATTTATTTAAAATAATAATAATAATGCAGAATAGTCCAATGCAATGGTTTGAAACATCAAATAAAGTGGCCAACTTGTTTTGCATAATTAATTATATTCAGGAAGCTTGATTCTGTGATGGAGTATTCTTTAAGTCATCCTACCTTCTCTCCCTTTTTCCCCTGCTTCTGTTGCCACACGTGTATGAGAATGGAAGAGCTCTCAATTTACTTTAGTCCAACAATTGCTTTAATGGGGGAGCTATTAATGTAAGCTTGAGTCTTGACCTAAAGCTGGAAGACATTCTCTTTGTTTGGGGGAGCTATTAATGTAAGCTTGAGTCTTGACCTAAAGCTGGAAGACATTCTCTTAGTTTTTGGTTCTTCTTTCGGAGCTTTCAGGCAATCTTCATTCTGTGACTTAATTGACATGCTCCATTTTGTTAAAATCTTTGGCTTTCTTTGCCTTTTTGTATACCTCTTTTGTGCGTGGGCTTTATCGCCTTTGTTATCTAGTTAAATGTTCTATCAAGGAAAAAATCACTTTTAAAAAATAACAATATTTATAGCATGAATCTTGCTATTAGCATCACATATTCTGCTAGCAGTCAAATGCTAAAATCTAATTAGTATGGACACTTCTATGGATGAGGGGTGTCATGTTAGACACGACACTCTGCAGGCACTCCTAAAAGTGTGTTTGACACCTCTTCAATGTGTCTTAATTAAAATTTTAAATTCATAATATCGGACACTTCGGCAACACTTCTTGAACTCTCCGAACACGACCTTTGTGATGAATCTCTTTATAGTAATAATGTTTTGTGTTATTTTATAATGAATGTGTTAGTACACTTTTAATTTTAATGTTTTACAATTGTTTTGCATTTTTTAGAATGGAATTGTTACATGAATTATATCTTGACGTTTAAATTTTGAAATGTGGCTTTTTAATTTTTATTAGTGTTATGTTGCTTTTTACATTACCTTTGAATAAATTATTTATAAAATTGACATATAATATTTGTTTATCAAAAAATAAATAAAATTTTGACATGTAATAAATTTATAAAAATATAAATTTTTATCAGCGTGCCCATGTCTATGCTACTTAGGCTAACACCATAACTTGTGACCATTCTTTAAGTAATAATTAATTAAATAATTTAACATTGATCTGCAAGGCCATACAACTTAAGCTATTGTTGGTTCTCCTCCTTAATATGTTTTGTGCATGTGTTTTGCTACTAGTTTTTGCTTCAAATGTAACTCTAGGGGTGTGTGTGTGTTTTTTTAATTGGTCGCCTGTTTAATTTTACCATCGTCATGTTGATAGAGGCAAATCCTTCCTGCTCCTTAAATCAAGATTTGTTGTGGTATCTTTCATTCTGCATAGATTTGTAAATTTTTGTCCCTTGGAAAACTTTCACTACTGATCTCCTAACTTAGCACTGTAGCGTATGTTTTAATGTCTTAAAACCCAACAGGTGTGCATTGCCCTTTGTGAGTGATTTTGGGATGACTAAACCTTATAATCCTTCTTATTGTTTTCCATCAACTGCTTGATCAAAGTAGATTTCAGTGTGGCTCATTTTACTTGTTGGGTTGTGTTGACAGCAATGTTGAAGCTGGGAGGTTATTTGGAATACCAGTCCGTGGAACACATTCCCATGCATTTGTTAGCTCATTCATGGTAGGTGTATAGCTTGCAAGAAATTTTCATACAAAAGCTTGACATTTATTAGGCGTATCTTATAAACAAATGCTTTATCCTAGACAGACACTGGCCAAATGTGTCATTCAACCCACTGGATATTATATTTTCAACAATTCAGGAAAAGGAAAGAGGAACACCATTTTCTGTCTTTGTTGTTCTATTAGGGTTCATACTCCCTGTCACATGAGTTTAATTAATCCAGTGATCTGCAGAGCCCTGATGAGATCATGGAGAAATCACTTCAAACTCGTGATGGTTCAAGTACTTGTGAGGATTTTGTTAGTCTGGTGCAGACATGGTTAAGCAAAATAAAGGTGCCCTGGCTTTTACCCAATTGCTTTATCAATTTCTTCTTTCATCTTAGATTCACTAACACATGGTTTATCCAGCAATTGTTCTCATTATTCTTAAATATCTGTGTAATACTTCATCTGTAGCTATTAGCTAAACACAAAAGCAAGAATTCAAAAAGCGGTGTTACGTAACGGTTGCGGTGGTAAGCATTACCCGTTACACCCGCTTTTGCGATGTGATGGAAATTTATAACGGCCGTTTCGATGTTACATAACAGCCATAGCGATACTGTTACGGCTCATTACACACCATTACAATATTCTAATTAGTTTTCTTTCAAAAAAAAAAAAAAAAATCTTACAAAAAAAGAACAAATACTCAAGTGATCCAAATCCAAAGAAAAATTTTTATATGAATTTTTTTTCTTTATAATTTATTTTTTATTTTTTATTTTATTACATTTGCATGTAAAATAAAAAATATATAAACAGTGATTGTATTTATTTTTATAATCATTTCGTTTAATATTTAATTATAATTTTTTTTTATTTTATTACTATAATGTGTCGTCTAAAAAATATCTTTTAAAAAAAATTTAGCAACTCAAAAATAATTTTTGTTTATGGCACAATTTTTATTTTTATAATCATTTTATTTAATACTTAATTGTAAATAATTTTATTTAGTTAGTTGTAAAGTGTTGTCTAAAAAAATGTCTTTTAAAAAAAATCATTAGTTCAAAAATATTTTTTGTTTATGGCACAATTTTTTTTTATAATCATTTCATTTAATAATTGTAAATATTTTTTATTCAGTTAGTTCAGGTGTTGGTCAAAAATAATTTTATAGACATTTAAAATCAATTATTGTCATTAACTATTGAAATAAAATGTACAAAGCTCATTTTATAGTAATTTAAAAATATGAGATATATTAGATCATACTTAAAAACTAACAAAAATTGATTAAAATCTATTTTAAACCTTAATAAATGTGATTTTGAAAAAAATGTATATTGGTAAGTTTTTTTCAAATTGTGCAAAAAATTAAAAAATTCACTATTCTGGTTACCGCAACTGTTACGCTACAGCCTTTACACACCCTGCAACCGCAACCGCAACCGCAACCGCGCCACCGCAACCATTACCATGACCGCAACCGCTTTTCGAAACCTTGGGCAAAAGTAAATATGATTTGAGCTACTGTGTGTTTTTGAGCTCAAGTGGCTTTCACTTTATGATATTTCCATTTGTCACTTCTCATTCTGTTCTGGATTACTTTTCTGCTTTTGAGACTACCTTTGCAGATAACCATTTAGTTGAGCTAGCACACTATGCAAGACATGTAATAAAGAGTGCAATAATTTTTTATGTGCAATGCAAACTATGATAATGCAAACAGTAATTTTGAACCCATGCACTGGAACACTGAGAATGTCCATGCTTGCCTTAGAACTAAAATGAAAATTCTTATCTTGTATGATAATACATTGGTATAAGTTCATGTGATTCTAGTTTGTTAAAAGACCAGACAAATGTGGTGCTAGATAGTATGAATGCCAAAGTTGCATATTCATGCAAGGCAACCTTGAGTTCTGTAATTCTATTTTCTAACAAAGTGTTTCTTATTCCAATTGACCATTTTCTTGGGCATTGGAATTATTAATGAATGTAAGTGACTCTTCATATATATATATATATATATAAATATATTCTAAGATATCCACCCATGGGTATTTCCACACCACATATTCATTCCAATCCTGAAAAAGTTCCACATTGCCACATACACGGCCATGCCTGTGAAAGATTTCCTTAGGATGTTCTCTAAGGTTTGGAACTGCATACTAAGGCTTAAGACATAGAAGAACAGAAAAAGAATTGATTTGTGAATGATCTTGGCGATCACCCTTCTTTGAAAGTCTAGTAGCGCAGTTTTTCTTTCTTGCTAATTAATTTATTTTGTCAATATATCATCTAAAGATGTCAGACTCTTCAAAATTTGTGAAATACCGATGTTAGACAGTTGACACTTGGGTAAGGGTATGAGATATGTGTATGATATACTTAGTTGGACATGCACCCAATATATATGTACAAGTAGTCAAGTTTAGTATATAATTAAGAGTAAAACGTCCATTTTATACATAAAATGCTTTATTTAGTTTGTAAACATCATTTTACCCTTAAATATAAAAGTATTTAAGAAATATGAAATCTAGCTGTGTTCTGGTGTCCTTGACATGAGAATTGGATAAATCTGACATATAGACACATAACCTCATCTAACACCTGCCCAAGACCTAGGAAGCACGGATACGGATACGGGATACGGATACGATACGATACGGATACGGCGATATGACAAAATTTGAAAAACTAGGATACGGGTACGGCGGGGATACGTTTGTAAAAAATATTATTTTAACAATTTTTAGTAATGCAGTATGCATAAAAATAAAACCTAAAACAAAAGACAACTTGATAAAGAAGAAAGATTCTTATAAAACTAAGAGTCTTCAAGGTCAATAGTTTCAACTTGTTCCCCTTCATCATTGAATATCGCAAGACCTTAGCTAAAGCCAAAGCCAAAAAACCATTCTTAAATAAAAATTTCAGCAAATATACTTTTTTAAGTCATCAATTATAGCCTAGGAAGCACGGATACGAATATGGTGATATGGGGATGTGGATATGTTAAAAAATATTGATAGAGAGAGAAAGAGAATAAATTGTATTATTGATGGATATCTTGATGTATTACAAGATTGATAAATTACAATTCCTATACAATCTATATATAGAAGAAAATGTGGTAGTAGGTGTAGTGGAGGTGATAGTGGGTTAGGTAAAGTGGAGTGTGTGGTGAAGTGGAGTGTGTAGTGGAGTAGGTGTAGTGGAGGTGATAGTGGGTTAGGTGAAGTGGAGTGTGTGGTGAAGTGGAGGTAGGTGAAGTGGATTGCTGGACCCTTGTAGAAACTAACCGGAATCAATGTCGGGACAGTTTACAGAGTCTTGTCGGACCCATAAAGGAGCTAACCGGAATCAATGTCGGGACAGTTTACAGAGTCTTGTCGGACCCTTGTAAAGTTGCACCCTCAAAAGGTGTGCCCAAATTTGTCAAAAAGGCGTGCCATCAAAAGGCGTGTCCAATTCATCAAAAGGCGTGCCATCAAAAGGCGTGCCATCAAAAGGCGTGTCCACTTTGTCAAAAGATGTGCCATGAAAAGGCGTGCCAGTTTGTCGGGCGGCAAGAGGCGCGCGATACGCGTGGCTGCCTCGGCTATTTAACCAAGACGAAGGCTGAGGCTGAGGCATACCATTCTGAAACCTCTGAAACCAACCCTTCGCTGAAAAAACTCTGCCTCTGCGGAGAGAGAAACTGTGGAACACTTTGTTGCCATTCTGTCACCAACCCTTCCGAACATTACCAGTCTGAAATTGCTATTTCGCTGAAACACTTAGCAACCCAAAAACATGGCCTCTTCTTCCCGTCCAGCTACCCAGAACCTGCTCACGCTCTTTCCAGAACTGAACGAGCCCACAAGAGAAATAACTGGTGCGGTGGCCAGTGAACCTCAACCAAACACCTCTGGTTTTGCTCCATTGAACTTTCCGATGCGGTCGGTGGAGCAAAAAATGGCGGTGCAAACTGATATTGAGGCTAATCAATATACTCTGAAGTCATGCGTGGAAACCATGACGGCGGTCACAAATTTGTCAAACCGGCTGCAGAGTAGGACAAATGAGGTGCAGCATTTAAACGCCCAACTGGCTCTGCTCCAACGCATGTATAAGGATGCGCGAGCAGAGATAAGTGTGCTGAAAGCAGAAAATAAGGAGCTGAAGCGGAAGGCCACCGTGATGTTCCGATTTGGAGGTCCACCATATGCTGCAGTGGAGGAGCAGGGAGTAGTGATCATGCCCAGTGGAGTGGGAAACACGGAGGCAGCACCGTCAAGGGCCGCCCAGGACGGAGGCAAGAAGAAGAGACCGGCTGCAGAGTAGAGAAGAAAAAAATCCGCCAGTGGATGTGGTTGTTTTGTTTGTTTGTTTGTTTGTTTGTTTTTTTTTTTTTTTTTTTTTTTTTTTTTTTTTTTTTGTGTAACAATGTGATCGGGGTTGATCCCTGAGATGAATAAAATATGGGTGTTGTGCAAACTCGAATGGTAGGTATGGTAATGCAGAAAAATCAACAGAAAAATTGTTGCTCCTTAAGTTGCTTGGCCACATCTTTAGCAGAAGATCCAGAAACCTCAATCCAAGTTTTTTGAGAACAGTGCACAGGCTGACAGCATGAACTCTAAATAGAAGAGAGCATGAAAGGGATTGGCTGCCATGTCTGCCAAGTTTGATGGTGCAGTGACATAGTAAGCAAAACCACCAACTGGGATAGACTGGCCTGAGGAACAAACATCAATGACTGGAATATGAACAATAGGGTCACACATTAGAGGTGTGAATGGTAGGATCTGGGGTGAACTTGATCTAGATAGTGGCAACCTGACCAGTGGCTCAGGCAGCAAAGTAGGAAAATCCAGAGGGGGGAGATCAGACACATTAAGAGGTGATATTGGTGTCAACACACTAGAAGACCTTGTAGCTGGTAGTAAAGAAGAAAGTGGAGGTAAAGATAGTGATTCAGTGAATGACATAGGCAGTTGTGGAGGTTTTACTGTGTATTGAAAAATTGATGCCATAGGAGGGCACCAACAATAATAGGGAGAAAAAAGGGATGAGCCCATTGAAGGTTCTTGAGATCCTGGGCATAAAAAGGGTGGTGTACCAGACTTGCCAAGTGATTCCAACAAATTTGGAGAGAATAAGCCCATTCCAGTAGCTTCTGGATGTTTATCCTTTCCAGAAAGATTTGAACCAGATGCATCCATGGGGCTTACTGGTGAAGAAGCAACAGACAGGTTATCAACAACTGAAAATTGGATGTCCCCACGTCTCCTCAGCTTTTCTCGGGTAACACTTTTCAAGGAAGTTGAGTTTCTGAGAAGGTAGCAGATTATGTTGCTGAAAATCTGGGAAAGAACATTGTGAAAGCACTTGAATTTGTCAGAGACGAAGAAGATCAGTTAGAAGCAGCCATACATAGCGGCTATTTGGACACTGATAAGGAATTTCTTAGTCAGGGAGTAAATGGAGGAGCATGTGCAGCAAGTGTACTGTTTAGAGATGGAAATCTATATGTAGCGAAAATACTGTTTAGAGATGGAATAGGTAGAGGTCCGGCGGGCGGCCAAGGCGAGGCTGCCGCCCGCCGGTGAAGCAAAATGAGTAGGTTGTTAACCTTGCTCTGATACCATGTTAAAAAATATTGATAGAGAGAGAAAGAGAATAAATTGTATTATTGATGGATATCTTGATGTATTACAAGATTGATAAATTACAATTCCTATACAATCTATATATAGAAGAAAATGTGGTAGTAGGTGTAGTGGAGGTGATAGTGGGTTAGGTAAAGTGGAGTGTGTGGTGAAGTGGAGTGTGTAGTGGAGTAGGTGTAGTGGAGGTGATAGTGGGTTAGGTGAAGTGGAGTGTGTGGTGAAGTGGAGGTAGGTGAAGTGGAGTGTGTAGTGGAGTAGGTGAAGGTAAAGATGGGAAATTCTAACATGGCGATATGTCAAAATTTGAAAAAGTACGATACGGGTACAGCGGGGATACATTCATAAATTTTTTTTTATATAATTTTAATAATGTAATATGCATGAAAATAAAACTTAAAGTAAATTAATAAATAAGGAGAGGGATTCCTATTAACCTAAAAGTGCTCAAACATTCATAAAACATCCAAAACTAAAAGCAAAAGCAAAAGCAAATGCAAATTAAACATCATCCTTACATGCCAACACCAAAAAAAGAATGAGAGCAGAGAGAAGAAACGTGAGAGAGTGAAAAAGCGAGAGAGAAGTGAGAGAGACAACAAGGATACATCAATTTGACAAATTTTATTACTTTAACTCTCACTATATTCCTCTTATCAAAGAACTAAACAAAATATTATAAGTAATATATAACTTCGAGTATCCGATACTTCAAAATTAAGTATCCGATACTTCAAAATTAATAAAAAATTAATTAAGAAGTATCTGATACTTTTAAGAAGTATCCGATACGTATCCGCGAGTATCCGAGGAGTATCGGTATCCGATAAGTATCCGATACGGATACGTCACCCTTTTTGAAGTATCCGTGCTTCATAGCCCAAGACCATGTAAACATATAAATAACCACTGCTTTGTTTTCATGTGATGACAAATAAACTTCTTTAACTTTTCTCTCCATTGTAAATGAAAAAAGTAGACTTTCAATTCAGATAGGCATGCGTTTTTAAGCGTCTTGAATGTAAATATTATCAATTTATTTGTGTGCTTTATAACAGGACCTTTGTAATGTCTACTTTTGAGAAGATTTTCTGGCCTCTACAATAGGATTTTAAATAAATTTTGTTAGAGCCATGACAAACTTGAACTCAATTACTCTTTTATGTCTATTCCCTTCAGATGTGTTTCTTTTTTCCATTTTCTAATTTTTCTGTTTGTGAATACTTTTTCAGCGGTCACATGTATTACGCGGCATTTTTGGTGAGACGAATCAGAGCGAGTTAGCAGCTTTTACTTCATATGCCCTTGCATTCCCCAACAATTTTCTTGCTCTTGTAGACACATACGACGTAAGTATGAGCTTTTTAGATTAACCTTCTAATAGTTGGCATGACATTTTATTCTTATCTTCTGGATACCTAAATCTTTTGTCTATACTTTGTTTTTATTACCAAAAATTTGATCTGTAATGTGAAACTAATTTTTTTTTGCAATGCTTGGCCTACACATTTTTTGACCTAATAATTGTGTTAAGTTTGTTCATTTCATCTAAATTTTGGTTAGATAGGGTGCACAAGATTGTAAGTTCATTATCTAACTTCAGTTTCTCTTAATTTTATCTGATAAACTCTAGAGATCTGCTATTTAATTCAGGGTATTGATCATTTATTGATTGGTGGGTACTTGGGTTATTTCCTTAAAATATCCAACACCACCCATGATAGTTTGGTATCTCTGATGGGTTTAAGCTTTCCCTAGATAAACCATGAGCACCCTATATAAAATTAGTTGCTGATCTACAAAACAACTATAAGCTGGAAGACATTCTCTTAGTCTGAGTTTTGTTTCTTTGTTGGGATCTGTTAGGAAATCTTCATTTTGTGACTTAATTGGCATGTTCAATTTTGTTGATAGCTTTGGCTTTCTTTGCCTTTTTGTATACCTCTTTTGTACTTGGGCTTTGCCGCCTTTGTTATCTTGTTAAATTTTCCTTTTGAAGGAAAAATGTGAACATCAGAGTCTGATCATAATCATATGATAAAGAATCTCATTTATAAAAGTCTACCAAAAATAACCCAATGTTTATAGCATGAATCTTGCCATTAGCATCACATATTCTGCTAGCAGTCAAAGTCGTCTTCTTCTAGTTTTGTATAGTTGGTTGGAGGGTAGGGTAAATCCGGATTTATTTGTGTTTTTAGATTTTTTAGATGAGGTGATTGGTTAGCCCTTGTTTTATTGGTTCCCCTTTCTGGGGTGGTTTTTTTGTATTGGTTGCATCATCTTGATGCTTTCTTAATAATATTTGCTTACTTATCAAAAAAAAAAAATTCTGCTAGCAGTCAAACGCCTAACTAAATAATTTGTGGTCATTCTTTCAGTATTAATATTCAATATCTTAACATTTGCTTTATGTTGCTTCAGATTGGAAGTGAGATAATGTTACTTCGTTTTGTTTATTCATGAGCATAGTACAATTTCACTTTTGTGCAAGCCATACTTTCTTCATATTGGTGCGCTAATATCAATCTTTGTTTTCTTTAGTATAACAACATTCATTTCATTTTACCAGGTTATGCGAAGTGGGATTCCTAATTTTTGTGCAGTTGCTCTAGCCCTCAATGATTTGGGGTATGTGCAGAAGTTCTATGCTTGTATAGGCATCGTTGCTTTGTGTGAACACGGTTTTTGATGTGATACCAATTTTTTCCCGTTTCTCTTCATGCTTGAGATATCGTATCTAGTGTATTTTGTTTGAAATGTGTGCATTTTTTTTCAAAAAACAATCCTCATTACCAACTCAAAATGGAGGGTGTAAGCATTTATACTATAGTGATTGTGGTGAGGTGATGCTTAGTATTAGCAGTGATACTCTTGCTGTAGTAGGTTGCCTGTATAATTTAATAACTAAAGTTACCAATTAACTATTGTTAACTCAGGGCCTTGTTACTTTTATGAAGTAAACATCTTATGGAAAATAATTATAATTAAACTTAATACAAATGTTTGTACCGTGGTTTGTGAGGTTTGAATTACTTGTTCAATTGAGATGTGTTTCGTTATCTGTTCTGATGTTTCTGTTCTTTTCCTGCTCCCCATGGACTACATTCTACAGTATCACATAATTTGAGCAACCTGTAAAAATGCCTATCAGAATTAATGTAAGAGTATTGCATGTTGCTAGAAGCTAATGCACACTATAAATATAATTCATAATGATCCCATTTTATTTTGTAGTTATTTGATTGGTGTGAAAAGATGAATGTTGTATTAGCACAATTCTGCAAAACATATTCATGTTGATGAAGTACCTAAACTTTGCAATAGCTCATAATATAACAATATAATGTTTTTCTTAGTGACATTGCTATACATATTACAGTTTGTCTATAAACACTTTTTGCCAATGTGCCGCTTTCTTTGTTTGGCCATTTTCCTCCAAGATTTGAGCATTGTTGTTTACATTATCTTTTCCATATTACAACTCTCCTCCCCTCATTACCATTATTTTTTTATCTTCAGGACTTGCAATTATTTATTATTATTATTATTCTTTTAACTGTATAGTTTATGTAATGTGCAGGTATAAAGCAATAGGCATTAGGTTAGATTCTGGCGACCTCGCGTATTTGTCTTGTGAGTCCCGAAAGTTCTTTCGCACTATTGAGAAGGAATTCGGAGTGCCAGATTTTGGAAAGATGGGTATTACTGCAAGTAATGACCTCAACGAGGAAACTTTAGATGCTTTGAACAAACAGGTAAATATCTCTAGTTTAATGGTTCCATCATGTTTTCCTTTTTTCTGTTTATTGATTGTCAGAAGGTTTAGTTATGGACTTAAATATTTGTATTCAAGTGATTTTTTTCCTCCACAGGGTCATGAAGTTGATTCATTCGGAATTGGAACGTATCTGGTTACGTGTTATGCTCAAGCAGCTTTAGGTTGTGTTTTCAAGCTTGTTGAAATAAATAATCAGCCTCGTATCAAACTTTCTGAAGATGTTTCAAAGGTTTGATCATGCAATGAATTATTTCAGTGGCCTTATCTTTTATATCATAAAGGTTGACTATTTGTGGTTTTAGGTCTCTATTCCATGTAAAAAACGGTGTTACAGATTGTATGGGAAAGAAGGTTACCCACTTGTAGATATAATGACTGGAGAAAATGAGCCACCTCCAAAGGTATTTCATCTGCATGCTTTGTACCTATTAATATCTCTGTGGATATTACATTTAGATATTTCGCATTTTTTTATTTTCTCCCGATTATCTGAGATGTGCACCACAAATTCAGGAAAGCTGATGAGTTTTGGCTAGTACAAGAAGTACCTCACCCACTACCCTGTCATAGAATTTCATACTTCTGGGTGGGATCTACATTTCGCCAAACTATCTAAAATTTGGCTAAGAAAATAATAATTGATTTCAATTTCAGATTAGAAAAGAATTTCTATTAGTTACTGAGAAACTGTCAATTTTTACCTTTGCACCTTTGAAAGTTCTAGAGTTATTTTAGACATTGCATGGGCAATAAACATTTGAATGGGACTCTATATGTGGAACATATGATTAAATGACTGCTTATGCATCTGTTTTATGTAGTTATAGAATGAAATCAATATCCGTTTGCATGCAAGAGAGGTTCATATGCATCATCTTGGTCATTTCCTATTCAGCTTTTGGGGGCAGTTGGTTAACATGGTATTACTACTTCAGTTCTAAAAGGTCCATAGTTTCCTTGTATGTTTTTGTATGACATTATATCCGTTACTCTGCACTTTAGTTCGTATGTTAGGATGGCTCTTTACATGTAAGAGGAGATTACATTAGTGAGAGTGTGTGTGAGAACTTAATATGTATTGTTGGGCCCTTCACATATCAAGTTCTTTCATATATCGAATGTAGATACACAAAAATAGATACATGCATGTGTGTACTTGTGGAATATATGGTTAGTAGAGACTAGAGGGATCATATACGGTTATGCAGGATAATCAACCCATACAACCAATGTTCCTGATTCATCTTCAAACTTGGAAAGCTTCCTTAGTTGCATAAACTGCAGTCTTCTCTCAGTTTGTTACCATCGTGAACTATTGAGTTCTGACTCGTCCTTGTACCCTGTTAAGTGCTTGTTATTCAGGGGTTTATATAGCAACTTCTTAAATTGAGTTATAAACAGATCTGTGTCATTTTATTTTGCAGGTGGCAGAACGGATTCTGTGTCGCCACCCATTTAATGAATCGAAGAGAGCATATGTGGTGCCACAGCGTGTTGAGGAGCTTCTGAAATGTTTTTGGCCAGGGAGCCCAGGTGAGAGTTTGAGCATATTGAACTTAGATCTTCGAACTACTAAATGCATAATTTTGTGCTTTTATTATAATCATTATATTTCTAGTAGCAGAAACAATGTGTTGTGTGAGTTGGATGTATCAGATTTTCCACATTTCCTTATAATTTTCTTTTACCTCTCCAAATGTTTTCCCAAATCCAAGATCCAAACACAGCCTATCTTATTTATTAACATGGCCATTTTTTTGATCTTTTATTCATTTACTTAACCGTCTTATTTTACTTGTCTCCATATCTCTGAAGTTAAATGTTTGCAGTAATAGATTACATAGTTAACAATTTTATTTATTTATTTTTAATTTGGGAGATGAAAATTTGTTTTATAAGAATTTTCTTAACAATAAATAATATACCTTGTTCAAACAGTTTGCGACAGATTATTCATTTTGCTTACCACTTAACCTTCTTGTTGCCTCTTGAAGATAAACCACGAGAAGAACTACCACCGCTTAAAATGATTAGGAGCCGTTGTAGTAACCAGCTGGAACAAATGCGACCTGACCACGTGAGGAGATTGAATCCAACACCTTACAAGGTATTAAAAATAAATCTCTAGATTTTTTTTATTTGGTAAACCCGGAATCCATAACTTGGGAGAGATTCTTGACTGCAACAAGATTTGAACCCTAAACCTCATTAGGAGCAAGAGTTTTCATCAGAGGTTAGCCCAGTGGCCAAAATTCGTGTTCCTCAAATAGAGATCACGACCAAAAATAAAAAAATATCTTGGTTGCATGACTCATTTATGTATGTTCTACAATATTCCTGTGCAGGTTAGTGTAAGTGCAAAGTTGTACGACTTCATTCATTTCCTATGGCTCAATGAGGCACCTGTTGGGGAGTTGCAATGAGGAGGGCGCAATGGACAATTTACATTATGGAATCGTATGGAAGTGATGATTTCACTGCAGTTGGGGGAGCTTCTTCAAGCAAAATCAGGATTTTATACACATTTCAATTTAGATTGATAGATAAACACTTGTGATTTTCAATAACTGTGATTTGTTTCATCTTGTTGTCTAGTAAACAATAATAGCAACAGTAATGATATGAATAATAAATTATAATGTTTGCTTAAAATATTCTTGCACGACTATTAAGTAGCCAATGGATGGTGTTACAAGCAGTAGCTTCAGAAGCAATTAAAACAGTTTGCCATCCAGTTCTCATTGATTGGACTCATAGCAAAAGATGCATTTGATGAAGCTCGTCATGAACAAGTTTTTTATATAGGTCTCTAGCATAAAAACTTACCAAGTTGAGTTGAAAAAATTAACTAGTTTCAAAACTTATTGAAACTACTTATTTACATTAATAAGCCTATATCAAGAACAAACTTTCACAAGTCAAACATAAATCAAACTCAAATAACCTAGAAAGATTTGCATCCTTGAAATTAGCATCAGCTTCAACCTCATGCTAGTTCAGATAATCACACTGACAGTCAATATATTATCCATATCAAATTTCTCAAAATCAAGTCCAGACATGCACAAGGAACCAGATTGCCAGACCTGAAAAGACCACACACTACACGAGAAAACACCACCTATGCCAGTAATCCAAGCCAACAAATAAGAAACACATTTCATTTCATGGCCACCATAACCATCACCAAATTGGGTGACAAAGCCCTGGAAATTTATAGGGTTGGAGGGAAGGAATGATAGCCTCAGAGAATAGGAAACGAGGGATATGCTTTGTTCAGTCACACTTCATTTACAAAGCATTGCTGGCCTTGGATTTGTAGTAATCAATGAAATAAATGAAAACTCACTATGGTGGCCAATGGTTAGTTAATTTTCGTCCAATATTTACAAAACCGTGTAAAAGAATCATATCATCGTCTTTATGTTACATTAAGCGGTCAAATTGTGACGATGAGATCCTTCAGCTGCACCCACCCAAAGGCACATCGGTCACGGATCCTTTGTGCTGTTGATGCTGCCAAATCAACGAGTGGCCGGATTCTTGCAAGCTCCTTTTCTACTGGTATCCTGATGTTTTGCTCCACCTGAAACTCCCAATAACATGACAAGGTCAAAGTACTATTATTTGAAAATTTCTCCGGAATGTGGGGTGACAATTTTGCAATTAAAAGCCAAGGATTTATTTTTTATTAAATATTGAGAAAGCAACAATTATTTTTCTTAGTTTCAACCCTGTGACGTAGAAGGAATTGGAAAAGGCCCTGATCTTGATTGGTTTTCTGTTCTCATTTAGTCACATCATTTTGTACAAAAATTCTGTAGGGCTATTCTATTCTTATGGTTAAGCCCAAATAGTACAGGCAGATAATAGAGCTAACTGATGAAAGATACTAACCTTGTCAATACAGCGTACGGTATCCAAGACATGGCAGAAATAAGTAAGCTGTTTGTACAGATCCGCTTCCGTGTACTAATAATGCCAGGAATATGTTTTAGAGAATTTAAGAGTAAATAAACAACAGAAGAAATTCTAGGACTATATAGTTTGAACTTAATGCAAAAGAGGTGAAAACCTTTCTTATGAGATGCCCATTACAACGAGGATAATTGGGACAAACTGTTCCTCTTTCAGAATCACCAATTACCCGCAAGTTCAGACTACGAGTTGTGTACTTGCAAGTTTCATCATCACACTGAACACAAAATTCACCAACTAGTCAAATCAAAAATTGTCGCTGGACTCGTAAATTACTACTGCAGCACGATGATCCATAACACATACCGTCATTAAACCTTTGTAGTATGCTGAAATGAACCCTTCTGCTTGCCTCTTGACCTAACAGATGTTGGCAGATAATCAACCTCAAACCCAATATATGCATTTCCGAGCAGTATAATAAGAAACCTTGTGAACTAGAGGCGATGCAAAATGACCTCTAAATAGGCCCGTGTTAAGAAATTGTTGACAGCATAACGAATCTCAATCAAGTGCATCAAGATCTTATAATTCAAAATCTTAATCTTAGTGCCCTTAAAAATTCTACATTATTGAAGCTTATAGCATAAAACAGTCTGGAATCAAATCTGATCATAATAAATAAATAAACAATTAGACTTTGTGGATGTTTGAGAAGTGTGTTTTTATGTCGGTTTTTTTAGTTGTAGGATATTATTGAATAAAAAAATTTTGGTGTTTGAGAAGATAGTCGGTTTTTTTTGTGGTTGGATTGATATTTGTGAGAGAAAAAGTGAAATGATTATGGAGTTAGATGTGATATTTTGTTTGGATTTTTTTTTTTTTTTTTTTTTTTTGTTGAAAAAAGTGTCTTTTAGTGAAAAAAACAAAAAAAAAAACCCAACACACAAACTTCCCAAACACCACCTTTGTAGGTGGACTGGATAATAATTGAACTAGATTCTCTAAGGAAACAAATCTACTTGTTCAAAATAGCATAATTCAATAGATACCTGATTGGCTATCAGTGCTGAAGACATTCTGCCCAAATCACCTTCCTCTGGGCATTTAGGACAACGCAAATTGCCCCAGAAATTTTGAGAGGATTCCCCTCCTGCATGTGAGTCTGTTTGTTTTTCGTTGATTAATGTACGTACAGAAGTAAACACGGCTGGACAGTCAAATGTACTAGAACAACTGGGACATGACAAATGCAAAGGCTCACAACCTCCATATCTGCAATTCAGTTCAACTCAAGCATCCATCATTATATTCTTAAATCAGGGGAAAAAAAACAACTATACTAATACATTTGCATAAAATTCAGTACATAATCAGAATTTAAGATTTTTTTTTTTTTTTTTTTTGGAAGTGAATTTAAGAAATTGTTGGAATGGCATTCCAAAAAAAAGAAAGAAAGAAAGAAAGAAGAGCGTGAATGGGAAAAAAAATAGTAAGACAAGTGGAGAAGATACTGGAATGAAGGGGGGGGAAGGTAAAAATGAACCTAATCAGTGCTGGATGCTTGGACCATTCAGGTAGTTACAAAAATAATTCCATGTTTATTATTCAGACAGCTTTTTTTTTTTTTAATATATATATATGGATAAGAAATCTGGGCATTGTTGCAAGGATTTGGAGATTTGCAGAAAAACGTTCATATGAAGAGCAAATACAGCACCTCATAGATAAGAAAGGATTACCTCTCATCATCATCCACCGCACACAATAGTAAGTTGGAAGAATCATTATTGACACCTTCACTTGATTTACTTTGAAACTGAGAATCAGTTGTTTGCAATGTTAATTATAGACACCATGGCAACAATTAGTGAAGTGAATATGACACAAGCATGAGAACATGTTATTTACCTTGGATGAGTCAAGCCCTAAACAGTCAGCCAAACGTGCTGGGCTCGTACCTTGAATTGACGCACACAGACGTGATACAACAGGATGAATCTGTTCATAATAAACCAATGCTTTTAATCAAGGTGAGACATGAAAGTGACACTAAGTACAAACCTAGCATTAGTCACTACAGATCAATTGTATAGAAAGCCCAACCT
Organism: Camellia sinensis; assembly: GCF_055761805.1. Classification (NCBI taxonomy): domain Eukaryota; kingdom Viridiplantae; phylum Streptophyta; class Magnoliopsida; order Ericales; family Theaceae; genus Camellia; species Camellia sinensis. Next base: position 219,630,774 of record NC_138961.1, read on the forward strand.
GCTGTGACAGGTAATAATCAATGTCAATCATCCATTTTTCATTGTCTCTTTTCAATTCATCAGGATGTCTTGCCCGCTGAGCAATCCCTACGGAAGTACCTGAACCAGCCCCCTATTGACAAAAATGAATGAAAACATGGTCATCAAACATTGTTTCAATTTTGTGAGAACCACAATATGGTAGAGGTTTAGTGACAATTATTAGGCAGAAAACAGACACAAAAAAAAAAACTTTCACAACACACCTGCTCGCAGCAAATTACATAAGGAACTGTATCACCGGCAGAGCAACCAGTGGAGTAACCACTTCCCTTCAGTCTAAGTGCAACCTGGAAAATGACCCATGCACAAGTCAATGTTAGCCAGATAAAGTGGAAGTGAAGGGGGAAAAAATAAAAGGAAGAAGGATGGTTCCAAACGAGAACAAAGTAGTTTCCAGGACTTACTTCAACATGAGGTTGGTTTTTGCCATCTGGGTAGGCTTCTGGCGGTTTAGTTAACGACTTTGTGATGACATATTTCTCTAGTGCTATTTGTCCATTCCTCATATCCTCTTGTACCTGTTTAACTTGCACAGATAGTGAGACCACTAAATTCTACAATTGATAAATGCCTAGTTTTAGAGCATGACTTTGCTAGCAAATTCAACCTGTACTACAGCAAACAAATAAGGTATTCTAGCCGACTGCAAAAGATGATTAGGTCACAAATGCTATAGATAAAGGCATTTTGAAAATCTTAAGCAGCTATCCGGAGTTAACAAACACAATCAAAGGCATTTTTGAAAATCTGAAAGCACCTATTCTGTGGCTACGAAGCTCGGATACAAATGCAGACATGGATGTGGACAAGGGACACGACAATTTCAAAAAAACGAAGACACGGACACAGCAATAAAATATGTTTTCATATATTTTTATTTGCTATCTAGATTAATATTACATCCACAAACAATCAATATTAATAAAAACTAACTATAATTCTATCTTTTTAAATTAACACTTATAGGCCATGTTTGTTTGGGCGGACTGGATTAGCATTCCCATGACTAATAGTCCTAGGACTATAAATTTGTTGGATTATGTATCCTATCTTAACTAATAGTCAAGTTTAAAATAATTAATTCCTACTTCAATTGTTTAACCAAACATCGGATTAATAATTTTATTGGACTATTAGTCCAATCCCAAGCTCATGTCTACCCAAACAAACATGACCATAGTTTATATCTATTTTTTTATGGATGATCTATTAAATACTTAAATCTAAGAAAAAAATAATAAACATTCACCATTCATCAAAAGCACTAAATAACATGGGGAGAAAGACAACTTGGCATGTCCCAAGTGTGTCCCCGAAGCGTCCCGACATAATTAAATTAATTAAATAAGGAGATACACCATGTGGTGTGTCCCAGACATATACCCGAAGTGACTGTGTGTCCCTAAGTGTCTGTGTGTCTGACACGGATACTGCACTTGTTTTGAAATGTCGGTGTGGGCTATGGCCTTGGATCACAATTGTTGGGCAGTTGATAGTCATGCAGCAAAGTAGCACCAAAAACCATAAAAAATGAGTAAGCACATTATCATGGTCTTACCTTCATGAGAGCACTGTGTATTGATTCAACAACATCCTCACATGACCTGTAAGCAGAAGAGCAATGCAAATGATGAGGCTTGGAGAAGTAACAGAGATTTTGCTTGAATTACCAGTCAACCACTCACACACACACACAGAAGAAGTAATAGATGCATATATATACCCTCCGGAGAGTATTTGACTTAGGCAGAAATCTCCCAGTTCCTTTGATAGCAAGCTCCAGTCACGACGAACCATATCAAGACCTTTCCGTTCAATAACCTGCTCCAAGAATGCAATTCACCAGCATACACTGAGAATACATATTTTGAACAAGTTCAAAAAGTCCAAGAAAAATAAATAGTTTAAAAATCTACCTCATATGGTGTTCCATCCTTAAACTGCACTTTGACAGCTGCATATTTCTTTTTCTTGAGAAGCAGCATTCTCTTGTACAAGCCATCTAGGTCAATTTCTAAACACCTATATTTTTTGTTGACCTAAAACCAAAGAGATAGGAGAGACTTCAAACATCCATTGCAAAAAGAAATTCATCATAACGTTTTTGAAAGAGTATATCCAGTTTCACAGAAAACATGTCCTATAGAGAACAAGAGGTCCAAATATTCTCTTTAGATTATCTAAACCCTCATTTCATTTTTTTTTTTTTTTTTTGTTGTGTGTGTGTGAATTATAAATGTGTTCTTTTTCCTGGAGGTCAAAAAATGCAAGTGCTGGGTTTTTTAAATCATATTTCTGGGTATGAGTTGAATTTTAAGTATGACCATGTGCCAAGGGGATAATGAAGAAATTGCAACCTTGGTGAGCAATGGATGCTATGTTCAGCGTTTAAATCACAAAATGGAAAAATCAAGTGATTCAATTTTAGTAAAGCACAAATGGAAAGATCAGGAAATTCAATTTTAGTTCAGTAAATTATTTGCTGACTACCTACCTACCTTGAATCTGTTTGTTTGATTAGAGGAAAAAAATAAAAATAAAAGAAAATAATGCAATGAATTTCAATTTACAACCAAATCTCACCTCTTGGATGACCTTCCCTGCAATCGCCTTACATTTTGCAACATCATCAAGTCCACTATAAATCATAATTGAATCTGTATCACCATAGATCACCTGCCAGGTGGAATACAATACATGATTTAGAAGCCAAAGTATTTTGATGACTGAAATCAGGAAAAGGAGACGCGAGTTGAAATAATACATTAAAAAAATATGAATCTCAGCATTTAAGAAATAACCTCTAAGTTTAAATTAGTCTGAACTAGATCAACAGTACTTTGTAGGATCTCCCTTCCCTGCACAACAATGATGTAAGTTGCTTGAAACTAAAACAAGAAAACAACATTCAGCCAAAATCTGCGGACTTAAGCAAAGTTAATTATCAGCATCAAATTAAAAGTCCTACTTGTAGTGTTATCAGCTCTGCAAGCGGTTTTGCATAGAATCTGGAATTGGAAAAACCCAGGCAACCATACATACTGCAGGTGGGGAAAAAATTAAAAAAGAGTAATCACTGACACAACAAACAAGAGCTACACTGAGTTACAATGAGAAGCAAAAGAAAATGCAAGCCAAGTGAAACAGAAACCTGTTTGCAGTGAGTTTCAGTGCTTGCTGTTGTATGTCAAGCTGCTGGACCTTAAGACCAGATGCGTTCTTTAGCCATGACTTCACCATTCTCCTTCTCTCAACCAAATTTTTCAGCAACTACAATAGAGTATGTGAATTAACAAATTAAATAAATCCACTCACCATTCTTTGACTGACTAAACCAATGAACTTCGTCAAAATAAAAAATAAAAAACAGAGCCTAGTGTGGAACAAAAAAAAGAAAGAAGCTCAAATGCAAGGAACACGATGAGCATTGCATTTTCCTGAAATAAAACAACTAAAACTCTATGGCATTCAACAGATTAATAAATAAAAATAAAATAAAATAAAAAGACACGTCTAGAACTGCTGAAAAATAATTGCAGCGGTAGTAGCTACAAATTCCATTCTCATGATGCATAGGAAGAAGACTAATGCCTTGTGTGAAGTGTATTCCACAAGCCCCCAAAATGGAGTAAAATGAATTTCTTTTCTCCAAAAACTAGGCCACCCAAACACTTCTCAAATTATTGTGCATATTTTTATATAAAGCATATATTGCATGTCTTATCCAATAGCAATTTTTTTTTTCAGTCAAGACAATCAAAGTTCAGAGAGTCTGAATTCACTGGTCTCTAAGAACAATGTCACATAAGATATGAAACGAAAATAAAGAAGAAACATAAATAATAATAATAATAATAATAATAATAATAATAATAATAATAATAATAATAATAAGTGTAAGGATAAATTTGTATATATACAAGTGACCAAAAACATAGCTCAGCAGGGGGAAACAAATTTTGGTAAACCGTATCGGACTACTCATAGCGCCCTTGCAATGGTTTAAAATGGCAGCATGTTAAGAGAATGAAGGCATTTCATATGGTAAGCAAAGCCTTTTCAAGTGCAAATGGGCAATTCTATGAATCTGGATTTTGGATAACCACAAATTGATGGCATTAAGCCCCATAGTTGTTTAATGTTTATTTGGCTAAGAATATATATATATATATATATCAAGCGAATATTAGTGATGCTCGCCAAATTCCTGCACAACACAAGATTTTATTGAAGCTATGAATCCTAACATGAACCTTTCCTTTTAAATTGAAGTTACATCCTTTACATTTCCTTGCATCTACTCAGACAGCCAATTTTTTATGTTTTCGTGATCAATAGTAAGATCCAATCTCCTCAACATGATCATCATAAAAAAATAAAATAAACATCAGCAAAATACCTCTGGTAAAACCCCAGTCTTTTTACTAGATGGTAAACGAGGAACTGATCCATCTGGAAATCTCTCAACAGTTGTAAAGCAGATATTGTATTCCTGTTTTAAAAATTAAAAATAAATAAATTAAAAAAAAAGCATGAATGCACAGAATGTTTAAAATATAAAATATTGTCAATTGATATTCAACAAAGAGATCAAAAACAAAAACAAGAATAGCTTGTTAATTTACCTGAATGATAGAAGGGTAAAGACTATTGAAGTCCAGAAGTAAAACGTACTTGTCATACAATCCTCTTTTTGGCTCCAAGACCAATCCACCTAAATAAGAGGGTCCTTTCTTAGCTTTACCATGATCATTGTGTGGTAAATCATTCTCAAAATTCGCATTGTCAACATCCAAATCATCAATTTCTTTGCCCTCAGCACTGTGATTCACTTTACGTTTTGTCACTTTTGTTTCCTTTGGATGAGAAGAAAACTTGTCTGGGACCATATATTTCTTTGCATGGAATGCATGCAGCAAAAGATATTCTACTCTCTGCGCTCTAGCACCCTGAAATCACATATTTAGACGAAACAACTTTTGTCAAGTCAAGACCATAAAAGATTTGTAAGAAAGTAGATAATTTGAAGCATGTGGTGAAAATTCACCTGGAGAGTTTTTCCCCAAAGATTACCACTGATATTGGTTAGCTGACGTGTGAGGGGAAGAACACTCAAATGAAACATAAGCTCCATTGATAACCATGCATCTGTCTCACTACATTCAATCTGAACATAGTAAATATATTATGAGAAACATATTAAGCAGATGCATCAAAGGAAGTATAAATTTCCAATTAAGTAGACAAAGTAGATGAGTTGACCATTTCTCAGAAAAAGAGCCTCAGATCACCAAACTGAGAAGATAGATGATGTTTCTATCTGCCCAATTGATCAATAAGGATTAATTGAATCGTGATATTCGGCTATAGAGAGGGCAAGGCAGACATCATTAGTAAAATCTAAACATGACATCAATTGCCCTTAAAATGTGGCAAGACGATGATGGAAAGTTATTGCAGAAATTATCAAAAAGTATTTGACCTCAGCAACCTTACTGGTTTGGCAACCATGATTTTCTTTCGACAAGGAAATATGGAACTCTCTCTCTCTCTCTCTCTCTCTCTCTCAATTTTTATCTTTTATAATTGTCTCAATTTTCACAAAAAAATACTATTGATCTAACAAACTAATATTGAAACCCACCACAACTTGTCAAACCTTGTGTTTTCATGTTGTTTGTCAAATACAATAATAAGAATTATAATGACTAATGAAAGAATAAGAGCCTACAAGTTCCATAAGGGTTTCAGAACTTTGAAACATCAAGTGAACATCGTGCGGTGCAATCTCCTTCCGATCTTTGTTCAGCCTAGTCTTTGCAAGTTGTGTCAAAGAATAACTGACCTGAAAGAGGCAGATTTCAGGCATGAGAATTCATAACATGGTATCAGATGCCTTGTGGGATAACCAACCTCCTAAATATTTACCTCTTTCAATAGATCACGAGAACACAAATATGTATCACACAAGAGCCTCCCTGCAATGCAAGACATAATCCCTGGACTTGCACCAGACCCAAAAATTGTGCTTCCTTTAGTAAGCTTAGGCATCACAGAGCGCTTCAGACGGCCTATTTTGGACCACATGTTGCTAGGGACCCTGCAAGCCTGCATATTTAAGTAAAAGATGCATGGCATGGCCATCTTAGTTGCAATGGCATCTCATTTTGATGTACACCAGATGTACACTCAACAGGAAATTGTATATGGAGAATAAAAGGATGGTCAAAACAATATTGGAACATAAAATGAGGATGTTTAAAAAATAAAAGAAAACTGTAAAGACAATTATCAGTGTATATAGAAGTCATCTGTTGAAGCCCATTTTTCTTAGTCTGGATGCAAAGCTGACTGTAAGGTGTTATAATTATCACCATAAATAATTTTTAAAAAAAATCATAAATGGATATTAGGTTGTCTACTATTACTAGTACCACAAGATAATTACAAGGAAATGAATCGATGCATTAGCACACTTATTGAAAGGAAAGCACTATACTGATATTCCCACCTGGGCTCTGTGAAGCAGTACATCAAGATCAAACCCAGAAATATTGTGCCCAACAAGGACATCACTATCTAATTTGTGTAATTCAATCATCAGACGGTTTAACAAAGCCCTTTCACTGCAAATCAAGCAAAGCAAATAGAAAAACAGCACTTAATTGACTGGAAGTGAAACAAATAACACCACCAGCCAAGGTGACAGTGACAAATTGATAAAGAGGGAAATGAAAATAAACATGATTTATAACAAAAACCTGCCTGCTTTCAATACTGATGATATTTGATCCAGCTTTTGAATTTCTATCATTAATCTCTTTGGCAAATCCCATGGGAAATATGCCCCCATCAAGCTTACGTACAACAGTAAAATGGCTAAGCATACCAGGCCTCATCCATTCTGAGGCTAATATGGGAGTGTCAATCTGAAAGATCCAATCATGTAGCTGACCTTAGTAGAATACTACAATAATATAGATTAAACCAGGACCAATGAGTTTCCAGTTGAACAATTGCATCAGAAAAAAATATAACAATGCAAAAAGTGAACATGTTCTCAATGCAGCTAGCTAGTTGACCTTTGATAGCTCCAAGGGGGAATACTTGATGGAATTCTCTATTCTAAAACTATGATAAAAGATTCAAAAAAGTGTAGCCAATCATTCATAAAAATGTCCTCCACATTCCAAGTCCTGATACTGATGTTAAACTGGAGCACACACAACAGATTTAAGTGGTTTCAGGAAACATACATTTTTGTGGCTGCATTGAAGGCAAATAGAAAATTGACCATCTTGGTTTTAGGAGTTTTGTATGATAAGAATTGCCACAGAAAAAAAAAAGTTCATAGCAAAGCACATAAAGACTACAGCAACCAAGAAAAAATTCTCAATTTCCTGGCCCAAAGCCACCACCCTGTACCCCAAAACTGCTAGAACAGATGTACAGGGGAATACAAGTAAACCTCTATACATCTATCACAAAATCACTTCATTTGTTTCTCAAGAACAAGATAACCACCTAAGTCGCCTTCATGTTGTCCACATTTTTCCAAAGTAACTTCTGACTTGTTCAAATTAAATAAATAAATAAAAAGCCAACAGCACTAATCACACATCTATGAGTGGACAAAAATTTGTCCCCAGGGCAAAGAATCAAGGCCAGATAACTAGACAGGTCATGTATTTTGATGATGCCGTAATCAACACATCGAATGAATTATCATGTATAACAAATATACCTTGGCCTTGTGACAGCAGATTATAGATGCAGATACAATTTCGTTCGCATTTTGTTTTTCATTGACAATAGTTCTCATATTTATTGCTGTGACAACCACTGGAGGAATCTCTGCTACATTCTTTGAGGTAGTTGAAACTTGTATATCCTTTGGACAATCAACAATAACCTCAAATTTGCACCAGCTTACCTGCAAAATGCATCAAAGTTGTTGCGGTAAAAGAAAACTCTAACTTTCCTTCTGTGAATGACAGAAGTGAAATGATAACACAACCACAGATTTTGAGCCTCACACGCTGAGCTGGACAGGTGGAGAATTTTGAAACTGATAGCCAGGAAGGTCCCTTTATCTTCCTCTTAACAAGAAAAAGCTCCAAAGCACTGTCAACAATGATGCTGATCAGGATTCTTTTTTCATGTAATAGGTATGTATTAAATGGAGTTTTTCTGTTGCAGAGAAACTTCACTAGAGTAACAAATTTAACAATAGCAGTGTCACCTACTCATATAAGGGATAACAAAATTAAGTTCAAGGAATGGAATAGTCAAACTTCAAGATACTTCAAATGATAATTGACTGAAGAAGTACAGGATCCTTGAGCTTATAACAAGTAGGTAATCAGAAGACTTGTTCCAGACTTGGACCTCAAACCCCAAAGCAATAAATAAATAAATTTGATCTACACACAGTTCATATCGCTTTCTCTCCTTAAAAAGGAAATAAAAAGGCTGTTTAGAAATATAAAGTGAGATCCACCAAAAAGGTTTCAACACAATCAGATTTGTGAAAGATGAAGCTGAAATTTAGAAGTGTTCATTTCAAGCCATATTATTCAAGAAAAGAAACAAAGTTTAACATAAAAGTACTGGACACAAACAAAACACAAATAATTTACTTCTATCTTTTTGATTGACCATTGGCAACTAATTCCATTGTTATAGTAGAAATGTCCAAGCACCAAAAAGTTTACTATCCAACTCATGTCACTATCATGACACTCACTATCATGACACTGAACTCGATAAATGTTGAAATCATTTCACTACTCATCTGTCTTCTCAATTCCTTACATGAGAAGGGGTTTCACACCCTAATCTGGTTAGATTAAAAAAGTATAGAATGCTAACCTATGCCTCCTATCTATGAAGCACGGATACTTCAAAAAGGGTGACGTATCCGTATCGGATACTTATCGGATACCGATACTCCTCGGATACTTGCGGATACGTATCGGACACTTCTTAAAAGTATCGGATACTTCTTAATTAATTTTTTATTAATTTTGAAGCATCGGATACTTAATTTTGAAGTATCGGATACTCGAAGTTACATATTACTTATAATATTTTGTTTAGTTCTTTGATAAAAGGAATATAGTGAGAGTTAAAGTAATAGAATTTGTCAAATTGATGTATCCTTGTTGTCTCTCTCACTTCTCTCTCGCTTTCTCACTCTCTCACGTTTCTTCTCTCTGCTCTCATTCTTTTTTTGATGTTGGCATGTAAGGATGATGTTTAATTTGCATTTGCTTTTGCTTTTAGTTTTGGATGCTTTATGAATGTTTGAAATTATAAATTATAAATTTTTTTTTACGAATGTATCCCCGCTGTACCCGTATCATACTTTTTCAAGTTTTGACATATCGCCATATCCACATCCCCATATCACCAAATCTGTATCCGTGCTTCCTAGGCTATCATTGATGACTTAAAAAAGTATATTTGCTGAAATTTTTATTTAAGAATGGTTTTTTGACTTTAGCTAAGGTCTTGTGATATTCACTAATGAAAGGGAACAAGTTGAAGCTATTGACCTTGAAGACTCTTAGTTTTATAGGAATCTTTTTTCTTTATCAAGTTGTCTTTTGCTTTAGGTTTTATTTTTATGCATACTGCATTACTAAAAATTGTTAAAATAATATTTTTTACGAACGTATCCCCGCTATACCCGTATCCTAGTTTTTCAAATTTTGTCGTATCGCCGTATCCGTATCGTATCGTATCCGTATCCCGTATCTGTATCCGTGCTTCCTAGCCTCCTATTTATGACTGCACAACCACATTTGCCCCCAAATATGCAAGAAGTAATAAAATGTGCAGGAAAACCCCATTATAAAAAAATAATTAATAAATAAACAAGAAGAAGGAAGGAAGAAAGAAAGAAAGAAAGAAAGAAAGATAAACATGAGACCATGCATGAGGAACCAGCTCTGACAGGTGACCACTGTACCTGTTATGAGTTCCAAGCAAAGCAGAGAACAGTTCCCCCTTGAGGTCTGAAGGAAGTGGAGGATCCTGAAATTACAGAAGCCATAACTAATAACTTCTACAGACCATGCCAAATATAGCTTAACAACAATCATACAAATGGAAAAGAGCATCATTAGTTCACAGGCAACATTAAAAACATTACTTCCTAGTCTCTAAAATTGATTTTGAAATTAGATAAACCATTGACATATGAACATAATAACTCAGTAGTCAATAACACCTCATTGATTTGGTTCACACAACGAGCAGTATACCTTAAACGGATAGTTGATCTTGAGTACGTAATTCTCCCCAGAAGGTATGTCAGAAAGCTCAAATGCATATTTTCTCTATGAAATGTGAAGCAACAATATGAATGGTCAGCAAAAGTAAACCAACAAATAAAAATAAAAATAATTAATGGGAGAGAGTTATAGTTAACTTTTTGACACGTGAAAATGATTAAATCTGCAAACCTTAACAGGTGCCATGCTAAAACTTGAAACATTACGATCTAATAATTGTTTTGCTATTTCAGTCTTTAATCCTGATGCGATCTCCTACCAGAGAAAGAGAAATAGCATCAACATAATGTAGAAATATTTAAAATACATATAAAAGAATGCAATCGCAATAGAATTACTTGCAGCTTAGCACGGAAAGCTGTAGGAGAAATTCGAGATTCTTCTGCGTCTTTCTCAAGCTTCATAATAATTTCATTATGAAACAAAGAAGCATTTGGGATTGCATAGACACATCTTTGCATGTTCTTTACAATCACACAGCAACTGGAATATGTACTTCCTGTTTTGACCTGAATTACAATGTTGGATGTCAACCATCAATTGTTTACATCAGATCTATAACAACAACTAACCGAAGCAACAAATCAATGACATAAACATACCATGGCACATATTTGAAGATTTACACAGTAAAATCAACTATCATCTTTATCAAGCTTCATAATCACCATTGAGAAATATACAATCATTTGAAATTGCAAAGGTGCATATTTGCATGTTTCTTCACATTAAGGCAACATAAAATGGCATTTTGTCAATTATCAACTCTTGAGTCAATTGTTGGCTGCTGAAGCACAAACCAGTTATGTAAAGCATTACACTTGAAGAGGAGGGGGGGGAGGGGGGGGAGGCTATGTGGGGAATGTAGATTTTTATCTTTAGGATGATACTAGAATTGCGTTATGAACATCACCTATTGGAAAAGAAACAATAATACGAGTAATGGGAATGTAATTGGTTTGAAGTTTATGTCTACTGTTGGTTGAATTGGTTTGCCACTGTGTAGTTAGATCCCATATCTAACAGATCCTTCTTCATCTTCAACCTCAGTTGAACAAGAAAGGCCAAAAGTCATCCAACAAGATCAATAAAGACACTACTCGAATTTTCTGACAAGCCAGCAAAATTAGGCTGAGAAAATACATATGTATGTATGTAGAGTGTATGAAATTTACGAATAAAAAGTGACCATTTTCATCACATATCACAAATAAAAACGGAAACGCCATGATGTATTAATTGAGATTTTTGCTAGAGCACACTTGGAAGAATATTTTTAAAATACCAAAGTAATGGCAGAAATTTTAAAAGACTAGCTATAAGGGTCACCTTGTTTTCTAGATGTTTACCTAACAGGTCATATAAATTCAATATGCACAATGCATATGAAAGTTTCTATATTTGTAGGGAATGCACCATGAAGCCATGCTCCTTGCGTTTTTACACAAACCTAAATAGAGATTTAAACTGCATCTGTCAAAAAATCAAAAAAAGTGAACCAATGCACCTGGCTCTCGCTAAAGCGGGGTCTAAGGCCTCGTTTGGCAACTCACTCTTTTGGCCTAAAAATTAAAAAATTACTAAAAAAACTAAAAAACCAACAAATTATATTAGAAAGTCAAATATTCTCTTTTCTCTCTATTTTTTGCCCATCTTTTCGTAAAAAACCAAAAAGTCATTCTAAACATACTAATTTTTTTTACATCATATTTTAACCAAAAAAATCAAAAAGTTACTAAAATAACATGTTTACAAACGAAAAAATCAAAAAGTTACTAAAATAACATGTTTCCAAACGAGGCCTAAGAGGGCAAGATGTACACAACCTTACTTCCTTATGAACTGTATCTTTTCAGATAAAAATATAGATAGGAGAAGAAAACAATTTTATTGTCCCATGCTGTCTTTAACTAATTGAAGTAGCTGTCTTTAACTATATTTATTTTTCTATTCTTCTACCCAGTCCCAGTCATGAGTCGTTAGAAGAAAAAAAAAAAACTAAAGGTAATGCCAGATTAACTTAATGCTGATTAAACTACAGACATATATGACATAAACAACAGATATTGCAATGTCCTTGTAACAAAATTCAATTATAATTACATATGTATGTACATAGAATGTATGAAATTTACAAATAAATGGTCATTTAAACAGGAAGATATAATGGACAGCACTAAAATTACCACCATACCTTCCCAAAAAGATAAAGGTTACCCATGTTAGCACCATAAAACTCCTCATGAGCGTCGATTATGTAGAAAGGCAGTGACCCATCTGGATCCAGAACGAAATCTGGCTTTTCTTCGCTACTCAAACCAGGATTTGCCTCCACTTCATCACTTCCAATGCTCCCATTTCCAGCATTCCTAACTGCCTGCCACCCAGCAGTCGCGCTCAATGCCGGATCCTTTTCCTCTTTGATTTTCGCATTGAGAGCAAAAGACAACTCCTTCACCACCGCCTCCCCCTTCACTTCAATACCATTTGGCATGCTCTCCTCAACCACACTCTCCTTCGTCGAAGATTCAAGCGATTCAACATTCGGATGGTGACCAATTTCAGTACTCAAATCTTGGTCATTCTCAAATTCTTTTATCGAATCACTCTCTTTGGCAACTTCAATTTTCTGTTCCTTACGCAAAAAAGGTTCACTATTTGCATTAATCTTTGCCAATTCAGACCTAACCATCGAATCAACAACTGCAACGGGTTGTTTTTCACTCTTAATCAGCGGGAAATTCCTCACAGCCGTTGATGAATTCGTGTTTGCGTGTCCCCTCCGTCGCCTCTCTCGATCAGCCTCATCAGGGGCAAATTCAGCAATAACATCATCAACGATACTATCACTTGATAAATTCTTGGCTTTATCATCCTTAGGCTTCTTAAAAACTGAAGAAGTGAACATATTAGAGAGGCGTTGCTTACCCATTAGAGCCGCCGCAGCGGAGAGAGCAGAAGGCTTCTTAGGCGGCGGCTCCTTCTTCTCTGTCTTCTTCTTCTTAGGTCTCTCTAATTCACCGTCCGATTCATCGGAGGACAAAGGGACTCCGGCCTGGGACCAATCCTCCTCCTGGCCTTCGTCTCCGTAACCGAGACCATTGTCGTCGACAATGAAGGCCCCGAAATCTTCACGGCGTTTAGCGACGATCGCATCGTATTCATCTTCTCCGACGGTGTCGTAGATCGGTTCTTCGATCCTGATCTGAAAGCCACCACTTTCACGGCGGCCACCACTGCGGAGAGCTTTTAGGCGGTCGAGGGCGTCCTTACGAGCCGCCGCTTCGGCTCCTCTGCTCCTCCGCCTTCCGGCGACTATTGGCTGCTCCTCCGCCATCTCTCTCTCTCTCTCTCTCTCTCTAAACTCTCACTCTTTCTATCACAACGAAGATCAGAGGGGATATGAGATAGGATTTAGATTTAGAAGTAGATGACGTAAATGGCGGGAAACTGTAGTTTTCGCGCCAATGGAGTGTTGAAAAAAGGCGGGCCACAGAAGCCCTATTTTGTTGTCGGTTGAAATTCTTTGAATGGGCCCAATCCATTTGTTAATATAGGTCGGCCCAAGTCATGAGTTAGAAGTATTTGGGCCCAATGACTGACGTGACATGACACTACAAAATGAAAATAAACAATTACTGAACTTGGTTGAGTTTTCAAATTTTATTTTCTATTTTATTTTAAATAAAATAACAATTATTTTGGCACAAAAAAATTTATTTTCATTAAATCTTTTCTTTTTTGGAGAAAAATTTAATTTATAAAAATTTGAAATTTTTTCTTTGGTTTTAATTATGTGAACTAGTTTTTATTTTAATGGGGAAAAAAAATAAAAAATATATACATCGAAAATTCAACCAGGTTTATTGATATTATTTTAATGGGGTAAAAAAGGAAAAATAAACCATACTGATGACGTGTCATACAAAAACCCAGTGAACCACAAATAAATTACTATATGCTTGTGGCCCAAACATTATGTAGTGTTTTGAAAAGTTGGTAAAAAATTAATTTTTTTATTTTTTTATTTGTATAAAAAAATAGAGAAGGGATGTGACTAAAAAAAATTAAAAAACCAAAAAATTAACTTTTTGCTATGTTGCCAAAACGCTCCTCTATCTAGTTTTGTCATCATAGTCCGTGTTTTTTTTTTTTTTTTTTTTTTTTTGTTAAATGCCAACCTTATTGCAAGAAATAATGGACGTTTTTGTCAAATCATTAAGTAAAAATTTAGCAATGGACCACATAAAAATTAGCAAATATTATACTCAGCCCCATTTGGCATATGAATTGGGGTTAAATTATCTAACAAAAAGACAAAATAAGTTAATTTAATCAATATGACAAAATATTAAATCTAAATCATAATCATGATATTTTTCCTCTTATAATTATCAAATCAATTTTAAAAAATAAAAAAAAAATTATCCCACAATTTTTTTTACCAAGCCCAAAATAATTTTAAAAACCAAGTTAATTTTTTTCATCCAATACGGGGCTCAACACTCACACGGGCAGGCATGCCAAGTTGAATTTTTGTATCCCAAATAAATAGTGCCTCAATACTCACAGGGGCATGTCAATTAGGAATGGATGCCAGTCAGTTGCGGTCTCGAAATTTTTAATTTGTTATTTGTCTATTAGATTGGTAGATTAAAGAAAATCAATCCACATCCGTCTGTCAATCTGGCGGATGTGAATTGTGCGGATTGGATGATAGATGTGAATCGGTTTGGTGATTTAAAATTTTATAAATTTTCAATATAATTCAACTTGTGCACCTCCTAAAAAAAAAAAGTATTACAGTAAACGACTTAAAAAAGTATTATAATCGCATGCATCATCCAAATAAAAGAAGTTTGAAACTTTAGAATATTACAATCACTGCATGCCTCATCCACATATTATAATTACAGCATACCTCATCGACATAAAGTATTATATAAAGTATAATAATCTATGATTCTTAAAATATAAAAACAATTCAAAAATCAAAATCATAAATAGAGCAGTAGCAGAGAATATATGTCTCTGTATTGTTATATCTATATATGTTTTTAAAAATAAAAACCAACTAGCATATAGTTTATTTAGTATTTTTAAAGTTAGACTTAAAAACTAAAAAATATAGATAAATAATACATTTATTTTTTTCAATTCAAAAAATATATTCAACAGAATATTTAAACTCTTTTTCAATTGAAAATACAAACAAAATATTTAAATAAATTAAAAACACAAAGTCTTACAAATTACTAGGGGTGTTCGCGGTTTGGCGGTTCGGTTGGGACCAAAAAAATCTCAAATCCGTCATCCGTCCAAAACTAGGTGGATTAGAAAAAATCAATCCGCAACCATCCTCTCGTCATCACGCATCCGTCCAAAATGCGGCGAATTAGTTCGGTTTGATCGATTTGAACGAATCGATATATCCGCTACTCATCCTTGATGCCAATATTATGTAAGAATATTTGATACAAAATTTATTTTAGTCTCAAACATTTTTGGTGAAAGTTTTGTGATTACATGGTGTACTTATATTAAATTTTTGGAGAAATTGTACCCAAAAAAATTAATGATTGAACCTTGTAACAAAATAGTTTTTTATTTTGTCAATTTAAACTATAAGTTTTTATTTGTTTTCAATTTAGACCACTCACATATTTTTGGTAGGTAAAAACTTAAGAAAAATAATATTTTAGTGATTAAATCCAATATAAGTATACATAAATGAATCAATTGCTCTTTTTGGCTAGATTTAATAACGAAAATATTAATTTTTTTCTATTTTACTTAATAAAAATAAACAGATAATTTATATAAAAAACAAATCAAAAGATTAAATTTTAAATTAACAAAATTAAAAGCTCATGATTTATTTTATTTATTTTGTATTACCCGAAATTGTTTCTCTACATTGTCTACACAGCAACAAATTAGTCAACTTTCTCGCTCTTTAAATTATTATATTACAACCATGGACTCGTGGTCGTGGAGTTGTTTAAAAAGAAAAAAGAAAAAAATAAACATGGACTTGGGGATGTTGACACTATACCTATACAATAAGAATTAAATGGTACATGTTTAATTGAATAAAAAAATGCCTCCAGCCTCGAGCTCTGTTTTCCAAATCAAATACAAAATGGTTCTCATTCCAAAACAGATCCATGTGGTTCCAAAAACAACATAACAAATAATTTTTAACAAATTACAAACATAGTAAGACAAGTATGGTAAAAATTGTTCCGATCAGCCAACGCCTCACAGAATCACTGCTTGGCGCTGCTTGCGATGCTCCTCCTCCTCCAGCTGTGGTCGATGATGCGGCAGGCGGTGGAGGTGAGATCGTAGGGACATCACATGTGCCAAATGTCGCATTTACCTGTCCATGTGTGGAAAAAATTATTAGTCAGCTATTGGTTTAGGTTGAAGCATAGTATCAAATAGTCTTATCATATTAGACATGCACAAAGACAATGCCCAAATGGTTTAGGTATGAATTAGGTAGAGTTTTCAAATATTATATTGGGATTATTGCAACGGTGGTGATATATGATCATTAACGAAATGTTAGTCATACAAAATTTTCAAAGAAAGCTATACATGCAATATTGAGAGCATTCGTGTTACTTTTTGTGAAATTTTACAACTACTTGACCAGTAATTAGTTGTACTACACTTTTTCTTTTATTTGCATAAAAAATATTATACAAACAAATCTCCTAATCAATTCTTGGACGTCTAAAAGGACTCACTTTAAAAGATAATAATAATAATTGATTCCGAATTAAAAAATCAATAGGTTGAAATTAATTGACAAGGATTCATTAGTGCAAACAAAATTGTATTTATTTATTTATTTTTAAATAACAGAAGAAAAATATGTTATCACATTAAATATTTAAGCTGACTTATTATTTATCAGATAGAATTAGTAGCAAACCTTGCAATAAGCAATGTTATCACATCCACAAGTCAGATGACCATTCGCTTCATCCACGGCTTCTGGGGCTCCCCCACCATCACTCAACTAGAACAAGTCAATAATAAATCCATCAACCAACCGAATATTATAATTTTTGTTTTCTTTATTTTTTTTTTTAGCTACAAACAAAACATATCTCTATTGAAAGGGTCTATGAAGTGCAGGTCAATCTTCCCCTACCTGGTAAAAATCAACAGCAATGAAGTTTGGCCACCGTTTGCCAGATGCATGATAACAAGTATTTGTCATACTGATCAACGAAGCAGAATTATCAACGCAAGCGCCTGTTGTATTGGGATCAGTAGGAAAGTAGTTCTCAAGAACCAATGATATTGTTGACGTGTTCATAGGAGGTGATTCTGCACGGTTTGGACAGGTACCAGCTACCATTCCCTCATTGCCATCTGCACTTTTAGACACACACCATAAGAAATGTAAACCAAAAAAATGGGAAACAAAAACAAGCCATTTTTCACCGATTTCAAAAACACTTTCCACGCCAATGATCTCCTAATTTGTTTTTTTTTTTAACTTTTTTTTTTTAAACATTGCATATTTTCAGTAAGACTCACATTGATTTTCTACCACATATCTCCACTCATAAGCAATCCCCTCGGAAGCCTCCTTGGATTGTATTGAAGTGAAGACGAGCAAGCGCTGATTCTGCTGAACCATATCATCCACAGTAGGCCAATCGCTGCCATTTTTGGGCATCCGAGACACTGGAAACCAGTAATTACTGAGGCCAGAGGCATTGAAGACCTTTGTCAAGCCCTGCGGCGCTTTCACATAATCTTCAATGAAGATGGTAACTATTTCTGTCGGATTTGCTTCCATAAACACCTGAATCTCTTTCAGCACGTTGATGGCAGGTTGCTGGGAGAGAAAATTTGCACAAAATCAACTACAAGAGAAATGACAATTCAAAGTTTATCAACACACTGGCAGTTGGGGAAACAAACTTACAAATGCTGTATAGTTGTAACACTGTCCACGATAAGAATGACATAACCAGACGTCATTGTTGAAGTCATACATATCAAGCATGAGCCCTCGAACGCCATTCTATAAAAGAAACAAACACATTCCTTAGCAAACTATTTTTTTGATTTGAATGAGTTGCACATAACCTTCATCGAAAGAATCAAAAGTTTGCTGAAAGAGGGTATTGATCAGTTTTTAACAATTTCCCACGCAAATAAAGAACAAAATTACTTAGCAAATCACATCTGAAATCCAAGATTGGCAAAAATTCATCTTTTAAATTCATCGTTTGCCTATACGCATTAGCATGTGATCCAAATGCCATTTTTCTCCCAACCCAGGTAGATGCAAGGATTAGTTGTAATAAATTATATTAAAATTTAATGAAATAATTTTTAAAGTCAAACTTGACCATTTATAGGTTCAAACGACATGTCATAACACATTTCCAAAATGAACAATGTGGAATGATACAGGTAGGTGAGACTTGTAGAATGCTTATCTTATAATCTAAGCAAACATTTCCCAACAATCATTTCACACACACAACCACCTCTTCGTTTTCCCTTCAAATTGCAAAAATTCTGGTATAACGACATTCGGTGTTTTCAATATCATCATAATGGAAAAAAAGGCAAAAAATCGATTTTTTTATTTTAAAAACTTCATCTTAAATAACATGGCAGAGACATTTTCGATATTAACAAATGATTAATAATATTTTGCCTTGTAAAAACAGATAACAAAAAATTACCTACCATAATAACCACAAAAAATTATTGATTAAACAATAAATAGCTCTCTGCCATTTAACCAACTAGGCCTAGCCTAGTTGACCACCATGATTTCTTTTAGACTTAGTCCCAAGGAGTTCATGGGTTCAATTCCCCTTAGGAGAGTTGAATTGAATTAAGGAAGTGCAAGCACTTAAAAATTTTGCCAAGAGTAGGGAGTTACCAACTAACATTTGCCGATCAAAATAAATAAATAAATAACTCTCTGTCATTTAATATAAAAATTAGTTATTCAACCAATTAACTAAAAGGGAAGTGATTGAGACCCTCCAATCACCCCCGCATCACTCCACACACACGTGGCGGTTAGTGATTGGAGGAAAAAAAAAAAATTGATCAATCAGAGAGAGAGAGAGAGGGGGGAGGGGGAGGGGATCAAGGGGTGGGCAAAAAAGGGGTCCTGATCATTTTCTAAGAGCATCTCCAATGCACTAGGCATATAATACTTGTTAGTTAAAATGCCTAGTGTGATTCACTTTTTTCAATTCCAATGCACTAGGCATATGATTAGGCATTTTGGCTCAACTCATATTCACTAGCTACATGTAGCTAGCCTTCAATGCTAGGCAAAATGTATTCAATCATTAGGATCATTTCCCTCCATCTTTGTTGTTGACGTGACATTCTATAAAATTAATAGTATTTGGATAAATAGCTAAAATAAAGAGTATGGTTGGAGTAAAAACATAAAACAGTTGATAGGCAAAATAAAATGTATACTTTATAGTAATATTTAGATAGGTAAAATGCCTACTACCGTTGGAGATGCTCTAACTAAACAACACAGGGGTAGAATGGTAATCTTACTTTAAGCTGGTTGGTAACCGAATCGTCCTGGTTCGTCGGAGAAACAATAACCGATCCGGTGAGGGACTTGGCCCCGGACATAGCATACGAATTGTGGGTCGTTAGCCATGAGTACTTATTAAACGGTAGACCTTTCACCTGTCATCATCATCATCGTCATCAATTCACAAAACCCATCATACATATCCCAAATCAAAACAACAATCAAATATATGTATGCATGAACTTGTATATATATTTTTTATATGTATATACCTTGGAAGTGGGACTCAAGGGTTGAATGCGGGTGCATCTGAGGCGGGTGTTGCCATTTGCAGGGCATGTTTCGCATCGTAGTCCGGCGTCACACTGATTGTCGGAGGAGCAGGTTTCGCCGATCTGTTTATTTGTTGGTGAAATGAAAATAAAATTAGTATTTTTAGAAGATGTGTTGATTTATTTGGAGAAAGCATGAAGATGGGGATGTAAAAGAATGAACCTGGAGACTAGAACAATAGCCGAATAATAGACCGACTGTAATCAAGACGGCAAAAAAATGAATTCTCTGCAATTTAGAGAGAGAGACAGGGGGGTTAGTGTTTTACATTAACACAGAGAGAGAGAGGAGAGAGAGAGAGAGAGAATTGAAAGAACTGAAGATGCATTGTTAATGAAGATTTCATTGGAAAAAAAATTTTAAAAAATGAAGATTTCATTGCATGCCTGCATTTCCGGATTTCCGTCGATTTTTAGAGAGAGAGAGAGAGAGAGATAGAGGTCTCTGTTTCTCCTTCTCTATATGTGTGGGGATTTTAAATTAAGGGTTGGAAATAAGGTTTTTTTTTTCTGATTTGACTTGGTCTCTTTTGGAAGGGAGGCGGGGCAAACTGAAATTAACGACGTTGTACTACGTTTTTTCTTTGGTTTTTTATTACAAAAAAATAATAGTCATAACAACAATTCTGAGTTGGTAAGTATAGATTGGTTCAACCCAAACCAAATGAAAACAACAGAATATGAGAGTTTAGTAAGATTTTATACAAATTTTTATCATCTATTTATATTCATTTTATGAACGGTTATTGTATTTTTAAACTTACTCATTTGTCATGACATAAATTCACTATTTAGATTTATCTTATTTAAACTTTATTTATATTATATAATTAAATATAAAAAATTAATCGTGTAATTCAAAAGTCACTTAACACGAGGAGAGAGGGATTCTCAACAAAGAATGGAAGCATATCAACAAAGTTAGGGACTTAAAATTGTTCCAACTTACATGTTTTATATGTTATCTTAATGTTTGGTTGCTTTTATTGTAAGAAAATTTTCTTTTGTAAGTATTATTGTATTCATTTCTTTTAAAAGGCTGTTCACATTATACAGATTCTTTAATAGAAAACTATTCTAATGTGTAAAAAAATAAAAAATAATCAACACATTTGATGTAATCTCTTTGCATATGTATGAATTAGCTTTGTAGCATGAAAATACTCAATCAAATCAAAATAATATAAAACTGACATTTTTTAATATATATATATATATATATATTTATTTATTTATTTTATTGTAAACTGTTAGCAGGAAATTAGATTAATACGATTGGATATTTGATTTTTTTTTTTATAATCTCAAACTCAAATCTCTTGAAAAGCTTAATGCTGTGTTTGGTTGAGGTTTTTGGGGTGGGATTTGAAAAAGGAATGAGAAATGTAATCCTATTTATGTTTGGTTATAATAAAAAATATATAGGAAAAGAAAGGGGGTGAGAAATAAATAAAGAAATAGGAGACCTTTTAAGACATCAATTATATTTTATAACCAACACAACCAAACATAGTTGGGATTTGGAATTCTATTAATTCTTTCTCCTTTTCCTTTCATTTCCATTTCCCTTTCCATTTCCCTTCCCAAATCCCCCAACCAAACACAGCGTAAAGGTTCACTTGAGTTATGTACAAATTCAAATAATACTTTGATAGGTTTTAATTTCAAATGATAAGAGTTAAATGTCTCATTTATATATTTATTTTTGTTCTTAAATCAATATTCAAATAAGAAATGTGTAGGCACATGCATCAGTACATATGTAAATGTGTTCTCATAGATGATTGAATTTTGTGTGGAAAATTGACCAAGTCTGTCATGGTGCTTCTAGATAGGTATACCTAGTCGAGGGTCCGCAGACAATACATTAATAATATAATTTTCTCTCTCTTTCTTTGATTTAGTTCAAAATTAAAGAAGGAAAAATGACTTGGACCCCCAGCTGGGGGTGCTGGGGGTCGCCCATGATTGGGCAGAAAAACTGTTTTTTTTTTTTTTTTTTTTTTTTTTTAAGTTTCCGGCCAATCTCAGGCCAACACGTGGCACTGGGGGTCGGTGGGGGTCGTCCATATTGGGGGTCTATAGCATTGTTGTTAAAGAAGAATCGAAACTTATCCTTTTAATATCCATGCACATGGCAGAAGTTTAGACAATCCAATGAAATAGAGATATGTAAGTTAATTCGGAATTTCAGTTATCAAAAATTTATTCGAAGGAGATTATAAATATATATATATATATATTATATAATATATTTCAAAAATATCTAATAATTTGTTATATGAGATTCTAGGAAATGTAAAGTTTAGATGACTTTTTTATGATGAAGATACTTGAAGGTGTAACCGTGGAAAATCGCACAGTTCACTTTAGCTGGATACCTGGGCAATTTGGTGATGAGGATATTTAAATATCTAATTTTGTAGGATTTGATTAGGGTTTTGAATTTGGTATGTGTTTTGATAAAAATTCAAAAGCCTAAATCAAATTTGGTCCAACTTGGATAAAGACACCAAATAATCTAAATAACTCGAAATCCAAATTATACATATATAAATATTAGGGATGGCAATGGATAACCTACCCTGTGGGTATCCATGGAGACCCAACCCAAATACATGGGTTTTCCCCTCTTTTTCTTATCCATTGGGTAGGGTAGGTGATATTCTTTAAATACCCACAGGGGATGGGTTGGGGATGGGTACCCACTAATTTCCCCATATGTTTTTTTTTTTTTTTTTTTTTTTTTTTTTTTTTTTTTTTTTTTTTAAGATTCACAACTAAAACTAAATATACATTCAATCTTTTTTCTTTTTTTTATTTATTTATTTTTTCAGGTTCACAACCATTTTTTTTTTTTAAGATTCACAACTAAAACTAAATATACATTCAATCTTTTTTATTTATTTATTTATTTATTTTTTCAGGTTCACAACCATTTTTTTTTTTTTTTTTAAGATTCACAACTAAAACTGAATATACATTCAATCTTTTTTCTTTTTTTTATTTATTTATTTTTTCAGGTTCACAACCATTTTTTTTTTTTTTTTAGATCCACAACCAAAGCTAAATATACCTCTAATCTTTTTTTATTTTATTTTTAAGGTTCACAACCATTTTTTTTTTAATTTTTAAGATTCACAACAAAATTCGTGGGGGACTAAAGGAAAAAGATGGAGGATGGATTGGGTGTGGTAATGCATAGATATCTTAAAATGAGTGGTTCAGATTTGTTAAAGGTATAATTAGATTTTGGATAAATTAAAATGAATTGTTCAAATTTGCTAAGAGAAAGATGGTTTAATGTCTAAATTGTCCGTGGCTAACAATTCCTTGTTTATGCCCTGATGCAATTTAATATGAGTCTTATAACACTTTCTTCAAACAAACTTTTTGATTTTCTCAAAATTATATATTTGATTATTATAAAACAAACTTTTTAATTAATTAATTAATGTGCATTTGATTTTGTTGTTGAACCAAATAAAATAAAATAAGATTGAATGTATATTTAGCTTTTGTTGTGAACCTTAAAAAAATAAAAAATAAAATAAAAAAATAAGTTGTTAACATTAAATATATTAAAAAAGAAAGAAAAAAGATTGAAGGTATATTTAGCTAAAACCTTTATAAAAAAAAGACAAAAGAAAAACAAGAAGGTTGTTAACATTAAATATATTAAAAAAGAAAGAAAAAAGATTGAAGGTATATTTAACTTTTGTTGTGAACCTTAAATAAAAAAAAAAAAAAAAATTGTTAACATTAAATATATTAAAAAAGAAAGAAAAAAGATTGAAGGTATATTTAACTTTTGTTGTGAACCTTAAAAAAATAAAAAAATAAATAATAAATAAATAAATAAATAAATAAAAAATGTTAACATTAAATATATTAAAAAAGAAAGAAAAAAGATTGAAGGTATATTTAACTTTTGTTGTGAACCTTAAAAAATAAAAAAATAAAAAAATAAAAAAAAATAAAAAAAAATTGTTAACATTAAATATATTTAAAAAGAAAGAAAAAAGATTGAAGGTATATTTAGTTTTTGTTGTGAACCTTAAAAAAAAAAAAAAAAAAAAAAAAAAAAAAAAAAAAAAAAAAAGTGGTTGTTAACATTAAATATAAAAAATAAAAATGGGGATTAAAGTGGGTTGGGGAAAATCCATGCCCATTAAAAAATGGGGAGGGTGGTACCCATGGGGAATGGGGAATGGGGAATGGGGAAAATTTATTATAGGGGAATGGGGATGGGGAATTAATATCCACCCCATTGCCCCCCATTGCCATTCCTAATAAATATATAAAAATATTAACTATACATATAAATTATTAGTCATTATATGATATTAAAGTAATTTAAATCATTAAATCATAGTGAATATATTTTATATACATAAGTAACACAAAATATTGTCTTACTTATTTTCACTCATAAATGGTAAAAACTATCACCGTAGTAGCATATCTCTTATATTATATAAATATTTGTTTTAATATTATTAATGATTTTCTTAAAAAAAATGTAAATAAAGTATAATTTTAATAAATTAATAATTTAGCTGAAAAAAAAACTATAATTCATGTATAATTCGGCCATTTCAAGTTTAATTTGGTTCAGGTTTTATGCAGATAATCTCATGTTACAATTCGAACTTGTGCAGGCTTAAACAAGTTTAGCACAACTTTGATTGGGTTTGAATAACTTCCTAATCCGCTTGAACCCGTTGAGTTCCACCCTTAAATGTGACATTTGCAATTAAATTTTAAGGAGTTAGAACCCCATAAGTCATTTTTGGTGGTATTACATACTGTGAAAATTTTACCATGTCACGAAAATTTGAATTCATACTTCAAACATTAGGTAATGCTATGGCACCCTTATGCAACTTATGATATTTGTAAGTTTGATTATCACAAATATCACAACTCAATCCAATAGTCTTATAACTAAATATCACATAAAATATAATAAAAGAGATCTTGCATCATAACCAAAATAATGTCATAATCAACATCATAAAATCATAACAAATATCAAAATAGATTATAATCAAAGATTATAAAAATCGTAACTAAAGGTACATTCATAAGCAAATGTTCTACCAAACTAAATAAAAAATAGGCTACATCCCTCACGCTCATGTCATAGAGAGATACATTGCAACCTATTTCCATGTAGGACATTAATTCATTGTATTCTCTTTGGTATCCTTTTAATGGGGTCATTAAGGGATCGTTTGTTAACGTTTTTTATTTCTTATTTTTTGTTTTTATTTTCATTTTTTAATTGAAAATAAAAATTTGTTGGCTATTTTATTTTCGTTTTCAAAAAAATAAAATTGATTTCAAGATTTTCAAAAATTTTTAGAACACAAAAAGTTATTTTCACTTGTTTTTAAAGTAAGTTTTTACTTTCTCTTCTCACTTATCACCACACCGGCCATCGATCATCACCACCTGTCGCTGCCGGTGGGTTGTGAGCTTCGACCAACCTCCAGCAACTCCAATGGATGGGCGGTTACCATTGTGATCTTAGTCCACGCTTTGGTGTCCTTCAGGCCATCCCATGTCATCCGACGACATCCGACCACTAACACACACCTTTTGCTACCCCATCACTACTGGTCTGTCTACCCTCTATCTCTGACCATCAAAATTTAACAACTCATCAAATATATTTTTCTATTGTTTTTTAATTTTATTTTTAAAATATTTTTGTACACAAAACATGTTATACATTTTTGTCTTTTACAAAAATAAATAAAAATCTGTTTCTTATTTTATGTAAATTAAAAATATTAACAAACGAGGCCTAATATATTTTACTTGATCAATGTCTACATCTAATTACTTGAATACTAAAATTAATTCATTGTTGCTCACTAATCTTTAGTCATATGGATCCCATCTAAAAAAATCTTAGTCATATGGATAGTAGGCATTGAAATAACATGGGAGAGAGCCAAGACAACAAGCCCCATAAGCCCAATAACAACGAACTGGACTTCTATCCAACTAGATAAAAACCCGATCCAAAAAACATTACATGCGCCTGAATTTGTGACATAACACAATAACGCAATTCAAACAGTGAGTTGTTTGAAAAGATGGTTAAAATTTGATTTTTTAAATTTTTTTTGATTTGTTTTTTAAAAAATGTAAAAATTGTAAGAGATGACACTATAAGAAATTACATTTTTGGTGACCAAATTTGGCTACTAAAATTTGAATTGGTCGGCAATGTTTCATATTTTAGCTACTAATTTTTTTAGTAGCCGTATATTATTTATTGGCGACTAAAACATAATTAGTAGCTAAACAATGGCCCAAACAGCGACTAAAAAATAGTTAGTCGCTAAAAATAGCCCAATAGGCCACTAAAATACAAGTAGTAGCTAAAAAGTTACTCAATAGGTGACTAAAAATGACTTAGTAGCTAAACAATGACCCAATTAGCGACTAAAAAATAGTTAGTCGCTAAAAATAGCCCAATAGGCGACTAAAATACAATTAGTAGCTAAAAAGTTACTAAATAGGCGACTAAAAATGACTTAGTCGCTAAAAAATTACCCTATAGACGACTAAAGAAATTTTGGTCCCTAAATGTGTAATCTTTAGTTACTAAAAATAATTTAGTCGGTATTAATTTACTTTTACCGACTAAATTTTAGTCAGCGATTATAATTAAAAATTTTAAAAATTGGGCTTCAAATTTCGGAGGGAAATTTCATTGGCGACTATAAAAATTGGTTGGGAAAGAAAGGTTTAAAAAATACACTTCCATACATTTGCCTGTCTCTCACTCTGTGAGTTTATCTCTCTCTTTCTCACTCTCTCACGCCTCTGCCCTCCTCTAGCTCTCTCTCTCGCCTTTGTCTCCATCGGCGTCGGGTACGGGAGCATCACCGCCATCGCACACGAGCATCACCGCCATCACGCCTCTGCCCTCCTCCAGCTCTCTCTCTCTCTCTGATAGCAGCTCTGTTCCTGACACTGGCGAGCTCGGACACCCCTTTCATCGTCGCCCACAAGAAGGCCACTCTCACCAGGCTCAAGTCCGGTGTCGAACGTGTCTTTGCTATAACTATAGCTCAATTTGTGAGTGTTTTTCCCCTATTTTTAGGGTTTTAAATTTAGGGATTTTGCCTCAATCGCAGGAATGCTCTCTGTCGTTGTTGTCGATTTGCAGTACGACGCAGCAACGGCGGCTTCTAAGAACTCATGGGCATGTCAATTTCAATATTTTTCAAGATTTTGTTTAGGTGGTGTTTGGATTTTCCCTTTAATTTTACTAGATTGTATGCGTAGCCGATGGGCATGCTATGAAAATCAATCAGAGTGTAGGAGCAAAAAGAAAAACTTAAAAAATTATGGAGATATGAAATTCAAAATCAAGATCTGAGGTTGTTTATATTGGGGCAATTTGAGAATAGAAGGAAGTGTGACAATTCACACAAACTAAATTGAGGTGTATGCTTTATATAATATACAGATGGTATAGATTAGAATGCTCAATTATGTGTTCTTGAGGTGTGTGCTTTATGTAGACAAGAGGTTACGATGAAGAGTGGTTGTCATGGTTTAAAACATATATGTATTCATCTAGAAATTAAATCTTTGCAGTTGGAATCAACCCCCATTGTTCTATAGTTGGATATCGAAACTATTTTGCTTTGTTTGCTACTGCACACCTTAACTTCTTTTTTTCAGGATGGCAAAATCAATTATAGATGCTGTTTTGGGACTCAGCTTCGACGACTCACCTAGCAATTTGGCAGCTGCAGCTCTCTTTTACATTTTGACTAGTGACGTAAGTTGTCGATAATATGCTGCCAAAATGTTAATTTTTATTACTAATGGAGAACAATGGGTGTAATTTCTCTTAGCATTTGATGTCAAGTTGTTCAATTTCTTAGTGAAGAGCTGGTCATGCATAATTAAAGGCCAAAAGTGCTTTTTTTTCCTTCTTCTTTTCTTTATTGATTCTGTACTATTGCTGTGGAGAAGAATCCAGTTTTTTAGTATGTTATAATGCTCTCAAAGACTTAAAACTGCCCAAAACTACTTATGGTCTGCTATAATCATGATGGCGTATTTAAATGATTTGCCTTTGATTTGACAATGCTAGGGATAAGTTTCACTTCATTTGATCATATTCCAACTATTGGGTACAATTCCATGATTGTTCCTAACAAGAACATTAGTTTAGAAAGGGTCTGGCAAAGTTTTGACATTAATATATGCCATAAATTGGATCGTGTTCATACTTTCCTATTTTGGATGACTGAACTTTTTGAGTAGCCGAGCTATCCTTAGACACTTGAAAAATTTTGAGTATTACATTTAGTTTTTTTGGGGAGTATATGAAGGAAGTATGCCTTCTTTGCAGAATTTAATAAAATCATCATTGCATTGAGTGCCAACATGGTTTCTTTCCAAAATAGTGAAATGATATATATTGGGAATATCAGTCTTTGGAACTAATAACTTGAGGATGCACACGTTTTCTTTTCTCCAGTGTAAATGTATGTGATGTTTATGTGTCATTTGCAATAACATCATTTCTGGAAGCTTTGTAAATGGGTGCACTATTTGGCTTCTAACATTGAATTATAAATTTGCATTAGATACTGTGGGGATATATTTTCTGAGTACCAACACGTGGCAAGGTGATGCCGACGTGTCAGCCGAGGTGCCACGTGTCCTGGTCGTGACGCCGAGGTGATCTCAGCAGGGCCGAGGTTATTTCCGAAGATATCGGAATCCGAGATAAGTGGATAAAGGACAAGAGTCCTAGAATGAAGAGGGAACTCAACTTGGATATGGACAAGAGTCCTAGATTGAGAGAAGACTTCAGTTTGGGTAAAGATAAAACTCTTAGAGAGTTTATCCTGATCCCACTGGGAGTTCCAGATTAGCAGTAATCCTAAGTCCATTAGGGCCAGGCTCCTATTGGGACTGGGATTGTATTGACTATAAAAGAGAGGCACCCCCATGGGTCTAAGGTATGCTTTTGATACTCAAGCTTGTGAGTTTAGTACTTGATTTATCTTTGAGAGATATACTGACTTGATCGTCGGAGTGCCCTCGGGTGGTCGAAACCACCGCGGGATTCTTATATTTCTGTTACAGGTAAGACAGGGGCCATCTATTCTGCCAGTGCTCTCCAGCTGGTTACTAAGCGGGCAGTGTGGTCGGAAAATCACCCACACAATTTGGCGCCGTCTGTGGGAAAGAAAGAAGAATAGATGGCCAATGACGAACAGAATGACTAGATTAGAGACTACGCTCCTGCTGGGAGTGGAAGGCCTATTGATCTCGACGTTGAAGGCGACAATAGCAACACAGACACTCGTGACCAGAGTCACGGAGTGAAAGAAGCCGGCCAGGAAGGTGACGCACCAAAGACAACAGATCGAAGCAACGAAGACGACCTCCAGGTATGAAAGGATAGATACCTGCGGAGGAACGAAGACCCTTCTAGAAGGGATGCAAAGACAGGGGGCATGAGCGCTCCCAAGAAGATAACATTCAAGTATAGAAGAGCTCAACCTGAGTGAGCAAATCCCGGATCCCAGATCCCAGAAGACATGATCTCGGCCTAGATGAGTAGGTCCGAGAAAAGAAGAGCTCAACCTGAGTGAGTAGATCCAAGATTCCAGAAGATAAGATCTCAGGACCTGAGTCCGAGAAAAGAAGAGCACAATGAGCAGATCTCAAATCCCAGAAGATAAAAAGGAAACACACAAGATCAGACTAAAGTTGGCCAAAATTAAGAAGTATGCTAGGGCCGAGGAAGACATGCCAGGAACAAAGGCATCAGAACAAGAAAAGAGAAACGGCTCGCCGATGCGAGGCCGAAAATAGCGCTCAGGTTGGAGCCAAGTAAGATCAATAGAGAAACCAAGGCCGATAACCTCGGATTGAATTCAACCTCGGCGACAAGGTCGAAGCTACATGATGAGAACCCAAGTGGATTTTAAGTTCACATTGGGGGCAGAGAGAAGAAGAATGTGTTTACCACTTGTTGAAATTTGCAGCAATTTACAAGTTGGTTAAACCAAGACGATGCTTAACCGAAGTTAAGCCGAGACGATGCTTAACCGAAGTTAAGCCCAGATGATGTTTAACCGAAGTTAAACCAAGACGATTCTTAACCGAAGTTAAGCCGAGATGATGCTTAACCGAAGTTAAGCCGAGATGATGCTTAACCGAAGATTAAGCCCAGATGATGTTTAACCGAAGTGAAACCGAGACGATGTTTAACCGAAGTTAAACCGAGATAATGCTTAACCGAAGTTAAGCCGAGATTATTCCTTAATTCACTTGTTGAAATTTGTAGCAATTTACAAGTTGGAATTAAGCTGATTCCTTATCTTCACTTGTTGAAATTTGTAGCAATTTACAAGTTGAAGTTAAGCCGAGATTATTCCTTAATTCACTTGTTGAAATTTGTAGCAATTTACAAGTTGGAATTAAGCTGATTCCTTATCTTCACTTGTTGAAATTTGTAGCAATTTACAAGTTGAAGTTAAGCCGAGATTATTCCTTAATTCACTTGTTGAAATTTGTAGCAATTTTCAAGTTGGAATTAAGCTGATTCCTTATCTTCACTTGTTGAAATTTGTAGCAATTTACAAGTTGAAGTTAAGCCGAGATTATTCCTTAATTCACTTGTTGAAATTTGTAGCAATTTACAAGTTGAAATTAAGCTGATTCCTTATCTTCACTTGTTGAAATTTGTAGCAATTTACAAGTTGGAGTTAAGCCGAGATTATTGGTTCTCTTCACTTGTTGAAATTTGTAGCAATTTACAAGTCGAAGTAAAGCCGAGGTTATTGCTAAACACTTGTAGCAATCTACAGGTTGGTTAAACCGGAAAAGATGCTTAACACTTGTTGAAATTTGTAGCAATTTACAAGATAATGTTAAGCCGACATGTGATCATCTGTTGAAATTTGTAGCAATTTACAAGTTGGAGTTAAGCCGAGATTATTGGTTCTCTTCACTTGTTGAAATTTGTAGCAATTTACAAGTCGAAGTAAAGCCGAGGTTATTGCTAAACACTTGTAGCAATCTACAGGTTGGTTAAACCGGAAAAGATGCTTAACACTTGTTGAAATTTGTAGCAATTTACAAGATAATGTTAAGCCGACATGTGATCATCTGTTGAAATTTGCAGCAACTTACAGGTTGAGTAAAAAGCTAAGTATGTTGTTTAAATACTTATTGAAATTCGTAGCAATTTACAAATAGATTATTGTTTAACACTTGTTATGTTAATCCTTGTTGATCCCTGTTACAGTATATGTTAATCCTTGTTGAAATTTGTAGCAATTTACAAGTAGACTAAACCGAGATCACCGTTTAAACACTTATTGAAGCTTGAGACAAAGTTTGCAAAGTTAACATTGAGTAGTATATGTTTCACACTTGTTAGAATTTATGAAAAGTTTGCAGGTCAGTATCTTGCCGAAGTAAAAGTTTTTATACCCGAGGTATGTAACCTCGAAAAGGTTGCATAAATGAGGCAAAGTATGAAAGACATGCAAAATATTCTAAGTATAGAATCATGCAAGAGCAGTTAGAAGAAGATCAAAACAGAATTCGTCGTGATTAACATGCCTTCACCTTACACCATCATCTCGGGAAGACCATGGTTGCATGCAATGGGGGCAGTTCCCTCAACGTTGCATCAACTATTGCGGTTCCCCACAGAACATGGGATTGAAGAAGTTAGAGGAGACCAACTGCAGGCAAAGAATTGCTCCATGGCAGCAATGAAAACTACCTGCAACATTCGGGAACCAGGGAAGGCAGAGATTGAAGACGAGGACATGGAGGTCCTAGATGATGTCGGCAAGGAGCCAGCCAAAAAGAGTGAAGAGACGCTGAAGAAAATCCTCGTCCAGGAGGGCGACGAACAGTGCTTCATTTAGAGAAGGAAAGTTGAATTAGACATTCAAGAACAAGGAGGCACATCGGTCATATGCAGAGCTTACATTATCTAAAGAACAAAAAGGTACAAGAGTACAAGCGACAAAAAAAAAAAAAGAAAAACTTCAAAAATTGAGATGATGCTTAACCGAAGTTAAGCCGAGATGATGTTTAACCGAAGTTAAACTGAGGTGATGTTTAACTGAAGTTAAACTGAGATGATACTTAACCGAAGTTAAACCGAAATGATGTTTTACACTTGTTGAAATTCTGAGAGAATTTACAAGCTAAAGAGTGC
Organism: Camellia sinensis; assembly: GCF_055761805.1. Classification (NCBI taxonomy): domain Eukaryota; kingdom Viridiplantae; phylum Streptophyta; class Magnoliopsida; order Ericales; family Theaceae; genus Camellia; species Camellia sinensis. The sequence continues at coordinate 219,663,234 of NC_138961.1, forward strand.
ACAAAGTTAAATGTCGGCAAAAGATTCTCCAGAGTCAAACGTCGTTTTGATTAGAACCACTAAATACACGCCAGAAGTGGTGACCAGAATTGTGAAAAGGAATAAATGCTTCAAGAAATAGCGATGATAGTTTGCAAAGGCCAAGAGAAAGAGGGTCTAAAGGGGGTGAATTAAATACCAGAAGTTTTAGTACATCGGCGAAAGAAGAACACATCAGGTCTGTGACTACAGCATGAAGCCCACTTCCCTAATGTGATCCTAAGTACAACTTGCGTTCACATTAGGGGCCAGGGAGAAGGTGTAGGGGGAAGGAATGATAATTAAGGAGCAAGGAACGTTAACACTTGTTGAAATTTTTGAGCAAATTACAAAATGAGTTAACCGAAGATTATGAAGTCTACCACTTGTTGAAATTTGTAGCAATTTACAAGTTTGGTATAGCCGAGATAACACTGAAAGACGTTTCCAAGATATGATCAACCGAGATGACCAACTAGCTTGTTAGGAGCTGAGAAAGTTGGCAAGTACAAAAATGAAGACCTTAAAAAACTAGGGACTGAAAGCAAGAACGTCGGACTAATCTACTTCGACGGACGACAATGGTTCAGCCTCGGCAGTCAGTTGGAGGAGCTTCTCTACCGCTACCTCGGCATCAATTTTAAGAAGGAAGCAAACTACTCGGCATCAGCGGTAGGTTATGTCTCACCCCCAGAAGACAGTTGGAAAGAACTTCTCAGCAGCCTTCTTAGCCACGAGCTCAACATCAATCTCCTGAAGAGTTTGATCAAAGCTCTTCTTGGCGATTGGCACCTCGAAGTTTTGAAAGCAAGGATTGAAAGCAAAAAATCTAGGAAAAGACACAGAAAACAGAAACAAGAATGTAATTCGTAAATCAAAAGTGGTGATGAAGCTATCAGGAAATTAAGACAAAAGGATTGCACAGGTGTGTCAAGCCAAGAACAGTGACAGAAATCAACAGATATGTGAACAGTGTGTAGCCAAGAAGATGATTTGGAAATAACGGATAAAACAAGCAATGGTGATTAACAATGAAGCAGAACTTCTTGGAAAGCAACAAGAAATAAAACCAGGAGGAACAGTGGCTTACCAGAAAGAGGGAAGCCAAAATGAGAATTGCCGAAGTCTGACGACAATGACAGAATGACGTAAAGCTTCACCGGAGGAGAGAAACGAAGACAGTTGAAGAAGCTTGAAAGCTTGGAACAAATGACGGACTTAAGCAAAAGAGCTAGAAAGAGAAGAAGCCAGAGGATTAAATGAGAAAAGAAAAAAATAGTCAAGAAGATGACAAAGTTCAAGAATAAAGCCAAGTGCACAGGCATTAAGTAAGTATGTGAAGAACAAGAAAGTAATGAACCAGACATGATGCTAGCAACAGAAAGCGGATATGACAAAGAACAGTTTCAGGCATTCTAGCAATAAGAAATCAAAAAATTGAAGACAGATGAGAACAGAAGGCCACAGATGGCAAATAAACAGATTCAAAGTAAATTAGAAGAGTTACGAAAGATTGAGCTTAATAAAAAAGTAAGAGTTTATGAACCTACAAAGTGAAGTGAACGCCGATATGAAAATCGCCGGAGTCAAATAGGTGACTGGAAATCGGGAACTCACCAGAGAGTGTGAGTGGAGCAGTCGCAAAGCTCTTGGAGTTTTCGAATTAATGGAACCAGAACCTCGGCTAGGAGGCGCTATTTCAAACAACTTGGAATGCATGAAACTTGACACTTGACACCAGTGGACAGCGAAGTCCAGGAAACTTTGAGGTCGGCAAGTTTGATCTCAGACAGAGGGGGACAGATGAACGAACAGTGTAGGTTCCATCACCTCAGAATGCCGAGGTAATAGAACCTAGGGGGCAGTTGTGGGGATATATTTTCTGAGTACCAACACGTGGCAAGGTGATGCCGACGTGTCAGCCGAGGTGCCACGTGTCCTGGTCGTGACGCCGAGGTGATCTCAGCAGGGCCGAGGTTATTTCCGAAGATATCGGAATCCGAGATAAGTGGATAAAGGACAAGAGTCCTAGAATGAAGAGGGAACTCAACTTGGATATGGACAAGAGTCCTAGATTGAGAGAAGACTTCAGTTTGGGTAAAGATAAAACTCTTAGAGAGTTTATCCTGATCCCACTGGGAGTTCCAGATTAGCAGTAATCCTAAGTCCATTAGGGCCAGGCTCCTATTGGGACTGGGATTGTATTGACTATAAAAGAGAGGCACCCCCATGGGTCTAAGGTATGCTTTTGATACTCAAGCTTGTGAGTTTAGTACTTGATTTATCTTTGAGAGATATACTGACTTGATCGTCGGAGTGCCCCCGGGTGGTCGAAACCACCGCGGGATTCTTATATTTCTGTTACAGGTAAGACAGGGGCCATCTATTCTGCCAGTGCTCTCCAGCTGGTTACTAAGCGGGCAGTGTGGTCGGAAAATCACCCACACAGATACTATTCTCTAATTAAAGTAGTGGCTACAAACAAATTACATGTTGACAATCTGTGCAAATTGATTATCACATGCCCCCACCAAAAGATATACATAAAATATTTTTTTAAAACATTGATAGAAAACCTATGTTCCTGGACTTCGACTTCAAACCTAATAACTTATGCAAAATAACTAGTTTGTGGATTCATATGCTATGGCCCTTTGAATCAAATAAAATAGCTGTGCTTTGGTTTAGATTTTCGTTGATCTGGGATAATTTCTGTGTTTTTAAGATATGGAATTTCAGACTTAATGGTTTTGTTTACCCTCTTCTACTTTCATCTATTGAAAGCACTTAATTCTTGGAAAATTAATTGTTTTTCTCTTCAATTCATTTAATTCAAGTAATGTGTGAAACAATCTTTAGATCATATTATGCAGGACCATTCAATATTGAAACGGGAGAGACAAAGGGAAGCCTTCCCAAACTACATCTCAATCCATACAGCTAGTCCAAGGTTATAAATTTGTTTTGAATGTCAAATAGTATTTATATTACCCATATTTCTTAAATAAGCTCCTAAATTAATGATCTTTGTCTGCCAGGTTTCCAACATCATATATTTGGACTCTCCAGCTGGTGTTAGATTTTCTTACTCGGGAAATAAATCCGATTACATTACTGGAGACCTGAAAACTGCTTCTGATTCACACACATTTCTCCTCAAGGTAATCATTTGAAATGGAATAACAAGAAAATGAAAACAGGTATAATTTTTTTTGTTTAAATATATTCGCTTTAAGAGTTGAAAATGTCATCAATTTGGGAGTTCCTAGTTTGTAGAATGTTGCCTCAATTGGTGCAAAGTTTAGTCTTGAATACGAAACGGACACTATGAGAACTGCTTTTGGTTAAGGTAGATTATGTGGGAAAAATAAGACCTATCATTAGGGCTGACTTTAATCAATACAAGAGACTACTGCAAATGAAGATAAGCTAATGAAGATAGACTAATGCAAATGAAGATAGACTACTGCAAATCAATACAATAGACTACTGTATACATATCTTGGCATCTCATCTTCATTAATGAATACAATGCCTATTAGAAATTTAAAGCTTACTTATGAGTTTTTAGAAATTAATAAAAACTCAAATCTCCTAAACTACCAAAATGTTGTTTATGCAATTGATTTCTTGTGTAGTTACTAGAGTTTGGTATTGAGTTTTCTTAACATTGAATTTCTATTTAACACATTTACTTGATTAATATTAACCATAGTAGCAACATGTTAAAAAACATAGTGTAATTTCATGTTTCGATTAAAGTAGCATGCTGTTTTGAACAGTGATATTTTGAATATTAACTCAATCATTACATCATGTCAAAATTTGATAATATTGCATAGTTCTTTGAAATATATAGATTTTGTGCCTTCAAGCATACATAATGTCGAAATCTGATAATATTACATAGTTATTTGAAACATATAGATTTTGTGCCTTCAATCATACATAATGTCGAAATGAAATTAATATTACATAGTGATTTGACATATATAGCTTTTGTGCCTTCAATCATACATACAGTACGTAAATAGGACTGGCAGATTGGGAGTTAGAGTTGAAAATGTCATAAACTTAGTCGAAAAAAGGGGTACGGGGGGGGGGGGGAAGCAAAACAGCCCCCGAACCACTGTTTTTACGTAACAGGAAGCTTCCCGGAGACAAATGTGACATATAGGGACGGACGGCACGTAAATAGGACACCTACGTTGGGAGTTAGAGTTGAAAATGTCATAAACTTAGTCGAAAAAAGGGGTTCGGGGGGCGAAAATTACGTAACGGGAAGCTTCCCGGTGACAAATGTGACATGTAGGGACAGACGGTACGTAAATAGGACACCTACGTTGGGAGTTAGAGTTGAAAATGTCATAATAATAGTCGAAAAAAGCGTTTGGGGGTCGACAATGTGTTTATGTGGTAGAACATAAAATGCCCATGTTGTGGGTAACTATTTTGGTAATACTATAGTTTGATTAACTCTTTCCTTATTAGTTAAACGTGGCACAATAGTTTTGGTAAATTGTTTTGTGCTTTTGTTGACTGTGGCCCTGAGCATTGCCATAAACACAACTTTTGACATTAATTCATAGAATCGATACTCGTCTACCAGTCCATGTTTGGGTGTCTTTCATTAATTAATAGCTATTACTCTCCTTGGCTTTTAATGATTGGAATTAATACAGTTGCTATACTGTCACGACCCAAACCCGCCCCTATGGGTTTAGCACCGTAACCGGCCAGTAAGCCGAGATTACCGAAGGCCTACTTAACAGTAATACAGTAATATAGAGTACAGGGGCTGGCGGAAGCCAATACAGTAAATAAACAATGTCCAATGAGCTGTGACAGTCTGTATGCCAAAAAGACTTTTCATTCAAATATATACAGTCAGACAAAACAGTATGTACATATATACGATCATTCAGTTCAGGGACCTAATCTCTATCAAACAGTACAGTAACAGTCTATACAGTTGAACAGGACAGATACAGAGACAGACGGGGAATTTAAAAACACCCCTAAGCCGTAGCTTGACAGGCTCAGAACCTCGCAGTGAGGCACAACGGTTGCCTTGACAAAACTGGAGTTTTCCCCGACGCTTCTAGTTGCGGTCTGGTGCCTGCACACCTACATATATATATGAACAGTGAGCTAAAGCCTGGTGAATAACACAATACGTAAAGAGGTTAAGAATGAATGTCCTTACAGTAATGAAAACAATTCATTAAATCAGTATTTCAGTCGTTCAGTCGATACAGTCATATATGGTACATCCATTAGCATAACAGTACAGTAAACAATAGGTCTTAAAAAGACTGAGCAGTAAATGATAGCCATCAGTCAGTAACAGTAGTGGTTCCAACAAGGGAACCGACAGAGATCTCTGTAGCAGTTGCAGTAAACAGTAGTTGCTAAGGATGCCATAATACAGTTTAGAATATAGGACATACATTCATTCAGTTAACAGAATCAGTTCAGAAAGCAGTACGTTTCAATTGTTCAGAAGATAATCATTTTGAACATATCTTTACACAGTTGTTACTCACAGAGTTCTGGGCTACAGTAAAGCTAGAGCGCGTCCCCAGTCGCCAACCCTACACAGTATACAGATTGAACACACACGAAGCTACACAGTTGGGAAAGACAATAACTTAATCCCTAATTGCCTCGGTGTGTTCTACATCTATATCCTCGTTAAAATGCCTTAAACTAGGCCTAATAATGCCTAGGATGAGATGAGGATGAAAAGATGCACTTTAAAAGCATTTTCAGAAAACAGGGGTCACGCTCGAGCGTAGGTTACTTCGCTCAAGCGGACATGCAGACAAAGGTTTACGCTCGAGCGTTCTGCAAAACAGTCAAAAGTGCTGGATAGGCGAAAATCATGCTCGATTGGGCGCTCGACACCCGCTCGAGCATGAGACACAATCCCCCCTCGAGCGTCAATTATTCCGCTCGAGCGGAATTCAAAACAGAACAGAATGCTGGGAGCACGATTTCCACGCTCAAGCGCCAGTCACCCCGCTCGAGCGTGAGTCCAAATTCTGGAAATTCCAGATTTGAACCTCAAGCTCAAAACCAAGTTTTAAACCATAAATTTCGATCCTCTTGGGCCAATTTTCCAGAAAACACATCAAAACTCATTCTTTAACATAATTCAAAACTCAATTTGTAAAATCAAAGCCCAAGGGTGTTTCAAATAAATCCAATTCAAACCAATTTCCATGAATATGAAGAACATGCAAACATGTATGAATTTAAACCATTTCAAGCTTCAATTTCATGCTCTACTGAGCCAATTCTTTCAAAGACAAGGTGAAAGCATGGTCTATTGTAAAAATATGAGCATGCATGTCCAATTTCATGAAGGACAACTTCAAAACTTCAAAGTAAAGGCATGCATGCATGAACTAGGCTCCAATTCAATATTATGAGACCAAAACTTGACTTAAATCACTAAAGACTCAAGAACCACGCATGAACAAGCTTAAATACAACAATGAGAGGTTGGAATTCCTTACCTAGGTCTTGAATTAGAGGTATGGAGGCTCAAAAAGGCAAATCTCTCACAATTTCTTCAAGATTCCAAGCAATTCAAGATGAATTCACTCTACCTCCCTATTCTCCCTCTCTAGTTGGTTATACACTCAAGAATAATGGCTGAGCAAATGTTTGTAAAGCAAGACTAAGCCTTAGACAAGGTTTGGTGTAATGGCCCACTCAAATGGCAAAGTTGTAGTTAAGTCAAACTATGTAACTTCTTAATAATTAACCTAATTTAATCATACCGAATCAGTTTTCAGATAAATATACCATAAAATCACATTAATTCTAAGGATCACAAATCATCAATCAATTTCGGATTCGGTCGCCGATAAGGCCTTCAATTTGCAATTTAAACATAAAAGCACGAACAGATAATCAAATAACCAAACAGATAGAATTACAACTAAACAGGTATACTCAGTCAATTCAGTTTCAATTTCAGTCGGTCAGTTCAGTAGTTTATTTAGTTCACTTATCAGTCATAATCAGTTCAGTTTAACAGTAATCAGTGGTTAATCAGTAAACAGTGACGAGGGTTGTTACATATACAGTTGAAATTAATACAGTTGCTATATTTATTTTTTTTTGCAGATGGTTTTAGAATACAAATGTGGATATATAATTTTTTGACAATTACGGGAGGGCATTGTTTTTATACCTCTATCCGTATATATAGTGGTTCGAACAAATTACTTTTTTGGTGTGATAAATATCCGATTAAATTTGGCATGGTAGAAATTAGCATAGCACGTGGTACAAAATAGTTTTGGGGCAGTACAGATTAAATTTTTGTTGTGGTACATATGTTCTTTTTGTTAATTAATTTGGTTATTCCTGTATTATGTATAGATTTAAATTATTGGCGTTGGATTAGACTTGGACTATATGGAATTTGTATTATATATAAAATTGGACGTTCAAAATTACTTTTTTGGATGCTTGGAACTGAAATGTGTGCACGTTGTTGAATGCTTTAATGGTTGATAATATATTTTAGTGTTGATTGATTATATTGTTTATACAGGGTACATGTTGTAATATAAATGAATACAGGTTGTTTACAATTTTTTTTTTTAAAAAAAAAACAAAATAAAAAATTATTTGGCCACCAAATGTTTTGGTAGCCAAATAGGTAATTAAAAGTTTGAGCTACTAATAATTTAGTAGCAAAAACATAACCCAAAACGTTTTTGCCACCAAATAATTAGTAGCAAAAAAATTTGAGAATGAGAGAGAAACTATTGGCCACTAAATTTTTTAGTCATGGAAAAAAGGGTATCATTTGGCGACTAAAACTTTTGGTGGCAAAAAGTAAAGAAATGAATTTTAGTAGGTTTTTGGCTACGAACAGTTTTAGTCGGCAAAAGTCACGTTTGCCGACTAAGGTAGAACTTTTAGTGACTAAAAATTTAGTCGCGGAAAGGTCACGTTTGCCGACTAACGAAGGATTCGTAGCTAAATGTTCACTTTCGGTGACCAATATTTTCGTAGCAAAAACGAACACCTTCCCCGACTACATGAGCGTAGTAGGCAAAAGTCACATTCGGCGACTAACGGTTTTAGTGGCGAAAAGATACCATTTGTCTACTAAAAGAAATTTAGTAGGGAAATGTTTCATTTTTTGGCGACCAAATGAAGTTTAGTTGCCAATACTATCACCGACAGGGTATGGGCAACGAACTTGGCGACAGAAATATTTGGTCGGTAAATCGTTTCAGCGACCAAATTTATGCCTTTTGGCGACCAATAGTTTAGTAGCCAAAAGTGACATTTCTTGTAGTGTGATATGATCTAAAATAAGTTAACAGTTGAAAAATAGTTTTTAATTATCTTTTCAAAATACCCGTATATACGAAGCTAGTAGGTTAGGATTGATCATTTTCTGATAAGAACACATATATGACATGACCCGATAATACAAATATTAAACTAGACAAATTATTATTAAATTTGTATAACACGAAATTGATACGAATAACCCATATAATAAAGAATTGGTTAAATATTTAATATTATTTATACTAAAGAGTCTCATAACATTTTTCAATCTCTTACGTAATTACAATTAATTTATTAAAAAAAATATAAAATAATAGTTTTACTGTAATATAGGTTTTGTTTTTACTTTTAATTGAATTTAATGTATTTTTCTGTTTATTAGTTGAGTTAATCTAGTAAAAAAAATATAATAATGAAATATAATTTTTATAAATTAAGAAAATAAAATTAAGTTGAAATCAAATTAGTTTATAAATATTTTCATTTAATAGAAATTAATTTTATTAAATTTAACTTGTGAAGAAAGTTTCAAATTTTTCATACATTTAATATTTTTTAGTAAGTAATGAATTTTTTTGACATAACATGATATAAATCCAATATTTATTGAAGATGACATATAATTTTAACACAAATCCAAAATAATATGATACGATACCAGCACGAACACCATGCCGACCCCTATTTTTTTTTATTCAAAGGAAATGTTACAGAAGAAGGAAAACGCAGCAAACAACAAACCAAAATAGGGCTAAACTAGCTTAAGCCCTCTCACAAGAAAGACCAACAATGTCTGCAACAAGCAGACTAACAAGATCATTGGGTGGGTCTTCTAGCACTACGAGGTTTTCTCCATGATGCACTCCCATATTTGCAAGACCATTTGCACATTGGTTGCCTTCACGGGGTATGTGGCTAACTATACAGTTGCATCTGTGCATGAGGAATTTGATATCCTCCAAGAGAGCTCGGTGAGGATAGTTGATGGTTGTGGGGTTGTTGATGTTGAACACCACAGTTGCTGCATCAGATTCAATCAAGACATCACACAAGCTTTTCTCGAAGATAATGGTGAGGCCTCGATAAATTCCCCAGAGTTCAGCTTCTTCGCTGGATGCTGACGCCAATTTTTCATGGTAGCCAAAAATCCAAACTCCCCTAGCATCTCTGAGCAAGCCACCATACTCAGCAGGGCCAGGATTACCTTTGGAGCATCTATCCGTATTAAGCTTGAGTTGACCTACACAAGGAGGACACCAATCAGTGTGAATGTGTAACGAGTTACCTGTGAAAAGGTCAGTGTGGAAAACCCGGTGGATTGCTTCTGCTTCGTTTTGAATCTGTCTCACAGTTTCATGAGGTGTGTATTCTTCTTGATTGAACACCATGTTGTTTCAAGCCTTCCATAATCTCCACAAAGACATTCCCCAAGGAATGTTGAAGCACTCTTTATTGTTGCTCTTAAGGTTATGTTGGATCCATGTAACTAAGGCCATATTATGGAAAGAATTTCTCCAACTGTGACAGGGGAAAAAGTCCCAGACTTCAGTAGCTTTTTTGCACTCTCTCAACATATGGTTCAAATCCTCACAATGGCTTTGACAATTTGGGCAAGTATCATCTTTGGTGAAGCCTCGAATCTTTCTTTGATGATTAGTGAGCACCTTATTATGCAGTAGCAACCAAATGAAACCCTTTAATTTTTGGGACCATGCCTATCTCCACGCCAGTACTTTATTATTTTACTTCGAATGAATTCTCATATGCGCACTGCCAGTGTTTGAAATTTGTGTAGAGAATAAATAAACTTTAACACAAAAAAGAGTTAGTTTTTAATAAAATAATTTTTTTTAACATAAACATACTACAAAGTTTTAATAAGTAAGGTAGAAAATAGTGAATAAAAAAAATATATCATCATATCATTTTTTAAAACTTTTTTATACATGTTTTTAATAAAAAAAATTAAATAACCTCTTCCCAAAAAACGTTTAAATAGTTTGTGAATTTTTTTTATTTTATTTTGTTTTGGTTAGAGGGTACACGTACACTTACCACTTTAGATCTTCATTGACTGACTATTATGGAGAATTCTGTTATACATATTTTTTATCATACACATTTTTAGTTATATTATTTTTTTTAGTTATAATAAAAAAAAATTTAATTATGACATTATTTTGAAATATTTAGTTATGTCTCATTTGTGTTTAATTATAATTTTTTTTTTAGATTATGACTTAAAAAATATAAATAATACTAATACACATTATTTAAAAGGTATGTACATAATCTTTCCCGACCATCAAAGCATCAACGCACACTGCTTCATCTTTACAGCTAATTTGACTTTTATTATTTATTTGACCCCGTCAGTTTTTGTTTTTTAGAATGGACAAAGCCAGAAAACAGATTATAAAGATTCAGAAATAACCAAAGATAGATAAAAGGAGTTTCCTTCATCCAAACAGTGAACCCATTGGTATGAATTGCCATGCCATCCGAGCCAAGCCATGGCTGCTCTGTTGCATTTGACCCGTCAGTTTAAAAGTTGTATTTTATACCTACTGTATGTAGGAGAGGGTTCAAGAAAAGAGTTGGAAAATTCGAAGATCTTCGAAGATCCTTAAAGAACAACTTCGAATTCTCTAGAATATGATGAGAGGCTTAGATTCTTCAATAATCTCAACTTAGGAACACAACAACAAAGGAGATGATGGAGATAAGAGATTGGGTGAAGAAGAAGGCAAAATGGCTAGAGAATAGAATAATGGCAAGGCTCTCCCATGGATCTCCCACTTTCACTCTCAAGGTTGATAATGGAGAAGGGAAATTAGTTCTTTCCCAAGAGTTAAAAATCTCCAAAATTCATCCCTTGTAAAGCTATGGGTGGGTGCTATTTATAGGCACCTCATGATGTAGGATGGAGCCCATGTGCAAGGCACATGGGGGATATTCTCTCTAACCACCTTGTCCGAGGAGGTGACCTCTCCGAGGAGGTGACTTCTCCGAGGATGAGAAAACCCCGAAGAGGAGATCACTCCCTCGGCGAACCCTTCTTCTTAGCCACACCTAACCAATGATCCCCAATCATCCCAAAGGGTCAGGGGTAGTCCCAGAGGACGTCCTGTCGCAAAATATTGCCGAGTCTCATGGACCCCCCGGGGTCGTGCCACCTCGACCCGGGTATAGGCTAGTTTAACCGAAGAGTGAATTTGTCTCCACTCACCGTCTTCGGGATCGGGTCCTTTGTTTGAACTCCATTACGCCCATGGTTCTGGTGCGTAGATCCCGGAAAGCTCTGAGCCCGCAAGTGTTCTGGGACTCATTAACGGAGCGACTTCTAGATTGCGTCTGAATCCGTTCGAAGCCAAGTACTTCGGATCTCTAGATTCGTGGATCCGAATCCTTTCGAGTCCGAGTGCCTCGGATCTCTAGGCTTGCTTAATACCCTTTCGAGTTCGGGCCCGAGTAAGTCTCTAGGTTCGTGGATCCGAACCTTTTCGAGTCCGAGTGCCTCGGATCTCTAGGCGTTCTTAATACCCTTTCGAGTCCGGGCTCGAGTAAGTCTCTAGGTTCGTGGATCCGAACCCTTTCGAGGCTTAGAGCCATTCAGCCCGTTTGACGGCGATAAATCCAAGCCCACCAATCTTGGACTTGCGATAAATTCGGGCCCATTAATTTTGGGCTATTGGGCCTAAATAATTTAGTGGGCTTAAATTAGCTCCTCTTACATTTGCCCCTTGCGTGTATGAGAAATTGTAATTTTCTCGGACATGCATAATTTCACCTTATCAGCCATGCTTCACATTATGTCTTCAGAAATATTTGGTCTTGACAGAGTCTAAGGATAAAGCTGGTGATTCACCGTAATTTACAGATAAAATCGACAAGTAACATTAAAATAAATAAATAAACATCTCCTTTTTTTTTTTTTTTTTTTGAACTCTTTTTTTTTTTTTAAAGAAAAAAGGAAAAAAAAAAAAACAAAAACAAACAAACAAAACCTGAATTCTTCAATTCCATGAATCAGTAAACATGAGTCCAATTCTTCTTTTTCTTCTTAAATAACTAAAGATCTATTTTCTTATCCCAAGAAAATAAATAAATAAACAAAAGATTAGAGCACCCATTTATAAGGCCCACACTCACACTTTGTATTATAAAAAGGCAAGGCTGATGCACTTTTGAGTTTTTAATTTGAAAAAAACAAAAACAAAAACAAACGGCAAACTCTTATATATATATATATATGTATGGAATATTTGAAGGTATATTTAAGAGAATATGTTTTTGACAAGAGCCCTAAACAATACATTTCTTTTCCTTTTTGCCTCCAGCCGCCAAGCTCTCCCTAAACAATACATTTCCTTTCTCAGCCGTCCCTCTCTCTCTAAAACAGAGACCAAGCTTCTTCATTTTCAAGAAAAGCTTTGCTTCTATAATATTAGACGCCACTGTCGTGCTCTCTTTCTTTAACAAAGAGAGACCCAACTTTCTTCTTTTTTTTTTTTTTTTTGGTCTTCGGCAACCCAGTGGCACAATCTCACTAACGATTTTTTTTTTTTTTTTTTTTTAATTTATTTGCAGGAGATCAAACTCCAAGGACCCATTTCGGCACAATTTCTCTCCAAACTGAGACCAACCCAAACTTCATCTTCTTCAAAGAAGCTCCGTAGCTGCCGTGCTAGATGGCCACTGCCGCTTGCTCATTCCGGTCGAGCCTGCATACCATCGCCAACTCTGCCCGTTGGTGTAACTCTGGGCGCTACCGTCAGCCTAAGCAAGAACCAACCACGGCGTTGTCCTGCACGTGACCACTTCAACTCACGTGGTTTGTTCGTCTCACGCCCAGCTCTTGCACCGGTGTTTCATTCATCGACCGTAGCTGATCAGTGACGACCACGCCGCCTACTCAACGCGGTGTTGGTCTGTCGATATACTTTCTCGCCCACTGTTCGTGCAAGCTACACATGCCGCTGCTGACCCGTTCTGACTGTCTTGGTCCATTTTGGTGCATGCTTCGGTCTATTTCTTGCTTTCATAGTGCTTGCTCCCGCCCATTTTTTTATTTCTTCAAAACTGTTTCAGATCTGTAAACTGTTTTTTGTCAAAACCCTCTTCTTATTCTTCTTATATTTTTGGATCTTTATGCTCATGAGCTTGGATTTGTGAAATACATATTTGGAATTTTGCAATCTTTGTTTTACAGAGGTAGCTGAATCACCGAGTTTGAACATAAATATCTGTTGATAATGCTTGATAAAATACATTTTGAATCCTCACTTGGGATCTGAACTATACTGCTGAGACTCGTTAAATCCGAGAATGATGAAATTTTACTGCTCACTTATGTGTTTGAACCACTGTTACCAAATCTTGAACTCATGTTGACAAATCTAACATAAATAGAATATTTGATGCTTGTATTGAAATATTGATGTTAAGAGTGGAGATGTGATAGGAATGATGTCACGCTTGATGCCTTGCGCCAAGACCGAACCAGCCTACCATCGGCCTCTCTTTGCTGAAACTCTTCCTCCGGCTTCGACGGTCCAATGCAAACCACACGCGTTCGCCCTCTCAACGCAACGTGTGTGGTTGCTGACTCTTCTGTGGTACCAGCGTTGCTTCCGGCTTCAACTTATCTGACGCCGACCACGCACGTTCGCCCACTCAACGCAACGTGTGTGGTCTTGCCAAGCCTAGCCCAGTCTTGTTGATCTTGATCGACGCCGACTCCGCTACGTCTTCAACACTGCCTTCGTCCTTAACTGTCCAACGCCGACCACGCACGTTCGCCCACTCAACGCAACGTGCGTGGTCTTGCCCAGCCCAGCTCAGTCCTGTTGATTACAGTCTGTAAAACCTTTCTGATTTCAACTTGAATTTCCAACATCGGCTTCGGATTTCACCCCTCTAACAGTCCCAAATTTGTGAGTATGAAATTCGGTTCCCTCTTCCTCTTGTTGAATAATAAAGATGATATATTGTTGTTTGTTTAACTTATGGATGCTTGGGAAAATACATAGCTGATGCCAAAATTTTGTGTGACCGTTGTAGCTTTACGTCGGCTTGAGAGGAACCAGCCCGAAGAGAAAATCTTGATTGTTGCATTTTTCATGAACTCGCTCAAAGGAATAAAATTGTAGTAGCTTAAATAAATCATTATTATTTGATGATGTTGTCCCATTTTGATAACGCCTGAATCATGATATGAAATTGATATTGCTCATCTCATTTGTCGGTTTTACTATTTCAGACAAATAAATTCTTGATTGAAATCCATGACCTCAGGGCCCTTAGAACCCGCACTAATGAGAGCAAGGGCTGTTCCTCGGAAGTCCGAACATAAGCAAGACTGTCCCTCGGGAGTCCGAAAGTAGCATACACCCTACTTTGGCAAGAAAGATTCCTCTGGAAGATAACCGAGTCTACCAAGCTTGCACCAACAGAAGTAAAGACTGTCTCTCAGAAGTCCGAGTAGAAGCAAGGCTGTCCCTCAGAAGTTCGAGCGGAAACAAGGCTGTCCTTTAGAAGTCCGAGCTGAAACGAGGCTGTCCCTCGGAAGTCCGAGTGGATGTGCACTTCTACTTCGGCAGCTAATGGAAGCAAAGGCCATCCCTCGGGAGTTCGAGTAAGAGTCCACTCTACTTTGAAAAGAAAGACCCTCGGAGCTCGTATTGATGAAATCAAGGGCTGTTCTTTGGACCCGCACGAATGAGAGCAAGAGTTGTCCCTTGGAAGGCTCTCCCTCAGAAGTCCGAGCAGAAACAAGGCTGTCTCTTGGAAGTCCGAGGGGATGCACACTTCTGTTTCAATAAGAAAGACCCTCAAAGCTTACATTGATGGAAGCAATAGCTGCTCTTCGGAGGTCTGAGTAGGAGTATACTTCTACTACGTCAAGAAAGGTCTCTTCAGGTTGGTAACCGAGTCTACTATTCCTCTTTCTTCTTCGAGGGGCAGTAAAAAATTGAAAACTGTTTCAAATAACATAACACAATGAAGATATACAATATAGAGAAAATAACTTCTAATGGAGATACATAATATGGAAGAAATAAATTTCTTCATAACATAAGAAAGATAGAACTTATTGGACAATGTAGTAAATGCAAATTGTAAATGTCATAGATAGACTTATTCCATGGAATGTTGAAATTTGCCCCTAGAGTTGCAAGATCATTTGGAAAGCTTTCACCAGCTGCTCGGGTTGTGGTCGTCATATACCATCATAGCCATGTCTTTGGATCTTTCTGTACAGACTGATATCCCCATCCCCGCAGATTTTTTCATGAATCTGTTATAGTCGGAAGCTTGCTTCTTGTTGGCCAACACACCGGGTTAGGAATCCGGTACCTCCTCGGAAGTAAAGTTCACCTTGAATAATTGTGAATTGGGCAAGCTTGGCCATAGTCAGTTTTCAAACTTTGCTTCTGAGTTGTTCGAGGACTTCTCCTCTCCAGTCCTCCGGAAGGTCTTTGTCTTCGGGTATTATTGAAGGTTCCGTTCTCTTCTTGATAACAATTGTTGCCTCTGGAATGTCAACTCTTGCCCCTAATGTTGAGAGGGCATCTGAAAACTTGTTGTCGGAGCGAGGCACATGCTCTATTTCGACCTTCTGAAATTTGTCAAGAAGCCTTTGGACTGCTGTTCGATATGTGGCCAAGGCAGGTTCCTTTAAGACGAATTGTTCTGAAACTTGCTTCACTATCAGCTTTGAGTCCCCCCGGATCCGAATCTTCTTGGTACTGTGCTTCTCAGCTGCTATCAAGCCTAAAATAAGAGCCTCATACTCGGCTTCGTTATTCGAACAATGAAAATCCAGTTTATAAGACAAATATAACTTTTCCCCACTTTTGCTTGTAAGGACTATCCCGGTTCCTCCCTTCCCTCCGGCTGCTGCTCCGTCAAAGCTCAATGTCCAGAAGCTTTCCTCGGAAGCCATAGCTGCGTGCACCTCTCCTCTTAATTCTTCATTCACTGGTTCATAGTCACCACTTGGAAATTGGGCAAGGAGATCAGCTAAGGCTTGGCTTTTGATCGCCTTGGGGGCTACACATGTGATCTCGAATTCATCCAGTGCTAACAACCATCTTGCCACCTTCCCGATTAGAGCAGGCTTGCTGAGGAGGTATCGGATTGGATCACTTTTAGTAACAATCTGAATTTGGTGTGCTAAGAAGTAATGTCTGAGCTTTTGGGCAGTGAATACCAAAGCTAAACAATGTCTCTCTACCGGAGTATATCGGACTTCTGCTCCTCGAATCTTCCGACTGATGTAATACACCGGGTGTTCTGCTCCATCTACATCTTGGACCAATAATGCCCCTATGGACTTGGGGGTTGAAGTTAAGTACAACATTAGAGGGACCTCGGGCTGCGGGGCTATCATGGTCTGAGGCGAGGTTAAGGCTGCCTTGATTCTCTCAAAGGCCTTTTGGTGCTCCTGGTTCCACTCGAACTTGGCATCTCCTTTTAACAATGAACCGAAAGGGGCAGAGATCTCTGCAAGTGCTGGGATAAACCTCCGAATATAAGACACCCTCCCGAGGAACTTCTTTAACTCTTTCTGAGAATGCGGGGGAGGCATTGCTCTGATAGATTTGACCTTGTCTTCATCTGCCTCAATACCATGCCTACGTACAAGAAACCCGAGGAACTTCCCGGCCGTCACCCCGAAAGCACATTTGAGAGGATTCATCCTTATTTTGAATTTCTGGCACCTCTTGAATACCTTCTCAAGGTCTCGGAGATGGTCTTCTTCTTTCTTGGATTTCACCACTAGATCATCGACATAATCTTCCACTTCATGATGGATCATGTCATGAAAGATTGCAGTCATAGCCCTTTGGTAAGTTGCACCGGCATTCTTGAGTCCGAAAGGCATGACTGTATAGAAGAAGTTTCCGAGAGGTGTTCTAAAAGCAGTCTTTTCTGCGTCCTCTTCAGCCATCTTAATCTGATTGTATCCACTGAATCCATCCATGAATGAGAACATCTGGTGTCCCGAGGTAGCATCCACGAGGGTGTCGATGTGAGGAAGAGGGAATTCATCCTCCGGGCAAGATTTGTTCAAATCTCGAAAGTCTACACATACTCTGATTTGGCCATTCTTCTTCTTTACTGGCACGATGTTTGCTAACCACGTGGGGTACTGTATTGGCCGGATGAAACCAGCCTGTTGAAGTTTTTCAATCTCCTCCTTAATCTTCTCTTCGAGATCTGGATGATATTTTCGAGCAGCTTGCTTAATTGGCTTGGAGTTTGGGAACACATCAAGATAGTGGGAGACTAGGTCAGGATCTAGTCCGGGCATTTCCTTATATGACCAAGCAAACACATCTGAGTATCGGCTTATCAACTTTAACAACTGTTCCCGCTTCTCTGGGCTAAGGCTTGAACTTACGAATACCGGCCTCGGTGCATCTTGTCCATCACTCAGATCTATTTCAATAAGTTGTTCGGGCTGAGGCTTCGGCCCATCTTGCATACATTCTGGAGCCACTTCAGGCTTTATTACTATATCATTGTCAGGAGGCTCTTCTTTTGACTCGGAGTCGGTGACTGAAGAAACCGACTCCCCGCACCTTCATACATAGTACACCATCTTGCCTCCTTCTCGAACTTTCATCACCTTCCGAGGAATAGGCGGATTTTCTGGTCTAGACATTGCCCGCTTACTCGACTCGGCCATTAGCTCCTTGTCATCTTTGATATCCTCCCAACGAGGAATTTTGACCCCTCGAGGCTTAGAGGTGGTGGGAACTTCTTCGACAGCCAGTTCGGTGAAGTAAATGGCATCAGAATAATGAGCTTCATGGATCTCGAAAGGCCTTTCTGTAGCCTGAATTGTCACCGTCTTCTTTCCCCATTTAGCCTTAACATACTGATGATAACTCGATGGTACAGCCCCATATCTATGCATCCAGGTCCTCCCTAGAATGATGTGATAATTTGCCTCAGAATCGATAATATGGAACTTGGTGGCCGAGCGAATCTCTCCAACGGCTAAATCAACTGTTACGCATCCGATAGTAACTCTCCTTTCTCCACCGAAGCCAATGATGACTATCGGCTGCTTCGCAATGCGTTCTTCAGAGATTCCGGCCTTTTCTAGAGTAGCGTGAGTCATAATGTTGATAGAGGCTCCACTATCTAGAAAGGCCCTTTTGAACTCAACCCCGTTAATAAAAGCAGTCACATAAAGCGGGCGATTATGAGAAAAAGGAAACTTTCGATCAACCTCGGAGAAAGTAATGGCACTAGATTGCTCTTTTGCCTTCCTCGGGATAGATCCCTCAGTCGACATGCATTCCTCATGGTGTGCCTCGGCTATATTAATGATAGACTTGGTGATTTCTGTTCTTGCCACCTTGGAAAGTCCAAGCTGGTCAAAGAACTGCTTGAACTTTACACAGTCTTGCAAGGTTTTGGCATAGTGATCCGGATCTTTTTCCACTCTTGGAGGCTCGTAGTTAACCATCTCCTCGGTCTCTTCAAAATAAGATGCCACATAAACATGGTGTCCTCCTCTTCCGTAGTACTCTGCTCCTCCTTTTGGATCAAACGGATCTTCGCCATGAGTCATAAATGTTCTGCCCTCTGGATCGAGAGCACTTCCATAGCAAACTTGCTCACCCTCTGGCTCGAGGATGTCGTCCAGATAACAATCATCGTCATCGAGATTGGCGATAGCCTCGATCATCGGGCCTTCATAAGCTATCATAGCAACATTCTTGCCCTTGTCTCGGTGTTGAGGATATGGTTGTTCTCGGATGTCTCGAGTCCCTTGCTTTTTGAACCTCTATTCGTCTGCCTCGACTTTATCTCTGAAGATTTTTCTGAGAGTCCAACACTTCTCTGTCGGATGTTTCAATGTACGATGGAAGACACAGAATTCAGGGCTCTCACGGTCCTTTTTTGATGGCATTTCTTCAACATAAGGCAATTTTAGCTCTCCGTCAGCCACCCATTCCTTAACTAGAGCTTTCACTTCCTCGATTCCACACGGATAAGAGACATTCCCCTTTTCACCATTATATTGCTTTCTCTTCTGGCCTCTATGACCTCCTCCTTGTGAATTTCGGGTATCTAGGGCAGAGGCAGCAGCAACAATAGGTCCACGAGACGATTTGAAACTAGTCTTGTAACTGGCCTTAAATCCAGACTCCTGAGCCTGAGGAATGCTAATGTTCCGAGCTGCTTCCATTAATGCCGAGAAGGTGGGTAGCTTGTGATTAACTAGAAACATTTTGTACCTGCTCAATGCCCCTTCTAGACAGATTTGAACCAGATAACTCTCCTCGACTGCTTCATGACAATCTACGGCCTTGTCCTGAAACCTTTTGACGTAGTCAAGGATGTCTTCACTTTCTTGTTGCTTCTCTTTACACAATGTAAGTGTGGTCACCTTCTCCGCCACTTGAAAGAACTTGGAGTGGAATTTGTTAACCATTTCCTCCCAACTTCGGACAGAGTTTGGGGCCAAATTAACATACCAACTGTATGCTCGGTCGGTGAGGGACTTAGAGAATTCTCTCAGTCGGAGGACGTGGTTTGAACGATGAATACCCAGAGTCTCGATGAATCGCACAACATGTTCTCGGGCATTTCCTTGTTTGCCGTCGAACTTGATGAACTTTGGCACTGTATACCCCTCAGGGTATGGATAGCTCAGCATCTCAATGGGGTAAGGCGGCTTGATGTCTGGATCAGGCAAAGAGGGTAAGGTCCTCTTGCCCCGTTCGAGATCGAACATGGCCTGCACATCGGCGAGAGTGAGAAACTGCTGAGGGAGAGAGTTTGGTGGTGGTATTCCCGGGACTTGGCTTGTGGACCCGAAGACTGAACTAGGGGCGACTTGGCCATTCTGGTGCTGCGAATTCATCATTGGTGAGGACATTTGACGATATTGGCCATCAGCGCCTATAGACAAGCCAGTTGGTGATGGGACATTGAATTGAGGCCCGTAAAGTCCACTGTACGGCGCCGCTATACCGGGTTGTGCTTGCAGATTTGTTGTTGGCACCAAAGGAGGCCCGCTTGGTGCTTGGGTAACATTTACTGGTGGCGTAACAAGATTAGGTACGGGCAGAGCTCCCTTTTGCGCCATCATGCTCCTTATGTTCTCCTGGACACCAACAGTCGCCGGAGCACCATTCATTACACCAGAAACTCCCCCAGTCATCATTGGATCTTGGCTTGGCACGCCATGGAGCCCGGGCATGGGCAAACTGCTGCCGCCTACTGTGGTTTGAGCATGTGTTACTGTGGCCGTATGAGCCATAGGCTGATTGGGGCCTACTTCTCCTTGGATTTGATTTTGCGCTCCGGCGGGAATAACTCCACCACCAGTTTGATTTCCGTTTGGTGCCGGTGCAAAGTTAGAACTCATCACCAACATGGTGTGAGTGAGATTCTGAAGAGTGGTAAGAATCTCTTGCTGAGTATTCTGTAGTCCTTGAATGGCCTCAAGCAAAAGTGGTAGATCTGGAGCCATGGTTCTGTCATCACCACCATTAGAGGATCCTTGTTGGTGAACTTCATCTTCTCCCGCCATCCTTGTTGGAGTTGTGTGGATTCCAGATCTCGTTGAGACCATTAACCAATTCGCCTCCCCAGCAGAGTCGCCAAAATGTAAGAGAGGGTTCAAGAAAAGAGTTGGAAAATTCGAAGATCTTCGAAGATCCTTGAAGAACAACTTCGAATTCTCTAGAATATGATGAGAGGCTTAGATTCTTCAATAATCTCAACTTAGGAACACAACAACAAAGAAGATGATGGAGATAAGAGATTGGGTGAAGAAGAAGGCAAAATGGCTAGAGAATAGAATAATGGCAAGGCTCTCCCATGGATCTCCCACTTTCACTCTCAAGGTTGATAATGGAGAAGGGAAATTAGTTCTTTCCCAAGAGTTAAAAATCTCCAAAATCCATCCCTTGTAAAGCTATGGGTGGGTACTATTTATAGGCACCTCATGATGTAGGATGGAGCCCATGTGCAAGGCACATGGGGGATATTCTCTCTAACCACCTTGTCCGAGGAGGTGACCTCTCCGAGGAGGTGACTTCTCCGAGGATGAGAAAACCCCGAAGAGGAGATCACTCCCTCGGCGAACCCTTCTTCTTAGCCACACCTAACCAATGATCCCCAATCATCCCAAAGGGTCAGGGGTAGTCCCAGAGGACGTCCTGTCGCAAAATATTGCCGAGTCTCATGGACCCCCCGGGGTCGTGCCACCTCGACCCGGGTATAGGCTAGTTTAACCGAAGAGTGAATTTGTCTCCACTCACCGTCTTCGGGATCGGGTCCTTTGTTTGAACTCCATTACGCCTATGGTTCTGGTGCGTAGATCCCAGAAAGCTCTGAGCCCGCAAGTGTTCTGGGACTCATTAACGGAGCGACTTCTAGATTGCGTCTGAATCCGTTCGAAGCCAAGTACTTCGGATCTCTAGATTCGTGGATCCGAATCCTTTCGAGTCCGAGTGCCTCGGATCTCTAGGCTTGCTTAATACCCTTTCGAGTTCGGGCCCGAGTAAGTCTCTAGGTTCGTGGATCCGAACCTTTTCGAGTCCGAGTGCCTCGGATCTCTAGGCGTTCTTAATACCCTTTCGAGTCCGGGCTCGAGTAAGTCTCTAGGTTCGTGGATCCGAACCCTTTCGAGGCTTAGAGCCATTCAGCCCGTTTGACGGCGATAAATCCAAGCCCACCAATCTTGGACTTGCGATAAATTCGGGCCCATTAATTTTGGGCTATTAGGCCTAAATAATTTAGTGGGCTTAAATTAGCTCCTCTTACATTTGCCCCTTGCGTGTATGAGAAATTGTAATTTTCTCGGACATGCATAATTTCACCTTATCAGCCATGCTTCACATTATGTCTTCAGAAATATTTGGTCTTGACAGAGTCTAAGGATAAAGCTGGTGATTCACCGTAATTTACAGATAAAATCGACAAGTAACATTAAAATAAATAAATAAACATCTCCTTTTTTTTTTTTTTTTTTGAACTCTTTTTTTTTTTTAAAAGAAAAAAGGAAAAAAAAAAAACAAAAACAAACAAACAAAACCTGAATTCTTCAATTCCATGAATCAGTAAACATGAGTCCAATTCTTCTTTTTCTTCTTAAATAACTAAAGATCTATTTTCTTATCCCAAGAAAATAAATAAATAAACAAAAGATTAGAGCACCCATTTATAAGGCCCACACTCACACTTTGTATTATAAAAAGGCAAGGCTGATGCACTTTTGAGTTTTTAATTTGAAAAAAAAAAAAACAAAAACAAACGGCAAACTCTTATATATATATATATATGTATGGAATATTTGAAGGTATATTTAAGAGAATATGTTTTTGACAAGAGCCCTAAACAATACATTTCTTTTCCTTTTTGCCTCCAGCCGCCAAGCTCTCCCTAAACAATACATTTCCTTTCTCAGCCGTCCCTCTCTCTCTAAAACAGAGACCAAGCTTCTTCATTTTCAAGAAAAGCTTTGCTTCTATAATATTAGACGCCACTGTCGTGCTCTCTTTCTTTAACAAAGAGAGACCCAACTTTCTTCTTTTTTTTTTTTTTTGGTCTTCGGCAACCCAGTGGCACAATCTCACTAACGATTTTTTTTTTTTTTTTTTTTTAATTTATTTGCAGGAGATCAAACTCCAAGGACCCATTTCGGCACAATTTCTCTCCAAACTGAGACCAACCCAAACTTCATCTTCTTCAAAGAAGCTCCGTAGCTGCCGTGCTAGATGGCCACTGCCGCTTGCTCATTCCGGCCGAGCCTGCATACCATCGCCAACTCTGCCCGTTGGTGTAACTCTGGGCGCTACCGTCAGCCTAAGCAAGAACCAACCACGGCGTTGTCCTGCACGTGACCACTTCAACTCACGTGGTTTGTTCGTCTCACGCCCAGCTCTTGCACCGGTGTTTCATTCATCGACCGTAGCTGATCAGTGACGACCACGCCGCCTACTCAACGCGGTGTTGGTCTGTCGATATACTTTCTCGCCCACTGTTCGTGCAAGCTACACATGCCGCTGCTGACCCGTTCTGACTGTCTTGGTCCATTTTGGTGCATGCTTCGGTCTATTTCTTGCTTTCATAGTGCTTGCTCCCGCCCATTTTTTTATTTCTTCAAAACTGTTTCAGATCTGTAAACTATTTTTTGTCAAAACCCTCTTCTTATTCTTCTTATATTTTTGGATCTTTATGCTCATGAGCTTGGATTTGTGAAATACATATTTGGAATTTTGCAATCTTTGTTTTACAGAGGTAGCTGAATCACCGAGTTTGAACATAAATATCTGTTGATAATGCTTGATAAAATACATTTTGAATCCTCACTTGGGATCTGAACTATACTGCTGAGACTCGTTAAATCCGAGAATGATGAAATTTTACTGCTCACTTATGTGTTTGAACCACTGTTACCAAATCTTGAACTCATGTTGACAAATCTAACATAAATAGAATATTTGATGCTTGTATTGAAATATTGATGTTAAGAGTGGAGATGTGATAGGAATGATGTCACGCTTGATGCCTTGCGCCAAGACCGAACCAGCCTACCATCGGCCTCTCTTTGCTGAAACTCTTCCTCCGGCTTCGACGGTCCAATGCAAACCACACGCGTTCGCCCTCTCAACGCAACGTGTGTGGTTGCTGACTCTTCTGTGGTACCAGCGTTGCTTCCGGCTTCAACTTATCTGACGCCGACCACGCACGTTCGCCCACTCAACGCAACGTGTGTGGTCTTGCCAAGCCTAGCCCAGTCTTGTTGATCTTGATCGACGCCGACTCCGCTACGTCTTCAACACTGCCTTCGTCCTTAACTGTCCAACGCCGACCACGCACGTTCGCCCACTCAACGCAACGTGCGTGGTCTTGCCCAGCCCAGCTCAGTCCTGTTGATTACAGTCTGTAAAACCTTTCTGATTTCAACTTGAATTTCCAACATCGGCTTCGGATTTCACCCCTCTAACAGTCCCAAATTTGTGAGTATGAAATTCGGTTCCCTCTTCCTCTTGTTGAATAATAAAGATGATATATTGTTGTTTGTTTAACTTATGGATGCTTGGGAAAATACATAGCTGATGCCAAAATTTTGTGTGACCGTTGTAGCTTTACGTCGGCTTGAGAGGAACCAGCCCGAAGAGAAAATCTTGATTGTTGCATTTTTCATGAACTCGCTCAAAGGAATAAAATTGTAGTAGCTTAAATAAATCATTATTATTTGATGATGTTGTCCCATTTTGATAACGCCTGAATCATGATATGAAATTGATATTGCTCATCTCATTTGTCGGTTTTACTATTTCAGACAAATAAATTCTTGATTGAAATCCATGACCTCAGGGCCCTTAGAACCCGCACTAATGAGAGCAAGGGCTGTTCCTCGGAAGTCCGAACATAAGCAAGACTGTCCCTCGGGAGTCCGAAAGTAGCATACACCCTACTTTGGCAAGAAAGATTCCTCTGGAAAATAACCGAGTCTACCAAGCTTGCACCAACAGAAGTAAAGACTGTCTCTCAGAAGTCCGAGTAGAAGCAAGGCTGTCCCTCAGAAGTTCGAGCGGAAACAAGGCTGTCCTTTAGAAGTCCGAGCTGAAACGAGGCTGTCCCTCGGAAGTCCGAGTGGATGTGCACTTCTACTTCGGCAGCTAATGGAAGCAAAGGCCATCCCTCGGGAGTTCGAGTAAGAGTCCACTCTACTTTGAAAAGAAAGACCCTCGGAGCTCGTATTGATGAAATCAAGGGCTGTTCTTCGGACCCGCACGAATGAGAGCAAGAGTTGTCCCTTAGAAGGCTCTCCCTCAGAAGTCCGAGCAGAAACAAGGCTGTCTCTTGGAAGTCCGAGGGGATGCACACTTCTGTTTCAATAAGAAAGACCCTCAAAGCTTACATTGATGGAAGCAATAGCTGCTCTTCGGAGGTCTGAGTAGGAGTATACTTCTACTACGTCAAGAAAGGTCTCTTCAGGTTGGTAACCGAGTCTACTATTCCTCTTTCTTCTTCGAGGGGCAGTAAAAAATTGAAAACTGTTTCAAATAACATAACACAATGAAGATATACAATATAGAGAAAATAACTTCTAATGGAGATACATAATATGGAAGAAATAAATTTCTTCATAACATAAGAAAGATAGAACTTCTTGGACAATGTAGTAAATGCAAATTGTAAATGTCATAGATAGACTTATTCCATGGAATGTTGAAATTTGCCCCTAGAGTTGCAAGATCATTTGGAAAGCTTTCACCAGCTGCTCGGGTTGTGGTCGTCATATACCATCATAGCCATGTCTTTGGATCTTTCTGTACAGACTGATATCCCCATCCCTGCAGATTTTTTCATGAATCTGTTATAGTCGGAAGCTTGCTTCTTGTTGGCCAACACACCGGGTTAGGAATCCGGTACCTCCTCGGAAGTAAAGTTCACCTTGAATAATTGTGAATTGGGCAAGCTTGGCCATAGTCAGTTTTCAAACTTTGCTTCTGAGTTGTTCGAGGACTTCTCCTCTCCAGTCCTCCGGAAGGTCTTTGTCTTCGGGTATTATTGAAGGTTCCGTTCTCTTCTTGATAACAATTGTTGCCTCTGGAATGTCAACTCTTGCCCCTAATGTTGAGAGGGCATCTGAAAACTTGTTGTCGGAGCGAGGCACATGCTCTATTTCGACCTTCTGAAATTTGTCAAGAAGCCTTTGGACTGCTGTTCGATATGTGGCCAAGGCAGGTTCCTTTAAGACGAATTGTTCTGAAACTTGCTTCACTATCAGCTTTGAGTCCCCCCGGATCCGAATCTTCTTGGTACTGTGCTTCTCAGCTGCTATCAAGCCTAAAATAAGAGCCTCATACTCGGCTTCGTTATTCGAACAATGAAAATCCAGTTTATAAGACAAATATAACTTTTCCCCACTTTTGCTTGTAAGGACTATCCCGGTTCCTCCCTTCCCTCCGGCTGCTGCTCCGTCAAAGCTCAATGTCCAGAAGCTTTCCTCGGAAGCCATAGCTGCGTGCACCTCTCCTCTTAATTCTTCATTCACTGGTTCATAGTCACCACTTGGAAATTGGGCAAGGAGATCAGCTAAGGCTTGGCTTTTGATCGCCTTGGGGGCTACACATGTGATCTCGAATTCATCCAGTGCTAACAACCATCTTGCCACCTTCCCGATTAGAGCAGGCTTGCTGAGGAGGTATCGGATTGGATCACTTTTAGTAACAATCTGAATTTGGTGTGCTAAGAAGTAATGTCTGAGCTTTTGGGCAGTGAATACCAAAGCTAAACAATGTCTCTCTACCGGAGTATATCGGACTTCTGCTCCTCGAATCTTCCGACTGATGTAATACACCGGGTGTTCTGCTCCATCTACATCTTGGACCAATAATGCCCCTATGGACTTGGGGGTTGAAGTTAAGTACAACAT
Source organism: Camellia sinensis (assembly GCF_055761805.1). Classification (NCBI taxonomy): domain Eukaryota; kingdom Viridiplantae; phylum Streptophyta; class Magnoliopsida; order Ericales; family Theaceae; genus Camellia; species Camellia sinensis. The sequence continues at coordinate 219,690,004 of NC_138961.1, forward strand.
TAGAGGGACCTCGGGCTGCGGGGCTATCATGGTCTGAGGCGAGGTTAAGGCCGCCTTGATTCTCTCAAAGGCCTTTTGGTGCTCCTGGTTCCACTCGAACTTGGCATCTCCTTTTAACAATGAACCGAAAGGGGCAGAGATCTCTGCAAGTGCTGGGATAAACCTCCGAATATAAGACACCCTCCCGAGGAACTTCTTTAACTCTTTCTGAGAATGCGGGGGAGGCATTGCTCTGATAGATTTGACCTTGTCTTCATCTGCCTCAATACCATGCCTACGTACAAGAAACCCGAGGAACTTCCCGGCCGTCACCCCGAAAGCACATTTGAGAGGATTCATCCTTATTTTGAATTTCTGGCACCTCTTGAATACCTTCTCAAGGTCTCGGAGATGGTCTTCTTCTTTCTTGGATTTCACCACTAGATCATCGACATAATCTTCCACTTCATGATGGATCATGTCATGAAAGATTGCAGTCATAGCCCTTTGGTAAGTTGCACCGGCATTCTTGAGTCCGAAAGGCATGACTGTATAGAAGAAGTTTCCGAGAGGTGTTCTAAAAGCAGTCTTTTCTGCGTCCTCTTCAGCCATCTTAATCTGATTGTATCCACTGAATCCATCCATGAATGAGAACATCTGGTGTCCCGAGGTAGCATCCACGAGGGTGTCGATGTGAGGAAGAGGGAATTCATCCTCCGGGCAAGATTTGTTCAAATCTCGAAAGTCTACACATACTCTGATTTGGCCATTCTTCTTCTTTACTGGAACGATGTTTGCTAACCACGTGGGGTACTGTATTGGCCGGATGAAACCAGCCTGTTGAAGTTTTTCAATCTCCTCCTTAATCTTCTCTTCGAGATCTGGATGATATTTTCGAGCAGCTTGCTTAATTGGCTTGGAGTTTGGGAACACATCAAGATAGTGGGAGACTAGGTCAGGATCTAGTCCGGGCATTTCCTTATATGACCAAGCAAACACATCTGAGTATCGGCTTATCAACTTTAACAACTGTTCCCGCTTCTCTGGGCTAAGGCTTGAACTTACGAATACCGGCCTCGGTGCATCTTGTCCATCACTCAGATCTATTTCAATAAGTTGTTCGGGCTGAGGCTTCGGCCCATCTTGCATACATTCTGGAGCCACTTCAGGCTTTATTACTATATCATTGTCAGGAGGCTCTTCTTTTGACTCGGAGTCGGTGACTGAAGAAACCGACTCCCCGCACCTTCATACATAGTACACCATCTTGCCTCCTTCTCGAACTTTCATCACCTTCCGAGGAATAGGCGGATTTTCTGGTCTAGACATTGCCCGCTTACTCGACTCGGCCATTAGCTCCTTGTCATCTTTGATATCCTCCCAACGAGGAATTTTGACCCCTCGAGGCTTAGAGGTGGTGGGAACTTCTTCGACAGCCAGTTCGGTGAAGTAAATGGCATCAGAATAATGAGCTTCATGGATCTCGAAAGGCCTTTCTGTAGCCTGAATTGTCACCGTCTTCTTTCCCCATTTAGCCTTAACATACTGATGATAACTCGATGGTACAGCCCCATATCTATGCATCCAGGTCCTCCCTAGAATGATGTGATAATTTGCCTCAGAATCGATAATATGGAACTTGGTGGCCGAGCGAATCTCTCCAACGGCTAAATCAACTGTTACGCATCCGATAGTAACTCTCCTTTCTCCACCGAAGCCAGTGATGACTATCGGCTGCTTCGCAATGCGTTCTTCAGAGATTCCGGCCTTTTCTAGAGTAGCGTGAGTCATAATGTTGATAGAGGCTCCACTATCTAGAAAGGCCCTTTTGAACTCAACCCCGTTAATAAAAGCAGTCACATAAAGCGGGCGATTATGAGAAAAAGGAAACTTTCGATCAACCTCGGAGAAAGTAATGGCACTAGATTGCTCTTTTGCCTTCCTCGGGATAGATCCCTCAGTCGACATGCATTCCTCATGGTGTGCCTCGGCTATATTAATGATAGACTTGGTGATTTCTGTTCTTGCCACCTTGGAAAGTCCAAGCTGGTCAAAGAACTGCTTGAACTTTACACAGTCTTGCAAGGTTTTGGCATAGTGATCCGGATCTTTTTCCACTCTTGGAGGCTCGTAGTTAACCATCTCCTCGGTCTCTTCAAAATAAGATGCCACATAAACATGGTGTCCTCCTCTTCCGTAGTACTCTGCTCCTCCTTTTGGATCAAACGGATCTTCGCCATGAGTCATAAATGTTCTGCCCTCTGGATCGAGAGCACTTCCATAGCAAACTTGCTCACCCTCTGGCTCGAGGATGTCGTCCAGATAACAATCATCGTCATCGAGATTGGCGATAGCCTCGATCATCGGGCCTTCATAAGCTATCATAGCAACATTCTTGCCCTTGTCTCGGTGTTGAGGATATGGTTGTTCTCGGATGTCTCGAGTCCCTTGCTTTTTGAACCTCTATTCGTCTGCCTCGACTTTATCTCTGAAGATTTTTCTGAGAGTCCAACACTTCTCTGTCGGATGTTTCAATGTACGATGGAAGACACAGAATTCAGGGCTCTCACGGTCCTTTTTTGATGGCATTTCTTCAACATAAGGCAATTTTAGCTCTCCGTCAGCCACCCATTCCTTAACTAGAGCTTTCACTTCCTCGATTCCACACGGATAAGAGACATTCCCCTTTTCACCATTATATTGCTTTCTCTTCTGGCCTCTATGACCTCCTCCTTGTGAATTTCGGGTATCTGGGGCAGAGGCAGCAGCAACAATAGGTCCACGAGACGATTTGAAACTAGTCTTGTAACTGGCCTTAAATCCAGACTCCTGAGCCTGAGGAATGCTAATGTTCCGAGCTGCTTCCATTAATGCCGAGAAGGTGGGTAGCTTGTGATTAACTAGAAACATTTTGTACCTGCTCAATGCCCCTTCTAGACAGATTTGAACCAGATAACTCTCCTCGACTGCTTCATGACAATCTACGGCCTTGTCCTGAAACCTTTTGACGTAGTCAAGGATGTCTTCACTTTCTTGTTGCTTCTCTTTACACAATGTAAGTGTGGTCACCTTCTCCGCCACTTGAAAGAACTTGGAGTGGAATTTGTTAACCATTTCCTCCCAACTTCGGACAGAGTTTGGGGCCAAATTAACATACCAACTGTATGCTCGGTCGGTGAGGGACTTAGAGAATTCTCTCAGTCGGAGGACGTGGTTTGAACGATGAATACCCAGAGTCTCGATGAATCGCACAACATGTTCTCGGGCATTTCCTTGTTTGCCGTCGAACTTGATGAACTTTGGCACTGTATACCCCTCAGGGTATGGATAGCTCAGCATCTCAATGGGGTAAGGCGGCTTGATGTCTGGATCAGGCAAAGAGGGTAAGGTCCTCTTGCCCCGTTCGAGATCGAACATGGCCTGCACATCGGCGAGAGTGAGAAACTGCTGAGGGAGAGAGTTTGGTGGTGGTATTCCCGGGACTTGGCTTGTGGACCCGAAGACTGAACTAGGGGCGACTTGGCCATTCTGGTGCTGCGAATTCATCATTGGTGAGGACATTTGACGATATTGGCCATCAGCGCCTATAGACAAGCCAGTTGGTGATGGGACATTGAATTGAGGCCCGTAAAGTCCACTGTACGGCGCCGCTATACCGGGTTGTGCTTGCAGATTTGTTGTTGGCACCAAAGGAGGCCCGCTTGGTGCTTGGGTAACATTTACTGGTGGCGTAACAAGATTAGGTACGGGCAGAGCTCCCTTTTGCGCCATCATGCTCCTTATGTTCTCCTGGACACCAACAGTCGCCGGAGCACCATTCATTACACCAGAAACTCCCCCAGTCATCATTGGATCTTGGCTTGGCACGCCATGGAGCCCGGGCATGGGCAAACTGCTGCCGCCTACTGTGGTTTGAGCATGTGTTACTGTGGCCGTATGAGCCATAGGCTGATTGGGGCCTACTTCTCCTTGGATTTGATTTTGCGCTCCGGCGGGAATAACTCCACCACCAGTTTGATTTCCGTTTGGTGCCGGTGCAAAGTTAGAACTCATCACCAACATGGTGTGAGTGAGATTCTGAAGAGTGGTAAGAATCTCTTGCTGAGTATTCTGTAGTCCTTGAATGGCCTCAAGCAAAAGTGGTTGATCTGGAGCCATGGTTCTGTCATCACCACCATTAGAGGATCCTTGTTGGTGAACTTCATCTTCTCCCGCCATCCTTGTTGGAGTTGTGTGGATTCCAGATCTCGTTGAGACCATTAACCAATTCGCCTCCCCAGCAGAGTCGCCAAAATGTAGGAGAGGGTTCAAGAAAAGAGTTGGAAAATTCGAAGATCTTCGAAGATCCTTGAAGAACAACTTCGAATTCTCTAGAATATGATGAGAGGCTTAGATTCTTCAATAATCTCAACTTAGGAACACAACAACAAAGGAGATGATGGAGATAAGAGATTGGGTGAAGAAGAAGGCAAAATGGCTAGAGAATAGAATAATGGCAAGGCTCTCCCATGGATCTCCCACTTTCACTCTCAAGGTTGATAATGGAGAAGGGAAATTAGTTCTTTCCCAAGAGTTAAAAATCTCCAAAATCCATCCCTTGTAAAGCTATGGGTGGGTGCTATTTATAGGCACCTCATGATGTAGGATGGAGCCCATGTGCAAGGCACATGGGGGATATTCTCTCTAACCACCTTGTCCGAGGAGGTGACCTCTCCGAGGAGGTGACTTCTCCGAGGATGAGAAAACCCCGAAGAGGAGATCACTCCCTCGGCGAACCCTTCTTCTTAGCCACACCTAACCAATGATCTCCAATCATCCCAAAGGGTCAGGGGTAGTCCCAGAGGATGTCCTGTCGCAAAATATTGCCGAGTCTCATGGACCCCCCGGGGTCGTGCCACCTCGACCCGGGTATAGGCTAGTTTAACCGAAGAGTGAATTTGTCTCCACTCACCGTCTTCGGGATCGGGTCCTTTGTTTGAACTCCATTACGCCCATGGTTCTGGTGCGTAGATCCCGGAAAGCTCTGAGCCCGCAAGTGTTCTGGGACTCATTAACGGAGCGACTTCTAGATTGCGTCTGAATCCGTTCGAAGCCAAGTACTTCGGATCTCTAGATTCGTGGATCCGAATCCTTTCGAGTCCGAGTGCCTCGGATCTCTAGGCTTGCTTAATACCCTTTCGAGTTCGGGCCCGAGTAAGTCTCTAGGTTCGTGGATCCGAACCTTTTCGAGTCCGAGTGCCTCGGATCTCTAGGCGTTCTTAATACCCTTTCGAGTCCGGGCTCGAGTAAGTCTCTAGGTTCGTGGATCCGAACCCTTTCGAGGCTTAGAGCCATTCAGCCCGTTTGACGGCGATAAATCCAAGCCCACCAATCTTGGACTTGCGATAAATTCGGGCCCATTAATTTTGGGCTATTGGGCCTAAATAATTTAGTGGGCTTAAATTAGCTCCTCTTACATTGTAAAAATTGTAAAATTAAAATATATTTTAAAATTTTGTAAATGTTACACTTTGCACACTGATTTTTATCATCTGCAAAGTAAACAGAGTCTTTGTTTTTAGGGCATTGATTTAGACCCCCTTAAGACACCCACCCCACAACCCCCTCACACACATGGAGGTTGGGGATTGGGTGAGAAGAAAAATAAATAAATAAATAGTTGACCAATTAAAACTAAAAGGGGTCAACGGAGTGACCCTAAAAGAGGGTTTCAACCTTTATTCTTGTTTTTATTGTGAAAGAAGTGGCAACAATTACTAAAATTTTGGGAATTGAATTTTTTCTTTTATATTATAAAAAGTGTAATATATTGTAATATTACAGAAGCATAGATTGTCCAGCAGCTCCACAATGTAATATATTATTTTTATGACAATTTGTGCGAAAACAGTCAGGACATTTAATTAGGACTTTGGGAAAGGTATAAAACACAAAGAAATGCAAGTATTATTTTTAATTTTTTTTAATCCCAAATGGTCAACTTATTTCTATTTGTTATTAATTGGTTAATTATCATATATTTTTAAGGTAAATTACACTAACCTTCATCGAGTTTAAAAATTCACAACTTTTCACCACAAAAATTTTTACTTTTCTCACCACAAATGTTATAACAAAAATTATAAAGTGTCACAATTTCATTATTCATAACTTTAACATACAAACTACAAATTAATTATTTGTAATTTTGACACAAATTGTCATAACACATGCTATAAAAGTTCATAATTTTCGTCATAAAAAATCTTAACTTAAAAGGGAGATGCTACAATGTGTTCCTTAAAAAATGTGAATATGGTATATTTTTCATAATTTTAACACAAAATGTCATAACTTTTTCACTACAAAAATCATAATTTTTTTTCATTATAAAATGTCATAAAAAAAATCACAAAGTATAATAAAAAAATCACACAAAGTGTCATATTATTATCATCCATAATTTTAAGATACATATTATAAATTCACTATTTATAACTTTACAAAAAAGTACCATAACACACATCACAAAAATCGTAACTTTTATTATAAAAAAAATTATAAGTTTTTTATAATGTACACCATTTTAAAAGCTACGCCTTGTGAATTTTCCTTAACTTAAATCATCACTATATACTTCTTAGGCCTCGTTTAAAAACAGATTATTTTAGTAACTTTTTGATTTTTTGGCTAAAATATAAGAGATAAAAAAAATATGTTTGAAATGACTTTTTAATTTTTTATTAAAAAATATGCAAAAAGTAGAGAAAAAAGTGAATTTTTGATTTTTTGATATAAATTATATATATTTTGATTTTTTAATAATTTTTTAATTTTTAAATTAAAATAGACACATACCAAACGGGGCCTTAATAACAAACAACAAGGGAAAAGAAAGAAGTGTTTCTATATGTAACTTAAATTATCACTATATAGCAAAAAAACAAGGGAAAAGAAAGAGGAGTTTCTATTTGTTTTGGAAACAAATTTTGACCCCGCACACCCAAACCAAACGAAAAGAATGCAGCTGGATTGCAACAAGCTATATAAGGGGCGCTAATCATCTTGTTGTGTTCTCCTGATTTGCCAACACAACTGTCGCCAACTCACTTGTTGCCTTCAGTTGACAACTGTTGATTCCATGTAAATTTTTTCTTTTGACCCAAAAGAGAAGGGAAATAGAGAATGAAAGCAATAAATAACAAATAGGAATTAGTGGACCATTTGGGTTTTAAAGGGAAGCACAAATAGCATTTCCCTAAATAATTATTAAACATGTTTTATCTTTTATTTAAAAAAAGTGAATTTTTTATTTATTTTTATGTTATTAGGCCTTTTGATTGACAATAGCCAACATAATACCTCAACATCAAAATAAAATAATTAATCAATAAATAACAAATGGAATTTAAGTTGATCATTTGGGATTTTCTAATAAAAGTTAAAGCAAAGTATGCGTGGATGTTAAACTTATTTTCATTTCAATAAAAAAATGTCTCATATATGAATATATATATATTAAAAAGTGTGCACACTTATATAAATCAACAATGATTCATCCCCCTTTTCCCCACCCCCTTTGACCCCCTCTCTCTCTCATTGGTTACATTTTCTTTTTTTTTTTCTTTTTTTTCCTACTCCTCCAATCACCACCCGCCACGTGACAAAGGGGGGAGTGAGGGGGTGACCCCCAAAAGGGGGTCCCAAGCATTATTCTATATAAATATGCAGTTACATGATTAATGTATTTATTGGTGTGTTATTTTAGAAGAATAGTTGCAATTATAGAAGGTAATTGCTTTTGAGGGTATTTTGAAAAAGGGTCTGGCTTTGGTCTAGTCCATCGTTTTAAAAATCTGAACCGTTGAATGTGTAGAACTCTTCGAGTACTATATGTTTATAAAAAATCACGTTGATCGGATATCGATAGCTATGTGATCAAATCAATTTTTTGCCAACCATTAATTTATTCACTGTCTATTTTTTTATACAAAACTGATTTGATCACATAGTTATTGATATCCGATCAACGTGATTTTTCATAGGCATATAGTACTCGAAGAGTTATACACATTGACGGTTCAAATTTTTAAAACGGGACCCGTGGTGGACCCCACAAGCCCAACAGCACGGTCCAGTCCGATGATAGACTGGACCAAAGCCAGATCCTTTGAAAAAATAATAATAATAATAATTGGATAATTCTATTTTTACGCATCATTTGTTCTCTATGTATATTATCTCCCAAGGCAAACTCTTAATAAATTTGAAATATTTTATTTCTTTCAATCCACGCACAATTATTCCAATTATATTTTACCCAAGATAATATAGTACACATACCAAATTGTACTCAACGCCAAAAGGAGTTTTATTTAATATGTTTAATGCTTCAACCTTATTGTCCATTGAAGGCGTTCAAGACTCCAACGTACGCACATCTAACTATCAAACCTATCAATTTGTGATTGTTTCAATTTTTGATTGAACAAATCATTTTTCCAGACCCCAATTATCATTGGCTCAATAAGCCCCAAATCCATGCCAAGGCATATAATATACAAATTCATATATATATATATATATACAAAACTTGATAAAAAGATTAATCAAAAAAGCAAAAAAGGAGTTGACTTTCTATCATATATGCTTTCTCAAAAAACTTATGAACAATAGCAATAGATAAAAGTGGGTTGTGTACTGGGAAAACCCAAGTTCAATGTGGGTCGTGTAATCCTATCCATATTAGTAATTTTTTTTAGTAATAAAATTGTAATAATTTTTTTATTCATGTGTGCACAAAGAGAAAATGACGTGTGAAAATTGAAACTCTCATAAGATTTGAATGTTGATTTTATATAAAAGTATTACTAACAAGTGCAATTTGGGTATAAGAAAATGACAAAAGATATGTCAATAACAAGGCATTTATTATTAAATTTAATACAATTTTTATAAATTTCACAACACTTTATTAACACATTTTTTTTCTTTCATATTTCCAATATTAACACTTGTTAGCAATTGTCTTTATATAATAAGTATTTAAGTTTACAAAAAAATACTTAAAACATTATCCTTAAATTAACACTTGCACTCCGTTTGGATTGTGAGTTGAGGAAAACAAAAAATTTATTATGTGGAAAAATAAATGAAATGGTTATGGTTTCTCATCATTGTATTTGGATGAATAAAAGAGAAGATAATGTAATTTTTCACTTATCTTGTTTAGATAGAGTAAATAAGATAAAAATAAAATATTGTTTCATTTTACCCAAATAACTTTTTATATTAATAAGTTATTTTTCTAACTTCTTTCACCCTAGCCTAAGGTAATTTTGGTATTTTAAATTGTTTCATTAAACTCATTTATTTTATGACAAATTAAACTAACAATTTCTATAGTTTTGGACTCGTGTCACTTTGATTCATAATTTTTTAATTGTAACACATTCGACCCTAAATTTTGAATATTGTTCAAAATAAGAATAATTGAAAATATCATTACTCAATTTCAAAGGCAAAGTCGTCGATTTGATAAAATATTAACTAATTTGACAAAAATAAATGTCAAAAAAATATTTTTGAATTTTTAAAAATTATTTCTACCTACCAAAGATAAAATTATGTAAAATTGATAAATCTTTTACACATTTATTTATTTTTTTACCAAATTAATTTTTATTATGTGTTTGAATGATGATCATGTAATGGGTGGTTGCTACGCTTTTAATGTGTAATAGATATATTTAATATAAAGAATGTTTTTAGTTTTGAATTTTTTGATTTAATGAATTGGTTTAATAATGATATCAAAGTTGTCGCCATATTTGACTTTTGAAAATATAAAAACTAATTTAATGAAAATAAAAACAACCAACAATGATAGAGACCACTAATTTTGGAGCTCTAAAAAGACCACTAATGACATGGTACTCAATAAAAAAAGAAAAAAAATACAACACCAAGGCCAAAACATCAAATCATTCCTGGTAGGGCCCACTGCCACATCATTAGTGATAGCACTAATTAGTGCTCTCACTCATCTATTACACGATTATCATCCAAACACATAATAAAAATTAATTTGGTAAAAAAAATAATATGTAAAAGATTTATTAATTTTACATAATTTTATCATTAGTGAGTAAAAATAATTTTTAAAAATTTAAAAATATTTTTTGACTTTTATTTTTGTCAAATTAATTTATATTTTATTAAATTGACGACTTTACCCTTAAAATTGAGCAATTGTATATTTAATTGTCTTTATTTGAAGCAATATTTAAAATTCATTGTTAAATATGTCACAATTAAAAAGTTAGAAATTAAAGTGACACAATTCCCAAGTTATAAGGACATTTAGTATAATTCGTCTTTTATTTTATTATCAAATCTCACCACTTTTGGTAAGAAATAAAATACAATTTTAATTAGACTTGTTTCTTACCATTTCTCACATACTTAACCATCTAAATAAGTGAAAGAATTTTTTATTCTCAGCAAACCTCTCCATCCAAACGAAATATTAGTGACAATTGTGCTACACTAATTATTATATCAATTAGTGTACCAACACATTTTATAATATTATAATTTTAAAATTATAAACTCCACCCCTTTTATAAATTATAAAAACTCTTAATAATATGTATAGCTTTATTTGCGTTAGTAATGTTGATTCTCCGTTAATTTATTTAAAGAATTGATCAACTAAGATTAACCCATTACCATGTGAATGTGAATAAATATAGAGTTACGCTAGAAATCTAGAATAATTTATTAAATTTTTTATTAAAGTTTTCATATAAGGCGTGAGATACATGTACATGTAGATTTGTATAGATTTCATATTTATGTGAAAGTTTTAATAAAAAAATTGAGATACATGTACATGTAGGTTTGTATAGATTTCATATTTATGTGAAAGTTTTAATAAAAAAATTGATAAATTATTTAAAATTTTGAGTTATGTTAGAGACCCTAAATAAATTACCAAATCTGTCATATGAGGTGGGATCCACCCAAATCACATGTGTGTGGTTCTTACAAGTTTGCTAGAATATTTGGTAATTCATTAAAGGTGTGTTTGATTGGACGGACTGGATGAGGGGATATTAGAATCCATCGGAGTTGAGTTCTGGGACTGTGAATTCCCAGACTCTTTGGTTGGATCGGATATGTATTATGTGTTTGTTTTTTTATGGGTTTAGATGTTTGGAAAAAATTATTTTTAGTGAATCCAATGTTTGGTTGGACGGACTGGATAGAATAAATGAATAAAAGACTGTTTTATCATTTTTCAATTGTTTACTAAGTAATAGTAATATTAAACAGATCTTTAATATTTTAATTATTTTTAGTTAGATTAAATAAAAAATTATTTTATTTTATTTTTTACACAATTAAATAATTTTGTTTTTTAAAAAATAAATAAATAAAATATCAATAAAAATATATGTTGTTTTTTTAATTAAAATTTTAAATAAATTTGTTTTAAAAAATAATAATAATTAAACAGTGAAATTAAATAAAACATCTATTAACATTTAAATAATGAAATTAAATAAAATATAAACAAAATTTTAAAATAAAATATCTATAAAAAATTATTTTAAAAAAAAATAAAATATCAATAAAAAGTTAAATAAAATTATTTTATTTTTAAATTGAGACATTTAAATTTTATTAAATTTTACTAAATATAATATATAATTAAATAGTAAATTGACAAAATAGTAGAGGGTCATTACTGAGCATCAATTCCACTCTCAGATATTATGACTGCACAACTTTCATTTTTGATATTTTTCTACACATTTATTTATATAATTTTTTAATACATATTTTTTTATAAAAAATTAAAAAATTAATTCAAACATCTATATTTTTTTTTTCAACTTTTTAATCTAAAAAGACAAAAAAATATAATTATTTAAAACACCCCAAATAACCCCTAAAAAATTAATTAATAATAATTAGCCAGCATTTGTTTCTGATAGCTTTCCCTATTCCCCGGATTTACTGTACTAACTCCTCAGTTCTCACATTCACATACAAAAATAAAAAAATTAAAGAAAAAGAGCAATACATTACCTTGTGCTTGCTACTAGACCTAGGATCTAGACTCCCCAAACAGATCTCGCTTCTTTTCTCTTCATCTTCTCTCTGAGCTTTCTCAAGATTCAGACCAATCAATCGACACACACAACACAACAATGTCGATGCACGCCAAGACAGACTCGGAGGTGACCAGCCTCGCGCCGTCCTCCCCCACCAGGTCCCCTCGCCGTCCTGTCTACTACGTCCAGAGCCCGTCTCGAGACTCCTCTCACGACGGCGAGAAGACCACCAACTCCTTCCACTCCACCCCCATCATCAGCCCCATGGGCTCCCCTGGCCGCCACTCCCGCGACTCCTCCTCCACCCGCTTCTCCGGCTCCCTCAAGCCCGGCGCCCCCGCCTCCTCTCGCAAAGTCAACGACGCTGGCTCCGCCGCCCGCCACCACCGCAAGGGGGGGGCCAATAAGCAGTGGAATAAAGGGTTTGATGCGATTGAAGAGGAGGGTCTTCTCGATGATGATGATGCCAATAGGGGTATTCCTCGTCGCTGCTATTTCCTCGCTTTTGTTGTTGGGTTCTTCGTTCTCTTCTCTTTCTTTTCTCTGGTCTTGTGGGGTGCTAGTCGTAATCAGAAACCCATCATCACAATGAAGGTCAGTCATCAATTCATTCTCTCTCTCTCTCTCTCTCTACACTTTTTACCCATTTCATTTTCTTCATCCTATTTATAGATTTGTGATTAATAAATCCCTATTCCCAAATCTCTCTCTCTCTCAGAATTTTTAAGACACAACAGATTGATTTGGACTAGACATTGGAGCAAGATTCAGATGCATATATGTCGGCATTTATAACCATATAAATAAAATTTTCTGAAAAATGGGTGTTTTTGTATAATTTGCAGAGTATTTCATTTAACAATTTTGTGATCCAAGCTGGGAATGATTTCTCTGGAGTAGCCACAGAAATGGCAACAACAAACTCCACGGTCAAGTTCATCTTTCGCAACACCGGTACATTTTTCGGTGTCCATGTAAAATCAACACCCGTAGATCTCTCCTATTCTCAGCTCACCTTAGCCACTGGAAATGTAAGTCAAGTTCACACCAATCAGTCCCTAAATTTTCTTAATTTTGCTTAGTATGATTAATCTTTTCTAAGCATTTTCAACATGGGTTTTGTGCAGATCAACAAGTTCTACCAATCAAGAAAGAGCCAGAGAATGATAACGGTGATACTAGTGGGCAGTCGTGTACCAATGTATGGAGGGGGTGCAGATTTGAGTAGCAAAGATGGGACACCGACCATGCCGGTGCCATTGACACTGAACTTCATTGTTCGATCAAGAGCTTATGTTCTAGGCAAATTGGTCAAGCCCAAGTTCAACAAAGGTGTTCAGTGCTCTGTAGTGTTGGACCCTAAAAAGATGAATGTGGCAATTCCTTTGAAGAATTGCACTTACCAGTAAGTTGAAAAAATTGTATAATTTATTAAGACAGACTGCAGATCAAGAAAGCCAGATCAAAACAAAGAACCGACAAAGAAATAAGAGTTGATAATTTGGCCATACATCATTGGGGATGAGGGAAAGAACAGAGCTGTTTCGTGTAATGGTGTTATATGATATTATTATTATTATTTTTAAAATCAATTGTTTACTTGGGGAAAAAAGAAAAAAAAGAAAAGAAAAGAAAAGGGTGGATACAGCTATATGGAGGAGGTGGGAATTGTTGGGTAGATTTGATTTTGAGGGTTACGGGGCAGGAGTTGACTCAACTAGTTCTTGTTGCGCGAAAACAGGGGTTGGGTATTTACCAGGGTGGTTTTACTTGTAATTTTATTTTATTTACCGTTTTTTTGTAATAAGATTGTTTATTTATTCTTGATCTGCCATTTGAATATATAATGGAGTTGACTTAACAGTTTCTTTCTTATTATTATTATTATTATTATTTTTTTTTTCTTAAGGGGGAAATTACACTAACCGTCACTATAATTTGAAATTCATATCATTTTAATTTTTAAATTTTTAATTATGACATATTTAATCTTAAATTTTGAATATTATTCTAAATAAAGATAATTGAAAATATTATTATTTAATTTTAAGTGTAAAGTCGTTAATTTGATAAAATATAAAATAATTTGACAAAAATAAATGTCAAAAAAATATTTTTAAAATTTTTAAAATTATTTCTATTGACCCAAATTAAAATTATGTAAAATTGATAAATCTTTTACATATTTATTTATTTATTTGTTTTACTAAATTATTTTTTATTATGTATTTGGATGATGATCATATAATGGGTGGTTGTTAAGTTTTTAATGTGTAATCGATATATTTAATATATGAGATATTTTTAGTTTTGTATTTTTTGATTTAATGAATTGGTTTAATATTGATATCAAAGTGACAGTTATATTTGACTTTTGGAAAAATAGAAACTAATTTAATGAAAATAAAAACAATCACCTATTACATGATTATCATCCAAACACATAATAAAAATTAATTTGGTAAAAAAAAATGTGTAAAAGATATATCAATTTTACATTTTATCTTTGGTGGTTAGACAAAAATATTTTTTTGACATTTATTTTTGTCATATTTATTTATATTTTATCAAATTCATTACTTTTGTCATTGAAATTGAGCAATAATATTTTCAATTGTCCTTATTTGGAATAAGATTTAAAATTCAAGATCAAAAGTGTTACAATTGAAAAGTCAAGAATTAAAATGACACAAATTTCAAACTATAGGGACTGTAATATAATTTGCCCTTTTCTTTTTCTTTTTTTTTCTTTGTTTTTTTTTTTGGAATTGGAAAGTGGACATTGTGAGACTGGAAGAAGGAACAAAATTATTTCAATTTGATTTAAGTTTGTTTGTTAAAAACTCTTTTGAGATTAATTTGTTAGGTAAATAAGTAAAAGTTAGACACATTTTGAGATTGACTGGTTAAAATTTTGACCTTGATAAAAATATGTGTACTTGTTATCCGTAAAAAACAAATTTATAGCCTCCAAGAACATACTGTAGAAAGATGGGTAAAAGGGAAAACATGTTAGGGAAAATCTATGATTTCTTATAAGTAAATTAATTAATGGGAATAAAAATGAATGCAGAAAAATTAAATCAAAAGCAATACAAGAATTTTTACGTGGTTCCCTCAATATGAGGTACGTCCACGGGATCGAAATCCGATTCCACTATCAACCAAAGAAGTTTTCAAATAATTACAAACGAGACACGAATAGTCTCACAAACCACCCTTAGGTGAATTTCAAATAATCACAAATAAACAAAGAGGAAAGACCTCACCAAACAGAAGAACCAAAATCTTCGAAACCAGAATTGTAGAAGACCCAAAATAATTAACCCAAATCAACTTCACTAAAGCTGCCGAAATACACCACAAACAAACGGAGCACACACCATCAACTTTTTTTCCACCGAATTGGTTTTCTCAAAGTTGTAGCAGCCGCCCACTTTTTCTTGAGAAAAAAATATTGTGAATCTAGGGTTTATTATCAAAGCTTAGTTGTTTTCAAATTGAATTGGGTATCCACAAATGTAATATATAAAAAATATATTATACCTAAACCAAGTCAAATTAAAATTCTTTAACAAACCAATTGGGTCCCACACTCCAATAAGGAGGTATACCCAACAATTCTCCCCCTACTGACTTAGGTGGAGATATCAACCATACCTGCCAAAGTTCGACACTTCAAATGTTTGTCCCTCGACAAAGTCTTAGTCAACATATCTGAAATATTATCATCTGTATGAACCTTTTCGAGTTACAACAATTTCGAATCTAACACATTACGAATCCAGTGGTATCTCACATCAATGTGTTTCGATCTTGAATGAAAAGTAGAATTTTTACTCAAGTCAATAGCACTTTGACTATCACAATAAAGCACATACTTTTCTTGCTTTAAACCCAACTCTTGCAAAAATTTCTTCAACCATAACTCTTCTTTGCAAGCTTCTGTAATGGCAATAAATTCAGCTTCGGTAATTGAAAGAGCAACACATTTTTGTAATTTAGATTGCCATGCCATAGCTCCCCCTGCAAAAGTCATCAAATACCCCAAAGTAGATTTCCTAGAATCAATATCACCGGCTATGTCAGAATTCGTGAACCCATCAAGCATCGGCTTACCATCTCCAAAACACAAACACACCTTCGAAATCCCTCGAAGATACCTTAGAATCCATTTTACCGCTGCCCAATATTCTTTACTCGGATTAGAGAGAAAACGACTCACCACACCAACAGCGTGAGCAATATCCGGCCTTGTACAAACCATGGCGTACATCAAAGAACCAACTGCTGAAGCATAAGGAACTTTCAACATCTCTTCTTTGTCTTTTTCACTTGTAGGACATTGATTCGAACTAAGCTTGAAGTGACCCGCAAGTGGACAACCAACTGGTTTTGCTTTATTTATGTTGAACCTTTCAAGAACTTTCTCAATATAGCTTTCTTGAGATAACCAAATCAGCCCCTCTTTGTGATCACGAACAATTTTTATACCAAGAATTTGTTTTGCCAGTCCCAAATCTTTCATAGCAAAAGATTTACTCAACTCTAACTTCAACTTGTTAATCATGGTAGAATCTTGACCCACAATTAACATGTCATCAACATAAAGCAAAAGAATAATAAATTTACCATCCGGGAAATTTTTCACAAATACACAATGGTCCGAAGTGGTTTTAGAAAAACCATTATTTATCATGAAAGAGTCAAATTTTTTGTACCATTGCCGCGGGGCTTGCTTGAAACCATACAAACTTTTTTTCAATTTGCAAACAAATTTCTCTTTCCCTTTCTCTACAAAACCTTTCGGTTTCTCTATGTAAATTTCTTCTTCAAGATCACCATGAAGAAATGCGGTCTTCACATCAAGTTGCTCAACTTCAAGATTCATACTTGCAGTCATGCCAAGTACAACCCGAATAGAAGACATCTTTACAACCGGTGAGAAAATCTCGTCAAAGTCAATACCTTTCTTTTGCCCAAAGCCTTTCACAACAAGACGTGCCTTGTACCTTAGATTCTTACCATCATTCTTCAATTTGAAGACCCACTTATTTTTCAAAATTTCCCTCCCCTTAGGCAACTTCACTAAATCATAGGTGTGATTTTCAAGCAAGGAATTCATCTCTTTGTCTATGGCCTTTTTCTAATCACCTTTCTTTGCATGCTCAATTGCTTTTTGGTAGCTCTCGGGCTCCCCTTGATCAGAAATCAACACAAGCTCATTGGGAGGATACTTTCTCGAAGGTTGTCTGTCCCTTGTAGATTTTCTTAACTCAAATTGTAGTGGCGATTCTTGAGTTGGATGCTCTTCCTCAATTTCTGACTCAACTTCATTAGGATTAGCATCATCCTCCACTTCTTCAATAGGTGGCTGCACATCTCCCCCATTTTTGTCATCAACTGAAGATGAAGGAGATGGATCCATGTCAATGAGATCACTAGTTTTTGGCTCCAGTTGATCACCTTTGCCAAAGTCTTCAATTGTTTGGTCTTCAAGAAACACAACATCACGGCTTCGAATGATTTTCTTGTCGACCGGATCTCACAATCTATACCCAAATTCATCACGTCCATAGCCAAGAAAAATACATTGTCTTGACTTACTATCAAGCTTTGACCTCTCATCCTTTGGAGTGTGAACAAAAGCTCGGCAGCCAAACACTCTCAAGTGCTCATAAGACACATCTTTGCCGGTCCAAACTCTTTCTGGAACATCACCATTCAATGAATAGGAAGAAGACAAATTGATCACGTCAACCGCTGTCTTCAATGTCTCACCCCAAAAGGATCTTGGCAATTTAGCTTGTGAAAGCAAACACCTTATTCTTTCCACAATTGTGCGGTTCATCCTCTCGGCAACGCCATTTTGTTGAGGAGTCTTCTTAACTGTCTTGTGGTGCCGAATACCTTAGCTACGACAATACTCATCAAATGGCCCAATGTATTCACCACCATTGTCAGATCGGATGCACTTCAATTTCTATCCTGTTTCTCTTTCAACCATGGCCTGATAATGCTTAAATACTTCTAGAACTTGATCTTTAGTTTTTAGTAAAAAAACTCAAACTTTTCTTGAATAATCATCAATGAAAGTAACAAAATAAAGTGCACCACCATGTGTTATAAATTTTAAAGGACCACAAACATCCGAATGAATCAACTCCAAAATATTTTCTTTTTTAGAAGTAACATTTTTCTGAAAAGAAACTCTATGTTGTTTACCCACCAAACAATGAACACAAGTTTTAAGATGTGTACCTTTCAAACCGGGTAGAAGCTCTTTCTTGAACAAAACTTGCATCCCCTTTTCACTCATATGGCCAAGCCGCTTGTGCCATAATTCGGTAGAAGTATCATCTTGAAATGCATTGACAATACCTTTACAAATTTTTTCTTTCATCGAATAAAGTGTATGAGTCTTCTTGCACTTAGCCACCACCAAAGAACCCTTTGTGAGCTTCCATATTCCATCACCAAATTTGTTGTTGAAGCCTTCATCATCTAGCTTTCCAGTAGAGATCAAATTGAGGCGAATGTCGGGAACATGCCTCACATCTTTAAGCAACAACTTGCAGCCCAAATTTATTTCCAAGCAAACATCACCCATGCCAATAATCTTGGACAAATCTTCATTACCCATTCGAACAGAACCATAATCTCCTTTGGTGTAGGTAGTGAAGAAATCAACTTGAGAAGTCACATGAAAAGAAACACCGGAATCAATCATCCAATTGCTCTCTTGGCCCACAAAATTGATACAATCATCTTCACAAACGACCATGAGATCGTCGGTAGTAACTGCCGTTGTGTCTTCTTGCTTCTTGTCCACACTTTTGTCACGCCTTTTCTCCTTGTTCTTGAGCTTTCGGCATTCCCGCTTCATGTGCCCTTTTTTATGGCAATAATAGCACTCAATGTCTTTCTTTGAAAAAGAACCATCTCTTGATTTGTCACGGCTTTGATCACGACCATGAGGAGTCTTACTCCTCCCCTTGTTTTGCTTCGGCCTCTCACAACAAATACTTCCGAATGAGAGAAACCCGCTAATTTTCTTCTAGTTTTTTCATTCAACAAGCTATTAGTGACTTGGCCCATTGTGACAACTCCATCAGGTACCGAATTACTAACCGTCACAACCAAAGTCTTCCAACTTTCGGGCAAAGAACTAAGTAGCATCAAAACTTGCAACTAATCATCAAAAATAATTTTCATAGAAGCAAGTTGGTTAACAATACTCTTTATTTCATTCAGATATTCCGGAATAGGGCTGCCCTATTTATATTTTAAATTAACCAACTTACGAAACAGAAAAACTTTATTTGTGGCTGATTTCCTATCATAAAGGCCTTCTAATTTTTTTCATAAATCATGTGCTGAAGTTTCAGTAGCAACATGATGAAACACACTGTCATCAATCCATTGACGGATAACACCAACGACTTTTCGATTAAGCCTATTCCATTCATCATCTTTCATACCCTCGGTTTTGCCACTATCGCCCTCAATGGGTCCATACAAATCTTTACAAAATAATAGGTTCTCCATTTTAGTTTTCCAAGTTACCCAATTACTTCCATTGAAGCTAGACATACGACCCACATTCCCCTCCATTGATTTACACAAATAAATAAACCCAAATAAACCGTAAGCTCTGATACCAGTTGTTAGGAAAAATCTATGATTCCCCACAAGTAAACCAATCAATGGGATAAAAATTAATGCAGAAAAATTAAATCAAAAGCAATACAAGAATTTTTACGTGGTTCCCTCAATGTGAGGTACGTCCACGGGATCGAAATCCGATTCCACTATCAACCAAAGAAGTTTCCAAACAATTACAAACGAGACACGAATAGTCTCACAAACCACCCTTAGGTGAATTCTAAATAATCACAAATAAATAAAGAGGAAAGACCTCACCAAATAAAAGAACCAAAATCTTCGAAACCAGAATTGTAGAAGATCCAAAATAATTAACCCAAATCAACTTCACTAAAGCTGTCGAAATACACCACAAACAAACAGAGCACACACCCTCAACTTTTTTTCCACTGAATTGGTTTTCTCAAAGTTGTAGCAGCCGCTCACTTTTTCTTGAGAAAAACAATATTGTGAATCTATGATTTATTATCAAACCTTAGTTGTTTCCAAATTGAATTGGGTCTTTACAAATATAATATATAAAAAATATATTATACCTAAACTAAGTCAAATTAAAATTTTTTAACAAACACTACGCCAAAATAGGACATTAACGGCGGTTTTTTTAACGGCGGTAACGAAAACCGCCGTTAAAGGTACTATTAACGACGGTAACGAAACCCACTTTTAACGGCGGTAACGAAACCGCCGTTAATGTCCACTTTTAACGGAGGTAACAAAACCGCCGCTAATGCCCAATCATTACCGCCGTTAATGACGGCGGTCTTTGCCAGCGGAGCTCCAGCGAAACTCCGGCGTGCTCCGGCGAAACTCCGGCGAGCTCCGGCGAAACCATCTACAATAAAGTAAAAGTAATATTTAAATATTTATTTAGGGAATATATTTCATAAAGAGTGGCTATGGCAGAGTGGTTGGTGTTGGTGGATGAGAGGTCTTGGGTTCAAAATTTGGGGAGTGCAAGAAGAAAGAATTATTTTTTGAAAAATTGAACCTATTTACGGCGGTAAAAAACTGCCGTTTTTGGTCGACTTTTAACGACGGTAATTTGCCTTTTTACGACGGTTTCACTTTTTCCGACACACGCATAAACGACGGTAACGAAACCGCTGTTAATACCACCGTTAAAGGCTTTAACGGCGATAAAAAACCGCTGCTAAAGCCCAATTTTAACGTAGTGAAATCAATTGAATCTCAGACTTTAATAAAGAAGTATACCCAACAATTAATAGAGGCCGCGCTACAAAAAGAGGAGGAGATTGAAAAAAATAAATCGACCAAGGAGAGGAGATTAAAGCGAAAGGGGCAAGGGGAGAGTTCAAATTGAGGGGTCGATTTGAGAGAGAGGAGATTACAATGGTGTAGAGGTGGTGGCATTCAAGAGACGTCAATGGTGATTGTGTGATGACAGAGGCAAGCAATCGATAATGATGACGGCATACGTGGAAAGGAGATTGAAGAGTGAGAGAGAGATGTGAAAAGCAATAGTAGAATTTCTAGTGGTGACGAAAGTTGTGGTGGCGATATTAGCTCACTGCGAACTTTTTATGTTTGGCAAGTAACTTTTGCATAGTTTCTTATTATTTCGTCAAATTTTTACTTGGATAAAACTATTTTTTTATTTTGTCAATTTTTGCCCATATAGGACCAATAATTGTATCAAATATTGAATTCTCAATTGACTTTGGAATGGCGATGATATGAACCTCCTCTTCTGCATATATTCCCTTCCCTAGCCTTGGTTAATATAATTCATATATTTTTTACGCTGTGTTTAGTTAGAGAATTTAAAAAAAAATTTGGAAAAAAAAATAAAGAAAATAGGTATAATGTGAATAAAATATATTTACATTTCACTTAATTCTACATATCTTTTCAATTTCTTTTTCAAATTTTCTAACTAAATATAGCGTTAAAAAAATATCTTTAAAATTTTAGTTTGGCATAAAAACAATGTATATTTGTTGAATAAAATGATGTAGTAATCTAATACATCCCATATCAGCTAGATATTGAGTCTTAAGCAATTCCACATTGTAAAATAAAATAAATAAACTCTTCAAGAAACTAAAGCTAATCTCATATTGGAAAATCAATGATTAATCTAGTGGACGAGATGATAAGTTTCCTAAATTTGAGTCTTACTCATTACCTTTTTTTTGAGTCTTACTGCGTTACCTGATGTAATTTTTTTCTTCCTAATTTCCCTCCCACCAATTATGGAAAAAGGAAAAAAAAGTTGGGCTTTTCTCCAATTTGAGATTAAATTAAAATTTATTGTTGGGCTCATGAAGGCCCACCACGAGTCCTGTTTCGATAATCCGAATCGTAGAATATGTAAAACTCGCCAAGTACTTCATTATTGTAAAATATTACTTTAATCGGATATCGATAGCCACTTGATCAAATCATATTTCTGTCAACAGTAAATATGATTTTGAAAATAAATTCTTGGTAGAGATTTGATTCCATCAAGTAGTTATCGATATCCGATTGGCATAATTTTTTGCAAGAATAAAATACTCGACGATTTATATACATTAAACGATTTGGAATATCGAAACAGGACTCATGGTAGATCCCATAAACCTAAACAACATGGTCCAGTAGAGAATCTGAGTGAAAAAAAAAAAAAAAATTCACATTGGTTATGTGCAAAATATTCAGTGAGTTCGGTTTTAGTTTTTTGAAAATTTAGTTTTTTTATTTTTCATGTTTTGTTGTTTTTAGTAAATATTTTTAAAATTTTAAGTAATTTTTAAAATTTTTTTAGATGTACCTTACTTAGATGTATTTAAATAGTAAAATATTTGTGAAAAAATATTTTTAAAAATTAATAAATACATAAAAAATACGAAAAATATATTAAATTTTTAATTTTTTTTTATATTTTTAATATTTAGTGAATTCTTTAAAAAAAAATTTCATAAACATTATACTTTTTAAATGTGTTTGTGTTAAGTATGTTTAAAAATTAAAAAAATTACTTAAAATATTAAAAAATTGTTAAAAACAAAAAAATAAAAAGTATGCACAGCTCATGGTGTGCCATGTACCTTGCAAGTACCTATGTAGCCATTATTACTTCAAATCCAATTATTAAAAGTTAGTTTAAATTTATGCAAGCACATGGTGTGTCATGTAGCTTGTAATTAGTTATGGAAAAATATTTAAGAGTTTTAAAAATTATTTATAATTTTATTTGTACTAATGTCGTAAGATATGTGTTAATTTTTAATTTATTATACACTTCATGATGATGGGCCAAATTCTCATACCATATCATTGTATGTAAATTTGTGAATATAAATGTGTGGATCTCTAATATTACTCTTTTGAAAATATTATAGGCCTTAAATTTTTACCAAATAAATGACTAAGTATCTCATATGGATGTGGGGTTCGCAAAATTGTAAACTCTACACGCATGTGAGACGTTTAGTTATTTATTTGATAGAAAATTTAATATTCTAACTCTTTTACTTTTTGAACTTCAATTGACAAGCACAAGAAATTTGTTCATTTTCTTCGAACAATTAATTTATAATATTTTACTTTCGTTTGGGAAGAACTAATTTAGTATGACTTTTTAGTTAATTTAGCCTAGCTAAATTAGTTTTGTATGGAAAGAATTTTTTATTTTTTTTAGTTTGGATGTGAGGGTTGTGAGAGAAAAATGAAATTATTATGATTTGAATATGATATTTTCTCTTATTAACTAAATTAGTGTGTTTTGTTCTATTTACTAATTTAGCCACTTTAACCCTTCATAAACAATGTTTTTATCTCAAGACTCTCTCGCAAAATTGACGCTAGTTTGATATTTGGGGGGGGGGGGAACTAAATAAGTTCTATCTCACAAAAAATACTCCAATTAGTTTTAAATTTTTTCTATTGATCTGTTAAGTCCTGTTAGTGGAGAGTTTTATCTTGTGTAGTCCTATTTTTTATTTTGGTAGACGACTGCCGTTTTAGTAATGTGACAGGTATGATGTGACACTCCAATGTGGCAGGTATTAATGTGATACTCCAACATGGTAGGTATAATGTGACACTTCAAAAAAATTAAAAATTTCTTAATGTATTTTTCTCAAACGTGACAACGTGACGGGTATGATTTAAAACTCTAAATCATTTACTCAAAAAAAAAAAAGAATAAAAACTCTTTAGTTTACTTTTCTCGAATGTGACAACGTTGTGGGTATAATGTGACACTCCAAAAAAAATTAAAAACTCTATGTATTTTTTTTCAAATGTGACAACGTTGCGAGATGTGACACTTCAAAAGAACTAAAAACTTATTAGGAGTGTTTTAGGAAGATGGTTAAAAGTTAACTTTTTGACTTTTTTTGAAAAAATGTGTAAAAAATATGAGAGATGGATGTGACAAAAAATGTGTTAAAAGCTGGAAAGTAATTTTTAACCCACTTCCCAAAAGATTAGTGTACTTTTTCTAAATATTATAACGCTACCCAAATGTGACAACGTAACGGTATGATGTGACACTTCAAACAAACTAAAAACTTATTAGTGTACTTTTTCTAAATATGATAATGTAGCCCAAATGTGACAACGTGATGGATATGATGTGACACTCTCAAAAAATTAAAAACCCATTAGTCTACTTTTTTCCAAATGTGATAACATGACGAGTATGATATGACATACTAAAAAAACTAAAAACTCAGTAATGTACTTTTACTTTTTCTAAATGTGACAATGTGATACATATGTAGCACTCTAAAAAAATAAAAAACTCATTAGTGTACTTTTACTTTTTCCAAATGTGACAACGCAACGCGTATGTTATGATATTCCAAAAAAATTTAAAACTCATTAATGTACTTTTTCCAAATGAAACAGCGTGACGAGTATGGTGTGACACTCTAAAAAAAATTAAAAATTCATTAGTGTACTTTTTTCACACGTGACATGTGACACCGTAACATGACGGGTATGATATGACACTGCAAAAAATTAAAAACTCTTTAGTTTACTTTTTCCAAATATGACACTCCAACGTAGTGAGTATGATGTGACACTAAAAAACTTCTTAGTATATTTTTTTCAAATGTGACACTTCAATGTGGGGGATAAATGTCATTACACATCAAAAAAGACTAAATGGATTATAAAAAAAATATGGCATTATATGGATTACAAGTCCAAAAGAACTTATTGATCAATCTCATAATAATAATTATGGGTGTTGATTTTTTACCACACAACCAAGAGGGGGAACTCAACTGGAGAGCACCGGCAAAATAGATTAAGCCCAACAATCTACACAAGAAGATAAGAATCCGGCGGTGGTTCGTCCACCTGGGAGCAATCCGACGATCAAGTCAGTAATTAGTATCTCTTAAAGATAACAAATTGTTCTTAAACTCACAAGAAAGAACTTATCTCAGACCCACGAGAGTACCTTACTTTTATAAGGATCAGTGTCCAACTTCTCTTAGAAGTCTTACTTCATGGGATTCTATCCTTTACAAGGATAACATATATCACAACTCACACTATTTAGATTAAGATTAACTCCTTCAAGAGTCTCATCTCTATCCAAATAGGTAGCTTGATGTCATCTAAGACTCTAATCCTCTATCTAATTATCTTGGATTCCGGTATTACTGCACCATATCTTGGCACCATGGTCCGCCCAAGTGGCAGCTCGGCTAACAACCTTAGCCACGTGGATTGCCCAAAAAATATGTCCCCACAACTGCCCCCTAGGTTTTATTACCTCGGAAACCTGGGGTGATGGAACCTACATTCTTTTATCTTTTAACATGTTGGCTAAATAATATATTAGAGATACTCTTCCGACCAAAATCATGACTCGCCGATGTAAAGAAATAAGGACTCAAATGTCCACTCGTCAAAAATCAAGAATCAAGAATCAAGAATCAAGAATCAAGAACTAAGAACCATCATGTTCTATCTCATCCAAGTCCAACATCTCGACAGAGATCACATTATTAGTAGAGATCATGACAGTTCTGCCCCCTATACAATTTCAGCATCTCAACCGAGATCATCATTTCAACCAATATCAACATCTTAACTGAAATCATCATGTCAACCAAGATCGTCATATCAACCGAGATCAATATCTCAACTAAGATTGGACTTCTCAATCAAGATCATCATCAGATTGGAGCATACCAATCACATCCCCATTATGTCGCATCGGTTCTATCCACCGCCGCCTGATGTTAGCGCGGGCATGTCGAGAATCAAAATCATAACTTTTTGCCATCTTTTTCCAATCCTGGCAAAACCTTTTCATTTTCTCACTTCGTCTCTACCTGTGCCTCTAAACTCTCTTTCTCTTGGCCTCTGCAAACCATCATCGCTGTTCTTGAAGCATTCATTACTATGAATACTCCATTCGTGCCCAAGGTTCAAACTCTACCAGCTGAACCAGACTAGCAGCTAAGCAATTTATCAGCTACTCTACGTATCAATCACCATCTCAATGTCAGTGCAAACAACGACATAGCGATAATCCTGCCGCTAGGACTAGGAACAAGAAACACCAAGGTCCTAAGCTCCTAGCCTACGACCTTGACAAACCTCCAATCACCATATCTGCTGCATGCTAACGAGTAACCATCGCTGTAACCAATGACGACATGTCTCGCCGACCACTTGTTGTAGAAGACCTTCTTTACTGACATCCTTGATGTCATAACTGGGCAATCTACTCCACCTCCTTATAGTTAATCCAACATGCTCATGCATCTAGTAACTCAATATCTAAAAAGAGAAGCACATGAAGCAACAAGACCAAGTTACTATTGCCAAAGCTGAAGCCATTGCCAATGCCACTGAAAAGAAAGCTGTTGAAGTTGAGAAGAAACTAGCAAAGGCACTAACCAGCAAGGAGCAGATGACAAGGCCTACTCTGAGGGGCAGGTCAATGTGTGAAAACAAGTCAACATGGCTTGCAACAAAGGCTACTATCTCGGTTGGATGACAGCCCTCAAAAAGCTGTCTGTCCCCGAGGACTCACTCCTCCGTGACATCGGTCAACTCAATGTCCCTTTCCCTCCGTCTTCTAATCAATCTGAGAATGAGGCCGAGGAAGTAGAAGAGGCCGACGACGAGGAGACTGAAGACAAGAAAGAGGCTGAGGCCGAGGTTGCAGAGAGAGAATCTGAAGTTGCTACTGGGGTCAAGTCCTCTACTCTAAATGATCAAGTCCTGGACTTAATTGAGGAGGATGGGGATGAGGTCTCCAAGAGCGCCTCACCAAAAGAGGCCAACACTTCTGAAATCGAGATCACTACCACTGCAAAGAGCCTAGACCAGACTCTTCTGGAAATCGAAGCTGAAATCGCAGCTAAAAAGTCTGTCCAACTGTCTGCAGAGACCGAAACAATGCCAACAGCCGAGGTTGAATAGTCTGAGATCAGTGCATAAGATCCTAGTACTTAGGAATTTTTCTTCCCATTGTACTTTTTTTTCTTTGTAGTTGTATTTTCTTCTCTATTTTGAACAGCACCTATTTTGTCGACCCGATGTGCCTGTTTATGTACTTGAACAAGTTGTCTATTTTCAATGCAAGTCTTCTCTTTTCTTCTAAGTGTTGAATATTGCTCTCATGTATGCTTTCTATATTTTCTCTGTCTTGTATATTTTTTCATACTTAGAATTTTTCTTAACTTTTCAAGTCTGACAACTTGGTTCCTCACCTCGAATCCTAGAACCTCATATACATCCAAATCTCGGATGACAACTCTTGTTAGTTATCTCGGCTAAATTGCACTTATAACATTTTTTCATCAACTTTTTACAAGTGTTTTTTTTCACTTATACCTGTTGTCTTCTGGCAGGACTTCACATTTCCAAGTCTAACAACCTGGTTGGATATTTCGGATAATTACACTTCAGGTACAATACAGTATTGCCATCTCAGATTGACTTATCTCAGATAGTGTCACTTGTTAATGATCTCGAATAAGATCAATTTGCAAATTTTTACAAAAAATTTCACAAGTGCTATGCTCATTCCCACTTCCTGTCCCCTAATGTGAACCTAAGTACCACTTATGTTCACATTAAGGACGCATCACATGGTTATCGCCTAAGTCTCTCTTAGACATTCTTTGGCTGAGGTCATTATGTTTGGCTCGCCCAAATGAAGCACTTAAGGCATAACCTTAGTGCACTGAGAGTACCATACTCCTCGGCTTTCTTTTCAAACTGACCAAGTCATGGCCAGTTTCGCCTTGTTCCATGCTAAAACATCGCAGACTTAGTTCAACTCTATCATCACAGAAAGTCTAAGTTAGTCGTCATGTTTCATGTCGAAACATCGTAGACTTAGTTCAACTTTACCAATATGGCAAGTCTAAGTTATTCGTCATGTTTTGTGCCGAAGCATCGCGAACTTAGTTCAACTCTACCCTCATGGAAGGTCTAAGTTAGTTGTCATGTTTCAATTGGAAACATCGCAAACTTAGTTCAACTCTCCCATATGGTAAGTGTAATTCAACTCTACCATATGACAAGTCTAAGTTTATTCGTCATGTTTCAATCAGAAACATTGCAAACTTAGTTCAACTCTACTATATGGCAAGTGTAATTCAACTCTACCATATAGCAAGTCTAAGTTTATTCGTCATGTTTCAATCGGAAACATCGCAAACTTAGTTCAACTCTACCATATTGCAAGTGTAATTCAACTCTACCATATGACAAGTCTAAGTTATTCGTTATGTTTCAATCGGAAACATCGCAAAATTAGTTCAACTCTACCATATGGTAAGTCTAAGTTATTCATTATGTTTCAATCTGAAACATCGCAAACTTAGTTCAACTCTACCATGTGGCAAGTCTAAGTTATTCATCAAGTTTCAATTGGAAACATTGCAAACTTAGTTTAACTCTACCGTATGGAAAGTGCAATTCAATTTTAACATATGACAAGTCTAAGTTTATTCGTCATGTTTAAATCGGAAACATCGTAAGCTTAGTTCAATTCTACTATATGGCAAGTGTAATTCGACTTTACCATATGAAAAGTCTAAGTTTATTTATCATGTTTCAATTGGAAACATCGCAAACTTAGTTCAATTCTACTATATGGCAAGTGTAATTCAACTCTACCATATGGCAAATCTAAATTATGCATCATGTTTCAATTGGAAACATCGCAAGCTTAGTTTAACTCTACTATATGGAAAATGTGGTTCAACTCTACCATATGGAAAATGGCCAAGGACTGGATATAGGGTTTAAATCTACTGCTGATTCATGTATCAAAGGCGTAAACCTCCGACATTTCTCGTATTTTTTGACGTAAGCTTCAACATCCTTTTGCTTGTAGGGCCACCAGCACCCTTGAGTAATGGCCCTATGAGTAACTAATCTGTCCCTAGTATAGCTTCCACATACTTTTTCATGTATTTCATACAAGAAGTCTTCAACCTATGAGGGGTGCACACATCTCAAAAGGGCCCCCGTAAAGGACCTTTTATAGAGATGGCCTTCTGCTGTTAGGCTAAACCTTGTCGAATTCAATTTGGTCTTATGCTCCTCTTTGCAATCATTTGGCATCTTGTCGTCCCTCAAGAACATTACTATTGAATCCATCCAGCTTGGGCTTATCTCCACACATATTGCTTCATACTCTGTGATCAGTGGTTCCACACTTGGGCCAGACAAATAATCAACCATTATTGTCCTTGCCTCTCTTGATTTCATTGCACTAGCCAGGTTAGCTAAGGCATCGGCATGGTTGTTATTATCTCGGCAAACCTGCTGTTACCGGTAATCCTGGAACAAGGCTAACAGTCTAACAACTTCTTTGACATAAGCTATCATTCTTTCATCTCCGGCTGCATACTCGCCTGTCGCCTGATTCACAATAAGTTGGGAGTCACAGAAGACTACCACCTCATCGGCTTCCATTACTACTGCTAACTTCAACCTTGCGATCAGGGCCTCATACTCTGCTTCATTGTTTGAGGCCTTAAACCCTAAACGAATAGATTGCTCTAACATTCTCCCATCTATCGATACTAACACCACTCCTGCCCCGGCTCCTTGGTGGTTTAAACTTCCATCAACAAATACGCAGAAGGAGTTACTGATGTAGATGTCGCAGGGCTTTGGTTTCTCTTCTTTCTTCTGTTTTGCTTGAGTGGGGTTCTTGGGCCCCATTTGGGTTTCTTCTTGCTTCCCTGGGCATCCCAAGCCGCGGCTTGTCGAAGTCCGATGCGGGATGGCACCAGAGGTGAACTCGGCTACGAAATCGGTCAGAACTTGGCCTTTAATTGCTGTTCTGGACCTAAACTCCAAGTCATATTGGCCCAACACTATTCCCCATCTGGCTACCCTGCCTGTAAGATCTCCTTGCTGTAATAGGGACTTGAAAGGATGCTCAATCAGTACCACAATCTTGTGGGCTTGGAAGTAAAAATTCAATTTTTTTGAAGCCATTACCATAGTGTCAATTTTTCTAGGGGTAAGTACCTGGTGTCTGCACTTGCTAAGGTTTCACTCACATAGTATACTGTCCTTTGTTCTCCCTTATCTTCTCTGATTACCATGGCACTTACTGCGTGCTCTAAAGTTGCTAAGTATAGGAGCAATTCTTTTCCAGGCACTGGATTTGACAGAACTAGGGTTGTTGTCAGGTACTTTTTCAAGTGGGCCAAGGAGACTTCGCACTCTTCCGTCCACAAAAAATCTGTGGCTTTCTTTAACAAACTATAAAATAGCTTACACTTATCTGAACTTCTGCTTATAAACCTGTTCAGGGCTGCGGCTCTTCCAGTCAACATCTGTACTTGTTTTGCCGATGTCGGGCTCTTCAAGTCTATAATGGCCTTGATTTGATCTGGACTTGCCTCAATCTCCCTTCTGGTGACCAAGTACCCTAGGAACTTACCAGACTCGACTCCGAATGCATATTTCTAAGCATTGAGTCGGAGCCAATATGTTTTTAGGATGTCGAAAATTGCCTTCAAGTCGGCTAGGTGATTCTCAAGTTCTTTGGTCTTCACGACCATGTCATCAATGTACACTTCTACTATTTGGCCAATCAGATGTCTGAATATCTTGCTCATGCATTTTTCAACCCAAAAGGCATAGTTCTGTAGCAGTATATCCCTTTTAGGGTGATAAATGCAGTCTTCTCCTCATTAGGGAAATACATTGCTATTTGGTGGTATCCCCTATAAGCATCTAGGAAGCTTATCCTGCCTTACTCTGAAGTAGCATATACTAACTGATCAATCTTGGGCAGTGGAAAATTGTCTTTAGGATAAGCCTTATTCAGGCTAGTTATAACAACCCCGATCCGTAATTAGCTACTAATCTGTAATTAAGGATGTTAATTAAGTGGGTAAAGTAAATTATATGTTTATTATGTATTTTGCATGATCTTTGGCTTTCTATCTGTTACTTGTGGAAATACCTGTCTAGGATTCTGTTTTAATATGAAAATTGAAAGCCTTATCGGCATCTGAAAATCAGAATTAGTTACATTAATATGTTATTTGAAATTTTTAGAATCATTTGGCAAATTTTATTAAAAATTGATTCAGATTGATTAATTAAGCTGTGTTTGGATGGACCAAATGCTCTAATTAATGTATTAATACATCACAAGTATATAAGTTGCCTTATAAGCTCTTTTGTGCACAACAAACTTGGTTCAAGTGGGAAAATCTGAGAATTCATTCTAGAGTAAGAGTGAAATTCCATTTTAGAGAGAGAAAGTGTAGGTTCAAGTAGAAGTTGAAGATTTTGCCAGAGTAGCTCAAGTTTGACAAGGATCTTATGTAATTGAAGGCTTTTGGTGAGCATCTAATCTATAATTCATGAAGAATTTGTGTTATAAAGATGCATTCATGGAGTTGTTATCATCATTTGCATATATTTCTAATGGGTTTATCAAGAAACTGAAGAATTGGCTTATAATTCTTACATGCATGGAAGTAAGAATGTTACATCATCATTTTGAATATAAGCCTTGTTATCATGTTGAGTTGAGACCATGAAATTAATATGCATGCATACTAGATCAAGCTTTGAAAGCAAATTCCATGTTTGATGAGTTTTGTAAAGAAGTTTTCATGCATGTTGGGTTTTGCCATATCAAGTGTAATTTTGATCCTTCATGTAGAAATTATAGATAATTGGCTCATGCATATCTGAATCATCACTTAATGCCTTTTAAATCATGTTTTGAGAAAGAGTTTTGTATATGTTGAAGTCTAGAAGCTCAATTTTTCTATGAATATGGACTTTGAGGAAAAGAGTTTTTGAAACATACATGCATGGAGGTTTGAACTCAATTTTGGCTAAATCCATGAGTTTTGAGCTAAGGGATTGTAAATAATTATATATTTGTGATTTAGAAAACTTTTCCAAGTGTTTTGAACAAGCCATCCACGAATTTGCCATTGAATTTGCATTTGGAAGCTCAAAGCACTGTTTTGGAAACCCAAAATTCTTTAAGGTCGTTTGAGCGGGGGATTTACCGCTGGAGCGGACATTTCGTGCATCCAGTAGTTTTGCAGGCTGTTACAGCCTGCTTGAGTGACCACTTGGACGCTCGAGCGAACCCTGTGCATAATGTTGATCCGCTCGAGCGTGGAAGTTGTAGCTCTAGCGTATATTGAGACCAACCAGTACTTTCTCCAAGTTTACAGACCGCTGGAGCGATGAAAGTCTCGCTCGAGCGAACTCTCTCATGTTTGCATGTCTGCTCGAGCGAGGAAAGATACGCTCGAGCGGGGACCTTATTTTCAAAAAATTTACCAAGTGTTTCAATTCATGTTTTGGTATCCTCATTGCATCTTAGGCATTCCTAAGCCTTAATTAAGCCATAGTGATGAGGTTTTGGAATAAAAACACACTAAGAAAAGAATGTACTAAGTTAAGAGATTACAAAAGTGTGTTTGGAGCAATGTGTTAAGCAAGAAACCTATGTGATGAGAAGTTAAGCCGTGTTGGCTAGGTGTATGTGTAATGATACAACATGTTTGCGTTATGTACCTTGTGGTTGTAGGTCAAGACTCGAGGATCGGTTGACCATTTACGGGAACCACTGTGAGTAACATTTCTGTAAAGGTATGTTGATATGAATTATGTTCCAAACAAGTTATGATTCCTGAGATGATATTGTTTACGTGAACGATTGTCCTATGATTGAAATCTATTATGGCATCCATAGATAGTCCTAAGTCATGGGCGACGGCATGTAAATGTGGGTCCATGACATACATGTGATTACGAGATCTCGTTAGTCACTTCATTGTGGTGATATGTGTTTAATCGGTATTCGGAACCGATTAATCTAGTCGGAAGACGATATGTGATGTATTCTATGGGATGTACCATTACTATGTTCAGATACGAGAATGATTATGTTATGATTTGTTTTACGCTTATGATATGTTTGGATTTCGTTCACTAACCTCTTTACCTTAATATTATTCACTGGGCTTAGCTCATTGTGTGTATAGATATGTATAGGTGGGCATTTTGGAGACCGAGCCTAAGGGCTTTTGTTTGGATTTGTGTTTTGTTGTCAGCCAACCATTGCGCCTCACGTGGAGGATTCGGACGTGTCGCATGTTATGAGTTCTAGTTACTTATGTATATCAGACTTTGATGTTTTTGTTGGCTGTACTTAACTATGTGTATGGGTATAATGCAAGGCTGACTTTTGGTTATGTATATAAAGTTTTAAATATTATATTTCATGTAAGTTTACACAGCTCTTTGGACAACTATATTTATGTATTTGCTTCCGCTAGCCCCTTAATTTTGTTAATCTGTTCAGAGGCCTTCGGTAATCCAAGGATTACTAGCCGGTTACGATATTAAACCTATAGGGGCGGGTTTAGGTCGTGACACTAGTGAAGTCCATGTAGACCCTTCACTTGTCGTTCTTCTTTTTTACTACCACAGTGTTGGACAGCTAGGTAGGGCAGTTCAGCTCGCGAATGGTTTTGGCTTCCAGCAGTTTGTCCACTTCCTCCTTAACCGCGTCAACATGCATCAACGTTCGCCTCCTCACTCGCTGGATGACAAGTTTAGCCAACCTATCTACATTAAGCATATAGCATGTGACCTCGGGGTCAATACCTGACATCTCGTATGGCATCCAAGTGAATACTTTTATGTTGGCCCGTAGGAAAGCTTCTAACTCCCTTTCCTCATCCTCGGCCAGGCCTAAGCCGAGAAGGAAGAAACGCTCTTTATCCCCTTTTTGGACTAAAATTTTCTTCAAGGCTTCCTCACTCTTCTCGGTTGGTTTTTTGCCAACATCATCTATAACTTTCATGTCTTCGTCTTCAATTTCTGCTATTTCTGTCTCTCGCACATTGCAGGTGGATTTCATTGTTATTGTGGAGCAATTTTTTGCCTGTACTTGATCCATTCTAACTTCTTCAATTCCACGCTCCATTGGGAATCGCAACAACTGGTGCAGTAATAAGGGAACAACCCTCATTGCGTGCAACCATGGCCTTCCCAAGATAACATTGTAAGGGAAAGGGGTGTCAATTACTATAAACTCTATGCTTACTTTCCTGGTGCTTACCTGCACCTCAAGATTTATTGCTCTTAGAGGCCATGTTGGCATTCCATTGAACCCGACCATTAGGTTGTTGGACTGGTCCAAATCATCGCGGTGAAGGCCAAGCTCCTTATAACATCTGACATACATGATGTTGCAAGAGCTACCTTGGTCGATCAGAACGCACCTTACTTAGTATTCCCCCACCTTGAGGGTCACCTCCAGAGCATCGTTGTGTGGATGCTGCACCATGTCTAGCTCTGCCTCAGTAAAGGATACCATCTGTCTCTGATACTCATTTGTCCTAAGTCTCTTTTGCTGAACCTGACACACATGCTGTAAGTGTTTCACCTTTCGGTTCTCTCCTCGTATATCATTCTCATTAACCTTCGAGTGGATCACATTGATCACTTGAGGTTCTGCTTGCTGTGGTTGTGGCGGAGGTGGTACTACCGGTGCCTAAGGTAGTCTCGCCTGCTTTTTCCTCGTTCTGGCCTCATCTACTAGGTCCCTCAAGTGACCTTGTCTGACCAGATCTTCCAAATGCGTCTTCAGGGCTTTACACCCCTGAGTCAGGTACCCATCCTCATTGTAATAAGCAGAATGCTTTCCAAGGCTTCTTCCTATAAACTCGCTAGGAATCTTCTCCGGTGCTCTATAATATGGCTGGTTCCATTTTTTCTAGAACTTTATAAACCAGGATCTGGAACACAGTGGTGACTGCTTATGCGGTCCTCAACACTGTTTCTTGCCTGTTAAATCCAGTATTACCTCGGCTTCGCTTCGGCGAGCCGTTTCTCTTCTCTTGCTTCGGCGCCTTTGTTCTTGGTGTATCATTTTCTACTCTTGTAACGTCCTGAAAATTGGGCACGGTATATCTATTTAAGCTACAAAACCCACCTGATAGACAAACACATATGTATAGCTAACTATTTCATACATCCACTTCCATTAAATTCCAAATGCCAAATACATGCTATTCACATCTCAATGCCCCAGTTCCAATCCCAAGCATACATTTTACATGTATAAAATGGAAGCCAAACAGATAATAAGTGCCCCACAGGTTTACAAATTTATCCAAGAACATTCTTGGTTACACAAAATGGAGTTTCAACTCAACGCAAATTCAACCCTATGCTTACATTCAACAAATAACAATAAAACAAAAATGAAGCCTTAGCTCCGAGTCCTCCCAAGTCAATGCCTTGACGGAGGCATAGCACTTGTACCTAAAATAATTTTTTTTATAGGGTGAGCCACAGCCCAGTAGAGATATACTACACAACATATGAACCATGACAAGACTAAAGAAGAGTATGCCCATGCCATGCTCATGATAAAACAACTTATCTCTCTTTTTATAAAGCATGCAATGCTGAGATGTAACAACAGATATAAAA
This sequence comes from Camellia sinensis, assembly GCF_055761805.1. NCBI lineage: Eukaryota > Viridiplantae > Streptophyta > Magnoliopsida > Ericales > Theaceae > Camellia > Camellia sinensis. The sequence goes on from NC_138961.1 coordinate 219,725,691, forward strand.
CCATTTCCATTTTAAACCACATCTGTTACATGAATACAAGCTCTGTGAATCTCTAAGTGAGTGTTTACAAGTAGGCCCTAATGCACTACCACTGTCATTTTTACCAGTAAACTGGAAGGCTCGACACCTAACCGCGAGGTTCTACACCCTCTACCTAGATTCACCAAGTATTCAACTTTTCGCAAACAAATACATTTCCAAAGCATTTCTCAAAAACAGATACATTTCCAATGAAATGAATGTAATGCAATGTCCAATGCAACAAATGAGGAAATGTGGTTCAATTTACCTAAGTCTCATGCATTTCTACAACAATCATGGCTATCCTCCACCGATAACTCAAAACATATATTTCTAAATAGATATTTAAACAATTAAATTCTAAAAAATTTTGATAAATACAATCTATTCCACATCTCATCAAATATGAACAACTACACTATTTTTCATATCACAATCATGTCCAGTAACCTCTCAAGGTCCATTTTTAACCGTGTTGGTTTTATTCTAACAGATACATTAAATAAATAAATACCGTTAATGCCCAAGAAAGCATCATTTTCGTTCCAAACTCATTCTCCAAGCATTATTCAGTTATGACATCCTATTTTGATCGAATGCCCCAAAAATTAAACGTAATTCCTTTGTTTGCTTTAAAAATGCTCTTTTGGTCACAAATCGGTAAAAATTTCAAAACTAATCGAATCGAAGTTTGTTTTTGTTCAAATTTAAAACATAACTCTTTCGTAACCTTACAAACATATTCCAAGTTTACACTTTCACAATTTGGGCATCAACTTTTTATTGTTCGTAAAATTTCTCTTTTAAGCAAATAAATCACAATTTTTTTCAAAAATTCTAATTAAATTATATACAACTCTAAACTTCTTATAATCAAGTAAAAGTGCATAAAGAAGTGTAGAAAAAATCCCTACCTCAAGTATGAAGAAAAGCTAATCCAAATTTTCAATTTTGTCGGATTTTGATCTCCATCGATCAAAATGTTACTCTCACCAAGCTCTTCACTTTGGCCTTAAGAACTGTATTTATTGAGCTCTTCAAACTGATGGATACATTGCTCTTTGTTAAGATATCCACAATTATTTTTATCAGTGAGATTAAAGACTTTCCTTAATATTCTTTTCCTCGTATGGTCTTTTTCAGACACTTGTTTTGCAAGCTGACTTTTGAAGCAACGTGAAGCCTTGTATGCAGGAATCCAGGCATCGGGATTGTTAGATGTGGTGAACAAAACAAACGTTTGATACAATGTTGTGCCGAAAGAAGTAAAAATTGTCTTTCCCTATTCGGTATCTTCAAACATGACATACGCTACCCAACTGGAGAACAGAAGAAATAAAAACCCAAGTGCTACGACATTGAAGTATGTGCCAAGCATTCTAGCCAAAATGATGATGCTCTCCCGTAATTCCCTTTAATTGATTAAGATGACTTTTCTAGTAGATAAGAAATCCTTCATAAGAAATGGAAAAGAAGGTATGTATCATGAGAATGATAAGAGTTACACCATCATAAACAAGACTCTGCACCAGTTAAGTATGGCAACTGTCCAAGAAAGTAGTACTCTCTATTACTGCAAGAATATGCAGAATACTCAGCACACCACAACGGCTTCTCAAGGAAATTTAAAACAATCAAAGCAAAGAAATTAAGGGCCCAAAGTAAGTCAAATTGAACAAATATGAATTAAAACTTTGTTGCAGTTTCATAGCTTGACTGATCAAAAATTTGCTCAGGAAGACTAACATCATCTTCAGCCAGATCAACAAGAGCAGCGGCCTTCTAGTAAGGTAAGCCATGAGCGATGGCATTTGATCTTCGAGGGAAGTGCGACGACCGATCTCTACTCCCACCACCAGTGCTTTCTCCTCCAAGAAAAGCTTCTTTATCCATCTTCTTCTTCTTCAGATGAGGGAAAGATCGAGCACACACAAATTGAGAGTGAATTTAGAGATCAGAACTAGAGAGAGGGGCCAGAGAGAGCGAGCAGTGCGTCCTCCCTTCTCTGTGTGTGTGTGTGTATGAAAACCGAAGTCAAGAAGAGACTTTTTTTTTTTTTATATATTCTTATTCTTTTCACCTAGACAATGCTTGCCCAGTTCATACACCACCTCACCACACACAAACCCAGCACATTAACCTTTTCTTTTTTTCGTTTTTTTTTCTTATCATTTCTCCTCCACCTCGAAGATGCTCTTTGCCCTCACTAAAAAAAATCTTCTTTTATAAAGAATAAACTGTCCCATCCCTTTCCCTTTGTCTCTAGCAAATATTCTCCACTAAAAACATAATTATCTTCTTGACTCTCTTCCACCACCCACCAAAAACCATAATAATATTCTCTACATCTTTTTTTTTTTTTCCCTCAAAAATACCCTATCTGACCATACTATTTTTAACAAATACAAAACCGAACTATTTTCGCATAGAATTTACACAGCAATCCAATTCAAAAATTTGCTAATTAAATTGTGCGCTGCCTTTTAAATTTTTTTTTTTAGGTCATTACAGCTTTGGCATATTTCTCGATCCTTGCCATAAGTTCTTCCATACTTTTTGGTAGAGTCTTTGCCAGCGACTTTCGAAGCATGCAATCATCCTCTAGGCCGTTCTTAAAAGACATGATTGCCAACTCCTAGTTGCATTCCGATGTTCAGTTGAACACCTCATAATACCTTTTGGCATAAGCCCTGAGGCTTTCACATTCGTTAATTTTCAGAGCCATCAGGGAGTCTACCTTTAGTGGCTGCAACTTGTTTGTAACAAACTTGGCCACAAACATCTCAACCAGGCCTTCCTAACTTTTCACAATTCCTTTCGGCAACTTGTGAAAATAATCCGATGCGATTTTCCCAAAGGATGAGAGAAATACCTTACACAACAACGATTCGTTCCCAGTATACAAAGCCATTGAATTTAGATATAAACCGACGTGAAAGTTCGGATCGAACTTACTGTCATAAATTTGGAACCTCGGCATATGAAACCTTTTTAAGGCCTCAAACCTATCCAACTTCACTGAGAACGGCGTTCTCAGTTTGACGGGGATGTGACCTCGACATTCTGCCGTTTCCTCTAGAGGTAGTCCCTCAGATCCTCCTTAGTTCGACCCGGAGCTCGGCTGTCAACAGATTTCAATCTTTTTGGTGCGCTACTCCCAGTGTCGTTGTGTGTCCTCTTGGACTTCTCTTCATTCACCGTGTCAAAACACAAGCCCTTCCCTTGGATATTTTGGGCTTCTTTCACATATGTTCCCTTGGTACGAGGTGACTTCTACGACTCACCTCTGATCGACTCTCCTCACCTGACCTTCCGTGAAGGCCGATGTGAGTGCTTCTTTTTTTTGCCATGCTGCGGGATTGCTGGGATTGTTTTCTGCCCTCCTTTCTAGGCATCAATCTTGGCCCCTGGCATCAGCTTGTCCTGTAATGGGAACGGTGGTTGCATGACATTGTTCTACATCATGAAGTTGACAACCGATTGTAAATCTGTTAACTTGTTGGCCATTCCCTTCATCTTGTCGTCCCTCCTCAGGCATCTATTTTTCCATGCCTAGAGGTTGCTTTCGTTGTAATACTTATCTCGGCCTGATTTCTTCGGGGTGTTTCCATCTTTGCCGACGTCTTTGTCCCCGGAATTCTGATCCTATGCTTCTTTATTATGGTTTTCTTCCTCGGTATTAGGATCGGCATGTTTACTACTCCCTCACGGGACGTCGTCCCCAATCTTTTCTTTCTACTCGTCGTTAGCCATCTATTCTCTTTACATTCTTACAGACGACGCCAAATTGTGGGTATTGACTTTTGACCACACAACCAAGAGGGGGGAACTCAGTTGGAGAGCACCGGCGGAATAGATTAAGCCCAATAACCTACACAAGAAAATAAGAATCCGGCAGTAGTTCGTCCACCCGGGGGCACTCCGACGATCAAGTCAGTAATCAATATCTCTCAAAGATAGCAAATTGTGCTTAAACTCACAAGAAAGAACTTACCTCAGACCCACAAAGGTGCCTTACTTTTACAATGATCAGTGTCCAACTTTCCTTAGAAATCTTATTTCATGGGACTCTATCCTTTACAAGGATAGCATCTATCACAACCTATACTATTCAGATTAATATGAACTCCCTAAAGAGTCTCATCTTTATCCAAATAGGTAGTTTGATGTCATTTAGGATTCTAATCCTCTATCCAAATATCTCGAATTCCGATATTACTGCACCATATCTCGGCACTATGTTCCGCCCACGTAGCACCTCGGCCACGTGAAATACCCAAAAAATATGTTCCCACAAAAATAGATGTCTTTTGGATTTTATTTGTGCAAAGCACTCTGTTTTGTTATTTTTTTGGAGGTTTCTAGTTAGGCCAACAAATACTCTTAAATTACAAGAAAAAAGCAAAAAATTAAAAAACGATAATACACTTTTTACTTAAATCAAAATTAACATTTGCCTTCTTTTATTTTGTAATTGTATAAGAGTCGACACTTAGGCCTCGTTTGGGAACATGCTAATTTAGTAACTTTTTGGTTATTTGGCTAAAAAGGTAGGTAAAAAAAACTTGTATGTTTGGGATAACTTTTTGGCTAATTACGAAAAGATGTGCAAAAAGTAGAGAGAAAAGAGAATCTTTGACTTTTTGGTATGGGTTGTTGGCTTTTTGGCTAATTTAGTAACTTTTTGGCTAATTGGCTAAAATAGCCTCTTGCCAAACGAGGCCTAAAGGAATTCAACGTCTTAAAAAAATCAAAATAATACACAAACACATTAGGTGTGTTTGATTGGGAGATTAGGGGAGTGAGTAATCCATCGTTTTTTTTTTTAGCCTGCCGGACATGAAGTCCGGTCGGACTCTTTATCTCCCATATGGGGAATTATACTATCCCGGGGGGGAGGGGGTGGGGTGGGGTGTGAGACGGTTTTGGGGGGACAATTTACTGTTGGAATTAGGTGGTAAAATGATCATTTTGACCCTCTACTATTTAATTATGTATTATATTTAGTAAAATTCAATAAAATTTAAATGTCTCAATTTAAAAATAAAACAATTTTATTTAACTTTTTATTGATGTTTTATTTATTTAATTTTTTAAAATATTTTTTTATAGATATTTTATTGATATTTTATTTTGAAATTTTGTTTATATTTTATTTAATTTCATTATTTAAATGTTAATAGGTGCTTTATTTAATTTCATTGTTCAATTATTATTATTTTTAAAAACAAATTTATTTAAAATTTTAATTAAAAAAATAACATATATTTTTATTGATATTTTATTTATTTATTTTTTAAAAAAATTAATTTATTTAATTGTGTAAAAAATAAAATAAAATAAAATTTTATTTAATCTAGCTAAAAATAATTAAAATATTAAAGATATGTTTAATATTGCTATTACTTAATAAATAATTGAAAAAGGGTAAAATAGTCTTTTGTTCATTTATCCTATTCAGTTCGTCCAACCAAACGTTGGATTCACTAAAAATAGTTCTTTCTAGAAATCTAATCCCATGAAAAAATAAACACATGATACATATCCAATCCAACCAAATAGTTCGGGGGATTCACAGTCCTAGGACTCAAGTCCGATGGATTCTAATCCCTCCTTATCCAGTCCGTCCAATCAAACACATCCATCGTGCCATTCATCAACTAAAAATTCCTAATATTTGGAAATTTTTAATGATATATTTTCTTTTTTAGTTTACTCTTTAACTATGCCATTTTTTTTAATTTGTCTTGGCTACATGGCACAAAAAAATAAAAAAATTATTATTTAAAAAATATTCTGTGAAAATAAAAATAAGCAGTTTGACAAATATAAACTTCCTTAGAAGGAAGAGTTGGTGATAAAAGAAAACATGTAACACACCTTCCATATGAAGGCCTGATGGAGAAAGCCCTGTGATTGGGCAACAAATATAAGTTAGTTTATTGACTTATTTAAATTACATAATCTTTATATTATTTTTATACATTTTTTTTTTAATAAGTCAAAAAGTCAATTTATAAGCTATTTTCAAAATAATCATAATAAGCCAAGCCCATGGGCCTGGTGGTCTAAGTCCAATATTGGAAATTTTGTTGATGAATCATTACTATTGAAAGAAGACACACACACGCACAAAAAAAAAAAAAAAAAAAAAAAAAAAAAACGGTTTTGTGTATGCAGCAAAGCAAAGCAGGCTTGATTCTTTAACTTGATTAATGTGCAAATTGTGAAACAAAACAACCATGTTAAATGATCAGTTTTTATTTTTTATTTTCAATTATTTTTTGGGTATTATTAATATTTTTGTTGATGATTTTTTGGGAATATTTGGATCATGTCTTGGTGGGCTCACCATGGGATCCTCCTTAATTATCCCAACAAGTCCTCTTGTAAGGTCATATGAAGGCATCATTCATTAGAGAAAAAAATAATAATAAATTGATTGGGCAATCATATATTGAATTGTATGATTTTAATAATAAATTATTTATTATTTTAAAGATAAATATGATTTAATTATGACGTTATGATATGTCTCAATTGATCTGTCAGCATTTTTTTTTTTTTTTTCCCTTATATTTTCCATGATACATAGATCAATCCATGGAAAAAATCTGCTTCCTTCAATCATTTTAATTGTCATGATACATAGATATTTCAATCCATGCTGATCAAACAAAAAAAAGAAAAAAAAAAGTAGTTCAATTCATACATTTTAAGGCAAATTTCAGTTATAAGATTTTGGACAATACTGTGAAACAGAAAACAAAAATGGGGTTGAACAAGAAAATCAGAAACAGGAATCATTGAATCTGGGTATAGATAGATAGAGCCCAACATATCCAAAAGACCACTTCCTCTGCATCATCAACTTCCCACGTTCCCAACAACATTCTAAAAGTAAAATTTCCCATTCAATTGATTGCTTCCAAGAATAGCCACTGTACACTCAGTCATCTGAGAAAGAGTCCCCCAATTAGAAACCCCTTCGATGATGTCAGACACTATCCTCATCCCAATTCTAATCCCCAGTTACGCTATTTACAACCCAAAAAATAACCAATTTTTTTAAAAAATAATAAAATAAATTCTTCCAATCCACTTTAAACTACCTAACGGTGACCCAATTCTTCGAAACAGACCAATCCGGTCTCTGTTTCGGACCCGTCATAATTCTCCGGAGTCTTTCCGCCGGCGAAGTAGACGATGATGTGTCAATTTGATGACACGTTTCATATTCCAACGAATCGGAGAAGTCGAACGGACCTCTCGGAGAGCTCGAACAAGCTTCACACGTGTCTTCTACCAATGGAACACTGTCGTCATGATCGTCATTGTGATCAACCACGAATGGATGGTTTAGAAGCATCTCAGCCGTCCATCTTTTTCTCGGGTCCTTGAGGAAGCATTTTCCGACAAAATCTTTTCCCTCTGCGGACAATTTTCCCGGAATCTCCGGGACCTCCTCGCCAACCCCAATCCTCATCAATAGCCGGCACACGTCAGCTCCCGGAGATAACCTCCACGCCGGAGCTCCGGCCGCCATCTCCGCCACCAAACACCCCAACGCCCACACGTCAGCCGGCGATTCATGTTCGCCGGCGGCGACCATCTCCGGCGACATGTACAGAGGCGTTCCTCGCAGCTCAAATCCCACTTTCTCTGTCTTCACTCCGGCTTTCTTCGCCAGCCCAAAGTCTGCGATCTTTGCGACATCGTCTCGGCAGAGAAGGATGTTTTGAAGCTTGAGATCACAGTGAACAAACCCATTCTTGTGAATATAGTGAAGCCCTTTTAGTATCGACTTTGTGTATCGCTGGACACTGAACTCCGGCAACCGGCGGTTACCGGAATTCCTGAGCTTATCAGCTAAAGCACCACCAGAAGCGTACTCCAAAAACACATTATACAATTTCTCGCCGTTTTCGAAGCTGAAATCGCTGCCGAAGCATTGGATAATTTGTGGGCAATCCTTGAGCTCTTCTAATATTGATTTCTCATTCACTAGCGAAGCAGAGTTCGAAGACCCACAAGATTTCACTGCCATCAACGGCGGAATTTGAAGACTCTGGCACTGGGGCATTGCTAAATTCACAGTTCCGAAGCTTCCATGACCGATTGTTTCACCACGAACCCAATCCATGGGTGTGAAATTGGATTGAATTCTCTTTGGCTTTTGGCTTTTTGGTTGTGATATAACTATGGAACAGAGAGGGAAACAGAGTGTGTCACAAGACTCGCAACTAAACTTTTTCTATATATAGAGAGAATTATATTTTAGTATATTTTATTTATTTATGTGAAATATTAGATGTCGATATGTATATGTGGTTGGTGTTTTCATAATTGGAACACGTGATACTGACGGATATTTGTTCTTAGGGCTAGTTTGGCATGTACTAAATAAGTCAAAAAGTTACTATCTTATTTAAGTCACATCATCTTATTTAAATCACATCATCTCTCTAACACATCACATCAAACCCAATCCAAACCCAACCCAAACCCACCAATAAGTCAAAAAATACATTTTTTAAGACATCCCAAACCAACCCTTAATTTGGCTCAAATAAACGTGGTTATGTAAAGGAAATTCTGTGCTGGGTGTTTTTGTGTACTAACTAATAAGAAAAATGTTAGATTCATGAAAAATGTTTCTTTGAGAATAGTCAAAAAAATATTTTTCATCCTTATATTATATATTGTAACTTATTATATGTAATCTTGAGATTAATTTTTTTTTAATGATCATAAAAACATGTTACACTCTAATGTTGTTAAGAAATGTTATGAGTTATGAAAATATGTTTTGAATTTTATTCTGAAATTATTAAAAATAATTGTAATCCATAAATATGTTTTTTTGATTATTTTTCTTAAAAAAGTTTCAGTATTGTTGTAAGTTAAAAGGTCAACGTATGATATTAAACCACGAGATATGCATGCATCAATCATATTGGTGTAATATAAGTTCAAATCACCAAGTCGCCTTCCTTTAATTAACACCCAATAACTATAAGATGGTGAACTATTCTTTGCTATTTTAATAAGATTATGGATACATTATTTTTGTAAAATTTCATTTTTCTATTATTTGTTCGAACTGCAAGCGGCAAAAAAATAATGTAAAAAATAATAAGCTCACAATTCAAGTGTTGGCATTTTACTACAAAAACGTGGTCATTGGAATCAACTAAGAACTATGAATCTTAAAAAAGAACTAGAATTTTAATTTACGAAAGCCCCACGCGGTTGGTTTTTTGATGTACGAGTTAATCATTAGTGTGTGAGTGATTTTCCGATTACACTGCCCAACTTAATATTTAGCTGGAGAAACACTGGCAGAATAGATGACACCTGGCTGACCTGCAACAGAAAGAGAAGATTCCGGCGGTGGTTCGTCCACCCAGAGGTACTCCGACGATCAAGTCAGTATATCTCTCAAAGATAATCAATAGTGCAAATCTCACTGTTCAGAATATGAAATTGCGTACCTTAAACCCACGGGGGTGCCTCTCTTTTATAGCTAACTCAATCCTTGTCCCAACAGGAGCCTAGCTCTAATGAATTTAGGATTACTATAAATCTTGGACTCCCAGTAGGATTGGGATAAACTCCCTAAGATCCTTATCCTTTCCAACTGTAGTCTTCTCCCTTTCTAGGACTTTTGTGCCTTATCCGCTTATCTCGGATTCTGATATCTTCGGAGGTAACCTCGGCCTCGCTGAGATAACCTCGGCGTCATGACCAGGACACGTGGCATCTCGGCTGACACGTCGGCGTCACCTTAGCTGCGTGTTGGTACTCAGAAAATATATCCCCACAACTGCTCCCTAGGTTCTATTACCTCGGCATTCTGAGGTGATGGAACCTATATCATTCCTTTCTGCCAGTATATCGACCTAGCCGAGATCATCATCACAGGCCGATATGTCTTTTTCAGAGATCAAGAATTCCAAGAGCTTCTTCACGCGTATGAGCTGTTATGCATAACAACTCAACTGTTTAGCCACGTGTTTTCTCCTTACTGGATCGTACTCTGGACGCGCTTATAAGTCGTTTCGCGCCTATATGCGCCGTCTGACGCATTCGTTGTTCCAGGTGCATTAATTGCCCTCTTTTGCCGCTGTTTCAAGTTTTTGACAAAACTTGTTTCCCCATTTCGTTTTTTTTCACTTTACATTGCCTTTATTCAAAACTCTTTCTCTCTCTTTCTCTCTAATCCTCTATTTTTCCAAGCTCTGAAGCTCTGTTATCGCTACCGTTCACCTCTTCCGGCGTGGTTCTTGCCAATCTGTTTTACCGCCGCCGTTCTTCTAACTTCGGCGATCTCAAGCATCGGCTTCTTTTCTCTGGTAAGTCACCATTCCTCCTGATTTTCAGTCCTTGTCATGTTCCATGAAATTCTGTTTTATCATTTAGTCGCCATTGCTGTTTTACTCGAATATTTGATTTGCGAATCATGTATCTGAACATGTTTATTTCATAATTTTGCTTTTTATCCATGTCTTGAACACTCGCACTGTTCATATGTCTGTTGCTTTCTACCACTGTTCTTGGCCTAATACACTTGTGCAATCTTTTTGTCTTGATTTCTTGATGTCTTCATCACCATTCTTGTTTCTGAAACGAATCCTTGTTTTTCTATTTTCCAGATTTGTTCCTTCAATCCCCATCTCCATAGCTTTAGGTTTGGGACTTGTTTGTAGAACTCACAATTTTTAGGAAAAACTGAAACGAATTCCTTCTAGATCCATACAAACCCTTCATAACATATTTGTAGAATTTTAGCCGAGGTCCTTTAAACCCTTCAAAAATACTTCTTCCTGAAATCCAATATCTCCATTTTAAGCTGACGTCATGGGTATGTGGGAACATAGGGTAAACACCCCAGAGAAATTAGGGTACTTTAGGCAGGAGTTCGAAATCCAGGAAGACGTTCATCTGAGGTTGGCTGGGGAGGATGACTCTATCATGCCCGATGAAAACCTCATGCCTTTCCCAGTGGTTGCGTTTATTGAGTGTGGACTTAGGTTTCCACTTGACCCTTTTTTTCGTCAAATCATTCATTTCTATAAGTTGAACCCAATGCAACTTGCCATCAACTCTTACCGAGTTATTAACGGTACCATAGCTTTAGCCAAACAAGAGAGTGCTAGGATAACTCTTGCCGATTTCCAGTACTGTTACACCATGTGTCGCCTGAAATCAAAAAAAGGTCACATTTATTACCTTAAGCCGAGGTTCACTGAATACAAAATCATTGCCGACCTCCTTGACTCTAACAAGGGAGCAGGGGATGATTACTTCATCGTCTCGGGAAACTGGGAGTTTCAGTCAAACGATAACCTCCATCTTTATCCCCTCAGTCGAACAGTTTTAGGGAAGGAGCTGGTAAGGGCCACCCTTCACAAATTTTCTTGCTTTCTTGTATAAAGTTTTCAACATTCTTTTCTAATGTCTATGCTTTTTTCTTCTTTACAATTCTTCCTCCGCCACCAAAGGGCTTCCGTCAGTCTTTCTTTCCCAGCAAAGACTTAAAGAAACTACTAAATTTACCAGTTCACAAGCGGAAGGCCCCTCTGCTTCTCAACTTTATCCCCACTTATAAGTCAGCTCTCCCCGACGTCCCAAAAAAGAAGAAGAAAAGCCTTTCTCCACCATTTGTCACAACTCCACAAGTCGCGTCCACATCTCAGACAGACCAAGGATCAACCTCTGATCCAGCTGAGCAACCTTCAACCTCGGCTCCATGCCTGATTCCACCATCTCAACGAAAATGTCATCGACGACTTGTTCTTGCTGTTGAGATGGGCCGCCAAAAAGCGGTTGCTAAAGATCTCTTAGCCAGCATTCCTTCTAACGTTGACGCTTAGCCAACACAAACCCAGCCTCCTTCAAAGCCAAAACGAATCAAAAAGGCTCAGCTAAAGGCAAAGGTGCCTCAGATTGATTCTGAGGATACCTTGCCAATTTCCAAACTGGCTCTGAGTGAGAAAACTGTCTCTATCCCTGCGAAGAGGTCAGCCGAAACACTTCCATCCGACTCCACCAAATCGAAAAGGTTGAGGTCATCTTCTGCAACGACCTCGGGGTCTAAAAAGCCTGATGCCCCCTGGGCCCCCACAATCACTCTCGAAGATAAGCCTGTCATGGCCAACGATAGCGCTGAGGACATCAACGTCGGCGTAGCCCTCAGTACTGCTCTGCTTATTTCCGGCGATCTTGACCGAAACGCTGAGTTGGGTGAGTATGAAAATTACGCTCTGATGCTTCAACGTTCCGTTCAAGTAAGTATCTTTATCTGGCAACTTCTTCTTTTGTTTTGTTCTTTCCATACTTGTAATTTTTTCTAACAATTTTTGTTCTGTTTACTTTCAGGCCATCCAGCACGCCCATTCTTTCTCAGTTCAATCTTTTGAGAACCGGGAGAGGTTGCTCGAGATGAGGAGGGAGGTCTCCAGTCTTCAAAAAGCTAACAAAAGTTTTCAATCAAAAATGAAGAAGCTGGAAGACCAGGCCGAGGTTGCCATCAAAGCCCAAAATGATGCCGAAGAAAAGGCAGAATCTATTGAGGCCATCAAGAAGGTTCTTGAGGCCCAGAAGAGAGAAGCCGAGGAAAAAGTGGCCTAGGCCCAAAAAGAACTTCAAGATGCCTTGGCCACCAAAGAGGTCGAAGTCAAGGACGCCGACGAGAAGGCGTATGCCCAGGGCATGGCCGATGTCACGGAGGCCTATGAAAAGCAAGTCAAGCAAGCATGCAACAAGGGTTTCTCCCTTGGTTGGATGACTTTGCTGAAGAAACTTGATGTCCCTGCGGACTCCTCCTTGAGGAACGCTGATGCCATTCCCCTGCCATTCCCTCCAACTCCACCTCCCAATCAATCTAACAACGAATTTGATTCTAAGGATGAGCCCGAGGAGGAAGTTTTGGTGAGGAAATCAAAGGAGACTACTGAGACCAAGTCCCCTTCTCTGAATGAGTAAGTCCTGGAATTGACTCAAGATGAGGAGGGTGAAGAGGTCCCAAAAGATGCTGCGGCTGGGTGGACATCGGCCGTCGTTCCCCTTGCCGACAAGAGCCTGGATGAAACTCTTGCAGAAATTGACGCCGAGCTCGTGGCGGACAAGGCTGCTGAGATGTCTTCCCAGCAATTGTCTGAACTTCAAACTCAACCAATTGCTACTGCTAAGGAGTCTTAGCCTTATGTTTTTTTCCCTTCTTTTCCTGTACTTTGTTTTTTTTTTTTTTGAAGTACTGTAAACTTCTTCACATTGTCGATGTGTTTTTAACATAACAACTCTTTTGCTTTTGAATGCTTGCTTTGTATGCCTCCATACTTGGAATATTTTTGCATATCTTTAATATATACTTCAATCCTCGTGCAATCTTCTCGGGGTGACACACTTCGGTTATACAAACTGATGTTTTACCTCGGCAAGTACCCAAGTACTTTTCTTGGCATAACCTTGGTTTCATCTTGTAAATTTTTTCATAAAATTTCAACAAGTGTTTAACCTTGGCTTAACTTTAACTTGTAAATTGTCCACAAATTTCAACAAGTGTTTAAGCAATGATTTCGGTTTAACTTCAACTTGTAAATTATCCACAAATTTCAACAAGTGTTAAACAATGATTTCGGTTTAACTTCAACTTGTAAGTTGCCCACAAATTTCAACAAGTGTTAAACAATCTTTTCGGTTTAACTTCAACTTGTAAATTGTTCACAAATTTCAAAAAGTGTTAAACAATGATTTCGGTTTAACTTTAACTTATAAATTGTTCACAAATTTCAACAAGTGTTAAATAATGTTTTCGGTTTAACTTCAACTTATAAATTGTCCACAAATTTCAACAAGTGTTAAACAATGATTTCGGTTTAACTTCAACTTGTAAATTGTCCACAAATTTCAACAAGTGTTAAACAATGATTTCGCCTCTCTTTGCCCCCTCATGTGAACCTAAGTTCTACTTGGGTTCTCATTATACATGTATTCTAGAGACAATGTCAAGTATCTTGAAAAGAAAACCAAGCTAAATCTTTATTTATTTACTTCGGCAAATGACAAAAGAACAAAGGAATTCTAATGATAGAAAAATTTCAAATTGCAAGTGTTCCAAGGCCTTGGCAACTCTTTGCTCTCATTATCTTCAAGTCAATAAGTCCCATTACCCAGTATCGAGATTATTCTGTAGGGTCCTTCCCAATTTGGGCCAAGCTTCCCCTCTTTGGGATCCTTTTTGTTGCCGACGACTTTTCTTAAGACCAGGTTGCCGACTTGGAACTCTCTTGGGTTAACCTTCTTGTTATAAGCTCGGGCAAGCTGCTACTGGTACGCTGCGAGCTGAATCGCAGCTTTCTCCTTTCGTTCTTCTAGAAGATCCAGATCTCGGGCTAAGAGTACATCATTAGTTCCGTTCTCAACTCCCTGGGTTCTGATTCCTGGGATGCCGACCTCAAGTGGAATAACTGCTTCTGTGCCATAAGCCATGGCAAAGGGGGATTCCTCTGTTGATCTTCTCGGCGTAGTCCGATATGCCCAGAGCATGTTGGATAGCTCGTTCACCCACTTTCCTTTTGTTGCCTGCAGCCTCTTTTTTATCCCGTCCAGAATTACTTTGTTAGATGCTTCTGCTTATCCATTGCTTTGGGAAAAGCTTGGTGTTGAAAAGTAATTCTTGATCTTAAACTTTGCACAGAAGCTCTTAATTAGCTTACTGTCAAATTATGTTCCATTGACTGCAACTATTGCTCTTGGAATCCCAAATCTGGTGATGATATTTTTCCAAATGAATTTCTTTACATCCACATCTCGAATTTTGGTAAGGGGTTCAGCTTCTATCTACTTAGTGAAGTAATCAATTGCCACCAACAAGTACTTCCTTTGCCCAATTGCTTAGGGTAGTTGCCCAACGAGATCCATGCCCCATTGGGCAAATGGCCAAGGACTGGATACAGAGTTCAGGTCTGCTGCTGGTTGGTGTATCAGTGGTGTGAATTTCTGGCACTTTTCACATTTCTTCACGCATGCTTCTGCGTCCTTCTGCATGTAAGGCCACCAATACCCCTGGGTAATGGCCCTATAGGCGAGTGATCTGCCCCCAGCGTGGCTTTCACAAATTTCTTCATGAATTTCATATAAAAAATCTTCAACTTGTAAAGGATGTACGCACCTTAAAAGGGGCCTAGTGAAGAACCTTCTGTAGAGATGCCCCTCTGCTGTCAGACTGAATCTTGCCGATTTCAATCTGATCTTGTGTGCCTCTTTGTGATCGTCTGACAGCTTCCCTTCTTTCAGGAATGCAACAATTGCGTCCATCCAGCTTGGTCTCATGTCCACGCACATTGCTTCATGCTCTGTGGATAGTGGCTCGACGCTCGGGCCCGACAAATAGTCGATCATTATTGTCCTTCTTTTCCAGGTTGTACTGTACTAGCTAGGTAGGCCAACGCATCGGCGTGGCTGTTATCATCTCGGCTAACCTGAAGTAGTCGGCAGTTCTGAAACAAGGCTGCCAGCCTGATGACCTCCTTTGCGTAGGGCGACATCCGTTCATCTCGGGCAGCAAACTCGCCCGTTGTCTGGTTGACAATGAGCTGGGAGTCGTAGAAGACTATTACCTCGTCTGCCTCTGCTGCTACTACCAGCTTCAGTCCTGCAATCAATGCTTCATACGCTGCTTCGTTGTTTGAGGCTTTAAACCCCAAACGAATGGACTGTTCCATTATCTGTCCATCTGGAGATATCAGTACTACTCCTGCCCCTGCTCCCTGTCGGTTTGAACTCTTATCAACGAACAGTCGAAAGGAGTCACCGATGTAAATGCTGCAGGGCTTGAGTTTTTCCTCTTTTCTTTGTTCTTTTGCCTTTGGCCGAGCTTCTCTTTCCTTGTTTGGACATCGTTCACCCTAGCTCAATAGTGCCTGATGTTCGATGGATTCTGGCGTGAACTCGGCCAGAACCTGACCTTTGATTGCTGTCCTTGGCCTGTACTCCAGGTCATACTGGCCTAGGGTGACTGCCTACCTGGCTATTCTTCCTGTCAGGTCTCCTTGTTGTAGTAAAGACTTTAAGGGGTGTTCTGTTAGCACCACAATTTTATGGGCCTGGAAGTAATGGTTCAATTTCTTTGAAGCCATTACCAAAGCCAGTGCCAATTTTTCTAAGGGTAGATACCTCGTTTCTGCATCGGCCAAGGTTTTGCTTACATAGTAAACAGCCATTTGTTCCCCTTTGTCTTTTCGGACTACTACTGCGTTTATCGTATGCTCTGAAACGGCTAAGTATAAAAACAACTCCTCTCCAGGTTCTGGATTTGAAAGGAATGGAGCTATGGTTAGATACTTCTTTAGGTCGGCCAAGGTGGCCTTGCATTCTTCGGTCCACAGGAAGTCTGTGGTTTTCTTCACTAAATTGAAGAAAGGTCTGCACCTGTCTGAGCTTCTGCTGATGAATCTATTTAGGACTGCGGCCCTTCCAGTTAGCATCTGCACCTGTTTTGTCGATACCGGGCTCTTCAGTTCTAGGATGGCCTTGATCTGATCTGGGCTGGCCTCACTGCCCCTTTTGGTTACTAGGTATCCCAAAAACTTACCAGATCCAACTCCAAATGCACACTTCGAGGCATTGAGTCGGAGCCGATATGTCTTAAGGATTTCAAATACTTCTTTGAGGTCGGCCAGATGTCTTTCGGGTTCCTTGGTCTTCACGACCATGTCATCGATGTAGACGTCTACCGTTCTGCCAATTAGATGTTTGAACATCTTGGTTACCAACCTTTGGTAAGTCGCTCATACGTTTTTCAACTCAAAAGGCATCACTCTGTAGCAGTACAGTCCTTTTGGGGTGATAAACGCAGTCTTCTCTTCATCTGGGGGGTACATGGCTATCTAATGGTACCCCCTGTAGCATCCAGGAAGTTCATCCTTCCATGCCCTGAAGTGGCGTCTACCAGCTGGTCAATCTTGGGTAGAGGAAAGCTGTCTTTGGGACAGGCTTTGTTTAAACTGGTAAAGTCTACACAGACCCTCCATTTATCATTTTTCTTCTTCACCACTACTATGTTTGATAGCCATGTCGGGTAATTTACCTCTCAGATGGCCCTGGCCTCGAGAAGTCTGTTTACTTCTTCTTCCACTGCTTCGATGTGTACCAACGTCGATCTTCTTGCTCGTTGAATTACAGGTTTGGCCGACCTGTCAACGTTCAGCTTATGGCAAGTGACCTCGGGGTCGATGCCTGGCATTTCGTAAGGCGTCCACGCGAACACCTCAATGTTTGCTCTAAAAAAAACTTCAAATTCTTTTTCCTCTTCTTTGGCTAAGCCCGAGCCGAGAAGAAAGAAGCGTTCTTCATCCCCTTCCTGGACGAGGATTTTCTTCAGTGCTTCTTCACTCTTCTCGGCTAGCTCTTTGCCGACATTTTCTAGGACCTCCACGTCCTCGTCTTCGATCTCTACCTTTTCTGGTTCTCGAATGCTGCAGGTGGATTTCATTGTTGCCATGGAGCAATTTTTTACCTGCAGCTGATCTCTTCTGACTTCCTCAATCCTATACTCTGTTGGGAACCGCAATAGTTGATGCAAAGTTGAGGGAACAGCCCTCATTGCATGCAACCATGGCCTTCCCAAAATGATGTTGTAAGGGGAGGGTGTGTCAATTATGGTGAACTCTGTTGTTATCTTCCTGGTGCCTGCCTGCACCTCCAAGCTGGTTGTTCCTAGTGGCCATGTCGACGTTCCATTGAACCCGACTATTGGGCTATTGGATTGCTCTATGTCGTCTGGGTAAAGGCCGAGCTCCTGGTAACATCGAACGTACATGATGTCACAAGAGCTGCCTTGGTCAATCAGGATGCATTTTACTTGGTACTCCCCAACTTGGAGGGATACTACCAAGGCGTCATTATGCGGATGCTGCACCATCTCAAGGTCGGCTTCCGAAAAGGACACTACTGGTCCTTGGCACTCTTCTGCTTGATGTCTCTTCTCCCCGACTTGGTAGACATGTTGCAGGTGCTTTACCTTCTGGGTCTCCTCCCTAATTTCGTTCTCGTTGACCTTCGAGTGAATCACATTGACTACCCGAGGTCCTCCTGGCTGAGGTTGTGCTGCTGGGGGAGGCGGGGCTGCTGGTGCCTGAAGCAATCTTGCATGTTCTTCCCTTGTTCTGGCCTCATCGACGAGGTCTCTCAGATGGCCTTGCCTCACCAGTTCTTCTAAGTGTGTTTTCAGAGCTTTACAACCCTGAGTCGTGTGCCCATCTTTATTGTGGTAAGCACAATGCCTGCCAACGTTCCTTCCCATAAACTCTCCTGGTGTCGTCGCTGGTGTTCTGAAATAGGGTTGGTTCCGAATCCGGTCCAGGACTTTGGGAATCGGGATTTGGAACACAGTTGTTACTGTCTATGTGGCCCTCAGTTCTGTTTCTTGTTTGCTTGATCCATTGTTACCTTGGCCTCGCTTCGGCGAGCCGTTTCTTTTCTTTTGTTTTATCTCTTTAGTCCCCGACGTGTCTTCTTCGACTTTGGCATACTTCTCAATTCTCGCTATGAGCTCTTTCATACTTTTTGGCAATGTCTTTGCCAAAGACTTTCGTAGTGGACAGTTGTCTTTCAGGCCGTTTTTGAAAGATACGACCGCCACCTCTTGATTGCTTTCGGGTATTCGGTTAAACACCTTATAGTATCTTTTTACATAGGCCCTAAGGCCTTCATCCTTGCTGATTTTCAGAGCCATCAAGGCATCCATCCTTAGTGGCTGCAGCTTGTTTGTCGCGAACCTGGCCACAAACATCTTAGCCAGGCCTTCCCAAGTCTTCACGCTTCCCTTTGGTAATTTGTGGAACCAATCTGATGCAATCTCCCCGAAAGATGAGGGGAACACTTTGCAGAGCAACGGCTCGTTTCCACTATACAATGCCGTTGAGTTCAAATATAGTCCGACGTGGAAGTTGGGGTCTGATTTACCATCGTATATTTGAAACCTCGGCATACTGAATCTCTTCAATGCCTCAAACCTGTCCAATTCTACCGAGAATGGTGTCCTCGGCTTATCTGGGGAGGTTACCTCGGCGTCGGCATTTTGTTGCTTCCTCTTGAGGTAATCTCTTAAGTGCTCCTTCATCTGCCCAAGAGCTCGGCTATCTCCTACTTTCAATCTTTTTGGTGCCCTACTTTCAGCTTCGCGGTGAGTCCTCTTCGACCCTTCTCCATGAGTAGTGTCGAAGCACAGCGCTTGCCCCTGAACGTGCCGATGTCCTTTGGGGTTTGTCTCCTTTGTGCGATGCGTCCTATGTGATTCTTCTCTTCTTGACTCTCTTCGTCCGACTTCCCTAGAAGGTCGGTGAGAGTATCGTTTGCTCCCGTTGTGCTGAGGGGCTACGGGGATTGTTTTCTGCCCTCTGTTCTGGGCATTGGTAGCTGGAATTGGCGTGTCCTGCAGCGGGAATGGTGGCTGCATGACGTTATTTTGCATCATGAAATTGACGACCGATTGTAGGTCTGCCAATTTGTTTGCCATCTCTTTTACCTCTTTGTCCCTCCGCAGGCACCTATCCTTCTATACCCGGAGGTCGTCCTCGTTGTAGTAGCCACTTCGATCTGGTTTCTTTGGTGCGTTGCCAGTCTGGCCGACGTTTTTCACTCCGTGATTCTGGTCACGAGTTTCTGCGTTGCATTCGTCTTCTTCGACATCAAGGTCAATAGGTCTCCTACTCCCAGCAGGAATGTCGTCCCTAATCTTTTTCTTCTGTCCGTTATTGGCCATCTATTCTCCTTTCTTTCCCACAGACGGCGCCAAATTGGTGAGTGATTTTTCGATCACACTGCCCAACTTAGTATTCAGCTGGAGAAACATTGGCAGAATAGATGACACCTGGCTGACCTGCAACAGAAAGAGAAGATTCCGGCGGTGGTTCGTCCACCTGGGGGTACTCCGACGATCAAGTCAGTATATCTCTCAAAGATAATTAATAGTGCAAATCTCACTGTTCAGAATATGAAATTGCGTACCTTAGACCCACAGGGGTGCCTCTCTTTTATAGCTAACTCAATTCTTGTCCCAACAGGAGCGTAGCTCTAATAAACTTAGGATTACTCTAAATCTTGGACTCCCAGTAGGATTGGGATAAACTCCCTAAGAGTCTTATCCTTTCCCAACTGTAGTCTTCCCCCTTTCTAAGACTCTTGTGCCTTATCCGCTTATCTCGGATTCCGATATCTTCGGAGGTAACTTCGGCCTCGCTGAGATAACCTCGGCGTTATGACCAGGACACGTGGCATCTCGACTGACACGTCGGTATCACCTTAACCACGTATTGATACTTAGAAAATATATCTCCACAATTAATTACTACTTACGTAAGTAAATTTTATTTATGGATATTTATTTGTTTATTTTTGAGCTTTTAAACAAAGGGTGATTTGGCTTGTCATTAAAAAGTAGTGCACTGGTTCAAATCATTAATTAGTCTCTCTAGAAAATAGCGTGACAGAGCATTGTATTTCTAATCCTTTTTTTTTTTTTTTAAAAAAAATTATTGTGATTACCATAGTATTTGATTATTTGGGATGTGTTATATAAGTGTATTTTTTTTTTTAGTTAAAAAAGTAGAGAAAAAAAATATATATTTGGGATAATTTTTTAACTTTTTATGAAAAAATGCGTAATAAAATATTATAATAAAAGCAAAATGATAATTTTACCTTTTGACTTGACTATTTGGGTTGTTGAATTCAAAGGGCAAAATAATAATTTTGTCCTCTAGGCATCCTCCACAAACTTCACTCAAATACACTTTGGTTGGTTAGAGTTTTTCAAAAATACTTTTCAAAAAATTCTACTTTTTTATTTTTCGTATTTTTTTATTTTTACTGAATTTTTTTAATATTTTAAGTAATTTTTTTTAATCTTTTTAGACATACCTAACATAAATATACCTAAAAAATAAAAAAATTGTGAAAAAAACCTTTTAAAAATTCACTAAATACCAAAAATACAAAAAAATATATATGAGAATTCAATACATTTTTTGTATTTT
The DNA here is from genome assembly GCF_055761805.1 of Camellia sinensis. Taxonomy (NCBI): domain Eukaryota; kingdom Viridiplantae; phylum Streptophyta; class Magnoliopsida; order Ericales; family Theaceae; genus Camellia; species Camellia sinensis. The sequence continues at coordinate 219,746,753 of NC_138961.1, forward strand.
TATGTATTTATTAATTTTTTAAAATATTTTTTCACAATTTTTTTAATTTTTAAATACATCTAAGTAAGGTACATTTAAAAAAGTAAAAAAAAATTTAAAATTTTAAAAATATTCACTAAAAAAAAAAAAACTAAAAAATTTAATTCAAAAAACTCAAACCAAACACATTACAATTTTTAAATTTTTTAGTAACTTTTTGACTTTTTAACTTTTATATTTTACGCCAGTCACAAATAAAAAATAAATACTTTATTATACATTTTTTTTTTTTTTTGGGTGTTATGCTTGCCAATCCACGCAGTTTGATGTTGTATTTTGGTAAAAAGTTACTTGTTGAGAAAAAGAAAAAAAAGAAGAAAAAAATTATGAATATTTAGCTTCTCTGTTATTATATTTTCTCTCTGATTTTCTTTCCATACGCAAACTTCACCACAAATACAAAATTCAAATACAACTTAACAGAATCAGCACCGTATATTAGATATGCAAAATAAGATTCGCCATGAATATTATGGAAATTGTGATTGTAATTAATCAAGAAGAGTAATATGAGAAAGTAATGATTAAACATTTTGTATTTGAAAATGAATAACACGATACACTTTTCACATAATTTAATAAACTTTCTATTAAATCAATGCAATTTTTAATCTTTTTACTTATTTTCATGACACTTTCACCTTAATTCTAATATTAACCAATGCTTCAAGGGCACTCATTAACATTGTCTTATCATAAAATGTTTTGAGAGGGTGAAATATCATAAAAAGTTTTATGAAAATTCTCTATTATTGGATTACACATATAATAAAATATCATAAACTAATCAAATGATGAAAAATCTTTATGAAACTTTTCATGATATTTCTTTCATGAAAGTTATAGTATTGTTTTACTCCATCCATTTCGTTTGTATTTGTCTTCATTTTTTGAAATTTTTTTGGTCTTTTTGCGTCTTAAGCACAGTGATTAACAATACCTTCATAATAATAGTAATAGCTCATTTTTTGTAAGGAAGAAATTAATCGCTCTGCTTGGTTTTAATTTTTTAGAAATTGAATTTTTTATTTTTGGTATTTTTTGGATTTTAGTGAATATTTTTAAAATTTTAAGTAACTTTTTTACTTTTTTAGATGCATCTTACTTAGATGTATCTAAAAAGTAAAATGTTTGTAAAAAATATTTTAAAAATCAATAAATACACAAGAATACAAAAAATGTACTGAATTTTCGTATTTTTTAAAATATTTTTGAAATTTAGTGAATTTTTTAAAGTTTTTTTACACAAATATTATATTTTTTAAGTGTATCTAAAAATTAAAAAAAAATTGCTTAAAATATTAAAAAAATCAGTAAAAAAATAAAATAAAAAAAATTTAATTTTCTGAAAAGAAACCAAACAAACTGAATATTTGTTAATCATTATCCCCAAGTGCACTCTTTTATTTCATTTAAGTTTTTTAGTATATAAACCTCAATTATGCTACACATTTTTTTAATTGTCCTTTTTCAAACACTCCTCATAACAAACCGGCGGTATGTTTGCTTCCTCAGGCTAGACCGACACTGTGTTTTATAAAATTAATGATATATATCTAAACAATTGATTTTGTAAAATGGTCTTTTCCAAACAACTACTTTGGATTGGTATAACTGAACATGCAACTGTGTTAAGCTCAATAATCTTGCTTTTCCTGAGAGTTTCATTTTTGGTCTTGTTCACTTTTGGGCTTGCATTCCTTTGACTTTGTATTCAACTTCGTTGTATATATTGGAGCATATATATATATCTAATAATTCTTTGAACGAGAATTTTTGGATTACATAAAAGACATAAAACACTCACAAAAGTGAGACTATGCTAACCTCAATCTCATTTTACAAAATAACGGCTATTAAAAAAATAAAATCTTTGTTAGTTGTAATCTACCTAGGGCAAAAATAGTAGACAAGCCAATTGATATTTAATTAATTTAATTATTTATTTTTTTATTAAATTTTCTTCTTTTGATGAAGCTTCAAAGAATTAAACACTTTGTAGGATGTTAGACGGGGTCAGTTCATTTTCTGTAAGTGTACAGTTACACACCTCAAATTTTCATCTATAAATTTATTTAAAAAAATAATAAGTGATTTTGATTGAAACTTTATATAGTAAAATTTATACTTAAAATTAATCAAGGTGTGCTACACATTAAATTGTATGTATAAATTTCTTGGCACAAATTTTGAGTATATAGAATTAGTTTTTTTATAAGTTAAAAGAAAATAAGATTTAATAGCATGAGGAGGATTTTGTACTGTCCATAATCTAGGCTGGAAGACATTGATTGTCTATGAGATCTACTATAGGCCAATTTCAATGATCTGAACCACCGTTCATTTTGTTACACACAATTAGCACAACACCGTTTAGTTTACAGTGGAACGGAGAGGGGCTGCCTCCTAAAAAAGGTTTTATTTGGATGTGAGTTAATTTTTTGACTTTTGACTATTTTAACTTGAGTTAAAAAGTCTCGTTTGGAATATATTTTTTGACTTTTATAAAAAAAAAAAATAAAATAATTATTATTTAAATGTGACATTTTATATTATTAAATTAAAAAATTTATTTTATTATTTTAATCAAAAAGTCCAAAAATCTCATATGTCAAAGGAAGGCATAAATACTTGGAATGGGCAAAGAGGTGTGGAAGTGTGAAATATAATGAGGTGAAGTACAGAGAGTCACACGGAGGGAGGAGACCGAGATCAGGTTTTTGGTCTGTCAAACAAAAACAATAACAACGCAAGTAAAACAAAGCAAAGCATGCACGCACGCACATGGTAGCACGTCCTTTCTACTGCTGCATCAAAACACGGATATGAACATGCGACTCCATGTTCGTAGAGACCCTGTGGGACCCACCTCAGTACAGACACTGCTACACCCCCCTTGCCAAACAATGCATGTATTCTGTATAAGAAAACGAGTGAGACCTTCATTTTTGGGAATCTCATTATTTTTAAAGTGATCTAGATCGTTTGTGTGTGGTTGATTTTTTTTTCTTTTATCTCTCTCATATAAATGGTTCAGATTATTTTGAGATGGTAAAATTCTAAAAAATGAGGGTATCAATCATTATTGATTTTATATATACAAAAAAATTTAACTATAATATATGTGTTAGAGTATTTTTAACGGTGTATTATTTTTTTATTAAATTTGAGTAAAAATTTTCTTTGATATTAAATGTTCAAATGGAGAATTTTAGAACTTCATCAGAACACCAGTCGATTGGGTAGACAATCGGACAGATGTCTAGCTGATTGACCGGCCAATGTAATTTTTTTGTTTTTTTTCCCTTGAGGTGGTCGACCGAGCGGTTGATCAGTCAGTGCAATTTTTTTACAAATCTTTGCCTTGTAGTTATTTGGGAGGACATCTAAAGGGACATTCGGAAGGACAACTGGTAACGACAATGAATAGTGATTTGATAAAAGACATATTGGTCTTCAATTGATGAAAGAAAAGTGAAATATTTAATTTAATACCTATTTAATGCAATTGTTAGAGGAGAAAAAGAACTCATCTTTTATCAAATTTAAATTTAATGAAAAATTTGAGTAATTATTGAAGATAATCTTACAAAATATGTCGTGTATATATTTGGTGGAAATCATTAGTAAATGGAGAGGGAGAGATTTATTTTGGGTAGTTCAATTCCAATTTCCCACTAGTACCAAAGTTTTGACTCAAGTGTGCCGTGTGCGCTCTTTCTCTCTCCTACCTTTTTTTTTAATTTATTATTTTTATCCAGTTTTTTTGATGACTTTCCTGGTGACGGAACCGATTTTACTAGTCCAGATTTGTACTAAGCATTTAGTTGTGGGGGTGGAGGTTGAATGAGTCCATTGTTAAGTGTAGGTGGATTCCTCTTTATTGAACGGTACTGCTTATCATGGATTTTGTTTTATGATGTAAACTGTTTATTTTGTTGACACTTTATATATATTATTGACATAAAAAAATTAAGTTCATATAATAATTATAATAAATTTAATTTATTGTGTTTGTAAAATTTCAAAAAAAAAAGAAAAGAAAAAGGTCACAACATCACAAAAGAATTCAATCAATGAGAAGGAAAAAAAATTGTGAATAAATTAAAATTATTTAACTGTGAGTAATACGAGAGGGACAAACTTTTTTTTTTTACGACAGAATCCCAAGTTCCTGCATCATACGTATAGGTAAGATGAGGACCAACCATATCCGATTCACAAAGCCTATTGGCCTAGAGTTGCAGACAAAGTTGTCCAAAATTCCAGATGTAAGATGTCAATTTAATCTCGTTCAAAAAAGGTGGCAATTTAATCTTCTTATTATCGAATCAATTATTCTTAACCTTAGATTTTAAATCCTAGTTAAAATTTCTGATTTTTTTTTTCCTAAAGAAAAAAGAAAAAGAAGAAAGGAATAAAATAGAAAATCATGTGTTTCATGCAAAATAAATAAATCAATAATAAAATTTAAAAACATGCATGGGGCTAGCCCCTAGGGCCTAGCATGAGGAAGTTTCCATTACGCAGGAGGAGGATTCATTGGATTAGGAAGTTTCCCCCTTCCCCCCTTTTTTTTTTTTTTTTTTTTTTTTTTTTTTTTTTTTTTTTTTTTTGTATTTTACTACTACGTTATTATGAGACATGCACAAACAAATCTTAGGTTTCTTCGGCGAAGTTGTTAAAAAGTTCTCTAAAACCTGACTTTTACTTTTGTTTTGTTTAACGTAAAGACACTATTGAGAACGACTACCACACACACTTCAAACTTGGTGAGAATTCGCATAGAGCGTTGCATAGCATTGACTTGGTTGTTCACACCACAGCTGCTAAGAAGACCCACTAAATTTAAAGCTTTTTTGTTTCACATGTGGCTCAAGTGTTGCATGCGTGTATAGAAATTGTAAGGGCACAACTAATAATTAGTCTTTAATTTATAAAAAAAATTCCGTAGTTACTAATTTTTTTATCTTTTGGTGACACACTAAAGACTCTTTAGGTGAAATTATAGGGCAAAATTGTTGCTATCCAAACTAAACCATAAATAATTGGCCACTGATTTCATTGGGAATATAGAGCCAAGTTATCTAGAGAAACATTATTTACTAGTTAAAATGCAAAGGTTGAAAATAGTATACTAAGTCAATGGCGTTTAGGATCAGGTAGACTTTAAAAGAATAGTCATAATTAATTATGAAAATAACAGCATAAAATTTTGACCCAATAAATAAATAAAGTTTGGGTTTGCCAAGATTTCAATACTTGCATAAATAATATTACTGTTGGAATAATGTTCTGTGTAAATAAAATAAATTGAAACAACTTCAAACAAAATAAAATAAAATTTACAGAATTTATTTTGTTGAATCAAATAAAATCAAAAGGTCAAGTCGAGTGTGTGGCATTCTGTCCTTAAGACAGATTCGCCCCGCTACAGTGCTTACGGTTGTGTGGCGTCTATGTCTCAGGATACAATGATCTTCACAAACTTGTTATAGCACACCAAACAAATTTGTACGGTGAACCAAACCTTGTGTTCTAATACTCTCTTTAATTTATTCTAAAACTAAAATGAAGAATAATGTAAAAGTAGAAAATTCAGGACAACAATGAGACAAATTTTCAGACTGTTTTTCAGACCCCTGGACTGCTGGAATCAAGGCCAAATTTATAGGCAAATATCCAAAGTCCCGAACAGGTGTTAAAAGGACTGAACAAGTTTGATTCAAAAATCAAAACGGATCTGTAACTGATTGAACAGATTTATGCCCGTTGTACAGGAACGGTTATATTTCTTCCAAACAATTTGAAGAAGTAGCCGTAGGTTTACAAAAAAACTAAACTGTTAGAATATATAAATTATTAAACTATTAGACTAGTTTAATCAAAATAAAGCCAATAGTATAATAGATTTAATAAAACCTGTTTGGAATTTAAATATTAATCTATTTGACAAACTTTAGGAAACCACTTTAGGAATCCAAAAATTTGAATTTAGATTTAAATTAAATTTCCATAATAATTTCTTATTGAAAAAAATTCAAAAGAATTTTATCTAAAAAATTAATGTTAAACCCGAAAATGACCTCAACTTTCCATTCACTCATAATTGGTTTTGACGTTCCGTCTTCACCGTGTGACTTGCCACGCGGCAAGGAACACTTCACCTCTTCGGACCCACCCCAAAAGACGTTTGGGGCCCACTCAATTTTGAGCTCAAAGCCGGCCCAAAATATGCCTGATATAAACCAATTTTCAACAATCCCCCACATGAATGGAATTTTGACGGAGAGAAAATGCAACAATATGATCTAATTATAGAGAGTACAGAAATTGGAAATATTCTGCAAAGGATAGGTAACTTTTGGCTTTGAACCTTCCCTTGTGAGACACTACCGGATTTACTAGCTTACCAGTGAACGTGATGTCTTGAACTGTTCAACCGTTTGTGTAAACCAAGACAATAGAACTCACACAGTATATACCCAGACACGGTTTAGTTCTCACTATTGTGTTCATTTTGGCCCTGAACAACTTGGTCTTCATGAGTGCTCTAGAGAATTGTAGCCTTTCACAAATCTCACAGAACCAGCCAGTTCACACTCACATAGGTGATGCTTATGAAGAGTATCTTGCCATACTCCACTAGGTTTACCTAGATATAGGAATCATTAAAATTTTACTTAACCTCAAACGCTGCAGTCATCACTATTTCATTATAGAAATGGGTAGGAGTTTGACTCCCCAGTGATACTTCTGAGTCAATCACAACTCGGTTGTCCCTTTGAACCTAGATCTTGGGATCTCCAGTCAACTAGGTTGGGTTGCCGTTGTGATAACTCTTATTTAATAGGCTTAAGTCCTATTCCCCTCGATAAATTCTCAACTAATTCTCTTGCTAACCCTTTGGTTAGTGGATCCACTATGTTGTCTATAGACTTAACATATTCTATGGAAATAATTCCATTAGAGAGTAGTTGTCTTACGGTGTTATGTTGACGACGAATGTGTCATGACTTACCGTTATACATATGACTCTGTGCTCTACCTATAGCTGATTGACTATCGCAATGTATGCATATAGTAGGCACAGGTTTTGGCCATATTGAAATATCTTTAAGGAAGTGGCGAAGCCATTCTGCCTCTTCCCCAGCTTTGTCTAAAGCTATGAATTCAGATTCCATAGTAGACCTAGCAATGCAAGTCTGTTTGGAAGATTTCCAAGATACATCCGCCCCACCAAGAGTAAAGACATACCCACTAGTGGACTTTGAGTCTCTTGTATCCGATATCCAATTTGCATCACAGTATCCTTCAAGTACTGCTGGATATCTAGTATAATTAAGCCCAATGTTATGAGTAAATCGGAGATATCTAAGAACCCTTATAATTGCTTTTCAGTGTTTTACTCCCGAATTACTCGTATATCTACTTAATTTACTTACTGCATAAGCTATATCTGGGCGAGTGTAGTTCATCAAGTACATTAAGCTTCCAATAATTTGGGCATACTTTAATTGAGAAATGCTATCCTGTACATTCTTAGAAAGATACAAATCAACATTTATAGGTGTTCTAGCAAGATAATCATCATCTTGGCTGAATTTGTCAAGTATTTTCTTAATGTAATGAGATTGTGACAAAGCATAACCTTCTAATGTTTTGGTAATTTTCATACCAAGAATTACATTAGCAATGCCCATGTCTATCATGTCAAAATGTTTATTCAACATTTTCTTAGTAGTTTTAATCATGTCATTATTACTACCTATGATGAGCATATCCTCTACATAAAGACATACAATGACAAAACCTTTGTTAGTGTTTTTAATATAAACACATTTGTCACACTCATTAATTTTAAATCCGTTTGACATCATTGCCTTGTCAAATTTCTCATGCCATGCTTTGGCGCTTGTTTTAAACCATATAATGATTTAACCAATTTAAACACTTTCTTTTCTTTTCCTAGAACAGGAAAACCTTCTGGTTGTTCCATGTAAATTTCTTCATTTAACTCACCATTTAAGAAAGCGGTTTTCACATCCATTTGATGAATTTCTAGATTGTATAGAGATGTAATGGCAATTAGCATTCTAATGGATGCTATTCTAGTAGCCGGTGAGTATGTGTTAAAGTAATCAAGACCTTCTTTTTGTCTAAATCCTTTGACCACAAGTCTTGCTTTGTATTTGTCAATTGATGCATCCGCTTTCAATTTTCTTTTGAAAATCCACTTGTACCCAAGAGGTTTACAACCTGGTGGCAAATCCACCAATTTCCAAGTGTGATTTTGCAAGATGGATTCAACTTCACTATTGACAGCTTCTTTCCATAAAGGAGCTTCAGGACTGGACATAGCCTCTTTAAAAATTAAAGACTCATTTTCTAACAAAAATGTTAGGAAATTTGGACCAAAAGATTTTGAGATTCTAGCACGTTTACTACGCCTAGGTGCCTCTTCCTCATTTTGATCTAACTCTTGTTCTTGATCATTTTCTTGATCCTAACTAGTAATAGCATCATGAGATCTTTTATTGTTACTAGTTTCCTGTCTAGTCTTATTTGGAAATACATGTTCAAAGAATGATGCATTCCTTGACTCAATAATAGTATTTACAGGCATTTCGGTATGTTCTGATTTATGAATCAAAAACCGATATGCACTACTATTCTTAGCATAACCAATGAAAATGCAATCAATGGTCTTAGGACCTATCTTATTCTTTTTAGGACTAGGAATATCCACTTTAGCCAAACACCCCCACACTTTTAAGTATTTGTAGGATGGTATTCTTCCATGCCATAATTCATAAGGTGTTTGATTTATTTTCTTTCGGGGTACTTTATTTAAAATATAATTAGCAGAAAGTATTGCTTCCCTCCACAAGTTCTGAGGTAATCCAGAACTGATTAACATGGCATTCATTATTTGTTTTAAAGTCCTATTTTTCCTTTCAGCAATTTCATTTTGCTGAGGTGAGTAAGGAGCAGTGGTTTGATGAATTATTCCATGTTCTTTACAAAATTCACCAAAAGGTAATTCATATTCACCACCTCTATCACTTCTAAGTTTCTTAATTTTCTTACCAAGTTGATTTTCAACTTCATTCTTATGTTGAATGAAAGTTTTCAAAGTTTCATCATTGGTTCGAATTAAATAAACATAACTATATCTAGTATAGTCATCTATAAAAGTGATTACATACTTTTTCCCACATTTGGTTTGAATTGATTTAAAATTACAAATGTCACTATGAATTAATTCAAGTGGTTCCGTACTTCTTTTAATTGAATGAAAAAGAGTTTTAGATAATTTTGCCTCAACACAAATTTCACATTTATGATTTGAATCAATGTCAAATTTAGGTAAACATTTCATATTAATTGATCTACGCAAATATAACATGTCCTAGTCTACCATGCCATAAATTTGAAGACTCAAGCAAGTAAGAAGAAGATGTAGTATTATTAATAACTGAGGATACAACGGTCATTACATTTAACTTGAAAAGGCCATCAGACATGTAACCTTTTCCTATATACATCCCATTTTTAGTAAGTACAAATTTATCACTCTCAAATACTAGCCTAAACCCATTCTTACTCAACAAAGATCCGGAAACAAGATTCTTGCGAATGTCCGGTACATGCAGCACATTGTTGAGAGTGAGTTCCTTTCCTGATGTCATCTTGGGTACAATCTTTCCTTGTCCTTTAACTTTGGAAGTTAAGGAGTTGCCCATAAAAAGTTGTTCACCATTGTCCACTGTAGAATAAGATGTGAACATCTTTTTGTCGGCACAAATATGGCGAGTAGCACCAGTGTCTACCCACCATTCTTTAGAATTTCCAACAAGATTTGCCTCGGAAACAACTGCAGAAAGATTGATGTCTTTGACACCATTAGAAATATTGTCCACTTCGGTCATATGGGCTTGAGCAGGCTTCTTGCTTGTTCTTCTTTTGCTTTTGCCTTTGCTACGGCAATCTTTGGCCCGATGTCCCTCTTTGTCACAGATGTAACATTTGTCATTAAACTTGTACTTTTTATTATCCCCCCTTTAGAGTCTTGTGATGAACTTTCTCTAGAAGACTTTCGTTTCTTAGTTTTTGAAGCATGTTCCACCATATTTGCCTTAGACTCCATAGGATGCTTACCAGCCCGCTTTTCAGAATTGCGGTTGTCCTCCTCAATCCTCAAACGCACAATTAATTCGTCCATAGAAATTTCTTTGCGCTTGTGTTTGAGGTAGTTCTTGAATTCTTTCCAGTCTTTTGGTAATTTTTCAATTAAGGCTGCAACTTGGAATGATTCACTGAGTCTGGAAATCCAGTTTTTTTGATGACTTTCCTGGTGACGGAACCGATTTTACTAGTCCAGATTTGTACTAAGCATTTAGTTGTGGGGTGGAGGTTGAATGAGTCTATTGTTAGGTGGATTCCTCCTTATTGAACGGTACTGCTTAGGTCCAAGGACTTATCATGGATTTTGTTTTATGATGTAAAATGTTTATTTTGTTGACACTTTATGTATATTATTGACATAAAAAAATTATGTTGATATAATAATTATTGAGAGGGCAATTTATATATAAATTGGGCCGAGCTGGGTAATGGGCTGTGGGCCACAGTAAGAAGGGCGGAGTAAAAGGGTCTAGGCGTTAGCCCGGTCCAAGAGAGTCTTGGAGTTAGCCCAGTCCTAGAAAGCCTTATTGTTATCCCGGTCCAGGAGAGATTTGCAGATAGCTCGGTCACCACGCTCAAAGTTAGCCCGGTCGTGGCATAATGCAGTTAGCTCGGTCAAACCTAGCCATTCGTTAGCACGGCCTAAGCACACTACAGATTAGTATGGTTTGTACAAAAGAAACCAAGGTACACACAGTGAAAGGAAGAACCGAGCTAGGTGGAGCTCGATCTTAGCACGACCATGTTATCCCAGTCGTATTGACATCCGACCTAGGTAAAACCATCTCACTTGGTTTAAGCAGTGAGAGAGTGTTGAAGGATAAGTATTATCTTTCAGGAATGTGATTCCTAGGAGGACTCTACATGGAGGAGTAAGAGTTCTACACTACAACAAAATTGAATTTTTATGGCTTGCAATGTATGCCGTAAAAAATCTTTCATGGCATGCACACAAATGCCGTTATATGACATGCCGTGGAAAGTTGAGCATCTTTTACGGCATGTAGGTAAAGTTGTAAAAATTAATAAATTAAATATCAATGACATACTTTGTATGTCGTATATAACTTTTTACGACATTTTTGTCATGCCATAAATTATCATACTTTCCATGGCATAATTTTGCATGTCGTAGAAAGTTATTTTAATACATTTATAACATACTTTGTATGCCGTATATAATATTTTACGACATTTTCTTGCATGTCATAAATCATCACACTTTTCACGACATAATTTTGTATGCCATAGAAGGCCATTTTTAATATATTTATGACATACTTTGTATGCCGTATATAATCTTTTACGGCATTTTCTTGCATGTCATAAATCATTATATTTTTCATGACATAATTTTATATGTTGTAGAAGGTTATTTTTAATATATATATATATATATATATAGAGAGAGAGAGAGAGAGAGAGAGAGAGAGAGAGAGAGAGAGAGAGAGAGAGAGAGAGAGAGAGAGAGCAAATTCAAAGTTTATTATATGAGTAAACTCAATATATGAACACACGATATCATTAAAATGCCCATTTTAGTACTTGAAAAGCAAATCACAGGATCAAATAGCAAATTATATGTACGAATGAAAGCAAAAAGATTATAAATAATACAAGCAGTCAAGCCTAATTCATTATTAGGAGTATTAGAGAGAGCTATAGAATCAATTAACTTGGCCACTATAAAAAGTCTCTGCCCCAATACCAATGGTAGGGATTCGAAGAGCAGATGTTGTAGCAGCAGCAGCAGCAACAGGTGCAAGCACACATTTCAGAACAACAAAAAAACACCCAGCTTCCTGCAAAGCCAGGGCCAACTCAACAACTTACAGAAGATTAGTATTATAAATGTCCCCAAATCAAGCAAGAAATAATCTGGTTACAATTAATTTATACATGCTGTTTACAACCTACATAGATATCTCATATCATAGGTATATATATGACATCATAGAATGCTAAGATAACAAGCAACAAGGAAAAAAAAGGAAAAAAAGGAACTTGAAGCAGCATATAACAATTTGCCATGTCCCATATCTTGAATGGCTTTGAAACCAATTTATATCGCATCCCCACTTCCCAAAGCATTATTTCACCAGTAGCAGAACCAATTGTATAAAAGAGAATCTACGTCAAATAAAGGAAAGAAAAGGAAGAATTCGTATATTTATTTAGCAGGAGCTCAACCATTGAAATCATAGGTGGTATGTTCAAATCATTAATCAAAGACCATCATAGCAAGAAGCAATGTGTGATGAGAAAGATGAAAATCCATGCTGGTGACAGCAGATCCTTGATGCATGGTACAAGCTACTGTTCTTGGCAAGTCATCCAAGGACCAAGTGGCATGTTGATGAGATGTCGGATATTTAACCTGGCAAGAGGAGCACCATTAGCAATGAATTCATTAGTAAGAGAAACTTGTTCAAAAGAATAAGTGAATCACTTCAAAAAAATAGTCATTGAGATATGCATAAGCAAAAGTTGATAGCAATGATCAAATATAGAGGATGAAAGGTCATGAAAGGTCGTGAAATTTGCCCAATCTGCTTTCTGTCACAGTAGGGAAGCATGAGTATAGAATGAAAAAACCCCATTTTCATTGGTAAATCCTAGTATGAAGTACTATTAGCTGGCACTGGCAGGACCAACCGCACCATGCACTGGCAGGACCAACACTGGATAATAACCTTCATTCTACTTGAAAGCCTGGAGGACTTGTCTTAAAGCATTTCCCATGTCCAGTTTCCAAATAACCAAAGACGTATAAGTCCAAGGATGGTGTCATAATCTAGGAAACTAAACTTCCCCAACCTTTACAGGACAGGCTATGCAGTTACTGAATTGAGTTAACTTCAGAGATGTCTGGCACTGTAAGATTAGAACAGTACAATAGAGAATGCAATGCAGATGGTAAATTAGGGATCTTGTCGCCATTTGGCCACATTGAGTTTTAGTGGATTCTATTTATGGTTTAATATGTAGCATCATGCCTAGAGACAGTAACCTCTTCATATATCCGCAAGAGACGAAGGCCACTACTACACGCATAAATTTAGTTGTATTTGTGATGTTCAATTTCTTCCCGCTTGCAGGCCACCACTTAAGTTTGCAAGCCCATCTAGGTCCCTCCTGTCCAACTCCCCAATGGGTTACTATGGTCACCCCTTCCTACCCCCTTGAAGAGTAAAAACAATAAGTATTGCTTATCTTTAAAAACTCCTTATGCCATCTTACAACAAGAAGAGTAAGAAAAATTATACAACTTGATCTGAATAAGAAACCAAATAAAGTAATTCCAATTACTATGAGAAGTCGTACATATATATGCACTTGTAAAATAGCTATGAAGCAAGGACACCTCTCTAAAGGTCACGTAAGGGTGTTCGACACATATTTGACATGGACACACTAGAGGAAGTGAAACACTGGAAACGTTGGGGACACAAGGTGTCCCATTTTTATTTTTATTTTATCACTAGTGTAACATACCCAATGTGGATGAATTTTATGAAAACCAAAACTGAAATCATGACCAAAGGTAGGATGAAGCAATTGTCAATCACCATAACAGCGATAACAGAATCATAATATAATCATTTTGCATGTTCTTCACAGTAACCTCTACTGCAGTTATCACATCCAGACAAATACATGCTGCAACAGGACTGCCTTGGCTAAAACCAACCTCCTTCATAATACAGTTGATAAGAGCATCGACATTCTCCTGTAGCAAGTTTAAATCCCAAAGATGTTAAAATTAATCAACAAAGGATCTACATGAAGAAAAAAAAATTTAAATGAAAGATGCAGTAAGTATCAATCTATCTGGGCAAATACATGTTGATGTTCAATCAGAGATCTTCTAAACTTGCTATCAGATTCTGTCCCAAACTTCTTAGTAGGTGTGACAGTTTGCAGTTCCTGCACAAATGAATCTTTTCCATGACACCAAAGCAAAAAAGTAACGCAATAGTGGGAACTACTCACTAAAAAATAAAAATAAGATAATGTGAACCTAAAAAATAATATAGCACTACGCCAAAATTGGGCTTTAGCTGCGGTTTTTTACCGCCGTTAAAGGCTGTAAAACCGCCGTTAAAGCCTTTAACGGCGGTATTAACGGCGGTTTCGTTACCGCCGTTTATGCGTGTGTCGGAAAAAGTGAAACCGTCGTAAAAAGGAAAGTTACCGTCGTTAAAAGTTGACCAAAAACGGCGGTAATATAGGACAAAAAACGGCGGTTTTTTACCGTCGTAAATAGGTTCAAATTTTTCAAAAAATAATTCTTTCTTCTTGCACTCCCCAAGTTTTGAATCCAAGACCTCTCATCCACCAACACCAACCACTCTGCCACAGCCACTCTTCATGAAATATATTCCCTAAATAAATATTTAAACATTACTTTTACTTTATTGTAGATGGTTTCGCCGGAGCTCGCCGGAGTTTCGCCGGAGCACGTCGGAGTTTTGCCGGAGCTCCGCCGGCAAAGACCGCCGTCATTAACGACGGTAATGATTGGGCATTAGCGGCGGTTTTGTTACCGCCATTAAAAGTGGACATTAACGGCGGTTTCGTTACCGTCGTTAAAAGTGGGTTTCATTACCGTCGTTAAAGACACTTTTAGTGGCGGTTTTTTTAACGGCGGTAACGAAACCGCCGTTAATGATACATTAACGACGGTATTAACGGCGGTTTTCATTACCGCCGTTAATAGTACCTTTAACGGCGGTTTTCGTTACCGCCGTTAAAAAAACCGCCGTTAATGCCCTGTTTTGGCGTAGTGTAGGTAAATGATTGGAAAGAGTAATATACATTTGACTTATTCTCTTCATTCACATGGTTACCATTCTCCAAGTTCTGCATAATGTAAACAAAAAAACATTTAGTGTAACAGAGTGGGAAGCGATGCCACCAAGGGGCGACCTCAATAATTTCTGCAAATATAATTACCTTAGTTACTGAAGTTGATGGATGTTCCGACACAAATTTAACAGGAGCATTAAATAAGGATTGCTGTCGAAGAATTTGGTTCTCAGATTCCATGTCAGAAATTTTTTCTTCAAGCCTGTGAATGTATGGAACAATTATTATAATGCAGTATATTACTGAAGGTGAGAATAAGAAAACCATTCACTAATTGACCAACAAGGTTACATGGACTCAGGGGCTGTTGGGTCTAACTGTGTGTCTATCAGATTCTTCAAATCCCTTGTGCCCAAGGACACCAATATACAACTAGATATTCATATATCATTGTATTCTACTTTTATTTTCTTGGTTAAACTGTGTTTACAACGTAACATAGAGCATTTTATGCATAACTTGGGGGGTTTATGAACTATTATAGAGTAAACTCAATTACTAGATTGCTTACTAGGTGCTTGATCAACAGGACATCAAACACATATCTCATACCCTGACTCAAAGGTCACATGTTTGACAAGGGTAATACATAAATTTGGAAGAGTTCATATAACAAAGTTAACCAATAACCAGCAAGCAAGCAAAACAATCATATGTCATCATCAGCTTAAATAAGTATTCTTAACCACACTAGTATCTTCGTACAACCTTTGCATAGAAGTCTTCAGCTGAATTATCTTTGATTCTGCCTCCAAAGCCTGCTTCAACCTCTCCTCACTAACTTTGTTTGTCTCTTCAAATTTTTTCTCTGTTCCATCAATTTTCTTTTCTAAAGAACTAACCAAGGCCTACAAGTAATTATGAAAAAGCAATGCATTGGCAAATAGAATTGAAGTGCCTCAAATCAATACACAAAAACACATCTAAAAGCAAAATTTATACTTAAAATCTCAGCCTCTTTACCTTGAGTTTCTCATTTTCAGCAGCAAGTTTATCCACCACTGTGCACAAGACTCATGGGAAAGGTTCAAGAGAGTGATTCTCGTGATCCAAACCTGCACCACTAGGTTGGAAGCGGATAGCACTTGCCGTCATGACCTCTAGTAAAGGTTGTCAAAATCAAAACCATATTGAAAACTTGGTAATCTTTTTATATCAAAATTTTATATGCAAATAAAACAGGGAAAACAATGGTTCATAAAGAACTTGACAGGGAGCAGAATTAAATTATAATGAACAGTAATTTACTGACCCTTATGCGCTTCTCCAGCTGTAATCGCCATGTTAGTTCTTCAACTTGCTTCTCCAGTTTATTTTTGGCAGCTTGAAGAGAGCCAGTTTCCCTTGCAGCCAGTATTTAAAGACAATAAATGAAATAGATATCTAATTATGAGGTAAAAAAAGCAAGAAACAAAGGATCATTAATTACAAGATAAAGATCCGATAATTTAGCAAAAAATACTACGAAGAAACAACCACGTAACAAGTCAAGTTGTCAATCAATTTCTTGTCCTTTTTTGTATATGTGAAGCGTAAACTAAAGATTTTTATAAGATGCATGGAAACAAGTGTTTAGTTTATATTCTAACTTGAAATCTCATGAATTATAATAACAATTTTCCCCCCTAATCATGAAATATTGAAAAGTAAAGATTCTTCCAAACGCGAAAAATTTAAGCAGCAGAGACACAATACTCTATATTTCTTCACTAAACAGAGTCAAAAAAAAGAAAAAAGAAAGTAAAAAAAGACAATAATAATTGACAAAAACCAAATTCAAGAAAGGTGGGAGAAGGGAACAAAAAAGTCACCATCTTAAGCTTCTTCAATTCTCTACGAGCAACTTTTCCCCTCCATGCACATTGTGTGGTGATTGCAGCTTTCTTTAACTTCGTATAGTGCAAGCATGCTAAGTATTTGCGACAATGGCTATGCAGTAAAAAAAATATCATTCCAAATACAAAATCCAACAAGAAGTTTAACATAACTAGCCAAAATGAAAAAGGCATGCCAGGCCAACAACCAACTTGTGATAAATTGGAAAAGTACAGATACCATAATAACATTATAGGAAATTGATTCTACATTATCGTGAAAAATGACAGCATAACCTTCTTCAGAAGTTTCCAAATAATTGTGCTATGTCTGAATTTAATTTTACCTGAACAATAATTACTGCTTTTGTCTGCCTTCTGAAGTGAAGCTTATCACGTGCAACCATTCCACGCATGCCAGCCTGAATAGAAACAGCAAAGGAGCACAATTCTTTATAAGCTTTCCTAGCAAGATGCATACGAAAATCTCTCTGAATTCTCAAGACAAGAAGCTTCTCTTCTAATGTTCTCGTAAACTTCCCGAGCAAGTTCTCCCGTAATCAGCATAAGGAAAAAATCAACGAGTTATATACTTTCAAGACCTCAGTAGATAGGATTAATGAGCTAATTAAAAAAGTTCACCTGAAAAGACGTATCTAACACAATTAACTACCTCTATGCACAGATTGAATCTGTATTGCAGAACGACGAACTAAGACAAAAGTTTTGCGAGCCATGTAAGAATGGATTTTCCTCTGAATAATGCTTGCTGATCTTCCTAAGACCTCAATTCTACGGGCATCCAGTTTTGCCATTTGACCAGCCCTTAGAAACACCTTTGTCTTACCAATCTGCAAAAATAAGCGTAATAAGTATGATCTGTTTAGCAAAAGTCATTGAGGAAGTAAAAACAGGCCACATGCAAGGATTTAACAGTTTACGCCAGCAAAAGTAAGAATTAATGTAAGCAATTACATATATCTGTGATTACCACTCAAGGTCATGTAAGCAAACACAATAAAGTTCATCGGAAACTAACAATAATCTGTATTTCTATCCCTTTACACCTCTATGAGTACTAGAAAAAAATAAAAATAAAAACAAAATGAGTAATTATAATCCAATATCTAGATTTATATTAATTGCAAGATGTCAAAAGGAAACATAAGAATCCAAAAACGGATGCTCTACTTTTTCCCAAACAGACCAAAAACCATCTAGTATGGATGAACAAATATATCCTAATGTTTTAAGCCTCATATCTTTAGTTACATGCAAATGAGAATTATAGTGCCTAATTACTTCTTGTTTTTATCGGCACCTAAATACACTACAACAAAAACATTTTTGGCAACGTTTTTTAGCAACCAAATTGAATTTAGTTGCCAATTGTATGTTTTTGGCGACAATATACGTGTTGGTCGCCAAAAAATACACCATTAGCAACAAACATCTCAATTCGTCGCCAAAAATGGTTAGCGCCAATTTAATTTTTTGCGCGGGAGCGCTAAAAAAGTTTTGGCGATGAAATTAATATATGGCGACGAAAATGTTTGTCGCCAATTTGGACTTTTTGGCGACGGAATTAAAATAGTCGCTGAAAGGTGAATGATATTTATGGCAACATAATGATTTTCGTCGCCAATAAATTTCTTGTCAAAACGACGTCGTTTTGAATCTCTCTTTCTTTTTTTTTTAATGACCGAATAAACAAGATTGACCTAAAATGAGTCTCCATCGTCTTCTCATTCCACAACCTGAAGCGGCACAACAGAAGACAAAGAGGTATGTCTTCTCTCCCTCTTCTTCGTCTCTCTTTCCCTCTCCCTCTCCTTCTCCCTCTCACTCTCACTCTCACTCTCTCACACCGTCTCATCTTCCTCTCTTTCTTCTTTATCATCAATTTCATTCTCATGTTCGGCATTGCAGAACACAACACAATCAATGGGACTAATTTTTCCCTCACACTCTCTCATCTTCCTCCTTCTTTGTCATCAATCTAATTTTTTGGACTGATATTCTGATTTTTTGGACTGATATTCTGATTTTCAGATTGATATATTCTAATTTTTGGATTGATTTTGGAATTGATTTTCGGGACTGGTATATTCTGAATTTCGGACTGATTTTGTAACTGATTTTGTATTTTTTGGGGACTGATATTATAATTTTGGGTATGGATCATCTGGTTTAGGAGGGTATAATAGTTTCAGGCTCTGAATCTGAATGTGTAGGAGGATAGGATTGAGAGTTGAGTTGAGTTTCCTAGTCAGAGTTGAGTTTCCTTTTCCCACCATTTAACCTGAAATTACTGTTAGAATGAGTGTAGTCTGTGTAAAAGCTTATTTTTTTGCTTTGTAGTCTGAATCTGAAATTGCTGTTATTTTTTTGCTGTTAGAATGAGTGTTGTCTGAATCTGAAATTGTTGTTTTTTTTTGTAGTCTCTGTAAAAGCTTAGAATGAGTTTCCTTTGTTGTATTCTATTATATTCTAGTCCGTTTTCATTGTTTTGAACTGAATATATATTCGGTGCCTTTAGTTGTTGTTTCATTGGACTACAATTGACATTTTTATCAGCTACCCAGTTTTCTATTTTGCATTTGGACTTCTTGATATGGTGATAGCATCAAGGCCTCTCCCAAGCTCATTGTAGGATTTGCATACTATGTGATAAGCCTTGTGAGTCTGTTCAAAGTTTGACCTTGACTACTTGCAATCTTCATGGATATATCTGTTAGAATAAAAAAAGTAGTATGACATAGAAAACAAAAGAATTGAAAAAGACTTTCCATTTGTATTTAAGCCTCTTCTTGGAGGGGAAGCAAAAGAAATCGTCCTGCATATTATGTGGCAAAATCTTGATAGTCAAACTGTGTGCATCTTTGTTCAAAAAAAAAAAAAAAAACTGTGTGCATCTTGATTTAAAATTTTCCATAATTTTTAGTTTCTGAAAGACTTTTTAATGCCAAAGTCTGTTAAAACTTTGTACAAATTTCTATTTTCTATGATTATTGTGTGATTGATGGACATGATTTGCTCTTGTTCCATGTGTTTTTTTCATTGTTTTATCTTTTATGATGAAGGAATTAACTTGGTATTCAGGGGCATGCCTTTTTTTATCAGCTCATTCTTCATTATTAGTTTATCAGTTCATTTTCTATGTGAACATCACAAAGGCATTGGTAAGATGAAGTGTGTAATTTGAAATTAGCAAGTTTGACAGATTAGAGATTGTAATGTATGAGTTCTGATGGGCTAAAATGAGTTGGGCATTTAAAATAACTCAAATGTGCAAGTTTTAGTCTTTGGGGTTAAATTTGATATGAATTGGACAAATTAATCCGACCAACCCTCTTATTCTAAAGCTCCTAATAAAATTATAGATATTTTGTGTATCGGTGACCTTTTAATAATTTCGTCATATAACATTCATTTCATGTGAGCTACTGCTGATCTGTTCCATTTTGATAGTGAAGTTTAATCTGTTCTAGTCTTTCAAAAAGTCCTCACTGCTATCGGTAACTTCTGCATTTGCTCAATTTTTGTTGGGATTCTTGCTGAGCTTATAGTCAGGTACCCGATACAGCACCACAAGTACAGGGAAGGAATTGACAATTTACTGGTTCTCTTGATTGGAGGAATTCCAATTGCTATGCCAACTGTTTTGTCTATCACCATGGCTATTGGTTCCCACAGGCTTTCTCAACAGGGTGCCATCACCAAGAGAATGACTGCTATTGAGGAAATGGCAGGAATGGATGTTCTCTGCAGTGATAAGACCGGGACACTTACTCTAAACAAGCTAACAGTTGACAGAAACCTCATTGAGGTGTTTGCAAAGGGTGTCGACAGAGACCTAGTGATTCTGCTCGTTACAAGGGCTTCAAGCACTAAAAATCAGGATGCAATTGACGCTGCCATTGTTGGAATGCTGGCTGACCCTAAGGAGGTATAAATTTCACAAAGTATTTCTTTATTTCTTTTATTTTCCTTTTCTTTTTTTGGCATTTTTTAATTAATTAATTTTTTTTCTCCCTTTATTTTTTGAATACTCTAGGCAGGCACGAGCTGGTATTAGGGAGGTTCATTTTCTTCCATTCAATCCAGTGGACAAGAGGACAACTCTGACTTACATCGATGCTAGTGGAAATTGGCATCGAGCCAGCAAAGGTGCTCCTGAGCAGGTACCCTCATTTTACTTTTTTGTTATGTTAAAATGAAGCGAAAAAAAACTTCTAGAACCATCACAAGTAGTAACTTACTTCTTGTTTCTTATTCTTAACAAATAGATATTAGCCCTTTGCAACTGCAAAGAGGATGTCAGAAAGAAGGTTCACTCTGTGATTGAAAAGTTTGCTGAACGTGGACTTCGATCTTTAGCAGTTGCTAGACAGGTTTGCAGACTCACATTTTTACTTTTTCTGATTCATTGGAACAATCTTAATTGTTAAATTTGGCTTATATTATTTATTTGCAGGAAGTACCTGAGAAGACAAAAGATAGTCCAGGGGCACCGTGGCAGTTTGTTGGTTTATTGCCTTTATTTGATCCACCTAGGCATGATAGTGCAGACACCATCAAAAGAGCTCTCAATCTTGGAGTGAATGTAAAGATGATTACTGGTAATAATACCGTGCATACACTATTGTCTTCACTGATTTTTCATTGCTTATTTATTTATTTTTTTGGGTCCAACCTTGTTAGGTGATCAGCTTGCAATTGGCAAGGAAACTGGTCGGCGGCTGGGAATGGGAACAAACATGTATCCATCTTCTGCATTGCTTGGCCAAGACAAGGATGCGTTCGTTGCGGCCCTCCCTGTCGATGAGTTGATTGAGAAGGCTGATGGATTTGCTGGAGTATTTCCAGGTGGCTCTCTCTGTCTTTGTTCCCAATTTGTCTAAGGATATGAAACACACTTTTCCTGATTCATGATCGTGGGAAGTGTTCTTTTGGAACCATTATTTTCCCTAGTTTGAAAAACTGCACCAAATTATGCTGAGTTTTTTTATTAGCATCCTCAACTGTTTTCAAATATCCTCTATGTTGATTGAACTTTTGACCTTTTCTTTTTGATTTTTTTTCAATTTCAACATTGATCCAGAACAAATCAATGTTAACAATACATGTTATTCTCTCATTTCTCCAAAATATGTCGCTTTCTTCAAATTGTTGTCTTAAATAAATCCAGAATACCTAATTATTTGAACGACTTTGTTAGCATGTGGCCTAAGTACACACATTAACATGACCCTTATTTCAATAGCAAATATAACAAGTTCTGAAGCTGTAATGGAATCTTTTCTTTGTTTCTTTTTTTTTCCCCCCCAATAGATTTGATTTTTTATTTATATTATAGATTCAATTTATTTACCTACTTTGTTAAACAATGTAGGAAAAATTTGGTGTGAGACCATTGGGAGAGACGAGGCCTCAACAGATGATGGCTGCATTGTACCTACAAGTGAGTATCGTGAGTCAGGCTCTCATATTTGTTACAAGGTCTCGCAGCTGGTCCTTTGCTGAACGCCCTGGACTACTCTTACTCTTTGGTTTTGTAGCCGCACAGCTGGTATGAATTTCCCAATAACCTACTAATATTCATGTGCAAAGACAAATATCTCTATCGCAATGTGCTTGATATCATAGTAATGGAGTTAGTTTACAAAATAAAATTTTAAAAATAAAAACATATTTAAATGAAATACAAAAAAACAAAGTACTATATGAAAAATCCTGAACTTATCTGATGAATTTAGGAATTGAATTGGATAGGCTTGTTCTAGTGGAGATGTAAACTATTTTGTAATTTGACAGATTGCCACCTTGATAGCTGTTTATGCTAAATGGAGTTTTGCAAAGATAGAAGGATGTGGTTGGGGCTAGGCCGGTGTCATCTGGCTTTACAGTGTGGTAACATATATTCCACTTCACTTACTCAAATTTGCGATCCGCTGCGCTTTAAGTGGGAAAGCTTGGGATACCCTTTTGGAAAACAAGGTAGAATTCAAATTCTCTAATAAAGGGGAATTTTTTAGTATATGATTTTTTTTGAATTTTTGTAGTTTTCTTGTGGATTTCTGACTCTTTGGTTCTGGTACTTTTTTTTTCTTCTCTTGTAAAGACTACTTTTACTACAAAGACTAACTATGGGAAAGAGGAGAGAGAAGCATAGTGGGCTACTGCACAGAGGACTC
The DNA here is from genome assembly GCF_055761805.1 of Camellia sinensis. NCBI lineage: Eukaryota > Viridiplantae > Streptophyta > Magnoliopsida > Ericales > Theaceae > Camellia > Camellia sinensis. The sequence continues at coordinate 219,769,860 of NC_138961.1, forward strand.
TACATGGCCTTCAACCACTGGAAACCACTAACCTTTTCTCTGACAAGAGCAATTATAGGGAGCTTTCAGAAATTGCAGAGCAAGCCAAGAGACGGGCTGAGGTTGCAAGGTGAGTGAATATTTGCTCTTTTTATTTGACTTACATATATTTTAAGTTTTTGAAGAATTTGTCCAAGGTCCAGCAAGAACAAATTGTAGCCCAGAACTTGGTAGCACAAGAGCAAGCTAAAATGATTGAAATGCAAAACAAAAGATTTGAAGAGATTGAGAAGTTTATGAGGATGACCAAGGATCAAGCAGGCATGCAGGTTGATGAAAATGATTATTCATCAGAGGAATCTTACTGACAAACACTTTTGTAAGTATATTTTTTATAATTTACTTTTCAAATCACTACAAGCATTTCATTTAATATGTCTGGTGGTGTTGAACAAATAGGACCTTGATTGGATCTCCAGCTAGAAAATTAGAAGGAAAATTGTAAAACACAAGAGTTAAAAGGCCCGTTAGGGGGCCGAAATTACGAAATGACCACCGAAACCACCAAAACTTGGCACGGACAGCTTGTTCAAGCCTAAATAGACTTGTAGGAAAAAATGGGACCTCTATTGGATCTCCGGTTACAAAATTAGAAGGAAAATTGTAAAACACAAGATTTAAAAGGCCCGTTCGGGGCTGAAATTGTGAAATGACCACCGAAACCACTGAAACTTGGCACGAACAGCTTGTTCAAGCCTAAATAGACTTGGAGGAACAAACGGGACCTCGATTGGATCTCCGGTTAGAAAATTAGAAGGAAAATTGTAAAATACAAGACTTAAAAGGCCCGTGCAGGGGCCGAAATTGCGAAATGACCACTGAAACCATCGAAACTTGGCACGGACAGCTTGTTCAAGCCTAAATAGACTTGTAGGAACAAACGGGACCTCGATTGGATCTCCGGTTAGAAAATTAGAAGGAAAATTGTAAAACACAAGACTTAAAAGGCCCGTTTGGGGGCCAAAATTGCGAAATGACCACCGGAACCACCAAAACTTGGCATGGACGGATTTTTCAAGCCTAAATAGATTTGTAAGAACAAATGGGACCTCGATCGGATTTTCGGTTAAAAAATTAGAAGGAAAAATGTAAAACACAAGACTTAAAAGGCCCGTTTGGGGGCCGAAATTTCGAAATGACTACCGAAACCACTGAAACTTGGCACGAACAGCTTGTTCAAGCCTAAGTAGACTTGTAGGAACAAATGGGACCTCAATTGGATCTCCGGTTAGAAAATTAGAAGGAAAATTGTAAAACACAAGACTTAAAAGGCCCATTTGGGGGCTGAAATTGCGAAATGACCACCGAAACCATCGAAATTTGGCACAGATAGCTTGTTCAAGCCTAAATAGACTTGTAGGAACAAACGGGACCTCGATTGGATTTCCAGTTAAAAAATTAGAAGGAAAAATGTAAAACACAAGACTTAAAAGGCCCATTCGGGGGCCGAAATTTCAAAATGACCACCGAAACCACCAAAACTTGGCATGGACAGCCTTTTCAAACCTAAATAGACTTGTAGGAACAAACGGGACCTCTATGGAATCTCCGGTTAGAAAATTAGAAGGAAAATTGTAATACACAAGACTTAAAAGGCTCGTTCAGGAGCCGAAATTGCGAAATGACAACTGAAACCATCAAAACTTGGCACGAACAGCTTGTTCAAACCTAAATAGATTTGTAGGAACAAACGGGACCTCGATTGGATTTCCGGTTAGAAAATTAGACGAAAAAATGCAAAATGACCACTAAAACCACCGAAACTTGGCACGGGTAGCTTGTTCAAGCCTAAATAGAGTTGTATGAGCAAACAGCACCCAATTGGATTTCCCGTTACAAAATTAAAATCAAAATTGTGAAGTTCATATTGAGGTTTTTTTTTTTTTTTTTTTTTTGTCAACCTAATATTGTTTTTTCTTTTTTCATGTGACAGATTGGCAATGGTGGAAAATAGTTTGGGCTACATTAGAAGATTTGATTTTGTGTTTTTGGAAATATTTTGACATAGGATTTTGATAAATGATTGATGGATTAAATGTTTAGCATCAAAATATTTGGTGTTGTGTTTTTGCAAATATTTTGACACAGGATTTTAGTAAATGACTTGTTAGTTAGATGTTTAACATCAAAATATTTGGTTGTAATTTTGAAAATATTTTGACATAAGATTTGGTAATGTATTTTTGGGTTTGATGTTAGTAGTTTGTAAGTGCTTTGGTATGCATGTTTTAGATTGTCAGAGAATTGCAATTATGTTTATTGGGATTTTTCATAACTATTAATTTTGAATTAGTATGAATGTCTTGCACAGGTGTATTATTATTTACATTACATTTGTGTATATATTGTGCACAGGAAAACAGATGTTTTGGATTATTTTGAACAAGAAAATTATTAAAATCAAAATTTGTGTACTGAATTTTTAGTGACAAGTGGTATTTTGGTCGCTGTTAATATATTTGGCGACAACATATTGTTTTTGTTGCTAAAAGTTAGTGGTTATTCCAAGAACTTTTAGCAACCAAAACTTACTTAGCGACCAAATTAATTTTGTCGTTAAATAGTACTTTTAGCGAGGCATTTATTTGTCGCTAAAACTACATAGCCTATCCAAATTTTAACCTTTTAGCAACAAATTGTAATTTTACAGCGACAAAATATATGATTTTTGGCGACCAATTTTGCTTGTCGCTAAATGTCTACCTACGATGACAATTTCTGATTTCGTCGCCAATACTTTTAGTGACAGGCCTTTGGCGACAAGTTGTATATTTGTCGCCGATTCTTTTGGCGACGGAATTTGTACTTTTGGCAACAAATTTTTGGGTCGCCAAATGTGTTTTTTGTTGTAGTGATACAAGAACATCACAAATATATCAAAGATATGTTTCAAACATATCAATGATATCAGGGGAATCAGCAATCATCAATCTAGCTAGTATTCCTTTTTATACTAAAGCATTGGCATCATAAGCATCCATCACAGTTTGAGGCAGATTTAAAGGTATGATGAACAACCAAACATGAAAAAGACGTATTGACGAGGAAGGAACTAGAAATGATGCCACTATACACAGTACAAATGCCAAAATATATTGATGCACTCTAAGTTGACAACATAATGACCATAAAAATAAAAATAAAAAGTTTATTATGGCCATAATGACTTGAATTGGAATTTGGATCCAAAATGAATTGGAATTTGGATCCAGAATGAATAAAGAAAGAAAGAAAGAAAGATAAATGTGAGATAAGAATATTGATTGCTTGAGAGAGAGGCTAAAGAGGGATTAAAGAACTGACATTGATTGCTTTTTGAATGCAATCTCTCCTTCAAGCTGATGATGATCACACAAACCACCAAGCAAGCAACCCACCCACTCAAACCCCTCTCTCTCTCTGTCTCTCTCTCTAAAACTGTCACATTCTCTCTCTTGTGTAGATCATAGCATCACAGATTGAATTTCACGATTTGACAACTATAAATTCATATTCATATTCAAACTCAAATCAAATTAACACATGGATTCAAATTCAAATCTCTCACAACAAATTTATAATTAAATATGAACTTTTAGATAAGAGAGAGAATTTACAGCTTGAAATAGCAAAGGGCAAACCCTAGTAGGAGATTCAAGATTGTAAACCCTAGGAGGAGAAGAATCGACGGAATGAAGAGCTTGAGAGAGAGAGAGAGAGAGAGAGAGAGAGAATACGAAATTGAGATTGAATCAAAATCGATGACGATGGCTCACCTTAGTAGAAGATGCAAATAGCGGTGACGGTGAAGCTTCGAAATCGAGAGAGAGAACTTCGAAATTGAAATCACTGAGCTACGTATTGATTTATGAGAAGGGGACAAGGTATTGATTTATGAAAAGGAAGCTGCTCTATGAAATCAAAATCACCGAGTTGAAGTGAAGAGAGTGAGCGAGAGATTTGAGGGAGCCCAGCAGAGATTGTAACACATTTGGAGGCGTTTATATTAGCTAAACGGTACCGTTTTAATTAATACAAAATGCGACATTTATAAAACGTCGTTAAATATTATAAAAAGTTTAAAAAATGCTGCAGTGATATGCAATTTTTTTCAAAATCCCACTGGGTGCAATTATCCCTTAAAAGAAGACACTAAATTATAAAATAATGTATAAATTATTTTTTACATTGTCCTCAATTAGGAAAATTCAAAGTGAGAAGCTTGGTTGGAAATTGTTAGTTTTTTAAAATCATCAAAAAAAAAAAAAAAAATCAGATTGAAATTTTTTTTAATAAAAGTTTTCACAGCATGCTAATGTATGCCGTGTAAAGTCATAATATTTTTACGACATGAACTGTATGTTGTCTTAAGTTTAAATATTTTATAACATATTTTTTGTATGCCGTGAAAATAGACATTTTTTACGACTTGCTTTTGCATGCCATAAAAAAATTTCGGATTGAATTTTTTTTTTTTTTTGCAGAAGTTTTCATGACATGTTAATGCATACCGTGTAAAGTTATAATATTTTATAACATGAAATGTATGTCGTCTTAAGTGCAAATATTTTACGACAAATTTTTGTAAGTCGTAAAAATATACATTTTTTACGGCATACTTTTGCATGCTATAAATATATGAATCAACGACTTACATAGTATGTATGCTGTTATTGACAAAACATTTACGGCTTGCAAAAAAAAAATACCGTAGAATGTACTAACTACGACATGCATTTAATGCATGTCGTAAACATGATGCCGTGAATAGTTAGTTTTGTTGTAGTGCTACTAGGATTGCACTACGCAGAACCTATAAAAGCTCATAACATTACCTATGGAGAGGTAACGCAACTTTGATTCTCGAATACGCAGAACTTTTGTCTATTTGTCTATTTTTTTGACTTAGGCATCGGAGAGATATCTAGCACACACTCGCTGGCTAGCTCACGTTTGTGTTTTCAGGGAGTAAAGCGACGTCGTACGGAGGAGCGCAAACTTGATCAATAGAATTATATTCTTTCCCGTACAATTATAATATATTTAATTTATTGCGTTTGTAAAATTTCAAAAAAAAAAAAAATCACAACATCACAAAAGAATTCAATCAATGAGAAGGAAACAAAATTGTGAATAAATTAAAATTATTTAATTGTGAGTAATACGAGAGGGACAAACTTTTTTTTTTTACGACAGAAAATCCCAAGTTCCAACCCCACACTTCTGCAGCATCATATGTATCGGTAAGATGAGGACCAACCATATCCGATTCACAAAGCCTATTGGCCTAGAGTTGCAGACAAAGTTGTCCAAAATTCCAGATGTAAGATGTCAATTTAATCTCGTTCAAAAAAGGTGGCAATTTAATCTTCTTATTATCGAATCAATTATTCTTAACCTTAGATTTTAAATCCTAGTTAAAATTTCTGATTTTTTTTTTCCTAAAGAAAAAAGAAAAAGAAGAAAGGAATAAAATAGAAAATCATGTGTTTCATGCAAAATAAATAAATCAATAATAAAATTTAAAAACATGCATGGGGCTAGCCCCTAGGGCCTAGCATGAGGAAGTTTCCATTACGCAGGAGGAGGATTCATTGGATTAGGAAGTTTCCCCCTTCCCTTTTTTTTTTTTTTTTTTTTTTTTTTTTTTTTTTTTTTTGTATTTTTTTTGTATTTTACTACTACGTTATTATGAGACATGCACAAACAAATCTTAGGTTTCTTCGGCGAAGTTGTTAAAAAGTTCTCTAAAACCTGACTTTTACTTTTGTTTTGTTTAACGTAAAGACACTATTGAGAACGACTACCACACACACTTCAAACTTGTTCACACCACAGCTGCTAAGAAGACCCACTAAATTTAAAGCTTTTTTGTTTCACATGTGGCTCAAGTGTTGCATGCGTGTATAGAAATTGTAAGGGCACAATTAATAATTGATCTTTTAATTTATAAAAAAATTCCGTAGTTACTAATTTTTTTATCTTTTGGTGACACACTAAAGTCTCTTTAGGTGAAATTATAGGGCAAAATTGTTGCTATCCAAACTAAACCATAAATAATTGGCCACTGATTTCATTGGGCATATAGAGCCAAGTTACCTAAAGAAACATTATTTACTAGTTAAAATGCAAAGGTTGAAAACAGTATACTAAGTCAATGGCGTTTAGGATCAGGTAGACTTTAAAAGAATAGTCATAATTAATTATGAAAATAACAGCATAAAATTTTGACCCAATAAATAAATAAAGTTTGAGTTTGCCAAGATTTCATTACTCGCATAAATAATATTACATCTAGTCATAAAAACATGGTTTGAACAAGCCAATCAAAGCATGAATTTTGTTAATTCATCAGAACTACTAGTCTATTAAATTATGCTTCAACAACTCAACAGATCTTTCTTTTGTTCCGCATTATGCACATTTTTAATGTGAAACCAAATGAGGTTAGTTTTGTGGTTAAGGTGCTCCTATTACTAATGTTCAAGTATCAACAGCTACAAAAGTCTAACTGGCTATACATCTTAATAAATTACTTGGCCATACATTTTAAAATGTTCAAGTTGGTGTTGGATGTTAGGCTGTATGTGGACCTCTTCCTAGGTTATTTCGTTGTTAGACGGATTGATAGGCTTTTTATAATTATTAGGCTATGATTGATGGATGTTTTCTTAAGTTTGTTAGTTGTTAGGATTTCTATAATTATTGTATTATGATTGTTCGTAACTTTTGAGGTAAGTGTAGACGTCCCTGAACGTCCCGGGAGAAAAATCTCTCCCGTTTTATTCATTGGGCTCACTACAGTTCAGGACTCAATGTCACGGTCCTGTATCTAATCTCGCAGAGTGCAATGCAAGATCAATGAATCATTAAAGAGTCCAAATCCGGCAAATCGTTTTTGAAAACAGATTTTTTTGAAGGAAGTGCTAAACATGGACTGCTTTGCCAGATACAGAGTCGCCACTTAAATATTTTATTTTGGAAAATTTAGGAAACCTTGACTTGTTGCCTAAGGCCACATGTCCGTCATCACCAAAGTTGCCTCGGCTCGGGAACTTGGGTACGATTGGGGAAGGTCACTTCGTGAGCACCCCCGCTCGCCCGATCAAAGATCGACCTCTACTAACTATGATATTAAGTTTTGAAAACATTATGCATTCTTATTCCGATTATTAGCCTATATTTACTATGTGATGCGCACAGCATATAAATATAGACCAGATCGCCTGAATTGGAACAACACATCTCAAGTTTATTTTGAAAATGGTTTGCTACTCGCAAGTAGGCTTAAAATGCAGATTTTTCCACCCTCGGGTGGGCTTAGAAAACAAGATGATTTGCCACTCTCAAGTGGGCTTAAAACTCACAGCCAATGTATTATTCCAATTTAAATAACCCAACCTTCACCCACTGGCATTCAGGCAGTTATATCCCATAAGCAATTAGCCTCATGGTAAGCGTGCTATCATGGCAGTCACTCACATGCATGCAAGGATGCTAAAGGATAAAACTTACCGATACTCCCAGCCAAAACAAAAGCTATGTTAGAGATCATGTATGATCCTAAATATACAGAAATGCTTAATGCAACACATGCAAAATGCAACTATAGTAGGCTCGGCTATTCTAAGGATGGCATGTGAAATGCTACAACTAACAAGTATTCAACTCGGAATTAAAATACAATGCAGTTAGTATGATGCGCCGAGCCCGGTGCATGCAATACAGATGAATGATGCAAACATGCAAGCACAACTATGTTAATTGAAACATGCCCTAATCTAACCATCATAAACAAGTAAATAAAAGGGAGAAAGACATGGGGTTGGAAGACATACATCATACGCACGCACACTTATTATAATTGTGCCCTCGCTCGGAGGGTCCGAATAAATAATACAGTTCGAATAAATAATTAAATATTACAAAACCCTAATTAATTAACAAATTAACTAGGAAAGCAGATAAACTAGCATGTAAGCTTATGGACCGCCTCAACTCTGTTCCGAATGATGAAAGATGCATGTTCGAATTGCCTTGCGCGGAAATCCATTGCGATGTCCCGATTCACCTCTGTTTACACTTAATCCTGGAATGCTGTGCGAAGCTCCAGAAGGTTGTTGATTTCTGATTTGCTGCAATAGAGAGCAAGAAAGGGGCATGGCAAAGTATTTTCACATATGTATGCATGACTACTCTTCAGGGAGTGTAGTCCTTGATCCGCGTGCCACCAATCACACATCTCGATGTATGATGGCCGAGGAGTCGAATTGCACTACTCGATGTGAAATGAATGCACATATAAACACAACAAGGCCTAGACTCCATCATGGTTAATCCGGAGTGTCGGCGACTGGGAATTGAGACACGTTCCATCAGTTGGAGTACGAAACGTCCCTCGTTTCCCGTGCTTGGGCTAACTTCTATCCTAAACACGATGCAAATGAGATGGCATACACAATGCGACTAACATACAACCTAGCATACGCAATACTATGAAATAGCATACACAATGCTCAATGTAACATGGCATACACAATGCTCTAACATGCGACCTAGCATACGCAATGCTATGAACTGAAATGGCATACACAATCCATGATAGACTTACACCAATATGAGTGGACCTCAGCCACACTCACATCAGTGGCCATTAGATGAAAATAAGACAACCGAAATGTGTGCACACATGCACGAATACCAAGGACCGAACCTAAGGCATGGAATGCCACTCTACCAAAGCATGGCAAGAATGAAACATGACATGGAATAGCATAAATTACAGCTCTAAAACAGTATGAAATATGGTCCCGAAACATGCAAATATGGCACACAATGCAAGCTAAGGGCCCGGGTACCGAAACTAGTGAAGTGCATTACATTAGAGGTACCCAAAACAATGCACCAAAGGCAAAACCAACCCCAAACAGATCCTAGGTAGGTCTGAAACAGTGGGGGAATGGCCTAAAGTAATGGCTCGGAATGCAACGGAATGGAGCTCATTCAATGGTCGGTAAATGAGGCATACAAGCCCGACTCTCAAATGCATTTAAAGAGATGAAAACATGGCAACATGGCATTCATATAAGCTCTAAAATTTGATGAAAAATGACCCCAAGGCATGAGAATACCTCAGTATATGCATGGAATGGATCTCAAAACTCAAAGCTAAGCATGGACCTTGAACTACAAGCATGCAAAACTAACATCATTTAATCACAAGACCCAAAAACAGAGCTAGGGTAGTCTAAAATAAGCACATGATCAGTTTAAGGCATGGCCAAAATATGCTAGGATCAATGGCCTATAAAGCATGCAAAGAAAGCTAGTGAACTATGAGTTGTTCTACAACTATATGAAGCATATGAGGGCTCACCCAACCAGCAAAAAATAGAAGTATTTCATGCCAAAATATGCACAAATAACCCCCGAAACTCAGTCAACATATGCAAGAATGATGAGCCCCTTTGAAAAGCCATGCAAGGGGTTGCTCTACACATACATGATAGACAAACAAAAGGCAAAAACCACCTCTGGAAATGAGTTATGACAGCCCTAAAACCCACCAAAAAGAGCCTGAAATTGGTCTAGGAAGCATGCAATGAAAGGTCCCTTTAAAAGGCCTTGAATGGGATTGTTCTACACATGCATCATAGACATAAAATATGGTCAAAGAGGCTTTGGACAGAGTTAAGGTGGACCTTAAAACTCACAAAATAGGGCCTGAAATGTGACTTCACAACATGCAAGATGGAGCCTATTTGGAAGGCCAACAATGCTAGTAAAGAGAACAAGGGGTGAGAGGGTCACCCCTCTTTGATTTTGAAGCTCAAAAACACATCTAAGTGGCTAAAAGGCCAAACCAAGGCCAATGCAAATGCTCAAATGCAAGGCTCAAAACATGAGGAAATGAAGCATGGAAGGGGGAAGATGACCCCAAACAGAAAAGAGTCCTTAAACAAACATATTTAGAGATCAAAACAAGGCTTTTTATAGTTTATGTCGAAGTCCAAAAATGCTTTCAAATAAGGCTAATCAATGGAGCAAAATAATACAAGAAAAAGGGAAATGGAGACTTACCCTTGAAGAGCAGGTTTCCAGCAGCTTCTGGACCAAGATGGGAGCTCCTTAACCTCTGCAAATCAGCTCCAAGATGCTTGAATGGATGGTGGAGGTGGTAGGCTATGAGGTGTAGTGCAAATGGTGTGAGAATATTAGGGTTTGGAGCTTAAAGAAGAAAGCTATGGAGGGTGGAGTGTATATGCCTTAGCAAAAATTGTTGAACCCTTGCCAATGAAGACAAGCCTCTCCTTTATAGAGGAGAGGCTCTAAAGCTTCTCTTGGAAGCTTCAAATATCCTCCATACACGTGTGTGGAGGATGGTCCAAATGCCTCCCAGTTGGCACAGCTGGATTGCATTCAGAGAGAACAAAAAGCAAGAAGCAAGCCGACCAGTTCAAGTGGCCGGCCAGCCACTCCCCCTGGTCGGCCGACCAGGGGTTAAAAGGTTCAAGGAGAAATGCTAGCCGGCCACCCTAGAAAGGTGGCCTTCCAGATGAGTGCAACACAGCTGTATGGTGAAAAACCAAAAAATGTGACCCAAGAGAGAGAAAAACCAGCTTTTTAACAAGGTTCAAAAGGGTCAAGAAGAATTACTGGTTGGCCTACCCATATTGGTGGCCTCCCAGATGAGCACAACACAATGGTGGTATGAAAAGCCAGAAATTGTGGCTCAAAAGTGAGAAAACTGGTTTCCAAGGGAAAAATGTGGCCTCCCACCATACTACCACCTCCCTAACAATGAAAATAGGGTCCGTACCTAAAATATACCAAGACGGATGCAAAACGAGGGTTCGGGGGCCGAAACGCGCAGTCTGAGGCCCTAAAAACAGGCTGTTAGGCACCGGAAGTGGCGTATGACCACGAAGGTGGTCTCCCGGGCCACAGTGTCCCTCTAAAGGGAGGAAATAAGGTGTGTGCCAAAAATCGGAGCAAACAGAAGTAATTAAGCCGTCTCGAACCGAGGCACACGGCCGACGGCTCTGAAAACCGAAAATTGGCCTCCAAACGAGAAAAATGGCCTACAACCATGAAACGTAGCCTATGGCCGCTGAGAGATTGTCTACAAGACCTCTCCCTCCCTTCGGGCAGAGAAAATAGAGAAAGCAGGACTTGGTTCACAAACCGAGACAAAGCATAAAAGAGCCCCAAAGTCCGGAGGCAAGGCTCGTAGCCGAGACTCCGTAACCTCAGAACGAGCACAATATGCAACATCACCGAGCGCTCAATTAGTGACGTCTGAGTCTTAAGGTTGGTCAAAAATGGGGTGTCTACAGTTGCCCCTCTTTGACAGAACTCGAAAGTCGTAATTGACGGGAGTGAATGTCAAAGCCCAAAGACGACCCATTTTTGACAAGGCCGAAGACTTAGACAAACAAGTAAGATAACAAAGATGTGCTCGCAGGCATGCCCGTAGGCAGGGGGCAAGATGCAAAATGATATGCACAAAGCTGAACGTAACTCATGATCATGCAAAGCAGCAAGTTGTAATGAAGCGCACACGCAACAGTTTTAAGCAAGAATGCAAAGCAACAACTACATTTCATGCAATTTAAGAATGCAGAGAATTATTCAATTCTCGCCACGTCTCACACGGAGAAGATACAATACCTGCGCGATTCGTCTGGTTGCACCAGCTTCAAATGAACTGTACATACAATATCGTGCCTGCAAAGGAGAGAAACTTAACAAGCACAACATAGTTAGCAACACATGTTCAACGCTATATCGAACGTAGACAAACAAGGTGCCGATGGGAAAGTGCATCACAATGCGAGAGACACACGCACGTCAACGCAAGCTAAGCATGAGGGTATGACAATACCCATGAAACGTGCACAACAATGCAAGTGGTATGCATGAGAATGTAAGTGACGTGCATAATAATGCAGGATAAGTGCAAACTCGAATGCATGTTTGACACGAAACAACGAGCAAAGAAATGCATGTTTTGATGAGTACGACTCAATCGCGACCTCCGGTTTACCTCCTGGAAGGGTCACAATGTGCTCAAAAAGGATACATTTTGCTCTTGACGAGTGACGATGAAACGCGCATCGAAAGTTGGAGTTGAAGCTCCCGCGGAGGGATTTCGCGACGAAAAGTGCACTTTTCTTGCACTTTCTTGGGTGCCGGGGACTCCGATCACTACCAAAATTTACAGAGACCTTGGAGACCACCTTGGGAACACCACCAACCAGGTTTGGAGTTCACTGGAGGCCACTGACCAGGTTTGAGTGCAGGGGGTGGTCGGCCTACCAGAAAAGGTGGCCGACCGACCACCTAGCCCAAATCCGGGGCAATTTTGTCCTTTTACCCTCATATCTTTAAATACATTTGGCCAAAGCTTTATTCCTCACAACTTCAGATTCGAAATCACCTTCTCTTCCTTCCTAGAGCATTTTCCCTCTCAGATCTGCGCTCTATACGCGTTTTCCAACGCCCCACGCAAAGTTGTTTCGCGAAAACTTTCAATTCTCTTCACTTTGAACCGAGTAAATTTTGATTTCAGAGCTCCTTTTCTCATTTTCACCACTTGAGGTAAGTTTGTCTCAACATTTGGAAGATTTTCTCGGGAGTTGACTTTTGTTGACTTTTTCATTTCTCGAGAGTTGACTTTTGTTGACTTTTTCCAATTTTGGCTCATTTTGCTCATTTTTGCAGATTTCTTGAGATGGCGGGTCATTTTTCCCATGACGGAGGTTCTCCAGGTGCCGGAGGCGATCCAGATATCATGTCTCTGCCGCCGAGGATTCACTCCTTTATTCCCGAGAGGTACAACCCCTCGACGCACATCCTCCCACAGGCAGTTTTCTATCATTTTACGGACTTCGACAATCGAGCCCCCGTGGATTTGCTATTGCGGGAGTCAGAGTCCCATCTCTCCTATCAGGCACGGGAGGTATGTACTTCACTTTTTTACATTTCCTGCCTTAATTCTGCATTTTTCGTGCATTTTATGCTACGCATGCTTATTTGCTCGCTCTGAACACATTCGCATCCCATACTTCTGCTCATTCTAGTACACAGCTTGTTCTGAATGCTTAGTCTATAACACAGTACTCTGTTTGCATCTTGAACATACAGCTCAATCACTTGAATTTCTGAACACGTAGCTCATATTTGATGGTGAAAACGTGGCACACACTATCTCTAAAATCTGAACACATAGCTCATATTTGTTTGTGAACATGCAGCACACATTTCAATTCTGAACACACAGCCCATATTTGATTGTGAACACGCAACACACATTTGTTGAAAGTTGAACACGCAGTCCAAACTTTGAATTTCTGAACACGCAGCCCATATCTTGATTGTGAACACGCAGCACACACTTGTTGAGAGTTGAACGCACAGTCCAAACTTTGTTTGTGAACACGCAGCACACATTTGTTGAAAGTTGAACACGTAGCCCAAACTTTGAATTTCTGAACACGCAGCTCATATTTGATGGTGAACACGTAGCACACACTATTTCTGAAATCTGAACACACAGCCCAAATTTGTTGAAAGTTGAACACTCAGCCCAAAATTTGTTTGTGAACACGTAGCACACATTTGTTGAAAGTTGAACACGCAGCCCAAACTTTGAATTTCTGAACACGCAGCTCATATTTGTTGAAAGTTGAACACGCAGCCCAAACTTTGAATTTCTGAACACGCAGCCCATATTTGTTGAAAGTTGAACACGCAGCCCAAACTTTGAATTTCTGAACACGCAGCCCATATTTGATGGTGAACACGCAGCACACACTATTTCTAAAATCTGAACACGCAGCCCAAATTTGTTGAAAGTTGAACACTCAGCCCAAACTTTGTTTGTGAACACGCAGCACACATTTCAATTCTGAACGCGCAGCTCATACTAAACACGCAGTCCAAACTTTGAATTTCTGAACACGCAGCTCATACTTGTTGAAAGTTGAACACGCAGCCCAAACTTTGAATTTCTGAACACGCAGCCCATATTTGTTGAAAGTTGAACACGCAGCCCAAACTTTGAATTTCTGAACACACAGCCCATATTTGTTGAAAGTTGAACACGCAGCCCAAACTTTGAATTTCTAAACACGTAGCCCATATTTGTTGGTGAACACGCAGCACACACTATTTCTGAAATTTGAACACATAGCCCAAATTTGTTGAAAGTTGAACACTCAGCCCAAACTTTGTTTGTGAACACGCAGCACACATTTCAATTCTGAACACACAGCTCATACTGAACACGCAGTTCACAGCATTGTATTTGATTTGATTTGCACACAGCTCATACATTTCACTTGCACGCAGCTTATTCATTTCATTCTAAAACTAAAAGACATGTGTTCATTGTGAATGCAGGTGTCCTCCCGTGTTTCACGGGGATATGGCTCCATTGCTGCGAGGGAGTGGTATGCAGAGCTCCTAGAGGCCGTCCGTGATTGGGTTGATCAGGTAGGGTTCGGGCCCTTCTGTACTGGGATATCTCGCTATCTCGCTAGCAGGACGTTGATGGGCGCCCTTGTGGAGAGGTGGTGGGACACCACCAATTCCTTTCATTTCTTAGCTACCGGGGACATGACTATGACCCCATTCGACTTTGCTGTGTTGACAGGCTTCGACGTGGGAGGCTAGGCGATCCCTTATGATGAGGACATGTGCGAGTGGGAGGCCGCCTGAATTTATCTACTGGGGGCTCGCCTATCGGTCGACCGATCCTCGAGCCGAGTCCAGTACACCTAGTTTTCTTCATATTTCAGACAGAGGGAGCCCGAGACTCCCGAGGAGATAGCACAGTACACCCGAGGGTTTTTGATGTTCCTCTTCAGGACCACTCTGTTCGCCGATAGGGGGAACACCGTTGGGCTATATCTGCTGAGTGCCCTGGTAGACCTCTCGTAGGTCAGTCAGTATGACTGGGGTGGCGCCGGCTTGGCTATCCTCTATTGTTACATGAGTACGACCTCCCGCAGACGGGGGAACATAGTTGGTGGCTACTGGAGAGCCTGGGAGGTACCTTCTGCCCTCTTGATTTACATTTCTGCTTTTCATTATCTGTACATTGCTCGCATGGCGCACTTTATATTCTGTACTTATATTCTGCATTCAGCATTCTGTATACGGATTATGCACTCAGCATTCTGTATTCTGATGGCTTTTGCCCTGTTTTCCACAGTTATGGGTTTTCGTGTACTTCTCGACGCTAGCCTCAGAGCTCGAGGTGGAGGCGCCCCTCATGACCCCCTACTCGCTCGTTTTCGAGGGCCAGTACCGGTCACGGGCCCGGGAGACTCTCCCCTACCTACGGCAGTTTTTCAACACAGTACGGCCGACAGAGGTAATTTAGAACTCTCCGTCCTCCATGTTTTCATCTTTGATTTATTTTGCACATCTACGATTTCTGATCGGCTTATGCATTGGTTATCTACAGATCACCTGGCAGCCTTGGGTGCCTTTTGGTGGGGACCTCTGATTTCAGCTTGCCGGAGGATGGGCCGCCTCTCGGTACAGGATCCTGTTTGAAGGGCCGGTTGGTAGAGCCTGGTTCCTGGGGGAACGCTTCATGCGCCAGACGATGGGCTACCCTCATCAGGATATCCCCTCAACACCTCCGGTCGATATGCAGACTACTAGGAGGCTCACTCCTCAGGAGGTTACTAGTGCCATGCTGGGTACTGATGTATTGCTACATTTGGAGGAGGGGGAGTACGCGACCTACCGTCACACATACTTGATGCCCCCGTTGACAGGCGTTCGTACTCCCACGAGGAGGTCCGCTGACACATCATCTTCGAGTCGAGCTCAGGCTACAGGTGCTCCTTCTACTAGCAGAGCCGGTATGTCGAGAGGTGGGGCTGGACTGGTTCCCCCCGATTCCTCCGACTTATCATCACGTTGGATGGCCAGATATCCCGACTGAGTTGACGGGATGGCGATACGGGACTTCCTACCCGATTCCGATAGAGCCTCCTATGCCTAATTACCGATACATCAGTGACCCTGACTCACCATCGGTACGCTCCACTGCTTTTCATTTATCAACCAGATACTTAGGCATTCATTCAGTCACTGATGATCTGAGCTTGTATTTACAGCCACCCAGAGAGTACATGGACGGGATGCTCGGATTGGTGGCCTCGTTCGAGGGCATGGTCTTACGGAGAGAGGTGCAGTTGTCCATCCTCGGTTTCCAGGTACTCTTTAATTTTTCTCGTATTTATCATACTTCTGATGACATGTTGAACTTGAACATCTTACTGCATTGATTAATTGTATGTGTAGAGCACATCTGGTACACACCACATTCATGTATTATATCTGCCTGCACCCACTTCATGTAGTTTTCTTGTATCTGCATCTGATATACATGCTTTGGCTGATGTATTGCATTCTTTCTTTTCAGATGCCTCCGCTACATACCGGACCACAGGCTGGGCCATCTGGGCCTTCCTGAGGAGCTGGGAGAGGTGAGTCGTCTCGCAGACGAGCCGATCGCAGAGCGCATGTCATAGAGGAGGGGTCCAGCGAGGAGGAAGAGCCTGCGCATCCCCAGTCAGAGACATCTGCTGACAGAGAGGGTGGTTCTGGTTCCGGTAGTAGAGATGAGGCCGAGGAGGATCCCCAGGATGACAGCTCTGACTCAGATAACGATGATGGTGCTGAGGCTGTTCCGCAGAAGAGGACGAAGAGGGCCTCTTACTCATGTGCTTGATAGCATTGATGCAGTTGTTCCTTGCTTTATTTGCCTTTTTTACTAGTAGTTGCAGCACATTGTACATTTATTAGGTAGTTTTATTTTCTGTAAAACTTGTACCCTTGTTGTAAAATGTTGTAACAAAGGAAGCATGATGGAATGAAACAGCTTTTGTTCAAAAAGTGTTGCATTTTATGTTCTTGCATCGCATCGCATCATTTTGCACAAAATGAGATTGAATGGAATTGTGCATTTGAAAATTGCCAAGTCAGGTAGTGAACCGACGCAACAAACAAAGCAACTTAACTTACTAAGAAAGAACATAACCTTAGCAAGTTTACAACTCGATAAGCGAAACACAACAATGTTGATTAAACAAAGAGTAACAACTCGATATACACAACTCGTCAACTGACAAAACTTAATAACTCGATAAACTAAACAACTCGATAAACAAAACAACAACTCAATAAGCAAAATAACAACTCGATAAGTAGGCTTTAACAACAACTCGATAAACAAATGCATTTCGGACAATCTGGGTGACGGAACGCATCCGAAACAGAGGAAAACTCGCACCTTCAACACCCCCAATGCATGGAAATGCTAGGAACTTTCTTCTAGAAGCTAGAGCAAGACCAAAGCCACCTTCCTCTCTATGGTCGACCACCTAAGGGAGTTGGCCGACCAGCTTTTTTCATTGGAGGGGAGAGGAGTGGTCGGCCTACCAGAAAAGGTGGCCGGTCGACCACCTAGCTTGGCAGCCACCAAATTTTCGACACGTGTCCCCCGAACAGTGCCTTATCCTCTTTAAAAGCTCTAGCCTCGTGGCTCTTTCATTTCATCTTAGTTTTGCATCAAAATGGAGGCGTTCCTCACCCAAAATCTCACAGCTTAGATTGCTTCTCTAGATGGCTCGGAAAAGTTAAACTTTCGGGGCTTCGGCTTGAACGCACTATTCACGCTGGGCCGTACTCCGCTGCATCTTCCTTTTCTCTATGCCATGGCAAGGTTTGGAATCCGGTAACACACGTCTTTAGCTTTAGCGGGCAAGAGATGTGTCCTACTTTCGAGGATTTCCAAGTTTTGATGGAGTCCGAGCGCAACGAGGAAATCTTGCCTCAACTCCGATTCAGCCACGTCCAAGCCTTAAGACAAATGTGCGGCCTCACTTTGCATGATGCTCGATCATTGATTCATGATAGGGAGCTGGACATCCCAAGCTTGGTTTGCTGGTTTTCTGATGCTGGTGACCGCGGCGACCATCATTGGCAGGGCTCTCGGCAACACGCGCTTTGCCTATGCTTGCTATCTCATTTCTTACTTGCCTCAGGTTCCGGAGGATCCAGCGTCCGGTTGATCGAGGTTGCTCGAGGTTTGAAGGAGGGCAAGAGCTGCATTGCTATGACATTGGCTGAGACATTGATGGGCTTAGACGCTTTTCATCGCCGAGAAACGACTAGGTTTGCAGGGAGCCCACTACTATTGCAGGTAATGTTTCCCACCCAATCTCACATATGTATTGCTCACGTCACTCGGCCCTCAGGCTCGATTTTTCTCGCAAAGCCCTTTTCTTACTTTTCTCTCATCGTACACCTCTCTATTCTTTATTCTCTCATTTTTCAATCCCTCCACAGGTGTGGTTGATGGACAAGTTACAGATTGTGGAGTCTTGCCCCGCATACTCAGCTCGCGGCTACTTTTTTCGACAATGCCTCGTCGATGCCCTTGATGAGGGGTGGTGGTACAACTGGATGTGCAATTTGTCTGCAAACCGCATCACTTGGCGCTGCCCTTGGCTCAATCTGCCGGCGATGAGTTACAACATGACCCGTCAACCTGGGATTCAATTGATTGGCATGACACACTGTGCCTTCTATTTTCCGTTCCGGTTTCAACGCCAATTCGGACATGATCAGACTTGTCCGCTAGAGGGGATAGAGTATCCTGCTGCATTCCCGGTTCGAGGCGCACAACTTGCCCGGTATACTACAGCATGGAGGACTAGAGAGCTCCTGGCCCCTGCTCCCACTTTCAGTTGCACTTTGTCTGATGAGTCCTTGGATTGGCTCAATGAAGAGGCACAGGAAGGGCCCACTTTGGTATCAGAGGCTTCGACCAGCTCTGGGAGGGGGCGTAGGAACACCTGACTTAGCTATGCCCCGGATTTATTGCTTTATTCATACTTTCAAGTTTTCTTTATGATTGTAATAAAAAGCAACTTCAATTTGTATGCAAGAGCAGGAGAACTCTGTATTGAAATCAATGAAATTGAAGGTTGTGGGTACTGAAAATTTTTCTCTTTGGTCTAAAAATGGTCTAAGTTGTAAAAAGATTAATTTTGAACAAAGTCAACTTTTATTAAAACTTTTTCAAAACCATTTTCGATATGGATCAGAACTAGACACGCCTGAAATCTGTCACTGAGATGCACAACCCCGGATCCCAGCAACTGGAAAGTTGCCCCTAGTCTTAATAGTACCACAACACTGCGCAGCAACGGAAAATTGCCCCTAGTCTAAAGAGCACTGCACCGGAGATCATAACCGAACTCTTGAATGCTGAATAGACAAAGATGGCTGAGATGATCAAATGGACAAAGTTGATCGGGGAAAAGTTTATGGCTGAACTTCAGGATGAAGTTGTCTACGTATCCTAAAGATGGGAATCAAGCCTTACGTAGTTCAGGCTGGGGTTCACTCGAGTATTTTCACTCTCCTTTTACGCTCTAACTTTTGCCAAGGCCACCCTTTGCGGGTTTTTAACCTTGCGAGCTCAGTTTTTATAATTTCAAAATTTTTTGTGCTTTGACTTTTGCCTAGGTCGCCCTTTCGGCCTAGCGAGCTTCTCAGGGGTAATATTTCTTCAACTTGTCCATATTGATCGGTTGGAAGAACTCTAGGCCATCTAGGTCCATCAGAACCACAGCTCCACCTGACCAAATAGACTTAATGATGTAGGGACCAGTCCAATTGGGTCTGAACTTGCCCCTTGGGTCGTGGATGGGAGCTCGGTTGTCTTTGAGCACCAAATCTCCTTCTTTTAGATTCCTAGACTTAACTTTTTTGTTAAAAGCCCTGGCAATTCTGCGCTGATAGCCTTGAACATGGTACAGTGTTTTCAGTCTGCGCTCGTCAAAAAGCATGAGTTCTTCAAATTTGCTCTGTTGCCAATCTGCTTCAGCTATCTGACACTCAGCTAGCACTCGCAAAGACGAAACCTCAATTTCAATGAGTAGAACGGTCTCCATCCCATAAACTAATGAATACAGAGTCGCCCCAGTAGAAGTTCTAATTGAAGTCCGGTACCCCCACAGAGCAAACGGCAGCTTGTCTGGCCAATCCTGGTAGGTTTCCACCATCTTCTGCAATATGCGTTTGATATTCTTGTTTGCGGCCTCGACCGCTCCATTAGTTTGCGGCCGGTATGTAGACGACTTATGAGAAGCCATATTGTATTTTTCCAACAAATCAATTACTTCCTTTTTGAAGTGGGAACCATTATCTGAATTAACCTCGTTTGGGACCCTATAACGACAGATGATGTTGTTTTTGATGAATTTTGCAACATGTGACGCCTTCAACACCGCATAGGATTGGGCCTCAACCCACTTCGTGAAATAATCTATCGCGACCAGGATGAACTCATGCCCATTAGATCCTTTCGGGGTAACAGCCCCGATCACATCGATTCCCCAAATTGAAAATTGCCATGGCGAAGTCATATTGTACAGCTTCGACGGCAGGATGTTCATGCAGTTTGCATGGATTTGACATTTGTGGCATCGCCGAACAAAGCCGATACAATCTTCCTCCATGGTGGACCAGTAGTAACCCTGTCTGAGGATTTTCCGTGCCAACATTACCCCGTTCATATGCGCACCGCATTTCCCTCCATGGATGGCCTCCATCAGGCATTTTGATTCTTCAGCTTCAACGCACAGCTTATGCATTCCCAGATGACCTCTCTTATACAATTTACCTCCACAGATGATGAACTGAACGGCCATTCTTCTGATTGCCCTTTTATCCTTGGCATTTGCCCCTGGTGGATATGCCTCTTTCTCTAAAAAATTCCAAATATCGTAATACCAGGGGTTCTCATCTTGAACCTCATCTGTAGTAGCAATTGACTCGTAAGCCAGTACAAATTTCTGGTTGATAATGATTGGACGCATCCGGACCCCAAACGGGATGTCTATCATGGAAGATAGGGTTGTTAGTGAATCTGCGAACCTGTTGTTTTCTCTTAACAGATGAGTGAAGTTTAACTTCTCGAACCGAGGGATTAATAAATCCAAGGTCTGGTGATACATAATCATCTTTTCTTCTTTGACTTTCCAATCTCCTTTTGCTTGAGATACAACAAGGTTCGAGTCCCCGATGACGTCCAACCGTTTTGCTCCTAGTTCCAGGGCTGCTTCTAGACCGGCAAAGCATGCCTCATATTCTGCTTCATTGTTCGAGACTTTGAATCGGAGTTTGAAGGCTAGAGGGATACGGGAATTGTCGGGTGCTATCAGCAACACTTCTATTCCATACCCGTACTGGTTGGATGCTCCGTCAAAATACATCGTCCAAAACTCGTCGTCAATATGCAAAATGGCCTCATCTGGAAATAAGTACTCAACTGCTTCATCTCCTTCTACTGGATGATCGGCTAAGAATTCGGCTACTGCTCTTCCCTTAACTAACTTGCGCGTCACATATTTTAGAATTCGGAAAGCAACAGCAACCAACGAGCTAGCCTACCCGTAAGTGCCGATTTCTCAAAGAGATATTTGATATTACAGAGTGAGCTAACAGGTAGTGCCGCAGCTTCCTGGTAGCCCATACCAAGGCTAAGTAACCTTCTCCAATGGTGTGCAGCGAGTCTCATACTTTAGCATCTTCTTGCTCAGATAGTAGATGGCCCTCTCCACTTTGTCCTCTGATTCCTGTGTGAGCATGCAACCCATTGTGGTCTCAGTTACTGAAAGGTACAATATCAACGGTTTCCCCAGCTCTGGCGGTGACAACACGGGTGGGTTCTGTAAATATTTCTTGATCTGTTCAAAAACAGCTTGGCATCGGCCGTCCCACTGGAATTTCTTTCCTTTCTTTAGGAGACCAAAAAGTGGTTTACAAGTCAAGGTTAATTTTGAGATAAATCGTCTTATGAATTGCACTTTACCCAGACAGCCTCACACCTCCTTTTCAGTCCTTGGTAGTGGCATTTCTAAGATGGCCTCGATTTTGGAAGGGTCGACTTCGATACCTCTTTGTGTAATCGAAAACCCCAGTATTTTCCCTGCTGTAACACCGAACGTACACTTCTGAGGATTCAGCCGCAACTGAAATTCTCTGATCCTTTGAAAGAACTTTTGTAAGGCGGTGTAGTGGCCGTCTCTTTCTTTGGACTTGACAGTCATGTCGTCCACATATACCTCAACCTCTTTGTGGATCATGTCGTGCAATATTGTGGTCGCGACCCGTTGATATGTAGCTCCAGCATTCTTTAGCCCAAATGGCATCACTCTGTAGCAGTAGATCCCCCACGGGGTGGTGAATGCAGTCTTTTCTCGGTCTTCAGGTGCCATCACTATCTGATTATAGCCTGAGAAGCCATCCATGAACGAAAGCAAAGCTGTGAAGTCCACCAACTCATCAATATGGGGCAAGGGAAAGTCGTCCTTCGGACTGGCTCTGTTCAAGTCCCTGAAATCCACGCATAGCCGGATCCTGCCATCCTTCTTCGGCACTGGAACAATGTTGGCCAACCAAGTCGGGTATTCGGATACCAGTAGGAAACCTGTGTCAATTTGCTTGGTGACTTCTTCTTTAATCTTGAGGGCCCAGTCCAGGCGGATCCTTCTGAGTTTTTGTTTAACGGGTCGGGCCTCGGGGTCAAGAAGGATCTGGTGCTGTACGATCTCAGGATCGATTCCAGGCATGTCTTCGTAGGACCATGCGAAAACGTCTTTGAAATCTTTTAATAAAGCGACTAAGCGCTCGCGTTCCTCTGAAGACAACGTGGACTTGATCTGGACCAGCCGCGGGTCCTCCTCAGTACCAATATTCACAGTAGTGATTTCATCCATTAAGGGTTTAACAAATCTTTCCTGCTCTTATTCAATTAAGCGTTGCAAAATCGGAGGAATTTCTTCTTCGTCGTTTTCATCAAAATTTTGAAAGTCTGAATTAATGCAATAAATCAAGTGCACAGAAAAGTACTCAGAAACCACAGCCACATCATTTTCATTAAGCACATCCAAATCGTCCGATTCTTTGGTTACAACAGATTCAAAAGAGAAAGAAAAAGACGACCTAGACAGGACTGTGGTATTCGGGTTATCATCCCTAAGAATACCAGACTCAGACTCAGTCGAGCTGGAATCTGATTCCGACTTAACAGATTCGGAGGAATCAGATTCCGGCTCACTACCTGACCCGGTGCTGCTTGACAAAAATCCCTCTTCATACTGCCAAATGAGAGAGGGTGCGATAGATGCATCCAAAATGTTTGCTGGTAGGCCCGCAGCCGTTCCATTCCCGATCACGTATACCGAGAAGTTATCCCCCAAGCACTTCTGTTTGATCGGAGGATCTGAAAGTAGATACGCCAACGCTACCCCCATTTCACTTTCGGCGTCCTTAGACTCCACTTTCTTGCTCTGCTCAACCTCAGCTAATGGGTCTGTCTACTCTTCGGCAACGTCATCCCCGGATAACTGTAGGTCAAAGAAAATCTCAAAGCTTGGCACGCGCTTCCTCTCCGCGTTCATCCACGACTCTGGGAAGCCACAAAACGGAAAATCCTCTCCCTCCCGGACGAAGTGTCCGTTTAGGATACCCTAAATGGGCCGGTGCATTAAATCAAAAGGCTTTCCCGCCTTCTTCGCTTTGGCTCTCCCAGCCATCTCCTTACCCTTCCTTATCCAATCCTCTTTGGTGGGTAGATAACCCAAGCCAAAGGTATGTGGGTTGTGTGGCATGTCAGCTAATGCTGCGACTCCCTTCCGGTCGCTCTTTCCCAATCCCATCCCGGGGATGTGTTGAAGCTTGTTCATGAGGTATACCGATTGAGCACTGACATACACCTCCTCATTAACAGCAAAGATGTTTTGCACGACCCGGGCCTCAGCTAGGGTAAAACCGGATAAGAACATATCCTCCATACTGTGCTCAATTTCTAAAACTGGCGTAGATACTTCCGGTGGTGGATGGATCGATGAATTCCCAAAAACAATGGCTACTCCCCTTCCATGGGGGTATTTCACCATCTGATGCAAGGTAGAAGAAACTGCCTTCACTTGATGCAGCCACGGCCGCCCCAAAAGTAAATTGAAAGTGACGGGAACCTCTAGGACGTGAAAGTCTACCTCATGCTGTCCCGGCCCAACCTTGGTCTGAATTCTCACTGTCCCCATTACTTCTCTGCTTGTGTTGCCATATGCCCAAATCACCTGGGCTGTCAGCACAAAATCTGCGGTCTTTAAACCGATTGCATATGCCGTTCTAACTGGGCACACATTGATGGCGGACCCTGTGTCGACAAGCACCACGGGTATCCATTTGTTTCTGCACTCCACAGAAATGTAGAGTGGCTTGTTATGGTTCGCACCCTCAGGTGGCAATTCTTTGTCAGAGAAAGTCAACATCGGGGTAGCCCTCCCGGAAAAACTAAGCCCACCAGCTGCTCGGGCGTGGTGTCTATTGAGAGCTTGGCCTTGTCCATGGCCGATAAGACAGCTTGTCGATGCACTCGCGATGCCATAAGTAGTCCCCAGAAGGAGATGTCTGCCTGTATCTTTTTCAACTGCGTCAGTACAGCCTCTTCTTCAAGTTGCTTCTCTTTCTGCTTCTCCGCCTCCTTGTCTTGCCCAGATGCCTCTGGCTGGTCTAGGTGCGGGGGCTTGAAATACCGCCCACTCCTGGTCATATGATCGACTTCGCCGTTATACCAGCTATCATCTGGCTGATTGCTCCCCCAATCCTCATCCGTGTGGACAAGACATAAATCATCGTCCTCCCACCACATTCCGTCGGCAGCCAACAGGCACCTGTCTGGCTCCGGTACAATTGCACCCGTAGTACTCTCCGTCCACATGCTCGCAGTATTCTCTATCCTCGTGCACACAGCACTTTCAGTCCCCTCAGGGCCTTTAGCTTTCCTGATTCTCTCAGAATCCTCAAACCTTTCTTGTTCCAACTGCGTCAGTACAGCTGGCTGTTCAACAATTCCTGCATTCATAATGCCGAAGTCTTGAGCAAAATTCTTAGCATCGGCACTCTCCGGTGATTCATTCTGATTTCCGGCCCTTCCGGCCACAACTGATATTCTTGCCCCTGCCGGGCCCCATTCCAACAGAGCTTCGTCGACAACGTCTGGCAGGTCATCAAGCCATCCGGTGACCTCTACTGACTCCTTAAAATTTGACCAGTTGACTACCATGCCCTCTGGCTCTTATTCATTTAAAAATTAGAGGTTAGCAAAGTCCTCTTCCACAGCTGCCAGGTCATTTATCCTCTGACCAGATTCATCCCCCTGTATCATACAAAGCTCTGCCCCTGCCGGCAATTCAAAGTTCGGTCCAACCTGGCCCACTGATAGAATGTAGTCACTCGGACTGTATACTTCCTCAGCAAAACTCCTAGATTCCTCAGATCCTGGCTCGGCAATCCCATTCTCCCCTGGAATCTCCCCTGTTCTGTCTTCGACAGTCACCACCAATGGTTCGGGTTGGGTTCCGGAGATGTCCAACATGCACAAGTCAGTGCAGTCAGGAAGGAGCACCTCCGGCTTGGGTAGGTGAGTTGGGGTAATATATATGCTGGGATCGTAAGACACGATCCCAGTCTGGATAAAGTTGATTCTTTTGGGAGGTGGAGCTTGGGTGTGCGGTGGGAAAGGGTTTGTTGTGACATTGGGTTTTTCTGGAGGCACAATCACCTGCTTGTCAACGAGATCTTGAATCTCATGACACAATCTGAAACATTGGTCAGTGTCGTGACCATGTTGTTGGTGATATGCGCAGTATTTTGTTGGGTTATGAGAGGGAGGGAGTGGATTTGGCAATGGCCTTGGCTCCAGGGGCTTTAAGTGCCCTTTCCTGATTAATACCCCCAGAGCCTTGGGCAGGGGCATGTATAAAGGCGTGAAGGTTCTTTGGCCTCTGGGTTGGAATTTGGTGGTTTGTGTGTTACTTCCGGACGCGCTGGAGAAAGGTGTAGCTGCCATGGGTCTTGGAGGGGGAATGGTGGTGACCATGCTTACTTCTGAAGCTCTAGCATTTGCGGCATTGCTGGTGCCTGTGTTGTTGTTGCGGTTGAAGGTTCTTCGGGGTTGCTCTCTATCTTGGTCAATCAGACCTTGTTTCATAGCATCCTCTATTTATACCCCCATCTCGTGCAAATCTAAAAAGGTAGGGAAAGGGAGCACGATCATTTTCTACATCAGCTTTGGCTGGAGATTGCGCCCAATTATCCGGATTTGATCTTTATCTGTAGGCCTTAAGGTCATCATTGAGGCCTTTGCCCTCCACCGGGCCACAAAATCTGAAAAGCTCTCCTTAGCTCCTGCCTTGTTGTCTCAAGATCACGGGTTGTAATCACGATTTGAGTGTTATAGGAGTACTGTGCAATGAAAGCCTCAGCCATCTCGTCTCAGTTCCACTTAACCTCATTTTCTAATTTTGCATACCAGATAGCGGCCACACCTGACAAGTCCGGCCGAATAGTGAAAGCTTTTGTGGTCTGGTGAGGCCCATCGGTCGCAGTATATCTGAGAACAATTGAAGATAGACCATGGGATCCCCGGATCCGTCAAAGTGGTCAATTTGTGGCATCTTGAACCTATCTGGCAGCGTCACAGCCACATCGGTATATCCGTCCTCGATATCTGGGATGGACTTCACCCCTTGGGATTTCTTAAATAACTTCTCGAGCTTGCTCAATTTCAATATGGTCTACTTCAAACTCAAAAGGAGAATCCGGTTGATTGACAGGCGTAGGTGCCTTGGACAATTGAGGTAGAATCGGGGGCGGAGCCGGCCCCGTCGGGATGTCCGTATCTCCCTAGACATTTGGTGGCTCCCCGGGTGCTGGAATTCCTGATGGGGGAGGAGCTGGGTGTGAAGCACATGCCTCGGTTTGTTGTTGCAACCTGGCAATTAACTCTGCCTGCTGGGCCATGATCCCGGCTTGTTGTTTGGCAAACTCATCCCAGCGAATAGCTTCCTGCTGCATGGCTCTCATGGTCTCCTGCATCTGGCGCATCATTTCTTCAACTCCTGTCGGTATCGCCATACTGCCCTGATCTGTTTGAACAACTGGCAGGTCTATCTCTATAGCAACAATTAAGATCTCAGTCCGACTGTCCACTGATGGGGTAATCCACTGCTCTGGCAACCTCTGTTCGGATACACTGCGTCTTCTCGACCTCCGTCTGATAACCGGGGGTAAGGAATGATACATTGGTTGTCCGTCGACCAGATCCTCAGATCGATGGAGTCGGCGACCTCTTGTCCAGAGTGCTTGGGGAATATCAACTTGGTTTGAAGCAATTGTGCTAAACTAGCCCTAGCAAAAAGATAAATAAAGCAATGATAAGGAAATAAACGAGCAGACAATCGGACAACATAACAGCGTAAATAAACACAACACACAGTTGGGTATAATTAACATGTAATTGATACACCGTTCTCAAAGACTGATCATTATTCCCAAATCAGTGTCCTCGAAACTGAATCTGATACCCATAGATAACTGATTCCGAAAATACTGAACTGGTGCCCGCAGACCTGATACCCAAAATACTGAACTGGCGCCCGCAGGCCTGATGCCCAAACTTGTAAACTGATACATGCATTCGTATAGAGACGCACTCTAAAAGCACATAACAAACAAGTGAGAGCCAAAACACCCCTATGTTGGGGGGAAGGTTTCCCTGTCCTATTTTGTCAGGAGCTAGGGTTTCACTACGCATGCAGTGGTTTCAAACAACCTATAAACGGGTAAGCAACCTGTCCTAGTTTGGAATGGTCACTATGGATTCCGAATATGCACTAGGTCGAATGGTCAAAAAGGGTGCCCCGATAAAATCGGGGTTTGTGTTCCCGTCGTGGCAGAGCCCGCAACCGGTCAGCCTTATGGCACGCTTCTCAAAGCGAGCCTCCGACAAACCGTTCAGGAATAGCATACGGCAAACACGGTGTCCGAGGCGCACCAATGCAAATACAATGCAAAGAAACACATAAGTGTAATCAAAACAAGATATCATGAGTTCAAGTCAAGTTCTCTAAATCCCCAGCAGAGTCGCCAGAAACTGTAGACGTCCCCAAACGTCCCGGGAGGGAAATCCCCCCCGTTTTGTTCATTGGGCTCACTACAGTTCAAGACTCAATGTCACGGTCCTGTATCTAATCTCGCTGAGTGCAATGCAAGACCGATGAATCATTAAAGAGTCCAAATCCAGTAAATCATTGAAAATAGATTTTTTTGAAAGAAGTGCCAAACATAGACTGCTTTGCCAGATACAGAGTCACCACCTAAATATTTTATTTTGGAAAATTTAGGAAACCCTGACTTGTTGCCTAAGGCCACGTGTCTGTCATCACCAAAGTTGCCTCGGCTCAGGAACTTGGGTACGATTGGGGAAGGTCACTTCGTGAGCACCCCCGCTCGCCCGATCAAAGATCGGCCTCTACTAACCATGATATCAAGGTTTGAAAACATTATGCATTCTTATTCCGGTTATTAGCCTAGATTTACTATGTGATGCGCACAACATACAAATATAGACCAGATCGCCTGAATTGGAATAACACATCTCAAGTTTGTTTTGAAAATGGTTTGCTACTCGCAAGTAGGCTTAAAATGCAGATTTTGCCACCCTCAGGTGGGCTTAGAAAACAAGATGATTTGCCACTCTCAAGTGGGCTTAAAACTTACAGCCAATGTATTATTCCAATTCAAATAACCCAACCTTCGCCCACAGGCATTCAGGCAGTTATATCACATAAGCAATTAGCCTTATGGTAAGCGTGCTATCATGGCAGTCACTCACACGCATGCAAGGATGCTAAAGCATAAAACTTACCGAGTACTCCCAGCCAAAACAAAAGCTATGTTAGAGATCATGCATGATCCTAAATATACAGAAATACTTAATGCAACACATGCAAAATGCAACTATAGTAGGCTCGGCTATTCTAAGGATGGCGTGTGAAATGCTAAAACTAACAAGTATTCAACTCAGAATTGAAATACAATGCAGTTAGTATGATGCGCCGAGCCCGGGGCATGCAATACAGATGAATGATGCAAACATACAAGCATAAGTATGCTAATTGAAACATGCCCTAATCTAACCATCATAAGCGGGTAAATAAAAGGGAGAAAGACGTGGGGTTGGAAGACATACATCACACGCACGCACACTTATTACAATTGTGCCCTCGCTCTGAAGGTCCGAATAAATAATACAGTCTGAATAAATAATTAAATATTACAAAACCCTAATTAATTAACAAATTAACTAGGAAAGCGGATAAACTAGCATGCAAGCTTATGGACCGCCTCAGCTTTGTTCCGAATGATGAAAGATGCATGTTCGAGTTGCCTTACGCGGAAATCCATTGCGATGCCCCGATTCGCCTCTGTTTACACTTAATCCCGGAATACTGTGCGAAGCTCCAGAAGGCTGTTGATTTCTAATTTGCTACAACAGAGAGCAAGAAAGGGGCATGGCAAAGTATTTTCACATATGTATACATGACTACTCTTCAGGGAGTGTAGTCCTCGATCCTTGTGCCACCAATCACGCATCTCGATGCATGATGGCCGAGGAGTCAAATTGCACTACTCGTTGTGAAATGAATGTACATGTAAACACAACAAGGCCTAGACTCCATCATGGTTAATCCTGAGTGTCGGCAACCGGGAATTGAGACACGTTCCATCACTTGGAGTATGAAACGTCCCTTGTTTCTCGTGCTTGGGCTAAATCCTATCCCAAACACGATGCAAATGAGATGGCATACACAATGCGACTAACATACAACCTAGCATACGCAATACTATGAAATGGCATACACAATGCTCAATGTAACACGGCATACACAATGCTCTAACATGCGACCTAGCATACGCAATGCTATGAACTGAAATGGCATACACAATGCATGATGGACTTACACCAATATGAGTGGACCTCAGCCACACTCACATCAGTGGCCATTAGATGAAAATGAGACAACCGAAATGTGTGCACACATGCACGAATACCAAGGATCGAACATAAGACATGGAATGTCACTCCACCAAAGCATGGCAAGAATGAAACATGACATGGAATAGCATAAATTACAGCTCTAAAACAGCATGAAATATGGTCCCGAAACATGCAAATATGGCACACAATGCAAGCTAGGGGCCCGGGTACCGAAACTAGTGAAGTGCGTTACACTAGAGGTACCCAAAACAATGCACCAAAGGCAAAACCAACCCCAAATAGATCCTAGGCAGGTCTGAAATAGTGGGGGAATGGCCTAAAATGATGGCTCGGAATGCAACGGAATGGAGCTCATTCAATGGTCGGTAAATGAGGCATATGAGCCCGACTCTCAAACGCATTTAAAGAGATGAAAACATGGCAACATGACATTCGTATAAGCTCTGAAATTTGATGAAAAATGACCCCAAGGCATGAGAATACCTCAGTATATGCATAGAATGGATCTCAAAACTCAAAGCTAAGCACGGACCTTGAACTACAAGCATGCAAAACTAACATCATTCAACCACAAGACCAAAAAATAGAG
The DNA here is from genome assembly GCF_055761805.1 of Camellia sinensis. Lineage (NCBI taxonomy): Eukaryota > Viridiplantae > Streptophyta > Magnoliopsida > Ericales > Theaceae > Camellia > Camellia sinensis. The sequence goes on from NC_138961.1 coordinate 219,800,414, forward strand.
CTAGGGCAGTCTAAAATAAGCACATTATCAGTTTAAGGCATGGCCAAAATATGCTAGGATCAATGGCCTATAAAGCATGCAAAGAAATCTAGTAAACCATGAGTTGTTCTACAACTATATGAAGCATATAAGGGCTCACCCAACCAGCAAAAAACAGAAGTATTTCATGTCAAAATATGCCCAAATAACCCCTGAAACTCAGTCAACATATGCAAGAAAGATGAGCCCGTTTGGAAAGCCATGCAAGGGGTTGTTCTACACATACACGATAGACAAACAAAAGGGAAAAACCACCTCTGGAAATGAGTTATGACAGCCCTAAAACCCACCAAAAAGAGCCTAAAATTGGTCTAGGAAGCATGCAATGAAAGGTCCCTTTGAAAAGCCTTGAATGGGATTGTTCTACACATGCATCATAGACATAAAATATGGTCAAAGAGGCTCCGGAAAGAGCTAAGGCAGACCTTAAAACTCACAAAATAGGGCTTTAAATGTGACTTCACAACATGCAAGATGGAGCCCCTTTGGAAGGCCAACAATGCTAGTAAAGAGAACAAGGGGTGAGAGGGTCACCCCTCTCTGATTTTGAAGCTCAAAAACACATCTAAGCCACTGAAAATCCACTAAATTTTAGTGGCTAAAAGGCCAAACCAAGGCCAATGCAAATGCTCAAATGCAAGGCTCAAAACATGAGGAAATGAAGCATGGAAGGGGGAAGATGACCCCAAACAGAAAAGAGTCCTTAAACAAACATGTTTAGAAGATCAAAACAAGCTTTTTATAGTTTATGTCGAAGTCCAAAAATGCTTTCAAATAAGGCTAATCAATGGAGCAAAATAATCCAAGAAAAAGGGAAATGGAGACTTACCCTTGAAGAGCAGGTTTCCAGCAGCTTCTGGACCAAGATGGGAGCTCCATAACCTCTGGAAATCAGCTCCAAGATGCTTGAATGGATGGTGGAGGTGGTAGGCTATGAGGTGTAGTGCAAATGGTGTGAGAATATTAGGGTTTGGAGCTTGAAGAAGAGAGATATGAAGGGTGGAGTGTATATGCCTTAGCAAAAATTTTTGAACCCTTGCCAATGAAGACAAGCCTCTCCTTTATAGAGGAGAGGCTCTAAAGCTTCTCTTGGAAGCTTCAAATATCCTTCATACACGTGTATGGAGGATGGTCCAAATGCCTCCCTGCTGGCACAGCTGGATTGCATTCAGAGAGAGCAAAAAGCAAGAAGCAGGCCAGACTAGTTCATGTGGCCGGCCGGCCACTCCCCCTGGTCAGCCGACCAGGGGTCAAAAGGTTCAAGGAGAAATGCTGGCCGGCCACCCCAGAAAGGTGGCCTCCTAGATGAATGCAACACAGCTGTGTGGTTGAAAACCAGAAAATGTGATCCAAGAGAGAGAAAAACCAGCTTTTTAGCAAGGTTCAAAAGGGTCAAGAAGAATTACTGGTCGGCCTACCCATATTGGTGGCCTCCCAGATGAGCACAACACAATGGTGGTATGAAAAGTCAGAAATTGTGGCTCAAAAGTGAGAAAAACCAGCTTTCTGTCAGAAAAATCGGCTCTATGAGAGAGAAAAAGAGAAAACTAGTTTCCAAGGGGAAAAGGTGGCCTCCCACCATACTACCACCTCCCTAACAATGAAAATAGGGTCCCTACTAAAAATGGACCAAGACGGATGCAAAACGAGGGTTCGGGGGCCGAAACGCGCTGTCCGAGGCCTCGAAAATAGGCTGTTAGGCACCGGAAGTGGCGTATGACCACGAATGTGGTCTCTCGGGCCACAGTGTCCCTCTAAAGGGAGGAAATAAGGTGTGTGCCAAAAACCGGAGCAAACAGAAGTAATTAAGCGTCCCGAACCGAGGCACACGGCCGATGGCTCCGAAAATCGGAAACTGGCCTCGAAACGGGAAAAATGGCCTACAGCCATGAAACGTAGCCTACGGCCGCTGAGAGATGGTTTACGAGACCTCTCCCTCCCTTCGGACAGAGAAAACAGAGAAAGCAGGACCTGGTTCACAAACCGAGGCAAAGCACAAAAAAACCCCGAAGTCTGGAGGCAAGGCTCGCAGCCAAGATTCTGCAACCTCAGAATGAGCACAATATGCAACATCACCGAGCGCTCAGTTGGTGACGTCTGAAAGGTCGATCAAAAATGGGGTGTCTACAGTAAGTTAAAGTGGTAAATGCGATCATTGAAAGAAGAGGTTCCAGGACCGGTCCTGAGGTGAGGCGACTAAGGCAGTCGCCTCAGACCCTCAATTTTGAACAAAATTTAGGACTCCTAACTAGGGGAGTGAATCATGTCGTGTTATTTCATAATTACTTTAATATTAGCTCAATTTATTTATTTTCATGTTGTCATATGGTGTTATTTTGATTCATATGCAATTGATATTTAATGTGAAAACTCTCACTTTTAGTTAAAAGTAACTTAGCAAGTATATGTAGAGATTAATTTTTTTTTTCCATAAGTTGAATTTTATTATTTCTACTAAATGAAATTATTCATAGAATGTTTGATTTTAGTTCAATTGCATTTTCTAATTAAAAAAATTGTACATTATTACTATATATTTTTTACTAGATTGACTCTAAAATAGGTAACAAAAAAATACATATCTTAAATGAAAAAAATATATAAGCCTTAATTATTAGTTTACATACTTTTTTATTTAGTTAGATGGAGTTAAATAAAAGATTAAAAAAATGTCATGGCAATTTTAGTGAACATTAAAATATATAACTAATAATTCATGTTATTGAGTCGTGTCATGCTTGGATTCATGTTGAAAAATAGTCAATCCTAACTTGCTAATTTATATATTGCTTGAGTTGTGTCGAAAATTCTCATCCTTACTCCCAATTAATTTTAGTTATTATAACATTGGTAAGCTAAAACATAAAAATTCGATTCAACTAATTGAAGTTCAACTATTTTATATATATATATATATATATATATATTTGTTATCTAAATTTTGTTAAATTGTAATGCAATAGAAATAAAATTTTATCCTTTTTGTTTTATCCAAACAAATTTTTCTTTTTTGGTAATGATATATGAAGGATCTAATTTAAAAAATTCGCCTTAGGTCCCTAATAACCTAGGGCCGGCCCTGAGAGGTTCATATAAAAAAAATTATTTTATAAGTAAATTGGGCCGAGCTGAGTAATGGGCCGTTCGTTGGGCCACGATAGAAAAAGGCTTGGCAAGTGGACTGTAGTAGTTGCGCGGTCCAAGTGGAATAACAGTTACCATGGTCGGAGTGGAGTTAGTTCAGTCATAGTGTTTGAAGCCAAGGTATGATGGCTTCACACGGTGGACCTCGTTGTGGTTAGCACGGTCGTAGCAGGCCGTAGATTAGCCCAGTTTCGACAGGCTACCGAGGTACAACTAAACGAGAGCCAAGCTAGCTTGGCGTTTTGCATTGGAGCACCAAGCTTGGTTACCTCGGTCTTAAGTTAACAGCCGGTTGGAGTATGCATAACCAGGGTACAGGCACTGAAGGGAAGATCTGAGCTGGGTTAGCTTGGTCGTACTGCCGTCCAACCGGGGTAAAACCATCTCACTTGGTTTAAGCAGTGAGGGGGGTGTTGAAGGATAAGCATTATCTTTCAGGAGTGTGATTCCTATAAGAACTCTGCATGGAGGAATAAGAGTTCTACTAGGATTATGCCACACGAAACCTATACAAGCTCATAACATCACCTATGGAGAGGTAACACAACTTTGATTCTCGAATACGTAGAGCTTTTGTCTATTTGTCTATTTTGCTGACTTAGGCATCCGAGAGGTATCCGACACACATCCGCCAGTTAGCTCACGTTTGTGTTTTCAGGGAGTAAAGCGACGATGTTTGGAGGAGCGCAGACTTGATCAACAGGATTATACGAGAAGATTATTTCGTGCACGTACAATTGGCGCCGTCTGTGGGAATCACAAAAAAGAACAAAACCTCTTGATCAAAGTTTTCCTCACTAGAAGAGACGCAATGGCGCACAATGAAGATTTGCCGCAGTCCGCCATTGATGGACAAACCCCAAAGGGAGGTGGAAGGCGCGAAGGTTTTCCTTTCATCCCTCCCATGGCAGATTTAAGGCCCCAGTGACAGAACCCCCGGAGGGATGCAAGGAGAAGGCGGGGTAACAACCCCCGTCACTCTCAAAGCCCCGAAAGACAGAGGCGGAGGATTGACCCTCAGGTTCTGGAGGATCGCGTGAAGGAACAGGATGAGTTGATACGAAGGATGGCGGCAGACATGGAGTTAATGAAGCGCCAGATAAAAGGAAAAGGGGTAGCGACAGGAGAGGGGCGCAAAGGCAGTATGCCCCCTCGCCCCTCGAAAGTCGTGGTAGACATACCGCGCCATCACAAATAGAGAGTAGGAGCCTTAGAACAGGTGACACTTAAACGAGGACATCCAGAACTCATTGCTCCAAGTCTAAAAGAATGAGAACTGAGAGGTCATATACTGAAGGAAGAACCTATCGGCCCTCGCGCACGCTCCAAACGTTATCCAGGCATACGGAGTTGCCCAGATCGTCTGATTTGCGAACTGTGCTTGACGAAAGGGCACGGTGGAAGGAGGATGCCAGGGCACGCGACCCGCGCAAAGTTTCAGCCATTCAGCGGTTGGCTCCTCGGATGTATGGAAGCGTCGAGGTAGGAATACCTATACTGCACCTTGCCTACGAACCAACAAATAAAGCATTGGCAAGACTACAAAGCTCGCCGTTCGTTCCGGCGATTGAGAATGCACCATTACCTTCAGGCTTCATCCAGCCTAAATTTACGACTTACGAGGGGAAGACAGACCCCTACATGCACCTAAGCCACTTTTGCCAGGTCATGGCAGTATATCGGTGAAATGAGGCTTTGATGTGCATCCTATTCCTATCCAGCCTTGGTGACCTAGGTTTAACTTGGTTTGAAAGGGTACCAGAAGGCAGCATAGCCTCCTAGGCGCAATTAGCGGAGGCGTTCGTGACAAGGTTCAGAATGAACACCAAGACGCCAGGAGAGATCGATCAGCTACTCTCCATTGACATGAGTGACAAGGAGACGTTGAGATCCTACAACAGTCGTTATTGGGAGACCTTCAACCAAATAGGAGATTGCTCCACAAATCTCACCATTGCGCAGTACAAAAGAGGTCTTCCAGTCAGAAACAGGTTGAGGGACTCAATCACCATGACGCCACCCCTCACGATGGAGGCCTTGATGGAGAGAGTACACTAACATATTCGGGTGGAAGAGGATGGTGCCTGCGCTAAAACCAAATCTGGCGCATCAGTAGTACCAGATAAAAAGACTACGGCAAAAGTCAACACGGTAGAACGTCCAAATAGGAACGGGCGAGGCAGGCGGGGCAATGGAGAGGACCAAGATAAAAGGTGGTTAAGAATCCACACTGCCATCACCACGGTGTTCAAGAAACCGATCTATCAGATTCTCAGTGAAATACGTGATGAGCCTTTCGTCCGATGGCCAGCCAAACTAGGGAAAGCGCAAAAGGACTATGACGAAAGATCTCAGTGCACCTTCCATAAGGAAAAAGGGCACCGCACTGAAAATTACACGCCGTTGAGATAGCACCTGGAGGAGTTAGTGGCAGCTGGGCACCTTGACCCGTACATAGAAGAAGGGACACAACCAGCCTCCCAAAACCACGATCACCCAGACGAAACACCGATCGACGCCCCACCTCAAGGCGTGATTGTGACAACCCTTACCATTGTTTACTGATAATACCACTGATTACTGCTTAACTGTGACTGAACATGATTAAGTAACTGATTTGACTGACATTCTGAACTGATTGATTGAGTGTAGTAGTTTAAGCGCATTTCTATCAGTTTGACTGTTAATTGATCTGTTCATGTTTTATGTTTGAAACTGTAAATTGAAGGCCTTATTGGCGGCCGAATCCGAAACTGGTTAGTGTTTTATGCTAATTAGAATTTATGTGATTTTATGGTATGTTTAATTAAAATTTGACTTGGTATGATTAAATTACATTAGTTGGACATATCTACCATTTTGTCACTTACTGGGCCACTTTGTTAAACCTTGTCTAGAGCTTGATTTCATGTCATTTGCTCATCTTTGAGAGACCAAAACCGTAGGAGAGAGTGAGAGAGGAGAAGTTTGGTTTCATCTAGAGATTTACTTGGAGAACTTGAAGAATTGAAAAATAGATTGCAATTGAGCTTCTATACCTTGAATTGGAGACTTGAGGTAGGAGACTCACCCTTTTAATTGTGAGTTTGAGTTGTTCTTGCATGATTCATGGTAAGGTCAGTGATTTAAGGCATGAATTAGCTTAATATGTTGAATTGAGTAGGAATTCATGCATGCATGTATACATTGTTGAGTTTTGAGGTTGATTTCATGGAAATCCTCACATGCATGTCCATATTCTAGATTTGGTCCATGAATTCAGCATGTTTTTAGAAGGATTGACTCATTTGTTCTTGTATTAGAAGCTTTGAAGTTGATTAAATTCATGCATGTTGCATGTACGTCATGTTCTTGAAGTTTTGTTTGGAAATGGGTTCAATTGAACTACCTTTGGGCTTTGATTTTGCAAATTGATCTTTGAAACATGTCATATTATGAGTTTTAAAGTGTTTTTCAAAAAATTAGCCCAAAAGGATCAAATTTGATGCTTTAAATGTTGAGTTTCATGCTTAGAGACAAATCTGGAAATTCCAGATTTTGGATCCACGCTCGAGCGAGGAGCTTCACACTCGAGCGTACACTCTGAGTTCATGCAGTCCGCTCGAGCGGGAAAAGTAATGCTCGAGCGTGAAATGCGTGTATCCAGTACTTTGCATGTGTTTACAGTCCGATCAAGTGAGGGAATGCACGCTCGAGCGAGGGCTTGTGCCACACGCTCGAGCGGGGGTTGAGCGCCCGTCGAGCGTGAATTTTATGCATCCAGTACTTTTGCAGTCCGCTTGAGCGAGGAAAGTTACGCTCGAGCGGAGCTCCTTTGTCTGCATGTCCGCTCGAGCGTAGAAAGCCACGCTCGAGCGAGATCCCTGCTTTCTGAAAATTCTGAAAAGTGTTTTAAAATGCATCTTTGCATCATCATTCCATCCTAGGCATTCCTAGGCCTAGTTTAAGGCATCTTAATGAGGTTATTGATGTAGAATCACACCGAGTCAAGATAGGGACTAAGTTATTGTTTCCCAAACGTGTAACTTAGTGTGTGTTCATCCTGCTACTGTATAGGGTTGGCATCCGAGGACGCTTACTAGCCTATCTGTAGCCCAGAACTTTGTGAGTAACAATATTGTAAAGATATGTTCAATTATGAATATTTTCTGAATGATTAACTGTACTGTTTCTTGAAATGATATTTTTTACTGAATAAATGTTTGTCCTATTTACGAACTGAATTCGTTGTATCCATAGCAATCTACTGTTACTGTACTGTTACTATTACTGTTACAGAGATCTTTGTCGGTTCCCATGTTGGAACCACTACTGCTTACTGATATGATGGCCATTAACTGACTGTTTTGTTTGTTAAGATCTACTGTACTGTTTTGCTATGGGATGTACCACATATGACTGCTATGACTGATATACTGTTATAACAGACTGTGTTAAATACTGAAAGGACTTTCATTCTTAACCTCTTTACGCATATGTTTTTCACTGGGTTTTAGCGTACTGTTTATATATATATATATGTAGGTGTCCAGGCACTGGATCGGAGCTAGGAGCGTTGGGTTAAACTCCCTTTTTTTGTCAAGCCAACCACTGTGCCTCACTGAGAGGTTCCAAGTCCTTCAAGCTAGGGCTGCTTCGGGGTGTTTTAGATTTCCCCTTTCTGTCTCTATTTTGTATAGACTGTATAGACTTGTACTGTATTGTTATGGTAGGGATTTGGTCCCTAACCTGTATGCCTGTATATGATGTATGTATATACTGCTTTTGTACTGAATGTGAATGTGTTGTGGAAAGTCTTTTTGCATACAGATTGTCACAGCTCATTGGACATCTTTTATTACTATTTTGGCTTCTGCCAGCCCTTGTACTCTGTATTACTGTTATTACTGTTAAGCAGGCCTTCGGTAATCACGGATTACTGGCCGGTTACGGTGCTAAACCCATAAGGACAGGTTTGGGCCGTGATAGAGTGGTATCAGAGCGATATCAAACCACGAGTTATACCGCACACACGTGTCCAAATGAGCTATAGGATGTCTTAGAGAAGTGAATAGGGCATTGCATAAGCATTGAAAAAGTGTGTGTGGCCATGACATGAATATATGTGCTAATGTGTTAATATGTTTAATGTATGCAACTGCCTATGTTTATTATTGCCATAATTGCCTCTAGTGAAATGGACAATGCAAGGAATGCCGATGAAACAGAATCATCTGATGCCAAAATGGCAAGGCTAGAAAGAACAGTTGAAATGTTGACTGAGGCCTTGAGGCTACAACAACAGAACCAACAGCCCCTACCTCTTCCGGTATAGCCGGAACCGAATATGAAAAATGATATAATTTCTCTAACGCGGATGTTTAGTAAAATGAAACCACAGTCATCCCAAGGAGGCCTTGAACCGCTAAAGGCCGAAGCATGGGTCCTAGAGACCGAGAAATTGTTTGAAGTCTTTCTGTGTTCTGAAGCACACAAAGTGCTACTGGCTACCTTCACCTTACAAGAAGAGGCCAGAAGGTGGTGGATGCTTGTCCGTGACACCAATACTGCTATGACTTGGGCTCAGTTTAAGGGAGCCTTCTTTGAGAAATACTTTCCACAGTGTGTCAGGGACCGAAAAGTGACTGAATTTGAACAACTGAAACAAGGCACTATGTTCGTAGCTGTGTACGAATCGAAATTCACTGAACTCGCCAGTTATGCACCACACATGGTGGATACCGATTACAAAAAGGCCAGGAAGTTTGAAGGCAGTCTGAATGTTGAAATCCTTGACAGAATCAATGTTCTGAAACTACTGAAGTATGTAGATGTTCTTGACCAAGCAATAATGGCTGAGTCGAATATTGAGGCACTGAAACAGACTGAAACACCAACGACCGAGTGGCGTGGTAAGAGACGAGGCTTCAAGTTTAAGAAAGACTGGAATAGTTCATTGAATAAAAAGCAAAATACAGGGTCAACAACCAGTTCCAGTCAGGGAAGTGGTTCCATACCGCCCTGTTCTGAATGTGGTAAGAAACATAAAGGGGTTTGCTATAAAATTTTAGGTGCTTGTTACAGGTGTGACAAGGTGGGCCACATGGTCAAAGATTTCCCTTCTGCTCCTCAAGGCAATAGTAAAGCTGCAGCCAGCGCCACAGTATCTACTGTTGCACCGAAACCAAATCCAAAAGCTACCGGAAAAGGGCCTATGAGGCAAGGCCGAGTGTTTGCACTTGTACCGGGAGATATACAGAATACCGAGACCGTTGTGTCAGGTATACTCTCAATTTGTGCTCAAAATGCTTATGTTCTGATTGATTCGGGGTCTACACATTCATATGTATCGCATGCTTTTTTGCGAAAATTAAATAGACCACTGGAACCTATGAACTATCTGTTAGCTGTATCTTCACCTGTTGGGGGATTCATGACTTGTGCTTATATGTACCTTGCATGTGAGATTATTGTTGGAGATGCGCATTTGTATATTGATTTACTGTCATTGAATATTGATCATTTTGATATAATACTGGGAATGGACTGGTTAACAAAATATCATGCTACCATCGACTGTGTAACAGAACAAGTTATTTTTCGTCCACTTGGATTGCCTAAATTTGTGTTTAACGGAGTTGGAGTAGTACCTCCCCTGTATCTGATTTCATCCATGAAAGCTTTTAAACTGATTAAAAAAGGATGTAAAAGGTATCTGTGTTGTGTATTGATTGTACCTACTGATGTTAAAACTTATGTGAACAGTATTCCTATAGTTAGAGAATTCCCAGATGTTTTTCCAGATGATTTGCCAGGGGATTTGATTGATAGGGAGATTGAGTTCACCATTGATGTGATACTGGGTACACAGCCAGTATCTAAAGCTCCTTATAGAATGGCACCAACTGAATTGAAAGAACTGAAAGTTCAGCTACAAGAGTTGTTAGATAAGATGTTCATCAGGCCCAGTGCTTCGCCATGGGGCGCTCCAGTTTTATTTGTAAAGAAGAAAGATGGCTCACTGAGACTTTAAATTGACTACCGTGAACTGAACAAGGTAATAGCGAAAAATAAATATTCATTGCCTCGTATTGATGACTTATTTGACCAGTTACAGATTGACCTTAGATCTGGATACCATCAGTTGAAAGTCAAGACAGGAGACATTGAAAAGACTGTCTTTCGAACGAGGTATGGACATTATGAATTTCTTGTTATACCTTTCGGAGTTACCAATGCGCATGCCGCATTTATGGACCTTATTAACAGAATTTTCAAACCATATCTTGATGAATTTATAGTTGTTTTCATAGATGACATTTTGATTTATTCCAAAAGCACGGAAGAACATGAACATCATTTGAGAATTGCCCTATAGACCCTAAGAGAACAGAAACTGTATGCTAAACTGATAAAATGTGAATTTTGGCTTGATAATGTTATGTTTTTGGGACATGTAATCAGTAAGGATGAAATTTCAGTTGATCCGCAGAAAATTGAAGTAGTAGTGAATTGGCCAAGACCGACAAATGTTACCGAAATCTGAAGTTTTCCAAGCTTAGCCGGGTATTACAGAAGGTTTGTCAAAGACTTCTTCAAAATTGCCTACCACTGACTCAATTGACTCAAAAGGGGATATCATTTGACTGGACCGATCAGAGAGAATCAGCCTTTCAAGAGTTAAAGACTCGACTTGTGACTGCACCGATTTTTACACTACCCTCAGGTACGGATGGTTACACTATATTTAGTGATGTTTCTTATAAGGGTTTGGGATATGTTTTAATACAGAATGGTAAAGTGATTGTGTATGCTTCCCGACAACTGAGACCACATGAAAAGAATTACCCGACCCATGATTTGGAACTTGCTGCAGTAGTGTTTGCATTGAGAATCTGGCGTCACTACCTTTATGGGGCAACATGTGAGGTGTATACAGACTAGAAGAGTTTGAAATACTTCTTCACACAGAAAGAACTGAACATGAGACGGCGGAGATGTTTAGAGCTGATAAAATACTACGATCTGCAAATTCTGTACCACCCAGGGAAAGCCAACACCGTTGCTGATGCGCTCAGCCGGAAATCAGTTGGAAATTTAGCCTGTTTACTCATCGGGCAGAAAGAATTGCTATGTGACCTTAAAAAATTTGAAGTTGAGATTGTTTTGCGTGAACAAGGTGGAACAGTAGCTGCTATTTCTGCTTAACTGGCACTTATTGAAGAGATTAAAGAGAAACAGCAACAGGATGACTTCTTGAAGAAGATCATCGATGAGCAAGAATCTAAACCGAGGCCAGATTTCAAATTTGAGAACAATGTGTTGAAATTTCAGGGAAGATTATGTGTACCGAGTGATTCTAAACTGAAAAGAAGAACTCTGCAAGAGGGCCACAATTCGAAACTGTCTATCCATCCAGGAAATATGAAAATGTACCAAGATTTGAAACTGAATTTCTGGTGGTCGGGAATGAAGAAAGAGATTGCTGACTTTGTGTCGAAATGTCTTCATTGCCAACAAGTTAAAGCCGAACATCAACGACCTGCAGGCTTACTGCAGCCCTTACCGATACCGGAGTGGAAATGTGAACATATCACTATGGATTTCATTGTTGGTTTACCTCGCTCCAGAAAAGGTATGGACTCAATTTGGGTTATTGTTGATAGATTGACTAAATCTGCTCACTTCTTACCTGTCAAAACAATTTATAATGCGGACAAATTGGCTGTAATCTATATTGATGAGATTGTTAGATTGCATGGAGTGTTTGTGTCCATTGTTTCTGATAGGGACTCGAAGTTTACATTGAGATTCTGGCAAAGCCTACAGACAGCATTGGGTACTGAACTAAGATTGAGTAGTGCATACCAATCTCAGACAGATGACTAGTCGGAAAGAACCATCCAGACTCTAGAGGATTTACTGAGAATGTGTTTCCTTGATTTTTAGGAAAATTGGGAAAGCCACTTACCGTTGGCTGAATTCGCCTACAACAACAGTTTTCATTCAAGCATTGGTATGGCACCTTTCGAGGCTTTGTATGGCAGAAAATGTCGATCTCCGATTTGCTGGGCAGAAGTTGGAGATTGGCCTTTGCTTGGGCCCGAGATTGTACAGGAAATCACTGAAAAAATGAAACGGATTCAACAGAGATTAAAATCCGTACAAAGCCGACAGAAAAGTTATGCAGATGTCCGAAGGCGAGACAAAGAATATGAAGTAGGTGATCACGTTTTTGTTAAAGTGACACCGATGAAAGGCCAGACCCGTTTTGGGGTTAAAGGCAAGTTAGCGCCGAGATTTGTCGGACCGTAGGAGATTGTTGAAAAGATTAATCCAGTGGCGTATCAAGTAGCGCTTCCTCCTGAAATGAAGTATATGCATATTGTCTTCCATATTTCAATGTTAAGGGATTATCTTCGGGATCCCTTTCATGTTATTGAGCCTACCCGTGTAGTGCTAAGTGACGACTACACTTATGAGGAACGGCCTATTCAGATTGTAAACAGACGGATCAAGAAGTTGAGGAACAAAGAGATTCCGTTAGTGAAAATTGATTGGCAAAACCATGGCGGCGTATATGCCACTTGGGAAAGGGAGGACGATATGATCAAGAGATATCCTGAACTGTTCCCTCTGGATCCAGTGTTCTTCCAAAATGAAGGTAATTCGAGTTTGGAGGACCAAACTCTTTGTAAGGAGGGGAGACTGTGACAACCCTCACCACTGTTTACTGATAATGCCACTGATTACTACTAACTGTGACTGAACATGATTAAGTAACTGATTTGACTGACATTCTAAACTGATTGATTGAGTGTAGTAGTTTAAGCACATTTCTATCTGTTTGACTGTTAATTGATCTATTCATGTTTTATGTTTGAAACTGTAAATTGAAGGACTTATCGGCGGCCGAATCCGAAACTGATTAGTGTTTTATGCTAATTAGAATTTATGTGATTTTATGGTATGTTTAATTGAAATTTGACTTGGTATGATTAAATTACATTAGTTGGACTTATCTACCATTTTGTCACTTAGTGGGCCATTTTGTTAAACCTTGTCTAGAGCTTGATTTCATGTCATTTGCTCATCTTTGAGAGACCAAAACCGTAGGAGAGAGTGAGAGAGGAGAAGTTTGGTTTCATCTAGAGATTTACTTGGAGAACTTGAAGAATTGAAAAATAGATTGCAATTGAGCTTCTATACCTTGAATTGGAGACTTGAGGTAGGAGACTCACCCTTTTAATTGTGAGTTTGAGTTGTTCTTGCATGATTCATGGTAAGGTCAGTGATTTAAGGCATGAATTAGCTTAATATGTTGAATTGAGTAGGAATTCATGCATGCATGTATACATTGTTGAGTTTTGAGGTTGATTTCATGGAAATCCTCACATGCATGTCCATATTCTAGCTTTGGTCCATGAATTCTGCATGTTTTTAGAAGGATTGACTCATTTGTTCTTGTATTAGAAGCTTTGAAGTTGATTAAATTCATGCATGTTGCATGTACATCATGTTCTTGAAGTTTTGTTTGGAAATGGGTTCAATTGAACTACCTTTGGGCTTTGATTTTGCAAATTGATCTTTGAAACATGTCATATTATGAGTTTTAAAGTGTTTTCTAGAAAATTAGTCCAAAAGGATCGAATTTGATGCTTTAAATGTTGAGTTTCATGCTTGGAGACAAATCTGGAAATTCCAGATTTTAGATCCACACTCGAGCGAGGAACTTCACGCTCGAGCGTACACTCTGAGTTCATGCAGTCCGCTCGAGCGGGAAAAGTAACGCTCGAGCGTGAAATGCGTGTATCCAGTACTTTGCATGTGTTTATAGTCCGCTCGAGCGAGGGAATGCACGCTCGGGCGAGGGCTTGTGTCTCACGCTCGAGCGGGGATCGAGCGCCCGTCGAGCGTGAATTTCATGCATCCAGTACCTTTGCAGTCCGCTCGAGCGAGGAAAGTCACGCTCGAGCGGAGCTCCTTTGTCTGCATGTCTGCTCGAGCGTAGAAAGCCACGCTCGAGCGAGACCCCTATTTTCTGAAAATTCTGAAAAGTGTTTTAAAGTACATCTTTGCATCCTCATTCCATCCTAGGCATTCCTAGGCCTAGTTTAAGGCATCTTAATGAGGTTATTGATGTAGAATCACACCGAGTCAAGATAGGGACTAAGTTATTGTTTCCCAAACGTGTAACTTAGTGTGTGTTCATCCTGCTACTGTATAGGGTTGGCATCCGAGGACGCTTACTAGCCTATCTGTAGCCCAGAACTTTGTGAGTAACAATATTGTAAAGATATGTTCAATTATGAATATTTTCTGAATGATTAACTGTACTATTTCTTGAAATGATATTTTTTACTGAATAAATGTTTGTCCTATTTACGAACTGAATTCGTTGTATCCATAGCAATCTACTGTTACTGTACTGTTACTGCTACTGTTATAGAGATCTCTGTCGCTTCCCATGTTGGAACCACTACTATTTACTGATATGATGGTCATCAACTGACTGTTCAGTCTGTTAAGACCTACTGTATTGTTTTGCTATGCGATGTACCACATATGACAGCTATGACTGAATGACTGATATACTGTTATAACAGACTGTGTTAAATACTGAAAGGACATTCATTCTTAACCTTTTTACGCATATGTTATTCACTGGGCTTTAGCTTACTGTTTATATATATATGTAGGTGTATAGGCACCAGATCGGAGCTAGGAGCGTTGGGTTAAACTCCCTTTTTTGGTCAAGCCAACCACTGTGCCTCACTGAGAGGTTCCAAGTCCTTCAAGCTAGGGCTGCTTCGGGGTGTTTTAGATTTCCTCTTTCTGTCTCTGTTTTGTATAGACTGTATAGACTTGTACTGTACTGTTATGGTAGGGATTTGGTCTCTAACCTGAATGCCTGTATATGATGTATGTACATACTGGCTTTGTACTGGAAGTGAATGTGTTATGGAAAGTCTTTTTGCATACAGATTGTCACAGCTCATTGGACATCTTTTATTACTGTTTTGGCTTTCGCCAGCCCCTGTACTCTGTATTACTGTTATTACTTTTAAGTAGGCCTTCGGTAATCACGGATTACTGGCCAGTTACGGTGCTAAACCCATAGGAGCGGGTTTGGGCTGTGACAGTGATAAATGTAATACATGGGGTATTCGAACCTGAGCGAGTATGTGAGCTCAGGGGAATAATCAAGAAGGCTGAGCACTTAAGGAAGGTATTAAGTGCACAACCTACCATTAAAAAGGGGAGAACAGAGGCCACGAATGTCATGTTTTTTTCTGACAGAGACTTGGCAAGAATATATTGCCCTCGCAATGATACACTGGTCGTCACTCTCCGCGTCAAGGATTACGACGTCAAGCGAATTTTGATTGTCCAAGGGAGCTCATGTGAGATAATGTATTACGAAACCTTCGAACAACTAAAACTGGAGGACAAAGACTTGGCACCTACTGTATCTCCCCTGATCGGATTCAACTCAATGTTAGAATGGCCGGTTGGCAAGATTATCCTCTCCGTCAGAGCAGGAAGCATGACGAAACAAGTGGAATTCTGGGTATTGAAAGTCCCTTCCACTTACAACATAATCTTGGAAAGGACATGGCTGCATGCCATGCGATCGGTAGCATCAACCTACCATCAAGTAATGTGGTTTCCCAACGAAGCCGGAGTAATTGAAGAGGTCTTTGGAGACCAGATCATGTCCAAACAATGCTTCGTCACAGTAAATGATAGCCGTGCTGCCAAAGGGTATGTACAGATGGCGGAAAAACCTGAGAACAATGAACTGTTTGCGAATGTTGGCAAGGCCGCTGAACAGAAGGTAGTAGAAGACTTGGTACAGGTAAGGATAGATGAATAGACCCAGAAAAGTTCTTTCTGCTCGGCTCGTCTTTGTCCAGCACTGAGAGAATAGAGGTGGTGGAATTCCTAATCTCTAACATCGAAGTGTTCGCCTGGACACCGTATAACATGCCTGGCATCGACCCAAACTTCATCTGTCACCAATTAAACGTCCACCCAAATGCCAGACCAATTATACAGCGCACTCGCAGATCAGCACTCCACCACGCCGAGATAGTGGCGGAAGGAGTAGGAAACCTTCTAGAGGTGAGAGCTATCAGAGAAGTGCACTACCCCAAGTGGATATCCAACACAGTAGTGGTGCCAAAGAAGAATGGGAAATGACGTGTCTACGTAGACTATAAAACAGTCAACAAGGCATGCCCAAAAGATAGCTTCCCCTTACCTAGGATAGACCAACTGGTAGACCTAACGGCAGGGCACAACCGACTTAGCTTTCTTGATGCATACATAGGTTATCATCAGATCGCTATGTAGGGGTGAGCAGCGGATATACCGATCTGCCAAAACCGACCGAACCGAATCGATCCGCCGCATTTTGGACGGATGCATGATGACGAGCAGACAGTTGGGGATTGATTTTCTCCAATTCGCCAATCTGGCGGATGGATGGCAGATTTGAGATTCCTTTGGCCGCAATCGAACCGCCAAACCGCGAGCACCCCTAGTAATTTATAAGACTTTGTGTTTTCAGTTTGTTTAAATATTCTGTTTGTGTTTTCAATTAAAAAAAATTAAATATTCAGTTGAAAAAAAATTTTCAACTTGAATATCTTTTTTGAATTGAAAAAAATAAACGTATTATTTATCTATATTTTTTTATTTTTAAATCTATCTCTAAAAATAATAAATAGAAAATATGATATATGCTGGTTGATTTTTGTTTTCAAAAGCAGATATAGATGTAACAATACAAAGATATACAATCTCTACTACTACTCTGTTCATCGTTTTGATGGTTTGAATAGTTTTTATATTTTAAAAACCACATATTGTAATACTTTATGTGGATAAGGCATGCTGTGATTGTAGTATGTGGATGAGACATGCAGTGATTGTGATATTCTAAAGTTTCAAACTTTCTTACTTTAGATGAGATATGCAATGATTGTAATATTTTTTTAAGTCATCAACTGTAATACTTTTTTTTTTTTTTTTGAGGAAGTGCATAAGTTGAATTATGTTAAAAATTTATAAAATTTTAAACTGCCAAACCGATTCGCATCCATCCGCCAAAACGCCAACCCACTCAATCCATATCCGCCGGATTGGCGGACGGATGCGGATTAATTTTCTCCAATCCGCCAATCTGGCGGACGGATGGCGGATTGAAGGTTCCGTGGCCACAACCAACCCGCGCCCACCCCTATCGCTATGTATGAACTAGACTAGGATATCACATCTTTTACAACGCCAAGAGGACTGTATTGCTACAAGGTCATGCCCTTTGGCCTAAAGAACGCAGGGGCAACATTCCAACGGATGGTCACCAAGATGTTTGAGCCATTGTTAGGCAGAACAATGGAGGCTTACATAGATGACGTGGTGGTCAAGAGCAAGGATGAAAAAGACCATCTCAGGGACGCAGGTGAAATGTTCCAGATCCTGAAGAAGAACAAGTTGCGCCTTGATGCTTCCAAGTGTGCGTTCGGCGTAGGATCAGGCAAGTTCCTAGGTTTCCTGGTGACCAACCGTGGTATAGAGGCAGGCCCCTCTCAGATCAAAGCAATCCAGGATCTAGAGAGGCCCAACACAGTAAAAGAAGTACAACATCTCGCCGGTATGGCAGCCGCGCTCAACTGGTTCATAAGTCGGTCGTCAGACAGATGTCGACCATTTTTTCAAGCATTAAAAGCCAAGTTTGAGTGGGATGAAGAATACGACCGCGCCCTAGAAAGTTTGAAAGAATATATGTCTTCTCCACCGTTGCTAGTGACGCCAATACCTGGAGAAGAATTATTATTGTACTTGACCGTTTCACAGCATGCAGTCAGCGCGTGTTAGTTAGAGCAGAGAGAATCCAACACCTGCCCATCTTTTATGTCAGCAAGACATTGCTGGGCGTAGAAACTAGGTACTTACCATTGGAAAAACTAGCCTTAGCCTTGATGATGGCATCAAGGAAGTTGTCGCATTACTTTCACACCCACACCATAATCGTTCTCACAGCCTCTCTATTAAAAGCTCTGTTTGAGAGGGCGAACTTTTTTGAGCGAATCTTGAAGTGGGCGGTGGAACTAGGACAGTACGATATCAAGTTTCAACCTAGAACCGCAACAAAAGCCCAAGTATTGGCAGACTTTGTGGTAGAATTCACCCCAGGAAGCCATCACATCTGCCCAGTTGACTTGATTGGTGCCACTGAAATAGGGATGGGAAGTGCCATAGGAAGCGCGCAACCCCTGAATCGGGATGCTCAGCCACACCCCAAAACAGATCAGAGTAATGACAAGCTGGAAGAGGTGAACCATGCTACACCAGGCGAAGACTCATCAGCAAACAAAAACTTGGCACAATCAGATAGTAAGGGGCAAACAGTAAGCGTGGACTTGGAAGAAAATACCAGCACCAGTCGTGACCCCAAGGCATCATCCGATCCCTCTACCTGCTGGAAGCTATTCGTTGGAGAGATGTGGAGGCTCTTCGTGGATACAGCATCCAATAGGCACGGTGCAGGACTTGGCATAGTCCTCATTTCACCAGATGGCCTAGTAGTGGAACAGACAGTCAACCTTAGCTTCCTAGCATCAAACAACGAAGCGGAGTATGAAGCACTTCTGGCAGAACTAAAATCAGCACTCTACATGAAGGCTACCGAGCTAATGGTTTACCGTGACTCACAGCTGGTGGTAAACCAAATTTCGGGCGACTACGAAACAAAGGATGAAAGGATGGCTAAGTACCAAGAGTTAGTCAGAAAAGAGATCATGAAGTTCGAAGTAGTGCGGATAGAGCAGATTGGCCGAGAAGAAAACAGCAGAGCAGATAAACGAGTAGGTTTTGCTTCGATGGCAGATACATCCATCCCACATCCGTTGCTAATTGACTATCTACCAAGACCAAGCATTGAAGAACTCGAAATAGAAGAGGTATGTTGCGCCGAATTAGGCCCTTCTGGATGGATCCCACTATAATGTTCTTAAAAGATGGCATCTTACCTGAAGAAAAGAAAGAAGCCAACAAGATTAGAGCAAAGTCACAACGATTTTGGCTCTCCCCATCAATGGCCTTGTACAAGAAATCCTTCACAGGACCTTACCTAAAGTGTGTTCATCCTAGCAAAGTTGAAGCATTCTTATTCGAGATTCACGAAGGCGTATGTGGAAGCCACCAAGGGGGAAGATCATTGGCTTACAGGGTAATCTCGTAAGGATATTGGTGGCCTTACATGCAAGCAGATTCAGAGAAGTATGTTAAGAAGTGCGAGAAATGTCAGAAGTTCGCACACCAAATACATCAACCGGCCAGAGAGCTTCTACCATTAACCAGCCTATGGCCCGTCATAATGTGGGGCTTGGACATAGTAGGGCCACTTCCAACAACACCCAGCAATAGAAAGTTCTTTCTTGCAACAACAGACTACTTCACAAAGTGGGTGGAGGCAAAAGCACTAGCATCAATAAAGGAAAAAGATGTGAAGAAGTTCGTTTGGGAAAATATCATCACTCGATTTGGCATACCAAAAGCTTTAATATCTGACAACGGCACTCAGTTCGATGGAAAAAATTTTAGAGGCTTTTGCGAAAAATAGAAGATAGAATTCTACAATTCTAGACCGGCATACCCCCAAGCGAATGGCCAAGTGGAAGCATCAAACAAGGTCGTCTTAGATGGATTAAAGAAAAGGCTAGAGAAAGAAAAAGGAAAGTGGGCGGATGAGCTTCCTCATGTTTTATGGGCTTACCGTACCACACCTCGGCGGTCGGCTGGAGAAACGACTTTTTCCTGGGCCTATGGCATGGAGGCAGTAATCCCACTGGAAGTTGGCCTCCCCACAATTAGAAGTGAAAATTTTGATCCAGACTTAAATGGAGAAGCCATAGCATTGGAGCTCGATCTTGCAAAAGAAAGAAGATAAAAAGCACTGGCTCACATCGCCTCATACCAAAAGGAGTTATCTAGAAAATACAACAAGACAGTACATCCAAGGCAATTCAAAGTTTGAGATTGAGTACTGCGCAAAGTAATGGGAAACACCCTGGTACTTGGAGACGGCAAGTTAGGGTCCAATTGGGAAAGATCTTACAAAGTGGTTGGGTTAGCAGGAAAATGGGCATACCACTTGGAAGACGAGGACAGCAAAGCCATTCCCAGGCCATGGAACACTGCCAATCTCAAACTATTTTATTTTTAGCTTTCTCTTTAGACATACTTGTAATTTTTCTTTTCCTTAATAAAACAAGTAGTTTTCTTTTCAGCATAATTGTTTATTCTGTAAAAGTTGTTTTAGTGAGCTAGGGGCAACAAAAGCAGAGTTGGCCGGAATAACCAATTTTGCGCTCTCTCCAGCTAGGATTAGGATCTGGGCTAAAGAGGTTGGCTGGAAAAATCAACAAACACTTCTCCTAAGCCCAGGATAAGGATCCAGGCTACAGGACGTTTGGCCGGAAAAACCAAACACTTTACTCTAGGTTGGCAGGAACAACCAACTTAGAGGTTGGCTGGAATAACCAACACCCCTCCTAAGCCCAGGATAAAGATCTAGGTTGCAGGACATTTGACCAGAAAAACCAAACACTTGACTCTAGGTTGGCAGGAACAACCAACTTAGAGGTTGGCTGGAATAACCAACACCCCTCCTAAGCCCAGGATAAGGATTCAGGCTGCAGGACGTTTGGCAAGAATAACCAAACACTTTACTCTAGGTTGGCAGGAACAACCAACTTAGAGGTTGGCTGGAATAACCAACACCCCTCCTAAGTCCAGGATAAGGATCTAGGCTGCAGGACATTTGGCAGGAATAACCAAACACTTTACCCTAGGTTGGCAGGAATAACCAACTTAGAGGTTGGCTGGAAAAGCCAACACTTCTCCTAAGTGCAGGATAAGGATCCAGGCTGCAGGACGTTTGGTCGGAATAACCAAACACTTTACTCTGGGTTGGCAGGAATAACTAACCTCGAGCTCTCTTCAGCTAGGATTAGGATCGAAGCTGAAGAGGTTGGCTAGAAAAACCAACACTTAGTACTCCTCGGCTGAGATAAGGATCAAGGCTGAAGAGTGGTTGGCTGGTAAAACCAACACTTAGTACTCTTCAGCCGAGGTAAAGACCCAAACTAAAGAGCGGTTGGCTGGAAAAACCAACGCTTATTGTTCTTTAGTCGAGATAAGAATCAAGGCTGAAGAGGTTGGTATGTATGGCCAGTTAGATTACAAAGTTAAGACCGGGATAAATATCTCGGCCAGAGAATGTTACACTACATTCAGATTACATTTGGAAGGTAAATACAAGCATGGAAAGAAACCAAACAAACAATTGGAACAAAAGAAGATTTCATTGATAAGCGCAGATCAGAAGTACAAAAGGTAAGGCCTTAGACCGGTTACAAATTCTTTTGCTAGACAAAAAAGAAAAATTAGGAGAAAAGGTCGTCTGGGTCGGTGTCCAAAACAACCCGGTTTTCACCCAAAGGTAGCTCGGTTGTTGCAAGCACCTCTTGGTTCAGCTCGGTTGGAGGCACCGCATCAGACACTGCAGGCAAAGGTAGGCAGCGTACTCCGCCACAGAGCTCGGTATGAAATACGGAGAAGGGTTGAAGACCTCGGTCTTTGAGCTATTACCGAGCTGCGCCGCAGCTGCCGTCCATCCACACTTGAAGAAAAGATCTTTTGTAGCTTCACATTGCTTGATATAAGTGGCCTCCCCCTCCTTGTAACTGCGGTCTTCCACGTCCTCAACCTTCTTCTCTAGCTCGGTTATCTCGGCGTTCTTTTTTCCCTCGAGCTTGGCCAGCTCGCGCAAGTATTTATCTTTAACTACGGCCGTAGCCTTCTTCTTATCGGCTTCGGCTGAATTGACTAGGCCAGTGAGCCGGGCTATTTCAGCCTGTAGCTTGGCCATCTTTTGTTGAGATTCTTTTAGTTCGGTCGTTTTTTCATTGGCCTCTGCCATGGCCTGCCTTGTAGTTTTTCAAAGTTCCAGCACGCGTTTGTGAGCAATGTGGTTCTTCTGTAAAGCCTGCGAGGGGAGGAATGCAGTATTGAGTAGGAACCGAGCTAAAAGATGTTGAAATTTGGAGAATGAAAAAGAGAACCTACCAACACCATTGACTTTGAAGCCGAGCGAATGGCCTTCAGCTCGGTAAGGTGATCATGATGATTCATGTCGGCTGGAAGGCAGACGCTCTTGGCCAGATTGAAGGCCAGCAAATGATCTTTTTCCGCGACCACTGAATCGGAGTCAGTAATAACGCGGTTCTTGAAGGTGACCTTTGGCACCCACTTAGAAGAGCTAGCTCGGTCAGAGCGCTCAGGTGGAGGACTTGGTGGAGAGGCTTGAGGAACCATAGTTTCATCCTCGTCGACAAGGCGTGGCTCGGTTGTGGAAGTCCGAGCATGCTTGCTTGCCCGAGATGATAAAGGCTGATGGGTTGGCAAGGCTACCATGGTCTCTTGAGATTGGCTGGCTGGTGGTACCTCGGCCTGGTTTGTTTCGGTTAGGAAGGCCCTTACTGCTCTTTTCTTGGCCATCTCTTGCTCCGCTGTCAACGGGATCAAATTGATTTGAGGCAAGGTTGGGTCTAGCTCTAGTGAAGGCTCAAGGAGGAAATCGGTCACCCTGGTCTTCCTACGGCTGCTATATCTGTATGTCGGTTCAAAATTCAGTAGCTCGGCCCAGCTTCTGTTAGGGTATCACCGAGCGGCGCAAAGTGCATTCAAGTTGGGGTAGCTGTACTAGGACTTGAGAAAGTTCAAATCTGCATGAAGTAAAGAGACAAGCAGTTAGCACGGTCCAAGATAAGAAAATCGAGGTAAAAGAAGGCAGAAAACTAAGTCGAGGTAATTATACCGGCGACTCCTTTATTCCAGTTTATCTGGTCGCCCGGGATCTGGGCTTCTTGGTCTTCGAAGTTCCCAGAAACCCAGAAAAAATCATCATCGTTTACATCATTATCTGGGGTATTCTTTATTATCTTTTCACGCTGGCGCCTTATTCTTAAATAGTAAACCCAGCCATCTTCAGCTGATCCTATGGAAAATTGGTAGAAGAGCTTGGTTAGACCAAGATTAAGGCCAGCCCGGCGGTTTAGCTCGGCGATGCCATTTATTATGCGGTACGAATTTCTGGAAAGCTGGGTAGGTCAGAGGTTGGTTTGCCTAAGGAATTCACAGAGAAGAGGCTGTACAGGGAATCTAAGTCCGGTTTCTACAATAGAAAGAAGGGTGAAGGGAACGAAGCCCTGTTTTCCCCAAGGAGTAGTATCTAGTTTGGCTCATCAGGGATATGGTAGTCCCTTCGGAACTCGGTCATAGCACCTGGTGAGTTTACTAAAAACCTATACTTTCCTGTATGGGCTTAAATTATATATAAAATATCCTCAAGTGTTATCTCGGTGTTGAGATGATATGGAGTATCTCGGCTGAAGCGTTCAAGGGAGTGCCTAGCCAACCTAAGTCTGCAAAGTGAAAAGGAAAAGTGTTAAGCACAAATCGATGGACCTTGATAAAAGCATAAAAGGAAAGATAATTGATGTCTTAGCTCGGCTGCGTAGGTTACTATTCATTCTTAGCTCAGTTCAAACAAAGGACCTTAGCCAGGTTAAGTAAATGTGAAGTGCGCAGCCCGGTGGGAACTTTTGGGTAGTATCCTAGTTCGGTTTTGACTAAGGAAGCTGGTTTAGCCCCAAATTTTAGCTCGGTCGGTGATTGTGGCTTTCTAGCGTGGTATTACGCAAACCTAAGGTAGATTGCTAGCTCGGCTAAAGTGTGGCAAAAGGTACTTAGACCTATTGTAACCACATGTTTTAGTTCGGTTGATTAAGTTTAGCTAAGCTTACACCTAAATACAAACAGTATCCTAGTTTGGTTTGAGTGAAATTTTGGTCAAAGGGAAAATTGTTTGGATTGTTCATGTATATGGTGGTCATGTTACAAGGTTTTTTCTAGGAAACACAAGGCTAAAGCAAAAATAGGAATATGTGTTTTTGCCAAAACATACAAATACACATACTATGTTGTACAAAATAAATACGAAATCAACAAAGAGGAAAGAGGATTAAGTTACTTACAAGTATGAAGATGAAGGAGCTGGAGATGGAAGCAGTGGCAACAACGAACACGAGCTTTGCAAAAAATAGTGGTTGCATAGATGGAGGCTCAAGCAAGAGAGAGAGAAGGTAAATAGTGAAATGATGAATTTGAAGCTTTAGGGTTTGTTTTGTGAAAAGGGAAGGAAAAAAGGCGGGACTGTTCAAAATACGCGAAGTACGAAGACGGCTATGACAGTTGTATTTAGCCAGTGGGGGCTCGACACGTGTCTTTGGAAGAATAAGCGATTTAGATGACAGCGTGACTGAAGAGACGTTTTTTGATCGAACCAATCGGTAGCCCGGCAGCATTTTATCTCAGTTGAAAGGCTAAAGTTTTTAGCTCGGCTGATAACAGTTAATCTCAATCATGCTGTGTAGATGGAATTAAGGGACAATTGAGAGGGTAATTTATAAGTAAATTGGGTCAAGCTGAGTAATGGGCCATTCGATGGGCCACGGTAGAAAAGGGCTTGGCAAGTGGACTGTAGTAATAGTGCGGTCCAACTGGAATAACAGTTACCACGGTCGAAGTGGAGTTAGTTCGGTCATAGTGTTTGAAGCCAAGGTATGATGGCTTCACACGGTGGACCTCGCTATGATTAGCACGGTCGTAGCAGGCCGTAGATTAGCTCGGTTTCGACAGGCTACCGAGGTACAACTAAACAAGAGCCAAGCTAGCTTGGCATTTTGCATTGGAGCACCAAGCTTGGTTAGCTCGGTCTTAAGTTAACAGCCCAGTTGGAGTATGCATAACCAGGGTACAGGCACTGAAGGGAAGATCTAAGCTGGGTTAGCTCAGTCGTACTGCCGTCCAACCGGGTTAAAACCATCTCACTTAGTTTAAGCAGTGAGGGGGGTGTTGAAGGATAAGCATTATCTTTTAGGAGTGTGATTCCTAGGAGGACTCTGCATGGAGGAATAAGAGTCCTACTAGGATTAGGGATGGCAATTTGAACCCGGCCCGACGGGGACCCGACCCCCCGTCCCCGATAAGAATGGTTTTTCCCCGAAAAATACCCCCGACAGGCCAGGGACGGTGATATATATTTCATCCCGGGCCCGCCCCAGCCCCGGCCCCGCCCTCCGCCCCAGTCAGCCCCCCGATTTATATATATATATATATATATATATATATTATATATGTTACACGCTCTATCTCACGCTCTCTATTATATTTATATATTATATTATATATATTTCAACCCTTGTTGAATAACTCAGCAGTAGCTCAGAGCTACTAGCTCTATCTCACGCACACTCTCTTCTCTTCTCTTCACACAGACACAGACGCAGCGCAGGAGCCTCCTCCAAGCCACCACCTCCTCCTCCTCCTCCTCCTCCTTCAGGCCATTACAGCCTCCTCCTCCGTCGCCACGGCAGATCTAATGGAGTGTAGCACATCGTCGATCTCCACTGCCGATCTCCTTCGCCGATCTCCACCGCCGCCCTCCTCCGTCGATATCCTCCTCCGCCGCCCTCATCAGCTCAGATCTGTAAGATCTGTTATTCTTTTTTTTATTTGTTATTGATTTTTTGATCTGATGATCTGTAATTTTTTCTTTTTTATCTATTGATGATCTGTAATTTTTTTTTTTTATCTGTTATTTTTTTTTGTTGATCTATGTTGATGATGTTGAATGTTGAAACAGAGTTGATGGTGTTGAATGTTGAAACATATCTGTTTTTTTTGATGATCTGTTATTCTTTTTTTTTTTTTTTATCTGTTGATGGTGTTGAATGTTGAAAACAGAGTTGGATCGGGGACTTTTCGAGGTCGGGGAAACCCGATCCCCGTTGGGGACGGGGATGGGGATTGTGACAGGTTCCCCGTCGGGGATCGGGGCCGGGGACAGGGAAGTTTTGGCCATCGGGGATCGGGGACGGGGAGGGTGGTCCCCGGCCCCGCCCCGTCCCGCCCCGTTGCCATTCCTAACTAGGATTATGCCACATGGAACCTATAAAAGGTCATAACATCACCTATGGAGAGGTAACACAACTTTGATTCTCGAATACACAGAGTTTTTGTCTATTTGTCTATTTTGCTGACTTAGGCATCGGAGAGGTATCCGGCACACACCCGCCAACTAGCTCACTTTTGTGTTTTCAGGGAATAAAGCGACGACGTTTGGAGGAGCGCAGACTTGATCAACAGGATTATACGAGAAGATTATTTCGTACTCGTACAGATAATAAGGAGACCCGATATATCAAATGATAAAAGCCGATATAGATAAAAGAAGGGCCCGAACACCCAATTAATTAATTAATTAATTATTTTTTTTTATTTTTTTTTTTAAAAAGTCCCATAATAAAAGTATAGTTGAAACCCATGGCACAAAGGGGGTGTTTGGTGGGGCTTTTTTGAGCCAATTTATGGTTTCTGGCTTTTAAAAAGTTATTTTGGACTGTTTGGTTAAACTTATTTCAAACAGTTTCTGATTCTAACAACTTATTTTAAGTCAAAAAAGCTGATTCTGAGAAGCTGCTTACCCCTTGCTTCTGATTATTAACTTCTGCTGTGGACATGTTAATTCACGGTTATACTCTTAAATTTTTTTATTTTTTATTTTTTTTAAAAATAGAAAAAGACCCAAATGGACTATAAAATATATATATATTTTTTTTATGAGAACCGTTGACAAATAGTGAATAATAAAAAATAAAAATTAATTGAAAAAGCTACTTTACAGCTTATTTAACAAATACTGCTCAGTAACTTAAATCTATAATCCAACAGTTATACCAAACAGATTAATAGCTTCTGATTAAAGTCATAATCTATAATCTGTTAAGTTATAATCCATAATCTATTTTACCAGTTACACCAAACAGCATCAAACTTTGGTTTGAACTAATTCAGTACATGTGCTTGTGGAGTGGCAATGGCTGCAATTATTAGGTTATTTAGTTGTCTCCTAAGGTCTTATGCTTTGAAAGATTCAGAATTTTTAAGTCACTTATCACATACTTAGTTAGGGTGATAAATGAACTGAATAATTAATTGTTCAAATTTTATTTGAAAATTTTCACGAGTTTTAAAATTTGTTTAAGTTTGATTCATTAAACTTTTAACTCGATCTCGAACGACTTTTGTCGAATTGAATTCAAATAGTTTGATGTTTTTATATAATTTTAGACTTATCATACAACTGAATGAGCAATTAATTGTTCAAACTTTCTTTGAAAATTTTAACAAGCTTCAAAATATGTTCAAATCTGATATGTTTACTTAACAAATTGAATTTTTAACAAACCAAATATAAGTTGAGCTCGAGTTGTTTGATTCATTTTTTACCCCTGCCAATTTTTTGGATAAAAAACCTAATAAATAAAACTTTATCGAAGGCACAGCAAGAAAAGAAAAAAAAAAAAAAGAAAAAAAGAAAAAGGCTCTAATTGTCCAGTCCTGAAAAGAAACATTGTTGTCTAAAGATCCACAATAATAAAATTTAACAAAAATTCTCCTGGTTTGAAAGCCCTCGATAGTAAAGTCTTACAAAACACTTCTCATCCAAACCACTATTAAAGGCAGCGAATGCAGGGGAAACGGACAATTTACATATGTTTTGGGCCTGATCCAATCTAACTGAGTTAATATGACGAGCCCAACCCAACAGACCTACCATTGTAGATAGAAGGCAAACCCATTGAATAACAAAGATACTCACTTTCTCTACACAATCCCATTATTATAAGACAAATGTCAACTTTTTCAGTATAATTAGGTCAAGTGAATTTGAATTTTTTAAAAATAATAATAATTAAAACTATTGAAAAATTAATAAAAATAAAAAAATACGAATTGAAAACTAATAAAATTATTTTTAAAAATTCCAAACCAAATACAATGATTGATTTTTTTATTTTTTTTTAATTTATTTTTTCCTTCTTATGTTTTAGTCAAAAACTCACTTCCCAAATTATCTCTTAGTTTGATTGCCCCATATAGTCCGGTCAATCCCATTTGATGCAATATGTTTAACAAATTTGTGATAAGCATTCATCATAAAATGAATGAGCTTCATATCAAACAATTGAACCAAACACTAATCCACATACTTAATCCATTCCTATCCAATCAAAGTTGGAACAATTGTAGGTCCTTGGGTGTTTATCACTTAAAATTAACACTAATGTATCTGACGCCATAGAGATCTTGGAGCTAAACAGAACAGAACCGACTGAAGAAGCTCAACCGTGCACACAAATTCAATTTACGCTAAAATATATATCATATGTGCTACTATTATTTTTTGATTGTCGCTCAATCATCGACACAAAAAATTATTTACATAACTAGTACACTTGCAGTAAAATAAGACTTCTATAACACTAAACATTGATCCCTGTAATTTAGTTCATAGGTGTTGACATACATGTTATGTAATAAAAATCTCTTAATTCGGAACAGCAGATATATGAAGTTGATCATAAAAAAAGCTCAACTCAATCCAGCATAGAGAAAATAGATCAAATAATTGTAATATTCAGATGTAGACCGCGGCTCAAGTATGACGCTTTAGATTTATTAGACACAAGATAACTGCACCATCAAAGGAAACCTCATTGGGAGAGTTCTTTGACAAAATTTAAGCCAAGGCACAATTTGAGTGAACAATTAGCAACGAAGAAATACCCTTCGTAAGTTTTTCCATAGAAGGAAAATCATAGATGAAAGGGCTAGGAGGTGAAATCCTTCGTTTGGAATGTAGATTGATTTTTTAACTTTTTGATTATTTTAATCTGGAACTAAAAAGTCTTGTTTAGGATGGACTTTTTGATTTTTTAACTTTTGTGAGAGAAAAAATAAAATGATTATTGTTTGGATGTGACATTTTATTTTATTGACTTTTTAACCTATTTTATCTTTTTGTGACTATTTTAGCAAAAAAAACCCTAGACTTAGTTCATACCGAACGAGTGCTATTGCAGTGTGAAAGAAAGAGAAAAATGCTCTGCAAAATTCACATCTAGGCCTTGCGTGACTTTGGAAAAATGCTCTGCACTACATCCATTTTTCAAAGCCATTGCGAAAAGCCCTTATTTACTACTTGATAATAAACCTCCCATACCCTCAAATAATACTATTTCCTATCTTAAAGCTTAGCTATACATTTACTACGCGCTGATTACCCCAAAAGTTGTAAATACATAACACTGTACCCAGAACTATTCTTATTAAAAGTTTTGGTTGAATAATAAAATCTAATAACAAAAAAGTCTCGAGAAATCCAATGAGCTTGAACTCAGTCTTTGCTAGCCGTTCTAACAACTAGTAATTGCCCAACAATCAGAACAGTAACCAGAAAACAATGTTTTCAATCTTGATAAATAAATAAACTCATAAATAAAATAGAAGCAACAGCAAAAAGAATTCATAGAAAGGAAACTCTAATTTAAAAAAAAAAAAAAACCCCAAGTATAGCATAATCTTGAATTTTCTTGTATCAAACGTATCACAAAATCCATCCTATCTATATTATATGCTATGCCATGCCAAACACATTCATGTTTCTTTTGCAGGTAGCATAAGTTGGTAGTAAGTCATCCGAGATATTAGAGGCCCAGTTTGTAGTATTTATAAGTCAACTTGTTTAGTTTATTTGCTTAAAAAAAATGTGGCTACTTGCTTGTTTAAATTATAATTTTTTTTTTTTTGTTGACCTTTTCAGCTTATTTGACCCCAAAAAAAAAGAAGAAGGTTTTTCTTCAGCTTCAATTTGCATTTTGTTTATTTATTGCTTATTTAAAACTCTTAAACATGTACGGACGAACGAGTCCATCTCTTTTGTCTTAATTCTACCGTTTGAGCGCATTGTGGATATTTGCAGGAAAAAAAAAATATCTAACAACTTATTTAATTACATATGTTCTAAAAAAAAAAAAAAATTATAATAAATTATAAAAAAGTTGAGCAAACAGATTTCTAACTTATTTTAAGTCTTTTATGCTAAATTTTTTTAAGGTCCAGCTTGTCTCAAGTTGAGATCAAGACTGGACCCGTCCAGTTCGGTCCATGTGATCAATTTTTTGGGCCCGTTTGATAATCCGAACCGTTTAATGTGTAGAACTTGTTGAGTACTACATGCCTGTAAAAATTCACGTTGATCGGATATCAATAGCTATGTGATCAATGTGTAGAACTTGTTGAGTACTACATGCCTGTAAAAAATCACGTTGATCAGATATCAATAGCTATGTGATCAAATCAGTTTTGTATAAAAAAAATTGACGGTGAAACAATTAACGGTTGATAAAAAACTGTTCTGTTCACATAACTATCAATATCCGATCAACGTGATTTTTTACAAGCATATAGTATTCGATAAGTTCTACACATTGAACGGTTCGCATTATCAAAACGAGACTCGTGGTGGGCCCCCACGAATCCAACAGCACGGTCCAGTCCGATCTTGAACTGGACCAAAGTCACTTCCTTTTTTTAAAACTACAGTTCATAAAAACTAGCTTATAAATTACACCAATAAATAGTTTATCTCTCCCCTTAGAGCATCTCTATCAGTCTCCCTAAACTCACCCTTTACCTATTTTAAGGAATTGAAATCTCAAAATACATCTCCATCAATTTCTCTAAACAATCTTCAAATATAAGTGTTGCTACAAAGACTTCCTACTTGTGAGGAATTCCTATAACTTCCTTGTATATGATAAAAGACGTGAAGAGAGGTCTTTCTGGATGTTTCCACGGACGTCCACCCGAATGTGCTGTGATTTCCCTATAACTAAGAAAAAAACACTTCCGGTCCACCGCTCTGCTTTGTTGTTTGCATGTGCTGTTGCTTTGCTTTACCTTCATAATAATTAAAAATATTTTTTTAATAAAAGTGATTTAATGCAGGTGCTTTGCTTTCATAATAATTAAAAATATTATTTTTTAAAAAAAATAAGGAGTTTATTAAAAGAGATAGATGAAAAGTAATTTTTTAAATAAAAAATAATTTTTTTAATAATATTTTAAAACAATTTAAGTAATCTGCTAGAGATCCTTTTATCTAGGAGTAGATCTAACATGGCCTTAAAGGCTTGACAGTTCAGGCAATTTATACTATATTATCCTTGGGATAAATGCGAGTTGCTGGAGGGTAGTTGGCAGGATTTAGAGCAATTTAAGTTCTTCATGGACAAACGATGGCATCTTTGGCTACTTCACTTTTAATGACGGTTGTGCGTTTGTAGTACCAGTTAAAAGTTATATTTTTATTTTTTATTTTTTTATTTAAAGGCATTTAAAAAGTTGATTTTCAATTATTGATGAAATTACAATTATATCCCTTATGAATCAAAATATGTTACATGGATGACGTTATAAATATTTTAAATTGAAAGAGAATAATTTAGTCATTTTATTATGATTTGACATCATAAATAAATATTAATTAAAAAAAGTTAAAAATAACTTTTTACCAACTTCTCAAATCATTTATTTAAAAAAAAAACCAAAAACTTGAATAAAAAAGCAAAAAAAATCACTTTTTATTAACTTTTTAAAACATTGACAATTGCACAAACAGAGGTAATCTTCTCTAAATATAAGCACCAACAGAGAACTCGCTCAGTAGTAAGGTCTAGAGGTGCAACAATTAATCAAGTAATTAACCACTATTAAAGTCTAAACAAAGAAGAACAATCCCCCACACAGATTCAGGAGGATCTTCAAACTATCATATCATTATTACATCATGTAACTCACTCATTACGATAGGGTTTTAATCACCTCCTAATTCAAGCACATTGCAATCATGGGTTTAGAGATTACATAAACATGCCGAAAGAGTACATAAACAATAGCAACAACATACATACAAGGATGATTGATAGCTTAACAAATCCATATAACATCTCAAAAATCCCCAAAAACCCAACTCAAAAAAATAAAAATTAACCAATAAAACAACACAACGACTAAGATAAAAACACACACTTACTAATAATAATTGACCAAGCTCCAAGTGTCTTAATTTTTTATTTGCTAATTTATAAATATTTTGTTTTATCTTCTGCAGCGAGTGATAGCAGAGCAACCTCTAGTGTAAGGATGAACAGGGCCTCTGGCCTCGTAACAGTTGTGGGTGTAGTAAGACCTACCAGAGCGAGGGGGGCATGGGATTCTATTGGCTGAGAGAGCACCGTACGAAATGTAGTAGTACCTCATTGTCCTCCAGAACAGTGACCTTCGACCCATTTCACCCTCTACGTCTCCTTCATCGTCGACTCCCAAGTTGCCGTCGTCGTAGAGTGACATGGCGGAAGACGGCCAACCGAGCGCCTCCGTCGTGAGCTGAATGCCGGTGCTGGTCTCATCGACCTCAGATCGAACATGTGTGCCGCACATGAGGAAGAGGCACAGAGTGAGGAGCCTTGCCGCCATGGATGTCATATCAGGAGAACAAGTGTAGAGAGAGAGAGAGGGGGGGGGGAGAGAGAGAGAATTGTTTTTGGCTCTACAATCTGTTGGGTAGAGAGATAGTCCTGTCCTCACTCCCTCAGTTGTTTCTGTGTACTTCTGGAGAGAGAGAGAGTAATGGTTGGATTGGAGTAGTGTAACTGTGTGGAAAGAAGGTGGGGGAGCAGAGTTTCACGTGTTGTGTTTGAGAGAGAGAGAGAGAGAGAGAGAGAGAGGGGGAGAGAGAGAGGGTTTTCACATCACAGCTGTGGACTCATCAATAAATTGGCCCACACTTTGCTCAACTTTTAGCTGCATCCACCGGCAAATTATTATTGCGATGATGTATGTTTTTTTGGCAACAATTTTTTTTACATAGGGTGTTTTGGAAAGAATTTTTTTTTTAAAAAAACTTTTTAATTATATTAATTTTTATATTTTTTATTTATAAAAAAATAAAATAGATTAAAAAGTTAAAAGGTTAATTTTATATTAACTTTTTAAAACACCACATAATTTGACAAATTATTAAGATGACTTAGGTCTAGTTTGAGATCTACTATATAATTCATCTTTTTATCTTTTTATCTTTTTTTCATCACATCACCTCTCTACTTTTCTGCACATCTTTTCGTAAAAAGACAAAAAATATACTTTTTTAAGACACCCCAAACCAACCTTTAACAAATAGGATAAAAGATGACTTAACAAATAGTTTTAAAGAGTTCCCCCAAAAGAGGAGAGTAGTTTAGAAGGAGCATATCATAATTTTTCTCTATTTATGAATAATACTACGCTTTCATGTATATATATATATATTATATTTAAAAATCTTATCTATATATACACGATCTCATATATTTAAAAATCTAATTAGTGAAGATATCACAAAAACTCAATCTCGAAATCTGAAGATTTCGCTATCGATCAACAATAGATGATTTGATGCCGACGATCTCACCAAATTCACCAAATTTGCTTTGATCACGTGTTCTCCGACAATCTCGAAATATGTATCAATAAGAGCTCTATATTTCAAATATGTACAAATTTGTACCGAATTTTGAGAGTTTTATCAAGATTGAGAGTGTTGATCAAGTTTTAGAAGTTTTCCTTCGATCATATATTTGATTATTGTTCGAGTTTGATAATTTGTTGATTAGTTTTTTTTTTTATCAGTTATTGATTAGTTGTTTCTGTTTGATAGAAAAAGAATAAAATTTTACTCTAGTAGTATGTGCTCTGTTTTTGTTTGGGAGTAAAATTTTATTCTGGTTTTATGTGCTCTGCTTTTTGTTTGAAAGTAAAATTTTACTCTGGTACTATATGCTCTGTTTTTGTTTGGGAGTAAAATTTTATTCTGGTTTTATGTGCTCTGCTTTTTGTTTGAAAGTAAAATTTTACTCTGGTACTATGTGCTCTGTTTTTCTTTGATAAAATGAGAGTAAAATTTTATTCTTGTATTATGTGCTCTGTTTTTATTTAATAGAATAATACTAAAATTTTACTCTGGTATTCTGTGTTTTTGTGACTTTTTTTGGACTCGTAGTAACAATAAAATTTTACTTTGATTAACGGTAAATTTTTATTGTCAATTGATTGCAGATTTGAAAAATGGTTGCAGCTCTTATGTTGTTATGCAAGTAGATTTAACATTACTGATGATGAAATAGATTTACTTCATACGTTTTGTCGCCATGAAAAAAAGACTTTTGCTGTCTTTTGGATGGGTGAATGAAATTACTTATGTAGGTCAAAGATTTGTTGGAAGTGCAAATGATTTTCGGACTGCATTATGTAAATATGCCATTGAGATAGGATTTGAGTTTGTGTAGGTAAAGAATGACAAGTGTCGAGTTACTGCTGTGTGTTCAATAAAAGACATTTTTAATATGTTATTAAATGGTTGTCTATCCAAGTTTATGATTTGCTTTGTGGTTGAATTTGACATTTTAATGTATATATATATTTTTTTATGTAGTTGGATTAGTTTCATATAAAGGAACTTATAATGGAGTTTGTTAATATGAAAGTTTTGAGTAAACTTATAGTCTAAAAGATAGTAAACATTACTTTGCTTAACATGAAAGTGAAATTTTACTCCCATTCAGAGTAAAATTTTATTATTTCAGAGTAAAATTTATTCTGAATTGAAAGTAAAATTTTACTATGTTAGAGTTTGTTTAATAGGAGTGAAATTCTAGTATAAAGATAGTATATAAACATTAGTTTTCTTAACATGAAAGTAAAATTTTACTTTATTTCAGAGTAAAATTTACTCTAAATTGAAAGTAAAATTTTATGATGTTGTTGAATGTTAGTCTTTGTTTTCTGAATTGAGAGTAAAATTTTACTCTTATTGCAGAGAAAAATTCTAGTTTAAAAAATAGTAAACATTACTTTTCTTAACATGAAAGTAAAATTTTATTCTGAATGAGAGTAAAATTTTACTATATTTCAGAGTAGAATTTACTCTGAATTGAAAGTCAAATTTTACTGTGTTGTTGAATGTTTGTCTATGCAAGTTTCTGCTTTGTTTTCTGAACTGAAAGTAAAATTTTACTTTAAAATATGTGAGTCCTATAGGAAAACATTTTCAACCTACACCAAAATTTACAACAATACATAAAGTTCTTATTGCTCATAATGCAATCTTTGTGCAAAAATAATATAACACCACAACTACATATATTATCAAGAGACACAAAATATAAATTGTATAATTGTATTCTATCCATAACAACGTTCTATAACAATATTCCATCCTAATCCATAATAATTATAACTTGTATCATTGTTACTCTTTTAGCATTCTTTCACTTACAATTACTCTTTCAGCATTTTTTCATTTACAAAAAAGTAAAATTACATTCATCATTCACATCAGATACACAAAAAAAATAGTTATCAAAAGTCGTCCACATCATCGTCCTTGAGATCTTATTACTTGGCTATTTTTCTTTTGAGGTCGAACTATTCCCTACTCCATGCTTTTAGAGAATCATTCAAAAATTAATGCACTATTGATGCTTGGAAATTGTTAATTTTATTCTCTTCCATATATTTTGCAATGGGCTCATCTATCATGATTTGACACATAATATAACATACAATAATTTTGCAATCTACACTGTTAATAGAAATCAAAATCTTGTTAAATTTTCCCAAATTTAAAAACTACCAATTCAAGCATGTAGTAGCATGAAATACTTACGATATTGGGCGTTGTTATGGACTATCTTTCACGGAAACAAGTTTGCAAACTTTTTTGTAACTCTCTTCCTTTCTCACAAACATTACAATGAAACAGTAAATTTTTCAATCACTCAAACTCAATACAAATTCGTAAACCCCATCCTCTCTATCAATCACAATACCATTAATCACAACACTATTTAGACACCATGTGATAGTATCCCAGACCAACCAATAACTTCTTGGAGGAGAGAAAACACAAAACACACTCTATAGTTTTCCTCTCCTTTTTCTCTTCTCTGATAAAAAAATTGAAATAGATTGTTCACAAACACAATGTGAAATCAGAGGATGAAAAAAGTAATCAATACTTAATTATTAATTAGAATCAAAGACCCTCTGGATTTGTAAGTATGAAATGTTCTCAAAATCTAGAATGGCATGGTTACTCTGCCCATTTTTTTTACTACAAACTGGCTTTCTATTTCTTTTTGGACTTTCAACAAACACCTAGAGTGCCTTGATAAAGCAAAACCCATAAATAAAAAATCAGAGATGAGTGAAGGAATCAGCTCTAAAAAAAATTAAACAAACAAAATCCCCCCCCCTAAAAAAAAATGCTATTTAAACGGTTTTCACAAACATATATATACATACATAAAGATCATCACAAAAAAGGACACACGGAGATTGACATTTCTTTTTTTTTTTTTTATCATTTTTGGAAATTTTTGAAGATTGAAGAGACAACAATAATCATTTCTCACAAATTTCAAACAATCTAAAACAAAGCAAAAAAAGAATCTCAACTAATTTCAAGAAGGCAATTTCAAAAAAATAAATACCTGGAAGCTATTTGAAGTTACTTGATTATTTTCCTCTACTTAGTCTTCTTCAAGGATCACGATTTGAATCACGTTTATGAGATGGATTTCAAGGTTTCGATTTTGTGAGATGGATCGAAGATAAAGATAAAGGGTTTAGGGTTTAGAAAGAGAGAAAATAAATGGAAGAGAGAGGATGCCAATAACGTGGAGAGAAATGATTCAACGAGGGTTTCAGATTATATAAAAAGGTATTTTAGTCTTTTCATCATATTTTTTTAATTTGAGGGACTTTTGAGACCATTATTTTATTACGTGTCCTTCACATAAAAAAAGCCCCATAGAAGGGGCTTTTCACAAAAAATCCCTAATTATTACTAAATAAGTTGTTATATGATTTTTATTGTGTAAATATCTAAAATATTCTTAAAAAATTATAATTAAAGTAAAAGAGATAGTAAAAAAATCATTTATACCTATTTCAGGGTTTTAAACAAGTACAAAATTATTATTATTGGATATACAATGTATTTGGGATGATCTATTTTAGCTAAAATAATTAATAAAGATTAAAAAAATATTAAAATAGCCCATTAGGGTTGTTTTGGGATGACTTATATATTGATTTTTTTTGTTATGACGAAAAGACATATAAAAAAATAAAAATATGATATGATCCAAATAAATCAATAAGCCAATAAGTAGCGTATTCAAATAAGCTCAAAATGTCATATGCTATACATCAATCAATTATTTTTTTCTCATAACTATCTATCCAACTAAAAATAAAAAATAAAAAAATCATCTGAAACACAATTTTTTTTCATCTCATAAAATAATCAAAAAATAATTAAAGCCAACTAAAATTGTCAAGTTCCCAAACAATAGTTAAGTGTCATGGTTTTCATAAAATAAAAAATAAATAAGTAAAAAAAAAAAATATTGCTTAAGAAAATTTCGAAATTGTTTATCAAATAAGTTAAAATAATTAACAAATTATAATTTAAAATTACAATCAAATACTATTAATAATATTTTTAAGGGTGAAGTACCAATAAATTTCAAATAGTGATTTTATAAACTGTTTGGTCCTCTCTTTTTTTTTTTTCTTTCTTCTTTTTCTTATGGACCCAAAAGTCTCATTCTAGTGTGAATTAGATAAACAGCCAAGTATAGACGCGTGTGTGTTATGTATTGAGAGACAAATGAGAGTTTTCTCATAATATTGAAATTACTAAACGTAACATTTTAAAAAAACTCTTTAACGTAATTTTTTCAAATGTAACAACGTAACATTCAAAGAAAAACTCCATAATGTACTTTTCCCAAACGTGACACTCCAAAAATGTAATACTCTGATGTAATACACTAAAAAAGTTCTTAGTGTATTTTTCTCAAATGTAATATTCAAAAAAAACTTGTTAATATATTTTTCTAAACGTAATACTCCAATCAATGTAATACACAAAAGCTCATTAATATTTTTTTTCAAACGTAACATTTTAAAAACTTAACACTCTAATTTAACACACTAAAAAACTACTTAATGTATTTTTTTCAAACGTAATACTTCAATTAATATAACATACAAAAACTCATTAGTTTACTTTTTTCAAACATAACATTGTAAACCAATATAACACCAAAAAATCATACTAACATGAATATAGATTTCCACGTTCGGCAACTAACACCTCAGCTAGCAATCCCCAAAAAGAATCTTCCACATCTCATATTTCCATTCTCATCTTAAAAAAAAAACAAATCACAAAATTGGAAATATAAACTACAAAAGGGCACTTAAACTTAAATAGTATCAAATCAAATAAATGCAATTTTCAAAAACAAAAATGATTAATTGATTCCTAAGAAAAACTCCTATGACTAAATGGATCAACATCCTCCCATATGGGATTTCTAGGTAAATTTTCCTATTTTTAAACAATAAGTTAAGTAAATTGAATTATAAATATTAGCAAAAAGGGTCATTCTCAATCAATAACATAGCGAGAAATAACAATATTAATGCATTAAATTGTTAAGAAATAATAGATAATTCATGTACAATATTATACTTTTTTACATGGAAAATGTTTGAAATTCTTCTTCTTCTTTTTTTAAAAGAAAAAAATTCATTTTATCCCATTGTGGTTTGGAATCAGAGTACTTTACCCATGAATGGTTAAAATATAACCAAAAAACTCCTTCGTGATTTTGGAATAAACTGTCACTCTGAGTTTTTCCATCCAAACTAATAGAAGATGTATGACACACACCACTTTTTAGAGTAAGTTTGGTTTTCTAAAAAAAATAAAATAAAAGTAATACAACAAAAATATAATTTTACTCCAAATCTAAAATTAGATTAATATGTTAATTAAAATTAAATAAATTAAAAATGGATATAAAATACAAAATATAATTAAGGATGATTTAAAATATAATTAAATAAAAATATAAAATAAATCATAATTAAAAATTGATCTAAAATATAATTAAATTAAAATTAGATTAACATGTTATAAATTATAATAAATAATTAAAAATGTAATATTAATTATAATTTAAAATATAATTAAAATAGGGGGAAAAAGTATCTTGGGCTAAAACTATAAGCGAGTAAAATATAATTAGGATTATAAATATTAATTTTAATTTGTTATACACTCAATAATTTAGGATTCAACTTTTTTATGTGTATTATTTTGTGAGTTAAAATTGTGATTTTTTTATCATTTCTCGTTATACAATTACTAAAGACACCACTTAAACAAGGGTTTCGTTAGGGAAGTTGGCTATTTTAGTTTTTGTCTATTTTACTAGGCTAAAATATTTTTATTTAAAAAAAAGTTTGATTTTTTATAGTTAAATGTGATATTTGTAAGAGAAAAGCTGAAATAATTATGAACTTGATATGATATTTTGTTTTATTAAATATTTTAATCTATTTTATCATTTTATAAATTTTAGCCAAAAAAGTAATAATAATAAATTAAAAAAAAAAGCTTTTGCCAAACCACGCAAATATACTTCACACTCCCAGCAAAGAAAGCAATATACTTCTGTTGGCTGTATAAATTGTAAAAGCCAATAACAATTCAACACGTGGCATGAAGGGGGCAATTTAGGGAGTTAATACAAGTTGCTAATCAAAGTTAGATACGTGTCAGCCTGCATTGATGGATCTGCGTAGCACTGGAACAATCGAGGGATATAAGGTGATGTGACCTAATGGTTACTCACAAAGTTCGAATTCAAAATCAGGAGGGAAGCTTAATTGCAAATGTGGCGTAGTGGTACTGACTGTGAGAGAGCAGGTTCAGCAATCATGGGAGGACATTTCGGTGGTTAGAAACCCACTTCGACGGTTATCATTGAGAAGTACAAATAGCAGTAAAAACCCCAGAGTGGAGGATCTAG
The DNA here is from genome assembly GCF_055761805.1 of Camellia sinensis. Taxonomy (NCBI): domain Eukaryota; kingdom Viridiplantae; phylum Streptophyta; class Magnoliopsida; order Ericales; family Theaceae; genus Camellia; species Camellia sinensis. Next base: position 219,840,547 of record NC_138961.1, read on the forward strand.
ACTCAGATAAAAAAATCAGTTTTATTTACTTTGTTTTTCCTTCCAGTTTTTTTACATTTCTGTACTTCAAATTTCTGCATTGCACTTCATCCATAGGAGTAGTTTCAAATAGCTTGTTGCTGTAAACCTCTACGAGACTGGGTCAGATCATTATAAGTTTTTCATTTTATCTAATGAAATTCTGAAATTATTCTTCACTTAATTCTTATTTACTGAATTCTCCTAAACAAGCCACCAGTAAAAGCCCTCTTCATTAAGGCTGAGAGAACTAAAACACAATCGTCTAATAATTGGTTGGCAATTAAACTTTTGTAAGGACTGATTGATCTTTACTGGTATGCTTAAAATTACAATATTAACCTTCGAAAGCTAAAAAAGCCAACATATATTTTTGGCATGCCTAGTGGGATTATTAATTGAAGGAGATAAGGAGAAAATGAACATCTGAAGAAGATGTGGAAAGAGAGGTAAATGTACCTGATCTAGAGAATAATGTGATAACACATCCTATGGAAGCACCTATCTCATCAGAAGTAATTCAAAACATGCAACACATGTTCAAAATATTGGATGAGGCCATGGAATTGGACCATCCACTGTTCCATCTACTCAGCCAACGAATCTATGGAGAGGCCTGGTAGATGCCATGGGACAGCAGTTAATGAACACAATAGAAAGATGGGCAATATCCTTTATGGATTAGATGAATTCCATTAACCAGCTAACACAAAGCATATGGAAGAAAATTCAAATATTCCTCAGCAAAGATTGGTTAAAGATAAACAGCCTATGCAAAGTACTAGACATATTAATGGTTAGATTAGTAATCAAAATAATGAAAGACTATCACTTATACCTCAGTCTTGGTATGAGCCTCTTTCGAGGCCTATGGTAAATCAAAATATCTCATTACCTAACAGCGAAGCTATACAAATTGGTAGATGTGGGCCAACACAAGAAAATGGCATGAGAATGTTTCCAAATCCCATGTTCGAAGCCGTACCTGGCACAAGGGGGTTCACTGATCCCTTGTTCAAATTCACACCTGGGGGGTTGGAAGGATTTCCTGTGACTGGGAGAGAAACAACACATGTTCCTCCTATTACAGCACTTTTCGCAAGTCCTTTTGCAGGACAGGCTCAGGGAGGTCAACTATATCCTCAACAGCAACCAATACCATAGGGACAGCCAGCCCCAAATATACCTCCCTATGGACCAAGAGGACCTCAAGCACAAGGGTATCCACCTAATCTTGTCTTTGTTCCTCCAGTGGTAGTCCAACAAGCACAAAATATTGTTCTTAGAGATCAAATTGCTAATATTGTCAGAGAAATGTGTGGATCTATAGCTCGGGGGGTTTAAACTCCTGTGTATAAGAAGCCATACCCAGAATGGGTGGATAAGGTGCATAAATACCCAAGGGGGTTTAGAATACCAGATTTTGCTCTTTTTTATGGGAATGAAAGCCAGTCAACGGTAGAACACATTGCTAGGTTCGCAGCCCAATGTGGTGAATTTACCAATAATGATTACATGAAGTTAAGACTTTTTCCAAATTCTCTAATTATGACAGCTTTTGTATGGTATATTAACCTTACACCTAGCTCTAGCCAAACTTGATAGCAAATGGAGGAGGCATTTCATGCCCAATTCTTCCAAACGGAGCCAGAAGTTTTCATGGCAGACTTGGCAAGGTTGAGTCAAAGGCTTGATGAGAAGGTTGTTCAGTATTACCAGATTCAAAAGAGCACAAAACAAGTGTAGGGTCATTCTGCCAGAGTTTGAATTTGTGAGATTGGCTCAAAATGGTTTAGAGTTTAGGCTTCAAAAGAAGTTCTACTCAACTGAGTTTCGAGACTTAGTGGAATTAACCTATAAGGTGTCTAGATATGAATTATTACTTGAAGAAGCACAAGATCAAAGTAATGCATCATATAAGACTTATTATAGAGACCCTGATTACAAGATTGATGCAACAAAGATCGTAGAGAAAGAGCCTATGACCTGTGAGGCGTTAATTCATAAGGATATTACAATAGACCAATAGTTTAAAAAGAAAGACCTTCATAGGAAATACTCTTTCGATTTAACAAAGGCAAATGACATTTTTGATTATTTACTTGTAGCAAATTTCCTAAAGTTACCAAAAGGAATTAAAATTCCTTCTCCCGAAGACTTAAAGGAAAAATATATTGTAAATGGCACAATTCTTGGTCCCACTCAACTAAAAATTGTATTGTTTTTTGAGACAAGATCCAAGAACATATTCGAAATGAGAGTTTAAAGTTCCCAGCCAGAGCAGAGAAAGCTATGGGGATTGACACTAACCCATTCCCAGAGATTGGGAAAGTTACAGCCAATGTTGGTGTGTTTGACTTCCAAAACGTATATTTGAAGGAATTGGAGGAGATTAATGTGCAGATGCATATTGCCAGTCAGACTATTTTTAAGAAAGATATCAGAAGTTCATCAACAGATGGACAAAGCTTTGCAGACCAAAATGAGGACTCTAGTGAGGAGGCGTTGGATGATAACTCTCTAGAGGTAGCTGTTATGCAAATGATGTATCCCAAATGAAGGTTAAGTTACAAATGGTTGAAAGGTCTCCCAAATGATGGAAAACAGTATTACAAAGATGTGCATAGACGCCCTAAACCAACCAGTACTTACAATCAGAGGCCATACCCAACTGGTCCCAGACAATAGCCATTCTTGGTTGGAACACTAGCTGCTAGAGTGCACTCCAAAGGTAAGAGACCTCTCCATGAGTTCAGACCACCTAACTACTACAGGATGAAGGGCAATCATCTTGAGAGGAGGCTATCAGAGCTAGAGATTGACCTCCTAGATCAGCCTCAAACAAGATGAAAGGTAACCACCATGATAGAAGGCCTGAATTAAGCTCAAGACAGGAGATCAGGGCCAAGTAGTTGCGAAGCTGGCTTCGAAGGTAGAAAGGGCTAGTTCAGCAATTGAACTAGTGAGTTCATGGGTACCTGGGGTTCTAGATTGGTTTGTCATGCAGAACGAGCCTAAGGAAATGCCTACCCAGAGAAGTGTTGTTGGAGACCAGGGTAGAATGGTTAAACCTTCCTTGGTGGCTCCAAATAATTAGGTGTTACTGAAGCACCCAAAAACAAAGGAACCAAATATGGTTCTAGTAATTTCTAGGTCTCAAAGGAAGAAGATTCAGCGAAGGTACACTCAGTACCAAAAGGATCTGAAGAAAAGTGGAGAGAGTTCTTTATTGGCCCAGCCAAAAGGCTAGATAGAGGGGAAAAAAAAAGTCCAAAATTAGATTATAGTCCAAAATTGACTCCTCAGAACAAAAGAAGTTTCAGCAAAGAGTAGTTGGCTAAAGTTTACTCTGAATTAAAAGCCAAGGAAAGATCCAACTTAGCAGGTCTTGAAAAGGCCTTGATGGAAAGCGACAGTGAGACAGAAGGAGAAGTTGATCTAGGCCAAAAGAAAGAAATGGTTGATGAGGAGATGTTTGAAGCCTTCATGACTGAACAGACATTTTTGGTCGAAAAACCAGCAGGAATAGACCATTTGAAGGAAGTCACTGATACTGAAGTGCCAGAATGCAATATGGAAGATGCTTTTGAAATAACTGAACAAGTTAGCTTGGAAAAGAAGCAAGTGCAACCAGTAGTTCAGTTTGACTCATTTCCTCAAATGTCAGTGAATATGGTGCATATACTACCACAGGAGTTCCAGGCTGAAGATGGAAACCAAGAAGATCAAGAGATTGATCCTATTCTAGTTTCTAGTGAAGATTCACAGGTTAGCATGGTTCAAGATGAATCTAAAGTGACCACACCAATGGAAACTGAGGACAAGAGTGAAGAAGTGAGTATTAATCTCTCATATCCTTTTGAGTATCCTACAACATCCATGACACAGCATGTTAAGCCCTTGTATATCAAGATTTTTTTTTGATTGGATACAAAGGAATAGGGTATTGATGGATAATGGGGCAGAAGTGAACCTGCTTCCGAAATCTTCTTTGAAGAAACTGGGAAAAAGGAACCCCAGATTAATCCTAACCAGCACAACCATTGCTGGTTTTGCTGGGGATAAGCAGATGGCTCAGGGTATTTTTCCCATCAACCTAAGTGTGGGAACCAGAGATTGCATAACGGCATTCTTTGTTATTGATAGTAATGCCAAGTATAATGCTTTACTTGGCAGGGATTAGATTCACACCAACAAATGTGTGCCTTCTTCTCTACATCAGAAGATAATGATGGCCTTATGCAATGGAGAGACAGAGGAGATCAATGCAGACCCTCAACCTTTTGTTGCATGTGCTGACTTTGCAGAAGCCAAGTTGTATATTGAAGGAGTGATACCACTCAGTATATTGAGAAAACCTGATGGTTCAACTGAAGTGACAGTTGATGAGGAAGTAGCACACCTGAAGCACTTAGTACAAGAGAGTGCTGATAAAGAATTCGTCATCAAAAATAATAATGATGCCTGGTTGTAGGCACGAAGATGAAAGCCAAGAAGTCAGACCCTTGGCTTTAGTCAAGTTTTTAACATTGGACTTAAAATCAATAGTCCAAAAAGTTCAAGAACAAGAGAAGGAAGCCATGGTAGTTGGCTGTAAACAGGAATAACAGCAGGTCAAGCCTTTGACCTTTGATAAATACTTTGCATTGGACATCGAAACAAAAGTCTAGGAAATATAGGAACAAGAAGCCTTAAGGATAAAATTTGTTTATGAGGAAGAAGGCAAAGATGTTGAATCAGAGAAAGTGGAGGCAGAACAAAGCAAAGAAATTGTTTCGAGGGCAGAAGAAATCAAAAGAGAAGCATTAGTGAGAGTTCTCAAATACAAGACCCCGTAGAAAGAGTTAATTTAGGGAAAGGTTCTGCATAGCAACCCATTTACATTAGTGCTTGGCTAAGTGCTCTTGAAAGGGACCATTTATTGATAGTCTTAAAAAGATATAAAGATTGTTTTGCATGGTCTTATAATGAACTACCAGGATTGGATAGGTCATTAGTGGAACATAGGCTCCCTATGAAACCTAATTTCAAGCCATATAAGCAGAAGCCAAGAAGGATGAGTACTGAAGTGATTCTGAAGGTCATTGAGGAAATTCTTAAGCTCCTTAAGGGAGGCTTTATTAGAACAGTCAGATATCCAATATTGTGTCTGTGGTTAAAAAAAATAGTAAAATGAGGATATGCATCGATTTTAGAAACCTAAATTCAGCAACTCTAAAAGATGAGTACCCAATGTCTATAGTAGACTTATTGGGTGATAGTTCAGCAGGGCACAAGATTTTATCTATGATGGATGGGCATTCTGGTTACAACCAAATCTACATTGCAAATGAGAATGTCCATAAGGTAGCATTCAGATGTCCTGGGAACATTGGTACATTCGAATGAGTTAAAATGCCATTTGGCCTAAAGAATGCTGGGGCTACATACAAAAGGGCAATGAGCACTATCTTTCATGATCTCATTGGAGGGTATTTAGAGTGTTCAATTGATGACATTGTAGTAAAATCTCAGTTTATGGAGGAATATTTGGTTCACTTGGAAGCAGCTTTCAAAAAAATGAGAAAGTTCAAGTTGAAGCTTAATCCTCTCAAATGTGCTTTTAGCGTATCAGTTGGAAACTTCTTGGGCTATGTAGTACACAAGAAGGGAATACAGATTGATCAGAATAAAGCCAAAGCCATCATTGAGGCCAAGCCTCCATCAACTAAGAAAGAAGTACAAAAATTCCTTAAACAGGTTAATTTTCTTTGAAGATTTATTTCTAACATTGCAGGGAAAACTAAAGTATTTTCCTCTTTATTAAGGTTGAAAGATGAAGAGGAGTTTGTATGGACAGCAGAGCATTAAACTGCTTTCGAAGGAATTAGATCGAACTTGGCCAAGCCTCCAATGATGATGCCACCAAAGAGTGACAAACTATTGAAGTTATACATTACTGCAGCAGAAGATTCACTGGGAGCTTTCCTAGCCCAGGACAATGAAAAAGGCAAAGAACAAGTAATTTATTACCTTAGTAAGTTTTTAAATTCTTGTGAATGTAAATACTCAACTATAGAAAAACTGTGCCTTGCATTGTACATTACAGCAATGAAATTAAGATATTATTTTTTGCCTAATGTTGTTTTGGTAATTGCAACCACAGACTTGGTTAAGTATATGTTATCTAGACCAATGTTAAGAGGAAGAATTGGCAAATGGATATTGGCCTTGTCAGAGTTTCATCTAGAATATGTCCCCTCAAAAAGCAGTGAAATGACAAGTTTTGACTAACTTTTTGGCAGATCATTCATGTCAAATGGAAAGCCAGGAGATAATGGATCTTGGTATGATCAATGTTAAGCCATGGCACATGTGGTTCGACGAGTCAAAGGCCAAATATCTGATTGGAATTGGTGTTGTAATTAAGTCACCACATGGGATAGAAACCACACACGGTTTCAGAATGGATGAAACTACTTGTTCCAATAATCAAGCTAAATATGAAGCTTTAATAATGGGACTAGAAATGCTTATTGAATTATAAGCTCATGCAGTTGATATATTTGCAGATTCTCAATTGGTGGTCAACCAAGTGAAAGTAATTTTCAAATGTCAAAGTGCAAGCATGGTGCCATACTATGTTGTTGCATTACATTTCTTTTCTCAGTTTCAGATAGCAAACGTGACTTATATCCCAAGATTCATGAATAACAAAGCTAATGATGTAGCCTAGAAAGCTTCGAATTTCAAGAGAATGGATGACATTCAAATGAACATAAGTCAAGCAACATATCAAAAATTAATATCACCTTTAACTAAAAGGAATGTGGTGTTAGAAGTCAATCATAATGACTTATAAGATCAAGATTGGAGGCATCCAATAATGCAGTACCTAACTGGCCCATCTTCGAAAGCCAACAGAAAGATTAAATTATGATCTATACAATACATACTGTATGGTAATGCTCTTTACAAAAGAAGAGCAAATGGATTGTTATTAAAATGTCTAGGGCTGAAGGAAGCATTGACTTCCATGGTTGAAGTTCATGAAGGCATTTGTGGTTCCCATCAACCTAGTGTGAAGATGAGATGGTTGCCTCGAAGGCATTCCTACTATTGGCAAACCATCCTTAAAGATTGTATGGAGTATGCTAGAAATTGCCAGGCATACCAAAATCATAGCATGATAAGACATATACCAATAACTGATTTACATGCAGTTGTGAAGCCTTGTCTATTTAGAGGTTGAGCTATGGATATGATAGGAAAAATACATCCGCCCTCTTCGAAGCACCATTGTTTCATCTTAGTGGCCACATACTACTTCACTAAGTGGCTCGAAGCTAAACCATATAAGGTTGTTGACCAAACTGAAGTTATTGGGTTTATTAAAGATTTGATTCATAGGTTTGGCATCCCACAGTGGATAATGAGACTGTATTTGATGGAAAGATGGTAAAGTCTTTTGTGGCATAGTTTGGAATTAGTGTTGTTAATTCCACCCCTTATTATGCACAAGCAAATGATCAGGCAGAATCATCCAACAAGTCTTTGAAAAAAGGAATACAGAGAGTTGTGGAAGACAATCCTAGGGATTGGCATAACTTGTTGTTGGATGTATTGTGGGCTTATGTGATATAGCGATCCCGGTTGTCCCTTTACTGTTCTGTTGTATTCCAGACTAGGTTCCGTGGAGTTGGTAGTTGTATCTATCTTGTTGTCATCCTTTAATTCCTTTTGTTTGAGTTTTAGGATGTGTTGGGCATGTTTCGAACAGGTGGGTTGAACCTTGGTCTAAAATCTTGTTGCCAGGTTTTTGGTCGTTCCGCTCTAGCGGGCCTTGTTGCGCTCGAGTGGAGATTGCACACTCCCAGTATTTCGTGTCCCTGCAAAACTTCTGCAGGTGTGATTTTTACGCTCGAGCGAGTTTCTTTACGCTTGAACGGTCGTGCTCAAGCGGATACTTTGGCGCTCGAGCGGGTAATACTTTTTGGTGTAAGTTCTGGGAGGGGGAAACTCACGCTCGAGCGGACTGGTTTTCGCGCTCGAGCAGATGTACTTTATTCTTGTGTCTTGGAGCTCGAGCAGGCCTTCTTGCGCTCGAGCGTTCCTAGTTTTTTGTTCCTGATGCTCGAGCGTTGTGTTCTCCGCTCGAGCGGGAATGTCATATATCAGTTGGCAGCTAGGCATTTTAAAATCACTTTTTACATTCTCTCTCTCTCTCTCTTACTTTCTAAAAAGATATTTTGAGAGCTCCTCTCTCTAGAAACTCCCTTCTCTCTAGGGTTTGATCTAATTAGAGTGTCTCACTATCCTCCGGCCTTTGTAAAAAGTGTGTGGATCGTCGAGGGCTCCATTTTGATCCGTGGATCTTTGAGTTTGGAGCATTTTGGTTTTCTTCAACTTTCCCGTTTGAGCTCTAACATCGAGGTAGGGATATCCTACCCCTTTTCATGAGTTTTGTCTTTGAATTTTAGCATTTGATGAGTTGGGGGTTGTTGGGTAATTTTGAGAAAGTTTGGGCCTTTGTGTAATTTTATAAAAGTTGGGGTTTTGTTTATATAAATTTATATGCATGTTTGGCATAGAGAAATGAGATTAATATTGGATTGTTGGTGAAAATAGAACCTTAGGGTTGTGATGTTAATTATGAGAAATGCTCTAATTACATTGATAAATTAATTGGTATAATTAATTTGAAGAAAAGAGGAATGAAGTTGAGAATGTTGGAATTGGATGTGTATGGGATTAAAGGGTGTAGTAGATTCGTTCATCGCTCACCTAGTTGAAATATTGATTATATATCCATTTGGTGCATTTATTTTCAGTATAGAAATAACTGTTTTGGGCTATCGGTGGAGGATAGTCTTGATTGTTATAGACATTGCATGATGATTAGGCAAACTAAAACTAATCGATTGAGTATGCTATTGAATATAGCGACAGGAATAATACATTAATTCTATGTATTGATTGATTGTATATGATCTATGTTTATATACATGTGTTGTGTGGGAGGAGATAGGGGATGTACTCCACGGTTTAGGGGAAGATAGGGGATGGACCTCTAAACCGGATTTTGTGTGACATTGATACAGCGCTACAATGTGCATCAAGTGTTGATTATAGGAGTGTTTGAATTGATTTGATATTGCACTAAAATGTATATTGTTATCAATTGTAAAGTATAGAAGTGATTCTATATTATGTTGATACAGCACTGTGCGGGGAGCAAATATTCAGGCAAGCCCGCACTCCGACCGACCTGCGCGCACAACGGCGGTGAGCTATCCGACGCTGTGTGGCCGGAAAATCCCTCCGACGATCAAGTTAGACACACACACAAGGATAGTGAGAGAAAGAGGACTCAATTGTGTTTAGTGTTTTTCTCACCAAAATGTCATCTGCCACAGCATGGGGGGCGCAGACTTACTTATATGCCTTCTGCGCGCCAAATCCACTCCCATTTGTCTCTCGACACGTGGTGCTACTATTCCAATTGTTAGCACAAATCTTGCTGAACATCACCTAACCCGACTGCCAGCCCACTCTACTAGGAGCTCGGCAGCCGAGCTGCATCATCTCGGCTGTAGATGGTCGTGTTGTATGGCTGGCCAGAGCGCCCCGCTCGTCGCGCTCTGCTTCGATCGAGCTCGGGCATATCCCGGCATCGCCGAGCTCGGGACAGCTACGCTTGTTTGCTGCGGCCTTACTGCCAAGCAAACACATGTAGCTCGGTCCAACCTTGTCTTTCCTGGCGCCGGACAACCCATTTGACAGGCTTCGATACCAAGAAGCTATGTAGCTCTGTCAAACCACGCCTTGCATTAACCGAGCAGGATCTTTCAAGACAGGGCTGTACTACCTCGGCCCAACCCTTGTTCGGTCCAAACCCGTCCGGCCCAATTTCAGATCATAAATCTCCTTCTCAATTGCCCCTTAATTCCGTCCGCGCAAGCGTGACTGGGATTACCCGTTCTGACCGGGGTTGCCTCTCTCCGCTCCTCGGTTCACCAGTCGATGACCGGGCTAGCTGACATGCCTGTCTTCAACATACTATCTTTTGACTTGCTCGGTCGTCGCCTCATTTGACCTTCCTGTCTGTTCAACTTTGACGCTGCCATTAATGGGGACACGTGTCAATCTCCCATTGGTCCTCGAGCGGCCAACCCAGCCGTCTGTTGTCGTTCCAATTTTTGGCGGTTTTTTTTTCCTTATGTGCATACCTAGCTTCCTTCATTTCATTCCTCTTGCCTATCATTTCTCTTTGATGACCCAGAGCTTGTGCCATTCCTCCCTTGCCATTCCTCAGCTTGTGTTCAAAGAAGCAGCCACTACCCTTCAAAGGTATGTCCCCCAACTCCTCTTTTGTTGTTATTTCACTTAGAATTTCACACATTAGGGCCCTAAACACGCAGTTTTTAGGACATAGGTACCCAAAATCGTCCCAAATCCTTAACTGTTCATGGTGTTCTTCACTTTCTCTGATGAACATTGAAGATATGGGGCGGACCGAGCTCCAGGTCTTCTTTTGATCCAAAAAATCACTCCGACCGAACAAATAGCTTATTTGCCTCAACCTTCGTAGAAACTGGGGTAGCAAAAGGACTTGCCGCTCGACCGAGCCATTCTCTGGTTCGCTTGAGCGACTGAGCTCCTAAGCTAGCTTTTACGACCGAGGTGGTTTGGCACAATCCGTGACCGAGCTCAAGTCCAGCTCGTTTTGCGTGACCGCGCTCCCACTTACAATTACCCTTCGTTTTCCTGCAGAGTCCAAGGGGACCAAAGACCAATTCCAAGGCTCTCAAGGACCGAGCAGCCATTAATTCCCAGCCCGTGCCAAACCGCCCCAGCCGAGCTAAATTTGTCGGCCACACATGGGGAAATTCCGCTTCCTTGTGGACACACCTGCTGCCTTGGCGGCCTTCAGGGAAGAGTACGGTATCCCGGCAGACGTCCATTTAGAGCTCGCCGAGATGGAAACAACCCTTGGGACAGGCTTGACCAATGCCCCTTCACCGTGCTGTCAGTAGTTGAAGGAGGTCTCCGTTTCCCGGTCAACCCTTTGATAACCGAATTCCTACGCCGCACCGGGCTAGCACCCGCCCAAGTCTCGACCAATACTTACCGAATAATCAACGGCGTGCACGAGCTAAACAACCGGCTAAGAACAAACTTAGGTTTAGCCGAGATACTACGACAATACACACTTGGACACACCGGCGATGGCCTGGCCTACTATTTAAAAATAAGACCGAGCAAAGAGAAAATAGTGACCGGCACCCCAGACAAGGATTTACATGATGATGACTTCTTCTGGGTGTCTGGCAATTATGAAACAGCCGACATACTGGGCTGGTTCATCAGCAAGAACTTCGGTTCCACATGTAAGCCACGCTAATTTTTCTCGGTTAATACCCTGCCTTCAACATTCTGTACTTAACAATTTTTCCTGTTTCTTTTGCAGCAATTCAGGCCTTGCAATCTAACTACCAATATCCCAACGTTGAAGCCATCCGAACCGTGCTCCGTTACAGCCACCGGGATTGTAACGAGTTGCTCAGCTACACACCAACCTACAGATACTCAGCTCCACGCCGGAGCAAAGTTACAGACTTTCTCCATGCTCCAACGCCTCCTCCAGACCCAACTCTACCGGACGTGCCGCTAATCCGGCTGACCGAAGAACAAGAGATGGCAAAACGAAGTCGCATCAAGAACCTCCTCACAGCAACCTCAGCCGAGAAACCGAGCATCACTACCCATTCTCAAGTCGCCGGGCAATCCAACGGCCCCGTGGTCGCTTTGGCGTCTCCAGCCGTCGGACAGGTCAGACAAGAGACCCGCCGGGCTGGCAAAAGACCTCGGACAGATCCGACTGCCGAGCTAACCACCGAGCTACCCACCGATACTGTCAACCCAACACCTCCGTGGCACCCGCAGCTGAAGCACCGGGGTAAAGATATCCCAACTAGTGCCTCTGTCAAGGGCGACAAGGAGCACTTGCTCGCCTTCAACCTTTCAAAAGCCCTCCTGCTGTTGAGCGACGTGGTGGGCAGCGACCACGTCCCTGACACCCGGTTGGTGAAATCAGCCATGAAGTCCATGACCAGGGTAGGTATCTCAATCTTCTACTGAAATTTTACAAGTGTTTGCGTGATTTCTTCTCTGATTGAGCTTTTTTCTTACAGGCCATCCAGAAACAACACTTGGTCATGGAGCGAATCCATCGACTGCGGCAGAAGGCGAATGACACTGCCGGCCAAGTGCAGAGCCTTCAAACCGAGCTAGGTCGAGCAAAATCCTCTTTGCAAATTGCCAATGCAGACAACAATAGGTTGCTCGGCCAGCTTGATGAAGCCGAGAAGAAGAGGGATGAGCTCCAGGCCGAGCTGGATGCGCTCAAGAAGTCAAGGGAGAATGAGTGCGAGGATGCCAACAACGCCGGCTTCAAGGAAGCCGATGACAGCTATAAGAAGCAAGTCTTTGCTACTCAAGATATTTATTTCAAAGCGGACTGAAAGTCAGCCTGCGAACATCTCGGTCAAGGTCCTGACACCGATGTGTTTGCCACTCCCCCAGTTGCCCTCCTACCGGTCTACCTCGTGCCTTATGCCAACAACGTCTTCAGCGCGTTACAAGCTGAGGCCGAGGAAGAGCTTGCTAAAGAAACCGAGGTCAATGCCGAGGAGAGAAGCGGCCAGGAGCAGCCCAGAGAAATTGAGGCCGGTGTCCAAGACCGAGCTACGGTCGACCTGGAAGCAGCTGATGACGAGTTCTCCAATCTTTCCCCCCTAGTGTAGTTCTCTTTTTCTTTCATTGTTTGCTTTGCATATGTAATCGGGCTCTCTGCCCCTCCTTTTGTACTACTTTTACATCAATGAAAAAGCTTTAATTTCATCAAGTGTTTGTGTGGTTTTTAAGCCTCATAACTTCAGCCGAACAAGATATCTCGGCGGGCAAACCACTTTAATTAACTAATCTAACCGGAATAAACATCTCGGCTGAGAATAGCTAAATTGAGCAAACCATCAATTCTTTCAATCGGAATAAACATTTTGATTGAGAAGAACTGAGTTTAACAAACCATTAACTCTTTCAACTGGAATAAACATTTCGATTGAGAATAACGGAGTTGAGCAAACCATCAACTCTTTCAACCGGAATAAACATCTCGGTTGAGAAGAACTAAGTGGAGCAAACCATCAACTCTTTCAACCGGAATAAACATCTCGGTTGAGAATACCTAAGTTGACCAAATCATCAACTCTTTCAACCGGAGTAAATTATCTCGGTTGAGAAGAACTAAGTTGACCAAACCATCAACTTTTTCAACCGGAGTAAATCATCTCGGTTGAGAAGAACTAAGTTGACCAAACCATCAACTCTTTCAACCGGAGTAAACCATCTCGGTTGAGAATCTCAAAACTTAAAGCAACATTAAAAAATGCTAAGGCAAAGATGAGTTCTATATATTTGATACAAATGAATATTACATGTAAGGCAAAAAATTCCTTTGCACAAAAAGAAAGCTAAAGCTTTACACAAAAAGAGAGCTAAAGCTTTACACAAAAAGAGAGCTAAAGCTAGAAATAATACAGCTTGAGGTTGGCTGCATTCCATGGCCGGAGTATTCTTCTACCATCCAAGTCCTCCAGATGATATGCCCCCTTGCCCGCCAGACCGGTTATCTTGTAGGGTCCTTCCCAATTTGCCCCTAGTTTGCCTTCACCTGGCACCAGGGTATTGCCCATGACCTTCCTCAAGACCCAATCTCCTACTTTAAACGGTCTGGGGTGCATCGTTTTATTGTATTTTCTTGAGAGCTCTTGTTGGTAGGCAGCCACATGGATGAGAGCCTTTTCCCGACGCTCTTCCACTAGATCTAGTTCAAGAGCAATGGCTTCGGCGTTCAGCTCGGGTTCAAAACCTTCTCGTCTGAGGGTGGGCATGCTGACTTCCAAATGTATGACTGCCTCCATGCCATAAGCCAAAGCAAATGGAGTTTCCCCAGTAGATCACCGCGGGGTTGTCCGGTATGCCCAAAGGACGCTGGGGAGCTCCTCAGCCCACTTTTCCTTGGCTTTTTCCAGTCGTTTCTTCAACCCATCAAGTATGATCTTGTTCGACGCCTCGGCTTGTCCATTGGACTGTGGGTAAGCCAGAGTGGAGTTGTAGAATTCGATCTTTAGATCTTCACAAAACCCTCTGAATAGGCGTCCGTCGAACTGGGTGCCGTTATCAGAGATCAGAATTTTGGGAATGCCAAACCGCGTGACCACGTTTTGCCAGACAAACTGCTTCACGTCTTTCTCCTTGATTGTTGCCAAAGACTCCACTTCAACCCATTTGGTGAAGTAGTCCGTGGCCGCGATGAAGAACTTCAGGTTGCCTAGTGCTGTTGGGAGCGGCCCCACTATATCTAGCCCCCACATAGCAAAGGGCCAAGGGCTAGTGAGGGGAAGAAGTTTCCTGGCCGGCTTATGGATCTGGTGGGCAAGCTTCTGGCATTTTTCATACTTGCGAACATATTTCTGGGCGTCAGCTTGCATGCACCGCCACCAATAACCCTGCGAAATAGCTCGGTAGGCCAAGGACCTGCCCCCTATATGACTGCCACAGATGCCTTCGTGAATTTCGTAAAGGAAGGCTTCCACACTGCTCGGGTGCACACACTTCAGGTAGGGACCAGAGAAAGACTTCTTGTATAAAGTGCCGGATGGAGAGAGCCAAAACCGCTCAGACTTCACCCGCACTTTATGTGCTTCCTTCTTGTCGGCTGGAAGGGTCCGTTCTCTGAGAAAGAGGATTATGGGATCCATCCAAGAAGGACCTAGCTCGGCGCAGAGTACTTCTGTCTGCCCGGTTTCCTCAATGCTGGGCCTCGGAAGGAATTCAATCAAAAGAGGGTTGGGAGAGACACTGTCGACCATAGAAGCAAGGCCAGGCAACTCATCTGCTCGGCCGTTTTCTTCTCGGCCAATCTGTTGGACCCTGATTGCCTGAAATCGCTTGATGTGGTCTCTGACCAGAGCTTGGTACTTCATCATTCTGTCATCCTTTGCCTCGTAAACCCCGGAAACTTGGTTAACCACAAGCTGGGAATCACTGTAAACCATGAGTTCGGATGCTTACATCTGAAGCGCGCTCTTGAGACCGGCCAATAGAGCCTCATACTCGGCCTCATTGTTGGATGCTGGGAAGCCAAGGGTGATAGAATGTTCTATAGTCAGTCCGTCTGGCGAAATCAGAACTATACCCAGCCTGGCACCGTGACGGTTCGAGGCGCCATCAACAAAAAGTTTCCACATTTCGCCGACAAAGAGCTTCCAACACTCTGAGGGGTCCTGAGAAGCTTGAAGGTCGATGGGGTCACGGTTGCTCGGCTGTTCGGCTTCCGCTCCCGTGACGTGCGGTTCCACTTTAGCCCCTTTGGTGATTCGGCGTCGGACTCAGCAAGTTGATTCACAATGCCTAAGTCCGTGGGCAAATCTCCAGGTTGCGGTATTATGCCGGCCGCAGGCTCTGTGCTGAGTGGTGCCATTTCTATCCTCCTCGGTGATGGGGTGTCGGACAAAGCGGGTTGGTCGATGACAACCAACTCGGCCATCGCATCACCGGGTTATAGTACTGTATTAACTGAAGGGGCTTCGGCGGGGCGCGCTCCGCGTCGCCAATGCCGCCAAGCTGTGGTATTTCGGTCAAGCTTGCATTTATTTCTTCATCTTCCATGGCAATATCGACCGGGCACGCCGGATGAGTTCCAGGTGAGAACTCAGCAACGAAATTGGCCAGAGTTTGGGCTTTTATGGCTGTGTGCAGCTAGAAATTCACATCAAACTGTCCTAATTTGACCGCCCACTTAAGAATCCGACTGGAGAAGTCTGCCCGCTCGAACAAAGCTTTGAGAGGGAACTCGGTCAAGACGATGATGGTATGGGCATGGAAATAGTGTGCCAACTTCCTTGAAGCCATCATCAATGCTAACGCAAGTTTTTCCAGCGGCAAGCACCTCGACTCTGCCGGTAGCAAGGTTTTACTGACGTAGAAGATGGGTAGATGTTTGATTCCTTCCGACCGGACAAGCACGACACAGACTGCATGCTGCGATATGGCCAGATAAAGGTAAAGTTCTTCTTCGGATTTTGGTGTGACCAACAACGGCGTGGAAGACAAATACTCCTTGAGCTCGGCCAAAGCCCGATCACACTCTTTATCCCATGTGAACTTTGATTTCAAGGCTTGAAAAAAAAGGGCGGCAGCGATCTGATGACTGGCTTATAAATCGGTTAAGCGCGGCAGCTATTCCGGCCATATGCTGCACATCCTTAGCCGAGCTAGGCTGTTTCAATTCTTGCACGACTTGGATTTGTGTAGGGTCTGCTTCGATACCTCAGTTAGGGACTAGGAAACCCAAAAAAATTTCAGATCCCACGTCGAAGGCGCACTTAGACGCATTCAAGCGTAGGTTGTGCTTTTTGAGAATGGCGAACATCTCGGCCAAATCGGACAAATGGTCTGCTTGATGCCAGCTCTTAACCACCATATCATCAATATAGGCCTCCATTGTCTGGCCTAGTAGAGGAGCGAACATCTTGGTCACCATCCTTTCAAAAGTTGCCCCGGCGTTCTTCAAACCAAAAGGCATGACTCGGTAGCAGAAGAGCCCCCTTGGTGTAGTAAACGAGGTGACCTCTCGGTCGGGCCCATGTATGGCAATCTGATGGTAGCCGCGGTAGGCGTCCAAGAAACTAAGTCTGTTATGTCCAGCCGTTAAATCCACAAGCTGGTCTATTCTAGGCAGAGGGAAGCTGTCTTTCGGACAAGCTCGGTTGACGGTCTTGTAGTCAACGCAAACTCGCCACTTCCCATTCTTCTTGGGCACCACGACCGTGTTGGAAATCCACCGCAGGTAGTGCACTTCCTGAATTGCTCGCGCCTCAAGCAAGTTCTTCACTTCCTCCGCAACTACCTCGGCGTAATGCAGCGCCGATCTCCTTGTGCGTTGAATGACCGGCTTTGCCCCGGGAAAGACATTGAGATGATGGCATATAAAGCTCGGATCGATACCGGGCATGTCGTAAGGTGTCCATACGAAGACTTCAATGTTGGCCATCAAGAACTCAACCATGTTGGTTCTTTCTTGGGCTGTAAGGCTTGAGCCGAGCAAGAAGAACTTGTCCGGATGCTCGGTATCAATGCGCACTTCCACCAATTCCTCGACAGCTTTGTCCTTGGCCTTGGTGCCCATATCGTTGAGGACTCCCCGGTCTTCCGGTCCCTCAATCATTTGAACGAAGCCTTTGGCAGCTCGGCTCCCGTTGACCGCCACGAAGCACTGCTTCGACATGACTTGATCGCCCCAAATTTCCTCAATTGCCCCCATAACCGAGGGGAATCTCATCACCTAATGATTGGTCGATGCTACGGCTTGCATAGCGTGAAGCCGTCCCCTTCCTAGGATCAAATTATAAGTGGATGGCACCTGCAACACCCAGAACTCCACTTGTTTCACCACGGATCCCGCTTTGACCGGCAGGATAATCTTTCCCAAAGGCCACTCCGGTTGTGAGTTGAAACCAACCAGTGGCGAAGTTGCTGGGGCCAAATCTGTATCCCGGAGCTTGAGCTGTTTGAAAGCGTCGTAGTACATGATCTCGACCGAGTTTCCCTGATCGATCAAGATCCGTTTGACATCAAATTCTTTGACGCGGAGTGTAACCACCAGGGCATCTTTCTCTTCGGTCTTCCCCCTTTTGATCGCAAGCCGAACCGACAAAACTTTCCTCATGTGTTCTGCCTTTTTGATCATTTCTCGGAGTTCGCATACACGTGCCGGTTCCACTATGCCATGGATGACATTAATAACCCCCTGGGGAGGCACATCTCGGTCATCCGGTCCCCGCGGATCAACCGGAGCTTGATTGGCCTTCACGCCGCCATCAATGTAAAGGTCCAAGTGTCCGGCTGCGACTAGCTCTTCCAAGTGTTGCCTCAAAGGCAAACAATCCCCTATCCGATGGCCTCGCTCCCAGTGAAACGTGCAACGGTACCGTGGATTGAAGCTCTTCTGTCCGTCGCCTAACTTAGCAGGAAACCGGACATACTCCTCGTCACGGATTTCACTAAGTATGCGATAGATTGGAATCTTAAAGACCGTGGTGATGCCTGTCCTTGCTTTCAATCTTCTGTTAGCATCGGCTACGTCATCCCGAGGGTAGTCATCCTGGTCATTCCAACGTCCTCTACCACGATTTTTGCGATTAGTGCCACGGTCCGAGTCTTCAGCGCGGTCGCTGGATCGGCCGGCCTCCTGTCCGACTGCGTGCACTTTGCCAGCTGACCGCTTGTCTGTTGCTACCGGAGTTGCCTTCACAGTAGATGCTGACGCATCATCCTCCACTCGGATGTGCTCATTGATGCGCTGCATTAGTTGTCCCATGGATGTCGGCTGGTGCACGGTAAGCAAGTCCTGCAGTCTATGTCCGACCGGGAAACCTCGCTTGTATTGTGATTGCAAGGTTGGTCGGGCAATCCAAAATCTCGTTGAAGGTCTTCCAATATCTGGAGTTATATGCTTTCAACGTGTCACTCGGTTCCATCTTGACACTCAAGAGGTGATCAACTTCCTTTGGTGTTTTGGTGTTGGTTTTGAAGCGCGTCACAAAGGCTTCGGCCAACTGCTGCCACCTTTCAATACTCCCCTCCGGTAGCCTCTCGAACCATTTCAAACCCAGCTCGCCCAAACTCGACGGGAAGATCAAGCACATAAGAGCGTCATTCCGCCTATGTCCAGCCATGACCTGTCGGAAATGACTTACATGCATATACGGGTTGGTTTTTCCGTCATAGAGTGTGAACTTTGGCTGGTGGAAGCCCGCCGGAAGAGGTGCGGTCTCAATATCCACGGAGAATGGGGTGGCACTCAGCCTTACCAAGTCTGTATCTACAATGAGAGGCGCGGCTGGAAGGGGTAGAGGCATTCCGACGTCCTCGCTGGCGTGAACCCCATAGGATAGCCGCTGGAACGCCGGCACCCTTTGAGCCTCCCGCCGGTGAGCCCGCTTCTTCAAAACTGCCCGCAAATCTTCTGAATGAGCAGAATAAGAATAATTCGACGTTGTCGCCGGACGTGAGGGTCGGTAGGTACTATCTTGTGCGCTGGATTTCTCTTCGTGCGCGTCAGAATCTCCAACCTTGTAACTTTTGGTGATTGAGACGGACGGTGTACGCCACTGGCTCTGACTGCCTGAACGGCGGGGTTGGGTGCGCTTACTGTGGTCTCCCTCTCCAGCTACAGCCTTTCCTTTGACATGCCGCTTCAGCTCCTCCATCTCCGCCGCCATTCGCCGGATGACACCGTCCTGGTCCCTTAACTTGTGTTCCAGACGTCTGGCATGTGATTCTCTTCGCCGCCGATGACTATCTGGACTCCGTGAATGACCATAACTTCTTCCGCGCTTATCCCGCGCATCTCTTGAATGTCCTCCTAGAGAAATCTCCAGGTCCGCCATCGGAGGAATGATGATGGGATGTCCTTCTCTCCGTCTACCCGACTCCGGGGTAACTCCGTCGACAGCGGACAGTGGAATCTCCTCGATGTTCGCCATGGATGGCGATCAGATGAGCCTGGAATACAAGGTTTTGTCTGTCGATTTCCCACAGACGGCGCCAATTGTGCGGGGAGCAAATATTCAGGCAAGCCCGCACTTCTTTCTTCCAAGCTCCTATCTGTCCGACCGACCTGCGAGCACAACGGCGGTGAGCTACCCGGCGGTGTGTGACCGGAAAACCCTTCCGATGATCAAGTTAGACACAATTGTGTTTAGTGTTTTTCTCACCAAAATGTCATCTGCCACAGCATGGGGGGCACAGACTTACTTATATACCTTCTGCGCGCCAAATCCACTCTCATTCGTCTCTTGACACGTGGTGCTACTATTCCAATTATCAGCACAAATCTTGTTGAACATCACCTAACCCGACTGCCAGCCTACTCTACTGGGAGCTCGGCAGCCAGGCTGCATCATCTCGGCTGTAGATGGCCGTGTTATATAGCTGGCCAGAGCTCCCCGCTCGTCGCGCTCCGCTTCGACCGAGCTCGGGCATATCCCGACATCGCCGAGCTCGGGACAGCTACGCTTGTTTGCCGCGGGCCTTACTGCCGAGCAAACACATGTAGCTCGGTCTAACCTTGTCTTTCTTGGCGCCGGACAACCCATTTGACAGGCTTCGATACCAAGAAGCTATGTATCTCGGTCAAACCACGCCTTGCATTAACCGAGCAGGATCTTTCAAGACAGGGTCGTACTACCTCGGCCCAACCCTTGTTCGGCCCAAACCCGTCCGGCCCAATTCCAGATCATAAATCTCCCTCTCAAGCACCGAAATGTGTATCTGTCGCAAAGTGTGGGAATGGTTTATGTGTTATTGATACGGCATTAAAATGTGTATCCCTCATGAATTTTGAAGGTGTTTTAAAGATGAGTCTAAATCTCATTAAGTTATTTGGCTAGGTGTTGAGCCTTGTTTTCAAACTCAAAGTTGGAAAAGACATGGGAAATGAAATGTAACATGGACTTAATGTCATGAAATCGAAATGTGATATATGTGGATGTATTTGTGTTGACCATCTATCAACTGCTAATCTTTTAGTCATTGTTCATGGCTAGTTTAGTGTATTTCTACTGGACTGTGGCTCACCCTTTATGGGACATCATTTTCAGGTACAGGTAGCATGCCACCTCCAAGGACATAGCTTGGGAGGCTAGAGGCAGACAGACCGCTTTTGTTGTTTGCTTTCTTTTGATGTATTACATGTAAATTCAAGCCAAGGGCTTAATATGTATCGAGTTAGCACTCTTCTCTTTGTAACCAAGTGTTAACTTGGAAAGCTGTAAGCTCGTAGGGCATTTGCTTTTGTTGTTAACATGTAATACTTTTATAAGAACTACTCTAATTAATGGAAAGATGATTGGTTTCTTTGTATCAATGCATGTCTAAATTGATGGGGTTAATGTTATTAATTCGAGGGCGTTACAACTTGGTATCAGAGCGTACCGGGTTCGAATACTTTGGGTACGTGGGAAGTGATTAGTATCACAATGGGTTTGTCTCGTTTGTTAGAGACTTTTGTGTGACATTATGCGTTTATTTGATAACATGTTTATGTGACTACTTGGGTATGGGATTTAGTTTCTAGGATGTTGATTGGATCCTTGGGTTTCTGTGAGTCTTGTTAAAAAAGCACTTGATCAATGCTGTTTCTAACCGAACTTTAGTAACGCCTCGGGACTATCATTATTCGGAAATGAAATTCGTAAGTGCTTATGTGATTATGTGCTTATGTGGAGTGAATTACAGCTGTCCATGCATTAGGACATGAGTGTTATAGCTTCGGCACATTTGTGAATGTGCTAATGGTCTTGGTTACCTTTATTAGGATGTCAGGACGAGGACGTGGTAGACATGACAGGCGTGGTAGGCAGGAGATGCCTTTACCGGATGATGTTCCGGCACAGCAGGAGGGGGTTGGCCAGGCCAATATGGCCGAGCCAATGGGTCAGGAGGCTGTGGGCGCTTTAGCCCGAGGGATAGCCGCTGCTTTGAGGGAGTCTGTGGGTATTTTCAAAGAAGAGAATCCAGTTCAGGCTCCAGTCCAGGCCCAAGTTGTTGAGGCAAGGCCTTCCTTCTTGAAAAGGGAGTTTTTCCGGTCTAACCCGGACGAGTTTATTAGGGATCTGAAGGAGCCACTGAAGGCTGATGAGTGGTTAGAACAAATGAGTAAGATGTTCGAGATGCTTGGCATCGAGGACGGAGCGTTGAAAGTGACCTTGGCATCCTTCCAGCTAAAAGGGGGTGCGGGTCAGTGGTGGAAATACATGAGGGGCCGTATTGCTGGCACGTGGGAGGCTTTTGTGGAGGCTTTTCAGGAGAAGTATTTGTCTCCAGCAGTAAGGGAGAAGTTGATAGACCAGTTCTGTCAGCTTTTACAGTTGAGTTCTTTAGTAGCCGAGTATGAGGCTACTTTCACTAGCTTGTCCAGGTTCGCACTTGAACTTGTGGCATCCGAAGAACGCCGCTGTATCGAGTTCGAGAAGAGGTTGAGGCGCGGCCTCAAGATGAGGGTTGAAGGTTCGATGATCCGAGATTATGGGCGCTTGGATGATGCTGCAGCCCATATGGAGATCATGTTGCAGGAAGAGGAAGGACAGAGAGGCTCCAAGAGGAGCCAAGATGGTCAGGGTGATGGCAGAAGACAGAGGGGTGCTAACCCTCAACAGTCTCAGGGTGGTGTTGCTAGGTCGACCTTTTCGGTGTCGAGTGCAGGCTCGGGGAGAGGTAATCATGGGGAGTTCACCTGTTACAAATGTGGTCAGTTGGGCCACAAGGCTTCAGTTTGCCCACAGAGGGGAGGAGGTCAGAGAGCTGCTTCATCTAGAGCTAGACCGTAGAGCCAGAGTCAGGGCAGGGGCCAGCCCTTGTCTTGTTATCAGTGTGGTCAGCCTGGGCACCTGAAGAGGTTTTGCCCACAGTTGAGTGCCATTTTGGGCGCGTCTGGTTCTAGGCAGACGCAGGGTTTTCAGCCAACTCAGTCTGTGCAGGCCTCGAGGGCCAATCCGGGAGCTTCGTCGTCCCAGTTAGTGCAGCAGTCATTTGCTCCGAGGGGTGAGCAGTTGGAACAGGGGCCTACAGGGCGCGTGTATGCTGTTACCGCGCAGGATCTTGTACCTGCTCCGTCAGCTGTGAGAGGTACCTTTCTATTTTACAACTCGGTTGCTAGTGTATTGATTGATACGGGTGCATCTCATTCTTTTGTATCTGCTGCATTTGCATCTGTTTTGGAATTGGAGTTGGCATAGTTAGCATCTCCTATATGTGTAGCATCGCCTGTTGGTGGTGAGTTGATCTTGAAACAAGGTGTTAGAGGTTGTGATATAGAGGTCGCTGACCATAGGCTTCCTTTTCCATTTGTGGTCATGCCCATGAAGGGTTTTGATGTTATTTTGGGTATGGACTGGCTATCGTCATACCGGGCTGTTATTGATTGCTACCGCCAGAGGGTCACAGTTTGTACCTTGAGCGAGAAGTGTTTCCATTTCTTGGGGGATTGGGTTGGTAGTGTGTTTCCACCGGTGTATGATCCGCGAGGGCGGAATAAGCTTAGTGGTCTACTTGTTTGCCTTATGAGTGGTGAGTGTGATGAGACCCAGATTGTATTGCCGAGGGTGGTTTGTGAGTATTTGGATGTTTTTCTCGAGGATCTCGTCAGTTTGCCACCTCACCGAGAGATGGAGTTCTCCATTGATTTAGTGCCCGGCACAGTGCCGATTTCTATGGCACCTTATCGTTTTGCCCCAACTGAGTTGAGTGAGTTGAAGATTCAGCTCCAGGAATTGCTAGATAAGGGTTTTGTCCGCCCTAGTGTTTCGCCGTGAGGAGCACCAGCCTTCTTTGTTAAAAAGAAAGATGGTACCCTGAGATTGTGTATCGACTACCGAAAGTTGAATCGGGCTACGGTTAAGAATAAATACCCTATGCCCCGTATAGATGATTTGTTTGACCAGTTGAAGGGTTCCCATTGTTTCTCTAAGATAGACTTGAGATCGGGTTACCACCAGTTGAGGGTCAGGGAGGAGGATATTCTGAAGACAGCATTCCGTACGCGGTATGGCCATTATGAGTTTCTGGTGATGCCATTCGGGCTTACCAATGCACCAACAGTCTTTATGGACTTCATGAACCGGATCTTCCGGGAATTCTTGGATCGATTTGTAGTCGTTTTCGTGGACGACATTCTTATCTATTCGCCTTCTGAGGAGGAGCACGAGGAACACTTGAGAGTAGTGCTTGAGTTGCTTAGAGCCCATAGGCTGTATGCCAAGTTTGGGAAGTGTGAGTTCTGGCTAGGAGAGGTCAAATTCTTAGGCCATGTGGTATTCGGGGAAGGGGCGTCTGTTGATACATCCAAGGTAGAGGCGGTGCAAGATTGGGTACAACCTAAGAATGTGTTTGAGATCCGCAGTTTTCTGGGATTAGTTGGGTATTACCGTCGGTTTGTGAAAAATTTCTCCAGGCTAGCTTCGCCGTTGACTAGATTGACGCGAAAAGGGGTCAAGTTTGTGTGGAGTGAGACTTGCGAAAAGTCGTTCCAAGAGTTGAAGGTTAGATTGACCACCACTCCGGTCTTTATTATTCCGGAGAGAGGGTTGGTTATGCAGTTTATTGTGATGCCTCACGAGAGGGTTTGGGTTGTGTGTTGATGCAAGAGGGGAAAGTGGTAGCTTATGGCTCACGTCAGTTGAAAATACACGAGAAAAATTACCCTACACACGACCTAGAGTTAGCAGCAGTGATCTTTACCTTGAAGATTTGGAGACACTACCTTTATGGTGAGAGGTTCGAGGTGTTCTCGGACCACAAGAGTTTGAAGTATCTGTTTACACAGAGGGACTTGAATTTGAGGCAGAGGAGATGGATGGAGTTCATTGAGGACGATGATTTTGAGTTGCACTATCACCCGAGAAAGACCAATGTTGTGGCCGATGCCCTTAGTAGGAAACCTATTAGTGATGTAGCTTGTATAGCCATCCGGGAATGGGAGATGTTGGGTGCACTTGGTGAGTTTGATTTGCTTCTGGGCGAATCCGTTGAGGCTGCGGCCTTGTTTTCTGTTGTTGCGCAGCCTACACTTGTGACCTGAGTGTTAGAGGCACAGAGAGGTGTCCTTGAGGTAGAGTCACTCCGAGAGAAGATCTCCAGTGGAAAGGTTGAGAAAGGTTTGACGGTGTATCTCGACCTGAGTGTGAGATACCGAGACCGTTTGTTTGTGTCAGAGTCTTGCCGAGAGGAAGTACTCCGAGAGTTCCATCATTCGCACCTTGCGGTGCATCCGGGAGGTACTAAGATGTATCGGGATTTGGGCCGCCAGTTTTGGTGGCAGGGTATGAAGAGAGATGTGGCTGTTTTCGTATCAAAGTGCCTTACTTGCCAGCAAGTAAAGGCCGAGTATCAGAGGCCAGCGGGTTTGTTGCAACCCTTGCCTATTGCCAAGTGGAAGTGGGAGCACATCACTATGGACTTCATTGTAGGTCTTCCGAGGACTCAGCGGGGTAATGATGCCATTTGGGTGGTTCTAGACCGGTTGACTAAGTCGGCGCACTTCATTCCTATGCGCGTGAGAGATTCGGTAGATCATCTCGCCGACTTGTATATTCGGGACATAGTGAGATTGCACGAGGTCCCAGTGACGATCGTCTCAGATAGAGATCCTCGTTTTACTGCTAGGTTGTGGCAAAGTTTGCAGAGTGCCTTGGGCACTAAGTTGACCTTTAGTACGGCTTATCATCCACAGACTGACAGGCAATCCGAGCGTACTATTCAGATTCTTGAGGATATGCTTCGAAGTTGTGTCCTTGACTTTAGTGGGACGTGGGAGAGGCACTTGCCCTTGGTGGAGTTTGCCTACAACAACAGTTTTCAGTCTAGCATCGGTATGGCACCGTTTGAGGCCTTGTATGGCCGACCGTGTAGGTCTCCAGTGTGTTGGGCCGAGGTGGGTGATGCACCTTTGTTGGGTCCGGAGTTGGTTAGGGAGACGACGGAGAAATTTGAACTTATCCGTAGGAGGCTTGTTACAGCCCAGAGTCGTCAGAAGTCTTACGCCGACCGTAGAAAGCGACCTTTGGTATTTGAGGTGGGTGATCATGTCTTTCTGAAGATATCACCTAGGCGGGGATTGATGAGGTTTGGGAAGAGTGGGAAGTTGTCCCTTCGGTTTATTGGCCCTTTTGAGATCCTTGAGAGGATTTGCGAGGTTGCCTATCGTTTAGCTTTGCCGCCGCAGTTGTCCAGAGTTCATGATGTGTTTCATGTGAGTATGCTTCAGAAGTATGAGCCAGATCCATCGCATGTATTGGATTGGACCGACTTAGAGGTTGATGAGGATGCCTCGTATGAGGAGAGACCGGTTCGGGTCTTGGATAGACGGGATCAAGTCTTGCGAGGCAAGACCATTCCCTTGGTAAAAGTCTTGTGGAAACATCACAGAGTGGAGGAAGCCACTTGGGAACGTGAGTTGGAGGTCCGAGAGAGATATCCGGATCTATTTATGTTTGAGCATGTATTGTATATTTTGTTGTATTGTTGAACCTTAAGAGTATTGAATATATCTTAGGTTGTAAAACATGGTTTATGTTCTGATTTAATGGAAGCATTTTGAAACTTGCCTCAAAATGAAAGTTTAATGTAACATTGCATATGTTGGATGTATTGTAGAAATGGTAGTATATCATCAATACTGAATATGATATAGAATTGTGGAATGTAGTATTGAAATTTGTGGAATTTCAGGGAATGCATAACTATAATGCATGTTGTGGAAAATGTTGTAAACTGCCTCTTGAAAAGAGATGAGATGACCGGTAATGGGTCGAGTTGTTAAAATTCGCATTGTGATAATGTTGGGAATTGAGAAAATCTTGTTTTTGAAAAACTTGTATTTAATTTCGGGGACGAAATTCTTTAAGGGGGGGAGGTTATAGCGATCCCGGTTGTCCCTTTATTGTTCTGTTGTATTCCAGACTTGGTTCCGTGGAGTTGGTAGTTGTATCTATCTTGTTGTCGTCTTTTAATTCCTTTTGTTTGAGTTTTAGGATGTGTTGGGCATGTTTCGAACAGGTGGGTTAAACCTTGGTCTAAAATCTTGTTGCCAGGTTTTTGGTTGTTCCGCTTGAGCGGGCCTTGTTGCACTCAAGCGGAGATTGCACACTCCCAATATTTCGTGTCCCTGCAAAACTTCTGTAGGTGTGATTTTTACGCTCGAGCGGGTTTCTTTACGCTCGAGCGGTCGCGCTCGAGCGGGTACTCTGGCGCTCAAGTGGGTAGTACTTTTTGGTGTAAGTTTTGAGAAGGGGAAATCCACGCTCGAGCGAACTGGTTTTCGCGCTCGAGCGGATGTACTTTATTCTTGTGTCTTGGAGCTCGAGCGAGCCTTCTTGCGTTGGAGCGTACCTAGTTTTTTGTTCCTAACGCTCGAGCGTTCTGTTCTCCGCTTCAGTAGAAATGTCGTATATCAGTTGGCAGCTAGGCATTTTAAAATCACTTTTTACATTCTCTCTCTCTCTCTTACTTTCTAAAAAGATATTTTGAGAGCTCCTCTCTCTAGAAACTCCCTTCTCTCTAGGGTTTGATCTAGTTAGAGTGTCTCACTATCTTCCGGCCTTTGTAAAAAGTGTGTGGATCGTCGAGGGCTCCATTTTGATCTGTGGATCTTGGAGTTTGGAGCATTTTGGTTTTCTTCAACTTCCCTGTTTGAGCTCTAACTTCGAGGTAGGGATATCTACCCTTTTTCATGAGTTTTGTCTTTGAATTTTAGCATTTTGAAGAGTTGGGGGTTGTTGGGTAATTTTGAGAAAGTTTGGGCCTTTGTATAATTTTACAAAAGTTGGGGTTTTGTTTTTATAAATTTATATGCATGTTTAGCATAGAGAAATGAGATTAATATTGGATATTGGTGAAAATGGAACCTTAGGGTTGTGATGTTAATTATGAGAAATGCTCTAATTACATTGATAAATTAATTGGTATAATTAATTTGAAGAAAATAGGAATTAAGTTGAGAATGTTGGAATTGGATGCGTATGGGATTAAAGGGTGTAGTAGATTCGTTCATCACTCACCTAGTTGAAATGTTGATTATATATCCATTTGGTGCATTTATTTTCAGTATAGAAATAACTGTTTTGGGCTATCAGTGGAGGATAGTCTTGATTGTTGTAGACACTGCATGATGATTAGGCAAACTAAAACTAATCGATTGAGTATGCTATTGAATATAGCGACAGGAATAATACATTAATTCTATGTATTGATTGATTGTATATGATCTATGTTTATATACATGTGTTGTGTGGGAGGAGATAGGGGATGTACTCCACGGTTTAGGGAAAGATAGAGGATGGACCTCTAAACCGGATTTTGTGTGACATTGATACAGCGCTACAATGTGTATCAAGTGTTGATTATGGAAGTGTTTGAATTGATTTGATATAGCACTAAAATGTATATCGTTATCAATTGTAAAGTATAGAAGTGATTCTATATTATGTTGATACAGCACCGAAATGTGTATCTGTCGCAAAGTGTGGGAATGGTTTATGTGTTATTGATACAACATTAAAATGTGTATCCCTCATGAATTTTGAAAGTGTTTTAAAGATGAGTCTAAATCTCATTAAGTTATTTGGCTAGGTGTTGAGCCTTATTTTCAAACTCAAAGTTGGAAAAGACATGGGAAATGAAATGTAACATGGACTTAATGTCATGAAATCGAAATGTGATATATGTGGATGTATCTGTGTTGACCATCTATCAACTGCTAATCTTTTAGTCATTGTTCAGGGCTGATTTAGTGTATTTCTACTGAGCTGTGGCTCACCCTTTATGGGACATCATTTTCAGGTACAGGTAGCATGCCACCTTCAAGGACATAGCTTGGGAGGCTAGAGGCAGACAGACCGCTTTTGTTGTTTGCTTTCTTTTGATGTATTACATGTAAATTCAAGCCAAGGGCTTAATATGTATCGAGTTAGCACTCTTCTCTTTGTAACCAAGTGTTAACTTGGAAAGCTGTAAGCCCGTAGGGCATTTGCTTTTGTTGTTAACATGTAATACTTTTGTAAGAACTACTCTAATTAATGGAAAGATGATTGGTTTCTTTGTATCAATGTATGTCTAAATTGATGGGGTTAATGTTTTTAATTCGGGGGCGTAACATGTGACTTCTCCAAGACCAAGTACAGAAGTTACTCCGTATGCCTTAGTATATGTGATGATGCAGTGTTACTTGTAGAAATTAACATTAAGTCCTTGAGGGTGAGATGCCAGGATCAGTTAGCTCCTGAGCAGTATCATCAGAGCATGTTCTTGAAATTAGAAAATGTGGATGAAGCTAGAATTTTGGCATTAAATAGCATTCTTTTTCAAAAGAAGAAAGTAGCCAAAAACTATAATAAGAAAGTCAAGCACATTAGCTTTGATGAAGGTGATTTGGTATCGAAGACAATACTCCTAATAGGAATTAAAAGCCATAAGTTTGGCAAATGATCACCTAATTGGGAAAGACCATATTAAGTTCATAGGGTCTTTCCTTGGGAGGCATACCATTTGAGAAATTTGAATGGGTATGTACACCCTAAGAAAATTAATGGCAGGTACTTGAAACCTTATTATTCAACTGTATGGAAAACACAAGGAGTATAGAAAATGCTAAACAAGAGAAGCATGAAAACACTCAAATAGTAAATAAAGATTTCATTTCATAAAGAATTAAGTACATGCAGCCATAGATTGGCCCAAAAGTCAGTACAATGTTGTAGTTGTTCCCTTACAATTGATTCTCTACTCTTAAGGGATGAGAACAACTGAATGGCTATAGTCATCTCCTGTCTTCGATCAGCTAGCCGTTGGTTGGTGATTTGCAGCTTTGTAGTAGTTCCATCTAAAGCCAGGTTAACTGCTGATAACTCTTCCTCTAATTGAGCTTTTTTCTCCAAAAGTTGGGTTCGAAATTGAGAGACAGAGGAATGTTGTTCTTTTAAATCAGACACCTCGGCATGTATATGGGAAACAAATTCCTGGTCTCTCAATAATTTCTCCTCTACAACTTTGGCAACATAGTAGATGTTGACATAAAAATCTATGGTAACTGCTGCCTAAGACAAATGACTTGAAATAGCCATGTTAGATTGCTCAATGACCTTGCAGCATTGGAGGAAACCATTCTTGATAATAGGTCTTTGCAAGGCTTTGAATGGAATCCTCGAGAATAATGTCAGCAACTCCAAACAGATGCCCAAGTCCAGTGAAGGTAAGGAAGCCCTACTGATGGTTGAAGAACTCTTAAAAATTTTCAAGAGAGAGTCAACCAGAACCAATGGCTTAGTTTCATTACTGGCTGCTGGAATGGTAGAAGACATGTCAAAAAGGCTAGCCAGTCTAGCTTCCAAAATGTCCATCTCTTCCATGGACATTGGTGGCGCAGAAAAGGCTCTAATGGAAAGAAGAGATAGTTGCATAAGGATAGGGGAGGAGGATGAAGTGTCCCTAATAGTTTTCATAGTCCTAGCCACCAGTAAGTCAAGAGAAAAAGGACTAGAGCTGGATAGTGATGGTGGACAAAGAATTGGTGACCTACCAGTATCTTCTTTGGGAGAATCAACTATCACTGGAGATAAAGTAATAACCAGGATCTCCTCAAGAGAGGAAGGAGCAGCAAGGATTGTAGGGAGAGTAAATTGGGCTGAGTTAAAGGTTAGATGAGGAAGATATGGAGTTAAGCCAAAGGATAAAGATATAGGAATGCTTTGCCTCAAAAAAGGTGTGAAAAATGTTGAACCAGGAAGTGAGAGTATTGCCTAAATGGGCTCTACACTTAAAGGTACTTTAGTGTCGATTTTCTTTCCCTTTTTTGAGGGTGTTTCTAATGGTCTTTCAACTTCATATAAGACTAAAGAAACCCTTATTGAAGAAGGAGGTAAAGTAACTGTTGCTACAGAATAAGAAATATGAAGCAATGTTAAGTTTCAGCATTGAAAACTTGAGAAAGGAAACTAGAGATACAAAAGGAAATTACCAGTTTCAAAAGTGGTAGCAATGATTGGAGAACTATCTCTTTTTCTCAGACCTCTGAAATACAATAATTGCTTTGGAGTGCTCATTTTCTACTGCTTTGGCAACTGCTTCATGAGTAGAGTCCCCAACAAGGTCAGAGGGAGAAATTGTCATTTTCTTCTTTCTTTTCAGTGGTATCTCTTTCTCTTTTTTTTTTCTTCCTCCTCTTCAAGACTAAGCACAAGTTTTCTTTTCTTTTGCTGTTGTTGTTTATCCTTAAGAATG
Organism: Camellia sinensis; assembly: GCF_055761805.1. Classification (NCBI taxonomy): domain Eukaryota; kingdom Viridiplantae; phylum Streptophyta; class Magnoliopsida; order Ericales; family Theaceae; genus Camellia; species Camellia sinensis. Next base: position 219,871,444 of record NC_138961.1, read on the forward strand.
TTTAGGGCTTGAGCCTTTGAGGAGACTATATTTGTGAAGCTCCTGTATATAAAGAAAGCTATAAATAAAAGAATTAAGCATTATAAGGAGAAGAAAAAAGAAAAATAAGGAATGCATGCCTTTCTTCAAAGCAGCTCTAGTGACTCTAGGAAAAGGTGAGGCAACATGAGCAGCCTTTGTGGTAGCAAGAGTAAGAGCTAGGGTAGCATGAGCAGTGGAGAAAGTACTAACTCCAGTCCTCTTGGACTTGGCTTGAGGCACATCTAGTACCACTAATAGATCTTGAGGAGAAATGGCCAAGTGCACCTCCATATTGGCCATCTACCAATTCTGGTACATTTTCAGTGTATTGTTTTGGGGAGTGAAGGGTAGGTATTCAAAATCAATTAAGTCTTGGATAAACTTGGAGATTACCTCTTCTAATTTGGATCTTGGAGTTTTCAGTTCTCTGCTTGCAAGGTTTGAGTTAGACTGACTGTAGAGAATGATAGGGATCCCCTGAGAGAGTCCAAATTGCCTAGCAAATTAGGTAGGGCAATAGGGCTCAGAGATACACTTATAAGCTCTAGGGTTTATAGTGCCAATGAATAGCTCCCTCAGGATCAAAATAGAAGCCCACATATTTTTGTACTGAGGCCTAGAGCAGAACCTATTGCTCAAAAAGGTCCTCAACTAGGCTGGGCCAATATTGGCTTCGAAGGGACAGAAGAAGGTGTGAGAAGAAGGGGAAGCTGGGAGTTGGTGAAAAAAAGAAAAGTAAAAGGCAAAGTTGGAAGAATAAAGAGAGACATTGGCTAACTTCATGCCATAAATGGTAAGGTTTGGCATTAAAAACTTTAGACATTTAGAGCGCAAATCAGTAAAGTATGCAAAAAGCCAGAGTTGGAGTATCCAAAATGGGCCTCCTTGATTGGCATCCAAGGGTTTTTCAAAAAAGAGGGAACAAGCTCCATAGACATGGTCCAAAACAAACGGAGCTAAGGCTACCTTTTTATGCAAAACAAAGGCTTTGGCAAGAGGGGCAAACTCAGGTACAATCCTTTGAGAAGAAGTACAAAAGAGGAATTTACAAAGCCAATACAATAAAAAGAAAATAATTCCCTATCAATCACAAGGCCTTCCTTTTTGCTCTCAGCCTTGACAAAGTCACTATAGGATGAGTTCAGAGGGGGAATAAAAAAAGGGATGTTAAGGTCAAGGTAGTCTGGACCAAAGGGAGTACCAATAGGGGATAACCCTAACAGATGACAGATGTGAAGGACAGTAGGGGCCATCATACCACATCTAAATTAGAAGAAATTGAAAGTAGAATTCCAAAAACAAAGAGCAGCAGGTATTAAAATGGGTCCTCCGAAATAGTGAACCTAGATAGTTAAAGAGCGTCGACGAGGCAAAGTTCCTGGAGATCTAGTGTCTCAGCAGGGACGACTCGATCATACCATTCCTTCCATTCTGGTCTTACTATAGGCCAGCAGCGATGGGGTCGGTTCACTCTCCAGCTTCCTCAATCAAGACCGCCTTCATAAAGGAGGCAGTGGTCCTCCAAATGTGGGTACAAAGCTGGAAGCTGAGTAGGGGCCTCTTTAAAAATAGGCCCAAGCACATATTCCTGTTGCTTATGGCGACGGGGAATGAAAATGCGCCCATCAATAGCACTTTTCTCGTTAGCTTTTTATTTCTCACACTCTTCAGCAATGATCCTCTTTAAAGGTACTGATGGACTCACGCGTTCCACGACTGGTATCTTCAAGGAGGAAGAAGCCATTGACAGAAGTTTTCAAAGGACGAAGCTGAGAAAAAAAAGGTAAAGAAGATGAGAGGTCAATAGAAATAAAGGGTTTGTGTGTTGGGTGAGCAAGTAAATTAAAAGCACAAAAGGAGAGGGCCTTTAAACCTTTTTGTCCGAAAGATGCCCAATCAGTTTATATGTGTAAAATTCATAAGAAGTATTGAAGGTGTAGACATAAAAAGTTTCTCTCAAGAGTGATCGTTTGGGAGGAAAAAACGTATCTCAAACACTCAAATTGGCTTCAAAATCAAATATTTGGCTTCGAAACCAAGGTTTGGCTCCAAAGCCGGATGAAAAACATCTAACTAGGGCTTCGAAAGTAGATAGTTGACTTCGAAGCTGGTTTCATACCTAAGAGTACAAGAATGCTCAGGTTTTTCTTTGCTTCAGGGGGATTAAAGACTTGCTTTTAAGTTTTTTGTTGAAAATAAAATCCTTCGAAGTAAACTTTGAAATACTCTACAGTTAGAATTTGTTTGTTTTAGACTTTGAAGTTGCAAAAACCAATATTTGGTTAAACAGTGAAAGAACCCAAACGGACTCACTTTTTCAGAATAAAACAGTGCAATCCCTAAGGGAAGTTTCCATACTTCGAAATACGTAGACTATTTTTTCAAGCAAAGATAGTTAATTCGAAGCTATTGATTGTGTTAACCATATGATTGGAATGAGAAGACCTAAGGCAAAGATTGTCAATTATACTCTATATGTTGGAGATATTCAAATTAGGTTTTCAATATTCTATTAGAAATGTTCAAATCAGGTTTCGAATGACAAAATTGGTAAATTCAAAGCTCTGATTTTGTTTGATTTGGGCGAATAGAATGGTTACAAGTATGTAATTGGAATATAAAACCAGACCATACCAAATAAACAAAGAAAAACCTAGCTTTATTAATTTAGAAAGCCTTCTTGGCTACAAATTCAATTTCATAAAAATAAGGAATAAAAAGAATAACAAGGTCATGAAATTTGCTCCAACAGTGGTCAATGAATTTATGTTCCTTTTTTATTCTGTCATTTATCCTATCCAAGCTGGGTTGCAGCTGATATGTTCTTATTTGATGGAAAAGTTGTTCAGCTTTCATTTCAAACTCCATTTCCTTCAATTCTTGTTCCATCTCATCCATATCTAGATCATCCCCGTATGAAAATTCTTTATTCTTGAAGTTATTATATTCGTCGATAAGATTCTCTATTTCATACTGGGTTTGAATTCGATGAGCCAACATTTTATCCAAAGATTGAGTGGTAGCCAAAGAAGTTTGGTACCAACGGAGAAGAAGTGGAAGTTGATCCAAAAACATCTGAAGTTTTGCTTGAGCAATGGGGTTGAGGACATGACCCCGAGTCATAATGTCATAAGCCCATTGAAAGTTCTTAAGAGGAATATTACCTCCAAAAGCATTGAAGGGCAAGTGAGAAACGGCTGCAAGCAAAAGTTGAGCTTCATATCGCTCAAATATAGTGGGAAGATCTGGAGGTTGGTAGGAAGGAAGAAATTGATTCTCAAAGAGAGTAAGTTTCAGTTCTTCTATCCAGTGAGGGTTTTGAGGAAGAGGAGGTGCAGGAGGGTTCATCCTAATGGGAGAAGGGAATTGGGGGTTATTTACACATTCAAGCCAGTCAGAAGAGCAAAATTTTAGCTTCTTGGCTAAGAATGACAGGTTGTATCCTTATGCTTCCTCTGGACGAGGAGTTGCTCACACTATTTTCGTAGGTATGGACGATGTGTACCACGCTACAAGTAAGTTGTCCTTCAAACTACGTCAGTGATTGATGGATACATATGGGTAAACCATTGAGCTCCGAGCAAAATGAGGAATATGAATTCGCTCCCTTAGCTTAGATTCATCAGATTCTGGCCAGCTTCTCAGCTAGTAGACATAGAGGAAGAAAGAGCGGCTGTGTCCCATGCAGAGGTTGGTGGGGTAGAAGAAGAAGCAATTGTGTCCCATGCAGAAGATGATGGGGCAGACGAAGAGTTTCCAAGATCCATTTTTGCAAATGCTTGATCTAAGGGTTCGTAATTGGCAAACTTCAGGTTTAGAGGTTGGTACGTTGGAAAAACTTCCATAACTTGCATAAATGGAGGCGGATAGGTGTAATCAATAAATGCATTGAGATTTTTTCGAGGTCTATAATCATCTTCCATAGACTCTTCGTATGCTCAATCCATGTAAGAAAAGGTTTGCTTGGCCATGAGGATTGTATTAGTCTTTTCGAATGCTCAGATAGTGGGAAATGTTCAAGGCGTAGAAGAGAATTTAATGCAGTACAAACATTGCAATGATGGACGTCGGTTGTAGTTCTAAGAAGATGCAAAGCACATGCACGTTCTAGGACGTGGGTAAAGTGCCTTGATCCACTAATATCACCAAGTATTGTGTATATTAGTGCGGAGGATAATGTTGGTCGTATAAATTGTAAAAGGCAATCACAATTCAACGCGTGGCATGAAGGGGACAATTTAGGGAGTTAATACAAGTTGCCAATCAAGTCAGACACGTGTCAGCCCGTATTGATAGATCTACGTAGCACTGGAACAATCGAGGGATATAAGGTGATGTGGCCTAACGATTACTCAGAAAGTTCAAATTCAAAATCAGGAGGGAAGCCTAAATGCAAATGTGGCGTAGTGGGACTAACTGTTAAAGAGCATGTTCAGTAATCATGGGAAGACATTTCGACGGTTAGAAGTCCACTTCAACGGTTATCATTGAGAAGTACAAATAGCAGAGAAGGACCCAGAGTGGAGGATCCAGATTTAGATCAAAAAACCAGTTTTATTTACTTTGTTTTCCCTTCTAGTTTTTACTATTCTTTACATTTCTGTACTTCAAATTCCTGCACTGCACTTCATTCATAGGAGTAGTTTCAAATAGTTTGTTGCTGTAAACCTCTACAAGGCTGGGTCAGATCATTGTAAGTTTTTCATTTTACCTAATGAAATTCTGAAATTATTCTTTACTAAATTGTTATTTACTAATTTCTCCTAAACAAGCCACCAATAAAAGTCCTCTTCATTGAGGCTAAGAGAACTAAAACACAATCGTCTGATAATTAGTTGGCAATTAATCTTTTGTATGGACTGATTGATCATTGCTAGCACGCTTAAAATTACAATATTAACCTTCGAAAGCCAAAAAAGCCAACAACTTCACACTATGTAATAATTTTGCAAAAAAAGTTTGAAAATCTTAAAAACTTAATTCATTTTCATATTTCATATTGCATAATAAATATTAATTTTTAATTTATTACACTTAATTATCTTTAGTTTTTCTCATAATTTTTTCCAGCTTCCTTATTTAGGAGTTATTTTTTTTCATATTTGAAAAAATCAAACTATTTATCAAAATAACTCATTTTTAAAATTATTTATCAAACTATAACAACTCTGACCCATGATTAACTGTTAAGCCATGATTAAGTATGCCTAATAAGTAATTAAAATAAAATCCTGAGTTAATTACATGTGCATTGCATTATTGGTGTTTCTATCTGTCTCTAGTAAAAATATCTATTTATGTTTCTATTTCGATTTGCGAATTAAAGGCCTTATAAGCATTCGAACATGAAATTAATTTGGTATTTGTGTTATGTGGAACTTTTAGAATTTTCTGATAAGTTTAATTGAAATTCGATTTGGAACGAATTAATTAGAATTAAATAATGCTCATTTGATTAGTGGTAAGTCTAATTAATTAAACTCCCTAAGCAAGCCTATATAAGGCTATTACATTACTTTGAGTCATCATCTCTTCATCATTTTGAGCCTACATATGTGTGTGAGAGAGAGAAAGAGAGAGAGAAAGAGAGAGAGAGAGAGAAAATGAATTGAATTCAATTAGGAGATTTACTAGGGAATTATGGGAATTGGCTTGGAAGCTTAAAGATGTAGCAAGCTAGAGCCTAAATCAACAGTGAGGTAAGGATTTAAGCCTTTACTTGTGTAATTGAGATGTATTACATGAATTCAAGATAACTTAGAACAAGAATTGAGCTAGGAAAGGAGAATTAGGAAGATTAACATACACCCATGCAAATTCTCTTTTATTTAAAGTTGGAGTTTGAAGAATTTTCACATGTATGTCCATATCTTGGTTTTATTCAAGGAATTCAACATGTTTTTGGTCTAACCGTCTCATTTGCTCATGATTTGGAGACTTGGAGCTTAAGTCATTTCTTGCCTGTCATGTCCATGTTATGTTTTCACATTTCAAGCTTGAGTTGTATAATTGACATGTTTATAGGCCTTGATTTCATAAAATAATCTTTAATTCTCTATGATTTCCGAGTTTAGACTTGTTTTCTCATGTTTTGGGCCCAAAGGATGTGTTTTGAAAGGTTAAAGATGAGTTTTGAAGCTTGGAGCTGAATCTGGAAATTCCAGAATTCGACCTCACCGCTCGAGCGACAGATCTTGCACTCAAGTGACCACTCTGTGTTTTGCACTCCTGCTCGAGCGACAAATAGTTGGCTCAAGCGTAAAATACATGCTCCTAAAAGTTTTCTATTTTTGCAGACCGCTCGAGCGACAAGAGTTGCGCTTAAGCGAGGACCTGAGCCTTAAGCTTAAGCGAGCATCAAGTGAGCGTCAAACGGAAAAACCAAGTAACCAGTACTTTTGCAGAGTTTACAGACCCCTTGAGCGACCTCTTACATTTTTGCATGTTCGCTCCAGCGAAAGAAGTGCGCTCTTCTTTCGCTCGAGGGAGACCCCTGTTTTCAATAAATTTTGTTAAGTGTTTTCAAGACCATTTTGGCATTCTCATTGCATCCTAGGCACTCCTAGGTCATGATTAAGACATAATAATGAGAATAAGAAGTAAAAACACACCAAGATAAGAACGACCTAAGTTAATGCTTCCGGATGTGTAATTCAGTACGTATTTGTTCTGTAATTGTGTAGGTCATGCGCCACAAGGTATCTGATTTGCTTACTCTGTTTGTCTGCTTTCGAAGCTATCTATGAGTAATAACTTAGTAAAACTACGTTCAACTTTATTTATTTTTATATATGGAATCGGATTTGTTTTATAACATGTTATAAATTCTGTACAGTGAATGATTGTCCAATTTCTGACAAGTATTTATGACAACAATTCCGTGGCTCAAGTAAGTTATCTGTTCTCGGTCCGGAGGTTCCTTTATGGAACTGACAAGTTATCCATACCCGACAGAACGGTTCCTTTACGGAACTGACAAGTTATCTATTCCCGGTCCGGAAGTTCCTTTATGGAACTGGCAAGTTATCCGTACTCGGCCGGAGGTTCTTATATGAAACTGACAAGTATGACCCTTGATGCTCTATATGTGATCTGTTAACGCTAACGAATGTACCATTTAAGATTAAGCATGAACTCTGATTTCTGGTTATGACTCGAATAAGAACGTGTATATGTATCTATTTCTGTTTACATAATGAGTTATGGGACATCATTTATTTAACCCTTTACTCAGTTATTATTCACTGGGTTTTCGCTTACTATTTATATTATGTATGTAGGTGAGCAGATGCATAAGTAAGCCTAAGCTGTTGCTTGGAGAGTTGGGTCAGCTAGCCACTATGCCTCCCAAGGAGGTTCCCTTTGAGAAGTCAAGTTTTTGTAGTTCAAACTTTTAAGACCTGTTTTCTTTTTGGTATTATACATTAGACTAAGTCTCATTTTTATTTCATCTGTCTATGGAAATGATGTATGACTAATGTCTTTTTATGACGTCACAAGTGTGTTTATAAGTTTAAAATTATTTGTCCCACGCATGTTAACACAGCTCGATGGACTATGTAATTTTATATATTTGTTTCCGCAGCCCTTTACATTTTGTAATTCTGTTCAGAGGTCTTTGGTAATCTAAGGATTACTAGCCGGTTACGATGTTAAACTTTTAGGGATGAGTTTGGTTTGTAACACAAACTAACCTACTTTTTTAAAAACACAAGTTCAAAATACCACTTTATCATGAAATCACATGTTCAAAACGCGATTTCATATTGATTTGATTTACTGATGTGTAGATACTGGTTATATCAATATGAAATTATAGGTTCAAAATACAATTTTACCATAAAATGATATTTTAAACCTATGATTTTAAAAAGTAAATTAATTTGATAAATAATTTTAAAAATTAGTTCTTTACCTAAATATTTTATTTTTAAAAAAATATTAAAAAAAAAAAAAAAACCTCCCACTTTTATCCACGCGGTGGTGATCCCTAGCGTAATTATCGTAAGAGTGACCTCCAGCTTGGTTTGTGGATGCTTTTGCGCGAATTGCGCCGTTCGCGGCTGGTCGGTAGCTTTTTTGCATCCGGACACTCTCTGTCCCCTTTGTCCTCACTTTTTGTGATGGATTTCACATAAAGTTTTTTTAATAATTTTTTCAAAATAATAATTAAAAAAGTAATACATTTAAGTATATATTATTTTATCTGTCTCAAAATAGAATATGTGTCTCCTTTTAAAAATTAATAATTAAAATAACATGAATTTTTTATTTTGTCATTTTTTAAATTTATTAACATTAATATTTTTAAAATGTAATAATTAGGGTTCGTTTGGGTATGAGTTGACTTTTTGATTATTTTAGTTTGGAATTAAAAAGTCTCGTTTGAGATGATTTTTTTGACTTTTGTAAAAAAATGTAATGGTTATGAGTTAGATGCAATGTTTTATTTTATTAAGGGGTTGTTTGGAGTGTCCTAAAAAAGTGCACTTGTTATCTTTTTAAACTAAAAAGTTGAGAAAAAAAAAATATGGATGTTTGGATTAACTTTTTATCTTTTTACAAAAAAATATATAATAAAAAGTTGTATAAATAAAGTATATAGTGGAAGAAAATTAATTGATTGTACGGCTCTCCTGCAGCTGCGCAACATGTCTCCATAGAAATAATTGCCTTCTTCGGGGCAAATAACTTTTGGACAGTGATGGTCGGTTTGTGGGGGCTATCATGGGTCTCATTTTAATAATTTAAACCGTTCAATATGTACAACTCGTCGAGTATTTTATGCCTGTAAAAAATTACATTGATCGGATAGCTATATGATCGAATTAGTTTTGTTCAACAGTTAACTATCACACCATCCGTTTTGTTTATACAATCATATAGTTAACGATATACGATCAACGTGATTTTTTACAGGCATATATTATTCGACGAGTTCTACATATTGACGGTTCAGATTATTAAAATGAGAACTATGGTGGCCCCTACAGACCGACCATCACTGTTCAAAAGTTATTTGTCCCGAATGAGGCAATTTTTTTTTTGGCCTAAGAGAAGTGTATGATGGCCTACTTAACGGCTGTGACGTTGTCAGTGGATTTATATTATAAAAATATATAAAATATTTTTTTAATATTTTTTATTTGTAAATATATTTTTTTTTACTTTTTGTATAACGTTTTAACTTTTTAAATTATATTTGACTTGTCAAACTTAATCTAAGTTAAAAAGTTTATTTTTTATTTTTATTTTTATTTTTTTTTGACTAAAATAACCAAAAAGTCTCAGGCTTTTTCTTCTAAAATGAATCCTTATACTGTTAAAAGATAATTTTGAAATTTTAATATTTTTTAAGTATAATAATTTTACTATTCCTATAAAAATAAAAAATAAAAAAAAAAGTTGAATTTTAAGACGGAAGGAGTACGTTTTTTTATGAAAAAGTTTAGACGAGAAAGTTTTATATATTTTTTTAATAAAATAAAACATTGTTAAATGGATAAAATATTTTTAATTAAAACATGATTGGCGAAAACAGCAATGGACTGTTGTGACGGCTGTTTTGCCAATCATAATGGCGCCATTTAAATTTGAAGAAATTGCTAACCAGTCCAATTTTTTATTTTTACAAACTTATCATTATTGATAATATAAATGGCTGTTAAAAAAATAAGCAGTCTGTTTGGTTTGACTTTTTTGAATTAAGTTTTTTAAAAATTGACTTTTTGATTTTCGTATTTTTTTTGTTTTTAATGAATATTTTTAAAATTTTAAATAATTTTTTTACTTTTTTAGATGCACCTTAATTAGATGTGTCTAAAAAGTAAGAAATTTGTGAAAAAATATTTTAAAAAATTAATAAATACATAAAATACAAAAAATGTACTGAATTCTTATATTTTTTTTATATTTTTGATATTTAGTGAATTTTTAAAAGATTTTTTTAACATTTTTTTTTACTTTTTAGGTGTATTTATGTTAGGTGTGTCTAAAAAGTAAAAAAAATTACTTAAAATATTAAAAAATTCAGTAAAAACAAAAAAATACGAAAAATAAGAAAGTAGAATTTTCTGAAAAGTGTTTTCTAAAAAGTGAAAACAAACAAGGTGAATAATATTTAGGCCTGGTTTGGCATACTCTAAAAAAATTAAAAAGTTAAAAAGTTATTATTCTATTTAAGTCACATCACTTCTCTATTACATCACTTAAAACCCAACCCATATTTCATAAACAATCAAAAAGTACACTTATTTAGAACATTCCAAACAACCCTTTAAACTCCAATTTTATTTGGACATCAGAATTGCTATAGGGCCCGAATATGCAACGGCTCGAATGGCTCAAAAGTAGTTTCCCTCCGAAAATTTGATGCACATGGAGCTCACGTGTTCTGGAAAGCAAACTAATGAAACAAAAAACAAAAACAAGAAATGAGAGAAGAGAGAATAGAGAGAGAGGTTGCGAACCAGAGTACAGGACTTCACGACGACGAGAGAGACAACCACGACGACCACCGACCCGGTGTTCACCGACGACCGTCGCTGACCATCGTCCACCACTGTTCGGAATCTCCATGCCGAATGTCCTAAACATTTTTTTTATCTGTGCATCTAGGTAAGTTATTGTATTTTTTTATTTTTTTTTCCTGAGATGCATTTGTGAGAGAGGTGTAAAAGGCAATTTATTTGATCTGTGTCAGTAAAAAAAAAATTTTTGGTTGTTCTGGAAGCAAGCCCTCTGTTAAACATTTTCATTGTAGTGATGCATGCCAATTGTTTGATGAAAGTCCCCATAGAGAAATTATCCTGATTTTTTATGTTTTGGTTGATGAAAGTCTTGATGAAATTATCCCCATAGAGAAATTTTCCTGATGCATGCCAATTATTTTCAAACAAACAAGTAAATAAATTTAACCAAAGCCAGATTGTGACCAACCTATATAATGTCATTGAGTTTACAATCCCAATTGAGTTATTTAGCAAGAACAAATGGTATTTAAAGTCCCCCTCTGTTAATTTTTTTTTTTTAAAAAAAAAACTATTCTCTATAGAAACTAAGTAATTTTGTGATTAGTCATACAAATTTAGTGACATGATGCTAATCTTTCTTGTTTTTTGTTTCACTATTATTTCCCCAAAAATGGAACACTTAAATTATGTTTGAATTAACTAATTTGACATTTAGGGTAATGTTTGAATTACTGTTTGAATTCAAACACTAATTTCAGTGTTTGAATTAACTAATCTCATTACTATACATTAGTTAATTCAAATAATCTCAGTGTTTGAATTTAAGTATTTGTACAGTGTTCTCATTAGTTAACTAATCTCAGTGTAAGAATTAACTCATTACTAAGATCAGTGTTCTCATTAGTTAACTAATCTTAGTGTTTGGATTAACTAATCTCATTACTGTGATTAGTTAATGCATTAATGCTAATGTGATTACTATTTGAATTAACTGTACATTACATCCATTATTGTACATTACTGTTTGAAAATGGAACACTTTATTTGTTTCAGTGTTGAAATTCCTGTGTATGTTAAATTCATTTTTGGCAAAATTATTTACCATCTAAGAACTTGAAAATCATTGTAAACCATTTCAATGTTGTCTGATAAGACATAGAACTTTCATGGACATTAAAACAAATGGTATTAATTAACCTTGAAATGAAATGTCCCTATCCAATATGAAAATCTATGTGGGTACTGGTTATGTTGGAGAACCTTAGAAAAATTGAAATGCACTTACATGCACTTACACTTTATTTTTTATTTGGTTTGAAGCTATATGAACTACACGTCTCAATGGACATTGATTCAAACAATCCTTTATTGAATGGGATTGGGGAAGTTGAAGAAGCGGAGAACAATCCGTCATTAAATAAGATTGGTGAAGTTGAAGAACTTAAGAAGGGCATGTGTTTTAGCTCAAAGCAAAAAGTATATTCGTTTTATGCAAAATATGCGAAACACCTCGGATTTGATGTAGTTTATAGAACACAAAATATTAGACAAGATGGGAAAGTAAAATACTTTGGAATTGAATGTACTCGGGCACGTAAGAGAACAAAACGATTAAAAGTACACTCTCTCGAACCACCTTTGTCATTATTCATTGCATGTAAAGCAAAGGTTAGAGAAACTTTACAAAAGGATGGAAGATTTAAGTTGACCACAGTTGTGCTTGAACATACGCATGACTTGATTTCTAGTGACTCATGACATTTTGCAATGAATAAGAGAATTCTTACCCCTGTGAAGAGAATAGTAGAAATAAACGATCAAGCAGGGATAGGGGTGGCTAGGAATTTTCATTCTATAGTTGTTGAAGCAGGGGGGAATGAGGCATTAACATTTGATGAACGAGATGCAAGGAATCATATTCAGAGCATGAGAAGATTGAGGCTTGGGATAGGAGATGCTGAATCAGTTGCACTTTATTTTCATAGGATGTAACAACAAAATTTGAACTTCTATTCTGCAATTGACCTCGATGAAGATGGTCGCATGTGAAACTTGTTTTGGGCAGATGCAAGGATTAGGGCAACTTATAAAGCATTTGGGGATGTGGTTTTATTTGACACAACTTATCTCACAAACAAATATGATATGCCATTTGCTCCGTTTGTAGGAGTTAATCACCATGGGTAGTCAATTTTGCTTGGTTATGGGTTGTAATCTAATGAAAACACTGAAACATTTGTGTGGCTATTCAGAGAATGGTTAAGTTGCATGTCTGACGTTCCCCCAAAAGGTATAATAACAGATCAGTGCAGAGCTATGCAAAATGCCATTAAAGTTGTCTTTCCACAAGCTCGACATCGTTGGTACTTATGGCATATAATGAAGAAAATTCTGGAGAAATTAAGAGGATATGCCCAATATGAATCCATCAAGTTTGCTTTGCAAAATGCAGTTTATGATTGTTTTACAAAAGATGAACTTGATGAAGAATGACAAGTGATGATTGCAAAGTTCAAGCTAGATGATGATGAGTGGTTGGGGGTATTTATACAATGAGTGACATAGGTGGATTCCTGCCTATGTTAAGAACGTTTTTGGGGCTGGCATGTTGACTACACAACAAAGTGAGAATATGAATGCATTTTTTGATGGATATGTGAACTCAAAGATAACTTTAAAGTAATTTGTTGAACAATATGATAATGCCTTGAGAAGTAAGGTTGAGAAAGAGATGAAAGCATATTTTAAATCTCGAAACAAATTGTATATTGCTTGACGGTATATGAGTTTGAGAAACAATTTGGTGCAGCCTACATGAACGCAAAATTTAAAGAAGTGCAAGTAGAATTAAAGCGACTATTGTATTGTCGTGCGAATCTTGTCAAAGAGGAGGGAGAAATTTGTACTTATCATGTGAAGGACGTTGTTCTTGTCGGTGAGAAAATAAAGATTGTGGAATTTGTTGTGTACTTTAATGCAAGTGAATGTGAATTGCATTGTATGTGTCAGTGGTTTGAGTTTAGGGGCATTGTGTGTGCCCATGCAATTACTGTGCTACTTAAGAGGTGTATATATCAGGTTCCAGATAAATACATTGTATCAAGATGGAAAAAAGATATTGAAAGAGGGTATGCATGCATTCCAACCACATACACTAAAGCTAGAGCTGTTTTTAATGCAAAGTTGCATGATAAATACCATAAGATGTTGGATGAAATCATAGAAATTGTTGCCAACGATGATGGTAAACACGAAGTGCTTGATCTTGGGTTAATAGAAATCAAGGATAGAGTGAGAAAAGATCAATCGGGTAGTCCGAGTCATGTACCACCTTCTACTAGTAACGTGCTGTAGACACCCTATTTTTGATTGCCCTTAAGACTTGGGCGCTACTGATTGTTTACTTAGTGATGCAGGCTATGCTATGCAAAGGGTCGATTTCTTTGGTGAGGAGAGTGTCAAATCCAAACCTCAACCCCTTTTTTGGACCAAAACTATTTTGAATGACTTTTAGACCTTAAGGCCCTCTCTTTCGAAATATTTTGAAAAAAGCTTCTGCGATGCTCCATGTGACAACCCTCACAACTGTTTACTGATAATACTACTGATTACTGCTAAACTGTGACTGAACACGATTAAGTAACTAATTTAACTGACATTCTGAACTGATTGATTGAGTTTATTAGTTTAAACGCATTTCTGTCTGTTGGACTGTTAATTGATCTGTTCATGTTTTAAATGTCGAACTGTGAATTGAAGGCCTTGTCAGCGGCCGAATCTGAAAATTGATTAGTGTTTCATGATTATTAGAATTTATGTGATTTTATGGTAGATTTAATTGAAATTTGATTTGGTATGATTAAATTGGATTCAATAATGTTAAATTGCATTAGTGGGCTTATTTACCAAATTGCCACTTAGTGGACAATTCTAGGACCATTTAGTTGGCTCTTATACGCTAGCATTAGCACCTCTTCAGCCATTATTCAAGACCCAAAACCGTAGGAAAGAGTGAGAGAGGAGAAACTTGGCTTCAATTGAGATTTGACTTGGAGACTTAGAAGATTTGGAGGATAATTGCTAAAATTGAGCTTCCCTTTCTGAACTTGAAGACTTAAGGTAGAGCTTTTACCTTCTTGTTTATGAATTGAGTTGGTTCTTGCATGGTTTAGAACAATGTTGAAGTCTAGAGCCTAGTTATGGCTTAAATTGTGGAATAGTGAGCTTGAATCATGCATGCATGCATGTTTACATTCTTGAATTTTGAGGTTGTTTTCATAGAATCCTCACATGCATGTCCATATTTGGGTTATAGTTCATGAATTCATCATGTTTTGGAAGGATTGGCTCATTTGATCAAGTATTTGAAGCTTTGATTTCAATTGAACACTTGCATGTTGCATGTACATCATGTTCTTAAAGTTTTGTTTGGAAATGGGTTCAATTAAACTACCTTTGGGCTTTGATTTTGCAAATTGATCTTTGAAACATGTCATTATATGATTTTTAAAATGTTTTCCAGAAAATTAGCCCAAAATGATCGAATTTGATGCTTTAAATGTTGAGTTTCATGCTTGGAGACAAATCTAGAAATTCCAGATTTTGGATCCACGCTCGAGCGTACACTCTGAGTTCATGCAGTCCGCTCGAGCAAGTAAAGTAACGCTCGAGCGTGAAATGCGTGTATCCAGTACTTTGTATGTGTTTACAGTCCGCTCGAGCGAGGGAATGCACGCTCGAGCGAGAACTTGTGTCTCACGCTCAAGTGGGGGTCGAGCACCTGTCGAGCGTGAATTTCATGCATCCAGTACTTTTGCAGTCCGCTCGAGCGAAGAAAGTCATGCTCGAACGCTCGAGCGGAGATCCTTTGTCTGCATGTCCGCTCGAGCGTAGAAAGCCACGTTCGAGCGAGACCCCTGTTTTCTAAAAATTTTGAAAAGTGTTTTAAAGTACATCTTTGCATCCTCATTTCATCCTAAGCATTCTTAGACCTTGTTTAAGGCATCTTAATGAGGATATTGATGTAGAACCACATCGAGTCAAGATAGGGACTAAGTCATTGATTACCAAGTGTGTAACTTAGTATGTGTTCGTTCTGTAATTGCGTAGGGTTGGCATCCGAGGACGCTCACTAGCCTATTTGTAATCCAGAACTCTGTGAGTAACAATGTTGTAAAGATATATTCAATCATGAATATTTTCTGAATGATTAATTGTACTACTTTCTGAAATGATATTTCTTACTGAATGAATGCTTGTCCTATTTGCGAACTGTATTCGTGGCATCCATAGTAATTTACTGTTACTGTACTGTACTACTACTGTCACAAGATCTCTGTCGGTTTCCATGTTTGGAACCACTACTGTTTACTGATATGATGACCATCAACTGACTGTTCGGTCTGTTAAGACCTACTGTACTGTTTGCTATGGGATGTACCACATATGACTGCTATGACTGAATGACTGATATACTGTTGTAACTAACTGTTTTAAATACTAAAGGGATATTCATTCTTAACCTCTTTACGCATATGTTATTCACTAGGCTTTAGCTTACTGTTTATATATATATATATGTAGGTGCCCAGGCACCGGATCGGAGCTAGGAGCGTTGGGTTTAACTCCCTTTTTGTCAAGCCAACCACTGTGCCTCACTGAGAGGTTCCAAGTCCTTCAAGCTAGGGCTTTTTGGGATGGTTTTAGATTCATTCTTTCTGTCTCTGTTTTTGCATAGACTGACTGTACCTGTACTGTACTGTACTAATAGGGATTAGGTCCTTGTCCTGGATGATTCTATATGTATGTATGTATATATGTTTTGCTTATGAATGTGAATATGTTCAGAAAATTCATTTTGCATGCAGACTGTCACAGCTCATTGGACATCTTTTATTACTGTTTTGGCTTCCGCCAGCCCTTGTACTCTGTATTACTGTCTTTACTGTTAAGCAGGCCTTCGGTAATCACGGATTACTGGCCAGTTATGGTGCTAAACCCATAGGGGCAGGTTTGGGTCGTGACATTCCGAGGCTCACATTTCGTTAAATGTTGCACTTTTTGATAAACCGAGCAAGAACAAAGTGGAAATGAATGAAAGAGAGATGAAATATTTGAAGAATCTTTTAAAACACCTTGTTTAGGGGTTTGGAGTTGAGGAAAATTGAAGAAGAGGGAAGAAACCCAGTTGGGGAAAGAGTTGGGCATGAACCGTTAAGAGAGAGTCGAGCAGCCCTCAGTAAATCCGGCCTATCCATTTGCACACTTGGATTTCAGCTATAAGGCCACCACTGTTGGAAAGAAGACTTCCGGGGCTTCATTTTCCACTCGAGAATCTCCTAAAGCCGTGTCCGGATGAAGGAGGTATGGCTGGATGAAGTTAGGCATCAATCCGGTTGGACCGAAACTGGACAGTCTTCACTAAAAGAGGGATATCTTTTAGCACACTTGGAATTTTTATGTGAGGCTTCCACCATTGGAAAGATTACTTCTGGGGCTTCAATTTGGACATAAGAATGACCTGAAAAGGAGTCCAGATGAAGGAGATATGCCCATTTGAAGTTTGACCTGCAGAACAGATTTTTGCTGTTGACCACATATGTGGGCTGTCGACTACCAGGGGTGGCTGGTTGACCAGAAAAGGTGGACGACCGACCAGTAGAGGTGGACGACCGATCAGGGGTGGCTGGTTGACCAGATATTTTGCTCCAGCTGTCTTCCAAGTGCTCCAGCTGTCCTAGCATTAGATATTTCGACCAAATGTCTTCCAAGTTTTTTGGAGGCTCTCTCTCTAAAAGTCTCTCTCTCTCTCTCTCTCTCTATAATTTTGTGAGCAAAATTCTAGCCCCTCTCTCTAGAAGCCTCTATTTCTTCTTGTTTTGAGCCTTAAGCTTATAATCCTCTATACTTTTGCAAAGAGACCGTTAATCAAACTTGACAACCATTGGGTTGAGGTAGCTTGGGACTTTGTTTGAGCTCCAAAAGGCTGGTTTTGGCTCAGATTTTGGCTGGTTTTGCTGCTATGCTTCAAGGGTAAGCACTTTCCCCTTTCAAGCTTGTTTTTGCACACTTGCTTTATCTCCCTTTTCCCATTGTTTTGGAATATTTTGGGGTTGGTTTTGAACCATAAAAAACTCTGATTTTGAGGTTCTAAAATGGTGGTTTAAGCCTTGTTTGGCTAGGGGGTTTTTTCTCCTTTTTGCTCCTTGGCTTGTAAGGCCTTTTGAGCTATCTTTCAAGCTTTTCAAACAACTTCTTTTGGGCCTTAAAAACACTGAATTCCAGAGGAATTTCAGTGGTAGAAAGGTGGTTTTGAGGTCCCAAATAGGTGCGGGTGGTCCATCCCTCATCTTCTCTTGTTTGCATGTGTTGATGGCCCATTAAAAGAGCATGTGTTTCTACTTCTTAGTGGCTTTGTTTAGGCTCATTTTTGTGACTTTTCAAACCTACCATAACTCTATTTTTGTCTTTCTTGGTCACCTCTTGCATGCTTCTTGTACTTGTAGTGTAATCCTACTTGTAGCCTTGCAAAGTAGCATGTCTTTGTACCTTGGATTTGCTTAGTTCAATCATGTTTTTAGCCATTATTTGCCATGCCATAACTCTATTTTTGGCTGTCATGGTTGCCTCTTGCATGCTCCTTGCACTTGTAGTGCAATTTGGTTCACTAGTCTAGTGTATTTGGTGTTTTAGCCTATTGATCTACATGTGTATGCTCTACTCCAGCACACTTTTGGCTATGTTTTAGCATGTTTTAGGTCAGATTTGAGTGGTTTTGGTCATGCATGCTTGGCTTTACATAGCTATAGTGTATTTGGCTTTGCTAGCCTTGCACTTTGGGACCTCTAGCATGTTATATTTGAGCTTTTTGCATGGCATAGCATCATTTGGCATGCTATTTCTGACCACATACCTCTTCCATATTCTTGCATTTATCACTCTTTCAATGCTTTTGGAGAATTGTGCCTTATGCCTTGATCATGAGCTAATTTGTATGCATGTTTGTCTAAGCTTTTGAGCTATCTCAGCATGTTTTTGGTCTTATTTTGCCATGTTACAACTCTGATTTTGGTTGGTGGAGTCAACTCTTGCTTGGTTTTGGTACTTGTAGTGTAATCCCGCTCATTGGCCTTGCATGCTTAGTGTTTTGGCTTATCATGCTAGCTTGTTTTGGCTACACTCCATCATGTTTCTAGCATTGCTTTGACCTACCTTAGGACTGTTTTGAGTCGTCTTAGTCCTTTGGGGCTTGCTTGATATGGCTATGGTGCAAGTGCCTTAGCTAGTCTTGAGTTTTGAGCACCATAGCATGCTATACTTGTGATGGTTGCATGTCTTGGCATCATTTAACATGTTATTTCAGAGCATATACATGTGTCATGTTCTCACTTCTTTCACTCCTTGAGAGCTTTTGAGAGTTGTGCTTTTGTGCCTTATTTGTGAGCTACCAAAGGAGCATGATTTTCTACTCTTTTGAGCCTTAGTTTGAGCATGTTTTTGCTACTAATTTACCATGTTGTAGCTTTGTTTTGGGTTGGTTTGGTCATTTAAGCTTGATATTGCATGCCTTTTATGTTATACTCTTTGCTAGTTTTAATGTTCTTGGCTCTTAGCATGCATTGCATGAGTTGTTAGAATGTTTTAGCATCATTTATCATGCCATTTCAGTGCTAGAGTATGTGCCATTGCATCCCACTAATTCACTCTTTCAAAACTAGAGGACTCTCACTTTTGGACTTAACCGATTAAGGGACTAATTGGTAATCTAAAATGTGTAAACAAAATGAATCAAGTAAAACATGACCAAGATAAGCATGTTATTTGTATTACATGTGTTTGGATCGGACGTTAATCCAAACACGAGAAATGTGGGACGTTTCATACTCATAGTGATGAACGTGTCGCATTTCTCGGTCGCCGATGCCCTTGATTGTGCATGATAGGGTGGAGGCCTTTTGAGTCTTATGTGTGTATTTACTAAGCTTGCACAAGCTTGATTCTTTGGCCACCATGCGTTGAAAATGGTTGGTTGGCGGCTCGAGAGTCAAGTGCCATACTCCTTTGAGCTTGAGATATGATAAGGAGTGTGAAAGTGCATACATTTCCTTGCAAATACACTGTCTTGCCTCTGTCTGTGCTCTGTTGCAGCAACAGGAGGAATTTCAGCCCTCAAGGTGTTCTTGAGATTAGAAATAAGCAATATGGAAATTGGTGTAATTTTCAAAGGTTCAAAAGAGCACAAACAGAGGCATCTTGAGGCAAGGCAGTGGATTTTCGGGAGGATGCAACCGAGCATGCATATCTCTCTCGCCCGCGAGGCCATTTATCACTTTTGTTAACTAGTTGTAGTTAATTACATGTGCTATAATTAATTTAGCTCAGTGCTTTGTAATACTCTAATTAGCTTAGATTAGCTAGTTATTCATTTTGTTCTGTAATAATTAATTAGCTAGAATAGTTAGTTAATTAGTTGGTTTGTAATAGTTAGCTTAATTAGCGTAGCTAGTTAGCTTTCATTTTATTTGGACCCTCCGTCGAGAGGGCTAATGTTGTAATAAGGGTGCGTGTGTGTGTGCATGTCTTCCAACCCCCATTTCTTTCTCTCTTTTACTTATCAGTTTTTGATGGTTAGTTTAGGGCATATCTTGATTAGCATACCTTATGCTTTGCATGTTTGCATCATTCATTTGTATTGCATGCACCGGGCTCGGCGCATCATTCAAACTGCATTGTATTTCAATACACTTCTTTGAATACATGTATCAAATGTCGCATTCATATGCCATCTTAGATAGCCGAGCCTACTTAGTGGCATTGTGCATGTGTTGCATTAGATATCTTAACTTAGCTAGGATCATGCATTGATTTCTAACTAGTTTTCTTTCTTTGGCTCGAAGTACACTGTAAGTGTTTACGCTTTAACATACTGCATGAGATGTGCATGTTGCCATGCTAGCATGCTTGCCATGAGGCTATGTGCTTAATTGCTTAACTGCATGAATGCTTGTGGATGGAGGCTTCATTACTTGAATTGGAACAATTCATCAAAATGTGCGTTTTAAGTCCACTTGAAGTGGCAAATCATGTTTTAAGCCCACTTGAGGGTGGCAAATCCGCGTTTTAGCCTACTTGCGAGTAGCACCTTCAAACTATTTTCGAAAAACAAACATGAGATGTTTTGTTCCAAATTGAGTGATTTAGTCAATAGTTGTATGCTGTGTGCATCACATAGTAAGTTAGCTAAATAACCGGAATAAGAACACGTGTTTTCAAAATAACATATCATGTTTAGTAGAGGTCGATCTCTGATCGGGCGAGCGGGGGTGCTTATTTCAGGACCTTCCTCTCTCGTACCCAAGTTCCCGAGTCGAGGCAACTTTGGTGATGATGGACACGTGTGGCCTTAGGCACGAGTTAGGATTTTCTAAATTTTCTAAAAATAAAATATTTAGGTGGCAACTCTGAAATCTGGTAAAACAATCCATGTTTGGCAATTTTTGATTCAAAATTGATTTTTCAAAACCAATTACCGGATTTGGACTCTTTGGTGATTTATCAGTCTTACATTACACTTTGTGAGATTAGATTCAAAACCATGACAAGAGTCCGAACTGTAGTAGCTATGAACACAATTTGCGCCCTCGCGCGCGGAGCGAGTTCGGGCGGTCTACACGTGCCACCTTATACTAGTAATGTACCACCTTCTCATAGTTCGCTGAAAAGTCTGTCTGCTTGTAGTACTACAAAAGCAAGCATGTCTCGCAAGATGCTTAGTCCTATGGTTACTCGCCGAAGAGGACATCCATGTACCAAACGCAAGGTTAGCAAAGTGGATGAAATAGTGAATCGGTTGAACGGAAAGAGTAAAAAGCCTTCAAAAGCACAGGTAAGTTCTTTTCTTGTGTGTGATATGGAAATTGTTGAATGTATTTAAGATAAATTATTCACCAATGTGTCTGTGTCTTACTATAGGGACGTACGGTTCCTCAATGTCAGCCTTGGAAGTTAAATTTTCATGCTACAGATGATATGTAATACAATACTTATCATGACCTAGTATGTATTTGAATTTTTTTGTTGTTGGTTGTTTTTTATTTTAATGTCTGAAATGTATAATGAAATTATGTTACTATGATCATAAGGCGACGCAAACTACACCTTAGTATTTTCCTTGCATGGATGGCACGCAACAGAGTATGTATGTACTGGTTTGTGTTCAATGTCTAAGGTAAAATATTTGTTCTTGTTTTAATTGATATATATGTTGAATGGACAATATTTGTAAAGTGTACTTGTTTATTGAATAGGCACAGTTTAGTCAAACGCAAACAGTGAACAATATTAGAGGCACATCTCATACTCAATCAGGAATGGTGAACAACATCAGCAGTCGAAGTTCGACAATTGCTTTAAATTTTGTTCACTTCAATGTAGATGCGGATCCAAATGTCCCATTTTTTTTTTTTTAGTTTCGCATTAGTACTTTGTAATTTATTTTTTTGTTTGTACTTTTAGTCTTTTTTGTTTTTGTTTTTGTGTGGAATGCTCCTGAGATGAGTTTGTTGGTAGAATACTATGAATGATGTTGAATGGTGTTTAACTATAAAATTAAATGAGGCAGATTGATGGTTAACTATGAATGATGTTGAATGATGTTGAATGGGGAAGATTTTGGTGTATCTACAAGGCTGATGCATAGACACACAGGTTTCCACTGGAAAGGTAAGTAGGAGAGTGGTTTTCGGTGAAACCCATAAACGGTTTTGGTGGAGGAAAAAGGTGGACAGTGTTATTGTAGTTTGAGACCATCAAATTCATGAAAGGGTCAGTGATAGTTTTTGGGCTTTGATCAGTAGGAGTAGATTCTGACTTTGATTCACATTTGAATTTTCTGTTTACTCTCTTGGTGAGTAAGTTGGAATTCAAAGAAGGCTCGGTCACGTAGATTTCTAGTGGGCCAAGGAGTGGAAATTAAGGAGGATTGGTTTCTGATCTTTCCATGGTAAAATGGGAGATACTGTGGTTTATGAGTTGTTAATGAAAATTCATAATCCAAATTCCCCTTAAATTGCTAGTCCACCTGAGAGTTAAGGGGCTTATTTTTTTGGTATCTGAAAGAGAAAAGGATCATATTAGCACAAAAATATATATACATTTTTAAAAATCATGTGCATTGCTTGAACTGAAACAAAACAATTTGAAAGCTAATTGTCTTTGGCATGGACTGAAAAAGTCTGAAACAGAGCACAATATCATACTTATCATAAAAGTTTTATATTTTCAAATGTACAACAAGATATACATTTGATTTTAACCAATAGATGTACCCTAACCCTGTTTTAGTTAATTCAAACAGATATACATCTGATTTTAACCAGGAAATATACATTTGATTTTTTTTATTTTTTTATTTTTCCATATTAAAATTACAACAATACATTCATTTAAACACTAACATTCAACATGTCCATTACATCCATAATTACATTCATCAAATTTCCCAAAAACTAACAGTCAAGCATTTCAATTCTTATATAATGAAGTACAAAACAATACAAACTACAATCACATAAATCATAGTCTTGAATTTGTTGTCCATCCTTTGAAGCTTTCTACCACGGTCATGTATTTCATTTTCCATCTCAAAAAGCCTTGCCCTGACATCATTCAATTCTTCTGTTTGGATAGCTTTACAAGGTCCACTATTAGAATGGATTGTCGAGGTAATGTCCCCATCATCATCGTCTACATACTTGAAGTAATTGCAGTGTTTTTTGTTACTCTTACTCTACAATGCATGACAATCAATTATTTAATTTACACAAATAATTTCCAAAATACTACAAGTTTAATTTCATAACACATACTTACATATTTGGATGGGCGAACAAAAAAGAGACGCCCTTGATTTCCATTCTCATTGGTTCATACAATATACATTGCAGTTGTTCTCCCACAATCACACATTCTTGGTCTTAATCTAATGTTGCTATTGTTAGTAGAAGAAGAAGCCATTTTTAATCTGCATAAACAAAATTCAAAATATTTGAATATTAGTTTCAAACAATGTTTCCATATTTCATGTCTTCAATGCTCTATGATATTCACCGGACAAGTGTCTTATACATTCAAAATTCAAAATTGAGATTTTATAGCAGTGAGTTTTTACAAAGAATATTTTCAGGAAAACTCACAACCTAAATCACTTAACAAGACACTTAAAATATACATTCAAAATTGTTAAGTGTCTTATACATTGAAATTAAGTGTCTTATACATTCAAATTAAGTGTTCTATTTTCAGTAAAAACTCATAACCTAAATCACACCAACAAACACCCAACTTACATCCACAGTTTGTTGAATCCTGCATATCAAGCTAGCAAATCAAAGATTTTCTTCAAGCATAAGGCAAAGAACATACAAATTCATCTAATTCATCTAATTCAAGAACATACAAAGAACATTTTCTACACATGGAACATACATTTTCTTCAAGCATAAGGCAAATAACAAACATTTTCTGCATATCCTGCATATCAAATTCATTTAATAACAAACATTTTCTGCATATCTTTCCATTCACATTTATAAAATTGTAGATAGATGAGTGGAATAAATAACTATCTATTAACAAAATTATCATTGTTTTCATTTCATCCTTAAACTATCAATTTCGTCCATTTAGTTTAGTCATAAAGTTCCTGATTTCAATTCATATGGTTTGATGGGAGACAAGCCTGACCCAACAGGGGCAAAGAATAAAAATTTAAAAAACAAAAAAACAAAAACAGAAGGTAATTTTACAATGTGAACAACCTAAATCACACCAACAAACACCTAACTTACATCCTACAACTAAATATTCATATTCTGCTCTATCCCTCATTTCAAAATAGTGAATAATAATAATAAAAAAAATCAGTGTGTAAAAATTGAACCATATGAACTGAAATTGATAGCTTATGAATGAAATGTAAAAATAAAACCCTACAATCGGGTGTGAGAGTCGTTTGAAATTAACCAATTTACAAGAGATCATAGAGCAATAATCGGGTGTGAGAGTCGTTTCAAAATGCTCTATGCTCTATGAAAGTAACCAATTATTGAAATTATTGGGAAAAAAATACAAAAACCCTCAATCATTAAACCCTAGTTTTGAGTTTACCTGAGATTCAAATCAGATTGGTTAGTAATCCGGCAGTGAGGGAATCGGGTGTGAGAGTCGTTTCCGACGTCGTTTCGAAGGAGATAGACTCGAATGATTTGGAGATATGCTTCGGAAGAATGACGACTTTACAAGAGACAGAACAATAGAGAGAGAAAGTCTAAATATGAGAAGAAAAATGAGGAAATAGAGCGAGATATAGGTTTTAGCGCGTGAGTCCACATTTTCGAGCCATTCGAGCCCTGAAACATTTTTGATTTGGACATAGATGTTTTTAGTAAAATTGTTATCTTTTGGGATGAACTAAAAAAATCAACTTATTGACTTATTTGGTAACATCAACTATTTATTTTTTGGATAAATTACAAACACACCCCCTGAGATTTACTTAAATTATAAATTATCCCTTGTGTTTCTAGAAATTACATTATGCCCCTTAAGATTTCTAATTTCATAATAAATGGGTCATTTTATTAATAAATCATCAAGTTAATTAACGGTATTTAATAATGTTAAAATTTTATTTCAATTAATAATTCAGATAATTTTATTATTGTATAGATAAACAGTTAGAAATCTCACATTTTCAATTAATTTTGTTAAATAAAAAATTTTGACAGGAGGTATTTGTAATTTTCCAAATCACAAGGAGTAATGCGTATTTTAAGCAGACCTCAGGAGATGTATTTGTAATTTACCCTTATTTATTGTATATTTTTTTATAATAAATAAAAAAAACCCAGTTATCAGTCATACCGAGGACAACCTTAAGATTTTAAGTAAATGTAACATTGCTACATGAAAAAACTTATAATTTTAGTTATTAAAGTTGGTGCGTTTTATCATTGATTTAAAATTTATTTTAAAAATCTGCACTGATTTGTAAATTAAAAAGGGGGGGTGGAAATCTCTTTGTACTTATTCATTCACAAAATGCATAACTTTATTTCTAAATAATAAATTATCATAATTCTATCCAAAAAATATCATAATATTTACTAAAAGAAATACGTAACATATATGCCACAAAAATATATAGCGGGTGTTTGGGAAGTTGCTATTTTAGTAAGATAAAATTTTTGTGTTTGGGAAGATGATTAGATTTTTTTTGTAGTTGGATGTGATGTTTGTGAGAGAAAAAGTGAAATAATTATGAATTTGATGTGATATTTTGTCTTATGAAATATTTTAGCCTATTTTAGCCCAAAAAATTAAAAAAAAAAAATTTCCCAAACACCCCATAATAAGAGTGTTGTGTATCATACAATTATCCAATTTTTGTATTATAAATGCAAATAGTATTTTTTTGGAACAATCCAGCCTGTCATTATTATTTTTTGTGTAGAGACAAAAGAATAGATGAAGTCATATATGACAGTTGAATTCAACATATGAGAGGGAAGAATTGGTTCTGCTATGTAGCTCGAATTTTTCGAGGTCGAAATCAGCCCGAATTCAAAACGACATCATTTTGAATTTTTTTTTTTCCCTTTTCTGGTTGAAGAAGAACGAAGAAGAAGAAAAAGAAAGAAAGAAGAAGAAGATGAGAGGAGCAGAGCAGAGAAAGAGAAAGAGAGATCATTGCCATCATCAACCAAAAATCAAACCCACCCCAACAATCATTAACAATTTTTTTTTTCTTTAATCATTAACAACAACCAACGATCACACAAAAAAAAAAAAAAAAAAAAAATCAAAATCAAGGGGACGGTTCTGTGTGTATACACAGATCATTAACAATTTTTTTTTCTCCTTTAATCATCAACAACAACCAACAATCACACACAAAAAAAAAAAAATCAAAATCAAAGAGACGGTTCTGTGTGTATACACAGATCTGTGTGCATACAGATCGAATTTTTTTTTCTTTTCCTTTTCTCTCTGAAACAGAGAAGGGAGAGAAGAAAGAGAGGGGGCGTCGATCGGAGGCGGCAGCGACGACGGAGGCGGCGATCGACGGGGATGATGGCGGCGATGATTGGCAGCGGTGATTGGCGGCCTAGCCCCTCTCTCATTTCCATCAACATCTTCCTCTCTTCTTCCTTCTCTATTTCTCTCTTTCTCTCTTTCTCCCTCTCCCTCTTCCTCTCTACGTTTCAGAAATAAAAGAGGGGAAAAAAGAAGAAAAAAAAAAAGAAAAAAAGGAAACTGCCAAAAACGACGTCGTTTTGGGCAGTCGGGGGATTCGGGGAAAAAAAATTCGGCGGGGAAATCATTTTCCGGGAAGAATATGGGTAACACATAAAAGAGAAATGCCTCGTAGCTCAATTTATTGAGGCTAGAGGGGACCGAAATGTTCTCTTCCGTCTCTCCTCTCTATCTCTATCTCTGTTCTCCTCTCATCTCCTCTCTAAGTGTTCTCTCTCCTCTCCTATATATCTTTGTTCTGTTCTCCTCTCCTCTCTTCTCTATCTCTGTTCTGTTCTCTCTCATTTCCTCTCTAAGGGTTTGCAAGAAAGGAAGGGGGAGAGAGAGAGAGTGAAGGGTCGCAAGGAACATTGATGGCGGCGCCGATAGGTAGAGGGGTTTGCGATGGTGATGGCTGTGAAATCATACCCATATCTCCTCTACAACAGTGCTATATAAAAGAAGATGATTCACACTCTCCTCATTTCTTGCATATACAACACCAATCCAACAAGAATACTCGCATCCTCAAATTATAGGACTTCAGAATGGACTAAAAGCCGTTGTTTAAGCAAAGAATGTAACTTTTTCGAGCACCCTATAAAGGAGATCTTGACCTCAATCCCCTTTTGAGCTACACTTGTGAAATGTAGAACTTAGTGTAGATAAATTGTTCCTTGTATTTTGTCAAGTAACATTAGGATATTAGTGGAAAATGCTTGCATTACTTAATCTAAGCATGTTTGTTTGCCTTTTTGTTGCACTCCCTTCTGGCCCGTGTTTGAAAACTCAAACCTACTAGTGTTGGATAGACATAAATCTCTCTTAAACAATTCTTGATAGAAAAGTCGAACATCATCTAATTTCTGGCTTGTTATTATTGAGTGAAACTTATTCAAATGTGTTTTACAAGTTCTAATAGAATCAACTTAGTAGTTTATGGAAGGTATGAATAAAGATAAAAGGGGATTGAGCTCAAAACCCATTTTTGGATATGATTTCACAGCGGCGTCATTCTATAATATTCATTGTGACGGTGGGTAGAGGGGTTTGAGTGTATTGAATCGAACCGTGTGTGGGTCGAGTGGGTTTGTGGGTGGGAATGAGACTCTATTTCGAGAAAATGTTAGTGATTTGGTGAGGAATTTGAGCTTGGAAGGTGTTAACAATGGTGGATTCACTGTTGGGTCTGTGAGTAGAAGGAATTTAACGGTTTATGGGTTGACTCAGTGTTGAGAATTCACTGTTGGGTCTGTGAATAGATCTATCACCTTTTCTTCTTCTTCTCTCTCTATGTTTGTTTTTTTTTATTATTATTCATCAATGGATTCTCTCTCCTCTCTCTCTCTCAAACCTCTCATGCTTCAGAAATGTAAGGCCTTGTTCTTCACCATCATCTTTTTCTCTCTCCTTCTGTTCCCCCTCCTTTTCTTTCTTCCTCTCGCCTATCTGTTTTACAAAGAAAAGAGAGAAGAAGGAAAGAATGGGAAAAAAAAAGAGATTCCAAAACGACGTCATTTTGGAACCTCGAGCCATTCGACCCAATTGATTTTCGAGCAGCGTAGTAGAGTTGCACATAAAAATAGATAGCGGTCCGCTACGTAGCTCGAAAGGCTTTGGCTCGAAAGTAAGTTTTACTCAACTTGGTGTTGCTGTAGCTGTGCAGATACACCCACCTTTCATTTCATTTCAAAAAAAAAAAAAAAAAAAGAAAAGAAAAGTACAGAGCACTGCTTGGTCTGGTGGTAATCTAGCTTGTGCCGCCGCTGCTGCTGTTTCATCATAGTGGAAGAGAAGGAAATTTGTGTGCCGCAGAGCAATCGGAGTTGTGCTTGAGTTGTAGATATTGTATTTCCCCTTCAAACATTGCTATGTAATTGCGGATGCCATGGTTGTTACTTAAGATGATTGTGGTTGCCATGGTTCCTCTTCCATTGCTCTATCATAAGATTATTGTTAAGATGATTGTGAAAATAACATATTGTTAAGGAAAATGATTGTGAAAATAAGAGGTACCCCCAAAAATTAGATTCTTTGTCTAATTTTAGTTGAAGATTTTTTTCAGATTCATTGTCTACTATTATTTAAAAAAAAAAAACAAAAAAATTGGATTTATTTATTGCTTCATTTTGTTTAAGAACTTATATTTTGTTTATGAGGAGATCAAATAGTGCATTGATGTCATTGTCATTAAGCAAATTAAAAGTTTTTTTCACTGTTTCACAAAAGGCACAGCTACTCAATTAACATCTTATACAATAACCTGTTGAAAGACAAAGAAGGCATGAGAGAGATCGAAAGGTAAGAGTGCAAAGTCTTTTTTCTGGTTTCGAGAATATATTAAAGAGGCAGTGAGGAGGGAAGAGCAAAGCAAAGGGAAAGGAAAAAAGAATAAAGCTTTGGACCCCCAGTGGGGGTACTGGGGGTCACCTCCCATTGGTCCAAAAAAAAAACAGTTTTTTTTTTTTTTTTTGAGTTTTCAGCCAACCCCAGGCCGACACGTGGCACTGGGGGTCACTGGGGGTCATCCCCAGTGGGGGTCTGTAGCATTGCTGAGGAAAAAATTATAGAGGAGAGAGAAATTCGTACTTTCAAGTCGCTTCGAGCCAAAGGCTTTTAAGCTACAAATCATTTTCCGATAGTTATATAGGGTTGGTTTGGACGGTGGGGTGATTTTTTAATTTTTTAGTTATTTTAATTTGAGGTTAAAATATTTTATTTGGGATGAGTTGTTTTTGATTTTTTTAATTTTTATGAGAGAAAGAATATAATAATTATGGATTGGATGCGATATTTTGTCATATTCAACTAAAAAGTTTTTTTTTATTTTTTTTTTTGTGACTATTTTAGTATAAAAACCCCCAAATCTAACTTCCCAAATGAGCCCATAGATAGAATAGGAAAAGGGGCAAAATAAAAATAGGATCATTTACAAGTACTAATTTATGAATTTATATTCTATTCAATTAAATTTTTTTGGACTTTCATGTCCTATTAAATTTTTAATAATTAGAATTGTCCTATAAACAATAATTGTTCATCATTTATGATTATTTATAAAAGAAAATGATGATTTGATATTTAT
The DNA here is from genome assembly GCF_055761805.1 of Camellia sinensis. Taxonomy (NCBI): domain Eukaryota; kingdom Viridiplantae; phylum Streptophyta; class Magnoliopsida; order Ericales; family Theaceae; genus Camellia; species Camellia sinensis. The sequence continues at coordinate 219,901,315 of NC_138961.1, forward strand.
TTTGATTTTCAAAACTTTAAAACATTAACATTCAAATTGAAAAAAAAAAAAAAACTAATAATGTTCTGAGTTTTAAAATTGAAAAAAATTGATAATATTCTAGGTTTTATTAGATAATTGAATCAAACTAATAAATAGAATGACAAAAAAGTTTAATTTCATATTTTGTTTTTTTTTATCAGTTAGTAAAATAATTATCTAGAACATTATTATGTAAAATTGATAATCTTCTTAGTTTTAAAAATTAAAAAAAGACTGATAATATTCTTAATTTTACAAAATAGGATTTATTGGTTAAAATTTATAAATAAAACTTTTAGGTAATTAACTCATAAAAATAAAAAAGGGACAACAAACACAGCACGCCCAGTGGGACTCGAACCCACAATCGCCTGATTAGAAGTCAGACGCCTTATCCATTAGGCCATGGGCGCTCGCTGCTGTGCGTTATTTTGATGAATTATTTTATATTGTTTTCCACTAAGTTGTTCGTCTGACTGCAATCGACGAGATCAGAAATAATGTAGCCCCACATACCTAATTATTTTATATTCTTCCCTAATTAAATACAGTACAAAACTTGTTATCAAAACATGGTCATAAAGTAAACTCTTGTTGGTGTCATATTAGAAAATTACATTTTGCCCTCACAAATACATCTTTAATGATATGGCAAGGATGATGGGTTTCATATTATTGTGAGTTGAATTGTGAAAAATTTATAAGGGTCTCAAATATTTTTCATAAAAATATATGTTATAATTGTTTAATAGGTAATTACCACCAAGGATCCTCTAGAGTGTTTTTTTTCTAAAGTTTCCTAAAGTAGTGTATTGTGTGGTTGAAATTTAATGTTGAAAAATTGATGTGACTTGTCATTAAATCTTAACCACACAATACACCACTCTAGGAAACTTTTAAAAAAAAATACTCTAGAGGATCCTTACTCGGTAATTACACCATTATCTTTTAAGGTTTGAAGAAATTACAACAATCCCAACAATTTTAGTTTAATTATACTGTTATCTCTTTTAATTGAGACTAAAGAAGTTGGAACTAATGCATATAGTGTGAAAATATAAAAATAAGTCAAATAAAATTTACATTTTATTGTACAAATATTTTTTTTCTTATTGATATAACTAATGAGCCGACCCCATTTGACGAATTACTAATGAGAATTACTAATATGAAAAAGAGGTTTAAGTGTTTTATGAATTAAAATATTAAGAGACTAATGTAATTATGATAAATTTGTGAAACTTATTGTATTATTTCTCTAAATTTTAAAAGAGGTCAGTATAATTTACCGTTGATTAAATTAGTCGCAAAAATATCAAACTAAAGCTTCGTTTGACATTGGCTGCGATAGCTAATTTTTTTGTGTTGGGATTTTTTAACTTGACTTTTTTAGCCTTGTTTGGTTTTTGTTTTAAGGTTTTTTTGACTTTTATGAAAGAAAAAGTGTAATGATTATGGTTTGAATATAACATTTTATTTTATTGACTTATATGGCCTATTTTGTCTTTTTATAGTTTTTAGACCCAAAATATTTACCAAATGAGGACTAAGAAATGATATTAGAAAACAACGAGCCATAATAATCTAGTTTCTTACCTCCCTACCATTGCTAATATTATATGTTGTTTATATATAAAATATATAAAATCAACAATAAGATGGGTGTAAATAACGACTCATATCAAGTTGTATAACACTATTTTTTACCCAAATTATTCAAAGAAATTTTATTTATGACTATTTAAATAGGAAAATGCGGGAGAGCTCGAATGCCTGAGAAATGCCTCGAATGCGAAACGATGTTGTTTTGGCAAATTTTTTTTTTCCTCGTTTATATCTAAACAGAGGGGGAGAGAGGGAGAAAGAGAGAGGATGAGAGGAGAGGGAAACAAAGAGAGAGAGACGGCGATGGCGGGGCAGGGCGACGGTGATGGAGGGTGCGAGCGGTGGACGCGACGGTAACCTTGCACCCTTTCGATTTCTTTTCTCTCTCTCTCTCTTTTTTTTTTTTTTTTTGGCTCTAAAGATGGAGATGATGTGTTGATGATGGTGATGCTAATGAAGATGTTGTTGTTGATTGTTGTTGATTTTTTTTATTTTTTTTTAGTAGATCCAGATCTGAAGAGAGAAAAAAAAAAATGTTGACTGATGATGATGTGATGAAGAAGATGTTGTTGATGATGATGATGTTCATCACCAGCGATCTTCTTCTTCTTCTCTCCCTCTTCTTCTTCTTCTTCTTCTTCTTCTTCTTCTGCCTCTTCTTCTTCTTCAGACAAACGAGAAGGAAAAAAGAAAAAGAAAAAAAAAAAATCCCAAAATGACGTCGTTTGGGGATTTCAGGCCATTCAGGGGCTTCCAATTTTGAGCTACGTAGCGCGATTGATTTAAACAACATTTTATCTTCATATTAATAGAATAATAACTACATAAATCATCAACCAACTTATGGAGTTTTCTTAAGTGTGCAAGTGAACACCATGTGCCACTTACACAAAAAGTGTAAGTGTAAGGTGTAAGTATAAGTATAAGGTGTAAGTGTAAGGTGTAAGGTGTAAGTGGGTTGCACATGGTGTGCAACCTCAAAAAAGGTGTAAGTGTAAGGTTTAATTTTTTACAAAAGGTGTAAGTGTAAGGTGTAAGTGTAAGGTGTAAGTTGCACACCATAACCAAACCCCCAACTTATTCACTTTTGGAGGTTTTAAAGCAATAATGTACAATCAAACATATATTAATATTGTCATCTAATTTTATCTGAATATTGTGCCCACATAATTTTATTATATTAATCTTCATATATATATATATATATATATATATTAACAGAAAAATATTTATTTTTATAAAAATAAATATGATAAAATTATATATTTATAATTATTAAATCAATTTTTATTTTTATTTTTATGACTAATCTACACATATGTTGAATGATTTAAATTACTAAATTGAAACTTGTGATAAATTTCACTCGTCCAATAACAGAGTCTTAAAAAAAAAGAGGGGGGGTGGGGTGGTGTATTTCAATGGGGCCCAATGAATAGAAGCCAAGGGAGCAATTTTAAAGGGCTACCCCATAATCTATTTTTCATTAACAAAAGGCTTTTTTCAAGGGGAATTGTCAGACTTGTGTTTAGCTTCAGATCCAAGTTACAAAGCATACCTATTTTGATCAACTGTGAAAAGAGTACTTTATAAAAATCTATGACTTGGGCCTAGCCTGGCCTCATCTACAGTATGGAGCGTGGTCTTACATGCAGTGGGCCAATAAATATGATCATGCTTGGTTATAGGCAAGTCCTAACTAAGCTCGGAATAACAAATGTTGGGAATTTGAATTGAATTTACTAGCTACCTTGCATCCAACTATCTCAATTCTCGACACAAAAGATGAAATGCGGTCGTGTAGTTACGTTAAGCACTTACCTGTATTCGTTATTGGTTAGTTTTGTCTCCAGTTTATTATGTAATTGAACTTGATTAATTAAGACTTGTGGACTCACCATAAACTCCATTTTGATACTTTAATTTATGAATTTTAAGTTAAATGATTCATAAATGATTTGATATCTCTCACAACATTCAAATTCCCAGGGCTTTGTTGCACATATTGGGTGTCATCCTTTCAAATTCCAAACTCAAGTTTGGTTTGTCCCTCATGTTTTTAGAGAAAAAATTTAAAAAATATGTTTGATTGAAAATTTAAAAAAAAAAATTAAAATCACTTTTCTCTCTCCTACACATTAATATTTTTAAGATATACAACTAAATAAATTTTAAAATTTTTATTTTTAAAATAATATCTCAAAACACATACAAATTTATCTGGTTGGTATCTGGTTAGTAAGTACTGGAAGAAGGGTTGGTTGGTTGGTTGAAAAAGGGTTTTACCTTTATCTGCATGGATCAACCAACAAGTAAAAGAATTTATTATTTTATGATGAAATATGGATGATGGAAGTGAGTACTGCAAGGGCTAGAAGTTGTTCTGTTCTGTCTAATTAAGTGGTGTAGCGGCAGCCAATCAATGATCTTCCATTTTAGTGAAACTGCACTCTCAAATCAAAACTCTTTTTACTGTTTCGTTGACTCTCTCTCTCTCCCTCCCTCTCTCTCTCTCTCTCTCTCTCAACGTTTCATCAAAGCTGCATTTATACTCATAGCTTGCTTCTAAGTTCAGTGCACATTGGATACAGCAATACTACATATTTATAATTATTTATTCAAAATTTATTTATAATTAATAATAAATAATTTAAATTTATTTCACTTGTGAACTTTACATTTTATCAATTTAATTTTTATCACATATACTCATTTTGAATAAATTTTAAGACCCTAATTTTGACATACCAGACTTTTCCTTTCTGATATCTAACTAATTCCAAGGCATCTATCTTCTTTGTTCTTTACAACAAAAACAATTTATATTCTTTGTTCTTTACAACAAAAACAATTTATATTATTTAACCTTGGGAGAAGGGACTTGAACACTTGAGTCTTGACCTCAGCTTTATATTATTGAGAGTGGATATTTTAAAATGTAATTACAAATCAGTGTAAATTTTTATGAATCTTAATAATTAAATTTATAATTTTTTTCATGAATTTGTATTTTTTTTTTCTATCTTCCACTAGAGTGTAATTATCCCTTTATTATTTTACTATAATAAATTAAGGTTTTTATGAGGAAACATTTAGGAATAAAATTATTTTTTAGCAACGAAATATTTTTATTGTAAAAAATGTTATTATTGTATTTAAGTGATGAAATTAGATATTTTGTGATAGATTACTATTTTTTGGATCAAATTTTGTTTGTTTAAAAATATAAACCATTTGAGAACCAAATTATTTTATCAGCAACATTTTTAAAATTTTGTCGCTAAAAATTTATTTAACAACTATTATAGTGACGACAAAAATTGATCCCTAAATATTTTTTATAACAAAATTTTTACTTTTAAATAAAAAATTTGATCCCTAAAACTCCTATTTATCTATTGTGCTATTTTGCTTTCTCTACCAAGAGACATTTTTTTTTTTAGACAGGTACCAAGAGACATTGACATGGCTAATTATTTGACAGTCTTAATTTATGTAATGCTAGGAAGTAATCACAAAATAAAAAATTTTACGGATAAAACATGATAACTCATATTGTTAGGTATGTATTGAGATTTGTTTTGTAGATAATGAAATGTGATAGTACAAGAATATTTATAATTTTTTTTATTGGGATGAGGCACTGTTATTTTTATTTTTGAGTGTCAGTGAAGCCACCCAACCTTGATATTCATTTATCTATTTACTGTTGGATTGCTTGAATGCTTGCACGAGTGTGAAAAAGGGTCGTTGCGTCGGTGGTAAATGGAGATTTGAGAAGCAAGAGACAGACAATCTGAAAAGAAGCGAGTCTGCTAGTGGCTATTGGTTTGTTCTATTCCGGTAAACAAGTACAAGATTCATCAGACTCTGGTTGTGGTGGTGAAGAACATCATGTTCAAATTAAAGACAGCCTGTGACGACGAGGACTGGGACCATTTTCATGGGTTTCTATCCTCTATCGTCCACTGTTTTAGGGGCTCTTCGCTGCATGTTATATCAGGTTTTTATTTTTTATTTTAACTTTGTGTCAAAATTGATTGGTATAACTTCTTATTATAATTTATTGGACATAAATAACTTAAGAAAAAATTAGTGAAATATCCCTCTCCACTCTTGTGTAGTAGGAGAGGTCTAAGAAGATTTTTTTTTATTAGTTAAGGTCTTTCAATATTTTTTCAGAAAAAATTTAACTCAGAGAAATTTTGGGCCCGACTTAAAGAAATTTCAAAATTTCTCTTAATCAGTGTGAAATTTTTCTAAGTCAGGCAAAATTTCTTTAAGTCGAATTTTCTTTATAGAAATGTTAAGAGATCTTAACTATTATGAAAATATTGTATATCCTTTATCTTATAAAATCTTAATATCAGGAATCCTAAAAAAAAATCTTCATAACTTAATAAGTTAAAAAAGGTTAATAATCTAAAAAATAGGATATATGTGTTTTGATATGTATGTTCTAATTACCAAGTTTTAATTTACAATAGGGTAATGTTAGAGATACTAAATTTTTTACCAAATAAATGATTAAATGCCTCACATGAGTGTAGGATCTACTTCCGTGTGAGAAATTTGATCATTTATTTAATAGAAAATTTAAAATTTATAACATTTTCCTTTACAATATATTACACCAAACAACTTCTTAATGTACTTTCACTCTCATGGTGTGGTGGAATATCAGGACACAAGACTCGTGTAATATATTGTCAAAAAATAAAAAATAAAAAAAAATTCTAGTAATATGATCCTGCATTTTTAATTAGAATAAAAGATTTAGTGATGATTTGAGGATGAGTTATTTAATGTGATTTGAGGATGAGTTATAATCGAATTGGCTTCTCCCTAAGTCGAGACAAGTCCATTTGATCCGGTTGCAGCATGGTCTTATCATTAATTCTTTGTGATCATCTTGGAATGAATGTTAAAGTCTATTATTCAATTATGATTAAAAATGTACGGTTGAAAACTACTGGCGGTGCCGTGCAGTGCCTATAAAGGACTCATTAATGTTTTCTACAATGAAGAAACCCGCAAGCCTCTCAATTCTTACCTCCTGTTGGAGACTTCACATTCCAAAGGTGGAATTAGATCTTAAAAAGTTAAAAGTCCGAAAGGTCACTTACAAAAGAGCTATTCAAGGTTTTTATTTTTTTATTTTTTTTATAACATTTAAAAAATAAATTAGACTAATGCTTGGTGCTTATACATATCCAGGCTCCAAGGTTTTTTTTGTTTTTTTTTTTAAAGGATGATTATATGTAGGGATATGTCAAAAAATTAGACATTCTGCACCAATTCAACATGTATGGTTTAATAATTTGAGTGAGTTGGGTTTTTTTTTTTTCTTTTTAACATTTAAAAAAAATTAAGACTAATGCTTGGGGCTTGTACAAATCCAGGCTCCAATGTCTGGAACTTTATTTTATTGTCTATTTGTTGGACTGTGTTGGTTTGGTTATTGTTGTTGTTTTTTTTTTTTTTTTTTGAAGGGTGGTTATATGTAGGGATGTGTCAAAAAATTAGACATTTTGCACTAATTCAACCTGTATGGTTTAATAATCTGAGTGAGTTGGATTGGACTGATTAGGTGATAAAATTGACTGATCAGTTATGCTGCTGGTTAAAATTTATTAATTTCATAGAGCATTTTTTTCTACATACAAAATACCAAAGCCATTTTAATTTCCTCCGAGTCTTCCTGATTTGAAATAAAAATATAATAAGGGCTCGTACAAAATTATATGAAATTAACAAATTTTAACTAGCAGCCTAACTGATCAGTCAATTTTATCACACAGCCAGTCCAACCCAACTCATTCATCTTATCAAACTACATAAATTGAGTTGGTGCAGAATGTCTTATTTTTTAACATACCCTTGCACATAACCATCATTCCAAAAAAAAAAAAAAACAAAAACAATTCAAGGCATTCCTGCTTCAATTTGTCAAGGCCCCTAGCACTGCTCAAAAGTTAATTATTGACTTATTTAAATTATACCATCTTTTATTTTTCTGTACGTCTTTTCCTAACAAATAAAAAAATCAATTTATAAATCATATTCAAAATAATCTTTAATAATCATGCAATGATAAGTCACAAACTTATACACAGATAGTAATTTGAACTCTCACCCTTGACACTAACACCAGATACGATTCATACAAATCTAAAAAATTTGTCCAACTAATTATATTTACTGTCGAACGAATGACTAACTCCCGAAAAAACTAAACCTGATGGAACCTTGCTAGAAGGTCTCAACCCCCCCCTCCGCGGCGCCGGAGTACACCTCTTGAGGTTTCGTTTGAAAAGTTGTTTTGATTTTTTGATTTTTTTATTATTTTAGGTTAAAAAATTTGTTTTGGTTAACTTTTTTAATTTTGTAAAAAAAATAAAATAAATATAATTTAAATATGATATTTTATTTTATTTTATATTTTTATGATTAATTTAACCAAGAAGCCTACGGATCACCAAGTCCTTGTAAATATTCACCAAGGTTTGGATGTCGAAACGATCACCCCTGGTGTCAGACTGTCAGTGTGTGTGAGTAAGTAATCTATGAAAACAATCTGTACTCATGTGAGTTAAACAGTAAAAATTCCGTGGACTTTGTTATAGTGTTATTTTGAGAAGTTGGTAAAAGTTTATTTTTAATTTTTTTAACCAAAAAAATTAGTTTGTTAGATAGTGACTCGAGTAAAAAAACTAATCTTTTTGACTAAAAAAATCCAAAACTAGCTTTTTGCTAACTTGCCAAAGCAAGTCATAATTGATGCCAAAGACAAACGGTAGTGCTACGTAGCTCGAAACCCCTCCTCCCCCGAACCAAAAACGACGCCGTTTTTGTTTTGTTTTTTTTTGTTTTTTTTTTTTTTTTTTTTTTGTAGATCAGAAACAGGAAGAAGAAGAGGGAGGGAAGGGGAAGAGGAGGAGGAGGAGGGACTGGAGGGGGCCCAACAAATGGGGCTGGAGGCGGAGGCCGGGGGAGGAGGCGAGAGAGGCAGAGACTGCGAGGGGCGGGGCTGCGACGGCGGAGCTGCTACTGCGACGATCGGAGCTGCTCGACGATCGGAGCTACTTGACGATCGGCAGGTCGGCGGCGACAAGGAGGGGCCCTCTCCATTCCCTCTTCTCTTTCTCTCTTTCTCTCATCTTTCTCTCTTCTCTTTCTCTCCTCCCGTTCCTGAGCTGATCGAAAATGGAAGAAAAAAAAGAAAAAAAAAAAAGGCTAATGCCCAAAATGACGTCGTTTTGGGCATTAAGGGGATTTGGGGGGGGGGAATCCTCGAGCTACCAAACATTATTCAAAGACGGATTATGGTGCAATCTCTCATTTACTCAACTTCAATCTTGTACAGTTGAACTAAGGGATTGTTTGGAAAATGAGAAAATAGTTGAAAAGTTCAAAAATTAATACTAAAAAATTAATTTTTATCTTTATTTTTTTTGTATGTCTTTTTTAAAAAAATTAAAAATTAATTAAAATAATCAATTTCCAAACGAACCCTAAATTTCTTGTTAAATTATAAGATAAATGTGTAAAACAACTATTTTCAAATATATGAAAAATATAATAAAGTATAAATATTGTCATTTTGTATTGTTTTTTAACGACCATAATCAAACCTTATAAAGGATTAATTTCACTTTTACCTCTCAATTATCTTCATTTTTCCTTAATTCATCCCTAAATAATTAATTTCATCAATTTAGTCATTCACATAATATTTTTTTTCGGGCTTGTTTGGTTTGATTTTTAGAAAAAAAAATTTGAAAAAAATTCTCTACAAACAAATTTTTAAGAGTAGTCAAACCAAACAAATTTTTTTAAAAAAAATCTCAAAATTTTGTTTGGTTATCTACTTTCCAAAATCACTCTATCTCATACACATCAAATCAATCACTTTTTTTAAAACTCTTTCTCCAAAAACAATTTTCTAAAATCATTTCTGAAAAAAAAGCAAACCAAACAAGTTTTCGTACTTTTTATCTCAAAAACTACTCTACAAACACAAACCAAACACATATCTTTTATAATTAAATATATGTTATCTCATTGATTATTCTTATATTTGCACACTATTTATATTAATTATTGTTATTTTAAACTTAAGCCTCGTGTGTTAATTATATATTTTAGTGAAAATATTATTATAAATTGTTATATCATTTTTTTTATTTTTTTATAAAAAAATTAAAAAATTATTAAAATAATTTATTTCCAAACGTGAGCTTATTAAAAGAAAAATTTATACAATTCTATCAAATTTATGTAAAGTTTTTAAAATCTAATGATATTAGATGATTATGATTTACCTCGGAATATATTATTAGTAGGTCCCTGATCGACCTTGAGAAGCGTGCCGAGGGAACAATGAGGGCGCACCGAAGAGTAGCAAAGAACCCCACTTCTGAATTTGGGTGGTTGAAGTTCTGACACATGTCATGTGACTGTGGGGGCTTCCTTTGGAGTTTTTTATGCATCAATTTTGTGTTAAAAAGCAAATAATGGCTTTACAACCCAAACAATCCCCAACTTTTATGAGGGGGAGATAAGACACATGGTTCATGCACCTTTACCCGATTATTAATCCCTTTAATCCGTGCCCTCAAAATTGTGGACCCAAATCTAAATTTAATGATCAAAATCTCAACCGTCAAACTCATCAATGGTATTAGATCCGACTGTTGATGTTCTTTCTTGGTCAAGTCTTTCAAACTTATCACCTACTTGCACTCACTCTTTTTTGTGAAAAGTTAAATGATAAAAACAGCAAAGAAAGGTGTCAGATTATTGTGAATATTTATTTTTTGGAAAATGATTGGTGGCCCTAAAAAAGTTACCCCTAATACCCCTAATTTCCAATTTTGGAAACTGTTTTTTTTTTTTTTTCTTTTTTCTCTTTTTTTTTCTTTTTTTTCTTACCTAAAATGGACTTTCGGGGCATTCGAGCCCCGAAGTCTCGGGCCCTCAATCAGCGTTGTTATTTTTTTATTTAAAAGATATTATGCACTAAAAAAATATATTTAAAGTGCTTAAAATTAGTGCTCGTCTGGCTAATAATTTGGAATTAAAAAAACATAAAAAAATAAATAAATTATATAAATCAATAAGATAAAATATCACTTTTTATCCATAATAATTATATTTTTTCTCTCATAAAAATTAAAAAAGTCCCAAAATAAAAATCAAAGCTAAAAATGTCCCAAGCTAAAAAAGGTTGGCTATATTAGGGGTTGATTGGTTTTTGAGTTGGGCTAAAAAAACACAAAATGACAAAAAAAAGTCAAAACATCACAAGAAGGCAAAAATCACAAAAAAATAAAAAAAAAAATCCACCATTTTAAAGCTAAAAAATTCAAAAAGCCAGTCAAAAATATCAAACAAAGAAAAAAATCTCAAGCTAAAAAAGGTTAAAAAAGTCAAAAAACTAACTAAAAAAATTATTGTCAAACAAAGGCTTAACCAATATGAAACGATACCTTAAAATATAATATCAATTTTAATTAAATGTAAAGTGAAATAATTAGAATAATATGATTATTCATTTCGAATTCTATACATTTTCTAAATAATTTTTGGAGAAGGATCCGACTGTGCAGTCTTGCCTCGTGGACTTGTTACGAGTCTTGCTTTTATTACAACAATGATTCATCCCACTAAAAATATCACAATTAATAGCACTAATACATTAAAAAAGTAAAAAAAAAAAAAAAAAAATACAACTTCAAGACCAAAACATCACATCATTAATGGCGGGACCCACTGCCACCTAATTAGTGGGAGCACTAATTAGTGCTCCCAAGCATTTTTCCTTTTATTATCTAGAAAGAATTATTTAATAGTGGGACAGAGAAAAAAATTATACAAATATAATTGGTGCAACTCATTTTATGATGGAATGAGACTCAAATTTTGTGGGGGCGCAAAGCCCTCCATGTTAGTGTAGTTTTCTTTTTTCGGTCTCACTGTTGAGTTATTCCTCCTATGATTTATTTTTAAGATTATGTGCATATATTATGTATAAAAAAATAATTAATTTAATAATTATAAATACATCATTTCATCATATTAAATTTATATGTAAAAAAAATAGACAATACATATGTGTTAAAAAATAAATGTTTTTTTTCTAGACAAATCTGATAAGTCATGTAATTATTATTATTAGATCAATTAATTTTTTTATGCATAATTTACGTAAAATAATAGAAGCTACTGGCCGGACTGCACAGTTGTAAACTGGAGAGAAGATTTTCTCTAGTTATATACAATACAGAGAGGGGTGGGGGTAGCCCAGCATAGTAATGGTATGGATCATGGATCAAAGAGTAATGTTAAGAATCATGAAAAATATATCATAAAAATAATTGTAAACTGGAGATGATTTTCTCATTGCTTCTGAAAATTGGGAATTTGGCCCAGATGAAGATGTCCACCTCTACCTTCTTCCTCGAACAATTACAGAGGGCAAGAGTAAGAGCCCTGAGTCAACACTTAGTTGTTTTTATTTAAGATTTTAATACTTTTTGTTTCTAACGTCTGTTTCTTTGCAGATCTTCATCAGCCACCGAAAAATTTTCGTCAATCCTTCTTCCCAGGAACAGATCTGAAAACACTTCTTGGCCTTCCAATCCATAAACGAAAAGCCCCAGTATTACTAAACTTTATCCCTACATACAAATCCACCTTACCCGACGTCCCAAGAAAAAGGAAGAAGAGTCTCTCTCCACCCACAGCCACAACCTTAACTGCTTCTACATCCCGAACAGATCAAGAGTCCACATCTGACCCAGCCGATCTTCCATCAACTTCGGCCCCCTACTTAATACCAATTCCTGAACGTAAACGCCGAAGAAGGCTTGTAAAGACTGCCGAGATGGTTCGTCCAAGGCCCGTCGTTCAAGACCTTCTCGTCGACCTTCCAACTGACACCGAAGCCGGACCAACGTAATCAATGCTCCCACCCAAACCAAAGAGAGCTAAAAAGGCTCAGCCTAAGGCCAAGGCTTCAAATGCTGAGGCTGAGGATGCTTTGCCGATTTCCAAACTAGCGGAAAGCAAAAAATCAGCCTCTACTTCAACAAAGAGGTTTGCTGAGGGCTAACCCTCAGGGTCTACACAATCAAAGAGGCCAAGGTCATCGTCTGCGACGACCTCGGCTTCGAAGAAGCCCGACGTCCCCTGGGCCCCTGATCTATCCCTGGAGGATAGGCCCATTATGGCTAGTGAAAGTGCTGATGACATTAATGTTGCTGTCGCTCTTAGCACTGCTCTTCTTCTACCAAATGACTTGGAACGAAATGGCAAGCTTAGTGAGTATGAAAATTACGCTCTTATGCTCCAACACTCTGCTCAAGTAAGTATTTCTGTTTGTATTTGTGTTTTTTCCTTCTGTTTCTTTCTGAGAAAATTTTCTGATACTTCTGTTTTCATTCAGGCTATCCAACACGCCCATTCATTTTCAATGCAATCCTTTGAAAATCGTCAAAGATTGGTTGATATGAAGAGGGAAGCATCTTCAATGAAAAGAGAGATAAGGGCCCTTGAAGCAAAAATGAAAAAACTGGAGGATCAGGCCGAGGCTGCAACGAAAGTTCAAACTTTAGCTCTTGAGAAGGCCGAGGCTGCTGAAGCCATTAAAAAAGTAGCTGAAGCCGAGAAAAGAGAGGCTGAGGCTAGGAAGGCCCAAGCGGAGAAAGAACTCCAGCAGGCTCTGGCCACCAAAGAGGCCGAAGTCAAAGAGGCCGATGAAAAGGCCTATGCTCAAGGTATGGCCGATGTCGCAGAAGACTACAAGCTTCAAGTCAGGTAGGCATGCAACAGGGGATTTTCCCTTGGTTGGATGTCCTTGATAAAGAAGCTTGATCTTCCTGCTGACTCGCCATTGCGCAAGGCCGACGCTATTCCCTTACCATTTCCTCCACCTCCTCCTGAAGGTGAATCAGAGTCTGAGGCCGATGCTGTGGATGAAGATGAAGAAAAAGATGATGGTGACGCCTTGGTGAGAAAACCCAAGGATGCTGCCGAAGCCTAGTCCCCTCCTCCTGCTGAGCAGGTTATGGACTTAACTTTGGATGAGGAGGGTGATGAGGTTGAGGGGGCACCCAAGGAGACTGCCACTAGGCAGCTATCGTCCAATCTTCTATTGGTAGAAAAAAGTGTGGAGAATACAATCGCAGAGATTGATGCCGAGATACAAGCGGAAAAAGTGGCCGACGAGGTTCCTCTAGAATCGTCCGAGGTCCCAGTCCCTGTAGTGGCTAACATTGAAGAAGCTTGACAAAATTGCCTTTTATATTTTTTCCTTCTTTTTCTGTACTTTGCACTTTGTACTTTTTTACTTTCTGGATAATGCAAAAACTCTTTCTTTTGGCCGACGTGGTTTCTTCAATATATAACTGCAACAGCTCTTTCTCTGGATGTTTTGATCTTGTGATATTCTGTTGACTGCTTCTGCATAGTCTTGTACTTAGAAAAAATCTTTTGCATGTTGCTTTCTTTGTGCAATCTTCTCGGGGTTACATACCTCGGGTATAATCGTAAAACTTTTACTTCGGCAAGAAACTGTCCTGCAATCTTTTCATAAATTTCAACAAGTATAGAACATATAATTCGGAATGTAAACTTTTGCAAGCTTTAAGTTTCAACAAGTTTTAAACGGTTATCTTAGTCTTACCCACTTGTAAATTACTACAAATTTCAACAAGTAATATACTTAGCCTGTAACTTTCTGTGTACCTCAGCGGGTGATAGTATGTCGGCTTAACATAAACTTGTAATTGCTACAAATTTCAACAAGTGTTAAGCATCTTCCCTAAGGTTTAAACAACCCACATATTGCTATGAGAACTTAAGCAATAACCTCGGCCTATCTTCGACTTGTAAATTGCTACAAATTTCAACAAGTGAAGATAAGGAATCAGCTTAATTCCAACTTGTAAATTGCTACAAATTTCAACAAGTGAATTAAGGAATAACATCGGCTTAACTTCAACTTGTAAATTGCTACAAATTTCAACAAGTGAATTAAGGAGTAACATTGGCTTAACTTCAACTTGTAAATTGCTACAAATTTCAACAAGTGAAGATAAGGAATCAGCTTAATTCCAACTTGTAAATTGCTACAAATTTCAACAAGTGAATTAAGGAATAACATCGGCTTAACTTCAACTTGTAAATTGCTACAAATTTCAACAAGTGAAGATAAGGAATCAGCTTAATTCCAACTTGTAAATTGCTACAAATTTCAACAAGTGAATTAAGGAATAACATCGGCTTAACTTCAACTTGTAAATTGCTACAAATTTCAACAAGTGAAGATAAGGAATCAGCTTAATTCCAACTTGTAAATTGCTACAAATTTCAACAAGTGAATTAAGGAGTAATCTTGGCTTAACTTTGCCTGAGTTTGATATGTCTTCAATAAACATCCATGCATAACTTTATCATGTTGAAAGGATTCTGAAAAGACTTTATTGATAATATCGGCCAAACAATGATATTCATCTAATGATAGAAAAATTTCAAATTACAAGTATTTCAAGGTCTGGGCAATGCTTTGCCCTCATTGTCCTCAAGCCGATATGCTCCATTGCCTAATACTGAAGTAACTCTGTAGGGTCCTTCCCAGTTTGGGCCAAGCTTGCCCTCCCTGGGATCCTTCTTGTTCCCGACGACTTTTTTTAGGACTAGGTCGCCAACTTGAAAATCTCTTGGATTAACCTTCTTGTTGTAAGCTCTGGCAAGCTGTTGCTGGTATACTGCGAGTTGAATCGCAGCTTTCTCTCTTCGTTCTTCCAATAAATCTAGGTCCCGGGCTAAGAGTATGTCATTGGTGCCATTCTCTACTCCCTGGGTTCTGATCCCTGGGATGCCGATCTCTAATGGGATAACTGCTTATGTGCCATAGGCCATGGCAAAGGGAGATTCTCCTGTTGATCTTCTCGGTGTAGTCCGATATGCCCAAAGTACGTTGGGCAATTCGTCCACCCACTTTCCTTTTGTTGCCTGCAGCCTCTTCTTTATTCCATCCAGGATTACTTTGTTGGATGCCTCTGCTTGCCCATTGCTTTGAGGAAAACTTGGTGTTGAGAAATAATTCTTGATCTTGAATTTCGCACAAAAGTTTTTGATAAGTTTGCTGTCGAACTGTGTTCCGTTGTCGGCAACAATTGTCCTTGGAATCCCGAATCTGGTGATAATGTTTCTCCATATAAAATTCTTGACGTCCACATCGCGGATTTTGGCAAGAGGTTCTGCCTCTATCCATTTTGTAAAGTAGTCTGTTGCTACCAGCAAGTATTTTCTCTGCCCAGTTGCCTGGGGAAGTTGTCCAACCAGATCCATGCCCCATTGGGCAAACGGCCAAGGGCTGGTTACTGGGTTTAGGTCGGCGGCTGGCTGATGTATCAAAGGTGCAAACCTTTGACATTGTTCACACTTCTTTACATAGGCTTCGGCATCCTTTTGCATGTAGGGCCACCAATACCCTTGGGTAATGGCCCTATGGGCTAGCGATCTGCCCCCAGCATGGCTTCCACAAATTCCTTCATGAATCTCGTAAAGAAAATCTTCAACCTGCAAAGGGTGTACGCACCTTAAAAGTGGTCCAGTGAAGGACCTCCTGTAGAGATGGCCTTCCGCTGTTAGACTGAATCTGGCCGATTTCAGCCTAATTTTATGTGCTTCTTTATGGTCTTCTGGCAGCTTCCCTTCTTTTAGAAATGCAATGATTGCATCCATCCAGCTTGGTCCAAGGCCCACGCACATTGCTTCTTGTTCGTTGCTCTGTTTATCTATACTCGGGGCCGACATGTAGTCGATCATAATTGTTCTTGTTTTTCCAGTTTGAATTGAGCTGGCCAGGTTGGCTAACGCGTCAGCGTGGGTGTTGTCATCTCGGCTAACTTGGAGTAATCTGCAGTTCTGGAATAGGGCTGCCAGTCGGATGACTTCCTTTGCATATGCCGACATTCTTTCGTCTCTGGCTGCAAATTCTCCTGTTGACTGGTTAACAATTAGTTGTGAATCACAAAAAACAATTACCTCGTCTGCCTCTGCTGCTGCTGCTAGCTTTAGTCCTGCAATTAATGCTTCATATTCTGCTTCATTATTGGAGGCTTTGAACCCCAGACGGATGGACTGTTCTACAATTTCTCCATCTGGAGATATCAGCAGTACTCCTGCTCCTGCTCCCTGGCGGTTTGAACTTCCATCGACGAATAGTCTGAATGAATCGCCGATGTAGATGCTGCACGGTCTGAGTTTTTCTTTCTCTTGCTTTTTTGTCTTTGACTGGGATTCTTTTTGCTTGTTGAGGTGATGCTCATCTTGGCTCGACGGAGCCCGAGGTGTGATGGCTTCCGGTGTGAGTTCTG
The DNA here is from genome assembly GCF_055761805.1 of Camellia sinensis. Taxonomy (NCBI): domain Eukaryota; kingdom Viridiplantae; phylum Streptophyta; class Magnoliopsida; order Ericales; family Theaceae; genus Camellia; species Camellia sinensis. Next base: position 219,918,330 of record NC_138961.1, read on the forward strand.
CGATGAAGTCGGCCAAAACTTGGCCCTTTATTGCTGTTCTTGGCCTGAATTCCAGGTCAGACTGGCCCAGTGTTACTGCCCATTTTGCTATCCTTCCTGTTAAGTCTCCTTGATGTAATAAGGACTTCAGTGGGTGCTCTGTTAGAACCACAATCTTATGTGCCTGAAAGTAATGGCTCAATTTCTTTGAGGCCATTACCAAGGCTAGCATTAATTTTTCCAGTGGTAGGTACCTTGTTTCCGCGTTAGCCAGAGTCTTGCTTACATAATAGATAGCCTTCTGCTCCCCTTTTTCCTCTTGGATTAGCACTGCACTGACTGCGTGTTCAGAGACTGCTAAGTACAAAAACAATTCCTCCCCTGGGATTGGGTTAGAAAGGACCGGGGTTGTGGTCAAGTACTTTTTTAGGTCGGCTAAGGAAGCTTCACATTCTTCCGTCCATAGGAAGTCTGTGGCTTTTTTCACTAGGTTAAAGAAGGGTCTGCACTTGTCTGAGCTTCTGCTGATGAATCGGTTTAGGGCTGCGGCCCTTCCAGTGAGCACTTGAATTTGCTTTGCCGATGTTGGACTCTGTAGTTCCAGGATGGCCTTGATTTGGTCTGGGCTGGCTTCAATGCCCTTTCTTGTTACCAGATATCCTAGAAATTTACCTGACCCAACTCCGAAGGCGCACTTTGAGGCGTTGAGTCGGAGCCGATATCTTTTGAGTATGTCAAAGACCTCTTTTAGGTCGGCAAGATGACCTTTTGATTCCTTGGTCTTTACGACCATATCATCGATGTAAACTTCTACCGTTTTGCCAATCAGGTGTTTAAACATCTTTGTCACTAACCTCTGATAGGTTGCTCCTGCGTTTTTCAGCCCAAAAGGCATTACCCTGTAACAGTACAGGCCTTTCGGGGTGATAAACGCGGTCTTCTCCTCATCTGGAGGGTACATAGCAATCTGGTGGTACCCTCTGTATGCATCTAAAAAACTCATCCTTTTATGTCCCGAAGTGGCGTCTACCAGTTGGTCGATTTTGGGCAGGGGAAAGCTGTCTTTCGGGCAAGCTTTGTTGAGGCTGGTAAAGTCTACACAAACCCTCCACTTGCCATTCTTCTTTTTTACTACTACTGTGTTGGACAGCCACGTTGGGTACTGGACTTCTCGGATGGCCCTGGCTTCAAGGAGTCTGTCTACCTCTTCCTCTACTGCTTCGACGTGCATTAACGTCGGCCTTCTGGCTCGTTGAATCACTGGCTTTGCCGATCTGTCGACATTCAGACTGTGGCAGGTGACCTCGGGGTCAATGCCAGGCATTTCATAAGGTGTCCAGGCGAACGCCTCTATGTTTGCCCTTAAAAAATCTTCCAGTTCCTTTTCTTCTTCTCTAGCTAAGCCTGAGCCGAGAAGAAAAAAATCGTTCTTCGTCGCCCTCCTGGACGAGGATTTTCTTTAGCGCCTCTTCGCTTTTCTCGGCTGGTTCTTTCCCGACATCTTCTAGGACTTCCATGTCCTCATCTTCAACTTTTGCTTTCTTTGGCTCCCGTATACTACAGGTGGATTTTATTGCTGCCATGGAGCAAGTTTTGGCTTGTAGTTGATCCCCTCTAACTTCTTCAATCCCATGCTCTGTTGGGAACCGGAGTAGTTGATGCAACGTTGAGGGAACTGCCCCCATTGCATGCAACCACGGCCTTCCCAAGATGATGTTGTATGGTGAGGGTGTGTCAATTACCAGGAATTCCGTCCTGATCTTCTTAGTGCCGGCTTGTACTTCTAAGCTTGTTGCACCTAGTGGCCATGTCGGTGTTCCATTAAAGCCGACCATCGGGCCGCTTGATTGTTCTAGGTCATCGGGGTGAAGGCCTAGCTCTTTGTAACATCTGACATACATGATGTCACAGGAGCTGCCTTGATCTATTAGGATGCGTTTTACTTGGCACTCCCCAACCTGGAGGGATACTACCAAGGCATCATTATGCGGATGTTGGACCAGTTCTAGGTCGGCTTTAGTAAAGGCTATCATTGGCCCTTGGCATTCTTCTGGCCGATGTTTCTTTTCCCCGACTTGGTAGATATGCTGTAAATGTCTTACCCTCTGGGTTTCTCCTCTGACTTCGTTTTCGTTGACCCTTGAGTGGATCACATTAACCACCCTCGGTTCTCCTGCTTGTGGTAGCTGTGCTGGGGGAGGGGGTGCTGCTGGTGCTTGAGGCAACCTTGCCTGCTCTTCCCTTGTTCTGGCCTTATCGACCAGGTCCCTCAGAAGGCCTTGTCTTACCAGGTCCTCCAAGTGTGCTTTTAAGGCTCTGCAACCTTGAGTTGGATGCCCTTCTTCATTGTGGTAGGCACAACGTCTACCAACGTTCCTTCCCATGAATTCCCCCGGTGCTCTTGCCGGAGCCCTGAAATAAGGTTGATTTCGAATCCGATCTAAGATTTTATGGATTGGGATCCGGAATACCGTGGTTACCGCCTGTTTATTTCTTAATTCTATTTCTTATTTGGGCGGCCCATTGTTGACTCGGCCTCGCTTTGGCGAGCCATTTCCTTTTTCTTGTTTCACTTCTTTGTTTCCCGATGTATCTTCTTCGGCCCTAGCGTATTTCTCAATTCTTGCCATGAGTTCTTCCATGCTTTTTGGCAATGTTTTTGCCAAAGACTTCCGTAGTGGGCAATCATCTTTCAGGCCGTTCTTAAAGGACACGACTGCTACTTCCTGGTTGCATTCGGGTATTCGGTTGAACACCTCGTACTACCTCTTCGCATAGGCCCTGAGGCCTTCTTCCTTGGTGATTCGTAGAGCCATCAAAGCATCAACCCTCAGGGGTTGCAGCTTGTTGGTCACGAATCTGGCCACAAACATCTCGGCCAAGCCTTCCCATGTCTTTATGCTTCCTTTTGGTAACTTGTGGAACCAATCAGATGCAATTTCCCCAAAGGATGAGGGGAATACTTTGCAGAGCAACGGCTCGTTCCCGCTATATAACGCCATTGAATTCAGGTATAGCCCAACGTGAAAGTTTGTGTCACGACCCAAACCCGGCCCTATGGGTTTAGCACCGTAACCGGCCAGTAATCCGAGATTACCGAAGGCCTGCTTAACAGTAATACAGTAAAACAGAGTACAGGGCCTGGCGGAAGCCAAAACAGTAATTAAACAATGTCCAATGAGCTGTGACAGTCTGTATGCCAAAAAGATTTTTCATGCATTAATACATAAACAGTACAGAACAGTATGCACAATATTTACATTCATTCAAACTAGGGACTCTACCCTAGATAGCGGTACAGTGGACAGTCAGTCTATACAAAACAGTGCGGTCTATACAGAATTTACAGTCACTCAGTACAGGGACCTAATCCCTTTATAACAGTACAGTAGTCCAAACAGTATGGAAACAGACGGGGGAAAACAAACAAAACACCCCCAAGCCATAGCATGGCAACTCGGAACCTCGCAGTGAGGCACATAGGCTGGCTTGACAAAACTGGAGTTACCCTGACGCTCCTAGCTCCGATCTGGTGCCTGTACACCTACATATATATATGAGCAGTGAGCTAAAGCCCAGTGAATAACATAATGCGTAAAGGGGTTTAGAATGAATGTCCTTACAGTGATGAAAACAGTTCCATTCAATCAGTATTTCAGTTGTTCAGTACAGTAAACAGTCATATGTGGTACATCCATTAGCATAACAGTAACAGTAGGTCTTAAAAGACCGAACAGTAATGATGGCCATCAGTCAGTAAACAGTAGTGGTTCCACGAGGGAACCGACAGAGATTTCTGTCACAGTAACAGTAAACAGTAGGTGCTAAGGATGCCACAATACAATTCAGAATATAGGACATACATTCATTCAGTTAACAGTAATCAGTTCAGAAAACAGTACAGTTCAGTTGTTCAGAAGATAATCATTTGTGAACATATCTTTACACAATCGTTACTCACAGAGTTCTGGGCTACAGTATGCTAGAGCGTGTCTCCCCAGTTGCCAACCCTACACAGTTCACAGGTTGAACACACACTAAGCTACACAGTTGGGAAATATCATAACTTAATCCCTAATTTGCCTTGGTGTGTTCTACAACGATATCCTCATCTAAATGCCTTAAACTAGGCCTAAGAATACCTAGGATGGGATGAGGATGCAAAAATGCACATTTAAAAGCATTTTCAGGATTTTCAGAAAAACAGAGTCCCGCTCGAGCTCAGGTTTCCCCGCTCGAGCGTACAGGCAAACAAAGGTACTCGCTCGAGCGCAAACTTTCCCGCTCGAGCGTACTGTAAAGGTACTGGATGGGTGAAATCCCCGCTCGACGCCCGCTCGAGCTTGAGACATGACCCCGCTCGAGCGCCCAATCCTCCGCTCGAGCAGACTGTAAAACAGTGCAAGATGCTGGAAGCTCGATTTTCCCGCTCGAGCGACACTTCCCCCGCTCGAGCGGACGACGGAAATCTGGAAATCCCAGATTCGAGCTCCAGGTCCAAAACCAAGCTCAAAAGCATCAAAACCAATCCTCTTGGGCCCATTTTCTGGAAAACATTTATAAACACATAGGATATCATGTTTCAAAGCTCAATTTTAAGAAATCAAAGCCCAAGGGTGTTTAATTCAAACCCAATTTAAACCATTTTTCAAGCACAAGATGAACATGCAAACATGCATGAATTCAAACCATTTTGAAGCTTCAATTTGATGCTCTCAGGAGCCAATTCTTTTCAAAACATGGTGAAATCATGGACTTAAACATGATTATGAACATGCATGTAACCCTTTGCCATGAAAACAACTCAAACATCTACAATACAAACATGCATGCATGAAATGAGCTTCAAATCAACAACAATGAACCAAAATATGACTTAGTTCTACAATGAAGCATGACTCATGCAAGAACTAGCTCAAACACATCAATAAAGGTTGAGTTCCCTTACCTAGAGCCTCAATTCCAAGTGTAGGACCACAAAGCAACAATCAACCTTCAATTCTCTTCAAATTCTAAGCAATATTGAAATGAACTCAAGACTCTCACTTCCTCTCTCTCTAAATTCGGCTAGAACAAGAAGAAATGGCTGAGCAAATGTGTTTGGCTCAAGTATAATGAGCTCAAAGTGTAGAGGTAGTGGCCCACTCAAGGGCAAAACGATAATTAAGTCCAACTCTTTAATTAGCATATTTTAATCTAATTTAATCATACCTAATCAGTTTTCAGGTAAATACACCACAAAATCACATAAATTATGATGATCATTAAACATCAATCAGTTTCTAATTCGGCCGCCGATAAGGCCTTCAATTAGCAGTTTAAACATATAAGTATGAACAGATAATCATACAATCAAACAGATAGAATGCAATTTAACTAACATATACTCAATCAATTCGGTTTCCAGTTTCAGTCAGTCAGTTCAGTACTTTTAATCAGTTCAATTATCAGTCAGTTATCAGTCATTATCAGTCTCGTTTAACAGTAATCGGTGATCAATCGGTCAGTAATCAGTAAACAGTATGAGGGTTGTTACAGTCTCCCCTCCTTATAAAGAGTTTAGTCCTCTAAACTCGAGTTACCTTCATTCTGGAAGAAAACAGGATTCAGTGGAAACAGTTCAGGATATCTTTTGGCCATGTCATCTTCCCTTTCCCAAGTGGCATACACGCCACCATGGTTTTGCCAGTCAACTTTCACTAACGGGATCTCTTTGTTCCTCAGTTTCTTGATTCGTCGGTTTACAATCTGTATAGGCCGTTCCTCGTAAGTGTAGTCATCACTCAACACTATCCGAGTAGGCTCAATCACATGGAAGGGATCCCGGAGGTAGTCTCTCAACATAGAAATGTGGAAGACGTTATGCATATGCTCCATTTCAGGAGGAAGCGCAACTTGATACGCCACCGGATTGATTTTCTCAATGATCTCATACGGTCCGACGTATCTTGGTGCTAACTTGCCTTTGACTCCAAAACGAGTCTGGCCTTTCATTGGTGTCACTTTCACAAACACGTGATCACCCACTTCATACTCTCTGTCTCGCCTTCTAACATCTGCATAACTTTTCTGTCTACTCTGCGCAGTTTTCAGTCTTTGCTGTATCAGTTTCACTTTTTCAGTTGTTTCATACACAATCTCGGGCCCAAGCAAAGGCCCATCTCCAACTTCTGCCCAGCAGATTGGAGATCTACATTTTCTGCCATACAATGCCTCAAAAGGCGCCATTCCAATACTCGAATGGTAGCTGTTGTTGTAGGCGAATTCAACTAATGGCAGATGGCTTTCCCAGTCTCCCTGAAAATCAAGGACACACATTCTCAGTAAATCCTCCAGAGTTTGGATGGTCCTTTCTGATTGGCCATCTGTCTGAGGATGATAGGCACTACCCAGTCTCAGTTCAGTACCCAGTGCAGTTTGTAGGCCTTGCCAAAACCTCGATGTAAACTTCGAATCCCTGTCAGAAACAATAGACACAGGCACTCCATGCAGTCTTACAATTTCATCAACATAGATAACGGCCAATTTGTCCGCATTATAGATTGTCTTGACAGGTAAGAAGTGAGCAGATTTGGTTAGTCTATCAACAATAACCCATATTGAATCCATACCTTTTCTGGAGCGAGGTAATCCCACAATGAAATCCATCGTGATATGCTCCCATTTCCACTCTGGTATGGGTAGGGGTTGCAATAGTCCGGCAGGTCGTTGATGTTCAGCTTTGACCTGTTGGCAATGAAGACATTTGGATACAAAATCAGCAATTTCTTTCTTCATTCCCGGCCACCAGAAATTCTGTTTCAGATCTTGGTACATTTTCGTATTCCCCGGATGGATAGACAATTTCGAATTGTGGCCTTCTTGCAGAATTCTTCTTTTCAGTTCAGTATCATTTGGTACACACAGTCTTTCTCGAAATTTCAGTACATTATTCTCAAATTTGAGTCCCGGTCTCTGTTTGGATTCTCTTTCCTCGATGATCTTCTTCAAGAAATCATCCAGTTGCTGTTTTTCTTTAACCTCTTCAATCAGTGCCGGTTGAGCAGAAATAGCAGCTAAGATTCCACCTTGTTCTCTCAAAACAATTTCAATTTCAGATTTTTCGAGGTCACAAAGCAACTCTTTCTGTCCTGTAAGCAAACAGGCTAAGTTTCCAATCGATTTTCGGCTCAATGCATCAGCAACGGTATTGGCTTTTCCCGGATGGTACAGTATCTGTAGGTCATAGTCTTTAATCAGTTCTAGCCATCTCCGCTGTCTCATGTTCAGTTCTTTCTGTGTGAAGAAATACTTTAAGCTCTTGTGGTCGGTGTATACTTCACATGTCACCCCATAGAGATAGTGACGCCAAATTTTCAGTGCAAACACCACTGCAGCAAGTTCCAGGTCATGGGTCGGGTAGTTCTTTTCATGTGGTCTCAACTGTCGGGAAGCATAAGCAATAACTCTCCCATTCTGCATTAAAACACACCCCAGACCCTTATGAGAAGCATCACTAAATACAGTATAACCATCCGTACCTGAAGGTAAAGTCAGAACAGGTGCAGTCACTAATCGAGTTTTCAACTCCTGGAAGGCAGATTCCCTTTGGTCAGTCCAGTCAAATGATGTCCCCTTTTGTGTTAACTGTGTCAGTGGTAGGGCAATTTTGGAGAAATCTTTGACAAATCTTCTGTAATATCCAGCCAATCCCAAAAAGCTTCGGACTTCAGTCACATTTGTTGGTCTAGGCCAGTTCACTACAGCTTCAATTTTCTGCGGATCAACAGAAATTCCGTTTTTGCTAACAACATGCCCCAAAAACATAACATGGTCAAGCCAAAATTCACATTTAGACAGTTTAGCATACAGTTTCTGTTCTCTTAAGGTTTGTAGGGCAAGTCTCAGATGATGTTCATGCTGTTCTATACTTTTGGAGTAAATCAATATGTCATCGATAAATACAACAATAAAGTCATCAAGGTATGGTTTAAAAATTCTGTTCATGAGGTCCATAAAAGCAGCTGGTGCATTCGTGACTCCAAAAGGCATAACTAAAAATTCGTAATGTCCATACCTCGTTCCAAAAGCAGTTTTATCAATGTCTTCCGGTTTAACCTTCAGTTGATGATACCCCGATCTAAGATCAATCTTGGAAAATACTTTAGCACCCTGTAACTGATCAAACAGGTCATCAATACGCGGTAATGGGTATTTATTCTTTACAGTTACCTTGTTCAATTCACGGTAGTCAATGCACAGTCTCAGTGAGCCATCTTTCTTCTTTACAAACAAAACCGGTGCACCCCATGGTGAGGTACTCGGTCTGATGAACTTTTTGTCTAGCAGTTCTTGCAGTTGCACTTTTAGTTCTTTCAATTCAGTTGGAGCCATTCGGTATGGAGCTTTAGAAACTGGTTGTGTTCCGGGAATCACATCAATGGTAAATTCAATCTCCCTGTCGGTCAAATCCCCTGGAAGATTATCTGGAAAAACATCTGGAAATTCGCTGACTATAGGAATACAGTTCACGGTAGCATTATCATCAGTAGATACAGTCAATACAGAGCATAGATATCCCTTACACCCCTTCCTAATTAATTTAACAGCCTTCACTGACGAAATCAAATACGGAGGAGGTACTACTCCACTCCCATTAAACACAAATTCAGGCAAACCAGGTGGACGGAAAACAACTTGCTTGGTCACACAGTCAATAGTGGCGTGATATTTTTGTAACCAATCCATCCCCAATATTACGTCAAAATGATCAATGTTCAATGGCAGTAAATCAATAAACAGATGCATATCCCCAACAATGATTTCACATGCGGGGTACATATAAGCACATGTCATAGATCCCCCTATGGGTGATGATACGGCTAGCAGATAGTTCATAGGTTCTAAGGGTCTATTCAATTTCCGTGAGAAAGCATGCGATACATAAGAATGCGTAGACCCCGAATCAATTAATACATATGCATTTTGTGCACAAATAGAGAGAATACCTGACACAACGGTCTCGGTATTCTGCACATCTCCCGGTACTAGTGCGAACACTCGGCCTTGCCTCACAGGCTCTTTCCCGGTAGCTTTAGGGTTAGGCTTTGGTGGAGCATTTGATGCTGCGCCGCTGGCCGCAGCTTTGCTATTGCCTTGAGGAGCAGAAGGGCAATCTTTAACCATGTGGCCCACCTTGCCACACCTGTAACAGGCTCCAGATAATTTGTGACAAACCCCTTTATGCTTGTTACCACATACAGAGCAGGGTGGAATGAACCCACTCCCTTGGCTGGGGCTAGTCATTGATCCCGTGTTCTGTTTCTTATTGGCTGGGTTGTGCTTGCCTTTCTTGAATTTGAAACCCTGCCTTTTACCATGCCATTCAGTTGTTGGTGTTTCAGATTGTTTCACTGCTGCAATGTTCGACTCGGCCATCAATGCCCGGTCGAGAACACCTACAAAAGTCGGTAATTTCAAAACATTTATCCGGTCAAGTATTGCCACATTAAGGCCACCTTCAAATTTTCTGGCCTTCTTATATTCAGTATCCACCATGTGCGGTACATAACGGGCAAGTTCAGTAAATTTCGTTTCATATTCGGCAACCGACGTGGTGCCCTGTTTCAGTTGCTCAAATTCAGTCACTTTCCTATCCCTGACACACTGAGGGAAGTACTTTTCAAAGAAGGACTCCTTGAACTGAGCCCAAGTCATAACAGTATTTGTATCACGGATCAACATCCACCACCTTCTAGCTTCTTCTTGGAGGGTGAAGGTAGCTAACAATACCTTATTCGCTTCCGAGCACGGAAACACTTCAAATAATTTTTCTGTTTCAAGCACCCAAGCTTCAGCCTTTAACGGTTCGAGGCCTCCCTGAAAGGATGGCGGTTTCATCTTGCTGAATTTATGGGTGAGAGCAATAATATCCCCATCATTCACATTAACATTAGGTTCCGGCTGTACCGGAGGAGGAGGAGGTGGGGGCGGTTGGTTCTGTTGTTGCTCAAGTCTAGCAGTTATCAGTTCTATCATTCTTTCCATTCTTTCCATTCTTGCCTCAGTAGATGAGGACTCAGGTTCATTTGCATTGTCCATTTCACTATAAGCAGTTATAACAGTTTTAAACATAAGCAGTCATTTGTTTAACAGTTTACCACATTAGCATGTATTCAGTCATAACATAACCACACACTTATCATGCTCACGAGATGCCCTAATAACTTTTCTAGGACACCCTATAGCTCATTTGGACACGTGTGTGCGGTATAACTCGTGGTAAGTATCGCTCTGATACCACTCTGTCACGACCCAAACCCGGCCCTATGGGTTTAGCACCGTAACCGGCCAGTAATCCGAGATTACCGAAGGTCTGCTTAACAGTAATACAGTAAAACAGAGTACAGGGCCTGGCGGAAGCCAAAACAGTAATTAAACAATGTCCAATGAGCTGTGACAGTCTGTATGCCAAAAAGATTTTTCATGCATTAATACATAAACAGTACAGAACAGTATGCACAATATTTACATTCATTCAAACTAGGGACTCTACCCTAGATAGCGGTACAGTGGACAGTCAGTCTATACAAAACAGTGCGGTCTATACAGAATTTACAGTCACTCAGTACAGGGACCTAATCCCTTTATAACAGTACAGTAGTCCAAACAGTATGGAAACAGACGGGGGAAAACAAACAAAACACCCCCAAGCCATAGCATGGCAACTCGGAACCTCGCAGTGAGGCACATAGGCTGGCTTGACAAAACTGGAGTTACCCTGACGCTCCTAGCTCCGATCTGGTGCCTGTACACCTACATATATATATGAGCAGTGAGCTAAAGCCCAGTGAATAACATAATGCGTAAAGGGGTTTAGAATGAATGTCCTTACAGTGATGAAAACAGTTCCATTCAATCAGTATTTCAGTTGTTCAGTACAGTAAACAGTCATATGTGGTACATCCATTAGCATAACAGTAACAGTAGGTCTTAAAAGACCGAACAGTAATGATGGCCATCAGTCAGTAAACAGTAGTGGTTCCACGAGGGAACCGACAGAGATTTCTGTCACAGTAACAGTAAACAGTAGGTGCTAAGGATGCCACAATACAATTCAGAATATAGGACATACATTCATTCAGTTAACAGTAATCAGTTCAGAAAACAGTACAGTTCAGTTGTTCAGAAGATAATCATTTGTGAACATATCTTTACACAATCGTTACTCACAGAGTTCTGGGCTACAGTATGCTAGAGCGTGTCTCCCCAGTTGCCAACCCTACACAGTTCACAGGTTGAACACACACTAAGCTACACAGTTGGGAAATATCATAACTTAATCCCTAATTTGCCTTGGTGTGTTCTACAACGATATCCTCATCTAAATGCCTTAAACTAGGCCTAAGAATACCTAGGATGGGATGAGGATGCAAAAATGCACATTTAAAAGCATTTTCAGGATTTTCAGAAAAACAGAGTCCCGCTCGAGCTCAGGTTTCCCCGCTCGAGCGTACAGGCAAACAAAGGTACTCGCTCGAGCGCAAACTTTCCCGCTCGAGCGTACTGTAAAGGTACTGGATGGGTGAAATCCCCGCTCGACGCCCGCTCGAGCTTGAGACATGACCCCGCTCGAGCGCCCAATCCTCCGCTCGAGTGGACTGTAAAACAGTGCAAGATGCTGGAAGCTCGATTTTCCCGCTCGAGCGGCACTTCCCCCGCTCGAGCGGACGACGGAAATCTGGAAATCCCAGATTCGAGCTCCAGGTCCAAAACCAAGCTCAAAAGCATCAAAACCAATCCTCTTGGGCCCATTTTCTGGAAAACATTTATAAACACATAGGATATCATGTTTCAAAGCTCAATTTTAAGAAATCAAAGCCCAAGGGTGTTTAATTCAAACCCAATTTAAACCATTTTTCAAGCACAAGATGAACATGCAAACATGCATGAATTCAAACCATTTTGAAGCTTCAATTTGATGCTCTCAGGAGCCAATTCTTTTCAAAACATGGTGAAATCATGGACTTAAACATGATTATGAACATGCATGTAACCCTTTGCCATGAAAACAACTCAAACATCTACAATACAAACATGCATGCATGAAATGAGCTTCAAATCAACAACAATGAACCAAAATATGACTTAGTTCTACAATGAAGCATGACTCATGCAAGAACTAGCTCAAACACATCAATAAAGGTTGAGTTCCCTTACCTAGAGCCTCAATTCCAAGTGTAGGACCACAAAGCAACAATCAACCTTCAATTCTCTTCAAATTCTAAGCAATATTGAAATGAACTCAAGACTTTCACTTCCTCTCTCTCTAAATTCGGCTAGAACAAGAAGAAATGGCTGAGCAAATGTGTTTGGCTCAAGTATAATGAGCTCAAAGTGTAGAGGTAGTGGCCCACTCAAGGGCAAAACGGTAATTAAGTCCAACTCTTTAATTAGCATATTTTAATCTAATTTAATCATACCTAATCAGTTTTCAAGTAAATACACCACAAAATCACATAAATTATGATGATCATTAAACATCAATCAGTTTCTAATTCGGCCGCCGATAAGGCCTTCAATTAGCAGTTTAAACATATAAGTATGAACAGATAATCATACAATCAAACAGATAGAATGCAATTTAACTAACATATACTCAATCAATTCGGTTTCCAGTTTCAGTCAGTCAGTTCAGTACTTTTAATCAGTTCAATTATCAGTCAGTTATCAGTCATTATCAGTCTCGTTTAACAGTAATCGGTGATCAATCGGTCAGTAATCAGTAAACAGTATGAGGGTTGTTACAGTTTGGATCTGACTTACCATCATAGATTTGAAACCTCGGCATACTGAATCTTTTGGGCGGTTCGAATTTGTCCAGTTCCACCGAGAAGGCTGTCTTCGGTTTTACTGGGGAGTTTACCTCGGCTTCTGCATTCTGCTGCCTCCTCTTGAGGTAGTCCCTTAAGTCTTCTTTGCTCCTTCCTGGAGCTCGGCTGTCTTTGGATTTTAGTCTTTTTGGTACACTGCTTTCGGCCTCGTGGTGGGGTCGTTTGGATCTTTCTTCATGGGTTGTGTCAAAATGGAGTACTTGCCCCTGAACATGTCGATGTTCTTTGGGGTCTGGATTCTTCATGTGGTGTGTCCTTCGGGACTCTTCTTCCCTCGGCTTTTCCCGTCTGATTTCCCTGGAAGGCCGGTGAGAATGCCTTCCGCTTCTGGTATGCTGAGGGACCTCGGGGATTGTTTTTCTTCCATCCTTCTGAGTGTTGTTCGCCTGCATCGGCGTATCTTGCAGCGGGTATGGTGGCTGCATAACATTATTCTGCATCATGAAGTTGACGACTGACTGGAGGTCCGCCAACTTGTTTGCTAGTTCTTTCACTTCCTCATCCCTCCGTAGGCACCTGTCCCTCCATACCTGGAGGTTATCTTCATTGTAGTACTTTCCTTGGTTTGCTCTTTTTGACGTGTCGCCTTCTGGGATGACGTCGTTCTCTCTGTGACCCTGGTCACGGGCTTCTGCATTGTGGTTATCTCCTTCGATGTCAAGGTCAATTGGTCTGCCACTCCCAGTGGGAGCGTCATCCCCAATATTTTCCTGCTGTCCGTTACTGGCCATCTATTCTTCCTTCGTTCCCACAGACGGCGCCAAATTGTGTGGGTGAAAATCTGACCACACTGCCCGTTTAGTGATCAGCTGGAGAGCACAAGCAGAATAGATGGCTTAAGCAACCTGAAACAGAAAGAAAAAGCTCCGGCGGTGGTTCTTCCACCCGGGGGCACTCCGACGATCAAGTCAGTATATCTCTCAAAGATAATTAAGTACTAAACTGAATACTCAAAGTATAAATTACATACCTTAGACCCACGGGGGTGCCTCTTTTTTATAATATACTCAATCCAAGTCCCACTAGAAGTATGACTTCTATGAACTCCAATTTACTGTTTACTCTGGACTCTTCAAGAGATAAAGATACTCCCTAAGAGCTTTATCCTTATCTTGGTTAAGTCCCCTCTTTGCCTTAGGACTCTTGCCCCTTATCTCGGATTCCGATATCTTCGGAGATGACCTCGGCTTCTCCGAGATTACCTCGGCTTAACTACCAGGGCACGTGGCACCTCGGCTGACACGTCGGCGTCACCATGCCACGTGTTGGTATTCAGAAAATACATCCCCACAGTTGGTATTGAGATGCTTTTTGTTTTGGCCATTTCTTTTATCGATGTGTTATAATGTATTACATTTGATATCATCAATAAATAAATAAAAAAAATACTGATAAAAAAAGGGGGAAGAATAAATATATAATAAAATATTTATTTATTTATTTTGGTTGAAAAGAAAATGTACAAAGAATTTAGCACAGTACACAAAATTATATAATATTGGTCACAACTTGTTATATATAGTCTTCCACTGACATATTCCTATACAGGTTTGTCTGTGATAAAACCCTAACTCTTCAATCCCTCTTCTCTTTGGCTTCCCCATCCTTCCTCTGTTCCCCATTTCTTCAACTCTCTCTCTGTCTCTCAAAAGAGTGAGAATTCATGGATGTTGAACTGATGATGATGCAGCTGGAAACTCTCCCTGAACTCTATGGTCCTTACAGCAGCAACACTTCTCAATCGCCTGAACTCGAATTATCCGGCGGAAGCCCCACCGCCACCAGCAGTGAAACCACCACCACAAAACCACCCCTCTTCCAAAACCCATCTCTAAACTCTCCATTCTTAACCAACCCAGTTGAAGAGTCAAGTCCTCCAAGATTCAGAATCACTCAAAGAAACTCAAACTCCATGGAAGCGATGAGAGAGATGATATTTCGGATGGCAGTGATGCAGCCAATTCAGATAGACCCGGAAGCAGTGAAGCCGCCGAAGAGGAGGAACGTGAAGATATCAAAGGATCCGCAGAGCGTGGCGGCGAGGCACCGGAGGGAGAGGATAAGCGAGAGGATGAGGATACTGCAGAGATTGGTTCCGGGAGGGGCTAAAATGGACACGGCTTCGATGTTGGATGAAGCTATTCATTATGTGAAGTTCTTGAAGAAGCAAGTGCAGTGTTTGGAACAAGCTGGCGGGGTTAATAATAACTGTAACAATTACAATAACAGTGTGAGTGTTGGGTTCCAGACAAGGCCAATGCTGCCAAATGTGAATTATTTGAAACCTTGCCTCCTCTCTCCTTCTTCTCATATGTTTTAAGCTCAGAGAGAGAGAGAGAGAGAGAGAGAGAGAGAGAGGAGGGGGACCGGGGGAGGTAATGTTTTTTTGTAAATGGGCTATGCAGTCTTGATGATTATGCAGCTTTGTAAAGGAAGGGTTTTTTTTTATCTGTTACATTTTGATGTCCAATTGATTTGTTTTAGTCCCCTCTCTCTAGCAAAATTTTGTTTTTTTCCCCTTATAGCTGAAACATTGAAACATACACCTAGAATTGTGTTGAAACAGTAATTTTTTGACACTTGGTAAGAACATCATATAATGGTTATTTTATTTTATTTTTGTCAAAAGATAAGATATGAAAATAAAGAAAAGTTTCAAATTTATTATTAGTAAATATGAGAAATGGGAAAGGAGAAGAGGAGACATTGAAAATAAAATAGGTATGATTAAATCATTTATTTTATTTCTTTGTTATTGTAAAATATTATTCCTGGCATTATTGTTTAGCATTATTATTTCTAGCATGATTAAATCATTTATTTTATTTCTTTCTTATTGTAAATGTTTCAAACTTAGGAGGCAAGCTCTATATCAACTCTAAAATTTTGTCAAAATTTTGATGCATCAATTGATGTTTTCTCAGTTACTAAATTGTAAATCGAGTTTCTTCAAATCAGGTAGAAAGAGTTGATATATTTCTATTAGCCTCATATTACCTCTGTATATTTCTATTAGCAATACTAAAAACTCACAGAAAAAAATCAATGGCTTACATTTATTGTAAGGGTGATCCATATTTCACTGACTTTATGTTTACATCACATGCACAATTTCGGAGTAAGATTTGAAATAAATTTTCATGATTCATTAGCATTTTTATATTTCTATCTTTTATAATGTGGATTAATTATTTACTATTTTTTAAATTTGTTTTGAAAAACTTCTGGTCTTGCTTTTTAATCCATTGTTTGCTTCCAGCTTATTCAACCTTTTAATACAAGTTCATGTGAAAATTTATATGAGATGTGATTTTATAGGATAATTATTCTATAAGCCCAAAATTCGAACACAAAATTAAACTCAACTAATTTATTTGTAATGAGACCTGCACATTTGGTAAGATCCACTTCAAATAACAGGAATGAGTCCGATTTTATGTTTAGATTCTCTACACTAAATTTTTTTGCTCTACAATAATAATGTATTTACGTGGTGCTACCATCTAGCATTTTCTATCTTCTTATTATTCCTTCCTTTCACGTTTCTCCTGTTTCAAAGAATCACTACGTGGGATGGATAGCAATTTCAATTTGGAATAAAGTTGAATACAATTAGGCAAAAAAATGTTTTAATAACTGTTAAGCACTCAACATTCTCGCGTATGTTAGAGAGTTTAAGTTGATTGTTCAAATTCGCTAATTACACAGAGGGGGAGATTTCTCTCCGATCCTTTAAAAGAACTAAATCGTCCGATCAAGTCTATAGAGTCACTCCAGATTCTAATTTGAAAATTTGATTAGTTGATATTTAGGTGTTTGTGTGAGAATCATCTATAAAAAAATATAGTAATCTAATAATTGCAATAATATGATTTTATCATTTTTTTATCTAAAAAAATAGATTGTTTATTTTCAAAATTGCTTGTTTATTTTTTTAAATACAATATGATAAAATCATGTAATCACGATTATTTAATCAATTAATTATTTATTAATAATCTATACACACAAATATTGTAAATAAATGTTAATGACAAATATATATATATAGTACGGAGAATGAGAATTGAACCTTAGATTATATCTTTATTACTAGAGCGGCAACAACATATGTATTTTTAAATCAAAATTTATATTTTACAAATTTAAAAACATGAGTAAACACAGGCCCACTAGTACATATATATATATATAGAGAGATGCATGCATATAGACTTGTTAGTAAAAATATTATTTTTTTGGCCTTCTTTTACTGATGTGTTCTGTATATAGTCTTTATATTCTATTTTGTATTAATAATTTTTATTATTCTCTATTGAAAGCAGTACTCACATAACAATGGAACAATAGTTCGTTCTTCTGCCAAATATAAACTAGTAAGGTAAGGTCATGTTTGATTCACAAGATTAATAGTGAAGTATTAATAATCCTATTAAATTAGTGTGGTATTCACTAGTCAATTGGATTAATATCCATTGGATTAATAATCCCACCACTACCCCATTACTAATAATCCTACAAATTTGTTGGATTAATTATCCATTGGATTAATAATCCTAAACCAAAGTATTAAAACAAACATAGGATAATTGGACCCACGGATTAATAATCCTAATCCCATACTCTAATCCACCCAACCAAACATGCCCTAAGGGTGCAATTGAAATTCATTAAGTGCTTAGGGCTTTGTTTTAGATCTAAACAAAGAAGTGATTAATCATGCGAAGCAAGATGCTTTCAATTAATGCAATTTCAGTGACCCTTTTCAAATGATGACTAGAATGTTAAAGCCCTTCGTCCCCAAAATTATTTTCTTCACCTGACATGTGTGTGAATGATAAAATATAGATTCCATTTAAAGTGCAAGAAAAATGGTATTTTGGCCAATTTTTTTGTATCATCTTTTTTTATCACAATGATATGACAGTATCATTTGTATAATTGAAGATACTTTAATGGACTATTTATTACGAAGTGATAGGCTCAAAATTGAGCCAAATAATAATGATAGGTTCTACTCTCTCGGGGACTAGTTATCAGGATGACAACACATATGATTGGTAAAATGAAAGGTTTGGGCGAATCGTACTCAGTGTTAGAACTGTAGACTTGAATCTTCACCTGTGTGAATCCGTGACTTACTGCTATATGGTTGAGTGACCTTATTATGTAGCAACCACCTAAAGAGTGACCTCTGGAGCCTCAGCTCCTTATAAGGTCTGGCCCTAGAGATTACTCCTCTGTAATTAGGCCTTTTTCTCTAATTCAAAAGTTAGATAGATTTTTTAAATGGAATGATATGATTGTCTATTAGAATATTTCAAACAAATCTCTCCTTCTTTATCATGTTTTCTCTAATTCTCTTTTTTGGAGAATTCTATTCTATATACCTTCATACCGTATGCACTATTAATTATGTCATTTTATTTTTAATTATGATCAATTTTTTTCTTTAGTTATGATATTATTTTGAGATATTTAGTTATGACTTTTTTTAAAAAAATATATATAACTCAATAAATATCAAATTATCTCATTTTTTCTATAATTATTAGGTGCATTTAGTACACATTTTTTTTTTTTATAAATGTGGATGATAGTCTTTCCCATCTTTTTACACTGTTTTATTCATACATTATGTGACTATTTTCCCTATCACTTTCCCTAAAATTTCGTAAGCATTTGGTCAAATTTTGTGAATTGTGTTGCAGGGAGGGAAGAACCAACAAACCAATTATTTGGGAATCAGATTTTTTTCTCTTAAAAGTCAATAAATAAATAAATAAATAAATAATTAGGGCACAGAGCCGGGTTACCTCTCTTCCACATGGTAAGGCATTTGTTTGGGGGGACTGGGCTTGTTCCAACATTCAAATTCCAATATTGAACAGCCCAAAAATTAAAATAATAAAAAAATAAAAAAATTTCAGCCATTCTGAAAGTTGAAAAAGCTCCAAGTCATCAATGACTAGCCTAAGAGCAAGTTGTCAAGATAATCAGCTAGTCCCCTCCCTCTCCCTCTCCCTTCTCACCTAGTTACGACTTCGTTTCAGAACAGATTATATTAATAATTTTTTAATTTTTATTTTTTTTTATAAAAAAACATGTAAAAAAATAAAAGAATGATATGACAATTTATAATATTTTTTGATTTTTTCGCCAAAATATCTAAAACCTATTTTGGCAATTAAGAAAAAAACTAATTTATTGACTTATTTAGATCGCATCACGTCTTTACTTTTTTTTTTTTTTTTTTTTTTGTACGTTTTTTCAACCAAAAATAAATACATAAATAAATAAACTTTTTTTTTTTCTACTTTTTAAAATAGGCCTTAGTCCCCAAACTCAAGCTACTCTTTGACTTTTTTAACAAGCAACAAATTCACATTGAAAAGTAATAGGACACAAAATTAACTCAGAAAAATGTCTAAACAACATATTCAATGGTTGAGATTAATTTCATATCTAAATTTCACTATAAAAAATAGATCTCAGTCGCACACTAATTTTCTACACATTTTGTCCGGTGTTATTGTTGGGATCTCTTGGTGTTTTGTGTGTGAATATTTAGGATGAAAGAATTGATCGCACACAACCAATTGGCAGTGTGCTCAAATTTTAAGAGGTGAATTAATGATTAAAATTTTTATTATTACTCACTCTTTTATGAGACTACTTCCAAATAGGCCTCGTAATTACACAATTACGTAAACTAAAAAAAATAGGATTTTCTGTACCAACAAAAGCCTGTTTAAGAGTTTGCGGTGCTGTTTTTTTCTCTTTTTTTTTTTTTTTTCTTCCTGTCATTGTCATCTCTGAAATTGTCAATTCCAAATATTGAACTTGTTAGGACAAAAATAGAGAAAGTGAAAGCTACATTACAAAAGCAGGTAACATTCAGTTTTGGCTGGATGGTTGGTTTCTACTTCAGTTTGGATAAAATGATGATGACGAGTTCAGTGAAAATGATTTAATTTCCCCTCTCGTGTTGGGTGTAGTTAATAATGAATGAAAATGAACATGCTAGAATGTTAAAAATTTAATAGGATTGTTCTTTTAGATAGGAGCACAATGTAATTAAGCCATCTGAAATCTGAGTTAGTGAAATGTGGAAATAAGAGTATAGATATGCATAGACTTCAAAGGATCCAACTCAGTCCCTTATAACTTAGCTGTACTCTGTTAGCTAGTTTCAGACATGTTTGGGCTCCATTAAAACAAAATAATCAAGACAATGTGAAGTCAAGACTGCTTCTTTTCCTTTTTTTTCTTCTTCAAAACAATAATATATATATGTACATTGTGAGAGAAAAGGGTGGGGGTGGGGGGGGAAGGTGGGTAGGTTGCACCCCAATGCAGGATCTAATGACAAGAGTGTTCATGTTTGAAGGATCATGCCTCACTAAAAGCCAATCTAAAATTATCTAATTCAATCAAATCCAAAGTGAATTAATGCATATATATAACTAAAGGAGAAAAAAAAAAAAAGGTTTATATATATATAACTAAAGAACCCATGTGAGAGATCTACCAAGGCCCCAACATTCCCATATACTGGCTTTGATTATTAGAATTGTAATTGAGAACTGTAATTAGAAATGTAATTGAGAAAGTTTAAGAGAAAGTTGTAATTGTAAGGAGTTATATAAGGTCATCTATACTATATATAATATCGAATTGTGTATCTTCTGTCCTGAAGCTTCTACTTTCAACTTGTGACGGTGTGACTTGTCTATCGCGATCTCTTGAGTGACGAGAACACATTCTTCCTTCGCGGATCTCTTCCCCTGCCATGTCTTTGCTTTCATCTGGTGCTTCATTGTCTCCATGTCGGCCGCCATTCTTTTTATCAACTCGTCTTGCTCTTTCACGCGATCCTTTAGAACCTGAGGATCCATCCTTTGTCCATCTGGGCTGTGAGAGCGATGAGGACATGAGCCTCGTTTCTCTCGTGCGCCCCTCCGTGGGTTCCGTTGTTGAGGGTCCAAGTTTGCCATGTGCGGGACGAAAGGCAAATCCTCGCGCCTCCTGTCCCATTTTGGAGTTTGCCCATCGATAACAGATTGAGGCAAGTCTTCGTTGTGCACCATTGAAATCAGTTGAAGAAAAATTCAATCAAAAGGTTTGTTCTTTGATCTTTCCCACAGATGGCGCCAATTGTACGAGCGCGGAATAATCTTCTCGTATAATCCTGTTGATCAAGTTTGCACTCCTCCAAACAACGTTTGCTTTACCACCTGAAAACACAAACGTGAGCTAACCGGCGGGTGTGTGCCGAAAACCCCTCCAATGCTTAAGTCAGCAACTAGACAATAGACAATAAGCTCTGTGTATTCTAGAGTAAGAGTTGTGATACCTCTACATAGGTCCTGCTATGAGCTTTTATAGATTTTGCCTGGCCCAATCCAAGTAGGATTCCAACTCTCTTTATAAGAGTCCTCTTAAGAATCACACACCCTACTCACTACCAACCAGGTGAGATGGTTTGCACAATCTTAGTAGGACTCTACTCTCCTTAACAGAGTTATCCTAGGAATTACATTCCCAAGGATAATGCATATTCTGATAACTTCTTAAAACACTCTCATCACTGCATATTCTAATAACTCCTTAAAACACTCTCATCACTACAAGCCAAGTGAGATGGGTGAACCCTTACCTCGACTGACACTGCGGTCAACCGTGCTCACACAGCTCGGTGATACTTTAAGTACCACTGTCAGTCTTGACTTTGAGATGACGCCCTGTAGAGCTATCCTTTAGCTCGGTTCTCTCTCCACCAATACCTCGGTCTAGGATAGCTAGGTCAGGCCACTGGTAGCCCATCTCTGATCGACCCGATGTTTAGATGATCAAAGACCGTGCTACATAAATAATTACGTCGGCCTATAGTTCGGCCCAAACCGGAAATATGAGATGTCTTCTTGGCCTAAGACCGAGCTACACCAGCCCTTATCTCGGCCAATTACGTGGCCCAACTCTCAAAGAAAACTCTTCTTAGCCCGGCCTAATTTGTTTACAAATTACCCTCTCAAGTTATATAAGGTCATCTATACTATATATAATATCAAATTGGTGAAGTTGTATAACACTATTTTTTATTTTCTAAAATGTTTATTTGTTTCATAAGTGCAGTTATGCCATACAATTTCAATGTAGATTTCACAATCACTAGTTTGAGAATTATGGGTGAGAATAAATATGAGTTTTTTGTAATAGAATAAATATGAGTTCTAATATTTGCCCATATATATTGTATTGGTCAATACATATGAAAAGATTTTATTGCTAACATATTATTTTGATGCTGTTATCTAAAGGTATGAACAGAAATAAATAAAGTAGGAGGAGAAAATATAGATGGTCAAATAGAGACCCATGTGGGAGATCCCACTAAGGCTCCAACATACCCATATAGAGGCTTTGATTATTAGATCTATACAATATATCAATAATCATATAGAAGAAGAATTTAGGACACAGACCTCTCTCATATCCACCTCCCCCTTCTAAATGCATTGTATTTTATCTCTGACACAATTCTATCTTTTTATCTTCAATCTATTTAATTATGTCCTCGCTCCTCACTCCTCCTCCTGATAAGATAAGTTCTCTCATGTATTCTGTGACAGACAGAACAAGAGTATATACTATAGTTTACATATGCATTTCTAATTGTAGCTTCCCTTTCCTTCTTTCATGAATCATATATATAAATAATATATATATGATTATTAATATATAGTCCCATGCTTCGGCTGTGGAGATACCTGAGTCATAAAAAAAAATATATATATATATATATAAATAATATAATTCATGTCAAGCAATTACTGCTCCATCTGTGAACTGCCAACCAACCTGAAAAATGGTGAAAAAAATTGCTCAAGACTTATTGCAGTGGTAAAATGATGGAATGATTTAATTCTTTTTTTATTTTTATAATTTTTTTCTTCTTCTTCTAGTCAAGAGAAAGTAACAGAATTATCAAGATGTAAGCATAATGTATGAGTGTCCCAAAGAGTTATATTAAAAAATAGGACTGTAAGATTGAAATGGAAGAATTACTGTAACAAATCTAGATTTAGGAACATATCAGTTCAGTGTAGATTTATAAAAATATTTTTAAATTAGTGATAAACTTTACATATATTAAAATATGAAGTCATAAGTTTTTTCATTAATTAGTAATTAATTTTTAAAAGTACCATAGAATTGTTATTATCCCTTAAGACTTTAGTGGCAAAAATTTAGAGATAGTTATTTTTTAGGGACAAAAAATTGTCTAAAAAAAATGTAGCACCAAATTAGTTTATACTTAAAAGTATATTTATTTGTGATATTTTTAAAATTTTATTCCTAATTTTCTTTGACTTTTTCGGGAGACTTTTTATGATTATTTTTATGACGACATGAATCGGTCCTTAAATATTTTTTACAATAAAATTTTTATTTTTAAAAACAAAAAACTAATATTTGAAATTCTTATATATTGTAGTGAATGTTCATTAAACAATATCATATATATATATATATATATATGCATTTGAATAGATTGGATATTTTTTAATACTATATGTTATAAATATAGTATATAAAAAAGGGTGGTTGTTGGTTGGATTGGATGTTGGAAGTAGTACCTCGTGGCTTGGGGCAGGCTGTGGATGCTTCATGCATGATTGATATATCTTCAAAATATTTCCACCCTTTGTCCTTTTTGCAAGGTGGGATGTATTCGGATTGTGAAATTCTATTTTTACGAAAAAGTTATACAAAAAATAAAATAACAATTATATGAAAAAGTTATTTTTATAAATAAAAAGACGTTTTATGGGTATTTTATTTGAAAGTGAAAGAGTCAATATTAATTATATCAATTTTTACAAAAATTCTATATGAATTTTATTATTTATATACCATCGCATTCAATGTGATGTAAGCACCAAGAAAAATACACTACAACAAGTCGATTTATTTAGACCAAGTATAACATGAGATAAAAACTCATGCTCTCCTTATGAACTCTTTTTTTAATCGATTTTTTAAACAATGAAATATCACATGCACTACTTAAAAACAAGTTCACATATTTTGATCAAATACACTTGTTGGAATATGATCAAATTGGGTCAAAAGTGAGAGTGGACCTATCTTTATGTATTGGGCTAATTCCCGTTACTCAAATTTCCAGGCCAAGTTTCTCGATAATAGGCTCAATATTGGGCTTGAAATTGATCCAAGGCCGGTCCAATAAACTCATTTGGGCTGGATTTGGGCAAAGTTTTCAACCCACCCGACTAAATTCGCATACTCTGATCAACTTCTCATTTTTGAACGCTCGTATTAAATTATGAAGAAAAATAAATAAATAAAATGAATCCATTATTCATTATATGACATTGCCATATTTGATTCATAAAGATATTAATAATCCTATCAAATTAGTGGGGTATTCACTATCTAATTGAATTAGTACGATAAATTATCCCATTATCTATTGTTTGATTTGTATTGGATAAGAAAATATATGAACGTAGGATTACAATTATATTTATCTTCTTTAAAAATCTTACCCTCCATCAATATTTCTTCACAATCTTTACTTTATCAAAATTTCTTTAGAAACGTGGTTTTAAAAAAAATTATAAATAAATAAATAAAAGCAAAAATAAAAATACAAAATACAAAGGTTATGTTTGGTTTGTTTTTATTTTTTTTAAATATAAATTAATTTGATATAATAAATGTCAAAAAATATTTTTAAATTTTTAAAAATTATTTTTAGCCTTCTAAAATATAAAATTATATAAAAATATTAAGGGATTGTTTGGTTTGTTTTTCAGAAAAAATTTTGGGAAAAATTCTTTACAAACAAATTTTCAATAGTAATCAAACCAAACAAATTTTTTCAAAAAAAATCTCAAAATTTTGTTTGGTTACCTATTTTCCAAAATCACTCTCTCTCTCATACACATCAAATCAATCACTTTTTTTTAAAACTCTCTCCCCAAAATAATTTTTTAAAACCATTTCTGAAAAAAGGCAAACCAAAAAGTTTTCGTACTTTTTATCTCAAAAACTACTCTATAAACACAAACCAAACACAACGTAAGTGTTTTAATTTTTAGTCAAGGGTACAAAAATCTTTTTATTGTATTTCCCAGCTCAGGATATATAATCTCACCCTTATCCCATTACTAATAATTCTACAAATTTGTAGGATTAATTATCCATTAGATTAATAATCTTGAAACAAAATTTCAAAACAAATACAAAATTATTGAGCTCACAGATTAATAATCTTAATCTCATACTCTAATCTTGTCAATTAAACGTATGCCTAAAGGATGTTACAGAGTTTGGAAGGCTCTACAGTCCAAAGTTTTTTGCCATTTAAATCATTTTTTTAGGGCTTAAAATTTATTTGACTCATATGTTTGGTTAAATTTTTTAAATTTGTTTTGTTGAATTCAAATTTTTTGAAAATTAAAGTATTTTGCTTTTCGTATTTTTTATATATTATTTTTAGAGAATTTTTTTAATATTTTAAGTAAATTTTTAACTTTTTAAATGCACCTAATTTAAATATACCTGAAAGGTAAAAAATATTTTAAAAAATCAATAAATACACATGAATATAAAAATGTATTTAATTTATATATATATTTTTTGTAATTTTGGTATTTAGTGAATTTTTAAAATATTTTTTCACAAATATTTTACATTTTAACTATATTTATATTAGGTGTATGTGAAAACTAAAAAAATTGCTTAAAATATTATAAAAATATAAAAAAAAATACGAAAAATAAAAAACTCAATTTTTAGGAAAGAGATTCAAACCAAACAATTATTTTTCATATGATTTTCTCTTTTTTGAGATGAAAATAATTTTTGAACACTTAAAATATATATATATATATATATATATATATATTTGTGTTTATTTTTATCAAACTAATTTCTAATATTATTGTTTTAAAACAAAAAATAAAATAAAATCAGAAACAAGTTATCAAAGCTCAGCCAAACCCAAGAACTTAAAATTGGACATTTTATAGGATTTATAATTGTTGTGAGATATAGCCACACACTGAGTTAAGATTGTTTCATTGGTCTCTCTGCTTATCTCCCTACCTTTAATGGTGGAGATGCACCCAAGATAATCTAACGGTTTAAATTTGGCTATTTCAATTTATTTATTTATTTTTTTTGAAATAGTTAAATCTGAACTGTTAGATCATCTTGAAATGCATCTTTACCATTGAAAGTAGAGAGACAATTAGAGAGACTAAGGAGAGGATTTGAACTCCCAAACACTGACTTCTTTGTATAAATATCTAAAGTAATATGGGAATCATACCAAATGCCATGAATGCGATTTTGGAGCTCATAAGAAGCTTCAATATACCATACGCAGAGTGCCTAAACTGCTGAGAATGGTTTGTTCTTCAAATACTGCGACTAATTGGATTAGTTCATGGCACAAAGAAGCATATTGATTAGAACCCATTTGAAACTGGCTTATAAATTTTTGAAAAATGTGTGACTTTTATTGAGAAAATTATTCAATAGTTTTAAAACATATATTACAACCTTGGACTTTTCAGATCTCCGACCAGCTTTTTATTTTTATACAATTGCAAAAACTCAATTGTGTTTTTCTGTACCACTCGAGAACTATTATTTAGTATTAAAAAAAATTTCCCCTAATCTTTAACAGAATTAAGAATTACCATTTATTTTTCATTCTCTACTGTTATTCAAGAAACAGTGTTTGGCTGGACTCCATTCTGTTCAAGCCAAGTCAATGATAAAAATAAAAATAAATAATAACATAAAATAGCTGTTGGAAAATTTTCACTTTAGTTTTCATTAATCAATTGATTTAAGAGGGATAAATCGAGTACAAATCTAATCTTTAACATTATTTGCATAAAATAGTTCTGGTTAGAACTTACAATCTTAAGTTTTGTTTTTAGATGGTTACAATGTTAAGGTTTAATATAAGTTAATTTTAAATACTGAATCAGCAGTTTTAATTTTTGTTTTTTGGGTAACTAGATAATATTTTTAAAATATCACTGTTAAATTTATTTACATTGAGATGATACGGTTGGGTCCCAATTGATTAACTTATAAACAAATCAACAATTGGAATGCAACAATTTATGGAATCAGACGCTAGCTTCTCTCTTTTCTTAAATACGCAGTGCTTAACATATATAAATTGGATCCCTTTCGGGCTCAGTCTCTAATGAGGAACTATGAATTATAGTTTCAAGTAGGAATCTTCAAATTAGATAGAAATTGCCATCACATCTATCTCCAACTTCCTTGCCAATTCACCTTTTGAGATGTCCATGCGAGCATTCATTACTTTGCCCCCTTGCTTCGTGTCTGAAAGGTCTGCAACGCCTGATCCAACTTAGAAGAATTGGTTGAATCGAAAAGTGAACTCTGCTTTTTCTCCTATCGCACTCCCTCTTAACTTAGGACTTTTGTCTATTTATCTCTAAGGTGTCCCCTTTTTCCTTTGAATTTGCTTCTACTTCTCCCGTACATTATTAAAAATAAATTTCTGAGTAATATTTTAATTTTTTAAAGTATTTTACTAATTTATAGGGGGTTTAACACGAGAATTTACAGATATCTACGGCCCTAAATTATTGAGCAGCAAAGTAAGGCCCACCCACCCACCCACATCCTTTGTGGGTTAGTCCAATATTTAATGAGGGAACACTATATGGATCTAATTAAATAATAGATAGAGACAAGACTTCCTAAACACTTCATTTCTTTAGCGAATTGGCTTCCCTCCCGTTTATGCTTAGATTCAAAAATTGTTGAACCAGTGCTTATCATGGGACATGTTTTGATAATTCAAATCGTTCAATGTATAAAATTTATTGAGTATTATATACTTGTAAAAATTTACGTTGATCAGATATCGATAGTTATTTTATCAGATCAGATTACTGTTAACGGTTTCTTTTTCACCATCTTTTTTTTATATATAAAACTGATTTGATTATGTAACTATCGATATCCGATTAATATGATGTTTTACAAGTATATAATATTCAACGAATTTTACAAATTATACTATTCAAATTATTAAAACAAAATTAGTGACGAAACCTACAAGTCCAACCGTACCTTCCAGCCAACCCCTTTCCTTATATCTCCAAGTCTTTCTCCTAGATTTTTTTTTTTATTGTCCCTTCTTCAGATTTTTTCCAGTCACGTTTTAATCTTTAATAAGAGATGCTATGACCCTTGGGTGCGTTTGTTTGGACGGACTGGATTAAGGAGATTGTAATCTATCAGACTATTAGTCTTGAGATACATTATCCCGGGATTATTTGGTTGGATTAAATTTGTATCGTATGTTTGTTTAGTCATGGGATTAAATGTCTGGATTGAACTATTTTTTAGTTATCCAATATTTGTTTGGGATATTATGGAGAAGGATAAATATTTAAATGACTATTTTATCCTTTTCAATTATTTACTAAGTAATAGCAATATTAAACATAACTTTAATATTTTAATTATTTTTAACTAGATTAAATAAAAATTTATTTTATTTTATTTTTTGCACAATATTTTAATTATTTTAATTTATTATTTTCAATAAAATTAAATTTATAATTTATAATTTATATTTTTTATTTAATATATAATTTTAAATTAACGACAATAAAAAATAATTTTATTTAATATATAAATTAAATTTTCAACAACACTAAAAAAATTTAATTTATAAGGCCATAATTTATAATTTATTATTTTTAATTAAATTTAATTTATAATTTACAATTTATAATTAAAATTTGTTATTTAATATATAATTTTAAATTAACAACACTAAAAAAATTTAATTTATAAGGCCATAATTTATAATTTATTATTTTTAATTAAATTTAATTTATAATTAAAATTTTTTATTTAATATATAATTTTAAATTAACAACACTAAAAAAATAATTTATAAATGTTCAAAAGACTATTTTATCCTTTTCTAATTGTTTGCTAAATAATAGCATGGAGGGTAAAATGGACGTTTCACAAAATAATCTCATAAGATACCAATCCCATGCTTTCTATCTCACCCTCTCCATGGGATAGGATAGTCCCATATTTATGGAAATAATACTCCAGGAGAATTATTAGTTCGGAGCAAAAAAAATGAAACAAACAATGAACTATTAGTCTGGTGGGACTAATAGTCCAATCTCATCCCCTAATGTTTCAAAACAAACACACCCTTAGTGAATGACTGAAGAAATGATCTGATGATGCGACATTGCCACCTAAGCAGCTGAGTCCCATTTGTAAGTGGGACTATTGTCTTCCACCTCACAAACGGATAAAAGTAAAGAAAGGGTCATGCTACGTCGCTCGAAACTGAGCGGCCCCTAATCCTCCGATTTTTTTTTTTTTTTTTTTTTTTTTTTTTTTTTTTTTTTTTCAGAAGCAGGAGGAGGAGGAGGAGGAGGAGGAGGAACTGGAGGGGGCCATCAAAATGGAAGGAGGCGGTGCTGGGCAGAGGCTGCGACGGCGGGGCGGCTGGGCAGACGATCGGAGCTGGGCAGACGACCGACGGCGGCGACAGGCTGGGCAACGACGGCGACGAGCTGGGCTCTCTTCTCTCTCTGTCTTTCTCTCTTCCCCTCTTCTTCTCTCTTTCTCTCTCTCTCCCTCTTGCGTTTCAGAGTCGAAATGGAAGAAGAAGAAGAAGAAGAAGAAGAAGAAAAAAAAAAAAAAAAGGCCAAAACAACGTCGTTTTGGCCATTAGGGGGATTTGGGGGGAAGAATTTCGGGGGACAAATCATTATTCGTAAAGAAAATGGTGAATTACACTAACAGTGTTTATGGTTTGAAATTTGTATTATTTTGATTCTTAACTTTTTAATTGTAACATATTTGATCATAAATTTTGAATCTTATTCTAAATAAGGATAATTGTAAATACTATTAGATTTTTCAAGGGTAAAATCGTTAATTTGATAAAATATAAATTAATTTGATAAAAATAAATGTTAAAAAATTATTTTTGAATTTTTAAAAATTATTTATAGCCACTAAAGATAAAATTATATAAAATTGATAAATTTTTTAGATATTTATTTATTTATTTACCAAATTAATTTTTATTATGTATTTGGATGATGATCATGTAAAATTAATTTTTAAAAATTAATCATGTAATTTTTATTAATTTTTATCAATTTTACATAATTTTATTTTTGGAGGGTAGAAATATTTTTTTTTAAAATTTAAAATATTTTTTTAACATTTATTTTTGTCAAATTAGTTTATATTTTATCAAATTGACAATTTTGCTCTTGAAATTAAGTAATGATATGTTCAATTGTCCTTATTTGGAACAAGATTCAACATTCAGGGTTAAATGTGTCACAATTGAAAAGTCAGAGATTAAAGTAACACAAACTCCAAATTATATGAACTATTAGTGTAATTTGCCCTAAGGAAAATGTTGCCATATATGGTGCTTACTCTTTTAAAAAATAATTTTTTCTCTACAATATTTATTTATTTTTTTGGGCATTAAAATGAAACAATTTTTTTTAGTATTAAACAGTGTACATGTATAAATTTCTAATCTACTCTCATTTAGGTTATATTTTGGTAACACAATCTTTTTTTTTTTTTTTTTGTAGTATTTGAGAGGATAATTTGTGAACAAATTGGGTCGAGTTAGGAAAAGTCTTTTTTGGAAGTTAAGCCGCGCAATGGGCCGAGATAAGAGCTGATGTAGCTCAATCTTGGGCTAAGAAGACACTCGGTCGGTCAGAGATGAGTTGTTAGGGCCTGGACCTAGCTATCTAAAGGTAGCTCTTTATCGGACCGAGATGTTGTCAATGGAGAAGGCTGAGCTATGTGTAGCTCGGCAGGGTGCAATTCGATAAATCAGCTTCTGGTCACACAGCCTGAATGGCAGGGGACCGAGATAACACAGCTCGATCAGGAATGTATATCCAAGCATAAAGGAGTGGCCATCTCACTTGGCTTGCAGTGATGAGGGTGTTCTAAGGATAAGCATTATCCTTGGGCATGAGACTCCTAGGAGGACTCTGCTAAGGAGAGTTAGAGTCTTATTGGGATTGTGCAAACCATCTCACTTGGTTGGTAGTGAATAGGATGTTATCAGGATAGGTATTATCCTTGGGAGTATGATTCATAGGAGGACTCTTATAAGGAGAGTTGGAATCCTACTGGGATTGTGTTAGGTAAAATCTATAAAAGCTTATAACAGGACCTATGTACAAGTATCACAATTCTAATTCTTGAATATACAGACCTTTTGTGTCTATTGTCTATTTTGCTAACTTAGGCATCAGAGAGGTTTCTGGCACACCCCGTTCGGCTAACTCACGTTTGTGTTTTCAGGTAGTAAAGCGATGACGTTTGGAGGAGTGCAAACTTGATCAACTGGATTATACGATAAGATTATTTCATACTTGTACAATTAGCACCGTCTATGGGAAGTATCACGGAGAACAAAACCTTTTGGTTGAGTTTTCCTTCAAACTAATTTCAATGGTGCACAATGAAGACTTACCTCAATCTATCATCAATGGACAAACTCTAGAAAGAAAAAAGAGGCGTGAAGATTTGCCTTTTGTTCTGCCCATGGCAGACTTACACCCCCAGCGACAGAACCCACGGAGGGGTGCAAGAACAAAGCGAGGCCCAATTTCTCGTCGCTCTTACAACCCATATGGACAAAGACAGAGGGTGGATTCTCAGATTCTGGAGGATCGCGTAAAGGAACAAGACGAGTTGATAAAGAGAATAATGGCTGACATAGAGATGATGAAACGCCAGATGAAAAGAAAATACGTACGTGGTAGGGAAGAGATTTGCGAAGGCAGAACGCATTCTCGCCACTTAGGAGATCGTAACAGGCGAGTCACACCATCGCAATCCGAAAACAGAAGTCTTAGAATAGGCGACACTCAATCAGGAACTTCCAGGACTCGTTACTCCAGGTCTGAGTGAATGGGGACTGAAAGATCTTACACGAAGGGAAGCAGTTATCGACCCTCACATAATCATCAAACCACATCTTCACATACGGAGCTGCCCAGATCGGTGGATCTGCGAACTGTTCTAGAAGAAAGGGCACGAAGGAGGAAAGACGCCAAGGCCCATGACCCTCAGAGGATCTTGGCTCTACAACGGATGGCATCTAGAATGCACGGAAGTATCGAGGTTTAAATGCCAATATCACGCCTTGCCTACAAACCAACCAATAAGGCATTGGCAAGGTTACAAAGCTCACCGTTCATTTCGGTAATAGACAATGCACCACTGCCCTTGAGCTTCAACCAGCCTAAGTTCACAACCTATGAGGGAAAGTCAGACCCTTACATGCACTTTGCCAAGTTATGGCCATACATCAGCGGAACAAAGCCCTAATGCGTATCTTGTTTCCCTCAAGCTTAGGCGACCTGGGCCTAACTTGGTTTGAGAGGTTTCCAGAAGGCAGCATAGTTTCATGGGCGTAACTGGCAGAGGCGTTCGTTACCAGGTTTAGAACAAACACTAAAACACCAGTGGAGATGGGCCAGATGCTCTCCATCGACATGGACGAGAAAGAAACACTGAAGTCTTACAACAACTGTTATTGGGAGACTTTTAATCAGATCAGAGATTGCCCCACAAACCTAGCTATCGAACAGTACAATACTGGCAGGTAATAAATTGAGGGATTCAATGACAATGACACCACCCCTCACGATGGAAGCCCTAATGGAGAAAGTTCATCATCACATCTTGGTAGAGGAAGATGGGGTAAACGCTAAGGCAAAGTTCGGCATAATAGTGATGCCGAACAAAAAGCTTTCGGTGAAAGTTAACACGGTCGACAAGAAGGACCAACCGCACAAAAATCTTTGCCTAACTGGGGACAAAATGGGTTGGCAGGTTTGACCAACTCTTTCTAACAAATCTTTACCCAACAGGGGGCAAAGAGGTTGTCAAGTTTGACCAACTCTTTCTAACAAACCTTTGCACGAGTGGGGGCAAAGCAAGTTCGCAGGTTTGACCAACAAAATTTTTGCACCCTTTAGCCGAGATAAGGATCTAGGCTAAAGGTGCTTAGCAGGTTTGACTAACAAAATTTTTGTACTCTTTAGCCGAAATAAGGATCTAGGCTAAAGGAGGTTGGCAGGTTTGACTAACAAAAACTTTTTTGCATTTTTTAGTCGAGATGAGGATTTAGGCTAAAAAAGGTTGACAGGTTTGACCAACAAAATTTTTGCACTCTTTAGCCAAGATAAGGATCTAGGCTAAATGTGGTTGGCAGGTTTGACCAACAAATTTTTTGCACTCTTTGACTGGGATGACAGTTACCTCGGCCAAAAAAAGTTGGCAGGTTTGACCAACAAAATTTTTACACTCTTTGATCGGGATGATAGTTATCTCGGCCAAAGCAGGTTGGCAAGTTTGACTAACAAAGTTTTAGAACTCTTTGGTCGGGATGATAGTTTCCTCAGCCAAAGCAGGTTGACAGGTTTAACTAACAATTTTTTTGCAATCTTTCGCTAGGATGACAATTATCTTAGCTAAAGCAGGTTGGCAGGTTTGACCAACAAAATTTTTCAACTCTTTGACCGCAATGAGAGTTACCTCGGCGAAAACAAGTTGACAGGTTTGACCAACCCATTTTTTGTATTCTTTAGTCGCAATAACAGTTACCTTGGCCAAAGTAGATTGGCAGGTTTGACTAACAAAATTTTTATACTCATTGACTGAGATGACAGTTATCTCAGCCAAAGAAGGTTGGCCGGGTTAGTGTAAAACGAGTTCGTCTGTTCAGCGAGGCATAAAAAGAACGTCTCCTCGTACGATTGCGAACTTGAAGGATATTGTAATAACCCCGATCCACAATTAGCCACTAATCGGTAGTTAAGGATGTTAATTAAGTGAATAAAATAAATTATGGGTTCATTATGTGATTTGCATGATATTTAGCCTTCTATCTGTTACTTATAGAAATATCTGTTTGGAATTTCCACTTTAATATGTAAATTGAAGGCCTTATCGGCGGCTGAATCCGAAACTGATTAGTGTTTTGTGTTAATTAGAATTAATGTGATTTTATGGTAAATTTAGTTAAAATTTGATTTGGTATGATTAAATTGGATTAAATAATGCTAAATCACATTAGTTGAATATTTACATGTTTGCCACTTAGTGGGCCACCTTTACAAACTTGTGTGGGACTTAATTCACACCCTTGAGGCATCATTTCTTCATCCATATCTCAGACCAAACCGTGAGAGTGAGAGAAGAGTATGAGAAAATTTATTCAACAAGAATTTTGCTTGATCTTTGGAGATTTGAAGGAAACTTGGAAGATTTGAGCTTCTACACTTAGAATTCAAGACCTAAGGTAGGAGATTTCCCCTTCAATTGTGAATTTAAGATTAATTCTTGCATGGTTCATGGAAGATTAGAGTTTAAAGTCAAGAATTGGTTGAAAATGTTGAATTGAGGCTTGAATCTTGCATGCATGTACACTTCCACACAATTGAGCATGAGCTCCAAGAATTCTTTCATGCATGTTTGAAATTCATCTTCATTTGGGGAAATCACCAAGTTTCAAGTTGTTTGTGGTGTTTGATCATGTTTTGAGAAGTTTGATACAAGAAAAATTCATGCATGTTGTGTTCATGAACATTCATCATGTTTTGAGTTGAAATTGTGAGTTTTTAACAAACCCTTGGGCTATGATTTTATGAAATGATCCTAAATTCTTCATGTTTTACAAGTTTACTATGTTATCTCAAGTTTTGGGGCCCAAGAGATGTGTTTTGAAGGTTGGAATTCGAGTTTTGAGCTTGAAGGTGCAATCTGGAAATTCCAGAATTTGCATCTACGCTCGAGCGTGGGAGTTCATGCTAGAGCGACCACTCTGAGTGCGTGCACTCCGCTCAAGCGACCAAAAGTCCGCTCGAGCATGAATTGCAAGCTCCCAGAAGTTTCATGTCTTTTACAGATCGCTCGAGCGAAGGAATGTGCGCTCGAGCGACCTTTCACATTTTGCATGTCCGCTCGAGCGAGAAAAGCTACGCTCGAGCGTGGACCTTATTTTCAGAAATTTTTCCTAAGTGTTCCAAGGCATGTTTTGGCATCCTCATTGCATCTTAGGTATTTCTAAGCCCTAATTAAGCTTTGACAATAAGGTTATGGATTAGAAACACACTAAGAAAAGAATGTGCTAAGTCCTGAGACTGCAAGTGTGTGTGTGTTAGGCATTGTGATAAGAAAGAATAAGAAACAATGTAATAAAAGCTAAGCCTTAATGGCCTCTTGAATGTGTAATGATAAGGCATGCTTGTGTTATGTATTTTATGACTGTAGGTCAAGACTCGAGGGTTGATTGACCGTTGCTGGAACCACTGTGAGTAGCATTTTTGTAAAGATATGTTGATATGAATTATGTTCCAAATGAAATGTGATAAGCTATGATTTCTAAAATGATATCTGTTTACGTGAACGAACATCCCAAGTTTGAAATTTATTATGGCCTCCATAGATAGTCTCAAGTCATGGGGGACGACATGAAAATGCGGGTCCATGACATACAAGTTTACGAGATCTCGTTAGCCACTTCATTGTGGTGATATGTGTTTAATCGGTATCCGGAACCGATTACTCTAGTCGGAAGACGTTCTGTGATGTGTTCTACAGGATGTACCATTATTATGTTCTGATATGAGAATGATTATGCTCTGATCTGTTTCCGCTAATTATGATATGTTCGGATTTCGTTCACTAACCCCTTTACCTTAATGTTATTCATTGGGCTTTAGCTCATTGTGTGTATATATATGTATAGGTGAGCATTTTGGAGCCCGAGCCTGAAGGCTTTTGTCTGGATCTATGTCCTGTTGTCAGCCAACCATTGTGCCTCACGTGAAGGTTCCTGAAGTGTCCTGAGTTCAAGTTCTGTTAGTTCTATGTATATGTATAACTTGTTTTAATTCTGTTGGCTGGACTTAAGATATTGTAATGTGTGTGGGTATAATGTGTGAATGACTATTGTATATGTATATAAAGTTTTTAAATATTCTGTTTCATATAAGTCAGCACAGCTCATTGGACAATTATATTTATATATTTGCTTCCGCTAGCCCCTTAATCTTGTTAATCTGTTCAGAGGCCTTCGGTAGTCCATGAATTACTGGCCGGTTACGATGCTAAACCTATAGGGGGGGTTTGAGTCATGACAGATATATACGTTGAAGGCAAAAAACTAGGGCTGTTCAAATTTTTGGGAGGTGCATGACAGTTGTAACAGGAGAATGAGGATAATGGAGGCACGCAACGCATCCTAGGAATGACGTCATGTTAGACATGCCAGATCAATGAAAGGAAGTGTTGAGCAACTGACAAGACTTATTGGGGTTGAGCGAGTTGTGAGATCGAACAACTTTACTAGCTCAGCAGAGTTGGGCGTTCTTAGCACGGCTGGAGGAAAATAATCCCAATTATGTTACGCAGATGGAATTAAGGGGCAATTAAGAGGGTAATTTGTGAACAAATTGAGCCGAGCTAGGAAAAGTCTTCTTTGGAAGTTAGGTCGCGTAATGGGCTGAGATAAGAGCTGATGTAGCTCGGTCTTGGGCTAAGAAAACACTAGGTCGGTCAAAGATGGGTTGCTAGGGCCTGGACGTAGCTATCTGGAGGTAGTCCTTTATTGGATCGAGATGTTGTCAATGGAAAGGGCCGAGCTATGTGTAGCTCAACAGGGTGCAATTCGATAAATCGGTTTCCGGTCACATGGCCTGAACGGTAAGGAACCGAAGCTCGGCCTCTACGATGGATATAAGGGTAAAAAGGACGAAGCACGGTTTGCCCCTAGGCGTGGTGTCTAGTTCGGCTAGCTCGAATTGTACGTTGTCAAGGATGTTGTATTTCCTTCGAAACTCGGCTATGGCACCAGGCGAACTCACGAGAAACCGGCATTTGCCCATGGGTGTGTCCTTAGTTTGTTTATAAAAATCAGCTCGGCCCCTTAGCCCGGTGTTGTGGTGAATTTTGTGCTTGGATAAACCTAGTCAAAGTCTACACAGTGAAAAACATAGAATGTGTTATGGCCAGCTAGTGACCGGGCTAAGGCATCATTGTGAATTATTTTGCTCGGCTAGAAATTGAGGCAACGTTCTAGCCTCATCCTACGAAAAGGTGAGATTTTAGCACAGTCATGTTTAGATGATGTTTTCCTAGTTCGGTGAAACACGTCTAAGTAAGCACAAACAAGTTTGTAGCTTGGTTTCAGGACGATTTTGGATCAAAACCAAAATCCTTGTTGGATTTTAGTTCTAAGTGGGGGCCGGTTTTCCCTAAGGTGTGAAGTTTTTGGGAGCTAATGCAATTCTGAGTTCGTTTTTATACGTAACACATGAAAATGCTACAAATACTATTATAGTATCAACAATGGGCCTATAATCCAAAAACATAGAGAGTCATATAGAGTGCACGAAAGAACAGGAGACATACCAGTTTTTGAGTGGAGAATGTGACCCTGATCAGTGAAAGGTGTTCCAGCAACAGTGCTTGGGCTCAATTTGATGACAACAATGATATCAAGGCTTGAATAACTCAAAAGTGCAAGATTAGAGTACGCAAGGATTTTTTGGGCTTGAAGATAAACAGTAAACGATGACGGTTCGAAATTAAGGGGCCGTGTGTTATAATGGAGGCAAAACGGCTGGCCTTTTTAATTTTTTTGGTAAGTGTGAGACGGCAATTACAGTACGGATGGGCAATGGGCGCATGCCACGTATCACAGTAAGGACACGATGTCAGTTACATAGGACGACGAGTTGTACGACCGACGCGGTTCCTGAGGACCAAGCAACTTACTGATAGACGCGTTTTAGCTCGGTTGGGTAAAATATTTTAGCTTGGTTGGGTTGATTATTTTGGTTCGGTTGGTTTGAATATCTTAGCACAGCTTGAGAAGACTAATCCCAATCATGCTTCGCAGACAGAATTAAGGGGCAATTGAGAGGGTAATTTATGTGAATAGTGTAGGCCGAGCTAAGTTAATATCTTAGACATTAAGCCGAACTACGGGTCGAAGTAAGTGTTTAGATAGCACAGTCTTGAATCATCTAGGCATCAAGTCAGCCATAGATTGGTTGGCAGGGGCCTGACCTAGCTATCCTAGGCTAAACCTCGTAAATGATCGAGGTGTTAATAGGAAAAAGGACAGAGCTAAGGATAGCTCTGCAGAGCACCATCTGACAATTAAGACTACCATGGTGCTGCCTGAAGCAGCACCGAGCCGTGTAAGCTCGGTTGAGTGTGGAACCAGCTGAGGTGAGAGTCCATCTCACTTGGTTAGTAGTGAGTAGAGTGTTATCAGGATAGACATTATCCTTGGGAGTGTGATTCCTAGGAGAACTCTACTAAGGAGAGTTAGAGTTCTACTAGGATTGTGCTCGGCAGAATCTATAAAATCTCATAGCAAGACCTATGTATAGGTATCACCATATTTTTACTCTTAAATACACAGAGCTTATTGTCTATTGTCTAATTGCTGACTTAGGCATCAGAGGGGTTTTTGGCACACACCCGCCAGCTAGCTTACGTTTGTGTTTTCAGGTAGCAAAGCGACGATGTTTGGAGGAGTGCAAACTTGATCAACAGGATTATACGAGAAGATTATTTCTTACTCGTACAATATTCATGCTTAAATATCTAATATACTCTCATTTAGGTTTATTTTGATCGGATGAAAATTTAGTTAAAAAGTTATTACAAAAAAATAATTATTTTCTATATTTTTTTGCACATTTTTTTTATAAAAAATTAAAAGACACTAAAAAGTTAATTCTTAAAATAACCTTTGATTTGGGAATAGGTTATTTTAGTAAACTTTTAACATTTTAATTAAAATATGATGTGAAAAAAATTAATATATTTAGAATATTTTTTGCTTGTTACAAAAAAATATGTAAAAAAGTAGTGAGAATGAATTTTTTGACTTTTTTATATAATTATTTGATTTTTTAGATGTTCAAGTAACTTTTTTGATTTTTTAACTATTTTTATAACTAAGGCTGGGCATAGGGTTATCTGACCTGCATAACCCGCTCTACCTGACCCGAACCACACATGTATGGGCGGTTTTGCAAATTGAATAGGATAGGGTGTGGATTATAATATATAAGATTTTCGGGCTGCGGGCAGGTTGCAGGTTTGAACCATACCCGTCACCACCCGCTCGCACTTAGCCAAATATATACATATATATTTTTAAAAAAACATGGATTGTTCGTCATCTAGATCTATCCTCTCTATTTTTGATTTGCCCAAACAAACAAAACCCAAATCCTAATCTGTGTGCAGCTCAACTCTCATTCTTTCATCTCTCTCTCTCCTCAATCGACCAGAACCAGCACTGATCGAAGTGAGGGCCGATCTGTCTCTGTTTCTGTCTCTATCACCGGTAACTCCCAAGTAAGCCTCTCTTTATCTTTATCTCTCTGTCTCTATCTTAAATATTTTTGTTTTGCCCAAACAAACAAAACCCTAATCCTAATCTATTTTGTGTGCAACTCTCATCTCATCTTGTCTCTCGTTCTTGTTCTTCCATCTCTCTCTTTTTCCCCGATCGACCAGAACCAGTGCCGATCGAAGTGAGCGCCAATTTGTCTCTGTCTCTGTTTCCGGCAACTCTCAGGTAAGCCTCTCTCTATCTCTGTCTTTCTTTCTCAGTCTCAGTCTCTATCTCTATCTTAGATATTTTGTTTTGCCTAAACAAATCAAACCCTAATCCTAATTTGTTTTGTGTGTAGCTCTCATCTCATTTTCTCTCTTATTCTTGTTCTTCCATCTCTATCATTCTTCTATCTCGCTCAGTCTGTCTTTCTCTCTCTCTCTCTCTCTCTGATCGACCAGAACTAACGTCGATCGAAGTGAGGGCCGATCTATCTCTATCTTCGGCAACTCTTAGATAAGCCTTTTTCTGTCTCTGTCTCTGTCTCTCTTTATGTATGAATCAATGTTGTTTGTTGTTTGGATACTGAGAAAATGAATGAAAAGAAAGTTTTAATATTTTCTTAGCAACCAAACAGTCTGTGATTAGGTGATATGCTATATTGGCCCCGTTTGGTAAAGTTGTGGAAAAGTGATTATAGATTATACCTTAACAGATTATGACTTATAGTTGTGAACATAAGTTGTTAACCTGTTTGGTGCAGCTGTGGGATTATGGATTTAAGCAGCAAAATAGTATTTGGTTAATAAGCTGTAAAATAATTTTTTACTGTATAATTGTCTTTTCTGCCCTTATATGATATAAAAATGATTATTTTGCCATTTTTTTCAGTTTTAATTTTAAAAAAAATTATTTCATTAATAAAAGTTAATATAATTAGTATTAATTAGTATCAATTAATACAAAAATTGATACATTTGATAAAAATATAATGGAAGTATTATTGTCAAAAAAAAATTTCCATTATAAATTAATTAGT
The DNA here is from genome assembly GCF_055761805.1 of Camellia sinensis. NCBI lineage: Eukaryota > Viridiplantae > Streptophyta > Magnoliopsida > Ericales > Theaceae > Camellia > Camellia sinensis. The sequence continues at coordinate 219,958,708 of NC_138961.1, forward strand.
ATCAATTAATTTCTTAATTAGTATCAATTAATACTAAAATTATTAATTAGTATCAATTAATGGATTAATTAGTCTCAATTAATACTAAAATTATTAATTAGTATAAATTAATATTAATAATTAATTTTTATTAGTATCAATTAATATTAATAATCAACCATTGTTATTAATTAGTATTCATTAATAATTAATTCATCACAAAAGTATACAATATTAATTTATTAGTAATTAATACCAATTAATATTGATTTTTTTAATTAATATTGATTTTTTATTTTTCTTCAAAAATATACAATTTTTTATTTTTTAATTAGTATAAAAATATACAATATGAATTTATTAATAATTAATACCAATTAATATTTATTTTTTTCTTTTTCTTCAAAAATATACAATTTTTTCTTTTTTAATTAATATTAATATTAATATTTGGGTATTGACGAGGGCATTTAAGTAATTTTAGCCCCTACATACCAGCTGCGCGCTTAAGTTGAAAATTTAAGCACCCTCTGACCAGATTTTGAGATAAGCTGAGAAATAGCTTGATTTAAGCTATAAGCTGGTTAACTTAAGCTGCACCAAACACAATATTTTAACTTAAATTAAGGTAAAAGATAAAATAAGCAGCTTATAAGCCCTACCAAACAACCATAGTGTGTTAGTCAAACAAAGCTACTTTATTTGTTTTCCAATTTTCCTATTTTTGTGATGTTTTTGTGGTAATACAATTAAAGTTAGAGCTGTGTTGATCTTCTTACATATTTGGTAGCTCAGAATTAGATTCTTGTATAGATTATAATTTACATGCTTCATTCAAGAACACTGTTACACTATAATTGTGTTGAATCTGTAATTATGTTATTGAAATTGAATTTGTAATTTTTGTAATCTAGTTTAAATGAAGGATAGTGTTCAATCTCCCGCAATCAATCTTTTACCTCCAGAATCCTCTAATTCTCAAATGAATCCCCTCTTAGCCGAACCCGAACCCGAACCCGAACCTAAGCCTCCTAAATCCCTAAAGAGAAAGAGTGAGGGTGGAGGGGAGAGAGCAGCATCCACAGTTTGGGATCATTTTGATAAGGTTGTAGGGACCGATAAGAAACGTAGAGCTGTATGCAAATATTGCAAGAAAGAGTATTTGGTTGACTCTAGACTTCATGGGACTAGCAATTTGAGGAGTTATACACCCAATTGTAAAGAATATCCAAATAGGGATATAGATCGTCAACAAACATTAAATCTTAAATTGAAACAAAATGAAGAGGATGTTGAGGTTATAGTAACAATTTTTAATTTTGATACTTGTAAAAGGTCTCTTACAGAGATGGTGGTCATTGATGAGTTGTCATTTAGATTTGTGGAAGGTGGTGGGTTTAGAAGATTTTGTAATGTCATGCAACCCAAATTCACACCAGTTCTCTCTCGTCAAACCATATTTAGAGAAGTGCTTAACATATTCAAGAATGAAAGGGATAAGCTAAAGAAGGCCATGAAGGGTCATAGAATTTGCTTTACTACGGATAGTTAGACATCTATTTAGAATTCGTGTTACATGCGTTCGACTGCTCATTTCATTGATGATAATTAGAAATTTCAAAATATAATCATAAATTTTCAACAAATTAAGGATCACAAAGGAGAAATATTGGGTCGGAAAATTGAGTCGTGTTTGATTGAGTGGAACATTGATAACATATTCACCTTAACAATTGATAATGCTAGTTCTAACAATCTTACCATTCAATATTTGAAAATGATAACCAAAGATTGGAAGGGGACTATTTTGCAACATGAGTTTATTCATATGCGTTGTTGTGTACATATTCTTAATCTCGTTATGAGTGATGGGTTGAAAGAAATGGACGATTCTATTGCCAACATTAGACTTGTGGTGAGATATGTGAGGTTTTTTCCTTATAGGCATGATGTTTTTAAGAAGTGTGCGGCCACACTCAAACTTGATTCAAAAGCTCTTCTATGCCTAAATGTACCAACTAGGTGGAACTCTACCTATTTGATGTTAGAGGCCGCCGAAAAGTATGAAAAGGCTTTTAACCGCCTGAAATTTGTGGATTCCAACTGTGAACCTTATTTCAAGGATGTTGATAGTGGCACAAGGAGAAGCCCGAATGAGTTGGATTGGAAAAAAATGTAAATTTTTTTTGAGGTTTCTAAAATTATTTTATCTTGCAATTAAGAAATTTTTGGGGTCTCTCTTTGGTACTTCCAATGTTTTTACAAAGAAATGTTTGTTATTGAAAGTAAAATTAACCAATTAATTTTGGAGGAGGATGATACTTGGAGCACAATAGTAAAGACTATGAAACAAAAGTTCAGCAAGTATTGGGGGGATGGAAGTAAGATCAATTTGTTATTGTATGTTGCGATTGTTCTTGATCCTATCAAAAAAATGACATACTTGGAGTTTTACATTTCATATTTATTTCTAGGAGATAATAAGAAGGTAGAAGATATGGTAAACAAGGTTAAGAGTTGTTTGAGTTGTTGGTATAGTCATTATGTCACACTTAATCCTTCAAATGAGAAACTTCCCAGTGTGAGTGAAGTTGTGAATATGGTGGAAGATGATGATGATGATGATCCTTATTCTTTGATTGACTCCCAATTTAATTCTTATTTGGAGAGGCAATGCACTAGTGGATCTAAGTCAAAATTGGAACAATATTTATCCGAGGATGAACATTTTGTAAAGAATCAAACATTTGAAATTTTGGATTATTGGAAGGTGAATGCAACCAAATATAGAGTGTTATTGCAACTTGTAAGGGATGTATTGGCCATGCCTATTTCTACCGTTGTGTCGGAGTCGGCTTTTAGTATGGGGGTGTATTCTTGACCCATTTTGTAGTTCATTCTCGCCTTCTATGGTTAAAGCTTTTATATGTACTCAAAATTGGCTTCGAAGCAACCTTCAAATTTCTCTTTGAAAGGTGATGAATGATGTGGAGGAATTTGAGCAATATGACTTGGGTAATATGAGAATTTATTTATCTTCATTTTTATTTGTATCGTTCGTTTTCTAATGTAAGTTTTATTAATCTTCTCTTGTTGACTCCTAATTAGGTACTTTGGAGTCAAGCTCATCTTCAAGTTTAACATATAATGTTGATGCTATAATTGAACTCTGATATCCATTTGCTCATTAATAATTTTTTCATGTACTCAACATATTTTCTTACTATATTGAGATGCAATATATAGACATTTGTTTATCTTTTTATTACTTTATTCTTTTACACTTTTTTTGTCAAAGGAATTATGAAGATTGAAGATTAAAGTTTATATTTTTCAGTTTGTTTTTATGCAGGGTTCATCAACCAAATACATGAAATTGAAATTTTTGAAAGTTGGATTGGATGTGATTTATGATGAAGTTTGATATCTTGCAAATGTTTTTATTTTATTTCATGGGTTTGAATTGAACGAAGTTTGACAAATTTTTTTTTTTTTAATTGCATTTTGGATGAATGTAAATTAATGAAATTACTTTTATTTTATTTTATTTTATTGTTTTTTTTATGAATATAAGTTAATGAAGAATTACTTTTTTTTTTATTTGGGTTAGGAATGATGAATGTAAGATTTTGAATGTAGGATTTTCAGTGTATGATTTTTTTATTTGGGTTAGGAATGATAAATGTAGGATGAATGCAAGTTAATGATGAATGTAGGATTTTGAATGATTTGTTTGTGTTGGGAATTGATTTTGTTGTTTTTTTTTATTTTATAAGTTTTAATTTATTAATTATTAATGTTGGAGCATTTTAGAAAATGGGAGGAAAATGGCCCAAAATAAATATTGACAAAATGGGGAAAAAAAAAAGACTCAAAAATAAATTTTTGAAAAAAAAGTTCAATCCGCAAACCACCCGCACATCTGCGAACCCTATCCGCACAAATCGCAAACTGCACTATGGGCGGTTGCAGGTTGACTTTTCATCAAACTGTATAGATGCGAGCGAGTCCAAATAGAATCTCAAACCGTCCCAATCCGAACTGCGAACACCCCTAATTATAACTTTCCAAACTTGCCAAACTAAAAAATATGACCACTATATCTGTATCATCCTTCCCTTGTTGATAGAGGTGCACATTTACTCTAATAAATAAATAATAAAATTTTATTTATAAAAATTGAGAAATAAGATTAAGTTGGAATTAAATATTTTTATGAATAATTTCATACAATAAATATTAATTCATGAAATTTAAGTTGTAAAAGAAAATTAGGAAAATTATATCCATGTTGTGTGTAATTTGTTTCTTGGATCAGTATGATCTTTGTAACTCTAATTGATAATTTAATCCAATTAATGATATCTTTTTTAAAATTAGACAGATATCAAAAGGTGAAGTAAATTATTTATTAATCACGATTGGCATACGCGATGAATGAATAATTTAAATAAGTAAAATAAAATAAAATATTTACTATATATTGTGTGTCACTCAAATGGTAAAAGTCTTCTTTTAATAGGTCTAACGTTTAATCTCACTCTCAATTCGTTGTTTTAATAATCAACTTTTATTGATTTTTTAGTTTTTACACAAACCTATGTAAAAAAAATAAAGAGAAAAATTACTTTTTTTTAGTGATTTTTTAATTTTTTGCCATTTATAAATGTATACTGTTTTATACTTAAAAAAAAAGTGTTTATTTTTTATGAGAAAAAAAATATTTTAGGCAAATAATTATTATTAAAAGAATAAACACCAGTATTTATTTCCTTTACTTTTACTTATTTGCCGGGTGATAGAGAACAACCCCTTACAAGTGCGACCCATCTACTTAGGTGGTATCATCCGATCGTTTCTTTTGTCATTTACTAGGAATAAGATTTAAAGTATTAATTTTGGTATTCTAATAAAGTATTAATAACATGGCGGAAGGGAAAAAAATCAAAACTAAAACATCACAGTGGAAGAAGTACACTACCAGCTCATTAGAGCTGATTTTAAAACTCAAGAATTAAAACTTAAAAATAATTTTTTACTAGGACATTTCTCATTTTTAATATCCACACTATCCTCGAGCATTAAATTCAAAATGATCTAATTCCAAGGATACGAGTCTCCCGTCTCCTAAGTATAGCCATGATGACCCCAATCGCTTTGTTCTTTCATGGAGTTCCTCTTGTCATTCTCATCTTCTTGATGTGTAATGTTTTAATAAAGTTTCTTTGTTTATAAAATAAATAAATAAAATCACAAAAAATAATATAGAATACTTACAATCTGTGACTTTCGGCAAGGATGCTCGGATGTTTTAGACAGAATATACAATTTTTGTTAGGCATAATATACAATTTTTTAATAAATTGCTTTGTGAGGTAAAACATGCCCCTTTTTATATTTTTATGTGTGTATTTGAGAACTATGCCCAATGCAAATAATTGTAATTTTTTTTATTAATTTGTAATTAATTTACCATTTCATATTTTATCTAATATTTTCCCTAAAAGATTGGCTAATTTACAGTGGCTTAATCATATTTTTTCTAGATGTGTGACAATTCTCCAAAAAAATAGTTGATTGGAGTAGAGTTTATAGTAACATAAATTAGTCAAAATGACTAAGATGCTCTTAAAAATTACATGAACTCACCACAGTGAGGCCCTCCCATTTCATGGGTTCAAAAGAATCTGTCTCCATCAGAGTAATTTAATGACTTTTTCTTCTTCTTTGTTTCTTTCATTTTTTCCCCTTTTTAGATGGTTGACAAATGGACGACTTTGAGGGTTATTTTAAAATTAATTATTTTAAATTTTTATAAAAATACATAAAAATAATAATTAATATTTTAATAATAATTTTTTAACCATTTCCCAAATTTATCCCCGGGAGACAAGGTGATTTCATTCAAACATCAACCTTTATTTTCACCCAAATAAGTTTCTTGCTCTCAAAAGAATCTGTCTCCGTCAGAGTAATTTAATGAGTTTTTATTTTCCTTCTTCTTTTTCCTTTCTTTTCCTTTTCACTTCTTTTTTTTTTTTTTTTTTTTTTTTTTTTTTTTTTTTGTGTGGCCTTTTTAGATGGATTGACAAATGGTAATGGACGATTTTGAGGGTCGTTTTAAAAATTAGATACTCTTTTTTTTTCAAAATAATAGTCATTTTCGAGAAATTTAATTTATTTTTGATAGTGCAATTATTGTATTTTAAAAATATTAATTTTTCAAAATTATTCTTTGATAGTACTTTTTTTAAAAATATCAATTGTTATAATTGTACTTTTTATATTATTAATAAATTTAAAAGAAGAGTAAAATAGAAAATTCATATTATTTTAGTCATTGATTTTTGAAGATAAACTAATATTTTGAGATTATGAAATATAGAATAAGAGACTAATATTTTGAGAAATTATGGAGTATTTTAATTAATTTTTAAATTTTTTAATTTTTTTATAAAAACATGTGAAAAAATAAAAATAAAATAAATTTTTAATAATAATTTCCAAACTTGTCCAGTGAGACAAAATGATTTCATTCACACATCAACCTTTATATTCACGCAAATAAGTTTCTTAAATGTTCTCTTGAATTATAGCTTGCTTGTTTTTGGTTTTCTAAAATCACTTTTTAGAAAATTTTATTTTTTTATTTTTTGTATTTTTTGTATTTTTTGTTTTTACAAATTTTTTTTAATATTTTAAGTAATTTTTTTAATTTCTAGACACACCTAACATAAATACACATAGAAGTATAATTTTTGTGAAAAAAATCTTTTAAAAATTCACTAAATGCTAAAAATACAAAAAAAAAAAGAAGAAGAGAATTTGGTATATTTTTCATATTTTTATGTATTTATTAATTTTTTAATATCTTTTTTTACAAATTTTTTACTTTTTAGATATAACTAAGTATGGTGCATTTAAAAAAGTAAAAAATTCTTAAATTTTTAAAAATATTTACTAAAAATAAAAAAATATAAAAAACAAAATAACTAATTTTTTAAAAATTTAATCCAAAAAACTAAAACTAGGGGCACACAATTACTATTACGGATAAAAGTCCATATTGTTGCCTTTCTGTTTTTTTTAGATGGTGGACTAAAAGTCCATGTTGTTGGGGGATGTAATTCTATCATTGTAATTCAGCCAATTATCAAATGGTCTTTTATTTCCTTTCCTGGTTGTGCATGTGAAAAAATGTGAACAATAGAGAGATCTTGCATCCGAAAAAACAAAAGAAGAAAAAAAAAATAAAAATGAGTGAGAGAGAGAGAGAGAGAGATCATGCATGTTTCTGTATTCAACAACTTATTATATATATATATATATAATAAATGGAGAATAATCATGGGGTGCACATGCAGGTAAATTATAAATACACTCCCATACAAATTGTCATATGTGATTTAAAAATTTATAAATATTTTTTTGTCAAAAATTTTTATTTAACAAAATTAACTAAAAAAATAAAATTTCTAACTTATCTCCTATGCAATAAACATTACTTGAATTATTAATTAAAATAAATTTATGATATCATTAAAAAATATTAATTAACTTGATGATTTATTAATAAAATATGTTATTTATTATGAAATTTTAAGTGGAGATATAATTTTCAAAATCATATGAGTTAATTTATATTTTAAACAAATTTCAAAAAATGTATTTATAATTTATCTTTTTTAAAAAAAAAAACTATGTGGTGCGCATGACATAATCAAAATATGTAATACATTACTAGTTGGAAGATCGTGTCTCAAAATTTTTAAATTTTTAGATTTTAAGCAATTAAAAATATTTAGATAACAAGAATTTTAGAGCAAAAAAAAATCTATAAATAATGAAAGAAACAATTATCACTACAAAAAATTAATGTTTTAGAATGGATTTTTTATTGATAAATTTCATTTAGAAGCATTTTAACCTAATAAGTTCATCAAGGAAAATTGTAACCTAATTAGTCTCATGTATTTATATTTTTATTCGATGAGATCCTTTTTTCCTAATTTATATTGTTTGTTGGATTATTATACCCTAATGTTTATTGATGACATGCATTATTTATAAAAAAGATATACACATTTCCTTTTTATTGCTACCTCTATTTTGGTAGTTTTTATTATTCACGTTTTTCTTTTTAAACAGTTTCATTCACATTTGTGGTATTGTTTCATTGTGCTAGGTTTTGAAACTCTCTATTTTGTAGGGTTTAAAAACTCTAGTTTACACATGGTGGTGAAATAATATTATATTCCTCTATTTTTGTGGTGAAGCTTTATGTTCTTCCATTGTCACTTTGTGTTTGAAGTTTTATGTTCGTCCATTGTTGCTCTGTGTTCAAAACTTTATATTTTTCCATTGTTATAAGTTGAAGCTCTGTTTATATCTAGTCAATTTTGTTACAAACATATTCTTCAAATGTGAGTTTGGTTTGATTTGGATTGGTGGAATGGTGAAATTGCATAGATTGTTAATGATAGTGATAATGATAAAGATGATGATGAAAATAAGGATGTAAGTGATATATATATATATATATATTTATAAAAATGATTAGGTTTTTTTTTTTTTTTTAATTTCTAATTCTATTGCTGTCATTGTTTTTATTTTTATTTTTATCAATCAGCGTGAATGTTCACATTTCACATTATTTGAAAGTCAGAAAAATAAGTGTTGGAATATATAGATATGAACATAATTATATATGTGGGGACATATTTGGTAATGACAGCACGTGGCCAAGGTGACGCTGAAGTGTCAGCCGAAGTGCCACGTGGCCTGGTTCTGACGCTGAGGTTATCTGCGGTGATATCGGAATCCGGGATGAACGAATAAGAGACGTGAAAGCTATAAGCGGTAAGGGGAAAGTTAGCAAAGCGCCTATTATTCTTTATTAGAAGCTTTGTGAAGCAAAGGTTTAGGACTCTCTCATACTCGATTCATTAGGTACTATGCTATAATGTTTATTTTTTATCATGCCATAATAAGTATCATGGAGCAAGACAGAATCCTCTTAATATCTAGCAGTCGTATTGTTGCCAATGTGTGAAAAAAAGACCAAAACAGGAACAAAGAACGAGAAGTGAAAATGCACTAAAAACGAGGCAAGACGTTTAGCGATTAGCCCAGTAAGCTTGCATTAGAGTCCTAGAACAGAGGGGATCTCAGTCTGGATAAAGATAAAACTCTTATGGAGTTTATCTCTATCTAGCTGGGAGTCCAAGATGAGCATTGAACCAAAGTCCCTTGAAGCTAGGCTTCTACAAGGATGAGGTTAGTGCTGGCTATAAAAGTAAGGCACCCTCATGGGTCTAAGGTATGTTTTTTATGCTTTGTCCAGTAAGTTAAGCACTATTTGTTATCTTTGAGAGATATTGATTATTGACTTGATCGTCGGAGTGCCCTTGGGTGGACGAACCACCTCTAGATTTTTATCTTTCTGTAGCAGGTTGTTCGGGCTTAATCTATTCTGCTGGTGCTCTCCTGCTGAGTTTTCCCTGTTTGGTTGTGTGGTCAAAAATCAACACCTACAACTTGGCGGCGTCTGTGGGAAAGTAAGGAGAATAGATGGCCAACGATTGGCAGAAAGAAAAGGTCAGGGACGACATCCCTAGTGGGAGTAGTAAACAAGCCGATCCTAATGTGGAGGAAGAGAACTGTAATGAAGGACCTTGGGATCAGAATCTCGGGGAAAAGGATGTCGGCCAAGAAGGAGACACATCGAAGAAAGCAGGTCAAAGCGGGTATCATAACGAAAGCGATCTCCAGATATAGAAAGATAGATACCTGAGGAGAGACGGCAAGATGAAGGGAATGTCAAACAAGTTGGCAAACCTACAATCGGTTGTCAACTTCATGATGCAGAACAACGTCATGCAGCCATCGTTTCCATTGAAGGACACGTCGATTCTAGTTGCCAAGAACGATACCCAAAAAGGGGGACATAAAGTCATCGTAGCAGTCCCTCAACATGACAGGGTGAAGGAACGCTCACATCGGTCTTCACGGGATGTCGGGCGAGCCGAATCAATGAAAGGAGAGTCTTAGAGGACGCCTCGTACCAAAGGAACGTATGTCAAGGAACATCAGCATGTTCAAGGAAAGGAACTTTGTTTTGACACGGTAAATGAAGAGAAGTGCAAGAGGACTCATAACGATGCTGGGAGCAACGCACCAAAAAGGCTAAAATTCGTTGACAACCGAGCTCCTGGTCGGACTAAAGAGGATTTGAGAGGCTACCTCCAGAGGAAGCAATAGAATGTCGAGGTCACATCTCCGGTCAAACCAAGAACACCATTCTCAGTGGAATTGGATAAGTTTGAGGCCCCAAAAAGGTTCTATATGTCGACGTTCCAGATATATGACGTTAAGTTCGATCTGAACTTTTACGTCGACTTATATTTGAATTCAATGGCACTGTATACGGGGAGCGAACCGTTGCTCTGCAAGGCGTTTCCTTCATCCTTTGGGAAAATTGCATCAAATTGATTTCATAAGTTGTCGAAAGGAACTGTGAAGAGTTGGGAAGGCCTGGTCGAGATGTTTATGGCTAGGTTTGTTACAAACAAATTGCAGCCATTGAGGGTAGACTCCCTAATGGCTCTGAAAATTGGAGAGGGTAAAAGCCTTAGGGCTTACGCCAAAAGGTATTACGAGGTGTTCAATCGAATACCAGGATACAACCAAGAGTTGGTGGTCGTATCTTTTAAGAACGTCCTGGAGGATGATTGCATGCTTCGAAAGTCACTGGCAAAGACTCTGCCGAAAATTATGGAGGAGCTTATGGCCAGGATCCAGAAATATGCGAAAGCATAAGAGGATATGCCATGAATGAAGGCGTCAAAGTAAGAGAAGAGGAACGGCTGACCGAAGTAAGGCCAAGGTAATATAAATTTTAATATACAAGAAATAAGACTGAAGCCTACACAAGCAGTCACCACTGTGTTTCGGATCCCAATTTATAAAGTCTTGAAAAGGATTAGGAACCAGCCGTATTATAGAGCACCAAAAAAGATTCCTGGCGAATTTATAGAAAAAAGCCTTGGGAAGCACTGTTCCTACCACAATGAGGATGGGTACCTGACTCAGGGGTGCAGAGCCCTGAAAACGCATTTGGAAGATCTGGTTAGACAATGTCACTTAAGGGACCTAATAGATGAGGCCAGAACGAGAAAAGAGCAGGCAAGGTTATCCCAAGCACCGGCAGCACCATCTCTACCAGCACCACAACCGCAAGCAGATAGACCTCGAGTGATTAATGTGATTCATTTGAGGGTCAATGAGAATGAGGTATAGGGGGAGACTCAGAGGGTGAAACACTTATAGCACGTGTATCAGGTCCAGCAAAAGAGGCCTAGAACAAATGAGTGTCAGGGACCAATAGTGTCCTTTACTGAACCAGACCTAGACATGGTATAACATCCACACAATGATACTCTGGTACTAACCCTCAAGATTGGAGGATACCAGGTAAGGCGCATTCTGATTGACCAAGGCAGCTCTTGTGACATCATGTATGTCAGATGTTATAAGGAGCTCGGCCTTCACCGAGATGATTTTGAACAGTCTAACAACCTAATGGTCAGGTTCAATGGAACGCCGACATGGCCCCTGGGAGTAATAAATTTGGAGGTACAGGCAGACACCAAGAAGGTAAGCATAGAGTTCACAATAATTGACACCCCCTCCCCTTACAATGTTATCTTGGGACAGCCATGGTTGTACGTAATAAGGGTTGTTCCCTGAACACTGTACCAGCTGTTACGGTTCCCAACAGAGCATAGAATTGAGGAAGTCAGAGGGGATCAGATGCAGGCAAAGAATTGCTCCATTGCAATAATGAAATCCCCCTGCAACATGCGAGAAGTAGAAACAGTAGAGATTGAGGATGAGGACATAGAGGTCTTGGAGGACGTCGACAAGGAGCCGGCCGACAAAAACGAGGAAGCCTTGAAGAAAATTTTGGTCCAGCAAAGGGATGAAGAATGTTTCTTCCTTCTCGGCTTAGGCTTGGCCGAGAAGAAAGAAAGGGAGTTAGAAGCATTCTTATGAGAAAATATAGAGGTGTTTGCCTGGACGCCCTACGAGATGCCTGCATCGACCCCGAGGTCACATGCTATAAACTAAACGTAGACAAGTCGGCTAAACCTGTCATTCAGGGAGCAAGGAGGCCAACGTTGGTTCATGTGGATGTAGTAGAGAAGCAAGTGGACAAATTGTTGGAGGCTAGAGCCATTCGAGAGGTAAATTACCCAACTTGGTTGTCTAATACAATTGTTGTAAAAAAGAAGAATGGAAAGTGGAGGGTCTCCGTGGACTTCACCAGCTTAAATAAGGCTTGCCCCAAAGACAATTTCCCACTATCCAAGATCGATTAATTAATGGATGTCATTTCGGGACATGGAAGGATGAGCTTCCTAGATGCTTATAGGGGGTACCATTAGATAGCAATGTATCCCATCGATGGGGAGAAGACTGCATTTATCACCCTAAAAGGGCTATATTGCTACAGAGTGATGCCTTTGGGGTTGAAAAATGCAGGAGCAACCTACCAGAGGTTGGTGACCAAGATGTTTAGACATCTGATCGACAAAACAATGGAAGTATACATTGATGACATGGTCGCGAAGACCAAAAAACCTGAGAATCACCTAGCCAACTTGAAGGCAATGTTTGATATTCTTAGAACATATCGGCTCCTACGCAATGCTTTGAAATGCGCATTTGGAGTTGGGTTTGGTAAGTTCCTAGGGTACTTGGTTACTAGAAGGGGCATTAAGGCAAGTCTAGATCAAATCAAGGCCATCATTGACTTGAAGAGCCCGACATTGGCAAAACAAGTATAGATACTGACAAGAAGGGCCGCAGCCCTGAATAGGTTTATAAGTAGAAGTTTAGATAAGTGTAAACCATTTTTCAGTTTATTAAAGAAGGCCACAGATTTTTTGTGGACAAAAGATTGCGAAGTTGTCTTGGCCGACTTGAAAAAATACTTGACTACAGCTCCAGTTCTCTCAAATCTAGTACCTGGAGAGGAACTGTTCTTATACTTGGCGATTTCGGAGCATGCAATGAGTGCAGTGGTAATCAGAGAATAGAAGGGAGAACAAATAGCAGTATACTATGTGAGTAAAACCCTAGCAAGCGCAGAAACCAGGTACTCGCCCCTAGAGAAATTGACACTAGCCTTAGTAATGGCTTCCAAAAAATTAAATCATTACTTCCAAGCCCACAAGATTGTGGTGTTGACTGAGCACCCCTTGAAGTCCCTGTTGCAACAAGGAGATCTGACAAGCAGGGTAGCCAGATGAGCAGTGGTATTGGGCCAATATAATTTAGAGTTGTGACCTAGGATGGCAATCAAAGGCCAGGTTCTAGCCGACTTTGTGGCCGAGTTCACACCTGGTGCCATCCCACGTCGGGCTCCAGTGAGCCGTGGCTTAGGGTGTCCAGGGGAACAAGAGGAGACCCAGCTGGGGATGAAAAACCCCACAACAGAGCAGAAGAAAGAAGAAAAGTTGAAGCCCTGCGATATCTACATCCGCGACTTCTTTCGCCTGTTTGTTAATCGGAGTTCAAACTGTCAAGGAGCGGGGACAGGAGTAGTGCTAGTATCGCCAGATGGACGGATATTAGAACAAACAATTCGTTTAGGGTTCAAGGCCTCAAACAATAAAGCAAAATATGAGGCACTAATCGTAGGGTTGAAATTAGCAGCAACAATGGAAGTTGACGAAGTGGTAGTCTTCTGTGACTTCCAACTTATTGTTAACCAGGTAACATGTGAGTATGCAGCCCGAGATGAAAGAATGATAGCCTATGTCAAAGAAGTTGTTAGATTGCTAGCCTTGTTTCAGGATTGCCGACTACAGCAAGTTAGCTGAGATGACAACAGCCATGCCGATGCCTTGGCTAACCTGGCTTGTACAATGAAATCAAGGAAGGGAAGGACAATAATGGTCGATTATTTACCGGGCCCAAGCGTGGAACCACTAATCATAGAGTATGAAACAATGTGTGTGGAGATGAGCCCAAGTTGGATGGATACAATAGTGATGCTTCTTAGAGACGACAAGCTACCAGATGATCGCAAAGAGGCGCATAAAACCAGACTGAAGTCGGCAAGGTTTAGTCTAACAACAGAAGGACATCTCTACAAAAGGTCTTTTACTAGTCCTCTTTTGAGGTGTGTACATCCCTCCCAGGTTGAAGACTTCTTGTATGAAATACATGAAGAGGTATGTGGCTGTGACAACCCTCACTCCTGTTTACTGATAACACCACTGATTAGTGCTAATCTATAATTAAGCATGTTAACTGACCGATTGACTGAAAATCTGAACTGATTGATTGAGTGTGTTAGTTAAATGCATTTCTATCTGTTTGACTGTTAAATGACATGTTCATGTTTTAAGTTTCAAACTGCAAATTGAAGGCCTTATCGGCGGCCGAATATGAAATTGATTAGTGTTTTATGTTAATTGGAATTTATGTGATTTTGTGGTATATTTAATTGAAATTTGATTTAGAATGATTAAATTGGATTAAATAGTGTTAAATCACATAAGTTAGACTTATTTACCTTAGTGCCATTAAGTGGACTTTGCTAGACAATGTTTAGTCTTGCTTTACATGTGTTGGCCTCACTTTTTATCATCCTTCTTGAGAGACCAAACGTGAGAGAGAGCTAAGAGAGTTGGAGAAGAGCTTGAGTTCTTCATTTTTGGTTGGAGTCTTGGAGATTTGGAAGTGTGATTGGCAAATTGAGCCTTTGGACTTGTAATTGAGGAACCTAGGTAAGGATTTCATCCTCTTATATGTGAATTGAAGTTAGTTCTTGCATGGTTCTTGGAAGATTAGAGTTTTGAAGTCAAGTTTTGGTTTAGATTTTTGGATTGAAGCTTATTTCATGCATGCATGTGCATCTCTTGAAGTTTGAGGTTGTTTTCAAAGAAATTCTTGCATGCATGTCCACATTTTTGTTATAGTCCATGAATTCATCATGTTTGGGAGTGAATTAACTCATTTGATCATGCTTTGGAAGCTTTGAAGTTGATTAAATTCTTGCATGTTACATGTTTATCATGTTCTTGATATTTTATTTGAAAATGGTGTTTAATTGACTCACCCTTGGGCTTTGATTTTACAAATTGATCTTCAAAACATGTTATATTATGAGTTTAAAGTGTTTTTCCAGAAAATAGGCCCAAGAGGTTGAGTTTTGATGCTTTAAAGTTGAGTTTTGAGCTTGAGGTTCAAATTTGAAATTTTCAGATTTTGGACCCATGCTCGAGCGAGGAACTCCACGCTCGAGCGTACAGTCTGAATACATAAAGTCTGCTCGAGCGTAGGAAGTGACGCTCAAGCGTGAAATTCGTGTATCCAATACTTTGCATGTGTTTACAGTCCGCTCGAGCCAGAGAGTTCACGCTCGAGCGAGGACTTGTGTCTCATGCTCGAGTGTGGATCGAGCGCCCGTCGAGCGTGATTTTTGTGCATCCAGTACTTTTATTGTAGCTTATAGTCCGCTCGAGCGACGGAAGTCACACTCGAGCGGAGCTCATTTGTCTGCATGTCCGCTCGAGCGTAGAAAGCCACGCTCGAGCGAGACTCCTGTTTTCTAAAAATTCTGAAAAGTGTCTTAAAGTGCATCTTTGCATCTTCATTCCATAGTTTAAGGCATCCCTAGGTCTAGTTTAAGGCATCTTAATGAAGATATTGATGTAGAACCACACCGAGGTAAATTAGGGATTAAATTATTATTTCCCAACTGTGTAGCTTAGTGTATGTTCGTTCTGTAACTGTGTAGGGTTGGCATCCGAAGACGCGTACTAGCTTATCTGTAGCCCAGAACTCTGTGAGTAACAATGTTGTAAAGATATGTTCAATTGAGATTATTTTCTGAACAAATGACTGTACTGCTTTATGAAATGACATTGTTTACTGAATGAACGTTTGTCCTATTTGTGAACTGTATTCGTGGCATCCATAGCAATTTACTGTTACTGAACTGTTACTGCTACTGTTACAGAGATCTTTGTCGGTTCCCATGTTTGGAACCACTACTATTTACTGATATGATGGCCATCATTGACTGCTCGGTTTGTTAAGACCTACTGTACTGTTTTGCTATTGGATGTACCACATATGACTATTATAGTTTCTGAATTACAGTTATGGCATGAATTATGAGGCACAAACTGAATGACTGATATATTGATAAATGACTGTTTTCAATACTGAAAGGACATTCATTCTTAACCTCTTTACGCATATGTTATTCATTGGGCTTTAGCTTACTGTTTATATATATATGTAGGTGTCCAGGCACCGGATCGAAGCTAAGGGTGTGGGGTTTAAAATCCCTTTTTGTCAAGCCAACCAACGTGCCTCACTGCGAGGTTCTAAGTCCTTCAAGCTAGGGCTTTTTGAGGTGTTTTAGTTTTCCCCCTTTGTATCTGGTTTTGTAACACTGTATAGACTGAATGATATGTGTACCTGTACTGTACTGCTATGGTAGGGATTTGGCCCTAACCTGAATATCTGTATATGATGTATGTACATACTGTTTTGTTTCGAAGTGAATATGTTTTAAAAAATCTTTTTGCATACAGACTGTCACAGCTCATTGGACATTTTTTACTTACTGTTTTGGCTTCTGCCAGCCCCTGTACTCTGTATTACTGTTCTACTATTAAGCAGGCCTTCGGTAATCTCGGATTACTAGTCGGTTACGGTGCTAAACCCATAGGGGCGGGTTTGGGTCGTGACAGTGGCAGCCATGCTGGGGGCAGATCACTTGCTCATAGGGCTATGGTATTAGTGGCCCTACATGCAAAAGAATGTTGAAGCTTATGTTAGAAAGTGCGAGAAGTGCCAGAGATTTGCACCTTTGATATATCAACCAACAGTAGATTTGAACCCAGTATCCAGTCCTTGGCCATTTACCCAGTGGGGCATGGATCTTGTTGGACAACTGCTCCAAGCAACTGGGCAAAGAAAGTTTTTGCTAATACCAACTGATTACTTCACAAAATGGGTAGAAGTTGAACCCCTTGCAAAGATTCGAGATATTGAAGTGAAAAACTTTATATGGAAGAACATCATCACCAGGTTTGGGATTCCACGGGAAATAATAGCAAACAATGGCATTCAGTTTGATAGTAAGTTAATCAAAAGCTTCTGTGTAAAGTACAAAATCATGAACTACTACTCTACTCTAAGTTTTCCTCAGAGTAATGGTCAGGTAGAAGCATCCAATAAGACTATCTTGGATAGGATCAAAAAGAGGCTGGAAACAGCAAAGGGAAAATGGGTGGAGGAGTTGCCCATTGTACTCTGGGCATATCAGACTACACCGAGAAGATCAGCTGGGGAGTCTCCATTTGCCATGGCTTATGGCACTGAAGCAGTTATCCTACTGGAAGTCGGCATTCCTGAAATCAGAACTGAAGGAATGGAAAATGGTACTAATGAGGCATTTCTAGCCCGAGATCTAGACCCACTGGAGGAGAAAAGAGAAAGAGTAGCAATTCGCCTGGGGGCATACCAGCAACAACTTGCTAGGGCTTATAACAAAAAGGTTAACCCAAGAGAGTTCAAAGTTGGGGACCTTAAGCTAAGGAAGGTAGTCAACAACAAGAAGAATCCTAGGGAGTGCAAGCTTGGCCCAAATTGGGAGGGACCTTATAGAATCATCTCAGTCACTGGTAATGGGGCATATCGACTTGAAAACAGTGATGGCAAAGAGTTGCCAAGACCTTGGAACACTTGCGACCTGAAGTTTTTCTATCATTAGATTTTTATTTTTTAAAATTTATGCCATTAGCCGAACTAATAATAAAATTTTTGTTTGATTTTATGAATATTAAATTTGTGTGATAGGACTGACCAGTCCTGTGGCGATGTTTCTGAATAAAACATGACGAATAACTTAGACTTATTATATGGCAGAGTTGAATTATACTTGCATATAATAGAGTTGAACTAAGTTGGCGATGTTCTAAATGAAACATGACGAATAACTTAGACTTATTATATGACAGAGTTGAATTATACTTACATATAATAGAGTTGAACTAAGTTGGCGATGTTTCTGAATGAAATATGACGAATAAACTTATCATATGATAGATTCGAATTATACTTGCTTATGATAGAGTTGAAATAAGATTTGCCATGTCGGCGGAGTTAAACTCCGAATGGAACTAAGTGTGCTTTAATTGGATTAACAGAGAAACCCAGGTTAAACACCTCAGCTAGTCTTTGTTCGAATCTGACTTCAACGAAAGGCTATAAGTGCTTAATGTGAACTTAAGTGAAACTTTGGTTCACATTAGGGGGCAGAGAGTTGGAGAATGACGAATAAAACTTAAAAGTTAAAAGTTTAAGAGCTTGGGAAGACTTGTTGAAATTGTTTACAAGTTAGAATTGGCTTAAACATTTGTTGAAATTTCAGAGAAATTTACAAGTTGAAGTTAGCCGAGGTCATATTGAAAGAAGTATCCGAGATACAAACTGGTCGAGATGACCAACCAGGTTGTCAAAACTTGGAAATGGTGAAGTTTTAATAAAAGACAGCATATGGAGGTAAACAAACAATGCTTGACTAAATAACACTTGTAAAAATATTTTTAAGTGTTATCCAAGGTATTCCAATTGTTGGCCGATGCAAACAGTCAAGGTTTGTATTCGAGGTACTATATTCCGGAGTTATTATACAATTAAGGTATACTTTGAAGAAGTGCAAAAATGTTCTAAGTATGAAAGCAGTAAACTTGCTTAGAAGAAAGGAAGACATACATTCAACACTTGGAAGAAAAAATAAGATTTGTATTCAGAAAAGAAACTTATGTTCAAATACAAAAAAGCACTTCGGCCTTGCATAAGAGATTATTTGTTCATCTACAAAGACAAAAAAGGCACATCGGCCAAATATAAAGCTAATATTGTTCAAAAGTAAGAATGGAAAAGTACAAACAAAGAAAAGATCCTAAACAGACTATTCTGCATTGGTAGCTGACTGTGTTTCAGCCTCAGCAAACATCGGGGAGAGTTTTTCGGTAGCCTTCTCGGCCTCGATTTCGACATCGATCTCTAGAAGAGTCTTGTTAAGGCTCTTCTCGGCCTCAGGAATGTTCTTGGGGACCTCGTCCTCATCGTCCTGAGCCATGTCAACGGCTTGCTCATTCAGAGTTGGAGACTTGACCCCAACAACTTCATTCTTCTCAGAAACATTGGCGGCGCTGTCCTTGTCGACCTCGACTTCTTCATCCCCTTCAACCTCATCCTTAGATTGGATTGGAGCGAGAGGGAATGGCACAACAAATCGGCTCTCGTCCCAGAGGGGCGAGTTTTCAAGGATAGCCAACTCCTTCAAAACAGCTATCCAACCAAGGGTGTAACCCCTGTTGCATGCCTGTTTGACTTGCTTTTTGTATTCATCACGGACGTCGGCTGCCCTTTCAGCGTAAGCCTTCTTATCTGCCTTCTTTATCTCAGCCGTCTTGGTAGCAAGTGTCGCCTGCAGCTTTGTTTGGGCTTGGACCTCTTTCTCTTTGGCTTTTTTTGCTTCGACCTGAGCGACCTCGGCAACATTTTTCGCAGCCTCGACGCGGTCCTCGGCTTTCTTTAAAGCCGACTCAGTAGCCTTGTCCTGATCCAGAAGACCTCGGATACGGGCCTCAGGTTTATTTAATAAGGAAAGGAGTTTGGCTGCCTCCTTCGTTTTTTGGGTTAGTTCTTTTTTGAATTCATCAGCCTTGATTGTGAGGGAGTGACCTTACCGGATAGCTATGACAACCACCACCTTAATTAAGTAAATTAATTATATATTGATTACGTGCTTAATTTTAATTATGCGATTATGTATTATTAAGTGTTATTGATAGTTATGTGATTTATTGAATTGTGTTATTGATAACAGATATGTTAAAATGAGAAATAAACCTGTCTGATTCGTAAATTTTAACATGCTAGAATTAAATTATTGGATAGGCAATTAGAGCTTAATTCACACTTATATAATTAAATTTAGTGTAATTGAGATTATAATTTGATGAGGAGTAATTTAATTTGGGTGAATATAATTTAATTTAACTTAAAGAAAAATTCCGAATTAATTAAAACCTTAGACAAATTAATTAGTGAATAAAATAAAATAAAAGTAGAAGTATCCTATTTATAATTCAAGATTTAATTAAGTGTGGTATGTATTAGGACATTTAATGATGTTGAGTGCAGGAGATTATTTTTTGGTGGGTGTGTTAAGAATCTAGGTGTGTGCAGAGAAATCTGTGTGGGTGTGTGTGCTGAGCAATTTGGTGGGTGTACTGAGTAACCAGATATGCATGTATAATTTAGTGTAGTGAGAGAAAGAGAGAGGGAGAGAGAGAAGCTTCGGTGGAAGAAGAAGAGAGCTATGGAGATTCATCTCCTAATCCAAAATTAAACTTTTGGTATGTATTTATCTTTGCATTTTATATCATCTAATCCATGGAATTATAGGGATTTTGGGAGTAATTGCATGAACTAGCTTGAAGATGATGAATATGGAAGTTTTGTATATATATATATATGTGTGTGTGTGTTTGTGTGTGTGTGTGTGTTAAATCACCATTTGTGAGCAGAATATGTAATCTATGTTGAATTTCAGAATTTACCCTTACATGTATTCTTGATTTAAAGAGTTTTGAAGTCTAATGTCATGTTTTGAAAGCCATTGTTGTGAGTTTGAAACTGATCTCTGCATGCATGAACATTTGAGGCCCATTTATAAAAGAATCATGAGATTTATGCAAGAGACTTGAGAATAATTATGTATTTGAATTTCCTAAAGTGTTTACAAATTTATGTAAGTGTTTTCATGGATTAATGCATGGCAAACTCCATTTTTGAAGCTTGAACCTAGTTTTGGAAAAACCCAGAAATTAGGAAGGAATAAAGTAATTTAAAATGGATTGTTGTAAATTGAGGGTCATAAAGGCGATAGAAACCGAAATTAATTACTTTAATGTGATTAGTGTAATATTTAGAGTTTATCGTGAAATTTAATTTTTAAAAAAAATGATTTAGATCAAATTAAGTAGATTAAATTCAATTAACTTAAGTTATAATTATTTAACTTAAGCTTTGACTAATTAAATAAATTGATTGAGCCTATATATATAATAGCTCATATTTTTGAGCTCAAAATATGAGAGAATTAGTGGGCTTTGTAAAGAGAGAGAGATATAACTTGAGGAAGAGAGGTTGTTTTTTTAGAGAGCTTAAGGAAGACATTGAAGAATAAGCTTAAAGCTTCATAATTCAACAAGTTAAGATATGAATTTCTTACATTCTTGAATTTAAGACATCTACATTCATATCTTCTTGAAAGTAAGCTTAATTGAGAAAGAATCATGCATGATTAAGAATGTTATGTGATGTAAATTGAAGTAGGACACCTACATGAGTTTGTATGGTTGGATTTGAATAAAGTGGTTCATAAATATGACATGCATAATATAAATTTATAGCAAATCATGTTTAATTGAGAGTTTTTTGGGTGAAAATTAATGTTAAGAATTCATATGAGCACAAAATTGAAGAATTGAAATAATTAAGTTCGCATTTTCCACACTGTCTGCTCGAGCGGCCAAGCCTTTTTAGCATATTTTGACATGTTGTTCTGTATTTACATATTTGTTTTTGTCTTCTTCTGAGTATTTTTAAGCATGAATTATGACTCATTAAGGTACTGATATGTAAAGAAACAACATGTATAATTGAATTAGAATTAGAATGAGAAGATAAAGTATGTGATTAGAATAATGTGTTCCAATGTGTTTGGTATATATGATATGTAGGCTTGAACGTTGTGTAAGGACACCAACCTACTCGAGGTGAGTAATCTCTTTGTAACGGTATGTTTGTATGAATTACTTTGAAATTAGTTTTGCTAGACGAAGAATTATGAAATGTGATGAAGTTTATAAATAAGTCTTTTAAAACTAAAAATTATACTTTGACATACCGAATTGTGTATAATGTAATTTGTTTCCTGAAAAGGAAATTTGCTAAAGAGTAAATGAGTTCCCTTTGAACAACTAATAAGAAAATATGTATTGATCATTCAGTAACCATTGTTTTGTCTATGATCCGTAAATAACGTTCTATGATCCGTAAATAACGTTCTGTATAAGTTAATGGACCGTTGTAAACGTTTTGTTATCAATGATAAGTTTTTTGAAAAATTATGTTTGATAAGAATGATGAGCCTTCCTATTTGATCAACAAATGTGACACCATGAACAAGTGTTGTGATTATCGGAAACTTCCGTTATGTTTATGTCGATCCCTAGTGGTCGTTATATCTATGTCGACCCGTTGCGGTTGTTATGTATATGTCGATCCATTGCGATCGTTATGTATATGTCGATACGTTGCGATCGTTATGCTTATATTCTCGTTCCATTGTGGACGTTCTGTTAATTTGCTAACCAATACTATTGGATCACATCACGAAATGAAAGTGACATTGAATGGTATGAAGAACTTTATGACTTTTGAATGTATATGTTTCATAAATACTTCGTTTCGTCATGAACGTTTTGTATAGTATTTTGCTAAAGGTCTAGGAACGCCTTTGACAACGTACTGCGCTATGAGTTGATCTATGGAAAATTTACTAAAGGTTTATGGAACTTTATTCATTAGTACAAGTATCTGAAAAATATTTTGAACATTGTTTTGCTTATATAAGCTGTGAATCTTTACATTGGGATTATTCACTGGGCTCTAGCTCACTGTTTAATATATGTATGTAGGTGATCGAGCACCGGATCAGAGTTAGTGGCGCCGACCCGAACTCTTTTTTTTGTCAAGCCAACTATTGCGCCTCACCACGAGGTTCCAAGCCAACACGTGTCAAGGCTTTTTGGGTGGTTCAGATTCACCTTTTAAAAATCGGTCTAATGGCAAGAGTGGTCTATGACTTTTGTTTGTACTGTTTTGATTACGGGATTTAATTCTCCAACTTGTGTTTCATTTTGTATCTAAGTGTTTGTGCGTACATAAATATTTGAAAATGGGTTTGTACATTTAAGTCATCACAGCTCGTTGGACGTTATTTTCTATTATTGAATTGGCTTCCACCAACCCCCTTTTATTGTGTTATTGTCATTATTGTTAAGTAGGCCTTTGGTAATCACGGATTATTGGCCCATTACGACGCTAAACCTATAGGGACGGGTTTGGGTCGTGACAATAGCCTACAAGAGTGTAATGAAAGTTCGTTAAGTATGAAAACCAGAGTTATAATTAGATAAAAAATTACAAGTATTGAGACTTACCAAGATGAAATACTGCATCATTATTGCCTAATTTTCATACTCTGAAAGCTCAGCCATCTGATTGATGTCGGCTGGGAGTAGAGCGGCGGTGAAAATGGCAGCACCGACTTCCAAACTATCGAGCGCGTTGTCCTTAGCTAAAAGAGGTCGGTCTCTGACCATGACAGATGGAGTCCAAAGAGCGTTGGTGCGGAACTTAAAGGGCTCAGAAGACCCGCCGGACCTCAGCTTTTTTGGTTGGGGTTGGTCGGATGCTTCAACCTCTGCAAGCCTTTTCTCGGTCGGCTTCTTTACTTCAGCCAATTTTGAAATTGGCATCGTGTCTTCTGACTCTACCTCAGTGGCGCTGGGCTTGGCCTTGGCCCTTTTAACCCTCTTTGCCTTGGGTTTTGGCTGCGATTGGGAAGGAGGTGAGAAGTGGATTGATACCACGCCTGGGATGTCGGCAAGAAGGTTGTCCGGAATGATCTTTGCACGACCCATCTCTTCGGCGGTGGCGGCAACAATGACCTTAGTGCCAAGATGGATTGCTGGAAGGGCTATGGGAGGATTGGCTAGATTAAAGGCCGATGCTTTAGATTCTCGGTGTCAGCGGTTACGAGTTCTGCCTGCAGAAGCGGAGAAAGAAACTCGGCGTTGGCGTTGGCATTGGTGCTGGGATAGAGGAATCAACTGAGGGGCAGAAGTAATTGGCTGGTCAACTGGGTCAAAGGTGGAGGCCTGATCTGGCCTTGGAGATGAGGCTATTGGAGGAGTAGATGAAGAATGTGGGGTTTTGCTTTTTTGGGGACGTCGGGTAGTGGACTCCTGTACGTCGGAATAAAGTTGAGAAGGACTGGGGCCTTGTGCACTTCAATGGCAAACGAAGAAGGCGCACCATATCCTTGCTTGGTACGTAGTATTGGCAGAAGTCCTTTTCGAGCTGAGGAAGGGCTGCAAAAACACAAAAGAAAACATTAGAAACTGAAAGATAGTTAAGTAAAGTTACAAACAGAGGGACTTTGGAAGGGAACTAGGTCCTTACCCTTGTCATTCCTAAAAACTTCACGGCGTAGGGGGAAGAGGTGGAGTTCATCATCTGGCGCAAACTCCCAATTATCCGAGATAATTAGGTAGTCGTCTGCCGCGCCTTTATTAGAATCTGGGATATCGGCTATCAGCTTGTATTGCGTAGATCTCGGCTTTAGGTAGCAGGTGTAACCTTTGGGTGTTTTCAAGCTACACATGGTGTAGCAATATTGGATATCAGAGAGTGTGATTCTGGCATTTTGCCGATGTGCCAGTTCGGCAAAGCCATTGATGATCCTCAAGGAATTGATGGCCAGTTGCATGGGATTGAGTTTATAATAGTGGAGGACTTCCTTAAAAAGGATAACTAGGGGAAACCTAACTCCTCCTTTAACAATAGAGACGAATGGGAATGGCATGTAATCTTGGCCAGACATAATTGAGTCGTCCTTCCCAGCCAACCTTAGATGGACGTCAGCCAGAATGGAAAACTCTTGCCTAAAGTATTCTAGCTTGGTAGAGGTGTTTACTCTCTACTTAAACATTCTCATAATGTCGGCTTAGTGAAGATTGGTGCGAAATTTCAGAAAGGAATACTTGGTATGGGTTCAAATACCTCAGTTATATCCTAAACTGGTACCGGAGCTAGGGTTTTTTCAGATGTAAGGGGGGTTTTTGGTTTAGTTTTTCCTAAGTATTTGGTTTCTAAGCAAATCCCAAGCCTATGGTCCATGCAAGTGAACAAAAAAAAAAAAAAAACTCGAAGGTACAATCTAGAAACAGAACAAGAAGACAAGACAAGAAACATAATTTAGAAATCAAGATTGAAACAAGAAACAAGAGCAAGAATCTGAAAGACTGACAAAGCAAACAGAAACAGAACGAAGTTCAGGGCTAAGAAGAATTCAAAGGCAAAATTCAAGAATCACAAATATAGGATTCCAAATCCACAAAACACTGAGTGAGTGTAGGGACAGTGTGTGCAAATCACAAATGTGATTGATAATCAAAATAAACACAGTGGCAAACTTCAAAACATAAAATGAATCGATTCATGATACAATCATGAGTGCAAGATTCAACAAACAATAATGCAGTAAAAAGATCATATGGCGAGTTCATGAAAGAAACATATTCAGAATAGTGGAAGACTGAGATTTGGAAAGACAGAAAGTGAGAACTTACCAAATAAAGCTGAGGAAGCAAGGCTGGACAGAGATTCACCGGAGTCCAATGATGATGTTGCATAGAGCCTGATGGTAAAAAGTTCGTCGGAGAAAACGAATGGAACGGTTGCAGAGCTTTGAAGAAATAATAATGGCGGCTCGAGAGTGGAAGTTTAGAGAGGGAAAATTTGTGCAACGAGGGAGATTGTTTTTTGCAAAAGTGAAGGGACAGAGAGAGAGGGAGAAGTTTTGTTAAAATTGTGAAAAAGGCGACAGATCATAACGATGTGCCTTAGACGACGTATCTGTCAGGCAGCGTGCGTAGAAGCGACGTGTCTTGATAACGTGTGTCAGATACGAACTAGTGAGAGAAGGACGCGTGGCAAAAATGGTTGGGAAAACCATGCGTGATAGCTCATGAGCAGATTAAACTCTTGGAGTTCTTGATGTAATGAAACAAAAACCTCGGCTAAAGGAACGATCTCAGTTAAGGTACTTAAAGAACTTGGTTCTTGGTTCTTGATCCCTAATAAAAATGGACAGTTAAGTACTAGGTACTTGAAGCCGACGAATCATGATCTCGGTCGAAGGAAATAATGAATTTCAGCCAACGTAGTAAATGAACTAGTGATATAAGTTCCATCACCTCAGGTTGCTGAGGTAATAGAATGTAGGGGACAGGTGTGGGGACTTATTTTGTAATGACAGCACGTGGCCAAGGTGACGCCGAAGTGTCAGCCGATGTGCCACATGGCCTAGTTCTGACGCCGAGGTTAACTGCGGAGATATCGGAATCTGAGATAAACGGATAAGGGACAAGAGTCTTAGAACATGAGAGGATCTCAGTCTGGATAAAGATAAAGCTCTTAGGGAGTTTATCTCTATCTAGCTGGGAGTCCAAGATGAGCATTGAGCCAAAGTGCATTGAAGTTAGGCTTCTACAGGGATCAAATTAGTGCTGGCTATAAAAGTAAAGCACCCTCGTGAGTCTAAGGTATGCTTTTTATGCTCTGTCTAGTGAGTTAAGAACTATTTGTTATCTTTGAGAGATATTGATTACTAACTTGATCGTCAAAGTGCCCCCAGGTGGACGAACTACCACCGGATTCATATCTTTCTATAGTAGGTCGTTTGGGCTTAATCTATTCTGCCGGTGCTCTCCTGTTGAGTTTTCCTTGTTTTGTTGTGTCGTCAAAAATCAACACCTACAATATATTTCGCAAGATATGAATGTTCACATATCAATGGTTATTTGTTAATATACTTGTTGTTTGAATAATCATTTTTTGTTACCATTAAACAATTGAAATAGCTATTTTTTTTCTTTCAATTTTGTTTCATGTTGCACTGTGAGTGTTCACATTGATATGAATTTAGTTTTTCTAAGGTTAGTTGTATGTTAATTGTAAATTGTGAGTATTCACATCGTATTTTGGTATAAGATTTTTTTTGAATTTTTTTCGAAAGTTAGTTATATTTTTTTTTACTATACTTGTTGGTTGAACAATCATTTTTGTTACCATTGAACAATCGAAATAGTCGATTTTCATTATTTTCAATTTTATTTTATGTTTTCACGTTGTAGTGTGAATGTTCACATTGGTATAAATTTTTTTTTTTTTTAAAACTAGTTGTATATTAATTATAAAATTGTGAATATTCACATTGTATTTTTGTATAAGTTTTATTTTTTCAAAAATTAATTGTGTTTGTTGTTTTTGTTACTATGTTTGTTAGTTGAATAATCATTTTTGTTATAATTGAACAATTGAAATAGTCGACTTTCACTTTTTTCAATTTTATTTTATATTTTCATATTATAGTGTAAAATATTTACATTGGTATGAGTCATTTTTTTTAAGGCTAATTGTATGTTAATTATAAATTGTGAACATTCACATTATATTTTGATATAAATTTTATTTTTTTAAAGTTAGTTGTATGTTTGTTGTTTATTGTGAACGTTCACATTGTACTTTAGAATGTGTTTTGTTTTTTCAAGAGTTAGTTGTAAAGTTGTTATTTACTGTGAATATCCACATTGTATTTTGATTTGCATTTAGATTTTTTGTTGCGTTATTTTTAAAATTTTCAAATTATAAAAAGATTCAAAATTCATAATTTGAGATTTTCTCGATGGAATGCAGGAGAGATTTTATCCTTAGAATAAGGAGAGATTTTCTCCATAAAATAAGGAAAAGATTTTCTTTTCAGAATGAGGAAGAGATTTTTTCTATAAAATGAGGTACTATTGTTATGTATTAGTTTCAAAATAGAAATATGTGCAAAAAATTAGAAAGGACAATTTTGGTCATATTACAATAAACAGGACATAATAGAATATTCAAAAAGAATATGTGTTAGATGAAATAAAACAATTTGAAAGAGGATTTATCAAAAAATGACCCTTTTAGAAATAAAATTTTAGGGACAAAATTATTTTTTAAGAACTAAATATTTTTGTTATGAAAAGTGTCGTTATTATATTTTTAGTAACAATAATTGGACAATAGTAATTAATTATTATCATTTTGGGACCAAATTTTTTTCTCAAAAAATAAAGACCAAATTATTTTGTCCTAAAAGTGTATTTGTTAGTGACATTTTCAAAATTGTCACTAAAAGTCTTATTTTGGACTTTTCAAGACGATCTTTTAGTAATTATCTTCACAACAATAAAAATTGATTCCTAAATGTCTTTTGCAACAACATTTTTACTTTTAGAGATCAAATTTTTTAGTATCTAACATTCTTATATGTTATAGTGTATGGATGAGTTATCAATTAATTTTAATAAGGGCAATGTTATACGCACATAAATTAAAAAATGTTATATAAATAACTTGTTTAACAAATTGATGTGACAAGTAATAATACACTTTGATATTTGAATTAATGGGACTATAGAAATTAATTGATGGAGCAAATTTCAATTTATCCCTATATTTTGGGTTGGACGTGGATTATTCTCTTGATATGTGGAAATCATCGCATAACTCTCACGTAGTTTGTGAATTAAAACGCACGCTAACTTCTGTTAACAGAATATGTAAATTGACAATCATAGCCTCATCTTCTTGCTCTTTTATCTTTGAATTAAACTTGCAAATATATATCAACTATATATGTATATCTATATACGTTATGTCTCTATAAATGAGCTAAAAGAATTCGTATTCTTTTTTTTCTTTCTTTGTCAATACCAAATAGTCTGAAATCGATTCCCAAATATCAATGCCGTAGTTTTTGATGGAATTGATCTGCTCAAATGAGGCTACTTCATAGAATTTGATCTTCCGAACCCAAGCTTCTGGAGAGAGAAATTGTAGAGAGAGAATGGGGACAAAGAGGGTTTGAGAACAGAGCTATCGGTGAAGTTAGGGTTTTCGAATCAGCAGTTGCAGATGTGGTTTTGCCACAGTAAAATGAAGGATAGGAAAACCCTAATCTATATAGAGGGTAGTGATGTAAATCACAAATTAAATGCACTAAAGAACTCAATTTTTCTAGAAGTTGAGCGGAAATTCAAGAACTGGAGAAATCAAAACCAATTCCAAAATCAAGAACTTGAGAAAGTAGGTCTTGGTTGGGTTTTGATTAAAGTGAGTGGCCGTAGGTGTAGAAGCCCGATTTTATTAAGGAGGGTTTGGTTTTCTTGTAATTTTTTTTCCCCCCAATGACCTCTTTGTTGATTTAGAGCTTATCTTCTTCCATGGTTGCCATTGCTAACTTCCAACCCACCATAACTATATGTATATGTATATATTATAATTAAATTAAAATTACTTTTATAGTAATAGAGAGAGAAAATGGAGTGACAGGATGATTAGTTAATGGGAATTTGTATGGGCGAGAAATAGTGAGAGAAGGAAAAATGATAGAGATGAGAAAGAAAAAAGACAAGTTTTTATAAATTTAAAGATATATAAAAGATATTTTAGTTTTAAAATATAACTTACGCTCGTCATAAATGTGTAAACCTCACAACTTGCTAATTTAGATGAAAAAGTGAACAATGTATTTTAATTTACAAACCAGGTGAAAATTATATAATAATTTTCCAATGTTAAAAGGATAGAAAAATGCTTGGGAGCACTAATTAGTGCTCCCACTAATTAGGTGGCAGTGAGTCTCGCCATTAATGATGTGATGTTTTGGTCTTGGAGTTGTATTTTTTTTTTTTTTTTTTACTTTTTTAATGTATTAGTGCTATTAGTGGTGATATTTTTAGTGGGATGAATCATTATTGTAAAAGGATAACCTAAAACACATGGGGTGAAATAAAGTGGGCCCTAATTGATATCAAACAATTTAAACGTCACGTCACTTTGTAATATAAATCATTAAATATGTATATGTATGTGTACATCATAACTTTTTTGTTTTTTTTAATTTTATTTTTAGCGGTGATGTACAGCATGACTTAAAACAAATTTATTATCAAAATTTCTTACCATTATAGACATAAAATTAAGAAAATCTATGACTGATGTATCTAGTATATATATATATATAAAAAAAAAAAAAAGTAATCTCTTAAAAAAGAACATTTTTTCTTTTAATAATGCTAAAGACCCCACTTCATTAGTGGACTTTTGATTTAAGTCATAATAATAATCAAGAAGCCACCACAGCTGATAAAGATTACTGCACTGAAAATATTCTTTTTCTTGAGCAGCTAATATAATAACCTGCTTAAGCCTCCCTACATATATACATTCACACACAGTTCTAAATTTGAACCAAAACAACAAAAACTCCAAACCCCCCCTCCAATCTCCTCTCCTTCTCGACCCGATCGATGGAGACCAAGGCAGCTTATGACAGGAGTTTCTCCAAAAACTACATGTTGCTGTCTCAAGAACAAGCAAGTCTCATTGATCTCATTCGAGTCTTGTTCAACAGTGACTTAGCCAAGAGGAAATTCATTGAGTGCCCTGCTGGGACTGAGCAGAGCTTCAAATACAGATGGCTCATAGTTGTGTCCATCTTGGTTCTGAAGATTCTTCAAGCTGTGTCTAAGCCATTGGCATGGTTCGGGTCTGTTGTGGAGATATGGCTCAACCTTCTCTCCAGCAACCGCAATTTTGGTGTGCTGATTTTGAATTTCTTCCGAGGTTTGTTTTGTTTTTTCAGATATATATGCTCTTATTTTAGTCTACTATAATTAACATTTTATGAAATTGGGTGGTTCATTGAATCTGAGAGATCTGATGACTTGACCATAAAACTTCATTGACATTGACTTTATCATGAAGAATAAGAAGTTCATGGTTAGCTGGCTACTTGGCTTTCCATCCAATAGTTTTAAAGAGAGGAAAATTTTATTAAGAAAATATAAGCGTATTATACTTTTTCACATCCAGTTTAAAAAATCAATAAATAAATTTGAGTTAGGCTTTCTTTGGAAGGATCCAGAATTATGCAAAAGTATGTTTTGGATGTGCAAATCCTTATAATTTTAAAATATTATAAAATTTTAATATAATATATGCTATTTTTCAAATTTTTAGGAGTAATCGCCCCTAGATCCATCCTTGTTTGAAAGTTAGCTAAAAATAAAATTATTTGAAAAAAATGAATTTATAAAAAATCTAATTTGTTTGGCTTTTTAATGGCATTTTAGAGTGATAAATTGGGTTTTGTTATGAAAAATGAGTTTTGCGAAATTAATTAAAGTTTATCATGGCAAAATGGGGTTTTTAGCCAATAAAATGTCTTTTAAAATACAGTCAAACAACACCTTATTAATATCACAGTTATATTAGGTTAACTAATATCAATTTGCACCACAATTAAGGTTTATTTTGAGAGATAGGTTAAAAATTAGTTTTTTTTTTTTTTTTACTTTTTTAAAAAAGAATATGTAAAAAAAAGTAGAGTGATATGATCTAAAAAAATTAGCTTTTAATTCAATTGCCAAAATAGGCCAAGAATCATTTTGGTTGTAAATAACACTCCGTTTGTTTGGCTGGAAAACATATTTCATATTTTTTGGTGTTTAGTATAATAGAAAACCAAAATTAACAATAACATTTTCTATGATCAATGAAAAATATGTTTATTTAGGCAAAAAAATATTTTCTACTTTTAAAAAGGAAAAAACATTTTTCAAATTAAAATTTTACCAATGTTATGACTCTACTATCACCAAAACCATCACCACCCATCACAGTCAGTGTGGCCCCACCACCATTCCACCATCTCTACCTCCACTTCTATCTTTATTCCACCTCCACCACCATCACCATTAAACACACACCAAAAAAAAAAAAAATTAAAAATATTTTCTACCTAAATAAATATCGCGTAAAACTACTGACTTGCACAATTTTTTAGCATAACTAAACATCATAATCAGACAGAACGAATTTTGATTCGACAAATTGCTGGCCTTACCAATACAGTGACCCATCACCAAACACCTTGATAATTCGTAATTAACACCAATAAAATTATATTTTATCTACAGCATGCACCAGGAGTGTTATAGCCTATTTTTAAAATAAGGTTAAAAATTAATTTTTTGACTTTCTAATTCTTTTTAAGTCATATTATTTTTTTAATATTTTTTTTTTAAAAATTAAAGAAATCAAAAAATTAACACCAATTAAATTATGTCTTATCTACAGCATGCACGAGGGGTGTTATAGCCTATTTTGGCAATATGGTTAAAAATTAATTTTTTAACTTTTTAATTCTTTTTAAGTCACATTATTTCTTTATTTTTTTTACATTTTCTAAAAAAAATTAAATTTTTTTTTAACTTACATCCTAAAATAAAAGAAAGGAATATATACCTGAAGAGCCATGATTCCGACCCCCAGTACAGAGGCACCCCCAGCACCCCCACCTCCACGTGGAGGGCTGGCAATGGAGGAAAAGAAGAAAAATAAAAAATAAAAAAAAAAATAAAAAACAAATTTTGACCAATAGGAGAAGACCCCAACACCCCCATTGGGGTCCAACTCATTTTCGTATACTTGAAAACAATTTGTGAAAGTGGGCCACTTTACTATTTTATTTCTAATTGTCATAGCACGTGATGTGCACTTGACGTACTATCAACCTCCACCACAGATCAAATATATGGATCAAAAAATGAGTGAAACCTCCACTAGGGTGACCCTCACTACTCTAAGTGAATATCGATTGGTCTAAATTTTTCTTTTTTTTTTTAATCTTCCTCTCGTTGACCCCGCGTATATGTGGGGGGGGGTGGTGGGGGTCTATATCAATTTTGTATATGGATTACTTTAGAGAATCAAACACGCATGGTGTTAATATTAACATAAACCATCTCAAAAACCTAGAATTATGGATATAATCTGTGCAAGTGCTTCTGAGGTGTGTGTGGAGAAGTTATTTAGTGCTTCTGAAATATTGTTTCAATAGTCACTTGTGTCAAAATATTTGTTCTGTAAAAGATAACAACATAAGATTTATTGTTTTATTTAATAAAAATCAACTTTAGACACCATTTATTATATTATTTCTTAAACAAAATATTATAATTTTGTGTGTACAGAGAGTCCAATCAAAATTTCAAGTTAGTGGTTAGTTAGACAAGATGGGAATAATTGATGGCGGGACCCAAGTTTTTTTTTTGGTTTTGAGGTTTTCTTATTTTTTTTTAAGGGTGTCTTGTCTAGATAATTTATCTTTACAGTTCAAAGTGATCCATTAAATTATTAGAGAAAAGTTAGGGATCATGAAATTTTTTTTTATGAAAATGATCATAAAAGATTTATGATCCTTAGATTATCTTAATTAATGTGTGGTGCTTTATTCTAAATGTAATTGAAGAACCACAAAATTTTCATAATTATTTTCATAATTTTTTTTATGATACCTAATATTGCTGAAATTATTATTATTCCTTTCGAGAAAACAACATCATCAAGTTAAGATAGGGACAGGCAGAGCACCATTGCTTGTTTTTGTCCAGGGAAGTGGGGAATATCTACAACATGTGTTTCACGTAAAATTCCATTTTAAGTTTAATGACATACCTTTAAAATCAACTTCTACCTTCTTCGACATAATTTATTGAATGCCATCACTTACTATTCATTAATAGTAATTAAAATAGATACATGGAACATAAAATAAAAGGTAAATTATGCTGCTTTTTTTTTAATAAAAAAAAAAAACTCACAAACTTAGCATAATTATATTAAGTTATCTTAAGATCTTAATTTATACAATATTTAGTCATATTTTTATCCGTGATTTATTAATTACATAAATAAAAAATAATATTGTTATCAATTTTACATTAAAATGTGTATTTTATCTTATTTATTCTAATATTATTCTATCATCTGCATTATTTCTCATATTTTTATTCTCATTAAATGAAAAACCAATATAATTATGTGTAAATTATAAAACTTATATTTTTAAAAATTTTAAAAGCGACAATGCTACGTAGCTCAAATTTTGTGGCTCAAATTTTGTGGCTCAAAAGTGGCTCAAATGGCCAAAACGACGTTGTTTTGAGTACAGAACAACATAAAAATGGCCAAAACGACGTCGTTTTGGTCATTTGAGCCACTTTTGAGCCACAAAATTTAAGTTACGAGACATTTTCCTTTTAAAAGCGATCAAGATAATTTACTTAAAATGAAACAGAATTTTCGATGATTCGATCCAAAGTTGATCTTTCACTTTCATAAAAAAAAAGTTACTTTCATCATGATTTTCCTTTCTCCTTTTTACGTAAAAATGAAAAAAAATAACCAAAAAAAAAAAAAAAAACTCATTTGAATAACAGTTAATTGTAAAAATGCCACTGTTATATTATTCTGCTGCCAGATTATGTACTAGTTTTATGCAAGAATTTTTTTTATTTTTTACTTCATTTATAAAAATAAATATTGTGTTAGTATCAAATACTAATGGAGAGGGGGGTTAATTATTGCAGGGAGGGTGGTGAAGCCGGATAAAGATTCAGCAACGTTCTTGTCATTTATAGGGAATCTAGACACGAGGGTGGAGTTAGATAAAAGCATCAAACATGGTGATTGCAGATACTATGCTGCACTCTCTATGATGGCTTCTAAAGCATCTTATGAGAACAGAGCCTATCTCCAATCTACTGTCACAGATCACTGGAAGGTAATTAAACAATCTTTCAATTAAAGTAGATGCTCATTTTTATCTTTTTTCAAAAACAAATTTAAAATTCAAGACAGTATTTGGAGATTTTGTGAGGAGATGTTGGATATGGATGTGGGTCATGTTTGGATTTTTGGATTTGTGGAGAGGAAAAAGAAAAATGTAAGAAAAGTATATGAAATAATCTTTTCTTATAATTTTCTTTTCTATCCATATATTTTTGTACAAATTCAAATAGAGGCTTTTTGTTGAGTTTATATGATAGAAATTTCTAATATCATTTGTTTGCCCCTGCAGATGGAGTTCTTAGATTGCTTTGATTTTTGGAATGGTGAGTTTGCAAGAGTTGTTTCCATTTTTTCGTATATATTTATCGAAAAGAGAGAGAAAACCATCCATAATTTATAATCTAAGGCTAAGATTTACCCATGAATATTCACCCTATATTTACAATTCTTGGTAGATTTCAAATTTTATTTTATGTATGATGAATGATTGCGCTAGTTGAATAGTCATTAGAGAGGTATTGTTGAGTTTTAGTGAGCTTATGAATCTTTTACTTAACATATCTTACAAGATATATGGTCTCTATTATCAAATTTCATAAACCACTAACGAAACACTGAATCAATAAATTAGATAACAGTGCACAATTTCATTCGACAATCAAGGAATCAATTAAATCCTAATCCAATGTAAATTGGCAGAGTACCAAGACAAAGCAACAACACAAGCCTTCATGCTTCGGGACAAGAACGTCAATCCGGAACTCGTCGTCGTAGCCTTCCGAGGAACCGAAACCTTCGACACAGACGCATGGTGCAGCGACTTCGACATCTCATGGTACGAGCTCTCCGGCATAGGCAAAGTCCACGGCGGCTTCATGAAAGCTCTCGGCCTCCAAAAACACACGGGTTGGCCCAAAGACGTCCAACGAGCTGACAACCAACCCGACTTGGCCTACTACGCCATTCGAGACTTGCTAAGAGAGCTTTTAGGGACAAACAATCAAGCCAAGTATATATTAACCGGTCACAGCTTGGGTGGAGCGTTGGCGATACTGTTTCCAGCAGTTTTGGCATTTCATGAGGAGGAGTGGCTGTTGGAGAGGTTGGAAGGGGTGTATACTTTTGGACAGCCGAGGGTTGGAGATGAGAAATTTGGGGAGTATATGAAAGAGCAGTTGAGAAATTTTAATGTTGGGTATTATAGGTTTGTGTATTGTAATGATATGGTGCCTAGGTTGCCTTACGATGATAACACTCTTATGTTTAAACACTTTGGGACGTGTGTTTACTTCAACAGCTTCTACAAAGGCAAGGTGGTTACAGAAGAACCAAACAAGAACTACTTTTCACCACTGTCAGTGATACCCAAGATCATAAATGCTTTTTGGGAGCTGATTAGAAGCTTCAGTATTAGATACACAAAGGGACCAGAGTACAAAGAAGGGGGTGTTCTTCGTGTTCTCCGGTTAATCGGATTGGTAATTGCAGGTGTTCCAGCGCATTCACCTCAAGATTATGTCAATTGTACCCGTTTGGGATCCTCGGATGTTTATCTTCCTGCAGTTCAGGACCCCTCAAACCATCAACAGAGCATTTGATGTTGATTAAATTAATTGAACTCGTTGTCAATTTCAATTACTTGCAAGAGTGACATTATTTCTTAATTTTGTGTCAAGGGTTGGGCTTTGCAGAAGTTGAAATGTCCCAACATAATGTTTTTGCAGTAGGTTTTTGGTGTTTTGGAGAAGTGAATGCCTCAAGTTTTGAATCTTGCTACTCTGACTAGAAGCCGTTTGATTGAAGAAAGATTGTACCGGGAAGAAAATGTCAGAAAAATATTATGCAATTATACAAAAGTTAATCAATAGAAATGACTTAAAGAGATATTTTTATAACAATTCTAGAAAATATGATGAATTAGCAGTTACATCAGATAATTAGCAAGATAACATAAAAATAAAAAGTTGGTCTCTCATTTAGAGCATCTCTAATGGAGTTTGCTAAAATAGCATAGCTATTGTTATAATTTGACAATGAATAGTGTTATTTTGTCAAAAGACTTTTCTTAAGTGTGCCTTGCATATGGTATGCAAGGCACTTACACCTTTTTATTTTACTTTTACATCCTTTTATGTATTGAGTTATACAAAAATATTTGAAAACTAGCACATTGGTGACTTGCTAAGTAGGTCACTTTCTAAGTAAATGAATAAAAGAATATATTATATGACTAAAAGTATAAATTGTTACAAAATGTGTAAATAATTTCACAAAAGGTGTAAGTAATTTCAGAAAAAGGCATAAGTGATTTGTGAAAACTTACGCCTTTTGTGAAAATTTACACCTTTTGTGAGAACTTACATTTTTTTGTGAAAGTACTTACACTTTTCTGATAACTTACACCTTTTGTAAAATTACTTACCAAATGTGTAACTTTTGACAACTTACACATAATACTTACATCTTTTGTAAAACAAGTTATACATTTTCTGAAAAGTTACACCATATGTGAAAAATTTTATTTTATAAAATTTACACTGAAAACTTACACATTTTTATGAAAATACTTACAACTTTTCTAAAAAGTTACTATTTTTGTGAAATAATTTTTTTGATAAAATTTATACATTTTATTAGAACTTACACCTTTTTTCTGAAAACAGAACTTATACCTTTTGTGAAGCTACTTACATCTTTTGTGAAATAACTTACACTGTTTCTGAAAAATTACACCTTTTGTGAAATAATTTATTTCATAAAATTTACACATTTATGGTGTGTTTGGTAACGTTTACGTTTTCAGTTTATATTTACAAAAATTTTATAAACTGGTTTTTGTTTATTTTTTGTTTATTTTTGGAAAAACATAAACTACAAACGCGTTTGCTAATTGACAAAATGTTTAAAAAAATTTAAAAATATAAAAGAAAGTGAGAAATAGCAAGTAGTGGCATGTGGCGGCGGAAGACGGTGGTGGAAAGTGGTGACGGTGGGCGGTGGGTAGCTGGTGGTGGTGGGTGGTGGCAGGTGAGCGGTGGTGGTGGTGGGTGGGTGGGTAACGATGGCGGGTGGTGGGTTGTAGCGAGTGGGTGGTGGCGGCGAGTGGTGGGTGGTGACGGGTAGGTGGTGAGTGGTGGTGGTGGTGGGTGGGTGGGTGACGGTGGCGAGTGGTAGGTGGTAGCGAGTGGGTGGTGGTGGTGGGTGGTGGTGGCGGGTGGGTGGTGGTAGTGGTGGCAGGTGGGTGGTGACGGGCGGATGGCTGGTGGGTGGTGGTGGCGGTGGCGGTGGTGGCAAGGAGTGGGTGGTGGCGGATGGGTAGGTGACAGTGCCAGGTGGTGGGTGGTAATGAGTGGGTGGTGGTGGCAAGTGGGTAGCGGATGGCTGGTTGTGGTGGGTGGTGGCGGGTAGGTGGCGGATGGTGGTGGTGGCGGTGGGTGACGGTGGCGGGTGGTAGGTGGTAGGTGGTAGCGAGTGTGTGGTGGTGGTGGTGGTGGTGGGTGGTGGCAGGTGGGTGGTGGCGGCAGGTGGGTGGTGGTGGTGGGTGGTGTTGGCAAATAGGTGGCGAGTGGTGGTGGCAAGTAAGTGGTGGATGGTGGTGGTGGTGGTGGTGGTGGGTGGTGGCGAGTGGATGGCAGGTGGGTGGTGGGTGGTGGTGGCGAGGGGTGGGTGGTGGTGACGAGTGGGTGGCAGGTGGCTGGTGCGCGGGTGGTGGCTGGTTGGTGGTGGTGGCGGGTAGTGGATGGTGGGTGGTGAGTGGTGTGGCAAGTGGTGGTGGGGGGTGGGTGGTGGTGGCGGAAGACAATGGTGGAAAATAGTGGCGGGTGGTGGCTAGTGTTGGGTGGTAAAAAAAAAAAACTCAAAACTCAAAACGGAAACACATTTTTTGTGTTTTCATTTTTTGGCTAAATTTATAAACTGAAACCACTGATTTATAAATCAAAAATTTTACCAAACAAGTTTTTATTTGAGTTTTTTAAATTTTTGTAAATATAAACAGAAAACTGAAAACGTAAGTGTTATCAAACAGCACCTTAACATTACAC
Organism: Camellia sinensis; assembly: GCF_055761805.1. NCBI lineage: Eukaryota > Viridiplantae > Streptophyta > Magnoliopsida > Ericales > Theaceae > Camellia > Camellia sinensis. The sequence goes on from NC_138961.1 coordinate 219,997,365, forward strand.
CCCTTCGTGGAAATAGTTACACATTTTTTGAAAAGTTACTCCTTTTATGAAATAATTTTTTTCATAAGATTTACCCATTATATTGGAACTTACACCTTTCGTGAAAACGAAACTTATACCTTTTGTGAAGCTACTTACATATTCTATGAAATAACTTACACTATTTCTGATAAGTTACATCTTTTGTGAAATAATTTCTTTCATAAAATTTATGCCTTAGTACATATTTTTTTGAAAATTTACACCCCTTCGTGGAAATAGTTACACCTTTTTTGAAAAGTTACTCCTTTTATAAAATAATTTTTTTCATAAAAGTTTACAAAAAAGGTGTAAGTTTCACAAAGTTACTCATTTTACTTAAGTTCCACTAAAAGTGTAAATTTTATAAAAAAATTATTTCACAAAAGAAGTAACTTTTCAAAAAATGTTTAAATACTGCCACGAAAAGGTGTAAATTTTCAAAAAAAGTCTAAGTTTAAGCAAAAGGTGTAAATGTTATAAAAGAAATTATTTCACAAAAGACGTAACTTTTCAGAATTAGTGTAAGTTATTTCACAAATGATGTAAGTAACTTCACAAAAGGTGTAAGTTTCATTTTTACAAAAAGTGTAAATTTTTTAGAAAAAATTATTTCACAAAAGGAGTAACTTTTCAGAAACGTTGTAATTATTTTCACGAAAAAATGTAAATTTTCAGAAAAGGTATAAATTTCATTTTCATTAAAGTTTCATTTTGTAAGTTTCATTTTTACAAAAGGTATAAATTTCATTTTTACAAAAGGTATAAATTTTATGAAAAAAATTATTTCATAAAAGAAGTAACTTTTCAAAAAATGTTTAAGTACTTCCACGAAAATGTGTAAATTTTCAAAAAAGGTCTAAGTTTTAGCAAAAGGTGTAAATGTTATAAAAGAAATTATTTCACAAAAAGCGTAACTTTTCAGAATTAGTGTAAATTATTTCACAAAAGATGTAAGTAACTTCACAAAAGGTGTAAGTTTCATTTTTACAAAAAGTGTAAATTTTATGGAAAAATTATTTGACAAAAGGAGTAACTTTTCAGAAACGGTGTAATTATTTCCACGAAAAAATGTAAATTTTCAGAAAAGGTATAAATTTCATTTTCATGAAAGTTTCATTTTGTAAGTTTTATTTTTACAAAAGGTATAAATTTCATTTTTATAAAAGGTATAAATTTTATGAAAAAAATTATTTCACAAAAGAAGTAACATTTCAAAGTGTCCATAAAGACAAAAAGGAGTAACATTTCAAAGTGTTCATTTCAAAGTGTTGATAAACACAAAAGGAGTAACATTTCAAAGTGTTCATAAACAAATTGGGACAACCACTGAACAGTTACCACCAAGGGTTTTTCTGTTCTGTCTCTCATCCACACACACACAGAGAACAGTTACCACCAAACCTCACCCCCGCTCACCACCCAACCATCGCTGGCCACCGTCGTACGCCACCGTCGCAAATCACCACCGCCGCTGTTGCAGGTTTTTTTTTTCTCTCTCTCTCTGTCGATCTCCGTCGATCTTGGTCTCTCTCTGTCGATCTCCGTCGATCTCGGTCTCTCTCTCTGTCGATCTCTCTGTCGATCCGTCTATCTCGGTCTCTCCGTCTCTGTCGATCTCTTTCTTTCTTTCTCTCTCTCTCTCCCTTTCTCTATATTAAAAACAGGTTCTCTTTTACATTGAGATACTTGGTTGGATTTGGACTTGGACTGGTTAATCCAGGCCTGTCTTACTGCCATTACAAACCCCTAAAATCTTATAGCAATTTACCACTAACATTTCGCCAATCCAAATGCTAAAATTCCTGAAAGATCTTTCTGGTGCAGTTATAGGGTTAAATTAACCATGGAGACCTTTTAAAAAGAAAAGAAAAGTTTGTTCCCAGCGCTCAAGGCTCCCACTTATTGTAGGTTTTGGAAGGGGTAGTAGGCAGACAACCTTTCCCCCCCACCTTTTATGATGTATAATTTACTCTCTTAATTATAATAATCTCGAAAATTATCATCTCATCTCAGTTCATGACATGCTTAATTCGGTTAGTTTCTATTTTGAACACAATGTGCATGCATGAGTCAAAGTTTATCCAAATAATTGTTCAGGAGGTTATGAGTAAATTGGATTTTGCGGTCTTAAGTGTTACCCCCTATCAAACTGGAATAGATTCTCACGCAAAAGACATTAATCTGTGGTTCCAAGGTGGGTTGAGATTAACTTGTTAAACAAATTTATGTTTATTTAACAAGTTAACAGACATTAATTTATGTTTATTTAACAGACATTAATCTGTCATTCCGACCTAAATTTATGTTTAAGCTTGAGAGAGGCATGTCCATATGTTCAATTTGCGATATGGTACGAGATTAGATTTTATCATAATTGTGCCTTGGTGATGCCTGCCTAGTAATTTATGTTTAGCCCCTACAAGTAAATTACTCTTCACAGTTTTCTTTTCCTCTATAGGAAGCTTCTGAGGCTGTCACAACTTATAGAACACATGAACAAAGGCTTGTTGATTACATCTCTTTCAGAATACCCGAGGATTCATTCTCAAATATCAGAAATTGCATAGGCATCGCTAGGGGTTTTATGCATGATTTGAATAGTGTAAAGAAGGGAAATGCCTCACTGGAAGCTGTCTTGTTATCCGTTCCTGATGGCTACCACTGCGTAGATCTCTGTCTATATAAAGTAATGATCTTAAGAGTTTCCATGTTTATGCCGTTAATTTTCATAACTGGTTGTCTATATGACCTTTTGTTGTCAAAAACAGGAAAGTCAAATCGTACTATTATTAAACGAATCAACTACCAGTTCTGAAAGCTCCAGTAATGGTTGTATGATGATTGTACAAGCGATTGACCTTCCCTTTGTATCTATTTCAAGATCCACTGGTCTAAACCGTTGGAATCTGCATGAACTGAAGGTATATTCTTGTTGAGTTTGATGGAGCGACCTGATATACATGGGTTTATTGTGCTTGCAAAATCTATCAGTTTTGTTGTGTTGGCATGTCTCTGAAATTCTACTTTCTGTGAAATTGAACTTCTGCTTCTCCTCACATGCAATTTTGTTTGTGTTGTATCTTTAAAACACATCTGATGAATTTATACAGCATAAAAAGTTGTAGGTTAAACTTACCTCCTACAACTGACTGCTCACCTTACTGCATCTCTTTCATTGTTTAAGTTGCTTGTCCAATTTGCCTTCAAGATAAACTTTTAGCTCACAAATATGTTATTTCTGGGACTCTGTCGTGTACCTGCAGATGGAGAATGAAAAGGTTCGGGATATTCCTCACTTTGTGGTTGCTCCCTTGGCGGTCAGTGGTAAGTGCTTCTCACCTCATCTAAGACCTCTATTTTTAAGAAGTTTTATAAAGAACAAGTAACTTTATTTCTGCCATATTAAATTGAACTTCTTTTGTATGGAGTCTTAGTTAGTTTTTAGATGCTTGTGGTATGTTGGATATGTGTCTGACATGCATCCAAATCGGTTATAAAAAAAAAAAAAAAAATAGAGGAACAGCAACAATTGAAGGCCTTAGCCTCAACTTAGAAGATATGCTAACCAAGAGTGCAAGCGGTGCACAATCCCAAAATGAAGATTTTGTTGCAGAACATGCAATGTTTAACGAAGGCAATTCATTGAAGCGACGTCGCCGAGGCTTATTCTCTTTTCTCCGTGTTATTCCTGCCTTCACAGAATCATTTTCAGAATCAGATGAAGATGATTTCAAAACTGATGCATGTTTACAGATGCACCCTTCAAGACTACTTCAGCTTAATAATGTAAGACTCAATGTTCGATTCATTAATATTTATTTGTTTGTATTTATTTGGTTGTCATATTCCATCTACTAGTTATTTATTTGTTTGTTTATTTGGTATGAACACACTACTGTTTAGTTTTTTGTTTATTTTGGTCAACAAGAAAAAGAAATGACAAAGAAAGCATCAGTGTTAAAGTAAAACCAATATTTTGGCAAAAATTTGAATTCAAATAAGTCAGCTGAATTTGAATTGGTCAAAATTTTTATAAAGAGATTTTGCCCATAATCTTGTCCTAGAGAGCATCCGTAAGCTTCAATCTCAGCCCAAGGTTCTAGGGCCTATGCCCTCTAGGCTTTCTAATTAGAGGAAGTGTAACAATCCCATTCCATATTGGAAGTTTGAATAGGTGATCTTGAATATATAAGTAGGATCGATGAATTCAAATAATATCATCATGACTAATTTTTTTAAGTGAGTTTTCTTGTTTGTTACCCGTTGCATGACAATGTGGGTTATTGTAACTAATTGGGATAGTTGGCTTGTTTCTAGTATATTGAGAGGTTTAACTTGGAACTTAGGCTGTTTGTAGTTTTAATTGTATGTGCAGGTGAAAGGTCAGGCTATCTAAATTTTCATATACATTACTTACTGTTCAGAGATGCTTTGACTTTTGGGTGCGGCCCTTTCGAGGTATTGAATGGGTTTAGACTTCTTTAGCAACATATGGTTGTGGTGTGTGAGTTATTATGATTAGAAAAATTGCCCCCTCAAACCACCCCCCAACACACACGCACGCGCACACACACACACAAAATACTAAAATAAATCTTGATATCAGATTTTGAGCCCGAATATACTTCTGTAATATATATATATATCTGTATATATTTTTTTAAAAAATGGATTGTAATGCAATTATAGTTACTAGCTCCATCTATGTTTAGCATGGTTTGGGTGCAGCCAGGGAGTGTTGTGCGTGTACTTCATAGTTGGAGAGGCGGTCGGGTTGGGAAGAGGCATGGAGGGTGTGGTCTGAACATGTCTATTGATCACTGCTTGGGTGTATTTTTAATGATTGTACCCTACTGTATTTGAACTGTCACCTTTTTGTGATTGCAATTATGCAGCCTGATTTGTTGAAAAATGGTTATTGTAGGCTCAAGTATATATGTAACAAAGAAGGACTAAAGGCAAGTTCCATTGCACTTACTGCACTTGCAGAGTATACCGGTGAGTAATAGCTCCTCCAGAAAGGCGTATCAACCTTGTGAATAAATTTTTCTTCCCTCCTTGAAGGTTTTTTGAATAAAAAGGCTAGTAGTTATATAGAAAGATAACAAAAATACGGAAGAAGCATTCAAATGGTAATTGACACTTAAAGAAAGAATACCATTCGGCGAAGATCAAGTCTTTCTCATGAAAAGTTTCTTGGGATTTTTCTTGATACATGTTTATTCTCTTGATTGATCTCCTGCTAATATAATTTGCATGGTTTATTGGTTCTTAGTTGGAGATCAGTTCTCAGATGGTTGGCCGGAAGGACACCTCAAAAAGTGTTTTTGACGTATGGATAGAGGTAAAACAATAATCTGTTAAACTATTTAATTTTCATTTTTGGCATTATCAATTTGCATATAAATTCTCTTTTTATTACTATTACTATTTTTTTTTTCCTGGATAGATTTTTCAAAAGAGAAAAGTAAAATGAGAAAGGAAGACAACTAGTGGTTGTAGCAGCATCTCTAATGAATTTGACTTTCTGCACTCCATGATTTGTAACCAGTAGGTTAAGAACTCCAGTTAAAACTTTCATTTTTTCTTTCATCATTTCTAGTGAAAGGTCATCTATCTTGACTGTTCAATGATTGCCAACTATCCAGCGATGACTACAATTTAATTTTAGATGGGACCCATGAAAATAGTTTGCAACTTCACTATCATGATCCAGTTATGCGAAAGACTGTAAGTCATAATTGCAATAAAAACCTTTTGTGCTATGAAATCTGATACGAACCCATAAACTAGCTTCCCTTTGACAAATAGGACTTGTGACAACTGACGGCATGTAATTCGGACCTATAGGTTTGGAGTTAGAGCCGAATACGCCTTAAACTTGGTTGAAAGAGGGCATTCCAGGGGCAAAAATTGAAAACAACCCCCGAACCACCGTGTGGCTCTCATGGACAGCTTCCCCTTGACAAATAGGACTTGTGACAACTGACGGAATGTAATTAGGACGCGTAGGCTTGGAGTTAGACCCGAAAACGCCTTAAACTTGATTGAAAAAGGGCGTTTTAGGGTCGAAAATTCAAAACAGCCCCTGAACCACCGTGTAGCTCTCACGGACAGCTTCCCCTTGACAAATAGGACTTGTGACAACTGATGGCATGCAATTCGAACCCATAGGTTGGGAGTTAGAGCCGAATACACCTTAAACTTAGTCGAAAGAAGGGCGTTCCGAGGGCAAAAATTCAAAATAGCCCCCAAACCACCATGTGGATCTCACGAATAGTTTCCCCTTGACAAATAGGATTTGTGACAACTATCGGAATGTAATTAGGACGTGTAGGCTTGGAGTTAGACCCGAAAATGACTTAAACTTAGTCGAAAGACGGCGTTTCGGGGGCGAAAATCCAAAATAGCCCCCGAACCACCGTGTGGATCTCATGGACAGCTTCCCCTTGACAAATAGGACTTGTGACGACTGTTAGAATGTAATTAGGACGCGTAGGGTTGGAGCTAAACTCGAAATTGCCTTAAACTTAGTCAAAAAAAGGCGTTTCGGGGTCGAAAATTCAAAATAGTCCCAAAACCATCGTGTGGCTGTCACGGACAGTTTCCCTTTGACAAATAGGACTTGTGACAATTGACGGAATGTAATTAGGATGCGTAGGCTTGGAGTTAGACCCGAAAACGCCTTCAACTTAGTCAAAAAAGGGCGTTTTAGGGTCAAAAATTCAAAACAGCCCCTGAACCACCGTATGGCTCTCACGGACAGTTTCCCCTTGATAAATAGGACTTGTGACAACTGACGGCATGTAATTCGGGCTCATAAGTTAAGAGTTAGAATCGAATACGCCTTAAACTTAGTTAAAAGAGGGCTTTCCAGTGGCGAAAATTCAAAACAGCCCCCGAACCACGATGTGGCTCTCACGAACAGGTTCCCCATGAAAAATAAGACCTGTGACAATAGACGGAATGTAATTCGGACCCATAGGTTGGGAGTTAGAGCCGAAAACGCCTTAAACTTAGACGAAAATGGACGTTTTGAGGGCGAAAATTCAAAATAGCCCCCGGGAGTGGAAAACTTGGGAGTAGCAGACATAGGTTGGGAGTTAAAGTTGGAGACATAGGTTAGGAGTTAAGGTTGAAAATGCCTTAAACTAAACTGAAAAATTGCATTTCGGGAGGGGAAAACTTGGGAGAAACTTGTCCGGACATGCAACATACGATTATGACTATAAATACACAATTTTGAAAACATTATATACATTCTAGTTTTATATAATTTTCTTTTTATAATTTGAAATGATAGTGTTATTCAATCAATACTAATGGTTAATTTTATTTTTACAAATGGTTTTTGGCGTGGAAATGCGAATATTCTTTATTTGTGTGTGGAGGACATTGTTTTTTTTTTTTATAATCTGTTGTTATGTTGTTCTTTGTTTTTTGTGGATTACTATTGTTTGTACAGATAACTATTGGCGTCATACAAATTAGTTTTGGCATAGAACATATTACATTTGGGGTGGTATAGATTACCATTTGACATGGTATTGTGGATATTTCTTTTTTTGTGTACGGAAGACATAGTTTTTGTATAATCCTCTGTTTTGTATAGAATTATTATTTTAAATTAGATTATGCTTGGTTTGTATGGAATTTTTATTATATTTTGAATTTGACATTAAAAGTTAAATTTTCTTAGATTGTTATTATTTTGCTTATATACAGGGTACAGGTTGCATAGAATAAATATAAGGCAAAATTAATATAAAACAAAACTGAAGAAAGTTTTTAGTGACTAAACATTTAGTAGCCAAAAAGAAGTGAAGTTGTTGATGACGAACCAAATTGGTAGTCAAAAGGAAATCAAGGTTTTTTGGCGACTAAATATTTGGTAGCCAAAAGAAATCAAAGATTTTTGGCGACTAAATAATTAGTAGCCAAAAAAAAAAACGAAAAATAAATTTTATAAACGTTACCAATGACTTTGTTTTTATAAATGTGATGTAATTTGGATGGTTTCTTTATAGATGATTTAATGTGAATGTAAATTTGATTTTTGTAATCCATGTATGTGTAGATTATTGATGTGTAAGGTTGTAAATTTGATTTTGGATGTCGATCTATTCGGCATAAAATGCATCCATATTGCAAGAGTACAGAACAATTGATTGCACAAATGATTGTAAGATTGGAACATTGCCTAGTGCCTAATAGATTCACTATAATTTGATTGTATACAATATTTAAGTAGATTATACAAGGATGCCAAAATTTGGCATTTTTTTTTTTTTTTTTTTTTTTTGTTTGTCATGGCCATAGGCTCCAAAATGATTGACTAATTGATTGGTGTTATCACTTTTTTTGCAAGAATTGATTGACTAATGGGTCCCCAATCAATTTTCAAATCTATTGGAAAATTCACTACCTTGATAGAAATCAATTGGCCAATCCATTGGCCATAATCCAAATAAAAGCTAAAACCCAAAATCTTGAGTGTTTAGTCAAGCTATGGGCTTCCAAATTAGATTTTTTTATAATGACAAGGTTTGAAGTTAACAAATTGTATCATTCACAACCTCCTCATAAATTACTATTCAATACATTAAAACATCAAGCAAAATACATCATATTTCAAACATCAAGCACCTTATCCTCATTGACAATTTTCAAAAATTTAGAAGATAAATAAATAAATAAAAAGGCAATATACTACCATATTTCAAACAATAAACAACCTGGTGAGGTCATATTCACCAAAACACCAACCATAAGAATTTTTTTATACACAAAACATATCATACTAAACTCCCAAAAGTAAGCAAAAAGTGTTCATAAACAAATTGGGACAACCACAAAAGCCATAACATATTCAACTATCAATTTAGTCTGCGCATAGTAAAACAATGAAAAGGCCAAGGTCAAGGCTCCTTAGAAAATTCATCTCCATCTTTAACATCTTCTGTTCCCAACTCTTCTTCGTCTCCCTCATCACCATCATCTTCATCTCTTCCCAACTCTTCTTCGTGTCCCTCATCCTCACCTTGTCTTCCATCCTCGTGAGGGATATCTACATTTTTTTTGTCAATTCATTCAATGTCACTTACACACATTTTAGATCATTCTTTTCTTTCTCCTACATCTCTTCTGAGATTCTCAAACTTGAATGTCGTCCTCCTTAAATTTCAAACCAACATGTAACTCTTCCATCTTTGAGTTTAAGCTCTCCATATCCAATCTGGTAGCAGATACAGTTGTTTCCAAATGCTTGATCATAGCATCTGTGTGAAAAACAAAAAGCAAGTCTATTAATAAAAATTTAGATCAGAAGCCAATTGTTGTTATCATGTGATAAGAGTTACAACTCCTACACATTAATCCACTAAAAAACACTTCAAGCACATGAGAATAGAAGTATGCCTCTGTTTCCAATTGGAATAGCTTATGTAAAACTCCAAATGCATTAAAATTCATTAAATAAATCATTAAGTTAAATGTGTGATATCACTACTATCACTAATATAGGAAGAGCGTAGTAGCAGCAGCAACAAACTGGTAATAGAAACCGAGCTCAATTCAACTCACTCAGCACTCCTTATTGTTACAACAACTGTTCAAATTGTCTTCAAATGTTAATGATATTATGACAACCCATATTTTGGTCAAATATATTAATTTCTCAAATAAGGAAAGGTGGTCACGTGAGGCATGGACCTCGGCTGCACCTTACTCTAAGCAAGATGTGAACCATTAGGTATGTTAACCTCAAAGTGTTTTCATGCAGCTTTTTTAGGATGCAAGCTTTAATTTGCTACTCATTAATACATTATTTCAATGAATTGGTCTTGAACCAAAGTAGTTTGAGTCCTGATGGGGTAGCCAGTCCAAAAATAAACCATAAACAGAAGCAATCAATGAAGACGCTACCTTTTTCCTCAATGACATTGGTAGTTTTGCACTGTTCATCTCTGAAATATTTCTCCCTCTCCTCTTTTTCAATGCTGAGTTCTTTTAACTCTCTTTTGCCTACATTCAGAATTCAAACGCATTTCATAACTCTGAAAAGAAGTGAAGCAAATGGAAATACCTGGTTCTTTGCTTACAAATTTATGATAAGCTTCTGTTTGGCAGCATCGACAGTTCTTATTGTTGGAAATTATCTGAAAACTTTTTATGATATAGGAAATGAGGATAACTTACAATTTCCAACAATTTCCTCTGAAGACTCAAATCTCAAGGATGACATCTTCATTTGGTTGTGCAAATTATCAAGAGTTGCTGCACTGGAAGATAGCTTATCTTCAAAAAATTCCTTGTCTTTCTCAACTGGTAAAGCAGATATAGAATACTTACAACTTTGAAAAATATCATAAAGCCAGTTGTTGGAAAGTTGAATAAACTAAAGAATACCTACCATCATGAACCTCATTGTGCCAACACAGTTTTTTTTTAGTCAGGCATTTTTTTCAAACAGTTAAAGGACCCTTAATATCAGATAACATTTACAGACTACCATCTATTACATATATACAGATATACATAGCATGTATATATTGATGAGAAATAAATATATAGGAGAGGCTGAAATGTTCAATTGAAATTAAACTAATTTGAATCAAATTGAATATTTAAAGGACAAAATTAAAATTAGAGGCTGAAAGTGGCATGAACTTATTTTAGGAAGCATAAATGTATTTTATTTGGAAAACAAATTAACCTTTTTTAGGTTCAAGATACTTACATGGTCCAGTATGAGATTTCCTTGCCTTTCTTCCATCTTCCTTACCTGCAACGACAGATAAGAGCAATGATCCAAATCCAAAAACAATTTCAAAATGGGAACAACAAAAAAGTGCTAGAAACAATTGCATGTTCTAAAATTACTATTAGATGATGCACTAACCTACTTCTTGTAAGTCTCTGTCTGAGTTTTCAACACATGGTACTGTTACAAAATTCATGAAGCTTTGGATAGTTAGCTAAATTAATGCAAAAAAATTCCTATGTATTCATTATAGACACAAGAGGAGAGATCATGAGGGAGTAGGAGAAAGCATTGAAGTAGTAGAAAATGGGAAACTCACACAAGGAGAATAGGAAGATTGAAATGACGTTATCTATATAAAAAAAATGCAAAAGAATAATTTAAAACAGAAGGGCAAAAAAGCCCAAAAAGGCTGTTCACACCAACTGCATAAACAAAACAAATCATTAATGAGCCTCTAGGGTGGCCCAGTGTCAGGCCCTTATGCCCAGCTCACCGGAGTTGGGGGTACAATCCCCAGCTCTACCAATTAGTCAAGCTGTATTGTGCAAGATAATTTATTTATAGCTTTCGAAAAAGGTCTCCAATGAAATTTTGATGAAATTGCAACAAATCAATGGAAAAGATATGAAAAGGAGATAAAATGGGGAAAAAAAAATTTGTGGCTTGAATCGGAAACCAATATCTAGATCACAAATAAAGGGTTCTAGATCTTTGAGAAAAGTAAAAAAATGTATGTGCCTGGGAGTTAAGTTCAAACACACTCATCATCATGTGCCAATTGGATCTATAGAATGATGTGGATTTGCAAAAAGAAAAAGTAACACTTTTTCCATGACTTGAGTCAATGAGCAATCAATTGCAGCATTTACTGTTACAAACTTGATGCATTTAGATGCATATGCATTTTTTGACTATGTTAACCACGCAACACTATGTACCATAAATCATAACCGACCTTATAAAAGTCGTATAAAACAAGCTAGATTTCACACTTGGATGCTAACCTTTGCTATAGAGATTAAAAATAAGAAGTGATCTATTTTGCACAAAAAACTGTAAATGTAAAGGTGATAAAAAGAAGCAACGATGAAGAAGAAAAATAATTGAAGAGAAGAGAAGAGGAACAAAATTCTATCTGTGAGCCACACAATACGATAGTTCTCAACCATCTAAGCCCGCAACTCTTACCACATCGCTTCAATCCTATATTTATGAAGACAAAAAAAAAAAAAAAAAAAGGAAGGTAATGTCTCTTTTTCTCATTTCTTTCTACTATCATTATACTATTTAGCTTCTAAATTGAAATTTCAAATTTATTCTGCTCATGTTTAAAAAAATCAAGCATATTCTTAAGTTGAAAAAAAATTCAATTGTAAGTTAAGTAATCTCAATTTTTTTGGGTTAAAAAAGTTGAAAAAATCAAATAATCTAGAATCTAGAATTGTAATCAAACACCATTAATTGACCTTTTTTTAATCAAATAACAAAATATGCTTGCTCTCAGTTTCCAGCTTTGTTTTTGGACTGCTCTTATTTTTGTTGTCCAATTGTCAAACTGTCTAACTCACAATCACACAGACTTCAGACAAAAATTTCAAAAGAGAAAGGGAAATAAAGAATCATTTTCTTCCATAAATGTCTCAAATTCTTAATATGAATAGAACGTAAGGAAGTAGTTTATTTCTTGTACTTGATTTCTGACCTCTGTTCTATTTTGTGGACAAACAATCATATGAAGAGACAAAAAAAGTCACCCAAACAATCCTTCCCCTCCCCTCACCCCTCACTACAACAAATTTGCTAGTCAATAGATATTCAGCTTTTGTTTCACACTATTGTACAATTCCAAGTAATCTCTTGTGGTCAACCATGACAATAATTTGAATTTTGGTTGCACAACACTGCACAAATGCCCAAGTCCTTCAATAAAAAAAAACTGAAACAAATTTAAAATTCAGGGTCTGTTTGTTTGCCCATAGTGTAGGTGGAAAGATAATGAAACATTAATTGATAAACTTATGTACTTGCAATTCTTTAGCATTCAGTAACTAAAACTACTCATCATGAGTTCATTGATAGAGATCAGTAGCATTCTTTTTACACTCCTCTCATTACACTCTCCTATCTCATCAATTCTTAATGACCCTAGAAATTGTCGTCTCTACCTAGACCAAAACGCAATAAAACTCAAACCCTAGCATAATTTTTATCTACAAATTTAAACAATTCTCTTATCACACTTCCAATCATAGTTGACCAAAAAACTAAAATTCACATGCATAAGCAATATATAGGTCAAAATAAAGAGACCCATCTTCCAATTGAAGATAGCCAGAGAGGGGCAAAAAGAACTTCCTTTTTTTTTCCATTAAAGAAAAACAAGAAAATAAAAATTGGATTTAGAGAAGTATATAACCACAGAAAATTAGGAGGTGAAAAAATAAATAAAAAAAACTCATCTAGCTCAGCAGTGCCCAAAATTTATACATTCATTCAAAACACACAAAGTGCAATATCTAAATTCTCAACATAAAGTAGAAATTTTGGTAGTTAAAATATTTGTAAATGTCTTTGCAGTTTTCTCAACATCTAAGTTCTCAACATAAAGTTGAAATTTAGGTATTTAAAATATTTGAAAATGCCCTTGTAGTTTTCTCAACATAAACTTGAAGTTTATGAGGAAAGCATAAATGTCAAGTATTTTGATAAATGGCTCCTCCAACACACATCCAAGCAAATGCTGTAGAAAAAAGGAAAGAATATGCATAGCAGCTTGTATAAAGGACATTGGTTCCAAAAACAACTCAATTATCATTCCACTTGTGATTGTTCAGTCATCATGGATAAGCAAACACAGTTTTTTTTTTTTGAGTTAGGCATTTTTTCAAACAATTAGGGGACCCTTAATATTAGATAACATTTGCAGACTACCATCTATTACATATGTACATATATACATAGCATGTATATAAATAATATGTAGGAGAGGATCTTGACAGGATAATACTACTAGGCTGCTTGTTATATTTGATTCAAGGTTTAAGATATTGTTATTTTAACATGCTTCATAATTTTCCACTTTCAACTCCTTGTGTTGAGTTAAAGCTCAGATGGATAGAGGACATTATAAACTTTGTATTAAGTAGCCCACAACTACATTTCTACTCCCACAAGAACTTATTAAATAAAATAAAAATTAAGGTGAATTTAGGCATTCTAAACAATGCTAATGTTTAAAATTATAGTCAATTTGGTTTGAAATTCATGAAATCACCAAATGATCATAATGTGAATAGCATCAAATTCTATAACTAAATTAAGTGGCCCAGGATTGTACTAAAATGCTTACTCAATGTACTCATCCCACACAGTAACTATCACCATCAAAGATCATGTACTTGTTCTTCCTAGCTCTTGCTTCTCTACAGCCCGTCAATGAAAAAAAAAAAAAAAAACTCATGTTGCTGAAATTGCATCCCATTTTCGTGCAAAAACAAAAACTATTAAATGTGAAATAACCATTACCTATCTTCGAAATCACCCAAACTGCCATTTGGACTCATATCCTATCAGCAATGTCATTTTAGATTACCGCAAAACAACAAAATAAAGAGATTCCCACATTAATTTTCTCTCTCATGAAAAACTAAAGTAATAAAAAAGACAAGTAATTGAAGTACTTGTCTATGTCATTTAGAGTATCCTACTTAATACACCTATGAATACAACAATCATTCCAAAATAGAAAAATGATTCAGTAGAAAAAAATAACTCATTAGAAATCATAATCATAAAGTTCCCTATCCAGAAATGCATACCACAAGTTTTTTTTTCAAGTAATGCTAATTTCCCTTTGACTTTGAAGTATATTCCAACATCCCAACATAATAAATTTTTTTCAGAACTGCCTTTAGGCAAAAGGTAATTCATTGTTACATATCAAAATAATTTTACTCACATCTGTGGTTACCATCGTTTAATTTGCATGTGGTTCAAAAAACAAATTTCCATATATTGAGAAGAACCAAAAAAACAGAAAAAGACCATTTTTTTAACTCATCAAAAATATCTTTGCCTTGTGGACTCTAGAGCTCCTGAGAGTGATAGCTAAGTTTGTTTCCTTTGAGCCAGTTTTTAGTCAATTGGGTAATGTTTGAGCTGTTGGAAAGCGTAATTTGGTGAGCTATAGAGGTGCAACCAACCATTCTGGCTACTACTCTCTTTGTAACATCTATGCTTGTGAGGATTGCCAAATAGGATTGATTCATCAATCTCCTCTCCTCTGAATATCCCTTAGTAACCCAAGCTGGTATGGTGCGTGGATTAAATTTAGACCCAATAGAACCCATGTAAAGGAGTCAGCTTATCAGTTTCACAATTACATGAAACTAAGGCAGAACAAGTTACTTCCCTTTTCATTTTATTTCTCCCGAGGCACTATGAATTACCAAAATGCAGAGAATTCAATAAAAAATTAATAGAGAAATGGCAATCATACAGTTTCAGCTTCAGCTTGCATAGCTTTAAATTCTGCCCCTTTTGTAGTCAATTCTGTCAGCCTCGTCTCCTCTTGCTTTTTCATTACCTCAAACACCTAAACCAGCATCAACACAACACTAGGAGAAGAGAAGGAAAAACAAAAAAAAAAAAAACACAAAAAAAAGACCATTAACAAAATAGAAGCTGAACTTCCAAAACCCACCATGGGTTTTCTTCACAAAACACACTAATAACAGAGGAGCTCAGCTCTAGCTCTAGAGAACAGCCATGAATGGGATTATGGAACTCGACTGTACCAACTGTAAGAATTTCACAGACTAATAAATTATATATTGATTTGATTGATGATATACCTATGGAGAAAGGTATGGTATGTCTTGAAGGAGAAGAAAAGGGTCACACACACACACACGCAAAGATTTTGTAGGGTTTCTCTTAAATGGCTGTTTGTGGCTGCGTTTATATACCGGCCGCTGAAATTTTATAACCAGTTTTACAGTCACAAATAATCCCAGTTGACAAGGCACCATACATGAAAATGAACAAATAGAACAAAGAAGAATCAGAAAGGTAAAAGCCTCTGTTTCACAACAAATAAATTATGCATCCTTATCCACTACTAGCAAAAACAGACAAGCTTCACTATTTAATCAAACAGAAACCCCACTCTTATATCTTCAAACTTCTTACCCCTTTAATAATGAACCAGAAATCATTTTATGCAACTGGCATTCTATGAATAAGATAGAACCACCATAGAATCATGACTTGTTTTCAAGTTTTTAAACACTAAAGAAATACATGTAAACAAAAAACACCACTAAACACTAAATCTAAGCAGATTTTGTAGACAAAACATAAAGCAATTATGAACAACTCTAAAGTTGTTTATTCTTTCTTAGTCAATCTTTAAATTTCTACCAAATCATATATTTTAAGAAATATAAACGCAATCCATGAAATAATTTGGAGCAGTAAACAATCCATGAAATATCCGGTGATTACAAAAAATATAAACGCAAACGTCACACACATAAATCAATTTATATAAATTTTTTGGTAAGAGTGTAAAGGCACACAGATACAAAATGTGAGAAACAGTTATGCACATGTACAAACCGTGAAACAGACTATATGAAATGTGACTAAAATAAAACAAAACAAAGTTGCAACTGTTATACCACAAAGGGGAAATCACTGACTTGAACTAATTTACTGGCTACAAAAGAATAAAAGACAGAATGACGATTGTTCAAAGCCTCCACATCTATAAACATTGTATTAAGTTTATCTTAACCTAGAACAAAACAATGTAAACAAAATTATATTGCAATATTTAATTGATTGGGCTTTTCGGGGCATAACTATATCATGCCAATTTTATGATTCACAAGACCAAAAAGAAAAAGGAGGAGGGGGAGGGAAGGTAATACTTTAACAGATATGAGCTTCAAAGTTGCACCTCAGTCTCTTGTGTGCTTCTGTAAGTTGATCTCGCATCATCCTCAATTGGTTGGATAATTCCTATCCATAACAATTTAAATAAGAGATGTCAAAAAAGTTCACTGGGATTCCAGCAATGAATAAGAACTCAAATTCAAAGCATTACGGTGACAACAGTGACAAAGGGCTAACCCCAATTCATTGAGTGCTGTGAAAGGAGGAAAAAAAAAAGCATTAGTTCTTTCACGAGGGTTAATCCCTTAAGATTTAAAAGATTCATCAAAATAAACACAAACCTTGAACGCAAAAAGTCTTGTATATTTACATCATAGTTCAACTTCTTAAAGGTTTTCTTCAATGCCTATATTCTCAAATAGAACACCAAAAGGCTTGAATGAATATGATATGTTTATCATTTCATATTTAATGAAAATAGAGAAAGAAAGAATGAATTGGTGTACTAGAGAACGGGCAGTATTAATCTTACTTCAAGGCTCTCCAACTTCCTGGTCATTCAAATAAAAATTATTTAGTGACATTGTGACAAATGCAGTTCAAATTTAACCAAAAAAAAAAAAGAAAAGAAAAACAACTCTTCATCCTCATAGATTTAAAGCATATCTGTACTGACCTTTTTGTCCTTTCTTGTGGTGTCAGTTGAGCGAATTTTGTAATAACCTCTTCAATGTTGCTGAACAAAAAAACACATGATTTCACGAAATGATAAATGGTGCACATAAATCCAAGTGAATTTTGTTTAATTTTTCATGTCATACATCAAATTTCACAAACATTTTTATATAGGCACAATTGGAGACTTGAAAATACCTGGGCTCTCTGCGGAATAATGTTGCCTTTCCAGTTGGAGAAAACATGAGAAGGACAATGTCAATGTCACATAATATGGATAATTCTTTAGCTTTCTTCAAGATTCCATTCCTTCTTTTCAAATAGGTCACTTATTGATTGCTAGTGCTCTCTAATCTCTTTATCTTTAACTTAACCCTCCCCATATTGTAAACAAATGAGAAAGACCCATAAAACACCAATGCAACTGATGCATCTGTGTTTGGCCAATCCCAACCTACTTCAATTCTCCAAGCCAAACACTTGTCTAACAATAGAACGAATTAATTCCAAGAAGCTCCAAAATGACCATGGACACAAAGGGCTGAGATAAATTTTTTAGTTAAGAATTAAGAAAAAAATTATTTTGTTCACTTTTGTTAACGCTTTAGAGCTCAACCTTTTTTAAGAAATTTAGTTAATGCTTTAGAGCTCAACCTTTATTGTTAAAACCTCACTTTTGTATAATATAAACTAGCAAAAATGTCAATACTCCTTATTTGCAATCTTCCTAAAAATTTTGCAAGTTAAATTAGATGGGAAAAAAACTTAAATCAAACGACACCAGGGTAACTAAGATGATTTAGTTCTATGGATATAGATAAGATGGTAGCATTAAACGATCCATAGGGAAAAGTTGTTACTAATGGTCCAAAGATACAGAAGTAATTGTGGGGAATTTCATTAAAAGTAATAGTAGTCAGAAAACTATGAATTTGTGGGTGAATGTAAATCATATAACTTTAAATTGTTTGAGGTTTATGTGTCATGCATATTCACAACTACAAGTACTTGAAGAAATTGTTCATACACGAAGGAAGAAATTGAAATTAATATCTGAATGGCTAACAGATGGGAACGATTATAACCAAATGATGTTAAAAAAATGTTCCATTTTGAACTCAAAATTATATATGTGGGGATATATTTTCTGAGTACCAACACGTGGCCAAGGTGACGCCGACGTGTCAGCCGAGGTGCCACGTGTCCTGGTTGTTATGCCGAGGTCATCTCGGATAAGCCGAGGTTACCTCCGAAGATATCGAAATCCGAGATAAGCAGATAAGGGGCAAGAGTCCTAGAATGAGAGAAGACTTCAGTTTATATTAAGATAAGACTCTTAGAGAGTTTATCCTAATCTTACTAGGAGTTCAAGATTAGCAGTAATCCTGAGTCCATAGAAGTTAGGCTTCTATTGGGACTAGGTTTATGTTGGCTATAAAAGAAAGGCACCCCCATGGGTCTAAGGTATGCTTTTGATACTCAAGCTTTTGAGTTTAGCACTTGATTTATCTTTGAGAGATACACTGACTTGATCGTCGGAGTGCTCCCGGATGGACGAACCACCGTCGAAATCTTCTCTTTCTGTTGCAGGTCAGCCAGGTGCCATCTATTCTGTCGGTGCTCTCCAGCTGGTTACTAAGCGGGCAGTGTGGTCAGAAAATCACTCACACAATTTGGCGCCGTCTGTGGAAAAAAAAGGAGAATAGATGGCCATCACTGTACAAGATCAATGTATCGGAAACGACGAGTTTAGCAAAGATGGAGAATGTGTCAACATAACGGAGTGAAGACTCTTCCAGAAGGGACGCAAAGACAGGGGGCATGAGTGCTCCCAAAGAGATGACATTCAAGTATAGAAGAGCTCAGCCCAAGTGAGCAGATCCCGGATTCCAGATCCTGGATCTCGGATCCCAGAAGACAAGATCTCGGCCTGAAAAAGTAGGTCCGAGAAGACAAAAGCTCAGCCTAAGTGAGCAGATCCCGGATTCCAGATCTTGGATCCCGGATCCCAGAAGGCATGATCTCGGCCTAGATGAGTAGGTCCGAGAAAACAAGAGCTTAGCCTAAGTGAGCAGATCCCAGATTCCAGATCCTGGATCCCGGATCCCAGCAGGCATGATCTCGGCCTAGATGAGTAGGTCCGAGAAGAGAAGAGCTCAACCTGAGAGAGCAGATCCAAGATTCCAGCAGACAAGACCTCGGCACTTAAGCCCGAGAAGAGAAGAGCTCAGTGAGCAGATCTCAGATCCCAGAAGATAAAAAGAAAACATACAAAGTCAGACTGCAGTTAGCCAGGTTGAAGACCTTTTATAAGGTCCACAAAAGAGCATGTGAAAGCCATGCAGAGGGCAGAGAGAAGACAAAGATGTTTAACACTTGTTGAAATTTGTAGCAATTTACAAGTTAAAGTTAAACCGAGATTATTGTTTAACACTTGTTGAAATTTGTAGACAATTTACAAGTTGAAGTTAAATCGAGGTCATTGTTTAACACATGTTGAAATTTGTGGACAATTTACAAGTTGAAGTTATACCGAAATCATTGTTTAACACTTGTTGAAATTCTGTGTGAATTTACAAGTTGAAGTTAAACCGAAATCATTGTTTAACACTTGTTGAAATTTGTGGACAATTTACAAGTTGAAGTTAAACCGAGGTCATTGTTTAACACTTGTTGAAATTTGTGGACAATTTACAAGTTGAAGTTAAACCGAAATCATTGTTTAACACTTGTTGAAATTTGTGAACAATTTACAAGTTGAAGTTAAACCGAAATCATTGTTTAACACTTGTTGAAATTCTGTGTGAATTTACAAGTTGAAGTTAAACTGAGATGATGTTTAACACTTGTTCAAATTCTGTGTGAATTTACAAGTTAAAGTTAAACCGAGGTCATATTTAACACTTGTTGAAATTCTATGTGAATTTACAAGTTGAAGTTAAACCGATGTGATATTTAACACTTGTTGAAATTCTGTGTGAATTTACAAGTTAAAGTTAAACCGAGATGATGTTTAACACTTGTTGAAATTCTGTGTGAATTTACAAGTTGAAGTTAAACCGAGGTCATATTTAACACTTGTTGAAATTCTATGTGAATTTACAAGTTGAAGTTAAACCGAGGTCGTATCGGAAGAAGATTGGTTTAAACACTTGTTGAAATTCTATGTGAATTTACAAATTATAGATAAACTGAGGTCGTATCGAAAGGATGATGGTTTAACACTTGTTGAAATTTTGAGAAAAATTTACAAGCTGAAGTTAAACCGAGGTTATGATAAAGGATGATGGTTAAAACACTTGTTGAAATTTTTGAGAAAAATTTACAAGTTAAAGTCAAGCTCAAGCAATATCTGCGTACTTGCCGAGACTACCAGGTTTTCAAAACTTGAAATATGAAAAACTGAAGTCTTGATAGAAAACATTGAGAAAGTGACAAGTCCTAAGCAACACTTGTGAAAATATTTATTACAATATTTTCTTTATTACAATATTTTCAAGTGTTAGGACAAGGCCGAGATGAGCAAGATTAGAAATTGTGATAGAGGTGTTTTATCCGAAGAGATTGCACAGTCAAGGTGTACTTTTGAAGACATGCAAATTATTCTAAGTGTAGAATCATACAAGAGCAAAAAAAAGAAGACATTCATTGAAAGAAGAAATTAGAGAAATGCATTTAAAGAAGAAATAAGGCACTTCGGCCTGAATATTAAAAAATAAATTATTCAGACTACAAAAATGGCACGTCGGCCAGATTAAAAGCATACAAAGAAGGACAAAGAACAAGGTATAAGGAGTAAAAGAAGGAAACAAAATTACTCGACATCAATGGCAGGATATAGAAGATAGTTGGGAAGACTTCTCAACAGCCTTCTCGGCCTCGAGCTCAGCATCGATCTCCCGAAGAGTTTGATCAAAGCTCATCTCGGCAATTAGCACCTCGGAGTTTGAAGGCAAGGATTGAAAGCCTGGAAAAAGACACAGAAAATAGAAAAAAGAATGTAATTCGTAATCAAGAATGGTGATGAAGCTATCAGGAAATCAAGACAAAAAGATTGCACATGTGTGTCAAGCCAAAAACAGTGGCAGAAATCAACAGATGTGTAAACAGTGTGTATTCAAGAAGATGATTTGGAAACAACGGGTAAAACAGCAATGGTGATTAACAATGAAGCAGAGCTTCTTGGAAAGCAACAAGAAATAAAGCCAGGAGGAACAGTGGCTTACTAGAAAGAGGGAAGTCGGAATGAGAATTGCCGAAGTATGACGATGGATGAGAAAATGACAGAATGACGTAAGCTTCACCGGAGGAGAGGAACGAAAACAGTTGCAGAGCTTGAAAGCTTGGAACAATGACGGATTTAAGCAAAAGAGCTAGAAAGAGAAAAAGCCAGAGGATTGAGTGAAAAAAGAGAAAAATCAGAGTCAAGAAGACAACAAAGTTCAAGAATAAAGCCAAAGTGCACAGGCACTAAGTAAGTATGTGAAGAACAAGAAAGTAATGACCCAGACACGATGCTAGGAACAGAAAGCGGATATGGCAAGAACAGTGCCAGGCGTTCAAACAATTCAAAACTTGAAAACAGACGAAAATAGAAGACAACAGAGGGCAAGTAAATGGATTCAAAAGAGTTATGAAAGATTGAGCTTAATAAAAGAGTTTATGAACCTACCAAGAGAAATGAATGCCGATATGAAGATCGCCGGAGTCAAATAGATGACTGGAAGTCGGAAACCCACCAAAGAATGTGAGTGGAGCAGTTGCAAAGCTCTTGGAGTTTACGAATTAATGGAACAAGAACCTCGGCTAGAAGGTGTGATCTCGAGCAGCTTGGAAAGCATGAAGCTTGATACTTGACAGAAGTGGACAGTAAAGTCCGGGGAACATTGAGGTCGGCGAGTTTGATCTCGGGCAGAGGGGCACAGATGAACAAACAGTGTAGGTTCCATCACCTCAGAATGCCGAGGTAATAGAACCTAGGGGGCAGTTGTGGAGATATATTTTCTGAGTACCAACACGTGGCCAAGGTGACGCCGACGTGTCAGCCGAGGTGCCACGTGTCCTGGTTGTTATGCCGAGGTCATCTCAGATAGGCCGAGGTTACCTTCGAAGATATTAGAATCCGAGATAAGCGGATAAGGGGCAAGAGTCCTAGAATGAGAGAAAACTTCAGTTTGTATTAAGATAAGACTCTTAGAGAGTTTATCCTAATCTTATTGGGAGTCCAAGATTAGCAGTAATCCTGAGTCCATAGAAGTTAGGCTTCTATTGGGACTAGGTTTATGTTGGCTATAAAAGAGAGGCACCCCCATGGGTCTAAGGTATGCTTTTGATACTCAAGCTTGTGAGTTTAGCACTTGATTTATCTTTGAAAGATATACTGACTTGATCGTCGGAGTGCCCCCAGGTGGACGAACCACCGCCGGAATCTTCTCTTTCTGTTGCAGGTCAGTCAGGTGCCATCTATTCTGCCGGTGCTCTCCAGCTGGTTACTAAGCGGGCAGTGTGGTCAGAAAATCACTCACACAATATAGATAATGAAAATTACAAAAGGAATAGAGAGGAGGAGCGAAAATGGGGCCTTATAATTACTGGGGTGGAAATGTTAGGAATATCATTATCTAATATCAGCCATGTGCATCCAATTCAATTCAAGTTAAATTCAATAATATGTTCCAAAAGCCTCTCTTGCCTTTAACCAAAACCCAAGTTTTTTTTTTCTCTGTTCGTGTTTTCTATGATTATTATTTATTACTTTTCTAAAGTTTTTAAGTTCCATGCAAATGACTTTTTTTTTTCTTTTCGTATTCATATTGCAAAAGCTTGGAGCATTCTTTGTATCACATAACTAGTATGAAATCTCGTAGGCCTCAAAAACTGGAGAAAAAGGCAAGTTGGGTTCCATGTGAGCAGAACTCATAGGCATGTTCTTTCCAACAAAACAATTACCTTACTAAATAAAATTATAATAATTTTAACAACAATTAAAATAAACAATGTTTTTTTTACGAAGGTAGTTCCGCAGATAATGTGGCCTGTAGTATGTGCTTCTCAAATTCATTGTAATATGCTGAAAATTATTATGCTGCTGCATATGGAGAGGTTATAGTATCTTCGACTATGCTCAAATATTATTGTGCTGCTGCGCATGGTGGTCAACTACTATGCTCAAATATTATTGTGCTGCTGCGCATGGTGGTCAACTAAGAATGCAAAACAAACGTGTAAAGATGTTCTTTTTCCCCTAATTTGATCACAAATCTATGGAACACACCAAAAGATTTTATCAACAAAACAATTTGCAGGGATAATTAATTTTAAGCAGGGATTTCTTGCTAAATATATATTACAATGCATTTAAACCACCATATGACAAATTTTTTTTGTAATTCCAACAAACACACTATTCAGTCAATTAAACAAACACATAAAGTGCACAGTTAAGACTAGTACCAGTAACTTAAGAAACCCACATTGAGGACGACTATATCATACTTACATTTGAGCAGAAATAGAGAGAAAAATTAGGGCAAAGATGAACTGTCCATCTTTTGATTTTGTTTCTGACGCGTTAATGTGCCTCGCCACCTGGTCTTTCTCATCGCAATCAGCCCGTTCGAGATCGCCGTTCTGACGAGTCCGACGATAGTCCTTTGTAGACAAAGGTTCTGAAACAGTTGAGGGGAGTGTAGGGTCTAGATTTGAACATATGGCTTGTGGAGGGATTGCAGAAGATCAGAGGTAGGGTTAGGGTTTTGGATCCGACGACGAGAGTGGAGAAGATGAAGTAGACAACCGATGAAGAGAATAGGAGAAGAGAAAGACGGCGGTGAGGGAGGAGGTGTGGTGGCACCAGAGCCGACGACGTAGGAGGCGAAAGAGATAAAAGAGAGAGGAGAGTGAGAGGGAGTGTTAGGTTAGGGATTGGGAATTTGAGATCGTGAGAAACAGGGGGGGGAGGTTGAGCGGGAAAACGAAAGAAATTTTTTTTGTTAATTTTTAATTTTTTTTTTTTTGTAGTTAATGATTTTTTTTTAAGTTATTAAGGTTGAAAACTTATTTGTTTCGTTTTTATTTTACTGAAAAAAAATTTTTTTTTATTTGGTAGAAGTATGGGTAATATTTTAATTAAAAATATTTTCTATTAAAATAAAGTTAATTTTTTATGAGCGGGAAAATGAAAAGAAATTTTTTTTGTTAATTTTTTTTTTGTAGTTAATGATTTTTTTTTTTTTAGGTTATTAAGGTTGAAAATTTATTTGTTTCATTTTTATTTTACCGAAAAAAATTATTATTTTTTTTTATTTGGTAGAAGTAGGGGTAATATTTTAATTAAAAATATTTTCTGTTAAAATAAAGTTAATTTTGTGGTCAATGGAAAATATTTTTTTGCAGCCCATTTTTTTTTTGTTACTATAAATCATGAACTAATTTTTTGTAGCAGAGGAGAGGGTGCGGTAGTAGTGGTGAAGGTGGTGGATAAGAGGTAATGACGAAGGAGATTAGTGGTGAAGTTGTGGTAGTGGTAGAGGAGATGGAGTGATGGTGGTAGAGGAGAGGTAATGGTAGTAGTAGTGGCAGTAGTAGTGGTGGTGGTAGTGGTGGTGGTAGTGGAGTGGTGGTGATGGTGGTAGTAATGGTAGTCGTAGAGGTAGAGTGGCAACAGTGGTAGTAGTGGCCGTAATGGAATGACATTTGCAGTAGTGGTGAAGGTAGTAAAGGAGATGTGTGGTGAGAGAGAGAGATGAGTGAGAGACAGATAGAGAAGAGAGACAGAGACAGAGTGTTAAGCAAGAGAGAGACAAAGTGGTCGCTAAAAGTGTATTTTTTTATAGTGGATCGATAAGTCCAGAGGGAGCTTGGTAAGTAGAAAAGAGGGAGGGAGAAAGTGATCAAGGCGAACACAGAAAACATATATTTGCAATTGATCAAAGAAACATAAATGTGAAGTACCAACACAAAATACTCTTCGAATTACCAAATCTGGAAATTAACATATGCCCAGAACGAAATATGGTGGCTAAGAGAGAAAGAGGAAGATATTAGGGCACGATGGCAGGAAGCAAGAGAGGATGAAGAGGGACAACAAAAGTAATGGAAAGCAGGCTTACCGGTAGGATTGGCTGGTGGTAGTGATGGGTCGTGCGAATGTAGGGACTATGGTGACGGAATGGGGCTCCGCTGTATTCAGAGAGACGGTGCCAATGGTGGCATGGTGCCGTAGTGATTACAGGGCGATGAAGGTGTGTGAGGTAGAGATTGCTAAGAGAGGGAGTCGATTTGTGAGAAATTAGGGCAAAGAATAAGATCTAGAGAAAGAACAGAAATCAACTTACCTAGTCATAATGAAATACTCTAAGTTCGTGAATCGGCGGTGTCGACTTTGGAATACTTTACTTGGTCACATCCTCTCTTTTATGATAACGATGACAAGGATTATAAAGGTGGTGGTAATAACAATGGTGGCTTAATGGCTACAACTAAATTTGAAGAATCAGGAAAGGAAGACCTACCACATATCTTGGAGCATTGTGTTCTTATACACTATTTGGGCAATCTGGAAAGATAGAAACAATGTGGTCTTCAGACAAGAGGATTGAAATGTCTACGAAATTATTAGATCCATTCAACACCAAGCCACAGAGACATATGAGGCATTCCAAACTGATCACTTTACAGGCCAACCTCTAAATCGCAGAACTAATTGGGTTTTGCCTTTTGCATGGAAAATTAAACTCAACGCTGACGGTTGTTCAAAAGGCAATCCGGGGCCAGCTAGATATGGAGGCCTTTTCAGGAATGAAAGAGGAGCTTGGCTTCATGGATATCATGGAAAATTGGAGGAAGCAACTAGCATGGAGGCTGAGCTCTAGGCAATTTACCGAGGCCTCACCATAATGCTTGAGAGGGGAATGAAGGACATATGCATTAAGACAAACTCATAACAAGTTGTTAAACTCATCAACGATTCACCATCTCAACACTTTCAGTACAGGGCTCTGCTTGAAGATGCTAAGTTTCTAATGCAAAGATGCAACTGCACAATAGCTCATATACGTAGAGAGGGAAACAAGAGTGCGGATGGTTTGGCAAATATGGGTGTAAATCACCAAGCCCCTTTTGTGTTTCTTAATGATCCCCCCACTGAGATTGCAAATCTGCTTGTTGCAAACATCATTGGGGCTTCTTCTTCTCCTTCTACTGTGTAAGGCAGCTTTGCCTATTTATCTGTTTTGTCTGTTATCTCCTTTTCTTATGAATAAAAATAAATAAATAAATAAATAAAAATAACAATGGTGGCTTCATAATGGTGGTGGTGGTAGTGCTAACAGTGACAGTGATGGTGATGATGGTTGCAGTAATATTAGTGATGATTGTGGCAATTGTGAGGTTATAATGATGTATGTTGATGCTTGTGTATAAATATTTACAAATTCAATTAGCATTAAATAATTATGTAATTTTATGTGAGAAATTCGTCATAATTTAAATGACTTTTATCCTACAAACTCAATTATAATTGGATTCAAATGGATTGGACAAAGGATACCGCCTCTTACACCAACACCGCAAAATTATGATAATAAATTTTAAATAATACATATTTTGCAAAAAAAAATATAAAAAATATCATTTAGAATTTTCTTGACACTATGAATTATCTTCAAACTAGTTACACACTATAAGAAATTGCACATTTGAAAACTAAATTTTTAATTGTTAAAAATCATTTTTAGTCGACGAATATAATTCCCAATTAAATTATTTAGTCACCCAATTGGTCGTTGACAAATTGTTGGGAAAAGTATTGGTGATTAAAATTATTTTAGTAGCCAACGAATACCATTCGTCGATTAATAATTTAGTCGCCATAATTTTTTTTATAAATTTAATTTGAACTTTTATCGACTAAATTTTTAGTCGTAGATAAATTTTATCACTACTATGTTTTATTTAGTGATTAAAATATATAGTCGCCAATTCTTTTTTCCATTATCAGCGACAAATTAATTTTGTAGCCAAACATCTAATTGACTCCTTTAGCTAGCAACCAAGCTTTTTTGTAGGCAAAAGATTGTAGCTTTTTTGGTGACTAAATGTTTAGTCGTAAAAAATATTGACTATTTTTTTGACGACTAAATTTTTAGTAGGCAAAAACTTCAAATTTTTTGGGCTACTAAATATTTAGTCACCAAATAAAATTAATTTTTCATCTTTTTTTTTTTTACTACAAATTATTTAGACACCAAAAATATTTTATTTCTTTTGGCTACCAAATATTTAATCGCAAAAAAGCCTTTATTTCCTTTTGGATGCGACTTGGTTAGCCGCCAACAACTTCACTTCTTTTTAGCTACTAAATGTTTATTCATCAAAAACTTTCTTTAGTTTTTTTATTTTTTATTTTTATACACATATATTTATTTCGCCACAACCTGTATTTATTCTGTGTAACCTATACCTTGTATATAAAGAAAATAATAACATTCCAAGAAAATTTAACTTTTAGCGTCAAATTCGAAATATAATAGAAATTCCATACGAATCAAGCATAATCCAACCTAAAATAATAATTTTATGCAAAACAGAGGATTATACAAAAATCATGTCTGCTGTACACACACAAAAAAAAAAATATCCACAATACCATGTCAAATGATAATGTATACCATGCCAAAAGTAATATGTTCTATGCCAAAAGCAATTTGAACCATGCCAATAGTTATCTGTATGAACAATAGTAATCCAAAAAAAAAAAAAAACAAAGGAGAACATAATAACGGATTATAAAAAAAAAAATAATGTCCTCCTCACAAAAATAAAGAACATCCACTTTTCCACGCCAAAAACCATCTGTAAAAATAAAATTAACCATTAGTATTGATTGAATAACATCATCATTTCAAATTATAAAAGAAAATTATATAAAACTCGAATGTATATTATCTTTTCGAAATTGTATAATTATAGTCGTAATCATATGTTGCATGCCCAAACAAGTTTCTCCCAAGTTTCCCCCTCCCGAAATGCAATTTTTCAGTTAAGTTTAAGGCATTTTCAACTCTAACTCCCAACCTATATGTCTTACTCATAGGCCATATGTCCCAACCTATGTCCCCATATGTTCTATTAAGCACGAGGAAGCTGCCCGCGCAATCCCCAAAGTGGTTCGAGATTGTTTTGCATTTTCGGCTAGGCAAATAAATAAGATTATGCTAAAATTATACTCAATCTAGGCAAATAAATAAAACTTAGCACAAGGTCTTTAATCAAAGTATACAATACAATTAAGCCAAGTATTGGTGCACTTTCAATGCCTTTAAGAACTTTGCAGTTGCACTTTGTGCAATAGTTCCAAGACAGTCAATAAGTTCTTGACGAGTCATCCCAATGCTAGAATCCCTGTATAGAGCACATAAAGTCTTGATACTGTAATGGAAACATTAACCACAATAATTTTTAGTGTTCAAAAAGCTTACATAATTGTAATAATCCCATTCTCTTTGTCAGTCTGGATACGGATATCAAGATCGACTCCATCCTTCAAAAGATTGGGGTTTGTGACACTGAGAAATCGCAGCTTGTCCAAAGCATCGCTCGCATTGGTGAGATTTAAAAATCATAATTTGGAGCACATTAACAATAGCATCATTTAATTCACTTGGAACTTGAGACAAACTTGTAATTCTAGTTTGCTTTTTGATTTAACTCAGCTTAAAACAAATACAAGAAACAAACTATCTATTGGCAACACTTGTGGAGGACACTCACTGCAATCGCAAAACCAATAGTCATACAATTGAATCAAAACATTGAATGACAAGACCTCCATCAAAGCAATAAAACCCTCCTTCATATTAAAATATAATTTTCATTCATGTCTAGTTTTTCTAACGTACTGGTGCATTTTTTTCATTCAATTATTTTCTCTATTTATCCAAGGCTTGCTTTAATCAGCATGAACAACTATGTATAATTTCGAGATCAGCACATTTGCATGGGCTTAGAGCATAATTACTATCCCTTCATCTCCAAACTTTATACAGCCTTGATACAGTTCAGCCAGTTATTTTTCTTCACAGGTGTCAATGATTGTTGATCGATGCAGAAATGGCAAAAAAATAAGTGTCCTTTGATGCTCAATGCAAAACCAATATTATAGCGACCCCGGTCTTTTCCCATTTAATTATTGTATCCGGACTGTTCCGTAGATTCTGTCATTTTATAATGGTTGTTGTTGTTATTCCTTATTTTCTCTTTTGGAATTATAGGATGTGTTGGGCAGGGTTGTTTCAGGTTGGTTGGGTTTAGAAACCAAGTGTTGCTGTCCAGGTTTTTGGTTCTTCGCTCGAGCGAGGAGTTGTTCGCTCGAGCGAGAGGTAGTGTTTGTTTTGGACCTGTAGCTGTGCATTCTTGGCTCGAGCGAGCTTTTCTTCGCTCGAGCGAGTTAGTTCATCCTTCGCTCGAGCTATAGTTCCTTCGCTCGAGCGTGTGTCTAGGTTCAGACCTGAGGGTTTGAGTTCTTCGCTCGACCGAGCTTTCTTTCGCTCGAGCGAGCATTTGAGTTGTTGGCTCGAGCAAGGCTTCCTTGGCTCGAGCGTAGTTTCTCTGTGTCTGGTCGCTCGAGCGACCAAGTCTTCGCTCGAGCGAGCCTGTCCAGTTTATATACACAGCAGCGGGATTTGATCAGTCTTTTTCATATTCTTTTGATTCAAAACCCCAGGTTCGACTTCTCTCTCTCCCTACTCACCTTCTCTCTTAGATTTGATCCATTTAAGGAGTGTTTCTACCCTAGATCCTTCATTATAAAGATAGAGTGAGTTGAGGGCTTCCATTTAATCTGAATAGTTGGTGATTTGGAGCACTTTGGTATTTGGGGTATCATCTCTGTCTTCTTCATTTGGGTTGTTCTCTTCGAGGTAGGGATTTCCTACTCCATTTTATAGGTTTTGCTCTAAGTTTTGGTATGTTGATATGTTGGGTTTACTTTGGTAATTTTTGGGAAAACCCTGGTTGTAATATTGAATTAATTTGTATAATTAATTTAAGGGATTTGAGGAAATATGGCTAAATTCATGGTATTGGGGAAATTATTGAGTAAATGGTGTAGTTGGTTAGTTTAATCACTCACCTATGAAAATGTTGGAATTATGTTAGTTGATACATTTATTTCCTGTTTAGAAATAACTGTTTTGGGCTATCGGTGGAGGATAGTCGTGATTGTTGTAGACATTGCATGTGGATTAGGAATAACCGAAACTAATCACATTGGTTAAGTCGTTAATTTTGAATATTGCACTGATACAGAAAATACGTGTATTGATTGAGCATTGCATGTGCATTTGCATTTATATTGTTTTGTGTGGGAGGAGATAGGGGATGTACTCCACGGTTTAGGGGAAGATAGGGGATGGACCTCTAAACCGGATTTTGTTTGGGAGGAGATAGGAGATGGACTCCATTAGCATCACTTTTATGTGTGCTTATTATATAGAAGTGTTTTTATTGATACAGCACTAAAATGTGTATCAATCTGGAAGTATGAAGTGTTGTGAATTGAGCTTGAGTCTCATTTGTTTGTTGATATTGGAAGGATGTGAATATGGTATATGTAATTCACTGTTGTAAGTTTGGCCAGGTTCTGAGCCATGTTGATAAAATTGGAAAGCAAATTGTATTTTAGACAATAGTGTCATGAGACTGTAAAATGAAGTGGTTGATTATCTTGGTTAACCATCTGTCAAATACTATTGCTTTATTCATTTCTTATATGTGGTTTAGTATATTTCTGCTGGGCTGTGGCTCACCCTTTATGGGAACATCATTTTCAGGTTCAGGTGATAAGCTACCTCCAACGACTTAGCTTTGAAGGACTTGGATTCTGAAGACTATTTTTTTTTAGTTGTTTGTTTTTGGTTGTTAGTACATATAAACATTCAAGCCTAGGGCTTTTCTTGTATTGAGTTAGAACTCATATTTTTGTATCCAAGTGTTGGCTTGGAAAGATGTAAGCCTGTAGGGCATTTTATTCGATGTTACATGTAATGCTTTATTTAGTAATACTCTGATGAATGAATTAGTAAATTGTCTTCTTTAATTAATGCATGTCAATGATATTTAATGGGTTAATTTTGAGGGCGTTACAAATATTGCATATTGATGAAGGGCATGCATCAATAGCACATGGTAAAAGTAGCAAGAAATAAGGATGACTAACAAATCAAAACATGCCTGATAAGCTCCCGAAGAAACACCTCCTTATTGCTATATAAGCTGTTAACAATGAGGTCCATGAATCGACTAACCTATCAAAAAACAGAAAATGTTATCAGCTATTTCAATCACAAGCCATAACAACTCAATCAGCTCTACTATTCCAACAATGCACCTCAGCTTGGTATTCATATTTCTCAGCTGGAGTATCTGACAGATGCTGTAGTAATTGACTCATATCTGTTGCCTTGAAACAGCCTATTTCTCAGGTTCAATGACTCCATAGATCCTTTAGTGTTACATCTCCCAGTGATTAACACTGAGTACCATCTGGGTTTAGTATCACTCTGTCCAGCCTGCTCAGGAAAAGTATATCAGATGTGAAAAATAGGGTAATCATAAAAATAAAAAAAGTCAATGAAGACAGCAATTATAATCAATCAAAACAACATGGCTAATCAAGCACTAAAAAGGACATGGAAACCAAATCCCAAAAGTAGAGAAGGCTTGTTTGGATAGAGTGATTTGGTGAGAAATGGTAACAAAAAAAAAATTTGATGCACTGATTTCGCCTATTTCATTTCTTACCTAAAGTGATGAGATTTGGAGAAAAACAATCTAATTGATTATAAAATTTTCATAATACAAAATAAAATAAAAAATTCTCACTCATGTCACTCTCTCACATGCTTTGCTTTCTTACCCATCCAAATAATAGACATGATAATCTCTTTTCTTTTCTCACCTCTCATACCAAAAAGATTACTAACAGTTACCAGGCAGCTAAAAATGGAACCTCAAACACCAAGAACTGAGAATAAATAAATTTAACTCTCATCCAGAAGAAAAAAAAATAGTAATATTTGCAATGAGGACACTATATGTGCATTGTTAAAAATCAAAGCAAGTGCAATCATATTGTTATGGATATACACAACCTTTGTAATTCACATGACACCGGTAAATGTTTAAAGTCCAAATAAAACAGATTAAACTGTGTTTGCTAACCTTGGAGAGAAAAGACAAAAGAAAATAAGATAAAAAAGATTGTAATTTCTATATCTAAAAGATAATTTCTTTTTTCTCCCAATCTCTCCACTTTTGGATAGATTCAAAACGACCACTATGAGAGAAATTTCCCATTTTATCTTCTTTTTTTTTTGGGTTTCAATACAAAATTACATTTCAATGCTTCTTACATCATACATAATTGAGTTAAAACCAACTCAATAACTGTGATTGATACCGAGATTATTTACTTGAATTAATGGTGGAAAGTTTTCTTTTAAGATCAACGCAAATTATTTACTACCAATTTTATAGAGTCTGAAAGAAGCAAGCCAATGACAGCAATAGCTTTTTGTAGACAGTCTTGCAGGTACAGCATTGCAGCAAACATTTAGAAATCTAAATTTTCATCGTTTCATCATGACAGAAACTATAAAATTCCATATAAAGCAAAAGACAAAAATGAAATGCATGCACTTAATGCTTATTTTCATCCTAGAAAATATCATCAAATCTGTTAAGAAAATTGACCAGAAAAATAATGAAAGTCAAAGAAATAAGTCACTACATAGCAAAGGAACAAAATCTAATGTCTATCAAACAATTTAAAGTGAATAAAAATTGCAAGTAGACAAAAATGAACTAGATCAGCAACAAACACATCCAAAAATTCTATTAAATGGATTAGCCTTGCAAGATAAATCTCATACATAGATGTGAACTTTTCTCAACTCACAATAGCAGCAATATAAGAGTCTAATGTGGAACTATTACCACCAATGGAACCACGGCAAGGTAGGGAATAATATATGGAAATGATCATCCTTTATAGGTCTATAACAAATCACTTCATGGTAATCCCGCAAAGTTACAGAGAGAACAACACTTTTGAAATTAAAGATTAACAAATTCTCGCAAAGTAATAGAGAGAACACTTTCAAAGTTAAAGATTAACAAATTTACCAAAGACAGTAGAAACAGCCTAAATAAAAATATAATATCTTCCTATTGCAGATGGTTAGTGAGTTGGGAATAATTGCAAGCATATAACCTGGTGTAGTTCCATTAGTTCTTGGAGACAGTTACTAAGCATAATCTTCTTTATGCATGCCTTTCATGTGAGAAGCAAGAGTTGCTAACCTTGATAACTGTCAAACTATATGCCCGTAGACCTGCAAAATGGAGGCATACAAATTACTGAAAAAGAAACTACACATAAACCTTTATCTAAGGCAATGTGTAACGGCTTAAAAAAAACAAATAGATTGAAATAGAATTAATATGACAGTGTGTAACGACAATGTGTAACGGCAATGTGTAACGGCTTAAAAAACACAAATAGCTTTTTTGGTGACTAAATGTTTAGTCGTAAAAAGATTGAAATAGAATTAATATGATAGTCACGTGCATGAGCATAAACCCTTCTACATCTTGCCATAAGGCTAGTCTCATGGCTAGTTACCTGCAAATTGTAACAATGAATGAATTAAATGAATGTTACTTACATCAACAGCGTACCAAATACCAATGTGTATATTTTTTATCATACATAAATTATATGATACTGACTTCACACGAAAAAAATAGACATATATACAAACACATTAGTGCAAGACAAAACAATGCAATTTTGATAGTCCAAGTTTGAAAAATAAATGAATGGTTGTAGCAAAAATCTCCATCCTGCAGTCTCACTTCTGTTTCATAAACACGCATAAATACATATCTATATGATGATTACTTGTAAAAAAAAAAATATTGTTCTTTAATTAAGTTCATATTGGAAACTCTTGTAGACAGACATAAAGTACATATTAGTTAAAAACAAAACAAAGTAATTTTGATACTCTTAAGTCTGTCAAGTAAAAGGTTGTGCTGTGCCAGGGCAAAGGCTGCAATCTGTAGGTTCCTGATTGTGCACCTTGCATCAATCCTTGTGCCTTGATCTTGATTAAAGATAGGCACCATAGGTGCAACTCACAGAACCTAGCTGCCTCCTTTTTCTTTTTATTTTTTTCCTTTTTCATTTCCTTCATTTTATTTTTCTGAACCTTTTCTATAATTCCCATGTGCTTGTTTCAGAATATGGCCTGGCTAATTTAGAAATTTCTTTTAATAAGTTAATTTGAGAGTGTTCTCAGAGCTTTTCTCTAGTTTGGCACTAAGCTTAAAAAGCATAGTGCTAAAATTGCTTGGGATAAGGTGTGTGTTCCAAAAAATGAGGGTGGCCTGGGCTTTAAGTCTCTAGAGACTTGGAATAGGGCTGCTATTGCTAAGCATATCTGGTTCCTGTTTTCAGGTGGGGAGAAATCAATGTGGTGTCAATGAGTTAAATCCTATTTACTCAAAGGCAACAGTTTTTGGAAACCCTAATGACCCCTTTTGCGTCTGAAGAAAGATTCTATCCCTTAGGAATGTTGTCTCCCCTCTGATAACCCATAGGATTAGGAATGGTGATTCCACTTTCTTATGGTATGATAATTGGCATCCTCTTGGTCCCCTTTGGGACAAGTTTGGGGATAGAATTTTGTAGGACTCTTGTCTCAACAGTGAGACTAAAATCAATCAAATTGTTGATGGTGAGTCTTGGAAGTGGCCTACTCCTAATTCTTGGGAACTTAGGGAACTGATTTCATCTACTCCCTGCAGTTGTAAACCTGATCCATCCAGAAGTGATCAACCTATTTGGAAGTTAAATCATGATGGTAAGTTCACTATCAACTCTGCTTGGAATCATTGGAGGTATAAGTGTGATAAAGTTACTTGGCATAAGCTACTTTGGGGACCCCACATGATCCCTAGAGTTAGTTTTATTGTTTGGATTGCTCTTCATGAAAGATTGAATACTGGTGATAGGTTACAACAATTTGGCCTGACTCTTAATTCAATCTGCCCTTTCTGTCCTGTTGAGAGTCATTCGCACCTCTTCTTTTAATTGCATGTTTTCTGCTAGGGTGTGGAGTGCTCTGAAAACTAAGTGCAATGTGAATTGGCCTGATCTTCATCGGCCTAATTTGATTACTTTGGCTACCAAAGAAACCAAGGGCAGATCTTTGAGATCACATATTCTTCGACTATCTCTGTTGTGCTCTATTTACCATATTTGGCTTGAAAGAATAATAGGATTTTTAATAAGAATTCAAAGCTGAAGAGGTGGTCATTAAATCTATTATTCATATGATAAGAGGGAGACTTTTGTCTATTAACAATCTGCCTAGATCCACAGGTGATGGCTGGTTTCTTGCTCATTGGAACCTACCTGTGACTGTTTTGAAGCCCATATGATCAATAATGGGGACTGTCGAGTGATGTGAGTTTTCTAAATGAGAGTTAAGTGAAAGTCAGCAAAAATGTGTCTTATTCTAATTGTTTGCTAACTTGTGCAGCAGCTTGAGGAGCTCTATAGTAGATTTTGAGGGTTGTGTTATGAGAAACATACTTAAAATGAAATATCTCCAAAGATTAGAGTGTATATTCTGTGGGTTAAGTGCAGTCAGCCAATATATGAGTGGTTCACTAATCCCTATTTATCTAGTACATCTTTATTTGCAGGTTAAGGAAGCTATCACAAGAGTACTGAGATTCTAAAGTGTGGGTTGAGTGTTGTGAGACCATATATTGTGTGTTGTAGCCTAATGATGTTATGTAATCTGTACTACCCCATTTTTGGTAATACTTATTTCATACTTCATTACTGGCAGGTTATGTTGATTGATTCCATATTACATATGCATCCAAGAGATGGGTACTTCTTCCCTGTAATCCTGCAGCTGTGTTTTGCTAGTTATATGGAGACCTTTTGGATAACTGAAGTCCTGGTCTGGTGGATTGGAGGTGGCTGCAATTTGCGCCTATCCAAAGGAACTAAAGCTTGGTGGTGGCAGCAGCTTGCGCCTAGTCATGCTTTTAGTTTTAGTTTATTCTACAGTTGTAATTATGTTTTATATAAACCTTTGTTGATTGGTATAGAGCATCATATTTTGAGGTTTGTGGCCTACTCCCATGGGTTGTGTAGGAGACTTATTATATTTTGGGATTTGGCTAGTAGCTTGTGTGCGCTGAATGTATTTACATTATGGTTAAAGTGCTGCCATCTTGGTATAGTCTTACTAGATGAAGCTACTGTGACTACTATGGAGCTCTCCATGCCTAATCACTACAGCTTTTGTTTTCAGGGGGGGATTTCTTTATATCCCATATGATGCTGCCCATTTTTCGTCTAAAGATGTACAGGACCCCTATTCTATTGGGATATGGTTGTTGTTGAACATCTTAGATATTTATGAACTTTGTATGGCTGTAGGCACGTCTGTTTTTTTTTAGGGCTTTAAGTGAGGAGTAGCTCCTTGATGTGTGGCTTTGTACAGTTATGGTAGGGCCTGGGGCATACCCCTTGTAAATTTGTATGGTTTCTAGTTTTATTTATGTCTTATTCACCCCAAAAAATATATATTGAAATGACGGCATAATCTAAGATACTGATACTACATTATTTATTTTGAAAACTATTATTACTGCAGGAAAATAACCAAAAAAAGATGAGTACAACTACCGCAGGTAAATGTAGCGATGAAATGCCCCTAATGGGAATAAGAAGTCATTGCTCAAAGAATGGTAAGATTTATCTGCGTTTCCTCCATTTGCAAGATATGGTCCAAGGCTAGAAGAGCCACTTGAACTGACAACACCGCCATTTCCAACAGCCTTAAAAGGGTCAATGTTCATGTCAGAAAATTTTTCACTTTCTTCTCTTGCACCTGTTGAGCTCAAGAAATAAGCATATGAGCCATTGAGTGAGAGGCATAACCATCAAAGACATACAAAACTGTCTAATTCAGATATCTACTACATATTTGAGATACTAATCAGAGTGAAATATGTCAAATAAATGTAACAACCATTTGCTGAGTGTTGTACACATTCTCTAATATAGACTGTTGTATAAAACTAGGGGGTGGTGGAGCTGGCTTTAAAGTTTTTGCCCAAAACCTCATCTTTTATTCAACAGATCAACTTTGGTCAACAGAAAATTGGCATTCCTCATCTTTTACTTTTCTGAAATTTTGTAATAGGCTTAAAAAAATATTCACAACTCAATTAAAGCTATATGATAAATTTAAGAAGGGAATCTATGATGAAAATTGATTTTCATCAATTGTATGAATCTAAAGCAATAGAAGGGAAAAAATAGACATCAAAAAGAAGTATTTTGAGTCATATATATCAAAAAAACTCAAAACTTCGTAGCAAATGAAAAAATAATTAACAGCAATGGAGCCATCACAATTGATCTGATTATCCGCTACTATTTATTGCAATGAGTGGTTTAAATTCAGCCTCCAAAAAATGAGGCTTGGGGCTGATACCTTGGGTTGCCTCAAACAAGGATTTCTAGATTCTGGAGCATAGTTAATCTACAATTGTATACTCCCTCGTGATTACTTTCAGATATGATTGTCAGTTTTTCAAGATTCATAGCGGTTATACTTTCTTACAGGTAAATCAACAAGTATCATTGGTTCACTACTAGCATGAATCCCTTCTTATCTAAAGCTTCTAATACAATAGAAACAAAACACGAATACGATACATGCATACTTGTCTTAGGAAATTTCAACAAAAAGCAGTTATGAACCTAACTATTTGAAGGTACAAGACAAGAGAGTAATAAAGGAATGCAACCACGATAAGTTCATTAAAAAACAAAAGAAATGAATGGAAATAAATAAAACTTTGGTCATCTTCCATAAAAAAAAAATAAAAAAAAATAAAAAAAATAAAAAAAAAATCATACTGGGGTGGAATTGGCAGGACAAGTATATCCAGCTGGAGTAGTGTGTGGAGGAAAACCCTTAATATGTGAATCCAAGCAGCTTGTATGTATAATATCTAATATGAACCCAAAAAAATGTAAGTAATTTGGTATAATTCATCCAGTTTTCATTCAAGATAAAAATTGCATGCATGAGGTTTAACAATGTGCAGGATCACATACGCAAGCAACCCAATCAAGTAGTTTGAGGATTGGTCCCCTCTTCAATCGCAGCATGACATAGGCAGCATTTAGGAGGTCAATCATACTCGCCATCTATTACCCATTATGAGTAAGTTTGGACCTAGATAGTGACAACAAATACAACATAAGCCCTAGCGTAGCTGTAAATCCTACCACGCAAACAAGAACTCTTGATTAAGCAAACAACTCCAAGAAAATAAATCATACAACTGAAAGAGAAACTTGCAGTGCATAGGACAGAATAAGTAAAGTAGGTATGGAGCTACCAATTTTCTCTATATGTTCAGTAGCTTTACAATGTTGCTAATTTACCAGTTTCTCAATTTTCTTCGTAACTTTTTTTTGTAGGTATGAAGCTACTGATTTTCTCTCTATTGGATTTTCTTTGACTAATTTGCTCCATTTTCTTTTTGATTTAGGGCACAAGGTCTATACGCACATACTTTTATGGAGGCTGGACTATAAAGGACAAGGAAACAATTGAAATATTTCATGATGGGGTTAAATTATGTGGACAGGATTTTGGTGTCACTGAAATTGTTACTCATCCCAGGCACAAAAAGCAAATGAAACCCCATCAAGTTAAGGGCTTCAATTTTCTATTAAGTAACTTGGTTACAGAGAATCCAGGTGGCTGCATCATGGCCCACGCTCCAGGCTCTGGAAAAACTTTTATGATAATTAGTTTTATGCAGAGTTTTCTGGCCAAGTATTCCCATGCTAGACCACTAGGGGTGCTGCCAAGAGGCATTCTGGCTACATGGAAGAAAGAGTTTTTGAGATGGCAAGTTGAGGACATTCCGCTATATGATTTCTACTCTGTAAAAGCAGATAATCAAGCATAACAGCTTGAGGTGAGGTTTGGTGGTGACTGTTTGATGCGTGTGTAAGAGAGAACAGATAAGAAAGTGTTTGTGTGAAAGAGAGAAGAGGGGCACGCGGTAATAAAATTTCTCACCCTTTAACGACTAAATTATTATTTGTCAGCAAATATTAATCAATAATGACTAATCTTTTGTAGTCAAAAAGTATAATTTCGCTACTAATTTTTTTTGCCGTTGGCAAAAATTGAACATAAAATGACTAAATTTTTTTAGTCACCAAAAGTTTACACCTTCTATGAAATACTTTCTTTGGACAAATTCTCCACTCAAGTTTTGATGCATTTATCTTCCATATGCCCAAAGACTTTACATTTTGAGCACTTGGATGGAGTCCACAGGTATTCAACCCCAATCTCAACACTCTGATCTTCACATTTGATTAGAAAATTAGTAGGAAGAGAAGAATCCAATCCTATTTCCACACATATTTTAGCAAATGAAATTCTAGCACTAGCAATCCTATTAAGCCCATCATCATCCCAATATTCTAAAGGAATGTTAAACAACTTAATCCAAATTAGAATTCTATCAAGCCTCTCCTTAGATAATTTCATCATATTGTGCCACTTTTTCAATATAAGAAAGTGCCCCCAAAAAAAACCAAGGTCCATCCTTAATAACATTAGTACTACTTTCCACACAATCAAATAAGAAAAATATAAAACCGGTGGTGGTAGACAGTACCTCCCTCAATCCCTTGTTGTTCCAAAGATTAAAAGCATAGTTCCTCACATGGTTAAAAATAACTAACTACGTCCATGTAACTGAGGCATAGAGATAAATTGCAAATGGTCAGAAATAGGATTATACCACATGTAACTAATCCATCAGGCTTCAATCAGAATTCCTTGTGAAGAAAGACAAGAAGACTAAACTTCTAGGATCTTTGATTACAGAAAAAACAAACAAAAATCTTAAAAGTTATAGTACATTCATCAGTTGACATATATACTTAATGTGGGAATTGAAAATATCCTACGACATATAGGTTGTACAATACATTCATCAATTGCACCACATGCACACATGAATGGATTTGTTGAATGACAATTTAGTTAACAAACACTTGGACTAAGTTTCCAACATAAAAAAGAAAAACACTAAAAAAAATCTAATAATAAGCAAAAAATTGATACCCTAGCTGCGTAGGTCGCATTACCTTAATAAACAGACTAAAGTTTGAGTCTCTCTACCTTACCTAACAAAAACATGACAAATGAAAAGAAAATACAATCAAAACATTTTATAAAAGAAGAAAACAAAAAAAAGAAAAAAGAAAAAAGAAAAAATGAAGCAAGAGAATAGAGACAGAGGACAGTATATCATGCAACACTAAACTCAGGCTGCTATCTAGTTCAATTTCCCCAAGGTTTAGTTTGGAAAGCAAAGAGCATGCAGGTCGGGCCTCCACCAAGGAAACACAGCCAATTTATCTATCCTAATAGATGTACTTATCAAAAAATTAAACAAAATTGAATTTCATTAACGCAATGCCATCTTACTATGTGAACAACCTCAACCTCATCATAGGGCACAATCAATGCTAGAAACTATCAAGTTGTGCTAGATACAGTTTAATTTATGAATTCAATTTTACCTTTCATTTTGGAATGGCTTCCCAAAAATAAAAGTAGAGGTGGAGATTATAAAATGCTAGTGGATGAAGTCAAAGCAACCCAACATAGTGTGAAAACCCACATGCACTAGCTTAGGGCTTTATTTTTCCAGTCAAAAAGTCTTATTCAAACTCGAAAACTAAAGCCATAGTTGTGTAAGTATCAATGCACCTTCCCTATTAACATCCACCCAACCCTAGCTTCATCAAATTAACCTCATAAACCCTAGCTTCATCAATTAACAGCTTTCAAAACTCAAAATTATACAAAATTAAAAAACCAAAATCAAAACCCTAGAAACTTTTGTGTTCTATACCAAACACTTGAAAAAACATACACACAAAATCAACTTACAAAACCTAAAAAAATAGAACAAGAACACTCCAGATTTATAGATTAATACAAAATAAGCATCAATCGAACAAAATATGAATTAAAATTACACTCTTAACGGCAATCAAAATGATAAAAATCGAACAAATTTGAATGAACCAACGAGAACTCACCTCGCGCACAGAGAATTAGTGTGATCTTGAAAGCATCTTCAATGACATTGAAAATGTACAATAATAGAGATTGGGAACATAGCTCTGTTCGTTGTGTGTGTGTGTGTGTGTGTGTGTGTGTGTGTGAGAGAGAGAGAGAGAGAGAGAGAGATTTGCAATTTGCACCTCCAGAAGATGTCGACTGTCGATTGAGAACAACTTGAAGGAACTTGATTCAAAACAACTTGAATTGCCTATTTACCATTGCTCCATGAGCATTGAATAATTTCACCTATTTACCAACTGAATGAAAATCAAAATCAAGTTACACAGACAATTTAATCAATTAAAGATATAATAAGTTAACTATAATGGATACAAAAATAATCAATTAAAAATATAATAAGTTAACTACAATCAAGTTGTGCGAGTACCAGTTTGATTCATGGAATTGTCTATTTATCGAGAAATAGAGCTTTAGCGATTTCAAGCCATCCCTCTTCAATGAGAACTCTTTTGAACCAATAAGCTACTGGAGAAGACAGAGATCTTCAAGAAGCCTTCGAAAGCAAGAGATGAGAGTGACAGAAGATAACGAGCAAGAGAACGGACAAAGAAATCAGACAGAGGGGGAGAAACCATAGATTCGAAGCAAGGGAGAGAAATTTTTAGGGATTTTAGAGCCAGCTCTACCTCTTCAATCCTTGCACAGCCTGTGACTTCGATCTCCATTCATAGAAGACGACCAGAGAAGAGAAAGGGGAGTCATGTTTAGCCAAACGAGAGAGAGAGAGAGAGAGAGAGAGAGAGAGATGACTGATGAAAGTGGAGAGAAGGGCTGGGAAAGTTTCAACCGGCTTAGCAGGTGAATGGTATAAACTGTATAAAATATTGAAGGGTTTAGATTAATTTAATCAAATCTAATGGCTGAGAATTAACTTGCATATGGTGTGCAAGTTTCAAGCCTTGCACACTACAACAGCTCCCTTTGCCAAATTATAGCAATGATGTACCAATGGTCACTTGCTATTTTGACAAATCTTAACTAACTTTCTCTCCAAGTTTATAGGTGTTGTTTGAATATAGATTTTCTAATGATTTTTTATTATTTTTTTTATTTTTTGTCTTTTGTGACCTTTTTTAACTATTTATAAAAAAAATTATATAATTGCATTATTCCCGACTAGACAAATATAAAAAACGAAAAACAAAATTGAAAAAAAATAAATAAATATAATTCACCCCACCAAATTTCATACCACTACCAAAAAAAATAAAGAATAAAAAATTTGGCAAACATAGCACAACGACTCTTTTCATTTCCAAGGTAGCTCACTACTGTCCAACAGTGGAGATGATTTCTCTAGAATCATCTCAACCCATTCGCAGACCTTCATGAGTCTTTCTTCCCACTCCCTGTCAATCTAACTCTGCCTCTCATCTTCCTCTTTTCTCCTCTATCATCGAAACCTCTCTCTCTCTCTTTCTCTCTCTCTGTCTTCTGCAACCAATTCGAGTAATCTTCGAGCCTATACTCCTTATACCCTTTCCCAGAGATCACCTCTCCAGCTCCCTTGTTTGTGACCATGAATTCGAAGACGGTGAAGCAGAAGAGAATGACAATGAGGAGGAACATAGCTAAGAAGTAGACCTAGAGAAGCCATGAGACGCGACAACACACGCCAATGAGTCCAGCCAGAGAGATCACCATGAGAAAGACACCAAAAATGATGATTGGCTTTGTTAAGAACTTCTCGCACTCACTTGCACCATGGTGGCCCAACCATACTCCAACCCATTGCGTCAAACCGATCACCGATCTCCAAAACTAATATTCTCTCTCTCTCTGTCCTCAAACCAGTCAGCTGAAGAAAAAGCCCTAGAGGTCGATCTAGGTATTTATCATCTTCGTTTATGAAATTTATATAAATTTGTGAAATTGATGATGAAATTTGCTGTGTGATTCTGAAATTGATTCTAAAATTTGTGATCTCAAATTTATTATGAAATTTGTGAAATTTATTCTGAAATTGGGTTTAATTCTAAAATTTGGGAGGTTTTATACTATTTCAATTTGTTTTTCCAACTAAATTTGGAGCCAAAAATCTGTTGATATTTGTTGATGTGGCATGTTTGCCAGCTACTATTCAACCTGCCAA
This sequence comes from Camellia sinensis, assembly GCF_055761805.1. Lineage (NCBI taxonomy): Eukaryota > Viridiplantae > Streptophyta > Magnoliopsida > Ericales > Theaceae > Camellia > Camellia sinensis. The sequence goes on from NC_138961.1 coordinate 220,041,106, forward strand.
ATTTGATAATAGAAATGACATCTGCCATCTATGGCAAGTAGAATAGTAGGCCATTGGAGAACCCATTTTGGCCCAAGCTGCTATATTTTAACAGTAACAGGTGTTTTAGCAATCCATTGGAGATGCTTTTACTATCTTAAAATCATTGTTCCTTGCCACAAGAAGGTTCCAAGAGAGTGCAATGATGGGTATGGGGTAATTGTTGTGAGATGAAACGATGTCGTTTCATCATCTATATGCATATTCAATAAATTAAAAAAAAATGGTTGTTAAGAGGGCTTGAACCCAGACAACTTGGAGAGAAAAAAGGTCATGAACCACAATGCTACTTAGTACACTCATTAATATTTTGGACATATATTATATTTATTACAATTTATAGCGATCCCGGTTGTCCCTTTACTGTTCTGTTGTGTTCCGGACTCGGTTCCGTGAAGTTGGTAGTGGTATCTATCTTGTTGCCGTCCTTTAATTCCACTTGATTGAGTTTTAGGATGTTTTGAGCGGGTTGTTACAGGTTGGTTAGGCCTTGGTTTCAATTCCATGTTGTCCAGTTTTTAGGCGATCCGCTCGAGCGGGTCTTCTTGCGCTCGAGCGGGGATTGCACACCTCCAGTATTTCGTGTTCCTGCAAAACTTCTGCAGATGTGATTTCTACGCTCGAGCGGGTTTGTTTACGCTTGAGCGGTAGCGCTCGAGCGGGTTTGGTGGCGCCTGAGCGGGTAGTACTTTCTGGGTATAAGTTCTGGGAGGGGGAAATCTACGCTCGAGCGGACTGGTTTTCGCGCTCGAGTGGAAGTGCTTTATTCTTGTGTCTTGGTGCTCGAGCGGGCCTTATTGCGCTCGAGCGTGTTCAGATTTTTGTTCTTGGCGCTCGAGCGTTGTGTTCTCCGCTCGAGCGGGTCATGCGTATATGAGTTATCCACTGGGTGATTTTAAATCACTTTTTCACTTCTCTTCTCTCTCTTACTTTTCCAAAAACACCATTGTTGAGCTTCTCACTCTAGAGCTCTACCTTCTCTCTAGGTATTGATTTAGTAGGAGTGATTTCCTCACCTTTGACCTTTACAAAAAAGTTGTTGATCGTCGAGGGCTATCTTTTGATCCGAGAAATTCGTGGTTTGGAGCATTTTCGCTTTCTTCATCTTCTTGGTTGGGTGTCATTCTTTGAGGTAGGGATAACCTACTCCTCACTATGGGCTTTGTCTTTAAATTTTAGTATTTTGAGATGTTGGGGATGGTTTGGTAATTTTGTGAAAGTTTGGGGCTTTTGTATAAATTTACAAAAGTTGGGGTTTTAGCTATATAAAACCTAGATGCATGTTTGGCATGGAAAAGTGAAATTAATGTTAAAACATTAAAGAAAATGGAACCTAAGGGTTGATATGTTAATTATGGAATATGCCCTAATTACATTGGTTAATTAATTTGTATAATTAATTATGAGAAATGAGGAATTGATTTGGAAAGGCATGGGATTAAAGGGTGTAGTTGGATTATTTATCACTCACCTAGTTGAAATGTTGATTATATATCCATTATTGCATTTATTTTCTATATAGAAATAACTGCTTTGGGCTATCGGTGGAGGATAGTCTTGATTGTTGTAGACAATGCATGATGATTAGGCAAACTAAAACTAGTCACTGGAATGTGTCATTGAGTATGATGATTGAAAGAATACATTAAATTTATGTGTTGTGTGATGATGTGTATAATTATTGTTTATATGCATTGTGTTGTGTTGGAGGAGATAGGGGATGTACTCCACGGTTTAGGGGAAGATAGGGGATGGACCTCTAAACCGGATGTTATTGGGAGGAGATAGGGGATGGACTCCATAGATAGAGTTCATATGCTTATCTAGTAATGTGTTGACAGAGCTCATATGCTTGTCTTTGGAAGTGTGATAGTGCTCTTATGCATATCTATGGGAGTGATGATATAGCTTGTATACTTATCTGTTGGTGTGTGATATAGCTAGTATGCTTATCTATTATGAAATGGGAAAGTGCTTAATATGAGTTACTGTCTCATATAAGTTGTCTGGCCAGGTTCTGAGCCATGGTTGTAAATTGAGAATTTAAAAGAATTGAAAAAAAATGGATTGTAATATGGACTTGTATGTCATAAAACCGTAAAGTGTGATAAGGGAAAGTATCAGTGTTGGCCATCTATCAACTGCTAATCTTTTAGTCATTGTTCATATTTGGTTTAGTATATTTCTACTGGGCTGTGGCTCACCCTATATGGGAATATCATTTTCAGGTACAGGTAGCATGCCACCTCCAAGGACGTAGCTTGGGAGGCTAGAGGCAGGCGGACTTTTGTTGTTTTATTTCTTTGATGTAATACATGTATATCCAAGCCAAGGGCTTAATGTGTAAATGAGTTAGCACTCTTTTGTTGTAACCAAGTGTTAACTTGGAAAGCTGTAAGCCTTTAGGGCATTTGCTTTTGTTGTTAACATGTAATACTTTTGGTAATGGAACTCTGATGAATAGAAGAAAGTGGAGCTTTTATATATATCAATGCATGTCTCTATTGATGGGTTTAATGTTATTATTTTGAGGACATGACACGATTTGTATTCCAACATAAAAAATTTTAAAAAAAATCTATAATCTGCAGCCACAATAAATCTTATAAAATTAAAAAAAAATTCATTTCCATCTTCAAAAAAGAAATTCCAATCTGCACAATTTGATGCTCTGTTATGTATCAAACACAAATAAAATCAAACACAATAACAATGGCTTCTCCTTAAATAAACCTTGAATCCATATCCAATATGCACAATTTGATATTCTATTATGTATCAAACACAAATAAAATAAAACACAATAACAGTGGCTAGGTTGCCAACAACTTTTGTTCTCTTAGTAGTTTTCTCATGCCAAGGTTTCAATCTACTCCTACCCTTGTGTCCGCTCTCTTTCTTTTTTAAGCCCTTAGCTTGTGAAAAGTTTGGATCAACTACAAAATCTTTGATACCCACTTCAATATTGACTCTAGCCGTCTAGTGAAGTCATCACATTGTCTACTGTTGCACACAAATCCCTAAGAGTTTCATCAACTAATTGATAGGCATGTTTGCATTCAGATGATTGAGCTGCTAATTTTACCATTCTAGGACAAAGATCTCTGTAGCGTGCTGTTATCACCAACTTAGGGTCATTCTCAACCACTACAACTGTTTCCTCAATTGCACAATCCTTCGCATCTAGTCTCCATCAACCTAATATATACCTTTTAAGAATTTCCATAATATTCATTCTATCAAGCGCCTTAATTGTATGACCACATAAAATTTCAAAGTTCTCAAATTTTTAACAAGTGCAACGAATTTCTCGACAATTATTGCCTCCTCCTGACTCATTAACTTCCACATTACCTTTCACAATATACTTTATATCCTCTCTATATAAGTCAATCACATACGTTGCTTCTCTTCCTAACTCAGGGCACCGCTTCACTTGAGAACAAAAGGATGGGTCTAACTCATTATGAAACAAGTCAAAGATAGGAGGGGTATACAAATTAGCAACTTAAATTAACATGGGAGACATTTTCAACTTTATTCTCGGCAAGTTTTCTAGAATCGTATATAGCTTTTACTTCTTCATACCGCTTATCCATAATAACTAGATTGAAGTGTGTAAAAAATTGAACAATGTTATGGTCAACTTTTAAATGCTTCTTCAATTTTGCATTCAAGCTTTCACTAAGTTGAGTGCTTCGCATTCCTGTAGTATATACCAACTTCATATACACATGCGCCCACTTCTCTCTAAGTTCCCAAGTCTTTTTTATCCATAAGTTCTCTTGCAAGTTATATTTATAAATCAAAGAATCCCAAGCTTTAACCAACTCATGTTCATCCTCATACCCAAAAATGCAAGTTTTGAAATCGTAACCAAATTTTAAACCACCCTTTAACAAGTAGCCTAAATGCTTCAAAGCATTTTGCATTAGGTGAAAAGTGCATAATTCATGAAATACCTCAGGCATGATTTTAGAAATTACCTTAGCCATTGCCTGATCTTGATATATGAAAAAACTAACAGACTTTTTCCCTGACATTACATGCAAGAAAGTTTCAAATAACCACTCAAATGATGTTGTAGTTTCATCATATAATAATACAGCACCAAAAATCACAGTCATTCTAAAGTGGTTAAAGCTAGTAAATAAAGCAAGTGGACAGTACTCTTTGTTTGTTTGGAATGTTTTGTCAAATGACACAACATCACCGAAAATGCCATAATCTGTAATCATTTGATGATCAGCTCAAAAAATGTTAGTAATCATCTCATCGACATCCAACTGAAATGCAAAGTAAAAATATGGATTTTCAGCGGCTTGTTGCTGGAAATATCTCAACAAACTTTTTGCTTCACCATATTGCAAGTTTCGTTGCATTTTTGCACGCAAGAAGGTTTTTGGTCCTCTCACGTGAACCCTATAATTTCCTTCCCCCCTGCTAAGGCACTAATAAGATCATGTGATACCTTAAGTGATATACCAGTATCATCAGCTACATCGACATTTATACCCTGAGCATTACACAACTTTCTCTAAGATGGCATCATATGCGTATATTGAGGAATATGCAAAAGATGGTTGTGATTATCATCAAACTTCATCAGAACCCATTTTGACAAGTCCCGTCTAAAACATATATAGATGAATGTATTACATTTTGTTCTTCTCTCATGTTGAGAATGTTTTACTATTATGTACCATTTATCTTTTTCCTTTTCTCCCTCCTTACAACAAACAAACTTTCTATTAATCATGATAACATCTTTCTTACTTTTTGTATGGTAATCTCTTCTAATACTAAATCTCACAATCCTTCCATATTCATTGTAGAATTAATATGCAGCTTCTTCCAAATCAAATTTCATTCCAACACATGGCATGGAATTCTTAGCCAACTTCTCAAGTGCACCATCTTCCATTTCGACACTATTGAATATAAAGTCTAATAACAATAAGAATAGCACAAAAATAACATCAACAATAAGATAAATTACTGCATAATCTAAAAAATTGCCTACTTTCTTGATGTGGTTTATTATACACGAGACAAATCAATTATATTACTAAAAGAGTACACATGTAAAAAAGATCATAAAATTTTATAACTTACATTATGTAAAGACATAATTTTTCTCGCCACAAAATATAACTTTTACTCTAAATTCTCCATTCTTGACTTTTACCACAAATTTAAAAGAAAACTGAATCTATTTTTTTTTTCATTAATATTGAGTACAGTGCTTATACATATTTATAGAGAAAATGAATATGTAACTACTATTGAACTACAGTTTACATGTAACTGAAATATAACCTAACTCTGATTAATTCATAACCATCTAACTAATCTAACTAATTTTGTTTGGAGCTTGACACGTGACTCTTCTCTGCTGTGTGACTCTCCTCTGCTGTGACCCTGCTTTGATGATGTGCTGCTGCTGTTTGGCTTTGGCTGAGCTCCTTAACATGCCCCCGCAAGCTAATGGGAGAGTGATAACCCAGAAGCTTGGTCTGAAGATAAAGGAAATGAGAGGAGGCAAGAGGTTTAGTAAACAAATCAGCAAGCTGATCCATGGATGAGATGTGATGGATGTGCAACTTCTTGGTTGCAACTCGTTCACGAACATAATGATAATCTACTTCAATATGCTTGGATATTGTATGAAAGACAGGATTGTTAGACAAGGAGATAGCAGACATGTTGTCACACCAAAGGGTGGGAGCTGACACAAAGATGGACAAATCAGAGAGTAGCATACCAATCCAGCTAAGTTCAGCAGCCGTTTGAGCAAGGGCTCTGTATTCAGCCTCAGTAGAAGACCTGGAGACAGTGGGCTGTTTCTTTGCTGACCAAGAGATGAGATTTGGACCTAAAAATACACAGTAACCAGTGGTAGATCGTCGATCAAGAGAACAACCAGCCCAATCCGAGTCAGAAAAGGCATGTAAAATGAGAGGACCAGGACTAAATTGGAGACCAAGATGAAGAGTTCCCTTAAGATACCTCAGTAGTCTCTTAACGAAAGCAAAATGACTGGTGAGAGGGGTTTGAAGAAACTGACAGGCATGGTTGACAGCAAAAGCTAAGTCAGGACGGGTTATAGTCAGATATTGCAAGGCACCAACAAGACTTCGATAGAGGGAAGGCTGAGAGAAAGGCAAGTCTGCTGCTGGATCAGAAGAAGATGTAATGGTCATAGGTGAAGGAGAAGACTTGCAGTTGGTCATACCAGCCTTGACTAAAATTTCAATAGCATATTTCTTTTGGGATAAAAAGTAACCTGAGGAGGAAGAGGTAACAGCAATACCCAGAAAATAGTGAAGAAGCCCCAATTCTTTCATTGAAAAAGTAGAGTGCATGTGGGTAATGAGAGAAGAAATATAAGAGGAGTCACTCCCTGTGAGAAGTATATCATCAACATAGATTAAAAGAATGGTGATGGAGTGAGAAGTCTTGCTAACAAATAAAGAAGAATCACAATGACTAGCTTTAAAACCTTGAGTGAGAAAAAAGGAAGAAAAGGTGGAGAACCAAGCTCGAGGAGCTTGTTTGAGGCCATACAAGGCTTTATTGAGTTTGCAAACCATGGAAGGATGTGTGGTGTCAACAAAACCAATGGGCTGATGCATGTAGACCTCTTCCTCTAATACACCATGAAGGAAGGCATTTGAAATGTCCAGTTGTTTGATAGACCATTGAAAGTGAAGAGCCAAGCAGAGAAGAATGCGAATAGTAGGCTGCTTGGCTACTGGACTAAATGTCTCAAAATAATCAATACCTTCAGTTTGAAGAAAACCTTTGGCAACTAACCTGGCTTTATGCCGAGCAATAGTGCCATCAGAATTTTTCTTTAGACGAAACACCCATTTACAACCAATAGCCTTTTTGGTGTGTGGCAGAGAGACTAAAGTCCAAGTCCCTTGTCGGATTAAAGCATCATATTCATCTTTCATAGTAGCAGTCCAGGCACTTGATTGAGAAGCCTCTTGATAGGATTGTGGTTCAGTAAGATCTGTGGTGGTAAGTAAACAATGTAGCTGAGATTTGGATCGAGTAATCATAGAGTGAGTAGTAGTAGAAGGAAGTGAAGGTAGAAAAACAGATAAAGAAGAAATGGGAATAGAAAAAGGAGCCTGCAAAGGAGGAGACTGAATTGGGACAGAAGACAGATGAGGAGAAACAGACTGGTGAACAGATTGGAGTGCAGGTGGCTGAACAGACTGAGGCTGGACAGATTGTAGTGCAGGGGACTGAACAAGCTGAGTTTGAACTGAATTAAATTGACCAAACACAAAAGGAACAGATGGAAAAGAATTTGTGGAAGGCAGAATTGCAGGTGTAGCACTTGTAGAAGGTATAGCTGCAGATGCTGCAGGTGTAGAACTGTTCGAAGACAGAGCTGCAGGTGTAGATCCAGCAAGTGTAGAGGAAATGACAGCAGAAGCAAGTTGTGAAGACCAGAAAAATGAGTTGAGCTGGGACAAAGAAGAAAAAACAGATGGGACTGTAGAGGAAGAAGCGAAAGGAAAATTATGTTTATCAAAAACAACATGTCTGGAGATATACACCTTGCCAGTGGAAGGATCAAGACACCTATAGCCCTTAGTGGATGGAACATAGCCGAGAAACACACAAGGCACAGATCTCGGTTGTAGTTTATGAGTGGTATAAGGTTTGAGCCATGGATAACATCGGCAACCGAAGGTCTTAAGAAATGTATAATCAGGAGACTGCTGGAACAAGGCTTCAAAAGGTGTGAGAAAATTAAGCTTAGCAGTAGGAAGCCTATTAATCAGAAAAACAGAAGTGGCTAAGGCATCAAACCAATAAGCAAGAGGTAAAGAAGAGTGATGCATAAGTGCAATAGTAGTCTCAATGAGATGTATGTGCTTCCTTTCAGCTACACCATTTTGCACAGGAGTATGAGGGCAACTTAATTGATGCTGAATACCTTTACTTTTTAAAAATTCAAGAAATTTGTTACTAAGATATTCACCCCCGTTATCACTGCGTAAAACTTGTAAGTGAGTAGAGAACTGATTTTCAACAAAAACCTTGAACTCCAAGAACTTAGAGAATACCTCACTTTTGTAATAAAGGGGAAATAACCAGGTAAATTTGCTGTAATCATCAATGAAAATTACATAATACGTGTAGGAAGCAACAGTGGAAGTGAATGGGCCCCACATATCAGTGTGAATGAGAGCCAAAGGTTTATTGACAGTAGAATTTGACAAACTAAATGGTAGTCTATGACTTTTGGAAACACAACAATGACAACACATTTTATTAATATCAACAGATGGAGGAGACACCATGTGATGTTTAACAAGATACTGAAGTTTTCTGGATGATGGATGTCCTAATCTAAAATGCCAATTAGGAGAAGTAGAGCTATTAACACTATTAACAGCACAATGAAAACATGTTGCTGGTGAATATGATGCAGTAAATGGAGTAGCAGAGGCAGGGATAGAACTACTAGGAAGGTGATAGAGACCATGGGAATGAAAGCCTTTATAGAGCACCTTCTTGGTACTCTTGTCCTATATAAGAAACACATCTTTATCAAAAGTAATAGTGCAATTATTATCAGAAATAAGCTGATGAACTGAAAGTAAATTGGAAGAGATGGAAGGAACATAAAGCATTTGGGATAGATGAAAAGGAAAGGAAGGTGTAGGAAGGAGACCTTGACCAGTGTGATGTATAGGCAATGTTTTACCATTTCCAACAATGACCTGATCAGAACCATGATATGGTTGATATGAGGCCAGATTGTTCAAACCATTTGTAATATGGCTGGTAACAGCAGAATCCAGAAACCAGTTGGTGTTAGTGTTGATATGAGAACTGTCACCAATGAGAGAACCAGGCTGAGAGGATCTGGAGGCAACATATGCTTGAGAAGGGGTAGATCTGGCAGGCTGAAAGGAAGTATCCAACCGATGCCAGCACTCTAATGCTGAGTGATTTGGTTTGCCACAAATCTGACAAAGTACTGGTGAAGAAACATGTTGGGCAGTCGAAGAATGAGTAGAAGAATGAGGTAAGTGATATCCTTGATATCCTCCTTGAGAAGCACCTTGATGTGAAATCTGTCCATAAGATCTACCTCCTCTACCTCGAGAACTAGAAGAATTACCTTTGAAAAATCTGCTACTATCTCTTCCTCGACCTCTATAAGAACCACCTTTATAACCACCTCGAGAAGAAGTTCTTGAGGTATGATAAGCGAATGGAATTTCTGCAATATGACTTTGCTTGGATGAGGACTCAACTGAATAGACTCAGAGTTCAGTAAAGAACATAACTCTCCAATAGAAATGGATTCAGATCTAGTTCGGATGGAAGGTTTAAATGCATTGTACTCATCAGGCAATCCATTAAGAATCAGTAAAACCAAATCCTCATCATCTACAGGTGAGACAGCTAAAGCTAGCTGGTCAGCAAAGGATTTGATATGCGTTAAGTATTCATCCATGGTATGGCCTTTTTTGACAACTTGATTCAGTTTGTTTTTCAACTGGTGAATATACGACCTTGATAGGGATGTGAAACGTTTGAGAAGAGCATGCCACACCTCATGACTTGTAGAACAATGAAGAACAGAAGTGAAAATAGGTAGAGAGAGAGTTGCAGTCAAACAACTGAGCAGATGAGAGTCAATAATCATCCATTATGTATACTCTGGATTCAGAATCACATTGTTGTGTTCATCAGTGACAGTAGATGATGGACAGATCTGTGTGCCATCAACAAATTGGAAAAGCTGTGTAGCTTTCAAGATATTTTGAATTTGATTTTTCCAAATGATGAAATTTGTAGAATCGAGTTTGACATTTACAAATGAATTCAGATTTGTGATGAGAAGAGCAAGATTTGGAGGAATGGAAGATGATGTTGAAGATGGAGTTGGCAGTGAAGATGCTATTGATGGATCTTTCAAGAACAGTACTCGTAAGAGCTTGAATATAGCTCTGATACCATAAAAGAAAACTGAATCTATTTCTTATTTCATTAATATTGAGTACAGTGCTTATACATATTTATAAAGAAAATGAATATGTAACTACTATTGAACTACAGTTTACATGTAACTGAAATATAACCTAACTCTGATTAATTCATAACCATCTAACTAATCTAACTAATTTTGTTTGGAGCTTGACACGTGACTCTTCTCTGCTGTGTGACTCTCCTCTCCTGTGACCCTACTTTGATGATGTGCTGCTACTGTTTGGCTTTGGCTGAGCTCCTTAACAAAATTATCATAACACAACAAACATTCTTAACTTTCATCACAAAAAAAAAAAAAAAAAAAAAAAACGTGTATTGATAAGAGCACTTGCCTTATTATATAACTTTGTGAAAAGATAATGAAAAAGCCAAGAGTTAAATCACCATATACAATAACAGATTCCTATACATATCAAATTGTGAAGTTAATTTAACAGAGTATCAATCCCTAATCCAAAACACAATAATAGATTCCTATAACAGATAACAAAATCCAATCTGCACAATTTGATACAAATCACCATATACATACACATAACAGAATCCTATAATATTATATTAAAATCTCCAATCCAAAACACAATCTCTATTTGATATTAAAATAAATGACCATATATATATACATAACAGATTCTCATAATATTATATTGTAAACATATAAAAAATATATGTATATATATATATATATTTTTTTTCAAACCTGAATAAAGATTCTTAGAAGGCAAATAAGCAACCTCAATGACAATGGTGATAGTGGAGCTACAGTACAGCAATGGCAGAGGAACGTCAGAGCAAACGGTGGAGGGACGACGGAGCAATGGTGGAGAGATGGCAGAGAACCCAAACCCTCCCCCCTCCTAACAGACCTAGCATTTTGTAGGGTTTTCATTGTTTTGTATTTTAATTATAGCAGATTCTAATTTTTTTTTTAATGCTGGAAGGCCTACAAATTGTAATAAATACAATATATGTTTGAAATATTAATGAGTAGAATAAGTAGCACCGTGGTTCAAGACTCTTTTTCTCTCCAGGTTGTCTGGATTCAAGCTGTCTTAACAACCAAATTTTTTTTTTATATTAAATATGCATATAGATGATGAAACGACGTCGTTTCATCTCACAACAGTACCCCTGTTTCCTTCAATGACTCCAAAATAAACTCACATCGAGTTACGAACCAAAGTCACCCACAAAATATAATAAAATAATATAAAACTACTTTTCCAAAGAATAGCATTTATGTGTGTGTCATAGTAAAAAATAGCACTAAGAATATAGTAATTCTATTTACTTCGAAAAAAAATGTAAAGACTTTTATCTACAATGTGATTGTGATTAAAATTAAATTATTATAATGTGAGATCTTTGTATAAATAAATTTAAATTACATATTGATGATTCTAAATAAAATTGTAGGTATATAGGATTACTACTAAGATTATATTACAAACAACCATTAGGATACCAATTTGCAGCTTCCGGCCAATGAATTGGCTCAAAGGCTAGTGACCAAGCCAATGCTCGGGCTTGTCTAACTCAATCACTCTGTTTGTTTTCAGTTTTCAGAATTTATTTTTTCAAAAAATTCTATTTTTTCATTTCCCGTATTTTTTGTTTTCACTAATTTTTTAAATTTTTAGAAACACCTAACATAAATATACTTAGAAAATATAATATTTGTGAAAAAAATCTTTAAAAAATTCACTAAATATCAAAAATATTATATATATATATATATATATGAGAATTCAGTACGTTTTTAGTATTTTTGTGTGTATATTAATTTTTTATGATATTTTTTCACAAATAATTTGCTATTTAGATACATCTAAGTAAGGTACAACTAAAAAAGTAAAAAAAAAAATCTTAAAATTTAAAAAATATTCACCAAAAATAAAAAAATAAAAAACACAAAAAATAAAAAAAAAAATCAATTTTCCGAAAACTGAAACCCAATACTAAGCCTGTTTGGTAACCATTTCGTTTTCAGTTTTCAATTTATATTTACAAAAAATTTAAAAACTGTCATAAAAAATTGTTTGATATTTTTTTTGGTTTATAAATGATTGTCTCAATTTGTAAATTTGAGGAAAAAACGTAAACTCAAAAAATGAGTTTATATTGGTTTTTAAACAGAAATTTAAAAATTTGACTAACAAATTTTTTTTTTCAATTATCTTTGTTTCAAATAATTTTTTTTCAATTAATTTTTTTTCCAATTAATTTTTTTTGTCAATTAATTTTTTTAATCAATTTTTTTTCCCAATTATAATGTATATGATCCCATTGTCATAAAATAATAAAAAATAAATATAAATATTTTAAGCATGAACAAACATATTTTTTAGTTTATGTTTTTAAAATTTTTCAAATATTTTGTTCAAATCAAACGCGATTGTAATTTATGTTTTTCTAAAAATAAACAAAAATCAGTTTATAAAATTGTTATAAACATAAACAAAAAAACGTAAACGTTATCAAACGCTACCTAAAAAATTATTTTTTACCCAATTTAAGCTACTATATAGCAGGGTCGTTTGACCCAAATAAGGCTTAGATTGATCTTAGGCCTAGGGTTAAAGTTCGGTCGGTTGCCCAAGCTCATTGGTGTGTGAGAGACAGACCTACTAGGTAAGATCGAGGGTCCATCAAAAAATTATTAAAAAACAAATTAAAAATTAATTTTAAGTCTCAACCTGTTGGGCTAAACTTGTATCCTTGTGAGAGGCAATCTAGCCAGCAAGCCCCGTTTGAGCCTAGGCCATAGTAAAACTTTAACTTAAAATTTTGGTCCACAGATTGGCCCAACAAGCCTGCGAGAAAAAACAAATGCTCACACCAATGCATGCATGTCCTAAGTCCTTCGTTCTTTTCAATGCGGATAGTTTCAAAAGCATCGTACAAGAACTATTTTTCTGCTATGTCATTTGCTCCAAAGATTAATGCGGTTTGAAAGATGTTAAGAAGCTTTGTCAATCAGCCATAAATGAAATTAGGTAGACATGTATGCCCTGTCTCTAATTAATTTCATAAATTATATTTTTTATCGCAAAGTTGGATTATCTATTGATTAGTAATAATATTACTATTATATCAATATTTAAATACTATAAAAAAGTTTGCTACTTAAAATAGTTATTAAAAAATATAATATCATAATATAATGTTATATTAATAATTTTATAATAAATAATGTTCTCACCATCTAAAAATAATAATAAGTATAAGTTTATGAATTCACTCTTATCTACCTCGAATGATGATTTGTAATTGGGATTGAATTTGTATGTATATATTCATATGTAAAATAAATTTGAATCATAAGATAATAATTCTGAGTAATTTTTAAGTAATCAAATCTAAACATAAAAAAGAATAAATTATAATTTACTTAAAATCTTAATATTAAGAATTTGAAAATAAAAACTCTTTTAAAAAAATTGTTTCTCAAACGAGCCATTAATAACAGGAATTTCTATTTCTACACACCTACGTACATCAGTGCACATCTTTTCTCAGTACACACTTTGATTATTAATTTTTGTTCTCATTCCACACACCAATTATTACAATCACACCCTTAACTTATATCTTGTATGCAATCACTAGTTCTATCATCACCTCTGTGTACATCAATCTCAGACAAACTCAGACGACCTCTGCGTTCGTGAATAACTGAACCACTTTCCCCTAAACCTCCTAACAACAAATCTCTTCGCCTCTTCGGTAAACCGACAGACTTAGTCCGTGTCAAAATCGGAATGGCCTTCGTTGGAGGACAATGCCAAACATCAACATTTTCATTAGTATATTTTTTAGATAACACAACAATAGATGGGGCCCTCATTTATGAATTTTCTGGCATATCACTCGTAAAATACTTCAGATACCCCTTCATTTTACAATACGTAATCCCCCTTTTAATATTCGAATTTTCAAGTTGATACTTCACCATCCAGGGCACCTATTTGTCATTAATTGAACAATAACCATTCCCATAATAGACTAACTCGCATTGACAATCCATAGGGAAAAAAAACCACGCCTGGTAATGAGATTACCATCTAACCTCCGATGATAAACATTCACTCTAACCAACCCACTGGCATTGGGTGTGCAAAGGGGGGGAATATTTTATCAACCTTAATACTCTTTTGTTTGTATCTTAACCTCAACTGCGAAAATAAATTAGGCAATGCAAGTTCAATACAACTGACATCACTTGCTGAAACACCTTCAACAACACCAGTTTTTATATCGTCCACCTCCATTCAAAACCTGAACATTACAAATAAAAATACATAAATTATAATTCCAAACAGTCTTAAAGTACATTTGACTCCTTAAAGTAATTTTGCATTCTTTTCCACTAACAGTAGCAGCCATTAAATATATGGCACTCTTTTGAATACTTCCAACATTTCCCAACAGCGTATCTTTGTAGTCTGTCCAAACATCAACTGGGAAAAACCAGTCCACAACTTCTATATCTTGACGAACGTACTCTTTGTCCCTACCACCAACAACCTTGAATCTCATTTTCTTTAGCATCCGAAATCGGTCAGACAAGTCAGGACCAAAAATTCAGGTCTCTGGATTACACTCGCTAACTCCATTAAATATTTTGTCAGGTGTGTGGATGGAATCAGACGGACTATTATCACTTATGACGAAAAACAAAACGTGGTGGACCACAGCTTCGTCTTTAGCATCTTGTCCCATTTGAACATTCTTAATTAATTTTATACCCTTAACCACGATCTTGTCTAATTGACGGTCACATCTCTTATTACCCAACCCAATACCATTCAGCAATCTCGCCACACCTTTATTATCAAATTTAGCATCCCTTAATTGTTCATCGTACAATTATAACTTTCTTACTCCCCTCTTAGTCTTCTTAATATATCGGGAAATATTTTGTACGTACCGTCTGCGTACATACGCCGCCTTAAAAGATGCACGACCACAGTAACTACGCTTATAACCACTGGCCACCAGTGTCCTTAACCGGTGGTACACAAAAGGAGTCTGATACTGGCTGCTCATTACTCCTTCCATTTTTGAAAAAACACTCCAAATCTTTTATCCTACAAATTCTGCAAATTCTCTTACCTCTGCTATCCCTTCTGTTCAAACACCTTAGCTTTGATATTTTTTCCCTCTACTTCTCGTACCCACGAACAAACTTCGCCGGAGTTGACCGTCGCCTCTCTTCCCACATTCATATTTGCCACATCAAAAAAAAATCTACACACATTTGAGTGAACTGCCCGTAATTCTCGAGATACTCCTCTAAGGAGTACAACATTGTATACCAAAACAATCAACAAAAAAAAAAGATTGAAAATGAGGGACGAAACAAGGTACTAGAAAACAACTTCACCACAATTGCTATCCCACTGCAAAAGCATATTCCTCTATACCATCAAATGTGTTCTGGTACCAAATAAATAACAAAACTACCCAGTGATTAAGTACGAAGATTTCCCATTTAAAATAATTCAAACACATTTATTTTTCCGCCTTTGCATTATGTCTATCATTTTGCAAGAATATTTTCTTTACAACCACGCAAACCACCAGAAACACGAGACGTGTATCACACTATCCGACAAAAGAATCAAAAGTACTCACATCTGGGCTCAGGTGTGACTTCCTTTTAACCCCATCCATACACATGTTTATAAGTACAATAATAGACGGCCTAGATCAGCGGGAGGGGGGCACTGGTAATATTAATGCAGTGCCACCCTAGTCATACCACTCACACCATTCACACCGGATTTTTTAACTAATAGAGAAGCCTTGTACGGCTGGTGTGAGTTCACTGTTTACCACTACAAAATGCCTCGCCAAACCTCTTTCCGTTTTTATGCCAAAAATGTTTTCCTCACCTACCCACAATGCCCATGCCCAAAAGAACAACTCTTGGAACTCCTTCAATCCTTAGTCCAACTAGTCTGTAAGTCATATTACATACTTGTCGCAAGGGAGCTCCATGAAGATGGAAACCCTCACCTTCATGCCATGGTTCAATGCACAAAGAAGATCCAAACTACCAACCTGAGATTTTTTGATCTCACTGGAACCAATGGCAGAATCTATCATCCAAATATAGAAAAACTCCACTCTTTAACAGCAAGTCGACAGTATATACAGAAAGGAGGCGACATCATAGAATTGAGAGAATTTTATCAAAAGGGAAAAGTCCTTCAAAGAACAGAGACGAACTCTGGAGGGGTATACTTGTAGAAGCAGAAACGAAGGAAGAATTCTTTGCATTGTGCAAAGAAAGATATCCTACCGATTACATCACAAAATACCCCCCAATTAAAAACATTTTCGAGGGAGCAATACAAAAGAGAGAGGCCCCCATATACTAGCACCTTTAATTCATTTCCTTTCTTAAATGAAGAAGCAAAAAAATGGGCAGAAAATAATATTTTGTTTGTAAGTCGAAATTTTGTACAATACAAGTTATGTCAAAATTGTTATCTCTCCGTTTAGTGGAAAGACGACTGGATTAGATTAGGGATACGCAAAAATAATATCAACAATTTATATATTGACGAATAACTCTCCTCCTCCTCTGATAACAGGAACCAAAACAGCGGCCCATCCACCCAATCTCCTTCTACCTCGAAGGACCCTCAAGAACAGGAAAAACAGCCTGGGCCAGAAGTCTCGAACGACACAATTACTTCTCCGACAGAATAAGCTTCAAGAACTACGATCAAGACACCGTTTACAACGTCATAGACGATATCAAATACTCGACAGTCCCTACCGAATTAATGAAAAATTTAGTAGGTTGCCAGAGAGATTTCCACGTATTTGTTAAATTCCAACCAAATCTCACTATTAGAGGAGGAATTGCTTGTATTATACTAACTAATGGGGATAGTAGTTGGTTAGATGCAATGTCCCAAAAAATGAGAGAATGATTTGATGTTAATGTAACCACTGTCAAGATTAATGAAAAAATTTATTAGTTTTATTTATGAAACCACTCAAACTTTTATTTACTTACTACATTTCCCTTATCATCAACTATTACATCTTGAGTCACATCACTATTTTTTACACTCATTATTACATTTCGTAAAACATCAGAAAATTTTGCTCAATCCATAACAACTGATACTCTAAGATCAAATTCTTTTTTGCTAATACCAACCTCCGAAATCGACGGACCAAGATCAATATCACTAGTTCTATCACCACCTCTGCGTACATCAATCTCAGACAAACTCAGACGACCTCTGCATTCAGGAATAACTAAACCACTTTCCCCCAAGCCTCCTTACAACAAATCTCTTCACCTCTTCGGTAAACCCACAGACTTAGTCTGTGCCAGAATCGGAATTGCCTTCGTTGGAGGACAATGCCAAACATCAAAATTTTCATTAGTATATTTTTTAGATAACACAACAATAGATGGGGTCCTCATTTGTGAATTTTCTGTCATGTCACTCGTAGAACACTTCAGATACCCCTTCATTTTACAATACGTAATCCCCCTTTTAATATTCAAATTTTCAAGTTGATACTTCACCATTCATGGCACTTGTATGTCGTTAATTGAACAATAACCATTCCCATAATAGACTAACTCGCATTGAAAATCCACACGGAAAAGAAACCACGCCTGGTAATGAGATTACCATCTAACCTCCGATGATAAACATTTACTCTAACCAACCTACTGGCATTAGGTGCGCAAAGGGAGGGGAATATTTTATCAACCTTAATACTCTTTTGTTTGTATCTTAACCTCAACTGCGAAAGTAAATTAGGCAACACAAGTTCAATACAACTGAAATCACTTGCTGAAACACCTCCAACAACACCAGCTTTTATATCGTCCACCTCCATTCAAAACCTAAACATTACAAATAAGAATACATAAATTATAATTCTAAACAGTCTTAAAGTACATTTGAATCCTTAAAGTAATTTTGCATTCTTTTCCACTAACAGTAACAACCATTAAATATATGGCACCCTTCTGAATACTTCAAACATTTCCCAACAGCATATCTTTGTTGTCCACCCAAACATCAACTGGGAAGAACCGGTCCACAACTTCTATCCCGTGACGCACGTACTCTTTGTCCTTGCCCCAACGAGCTTGAATCTCATTTTTTTTAGCATCCAAAACCGGTCGGACTATTCAGGAACAATAATCCAGGTCTCAAGATTACCCTCCCCAACTCCAATAAATATCTTATCAAGTACGGGGATTGAATCTGACAAACTAGTATCACTTATGACAAAAAACAATATGTGGTGGACCACAGCTTCATCTTTAGCATCCTATCCCAATCGAACATTCCCAATTAATTTTATACCCTAACCACGATCTTGTCTGATTGATGGTCACATCTCTTATTACCCAACTCAATACCATTAAGTAATCTTGCCACACATTTATTATCAAATTTAGTGTCTCTTAATTGTTCATTGTACAGCTGCAACTTCCTTACTCCCCTCTTAGTCTTCTTAATATATCGGGGAATATTCTGAACGTACCGTTGGCGACCATACGCCGTTGTAAAAGGTGCACGACCATGGTAACTACGCTTATATCCATTGGCCGCCGGTGTCCTTGACCGGCGGTATACAAGGGAAGTCCGATACTAGCTGCTCATTACTCTTTCCATTTTTTATAAAACACTTCAAATCTTTTATCCTACAAATTCTTCAGATTCTCTTACCTCTGTTAACCCTTCTGTTCAGACACCTTAGTTTTGATATTTTTTCCCTCTGCTTCTCGTACCCACGAACAAACTTTGCCGGAGCTTACCGCCGCCTCTCTTCCCACAGTCCTATTTGCCCCGTCAAAAAACGATCCACGCACATTTGCGTGAACTGCTCGTAATTCTCGGGATACTCTTCTAAGGAGTACAACATTGTATACCAAAACAATCAACAAAAAAAAAAAGTCTGAAAATGAGGGACGAAACAAGGTACTAGAAAACAACTTCACCACAATAGCTATCCCACTACAAAACCATATTCCTCATTACCATCAAATGTGTTCTGGTACCAAATAAATAGCAAAACTGCCCCGTGATTAAATATAAAGATTCCCCATTCAAAATAATTCAAACACATTTATTTTTTCGCATTTGCTTTATGTCTATCATTCTGTAAGAATATTTACTTTACAGCCACGCAAACTACCAAAAACGTGACATGTGTATAGCACTATCTAGCAAAGGAATCAAAAGTACTCACACCATTCACACCTGGGCCCGGGTGTGACTTCCTTTTAGCCCCATCCAATCCATACATGTGTCCATAAGTATAACAATAGATGGCCCAGATTAGCGGGAGGAGGGTGCTGGTAATATTAATACAGCGCCCCCCGTCAAACCACTCACACCATTCACATCGGGTTTTTTAACTAATAGGGAGGCCTTGTACAGCTGGTGTGAGTTCACTATTTACCACTACAAAATGCCTCACCAAGCCTCTTTCCGTTTTTATGCCAAAAATGTTTTCCTCACCTACCCACAATGTCCATGCCCAAAAGAACAACTCTTGGAACTCCTTCAATCCCTACTCCAACTAGCCTGTCAACCATACTACATACTTGTCGCAAGGGAGCTCCATGAAGATGGAAACCCTTACCTTCATACCATGGTTCAATGCACAAAGAAGATCCAAACTACCAACCTGAGATTTTTCAACCTCACAGGAACCAACGGGAGGATCTATTATCCAAATATAGAAAAACTTCATTATCCAATAGCAAGTCAACCGTACATACAGAAAGGGGGCGACATCGTAGAATGGGGAGAATTTTCATCGAAGAGGAAAAGTCTTTCGAAGAATAGAGATGAACTCTGGAGGGGAATACTTGCAGAAGTAGAAACAGATGAACAATTCTTTGCACTCTGCAAAAAAAGATGTCCCACCGATTACATCATAAAATAGCCCCCAATTAAAAACATTTTCGAGGGATCATTACAAAAGAAAGAGGCCCCCATATATTAGCCCCTTTAATTCATTTCCTTTCTTAAATGAAGAAGTAAAAATACAGGCATAAAATAATATTTTGTTTGTAAGTCAAAATTGCTATCTCTCCGTTTGGAGAGAAGACGACTGGATTAGATTAAGGATACATAAAAATAATATCAACAATTTATATACTGATGAAGAACTCTCCTCCTCCTCTAATAACAGGAACAAGAACAGCGGCCCATCCGCTCAATCTCTACCTCGAAGGACCCTTAAGAATAGGCAAAACCACCTAGGCCAAAAGTCTCGACGACACAATAGCTATCCCATTGCAAAATCATATTCATCTATACCATCAAATGTGCTCTGGTCCAAAATAAATAGAAAAACAAAATAATTCAAACATATTTATTTTCCCGTCTTTACTTTATGTCTATCATTTTGCAAGAATATTTGCTTTACAAGCATGCAAACCACCAGAAACGCGACACGTGTATCGCACTATTCGGCAAAGGAATCAAAAGTACTCACACCATTCATGCCTGGGCTCAGGTGTAACTTCATCTTAACCCCATCTATACAAGTGTCCATAAGTACAACAATGGATGGCCCAGATCAACGAGATAGAGGGCGCTGTATCTACCTCAATTATACCAAAAGGAAGGTGGAAACAGGGAAGAAAATACTAACAAAATAATACACAAAGTAAATCAAAATTTTAAACTTTAATAAAATAACTTTTAATAACTTACAATTGTTTAACAGAAGAAGAAACACTGGGTTGCTTCCAAATACATTTTTGAACCAGAGGAGGAAGAAGAAGATTGACTAAAATAGGTGTTGGTTCTCACTCAGAGTAACTAGTTTTGAACCTCTGTCTACAAATGACTAAGTTATTACAATTTACAGAAAATGAAATTAACTATGCAGCATGTGACTTGGAGTTGATCCTGAGAGCAGCTGGTAGCACATGGGCAAAAGCAGGTTGTCTGAAGCTTTCAGTTGATTGACTGAAAGTTGTCGTAGCTTTTAACAGATTGATGGAGTGATGAACAGTAAAAGTGAACAGTAACTTTTTACTATTCATTACTTTCGGTGGATACGTTTGACTAAAGGAATCAATATAAAGATAAATCGGCAGCTTTTCTCAAAAGAGTATTGATTGAAGCTAATTTGTGTTTATATGGAATCCAATGCAAAGCTGACTAGGCATATGAATCCTGTGCATTTTTAAACTCTGGTCCATATGGGTTTTGAATAGTTAATCCTTCAGAAGAGCTTGAACCATCTGATCCTTCTTCTGAACTGTCTGAATCGGAGTCCGACTGGGCTTGGGCTTGATTAACAAGTAGACGAGCCATCTTGAGTAGCTCATCCTTGGAGGACTTGGACTTAACCTTGGGCTGAGCCTGTGAAGCAGTAGCTGAAGACTTAGCCTTGGACTTTGATTTAGTAGATTTGGGCCTTGCTTTATCCTTGGATTTATTTTTTGACTTGGGCTTGGAAGAACTTGATGGACTTCCAAGGTTGACTGTAGGAAGTTGGCTTCCTTGGGTGATTGAAGCAATTGGGTTCTGCTGAGCTTTAACCATGGCAAGTGCAGAAGCATGAACATTAATTGGGGAACTCAATTTGAACAATTTCAACAATGTGGGAAACTTTGTAGTTATCCCACTATCTAACCATATGCAGCCGGTGAACAACATCATCAGAAATGCCGTATTGCCATTTAAATATCCAGGGGATTTTGTATTTGGATATAAAAATAAGCAATTGAGGGAATTTCTTCTGTTGTGGAGTGAATGAGAAAACAGTTGAAAAATAGTTAACCTGTTCAATCAGAATAGCTGGGAAGATATCTGAAATGGCGCCATAATGAGTCCACCATCGCAGAAACCAAGTAGGTAATTCTGATTTGAACTTTTGATCAAATTGGATGAACCAGGAGTGACTAAAGGTTTCATTTTGATATAAAAATACTTTGAACCAGGCATCAATATAGTCATAATAACTATACTGAAGAGAGTGATTAGGTAAATCGTGAAGTTGATAAGGAGAACCCCATTCAACTAAGGAAACAATATTGTGAATATAAAGTGAATGGTAAACAACTTTACTAGTGTAAATCCGATCATAAATAGGTTTAATCACAATGGATTGATGGTTGAACAGAATATCTTTATAGAAGGTGATTGTTTTCTTGGGATGCATGGGAACAAAATGTCATCCAGAAGGAAAATAAGATTTAACCTGGTCATGAACAGACTGACATTTAGGGTGACTAGGTTCTTTGAAAAACAAATTAGTAGTGGTGGATTTAACATAATTAGAACGGGCTGATTTAATAGGGTTAGGAGGGTATGGAGTAACTGCTTGGCAGGATGAAGCAAAGGGATCAGTAGCCAAAGCAGAAGTGTATCTAGGTTTAGGAATGTTACCAAGAACTTGGTAACGGTTAATCAATTCAATAGGATGGTATTGGGTTACTAATTTCAAAGGAGGAGGAACAAAAGGTTGACTAGATGAGACCAGGGCTTTGGAGGGAGGCCTAGGGCGAGACATCTTGTCACGACCCCAAACCGCCCCTAGTAGCTTGGTGCCGTGATGGCCAATATTCCGGGATTATCGAAGGCCAACCTTCAAAATCCACACACAAACAGAGTATAAATATACATATGGGGCTCACAAGTGCGGAAGCAATAATTTAAAAAAAAATACAAGTGGTCCATAAGAGCAGTGCGTAAGTTACATGGAATGGCATACAACTTTACATAATTTTACAACTTGGATACAATTACAACGAAGTACCAAAAATACATATTACATCTTGATCAAAAGGCTTCTCATGCTGACATGTGTAAATTACAAGTATTATAAGCCGAGAAGCATAATTTTCAAGACTGCCAACGTGAATACAAGTTAGGCCGACATAACAAAAACCCAAAACAAGCTCGCGAGTCACACCTAGGCGTCACCGCCTTCTTGCTCATCACCTACATATATATAGAGAGGGTGAGCTTGGATACTCAATGAATGGTATAAATAATAAAGGGGTTTGCATGACTGGTATTCAAGATTCTTCATCAAACAATACATAACTTAATTAGTGCAAAACAAAGGATGAACCAAGTCCATCTAGCAAATCTGCCAAGTTTCAAGGGATGCTTATTAGCATCATTATAATACAAGTGATGACATCTCGGCAAACAAACCCATGCGGTAAACCATCAGTGGCAAACAAGACAAGATAAGACAAGAGAGATATCTTAATCCAATGGTGTCGTTGTATTATAGTCCCCTGACACTAAGGACTTGTGCTACTAATGCTTAGAGTCCCCTAGCACGTACGGACTTCCAAACTTTGTGCTACAAATGCTTATAGTCCCTTAGCACGTACGGACTTCCAAACTTTGTGCTACAAATGCTTATAGTCCCTTAGCACGTACGGACCTCCAAGAATGTCATCAAAACAAGATAGTATATATATATTCCAACTAGGAATAACCATTCATGCTTACAAATACTTTTCAAAACGAAGCAAAACAAGACTTTTATCAAAGCATTATAGCATAGCTTTATTAAAAATATCACTCACTTAGTTCTTCAAACGTTGGGGTCAAGGCAAGTCCAAGTCCTACAAACACATGGCAAAGTCGGTTGAATGCACTTTCAAACAAGTTTCACATGCATGCAGATGATCTCGGCATTCCGCAAGACTAAGTCAAATCAAAACAATCACGGTTCTTTATCTCGGGAAAACATGCTGGACAACTACCAGGTCTAGGCCAAGGTTCCACACCCCCCCTCGCCGAGGTGTGGCCTCGATGGCCACACTCAAAGGAATGAAGTCGGGAGAAATCTGGGTTTCCCTCTCTTGAAGAACATGATGAACATAAAGAACATGAACATGAGAAAGATGAATGCAAAGATCATAATTTGCTATTACAAAATCTGAGATTTCATGCTATGAGTTCAAAAACATGGACCTGGGTACCCATATTCAAGGATCTTGTGAAAACAAACACAAAACATCTTAATGCAAACTTTCGGATCAAACAAGACTTTCTCTTCAATAACACATGAATACTATTTTCTCTTTCTAAAACCAACTTTAAATCGATGCATGACATGCAAAACAGGTTCGATCGTGTAATGCAGCTAGATGATTAATAAGAACGACAAGAGTAAATCAAAAATCTAACCTCAATACGCGAATCTAACGGTTTGATCACTAGGAATCAAGCTCGAAAGCCCACTCTCTCACTCCAAAACTTCTTCTTCTTCTTCTAGAACTTCTCTCTCCTCACAAACAAAGGCATATAGCAAAATGATACATTTCTAGGTCTGCTGGCTAACTTAACCCTCTACAGGGGCACGTGGCAACGGCTGGTTGGTGCTGCTCAAAAAGGTGGCTAAGTGACAAGACAAAACTATGACAAGTGTGTCCAACAAGCAAGATGGCATGGGCACTTCGGTAGGCAATGATCTCGGCTAAAAGCAAGGCATCAGCAAGTAAGGGAACAATGACCTCGGTTAGGAAGGACAACACTTGACTAAGCTGTGCCACACCTTGGCCAAGATGTGCCACACCTCGGTCTAGGTCATACCACTCCGGGACAAGATCGCTTAGGTGCAAAGGTAACATCTCGGCCTAGATGATTCACACCTCGGCCTTGGTGATGAACACCTCGGCCTAGATAGTGACATCTCGACCAATATGTTAGGGCGAAGGTGGAGGTCAAACAAAGGGGTTCCAAGATAATTCTAGACTGAAGATGACCTCGGCTAAACTCACACCAAGCAAGGTACAAAACATGCTGTAACACTTAAATGAGCAAGGACAAGACTTGAAATGCAAGCTTACAAGACAAAATCACATGAATGCATATGAGTATGGTTAGGATAGCGTGAGAGTTATTACACATCTATTGAATAAAATAAAGATTAGTACAAGCTTAACAACCACTAAGGAGATCTAAGTAAGCTTGATGATAATCCAAACAGTTGTAATAATCAGCAAGTAAATGGCGACGAGCTTGAATCTGGTGATAGTTAATATACTGAGCACGTTGAGTAGTTTTCCGAGCTAATTTTAATCAGGCAATGCGGTAAGCAATTTGATGAATTAGATCACGGTAATGGGTACTTTGGGTTTTATGGTAAGCAATAAATGGAGTGGCCATCTCTCAATCATATCCCCCTGTAAAAATTCTCGGGTAAGAAAATCAGGAATAGAATTTTGACAACCAGGTATATATGCAATATCAAAATCAAAAATACTTAATATGGATTGCCAACGGGCAAAAATTTGCTTACTAGCAAGATTTTGAATATTTTTTCTAAAACATATTTAGCAGATTTGCAATCAACACGAAGTAAAAACTTTTGATTTAAAATATCATCTTGAAATTTACTAATACATAAAACAGTAGATGAAATTTCTTTTTTAATAGTACTATAATTTAATTGTGCTTTATTCCAGACACCAGAATGATAACGAAGAAGTTGTTCAGAGGACTGAGAAGTGGCTTTCTGAAGAATAATGCCACCATAACCAATATCAGAAGCATCAGTTTGAATAATTTTGAAAGAATTTTCAGTAGGAATACCAAGACAAGGAAGAGACTTGACATATTGTTTGACCTATTTAACAATAGCAGTATGAGTAGAAGACCATGGAGGAGGATTATCTTGTAATCGAGCAAACAAAGGTTGACAAGTTTTCCTAAGGTCTTTGTAAAATTCAGCAATGTAATTGAGGGAACCTAAGAACCGTTGTAACTAGTTTTTATCTAAAATTTGATCAGGAAACTTAGACGCTGTAACAAGCCCGCGAGGGACCTCGCTACAACTCGGACTCGACTTTGTCAGTCACGGTTCTAAGTCTGAACCAAAGAGTCCCAATCCGGCAAATCGTTTTTGAGAAAACAGATTTTTGAAAGAAGTGCCAAACATGGACTGCTTTGCCAGATACAGAGTCGCCACCTAAATGTTTTTTAATGGGAAATTTAGGAAACCCTGACTCGTTTGCCTAAGGCCACGTGTCCATCATCACCAAAGTTGCCTCGGCTCGGGAACTTGGGTACGATTGGGGAAGGTCACTTCGTGAGCACCCCCGCTCGCCCGATCAAAGACCGGCCTCTACTAACCATGATATCTATTTTTGAAAACATTGTGTGTTCTTATTCCGGTTATTAGCCTAGGTTACTATGTGATGCGCACAGCATACAAGTATAGACTGGGTCGCCTGAATTGGAACAAAACATTTCATGTTTGTTTTTTTGAAAGATGGTTTGCTACTCGCAAGTAGGCTTAAAATGCAGATTTTGTCACCCGCAGGTGGGCTTAGAAAGATGGTTTTGCCACTATCTAGTGGGCTTAAAACAAACATTTGATGAATTATTCCAATTCAGATAACCCAACCTTCACCCACAGGCATTCAGGCAGTTATATCATATAAGCAATTATCCTCATAGTAAGCATGCTATTCATGGCATTCACTCACACGCATGCAAGGATGCTAAAGCATAAAACTTACCGAGTACTCCAAGCCAAAAAAAAAGAAGTTTATTAGAAATCATGCATGATCCTAAATATACAGAAATGCCTAATGCAACACATGCAACACATGCAAAAATGCAACTATAGCAGGCTCGGCTATTCTAAACATGGCATATGAAATGCTACAACTAACATGTATTTAATTTAGAATTAAAAAATACAATGCAGTTAGTATGATGCGCCGAGCCCGGTGCATGCAATACAGATGAATGATGCAAACATGCTGTCATACTGTATGCTAATTTAAACATGCCCTAATCTAACCATAAAAAGCGGATAAATAAAAGGGAGAAAGACGTGGGGTTGGAAGACATACAACACACACACGCACACTTATTACAGTTGTGCCCTCGCGCAGAGGGTCCGAATAAATATACAGTCCCGAATAAAAGAATATTACAGTCCAAATATTACAGTCCGAATAATATACAAATTCCTAATTAATTAACAAATTAACTAAGAAAATAAATAAAACTGGCATGCAAGCCAGGGACTGCCTTGCTTCTGATGGATGATGCATGTTAGGCTGCTTTGCGCGGAAATCCACCGGGATGCCCCGATTAGCCTCTGTTTAGCAGTTAACCTTGGAAAGCGTGCCAAGCTCTGAAAAGTTGCTGATTCTTCATTTTGCTGCGACAGAGAGCAGGAAAGGGGCATAGCAATGTATTTTCACAGATATATGCATACCTCGATCCTCGTGCCACCAATCACGCATACCGAGGCATGATGGCAGAGGAGTCGAAATGTGCAACTCAATATAGAATGAATGCACGTATAAACACAACAAGAACCTAACTCCATCATGGGTAATCCGGAGTGTCGGTGACTGGGAAATTGAGACACATTCCGTCACTCGGAGTACGAAATGCACCTCGTTTCCCGTGCCCGGACTAACTCCTAATCCGAACACGATGCAATATGCATGACATGCATGAAATGCGACTAAGGTACAATCCTAACATACACAATGCTATGAAAAATGAGATGCCTCGAAATGCGTGCGCACGGGCATGTAAACTGAGGAAATGCATGAATGCGATCTAAGATACCACCTAGTATGCACAATGCTATGAAAATGAGATGCCTCGAAATATGTGCACACGGGCACGCAAACCGAGAAAATGCATGAATGCGATCTAAGATACCACCTAGTATGCACAATGCTATGAAAATGAGATGCCTCGAAATACGTGCACACGGGTACGCAAATCGAGGAAATGACAGAATGCGATCTAAATGACATGGAAATGTGATATGGGCTTACACTAACATGAGAGAGCCTCAGCCACACTCACATAAGAGGCCGATAGATGAAAATGAAGTGCCTCGAAATGCGTGCACACGGGCACGCAAGCCGAGGTGATGATAGAATGCGATGCAATGACATGGAAGCATGATGTGGGCTTATACCAACATGAGAGAGCCTCAGCCACACTCACATAGGATGCCGGTGGATGAAAACGAGGCGCCTCGAAATGCGTGCACACGGGCACGCAAACCGAGGCAATGGCAGAATGCGATGCAATGACATAGAAATGGAAAGCAATCATTCTAATAGAATTTCAGCGCTAAAATATGGGGGAAAACAGTCCCGAAATGAGGCGAAATGACACTAAATGCATGGAATTGTCCCGAAATGCGAATTTAGGCACCCGAAATGGCCTATAGCTATGCCAAACATGCACAATATGGACATGTAATGCAAAGACAGAAGCTAGGCAGTCCCAAAAAAGGCACTTTCACAGTTATAAACATGGCCAAACAGCAAGCATAGGTAGGGCAAAAATGGCATGCAAGAATAGGGGCCAAGAGAGGGGTAATGAAGCAAGTGATATAAGCAAAATCCAAACTGAAAAATTTCCTTCTACAACATTGAAGAGGGACCAAAAATATGAATGTTTACAGTATATGGCAAACCTCTAATCAATATACAAACATGCTAAAAAAAAAAGGCACAAGATTGAGGCTCAAAAGGTGCTATAACATGAAGTATACAAAATAATCACCAAACAGAAAAAAAATGTTAATGAAACATGAAGTATAGGCCAAAATAAGCACTTTTTTAGAACTGTAAAATGGCCAAAAACGAAAGCATGGCGGGCTGCCATTGCATGCAAAAATGGGACCAAAAGGGGAGTATAAAGGTAAGTACAACATGGAAGTCCCAAATGGTGTTGAGCCCTTCTTCAATGTTGGAGAGGGGCTCAAAATAAGCCTATTATCAGTTTACAACATGCTCAAAAACAGATTACTCATGGGCCAAAAATAGCATGCAAGATTATGACATATAAGAGGATCAATGAAGCAATTGCATCATGGAGGGCTCAAACAGGGTTGAGCCCTTAATGAAAAGTGAAAATGAGCTCAAAAGAGGGCCACTTTCAGTTAGGGCCGGGAGCTTGAAACAAAAAGCATATAGGGCTTACAAATGGATCAAGAAAAAGGGTCAAAAGAGGAGAAATGTTACTCACCCTTGAAGACTAAATCTTTTGTTGCTTCTTGGACCAATTTGCAGCTCCTTTAGCCTTTGAGAAGCTCTCCTTGTTGCTGGAAATGAAGTGGTGATGGTAGAGCTTGGTGGTGATGAAGAACACAAGGTATAGGACTTAAGGTTTTTTTAGGAAAATGAGAAGGATGGAGGGAGATATGGATCTTGAGGCTTGAAGAACAATTTTTCCAACCCTTGAATGTGATATAGCTTGCTGGTTATAAGGGCAAAAAAGGGGGTGTAAAGGTGGGGGAAAAGGAGGGCAACTTTCCCCCACAAAATATCCCCCGGATATTGATATTTTCTAGGGGATAAAGCTCTACAGCTGTAAAGTGAACAGTGCAAGGATCTCGGCCGGCCAGTTACTGTGGTTGCAGGTGGCCGGCCGGCCACACCCCCTAGCCGGCCGGCTAGGGGTCAAAAGGGTCAAGCTGATTTAGTGGCCGGCCACCACATGATAGGGTCCTCCCATGTGTGTACATCACAAATATGTGGTTCAAAGTTCAAGAATGTGGGTCCAAGGGGTTCAACATTAGCCCGGAAAGAGGGGTTCAAAAGGGTCAAGCAACATTAGTGGCCGGCCACCACTTTTTAGGGTCCTCCCATGTGTGTACATCACAAATATGTGGTTTGGGTTTGAAGAAAATGGCCCCAAGGTGTTCAACATTAGCCCGGAAGGAGGGGTTCAAAATGGTCAAATTGAATTAATGGCCGGCCACCACTTTTTAGGATCCTCCCAAGTGTGTACATTACAAATATGTGGTTGAAAGTTCAAGAAGATGGCCCCAAGGTGTTCAACATTAGCCCGGAAGTGCGAAAAACGGGCGCCGGAGGGCGTCGGAGGATGTATAACTGATTGCTGCAACAATTACTGGCCTCCCACCCTTCCATGACCTTCCTAGTGATGAAACAGAGTTACCTTCCAAAAACGAACGAAAACCGATGCAAAACGAATGCTCAGGGACCAAAATGCGCAGTTCGAGATCCCGAAAATGGGCTGTTAAGCACCGAATGTAGCGTTCGGCCACGAAGTGGGTTTCTCAGACCCCAGTGTCCCTCAAAAGGGAGAAAATAGGAAGTATGCCAAAAACCGGAGCAATAGGAGATGGTTAAGCGGTCCCGAACCGAGGCACACGGCCTGACGGCTCCGAAAACCGGAAACCGGACTCCGAAATGGGAAAAATGGCCTACGGCCACCAAATGTAGCCTACGGACATTGAGATGGTCTACGGGACCTCTCCCTTCCCTCAGGAAAAGAAACAAAGAAAACCGAGCCTGGTTCGCAAACCGAGGCAAAGTACAAAAGAGGGTTCGGAAGTCCGGAGGCAGGGCTCACGGCCGCAACTCTGAAACTTCTGAACGAGCACATTATGCAACATCACCAAGCGCTCAATCAGTGACGTCTGAGTCTTAAGGTCGGTCAAAAATGGGGTGTCTACAGTTGCCCCTCTTTGACAGAACTCGAAAGTCATAAGTGACGGGAGTGAATGTCAAAGCCTAGAGACAACCTATTTTTGACAAGGCCGAAGACTTAGACAAACGTACAAGATAAACAGAAATGTGCCCGCAGGCATGCCCGCAGGCAGGGGCAAAATGCAAATGATATACAAAGAGTCGGAGGTAACCCAATGATCATGCAAATGCAGCAAGCTGTAATGAGGCAAATATTCGCAAATAGATGCAACAATTTTAAGCAAGAATGCAAAGCAACAACTACATTTCATGCAGTTAAGAAATGCGGAGGATTATTCAATCCCCGCCACGTCTCACACGGAGAAGATACGATACCTGCGCAATTCGTCTGGTCGTACCAGCCTCAATTGAACCGTACATACAATATCGTGCCTGCAAAAGAGAGAAACTCAACGAGCACAATATGCTAACAACATATATTTAATGTGATTCCGAAAGTTCGACACACGCAGTGCCGGTGAGTGAATGCATCGCAATGCAAGAGTGGAACATGCGTGACAACGTATGCTCAAACATAGAGGTATGCCAATATCAAGAAATGTACATAAAAATGTGAGTATGCTCATGAGAATGCAAGTTATGTGCATGATAGTACAAAATGAGCATGAATCAGGGTGCCCGTTTGTCATGAAATAACGAGCACGGAAACGCGTGTTTCGGCGAAGGCAATTCGATCGCGGCCTCCGATCCGCTTCCCGGAAAGGCTACAACTCATTCAAAAGGATATACTTCGATTTCGATGAATGATTATGAGACATATGTCAGAACTTGAAGCTGAAGTCCCGGCGGATCTATTTCGCGACCGGAAGTGTACTTTTCTTAAACTTTTTCAGGTCCCGGGAACTCCGATCTTCCTCAAAATTTGCAGGGAGCTAGGTGAGCCTGTGAGGGACATGGCCGGCCGGTTATATGGGAAGGGGGAGGTGGCCAACCGGTTTTCCAAAAAGCAAATAGCTGGCTGGCCAGTTTTCCAAAAAGGAAATGGCTGGCCGGCTAGAAAAAGTGGCCGGCCGGCCATATGCCCAAATCCGAGGGCATTTTGGTATTTTCACCTCCTTTTTGATGCTCCTTCAATCCAAGACTTGGGGCCTATATAATGCAGCCGAGATCTCTTCCTTTCTTGCCTCCTACAACACTTTCTTCTCCAGATCTGAGTTCCATACGCGTTTTCCAACGCCCCACGCAAGTTGTTTCCGCAAAAACATTAAGTTTTAAACACTTTGAAGCGATTAAATTTCGGTTTCGGAGCTTCTTTTCTCATTTTCGCCACTTGAGGTAAGTTTGTCTCAATATTTGGAAGATTTTCTCGGGAGTTGACTTTTGTTGACTTTTTCATTTCCCGAGTGTTGACTTTTGTTGACTTTTTCCAATTTTGGCTCATTTTCGCTCATTTTTGCTCCTTTTGCAGATTCTTTGAAAATGGCGGGCAATTCTTCCCACGGCGGAGGCTTTCCAGGTGCCGGAGACGATTTTGATCCCATGACTCTACCCCCGAGGACCCGACCTTTTATTCCCGGGAGGTACAATCCGCCAGCACACGTCCTCCCTCGTGCCGTCTTCCGTCACTTCACTAGCTTTGACGAGCGAGCGCCCGGGGATCTGCTTCTCCGAGAGCCAGAGCATCACCTCTCTCATGAGGCCCGAGAGGTATTTACTTCATTCTGCAATTTCCGTACATTTCAGCACCTTTGCCATGCTTGAACACGCAGTTTAGCTTATGACATAGTACTTTGCTTGCATCCTGAACATGTAGTTTCAACACTCGAATTTCTAAACACTCGGCTCATTAATTAATTGCGAACGCACAGTACACATTAGTTAAGAGGTGATCACACGGCTCAAACACTGATTTGTCGAACACATAGCCCGAATTCGAAAGTGAACACACAGCCCACACTGATAGAAAGTTGAACACGCAGCCCAAACTTCAAATTTTCTGAACACGCAGCCCAGGTTAGAATAGTGAACACGCAGCCCACGCTAGTTGAAATTTGAACACGCAGCCCAAACTTCAAATTTTCTGAACACGCAGCCCAGATTAAATGGTGAACACGCAGCCCACACTGATAGAAAGTTGAACACGCAGCCCAAACTTTAAATTTTCTGAACACGCAGCCCAGATTAAATAGTGAACACGCAGCCCACACTGATAGAAAGGTGAACACGCGGCCCAAACTTCAAATTTTCTGAACACGCAGCCCAGATTAAATAGTGAACACGCAGCCCACAGTAGTTGAAATTCGAACACGCAGCCCAAACTTCAAATTTTCTAAACACGCAGCCCAGATTAGAATAGTGAACACGCAGCCCACGCTGATAGAAAGTTGAACACGCAGCCCAAACTTTAAATTTTCTGAACACGCAGCCCAGTTGAATAGTGAACACGCAGCCCACAGTAGTTGAAAGTTGAACACGCAGCCCAAACTTTAAACTTTCTGAACACGCAGCCCAGATTAGAATAGTGAACACGCAGCCCACACTGATTGAAAGTTGAACACGCAGCCCAAACTTTAAATTTTCTGAACACGCAGTCCAGATTAAATAGTGAACACGCAGCCCACAGTGATTGAAAGTTGAACACGCAGCCCAAACTTTAAATTTTCTGAACACGCAGCCCAGATTAGAATTTGCATGTAGCTTATTTCACTTCATCGGTACACAACCCATTTCATTTTATCGGCACGTAGCCCAGTTCATCTCATTGGCACACAGCCCAGTTCACTTCATCGGCACACAGCCCATTTCATCTCATTGGCACACAGCCCAGTTCATCTCATTGGCACACAGCCCATTTCATCTCATTGGCACACAGCCCAGTTCATCTCATTGGCACACAGCCCATTTCATCTCATTGGCACACAGTCCATTTCATTATTGACACATGTATTCATTCTGAATGCAGGTTGGTTTCCGCAGCGTACAGGGGTATGGTTCCACCGTCGCACGGGACTGGTACGCTGAGCTCCCGGAGGCCGTCCGAGATTTGGTAAACTTGGCAGGATTCGGGGCTTTCTGCGTTGGGTTGTCCCGTTGCTCTGCCAGGAGGACTCTGATGGCAGCCTTGGTAGAGAGATGGTGGGACACCACCAACTCCTTTCATTTCTCTGCTACCGGGGACATGACCATGACGCCTCTAGACTTCGCTGTATTGACTGGCTTGGACATAGGAGGTTGGCCCATCCCCTATGATGAGGATATGGGCGAGTGGGAGGCCGCTTGGATGTATCTATTGGGGGCTCGCCCGCCCGTTGACAGGGTTTCTGGGAGAGTCCAATACACTTGGTTCTCTTCCCACTTTCCGGCGGGCGGAGATGGTGCCCGAGACTCCTGAGGAGAAGGAGCAGTACGCCCGTGGTTTCCTTATGTTCCTCTTCGGGACTACCCTGTTCGCCGATAGAGGGAACACAGTCGGGCTATACCTGCTGAGCGCTCTGGTTGACCTATCACAGGTCCATCGATATGACTGGGGTGGCGCCGGCCTGGCTACCCTTTACTTTTATATGAGCGCGACCTCCCGCGGGCGGGGAGATTTACTTGGCGGCTACTGGAGAGCCTGGGAGGTACTTTTCTGTCCCCTTGATTTACATTTCTGTTTTTCATTACTTGTACATTGCACTCACAGCGCACTTTTACAGTCTGTATTTTGCTCTCAGCATTTCGTACTTACATTCTGCACTGCTTTTCTCAGCTATGGGTCTATGTATACTTCCTAGCATTAGCCCCAGAGTTGGAGGTGGCAGGGCTTCCCATGACCCCATACTCACTAGTGTTCGAGGGCCCGCACCGGCTGAGACCCCGAGAGACCCTCATTTACCTGCGACAGTACTTTGACACTGTGCGGCATTCGAAGGTACTTCAGAACTTTCAGTTCCTTTCATTTTCATCTTTGATTTGCTCTGTATATTCTCGATTTCTGATTGGTTCATGCATTTATCATCTGCAGATCTCATGGCAGCCTTGGGCGCCCCTGGGTGATGGTCTCCGACTTCAGTATACTGGAGGGTCGGACATCTCCCAGTATAGGGTCCTGCTCGAAGGGCCAGTTGGCAGGGCATGGTTCCTGGGGGAACGCTTTCTGCGTCAGGTATGGGGGTATCTTTCTCAGGATCCTCCCGCAGTACCCCCAGTCAGTATGCGGACTGCTGACAGGCTCTCTTACTCGGAGGTAGTCGGCGCTATGCTGGGTAGCGATGCTTTACTATATCTTGAGGAGGGGGACTACGCCACTTACCGTCACATATATTTGATGCCTCCATTGACGGGAGCTCGCACCCCGATGACGAGGCCTGCCGGTATGTCATCCTCGGGCCAGGCCCGGGCTCGGGCTGCAGACACCCCTTCTACTAGTAGGGCTGGTACATCTAGAGGTGGGGGTAGACCGGTTCCTCCGATTTCGTCGACTTATGCTCATCCTGGATGGCCAGATATGCCGACTGAGTTGATGGCGTGGCAGTATGGGGCTATCTCTCCGACCCCGATCCCGCTAGAGCCTCCGATGCCCAGTGATCGATACGCCATTGATCCTGACTCACCGCTGGTATGCTCCACTATTTTTCATTCGTCATTCAGATGTTTAGACATTCTTTCGTTCACTGATGATTATGAGCTCATATTTGCAGCCATCGCGAGGGTACATAGAGGAGGTGGTTGGACTGGTGGCCACACTCGAGGGCATGGTCCTGCGTAGGGAGGCACAGTTGTCTGTCGCGGGCATTCAGGTACCCTTCAGCTTTCTGGCAGAGAAGGAGGCTACCGACCGTCAGTCAGAGACATCTGCTGAGGAGGGGGGCTCCGGCCTTGGTTCGGGGAACAGAGGCGAGGCTGAGGGGGATCCTGAGGATGACAGCTCCGACTCAGATGATGATGATGGTGCAGAGGTTGTCCCGCAGAAGAGGATGAGGAGTGCTTCTCATTCCCGCTCCCGAGGACATTGATGCTGCTATTTCCTGCTTTATTTTTCTTTTTGCTAGTAGTTTGTAGCACTTTGCACATTGTTAGGTAGTTTTATTTTTCGTAAAACTTGTACCTTTGTTCGTTGTAAAGCATGATGGAATGAAATAGCTTTTGAAAAGGTGTTCGTATTTTAAACTTTTAGCATCGTATCGCATCATTTATTTTGCACAAGAAAAGAATGAATTTGAATGGGAATGCGCATTGTGTAATCACCAAGTCAGGTAGTGAACCGACGCAACAAACTAAGCAACTCAACTTACTAAGATATAACAGAACCTTTAGCAAGTTTACAACTCGATAAACAAAATGCAATAACGTTGACAACGCAAATAAACAAGACTTAAACAAAGATTGCTTAAACAGAGCGCAATGACTCAAAAACACGAAACACGTCCGCTCGACAAACAACTCGATAAGCAAAACAACAACTTGATAAACAAAACTCAGCAACAACAAAGCGTACTTCTGACGATCTGGGCACCGGAACGCATCCGAAACAGAGGGAAATGAAGGTCTTTGACTCTCCCGTTGCACGGAAATGCTTGGAATTTTCCCTCGAAGGGTAAAACAGGGCCAAGGGGATACACTGCAGCATTGCCGGCCATCTTTGGGAGCCGGCCGGCCAAATTTGTGGAGAGAGACAGCTGGCTGGCCATTTTTGAAAAAGAGAATGGCTGGCCAGCCAGAAAAGGTGGCCGGCCGGCCACTTATTCCTGCAGCCACCTGGTTTTTGACACGTGTCCCCGTGAATAGTGTTTTTCCCTCTATAAAAGCCTCAACTTCGGGAACATTCATTTCATCTTAGTTTTACACAAAGATGGAGGCGTTTCTCGCGAAAAATCTCACATCTTGGATCTCTTCTTTAGATGGCTCGGAAAAGCTGAACTTCCGGGGTTTCGGCTTGAATGCACCATTCACGCTGAGCCGTACTCCGCTACAGCTCCCTTTTCTCCATGCCGCGGCAAGGTTCTGGAACCCAGTGACGCACGTTTTTAGCTTTGGCGGCCAAGAGATGTGTCCCACTTTCGAAGATTTTCAGGTTTTGATGGAGTCTGAATGCTCTGAAGTGATCTTGCCCCAGCTCCGTTTTGGCCATGCTCAGGCTTTAGGGCGGATGTGTGGGCTCACGGCGCATGACGCTCGATCTCTGATCTGCAGTGGGGAACTGGACATCCTCGGCTTGATCCATCGTTTTTCCTACGCTGGTGACCGCAGCAACCATTATTGGCAGGGTTTCCGGCAACACGCCCCCTGCTTATGTTTGTTGTCTCACTTTCTGCTTTCCTCGGGCTTCGGCGGGGCTAGCATTCGCCTGATTGAAGTCACCCAAGGCTTGAGAGAAGGGAAGAGCTGTATTGCCATGACCTTGGCCGAGACACTGATGAGCTTAGATTCTGTCCATCGCCGGGAGGCGACTAGGTTTGCCGGGAGTCCACTGCTGCTGCAGGTAATGTTTCCCACCCGACCTCACATATATATTTGCTCACATCACTCGACCCTCAGGCTCGGTTTTTCTCACAAAACCCTTGTCTTACTTTTCTCTCATCGTACATCTCTCTGTTCTTTATTCTCTCATTTTCCATCCCTCCCCTAGGTATGGTTAATGGATAAGTTGCAGGTTGTGGACTCTTGCCCGGCCTATTCAGCTCGAGGCTACTTTTTTCGGCAGCGCCTAGTCAATGCTCTTGACGAAAGGTGGTGGTTCGATTGGATGTGCAACTTGTCCGCAGACGGCATTGCTTGGCGTTGTCCTTGGCTCAGCCTCCCGGCAATGAGCTATAGTATGTCCCGGCTGATTGGGATCCAATTGATTGGTCTAACCCACTGCGTATTCTATTTTCCGTTCCGGTTTCTGCGTCAGTTTGGTCATGATCAGACCTGCCCACCGGAGGAGATTGAGTACCCAGCCGCTTTCCCGATCCGGGGTGCACACCTTGCCCGATATGCCACAGCATGGAGGACTAGAGAGCTCCTGGCCCCTGCTTCCACTTTCAGTTGCACTTTGTCCGATGAGTGCTTGGATTGGCTCAACGAGGAGGCACAGGTTGGGCCTAGCTTGGCTTCAGATGCTTCGTCCAGCTCTGGGAGGGGACGCAGAGATACTTGATTCAACTATGCCCCAAATTTATTGCTTATTTAGCATTTTCAAGTTTTCCTTATGAATGTACTAAAAAAAGCAACCTCGATTGTAATGCAAGAGCAGGAGAACTCAGTTTTGAAATCAATGAAATTGAAAGTTGTGGTACTGAAAATTTTCCGCTTTTGGTCCAAAAATGGTCTTAGTCGTAAAAAGATTAATTTGAACAAAGTCAACTTTTATTAAAACTTTTCAAAACTATTTTCGATGCGGATCAAAACTGGACACGCCGAAGATCTGTCACTGAAATGCACAACCCCAGATCCCCGCAACTGGAAAGTTGCCCCTAGTCTGAAGAACAACGCGGCACTTCATAGCAACGGAAAGTTGCCCCTAGTCTGAGCAGCACTGTACCGGAGATTGCGATAAATGCTGATGGACAAAGATGACTGAGATGATCGAAATGGACAGAGTTGATCGGGGAAGACTTTATGGCTGAACTTCAAGGTGAAGTTGCCTACGTATCCCAAAGATGGGAATCAAGCCTTACGTAGTTCAGGCTAAGGTTCACTCGAGTATTTTCACTCTCCTTTTGCGCTCTAACTTTTGCCAAGGCCGCCCTTTGCGGGTTTTCAACCTTGCGAGCTCAGTTTTTATATTTTCTAATTTTTTGTGCCCTGACTTTTGCCTAGGTCGCCCTTTCGGGTTTTCGGCCTAGCGAGCCTCTCAAGGGTAATATTTCTTCAACTTGTCCATATTGATCGGTTGTAAGAACTCCAAGCCATCTAGATCCATCAGAACCACAGCTCCACCTGACCAGATAGCTTTGATGATGTAAGGACCAGTCCAATTGGGTTTGAACTTGCCCCTTGGGTCGTGGATGGGAGCTCGGTTGTCTTTGAGCACCAAATCTCCTTCTTTCAGATTCCTGGACTTAACCTTCTTGTTGAAAGCCCGGGCAATTCTGCGTTGATAACCTTGGATGTGGTACAGTGCTTTCAGTCTTCTTTCATCAAAGAGCATGAGTTCTTCGAATCTGCTTTGCTGCCAATCTGTTTCGGCTATTTGGCATTCAGCCAATACTCGTAACGACGGAACCTCAATCTCGATGGGTAGAACAGCCTCCATTCCATAGACCAATGAATATGGAGTTGCTCCAGTAGAAGTTCTGATTGAAGTCCTGTAGCCCCACAGAGCAAATGGCAGCTTGTCTGGCCAATCCCGATAGGTTCCCACCATCTTCTGTAGTATATGCTTGATATTCTTGTTGGCGGCCTCAACCGCTCCGTTGGTCTGCGGCCGGTATGTAGATGACTTATGGAAAGCCACATTGTATTTCTCCAACAAGTCTATCACTTCTTTCTTGAAATGGGAACCATTATCTGAAATTATCTCGTTTGGCACCCCGTAGCGACAGATGATGTTGTTTCTGATGAACTTTGCGACGTGCGACACCTTCAACACCGCGTATGATTGGGCCTCGACCCACTTTGTGAAATAATCTATCGCTACTAGGATAAACTCATGCCCGTTTGACCCCTTCGGGGTAACAGCTCCGATCACATCAATTCCCCAGACTGAAAAAAGCCATGGTGAAGTCATGTTGTACAGCTTTGACGGCGGGATGTTCATGCGGTTTGCATGAATTTGACACTTGTGGCATCGCCGAACAAAACTTATACAATCCTCCCCATGGTTGACCAGTAGTAGCCCTGTCTGAGGATTTTTCTGGCCAGCATTACTCCATTCATGTGTGCACCGCACTCCCCCCCATGGATGGCTTCCATCAGGCGTTTCGACTCTTCAGCTTCTACACAGAGCTTATGCATTCCCAGATGACCCCTTTTGTACAGCTTACCCCCGCAGATAATGAACTGAGCAGCCATTCTTCTGATGGCCCTCTTATCCTTGGCATTTGCCCCTGGTGGATATGTCTCCTTTTCCAAGAAGTTCCAGATGTCGTAATACCAGGGGTTGCCGTCTTGAACCTCATCTATGGCGGAAATCGACACGTATGCTGGCGTAAACTTTTGATCAATAATGACTGGACGCATCCGGACTCCAGACGGGATGTCTATCATAGAAGATAGAGTTGCTAGTGAATCTGCGAACCTGTTGTTCTCTCTTACGAGGTGGGTGAAATTTAGCTTCTCAAACCGAGGAATTAGTAAATCCAAGGTTTGGTGGTAAATTATCATCCTTTCCTCCTTGACTTTCCAATCTCCTTTTGCTTGAGACACAACAAGGTTCGAGTCCCCAATGACATCCAATCGTCTTGCCCCTAGTTCTAGGGCTGCTTCCAGGCCAACAATACATGCCTCATACTCTGCCTCATTGTTCGAGACTTTGAACTGGAGCTTGAATGCTAAAGGGATACGGGAATCGTCAGGCGCTATCAGCAACACCCCTATCCCATACCCATACTGGTTTGACGCTCCGTCAAAGTACATCGTCCAAGTTTCATCTTCGACGTGCAGAATGGCTTCATCTGGGAATAGATACTCAACCGCTTCATCCCCCTCAACCGGGTGGTCGGCAAGGAACTCCGCTACCGCTCTCCCTTTTACTGACTTGCGCGTTACATACTTCAAATCAAATTCGGAGAGCAACAGCAGCCAACGAGCTAGCCTACCCATAAGTGCTGGTTTCTCGAAAAGATATTTGATGGGATCCAAACGCGAAACCAACATTACAGAGTGAGCTAACAGGTAGTGCCGCAGCTTCCTGGTTGCCCATACCAAGGCTAAACAAGCCTTCTCCAGCGGTGTATAGCGGGTCTCGTAATCCAGCATCTTTTTGCTCAGATAGTAGATGGCTCTTTCCACTTTGTCTTCTGACTCCTGCGCGAGCATGCAGCCCATGGTAGTATCAGTTACCGAAAGGTACAATATCAATGGTCTCCCCGGCTCTGGTGGTGACAACACGGGCGGGTTC
The DNA here is from genome assembly GCF_055761805.1 of Camellia sinensis. Taxonomy (NCBI): domain Eukaryota; kingdom Viridiplantae; phylum Streptophyta; class Magnoliopsida; order Ericales; family Theaceae; genus Camellia; species Camellia sinensis. The sequence goes on from NC_138961.1 coordinate 220,081,626, forward strand.
TGTAGATACTCTTTGATCTGCTCAAAAGCTGCTTGATATCGGCCGTCCCATAGGAATTTCTTTCCTTTCTTTAGGAGACCAAAAAGTGGTTCACAAGTCAAGGTTAATTTAGAAATAAACCGTCTTATGAATTGCACTTTACCCAGAAAGCCTCGCACCTCCTTTTCAGTCCTTGGTGATGGCATTTCTAAGATGGCCTTGATTTTGGAAGGGTCGACCTCGATGCCCCTTTGTGTAATCAGAAACCCTAGCATCTTCCCTGCTGTAACACCAAACGTGCATTTCTGGGGATTCAGTCGCAGCCGAAACTCTTTGATCCTTTGAAAGAATTTTTGTAAGGCGGTGTAGTGGCCCTCTCTTTCCTTGGACTTGACAATCATGTCGTCCACGTACACCTCGACCTCTTTATGGATCATATCATGCAATATTGTAGTTGCTGCCCGTTGATACGTAGCTCCAGCATTTTTCAACCCGAATGGCATCACTCTATAACAATATGTACCCCACAGGGTAGTGAACGCAGTCTTCTCCCGGTCTTCGGGTGCCATTACTATCTGATTATAGCCTGAGAAACCATCCATAAACGAAAGCAAAGCGTGTCCTGCCGTGAAATCCACCAATTCATCAATGTGTGGCAAGGGAAAGTCGTCCTTCGGACTGGCCCTGTTCAAATCTCTGAAGTCTACACAGACCCGAATTCTGCCGTCCTTCTTTGGCACCGGAACAATGTTGGCCAACCAAGTTGGGTATTCAGATACCAGCAGGAACCCTACGTCAATTTGCTTGGTGACCTCTTCCTTAATTTTGAGAGCCCAGTCCGGGCGAATCCTTCTGAGTTTCTGTTTGACAAGGCGGGCCTCGGGATCAAGAGGGATCCGGTGCTGTACAATCTCAGGATCGATTCCAGGCATGTCTTCGTAGGACCACGCGAAAACATCTTTGAAATCTTTTAATAAAGCGACTAAGCGCTCGCGCTCCCCCGAAGACAACGTGGACCCGATTTGGACCAGCCGCGGGTCCTTCTCAGTACCAACATTCACAGTAGTGATTTCATGCATTAAAGGTTTAACAAATCTTTCCTGCTCATGATTAATTAATCGTTGCAAAACTGGGGGAATTTCTCCCTCTTTGTTTTCATCAAAATTTTGAAAATCCTGATTTAAGCAATAAATCAAAGGTACAGAAAAATACTCAGAAACCACATCCACATCATTCTCATTAAATATTTCCAAGCCGTCAGATTCCTCTGTTACAACAGACTCAAAAGAAAATGAAAATGACGACCTAGACAGGACTGTGGCATCCGGGTTATCACCCCCAGGAATACCGAACTCAGACTCAGTCAAGCTGGAATCTGATTCCGACGCACAAGATTCGGTAGAATCAGATTCCGGCTCACTACCTGACCCGGAACTACTAGATAAAAAGCCTTCTTCATATTGCCAGATGAGAGAAGGTGCGATAGATGCATCCAAGATCAGCGCTGGAAAGCCCGCAGCTATTTCATCTCCAATCATGGAAACCGAAGAGTTATCCCCCAAGCACTCTTGGTCGATCGGAGGATCTGATAGTAGACTCGCCAGTGCTACCCCCATTTCAAGCTCTGTGCTCTCAGGCTCCACTGCTTCACATTGCTCAACCTCAGTTGGTGGGTCTGTCTGCGCTTCGGCAACGTCATCCCCAGATAATTGTATGTCGAAGAAGATTTCAAAACCAGGCACGCGCTTCCCCTCCGCGTTTAGCCATGGCTCCGGGAAGTCGCAGAATGGAAAATCTTCCCCCTCCCGGACGAAGCGTCCGTTTAGGGTACCCCAGATGGGCCTATGCATTAACTCAAATGGCTTCCCGACCTTCTTTGCTCTGGCCCTTCCGGCCATTTCTTTCCCTTTCCTCACCCAGTCCTCTTTGGTGGGCAGATAACCCAGTCCAAAGGCGTGAGGGTTGTGTGGCACTTCGGCCAACACTGAGACGCCCTTCCGGCCACTTCTCCCTAATCCCATCCCGGGAGTATGTTTTAGCTTGTTCATGAGGTAGATAGATTGAGCGCTAACATACATACCCTCATTCACAGCCATGACATTCTGTACAATTCGGGCCTCTGCCAAAGTGAACCCCGACAAAAACACATCCTCCGTGCCGTGCTCGATCTCCAAGACAGGTGTGGACACTTCCGGCGGCGGATGGATTGATGAATTCCCAAAAACGATCGCTACCCCTTTCCCGTGAGGGTACTTTAGCATCTGATGTAGAGTGGAAGAGACTGCTTTGACCTAGTGCAACCACGGTCGCCCCAAAAGTAGGTTAAAGGTTGCGGGAACGTCCAAGATATGAAATTCGATGCTGTGTTGTCCTGGACCAACCTTGGTTTGAATTTTAACAGTCCCCATCACTTCTCTGCTGGTATTGTCGTATGCTCTGATCACTTGGGTAGGTGGGACAAAGTCCACGGGCTTCAACCCGATTGCATATGCCGTTCTGGTCGGGAAGACATTAATTGCAAACCCAGTATCAACAAGTACCACCGGTATCCACTTATCTCTACATTCCACAGAAATATAGAGAGGTTTGTTATGATTTGTGCCCTCAGGCGGTAGTTCCTTGTCCGAAAAGGTTAATGCCGAGGAACCTCCTCCCGGAAAAACCAGCCCAACCAGCTGTTCAGGCGTGGTGTCTATGGAGAGTTTGGACTTGTCCATAGCAGATAGGACAGCTTCTCTATGTACTCGTGATGCCATTAGCAGTCCCCAGATGGAGATGTCTGCTTGTATCTTCTTTAATTGTTTCAGCACAGCTTCCTCTTCAATCTGCTTCTCCTTCTGTTTCTCCGCTTCTCTATCCTTCCCAGATGCCTCGGGTTGGTCCAGGTGTGGGGGTTTGAAGTACCGCCCACTTCTCGTCATATGGTCAACCTCATCGAGGTACCAAGTGTCATCCGGTTGATTATTTCCCCAGTCTTCATCCGTGTGGGCAAGACATAAGTCATCGTCTTCCCACCACATTCCGTCGGCAGCCAACAGACACCTGTCTGGCTCCGGTTTAGTTGCACTCGCAGTACTCCCTGTCCACATGCTCGCAGCATTCTCCATCTTCGTGCACGCAGCACTTTCAGTCCCCTCAGGGCCTTTAGCTTTCCTAATTCTCTCAGCCTCCTCAAATTTTCTCGTTCCAGTTGCATCAGTACAACTGTTTGTTCAACAATTCCCGTATCCATAATGCCCATGTCTCGAGCGGAATTCTTAGCACCGGCGCTCTCCGGCGATACAACTTGACTTTCGGCCATTCCGACCACAACTGATACTTCTGCCCCTGCCGGGCTCTGTTCTGGTTGGACTTCCCCCACTGCATCTGGTTGATCCTCGAGCCATCCAGTGGCTTCCGCTGATCCCTCATAATCGTACCAGTTGATTGACGCATTCCCCAGTTCCTGGTCATCGAAAAATTGCAAGTTGGCAAAGTCCTCCTCTACGGCTGTCAGATCATCTGCCCATAGCCCAGATCCATCCCCCCGGATCATGCATAGCTCTCCTGCCTCTGGCAATTCTATACCTAGCCCAATTCGGCTCGTTGATAGGATGTACTTGCTTGGATCATAGGCTCCCCCAGCAAAACTCTGTCCAGTCCCAGATTCAACAATCTCATTCTCTCCCAAAATCTGCCCTGCCCCGTCTTCGACGGTCACCACCATCGGTTCTGGTTGGGTTTTGGAGATGTCCACCATGCACAAGAAATCAGGGCAATCGGAGAGGAGCACCTCCGGCTTGGGTATGTGGGTGGGCGTAATATAGATACTAGGATCGTAAGATGCGACCCCAGTCTGGATAAAATTAATTCTGTTGGGAGGGGGAGGTTGGTTATATGGTGGGAGAGGGTTGGTTGTGACATTGGGTTTATCAGGAGGCGCGATCACCTGTTTGTCAATAAGATCCTGGATCTCATGACGCAATCTGTAACAACGGTCGGTGTCGTGACCGTGTTGTTGGTGATACGCGCAGTACTTTGACGGGTCATAAGAGAGGGGGAGTGGATTCGGTAATGGCTTCGGCTCCAGGGGTTTCAAATGATTTTTCCTGATCAATATTCCCAGAACTTTGGTCAGGGGCATATATAGTGGGGTAAAGGTTCTTTGGCCTCGCGGTTGGAATCTGTTGGTTTGTGTGTTGCTTCCGGACGCGCCGGAAAAGGGTGTGGCAGCCATGGGCCTTGGAGGGGGAGGGGGAGTGGTGGTGACCATACTAACTTCTGAGGCTCTCGTATTTGCAGCGCCACTCGGGCCCGCATTGTTGTTGCGGTTGAAAGTCCTCCTCGGTTGTTCTCTGTCGTGGTCAAACAGACCTTGTTTCATTGCATCTTCGATTTGCACCCCCATCTCGTGTAAATCTGCGAAAGTAGGGAAGGGGACTACAATCATTCTCTGCATCAACTTTGGGTGGAGATTGCGCACAATCATCCGGATTTGATCTTTGTCAGTGGGCCTTAAAGTCATCATTGACGCCTTTGCCCTCCATCGGATCACAAAGTCCGAGAAAGTTTCCTTGGGCTCTTGCCTTGTCGTTTCGAGATCACGGGTTGTGATCTCGATCTGAGTTTTGTATGAATATTGTGCGACAAAGGCCTCAGCCATTTCATCCCAATTCTTCTTCACTTCATCTTGTAACTTTGCGTACCAATGGGCGGCCACACCCGACAGGGTTCGGCCGAATAGTGAAAGCTTCTGTGGTCGTGTTAGGCCCATTGGCCGCAAGATGTCTGCAAACAGTCGGAGATGGACCATGGGGTCGCCGGACCCGTCAAAGCGGTCGATTTGTGGCATTTTGAACCTATCGGGGAGTGTTACGGCCTCCTCGGTATATCCGTCTTCGATATCCGGCATAGCCTTGACCCCTTGGGATTTCTTGAAGAGTTTCTCAAGTTTGCTCAATTTCAGAGCTGTATGATCAACCTCGAACTCGAAGGGAGAGTCGGGGCGATTGGGTGCATGGACCTTGGACAGTTGTGGTGGAAGCGGGGGCGGAGCTGGCCCCGTTGGAAGATTCGTGTCCTCTTGTAAGTTTTGGACATTCGGCAGGGTATTCTGGGCATTTGGTGGGGCGTTCTAAACAGTAGGTGCCTGCTCAGGTAATGGAGCCCCTGCCGGAGGAGGAATTTGGTGTGAAGCAGATGCTGTATTCTGTTGTTGCAGTCTGGTAATCAGCTCAGCCTGCTGGGTCATAATTTCGGCCTGCTGCTTGGCGAGTTCATCTCGGCGAACGGCATCCTGCTGCATGGCCCGCATGGTTTCTTGCATTTGGCGCATCATTTCCTCAACTCCTGTTGGTGCCGTCATACTGTTTTGATTTGTCTGAACTACTGGCAGATCTGTCTCAATAGGGATCTCAATCCGACTGTCCACTGATGGGGGAAACCATTGTTCTGGTGATCTCTGTTCAGATACACTGCGCTTTTTCTGCTTCCTTCTGGTAACCGGGGGTAGAGAATGGAACACTGGCTGTCCGTCGATTAGATCCTCAGATCGATGGAGTCGACGACCTCGTGTCCACAATGCTTGGGGAATGCCTGCTGGGTTGGAAACAATTGTGCTAGAACTGACCTAGCAAAAGATAAATAAAGCGAAAAGGAAATAAATAGATAAACGGACAGCATAACAGCTTAAAATAAAATGCATGACACACAGCCGGGCATAATCAACACACAGTCAATAAGCTGAATACACACTGTCCTCAAACACTGATTATTATCCCTGTATCACTGTCCCCTAAAACAGAATCTGATATCCGCAGATAACTAATTCTCAAATACTGGCTGATGCCCGCAGGCCTGATACCCAAACTCATGTACTGAACTGATGCCCGCAGGCCTGATACTGACAATACTGAACTGATGCCCGCAGGCCTGATACCCAAACTCATATACTGAACTGATGCCCGCAGGCCTGATACTGACAATACTGAACTGATGCCCGCAGGCCTGATGCCCAAACTCATATACTGATACATGCATTCCTGTAGAGACGCACTCTAAAGCACATAACAGATAAGTGAGAGCCAAAACACCCCTATGTTGGGGTAGGGTTTCCCTGTCCTATTTTGTCAGGAGCTAGGGTTTCACTATGCACACAGCGGTTTCAAACAACCTATAAACGGGTAAGCAACCTGTCCTAGTTTGGAATGGTCACTATGGATCCGAATATGCACTAGGTCGAAAGGTCAAAGAGCGTGCCCCGGTAAAACCGGGGTTTGTGTTCCCATACTAGCAGAGCCCACAACCGGTCAGCCTTATGGTCATGCCTTGACAAGACAAGCCTCCGGCAAACCGTTCAGGAATAGCAGATGGCAAACACGGTGTCCTAGGCGCACCAATGTAAATGCAATGCAAAGAAACATACAAGTGTAGTCAAAAACAGATATCATGAGTTCGAGTCAAGTTCTCTAAATCCCCAGCAGAGTCGCCAGAAACTGTAACAAGCCCGCGGGGGACCTCGCTACAGCTCGGACTCGACTTTGTCAGTCACGGTTCTAAGTCTGAACCAAAAAGTCCAAATCCGGCAAATCGTTTTTGAGAAAACAGATTTTTGAAAGAAGTGCCAAACATGGACTGCTTTGCCAGATACAGAGTCGCCACCTAAATGTTTTTTAATGGGAAATTTAGGAAACCCTGACTCGTTTGCCTAAGGCCACGTGTCCGTCATCACCAAAGTTGCCTCGGCTCGGGAACTTGGGTACGATTGGGGAAGGTCACTTCGTGAGCACCCCCGCTCGTCCGATCAAAGACCGGCCTCTACTAACCATGATATCTATTTTTGAAAACATTGTGTGTTCTTATTCCGGTTATTAGCCTAGGTTACTATGTGATGCGCACAGCATACAAGTATAGACTGGGTCGCCTGAATTGGAACAAAACATTTCATGTTTGTTTTTTTGAAAGATGGTTTGCTACTCGCAAGTAGACTTAAAATGCAGATTTTGCCACCCGCAGGTGGGCTTAGAAAGATGGTTTTGCCACTATCTAGTGGGCTTAAAACAAACATTTGATGAATTATTCCAATTCAGATAACCCAACCTTCACCCACAGGCATTCAGGCAGTTATATCATATAAGCAATTAGCCTCATAGTAAGCATGCTATTCATGGCATTCACTCACACGCATGCAAGGATGCTAAAGCATAAAACTTACCGAGTACTCCAAGCCAAAAAAAAAGAAGTTTATTAGATATCATGCATGATCCTAAATATACAGAAATGCCTAATGCAACACATGCAACACATGCAAAAATGCAACTATAGCAGGCTCGGCTATTCTAAACATGGCATATGAAATGCTACAACTAACATGTATTTAATTTAGAATTAAAAAATACAATGCAGTTAGTATGATGCGCCGAGCCCGGTGCATGCAATACAGATGAATGATGCAAACATGCTGTCATACTGTATGCTAATTTAAACATGCCCTAATCTAACCATAAAAAGCGGATAAATAAAAGGGAGAAAGACGTGGGGTTGGAAGACATACAACACACACACGCACACTTATTACAGTTGTGCCCTCGCGCAGAGGGTCCGAATAAATATACAGTCCCGAATAAAAGAATATTACAGTCCAAATATTACAGTCCGAATAATATACAAATTTCTAATTAATTAACAAATTAACTAAGAAAATAAATAAAACTGGCATGCAAGCCAGGGATTGCCTTGCTTCTGATGGATGATGCATGTTAGGCTGCTTTGCGCGGAAATCCACCGGGATGCCCCGATTAGCCTCTGTTTAGCAGTTAACCTTGGAAAGCGTGCCAAGCTCTGAAAAGTTGCTGATTCTTCATTTTGCTGCGACAGAGAGCAGGAAAGGGGCATAGCAATGTATTTTCACAGATATATGCATACCTCGATCCTCGTGCCACCAATCAGGCATACCGAGGCATGATGGCAGAGGAGTCGAAATGTGCAACTCAATATAGAATGAATGCACGTATAAACACAACAAGAACCTAACTCCATCATGGGTAATCCGGAGTGTCGGTGACTGGGAAATTGAGACACATTCCGTCACTCGGAGTACGAAATGCACCTCGTTTCCCGTGCCCGGACTAACTCCTATTCCGAACACGATGCAATATGCATGACATGCATGAAATGCGACTAAGGTACAATCCTAACATACACAATGCTATGAAAAATGAGATGTCTCGAAATGCGTGCGCACGGGCACGTAAACTGAGGAAATGCATGAATGCGATCTAAGATACCACCTAATATGCACAATGCTATGAAAATGAGATGCCTCGAAATATGTGCACACGGGCACGCAAACCGAGGAAATGCATGAATGCGATCTAAGATACCACCTAGTATGCACAATGCTATGAAAATGAGATGCCTCGAAATACGTGCACACGGGTACGCAAATCGAGAAAATGACAGAATGCGATCTAAATGACATGGAAATGTGATATGGGCTTACACTAACATGAGAGAGCCTCAGCCACACTCACATAAGAGGCCGACAGATGAAAATGAAGTGCCTCGAAATGCGTGCACACGGGCACGAAAGCCGAGGCGATGATAGAATGCGATGCAATGACATGGAAGCATGATGTGGGCTTATACCAACATGAGAGAGCCTCAGCCACACTCACATAGGATGCCGGTGGATGAAAACGAGGCGCCTCGAAATGCGTGCACACGGGCACGCAAATCGAGGCAATGGCAGAATGCGATGCAATGACATAGAAATGGAAAGCAATCATTCTAATAGAATTTCAGCGCTAAAATATGGGGGAAAACAGTCCCGAAATGAGGCGAAATGACACTAAATGCATGGAATTGTCCCGAAATGCGAATTTAGGCACCCGAAATGGCCTATAGCTATGCCAAACATGCACAATATGGACATGTAATGCAAAGACAGAAGCTAGGCAGTCCCAAAAAAGGCACTTTCACAGTTATAAACATGGCCAAACAGCAAGCATAGGTAGGGCAAAAATGGCATGCAAGAATAGGGGCCAAGAGAGGGGTAATGAAGCAAGTGATATAAGCAAAATCCAAACTGAAAAATTTCCTTCTACAACATTGAAGAGGGACCAAAAATATGAATGTTTACAGTATATGGCAAACCTCTAATCAATATACAAACATGCTAAAAAAAAAGGCACAAGATTGAGGCTCAAAAGGTGCTATAACATGAAGTATACAAAATAATCACCAAACAGAAAAAAAAATGTTAATGAAACATGAAGTATAGGCCAAAATAAGCACTTTTTTAGAACTGTAAAATGGCCAAAAACGAAAGCATGGCGGGCTGCCATTGCATGCAAAAATGGGACCAAAAGGGGAGTATAAAGGTAAGTACAACATGGAAGTCCCAAATGGTGTTGAGCCCTTCTTCAATGTTGGAGAGGGGCTCAAAATAAGCCTATTATCAGTTTACAACATGCTCAAAAACAGATTACTCATGGGCCAAAAATAGCATGCAAGATTATGACATATAAGAGGATCAATGAAGCAAGTGCATCATGGAGGGCTCAAACAGGGTTGAGCCCTTAATGAAAAGTGAAAATGAGCTCAAAAGAGGGCCACTTTCAGTTAGGGCCGGGAGCTTGAAACAAAAAGCATATAGGGCTTACAAATGGATCAAGAAAAAGGGTCAAAAGAGGAGAAATGTTACACGCCCTTGAAGACTAAATCTTTTGTTACTTCTTGGACCAATTTGCAGCTCCTTTAGCCTTTGAGAAGCTCTCCTTGTTTCTGGAAATGAAGTGGTGATGGTAGAGCTTGGTGGTGATGAAGAACACAAGGTATAGGACTTAAGGTTTTTTTAGGAAAATGAGAAGGATGGAGGGAGATATGGATCTTGAGGCTTGAAGAACAATTTTTCCAACCCTTGAATGTGATATAGCTTGCTAGTTATAAGGGCAAAAAAGGGGATGTAAAGGTGGGGGAAAAGGAGGGCAACTTTCCCCCACAAAATATCCCCCGGATATTGATATTTTCTGGGGGATAAAGCTCTACAGCTGTAAAGTGAACAGTGCAAGGATCTCGGCCGGCCAGCTACTTTGGTTGCAGGTGGCCGGCCGACCACACCCCCTAGCCGGCCGGCTAGGGGTCAAAAGGGTCAAGCTGATTTAGTGGCCGGCCACCACATGATAGGGTCCTCCCATGTGTGTACATCACAAATATGTGGTTCAAAGTTCAAGAATGTGGGTCCAAGGGGTTCAACATTAGCCCGGAAAGAGGGGTTCAAAAGGGTCAAGCAACATTAGTGGCCGGCCACCACTTTTTAGGGTCCTCCCATGTGTGTACATCACAAATATGTGGTTTGGGTTTGAAGAAAATGGCCCCAAGGTGTTCAACATTAGCCCGGAAGGAGGGGTTCAAAATGGTCAAATTGAATTAATGGCCGGCCACCACTTTTTAGGATCCTCCCAAGTGTGTACATTACAAATATGTGGTTGAAAGTTCAAGAAGATGGCCCCAAGGTGTTCAACATTAGCCCGGAAGTGCGAAAAACGGGCGCCGGAGGGCGTCGGAGGATGTATAACTGGTTGCTGCAACAATTACTGGCCTCCCACCCTTCCATGACCTTCCTAGTGATGAAACAGAGGTACCTGCCAAAAACGAACGAAAACCGATGCAAAACGAATGCTCGGGGACCAAAACGCGCAGTTCGAGATCCCGAAAATGGGCTGTTAAGCACCGAAAGTAGCGTTCGGCCACAAAGTGGGTTTCTCAGACCCCAGTGTCCCTCAAAAGGGAGAAAATAGGAAGTATGCCAAAAACCGGAGCAATAGGAGATGGTTAAGCGGTCCCGAACCGAGGCACACGGCCTGACGGCTCCGAAAACCGGAAACCGGACTCCGAAATGGGAAAAATGGCCTACGGCCACCAAATGTAGCCTACGGACATTGAGATGGTCTACGGGACCTCTCCCTTCTCTCAGGAAAAGAAACAAAGAAAACCGAGCCTGGTTCGCAAACCGAGGCAAAGTACAAAAGAGGGTTCGGAAGTCCGGAGGCAGGGCTCACGGCCGCAACTCTGAAACTTCTGAACGAGCACATTATGCAACATCACCAAGTGCTCAATCAGTGACGTCTAAGTCTTAAGGTCGGTCAAAAATGGGGTGTCTACAGACGCAAACTCAATGGAACGACTAATAGGTAATATAGTATTTTGGTGAATATCATACCCTAAAAATCAAACTTTAGTTTGAAATAATTTAATCTTAGGAGCAGAAATAACTAGACCATGACTTTTAATAGTATAAAAGAAAGCAGTTAAATATTTCCAATGTTCATTAATAGATTTAGAAAAAATAAGAATATCATCGATATAAACAATAGAAAAGTGACTAAAATGGTTAAAAATATCATTAATTATCTTTTGAAATTCACTATGAACATTTTTTAATCCAAAAGACATTACATTTCATTCATAATGACCAACAGGTGTAGTAAAAGCAGTTTTATATCTGTCTTCAGGATGAATTTGGATTTTTCAAAATCCACTTTTTAAATCAAATTTAGTAAAAATAACAGTTTGACTAAATCTTTTGATTAAGTCTTTTTTTTATTAGGAATAGGATATCGGATCCATTCTAAAACTTTATTTAATGGTTTATAATTAATAACTGGGCGGGGAACACCTCGTTCTAATTCAACATTTTTATTAATGAAAAAAACAGGACAAGACCATGGTGATTTACTAAGACGAATAATTTGATTTTTTAATAGTTCATTAATTTTTTTTTTACACATTTCTACTAATTCATTATTCATTTGAATATGTCGAGATTTAGTAGGAATTTGGTTTTCATTAAAATTCTTAATGTATGGTAAAGTGACTACATGTTTTTTCCTATGCCAAAAGACAGTTGGCAATGTAGAACAAACAATTATTTCTAATTTTAATTTAAATTCTTCAATTTGAGATATAATAATAGGATCAGTTAATTGTTGATCAATTCTCTTATAATTGACTTCTTCTTTGAGAAAATGTAACTGACGAGTTAATCGATTAATAGTTTGAGAAATAGAACAATCTTTTAATTAATTTAATTCTAACATTTCAAGAGGAGATAAAAATTTAAAAGTAACTGGTTGACTTAAAACATGAGTAGTTATTCCTTCACTAGAGGTCGTAAAAGGATAGAGTAAAAATATAAATGGTGTGCCTAAAAACAAATGAGGTTTTAAAACAAACATTATTCTGATATATATGAACTTTGGGTAATTTATATTTAATATGCATTTTACTACCGTTAGCATAAGTTAATTTTTCACGACATTTTTCATAATATTTAGTAGGGAGTAATCCTTTTTTAATACAGTTAAGATTAGCACCAGTATCGATTAAAGCAATAATATTTAATTCGAAATCATCAATAACAAGTTTAACTTTTGAATACCACTTTTGAATATGAATTTTATTGATAAGATTTAATCTTTTATCTTCAAGATTATGGGATTGGTGTGAGCGATAAATTTTCAGGATTAGTATGATCAGAATCATGTTCAGATTCATGAGGAGATTCATCATTATTATTTTGGAAATTATCTAAACTTTTATTAAGTTTTAATGTAATAATGTCATCTTCTAAAGCTTTGTCTTTATTTTGTAAATCTTTAATGGCTTGTTTAATTTGATTGATTTCATGTTGTAAATCTTGTAGGGTAACGTCTTTTTGTTTATTTTTAAATCTTTCTAAAGTCTTGGATAAACTAATAATTAGTTTATCATTTTTAGGTTTCTTATCAGTATTGGTTAAAATAGATTTTAGTTTATCAGTATATTTTTGTTTTAACTCTGGATCTTCTAAACGGCTAATTAGTTCAATAAGAGCAGTTTCTACTTGATATTGTTTAGTAAGAATAGTGATATGTTTAACTGGTTTACAACAAACATCATTACATCCTAATACAATATTATTGTCAGAAGTATCACTACGTGAATGGTAATCAGATGAAGTATTAGGATTATCAAAAGAGGAATTACTAACAGATTGGTTTAATTGAAAGATTTCATATAATTGATTTTTTGATTCATTATTAATTTGCAGTTGATTAACTTTATCTTTTAATTTTTGTTTTTCTTTACATTTATTAGAATAATGACCTTTTTGATCACAATTATAGCCAGTAATATCTTTATTAGATTTAGATTTTGGATGTGATTTCTTATAATATTTCTTTTTGGACTTAGTATAAAATTTATCAGTTGATTTAGAAGGTGAATAATGCTTTTTATATTTATTAGTATATTTGTAAAATGATTTGTTTTTAGTATACTTATGTTTTTTACGTCGAGAGGGTGCTATAAGAGGTAAACCATATTGTTCACAGAAATTACCTAATTCGTATTTAGCCTTATGTTTATCTTTAGCAACTTTTTGACTAAGTTTAAGATCAATACACATTCGTAAGCTTTCTTTTTTAATAGTACTAATGATATCACCATAAGTTAAGTTATCATATTCAATAACACCAGTAGGTTGACTAAGGACATCTCTGATTTTATCAGCAAAAAGACTAGGTAAACCATTAATGAATTTTTCTTTCCAAAAAGATTTAGTACAGTCTTCTCTTAACATAACTCTGGAGGTAAAGACATCTTTATACCATCGAAAGTCACTTAATGTAGGACAAGTAAGATTACTAAGTTGATCATGTATGCGAGAATGTATATTAGTAGGGGTACCTATGAAATGTCTGACGATAGTGTACATTAAAATATTAATTCCATCAGGGTGATAATAACCAATAGTTTCATCAAAGATAGGTAGATCATTTGCATCTTTTTGATTAGCATGTATAGTAGATTCTCTTTGATCTTCAGTTAGGTATTTTTCCCACCAAGATTTGAGCATACCAGTAAAATCGGAGGTGATTAAGGAAACAATTTCAGATTGAGAATAATCAGGGTAATTACTAAGATAACTATTAGAAACCATAGATAAATGATTTAATTTTTGAAGAATTTGATCTTCACTAAGACCATCAATATTCCATTCGTATAATTTTTTAACAGATACAGAGAATTGATTATTAAGATTAGTTTCTTCATATTGGAGATCAGGTGGAGTAAGACGTGAATACCAATTTTTAGTAGTTTGAGGATTAACTTTAGGCTAATGGATTTTATTAAGAGTAGATGAGTGAAATTGTTGGGTTAATTGATTTATATCATTATCAGTGGAATCAGATTCAGTTTGAATAGAAACAGTATCTAAAGTAGGTTGTTGATTTAATACAGTAAGACCTTTGTCAATAGATGGAGAAGCTTTATCAGAGGTAGTTAATTTAGTGAATAGTTGTTCTATAGCTTTGACAGTAGAATTATCCTGGGTAACTAAACTAGTTCTTTTGGAACGATGACTAAGCAGATTAAGCAAAGGTGTATCTAAGGTTTGTTTAGTGGATGTATTTTCATCGAAAGTAGTTTCTAGTTTATTTAATTGTTTACCAATTGTTTTTAGACATTGATTAGTATAATTATTTTGTTCAATTACTTTTTTAATTTCAGGGTCAGTACCAGGTAACCTAAAGGGAGAAGCTAGGACTTCAGATCCTTGATGTTCAATAATTATATTAGATAAAGGAGGATGACTAGAACTAACAGTTGTATTAGGAGAAGTTTTCCATTTATGTTTTGTGATTGTATTGACTTTTTTGTAATAATTTTCGAAATATTCAAAGAAAGGGATTTCTAGACTATATTCAATCATAAAATCATACCATTTTCGAGTTATTCTGGATTGTTGATTAGAATCATATTTATCACGGTAAGCATGTCGTTTAGTTCTATTTTCTTTAGACCTAAATTCAATAAGAAGTTTATCAAGATCAAGAACAAAAAGGTTTACTGATTGTCATTAACTGGGGATTGATTGGAGGTATTACTTCGAAATCAGTTTGAGTAGGAGAATCTTGAGACTCATTGTCAACATCAGGAAGATGTGTGTGAGTTGAATAAACAGGTTTACTAATTTGGGAAGTTGTGAAGTTATCAAGACCTTTCAGTTTACTATGGGAAGTTTGACCATGATTAATTTGACTATTTTTTCTAAATAAAGAAGTATTAAATATTTCATTTTCAATTTCAGTATCAGTAGGTACACTAGAAGTACTATGTCTAGAAAATTGAGTGCGATTAAATTTAATACAGACTGAACCATCAGTAAATTGTTGAATATCTTGGATATCTTGATTAATAGATCGTTTTTTATTATGTGTGTAATTTTCATTGACTATAACCCATTGGTCAGGGAGAATTATATCTTTCCATTCAATCATTTGAGGAATATTTATATTAGTATCATTACTACTACTTTGAATTAATAAGGTTTTATCCTTAGGACTTTTATGTAAAGCCTGAACATTTAAATTAGTTTTAATACATTTATAATGAACACGATAAATTAAAGCAATATTATGAACTTTATCTTTCATATTTGTAAATGAACCATCTAATTGAATATTCAAAGCTAATGCATCTAAAATATGTGGATCTCGAAAACTTAATGTAAAATCAAGAAAACAATTAAAATGGACAGGTCCTTTATGGAGACCAGTTTCCATCATACCCATAAGACTATCTATAGCGTCCCCAGCCAGAGTGATATTGTCCGCTTTAGGCCGGGTTATTGCCGAAACATCACCTCGGCTCCTCACAATTTTGTTTTTCCCTGGAAAAGGCCTCACTCTGGGGAGGGAGGTTCGTAGGCTTATAAGGCACTACCTCCCCTCCAACCTAATCGATGTGGGATTCGCCTTAAGGAGCAGTACGCCAGGGCGCACTCTGCCCCTTATGGACTCAGCGTCCTCGCTGAGGAACGCCGAGGTTTGCCCCACCATCGACACTGGCTCTGATACCACTGTAACGTCCCCAGCCAGAGTGATATTGTCCGCTTTAGACCGGGTTATTGCCAAAGTATCACCTCGGCTCCTCACGGTTTTGTTTTCCCCTGGAAAAGGCCTCACTCTGGGGAGGGAGGTTCGTAGGCTTATAAGGCACTGCCTCCCCTCCAACCTAATCGATGTGGGATTCGCCTTAAGGAGCAGTACGCCAGGGCGCACTCTCCCCCTTATGGACTCAGCGTCCTCGCTGAGGAACGCCGAGGTTTGCCCCACCATCGACACTGGCTCTGATACCACTGTAACGTCCCCAACCAGAGTGATATTGTCCGCTTTAGGCCGGGTTATTGGCGAAGACGCTGAGTCCATAAGGGAGAGAGTGCGCCCTGGCGTACTGCTCCTTAAGGCGAATCCCACATCGATTAGGTTGGAGGGGATGTAGTGCCTTATAAGCCTACGAACCTCCCTCTCCAGAGTGAGGCCTTTTCCAGGGGAAAACAAAACCGTAAGGAGCCGAGGTGATGCTTCGGCAATAACCCGGCCTAAAGCGGACAATATCACTCTGGCTGGGGACGTTACAGTGGTATCAGAGCCAGTGTCGATGGTGGGGCAAACCTCGGCGTTCCTCAGCGAGGACGCTGAGTCCATAAGGGGCAGAGTGCGCCCTGGCGTACTGCTCCTTAAGGCAAATCCCACATCGATTAGGTTGGAGGGGAGGTAGTGCCTTATAAGCCTACGAACCTCCATCTCCAGAGTGAGGCCTTTTCCAGGGGAAAGCAAAACCGTGAGGAGCCGAGGTGATGCTTCGGCAATAACCTGGCCTAAAGCGGACAATATCACTCTGGCTGGAGACATTACAGTGGTATCAGAGCCAGTGTCGATGGTGGGGCAAACCTCGGCGTTCCTCAGCGAGGACGCTGAGTTCATAAGGGGGAGAGTGCGCCCTGGCGTACTGCTCCTTAAGGCGAATCCCACATCGATTAAGTTGGAGGGGAGGTAGTGCCTTATAAGCCTACGAACCTCCCTCCCCAGAGTGAGGCCTTTTCCAGGGGAAAACAAAACCGTGAGGAGCCGAGGTGATGCTTCAGCAATAACCCGGCCTAAAGCGGACAATATCACTCTGGCTGGGGACGTTACACTATCATTATAATCAATAAAACGAGCATCTCTTAAACATAATAGTACAGAAGTATTTTTACCTTGTGGAGTTAATGGTTTTATTCCAACTTGAATTAATTCTAAATGAATAAAATTATGACCAGTTTTTAAATGACGTTTAATAGTGTTAACATCAAATAATTGGCAAGTTTCTCTTGGTTTTGATAAAGCATAAACTTGTTCTAATGTTTTAACATATAAGTTAACATTAAAAGTAGACTGTAAGAAAGTGGTTTTATAAATTTCTTTAACTGATAATTTTGGTATGTTTCAACTTAAATCAATTTTATTATTCTGTATTTCTACATCTTCTTCATTAATTACTAATCCTTGATCTAGTATTGAGGGCAAAGTTATTGACCTAGAACTGACTGAAAAGTTACTTCTGAATAATCGACTCATAGTTCTGACTAGGTAAATGACTTACAGGAATCTTAACACATTGTCCAAATTTATCATGTTTTCACAAAGTCCTTTGGTTAGGCAGTGTTGGATTTTAGGGGTCTTCCGAAATGGGTATGTGTGAAAACATAGTATGTGAAAACATGATAAATTTGGACAATGTGTTAAGATTCCTGTAAGTCATTTACCTAGTCAGAACTATGAGTCAATTATTTAGAAGTAACTCTTCAGTCAGTTCTAGGTCAACAACTTTGCTCTCAATACTAAATCAAGGATTAGTAATTAATGAAGAAGATGCAGAAATACAGAATAATAAAATTGATTTAAGTTGGAACATACCAAAATTATCAGTTAAAGAAATTTATAAAACCACTTTCTTACAGTCTATTTTAATGTTAACTTACATGTTAAAACATTAGAACAAGTTTATGCTTTATCAAAACCAAGTGAAACTTGCCAATTATTTGATGTTAACACTATTAAACGTCATTTAAAAACTGGTCATAATTTTATTCATTTAGAATTAATTCAAGGTGGAATAAAACCATTAACTCCACAAGGTAAAAATACTTCTGTACTATTATGTTTAAGAGATGCTCGTTTTATTGATTATAATGATAGTCTTATGGGTATGATGGAAACTAGTCTCCATAAAGGACCTGTCCATTTTAATTGTTTTCTTAATTTTACATTAAGTCTTCGAGATCTACATATTTTAGATGCATTAACTTTGAATATTCAATTAGATGGTTCATTTACAAATATGAAAGATAAAGTTCATAATATTTCTTTAATTTATCGTGTTCATTATAAATGTATTAAAACTAATTTAAATGTTCCGGCATTACATAAAAGTCATAAGGACAAAATCTTATTAATTCAAAGTAGTAGTAATGATACTAATATAAATATTCCTCAAATGATTGAATGGATAGATATAATTCTCCTTGACCAATGGGTTACAATCAATGAAAATTACACACATAATCAAAAATGATCTACTAATCAAGATATCCAAGATATTCAACAATTTACTGATGGTTCAGTCCATATTAAATTTAATCGTACTCAATCTTCTAGACATAGTACTTCTAGTGTACCTACTGATACTGAAATTGAAGATGAAATATTTAATACTCCTTTATTTAGAAAAAATAGTCAAATTAATCAAGGTCAAACTTCCCATAGTATACTGAAAGGTCTTGATAACTCCACAACTTCCCAAATTAGTAAACCTATTTATTCAACTCACACACATCTTCCTGATGTTGACAATGAGTCTCAAGATTCTCCTACTCAAACTGATTTCGAAGCAATACCTCCAATCAATCCCCAGTTAATGACAATCAGTAAACCTTTTGCTCCTGATCTTGATAAACTTCTTATTGAATGTAGGTCTAAAGAAAATAGAACTAAACGACATGCTAACCGTGATAAATATGATTCTAATCAACAATCCAGAATAACTCGAAAATGGTATGATTTTATGATTGAATATAGTCTAGAAATCCCTTTCTTTGAATATTTCAAAAATTATTACAAAAAAATCAATACAATCACAAAACAAAAATGGAAAACTTCTCCTAATACAACTGTTAGTTCTAGCCATCCTCCTTTATCTAATATAATTATTGAACATCAAGGATCTGAAGTCCTAGCTTCTCCCTTTAAGTTACCTGGTACTGACCCTGAAATTAAAAAAGTAATTGAACAAAATAATTATACTAATCAATGTCTAAAAACAATTGGTAAACAATTAGATAAACTAGAAACTGCTTTCGATGAAAATACATCCACTAAACAAACCTTAGATACACCTTTGCTTAATCTACCTAGTCATCGTTCCAAAAGAACTAGTTTAGTTACCTAGGATAATTCTACTGTCAAAGCTATAGAACAACTATTCACTAAATTAACTACCTCTGATAAAGCTTCTCCATCTTTTGACAAAGGTCTTACTGTATTAAATCAACAACCTACTTTAGATACTGTTTCTATTCAAACTGAATCTGATTCCACTGATAATGATATAAATCAATTAACCCAACAATTTCACTCATCTACTCTTAATAAAATCCATTATCCTAAAGTTAATCGTCAAACTACTAAAAATTGGTATTCACGTCCTACTCCACCTGATCTCCAATATGAAGAAACTAATCTTAATAATCAATTCTCTATATCTGCTAAAAAATTATACGAATGGAATATTGATAGTCTTAGTGAAGATCAAATTCTTCAAAAATTAAATCATTTATCTATGGTTTCTAATAGTTATCTTAGTAATTACCTTAATTATTCTCAACCTGAAATTGTTTCCTTAATCACCTTCGTTTTACTGGTATGCTCAAATCTTGGTGGGAAAAATACCTAACTGAAGATCAAAGAGAATCTATTATACATGCTAATCAAAAAGATGCAAATTGTTAGGTTTTATTCTTGGCAACCCCGTTTGACAAAACTCCTTTCAATTGTATTTGTTTTCGCATTTTTATTTCAGTGAGGCTATGAGTTTATTAGATGCGAATCCAACCCGAATCGTGCCTTTGTCAATTTCCATGGATCAAAACTGAGGTTGTAATATGATCAAGTTTTCCAGATTTTTCAATTTTGGTCGTCCCGCTCAAGCGGGGATTGCAAGCTCACAGCATCTCTATTTCGCCTGAAAAAGTACTGGATGGTGTGATTCGACACTCGAGCGTGGAAACTTCCGCTCGAGTGTGAAGCCTATAAGAATCACACAATTTTGAAGCCTCCGCTCGAGCAGAAATTCCCATGCTCAAGCGAACCGCGCGAACACAGATTCTATAAATTTGCGTGTTGGGTCAAATCTAAGATTACTTTGGATTTCGATAAAGAATTGGTTTTCTTCCAAAACTAGGATTACTTTGGATTTCCATAAGGAATTGGTTTTCTTCCAAAAGTAGGATTAATCTGGATTTCCATAAGGAATTGGTTTTCTTCTAAAAGTAGGATTACTGGATTACTTTGGATTTCTACAAGTAGTTGGTTTTCTCCCAAAACTTAAACAAGTCCTCCAGATCTTCTTTTTGGATTCTAAGGTTTATATCTAGGGATATTTTGCTAGTTTTCTTTGATGTTTTAATTGAGTATTCAACTCATGGTTTAAAGAGTATACATCAAATGATTATTTGTTTGTTCTACACAAAAGAGAGAGTTGTTCTTCGGTGGATTCTGAAGAATTCGAGCCTGAAGCTTTGGTGGATTCCGGAGTGGCTCATCGTCAAGACAATTCCGAGGTGAAGACGGGGTTGGAAGAGACACATAGAGGTTGGTTCAATTCGGGCGTGGATTCGCTAGGTAATTGAGAGTATACTTGTGTAATTCCTTTATATCTTCTTAGTGGATTTTTTTGTGGCTGTTGTCCGTGATTTTTTATCACAATTAGAGGTGTCCAATTGTGGTTTTTCCACGGTAAAATCGTTGTGTCGATTTGTCTTGATTGTTTGATTGGGATTGTTTTATTGCTTAAAATTGATACATAATCACAAATCAACATCTAGAGGATTTCTAGATTTTTTCACAAATGATCTACCTATTTTTGATGAAACTATTGGTTATTATCACCCTGATGGAATTAATACTTTAATCTACACTATCGTCAGACATTTCATAGGTACCCCTACTAATATACATTCTCGCATATATGATCAACTTAGTAATCTTACTTGTCCTACATTAAGTGACTTTCGATGGTATAAAAATGTCTTTACCTCCAGAGTTATGTTAAGAGAAGACTGTACTAAATCTTTTTGGAAAAAAAAAATTCATTAATGGTTTACCTAGTCTTTTTGCTCATAAAATCAGAGATGTCCTTAGTCAACCTACTGGTGTTATTGAATATGATAACTTAACTTATGGTGATATCATTAGTACTATTAAAAAAAAGGCTTACGAATGTGTATTGATCTTAAACTTAGTCAAAAAGCTGCTAAAGATAAACATAAGGCTAAATACGAATTAGGTAATTTCTGTGAACAATATGGTTTACCTCTTGTAGCACCCTCTCGACGTAAAAAACATAAGTATACTAAAAACAAATCATCTTACAAATATACTAATAAATATAAAAAGCATTATTCACCTTCTAAATCAACTGATAAATTTTATACTAAGCCCAAAAAGAAATATTATAAGAAATCACATCCAAAATCTAAATCTAATAAAGATATTACTTGTTATAATTGTGGTCAAAAAGGTCATTATTCTAATAAATGTAAAGAAAAATAAAAATTAAAAGATAAAGTTAATCAACTGCAAATTAATGATGAATCAAAAAATCAATTATATGAAATCTTTCAATTAAACCGATCTGTTAGTAATTCCTCTTCTGATAATCCTAATACTTCATCTGATTACCATTCACGTAGTGATACTTCTGACAATAATATTGAATTAGGATGTAATGATGTTTGTTGTAAACCAGTTAAACAAATCACTATTCTTACTAAACAATATTAAAAAGAAACTGCTCTTATTGAACTAATTAGCCGTTTAGAAGATCCAAAGTTAAAACAAAAATATACTGATAAACTAAAATCTATATTAACCAATACTGATAAGAAACCTAAAAATGATAAACCAATTATTAGTTTATCCAAGACTTTAGAAAGATTTAAAAATAAACAAAAAGACGTTACCCTACAAGATTTACAATATGAAATCAATCAAATTAAACAAGCCATTAAAGATTTACAAAATAAAGACAAAGCTCTACAATATGACATTATTACATTAAAACTTAATAAAAGTTTAGATAATTTCCAAAATAATAATGATGAATCTCCTCATGAATCTGAACATGATTCTGATCATACTAATCCTGAAAATTTATCGCTCACACCAATCTCATAATCTTGAAGATAAAAGATTAAATCTTATCAATAAAATTCATATTCAAAAGTGGTATTCAAAAGTTAAACTTGTTATTGATGATTTCAAATTAAATATTATTGCTTTAATCGATACTGGTGCTGATCTTAACTGTATTCAAAAAGGATTACTTCCTACTAAATATTATGAAAAATGTCGTGAAAAATTAACTTCTGCTAACAATAGTAAAATGCATATTAAATATAAATTACCCAAAGTTCATATATATCAGAATAATGTTTGTTTTAAAACCTCATTTGTTTTTAGGCACACTATTTATATTTTTACTCTATCCTTTTACGACCTCTAGTGAAGGAATAACTACTCATGTTTTAAGTCAACCAGTTACTTTTAAATTCTTATCTCCTCCTGAAATGTTAGAATTAAATCAATTAAAAGATTGTTCTATTTCTCAAACTATTAATCGATTAACTCGTCAGTTACGTTTTCTCAAAGAAGAAGTCAATTATAAGAGAATTGATCAACAATTAACTGATCCTGTTATTATATCTCAAATTGAAGAATTTAAATTAAAATTAGAAACAACTATTTGTTCTACATTACCAACTACCTTTTGGCATAGGAAAAAACATGTAGTCACTTTACCATACATTAAGAATTTTAATGAAAATCAAATTCCTACTAAATCTCGACATATTCAAATGAATCATGAATTAGTAGAAATGTGTAAAAAAGAAATTAATGAACTATTAAAAAATCGAATTATTAGTCCTAGTAAATCACCATGGTCTTGTCCTGTTTTTTACGTTAATAAAAATGCTGAATTAGAACGAGGTGTTCCCCGCCTAATTATTAATTATAAACCATTAAATAAAGTTTTAGAATGGATCCGATATCCTATTCCTAATAAAAAAAAAGCTTAATCAAAAGACTTAGTCAAGCTGTTATTTTTAGTAAATTTGACTTAAAAAGTGGATTTTGAAAAATCCAAATTCATCCTAAAGACAGATATAAAACTGCTTTTACTGCACCTGTTGGTCACTATGAATGGAATGTAATGTCTTTTGGATTAAAAAATGCTCCTAGTGAATTTTAAAATATAATGAATGATATTTTTAACCCTTTTAGTCACTTTTCTATTGTTTATATCGATGATATTCTTATTTTTTCTAAATCTATTAATGAACATTGGAAACATTTAACTGCTTTCTTTTATACTATTAAAAGTCATGGTCTAGTTATTTCTGCTCCTAAGATTAAATTATTTCAAACTAAAGTCCGATTTTTGGGGTATGATATTCACCAAAATACTATATTACCTATTAGTCGTTCCATTGAGTTTGCGTCTAAGTTTCTTGATCAAATTTTAGATAAAAACCAGTTACAACGGTTCTTAGGTTCCCTCAATTACATTGCTGAATTTTACAAAGACCTTAGGAAAACTTGTCAACCTTTGTTTGCTCGATTATAAGATAATCCTCCTCCATGGTCTTCTACTCATACTGCTATTGTTAAACAAGTCAAACAATATGTCAAGTCTCTTCCTTGTCTTGGTATTCCTACTGAAAATTCTTTCAAAATTATTCAAACTGATGCTTCTGATATTGGTTACGGTGGCATTATTCTTCAGAAAGCCACTCATCAGTCCTCTGAACAACTTGTTCGTTATCATTTTGGTGTCTGGAATAAAGCACAATTAAATTATAGTACTTTTAAAAAAGAAATTTTATCTACTGTTTTATGTATTAGTAAATTTGAAAATGATATTTTAACTCAAAAATTTTTACTTCGCGTTGATTGCAAATCTGCTAAATATGTTTTAGAAAAAGATGTTCAAAATCTTGCTAATAAGCAAATTTTTGCCCGTTGGCAATCCATATTAAGTATTTTTTATTTTGATATTGCATATATACCTGGTTGTCAAAATTCTATTCTTGATTTTCTTACCCGAGAATTTTTACAGGGGGATAGGATTGAGAGATGACAACTCTATTTATTGCTTACCATAAAACCCAAATTATCCATTACCGTGATCTAATTCACCAAATTGCTTACTGCATTGCCCGATTAAAATTAGCTCGGAAAACTACTCAACATGCTCGATATATTAACTATCACCAGATTCAAACTCGTCGCCATTTACTTGCTGATTATTACAACTGTTTGGATTATCATCAAGCTTACTTAGATCTCCTTAGTGGTTGTTAAGCTTGTACTAATCTTTATTTTATTCAACAGATGTCTCGACATAGGCCTCCTTCCAATGCCCTGGTCCCATCCAGTCAACCTTTTGTTCCTCCTCCTTTGGAATTAGTAACCCAATACCATTCTATTGAAATGATTAACCGTTACCAAGTTCTTGGTAACATTCCTAAACCTAGCTACACTTTTGGTTTGGCTACTGATCCCTTTGCTTCATCTTGCCAAGCAGTTACTCCATACCCTCCTAACCCTATTAAATCAGCCCGTTCTGATTATGTTAAATCCACCACTACTAATCTGTTTTTCAAAAAACCTAGTCACCCTAAACGTCAGTCTGTTCATGACCTAGTTAAATCTTATTTTCCTCCTGGATGGCATTTTGTTCCCATGCATCCCGAGAAAACAATCACCTTCTATAAAGATATTTTGTTCAACCATCAATCCATTGTGATTAAACCTATTTATGATCGGATTTACACTAGTAAAGTTGTTTACCATTCACTTTATATTCACAATATTGTTTCCTTAATTGAATAGGGTTCTCCTTAACAACTTCGCGATTTACCTAATCACTCTCTTCAGTATAGTTATTATGACTATATTGATGCCTGGTTCAAAGTATTTTTATATCAAAATGAAACCTTTAGTCACTCCTGGTTCATCCAATTTGATCAAAAGTTCATGTCAGAATTACCTACTTGGTTTCTACGATGGTGGACTCATTATGGCGCCATTTCAGATATCTTCCCAACTATTCTGATTGAACAGGTTAACTATTTTTCAACTGTTTTCTCATTCACTCCACAACAGAAGAAATTCCCTCAATTGCTTATTTTTATATCCAAATACAAAATCCCCTGGATATTTAAATGGCAATACGGCATTTCTAATGATGTTGTTCACCAGCTGCATATGGTTAAATGGTGGGATAACTACAAAGTTTCCTGCATTGTTGAAATTGTTCAAACTGAGTTCCCGATTAACATTCATGCTTCTACACCTGCCATGGTTAAAGCTCAGCAGAACCCAACTGCTTCAATCACCCAAGGAAGCCAACTTCCTACAGTCAACCTTAGAAGTCCATCAAGTTCTTCCAAGCCCAAGTCAAAAAATAAATCCAAGGATAAAGCAAAGCCCAAATCTACTAAATCAAAGTCCAAGGCTAAGTCTTCAGCTCCTGCTTCACAAGCTCAGCCCAAGGTTAAGTCCAGGTCCTCCAAGGATGAGCTACTCAAGATGGCTCGTCTACTTGTTAATCAAGCCCAAGCCCAGTCGGACTCCGATTCAGACAGTTCAGAAGAAGGATCAGATGGTTCAAGCTCTTCTGAAGGATCAACTACTCAAAACCCATATAGACCCGAGTTTCAAAATGCACAGGATCCATATGCCTAGTCAACTCTGCATTGGATTCCATATAAACACAAATTAGCTTCAATCAATACTCTTTTGAGAAAAGCTGCCGATTTGTCTTTATATTGATTCCTTTAGTCAAATGTATCCACCGAAAGTAATGAATAGTAAAAGTTACTGTTCACTTTTACTGTTCATCACTCCATCAATCTATTAAAAGCTACGACAACTTTCAGTCAATCAACCGAAAGCTTCAGACAACCTGCTTTTGCCCATGTGCTACCAACTGCTCTCAGGATCAACTCCAAGTCACATGCTGCATAGTTAATTTCATTTTATATAAATTGTAATAACTTAGTCATTTGTAGGCAGAGGTTCGAAACTAGTTACTCTAAGTGAGAACCAACACCTATTTTAGTCAATCTTCTTCTTCCTCCTCTGGTTCAAAAATGTATTTGGAAGCAACCCAGTGATTCTTCTTCTGTTAAACAATTGTAAGTTATTAAAAGTTATTTTTATTAAAGTTTAAAATTTTGATTTACTTTGTGCATTGTTTTGTTAGTATCTTCTTCCCTGCTTCCGCCCAGTCATACCACTCACACCATTCACACCGGGTTTTTTAACTAATAGGGAGGCCTTGTACAGCTAGTGTGAGTTCACTATTTACCACCTATCCACAATGCCCATGCCGAAAAAAACAACCCTTAGAACTCCTCCAATCCCTTCTCCAACTAGCCTGTCAACTATACTACATACTTATCGCAAGGAAGCTTCACGAAAATGGAAACCCTCACCTTCATGCCATGGTTCAATGCACAAAGAAGATCCGAACTACCAACCCGAGATTTTTCAATCTCACTGCAACCAACGGGAAGATCTATCATCCAAATATAGAAAACTCTATTCTCTAACAGCAAGTCAACAGTATATACAGAAAGGGGGCGACATCGTAGAATGAGGAGAATTTTCATCGAAGGGGAAAAGTCTTTCAAAAAACAGAGACAAACTCTAGAAGGGAATACTTATAGAAACAGAAACGGATCAATAATTCTTTGCACTCTGCAAAGAAAGATATCCCACTGATTACGTCACAAAATATCCCCAATTAAAAACATTTTCGAGGGATCATTACAAAAGAGAGAGGTCCCCATATACTAGCTCCTTTAATTCATTTGCTTTCTTAAATGAAGAAGTAAAAAAATGGACAGAAAATAATATTTTGTTCATAAGTCAAAATTTTGTACAATACGAGTTAAGTCAAAATTGTTGTCTCTCCGTTTGGAGGAAAGACAACTAGATTACATTAGGGATACACAAAAATAATATCAACAATTTATATATTGATGAAGAACTCTCATCCTCCTCTAATAACAGCAACCAGAACAGCGGCCCATCCACCCAATCTCCTTCTACCTCGAAAGACCCTCAAGTACAAGCAAACTCGCATTGACAATCCACAGGGAAAAGAAACCACGCCTGCAGACTGTTATTACCATCTAACCTCCAATCATAAACATTTACTCTGACCAACCCACTAGCATTGGGTGTGCAATAGGGGGGAATATTTTATCAATATTTTATCAACCTTAATACTCTTTTGTTTGTATCTCAACCTCAATTGAGAAAATTAATTAGGCAACGGAAGTTCAATACAATTGAAATCACTTGCTGAAACACCTTCAACTACACCAGTTTTTATATCGTCCGCCTCCATTCAAAACCTGAACATTACAAATAAAAATACATAAATTATAATTCTAAATAGTCTTAAAGTACATTTGACTCCTTAAAATAATTTTGCTTTCTTTTCCACTAACAGTAGCAGCCACTAAATATATAGCACCCTTCTGAATACTTCTAACATTTCCCAACAGTATATCTTTGTTGTCCGTCCAAACATCAACTGGAAAGAACCGGACCAGAACTTCTATCCTGTAACGAACGTACTTTTTGTCCTTACCCCCAACGAGCTTGAATCTCATTTTCTTTAGCATCCGAAAACAGTCGGACTGGTCAGGATCAACAATCTAAGTCTCAGGATTACCCTCCCCAACTCCAATAAATATCTTGCCAAGTATGGGGACGGAATCTGAAGGACTATTATCACTTATGATGAAAAACAATATGTGGTGGACCACAGCTTCGTCTTTAGCATCTTGTCCCAATTGAACATTCCCAATTAATTTTATACTCTTAACCACGATCTTGTCTGATTGACGGTCACATCTCTTATTACCCAACTCAATACCATTAAGCAATCTCGCCACACATTTATTATCAAATTTAACGTCCCTTAATTGTTCATCGTACAGCTGCAACTTCCTTACTCTACTCTTAGTCTTCTTAATACATACTCTGCCTTAAAAGGTGCACGACCACGATAACTATGCTTATATCCACTGGCCGCCGGTGTTCTTGACCGGTGGTATGCAAGGAGAGTTCGATACTTGTTGCTCATTATTCCTTTTATTTTTGATAAAACACTTTAAATCTTTTGTCCTACAAATTTTGCAGATTCTCTTACCTCTGCTAACCCTTCTGTTCAGATACCTTAGCTTTGATATTTTTTCCCATTGCTCTTCGTACCCACGAACAAACTTTGCCGGAGCTGATCGCCGCCTCTCTTTCCACATTCCTATTTGCTACATCAAAAAACGATCTACACACATTTGAGTGAACTGCCCGCAATTTTCGGAATACTCTTCTAAGGAGTATAACATTGTATATCAAAACAATCAACAAAAAAAGAAGACTGAAAATGAGGGACAAAACAAGGTACTAGAAAACAACTTCACCACAATAGCTATCTCACTGCAAAAGCATATTCCTCTTACCATCAAATGTGTTCTGGTACCAAATAAATAGCAAAACTATCCCGTGATTAAGTACAAAGATTCCCCATTCAAAATAATTCAAACACATTTATTTTCTTGCCTTTACTTTATGTCTATCATTCTGCAAGAAAATTTGCTTTACAAGCACGCAAACCACCAAAAACGCGACACGTGTATCGCACTATCTGGCAAAGGAATCAAAGTACTCATCTCACTCACACTTGGGCTTGGGTGTGACTTTATTTTAACCCCATCCATACACGTGTCCATAAGTACAATAATGGATGACCCAAATCACCGGGGGGAGGCGCTGGTAATATTAATACAGCGCCCCCCAATCACACCACTCACACCATTCACATCGGGTTTTTTAACTAATGGGGAGGCCTTGTACGGCTGGTGTGAATTCACTGTTTACCACTACAAAATGCCTCGCCAAGCCTCTTTCCGTTTCTATGCCAAGAATATTTTCCTCACCTGCCCACAATACCCATGCCCAAAAGAACAACTCTAGGAACTCCTCCAATCCCGTCTCTAACTAGTCTATCAGCCATACTACATACTTGTCGCAATGGAGCTCCACGAAGATAGAAACCCTCACCTTCATGCCATGGTTCAATGCACAACGAAGATCCAAACTACCAACCGAGATTTTTCGATCTCACTGGAACCAACAGGAGGATCTACATCCAAATATAAAAAAACTCCATTCTCCAACAGTAAGTCGACAATATATATAGAAAGGAGGCGACATCATAGAATGTGGAGAATTTTTATCGAAAGGGAAAAGTCCCTCGAAGAACAGAGACAAACTCTGGAGATGAATACTTGCAGAAACAGAAACGGAGGAACAATTCTTTTCACTTTGCAAAGAAAGATGTCCCATCGATTACGTCACAAAATACCCCCAATTAAAAACATTTTCGATGGATCATTACAAAAGAGAGAGGCCCCCATATACTAGCCTCTTTAATTCATTTTCTTTCTTAAATGATTAAGCAAAAAAATAGGCAAAAAATAATATATTTTTTTGTAAGTCAAAATTTTGTACAATACGAGTTATATCAAAATTGTTGTCTCTCCATTTGAAAAGAAGACGACTGGATTAGATTAGGGATACACAAAAATAATATCAACAATTTATATACCAACGAAGAACTCTCCTCCTCCTCTGATAACAGGAACCAGAACAGCGGCCTATCTGCCTAATCTCCCTCTACCTCGAAGGACCCTTAAGAACAGGCAAAACCGCCTAGGCCAGAAGTCTTGGACGACACAATTACTTCTCCGGTAGAATAAGCTTCAAGGACTACGACCAAGACGTCATCTACAACGTCATAGACGACATCAAATACTTGACAATCCCTACCGAATTAATGAAAAATTTAGTAGGCTACCAGAGAGATTTCCATGTATTTGTTAAATTCCAACCAAATCTCACTATTAGAGGAGGAATTCCTTATATTATATTAACTAATGGGGACAGTAGTTGGTTAGATGTAATATCCCAAAAAATGAGATAATGGTTTGATGTTTATGTAACCACTGTCATGATTAATGAAAAAATTTATTAATTTTATTTAAGAAACCACTCAAACTTTTATTATTTACTACATTTTCTTTATCATCAACTATTACATCTTGAGTCATATCACTATTTTTTACACTAATGATTACATTTCGTAAAACATTAGAAAATTCGGCATGGTCCATAACAACTGATCCTCTACGATCAACTTCCTCTTTGCTAACACCAACCTCCGAAATCGATGGACCAGGATCAACATCACTTGTGTTATCACCACCTAAGCGTACATCAACCTCAGACAAACTCAAACGATCTCTGAGTTCAAGAATAATTGAACCACTTTTCCCAAAACCTCCTAACAACAAATCTCTTCGTCTCTCCGGTAAACCCACAGACTTAGTTCGTGTCAAAATCGGAATGGCCTTCGTTGGGGCACAATGCCAAACATCAACATTATCATTAGTATATTTTTTAGATAACACAACAATAGACGGGGCCCTTATTTGCGAATCTTTTGACATGTTACTCATAGAATACATCAGATACCCCTTCATTTTACAGTACGTAATCTCCCTTTTAATATTCAAATTTTCAAGTTGATACTTCACCATCCACGGCACCTGTTTGCCGTTAATTGAACAATAACCATTCCCATAATAGACTAACCCGCATTGACAATCCACAGGAAAAATAAACCACACTTGCAAACTGTCATTACCATCTAACCTCTAATCATAAACATTTACTCTGACCAACCCACTGGCATTGGGTGCGCAAATAATTTATCAATATTTTATCAACCTTAATACTCTTTTGTTTGTATCTTAACCTCAATTGCGAAAATAAATTAGGCAACGCAAGTTCAATAAAACTGAAATCACTTGCTGAAATACCTTTAACAACACCAGTTTTTATATTGTCCACCTCCATTCAAAACCTGAACATTACAAATAAAACTGCATAAATTATAATTCTAAACAGTCTTAAAGTACATTTGACTCCTTAATGTAATTTTGCATTCTTTTCCACTAACAGTAGCAGTCACTAAATATATGGCACCCTTCTGAATACTTTCAACATTTCTCAACAGTGTATCTTTATAGTCCGTCCAAACATTAACTGGGAAAAACCGATCTACAACTTATATCCCGTAACGAACATACTCTTTGTCCTTACCCCCAACAAGCTTGAATCTTATTTTTTTTAGCATCCAAAACGAGTCGGACTGGTCAGGATCAACAATTGAGGTCTCAAGATTACCCTCGCCAACTCCAATAAATATCTTGTCAAGTGTGGGGACGGAATCTGACAGACTATTATCACTTATGACGAAAAACAATATGTGGCGGACCACAACTTCATCTTTAGCATCTTGTCCCAATTGAACATTCCCAATTTATTTTATAGCCTTAACTGCGATCTTCTCTGATTGATGGTCACATCTCTTGTTACCCAACTCAATACCATTAAGCAATCTCGCCACACCTTTATTATCAAATTTAGCGTCCCTTAATTGTTCATCGTACAGTTATAACTTCCTTACTCCCCTTTAGTCTTCCAAATATATCGGGGAATATTCTAAACATACCGTCTACGAATGTACGCTGCCTTAAAAAGTGCACAACCATGGTAACTACGCTTATATCCACTGGCCGCCGGTGTCCTTAACCAGCGGTACACAAAGGGAGTCCGATACTGGCTGCTCATTACTCCTTCCATTTTTTATAAAACACTCCAAATCTTTTATCTTACAAATTTTGCAAATTCTATTGCCTCTGCTAACCCTTCTATTCAGACACATTAGTTTTGATATATTTTCCCTCTGCTCCTCGTACCCACAAACCAATTTTGCCGAAACTGACCGCCGCCTCTTTTCCTACAGTCCTATTTGCCACGTCAAAAAACGATCTACACACATTTGAGTGAGCTACCCGTAATTCTCGAGATACTCTTTTAAGGAGTACAACATTGTACACCAAAACAATCAACAAAAAAAAAAAAAAAAAAAAAAAAAAAAAAAAAACTGAAAATGAGGGGCGAAACAAAGTACTAGAAAACAACTTTACCACAATAGCTATTCCACAGCAAAAGCATATTCCTCTATACCATCAAATGTGTTCTGGTACCAAATAAATAGCAAAAATACCCTGTGATTAAGTACAAAGATTCCCCATTCAAAATAATTCAAACACATTTATTTTCCCGCCTTTGTTTTATGTCTATCATTCTGTAAGAATATTTACTTTACAACCACACACACCACTAGAAAAGTGACACATGTATAGCATTATCTGGCAAAGGAATCAAAAGTACTCACACCACTCACACCTAGGCCCAGGTGTGACTTCCTTTTAACCCCACCCATACACGTGTCCATAAGTACAACAATAGACGACCCAGATCAGCGGGAAGGAGGTGTTAGTAATATTAATACAGTGCCCCCTAGTCACACCACTCACACCATTCACATCGGGTTTTTTAACTAATAGGGAGGCCTTGTACAACTGGTGTGAATTCACTGTTTACCACTACAAAATGCCTCACCAAGCCTCTTTCCGTTTCTATGCCAAGAATGTTTTCCTTACCTACCCACAATGCCCTTGTCTAAAAGAACAACTCTTGGAACTCCTCCAATCCCTTCTCTAACTAGCTTGTCATCCATACTACATACTTGTCACAAAGGAGCTCCACGAAGATGGAAATCCTCACCTTCATGCCATGGTTCAATACACGAAAAAGATCCAAACCTCTAACCCGAGATTTTTCGATCTCATTGGAACGAACGGGAGGATTTATCATCCAAACATAGAAAAACTCCATTGTCCAACACCAAGTTGACAGTATATACAGAAATGGGGGCGACATCATAGAATGGAGAGAATTTTCATCGAAAGGGAAAAGTCTCTCGAAGAACAGAGACGAACTCTGGTGGGGAATACTTGCAGAAGCAGAAACAGACGAATAATTCTTTGCACTCTGCAAAGAAAGATGTCCCACCGATTATGTCACAAAATACCCCCAATTAAAAACATTTTCGAGGGATCATTAGAATAGAGAGAGGCCCCCATATACTAGCCCCTTTAATTCATTTCCTTTCTTAAATGAAGAAGTAAAAAAATGGGCAGAAAATAATATTTTTGTTTGTAAGTCGAAATTTTGTACAATACGAGTTATGTCAAAATTATTGTCTCTCTGTTTGGAAGGAAGACGACTGGATTAGATTAGGAATACACAAAAATAATATCAACAATTTATATATTGACGAAGAACTCTCCTCATTCTCTGATAACAAGAACCAGAACAGCGGATCCGGTCCACAACGGTCTACCCTATTTCGGTTCACAGTGAAGGAAACTCCATTAAAGAGATTATAGACTTAAGACCCTCCATTGATAATAACTCCATTGAAGACCCTCATCCTCCATTCGACACTATAGTTCTGAAATCTGTTGAAGGTAAATATTACTTTGTTTCGATTTTGTTATCGCATTTGGTACCATTTTGTTTTCTCTGACGAGTGCGTTGACAAATTAAAATGAACCCTCGTTTTTTCCTTGAAGAATTGTGATTTTGGGAATTTGGCACTAGTTTTTCGAAATTCATTTTTTAATTCGACACTTGGCTTTCGAAATAGATTGATTTTTTTTGACACTGTAGTTCCAAAATATATTGATTTGTTTGACACTATAGTTTTGAATAAAATAGAATATTTTGACACTGGTTTTCTGAATTAATATCGAAAAAAAAACTTATGCACAAAAAAACTAACATTTTCATTACTGCGTTTGCTGTCACCAGGCATATTTGTACTTGATTTTGAACTTGCATTAGTTTGTAACTCTTATAACAAAATCAAGAATAATTGTGGAACTAATGAGAAAACTGTATAAATAATTGAGTATAAACCTAGAGAGTAAAACAATATGAGAGTTATTATGAGAGTATTGTTTTGCAAGCAATAGAAGAGTATAGAGTGTGTAGCAAGCAAAGTCAGAAACAATGGAAGAAGTGACAAATAATATTAAAAAAAAACTAGGGTTTAGTTGTTTTTACTCAAAAGGAGAAAATACATAATGAGTAAGAACAAAGTAATATATATATATATATATATATTTTTTTTTTTTTCTCTTTCTTGGATAATATTACTAGTGTAACATATTACTGCGAACCAGAAAGTAACATGTTACTATTATTGTTTACATCAATTTCAAAGATAATAATTTTTTGTTTAAAAAAAATTCGTAATCAACATGGTTCTTATTTAATAGATCTTCATAAGAGAATTCAAAAAATATTAATTTTATTAAAAACTAATATCTACTCAAAAATTATATTATTTTAAAATTTAGGCCTGGTTTGGCATATCAGGAAAAATACAAAAAGTTAAAAAGTTACTAAAAAAATTATCACTATTCACAAATTAAAAATATAAAAAAAATTAATTTTCCCAATATTTTAATACAAACAACGACTGGACAGCGTTGGTACTGTTAGTACATATTGGTCTATCCGAATGAACAAAAAAAAATAGATGTATATATTTATTAAGTTGGAGAGTAATGTTGGGCCCGTTGGGGCCCAACACGGGTCCGTTTTTGATAATTCGAACCGTTCAATGTATAGAGCTTATCAGGTGCTATATGTTTGTAAAAAAATCACGCTGATCGAATATAGATAGCTATGTGATCGAATCATATTTTTTTCAGCCGTTTATTTTTCACCATCCATTAATTTCATACAAAACTATTTTAATCACATAGTTATCGATATCCGATTAAAGTGATTTTTCATAAACATATAGTACTTAACGAGTTCTGCACATTCAACGGTTCGGATTATCGAAACAAGACCCTTGGTGGGCCTCACGGCCCAACAATACCTGTGAAGCCTCATGCACTATTTCAACCCAGCCGTCCTTTCCTATGCCGGCTGTCATTGATGATGCTGCCAGGGGTAAAAATGTAATTTTATTATTTTATATAATATTTTAATACACATTTTTTTCGTAAAAAGATAAAAAATTATCTAAACAGTCATATATTTTTTTCTCAATTTTTTAATCTTAAAAATAAAAATTACACTTATTTAAAACCCCCTCTTAATATTTGACCAAATCGCCCACTATTTTAACCCCACAAAACATATCAGTCCTCTTTACCCACCCAATCCATATATTTTTTTCTCCGGGAAGCTATAATAAGGGCCTCAGATAGGACCGGCGAGTGCGGGACTGAGAGGCGCGAGCGAGGAAGAGAGAGCGAGAAGGAGAAAGAGGTGAGAGGGAGAGAGAGAGAGAGAGAAAAAGGAGAGATCTGCGTTTAGGGTTTTGAAAACCCCAAACAACCAAGGTTAGTGAGCGTCTAAACCCTTAATAATTTCTTGTATTCTTTTTCTAGGTATTGTATTGTATTGTTATTCTGAAAACGAATTGGAGGAAATTGGTGAGTTTGTTTTGGTATATGATGATGATGATGATGATGATGTTTGTGTGTGAGAAAGAGGTGTGTCTGTTGTGTGCAGGAGTCGAGTGTGAGAGTTCTATTGAGAGGGAAGTGAGATCGAGAGCGAAGAGCGATCAAGAGAGAGCGCAGAGCGATCAAGAGTGTGCGATTTTCTCACCCTTCATCTCGATTTCCTAAATTGGTATCTTTCTTCCTCGATAATGTCGGACAGAAAGCTTGTGGTAAGTCTCTTCTCTTCTGTTCGAATTTCTTCATCTCGTTGTTACTGTTTGATTTGATCTTGCTACATACACAATTTGGTATATATTTTTTTGTATGGATTGTAGGTATTGGGTATCCCTTGGGATATCGATACAGATGGCTTGAAGGATTATATGAGCAAGTTTGGGGAACTGGAGGATTGTATTGTCATGAAGGTCAGTCTTCCCTTCCCTTATATTCCGTAATTGTGTCAAGGAATATATAATTTTTTTGACATTTAATTTGTTTATATGAACCGATTGTTTTTGATTGCTGGGAAGAACAAGATGGAGATTATAGAAGGTTCTTCATTTAAGGGATAGTGACATTTTTTTCTTATTCCAGCTAACAACTATTTTCTGTTTATAAGAGCTGATTACTATGCATGACTGGGTTCCCAATATTATAGGGTTGAAATTTTCACTCCATTGCTTTTGCATTGTCTGGGGATAATTTGGACCAGTGTGGGATAGGGGTTTGGTGTATTTTATTGATTGAAGGATGAATCCAGGAATTAGTGGAGAGTTTTGAATCTGGGTAAAATATTACCCTGTATGGAATGTGTTTTTTAACTTTTAAGCTTCATAGAGTTTGTGATCTTCTTTTAGATTCTCTATCCCATTTTGCTTGTGACAATTTTGTTTAATGCTTCTACAGTTTGATGGCGAAATATCTGACGCTGTTGTGGATAAATTTTAAAAACAAATTTTGTGTTTTTATTTATTTATTTATTTAAGTTGCTAAATACATTCATTTTGTCATTTTTTTCTTTTCTTTTCTTTGTAGGAGCGGTCCAGTGGTCGTTCTCGTGGTTTTGGATATGTGACATTTGCATCAGTTGAGGATGCTAAGGTGACTCCTTGATTATCTATTTAGTTTCTTCAGTCAATTACCATTATCTCATTTCTTGGACAGTCTAGTTAGTTTGTAGTGTTTTCCATGCAAGTATTTCTAATCTTTGTATGTTGATGTTTGTCAATTGTTCGTTTTGAGAACTTCACTTGGATGCAATATCAGTTTTGCAGGTTTAATATGATATCTAATGCCATAACTCTCTCTCTCTCTCTCATGTGAAACAGAATGCATTGTCCAGTGAGCATGTTATAGGCAATAGAATGCTGGAAGTAAAAGTAGCCACACCGAAGGTTGTGTTCTAATATCATTTTCCACTTTTGCAATCTTCCATTGTAATTTCTATGCTACTTTTATTTTTACACTCAATAATGTTTTGATTGTATGTGTATAGTTGTAGAGATATTTGCTAATAATTATATGTATATTGTTCTCAAATGTTTTTGATAGGAGGAAATGAAAGCACCGTCAAAGAAAGTGACCAGGATATTTGTGGCCAGGATCCCACCATCTGTGACAGAAGCGGCTTTCCGAAGGTAATTGTGGTTTTCGTGAAAGGTTTTTTAGGTGATTAATTTACGTATTGCAAACATTATTCTTGAGCTGTGATGAGCAGCTTTGAACTTCTTGTATTATTTTTCTTGCAGTTATTTTGAGCAATATGGTGATATAACAGATCTATACATGCCAAAGGTCTCTCTCTCCCCCCCCCTCTCCCCCCCTCTCTCTCTCTCTCTCTCTCTCACACACACACACACACACTCACTCCAATGCGTGACATTATGAAGACAACATTTTTAGTTACATCTCTACAGATACTGACTTGCACTTACTCATTACTAAATTATTGGAATGTAAAGATACTGATGCAATGTATCCTTGGGTTGTGAATTACATTGTTGATAATTAATGGTATCATTTTTGTAGGATCCAAGTACCAAAGGGCATCGCGGAATTGGTTTCATTACTTTTGCGACTGCTGGTCAGTCCTAAATTTACGCCTCCTTGATTTTGCTTTATTCAATTGACTATGTCTCTTGTCATTTCTCTTCTAGGTTTCACATGGTCATGAAGAAATTTACTTCATGCTTTGTGATTTTTGGTTAAAGGAGGATTAGAGAGGAAGATTGAGCATAGTGTGATATACAGAAAAAGAAAAGGGGGTTAGGGGGGATATATTAGAGGGAGTAGTTTGTAATGGGTAGGTGTGTTTGTTTAGCAGCATTTCTGGAATGCAGCCACAATGTTGTGGCTCATACCAAGGTATTCAAGTTGCTTTTGTTTTCCGCCTCTATTGTCCTCTAAGTTGAATTGGTATGTTCAGAATGCTTCTTTAAAACAATCATTGGAGAGAATTAGAATTTTAGTGAGTGATGATGCGTTAACTATCAAGACCTGTGGAGTGTATCGTTGAACTTTTTTGGAATGTATAAGATGTTATATGGGCATTGGATGCCGCTCATATTTTGTTTTGATTTGAAGATGATCCTTGCAGTGTGTTTGGTTGTTGGGGAGAGGGGAGGAAGGAAAGGAGGGGTAGAAGTGAAAAGGGAAGCAACCAAATGCGTACACATTATAATGGACAGACGAAGAGGAAGACTAGTTTTTTTAATATTCCTTATTTTTATTTTTACCACTTATTTACATAATGAAACTTTTCTTTTTGAGGAAAACACTCATTTCTCTTCTTTATCTAACCTAATTATCCAAGCAAGAAGGAAGACATCCCTATCCTTTCTTGTCTTCTCTTTTCTTTTTTTCTTATGCCTAATATTTTCTTTTGCTTTCTTTTCTCTCCTAGTTTCCGAAACCGAACCCTAGGTTATCTAAATGTGTTC
Source organism: Camellia sinensis (assembly GCF_055761805.1). Taxonomy (NCBI): domain Eukaryota; kingdom Viridiplantae; phylum Streptophyta; class Magnoliopsida; order Ericales; family Theaceae; genus Camellia; species Camellia sinensis. Next base: position 220,120,188 of record NC_138961.1, read on the forward strand.
AAACTAAAGGAAGTATGGCAAGTCCAAACCAAAGAAGGGTGTGTTTGTGAGCTGTTATTGGTTCAGAGTCTTCAGACTATTGTATGTTCACAAAATTAATCAACTAATTTTTTTGGTGGCAGAATCTGTTGACAACCTGATGGCTGAAACTCATGAATTGGGAGGCTCAACTATTGTTGTGGACAGAGCAACACCCAAGGCAATTTGCAATACTACTGGCCTGTTCAGTTTTGTATTTTTTTTTTTTTTTTTCTATTTGCCTGCAGAAACTTTAAATCTTTACATCCTGATGTAAGTGGGAGCCTTGTTCACTGAATACCTTGCAATATAATTTACTTATCTAGAATATCATGGAAAGTCACATATCCTAGACATTAGATAGTTTTGTGAATGCTTTTCTAACAGTAAGTTGAACATGTATTTAATTGTTTATGTAAGTGCTCTGCAGTTTTTTATTCTGCTCAATATTATATTCTCAGGAGGAGGAGTTCAGACCAATGAACCGTGTGGCACCAATAAGCCGTGTGACGCAGGGTGGATATGGGGCGTATAATGCTTATATTACTGCGGCAACTACATATGCAGCTCTTGGTGCTCCTACCTTATATGATCATCCGGGCCCTGTGTATGGAAGTAAGTTTTTTTCCACATATGTGCTCATGCAATTTTTTAGAGTACTATTGGAAATGCTCTCATGTTTATTTGTTTGGTGTTTTAGGGGGGGAATCCACTCGAGGAGGAATGGGCAAAAAGATTTTTGTTGGCAGGCTTCCTCAGGAGGCTACAGTTGATGATCTTCGTCAGTATTTTGGTAGATTTGGACGAATTTTAGACGTTTATATTCCAAAGGTAAAATGGCAGTGTTTTTATGGTACAACAGATGGATCTGGATTTTGAAATGTTTACGTGATCATGATGCAGGATCCTAAGAGAACTGGCCACAGAGGTTTTGGATTTGTGACCTTTGCTGAAGATGGTGTTGCTGATCGTGTCTCTCGTAGGTCTCATGAGATTTGTGGACAGCAGGTATTATTGGAAGGGTTATTGCCTTTTGTGTTACGTATTAATGTTGAAACTCCTTGCAAGAATTGAATGGCAGGATTTTCCTCGACATATTCTTTTCATTAAAAAAATGCTTTTTTTTGGGAGTGTGGATGTTGACAGTTTCAGTCTTTTTCATAAACATTTGCATGTAAATCCCACGTCTACAGCTGTGCCTTTGGGTGCTTGTATATCGAATTCTCATGGCATAGAAAATCTATTTGCCAGGAACTATACATTTCACAACCATGTGGTAATTTGTGATCCAACGTTCCATTAAATTTTGAGAAGGTAGATGGGCAATGCTTTAGCTGGCTTGGTTGTCTTTTAATGTTTCTTTTGAAACCTGTATTAGGCTGCCCTGATTTGAAAGATATAGTTCTGTCATTTGATTTTGGGTGGATTGGCTGATTTCTAGTAAAGCTCCGAGAAGGCAAAAGTAAGCTTTTCCTTTTTGTTACGTGGCTGGGGTTTTTCAGAAACTCGAAGCCCTACCCATATGTTAATTGAAGTGATGATTATACAATCATACCAAGTTTTTGTATGGCCCTTTTTTTATGGTTCTGTTATGAAACTGCCAGTGTGTATACTTGATTCATTAAACTTCTTAGGAATGGTGTTGCCATTTTCTAATTGTTGTATATGTCAACTTGCTTTGCAGGTTGCCATTGATTCAGCTACACCTGTTGATGATGCTGGCCCCAGTGGAAATTTCATGATGGATAACGCTGAACCATATGGCGGGGGTTATGGTCCTATGCGTACTTATGGGCGGATGTATGGAAGCCTGGATTTTGATGATGTAAGTGTAACAAGAATGCATATTGTGGTTGGTATAAATAGAGTATTGAAAGTCAGCATTTTAATGTGCCTCCTTTGGGAGCGGTTTATTTAGAAGTGCAAGTGTTACTTGTTTCATTTTGGAAGTGAAGTAGATTTGGTTTATTAATTTGGATAGTATCATATAGATGCTTATAAATTTGTGTAGTTAAGATTATTTTGTAGTAGCATCACCGGCAATGCTTTAAGTTTTGATGGCACATTTGTTTAGTCTATTTGAAGAGCGTTTTACCCCAAGTAAATATATACGCGTATACATTGTCCTTGCAGATTTTTCCTGTCAGTTTCTGTAATGCTTCTTTTTGCAATTTAATTTGGTCACAATTGGGAACTTAAATATTTTTTACAACATTATCTCATAACCTTTGCAATTTTTTGTTTTGTTTTGTTTTGCAGTGGGGTTACGGCATGGGTGGAGGGAGACCGTCTCGAACAGATACAAGGTATCGACCGTACTAGAGAGATAGGAGACTTCACCTTGAAAATAATTGGCATTATTGCGCCTTTCAAGTTTATTTTTTTGGTATTCGACTGAATATTTCATGGCATTTGCCAATCAAGTTTGGTTAAACCATCAGGGAAGCCATTGAATGGGTAATGTTGCAAGTGATTTCATGCTGAATGCAGCTTCTGAACTTGGCATATCAAAAACTTTGTATGTTATATTCCAAATATGGCTTAGGTTGTTTAGAGTGTTTTGCCTTCTGGCATCTCATGCCGGAATTTGTACTAACAGCACAATAACTGCTGCCAACTGTAGTTGATAGAACTTACTTTTTTTATTGAATAATTTTACGCATTTGGTAATTCATATGAGTCCTCTATTTATCTACACGCTTGGATGTTGCGGGCTAGTTAAAATCTATTTGGAAAAAACTTAAAAAAACTGAAGACAGCTGGTATTTGATGTTTCCTGCTCTACTGATTTTCCCATTATCAATGTTGGAGACCTGATCTGGTCAGGAACCTGATATGTATACTAGTGGATCAAAGGCGTTTTGATACCGGGTTGAAGATCACGAGTCTTGCCCCTGCCTGAAATCCTCCTCAAATTTTAGTTTCAAGTTCCAGAAGAGGCACATTCAGTACTCATCATCATTCGATCCGGCCTGTTAATTTTATCTGAACTGATGCAGAAAATTGTGATTTAAAAACACTTGAAGAATGCGGTGAACAGTGGTTGCAATTTTGTGTGTAATCGTCAAGCTTTATTCGTGGTTTCAGATGAATGATTGGTAAACTTATCATTGAATCCTGTCATTTTGTTTCAATCACAACAATGTAAACAATCACAAATCTAGTTCAATAGAATCTTCAGCTGCATGGGGTGGTATGCAATACGTTCATGACTGTTTTTACTTCTTTTTCCTCATCTATAATTCAGTGCTTGTGTTGAAGGAGGAATGAGGAATTATGCATTTTGATTGATAGGAATAATGAGAAATTAAGCAGGAAGGATATCCTAAGAGACGAGAGGGAAGACTTGGACGGTAGTTAAAGTGGTTATGGTCATGACACTTGGGTGTTAGTAAGGTAAAACCTCATATTTGAGTCAACGAAGTATAGTCAACTAGTGGTAATTTAATTCTACTAAGTTACTAACCATGTACATCTTATCATGCCGCAAAATAATAATAATAATCATACATTTAAAAATAGACATTGCACACAAAATAATAATAATGCATTTAAAAATAGACATTGCACACCTATTTTCTCAGTTTATATCATGTAGTCCGTTTAGATATCAACCAAACACAAATTAATTGTAAGATATTAACAAATCAAACTGGGTTTTTGTTTGGTAATTCATATTCCAATGCGATAAAGGTCTGCGTACCAAAGGACAAAAAATGTGACTCAGAGAGTAAGCATCACTCAGGCTGCCACGCCAGGTGGCTAGATCAATTGTCAAACACACACACACACACACACAAATTGAACCTTGTCATTCACCAAATCCTGAAAGAATTTCAGGCTTCATAATTGTAAGATATTAACAAATCAAACTGGGTTTTTGTTTGGTAATTCATATTCCAATGCGATAAAGGTCTGCGTACCAAAGGACAAAAAATGTGACTCAGAGAGTAAGCATCACTCAGGCTGCCACGCCAGGTGGCTAGATCAATTGTCAAACACACACACACACACACACAAATTGAACCTTGTCATTCACCAAATCCTGAAAGAATTTCAGGCTTCAACTTCAATGGTGAAAGAGTAATGTTAGACATTATGAAAAACTTCATAAAAATTCTCTATCATTGGATTACACACGCAATAAAACACCGCACACACTAATCAAATGATAGAAAATCTTCATGAAGCATTTCATGATATTTCTTACCTAGAATTATTCATGGTGAAATTGGAGAAAAATCTTAAACTAATCATTGAAGAATGTAAGGCCCGTATGAAAACGAAGGGAAATCGAACCCCAAATTCCACATCTTTCCAAATTTGTCATCAGCTATGGAAATGGGCAAGCATCACTCAGGCTGTCGTGCGTGCCGGTGGTTATATCAGTGGGTAATTAATCAATTTGGAAAATCTAGTTTAGCCCATAGAATCAACAGTGTGAAATTGGAAAAATAATCATAGTGAGAGCTTTGTGTAATAGAATGGAGTTCCCACAGCACTAGAAGCCTGTTGGCCATGGCTGGAGCTCTGCTGAACCAGAAACTCAATGCTTAAATTGTCTCAAAGCAGAAATCATCAGTTTATAAAGATCTCCAATTCAAGATTCAATACAGAATATATATACTACTTCACAAGGTTCTAAAACACATCATATGCCCCAATCTAGTGATGCAAATGAGAATCTACGTTAGTATCAAAATAACGACTACCTTTACATTCGCTTCACATCTAAAAGCTGTCTTGTGTCCAGCAAACCTAAGAACCAAGCCTTCTACTTGCATAAATATGCTAGTCGGATTATCTACCTGTTTGATTGCTGAATTATTGTTGATGAAGAGACCTTGGCAATGTGCAACAGCTACTCCAACTTAAGCCTGTGACACAGTTCCGACTGTTCATTGCTTTTTCTGTGCCCATTCAACATCAAACAAAAGCACAAGGAAAAATGCATGCAAATTATAGTTGTGATCACTCATCCAGATGGGATAATAACATTTTAGGTTCTACTAAATTAGATAGACCTGAAAAGAAATCACATATTTTACACAGATGATATCGTGTTAGTGGATGAGACTAGAGAAGGAGTAATACTAAATTGGAGACTTGGAGAGAAACACTTGAATCTAAAGGATTTAGGGTAAGTAGAACTAAGACAAAGTACATGAAATGTAATTTTAGTAACAGTAACAATGGAAGCAAAGAAGAAGTGAAAATTGAGGATCAAGCACTACTTAAGAGTAAACATTTTCATTATTTATGATCGATCATCACAATGGCTGGGAAGATTAGAGCAGATGTAGTCTATAGAATTAAGGTCGGGTGGCCTAAGTAAAAAAGTGCGTCTGAGGTATTGTGCAATAAACAAGTACCTACTAGTCTAAAAGGAAAGTTCTAAAGAATGGCTATTAGACTGGCGATGTTGTATGGGACGAAATGTTGAGTAACTAAGAAACAACATGTAGATAAAATGAGTGTTGCTGAGATGAGAATGCTAAGGTGAATGTGTGACAACACTACAAAAGGCAGAGTTAGGAATGAGTATATTCGAGAATGGGAAAAAGTAGTACCGACAAAAGATAAGTTGATGGAGAATAGATTGACATGGTTTGATCATATATAACGGAGACTGATAGAAGTAGTAATGAAGAGATGCAATACAGTGACGGTAGATAGAAGTGTTGGGAGAAAGGACAAACCTAGATTGATGTGGGCTAGTGTAATAATTAGAGATATGAATCTCCTTAATTTGACTAACGATATAGCCTTGGATAGAGTCGAATGGAGAAGAAGGTTTCATTAGCCGACCCCATTTGATGGGACTTAAGGTTTGGTTTGGTTTTACCTTACTTTAAGAACAGTCAGACAGACATACATTGTGCCACCAAACTGATATGCTAAATTAATGCAGTGTCCAATAACGTCATAATAATTCTATGCATGGTTATGAACATAGAACATATCATGTTTCTTATTCCATACAAGCTAATCGCATAGATTTTGCAGATAAAATTTTAGATTAATGTAATTTGTAGTTGATGTTCACATCAATTTGTGAAGTCAAGTGAAGCTTTCTGATATTTAGATAAGAGTAAAAGAAATCAAGACATCAAGGAGATACTGAGAAAATACTACAAAAATTAGGAATTACCTCATCTCAGGGATAAATCAAGAGAGAATATGCATGGAATTAGGATGCATGGCAGGTAAAACAACCCCTCAGCACACCCATTTTGACGTACTTACGGAAGAACACAACTTTATGTGAAGTCTTCGCCACTAGTTGGGCGGAACTGTCTGACTTTGAGCTTCTCATCTCTTGGGCTTTCATCTGAGCAATTCTCAGCTTGTTCAAGATCTTATCCATAGAAGCCGATCTCTTTTTCTCCAATTTCATCTGAACCAAAGTTGTTGTTAGTAAAGGACACATTCTCCTATACAATTTTTGCACCCCGTCAAACCTATTCATAAGGTATTCATGCAATCTCATAAACATGGATTACGGGTAGAACATAGAAAAAGAATTAGCAGAAAAAATCCTATGAATTGGGGAAAAAATTCACCCCGAAAAATGGATATATAAGGTATGTCTTAGTAACATTTGATTGCATATGAGCATAAATTAACCTCGAGCTTCCGAATTGCTGCCTCAGCTTTTGCCTTCTGCAAGTTCTCCCATGCAGTGATCTCAGCTTCCTCTCTTTCAAGCCTAGGCAAGAAACAAAATGTTAATATACTTGAGATTTCTTCCACATATGTTCCATTATGATTAGCAAGTATGAGATGGAGAGGTGCATGGCATTCTTCGGGCCTATTAGCCATGGAAATCATGCTAGTTACCAAAAGGGACTAAATATCCTGACAAAGAGCTCTTATCCAATTTACGTACACATTTCCTCTTCAGCTTGCCAAATTCTTTCCTCCAAGAGATTTAAAATTGTCAAGACCCCTTATTTTTGGGTAAAGATGCAGAATTAACCAGTGCTAAGTCAAATAGGAGGAAATGCGTGGTCTCAAGTGGAGATGTAGTAACAAACAGGCCATTGGATGTTGCATTGTTGGAGAAATGGCTGTAAAGGGCACTGATGAATAAGAGAGCCTATGAATCATGGAAGTAAAAGTAACGCACCAAACAGGAACAAGCGAATCACAAGAAATCAGATTCGCCACTCAAACACACACTTCCACCGGAAACTTATCATGAAATGCAAATCTCCTTGCCAACAAAGGGCAGGAATTTTTATTAAATATATATCTATGGGATGGGAGACGTGTTTGGTATGGATTTGTTTCTATTTGAGTTGCTCTTTCCAGAGTAACACTACATAAGCAGGCCTGGTTAGGAAATTATCTTCCAGATTATAGTTGTTGATATGAGTCCCAAGATCTGCAAGAAACCTTCAGAACTAGGCATTAAAGACAATGAGCATTCTGACATGCCTGTATATTGTGAGATTGGCTCCAGGGGTGGTGATGTAAAAACATGGACCATGAAAAAGTTTTTGTGATAAATTATTTTTTCTTGTGCTTGAAAGGTCACTTCATCTGTTGACAATGTTTTGTGTTGTCTGTGTCTAATTTGGAGTTTGTGGATCCATGGAGCCAAAAACAAGTGGCTTAATAGGGTTACATACTTGGGAAGTTTCCAGGATAAGTTTTGAGAGTGTAGAAGTGACAAATAATGGCATCGAGAGTAGAACAACTAACATGGTGGCTTTTTCCATGACAATCAAAAGGACATTCTTTTTATTATTTCATCGGTCATGCCCTTGTCTCTGTTCCTTGATTACAGTCGTTCTATAGTCTGCTTTATTGTTTCTTAAGGTCATCATCTTTCTCATTAAAACCTTATGAGAAGGCTAGTCAAATAGTTTGCAATTTCAGGGAATATCCTAGAAACTCCTTTGAAACAACACAAACAAATAAATAACACAGGATTACCAAAAAGAAAGATGGTGTTCAATCTCAAGCTGTGGACATGGTTTTCCATCTGAACTACTGAAAGAGGATGACTTCGAATCTCAGAGTACGAAATGTAGTCCAAATGAAAAGTAGGACGGAGAGAGACTAAACCAATTCCCAACTCCAATGGAAACACGTCTATGAGATGATAAATTTAATTGTTAATGTGACCCCTTAGATTCTGTCCTGTCATTGAAAGGTTGTGCTGGTGAGGTTGGTCTCTTAAGTTACTTTTTTTGGATAAATTCTTAAGTTACTGACTTCATTGATAAGAAAGTAAAGTAATGAAAAAGAACAAGGTGCAAAAAAAATAAAAACTTACTTTGACATGTTATTTGCTGCCTCTGCAATATCCCAAGATGAGGTCAAGTTTTTAACATCTGGTGAGCCATTCTTAATCTTTCTCACTCCATGTTTTTTGGCCTGTTTTGTCACAGTGGCTCTTTTGTCTACCTGCACATCCCTGATTTCCAATTTAGCAGAATCGTTGCTGTGCGACTCCACAATGGGAAGGATTGAGGGAGGAGATGTAGAGAATGATGACCTTCCTTTGGGAGATGAGCCTGTGCTATCCCTAGGACTCATCTGGGTTGCCATATCCCGTCGTGAAACAACACGAGAAACCATGGTTTCTGCATCCTTGGCGCCATCAAGCTTCTCATCTACAATTGACCCACAGTGACGGGCAACATCAGAAATTAAATCTATCATAAGGATAATTATGCTCCAGAAACATCATCCATTTTGATGACCATAGACCTCGAAATATTAGTATAGACTCTGGTTTTTAGTTGGCATCCAAAATCTCTCTCTCTTCTTGTTTTTTTCTTTTAGGTTGTGTTTGGATGTTTTGATCTTGGATTTGAGTGGATTTGCAGAGGGAATGGAAAATGGAAGCGAAGACTGGCAAAATTTTAACTTCTATATTTTTTTACTTTTCCTTCCAACCTTACTTTTCATCCACTAATCCCTACTCAGTTAATGATTCAAACATAGCCTTAATTTAGTGATCACGGTGATGTGTCCTATTACCCTACCAACTTGTGCAAGCAAACAATATGCAAAACAAAGTGACTCATTCAATCTGCATCACACAACCAAAGCTTTACTGATGTTCAATGCAAACAATTTCAATGTCCACTATCTACAAATAACTGTTCTATACATCTCATTGGCTATAGATTTGAAACATGGCCACATCCTCCAGTTTACACCTAGGGGCCCAAACAACAAAAAGTATATAACTTAGACAAACAGGAATGATAATGTTGTATCTTGAACGGTGTGGTTTTGAGGACATGACTTCACAATCTCCTTTGTTAATTGACACTCAACACTCTATCTTTCCAGCATCTACAAATAGCTGGCATAATTTGGCTGCAAGTTCATAGAAGAGAAAACTTTCAATTTTCATAGGTACAGGCTTATGTCAACCAATAAATTAGCACAATTACCAAGTTGTCTCTGATTTCCATCAAAAAAATTTAAAAGAAAAAAAATTTGCTTCTCTTTTCCAGTCAATCATTAAACAGCTGTTATGCAGCGAAAAACTCTTCACAGAGAATTTTTAACATATATCATTTTTATGTAATGCTCTGATTCTATTGATGTCCTGGTACCATTACAAACTTCATCATTAGTAGCTGGTACAAGGTTCAGACTCTTTTCATTTGCAGTGACAACAAAAGTTGCAAAATGCTCACTAATCATATGCCAAAAATGTGGTGACAAGATTAGGCTGGTATTGCAATAAAATGGTTTTACAAACTAAAATAAATTTTCCCATTATGCCGAATTATCATCTTTAACTGCTCTAATTCACTAGGGTTCTGACTTCTGAGAAGTGCTTAAATAGAGAAAGATGTCTTTTAATTATATTAACATATGTATGATCATTCGGGTACTTGATTTCAGAATTTGGAGTGCAGGTTAAGAGATTGTTTGAAAGTGGGCAGACAGTGAAGAAAATAATACCTTGGGAGCTGGGTAGTGAAGACTCACTTAACAAATCTGACCATCCAGGTAGACTACCCGCTCGAGCCATAGCATTCCCGGTAAGCATAAGCAGTGGATTAGATTGTGCACCATTGTTACAACCATAATGAATTGATAGACCATCTGGCACTATTACTCCAGTTGTAAATGGAGAGCCCGCAATGAAATCCCTAACACTGGCCCCTCCTTGCAGCACTGGCATGGCAGGGGAATAGTTCGAGAAGCACCCAACACCTGGAGCCCCAAGTGGACCGCTCTTCGATTTAGGCCGTCTCTGAGTTTGTGCAAGCATAGTCTTGCTAACACCAAACCCCGAAATTGGGCTAGTAATCCACCTCTCGGCATCATCCCATTTTGAAGGCAAAGTCCTTCCGCTGTTGAATGGCATCAAGGCAGCTGCACTTATATGCCTCCGACTGCTGTTTGAAGGCAGTGGCACTCTTTCCGAACTCCATCCCTTCTGAATTCCGCCTGCATTGCCGTCTCGGTAATCCGGTGTTCCCGGGCTTGTATATGTACCTGAATTGCGGGACAATAAAGAATGTTTCCTCATACCTCTCAATTGCGGCGAAGAACAGGTCACATTGCGCCCTGCATTGCCCAAATGCAGTGAAGCCAATTGTCCCCTACAAAGATTAGATTTTTCAAAGGAAATTAGACTCGAGTGCTTGAAAGAAAGCAATTTTCAACAATTTGACAGTTCATGTAGCCTGTTCTACCTTTGCAAAATCACATTCTTGGCCCGTTGTAGGGTTTATCTGTGATTGAAACACAGCATTTCCCCAAAATTAAAAATATTTCTTTCCTAAGAATTAACCCTAGCCATGGCTTTACTCTCAGGTTTACCTATACATTCATATATGTATAAACACAATCCTGACCATACAGCAGAAACTGAGATGTGGGTGGATCTTGGACCACTCAAACGAAGATTAGGTACAGCCAAAGTAAAAAATGAAATCAACTTTCAAATTGAAAGAAAATCAAACAAAACTTAAATGCGATTCGAAACTTGGAAGCAGTAAAGAAAAAAATCGTACCCATCTATGTCAGACACATTTACTACTCTTGTTGACCATTGCTAATATGAAACCTCACACTCTCAAAAGCACAATTCAAAACAGAAGCTACAGTACCACAAATCTAAATAGCCGAGCTTTCGAAACCCTTACGTTGAAATTTGGAGGAGCCTCCAACCAGAGAGCGTGGCGATAGATCAGTCAACAGTTGATTCTCGAGCTCAGCGTCCACATTTGTATGCGTATACATATAAAAGCAAAAGTAAGGGAAGAGAATGAGAGATTAGGATAAAAATGTCAGTGTTTTCAGGGTATAATTATATTTAATTTGGTGAAGTAGAATGAGTAATGATTTGAACTAATAATTGATTAGTGATTGGGTACGGGGTGGTGTTCATAGGGCGTTCGACGAAATGCTTAGCTGAGGAGTGAGATTTTGGGAGGGAAAACAAATAGGGATGCAAGTGGTGTGGGGTCTGAGTTTTTGTCCGGAGAGTATTGGCCAAGACCCAAAGGGTAGGCACACATTTGTCTGTGTCGAAGGGCAGTCCATGTGACGTCCAACGAGTCAGGGTGCAAGTTTCTGACTCGCTCGTGTCCGCGGTTCGCATTACATTCAACATTCAACATGCACATCTACATATACTACATGACACATACATTGCATACATTATATGTGTTTTTGGACATCTTTACAATAAGCCTCTCTCTCTCTCTCTCTCTCTCTCTCTCTCTCTCTCTCTCTCTCTCTATATATATATATATATATAATGTGTTTTTGGACATCTTTACAATAAGCTCTCTCTCTCTCTCCATGTCATTTTTGAGGTTGAATAATATTATGGAGAGAGAGAGGCTATATGTTCACGGCTTCGGCTCCTCTTTCATATTTCATTTTGTGGGTTTATTAATTTCTGGCTCACAATGTTAATTTCAATTATTTATTTTATAAGTTCTATAATAAAAATTGTCTTTATAAAAAGTTAATTTTATCATATATTGACAATAAATCAATCAATTGTATTTTGTTTTGTAAAATAAAATATAATTTGTTTATATTTCTAATGATATCCAATAAAATTGATTTTTTTTGCATAACTCGTTGAGTTATCATTGTGGTTCTAAAATAAGACCCATGAAATAGTGTAGGAAGGGATATAAAGAATAATGGTATGGGAGAGAATAATGTTCCCAACTTGGTCGACTCTTGCTTGCTTGCCCTAAGGACAAGCTAGATTACGCAGAATAAAATTTGGATTGTGTTTGGACTTAGGTGGTGAAATTCAGTATGTGAGAGATGCGTTTATTGACTTGCTTGCAAAATCAATAGAAAATACAAAATAAATAAATAAATAAATAAATAAAAGTAAAAACTAGAAAGTAGGCCTGAATCTTAGGCCACTAAACTAAACTAGAGACTCGGTCTGTCATCTCATTTAGGTCAATCCCATCGAATAGGATACAGGCATAAGGTTTTTGGTCTTGTGTTGGGGTCACTGATGGGCAAGGGCACTAATTTCCCAAACTAGGCTAGCCCAATCTCAACCCTTATTATGTTATATTTGTCAATCAAGACACGTTGTCGTTAAATCAAAATGTTTTATATTAAAAAACAAACAATATCATTAAATCAAATTTTTTGATTTTCACATTATTTATTAATTGTGAATGTTGTAGAACAAAAGAGCAAAGAATAACTACAAAGTTAATAAATTAAAAATATAATCAAATTTAATTTATTTATATAACAAGTCAGTTCCAAAATATCTTTTTAATGATCAAAAATAATATCCTTTTTCATTTTAAAAAATACTCACCTAAGGATAAGGGTGGGGGATATATGCCTTGATGCATGTGATGTGTAATGAACCACATTCAAGCAAAACCTTTGATATTTGCTTCTTGATTTGTTATTATGTCATCTCAATCAATTGATCAGTTACGTGCTTACGTCCGTTCATTCACTCTCCACTGCATGGTTTCGATATCAGAACACAAAAATATGTGCAAACTTGTGTACATCAAAATATCTAAATTTTACAATAATATTAAAAAAGAAAACATCCCAAAACTAAAATCAATGGTCACAATCATCCACAACAAAAACTTTAAATACACACCGTTGATCTACTTCTTGTAGTAAAAATTTGGGATATTTTCTGGTCTTCTAGATTATTTGCAAAATTTTATCTATATGGAATTTGAATTTTTATGATATCTTTTTATGGATAAATTTTATATAGCAAATATTATTAATATCAAAATGCATGTCGCGGTCGCAACGACGTAGCTTCATTAACACTACACTGTTAGATTTTCATTACCAATAATTTTATTATCCCTAAAATGTTATTTTAAATTTGTGTGATGAGTGTTAGTTGCTTGTGCTGCTTGCTGGACTCTGATCAGTGTGTGGTAACTAAAGCCTTGGGATTAACAGTTGTATCCGGGCCCAACTAGATATTATGATGGCCCATTCATTTGACTATAAGTGGAAGATATAATTCCATGTGAAAACAAAAATGCTACTACATGCTTATTCTTAGGAATTTATAATTTATTTTGAATATATTTATGTGATAAAAATTAAATTGATGAAGTGTGAAATCTATGAGCAAAATAAATTTAAATCATTGATTATTTTTTTTAGGTAAATTATGGGTTCATAAGTTTGAGTTTGTAGTGTTATTGATATGAAAAAAGGCAAAAGATATCAACTAAGTTTGGCTAATAAGTGTCTTAAAGATAAGAAAATTGAGATATTTTTATCTTAATTCAATATAATTTTTACTGAAATGAATACATTTTAATATGTTTACATATATTCCAAACACTTTTTAGTTTAATTTCAAAATATTAAACAATGTATCAGGAACACTCTTTCACATTTATCTTACTAGTGGTAACTCAAGCTGTACACGGAACTTTATAAATTTAAAAAATATATATTATAATTATCTTGAATTAATTTAATATTTTATCATGTGGTATACATGAAATTTATAAGTTAACTTTTATGTTTATAACTTTTTAAATTATTAGTTTAAAAAAAATTTAAAAATATATATATATATATATATATATATATATATAAATCTATTTAGTGCAATTTGATAATTTGTATTAAAAAAAGTTAAACCTCATTAAATGAGATTAAATGAGTTATGACATACCTGTTCTTGTTATGAAAATACACAAATTTAAAAGTAATAATTAAGACAAATATACAATTTTATTATTAAATGTGAAATGAAGTGATATTTAATAATAATTAATATGATATTTCTATTATTAATCCAATAATTTAAGTTACATTTCTTTTGATTTTAATTTCATAACTAAAAATACAATATGAATATAATACACACACGGATTTCTAGTCTTTAAGAATAAAAAGGTTTCAAAATATTTTAAAACTTTCATCATTTTCTTTTAATTTTTTTTTTATCTAATTTGATTTAAATTTGAATAAAAAATTTGATTTGATATGAATTATTTTAACTTTTTCATTAAATTTTTATCAATTTTTAAAAGCACCTTCATTCTTATCCCAATTTTTTTTCTTTTCACCAATTTTGATGAAAAAATAATAATTTTCAAAGTTTCATCTTTTTAAATTTTTTTGATAAAAAAATTAAAAATTAAAAATTAAGGGTTGAAGATTCTTTTAATTGAAATTATAGTGAAATAACATCTTAAAATAGTCAAAGTTTGAGTATGTGGTTTGTTAAAATGTATAATTTAATTAATTTTCTTCTCATATTTGTATAAAAATTGACACTTATGACTACATCATTATAAGTTAGATTATGGGGAAAAAAAATTGAGGCGTCAAACATTTCTCATTTGTAAATATCCTACATATTAAAAAAAGAAAAAAAATATATGTAGCTTTTGGATATGTGTTTATCAGTTTTGTTTTATAGACATAAATATAACGATTATGGTTTAGACCCGACCCATTTTGTATTCCAGACTCGGATTTCATGGTTTCATATTTGTCTCATGTCTTGCTTCCCTTGTACATCCTTAATTTTGGTTATTGGATTGTAGTGGTTGTGTTTGGAACAAGTTTGTTGCTTAATTTTCAAACCTTTGCTGCTCAGAATTTTACTCCTCCGCTTGAGTGGCACTTCTTGCGCCCCTCCAGCAGGCTTTGTGAATTCTCAGTACTTTTGCAGTTCTGCAAAACTACTGGAAGAATGTATTCTACGCTCAAGTGGTTCCTTCTGCGATTGAGCGAGATCAGCTCAAGCGGCCTTTCTTGCGCTCAAGCGTTGGTTTGTTGTCTGCAAAACTACTGGGAGTGTGCATTATGCGCTCAAGCGGAACAATTTTATTGTGTTTGATGCTCGAGCGTCACTTTTTGCGCTTGAATGAACTATGCGTATATTAGTCTACAGCAGCACCTTTCTACATCACTTTTTCACACCTTTTTTCTCTCAAAACCCTAGATGTAGAGCCTCTTTCTCTAAAACCTACATTCTTTCTATATTTTCACTTAGATCTAATGATTTTTCTACCCGTGTACCTATGTTAAAAATGTAAAGCATCTAAATGGCTACATTTTGATCCGAATAGAGCTTGGTTTTGGCATCTTTGAAATCTCTCCATCTCTTTCTTTGGTCTCCTAAACTTGAGGTAGAGACTTTCTACACTTTTCTATGAGTTTTAACTTAGTTATTTGTTAATGTGTAAGAAATATGAGAACTTGAGGTGATTTTGAACAAATCTAGGGATTTGGTTTAAAATCAAAAGAGAGTTTTTCCAATGCATGTATTAAAATGGTTACGGGAGCAGATGTGAGGTTGTGTTGTAATAAATCTATTGATTTTGATATCCGGGATGGATTTTGGAAGAAAAGAGAGTTTGCTCTAAAATGTCTCAAATAGTTATTTTGCATAAATAAATGGAATTTGTTTTGGGAATATGAAATTGGATGAATATTTATATAAATGGTGGAGTTAGATATGTAATACCTCTCACTTATGAAAATTTAGATAATTTATCTGTTGTGGAGATTGTATATTTGTTTATAAATATCTGTTTTGGGCTATCGATGGAGGATATTTATGATTGTTGTAGAAATTGCACGAGGATTAGGTGAATTGAAACTAATCTCTTATCCGTTGTCATTGAATATGACTATGTCTTTGATACGTTGTAAATATATGATGTTTTGGAGAAGAAATTGGATGTACTCTATATTTAGGAGAAGAAATGTGATGGACTCCATTGAATTAAGTTGACTTGTGTGTCTAAGGTGAAAGTCCCGAAAACTGTATGCATACATGGGTACCGATTCTCGCTGACAAAATATCTGTAAAATAGCAAAATGAAAGTGTTTGTATAACGGCTGTATTGATTAGAAACCCATCAAGTTGTATCATCAATGTGATTGTCTGAATGAATTGGTGAATGAATCATGAAATGAGATAACACGGTAAATGAATCATGAAATAAGATTGAATCTAAGTAACATGAACTGTGATATAAAGCTTGGCATGACATGATTTTTGCAAAAGAGTTATAAATGATTTTATCGTAGGCATTGAATATGTATCTCAAACTTATATCTTTGTTAAGATTCATATATTATGTTAGATTGTTTCTGCTAGGTTTTGGATCACCCTATTTGAGAAAAACCATTTTTAGGTGTTGGAGATATGCCTCCGCCAAGACAGTAGTTTGGGGAGATTTGGAACAAAAATTTCATTTTGATTGTATTTATTTTGTACAGCCAAGGGCTTAATTGCATTAAGCCATACTCATTTTGTTGTAATCAAGCAGTGACTTGGAAAGATATAAATCTTTAGGACATATGAATATTTGTGTAGCTTTCATTACTCTTTATTATTTGTAACACACGCTGTAAATTCAGGATGAGTTATTTATAAATGTATATCGCATGTGTCACATTTTGTATATTAACTTTGATGAATGAAAATACTATGTTTTTACTTGATTGTCGTTTATGAGATGCGTTTACCATATTTATTTTGGGGCGTACAATAAACACTTGATATTTCAATTTAAAAAAATTAAAAAAGTAAAAAAAAAATAGATTGAATTTTTTAGAGATAAAAGAAGCCATCTAACTCTTCTATATAATATTCAACATTGACTATTTAATCACATTAAAAAAATATAAATTATTCCTATATATTATGCTATTATATACAACTATAACTGTAATAAATTAATTATAATATATATGAAAAGTTATATTAAGCTTTCATTTTTAATTAATTGAATTATAATTAACAAACTAACAAATAGCAGTAATAGTATAATATGATAGAAAGAGGATAAAAATAAAGAATACAATGATATTTAAAAGTTTTAAATTTACCTAGTTATACAAAAATCTAATGTTATAGTAAAATCTTGAATTCTCAATAAATTTTCACATTTTCTATAAAATAAAATGACAATAAAATATAAAAAATTTGATACCCATTTTTTTTACTTCAATTTTATAGTCTTCATTGAAGAAAATAAAATCCAATCAAAATCATTGGCACATAACGGATATAGATACTTCGATTGCAACCATAATCATCAATGATTCTTCTCCACCATGCAAACCTGTAAACAAACACATAAATCTCACTAAAACCGAAACCAACAGTAGAGAAAGAGAATCACACAGGAAAAAAATAAAATTAAAAAACAAATAAATTTATGGAATGGTAGGATATTACCCCCAACAACTTAGACCTCACCCTGCCTAATCCGTCAGCTCCTCTGCCAATGCCCGCAAAGTTTAGGAGTTAGGATGACTTAATCAGAAGGAAGACAAGTTTTAATATATATTTTTAAAAAATTGGTGAGAGAGAGATTAGGATGGTGAGATTTTGAAATATTTTTATTATCTTTCCATTTAAAATTCATAAATTAACGGATAATTATTATTTCTAAAATAATTAAATAAACAAATCAGTTGATAGTTTTTTTTAATCTATTTTATAAATTGAAAAAGCAATAATTTTATAAAATTGATTAATTTGTCCCATTAAATGATTTAAAATTTTGATAGATATATATAAAAAAAATAGATAATTATATTACTAAATCATAATTCAAATTCAAATATTGTTATATCTTTTTAAGATCCATATCTAAATTCTTATCTTCTTTGTTTTTGTGTGGTTTCTATTTTTTTTTTCAATTTATTTTAGATGGAGTTGTGGATTTCTATTTTTTTTAAATTTAATTTATTTGTGGTTTCTATTTGTTTTTAATTATTATTATTTAGGTAAGTTATGATGCAAGTTAAATATGTGACAGGTATGTGAATTTTATTGATTTAGAGTATGACATTGGGAGATATTTTTAAATCAGATTTGTTTAAATAGACTTTATAGATTTTTAAAATTTTAAATTGTTTATTGAGAAGCAAAAGAAATATTTTAATTGAATAAATAAAAATTAAATTTATTAATTTTATCTGTGTGTATATCTGATTTTTTTTTGTTTTTATGTTATAATATAATATATAAGATATAGATGGATATCCACAACTTTCATGAAAAATATTATCTGATTTTTTGAAGGAGAGAAAATAAATGCAAGTTTTAATATTTTTTTTTAAATTGGTAACAGAGATTATGACGGAGGGATTATGAAATATTTTTGTTATCTTTCATTTTTCCTTATATAATATAGATAAAGATATAGATATTTATATTTGTTTTAGATATTTTTTTAATATACAAATTATTTTTTTTAGATTTTTTATAAAAATAATTTAACAATCTCATAGTGTATGGTAGAAGTTGAAAAGGGTGTAGTAATAGGTATGTGAGAAGTCACAAAGGCTTGTGGGTTGAGAGAAGTCAATAAATATTGAGTTTTTTTTTTAAATAAAAAAAATTAAAAAATTAAGATTGGGATGTTGAAACTTCCACAAGACTTATGGGTTAAAAACTCCATTTTCTTTATATAATACTAGTATATCACCCGTGCTATGCACGGATTGTGCTTACAATTATCTATATATGTGAATTGCGATTTTTAAATGTCTTCTTTTTTCCTTTTTTTTTTAATGTCTTTTTTTTTCCTTTTTTTATATTATATTAAAGTTTATTATTTTGATAATAATCATATGTGTTAGACTTTTCAAGGAATTAAATGTCTTTTTTTTTATTATATTATATTAAAGTTTAATATTTTAATAATAATCATATGTGTTGGATTTTTCAAGAATTTTTTTTTATACTTGTTCTTAATGCATTAAAGTGTTATTATGAGTGATAATAATCATATGTGTTGGGACTTTTCAAGGAATTCATATATGTTGGATTTCAAAGAATTTTTTTTATGCTTGTTCTTAATGCATTAAAGTGTTATAATGAGGGTAAGACTGGAGGGTTGGGAGAAGTTAATAAATGCTAAGATTTTTTTTTTAAATCAAAAAATCAAGAAATTTGGATTGAGAGATTGGATCTCCCACAAGACTTGGGGTTAAAAACCCCCTTTTGCTTAATATATAGTATAGATACTAGCATATCAACCGTGCTATGCACGGATTGTGTTTATAATTATCTATATATGTGAATTGTGATTTTTAATTTTTTTTTAATGTCTTATTTTTCTCCTTTTTTATATTATATTAAAGTTTAATATTTCACAAGGCTTGAGATTCAAAACCCCCCTTTACTTAATATATAGTATAGACTAGCCTATCACCCGTACTATGCACGGGATAATTATATTTGTTTTAGATTTTTTTTAATATATAAATTATGTTTTTAAAGATTTTTTATAAAAATAATTTAATAATCTTATCATTAACCATAGTGTATGGGCGAAATTGAAAAGGGTACTGCAGTAACTATACACACATTGTATCTATAATTATTTGTATGAGGGGATTTTGACCAAATCAATAAATGCAGTCATGTGGAAAGACATGTGGATTGAAACAAGTTAATAAATGCTGATCATGGGATTTTGACCAAATCAATAAATGCTGAGTTTTTTTTAAAATAAAAAATAAAAAATTTAGAAAATTCAGATTGGGATATTGAAACTCCCACAGGCCTTCGGGGTTAAAAATCCCCTTTTATTTAATATATAGTGTAGATAGATTATTTAGAGCCATTGAACAAACTACAATCACATTTTTCTTTTTGTGAATTAATTTCAATCATATTAAAAAATCAAATTATAAACAAAAGAAGATAACTTCAATCATACAAATCACAATTTTTTTAATGCTATCTAACTACAATGGCATTTTTCTCATAATAAAAAAAAATAACTGAAAAAATAACCATTAAAATAGTAAATAAAAAAGATTATTTAGAATCATTGAACAAACTACAATCACATTTTTCTTTTTGTGAGTGTTTATGTTTATCTAACTTCAATCATATTAAAAAATAAAATTATAAACAAAATGAGATAACTTCAATCATACAAATCACAATTTTTTTAATGCTATCTAATCATCATCAATAATTAAAAAAATCAATCACAAAATAAGTCAATTGATAATTAAAAAATACAATAATTTATTTTTCAAAAAACATAGTGAGTTCAAAAGATTAATTACAAGTTTTTTTTTTTTTGGTCAAAATACAATCTAATCATCATCAATAATTGGTACATTATGTGACCCTAATAAGTACAATCCATTTTGTTTTTCAAAAAACACAGTGAGTTAAAAATCAAATAACAAATTAAGTGAATTAATAGTTAAAAAAACACAATAATTTTTTTTTCAAAAAATACAGTGAGTTAAAAAAATCAAGTACAATTTTTTTTCCAAAATACAATCTAATCATTATCAATAATTGGTACTTTAAAAATCAAATCAGAAAAAAATCAAATCAAATCACAAATATTTTTATACTATCTAACTACAATCATATTTTTTTTTATAAATAATTGTAAAGAAAAACCATTAAAACAGTAAATAAAAGATTAAATCACATTTTAAAAAAAAAAATTGAATAAAGTACAATCACATCACATTTTTCCCATAATAAAATAAATAAATAAATAAATGAAAAAAAAGAACAATTGACTAACTACAATCACATTAAAAAAAAAGAACCATTGAACTAATTACAACCACATTTTTTTTTTGTGAGTGTTTATATTTATCTAATTTCAATCATATTAAAAATAAAATTAAAATAGCAAATAAAAAGATTAAATAACATTAAAAAAAAATCATTGAACTAACTATAACAATCATATTAAAACAAAGAAGCCATTGAACAAACTACAATCATATTACATTATAATCACATTTTTTTCTTTGTGAGTGTTTATGTTTAGGGTTTAGGGTTTAGTGTGTATTGTAGAAGTTAAAAGACTTGGAAGAATTTAATAAGTGCTAAGTTTTTTTTTAAAAAAAAAAATCAAAAAAATTAAGAAATTAAGGTTTACATATTAGAACTCCCACAAAACTTGTGGGTTAGAAACAGATATAAATAAATAGATAGATATAGATGAGTGTTTATGTTTAGGGTTTAGGGTTTAGTGTGTATTGGAGAAGTTAAAAGACTTTGAAGAATTTAATAAGTGCTAAGTTTTTTTTTTTTAAAAAATCAAAAAAATTAAGAAATTAAGGTTTAGATACTAGAACTCCCACAAAACTTGTTGGTTAGAGACAGATATAAATAAATCGATAGATATAGATATAGATATTTATATTAGTTTTAAATTTTTTTTAATATACAAATTATTTATTTTGGAAAAGGTACTGCAGTAATTATGAGAGAAGTCAAAAAATCTTGTGGGTTGAGAAAAATTAATAAATCCTGAGGTTAATTTTTTATTTTTAAACAAAAAATTAGAAAATTAGGATTGACATATTGGAGCTTCCACAAGCCTTGGGGGTTAAAAACCTTCTTTTACTTAATATATAGTATAGATAGATAGATTAATAAATTTAAAATAATTGTATATTATTTTTTAATAAAATAACATGTACTTATTTTGAAATTTTGTTGATCCATGCCCCTGTGACACTCCCGAGCACTTGCTTAATAGCAATTAATGTCAAAAAAATCATATTTAATAAATTTTGAATTAAGCACTAATGACAAAGATTTTTTCAAATCAAAATGAATTTAATGTATCGTGGCATATTTTATATTATTTTTCATTTTGTGCTTTTTGTTCTTGAAAATAGAAAAGAACGATAATTAATACCCTAAAAAAATTTGTTTGGTCGATTATTTTTAAAATTTATTTTTGAGAATGTTTCAAAAAATATTCCTTTTTTAAGAAACACTTTTAATTTATTTACTGAATTTTTTATTTTTTTATTTATTTTTGTCTGTTTGATTATGAATTAAATTGTTGTTGATATTACATATTTTTCTATTCCGAAAATGTCCATGACAGTTTACAAATTACTTTTGTCAAAAAAACTATTCATCTTTTTCGACTCATTCAGACTCTACAAATTTTAACTATTATCTTTTTCATTTCTGAACTATATGCATTTGAATACGTGCACCCAAGACTAGTGTATATATATAGATACCAAAAAAAAGAGACTAATAATTAGATATTGTTGGCACTATAAATTTGTAATTTTTATTATTATTTATTATTTATATAATTGTAAGATATGTGGCATCCTCCTACTCATTTGAAGATTATGAGAAGTTATGAAATGTGAAAAGATAATAGAGAATAAAGTGGAGAACATGGAGCATGAAGTAGAGGTTGAAGGAAGTTATGAAAGATCATGTAGTATGAAATAGAGAAGGTGGAAGAATAGGTTGTTTTAGGTAGTTTTTTTTTCTACAAATGTTTGCCTATAAATAGTCATTTATGGCTACATTGTTAAAGGATCCAGAACTTAAATAAAAAACAATTGATTTTTATTTTTCTTGTCATTTATATTTCTTATATTTTATTTTACACACTTTTTTTTCGAAGCATTTATTTCAGCACTTCATTTTCGAAGCATTTTATATATTTCCTTTTCAAAGCATAGGAGTAGAGGTAAATAATAATTACTTTGATTGTTCATTCAATCATCCCGATTATTCACTCAATCATCTTTCTCGGTCTCCCTCATTCTTTAATTTTTCTTTTCTTTAACACTTGACAATTTTGAAGTCCTCTTCATTGAGGCAAAAGAACAGTCAACGCAATCGCTTGATAATTGACTTGAATTTAATCCGTAAGGATTTTTCAATCTTTGCTAACACGCTCACATTTATGATATTGTCCTTGGTATGAAAAATAAGCCAACAATTTTTGATATGCCCAGTGAGACGTCAAATGTAATAAATGAAAAATGAATTAAATTTGTCCATTTCAAATAGCCTAGATGAAATTTATTGGTGTAAACAAAAAAATTTGGATCTTCAAGAAGAGATCAATTTTCTTGATGAAATAAACTTTCATCCCTTACAATATTATTTGAGGGAAGAAAAAAGATACCGTTTAATTAGAGAAATTCATCAACTTGATATGAAAATTTGTGAATAAAATGATGAGTTATCAACTCTCACTACCAAGTCTTTAATTGAGGCTTTAATGGCCGGAATTGATGAATTTTTTCAGAATTTTTTCATGGTTAAAAATAGCAAAAGCAAAGAGTTGATTTTATTAATGGCTCAGGGGGTTCAAGAGCCCACTTTTAAAGAGCCAAATTATGAAATTAACATAACGAAAGTGCATGTTCTTGAGCCAAATTTGGCTAAGAATGATGTTCCATGCATGGTTTGCGGGGTCCAAAAACTAATTTTTAGAGAGTCAAGTCATGAAAATAACATATCTATGGGTGATTTTTATAAGCCATTAATGGCTAACATAGAAAAACAATCCACTTTGTCAAATAATTATAAAAATCAATTCGGCGAAAGTCATGTTTTTAAAACAAATATGGTCAAGAATAATGAACAAGCAACTGTTCATGAATTCAAAATTTTTGACATTTTTCAAAGTGTCAAAAAGTATGAATTTTCATAGTCACTGTACAGGGAGCAAATGTACAAGCAAGCCTGTACTCCTTTCTTCCAAGCTCCTGTCTGTTCGATCGACCTGCGAGCACAACGGCGGTGAGCTACTCGACGGTGTGTGGCTGAAAAACCCCTCCGACGATCAAATCAGCGCACACACACACACACAGGGATAGAGAGAGAGAGAGAGAGAGAGAGAGGAGAGTTGAGTGTTTAGTGTAAATCTCACCAAATGTTCATCTGTCTCAGCGTGGGGGGTGCAGACTCACTTATATACCTTCTGCTTTCCAAATCTACTCTCATTAGTCTCTCGACGCGTGGTGCTGCTATCCCATCTGTCAGCACAAATCTAGCTGAACATCACCTAACTGCCAGCCCACACCACTGGGAGCTCGGCAACCGTGCTGCAGTATCTCGGCTGTCAATGGCCGTGCTGCGCAGCTAGCCAAACCGTTCCGCTCGCCAAGCTCAATGACGATCGAGATCAGTTGCATTTCGGCTTAACCGAGCTCGGCATAAGTCATGCTGGTTAGCCGTCGGCCTTCCTGCCGAGCTAAAGCATAAACCGTGGAACCCAGTGAGGTAGCGGACATCTCGGCCGAACCTCACTTGACCGCTAGTACGACATCAATTATGCAACTATGCCATTACCGAGCAACTATGTCATTACCGAGCAAGTAGCTTGGTTTCACAGCAACTATGCCATTATCGCGCGAAAATCCTTTCTGGATGGGCCCAGGCTGCCACGACCCAAATGTGTTGGGCCCATAATTTGTCCGGCCCTTACCATGGCCCAATCCAAATCATAAATCTCCCTCTCAGTCACACTATACCATGACTTTTATTGTTCGAAATCCATTTTGAATTTGTGGATCATATCAAACGTTGACTTTGATGGAATGCCTAACAAATAATATTTCGTTATTGCAATATATTGGGCCAAAAATATGGTTATTAGTTGATCCATAAAACCATCACTATTTGATTTTGTGGTTACCTTCGAAATATGTTCCAAGACATTTCGAAACACGTTATTCATTGAAATATCATTTTATAGCCATTAATGGCTAGTTAAAATGCCAAACTAATTTCATAGTAATCCAACTCTTTGGATTTGGTTCGAAGAGATGTCGTGAGCACTTTCGAATGACAACTTTGATCCTTTAGTAATATATGTGACTTTCGAATGGTGGTTTGTCATCAATAAATACCTTTGAAATGTAATATGGGACGAAAAAACTTTCGAAATGTGTACCTTTCTTCAAATATATGTACAATGACAATTAATTAATTGTCGAATAATGCCTATTTTTGGCATGATAATTAG
Source organism: Camellia sinensis (assembly GCF_055761805.1). NCBI lineage: Eukaryota > Viridiplantae > Streptophyta > Magnoliopsida > Ericales > Theaceae > Camellia > Camellia sinensis. Next base: position 220,145,447 of record NC_138961.1, read on the forward strand.
TGGCTTTACTGATAACCATTTGTATAGCCATTTGTTACATGAAAATATAACTAGTATTCTACAAAAGTTGGTTCGAAGAACAACGATTTTGGTGTCTTCGGATAATTAATAATTTGTTCGAAGCACAAAATTAATATTTTCATTAATTATGTGTGAATCAGAGCATACAAAATTTAAATAACCACAATGTTGGCTAAAAATTGCTTCGAATGCCCTTTTGCCATAATTTTGTAAATTTCGAAGCACTCCATCTTGCATTAACAGCTTCGAAGAAATAATAATAGTGGTTATGAACCTTCAAAACTTTGCTGAGTATTTCCAAGAATGTAATTCGTCATTTGTCGGCACTTTTGACATTTGAAGAATGATTTTGATCCTCTATACCACCTTCGAAGCTTGTTACTAGTCCATAATAGCTAGCATGTGTAACAACTTGTTAAAGTGAATCATGTTTAAACATTGACTTTGCCTTGAAAATATGAGATTCTGAATGATTTTAAGTGCAAGCAACATCAACCTACTTCAAAAAGTTCCAAGTTTTGTAAGTGTTTGAAGTACGAGTAAAATAAAATTGTTTAATTTCCTTCAACAGATTGATACCGATTCGAAGTACATATATAATATTCCTTCAAGGTATATATATATATATAATTCGAGACATCTAGTTATAATTTTATACTCATTCGAAGCACTTTGTTGGTGCTATTATATCATTCGAAACACTTTATTGATATTATTCGAAACACTTTATTGCTTAGATTAGTCATATGCTTGGTTGGCTATTCAAAAATTCAAGTAAACATCATTTTCAAGGGCCGCGAGGGGTAATGTTGGCACCATAAATTTGTAATTTTTTTTATTATTTATTATTTATATAAATTGCAGGACACGTGATATCCTCCTACTCATTTGGAGGTTATGAGAAGTTATGAAATGTGAAAAGATGATGGAGAATAAAGTGAAGAACATGGAGCATGATGTGGAGATTAAAGGAAATTACGGAAGATCGTGTAGTATGAAATGGAGGAGGTGGAAGAGTTGGTAGTTTTAGATAGTTTTTTTCTACAAATATTTGCCTATAAATAGCCATTCATGACTACATTATAAAAGGATCCAGAACTTAAATCAAAGACAATTGATTTCTATTTTTCTTGTTATTTAAATTTCTCACATTTTATTTTACGCACTTTCTTTTCGAAACATTTATTTTCAGTACTTCATTTTCGAAGCATTTTATGCACTTCATTTTCAAAGTATAGGAGTAGAGGTAAGTAATTGTTACTTTGATTGTTCATTTAATCATTTCGATTATTCACTCAATTATCTTTCTCGGCCTCCCTCATTCTTTTAATTTTTTTTTCTTTAACACTTGGTAATTTTGAAGTTCTCTTTATTGAGGTAAAAGAACTGTTAACGTAATCACTTAATAATTAATTTGAATTTAATCTATAAAAAAATTTCAATCGTTACTAACACGCTCGTATTTATGATATTTTTTTCCGTAAGAAAAATAAATCAACAAATATATAATTGTGATTGACGTTGTGCTCCACCAAAGATTTAGCAAAAGATTTATCAATATGATCAGTATACTATAATAAGATGGTGAGTTGTCCTCTTATCAAAAGCACATGATCCACACCAGACAAAACCCCAAAGAAACCTATGATTTTGTCCCAACTCATATGTTCACCACCGGCCTTGGCCCAACCCTTTCGATTATTTTAATGTGGTAACAATATTTGATTTTGTATGTTTAATTTTTTATATATATTTGTTTGTTAAATATTGACTATAAAAGCTTATTTTAAAGAAAAAAAAGGCAAACAAGTGAGCATCAAATAGCACTAATCTAATAGAATTTGACTAATTGATATAGGAATATTTTATGTATATCTGTAGATCCTCCGAATCCATTTTTCTACAACTATTTAAAAGGTTTTTTTAATGGGATATGTTATTGTCCAGTTTAACACCTGTCACGCAAGTCTCTTTTGGTGGGTTTGTTTTCAAAGGATTAGTACGTGTATCGGTCTATTAGTCTCGTCAGATTAATAGTTTATTATTTATTTAAAAATTTTTATTCTGAATTAATAGTTTTTTAGACTATTAGTCTCACAAATATGAGATTATCTTATCCTATAGGGGGTGGGATAAAAATCATAGAATAACTCATCCCATAGGATTAGATAATGAAATTATATTTTTGCCTTCTAGTATTTAATTATGTATTATATTTAGTAAAATTTAAAAAAATTTAAATGTCTCAATCTGAAAATAAAATAATTTTATTTAATTTTTATTTTTGTTTTATTTATTTAATTTTTTAAAATATTTTTTTTATAGATATTTTATTTATGTTTTATTTTAAAATTTTGTTTATATTTATTTAATTTTATTATTTAAATTTTAATAGATGTTTTATTTTATTTCATTATTTAATTATTATTATTATTTAAAATAAATTTATTTAAAATTTTAATTAAAAAAATAACATATATTTTTATTTATATTTAATTTATTTAATTTTTTAAAAATAAATTTATTTAATTGTGCAAAAAATAAAATAAAATAAAATATTATTTAATCTAGTTAAAAATAATTAAAATATTAAAACTATGTTTAATATTGCTATTACTTAGTAAATAATTGAAAATGATAAAATAGTCATTTGAGCATTTATCCTTCTCCATAATATCCTAAACAAACATTGGATAATTAAAAATAGTCCAATCCAGACATCTAATCCCATGACTAAACAAACATAAGATACAAATTCAGTCTAACCAAATAGTCTCGGGATAATACATCCCAAAACTAATAGTCCGATAGATTACAATCCTCCCCTATCCAATCCAGCCAAACAAAAAATCTCTAAAAAAAGAGTTCTGATGCATTTTCACAACCTTTAGAAACTAAAAAAAATGAACAAATTCATTTTCTTAGAACACATCTAAGATGCGTTACTAAAAAAATAATATCGATAATCTCACCATCAATTGCTTCATTTATGAATTACATAAAAATAGAAAAAATGCCCTATAAAGAATAATATTTTATTAATAAAGTAATCATATTTATTTTGAAAAATATGCTCTTCAAACGTTTGAATTTACTTAAATCACATCTAATTCAGATAAATAACAACAGGACGGCTAGCAATAACACAAATTCCACATCTGATCAATATAACCAACTGGTCGGCCACTTTTGCTTTTTGGATGCAGCTCGCCTCCCGTCCAAGATTTTAACGGTGCTATTTGGTCTGTGGAGGTTTATTATAAGTTTCGTTTTAATAACTTAAACCGTTTAATGTGTGAAACTCGTTGAGTACTATATGTTTGTAAAAAATTACGATGATCGAATATTATTAGCTATCGCATTGGATTAGTTTTGTATAAAGAAAATAGACGGTGAACAAATTAATAGTTGATAAAAAACTGATCCAGTAAGATAGTTATCAATATCCGATCAACATGATTTTTTATAAACATATAGTACTTAACGAGTTTTACACATTAAATGATTCAAATTATCAAAATAAAATCTGTATAATTTTTATAGACCAAACAATATCGTCTAATCCGATCTCAGACCAAAGGAAATGTGGTCCGTTGTTTTTTTTAATAAACCTTATCAAGGTATCGCTTCTCTTGGCAGTTTGCCTTAAAAAATTGGATGGAATACGACACCTGGGAGGGATACAAGAAGAAAAATGAGTGAGAACACTAATTAGTGCCACCACTAAGGATGTGGCAGTGGGTAAAATTGGATGGAATACGACACCTGGGAGGGATACAAGAAGAAAAATGAGTAGGAACACTAATTAGTGCCACCACTAAGGATGTGGCAGTGGGTCCCACCCACTGCCACAATGTTGTTGTGTCTTTTTTTTTTTTTTAAAAAAAATAGATGCCACATCATTAATGATTATTTTAAAGCACCACTTTTACGCTGTGTTTGGTTGAGGGATTTGGAAAGAGAAAGGGAAAAGGTGTGTGAAACTATGTGAAATGTAGGTATATTTTTTTCACATTTCACCTACCTTTTCCATTTCTTTTTCCAAATCCCTTCTCAAATCCCTCAACTAAACACAACATTAGCGTTCTCAATCATTGCCCATGCAAGAACAACCACAGAAAACATAAATACCTAATCAAATATATTTTTATTCCCAAGTGAATGCTGAGGTAACTAACGAAGAGTGGGGCGACAAGAGAGTGCCACATGGCCTTAGAATCCCCATCATTGGTTTGGTGCACAAACCTTCTTCTCCATGGATTGGTTCCTAATCCTCCTCCTCCATCACCACTCACTCACTCTCTCTCTTTCTCTCCTCTTTTTCTCCTCTTTTTCTTCTCCATTGTGAAAAGAAAACCCAATACAAAAGATCAAAGAAATCCCATTATTCTTTCCTAATTTTTGCCAACTCTCTTAATACTTAACAATGGCTTCAACTGTGTTCTACACTTCACTAAACCCATCAACAACGCTTTTCTCAAGAACCCACTTCCCAATTCCTATCTCTAGAGATTTCTCGCTTGAATTATTACACCCTGTGAACTCTAATTACGGTTTCAGAACCAAAGAGAATGGGCGGATGAACAGGATGACAAAGCCCAAAGTCAGTGTGTCGGAAGCCCCGCCGGAACGAAGCAGCGCCGCCGAAGTTGATGGGAACTCGAAGAAGCTGAGGGTTCTGGTGGCCGGGGGTGGGATTGGTGGGTTGGTTTTCGCGTTGGCGGCGAAGAGGAAGGGTTTTGATGTGATGGTGTTTGAGAAGGATTTGAGTGCAATTAGAGGGGAGGGACAGTACAGGGGTCCAATTCAGATACAGAGTAACGCCTTGGCTGCTTTGGAAGCCATTGATTTGGAGGTTGCTGACGAGGTTATGAAGACTGGCTGCATAACTGGTGATCGGATTAATGGATTGGTTGATGGTATTTCTGGTAATTGGTATGTTGTTTAACACCCCCCCCCCCCCCCCCCCCCCCTTTTTTTTATAATTGGGTGTCCTGGTCAGCTTGCATGCACCATGACTTTGATTTGCATAGCTTATAGTTTTCATTGAATATTTGTGATCCCGTCTACGTGATCATGTCAATAGAATTTTGAGAAGTATTGGCAGTGTTGAACTTTTGGAACTATGACAAGAAATTTATAATTTCAAACTAATTTTCATTGATATTGAAATGGATGCTGCAACTGTGATGACAAATTTATATTTTCAAGCTATTTCTGCATGTGGGAAGGTCTCTGTATGCGTAGGCGATGGAAATGGGTTGAATTGTAGTAGTTCTGTACTTTTATTTTCAAGCTTTGCCTCCATATAAAGGATCATGTAAAAGGATAATTAGAAGTGTGGGCCGTGGCTATAGAATTCACGAAAATCAATGACAATAATGGGCATTCTACTCATTTGAATGTTCCCATGAAGTATAGGTTGTGTAGATATACAATTTATGACAAAATTATTAATTTCTGAGTACTTTAGTGGTTCCTCCTAGCTCAAATGAGCTAATAGGAAGCCCCTAGCGGAGCCTATGCGAGTAAACCATAAGATGTTTTGTAGACAGAAAAATTACGAATCTAGAAAAATTTTACCCTGGAATTTATCCAGAAAGTGAGTCTATGGTGTAGATTCAAACTTGATGTGTTGTGGGCCACACCTAGAATGAATCTTGTCCACACATTTTAAATTATGGGTGATTTTCAAGGTTTTTTTAATTTTGTTTTTGTTTTTTTTTGGGCTTGTAATATTGTTTTTTTGTAGAAGTGTCATGACTCAAGTTCCTGATGTATAAGAGATATTTTGTTTTAAAATCTTTCCCATTGAAACTTTGTTGGAATATATTCAACTACCAAAAAAATGGGTCCTTGACATCCTTAGGGTACGGGTGGACTGAGTCAGGCTGATATAATACATAGATAAGCTGAATGTCATAAATTTTTCCAGAATTTAAATACATAGCTCCTACAGATACAGAGTTTCCTCACTGGTTGTTTAAATAGTTTGCTGATTAGTTAATGAAAATATGATGATTTCAAATCATGTGCTTTAGAAGAGGAGGATAATTAGTTTTATCAGTTTAATTAATCAAGGGAGATAAGCAAATCCGTTATTGGCATGTAGCTTCCATCCAAATTAAAGAAAGTTTTCCCTTAATAATGGAATTCCTTCAGACTGGAATTGTTGATTTTAGTTGCCTTTCCAGGTGAAATGGTTGTGTTTAAGCAACTTATCAATATATTAATGCATAGTTGGCTGTCAGGTACTGCAAGTTTGATACATTCACTCCTGCGGCGGAACGGGGGCTTCCGGTCACAAGAGTTATTAGTCGCATGACTTTGCAACAAATTCTAGCTTGTGCTGTGGGGGAAGATGCTATTATGAATGACAGTAACGTTGTTAATTTTGAGGATGATGGTGATAAGGTAACATGAACTATAGTGCTTGTAGATTTTTATTTTTTTGCCAACAAAGGTTGAGATTGTCCTCTTATTCTTGACATTGGGATTGTTGCAGAGATTTTTTTAGCTCTTCTTTATCTTCTTTTCATAACATCCATTTGACAAACTGATTCATTAATGAATGTTTTGGCCTCATCTTGAGGTTGACAGTTGTCTTTGTGTTATGCAAAATTAGGTTACTGTGATTCTTGAGAATGGACAACGTTATGAAGGTGATCTTCTAGTTGGTGCTGATGGAATATGGTCAAAGGTATAGGAATTTTAATTTATTTAGAAATTTGAGTTTATTTAGTTTTATTTTTTTACTTCCTTTTTTGGAACAAGCCTTTGGTAATATATGCGCTTGGTGTAATGGATCATCAAAGTTTGGTATATTATTGAATATATAGATATTAGCCTACCTCACACTCTTGGATGACTTCTCTCTCAGTTCTTCTTTTCTTCGCCTTCTCTCCTCTTCTTTTCCTCTGCTCTTTCGTTTCCCTTACTGGTTCTATGCCAACAGTCTTTTCCTATGGAAAAGTTTTTCATCTCTAACTAAACAAATATAAAATTACACATTACGTTGATATTGGGGTGGTGATGTATGTTAACAATTTTTTGGAGATGATTTATGCCAAAAAGGTCTAACCTTATTGGCCGTAGGTACCTAGTGTACCAAAATTTCCCTCTTTTTTGGGTTTACGTTCATTTTATACTCCTGGAAGCTTCAAGAAACTACCTTGTTTAATTTCCACACGGAGCAATTTTTTGGAGAAATTCATCAAAAAGTGGAAGATTGCAAATGTCGTTTTTTTCCTTTGGTGGACAGTCTTCTGGTCTAGAAAATGTTATATGGATTTTCTCTGTAGTGTGAAATTTATAGATACTCATTTCTCTTGAACAGGTGAGGAAAAATTTGTTTGGATTCACAGAAGCCACATATTCAGGCTACACTTGTTACACTGGTATTGCAGATTTTGTGCCTGCTGATATTGAGACTGTTGGGTATGCTAATATTTCATTATTTTGTTGCTTTATAGGTTTATTTTTTTTTAATCTTCATAGACTTCTTTATTCTGTACCTTGCGTCTTGAGGGGAGAGGCTCATTTAAAATTTCTCTTTTTGAAGGTACCGAGTATTTTTGGGACACAAACAATACTTCGTGTCTTCAGATGTTGGTGCAGGAAAGATGCAGTGGTATGCATTTCACAATGAACCACCTGGTGGTGTAGATGGTTCCACTGGTAGATATTCCACTGTTGATATTTTTGTTATCTACTGTATTTTTTTTTTTTTTTAGATTCTAAACATGCAATTTTAACAGAGGATTGGCCATTTAGAATAATTGGCATTTGGAAAGTTTTTGTGTAGGCACTCTCAAATAGTCAGGGCAAAGATATTGATGATGATGAGGATGTTCTGTCTTTAAATATTCTATGTTTGTGTCAGGTAAAAAGCAAAGGTTGCTGACGATATTTGAGGGTTGGTGTGATAATGTGATAGATCTGTTGCTTGCCACTGATGAAGATGCAATTCTTCGACGGGACATATATGACCGCGCACCAACTTTTAACTGGGGAAAGGGTCGTGTAACCTTGCTTGGGGACTCTGTCCATGCAATGCAGCCCAATTTGGGTCAAGGTGGATGCATGGCCATTGAGGTACAAATAGCTTTGCTGTATATTGTTTGCCTAAATTATAGTTGTTGTTTGATCTACGTTATGTTTGCTAGATCTTTGCTTCACTGAGGATTCTGTGATGTCACAAGTACTTATTTTCTGTTTACTGAGTCAGAAATATATATACCCCCAAGACTTGTATTATTCTTATATTACTCTGGTGTTGAATGTCCAGACTTATCTCATTATTATGTAGTTTCTCGCATTAATTATTCTATTGTTTTGAACAAAATTCATCGTTCTAAGAAGCAAATAAACATTACAATTTCTATAACATTACAATCTTTGCTGAAATATTTCATTCATAATTTCAGGATAGCTATCAGCTGGCAATGGAGCTTGATAAGGCTTGGGAGCGAAGCGTTGAGTCAGGAAGTCCTATAGATGTTGTCTATTCTCTGAGGAGGTAATGCAATTTTTCCTTGTCAAAAAATCCAAGTAAAATTTGATTTGTATGAGCATTCACCCCAGAATATAATAACCTTACAAATGAAATAAAATTTTAAAAAGTATACTCCTCTTAAAATGCCAAAGCACATTCATGCATGTAAGGGGAGGGATTGCACCATTTTATGAGTCTTTCGACGAGAGGTTGTGTGACCATGTGAAGGACATGTCTCGTGTAAAATATCTAGTTTTAATGCAGTACAAGGAGTGTTCCAAATTTTCCATTTTGTAAGGTTGTAAATGGTAATAACTTTAACCAATGTCAAATGTCTGTGTCACTACTTTGGCTGACATGGAGCTTCATAGATCAAAATGCTACCTTGGTGACTATCTCTTCTCCTTTTATTTATTTAATTTTTAAATTTCCCCAGCTATGAGGATGCAAGAAGACTACGGGTTGCTGTTATCCATGGATTGGCACGAATGGCTGCAATCATGGCCTCAACTTACAAGGCATATTTGGGTGTAGGCCTTGGCCCATTATCGGTAGGAGTGTGATAAACACATGCTGTTGCCTAATTAAAATAAACTCAAGTTTTCCGTGGAGTTCTGCATGCATTTCATAACAGCTTATATTCTGTTTTACAGTTTTTGACAAAGTTTAGGATACCACATCCAGGAAGAGTTGGAGGGAGATTTTTTATCGACCTTGCAATGCCTTTAATGTTGAGTTGGGTCCTCGGCGGTAATGGGTCAGTTCAGATAACCCTTTTTCATATCAGTTCTTAGTATAGGCTTTCATGTTTTTATCCTGATTTTCCTTCTATTCTTTCATTACAACTAATATATAGTAATAGGGCTTATTCTGAGCTTGCTGGACTTATTGGCCAAATGCCAAGCATTACACATCAAAACCTCTGAGCCCTGAGATTTTCAAAATAAGCATTTTGGTGTTTTTTTTTGATAAAATACTAAATAAATTATGAAAATCTAGTTTTTGTAAAAAAATCTAGCCATTTAGTTTGAAGTTTGAACTAAGGGGGTGTTTGGCAAAGGTTATTTTTTTGGCTTTTTGGGCTAAAATCCACAAAAAGACAAAATAGGCTAAAATAGCCAATAAGACAAAATGTCACATCAAACCCATAATCATTTCACTTTTTTTCTCACAAACATCACATTCAACTACAAAAATATCCAACTATCTTCTCAAACACAAATTTTAGCCTACTAAAATAGTCAAAAATTAAAATAGCCTATTAAAATAGCAACTCCCCAAACACCCACTAAGGGAAAAAGTGGAATTATTTTGAGTAATCTACGCCTGAAAGTCATGTAGTTTTGTTTAAAGTTTAAATGAGGCTCTATTACTTTTGCAGCTCAAACCTTGATGGGAGATCATTAAGTTGCAGACTCTCAGACAAAGTATGTTGTTCAAGCACTGAGATTCTGTATATGTCACTTAGAATATAGTTCAAATATAGCTCTTTGTGCTTTTTGATAATTGGAATTTTGTTCTAACGCTAATATGTGGCAATAATTAACGAAGGCAAATGATCAATTAAGAAATTGGTTTGAAGATGATGATGCTCTTGAGCGTGCTGTTAATGGAGAGTATGTATAACAAGCCCAAAATCTGCCTTTCTTTTCTTTTTTTTTTCTTTTTTTTAAAATTTTTTTTATAACATATTCTGTAGTCATGTGCACGTTCCATCACTGTGTTCATGTCGATTCGTTTCATTTTTTTTTTTTGTAGGTGGTGCCTACTCCCATATGGAAATGCAGATGGTGCTTTGAAACCTATTTTCTTAAGTAGGGATGAGAAACAACCTTGCATAATTGGGTATGCCTTCATTTCTGTATATAAAAATTACTTTTATACACAAGGAACAAAAAGGTACACATCATGTCACTACAGGAATTTAACGGCCTCGTTTTAACTATATACATTTGAAGGCATTCTTTAAACACCATCATTCTCATGTGCTGTCATCTACCATTAACACGTCATCTACCAGCAATGAGTCAACACGACGTCGTTAAATTTATACACTTATACAGCATTCTAAAAACAACATGAAAGGTGGACTTACGGTGGCATTTTTTCTTCTAATGCTGCTAATAATCCAAACTGTTGACATGCCTTTATGCGTTGCACTCAATTTGTTCTTGTTATAGTATCACCATATATTACAGCAAAAATATGATGCATTATTGTGATTACAGGAGTGTATCACATACAGATATTCCTGGAATGTCAGTAGCCTTACCTTTGCCTCAGGTTATATGAGAAGTTGTCTAAGTTTTCCTTTCCATTTTTATTGGCGGTATTGTTCTTACTTTCTCCTTTCAATCCCAAATAACAAGGCCTTTCATATGTCAGGTTTCCAAAATGCATGCTCGAATAAGCTGCAAGAATGGTGCCTTTTTCGTGACAGATTTGCGGAGCGAACATGGTACCTGGCTCAGAGAGTAAGTCATAGAAAAACTGCATGTATATTTCCCTGTAATCTTATTCAGAGATCATTATTAAGGATCTCACTTTATTTACTTTTGCAGTAATGAAGACAAGCGGTATCGGGTGCCTTCCAACTTTCCTACACGTTTCCGTCCATCAGACATTATCGAGTTTGGTTCTGATAGGAAGGTGATACTCTCTTTCATGTGTGGTTGTGTAAATGTTATGGATCAGTTGCAATTTCTCTGAGTAATACTGAGGTTCATGTTGCCTTGAAGGAATCTTAGGAACCGTAATTTGCTAACTTGACCTCAGAGACCACTTGCAAAAACTTTACTTTCTATCATTTCCTTCTTTTCTTGAACCACTTTTTGTTTTAAAATCTTTTTCTTTACTATTACTAAGTTACTAATTAGATCTTATCAATGCGTTGTTCCCCAACAACGAACTTATACCTGTTGAATTTGGTCTATTTTTTCTGTAGTCTATACATGTTGAATATTTATTTTTAGGTAAACCTCAATGTTATGAGGAAAAAGTTATTGATAATTCAAAACCGAGAGGGGGACGTATCTCACGCAATATAAGAAAAAAATGCATGCAAAAAGAATCAACTAACTGACTCGAATTTACGAAGTTCCCAACCTATCTAAAGCCACAAGATCCTTATCCAATCTAGGAAGTTCTGAAAAAGTAGGTAAATAAGACCATGATCACAACCCCAACTAGTTAACACATCTGCAACACTATTTACTTCAGAGTAGCAATGAGCAATTGAAGAGACCCTAGTAGCGAATAAACTCTTAGCCTTAAAAGAGATATGGACGCAATTGCCAAGAGGGAAAGATAAGCCAGTCAGAAAATCCACCAGCACTAGTGAGTATGATTCCACATAAACATAAGTAAAACCAACAGTACATCAAAACTTAAGACCATCCAATGTAGCAAGACTCGTAAGAATGAACAAAAACAAAAACCACCTGACCATTAGAATCCCTAACTACTCCACCCCCTTCAGGCACACTAGAATTACCTCTACCGCATCTATCACTATTGAACTTCACAAATGAAGCATCCGACTTGCTCCATTTTAACAATTGAACTGAGAACAATTTCATCCTAATAGGAGTAAGGTGCAAACTGTCAAAATTTACCTGAGTGAGATAGTCTGTGAATTTTGGACTGTTACTTAGCTCATTAGAAGTGTATAATGGCTTGTTTGTTAATCCATTCTAAAAGCATGGATTTGTTCTGCCTTCAATTTCTAAGTGCAAAACAGAGAGATTTTCCATTTTTAGGCGGCCTCTAAGTATGCCATTAGTATTTTGAAAATGATTATATTTCTTTCAATTTATTTTGCCCATCCACAAAATACTCAGTATCGGTTTTGCATTACTAGTAAACATACTTGGTAGCACAATTAGCTTGTGTATCATGAGTAGGAGTCCCTACAAAATTCTATGTTCAATAATGGCATATTAATTTTCTGGCATTGTGCAGGTAGCGTTCCGGGTAAAGGTGGTGAAGGATCCACAAAAGATTGCAGAGAACAAGGAAGTGGGTGGAATTCTACAGGCTGTATCATAAGTTTCAACTAGCCCTTTTTTTAGTTGAGATATATGAAATTGTACAGCATTCATTCTTGGCAGCGGAGCCAGGTAAAGCCTGCCGGAATTTGTGTAATGTAGATCCTTATAGTGCCATACATGAGAAAGAGACTCGTGATTTTCTTCAAGTTGGAGCTGAAATGAAATTGTCAGTTTTCTTTCTTGAAATGCTGAAATTTGTAAATACAAGTATAGAAAGAGAGAGCCATATATAATTTTTTTCATCTTGCAATTCAATGGTTTGTCTTGTTGACTATTTTAGTCTATTGTGTCTTTTAGTGGACTATTTTACCCCAACCCTCTTCTCAAACATTCCCAGTGTTGAAAATTGTTTGATTTTTATATGGGTGTGTGCGCCTAGAGTTATAGAACGAAACTATGTTATTTGGGCTTGGCTTGATTAGTTTGTTTGAAATTGACTTGAAAAAGTGAACAAACTAAGTTTGAATATATTGTGAAATTCCTTAAATTTTTAAGCTAGACCTGAACGAACTTACTACAAATCACTCCCTCGTTTACAACACTAGGTGTGCCTGCGTGTGGAATCCTGTGTAAAGCATGGTTGTTGCTATTTCCAACACAATGGGGGTGATGGGCTCGTTGGGCCCAGATTGTAGAAGCAGCCCATTCCGTATATTGTGCCCCTATCTTCTGGGCCTGGTCTTGGCCCATAAGAAAGCCTGTTTAAAATGAACAAGCAGCACTTAATTCCCTGACACTCGCAGTACAACCTAAATCTTTGGGCAGTTCAATGGATGCCACTTGCCCAAATTTAACTTGGTGGATGGCTTGCGTTGTGGACTATGTTAAGTTGCAATTGTCCTATTTTCTCTCTGAATTTTCTCGTCTTCTCTTTTCTGTTCTCAGAGAAAATATTCCTCAGCCTGATATCTTTCTTAGCTTTCGCTAGCTGTTTTTCTAGCGGTGCCATTGTAAATGCAACTGTAAATTAAAGGTAAATGGAGTGGATGAAAAATTATGGTTATTCCTTATTCTGCAGAGTCTGAATTGAAGGATCTCATAGGTAAATCACGTATTTTCTGAATCTGATCAATCAATCCAGCAATGGGGTGATATTATAGAATGAATATCACCCACACAAGTCATAGTGCAAAATGGTTCTTGATCGTTATATTTTGGGAGAGATACGTTATTTTTCTCTTAATCACCCATATCTCATATCAGATCAGATATGGAGGATAATATTTCATCTATCCATATCAGTTGATATGATAGACATGTATATCCTGAGTGGTTATCCAAATAAGTTTTGAATTCAAATTCATATTCAAACTTACATGGATAAGGTTCAAAAGGTTTAGGTTCAAAAAGTTTAAAGGATCATGCCACATGGGCGCCCAATTTCTAACAGCAACACTGAACGAGTTTCAAATTTTTTTTTGGTAAATAAAATATGATAATTCCATTATTATTGTTTATCTTCTCCAAGATAAAGATTGTAAATGAGTCAAGTTAAATTTGAAATGTTTGAATTCAACTAATTGAAAATTACTTGAGTTTGAGTTTAAATTAAACATAAATAATCAAGTTTGAGCTTAGCTTAACAAAGATTTAAGAAATTCAAAGTTGGCTTGAATCAGTTTGATTACACAAACGAATCAAACTCAAGCTTCAAATAGCAATGTCAACGAATAACCAACAATTTCAGAATAGATCCCTTATTTTTTTAATACAAATATGATCTAATCATATGATTATTGAGTTTTAAACAATTTGATTTTTTCCTACTGATCTACTTTGCCGGCAATGAAAAATGAATAGTTCAAATCAACAAGGTGAACTTACGGTGGACTCACAATTAATGAGTTTATATTTGGATCATAAATTATAAATTCAAGTAAAAATTTAAAAGGGAAACGCACCCAACATTACATAGGTTTCGTTTGGCATCATAGGATGGGGCTAAAATAGTTACAAAAATGATAAAATAAACTAAAAAGTCAATAAAATAAAATGTCATATTAAAATTATAATCATTTTAATTTTTCTCTTATAAAAGTTAAAAAAGTCAAAAAATTCATTTCAAATTAAACTTTCTAACCCCGACTAAAATAGTCAAAAAATTAAAAAATTAACCTACTTTTCAAACGAAGGCATAGACATCTACACGAGTATTGAAACGCCAAAGTGGGTAGTGTGTCTCCTTTGAAATGACAAATACCCAACACGCCACACACTCACCATTAAAGACAGAAACACCCTTCAGATTCAGAAGCCACCGCCACCCCCCTCAAACATAAAGAAAACAAAAACTTCATATCAATATCAAACCCGCCCACCTTGGTTGGTCGGTTCAATCCAACTTAGGATATTATGTACTTGCTGATCACATGATCTACTGCTCAGATTTTGATAATATCATGCACTTTGATCAGTTTCAATGTGATTAGGATTTTGTAACAAATGGACCCCCCTACACAAGTGGATTCCTTTAGTCGCTTTGCCCGAAAGGCCCCGACACTACCTTCAAATGAAGAGCTATGCTCCCATACCTACTCGTTAATGAATCCCACTGACGGTGTCCCAGCCAACTGCCAAAACTAAATGTAAATTTTGATATTTTCTCGTGACTTTTCTTGTGATTATTTGTTCAGTATTTTTAAAATATTAAATTATTTATATTAATCTTTTCGATGAATAACATAATAATTTTTTTTTTATAAATGAAACAATAATGATTCACCGTTGTTAAATAATTGATAAAAAATAACTCAATTAATATATTTTGCGGTGCATTATTTATCAAAAGCATGTGGCTGTTCTGAAAGTAATAGCTATCAAGAAAAATTTCCATTTCGCATCTGTGACTGTGACTCTGAGTGCCAGAGGTGACTGTTTCTTCCACGTGAGAGCAACGGTGGTGGCACGTGATAGGTGAGTAAATGGCGGAGGGGAATCGCACGTGACGAATCAACGGTCTGTTTCAGGTGGTGGAAAGTGACCGTTGGACCAGTTATTGATTGATGCTGAGACTCTCCTTCGAGAAGTTATTCGGGTGTATTCATCAGTGGCGATCAAATTAGGAGGGTATTTATTAATTACATTTTTTTTTATAACCAATAATAATAAGTGGATAATAATAATTTTTGAATTAATATTAAGGCCTCGTTGGGGAACATATTTTTTTAGTAATTTTTTGACTTTTGGGCTAAAATATGATGTAAAAAGAACTAGTATGTTTGGGATGACTTTTTGACTTTTTATGAAAATATGTGCAAAAAATAGAGAGAAAAGGAAATATTTGACTTTTTGGTATGAGTTGTTGGCTTTTTGATTTTTTTAGTAACTTTTTGACTAAAAATGGCACTTGCCAAACGAGGCCTAAGTATAAAAAATTAAATAATTATTACAAAAATATTTCACATAAAATTTTTCATTAACTTTGAGTAAAATTAAAAAGAAAGTATTGCGTGTAACTAGTGTATCATGGACAATGTAAAAATTTCATATATTTAAGTCGTAAAATAAATTATATAATAGTAAGATAAATCAAATTTTTACAAAATTTGAATAAAAATTTCATATAATAGTGATATCACGTCATTATTGACATATGATATTACCAACCAATAGTCAAGCAACATATGAAGGGTGAACTCCACTTGCAAATATAACTAACATTCTATTAATTTTTACATATATATAGTGAGATTAATTATATTTGTATATCAATAATGATGGATATTACCTTCATATTGAGATTTTTTCACAAAATTTTCATACATAAAAATATAATTTGTTATAGTCACTTCATTTTCAATAAAATAATCACTATTGTTTTCATAAATTTAAAATGCCCTTAATATTTTATTCTAAATATTATTTTTGTTTAAAATTTTATTTATATACATATCTAAAGAAAATAAAAAAAATAAAAATGAAAAATCCAGGAGGGGCATGTGACCCCCTAGTCCCCATGTGGCTCCGCCACTGGTGGTATTAGAGTATTCGGGGATGTTACATGTACGAATTAATGCACTAACTAGTGTATCAATATTAGTTATGACATTATTATTGACCCCATTTATTATATAAATTACAAATATAAAAAACATCTTAAACTATGCTACATCATCAATTGATACATTAGTTAGTACACAACTTTGTGCATATAGTATTATTCTAGAGTATTACTCCAAATCATTTATTAGTGGATAAGTATTTAGTTGTCTTTAAAAAAAGATAAAAAAATAATAAATCTTATTATTTTAAAGAAAATGCTATAGATTTCAAACTTATGTGAAAATTTTAGTAAAAAATTTAATAGATTATTTAAATTTTTTAACTTAACTCTTATTTTAATCAATAAAAATTAAGTTAAAATACCACCATCAATGTGGTCTAAAAGTAAAAAAATAATTTTCTCTTTCTTTCTCTTTCTATTGTGTGGTGGTGTTTTTTAATCTTGTTTTGGTCATAGGTGAATACTCTTCTTCTTCTGTGAACTTTTTGATTCTCTTTTTTGTAATTAATTGAGCAACTGTTGTTTTGTCAGTCCTAATAATTATCGCCATTAAAAAGGATTCAAATGCAATCAAAACCGGCCCAATATGATATGAGAAGACTATATGCCTTGACAAACTTCCTCACTAGGACCTCCACGTGCCTTTATTGTGAAAAAAATGCCCTCAAAACGACTGAGCTTGGACCAATATATTGTTGCTTTAACCTTTCTCGTTGCATTTATTGAGGGATAAAAAAAAAATTGGATTCCAAGTGAGTGTCAATACAAACAAGCACATGAGTTATTTTAGCTTGAGACTATGCTATGACTTCAATTAGAAATTGTGTTTGGTTTATTAATCATATAATTTTATTAATTTTTTTAAGAAAGTAAGATTATAGATCTCTAAAATATTACTATTTTTTAAGATAAATTTAAGAGTAATGTTTTTTGTGATATATTAAACTTTTTTCTTCTTGAAATCATAGACCTATACCAACCTCAATTACATTGATGCAGTTATGCTATGAATAAAAAAAAAAAAAAAATTACTCACAAACATGCATGTAAACACAATAATAAATTGAATTGTGTCTGATTCTGTGATTAAATTCTGTATATGTAAAAGAACTCCTAAAATCTCAAAATTTGTATGTTATATAGATCTTTTTCACATACCAAACGACTCGAAAGTTGCAAGGAAAAAAATACTGAAAATGAGAGAATTTCTAGCTAAAAAGATGACAGCTCCCATCACATGGTAATAATTAGGAGTTCCAAATGGGGACATTTTGACAAATGATTATATGGAGCGTGTCGAGCTAGGCTTCTCCTCGAAGCAATTCGGATGCTAGATTCTTTTTAATGTGGAACCCAAAAAACAAAAAAAAAGATACAAATATCATCACTAAAGTGCCCTTAATTCAAGAACAAAAAAAAGTGTCTAGGAGTTAAAATTGACCATGTCAAATGCGAGGCCGATATAGCTATGAACCATGATTGTGTTTGAACAGCTATCTTTATCAGTTCGTTCGAAAAAGAAAATGGCATCACATTTACAGACTAAAACACTCTAAAGTGTTTTTGCATTTGGATGCTTCGAGTGGCCCCTACTATACAATTCTTTACAACTTTGTGACCATTTCGTTTCGTTTGGAGCTTGGTGGATGCCTTTAGAATCTGGCCGTTCCTTGGATCTTGTTTGCATTAGCTTTCGAATGTACTTCTAGGTATAACGCCATACCTAATATTACTTTATTATTTAAAGTATGATGGATGAAGTTTTTAAGCCATAAACTTAACTGTTAAATTGTTGATAAAATCGTTTACCAAGCCATTGTTAGTGATTCAGGGCACCATCTTATCTCCAAATAAAGAGTAATTATTTTATTTTTTTTGAAAAAAGAAAAAAAATATAGAAACACATAGATCAATTACAAAATCACACACAAATCTTGTGTGGTTCTGTTATTGATTTTTATACAAGTAAAACAATTATTCAAGAGAATAAAAAATAAATAGGTTTGACCCATAAACATTTCGTATACTCTTTTAATAATACAAAGACATATGACCACTTTTCCTTCTATTTTTCATATAAAATGACCATGTGTATATCCCTTAATTATTGGATAAACATTGTGTTAGCAAAAATCTGGTTTGGGTCAGGGAAAAGTCGATAGGAAAAATCGATTTCCACAAACAACTTAATCAAACAATGTGGTTGGTGTCTTATACCTTGACAGATTCAAAGACTTCTTTAGATGTTGTAATATGAAGAAACAAGTACAGAATCACACACAACTCTTGTGTGGTTCTGTTATTGATTTCTATACAAGTAAAACAATTATTCAAGAAAATAAAAAATAAATAGGTTTGACCCATAAACATTTGGTGCACTCTTTTAATAATACAAAGACATATGACCACTTTTCATTCTATTTTTCATATAAAATGACCATTTATATATCCCTTATTCTATTTTTTATATAAAATGACCATGTATATATCCCTTAATTATTGGATAAACATTGTGTTAGCAAAAATTTGGTTTGGGTCAGGAAAAAGTCGACAGGAAAAACCAATTTTCACAAACAACTTAATCAAACAATGTGGTTGGTGTATTATACCTTGACAGATTCAAGAATTTCTTTGAAGATTGTAATATGAAGAAACCAGTACAAACAAATTGAAATCCGATTGAATAGCACTTAAACTTGTCACTTAGTTACAAGAATCAAATTACAAATTCAAATAACATCACAATTGACAAGGCCAAATTGGGTTGCAAACACTGAATTACAGATAAGCTACTCCTAAGTACAAGAACTACTCCTAGATAAGTTATACTACTCCAAAATTTCACATGAGTTGTAAATTTGGTTGAAGGTCTTGTCTTCTTCGAATTTTCAGTTTTTATATGGCTTCATTGGCCATGCCATGCTGCCACGTATCCCTTTGCTGGCTTCCTTTGTCTTCTCATGATCTGCAACTGCTTTAACTGCCTTAAACTCTCTTCTTTCCTGAAACTGTCATGTGTTACATCTTTAATCTTCTTTATTGAGCCACTAACTTCATGCCCTTGACTCTTGGACCTCTTCTGCGCATGTCTATGCCCCTATTGACAGAAGATTTCAAATTTATGGTGCCAACACATTAGTAGGATAGAGTTATTGATAATTTCTTTTAAATAACACCTCCTTGAAGTGTGAAATTCGTGTTAATAATTTACAATGTGTCTCTAAACTTATTAATAAGAATATAGTCAACACATGATGTTTTATTTGAAAGGAAAATGGATTTGAATTAAAATTATCAAGAAAATTATGCCTTCAATTTTTATTATTATTACACAACTTGAATGCAACTTCAAGTCTTCCCTATATTACTCCAAACCAGTTGTTTTATTCGAGGTCAAAGGCAATGGGGTACATAACAAACAAACAAATACAGGGTTTTCCAAAAATTTTATTTTACATTATTCAAATTTTAACAAAATCCTAGTTGTTGGAGGCAGACTCTGGTGACTGCTCTTGAGTTTACAATATGTGAATGTGGGGTTTATGGGGATGATTCTTACTCAAGTATACACAACCATAAAAAATTCTCTTACGTACACATTCGAAAACATCAAATTAATTAACGCTCAGAGTCGGTGTGAAAACTATGAAAAAACTCCATCAGACCGCCGCGCCTCCCACTCCCCCAAACTATACTCTCTCTCTCTCTCTCTCTCTCCTAATTTATGAACTGGACCCCTTGGATCTTGTTGTGGCCCTCCTTTTTCTCATACTAAAATGTATCATACTTTTTCTAAACATTACAAATTTACAACATTGCCCCTGTCCATTAGGGATAAGCAAGATTCAGTTTGGATTAGTTTGAAAAAATCAGGGACTAAATCACTACCAAAAGCTATATAAAATTCACAACTAAACTATCATACCCAACCAAGTCTCATACAGGATGAAACCATGGTTTATAATTACTTGCCATCCTCATAACCTACTTACAAAAGTATTGTTAATAAAAATATTCCAAACAATTGCTCAACAATTCAACTCATGGCAGTAAATAGCAAGCAACGAGTAAAAAAAAAAAAAAAAAAAAAATTCCAACCAAATTTCAACTAAATTTTATCATTTGTCTGCAGGCAACTAAAAATTGTCATTTTTTTTTAATATTAAAATATATTTTTTACTCTTGATTATTTACATGTCCACACACCCCTTGTATTAATGTTATTTGTTTTAACATTACTAGAAGATTCAATGTAATTATACAAAATTTACAAGACTTACAACAATTTTTCAAACTAATGATAAGTGTGATTTACAAAAATAAAAGAAAATATTCTCCACGCACCCAAGAAGAAAAAACAGAGTACCTCGTTGTTCTGTCTCTAAAAAGCTAAAAAACGCTGATAAGGTTTCAGTGTGTCGGGTTTGTTTCCTCTGGTTGAAGATTGATCTCTCTTCCTTTTCCAAATTCCAAAACACCTCTCTCTCTCTCTCTCTCTCTCTCTCTCTCTCAATTTAAGAAGAGACTTTTGCAGACAATTCCCGCCATTTGCTATTCCCTTGTACCCTGTTTTCAAAATCACCGAATTAATCTTGTTCGAGTATTAAATATTTTAATCAAAAAATTTAAAAAGTCATTATAAATTATTATATCATTTTTTTTTATTTTTTTTGTGTAAAAAATAAAAAAATTGTTAAAATAATTTATTCCCAATGAGATCTGATTTTCTCGGGGAAAAAAAAAAAAGCGTCACCTGAAAAAAAAAATAAATAATACTAAAAAAAAAAGTAACAGAAGAAAAGCAAATCTCATTTTCTCCCGCCCCAAACAAAAGCTCAACAAACAGACACTCACTCGCACATCGGGCCAACAATACGATAACATCTTTAATTGCACTGTGAAATGCACACATTAATGTTTTTTTACCTTGAAAGCGATGCCATTTGTCCCACACCACCAGCTTAACCAAACCCATGCATTGTTTTCAATTTAGATCCATGTTTCAGGTTAGGACATTGGACCCTTTTCCTCTTGTCCAAAATATTTTTTAATAAAATTAAAAAATTGAAACTTTGATTAGTTTTATAATTTTTTTTTATTTTTTATAATAACAAAGATAGAACAGGTTATTGTTAAAATCATTTTAATTGACATTTGTAAATCACTTTCTAAAGTTCACAACAGTATGAAATGTAGACCCACTCAACATTGTTAAAAGTAAGGTGTTGGGCACTCACTCTTACAGCATGTGAGAAAAAGTTTGTGACACCAACATACAACATGGCATTATCATTTCTTCATAATATATACAAACAATTTACCAAACAACAATAACAAATTTGTGATACATATATAAATTTAAAAAAAATTATTTCAATATAAATACCTAGCAATCAAGTATTTTGAACTCTTTAATCTTTTTTATACAGCTTTCATAGTACAGCGAAACCGCCTAGATTTTTTTTTTTTAATAAAAAAAATATTAAAAAAAAAAAACCCAAAAGAATCTCGTATCTGCCAGTTGCCGGTAAAAATCCATCATCATGACCGTGAAACCGACTCAGCCAGTTTGCCGAATCGTTCAACGAGAACCGGGGGCAGCTTCTTGGCCGGTTTCCTTTCCTTCTCCGGTCGAAAATCGAACCCTAACGCTTCCGAGACCTCGTCGGAGTTCCACCCGGCTTTCAGGAGCGAATCCGAGAAGCGATCCGCTTTCAGGAGCAGAGCGTCGAGGACCGCTTGGTTGTCTAACAGAACCATCTCGCCTTCGAAGAACCCAGAGGCCGACACGTGTACGATTTCGGAGACGTCCGATTCGTCCCACCCGCCTTCTCTCAACACCGACCCGATCTGGTCAATGTACTCGTCGACCCATTTTGGCATTTCGGATCTGGGCATGTCGAAGTACCGTTCTGGGGACGACGAGGAAGAAGACGACGAATTAGAGTTCCTTCGCCGCCGATCCACGGCGGCGTCGCTCCAAAACTCAACCCATCTGGGGGTTCTACCGGCGGTCACGGCGTCGAGGCTTCTCCGAGAAAAATTGGATGACGACCCGGCAGATTTCTCGTTGAATGATCGTTGGTTTGATAGGACCTGAGGGTCTGAGTTGTTGAACAAGGAAGACTCGCGATCAAAGAAATCAGAGAGATCGAAACCACAGCAAAAGATTCGATTCTCGTCAATGAAGAAGATGGGGTTTCCAGCTAAGCAGGGATTACAGGGAATGTAGCAATGATTGAAGATGGGTATCAAAAGGGGCGCTCGTTTGATTGCGTTTCTGGCGATTTTGAGGGCTTTCTCTGGGTCGGAGGGTCTGAGTCCCCAACGCTTTGACCAGAGAGCGTTGCGTGCGATGTGGAATGAGATTGCGGCAATGGGTAGATCGATGGAGGCACGAAGGTGAAGCCGAGCGGACCCGGATGAGCGCCAGTCCGGGAAGCCGGGGCCGACGGGCAAGCCTGTGGAGAGTACGGCTTTGAGGTCAGGAGGGAATGCGAAGCCGAACTCAGCTTCGGCTCGGGCAAACTCGGCGTCGGACAAGCCGGGGTGGACTTGGATTCCGGAGTTCCTAAGGTGGGTGATGAATTTGACAGCGAGAGTAGTGAAGGAGATGAGGCCGTTGCGGGCGGGGAGAGGGGCAGAGGGAGGTGGAGCGGCGGAGGCGGCGGCACGGGCGGAAAGGCGGCGGAGGCCGGCGACATGAGCCGGGTTGAGAGAGGTCATTCTCCGGTCGACGTCGACCATGGTGGTGGTAGAGTAGCAAGTGGAGTGGGGATAAATTTGATTGCTTTGGTTTTGGAATATATTGACTTTGCCGAAAATTTGCTGCCCAAAATTGTTGGTTGTCTCTCTGATCTTTGTTACTTTTTAGACTGATGCGAGAGAGAATGTATAAAAAGACGAGAGAGAGAGAGTGGCAGTGGGATGTGTTGTGGTGATATGAAAATCAAGTGGGTCTCTCAGAGAAAACGGGCAGAAAGGAGACTCGGATTTTGGGCTTTGTAAAGAAACGTTGGGTATTTATAGCAGGTGGTGAGGTGGGTCCCGACTTTGTGATTTTGCTAATTGAGGTTTTTTGTAGTATTAATTTCACTGGAGTTTTCACTAATGTGAGTGAAAAAAAAAAAAAAAAAAAAAATTGAAACTAGAGTAGCTATTTTTATGTAGGAAATTTTTTTTGTAACTCATAAAAAGCGAGAGTAATGTCGTGACAGGCCTAATGGCCAATTTTTAATACCAAATTTGTTGTTATCCAATAATAGTGCAATTAACCAAAACACTACAAAAATTTAGCACGAAAATGTTGTTATTAGAAAATTATATTAAATATAAAACGAATAGTAATTTTTATAATTCTGTGCCCTCTTGCTAAATTTAAATACAGAAATAAACTCCAAAAAACAATTAATTAATTTTACGATTTTGGAAGTGCTCCACTGTACCGTAGGTGCAGACGTAGTACGTGTAGAAATGGGCAAAGACAAAGCTTGAACTCTTTTATGGAAGTGGCGTGATTTGTCTCATGCATAACCAACTTTTTTTTTTATTTTTATTATTTTTATAAAGGTTATTTTAAAAATATGATTAAAAGTTAATTTTTTAATTAATTATTTTTTTTGAAAAAATGTGTAAAAAGATATGAAATGATGTGATTCAAAATAAATTAAAAATTGATTTTTTGACTACTAATCCACTTCCCAAAAGAACTATTAATGGACTCTTCTTTCATGTGACAAATATATATATATATTTTTTTTGATAACCGAGTATTTAGATCAGCGTTTTTTTAGGATGTACATCTCGATTAATCTAGGAGTCCTGAGCTGATCAACCAGGCAAAGATACAATAACCTGCTAGTAATCCAGTTAGGAATGGAAATCGAACTCAAGACGTCCGGAGTTTATGGCTCATTCCAGAGTTTTCCTCCCTCAATCAATTGGGCTACCTTTGCGGGTTCATGAGACAAATATTTTGAGTAATTTTATTTCAGTATATATTTTAAAAAATATTTTAAATTAATGATAAATTTTATAAATATTAAAAATAAAATTATAATTTTTTTTCATACATTTATAATTAACTTTTGTAAAAACTTCTGACTTGTAATTTCTTCTAAATATTTTAAATCAATTATCAATAAATATATAAAAATAATATATATCTTTCTATTTAAATTAATAATTATTAAATAAAAGTACCACATATACTTGTTTTAGAAAAATTAAATATGATAAAAAGTTGAGATTTAACTGATTAATTCTTAAATAAATATGTAACAATAAATTGATCAATAAATTCAGTTACCATAACATTGATCAATAATTTGTCTTTTTACGTTATGGCATGTCCTTCCTTATCCAAACAAGACTATTCATCTTTTGTTTTCTTTGACGGGTAGATTGGACCAATAGTATCTCACTTCTCCAATATAACTGTCAAAGAAAAATCATAAAAATAACTTTTATAGTTTTTATATCTCATTAATAGCGTGTCGAGTTATTATAGATGCGTCTATTATGGGATTGTTTGGAGTGTTTTAAATAAGTGTATTTTTTTAATTTTTTGAATTAAAAGGTTGAGAAAAAAAATTATTGTTTAGGATAATTTTTTGACTTTTTGCGAAAAAATGTGTATTAAAAAATTATATAAATTAGTGTATATGAGAAGATTTGATGGAATAGGCTGGACGGTGGGATTGAAGGTGGAACAGCGTGAGCAGAGTATGGGGGAGATGGTTCCCTGCTTTTCGGGAAGTGAATTGAAGGTGTTGTTCAGCCTGTGGGGGCCTATCACGGGTCCCGTTTTGCTAATCAAAACTGTGAATGTGTAGAACTCATCAAGTACTATATGTTTGTAAAAAGTCACGTTGATCGGATATCGATAGCTATCTGATCGGATTAGTTTTTTTTCAACCATTAACTATAACACCATCCATTTTGTAAATTTTAACTGATTTGATCATATAGTTACCGATATCCGATCAAAGTCATTTTTTACAAGCATTTAGTACTCGACGAGTTCTACACATTGAACGGTTCAGATTATTAAAACAGGACCCATGATGGCACCCATGGACCAAACAACACAATGTTATTTGTGCACCTAAATCGGTGCAATTTTTCCAAAAAGCCAGCTGCGCCTATGGGACTTCAGAGTTGTTTGAAAATTAATTTTGTGTAAAATTAAATTTTTAATTTTTTTTTGATAAATAGTGATAACTTTTTAACTTTTTGGCTTTTTTTCATTATCCCAAACTAGGCCTACATATAGAAATTAGTAGGTGACTTGGCACCATAAATAAATAATTTTTATTAGTTATCATTTATATAATTTTAGGATATGTGACATTCTCCTATTTATTTAAAGGTTATGAGAAATTATAAAGTATTAAATATATGTAGAAAGATGATGGAGAATGTGGAGGATCATGGAGTATGAATTGAAGGTTAAAGAAAATTATGGAGACATAAAGATAAAGTGAAAGATCATGGAGTGTGAGTGTGGAAAATTGAAGAATATGGTAGTTATTAGGTAGTTTTTTTCTACAAATGTTTGCCTATAAATAGCCATTCATGACTATATTGTAAGGATCCAGAATTCAAATAAAAAACAATTGATTTTTATTTTTATTGTTATTTATATTTTTTGTACTTAATTTTTTGCACTTTATTTTATGCACTTTATTTTCAAAGCATATGAGTAGAGGCAAATTTTTTGTACTTTATTTTATGCATTTCATTTTCGAAGTATAGAAGTAGAGGTAAATTTTCTGCACTTCATTTTATGCATTTCCTTTTCAAAGCATAGGAGTAGAGGTAAATTAATGATTAATTTAATTGTTCACTCAATCATCTTTCTCCGTCTCCCTCGTTTTTCTTTTAATTTTTCTTTTTTCTATACTTGGTAATTTTGAAGTCATCTTCATTGAGGCAAAAGAACCGTCAACATAATCGTTTCATAATTAGTTTAAATTTAATCTGTAAGGATTTTTCAATTCTTACTGACACGCTCGTATTTATTGTATTTTTTTCATAAGAAAAATAAGCCAACAAATACATGAGAATTTACTTTTAAAATAAAATATTAATTTTAAGTCTTAATATTTTATTGTATAAAATTTTAATAATTGAAAATTAAATACAAAAACAAACAAATTTGTTAATTTTTTTTAAAATTATTATAATTGTGTGTGATCCTACGTAAAATAGGTTCATAAAAATATTTTCTTTTAAAAAAAATGTATATTCTTAACTTGAAATCAAATCTTTATTTGTGTTAATCAAATTTACTAAAAATCATGAGTTCCACTTGTATCAAAATATTTTTTTCTTAAAAAAAAAATATATCTTAAAATTCTATAATATACAAATTATGACTTGATTATAATTCACGGTGTATTATTTTGGTTATTAATCGAAAAAAGCTTTACTAATTTCTTATATTTTTTGTAATGTTTATAGTGGTGCATCGGGTTTTAATTATACTTCAAGTGGTATTTGATTTTAATCTATTATAATATTTTTATATGACAATATTTATGTATTTTATTACATGAAAAAGTGCTTAAGGTGGGTTGACTCAAATGTAGGATTTATGCTAATATCAGTAAGATCGCAAGAGTTATTCATATTGATGCACACAAAATTATAAATTTAAATCATAAATGACGTACTCAAACAGAATTAAACACAAAATCGCTATAAACTTAATAATTTTAATTCTCAAAGGGTTTCTGATTAATTATGTGACACATCATAATAACAAAAAAAAAAAAAAAAATTTATTCCAACCAAATTATTTTTTCATATTTTTTCTGACAGAGCTCATGAATGTGCATTATCAGTAATAGTATAAATTCAAAATTTTTATTTAAAAATTATTCAAGAAAATAATCAATAGGTGCCTTAAATATACACAATCATTTTCGATATATCATTATTATTTAATAATACTCTACACTATTTATCATTTGACATTTATCAATTTATCTTCTAAAAACTTAACAAAAAAAAGTATTGAGTTCATTATTTTAATCAATCAATATTAAATTGAATGCTACACATGCACATGTAAAACACTTCAAAAAATATGATGCCTGACATAAAATCACAATAGACTTAATTTAATTAATGTAATGATATTTTATACTATGATACGTGTTATAAAATAATAATATTAATTTTAATTTAAAATAAATTTCTAATTTAAATTATTTATTTTAGGGTAAATTACATTTACCTCCCCTGAGATTTCTAACAAATACAGGGACCTTCCCTGTGGTTTTAATAATTACAGTAACGTTCCCTGCTTTACTTGACAATATCAAGATTCCCCTAATCCGTTAATTTCGCACAAACGACGTTACTTGATTATACAAAATGACCATATTGCCCTTTTATTTGAACACAAAAAGAGCAAAATACCTTTTAATTCCTATATCTCTCATACCTACCTCACCAACACTCCTCCTCTCTCTTTCCTCTTGCCTCCTTTCTCTTTGTTTCCAGGATAGAAAGTCCCATTGAGAATCTGTAATGGGTTATCCTGTTTCGAGTTCTTGAACTCATTGTTGTTGGTATCTTTGCTCCAATTACCAACATAGCAACTACCATCAGACCAAGTAAAAACACCATAGCCTTTGGGTATTCTGTTTTTGGCCGTACCCATGTTTCCGATTGGTGGACCAAGATCCCATGTAGGTGTCTCCATCGGATCTGATGAAGGTTTCGAAACCTTCTGTACGACCCGACTTGAATTCACCTTCGAAGGTAGCTCTAGAAGGCCAAGAAAACTTTCCTTTTCCCGAAGCTTTCCCTCTCTTCTACTCTTCTTCGTACATACACCCGTCGGTTCACAAATACTTTCCTGATCCGTGAGGCACATTTACGGCGAGATCTCTGTTCGCTAGAAGTTTCTCCGCGGCGGATGTGGTGGTGGTGGGTGTGACTCAACGAGCGGCGGATTGAGATTAGATGCGGCTAACGAAGGGGAGCGACGGAGGCGGAAGAATAACCACCATTGCTTTGATGGTCTCGATTTCTCTGTCCGTAACTTCGTCCTCAGATTTCTTCTTCTAGGGGTTGTTGTTCTCTTCATAGAATGATGATAGAACTGGTTCACATTTTTGGGTACTGGATTTTCTCGGAATCTTCTACGCTCGTTGGAAATTACATCACCCATTTTACGACTTCAATCAATTGGGTTGTTATCACTCATAGATCCATCATCTTGTGCCCCTGTGATCGGCTTATGGCAGTGATTATGCTGAAGGGACTGATATCCTAGTACTGCAACTATGTTGCAGTTGAAAGGGCAATGGTTGGAAGCTGTATGCTTGGATTGTTGTTGTTGTAGTTATAGTCACCATTTTTTTGTTTGGTCACATTAGAGGGATGTTTGTAGTGGTGGTGCTATAGAAACAACCCCAAATTTGGGGGTTTGTCTGCTCAATTTGGCTTTCTTGAGTACGCCTCTGGCGCTCCAGTCCAGTTCTCGTATAAAGAACTACAACGTGCCACAAAGGGTTTCAAGGAGAAGCTTGGAGCTAGAGGATTTGGGGTTGTTTACAGATGCGTTCTTGCTAATAAAACTATTGTTGTAATGAAGCAGCTTGAAGGAATGGAGCAAGGTGAGGGCATTATGGACATTTTAGTGTTTACATTTGATGACATCAGCAAGGTCTGTTAGGTGTATAAACGGCTGTCAAAGTTTGGGAGAATCTTGACATTGTCAGGTAAAGCAGGGGAGGTTACTGTAATTATTAAAACCACATGAGAGGTCCCTGTATTTGTCAGAAACTTCAGGGGAGGTAAATGTAATTTACCCTTTATTTTTAATAATAAATTTGGTTAAATGATTTGTTTATTTTGGTAATTTTAGTTTTATTGTGTTATAAAAGTATAATTATCATATAATGATTTTGCATGATATATATTAAATTATAAGATAGTAAAACAAACACTCATTTTGATATTAAAAATAATAGTCAACTTAAGAAAGAGAATTAGTAATATAAAACTAAAAGTGATTCTAATTATTTAGTTTTATTTTTATTTGAAAAATAAAAATATGTAGAAATAGAACTACATAAAATTTATTTAAAAGATTAAATATAAATATGTTGTGATTGGATTAAGAAGAAAATACATAAATTAAATATGTAGATTCTTAATTATTTTTCTTTAATATTCTTTTTGAATTATTCATACATATTGTATATAGGTATATAAAATTTAAATTAAATATAATTGTTTTGTAATAAATAATTTCAAGTTAAATAAAAAATTAAATACAAATTAATATTAAGATATCAATAAGATAGACAAAAAAATATAAAAATAAAATTAATTTCATCCATACGAAGCACATAATTAAACACATTCTGTCTTATTTATTTATATATCGCGATATTTTTTTTCAAATATCATAATAATTAAATTAAAATATTAACTATATAAAAAAAATCTAACAACAACAAAACTAAATACATGATGAAAAATATATAAAAAAATAACAATTTCTTAAATAGAGTCCATATAAAATTGATTATTATAATTGAAATTGAGTTTATATATAATTTTATATGTAAATAAAAAAAACACGTTGATGTGACTTTTTTAGAAAAATAATAAGCCGTTAGAATGTGTCACCTATGTAAAGGAAAAACACTAATAATTTAGTTAAATTATTTATATTTTTGAATATATAAAATATTAAAAATAATTGTTAAATTAGAAAAAAAAAGAAGCAATAATTTAAAATTTAAATAATGATTCTAATTATTTATTTTATAATTTTAGTCATATCGTTTCATAAAAGTGTTACTTAAATCAACATATTTAATAATTTTAAATAAATTATTTATGTATATTTTAATAATTTTAGCTCTATGTGTTATAAAAATGTAATTTACATAATATAATAAATCTCATAAAAATAAATATTCTTAATATTTAATTTTTTTAAAAAGTGAAAAAAGTAGAATAAAATTAATTGGTAAAGTTTTGTTTATGGGTAATTTAAATTAATTAGAAGTCTTTTAAATATTAAATTTTAGAAAGAATTTTAATAAAGGTGTATTGATATGGAATTTTAATAAAAAAGGAAAAAAAAAAGAAAAAAAAGTAGAGATGCGCTACATAAGAGAGAGAAGAAAAAGCTAAAGGTAAATAATATTTATTTATTTATTTTGATAATCTTAATTCCATCGTTTTATAAAAGCCTTATTTAAATCAACACATATAATAATTTTAAATAAATTATTTGTGTATATTTTAATAAGGGATATTTGCACGCAAGTTTTAATTTATGAACTTATAATCCATTAAAGTTCTAAGTAAGATTTTTTTGGCCTTTAAGTCCCATTAATTTTTTAATAGTCGGAATTGTCTTTCAAATAATGATTGTTCATCATTTATAATTATCTATAAAGGAACATGATGATTTAACATTTATTTTGATTTTGAAAATTTTAAAATATCAACTTTCAAATTGAAAAAACTAAAAAAAATTATGTACCAAAAAAAAAAAAACTAATCAATATGTTTGGTTTCAGTTTTCTAGAAATTGAGTATTTTGTTTTTCGTGTTTTTTATTTTTATTTTTAGTGAATATTTTTAAAATGTTAAGCAATTTTTTTAAATTTTTTTTGTGGATGTATTTTACTTAGATGTATCCAAATAATAAAATATTTGTGAAAAAATATTTTAAAAATTAATAAACACACAAAAATATAAAAATGTACTGAATTTTAATTTTTTTTTCTTTTTATATTTTTATATTTTTGGTATTTAGTGAATTTTTTAAAGATCATTTTCACAAATATTAAACTTTTTAACTGTATTTGTGTTAGGTGTGTCTAAAAATTAAAAAAAAAAATCTTAAAATATTAAAACAATTCAATGAAAACAAAAAAAATACAAAAAATGAAAAAATAGAATTTTCTAAAAAATAAATTTTGAAAACTTACAACAAACAGAGCTTCCGTTTGGAAAGTGAATTGACTTTTTGACTATTTTAGCTTGAGGCTAAAAAGACTGGTTTGGGAAGGACTTTTTAGTTTTTTTGACTTTTTGGTGAGGTGTCTTCATGTTAAATTACAAAATTGCCCTTCAACTACTTCACCATGTCAACTCATTGCTAACGTTGGTCGTCCACGTCAGATTAGCCTTTGGACCGAAATTGATTTATATATATATATATATTTTTGTAAATGGTTTTTTCATGTGTTTTTTTATTTTGATTTTGATTTTAATTTTAATTTTTTTTTTCATTTTCTGTGAAATGATAAAAAGTGAGATTTTATTTTATTATCCTGTGTATTTTAATTTATTTTATTATTTTTTTTTGACAAATGGTTTTTCATGTGTTTTTTATTTCAATTTTAATTTTTTTAAACTAATAATAATAATAATAATTTTTTAAATTATAATTTTAAAATAATAATAATAATAATTTTAATTTTAACATAATAACAATAATAATAATTTTTATTTTTATTTATTGTCCTGTGTATTTTAATTTTTTTTTAATTTTAATTTTAAAATAATAATAATACTAATAATTTTTATTTTTAATTTTATTTTATTGTCCTGTGTATTTTAATTTTTTTTAATTTTGATTTTATTTTTAAATTTTAATAAATATAATAATAATTCGACAAGCCCCAAAAAATAAAAAACAGGAATTTACAGAACTAGGGTTGTGCAAAAAACCTGAATTCCAAAACAAAAAATTGATTTATTTTTAAATTACGTTGCGAATGGTAATTTATGTTTTTATGTTTTTTTTTTAAATATTTTTGAATGAGGCGTATTTTTCCCGTTATTTTTTTTAATTTACGTTTTTCTCATTTTTTAATTTGTACACATTAATTTGTTTTTATATTTCAAAAATGGGTTTTCATGTGTTTTATTTATTTGTAAATTACATGGAAAATGCTAATTTCTGTTTTTTTTTTGGATGAGGCATATTTTTGTCGTTCTTTTTTTTTTAATTTACGTTTTTGTAATTTTTTTTAATTTGTATACATTAATTTGTTTTTAGTTTTCACAAATGGTTTTTCATGTTTTTTTCCTTATTTTAAAATTTCAGTACTTCAATTTCAAGCGAATCTGAAAAATAAACAAAAAAAATAAAAAAATAAAAAAAATGTCATGGTTGGCTCGCTCCATTGCCGACTCTCTCCGTAGCGACGACGATGAAGAAGAAGAAGAGAAGAGCGCCACACGAATCCCTAGACCCTCTCAATCCGAACACGATGATGAAAATGAAGAAAATCGATCGGCTCGTGGCGTCAGAGAAGACCTCTCCGAATTCACAGAAACCCTAACTCGCCAATTGTGGGCGTCGCTTCTTTTCTCGCTCCTCCTCCTCCTCCGCCTCCGTATCTCCACCGCATTGATCGATCAGTCTCCGATGAGGGTGGCATAGGTTCGGTTGGAATTTTCAGGAAGTCACGATGAATTTATCAATGGATTACCTGATCGGTCGAGGAATCAAGTGGAATCAGAGATTTGGAAGATGGATTTGAATTTTGTGGCGTATGAGCAGGAGGATCCAATCGAAGGTTGCGTGTGTGGTGAGGCGTTGGGCCTCAGATTCAGAGGGCAAAGTCAGGGTATTTTGGTAAA
This sequence comes from Camellia sinensis, assembly GCF_055761805.1. NCBI lineage: Eukaryota > Viridiplantae > Streptophyta > Magnoliopsida > Ericales > Theaceae > Camellia > Camellia sinensis. Next base: position 220,178,649 of record NC_138961.1, read on the forward strand.
TTTACCCCAATAAGGGTTTGAATCCAACCTGTGAAAGCACTTTTGTCTCCATGTGGCTAAATAAGCCTTTTTTGTCCGGACGTGGCTAATTTAGCCCCAACTTTCCTTCCCAAACACCACCTTTGACTGTTTTTTTTTTTGAAAAAATTGAAAAAACTGAATTATTTTTTGTGCAAAACTAAAAATTTTGTGTCTATAAAGGAGTATGATTGTAGAACATTGATGTGCAAAACTAAATAAATAAATTACTTTAATAATAAAAAAATTGATAATATTATCAGTTTTAAAACTAAAAAAAAATGATAATATTCTCGGTTTTATTAGATAGTTGAATCAAACCAATAAGTAGAAGGGTAAAAACGTTTAATCTTATGCTTTGTTTTTTCATCAATTAGTGAAACAATTGTCTAGAACATTACTATGCAAAATTGATAATGTTATTAGTTTTAAAATTATATAGGGTGAAGCGCCAATAAATCCTAAAATGTGATCTTGTGAAGTGTTTAGTCCTCAATTTATTTATTTTATTTTTATGAACCCAAAGGTCCTATTAAAGTGAAAATTACACAAAATGATAGTTACTTACATGTTTGGGTTTAATTTTTTAAGAATAAAAGTGGGTTTCTTCAAATGTAAAATTACACATTTGGATAATCTGCACTATATAGGTTTTGAATTTTTCCTCCTTATAGAACAAATCTCACATTACGAACAAAAACGTAACATTTCAATGTAATACTCTAATAACGCAATACTCCAATGTAATGTAACACATTAAAAAAACTTATTGGTGTACTTTTTCCAAACGTAATAACGTAACACTCCAAAAAAACTTTTTAGTGTACTTTTCCTAAATGTAACAACGAAACACTTCAAAAAAACTCTGTAGTGTATTTTTCTCTCCTTAGTGTATTTTTTTTTCTAAATATAACACTTCAATGTAACACACACAAAAAACTTCTTAGTTACTTTTCCCAAACGCAATACTCCAATCAATGTAATACCAAACGTAACACTTCAATGTAATACATAAAAAAAAAAATACTAAAAAACTGTTCAATGTACTTTTTCCAAATGTAAAACCCACAATTTGAAAATTATATATATACCCAAAACTTGCTAACAGATTTTTGCACTTTTCTTGGAATGGTTGGAAGAATTCTACATCCTTTTTTTGAAGTGTTACATTGGAATATTACACTAAGGATTTTTTTTTTAGTGCTACATTGGAGTGCTACGTTTGAGAAAAGTATACTAAGAATTTTTTTTGAAGTGTTATATTTGAGTGTTATATTAGAGTATTACAGTTTAAAATTATACATTTATCCATAGTTTACTAAGGAGTTTTTGTATTCATTTTGAAATATTTGAAGAATCACACATCCTTTTGTAATGTTCGAAAGTTTCCATATTTCAAGTCATTTTTAGAGATTATTTCATATTTACCCATATACTTTGTCATGATTTTCAGTGACCTCCCAAACTACTTTTGCCCCTGTCGTCAGATTTGAAACAGAAAAGGTAAAAAAAATTACATTTTGGCCTCAAATTTCAAAAGAAAGATACAGATCCACCAGCAAACCACTACTTCAAGCCCTTCTATCTCCTTCGTCATAACTCCATTTTGCCTCATTTTTACGTCGTTGGATTCAACTCACGGTCTAGTTTTCATATCACATTTCACATGTTTCGTTCTTCCTCATTTTGCATGTTATCGAAGCTCTGAAAGTTGATTAAAAAAAATAAGATTTTTCTTCTTGTTTTCGACTTTTCTTCAAACCATCTTTTGGACTTCATATCTTTCTTGATTCTTGACGGTTCTACTTCATTCTTTTGTCATTCTCTTTACCTCATTTCTTATTTCGTCCTATACTACTTCGCTTTCTCACTTTTTTGTGTAATGGGCGGTTTTTGTATGTCGAAAGTTGTCCGAAAACTAATTTTGAAAATCTCAAAACATTCATCTTTTGTTTCTTTTTTCTCCATCTTTGTCATTCTTCTTCTTCTTCACTTATAACATGATATGGAACATGGTTCTAGGTGGTAACGAAACTGGTGATAGTGGTGGTGGCGGTTCGGCGATGGTGGTGGAGTTGCTAGTTCGGGTAGTGATATTCTTCTCCTTCTTCAATTATATACACACATATCATTTTTCCTAATGAAATTTTCTCAGCACCATACACATTACAAGCACTCAACCGCTTGCCTTGTCGATTGAACTCACTAATCAACATGTTAAAAGAAATCTTTGTGGGGTTTGACCTTTCTTGACACATGAGGACTAACACCGACAATGCCTCTTCCACTTTTCCCACGACACAAAGTTCTCCAATAATATTGTTGAAAGTGATTTTCTTCAGGGCCTATGCAATCTTAACCATCAACTTCACCAACATCACCACCAGAACCACCAACTTTCCCGCCACCGAACTCCATTACCGCCACCATGAGCATTACCATCACCACTACTTTACAACACGAAACCCACATTTTTCACAACCAAGTTCCATTACCACCACCATGAGCATTACCATCACCACCACCTTACAACACCAATCCTACAGCCATTGCCAGACCGCCACCGCCACCATCACCAATTCCATTACCACCAAGAACCATGTTCCACATTATATTATAAGTGAAGAAGAAGAAGAAGAAGAAGAAGAAAAGGAAGAAGAATGAGGAAGATGGAGAAGAAAGAAACAAAAGATGAATGTTTTGAAATTTTCGAAGTTAATTTTCGGATAACTTTCGGCATACCAAAACCACCCCATTACACGAAGAAGTGAGAAAGCGAGGTAGTGTAGGTTGAAGTAGGAAGTGAGGTGAAGAGAATGGCAAAAGAATGAAGTAGAACCGTTAAGAATCGAGAAAGATATGAAGTCCGAAAGATGGCTCGAAGAAAAGTCGAAAACGAGAAGAAAAATCTTATTTTTTTTAATCAACTTTCGGAGCTCCAATAGCATACAAAAAGAGGAAGAACGAGACATGTGAGATGTGATATGAAAACTAGATCGTGAGTTGAATCCAACGACGTAAAAATGAGGCAAAATGGAGTTATGACGAAAGAGATAGAAAGGCTTGAAGTGGTGGTTGCTGGTGGTGGTTTGCTAGGTGAGTCTGCATCTTACTTTTGAAATTTGGGGTCAAAATGTAATTTTTTCAACCTTTTCCGTTTCAAATCTGACGGTAAGGGAAAATTAATAGTAATTTAAATAGTATAGGGGTACGCGTGAAAATAAAAGTAGTTTGGGGGGTCACTGAAAATCGTGACAAAGTATAATGGTAAAAATGAAATAATCTCTCATTTTTATACTCATTTTGAAATGTTTTCCAAATAAAAAAGATTTCCATATAAAAATTAATCCTAAATTTAATTCTCATAAATTGTGTACCATACCTTTCTAGCAGAAAAGATAAAAGAAAAGGAAACATAATAGAAATAAGGATATAACTGTAAATTCAATTTTCAAATAGTATATAAAATCTATATTTTCAAAATGAATGGGACTTATTAGTCTATAAGAAAATCGACTAAATGAATCATCATTATATATTGATGTGGCATTTTAATAAAAGAAGAAGAAGAAGAAGAGAGATATGTCACATAGGATGGAGAAAAATTGATCACAAACACTAATTTATTGTACGGGAAAGAAATACTCCTCGTATAATCCTGTTGATCAAGTCTGCACTCCTCCGTACGACGTCGCTTTATCACCAGAAAACACAAACGTGAGCTAGCCGGCGGGTGTGTGCCGGAAACCTCTCCGATGCCTAAGTCAGCCAACTTGACAAATAGACAAAGCTCTATGTATTCAGAAAGCAAAGTTGTGTGTTACCTCCCCAAAGGTGATGTTTGTGAGCTTTTATAGGTTTCGAGTGGCACAATCCTAGTAGGACTTCTACTCCTCCATGTAGAGTCCTCCTAGGATTCATACTCCTAAAAGATAATGCTTATCCCTCAACACCCCCCTCACTGCTTAAACCAAGTGAGATGGTTTTTACCATGGCCGAACTACCATATGACCGAAATAAAACTGGCTATGCTGAGCCACAGAGTAGGCCGAACTATCCTTAGTTCGGTTTTCCTTTTACTCCTCCTTATCTCGGTTCTCTCCTGTTCAACCCATGGTGTGTTTAGACCGAGCTACCGAGTAGCAAGGTTTTGACCGTTGTAACCACAATACATCATGACTGGACTACCTCTGAGACCGGCCTAACTCCAAGTTGCTTCCGGGCCGGAGTAACTTTACAATTCTTGGGCCGGAGTAACTTTATCTCTCTTGGGCCGGAGTAACTTTTCGGCCTTGTTACCCAGTCCTTCGTACTTTGGGCCATAAAGTCCATCTCATAGCTCGGCCCAATTTTTACCAAAATTACCCTCTCAATTGCCCCTTAATTCCATCTGTACAGCATGATTGGGATTAACCGTTCATCAGCCGAGCTATAGTCCCCAAACCTTCCAGTCGAGCTACAACCAATTAGCCAATCCTGCCGAGCTAAACTTAAACCGAGTCGCCCTCATCCGGTCATAACGTCTTTTCAATCACCAAAAACTGAATCGCTTCATTTTCCGTATACACGTGGCACGTTCCCATTCGCAGAAGGCAGCTGTCAACGCCGTCTTCGTATTTCGCAATTTTGAACAGTCCCGCCCAAATTTTGGGCTTTCTAACAAAAACTACCCCTGAGGCCAGGTCCCTCTACTTTTGCCATTCACCTTCTTCCTTCTCTTCGAGTTCTTCATTTTTCTCCAACTTTTGCAACTGTGAAGTTTGTTTCGCGTGTGCCTCCTTTGCTGCTTCCATCTAGGTCTTCTTCAATCTGGTAAGCAAGCCTATCCTTCTTGCTCTGTTTTGCTTTCGTATCTGTATATTTTGTTTTGTTTTCTTTTTGCAAACACTTTTTTTTATTCTTGCTTTGCTCTGTACTTCTTAAAAAAAAACTTTAACTGTAGAACACATGAGCATATGATTCATCCTGTAGAGAACTAGCTTTTGATCCTTATTCATGATGCAACTGAACTAGGATACTGTTTGTGCTATATATGTAGATCACTTCAAACAATAACCGAACTAGAACTCGTAGAAATAACAGTAGTTTCAGTAAGTTACCAACTCCTGAATCACTCTAGCCGAGATAAGCTCACCGAACGAGGTTTGAACTCATAAAACTAGGAACCTCGGTCTTTAACCGAGCTAAGCCTTTGGGGCTAAGCCAGTTTTCCTAGTTTCTGAATCAAACTCAGGAAGCTGCCCCTAGAGGCTCAACCGAAGTAACAAAACTCATAGTTCAACCGATTTAGGCCTTTGGGGCTAAACCAGTTTTCTTAGTTTTTTAGACCGAACTCAGAAAGCTGCCCCTAGACGATGAACCGGTCTAACAAAATTGTTTCCAAAGCAAGTATGCCGAGATGCTTGCCAAGGTCTGGCTAATAAAAACCCTGCTTAAACCGAGCTACCAAGCATTTTGCTTGAACCGAGATAGAACTTGTCCACAAAACCGAAGTAGGGCTCTTTTACCTTGCTTTTAATTTGTAGCACGGTCCAATGATCTATGCTTAACCCCTTTGTTTTCTACTTTGCAGACTTAGGTTGCCCAGGCACTCCTCCGTGCGCTCAACCGAGCTACTGAGAACAACTATTGCACCTATATAAATTATTCATAATTTATACCCTAAATGGGGAAGTATAGGTATCTAGTAGACACTCTAGGCGGCCTAGCCGAATTCAGAAAGGACTATAATATACCCGATGACGTACACTTGTCTTTAGTCGAAAAAGATGTCATTCCTTGGGATAATGAAGGCTTTGTCCCCTTCACCCTCTTGTCAATTATTGAAACCGGACTACGATTTCCAGTCCAACCTTTAATCTGCGAGTTTCTTAGGCAAACTAGATTATGCCCTACCCAACTATCCACCAATTCATACCGCATCATTATGGGAATAGCCGAACTGAACCGCCAAGCCGGACTAAACCTTGGCCTGGCCGAAATCTTCCACCAATACTCCATTGGTTCAAAAGAAGATGGGTGGGTCTACTATTTGAGAATACGTCGTCGTCGAGAGAAGATAATAAAATATACACCGGATAAAGACTTAAACGACGACGACTTTTTCTGGGTGTCTGGGAACTTTGAGGATCATCAAGCCCAGATTCCCGGCCGACCTATAAACTGGAAAAAAGGAGAACCCGGTATACTTATTTCGGTTTTCTTGCGTGTTATTTGATATTTCAGGTTTTTATCTATCAGCCGAACTAACAGTTGTCTTCTTTCGCAGATTCTGCCCACCTCCATTCCTTATACAGCTACCCAAACCTAGCAACTTTGCACGCCGCACTACGGTATCCAGAACGTAGTTGGGCCAAGTTGCTCAAATTCGAGCCGACCTACAGATACAGTGGTCGTCGGAAAGCCAGAGTGACTGATTTTCTTCTTGAAGACGCACCAGAGCCGGACCCAACCTTACCACAAATCAGACTAATTCCACTAACTGCCGAAGAAGAAATGGCCAAAAAGAACAGAGTAAGGGCGCTTCTAACCGAGACAAACAGGCCCGAAGTACCGCCACCAGGCCAAATGCAGCCTGCTGTTGTAGCCCTCCCTTCTCAACAACCTTCTTCATCCCGCCCCTCTAAGCGTGCCCGATCTGCCCCGACCGAACAACAACTTGTGGATGAGGACGAATCCATCCCTTCACCAAGTCCTCAACCCATCCTTCAATCGGAGCAATCTGATCGAGCTGACTCCTCAAAATGGGCTCTAGTTCTCTCATTTCAAAACCGAAATATTGAGGAAAGTGACTCGGTTGTTGCTGAGAAGGACCACTTAATGGCTTTCAACCTAGCCAAGAGTGTGTGCCTTCCAAAAGATATGGAGCACCACAACAAGCAACTCAACACCGAACTGAAGGCCATCTGGTCATCAACAAAGTCAATGATCCTGGTGAGTGGCTCTCCCTTTCCTTTGTCTAACTTTTCCCAACTGTTAGTCCGGCTAAAGAGAGTTACTACTCTTTTGCAGGCCATTCAGAAGAACAATCTTGCACATAAGAAAGTGCTAGAGCTCAGGAAAACGACGAGGCAGGTCATGGCTGAAGCCGAGGCAAAGACGGCCGAGCTTGAGCGCGCCAAAAAACAGATAGCCGAGCTACAATTCGAGAACGGTCGCTTGACCGGACTTGTTAGCTCGGCTGATGCCGAAAAATAAAAAATTTGCGGCAACGGTGAAAGACAAGTACTTGCGCGAGTTGGTCAAACTCGAAGGCAAAAAAGATGCTGAAATAGCAGAACTCAAGAAGAAAGTCAGTGATGCCAATGCCCAAGGTTTCAAAGAAGCGGAGGGCCTATACATTCCGCAATGCGAGGGGGCAAAGGATTTATTCTTCAAGTGCGGCTGGAGAAGTGCGGTGGAGCAGCTTGGCTGTGGGCCTGAAACCGAGGTCTACAATGCTCCACAATACTTTATTCCAGCCTCGCTTGCGGAATATGTTGCTTCGGTCCAAGAACAATTCTTGCAGGATTCAGATGATTCAGACAATGAACAAACTGTTATTCCGGTAGTCAACGCGCAAGTCAACGATCAATCAGCTCGGTTGGAGGCAACGGTGGAAGACCTGACTGTTGAGCCATCGACTAATATCGTTCTGCCAGTTGCTGCTGAGACGGATGTTCCATCTGCAACCGACGTTCAAGTTGACATTGATGCCGAGATTGAAGACCTTTTCTCTTGATTTTGTACTCTTGATTTTGTACCTTTTTTATTTTTTTATTTTTACTCTTGTAACCGGGCTACGGCCCCTCCTTTGTATTTACTTTCTGGTGAATGAAAATTTTCATTATCTCTTACTTCGGTTGATTTGTATGTTAATACTTCCAACTTTTATCTCGGTTTTTGCTGCTTAAACTAACTATGCTTACCAGCCAACCACTCCTTAGCCGACATAATTACTTTGGCTGAGAAGTACTCAGAGTTGGTTTATTCCAGCCAACCACTTTTCATCCTTATCCTTACTTCGGCTGAAGAGTACAAAGAGTTGGTTTAATCCAGCCAACCACTCTTTCAGCCATACCCACACTTCGGCTGAAGAGTATAAAGAGTTGGTTTAATCCAGCCAACCACTCTTCAGCCATACCCTTACTTCGGCTGAAGAGTACAAAGAGTTGGTTTAATCCAGCCAACCACTCTTCAGCCATACCCATACTTCGGCTGAAGAGCACTAAGAGTTGGTTTAATCCAGCCAACCACTCTTCAGCCATACCCTTAGTTCGGCTGAAGAGTACAAAGAGTTGGTTTAATCCAGCCAACCACTCTTCAGCCATTCCCATACATCGGCTGAAGAGCACTAAGAGTTGGTTTAATCCAGCCAACCTCTAAGTTAGTTTTTCCAGTAAACTTAGAATAATGTTTGGTTATTCCGACCAAACGTCCTGCAGCCTGGATCCTTATCCTGGGCTTAGGAGGGGTGTTGGTTTATTCCAGCCAACCTCTAAGTTAGTTTTTTCAGCAAACTTAGAATAATGTTTGGTTATTCCGACCAAACGTCCTGCAGCCTGGATCCTTATCCTGGGCTTATGAGGGGTGTTGGTTTATTCCAGCCAACCTCTAAGTTAGTTTTTTCAGCAAACTTAGAATAATGTTTGGTTATTCCGACCAAACGTCCTGCAGCCTGGATCCTTATCCTGGGCTTAAGAGGGGTGTTGGTTTATTCCAGCCAACCCCCAAGTTAGTTTTTTCAGCAAACTTAGAATAATGTTTGCAATATTCCTAACTTTACTAAAGCTAACTTTTACAGAGAACAACTCATGCTGAAAAGAATCGATTGCTTTATTGAAAAAAGAAATTACACATGTTTGAAAAGGAAAAAAGCTAAAAATAAAATAACTTGAGATTGGCCGTGTTCCATGGCCTAGGGATTGCTTTGCCGACCTTGTCTTCTAAGTGGTATGCCCCTTTGCCTGCTAACCCAACCACTTTGTAAGGTCCTTCCCAGTTTGGCCCTAACTTGCCATCTCCTGGTATCAAGGTGTTTCCCATCACTTTGCGCAGTACCCAATCTCCGATCTTGAATTGTCTTGGATGCACCGTTTTGTTGTATTTTCTGATTAACTCTCGTTGGTATGAGGCAATGTGAACCAGTGCTCTTTCTCTTCTTTCTTCCGCAAGGTCGAGTTCTAATGCTATGGCTTCTCCATTCAAGTCTGGATCAAAATTCTCGCTTCGAATTGTGGGGAGGCCAACTTCCAGTGGTATTACTGCTTCTATTCCGTAGGCTAAGGAGAATGGTGTTTCTCCTGTTGATCGCCGAGGTGTGGTGCGGTAAGCCCATAAAACATGAGGAAGTTCATCCGCCCACTTGCCTTTTGTCTTTTCTAACCTTTTCTTCAGTCCATCCAAGACGACTTTATTTGATGCTTCTGCTTGGCCATTTGCTTGAGGATATGCCGGTGTAGAATTGTAGAACTCTATCTTGTACTCTTCACAAAAGCCTCTGAAGATTCTGCCGTTGAACTGAGTGCCATTGTCTGAGATTAGGGCTTTTGGTATGCCAAACCGAGTGATGATATTCTGCCAAACGAATTTCTTCACATCTTTTTCTTTGATTGATGCCAATGCTTCTGCTTCCACCCACTTTGTGAAGTAGTCTGTTGCTGCGAGAAAGAACTTCCTGTTGCCGGGTGTTGTTGGAAGTGGTCCTACTATGTCCAAGCCCCACATTGCGAAAGGCCATGGGCTGGTTCATGGTAGGAGTTCTCTTGTTGGTTGATGTATTTGGTGTGCGAATTTTTGGCATTTCTCACACTTCTTCACATATTTCTCTGAGTCTGCCTGCATGTATGGCCACCAGTATCCTTGTGAAATGGCCCTGTAAGCTAACGATCTTCCTCTTTGATGGCTTCCGCACACCCCTTCGTGTATCTCGTACAAGAATGCTTCCACTTTGCTGGGGTGGACACACTTTAGATAGGGTCCTGAGAACGACTTCTTGTATAATGCCAAAGATGGGGAGAGCCAAAATCGCTGCGACTTTGCTCTTATTCTGTTGGCTTCTTTTTTCTCTTCTGGTAAGATGCCGTCTTTTAAGAATAGGATGATGGGGTCCATCCAAGAGGGGCCTAGTTCTGCGCAACATACATCTTCTGCTTCGGGGTCTTCAATGCTTGGTCTAGGTAGGTAGTCGATCAGTAGTGGATGAGGTATGGAGGTATCTGTCATTGAAGCGAGGCCTGCTAGTTCGTCTGCTCTGCTGTTTTCCTCCCTGCCGATTTGTTCTATCCTTACTACATCAAACTTCTTGATCTCTGTTCTGACCAATTCTTGGTACTTGGCCATCCTATCATCCTTTGCTTCATAGTCGCCAGAAATTTGGTTTACCACAAACTGTGAGTCGCTGTAGACCATTAGTTCGGTAGCCATCATGTAATATGCTGATTTGAGTCCTGCGAGAAGTGCTTCGTACTCCGCTTCATTGTTTGATGCTGGGAAGCCAAGGTTGATTGCTTGCTCTACAACCAGTCCGTCTGGTGAGATGAGGACTATGCCGAGTCCTGCACCATGCCGGTTGGATGCTCCATCTACAAAGAGCTTCCACATCTCTCCAACGAACAATTTTCAGCAAGTGGAGGGGTCAGATGATGTTTTCTTCAAGGTCCATGCTTGCTGTCTGCCCCTCGCTATCTGATTGTACCAAGTCTTTTTTTGTTGGAGGGCCTTGGTTTGGTGTAGCTTCTGCCTTGCTGTCTTTAGTCTGGTCTGCCTTGGAGTCTGATTGAGTACCTTCTATTAGGGGTTGCGCTATTCCGGCGTCAACTTCCATCCCTAATTCGGAGGTGTCAGTTAGGTCGACTGGGCAGATATGATGACTTCCAGGAGTAAACTCTGCGACGAAGTCTGCCAAAGATTGGGCTTTTATTGCGGTCCTGGATTGGAACTTGATGTCGAATTGTCCCAACTCTACTGGCCACTTCAAAATTTGCCCAGAAAAGTTCGCCCTCTCAAACAAAGCTTTTAGTGGGAAAGTTGTGAGGACGACTACGGTGTGGGCGTGAAAGTAGTGTGCCAATTTTCTGGAGGCCATCATCAAGGCTAATGCCAGTTTTTCCAGTGGCAAATACCTTGTTTCGGCTCCCAGCAATGTCTTGCTGACATAATAGATGGGCAAGTGTTGGATTCTCTCTGCACGAACCAACACTGCGCTAACTGCGTGCTGAGAGATTGCCAGGTACAAGAAGAGTTCTTCACCAGGTATTGGGGTAACAAGCAGTGGTGGAGAAGACATATATTCCTTCAAGCTTTCCAGAGCTTGGTCGCATTCTTCATCCCACTTAAACTTGGCCTTTAGGGCATGAAAAAATGGTCGTAGTCTATCTGACGACCTGCTTATAAACCGGTTGAGTGCAGCTGCCATCCCGGTGAGATGCTGCACTTCTTTCACAGAGTTTGGTCTCTCCAAATCTTGGATTGCCTTGATCTGGGAGGGGTCTGCTTCTATACCTCGGTTGGTCACAAGGAAACCCAGGAATTTGCCAGATCCTACTCCGAATGCACACTTGGACGCATTAAGGCGCAACTTGTGCTTCTTCAGGATCTCAAACATCTCGCCTAGGTCTTTAAGATGGTCATTCTCATCCTTGCTCTTGACCACCATGTCGTCGATGTAAGCCTCCGTTGTTCTGCCTAGCAATGGTTCAAACATCTTGGTGACCATTCGTTGGAATGTTGCCCTTGCGTTCTTTAGGCCAAAGGGCATGACCTTGTAACAGTATAGTCCTCTTGGAGTCGTAAAGGACGTGACCTCCTGGTCTAGTTCATGCATGGAGATTTGGTGGTAGCCTCTGTATGCATCCAGAAAGCTAAGTCGGTTGTGTCCCGCCGTTAGGTCTACCAGTTGATCTATCCGTGGTAGAGGAAAACTGTCTTTTGGGCATGCCTTGTTGACTGTTTTGTAGTCGACGCAGACACGCCATTTGCCATTCTTCTTTGGTACTACGACCGTGTTGGAGATCCATCTTGGGTAGTGCACTTCTCTAATTGCTCCTGCCTCCAGCAGGTTACCTACTTCTTCCGCCACTATTTCGGCATGGTGAAGTGCCGATCGGCGGGTGCATTGAATGACCGGCCTGGCGGATGGGTGGACATTGAGTTATGATGAAGTTTGGATCAATGCTTGGCATGTCGTAGGGTGTCCAGGCGAACACTTCGATGTTAGAGGTCAAGAATTCCAAGACCTCTAATCTCTCAGTGCTGGACAACGACGAGCCGAGCAAGAAGAACTTATCCGGGTTCTTTTCATCTATTTTTACCTCCACCAAGTCCTCCACTGCTTTCTGATCAGCCTCTTTGCCGACATCCACGAATAGTTCATTGCTTTCAGGTTCTTCCACCGAATGAACATATCCTTTGGCAGCGCGGCTGCCATTCACCGTGGCGAAACATTGCTTTGACATGATTTGATCTCCATAGACTTCTTCAATTATTCCGGTGTCGTTGAGAAACCGCATTACTTGGTGGTAAGATGATGCCACCGATCGCATGGCATGCAGCCATGTTCTACCCAGGATGATGTTGTAAGTGGAGGAGACCTTCAATACCCAGAACTCCATTTGTTTTGTTACGCTTCCTGCTCTGACTGGAAGAATTATTTTGCCGATGGGCCATTCTGGCATGGAGTTGAATCCAATTAGGGGAGATACTGCAGGCGCCAAGTCTTTGTCTTGTAGTTTCAGTTGTTTAAATGTTTCGTAGTACATGATTTCACATGAACTACCCTGGTCAATCAGAATCCGCTTGACGTCAAAATCCTTGACTCGGAGAGTGACGACCAGGGCATCATTGTGTGGGCAATATATCCGTTCTAAGTCTTTATCTGAAAAAGACATGACGTTTGTTGCCTCTGTCTTCCCTTCCTTTGTGGCAGGTTGGGCACTTAGCACTTCTCTTAAATGTTCAGCCTTTTTGATTGATCCTCTGAGCTCGCATACACGCTCAGGTTCAAAGACTCCATGTATCACATTGATAACGCCTTGAGGTAGGGCGTCGACTGGCATCCCGTTGGCGTTATTGTGATCCTGGGGGGTTGGTTGCGTCCCTCCTTCAATATACTTGTCCAAGTGGCCTGCTGCCACCAACTCTTCCAGGTGTTGTCTCAATGGTGTGCAATTCTCAGTGCGGTGTCCTTTTTCTTTATGGAAGGTGCACCGTGATCTTTCGTCATAGTCCTTCTGTGCTTCCCCTAATTTGGCTGGCCACTTGACGAAAGGCTCATCTCTTATTTCGCTAAGAATCCGATATATCGGTTTTTTGAACACCGTTGTTATGGCAGTGCGGATTCTCAACTATCTTTTGTCTGGGTCTTCTCCGTTATCTCGTCTGCCACGCCCGTTTCTGTTTTGACGATCTACTGCATTGACCTTTGCTGAGGTTTTCTTTTCTGGTACTGTGGTCACACTAGATTTTGCTTTGGCACATGCGCCATCCTCTTCTACCCTGATGTGCTGATGCACTCTTTCCATCAGGGCTTCCATGGTGAGGGGTGGTGTCATGGTGATCGAGTCCCTTAGTCTGTTCCCGACTGGAAGGCCTCTTTTATATTGTGCAATGGCGAGATTGGTGGGGCAGTCCCCAATCTGATTGAATGTCTCCCAGTAGCGACTATTGTACGATCTGAGGGTTTCTTTATCGCCCATGTCGATGAAGAGCAGTTGGTCGATTTCCACTGGGGTTTTAGTGTTTGTTCGAAACCTTATTACGAATGCCTCTGCTAATTGCGCCCAAGAGGCTATGCTGCCCTCAGGAAGTTTCTCGAACCAAGTCAAGCCTAGGTCGCCAAGGCTAGACGGGAAGAGTATGCACATTAAGGCCTCGTCTCGCCTGTATACGGCCATGACTTGGCGAAAGTGGCTCAAGTGTGAGTACGGGTCCGTCTTCCCTTCATATGTAGTGAATTTCGGCTGAAGGAAGCCTGATGGTAGGGGCGCGTTTTCAATCGCCGGAACAAACGGCGAAGTCTGCAGCCTTGCTAATGCTTTGTCTGTTGGTTCATAGGCAGGGCGCGGTATTGGCATTCCAACCTCGACGCTTCCATGCGTCCGAGGAGCCAACCGCTGTAAGGCCGAAACTCTATGTGGATCCCTTGTCCTGGCATCTTCCATGCATCGTGCCTTTGCTTCGAGCACGGTTCGTAAGTCGGATGATCTGGGTAATTCCGTCTGTCTAGATCTGGTTTGGTGCGAATGCGAGGGCCAATACGTGCTTCCTTCTGTGTATGATCTTTCAGATCTCGTCCTCTCAGACCTGGAGTGACGAGTTCTGGAAGACCAGGATTGAGTATCGCCTGTCCTGAGGCTTCTACTCTCTCCTTGCGAGGGTGTGGTATTTCTACTACGATTTTCTGAGTGGCGAGGGGGCGTCTTGTTTTTGCGCCCCTCTCCTGTCGCCACTTCTTTTTTCTTCATCTGGCGTTTTAAGGCCTCCATGTCCGCCGCCATTTTTCTTATCAATTCATCTTGTATTTTTACGCGATCTTCCAGAGCTTGGGGGTCAATCCTCCTTCTTTGCCTTTCAGGACTTTGAGAATGAGATTGACGGGGGCTGTGAGTCCGTCTTCCCCTAGCATCTCTCCTGGGGTTATGTCGCTGGGACTCCAAGTCCGCCATGGGAGGGACAGAAGGTAATCCTTCATGCCTTGCGCCTCCATCTGGAGTTAGCCCGTCGATGGCGGACTGTGGCAATTCTTCAATGTGCGCCATTGTCTCTGAAGAGGAGGAGCTTAATCAAGAGGTTTTGTCCTGTCTGTTTTTCCCACAGACGGCGCCAATTGTACGGGAAAGAAATACTCCTCGTATAATCCTGTTGATCAAGTCTGTGCTCCTCCGTACGACGTCGCTTTATCACCTGAAAACACAAACGTGAGCTAGCCGGCGGGTGTGTGCTGGAAACCTCTCCGATGCCTAAGTCAGCCAACTTGACAAATAGATAAAGCTCTATGTATTCAGAAAGCAAAGTTGTGTGTTACCTCCCCAAAGGTGATGTTTGTGAGCTTTTATAGGTTTCGAGTGGCACAATCCTAGTAGGACTTCTACTCCTCCATGTAGAGTCCTCCTAGAATTCATACTCCTAAAAGATAATGCTTATTCCTCAACACCCCCCTCACTGCTTAAACTAAGTGAGATGGTTTTTACCATGGCCGAACTACCATATGACTGAAATAAAACTGGCTATGCTGAGCCACAGAGTAGGCCGAACTATCCTTAGTTCGGTTTTCCTTTTGCTCCTCCTTATCTCGGTTCTCTCCTGTTCAACCTATGGTGTGTTTAGACCGAGCTACCGAGTAGCAAGGTTTTGACCGTTCTAACCACAATACATCATGGCCGGACTACCTCTGAGACCGGCCTAACTCCAAGTTGCTTTCGGGCCGGAGTAACTTTACAATTCTTGGGCCGGAGTAACTTTACAATTCTTGGGCCGGAGTAACTTTATCTCTCTTGGGCCGGTGTAACTTTTCGGCCTTGTTACCCAGTCCTTCGTACTTTGGGCCATAAAGTCCATCTCATAGCTCGGCCCAATTTTCACCAAAATTACCCTCTCATTTATATATATATATATATGATATATATGATGATGTAGCTATCACTTTCAATTCGAGTTTTGATCTAAACTAGAATTCAATCTCAATTAGTAAATAAGACAAACTCAAACACTACGGGTCTGTTTGGTAACGTTTACGTTTTCAGTTTATATTTACAAAAATTTTATAAACTGATTTTTGTTTATTTTTTGTTTATTTTTCGAAAAACATAAATTACAAACGCGTTTGGTAATTAACAAAATGTTTAAAAAAATTAAAAAATATAAAAAAGAGTGAGAAATGGCAAGTGGTGGCAAGTGGCGGCGGAAGACGGTGGTGGAAAGTGGTGACGGTGGGTGGTGGGTAGTGGGTGGTGGTTGGTGGGTTGGTGGGTGACGGTGGCGGGTGGTGGGTGGTAGCGAGTGGGTGGTGGTGGTGGTGGTGGTGGCGGCGGTGGTGGTGGCTGGTAGTAGGTGGTAGTGGCAGGTGGGTGGCGAATGGCGGGTGGTGTCGAGTATTGGTGGTGGGTGGGTGGGTGACGGTGACGGGTGGTGGGTGGTGGTGGTAGATGGGTGGCGGATGGCCGGTGGTGGTGGATGGTAGCGGGTGGTGATGGTGGGTGGTGGGTGGGTGACGGTGGCGGGTGGTGAGTGGTAGCGAGTGGGTGGTGGTGGTGGTGGCTAGTGGGTGGCGGATGACAGGTGGTGGAGGGTAGGTGGCGGTTGGTGGTGGTAGTGGTGGATGAGTGGGTGACGGTGGTGGCAGGTGGGTGGCAGGTGGCTGGTGGTAGTGGGTGGCTGGTGGTGACGGGTGGTGGTAGCGGACGGTGGATGGTAGTGGCGGTTGGTGGGTGGTAGCGGGTGGATGACAGGTGGGTGGTGGGTGGCGGTGGCGGTGGTAGTGGTAGCTAGAAGTGGGTGGTGGTGGCGAGTGGGTGGCAGGTGAGTGGTGGTGGCGGGTGGTGGTGGCTGGTGGGTGGGTGGTGGCGGCGGAAGACAGTGGTGGAAAATGGTGACGAGTGGTGGCTAGTGTTGGGTGATAAAAAAAAAAACTAAAAACTCAAAACGGAAACACATTTTTTGAGTTTATATTTTTTGGCCAAATTTATAAACTGAGACCACTGATTTATAAATTAAAAATTTACCAAACAAGTTTTTATTTGAGTTTTTAAAATTTTTGTAAATATAAACAGAAAACTGAAAACGTAAGTGTTACCAAACGGCACCTTACACTACTCAGTTTAATTTGTTTCTAGCTCTATTCTGCTATGCTATATTATTTGATAGCTTAAATAATTCATTCTACTTTCTCAATTCAAGAGATTGTAAACGGTTTCACGTTTCAACGTAAAAATTGTAAGAATATGTTTACACAAATGATAATGGTTCCAATAATGCAAGTACATTCTTTCAATTTTCTACATCAAATTCACTGTTCTTCAATTAATGCTAAAGTTTTTGTTTGGCAATCAACTTTTTGGTTTAAAAAAAAAGTACAAAATAGACTAAATAAGTTAATAAGACAAAATGTCACATTTAAACCATAATCATTTTACTTTTCCTCTCACAAAAGTCAAAAAAATCAAATCAATCTCAAACTAAAATAGTCAAAAAAATCAAAAAATTAATTAAAAAGTCCATTAGCAAAGGACAACAGAATTTACGCGCAATTAGCACTTATTGAATAGCAGAAACCAAGGGAACCCAGATATGATTATGTTGGTAAATTGTTGTTAAACAATAAAAACTACAACTTTTGTGGATCCCTTTTCATAATAAAAAGTTAAAAGCCATTTTATAATCGAATTAATAATTACATTAGTGATTCTATCCTTAGTAGTAATTGGTAAGATACTCGTTAACATGTTTAAAATAATTGTACATTCTCTCATCAAAATAATTAGGAATGTTAGAAACTATAAATTCAGATATAGAAAAGTATTTAAAAAACAATGTGTGAACCCCATCATAAAAGAATTGAATCATCAACTACTTTTTTTTCTTAATATGTCTAGATTCAGTACTCTTCTCTGTCTAGATTCTTCATTTTTAACCTTACTAAAAAACAATTAGTTGAATAATGTATGATCATTTATTATTTTGTTACCCAATATAACAAAAGCAAATATGGATAAGATTTTTTCCCTCCACATTGAATTCACCAAAGAGTCCACTAACATAAAGGAAAAAAGAAACAAGGAAAAGAGTAAAGGCTTGCATATATCATGCACCAGTGATTGTGTTTTCTGTATAGGTACAACATGATCTCTTACGTTAAATCTAGAATTACAAAAGTATAGGGCAAAATGCTCCATTAAAAATAATGATTAATTTAAAGTAGACATCAATATTTTAATCATTTTAAGAAATGTGAATGATTTATTTTGCTTTTTAATTTTACTATAATTTCTAAAAAGTCATTATTATTGAGTTAAATTGACATAATTTTTTTTAAAAAAATAATAATATTTATAATGCAATTAGATTAATACAATAAACAAACCACAGAAATGATGAATGTAAAATTTGCATTATATTTATAAAGATCAAAGCGAAACAAATAGACCCAAAACAGACTCAAATACAAAAATCACTTTTGAAAGGTGTGCTTCAAAATCCAACAAAGAGTACACAAGAACGATTTCATTTCCAGAGTAGTACAATCAGTGTTGCATATCTTAACGAGAAATGATATGTATTTCAAGTATTTTTTCAAAATCTCTTATATGGGGTAAGACTTACGCAAATTTATACGTGTGTGAGTTTCACACTCATGTGAGAGGTTTAGTAGAATATTTAAAATTTTTAGCATAACTCTATATTAATTGATTGGAAAAGAGAAAAGAGAAAGTTAGGTTGTGTTTGGTAGAGTTTTTTAAAATTAATTTTGCCCTTACATTCTAATGTTATGTTTGGTTTGAATTTTCAAATTATGATTCCAAATCAATTTCAAAATATACTTTGAAAACATGTTTGGAAAATTAGACAATTTAAAATTTTTGGTCTATCCGGTCGTCCGCCCGGATGTCTGACTAGTTGACCGGATCATTACTTCTTTTTTTTTTGTTTTGCAATTACCAATTGCCACTTGTTATTTGGAAGGAAAAAAAAATATTTATTTTTGATTTTTTTAAATATAGAAATTATTTTTTAGATCAAAATGACAAATTATTTTTTTTGAATTGAATTCTAAAAAGAGTTTGGTTATGAGTTTTGAATAAAATTTTCAATAGAGTTTTTGAATTGTACGTTTGGTTATGAGTTATAAGGCTGTGTTTGGTTGTGTTTTGGAAATATAATTCCACCCTTCCATTTGAATTTCATGTTTGGATAGAGTTTTCAAAATGTGAATCCACCACACATTTCAAAATGTAATTCTCCTCCACGTTTGGCTACCCTCTCTCTTTTGTGTTCTCCATTCTAAAAAGTACAAGATTTTTGAATTTTGAGTTTATCCGGCCGGAGCAGTGTAATTTTTTTTTTTGTTATTTGGAAAAAAAAAACTGTATTCGTTTTTGATATTTTATAAATATAAAAATTATTTTTTTTAAACCAAAATGACATTTTTTTTTTGAATGTTAAAAATAGTTTGGTTATGAGTTTTGAATAGAATTTTCAATAAAGTTTTGAGTTGTGTGTTTGGTTATGAGTTATAACTTTTTGAGTTATTTTCAATGAAAAAAAATTTATGTTATTTTCTGCTAATAACTAATTTTTTGAATTGAATAGAATTTTTAAAAGAGTTTGGTTATGAGTGTTTTTTTTGTTAATAATTAATTTTTTGAATTGAATTTTAAAAAAAATTTGGTTATAAGTGTCCAGTGACGGAGCCAGAAAATTAAATTAGAGAGGACACTTATTAATTATAATATCAAAAATTTTTACAAAAATATTTCACGAAAAATTTTACGATTGATTTCGAGAAAAATTAAAAAAATAATGTTATTTGTAACTAGTGTATCATGGACAATACAATAAAAATATAGATATAAGTCTTAAAATAAATTATATAATGATAAAAAAAATTTTTATACAAAATTTGATTAAAAATTCAATATAAATTTATAATAGTAATAACACGCCATCATTGATATGTGATATCACAAATTAATAATATATAAACACATAAAGAGTGAACCTCACATGTCAAATGTAACTAACAATCTAATAAATTTCATATATTTATAATGAGATTACTTATATTTGCATGTCAATAATAATAACATCACCGTTATATTCAAAAAATTTCATAAATAATATGGTTTATAGTAGTCTTTTCATTTTTAATTAAAATAACGATTATTGTTTTCATATTTTTTAATATATCATTGACATTTCACTCTAATAATATTTTTGTAATTTTTTTATTTAAAATATTTTCTTTATGTTTGCAAAATTAAAAAAAAAAATCCCAAAATCTGGGGGGCACGTGACCCCCCGTCCCAATCTCCCTTGGTCACTGTACGTGTTGATCAAAAATTTCAATAGAGTTTTGAGTTATGGGTTTAGTTATGAGTTATAACTTTTCGAATTAAGTTTTAAATTTATTTTTCAAAACTCATAATTAAACAAATTTTCTTATTTCACATGTCACGTCAAACATTCAATACTCAATTCAAACTCTTCTTAAAACTTATAACCAAACAAATTTTCTACACTCCAATTATAATTCCAAATCTCATAAACTCAAAATACAACTCTATTCTTAAATCATATTTAAAAAACTCTAGCAAACGCTGCCTAAGTTTTTCAAAGTTTTGAAAACTCTTTTTAAAACTCATAATCAAACAACTTTTCTCATTTCATATGTCACATCAAAAATTCAAAACTCTTTTCAAGACTCATAACCAAACAAATTTTTACTTTTTTAAATCATAATTTTAAAACTCACAAACTCAAAATACAACTCCATTATCAAATAATAATTCTAAAACTCTACCAAACACTACCTTAATGTGTTTGGTTTTAGCTTTTTAAATTTAGTTTTCTAAAAATTGAGTTTTTTTATTTTTCGTGTTTTTTTTTATAATTTTTGGTGAATATTTTTAAAATTTTAAATATTTTTTTACTTTTTTAGATACACTTTATTTAGATATATCTAAAAAATAAAATATTTGTAAAAAAATATTTTAAAAAATTAATAAATACACAAAAATAAAAAATATATATATTGAATTTTCGTAATTTTTTTTAATATTTAGTGAATTTTTTAAAGATATTTTTCATGAAAATATAATTTTTTAAATATATTTATATTAGATCTGTCTAAAAATTAAAAAAATTACTTAAAATATTAACAAAATTCAATAAAAACAAAACAAAAAATAAGAAAATAAATTTTTTTTAAAAATATTTTCTAAAAAATATTTTCAAAAAACTAAAAACAAACCTAGTAAATACTAGTACTACAATATGAAAAAAAATATTCCATCCTAATGTGGCATTGGACCAAAACCATTCAAGTCATTTTTTTGGTGTGAAAACCTGTACAAATGAATGACTTATTGTTTTATGACATGTTTACGTTAATGCCTAGTAGACAATGAATAATTGTTCCAACTATATCATCTTCCACCCCTATTATATTCCATTCAATTTAATTCAATTCAATTAATTTGAGTACAGAAATATTAATGGAATGCACGTGACATAGAGTTTCTTTTATTTTGATCGACTGTTTCAACTTCCGTTTTTCGCTTTTGAGAGGTTGTGTAGTTGAGAAAGCAGCAGCACCGCCGCACTATATTAATTTGAAAACAACATTTCCCACTTTCACTGTGCCCCCAATGGGATAAACCACAAAAGATAAAATAAATTATTTTAGTTATAAAAAATAAAATATCACATCTAATTTATAGTTATTATATTATTCTTTTACAAAAAAAGTCAAAAAAGTCAAAAAATTCTTCCCAAATTAAGCTTTTTAGTCCATGCTAAAATAATTAAAAAAATCAAAAAGCCAACCCACTTCCCAAACGAAGACTTTGTATTTTTTTATATTCCTCTTGTGGATCTTAATTTGAACTAACACTAATATGAACCTTTTGCTTTATAACTTTTGTAATAAAAGTTATTCATATAAAAAATTATTTTTATCGGACATCTATAAACACAAACAAATCACATTTTGTTTTATGAAATGGATTAAATGTAAATTTAAACCATCTATTTTATAAACCAAAATGTAATTTGTTCTTATATCTATAGATATCCAATAAAATTAATTTTTTTGCGTAGATAATCTTTATTGCAAAGCCTATAAAAAAATCAGTTTGAATCATCGATGTGTGTGAGTTCAGATTGAAATATGAAGAAGTATGGAGATAAGTTCAAACCCCCCCTTCCTC
Source organism: Camellia sinensis (assembly GCF_055761805.1). Classification (NCBI taxonomy): domain Eukaryota; kingdom Viridiplantae; phylum Streptophyta; class Magnoliopsida; order Ericales; family Theaceae; genus Camellia; species Camellia sinensis. The sequence goes on from NC_138961.1 coordinate 220,200,566, forward strand.
CCCCAATATTGTTACAGTCATGTATAAAATGAAAATTAATAATCAAAAAGCAAAAATTAAGCTATTGCGCTCCCAATTTTTAGATAATCAAATTTCTTCAATTTATTTAAGTTATTTTTACCTATAAACACAAGTTGCATTAAACCTTTTGGCATAAGCTCTCAAAATGAAAGGTTATAAGTAGTTTTATAGAGGTTGTACCAAACAATCTCAATATGTTGGTAAAAATACCAGAAAAATTATATTTTATTGATATATAATGCAAAGAAAATGAGATACAAATAGATCAGGCTGAGGCACGGATATCTCGTTTTCTTTAAAAAGATCAAGCCTACTACAATAGGAAGAACCTAAATACCGATGCAACAGTCACAAAACTATAACTTGTCCCCTCCAAGATACAACAGTCCGACCACTTTCGTATGATTTAAGCCAACTCTGCACAAGATGGTGAATCCAAAACTCCACTAAGAAAAACACATTTCTTTGCTAGTAATCTCTTAAATATAAACAATAGGTAGTATAGAAAAGAGTAGATGGGATGAACTATTTATAGACCACTAGGACCTTACAATTTATACCAAAAATAATAATGACCATTAAACTAGAGAAAATGGAGAGCCTCCAAATATTAACTTACTACCAAGTTCATGAACTCCAATTAATCTCCATTCATGAACAAGACAAAAGGTTATCAAAATAATGAATCTCCATTTACCAAACAAAACGAGATTCATGAATAAGACAAAAGAAGATTCATGAACAAAATATATATATAAATAAATAAATAAAAGATATTAAAATAGACCAACAATCCCTAACTCATTTTAATATCAGTAAGGACAAAAGAGATTACCAAACAAAGATAGACTAGTATGCATCATGAAGGTGTGCTCTGCATTGAACCTTTATTAGTGAAATAGCAACTTTTACTCCAGAATCAGTAGTGGTCTCAGACTTGAACTATGACTACTTAGGGGAAATAAAGTATTACTGCTCACACAAAATAATCCAGGTGTTGACATGAGTTTTTAATAGCCAGTACATTATGGCTTTATGCTAATCCCAGTTTTTATGAGTATATTTGTGAATAAGCCTTATTCTTATAAAAAGCGGCCCCACTTTTATGCTCACATAGATGAAATCTGTCAAGAATGTTCCTGTAATTTACACACCCCACTCAACAAAAGCTAAAGAATTTCATAAAGAGTATAAAAACTCAACCCTCTAACATTCCTCAACCCTAAAACCTTTATGAATATTTTAAGGTTTAAATTGAAAATGAGTCAAATGATTAGTACTAGCATATTCAATTTTTTTTTTTTCAAAACTCAATAGACTACAAAAATTATTCAAAATCGATTCATTTATTTTTGAATTAATCGTTTGAATCGATATATTTTAACATAAATTTACAGGCCATAGATGTATATATGTTTTTGGTATAGACAGAACAGAAATTGGGTGGTATGGGGATTTGGGGATTCTGCTGTGCACAGTAGGTTGTTGTGCTTTCTTGTGGAGTGTCATCCTGAGCCTCTTTTGATAATATAAACTATTCATATTGTAGGATTCGTCGAGTAGATCATTCATGTAAAAAATCAAGTTGATTGGATATCTATAGCTCTATAACCAAAGCAGATTTGTTTTTATAAAAATTAACAGTTAACATAACTTTCATAAATTTTTAGAAAAAATTAAGATCTAATCATGGGGTTATAAATATCCGATTAACTTGATTTTTTACATAAATAATATTCTTGACGAACCATACAACATGAACAATTCAAATTACCGAAAAATATTCGGAACTATACGGGGAGCAAATATTCCGCAGAGCCCGTACTCTTTTCCACCAAGCTCCTTATCTGTCCGATCGACCTGCGAACACAACGACGGTGAGCTACCCGGCGGTGTGTGGCCGGAAAACCCCTCCGACGGTCAAGTTAGCACACACTCAGGGATCTAGAGAGAGAGGAGAGAGTTGAGTGTTTTTGTTGTTCTCACCAAAAAATGTCCCATACCTAGCATGGGGGGCGCAGTCATGCTTATACACTTTTCTGCGCTTACCTCTGCATCCATTCACTCATTGACACGTGGAGTTGCTCTTCTATCTATTAGCACAAATTCAGCCAAACATCACCTAATCAAAACACTAATTGACATCGGTGGGAATAGGCAGTCCGGCGTAATTATCTCGGCCTCCTTCGACCGAGCTACTTATCGAGCTTAGCAATGCCACTCGTTGAGCTCCATCACAACCGAGCTCCGTAGCACCCCAGTACGGCTGAGCTCCAGACAAGTTAGGCCGGTCCAAGGGAGATCTTCCCGTCGAGCTACATGCGCGACCATAAGACCCAGATCGGCAGATGATCATCTCGGCCTCCTTCGACCGAGCTACTTATCGAGCTCAACAGTGCCACTCGCCGAGCTCTATCACAACCGAGCTCAGCAACACTCCGATGAGACTGTGCTCTAGACAAGTTAGGCCGCTCTGCTGTAGATCACGATCACCGAGCTAAAAAGAGCGAACAAGAGAAGACAAGCTGGCAGAGGATCTTCTCGGCCAACTCTGGTCTGGACTTCGGCTGAGCAAGCTTCACCTTAGCTCGGCCCAACCCAACTCGGCCCAAATACGCTTGGACCACATTCAGCCCGGCCAGAACTGCGGCCCAAGCCGAGATTACGAAAATCTCTTTCTCAATTGCCCCTTAATTCCGTCTGCGCTAGCATGACTAGGATTACATTACAAGGCCGGGCCATACTTTTTGCTTGGTGATCCACTTTGCTCGGTTTAGGAACTCCAAGGCGAGCAAGGTCTGCTCCGCGACTTGCTTCTTGGCGAGCAAGATCAGCTCGGCAAGGAACTCCAAAGAAGGCAAGCAAGGTCTGCTTCGCGACTTCCTTCTTGGCGAGCAAGATCAGCTCGGCAAGGAACTCTACAGAAAGCGAGAAGGGTCCGCGCCGCAACTTTTTTCTTGGCGAGCAAGATCAGCTCGGTAAGGAACTCCAAGGTCGGCGAGCAAGGTCTGCTTGGCGACTTGTTCTTGGCGAGCAAGATCAGCTCGGCAAGGAACTCCAAAGAAGGTAAGCAAGGTCCGCTCCGCAACTTCCTTCTTGGCGAGCAAGATCAGCTCGGCAAGGAACTCCAAGGCAAGCGAGCAAGGTCCGCTCCGCGACTTGTCTCTTGTCGAGCAAGATCAGCTTGGCAAGGAACTCCAAGGTCGGCGAGCAAGGTTCGCTCGGTGACTCCCTTCTTGGCGAGCAAGGTCTGCTCAGCAAGGAACTCCAAGGCGAGCTAGGTTCGCTCCGTGACTTGCTTCTTGGCGAGTAAGATCAGCTCGGCACGGAACTCCAAGGTCGGCGAGCAAGGTCAGCTCGGCAAGGAACTCCAAGGTCGGCGTGCAAGGTCCGCTCCGCGACTTCCTTCTTGGTGAGCAAGATTAGCTCGGCAAGGAATTCCAAGGTCGGTGAGCAAGGTTCGCTCGGCGACTCCCTTCTTGGCGAGCAAGGTCTGCTCGGCAAGGAACTCCAAGGCGAGCTAGGTCCGCTCCGCGACTTGCTTCTTGGCGAGCAAGATCAGCTCGGCAAGGAACTCCAAGAACGGGAGTAAGGTCCGCTCCGTAACTTGCTTCTTGGCGAGCAAGATCAGCTCGGCAAGGAACTCCAAGAGCGGGAGCAAGGTCCGCTCTGCGACTTGCTTCTTAGAGAGTAAGATCAGCTCGGCAAAGAACTCCAAGGCGAGCTAGATCCGCTCCACGACTTGCTTCTTGGCGAGCAAGATTAGCTCGGCAAGAAACTCCAAGGCGAGCTAGGTCTGCTCCGTGACTTGCTTCTTGGTGAGCAAGATCAGCTCAGCAAGGAACTCCAAGAGCGGGAGCAAGGTTCGCTCTGTGACTTGCTCCTTAGGGAGCAAGATCAGCTCGGCAAGGAACTCCAAGAGCGGGAGCAAGGTCCGCTCTACTACTTGCTTCTTGGCGAGCAAGAACAGCTCGGCAAGGAACTCCAAAGAAGGCGAGCAAGGTTCGCTCCGCGACTTTCTTTTTGGAGAGCAAGATCAGCTCGGCAAGGAACTCCAAGGTCGGCGAGCAAGGTCCGTTCAGTGACTCCCTTCTTGACGAACAAGGTCGGCTCAGCAAGGAACTCCAAGGCGAGCTAGGTTCGCTCCGCGACGTGCTTCTTGGCGAGCAAGATCCGCATGGCAAGGAACTCTAAGGTCAGCGAGCAAGGTCTGCTTGGTGACTCCCTTCTTGGCGAGCAAGGTCGGCTCGACAAGGAACTTCAAGGCGGGCTTGATCCACTCCGCGACTTGCTTCTTGGCGAGCAAGATCCGCTCGGCAAGGAACTCCAAGAGCGAGAGAAAGGTCCACTCCGTGATTTGCTTCTTGGCGAGCAAGATCCGCTCGGCAAGGAACTCCAAGAGCGGGAGTAAGGTCCGCTTCGCGACTTGCTTTTTTGCGAGCAAGATCAGCTCGGTAAGGAACTCCAAAAAAGGTGAGTAAGGTTCGATCTGTGACTCCCTTCTTGGCGAGCAAGGTCAGCTCGACAAGGAACTCTAAGGCGAGCTAGGTTCGCTCCGCGACTTTCTTCTTGGCGAGTAAGATCAGTTCGGCAAGGAACTTCAAGGTAGGCGAGGAAGGTCTGCTTCGTGACTTGTCTCTTGGCGAGCAAGATCAGCTCAGGAAGGAACTCCAAGGTCGGCGAGCAAGGTCCGCTCCGCGACTTCCTTCTTGGCGAACAAGATCAGCTCAGCAAGGAACTCCAAGGTTGGCGAGCAAAGTCCCCTCCACGACTCCTTTCTTGGCGAGCAAGATTAGCTCGGCAAGGAATTTTAAAGTTGATTAAAACCATCAACAAACCTCTTGCCGAGTAAAATTCATCCGACAAGGAATTTCAGAGTTGATAAAATCATCAACAAACCTCTTGCCGAGCAAAATCCGACCGGCAAGGAATTCCAAAGTTGATCAAAACCATCAACAAACCTCTTGCTGAGCAAAATCCGACTGACAAGGAATTCCAAAGTTGATCAAAACTATCAACAAATCTCTTGCCGAGCAAAATTCGCCCTGCAAGGAATTTTGATCTTTCCGTCAAAATGATTGTTAGTTGCCCCTTGGTCCGTACTAAATCCGTTTGGTGAGGCAAAAATACAACAATTCTCAAGAAAATGGTCTGCTTGTTTCATTGTGCCACTGGCAAAAAGGGTTACAAAAATAGAACTAAGAACAAAACTTTAGATTGGCAGAGTTCGATGTTCTAAAAATGGATCGGCCATTTACATTCTGCGAGTTTTATGCCCCTTTTCCTCGGCCTTTTTATAGACGTCTTCCAAAATCGAACTCCCTATATCTCTTCCATGGTGGTTTGCATGGCCATCATCTTGTCCGATTGTGTGAACCTTTGGCACTACTCTCTTATTCTCTACTACCGAACTTGTCGTCACGGTAGCTGCGGCTGCATCGTCTTCGACTCGGATGTGCTCATTGATGTGCTGCACTAGTTGGCCCATGGATGTCGGCTGGTTCATGGTAAATGAGTCCCATAGCCTATGTCCGACCGGGAGACCGCGCTTATATTGGGTGATTGCCAGGTTGATCAGGCAATCTAAAATCTCGTTAAAGGTTTCCCAGTATCTGGAGTTGTATGCCTTGAGTGTGTCACTCAACGCCATTTTGACACTGAGAAGGTGGTCCACCTCCTTTGGTGTTTTGGTGTTGGTCTTGAAACGAGTCACAAATGCTTCTGCCAACTGCTGCCACCTTTCGATGCTTCCTTTCGGCAGCCTCTCAAACCATTTCAAGCCCAGCTCGCCCAAACTTGACGGAAAAATAAGACACATAAGAGCGTCATTGCGCCTATGTCCGGCCATGACTTGCCGGAAGTGGCTTACGTGCATGTATGGATCGGTCTTTCCGTCGTAGAGCGTAAACTTGGGCTGGTAAAAGCCCGCAGGGAGCTGTGTGGTTTCTATCTCAAGGGAGAAGGGGGCGGCGTTCAGCCTCGCCAAATTTGTGTCTAGAGGGACGGGCACGACTGGGCGTGGTGGCGGCATTATGACCTCCTCACTGGCGCGACCCCCATAAGATAGCCGCTGGAGCGCCGGCACCCTTTGAGTCTCTCGTCGACGAGCCTGCTCCTTCAAGACAACCCGCAAGTCCTCTGAGCGAGCGGAGTAGGAATATCTCTACGTCGTCGCCGGACGTGAGGGTTGGTAGGTACTATCTTGCGCGCTAGACTTCTCTACAAGCGCGTCGGAATCTCCAACCTTGTAACTTCTGGTGATAGAAAGGAAGGGAGTTTGTTGCTGGCTTTGACTGCTTGAACGGTGTGGTTGGGTGCGCTCACTGTTGTCTCCCACTCCAGCAACACCGTTCCCTTTGATATGCCGTTTCAGAGCTTCTATCTCCGCCGCCATTCTGCGGATGACGGCGTCCTGGTCCCTTAGCTTGTGCTCCAGACGTCTGGCGTGCGATTCTCTTCGCCGCTGGTGTCCGTCTGGGCTCTGCGAGTGACCAAAAATTCTAGCGCGCTTATCTCGCGCATCTCTTAAATGTCCTCCTGGGGAAGTCTCCGGGTCTGCCATGTTCAGAACGGCGGGGAGTCCGTCTCTCTGTCTGGCTGACTCCGGGGTAACACCGTCGATGGCAGACAACAGTATTTCGTCGTTATTTGCCATGGAAGGCGATTAGATGAGCTTAGAAGACAAGGTTTTGTCTATCAAGATTCCCACAGACGGCGTCAATTGTACGGGGAGCAAATATTCCGCAGAGCCCGTACTCCTTTCCACCAAGCTCCTTGTCTGTCCGATCGACCTGCGTACACAACGGCGGTGAGCTACCCGGCTGTGTGTGGCCGGAAAACCCCTCTGACGGTCAAGTTAGCACATACTAAGGGATCTAGAGAGAAAAGAGAGAGTCGAGTGTTTTGGTTGTTCTCACCCAAAAATATCCCATACCTAGCATGGGGGGCGAGTCATGCTTATACACTTTTCTGCGCTCACCTCTGCATCCATTCGCTCATTGACACGTGGAGCTACTCTCCCATCTGTCAGCACAAATTCAGCCAAACATCACCTAATCAAACCACTAATTGACATCGGCAGGAATAGGTAGTCCGGCATAATTATCTCGACCTCTTTCGACCGAGCTACTTATCGAGCCTAACAATGCCACTTGTTGAGCTCCATCACAACCGAGCTCTGTAGCACCCCAGTACGGCCGAACTCCAGACAGGTTAGGCCGGTCCAAGGGAGATCTTCCCGCCGAGCTACATGCGCGACCATAAGACCCAGATCGGCAGATGATCATCTCGGCCTCCTTTGACCGAGCTACTTATCGAGCTCAACAGTGCCACTCGCCGAGCTCCATCACAACCGAGCTCAACAGTACTCCGGTGCGACTGTGCTCCAGACAAGTTAGGCCGGTCTGCGGCAGATCACGATCACCGAGCTAAAAAGAGCGAACAAGAGAAGACAAGCTGGCAGAGGATCTTCTCAGCCAACTCTGGTCTGGACTTCGGCTGAGCAAGCTTCACATCGGCTCGGCCCAACCCAGCTCGGCCCAAATACGCTTGGACCAGATTCAGCACGGCCAGAACCGCGGCCCAAGCCGAGATTACGAAAATCCCCCTCTCAGGAACGAACTCCCACAAAAAGCACAGCAGGTCGCTGTGCATAGCAGCACCCCAAGTCCAGTGGTATGGTGGCTTAATGAGAAGATGCAACCATTGACGACATGTGAAACTCATAAAGCAAACAACGGTGGGTAATTATTCAATAATTTTGGAGTATAAACACGTGATATTTTATAATATTGTGATTGGTGGAGAAAGTGGGTAGGTGAGGTATTGTGTTGGATGATTGGGGAACAAGAAGGACATATTAAATTATAATTGGTTAAGGAGTACGAACATGTGATACTCCGGGAACATTCTATAATTTCCCAACAATGGTGGGCAGTTATATCTCAACATCTGGCAATGACTTTTTTAGCTCAAATAGTTAATAAAGATAAAATAGACTAAAATGGTTAATAATATAAAATGTTAAATCTAAACCATAATTATTTCATTTTTTCTCTCATAACTATCAAATCAATTACTAAAAAAAAAAAAGTCAATTAACTTTCCAAACATAACTTTTTTAGTCAGGCTAAAATAGTTTAAAAAAAACTAAAAAATCAACTAAAATAGCTAACTTTTCAAACGAGTTCTCAATAAGGATTTTGTATAACTTATCCATATGAAGTAAAAATTTAGTATTAGAGTGACATCGATGAGGAAGTGGAGATACTGCTTGCGGCTGCTGTGTGGCGAAATGGACCCATTTCGAGATCCATTTTGATAATCCGAACTGTTCACATCTTAGAATATATCAAGCAGAACATGCCTGCAAAAAATCAAGTTAATCGAATATCGTTTATCCATTCATCCACTCACTTTTGTATCTACAAAAATACATAATAATTTGATTTAAAGTATTAAAATGAATACAAATGCGAGTAGATAAATTGGTAAACGATATCCGATTGACTTATTTTTTGCGGGCATGTTCTATTTGATGTATTCTAAAATGTGAACAGTTCAGATTATCAAAACGGAACCTGAAATGGGCCTATTTTGCCGCACAGCAACCGCTATTGCGCAGCCCGCACAACAGCATCTCTACTTCCTACTGATAATGTAATATCATTAATCAATAAATAATTACTTGTTACATTACATGCACATAGAATAAATTGCAAGAAAAGATTGGATGCTGATACTGATGACGTGTTATCACCATTACACTTTTAATATTTTTTCGTTTTCAGGACACATTAAGAAATGTTATAAAAATTATATATTCGGTATGAAATTATGTATAATAATTTTTTTCTTTAAAAGTATTTAATATATGCTTTAAGAATACAGATTGACAAAATTCAATAAATAATTTCACAGTAATATAATGTGATGAATCAATAAAAATATTCATATTACCATAGTAGAATATAAATGGATTCTCTCTGAGCATTCGAGAGGAAAAGTGGTTTTGGGATTTGCAATTTGGCCTCCTCACTAAACACATTCAAACTAAGCACGTGATTAGAGCACTGACACCTGCAAAATTACAATTCTTAATCTCCCTCTGTTTTACTTAATTAATACTAGATAATTTCTTAACAACTGTAGGAGGAGGAGGGGGGCTGCAAAAGAAGGTTGATTTGTTTGACTTTTGATCCAAAGACGATATGAATGCAGTTATAGTTATGTCGTCACTATCATTTAGGTGGTAGAGATGTAAATTGGTAAACCAATTGATTGTTTCATAAATTTTATAAGCTTATTACTTTTATCACACTTTGTTCTTCAAATATTATTATGCACAAAAAGTTAAATTGTCTCTTAATAGATCAATTGGTGCAATGTAACCCTTCAATTAAATTATACCAATGTGAATCATTTGACGACTATAGTATCAATATTACATGACATATAGTGGCTTGATAAACGTGTACATATCTATTTAAGATGATATATTGTTAGAATTTTAATTCAATTTGAAGGGAATATTGCTACAAGTTTTTTGAGGGATAAATGACTCTTTTTTATAATTTATCAACATTTTTTTATTTGTAACTAACAAGTAAACTGCCCAAGAGATGTTCTTACAAATAAATCCCGAATACTTGTAATGAAATTTTGAGAGAGAGAGAGAGAGAGAGAGAGAGAGGTGGGGAAGAACCTTGTAGTTGGACTTTTGAGGTTTGGATGGGGCCATATGGCACATGGGAAACTGACTGACAAAGACCGAAATTCAACAATCTTTGACACAACAAATCAAAGGATCTAAAACGAGAGAGAGAGAGAGAGAGGATTAGATCAATATGATTTGATGATGAGGAATGCATGGACAAACTAGCTGGGTCAGTACTCGAATTATGAGGTACAAATTCTAGAAAAAGGTCAACAGTGGTTGTGCGAATGTGAAACCAATGGGACACCTCCATGGAAAGTGATTGGAGGATTCCCTTATCCTGTCCTAGAAATCTGAGCAAGTTTTGGATCAGAGAAATAGAGAGAGAGACGGAGATGTGTGAGAGATCAGATTTGTAAGACTGAGGTGTGCATGGAGTCATGGACAAGTACCCAGTTGAATGCTCACCAACTCATGACTTTGAGAGCTACAAAACTCTAGCTAAAAAAAAGTAACCAAATAACCAATGCTTGTGCAAATAAACAAACCATGGGGCAAACTCCCAATAATGTTAGGGACTAGGAAAAATAGTAAGTACTTCAGATTCAATATTTGTATGATGAATTTTATATTTTGAATGAATTTGAATTATATAATATTTTTTTTGATTTGAGTTTTTAGTCATTATTTGGCAAATTCCATAATAGTGATTAGATATGACTCTCTTCTGTAACAAATATTAGATGCATCTGTACAATATTATTCTAGATATACAATTGAATAACTCTTATCTTTCACTAATTCAACACTGTAATTTTTACTACTATTATAATACGAAACATTACGTGATATTACTGTTATATTTAATAATTATTTTGTATTATGCATGCATATATGCTAGACAAACAAGGAGGTGGTCCATGCACGTAGGCCATGGAAATCAAATAATAGATACCCTGCTGGTGGAAAGTAGTGGGCAACATCGCTTGCCTGCTTGTTTGTCTTCCTAAACCCTACAACCCTGTTCCCTTAGACCTTGATTAGTCAAGCCCATCAATCTTTTGCCATGGCCTCTTAAAATCTTGCATAGTGTAACATAAACACAATGTCACATATATTCTAGGGTAAATTACACAAATCGTTCTTATTGGTTGGGACTCGTATCACTTTGATTTTTAATTTTTTAATTGTGATGCATTTGATCTTAAATTTTGAATCTTATTCCAAATAAAGACAATTGAAAATACCATTGTTTAATTTCAAGGGCAAAATCGTCAATTTAATAAAATACAAAACTAATTTGACAAAAATAAATGTCAAAAAAATATTTTTAATTTTTTAAAAATTATTTTTATCTACTAATGATAAAATTATATAAAATTGATAAAAATTAATAAAAATTACATGATTAATTTTTTTAAAATTAAGTTTACATGATCATCATCCAAACACATAATAAAAATTAATTTGGTAAAAAAATAAATAAATGTCTAAAAGATTTATCAAATTTATATAATTTTATTGTTAGTGGGTAGAAAAAAATTTTAAAAATTCAAAAATATTTGTTTGACATTTATTGTTGTTAAATTAGTTTATATTTTATCAAATTAACGATTTTACCCTTGAAAAATCTAATGATATCTTCAATTGTCCTTATTTGGAACAAGATTTAAAATTTAGGGTCAAATGTGTCACAATTAAAAAGTCAGGGATCAAAAATGACACAAACTCTATACTATAGGAATTATTAGTGTAATTTACCCTATATTCAATTTTACATATTAAATAAATAGTTCATATTCTCACTTTTTTTCTTTTTTTAAATAAATGTTAAGATGACAAAAATATAAAAAAGCTAATGGAGAAATATGAATATCATTTTCTTGAATAAAAATTAGGTGGAACATAAGGGTTCCTAATACAGGCTTTCATGTCAATCAAATCAAGATATCTAGCCTTGCATGAGCTACAAAATAATAATACAAAAATGATTTAGACCTCTAAAAATAGATCTCTAATAGAGCATTAATTTATCTTTTTCTTCTTCATTTTTTGTCTTTTACTTCACTGTTTTTTTTTTTTTTTTTAATGGGTGGACAGCTCATTAGAGTTGCACTATAACAGCTCTAATTAGAGCTCTACAACATGACTGACAATAATATTAACGGACATTACAGGTTATTTTAGAAGATGGTTATAATTAATTTTTTAGTTAAAAATTAATTAAAAACTAATTATAATCAATTTTTTTTGAGAGAGGAAAGTGAATTATAATCTAAAACGTGGATTATAACCCACTTCCCAAAATACCCTTACATAGAAAAATATCATAACTTTAAAGAGCAGTCAAGAAGGGTTTTAAAAAAATAAAAGTGCAAACTAAAAGTGTAAATTTGGTGGAAAATGATTGAGAGCCCTAAAAAAGTTGCCCCTAATACCCCTAATTTCCAATTTTGGAAACTGTTTTTTTTTTTCTTTCTTTTTTCTTTTTTTTTTCTTTCTTTTTACCCGAAATGGAATTTCGAGCCATTCGGGGCTCTCCATTTCGGGCCCTCAATCACCGCCCAAATTTGGTTTGGTCCCAGCCCATGTGATTGAGAAATTATTTAATAATTTCAGAATACCAAGTAGCTATACTCCAAGTTAATCACCAATTACTTAACCTCATGTTGTTTTCCCATCTCCAACATAAATCGTAGACCCCTACTCCTCTCTACCAATCAAAGCCTTATACAGCACCACATGTATATACTCCAGGAATACTAAGGCCTATTTTGGGAAGATGGCAAAAAGTAGTTTTTTTGCTTTTAACTAAGTTTTTGGCTTTTTTAGACAAATGATTTGGGAAGTTGGTAAAAAATTACTTTTGACTTTTTTGATTAATATTTGTTTATGATGTCAAATCATAATAAAATGACCAAACTACCCCCATTAATTTAAAATATTTACAACTTCACTCATATAGCACATTTTGACTCATTAGGGGTAGAATTATAATTTCACTCGTAGCTAAAAACCAACTTCGCAAATGACAAAAATGCAAAAAAGTCAACTTTTGACTTTTGCTACAAATCAAAAAAAGTTGCTAAAAGCCAACTTCCCAAAATGGCCCTGAATAATCACCCGGCACGGGTAGGGGCTCAAGCTGGTTCATGTCGAGCCTCGCAGGTTCCTGTCAAAATTTGGGCTGGCCTAGCCAGGCCTATGGCCTAGAAAATTAGGCCCAGGACTAGGGGTATTTAGGCACTGGGCGGGCCGGTGAACCTAGGCCTGGGCTCGGGCTTAGGCAGGGCTTGAACATTTTTATTTTTATTTTTTTTACCAAAATTTACACTGGGTTAGGCCTCCGGAGGGGCTTTGAGTGGGCCTTGAGCAGGCCGATGAGTGGGGCCGAGTTTCAAAATGATGGCCCAGGCCCAGGATTCCGAGCTGGGCTCAGGCGCGGATCTAACCAAGCCTAATCAAGCTAGGCCTGCCTCGAGTCACGAGCGGGCTTCAGGCAGCCCACTGGCTATTTTTACACTCTTACTTCAATAGCAGTTGTTGAAATTAGTGCAAATTAAATAATAAATAATAATATTTACATAAATATTTTTTTTTTTTTCAAATTTTATTATACTTGGAAACAAAGGTTATGTGATCCATATAAATAAATAGATACGAGACTTCCTCTTTTTATGTCTAGTTATAGAAAAATATTGAAAGAAATTCATTTATGCACGAAACTGCTACAAATAAACAAAATCAAATTACTCAATAATGAATACATCTTTTTATTAGTGTGTATAATAACTTATCTAACAAGGCACACAGGTACCCTCTGATTGATGAGCATTGAAAATCTCGAGTTACCAACAAAATTTGATTAATTAATTGTGTAAAGTAATTGGTAATGCGTCACTTTCTCGTAGATGTTGCGAAAGATCGTGTAAATCAGATTCTAATGGAATCAGACGATTATATATTATGTTATTCAAATGCAAATGCGATCTATAAAGTACATTTCTTTAATTTCCATTTTGTAGGTTTTAGTAGTTGGTCCCTAAACAAACAGTTTTAAAATATATACATAAATAATTTTACAGTTTTACCCCTGAGATAATTTAGTAAATGCTTCCGTCGTTGGGTATATTATATATATGATCATGACTTGTATCTATCTTTTGCTCCCATATAGTACTAGTGGTACAACACAATTTGGTGCAGCAACAACCATTTTATTGAATAATTAATTAATCACACTCTATTTTAATATATTTGAATTAACTTCTAAGGTAGTGACATCACGATGAGGTGTGTATGCCGATAAAAAAAAAAAAATGATGAGTTGTGTAACAGAGGAGGGAGAAATTAATCAAGTTAAAATACATCATATATTTTAACTAAAGATCAATATTTACCTATCAAAATAGAATTTGCATTGGTAAACCGCGATTGTGGTGGCAGTATTATATGAATGTGATTTGTTATAAGAGGGCAGCGCATGCTTGACAAGAATAAAATCATTTTTGTAGGGTAGAGATCTAACACACTTATTAGCTTATTTTATACACTCTTTGGCACAAAGAATAAGCCTCAACTAGTCCAAGAGAGATACACCATCCCATGTGCTCCATCAACCTTCTTACAATTTTAAATAAAAGAAAAAGAACTAAAATATAACAAGCTAGGGTTTGTAGGAATAATGGATAGTTAAAGCCTAAAACAAATGGTTTAAGGAGAAATGGATAGGGATTCTTTGCTTCATTGTTTATGCTTAGAATAAAGCTATATCATTAGTTAAAGGCACTTGAGAAGGCCATTAATTGATTCAAAAAGTTCTTTATAGAATTTGTTGTTTGATTTGAGATTGGAGAGAACATGATCCATGCAAGCACACATGCTATGTTAATTAGATGAATTAGCATTTTTACAATTATTAGTTTAAAGATCAATTCCTTTATAGTGTGTCATATTCTTATGTTTGAATTGACCCAAGATTATGGTAAGAGAGACAAAATCGTATCAAATTTATAATTTTGCCAATTATTCTAAGCCTCTCCTTAATCACTTATTTTGTATCCCACCTCGCTCTTGTGATTTGATAGTCTCCATATGCAGCATACTTGGATTTTCTTAGTGAAATATGAGATTATGTATTTTGTTGGATTATTGATCCAATCTCCAAACTATATCCCCCCAAAACCTGATCATACTGCGAAACAAGAGCATTTGATCAGAAGTATATCAATTATAAATATTATGACATATTCAATGGCCCCAAACAAATACAGTAGGAGAAAAGATTCACAAACGTGGACAGAGTTGAACCCTGACCTCTCATTTCTCAATAAAGTGCATTGACTCTTTAACTAACGGGTTAATCACATTGATTAATTAAGAGCACATCTAGACATATAGACATGTAATTATCACTCTCAAAATCAAAATAGTGGCACATCTCTCTCCATCATAAGGTGTGGGTGTATATATGTATTCATATAGATATGTTGATAGCCCAGCCCTCTATAGCAGTTGGGAGGCAGCAGAGATTTTTAAAGCAAAAGTTGTAAAAAGTAAAGAAGCATCCTCCACCTCCACCCGTGTGGTGATCGCTACTTTCGAGTACTACTAGTTGATCATCTTCCTAGCCTAATCTAAAGCTGTAGATAGGTATAACTAAAAGTGTGAATTTGAGTTAAAGGTTGAAAATGAGAATATCTCTACTCTTTCATGAACCCACTTGATAGTTGTGTGTGATACAATACACGATGGAATAAAGTGTGGTTTTAGGTGTTGTAAATATTTGATCGCTTCTGCTTTTAGAAGGGTGTGTCCTTGAACATATCCCGTGTGGTTCACGGGACAGAAAAAGAAGATGCTAAGTTAAAAGGCCAGGAAAGCTCCATTTGATGAAAAAATTTAAGGTAAATTATAAATCCATCCATGAGATTTGATTAAAATATGAATTTTTCTATGTGATTTTAAAAATTACATTCCACCCTTGAGGTTTCTAATTTCATAACAATCATTCTTTTTATTAATAAATCATCAAGTCAATTAACAGTTTTTAATGATGTTAAAAATATGTTTGAATTAATAATTTAGATAATTTTATTATTATATATGAGAACAATTATGAATTTTATTTTTTTAATTAATTTTGTTAAATAAAAAATTCTAATAAGGGGTATTTGTAATTTTTCAAATCACATGAGACAATCTGTATTTTAAACAAATCTCAGAGGATATATTTATAATTTACCCAAAAAATTAAGAATGTGAAAATTGATCAAAGACAACTCTCTCACATAAGTTAAGTACGACATTACCGATTTTGAGTTCGTTTGACATCTCCCTTGGGGTCAAAATAGTCATATAAGATAAAATAAGTTATTTTAGTTAAATAGGACAAAATGTCACATCCAATCCATAATCATTTCATTTTTTTTTCTCATAAAAGTCAAAAAGCCAAAAAACCTATCACAAACGAGACTTTTTAGCTTCAGGCTCTGAAATAGTCAAAAAGTCAACCCATCCCAAATGAGCCTTTTATAATTTACGTTCAAGTATAAGAACAAAGATGTGGACCGCATTTGGTAGAGCTTTCTAAATATGATTTGAAAATAGAGTTGTATTTTGAGTTTGAGAGTTTTGGAATTATGATTTGAGTGTGAAAAATTTGTTTGGTTATAAGTTTTGAAAAGAGTTTTGAAGGAAGTTTTGAGTTTTTGAAATTAAAAAAGTTATTTGATTCAAAAATTTACAATTCATAATCAAACACACAATCTAAAAATCTATTCAAAACTCATATAAAAATTTAAAAAATTACAAAAATATTTTTTATTTACAATATAAAAATAATAAGTGCCCATGAAGAAGAAGAAAGAAAGAAAGAAAAAAACCGAATACTGTTCCGATCAACCAACCGGACATTCAAGAGGATGACCGGATTAGCTAGATTTTCTCGCTTGGAAAAGAGTTTTCAAAAGTAGGTATGAAATTATAATTTAAAAACTTAAAATAAACACTGCACTGAAATGAACAAGTGGAAATATGTTTGGAACAACATAACCAAACATAGCTTTGATATTTTCACAATCTATTCATATTGTGTTTATAATGATATTTTCACAATCTATTCATATTGTGTTTATAATTTATTTTCTGGAAATGTATATATATATATATACACGCGGCAACTTGAATGCATTCACACTTCGTAGGGGGGTAGGTTTCATGCGTTTAAAAGAAAGTAACTTGCTTTGCACTCCTGGCTTTAAATATTGAAGTGTGTGGGTAGCTCTCCTTCGACAGTCTTGTTGGCCCATTTTATCAAAGGGGAAAGTTTTATTTAACAAAATAGGAATAAAATTTGGGAACCAACAACCGTCAAAAATATTTTTGAATCTTAAAAAAAAAATCAAAAATATAAATTTGGAGGATTGTGGTGCTTGTATTATGCTAGTTGCTGGTATGATATTTGATAAAAGATTCAATAGTTTTTTTTTTTTTTTTTTTGATAAGTAAACAAACTTTATTAGAAAAGTATCGAGACGATGCAAAAAATATAAAAACAAACCTAACTGCTAACAACAAACTTAAACCAAAATAACACTAAATAAATAGCAAGACAAAGAGCAAACAAAACAACTATTAAAGCAAATCTTCTACAAAATCAACAAAAGTCAAAACATCCAGGTCATAGCGATCCTAATTTCTTACGTCATTATTTATTATTGTTATTATTACTTTTTTTTTTGACTTTATTAATTGTGTGGATACATAGAATTTAATGTGTTAGTTAATTATATATAATTAATCTGAATATATATATATATACTAGCATATCACTTATGCTATGCACAGATTGTGTTTACAATTGTCTATATATGTGAATTGTGATTTTTAAATATATATTTTTTAAATGTCTTCTTTTTTTCTTTTTTTACATTATGTTAAAGTTTAATATTTTAATAATGATCATATGTGTTGGACTTTTCAAAAAATTAATTTTTTTTTATTTTATTATATTATATTAAAGTTAAATATTTTGATAATAATCATATGTGTTGGACTTTTTAAGATTTTTTTTTATATTTGTTCTTAATGCATTAAAGTTTATTATGAGGGATAATAATCATATGTGTTGGGACTTTTCAAAGAATTCATGTGTTGGATTTCAAAGAATTTTTTTAGGAAAATGCTAGAGGTCCCAAATTTTCTACCAAATAAATGACCAAATATCTCACATGGGTGTGGGGTCCACAAAATTGCGGACCCCACACCCATGTGAGACATTTGGTCATTTGTTTGGTAGAAAATTTGGTGTACCTAGCATTACTCATTTTTTTATGCTTGTTCTTCATACATTAAAGTGTTATTATGAGAGTAAGACTTGAGAGTTGAGAGAAGTTAATAAATGATAAGATTTTTTTAAAAAAAAAATCAAAAAATCAAGAAATTTATATTGAGAAATTAGAGCTCTCACAATATTTGGAGTTAAAAATTCTTTTTTACTTAATATATATAGTATAGATAAAATATTTATATGTGTTGTATTTAGGTTGTATTTATAAATTATAATATAATGATAAATGTCAATTAGGTTATAGCATTAAGGTTCACTCAGATAAAAGAGAGATAGGAGCAGAAGCCACGAAAAAAGAAAAAAACGAAAAGCAGAAGGGTGCTTTGTGCGCGGGAGAAAGCCGAGGGAGAGAAAAAAAAGAGAGATGGCGGGGAGAAAAGAAGAAAAAAAGGGTTACGGTTTTGTTTGGATGGTTTTATTAATTTTTTAAATAATTTTTTGATTTTTAAAAAAATATTATGAGTATAAAATTTACTTTTCTTGATTTATATTTAATTTGTTATTTTTATTTATTTGATGTTGGTTTGATTTTGTATTTGTATGTTTATAATGGATTAATTTCATTATTTAGTTAGATGTGTATGTAACGTTTATGATTTTTATATATATTTATTTTATGATTGTAATCACACTCATGAATATATGAAATTAAAATAAACTTAGAACACATAGATCAATTCCTTATACTCAACCATAACTCCATAGATTATTGTTTTATTTGAGTGTTAGGCCAAGTTTGGCAATACCAAAATAATCCATCTTTTTATCTTTTTTTCATCACATCACCTCTCTACTTTTCTGCACATCTTTTTATAAAAAGATAAAAAATACACTTATTTAGGTTATCCCAAACAACCCCTTAGTGAGAAAGAATGTATATAAAAAAAGAGTAAGGATTATGAGATTTATTTGAATGCCTTAGGCTTGACATTGTTATGTTTGTTCTCATGAGTAGATGAGAGATTGTCTATATATATATATATATATATATATTGTCGCCTCGTTCTCAGAAGTAGACGAGTGCTTTGATTTATGTGCGTACGTATATACTAACCATCCGAAAAATGTGGGTCAAACTCAGGACGATTTTCCGGTGCAAGTTTGGCTTCAGAGCGGTATTAGGTATACGGGAGGCATATAGGATATATGTGTAGGTCGGAAGTGAAGGGCCAAAGTGGTGGAATTAAGGTACAAAGAATTAAATAAGAACCTATTTGTATAGTTTGAATTACTTTGATTTGTACATCTCGAAAAATAGTAAACCATCTTGATGGATTATGAAATTTGGGCAGAGGCATGTATACTTAATTCTAGACAACTTTTATATTTTAACTTTTCACTAAAAACATCGATTAGAACTTGTAATCGGATGATCTTGGTTATAATAGTTTTTATTTATTTTAGCAATGCAGATTTTAGATGGTGTTTTAATCGACGAAACGAGCTCATTTTTATTGATTTCGCGTAAACTGAAGTAAAATATTATTCTAAACACTTTTCATGTTTTGAACTTTTTCGGAAAAAATTATCTTGGGACAGTTTCTTTTCATTTTTAATCCAGATTTTTTGATTGAATTTCATTTAGGTTCTTCTATTAAGTTTTTCTCTCAACCTGTTCAATTTCTATTAAATTCGTTCTCGTTGCCTTTTAGGAAATTTGATTCTGTACAACTTTTGTTCTTTGGGTTTTGGTTCATTCGAATGATCTAAGCATGAAACAGTGCATTTTTATACTTTTACAGTAAGTTACTTATGATTAAATTATACTAACTTTATTTTTTGCAGAATAGTGGGCCTTACTAACTTTTTATGTAGGGCTGACGTACCATAATTTTATTTTGTTTATTTTATACTCAATTTATATTTAGTTGTGTACAGGTAAGAAACTAAATACCACCGTATCTCGGGAAACTATTTCTTCGTCTCGGTGAGCGTAAAACTACTTGTCTTGTCCCGCAACAAGTAAATGTACTTTTGTTTGTGTCTGGTGGATACGTGGGTGTCGAATATTTGTACTCATACCAGTATTCTTGTATATTGGCCAGTTTTGTCTCTTGGCATCTCGGGTGCGTTCTATTTTAGCACAGCCGAGTTTCATTTGCAAGATTAGTTGGGACTACGATGGTGATGAGAAATAACTATAGTTGTTGGACATGTTGTTTAGATTTCTTTTGTTTTCTTGAGCTTAAGGTTGATATTAGTTTATGTATTTATTATTTTTTTTTATGACCTCAATATTTTGATAATTTGGCATGATTTGTAACTTTACATTATTTAAGTTGTGCTGATTATTTATTGTTACTTTAATATTTTAGGTATTTGATAGTTATGTAATTATGGTGGATGGTTTGGTTGACATTTTGTTAGTTAGTTTTTTTTTTTTTTTTTTTTTTTATTTTTATTATTATCCTTTGTAGTCTTTTGAGCATGGAAATTTACTTAAACCTTATGGAGCCGAAAACATTTAGATTTTGTTTTACCCCTAGTCCTAATTTAATATTTAATTGTCCAAATTTTGGGGTGTAACATCCGCTATCAACGATATCCAACTATGTAGCACCATAAACAAACGCCACTCCAACCATGCCACCAAACACATCTCCCCCCAAAAAACTCGCCTGTTATGCTCTAACCAAACTAGTCACATTAGACAATGGCCAGCCATCTTCCATGCCTTTCGACGTCTTTTCCCAATTTTACACCTAGCCCAATTTTGTAACATCGCCCTCACTGTCCCTAGTTGAACCCAAGCCAAACCAAAGATAGCAACAATAAACATCCAAAGGCGTAAAGCAACCGGATAACAAATAAGCAAGTGATCCACCGTCTTCGCATCCCCACAACACATGCAACACCAGTTTACTAAAATATGTCTACGACGAATCAAATTATCAATCGTCAAAATACGCCCTAAAGCTACTGTCCATACAAAGAAAGCAACTTTGAACGAACAGCCACCACCCAAACACTCTTCTAGGGGAATGACACCCTATCCTTTCCCGTGAGCATATGGTAAAAAGAAGACACAAAAAATACCCTTTTGAACTTTAGGCAATCCCACCTCAAAGAATCCTCCCCACCCCCCTCCCCAAAACAAAGACTGTACAAAAAGCCCAGCAAATCCAGCAACTCGCCTACCTCCCAATCCTCCACTCCACGACGTAACCCAACATTCCACTCCACCACCTGACCTTGGTCCTGAACATAAGAAGTCACCGTCGCCTCCCGATAATCACAATACAAAAAATCAACGGGAACATCACCTCCAAAGCTATCTCTCCACACCACTTATCTCTCTAAAACCGAACCTTATCCCCCACCCCTACCCTAAAACAAACTCTCTTCCAAAACTCCTCCCGACCCAACTAAATTGCTTTCCACAAACTTCACCCATGCGATTGTCTAACCTTTCCAATACTCCAATCCTCCCATCCCAAGCCATATTTAGCCCCACTACTTTCCTCCACGACTGCTCCTTCTCTACCCCAAACCGCCATAACCACTTCCCTAAAAGAGCCAGATTAAATGAAACCAAACTCCAAATCCCCAACCCTCCCAATTATCTTAGGAGAACAAATCTGATCCTATACTACTAGATAGTAATGAAGAGACTCAGACCCTCCACTCCATAACAAATCCCTCCGTAACTTCTCTAACCGTTTTGCAACAAACATAGGAATGACATGAGCTGACATTAACTGAGTCAGAATGCTCTTTATCAGTGCAACTCTTCCTTATTTCCAAAGATATTGGCGCTTCTAGCCTGCCAAACGTCACTACACCCTACCCACCACCCCATCCTATACCTCTCTCGTCTTATACAAGGCACCCAAAGGTAAACCCAAATAAGTTGCGGGCAATGCTGCCACATTGCACCCTAAAATAACAACCAAAATCGATATATGTGCCACTACACCAACCGAAATCATCTTGAACTTCCCCAGAATCACCTGAAGCCCCGAAATCGCCTCAAAGCATAATAGAACACACCTAAAATATCCAATCTGACCATCCTCTGCTCCATAAAAAATGAGAGCATCATCCATATAAAACAAATGAGACACCACCAAGCTAGTATTCTAATCCATACCTACCTCGAAACCCATCAACAAACCCTTCTGAACTGCATTAGATAACGAACGCCTTAAAGCCTCTATAATCAAGATAAACAATAACGGAGATAAAGGATCTCCCTGCCTCAAACCCCTATAAGTCAGGAAAAAATCCTATTAGCGTCCTATTCACTATGATAGACATCTTCACAGTAGATATACAAAACTAAATTCACCTCCTTCATAACTCCCCAAACCCCATTCTCTCCAACATATACATCAAGAACCTCCAGTTCACATTATCATACGCCTTTTTAATATCTAACTTCGAAATAATGCTTGTTTGCCTCTGTTGAAGCCGCGAATCAACACACTCATTTGTTACCAACATAGTATCCAAAATCTAACGCCCACCCATAAAGGCATTCTGGGACTCTGACACTACCCCCTCCCAGACCCCTATAATTTGTTTGCTAAGACTTTAGCCAAAAGCTTGTACACACTCCTTAACAAGCTGATGTGTCAAAAGTCCTTAATGTACTTCACCCCTCATTTCTTTGGAATTAAAGCTATAAAAGTTGCATTAAGACTCTTCTCGAACTACCCTGTCTGATAGAACTGAGCAAACATAGCCAACACATCTATCTTTACCATTCCCTAACACTACCGAAAAAGGAGCATAGTAAAACCATCAAGACCTAGCGCCTTGTCCCCAAACATTTTCTGCAAAGCCCTTAAAACCTCATCTCTAAAAATGGCATTTCCAACATCTGCCTATCCATCTCTAAAATAGCATCAAACTAAACACCATCCAACCTCAGCCTTTAAGTCCTTCATTCCCCTTGAAATAGGTGCTGATAAAAACTTACTATACCATCAATCACCTCCTCCTTTGACGATAACACCACACCATTAACACGCATTTTCCCAATCAGTGGATGGGTGCATTAATGCAATTCCAATTGTTAGTGATTTTCAGGATGTTTTTCCAGAGGAGTTACCGGGGGAGTTAATTGATCGCGAGATTAAGTTTACAATTGATACAGTGCCGGGTACTCATCCTATTTCCAAAACCCCTTATAGAATGTCACCCGTTGAAATGAAAGAGTTAAAGGTCCAATTGCAAGACCTCCTTGATAAAGGGTTCATTCGCCCGAGCACTTCTCCTTAGGGCGCACCAGTCCTTTTTGTAAAGAAGAAAGATGAGACCCTTCGGTTTTGTGTGGATTATAGAGAGCTCAACAAAGTAACCATAAAGAACAAGTGCCCTTCGCCTAGGATCGATGATTTGTTCGATTAATTATGAGGTGCACAAGTTTTCTCTAAAATAGATTTGCCATCTGGGTATCACCAACTAAAAGTTAAAGCTGAGGATATCGAAAAAACTATTTTCCGAACCCGTTACGGGCATTATGAATTTTTAGTTATTTTGTTTGGGGTTACCAATGCGCCAGTAGCCTTCATGGATCTAATGAACCGAGTTTTTAAGCCCTACCTAGATGACTTTGTGGTTATGTTCATTGACGACATCCTCATCTACTCAACAAGTATGGAAGCCCATGATAACCATCTATGGTTAATTCTTCAGACTTTTTAGGATAAGAAACTATATGCAAAGCTAAAGAAATGTGAGTTTTGTCTACACGAAGTGGGATTTCTGCGACATGTAGTAACGAATGAGGGTGTTACTGTTGATTCGTACAAGATCAAAGCTATTGTGAATTGGCCGACTCCTACTAATGTGTCAGAAGTGCGTAGTTTCTTAGGTTTAGCCGGATATTACCGAAGATTCGTTAAAGATTTTTCCAAAATCACTGTGTCGCTTACCCAATTAACCCAGAAAGGTGTTTTGTTTGAATGGTCAGAACAACGAGAATCTACCTTTCAGGAATTGAAGACGAGGTTAACTACAACACCTGTTCTTGCCTTACCATCTGGTACCGAGGGATTTGAGATTTATAGTGACGCTTCTTACAAAGGGTTGGGTTGTGTACTAATGCAAAATGGAAGGGTTATTGCATATGTCTCTTGCTAACTTAAACCCCATGAAAAGAATTATTATACACACGATCTTGGGCTAGCTGCGGTGGTCTTTGCTTTGAAAATATGGCGCATTATTTGTATGGAACTACTTGTGAAGATTACACCGATCACAAGAGTCTTAAGTACTTCTTTACTCAAAAGGAGTTGAACATGCGACAAAGACGGTGGTTAGAGCTCATTAAGGGCTATGACCTACAAATCCACTACCACCCCGATAAAGCTAACACGGTTGCAGATGCCCTTAGTCGAAAGGGTACGAGAAATTTAGCAAGTTTGCTCACGAGGCAGAAGGAGCTGTCACGTGACTTGGAAAGAATGAATGTGGGAATTGTGTCACATGGACAAAATGCGATAGTAGCAGCGATATCGGCTCAATCGACATTTATGGAAGAAATCAAGCAACGACAATTGAAGGATGAATTTCTACAGAAAATTTATGATGAAATGGAAACAAAACCAAATCCTGGGTTCATGATTGAAAATTCAGTATTGAAATTTCAAGGTAGATTGTGTGTTCCAAGTGTGCCAGAAATCAAGAGAAGAATTATAGAGGAAGCACATAACTCCAAATTTGTGATGCATCCTGATAATACGAAAATATACCAAGATCTGAAACAGAATTTTTGGTGGCATGGTATGAAGAGCGAAATTACAGAATTTGTCTCGAAATGTTTGCAATGCCAACAAGTAAAAGTGGAGCACCAAAGACCAGCGGGCTTACTTCAACCTCTCCCAATTCCAGAATAGAATTGGGAACATTTAACTATGGATTTTATTGTGGGTTTACCGCGAACACCTCGGGTATGAATTCTATATGGGTTATTGTTGATAAACTAACTAAGTCAGCTCATTTTCTATCTACAAAAACTCAATACAACGCAGAAAAGCTGTCTACCATATATGTGGATGGAATTGTACGACTACATGGTGTCCCAGTTTCAATCGTGTCCGATAGAGATCCAAAGTTTGTATCAAGATTTTGGCGAAGTTTGCAGGATGCTTTGGGAACAGAATTGAAATTCAGTACGGCCTTCCACCCTTAAACAGATGGACAATCCGAGAGAACCATACAAACGTTGGAAGATATGCTTCGGATGTATGTTTTAGACTTCAAATGAAGTTAGGAAACTTATCTACCAATGACGGAGTTTGCATACAACAACAATTACCACTCGAGCATAGGAATGGCACCTTACAAAGCTTTATATGGAAGAAAATGTCGCTCTACCGTGTGCTGGACCGAAGTCGGTGATAAATCGTTGTTTGGATCCGAGATTGTTCAATTGACAACAGAGAAAATAAAAACTATCCAAGAAAGGTTAAAGACCGCGTAGAGTAGAAAAAAGAGTTATGCAGACCACCAGCGAAGGGATTTAGAATTTGAAGTGGGTAATCATGTTTTTGTGAAAGTCACACCAATAAAGGGACACTCAAGATTTGGCAAAAAAGGTAAATTAGCACCCCGATACGTTGGTCCGTTTCAAATCCTAGAAAGAGTAGGTCTGGTAGCCTATCGTGTTGCCTTTCCGCCAAATATGGAGCAAATGCATAACGTGTTTCATGTATCAATGTTACAAAGTTATCTTCAAGATCCGTCCCATATTATAGACTATCAACAAATTGCCTTGGATGATAATTTGATTTATGAAGAGAAACCAATTTAGATTTTAGACCGATAGATGAATCAACTATGAAGTAAAGTGATCCTTATGGTAAAAGTGGAGTGGCAGGAACATTATGGAAATGAAACTACTTGGGAAAAACAGGAAGAATGAGGCAATAGTACCTAGAGTTATTTTCAACCTAAGGTAAAACAAGTTTGAGGGACCAAACTTATTTAAGGGGGAGAGAATGTAATAACCCGACCCTCTTATATGCTTTACATCTCTAGCTATATGAGTAATTACATGCTTCATGTGAAATTCCATGTGGAGTTGTGCTTACATACATGAATTATTTAATTATGACATTTTATCTGTCGGTTATTGGAGAAAATCTGTTAAAATTAAGACGTTCGAACTGAAATTGGAAGCCTTAGAGGTGCGATAACCCAAAATTGACTTTACATTTATTATTAGCATAATTTTTAGGACATAATATCAAGTTTTGTAAAAATTTGACTCGTAATGAATTAATTGGGAAAAATTTTGGTTCAACACTCTTAAAACTTATACCTAGATAGAGATATAAGAGTCTTGGATGACTTAGTATCAAAAACAAAAAATATTTCTTGAGAGAGTGAGAGAGGGTGCTAGAGAAGAAGAGAAAAGAGAGGAGGCTCAACGAGAGTGAGGATTGAAGAAATTGAAAAGATTTTTGAGATTAGAGTTCAAGGTATGTATAATTTAACTAGAATATCCTAATCTCTCTTTCTCTCTCTAATTGATTTGAGAAGGAAATCCTTACATTCATGTAAGCTAGGGTTTATAACAAGAGTCTTGCTCATGGTAGTTGGTTGATTGAAGGATGATCTTTGTGTTTTAGGTTGTTTTAAGCTATGTTGAGAAGGATTACCTCTTATCCTTTAGTTTTACCTGTTTTGAGCTCACACATGTATCTTGATGTTTATAGATATATATTTTGATAAACCAAGTATGGATGAGAACATAAAAAGATTTGAGGTGTATATACGAATTTTAAAAAGGGCTATGAACTAATTATGCTTGTGATTCATGTTTATTGTGATGATATATCATGATATTGAGCTAATTTTCCCTATTTTATACCTTACAATGTGTTTAGTCAGTTGAATTTTGTCTAAGTTTCAGTCTGCCCAAAACAGGGTATACGACCGCACGTGCGGGGCTCATGGTCGCACGTGCGGGAGGCACAATCGCACGTGCGGGGCTCACAGCTGCACGTGCGGAAAACAGAGGAGAAGAACTAAACTACACTGTAATAAAAGCGCGTGCCCACACATGCGATGGGGACTTCCGCACGTACGGCTAAAGTTGGAAAATTCTGTTGCTTTCTTTCGCTCTTTTCAATCCTTTGAATGTGTTAATATGTCCATTCGATGCTCCTATAATGCATTTAATTACATGGAACTTAGCGAATTGAACATTTGAGAAATAAGAGGAAACTAAGGAAAAGTGATGTACTTAAGAGTTGTGTGCTATGTGTAGGGCACATACAGGAGGGTACCATCGTTCATCCACATCACAGTGAGTGATAGTAGTATAATGACATATTTCATTCACGTATTGTACTCATATAAGTTATTCAATACTTAATTCACTCTTTTAGTAAATAACTTATGTTATATGAGTTATGTTTGATGGAGCAATTGGAATGATTGAACATTGGTACATGAGATATGGACCCGAGGTCGTTCTATTGTGCTATTGTAATGAGCCTGAGGCCATTTTTTATTTCACTGGGCCTAAGGCCGTTTTGCTATAATAATGGGCCTAAGGCCGTTTTGTATTCCGTTGGGCCTAAGGCCGTTTTGCTATTATAATGGGCTTAAAGCCATTCTGTATTACGTTGGGCCTAAGGCCGTTCTGTCTTATGTGGGCCTGAGGTCGTTCAAAAAAGAAAATAAGAACAAGACCAACTTGTGATCTATAAATGTGCACTACTAAATTATGCTTGTACTCTTAATCTATTTGTATTACTATCATTCACTGAGCCTTGCTCATTCTATTTTTATGAATGTTTTGTAAGCCGTGGGACAACCTTAGGTCAGCCCTGAAGCCTTTTGCTGAACCCGTTTTGCTGAGTCACCTAAAGTGACTATTTTGTTTTACTTTTGGAAAATCCATGTGATGGCATGTTTTGTCGGTGTTTAGGGAAATAGGCATATATATATATATATATATATATATATATTATTAATACTTAACTTTTGGGTTGTTACCCTTTTTCAAATTCAGTGAATAGGAATGGTATATGGAATGTTATGCACTTATGTATGGTAATGCATTAAGATCCTGGCATTTAAACACAGCTCAATGAATGTTTTACTCTGCTATTATTTTGCTTCCGTTCAGGCCCCAATATTGAGTAAAACTATAGATAATGAAGTTGAGGCTAAAGGTTAGGCCGGTCATGTCCAAACTTTTAGGGGCAGGTTTGGGTCGTGACAATACTACTTCCTTGCCCCTTCCCGAGCCGCCAACTTCTCCTCGGTCAAGCTACCCTCAACTTCCTTCTCATCCAACCCCTGCAACACAACCAAAATATTTGTCTTTTGAGTTTCTAACTAACTAAATACCTCATTGTTCCATCTCCACAAATTAGACTTAAGAAGCTTTAATTTCTAAGCCAACCTACTACTGGGATCTCTCATCACGTAGTAACCTACCTACCACTAGGGTTGTGCATAATACCACATAATCTGGTAAAATCGCACTGATCCGCATCAATCCGCACCACTCTAACCACTAACCACGATTTAAACTTAAAAATTTATAATCTTCCTTCCAAACCGCTTCCCTTCGCTATAGTTAATACATATATTTTTTAACCTCCAATGAAATATCAAAGTAAAATGAGTGTGAGAGAGATTTAAGATACGAAATTTATTACAAATTAGTAATTTTATATATGAAACATATTATGTAAAATATTATACAAATTAGTGTTATATGTTATGCAAATGTATGATAATTAGTTAGAATATTTTTTAATCCGTCAATCCGTCAAAAACCGCCTAAACCACAATTTGTCAATCCGCCATTCGGTTTGTAATTTTACTTTCAAATTGCCCGAACCACACCGCTCACACCCCTGCCCATCACAACTGAACTATATCCACAAAACTATCTGACTGCAACTACATATTTTCAAACCACAATGGCACCGATCCACTCTAAATCCCACTACTGTCCAACAACACCAACCAATGATCTGAAACTGAACGCTCTAATCTTTGCTGAACTACCTAAGAGAAGTGCGTTTCTCAAACCATAGAAATTAAAAAACGATCATGGTAAGAGAACACCTGGCCCCCAGACCAAGTGAAGCTACCTCTCTGCATTGGTAAATCAATCAACTCCAGATCATCAATCAACGATGAAAAAGTCCGCGTTACGCTCACTGAAGGACCCAAGCCCAACTTCTCCTCTGATCGACGCACCACCTTGAAGTCACCCCGTACACACCATGGCGCTAACCACCAAAAAGCAATACTCTGTAACTCTTCCCAAAAGAGAGGCCGTTCTGACCCCTTTACCGGCCCATAAACTCCCGTAAACACCGATCGAAAATCATCCCCAATGTAGCGAAAAAGACATGACATTGAAAAACCACCCATCTCATCCTCCTCTTTTTCAATCACCCTACGATCCTAACATAATAGAACCCCTCTAGCCACCCCAACAGCTGGCAAATATGTCCAATCCACATACTGACCCCCCCCCACACCTCCCTATCTATGTGTTCCATTTTGGTCTCCTGAAAACATACCACATCCGTCTTTGCCTTCCTCAATACAGCTCTAAGCGTCACCATTTTTCCTCTATCATTCAGTCTACACACATTTCAAGACAAGATTTTTAATCGCATGGCAACAGTGATTGGCTAGCACGTTCTTTCCTCAAGGCCCGACCACCTTCTTGTGAACACCTATCATAATTAAAAGTACACTCTAAATTCCTCAACTCTCTTACACCCTTACTTTTTTGCCAGCAACCTGTATTTGTTTCCCCATAGGAGCACTCCTCATTCACGATGTCTCTATAGCCGAAAACAGCTTCATTCCTAGATCCTCATGCCCAACAAATGATACCCCAACAGCACCCAGTCGGACACCTCTCCCGAACCAGGAGGCTTCTCTCCCACAAAACCAGTTATCGTTATCTCTCTGTCAGTCCCATACTCAGCTGCATTAAACTCCCCTCTCTCTATCGCCAAATGATGCAAAACTAGAGGTAGTTTTTCGCTTTCATCTATCCATTGACCTACTGCTGCGCCATAATCCATCCCAGTTTCAGAGTCGTCTTTGCGGCCCAGCCTCTCTCCCTTCTTGTTTTGAGTTTCAGTCCTCAGATCTAGCAGCTGATTAAGCACAAGAGGTGACCTCAAAACAACTCTGCCATCTACAAGATTGGGCTCAGAATCACGTCACAAGGAGCCAATAGTGAGGCTAGCGCAATGTTCCGTCGACCGAAGATTCATCACCGACAACCCTCGCTCCTTCCTCACCAGTAAAAACGTCTCTATAAAACTCGAACCCACACTCCGTCGTAATAGCTCGAAAACCCCCTATATAGGCGGGTCGTCCGTTTGACCCGAGTGCTGCAGATTTGGCGCAATCGGATTAAGACCTAGCCCAACCTTAATACCATGAACTAAATTTAAATCTTCTAAGTCACCTTTTGGGCCCTCTTTAGTCAGGTCTACATGCCCAACTTCCTCAACTTCTCTGTGTGCCTCAATTTGGGCCTAAACTTGCTTCTCTTGGTCTACTTGGCCCAGCTCTTGTTGGGCTTGGGCTTATGGTCTCCAAGCCTGCCTAAGCCCCTACTCCTCTAAAGCAATCATCTGTTGACTATCACCCATAAATTTCCCAAATCTCTTAAGGTTAGGTTGAAATCCCCTCTGTCCTCCCAATATCTAAGAAGAGTAATGATTCATCCCCCCTTTTCCCACCACCCCCTTTGACCCCCTCTCTCTCTCATTGGTCACCTTTTCTTTTTCTTTTTCTTTTTTTTTCCTGCTCCACCAATCACCCTCTGCCACGTGGCAAAGGGGGTGAGGGGGTGACCCCCAAAAGGGGGTCCCAAGCATTATTCATCTAAGAATGATATGTCCTCCGCTATCTTCGCCACTCATGCCGCCCTAAATTCGCATGTTCCACACCCCAGTTGATTCTCATCTCATGGAACAATCGTCGTCGGAGCACAGACCACTACCGGCCCAATTTCTGACCAAATTGGAAGTGTGTAGCGCTATGAGCCCCGTCGGATTAAAATCTGCGACAGAATCCCACTGACCATGCCGTGAACGTTCATCCGAACACACTCCAGTAGCTCTATCGACTCATCGACCACCACAAATCCTCCGTACATATTTCTAATCGCTCGGTACACCTCAATGCCTTGAAGATGGATCGAGAGGCCCAATACCTGTATCTAGTTGCTTCGTGCCAAAACTAGTACCTTTCCATCAGTACAGAGCGAATCCGACGACCACCAGTTGAGGACCAGGTCGTGACTAGCTATCGTCCATCTCTGACGCACCACAACCTCCGCCTCCCACCTCTTGCCTCGACCAGAAGACGAATAGGTAAAACTAGCCTCCAATACCAAAAACCTCCACTTCCCTAGACAATTTCCACCATCGATGCGCCCAATCAGTGACAACCATAATGTCCCCACCACTGCTTTGTCCAGCTTCTGAAACCATCCCCTTTCAGCTCCTTCCTTAACCATAACATCCCCCTTAACCCACCCCGGTGTACCGCCGCATTCACCGTCGGTGGCCCCTTTGATGCATCCATCCTCTGTTGGCTCTATTTGCGTCTAGTTCAACCATCCCCAAAAGTAAAACCCTCCATGACCAACACAATCCTCTCTTAGCCACCCCCAAATTCATATTCCAGCACAAAAATTTGTTCTCTTCTATCACCCGTCGTCACCACAACAATGAACTACCGTCATTTTCTCCTCGAATCTACACACTACTACACTCTGACACCCACCAATCAGACGACCCAAGTACGCCAAACAACTTGGTTCCCGCGAGGACCTCCGAAGCTTCTCACAACACTATCCAACCTCGTACTCGTGAAGGATAATCGCTCTACGAAGACCCTGCCCTCACTCCACAATCACCAAACTCCGACGCCCAATCTGATCTTCCCTTACTTTTTCAATCTCGAAGTAACGGCCTCCTAAGAAGAGAATCCTCCGACGAGGTACGTCCCTTCCTCCAGAGAACATCTCTCTAAGAAAACATTATCAAGTTTCAAAATCTTATCGTAGTCCCCAAAATGACATGACATACCATTCAAAATTTTCGAAAGTCAATTTTTAGGAACTTCACTTCCAGCTCGGCCCTTGCAAAACATTGATCTCTTCTTTTTTAATGGTATGGTAATTCGCTTGTAGAACACTCGCGCAAAAGATCCAAGTGTCTTCAAATATATAAAATAGGCATCAAGTTGACGTCAAATGAGAGACGACATGACAAATCAAAGATTTTTTATTTGGGAGGACAAATTAAACAAAAAAAAATTTAAACTATAGATAAAATATAACATTTTTCTATTTTAGTGGGGGCAATTTTAAAATTTTAATGTATCAATATTAAAAATAAATTTTCAATAAAAAAATAGTAATAATAAATTTTAAAACATATACCAATAAAGTTAGTGGAGGCACGTGGGGTCATAACCTCTCAAACTTAAATAAAACTGACATGAACCCATATTAATTTGACTGTTTATAAATGAAATTAACATTTTAACCCTCTCCCAATTTAAATAATTTTATCTTCCCTACTCATCGAGCCCCATAAATGAAAGAATAATGTTTTCAAGTACTAAATTGGAAACTCTAGAACATCATTAATGATGTGACACAGTGACTCCCACCAAAGTGATGTGATGTTTTGACTTGAGTTTGTTTTGTTTTGTTTTTTTTTTTTAAGCTCATTAAAACTATTAGTGATCCAAAAATTAGTAGGATAAATCACCACTCTAAATGAAATTAGCATATTAACCCTCTTGTAAAATTTCGGGGTCTGGCACCAAGGGCAAGTGCTCCCACTTGTACCTTAATATATCTTCCCTAGTCATCAAGCCCCATAATTATATCCTCTAGTTTCAATTAAATCTTAAAAAATGTTAGACCCTAATGAATGTTAGTACCTTAATACTATATTTGGTTAGGAAATTTAAAAAAAGATTTAAAAAGAAAAAAATAATAATTGATAAAAATGTAAATAAAATATACCTATATTTTACCTAATTTCGTACACATTTTTTTTTTCCCCAATTCCCTCTCTAAATTTCCCAACCAAACACAGCGTAAATGTATTATCAAATATTTTATATAATACTCACATTAGTGTGGATTCTATGTAATGAGTTCCACACCCATATGAGAAACAACTCCTCCAATCAGATTCTAACACATGTAGAAGAACCATGAAGTTTAACATTCAAATCCCAAATGACCAAATAGTACGAAGACTAAACAAACTAAAGTGGATAACGACCTTTGCCTAAATCCCAATTCAAATAAAAAACCAACCATACTTGCACGGCCACCATTAGAAAAGAATGGGAAGTACAGAGAGCATTGATCAAGCAAGAGCTAATAATAGTAATTACTCACAGTCATTGTACGTACAAAATGCAATAAAACTTAAAAAAATATTTGAGCAAAGAACAAGGCACAAGTGTTGGCACCATCCCTGTGACAATTCCACATACACAGTGACATGAGAGGTAGCTGCAGGCTGCTGCTGATGCCGCTCATTGTTGTATTTTCTTATTTCAGAGAGAAGGTTGCCACTTGTTATACTCAC
Source organism: Camellia sinensis (assembly GCF_055761805.1). Classification (NCBI taxonomy): domain Eukaryota; kingdom Viridiplantae; phylum Streptophyta; class Magnoliopsida; order Ericales; family Theaceae; genus Camellia; species Camellia sinensis. The sequence goes on from NC_138961.1 coordinate 220,234,164, forward strand.
TGCCACTCGTCCAGCTACAATATCTTTATCAATACCTTGAACGGCTACTTACCCTGCAACATTAGGTGTCTCTCATCAGTGCCAAAGTGTGCACATCCCAAAAAACAGCAACACAAAAACAATAAAATCACCTGGGAGCGGGAGAGCGAGAGCGTGAGACAGAACGAGTGTGAGAAGGTGAGTAGGGGGGAGAGTGAGAGTGGGACAGTGAACGAGAACGAGAACGGAAATAACATCTTCGAGAACTCCTGCTTCTACTTGGACTTTTGCTGTGCCTATATCTTCTGCAGTAAGCACATGTGGGATGCACCCGGTGACAGAAAGTATTAGTTTTAATTTTTACAAACTTCACCAGAAGAACATCGAATGTTGGGTTCATAAATTAGTAATAATTCTTAATGCCCATAAGGTTGGTTCATAAGTCAAAAACCTTAAAAACCATCAGAGATGCAACAAGAAGCATCATTTCTTGTTTTTCCAAGTCCATGATCTGAAAAGATTTGAAAGAGACCATGGCTCCAAGTACAATTGAATGGTAAATTTGGACAACCAAAAAATTATGTTTTGATTTAAACTCTACAAAGCCTGAATCCCAACTACTTGGGCTACCTAAATCCTTCTCCAGGCAGCTCCATCAAGAACTTAGAGCCAAGTCCTAAACCCAGATCATCTTGAATGGATCACCATAAACATTCTAAAATGACGGGTCTTCAAGCCATAAAATGTATTGCACAACCATGCAGTAGCATCTAAGCAGGGATCATCCTACCTTGAGGGAGATCGACTGTAGCTTCTGCTGCGGCTGCGACGCCTATATCGATTAAATCGGCTTGTTTCTGCAAGTTTTTCAAGCCTCCGATGCTCCTGTTCTCTTTTCTTTGCCATTTCAATAGCAGTATCTTTCTTAACTGCAAAAGCAATCAATGAGGCTAATGAATATTATATATATATATATATATATATAAAGATATGAAACCATATAACAGAATGTGAGGAGATAAGAGAGGGAAAAAATGAAGATAAAAGCAAAAAAATATCACTTCCTATCAAGCTCCATCACGATATGGCAACAAATAATATTGGATTAGCTGCGTAACTACTAAAATGCAGATAAAATAGGATATACTTTGTTTATTAAGTTGCCTGCTCATGATTCGTTTAAGTCGCTCTTGAGGTGTTTCCTTCTTCTCCCCTTGTTTGGATAGGGCCCCACTACTTGTTGGCTTACTTAACTTTGCTAAAGCTGATGAAGTGCTGCACATGGAACAAAGATAGCAAACAAAAAGAAGCATAACAATAAGATCCTCAAATCCTCATTATATCTACACATACAAGTCTATTAAATTAAGCTGATGATACTGCATTTCAACCCAAAAATCATGAAATACCTCACTTGTGGCTTCGATACTTTAGTATTCTTGTCCTTATCATGGGATAGACTGGAAGCAGGATCAATATGCAGGGCCTCAAGTATCCGACCAGATGATGGCCTGCAGAAAAGAATAAGCATTAGACACCCATTTTAATGCTTCTAGGTAACTTGGATGCATTCATACAAAAGCCCATTTTGGGAGAAAATGAGCTTCAAAAAAGAAGCTTCCTTCCGTCTCCCTCTCGGCAATTACGCTGATAACCTAAGCCTCACAAATTCTAAACCATAAAACTTTGCCTCAGGTAACATAATGGAGGATAAGCTGCAGCAGAGTAAAGACTGTCCAATCTATCTTTGCAAGAATTAAAGGTCGAGTGCTCCGACCGGTTCAAAACATCAGCTTGTGATGGAGGAGACAGTGGTGGAGAAAATCCTTCAAGCTTTCTCTCATCCCCATCAGCAAATCCACCAAATTCAGTAATATACTCTATTTTAGCCTTTGACTTGCTTTGATAACCATCATCAGCATGCACACCACGAGCACTGCGCCTTGAGTGTGATGGGGAGTAAGACCGTGACCTTGATCTGCCAAAATAGATCAACAATAACATTAATAAAACAAAACAAGTCCATTAGGGGGGAGAGGGAAGCACGCACACACACCTTCTAAAACGAGAATAAGCCTCATAAGTTGGACTTCGTCTAGATTCCCTGCAAATTATTAATATTAACTACATCAGCATAACGCAATGCTCAGTTTAGCCATTTTGCATCTGAAGGTTTATAGATTTCAGATGCTTTATATATCCCACCAAACAAATGCAAAAAGATAACATATTGATGTTGACCTGTAGGGATCATGACGAATCCCAAGAGTGCCGGTAATCTGGGCAGCATCTCTTTCTCTCTCTCTTTCAATTTGAGAAGCCTTCCTCCTTTCCTTGCGACTAAGCTTCCTCTGAAAAATTCAAAGTACCCAGCGCAGAATTTTAGCACAATTGAGATTTCCAAAGTGTCGCAATCTACAGTTTTGACAAACTTACAATTGAAGGATCCCCCTTGACGACTTCTTTTTGCCTCCTTTCCTCCTCTTTAGCCTTTTTATCCATGTAAACAAGCCAACCATACCTCTTGACACCAAATTCTTTTGCAATTTTCTCCATCTCTTCATCATTGCTATCATCACTGTTAAAATCGTCATCATCGTCATCATCGTCATCATCATCCTCCTCTTCCTCATCGCCATCGGAATAGTGGGTTTCCCCTTTTCCTTCCCCTTCGTAAGAGAAACCCACCTGAGAATATGTACCCTTGCTTGCTGGAGCCTGAGCTGGATGAGATCTAGAAGATATACACGAGACATGAGACATTATGTGAAGAATTACTCACAAAAGAGCCATTAAACATGCTACCAAACCATCAGTTGAAAAATACCTTCTAGTATTTTCACAAATAGAATATAACACTTATCATAAGAGATTAGGGTAAAAATAAAAATACTTAGGTGTCGTTTGGTAACACTTACGTTTTCAGTTTTCTGTTTATATTTATAAAAATTTTAAAAATTCAAATAAAAACTTGTTTGGTAAAATTTTTGATTTATAAATCAGTGGTCTCAGTTTATAAATTTAGCCAAAAGATGAAAACACAAAAAATGTGTTTCCATTTTGAGTTTTCAGTTTTTAGTTTTTTTTTTTTTTTTACCACCCAACACTAGTCACCACCTGCCACCATTTTCCACCACCGTTTTCCGCCGCCACCACCACCCACCACCTACCCCCCCACCACCACCACCACCACCACCACCACCTGCCACCACCACTCACCACCCATCTGCCATCCACCCGCCACCACCCATCACCTGCCACTACCATCCACCGCCGCCCACCACCACCTGCCACCTACTTGCCACCACCACTCACCACCCACCTACCACCACCATCCACCACTAGCCACCCACCACCACCAGCCACCTGCCACCTACCCGCCACCACTACCCACCACCCCCCACCACCACCACCCACTCGCTACCACTTACCACCCGCCATCGTTACCCACCCACCCACCCACCACCACCACCACCACCACCACTACCACCTACCCGCCATCCGCCACCCACCTGCCGCCATCACCCGCCTTCCGCCACCCACCTGCCACCACCACCACCACCACCACCACCACCCACTCGCTACCACCCACCACCAGCCACCGTCACCCATTCACCCACCGTCACTACCCACCACCCACCACCACCTGCCATCCGCCACCCACCTGCCACCACCACCTACTACCCGCCACCGCCGCCACCACCACTAACACCACCCACTCGCTACCACCCGCCATCGTCACCCACCCACCCATCCACCCACCCGCCACCACCTACCACCACCTGCCATCCGCCACCCACCTGCCACCACCACCCGCCGCCACCACCACTACCACCACCACCCACTCGCTACCACCCACGCACCCACCCACCACCACCAGCTACCCACCACCCACCGTCACCACTTTCCACCACCGTCTTTTGCCGCCACTTGCCATTTCTCACTCTTTTTTATATTTTAAATTTTTGTTAAACATTTTGTCAATTACCAAACGCGTTTGTAGTTTATGTTTTTCTAAAAATAAACAAAAAATAAACAAAAACCAGTTTATAAAATTTTTGTAAATATAAACTGAAAACATAAACGTTACCAAACACACCCTTAAAAACAAAAAAAGTTGTCATTCCACATTGCAAAGACAACAAAAAGGAGGAAGCACTCTCACATTTTATTCAACAGTGAGTAGATGTCCTGTTTTTGAATGCTTCTAGAACTCATAATTAATCAAATGGCTAAATAACAACATAATTTAGTTTTAAAAAGAAGAAAGGGAAAAAGGGAGAGCTTTTCTAAGAACAAAAAGGTTGAACCTGTCAGATCCAAATGGTGTAGCAATCTTTGCCTCTATCTCGTGATCCACATGTTGCAAACCCTCCTCATCAGTAACTGTTAATAAACAATACTTAGTTCGTAAAATTGTTAGTACATTAATCTCTTGCCATAAGAATGATTCCCCCAGACACATGCATGAAAACTGTTGCGGAATGCCTATTAATAACTAGAAAATACATAAAGCATAATATATATATATGTTCATGAATTCAACACATGATCAAAAATCAAAAAAGTACCGACATCCTCTACGTTGATGCTTAATTAAATCCCGATAACGCTCAAAATTAACAAACTCTTCTAATTCTTCTTCTTCCTGTGTCTTTTCTGGGGCATGAAAACGTCGAGAACTAGAATCCCGAACAAAATCGAGAAGAGCTCGACCGTCAAATCTGTAAAGAGTATAGAGGATCAGTAAAGTGAAACACCTTGACCAACACACAGAGACACAAGCACAGAGACAAATGTACCTGTCAATCAAAATATCTTGTTTCCCATTCCAAGGTATCCTGAGATAAAAATAAAGATTAGCTAAAATCAAAATGCTCAACCATGATGGAACTAGGAACAGTGAAGATAAGCTGATTGCATGAGAAAGGATATGATAATATATAAATCTTTTACCAAATGGACAACCCACAAGTAATTTCAAATTCTACTTAGAACCAACATGACATGTTTGTATATTTTTATGCACAAGGCCAAGTGAACTTCACTTAGAGCAAGGTCTGGAAGTAGCTGATGATCTGTGAAGTGACAGGCATTATGCAGTCAGTGGCCCCTAAACTCCTTGCAAGCCAGTATAGTATGCAGCACGAAAATCACACTGATACTGCATTTGACTTGCAAGGGGAAAAAAACACTTCATTTGTTTTATTATCTCTTCAGCTTAGATGAGTTCCTTTGCATCCAATATAGTGAGAAATTGTTAGATCGACAATTCTAAGGCACAATTTTGTAGAATTGGGCTCAGACAAATAATCAAATGTTGTCAGGTATAAAGCATACAAGGTAAACTTGTTCATGTTTGAGATCAGCTGTTTTAAGGCACAATCTTGTAGTCTTGGGTGTAGATCTTCATTCCAAAAAATCAAATGTTGTTAGGTGTAGACCTATGAAGCACGGGTACGGGTACAAGTACTAGTACGATACGAGTACGTCGATACGATAAAATCCAAAAAAGTAGGGTACGGGTACAGCTTCGGCTTAGTACGCTTGTAAAAAAATATTTATTTTTAATTTAGAGTCATGTAAAAATTAATTAAATGATTTAATTTGTTAAGATCCAACCTAAAATTAACATTTAATGTCAAAAGTAAAGGTATAAATTAAAATTAAATGTCAATATATTAAATAAATTACAAATCATAGTTTAATTTTAAAATCATGCCAAGTATAAAACTAAAAATAAAAAAAAAATCTAGTAAAAGAAGTTTTATTCCTGTAGTATAAGAAAATATTGCTTCAACTGTGATACAGTATGGCTTGGGTATATACTAGGTACGTTTGGATACGTCAAAATTTAAGAAAAAAAAAATTGGATACGTGTTTCGTGTACCCGACACGTATGTAGAAGTACCATACGAGGTCCATATCTGGCACGGCATGTTTTTCGAAGTACCCTTTGAACTATACACGGTAAGCTTCTTCCCCTTTTTATTCTTTTTTTATTTCATTTTTTTGAGGTTATTTTAAATTTGTCAAAGGAAAACGTTAAATCTGCTTAGTTTAATTTAAATTAGTTGGCAAAATATTGGAAAGCTCCAAGTCTTTATTCCACAACACAGCTAAATTGTTTGAAGGTATTTTTTTTCTCTTCTATTCCCCAACAGCACTTATAAATGTGATTTGAATTTACATTGGCACATATCTTGTTACTTGTATTGAATATCAAATTAATGATTATTTTTTATCAACATTTATTTACAGAAGATAAACAGATCGTGCACATGAAACCCTAATTTACCCTAAAGACAACAGTTACACCTACCTATGTACTTACTTTTATAAATCCTTCAATTTTCCAATTTAACCATCGCTGAAAAACCAAAAATCTCTTGCCCATTGTATATTTATGAAACAAATTACAAATTTTATGATGGAAAACAGAAAGAAAAAGCAAAGATGGAGAAACAGAAATTAGGGGGGGAGAAAGAAAACATACAGGCCTTGGTGATCCTGGGTGGCCTGGTAGAGGGAGTCGTCGCGGTACATGCGGGAGCGAGAACCGATGACCTGGATCGATTGCAGAGGATCGCCACGCCTCTTCGCCAAATACACTGCTCGTCTCTGACCTCTTTTCCGAGCCGCGTCCATCAGCTCGTGGACCTTCTTCTCTGATCTCCGAGCTTCGTGCCACATCCTCTCCCTCTCTCTCTGTCAATTCAGATTGCGTTACGTGTGGAGTGGCGGAGATAACCTGAACCCTAACACTATGTTTGGAACTTAGGCGAGAAAAGGAATGAAAAAACAAATGATTAGTTTAGGGTTGGTTTGGGATGTACTAAAAAATTGTACTTTTTGATTTATTGGTGAGTTTGGGTTGAGTTTGATGTGATGTGTTAGAGAGGTGATGTGATTTAAATAAGATGATGTGACTTAAATAAGATAGTGACTTTTTGACTTATTTAGTACATGATTGTGATTTTTTTTATTTTTGTTTGAATAAGGAAGGAATGAAATAAAATAAATAATTGTGATTTTTTTCATTCTTATTTGGTTAGGTTTCATTAAGAGAAAAGAAAAGAAATTATTTTATTTATATTATCAAAATAATTTTTTTATATTTTCAATTATTTTATTTTTTTTATTTTTATAAAGACAAAATAGGTATTATGAAAATAGTGGTTTCTTTTCTCTCTCAATCTCTCCACTTTTGGAAAGATTGAAAATGAGGCTCATAAGAGAAATAAGTTTCTCTCTATTTTTTCTATTTCTCTCTACTTAAATTATCCAAACAAATAAGAAAAATACATATCATATCATTTTTTTTTTTCCTCCCCAAATCACTCAATGCAAGCATAAATCGTTTGATCTTTTGCTCGACAGAAGAGAGAGAGAGAGAGAATCGAAACGCTAACTGAGGATAAGTGTTCTTTTAGGAGGTTGTTTAAAAATTGGGCAAATTACATATACACCCCTCGAGATTTGGCTAAATTACAGATACCCCCTGAAGTTTCGGAAATTACATCCCGCCCCCTGAGGTTTGTATTTTCATAACAATTTGCCCCCTGAGGTTTATATTTCATAACAAATAACCCCCTAATTTCTTATGCAAATATAGTATTCAGGGGGGAATTCGTAATTTCTCAAACCTCAGGGGGGCATCTGTAATTTGGCCAAACCTCGAGGGGTGTATATGTAATTTGCCCTTAAAAATTAATTTTTAAATTTTTTTAAAAATAATATAGAAGGGTTATGTGATTCAAACTAAATTAAAAATTATTAAATTAGGCCTAAGTAATTATTAGATACTCCTTCAATATGGTCACCTAATGTGCCTGCGAATAATTTTATGAAATTTAATAATTGGGCAAATTACAAACACCTCCCTCGAGGTTTGGTGAAAATACAAATTTCCTCTTGAGGTTTAAAAAATTACATCTCGCTCCTTGAGGTTTATATTTTCATAACAAATTACCCTCTGAGATTTTTATTTTCATACAGATTCCCTCTTAATTTCCCCTAATTTGTTATGAAAATTTGATCCTCATGAGATAATTTGTAATTTCTCAAACCTTAGGAAAGAATCTGTATTTTTATCAAATCTCGAGGGGAGTGTTTGTAATTTGCCTTTTATAATTTTATAGTAAGTGGTGTTTTGAAAAGTTGATAAAAAAAATTTATTTGGTGACTTTTTTGATAAAAAACCGAGTTATTTTTGGTAAAAAAAAATTAACTTTTTTGACTAAAAAAAGTTAAAAAACTGAATTTTTTTTGATGTGTTCTCAAAAGACCCCTAAGTGAGAAATTTTGGAAGTTTAGTGTATAATTATTGGTGAAGAAGATGAACGTGGTGCTTGAGGACCCCAAAAAAATTTTCTACCGAGAGTCCATTTGGGGTCTGGAAATTGATTGTAATATGGTGGTTATGTATATATTAATTAGTGTATTGTAACATTTCAAAAATTTTAATTTTATAATTATGTGCAATAAAATATAATTTGATTTAAATTAAGAGTTATTATATTATGTAATTTGATATAAATTAAGAGTTATTATATTTTACCAAATAAATAAATAAATGTAATTTGATTTAAATTAAAAGTTATTGTGTTTTATCAAATAAAAAATAAATAAAAAATGATAATATAATTTGGATGTGCTATATAAGTAAACTAGTGTATGCCCGTGCCTAAAGGCACGGTGCAAATAATGATAAAATCAAAATGTAATTGAATATAAAATTGTTAGGTTAAAATATAATTTATTCCATTTGTTGTTAAAAAATTGAAGTCAAAATATAAATCAAGGTCTGGTTAATTTTGAAAAGTTCTTTTTTTTTTTTAAACTTGAAAATAAACATTTCCTAATCAACTATTTAAAGTACGGCAAGTAACTCAATCATAAACATTTTGATTTTATTAACAAACTTTATGACTCTAAAGCATAAACTTCATATCAACACAAAAATTAAAAATAAAAACATCCTTACCAAGCAAGTCAAAAAATAAAATAAAATTTATAGATACAAAATAAAACGCACAAACCAAAGATATTGTACATTTATTAACACAATAATCCAAAAAAAATTACACCAAACAATGCACAACCAATGCTTGACAATTACAAAAAAAAAAAAAATCAAATTAAAATTGAATACCAAACAATGCATGCCAGCCAGTGCTCTATAATCTATAAAAAAAATTAAAATTGAAATGCACACCAACCAATACTTTGTAATTTAAAAAAAATTAATTTTAAACACCAAGCAATGCACACTTGCTAGTGCTATTGCCACAACTCAACATTGTAATAGTTCTTTGCAAATTATAATACATGAGAAAAAATATAGGGGGAAAAAAAAAATTTAACTTGCCTACATGGTCACATGAGCTTTTAAAAAATGTATTCTCAGCACAATCTACACCACATGGAAATAAGAAAAAATCAAGTACAACAACTTACTAATGGTGCAGAGAGACCATATATATTTTGTTCAAACCTTATGTAACACAACAGATATATAAAATCATGGAAACACCTATGTAAGGACTAAATACTACTGTAAATGTTTTGTAAGGTACATCCCTTTTCTAATCACTGATAAATGTGAACGCATATAGGAAAAGATTTCAACTGTTGAAGCAATTATGGATTTAACAATTATAATAGACCTCATCAGTCAGACAATAAGGTATAATAGACCCTAAAAATATATTATATATTTGTATATAAATCAAATAATAACAAAATTCCTTCCACAACATGAGGAGTTTATTCCCAAAACCAACCAACAATACAAAGTTAATGAAATAAAGAACATCTGTAGGTGTGAAATCAATAATCTTCTGCACTTTTCAGTGTTTAAATAAACATCTAAAAAATTTTCATATACAAAATTGTAGAAAGCCTACTGTTTTAAGCATTCGCTTTAAGTGAATAAATCTTCCTTCTGTAGAGATGAACCTTGAGAGCAGTCTCAAAATGCAAAGCTCAAAAAATATTTGTTTTTCCACTTCTCGTTGGTACTGAAATGACCATACAACAAATACAACAATTACACCAAATACAAATGCATTCACTCTGCAATGAGTTAAAGTACCTATACAACAAATACAAATGCATAAACAATACCAATTACACCATGTATAGCAACAGAACAATATTTTAGGCATTGTGGGTCAATTCCCTAAAAAAAATTTAGCATCATACATTGTTTGGGAGGCACGGTGTAAAGAAAATTTAGTGTATGCCCGTACCTAAAAGCATGGTGTAAAGAAAACAAATGGGAAAAATGATACAAATGGGAAAAAGATTAAAAAAAAAAAAAAGGTTTGGGAGGCATCCATTGCCACTGGTGGCGACATCATTAGCAGGGAATGAAGGGGATGCGGAGGAGGCACATGTGAGGCGAACAGAGTCAGTGATGGCTTAGGGGTGAACAGCAGTGTTGTAGGTGTAGGGAAAGAAGAGAAAGAGTCAATAGAAGATAGAAGAGGTATGGTGAGAAAGAAGAGAGAAATGGAAATAGTCCTGAAGGCATGGTGTTAATAACGTTAGGATTATAATATAATTATAATCCCAACACTATTTAATGTAATTGTAAATTGTCAATTTTAATATAATTGTAATCCCAACCCTTTTGTATTAAAAGCAGACTCACGAATGCAAATAATATTAAGGTCATGCTTATCGCGAACAACAACATTAACATTTCTTTTTTTGAAGAAATTGAATCTATATACAAAAACTTTATATACATAAATAAGAAAAAAAAATCATTTCTTTCTTGATATTACTGTTCGGTGCAAGTCTATATCCACCTAAAAAGTATGAGAAACAAAACATTTATAAGAAGAAAATTAGCTATGATAAGTTTAAAATAAATAAATAAATAAGCCTTACATTATAAGAGAGGTACTCGAAGCTTTCCCTAGTCTGTAAGTTTACAATCTCCTTTTCCAAAGGATTTTCACCACCATACATGCACCAAAAATACTATAATTTCCATTTGTGTAGGCACAACAAATCCCATATTTATCATATTCAAATGGCAGACCTGTTGTAGATTTCCTCACTATCAAGTGAACATCTTCATTTGCTCTATGGCCAGATCTACATGTCAAGTTTATATTTAAAAGATGACTATCCAATCTTCAATCATTAATTAAGAAAAATAAATAAACGAAGATTGAGCACATTGATACATTTCTAGTATAGCCATCATCAAAGTATCCAATTCAAATTAAAACCAAAATCAAAATTCGTTAGGACTTCACACACAAAATGAAACATCTACACTATTTTAACTACATTAGCAGAATCCAAAAAAAAAAAAAATACTACAGTTGCGATTCAAACGCATCTGAATATACATAGCACCAATTCAGAAATTCAGGAAATGGAGCTATATGATAATGAATGAAAGGAAAATCTGACTACAAAAACTGAAATGCAGTCTGATCAAAAGAACTACAATGTGCTTATCAAAAAAATATTATAATGGGGTCATTAGTTACTGTTTATCCCTTTTGCTAGGTCGTAAAATTATAGTGCAAGAATTTACATAGCAGACTTGGAATCCCTTCCTGCCTGCTGCCCACACAGAAAACTACTAAAGTGTTGATTCCATACACAATCAAGCCAGTCTGTAAAAGAGAGAATAGGTACACCTCAAAACAGAAAAGAACTTAATGTACTATATGCATCCCTTAACAAACAGTAAGACGATAAATCATGATCGATCATGATTTGTGACAGGTGTTTCAAGAAAATTTGTTATGGATGATTGACGATGAAACACAAATATTGAACAGTGCTTAGATCAATTGAAAGTTAACTCAAGGTTTGGATTTACATTTGTACAAACAGATAGTGAACATACAGAAATGCACGCAAAATAGACATCAATTTTTTAAGCCCAAAACTCCTACATCAAGCAAACAACTTCAATATCACGTCAGTATTCAACTTCAATATGTAGAAGAATCCAACTAAAGATAGTCTGAAGGGTTTTCATGAACAAATTCAAGCAAACAACTTCAATTATCTACCAGAGGATTGCATTTAAAACAAAAATCATGCTTACTTGAGTTGGATGCTGTCCTGGACCATCCCCTGCATTAATAACAGGAATACTGGCAGTGGCTGCTGTTCTTTGAGCAGCACCACTTTCAAAGTGCCTCATCACAATTATATCCGAGTACCCTTCAACTGTTCTTATACTATCTGCAAATCAAGCTTCAAAATTAGAAGGGAAGTGAAAAGGGTGACTTTTTACCAAGAACGTGTAGCTGTCCTAAATGCCCCAAAATGGAGTCTTTTTACCAAGAATAGTTAAGCACCCCAAAGTTAAGGGAAGCGAAATTGAAAGAGGGATAGCCGTGGCTTTTAATTTATGTAAGAGAAATAGATTTATGGACAAATGTGTCGGACTGGGAAGAGACAAAAGGTGGGAAAGCAACTAAAGACAATTGTGGTGCTTTGGTGTTTCATAATACAAAACATCATCCCCGACAACATATGAAATTTTGACTTAGATGAAAAGACCTGTCCGTATCAGTTATACTTCAAAAACACATTTGTTCAGAGACTTCATTCCTATCCATGTTTACTTAAATTTCTAAACAAAAGCAGGCTTAAAAAGTAGCAGTTCATGTACAAATGCACGGTGTAAATAATATTAAGATTAAAATGCAGTTATAAAAATATATTTAACAGACTATACTCTACAATTCCAAACAAATCAAATATAAAAAAAAAAAATTAAATATCAAATAATGCACACCAGCCAGTGCTCTGCCTAAAGACCTACCATATGCCCGTGCCTAAAGGCACGGTGTAAATAATATTAAGATTAAAATGCAGTTATAAAAATATATTAAAATATTTTTCTTCTTAAAGTACTTGAATCAAAACTCAAATAAAATAACAATATTGGCCATTAAGAAACTCAAATAAAATAACAACTCCTCTAATCTTAATGCAAATTAAGAAACAAACATATCAGATTTATAATGTTTACCAATATTGCTAATCAAAATATAAGAGCAAGTTAAAAACAAAAAATTGTAATATAGCAGAAGCTTAAAAATTGTAATATATCCCTAGCTTAAAAATTGTAAAATAAAAATTTCAATCAAAGAAGACAGCTTCAAAATCCTTATCTAATATAGCAGAAGCTTAAAACAAAAGTTGGCCATTGAAAACAAAGAGGCAGCACTTCAACTGCAATTTCAAATCTCACTGTGTTAGTGGCAATCATACTACTACATGGGTTTCTTTTTGGTCTTTTTATTTTGTTTCTTTAACTATTTGTCTATTCTTTTTTCCAGAATATGATTTCTGTCCTGATAGAGCCTCACAAAAGTGTATTTTAACTTTTGAGCCACCAAACCAAACCTTTAGGGCTACAACAACCATTTAGTAAATTCTAAACTACATAAATTAAAAACAAATTATCTAGCAACTCAAATCATGTCATGCTTACTTTCAGATAAGCACCATCAGATACTGTTAAAAATGGGTTCAGGCCATATAATCCCTAAGGTGAGGTGATTAGTAGGCAGCGGATGTAATATGCACTTCTACATGGTGGTATTGCATATGTGCTAAGAAACACCAAAACACCGACACATCCAATAAGGCATCATGTCATGTCGGACACCGTATAATCTAAGTTGATCTGATGCTGTCTATTCCTGATTAAAAGATTGTATACAGATACAATGGTAGTGATTTACAATACTCTGTCATATTCTCCAGTACTTCCTCCAGTTAAGGAGAACTACGATGACTGGAAATGCGTAAGGAGGTAATCAATCTCTCAACCAACATGTTATCTATATTCTCACACTTATATTCCAACACCTTCACCAAACAGTAAGACGCAATTTTTTCACGCGTTTTTCATCAACTCACAAAATATTAGTAGCAAATATCATAAAAAATTCCCCTTTATGTCTAGAATTGCCAAATCATTTCAAACATGTACAAATTGCAAGTACCTACTTTCCTGTTCTCCCAAGTGATATAAATAAGAATTTTTGCGAATCCATCAGTTTCTCTATGGAATTCTAACTCCTCTCAATAATTTTCAGATATCTTTCAGATTATAAATTACCATATACTCCCTAGATTTCCCATTTTTAATATAATTCTTCTTGTTTTCCAAATCAAAGAAACACATAAATATCCCATAAACACATAAGTAACTTGACTTTATTAAGAAGTTTCAACGTTGTCCCTCTGTTAAATGCATTCACACAAACCTAACTATATTGGCTTTGTTAGGCATTTTAGGACATCAAAATAACAATGGGAAGAGTCTAAATAACATCAATATCAATGCAATCAATAATTCCCCAATTTTAACATAATTCTTGTTACCCAAATAAAATAATAATAATAAATAAAAAACAATATCCCATTTATGTGAAAAAAATTTGTAGAACCTAACCGCTATTAGAAATCACTAATGAACAATATTGTTTTCTCAACCACAAATTCACGCTTTACATAAATTAACAAATAAGTTTCGAAACCACAATACAATCAAAATCAATAAACCCTAATCACCAAGTCATTAGGCAATCAAAAGGATAAAATCTCAATCATCAATGAGATCAAAAAGGGAGGAGAAAACCAAACCAGAATGAGATCGAAGAGGGTTCCCTGATCTACTTTTACGAACTCGGTATCAAAGTTAAATGTATCAGTTTGCCATTCAATCGCCTCAAGTTAGCGAGATGAGGGCAACACAAAACAGCCCGACAGAGAGATTAATGGCGACGAACCATACACAACGATTAAAATACATAACGATTTGAAAATAATAAATTTCAAATTTTATCTTATACATATCAAACAATTTATTTTTAGTTTAGTACTTAAATTTTGATCAAACAACTTTTTAATTCAATAAATTTAACATTCAATTTTCAATACTTAATTTTTAATTTTCAACTTTATTAAACATTACCTGAGGCCAAACCTTATCATAAGACATAGAACTAAAGTCGGAAAATATAAGTAGAGTAATCTACCTAAAAATTTATCTTTTGTAACAGATTGATGTGTTTCCAAAATTGTTTTATGTAGTCAGTTTTGTAAAAATGGCATAGGCAAACAACCCTAAAAGAATTCTGGAAAACTCAAAAAGATTGAGCAGCGAGAGGAGAGGAATGAACAGAAAATGGGTAGGAAGAAATACAGAGAGAGAAAGGAAACATAAAGAGAAGGGGAGCGAGCATCTTACCTTGTGAGCCGAGACTGGAGAGCAGAAATAACCTGTTAACAGCTCGCTAGAGAGAATTCTGGAAAACTCAAACCCAACAATATAAAATGAAAAGAAACCAGTTGACAGAACTTTGAATGAAGCCATATGGAAAATGATCCACATAGCCAACCAGTATTTGGGATTAGCTTCTAACAATCTCTCTCATAAAAACAAACTAAATAATTTAAAATATCATAAGCATAACAAATTTTTCCTGAGTTTTTTTCTTTTTAGAAATTGAATCAATACTATTTTTTTATGGACATGTAACCATCACAGTGCAATGTGGCACTGACAAAATGAACGGTTAATTATCCCACTGTATCCACAACTATATGACTTTGAACAAAATTTAGTCTGAGAATTAGAAGAATCACAAAGAATAAGAAGACAATAAAAGGCATTACTCACTTGGGCCTGAACAAATATATTCCTTCCAATGCCAACAATAATCAAATCTTGCAAGCGAAATGAAATCATAATTAAATAATTTGGCAAATGAATAAATAAACAAAACAAAAGAACCAAGCTTTATAAACCAAAATCTAGGGAGTATATGGTAAGAACCCCTTTATTTTTTTTTCCTCTCTTTTTTAAAATAGCCAACAAAAATGAACTTAAACAATTTAAACAAAAATTATGAAGCATAAACCAAAAACAGAAACAGAAATGATAAACCAGAAATGATGATAAACCAGAAATGATGATAAACAGAAATTAACCAGAAACAAAAATTATGATAAACCAGACCATGAATCAACAATTTAAACATGAAGCATAGAGAGAAAGAGAGAGAGGGAGAGAGGTACCGGAGAGCTCCAATCGGGGTTCGAAGCAGAGAGAGAAAGAAAAGATTATCCCACTGTATCCACAACTATATGACTTTGAACAAAATTTACTCTGAGAATTAGGATTGTAACCAATGATTAGTGGATGAAAAGTGGATGAATTTACACCGTGCCTTTAGTTTTATTCTCCAATACACACACACACATGTAATATTGTATTTCATTGTTAGGTCTCCAATATGTAATATTGTTCTAGGATCGTAATAGAGATGGTGTGTTCAAGTAATGCTTATGATGATAGACTGATAGTGTTAGAAAGGGTGTTAATGCAAGACTCGCTATTGTGAATGCAAGACTCGCTCATACGTGTGTGTGAAAGACAAATGTAAATTTGATAATTTTAGAGAGAATTCTGGAAAATTCAAACCCAACAATATAAAATGAAAAGAAATCATTTACCCCAATCAATCAGATAGAGATATAAACCAGTTGATAGAACTTTGAATGAAATTTATTGATACATATCAGCAGAAAAAATTTCAGCAGATAAATTGATAGAACTTTGAATGAAATTTATTTATACTTTGAATGAACTTTGAATGTAAACTTTGATATGCATCAGTAGATTTATTGTTTGATATGTATCAGTAGATAAAATTTGATCAGATGTTGATACATATCAAATAAAATAAATGATCAGCAGATTCTTTGTTTGATATGTATCAGCAGATTTATTGAAAATAAAAAAATGTTAGAAATGTTTGGTTAACAATTGGTCCATGTATCAATTTACACCCCCAGAAAACAAATCCAAACAAATAATAAAACCCCTTTAAACCAATAGGACAATTAATTAATGCTGCCAATCATAACAAATAACTCTTTCAAAATCATTAGTGAGTGAGCCACAAAAAGAAATAAAAAAATGTTAGAAATGTTTGGTTAACAATTGGTCCATGTATCAATTTACACCCCCAGAAAACAAATCCAAACAAATAATAAAACCCCTTTGAACCAATAGGACAATTAATTAGTGCTGCCAATCATACCAAATAACTCTTTCAAAATCATTAGTGAGTGAGCAACAAAAATAAAATAAAAAAATGTTAGAAATGTTTGGTTAACAATTGGTCCATGTATCAATTTACACCCTCATAAAACAAATCCAAATAAATAATAAAACCCCTTTGAACCAATAGGACAATTAATTAGTGCCGCCAATCATAACAAATAACTCTTTCAAAATCATTAGTGAGTGAGCAACAAAAAGAAATAAAAAAATGTTAGAATTGTTTGGTTAACAATTGGTCCATGTATCAATTTACACCCCCAAAAAACAAATCCAAACAAATAATAAAACCCCTTTGAACCAATAGGACAGTTAATAAGTGCTGCCAATCATAACAAATAACTCTTTCAAAATCATTAGTGAGTGAGGTGAGGTGAGGTGTGGCGTGGCGTTCAATGGATATTGGGGTAATATCAGCTTAATTATTCTGTTTGATGAAGAATCAAACTATAGTATAATGTCTCTCCATCTATCTATTTTACAAAGACAACTGAAAAGCATATCATGTTTTATTTATTTTTGTTAATTTAGTACTTATCATATTCCATTAAAAAAAAAATAACAAACACAAACAATTACTTTGGGTTTGTTTAAAAGGAAAGAAAAAAAATTAAATTTATGAGTTAATATGTTTATATACTTTAACAGTATAGTAAGAATTTTCAAAATTGTCCATCTATTAAATGCATTCAAACTTAACAAAATGATGATAATAGTATTAGTTTCTTGGCTTTTCAAGATGGATAACTATTTTGGGACATCCCAAACAACAATGGAAGGTGGGTGTACATACTCTGCTAGTAAGTGTAAATATCATCAATATCAATTTCACCAATAATTTTCCAATTTTAACTCAAATATATAAACCCAGATATATAAACCCAAATTCTAACTAAAATATATAAACCCAGATATATAAACCCAAATTCTAAACTAAAATTACAACTCAAATTATCAACAATTGAAGTATTTGCATGTGAGAGTATTTAATAAAAAACAGAACCAGATAGAGAGAAAATGGCAAGAGAAGAAAACAAAGGGGAACAGAGAGAGAAGAGGAATAAAGACAAAAATATTACCTTGCACAGATAGAAGCCTCAGGTTTGGTGTGGCTCTGAAGTAGCTCTGTTTCACCAAATGATAAGCCATGAACCATAAACGGAAATGATGATAAACTAGAAACCATGAATCAACAATTTAAATATGAAGCACAGAGAGAAAGAGAGAGAACCTGAAAACTTTCTGCTTTCTTCGCAAGCCTTTCAAGCCAAAATCTGAAATTTCAAGCGGAAACTGAAATCATTAGATTTTATTTTTTAACATATCAAATGTTGATCAGCAGATTTATGCTATATAGTACAAAGAATCCCAATTGATGTGAATTCTCTATGGTTATTTGCATTGAGATTGTTTGTTCATCCTATTGTTGCTTTAATTGCTGAAAATTTAGTTAATTGTTTCTGATTGTGATGCGAAGTTCGGTGATTCTCTGTAAATTCATGTACACTATGTCTGTAAATTCATGTACACTATGTTTGTAAAAATATTTTGAATATCGTTTAATTAAAACCGGCTGCTATGAAGAATGAATAATGCCCCTGCTCTCATGAGTCATACCCCCAGTTTAAGGTGAGTACGCATGTATAGACTGACTATGCATTTTTGTGGGGGAGTATTTGAAAAAAATGTGACAATTGTTGCTTTTGTTTTCATTTTTATATTTATTTTTTCTAAACTCAAACAATGATCATTAGGTGAATCATTTAGTGATTTTAAAATTTGAGTAATGAGAAAGACTCAAAAACTGTAATCTAAGACTCAAATGTTGATTAAAAAAATGAACAATTCAAATCTTAATATTATTTTAGTCTGTTATTATGATAATTTGAATTGTTCATTTTTTCAAATCCTATGTATAAATTAGTTATGAGAAAAATTAGATTGATAAGATAATTATAACTACATTATTTCATCATATATATTTGTCTTAAAAAAATAGACGATAAGTATAATTTTAAAAATAATCCACAATTTTTTTTATATATATAAAATCACATAATTATAATAATTTACAAATAACAAATAAACAAATTAAATAATTTTATGGTATATCTACATACATCCCCACAAAGCCTCCAACTCACATAGTGGATTGGGAAGAATTCTCCCCCTACTATAAATAAGACAATAAAAGACTAATAAGGAGATTCAAATCGAAAAGCAAGTCCATTAAAATTATACTCACACCATACTAATAGATGCCGTTATTATGTATCCAATTGTAACACCTCTGAGATTACCATACTAAGCTATTCCACATAGCTTCACCAAGAAATGACCCAAATCCATGAATATTTGAAATTTCTACCTTTACCCATATCATAGTTTCAACAACAATAAAACTAATCATAAAATTAATCACAAAAGATACACGGGAAACAAATATAACTACAAATATTAAACATTGGAGCTAAAAATATATCAATGTATTGTAAGCCCCAAATTACAGATTGTAAGCCCCAACTTACAAATATAAAAACAGATTGTAAGCCCCAAATTACACAGATTGTAAGCCTCAATGAACCCAATTTTAAACCCAGACGATGAAACTAAAAATATATCAATGTATTCATGAATGTAAAAAAATATCAAACCCAAGAATGTTATAAACAATCCTAAAAATGTATGTATTCATGAAATGAAGGAGAAGAACAGAGAGAGAAGGGGAAAAAATATCAAACCCAAATCACACCAATCAAACCCAAGAGTAGTAAGTAGTGATGGTCCATGTTCCTGATGGTGATCAGGAGCATGCACAATATGTATACATTAACTGTCTAAAATCTATGTAGTCCTATTTTATCATTGTGTTCAGCATTGAACAATGAACTCAAACTGTAAGAGCTTGAGTATGAAATGGATATATTGATGAGTAGA
Source organism: Camellia sinensis (assembly GCF_055761805.1). Taxonomy (NCBI): domain Eukaryota; kingdom Viridiplantae; phylum Streptophyta; class Magnoliopsida; order Ericales; family Theaceae; genus Camellia; species Camellia sinensis. The sequence goes on from NC_138961.1 coordinate 220,254,208, forward strand.
CTCCTGAAATGTTGCATTTCCTTCTAACAACTAATTGGAAAAGGAATTCATAAATATGGAACTAACCAGAAAACCATGGAAAATCGGGCATGCATTTCCTTTAGAATCCCATCTGGTGTTGTGCCCAAGAACATGGAGGGTTTGAAGGTGAAATTTTCCCCTGCTCTTTTGCAAAGTTTCAACTATCTTTACACACAAAGGAAAGGAATAACCTTCCAATTTTGCCTTTCTTTCTGCCCTAGTACCATCACTGGCACACTGCATACAAAAATTCAATACATTCAATTCAACCTACATCTCTGGAATATCAAAAAAAAAGTAGAGGATCTTGGGGCAGACTTGAGGTGAGGCATCTTCGAACAAAGAACAAAGAACATCCACACCACAGAGGAGCAATAAGTCACAAAAAAAAAAAAAAATTTGAACAAAACTCTACAACAACACATTTCAATTTTCTTTTTTTTTCCCTTACAAAAAAACCCTAAAAAAAAAATCCCAAATTCTACAACAACAACAACAGATTTAACTTTTCTTTTTTTTGCCCCCTTAAAAAAATCCTTTTCAAAAAACTAATTCTACAACAACAGCAGATTTCAATTTGTAGTTATATACCTGTAGGTTGGAGTCGGTGGACAGAATCGGGCTGGTCGGAGAGAGAGAGCCGAGAGAAGACAGATCCGTCGACAGAAGAGAGTCCGGCGGGACTGAGAGGCGAGAAGCGAGTCAGGCGAGAGACTCGATCGTCGGAGAGAGAGACTCGACTCGATCGTCGGATGGAGGGAGGCTCGGTCGGTGACAGCCTAGGTCAGGTCGAAGAGAAGGGTTGTAAGGGAAGGAGGAGTAGCGTAGCGAAGAGGGAGGGTGGGTATCGAAGAGGGAGGGTGGGTATCGAAGGGTTGGGTATCGAAGAAGGAGGGTGGGTATCGATGGGTTCGAAGGGTCTTCAATGGCTGTGGTGATGAGAGACACTATGACAGACAACGTGGGAGAGAGGGAGCTGAAGAGAACGTGGGAGAGAGGGAGATCTCTGATTCATCTTGGCCGTTGATCTAAGCTCAAGATTCATCTTGGCCCTTAAAACCAAATGTATCTCCCATACATTTTAAGACATTTTCAAAATCCCTCTTGCCTTATTATATAGATTTTTTTTTATCACATCACTTTTTTATTTTTTTATATATTTTTTTATAAAATATTAAAAATATATATTTATTTAAATCATTCTAAACAACCCAATCTCTTCTTAATCAAATAATATATATTTTATAATATTGTTATAATTATTATTATTATTGTTATATATTGGAAAGAAACGAGAGAGAGAGAGAAAGAAAGATAAGGGAAAGGAAGAAAGAGAGATATGGTGACAAAAGAAGAAAAAAAAGAAATTCCATATTTGGAGGTTCCGCATCGTAACAACTTAGTTATCATATTATTATTTTAAAATCATGACACTATTTATTATACAAATTATAAAAATTTAAATTTTTTAATATTATATTATATTATTTATTAATATATTAATTAATACATCAATTGATATATTGATAAATTAAATTAATCATTTTGTAATGAACGGGCAAGCTCAAGCACCCACAATTTGGAGCTGTTTGGTAGAGTTGTGGAAAAATAAATATATATTATAGTTTACAGCTGAGAGCATAAGCTAGTAACCTGTTTGGTGTAACTGTGAGATTATATATTTAAGCAGTAGAATGATATTTGATAAATAAGCTGTAAAATAACTTTTTGTTGTGTAATTGTCATTTTGCCCTTATGAACATAAAAATTGTAATTTTGTCATTTTCTTCACTTTAAATTTTGAATAAGTTATTTCATTAATGGAAGTTGATTAATTAATACCTAATTTAGTACATTTTTACATTATCTCAATTTTTTTTTTCTTTTTTAATAATATTGAGTTCACAAGAGAACAAAACAATGTCACTGCAATAAAAATACAATAAATTACTATTAAGGTAAGAAAAATAAAACTTCCTAAATATTTAAAGAACTTTTATTCATCGTCTGCAAATTGACATACAAATGTTATGTCTCTTCACTTCCATCTCGTTATCATCACATGCAACATCATTTACATGGCGTGCTTGTTGGGACAAAGATCCTTCCTCTTCATTAGGCACATAATCCGTGAATCTATTATAAGAGTCAAATGCAATATCGCGGAACTCACTTCGTCGGATGAAATTCTGAATTGTCATTGTTGCACAAACAAGTTTGACTTGGGTCGACCACTTGTAGTTTGGTGGGATATTCTTTATCATCGGCTATCTTGCTTTTCAAATCCCAAACGTTCTTTCTATTAAACTTCTAAGTGATGAATGTGCTCGGTTGAATTTTTCTTGTGCATTTTGGGGGGTTGACTATGTTCAAATTGAGCTAGATGGTATCTCTCTCCTTTGTAAGATGCAAAATATCCTTTCATATTTGGATAACCAGCATCCACCATGTAAAACTCATCTATTTTAAAATTTCAAAATGAAATTAAAGTAAGCAATTATAAATGTAAAAATAAATATGAAGATGTGAGTGTGGGGCATCTATTGTAGCAATTAAATATAAAACAGTTATCTCCTTGTGGTTTTGAAAAATTATAATTAGGATTCCTAATTGTATCTAAAAAGATCCGAGTATCGTGTGCACTTCCTTCCCATCCTGGTAAGCAAAATGTGAAACACACATCAAAGTCACATGCAGCCATTATGTTTTGAGTTGCATACCCCTTTCTACCTATTAAACAAGCTTGCTTATCTGGAGATAGATATGTTTTGATGTGTGTTCCGTCAATTGCTCCAATACAATCCTATTACATAATAGCGAATAAATATATTTTTAGCCACAGATTATTAGAGATATCCTACCAACATTAATTATATGTAACACCCAAGTTGCATTTGTAGTTAATTATTTATCTTGAAATGAGGATAATATTTGCAGTTGCGTCGAATATATGGATACACACCATTAGTCGGTTGAGGCCTTACCCAATCAATGGACATCATTGTAACAGCCTTTAACAACTTCTTGAAGTATTTTGAAATAGTCTCGCTGGAATGTTGAAATCTTTCTTGGACATTTCTGTTTCGAATGTCACCGCCAACAATATACAAAAATATTGCAACCTGCTCTTGAACCGAGACTTTCGTCCAGTTTCAAGGCCGTACTTTGTCTGTAACAAATTACACAATTGATAAAATACCTCTCTTTCCATTTGAAAATTTTCAAATATTCGTGTCTGATTCCCTTCTTGTAATTCTATCATCCACTTCCCTCCTGTTAAACTAGATGTCCTACACGATTTTTTTATCAAATAATTTGTTGCACATGTCACTGCAACTGTAGCCGCCGTAGCTAAGAGCATATTATTATTTTGTTGGATTTGCGATGTGCTGCGTGATCATCGTTCCGTTTATCTTCATCACTGTTACTCATTTTTCAAATACCTACTCATTTAAAGGCTTAGTTACTATTCAATTCAAACAAAAATAGAGTGAGATCAAGAGGGGGCCATCTTCCATACGTGGCAGTACCAAATTTACATATTATAACAAAACTTACATATTATATATTCAAATTTTGAATAATTTTCTAACTACGTAGCATTTCTGTTTACTATAAATTGTGTTGTCAGATGAGGGTGATCATTAATTGTGTTATGTTCTCACAAATGCAACCTCATGTCTTGACAAGGGCATCAATAACAGCACCATTGTTGACATTCTCAAGCTATAGATATTATATTACTCTGCCCTAGTGTACCTCTAATGCTCCATGCTTCTTTGTTAATCATGGCATTATGGAAAGTTTAGAAACAATTTTTGCAACAAGGATATAAAATTTCCATTTGAGATAGTGGTCATGTGCATGTCAATCAATTAATGCAAATTTAGTCGTTTTTTGGAGCAGGAACAAGAACTTCAACGTGCTGAAAGACACATTAAACGCAAATTTAGTCCTATTTATAGGGTTGGAAATTCGTTAATTACAATGAAGCCTACTTTCCAATTTCAGGGAGCATATATATGATGACTAATAAATCATGGATATATACTAAAATGCAACTAGATTTTAGTATCAAACTCTCAAAACTAAATTTGCAAAATCTTTTGGCTGAGATAAGAGTTCAATTTCATGCTCTCTTCTACTTTTTCTCTCCAAAGAATTCAAAAACTAACACAGGAATCCAAAATTAAGAAAAGCGGATTATTTGTTTTCCAACTTCTAATAAAACATCTTCTATGTTACCATGTGTTCTTACAAGTCTTCTTAAGGTTTCATGTTGAACTAGAAATTTAACAGTTCAAAATCATTCAGATCAAGAAATATGTAAATAATAAAATAAAATAGGTGAAAGAAAGGCCATAGAGGAAAAACCAACAAACCACACCCTGATCATCAGATTTTTCTTACCTAAATATAATTAGATTAAAAACACTAAATATAATTGTGGGGATATATTTTCTAAGTACCAACACGTGGCAAGGTGACGCTGACGTGTCAGCCGAGGTGCCACGTGTCTTGGTCGTTGTGCCGAGGTCATCTCAGCTAGGCTGAGGTTATCTCCGAAGATATCGGAATCCGAGATAAGCGGATAAGGGACAGGAGTCCTAGGACAAAGAGGGGACTTAGCAGAGATAAGGATAAAGCTTTTAGGGAGTTTATCTTTATCTCTTGAGAAATCCTAAGTAAGCACTAAATTGAAGTCTATAGAAGTCATGCTTCTAGTAGGACTTGGATTGAGTTAACTATAAAAGAGAGGCACCCCCATGGGTCTAAGGTACGCAGTTTTATACTCAAGCTTGTGAGTTTAGCACTTGATTATCTTTGAGAGATATACTGACTTGATCGTCAGAGTGCCCCCGGGTAGAAGAGCCACCGCCGGAACCCATTCTTTCTGTTACAGGTTACTGGAGCCATCTATTCTGCCGGTGCTCTCCAGCTGATTACTAGGCGGGCAGTGTGGTAAGAAAATTACCCACACAATTTGGCGTCGTCTGTGGGAATCTTAGAAGAATAGATGGCCAGTGACGGACAAGGGAAAAACATTGGGGGCGAAACTCCTACTAGGAGTGGTAGACCAATCGACCTTGACGTTGAAGGAGACAACCACAGTACAGAAAATCATGACCAGGGTCACGGAGAAAAAAACGTCGGCCAGGAGGACGACGCTTCAAAAAGGACAAACCAAAGCAAGTACTACAACGAAGATAACCTTCAGGTTTGGAGAGATAGGTGCTTACGAAGGGATGAGGAAGTAAAAGACTTGGCAAACAAGTTGGCAGACCTACAGTCAGTGGTCAACTTCATGATGCAAAATAATGTTATGCAGCTACCATACCCGCTGCAAGATACACCGATGCCAGCGATTAATACCCAGAAGGGAGGAAAAAAAGCAATCCCTGAAGCCCCTCAGCATACCAGGAGTGCAAGCCACTCTCACTGACGTTCTAGGGAAGTCGGACGAGAGGAACCAAGGCAAGAAGAGTCCCGAAGGACACAACGCATGAAGGATCCAGGGCCCAAAGAACATCGGCATGTTCAAGGGCAAGCGCTCTGCTTTGACACAACCCATGGAGAAAGATCGAAACGGGCCCACTATGAGGCCGAAAGTAGTGTGCCGAAAAGATTGAAGTCCAGAGATAGCCGAGCTCCAGGTAGGAGTAAGGAAGACTTGAGGGACTACTTCAAAAGGAGGCAGCAGAATGTTGAAACCGAGGTGACTTCTAAAGTTAAGCCGAGAACACCATTCTCGGTGGAACTGGATAAATTTGAAGCACCAAAGAGATTCAGTATATCGAGGTTCCAAATTTATGATGGTAAGTCAGACCCCAACTTTCATGTTGGACTATACCTGAATTCAATGGCATTATACAGTGGGAACGAGCTGTTGCTCTGCAAAGTATTTCCCTCATCCTTTGGGGAAATTGCATCCGATTGGTTCCATAAACTACCGAAGGGAAGCGTAAAGACATGGGAAGGCCTGGCCGAGATGTTTGTGGCCAGGTTTGTGACGAACAAACTACAGCCCTTGAGGGTCGACGCCCTGATGGCTTTAAGAATCACCAAGGAGGAAGGCCTTAGGGCCTACGCGAAGAGATACTACGAGGTGTTCAATCGAATACCCGAATGCAACCAAGAAGTAGCGGTCGTATCTTTCAAGAGCGGCCTCAAAGATGACTGCCCACTACGGAAGTCCTTGGCAAAAACACTGCCAAAAAGCATGGAAGAACTCATGGCAAGAATTGAGAAGTACGCCAGAGCCGAGGAAGATACATCGGGAAACAAAGAGATAAAACAGGAGAAAGGAAACGGCTCGCCGAAGCGAGGCCGAGGTAACAACGGACCGACCAAACAAGAAACAGAATTGAAAGGTAAACAGGCAGTGACCACGGTGTTTCGAATCCCTATCCATAACGTCTTGGATCAAATACGAAACCAACCCTATTTCAGAACTCCAGCAAGAACACCAGGGGAATTCATGGGAAGAAACGTTGGTAGGCGTTGTGCTTACCACAATGAAGAAGGGCACCCAACTCAGGGTTGCAGAGCCCTAAAAGCACACTTAGAAGACTTGGTAAGACAAGGCCATCTGAGGGACCTTATTGATGAGTCCAGGACAAGAGAAGAACATGCAAGATTGCCTCAAGCACCAGCAGCTCCACCACCTCCAGCACAGTAATCACAGGCAGGAGGGCCAAGGGTGGTTAATGTGATCCACTCAAGGATCAACGAGAACGAAGTCAGAGGAGAAACCCAGAGGGTAAGGCATTTATAGCATGTCTACCAAATCGGGGAAAAAAGACCTCGGCCTGAAGAAAACCAAGGACCAATCATAACCTTCACCGAAGCTGACCTAGAGATGGTCCAGCATCCGTATAATGATGCCTTGGTAGTATCCCTCTAGGTTGGGGAATGCCAAGTAAAACGCATCCTAATAGATCAAGGCAGCTCTTGTGACATCATGTATATCAGATGTTACAAGGAGCTGGGCCTTCATCCTGACGACCTGGAACAATCCAGCAACCCTATGGTCGGCTTCAATGGAACACCGATATGGCCACTGGGCGTAGCAAGTGTGGAAGTACAAGCTGGTACTAAGAAGATCAAAATAGAATTTATGGTGATTGACACACCCTCACCATATAACATCATCTTGGGAAGACCATGGTTGCATGCAATGGGGGCAGTTCCCTCAACATTGCATCAACTACTACGGTTCCCCACAGAACATAGAATTGAAGAAGTCAGAGGAGATCAACTGCAGGCAAAAAGTTGCTCCATGGCAGCAACAAAGTCCACTTGCAACATTGGAGAGCCAAAAGAGGCAGAAATTGAAAACGAGGACATGGAGGTCCTAGATGATGTCGGCAAGGAGCCAACCGAAAAAAGTGAAGAAACACTAAAGAAAATCCTAGTCTAGGAAGGCGACGAAGAACGTTTCTTTCTTCTCGGTTCAGGCTTAGCCGAAGAAGAGGAAAGAGAACTGGAAGATTTTTCGAGAGCCAACATTGAGGTGTTCGCCTGGACAACTTATGAAATGCCTGGCATTGACCCCGAGGTCACTTGCCACAGACTGAATGTTGACAGGTCGGCAAAACCTGTGATTCAACGAGCCAGAAGACCGACGTTGATGCACGTCGAAGCAGTAGAAGAAGAAGTAGACAAACTTCTGGAAGCCAGGGCCATCCGAGAAGTTCACTATCCAACATGGCTGTCCAACACAGTAGTAGTGAAAAAGAAGAACGGTAAATGGAGGGTCTGTGTAGACTTTACCAGCTTCAACAAAGCCTGCCCCAAAAACAGCTTTCCTCTGCCCAAGATCGACCAACTAGTAGATGCAACTTCAGGACATGAAAGGATGAGTTTTCTAGATGTATACAAGGGGTACCACCAGATTGCCATGTACCCTCCAGACGAGGAGAAGACTGCGTTCATCACCCCTAAAGGCTTGTACTGTTACAAGGTAATGCCTTTTGGGTTGAAAAACGCAGGAGCAACTTACCAAAGGTTAGTAACAAAGATGTTCAAGCACCTGATTGGCAAAACGGTAGAAGTCTACATCGATGACATGGTCGTGAAGACCAAAGAATCTAAGGGACATCTTGCCGACCTAAAAGAGATCTTTGATATACTCAAAACATACCGGCTCCGACTCAACGCATCAAAGTGCGCATTTGGAGTTGGATCAGGTAAGTTTCTAGGGTATCTGGTAACGAGAAAGGGCATAGAGGCCAGCCCAGACCAAATCAAGGCCATCTTAGAGCTGCAGAGCCCGACGTCGGTGAAACAGGTTCAGATGCTTACTGGAAGGGCCGCAGCCCTAAACAGATTCATCAGCAGAAGCTCAGATAAATGCAGACCCTTTTTCAACTTGGTGAAAAAAGCCACAGACTTTCTGTGGACAGAAGAATGCGAAACCGCTCTAGCCAACCTAAAGAAGTACTTGTCCACAATTCCGGTTCTTTCCAATCCAAAACCAGGGGAAGAACTGTTTTTGTACTTGGCAGTTTCAGAACACGCAGTAAGTGTAGTACTAATCCGAGAAGAAAAAGGGGAGCAAAAAGCGGTTTATTATGTAAGTAAAACCTTGGCCGATGCAGAAATAAGGTATCTGCCGCTAGAAAAATTAATGCTGGCCTTAGTAATGGCTTCAAAGAAGTTAAACCATTATTTTCAGGCGCACAAGATTGTGGTCCTAACAGAGCACCCACTGAAGTCATTGTTACAACAAGGAGACTTAACAGGAAGGATAGCAAGATGGGCAGTGGCCTTGGGCCAATATGACCTGGAGTTCAGGCCCAGAACAGCAATAAAGGGCCAAGTTTTGGCCGACTTCGTGGCAGAATTCACCCCAGAAACCATGGAACATCGGGCTCCGTTGAGCCGAGATGAGCAGTATCCCAGCAAGTAAGGAGAAGCCCAGCCAAAGGCAAAAGAACAAAGGAAGGAAAAACTTAGACCTTGCAGCATCTATATCGGCATTCAAACTTTTCGTCGATGGAAGTTCAAACTGTCAAGGAGCGGGGGCAGGAGTACTGCTGATATCTCCCAATGGAGAAATAATAGAACAGTCCATCCGTTTGGGGTTCAAGGCCTCAAACAATGAAGCAGAGTACGAAGTATTAATTGCAGGGCTAAAATTGGCAGCAGTAGCAGAAGCAGATGAGGTAATAGTTTTTTGTGATTCACAACTTATTGTTAACCAGTCAACAGGTGAATTTGCAGCCAGGGACGAAAGGATGTCGGCATATGCAAAAGAGGTCATTAGATTAGCAACCCTATTTCAGAACTGCTGACTGCTCCAGGTTAGCCGAGATGACAACACCCACGCCGACGCGTTGGCTTACCTGGCAAGTTCAATTCAGACTGGAAAAACAAGAACAATTATGATCGACTACATGTCAGGCCCGAGCATAAGACCAGAGAGCACAAAGCAGCAAGCAATGTGTGTGGACATGGGGCCAAACTGGATGGATGCAATTATCGCATTCCTGAAAGAAGGAAAGTTGCCAGAAGATCGTAAGGAAGCACACAAAGTCAGATTGAAATCTACAAGATTCTGTCTGACAGAAAATGGACATCTTTACAGAAGATCCTTCACTGGACCCCTTTTAAGGTGCGTACACCCTTTGCAGGTTGAAGATTTCCTCTATGAAATCCATGAAGGAATTTGTGGAAGCCACGCTGGGGGCAGATCATTAGTTCACAGGGCCATTACCCAGGGGTATTGGTGGCCCTACATGAAAAAGGATGCTGAAGCCTATGTGAAGAAGTGTGAACAATGCCAAAGGTTTTCACCTTTGATACATCAGCCAGCTGCTGAGTTGAACCCAGTATCCAGCCCTTGGTCGTTCGCCCAATGGGGCATGGATCTGGTTGGGCAACTTCCCCAGGCAACTGGGCAAAGAAAATACTTGCTGGTAGCAACAGACTACTTTATAAAGTGGATAGAGGCAGAACCTCTTGCCAAAATCCGAGATGTGGACATCAAGAACTTTATATGGAGAAACATCATCACCAGATTTGGGATTCCAAGAGCAATAGTTGCCGACAACGGAACACAGTTTGACAGCAAACTCATCAAGAACTTTTGTGCAAAATTCAAGATCAAGAATTATTTCTCAACACCAAGTTTTCCCCAAAGTAATGGGCAAGCAGAGGCATCCAACAAAGTAATTCTAGATGGAATAAAGAAAAGGCTGCAGGCAGCAAAAAGAAAGTGGGTAGACGAGTTGCCCAACGTGCTTTGGGCATATCGGACTACACCGAGAAGATCAACAGGAGAATCCCTTTTCGCCATGGCTTATGGCACAGAAGCAGTCATCCCGTTGGAGATCGGCATACCAGGGATCAGAACCCAAGGAGTAGAGAATGGCACCAATGACGTACTCCTAGCCCGAGATCTGGATCTTTTGGAAGAACGAAGAGAGAAAGCTGCAATTCAGCTTACAGTATACCAGCAACAGCTTGCTAGAGCTTACAACAAGAAGGTCAATCCAAGAGATTTTCAAGTCGGCGACCTAGTCCTGAGAAAAGTTGTCGGGAACAAGAAGGATCCCAGAGAAGGCAAGCTTGGCCCAAACTGGGAAGGACCCTACAGAATTACTTCAGTATTAGGCAATGGAGCTTATCGGCTTGAGGACAATGAGGGCAAAGTATTGCCCAGACCTTGGAATACTTGTAATTTGAAATTTTTCTATCATTAGATGTGCATCATTTTTTGGCCGATATCATCAATAAAGTCTTTTCAGAATTCTTTCAACACATATGATTGACAAAATTACATATTGGTGTTTTTGGAAACATGAATAATGAGAACCCAAGTAGAACTCAGGTTCACATTGGGGGCAGAGAGAAGACAGAGACACTTAATTCACTTGTTGAAGTTTGTAACAATTTACAAGTTGGAATTAGGCTGATTCCTTATCTTCACTTGTTGAAATTTGTAGCAATTTACAAGTCGAAGTTAAGCCGAGATAATTCCTTAATTCACTTGTTGAAATTTGTAGCAATTTACAAGTTGGAATTAAGCTAATTCCTTAATTCACTTGTTGGAATTTGTAGCAATTTACAAGTTGGAATTAAGCTGATTCCTTATCTTCACTTGTTGAAATTTGTAGCAATTTACAAGTTGGAGTTAAGCTGATTCCTTATCTTCACTTGTTGAAATTTGTAACAATTTACAAGGTGAAGTTAAGCTGATTCCTTATCTTCACTTGTTGAAATTTGTAGCAATTTACAAATCGAAGTTAAGCCGAGATAATTCCTTAATTCACTTGTTGAAATTTGTAGCAATCTACAAGTTGGAATTAAGCTGATTCCTTAATTCACTTGTTGAACTTTGTAGCAATTTACAAGTTGGAATTAAGCTGATTCCTTATCTTCACTTGATGAAATTTGTAGCAATTTACAAGTTGGAGTTAAGCTGATTCCTTATCTTCACTTGTTGAAATTTGTAGCAATTTACAAGTCGAAGTTAAGCCGAGATTACTGTTTCTCTTCACTTGTTGAAATTTGTAGCAATTTACAAGTTGAAGTAAAGACGAGGTTATAGTTTGCACACTTATAGCAATCTACAGGATGATCCAACCAAAGAAGATGCTTAACACTTGTTGAAATTTGTAGCAATTTACAAGATAATGTTAACCCAATATGTGATCATCTGTTGAAATTTGCAGCAATTACAGGTTAAGGTAAAAGCTAAGTATATTGTTTAAACACTTGTTGAAATTCGTAGCAATTTACAAGTAGATCATTATTATAACTTGAAGAAAAAATTACAGTATATATTAACACTTGTTGAAATTTGCAGCAATTTACAAGTAGGTTAGATCGAGATCGCTGTTTAAATACTTGTTGAAACTTGGAAAAAAGTTTACAAAATTGACATTAAACAATATATGTTTTACACTTGTTGGAATTTATGAAGAGTTTATAGATCTGTATCTTGCCGAAGTGAAGTTGGACATTATTTCACTCGAGGTGCGTAACCCCGAGAAGATTATACAAAGAAAGCAAAATGGAAAGGCATGCAAAAAATTCTAAGTATAGAACTATGCAGAAGCAATCAACAGAAAATTACAAAGATTGAAATATCTATAGAAAAAACAGTTGCAGTTACATATTGAAGAAGGCACTACGGCCTACCAGAAGTAAATCGTTTTTACAGGAAAAGGCACTTCGGCCATACAAAGAAACTTATATTGTCCACAAAAGAAAACAAGTACAAAAGACAAGGAAGATTACGATTTTTCGGCTTCAGAAAGGATTTGGGTCTGGACCTCGTCCGATTCTTAAAGAATTACCTCGGCAGATTCCTGAGGAAATACTTCAGCCTTTTCTGCAGCCAGCTCGGCATCGATCTCAGCAAGTGTTTTAGAAAGACTCCTTTCAGCCAGAAGGAGGTCGGAAGATAACATCCCAATATCAACTTCCTTGGGTACCTCCTCAATCTCCTCATCTTGGGTTAAGTCCAGGATGGGCTCAATTTGAGAAGGAGACTTGACCCCAGCATCACCCTTGGGTTTCTTCATCAAGGCCTCAGTATCATGATCATCTTCATCCTCAGGCTCAGACCCAGATTCTTCTTCGGCTTGACTTGGTGGAAGAGGAGGAAATGGGAGAGGAATAGCGTCGGCATTATGGAAAGGCGAGTCAGTAGGGAGGTCAAGTCTTTTTAGCAGAGACATCTAACCAAGGGAAAATCCCCTGTTGCATGCTTGCCTGACTTGAAGTTTGTACTTCTCAGTGACGTCGGCCATGCCCTGCGCATAAGCCTTTTCATCAGCTTCTTTGATTTCAGCCTTTTTCGTGGCTAAGGCCTCCTGAAGTTCCTTCTCGGCTTGGGTCGCCTTGTCCTCGGCTTCATTTTTCTGTGCTTCGGCAACTTTCTTTATAGCTTCAGCAGCCTCGGCCTTTTCTTCGGCCAAAGTTTGGGCTTTAGTGGCAGCCTCGGCCTGGTCTTCCAATTTCTTCATTTTTGCTTGAAGACCCTTGTTGATCTTCTGGAGTGCAGAATACTCCTTCTGCAAGTCAGTTAACTTCTCCCTGTTCTCAAAAGATTGCATGGAGAAGGAGTGGGCATGCTGAACAGCCTGAAAGAACACAAAAGCGAGAAGTTATTACAGAAGTTTTACAAACAATAAGGAAAAGACAGGTTACCAAGTGAAGACACTTACTTGAACACAGCGTTGAAGCATGAAAGCGTAATTTTCATACTCACTCATTCCAGCATTCTTTTCCAGATCACCTGGGAAAAGAAGAGCTGTACTAAGGGCAACGCCGACATTAATGTCGTCGGCGCTATCAGTAGCCATGACCGGCTTGTCCTCCAGGGTAATCTCGGGCGTCCAGGGGACATTTGGCACTTTGGATTTTGAAGTCGTTGCAGAGGAGGACCTCGGCCTCTTTGACTTTGAAGATTCTGATGGCTGGGTCTCTGCGTACCTCTTCCTAGCAGAGGGTTGGGATTTGCTGCTTTCAGCCAGCTTGGAGATGGGCAGGGCATCCTCAGCCTCAACCTCAACCTCAGCTGCCTTGGCCTTGGGTTGAGCCTTTTTTATTCTTTTTGGCTTCGGTGGGGGCATGGATTGAGCTGGAACAGCATCAACATCGGCAGGTAAGTCAGCTAAAAGATCTACAGCAATAGGCTTCAGGCGACCCATCTCAGCAGTCTTGACAAGTCGATGTCGACGTTTTCTTTCTGGTATTGGGACTAAGTATGGGGCCGAAGTAGATAACAGATCGACTGGGTCAGAAGTGGATCCTTCGTCTACTCGTGATATGGAAGCAATGGGAGGAGCTGTGGCAGAAGGTGGAGAAAGACTCTTTTTCTTCCTTTTTGGGACGTCGGGTAGTGTGGATTTGTATGTCGGAATAAAATTCAGTAACAGGGGAGCCTTGCGCTTGTGAATTGGAAGATCTAGAAGCTTCTTTAAATCTTTTCCAGGGAAGAAGGATTGACGGAAGTTTTTGGGTGGCTGATGAAGATCTGCAAGACAAACAAACCAACATTAGAAACAGACAGAGTTTTGAAAACTTGGAAAAGAAACAACTAAGTATTGGCACTGGGCTCTTACCCTTGCCCTCTTTAACTGTTCGAGGAAGAGGGTAGAGGTGAACATTTTCGTCTGGGCCAAATTCCCAATTTCCCAAAGCAATGACAAAGTCATCCCCGGCTCCCTTGTTGGAATCCGGGAGGTCGGCTACAATTTTGAACTCGGTGGACCTCGGCTTGAGGTAGTAGACATAACCTCTTTCCTTCAGGTTAAGAGGGCACATGGTATAACAAAATTGGATATCGGCAAGGTTGATCCTAACGTTCTCTTGCCTAGCCAGGGCTATGATACCATTAATCACTCGATAAGAGTTGATGGTAAATTGCATAGGGTTCAACCTATAGAAGTGGAGAACCTCGCGAAAGAGGGGATTAAGTGGAAGCCGGAGTCCACATTCAGTAAAGGCTACAATAGGAAAGGGCATCGTATGATCTGTGGGCATGATGGAATCACCATCCCCAGCTAGCCTAAGGTGAACATCGACTGGGATGGAGAACTCCTGTCTAAAGTATTCGAGTTTTGTTGGGGTATTTACCCGATGTCTCCACATACCCATAACGTCGGCCTAAAGTCAGAGGGCTAGGTCTCAGAAAGGAGGTGTTCTTAAAAAAGTTATTGGAACCTCGGCAACAACCTAGGTAAGTAGTGATACGGTTTGTTTCAGTTTTCCCTAAATTAAAGGTTCTACAAACAAATCCCAAGCCTAAGAACTATGAAGAACAAGATCAAAGGCACAGATCTAGAAAGGAAAAACAAAAAACAAGAAACAAAGAATGACGTTTCAGAATCAAGAACAAAGGTATGATTCTCAAAAGCGAAAGAGGTACAGAAGTAAAAGATCAAGAACCATGGCAAGGAAGTGTTAAAACAGTACAAGTGTTCAAGAGATAAGTGAAATCATGAATGAACACATCCAGATGAATAATCCAAGGTATGAACAAAACAAAAATGGCAGCAAGTAAACAAAAGCGCATAGAAGAAATTGAGAATAAAAGAAACGGAATCTTACCAGAACAAATGGAGCCGGAATAAAAGCTGCCGAGGTAGGGCAACGATTGCAGACACAGCAGAACGGCAAAACGCTTCGTTGAAATTGAGGAATGAAGACGGTTGTAGAGCTTGGAGTTAGAACAATGGTGGATTTCAGAAAGTCTAGAGAGAGAAAAAAACCAGAAATTCGAATGCATAAAGTAAGGAAAAAAAGATAAAAAGAAAAGTTTTATCAAAAAACTTGAAACGGCGGCAAAAGCAGGGCATTTATTATGCCTGGAGCAATGCACACGTCAGATGGCGCAGACGAGTGAAAGACAGCTTTTAGGCACGTCACAGACACGGGCCAATGAAGACAAAGCATGTGAAAGGAACGGTTAGATGTGCATGACAGCTCATGCGCGTGATGGAGTTCATTTGAATTCTTGTTCTCCGAAGAGAACACATCGGCTTGAAAATAAATTATTTCGGCCAAACAGTTTTTGAGCCACTATACAGAAAGAAATATCAATGTAGGTTCCATCACCTCAGGATGCTGAGGTAATAGAACCTAGGGGGCAGTTGTGGGGATATATTTTCTAAGTACCAACACGTGGCAAGGTGACGCCGACGTGTCAGCCGAGGTGCCACGTGTCTTGGTCGTTGTGCCGAGGTCATCTCAGCTAGGCTGAGGTTATCTCCGAAGATATCGGAATCCGAGATAAGCGGATAAGGGACAGGAGTCCTAGGACAAAGAGGGGACTTAGCAGAGATAAGGATAAAGCTTTTAGGGAGTTTATCTTTATCTCTTGAGAAATCCTAAGTAAGCACTGAATTGAAGTCTATAGAAGTCATGCTTCTAGTAGGACTTGGATTGAGTTAACTATAAAAGAGAGGCACCCCCATGGGTCTAAGGTACGCAGTTTTATACTCAAGCTTGTGAGTTTGGTACTTGATTATCTTTGAGAGATATACTGACTTGATCGTCGGAGTACCCCCGGGTGGAAGAGCCACCGCCGGAACCCATTCTTTCTGTTACAGGTTACTAGAGCCATCTATTCTGCCGGTGCTCTCTAGCTGATTACTAAACGGGCAGTGTGGTAAGAAAATTACCCACACAATAATCAAAATTTTCTCTTGCAGCCATCAACACAAACACTAGATTCAAATTAAACGCAAACAACACAGTGCTCATAAATTGGGTATTTGATAGAACCTGGAGAGATTCAAATATAAAGGAAAAAAAATTATACCTTTAACTTCAAACAGCACAGCAATATAGCAGCAAATATAGCAGCAAATACAGCAGAATAGATGCCCAAAAAAAACACAGAACAGCACCATATGGGAATTCAGCACAGTAAATACAGCTCTTACACCACACTTACATTTCAAAGCCTTATATCTCAAGTCCAAGGTCTCAGCACCGGAAGAATAGTTACTAGAGGATGGCATGCCTTTGCATTAATTAGGAAGAATTAAATCCAAATCCTCTAAATTTATTGGGAAGTTAAAAGATGTTATACATGACCATTGTCTTTAATTCTTAACACTATTGTACACTCTGGTCCTAAATTCCCATCAACACAATCAAACAAACAGAATAACGAGCATATAGTGGAGAGCCTGTTTGGTGATAGGGAAATCAAAGTCCCAAATAGTATAAAGAATTGGCTTGTTTCTCTCAATTTAATAAATCAACTGTAATAACCCAAAAATTTAAATAGTCTTTTAAATTTTATATTAGTATTATTTAATTATAAATGATTTCAAAAAAATAATTTTAACTTTATTATATTATTCGATATTATTTTCTGAGTGTTATGGTATTTTTATTATATTCTTCTCTATATTTTTCTTGAACCAAAATACACTGAAATATAACATTTTCGGTACAACTATGATGCGTGGCCCCCAAATCGCTTGCTGCCTATGCCTTGTCACCTATGTATATAAGGATAAACATCATGTCCTAATAACACTCTTAGCCTCTCTCTCTTTCTCTCTGCCTCTAAGTGTTTTGTTTTATATATAAAACTTTGAGTTTAGTTTGGAGTATTTACTAAGTCTTAGTGAGCGAAAGGTAAAAGTTGAAATTAAAGTTAAGGTGCGTTATATTATACCTTAAGTCACCATAATATATTTTACGAATGTTTTGAGTTACCATAATTTATTTTATACAAGTTGTATTTTATTAGTTTTATTAATATAAGTTATGTTTTATAAATATTTTAGTTACGTGGATTAATTTCTGAACACTATTTGTTTAAAATGAAACCCATGGATATGTTTGTTATATTTTAAAGAATATTTGACTATGACCTTATAAATAATTATGTTTTGTAAGAACTACCACGGGGTCCCACGCCTTGGGAAACTTAAATAACCATCGACGTCTGTTTGGTCAGTTTGTGACCCTCTATTGTCATGGATCTATTAACCTTTGTTCTATGGGGAGCAAAGTGCTATGCAGAGATAAGTGCTACATTATTGTGCGAGCCACCTCTATAATCCGTACGAGCCACCTATTGCATCCGTACCTTTGTTCTGACTGTCACTCATGTAACCTCTGTTCTGTTCTGTTCAGTACTGTGGTTATGATTATTTATTTACATAATCTCAGTTTTGTTACTTAAATGATTATTTGTTCAGACTAAGTTATCTTAAATATTTTAATTACATAACTATTCATGGTTATTTTGTGTCCCTTATACTCTTGGCATAATATTTCTCACTCTGCTATGTGCTTATAATTGTTTACCAATTTTTAGGAAACAATCACTGTGTTTGGTTTGAGTTTTTTGGATTAAGTTTTTTGAAAACTAAGCTTTTTGATTTTCGTGTTTTTTTGTTTTTAGTGAATATTTTTAAAATTTTAAACATTTTTTTTACTTTTTTAGATTCACCTTACTTAGATGTGTCTAAAAAGTAAAAAAATTGTGAAAAAATATTTTAAAAAATTAAGAAATACATAAAAATACAAAAAATGTACTAAATTCTTGTATTTTTTTTTTTTGTATTTTTGGTATTTAGTGAATTTTTAAAAGATTTTTTTTTACAATTTTTTTACTTTTTAGGTGTATTTATGTTAGGTGTGTCTAAAAAGTAAAAAATTTGCATAAAATATTAAAAAAATTCAGTAAAAACAAAAAAACACGGAAAATAAGAGTGTAGAATTTTCTGAAAACTGTTTTTAAAAAATGGGAACCAAGCAATGTGAATACAATTCAGAAATAGCTTTTGAAAAATCTTAGACGCGGGGCTACGGAATAGACACACACAACACTTTTATGATATTTTTCTATGTCAATGTCGGCCTTTTTGGTTAATAAATTTTGTAATAAAAATAGAAGTTCCGATGATTATTTTGGTACCCTCACTTAAATATTACTTCCGCTTGCATTTATTAATTTGTTCAAGAATTGGTCGAAGGTAATTTCAGTTACTAGCCATCATAATGCTTAACCCTTGGGTACGGAGAGCGGGTCGTGATGTCAGTTTCCTACTTTGTTGTTTTATAGTTACAGGGAATGAAATAAACAAACATGTGCCTTCAGTCAATATGATTAAAGAAGCCTTGATTTGTGGTTTTGGATATAATGTTTATGTATTACTAGCTTTCTAACAGATTTTTCTACAGAGTGTTAAGTTGGTCTAACTGTAGGGAGGAGAGTTGAGTGATAAAAGGTCTATGTAGGTTTAATGAGCAAGAGATGAAAGCTTAAAGAGTTGAGAGATGGGAGCCTCATATTGTTTTTCTAACTATTTGTTGTTGCAGATTCTAAGCTTAGAGAGTTAAGGGATATTCTTCTTGAGGGTTGAGTGATGTAGTCCTATATTTTCATAAAGGTGTGGTCACTTGCTATACCAACTTCAATGAAATAATTAGCTGTCACAATAGGTATTTGTTTATACCAACCATTTGCTATACATATGGGATTCATAGCCAAAAAAATGTAGTGGTCATTCTTTTAAATAGTAGAGACTCTAATCAAAACACAAAGTCATATTAAAAGACCAAAGTAGAAATGAAGATAAATAAAAACTGAATCAATGGCTAAGGAAAAGGGTATTAACAAGACATACCAAATCAAACAAGATGGAAGCCTAAAAAGAAACCACAAAATGTCACAAAGATGGTCCACTTTTTTGCATAAATTATTAAAACTTCACCACTTATATATTTATTTCAGTATGGCCTAGTGAAAAATGGTAACAATAGTTACAAACTTTTTTCTCATCAAAAAAATCCTTACACTCAACAGTGTATGTGCTTGTGTGCTAGGAAGCTTACTTGAGCAATGTAAAAATGAATTGAAACCAAACTTTGAATCCTTCCTGAACCACTATACTATAAATGGCCGTATCAATATCAAAAAGTGAAAAACTAAACTGATCTCTTTATATTTTTGTCTTGTTTATTTATTTTCTATTTGTGACCATGAATTGATTAAGGAAAATTCTCTATTAGATTAACAGATTAACAGATCAGTCAAATACCTATTATGAATTTCCATTTTCTCCACAAACCCAATTTTCATGAATTTCTAGATCAGTCAAATACCTAATTTCCATTTCTCTACAAACCCAATTCTCCACAAACCCAATTTTCAGATCAGTCAAATACCTATTATGTCTTGTGAATTTCCATTTTCTCCACAAACCCAATTTTTCTCCACAGATTAGTCAAATACCAATTTTCTATTCTAATACAAAAACTAGCAGAGAAACTAAATGCTGATTCAAGATTTTGTCAACATTTAAACTGATTGGGCCAATCTTTAAATATATATATATATATATATAATTTAAAAAAACCAAAAAACTGAACCAAAAGTGGTTTTGATTTTAACACTACAGCAAACAAGTGAACAAGAATTGAGCAGCAATTGAGTAGAAATTGAACAGAAATTGAGAAGAAATTGGGTAGCATTTGACCAGAAATTTAACAAGAACACTAAATATTGAGTAGTAGAATCTTACCTGAATACTCAGATGTCGAACTCGTCCAACGGCTGCGAATGGTGGCTAGGAAAAAAAAATAAACAAAAAAGATGATGAAAATCGAAGAAGAAGAAGAAAGCAAAGAGAGGAACTGTCACGACCCAAACCCGCCCCTATAGGTTTAGTATCGTAACCGGCCAGTAATCCTTGGACTACCGAAGGCCTCTGAACAGATTAACAAAATTAAGGGGCTAACGGAAACAAATACTTAAATATAGTTGTCCAATGAGCTGTGCTGACTTATGTGAAACGGAATATTTAAAACTTTATATATATAATCAAAAGTCATTCATACATTATACCCATACACATTAAAGTATCTTAAGTACAGCCAATAGAACAACCGAGTCTTATATATACAGAAACAACAGAACTTAAACACTGGACACTTCGGGAACCTCCACGTGAGGCACAATGGTTGGCTGACAATGGAACACAAATCCAGACAAAAGCCTTCAGGTTCGGGCTCCAGAATGCTCACCTATACATATATATACACATAGTGAGCTAAAGCCCAATAAATAACATTAAGGTAAAGGGTTTAGTGAACGAAATTCGAATATATCATAAGCAGAAAATAGACCAGAGCATAATCATTCTCACATCAGAACATAATAATGGTACATCCCATAGAACACATCACAGAACGTTTTCCGACTAGAGTAATCAGTTCTGGATACCGATTAAACACATATCACCACAATGAAGTGGCTAACGAGATCTCGTAATTACTTGTCTGTCATGGACCCGCATTTTCATGCTGTCCCCCATGACTTGGGACTATCTATGGATGCCATAATAGATTTCAAACATGGAATATTCGTTCACGAAAATAGATATCATTTCAGAAATCAGAACTTATCGTATTTCATTTGGAACATAATTCATATAAACGTATCTTTACGATAACGTTACTCACAGTGGTTCCAGCAATGGTCAATCAACCCTCAAGTCTTGACCTACAACCACAAAATACATAATACAAGCATGTCTTATCATTACACATTCAAGTGGCCATTAAGGCTTAGCTTTCATTACATTGGTTCTTATTCTTTCTTATCACATTGCCTAAAACACACACACATACACACTTGAAATTCCTTGGACATTCTTTTCTTAGTGTGTTTCTAATCCATAACTTCATTACTATGGCTTAATTAAGGTTTAGGAATGCTTAAGATGCAATGAGAATGCCAAAACATGCCTTGGAACACTTAGGCAAAATTTCTGAAAATAAGGTCCGCGCTCGAGCGTAGCTTTCCTCGCTCGAGCGGACATGCAAAATGTAGATGGTCGCTCGAGCGCACATTCCTTTGCTCGAGCAATCTGTAAAAGACATGAAACTTCTGGGAGCTTGCAATTCACGCTCGAGCGGACTTTTGGTCGCTCGAGCGAAGTACACGCACTCAGAGTGGTCGCTCGAGCGTGAACTCCCACGCTCGAGCGTAGATGCAAATTCTGGAATTTCCAGATTGCACCTTCAAGCTCAAAACTCAAATTCCAACCTTCAAAACACATCTCTTGGGCCCCAAAACTTGAGATAACATAGTAAACTTGTAAAACATGAAGAATTTAGGACCATTTCATAAAATCATGGCCCAAGGGTTTACCAAAAGTTCCCAATTCATCTTGAAATTCAAGAAACAAAACATGCATGTAAAATCTTTTCTTCGAACCTCATGAAGCTAGCAAATTGAGCTCATAAGCTCCATGTATGTAAGAAATTCTTCCCAAAACATGATTTTAAGTGAAGGAACATGATAATTCAAACATGGATGATATGAATCATGTTCAAAATGATGAAATTAAACTAAACTAAGCATGCATGTATGAATTAACTTTAAATTCATCATCTTTGGTCCAATTCTTGTACACAATCCCAAATTCTTCTTGAAATGATCTACTTGATGGTTAAAACTCATAATTAAGTCTTAAATCCTTACCTAGAGTCTTGAATTACTCTTGTTCTAGCACAATCCTTGATCAATTCAAGCTATAGCCTTCAATTCTTCTACAATCTCTTCCTTCTCTCTCTAGAATTGCACTCTCACTCTCTCTAAGATGAATTCTCAGATTTTTCCACTCAAGGGACAAAATAAAATGAGCTCAAAATGAACTTATTTCTCATATATATGATTAAGGTGCTAAAACACATTAATTAGAATATTAGGCTAACCAAACATGACTTAACGAATCAGACTGAATCAATTTTTAATAAAACATGCCATATGGTTCTAAAAATTCCAAATAACATATTGACGTAATCAATTTCGTTTTCGGATGCCGATAAGGCTTTCAATTTACATATTAAAGTAGAATTCCAAACAGATATTTCTACAAGTAACAGATAGAAGGCCAAATATCATGTAATTTACATACTAAACCCATAATTCATTTGATCCACTCACTTAGCATCATGAAATACGGATTAGTGGCTAATTACGGATAGGGGTTGTTACAGGAACATGGAGTGTGATCTGGTCTCTATTTGTGTAAACCCTAACTTGATGTGTGTATACATACATATATACATATATATATATATATATATATATATATATCATAAACAAAAAGGCATGAACTCTAACCTTTTTGGTGTAGATCAACAGAAACAGGGAGGAAAAAAGTTCGATCGGCTTATCTTGGAGATGTAGAGGCGTTCGATCGGCTGATCTTGGAGATGTGGAGGAGTTCGATCGGCTGCTGTAGAGGATCATCTTCAGTCGGCAAGAGAGAAAATGAGAAGAGGAGTGTGAGGAGAGGAGCGAGCTAGGGCAACAAGAGGGTTTATATAGTGGCAATTATGTAATTGTTAAAGTTTTGGAGGGGCATTTTAGTCATTTCATCACCCATGAATCAGTTGCGCGCTTAAGCTATAATTCATAAGCATGCCCCGAGTTGCTCATGAAAATGAGCTAAAAATAGCTTTTTTTAAGCTATAATCTGTTAATATAAGTTATACCAAACACAACATTATAGCTTAAATTAAGTCAAAAGCTAAAATAAGTTGTTTTTAAGTTTTACCAAACAGGCCTTTTATATACTTGACCATTGATGGTTTTCAATAGTGGTAAATTAAAATTGATTGTTTTGTAATAAAAGTGCAAGATCAAGCACCCCCAATTTATATACTTGATGATTGATGGTTTTCGCTTGTGGTAAATTAAATTGATTGTTTTGTAATAAAAGTGCAAGGTCAAGCACCCGCAATTTATATACTTAACTGTTGATGGTTTAGCTTGTGGTAAATTAAAAAGAGTTTATTATTAGCACCTTGTAGACACCCCATTTTTGACAGTCCTCAAGACTTGGACGTCACCGTTTGAACACTCGGTGATTATCCATGTTTGTGTTTGTTTGGAGTTCCCGGAGGTCCCGGCTCGCGCGTCCTGCCTCAGGATCTCCGAACTCGACCGTTTAGTGTCTGGTTTCATACCGAACACTTGTGCTTTGCCTTGGAAGGGTAGGGAATGCCTTGTGAGGCATCCCCACACACCACCGGCAGTGGCCAGAAGCCATCGGCTGGCCTTTTTCTGCCACCGGCACTATTTGTTGCCGGTCGGCACATTTTATTGCCGGTCGGCATAGTTTGTTGCCGGTCGGCACTCTTTTTTGTCGAAATAACTTTTTTGGGCAGCCGACCACTGTTCATCCACTTTATGGAGATATTTTGTGCCAGCTGTGATAGCTGGCACCAACTCTGCCTTCCTCCATACACATGAAGGGATCTCCCTCTAAGCAAGTGTGGACGTCCCCGAACGCCCCGGGAGGATGAAGTCCCGTTCTGTTCATTTGGGGTCACTACAACTCAGGACTCTAAAATTGTTACGGTTCTAAGTCTGAACCAATGAGTCCAAATCCGGCACATTGTTTTAAGAAAACAGATTTTTGAAAGAAGTGCCAAACATGGACTGTTTTGCCAGATACAGAGTCGCCACCTAAATATTTTATTTTGGGAAATTTAGGAAACCCTAACTCGGTGCCAAAAGGCCACGTGTCCGTCATCGCCAAAGTTGGCTCGGCTCGGGAACTTGGGTACGATTGGGGAAGGTCACTTCATGAGCACCCCCGCTCGCCCGGTCATAGACCGGCCTCTACTAACCATGATATCAATTTTTGAAAACATTGCGAGTTTTTATTCCGGTTTATTAGCCTAGGTTACTATGTGATGCGCACAGCATACAAATATAGACCGGGTCACCTGAATTGGAACGAAACATTTCATGTTTGTTTTTGAAAATGGTTTGCTACCCGCAGGTAGGCTTGAAACATTTGATGATTTATTCCAATTCAGATAACCCAACCTTCACCCGCAGGTATTCAGGCAGATATATCAGATAAGCACATAGCCTCATGGTAAGCATGCTATCATGGCATTCACTCACACGCATGCAAGGATGCTAAAGCATAAAACTTACCGAGTACTCCAAGCCAAAAACAGAAACTACATTAGAAATCATGCATGAATCCTAAGTATACAAAAATGCCTAATGCAACACATGCAAAATGCAACTATAGCAGGCTCGGCTATTCTAAGATGGCATATGGAATGTTACAACTAACATGTATTCAATTTGGAATTAAAAGTACAATGCAATTAGTATGATGCGCCGAGCCCGGTGCATGCAAAACAGATGAATGATGCAAACATGCCGTCATACTGTATGCTAATTGAAATATGCCCTAATCTAACCATCATAAGCGGATAAATAAAAGGGAGAAAGACGTGGGGTTGGAAGACATACATCACACTCACGCACACTTATTACAGTTGTGCCCTCGCGCAGAGGGTCCGAATGAATAATACAGTCCAAATATTACAGTCCCGAATAAAAGAATATTACAGTCCAAAATATTACAAAATTCTAATTAATTAATGAATTAACTAAGAAAGTAAATGAAACTGGCGTGCAAGCCAGGGACTGCCTTGCTTCTGATGGATGGTGCATGTCCGGGTTGTCTTGCGCGGAAATCCACCGGAATGCCCCAATTAGCCTCTGTTTACACCTGTTCTTGAAATGCGCGCCAAGCCCCAAAAGTGGCTGATTCCTGATTTTGCTGCAACAGAGAGCAGGAAAGGGGCATAGCAATGTATTTGCACAGATATATGCATGTCTCGAACCTCGTGCCACCAATCACGCATACCGAGGCATGATGGTCGAGGAGTCGAAATGCACAACTCAATATAGGATGAATGCACATGAAACTATAGCTTAAACCTAACTCCATCATGGATAATCCGGAGTATCGGTGACTGGGGAATTGAGACACATTCTGTCACTCGGAGTACGAAATGTACCTCGTTTCCCGTGCCCGGGCTAACTCTTATTCCGGACATGATGCAATATGCATGATATGCATGAAATGCAACTAAGGTACAATCCTAACATATACAATGCTATGGAAATGAAATGCCTCGAAATGCGTGCACACGAGTACGTAAACCGAGAAAATACAGAACGCGATCTAAAATGCAACCTAGTATGCACTATGATGTGAAAATGAGATGCCTCGAAATACGTGCACACGGGCACGCAAACCGAGAAAATGACAGAATGTACTGAAAATGAGACGCCTTGAAATGCGTGTGCACGGGCACGCAAACCGAGGCGATGGCGGAATGCAATGAAAATGAGACGCCTTGAAATGCGTGCGCACGGGCACGCAAACCGAGGCGATGACGGAATGCAATGAAAATGAGACGCCTTGAAATGCGTGCGCACGGGCATGCAAACCGAGGCGATGACAGAATGCAATGAAAATGAGACGCCTTGATATGGGCTTATACCAACATGAATGAGCCTTAGCCACACTCACATAGGATGCCGGCGGATAAAAATGGGGTGCCTCGAAATGCGTGCACACGGGCACGCAAACCGAGGCAATGACAAAATGCGATGCAATGTCATGAAAACATGATATGGGCTTATACCAACATGAGTGAGCCTCAGCCACACTCACATAGGATGCCGGCGGATAAAAATGGGGTGCCTCGAAATGCGTGCACACGGGCACGCAAACCGAGGCAATGGCAAAATGCGATGCAATGTCATGAAAACATGATATGGGCTTATACCAACATGAGTGAGCCTCAGCCACACTCACATAGGATGCCGGCGGATAAAAATGGGGTGCCTCGAAATGCGTGCACACGGGTACGCAAACCGAGGCAATGGCAAAATGGGATGCAATGTCATGAAAACATGATATGGGCTTATACCAACATGAGTGAGCCTCAGCCACACTCACATAGGATGCCGGCGGATAAAAATGGGGTGCCTCGAAATGCGTGCACACGGGCACGCAAACTGAGGCAATGGCAAAATGCGATGCAATGACATGGAATGGATAGCAATCATTCTAATGGAATTTCAGCACTAAAATATGGGGGAAAACAGTCCCGAAATGAGGCGAAATGATACCAAATGCATGGAATTGTCCCGAAATGCGAATTTAGGCACCCGAAATGGCCTATAGCTATGCCAAACATACACAACATGGACATGCAATGCAAAGACAGAAGCTAGACAGTCCCAAAAAAGGCACTTTCACAGTTATAAACAAGGCCAAACAGCAAGCATAGGTATGTCAAAAATGGCATGCAAGAATAGGGGCCAAGAGAGGGGTAATGAAGCAAGTGATATAAGAAAAATCCAAACTGAAAAAATTCCTTCTACAACATTGAAGAGGGACTAAAAATATGAATATTTACAGTATATGGCAAACCTCAAATCAGTATACAAACATGATAGAAATGTGATGCAAAAAGAGGCTCAAAAATGGCTATAACATGAAGTATGCAAAATAATCACCAAACAGCCAAAGACCCTTAATAAAACATGTATAATGGACCAAAATAAGCACTTTTTAAGAACTGTAAAATGGCCAAAAACAAAAGCATGATAGGCTAACTAAACATGCAAGAATGGGGAATAAAAGAGAGATATTACATGAAGTGACCTATGGAGGTCCCAAACCATGAAAGGACCTAAATGAAACATGAAGAATGGACCAAAATAAACACTTTTTCAGAACTGTAAAATGGCCAAAAACAAAAGCATGGTAGGCTTCCATTGCATGTAAGAATGGGGAAGAAAAGAGGAGCATAAAGGTAGGTACAACATGGAAGCCCCAAATGGTGTTGATCCCTTCTTCAATGTTGAAGAGGGGCTCAAAATAAGCCTAATATTAGTTTACAACATGCTCAAAAACCGATTACTCATGGGTCGAAAATAGCATGCAAGATTATGACATATAAGATGATCAATGAAGCAAGTGCATCATGGAGGGCTCAAACAGGGTTGAGCCCTTAATGAAAAGTGAAGATGAGCTCGAAAGAGGGCCCTTTTCAGTTAGGGCCGGAGCTTGAAACAAAAAGCATAGGGGGCTTACCAATGGATCAAGAAAAAGTGTCAAAGTGAAGAAAAGTTACTCACCCTTGAAGACTAAGACTTTTGTTGCTTCTTGGACCAATTTGCAGCTTCTTTTGCCTTTGAGAAACCTTCCTTGTTGCTGGAAATGAGGTGGTGGTGGTAGAGCTTGGTGGTGTAGAAGAAATGGTGCTTAGGGACTTAGAGATTTCAAAGAAATGAGAAGGATGAAGATGGCTTTGTGTATGGATGCTTGAAGGTGAAGTTTTCTAACCCCAACAAAGGATATATCTTGCTTTCTATATAGGCCAACAAGGGGGTGTAAAGGTGGGGGAAAAGGAGACAAACTTTCCCCCACAAAATATCCCCCGGATAAAGATCTTTTCTGGGGGATAAAGCCCCACAGCTGTAAAGTGCACAGTGCCAAGATTTCCGCCGGCCAGTTACTTTTGCTGCAGGTGGCCGGCCGGCCACACCCCCTAGCCGGCCGGCTAGGGGTCAAAAGGGTCAATCAGATTTTCTGGCCGGCCACTAACTGATGGTGTCCTCCTATCTGTATACAACACAACCCTGTGGTTAAAAGTCCAAGAAAGTGGGTCTAAGGGGTTCAACATTAGCTCGGAAAGAGGGGTTCAAAAGGGTCAGGTGGAATTATTGGCCGGCCACCAACTTTTAGGGTCCTCCCATGTGTGTACATCACAAATATGTGGTTCAAAGTTCGAGAAAATGGGCCCAAGGGGTTCAACATTAGCCCGGAAGGAGGGGGTCAAAAGGGTCAGGTAGCATTAATGGCCGGCCACCATTTTTTAGGGTCCTCCCATGTGTGTACATTACAAATATGTGGTTCAAAGTTCAAGAATGTGGGCCCAAGGTGTTCAACATTAGCCCGGAAGTGTGAAAAACGGGCGCCGGAGGGCGTCGGAGGATGTATAACTGGTTGCTGCAACAATTGCTGGCCTCCCACCCTTCAGTGACCTTCCTGGTGATAAAACAGAGGTACCTGCCAAAAATGAACGAAAATCGTTGCAAAATGAAAGTTCCGGGGCCAAAACACGCAGTTCGGGGTCCCGAAAATGGGCTGTTAAGCACCGAAAGTGGCGTTCGGCCACGAAGTGGGTTTCTCAGCCCCCAGTGTCCCTCAAAAGGGAGTAAATAGGAAGTATGCCAAAAACCGGAGCAATAGGAGATGGTTAAGCGGTCCCGAACCGAGGCACACGACCTGACGGCTCCGAAAACCGGAAACCGGACTCCGAAATGGGCAAAATGGCCTATGGCCACCAAATGTAGCCTACGGACATTGAGAGATGGTCTACGGGACCTCTCCCTTCCCTCAAGAAAAGAAACAGAGAAAACCGAGTCTGGTTCGCAAACCGAGGCAAGGTACAAAAGAGGGTTCGGAAGTCCGGAGGCAGGGCTCACGGCCGCGACTCTGAAACTTCTGAACGAGCACATTATGTAACATCACCAAGCGCTCAATTGGTGACGTCTGAGTCTTAAGGTCGGTCAAAAATGGGGTGTCTACAGCAAGCTTGTTGTATAAGCTTTGCAAGAGGGAGTCTTATAAGAGGAAGGGCCTTCCTCTTTGATCTAAGTTAGAAAGTTAGAAGCAAAAACCAGAGCTTAGAGATATAGATATATCCTATCTCTATATCTCCCTCTCTCTCCTCCTTTGTGTGTGATTTTTGGCCCAAAAGTGTGTTTTTACCTTACTTTTGCACCATTACACACACTATTACACCTAGCTCCGAGATTGAGGGACTTGGGGGGTTGATTCTTGAGTTTTTAGACTGATTTTGATCAAAAGAAGAGGGCTGGATCATTTGTTCTTCAAAGGTTCTTCAAGGGTGAGCATCTTGCTTTATATTCCCCAAACTTGCAATAGTCTTTTACCTATCTCTCTTGTTGATTTAGCTTTTGTATATAACATGAAAAAGGCTTGTATTCTCATGCTTTAGAACTTTCATTAAGGTTATTTTGTGGTTTGAGTGCTAACTCACCTCATTAGGCTTTATTTGGCCTCTTTTGTGCCTCTTTTGAGAGGCCTTGTTTTCTTGAGTGTGTTGGTCTTTTCATCACTAAAAACCAGTTGATTTTCAGTATTAAAAAAGGTGGTTTGAAGTCTTGCATAGGAGAGGGACACCCCTCTCCCTTCATTGTCTTGTTCCCTTACATTTTGGCCTAAAAAGGTAGCATGTATGTTTGATCATCTTGAGCCTTATTTCAGAAGATTTTTGGATGTTTTAGGTCATACGTAACCTCTGTTTTTGGCCGGATTTGTGCCTCCTTGTATGCTTGTAGTACTTGCTTTGTATTGCTCCATTTGGCCTAGAAATGTCCCTTGCGTTTAGACCATGATTTTTGCATGTGTTGGCTTGGTTCCATGAAGAGGTTAGCACTATTTTTCCATGCTTAAAGTCTGTTGGTTATCCATTTGGTCATGTTTGACATGTTTGATATGTTTGATATGGTTGCTATGCATTTTGGCTTGTGAGCCCTCAAGTATATGAGTCACAAGCATGCCTTAGTTGGTCCACTTTAATGAGTTGAAGTTGTTTGCCATGCTATTTCAGTCCCTAAATCATGTTTGCATGCTTGCATTTATGATCTCTTTTGTGTCTTGAGGGTGTGCCCTTTTATGCCTACATTTGAGCCTTGGTGCATACACTCCTTTGGAGTCATTTTAGCTGCCATGTTAGGAGGCTTTGGAGTCCCATTTCGCATGTAAAAGGTCTATCTTTACTTGTCTTAGTCATGCCATGAGTAATCATGTTGGTGGGGGTGAAATGCCTTCTTTTTATGCCTTAGCCTTGGGACCATTGGATTGCTTGTTGGCACAGTTTTTTTGGTCCACCCTTTTAGGCACTTTTGGCCACTGTTTTGGGGTGGTTTAAGGTCTGCCCCTTTATGGTTCTAGGGCCCATTGCATGCTTGTTTCAAGTTTGTTGCATGGTTACTTCATTAAGCCTTGTAGTATATTAATCCCATTGTCAAATTGGTCCATGTTTGCATCACATTTTGCACCTTGCATGCTTAGCATTGCATATTTGTCATGGTAGTTGCATAACATTTGCTATGTCTTGAATGATTGGTGTCATGTTGCATTTGAGCCATGTTTGCATAACATGCATTGCATTACTTGGTTTGGGGTGTCAAACCAAGTGTGGGGATCAAGGGACATTCATACTTCAAGTGATGCAATGTACCCTGATTCTCGGTCACCGGAGCCTTTGACTTCGACATGATAAGGCTTCGGATCTCATTTGTATGTTGCATGCATCTTTACATTAAGTGGCAAATTTGATCCCTTGGGCTATCATGCACCATTGATGGCTCGAGGATTGAAGATCATGCTTCCTTGAGTTCAAAACATGATAAGAAGCATGACCATGCTCACATGTGCCTGAAAACCCCATGCCATGCATTGTCTGTTCTCTGTTTGCTGTCAAAACTGTCTTCTGTAGGAAGTTTCTGCCGACCGGCAGAATTTAGTGCCGACCGGCAATCACTGAAGTGCCGATGAGTCCAAGAACAGCCGGTGGAAATTGTAGAGTGCCGGTGGGAATTCTGTCTAGCCGGTGGTGCTCTGCAGTGTGTAAGGAACTTGCTCCGGGACTTTGGCAATTTTCAGAGAGACAAGGCAGTACAAACAGAGGTGGCAGGGGTACGGTACGGGTTTTTCGGGCGAGCCAAGTTCCGAGCATGCATCATCTGCGCATCCCGAGGCAGAGGCTGTGGCCACCCTCTTCTTTCTTTTGCATCCTTTCTTTTAATTAATTAGAAATTCTGTAATAATTTTATTTATTATTTGGAACTGTAATATTTATTTGGGCCCTTCGAGTGAGGGCAAATCTGTAATAAGTGTGCGTGAGTGTATGTATGTCTTCCAACCTCACGTCTTTCTTCCCTTTTATTGACCTGCTTACGATGGTAGATTAGGGCATGTTTAATTTAGCATACCTTATGTTATGCATGCGTGCATTCATGCATTTGTACTGCATGCATTAGGCTCGGTACATCACGCTAACTGCATTTGTACTTCAATTTACAAATCAAATATGTGATAATTGATCGCATTACATATGCCA
Organism: Camellia sinensis; assembly: GCF_055761805.1. Lineage (NCBI taxonomy): Eukaryota > Viridiplantae > Streptophyta > Magnoliopsida > Ericales > Theaceae > Camellia > Camellia sinensis. Next base: position 220,285,714 of record NC_138961.1, read on the forward strand.
TGCTTAGGTTAACCAAGCCTATCTAAATTGCATCTTGTATGTGTTGCATTAGGCAATTTAACATGAACTAGGACACGCATGTTTTGCTAACTAGTTTACTGTTTGGCACGGAGTACGATGTAAGTATTTATGCTTTAGCATCTCGCATGTGTGTGAATGTTAACATGACAGTATGCTTGCCATGCGGCTAAATGCTTATGTGTTAAACTGTTTGGTGCCTGTGGGTGGAGGTTGGATTGTTTGAGTTGGAAAAACTCATTGAAATCCGTGTTTTAACCTACTTACGAGTAGCAAAATCTAAAGTATTTCCAAAGAAAACGGATATGCAATGTTTATTCCCAAGTTAGGCAATCTAGTCTATACTTGTTTGCTGTGCGCATAACATAGTAATTCTAGGCTAATAAATGGAGTAAGAACACATAAACATTTTCAAAACAGAATATCACGGTTAGTAGAGGCCGGTCTTTTGACCGGGCGAGAGGGGGTGCTCATAGCTGACCTTCCCCGATCGTACCCAAGCTCCCGAGCCGAGACAACTCCGGTGATGACGGACATGTGGCCTTCGGCACCGAGTCAGGGTTTCCTAAATTTCCCCATTTTAAAAATATTTAGGTGGCGACTCTGTATCTGGCAAAGCAGTCCATGTTTGGCACTTCTTTCAAAAATCTGTTTTCTCAAAACGATTTGCCGGATTTGGACTCTTTGGTTCAGATTAAGAACCGCGACAACACAAATCGAGTCCGAGCTGTAGCGAGGTCCCCCGCGGGCTTGTTACACACCTACTTAAATTTTTTTAGATTTTTAAATTTTTAATTATTATTATAATTATATCTTGAAATAAAATTATATTAAAAGATAATTTTTAATGAAATATTTATACACTAAATAAAGACAATTAAAATGACACTCTATAATATTGTAGACTCATCTCCATCCCCATCTAAATATATTCCTCACCAACTTAAACCCGAAACATATTCCTCTTCATCACCATCTTAAATCTTAAATGTATTCATTTTCATTGCCACCATAGTTCTATCCAAATTAGTTAATGTTTCAAACAATCCTATTACATCTACATCTGTGGTCGTTTTCACCATTCGTTAATACATATAGAGCAATAGAGGACAAGAACAACAACTCTGATGAGGTTTTCATTGCATTGATAAGTTTATCTATCTTGCATTAACGATTTTTTGTCATTTTTTATGGTGGTGTTGGCTATATATTTTGTAAAAGCTATTCGTAGCTTGACACGTGGTACATGGAGGGCAATTCAAGGAGTTAATACAAGTCTCCAGTCAAAGACATACACGTGGCAGGTCATATTGGTTATAATGGATCTGCATAGCATTGGAATAGCTAGAAAGCGCAAGATGACATGGCACAATGGTTACTCATGAATTCAAATCCAAATTCAAGAGGGAAGCCTAACTGCAATAATGGTGCAGTGGGACTGACTGTGAGAGAGCGTGACTAGCAATCATGGGAGGACATTTCGACGGTTGGAAGCCCATTTCGACGGTTACCCTTGAAGAGTATAAGTAGCATGGAAGGTCCCAAATTGAGGACCCAGACTCAGATCCAGAAACCAATTTATTTACTTCGTCTTATTTCTTTCCAATTTTTACATTTTTAGCACTTCAATTCCTATACTGTACTTCATTTCCTAGGAGTAGTTTCAAGTAGTCTTTGTTGTAAACCTTTTCAAGGCTGGGTTATTTCATTGTAAGTTCCTATTTACTTAATGAAATTCAGTTTTCTGAATTGTTCTATACTCGTTATTTCTTATAAATTTCTCCTCAAACAAGCCACTAGTAAAAGTCCTCTTCACTGAGGCTGAAAGAACTTCAACACAATCGTCTGATAATTGGTTGGCAACTAAAATTCTGTAAAGATTGATTGATCCTTGTTGGCACGCTTAAAATTACACAATTAACCTTCAAAATCCAAAAAAACCAACATATATTTTTTGGCACGCCCAGTGGGACATATTAAAAATGGCTAGACGTAAAGCAAAAGGAGAAAATGAACACCTAGAAGAAGGTGTGGAAGGAGAGGTAGAAATACCTAACTCATAGGACAATGTGATGGATGTACCTATCCCATTAAATCCTCCACAAATGGTCGAATAGACCAGTATTTCAGAATATACAACACACATCCAACACACTAGACAAGGCCATAAAACTGGACCTTCGAATGTCCCTTCTATCCACCCAATGAATCTATAGGGAGGTTTAGTAGATTCTATAGGGCAACAATTAATGTATACAATGGAAAGATGGGCAACATCATTTTTGGATCGAGTAAACTCCCATCAACCAATGATTGCATGACAGGTTGAAGAAAGCATGAATTCTTTTAACATAGACTGGCTCCAGACAAACAGCTTATGCAAAATAATGGACAAACCAATGGTCAGACTAGCAATCATAGTCATGAAAGGTCGCCAACTATGCCTTTGTAATGGTATGAAGCTCCTTTGAGATCACTAGCAAACCAAAATGTCCTATTACCCACCAGCGAAACCATACAAATTGGTGGATCTGGGCCAACACAAGGGAATGGTATGAGGATGTTTCCAAATCCTATGTTCGAAGCCATACCTGGCACACGGGGCTTCATTAATCCTGTGTTTGAATTTAAACCTGGGGATTGGAGGGATTTCCTAAGGCTAGAAGAGAAACAATACTTATTCCTTCTCCTGTAGCACCTGTCGTAGGGCCTATCCCAGGACAAATTCCAAGAGGTCAGCCATACCTCCAACAGCAACCAATACAATAAGGACAACCAGTCTTGTTATAGCGATTTTGGTTTTGACCCATCACTTGTTATATCCTCGGACTTGGGTTTAATGCTTTCATATTGTTGTTTACCTCTTGTTCCCCTTGTATCTCTTTAGAATTGGCTTTCGAATTATAGTTGTGTATTTGGAATAGGTGGTTGCTTGTTTTTCCCAAACCTTTGTTGTCCAAATTTTTGTTCTTCTGCTCGAGCATGAATTCTTGTGCTCAGCGGGCTTCACAAATTTTGCTTCTCCGCTCGAGCGACCATTCTCGCGCTCGAGTGGGATTTGTCAACTCTCAGCACTTTTGCAAACCTGCAAATACTAGAAGAGTGTGTTCTACGCTCGAGCGGTGTTTCCTATGCTCGAGCGAGTGGACACTCGAGCGTCTAGTTCTGCGCTCGAGCAGGGTCCTTCATCTGTAACACTTCTGGAAATGTGTATTCCACACTCGAGCGTCACACCTTACGCTCGAGCGAAACTTTGTATCTAATGCTCGAGCGTCACTTTCCATGTTCGAGCGGACTGCGTGTATAACAGTCTATAAAGATGATGTTTTTGTTCACTTTTTCATTTTTCTCTCTCTCTCTAAAACTCTCCAAAACCCAAGATCTTGAGTTTCTCTCTCTAAAATACAATCTCTCTCTACATTTTGACCTAGATCTATTGTGTTCTTCACCCTAATGCCTTTGAGAAAAAGGTAGAGCGCTTCAAAATCTCCATTTTGATCCGAACGAAGTTGGGTTTCGGTGTCTTTGGAGTTTCAACCTTGCTTTACTCGTCTTCTAACTTAAGGTAGGGATTTTCTACACTTTGTTATGATTTTTAACTTAATTATTTGTGGTTGTGTGACAATTGTGAGATTTGGGAGTAGTTTAAACAAACATAGGGTTTGGGTATGAAATGAAAAGAGGGGTTTTTGGTGAATGTGGAATAAATGAGTATGGGGCTTGATTATGAGGTCATGTTGTGTCAAAATAGTTGATTTTGATACTTAGGTTGATATTTAGAAAAATGGGATTTTGCCCTAATTAAATTTAATTGTTATTTTGTATAAATAATTGAAATTGACATTGAAAAGGTAAAATTAGATGATTATGGATGTACATGGCGGAATTGGATGTGTATTATCTCACACCTTTGGAAATTTTGAATAAATTATCTATCTTGAGAATATATATCTGTTTAAAAATATCTGTATTGGGCTATCGATGGAGGATAGCTATGATTGTTGTAGTAATTGCATGAGAATTAGGTGAATTAAAACTAATCATGATTGGTTATCATTGAATATGATCGTGTTGTAAATACATTGTATATGTATGATTATTTGGGAGGAGAAATGGGATGTACTCCTAGTGTGATTATGTGTTTAAATATATTGCATATGTATGATTGTTTGAGGGAAGAAAGGGGAAGGATTCCATTGTTTGGGAAGAGAAAGGGGATGGACTCCATTATAATTAAGTTAGCTGAAGTGTCTTGGGTGAAAGTCTCGAAATTTATACATGGGTGTCGATCCCATGGATGAAATATCTGTAAAATGGCAATTTGAAGTGTTGTATGTTTATGATGTGATTGTAGAACTATTGAGTTGTAGTCTCATTTGGGTTATTTAAAAAATAATGAAATTGGCTCATATATTGAAATGAATTAGGGGAAAATGAAAGCGAATATGGAATTGGTACTCTTTGGCAATATAAAAGTATGAATGTTTTATCCTGGACATTGTATATGCATATGTACTTATATTTTTGTTAAATCTCATATATTGTGTTAGATCATTCCTACTGGGTTGTGGCTCACCCTATTTGGGAAAAACATTTTCAGGTAATGATGGCATGCCTCCACCAAGATAGTAGTTTGGAGGGACTTTTGGGAGTAAGAGCTTCTTTATTTTGATTGTGTATTTTTGTATAGTCAAGTGCTTTATTTGTAAGAACTAGTCTCATTTTGTTGTAACAAAGTCAAGGTTTGGAAAGATGTAAGCCTATAGGGCATTTATTTATGTTAAACTCTTTTGTATTATTAATTCTTTGAAATGAAAGAACATTGTACTTAGATTCATGTTGTCATCCATATATGTTTTTGGGTTATATTTATTGTGTACTTTTGGGGGCATTACATGAATGTACCTATATACTAACCAAGAAGCCCTCAAGCACATGGTGTTCCTCCAAACCCTGTATGTGTCCCTCTAATAGTGGTTCGACCAGCACAAAATATGGTTCCAAGAGACCAAATTGCTAATATAGTTAGAGAAATGTGTGGACCTATAGCTCAGGGGGTCCAAACACCAATGTACAGAAAACCTTACTCAAAGTGGGTAGATAGGGTACATGAGTATCCTAGGGGGTTTAGAATTTCAGACTTTGCCCTTTTTTATGGTGATGGAAATCGGTTAACAATGGAACACATTGCTTGGTTTATAAGCCAGTGTGGTGAGTTTGCTAATAATGATTACATCAAATTGAGACTTTTTTCAAACTCTTTAACTGGAGCAGCCTTCGTATGGTACATAAACCTTACACCTGGCTCTATCCAAACTTGGCAGCAAATGAAGGAGGTTTTTCATGCCCAATTTTTCCAAACGGAACTTGAAGTTTCCATGCCAGACTTGGTAAGATTGAGCCAAAGGCCTGATGAGAAGACTGCTCAGCCTATTGCCAGATTTAAAAAGGCACAAAACAAATGTAGGGTCATGCTACCAGAGCCTGAATTTGCAAGATTGGCTCAAAATGGTTTAGAGTTTAGGCTTCAAGAGAAATTTGACTCAACTGAGTTTCAAGACTTAGAAAAGTTAACATATAAGGTGTCTAGATATGAAACTTTACTCGAAGAAGAACAAGATCGAAGTAATGCGTCATATAAGACCTGTTATAGAGACCCTAATTATGAAATTGATGCAGCAAAGAGTGTAGGAAAAGAACCTATGACTTGTGAGGCATTAATTTAGAAAGGCAGTACAATAGATTAGCAATTTAAAAAAAAAAGACCTGCATAGAAAACATTCTTTTGTCTTAACAAAAGTAGATGACATTTATTATCATTTGCTTATAGCAAATTTCCTAAAGTTACCAAAGGGAGTTAAGATCCCTACCCTTGAAGAACTTAAAGGAAAATTGTATTGTAAATTGCACAATTCTTGGTCTCATTCAAGTGAAAACTGTATTATTTTCCGTGACAGGATCCAAGAACAGATTCGGAAGAGGAGGCTAAAGTTTCCAACCAAATCCAAAAAAGCTATGGGAATTGACACCAACCTATTTCAGGAGATTGGGAAGGCTGCATCCAATGTTGGCATGCTAGATTTCCAAAACCTATCCTTGAAAGAATTGGAGGAGGTCACTGTGCAGATGCATGTGACTAGCCAGGCTGCTTTCAAGAAGAACACAAGAAGTTCACCAGCTGATGGACAAAGCTCTATAGGCCTAAAAGAAGGCTCTAGTGAAGAGATATTGGATGACGATTCTCTCGAAGTTGTTGTAGTGCAGAGGATGTGTCCCAGGTGCAGGATATGTTACAAGTGGCTGAAAGGGCTCCTAGTTGATGGGAAAAAGTATTACAAATAGATGCAGAGGGACCGAATAGCTAACACCTATAACAAGAGGCCATATCTAACTGGCCCTAGACAGTATTCGTCCTTGGTAGTTCCACCAGATACCAAGATGCAATCAAAAGGAAAGATGCCTATGTATGAAACCAAGTCACCCAATTATTACTGGGTAGATAACCAGCCTGACAGGAAACATGGATTCAGTGCAAGGCATGGGACCTAAGGACTACTTCGAAGACTGTTTCAAAGAGTGGGGTGTAGACACCCCATTTTTGACCGAGCTTAAGACTCAGACGTAGTTGAGTACTCGGTGATATTGCATATCGTGCTCGTTCAGAAGTTTCAGAGTCTCAGCTGCGAGCTTTGCCTCCGGACTTCAGGACTCTTTCGTGCCCTACCTCGGTTTGCGAAACAAGCTCTATTTTCTCTATTTTCTCTTCCCGAAGGGAGGGAGAGGTCTCATAGATCATCTCTCAGTGGCCGTAGGCTACGTTTCATAGTCGTAGGCCATTTTTCCCATTTGGAGCCCGGTTTTCGATTTTTCGGAGCCGACGGCCGAGTGCCTCTGTTCGGGACTGCCTAACCACCTCCGTTTGCTCTAATTTTTGGTATACATCTTATTTACTCCGTTTTGGGAGACACTGTGCCTGAGAGACCAACTTCATGGTCGAATGCCACCTCCGGTGCTTAACAGCCCATTTTCGGGGCCCCAGGCCGCGCGTTTCGGTCCCCGAACCTCCGTTTTGCATCTGTTTTGGTTCATTTTTGGTGGAGGCCTCATTTTCATTGTTAGGAAGCTTGTAGAAGGGTGGGAGGCCAGAAATTGTTCTAAAAAGCCAACTTTATTTCTTCATCGCTCTCCGTCGCCCGTTTTCCTCACTAAAAAGCTAATGTTGACCACCCCGGGGACACTTTCTTTAGCCCTAAACCCCATATTTGTGTTGTACACACCTAGGAGGCCACCAATATGTATAGACTGGCCAGTAATTGTGCTTGACCCTTTTGAACCCCTCTAAAAAGTTGGCTTTTCTCTCTCCTGGTTCACATTTTCTGGGTTTTGACCACATATTTGTGTTGTGCACACATGGGAGGCCACCTTTTTGGGGTGGCCGGCCAGCAATTTGGCTTGACAATTTTGACCCCTGGCCGGCCGGCCAGGGGGGGTGGTCGGCCGGCCACCTGAACCTTTTGAACCTGGTCGGCCATGACCTCCACACCTTGTTCCTTCCAGCTATGCCCTCCTTTTCCCCCCAGATCCTGTATCCGATGGGGGTCTTTTGGGGGGAAATTTGAATTTGATTTTCCCCCCCTTTCCTCCACTCCTCTCCTCTATAAAACCAGCCCCCCAGCTCCATTTTTCAGGGTTACAAAAATTGCTTTGAGTCTCTTGCATTAACTCTCCATCTCTCTCTACTCCAAGCCTCAAAACCCTAAGATTCTTGCACCAATCCATAGCACAACACCTCCACACTCCATTCTAGCAACTTGAGGCTATTTTCCAGAGGCTAAGAGCTCCCAAACCTGGTCCAAAAGCTGTTGAAGCTTGGTTCTACAAGGGTGAGTCCCATTTTCCCTCTTTCTTGCCTTATTTTGCATGCTATTTTAGCCTTTGTTTCTTGCATTTTTGGGCTCCAACCTGAACTGTAAATAGTCATATTTTGTGCTCATCTCTATGTTTGATTCAGGGTCTTTCTCTGTTTGAGGTCTCCTCCTCACCCTTTGTGTTTAAACTCTCTTTTAGGCCTTTTTTTGCATGATATTTTAGGCTTATTTGTGAGTTGTTTCGGACTTGGTCATAAACTGTGAAATGTCTTTTTTGAGCCTCTCTTCAACTTTGTTGAAGGGATCTCCTCTGTTTGAGGCCATAAACTATCACTTGTCTCTTTATCCCTCTTTTAGGCCTTTTTCTTGCATGATATTTTAGGACTACTTGTGATTATTTTAGAAGCTTGACATAAAATGTAAAGTGCCTTTTTTTGAGCCTCTCTTCAACTTTGTTGAAGGGTTCTTCACTGTTTGAGGCCAGCTGCTGTCCCTTGTCTCTATTCTCTCTTTTAGGGCCATTTTTGCATGATAGATTAGCGCTACTTGTGTTTATTTTTGAGAGTTGTCATAAACTAAAAAATATCTTGTTTTAATCTCATCTTCAAGTTTGTTTAAGGTTCAATTTTTTTTTGAGGTCATATGCTTCCTTGTATGCTTGATTGTCTCCTATTTTGAGCCTTACACCTAAGCCCTTGATGCATGCTTTGTTTGGACTTCTAGCCACTGAAAATCTAAGACACTGTTTTGAGCTTCCAAATCAGAGGGGGGTGACCCCCTTTCACCTTGACTTGTTTGGTGGTCATTTTGGCCTTCCAAAGAGATCCTATCTTGCATGCTTTGGAGTCACTTTCCAGGGTCAATTTGGTGAGTTTTGGGACTACCATATTTGATTTTCATAGTTGTTTATGCCATGCCAAATGTCTATCTTGCATGTGCTTAATGACTCCTTGCATGGCCCTCTAAAGTAACTCATCATTTTTACATGCCATGGTTGCATATCAGTGGTTATTTGGGCCTATTTTCACATGTTTTATTCACTGATTTTTGCTAGTTTGGTGAGATTCCATGTGCATCCTATACTTGCCATGTAAACCATGTTTGCTAGTCAAAATTGCATGCTGTTTTAGTCCATCTTGCTAGCATCTTTTGGCCATGCTTTGAACTGAAAATGTCCATGTTTTGGGACTACCTTGGCTCTGTCTTCATGCTTCATGATCAAATAATGCATGCTTTGTACGGCTACAAGTCATTCCATGTGCCTAGTTTCGAGTTTCGGGGTTCATCTCATGCATCGGGTGCCATATTTCCATAATTCGGGACCATTTTGCATCATATTTCAGTGCTGGAATCTACATGCTTGTATGCCATATTCCATGCCTTGCCATGCCTTGTTAGAGTTGCATGTTATGCCTAGGATTGGTCCTCGATTTGCGTGCATGCGTGCACTCATTTCGATAGTCTCATTTTCACCCCATGGCTACTGATGTGAGTGTGGCTGAGATCCGCTCATGTTAGTGTAAGTCCATTATGCATTGCGTATGCCATTTCATTTCATAGCATTGCGTATGCTAGGTTGTATGTTAGAGCATTGTGTATGCCTCGTTACATCGTGCATTGTGTATGCCATTTCATAGCATTGTATATGCTAGGTTGCATGTTAGGGTTGCATTCATGCATATCATGCATATTGCATTGTTCTTGGGATAGGAGTTAGCCCAAGCACGGGAAACGAGGGACGTTTCGTACTCCGAGTGACGGAACGTGTCTCAATTCCCGATCGCCGACACTCCAGGTTATCCATGATGGAGTCTAGGCCCTGTTGTGTTTTCATGTGCATTCATTCCATATTGAGTCATGCAATTCGACTCCTCGGCCATCATGCATCGAGATACGTGATTGGTGGCACGAGGATCGATGACTATACTCCCCGAAGAGTAGTCATGCATACATGTGTGAAAATACTTTGCCATGCCTCTTTGTTGCTCTCTGTTGTAGCAAATCATAAATCAGTAGCCTTCTAGAGCTTGGCACGTATTCCAAGAAAAATTACAAACAGAGGCGAACCGGGGCATCGCAAGGGATTCTCTGCACAAGGCAACCCGAGCATGCATCATCCATCATTTGGAACAGAGCTGAGGCGGTCCATGGATTTGCGTGCCAACTTACTGCTTTCCTAGATTAATGTGTTAATTAATTAGGATTTTGCATTTATTCGGGACTGTATTATTTATTCATTTGGGACTGTATTATTTATTCGGACCCTCTGCGCGAGGGCAATGTTGTAATAAGTGTGTGTGTGTGTGATGTATGTCTTCCAACCCTACTTCTTTCTTCCTTTTATTTATCAGCTTATGATGGTTAGATTAGGGCATGTTTCAATTAACATACAGTATGATAGCATGTTTGCATTCATTCATCTGTCTTGCATACACCAGGCTAGGCGCATCATACTAACTGCATTTGTATTTCAATTTCGAGTTGAATACTTATTAGTTGTAGCATTTCGCATGCCATCTTTAGAATAGCCGAGCCTTCTATAGTTGCATTTTTGCATGTGTTGCATTAGGCATTTCTGTATAGTTAGGATCATACATGGATTTCTAATTAGCTTCTGTTTTGGCTTGGAGTACTCGGTAAGTTTTATGCTTTAGCATCCTTGTATGCGTGTGAGTGACTGCCATGATAGCATTCTTACCATGAGGCTATGTGCTTATGTGATATAACTGCTTGAATGCCTGTGGGTGAAGATTGGGTTATTTGGATTGGAACAATTCATCAATTGGGAGTTTTAAGCCCACTAGATAGTGGCAAATCATTTTATTCTCTAAGCCCACCTGAGGGTGGCAAATCCACATTTTAGCCTACTTGCGGGTAGCACCATCAAACCACTTTCAAAAATAAACATGAAATGTTTTGTTCCAATTCAGACGATCCAGTCTATACTTGTATGCTATGCGCATCACATAATAAATCTAGGCTAATAACTGGAATAAGAACGCATAAAGTTTTCAAAACTAGATATCATGGTTAGTAGAGGCCGATCTTTGATCGGGCGAGCGGGGGTGCTCACGAAGTGACCTTCCCCAATCATACCCAAGTTCCCGAGCCCAGGCAACTTTGGTGATGACGGACACATGGCCTTAGGCAAACGAGTCAGGGTTTCCTAAATTTCCCCAAAATAAAACATTTAGGTGGCGACTCTGTATCTGGCAAAGCAGTCCATGTTTGGCACTTCTTTCAAAAAATCTACTTTCTCAAAACGATTTGCCAGATTTGGACTCTTTGGTTCAGATTAAGAACCGTGACAATTTGAGAGTCCGAACTTGTAGTAAGCCCAAATGAACAGAACAGGACCTCATCCTCCCGAGACGTTCGGGGACGTCTACATGGGGCAGCAGATTGAGTAGCCAAACTAGTGGGCTCATGGGTCCCAGGAGTTCCAGATTGGTTTGTCATGCAGAACAAACCTAAGGAAATGCCTACTCAAAGAAAGGTTTTTGGAAACCAGGGAAGAATGATCAAACCTCCCTTGGTGGCTCCAAACAATTTGGTGTTATTAAAGAACCCAAAAACAAGGGAGCCAAATGTGGCTCCTATGATTTCTAAGTCTCAAAGGAGAAAGATCCAACGAAGATACACCCAGTATCAGAGGGATTTGAAAGAAAGTGGAGAGAGCACTTCTATGGCACAAGTAAAAGACCAAACAGATAGGGGGATAGGTTCGAAGCCTGCTCCCAAGATCAACAGGAGTGCCAGCATAGAGCAGTTGGCTAAAGTTCGTGCTGAGCTGAGAGCCAAAGAAAAATCCAGTTTAGCAGGACTTGAGAAGGCTTTAATGGAAAGTGATGATGAAATAGATAAAGGGACTAAGTTAGGTCAAGAGAAATCATTAGCTGAAGATGAAATGTTTGAGGCCTTCATGGCTGAACAGACCTTTCTAGTTGACAAGCCAACGGAGGTAAACCACCAACAAGCTGCTTCAAAGGAACCTGCTAGCATAGAGGCACCAGAATGTAGTATGGAGGATGCTTTCGAAATAATAGAACAAGCTAGTTTGGAAAGGAAACAAGTACAGCCAGTAGTTCAGTTTAGCTCATTCCCTCCAGTGCTAGTAAACGTGCTATATATACTGCTACAGGAGTTCCAGGCTAAAGAAGGAAACCAAGAAGGTCAAGAAGATGACCCCATTCCAGTTTCTAGTGAAGATTCATAGGTCAGCATGATTCAAGATGAGTCCGAAGTGGTCACACCAATGGAAACTAAAGAAGAAAGTGAGGAGGTAAGTATTAACCTCTCATATCCTTTTGAGTGCCCTACAACATCTATGACTCAGTATGTTAAGCCCCTGTATATCAAGGCTTACTTCGATGGGATACAAATGAATAGGGTGTTAATGGACAATGGGACGACGGTGAACTTGCTTCTGAAGTCCCCCTTGAAGAAATTGGGAAAAAGAAACCTCAGATTAATCCTAACCAGCACAACCATTACTGGTTTTGTTGGGGATAAGCAGATGGCTCAGGGTATTTTGCCCATCAACCTGAGTGTGGGAACCAAAGATTACATGACAACATTCTTTGTTATAGACAGTAATGCCAAGTATAATGCTTTGCTTGGCAGGGATTGAATCCACACCAACAAATGTGTGCCTTCCTCTCTACATTAGAAAATGATGATAGCGCTATACAATGGAGAGGCAAAGGAGATCAACGCAGACCCCTAACCTTTTAGTGCTTGTGCTGATTTTGCAGAGGCCAAGTTATATACTGAAGGAGTGACATCACTCAGTGTGCTGAGGAAGCCTGATGAAATAACCGAAGTGATGATTGATGAGGAAGTAGCACACTTGAAGCACTTAGTGCAGGTGAGTGTTGATGAAGAATTCATCACCAAAGATAACAATGATGCCTAGTGGTAGGCAAGAAAATCAAGACCAAAAAGCCAGACCTTTGGCTTTAATCAAGTTTTTAGTATTGGACTTAAAATCAATAGTCCAGAAGGTGCAGGAACAAAAGGGAGAAGCCATGGTGATTGGCTATAATCAGGAGGAACAAAAGGCTAGATTTTTTGCTCTAGGTATGTACTGTGCATTGGATATTGAAACAAAAGTTCGAGAGATACAAGAAGAAGAAGCCTTGTGGACAGATTTTGTCTACGAAGAAGAAAGCAAAGAGGTGGAACTTGAAAGGATATATGTAGACAAAAAGGTCACTTCGAAGGCAGAGAAATGTAAGGGGGAAACATCAGTGAATACTTGTAGACACTCCATTTTGACTGGCCCTAAGACTTGGGCGCTTTCTTTTGATTACCCGATGATGACAAGTAGAATGTGTTTCTCACAGAATCCTCAATAAAAGAGATGGAATTTAAACTTTAATCCTAACCTTCATCATTATAGTCAAATTGTTTTAAAGAACTAAATATTTCATTAGTTTAATATTTTTGTAATTTTGCATAATTTTATGTGTTTATTCATATTTTTGGTGTTTTTATATAAATTGGTATAAATTATATCTTATATATATAAAATAAAATAATAAAAAGTTATATTATTATGTTATATGTTTAATATTATTATATTACATGTTTAGTATTTTATGTATAGTTATAGTATTATATTATATATTTAGTATTTTATATATAGTTATATTATTATATTATATGTTTAGTATTTTTGTATAAATTATATTTTTTAGATATTTTATATATTATATTATATATATATTATAAAAGAAAAATAATAAAAAATTATTTTGATATCAGTCAGCCCTCGACTGCCGACATCCAAATCTCAGCATAACATATATATAGTATATTAAATATAATCTTTATATAATATCTATATTATTATATTATATGCCTATAGCTTTCTATATTATTATATTATACTTTGTTGCCTATATAAAGTCAAAGCGTGAGAGGCTCAAGAGAGCAAAAAAAAAAAAAAGGAACATAAGAATGCTTCAAGAGAGTTAGAGACAAAAGAGAGTAAAAGATTATCTACATTTTCAATTTTGAACCAACACTTCCAAGCTTCCATAGCTACTGAAATTCCTCATTCCATACACCAAAAACACTCCAAAAATTCTGATATAGTCAAAGATCAACTGCCTTGATCATAAGGAAGAGTATTTAGTGATTGAAAGTGAGAGAAACTAGAGAGTTAGCCACTTTCCATACCATAAACTCCATAATTTCGAATTGTGGATTTGAGAACACACTTCCTACACTTAAGGGTGATCAAGAGGGAGTTTGTGAACTAAGGAGTTCATCCTTTCCTTGGAAGGTGAATTTCACAAACCTTTCATTTTCTTGCATTTCTTACTTATTTTACTCTTTTGTTTTGATTTATTGTTATATTGTATATTGTTGTAATCTAATTGAAAGTGGTGAATTGATGTCCCATATATGTTGTTTTTTAGCATGAGAAAGAGACCTTCCATGCTAAATGGCTTAATCTCTTCGGAGGTTCATTACCAGGGTATTACATCTCTCTCATGCCAAAAATAACTCCTTATTTGACGCTTCTTTTCATTTAGACGACTTAAACTCACCATTGGACTTAATGAATTAAAGAACAGATGGTAATTTAAAATTGAGTAACTAAAGTTGAGGCTAAAATGGTGCAAGATAATTTGGTTGTGTTCAATCGGACGTTAATTGAACACATGAAAACTTGAGGCAGTTTATACTCATTAGTGATGAAATCATTCAAGTTTCCAAGGTCACCATTTCCCTTGAACAATTCATGAAAGGGAAGAGGTTAGAGTCATATCTTGTTGCATTTATTGAACTTGCACACTTTGATTCACAAGACATCACGCAATGAAATTGCTTGAGTTAGTGAAGTTTTTTTGCTCCCCTGAGCCTCTCCCTCTTTGGCTTTATATAGGCAACAAAGTATAATATAATAATATAAAAAGCTATAGGCATATAATATAATAATATAAAAGATTATATTTAATATACTATATATATGTTATGTTGAGATTTGGATGTCAGCAGCCGAGGGCTGACCGACATCAAAACAATTTTTTATTATTTTTCTTTTATAATATATATATATATAATATATAAAATATCTAAAATATATAATTTATACCAAAATATTAAACATATAATAGAATAATATAATTATATGTAAAATACTAAACATATAATATAATACTATAACTATACATAAAATACTAAACAGAGGATAAAATGAGGGATTTCAGTAGCTATAGAAGCTTGAAAGTGTTGGCTCAAAATTGAAAATGTAGACAATCTTTTACTCTTTTCTCTCTAACTCTCTTGAAGTATTCTTATGTTCTTTTTTTTTTTTGCTCCCCTGAGCCTCTCCCTCTTTAGCTTTATATAGGCAATAAAGTATAATATAATAATATAAAAAGCTATAGACATATAATATAATAATATAGATATTATATAAAAATTATATTTAATATACTATATATATGTTATGCTGAGATTTGGATGTTCGCAGCCGAGAGCTGACCGACATCAAAACATTTTTTCATTATTTTTCTTTTATAATATATATATATATATATATATATAATATAATATCTAAAATATCTAAAATATATAATATATATCAAAATACTAAACATATAATATAATAATATAACTATATATAAAATACTATAAATATATAATATAATACTATAACTATACATAAAATACTAAACATATAATATAATAATAATAAACATATAATATAATAATATAACTTTTTATTATTTTATTTTATATATATAAAATATATAATTTATACCAATTTATATAAAAACACCAAAAATATAAACAAACACATAAAATTATGTAAAATTACAAAAATACTAAACTAATGAAATATTTAGTATTTTAAAATAATTTGGCTATAATGGTGAAGGTTGGGATTAAAGTTCAAACTGAGGATTCTGTAAGAAACACCTTCTACTTGTCATCATCGGGTAATCAACAGAAAGCGTCCAAGTCTTAGAGCCAGTCAAAATGGGGTGTCTACAGTTGCCCCTTTTTGATAGAGCTCGAAGTCATTTCATGACATGAGTGAATGTCAAAACCCGAAGACTACCCTTTTGACAAGGTTGGAAGACTTGGGCAAACAAACAAATGTGCAAACAATTGGTTGAACCCGAGGGTTGCCTACGTATCCCTTTGAGGACTCAAACCTGCGTAGTTCAGGGGCAAGATGCAAATGATATGCACGATACAACTTTGAAAGACAGACTGGCACGCTTCGCGAAGCCAGCTATTTTGAAAATGATCATGCAAGATGATGCAATAAACAAATAATGAATACCATACACAAGATAGCGAACAACACATGAACTAACAACACTCTACCTATGCCAAAACATAGGACGAGGAAAGAAAACATCGCTCAGGACTACATTTCCCGCATCCTAAGAAACAAGAAGACAAAAATCGCTCGAGGTCGTGTTTCACACGTCCCGAGATGAAAACAAAACAGCTTAGGGCCACACTTCGTGCATCCGAAGATAGAAACAAAACCGTTTGGGATAGCGTTTCACGTATCCCAAGAGCAAACACACCCAAGGCCGCGTTTTACGCGTCTTGAGATAAAAGAAGAACCAATCGAGATCATGTTTCACACATCCTGAGATAAAATCTGCCCAGGACCGCATTTCACACGTCCTGAGAAACAAAAACTGCTCAGGGTCGTGCTTCACACGTCCCGAGATAAAAACCCGTCCAAGGCCGCATTTCACGTGCGCTGAGAAACAACAGAGAGGTGTGCGATAGATGTACAAAGTGAACGAGTGCGATAGATACACAAAGTGAACGAGTGCGATAGATGTACAAAGTGAACGAGTGAGATAAATGCACAAAGTGATTGAGTGCGATAAACGCACAAAGTGAGCGAGTGCGATAGAGACACAAAGTGATCGAGTGCGATAGATGCACAAAGTGAATGAGTGTGATAGAGGCACAAAGTGATCGAGTATGATAGATGCACAAAGTGAATGAGTGCGATAGATGCACAAAGTGATTGAGTGCGATAGATGCACAAAGTGAACGAGTGCGATAGATATACAAAGTGATCGAGTGTGATACATGCACAAAGTGAATGAGTACGATAGATGCATAAAGTGATCGAGTGCCATAGATGCACAAAGTGATCGCGTGCGATAGATGCACAAAGTGATCGAGTGCGATAGATGCACAAAGTGAACGAGTGCGATAGATGCACAAAGTGATCACAATTACAAAGCTGTGCAGGTTCTCCTATCGAGACACGAGACACGAATAACTTATCCGGAACTTCTCTAAATGAACCGTACATACAATATCGTTTGGATACAACATAACCAACAGACGTACCTAACCGTATCTCATACGGAGAGAGGGGGTTTTAACCAGGTAAACATCAAATCCTTATACGTTTCACATGGGAGGAACAAAGGTGGTATAACCAACAAGCATACCTAACTGTATCTCATACGGAGAGGGGAAAGATTTTAATCGAGTAAATATCAAATCCTAACACGTTTTATGTGAAGAGAACAAAGGTGAATCTGAAGTCCAAACACATCTCAGGCGAGTGGAAGAAGGTATTATAGAATGATTTCCTTTCTTTTTTTTTCTTGTTTTCAAAAAAATGTCAAAAAGATTTTTTTTTTATAAATACCAAATGCCGTATACAAAATACACACACATATATACATACGATATACATATACATATTCGGGCAATATTCTGTTTGCTTGAATATTCTGTTTGTGGTCGTCAGCGGGAAGATGTCGTTACTGAAAAGGCATATTCCGTTTGTTGACATCAGCGTGCGTACGCAAAACAATCAAAAAGAAAGGAAAAACACAAATGCGTGGATACGGGAGTTCAAACCTCTAACTCAAGCTTTTCCGAGTCCTCAACCATTGAGCCAAACCACTTTTGTGACAAAATATTCTAATAAATATATATATATATATATATAGGTATACGAGACATATATACGTAAAACCAAAACAAAACAAAAGAAACACTCGTTGCAATAGGGGCTCAAACTTCTGACCTCAAGCTCAGTTCCTCAATCCTTAACCACTGAGCCGAACCACTGAGCCCAAGACACTCTTGTGACCAAATATTCAAACAAATATATATAATACATAGATGTACAATACATATACACATATATATACATATACCACTCTCCCGCCTCTCTCTCTGTTTTTGTCTCACTTTTTCTTTCTTCATCTTCTTCGAGCGTCGTGTCTGGCACGATTTCAACAATCGCGGCACCTGACTGACAGGCTATCTAATTGTGCCCCGATTGTCTATGATCATCTCAGTCTTTCTCCCTCTTTGTCTTCTTCTTCGCTCTCTTCTTAAGTTGAGGCCTGCGAGAGATAGAGGCAGAGCAAAAGCCTACAAATTTTCTCTGCCACCACTTTGCAACCTCTTTCTTTTGCATTACTCTCCTTTGTCATGGCTTCTTCACACGGTTCTCTCACTTTTTTTCCATACCTGTACGAATCCACGATAGAGATGACCGATTTTGACTCTCCTGAACCTCAACCATGGGCTCCTCCTCCTTCCCCTGTTTTCAACTTTCTAGCGATGTCAGTTGAACAAATAATGGCGGCACAGTCTGACATCGAAACAAACTTGTATACGCTGAGGTCATGTGTGAAGACCGTGACTGCGGTCTCTAACTTGTCTCGTCGACTGCAGAACAGGATATGTGAGGTACATCAGTTAAATGCACAAATCTCCATCCTCCAACGTATGTACAAAGACGCTCGAGTAGAAATTAGTACGTTGAAAAAGCAGAACAAAGAGCTAAAACGATAGGCCACCTCCGTGGCTCAATTCGGAGTTTCATCGCACAACTAATTTGATGGCCAGCGAGGAATAATCTCCTTCGGAAGCTCTGCCAAGGACGCGACAAAGTCTTCAAGAGTTTCGAAGAAGTAAAGATGAAGCGAGACAACTGATGGTAAAGTTGGGCAACGAAGTTGTGTACAAATGAAGTCATCTTCAATGCCGAGCTGCTGTCAGAGAAAAAAGAAGAAAAAGATCCCTCTCTCTCTCTCTCTTTTTTCTTTTTGTTTTTTGTTTTTTGTTTTTTATTTTTATTTTTTGTTTTTTTGTTGCTTTTGTTTTTTTTTTTTCTTTTATTTTTCTATATATGTTTTGTACAAATTTGATCGGGGTTAATCCCTATTAATAAAATGATTTTTTTTTTCTTTCTCTTTTTGCAAATCCGAATGGCAATCAGTTTTGAACTAAAAATTAAGCCTCTTATTGATTATAACACAAATCAAAACTCGATGAAATGACAAAACTTGATAAAATAGACACAAAATGGACGCAAGACAAAGCAATACCAGTTGACCACCTAGTCAGTCGCTAATCGAAAACACATTTCGGTGATAAAAACGCGATAGTACGGGTATAGGACAGAATACCAGCACACAATATAACAGAACAACTTACAAATTATTGGAACAAAAAAAAAAAAAACCAAAGTTCCTCTTTTTTTTTTTGGTTTTATTATTTTTTCCTTTGTAGTTTAAACACTAGCTTCAAATAGACTGTCACGACCCAAACCCGGCCCTATGGGTTTAGCACCGTAACCGGCCAGTAATCCGAGATTACCGAAGGCCTGCTTAACAGTAATACAGTAAAACAGAGTACAGGGCCTGGCGGAAGCCAATACAGTAATTAAACAATGTCCAATGAGCTGTGACAGTCTGTATGCCAAAAAGATTTTTCATGCAATCATACATATACAAACAGTACAGTCTATACAAAATTTACAGTCACACAGTACGGGGACCTAATCCCTTGATAACAGTACGGTAAACATTCAGTCTATACAGTAATCCAAACAGTATGGAGACAGACGGGGGAAACAAACAAAACACCCCAAAGCCATAGCATGGCAACTCGGAACCTCGCAGTGAGGCACAAAGGCTGGCTTGACAAAACTGGAGTCTAACCCACGCTCCTAGCTCCGATCTGGTGGCTGAGCACCTACATATATATATAAACAGTGAGCTAAAGCCCAGTGAATAACATAATGCGTAAAGAGGTTTAGAATGAATGTCCTTACGGTAATGAAAACAGTTCAATTCAATCAGTATTTCAGTTGTTCAGTACAGTAAACAGTCATATGTGGTACATCCATTAGCATAACAGTAACAGTAGGTCTTAAAAGACCGAACAGTAATGATGGCCATCAGTCAGTAAACAGTAGTGGCTCCACGAGGGAACCGACAGAGATCTCTGTAACAGTAACAGTAAACAGTAGGTACTAAGGATGCCACAGTACAGTTCAGAAATAAAGGACATACATTCATTCAGTAATACCAGTTCAGTAAACAGTTCAGTTCAGTATTCAAAAGATATCAGTTGAACATATCTTTACACAATTGTTACTCACAGAGTTTGGGCTACAGTAGGCTAGAGCGTGTCTCCCCAGTCGCCAACCCTACACAGTTAACAGATTGAACACACTAAGCCACACAGTTGGGAAATCTCATAACTTAATCCCTAATTTGCCTTGGTGTGTTCTACATCTATATCCTCAACAAGATGCCTTAAACTAGGCCTAAGAATGCCTAGAATGGGATGAGAATGCAAAGATGCACATTTAAAAGCATTTTCAGAAAAACAGAGTCCCGCTCGAGCGCATGTTTCCCTGCTCGAGCGGACATGCAACAAAGGTACACGCTCGAGCGTAAACTTTTACGCTCGAGCGTACTGTAAAAGTACTGGATGGGTGAAATCTCCGCTCGACACCCGCTCGAGCTTGAGACATGACTCCGCTCGAGCACCCAATCCTCCGCTCGAGCAGACTGCAAAACAGTGCAGAGAGATGCTGGTTGCTCGGATTCCACGCTCGAGCGTAACTGTCCCCGCTCGAGCGGAAGTGCGAAATCTGGAAAACCCAGATTGCACCTCCAAGCTCAAACTCAAGTTTAAATGCATCAAAGCCGATCCTCTTGGGCCCATTTTCTGGAAAACATTTATAAACACATAGAATATCATGTTTCAAAGCTCAATTTTAAGAAATCGAAGCCCAAGGGTGTTTAATTCAAACTCAATTTAAACCATTTTTCAAGCACAAGATGAACATGCAAACATGCATGAATTCAAATCATTTCAAAGCTTCAATTTGATGCTCTAAGGAGCCAATTCTTTTCAAAACATGGTGAAATCATGGACTTAAACATGATTATGAACATGCATGTAACCTTTTTGCCATGAAAACAACTCAAACATCTATAATACAAACATGCATGCATGAAATGAGCTTCAAATCAACAACAATGAGCCAAAATATGACTTAGTTCTACAATGAAGCATGAATCATGCAAGAACTAGCTCGATGACATCATTAAGATGATGAATGATCTACCTTAGGTGTAGAATTAGAAGTGAGGGAGCTCAAATTAGTAATCAACCTTCAATTCTTCAAGTAATTCTAGCCAATTCACAATGAAGCAAGTTGAACTCAACTCTTCTAGCTCCTCTCTCTCTCTAAGGTCGGCTAGAGCACAAGGAATGGGCTGAGGAAAATGTTTTTGGCTCAAGTATAATGAGCTCAAGGTATAGAGGTAGTGGCCCACTCAAGGGCAAAACGGTAATTAAGTCCAACTCTTTAATTGGCTTATTTTAATCTAATTTAATCATACCTAATCAGTTTTCAGATAATTATACCATAAAATCATATTAAATATGACGATCATAAAACACTAACCCATTTCCGGTTCGGCCGCCGATAAGGCCTTCAATTAATAGTTTAAACATAAAACACGAACAGATCGAACAAACAGTCAACAGATAAAATGCAATTTAACTAACATATACTCAATCAAATCGGTTTCCAATTTCAGTCAGTCAGTTCAGTACTTTTAGTTCAATTATCAGTCAGTTATCAGTCATTATCCGTTTCGTTTAACAGTAATCGGTGATTATCGGTAATCAAGCAGTCATTAATCAGTAAACAGTATGGGGGTTGTTACATAGACTCACCGTATTAGAAGACTTTTCTTTTGTTTTATTGCTTTGTAAAACAATGATCGGGCTTGGACTCACCAGTTTGGATGATCTCCTTGCATAAGTGTGATAAATGGCATGTGATGAATGGTAGCATTGTATAGGACTTAAAACTGTGAATACCTGCTCTTGTATTCGTTCTTGAATTGGATAACGACCCACAACCGGACAAACATGTAAAATGCAACTAGATAACAGGAAACGAAATGAAAACAACTCGAAAATACTAAAAGAAACTTGATACAAACAGTACTCAAAACATAGTCACGACATGCCAGGACAAAGGGCTAACTTTTGCTACATCTGCACTGGTCTGGGCCACCACCAAGACTCGGCCAGGCTTCAAAAAGAGGTCAGTCAATGCTGTCTAGCTATCATGCACTGCTCCTTCTATGCCACTAGCTTATTGCTTCGACCTTTCTTTTCAAGTTTTTTTTTTGTTGATTGTAATAAAAGCAACTTTGATTTGTATCAGAGATTTAGAGAACTTTAAGTTTGAAATCAATGAAATTAAAGTTATGAGCGCTGAAAATTTTCTTTTTGGTCCAAAAATGGTCTAAGTTGTAAAAGGTAAAATTTGAACAAAACCAACTTTTATCAAAACTTCTTAAAAACCATTTTCGAAAAGGATCACCACTTGACACGCACAGAATCAATCCTCAAGATGTATAATGCTGGATCAAAAGATCATAACTGCCCCTTGATTGAATACCACTACTCTGCATTGTACCCAGCTTTTCTCTCAGAGTAAAGATCACAACCAAACTCTCAGGTAAATAATAGATAAAGATGACTTGATTAACAAAATGGATAGGACAGTTGAGCTGGAATTGATTACAACCGAACTTCAGGATGAAGTTGCCTACGTATCCCGATGATAGGAATCAAGCCTTACATAGTTCGGTTCAGGTTCACTCGAGTATTAACTCTCTCCTTTTGTGCTCTAACTTTTGCGAATGTCACCCTTTAGAGTTTTCAACCTTGCGAGCTCAGTTTTTCTTCATTTCTAATTTTTTATGCTCTAACTTTTGCCTAGGTGTCCCTTCTGGGTTTTCGGTCTAGCGAACCTCTCAGAGATAGTATTTCTTCAACTTGTCCATGTTGATCGGTTGGGAAAATTCCAGACTATCTAAGTCCATGAGAATGACTGCTCCTTTTGACCAGATAGACTTGATGACGTAAGGACTAGTCCAATTGGGTCTAAACTTGTCCCTAGGGTCATGGATGGGAGCTTGGTTGTCTTTGAGCACCAGATCTCCTTCCTTGAGATTCGTAGACTTAACCTTCTTGTTAAAAGCCTTAGCAATTTCGCGTTGGTAGCCCTGTACATGATACAATGCCTTCAGCCTTTTTTCATCAAAGAGCATTAACTCCTCAAGTCTACTCTATTTCCAGTCGGCCTCTGCTATTTGACACTCAGCCATAACCCGTAGTGATAGTACTTCAATTTCAATTGGCAGAATAGTTTCCATACCATAAACAAGAGAATAAAGAGTTGCTCTTGTAAACGTTCGGATTGAAGTTCTATAGCCCCAAAGTGCGAATGGCAATTTATCTGACCAGTCCCTGTAGGTCTCAACCATCTTTTGTAAAATATGTTTGATGTTCTTGTTGGCGGCCTCAATAGCTCCATTGGTTTGCGGTCGATATGTAGATGACTTATGAAAAGTCACATTGTATTTCTCTAACAAGTCTATCACCTCGTTCTTGAAGTGAGAGCCATTATCTGATATAATCTCATTTGGGACTTCGTATCGACAAATGATGTTGTTTCTGATGAACTTAGCCACGTGTGCTACTTTCAACACTGCATAGGACTGGGCTTCCACCCACTTTGTAAAGTAATCAATTGCCACTAGAATGTATTCATGACCGTTCGACCCTTTCGGTGTAACTGTGCCGATGACATCGATTCCCCAGACTAAGAAAGGCCATGGCGAAGTCATGTTATATAGTTTTGACGGTGGGATATTCATGCGATTAGCATGAATTTGACATTTGTGGCATCGCCGAACAAAACCAATGCAATCCGCCTCCATAGTGGACCAGTAGTAACCTTGCCTGAGAATCTTCTAGGCTAACATTACTCCGTTCATGTGTGCTCCGCACTCTCTCCCATGGATGGCCTCCATTAGGCACTTCGATTCCTCTTTGTTGACACATAACTTGTGCATTCCCAGATGTCCTATTTTGTACAGTTTGCCTCCGCAGATGATAAATTGAACAGCCATTCGCCGTATTCCCCGTTTGTCCTTAGCATTTGCCCCCGATGGATATGCCTTATTTTCCAAGAAGTTCCAAATATCGAAGTACCAAGGATTTTTGTCTTGTGCTTCATCTATTACGGCGATAGTTTCATAGGCCAGCATGTATTTCTACTCAATGAGGATCGGACGCATCTGGACTCTAAGCGGGATGTCTACCATAGAAGATAGAGTTGCTAAAATATCAGCAAACCTGTTGTTCTCTCTCAGTAGATGCGTGAAAGTCAGCTTTTCAAACCTAGGAATTAGAACATCCAGGGTCTGGTAATAGACTTCCATATTTTCTTCCTTGACTTTCCAATCTCCATTTGCTCAAGAAACAACTAAGTTCGAGTCCCTGATAACATCCAACCTTTTTGCCCCTAGTTCTAGGGCAACTTTTAAACTAGCAATACACGCTTCATATTCTGCTTCGTTGTTGGACACTTTGAACCGGAGTTTGAAAGCTAGAGGTATGTGGGAGTCCTCAAGTGCTATCAGCAACACACTGATCCTATAGTCGTACTGATTTGATGCTCCGTCGAAGTATATTTTCTGTAACAACCCTCATACTGTTTACCGATTAATGACTGATTGATTACCGATAACCATCGATTACCGTTAAACTGAACTGATTGTGACTGATAATTGAACTGATTAAAGTACTGAACTGACTGACTGAAAACTGGAACTGGATTGAATGAGTACATCTGTGAAACCCCGTATTTTTTATATAATAAAAATAATATATAATTATTCACAATATTTTGAATTTAATATTCTGTATATTTTTATACTGAAAATTTATTCAAAACAAAATAAAATAAAATATTTTTGACTTTATATTATTACTCAATATTAATTTCTGAACCGTATGATATTTTTATTATATTTTTCTTTACATTTTTTTTTTGTAGTCAAATTACACTAGAACCTAATATTTTCTGTACTAAAATCCAATCCAAAAAAAAAAAAAAAAAAAAAAAAAGGAGAAAAACCATGGGCTTGCTCCCCAGGTTTTCTCACTTTCCACCTTCAACGTGCAACCATTTTATACATCAAAAATGTGGTGGACATGCAATACCACCAGGTGTTCAATTTCTCATTTTTATTTCTTTTCATCTTCCTCATTTTGCCCATAAATTGAGCCCAAGTCTTCCTCACCTTTCTTCACTTCCAGTTTCATCTCTCTCGGTTCTCTCTCCCTCCATCTCTCATTCTCAAAACTCTCTTTCTCCTTCTTTATCTATGTTTTTCCTCCTCCCCCAACCTCCATAGCCATGGCCTCAACCCATACTATCATCATCCGAAACACCAACCCGCAAACTTCACCACCATTGGCGCACCGTCGGACCGCCACCACCACCATCACCTATTTTCATTATCATCTAGAACCACCATTCACAAAGTGTTGCAGGTGAAGAAAGAGAAAAAGAAGGAAGATGGAGGAGAAAGAAACAAAGTTAGAGAAGTTTACTTTGAATTTCAAAAAGTTGGTTTTCGGCTTACTTTCGGCATGCCAAAACCATCCATTCCGGGAAGAATTGAGAAAAATGGATCATGTAAGATGAAGTACGGAGTAAGTTGAAGAGATTGGCGAAAGAATGAAGTAAAACCGTTAAGAATTAAGAAAGTTATGGAGTCCGAAAGATGGTTCGAAGAAATGTCCGAGACGGTAGGAAAATAATCTTATTTTTGGTCAAATTTTGGAGGTCCGACGGCATGCAAAAAGAGACGGAACGAGGCGTGTGAGTAGTGAACCAAAAACTAGGCCGTGAGGTGAATCCAATGACAGAAAAATAAGATAAAACGGAGTTACGATGAAGAAGATACAAGTATTTGAACTGGGGACATTGAAACCAAATTTCTGGGTCTCTTCTGTTCGTGCATGCTACGGCTTTGGAGAAGATGAGCTTAAATTTTATCCTATGTTTCTCGGCCCATGCTGCTACGGTGCACCCTAGTACCTTTAGGTTAATCGAGTGGTCCTATGACTTTGGGGATGACCACCCTTAGGTTTTTCGACGTGTAGAATCCATTTTTGGGGTTAGATCTTGCAAATTCTGAGTCTAAGATGATGATCAACAACTAAAAGTTCTAAGAGAATCCAATGGCAGATCAACGGTGAGATCACGTCCGATTGATGTGAAATTTTAGCAAGACGATCATGGAGCCAGGACAATCATATCTTACGATCAGAATCATAAATCAAATTCGGACGATAAATCATTAACAACCTAACATAGTAAAAAAACTCTCATAACCGTCTCATTCTTTTTAATTGTTAAATATTTAGATTTGTGTTCATATGTTAACATAGCTAAAACTTTAGATAAAATTTTGTTTATAGTTGTATGTGAATTTGTGATTGGTATGTTAAATATTTGAAGGTCATTTCTTTATTAGTAGCCTTAAAATCATGATATAATCTTGGATTCAGACTTGCATGTGTAATTTGTGCCATTAAAAAGATGATTAAAGATTTTATTTGGTTTGATTATATAACTCTTCAATCTGCTAGAAACTTGTACGAATTTTTAGACAATTTTATGCTCAAAATTTTGAAATGATTTCTTCTACAAAGTTGTTGAGAATGATGTCTAGTTCATCCAGGAATTTTCTTAACAATTATTGAGCCTGGTACGAATTTATACAAATTTATAATTAAATCTGCTACTGTAAGACAGATTTTAGTATATGTTTAAAAGCTTATTAGAAATTCTATATTAAGCCAAATCTGGTAATTTCTAACTAAAATATGAAATTTGAGAAGTCTAATTTCATACTAAATTTTTAGATTGTGGATCTGATTTATAAATTTAAGTATGGAATTAATTTAAGAAAATGTGATAAATCGGTGTCATAAAAATTTCTGGGAATTTTACAGAATTATTTACAACTTATTTTTGGGAATTTATTTCTGAAAAATGACCCAAACATATTTATTGAATATTCTGTACATTTTCACGAATTTTAGAACTGTATAAATAATTTATTTATAATTTTTATTACCTAAGGTATAACCTGAAAATTTCTAGACAGGTTTAAGATCATGACTTTAATTATTTATTCGGATAAAAATCAGTTATTGTGTTGGTCCAATTCATCAAATATAGTAAATTAGTAATCCATGTATGGGTGTATTGTGGTTTATTTAATATTGTGGTAGTCTAATCTTGTAAATTAAAGATCCATGCACGTGTGTGACTTTGGTTTATTTTCTCTGTATCTAAATTATTATTTCATACCATGGTTTAAATAAATTGTTTATTTAAATGCTGTACATTTATTTATTATTGTGTGACATGTGCAATATTTTATGTTGGGAATTTTAATGAGTTGATATAACATCAATTGTGATTAAAATTTGGAATTATTTGTGAGTAATATCAAAATTAACTGAAATGATTAACGGCATATACAAAGTTAACAATTGACGGTTAATACCAGTTGTTCGGAGTGAGTCTTGGTTTAAAGACTGTACGGAATTAAGGGTTGACGGTTAACACCGGTTGTTCAGGGTGAGCCCTGGTTTTGAGAATTCTCACGTAAATTGTGTTGCGAAACTCTAAGATGGCACGGGACTTATTTGAACCCTTTTCGGTATTTGGTTTTGGAATAAGGGTGGATGTGCTGGTGGCACACAGGGAGGTTACGTACCCCTGGCAGACCGTTTCCTTGGGGCAGACCACAGATGCCACTACTTGGGTATATAACTCCGGACGTGGGCATCCCTGGTAGTTACGGTTGGTAACACTTGAATATTTGACCAAGGGAGGGTTTCAAATTAACCGTTGCCATGCTTAGTGGTTAGTAAGTTAAATCTCTTTGGTGAGATTTCGAGTGTCACTTAATTTATTAAAATTATTGAAATTATTTTAATGGTTGTAATTTATGCTTACAATTATATTGTCATCTCATGTTTATAATCTCATTAATTTTTCTCTTAAAAGGAATGGTAGGTTGGTTATGTTTTCTTACTGTGTTGCAAAACTCATGGCATATATTTTTGTTGCCCTGGCGTTTTATGCCAGGTCTTGGCGAGAAAATAATTGAAGCTGAAATGGAGTCGACGCTAACGTAGAGCCTTGGCTGACCTGAAACCCCGAGTAGAGCCGAGTAAATTATATTATGTTATATAATAGATATTAAGGACTTTGTAATTTCATTTGATGTTGTATTTGGATAATTTTAAGTTTTTATCTATTGTTATTTGGGCATTTGGTTATGTACGAGAATTGGATTACCCTATTAAGATGTCAACTTTTTAGTTTATTAAGTCATTTTGTTTATATAATTTCCCTTGAGATTTAAAAAAAAATTGGGGCGTCACAACATCTGTTTGAATTGCATTCTATCTGTTGATTGATTATTTGATCTGTTTGTGTTTTGTGTTTAAACTGCTAATTGAAGGCCTTATCGGCGGCCGAATCGGGAATTGATTGGTGTTTTATGATCCTCATAATTAATGTGATTTTATAATGTATTTATCTGAAAGCTGATTAAGTATGATTAAATTAGATTAAAACGAGTTAATTGCAAAGTTTGCCGTAATTACCAAATTGCCACCCTTAGTGGCCCACTCAATATAACGTGTGAGCCTTGTATACATATGAAACAAACATTTCCTCAGCCCTTTCTTGAGCCTTGCCGACCTAGAGAGTAGAGAGGGAGAGAAATTGGTTTTTCACCTTGAATTGCTCGGAAACTTGAAGAATTGATTGGTAGTTGAAGTGTAGATTGCTAAATTGGACCTCTAGACTTGCATTCAAGGAACCTAGGTAAGGATTTCATCTTCTCATTCTTGTGTTTGAACTAATTCTTGCATGGTCCATGTTAAATTGTAGAGCTAAGTCATGTTTTAGTTCATACATGTTGATATAGAGCATAATTCATGCATGCATGTTTGAATTGTAGATGTTTGAGTTGTTTTCATGGCAAAAGGTTACATGCATGTTCATAATTATGTTTAAGTCCATGATTTCACCATGTTTTGAAAAGAATTGGCTCCTTAGAGCATCAAATTGGAGCTTTAAAATGATTTAAATTCATGCATGATTGCATGTCCTCCATGTTTATGTTATTGGTTTGAAATTGAGTGTGAATTAAACACCCTTGGGCTTTGATTTCTCAAATTGAGCTTTGAACCATGTTATTCTATGTGTTTATAAATGTTTTCCAGAAAATGGGCCCAAGAGGATCGGTTTTGATGCCTTTGAACTTGGTTTTGAGCTTGGAGGTGCAATCTGGAATTTCCAGATTCTGCACTTCCGCTCGAGCGGGGGAATCGCCGCTCGAGCGTGGAATCCGAGCATCCAGTATTTCTGCACTGTTTTACAGTCCGCTCGAGCGGAGAACTAGGCGCTCGAGCGGAGTCATGTCTCAAGCTCGAGTGGGCGTTGAGCGGAGATTTCACCCATCCAGTACTTTTACAGTACGCTCGAGCGGGAAAGTTTACGCTCGAGCGTGTACTTTTGTTGCATGACCGCTCGAGCGGGGGAAACTTGCGCTCGAGCGGGACTCTGTTTTTCTGAAAATGCTT
This sequence comes from Camellia sinensis, assembly GCF_055761805.1. Taxonomy (NCBI): domain Eukaryota; kingdom Viridiplantae; phylum Streptophyta; class Magnoliopsida; order Ericales; family Theaceae; genus Camellia; species Camellia sinensis. The sequence goes on from NC_138961.1 coordinate 220,315,416, forward strand.
TTAAATGTGCATCTTTGCATCCTCATCCCATTCTAGGCATTCTTAGGCCTTGTTTAAGACATCTTGTTGAGGATATAGATGTAGAACACACCGAGGCATTAGGGATTAAGTTGTTATCTTTCCCAAATCTTTCCCAACTGTGTAGCTTAGTGTGTGTTCAACCTGTGAACTGTGTAGGGTTGGCGACTGGGGAGACACGCTCTAGCATACTGTAGCCCAAACTCTGTGAGTAACAATTGTGTAAAGATATGTTCAAATGATTATCTTCTGAATACTGAACTGAACTGTTTACTGAACTGATATTGTTTACTGAATGAATGTATGTCCTATCTTCTGAACTGTATTGTGGCATCCTTAGCACCTACTATTTACTGTTACTGTTACAGAGATCTCTGTCGGTTCCCTCGTGGGACCACTACTGTTTACTGATTGATGGCCATCATTACTGTTCGGTCTTTAAGACCTACTGTTTACTGCTATGCTAATGGATGTACCACATATGACTGAATAACTGTTCTGACTGAAAGACTGAAGTATTGTTTAATGAACTGATTTCATTACTGTAAGGACATTTCATTCATAACCCCTTTACGCATTATGTTATTCACTGAGCTTTAGCTCACTGTTTATATATATATGTAGGTGCTCAGCCACCAGATCGGAGCTAGGAGCGTGGGTTAGACTCCAGTTTTGTCAAGCCAGCCTATGTGCCTCACTGCGAGGTTCCGAGCCTATCATGTTAAGGCTTAGGGGTGTTTTACAATTCCCCCTTTCTGTACTGTCTTACTGTTTTGTATAGACTGAATGTTACTGTACTGTTATACGGGGATTGAATCCCTAGTCTGAATGATTGTAAATATCGTGCATACTGTTCTGTACTGTTTATGTGTATGAATGCATGAAAAATCTTTTTGGCATGCAGACTGTCACAGCTCAATGGACATTATTCATTTATTGTATTGGCTTCCGCCAGGCCCTGTACTCTGTTTTACTGTACTACTGTTAAGCAGGCCTTCGGTAATCTCGGATTACTGGCCGGTTACGGTGCTAAACCCATATGGCCGGGTTTGGGTCGTGACATTTTCCAAGTCTCCTCCTTAACTTGCAAAATTGCTTCATCTGGGAAGAGCTAATCTACCGCTTCGTCTCCTTCTACCGGGTGATCTGCCAGGAACTCCGCTACCGCTTTTCCTTTAACCAACTTGCGAGTAACATACTTCAGATCAAATTCGGAGAGAAGAAGCAACCAATGAGCTAGCCTACCCATAAGCACTGGTTTCTCAAAGAGATATTTGATAGGATCTAATCTTGAAACTAGAATTATGGAGTGAGCTAATAAGTAGTGCCTCAATTTTCTGGTAACCCATACCAAGGCTAGGCAAGCTTTCTCTAGCAGGGTGTAGCGGGTTTCGTAATCCAACATTTTCTTGCTCAAGTAATAGATGGTTTTCTCCACCCTATCCTCAGATTCCTGAGCAAGCAGGCATCCCATTGTGGTTTCTATTACTGACAGATACAAAAGAGTTGCATATAATGAAGCTATAGTGACTATTCCAACTTAGGACAGGATGCCACTCATTTGCAGGATATTGTGAAGCTTGTTGTTTGAAATAATGCATCTTAGATCATGCCAAAAATCTAGGATAGGATAACCCTACCCCCTCATAGGGGTGTTTTGGTGCTTTTACGTGATATGTGCTTTTACAGTGAGACTGTACAGAATGGTTCATATCAGCATGAGTTTGAGAACAGAGTTCAGTAGGGATTACAGTTCAGCTATGTGTTATGATTGTTGTGAATTAGGGTCGGCGTGCTGTCCAAGCGATACATGTAGGCTAGCTCATTGGTTGTTTCTTCTCTCTGAATTTGATCTGAAGTATGTTACTCGTAAGTCGGTCAAAGGGAGAGCGATAACGGAGTTCCTGGCAAATCATCCTGCAAAAGGGGACGAAGCGGTAGAATACCTCTTCCCAGATGAAGCCATTCTATAAGTTAAGGAGGAGACTTGGACAATGTACTTCGACGGAGCGTCAAATCAGTACGACTATGGGATCGGTGTGTTGCTGATAGCACCTGACGACTCCACATACCTCCAGCTTTCAAACTCCGGTTCAAAGTGTCCAGCAACAAAGCAGAATATGAAACGTGTATTACTGGTTTAGAAGCTGCCCTGGAACTAGAGACAAAAAGATTGGATGTTATCGGGGACTCGAACTTAGTTGTTTCTCAAACAAATAGAGACTAGAAAATCAAGGAAGAAAAGATGAAGGTCTATCACTAGACCTTGGACGTTCTAATTCCTAGGTTTGAAAAGCTGACTTTCATGTATCTACTGAGAGAGAACCATAGGTTTGCTGATGCTTTAGCAACTCTATCTTCCATGGTAGACATCCCGTTTAGAGTCTAGATGCGTCCGATCCTCATTGAGCAGAAATATATGTCGGCCTATGCACAGTAAGATTCATATCATGATTAGTAGAGGCCGATCTTTGATCGGGCGAGCGGGGGTGCTCAATTCATGACCTTCCTCTCTCGTACCTAAGTTCTCGAGCCGAGACAATCTTGGTGATGACGAACACGTGGCCTTTGGCACGAGTCATGGGTTTTCCATCTATCACACTCGATCACTTTGTGTATCTATCACACTCATTCACTTTGTGCATCTATCGCACTCGTTCACTTTGTGCATCTATCGCACTCGCTCATTAATTAGCTAAAGTAGTTAATTAGTTGTGAGTTAATTTATTTCATTTGGTTTGTAATAGTTAATTAATTATCTTAGCTTAAATAGTTAGCTAGTTAGTTTATTCATTCAGACTCCCCTTCGTAAGAGCATAATGTTGTAACAATGTGCATGTCTTCCAACCCCACGTTTTCATCTCATGCACCTCCTACGGGTATCCCAACGCTCGGAGCCACTGCCTACACCGCTAATGTCTAGGAAAATCAGGGTAATCAGGGCAATTTAGCAGAACCGTTCCCAGCACAGGCCTCCAAAGCACCTGTATATCAAACTGAGGCTCCATTTGAATTTGAGGTTGACCCGAAGGCCTCGTGGTCATCCACACTTCAAGGCAAGCTATTACAGAAAATGATTGTTCTCTCGTTATCCACGTTCTTAGAGCTCCATGAAATAGGGGTTCAGATTAAAGATGCTATAAAGCAGGGGATCATTATTGATGATAAAAAGCCAACCAAAAGGCCGTTTAGTCACAGCTCCAATGCTGCCAGTGGTAGCATAGTTGCGAGGCCATTAGATGTAAGTGTTGTCACCACAACCAATACCACTAATCCCTTTGCCAATACAGCTCCACAACCTTCAGCTAACTCTGTACAATCCCAGAGGACCTTTACCCCATTTTTACATGACCCTATCCTAAGCCATGAAAGTGCTGATTAAAAAGGGGCACTTCAGACCGTTAGAACCTCGACCACTGCCTGATCCTCTTCCACCCAAACACAACCCAGTAAAATATTGTGCGTTTCACCAACAACACGGTCATGATACTGACCAATGCTTCTGACTGCGTCATGAGATTCAAAACCTCATTGACAACAAGGCGATTGCACCATCTGAGAAACCAAATACAATTACAAACTCTCCCAGTCCACAATCAAGTTCCCTCACCTCAGAACCTAAACCTAATCCATACACTAGCCCTTTCATATGACCCCAGCGTATATATTATCCCTTCCCACTTGCCCAGATCGACGGTGTTCATTCTTAAAAGCACGACCTTGTGCATGATAAACACATCCACACTTCAACCTAAACCTGTGGTGGTGATAGGTGCAATAGAAGGGAGGCCGACCTTAAAGGAGAGTACGAATTCGTTGCCTGAGTACTCTAAGAACTTGTTTGAGGAGGGGTATGATCCGTGTTGCTACATTGTGCCGGTTGATCAAGCCAAGCTAGAAGTGGTATTGCCAATTATAGTAGAGGTCAATGCAGTTAAGGAGGATGGCCCCAACCAAGGTTTGGATGATCTGGCAGAGTTTGAGGAGGACTTAGATAACTTGCAGTTCTTCAACGAACAAGATCAAGGAGATATACAGATTGATTGGTTAGATTTTAATAGGTCGACGGACAATTTTGGGTGGTTGAGTGATGAACCTGACAGGAAAGAAGGAACTGAAACAAAACTAAAAAAAAAAGGGAGCAAGAATTGTTTGCAGTAGCCGGAATGGTCAATAAAAAAGGGAAATCGCTGAAAAATACCGGTGAGAAAAATTCAGCTAAGAGACTGGGCACTGTGCATATTGCGGACACAGAACACGAAGCTGTGTTTGAACGAGAAATTGTGGAAGACAAGCAAAAAACTGTAATGACTCAACACCCTGCAAGGGAACTAGACAACTGTTTGTCGGATGCCGAAGGCGTATGGTGGGAGGATGACGATCTATACCTGGCTCACATCGATGAAGGTTGGGGTGAGTACCTTCCAGAAAACATGCGGTACACTGAGGAGATTGATCACATGACAAGAAGTGGGCGGTATTTCAAACCACCGCACTTAGACCAAGTTGAGGCCTCTGGGAAAGATGGAAAGGTTGAGAAGCAAAAAGAAAAACAGCTGGAAAAAGAGGCAATGCTGAAACAACTGAAGAAACTCCAAGCCGATATTTCCATCTGGGGTCTTCTTATGGCCTCCCGAGTACATCGACAAGCTGTATTGTCAGCAATGGACAAAGTTAAATTGTCCATTGACACCACCCCTGAACAGCTTGTGGAATTGGTCTTCCTAGGTGGCGTTAGCCCAACCCTAACCTTTTTTGACAGAGAACTGCCGCTGGAAGGCTCAACACATAACAAACCCTTGTACATATCTGTTGAGTGTAGAGAAAAATAGGTATCGGTGGTGTTGATAGACACCGGTTTGGCTATCAATGCATGTCCGTCTCGCACAGTTCAATGTGGTTAAGGAGGATGGCCCTAGCCAAGGTTTAGATGATCTGGCAGAGTTTGAGGAGAACTTAGATAACCTGCAGTTATTCGATGAACAAGATCAAGGAGTTAGGAATATAACGCACGTTTGGACTTCAAATTCACCTTTGTTCTCTTCACGTGAAACATGTTAGATTTGATATTTACTCGATTGAAATCTTTCCCCTCTCCGTCTGAGATACGGTTAGGTATGCTTGTTGGTTATACCACTTTTGTTCTTTCCACATGAAATGTGTTAGGATTTGATATTTACCCGGTTAAAACCCCTCTCTCTCCTTATGAGATACGATTATGTACGTCTGTTGGTTATGTTGTAACCAAATAATATTATATGTATGGTTCATTCAGAGGGGTTCCAGATAAGTTATTCGTGTCTCGTGTCTCGGTAGGAGAACCTGCACAACTTTGTAATTGCGATCACTTTGTGCATCTACCACACTCGTTCACTTTGTGTATCTATCGCATTCGATCACTTTGTGCATCTATCGCACTCGTTCACTTTGTACATCTATCGCACTCGTTCACTTTGTGCATCTATCGCACTCGATCACTTTGTGCATTTATCGCACTCGTTTACTTTGTGCATTTATCGCACTCGTTCACTTTGTGCATCTATCGCACTCGTTCACTTTGTGCATCTATCGCACTCGATCACTTTGTGCATTTATCGTACTCGTTCACTTTGTGCATCTATCGCACTCGATCACTTTGTGCATCTATCGCACTCGATCACTTTGTGCATCTATCGCACTCGATCACTTTGTGCATCTATCGCACTCGATTACTTTGTGCATCTATCGCATTCGTTCACTTTGTGCATCTATCACACTTGTTCACTTTGTGCATCTATCGCACTCATTCATGTTGTGCATCAATCGCACACCTCTTTGTTGTTTCTCATAGCGTGTGAAATGCGACCCTGGGCGAGTTTTATCTCAGGACATATGAAACATGACCCCGAGTGGTTTTTGTTTCTTAGGATGTGTGAAATGCGGTCCTGGGTGGATTTTATCTCGGGACGTGTGAAACATGATCCCGATCAGTTCTTCTTTTATCTCAGGATGCGTAAAACGCGGCCTTAGGTGTGTTTGCTCTTGGGATACGTGAAACGCTTTCCCAAACGATTTTGTTTCTATCTTCGGACGTGCAAAGTGTGGCCCTAAGCTATTTTGCTTTCACCTCGAGACGTGTGAAGCACGACCTAGAGCGATTTTTGTCTTCTTGTATCTCAAGATGTGGGAAATGTAGTCCTGAGCAATGTTTTCTTTCCTTGTCCTGTGTTTTGGCATAGTTAGAGTGTCATTAGTTCTTGCGTTGTTCACTATCTTGCGTATTGTATTCATTATTGCTTATTGCATCATCTTGCAGGATCATTTTCAAAATACCCGACTTCGTGAAGCGTATCAGTTCTTCTTTCAAAGTTGCATCGTGTATATCATTTGCATCTTGCCCCTGAACTACGCAGGTTTGAGTCCTCAAAGGGATACGTAAGCAACCCTCGGGTTCAAACAATTGTTTGCACAAGTCTTCTGACCTTGTCAAAAGGGTCGTCTTCGAGCTTTGACATTCACTCATGTCATGAAATGACTTCAAGCTCTATAAAAATGGGGCAACTGTAAACCCCATTTTGACCGGCCCTAAGACTTGGGCGCTTTCTTTTGATTACCCAATGATGACAAGTAGAATGTGTTTCTTACAGAATCCTCAGTTTGAACTTTAAACCCAACCTTCATCATTATAGCCAAATTGTTTTAAAATATTAAATATTTCATTAGTTTAGTATTTTTGTAATTTTGCATAATTTTATGTGTTTGTTCATATTTTTTGTATTTTTATATAAATTGGTATAAATTATATATTTTATATATATAAAAAATAAAATAATAAAAAGTTATATTATTATATTATATGTTTAATATTATTATATTACATGTTTAGTATTTTATGTATAGTTATAGTATTATATTATATGTTTAGTATTTTATGTATAGTTATAGTATTATATTATATGGTTGGTATTTTATATATAGTTATATTATTATGTTATATGTTTAGTATTTTGGTATAAATTATATATTTTAGATATTTTATATTATATATATATATATATATTATAAAAGAAAAATAATAAAAAATTATTTTGATGTCGATCAGCCATCGGCTGCAGATATCCAAATCTCATAATAACATATATATAGTATATTAAATATAATCTTTTATAATATCTATATTATTATATTATATGCCTATAGCTTTTTTATATTATTATATTTATATTATTTTATTATACTTTGTTGCCTATATAAAGCCAAAGGGGTAGAGGCTCAAGGGAGCCAAAAAAAAAAGAATATTAGAATGCTTCAAGAGAGTTAGAGGGAAAAGAGAGTAAAAGATTGTCTACATTTTCAATTTTGAGCCAACACTTCCAAACTTCTATAGCTACTGAAATTCCTTATTTCCATACACCAAAAACACTCCAAAAATTCTGATATAGCCAAAGATCAATTGCTTTGATCATAAGGAAGAGTGTTTAGGGATTGAAAGTGAGAAAAACTAGAGAGTAGCCACTTTCCATATCATAAACTCCATAATTTCAAATTGAGTATTTGATGACACACTTCCTACACTTTGAGGGTGATTAAGAGGGAGTTTGTGAACTAAGGAGTTCATCATTTCCTTGGAAGCATGAGAAAGAGATCTTCCATGCTAAATGGTTTAATCTCTTAAAAGGTTCATTACCAAGGCATTACATCTCTCTCATGCCAAGAACAACTCCTTGTTTGACGCTTCTTTCCATTTAGAGGACTTAAACTCACCATTGGACTTAATGAATTAAAGAACGAATGGTAATTTAAAATTGAGTAACTAAAATTGAGGCTAAAATGGTTGCAAGATAATAATTTGGTTGTGTTCAATCGGACGTTAATTGAACACATGGAAACTTGAGGCAGTTTATACTCATTAGTGATAAAATGATTCAAGTTTCCAAGGTCACCACTTCCCTTGAACAATTCATGAAGGGGAAAGAGGTTAAAGTCATATTTTATTGCATTTATTGAACTTGCACACTCTGATTCACAAGCCATCATGCAATGAAATTGCTTGAGTTAGTGGTTTGTGGTTTAAGTTTACTTCTCTTTTGATTCATTCATGAAAATGAGGAGTGGGTTGTGTAGACAACCCTAGAGAATACCCTGTGCATGCTCTGTTTGTCCTCTGTTGCAACAAGGTGAACTAGGCAGCAGTGGCCGGCAAGCCACTTTCCATGGCCAGCAGTGGCCGGCAGACCTTTGATGGCCGGCATCCCTCACCAGTAGCCGGCCGACCACTAATGCAAAATTTAGCAGTGTGCTCCTTTGGCGGAGTAGAGCCATTCTGGAAGTGGACAACAGTGTATGTGTTCTATTGTGCAACAGAGGCTCTCTAGAAGCAAAACAATGGCTTTTCGGGTGAAAATCGAGCATACGCATGAACATGCCTCACTTCCCGAGGCGGAGTAATTAGTTGTTTAGCTTACTTACTTCTTTTAATTATACTTGTGTTATAATTATTAAATTAGCTAAAGTAGTTAATTAGTTGTGAGTTAATTTATTTCATTTGGTTTGCAATAGTTAATTAATTAGCTTAGCTTAAATAGTTAGCTAGTTAGTTTATTCATTCGGACTCTCCTTCGTGAGAGCATAATGTTGTAATAATGTGTATGTCTTCCAACCCCACATCTTTCTTCCTTTTATTTAACTACTTATGATGGTTAGTATAGGGACATCACGTTTAAATTAGCATTCTTCATGTTTACATGCATTTGTATTGCATGCACCGAGGCTCGGATCATCATTCCAACTGCATTGTTAGTTTAATACTTATTTGAATACGTGCTTAAACCATATGCTATCAATTAATTCATATGCCATATTAAGTAGCCAAGCCTATTTTAGATTGCATATCGCATGTGTTGCATTAGTTATATTGCATAGTTAGGAATCATGTATTTTTTCTAACTCTCTTATGTCTTTTTGGCTTGGAGTACGAGGTGAGCCTTTACTTGCTTTAGCATATTGCATGAGTGTGATTGTTGCCATGTCGAGCATGCCGACCATGAGGCTAAGTGCTTAATTGATATACCTGTTTGTATGCCTGTGGATGAAGGCTAATTGCTTGAATTTGAATAATTTGAGCCACGCACATTTAAGCCCACTTTTGAAGTGGCAAATTCAAACTCTTTTCAAAAAACAAACATGAATCAAGTGTTCCAATTTTTGCAAGTTAGTCTATACTTGTATGTGCACATCACATAGTAATGGTAGATTAATAACCGGAACAAGAACATATAATGCACAGTAAGATTCATATCATGATTAGTAGAGGCCGATCTTTGATTGAACGAGTGGGGGTGCTCAATTCATGACCTTTCCCTCTCGTACCTAAGTATCTGAGTCGAGACAATCTTGGTGATGACGGACATGTGACCTTTGGCACGAGTCATGGGTTTCCTAAATTTCTCCAAAATAAAACATTTAGGTGGCGGTTCTGTATCTGGCAAAGCAGTTCATTTTTGGCAATTTGATTCAAAATTGATTTTTCAAAAGATTCGCCGAATTTAGACTCTTTGGTGTTTATCTATTTCACATTGCACTTGTGGAATCAGATTCAGAACCGCGGGAGTCCGATACTGTAGGGCTTATATTGACCTCTAAAAGGGGGAGCGAAAAAGTCGAGCTACAATACCCAAGCACAAGACCCCTTGGAAGAAGTTAACCTAGGTGAAGATTCAACACAATAACCTACATATATCAGTCCTTGGTTAGATCCTAATGACAGGGACCAGTTATTGGTTGTATTAAAATAATATAAGGATTGCTTTGCTTGGTCTTATAATGAGCTGCCTGGATTGGGCAGGTCATTAGTGGAACATATGCTCCCTATGAAGCCTAACTTTAAGCCACACAAATAGAAACCAAGACGGATGAGCCCTGAAGTGGTCCAGAAAGTGAAAGAGGAGATTTTCAAGCTCCTTAAAACAAGCTTCATTAGAATAGCCAGGTATGTTGAATGGTTGTCTAACATTGTGCCTGTGGTTAAAAAAAATGACAAGATGAGGGTATGCATCGATTTTAGAAATCCGAATTTGGAAACTCCAAAAGATGAATACCCCATGCCTATAGTTGATCTATTGGTAGACAGCTCAACAGGGCATAGGATTTTGTCTATGATGGATAGGCATTTTGCTTACAACTAGATCTGCATTGCAGAGGAGGATGTCCACAAGACAGCATTTAAGTGTTCCGGAAATATTGACACATTTGAATGGTAAAAAATGCCATTTGGTCTAAAGAATACTGGGACAACATATTAGACGGCAATGAATACTATCTTCCATGATCTTACTGGAGGATAGCTAGAGTGTTACATTGATGATATTGTTGTAAAGTCTCAGTCTATGGAGGAACACTTTGTTCACTTAGTAGCAGCTTTCGAAAGAATGAGAAAGTTCAAGTTGAAACTTAATCCTCTCAAATGTGCTTTTAGTGTATCAGTTGGAAGCTTCTAGGGGTATGTAGTGTACAAAAAGGGAATACAGATTGATCAAAATAAAGACAAAGCCATCATTGATGCCAAACCTCCATCAAGTAAGAAAGAATTACAAAAGTTCCTTGGTCAGGTTAATTTTCTTCGAAGATTTATTTCTAACACTGCAGGGAAAACTACAGTATTTTCTTCTTTGTCAAAGCTGAAAAATGAAAAACTGTTTGTGTGGACAACAGAACATCAAGCTGTTTTCGAAGGGATTAAAGCCTACTTGGCTAAGCCTCCAGTGTTGATGCCACCAATGAGAGATAAGCCCTTGAAGTTATACATTGCTGAAGCAGAAGATTCATTAGGAGTTTTCCGAGCTCAGGACAATGAAGAAGGCAAAGAGCAAGCAGTTTATTACCTTAGTAGATTTTTAAATTCTTGTGAATGTAAATACTCAGCTGTAGAAAAGTTGTGCCTTGCATTGTACTTTGCAGCAATGAAATTAAGGTATTATCTTTTGCCTACTGTTGTCTTGGTAACCACAGACTTGGTTAAGTACATGTTATCTAGACCTATGCTAAGAGGAAGAATTGGCAAATGGATATTAGCTCTTTAAGAGTTTCATCTAGAATATGTCCCCTAAAAGGCAGTAAAAGGGCAGATTTTGGCTAACTTTTTGGCAGATCATCCATGTCAAACAGAGAGCCAAGAAATAATGGATCTTGGTTTAGTTAATATTAAGTCATGACAAATATGGTTCGGTGGATCAAAAGCCAATGGTCTGGTTAGAATTGGTGTTATCATTAAGTCACCACAAGGGGTAGAAACCACACATGGTTTTCGAGTTGATGAAACTACTTGTTCCAATAATCAAGCTGAATATGAAGCTTTAATAATAGGACTTGAGATACTCATTAGATTGCAAGATCATGCAGTTGATATTTTTGGGGATTGCCAATTGGAAATCAACCAAGTAAAAGGAATCTTCAAATGTCAAACTGCAAGCATGTTACCATATTATGTTGTTGCACTACTTTTGTTTTCTCAGTTTCAAATATCCAATGTGACTTATATCCCAAGATTCATGAATCATAAGGCCAATGATATAGCTCAAAAGGCCTCAAATTTCAGAAGAAAGAGAAATACCCAAGTGAACGTAAGTCAGGCAACATATTAGAAGTTAATATTGCCTTTGGCTAAAAGGGGTGTCATGGTAAAAGTTAACCAGAGTAACTTAAAAGAGCATGATTGGAGACATCCAATCATTCAATCTTTAACTGGCCCTTCTTCGAAGGCCAGTAAAAAAAATTAAATTATAATCTATGCAATATATAGTGTATGACAATGCTCTTTACAAAAGAGGAGCAGACGGATTGTTGTTGGAATGCTTAGGGCCACAAGAAGCACTGATTGCTATGGCTGAGGTGCATGAAGGTATTTGCAGTGCCCATCAGCCTAGTGTGAATATGAGATGGTTACTTCGAATGCATTCTTACTATTGGCCAACCATCCTAAAGGATTGTATAGAGTATGCAAAAGAATGTCAAGTATGCCAAAAGCGTGGCATGATAAGACATATGCCAATAGTTGATTTGCATGCAGTAGTAAAGCCATGGCCATTTAGAGGATGGGCAATGGATATGATAGGAAAAATATATCCACCATCTTTGAAACATCATTGTTTTATTCTAGTGGCCATAGATTACTTCACTAAATGGGTCGAAGCTAAGCCATATAAGGCTGTGGATCAAACTAAGATTATTGGATTTATCAGAGAATTAATCCATAGGTTTGGCATCCCTCAGACCATAACTGTGGATAATGGGACTGTGTTTGATAGAAAGATGGTGAAGTCTTTTGCAGCAAAATTTGGAATTAGTCTTATCAATTTCACCCCCTATTATGCACAAACAAATGGTCAAGTAGAATCATCCAACAAGTCCTTGAAAAAAATAATACAAAGAGTTGTGGAAGATAATCCTAGGGATTAGCACAATTTGTTGTTAGATATATTATGGGCTTACAGGACTTTTCCAAGGTCAAGTACAGGGATCACTCTTTATGCCTTAGTATATGGGCATGATGCAGTATTGCTTGTAGAAATTAATATCAAGTCCTTAAGGATAAAATGCCAAGACCAATTAACTTCTAAACAGTACTATCAAAGTATGTTCTTGGAAGTAGAGAATATAGATGAATCTAGAATATTAGCATTAAATAGTATTCTTTTTCAAAAGAGGAAGACAGCCAAGAGCTATAATAAGAAAGCTAAGCACATTAGCTTTGATGAAGGTGACTTGGTATGAAAACTATACTTCCAATAGGCATTAATAGCTATAAATTTGGCAAATGGTCACCTAATTGGAAAGGACCTTATCAGGTTCATAGAGTCTTGCCTGGGGGAGCCTATCATCTAAGAAACCTAAATGGTTATGTGCATCCCAAGAGAATTAAGGAGTGTAGAAAGTGTTAAATAATAGAATGATAGAGTATGATACACTCATATAGATAATAAAAGGTTTTCATTTCATAAAGAATTAAATATATGCAGCCACAAATTGGCCCAAAAATCAGTACAATGTTTCAGTTGTTCCCTTACAATTGATTCTCTACTCCTAAGGGATAGGAACAACTGGATGGTTGTAGCCATGTCCTGCTTTTTGTCAGCCAGTCCTTGGTTAGTAATTTGCAGCTTTTTGGCATTTCGATCCAAGGTTAGATTGACTACTACTAGCTCCTCTTCTAGTTGGGCTTTCTTCTCTAAAAATTGTGTTCGAAATAGGGAGGCATAGGAATGTTGTCCCGTTAATTCAAACACTTCAGCATGAATTTGGGAGACAAACTCTTTGTCTTTCAACAGTTCCCTTTCTGCAGCTTTGGCCATTTGGCAAATATTGACATAAAAATTTAAGGTGGATGCTGCTTGGGATAAGTGACCTGAGAAGGTCATGTTGGACTACTCAAAAACTTTACAGCACTTAAGGAAACCATTTTTAATGATATCCTTTCGTAAGGCTTCAAAAGAAATCCTTGAGAATGATTGCAGCAGGTCCAAGCAAGTGCCCAAGTCCATACGAGGCAAAGAAGCTTCAGTAGCAGTTGAGGAGCTCTCAATACTTTCCAAGAGAGAATCTGCAAAGACTAATGGCTCAATCTCATTGCTTGGTGCTCGAACTAATGAAGATATGCCAAATAAGCTGGCCAGTTGAGCCTCGAAGATGTCCATCTCTTCCTCTGACATTAGCAATATAGAAGAGTCATTGGTTGAAGGAAGAGATGGAAACCTGGGGATAGGAGCAGAAGTAGAGGAGTCCCTAGCAGTGTCTATTGTCCTAGCCACTAGCAAGTCCAGAGAAGAAAGACTGGAGTTGGATGGTGCGAAAGAAATTAGCGAGCCATCAGTGTCTTCCTTGCGAGTACCAGTTACCACTAAAGATGAAGTGACAATTGGAATTCTCTTAAGTGATAAAGGGGCAGCCAGGACTATATAAGGAGTAAGATAAGATGAGATGAAAGATAGATGGGGCAAATATGGAGTTGAGCTTGGGCATAAGGAATGTGGGATGCTTTGCTTTAAAGAGGATGGCATGCGGAGTATAGAGCTGAGAAATGGAAACATCATCTGAATGGGCTCTATACTCACTGGCATTCCAGTATGAGCTTGCCTTGTTCTTTTTGAGGCTGAAGAGGCCAATGTCGATGGAGGAATGACTGATGCTGTATAGCAGAAAATAGGAAGAAAATGTTAACTTTTTGTTAAGTCTGGGAGAGGGAATCAAGAGAAATTACGGAAAAATTGCCAACTTCAGAGGCTGTAATGGTGATGATTGAAGAACTTCGAAGGGCATAGAGCTCAGCAGTTTGTTTCTTCCCTTGCAGCCTGCTTTTGTATTACTTCAGCAGCAGTAGCCTTCTCTCTTTGTATTCTTTGTTGCCTCTTTTTCTCAGACCTCTGGAAAACAATAATTTCTTTTGAATGCTCCTGCTCCACTGCCCTAGCAACTACTTCATGAATAGGGTCTTGGGAAAAATCAGAAGGGGAAACTGTCATTTTCTTCCTCCTCTTAAGTGGAGTTTCTTTTTGTTTTGCTACTTCCTCCTCTTCTGCAGAAGTTTCAGGTGCCTCTTCTTCAGGAACAAGCAAGAGTTTCCTTTTCCTCTGTTGTTCTTAATTACCCTTAAGAATGCTCAAAGCTTGAGCTCTCTAAAGGACGTCTTCCTATGGAGCTCCTGTACCAAGAATAAAATTTATAAGTAAATAAAATAGGCATCATAAAAGGAAAATAAAGGAAAAATATAAATGCATACCTTTCTTCGAAGTAGCCCTGGTAACTCTTGGAGGAGGTGAGGCAGTAGGAGCAGACATAGAGACAGCAGGAGTAAGAGTTGAAATGACATGGGTAGTAGAGGCAATAGTAGTGGTCCCAATCTCTTTGGACTTAACTTGAGAGGGCACATCCAGCCCAACCAATAGATCCCGATAAGAGATGGTCAGGAGCACCTCCATATTGGCTGTCCACCAATTCTGGTACCTCCTCAATGCAGTGTTGTGCGGGATGAATGGGGTGAACCTGAATTCGACCAAGTCTTGTATCAACTTGGAAGTTGCCTCGTCCAACCTGGTTCTTGGCACCTTTAGCTCTCTGGTTGCAAGATTGGTGTTAGTTTGGCTACAGAGAGGGACATGAATTCCTTAAGTAAGCCCAAATTACCTAGCAAATTGGGTAGGGCAGTAAGGTTTAGCAAAGCATTTGTAAGCTCAAAAGTTCAAGGTACCAATGTAGAGCTCCCTTGGAATCAAAATCGAGGCCACATATCCCTATGAATGGGGTTAGAGCAGGTATTGTCAGCCAAGAAAGTCCTCAGCTATGTTGGCCTTGTGTTAGCCACAAAGGGACAGAAGAAGGTGAGAGAGAGGGAAACTAGAAGTTGATGGAAGAAGGTAAGGTAATAAGAAAATCTAGAAAGGTAGAGTGAAACTCTGGCATACTTCATTGCATAAGTGGTAGGGTCTTGCACAAAGAATCTCAAGCACCTGGAATGTAAGTCAGTGAAGTACGCGAAAAGCCAGAGTTACAACACCCAGAGTGGTCCTCCTTGGTTGGCATCGAGGGGTTTCTCACAAAATTGAGAGCAAGTTCTATATACATGACCCAGTACATAAGAAGCTAAGAATATCTTCTTAACCGAAATGAGAGCCTTGGCAAGAGGGGCGAATTCAAGCATAATCCACTGTGAGGAGGTACAAAATAAAAACTTTCAGAGCCAATATAAGAGAAGAGAAAAGAACTCCCGATCAATCACAAGACCTTTTTTTTTTATTCTCAAACTTCACAAAATCACTAAAAGAAGAAGTTAGAGGGGGAATAGAGAAGGAACAATAATATCAGGATAATCAGAACCAAAGAAAGTACCAATAGGTGATAACCTTAGAAGATAGCACATGTCAAGGACAGTGGGAGCCATCACACCACACCGAAATTGAAAGAAATTGAAAGTTGGGTTCCAAAAACAAAGAGCAGCGAGTATGAGAAAAGGGTCTTCAGGAATGGAAAACTTGGCTAGTCGAAGGGTGTCAAGGAGACAAAGTTCGTGGAGGTCCAACGTCCAGGCAGGAACAACTTGATCATACCATTTCTTCGATTTCGGCCTCAATGTGGGCCAGTAGCAATGGGGACGGTTCATCTTCCAGCTTCCCCAATCAAGGCTGCCCTCGTAAAGGAGACATTGATCTTCTAAGCACAGATACAGAGCAAGGAGTTAGGTGGGGGCTTCTTTGAAAATAAGACCAAGAACAATCTCCTTTTGAGCATGGTGTTGGGGAATAAAGATGCGACTAGCACACCATTCTCCGGTCTTGTATTTGTTACATTCTTCGTTGATGATTCTCCTTAAAGCCACAAATGGGCTTACATGCTCGACGACTGGTATTTTAGAAGAAGAAGCCATTAGCAAGGAATTGAAAGAAGAAAGTGAACTGAAGGGAAAAGAGCTGCAAATAAGAGCAACATGAGTGAAAAAGAGACTTTGGACAAGCATGTAGATAAAGTGCGAGAAGAGAGGGTTTTAAAACCTTTCTGTCCAAAGTTACCTATTTAACATAACGGGTTAAATGGACCTAGGTTCTAACCCATGTGTGATCAAGGCTTTTATTTTAAATCCCTGAGAACACAAGAAAGAAGACTACCTCCGAGCCAGAAAGTAGATACCTTATGAAGGAGGGAAACACATTCCAAATACCCAGCTTAGCTTCGAAAGGTGTTAAGTGGCTTCGAAGCTGGTTTTCAAATACTTAGCTTAACTTTGAAAATAGGTAATTGGCTTTAAAAGGTGTTAGTTGTCTTCGAAACCTGTTTTCAAATACTTAGCTTAACTTTGAGAAAAGGTAGTTGGCTTTGAAGTCAGTCTTATACCTTGAATTCAAGCATAGTTAAGATCTGCTCACTTCAAGAATCCTGGAGGTGTGTTTTTATACTTTCCAACAAAGGAAGTTTCCTTCGAAAGGATCTTTGTAATGAACTATAGTTAGAATATGGTTCTTGCCTATTCTTTCAGCATAAATAAGTACTATGAAACCAGTACTTGGTTAAGCATTATAGAAAGTCCAAAGACCAAAGGACTAATCTTACGCTTTTGCTTATATAAGATCCTTCAAAGGCAAATAGGGCCGTTCTTAAAAGAAATTTCATGCTTTGAAACACCCTGAGTCAGGCCTCGAAGCAAGATTGGTACTGTTATTCATACAGATTATATTAACCATACAATTGAAGTGTGAAAACCTAAGATTAATACCATTACTCCTATGAGGAATTTTATGATTCGAAGCATTTGAAACCAGGCATCAAAGCAAGTTGGTTGCTTCGAAGCTGTTGTTCATAGATTACATAAACAGAGTAAGGCATAAAGCCATATTCGCCAGGCAATCGATCATACAACTGGAATATAAAGTCAGATCATGACAAATAATGTTTGAAGAGCTCAGTTTTATTGATATGAAATATTTACATCAGGAACACCTACTTGGTCACATTCTCAATTTCATAAAAGTAAGGAATAGACAAAGTCACAAGATCATGGAACTTTGTCCAACAAAATTCAATAAATACGTACTCTTCTTCTATCCTAACTAAATTTGGTTTATCTAACTGATGAGCCCTTAGTTGGAAAAAGAGATGTTGGGCCTTTAATTCAAATTGTTTGTTTAAGAGCCTTATTTGTTTCATCCATTTCTCCTGCCCCATGTATTTCATCCATAGGGGTATCTCCTCCAAACTCTAAGTCTTGGTTCTTGAAGTTCTCATATTCTTCAAGAAGATTCTCTATCTCATACTGAATTTGAATACAAGCAGCAGAGGTTTCCTCCAGCAACTCACTGGTAATGGAAGCATTTGTGTGTCAGTTGAGTAGAAGAGGAAGTTGATCCAAGAAAGTATAAAGCTCTGCCTAGGCTATAAGGTTAAGGATGTGGCTTCAAGAGATAATATCACAAGATCATAATAAGTTCTTGTGAGGAATATCATCTCGAAGGACCTCAAAGAATAAATGGAAGAAAGTGGGAAGCAGAGTCTGGGCTCTATACTGTTGGTATGTAGTAGGAAGGACTGGGGCTTGGTAGAGAGCAAAATGCTGGCTTTCGAAAAGGGTGAGTTTCAAATCTTCAATCCAGTTAGGATTAGAAGGTAGGAAAGGAGCAGTTGGATCCTCTCCAAAGAAAGGTGGGAATTCAGGCCTGTTCACACATTCTAGCCAGTCAGATGAGCAAAGTTTTGCTTTTTGGGCTAAGAGTGAGGGACTGAGTCCCAAGGATTCAACAGGGTGTGGAGTATTTCGCACTATTCTGGACGGCAAGGTGGAAATATACCATGCTGAAAGCAAATTGTCCTTAAGGCTGCGAAGACGGTCGAGGGGGACATATGGATATACTACGGAGTTGTACATGGAGGGATGGATTGCAATGGGGTCATCAAATTCAAGGAATCGATGGTGGATTCGCTCCCTTGTTTGAGGTTGAGTGGGTGTAGGCCAAGTTCCCTAGCCGGTGCTGTTAGAAGTATTGTTAGAGAAAGAGAAAACAGTTTTATCCCGTACAGAAAGTTTGGAGGCAAATGAGGAGCTTCCAAGATCCATTTTTGCAAGTTCTTGGTTCAAAGGTTTGTAGTTGGCAGATTCTTGGTCCAAAGGTTGATAGTTTGCGAAAGCATCCATAACTTGAATAAGTGGAGGCGGATAAGCGTGGCTAATAATTGTATGAAGGTTCTTTCGAGGACAAACATCATTGACTAATACCTTTTCGTATGTACGATCAATGAAAAAAAGGTTTGTTTGGCCATGGGAACTGTATTAGCCTTTTCAAATACTTAGATAGTGAAAGATGTTCAAGCACAAGAAAGAATTTAATGCAGATCAAGTACTTCATTTATGGAAGATGATTGCATTTTTAAGAAGATGCAAAGTCCATGCATGCCCTAGGACGTGGACAAAGTGCATTAAGTCCACTAATATAACCAAGTATTGGGTGTATTAGTACGATGGGTAATGTTGGCTGTATATTTTGTAAAAGCTAATTGTAGTTTGACACGTGGTACATGAAGGGCAATTCAGGGAGTTAATACACGTCTCCAGTCAAAGACAGACACATGGCAGGTCATATTGGTTATAATGGGTCTGCACAGCACTGGAATAGTTAGAAGACACAAGATAACGTGGCACAACGGTTACTCATGAATTCAATTTCAAATCCAAGAGGGAAGCCTAACTGCAAGAATGGTGTAGTGAGACTGACTGTGAGAGACATGATCAACAATCATGGGAGGACATTTCGACGGTTGAAAACCGACTTCGACGGTTAACCTTGAAGAGTATAAATAGCATGGAAGGTCCCAAGTTGAAGACCCAGACTCAGATCCAGAAACCAGTCTATTTACTTCGTCTTATTTCCTTCCAGATTTTATATTTCCAGTTCTTTACATTTCTAGCACTTCAATTCCTGTACTATACTTCATTTCCTAGGAGTAGTTTCAAGTAGTCGTTACTGTAAACATTTTCAAGGCTGGGTCATTTCATTTTAAGTTCCAATTTACTTAATGAAATTTAGTTTATGAATTGTTCTGTACTCGTTATTTCTTATAAAATTTTCCTCAAACAAGCCACCAATAAAAGTCCTCTTCATTGAGGCTGAAAGAACTTCAACACAATCGTCTAATAATTAGTTGCCAATTAAAATTCTGTAAAGACTGGTTGATCCTTACTGGCACGCTTAAAATTACACAATTAACCTTCGAAAGCCAAAAAAGCCAACAGGTGGTTGTTTTGTTTGAGCTTATTCGGTACTGGTTTGTCAATTGTTAAGGTTTTTTTCGATAACATAGTGCTAAACATAAACATTTAGTTTGGTATATGGATTCCGAACAAAACCTTTATTTTTGGCATTGTTCAACCGAACATAATTTTTCACGAGACAAAGAGATTTTTGTCAGTCACTGATCTCAATTGGAAGATTTCTAATGAGTCAAAAACAAGCTGATGAGGGTAATCCAGAGGCAGGAAGCGCAGCAACAACTTTGCCATTTGCAGTGGTGGCGGGGGTAAGGATGGTAGGCTGGGCGGCTAGGATTGTAAAGTTGGCCTTGGTTGCCAAAAAAGTGAGAGATAGAAAGAGACCAACCAGATCTGGAGGGGAAAAAAAAAAGAAAAAAGAAAAAAGAAAAAAAAGAATGACAAAAAGAGTGTGTACAAAATTAGGTGGGTACGCACTTTTGTGTGATGATATTATGAAAAGGGGTAAAATTAGTATTAAGTGGGGTGTTCAAAGAAATCTTATTAAAATTTAAGATTTAAGTAAAAATTATAAAAAAAAATGACGGATTCAAAGAATTAAGGTAAGTGTTAATAGCAGCACTTATTAAAAATTAACACATGACTTTTATATTATTGTGGATATAATTGTAAAATTAAAATAATACGCCTTAATTTTGTTTAAAACAATAAATATAGAGTTTTAAGAAAAATAATAATAAAACAATTGACTAATATACCAATAAACATTTATACATTAAAAAAATTAAAACACAAGACATGTGGGATTCACCATTTGATGTGTGACTCACTTATGAGTTATTTAGAATGATTGAATAAGTGTACTTTATAATTTTTCACAAAAAATGTGTAAAAAAAATTAAAAAGTTAATATGATTTAAAAAAGATAAAAAGATTTTTAATATATATATATATATATACTAATATTGGAGATGCCAAACAATCCCTTAATATTGTATCTTGTTAATATATATATATATATATATTTATAACAAAAGTTAATATATTTATTTAGGCAGTGGCTTCCCTCCAGTCCCAAATTGGACTAGAGGGTGCTATTGGACCCGTGGAGGCCCACCACGGATCCCTTTTTGATAATCTCAACTGTTCAATGTGTAGAATT
Organism: Camellia sinensis; assembly: GCF_055761805.1. Classification (NCBI taxonomy): domain Eukaryota; kingdom Viridiplantae; phylum Streptophyta; class Magnoliopsida; order Ericales; family Theaceae; genus Camellia; species Camellia sinensis. Next base: position 220,336,313 of record NC_138961.1, read on the forward strand.
CGTCGAGAACTATATGTCAGTAAAATATCACGTTGATCGGATATCGATAACTATCTCATCGGATCGGTTTTCTGTCAACCGCTTATTTTTTCACCGTCCATTTTTTTTATACAAAACTGATTTTATCACGTAGCTATCGGTATCTGATCAAAGTGATTTTTTCCAAGCATATAGTACTCGATGATTTCTACATATTGGACAGTTCGAATTATCATAACGGGACCCGTGATGGACTTCCACGGACCCAACAACACCCTCTAGTCCGATTTAAGACTGGAGGGAAGCCTAGCCCATTTATTTATACATTAGTTAGTGTTGGTATCATTATGGGTTATTAAATTTTGAAACATTCAAAAATGTGTTAAAAATATAAGAATATAGAAAAATGCTAGAGATTCTAAAAGTTTTATCAATTTTTTTTACTAAATGTTTCATATAGATGTGAAATTCATATCAAGCGGGTTCCATATGAGCTTCGTACTCATATAAAACATTAAATAAAAATTTTAATAAAATTTTAAAATGTCTAACATTACTGAAGAGTAAATAATATTGAAATGCACTCTATTGTTTTAAAATTATATCAATAACCCTCTTTATTATTTAAAATATCACCGACATCTCTCACTTTGAATTTTAAAATAACAAAAGCTCCTCTTGGTCAATCAATTGTTTATTGACTAAATGAATCTTAGGTTGGTTTGAGATGTGTATTGATTTTTGATTATTTTAATTTGGGATTACAAAATTTTATTTGGGATAGATTTTCTGATTTTTTTAACTTTTATAAGAAAAAAAATGAAATAATTATAAATTGAATGTGACATTTTATCCTATTTAATTAAACTAATTTATTTTACCTTATATGACTATTTTAACTCAAATGAGCATCCCAAACGGAGCTTTAGTGACCTTAGCATAAAATAATTTTGCCCTTATTAAAGGTATTTTCAACAATAACAGGCTATTCCTGCAATTGACTTCGACATCAAACATTACTTTTTTTTTAACCCTAACTTATTGGAGCATTTTTTAATCTCTATGTATCTTTTTTTTTATCTATATCTAGTTTGACACCGTCACTGCCCCCCATCAATATAAGGGTAAGTTCCATTAATAGTTTCTATAATTTGAGATTTATATTAATTTAGTTTTTGACTTTTTTATTATGATATATTTGATATTAAATTTTGAATCTTGATTCTAATAAGGACAATTGAAGATATCATTACTTAATTTCAAAATCAAAATCATCAATTTAATAAAATATAAACTAATTTCACAAAAAAAAAAATATTAAAAAATATTTTTAAATTTTTAAATTTTATTTCTATCCACCAAAGATAAAATTATAAAAATTTGATAAATCTTTTAGACATTTATTTATTTACCAAATTAATTTTTATTATGTGTTTAGATGATGATCATGTAATAAATAGTTGTTAGGATTTTAATGTGTAATCGATATATTTAATATATGAAATGTTTTTAGTTTTAAATTTTTTTGATTTAATGGATTGCTTTAATAATGATATCAAAATTGTCTCCATATTTGACTTTTTGGAAAAATAAAAACTAATTTAATAAAAATAAAAATAACCACCCATTACATAATCATCATCTAAACACATAATAAAAATTAATTTGATAAAATAAATAAATAAATGTTTAAAAGATTTGTCAATTTTACATAATTTTATCTTTAGCGGGTAGAAATAATCTTGAAAATTTCAAAAATATGTTTTTGACATTTATTTTTGTCAAATTAGTTTATACTTTTATCAAATTGGTGATTTTGCTCTTGAAATTAAGCAATGATATCTTCAATTGTTCCAATTTGGAATAAGATTTAAAATTCAAGATAAAATATGTCACAATTAAAAAATCAAGAATCAAAATGATACAAGTCTCAAACTATAGAAACCATTCGTATAATATACTTTTAATATAATTACTACTATTATTCGGGATGATAAGATGTCCCAATTCACCAGATCGATTACTCCCCCAATCCTAATAGGAGGGGTAGAGTCGGGTTGGATTTGAGAAAATTTTTAAAAAATTCGATTGGATTCGATTCGGGTCAAGGTAGGGAAAAATATTTTTTTTATCCAAATCCTATCCAACCAGCAAATATAATAAGAAATAAATAATAATATTATATGTTTATGTAATATGTGTATAATATATTATTGAATTGTTATAAAATATATATATAATATTTATTGAGTTTTTATTATGTTATATATATATATATATATATATAATATAATTTCAATATATAGAATATATAATATATTTTTTAATTATAAACAGTATTTTATAGTTTCAATTATTAAATTTTAATATTATTGTTAAATTTTTTATTGTGTTGCCATTCAAGTATGGTCAAGGGTAAGGGTTTAGTGGGGGTGGGGGGAGAGTTCCATGAGAGGAGGAGAAGGTCAAGAGTAGGCGTAAGACCCTCGATTCATACTCTATCCATTGTCATTCCAAACTACCATCACTTCACCCTACCATTAACCATAACACCACCATCGCTCATCACTAGTAGCACCATTGTTATTGTTGCAAATATCTTATTTCCACACAATCTCCTCCATGTTTGTTGCTACAGCCATTTCATACTTCCCACGTAGTCCTTTCTCCTATCACCAACCACTACCTCATCACCATCTTCATCCACCTCTACCTTATCACAATCCAACCACCACTTACTATTATCATCGCACTATCACTCCTCCCTCCTATTGTGACGCCCCAAAAAATTTTTTTTTTTTGAAACGTCATAAGATTTAAATAACAATAACTTGCTAGATAAAATTTTAATTACTAGTTAGGAACTTTTAAGTTCTTACAAAGCCAAAGTCCAACGACAAAATAAAACTACAAGTTCACACACAACGTCACAACATAGTTTAATCCTAATACAAGGGATAACAGGATTTTATTATGACAAAATCTTGACTCTAAGTCAGCCAAGGTTCGATATTGGCAGCAGCTCCAATTTCAGCCTCAGTCCCTTCTTCAACATAATCTGGCATGAAACGCCAGGGCAACAAAATATATGCCATGAGTTTTGCAACACAGTAAGAAAACGTAACCAACCTACCATTCTTTTTAAGAGACAAATAATAATATTCTAAACATGAGATAACAATATAATTATACACAGAAATTACAACCATTAGAATAGTTTCAGTAATTTTAATAATTTAGGTGACACTCGAAATCTCACCAAAGAGATTTAACTCACCAACCACTAAGCATGGCAACGGTTAATTTGAAACCCTCCCTTGGTCAAATATTTAAGTGTTACCAACCGTAACTACCAGGGATGCCCACATCCGGAGTTATATACCCAAGTAGTGGCATCCGTGGTCTGCCCCAAGGAAACGGTCTGCCAGGGGTAAGCAACCTCCCTGTGTGCCACCTGCACATCCACCCTTATTCCAAAACCGAATACCGAAAAGGGTTCAAATAAGTCCCGTGCCATCTTAGAGTTTCGCAACACAATTTACGTGAGAATTCTCAAAACCAGGGCTCACCCTGAACAACCGGTGTTAACCGTCAACCCTTAATTCCGTACAGTCTTTAAACCAAGACTCACTCCGAACAACTGGTATTAACCGTCAATTGTTAACTTTGTATATGCTGTTAATCATTTCAGTTAATTTTGATATTAATCACAAACAATTCCAAATTTTTAATCACAAATAATGTTATACCAACTCATTAAAATTCCCAATCATAAAATATTGCATGTGTCACACAATACTAAATAAAAGTACAGAATTTAAATAAACAATTTATTTAAACCATGGTATGAAATAATAACTTAGATACAAGAATTAAACCCTAAACACACACATGCACGAAATTTTGATTTACAAAATTAGACTAGCATAATATTAAAGTGGTGATTTTATTCTGTCCAAAAAAATTTTCAGAGTATATATCTTGCAATTAAAATTATAAATACATTACTTATACAACCCTAAAATTCATATCAATCTACAGGATACTCAATAAACATGTTATGGTTATTTTTCAGAAAGCTTTTTTCAAAAATAACTTATAAATAATTCTAAACAAATTCTAAGGGTGTTTATGACACAGATTTGTCACATTTCCTTACGTTAATTCCATGCTTAAATTTATAGATCAAACCCATAATCTAAAAATTTATTATGAAACTAGACTTCTCAAATTTCATCTTCTAGTTAGAAATTACCAGATTTGGCTTAGTATAGAATTTTAAATAAATTTTCAAATACATGGTAAAATCTGTCTCACGGTTTCAGATTTAGTTAGAAATTTGTATAAATTCGTAGAAAGCTCAAAAATTGTTTCCAAAATTTCTGGATAAACTAGACATCATTATCAACACTTTGTAGAAGAAATCATCTAGAAATTCTGAGTATAAAATTTTCTAAAAATTCGGGTAACATGCTGGCAGATTCAAGACAGATTATTCTCAACACAGTTTCAGGTTTAGTTAAAAATTTGTATAAATTCGTAGAAAGCTCGAAAATTGTTTCCAAAAATTTCTGGATAAACTAGACATCATTATCAACAACTTTGTGGAAGAAATCATATCGAAATTCTGAGTATAAAATTGTCTAAAAATTCGGGTAACATGCTGGCAGATTCAAGACAGAGTATTCTCAACACAGTTTCAGGTTTAGTTAAAAATTTGTATAAATTCTTAGAAAGCTCGAAAATTGTTTCCAAAAATTTCTGGATAAACTAGACATCATTATCAACAACTTTGTAGAAGAAATCATCTCGAAATTCTGTGTATAAAAGTGTCTAAAAATTCGGGTAACATGCTGGCAGATTCAAGACAGAGTATTCTCAACACAGTTTCAGGTTTAGTTAAAAATTTGTATAAATTCGTAGAAAGCTCGAAAATTGTTTCCAAAAATTTCTGGATAAACTAGACATAATTATCAACAACTTTGTAGAAGAAATCATCTCGAAATTCTGTGTATAAAATTGTCTAAAAATTCGGGTAACATGCTGGCAGATTCAAGACAGAGTATTCTCAACACAGTTTCAGGTTTAGTTAAAAATTTGTATAAATTCGTAGAAAGCTCGAAAATTGTTTCCAAAAATTTCTGGATAAACTAGACATCATTATCAACAACTTTGTAGAAGAAATCATCTCGAAATTCTGTGTATAAAATTGTCTAAAAATTCGGGTAACATGCTGGCAGATTCAAGACAGATTATTCTCAACACAGTTTTAGACAATGTATCAAATGTACATAATCTGAAAAATTTCAATTATAAAAAAAATGAGAGGGTTGAGAGGGTTTTCTTACTTAGTAGTAGGATTGAAATGGAATAATGAAATGATAGGAAAATATGTAACCTCAACCTCCTCCTCTTCTTCCACAAGAATTCCCTCTATTTGGATGTATATGGTTTATGCTTAACCTTCAAAATGTGCATGACTACTAGGTGCATTTTATAGATCTTCTCCGAGGCTAGCTCTCTCTCCCTCCCTCCCTCTCACACATTCTTTCCATTAATAAATCCATCCACTTTCTCCAAGTTCTAAGAAATGTGACTTTCACTAAATTCTTTGCTCTCTTTCTCCAAGTTCTATGGCTTTCTTTCTCTCAATTCCAAGAGCATCATTAGCTCTTCTTCCCTAAACAAGCATGCAAATCAACATGTGGAAAGCCTCCACCAAAATTCTGCAAAGGTTTGATTCCCTCTCTTTTTTTTTTTCTTTTTTTTTTTGTGTGGGTTTCTGAAAATTGACACACTAAGATTTTTAACTAAGTTATTTAGTAAGAATAATTATTATATTGAATCCTAATTAAAATAATTTATAAACAACAAATATTGAACACCCACAAAATTATTATTTTTTATAATGTCTTGTTAGTGATTGAATTTAGTCAATTTAAAACTAACTTTTACACTAATATATAATTCAGATAGACTGTAGACAAAATTAATTAATTAATTAATTTATTTATTTTCTTTAAGGAATAATTAAAGATGGGTTTTCACACCTATCACCAACCACTACCTCAACACCACCTTCATCCACCTCTGCCTTATCACAATCCAACCACCACTTACTATTATCATCGCACCATCACTTTATTATCAAATCATCACCCAAATATAAAAGTATAAATAATTTTAATTTTTTAACATTGTAATTAAATTTGCAAATTAATTTAATATTAAAAAAAATTGTATTCATTTTTAATATAATTTTTAATTTTAAAATATTATTTCCATCAAGTAACATTTTCCTTAATTTTGAAGCCGATTGTAAAAGAGAAAAGTATAGTAGCTCCACTTGACATCATTTAAAATAGGGGTATTTACATGTATATTCTAATAAGTAGATTTATTATCTAATAAATATTATGAAAAAAATTTGTTATAAAAAAAGCCACTAATTATAAGTTTTAGCGATAATTTATAAAAGTCATGACAAAAAAAATCACTAATTGTCAAATTTTAGCGAATATATAAAAAATTGTCACAAAAAATTATTTTTAGCAATAATTTTATCAAGATTTATTTTCAATAGAACTTGATGTGAATTAAATCTAACTATTAGGACCTATTGATAATTTATCCTTTAAAAAAATATCACTGACATACTTTGAATTTTAAAATAACAAAAACTCCCCTCGGTCAAGGAAAATTATTTTTTTGTTTCGGGGTACATGGTGTTTTAATTTAATTTTTATTGATTAAAATAGTAAGATTTATCATCTTTTTGAGACAATTAAACAAATATTACCGAACAACTTCTCCGCAATCAATCAATTGCTTATTAACTAAACAAAAATTACCGACATTAGCATAAAATATTAATTTTACCCTAGTGTGTTTTCAACAATAACATACTATTCCTGAAAAACGAAACACCCTCATTTTATAATTGACTTGGCAATGAAAATCACCTTCTTTTTTTTTTCTTTTTTACTCTTAACTTATTTTAGCTTTCTTTACTTTCAGTCTCGTTTGAAAACTTGATTATTTTCGTTGATTTTTTTATTTTTTGATCATTTTATGAATCGAGAAAAAGTTGTGTTTTAAATGATTTATAAATTTTTTTATAATTGAATAGACGATTGTGAAATAAAAAATAGTTTATTAATATGTAAAATGTGACATTTTATCTTATTGACTATTTTAATATATTTTTATTTTTATTGACTATTTTAATTATAAAAAAAAAATTTGTTCCCAAAATCTTTTGTTTATATATTGACACTGTTAGTGTCCCATCAACACTTCACCCTACCAACCATTAACCATCAAACACCACCATAAAGGGTCGCTGCTGTGGTAAAGGTACAACAGTGATTGTTGTGTTTCAATTTGAGATATATTATAGATTTATTTTTATGATCCGAACCGTTTATTTTGTAGAATTTGTTGAGTACTTTATGCATATCAAAAATTATATTAATCGGATATCAATAACTATATAATCGAAAATCAAAAAAATAAATAATAAGTTTTTCTTTTAAGAAATAGCATAAAAAATATGCAATTCGATCATATAATTATTGATATCCGATTAATATGAATTTTGATAAGCATGAAATACTGAACAAACCCTACAAAATGAATGGTTCAGTTCATAAAAATAAATCCATAATACACTTCAAATTAGAACACAATAATTACTATTCTCCTCCATATTTGTTGCTACCGCCAGTTCATCCTCTCTTCAATCACCAGCCACTATCTTAACACCACCTTCAATCGCTCATACCTTGTCACAACCCAACCACCACTTGCTACCATTATTATCATTACACGACGTTATTACCAAACCATCACCCCAATATAAAAGTAGAAATAATTTTAATTTTAATTTTTTAACATTATAACTAAATTTGCAAATGAATTTAGTGTCTAAAAAAATTTGTATTCATTTTAATTTTAAAATATTAACTCCATCAAGCAACATTTTCCTTAGCTTTGAAGCCGATTGTAAAAGACAAAAGTATGGGAGATCCACTTGAGTGCAACCTCATTTGTCTAATTTTTTTTTTTTAGTGCTAATTATTGAGCTTCTTTGGTTTTTGTTTCCATGAAACACTTTTCAAAAAAATTTAGGTAGCATTTGGTTTGGTTTTAGAATCATGATTTGATAATAGAGTTGGATTTTAAGTTTGTGAGTTGTTAAATCGAGAAGAGAAAATTTATTTAGTTAAGAGTATTGAAAAGAGTTTTGAATGTTTGAAATGAGTTTTGAATTAAGAAAAATTGTTTGGTTATGAGTTTTGAAAATAATTTTTAAAACTTAATTTAAAAATTTATAACTCATAACCAAACACACAACTCAAAACTCTTTTAAAAATTCTATTCAAAACTCAAAACCAAATTCTTTTTAAAATTCTATTCAAAAAAATAATTATTGAAAAAATTATTTTTTTATTTAAAATATTAAAATATATATATATATTATTTTTGTTAAAAAAATATTCAACTAGTGCTTTAAAATTACTTTTGATTGTGATGATGTTGCTGATCTAAAGGAAGTCGAGTTGAGTACACCCACGCTTTCTACACCTTTCACTGGTCACTGAGCTCGTTGGTGTGCCTGCAAAAATGCCCAACGGGAAACGGAAGTCCCCCAGCGGACCCTCCGACGATCAAGTTAAGAGATTGATGATGTAGAGTGTAACAACCCGATTTTTAATTATTCTGTAGAATTTATACTAATATTATTTAATCTCAGATAGGAAAATATATAATTTATTATATATTATTATGGGTAATTTTGTAAAATAATATAATTATTAAAAGTTTAGGGGTTAAAATATAAATAATAATAATAATGGACATAATAATAAAATAAATAATTAATTTTATGTTGGCATGTGATAATGTGTAATTTAATTAAGAATTAATTAATTTATATAATTATATTATAATATTGGGTCAAATGGTAATTATTTTAAATATCTATTAAAAATAAAAATGAATTAATGATAAGTGAAGGGGGTGTGCCACGTGGCAGCCCGTGGCTTGGTGCCCACGGCTGCCTCTGTATATAAGGGGGAGAAGTTGACTCTGTGGAAAGAAAAGATGAAAAGAAAAAGAGAGAACGAAAGAAAAGAAAGAAGAAAGAAAAGAGAGGAAAAGAAGGAAACAACATTGGGAGCTAAAATGGTTTTTAATAGTGAAAAGAAATAGTAAGGTATTAAAGTTAAGATGAGTTATATTATAACTCGAGTCTTTAAAATATATTTTATGTATGTTTTGACTTATCAAAATCTATTTTATAAAAGTTATATTTTATTAGTATATTTATAAAAGTTATGTTTTATGAAACGTGGATTATTTTATGAACCCTATTTGCTTAAAAAGAAATTCATGGATAGGTTTGTTTTACTTTAAAGAATACTTGGTTATGACCTTATATGAAAATATGTTTTGTAAGTACCACCACGGGAGTCTCATACATTGGGGGACTTAAATAACTATTGACTTAATGAGTCTCATGCCTTGGGGGACTTAAATAACCATTAGCTTAGTGATTGACCACTTTGTGGTCCAGTGTTTGTCGTGGATCCATTGACCAGTGTAGTGCTTGGCACTTAGTGATGTACCGTGGTTATGGTTGTATAGTGATTTCCGTATTACATGTTATACGTCAAATGATTTCCGTATTATGTATGTTATGTATCAAGCTCTTTTTGGCCAAACTAATTATCCATGGTGAATTTTATGCCTTATACTCTTAGTATAATATTTCTCACTCTGCCATGAGCTTATAGTTTTTTTTTTACCACTTTCAGGTGACATGTCGGGGCCAGCGTCTGGGGTAGGCACAAAACACTTTTATTGATGTATTTTTTTTAATGTAAATATCGGCCTTTTTAGCCAATACATTTTGTAATAAAAATAGACGCTCCAATGATTATTTTAGTACCCTTATTTAAATATTTCTTCCGCTTGCGTTTATTAATTTGTTTAAAGATTTGGCCGGAGGTAACCTTGGTTACTGGCCATCACGATGCTTAATCCTTGGGTACGGGGAGCGGGTCGTGACAAATGGTATCAGAGCAATGGTTTATAAAATAAAATAAAAAAACATTACTGGAGCATAGGACACATGCACATTTAAGAAGTGCGATAGCGGGTAATTAGTACCTAAATATTATATTTAGTTCGTCGATTTAATTATATTATAATTTTCTATGATTTTCTATATATATATTAAAAAAAAATTTGTGCATAATTTGTGAAGAATATTAGATATAATTTACAAATGAAAAAGAAACAAAAGATGTCAAACACCCACAAAAAAAAATTATAATATAATTAAATATACATATATTCTAATTTAGTATTCAAAAAAAATTTTGACTTTTTAAAAGTGGGTTCAAATTTTAAAAATACAAATTTTGAAATTATTTCCAATCAATGAAAAGTTCATCTCAATTTTTTTTTCAACTCTCACATATGATTTTGTCATTGTGGTCTGATTTTATTTCAATTTATTTATTTTTATCGTGAACAATACGAGTGAAAAGTTTTTTTAAAGTCACCTATTATTTCTCATTTTGGCCCAAACTAATTTTTGACAAATAAACGGTGAGTGGCTTTTGGTAAAGTTTTTTTTTTTAGGTACTATTTCTATCAGATTAATTATCTAATACATATTTATCAGAGTGCGCAGCGGATAGTTTGTACGTATAACAAATTTCGAGGACGAAATTTTAAAAGAAGGAAAGATTGTAAAAACCCATATTTTTAATTATTCTGTAGAATTTATACTAATATTATTTAATCTCAGATAGGAAAATATATAATTTATTATATATTATTATGAGTAATTTTGTAAAATAATATAGTTATTAAAAGTTTAGGAGTCAAAATATAAATAATAATAATAATGGATATAATAATAAAATAAATAATTAATTTTATGTTGGTATGTGATAATGCGTAATTTAATTAAGAATTAATTAATTTATATAATTATATTAAAATATTAGGTCAAAGGGTAATTATCTTATATATCTATCAAAAATAAGAATAAATTAATAATAAGCGAATGGAGGTGTGACACGTGGCAGCCCGCGGCTTGGTGCCCACGGCTGCGTCTGTACGTAAGGGGGAGAAGTTGACTCTGTGGAAAGAAAAGAAGAAAAGAAAAAGAGAGAAGGAAAGAACAGAAAGAAAGAGGAAAGAAAAGAGAAGAAAGGAAGGAAAAAATAGTGGAAGTTAAAAGGGTTTTTAATAGTGGGAAGAAATAGTAAGGTATTAAATTTAAGGTGACTTATATTATACCTTGAGTCTTTAAAATGTATTTTACTTATATTTTGACTTACCAAAATTTATTTTATACAAATTATATTTTATTAGTATATTAATAAAAATTATATTTTATAAAGGTTTCAGTTACGTGGTTTTATTTTTGAACCCTATTTGCTTAAAAGAAAATCCATGGATGTGTTTATTTTACTTTTAAAGAATATTTGACTATGACCTTATATGAAAATATGTTTTGTAAGTACCACTACGGGAGTCTCATACCTTGGGGGACTTAAATAACCATTGGCTTAGTGAGTCCCATGCCTTGGGAGACTTAAATAACCATTGGCTTATTGATTGACCACTTTGTGGCCCAGTGTTTGGCGTGGATCTATTGACCAGTATAGTGCTTGGCACTTAGTGATGTACCGTGGTTATGGTTGTATAGTGATTTCCGTATTACATGTTATATGTCAAATGATTTTCATATTATATGTATCAAGCTCCTTTTGGCCTAACTAATTATTCATTGTGAATTTTATGCCTTATACTCTTGGTATAATATTTCTCACTCTGCCATGAGCTTATAGTTTTTTTACCACTTTCAGGTGATATGTCAAAACCAGCGTGTGGGGTATGCACAAAGCACTTTTATTGATGTATTTTTTTATGTAAACATTGGCCATTTTGGTCAATACATTTTGTAATAAAAATAGACGCTCCAATGATTATTTTAGTACCCTTATTTAAATATTTCTTCTGCTTGCGTTTATTAATTTGTTTAAAGATTTGGCCAGAGGTAACCTCGGTTACTGGCCATCACGATGCTTAACCCTTGGGTACGGGGAGTGGGTCGTGACATAGAGAGAGGGAGAGAATAAAAATAGAGAACTTAATCTTTTGATGTGTCTTGGAAGCCTCCTTATATCCTTTGTCCATAATTTCCTTGTCCACTCCGACCTATGGTGTTGGCCGAAAGTCTATACTTTAGCTTGCATTGTTCACGGTGAGGCTGTCTGTTCCGACGTGAGGGAGTTGCCGCGTTTAATGCTGTGGGAACCTCATTAATGGCTGATGTATGGTGCAATAACTCTACAAGATCTTTGTCTACTTACGTGGCTGGTTCCCTGCTTGGCACGTGTTTAGATAGCATTGGTTCCTGGTTCAACATTGGGTCCTCAAGGGTGTTGGGTTTTAGTACTTGAACTGTGAATTGGGCTCTAAGTGGTGGACCAAAACCTTTTGTGGGCTCACCAATGTCAGATTGTATATTTAATTGGAATTTTTTGTTTTAAAATGTTTTTTTTTGAAAATTACTGTGACAAATTAATTTTTATTTAAATTTTTTTTGGTTAATTTTAAATAAATAGTCAGAAAATTTGTCATTTTGGTCTAAAAATAATAATTTCTATATTTTAAACATATTAAAACAAGTATAATTTTTTTTTTAAAATAACAGGTATCAATTGCAAAAAAAAAAAAAATACTATTTCGGTCAACTAGCCGGGCGTCTGGGAGGATGTCTGGGCGGACGACTAGGTAGACCCAATTTCAAAATTCAAAAACTCACTCTACCAAACATGTTCTGAAAAAAAATTTCAAATGTGGGTGTGAAATTAATTTTTAAAAATTATATCCAAACAAAACATTGAAATAAGAGGGTGGGATTTTGATCCCACACCTAAACCAAACACAACCTTATTTTTTATTTTTTGTATTTTTTTTAATATTTTAAACAATTCTTTTTAATTTTTAGACACACATAATATAAATACATTTTAAAAGTATACTATTTGTGAAAAAAATCTTTAAAAAATTCACTAAAAAAAAAATTCAGTACATTTTCATATTTTTGTATATTTATTAATCTTTTAAAATATTTTTTTACAAATATTTTATTATTTAGATACATCTACGTAATGTGCATACAAAAAAAGTAAAAAATACTTAAAATTTTAAAAATATTCACTAAAAATAAAAAAACTCGAAAAATTAAAAAAAAATTGAATTTCCAAAAAATCGAGACAAAACACACAAATTAGTTTTTTGATTTAAGAATCTATGTTAAAATATTGTTTGGGATAATCTGAATAGATATACTTATTTAGATGACATTACATCTCTATCTTGCTACATATATATTCATAAAAAGTTAAAAAATACACTATATAAGCAAACCCAAGCAACTCCTTAATAAAGTTTCTAAATATAATTTATAAAATATAAATAATTTAAATAAATTTAAAAAATTAATTATTTACAAGTTACACGGTAATGAATGATTTCAACTTGTTAAAAAAAAATTATTATTTATTTAAAAATTTGAATAAATAATATTTTAAATTTATAATTATCAGATAAATCCTGAAAAATGATCCAGACCCCCTTTTCCCACACCCCTTTGACCCCCTCTCTCTTTGATTGGCTAAATTTTATTTTATTTTTCTTTTTTTTTCTTCTCCTTCAATCACCATCAGTCACAGGGGGGTGGGGGGTGATGAGTCCAGATCCTCTCCTTATCGTCTCTCCTTGTCTCCCTACCTGGGATGGTCCAGATGCACCCAAACAGATCTGGCAGTCCACATCTGCCCATAAAAAAAAAAAAAAATCAAAACAAATTGAAAATGAAAATTTCCCGCGCAGAGGCTATACATACATGTTATACACATTTGACCTCATTCTCACTCATCCTCACTCTCACTCTCACAAACCTGGTTCTCCACCGAAACCAACCTCACCGGCGACCCACTCCCGACGACGGCGACGCATCGCGATTGTTTCTCTCTTCTTCGCAAAACATTATGATTTTAGATGGAATGTAGATGATTTTAGATAAAGAAATGAATGTAGTTATGGAATGATTTTATGATTATAGAACTTGGTAAAGAATGATTTTGAATTGCTTTGTTTGAAATGGGTATGAAATGGGTTGGTAAAGGGTTTCTATTGGGTTGGTATTGTAAGGCAATGGAACTGTTAAAAGAAACAGTTGGCAAGAATGTTGCTCCTAGGAAGCTCTACTTGTATGCTAAAATGTTGGCAAGAATGTTGCTCCTGAGACTGCTTCAATGGATGCTAAAATGTTCATTCTAACTGAATTACTTGGGTAGCCAAAATATTAACTTTGAGCATGAAATTTTGTTAACCTCCAACATTAATCTTTGGTGCATATTGGTGTTTCACACTGAAGACTCCATTTTATGGACCAATGTTGCTCACATTTGAACATTGAAGCCATACGATCACACTTGCAAGTTTGCTGGAGAAGGGCTAAAGCACAAAATTCAATCTATTCACACCAAATTCAATCCAAAAAAATTCAACCTCCAACATTAATATATTCAAGTTTCTATTCACACCAAATTCAATCCAAAAAAATTCAACCTCCAACATTAATATATTCAAGTTTCTATTCACACCAAATTCAATCCAAAAAAAAAAAATTCATACAAGTCACACAAAATTCATAAATTTCTACACTTTCAACTTCAGCTAGTACAATTTTTTTGCGCCAGATCAATACAAAATTTGATACAGCAAATGTTTAAGCAACAATTTCAGCAACACAAAAAAACAAGAACAACAAATTTTTATGCAACAGTTTAAGCAACTTTTTAGCAACAGATGGACATCAACTGTTTTAGTAGCAGTTTGAGCAACAGATGGACAACAACATTTCAACAACATTTTCAGCAACCTTAAGGAAGAAACAATCAAATTTATGAGTCGGTATGACCGAAGTTTCCAATGGGTGGCCATTGAGAGGGTCGTCGTTGCGATGGGTTTGGTGAGGTGAAAGAGAAGAGAGGGCTTTGTTTTGCAAAGCAGAGAGAATCAATCACGATGGGTTCGGTGAGGTAGAGGAGAAGAAAGGGCTCAGTTTTGCGAAACAGAGAGAATCAATCCACCTTGGGTTTCAGGAGTGGGTTACCGTCGGGAGTGAGTCGCCGTTGGAAGTGGGTCGCCAGTGAGGCTAGGTTCGGTGGAGAACCAGGTTCGTGAGGGTGAGGGTGAGGCTAAATGAGAGTGAGGTCAAATGTGTATAACTTGTATGTATAGTCTCTGCGCGGGAAATTTCATTTTCAATTTGTTTTATTTATTTATTTTGGACAGATTTGGACCGCCAAATCTATTCGGATGCATCTGGATCATCCCAAGTAAAAAGGTAAAGAAAGATTATAAGGAAAAGATCTGAACTCGGGAGGTGATGGGGTGGTGATTGAAGGGATTTCAATCACTTCCCATAAATCCCATCTCACATAACGGTCCGCCCAAAAAAAGTCCGCCCAAAAAATAATGATAATAATCTATACTATATATTAAGCAAAAGGGGATTTTTAACCCCAAGGCCTGTGGGACAATCTCCTAATCCTAATTTTCTAAATTTTTGATTTAAAAAAAAAAAACCTCAGCATTTATTGACATCTCCCAACCCACAATCCCTTTTGACTTCTCTCATAATTATTGCAACACCCTTTTCAATTTCTCCCATACACTATGGTTACACACAAAAATAAAAAAAGATAAGAATTTAGTTATAAATCTCAAAAAGATATAACATTTAAATTTAAATTATGATTTAATAATATAATTATATATATTTTTTATGTATATCTATCAAAATTTTAAATCACTTAATGAGAAAAATTAATCAATTTTCCAAAATTATTGATTTTTAATTTACAAAATAGATTAAAAAAAACTATTGACTGATTTATTTATTTAATAACAAAAATATTTCATAATCTCTCCCTCCTAATCTCTCTCACAAATTTTAAAAAAATATTAAAACTTACATTATTTTTCTCTTCTCCAAAAAATCAGATAATATTTTTTATTAAAGTTGTAGATATCTACCTATATTTTATATATTATATTATAACATAACAAAAAAAAATAAAAAACTATTTTTTTTAAAGTTATCTAAATAAATTTTAAATCAATAAAACTCACATGTCTATCACATACCTAACTCACATCATAACTTACCTAAATAATAATAATTAAAAACAAATAGAAATCACAGATAAATTAAATTTTTAAAAAAAAAAGATACCCACAACTCCATCTTAAATAAATTGAAGAAAAAAAATCCGAATAGAAACCACACAAAAATAAAAATAAAAATAAAAAGATATATCTATCTATCTATCTATCTATCTATACTATATATTAAGCAAAAGGGGTTTTTAACCCCAAGGCTTGTGGGAGCTCCAATATTTCAATCCTAATTTTTTATTTTTTTGATTTAAAAAAAAAAACCTCAGTATTTATTAATTTTTCCCAAACCCCATGCCTTTTGGGAGATTTGGTCAAAACCCCCCTAATAATTAAACTTTAATGCATTAAAGACCAGCATAAACAAAATTCTTGAAAATTTCAACACATCTATCTATTTATATTATATTATCTATATTTATATCTATACTATATATTAAGCAAAATGAGATTTTTAACCCCCAAGGCCTGTGGGAGTTTTAATATCCCAATCTGAATTTTCTAAATTTTTTATTTAAAAAAAAAAACTCAGCATTTATTGACTTGGTCAAAATTTTCTGATTAGCATTTATTAACTTTTTTCAATCCACGTGCCTTTTCACATACTTACATTTATTGATACAATCCCTTAATCAGCATTTAAAATTATCTCATATAAATAATTATAGATACAATTCGTATATAATTACTGCAGTACCTTTTTTAATTTCTTTCATACACTATGACTAATAATAAGATTGTTAAATTATTTTTATAAAAAATCTTTAAAATATAATTTATATATTAAAAAAAATCTAAAATAAATATAAATATCTATAATTAGGCTACTAATAATATTAATAACGAAAGAAGAAGAATAATAGAGTAGCAATCCGAAGCTACCCTTTTCCAAGATTAGAAGAAAATAAATGGGGAAACGTTTAGAAAAGGAGTGGACAGGTCATGATGACCCGGACCCAACCAATCCTTGCTTCTCTGGACCCACGCACCTCCACCCTTCCACCCCTTCCTTATAACCCCTCCCTCTATCTCTCCCTATCAAAACCAAACACGAACCCCTACTACTACTACACATAAAAATAAATAACTAAACCAAACCAAACAAACAAACCCCAAAGCCATAGAAGAGCTACCCCAATCAACCCCCGGGCTCCGCCGTCCTCCGCTCAGCCCCGCCGTATGGGTTGACGAAGAAGGCGTCCCGTTCGTGCCCATGTCACAACCCACCACCACCACCACCGCCGCCGCCGCCCCTCCACGACTGGCGCCGCCGCCGCCGCATCCTTCGCCGCTGTTCAAACAGAAGTCGTGGTCTCCCGATGGATACCGCGACGAGGCATGGCAGCGGAGAAAAGGCAACCACGGCCGCCGCAGACGGCGGAGCAAGAGCGTCACCGACGAGGACCTCGACGAGCTCAAAGCTTGCATCGAACTCGGATTCGGGTTTGATTCGCCCGACACGGATCAACGCTTGTCGGATACTCTGCCCGCTTTGGGTCTCTTCTACGCCGTTAATAAACAGTACTACGACAGCGTTTCCAAGTCATCTTCGTCGTTGTTTTCGTCGACAGCGTCTGAGTGTGACTCACCGTCTTCCGTGGGTAGCCCCCACTCCATGTTCGGCCCCGGTACTTTCCTTTCCTCCCTCTTTTCAAAATTCAAACGTTTTATTTTTTCAGTCAATTAATTGATCTTGATAAAACCTATGTTTTGTTTTTTTGTTCGTTGTTTGTTTCTCGGGAAAATTGAAGGTGATAATCCCCAGACGGTGAAGACAAGGTTGAGACAATGGGCACAAGTGGTGGCTTGTTCGGTGCGGCAGTCTTCTTCTGGCTCATGATGTAATACATCTCATACCAAAGGGTTTCAAGCAAACCATACTTATAGTTTTAAATTTAAAAGATAAAAAAAATTAAAAAAAAATTTACTTGTTTGATCCGAATATTATCATAATTTGTCCTCGACCAGCATGTTTATAGCTTGTTTGCGTACCCATGTAATGTAAACCTCAAAAAAGAAGAAGAAGAAGAAGAGGAAGAAAAGGTCTACAGTGGGGTTTGACTTCTGCTTTTTTTGGTTTTGTGCTAATTGCTGTTAATGATTTGTTTTCTTTACTCGGTTTAGGTATTATATTTTAGATTTTCATGTCTGAACTTTGATGTAAAAAGGTCGAAGTTACTTGTCTTCTATCGGAGATATTCTGTTATTTTTTTGACTTTTTTCTTTTTATTCTTTCTTTTTTTGGTACATTATAGTTTCTAACTTTTTAAATGCAATGAAATTATTGTACATATAACAAGGGCATTCCTGTCCTTCTCTCTCTCTGGAATTTTATTTACACGACCCATTTTTTCTTCATGCTGCGAGCTTGTTTTGAAAGATGGATGTAAAAACTTATATTATCCGAAATTGGCAAAATTAATTTATTAAAAAAATAAAAAAATACTGGCATTAATTAAGTTGCTTTATTTTGTTTGTTGAATTTCATCATCTTCTGCATCCACATTCTACCAGGGGGTCATTTAGCCCCAAAAAAAGGGTGAAAATTTTGGTACAAAAAGATAAAATATATATACATTTTAAAATTGAAAATTTTGAGCCCACATGGCACTTGATATCCAATAAATAAGTTGAATAGAGCCCGTCGTTAACTTCAGGGCTCTCAGGATTAGTCCCAAGTCTCATGTTTCGGCTGTGGGGATACCTGAGTTATCAAAAAAAAAAAAAAAAAAAAAAAAGTTGAATAGAGAGCTAACCAGATAGCTCAATGGTTGTTGTGTCTTTCAAAAGAGTATTCATGACATGAGTTACGAGGAGGTTGGGATTTTCATCCCTCGCAAACCCTTATATGATGTTCCAACATGTGCCTATATTGACTACACCGAGGTTACATCACCGAATTTGTTCAGTTCAAATTCATTTAAATAAAATTCTTCCCCATCATAGTTTTTTGTTTTGAAAAAGTCGTGGGAGACTTTTCCCGAGAAAAGTTTCATTCCAACAAATTCAGATTGAATAAATTTAGTAGATGAATCATTAATCTATTTACTCTATGTGTAGGTCCAATGTGTGAAATAGTTAGATTTGAAAATGTTATTTTAAGCATAAAAGAGATTGTGGCAAAGTTTAAAGAGTTGTGTGCTTTATATAATAGTATAAATAGAAAAATGAACAGTCAAAAAAATTATCAAATATTGAAATTTGAAATCTAAAACTAAGTTGAGTTGCATAGGGATAATTTGAGAATTTAAAAATTGAAAAAGGAGAAAAATAGAAAGAAAGAAAAAAGTGACAGGGCATGGCACCAAAGTGAATTGAACACTTTATATAACAGAACAAATGTATAAAAAATTAACATAGAGGCGTGACAAAAACATTATTGTATATTTTACCCCTCCATGTCTGATATTGTTCTATATTTGAGAATGGCAATGAAAGCAAAACTCACAAACTCTCTAGATGTGGCAATTGAGTTGTTCCTATCATGTTATCTTTCAAATATTATATCTTATTATTGCATGTCACATTTTGTAAAAAAGAATAGTTTGCTAGACTTATACGTTTTTTTTTTTTTTTAAACAATAAAATCTTGAATATTCATGCATTGAACTGCAACGATTTTGTGCAGATCATTAAACGTGCATTGAAGAGAATTATTGGCCAAATTGGTTTAGAAATTAATGATGATCATGGAGTTTCAGCCTGCATGGCATTCATAAGAAGCTCTCATGAGCACATAACTTGGTGGCAAAGCCACCCGTGAATTCACCACTCATAACATAACCATGGTTTCTAATGAATTTAATTAATGTCATAATTACATGACCTTATTAGTCTGGGCACTAACAATTTTAAAAAAAATAAGTTCTGAATTATGAAGAGGAATCAGTGAAATCTCATTGTATCCCTTATTTTTTTAGAATTGCTATTTTATATTTGTGTCCTATAATTCTTTATAATTCATATATTAATCTTTCATTTTAATTCTTATTCCTTCCCTGTCAATAATCGCCTATACCACATGGAAAATGTGCAGTCATGTTGGACTGTCAAATTAAAAGTTTAGTTTTACATCTAAACATGTAATTTAAGATCGGCCAAGATACATAACCCAATCTTATAACTTAATTTTCAAACGAACACAACTTTATTGCATTCTCAATAATGGGGCTGGGATGGAAATGAATGCAGTTGGCACTAGTGCTCATTGAACACCACTAAACTTTGGTATGCATCAAATACCATTGATGAGACAAGACAACCTTGGACAGGACAGGACAGGAGTGAGTGTAAAGTAATGAGCTTGAGTTGTTTTTGCATGGTGATCAAGGGACAATTGTTACTGTACGTGAATTCGAGGTGGAAATCCTGACTATTATTATTACGGTTGCTTTCGTGAATTCGACAAATTACTTAGTGCGTTGCTTTGCAAATAGACCCCTAATAAATAATTTATTGCTGCCAACGGACCTCCATGGACTCTGAATCAAGCATTTGCAACCCCCCATTTGTCCATTGTGGGATGGGCTGGACCCCCTCTCTATACCTTCACTGCTTAGTTCGATTACAAATGGCTTGGAGGGTTTGGTTTGGACAAATTGAGTTAGGTTTTTATGGATTGATACTGATGGCTCCCAAGAGGGTCCAGCCCACGACTTAGGGGCCCAACACATGACCTAGGTATTAAAGCCCAACAACCTTTAGAAACCAATGATGAACCAGGACCAGTGACATCCAAACACTTGTCAAACAGGGCACCAGTCACGTAAACAGACAAAGATCATGTGAAGTTATTGCACTCACACATTAACCATTAATAAGGCCCTCGTAGCATTAAATGCGACAACTCCTCCCCACCAAAGAATACAGACTCACCATGAACGATATTAACTAGACTATAGACTTTCGGCCAACAAGATCACTTGGAATGAACAAGGAAATGATGAGCAACGGATATAAGAAAACTTTGGAGATACGTCGAAGTTAAGTAGTTCTATCACTTGTTACTCTCTCTCTCTCCCAAGGCAATCTACCCCAACTTGGTCGTCAGAGTGTCCGTTGGGAGAACACCTCCCCCCTCGGACCTTTTTGCAAGTACTTTTTGGGAACTTCGAGGCCAGCAGACCCGTTAAAAGTGTGGATCAGTCGAGCCTATCTTCTACTAAAGCAGTAGCATCATCAGCTGGCGTAGTTTGTGGGAACTCTCTCTGGTAGACAGTTGTGCTCATTGTCACCGAAGGAAGCTCCACTATCACCCATCTCCTACGTCAAAGTGAATGGTTACGACGAGATCCATGGCTTCACAATACAATGTTGGTAACGCTGAAGCTGAGTCCTCTAACCCAAATAACCCACCTCCGTATTTTGTCGAACTCACTAACAACATCAACCAACTGACCGAACAAAACCAAGCAATGATCAACGCTTTGCTCCAGCGAGATTAACTTATCCCCTCTCCTCCACCACAAGCAGTCCCCCCAAACCCAGAACAATCCAACCATTAGTTTCCACTACATATATCCCAAGGAATATTTCCCTCTTTCGTCCAGCACCCTCGACCGTCGAATCTTGAGGATATGCGTGTCCCCCTACCCGACTCGCAGGTCCGCCAAGAGGGACCATTGCTTTTTCATAACCACCCCTCACTACTTCACACAACTATCCATAAATGAGAAGCTAGCAGTGTTTAACCCCCGATTCATGATCACGGGGACAATGCCCCCATCTAGGACGCTGAACTGCGGGTCATGAAGCTTCAGCTACAAGGAGTCATGCAGAACATGCAGCACAAACTTTCTTCTACCGTCAACTTTCCTTTTACCGCCTCCATCAGAGATAAAGCTCTGCCCCTACGTTTAAAATGCCATCGATCGACACCTTCGATGATACCACCGATTTGGTCGACCACGTGGAAGCATACCAGACACTCATGATCCTCCATGCCTTTCTAGATGAAATCATGTGCCACGCTTTCCCTGTCACATTGAAGAGGTCAGCGTGACTTTGGTTTAGCCAGCTTCCCCCAGACTCTGTCACTTCCTTTCACCAGCTCAATGAAGCCTTCTTGAGCCATGTTATCGGTACTCAGAGGCAACGACATCCTGCGACTTAGCTGCTAAACATCCGCCAGTCGGAAGGGGAGTCGCTACGTAGCTTTGTCACCCGTTTCAATATCTAAGGCTTACAAGTGGAGGAAAATGATGACAAGGTCATTCTCACAGCTTTCATGCTCGGCTTACGCCCGTCAGATTTCTTCTTCTCCCTTTCTAAAAACCCCCTATCCGTCATGGCCACCCTTCTCGCCAAAGCCCAGAAGTATATGAATGCCGAAGACTCTCTAGCTGCTCGCCAAGACTCCACATCCAAAACCCCACTATTCAAGGACAAAAGAAAAAAACCTAAGCCCAGGTAGGGCTGAGCAAGGAATCTGTGAAATCCGTAATCTGATCCAGTCCAGTCCAATCCGATAGGTTTGGATTGGTTTTTTGAATCCGTGATTCAATTCCGGATTGAAGAATTAAAAATCTGTAGTCTACAAATTGGTTCCGGATTGGAAACGATCCGGACCGTATACAAATAGTCTGTATCTTTATTATACATCCTCCCCTATAGTGTCTCCTCTTATTCTATATAGAACCTAAACTCAAATCTAAACCGGTATAATATCTTCTTTTATTACTTTTGTTTGTTAGTTTTTAGTTTTAATTTGTAATGGTCTAAATACTTATAGTGAAATTAGTTTTCTTATGGTTATTTAAATTCTAGAACAGTATGTCGCTATTATAGAATAACATGTTGCTATTGTGGAACTAATATAGGGTTATATTTATGTTTTTATGAAATTAAAGTATTATATATATATATATTTTTGTTATTTAATTATGTGAATCCGTGGTCCTAAACCGATCCAATCCGTGTTTAAATGGATTGGTTCGGATTGGTTCCATAATTTAAAGAGATTGGATTGGTTCTAATTTTTTAGGAACCGTTGATAACGGATTGGTCATGATTTTACCCTAATCCGATCCAATCCGGACCATGCTCGCCCCTAAGCCCAGGACCACACAATATACACACCGGCCTCCTTAGTACTTAGACCAACCGGATCCCACCCGTCCACCCGGTCGGTTTGAACGTTACACCCCTCTCAACACCCTTATGGAGCAAGTTTTGAACTAAATCTGACTATAACCTGAAATGGCCCCAACCATCAAGATCTCCCTCCACCCGGCGGGATCAAACTAAGTATTGTCATTTCCATAAAGACCATGACAATAACGTTGAGGAATTTGTCAACCTTAAGGATCAAGTTGAGGGTTTGATCTGCCAGGGGTGTCTCAACTGATTCACAACAGTCCGTCCCCAGCAACGCCCTCGAACCAACCCTTCAAGGCACAACCACCGTCACACTCCTCCCAGGCAACCAGCACAATCGAGGAGGAATGATGACCGGCCCCATCAGCAACCTTGAGCACAAGATGGTCCTATCCCCCATTAGGTGAGATCAGAGTGATCGTCGGAGGGCTCCCATGCGGCGGACCATCTTGATTGACACGGCGAGCTGAACTTAGAAAAATCAGACAAGGTTCCGATAAGGAAGTAACGACTGTGGATCGACCCCACAAGCAATCCAAGTAATGGTCTGAGCTGATCACCTTTACATGAATTGATTGCACAAGCATTCGCTACTCTCATGATGACTTTTAAGTCATCTCTGCTCTCTTATCTAACTATAAAGTCAAGCGAGTTCTTGTTGATAATGGCAACTCCTCAGACATCATCTTCCTCAATGCCTACTGAAAATTTAAGGTCAGCGAAGAAAAGCTGTCACTCTTACAAACCCCTCTTGTCAGCTTCACTGGGGATTGGGTGACCTCCATAGACTCTATCGACCTTCCAATCACCATCGGAGAGTATCCACAACAGTCTACCAAACTCCTTACTTTCCTCGTCATCGACTGCCCTTTTGTTTACAATATCATACTTGGACGTGCAGCTCTTCACGCCCTCCAAGCCAAAACATCCACATACCATTTGGCCATGAAATTTCCTACTGATCAAGACATCGACATAGTGAGGGGTGAATAGACAGTGGCCCGAGAATGTTTTGTCGCCTCATTAAAAGAGGTCAAGATGAAGGAGGCTATGATAATCGAAGGCCTCGATGTCAAGGATGAAGAGGAGCTCGTTAGAGGGGAACTCGTTGAAAAACTAATCGAAGTCTCCATTAATCCCACCGATTCAACGAAAACGGCTAAGATTGGCAATCAACTGTCATCTCAAGCTAAGGCCGACCTCACGGCTCTCTTAGCCCAAGACAGACTTATTGGTCGATGCAACTGCAGGACATTAGATGCTTAGACTCATGGATGCTTTTTCAGGCTATAATCAGATCTTAATGCATGCGACCGATTAGGAGCACACCTTGTTCATTACTGACAGAGGGACTTATCATTACCGTGTGATGCCATTCGGTTTGAAGAATGCGGGAGCTACTTACTCTTGGTCCATGCCATTTTCAAAAACCAAATAGGACGGAATATGGAGGTCTACGTTGATGACATGCTCGTCAAAAGCAAACTCTTCTCCGATCACTTAGCAGACTTGCGAGAGAACTTCCAGGCCTTGCGCAAGTATAAGATGAAGCTGAATCCGGAGAAGTGCGCCTTTGGCGTTAGGTATGGTAAGTTTTTGGGGTTCATGGTCAGCCACAAGGGCATTGAGGCTAACCCAAAAAAAATCAAGGCCCTAATTGAAATGCAGTCTCCCAGAACAGTAAAGGAGGTTCAACGGCTCACAAGCAGGGTCACCGCCCTCAATCGTTTCATATCAAGAGCTACTGACAAATGCCTTTCGTTCTTTAAGGTGCTCAGAAAACCTTTCGACTGGAATACCGAGTCTAAGGAGGCATTCTAACAACTGAAACAGTGCATGGCACACCATCCCCTCCTTTCTCAAGCAGTTCCAAAAGAGACCCCCTTTCTTTACTTAGCTGTCTCCCACACCGCGGTCAGCGTTACCCTCGTCAAAGAGGACGCCTCAGTCTAGCGCCTGGTTTATTACATCAGTTATGTCCTTCGGGGAGCCGAACAGAATTACCCCTTATTGGAGAAGATGGCCTTAGCTCTGGTCATTGCCTCCAGAAGACTCTGGCTCTACTTTCAAGCCCACTCCATAGTGGTCCTCACTGACCAACCTTTGAAGAAAATCATACAACAGCCGGAGTTGTCAGGCTGGCTAATGCAGTGGTCTATCGAATTAAGCCAATATGAGATCTCTTACCGACCTCGAACAGCTATCAAAGGCCAGGTTGTCACAGATTTTATCCTGGAGTTCACCAATCTCACTCCAAACACCCTCTTCTACCGGCACGCGTCACTACTGATACAGAAGACCTCCATTCCTAGACTATTCGTGTTGACGGTTCATCCCTTAAAGAGGGTAGCAGAGTTAGCTTAATCCTCACCACCCCAGAGGGTGAATACTTCAAATGTGTCCTCCAGTTCCTATTTGCAAACAGTAATAACGAGGCCGAGTATGAGGCCCTGATCGCAGGCCTCCGGTTGGCTCGAGACATTGGGGTCGACCATCTTCTAGTAGTTAGTGATTCTTGATTAGTGGTCGGACAGATAATAGGAGAGTTTGATGCAAAGAAGGCAGTAATGCGATCGTACAGGGACATCATCCTTCCCCTCACCCGCATCTTTAATAGCTTTCACATCAAGCATGTCCCCAGGTCAGAGAACTCCTAAGCAGATGAAATGGCACAGTTAGCCTCAGTAGATCAATCCGGCCTCAGCCACGACGTTCGAATTGAATACCTAATCCATCTAGCAGTTTCACCAGACCATCAAGAAATTCATGTGCTCCAAGACGAGCCCATCTCATAGGCCTAGAACATTATTACATTCTTAGAACGAGGAGTACTACTAGAAGATAGGCAGGAGGCCGCCAAGGTCAGGGCTCGGTCGTCCAACTATGCCCTTAACAGTGACATCTTGTATAAGAGGGGATTCTCACGACCATACCTCAGATGCCTCAATAGTGATCAAGCTGCATATGTAATGAAAGAAATACATGAAAGTGTTTGGGACAACCACTTTAGGGGACAGTCTCTAGTTCATAAAATTCTTCACATGGGCTACTTTTGGCCCATGCTCAACCAAGGCGCCATCGACTTTGTGCTCAAGTGTGATAAGTACCAATGCTTTGCTAACATCCCTCATGTCCCTCCAGCGGAGCTGATCTCGTAGACCTCTTGCCGACCGGCCAAGGCCAAGTGAAGTTTGTCGTGGTTGCCATTGATTACTTCACTAAGTGGGTAGAAGCAGAGCCCCTTACTAAGATTATCGAGCACAATACCACCAGGTTCATTTGGCAGTCCATCATGTACCGCTTCGGGGCTCTTTAAGCCATCGTCTGCGACAATGACAAACAGTTTGACAACGTCAAATTCAGAGAATTTTGCGATACACTCAACATCAAGGCTTGTTTTTCTTCCCCTAGCCATCCTCAAGCCAACGACCAGGTGGAAGTCACTAACCGTTCTCTGTTGAAAATCATCAAGACCAAGTTAGAGACCACCAAGGGACTTTGGGCAGAGGAGTTGCCGAACGTCCTCTAGGCCTATCAAACGACAGCCAGAACTCTGACTAGGGAGAACCCTTTTCGCTTAACGTACGGGGCCGAGGTCGTCATCCCTGTGGAATTGGCCTACCGACTCCCAAGTTCATTTATCCCGACCCACAACTGAACGGCGAATTTCAGAGGGTTGACCTGGACCTTATTGAAGAGTTGCGAGAAACAACCGCTGTCCCGCTGGCCTCATACCAACAGAAAGTAAGGCAGCACTATAATCGCAGAGTCCGAACCAAGGAATTCACAGTGGGAGACCTGATCTTGCAAGAAACAACCCTTGCCACCAAAAACCCGATTGAGGGGAAGTTAGCAGCTAAATGGAAAGGACCTTACATTGTCAAATCCAGGCCACAACCAGGCACATATCGTCCACAAGACATGGAAGGCAGAGACTTCCCTCACCCAAGGAATGCTGAGCACTTGAAACGATATTTCCAATAAAACAGAGCCCTTCCCCGTTACTTCATTCCCTTGACTTTTTTGTCCACTTATTTATTTTTTCCCTCTGTATACAAAGTATGCGCTTACAGTGACACCACTGAACGCCAATGGCATATCTATTTCCCCATCCCCCATTATTTGTGTTATCCAAGCTCAGCCAGACTAAGTTAAGCCAAGCCTCAGCCAGACTGAGCTTGAAAAGCTCAACTAGACTAAGTTAAACAAAGCCTCAGCCAGACTGATCCCTCCAAGCCTCAACCAGATTGAGCCTAAAGAGCTCAGCCAGACTGAGTTAAACAAAGCCTCAGCTAGATTGAGCCTTTCAAGCCTCAGCCAGACTCAACCTGAAGAGCTCAGCCAGACTGAGTTAAACAAAGCCTCTACCAGACTGAGCCTGAAGAGCTTAGCCAGATTGAGTTAAACAAAGCCTTAGCCAAACTAAGCCTGAAGAGCTCAGCTAGACTGAGCCTGAAGAGCTCAGCCAGGTTGAGCCCTTCAAGCCTCAACCAGACTGAATTAAATAAAGCTTAAGCCAGACTGAGCTTGAAGAGTTAAGCCAGACTGAGTTAAACAAAGGCTTAGCTAGGCTAAGTCAAGCCCCAGCCAGATTAAAGATTAAGCCAGTCTGAGCTAAACCATTCACAAACACTTTGATTTCTCAAGATTACAACTAAAACATGATGCATATGATGACTCCCATACTTGAAACTGACAACTATGGGCTCTTAGCCAAACATCTGTCCATTAAAATGTGCCATTAAAACTGTGCCTCCCTTAGTAACATTTGCATATGTGCCATTCAAGCCAATTTTTACTTGTCAAATTTAAACCAATTTTTCACAAAAAGACAAAACACACACATAAACAATTCATTTACAAACTTCAAAGACCAAAACTACACAACTAGTTTTGATAATTTCATTGATTCTTAATAAATTCACAAACTTCTTGCAAAACTGTACACAAATTAAATTTCTACCAAAACAAAAACAAAAACCAAAACAAAAGCAACCCCATCTAGTCTTTAGTTTTCAGTCCGCTCCGCCTCTGTCTTCTTCACTGGATGCCAAGCCCTCCTCCTCAACCCCCTTATCTAGTGGGGTCTGGGCAATGCCTCCCTCTCCTAGCTTCACGCGGTTAAAGTCAATGTCTGGGAACAGCTCTTCTGCCCTGTACTTGAAGTTCGTCCAACCACTGTCCCAATACATGCTTATCTCATGCTTGTAATAATTTGATTGTTGGAACCTCTGGATTATTTCTTCTTTGGTTTGCCCTTCTACCAGCTCCGTAGCAGCCACATTCGATAGCCCCGTACCCACCATTCTCCTTCTTTGGTCAAGCCCCTCGCCACAGCTACGTCGACGGCCATTGGGAACTCTGGGGATAGCTTGAACTGCTCCACCATCGCGAGGCACAGATTTAGGTAAGCAGCCTTCTCAGATGCCATTTCCCTGGTTAACTCTGCTATCTTGGCCCTTTCCTCCTCCAAGGCCTTCTTTAGTTTCGTCATTCTTGCATATTCCTCCTCCTTATCCTTCGAGGCCTGCTCATGCAAGCTTTTCGTTGTTCACAAAAGCCTCCTCCAACATCTCGTTGGTAGTGGTGCAGGTTTGTTAACTTCATCAGCCTTCTTCTTCTTGTTCACCAATTCAAACTCCAGTGACACCGCCTTATGACGTGTTGTTTCAAGCTCTACCTTAGTGGCTAACAGTTCGGCAACAACCTCTGTTTGGCCCATTCTGGCACACTCAACTAGATAACCTTGCACCATTGCCAACACCTCAATCTTCTTTGCTCTCTGAGTGTTTGCTAAGCCCTTTGCACACGCATTTCGCGCCGCTTTCCTCCAAGCGACCGCCTCTATCCTTACACTCTACAATTGTGCCCGAACCTCTTCCAAATGGGCTTTCACTAGCTCCACCTCCACCTTTGCCCCCATTGCCTTGCCCAGCAGAGCAGCTGCCAGGGTCATTACCTCTATCTACGCTGAGCAAAGTCCTCTTATAAGGTCAACCTCCGTAAATTGAGCCACGCCCCACACGGCTGTCTCATCAATGATCCCTAGCAGCCGATCTGCCCCGCTCTGACCTCCCTTTGCACCTTAGAGAGATCACCCTCATCTATCACCAAGTGGCTAGCCACCACTTTCATATGATAAGTGGCAGTCCCTTGGCTTGGGAGCAACTCTGCTGAGGGCAACCCCTTTGAGGGCTGGTCAGTTGATTGATCACCACTCAGCATCCTTTCTTTTCTTTCCACCCCACTTATCGCCTTGGCGGTCGGAGGCTTAACTCCACCTTTCTCTACATCCAACCCAGCCTTGGTGTCCTCCCCTCCCACTGCTGGGGCCACCTCTACCTCATTTTCTTTCACTCTCTTCGCTACGGGCCCTTCTTCCCCACCATTTGCAATCGCTTTCCTCTTCTTCTTTTTTAACACCAACTCCACATCTTTCTTGCTTCTTTCTGTCAGAGGGTCCCCCAGCACTTGGAGGAGAACAAAGTCGGTTAAGTCTTTCTCTCCCAAGGGCTTTGGTCATGGTTGGACCACCCTCTTCACGACCAGCTTATGGGCCTAATTGTTTCTCTTTATATTTTTTGGCCTTCACGAAAACACGCTTATCTTCCACCGTTGCGCCTCTCTCTTTGCCTCAACCTCTTCTAGCGCAGGATCTCCTTCGATCGGCCCAAGCCCAAGCCCCAGATTCAGGGCAAATAGTGCTGAGGAATGGACAAGGTCATAGGTCATCTTATTTTAGCCCCTCATTCTCCGTCCATTCCTTCACTTGATTCACCTTCTTCTCCGTCACTGTATCCAACTTCGGCTCCAATGACTTGGTGAGGACTTTCCAACTCATACGCACTCCTCTCCCCCCATTTGCAGATACGTAAAACCATCTTGGTCTCTAACCCTTCATCGAAGAGGGCAACCCTGCCACTAGTTCCCTTCCTGCTATAGCCTGTAGGGTCACCCATGTCTCTTGTTACACTGAGGCTTTGTAACATGAAAAAAATGCATCCACCCCCATCACCTCTCCTCCGATCGCTCATGGCCATGCTATCACACAAACGAATAGAATTTTCCATGCATTCGGTATTAGCTGTCCTGGGCCACCTCAAGCGATTCAGCACGTCCACCACTATCTATGGAAGGGGCAGGCTCCCCCGAAATGCCTCTTTATATAGTGTAAACTCCATTGGTCGTGCATCAGACGCTCTTTCCTTTGATGTCGGCAGCTTCAACTCTATCTTCGCCAGAATTTGATATTTGCTACGTAATTCCTCCAACTTCTCTACTATTACTGTGGATTTGTCAACCTTGGTATGCTAATGGTCCAGCGCCACTTGGCTAATCGGCTGTGCCACCGAGATTGTTGTGGACGAAAGTGGTCGCACTGGTCGCTCTGCGCCCATCTCTCCACGGCGTTCCGCCCTATACTGTTCCACCAGTGCCACTCCGTCATCCTCTCCTAGCGCATCTGACGCCATGACTAGAGCTTTTCCTTGTGCCATCTCTTTCTCATGTCGGAATATCACTTCAGTTGTGAGGGCAAGGAAGTTTGCGATGTGCAAAAAAGGAGAGTCTACTGAGATATAGGAACTCAAATCTAGAATGTGATGATTTTTGCAATCAGATAGGTAAAGCACACAACTCCAAAGGCCTAGGGTTTGTCTATTTTCCAAGGGTTACGATTAAAATTCTCCAGTTTGAAATTTCACCAACAAGTATAACTCTTGCATTTTCCTCATCCCCGCTACTACACCCTTTACCTCCTCCGACCGATTCGTTTCTCTTATCAATGGCCTGCCTTACTGTGACAACCCTCACCACTGATTAGTGCTAATCTATGATGAAGCATGTTAAGTGACTGATTGACTGAAATTCTGAACTGATTGATTGAGTGTATTAGTTTGAATGCAAAATTATCTTTTTGACTGCTAAATGATCTGTTCATGTTTTATGTTTTAAACTGCAAATTGAAGGCCTTATCGGTGGCCGAATCCGAAACTGATTAGTGTTTTATGCTAATTAGAATTTATGTGATTTTATGGTAAGTTTAATTGAAATTTGATTTGGTATGATTAAATTGGATTAAACAAGCTAAATTACATTAGTTGGACTTATCTACCATTTTGCCACTTAGTGGGCCACTACCTAAGGCAATGTTGTAGTTTTATTACACTTGATCACACAATTCTTCAGCCTTTTTCTTGAGCCAAACCGACTAGAGAGAGAGAGATTTAGGAGAGAATTGTTTTCAACAAGTTTTGCTTGGAGAATTTGAAGAATTGAAGAGTAGATTGCATAATTGAGCTTCTAGACTTGAAATTGAGGACCTAAGGTAGGAGAATCATCTTCTTGAACTTGTATTTGAGTTGTTCTTGCATGATTCATGGTAAGGTTAGTGATTTAAGGCATGAATTAGCTTAATATGTTGAATTGAGTAGGAAGTCATGCATGCATGTATACATTGTTGAGTTTTAAGGTTGATTTCATGGAAATCCTTACATGCATGTCCATATTCTAGCTTTGGTCCATGAATTCATCGTGTTTTGAAAGGATTGGCTCGTTTGTCCTTGTATTAGAAGCTTTGAAGTTGATTAAATTCATGCATGTTGCATGTACATCATGTTCTTGAAATTTTGTTTGAAAATGAGTTCAATTGAACTACCTTTGAGCTTTGATTTTGCAAATTGATCTTTGAAACATGTCATATTATTAGTTTTAAAGTGTTTTCCAGAAAATTAGCCCAAAAGGATCGAATTTGATGCTTTAAATGTTGAGTTTCATGCTTGGAGACAAATCTGAAAATTCCAGATTTTGGATCCACGCTCGAGCGAGGAACTTCACGCTCAAGCGTACACTCTGAGTTCATACAATCCGCTCGAGCGACTAGAGTAACGATCGAGCGTGAAATGCGTGTATCCAGTACTTTGTATGTGTTTACAGTCCGCTCGAGCGAGGGAATGGACGCTCGAGCGAGGACTTGTGTCTTACGCTCGAGCGAGGGTCGAGCGCCCGTCGAGCGTGAATTTCATGCATCCAGTACTTTTACAGTCCGCTCGAGCAAGGAAAGTCACGCTTGAGCGGAACTCCTTTGTCTGCATGTTCGCTCGTGCGTAGAAAGCCACACTCGAGCAAGACCCCTATTTTCTGAAAATTCTGAAAAGTGTTTTAAAGTACATCTTTGCATCCTCATTCCATTCTAGGCATTCCTAGGCCTAGTTTAAGGCATTTTAATGAGGATAATGCTATAGAACCACACCGAGTTAAGATAAGGACTAAGTTATTGTTTCCCAAATGTGCAACTTAGTGTGTATTCATCCTGTAACTGTGTAGGGTTGGCATCCGAGGACGCTCACTAGCCTGTTTGTAGCCCAGAACTTTGTGAGTAACAATGTTGTAAAGATATATTCAATCATGAATGTTTTTTGAATGATCAACTGTACTGCTTTCTGAAATGATATTTCTTACTGAATGAATGCTTGTCCTATTTGCGAACAGTATTCGTGGCATCCATAGCAATTTACTGTTACTGTACTGTACTGCTACTGTCACAGAGATCTCTGTCGGTTCCCATGTTTGGAACCACTACTGTTTACTGATATGATGGCCATCAATTGACTATTCGATCTGATAGGACCTACTGTACTGTTTGTTATTAGATGTACCACTTATGACTGCTATGATCGAATAACTGATATACTGTTCAAATGACTGTTTTAATACTGAAAGGACATTCATTCCTAACCTCTATACGCATATGTTATTCACTGGGCTTTAGCTTACTGTTTATATATATATGTAGGTGTCCAGGCACCGGATCGGAGCTAGAAGCGTTGGGTTTAACTCCCTTTTGTCAAGCCAACCACTGTGCCTCACTGTGAGGTTCCAAGTCCTTCAAGCTAGGGCTTTTAGGGTGTTTAGATTCATCATTTCTGTCTCTGTTTTTGTATAGACAGACTGTACCTGCACTGTACTGTTCTAATAGGGATTAGGTCCCTGCCCTGGATGATTATATATGTATGTACATACTGTTTTGGAATCCAAAGTGAATATGTTATGAAAAGTCTTTTTGCATACAGACTGTCACAGCTCATTGAACATCTTTTATTATTGTTTTGGCTTCCGCCAGCCCCTGTACTCTGTATTACTGTTATTACTATTAAGCAGGCCTTCGGTAATCTCGGATTACTGGCCGGTTACGGTGCTAAATCCATAGGGGCGGGTTTGGGTTGTGACACTTACCCCACGTGTACAGCCACGATCCAACCCGCACCCCACTAATCTCTTTCCTCTCCCCTTTCTATTCCACTTCACACAATCACGTGCTTACCTGCTTGTAATGACCCCACCACGTATAATAATTAGCACTTAATTAATTAAAGAGATTTAAAATTTAATTGCCAATTATTCTAATTTAATTTAGGATTTATGAAAATTATAAAGATTGATTCATATATGATTCTATTGAGGATTTACTTTGGAATTAGAAATTAAAAGCCTAAATGGCTCAAGAAAGTACAAATGGTGAATTGAATTATTTTAATTTCGAGTATCGGATCATATGGGAGTTTAATTAAATATTCGATTCAGATTTATAAAATTGAGATTTGATTAATTGGGTCCAAATTGGAGTTAATTAAGTTATACGAATTAGGAATTAAGATTATTATGAATTGAATTTATTTATGAGGTGTTCAATTAAGTATGTAATTTACTGACGAAGATTTTGAGTTTGATCCGAAATTGAAAGCCTTATTGATGTGAGAAACCAAAATTAAGAATAGAAATAAGTTTAATTTAATATTTGGAGCCTTTTGGGAGTTTAAATAAAAATCTGATTCAGAATGAGAAATTAAATATAATTAATTGGGCCTTAATAGAAATTAAATTAGACTAATTAAATTATGTGGGACTTATGATTCATTATGATTAATTAACTTATGTGCTAATCAAGATGTACTAAGATCAAGTGTTGCCTAATTAAGTTAGTTTTTTATCATAAATTGAATAATCTAGAATTGAGAATGTAATGGGTGTGGGTGTAGTGAGTAAATTTGTGTTGTGTGTGTGCATGTGAGTGATATGTTGGAATTCAAGGATGAGTGTACGTGTGCAATGTAAAGAGTGGAGTGTATGTGTGTTGTATTGATTTCATTGAGTGAGGAAGTGGGTTCATTTACAAAAGAAATTTTGTGTGTGTGTGTGTGTGTGTGTGTGTGTGTGTGTGTGTGTGTGTGTGTGTGTGTGTGTGTGTGTGTGTGAGAAAGAGAGAGAGAGAGAGAGAGAGAGAGAGAGTTGAAGTCAAGACTGAAGAAGTGTGCACGTGTGCTGGAGAAGTCTGAAAATTAAACCCAAAAAAAAAATAAAAGACAGAGACTTGAATTCAAGTTCAAGAGAAGAAAAAGAAGAAAAATGGTGAAGTGCAAAGAAGGGACTCAATCTTTAATAAGAAATTCAACAAATCAAAGCTTTAGGTAAGAAATTAAAGCTTAAATCTTGTAGATAAATCACCTAATAGCTTAAATTAAGGAGTAATTGGGTTCAATTGCATATAATTAAAAAGAATTAACAAGAAGATGAAGAAAATTTGAGTTGAGTGTAAAGTTATGGAAATAAATATGGAAATTAATTATTCTTGGTTTGATGTTAAAAATCTTGCATGAATTTGAGTCTCATTTTTACATGCATGTAATTTGGAAGAATTAAATAATAACTATGAAAATAATTGTAGGAATTCTTCAAATTGAGTTTGGGTTTGTGAACCTTGATATATATATGAGATGTATATTTGCATGCACCATGAGTTTTGAAAGGATTTGAGCCATGCAAGTTTATTATACATTTGATTTTGAAGAAAAGTTTGGAAACCATGAGTTCATGAAAATATGGGTTTTGGTTTTGATTATTAATCCATGCATGTAATGTAATTTAAGGGTTTTATTTAATTTAAACAAATTTTAGAATATATTAAATTAGTTAGTTTTATTTGAATTATATATATATATATATATATTTAATGTTTGCTAGGAAATTGACAAGAAAATAAAGAATTTGAGCTAAGATCAAATTTATAAAGTTAAATTAGAAATTAATTATTTTTGGTTTAATTTGGAAAGTTATTGTTAAATTAAGCTCCATAAATTACATGCAACAACGATTTATTGAAGATTGATCATGGCTCATAATTATTTTCATATTTTGATGAAATTTTGCATGAGTTTTGGACATGAGATTGGGTTTTAAAAACTTAATTTATGTTTTAGAATTTATAAGTTTGAAATTGGGCTTTATATGAAGAGAATGAATGAAATTTAAATTTAGACAATATAGAAATAAATTACAATTTATATTTGAGAATAAAAACATTAGTTTGATTTTGATTTAAATTTCTTACATATAAATATTTTGAAAGGGCTTTATAACTTTAATTTATGTTTTATGAAACAAAGAAGAAGAATGTTGGAATTATTATGTTCATAACATTATTGGTTTTAATCTTAATGATCAAAGAGATTTTTGTATTAAAAATTAGAAAATTAGTCATGGGTTCATCTTTATTAATAAAATTACATGTTTAAATTGGTTCATGCAAGAGTTTAAGTTTTTGAAAATGTGTTTGGAAATTATTTGTTGATTTTGAAAGCACAGGAAATTTGTTGGCCACTTGAGCGGAAAAGTCACCGCTCGAGTGAACATTAAGGCCAATCAGTATTTTTATAAAGCTTTGTAGGCCGGTCGAGCCACCAAAGGTCCACTTCAGCGAAACCTATTTTCAACATATTTTGAAAAATAACATTTAATTCACATTTTTATTCTCATCTCTTTCTAAAGCATTCTAGACTTGATTTATGGCACAATAAAGATTAATAAGCTTACAATCAACATTAATTAGTTGATTAAAAGAATAAGTTATTATTAAGAAACCAAGTAAGAAATTGGTTTATGTAGAAAAGAATGATTTAGTAATGAAAGGATATATGAAATAAGAACCTGATTCATTTAAATAAGAAAGCATAAGCATAGTAGAACTCTGGACTACTTAGATAGAAAAAGACAAGAAAAGTCAAGTTTGATAAAGGAATTGATATTGTATTTCAATGTGTATATGTTATGTACTTCTATAGGTCACGCGCTATTGTCTGCCTGATTTGTCTGATCTGTCTTATCTGTCTGATCTACTTCTGCAACTATCTGTGAGTAATAACTTAGCAAAGTTATATTCAATTCTATTTACTTTATGTATGATAAAATAAGATCTGTTTTCTGAAAGGCTATATTCTATATAATGAATGATTGTCCAATTTCTGACATATATTCGTGACATCCTTAGTATTATGTGATATCTGTTAGTTGTTACTCGGTATCGAAGGTTCCATTATGGGACTTATTATGTCTGTCATCTGTTACCTATACCGGAGGCTCCATCATAGAGCTCAGCATGTATATTCTCTGCTACCTGGATCCGGAGGTTCCTTTATGGAACTGGTTACTCATAACCATCATCTATTCTGCATCTGTTCTGTATCTATTCTGTTAACGCTAATGGATGTACCACATATGTTTAAGCATGAACTCTAATTTCTGTATATGATTTGGACAATATTATGAATATGGATCTGCTTTTGTTTCTGAAATAAATATGAATCTGTTTCTGAAGCTGATATGAGACATTATTCATTAAAACCCTTTATTTTGTTATTATCCACTGGGCTCCAACTCACTGTATTATTTATGCATGTAGGTGATCAGGCGCGTGACCAGGCTTATAAGCGTCTGCTTGGAATCTGTTTTTGTTAGCCAACCTATGTGCCTCCCATAGAGGTTCCGAATATATCAAGTGGTTATGGCTACATGATTTAAAGTTTAAGTTTTGTTTTCTTATTTGGTTAAATAACTCTTTGTTTATTTTGTAAATAAGACTAAGTCCCTTTTTTCTAATCTGCATATATATGATGACGTAATAATGATGTGTATATATGTATATAAAAGTTTAAAAATTTTCTGTCTCATACCAGTGTGCACAGCTCAATGGATGTTGTATATTTGTTATTTGCTTCCGTTAGCCCCTAATATTATGTTAATCTGTCTCAGAGGCCTTCGGTAATCCTAGGATTGCTGGCCAGTTACGATGCTAGACCTATAGGGGCGGGTTTGGGTCGTGGCACTGCCCCTCAAGTCTCGTGCGCCGTCAACTACATTTTCAGCTCTCCTCACCGTCGGTCATTCTGCTAGGTCACCTTTCCAGTCGGCCCTTCTCACGGTCGATCATTCCGTTAGGCCACTTTTCCAGTCGGCCCTCCTCACGGTCAGTCATCTAGTTCAGCCACCTTCGCAATCGGCCCCCCCTGACGGCCGGTCATTCCACTAGGCCACATTTCTAGTCAACCCTCCTCACGGTCGGTCATTTCGCTAGGCCACCTTTCCAGTCGGCCCTCCTTACGGTCGGTCATCCCGTTCGGCCACTTTCGTGGTTGGCCCTCCTCACGGTTGGTCATCTCGTTCGGCCACCTCCGCAGTCAACCCTCTTCACAGTCTATCATCCCCCTCAGCCCCCTTGCTGGTCGGTTGTTCTCTCCGTTTGGGCACCTCTATGGTCGGCCTTCTCGCCGGTCGGCCGATTTTCAATCTCTATCTCGCCACTCTCCCGGGGCACCCCACCCCCCCACCCTTGCCTCCTACTCGAGCTTGGAGGCCTCTCTTCAACTTTTCTATTCCCTTCGTTGGTCTAAAGCTACACTTGGAAATGGGAGACTACTGATACTGATGAGCCCTCAAGAGGGTCCAGCCCATGACTCAAGGGCCCAACACATGACCTACGTATTAAAGGCCAATAACCTTTAGAAACCAATGATGAACCAGGACTAATGACATTCAAACACTTGTCAAACAGTGCACCAGCTACGTAAGCAAACAAAGATTCTGCAAAGTTATTGCACCCACACATCAGCCATTAATAAGGTCCCCGTAGAATTAAATGCGACAACCCCTTCCCATCCGAGAATACAGACTCACCATGAACGATGTTAACTAGACTATAGACTTTCGGCCTAGAATGGACAAGTAAATGATGAGCAACGAATATAAGAAAGTTTTGGAGATACGTCGAGGTTAAGTAGTTCTATCACTTGTTACTCTCTCTCTCCTAAGTCAATCTGCCCTAACTTGGTCGTCAGAGTGTTCGTCGGGGGAACACCTCCCCCCTCGGACCTTTTTGCAGGTACTCTTTGGAGACTCCGAGGCCAGCAAATTCGTAAGAAGTGTGGATCAGTCGAGCCCATCTTCTACTGAAGCAGCAGCATCATCATGGATAAACATGTAAATAAATCAAAAATGATTTGAAGCTCTAAAAAGAGAGCTTTAGGAGAGCTCTAATATAGTGAGATTCACCTTTGCTGTGATGTGCATGTTTGTGTTGTTTTGTTTTTCTTGCTAGCTCAGTAGAACTCAAATTAGAGCTCTATATCATTGCCCTGAATAAATGGGCCCAACATCATTAACATATATGAACCAAACAACACGTGCGCTAAATTGCGAAAACTTTAATAGAGTGAACGCGTGTAAATCGGGATCCATTAGTTTGCTATTCACTCTGGTGAATTTGGGGTTGATTCCAACATTAAGTCTTTAATTTTGCCATTTTGTCTTTTTTAGAAATTTTAATTCGTCAATGACTTAGTTCATATGAATTCGATTTTAAGAGTAATTTCCAACAAGGAGCTTTGTTATTACTTCTGTAATAATAACTATAGGATCTTTCAACCGTAAGTTAGCTTGTTTTTCTAATTCTTTCGCTTTAGTGATTTTTATTTTATTTTAAAACTTTTAGAATTGTTTCACTCAAAACCGAACTATAAACAAAAATTGACTCAAAAATAGAAGAGAACAAAAAAAATCCAAAAAAAAAAAAAACCCAATGCCACGCCAAAGGAATCCATCAAGCAAAGTCATGTGAATTTTATTTACTTTTTTATTTTCTTCCAAGCTACATATGTTAAGTAATTACTACTTAACCACAAGAAGTTGGCCGAACAATACAAATTCGAGAATAAAATTCTAAGTAAATAAAAAGTAGTTATTACTTTTTGGATATAATTTTTTTAATAATGTATGTATAAGTGCTTGAGAGGCAATTAGTACAGAAGTAGTCATATATCTAGCACTAGTGGACTACTAGCAATTTGGGTCATCATCATCTTTTGCCTGGGGCCTATTTATCAAATTCCATCAGAAATGCATGGTTGTCCCCAAATAAACTAAAAATTAAAGAGGCTTGTTTTTCCTTTAGGCAGACATGAGTCAGTTAATAATTAACATAGTTAGACTTGGGTTGGGTTTGAACTCAAATCGATACTCATCAGTTGCTGGACCCAGTAATTTGAATGAAGAGTTAGACCCATTGTTTGATGGTTGGTACCATTTAGTTGCTACCTCACTTGGGCACAATCTCAAACATTGATTTTACAAAAGATTCGTGTAATTTGATATTAGAATTAATCATCATGTTGAATATTTGAGCTAGATGTCAACCAGATTGTGATAGTGTTCCGATCACACGTTAGAACAAAATAAGTCATTTATCTCCAATA
Organism: Camellia sinensis; assembly: GCF_055761805.1. Classification (NCBI taxonomy): domain Eukaryota; kingdom Viridiplantae; phylum Streptophyta; class Magnoliopsida; order Ericales; family Theaceae; genus Camellia; species Camellia sinensis. The sequence continues at coordinate 220,376,242 of NC_138961.1, forward strand.
GATGTTCTAAAAATTAATCACTAAAAACAAGCTTGAATTAACTCTTAGGTGGGTCTTCACATTTTGGATAATCATTGGTCATCTCTTAGATATATAAAATGGGTCTGGCTTTGGTCCAGTCCACCATCAGACTGGACCGTGCTGTTGAGCCCGTAGAGGCCCTCTACGGGTCCCGTTTTGAAAATCTGAACCGTCAATGTGTAGAACTCTTCGAGTACTATATGCTTGAAAAAAATCGAGTTAATAGGATATCGATAGCTATGTGATCAAATCAGTTTTTTGTCAATCGTTAATTTATTCACGATAGGATATCGATAGCTATGTGATCAAATCAGTTTTTTGTCAATCGTTAATTTATTCACCGTCCATTTTTTTTATACAAAATTGATTTGATCACATAACTATCAATATCCGATTAACGTGTTTTTCAGTAGGCATATAGTACTCGAAGAGTTCTACACATTGAACAGTTCAGATTTTCAAAACGGGACCCGTGGTGAGCCTCCACGGACCCAACAGCACGGTCCACGGTCCAATCCGATGGTGGACTAGACCAAAGCCAGACCCATATAAAATTACCTCCCTCATCTTCCTCTTCTCTCTAATCATTGTCACGAAACTTCTAAAAAAATAAGTTACAATTTTAAAATAAAAATATTTTTTGTTTAAATGAATTAGATAAAAATTAGAAAATATTGTTTAAAAAAGTAATCAAAAAGCGATTCCATAAAAATAAAAAATTAATTTTTTACAATAATTTAGATGAAAAATATAGAATATTATTGGAGATATGCTTAAACACTATCACCTTTACAGGCTACATTTCAAGAGTGAATTATGGCCTTGTTTGGGAACCCATATTTTAGCCTAAAATAGCCTCAGAACACACACACATACACACACACAAAAAAAAACCTTTTAACCTCAAATAGTATACTAATCCATTGATTTAAAAAAAAAAAGAAAAAAAAGAAGAATAATAATAAATAAATAAAAAAGCTGTGGATGTCATTGCACGGACAGCCTACACTGTGACCAACACAGTGTAGGCTGAGGCTACCACTGCCATCCCACTAGCAGTTAGATGACCATTTTGTCCCTGTAGATCAATTTTGGGAAAAATAAGATTAGGGGCAAATTTGTCATTTTAATATCAAACATCATTTTAAATACATTTTTCAATACAACAACTAACCCAAAAATTTAACCCAACTTCCCAAATACAAAAACTAAAATAGTTTATTAAAATAGCCAAATAACAAAAAAACCTAAAAAAGTAGTCACTTCCCAAAATCTATTGATGTGATGCAGTGCCAAAAGCATATATGTTTTATGCGCAGTGATTGAGGGCCCGACGTTTCGGGGCTCGAATGCCCCGAAATTCCGTTTAAGGTAAAAAAAAAAAAAAAAAAAAAAGGAAAAAAGAAAGAAAAAAAAAAACAGTTTCCAAAATTAGAAATTAGGGGCATTAGGGGCAAATTTTTTAGGGCCACCAATCATTTTTGATGTTTTATATCACCCTTTCAATTGTATACATGTATGTTTTACTATCTTTAGATGGTGTGCGTACCGGATTCCGCACTAGATGAAAGTGGATCGGGGGTCTGCACTCGGTTGGACTATCCAAGGATTAAGGTTCCTGCCACAAGAAGCACCGTAAGAGCCGCCCGGCCGGGGTTGGCCAGATAACCCCTCTAGCGTGGGAATCAATGATCGGAGAAGAAGTGTAAAGAATTGAGTTTGTAAGTAAGTGAGGTTCAGCTTGGATCAGTTCAGTTACCTTCAATGTGAAGTTCATGTAGTATATATAGGGTTCCTTGCTTGTTTCTCAAGATGGTTTCATGGAGCTTTGGTGCTGCCAGGTTTCTGTTTAGCATTGCCCTAGGTGGGGGACCACCCGGTAGTTGTCATAGAATGCATATACTCATTGTAGTCATGCTAATAACAAACTTCATTCTTCTGGTTTAACAGCTTCCGTGATTCTAGGTGTAGGGAACCAGCTGAGGTGGCAACTTGCACATGCACATGCTCACAACTTCCACATTTCTCTACGATGTTTCCTCAGCTCGATACCTTAGTTCCCCAGTTCGGCCCTAGACGAGGCTTCTATTGGGATGGGATGGCCCATCCGGATATCTTTGTGTGGGCTCCGCCCACTTTAGTTCGGCCCATGAATTAGGTCTTGCAGCTCGGCCTAGCCCAGCATCGTGGCTGAACTAGCCTTTTCACTACGGGTTGAGCCCAAGTGCTTGAGGACTTGGGTAGACTCTTGATCATGAAGTTGGGCTTAGTTGGGTTGCCCACATGCTCATCTGAACCATATGGATTTGGGCTTGGGTGATTGGACCGGCCCAAGGCTTGGGTCCAACCCATTTCTTATTTACCCCCTTCATTTGCCCCCTAGCTCGCGCTAAGATTCCCCTTGGGGAGAGCTACGATTCTGTACCCCAAGCGTTGCGTCGCTTCAGTTCTGCCTTAGTTCAGCCTTGGTGACGGTTCAATCCTAACACACAACCCCTACATGTGTCCTTTCGTGTGACACGTGGCGACGTGTGATAGGTGTGCAGAGATAGTGTGTCAATTCCATATCGAAGGTCGTGTTTCATATACCTTCACGCCGGCTGGTGCAATAAATGCTCTGGCTGTCAATCCAAATCCTTTTATCTGCTTTTTCATTCTTCTAGAGGGCTTCAAAGAAAAGAGAAAAACCCTTCTCGTTCCTCTGAACTAGTCTCATTGGAGCTCTGCTCAGACTTTTCGCTGCCGGTCTTGCTTCAACGCAGCCCGTTTGCTACTGTTGCTCTGATCTCTGTAAGTTCTCTTGTGATCCTTCTTCTTTTGTCTTTTTTTGTTTCAATCATCTTGTCTGGCCCTTGCGCTGTTGTGTTTCACACTCTGTTATCTGAGTTCTACCTCTGTCCCATTAGGTTTGTTTAATGGGGAAGTTCCGCTCACTAGTTAATACCCCCGAGGCCATAGTCATGTTTTGCCTTGATTATAATATCCCCAATGATGTGACCCTTTCGCTAGCAAAGGTTGATGCCAAACGTATGGGTACTAGGAGTACCGTCGCTTTTCTGATTGCGGTCATCGTCGAGGGAGGGGTTCAGTTTCCCCTCGACCCTTTGGTGCGCCGATTTCTGCATCAAGTTCAGTTAACCCCGATGCAAGTGTCCGTGAACCTGTTCCGTGTCGTCTGTGGTGTGTCCGCCCTCAACAGGCGATTGGGTTTGAACCTTGATATCTGGGATATTTTAGGCTGCTACACTCTTTTGCACAACAAGGACCACAGCACGTACTACCTACATGTTCGTTCAATCGATTGCTATCTGGTGACTAGGTTGCCCGATTCGGACAAACACAACGATGATTTTCTACAAGTTGGTGGCAACTGGGAGTTCCCTGCTGGGACTGAATTCCAACCTGAACAGATGCCTCAGAAGGATGGCTATCCAGGTTCAGGTCCTTCCCTCTAGTGTCTTTTGTATTTCTTACCTTGTTTTGGATGTTTTTGGTGTTATGCTACTGCTTCCTTTTTTTCTAATACTTTGTTGTCCATTGTAGTGTATTTAGAGGATGCATCTGTCTATCACCAGAGTTGAGGAAATGGAGAAGGCCGTACTGGAGGCCGCAATGAACGCTGAGAGACTGACAGTAAGCCTGGAGACCGAGAAAGAAGGACGCCGAACTGCCGAAAGGGAGGCATTCCGTTTGAACAAGATTGTTGCTTCAGTTGAAAAATCAAAGGAGGCTGCTATTGGGATGTAGGCTCAACTTGAAGGAAAAGTGGTCGAGCTAGAGGCCGTTATCGCGGTGATGGTTGCCGAGCGTTCTGCGTTGGAGGCCAAGCATTGGCAACAAGGTTGGGATGAGGCTGGGGCTGCCTATAAAGAGGAGGTGCTAGTGCTGCGAGACAAGCTCTTTCTAAAGAGTTAGACGAGTGCTTTAGCTGCTGCTCTGGTTCCTGAAGGCTTCAGGATGTCCCAGTTCCTTCACGATCCTTGGGTTCATAGATTGTCTCTGCCCCTGCTGTTCTTCCAGCTGAAGTTTCCCCAGATATTGATTCTGCAAACAAGATTCAGGACAGTAATGTTGCCATTGAAACGGTGAATATTGAAGGGGGTGAAACCCTGGAGACTAAAGCTGCGGGAGATGTGGTTAAGGAAGCTTCTACTTCTTAAGAAGTTAGGACTGCCTCTACTTTTCCTCCCCAAGACGGCCTGGACAAGATCGTGGACGCTGCTCCTGAGGTTCCCTCTGTGAATGACAGTTGAAGTTTTTTCTGAAAGGAATTGAAGTTTTTGCTTTTTGTTTTGATGTCCTGTGGCTCGGTTCCCTTGACGAGCTTTCTCTTTATACTTGTGTAGACACCCCATTTTTGACCGACCTTAAGAATTAGACATCACCAGTTGAGCGCTCGGTGATGCTGCATGTTGTGCTCGTTCTGAAGTTGCGAAGTCTCGGCTGCGAGCCTTGCCTCCGGACTTCGGAGCTCTTTTGTGTTTTGCCTCGATTTGCGAACCAGGTCCTGTTTTCTCTGTTTTCTTTTCCTGAAGGGAGGGAGAGGTCCCGTAGACCATCTCTCAGTGGCCGTAGGCTACGTTTTGTGGCCGTAGGCCATTTTTTCCGTTTGAAGGCTAGTTTTCGATTTTTTGAGTCGTCGGCCGTGTGCCTCGGTTCGGGACCACTTAACTACCTCCGTTTGCTCTGGTTTTTGGCACACATATTATTTCCTCCCTTTAGAGGAACACTGTGGCCCTGGAGACCACCTTCGTGGTCATACGCCACTTTCAATGCCTAACAGCCTGTTTTCGGGGTCCCGAACCGCGCATTTTGGCCCCTGAGCCTTCGTTTTGCATCTGTTTCGATCCATTTTTGGTAGGGACCTTATTTTCACTGTTAGGGAGGTGATAGGATGGTGGCCGGCCACCTCTTCCCCTGAAAATCTAGTTTTCTCATTTTCTCTCTCCAAAAGCCGATTTTTCTGACAGAAAGCTGGTTTTTCCCACTTTTGAACCACATTTTCTAGCTTTTCATACCACCATTGTGATCTACTCATCTGGGAGGCCACCAATATGGGTAGGCCGGCCAGAAATTCACCTTGACCCTTTTGAACCTTGCTTAAAAGCTAGCTTTTCTCTCTCTTGGGTCACATTTTCTGGTTTTTCTCCACAGGGCTGTGTTCTACTCATCTGGGAGGCCACCTTTCTGGGTAGGCCGACCAGCAATTGTTCTTGAACCTTTTGACCCCTAGTCGGCCGACCAGGGGCAGTGGCCGGCTGGCCACTAGAACTGGCCGGCCTGCTTATTGCTTTTGCCCTTTTTTAGTGTAATCCAGCTGTGCCAGCTGGAAACCATTTGGTCCATCCTCCATAGATCTTTGAAGCTTCCAAGAGAAGCTTTGGCCTCTATTCTCTATAAGAGAGGCCCTCCTCTTCATATCTAGGGGTTAGACATTTTTGGCCAAGGCTTACACACCTCTTCCTCCATATCTCTCTCTTCCAAGCTCCAAAACCCTAACTTTCTTGGTCCATTTACACTACAACCCTTAGCACCACACCTCCATCATCTATTCCAGCACCTTGGAAGCCATTTGCAGAGGTTGAAAGCTCACCAACTTGGTCCAAAAGCTGCTAAAGGTCGGCTCTTCAAGGGTAAGTCCTCATTTCCCCAATTTTTGAATTATTTTGCCCTATACCTTAGCTCCATTTGAAAGCATTTTCGAGCCTCGGTGTAAACTAAAAATAGTCTTAGTTTGAGCTCCTCTTCATGTTTGTTTAAGAGCACTTTTCTGTTTGAGGCCTCCTACACCCTTGCATGCTTTACCCCTCTTTGTAGGCCTTTTTTGCATCATACTTTAGCCTTACTTGTGAACATTTTCGAGATTTGTTATAAACTGGAAAAAGTCTTGTTTTGAGCTCCTCTTCAAGTTTTCTTAAGGTTAATTTTCTGTTTGGGGTCATCTTCCCCCTACGCATGCTTCATCCCTTCATGATTAAGGCTATGCATTAGAGCATTTGCATTGGCCATGGTTTGGCCTCTTAGCCACTGAAATCCAGTGGATTTTTAGTGGCTTTGATACATTTTTTAGGGCCAAAATTAGAAGGGGGTGACCCCCTCTCTCCTTGTCTTGTTTGGGGGTCATTTGGGCCTTCCAAAGGGACCCTATTTTTCATACATCAAAGTCTTGTTTCAGGCCTCATTTTGTGAATTTTGGAGTCTGCCTTAGGTCTATCTAGGGCCCCTTTGATCATATTTTATGTCTACAATGCATGTGTAGAACAATTCCATTCATGGCCTTTTGAGGGGGCCTTTCCTTGCATGTTTCCTAGACTGATTTTAGGGCCAATTTTGTGAGTTTTAGGGCTGTCATAACTCATTTCCAGAGTTAGTTTGGTCATGCTAAGTGTCTATCTCATATGTGCTTAACAACCCCTTGAATGGCCTTCCAAAGAAGCCCCTCATTTTTGCATGCATTGGCTATATTTCAGTGATTATTTGGGCGTATTTTGGCATGTTTTGTTCACTGTTTTTGGCTGGTTTGATGAGTTCTCATTTTCTCCATATACATGCCATGTAAACCATGCTTGCTAGCCAATGTTGCATGCTATTTTAGTCCATCATGTTAGCATCTTTTGGCCATGCTCTAAACTAGAAATGTGCATGTTTTGGGACTGCCTTGACTCTGTCTTTAGACTTCATGATCAGATAATGCTTTCTTTGTATACTTGTGGTTCAATGTATTGGACTAGTTTTGAGTTTCGGGGCTTATTCCATGCATCGGGTGCCATATTTCCTTGTTTCGGGACCATTTAGCATTATATTTCAGTGCTGAAATTTACATATTTGAATGCCATCTTGCATCTCTTGTCATGCCTTGGTAGAGTGGTATTTTATGCCTTAGGTTCGGTCCTCAGTATGTGTACATGTGTGCACGTATTTCGGTCATCTCATTTTCATCTTATGGCCACTGATGTGAGTGTGGCTGAGGTCCACTCATGTTGGTGTAAGTCCATTATGCATTGTGTATGCCGTTTCGTTTCATAGCATTGCGTATGCTAGGTTGCATGTTAGAGCATTGTGTATGTCATGTTACATTGAGCATTGTGTATGCCATTTCATAGCATTGCGTATGCTAGGTTGTATGTTAGTCGCATTGTGTATGCCATCTCATTTGCATTGTGTTTGGGGTAAGAGTTAGCTCGAGAACGGGAAACGAGGGACGTTTCATACTCCGAGTGACGGAACGTGTCTCAATTCCCTGTCGCCGACACTCCGGATTACCCATGATGGAGTTTAGGTCTTGTTGTGTTTTCATGTGCATTCATTTCATATTGAGTCGTGCAATTCGACTCTTTGGCCATCATGCATCGATATGCGTGATTGGTGGCACGAGGATCGAGGACTACACTCCCTGAAGAGTAGTCATGCATATATGTGTGAAATACTTTGCCATGCCCCTTTGTTGCTCTCTGTTGCAGTAAATCAGAAGTCAGCGGCCTTCTGGAGCGTTGTGCAATATTCTGAAAACAATTGCAGACAGGGGCAAATCGGGGCATCGCAATGGATTTCCGTGCCAGGCAATTCAAGCATGCATCATTCCACCATTCGGAACAGAGCTGAGGCAGTCCATAGGCTTACATGCTAGTTTATCGCTTTCCTAGTTAATTTGTTAATTAATTAGGATTTTTTAATATTTAATTATTCATTCCGAACTGTAACTATTTATTCGGACCCTCCGAGTGAGGGCACAATGTTGTAATAAGTGTGCGTGAGTGTGATGTATGTTTTCTAACCCCACGTCTTTCTCCCTTTTATTTACCAGTTTATGATGGTTAGATTATGGTATGTTTCAATTAGCATAACTTATGCTTGCATGTTTGCATCCATTCATCTGCCTTACATGCACCGGGCTCGGCGCATCATACTAACTGCATTCGTATTTCAAATTCCAAGTTAAATACGTGTTAGCTGTAGCATCATCACATGCCATCTTTAGAATAGCCGAGCCTATCTTAGTTACATTTTGCATGTGTTGCATTAGGCATTCCTGTATAGTTAGGATCATGCATGGATTTCTAACATAGCTTCTATTTTGGCTTGGAGTACTCGGTAAGTACTTATGCTTTAGCATCCTTGCATATGTGTGAGTGACTGCCATGATAACATGCTTACCATGAGGCTATTTGCTTATATGATATACCTGCCTGAATGCCTGTGGGTGAAGGTTGGGTTATTTGGATTGGAATAATTCATCAATTGTGAGTTTTAAGCCCACTTGAGAATGGCAAATCATCATGTTTTCTAAGCCCACCTGAGGGTAGCAAATCCACATTTTAGCCTGCTTGCGAGCAGCACCATCAAACCATTTTCAAATAAACAAACATGAAATGTTTTGTTCCAATTCAGGCGACCCAATCTATACTTGTATGCTGTGCGCATCACATAGTAAATCTAGGCTAATAACAGGATAAGAACGCATAATGTTTTCAAAACTAGATATCATAGTTAGTAGAGGCCGATCTTTGATCGGGCGAGCGGGGGTGCTCACGAAGTGACCTTCCCCAATCGTACCCAAGTTCCCGAGCCGAGGAAACTTTGGTGATGACGGACACGTGGCCTTAGGCAACGAGTCAGGGTTTCCTAAATTTCCTAAAATAAAATATTTAGGTGGCGACTCTGTATCTGGCAAAGAAGTCCATGTTTGGCACTTCTTTCAAAAAATCTGTTTTCAAAAACGATTTACCGGATTTGGACTCTTTGATGATTTCATTGGTCTTGCATTGCACTCTGCGAGATTAGATACAGGACCGTGACATTGAGTCCTGAACTGTAGTGAGCCCAATGAACAAAACGAAAGGGATTTCCTCCCGGGACGTTCGGGGACGTCCACAACTTGCCAAGACAATTTTCTTTTCTTTTTTTTTCTTTTCTTTGTTGCTGGTTATGAGACCATCTGTGCCTTTTGTTGGATGATGGGATTTTCTTTTTGAATTTGCAATCTGATGTTGTTTGGCTTCTATGTCTGAATGTTTTCTATACTACTTGCCCCCGGCCGAGCACTGTTGGGACCTCGGGGCCGAATAGATGCTCAGTCTGGTTCTGTACTACTTGGAATAGATGCTCCGTCCAGTTCTGTACTACTTGCCCCTGGCCGAGCACTGTTGGGACCTCGGGGCCGAACATAGGCTCGGTCTGGTTCTGTACTGTTTGCCCCCAGCCGGGCACTGTTGGGACCTCGGGGCCGAACAGATGCTCGGTCTGGCTAACGAATATGTTACATGGTTATGCTTGATTTCGTAATGAAAGGAAGAGGGTCTTACTTAGGTCCAGGTTGGTTCTAAAAAACAATTGTTTACCCCCACCTGGAGCTAAGTAAGATTGGTACTAAAGATTGTGCTCTTAGGTAAAACTGCTTAAGTCTGTTGCAATTTTGATAGCACAGGTGCATTTGAATGGGATGAAGAGGTGTCTTACTCAGGTCCAGGTTGGTTTGAAAAAATAATTATTTGCCCCCACCTGGAGTTGAGTAAGACTAATGCTGGAAGTTTGCTCTTGACAGAGCTTAGCCAAGTTTGTTCCAACTCTGTTTGTTCACATCAGTACTGAAGTGTTGTTGTGATGATACTTAAGAAATTTTGTGGATACAGAGATGTTTACTTAAGATATGTTAGTGTGGTTTCTACCAAGCAATTCCATTTGGCTAAAATCCAATTTAGTTGCCAAACATAATTCCACCAAGCAATACCACTTGACATGTTTGAGTGCTAACCAAATTTAAATTCCGTTCAGTCGTTCTGAAACTAAGTTCATTTGGGTTTAAACCAAAGCTAAGTTCGTTTGATAAACATCAAAGCTAATTCCGTTTGATAAACATCAATGCTAATTCCGTTTGATAAACATCAAAGCTATTTCCGTTTGGTAAGTACCAAAGCTAATTCTGTTTGGTAAGTATTAAAGCTAATTCCGTTTGATAAACATCAAAGCTAATTCCTTTTGGTGAGTACCAAAGCTAATTCTATTTGATAAACATCAAAACTGATTACAAGAATTTAATAAATTTGAGAGAAGTGAGGAAGCATTTGCATTGGTCAACAGATATATGCCTTTACATTCTGATAGAGAAGTTGGGGGATAATTCTATTGATAATATTTCTTGAGATTTGCTACATTCCAGGGCCGAGGTATAGCTCTACCTTTGAGATCCTCTAGGTAGTAAGCTCCATTTCCAGGAACAACTGTGACTTTGTACGAACCCTCCCAGTTAGGCCCAAGTTTGCCTTCGCCAGGCACCCTTTTGTGATCCATAACTTTTCTCAGAACCAGCTCTCCTGGTATGAATTGCCTTGGGGAGACTTTTTTATTAAAACTTTTGATAAGCTGCTGCTGTTACGCGACAAGTCTGATCAGTGCTGCTTCTCTTCGGCTCTCTACCATATCCAGTGCTTGTGCAATAGCTTCCTCATTACTGGTGCTTTCAAACAATTCAAACCGAAGGGTTGGGAGGCCTACATCAAGTGGGATGATGGCCTACATTCCATAAGTTAGGGAGTAAGGTGTTTCCCCTGTTGAGCGTCGTGTTGTGGTTCGGTATGCCCATAGTACGTAGGGTAACTCTTTAACCCATTTTCCTTTTGTATGCTCAAGCCATTTCTTTACTCCGTTGATGATGGTTTTATTTGACGCTTCTGCGTGTCCATTACTTTGTGGGTACCCTGGAGAAGAGTTCCGATACTCGATCCTGAGGTCGGCACAAAACTTTCTGAAGATCTTTTTATCGAATTGTCTTCCATTATCCACAATCAGTATTCGCGGGATGCCAAAACGCACCACCACGTTTCTCATGACAAACCGCTTTGTATCTGTTTCTTTGATACTTGCTAGCACCTCGACTTCAATTCACTTAGTAAAATAGTGAGTTGCAGCAATGAAGAATCGTTTGTTCCCAGTGCCTCTTGCCAATGGTCCGACAATATCCAGACCCCATTGGGCAAAGGGCCATGAGCTGGTGAGTGGAATGAGAGTTTTGGCTGGCTGATGAATGAGTGGAGCAAACCTTTGACATTTATCACACTTCTGTACGTACTGCTGCGTATCTTGTTGCATTCGTGGCCACCAGTACCCGTGAGTGAGGGCTCGGTGTACCAGTGACCTTCCACCGACGTGGCATCCACAAATCCTATCATGAATTTCGTAGAGAACATTCTCGACCAAATTTGGATACACACATAGAAGATAAGGGCCAAGATAGAAGCGTCTGTACAGCTTCCCAGATGGTGAGATCCAAAACCGAGCCGACCTATGTCTGACTTTGTCGGCTTCCTTTTTATCTTTGGAGAGAGTACCAGATTTTAAAAAAGCAAGTATCGGATCCATCCAGCTCAGCTCTACGTTGCTGCAGAGGACTGGAGATGCAATGCTTGGTTCTGGCACGAACTCAACCCATACTTTTCTAGCATCTTTGGTATCCACTGATGAGCCCAGGCAAGCCAGAGCATCAGCATGGCTGTTTTTGTCACGACTAATCCGTCCCACTCATATGGGTTGAAACTTTTTAAGTAGGTCTTTGGCCTTGCCTGCGTATATAGCCATTCTTTTATCTCGTGTTTCATAGACCCCAGAAAGCTGGTTTACCACCAGTTGTAAATCGCTGAAAACAAGAAACTGTTCTGCACTGAAGTGTTCGGCACTACGTAAGCCAGCCAATAACGCTTCGTACTTTGCCTCGTTGTTTGAAGCCTTCCAACCGAGCCTGAGAGCCTGTTCCCAAATAAATCCTTCTGGTGAGATAAGTACTACTCCTGCCCCCGAGCCTCGGTTATTGGATGACCCGTCAACATAAAGTTGTCAGATGTTTCCAATAAAGAGTCTCCATGCTTCCGAAGCGCAGTGTTTTCCCTGTTCGGTGGTGCATGGCACCTGTGCCGAACTGGGATTCTCTGGCTCGGTACTCTGAGTGGGAGCAAATTCTGCGACGAAATCTGCTAAGACCTAGGCCTTGATTGCCATCCTGGTTTGATACCGAATGTCAAACTCACCAAGTTCTACCGCCCATTTTGCTGTTCGGCCAGAGAAATCAGCTCAGCTGAATACAAATCTGAGGGGGAATTCAGTGAGAGCGTTGATGGTATGCCCCTGGAAGTAATGTTGCAACTTTCTTGAGGCGATAAGCAGCACGTAAGCTAACTTTTCCAAGAGTAGTTATCGTGTCTCGGCATCTAATAAAGTCTTGCTAACATAGTATACTGGCCTCTGTTCCTTGTTAACTTCTCGAATTAATATTGCGCGTACGGCGTGATCTGAGACTGCTAGATATAAGCACAGCTCATCTCCTAGTTCTGGAGTGGACAGAAGAAGTGGTGTGCTGAGGTATCTTTTGAGACTTTACAGTGCTTCGGTACACTTGGAACTCCATTCAAACGCTACCTTTTTCCTTAATAGCTGGAAGAAGGGCTTCATCCGATTTGAAGATTTACTGATGAACCGATTCAGGATGGCCGCCATTCCGGGCAATTTCTGCAGCTCTTTAGCCTTTATTAGTACTTCAAGATCTTGTATTGCTTTGATTTGATCCGGATTCACCTCGATTCCTCTATGAGTGACCATGTATCCCAAGAACTTCCCTATTCCTACCCCGAAAGCGCATTTTAAGGCATTGAGGCGAAACTGATGGTTTTTCAGGACGCCAAAAACTTCTCTCAAGCCTGTAAGGTGCTTTGTAGCGAGCTTGCTTTTTACCACCATATCATCTATATAAGCTTCCATGGTTTTTCCAAGTTGATCCTTGAACATTCGAGTGATTATTCGCTAGTAGGTTGCCCCGGCGTTCTTGAGGCCGAACGGCATTACTTTGTAGCAGTAAGTTCCCCTCGGAGTGATAAATGCTGTCTTTTCTTGATCCGAACCGAACAGTGGTATCTGGTGATAGCCGCTATAAGCGTCCAGAAAGCTCATGCGCTCATGCCCTGCTGTTGAGTCTACCAGTTGATCGATGCGAGGCAGCGGAAAACTATCTTTGGGGCAGGCTTTGTTTAAGAAGTGAAGTCAACACAAACTCTCAATTTTTCATCCTTCTTTTTTACTATGACTGTGTTGGATAGCCATTGTGGGTATTGAACTTCTCTGATCACTCCCGATGCCAAGAGTTTTTCGACTTCGGCAATTACTGCTTCAGTGTGCTCAACTGAGGATCTCCAACTTTTCTGTACAACGGGCCGAGCGAAAGGGTTGATGTTGAGCTTGTGGCAAGCAAATTCTGGATCCAACCCTGGAGTATCATATGCTGACCATGCGAATACCTCCATATTTTCCCTCAACAATTCCAACAGCTGAAGTTTCTCATCAGCGCCTAGCAAGGTACCGATAAGGAAGTACTTTTTTGAATCATCCTCTTTTACCAGGACTTTCTTCAAATCCTCTACTATCTTTTCCTCTAGGGCTTCCCCTACATCTTCCAAGACTAGCTGTTTAGCCATTTCCACTGTCTGTACTCGGTTACAGAGTTGCTTTACCTTTAGTGCCGCCATGAAGCAATGTTTAGACGCAACTTAATCCCCTGAGATCTACTCTACTCCGTATTCCGTTGGGAAACAGATGAGCTGGTGGTAGGTTGAAAGGACCGCATCCATTTGATGAATCCATAGATGGCCAAGTATGGCGTTGTAAGGGGATGGTGTATTAATAACTAGAAACTCTATCTGGAGGATTTTTGTTCCTGCCACAACTGGCAACACTATTCTGCCAAGTGGCCATTCTGGCTATGAATTGAAGCCAACTAACAGAGCTGCCGCTGGGGTGAGGTGCTGCTTGGAGAGACCAAGCTTTCTAAACAAGTCATAATACAATATGTCTGTTGCACTGCCTTGATCTACCAGGACTCGTTTTACGCCAAACCGTTTCCCAATTCCCATAGTTATAATCATTGCATCAGTATATGGGTGCTGTATGCCTTCTAAATCCTTTCTAGTAAATGAAACAGTGCACAAGGGGGATTTGGGTACCATGCGTACCTTTTTCGATGAAGGCTCTACTGACATGACCTGCTGAATTTGCACAGCCTTAGCAATCTCTTCTTTCAGTGCCTCTTCACGTCCCTGGGTCGCTGTTCCATGGATCACATTTATTATTAGCCGAGGTGGGTGCTCAATATTCGGTTCTGGTGGTGGGTTCCTCGATTCGGTCACTTCCTTATCCTGATCAATGCAATCCCGGAGGTGTCCAGCTACTACTAAGTCCTCCAAAGTTACTTTAGTGCCCTGCAGTTCTGAGCCATGTGCCCCCTGTCTTGATGGTAGGTGCATCTGAGCTTCTGATTGCGCCGAGCCGGATCTCCCAACATGTTCGCCGGCCAGACAAAGAATGGCTCTCTCTTGATCTTTTCCGGGATTCGATAGATCGGTTCTTTGAATACAGTCACGATGGCTTCATGAGATTTGGACTTATCCACCTCATTCACCATGAGCCCTCAGTGTTCTCCTCGATCTGTTCTCTTCTTGTGCCGAGCTGTTTGTTCTGCTGATGCTACCTCGATGGGGATCTGATCATCTTCGAGGCAAACGTACTGCTTAATCCTGGCACGCAAATCTTTCAATGCTGTGGTCGAGCGCTTGGTAAGTGATTGTTTCAACTTACTTTCCGAGCGTAGACCATGTTTGAAAGACATAACGACCATCTGCTCACTGTACACATTTTCTTCCTGGTTGTTATACTCTTCCCAGTACCTCTTAGCATAATTACGCAGCGTTTCTTCCTACTCCTTTCGGAGGCCGAACAATGTATCCGGCTCTTTCGAGATCTTAGTGTTGGAGACGAACCTGGCTAGGAACTCTTTAGAGAGCTGCTTCCAGCTATGAATTGATCCAGCGGGGAGTCGATCGAACCATCGAAGTCTGATTTCTCCCAAGCTAGATGGGAAGACTTTGCACATCAGTGCCTCATCTCGGCTCCATAGAGACATTATCTGTCTGTAATGGCTAATATGCATTAGTGGGTCCGACTTCCCATCGTACGAAGTGAACTTTGGCGGGGTGAATTTCTTTAGAGGTCTTATGGCCTCAATTTCCGGGGAGAATGGTGAGGAGACAAGCCTATCCAGCACTCGGTGCTCTCTTTGGTGCATGGTACGGTCCAGATGATCCCGATATTGCTCGTTCTGCTTGTTGTCGATCAACCAAGTACGAAGGTCTTGAGAAGGGCATTCAGTTTGTTGGCTAACCGTCTTCTGCCTCTTAGCCCTTCTCCGGCGTGACCCACGAGTGTGGCTGCTCGTCGCCTCGCTCTATACTGGGATAGGCTGGCTTTGTTGCCCAGACTCATTTCTGGGGAACTTCTTCACTGGTGGCTCTCTAGATGAGCTCCTCCGTTGCAAGCGAGAGGGCTCTGCTTCAGTCTTCTTTTCCGTTGGATCACATCACCCTTTTAAGTTCTACTTTCAGCTCCTGTATCTCCATCCCCATGGAGTCTATGATTCGATCTCTGTAATCCTTTTCTAGAAGAAAATGATGAGAAGAACCTCCAGTGAAGGATAATCGATGCTCGACGGATTCAGGGGTCCGGTTATTGTTTCCAGTTTGTTCTTCTAGGACTGTTGGGAGTGCCAAGCTTTTGTCCTTTGTCTTCTCCGTCTGTGGAGTATGTGTCGAAGGTGGGATGTTCTCAATCCCCATCGCCGGAACTAAGTGCAGAGCTTAGAGACAAAGTGGTCCACGTTCACCGCACCAATTATGCGTACCGGATTTAGCACTAAATGAAAGTGGATCAAGGCTCAACACTCGGTTGGACTATCCAAGGATTGAGGTTCCTGCCACAAGAAGCACTGTAAGAGCTGCCCGGCCGGGGTTGGTCGGATAACCCCTCCGGCGTGGGAATCAGTGATCGGAGAAGAAGTGTAGAGAATTGAGTTTGTAAGTAAATGAGATTTAGCTTGGATCAGTTCAGTTACCTTTAATGTGAAGTTCATGTAGTATATATAGGGTTCCTTGCTTGTTTCTCAAGATGGTTTCATGGAGCTTTGGTGATGCCAGGTTTCCTTTTAGCATTGCCCTAGATAGGGGACCACCTGGTAGTTGTCATAGAATGCATATACTCATTGTAGTCATGCTGATAACAAACTTCATTCTTCTGGTTTAACAGCTTCCGTGATTCTAGGTGTAGGGGACCAGTTGAGGTGGCAACTTGCACATGCACATACTCACAACTTCCACATTTCTCTGCGAGGTTTCCTCAGCTCGATACCTTGGTTCCCCAGTTCGGCCCTAGACGAGGCTTCTATTGGAATGGGCTGGCCCATTCGGATATCTTTGTGTGGGCTCGGCCCACTTTAGTTCGCCCCATGGATTAGGCCTTGCAGCTCGGCCTAGCCCAGCATCGCGGCTGAACTAGCCTCTCCACTGCGGGTTGAGCCCAAGTGCTTAAGAACTTTGATAGACTGTTGATCATGAAGTTGGGTTTAGTTGGGTTGCCCACATGCTCATCTGACCCATATGGATTTGGGCTTGGGTGATTGGACCAGCGCAAGGCTTGGGTCCGACCCATTTCTTATTTACCCCCTTTCAGATGGAATCCTTTGTTTATGTTAGTCATTTTTTATAAAAAAAAAAATTCAAAGAACAAGCCAAAAAAGAAACACATAAAATAAAACACTAGTACAAAATAAGCCACATCAGAGTTGGTGGCATTAGCTAAAAGCATCCACTTCTTTCACACAAGAGTAATTCGAGAAGTTGGTTAAAAGTTAATTTTTTTGATGTATTTTAGTTTTTTTTTTACAATCTTTTTATAGATAAAAAATATAAGAGGTGATGTGACTTAAAATAAGTTAAATGTTAAAAATTAGCTTTTAACTAACTTGTCAAAAGACCCCTAGGAACTTTCACAATTTTAAGTAAAGCAAAAATAGTACAAAGACGTTTCTTAAATGTCAAAATAAAAAATTGTTGAAATTTAAGAATAAAAAATAGTTTAAATAAACTTGTATAGGCTCCGTTTGGCAAGAGCTAAACGGGGCTTTTTTGGCTATTTTAGTCACAAAAGACAAAATAGGCTATTTTAGTCACAAAAAACAAAATATCACATCCAACCCATAATCATTACATTCTTCTCTCACAAAAAAATTCAAAAAAGTCAAAAAGCCAAAAGGCCCTTCCCAAAACAAACTTTTTAGCCCAGACAAAAATAGCCAAAAAAATCAAAAAAACTAAAAAGTTAACCCACTCCCCAAACGAAGGCATAATAATATGTCATTATGCTACGGGACTGCCAATGTAGCGTGAGGGCCCAAGTGTTTGTTTTTAGATTGGAAAATGTCTCGTAGCTCAAATTTTGTGGCTCAAAAGTGGCTCAAATGGCCAAAACGACGTCGTTTTGGCCATTTTTATGTTGTTCTGTACTCAAAACGACGTCGTTTTGGCCATTTGAGCCACTTTTGAGCCACAAAATTTGAGTTACGTAGCATTGTCGTTTTAGATTTAAGACATGAGAAAAATTATTTTAACTTTTACTTGTCAAATTGTTGTGTAATCTAAATTTTACCCTTGTACAAATAATATTTTGTACCATAAATAAATTTTAGTCCTACAATATTTTTTGTAGACGAGTAATTCGTAGCAATATTGTGGGTGTTTGGAATGTGAGTTTTTATGTAAATTTTTTTAGTTATAAGATTTTATTGGAGAAATTTTTTTTTGTGTTTGAGAAGATAGTTAAGTTTTTTTGTAGTTAGATGTGATGTTTGTGAGAGAAAAAGTGAAATAATTATGGAGTTAGATGTGATATTTTGTTTGAATATATTTTTTTTTATTTTACAAAAAATTTATCTTTTTATAAAAAAAATTTAAAAAAATCCAAGTCTCAAACTTCCCAAACACCACCCATTGTGGAATGGTTTCAACTTCCAATCAAATCCTACTTTAAAAAATAAAAAATCCAACTTGTTCAATCATCAAATGGGCTTTTGGGGTACACATGCTTGGGTTGGGTTGGTTGGCGGCTTGGCCATTCTCTGAAACTCAATGTACCATATTCCCCTTCCAAGCACTACCTACCACGAGACTCTGGGGTCGTTCATCTAGATGAAGATGATGATTTTATCTTTATTTTTATTTTTATTTTTTAAGTAATATAAAAATATATCCGATTAAGTATCCTGAATTTTCAGTCTGACTGATTATTTTGCTACGTGTTACCACTTAAAATATGGATAACTTATATCATTGATTTAATTTTAATAAAACAGTCATGTTATAAACTCCATAACTCTTACAGTATTTCTGAGAGGGAGGGAGGAAGGAGAGAGGGAAAAAAACAAAACAAAACAATGAGCAGTCACCAATCAATTAGGAGTCGTGGAGATACAAAATTTGAGAGTCTCAAGCTTTATTCTTAATAAAATTTCACTTTTTATTATTAATTTTCATTTATTAGTTTTTATCATAAAGTTTACTTTTCATTTTAACATAGTTTCTCAATCATTACCGATTAATATTGCAATCCAAAAATAGCACGTGTGAAGTATCGTTTTATTTTGAAATCAAAATAAAGAAAGAGAGAGCCGAATTCAAGAATGTGAATTCTTTGACTTAGAGGGAATAACAATATATGATTTGCACATTCAACCAATCTTCTATCTATCTCACTACATAGAATTAACAGTAGTGATTGGGGCCCGAAAACGGGACCCCCGAATGCCCCGAAATTTTTTTTTTTTTTTTTTTTTTTTCAGCAGACGAAGAAGAGAAGGAGGGGAGGGGAGGGGAGGGGGAGGGGGAGGGGGGAGGAGGAGGGGGAGGAAGGACTGGAGGGGGCCTAAAAAATGGAGGAAGAAGACGGAGGAAGAAGAGGTGGCGATCGGCTACAGAGGCGGAGGCGCGGCGACGAGCAGAGGCGGCGATCGGCGACGGAGGCGGAGGCGCGGCGACGAGCAGAGGCGGCGATCGGCGACGGAGGCGCGGCTACGCGATCGGCGACCGGCGACCTGTCTTCCCTCTCTCTCTCTTTCTCTCTTCTCTTTCTCTCCCTCTCCCTCTCTGTCTCTGCGAAGAAGAAGAAGAAGAAGAAAATGGCGGAAGGGAAGAAAAGAAAAAAAAAAAAAAAAAAAAAATCAAAACCCAAAACGACGTCGTTTTGGGTTTTGAGCCAAATTCGAGCCACCATTTTCGGGCCCTCAAACATTACTCTAGAACTAATTTCTATAGCATTACTGTTATAACTTACAAATGGTAAAAAATGTTTTTTTTATTAGTTATTATTATTTAATTCTCACCTTTCTTTAATTTAAGAACATTACAATCACTGGTGGAATTAGAAAATTAAATCAAAATAATACTTTTTAATTACAATGTTGAAAAAAAATTCGAAAAAATTTCACATAAATTTTACAATTGACTTCGAGAAAAATTAAAAAAATAATATTATTTGTAACTAGTATATCATGGACAATACAAAAAAAGTTATGAATATAAGTCTTAAAATAAATTATATTATGATAAAATAATTTTTTTACACAAAATTTAAGTAAAAATTCAATATAATGGTAATACCACATCATTATTGACATGTGACATCACCAATCAATAGTCATTATTGACATAGAAGGTGAACCATGGACGATACAACCAATATGATCATTATTGACATGTGATATCACATCATTATATCATGAACAATACAAAAAATTCAATATAATGGTAATATACCACATCATTATTGACATAGAGGGTGAACTCCACATGTCAAATGTAACTAATAATTCAATAAATTTTATATCTTCATAATGAGATTAATTATGCTTGCATGTCAATAATCATAGATATCACCATTACATTGAATTTTCTTTATAAAATTTTCATAAATAATATGACTTTTTATAATCTTTTCATTTTTAATCAAAATAACCATATTATTCTCATAATTTTAAAAATGTCATTGATGTAACAATAATAAAATACTATAAGGCAAACCAAAAAATATTCACTCCAAACAACATAATATATGTTGTGCTAAATACCAGTATTCATTCACGAAAAGTCATCTTTTCTCAATAATGTTTTTATCATTTGATCCAATAGCCTTTTGTTAGATAGGAAGAGATTTGATAAATACTAACAACTCACGGAGAGAGTATTAGATTGGAAAGATCTATTCAATAATGAATTATTGGTTCTAATCCATCTGCAATTAATCAACGGTTCGAAATGCTTTTCTTACATATTCTTGATAAACCAACATTATATATATATATATATATATATATATATATATATATATTGTGTGAGTGATTTTCTGACCACACTGCCCGCTTAGTAACCAGCTGGAGAGCATCAGCAGAATAGATGGCACCTGGCTGACCTACAACAGAAAGAGAAGATTCCGGCGGTGGTTCGTCCACCCGGGGGCACTCCGACGATCAAATCAGTATATCTCTCAAAGATAAATCAAGTGCTAAACTCACAAGCTTGAGTATAAAAAACATACCTTAGACCCATGGGGGTGTCTCTCTTTTATAGCCAAGATAAACCTAGTTCCAATAGAAGCCTAACTTCTATGGACTCGGGATTACTGCTAATCTTAGACTCCCAGAAGATTATGATAAACTCTCTGAGAGTCTTATCTTAATACAAACTGAAGTCTTCTCTCATTCTAGGACTCTTGCCCCTCATCCGCTTATCTCGGATTCTGATATCTTCGAAGGTAACCTTGGCCTATCCGAGATGACCTCGGCATAACAACCAGGACACGTGGCACCTCAGTTGACACGTCGGCGTCACCTTGGCCACATGTTGGTACTCAGAAAATATATCTCCACAACTGCCCCCTAGGTTCTATTACCTTGGCATTCTGAGGTGATGGAACCTACACTATTCGTTCATCTGTGCCGCTCTATCTGAGATCAAACTCGCCGACCTCAAAGTTCTCTAGACTTTACTGTCCACTTCTGTCAAGTATCAAGCTTCATGCTTTCCAAGCTGCTCGAGATCGCTCCTCCTAGCCGAGATTCTTGTTCCATTAATTCGTAAACTCGAAGAGCTTTGCAACTGCTCCACTCACATTCTTCGGTGGGTTCCCGACTTCCAGTCATCTATTTGACTCCGGTAGGGGTGGGCACGGGTCGATTACGGCCACGAAACCTCCAATCCGCCATCCGTCCGCCAGATTGGCGGATTGGAGAAAATCAATCCGCAGCTGTCCGCCAATCCAGCGGATGTGGATTGAGTTGTTTGGCGGTTTGGCGGATGGATGCGAATCGGTTTGGCGGTTTAAGATTTTATAAATTTTCAATATAATTCAACTTGTGCACTTCCTAAAAAAAAAAAAAAAAAAGAAAGTATTGCAATCAATGACTTAAAAAACTATTACAATCACTGTATGTCTCATCCAAAAAAAGAAAGTTTGAAACTTTAGAATATCACAATTACTGCATGGCTCATCTACATATTATAATCACAGCATGATTCATCCACATAAAGTATTACAATCTGTGGTTCTTAAAATATAATAACAATTCAAACCACCAAAACCATGAACATGGCAGTAGTAGAGATTGTATGTCTCTGTATTGTTACATCTATATATGTTTTTGAAAACGAAAACCAACCAGCATATATCATATATTCTATTTATTATTTTTAGAGTTAAATTTAAAAACAAAAAAATATAGATAAACAATACATTTATTTTTTTCAATTCAAAAAATATATTCAAGTTGAAAACTTTTTTTCAACAGAATATTTAAACTCTTTTTCAATTGAAAACACAAACAAAATATTTACAAATTGAAAACATAAAGTCTTATAAATTATTAGAGGTGTTCGCGATTTGGCGGTTCGGTTACGGCCAAAGGAATCTCAAATCCGCCATCCGTTCGCCAAATTGGCGGATTGGAGAAAATCAATCCGCAACCGTCCGCTCGTCATCACACATCCGTCCAAAATGTGGCGGATCGGTTCGGTTCGGTCGGTTTTGACGGATCGATATATCCGCTGCTCACCCCTAGACTCCGGCGATCTTCATATCGGCGTTCATTTCTCTTGGTAGGTTCATAAACTCTTTTATTAAGCTCAATCTTTCATAACTCTCCTGAATCCGTTTACTTGCCCTCTGTTGTCTTCTATTTTCAAGTTTTGAATTGTTTGAACGCCTGGCACTGTTCTTGCCATATCCACTTTCTGTTGCTAGCATCGTGTCTGGGTCATTACTTTCTTGTTCTTCACATACTTACTTAGTGCCTGTGCACGTGCCTTTATTCTTTGAACTTTGTCGTCTTCTTGACTCTGATTTTTCTCTTTTTTCATTCAATCCTCTGACTTTTTCTCTTTCTAGCTCTTTTGCTTAAATCCGTCATTGTTCCAAGCTTTCAAGCTCTGCAACTGTTTTCGTTCCTCTCCTCCGGTGAAGGTTATGTCATTTTGTCATTTTTCGCATCCGTCGTCAGACTTCGGCAATTCTCATTCTGGCTTCCCTTTTTCTAGTAAGCCACTGTTCCTCCTGGTTTTATTTGTTGCTTTCCAAGAAACTCTGCTTCATTGTTAATCACCATTGCTGTTTTATCCGTTGTTTCTAAATCATCTTCTTGAATACACACTGTTCACACATCTGTTGATTTCTGCCACTGTTCTTGGCTTGACACACCTGTGCAATCTTTTTGTCTTGATTTCCTGATAGCTTCATCACCATTCTTGTTTACGAATTACATTCTTATTTCTATTTTCTGTGTCTTTTTCTAGATTCTTGCTTTCAATCCTTGCCTTCAAACTCCGAGGTGCCAATCGCCGAGAAGAGCTTTGATCAAACTCTTCGGGAGATCGATGCTGAGCTCGAGGCCGAGAAGGCTGCTGAGAAGTCTTCCCAACTGTCTTCTATATCCTGCCATTGATGCCGAGTAGTTTTGTTTCCTTCTTTTACTCTTTGTACCTTGTACCTTGTACTTTGTCCTTCTTTGTATGCTTTTAATCTAGCCGACGTGCCATTTTTGTAGTCTGAATAATTTATTTTTCAATATTCAGGTCGAAGTGCCTTCTTTCTTCTTTAAATGCATTTCTCTAATTTTTTCTTTGAATGAATGTCCTCTTTTTTCTGCTCTTGTATGATTCTACACTTAGAATAATTTGCATGTCTTCAAAGTACACCTTGACTGTGCAATCTCTTCGGGTAAAATACCTCTGTCACTACTTCTAATCTTGTTCATCTCGGCCTTGTCCTAACACTTGAAAATATTGTAACAAATATTTTTACAAGTGTTGCTTAGGACTTGTCACTTTCTCAATGTCTTCTATCAAGATTTCAGTTTTCTATATTTCAAGTTTTAACAACCTGGTAGTTTCGGCAAGTACGCAAATATTGCTTGAGCTTGACTTTAACTTGTAAATTTTTCTCAAAAATTTCAACAAGTGTTTTAACTATCATCCTTTATCATGACCTCGGCTTAATTTCAGCTTGTAAATTTTTCTCAAAATTTCAACAAGTGTTAAACCATCTTCCTTTCGATACGACATCAGTTTAACTATAACTTGTAAATTCACACAGAATTTCAACAAGTGTTTAAACCAATCTTCTTCCGATACGACCTCAGTTTAACTTCAACTTATAAATCCACATAGAATTTCAACAAGTGTTAAATATGACCTCGGTTTAACTTCAACTTGTAAATTCACACATAATTTCAACAAGTGTTAAATATGACATCGATTTAACTTCAACTTGTAAATTCACACAAAATTTCAACAAGTGTTAAACATCATCTCAGTTTAACTTCAACTGGTAAATTCACACAGAATTTCAACAAGTGTTAAATATCACATCGGGTTAACTTCAACTTGTAATATTCACACAGAATTTCAACAAGTGTTAAATATCATCTCGGTTTAACTTCAACTTGTAAATTCACAAAGAATTTCAACAACTGTTAAACATCATCTCAGTTTAACTTCAACTTGTAAATTCACACAGAATTTCAACAAGTATTAAATATCATCTCGGTTTAACTTCAACTTGTGAATTCACACAGAATTTCAACAAGTGTTAAAAATCATATCGGTTTAACCAACTTGTAAATTGCTACAAATTTCAACAAGTGGTAAACATCATATCGGTTTAACCAACTTGTAAATTGCTGCAAATTTCAACAAGTGGTAAACATATTCTTCTTCTCTCTACCCCTTGCATGGCTTCCACATATTCCTTTGCAAACCTTATAAAAGGTCTTCAACCTGGCTAACTACAGTCCAACCTTGTGTGTTTTCTTTTTTTATATTCTGGGATCTGAGATTTGCTCACTAAGCTCTTCTCTTCTGGAACTTAAGTGCCGAGATCTTGCCTGCTAGAATCTTGGATCTGCTCACTCAGGTTGAGCTCTTCTCTTCTCGGACCTACTCATGTAGGCCGAGATCATGTCTTCTAGGATCCGAGATCCAGGATCTAGAATTCGGGATCTGCTCACTTAGGATGAGTTCTTCTATACTTGAATGTTATCTCCTTGGAAGCGCTCATGCCCCTTGTCTTTACATCCCTTCTGGAAGGGTCTTCGTTCCTCCGCAGGTATCTATCCTTCCATACCTGGAGGTCGTCTTCGTTGTAGTATCCGCTTCGATCTGTTGTCTTTAGTGCGTCACCTTTCTGGCCGGCGTCTTTCACTCCGTGACTCTGGTCACGAGTTTCTGTGTTGAGGTCATCCTCTTCAACGTCGAGGTTGATAGGTCTCCCACTCCCAGCAGGAGCGCTGTCTCCAATCTGATCCTTCTGTCTGTCATTGGCCATCTATTCTTCTTTTTTTCATTAGCCATCTATTCTTCTTCCTTTCATTGGCCATCTATTCTTCTTCTTTTCATTGGCCATCTATTCTTCTTCCTTTCTCATAGACGGCGCCAAATTGTGTGAGTGATTTTCTGACCACACTGCTCGCTTGGTAACCAGCTGGAGAGCACCGGCAGAATAGATGGCACCTGGCTGACCTGCAACAGAAAGAAAAGATTCTGGCGGTGGTTCGTCCACCCGGGGGCACTCCGACGATCAAATCAGTATATCTCTCAAAAATAAATCAAGTGCTAAACTCACAAGCTTGAGTATCAAAAACATACCTTAGACCCATAGGGGTGCCTCTCTTTTATAGCCAACATAAACCTAGTCCCAATAGAAGTCTAACTTCTATGGACTCAGGATTATTGCTAATCTTGAACTCCCAGTAAGATTAGGATAAACTCTCTAAGAGTCTTATCTTAATACAAACTGAAGTCTTCTCTCATTCTAGGACTCTTACCCTTTATCCGCTTATCTCGGATTCTGGAGGTAACCTCGGCCTATCCGAGATGACCTCGGCATAACAACCAGGACACGTGGCACCTCGGCTGACACGTCGGCGTCACCTTAGCCACGTGTTGATACTCAGAAAATATATCCCCCCATATATATATATATGTAGGAAGATCTGTTTGGGAAGTAAGAAACTCTTTTGACATATATTCATCTATAAATAATCATCGATGTGAAAACATAAAGAGAAAAGGCTGACCTAATGTTATTTCTTCTGTCAAATTTGACACAATATATAGACCACAATACTATACTACACCATTAATGATTTTTATTTTATTTTATTTTGGATAAAATTTACATATATGCTATTGTAATCAAAGTTTAATTTATCAATTACTACAACCATGTCACATGAAGACCACCAACATGTTCCTCAACATAACGGAATGCTATTTCTTTCGTCAAATTTGATACAGTATATATACCACAATTCTATACTATGACCGGATGATTTTTTTTGAAGAAAAATTTACATACATGCTATTATAATCAAAGTTTAATTTATCAATTACAACAACCATGTCACGTGAAGACCATCAACATCTTCTTCAACCTAATCTAATAATAGAGCGAATTTGACACCAACCCGAGCTTAACTTTGTTGTCTCTTGATTCCAACTACCCACAACTCAACTCAACACTTACACTTTTAGTTAGAAGATTTGGGGTACCAAAATTAAAAATTTATTAATATTTTTTTATTGCTGGACTTTTTGTTTCCAATATATTTAATTAATTAAAGGAGTTATTTTGTGAGAAAATTGATCCTCCTTTGGGCTCAGTTTCTTGCCCATTTGACTAAAGCATAGGCCTTTTGCTCTGAATAACTCCTTTAATTAAAAGACGTGTATGATCTGTTGCTTTGAATATTTCAAAAACAGCTTCAAATATTCAACACATGCGATCTGAGATTAGATATTGTTTTGGGTCCATTTATAATCTAACACCTATATGTGTGAAGGGTTTTTGAGGTTTTTGGTGACGAGGCAAAGTCCTTCTAGAGAAAATTAATATAAAAATAAACTAAATTCAATACAAACCCGATACCACATCATCATCATTCAAATTACTATATAGACATAACCCCGAGACGGAATGACAAAAATTTAAAAACAACATTCAATATTTTAAGTTCCAGTTGTTTGAAGGATCCACTAGAGATTTGCTTGATTGTTAATTTCAGGATTTTTGAATCAATTGAGATGTATGAAAATTGATCTATACACCTTATTATTAAAATATGTACACATAATAAAGCACATTATATATATATATATATTGAACAAACAACACATTATATATTGAAAATTGATTCATGCACGCAATTTCTCTCTCCCAAACCCCCGAAATGATGTGGTAAACAAAATTTGAAAAGTTAATCTACATTCAAATATTTTTTCAAAACTCTCCTTACATGCATTCTGTCTTACCACCTCATTAGGGGGTTGTGGGGAATAAATTGTGTGGATGTAGCACTATTGATATTTATATGTGCATGTGTTTTAACGGACAACGTATTTTTAAAAGTAGTTTATTTATTATTTTTAGACAAATATGATCCAATCGAATGATTTTGGATGTGCGATCGACCTAATTTTTGATATGCATGAGCTCTTTAAAAGGTCTTACAAAATAAACGATTTTGATAATGAAGATAGGTCCGAAATGGACCCAAAATGGGCTAGACTGGACCTTATAGTTGGATATTGCAACTGAAAAGTATCCAATCCTTGTTTTCTATGGTTATACATAATTACACTCAAACATGAAGAAAAACATCTATTTATTTATCTATACTATATATAAAGTGAACACTTCTTATGCTATCAAGTGTCTATTTTTATATTTAAAATAAAAAAATAAAAAAAGATAAATGGGAGGAATGTAACTTAAACCTTAGACCGTAAGTTGAATGAACAAAACTTTTATCACTTGAATAATACACAATATATAATAAATATTTTATTTTTTATTTATTTAAATTGTGCACACATCTCTTTTCTTGTTTCAACCGTTAATTATAGATAAAATAAAACAATTGATGAATATAATTTATTTGGTGTATTTTTTACCAACTGTCTTATTTAAATAGCTAAGAGACATGGGGTTGGGATTAGCTGTGTATAACCATGCCATTGGACCCAAAAATAATAAATCTTTATTTTCTTTCACATCACAATATAAGTGGAAAAGGTTGCAAGTGCCACTTGAATCAATAGTTTGGGATTAATTATTAGCTTAAAATGTTTTGAATAAGTAATAATAGAGTAAAATTTTTGGTGTAACTTTTTGAATACATATGAAAAAGCAAACTTTAAAAAAAAAAATTCTTAAGTGTAACCTAACAAATGAGTAATTTTTTTTAAACATAACTATTCTTCAAAAGATTTACCTGTAATTAAGAAAATATGAAGGATCGTTGTGTGTAATATGAAAAGGTTAAAATGTAAGACCACTTCACATGGGAGTAGGTCACGTCATTAAATGTGAAATTAAGGGCACAAAATTAGGAGATGTAATACCACTCAAAAATTAAACTAAAAAAATACTTTGGATAGTTTAAAAATAGTTCACTTTTTTGTACTATAATATACTGATTAAGCTGAATGCAATAAACATGTCAACCATCTTTCACTAGGTTTTTTTTTTTTTTTTTAATTTAAAAAAAAACTATAATCTAAATAATTTAACTTAAAAGCTTTGACATGCATAAAAGATAGGTTAAATTTTTAATTTTTAAACATTTTTTTTCCTTATTGACAATCATTAAATTATCATTAGTTTGTTGTATCCTTACTTGCACAATGATGATGTCAACACCTTCTTACTATAATGATAGTATCTCAAAAATATATATATATATATATTCTACCTTATTTAATCTTGAATTATATAATTCTGTGTATTATTGTTTTAATCTTACAAAGAAATAGATCTTTTTTAATTATATCAAATATATCAAACTTATTGTACTTCCTTAAACTTCAAGGATAATTAATATAACTTATCCAAATTAAAATTTGTTGAAGTGCTCGATTGTCATTATCAAATCTTCACAAATCCTTAATTACACATTAAAAAAAAAAAAAAAGTTGAAAGAAAAAAAAAATGAAGACCCAAAAGGCGTGACTGATTGATCAACATTAATCTATTGACTCTATATTATAGAGTGAGCTTCCAAGGAACTCCTTCAATATAACCACAAGTTATTAATACCCATTTCTCTTTTAATTTTTTATGCCATCTTGGACAACTCTAGCTAAAGTTTAGCAATTGGTTTTTCAGTGCTGTTTTTTTTTTCTTTGGTAATTGCTAATATATATATATATATATAATATATTTGTAAAAAAAAAATTGACTTTTAACATTTTCCAGTTATTTAGGCACCGTTTGGGAAGGTGGGTTGGAGGCTTTTTTGGCTATTTTAGCCACAAAAAATAAAATAGGCTATTTTAGCCATAACAAACAAAACATCACATCCAACCCATAATCATTACATTCTTCTCTCACAAAAAAACTCAAAAAAGTCAAAAAGCCAAAAAGCCCTTCCCAAACCAAGCTTTTAAGCCCAGGCTAAAATAGCCAAAAAAGCCAAAAAAGCCAAAAAGCCAACCCACTTCCCAAACGGAGGCTTAAGCTCAAGAAAAACATTTTTATTTTTTTAACTTATTTAGTCAAAAATATTTTCTTAACTCATCCCAAACAGGTTTAATCATCATCATCATCTTTTTCTTTTCTTTTCTTTTACATTTCCTCTCCCAGTTCAATAAGAATAAAGATTAGGATCCCCTTTCCTCCATCCTTTTTGACTCCCTTTCTTTTTTGATTGGTCACTTTTTTTTTTTCTTTTTTTTTTCCTTCTCCAATCACCACCGGCCACGTGTGTATAGAGTGGTGGGAGTTGAAGTTTAAGGGGTACTAAATCACTACTGGTTCAATAAATGGTTGTGTGATGATTCTGTACAAATTTTTTATTTGCATGTCACCATCCTTTTGTTCTTATTATTTTTTAAAAAATTGGACATTCTGGTATGAATGGTTCAGCAGCAGCCGAAACCATTATGAAAAAGATATACGGAGAGAGATAATGGAACTTGGAAGTCGTGAAATATATTCATGATCTTGTGATGATGTGAAGGTTTGAATTCTATTATTCCAACTTGGTGATATTAGGACATCTGTTGTCCTTCTTATGGACGGCCAATCTCTCAAAATATCTTTAACCACATTTAATTTGACCAAATTGATAGTCCTATCCTATGCTATGATGTGCTATATTCTCATTGGTTCCACTTCCAGCTAAAAAAAAGGATTTTGCCATTTTATTTGACTCTCTCCGATACTTCTACTTCATATATTCCTATCTCTAGTGTTTCTTATGAATTTAAACTTAAGATAATTAAATTTTATGGTCATCCCACAACCTCTCATCTCCCATTATATAACCACTAAACTAATGTTTAATAGTTGAGTACAAGTCGAGTTTTACGATTTTCAATGTAATTTACTCAAATGAAAAACATTTGACACTCTTAAAAAAAATTTATAATTTGATTCATAATAATGTGATAAGATAAATATTAATTTTTAATTTGTCACATTCTCAAACTATTTAGGGTTCAACTTTTTTTTTTTTAATGACTGAGTGTCCGAGCCAGTTTACACACACCCTTCACGTGAATTGAGCAAATCTTAGGTAGAACTCTTAGGCGTGGCCCAAAGAAATTAATAACACTTAGTGAGAGTTGAACCTGAGATCTAAAGGAAGCACACATTCAAACCCCAAACTGTATCCACTAAGCTAACCCTTGGGGTTAAGGTTCAATTCTACCCAAAAAAAAAAAAAAGGTTCAATTCTCTTATTACATTATTACTCATCATTAGTCGAGCTCAAGTCAAGTTTAAAACTCAAGTCACTTCAATTATACAAAAGAATTTGAACTCGAGAAAAAATTAAGTTTAAATTGATATATATCTATATATATTAATAATAATAAGTGAAAATCATGGGCAAAATATAAAAGAATGATCTTATTATTAATAAATTTTATCAGTCAAATATATAAATTTGCATAAACACTAAACATAAATAAATAAAAAAAATATCCTTTTGTTTATGAAAAAATATAAATAAAATAAAAAATAAAATATTAACCATCTAATTGCATCATGTTTATCAAATGATTTATTCTCAAAATTATGATTTCTACTTATTGAATAATTTAAATCATGAAATAATAAATAAAATAAAAGGTCCCCAAAGAGGGCACAACTTAAGGCACAAGAAGTTTAGCTTATTATATCAAGCATATAAAATAAAATCTAATAGGTATGAAGCCTCCAACATGTACTGGGAAAAAAAAAAAGGAAAGAAAGAAGAAAAAGAAAAAAAAAACCTCCCACGAGTTGGAACACTATTTGATGCGACCTTTACATTGATGTGATCTTCGTATATTCCTTTTCTTTTTACACATACATGTACATTCGATGAGTCCAACAATCCATGATTGTT
Source organism: Camellia sinensis (assembly GCF_055761805.1). Taxonomy (NCBI): domain Eukaryota; kingdom Viridiplantae; phylum Streptophyta; class Magnoliopsida; order Ericales; family Theaceae; genus Camellia; species Camellia sinensis. The sequence goes on from NC_138961.1 coordinate 220,407,056, forward strand.
TTAGATATTATTTCCGAAGATTAAATAATTTTCTGGTATGTTTGTTTTACATATTATTTTCAAAGATTAATTTTTTTTGGGGATAAGAGGAGATACTTTGCAATTTGATTAATTATATTATATTTGACTAGATTAAAGTAAAAAAGACAAGATAATGATTGATAATTGTTTTTTTTATATATTATTGATTGAAGAATTAACTAATCTCAAGGGGGTAGGGATTAGTTATCCCACCATTTACTCTTCTTTACAATGGATAAGAGATAATCCATAAATGAATAATTTTTTTAAACCAAACAATAGACAAAACGATAACAGGTCTTGTAATCGTCATATGTTTTTTTTTAGTCTTTTCATTATTCAACATTTTACACAATTTTTGTAGTTGTTGCATTTTTTATTATTTATTTATTTTCCAGCAGTTTGAGTCAAATTCATGGGAATTAGAGGTATTGTGGCCAATAATTATTTGTCCAAAGAGTTGGTGGGTGTTATAATTAAACGGTAGATCTCATGAATTTTATTTTATTTTTTGAATTTTTGAGTTATTAATAATTAAATATTAAGTAAAAAATATCATGGTAATTTTGCACCAAAAAAAAAAAATGATAATGGTAATAGAATGAACAACACGAACACCACCTTGTGCATCATCTGCCCCATGTTGGAGCACCGTAGGCTCCTCAACAGAGGAATATTCTCAGTCCACCTATTACTTTTCGCATTTTTATTCTATTATATAAAAAATTTTAACTCAAAATATGTTTTGAAGTCATGTCACGCCATTCACATTTTTTATTTCAAATTTTGATTTCTTCAAAAAAATAAAAAAATCAAATAACTATACAGCTGTCATTTTTCATATATATATATATATATATATAATATTTATTTATTTTAGGGACAATTCATGCTGCTGTTGCAGCGCTTCTAAAACTTCCACTTATTTCTAAAATTTGATTTCTTCAAAAAAAAAAAAAAAAAATCAAATAACCATTTACTTTTCATTCACACATACATACATATAATTAGAGAAACACTACGATACATATCCCTCAAAAGGGAGTGCCATATATACCTTATAATTAAAGAAAAAAATAAAATAATTCTATATTTTTTTAGCAATAATTAAAAAAAAAATTATCACAACCAAACACAGTATGAGACATTATTAAAGAATTTATGAGTCATAATAGTAATGTTAGGGATCATAAAAAAAATATCAAGAAGATGATCATGAAAGATTCTCTACTTTTAGATTACATATATAATAAAACACCACACACTAATCAAATGATGAAAAATCTTTATGATACATTTTATGATATTTTTTATGATACTAGTATTATTCTTTGAAGAGTATGCATGTTATAATTTTTCATTAAATTAATGTTTATTTATTCTAGGGACAATTCATATTGTTACAGGGGTTCTAAAACTTTCACTTATTCTAATGTTTAAAAGATCTTCTCATAATGTTAAAGAAAAATGCTTGTAGTGCTCCCACTAATTAGGTGGTAGTGGGTCCCGCCATTGATGATGTGATGTTTTGGTCTTGGAGTTGTATTTTTTTTTTTTTTTACTTTTTTAATGCATTAGTACTATTAATGATGATGTTTTTAGTGGGATGAATCATTGTTGAATTTTAAATCAATCGTTTTAAACAAATTGTAGGATTTGAGAGACTCCTTTGACGGTTAACGTACAATTATGGTATGGCATAACAAAGGTGGTGTTATAGCTCATGCTAGGTCTGTAGAATTCTCTCCCTTGACGCCTAAAGAGGGTACACGTAGTATTACCATGATTGCTCACTTAGCATCTAAATTTTTTGATTTAAAATATTTTTTATTTTTAAAATTAAAATTTTGCTTCGTCCTTGTTAAGATTCTCCATATATTTTCTTTATGACTTATTAAGAATTAAGGCCAAGTTTGGCTACAAAGAAAAAAGTATACTTATTTCATCTTTTTATCTTTTTTGGGTCACATCAATCAACATCTCCTCTCTACTTTTTCTACACATAATACAAAAAAAATCAAAAAGTACACTTATTTAGTCTTCCCAAACTAGGCCTAAATATAACATAAGAATTTTTGAGTTTTATGTTTTGCCTCTATATGACGGAGTTGTGCAAAAACGCATGATGCATAAGGGTGAAAATAGTAATAAGACATGGATTGTTGGGAAGTGTTTGGTGGGATGATAGAGTTAGGAAGCCTCCTTCCTTATTAATAAAATATAACCAAGCCAATTGGTCTAAGCTTCTTCCTCCATCTCTTACTCTTTCCTGAAAAAGTAAAAGTTGAAGCAAAAGAAAACAAAGAAAGCCAAGGACGCGTCAATGTGTCATGTCAAAGTAGACTACCGAAACTCCCCTCCAATTGTATTATTAGAAGCTTCTCAACGAAGGACCACTCTCATTCCGCCCCCCATTGGATCACCGAAAATCAAACATTGGAGAGGGAAATATTTTAAAGTAAAACAATTAGGATAAAATATTAATAAATTTTAAAATATGATTTTGTGAATTGTTTAATTTTTTATTTTTTTTATGAATTCAAAAGTTTTATTAGAGTGAAAATTACATAAAAGGATAGTCACTTACACATTTAGTTTTAATTTTTTAGGGATAAAAATAAATTTTTCTAAATGTCTTGTGAATGGTTCAGTTCTCTATTTTTTCTTATGAATTCAAAAGTCCCATTAAAGTGAAAATTAGATAAAAGGATAGTCACTTACACGTTTGTATTTAATTTTTTAAGAATAAAAATGAATTTCTCTAAACGTGAAATTACATATGTTTAGACAATCCACACTTAGAGGTTTTGGATTTTTCCTTCTTCTGAAACAAATGTCACATTACAAATAAAAATGTAACACTCTAATGTAATACTCTAATAATGTGGCACTCCAATTTAACACACTAAAAAACTCTTTAGTGCACTTTTTTTAAACGTAACAATATAACACTTCAAACTTTTTCCAAAACTCTAATATAACACACAACAAAATTCTTTAACGTACTTTTCTCCAAACGTAACACTCCAATATAATACATAAAAATAAAAATAAAAAAACTCATTAGTGTACTTTTTCCAAACGTAACACTCCAATAAATGTAATGCCAAACGTAACACTCTAATGTAACACACAAAAACATTAAAAAAACCTCTTTAGTGTACTTTTTCTAAGGATAACACTCACAGTTTGAAATTATAAATTTACCCAAAACTTACTACGAAATTTTTGTACTTCTTTTTTAATAGTTTGAATAATCTCACATTCTTTTTTTGGAGTGTTACATTTGGAAAAAGTACACTAAGGAGTTTTTTTGAGTATTACGTTAGAGTGTTATACTAAGCAGTTTTTTTTTTAGTGTTACGTATGAATTTTTTTTTTTTTAAAGCTTACATTGGAGTATTACACTAAGGAAATTTTTTTTTTTAAATGTTACATTTGAATGTTACGTTTAGAAAAAATATATATATACTAACGAGTTTTTTTGAAATCGTATTTGAGTGTTACATTTGGAAAAAGTGTACTAAGATTTTTTTTTTTTTTTTTTTTTGAAATGTTACATTTGAGTGTTACGTTTTAAAAAAGTATACTAAGGAATTTTTTTGAAATTTTACATTTGAGTGTTACATTAAGGAGTTTTTTTGGGAATGTTTCATTTGAGTGTTACATTTATAAAAAATATACTAAGGAGTTTTTATAGACTCTTACATTAGAGTGTTACGTTTAAGTGTTACAGTTTAAATTATATGTTTGCCCAAAACTTACTAATGAGCTTTTGTATTCCTTTTCAAATGTTTGAAAAATCCCATATTTCAAATCATTTGTAGTATTCTTGAAATGTTTGAAAAATCTCATATTTCAAGTCATTCCAAATAAAAAAGATTCTCATATAAAAGTTAATCTCATATTTGATTCTCATAAATTATATATCTTACCTTTGTAGCATAAAAAAGGAAAAAAAAAACATAATAGAAATAAAAGTATAACTGTAAATTTAATTTTCAAATAATATATTAAATCTCTTTTTCCAAAATTAATAGGATTAATTGGTCTATGAAAAACTCTTGGAACTAAATGGATTACCATTCCTGAAGATTGGATTTATAGGTAAATTTTTCGAAAAATTAGGCATATATTTACGGGTTGGTTTGGAAAGTGAGTTGTCTTTTTGGCTTTTTGGCTTTTTTAGCTATTTTAGCCTGAGCTAAAAAGCTTGGTTTGGGAAGGATTTTTTGGGTTTTTTGACTTTTTTTATGAGAGAAGAGTGTAATGATTATAGGTTGGATGTGATGCTTTGTTTGTTGTGACTAAAATAACCTATTTTGTCTTTTATGGTTAAAATAGCCAAAAAAACCCATAAAATCCCTTCCCAAACGATGCGGTAGAGTGTATAATTCTTTTACATATAAAGAATTTGATTATAAAATTATATACAATTACATATAAAGAATTTGATTATAAAATTAGATACAATTTTCTATTTATCATAATATGAGAGGCATGTAACATAATACACATCTAAAATATATATATAAATCTATAATGCACTTTTGAGGGGTATGGTCTCGTTTGTCAATTATACATTTTAGTTAAAAAGTCAAAAAGTTACTATAAGTTATCACATTATCTTCTCTATTTTTCTGTACATCTTTTCATAAAAAGTCAAAAAATTATTAAAATAATCTGTTTCTAGATGAGCCCTGCCTCTTGCTTTAATTCATTTTTTGTCATTGAATCTCATTTTCACAAAAATAAAAAAAAAATATTTTTTTTATCTCACTTTTAATTTTAAAATATTCTTCTCCCTATATAATTTCTCCATAATATAATTCACACATTGGATACATTACGGATCAAGCTTCTATCCAATTGGGGAGATATCTACTTCAATTAGTCTTATGGATCTCGTCACAAGTTTTATTTCGATAATTCAAATCATATTATGTAGATTTTATGTCAAATTGGGTAATATGATAATTCAAATCATATTCTGTAGATTTTATGTCAAATTGGGTAATCGTAATCATATGATCTTTTTACATTTATCTTAAAAAAATTAGTAACTAATATTGTTCTAATAAAAATGGTCCATATTTTTTTAATACAATCTCATTTTTATTAAATATTTTTTTTTGTACATAAATAGTTTACATGTAAAAACAAACTTACAAAATGCACGTGCTTGGTCTCTCGCGGTGTGTCAACATATTGTCCACTTTGGGGTTAGGCTACTGCAAGCTTGCCCTCTCACGGTTTTGTTCCTCCCCTTAGAAGAGGGGAAAAGGCCTGTTAACAAATGGAGGGGGCCAGTACGCTTACAAGGTAGACGAGGAGTCCCTCCCGAGTCAATGTGGGATAGACCCAACATAACCCCCTAGCGGACTAGGCCGCGAACAGCGGGAGAGTTTGTTGGACGCCCTCCTTCTAGCGCCAATGCACGTGCTTGGTCTCTCCGATTGGAAGGAGTTCGTGATGGCTGGGGCTATTTTAGGGGGTAGTCCTACTGGATCTAATTGAGGACTTGTTCCATAAGGGAATTGAGGGGTGTGTACCGCTCGAACCGGCCGGGCGATCGGGTTGGTGCCGACCAGTCGGCTCGGGGGGGTCGGTCGGTATAATGCGGTGTTGGGTTATTGCACTGGGTGTGTCTGGTTTCTGAATCCTTTCTCTTCTCCTTGGGGGTGGGATTTTTGGCTGTAGGGTCTTGGCGAGCGACTAGGAAATCTTCGGCGTTCATGTATTTTTGAGCTTTAGAGAGTAGGGTTGACATGGAGGTCGGGGGATTTTTAGAGAGGGAGAAAAGGAAGTCAGATGACCGTAGACCGGCCATGAAAGCTGTAAGGATGACCTTGACATCGTTTTTCGCTACCTGTAAAGCTTCGGTATTGAAGTGGGTAACGAAACTGCGCAGCGACTCCCCCTCGGTCTGACAGATGTTGAGGAGCTAGGTTGCCAGACGCCGCTGGCGCTGGGCTCCAATGAAATGGCTAAAGAAGGAGTCACTGAGGTGCTAGAAAGTGGAGACAGAGTCTGCTGGCGATTGACTAAACCAAAGTCGAGCTGACCCCTTAAGTGTCACAGGGAAAGCCTGACACATGATTTCGTCAGAGAATGCATGGAGGATCATGAGGGTTCTATAGGCCTCCAAGTGGTCAACTGGATCCGTCGTACCGTCAAAAGAGTCGATGGTGGGCATTTTGAACTTGGGGGGTAGAGGTTTGTCTCGGATGGAGGCGACGAATGGTGAGTTGGCTGTGGTGGAGGGTTTATGCTGTATGTTCTGCATGACGCCTTGGAGTTGGAGCTTCATGGCTCGGAGTTCTGCATCCCAGGGAGGAATGTTGTCACCACCGGAGGGCAGCGGGGGCTGGACACTGCTGGTCTCTCCTTCAAGGGTTGGTGCCACGACCGATGGATGTGGGGCTCGGGGTGGTGGATTTATATTTGGGGGAGGGGGTCGTAAGCCTTCCAAGTTGGGCGGATTAGGCTATTGGATAGTATGGCTTGGGGCTCACGCTTGATTGGGTGGGATATCTGGAGGTGGTGGAGGAGGCATAGGAAGGTTTCTTTGGAGTAGAGCATTAATCAGGGCTTGGTTTTGCTCGGCCAGGCGATTAATGCTGTTGGTGAGCTCGGTGAAATACTGTGGTGGATTGTTTGGATTGAGAAGGTCGACTTGGTGGTTAGGAACATTGTGGTGGGAAGCCATGGATCTAGTTGTGACCATTCACCTTTGCAGGTGGTAGGAAGGGGTTATTGGGAAAGGGCCTCGGCGACAATGAGCACAACTGGCGTGCAGAGTAAGAGAGTTCCCACAGATGGTGCCAACTGATATTACAGTTCGTTCCAGGCGGAACAGGTCGGACTGATCCACACTCCTCAATCCTACGTTCGAATGACCAAGTCCACCGGAAGACCTGCACACGAGTTCAACGGGGAACGAGAAGTCCTCCAGTGAACCCTCCGACGAGCAAATTAGAAAGAGAAGTGGAGTGTAGTGATGGATTAGAGATAAAAAGCTTAACCTTCTTTCTGTCTTTGACCTTTGCTTATATCGTCTGGTAATCATTTCGTTGTCCCTTCCGATCTATCACTTTGGCCGAAAGTCTATGCTCTAGCTTACCTTGTTCGTGGTGAAGGCGTTATGTTCCGACGAAGAGGGGTTATCGCAATAAATGCTGTAAGGGGCCTCATTAATGGCGATGTGCCGTGGCAATAACTTTGTAGATCTTTGTCTGCTGATGTGGCTTGCCTTTCTCTCGCCATGTGTCTTGATGTCATTGGTTCTTATTGCTACATGGGGTTTTAGCAGTGCTGGGTTTTAGCATTTGAGTTATGTATTGGGCCCTAAATGGTGGGCTATAATCTTTATGGGCCTACCCACGTCAGTACTGATATTATAGTTCGTTCCAGGCGGAATGGGTCGGACTGATCCACGCTCATCAATCCTACGTCCGAATGACTAAGCCCACCGGAAGACCTGCACACGAGTTCAACGGGGATCGGGAAGTCCCCCAACAAACCCTCCGACAAACAAGTTAGAAAGAGAAGTGTAGTGTAGTGATGGATTAGAGATAGAAAACTTAACCTTCTTTCTGTCTTCGACCTTTTCTTATATCGTCTGGTAATAATTTCGTTGTCCCTTCTGACTTGTCACCTTGGCCGAAAGTCTATGCTCTAGCTTACCTTGTTCGTGGTGAAGGCGTTCTGTTCGGACGGAGAGGGGTTATCGCAATAAATGCTGTAAGGGGCCTCATTAATGGCGATGTGCTATGGCAATAACTTTGCAGATCTTTGTCTGTTGATGTGGCTTGCCCTTCTCTCGCCATGTGTCTTGATGTCATTGGTTCTTATTGCTACATGGGGCTTTAGCAGTGCTAGGCTTTAGCATTTGAGTTATGTATTGGGCCCAAAATGGTAGGCTATAATCTTTATGGGCCTACCCACGTCAATAGTCTCCCATTCCCAAGTGCAGCTTTAGTCTAAAAAAGGGAATAATGAAGAAAATGAGGGTTGTGAGAGGGTTGACCGATATAATAATCCCGACCTCTGATTAATGTTAATTCGCACTTAATTATGCCTAACAGTAATTTAGAAGGAATATGAGATTTAATTTGCATATGTATTGCATTAATTCTGTGTTTCTATCCGTTTGCTATAAAGTGATCTGTTTATGTGTTGACTTCGAACTGCGAATTGAAAGCCTTATCGGCGACTGATTCAGAAATTGATTAGTGTGTTATACTAGTTAGATTATATGTGATTTTATGGTAGGGTTAATTAAAATTTAGTTGGTATGATTAAATTAGATTATATAATGCTAAATTACATTAGTTCAAGTTAATTACCTAATTGCCACTTAGCAGGCCACTTCTAAGAGCCTTGTTTGGAACTTATTGTGCATCATTCTATCATCCATTTCTTGATCAAACTGTGGGTGAGAGCTAGAGATAGGAGAAATTTTGGTTTTAACAAAATTCGTTGGAGAATTGAAAGAATTGAAGAGTAGTTTGCATATTTGAGCTTCTAGGCTTGAAATTGAAGACCTAAAGGTAGAGAATTCATCCTTTTAATTGTGAATGTGAGTTGTTCTTGCTAGGTTCATGGTGGAATTGGTATTTAAAGTCAAGATTTAGCTCTAAGTGTGGTTTTGAAAGTCCATTCATGCATGTATGCATAAATTTCCATGCTTTGAGTTTGAATTCTAAGATTTCTTCCATACATGTGTTAATTTCACTCACATTATGGTCATTCATCTTGTTGTCCATCAAATTATCAAGTTTGATCATGTTTTGGAGGGTTTAGATTCAATGAGATTCTTGCATGTTGTATTAATGGCATGTTCTAGGAGTTCATGTTAATTTTGCACAAATTGGGTTGCTCTTGAGCCATGATTTCTTGAAATGATTTTTAATACATGTTGTTTTATGAGTTATTTCATGTTTTCTCAAATATTGGCCCAGAAAAATGAGTTTTGAAGGCTTAAAGGTTGAGTTTCATGCTTGGAGGTCAATCTGGATTTTTCATAAATTTGACCCACGCTCGAGCAGGTACCTTCACGCTCGAGCGTGAATCCTGAGGACATGCACTTCCGCTCGAGCGTCTATAGTTACGCTCAAGCGTGAAATGCGTATACCCAAAAGTTTGATTGTTTTGCAGTCTGCTCGAGCGGGGGAATCCACGCTCGAGCGAGACTCTGAGTCTCACGCTCGAGCGGGGGTCGAGCGCCTGTCGAGCGTGAAAATCTTGCATCCAGTACTTTTGTCGATTTTACAGTCAGCTCGAGCGAGGAAGTTCACGCTCGAGCGGAGCTTCAACATCTGCATGTCCGCTCGAGCGGGGTAATCCACGCTCGAGCGTGGACCTTATCTTCAACAAAATTTAGGAAATGGTTTTCAAGGCATTTGCATCCTCATTTCATCCTAGGCATTCCTAGGCCATGTTTAAGACCCTTTAATAAGGATTAAAGGTTAGAAACACACTAAGAGCCATCGACGTAAGATTTGTACAATTAGAACGTGTGTTTCAAGTGTGTATTTGTTATGTGTTATGTAGGTTACGTGCCGCGTTCTGCCTGACTAATCTGCTCCGTCTGTTTGTCTCAAGGCCAACTGTGAGTAATAACTTAGTAAAGTTATGTTCTAACTGTATCTACTTTCTGTGTGATAAAACAAGATCTGTTTCCTGAAATAATATGTTCTGTACAATGAATGATTGTTCAATTTCTGATATGTATTCGTGACATCCTTGGCATCATGTGATATCTGTTAGCTGTTACCTGGTATTGGAGGTTCCTTTATGGAACGTATTTTTGTTTGCACTCTGTTACCCGTACCGGAGGCCCTGTCACGGGGGCTCAGCTTCTGTTCTGTTGCCCGAATCCGGAGGTTCCTTTATGGAACTGGTTATTCGTAACCTCACGTGTATACGTTCTGTTCTGTTCTGTTAATGCTAATGGATGTATCACGTAAACTTAATCATGACTTATGATTTCTGCCTGTATATGATCTGGACAAACGATGAATTTGATACAAATCTGAATTATAATTTCTGAATCTGTACGAACTCATTCATTGAAACCCTTTACTCTATTATTATTCACTGGGCTTTCGCTCACAGTTTATATTATGTATGTAGGTGAGCCGACACATGACCAGGGCCAGAGTTGACAGCCTTCTATTCTATTTTTGTCAGCCAACTGTTGTGCCTCCCAAGGAGGTTCCGAACGAAGCCTAATGCCATGGCTGTTTTTGTATACATGCTAGTCTTTGTATATGCTCTGTAAAGTCAGGTCTTGGGAAGTACATTCTGTAAATACCTTGTGAATATTGTGTATCTGGACTGGCATGTTTAAGTATATCTATATATAAGTTTCGAAATGTTTTGTCCCATGTACGTTATCACAACTCATTGGACCTTGTCTATTTTGTATTATTACTTCCGCAGCCCTTTATTTTTTTGCTAATCTGTTCAGAGGCCTTTGGTAATCCACGGATTACTGGCCGGTTATGGTGCTAAACCTACAGGGACGGGTTTGGGTCGTGACAACCGACCATGAGGAGGGTCGACCGCATAGGTGGCCGAGTGGAAGGGCCGACCATAAAGAGGCCCGACTGCGAATGGTGACCGATTACGAGGATGGTCGACCGCGAAAGCGACCGAGTGTGGGGCCGACCTTGAGGAGGGGCCAGCATGAAGGGTGGCCGAGGGGAAAGACCGACTATGAGGAGGGCCGATCACAAAAGGTGGTCGAGTGGAGAGACCGACCATAGGAAGAGCTGACGGCGAAGGGTTGGTGGTGCGGCGCGGGGCTCGAAAGGCGACGGGACATGTGGTGAAGTGAAGTGGAATAGACAGGGAAGGGGAAAGGGGCAGTGGATCGTGATGGCACACGTGGCAGAATCTTGTAGTGGGGAAGGTTAGGCGTTAGGCAATAAGTGAAACGATAGGTCATTATAGAGTGTTGAAAAGACAGTTTTGGCGAATTTTTGAAAATTTTCGAACTGGCGAAATTTAATTGTGACCCTTGGAATACAGGGAAGCCTTGGGCCTTTGGTATTATTTGCTTTACCTACCTTTTTGCAGAAAATCAAAACATTCCAAGTGTAAACTCCTTCGTTGCTAGCGATACACCCCTGCAACACTTTGTGAGTTTTCTTGCACCCGTATTCGAAGCCATTCCTAGACATACCACATAAATGGCCCAAAAAGAAGCTGCAACCACCAGGATTGATCCATTAGAGGACGACGATGCGGTGGATTTGGCGGAGCAAAACAGAACAGAAAGGCAAGTGGGGAGTGGAAGGGAACTGTCGGGGTGACCTCGTTCGGCCACAATGATAGCGGCTCCGAAGCCAATCAGCCAGGTTGAGCCAGATCACTGGCATTCGAAGGCCGACAAGTCGACCGTTACCGTAGGGGAGTTGGAGGATATGCGCGAGAGATACCAGATTCCCACAGAAATAGAGTTGAAACTGCCAGCGTCAAGGGAAAGGGCATCTGACGCTCGTCCAGGGGAGTTCGTCCTGTACGAGGAGGCGCTGAAGGGGGGCTTGAGGTTGCCACTTCCCCGAATAGTAGTGGATGTGTTGGATCGGTCGGAGGTGGCTCCAGGCCAACTGATGCCCAATGCGTGGAAGATCCTACTGGCCTGTGCGAGCGCGTGGCCGCAAGCGAACGAGGGGGCTGAAATGACGGTGGACTAGTTTTTTGCGTGCTACAAGGCTTCGGGCCAGGAAGAAAGTTGGGTGACTTTGCAAGCGGCAGCAAGGAAAGGTCTGGTAGCGGGGTTGCCGTCGTCAATTAAGGGGTGGAGGCCGCGGTGATTCTAATGGGTTCAGTCCGTTGTCTCTGCTGAGGGCGAGTTTTAGTGAATCGACTCAGACGTCCTTGGCGAATCAAGCCCTTGACCTGATCTTTGAGGTTAACACACTCTTCAGTATTATGGTCGTGGTCTTGGTGAAAACGACAATATTTGGACTGATCTCTCGCGGTGTGTCAGCATATTGTCCGCTTTGGGGTTGGGCCGCTGCGAGCTTGCCCCCTCACGGTTTTGTTCCTTCTCCTGGAAGAGGGAAAAAGGCCTGTTGACAGATGGAGGGGGCCAGTACGCTTATAAGGTAGACATAGAATCCCTTCCGAGTCGATGTGGGATAAACCCAACATAACCTCCCAGCGGACTGGGTCGCGAACAGCGAGAGAATTTGCCAAAGGCCCTCCTTTTAACGCCAATGCACATGCCTGGTCTCTCGCGGTGTGTCAACATATTGTCCGCTTTGGGGCTGGGCCGCTGCGAGCTTGCCCCCTCATGGTTTTGTTCCTCCCCTGGAAGAGGGGAAAAGGCCTGTTGACAGATAGAGGGGGCCAATACGCTTATAAGGTAGACGAAGAGTCCCTTCCGAGTCGATGTGGGATAAACCCAACATAACCCCCCAGCGGACTGGGTCGGGAACAGCGGGAGAATTTGCCAAAGGTCCTCCTTTTAGCGCCAATGCACGTGCCTGGTCTCTCGCGGTGTGTCAACATATTGTCCGCTTTGGGGTTGGGCCGCTGCGAGCTTGCCCCCTCACGGTTTTGTTTCTTCCCCTGGAAGAGGGGAAAAGGCCTGCTGACAGATGGAGGGGGCCAGTACCCTTATGAGGTAAACGAGGAGTCCCTCTCGAGTCGATGTGGGATAGACCCAACATAGACAGATGGAGGGGACTAGTACGCTTATAAGGTAGACGATGAGTCCCTCCCGAGTTGATGTGGGATAGACCCAACATAACCCCCCAGCGGACTGGGCCGCGAACAGCGGGAGAGTTTGTCGGATGCCCTCCTTCTAGCGCCAATGCACATGCCTGGTTTCTCGTGGTGTATCAACATATTGTCCGCTTCGGGGTTGGGTCGCTGCGAGCTTGCCCCCTCACGGTTTTGTTCCTCCTCTTGGAAGAGGGGAAAAGGCCTGCTGACAGATGGAGGGGGCCAGTACGCTTATAAAGTAGACGAGGAGTCCCTCCCGAGTCGATGTGGGATAGACCCAACACAAAATAAACAATTAGAATAACTAAATTAAAATCCATGATAATACCAAACACTTGAAAATAATATTATAGTGCTATTTTTATAATTATGAATCACAAGAATGAGATAGTATTTGGTAGATTTTTATAATTATAATTTGATAATAGAGTTATATTTTGAGTTTATAAGTTTTGGAATTATGATTTGAAAAGAGAAAATTTGTTTAGTTATGAGTTTTGAATTTTATGTAACATATGATATGAAAAAAGTTGTTTTGTTATGAGTTTTGAAAAGAATTTTCAAAACTTCATTAAAAAACTTATAACTCATAATAAAACATACAACTCAAAATTCTATTCAAAATTTATAACCAAACTCTTTTTAAAATTCAATTCAAAAAAATAATTTGTCATTTTGGTCTAAAAAAATATCAAAAATAAATATAATTTTTTTTGTTCAAATAATAGGTAGCGATTGATAATTGTTAAAAAAAAAAAAAATACTGTTCCAATCAATCCGTCAGACAATCAGTTGGACATCTAGGAGATGTTTGGGGGACAACCTAAAACGCAAATTCAAAAATCAAAAACTCACACTACCAAACATATATTGGAATGTGTTTTCAGATGTAACGTTGGAATTAATTTTTAAAAATTTCAACCAAACATAATATTAGAATGTAGGGTTAGAATTTTAAACTTTAATTATGAGGTATTTGGCTTAACATATATAAATGTATTTATTTAATTCATATCACTTTTTTTTATTTTTTTATATGCATATCTTTTTATAAAAATATATATTTATTTAAATCATTTTAAATAATCATGCAAATAATTTTTGTAAAAAAAAAAAAGAATTGTTTAGATTATACACAAAACCGGAATTGGGACGAAACCGGTTGCTTAAAATATCACGGAAACCATTTTCCTCTGTTTCTTCGTAAAGGGTAGTAGCAGAGGGAGAACAAGACAAAACCGTGTCTTTTTTTTTTTTTTTTTTTTTTATCTACTTGTTTGAACGAGGACCCAACACAAAGTGCTCTCCTCTTTCTCTCCCCCATTATTATAAACACTCTGCTGCTAAAATTTTCCAGAACCTGCTTCATCTCTCTCTCTCTCTCTGGTGGCCATCGTGTCTCCTCTGCTTTTTCACAAAAAGAGTTTCTCCTACACACAACTCAGAATAGCAACCAAAAACACACATACACAGAGAAAACCAAGTATAGCTTGAGTGTAGAAACCTAGTTATGGTCGTGTCCTCAACATACGAAGAAGAAGATAATAATGGAAGAAGCTAACAAAGCGAAGCGTTCTATCACAGATCTGGCGCACTCTCGAGTATTCGTTTCTGGGTTCTATTGCTGGGGTTGGGAGTTCCTCACTGCTCTCTTGCTCTTTAGTGGTTCCTTCTAAACAACACAAAAACTTGAACGTCCCCAAAAACAAGATTAGGGAAATTCGAGCTGTCCCCAGATCTCTTGTTGTTTAACTAGATTATTATTGTTGTTTTTTCACATTTGTTTTGATTTCACAGATTATTTTGGTGATTGATTGATCGATATATTGATTTGGTGAGTGTGGGAGATGGGGCAGAGGTCAGTTCCGGCGCCGTTTCTCACGAAGACGTACCAGTTGGTGGATGATCCGAGCAGCGACGACGTCGTGTCGTGGAACGAAAGCGGCACGACCTTTGTGGTCTGGAAAACAGCTGATTTCGCTAAGGATTTGTTGCCCAATTACTTCAAGCACAACAACTTCTCTAGCTTTGTTCGCCAACTTAACACCTATGTAAGTAACCTCACCTCTTTTTAATTACCTTCATTTCTTTCTCTAAATTTATCAAAATATTCATTTTATATTCTGATTTATTACTATTTGTTATCAAAAAACTACGGCAGTTTTTGGTATTCAATTTTTTGCCATGGTTAGAGTCCAAAAACTATAATCAATTAACCTAATTTAAAATAAATAAATAAATGAACTAGCTTTTTTTTACTTAAAAAAAATCCCATTAATTTAATTAAAATATTTATAATTAAAAAAAAATTAAATACTGCTGGAATTATAGAATTTTTAGTACAGAATAATACACAAAAATGAAACGTATAGCCCATATCAAATATGGTTGATCTATAATAGTATTGAATATTATCTTATTGCTTGCTTACAATTGTATGCAACTGTTAAATCTCATATGTCAATACATATAAGTCATAAAGCTTACTTAAATATTGGATTTAATATGATGTTAGGCAAGAATAATTGTTGTATCCATATTTGTCTTTGAAATTTCATAGGTTTTAATTCTAGTTTTTTCTCAAATGTTGAAAAAACTGTGGTTTTTAGGTGAGTTTGTGTGAAAAGACCAAATCATCATAGAGAAATGGTATTAGGTGAGGGTTATAATGGTAAATTTCGGAATTAGATAAATTGACCAGATTAAGGTCGACGAAGGGCAGGAGGAGGTATAACACACACACACAACTCTCATCCGCTGAGATGTCCGGTCCAACCAGCTACGATATAGCTGTCGGGTAGTGGGTCCTACTTCGATATTTGATAATGTTTTTCACAAAAAAAAATTCGCAATCCTGGTTTAGCATAGAAAATGAGGAACGTCTAGAATCCACCAGAAAAGTACAATACATATATGCGTGATACATACATATATATATATATATATTGTCAACCTGGTGGGCCCACTCTCATGAGAATTTATTGGTTGGTTTAAGTTTTTTTTTTTTTCAAAGGAAGTTAAAAGTCATTTTTTAATATTTTATAATTTTTAATTTATTTTTATCATATTATTATTTTTATATATTTTTTAAAAAAATTAAAAAATTAATTTTTAATTACCGTCTCAAAACACTTCCATGTCCTATTGTGATGGATGAAATTCATAATTTTATATTAAATAATTAAAAAATATAAAAAAAATATGATAATTTGTAAATGATCATTTGTGTCCTCGGCCATCTAATAATTTGTCCACTCTCAGTGATGGCGTGCCCCAAAAGGTTCTCCCTTTAGCTTTTCTATTCCTATCCTTGTCTAATCCTCTGACAATGTTTCCTTTTCTTAGACTATCTCTAACAGCTCATCAAACTTGACATTAAATATAAATTTTGGTGAAAAAAGGTACTCCAACGGTTGCACCAAATCGGTATCAAATTCAGAATTCACCAAAAAATTTATCAAAGTGAGAAGAGGTAGCTTCTTTCACCATTTCACTGTGCGTGACCGTTGGAGAGAGCAACCGGTAGACCTATCAGTTGACCGGCCGGTTGACCAACCGGTCCACCAGTTCCCTTGCAAATAGGTTAGTTCAAACAGGTCAAAAGGTTTAAAAAGATAAAAAAAAAAAAAAAATACACTAACCGGTTGACCGCCCCACCGGTCGACCCCTGTCATGTATGTGTGAATCTTTGTGTCGTGTGTGTTGTGTCATGCATGTGTGTGATGAGTGTATCAGTTGTGTGTGCTGTGTGTGAAGCTCAGTGTCGGTATGCCATGTGCATGGGTCTGCGGGGTGTGTGTGTTAATGGTGTCTTGTGTGTCTCTGTGTCTACTGAGTGTGTTGCCGTGTGGGTGTGTGTTCACAGCAGCCCCCAAAGAGAGAGAGTGAGTCTGGGTCTCTCCCTCCATGCCCGTGTGTGCTGCCCTCTGTGTATTAGTGTGTTGTGTGTGTGAGAGTTGAAGTGGGTCTTGCCGAGAGAGAGAGCTCACAGTGGGTGGAGGTAGAGAGAGTGCAGTTGATGACAACTATTGGAGCAGTCTGTATCAAATTAAGAAAATAGTCTTTTTTTTTACTCAGATTTGGTGAAAAATTTAGTGAACCGTTGGCAATGCTCTTATATTTGTTTGTTTATTTTTTTCCAGCTTTAGGACATTTGTAATAGTTTTTTTTTATTTAAAAAAAAACAATTAAGAATGCAATTATCTTTTTATTCTAAATAATATTTAAAAATATATTTTAATGTTTTTGAGGATATTTTTTATGTGTCACTAATATATTGGTATTAAAAAAAGGTGAGGTTATTAATATAATAAAAATATTAAGTACTTGAAAAATTGATTAGAATTAACCATTTATTTGAATGTGTCATTTACAGTGGGTTTGAAAAAAATTTCATTTTTAATAAATTTGTAAAAAAAAAATAACACTTTTCACTTTTAGGACTAGAAAATTAAAAAAAAAAAATTCAGAAAAGACAAAAGAAAATTAAAAAGTTTTCTTTTTTATTTTTAGTGAATTTTTAAAACAATTTTATTTTTAGATCCATCTAAATTAGAGGGATCCGAAAAACAAAAATTCTAACACAAATCTTAAAAAATTCACTAAAATTAAAGTATTTTTTAGTTGTTACCAACAAAGATTCTTTATCTCGATGTCATTGTTGATTCTCACCAGATTCAAGTTGGATTCTTGTTCACAATTTTTGTCTAGACGATAAATGCATCTCCGTGAGAAATTGTGACAGAAAATGCAATTTCTGTGTACCCTTCTATATAGACTAGCCAATATCAGCGGTGGATGTAAACAATGTGCTTATAATTTTACATTTAAAATTTTAGACATTTTAAAATGGGAAAAATAAATTAAATTTGAAAATTATTTAGCAGTTTTAGTAGTTATTTTATGAACATTATTGGGAAATTTTTTTTACAAAGTTTATAATGATATTTTGAATTGTAGATAGTACTATACATTAATTATTGTCATGTGGTTGATAACATGATATATCAATGACATGAGGAAAGCTTGTACACAATCTACAGAGTAGTAACCACCAGGGTTGGTGGCCTGGTGGAGGATGCGGCATGTTTCACAGCAGGGAGCCTAGGTTCGATTCCTAGGAGGGGGCTGTGTGTTATCTCTTCGGAGAGCTCGCCCTTTACTCCCCTCGTTCCTGGCCTCTGCTGCGGCGTGTGTCTGCCCTCCATTGGTGCTCTGGTGGTGGGTCCCTCACTTAGTGATGATTAATTACTAGCTGGCAACCGGTTACCCCGGGGCTAGGGCCCAACGGGGCCATGATGGCACCACAGAGCCCTTTTTTTGTGTTCAAAAAAAAAAAAAAAAAATCTACAGAGTAGTATATCAATATCATCCATTGATATCCTATAATTATTGTCTTATTGTCATGTGGTTGATAACTTGATATATCAATGACGAGAGGAAAGTTTGTACACAATCTACAAAGTAGTAGTCTATTAATATCATCCATTAATATCCGACTTGTGTTTTGAGTAGGGTCATAAACTACATTTTAATTTGGCAAGCCAATGCTCAAATAAATTTGGGAGTACTAAATTGGGAGCACTAAGAGAGCTCTAATGAGATCATAATGGTTGAGTCTGTCTCTTTTTTTTTTTAATTAAATTTTCAACTCATTAAAGCTGATTAGTGCTCCTGTTTTTTAGAGCTCTCAATCAGCTCTCAGCCAATGCTATATCAGGGCTTCTAGTGACCTTGACTTAAAAAGGCTATGTTCGTTTATTAGACTCAATATGAAATTATGAATGTGTGTGCTTGAGTGAGGTAATTACTATTGAAGTGGTATTTAAAGATTTAAGATAAATTGTATTGGGTGGTGTACTAGTGTAATGATTTTCGTTGGTTTGAAATTTATGAAATCAAGTAAAAAAAATTATTATATAAATTATGATTTTGTTAGTATTTTTGTAAAATAGAAGGTAAAGTAATATTTTTCCTTTTTAATTCTATGGGATTAGACTAGCAATACTACCTAGCATTGCTAATACTACATAACATTGCTAATCCTAAGCTATTACTAATGCCATAATTTTTTCTGTAAATAAACATGCTTTTGATGGGATCATGGAATTAACCAGTATTGGTTCATGATCTTACTGTTCAAAATTTGACATTAATTTATTAAAATCCATTCATATTATACTGATTTTTATTGATTTTTTTAAAAATAATAAAGATTAAGGAGTAATAATTACTTTTTTATATTGGAGTAGAAAATTGTAATATTCTAATGCTGTGCTGTTTTCTCAGGGCTTTCGAAAAACTGTGCCCGACAAATGGGAATTTGCTAACGAGAATTTCGTACGAGGCCAAAAAGAGCTCCTCACGAAGATCCGTCGCCGTAAGGCACTAACGTCATCCCCGGCCGGTGGAAAATCCCCCGCCGCAGCCGCCATCGGCAGCCCTTCCTCGCCGTCGAATTCCGGCGAGGACCTAGGGTCCACCTCCACCTCGTCCCCGGATTCCAAGAACGCGGGGTCGGTGGAGGCTCCGGCGAGGGCCCAATTCGCCGACTTGTCGGACGAGAACAAGAAACTGAAGAGAGACAACGAGATGCTGACCTCGGAGCTCGCGCAGACGAAGAAGCAATGCGACGAGCTCATCTCTTTCCTCACCGAGTATGTCAAGGTTGCCCCTGATCAGATCAATCGCATCATGCTCACCTGTGATGAATTGAACGGTCAGATCGAGACCACTGGTGATGATGATGATGACGACGAAAATACTGAAGAAAAAAGCGGAGAGGGTTTGAAGCTCTTTGGGGTGTGGGTGAATGGGAATAAGAAAAAGAGGGGTCGCGATGAAAAATTGGGGTTTGGAGGGACCAATCGCAAAGAAATGAAAACTGTTGACTATGATGATGCGCCGTGGATGAAGATCTCTACGGCCCCAGGGGAAACGGGCAAGGTCTGTAACTGACTAATGCGCTTGTGACGCGTAAGCAACAAAGTGGGAGGTGCACTGGAGAAATAAATAACTGTTTAGTGTAGTGATTAGTACAAGATTAGAATACTGTAAATTAGAAAACAAACAGTGTTCGGCTGTAAGGTTGGCCTGTGATGTTGAAGCAATAAGGACAACTTTGGAAAAGTTTCGAGGTTGGGTTGTGTAGGAAAGTTTATGGTTGATGATAATGACAGAGATAGAGATCAAAAGCAAATGGGTGAGTCTCTCGTCTATATTTAGTTGCATATAGATCATACACATGTAAAAATTTCCTACTTTCTTAGTTAACTGAAACAAAATGTTGTAAGAAAACACTTTATATGTGGAATCTGTATGCAAGTTTTATGTATCTATTTCTTCCCTTAAGCTTTGATTTTGCTGCTGTATTCCTACTTTGGCGCTTGCTTGCTTGTTAGTAAGGATTTTCTGTCCCTAAATAACTTTATCTTCCTATTTCAATTCACTCACAATTATTGAATATATCTTGAGATTTTCACATCTTGAGATTCTTATATGATCTAATAATTGTGAGTGAATTGAAACAGAGAAGAAGATTATTTGAAGACAAAGAATTTTTGCACATTGCTTGCCTAGTTAAATGGTTATTGTCATTGTTTGCGTGTTTAACTTAATTAATAATGTAGTAAAAAATATTAACACTTTTCACTTATTTTTGTTAGGCAGTGGAGAGACTAGTGATGATGCATGAGTGTGTTTTGTTATAATTTGTAAGCAATATCACATAAATATTTCAAGATTGCCTAATAATTTTTAAAATTGATTTATTAGATTTTGTCACCAATAAATAAAATGATAGATAAATATCAGTGAGTCCTATAAAAACAATCTGTTAGTACTACATTGGACTCATATAGTAGTTAGGGAGACCTGTTACATCAATATTGTTTTTACAAATAAGACTATAAACATAATATGATAAGTGTAAGATTATTAAAAAGAAAAAAAAGTTCATAAGAAATCTATTTGTATAATATTTTTCTTTATATTAAAATATAAATTACAATAACCTTCTTAAGGTTTTTGAGGTTTTGAAAATTATTTCTCACTTGAAATTTCAAATCACATAATAATTTATTCTGTTGGTAAGGTCTCGTTTGGGAATAAGTTATTTTGATAATTTTTTGATTTTTTACAAAAAAATATACTAAAAGTAGAGAAAATGATGTGATAATTTATAGTGATTTTTTAACTTTTTAACTAAAATATGTAGTTACCAAACGAGACCTAAGTCTATTGTTAAATCAACTAAAATACTAAACATTTCATTTCCAATTCTGCCGCATATCTAGAAAAAAGTTATTTAAAATTTTATGTAGAATTAAAATATATAAATAAGATTCATTCAGCATATTAATTTTAAATATACATTTTACATTTCATTTTTATGATAAAATTCAGATTAAATTTTCATCACATCAAAAATTATTTTATTTTTTCTCAGCTGGGTCCAGCCCCCTTTTTTTAGCAAAAAAAATGCGTCCATGGGTCCAGCCCATTGTACCAACGAGCTTCTGGCTACTGAAATTACGAGCCTTAAACCACCCAGGGCTGGGCCTGGGCTTGTAAAAATTTCGACCACTCACCTGACCCGACCCGCCAATCTTGATCGACAATATACATACCCATATGTTAATCAGCAAATCGTATCTACTCTAAACCCAAGGCTTTGTACAGAGGAGAGCTCATCGCTCCAGGACGATCATCAAACAGGACAATGGTTCGTTTCTTCATTTTAAACCCTAGCTTTGCTTCGTATTGATCTTCTCCTGTACCATACATACTTTATGAATTGATTTACTTCTGCTCAAAATTAGGTTTAAGCTGTTCAGTTCCTTTCTTCGATTTGATTCTGTCTTAATCCCTCCGGCCCGTTTGTTTGGAGAGTTAGAGGAGAGATTGGGATTGGTAGTGAGATGGTACCCATTAATATTATGTTTGTTTTGAGAGATGGGGTGGGATTGATAGTGCGCTCCGGATTATGAATCGCCAATTAACATTGTATTTGTTTTGAGAGATGGGGAGAGATTGATAGTGAGCTCCGGATTATCAATCGCCAGGGGATTCTAATGGCCTCCAATCTTGATATTAGTAAAATAGTCACCGGTTTAGAAATTTTTTATTTTTTATTTTATTTTTTATATGTTGGGCATTTTTTTAAAAATAATTTTTTGTATTTTTTGTTAAGAAAAATCATTATTTTATTTGTTTTATTTTTTTTCTTGAAATTTTTTATTTATTTTAAAAAATTTTACATGGTGGGCAATTTTTTTTAAAACATTAATGTTTAATCTTTTAGTATTTTTTTATTTGTTTTATTATTTTATATGAAAATAATTTAACAATCTCCACACTAACAACTATCATAAAAATAAACAAAATTTTACTTAATTCTCTCACAATCAATCTCCTCGCTATTAATTCCCTCATTATGAATTTCTTCCGTTCTATCTCTGAAAACAAACGAACCTCAGTTGTGTGTATGTACTCGCTACGAATTTAATTTTAGGGATTGAAATTTAGTGCCTTGTTTTGTTCGTGTTTCATTCGATCAGATTTGTGTTTTGGTTGATAAAATTTATGTCATTTCATGTAAATTAGGCTTGTCGAGCAGCATATAGAACCAATTTTAAGATCAGGTTTGTTAAGAATAAAATTTACAGCTTGAAGACCGTTTAATTATGGATTTAGGTCATTTTAATGATGAAAGATAAAAGAAAATGTGTCAAATCATGAGTTGAAGAACAGTAATGCCCATCTGAGCTAAGATGGGTTAATCTACTTCAATTAAGGTTGAACATGATGTAGTGTAGCTAGAAATTCATGTCCTTTCGATAATAGCAAGTCAGACAAATTATGATGACCTCAGCAGTACTATCAAGTATGAGAGATCACTAGGTCATTAGTTTAATAGTTTCCTTGGATAAAATTTTATGTTTTTAACAATTTATGATAGCTTCTGTATTGGATATCTTCACAAGTTTTGCATGTAAGGAGCTGATGTTTGGGGACAATTAGGGCCTGTTTGGTTGTCCCAAAAATGTGAATTGAGATGCTTTAGAATTGGCTTATTTAAGAATTAGACAACTAATATGTTTTGTTGTAAAACTGAAGCACCTAAAAAATTTAAGCTTACTTTCTTTATGAAAATTAAAAAATTTGTTTTTTCTTTTAAATGACTACATTTATTTTAAATTAACCCAAATGGAATAATATAATTTGTGTAACGAAACAATCCCTTAGAGACTATAGTAGTTTGGAGGCTAATATAGTTTCACTTTGACTCTATGATAGCCCAATTTTTTTGAGATCCAATCATGAGGCTTACTAAGGCTATCTATGGCCAGCCTTGGGTTTGAAGTGTGAGCAAAGACAGACTGCGTCTCTCATATCTGGATTAAATTGACTAATTTTACCCCTTTTATGGTATAAACATATTTATATAAAGTTTGTCATGGCGTGAAATTTTAGTGAGGTTCAGCTGGGCACTGTGTTTCAGATATGCTTTGACCACTGAATGTTGCAAATCAGAAACCAGGTAACACCATGCTGGCATGCTCTTCCTTCTGCCAGCTCTGCTAATTATAGTTTGATATTTCTGGGCTTCATCATAATTTCATTTCAGGTTCCTTTGATTATTTAAGTATTTATGATAGGGTATTTACTGTAGTTTATTCTAACACCCTATGGTTTCACATACTTTGACCATTATATTGGGCCTTTATTCTATTTGTTTAGTAAAATAGTCAAATTGATAATTTAATGAGAGAAAGGCGCATTGTGTTTGATTGTTCATCATTTTCCCACACTTTATTGTGATATCATATAGTTGCAGAGGACTTTAAGTGGATGCCATATCATTATTTTTGCATAGCTACAGAATACAGATGCAACTGTAGTTCCATCGTCCCCTCCTCTCTTTTAAGTTTGAAATCTTTTCCCCATTTATAGCTTTTACCTTGCCTGTTCAGTAAATTAGATATTTCTTTTAAGCTTTCTAGGATGCATATTTGTTTGCTGAAGTGTTTCATTGAATTTCAATACCTATCAGGCAAGCCTTTACAGAGTTGCATCTAGGAAAGAGAAACCTAGAGGACGTCATCATGGGTTAACTCAACAGAAGAGGCAAGAGATAAAGGAAGCATTTGAGCTTTTTGACACTGATGGCTCTGGTATTGAAATGTGTGCGTGTGTATTAATATGTGTCTTGAACCTTTTATAATTTGTTGTTTGACTTGTGTTTTCTAGGCACTATTGATGCCAAAGAGCTGAACGTTGCAATGAGGTAAGAATAAGTTGCCCTGAGCACTATTGCCTTTTAGGTTAATGAGTAGTGCAAACATTGGAACTAATATAATTTCATTTCAGGGCACTGGGCTTTGAAATGACTGGAGAGGTACCATCTAAATCCTAATACCTATTTGTTTTACACCAGATTCTGTGTAGGTTTTTTAACCTGTACACATTGTTGCCAAAGGAAAGAGGGACCTGCCTGAATAATTTAATGGGCCTCTCTCGCTCTCTCATAACTGTCAGTTGCTCTTATTGAATAGATTTAATTGGCACTGTATTTAAACCTTAACATAATCCTTTCTTTGCAATCCGATTACACTACTTTGGTCCTCGGCTTCAGCCTTATAAAGTAATTTCACATGGCCTTTCGTTTCCTTTTTTAACGAAGTTTAAGATAAAGTTGTAGGTAGTCAAACTGTATTTTCATGAAAGAAATGATCATTTTTAAATCTTAATTATATCATCTACTGTAGTTAAGGTCTTTCTGTCCTTTAATAAAAGAGTAAGGCTTTTTCCAGTTGAGTGTTTTCTTCTTCTGAAATCTCTACCTAACTAATGAGGTGAACTAGTTGGTAATTTGACTGAGAGGCTGAGATAACTCATCGGATTTTGGTTGAGTTTGAAACTGGTTTGGATCTATTGGTCACCTGATCCAATTTAGGGATTGCTAAGTAGTCCAGTCTTGGAACTTAACACTGGTTAACTGGTGATCATCACCAACAATTACGTAGTTGAAGGGTTAGCATTTGTAATTTAGTCTTGCAGAAATTAAAAAGCTGGAGCTACTGTGTACTGTAGATTACTGGCTAAGTGCTGAACTGGATGTTTCATTTCAGAGATCTTAGAGTCTTCTTTCCTATGGATATTCCTTCACTTGGATGTTAAAAGTGGAAATATAGATCTAGTTTCTGTTTTTATTTTAGCATCTCTCTCCTCTATAAAGGGTCTGTTCTCTGTTCTGTGTCTTTCGGCTATTTTTTTATTCATATGTTTCCAACTCTCTCTTAATATGCTGTTGTTCCTACAAATGATAGCGTCCTCATCATCTCTGCGCGTACTTGATGAAATTTAATTTTCTATTAAAGATGAGGAAATTTTATTCTTTCCTGATTGTTTCTCTAGATAAACAGTAAATGTGTACTCTCAACTTCTTCTTCCTCTTTTTTTTTTTTTTTTTTTGCATTGTTGTATATAACTCTCTATTACAGAAATTAGGACTTCCAGCTAACATCTCATTTTATTTTATGATTCAGCAAATCGATCAAATGATTGCTGATGTAGACAAGGATGGCAGTGGTGCAATTGACTTTGATGAATTTGTGCACATGATGACAGCCAAGATTGGAGAAAGGGACAGTAAGGAAGAGCTTACAAAAGCGTTCCACATCATTGACCAAGATAAAAATGTTAGATACTGATTAAGAACACCTTGTTTTGTCTTTTTGTTGTTGGCCACTGATTTTATGTCATTTGAATATAGGGAAAGATATCTGCCTCAGACATTCAGCAAATTGCAAAGGAGCTCGGCGAGAACTTCTCTGACAAAGAGATTCAAGAGATGATCGAGGAAGCAGATCGTGATCGTAAGTGTACCTTTTCCTACTTTGATTTGCAGTATTCTTTAAGCTGTGTGCTTCATGTTTTTGTTTGAACCACCTGGCATATCATATTTGAGTTTCTTTGTTCCTGAGTTTGAGAACTATTTTGTTTGTGCCACTCTCTGTCACGCGCGCACACGCACATGCAAAGGTTTGCAGAAGCACACAATTCAACACATGTACAGGGATGGTACTCGTGAAACAAAAATACAGAGAAGTAGGTATTGGCCCTGATACATAAGCAAAAGAAAAGAAAAGAAAAGAAAAAATAGATTGAAGGGTTGTAATTATATTATGAGTTGAGGAGCCAAAACTTATCTTTACCCAAAATGTGAATGGGAAATCCCACTTTTGGCAGTCAGAAAGAGCATGAAAAATAACTGGAATCACTAGTTTTGTTGCATTGCTTTTCTCGTCCTCTCTAATTTTTGTTCATCTCCTTGGTTTCGCCATGGCACATGATTGTAAAACTCACCATTATATGGGTCTCAAATGCAGTTAAGTACATGGGAGAAGTCCTTGGTAATTAAGAAAAGCACGACCTTCTGTTCAAAATTGTTCTTTTATTGGTACTTCTTTCACAATTTTAGCATTCTTATTAATTTGATGGATTTTGGAACATACAGGGGATGGAGAAGTAACTGTGGATGACTTCATGAGAATGATGAGGAGAACTTCCTATGGATATTAGAATTGAACTAGATGTCTGTACAATGTTGTGTGATAACGGTTTATTTTACTATGGTTCATGATTAAGAGCTATGATGCTGGATTTGAAACATTGAGGAATGATGTATGTTTTTATTTTGATTACATTGGAATGTTTTCAGCTCTTTCATATTGCGTTTGATTGGGAGAGGGAGATTTGGCAAGGAAAAAGGTGTGTGAAATTATATGAAATATAGATATATTTTATTTACATTTCACTTTTTTTTTTTTTTTTTCTTTCTCTTTCCAAATTCCTCAACTAAATACAGCATCAATGTTTAAAATCATTCTGTAGAAGAATTCTGAATCTATTACATGAAGCAGGGTCAACAATCTGCTCTGGTTCGGCATGGGATGAATCTGGTATAGAACTCACTGTAGATAATGAAGCATTTTCAAGCTTGATACCAGAGATTATGTTGGATTTTGTTTTTTGTTTTTTTTCGAGAGAATTAATGTTGAATTGTTGACACAAGGAAGATGCCGATTGGCCCAACTCTGCAGGGCCTTACGTCATCATCAATTAATTAGATGAAAAAAGACAGGGACCCCACTGGGGAGAACCCCAGCACCCACTGGTCAATGTTTTTTATTTTTTTGGCAAGAAAAAAGTCAGGCTTTTTTGGTTAAAATAGTCACAAAAAATAAAATAGGCTATTTTAGCCACAAAAAATAAAACATCAAATCCAACTCATAATCATTACAATCCTCTCTCACAAAAAAAATTAAAAAAGTCCTCCTCAAATCAGGCTAAAATAGTTAAAAAGTCAAAAAGTTAAAAAGCCAACCCACTTTTTAAACGGAGGCTTAACCAAATCACCAACCCATTTGTGTGTGTTTTTGTTTTTGTTTTTGTTTTTGTTTTTTTTTGGGGGGGGATTTTTTACATCGGGCAATGATTCAGACCTTTTAAAACTTCTACTCTGACCACTCTTACACACACGAGGGGTTAGGGATTGAGAGAGGAAAAAAAAAAAGAAAGTTGACCAATCAAAAGAAAAGGAGGTTAAGGGGTGACCCCCAAAGGAATCCCAATCTTTATTTAAAAAAAAGGGCAAATTATATATACTTTCCTTGAGGTTTGGTTAAATTATAGATACCTTCTTGAGATTTTAGAAATTACATCTCGCCTCTTGAGATTTGTATTTTCATAACAATTTGTCTCTTAAAGTTTAAATTTCATAACAAATTATTCTCTAATTTGTTATGTAAATATAACATTCAAGAAAAAATTTGTAATTTTTCAAATTTTAAGAAATATTTATAATTTAGTCAAATCTCGAGAGGTATATATAATGTCCCCCCCTCCAAAAAAAAAAAAAAAAAAAAAAAAAAAAAAAAAAAAAAAAAAAAAAAAGTTGTTCTTTTTAAGGATCAGAAAAATTAGCTCAGTTATAAATGTTGTACCCGGGCGGGGGGCGCCACAAATTTTTACATCTTCGGTGAAAGACACTGGCAAAAAAAAAAAAAAGTTGTCCTTTTTAAAGGACCAGAAAAATCAGCTCTGTTTTAAAGTTTGTCCCCAAGAGCATTCGGACAGCCCTACACGTATTTGCCATCGAATCCGTCTCTTTCGTGGTTCAAAAGAAATTGAATACATAGCAGAATAATAAGAAATTGAATACATAATAGAATGATAGGTATGTTTGGTGCAATTTTTTACTGCAAAAAAAATATAAATAAAAAAATAAATAAAACAGCTGTAATATACCTTATACTTTTAGCAGAGTTTTAGCAGAGTTTGTACCAAACAGTAATAAAAAAGTTTTCATTTATTTTTTCATTTATTTTTTCATTTAGTTTTCTATAAATAAATCAGCAATTTTTTCATTTATTTTTGCCTTATAAATTTTTAGCAGAGTTTGTACCAAACAGTAATAAAAAAGTTTCAGAAAAAACTGTTAACATATAATATACCTTATACTTTCATAGCTGTACATGTGCATTAGGAGCTGTAATGTACATGTGCATTAGGAACCAGCAAAGGTGTAAAGGAGGCCAACACCTACTACCAGCAAAGCTTTAGATTACACTTTTATATTATTGTAATATCTTACCTTATGCCTTCGTACTCCATTGTATCTTTCTCCTCTCTATAAATAGAGAGACCTAATTCTCTTGTAAATGCAGATACACAACAAGCATACATTATTCAATAATACAATTCTCTATTTATTTTTATACATTTATTCTAACATGGTATCAGAGCTAGGTTAACAACCTAGTCATTCTGCTTCACCGGCGGGCGGCAGTCTCGCCTTGGCCGCCTTGGCCGCCCGCCGGACCTTTACACATACCTTCACTGCCGTGAACCATCACTATTTCTTGCTGCAGCTTTGTTACAACATGATCTTACCCACGTCGTCGAGCACTCCGTCGGCCCACACGACAGCCACCGACGCCGTGATCTGGCCAATACCGAGCCACCACCAGCGGCACTACCAACTACACCACTGCCGAGCCGTTACCGCTGCAACTCCACAACCGAGCCACCATCACCACCATCTCCAAACCGTGACCATGCACACATGCAGAACTTCTCTCTCTCACAGCAAACACCCACACCACCCAACACACCATTCACACCCAAACACACGGCACAGCGCACACACACACAAAAACACATGGGGCTTTCTCTTTCTCTCGCATGGAACACACACCACACATGCATGTCACCTTTTCTCTCTCTCTCTTGGTCTCTTATCTCCCTCTCTCTAGGCTCTTTCCCTCTGCAGCTTTGAGCTTTGAAATGAATCACACCCACGGGTAGCACCTTCACACCCAGCAGAGGCATACACAACACACACAAGAGACATACACACACACGCCACCAACTTCGTCTTCTCACACACGGCAAACCCATACACACAGAGGACCAAACCCAGCTCTCTCTCTCTAACAGAGCTCTCTCTCTCTCTCTCTCGGCAGTCTCGGTTAGGGAGAGGAAGACACACAAGCTGCTTCAACACACACACACGGTGCACATCTCTCTCCATGCCCGACACAAATCTCTCTCTCTGACTCTCGGTTAGAATAGCAACCAGAAAAAAAAAAAAAAAAAAAAAAGAAAGAAGAGGGGGGACACACAGCATGGTTTTAAAGAATAACCACACACACCCAACTTCTTCTCTCTCTCTCATACAACCTGTAAAAGTTTATCCATATATTCTATTTCCTCTCTCCCACTGAGCCGCTTTTTGTCCCTCCACCATAATTGTTTCCACCACTCGCGTTTCTTTTTATTTTCTTTTTCTATATATATATATATATATATATTTTTACACTCACCAACACAGATACCAATCTTCCTTTCTTTTTTTTTTTTTAATCACATCCATCCAACGACAGACAAGTGCACAAAGCACTCACATGACATCGTTTTTTTTTTTTAAAACCCATTTTACTTTTCTTCTTTTATTTCTTTATTTTTTTTATTTTTATTTTTTTTTTCTTTTCTTTTCTTTATTCTCCACCCACACAGACTCTCACTCACTTTTCTTTTCTTTTTTTTTTCACACCCATCCACCGCCCAAATTTTATTTTTTCTTATACAAAAAAAAAAAAAAAAAAAAAAAAAAACAACATTCCTCATTCCACAAACTCATTTTATTCATGTCTGGGCACAACCCCGATCACACTTTTACACACACCAAAACAACAAAAAACAAAAAAAACAAAAAAAAAAAAAAAACAAAAAAAACAAAAAAAACAACCTCATCCACAGGCAGGATTTTTCTCTACTCTGCCGCCGGTCTTTTCTTCTTGCCTCCGTCCTGGGCGGCCCTTGCCGGTGTTGCCTCCGTGTTTCCCACTCCACTGGGCACGATCACTACTCCCTGCTCCTCCACTGCAGCATATGGCGGCCCTCCAAATCGGAACATCACGGTGGCCTTCCGCTTCAGCTCCTTGTTTTCTGCCCTTAGCACGCTTATCTCTGCTCGCGCATCCTTATACATGCGTTGGAGCAGAGCCAGCTGGGAGTTTAACTGCTGCACCTCATTTGTCCTACTCTGCAGCCGGTGCGACAAGTTTGTGACCGCCGTCATGGACTCCACACATGCCTTCAAAGTATACTGATTGGCCTCCACATCCGACTGCACTGCCATTTTTTGCTCCACAGACCGCATCGGAAAGTTCAACGGAGCAAAACTGGAAGCGCTTGGTTGAGTTTCACTGGCCGCCGCACCAGCTCTCTCTCCTGTGGACTCGTTGAGGTCGGGAAAGAGAGTCAGCAGCCCACGGGAAGACGAGGCCATTTTCTGGGCAACAGAGTGTTACAGAATATCTCTCGCCACAGAGTGTTACAGACTATCTCTCTCAGCAAAACGACCTCTCTTTCTCAGCAAAACGAAGAATTTTTCAGAGGTTTCTCTCAGTTTTTCTGTCTCAGTTTCTGCCTCCTCTGCTTCGGTTTATAAAGACCATGACACAGAGGCAGCCACGCGCATCGCGCGCCTCTTGACGCCGACAACCTGGCACGCCTTTTCATGGCACGCCTTTTGATGGCACGCCTTTTGATGAATCGGGCACGCCTTTTGATGGCACGCCTTTTGAGGGTGCGGGCACCCCTTTTGAGGGCACGACTTTTGAGGGCTCGATATATATCTACCTGTATATTTTTTTGGCAGCCTATCTACACACTCATACAGTGTCTTCTACACCGGTCAGCTTTATCAATCCCTTTTCAACCTCAAATAGGTTTTTCTCTTCACACCTATTTGAGTTTGAGGGGGGGTTATACACAGTATCATGTATAAGTCGCCCATGGCGCACTCCCTAAGTCACCCCCTTGGTGCACCACCACAATTTTCTACAACGGTCTGACACGACCACACAGTGTCTGCTACAACGGTCCGACATGACCTCGTAAACTGTCCCGACATTTGATTCCGGTCAGCTTCTACAACGGTCCGACATGACCCCGTAAACTGTCCTGCTACACCGGTCCGACATGACCCCATAAACTGTCTGCTACATCGGTCTGACACGACCACACAGTGTCTGCTACCACGGTCCGACATGACCCCGTAAACTGTCTGCTACAACGGTCCGACACGACCATACAGTGTCTCCTATCCCATTTTTAATTTTATTTGTCAGCTTATCTTTCTGTTTTGTTACTCTCTCCAAACTCAAGTTGGCTAGTACCTATCCTCCTTGAGTTTGAGGGGGGCTGTTAACATATAATATACCTTATACTTTCATAGCTGTACATGTGCATTAGGAACCAGCAAAGGTGTAAAGGAGGCCAACACCCACTACCAGCAAAGCTTTAGATTACACTTTTATATTATTGTAATATCTTACCTTATGCCTTCGTACTCCATTGTATCTTTCTCCTCTCTATAAATAGAGAGACCTAATTCTCTTGTAAATGCAGATACACAACAAGCATACATTATTCAATAATACAATTCTCTATTTATTTTTATACATTTATTCTAACAAAAACAATTTGTTAATAACATTATAAATTACACTAAACAGATCTAAAGTAGTTGAAATCGATGAATCACAAGGATTTTTCATTGGTTCTCTGTTTTCGTGAGAGATTCCTTATTGAATAATGTTATATGTATTAATTAGTGTATTAATTAATGAATTAATTTACAATTTGTCATAATTTAATATGTTTTTGATATTTATAATTTGTATAATGAGTGGAGTTAATAATAATGTCATGACTAGTGTTGGTATATTAGTTAGTACATTAATTGGTATATGTAGCACCACCATTACTTATTAGTAATTTTAGAAGATAATATTTAAACCAATAAATAGGGTTCGTTCGAGATATGAGTTGACTTTTTAATCTTTTAATTATTAGTTTGGGATTAAAAAGTCTAGTTTGAGATAAGTTTTTATTTTATTTTATTTTTTTAATTTTTATGAGAAAAAAATTAAATAATTTTAATTTAAATGTGATATTTTATTTTATTAATTTTTTGACTTAATTTATCTTTTTGTGTCTAAAATAGTTTAAAAAAAAGGGCAAATTACATATACACCCCTCGAGGTTTGGTTAAATTACAGATACCCCCCTGAGGTTTCGGAAATTACATCCCGCCCCCTGAGGTTTGTATTTTCATAACAATTTACCCCCTGAGGTTTATATTTCATAACAAATTACCCCCTAATTTCTTATGCAAATATAGTATTCAGGGGGGAATTCGTAATTTCTCAAACCTCAGGGGGTATTTGTAATTTAGCCAAACCTCGAGGGGTGTATATGTAATTTGCCCTAAAAAAGAACCTCCCAACTCTCCATGCTAAACAAGTGCATACTTTTGCTCTGGATGACGACTGGTTATATAGTGCTCCTGGAGCATAGTAAGAAGATATTTTAGGGTGTTGTGATTGATGAAGAAAACAGAATTCATGATTTGATTTTATATTGAGTAATTGAGAATACGATATATGATGATTAATAAATGAGTATGAAATCATGGTGACGGGTTGAATAATTTTTCCGGGATGATATGTATGTTTTGAGAGTGGTTTGTTGTCCAAAAAATGGTCTTTATTGCATGGTAGGGGTGTTCTTTTCATTCATTCAATTCAAGTCATGCGAATGATACCCTGTTCAAAATTTCTGCTACTGAACTAGTCTTGTTCAATTATAGCCCTACCCATTGCTTGCTAATAAGCCATGAGAATACATTGAACGATGGCGGAGGAGGATGCTCTCTAGGATTACGAAGTTGTGCTACAGTTCACTCGTTGTTACTCAACCCATAAACCACTATTCATCCACTCCTCACGGAACTCACATTCTTCGTCTGTTAAATCTCTGCCGCCGAGTAGTCGAAGACTTGAAGCCACTCAAATCTCTCCTTCTCGTGCACGGCCTAATCGACCACCAACCACTGATTGTAGAATTTTTCAGGCGTTGTTTTGATCTGGGTTCTCCCGAATTAGTTCTCTCTGCTTTTGCTGTAATCGAAAAGCCTAGTGTGTTCTTGCAGAATTCAACTGTTAGGTCTCTGTGTAATGTTGGGTTATTCGAAGACGCCTTGTCTGTCTATCAAAAATGTCGAATTTCGGGATGCCCTTCTGATAATTTTACGTTTCCTTTTGTGATCAAGGCGTGTTCTGCTCTGGGTGCTCTTCAGATTGGTAAAGGGTTACACTGTTCTGTGTTGAGAAATGGATTTGGAGACAATCTTGTTGTGCAGACAGCTCTTGTTGATTTGTACGCCAAATGTGATCAAATGGGGAGTGCACGTCGACTGCTCGATAGAATTTCTCAACCGGACTTGGTTCCATGGAATGCATTGATTTCTGGGTATTCTTTGAATGGGCTCAATGAGGAGGTCTTTCATGTTTTCCAGGAGATCTGTGCGATGGGTTTCAAGCCTAATGTGAGCACTTTGGCCAGCACAATTCCAGTGTGCACCCGTTTGGGATATCTGCATATGGGTAAATCTCTTCATGGATTTGCTGTAAAGTTAGGATATTTTTTGGATGAATATTTGATAGCTGCTTTGATCTTGATGTATGCCGGTGGTGGGGACTTTGATGTTGGTAGGAAATTGTTTGATTGTTTACTGGAAAAGAATGTTACCATCTGGAATGCCATGATCTCTGCATATACACAGAACCAGAAACCCAATGAGGCATTTGCATTGTTTAAGCAAATGCTCCAAGCAAATGTGCAACCTAATATGATAACTTTTCTGTCCATCATTCCTTCTTGTGAGTGCTTTGGTTGCATTTTGTATGGTGAATCACTACACACGTGTGCAGTAAAATATGGGTTAGTTGACCAACTTCCTGTAATGACAGCCATATTATCAATTTATGCCAAGCTTGGAGATATGGGTTCAGCTGAGTTTCTTTTCAATCAAATGCCAGTGCAAAATCTCCTGTCGTGGAATTCATTGGTTTCTGCATACGTGCACAATAGACATTGGGATGTTAGTTTGGATGCATTCCGTGAAATGCAGCTTGCGGGGTTTAATCCTGATGCAGTCTCTATCGTTTGTGTTCTTTCTGCCTGCTCTGAACTAGAGGCCATTTTACCCGGTAAATCTGCCCATGCATATAGTCTTAAAAACGGATTTGATTTTAACCTCAATGTGTCGAACACACTCTTGGCATTTTACTCCAACTGCTATCAGCTTTTTTCTTCTTTTAAGCTATTCCGTAAAATGGGTGTAAGAAATGCCATTTCATGGAATACATTGATATCTGGATGTGTGCACAATGGAGAAGCAAGAAATGCAGTTGCTCTTCTTGACCAGATGCAACGAGAGGGGATGGACTTCGATTTGGTTACCCTGGTAAGTGTTCTTCCCTGTTATTGTGGACCTGAAAATTTGGTGCAAGGAATGGGTATTCATGGTCGTGCAATCAAAATGGGGTTTGCGTCCGTTGTTTCTTTAGCTAATGCACTTATCAGCATGTACTTCAACTGTGGAGAATTTCATGGTGGCAAGTTACTTTTTGATAGCATGCTTAATAAGAGTATGGTTTCTTGGAATGCATTGATCACAGGCTATCGATATAACAACTTACATGATGATGTCATGCTGTTGTTTTGCCAAATGATAAAGGAGGATCAGAAACCAAACGATGTAACCTTGCTGAATATATTACCTGTATGCTATACCCCGTTGCAAGGAAAGTCTATTCATGCTTATGCAGCTAGGACAGGGATTGCAATGGTAGCTTCTCTTCTTACATCTCTTATATTCATGTATGCTAGATTTGGAAATATGAATTATTGTCTCTTGCTGTTTGAAATGGGGGAGAAAAGGAATATTTCTTTGTGGAACACTATTGTTTCTGCTCATGTACAAACAAAAAATGCAAAAAAAGCAATTGCTTTCTTCAGCCAATTGCTTCACACAGAAATGGAACCTGACTACATGACAGTTTTGAGCTTAATTTCAGCTTGCGTTCAGATAAACAACCCAAATCTCACAAACTGTGTAATGTCTTATGTGATACACAAGGGATTCAACAAAGATGTGGCTGTCGTTAATGCCCTGATTGATTTGTATGCAAAATGTGGGAACATCTCAATTGCAAGGAAGCTATTTGATGCTCTACTTGAAAAGGATGTGGTCTCCTGGAGTGTGATGATCAATGGGCATGGTTTGCACGGTGATGGTGAAGCAGCCCTCGCACTTGTCTCACAAATGGAACTTAAGGGTATGAAGCCTGACGACATTACTTATGTCAGTATTTTATCAGCTTGCAGTCATGCTGGTTTGGTTGAGCAAGGCCGGATGTTTTTCAATTCTATGATAGAAAATGGGATAGTACCGAGGATGGAACACTATGCTTGCATGGTGGACCTTTTTGGGAGAACCGGTCACTTGAACGAGGCTTATGACATGGTTACGAAGTTGCCCCATAAACCTTCTTTAAGCCTGTTAGAGTCTTTGTTGGGTGCTTGTATAATCCATGGAAATCTTCAAATAGGGGAGGAAATCGGAAGGTTGCTCCTTGAAATGGACCCTGAAAATCCTGGATCATATGTGATGTTATACAATGTTTATGCAGCGGCTGGAAGGTGGACAGATGCGAATAAAGTGAGGTCGGACATGGAAGAGAGACAATTGAGGAAAGTGCCAGGTTGCAGTCTTGTTGAGGGATGGTAAATGGTTGTCATGAAGGGTTCTGGAGGCAAATGAGCATCAAAATTTGAATTTTGAAGTTTACTCGTGCTAGATTGCTCACATTAGAATGAGAAATTACGATAGCATAAAGCCTTTCTTCAATCAGAACAGCAAGGAAAATTCTATCATACTAGAATGTGGTTCTGAGGTATGGTACATGAATAATTGGATTTGGATTTGGATAAGACACTATCTTGAAATAATTAATATTTGGTTGGAAAACCAAGGTAAATTCTCACAAACAAAGTAGTTTTGAGTATTTTAAATAAAATATTTGTTAAATTAGCTTACTATTGCAACACGCCATATTTATTATTTACTATGAGAGAAGTTATTATTTTATAAACTCATATTTACTATTCAAAATGACACCTTACTAGTTCAACAGGTAACAGGTCATACATCGAAAATTGTGCTTTTTTAATTATTGTTTAACACACCATACTTGGCTATTTCCACTCCACATTTTGTTTATTCTTTTTAATTATTGTTTTTTTTTTTTTGATTTTTTAAGACATAATATAAATTGTAAGAAATAAAATGTATTGTGTTATTTTATTAAAGAAATATATATTTGAAATTGAAATTAAAACTCATAAATATAAAGTTAAGAATAAATTTATAATTAAATTTTATAAACATCAAAATAAATATATCAAAGTTGGTTTTAAATTTTTTTTTCTTAAATTTCAAATCCAGATCATTTTATTAATTATTTTATAAAACTCACAAATTTTATATGAATTTCATATACCAACCTTTTAGGAGTTTTTATAAATACAGTTTTTATGAATTTAATATCCACAATGAAATTATTTTTGTCCTCCATAAATTCATATGAATAGCTATGATTATGTTTTTACAAATTTAATATCTGGAATATTTTGAAGCACAATGGAGGATCTCTCATTTATATCTTAAGTTGAGATGACAACTTGAGAGATGTCAAACTATACTTGGGAATATCTCTCATATATCTACATTTATTATTGACAATAAATGAATACATCAACAAAAATTATTTTTCTTTACCTACCACAACATGAGCAACATTTAAAATGACAATAAATGAATAAATCTAAATTACTTAATTAAGAAAATATAAAAGACCTCCCAATTCATTTGCACACACCATGAACAATAGTGTTTTTTTTTTTTTAATAATGTTTGAAGAAAGGATAAGTGAAATAGGGTGATTTTGATTTTTACAAATTCAAGAAATTCTCCAGGTAAGAATTTATCTGTCTCTATCTATGTTTTATTTTAACATTAAGTGATATTTTTAATTTATAAATTTTAAGGTTTTGTTGGAACAACATTTCACCTAATTGAAGAAAAAAATTTATTGAATAGTAAGTTGCGTCTTATTAAGTAGTAAATGGAGTTTAATTGAATAGTGAGTGAAATATCATTAACTAGTAAGTGGAGTTAATTGAATACTAGCCTATTTTAATTTTTTGCTATTTTAGTAGGCTATTTTAGTTTTTGATTGTTTTAGTAGACTAAAATATTTGTATTTTGGAAGATGGTTGAATTTTTTTTTGAAATTGGATGTGATGTTTGTAAGAGAAAAAGTGAAATGATTATAAGTTTGATGTGACATTTTATTTTATTAGTTATTTTAGTCTATTTTATCTTTTTATAAATTTTAACCCAAAAAACAAAAAATAGTCTTTACCAAACAAGGCGATAATGAAATAGTTACTGAGTACCAAACCTAATGAAATAGTGAGTAGTAAGTAATAGATTATTACATTTTTATATTTTGTTTAAAATTCATATTTCTTATTTAATAATTTAAATTCATATTTTTATTTAGGATAAATTACAAACACACCTCCTGAGATTTACTTAAATTATAAATTACCCCCTATGATTCTAGAAATTACATTATACCCTCTAAGGTTTCTAATTTCACAACAAATAGATCATTTTATTAATAAATCATTAAGTTAATTAACAGTTTTTAATAATGTTAAAATTTATTTCAATTAATAATTCAGATAATTTTATTATTGTATTGGTAAACAGTTAGAAATTTTACTTTTTCAATTAATTCTGTTAAATAAAAAATTCTGACAGGGAGGTATTTGTAATTTTTCAGACCACATGGGGCAATTCGTATTTTAAGTAAATCTCAAAGGGTGTGTTTGTAATTTACCTTTTTATTTATCATGGACTATTCATTGTGATTCTACTTAAAATTTGTTCTAATTTTATTTACCACTAAATAGTAATGGACTATTATTGAGTAATAGTCATGTTTGATTGAGTTGTAAACCATGTTCTATTGAGTAGTAAGTTAAGTATCAATGAATAGTAACGTGAGTCTCACTAACTAGTAAGTAGGGTTTAATTGAATAGTAAACAAAGTCTAATGACATAACAAGTGGAATCGTATTAAGTAGTAAGTGAGATTTTTTTTTTTTTTTTTTTGGGTAGTAAGTCAAGTTGAAGTGGTGTTTTTCTTAGTACTAAGTGAAGATTTCAGTGTGTTTGGTTTGAGTTTTTTGAATTAAGTTTTTTGAAAACTGAGTTTTTTGGTTTTCGTATTTTTTTGTTTTTAGTGAATATTTTTAAAATTTTAAACATTTTTTTTTACCTTTTTAGATGCACCTTACTTAGATGTATTTAAAAAGTAAAAAATTTGTGAAAAAATATTTTTAAAAATTAATAAATACATAAAAATACAAAAAATGTATTGAATTCTCGTATTTTTTTTGTATTTTTGGTATTCAGTAAATTTTTAAAAGGTTTTTTTCAATTTTTTTTACTTTTAAGGTATATTTATGTTAGGTAAGTCTAAAAATTAAAAAAAATGCTCAAAATATTAAAAAAATTCAGTAAAAACAAAAAAACACAGAAAATAAGAAAGTAGAATTTTCTGAAAAGTGTTTTTAAAAAGTGGTAACCAAGCACAATTTTTGTATTTTGTTTAATAATTTAAAATTCATATTTCTAATTTATTACTTACCAATTATTGTAACTCTAATTACAATTTTGTTCTCATTCTACTTACCAATTAATAGTAACAAGGTCTGATTGAGTAGGAGTCATGTTTGATTGAATTGTAAGTCAAATTCGATAGAGTAGTAGTAAGTAGAGTATCATTAAGTAGTAAGTAAAGTTTATTGAAGTAGTAAGTAGAATCTTATTAAATTGTAAATGAGATTTAATTGAGTAGTAAGTCAAGTCCAATCATTAAGTTGTAAGTAAAATTTAATTGAATAGTAAATCAAGTCACATGGGCCCCGTTTAGTAGAGCTGTGGGAAAGTGATTATAACTTATAGCCTAACAGCTTATAGCTTATAGTTGTGAACATAAGCTGATTTTTTACTTATAAATTAAGCTTCTCCTCCCTCACTCAAAGAATAAGTTGATTTTTGACTTACAAAAAGCTATAAATTGTGTTGTTAAGCTGAACCAAACACATCAAAATAGCTTAAATTAAGTTAAAAGCTGAAATAAGCTGGAAATAAGCATTACCAAACAGGGCCATGAAGTGGTGTCTTATCGAGTATTAAGTTAAATTTAATAAATTTTTACATTTTCACATTTTGTTAAAAATTCATATTTCTTATTTAATAATTCAAAATTCATATTTTTATTTATCAATGACCATTCATATTTCCTATTGAGTACTAAGTCAAGTCTAATAATTTACAATTTGTTCTAATTCTATTAACCACTCAATAGTAATGTAATCTTACTGAGTAGTAGTCATGTTTGATTGAGTTGTAAGTTAAGTTTAATGAAATAGTAAGTAGAATATCAATGAATAATAAGTTGAGTCTCATTGATTAGTAAATGAGATTAAATTAAATAGTAAGTAAAGTCTAATGAAATAGAAAGTAGAGTTCATTAAGTAGTAAGTGGGGTTTAAAAAAATAATACGTCACGTCAAATTAATTAGTGTCTTTTTTAATTTTATTTTAATTAAGTAATGTCTTATTAAGTATTAAGTCATGTTTGATTGAATGGAAAGTTGAGTAGTATTAAGTAGTAAATGGAGTTTGATTGGTTATTAAGTTTAGTATCATTTACTAAATGAAGTTTGATTAGGTAAGAAGTTGAGAATTATTAAATAGTAAGTGGTATTTAATTAAGTAGTAAGCAAAGTATAAAAAAAAAAAAAAAAAGTGAAGGCTCATTGAATAATAAATGGAATTTAATTACAATTCATAAACACAATATTGACCATTCATTCTCATTCTAGTTACAACTCTTTCCTACTCAACTTACCACTTAATATTCTACCTATCATTTTTACTCACTATTTCTTAATTAATTTATTTATACTTATTGTAGATGAAATACAGCATTGAGCAAAATAAGAATAACAATTTTTTGAATTAGATGATGATGATATAATGATGGTATTAAGTATCGAAATAAATTAATTGAAAAAGATATGTTTGAAATGACATTTGTAACTTTACTTATCATTTATAAATCAACACGTACTACTATTGGAAACGATATTTACCATTCTTTCAAGTTATATTTACTACTTATTGTGACTCTACTTATCATGTTCGAGAGACAACATAATAATTTGCCACGAACGCATAAGCTCTTTAGCAAATAGTTTACAAAATCATTGTTAGATAAGTTCAAAATTTTTGGATAAAAAACTAACAATGGATGTTTTATGATTGACTATTTGAGCCAAATAAAAAATTGACTGTTCAAACTTTATTTTTATTTTTTTTAATAAATTGAGTTCAATCGAGATTTTAACAATCCAATACGAGTCAAGTATAGTAAAAAAAGCACACATATACTTTTGGACTAACGTGCTTTTAGATCCATCTACATGAATGGTTTGTATTAATGCCTTCAACAAATAAATGTATATGAGTGAAACTTTTATTTTAGGACATTTACTTCTGTTATTTGAGATTTGAGTCAAACCACAAATAGGAGTGAAACTTTATAGTTCAAATATGAGTGAAACTTTCAACAAATAAATCTATACGCTTTCTGTATCTTTATATTTGTTCAAATATAGTCACAAAGTCCTTATATATTTTTGGACCAAAATATAACAGTTAACTACATTAATTATAGATGCGAAATAACTGTAATATCCTCAAATTCTATATATACATTTTTGTTTTTTTGTTTTTTTCTCTCTCTCTTCTCACAAATACATAATTTCTAATTTCTGATATCAATGCAATTAAATCACAATTAATCATAAAATTTTTAATTATTTATTGTAATTCTTAACTTTTTAATCTAATTTTAATTTAATTATGTTTTGAATCATAATTAATCCTAAATCCTTAATTATTTATTGGAATTTCTAGCTTTGTAATCTAATTTTAATTTAATTATATTTTTATATTACAATTAATCTTAAAATCTTAATTATTTATTATAATTCCTAACATCTTAATCTAATTTTAATTTAATTATATTTTAGATCAATCTTTAATCATTATTTATTTTATATTTTAATTTAATGAGAAATTTATTAGAAAATTTTCTATCAGTAACTTGTATCCCAAGTAGTCCATAAAATATTTTTGTATTCCAATAAGTCCTATTATTTTATACATTTGATCCATCAAATCTTAATTCTTATATTTAAGGTGTTTTATGGATAATTTTATCCTTACAAATTTTTTTGAACCTTTAACAACTGGGTGATGTGAACATTCACATTAAATAAATTTGACAGTGTGAATGTTAACATCATGGAACAATTATATTGTCAGTATGACATTAATACGCATTTCACCCTATTATTATTAGAGGTATTTTGATAACTATGTTTCAATAGGACTTATTGGAACATAAGAAAATAATTTGGACTAAAGCCTCGCTTGGCAACTCATTGTTTTAGCTTAAAAGTCAAAAGTCATTAAAAAAAATTAACAAGCCAACAACATATACCAAAAATTCAAAAATTTCTTTTTCTCTACTTTTGCACATCTTTTCATAAAAAATTAAAAAGTCATTCTAAACCTACTAATTTTTTTACCTCATATTTTAACCAAAAAATTAAAAAATTACTAAAATAATTTGTTCCCAAATGAAACCTAAGTAGAATATAAGTATGCGAAGAGGGATTTATAAATAAATGTCCCAAATAATTCTTAATAATATTATATATTTTCGATCAATTTTTAATTATATTTTATTTGTATTAACATCTTAATCTAATTTTAAGTTTGGAGAATATGAGATAAAATTATCTTTTTGCTGTGTTAATTTCACATAATTCAAAAAAATAAATTAAATTCACTCTAATATATGGCATATGTAATACACATTTTGTTAATTTGAATGAAAAAATTAATAGTGATATTTTAGTTCAAAATTATATAAAAATTATATGATATATTTAAGTCATAATAAATAAAGTGACCACAAATTACAAGGAATATAATAAATTTTATGTTTTATTTTATAAAAATATTAGAAATCTTAAAAATTTTATCAAATATTTCATATGTGTGTGAAACTCACATAAAATTTACATTATGTATAACATATTTGATAGAATTTTTAGTAAAATTTTATAATTTCTAACATTACTTTTTATTTTAATATTTTTGGCTGAGAGATACAAATCATTTTATAAATTTAGAAAATCTCACATAATCAAATAGTATAATTGATTACCAATGATTGGAGAGGAGAGAGAATGTTCAGTTTTGCTTTTCACCGGTCATAATAGGTGAACAAATGTGTATATCGAATGGAATAATGATTGAGAAGTGTTAAAAAAAAATAAAATTAGAAGGAGTTTAAATGATTGGTCTTATTATATGATGTAATGTTTTAATTTGTGTTTTTATTTTTATCTTTTATTTTTTTACTTTGTTACCTCAGTAGAGTTCTGATTAGAGTTCTCTTTATTAAAATTTTGAATCATTGCTAATATTGAATGGTTGAGATTATTCTACCAAATTTAATGTTTAAGAAATTTTTTCATATATTTTGTCCAAAAGGAATAATATTTGAAAGTTTTAATAGTAGATCTCTAATAGTGTGGGCCCCACAATAATAGTGATATATCTATAATTTTTTTTAAAAAAATATTTTGAGAACTCTAATGAAATGGAATTCAACTGATGTGATATTTTAGTCTTATCTTTTTATTCTTGTCAAGTATATAAAACTCTCTTTAAGACTCTATTTTTAAAAGAATGAATTATTATTATTATTATTATTATTATTATTATTATTATTCATTGTTAAATGTATGTGTATGAGAGGGTTCAAGAATGTCGTTGGAAAATTCGAAAATCTTTGAAGGTCCTTGAAGAACAACTTCGAATTCTCTAGAAGATGATGAGAGGCTTAGATTTTTCAATAATCTTAACTTAAGAACACAACAGTAAAGGAGATGATGGAGATAAGAGATTGGGTGAAGAAGAAGACAAAGTAGCTAGAGAGAGAATAATGGCAAGGCTCTCCCATGCATCTCTCACTTTCACTCTCAAGGTTGATAATGGAGAAGGTAAATTAGTTCTTTCCCAAGAGTTAACTCTCCAAAATCCATGCCTTGTAAAGCTATGGATGAGTGCTATTTATAGGCACCTCATGATGTAGGATGGAGCCCATGTGCAAGGCACATAGGGAATATTCTCTCTAACCACCTTGTCCGAGAAGATAACCTTTCCGAGGATGAGGAAAACCCCGAAAAGGAGATCAACCTCTCGGCGAACCCTTCTTCTTAGCCACACCTAACCAATGATTCTCAATCATCTCAAAGGGTCAGGGGTAGTCCCAGAGGACTTCCTGTCGCGGAAGGGTTAGGGGTAGTTCAAGAAAACCCCCTACCGTAAATATTGCCAAGTCTCAAGGACCTCCCAGGTCGTGCCAC
Organism: Camellia sinensis; assembly: GCF_055761805.1. NCBI lineage: Eukaryota > Viridiplantae > Streptophyta > Magnoliopsida > Ericales > Theaceae > Camellia > Camellia sinensis. Next base: position 220,450,886 of record NC_138961.1, read on the forward strand.
CTCGACTCGGGTATAGGCTAGTTTAACCGAAGAGTGAATTTATCTCCACTCACCATCCTCGGGATCGGGTCTTTGTTCGGACTCCATTACGCCCATGGTTCTGGTACGTAGATCCCAGAAAGCTCCGCGTACGCAAGTATTCTGGGACTCATTAATGGAGCGGCTTCTAAATTGTGTCTGAATCCGTTCGAAGCCAAGTGCTTCAGATCTCTAGGTTCGTAGATCCGAACCCTTTCGAGTCCGAGTTCGAGTACGCCTCTAAGTTCGTGGATCCGAACCCTTTCGAGTTCGAGTCCGAGTAAGTCTCTAAGTTCGTGGATCTGAACCCTTTCGAGACTTAGGGCTAGTTTGGCATGTACTAAATAAGCCAAAAAGTCAAAAAGTCACTATCTTATTTAAGTCACATCATCTTATTTAAATCACATCACCTCTCTAACACATCACATCAAACCCAATCCAAAACCAACCCAAACCCACCAATAAGTCAAAAAGTGCACTTTTTTAGGACATCCCAAACCAACCCTTAGAGTGATTCGGCCCGTTTGATGACGATAAATCCGAGCCCACCAATCTTGGACTTGCGATAAATTCAGGCCCACCAACGTTGAACTATTGGGCCTAATTAATTGAGTGGGCTCAAATTAGCTCCTCTTACATTTGGCCCCTTGCGTATATGAGAAATTTTAGTTTTCTCAGACATGCATAGTTTCACCTTTTTAGCCATGCTTCGCATTACGTCTTCGGAAATATTTGGTCTTCACATAGTCTAAATTATGGATAAAGTTGACAACTAATAAAGATAAGATTTTTTTTTTTTTTAACATACGAAGAATATATTATTTTTTTTAGACTAAGGTCAAGTTTGGCATACCTCAAATAATCTATCTTTTTATCTTTTTATCTTTTTTTTATCACATTACCCCTCTACTTTTCTACACATTCTTTCATAAAAAGAAAAAAAATATACTTATTTAAATCATCATAAACAACCCTTAAATTGAAATCAAGTTTTCCTTCAGAACACCTGAACAATATTTCTCCACTCCAAGAAAGAATAAAGGACCCACCATTAATCATTTTTTATTCTTGACAAATAAGGCCCACATTTTCTTTTTAGTCAAACTTGATTGTTCTTTGCCTTCAATCAACATACATAATTTCAAATTCACAGATTCTTCAGAATATTCAAAGGCTATTATATATATATATATATATATCCTTGGCACACTTTGAGGGACCATCAGATCAGAATAATACTTTTCCTTCTTTTTTGGTCTGCTGCTACAATACCAGAGGCCATTGCCGTGCTCTCCTTCTTCAACAAAACAGCCGAAGACCCACTACTCCTCGCACACTGTCGGCGGCCAAAGCTTCGGCTACCACCTGTTCACGCCAACACCCGCTGTAACTCCAGGCAGCGGCGCCGTCGTCGTCACCGATCCAACCTACCGCTGGCCTTTCTCTGCTGATTTTCTCCCGGCCTCGACGGTCCAAGGCTGGCCACACATGTCGCCCCACTCAACGCGATGTGTGTAGTCACCGTTGAGCTTGTTGACAGCGCGACAACTCGGCGGCGCGCACTCGCTCACGGCAGTCAATACACCGCGCTGCTGACCTGCTCTAGCCGCTGCTGTGCTGCGGTTCGGCTCACACCTTCGTGCGCCTCCTGGTTTGCATTATTTTGCCGATTTCAACTCGGTCGTGGGATATCCACGCCGACCTCAGACCACACCAATGTTCACTGGTGCTGCTTTTCACCCAACTCCCTCTTGCTGATTTTGATTTGTGCCTATTCAACCCTTCATTGCTCCGGATCTGTAGACAAGCTTTTGTTCAAAGCCCATTTCTGAACTTCGTTGGGATTCGGGTTATTCGAAAACTCGTAATTCTAATTTGAGATAAACAGTGCTCTGTTAAATCTTGGTTTAGTATCTCCAACTCGTTTTTGAGAATATACATTTTGAAACCTTTGCATGAGATTTGAGCTTTCATTGATGATCCTAATTTGAATAGAACTTTGATGCTGCAATTTTGTCTTGAAATAGCTATTGCTTCTATTGAATCTTGATTTGCATGATAAATGTAGTCCTGAAATTCATGTTTTGGAGCTTGACCTTGTGTTCATAAATTTGACATAGATATAGGATTAATGTGGCAAATGAGGGATTGGTGTTGCTACTGAAAATTTTGTTAGACTTGCTCGTCTTGAAATTTGTAGAGTAAATAAATGTTACTGCAAAAGAAATCCGAGGAAATAAGTCTCTCATATTGTATATAAATCTTCTTATCGGATAATTGATTGCTGTGCCTCCGAGAATAGTGAAACCCGACATTGAGTTTTATATACTTGATGAATGAATTCTCGATATCCATATTCAGTGAATGTTTCGCTTGGAAGAATAAACTAATGTAATAGAGAATAAGACCATATATTGATGTGTGATGATTTTGTGGACACTCGGAGGAAATAAAATGTTGATGCCGAAATTTAGTTTGAACATTGTTGCTTTATGTCGACTTGAGAGGAACCGACCCGAAGAGACAAAATCTTGATTGCTGTATTATTCATGAACTCGCTCGGAGGAACAAAATTGTTGTAGCTTAAATAGATCATTATTATTTGTTGATGTTGCCTCATTCCAATAATGCCTGAATCAGGATATGAAATTGATATTGCTCATCTCATTTGTCAGTTTTACTATTTCAGGAAAATAAATTTTTGTGTGAAATCCACGACCCCGAGGCCCTCAGAATCTTCACTAATGAGAGCAAGTGCTGTCCTTCTTAAGTCTAAACGAGAGTGAAACTGTCCCTTAGGAGTCCGAAAGTAGCATACACCCTACTTCGGCAAGAAAGATCCCTCTGGAAGGCAACCGAGTCTACCAAGCTTACACCAATAGAAGTAAAGATTGTCTCTCAGAAGTCCGAGCAGAAGCAAGGCTGTCCCTCAGAAATTCAAGCGGAAACAAGGCTCTCCCTCAGAAGTCTGAGCGGAAACAAGGCTATCCCTTGGAAGTCCGAGTAGGTGCGCACTTCTACTTCGGCAGCTAATGGAAGCAAAGGCTATCCCTCGGGAGTTCGAGTAGGAGTCCACTCTACTTTGAAAAGAAAGATCCTCGGAGCTTGTATTGATGAAAGCAAGGGTTGTTCTTCAGACCCGCACTAATGAGAGCAAGAGCTGTCCTTCGGAAGTCCAAACGGAAGCAAGGCTGTCCCTCAGGAGTTTGAATAGTAGCACACACCCTACTTTAGCAAGAAGATCCCTTCTGATAGGCCACCGAGTCTCGAGGGTTGTTCTTCGAAAGTCTGAGAGGGAAAACACACTCTACTTCAGCAAGAAAGATCCTTGAGGCTCGCACTGATGGAAGTGAGGTCTGCTCTTCGAAAGTCTGAGTGGGAGCACACACTATACTTCAACAAGAGAGATCCTCGAAGCTCGCACTGATGAAAATGAGGTTTGTTCCTTGGAAGTCCAAATGGAAGCAAGGGTTGTCCCTCGAAAGTCCGGGTGGAAGCACACTATTTTCTTTGGAAAAAAAAAAGATCCCTTCTAGCTGGTAACCACAAGAAAGATCCCTCCTGGCTGGCAACCGAATTTATCAAGCTTGTACTAACGGAAGTAAAGATTGTTCCCTAGAAATCAGAGAGAAGACAAAGCTGTTCCTCGAAAATCCAAGTGGATGTACACTCATTTCTTCGGCAATCAATGGAAGCAAATGTTATTCCTTGAAGTTCGCATTGATGGAAGCAAGGGATACTCTTCGGAAGTCCGAGTGGGAACACACACTCTGCTTCAACAAGAAAGACCCTCGAAGCTTATATTGATGGAAGTAAAGGCTATTCTTCGGAAGTCCGAGTGGGAGAACACACTCTACTTTAGTAAGAAAGACCCTCAAAGCTTGCATTGATGGACGCAATGACTGTTCTTCGGAGGTCCAAGTGGGTGCAACACTCTACTTTAGCAAGAAAGACTCTCGAAATTTGCATTGAGGAAGCAATGGCTGCTCTTTGGAGGTCCGAGTGGGAGCACACACTATTTTGGCAACTAATGAAAGCAAAGGTTGTCCCTCTCTGAGTGGGAGTACACTTCTACTGTGTCAAGAAAAGTCCCTTCAGGTTGGTAACCAAGTCTACTGTTCCTCTTTCTTCTTTGAGGGGCAATAAAAATTGAAAACTGTTTCAAGCAACATAACACAATGAAGATATATAATGTAGAGAAAATAACTTCTAATGGAGATACATAATATAGAGGAAATAACTTTCTTCATAACATAACAAAGAAAGATAAAAAATTCTTAAACAATGCAGTAAATACAAATTGTAAATGTCATAGATAGACTTCTTCTACGGAATGTTGAAATTTGTCCCTAGAGTTGCAGGATCATTTGGAAAGCTTTCACTAGCTGCTCGGGTTGTGGCCCTCATGCACCATCATAGCCATGTCTTCTAAGATATCCTCGGGCTCCTATTCTCTGAACTCTATCTCATGTGCTTCGACTTTCTTTCTAAAGATCTTCTTAAGCATCCGGCACTTTTTTGTAGGATGTTGTCACGATCCAAACCCGTCCCTATGGGTTTAGCACCGTAACCGGCCAGTAATCCGAGATTACTGAAGGCCTGCTTAACAATAAGACAGTAATACAGAGTACAGGGGCATGGCGAAAGCCAAAACAGTAAGTAAACAATGTCCAATGAGCTGTGAGTCTGTATGCAAAAAGACTTTTCATACGTATATACATGAACAGTACAGAACAGTATGTACAACATTTACAGTCGATCAGAACGGGGACCTAATCCCTGTTAACCAGTACAGTACAGTGCTATCAGTCTATACAGTTATTACAAAACAGATACAGAGACAGACGGGGGAAATTAAAACACCCCTAAGTCATAGCTTGACAGGCTTGGAACCTTGCAGTGAGGCACAGTGGTTGGCTTGACAAAAAGGGAGTCTAACCCACGCTCCTAGCTTCGGTCTGGTACCTGTACACCTACATATATATATAAACAGTGAGCTAAAACCTAGTGAATAACGTAATGCGTAAAGAGGTTAAGAATGAATGTCCTTACAGTAATGAAAACAGTTCATTAAATCAGTATTTCGGTCATTTAGTTATATGTGGTACATCCATTAGCATAGCAGTACAGTAAACAGTAGGTCTTAAAAGACCGAGCAGTCAATGATGGCTATCATATCAGTAAACAGTAGTGGTTCTAACATTGAACCGACAGAAATCTCTGTAACAGTAGCAGTAACAGTAACAGTAGTTGCTAAGGATGCCACAATACAATTCAGAATAGAGGACATACATTCATTCAGTTAACAGTATCAATTCGGAAACAGTAGAGTTTAACCATTCAGAAGATATTCATATTTGAACATATCTTTACATAGTTGTTACACGGAGAGTTCTGGGCTACAAATAAGCTAGAGCGCGTCCGCAGATGCCCACCTTACACAGTTACAGATTGAACACACACTAAGCTACACAGTTAGGAAAAATAATAACTTAATCCCTAATTTGCCTCGGTGTGGTTCTACCTTACTATCCTCATTAAGATGCTATAAACTAGGCGTAAGAATGCCTAGGATGAAATGAGGATGGAAAGATGCACTTTAAAAGTATTTTTAGAATTTTTAGAAAACAGGGGTCACGCTCGAGCGTAGGTTACTCTGCTCGAGCAGACATGCAGACAAAGGTTTCCGCTCGAGCGTAGACTTACCCGCTCGAGCGTTCTGCAAAACAGTCAAAAATGCTGGATAGGTGAAATTCACGCTCGATTGGGCACTCGACACCCGCTCGAGCTTAAGACACAAGGTCCCGCTCGAGCGTCAATGCTTCCGCTCGAGCGGACATCAAAACAGTGTAAAGTACTGGGAGCACGAATTTCCCGCTCGAGCGCCACTTTCCCCGCTCGAGCGGGAGTTCAAAATCTGGAATTTCCAGATTTGAACTTTCAAGCTCAAAACAACCTTAGATGTATCAAAACCATACTTTTTGGGCCAATTTTCCAGAAAACATTCCAAAACTCAAAGTTTAACATGATTTAAAGCTCAAATGTAAAATCAAAGTCCCAAAGGAAGATCAATTGAGCCCAAACTGAAACTAAATTTCATGAATATGAAGAACATGCAAACATTGCTTTAATGAGCCAATTCTTACAAAATTAAGATGAAATCATGGTCTACTCTCAAAACATGGACATGCATGTGAGGAATTATGAACTACAACCTCATAACTCCAATATATATACATGCATGCAACAATTAAGCTTCAACACAACAATTTGAGCCATAAATTGGCTCTAGTCTTCAACTTTGCTCTAAACCATGCAAGAAACAATTTAAACACAAGAATAAGAAGATGAATTTCTACCTTAAGTCTTGAATTATAGGCAAGGAAGCTTAATTTTGCAATTCACTCCTTAATTCCCTTAATCTTCAAGCCAAATTGAGATAAAATGAAGCTATCTCTCTATACCCTCTCTCTAGTCGGCAACAACAATGAAATTGGCTGAGGAAATGTTTTGTTTGAAGGTAATAAGGCTCAAGTATAGTCTTAGGTAGCGGCCCACTAGTGGTGGCAAAAAGGTAATTAGCCTAATCCATGACATTACACAATTTAATCTAATTTAATCATACCAAATCAATGTTCAATTCAATACACCATAAAATCACATTAATTCTACTGATCTTAAGACACTAATCAATTTTAGGTTCGGCTGCCGATAAGGCCTTCAATTAGCAGTTTAAACACAAAGACATGAACAGATAATTTGGCAGGCAAACAGACAGAGTTGCAATTTAACTAATATACCCAATCAATTCGGCTTCAGTTTTCAGTCAGTCAATCAATTAACATATTTAGCCTCAGTTTAACAGTAATCAATGGCTTATCAATAAACAGTGGTGAGGGCTATTACAGTCTCCCCTCCTTATAAAGAGTTTGGTCCTCCAAACTCGAATTACCTTCGTTCTGGAAGAAAACAGGATTCAGTAGAAACAGTTCAGGATATCTTTTAGTCATGTCATCTTCCCTTTCCTAGATGGCATACACGCCACCATGGTTTTGCCAGTCAACTTTCACTAACGGGATCTCTTTGTTTCTCAACTTCTTGATCCGTCTGTTTACAATCTGAATAGGCCGTTCCTCGTAAGTGTAGTGATCACTCAACACTACACGAGTAGGCTCTATCACATGGAAAGGATCCTGGAGGTAGTCCATTAACATAGAAATGTGGAAGACGTTATGCATATGCTCCATTTCAGGAGGAAACGCAACTTGATACGCCACCATATTCATTTTCTCAATAATTTCATACGGTCCGACGTATCTCGGCGCCAGCTTGCCTTTAACTCCAAAACGAGTCTGGCCTTTCATCGGTGTCACTTTCACAAAAACGTGATCACCCACTTCATACTCTCTGTCCTGTCTTCTGACATCCGCATAACTTTTTTGTCGACTCTGTGTAGTTTTCAGTCTCTGTTGTATCAGTTTTACTTTCTCAGTTGTTTCATATACAATCTCGGGCCCAAGCAAAGGCCCATCTCCAACTTCTGCCCAGCAAATCAGAGATTTACATTTTCTGCCATACAACGCCTCGAAAGGGGCCATACCAATACTTGAATGGAAGCTGTTGTTGTAGGTAAATTCAGCCAATGGCAAATGGCTTTCCCAGTTTCCCTGAAAATCAAGGACACACATTCTCAGTAAATCCTCCAGAGTCTGGATGGTTCTTTCTGACTGGCCATCTGTCTGAGGATGATAGGCACTACTCAGTCTCAGTTCAGTACCCCATGCGGTCTGTAAGCTTTGTTAGAATCTCGATGTAAACTTCGAGTCCCTATCAGAAACAATGGACACAGGCACTCCATGCAGTCTAACAATTTCATCAATGTAGAGTATAGCCAATTCATCAATGTTGAGTCCATACCTTTACTGGAGCAAGGTAAACCCACGATAAAATCCATGGTGATATGTTCTCATTTCCACTCTGGTATAGGTAAGGGCTGCAGTAAGCCTGCGGGTCGTTGATGTTCGGTTTTGACTTGTTGGCAATGAAGAAATTTCGATACAAAATCAGCAATTTTTTTCTTCATTCCTGGCCACTAGAAATTCAGTTTCAAATCTTGGTACATTTTTGTATTCCCTGGATGGATACACAGTTTCGAATTGTGGCCCTCTTGCAGAACTCTTCTTTTCAGTTCAGTATCATTTGGTACACACAGTTTTCCCTGAAATTTCAGTACATTATTTTCAAATTTGAAACCCGATCTCGGTTTAGATTCCTGTTCTTCGATGATCTTCATCAAGAAGTCATCCTGTTGCTGTTTCTCTTTAATCTCTTCAATCAGTGCTGGTTGAGTAGAAATAACAGCTATTGTTCCATCTTGTTCTCGCAAAACAATTTCAATTTCAGACTTTTCAAGGTCACATAGCAACTCTTTCTGTCCGATGAGTAAACAGGCTAAGCTCCCAATCGATTTCCGACTCAATGGCAACGGTGTTGGCTTTCCCCGGATGGTACAAAATCTGTAGGTCATAATCTTTAATCAGTTCTAGCCATCTCCGCTGTCTCATGTTCAGTTCTTTCTGTGTGAAGAAATATTTCAAACTTTTGTGGTCGGTATATACTTCACATGTCGCCCAATAAAGGTAATGGCGCCAGATTTTTAAGGCAAACACCACTGCAGCAAGTTCCAAGTCATGGGTTGGGTAGTTCTTTTCATGAGGTCTCAGTTGTCGGAAAGCATAGGCAATAACTCTCCCATTCTGCATTAAAACACATCCCAAACTCTTATGAGAAGCATCACTAAAAATGGTAAAACCATCTGTACCTGAAGGTAGGGTAAGAACCGGTGCAGTCACAAGTCGAGTTTTCAACTCTTGGAAAGCTGATTCCCTTTGGTCAGTCCAGTCAAATGATATCCCCTTCTGAGTTAACTGAGTCAACGGTAAGGCAATTTGGAGAAATCTTTGACAAATTTTCTGTACTACCCGGCTAATCCCAAAAAGTTTCGGACTTCTGTCACATTTGTTGGTCTAGGCCAGTTTACCACTGCTTTAACTTTCTGTGGATCAACTGAAATTTCATCCTTACTAATAACATGTCCCAAAAACATAACATGATCAAGCCAAAATTCACATTTAGACAGTTTAGCAAAAAGTTTTTGTTCTCTTAGGGTCTGTAGGGCAAGTCTCAGATGATGTTCATGTTCTTCTATACTCTTGGAATAAATCAGAATGTCATCTATGAATACAACAATAAAGTCATCGAGGAATGGTTTAAAGATTCTGTTCATGAGGTCCATAAATGCAGCAGGTGCATTGGTAACTCCGAAAGGCATAACTAAAAATTCGTAATGTCCATACCTCGTTCGAAAAGCAGTTTTATCAAGATCCTCTAGTTTAACCTTCAGCTGATGATATCCGGATCTGAAATCAATCTTAGAGAAAACTTAAGCACCCTGTAACTGATCAAATAAATCATCAATACGCGGTAGTGGGTATTTATTTTTCACAGTTACCTTGTTCAGTTCACGGTAGTTGATACAGAGTCTCAGTGAGCTGTCTTTCTTTTTCACAAATAAAACAAGTGCGCCCCACGGTGAAGTACTAGGCTTGATGAACTTTTTGTCTAATAGTTCTTGCAGCTGGACTTTCAGTTCTTTCAATTCGGTAGGTGCCATTCTATATGGAGCTTTAGATACTGGCTGTGTACTCAGAATTACATCAACAGTGAACTCAATCTCCCTATCAATCAAATCCCTTGGTAGATTATCTAGGAAAACATCTGGGAATTCTCTGACTATAGGAATACTGTTCACATTAGCATTATCATTAGTAGGTACAGTCAATACATAACACAGATACCCTTTACACCCCTTCTTAATCAATTTACAGGCTTTTATGGATGAAATCAGAAACGGGGGAGGTACTACTCCAACCCCATTAAACACAAATTCAGGTAAACTCGATGGACGAAAAACTACTTGTTTCGTTACACAGTCTATGGTAGCATGATATTTCGTTAACCAGTCCATCTCCAATATAACATCAAAATGATCTATGTTCAGAGACAGTAAGTCAATATACAGATGCATATCCCTGACAATAATTTCACATGCAGGGTACATATAGGCACAAGTTACAGATCCCCCAACAGGTGAAGATACGGCTAACAGATAATTCATGGGTTCTAATGGCCTACTCAATTTTCGCGAAAAAGCATGCGATACATATGAATGTGTAGACCCAGAATCAATCAGAACATATGCATTTTGAGTACAAATAGAGAGAATACCTAACACAACGGTCTCGGTATTCTGCACATCTCCCGATACTAGTGTGAACACCCGGCCTTGCCTCATAGGCTCTTTCCCGGTAGCTTTGGGGTTAGGCTTTGGTGTAGCAGTCGATGCTGCTACGATAGGTGCAGCTTTACTATTGGCCTGCGGAGCAGAGGGGCAGTCTTTAACCATGTGGCCTACCTTGCCACACCTGTAACAAGCTCCAGATATTTTGTAACAAACCTTTTTGTGCTTCTTGCCATACTCAGAACAGGGTGGTATGGAACCACTCCCCTGGCTGGGGCTAATTGTTGACCCCGTATTCTGTTTCTTGTTCAATGGATTATTTTTGCCTTTCTTGAACTTAAAACCCTGCTTTTTACCACGCCATTCAGACGCTGGTGCTTCAGTTTATTTCAGTGCTTCGATGTTCGACTCAGCATTAATGCTCGATTAAGAACATTTACATAGTTTGGTAGCTTTAAAACATTTATTCTGTCCAGTATTGCAACATTAAGGCCGCTCTCAAACTTTCTGGCCTTCTTGTAGTCAGTGTCCACCATATGTGGTGCATATCTAGCAATTCGGTGAACTTTGTTTCATATTCAGCAACGGACATGGTATCCTGTCTCAGCTGTTCAAACTCAGTCACTTTTCTGTCCCTGACACACTGAGGGAAATACTTTTCGAAGAAGGACTCCTTGAATTGAGCTCAAGTCATAACAGTGTTGGTGTCGCGGACTAATATCCACCACCTTTTGGCCTCGTCTTGCAGTGTAAAGGTGGCCAATAGCACTTTGTGTGCTTCAGAACATGGAAAAACTTCGAACAATTTTTCTGTCTTAAGGACCCAAGCTTCAGCCTTTAGCGGTTCGAGGCCTCCCTAAAAGGATGGCGGTTTCATTTTGCTAAACTTTTGGGTGAGAGCAATTATATCCCCATCATTAACATTCGGTTCCGGCTGTACTGGAGGAGGAGGTAGGGGCTGTTGGTTCTGTTGTTCTAGTCTTGCAGTGAATAGTTCCACCATTCTTTCCAACCTCGTCATTCTTGCCTCAGGGGATTCAGTTTCATTAGCAGTGCTTGCATTATCCATTTCTCTATATGCAACATTATAATAATAAACATAGAAAGTTGCATACTTTAAACATTCAAACATAAGCAGTTATATGTTTCAACACATTAACACATATACATGTCATGTCCACACACACTTTTCATGCTCATGTGATGCCCTAATTACTCTTCTAGGACACCCTATAGCTCATTTGGACACATGTGTACCGTATAACTCGTGACTAAGTATTGCTCTGATACTACTCTGTCACGACCCAGACCCAACCCTATGGGCTTAGCACCGTAACCGGTCAGTAATTCGAGATTACCGAAGGCCTGCTTAACAGTAAGACAGTAATACAGAGTACAGGGGCATGGTGGAAGCCAAAACAGTAAGTAAACAATGTCCAATGAGCTGTGAGTCTGTATGCAAAAAGATTTTTCATACGTATATACATGAACAGTACAGAACAGTATGTACAATATTTACAGTCGATCAGAACAGGGACCTAATCCCTGTTAACCAGTACAATACAGTGCTATCAGTCTATACAGTTATTACAAAATAGATACAGAGACAGATGAGGGAAATTAAAACACCCCTAAGCCATAGCTTGACAGGCTCGGAACCTCGCAGTGAGGCACAGTGGTTGGCTTGACAAAAAAGAAGTCTAACCCACGCTCCTAGCTCCGATCTGGTGCCTGTACACCTACATATATATATAAATAGTGAGCTAAAGCCTAGTGAATAACGTAATGCGTAAAGAGATTAAGAATGAATGTCCTTACAGTAATGAAAACAGTTCATTAAATCAGTCTTTCGGTCATTCAGTCATATGTGGTACATCCATTAGCATAGCAGTACAGTAAATAGTAGGTCTTAAAAGACCGAGCAGTCAATGATGGCCATTATATCAGTAAACAGTAGTGGTTCCAACATGGGAACCAACAGAGATCTCTGTAACAGTAGCAGTAACAGTAACAGTAGTTGCTAAAGATGCCACAATACAATTCAGAATAGAGGACATACATTCATTCAGTTAACAGTATCAATTCGAAAATAGTACAGTTTAACCATTCAGAAGATATTCATATTTGAACATATCTTTACACAGTTGTTACTCACAGAGTTTTGGGCTACAGATAAGCTAGAGCGCGTCCCCAGATGCCCACCCTACACAGTTACAGATTGAACACACACTAAGCTACACATTTGGGAAAAATAATAACTTAATCCCTAATTTGCCTCGGTGTGGTTCTACCTTACTATCCTCATTAAGATGCTATAAACTAGGCCTAAGAATGCCTAGGATGAAATGAGGATGCAAAGATGCACTTTAAAGCATTTTCAGAATTTTCAGAAAATAGGGGTTACGCTCGAGCGTAGGTTACTCCGCTCGAGCGAACATGCAGACAAAGGTTTCCGCTCGAGCGTAGACTTACCCGCTCGAGCGTTCTGCAAAACAGTCAAAAATGCTGGATAGGTGAAATTCACGCTCGATTGGGCGCTCGACACCCGCTCGAGCGTCAATGCTTCTGCTCGAGCGGACATCAAAACAGTGTAAAGTACTGGGAGCACGAATTTCCCGCTCGAGCGCCACTTTCCCCGCTCGAGCGGGAGTTCAAAATCTGGAATTTTCAAATTTGAACTTCCAAACTCAAAACAATCTTAGATGCATCAAAACCATACTTTTTGGGCCAATTTTCCAGAAAACATTCCAAAACTCAAAGTTTTACATGATTCAAAGCTCAAATGTAAAATCAAAGCCCCAAAGGAAGATCAATTGAGCCCAAACTGAAACTAAATTTCATGAATATGAAGAACATGCAAACATTGCTCTAATGAGCCAATTCTTACAAAATCAAGATGAAATCATGGTCTACTCTCAAAACATGGACATGCATGTGAGGAATTATGAACTACAACCTCATAACTCCAATATGTATACATGCATGCAACAATTAAGCTTCAACACAACAATTTGAGCCATAAATTGGCTCTAGTCTTCAACTTTGCTCTAAACCATGCAAGAAACAATTTAAACATAAGAATGAGAAGATGAATTTCTACCTTAAGTCTTGAATTATAGGCAAGGAAGCTTAATTTTGCAATTCACTCCTTAATTCCCTTAATCTTCAAGCCAAATTGAGATGAAATGAAGCTATCTCTCTATACCCTCTCTCTAGTCGGCAACGACAATGAAATTGGTTGAGGAAATGTTTTGTTTGAAGGTAATAAGGCTCAAGTATAGTCTTAGGTAGTGGCCCACTAGTGGTGGCAAAAAGGTAATTAGCCTAATTCATGACATTACACAATTTAATCTAATTTAATCATACCAAATCAATGTTCAATTCAATACACCATAAAATCACATTAATTTTACTAATCTTAAGACACTAATCAATTTTAGGTTCGGCCGCCGATAAGACCTTCAATTAGCAGTTTAAATACAAAGACATGAACAGATAATTTGGCAGGCAAACAGACAGAGTTGCAATTTAACTAATATACCCAATCAATTCGGCTTCGGTTTTCAGTCAGTCAGTCAATTAACATATTTAGCCTCAGTTTAACAGTAATCAATGGTTTATCAGTAAACAATGGTGAGGGTTATTACAGATGTCCTAGTGATCGGTGGAAAACACAGCAATTAGGACCCTCGCAGTCCTTATTCGGCAAAAGCTCTTCGATACGAGGCAACTTCAATTCCCCATCTGCCATCCATTCTTTAACTAAGACCTTCACTTCCTCAACACTACATGAAAAAGGAGTGTCATCTTCACAATTTTTCCTCTTCTGACCTCTGAATTCCTCCCTCTGCGACTTTCGGGTAGAAGACGTAGAAGCCGCAGTAACAGAAGGTCCTCGAGATGTTTTGAAGCTGGTTTTATAACTAGTCTCAAACCCGATCTCCTGAGATTGAGGTACGTTGCTGTTCCGAGATGCTTCAATTAGTGCCGAGAAGGTGGATAGCTTGTGATTAACAAGAAGCATCTTGCACCCGTTCAATGCCTCTTTAACACAGATTTGGACCAAATAGCTTCCCTCCACAGCCTCATGACAGTCCACGGCTTTGTCTTGGAACCTCTTTACATAATGTCTTCACCCTCTTGTTGCTTTTCCTTACATAGGGTAAGTGCGGTTACCTTCTCAGTCGCTTGAAATAATTTGGCATGGAATTTGTTGACCATCTCCTCCCAACTTCGAATAGAATTTGGTGTCAAGTTAACTTACCAGCTATATGCTCGATCGGTGAGGGACTTGGAGAATTCTCTTAGTCGGAGGATATGATTTGTACCATGAATCCCCAAAGTCTCAATGAACCGAACAGCATGTTCTCGAGCATTTCCTTGCTTGCCATTGAATTTAATGAACTTCGGCATCGTGTACCCCTCCGGGTATGGATAACTCAACATCTCGATAGGGTATGGTGGCTTGACATTTGGATCAGGCAAAGAGGGTAAAATCCTCTTGCCCCGTTCGAGATCGAACATGGCTTGCACATCGGCGAGAGTGAGAAATTGTTGAGGAAGAGAACTTGATGGTGGTATTCCCAGTACCTGACTTGTAGACCCGAAGACTGAGCTTGGAGCAACTTGGCCATTTGGGTGTTGAGAATTCACCATTGGTGAAGACACATGATGATATTGGCCATCGGCACCTATGGACACACCATTTGGTGATGGGACGTTGCATTGGGTCCCATAAAGTCCATTGTACGCCACGGCTATATCGGGTTGGGCTTGCAAACTCAGCATCGGAGCCAAAGGAGACCCACCCGGTACATGAGTAGAATTTACAATCAGTGGAACAAAATTAGGCATGGATGAAGTACCATTTTGTAGTGAAATTTCTGTAGACTTCTTTGAACTTCCACAACCACTGGAACACCATTCGTCGTGCTAGAAACTCCTCTAACCACCACTGGACCATGGCTTAATCCTCCAGGTGCATGATTTTGCCCTCCATGGGCGCAGGTTAGCCATGACTTGTTCCTCTTAGCACTTGATTTTTCACACCATTTTGTAAAACTTCAGAGAGAATTTGGGGTGGATCTTGATGGTTTTGACCATTCTCAACATCACCATGAAGTTGTTGATGCTTACCGGCGCCAATTTGACCTCCACTTGTTGCTGGTGATGCGAAATGCGAACCCATCACCAATATGGTGTGGATGAGATTTTGAAGGGTCGTGAGAATCTCCTGTTAAGTGTGTTGGAGTCCTTGAATGGCTTCAAGGATGAGAGGTGAGTCTTGAACTTAAGTCCTTTCATCACCACCATTGGAAGAGCCTTGTTGATGAGTCTCATTATCTGCTATTTTTGCCGGAGTTGTGTAGGCTCCAGATCTCGTTGAGACCATTAACCAATCCGCCTCCCCAGCAGAGTCGCCAAATGTATGAGAGGGTTCAAGAACGTCGTTGGAAAATTCGAAGATCTTCGAAGGTCCTTGAAGAACAACTTCGAGTTCTCTAGAAAATGATGAGAGGCTTAGATTCTTCAATAGTCTCAACTTAAGAACACAAGAATAAAGGAGATGATGGAGATAAGAGATTAGGTGAAGAAGAAGGCAAAGTAGCTAGAGAGAGAATAATTGCAAGGCTCTCCCATAGATCTCCCACTTTCACTCTCGAGGTTAATAATGGAGAAGGGAAATTAGTTCTTTCCCAAGAGTTAACTCTCCAAAATTCATCCCTTGTAAAGCTATGGATGAGTGCTATTTATAGGCATCTCATGATGTAGGATGGAGTCCATGTGCAAGGCACATGGAGAATATTTTCTCTAACCACCTTGTCCGAGGAGGTGACCTCTCTAAGGATGAAGAAATTCCTAAAGAGGAGATCAACCTCTCGGCGAACCCTTCTTCTTAGCCACACCTAACCAATGATCCCCAATCATCACAAAGAGTCAGGGGTAGTCCCAGAGGATGTCCTGCCGCAGAAGGGTCAGGGGTAGTTCAAGAGAACACCCTGCCGCAAATATTGCCGAGTCTCAGGGACCCCCCAGGTCGTGCCACCTCGACCTGGGTATAGGCTAGTTTAACCAAAGAGTGAATTTATCTCCACTCACCGTCCTCGAGATCGGGTCTTTGTTCGAACTCCATTACGCCTATGGTTCTGGTACGTAGATCCCAGAAAACTTCGAGTCCGCAAGTGTTCTAGGACTCATTAATGGAGCGGCTTCTAGATTGTGTCTGAATCTGTTCGAAGCCAAGTGCCTCAGATCTCTGGATTCGTGGATCCGAACCCTTTCGAGGCTTAGAGTGATTTGGCCCGTTTGATGGCGATAAATCCGAGCCCACCAATCTTGAACTTGCGATAAATTTAAGCCTACCAACGTTGGACTATTGGGCCTAATTAATTGAGTGAGCTCAAATTAGCTTCTCTTACAGTATGAAACTCTATTTAAAATTCTATTTTTAGGGATATATCACTACTGACCCAAAAATCACGTTTGGCTACCATAGGCGTGTTCTCGAACAAGAAAAGCAACACGTCCATCAAAAGTTGCTTCAATTTCCATGGGATGAAATGGCATCTTTCTTTTTTTTTTTTTTTAAGTCTCCCACAGTATCTCCAGATTTTTTGGACCCAGGACTAATCTGCCGAGGAAGCTGTCGGGTGCATATGCAGAGTCCTCTTCCAAGGGGGTTTGCTGCATCCACAAAGACTCGAACTTGAGACATTTGCTTAAGCGACCCATGTCCCTTTCCACTTTGACCAACCCCCATTAGTAAATGGCATCTTTCTTTCACACCCTTGTGTTGAAACCTTTCTGTGAGCCTAGCCAACATATCAACGCAATAAATTATTTTAATAATTTATAATTTTTAGTTAAAATATAAAATAAAAAATTAATATATTAAAATAATTTTTTAATTTTTTACGAAAAGATGTGTAAAAATTAAAAAAAAATAATTTTTTGACTATTTGGTATAAGCTATAAGCTTTTAAATTTTTTTAATAATTTTTTGACTTTTAGAATAAAAGTATTACATGTCAAACGAGACTTAAAGATAATAAAAATTTATTTTTTAGTTTTTAATTTATTTTGGATCATATAATCTCTTTATTTTTTTATAAGTTTATAAAAAAAAATTAAAAAATCAACTTTTAATCAACTTTCAAAAATAACTCATACCGGCCTGGACACACAGAGCACCTTTAGAAGAATTTGCATTTAAATATTGAATTTTTTTTTCGCTCACTAAAGTGGAGTCTCTCTTTTTTAAAAAACAAAAAATTAAATTATTAATATTTATTAACATTTTACATTATAAATTTTTATTAAAATTTTAATTTCTTTACAGGTATACATACCCCCTCACTATTTGGGGCAATTGGAGCTGTTTATATATATATATATATATATGTTGACTCATCTTATTTGGTTTGATTTTAAATTATTATTATTATTACTACTTAAAACTAATTTACTAAAAGGTGTTTTGGGAAGATGGTTAAAAATTAATTTTTTAATTTTTTAATTTTTTTATATGAGAAGATAAATGGATTAACAAGTTAAAAAGTGACTTTTAATACATTTCCTAAATGAACCTAAAAAAATTATTGGTTGATCTAGCGCGTCACGTGATCATATTATTCCTCAATTATAATTTATTATGTTCCCTTATGGCCCCGTTTGTTTTGGAGTATAAAGGATGGAATGGGATTAGGATGGAGGTGGGTTATTTAATGTTGTGTTTGTTCGTAGAGTTAGAAAATGGATTAGGATGGAGGAGGAGATTAAGATGGAGGTTGGAAAGGGGATTGAGATGGAGAATGTGAAGGTGGAAGTGAAGGTAGTATTAGAAAAATAGTAAGGGGATTAGAAATTTTTTTATTTTTTACATATTGGGAATTTTTTTTTAAATATTAATGTTTAATTTTTTGTATTCTTTTATTTGTTTTATTATTTTATATAAAAATAATTTAACAATTCCTACACTAACAAATATTATCAAAACAAACACAATTTTACTTAATCCCCTTACTATCATCTCCTTTTTATCAATTCCCTCACTATGAATCTCCTCCGTTATATCTCTGAAAACAAACAGGGCCTATATTCTCAAATCATCTAACACAAATCCGTGAGTCCTACCTTCTCCATTGATCACAACACCGTTAGAGTACCACGTGACGGCACCCAAGAACAATCGATAACTTCTGTAAGCACAGAGATCTTTGGCTGGTGTTTTCTTTATTGGAAAAACTAACTGTTGACCACTGCAATAAGAATACTATTTTTTTCAAAAAATATTTGATGGTACAATGTGCTTGTTTGGAATGTTGAGGTTTGGGATTTTTTAGCTAAACTAGCCACAAAAAAATAAAATAGGCTTTTTAGCTCAATAAGACAAAACATCACATTCTACCCATAATTCTTACATTATTTTTCTCAAAACAAGTAAAAAAAATCCTTCCCAAATGAAACTTTTTAGCCTTAAGATAAAAAAGTCAAAAGTCAATCCACTTCCCAAAAGAAGGCAATGTGTGTTATAAAAAAATAATTTTAATTTTAATTTTAAAGTAAGATTTTAATTATTTATTTTGATAATATTAGAGCTATCGTTATATAATATTGTTAATTGAATACTTCAATATATTAATTTTAGTTAAATTATTTATGTATTTTGATAATTTTAGTTCTATTGTATTCTAAAAGTGTAAATATCATATAATAATTTTGTATGATAGATATTAAATTATAAAATAGTAAAATAAATATTCATTTTGATATTAAAAATAATAGTTAAATTAGAAGAAAAATTATTAACATAAAATTAAAAGTAATTCTAACTATTTAATTTTATTTTATATTCATCTGGAAAATAAAAGTATGTAGAAATTGAAATTATATAAAATTTTATTTAAAAAAATTAAATATAAATATGCTTTAGTTGGATTATCATACAATAATTTTATATGATATATATATATATTAAATTATATGATTGTAAAATAAACACTCTTAATTAAATTAAAATATCAACTATATAAAATAAATTCAATAATGACTAACTAAGAAAGAATTACATAACAACATCTAAACCCAAAAAGAAAAAAATAATGAAAAATTCAAACCACATATACATATGAGTGTGTGAAGTGATTAATCATTTGTAATATGATGTCAAATCATCGAGAGTATCATTGTGCAGCTGGTTTTTCTTCTTATGAGTTGTGATATATAAAATAATGTAAGAAAATAAGTATAATTTCATATATACAATCACTATAAAATTTAAACGACAAATTCATAATATATTTTAATATAGAATTAGTATTAAATATAGAATAATGCACGAGAAAAGAAGAAGAAGAAAAAAGCAATTTAGCATTACAAAAAAATCTTAATACCCTTGAAAGAATTATTCAAAAGAAAAACGTGAAACGCAAAATTGGTATTAGTTTTTGGATTATCTCAATTTATAATGAAAAATATATGAAAAAGAAATATTTATCAAAAAGAGTCCATATAAAATAGGTAAAACTAGTATAATTTAAATTATGTTTGAGCTTGTGTAGAACTTTATATGTAATTAAAAAAATACATACTGACGTGGCTCTCTTAGAAAAAAAGTAAATCCTTAAATATTTGTTAAATAGAATCTATATAAAATAGGTAAAGTTTGTATAATTTAAATTATATTTGGATTTGTATAGAACTCTATATGTAATTGAAAAAAATACATGCTGACGTGACTCTTTAAAAAAATATAAATAAAACCCTTATAATGTGTCATCAAAACATGAGAAAAACACTACTTTTAATAATATATATGATTTTATTTCAATTATTCAATATCTATTTTAAACTATTTATATATATATATATATTATAATTATATATATGTATATAAAGTTTAAATTAAATATAAATTTTTCCTAATAAACAACTTTATGTTAAATAGGAAACTCAATATAAATTAATAATAAAATATACATAAGATAGACAAAAAAAATAAGAAAAGAAATATGCTTAATTTCAATATAAAAATTGAATACTTTAATAAAAGTGAAAAAAATAGAAGAAAATTAATTTATAAAATATTTTTTAGTAAATATAATTATTTTAAATTTTATTTATGAGTAGTTTAGATCATGTAGAAATCTTTTAAATATTATATTTTAGAAATAATTAAGTATAAGGTTATGTTACGTGGCACTTAAAACAAAAAAACAAAAAAAAAAAAGAAAAGAAAAGAAAAGAAAAGAAAAGGAACAGAAGCTAGAGATACGCATAGGAGAGAAAAAAATTTGAGAGTAAATACTATTTAAATATATACACACACATATATATATATATATATAATTAAATATTAAGACATCGACAAGATAGACAAAAAAATAAAAAATATAAAAAAAAATTAATTTCATCCATGTGATACACATAATTAAACACATTCTGTCTTATTTATTTATTTGTATATTGAGATAATTTTTTTTTCAAATATCATAATAATTAAATTATAATTATATATATATGAAAAATAGGTATTTTAATTGAAATTAAGTTTGTGTAAAACTTTATGTGTAAATGAAAAAGACATGCCAATGTAGATAATATATATATATGTATATGATTAGAAGGTGACTCATGCGATGCAAGAGAATTTATTATTAAAATAAAAAGTTAATTTTGAGTCTTAATATTTTGTGTAGAAAATTTTAACAATTAAAAGTAAAATACGAGCACATTTGCTAATGACTGAAGAAAATTTTTGTCAGTGTATATGTGATCCTATGTAAAAGGCTCATAAAAATAATTTTTTCCAAATTCTTTAAAAAAAAAAAAAAAACAAGTATACTCTTAATTTGAAATCAAATAATCATTTGTGTTAATCCAATTTAATAAAAATAGTGAATCACTTGTATCAAAATATTTTAAATTAACTAAAATGTTATATTAAAATATTTGTGTTAATTTTAATTAATATAATGATGTTTTATATTATGATATGTGTTACCAAAAAAAATTATTAATTTAAATTTAAATTATTTATTTTGATAATCTTAGCCTTATCATTATATAAAAATGTTATTTGAATATATATATATATATATATATAATAAATTTAGTTAAATTATTCGTTTATTTTGATAATTTTAATTCTATTGTACTATGAAAGTATAATTATCATATAATGATTTTATATGATATATATTAAATTATAAGATAATAAAATAAACACTCATTTTGATATTAAAGATAATAGTTAAATTAGAAAGATAATTAGTAATATAAAACTAAAAGTGATTCTAATTATTTTATTTTATTTTTATTTTATAAAATATGTAAAAATAGAACTACACAAAATTTATTTAAAAGATTAAATATAAATATGTTGTGATTGAATTAAGAAAAAAATACATAAATTAATTATGCACAATATTGATTTTTCCTTTGATATTGTTTTTGAATTATTCATATATATTGAATGTATGTATATAAAATTTAAATTAAATATAAATATTTTGTAATAAATAATTTCATATTAAATAAAAAATTAAATATAAATTAATATTAAGACATCAATAAGATAGACAAAAAATAAAAAATGTAATAGAAAATTAATTTGACCCTTGCGATGCACAAAATTCTGGATATTATGCCTTATTTATTTATTAATTTTTTTTTCAAATATCATAATAATTAAATTATAATTATATATATGAAAGATAATTATTTTTAAAATAGAGTTCATATAAAATTAATTATTATAATTAAAATTAAATTTGTGTAGAACTTTACATGCAAATGAAAAAGACATACTGATGTAACTTTTTAAGGAGAAAAAAAAAAACTTTAGAATGTACCACATAATACAGCCAAAAACACTACTTATATATATATACTAGCAACTGACCCGTGCAATGCACGTGCTATTTTTTTTTTTTTAAAAAAAAAAAATTGATGGTATAATGTGTGTTATAAAAGAATAATTTTAATTTTAATTTAAAATTAAAATTAAAATTAAAGTATGATTTTAATTATTTATTAGTGGCGCTATTGTTCTATAAAATTATTACTTATATACTTACATATATTAATTTTAGTTAAATTATTTATGTATTTTGATAATTTTAGTTCTATCATATTATAAACGTGTAATTATCATACAATAATTTTGTTTGATATATATTAAATTATAAAAAAAAATTAGTCTAAGGTCCCTATCCCATTTTTAGTAATGAAAGAGATCCACAATATTATTTTATGATGTCTAAGGTCCCTACAGAGAAATTTGATATCCCTCACTCTTCAAACCCTCACCCTTCTCTCTCTCTCTCTCTCTCTTTGCTCTCTCTCGATACCCAACTCTCAAAATCATTCCCCTCTCTCTCTCTCTGCTCCTTTTTTCTCTCTCGGTCTTCATCTCTGATGTTGCACACTCTGGGATCAGAATGTAACAGGGAATTTCTGCTTAATCTCCCATTTATCAGTCAAAGCTCTTACCAAAAAAAAACTTTAAGAAGCAACAAAATAAAGAAATGAAAATTAAATTCACATAAAAGAGAAAGACTCAGTAGAAGTTATGAAGATAAACCTCATCTTGACAATTATCAATAATCTTTTTGATCCTGAAGACCTCCCAAAAAATCTGACTCTCTTCTTCAATATCATTAGTCAATGCCTCAGCTTCTCCATAGCTATAATTGCTCACTTGATTGATATTGAATCTCATCATAGGCTTCTCCATAGCTGTAATAGGTTCGAAAATAACCCAGAAATCAATTTTTTTTTAAGGAGGAATCTATGTGCTAATTCTAGGAATACTATGGCAAAGAAATAGTGAAATACAGGAAAGGAAAATAAACTCTCAGGATTCCAGCATTCTTTCTAACGCTTCAAGAATTAATTACCACACCAATTGAGTAATTGATGTTGATCCTAAAGGTTTTGCATATGGATAAACCTAAATGCCGACAAGCATATGCCAAATAAGGAAAACTTAAGACATAGACAAAATGAACAATTCAACATCCCAAAAACACGAGAGAACGAGTTCAACATCCGGACCTAAAAGCAAATTAGGGTATAAGTAAATAATTCCTCCATTTTTTTTTTTAATTTTTTACGTCTACCTTCCGTTTGAGAACAACTAGGCTCTTGGTGTGCATCAGAGACTGTGGGATGACCCCATTTGAAGGAGGAAATCCAATCAGTCCACAAAGCAAAGTCTGATAACACATAAATTAGAAGAGAACATAAGCTAGGTAAAGCAAAGCAGATAAGAACAACTGCTAGGAATAGGAGAAGTCCAATTGTATATACCATGAATCCCAACAAGACGATGTCATAATGGTAAGCAGAAGGATTCTTGAGATTGAACTTTTGTTGCGCCTTCTGTGAAGCAACACTGTGGTCAAAGAAGTAAAGCCCTGCTATCATTACAGCTGGAATAAAGGCAGCAAAGATGTAAGCGAGAGGAACTTTGGCTATATCCTACATGACAAAATTTTCAGAACAATGTAATTATATAAATCATTTTGTGTTCTATGATTTGTAGCAGGTTTAGAGTATCTAAATATATCCACATACCATAACAATATCTTGGGGATCCACCTGCCAAGAAAACGAATATTCAAATGTCATTTAACCAAGTTAAGAGATAATTCTAGTTTCTAAAAAGAAATAAAAATTCCAAAACCATTGAAAAATGAATTTATAATGAGCCATAACACACGACTAAAATTATGGGTGTAATGCTTGAAGATGATGTTCCTCATATAATCATTTAAACTAAAAATTCCAGTAACCGGATCAACCAATCACTTTGAAGGCAATTAGTTGTAAACAAGTAAAGCTACCTGAAGATCATTGCAAAGGAGTGTGATGCCATCAGCCAAAATCATGTCAACATATGGATTGCGCAAACCCACAATAATTTCAAAACAACAATACAAAGCAATCACACTCCTCTGAAAATAAAAATAAAGATCGACCGTACAAACAACCTTGGAGTTGTAGAAACATTATGTTAATAAATTTGATGGGACAAGTCACAAGAGGATCAATAAGCGATAGCCTTCATTCAGCTTCCAGCAATTACCGTGAGCTAAAGAGAGAAAATCATTTTTAGGTAATACTTGCCATACCATCACACTCAAGTTGAGAAATGAGAAGCAAAACTCTCTAATATTTTTACAATGTAAAATATCAAACCTAAGACTTTGACTTCGAAGACCAACAACTCTCTCAAACCCTTATTTACATTCTAAAAGTTAACTCTTAATCAAGATACATATTCACCTACATATCCTGAGGATCAAGATTAGATATGTACTCTTGTATACCATAATCTCCTTGAGTTTTCATCATTTCAAGAACATCAAAAAAAATTGACGAATCTTGGAAAATTTGATTCAATGCAAACGCATTGTGCTTAGTTGGTGTTACTAGTGAAAAAGAAAGATATTTAAAGAGTTGTGGGTGTTGATATTGTTCCTACAAATCTACAAAAGCAACTTTCTCTTCTAGAGCCTTTTACTAACTTAATTTATCTTGTCAAAAGTTTAAAAGAAAAAGAAATGACAAATTTTTGGATACTCGTGAAAATTAATAACATTACCAAAAGCAGAATATACTAAAATTCTTAGGAAAAAGTTCTGCAGATTGTAGCAACACTTATGTCCACTAAATGGAAGAAGAAATGGGAAGTATTAGTGTATGCACCATCACTGAGGACCAGAACCAGATCACTGTCAATAACAGTTGGGATACAATGAGCAATAGTGCACACAGTGCAGTCCCTAAACTCTGTTCGGATGATCTTTTGGATTAGATTATCTGTAGCTGAATCAAATGAAGCAGTGGCTTCATCAAGAACCAAAATTCTTGCCTGTTTTAGTAAAGCCCGGCCCAGGGAAACAAGTTGCTACTGCCCACACTCCAATTATCTCCATTCTCTAGAACTATGAATTTCAGACAAATACAATTTATCAACTGGTCTTAGACAAATGCCAAAAGGAAAGCTTCTAGATGTAATATTAATAATAGAGCTTAAATTTAATGCTCAAATATTTAGTGCAAATACCTGGTGTATCTAGCTTTTTCTCTTTCCGACAAACAAAATCCCCTAGCTGAGACTTCTCAAGTGCCTGTTCCAAATCAAAATAGAATCACAAAGAAGGTGAGTCTTTCTGGTAATCATAACATGCCCATACATTAAACTTGCAAAAAAGTTTGGGAATAAACACTGGAAAACCAAACTTTAACAACAAATTTTTGGCAAGAATTTATAGAAGGAACTAAGGAATTCATATTACAAAAAATGGGATCACTTGTGATTTCAGAACAATTTAAAATAGTTATGGCTATCCATAATATCTGGGATATTTCTTCTAACAGTTTATTTTATGGACTTCACTTGGTCGAACTGTTATAGTTTAAGATTTTATTTTTCAAAACTTAGAAAAATGAAGACAAAAAAGGTAAGAAGTTGAGTTTGACCTGCCAAATTTCTTGATCTGAGTGCTCGTGGAGGGGATCAAGGTTGGCCCTAATGGTCCCTTCAAATAAGTTTGGATCTTGGGGTATAATACTTAGATGGCTACGGGGGTCATGAAGACCAATTGTTGAAATATCAATATTGTCTATAATAATTCTGCCGTCTACAGGCTCAATCAATCTGAACAAAGCCTAGATCAATATTATTTAAGAGTTGGACGTTATTAAATTTCTTATATTCGTTACAAAGGAAATAAATCTAGTAACCAGAATCCAAACTATTTTTCTAGGACAGGTGAGCTTCTAGGGAGAGAACTCAAGAGAGACTTTTTAAACTCCAGACACGAGTGTTGACATGAAGCCGTGTACCAAAAAACCCTCCCATGGCAACCTTAAAAAGAAAAACTTGTGACCACAGCTCCAATGCACAATATGGCTTGATATTTGTAAGACTTCCCAAGCTTGTCTGCAACAACACCAATTTCAAAACTACCAGGAACCCACACTACCTGATACATACATACAATAATTGAACCTATTATTAATGAGTGTTCAAGCAAAACAATGACCACAGACCATGTAAAACAATTGGAATGATGAAAGCATTACATGATTCGTGCTACATTTATCCACATCAGCACCAACAATTCCACCCCAATAAATAATAGACAACTCATGTTTTGACATGATAGTGATCTGAAAATATTCTAAATCATGTCAGACCAGGTTTGTTTTACCACAGCAAATGTTCACTTCTTCCGCATGACATTCAATTTAGCAATTCATTAAGGTGAATCCCTAACTAATCAAAGTACTTTTGGTTATAACCTATCCAAAAGGTGGTGATTCTTTGCCATCAGATGCACAGGCAGATCTGACAAGCCCCATGACAGGAAATTCAGCACATCGAGGAAAAATAGTCATGTATGACAAATATGGAGCTAGTCAGGCATCAAAATCACCCCATTAATCAGGCACTCCAAATGAGACAACATTTTCACTTATAATATAGAAAATCAAGTCATGGATCAGAAATCCAGTGATATTATACCCTTCACACATTCAAGATATGCAGGTTAGGCATCTGTTACCTATTCCAGTAGAGATGGAAATCTAGGTGAACAAATCTACCAACAAAGGAACACAATAAGAGGGAAAAAAAAAGTAGCCAACTTTTGAAAGGGTTCCAGATAACTACATACATCAACGTCTTCTTCTTTAACTGAATATCTCTTGAACGTGTCCAAAGCTCCCTCCAAAAGCAGCTTTGTCATAATCTCATTAAACCGTGCCACAACCTTTGCAACGAAAACAAATTATTAGAAACATCAAAGGGATACACATCAAAATAGAATATAAATTGAACTACAGCAAATATTTAATTGAACCAACATTACCCAGATTACTTAATCATCAACTCAAGTTGCAATTTACCTCTTGTTTTTTTCTTCTTTTTTTTTTTTGGAGCAAAAAGTAAATAAATAAAAACTACATAATTTTAAAAGTCATTTTTTAAAAGAGTCATTCGTAGGGGAGAGAGGTGTTGTGAATGAAGAGGTTGTAAAATTTTGTTAAGGCATAACCACTAATTGCAACAAAATGAGAGCATTAATATGAAGAGACAAAGTAGAACACATTGTTACATGGCCAGAAATTGGAATATATTTGAATGTTCAGGGAAAATGTGGAAATGCGACCAACATAGAACTGAAAAACATGAATGCACAGCTAGAAATAGAATTTCATAGTACATTATGCATAAAATATATGCATATAAGAACAAAGTGAAGCATTCATTGATGAAATTGAATAAATCCCATGTGCTCATTCAAACAAATGCTAAATAACAAGAGAGGGGTGGACATAAAAAATAAATAGACTGACCACAGCAAAGCCACGACCCTCAGTTGCAGTAAGAGATCCCGTCAAATGTCAAACAGTTGTTGTGCATGCGAACGACAAAGATTAGGTCCAAGAAAGATCATCTTCACTGCTCACACCCACTCCAGCATTAGGCCAAAAGGCTAAAAATAAATAAATTAGATAGACATGATTAACACACAAATAGTTTTCATATTAAATTTAAAAAGAAAAATAAACCTAAAATTAAAACTATTCACCTGGGATGGCCAATGAAGAAGTTGTCATAGGTGTTAACTTACAATGAGGAAATAAACGACTACGAAGAGGAGAGTTGTGATGATGTCTAGGTGGTGTGAGCAATGAGCATGAGCTCTTGTCATGATTGAAGGAACGATAATAATCATACTCTTTGTTGGCGGCAGTAGCGGTGGTAGTGTTTGTAGCACCAAATGTTGCAGCAGCAGCCATTGTAACTCTTAAGTTCAAAGTTCAATCGACAACCCCTATGAGCAGGGACGGAGAGGGTTACAAATATTATGTACAAAACTTTAGACAAATAATGTCGACTATAGTTACATTTTTTTAACCATAATTTGCAATGCATTAACGTATATTAGACAAAAATATTCAATATAAACTAATATAGTAGAGGACCAAACAAAAGGTAGTTTTTCTTTTTTTTTCTAATTACAAATCCATGCAGTCATCTATTGAAGAAAAGAGTCATACCTAAGGGTGAGGGGCTACTGAGAATGAATATAGAAGATTCTTTCACAATTTCAAAAAGAAAAGAAATTGAGAATCCAATGGTTTCTATAAAATTTTGGTGCTTTTCATTCGGATATCAATTTCTATCAATTTTTGAACAAAAACTAAGTCTTCATGTATATACTTCCGAACAAAAATCAATTGTTATTATGGGCAACCAAGGCTGGTGGAGTTGACATGGTTGATAATGTCTTTATCTGTCTAATAAGAAAAAATGTTAAAATTAGAAGTCATAACGGGCTTTGTCTCAATTGTAATTCTTTTAAAATTTTTAAAAATAATTACTTAATTCTTTTAAAATTTTAAAAAATAATTACTTTAAAATTTAGATGAGTGTATATGACACAACAAACATAATTTTCTTTGTGTGATATGTATCTGAATTGCCAAATGACTATAGTTATCCATGTTTGTTGTGTAAGCTATAGATGACTTCTAGCAGAACCCTGAATTTTTTTGCCAATTTTGAGACTAAGACCAAAGAAGGTGCAATAACTACAAAACACAAATATAGCACCCATCCAAAGAAAATATACACCAAAAGGGATCCAAAGATCCAGACTGCACTAAGAGGTAGTGCACCATGCCTAGACAATTCAAAAGAGGGAGCCTCAAAATCTTTTGCATTCGAAAATGTAGAAAAACCAGCAGGGATGCCCAAACACACAAACACTAAACTAAAGTTTATTACAGCACTAGAATTCCAAAATAAATGGTTGCTCATAACCAGGTATCATATCATCTAATATGATCAAAACAAAGTGCATTCATTTAAGAAATAATTAAATACTAAGACCCACAGACATTACCTTAACAGGGCAACTACTTATAACAGGTTCTAGCACAGCCAACAGATGATCACCTAGACTAGTGATGCAAATTCGTCCAAAAGATGAAATGGAACCTTAGACAAATTGACAATTTTATTAATACGGTCCATCAAAGAGGTAGGTGTGAGCACTAGGAAGCCGTTTTCATGTTATGTTGTGGGATCAATCTAGGGGCTTCAAGGAGCTAATCATCTAGGGGGAATAAGAGGGTAATGCTAGTGACTGGAAGGCACCAAGGGGATGCCAGATGGGAAAAGGATTACAGCACTTTAACAAACATAAAACAGGTGTCACCATTTTATCAGCCAAAGCCAAAAGTGAAAATATCTATAAATAGCCCCTCTACTGATGCCTTGAGGCAAACACATCTTATCTTTCACTAATTTTGATATATATGGAGGCCTCTCTATCTCTCCAACTCTCCTTTTCTAGCATTAACATGTACAAAGGCAGAACTGGAAGTGGAAAGGGGACCGTGACCCACTTAAAGCTCTCAAAAGTCCTGCTAAATATTTCATTGTTTGCTCCTGAATATCTTAGATTGTAAAGAGTTGACATCTAGAAAACAGAATACCAAAATGGCCAATATAAAAGATTGAACTCAGCATTCAAAACTAGCACAAAAAATCATAAACCCAATAAAAATAAATCTAGAGTTTAAAAGGATTTATGTCAATTAAACCAAACAAAATTAATCATAAACCCATCAAAATTAATAAGAAACCATCAAAAATACCAAAATACACTCACCCATATTAGTTTTAAATCCATTAAAAAAACAAAAACAAAAGGATACAAATATAAAGCAAAAATTTGTTTACAAAAACAGATTGTTTAAAATAAATTTTTTTTTTAAAAAAACAGAAATTGTTTCACCAATTTTGAACAGAAATTTCAACAGAAATTATGCTATAAATCAAGAAATCTGAAGCAATTAACAGAAGCAATCAAGTGATTTTTTTTTTTTTTTTTAGAAAAAAAAGGAAATGTCAACAAATCTTAAGCAATCTAAAGCAAATAAATATGAAGAAAATTGGAGGGAATAAATACCTGGGGAAGGATGGAGAGAGAGAGACAGAGAGAGAGAGAGAGAGAGAGAGGAGACTGTTTGTGAAAACAAGGGGAGAGTCTCTCCTCCACTTCCATCATCGTTCTTCTTCTACCATGGCCTCCTTTGTAACCCTAAACACACCGCCTTCCAATCTTCACTCTCTTCCTTCCCTCTTTTTCCACTCACCAGGGGCAACCGAAGCGGCTATTAGTGTGCGCTAGCTATGAGGTCGGTGAAGAGGGTTGGAGAAGAGGGAGAGAAAGGTCAATCAGCGAGCGTGAGTGAGAGAAAGGTTTAGGGTAGGAAAGAAAAGGATGTCAGTGGTGATGAGGGATGAAGATGGAGAGAGAGAGAGAGTCTATAGAAAGAGATGAAAATTTCTTAATTTTTAATTTTTAATTTTAATATTTTTGGCAGAAAGTTTCGTATTTTTCAGTTTTGCCGCTAATTAATTTTTATTTAGTGCTTTTTTTTTTTTTAGTAGCACCTTTCATGATAATAATTGTACGTTGTGAGAAATGTAATATTTTAAACGACTGTAGTGGAAAGTATATAATTTTTAAGGGTTGATTTTTTGTGTGTGGTTAAATATTTAATATTTTTAATAGTTGGGATACGTGTATCGTGTATAGTTAATATATTAGCGGCATACTATATGTACGTTATAGAAAGTTTTATTATTTACGGTTTTTTTTTTAATTTGTGTTTTGGTGTTGGGGTTTTTTTTTTTAAAAAAAAAATTAGGAATTGTATATTTTATCTAAAAATTAAATTGAAATATTTTATACAATCACACTTATTTAAAAAGTATGATTAAAAAGTAATAATGTATATATAATCACACTTTAATTAGAATGTGTAATTAAAAAATATATAAATAATCACACTTTAATTAGAATGTGTGATTAAAAAATATATTTATAATCACACTCATTTAAAAAGTGTGATTAAAAAGTAGTAATGTATGTATAATCACACTTTAATTAGAAGGTGTGATTAAAAAATATATAAATAATCACACTTTTTAGAATGTGTGATTCAATATATATATATATATATATATATAATCACACTCATTTAAAAAGTCTGATTAAAAAGTAGTAATGTATATATAATCACACTTTAATTAGAAGGTGTGATTAAAAAATATATAAATAATCACACTTTAATTAGAATGTGTGATTAAAAAATATATATATATAATCACACTCATTAAAAAAGTCTGATTAAAAAGTAGTAATGTATATATAATCACACTTTAATTAAAAAGTGTGATTAAAAAATATATAAATAATTACACTTTAATTAGAATGTGTGATTAAAAATATATATATATAATCACACTTATTTAAAAAGTGTGATTAAAAATTACTAGTGTATATATAATCATACTTTAATTAAAAGATGTGATTAAAATATATATATATATATATATATATATATATATATATATATATATATATAATCACACTTAATTGAAAAGTGATATAAAAAAAAATATTATCACACGTAATCAAATCAAGTGTGATTAAAATATCAATCTAATTTTTTTTATCACACTTCCAATAAAAGTGAGATATTTTTTTTTTTGTCAAAGTGTGATCTTTAACTATTTTTGTAGTAGTGTCTTATTTAGATCACATCATCTCTTTATCACATTGCACATCTTTTAGTAAAAAATAAAAAAAAAAATACTTATTTAAACCATCTCAAACAATCCTTAAATCATAATTAATACCACAATATATCATAATTAAATCAAAACTAAGGTCTTGTTTGGCATACAATAATTTTAACTTAAAAGTCAAAAAATTATTAAAAAAATCAAAAAAGTCTATAACCTATACTAAAAGGTCAAATATTTCATTTCCTCTCTACTTTTTGTACATTTTTTCATAAAAAAAAAAAAAACTAAAAAGTCATTTCAAACATATTAATTTTTTTAATCTTATATTTTAGATAAAAAGTTAAAAAAATACTAAAATAGCATATTCTCAAAAGAGGCCTAAATATTAGGAAGATCATAATTGGACATGGACATATAGGCTTTGCTTGGAAAGTTGGGTTTATAGTAAAATAAAATTAATATAAATTGCACATCACTCTGTCTATTTTTTTTTAGGGGGATTTTTTTTAAGGTCCCTGATATTAAGAATTTATAGCATAAAGGACACTCAATATTTTCATAATGTCTAAGGTCCTTCAACATCAATCTAGAGAAAATTCGATCCAGAGAAAATTCGGTCCAGAGAATTTCTCTGGAAAATCCAGAGAAATTCTCTCCAGACATCCAGAGAAATTCTCTTTATCCAGAGAAAATTCAGATAGTCCAGAAAAAATTTAGACATCCAGAGAAAATTCAGATAGTTCAGAGAAAATTCACAAAATCCAAGAAACTCTGCATCATCATGCATTTTATATGTTCTTTTACAAATATCTTTTCATGAAGAGTTGCTATCAAAATTCTGTTTGCTAATCCTAGTGCTCTTTGTAGATCAAGTCCAACAAGATGAGGTGGTTGACAGTAAGATCTTACAATACCCTAGCATAGACAAGAAAGAAAAGAAGTCAATCCCTAGACTTCCAGAGAAAATTCAACTTCAAAGAGAAAATTAGTCCAGAGAAATTCTGGGAAGAATTTCTCTGGACTTTCCAATTTCTCTAACATTCCCTAGATTCCCACTGTAAATTTCTCTGGCCTTCCATTCTCTCCAGAGAAATTGTAATGTGCTTCATCTTGTTTGAATATGCTATATTGTTGATATTGATTCAGAAATTCTACAATTGTTTGGGAAATTCCTATCATTTTCTTTGAATGAATTCAATAAATTTTTGTTGTACTTATCTACAAATTTTCCAGGGTATATCTATCCTTACCTAATTCCAAATTTCTCTGGACTTCTTTTCAAATTTATCTGGACTTCCCACTGTCCAGAGAAATTCTCGCCAAATTTCTCTGGATTTCCCACTGTAATTTCTTTGGACAAAGTAAGTTCAAGTCTCATCTTACCCTAAACTCTCTCTCACTCTCTAATATTTTTTCTTTGGATATATGGTTGTAGAAGAAGCTTCTGATTCTCCAAATTTCTCATAGCCATTATTGGTCATTCAAAATCAAAGAATTTCTCTAGTTACCTACCAGGAAATATTTCTTGGTTATCTAAACTTCTTTATTATTGGTCATTCAAAATCAAACCAAACCAGAGAAATTTGGGCTACCTAGAAACAAAAAAAAATCATAATTTTCTCTGTGTTTTGAACAAATTAGAGAAAATTGTAATTGTTTTTCTCTATGATTATTTTTCTAAGAAACATTTTATCAAACAAGTTAGCTTCAAAGCTCATAGCTATATGTTTTACAGTTCTAAAAAGAGTTTTGTCAAACCAAATCTCAATCGAAAGAGTCCATAGCTTGTTTCTTTGCAAATCAGCTCCATGGCATCAAGAGAGGAGGATACACGAACATGATTACAGAGAGCTGTACACGGGCTCTCTCTCTCGGCTTAGAGAGAGAAAGGAGAGAGTACACAGCAAGGAGAGACCCACACACCTAGACCATGCATGAGGGACGGGATGGAGAGGGCAACACAAAGAACGACCAGCTTCTCTCTCTATAATGGAGACATGCATACGGCAGACCAGCTTGTTGCTCGGACTCAGGACAACGTGGATGGAGAGGGGATGGGGTGAGGGACCTTAGACTACAAAAGAACAGATTGTGGACTTAATCCATTACTAAAAGTTTGATAGGGACCTTAGACCGATTTTCCCTTTTTTTTATATGTATTTTATAAAAAATTAGAGTGTGTTATAAAATCTCCACTAGAAATTATGTACTATATTTTTTGAGCCAAAAATGTTTGAGGTTTTCAATAATTCTCACAATTTTACTTATAAAGATATGTTAGGATAGATATTAGTTTTTAATTTATTACACATTTAATAATTGAAGATTCTATTCCTTTACTACAGCTTTGTTTGATATCGGTTACGAAAACTAATTTTAGTCTTGTTTGATTTTTATTTTTTAATTTTTTTAATTTTTATAAAAAAAATATAATAATTATAATTTAAATATAATATTTTATCTTATTTATTTTATTAACTTATATAATTTATTTTATCTTTTTATATATTTTTTTAATTCTAAAATATTACCAAATGAGGACTACATTATTGTGATTTATGAATCAAATGGGTTCTAGCATTGCAAACCATCTCATCATTCCGATGTTGCCGTGTATCTTCCTTAACCTTCTATTCCGCTGTACCCCCCAAAAAAAGGAAAATATCTTCCTTAACCGCGCTTCCCAAGGTTTGCGTCAAACGTAATCCTTGACTTTGACTTTTTTCCAAATTCAAGGCTCTTTGTCATATGTTTTGTATTTTTTGGATCGAAGATTCTCTCATACTTACGTGGTTGACTTGCTCCGAATCCAAGGTTCTTTCAACTTGTTTGGTCCTGTTTAAAAATTGCTTATTTTAGTTTTTAATTTAATTTAAATTATTTTGATATGTTTAATTTAGTTTGTACCTTATAACTTATAGTTTTTTGGAAATCAGAAAGCAGTTTATTCTTTGAGTGGGACAGGAGATACTTAATTTATAAGTCAGAAATCAGTTTATATTCATAGTTATAAGGTATAAGCTGTTTAGTCATAAGCTATAAGTACTTTCCCACAACTCTACCAAGCAGGGCCTTTGTCATATGTTTTTTTTTTTGTTTTGGATTAAAGATCCTTTCTCATACTTACGTGAGTAAAAAATAACATTTAGGTCAAGTTTGGCAATCCCAAAATAATCTATCTTTTTATCTTTTTTTCATCACATCACCTCTTTACTTTTTTGTACATCTTTTTATAAAAAGATAAAAAGTGCACTTATTTAGGTCACGATGATGCTAATTGACATGACATCACCATTTAGGGATTGGATTTCAAAGAGCTGAATCGAATTTTATCTAAGTGAGGTTGAATTTGAATTCAATAAAAATTTAATGACGGAAATTTTAATTGAGTCAATTTACACTTGACTCAAATTTAAGTTTGATGCTCATAAGACTTAGCAAGTTAAAAAAAAAATTATAAATTTATATTTGTGTATTAAATTGAAGTTACAATTAAATTTTTAATTATACAATTATATATACAATATATATAAATATATTAAAAAAATCTATATCTTACCAAAACAATAATATCTACCACTATTATTATATAAATGCATTATCTATAGTTAGTTATTATTTACATATAAATAAATTTAGCTATTGCATTTACATTATTTGAATATATAAATAACATATTTATCTTTTTTCATATGTATTTTAATATTATTTAATATATAAATAATATATTTATTTTATCATTTAAATAAATGTTAAATGAGCCGAACTTTATTATGTTTGGACTTATTTATTAAGATTTTAATGAGTTTTAGTTCGAACTAGAATTTAATAAAAATTTAACGAACCAAGTTCAAACAAACTCTTACTGAGTTGAACCGAGCTCAAACCTATTCACGAACGATTTTGTTCATTTGAAGCCCTCTCTAGAGCTAAGCTCATCTCTATACTTTATCTCTTCGTACCCATCTATACTCTTCTTGTGGGCTCCAAAAAAATAAATCACATTTTATTTTATTAAATAGATTATTTAAGTTTATAATTCTATTGGTCATTCATTTTATAAAATAAAATGTGATTTTGTTCTTATATTTATAGATATTTGATAAAATTAATTTTTTTGTATGAATTACTTTTGTTGCCGAGCTTACAAAATAGACAATTGGAAAAGTTAGAATTATGACCCACAAGAGGGGTATGGAGAGCCAAACATATAGAGAGGAGTTTATCTAATCCATCCAATAGTTGTTTGTTATTTTTTTCTCCTATGCATAAATGGTAAGGTTGTCACGGCCCAAACTCGATATCCAAACGTTCGGCGTCGCTAAAGTCCTAACAAATTAATAGAGCAACGAAGTAAAAAAAAAAAAGATACCCAAAACTTTATTTAATAATAACAGAACATATACATTGGAGATTCTATTCAATTGCAATATCAGAGTTGTACTATGACTACAAAGTACCTTGTGTCTATCCCATGCATTGGTCCTGACATGTCACCTGAAAGTAGTTAACAGCTATGAGCACATGACAGACTAAGAAATATTATACAGAAAGCATGAAGGTACAAAAATTACCATGAATGATTATTTGGCTAAACAGAGATTAGTTTGGTAACTGAAATACATAATAAATTTTAAATAACAGAAGCAGAATGCAAAAATCATATAAGCAATTAATTATAACCACGGTACAGAACAAAACATGTGTTGATAATCAGAACAGAAGTCAATAAATCCATGACAAACAGAAGATCACAAAGTGGCTAAACAATGGTTATTTAAGTACCCCAAGGGATGTAACTCTCGTAGTGGTACTTACAAAACATAATTATTTATAAATTCATTATCAAATAATTTTTAAAATTTAAACAAACATATCCATGAGTTTCAATTTAAGCAAATAGAATTTAGAAAACAATCAATGTAATTAAAATATTAATATAATTTATAAAAAAAAAATTATGTAAAATAAATTATGATACCTTAAAATACACGTAACATATATTATGATGACTCAAAATGTAATATAATTTACTTTAATGTTAACCCTTAACCTTTACTTTCCTACTACAAACTCCCCGTTACTAGCACGCTACCCTGAAACTCCCTTAGTTGCTCACTATTTCTACTGATCAAGACATGAAGCCCTAGGATGTAGAAGCTTCCACCGTTAGGGATGGCAATTTGAAACCGGCCCGACGGGGACCCGACCCCGAATGGGACGGTTTTTCCCCCAAAAAAACTCCCAATGGGTCGAGGATGGTATTAAAAAATAAATCCCCGATCATTTTCTGGCCGGGGACGGGGATAGCCTTCATAGCCCCAGACTCGGCCCGTCCCCGGCCCCGTTCTCCCCAAAATGAAATTACATTTGTACCCCTCTCTATATACATGTGTGTTTCTCATCGTTGGATTGAGTTTGGGGTTATAGGTTCACGTACAAAACACTCGCCTCTCGCTCTCTGATGCTCCATCGGCGTCGCTCGCTCACTCTCTCTCTCTCACCACCGCCCTCGCTCCTCCCTCACAGCCGCGTCGCTCTTCCCTCTACTCTCTCTCTCTTATATCTCACCGATTTTAGTCCCTCACTCAGTGTTCTGATCGCCATTTTTGGCGATGAGAGAGAGCTTCGTGTCGTGAGAAAAATGTGGAGGAGAGAAAGAGATAGAGAAGAGAGCCGCTATAGAGTGCAGCACAGCGTTGATCTCCACCGCCGCCCTCCTCCGTCGATCTCCTCCTCCGCCGCCCTCATCAGCTCAGATCTGTAAGATCTGTTATTCTTTTTTTATCTGTTATTGATTTTTTAATCTGTCGATGATGATCTGTAATTTTTTTTTTTTGATCTATTGGTGATGATCTGTAATTTTTTTTTGATCTGTTGATGATGATCTGTAATTTTTTTTTTGATCTGCTGTTTTTTTTTGTTGATCTATGTTGATGATCGATGTTGATAATGATCTCGTGTTGTTTTTTTTATCTGTTGATGGTGTTGAATGTTGAAACAGAGTTCGATCGGGAAATTTTCGAGGTTGGGGAAACCTGATCCCCGTTGGGGACGGGGATGAGGACTGTGATAGGTTTCCCGTCGGGGATCGGGACCGGAAACGGAAAAATTTTGGCCATCAAAAATCGAAGACGAAGAGGGTGATCCCCGACCCTGCCCCATTGCCATTCCTATCCACCGTCCTTATCCTTGACTCACAAATATTCCGTGAGTGAATTGCCCTTGACTTTGGCCTTGTGGCCGTTCCAAAAGTTATTACCTTTTTTTGGAAATCCACAATCACTCTTAAAATTATGTATGGTATCTAAAAATCTTTATCACCTAGCTATAAAATATTAATTATCATTCACTAAAATATTTAATATTTTAAAAGTGTTGTGTCTTACAATCTATTTTTTTAATAATTTAATATTTTAATTCTTAACTTTCTAAACTATACACTTTTTTTGATATAACAAGGAATTATATTTATTAATTAATTAATTTATTTATTTAGTTTGTTTTCTTTTTATAATTTAATCAACTCCAATTTAGATCCAATTAATAAAATTTCAAATTTATTAAACTGAATCGAATATTTAATTAAACTCTCATATGGTACGATACTCGAAAATAATTCAATTTGTCAATTTCACCTTATTGAGAATTTCACAATTAAAGCAAAATAAGAATTAATTAAATATAAAATACTATACGTGGTGGGATCGTCATAAAGGTTATTACATTCTAAAAATGAGATTTATTCTTCTTATATAGGTATATTATTGATTGCTAATACTATGTGTCATTGATGACGTAGTATCACCGTTATATTAAATCTTTACTTTAAAAAAAAGAGCTATTTCACTTTATCAGTACTGTCTCACAGAAAAATTATGTGTGGTCTTGACTGATTTCACTTGATGTCTCAGCTTATTATTGATAGGGTAAATTATAAATACATTCCTTTAAGATTTGTTTAAAATATAGATTATTTTTATAATTTAAAAAATTATAAATATTTTATTGTTATAATTTTTTATTTAACAAAATTAAATAAAAAAATTAAATTTGTAAATGCTCTCCTATGTAATGATAAAATCCTAAATTATTAATTGAAATAAATTTCTGATATCATTAAAAACTATTAATTGATTTGATGATTTATTTATAAAAAAAGTCACTTATTATAAAATTAAAAACTTTAAGAGACATGATGTAATTTTAAAACCACAGTGATCAAATTACATTTTAAACAAATGTTAAATAGTATATTTAGAGCACCTCCGTCCCATATTTCAAATATGATGTAACTCTCTAAGGCCAAGTTTGGCAAGTTAAAAAAAAGTCAAAAAGTTAAAAAGTTATTACTATTCACCAAAAGTCAAAATTACGGCTGAACAACTCTCAATCTTAATTTTTCCCTACACACTAATTTATACAATTTTTTAATACACATTTTTTCATAAAAAATCAAAAAGTTAACCTAAACATTCACATTTTTTTTCTCAATTTTTTAGTCTAAAAAGACAAAAATTGTACTTATTTAGGATATCTCAAACAACCCCTAATAGTCATATTTTGACATCAAGTATCAACTCCACCTAAGGGTGAGAATTTACAACATGACACAATAATACGACTCGAACCGTATATGAAATTAGCGGGTTAGGATTAACCATTTTATAACACGAACACGTATATGACACGACCTGATAACACGAATATTAAACATGTCGAGTTATCATCAAATCTATATAACAT
The DNA here is from genome assembly GCF_055761805.1 of Camellia sinensis. Lineage (NCBI taxonomy): Eukaryota > Viridiplantae > Streptophyta > Magnoliopsida > Ericales > Theaceae > Camellia > Camellia sinensis. The sequence continues at coordinate 220,490,575 of NC_138961.1, forward strand.
GAAATTGACACAAATAACCCGTATAATTAAAGAGTATCATGACATTTTTTTAAACTCTATTAAAAAGTATGTAAAATATGATTTAAGTTTAATATAGATTTTGTTTTTACTTTTAATTGAACTTAATATATTTTATGCCTATTATTTGAGTTAATCTAATAAAAAATATAATTTTTATAAATTAAGAAAATCAAATTAAGTTGAAATCAAATATTTTTATAAATAATTTTATTTAATAGAGATTAGTTTTGTTAAATTTAATTTGTGAAGAAATTTTCAAATTTTTTTTCATACATTTGATATTTTTAGTTAATAGTGAATTTTTTTGACATGACACATTAATACGACACGAACCAGACATGGAGTGAAAATGACATGACACGATAACACGAAATAATAAACGGGTCGATTAGTGTTGAGATAATTCTGATACGAATCCGATATGACACGACATGAATACGACCCAATACGACACGACGTCCACCCATGATCCCACCCGATATGTCAAATGTTGAGTTGACATTTAGTATGAACTTAACATGTCAAATTTGACATGCTCCATATTTATGTCAAATATTAAGTCCATCCAATAAAATAATTTTATTTTTAAAAATAATAGAATAATAGATTTGACATATCGAGTGGAGAGTTTCTATATCAAATTGACATATGCTAATTTGTCACTTAAACCTTCAAAAAAATTTGACACACCAAATTTTAAAGAGTATGCCAAATTCAATGTGACAGTCTAACAACTCTATTTTGACATAAAGAATGAAGCCCACCCAATATGTCAAATGTTGAGTTAGTATTTGGCATGAGCTTGACAAGTGAAATTTGGCATGCTCTATGTTTATGTTAAATGTTGAGTTCACTCAATAAAATAATTTTATTTAAAAAAAAAAAAAATAATAAATTTGACATAAAAATAGAAAGTTTTTATATCAAATTGATATATGTGAATTTTTTTCTTAAGCCTTAAAAAAAATTTGGTACATCAAAATTTTAAAGTTTAGGGGGGAGATGTTATAATTTATCTTAAAAGATAATTTGACAAATGTGGTGATGAATGAAGTGGATCAAAGTCAAATAATCAGTGCTTTCCCCCGCAATCGTGTGTAAACAGCGTACAGCCCGGATGCCACGCAATCCTACCAATATAACATGCTTGAGAGCACTAAAAAGAGATCACTAGAGGGAGCATTAATGATGTGGCAGTAAGTCCTGCCCACTTTTTATGCTTTATTTTTATTTTTTTATTATTTTTTTTGTCATTCCCAATATATTAGTACTATTAATGATGTATTTTTTAGTGGTCTAAATCATTGTTGATAACCTCATATATAAACCACTTGCCTGAGGCCGCTCCCCCACCTCAGTTCTCAAAATATCTACTACTCTCACTCCTTGCCAAATGGACCCCGATCAAATTCAGAAATTATTCCAAGACCTACAAACAGAGGAGATTCAAGCAGACAACCCCTTCCCACCTCTGTATTTGACCCAGGACCAGGAGTTCTTCATCATGGTCTCGGCTATCAAGCACGTCATCTCCGGCGCCAATTTGGAACCCATCCGACCTTCCACGTCATCCTCATTGGCTTCCTCCAGTGGGACCAAAGCGGAGCAAACCGTGATATCGCTTCCAGAAGCCGACACGTGTCCGGTATGCAAAATCAACGGCTGTTTGGGATGTGAATTTTTCACACTAACCACTAGCACTAGTGGCACTACTGACACCACTGATGTCGTCGCTGGTGCTGAAGGGGAGAAGAAGAAGAAGAGGAGGGAGAAAAAGCTGTACAGGGGAGTGAGGCAGAGGCCGTGGGGGAAGTGGGCAGCGGAGATTCGAGACCCGTGGCGGGCTGCAAGGGTGTGGCTGGGCACCTTCCACACCGCGAAGGAGGCCGCCAGGGCCTACGATAAAGCTGCCGTGGAGTTCCGAGGAGCCAAAGCTAAGACCAATTTTGCATTGTCTGACTACCAATACGAATTGGATAGAGCGCTCGAGCGGTCAAATGCGAGAGACAAGGCGAAGATGAAGAGCAAAGTCGAGGGAACTTGTAGTGAGACAGTAGCGGCAAGTAATGAAGCAAATGAGTTCTGGGCAGGCATAATGGAAGACAGTGAGCTTCGAGATTTGCTGATGATGGAGTTTCCATAGCGCTTACGACTCTGCAAAATTTGATGGATTGAAATTCGTAATTCACAGCTTCACAACGGAACGTATTCAATTTATTTTTTCACGAATAAAAGTTATCAAATTATAAAATTTGTGATGAACCCACGCGTGTAGTGTAGACTGTAGTGTAGACTGGAGACAATTAAACGGGACTTAGATCAGATTGCTATTGTTTCATTCTTTGGTAGAACAGAGTAGCTATTGTTTTCTGCTTCCTTCTGGGAAAAATGATTTCTTTGTTGTTGTTGTATCTAGAAGGTGTTCGAGAAGTCAAATTTGGCAATTTTTTTTTTACTAAAATCTATAAAAAAAGTAAAATATGTTAAAATAGTTAATAATCTGTGGATTGGAGCTTTGATACGGAATACCATCGTACTGGAGAGAGGATGGGTGGTGTGAGTGCACTGGTTTGGCCTTGTGTAAGAATCGATAGTACTTTCGCCTCAAAAAATAAGAAAATAAAAAAATGAATAATGCATGAGTAGTTCTGAACCTGCCAGAAGCAAAGTTGATTTTTGTTTTATTTTTAATTATAAATGAATTTACATCAAATTCTAATATTATAAAGAAAAATTTTAAATGAAATTCAAATACATATATAAAGATTAAAACAAATTTTAAGAATGTAACGACCCCGCTACGTAGCTCAAAAGCCTATGCTCGAATGGCTCAAAATTATTTTTTTTTATTCCTTTTCCTTCTTCCACACAGCCCCACAACACAGCCCCCCCCCCCCAAAAAAAACCCAAAGTAGAAGAAAAAGAGATCAAAATCATCATCAACAACAACATTTTCATCAACATCATCATCATCAACAAATATTTTTTTTTTCCTTCATCTTGAGATCCAGATCAACTATAGAAAAAAAAAAATAAAAAAATAAAGAAAACAGAGTCTAAAATCAATAACAACATCTTCATCAACACATCATCATCATCAACATTATCATTATCATCAACAATTTTTTTTTCCTTTCAAATCCAGATCCAGATCAACTAGAAAGAAAAAAAAAAAAAAAAAAAAGTAGAGAAAACAAAGGCGATCGGCTCTTCTCTCTTCCTCTCACCGCCATCACCGTCGATCTTCTCTTCCTCCTTCTCTCTCGCCTCTTCTCTCTTCCTCTCTTCTCTCTCTCCTCTTCTCTTCCCTCTCTATTCAAAAGCAAGAAAAGAAGGAAAAAAAAAAAAAAAATCCAAAACGACGTCGTTTTAAATATTTGAGCCATTTTCGAGCCAAATATTTCAAGCTAGGAAAAATTTTCCATTTAAAGAGAGTCTCAACATTCAAAATATTATAATTGATAGCTAAAATCTAATTTGAGCAAGGTACTGCTATTCATGTCAACTTCAATCGAAACAGACAGAGTTGTTGGCAATGACAATTCATTGAATAAAACAAAAATGGAGAATGACAATTCAATTCATTGAAAGGAAATCGTGTGGACCCATGCATTGCACTATGGATATGGGTTGTGCCCACAAAAGTGGGTTCGGCTTACTGCTCGGCCTCCATGTCATTTTTGTTTTAACAATGCTGTTCCAATAGTGTATTATCTAATTGTCTACTTCCTTCACAAGAAAGTCAAATTAAAATGTTATTTGCAAGTCCTATTATGAAATGATAAATGATGAGCTCCAACTAAAATTTTGACATTTTATGAAATCTTGTATTAAATTTGACACAAAATTTTAGAATGTTAATTTTTAACAATCATTTTAGCATATGCCATTGGATTGTTTTTAGTGAAGTTGCTGTAATTTGAATATAATTGCCACTATAGCACGTTCATTGAATTGCTCTAATATTTTGATTAAAAAATAAAAAATATTATGTATGTAAAATAATGAAATTTTAAAATTTATAAAAAGAATTATTTTTCGTTGGTAAATAAAATAAATTTATAAAACTTATTAACTTTTATTTTGTCTAATTTGTACGAAATCCCATAATTTCAATCTTATAAATTTAAATTGTATACTTTTAATTACGTTTCAATATAACCCTCCAACAATTATAACTAGTATTTATTTAGAATAAAAAAACCATGCGAGAATAATTATCACACACAAAAGAAAAATAAAAAATAAATAATCAACATTGATAATCTTTATAATTTTTTTTAATTACATTTTATTCTCTCTAATTTTGACATATTATTTTTCATCTAAAAATGAAGAATCACATGAAAACAAACAAAATTGAAAATATAAAATTAAAATTGAAATTAAAGTACAATAATTAAAATAAAATTTCGCCAAATCTAAAAGAGCACCAATAGTTAACCTTATTAATCTGTATATATAAACATTATTGTTTTAAAAAGTAGGTTAAAAAATGATTTTTTTGACTTTTTTTAACTTTTTTTTAAAATGTGTAAAAGAAAATAAAAAAAATAATATGAACAAAAAAAACTAAAAAGTTAAAAAACTATCTTTTAACTAGATTCCCAAAGCAAGCCAAAAGTGTCTAAACATTAAGGTGATTGTAACGCGAAATAGTTCGAAATGGAATACCCTCTTGGTTGAAAGGCAATTTCATTTAGGAGTTGTTTCAGATGTCTTAAATAAGTGTATTTTTTAATTTTTTAGATTAAAAAATTGAGAAAAAAAATATAATTGTTTGGGTTAACTTTTTAACTTTTTATGAAAAAATGTGTATTAAAAAATTGTATAAATTAGCGTGTAAGGAAAAATTAAGATTGAGAGTTGTGCAGTCCTAATTTTTGACTTTTGGTGAATAGTGACAACTTTTTAACTTTTTGAGTAATTTTTTTGACTTTTTGACTTTTTGACCACATGATAAACTTGGCCTAATTTAAACTTAGGCTTGGTTTAGAAACTTTTACTTTAGTTAAAAAGTTTTTATAAATTATCACATTGCTCTTTTTATTTTTCGATATATTTTTTTATAAAAAATTTTAAAAAAATATTAAAATAACTTATTCTCAAACGAAATCTTAACTAGTCAACGTTTGTCTATATGAGTTGGATTGTGATTAGATTAGTTATTAAAAAAAAATATCTGAAAAAATTAATAAAATAAAATATTATATTTAAATCATAATTTTTTATTTTATTTTTATAAAAATTAAAAAAATTTATTAAACAAATTTTTTAATCCTAAACTAAAACTATCCCACGAAAAAAGTTTTGGCTTGTCAATTAATGCCGGTTACCCCTGATGTGGTCATGGATGAGGCCAAGGCGAAGCTTTGCGAATCAAAATTCTTTAATGTCTGTCCTTGGCCGTGTTGGGGAAGGATTTTTTTGTGATTTTTTCGGTAAAAGATAAATTAGTTATAAAATTAATAAAAAAAAATTTAAATAAAATATCACATTAAATTTTATAATTATTTCACTTTTTCTCTCACAAACACGATATTTAACCATAAAAAAATCTAACTATCTTTCTCTCACAAACACTATATTCAACCATAAAAAAATCTAACTATCTGCTTAAACACAAAAAAAAAATTCTCCAATAATATTCTACAACTAAAAAAACTTACAAAAAAATTCACTTTCCAAACACCCACCTTAACTCTCTTTTTATTAGGTCATTGGGCTCATTTTTTGACCCAATTTTAATGATCCGAAACATTCATATTTTAAAATTTGTTTAGTATATCATACCTGTAAAAAATCAAATTGATTGGATATCAAAAACTACATATTCGAATAATCAAACTATAAACTATTTTTAAAAAAAAATTTAATAAACAGTTTTTCGAATACATATTTTTTGATATTCGATCAACTTGATTTTTTGCAAGTATGATATACTTAATAAATATTAAAATGTGAACGAGTCGAATTATCGAAATTAAGCTTAAAAGTAGATTTAATGATCTAACAAATAAGAAGTTAAGGAGAGAGATGAGGGAGAGAATCTTAATTCACGCTTTGCAACCCTCAGTATGTACGAACAGATAGGATGTGCTATCCTTTGTAGGGTACGGATGAGATGTGTTGTATTTTGTAGGGTTTTCCTGCAGGTATAGACACCCTATTTTTGACCGTCCTCAAGACTTGGACGTCACCGTTTGAACACTCGGTGATCATCCATGTTTGTGTTCGTCTTGAGTTCCCGGAGGTCTAGGCTTGCGCGCCTTGCCTCAGGATCTCTCGACTCGACTGTTTAGTGTCTGGTTTTGCGCCAAACACTTGTGTTTTGCCTTGGAGGAGCAGGGAATGCCTTGTGAGGCATCCCCACACATCACCGGCCATGGCCAGAGGCCATCGGCTGGTGTTTTGTTGCCATCGGCAATGTATATTGCCGGTCGGCATTCTTTGTTGCCGGTCGGCAGTCCATTTTGTCAAGATGGCAATTTTGAGCAGCCGACTACTATTCATCTGCTTTTGCAGATATTTTAATACAGCTGTATGGTATTTTGTTCCCCTCCATACACGTGTATGGAGGGATGGCTTCCTTGTTAAGCTTTACAAGATTGGCTCCTCTATAAGAGAAGCCCTCCTCTCTTGGCCTTAGGATTAGACATTTTAGAGAGAAAAGTTGTGTGAGAGCTCTGGTTTTAGGTTTAGGGTTCCATACATATTCTATCTCTATACCTCTCTCTCATTTGGCCTTTGTGTGTGTATAAGTGTGTTTGTGTCTTACTATTACACACAAACACATAGTGTTACACCTTTTCTTGGTTCTTGAAGGGCCAGAGGTTTTTTCTTGAAGCTTTGGAGCTGTTTTGAGCTCAAAGAAGTTGTTGGAGCTTCATTTGAGAAGAGGGTCTTCAAGGGTAACAATCTTGCCCTTTTATTCCCCATTTTTACATTGTATTTTTGCCTATCTTAGAACTATTTTTGAGCTTAGTGTATAATATAAAAAAGTTCTGTTTTTGGGCCCTCTAAATAGTTTGTTTAGAGTGTTTTGTGGTTTGGAGGTGTTTGACCCCTCTTAGGCCTTAAGAGGCCCCATTTTGTGTCATTTTGAGTGAGCTCCGGGACTTTGGTGTTTGGGCCTCCTCACCACTGAAATCTTGAGGGATTTCAGTGGTAAGGATGGTGCCTTGAAGTCCCAAGAAGGAGAGGGCCACCCCCTCTCCTTGTTGTCCTTGAAATGGACAATTTTTGGCCTCTTGAGGGAGCACCTCGCTAAGCTTCATGTTGACCATACCTTAGCTGATTTTTGTGCTTATTATGTCATAATATGCCTCTATTTTTTGTTGGTTTTGGTACACCATGCATGCTTAGCATACCTACCTTGTAATGCCATGTTTAGGCCTTAACATACCTTAGGTTGTAAACCATTGTTCTACCATGTTTTAGGTCTAGCTTTGTGAAGCTTTTGTGCTTATATTGCCATGCTAGAGGTCTGTCTTTAGTTGTTTGGGTCGACAAAGGCATGCTTAGTATAGCCCCTTTGCATTTTTGGTTTGTTGGCCTTAAGTGTGTGAATGTATAGCATGCATCCTTGCCTTAATTCAGTGGGTTGGGACCATTTGCCATGTTATTTCAGTCCCTTTACACATGCTTGTATGCTTGCCTTGGATGCCTCTTTGAAGCCTTGAAAGCCTGTCTTGCATGCTCCATGTTTTGGTCATTGTGCATGCTTTTGAATTTGAGCCACTTAGATGCCATCTAGGTGTCCCTTGGGTGTTGTCTAGGCCTGCCTTAGACCTATTTTAAGTCCTCTTAGTCTTGTGAGGTTTAGTTGACTTAGTCTTGGTTTAAGCCTTTTGGCTTGTCTTGGGTTTTAGACCTTTGTTGCATGCTATGTTTGTCTTGTTTAAGTTGGTTTGGCACCTCCTATAGCATGATTTTCAAGGCTTAATTTGCATGCTATATGTCCATGTTTGCATCCTCTTAAGTGTGCTTGAGAATTGCTCTTTAATGTTTGAAGTGTTGGAGATCATTTGCATGCATGTTTGCATGCCATTAGTCCTTCATTTTGGGCACTTTGGCCACTGTTTTTGGGCTTAGTGAGGGCTGCCTAAACCATGCTTAAGTCCACCATTTGCTTGCTTGCGTGCTTACCTTGCATGTTTGTTTGCATGCTTGCACGTACATCTTGCATTCCCATGTTGCATCCTTAGCTTGCATGCCTAGGTTGCATTGCATCTAGCATGCATGTCTTGTTCCTTGATCTAGTGATAGGAATTGGGCTTTGGTTTGTTGGTTTGCATTGCATTTGACATCAAAATGTGCACACTTGGTCCCTTGGGCCATCACACATGGAAATGCGCGATTGATGGTCCGAGAACCAAGGAGCATGTCCCTTTGAGTCACTAACATGATAAGGGACATGATTGGTGCATACATTACTTGAATTGCATTGCCATGCTGTGCCTTGCCTTCTGCTGCTGTCAATTGTAGATTCTGCAGGAACTTTTTGCCGACCAGCAGTGTCCAGTGCCGACCGGCAATCCTTCCTGGGCCCATAGCTTCACCAACAGCCGGTGATCACACACCACTGCCGGTGATGATTCCTTCCAGCCGGTGGTGTCTCCCAATGTCCAAGGAAGCAATTCTGAGACTTTGGCAGTCTTCAAAGAGGCAGAGCAAGGAAAACAGAGGTAGTCTATGCATGGCAGTGCACTTCCGAGCAAGACCCGAGCACGTGTGCATTTAGCCCTCTTCCCGAGGCCCTTTTTCTTGCTTTCTTAAATTAATTAATTTGTTTAATTAATTTAGTTGGTCTGTAATAATTGATTAGCTAGGATAGTTAATTCATTATTCGAATTGTATTATTCTTTTGGTCCCTCCGAGCGAGGGCGAATTTGTAATAAGTGTGGGTGAGTGTGTGCATGTCTTCCAACCCCCACTTCTTTCTCCCTTTTACTTACCTGCTTTGATGGTTAGTAATAGGTCATGTTTAATTTAGCATACCTTATGTTATGCATGCATGCATCATTCATCAGTATTGCATGCACCGGGCTCGGCGCATCACGCTAACTGCATTAGTATTTCAAATCTAACTTGAATATATGATACTTGTGCATTTTCACATGTCATTCATAGACTAGCCGAGCCTACTCTAGTGACATTCCGTATGCGTTGCATTAGACATTTAAACATGGACTTGGGTCATGCATTGATTGCTAACGAGTTCTTTGTTTTGGCACGGAGTACGATGTAAGTATTTATGCTTTAGCATCCTTGCATGCGTGTGAGTGTTGCCATGATAGCATGATTACCATGAGGCTAGCTGCTTATGTGATATAACTGCTTGAATGCCTGTGGGTGAAGGTTGGATTGTCTGAGTTGGAATAGCTCATTGAAATCCGTGTTTTAGCCTACTTGCGAGTAGCAAATTCCAAAACATTTTTCCAAAACAAATGGACATGCAATGCTTATTCCCAAATTAGGCAATCTAGTCTATACTTTTGTGCTGTGCGCATAACATAGTAATTCTAGGCTAATAATCGGGATAAGAACACATAGCGTTTTCAAAAACGGATATCACGGTTAGTAGAGGTCGATCTTCGGATCGGGCGAGAGGGGGTGCTCATAGCTGACCTTCCCCAATTGTACCCTAGCTCCCGAGCCGAGGCAACTTTGGTGATGACGGACACGTGGCCTTTGGCACCGAGTCAGGGTTTCCTAAATTCCCCCTTAAAAAATATTTAGGTGGCGACTCCGTATCTGGCAAAGCAGTCCATGTTTGGCACTTCTTTTCAAAAATCTGTTTCTCAAAAGGATTTGCCGGATTTGGACTCTTTGGTTCAGATTAAGAACCGTGACACAAATCGAGTCTGAATTGTAGCGGGATCCCTCGCGGACGTGTTACAGCAGGCATCCTGCAGTGCAAGGCAAACGCATCTTTTTCTTTTTTTTTTCTTCAGCAACTTCTTCTCTTTCTTCTCTGCTTAATCCTGAAAGTCCCAAAACGAAAACCACAGGATTGGAAAACGAACAAAGGACTGGTGAATGGCGGCGGACCGACCACCGGGAAGACAAATGTGGAGTCCGACCAAAGGACCAAAACGTCTCAGATTCTATATATATGTATATATATCATATATGTATCAAGTGCTATATATATGTTATAGGTTTTATATATATGTCTCTTCTTCTTCTTCTTCTTCGTCATCTTTTTCTATATGTACATACATATAATGATATAATATGTACTACCATAGTTTCCTAATTGCAATTCTGTAAAGGATTTTTCTTTCATGTTCAGGTTCTCTCTCTCTCTCTATATATATATATATAGAATACAGAATTCAATGAATGAATATATCAAGCCCCCAAAAAATTGTTAAGCCACTAATAAGGTGGTGGTGCCTTGTTTGGGTGTCAAGATCAAAATCTTTCCATTAAATTTTCACCATGCCTTGTGTTTCCATGCAACCAAGATTTCTTTTGAGATGAATCCTTGACCAAAAGCTCTAAGATTAAGGTAATACTTAGAAAATCATCTATTCGTCTTCCAGTCCTCTGGTTTTCGTCTTGGGACTTTTGGGGATTAGGTCTGTGAAAAGAGAAGAAGCAGAGGAGAAGAAGTTGAAAAAAAAAAGATGGACAAAAAAAAAGAAAAACCCTACGGAGGATCTGGACTCCTGTTTTTGCACTGTCCTCTATCTACGTGGTTATAGGGGTAGAGACCGGAAGCCACCGTCTCTCCTCCCTCCTAAAATTTCCTTGTTCGGTGCCATAGCATAGCTATGTATATGTCTCATATTCAAATCATTGCGCCGACTGTGGCCCATCAAGAGAGGAAATCACCGGGGTACAAAGCGTGTTGCCGATTAACGATTCCTTTCTTTAAAACTACTATGAAGCTGCTCTTCCATGGCAGTGGTGTGACTGGAGGCGTCAATTCCATGTGCTTAATGACAAAGCCTGCAAAAATCAATTGGTATCCAAAGTCGTTCCCTTAACCACAAGGTATGCAATTTTCTCTTTCTATTCGTCTAATCTGTTACTATGCATTTTGGTTGAGTTTCTCATGTTCTGTTCTTTTGCCCTTTTTGATTTCATATAATCTACTACCGGTTGTTGTGTATGATATCATTCTTTGTTGTGTTGTCTAGCTAATTTTTTGTGCCTTGCACATTTGTTTGACAATATGCCATAAGAGCAACAAAAATCAGTTGTATAAATTTTCTCTGTGTGATTGAGCTACCCATTACAACTACTTGTTGTTCTAATTTGACTCTTAAGTGTATGAATATAGACTGAAGATGTGACATGCTGATATCAATTTTAAGATTGTCATAGTAGCATACACAAAAGCCAATATTAGGGAATAGTTTTTACTGAATAAAGTATAAAATTTAACATATAAAAATGCAAGAAGAGTTAAAACACTAATGTTTTTACTAATTTGTTCAATTTTATTGTGCTATCATAACATGAGATTCTATTTAATGTTTTTTTTTTTTTTTTTAGTTAGTGAGTTTGTTTGTTTTGTAGTAGTAGTAGTAGTTTCTTTTTTGTTTTTTATCTTGTGGTTCACTATGTTCGTTGTAGGTCAATTGTGGTTTCTAAATTGTAGCATTCTTAAAAAAGGGTCTTTCCCATATCTATTTATGGGAGTTGATTTCCGATCACACTGCCAAACAGGAACTCAGCAGGAGAGTACAAGCAAAATAGATCATACCCAAACAACCTGTCATAGAAAGATAAGACTCCAGCGGTGGTTTGTTCACTCGGGGGCACTTCGACGATCAAGTCAGTACTTAGTTATCTCTGAAAGATAGCAAATAGTGTTTAACTCACTAGCCAGAATATAAAAAGCGTACCTTAGACCAACGAGGATGCCTTACTTTTATAGCTAGCACTAACCTGATCATTGTAGAAGCCTAGATTCATTGGACTCGGCTCAATACTTATCTTGGACTCCCAACCAGTCAGCTTCTACCTACTTTGTGAAATAGTCAGTTGTTACCAATAGGAATTTCTTTTGTCCAGTTGCTTGGGGTAGTTGTCCAACAAGATCTATGCCCCACTGGGCAAATGGCCAAGGGCTGGACACTAGGTTCAAATCTGCTGTTGGTTGATATATCAAAGGCGTGAACCTTTGACACTTATCGCACTTTCTGACCTAAGCTTCAGCAGTACCTCTTGAGTAATGGCCCTATGAGTAAGTGATCTGCCCCCAGCATGGCTTTTACATACTCCTTCATGTATTTCATACAAGAAGTCTTCGACTTGGGAGGGATACAAACATCTTAAAAGGGGACTAGTGAAAAACCTTTTGTAGAGATGTCCTTCTGCTGTCAGGCTAAACCTAGCTAACTTCAGTCTGGTCTTGTGTGCTTTTTTGAGATCATCTGGTAGCTTCTCATCTCTAAGGAACTTTATTATTGCATCCAACCAACTTGGGCCTATCTCTATACACATTGCTTCGTACTCTGTGATCAGTGGTTCCACACTTGGACCTGACAAATAATCATCCATTATTGTCCTTGTCTCCCCTGATTTCATTGCACTAGCGAGGTTAACCAAGGCATTGGCATAGTTGTTGTCATCTCGGTTAACCTGCTGTAGTCGGCAGCCCCGAAACAAGACTAGCAATCTAACAACCGCTTTGACATAGGCTATTATTCTTTCATCTCTGGTTGCATATTCGCCTATTGCCTGGTTCACAATAAGCTAGGAGCCACAGAAGACTACCACCTCGGTGGCTTCCATTGCTGCTGCTAACTTCAACCCTGCGATTAGTGCCTCATATTCTGCTTCATTATTTGATGCTTTGAACACCAAACGGATAATTGTTCTAACATTCGCCCATCTGGTGATACTAACACCACTCCTGCCCCCGCTCCTTGACGGTTTGAACTCCCATCCACAAACAAGCGGAATGAGTCACTGATATAAATATCACAGGGCTTGAGTTTCTTTTCCTTCTTTTGCTTTGCTGTGGGGATTTTCATTCCCAGCTGGGTTTCTTCTTGTTCCCCTGGACACCCTAAGCCGCGGCTCATCAGAGTCCGACGTGGGATGGCTCCAAGTGTGAACTCGGCCACAAAGTCGGCCAAAACCTGGCCCTTAATTGTTGTTCTGGGCCTAAATTCCAAGTCGTATTGGCCTAGTACTACTGCCCATCTGGCTACCCTGCCTGTCAGATCTCCTTGTTGTAGCAAGGACTTCAAGGGGTGCTCAGTTAATACCACAATCCTGTGGGCTTGGAAATAATGGTTCAACTTCTTGAAGGCCATCATTAAGGCCAATTTCAATTTCTCCAAGGGTAAATACCTGGTTTCTGCGCCTGCAAGTGTTCTACTCACATATTATACTGCCCTTTGTTCTTCATTCTCTTCTCTGATTACCATTGCACTCACTGCATGCTCCGAAACCGCCAAGTATAAGAACAGTTCCTCTCCAGATATTGGATTTGAGAGAACTGGAGCTATGGTCAGGTATCTTTTCAAGTCGGCCAAGGCGACTTCACATTCCTCTCTCCACAAGAAATCTGTGGCTTTTTTGAACAGACTGAAAAATGGTTTACATTTATTTGAACTTCTGCTTATAAATCTGTTTAGGGCTGCGGCCCTTCCAATCAACATTTGCACTTGTTTTGCCGACATTGGGCTTTTCAAATCCAGGATGGCCTTACTTTGGTATTGTAGACGTCCCTGAACATCCCGGGAGGGAATCCCGTTTTGTTCATATGGGCTCACTGCAGTTCAGGACTCAAATGTCACGGTCCTGCATCTAATCTCGCAGAGTGCAATGCAAGACCGATGAATCATCAAAGAGTCCAAATCTGGCAAATCGTTTTTGAAAACAAATTTTTTTGAAAGAAGTGCCAAACATGGACTGCTTTGCCAGATACAGAGTCGCCACCTGAATATTTTATTTTGGAAAATTTAGGAAACCCTGACTCGTTTGCCTAAGGCCACGTGTCCGTCATCACCAAAGTTACCTCGGCTCGGGAACTTGGGTACGATTGGGGAAGGTCACTTTGTGAGCACCCCCGCTTGCCCGATCAAAGATCGGCCTCTACTAACCATGATATCGAGTTTTTGAAAACACATGTGCTCTTATTTCGATTATTTACCCTAGAATTACTATGTGATGTGCACAGCAAAACAAGTATAGACTAGATTGCCTAAGTTGGAACAAAGCATCGCATATCCGTTTGTTTTTGAAAATGGATTGAAGTGTGCTACTCGCAAGTAGGCTAAAACACGGGTTTCGACGAATTATTCCAACTCAAGCAACCCAACCTTCACCCACAGGCATTCAGACAGGTATATCACATAAGTACATAGCCTCATGGTAAGCATGCTATCATGGCAGTCACTCACACACATGCAAGGATGCTAAAGCATAAATACTTACCGAGTACTCCAAGCCAAAACAGAAACTAGTTAGTAATCAATGCATGATCCTAGTTCATGTTAAGATGGCTAATGCAACACATGCAAAAATGCAACTAGGATAGGCTCGGCTATTCTAAACATGGCAAATGAAATGCAACAGATAACACGTATTCAACTTGGAATTGAAATACAATGCAGTTAGCACGATGCGCCGAGCCCGGTGCATGCAATACAGATGAATGATGCAAACATACGAGCATAAGTATGCTAATTGAAACATGCCCTAAACTAACCATCAAAAACTAGTAAATAAAAGGGAGAAAGACGTGGGGTTGGAAGACATACATCACACACACACACACAAACTTATTACACAATTGTGCCCTCTCTCGGAGGGTTCGAATAAATATTACACAACCAAAATGGATAATAACTCACAGCTAATTATTACATAATTCTAGCTAATTAACAAATCAACTAAGTAAGCAATAAACTAGCATGCAAACTATGTAGAATGGACTGCCTCAGCTCTGTTTTGGATGACAATGGATGCATGTATGCTCGAGTCGCCTCGTCGGGAAATCCATCGCAATGCCTCGTCTCGCCTTTGTGTGCAATTGATTTCAAAAACTTGCAAGAAGCTCCAAGAGGCTGAAACTCCACTCTGGGAAGTTGTGAGAGGGCTGCCGACCAGCCAATGACATGGGAGACCACTGCCGACCACCCCTTTGTGGTGGAGACCAAAAAAGGTGGTTGGCCTGCCAGAAAACCTGGTCGGCCGACCACTTTCTGCCCCTGGATTATGGTTTTCTGCAACACAAAGCAATAGGGAAGCATGGCAAGGTATTTTCAACAAATGTGTGCTCGACCACTCTCCCGTCATAGCATAGGCTCTAGGGAGTGTAACCTTCGATCCTCGGACCACCAATCACGCATCTCAATGCATGATGGCCGAAGAGTCGGATTGCACGACTTAATATGACATGAATGCACAAATAAGCATCTAAAGCCAATAACTCTATCATGGATAGTCAATAGTGTTGGTGACCGGGAATCGAGGCACGTTTCATCACTTGGAGTATGAAACGCTCATCGTTTCCCGTGTTTGGGCTAACTTCTATCCCAAACATGATGAAACAAGAATGGCATGCTCAATGCAACTTCTAGCATGCAATCCTAATGTAATGCAACTAAATGATACAAAGATGCAAGGAATGACATGCGAGCATGCAAATGACATACACAATGCTATGAACTACACATGACATACTCAATGCACGTGGACTAAACAATGGCATACACAATGCGCATGTGAAGACTAACAAACACAATGAGATGAACAAGGCATGCTCAATGCAATGATCAACTCATACGACAACATGGACTATGTGGCATACACAATGCAAGATGGACTTAAACCAAAGTGAATGGGCCTCGGCCACACCCAAATCAGTGGCCATTCATGGTGAAATTAAAGGCAAGAACACTCATGTAAATATGCCCAATGCAAGGGACCGATCTTAAAGCACCAAATGCAACTTTATCAAAGCATGGCAAAGGATGAAATATGGCATACAAACACACATTTTCCAGCTCTGAAACATGATGCACCATGGTCCCGAATCATGCAAATATGTCACCCAATGCATGCTAGATGGCTCGAATACCGAAACTAGTGAAGCGGATTACACTAGAGGTACACAAAACAATGCACAAATGACAAAAATGACCCCAGACAGACCCTAGGCAGCTCAAAGACAATGGGAAAATGACCTAAAATGATAGCTCAACATGCATAGAAATAAAGCTCACGCAATGGTCCGAAAACGAGGCATTTATGCACAACTCTCAAACGCATTTAAAGAGTGGAAAACACGGATATATGGCATGCAGATAAGCTCTGAAATATGATATGCAATGGCCCCAAAATATGGAAACACCTCAACATAAGCATGCAATAGGCCCCAAAACTCAAAGCTAGGCATGGATATTGTACTACAAGCATGCAAAACAAGCATCATTCGACCATGAGATCCAAAAATAGAGCTAAGGCAGTCCAAAACATGCACAAAATCAGTTTAAGGCATGGCCAAAAAGTGCTAAAATCAAGGGCCAAAGCAACATGCAATACAAGCTAGTGAAGAGGGTTTACACTACAAGTATATTAAGCATTTAAGAGGCCACTAAACCAGAAAAATTCAGAGGTATTATATGCCAAATAAACCCCAAGAACCCACTGAAACATGGTCTATGCATGCAAGAATGATAGGCTCCTTTGATAGGCTATAAAGAGGGTTATTCTATACATGCAACAGGGACACCTAATATGGTGAAACCACCTCTGGACAGAGGTTATGAAGGCCCTAAAACTCACTGGAAAGGGCCTGAAATGAGTCTAGGAAGCATGCAAGTAAAGGCTCCTTTGAAAGGCCATGAAGAGGGTTACTCTACACATACAAGAGGGACACCTAATATGGAAAAATCACCTCTGGACAGAGGTCATGCAGGTCCTAAAACCCACCAAAAATGGCCTGAAACATGCTCAAGAAGTGTGAAAATATGGGCTCCTTTGTAAGGCCAAGAATGCTAGTAAACAAGACAAGGGGTGTGAGGGCCACCCCTCTCTGATTTTGGGGCTCAAAATAGTATGCTAGCCACTGAAAATCCACTGGATTTCAGTGGCTAAAAGACCAAACAAAGCACAATACAAAGGCCTTAATGCATGGCTCAAAACAAGATGAAAACAAGCATGCAAGGGGGTAGATGACCCCCAACAGAAAAATGACCTTAAACAAACTTCAAGAGGAGCTCAAAATAAGACTTTTTTCAGTTTATGACAAATCCCAAATATGCTTTCAAATATAGCTAAGATATGAAGCAAAATAAGGATCAAAAAGGGAATAAGAGTGTTACCCTTGTAGCCAATAACTCTAGCAACTTCTGGACCAAAACAACAACTCCTTAGCCTCTGAAAATAAGCTCCAAGGTGCTTATATGGATGATGAAGAGGTTAGATTGTGAGGTGGTGTGCAAAGGAGGGCAAGAACTTCACTCTTTTAAGCTTAAAGGGAGAGACAAAGAGAGATATATGGTGTATGCTCTCACCAAGTTCTGAACCCTTGCCAAGGAAGGAGAGGCCTTCCTTTATAGAGCCAAGGGTCCAAAGCTTCTCTTGGAAGCTTAAAACCAAGATTAAACATCCTCCATACACGTGTATGGAGGATGCAGCAAATGCCTCCCAGCTGGCACAGCTGGAACACACTCAGTGAGACAAAGCTGCAAGTAGCTGGCCGACCAGGGGTCAAAAGGTTCAAGTTAAAAAGGTGGTTGGCCTACCCATATTGGTGGTCTTCTAGGTGAATGCAACTCAATGGTGGTATGGGAGACCAGAAATTGTGGCTCAAAAGTGAGGGAGACCATTTACCAGACAAGAAAACCGGCCGGCGGGAGAAAAGTGGTCTTCAAGGAGAAAAGGTGGTCTCCCGCCCTTGTACCACCTTTCAAACAATGAAACTAGGGTCCATGCCAAAAATGAACCCACACCGATGCAAAACGAAGGTTCGGGGGCAAAAACGTGCAGCCGGGGGCCCCGAAAACTGACTGTTAAGCACCGGAAGTGGCGTGCGACCACAAAGGTGGTCTCTCGGGCCACAGTGTCCCTCTCGACGGCTCTGAAAATCGAAAACTGGTCTCCAAACGGGAAAAGTGGCCTACGACCACGAAGCGTAGCCTACGGCCATTGAGATATGGTCTACGAGACCTCTCCCTCCTTTCGAGAAGAGAAAACATAGAAAACAAGACCTGGTTCACAAACCGAGGCGAAGCACAAAAAGTCCCGAAGTCCGGAGGCAAGGCTCTCAGCCGAGACTTCGTGACCTTAAAATGAGCACAACATGCGCGATCACCGAATGCTCAATCAATGACGTCTGAATCTTAAGGTCGGTCAAATGGGCTTGCCTTAATGCCCCTTTTAGTAACCAAGGATCCCAAGAACTTACCAAATCCAACTCCAAATGCATATTTCGAAGCATTGAGTCGGAGCCGATATGTTCTAAGGATGTCGAAAACTATCTTCAATTCAGCCAAATGATCCTCATGTTCTTTTGTTTTCAAGACCATGTCATCAATGTATACTTCCACTGTTTTGCCAATCAGATGTCTGAACATCTTGGTCATTAACCTCTGGTACGTTGCTCCTGCATTTTTCAACCCAAAAGGCATCACTCTGTAGCAATATAGCCCTTTTGGGGTGATAAATACAGTCTTCTCTTCATCATGGGGTACATTGCTATCTGATGGTACTCTCTGTAAGTGTCTAGGAAACTCATCCTTCCATGCCCTGAAGTGGCATCCACTAATTGATCAATCTTGGGGAGTGGAAAACTGTCTTTGAGAAAGACCTTATTCAGGTTAATGAAGTCCACGCAGACCCTCCACTTCCCATTCTTCTTTTTCAAAACCACAGTGTTGGACAGCCAGGTAGGGTAGTTTACCTCTCAAATGGCTCTGGTCTCTAACAATTTGTCCACTTCCTCCTCTACTGCCTCCACATGAACCAAAGTCGGCCTCCTCGCTCCCTAAATGACGGGTTTAGCCGACCTTTCTACGTTTAGTCTGTGGCATGTAACCTCGGGGTCAATGCTAGGTATCTCGTATGGCATCCAGGCAAGCACCTCTATGTTTGCTCGCAAGAATGCTTCTAACTCCCTTTCCTCCTTCTCGACCAAGCCTGAGCTGAGGAGGAAGAAGCGCTCTTCATCCCCTTGCTAGACCAGAATTTTATTCAAGGCTTCATCGCTTTTGTTGGCCAGCTCTTTGCTGACACCATCCAAGACCTCCATGTCCTCATCCTCAATCTCTACTGTGTTTACTTCTCGTATGTTGCAGGTGGATTTCATTGCCGCCATGGAGCAATTCTTTGCCTGCACCTGATCCCCTCTGACCTCCTCAATTCCATGCTCTGTTGGGAACCGCAATAGCTGGTGCAGTGTTGAGGGAATAACCCTCATTACATGCAACCATGGTTGTCACGACCCAAACCCACCCCTAAAAGTTTGGCATCGTAACCGGCCAGTAATCTAAGATTACCACAGGCCTTCCTGTACAAAACGTAAATAATCGGGGCTAGCAGAAGCAAAGACAAAATACGATAAGTCCAAAGAGCTGTGCATATATATGAACAAATATTTACATGCCAAAAATGTTAATTTACCCACTTACATTACATAACATAACATATAATGAAATAACATGCACAAAACATAGGCACGTGCCACAAGTGTACAACAAAAACAAAGCTTGCAGACGGCCTTCTAGGCCTAGACCCAGCTCGGAGACACACAAAACACCTGGTAGGCTTCCAAAACGGCGGCTCGGTTCAAGACTCTGCCTAGGCTTGACTCCCAGAACGCTCACCTATAATACATATATATACAAACAGTGAGCTAAAGCCCAGTGAATAACATTAAAGTAAAGGGGTAGTGAACGAATTCCACATATAAGATATTCATAACATAAATCAGTCATAATCATTCATAATCAGAACATAACATAATGGTACATCTCACAGGATACAACATATATCGTCTTCCGACTAGAGAATCGGTTCCGGTTACCGATTAACACATATCACCACAATGAAGTGGCTAACGAGATCTCGTATCACGTGTATGTCATGGACCCGCACTAATGTGCCGTCCCCCATGACTTGGGACTATCCGTAGATGCCATACTAGTTTCGCAAATAGGATATTCGTTCACAGAATCAAGATAGCACTTTGAGAAAACATAGCGTATCAATAACAGTTAAAACATAATTTTTTATCAACATAACTTTACAAAAATGTTACTCACAGTGGGTTGCCAAAACCGGTTGTGCGGTCTTCGAGTTTTGACCTACAAATACCAACATTATAACACAATTCCTTAACACACATCGTCATCGAATCAATTAGTTTATTCTATTCTTCTCTTACTTTATTTCATGTTTATGAGATGCTAATGGATGCATATAACATGTGAAAATCAAGTAAATGAAGGCCCGAAAGTCAGAAAACGATAAAAAAAACAAAATTGGAAAATTGCACTGTTTGGCCGCACGTGCGGTGGCCCAGGCCGCACGTGCGGTGGCTTGGCTGCTCGTGCGGTGGCCTAGGCCGCACGAGCGGTGGAACTGCAGTAGCCAAAACACTGTTTGGCCGCTCGAGCGGTGGCCCAGGCCGCTCGAGCGGTCTGGGTAAAAAACCAGTCCGAAATTCTGCTAAACCGTGGGTCTCCCTCTTTGACAAAAACAACTTCACAATCATGAAATCAAGGCCCAAAACACTTGAAAATAACTTGAATTTCTAGCTTCAAATAGAAATCATACTTTCCAAACAAAAATCCAAATGCATCATGTAAAGATTTAAACCTTGAATTAAGATAAAAAATCATAAACATGCACATAAAAGCTTCATTTCTCAAATCCATGGAGTTTCCTCCCCAATATGTCAATCATGCAAGGAAAACATGATTACAAACATGTACTTCATAATCTTATGCCATGTATGCTCATATATGCTTCCTAGGTTAAAATACATCACAATATTCTCAATTAGACATAATTTTCTCTTAATTCAATTTACTTACCATGAGATCATGGGTGAATCAACCCTATTTCAAGAAATTAGAAGTAGATTCTTACCTTAGGTAACTAATTGGAGAAGATTTAGCCCAAACCCTTTCTTCCTCCCTTCCTTTCTCTTGATCTCTTATTTTCTCTAGAACTCTCTCTCTTTCCCAAATTTTTCGTCTTTTGTTGAGTCAAACAAGGGTCCTTATCTTTATCTATACATCATATATATAATTGTGCCAAAAACTTGAACCAAACACGGCTTAGCGAATCAGACGAAAATCAGTTCTCAATTAAATTTCCCAAATGGCTCTAAAAATTTCCAGTAACATATAGGCGTGTTCAATTTCGTTTTCCGAACCCATTATGGTCGTCAATTTCAGTCCCGAAGTTGTAGTCCCGACAAATATTTTTTTTTCCAATTCAAACAAATATTCTCCAATTAATTCATAGTATCGCATAATTAATTAAGGATAATTGTGACATGCGTTTTGGGCCGTTACAATGGTCTTCCCAAGATAACATTGAAAGAGGAGGGGATGCCAATTATTGTGAACTATGTACTTACCTTCTTGGTGTTTGCCTGTACCTCCAAACTTATTGCTCCAATGGGCCATGTCGGCGTTCCATTGAACCTGACCATTGGATTATTGGACTGCTCCAGATTATCTCGGTGAAGGCCAAGCTCCTTGTAACATCTGACATACATGATGTCATAAGAGCTGCCTTGGTCAATAAAAATGCATCTTACCTAGCATTCTCTAATCTTGAGGGATATCACCAGAGCATCGTTGTGTGGATGCTGCACAATGTCTAGGTCGGCTTCAGTAAAGGACATCATTGGTCCCTGGTACTCGTCTACCCTAAGCTGATACACATGCTGTAAGTGCTTTACCCTCTGAGTCTCTCCACGTACCTCGTTCTTATTGACATTCGAGTGAATCACATTGATCACTCGAGGTCCGTCCGCTTGCGGTTGTGGTGCTGCCGGTGCCTGGGGTAGTCTTGCTTGCTCTTCCCTTGTTCTGGCCTCATCTACTAGGTCCCTTAAGTGACCTTGTCTTACCAGATCTTCTAAATGTGCTTTTAGGGCTTTACAACCCTGTGTCAGGTGTCTATCTTCATTGTGGTAAGCACAGTGCTTTCCCAAGCTTCTTCCTATGAATTCGCCAGGAACCTTTTCTAGTGCTCTATAATACGGCTGATTCTTGATTCTTTCTAGAACTTTATAAACCAGAATCCAAAATACGGTAGTGACTGCCTGTGCAGCCCTCAGTCCTGTCTCTTGCCTGTTATATCCAGTATTACCTCGGCCTCGCTTCGACAAGCCGTTTCTCTTCTCCTGTTTCAACACCTTTGTCACTAGCATGCCCTCTTCAGCTCTCGCATATTTCTCGATCCTGGCCATGAGTTCCTCCATACTTTTTGGCAACGTCTTTGCTAGTGATTTTCGGAGCAAGCAGTTATCATTCAGGCTGTTTTTAAAAAATACGACTGCCAACTCTTGGTTGCACCCTGGTATTCGGTTAAACACCTCATAATACCTTTTGGCATAAGCCTTGAGGCTTTCATCCTCGCCAATTCTTAGAGGCATCAGGGAGTCTACCCTCAACGGCTGCAATTTGTTTGTAACGAACCTGGCCACAAACATCTCGGCCAGGCCTTCCCAACTTTTCACTGTTCCTTTCGGCAATTTGTGAAACCAATCTGATGCGATTTCCCCAAAGGATGAGGGGAACATCTTGCAGAGCAACGGTGTGTTCCCAGTATATAGTGCCATTGAGTTCAAATGTAAGTCGACGTGAAAGTTAGGATCGGACTTACTGTTATATATTTGGAATCTCGGCATGTGGAACCTTTATGGGGTCTCAAACTTGTCCAATTCTATTGAGAACGGCATTCTTGGCTTGACCGGAGACGTGACATCTTGTCGCTTCCTCTGGAGGTAGTCCCTCAAATCCTTCTTAGTCCGTCTAGGAGCTCGATTGTCAACGAATTTCAGTATTTTTGGTACGCTGCTCCCGGTGTCGTTGTGAGTCCTCTTGGACCTTCCTTCATTCATCGTGTCGAAATAGAGCTCATTCCCCTGAACATGCCGTTGTTCCTTGACGTAAGTCTCCTTGGTACGAGATGTCTTCTGAGACTCTTCTCTCATCGATTCTCCTCGCTCGACCTCCCTTGAAGGCCGATGTGAATGCTCCTTTGCCCTGTCATACTGAGGGACTGCAGGAATTGCTTTCTATCCCCCTTTCTAGGCATCGTTTTTGGCCACTGGAATCGGCGTGTCCTCCAATGGAAATGGTGGCTGCATGACGTTGTTCTGTATGATGAAGTTGACGACTGATTGTAGGTCTGCCAACTTGTTTGTCATTCCCTTCATCTTGCCATCCCTCCTTAGGCATCTATCTTTCCATACCTGGAGGTCGCTTTTTTTGTAATACCTGCCTTGACATGCTTTCTTCGGTGCGTCTCCCTCCTTAGGCTCTCTCTCTCTCTATCTATCTATCTATATAGAATACAGAATTCAATGAATGAGTATATCAAGCCCAAAAAAAATTGTTAAGCCACTAATAACGTGGTGGTGCCTTGTTTGGGTGTCAAGATCAAAATATTTCCATTAACTTTTCACCATGCCTTGTATTTCCATGCAACCGAGATTTCTTTTGAAAGGAATCCTTGACCAAAAGCTCTAAGATTAAGGTATCCATTCGTCTTCTAGTCCTCTGGTTTTCATTTTGGGACTTTTGGGGATTAGGTCTGTGAAAAGAGAAGAAGCAGAGGAGAATAAGTTGGAAAAAAAAAAAGGGACAAAAAAAAAGAAAAACCCTACAGAGGATCTGGACTCCTGTTTTTGCACTGTCCTCTATCCACGTGGTTATAGGGGTAGAGACCGGAAGCCACCATCTCTCCTCCCTCCTAAAATTTCCTTGTTCGGTGCCATAGCATAGCTATGTATATGTCTTATATTCAAATCATTGCGCCAACTGTGGCCCATCAAGAGAGGAAATCACCGGGGTACAAAGCGTGTTGCCGATTGACGATTCCTTTCTTCAAAACTACTATGAAGCTGCTCTTCCATGGCGGTGGTGTGACTGGAGGCATCAATTCCATGTGCTTAATGACAAAGCCTGCAAAAATCAATTGGTATCCGAAGTCGTTCCCTTAACCACAAGTTATGTAATTTTCTCTTTCTATTCATCTAATCTGTTACTTTGCATTTTGGTTGAGTTTCTCATGTTTAGTTCTTTTGCCCTTTTTGATTTCGTATAATTTGCTACCGGTTGCTGTGTATGGTATCATTCTTTGTTGTGTTGTCTAGCTAATTTTTTGTGCCTTGCACAACATCTGTTTGACAATATGCCATAAGAGCAACAAAAATCAGTTGTATAAATTTTCTCTGTGTGATTGAGCTGCCCATTACAACTACTTGTTGTTTTAATTTGACTCTTAAGAGTATGAATATAGACTGAAGATGTGACATGTTTATATCAATTTTAAGATTGTCATAGCAGCATGCACAAAAGCCAATATTATGAAATAGTATTTACTGAATAAAGTATCAAATTTAACATGTAAAAATGCAAGAAAAGTTAAATATTTCATTGATGTTTTTACTAATTTGTTCAATTTTATTGTGCTATCATAACATGAGATTATATTTAATGTTTTTTTTTTTAGTTAGTTGGTTTTTTTTTTAGTTAGTTGGTTTTTTTTTTTTTTTTTTTTTTTTTGTAGTAGTAGTAGTAGTTTCTTTTTTGTTTTTTATCTTGTGGTTTACTATGTTCGTTGTAGGTCAATTGTGGTTTCTAAATTGTAGCATTCTTCAAAAAGGGTCTTTTCCATATCATTTATGGGTGCTGGTTTCCGACAACACTGCCAAACAGGAACTCAGTAGGAGAGCACAGACAGAGTAGATCATGCCCGAACAACCTGTCATAGAAAGATAAGACTCCAGCGGTGGTTTGTCCACCCGGGGGCACTCCAATGATTAATTCAGTACTTAGTTATCTCTCAAAGATAGCAAATAGTGCTTAACTCACTAGCCAGAATATAAAAAGCGTACCTTAGACCCACGCGGGTGCCTTACTTTTATAGCCAACACTAATCTGATCCCTGTAAAAGCCTAGCTTCAATGGGCTCTGGCTCAATACTCATCTTGGACTTCCAGCCAGTTAACTTTCACCTACTTTGTGAAATAGTCAGTTACTACTAGTAAGAACTTCTTTTGTCCAGTTTCTTGGGGTAGTTGTTCAACAAGATTCATACCCCACTGGGCAAATGGCCAAGGGCTGGACACTAGGTTGAAATCTGCTACTGGTTGATGTATCAAAGGCGTGAACCTTTGACACTTCTCGCACTTTCTGACATAAGCTTCAGCATCCTTCTGCATGTAGGGCCACCAATACTCCTGAGTAATGGCCCTATGAGCAAGTGATCTGTCCCCAGCATGGCTTCTACATTCTCCTTTATGTATTTCATACAAGAAGTCTTTGACTTGGGAGGGATGCACACATCTCAAAAGGGGACCAGTGAAAGACCTTCTGTAGAGATGTCCTTCTACTGTCAGGCTAAACCTAGCCGACTTCAGTCTGGTCTGGTGTGTTTCTTTGCGATCATCTGGCAGTTTCTCATCTCTAAGGAACATTACTATTGTATCCATCCAACTTGGACCCATCTCTATACACATTGTTTCGTACTCTGTGATTAGTAGTTTCACACTTGGGCCTGACAAATAATCAACCATTATTGTCCTTGCCTCCCCTAATTTATTGCACTAGCCAGGTTAGCCAAGGCATCGGCATGGCTGTTGTCATCTCGGCTAACCTGCTGTAATCGGTAGTCCTGAAACAAGACTAACAGTCTAACAACCTCTTTAACATAGGCTATCATTCTTTCATTTCTCGCTGTATATTCGCCCGTTGCCTGGTTCACAATAAATTGGAAGTCACAGAAGACTACCACCTCGTCGGCTTCCATTACTGCTGCTAATTTTAATCTTGCGATTAGTGCCTCATATTCTACTTCATTATTTGATGCTTTGAATCCCAAATAGATAGATTGTTCCAACATTCACCCATTTGGTGATACTAACACCACTCCTGCTCCCGTTCCTTGACGGTTTGAACTCTCATCCATAAACAAGCAAACTGAGTCACCGATATAAATATCACAGGGCTTGAGTTTCTCTTCCTTTTTCTGCTCTGCTGTAGTGATTTTCATTCCCACCTAGGTCTCTTCTTGTTCCCTTGGACACCTTAAGCTGCTTATCAGAGCCCGATGTGGGATGGCTCCAAGTGTGAACTCAGCCACAAAATCGGCCAAAACCTGGCCTTTAATTATTGTTCTAGGCCTAAATTCCAAGTCGTATTGGCCCAGTACTACAGCCCATCTAGCTACCTTGTTTGTCAGATCTCCTTGTTGTAGCAAGGACTTCAAGGGGTGCTCAGTTAATACCATAATCTTATGGGCTTGGAAATAATGGTTCAACTTCTTGGAGGCCATCATTAAGGTCAATGTCAATTTCGCCAGGGGTAAATACCTGGTTTCTGCGCCTGCAAGGGTTTTACTCACATAGTATATTGCCATTTATTCTGCATTCTCTTCTTTGATTACCACTGCACTCACTGCATGCTCCAAAACCGCAAAGTATAAGAACAGCTCCTCTTCAGATATTGGATTTGAAAGAACTAGAGATGTGGTTAGGTATCTTTTCAAGTCGGCTAAGGTGACTTCACATTCCTGTCCACAAGAAATCTATGGCCTTTTTTGAAGGACTGAAAAATGGTTTACACTTATCTGAACCTCTGCTTATAAATTTGTTCAGGGCTGCGGCCCTTCCAATCAATTTGTACACTTGTTTTGCCGACGTTGGGCTTTTCAAATCCAAGATGGCCTTAATTTGGTCTGGGTTTGCCTCAATACTCCTTTTGGTAACCAAGTATCCCAGGAACTTACCAGATCCAACTCCAAATGCACATTTCGAAGTATTGAGTCGGAACCGATATGTTCTAAGGAAGTCGAAAACTGTCTTCAAGTCGGCCAAATGATCCTCAGGTTCTTTGGTTTTCAAGACCATGTCATCAATGTATACTTCCACTGTTTTGCCAATCAGATATCTGAACATCTTGGTCACTAACCTCTGGTACGTTGCTCCTGTATTTTTCAACCCAAAACGCATCACTCTGTAGCAATACAACCCTTTTAGGGTGATAAATGCAGTCTTCTCATCATCAAGGAGTACATTGTTATTTGATGGTACCCTCTGTAAGCGTCTAGAAAACTCATCATTCCATGCCCTGAAGTGGCATCCACTAATTGATCGATCTTGGGGAGTGAGAAACTATCTTTGGGACAGGCCTTATTTAGGTTAGTGAAGTCCGCGTAGACCCCCCACTTCCCATTCTTTTTTTTTCACAACCACAGTGTTAGACAGCCAAGTAAGGTAGTTTACTTCTCAGATGGCTCTGGCCTCTAACAATTTGTCCACTTCCTCCTCTACTGCCTCCACATAAACCAAAGTCGGCCTTCTCGCTCGCTGAATGACGGGTTTAGCTGACCATTCTACGTTTAGTCTGTGGCATGTAACTTCGGGGTCAATGCTAGGCATCTTGTATGGCGTCCAAGCAAACACCTCTATGTTTGCTCGCAAGAATGCTTCTAACTCCATTTCCTCTTTCTCGACCAAGCCTGAGCCGAGGAGGAAAAAGCACTCTTCATCCCCTTGCTGGACTAGAATTTTCTTCAAGGCTTCCTCACTTTTGTCCGCCGGTTCTTTGCCGACGTTATCCAAGACCTCTATGTCCTCGTCTTCAATCTCTACTGTTTCTGTTTCTCGTACGTTGCAGATGGATTTCATTGCAGCTATGGAGCAATTCTTTGCCTACACCTAATCCCCTCTGACCTCCTCAATTCCATGCTTTGTTGGGAACCACAAAAGTTGGTACAGTGTTGAGAGAATAGCCTTCATTGCGTGCAACCATGGTCTCCCCAAGATAACATTGTAAGGGGAGGAGGTGTCAATTATTGTGAACTCTGTACTTACCTTCTTGGTGCCTGCCTGCACCTCCAAACTTATTGCTCCCAGAGGCCATGTCGGCGTTCCATTGAACTCGACTATTGGACTGCTCCAAATCATCTCGATGAAGGCCGAGCTCCTTGTATCATTTGACATACATGATGTCACAAGAGCTGCCTTAGTCAATTAGAATGCGCCTTACCTGGCATTCTCCAATCTTGAGAGATATCACCAGAGCATCGTTGTGTGGATATTGCACCATGCCTAGGTCGGCTTCAGTAAAAAACACCATTGGTCCCTGGTACTCGTCTGCCCTAGGCCTTTTTTGGTAGACCTGATACACATGCTGTAAGTGCTTTACCCTCTGAGTCTTCCCACGTACCTTGTTCTCATTGACCTTCGAGTGAATCACATTGATTACTCGAGGTCCGTCTGCTTACGGTTGTGGTGCTGACGGAGGTGGTGCTACCGGTGCCTGGGGTAGCCTTGCTTGTTCTTCCCTTGTTCTGGCATCATCTACTAGGTCCCTTAAGTGACCTTGTCTTACCAGATCTTCCAAATGTGCTTTTAGGGCTCTACAACCCTATGTCAAGTGTCCATCTTCATTGTGGTAAGCACAGTGCTTTCCCAAGCTTCTTCCTATGAATTCGCCAGGAACCTTTTCTGGCGTTCTATAATACGGCTGGTTCCTGATTCTTTCCAAAAATTTATAAATTGGAATTCGAAATATGGTAGTGACTACCTGTGCAGCCCTTAGTCCTGTCTCTTGCCTGCTATATCCAGTATTGCCTCGGCCTCGCTTCGGTGAGCCGTTTCTCTTCTCCTGTTTCGACGCCTTTGTCCCTAGCGTGTCCTCTTCAGCTCTCGTATATTTCTCGATCATGGCCATGAGTTCCTCCATACTTTTTGGCAACGTCTTTGCCAGTGACTTTCGAAGCAGGTAGTTATCGTTCAGGCCGTTCTTAAAAGATTTAATCACTAACTCTTGGTTGCACCCTGGTATTCGGTTAAACACCTCATAATACCTTTTGGCATAAGCCCTAAGGCTTTCATCCTCGCCAATTCTTAGAGCCATCAGGGAGTCTACCCTCAACGGCTGCAGTTTGTTTGTAACGAACCTGGCCACAAACATCTCGGCTAGTCCTTCCCAACTTTTCACTGTTTCTTTTGGCAATTTGTGAAATCAATTTGATGCGATTTCCCCAAAGGATGAGGGGGACATCTTGCAGAGCAACGGTTTGTTCCCGGTATATAGTGCCATTGAGTTCAAATATAAGTCGACGTGAAAGTCAGGATCGGACTTACTGTTATATATCTGGAATCTCGGCATGTGGAACCTTTCCGGGGTCTCAAACTTGTTCAATTCTACTGAGAACGGCATTATCGGCTTGACCGGAGACGTGACCTCGGCATCTTGTCGCTTCCTCTGGAGGTAGTCCCTCAAATCCTTCTTAGTCCATCCAGGAGCTCGCCTGTCAACGAATTTTAGCTTTTTTGGTGCGCTGTTCCCGGTGTCGTTGTGAGTCCTCTTGGACCTCGCCTCATTCATCGTGTCGAAACAGACCTCCTTCCCCTGAACATGTCGTTGTTCTTTGACGTAATTCTCCTTGGCACGAGGTGTCTTCTAAGACTCTTCTCTCACCGATTCTCCTCGCCCGACCTCTCGTGAAGGCCGATGCGAATACTCCTTTGCCCTGTCATGTTGAGGGACTGTAGGAATTGTTTTCTATCCCTCTTTCTGGGCATCGTTCTTGGCCGTTGGAATTAGTGTGTCCTCTAATTGAAACGGTGGCTGCATGACGTTGTTCTACATCATGAAGTTGACGACCGATTGTAGGTCTGCCAACTTGTTTGCCATTTCCTTCATCTCGCCGTCCCTCCTTAGACATCTATCTTTCCATACCTAGAGGTCACTTTCGTTGTAATACCCGCCTTGATATGCTTTCTTCGGTGCGTCTCCCTCCTAGCCGACGTTCTTTTCTCCTGGATTCTTATCCCGAGGTTCTTTATTACAGTTGTCCTCCTTAACGTTAGGATTGGCATTTTTACCACTCCCACTAGGGATGTCACCCCCAATCTTTTCTTTCTGCTCGTCGTTGGCCATCTATTCTTCTTACGTTTCCCATAGACGACACCAAATTGTGGGTGCTGATTTCCGAGCACACTACCAAACAGGAACTCAGTAGGAGAGCATAAGCAGAATAAATCACGCCCGAACAACCTGTCACAGAAAGATAAGACTCCAGCGGCGGTTCGTCCACCCAGGAGTACTCTGACGATCAAGTCAGTACTTAGTTATCTCTCAAAGATAGTAAATAGTGCTTAACTCGCTAGCCAAAATATAAAAAGCGTACCTTAGACCCACGAGAGTGCCTTACTTTTATGGCCAGCACTAACTTGATCCTTGTAGAAGCCTAACTTTAATGGATTCTAACTCAATAACTCCCAACTAGATAGATATAAATTTTCTAAGAGCTTTATCTTTATTCAGACACCTCTCCCATTTTAAGACTCTTTATCTCTTATCCACTAATCTCGTATTCCGGTATCTCGTTACCCGCTTAGCTTCGTTAAAACGAATCAAGATCCCCTCCTTACATTTCCTACTTGCAGGGCCATTGGGCCCACTTTTAGGCCTAATTTGATAATCCGAACCATTCATATTTTAAGATTTGTTCAGCATATCATACTTGTAAAAAATCAAGTTGATCGGATATAAGAAAATATGTGTTCAGAAAACTGTTTATTAGATTTAAAAAAAAAATAGTTTTAGTTTGAGATTTCCAAATACATGCTTTCTGATATCTGATTAATTTAATTTTTTACAGATATGATATTCTGAACAAATCTTAAAATTTGAACGATTCGAATTATCAAAATTGGGCCTAAAATGGGCCTAATAGCCCTCCAATTAGGAAATGCAGGGAAGAAATGCAAGGAGGGGATTCAGATTCTCCTTAAAACACCATCCCAAAAACTCCATTGCACTGTTGTCATGGATGGGAAGCAGCTCCACCTCCCAATCACCCTTGCAGCCATGATGACCAACACTCAACAGCTTTGGAGGCCATGTTGGTGCCACTAGTATACCCAAAAAATTGTTAATCTGCATATACCCTTGTCGGAGACACTGTGGAGGGAGAGGGAGAGGGAGGAGGGTCATCGGAGTACATGGCCGCTGATGTGATTGAAGCTACTTCGCCTTCTCTTCACAGGTTTATATATATTCTTAATTTTACTTCGATTTGTTAATAAATTGTGGTTTTTGTGTTGTTTATTTCCAATTTTTTTGCTATCTCAAGTCGATGAATTGACAGCAGACGTTAGTGGATCTGCTTGGGATGGTGGTTTGCTTACAGTTCTATAGCTTCTCTGGTACTTCTTGATTTTTCACTTATTAATTTCTTACATATCTATTTTGTAAAGGAAAAAAGAAAAAGAAAAAGAAGAGGATATTTGCTTGGTATTTCTTGTTATAGTAAGAGTTTGGATCATCAATTGTGAGAGTCTCTGGATTCTGAGTACGAGGGTAGTTCGGACCTGCCGAATAAAATTGAAAATTAAAGTGCCATGATATGCCC
Organism: Camellia sinensis; assembly: GCF_055761805.1. Lineage (NCBI taxonomy): Eukaryota > Viridiplantae > Streptophyta > Magnoliopsida > Ericales > Theaceae > Camellia > Camellia sinensis. Next base: position 220,522,189 of record NC_138961.1, read on the forward strand.
CTTGATGCAAGCTTGAGAAGAAGAAGAAGATAGAAAAGGAATGTAATTGCATAAAAATAGAATTTCAAAAAAAACACAAAACAAGATTCAATTTGATTACACCCTCCGTCCCTCTTTCTTCTATCTTATTCATAGACTTTATAGACCAAGATTGTAGTTAACAATTCCTACTTTACAGGTAACGGTTCGAGATTAACTAACTTGCTTGCTAACTGCTTAACTGATCACTAATCTATCCCACTGATTTAACTACTACTTCTAGTTCATCGCAGGCTCTCCTCAGCTGCACTTCCAGTTCATCAACACTCCATTTACATTCATATCACCCCTCTAGCAGTAAAAGAAAAAGTAAAAAAAAAATGATTGAATGTAGAAAAGAACGGGAATTAGAAGGAGCAATTTACTTCTTCATTATGGACACGGACGTGTGTTTGGTTGGGAGATTTGGGAAGGGATTTAAAAAAGGGAAAGAGAAAAAGATAGGTGAAATGTGAATAAAATATACCTACATTTCACTTAGTTTTACACACCTTTTCCCTTTCTATTTTCAAATCGCTCCTCAAATCTTCCAACCAAACCCAACGGAAGAGAATACTTGGAGAATGGATTGGCGAGGGAGACGGAAATTCTCAGTAATATTCCAATACCTAATGCCTTAAATTTAATTTTCGTATTGTATTTGATTTAACTTATGTTATTTTCGTTTGGTTAGGTGTGTACTCAATCTTTCCCCTCCCAAACACACATTAATGTGTACTAATTGGGCGTTGCTTTTATTTTCGTTTGGTTTGGGCCTAGAGTCATATGGGAATTGGAGCCACAAACATTAGTCGGGCTTTGATCTGGACACTCCGGTGCCAATCGAAAAAGTAAAAATAAAAAAGACCAGCCATTCACTATTTGGAATGACTTTTCCCAAATGGATCATAGGATCATATGATAACCATGGCTAAGCAAGTATGAAGCTGTACCACGACACCCCTAGCCTTACTCTTGATCAAGGCAGGTGTCAACCGTCAAGGTTCAAGGTCCAAAAAATGCTCCTAGGGGGATGGCCTCTTCAGAGGTATTGAAACTATCACTAGAGGTTGCCTCAAGAGGAAGTATGGGGGAAAAGCTCTTTGGCACCTCTCAAGGTGTTTGTCTTTAATGCTTGTCCTGCACATTTTATTATGTGGTGGGCTACTATAGGAGAAATCTAAGCTTCTATAGAAGGTAAGCAGAATTCTGCAAAGTGTTCTAACTGTTCTGAGAGAATTAAAACACATCATATGATAGTGTGAGAGCAAACATGAGGTTTCAGTAACGTGTCTCTTTAAATACATTCACAGGGTTGGTTTGTGTGTTTCCAAAGCGTAATCGATCTAAAATTGTAGATTACTTCTCTGTTTTCAATTTTTTTCCCTTTATGTTTTCTGATTGGGTTTTTCGGCTCTTGACACTTCTGTTTTCATCTTCTTGTGAGTTTTAACTTTGTTAGATTCATCCACTTACCAAAATGAAAGAAGGAAAAAAACAAAGAAAACAAGAAATTCTGGCAAATTCCTTCCAACCATTTTGGGTACCAGGGCCCCTGTCATGACATTGTTAGAAATGATTTCATGGAGTCCCTAGCATAAAAATGAGAGCTAGTTCAGTATGCAAATTTGTTGCCCTCCCAGTACAATGACCTAACTGAAGCGGAACATGCATTGTTTTTTGAGAAATTGTGGAAGCAACAATGAGGTGGAATCAAATTGCTACTCTTCATTCCGGAGATGATAGTGAAATTGGGAAAGGAAAGCAGAAGGCTCACTTGATCGTCGCAACAGATGCTTGCCTTCCACTTCTTAATTCACGGGAGTCACCAATTGCTGCTCTTGTTTTAATAAAATATGAGATATCAACAAAGACGGTAGGTTTATCCCTTCAGGGTTTGTGTGTGCCACAACAGTACAATACTATAAATTTATTTGTATTATTACTATTATATTTATTATTTTTTGTTCATTGTAAGGTGATATAATTGGTGTTTCACAAACATTTTAGCCACATCAGATCACTGTGCCATTACATTGTAAGTTTATGATGAACATTTTGTGTTGCTTGCTTTCCTGTTCCTGAATTAGTCCCAGAGTTGGATCATTCTATACTTACGATCATTTAATTATTTCTGAATATTTATGCATAATGAGATAGAATGTTTAAATACTGGCTACCAAAAACAGAGTTGGTGACAAGGTTGCTAAAGAAATCAGTTTTGGGTAGATTCTGGGTAGGACAATAACAGGAACTATGATACCTGAGTCGACTTGGTTCACCTGAATTGTGCTTTATAATCACGTGTTATTTAATACAAGTAACATATGTTATGTTGCGTTTAGTAAACCAGCTTATATGTCCAAATTGTCCAGCTATGATCTGTAGGATTTTAAAACAAACATCGACCCCGATTTATATGTGGAAACTCATGATTGCTCTAATACTAGCTCATCTGGGAGTCCATGTGACAGAACTTTTTAATTTGTAGAACAAAGTGTCTCTGAAGTTCTCTTGTTCTGCTTTTTGCAGCCACTTCATCGCATTACTTAGCCATACTAAACTGATAGTATTCAGTATGTTGATGACTAAATACTTTCTTGATGTTTTTCCAAAACTTAGGTAATTGCTCATTGTTAATCTGGGAGTCCATGGTTTTTTCATAAAATTCATTAACTGAACAATTTTTACGGTTCTCATATTTCTTAATATGAAATCGAACCAATTCTTAATAAAACCGAACCAAACCGTAAGATTTGGTCTGGTTCGGTCTGGATTACCGGTTTGAACGGATTTTTGAATAGTCCTACTGTAATGTCATTAAAAGCAGTCTTAGGAAAAATTATTCGACATAGGGTTGAACTTTTTGGTTTGAACGGATTTTTGAATAGTCCTACTGTAATGTCATTACCACATGATTGCACGTAATTGGACGAACACAACCCACCTGATAATTTTTGTTGATTCATTGGTTTTAGTTTCTCCTATTTCTTTTTGTTCCTCTTGAGGACCAAAGAAAAAAAAAATCAAGTATTAGACAAAATGACATCAAGCTCGTAATTACATATACATAGAGAGAGTTTATGGTCCCCATTCCAATTACAGCAATGCTACGTCATCTAAATGTTCCTTAATGACGTAGTATTGAAATTAGATTTCACATGATAGAATGTTTGATAAATTAAAATTTGACATTTATCAGACATATCATTAGAGTTGATTTTTAAGAGTGATAAATTAAGCAGATGTAACATTGTTAAAATTTTATTTATAGAATGATTCATAGACGAAATATGGTGAATTTCATATGTGAGCTCTACCCTCTTGCCTATAAATAACTATGTGAATATTTCTGAGCAAATAGATGAAGACAGATTCAACTTTCAGCAAATAGATTTTTTTTAAAAGTATTTTTATCTTATATTATAGATACAAGTTGCATCAAATACATAGATACGAATTTATAAAATTTAACAAAAATAATTTTTTTTTTAAAAAACAACCTGTCATTGTTACAAACAATCTGCTTTTTTTTTTTTTTTTTTTTTATATATATTTTTTCTGTGGTGGGTACTTGACTGTCGTTGTAGTCTCAATGCCACTTGTTATTGCTTGAAGTCTCTTGTGTGTGTGTGTGAAAGAGAGATAGAGATAAGGCCATGGTTGTCCCACCTGCAACTGTTGGGAAGCATGAAGGAAGGGATCCTGATCCCAATAGGGATCTGATGATATTGATGATGGTGGTGGTTGTTGATGATCTGTTAAACCCATTATTCCATAAAAAGGTGTGAGAGAGAGTAAGAGAGATATGTGGGCTCTTCATTCATTTCTCTCACTCTTAATTTTTTATCAATCATGATCATCGCTTCAGCAAAACAGTAGGCGCTTCCAGACAGCATTGCTTTCTCTCTCATGCATGAATCTGTTTAGGAGCACGCCAACTAAAAACCAAGAGACACATATTTGGTAAATTTTATACAATAATATTATGTTTAAACAAATTTCAAAATGTATTCAGAATTTAAAATTATGACTTAACAAATTTTTAATTTTATTCAGAAATATCAATTTATAATTCAAATTCATTTTCTGGGTGTTGATTTTTGACCACACAACCAAACGGGGAACTCAGCTGGAGAGCACAGGCAGAATAGATTAAGCCCGAACATCTGCTAACAAGAATATGAGAATACCACGGTAGTTCGTCCACCCGGGAGCACTCCGACAATCAAGTCAGTAAGCTTTTCTCTCGCAGATATCAATATAAGTACTTAAATTCAATAATAAAAACATAAAAGCATCTCAAATAAAGCATACCTTAAACTTACGAGGGTGCCTTACTTTTATAATGATCAATATCTAACTTTCCCTAGAAGTCTTACTTCATAGGACTCTATTCTTTGCAAAGATAACATTTATCACAGCTCACACTGTTTAGATTAAGATGAACTCTCTCAGGAGTCCCATCTCTATCCAAATAGGTAGCTTGATGTCATCTAGGACTTTAGTCCTCTATCCAAATATCTCGAATTCCGGTATTATCGCACTATATCTCGACACCATGGCCCGCCCACGTGGCACCTCGGCTAACAACCTCGGCCACGTGGACTACCTAAAGATATGTCTCCACAACTGTCTCCTAGGTTTTATTACCTCGGCAAACTGACGTGATGGAACCTATACATGTACTTCCCCGACCGAGATCGTGACTCGTTGGCTCCAAAAAACAAGGACTCAAATGTTTACTCGTCAAGAATCAAGAATCAAGAACCAAGAACCATGAACCATCATGTTCCATTTCATCTAGGTCTAACATCTCGATAGAGATCGCACTACTAGCAGAGATCATGACTTGCTAGTTCTAGAACATCAAGATCCTAGTATCAACTCATCAGAAACCAAGAATAAACAAGTTCTGCCTCCATTCAAATTCAACATCTCAACCAAGATCAACATCTCAACTGAAATCATCTTGTTAACCAAGATCACCATCTCAACCGAGATCGTTATCTCAACGGAGATCATCATCTCTACCAAGATCAATATCTCAACTAAGGTCACCATGTCAACCAAGATCACCATCTCAACTGAGATCGCCATCTCAGTTGATATCGTCATCTCAACCGAGATCATCATCTCTACCGAGATTAATATCTCAGCTGAGATCGCACTTCTCAATCAAGATCATCATGAGATTGAAGCGTACCAATCACGTCCCTATCATGTCGCATCAGTTCTGCCCCCTGCCGTCTGACGTCAGGACGGGCACATCAGGACTCGAAATCATAACTTTTTGCCATATTTTTTTAATTCCAGCAAAACCATTTCATCTTCTTATTTCGTCTCTATCTGTGTCCCTAACTCTCTTTCTCTTGGCCTTTACAAACCATCATCGCTGTTCTTGAAGCATTCATTGCTATAAAGACTCCTTTTGTGCCCAAGGTTCAAACTTTACCAACTGAACCAAACTAACAGCCAAACAATTCATCAGCTGCTCCACACATCAACCCACCATCTCAATGGCAGTGAAAATATCGACATAGCGACAATCTTGCAGCTAGAACCAAGAATAAGAAACACTGAGGTTCTAAACTCCCAGCCTTAGACCTTGATAATTTTCCAATCGCCTTATCTGTAAGTAACCATTGCTGTAACCAATGACAACATGTCTTGCCGAACTCTTGTCGTAGAAGACCTTCTTGTTGACATCCTTGATGTCATAACTGTGTAATCCACTCCATCTCCTTATAGTCAATCCAACGTGCTTATTCCTCCAACAACTCAGTATCTCGAAAGAAAAGCACATAAAGCAAGTGGACCAAGTTACTATTGCCAAAGCTGAGGCCATTGCTAAGGCCGAAAAAACAAGTCAACATGGTCTACAACAAAGGCTACTATCTTGACTGGATGACAGTCCTCAAAAAGATGTCTGTCCCCGAGGACTCACCCCTCCGTGATATGGGTCAGCTCAATGTCCATTTTCCTTCCTCTCCCAATCAATCTGAGGATGAGGCAGAGCAAGTAGAAGAGGCTGATGACGAGGAGGCTGGAGACAAGGAAGAGGCTGAGACTGAGGTTACCGAGAAAGAATCTGAAGCTACTGCTAGGGCCAAGCCCCCAACTCTAAATGAGCAAGTCATTGACTGGACTCAGAATGAAAGACCACTTCTGAGGCCAAGGTTGAGACTGTCAACAAGAGCCTAGATGACACACTGCGTGAGATCGATGCCGAGGTCCAAGCTAAAAAATCTACCCAGCTGTCTGCCGAAGCTGACACAATGCCAATTGCCAAGGCAGGGCAGATTGTGGAAAATGCATGAACTTTGGTTTTTCTTTCTTTTTGTACTTTTCCTTCTTACTTTTGGACAACTGTAATCTTTTGTTTGAAAAATCTTAGCTTTATATTTGGCTGATGTACCCTTTTTGTCTTTGTAAATGAACAAGTAATCTCTTATGCCAAACCGAAGTGCCTTTTTGTATCTGAATAAGTTTCTTTTCTGAATGCAAGTCTTATATTTTCTTCCAAGTGTTGAATGTATGTCTTCTTTTCTTCTATGCATGTTTGCTGCTTTCTTTCATGCTTCCAAACTTAGAATATTTTTGCATTTCTTCAAAGTGTACCTTAACTGTATGATAACTTCAAGATACAATACCTCGGATAAACCTTGACTGTTTGCCTTGGCTAACCATTTTCATACCTCGGCTAATAGTTTAAAAATAAAAATATTTTTACAAGTGTTATTGTTTTTTTACCTCCACACGCTATCTTCTATTAAGACTTCACCCTTTCTAAGTGTTGATAGCCTGGTTGGTCACCTCGAGTAACACGTACCTCAAATACTTTATTCATCATTGCATCGGCTAACTCCAACTTGTAAATTTCTCCGAAATTTCAATAAGTGTTAAGCCTATTTCTGAAAATTTCAACAAGTATCAAACTTTTAAGTTTGTTTATCACTCCAGCTCCATGCCCCCCTAATGTGAACCTAAGTTCCACTTAAGTTCACCTTAAGCATGTGACTATGGTCTTTTGCCGAAGTTAGATTCAAACAAAGGCTTCCTGAGGTGTTTCAACCTGGGTTTCTCTGTTAATAAATTTAGTTCCATTCTGAGTTTGACTCTGCCGATATGACAAGTCCAGGTTAATTCAACTTAGTTCAACTCCATTATATGCAAGTATAATTCAACTCTGCCATATAATGAGTCTAAGTTATTCGTCATGTTTTATTCAGAAATATCGCCAACTTAGTTCAACTCTATTATATGCAAGTATAATTTGACTCTGCCATATAATAAGTCTAAGTTATTCGTCATGTTTCATTTAGAAATATCGCCAACTTAGTTCAACTCTATTATATGTAAGTAAAATTCAACTTTGCCATATAATAAGTCTAAGTTATTCGTCATGTTTTATTCAGAAAGATCGCTAACTTAGTTCAACTCAATTATATGCAAGTATAATTCAACTCCGCCATATAATAAGTCTAAATTATTTGTCATGTTTCATTCAGAAACATAGCCAACTTAGTTCAACTCTATCATATGCAAGTATAATTCAACTCTGCCATATAATAAGTCTAAGTTATTCGTCATGTTTCATTCAGAAACATCGTCAACTTAGTTGAACTCTATGATATGCAAGTATAATTCAACTCTGCCATATAATAAGTCTAAGTTATTCGTCATGTTTCATTTAGAAACATCGTCGACTTAGTTCAACTCTATCATAAGTAAGTATAATTCAACTCTGCCATATAATAAGTCTAAGTTATTCATCATATTTCATTTAGAAATATCGCCAACTTAGTTAAACTCTATCATATGCAAGTATAATTAAACTCTACCATATAATAAGTCTAAGTTATTCATCATGTTTCATTTAGAAACATTGTCAACTTAGTTCAACTCTATCATATGCAAGTATAATTCAACTCTGACATATAATAAGTTTAAGTTATTCGTCATGTTTCATTCAGAAACATTACCAACTTAGTTAAACTCTATTATATGCAAGTATAATTAAATTCTGCCATATAATAAGTCTAAGTTATTCGTCATGTTTCATTCAGAAAAATCGCCAACTTAGTTCAACTCTATTATATGCAAGTATAATTCAACTCTGTCATATAATAAGTCTAAGTTATTCATCATATTTCATTTAGAAACATCGCCAACTTAGTTCAACTCTATCATATGCAAGTATAATTCAATTCTACCATATAATAAGTATAAGTTATTCGTCATGTTTCATTTAGAAACATCGTCAACTTAGTTAAACTCTATCATATGCAAGTATAATTCAACTCTACCATATAATAAGTCTAAGTTACTCATCATGTTTCATTCAAAAATATCGCCAACTTAGTTTAACTCTATTATATGCGAGTATAATTCAACTCTACCATATGATAAGTCTCAGTTAGTCGTCAAGTTCACCATGGGAACATCGCCATAAGACATTTCGGTCTTATCGCACAATTGTGGATTCCAACAACATTTTCATGCTTTTTTACATAGGCTTTGGCATCCTTTTACATGTAGGGTCACCAAAATCCCTATGATATAGCTCTGTGGGCAAGGGATCTGCCCCCTGTATGGATCTCATGTAAAAAGTCTTCAACTTGGGAAGGATGTACACATCGCAATAGAGGTCCAGTAAAAGTCCTTCTGTACAGATGGCCTTCTGCCGACAGGCAGAACCTGGCTGACTTCAGTCTGATCTTGTGTGCTTCTTTTTTGTCTTCTGAGATCTGGGATCTGCTCATTTAGGCTGAGTTCTTGTCTTCTCGAACCTACTCATCTAGGCCAAGATCTTGTCTTCTGGGATCTGGGATCCGAGATTTGGAATCTAGGATCTGCTTACTTAGGCTGAGCTCTTGTTTTCTCGGACCTAATCATCTAGGCCGAGATCTTGTCTTCTAGGATATGGAATCCGGGATCTGCTCACTTAGGCTGAGCTCTTGTCTTCTCGGACCCAATCATTTAGGCTGAGATCTTATCTTCTAGGACTTGAGATTCAGGATTCGAGATTCAGGATTCGAGATTTGGAAGGGATCTGCTCACTTAGGCTGAGCTCTTGTCTTCTCAGACTTAATTATCTAGGCTGAGATCTTGTCTTCTAGGATCTGGGATCCGGGATTTGGAATCCGGGGTCTGCTTACTTAGGCTGAGCTCTTGTCTTCTCAAACTTACTCATCTAGGCCGAGATCTTGCCTTCTGGGATTTCAGATCCGGGATCTGGAATCCGAGATCTGCTCACTTAGGTTGAGCTCTTGTCTTCTCAAACTTAGTCATCTAGGTCGAGATCTTGTCTTCTGGGATCCGAGATCCGGGGTCTAGAATCTGGGATCTGCTCACTTAGGCTGATCCTTCTATACTTGAAAGTCATCTCCTTGGGAGCGCTCATGCCCCCTGTCTTTGCATCCCTTCTAGAAGGGCCATCATTCCATTAATGTCGACACATTCTCCATCTTCGCTAAACTAGTCGTTGTCGACATATTGATCTTGCACGATGATGACCATCTATTCTAACTAAGTTCTTACAGACAGCGCCAAATTGTGGGTGTTGATTTCCGACCACACAGCCAAAAGGGAAACTCAGCTGGAGAGCACCGACAGAATAGATTATGCCCGAACATCTGCCAACAACAATATGAGAATACCACGGTAGTTCGTCCACCCGGGAGCACTCCAACGATCAAGTCAGTAATCTTATCTCTCACAGATATCAATACAAGTACTTAAACTTCAACAATGAAAGCATAAAAGCATCTCAAATAAAGCATACCTTAGACTCACGAGGGTGCCTTACTTTTATAATGATCAGTGTCTAACTCTCCCTATAAGTCGTACTTCATGGGACTCTATCCTTTACAAAGATAACATTTATCACAACTCACACTATTTAGATTAAGATGAACTCCCTCAAGAGTCTCATCTCTATCCAAATAGGTAACTTAATGTCATCTAGGACTCTAGTCCTCTATCCAAATATCTCGAATTTCGGTATTATAGCACTATTTCTCGGCACCATGGTCCGTCCACGTGGCACCTCGGCTAACAACCTTAGCCACGTGGATTACCTAAAAATATGTCCCCACACATTTCATGCATAAACCTCATGATACACAAATTAAATCTCAATCTTTTGGAATAATTTTTTAATTCAAATTTTGAATTAGTAGAGTTTCTATTTATTTATAGTGTGACCCCACTATAAGAGCTTTAAAAGTATACCTTAAATTTGAAAGTTTGGGCAATTCTTTGGTCATTGTTTTGAGTGCATAGATTTTATCAATCTTATAAATCTTGTTTATTCTTACACTTTGTGTGTCCAATTCTTTTTTTTTTTTTTTTTTTACTTTCTATATTTCTAACATTTTTAATCTATAAAATTATATGAATAATAATATATAAACAAAATTTATATATAAAATTCTTATACAAAATTATGACTTGCACCATCTTTTCATTTTTAATAAAAATGCTTACCCTTATTCTTACAATTTCAAAAAAAATATTAATACATAATTATAAATGCATTTTTTTTTTCTTTTCAAATTACTTTTCAAACTACATACACACACATGAGGTGCAGAGACAGTTATGGTGGTGGTTGTTGTCGCTTTTCTTGCTCCCCAAATTATCCAAGTAAAAAAAATTAAATGTGCTTCCTTTGGTGCATATGATAAGCTAAGCCCACCATTGGACCCTCTCTAATTAAATTCTTGCCATTAATGGAAACTTGGAAACACCCAACATGTGCTACCATCTTATGATCATCTGGCTATAGATGCCCACCATTTGCCTTATTCGTTTGATGATTTTATTGCATTTATTGTGATCGCTGGTTGGTTTTCAAAATCTATGGGCGCCAACATGCTAAGTGGCTCACTGGTGGGCCTGAGATTTTTTTTTTTTCATATTTTAATGCATATTAAATTTTATAAGAATTTTACTACCTTGAATTTTGAAGGGTACTTTAAAAAAAACAAATAATTGAGTGCCATTGGAGACTATTAAGAACTGATATAGATTCTCAAATGAGTAATGCTAAAATAACAATCTATTTCTATCATCTTATCTCATTATTTGATTTGTCAATTTAGTTGTTAGCGTAACATTAGAGATATAAATTAGTCGTGTAGGACCATTACATCAATATTGTATTAACAAATAAGATAGTAAGTATAATTTGATATAAAAATATGATAAGTATAACATTATTGTTCTCCAAAAGTAGAGATAGAAATATGGTGTCTCATTCTATTATATATCCACCACAACATGCTATCATGAAAAAAGAAAAATTTATTGAGACTTAAAAAAATCAATAATGTTAGGTATCATGAAAGAAATATTATGAAAAGTCTTCATAAAGATTCTCCACCATTGGATTAGTTTGTAATGTTTTATTATGTTTTATGCAATCATTCTTAAATTAGTTTAATGAAGATTTTTCATGATGCGTAACATTGCTCTAAAAAAAATTAATTATAGATTAAAAAATAAAATTTATGTTATAGATTAAAATTTAATGTGATAATGAATTGTTCACACATTTCATTTTTTTTAAACCACTATTTGAGTAACCATTTCAATTTCTGTAGCCATTAATATTGCTCAAAAAATTAAAACCAGAACTCTTTTGTCTGCATAGAGAAAAGCAATCCTAAAATCCTAAAATACCCTCATTTTCCCCCAGCAAATAGACAAAAATGCTACACAAGATTGATACCTAGAGTTTCATTCTGCTTTGTTTTGTTTTGTTTTTATTTGTTCTCACTTTTAAACAACAAAGAAAAAAAAGATGATTTGTTGTTAGCACTTAAAAGAATTCATAACATTCATTTATTTATTTTGTAATGGCTGAAGAATTTTACACAGTACTATAGTAAGTACGAAGATTTCATAGTCCAGTCCAAGGTCGCACTGCACGTGAGGTGACGATCTGACCTCTTTCTGACCTCTTTTATAATTTCATCTCTCTTTTGTTTTCCTTTTATTTTTTATTTAAATTTTAATTTCAACTTGAATTTGTGCATCTGGCACATGCATTGCCTCCTCCTAAAACTTAAATGTGATTGTTGTTTTTTTTCTTTTTTTTAGCAGCAAAAGCAACTAAACTTTATTAAAAAATAAAGCATGATTACAAGATAGTTTAGGGGAAAATTATATTATTGTCTAAAGTAAGCATCCCAACTATGTTGCACCCAAAATTAGATCAATCATGTACATCTCCAAACCCCAAAACAAGTTAAAGAGATTAAAAACTCAAAATAGAAACAGCCAACACCAAACAACTTATAAGGGTGCCTTACAATCTAACACCTAAACATTTCCTAATGTGTGAAAAATTAAGCAAGGAATCAATAATAGAATACTGATACTCCTTGAAATAGGCTTTCAACCATATAGCTAATTTGATGATGATTGATTTTTGCAACTCCCGCATTCTTGGTTGAATTCCATTGAACAAGCATTCATTTCTATACTTTCATATGGACCACAATGCAACCAATGGTAAAGCCTTCCAGATTTTCCTTTTTGATTTTTTTAAATTTGATACCATCCTACTATTGTAACAAATACTCCACTGATCTAGGCACAACCCATTGAATCCCCCACCACTGCAACAAACCAGTCCACACCTTCCAAACCATAGGGCATAAAATTAGCACCTACTGAACTGTTTCTTGTTCATTTCTTCTAAACACACTGATAAGACACACTTCCATCCAATATTCCAATCCTCTATAGAAAAACAGAGGTTTTTACCTTATGTTTCCATGCAAGCCACCCAAAGAATTGAACTTTGGGTGGGAGATAATTCACCTAGACTAGTCTACTAGCTGTAAACTAATCACCAACATCCAAATCTGTATGTTTATACAGAATTGAGACAATAGACTAACCTAGATGTGTTGTTACCCAAACTGGTTTATCTTCTTCATTCCTATTAAGTAAAGGAGCCAACCTTAGGTCCTCTCTAAGCCTGTTAAGTTCCTCATTCTCCCAAACAAATAAATTCCTCCTGAAACTAAATTCCCAAATAGCTAAATTGCTTTTATTCTCAACAAAAGACCATAGAGAACCACCTCTATCAATGGATATAACTTGAACAACCTGGGAAATTTCCCTTTGAGACAAACATCACCACGCCACTTATGTCACGACCCAAACCCGCCTCTATAGGTTTAGCGTCGTAACCGGCCAGTAATCCTTGGATTATCAAAGGCCTCTTAACATAATAATGTGTAATTAGGGGCTACGAAAGCAAATACATAAAATATACATAGTCCATTGAGCTGCGAAGACATATATGAGACAGATAATCTTAAACTTTTATAAACATACGAGTGACGTCAAAAGATACAGTATTTACACGTCACTTCATGTACATAAAAATAGAGAAACTTGTTCATGAAGCAAAAGAAATAAAGTCTTATACATTCATAACAACACAGCCACTAGACTTGACTTAATTAGGAACCTCTTCGGGAGGCACAAAGGTTGGCTGACAAAAACTGAGACGCCAGGTCCTCAACTCTGAGCCTGGTCATGTGCCTGATCACCTAGATACATAATATGAATAGTGAGCGGGAGCCTAGTGAATAATAACAGAGTAAAGGGTTACATGAATGATGTCTCATGACTAAGCTAGTTTACATTCGTATTCTTATTCAATTCATATACAGAATTCAGAATTCATGCTTGATCATACATGGTTTATCCATTAGCGCTAACAGATCATATACAGAGCATCATAGATTATACTTGTCAGTTCCATAGAGGAACCTCTGGCTAGGTATGGATAACTTGTCAGTTCCATAAAGGAACCTCCGGACTGGGAACGGATAACTTATCAATTCCATAAAGGAACCTCCAGCCGAATACAAATAACTTTTCAGTTCCATAAGGAACCTTTGGTCCAGGTACAGATAGCATACCTGGATCATAGCATAATACCACAAACATTTGTTAGAGTTGGACAATCATTCATAGTATAAAATATGGCATTTCATAGAACAAATCTTATTCCATATACAGAAAATAATTTAACTTAAACATAGCTTTACTAAGTTATTACTCACAGATAACAGATGGTTCCAAGTAACGGACAGAGTAGGCAATTCAAATATCTTGTGGCACGTGACCTATATAAATACAGAACGAATATGTACTGAATTACACACTCGGAATCATTAACTTAGTTCTTTCTTGTCTTGGTGTATTTCTACTTCTTTATCCTTATTATGGTGTCTTAATCTTGGCCTAAGAATGCCTAGGATGGAAAAATGATGCAAAAATGCACTTGAAAATACTTAACAAAAAGTGTTGAAAACAGGGTCCTCGCTTGAGCGTGACTTCCTACGCTCGAGCGGACATGTAAAATGTAAGTGGTCGCTCAAGCACAAGATCTGTCACTCGAGTGGTCTGTAAACTTTTGCAAAAATACTGGTTGCTTGATTTTTTCGCTCGACACTCGCCCGAGCGTAACTTTTGTCGCTCAAGCGTGCTGCAAAACATAAAAACTTCTGGAAGCTTACATTTCACGCTCGAGCGGACTCTGGTCGTTCGAGCGGAAGTGCGCACTCTCATAGTGGTCGTTCAAGCGTGGATTCCTACGCTCGAGTGTAGAAGCAAAATTCTGAAATTTCTAGAATTGCTTCCAAGCTGCAAATCTTGATTTCATCACTTCAAGACTCATCATATGGGCCAAAAACTTGAGGAAACTTGTCTAAACTTGAAAAACATTGAGAATTAAAGGTCATTTCATGAAATCAAGGTCCATAAGCTTGACGATTGAGCAAAATTCAAACTTGAATTGTGAAAACATGACATAAATATGACATGCATGGAGTGATTTGAGCTTCAAGTTTCCAAATCATGAGCAAATGAGATGTTTGGGTCAAAAACATGTTGAGTTCCTTGATCAAAACCCAAGTATAGACATGCATGTGGAGATTCTTGAAAATCAACTTTTCAAATTATGAGAATTATGCATGCATGCATGATATACACTCCCAAAATCAACTATCTAAGCTTAATTCTTGCCTTCTCATAGGATTTCTTTTGAATTCATGAGTTGGCTAACTTAATTATATTATCAAAAGCTTGAGTTCTCACCTAAAGTTCTCAATTGAGTTTCAAGTAGACCAATTCTTGAGTAATCAAGCTAATCCTCCCTAGTTCTCTTCAATTCTCAAACAAGTCCCACTTTGGTTGAATTCAAGTCTACCTCCCTCTCACTCCTCTCACATTTGTGTGTGTGAGTAAACTCAAAAATGTGTTGAAATTGAAAGAAAGAAATGAGTATAGCATGTAGGGAGTCTTATATAGGCTCACTTGGTGGCAATTAATTAAAATTAATCAAATGGGCATTAAATTAATCTAATTTAATTGTTCCGAATTGAATTTCAATTGAACCTACCATAAAATTTCAAAAATTCTAATTAACTCAAAAATGAAGTCAATTTCTGAATTGGATGCCGATAAGGCCTTCAATTCACAAACCGAAACGAAATATCTTCTTACGTTAAATAGCTATAAACACAAATAATGCAATGTACATGTAATTTATTTCATAATTTTTTCTTAATTACTTGTTAGGCATACTTAAGCATGGATTAACATTAATCATGGGTTGGGGTTGTTATAACTTATCATACCAAAACCTCACTCTATTCTCATTGCCCACACTAATCTGTACATTACTTGTATAGAAATTAAACAAAGCAGGCCTTTGCTCTACTACGGTTAAAATATCACTCCACAACTTTGATACCCTATTACCTTGGTTTAAGATTGGAAACCATGCACCCTCATTTAAGTTATACTTACTACAAACCACCTTCTTCCATAGAGCTTCCTCTTCATTAGCAAATCTCCACCACCACTTAACTAGAAAACAATCATTCATATCTCCAATTCTTCTAATCCCTAGTCCTCCTTTCATTTTACTCCTAGTTGTTGGAACAATCTTCTATGTAAAATAAATAAGTTGAAACCAAATCAAACAAATAAAATAAATTACTTACAGAATTTATTTACCGAAATGTACAAGTACAAAAATAGATCAAGTCGAGTGTGTGACACTCTGTCCTTAAGACATATTCACCCCGCTTCGGTGCTTACGGATAAATGGCGTCTATCTCCCAAGATACAATGATCTTTACACAAATTGTAGTAGCACTCCAAACAATCAGTACGATGAACAAAACCTGTGTTCTATACTCTCTGAAATTTCCCTAAAACTAATATGAAGAATAACAATTCACAAGAGTAAAAACGGGAAGCAAGATAATTTTTATGGATATTAGAAATGCTGGAAATGGTCTGTTTTTATAGGCAAATTGGTGACCAAACAGATTTGTCTAAACAGGTAAGAATTTCAAATGAACAGATCTGTTTTTGAAATGAACATGTGCAGTCTAGATTTGAACAGATAACTGCTGGGTAGTTTTAACCTGTTAGAAACTGCTGGCAGTTTTAAGTCTGTTATGGGAAGAACTAAATCTGTCTGGTGCAAAAACAAGTTGTAAACTATTTGGACTGGTTTTGGAAAAGACACGCTAGTTAGGAGCAAAAAATTTGAATTCAAATTGGTGCAAAATTCAAAATTTTCCTGTAAGAATTTTTGAAAAAATTCAAAAAAATTTTGTTCAAAAAATTAAAGTTAGGACAGACCCGACCCACCACCCACACCCACGCCCGGACCGACGGTGGCGGCGCACGCGCGTGCGCGTTTGTGGTGGTTTGAACCAAGGTTCATTTTGTCCATAATTCTTCCTTTCTATAAACTTGGGGTGCCCCTTAGGGCCCAACTCAAGTGTTGCCACCTAGAACTTATATATAGACATAAGTTCTCTTTAGTTTCCAATGTGGGACAAGCCTTACAATGAAACCCACATTTTATTTTTTATTTGTCCATTCCACGAACCCGAAAACGACATCAACTTTCCATTTACTTATAAATGGTTTTGACAAACCATTTGCACCATGTGACTTGCCACGCAGCAAGGAACATGTCGCCTCTTTGGACCCACCTTAAAAAACGTTTGGGACCTACTCAAATTTTTTTCATTTGTTTCCTTTTCTCTTTCTTCTTCTTACAGAAATTATTTTCTTTAGTTTTACAAAGTAATATTCTAGTTGGAAAATGCAAATAGTAGTAATATATTGTTTGACAACTAGTAGTAATATACAGGTAGTCATTAACGATTCAAAATATTTATTTGTGAAGTTGGTCAGAAATTAACTTTGGGTTTCAAAAATAATTTCTGAGTTTTCATTAATTAAAATTCTTCTTCAGTATTTTAATTTTTGAAGTGTTACAGAAATTTAATTTTCTGTGTTGAATTAATTTGTTTAAATAAAATTTTATTTTATTTTCAAATTAATTGGAAATAAAAGTTATAATTCTTATTTTTTTTATTTTTACATAATTAAAATTCTGTGTTTATGGTTTAAATTTTTCTGTGTAGTATAAAATTCTAATTATAATTTTGTTTTATAATTTATAATTCATGGCTACTGAAACAAATACTCAAACAAGTACTGATATGGTGGGTACAACTGTACCAACCCCTCCTCCTGTTGTGACTGTACCAGTCAATCATGATGATAAGCCAGAGAAGTTCTCAGGAATTGATTTTAAAAGATGATAGCATAAAATGTTATTTTATCTTACTACTCTCAACCTAGCGCGTTTCCTCTGTAAGGATACTCTTACTCTGAAAGAGAATGAAACCGACCGGCAAGTAGTTGTTGCGATCGATGCTGGGAAACATGTTGATTTCCTTTGCCGGAACTATATCTTGAACAGACTTGACAACAAATTATACAACGTTTACAGTTCTATCAAAACAACAAAGGAACTTTGGGAGTCTTTGGAGAAAAAGTACAAAACAAAAGATGCTGGCTCAAACAAATTTATGGTTGGCAAATTCCTGAATTTTGTGATGGTTGATTCTAAGACTGTTCAGCCAAGTTCAAGATTGCCAACTCATTCTGCATGACATTCATGCAGAAAGCATGTCTCTTAGTGAATCCTTCCAAGTTGTTGCCTTAATTGAAAAATTACCACAAGATTGGAAGGAATTCAAGAACTACCTCAAATATAAACGCAAAGAGATGACCATGGATGAACTTATTGTAAGACTAAGAATTGAGCAAGATAACCGTAAGGCTGAAAAGAGAAATGGTAAAAATCCCATTGAGTCCAAGACTAATCTGGTTGAACATGTGCTCAAACCACATAACAAAAAGAGGAAGTTTGCTGTAGACGATCCTAAACAAGGCAACAACAATGGCAATAAGAAATTCAAAGGAAAATGCTATAATTGTGGCAAGACCGGACATCGAGCCTCTGATTGTCGCCACCCTAAGAAGGATCGCGGAAGTTAAAGCAAGAAGCCTGCTCAAGCCCATATGACTGAAATGGACAAAATTTCTAATGATGTTGAGGACATAAATATTTCTGCAGTTATTTTCGAGGCAAACCTTGTTCGAAATCCTAAAGAATGGTGGGTGGGCACTGGTGCTACTCGCCACATCTGTGCCGACAAAAAGATGTTCACATCTTATTCTATAGTAGACAACGGTGAACAAATTTTCATGGGGCAACTCCTCGGCTTTTAAAGTTAAAGGACAATGAAAGATTATTCTGAAAATGACATTTGAAAAGGAACTCACTCTCAACAATGTGGTGTATGTACCAGATATTTGCAAGAATCTAGTTTCTGGTTCTTTATTAAGTAAAATGGTTTTAGACTTGTTTTTGAGTCTGATAAATTTGTATAAACAAAGAGTGATATGTATGTTGGTAAGAGATACATGAGCGATGGTCTCTTTAAGTAAAATATAATAACGATTGTACCAAAACTTTCTATTAATAAGAATAACACATCTTTTACTTATATTCTTGAGTCAAATTTATGGCATGGTAGATTAGGACATGTAAATTTTGATGCTTTGTGTAGACTAATTGGTTTGGATTATATACCAAAGTTTGAAATTGATCCTAATCACAAATGTGAGATTTGTGTAAAGCGAAACTAACTAAGGCTCCATTTAAATCGGTTGAAAGAAAAATCGAACCTCTAAAATTAATTCATGCTGATGTATGTGATCTTAAATTTGTTCAAACTAGAGGAGGCAAAAATTATTTCATAACATTTATCGATGATTGCACAAGATATTGTTATATATATTTACTTAGAAGTAAAGATGAAGCCTTGGAAATGTTTAAACTCTACAAAACTGAAGCTGAAAATCAACATAGTAAAACCATTAAAATGGTTAGAAGTGATAGGGGTGGTGAATATGATGCGCCTTTAAATGAATTTTGTGCACAACATGGCATTATTCACCAAATTACAGCACCCTATTCTTCACAACAAAATGGAATTGCTGAAAGAAAGAATAGAACTCTCAAAGAAATGATAAATGCCATGTTATTAAGCTCAGGCTTACCGCAGAACTTGTCGGGGGAAGCAATTTTGTCTGCTAATTATGTTCTTAACGAAATACCCCACAAGAAAACAAATAACACTCCTTATGAATTGTGGAAAGGTCGATCACCTTCCTACAAATACTTAAAAGTGTGGGATTGTTTGGCAAAGGTAGAAGTTCCTGTTCCGAAAAAGACTAAGATAGAACAAAAAACAGTAGATTGTGTGTTTATTGGTTATGCTCAGAATAGTAGTGCATATTGGTTTCTGACTTACAAATTAGAAATACCTTATTTACATGTGAACACTATTATAGAGTCAAGGAATGCTGTTTTTTTAAAACATGTTTTTCCTTACAAGAAATAACAGGAATTAAGTTCACATAAAAGAACTTATGATTGTATACAAAGTCAAGAGACTAATGACAATCAAACACAAGAGACTAGTAATGGTCTCGACCAACAAGATTTAACTGATGATGAATCAAGACAAAGTAAGAGAGCAAGAACATCAAAATCCTTTGGTCCAGATTTTCTTACATACCTGTTAGAAAATGAACTTCAAAATTTTAAGAAAGCTGTTTTAACATCCATTTGATGTATTTCTAAATTATACAATGTTGCTATAGCAATAAGCATGCGAATGGATATTATTTTAAATTTTTTTCCAAAAATTCTTACGAGTCTGTCTTAATATTGTTAGAACAATCTTCTATGTAAAATAAATAAGTTAAAACAAATCAAACAAATAAAAATAAATTACTTACAGAATTTATTTTACCGAAATGAAAAATAATAAAAACGATCTAGTCGAGTGTGTGAGACTCTATCCTTAAGAGAGATTCGCCCCGCTACGGTGCTTACGGATAAAATGCGTCTATCTCCTAGGATACAATAATCTTCACAAATGGTTGTAGCACTCCAAATAATTTGTATGGCAAACCAAACCTGTGTTCTATACTCTCAAATATTTCTCTAAAAAACTAGAATGAAGAATAATGCAAAGAGAGCACAAAGGAAAGCAAGAAAAAAAAATGATTTTCAGATTGTGAAAATGCTGGAAGATGGTTTGTATTTATAGGCAAATGGTGACCTACAAATCTGTCCAAACAGGTGCAAAACAACCTAAAGAGATGCAGTCTTCAAACTGAACAAATACAGTTTTGAAATTGGATAGGTCTGCTAACTGCTGGCAGTTTTAAAACTGCCCGAAACTGCTGGGTAGTTTTTCAATCTGTTGAACAGTTGAACCTATTGAACCTGCTCGAAAATGGACTAAAAAAGAGCATTGTTTGGACAGAAAAAATTGGCGCAAAATTTAAATTAATTTTCCCGCAAGAAATTGAAAAAATTCAAATAAATTTTGTCTAAAAAATTAATGTTAGAACCGACCTGACCCATGACCCACACCCGCACTCGGCACGGCTCGGCTCGGTGGGCTGGTCGGAAGGACGGCGGCGACAACGACACGCGCACGCATGTGTGGTGGTTTGAGCCAACGTTCAATTTGTCCATAACTCCTTCCTTCTACAAACTTGGGGTGCCCTTTGGGACTCAACCCAAGTGTTGCCACCTAGAACTTATATACACACATAAGTTCTCTTAAGTTTCCAATATGGGATAACCATTTCAAGGAAATCCACATTTTACTTCTTTAATAGTCCATTCCACGAACTCGAAAACGATATCAACTTCCCATTCACTCATAAATGATTTTGATGAACTGTTTTCACCGGATGACTTGCCATGTGGCAAGAAACACGTCACCTCTTTGGACCCACTCCAAAAGATGTGTGGGCTCCATCCAAATTTTGGCTCAAAATTAGCCCAAAATAAGCCTATAAAACCATATTTTTCCAACAATCCCCTACATTAATGGAATTTGACGAAGAGAAAATGCAACATGATCTAATTATAGAGAATACAGAAATTGGAAATATTCTACAGAGGATAGGTAGCTTTTGGCTTTGAACCTTTCCTTGTGAGACACTATCAGATTTACTAGCTAACTCGTGAACATAATGTCTTGAACTGTTCAACTATTTGTGTATACCAAGACAATAAAACTCGCATAGTGTATTACCAGACACAGTTTAGTTCTTATTATTGTGTTCATTTTGGCCCTGAACAACCTGGTCATTCATGAGTGCTCTAGAGAATTGTAGCCCTTCACAAATCTCATAGAACCGGCCCAGTTCACACTCATATAGGTGATTCTTATGAAGAGTATCCTACCATACACTACTAGGTATACCTAGATATAAGAATCATTAAAAGTATTACTTAACCTAAAACGCTGAAGACATCATTATTTCATCATAGAAATAGGTAGAAGTTTAACTCTCCAGTGATCCTCATGAGTCATACACAACTCAGTTGTCCCTTTGAACCTAGATCTTGGGATCTCCAGTCAACTAGGTTGGATTGCTGTTGTGGTAATTCTTATTTAATAGGCTTAAGTCCCATTCTCTTCGATGAATTCTCAACTAGCTCTTTTACGAACCCTTTGGTTAGTGGATCCGCTATGTTATCTTTAGACTTAACATATTCTATGAAAATAATTCCATTAGAGAGTAGTTGTCTCACGGTATTATGTCGACGACGAATGTGTCTAGACTTTCCATTGTACATATGACTCTGTGCTCTACCTATTGTTGATTGACTATCGCAATGTATGCATATAGCAGGCACCGGTTTTGGCCATATTGGAATATCTTCAAGGAAGTGGCGAAGCCATTCTGCTTCTTCCCCAACTTTGTCTAAAGTTATGAATTCTGATTCCATAGTAGACCTAGCAATACAAGTTTGTTTGGAAGATTTCCAAGATACAACCGCCCCACCAAGAGTAAAGACATACCCACTAGTGGATTTTGAGTCTCTAGTACCCGATATCCAATTTGCATCACAGTATCCTTCAAGTACTGCTGGAGATCTAGTATAATTCAGCCCAATGTTATGAGTGCAGGTATTTTAGAACCTTTATAATTGCTTTTCAGTGTTCTAGTCTTGGGTTACTCGTATATCTACTTAATTTACTTACTGCATAAGCTATATCTAAGTGAGTGCAGTTCATCAAGTACATTAAGCTTCCAATATTTTGGGCATATTATAATTGAGAAATACTTTCCTGAATATTCTTAGAAAAAACCAAATTAACATCCACAGGTGTTGTAGCAAGATGATCATCATCTTTGCTAAATTTGTCAAGTATTTTCTTAATGCAATGAGATTGTGACAAAGCATGACCTTCTGATGTTTTGGTAATTTTCATACCAAGTATTACATCAGCAATCTCCATGTCTTTCATGTCAAAATGTTTATTCAACGTTTTCTTCGTAGTTTTAATCATGTCATTATTGCTACCGATGATGGACATATCATCCGCATAAAGACATACTATAACATAACAGTTGTTTGTGTTTTTAATATAAATACATTTGTCACATTCATTAATTTTGAATCCATTTGACATCATTGTTTTGTCCAATTTCTCATGCCACTGCTTTGGCGCTTGTTATAAACCATATAATGATTTAACCAATTTACACACTTTCTTTTCTTTTCCTAGAACAGAAAATCCTTCTGGTTATTTCATATAAATTTCTTCATCTAACTCACCATTTAATAAAGTAGTTTTCACATCCATTTGATGAATTTCTAGATTGTACAAAAATGCAATGGCAATTAGCATTCTAATGGATGTTATTCTAGTAACTGGTGAATATGTGTCAAATTAGTCAAGAAATTTTTCTTGTTTATATCCTTTGACTACAAGTCTTGCCTTATATTTGTCAATTGATCCATCCGCTTTCATTTTTCTCTTGAAAATCTACTTGTACCCAAGAGGTTTATAACCTGGTGGCAAATCCACCAATTCCCAAGTGTAATTTTGCAAGATGGATTCAACTTCACTATTTACAACTTCTTTCCATAAAGGAACTTCAAGACTAGACATAGCTTTTTTAAAAGTTAAAAGCTTATTTTCTAACAAAAATATTAGAAAATCTGGACCAAAATATTTTGAGATTCTAGCACGTTTACTACTCTTACCTTCCTCTTCCTCATTTTGATCTATCTCTTGCTCTTGTTCTTGTTCTTGTTCTTGTTCTTGTACTTGATCTTGACTAGTAATAGCATCATAAGATCTTTTGTTAGTACTAGTCTCTTGTCCAATCTTATTCGGAAATATATTTTCAAAGAACGATGCATTCCGAGATTTAATAATAGTATTTACATGCATTTCGAAATGTTCTGACTTGTGAATCAAAAACCGATATGTACTACTATTCTTAGCATAACCAATGAAAAGCAATTAACAGTTTTATGACCTATTTAGTCTTTTTAGGACTAGGAATAACCACTGTAACCAAACACTCCCACACTTTTAAGTATTTATAGGACGATATTCTCCCATGCTACATTTCATAAGGTGTTTGATTCACTTTCTCTCGGGGTACTTTATTAAGAATATAATTAGTAGAAAATATTACTTCCCCTATAAGTTTTGAGGTAATCCAAAACTTATTAACACGACATTCATAATTTCTTTTAAAGTTCTATTTTTCCTTTCAGCAATTCCATTTTGTTGAGGTGAGTAAGGAGCGGTGGTTTGATGAATTATTCCATGTTCTTTATAAAACTCACCAAAATGTGATTCATATTCACCACCTCTATCACTTCTTAGTTTTTTAATTTTCTTACCAAGTTAATTTTCAACTTCATTCTTAAATTGAATGAAAGTTTCCAAAGTTTCATCATTGATTCGAATTAAATAAACATAACTATATCTAGTATAGTCATTTATGAAAGTGATAAAATATTTTTTCTCACCTCTAATTTGAATTGATTTAAAATCACAAATGTTACTATGAATTAATTCAAGTGGCTCCGTATTTCGTTCAATTGAATGAAAATGAGTTTTAGTTAATTTTACCTCAACACAAATTTCATATTTATAATTTAAATCAATGTCAAATTTAGGTAAACATTCCATATTAATTAATCTACGCAAAGATCCATAATTAACATGTCCTAGTCTATCATGCCATAAATTTGAAGACTCAAGCAAGTAAGAAGAAAATGTATTATTATTAATAACATAGGGGACAACAGTCATTACATTTAGTTTGAAAATGCTATCAGATATGTAACATTTTCCTACATACATCTTATTCTTAGTAAGTACAAATTTATCACTCTCAAACACTAGCCTAAACCTATTTTTACTCAACAGAGATCCAGAGACTAGATTCTTACGAATGTCCAGTACATACAGCACATTGTTGAAAGTGAGTTCCTTTTCAGATGTAATCTTCAGAATAATCTTTCTTTGTCCTTCAACTTTAGAAGTGAAAGAGTTGCCCATGAAACGTTGTTCACCATTATCTACTATAGAATAAGATGTGAATATCTTTTTGTCGGCACGGATGTGGCGTGTAGCACCAATGTCCACTTACCATTCTTTAGGATTTCCGACAAGGTTTGCCTCGAAAACAACTGTACAAAGATTTATGTCCTCAGCACCATTAGAAATTTTGTCCACTTCGGTCATATTGGCTTGAGTAAGCTTCTTGCTTGATCTTCCTTTACCTTTGCGTTTGCTTCGACAATCTTTGGCCTGATGTCCCTCTTTGTTACAGATATAACATTTGCCATTAAACTTGTACTTCTTAGTTTCCCCTCCTTTAGAGCCTTATGAGGGACTTTCTCCAGAAAACTTTCGTTTCTTTGCCTTTGGAGCATGTTCCACCACATTTGCCTTAGACTCCATCAAAGGCTTACCAGCCTGCTTCTCAGAATTGCGGTTATCCTCATCAATCCTCGAACGCACAATTAATTCCTTTAAAGTCATTTCTTTACGCTTATGTTTGAGGTAGTTCTTGAATTCCTTCCAGCCTTGTGGTAATTTTTCAATTAAGGCAGCAACTTGAAAGGATTCACTGAGAGACATGCCTTCTGCATGAATGTCATGCAGCATGAGTTGGAGATCTTGAACTTGGCTGATCACAATCTTAGAATCAACCATCACAAAATCTAGAAATTTACCAACCACAAATTTCTTTGAGCCAGCATCTTCTGTTTTGTACTTTTTCTCCAAAGACTCCCAAAGTTCCTTTGCCGTTTTGATAGGACTGTAGACATTGTATAATGTGTTGTCAAGTCCGTTCAAGATGTAGTTTCGGCAAAGGAAATCAACATATTTCCAAGCATCGACCGTAACAACCACTTGCCAGTTGACTTCATCATCTTTCAGAGTAGGAGCATTCTTACGGAGGAAACGCGCCAGGTTGAAAGTAGTAAAATAAAATAGCATTTTATGCCGCCATCTTTTAAAATCAGTTCCTAAGAACTTCTCTGACTTTTCACCGTGATTGACTGGTACAATCACAATAGGAGGAGGGGTTGGTGCAGTTGCAGCTACCATATCAATACTTGTTTAAGCACTAGTTTCAATAGCCATGAATTCTAAATTATAAAACTAAATTATAATTAGAATTTTATACTACACAGAAAAATTCAAACCATAAACACAGAATTTTAATTATGTATAAATAAAAGAAATAAGAATTGTAACTTTTATTTCCAATTAATTTGAAAATAAAATAAAATTTTATTTAAACAAATTAATTCCACACAGAAAATTAAATTTCTGTAACACTTCAAAAATTAAAATACTGAAACATAATTTTAATTAATAAAAACTCAGAAATTATTTCTGAAAACCAAAATTAATTTCTGACCAACTTCACAAATAAATATTCTGCATTGTTAATGACTACCAGTATATTACTACTAGTTGTCAAAGAAAATAAATAGTATATTACTGCTATTTGTCAAACAGTATATTATTACTATTTGTATTTCCCAATCAGAATATTACTTTGTAAAACCACATAAAATAATTTCTATAAGAAGAAGAAAGAAAAAAGGAAACAAACGAAAAACTCTATTTAAACAGAATAATTCAAATCTGTCTTAAGATTGTTAAAACAATCTTCTTTGTAAAATAAATAAGTTAAAACAAATCAAACAAATAAAAATAAATTACTTACAGAATTTATTTTACCGAAATGAAAAATAATAAAAACGATCAAATCGAGTGTGTAACACTCTGTCCTTAAGACATATTTGCCCCGCTATGGTGCTTATGGATAAAATACGTCTATTTCTCAAGATACAATGATCTTTACAAATCGTAGTAGCACTCCAAACAATTTGTACAACAAACCAAACCTATGTTCTATACTCTCAAATATTTCTCTAAAAAAGTTGAAACCAAATCAAACAAATAAAACAAATTACTTACATAATTTATTTATTGAAATATATAAGTACAAAAATAGATCAAGTCGAGTGTGTGACATTCTGTCTTTAAGACAGATTCGCTTCGCCTCGGTGCTTAAGGATAAATGACGTCTATCTCCCAGGATACAATGATCTTTACACAAATTATAATAGCACTCCAAACAATCTGTATGGCGAACAAAACCTGTGTTCTATACTCTCTGAAATTTCTCTAAAACTAATATGAAGAATAACAATGCGCAAAAGCAAAAATAGGAAGCAAGATAACTTTTCTGGATGTTAGAAATGCTAGAAATGGTCTGCTTTTATAGACAGATTGGTGACCAAACAGATGTGTCCGAACAAGTAAGAATTCCAAATGAACAGATCTATTTTTGAAATGAATAGGTGCAATCTAGATTTGAAAAGATAACTACTGGGCAGTTTTGACCTGTTGGAAATTGCTGGCAGTTTTAAATCTATTATGGGAAGAATTGAATATGTCCGGTGCAAAAACAGGTTATAAACTATTTGGACTGGTTTTGGAAAAGAAACACTAGTTAGGAGCAAAAAATTTGAATTCAAATTGGTGCAAAATTCAAATTTTCCTATAAGAATGTTTGAAAAAATTCAAATAGATTTTGTTCAAAAAATTAATGTTAGGACGGACTCGACCCACCACCCACACCCGCGCCTGGACCAAGGTTCACTTTGTCCATAACTCCTCATTTCTACAAACTTGAGGTGCCCCTTGGAGCCCAACCCAAGTGTTGCCACCTAGAACTTATATACATACATAAGTTCTCTTTAGTTTCCAATGTGGGATAAGCCTTACAACGAAACCCACATTTTATTCTTTATTTGTCCATTCCACGAACCCGAAAACGATGTCAATTTCTCATTCACTTATAAATGGTTTTGACGAACCGTTTACACTGTGTGACTTGCCACGTGGCAAGGAACACGTCACATCTTTGGACCCACCCCAAAAGATATTTGGGACCCACTCAAATTTAGGCTCAAAGTTTGCCCAAAATAAGCCTATAAAATCATATTTTTCTAACAATCTCCTACATGAATGGAATTTGACAGAGAGAAAATGCAACAATATGATCTAATTACAGAGAGTACAGAAATTGGAAATATTTTGTATAGGATAAGTAGCTTTTGGTTTTGAACCTTCCTTTGTGAGACACTATCGAATTTACTAGCTAACCAATGAACATAATGTCTTGAACTGTTCAGCCGTTTATGTAAATCAAGACAATAGAACTCATCTAGTATATTTCCAGATACAATTTAGTTCTCACTATTGTGTTCATTTTGGCCCTGAATAACCTGGTCATTCATGAGTGCTCTAGAGAATTGTAGCCCTTCACAAATCTCATAAAACTAGCCCAGTTCACACTCATATAGGTGGTCCTTTTTCAAGTCTCTTAAATACTCTTCTTAAAAGATACCCCTATAGTTTTTTCAAGATATAAGTGATCATTAAAAGTGTAATTTACCCTAAGTCCCTTGTATACAACACATGTTGCGGATATCACTCTTATCATAGGAATGGATAGGAGATAGATTCCTTTAGTGATTTCTAGCGAGCTACACATAACTTAGTTATCCCTTTGAACTTAGATATTGGGATCTTCAGTCATCTAAGTAGGGTTACCATTATGATGACTCTGATGTAATATGCTTTAATCACATTCACCTCGATGAACTTTTCCTCATTTGCTCTCTAGTCAAACTTTTTGTTTAGCGGATTATATTATCCTTCGACAATATTCACAACTAAAAGTAAATAAAAACATAGAGTTGTTAAAAACACAAATTGTAGTAGCACTCCAAACAATCTGTACGGCGAACAAAACATGTGTTCTATATTCTCTGAAATTTCCCTAAAACTAATATGAAGAATAACAATGCACAAAAGCAAAAACGAGAAGCAAGATAATTTTTTTGCATGTTAGAAATGCTGAAAATAGTCTGCTTTTATAGGCAGATTGGTGACCAAACAGATCTATCTGAACAGGTAAGAATTTCAAATGAACAGATCCGTTTTTGAAATGAACAAGTGCAGTCTAGATTTGAACAGATAACTGTTGGGCAATTTTGACCTATTGAAAACTAATGGCAGTTTTAAATCTGTTATGGGAAGAATGAAATCTGTCCGGTGCAAAAACATGTTGTAAACTGTTTAGACTGGTTTTGGAAAAGACACTAGTTTGGAGCAAAAAATTTGAATTCAATTTGGTGCAAAATTCAAATTTTTCCTGTAAGAATTTTTGAAAAAATTCAAATAAATTTTGTTCAGATAATTAAAGTTAGAACATACGCGACCAACCACTACGCCCGGCACGGCCGGACGGAAGGCGGCGTGCGCGTGTTATGGTTTGAACCAAGATTCACTTTGTTCATAACTTCTTCCTTCTACAAACTTGGGATGCCCCTTAGGACCCAACTCAAGTGTTGCCACTTAAAACTTATATAGACACATAAGTTTTCTTTAGTTTCCAATGTGGGACAAGCCTTACAAGGAAACCCACATTTTATTCTTTATTTGTCCATTCCACGAACCCGAAAACGACATCAACTTCACATTCACTCATAAATAGTTTTGATGAATCGTTTGCACCGTGTGACTTGCCACGTGGCAAGGAACACGTCATCTCTTTAGACTCACCCCAAAAGACATTTGGGACCCACTCAAATTTGGACTCAAATTTGGCCCAAAATAAGCCTATAAAACCATATTTTTCCAACACTAGTTACCTCATTCCATTTCACCAAATGTAATTTCCTCTTCAAATCTGCTCATCTCCATAAAAAAACAGCTTGAATTCTGTCAATCTCCCTTGCTATTTCTTCTGGCATCTTAAATAAAGATAGGTAGTACACTAGCAAATTGGATAGCACTACCTTGATCAAAGTCAGCCTACTAACAAATGATAAAAACCTCCTCTTTTATCCAGCAAGTTTAAGTTTTACATTATCAATAATTGGCTTCCAAGTTTTCTTCTTACTTGGACTAGCCCCCAATGGCAACCGAAGATACTGTTTAACAAGGTTGCAAAATCCTTAAGTAGAGTATCAGAAACTCCCACTCTACACACTACACTTTTATGATAATTGCTCTTCAGCCCTGATAAAATCTCAAACCACCTTAAAATCCTTTTAAGATTTGATATTTCCACCCATTCTGTCTCACAGAAGAGTAATGAATCATCTACGAATTGCAAATGAGACACTACTACTTTATTAGCACCAATCTCCACCTCTTTTATAATTCCCAACTCCCTTGCTTTCCTTAGTAAGATGCTCAAACCTTCTGCTGCCACAGTAAATAAGAATGGTGACAAAGGATCACCTTGTCTGAGTCCTTTTTGTGGGCAAAATTCTTTCCATTCACTAGAATTGATATCCTTCTTGTTGTTACACACGCCTTCATCCAAGAGATCCACTTTGTTCAAAAACCAAAATTTGAGAGCATTGAAAATAGAAATTTCCAATTAATAGAGTCATAAGATATGTCACACCACCTCAATTCTCAACCCTCCTGATTGTTTGGAAGATCATGGAGGATCACGAACTAGAAGATTTAAACAAATATCGAAATCGATCACAGATTTACGACTAATTTATGTATTTCTATCATTAATCATACAAAAATAGAAATAGAATAATCACCGATGTTATGTTGATGGTGGTAGCTTTCTAATTTTGGCCTTTTCAATAAGAAAGTGATTTACAGACAGAATTTTTATATATAAAATGTATAGAATAATGTGATAATAATATATTTGTAATTACCAGACACTTTTAATTATAAATGAATGGCCATAAACATCCATATCATTATGTATGAAGTTTGTGTATTCATTAAAATTCTATTTGGATAGTGTTAACCATTCCAACCGTGTGAAAAAATAAATAAATAAACAAAGAAAAAAAAGAACCACAGAAATGGTAATCATTGAGAAGTAAAAAATATTGGTCATATCAACAATGTTATATTGAAGACACTAAAATATTGATAAACAGAAATAGTACATATGAAATGTTATGTACATTGCCTTTTTACACTTAGATTGAATGTGGTTAAAAAATATAGGGTATGTTTGGTTTGAGTTTTTCTTAAAAAAATTTCAAAATCACTTTCTCTCTCTTACATATCAATCAATCACTTTTTCTCTTACACACATTCACTCATATTCTCTCAAAATATCAAATCATCCCAAACTCCCAAAAAAATAACTCTCCCAAAATATACAACCAAACAAACCAAAAAAATTTCTAAACTCTCTTCCTAAATTTTTTTCAAAAACAACTCTCCCCAAAACAAACCAAACAAGCCAATACTCTTTTTTTTTTTTTTTTTTTTCATTTTGAATATATAGGGATATTTTGACAACCCAGTAAAAAAATTAGCTTTTGACTTTTTTTCCATTTTAGGCCATTTTAACTCTCGCATTTTTTACCCACAAAAAGATAAAATAGACTAAAAAAATTAAAAAATTAACTTTTTACCCACTTCTCAAAATACCACATAATATTGTTATAATACCATATGATATAGATTTAAATACAAGTCACACTCAAAGATAAATCTACACTATACAAAATCACATCTCTTACACAAATTTTTCACTCATGATACAACACAAGTGACACCAATCACTCACTTGTGTCTAAACTTGAAAAAATAGTATAAAAAATTGAATTATATATAACAATTTTTTTTTATAAAAATTTTTGCAGTGGTTTTTGAGGTGGCCAATACTGGGTGTTGATAATAGTAGCAGAGTCCATAGGGACACCTACGAGGCTGCATGAGGACAAACCCTAATCTCGTTGCCACCTTTCACCTTATCCTCCCCACACTCACACTCGTCCCCTCCTCACCCCCAAAACTCTAACTAACACTGCACACGCGCATTTGTCTAGTGTATACACATCTACCATATATTTTTGTATGTGTATATAGAGAGTGTGCTAATGGAACAAAGTAGGTGCTTTCATTCATTCATTAATAGAAGAGACGCAAAGAAAGGAATATGTTACTCTCACTCATAAGAAGACTCATAATAACAAATGCTTTCAAAGCAGTCGGTGACGTTTCTCCACAAATCATATTTTCCCATCACCCCATCTCTCTTTCTTTCAATCTCTAAAGAGACAGTTTAACAATCGATCTCACCGTCGACGACCACAGAATAAGAGAGTGAAAATCTTTGAATATGAAGATGGATGATCACCACAAAGCTCTCACTACTTCAGCAACTCCTCTCTTGATGTATACCCCAACCCTTCCCAAATTCAAAGTCTCTTCCGATGATCAAGACCATTCTCAGTCTCATCCGCGGCGACCAACCCTCTCTGATGTTCGTCTACACTACCATATCTTGTAAAATATTGATAATTTTTAATTTTTGTATTGTGGGTTATGAATATGTTCTTTATTTTTCTTAATATATAGGTGGTTCAAGAGATCAAACAAGTCTACATCTTAGCCACTCACATGATCATCACCGGCCTACTCATCTACGGCAAATCAGTGATATCAATGCTCTTCATGGGAAGACTAGGAAAAGAGGCATTAGCCGGTGGGTCTCTCTCAACGGGCATCGCGAACATCACCGGCTACTCCATCATCTCCGGTCTCGCCATGGGAATGGAAGCCATCTCTTCTCAAGCCCACGGAGCCAAGCAATGGCAAGTCATGTACCAAACCCTACAACGCACCATCACAATTCTAGTCATCGCCTCCATACCCATCTCAGTCTTATGGCTAAACATCAAACCCATCCTTCTCTTTTGCGGCCAAGACCCAACAATGTCCTCCATTGCCTCAACATACCTCTCTTTCTCTCTCCCAGACCTCCTCTTTCAATCCTTCATCAACCCTCTCAAAATCTACCTAAGGACCCAGAACATAACTCTCCCTCTGATCCTCAGCGCAGCCTTGGCTCTCGCTCTCCACGCCCCCATCAACTACTTCCTCGTCCATCGTCTCGGTCTCGGGATTCGAGGCATTGCCATGGCCGCAGCCATAACAGACCTCAACCTACTCATAACCCTATTGCTCTACCTCTGCTTTTCAGGCATTTGTAGAAAATCGTGGCAACAATGCGACTCAATTGTTTGTTTTAACGATTGGAAAACACTTATCGGACTAGCGGTGCCAAGCTGTGTGTCTGTGTGTTTGGAGTGGTGGTGGTATGAGCTGATGATAGTCTTATCCGGGTTACTGCCCAACGCGGCTGAGGCGGTGGCCACCATGGGGATTCTCTTGCAAGCGACGTCGTTTGTCTACATCTTCCCTTCGTCGCTGAGTCCAGCCGTGTCAACCCGTGTTGGGAACGAGTTAGGTGCCAACCAACCCGGTAAAGCCAGGACATCGTCTCTGATCGCTCTATCGTGCGCTGCTTTTAATGGGTTGGTTGCTATGGTTTTCATGGTGACAATGAGGAATGCTTGGGGACGTGGTTTCAGCAGCGACGAAGCGATTTTGGGGTTGACAGTGGCGGCGATGCCAGTGGCGGGGCTGTGTGAGCTGGGGAACTGCCCGCAGACCGCCGGGTGTGGGGTGTTGAGGGGAAGTGCGCGGCCAACCACGGCGGCGAATATAAATCTAGGTGCTTTTTACGGAGTTGGGCTGCCGATTGCGGTGGTGATGGGCTTGGTGATGAATATGGGCTTGCCCGGGTTGTGGTTGGGCCTGCTGGCGGCCCAAGTGGTGTGTGCTGCTTTAATGGTGATTGTGTTGATGAGGACGGACTGGGTGCAGCAAGCAAATAGAGGAAGAGAGCTGATTGGGATTGATGAGGACCATGAAGCACAGAAGAAAACCTTACAGTAATTTAATTTTGGAGTTAATGCATTTCTTAATTTTTTGTTTTTGTTTTGTTTTGTTTTTTGTTTTGTTTTTTTTTTTTTCTGAGTTGGTGTTGGATTGCTAGTAATTTTCAACAAAAAATTATGGGCAAGACTTCCCCATTCTCGAGCTATCACCTCCGATATACTAAAACAGACGAAAGTTTTGATGGCCAACTCCGTTTTGTTAAATTTTTTTTTCAACAATGATTGAGACTCTTTTTTTTAGAGACCCCACAATTCCTTTTGGATCTCAACCATTGATGGTGTGAACCCCACACATACATGAATGGGTTGCACATATACATCAACAGTTGAGATCTAAGGGGATTGTGGGGATCTCCAAAAAAATGGGTCCCAAGCATTTTTTATTTTTTTTATGGTTAATTTTGTTATAAAACTAAAACATCAAAAATAAATAAAAGAGACGAAGAAAAAATTGAGGCTTGAGACTTGTTGGGTAGGAGATATCACTATATGAAACTCATAAAACTACCCTCCTCATATGGTGAAAGCCATATAAGATGTACAGTGAGCGATTTTCACACCCACTTAAGACATATTGAAGTTCTTGCCATTACATAATTATAATGGAAGATCTCTATTATATGATCTAAGAGTTGTGAAATAATCACAACAATTTATCAATATTTTAAATTGGAGAAAGAATCCATTTAAGATAGAATTATTACAAGCTCTTGGAGAAAGAATCGACTTAAGACAAAATCCGCTTAAGAAAGAATTAACAATCATGAAAAATAATTATTACAAGTTCTCAGATAATGCAATGAAAATCTTCCATCACAATTTTGGAATAAAGAGAATCACAATCCACTTAAGCCATATCCACAATCCGTATTCTCACTTGTGTAAACCTTGAGGGAGAGGAAATTTAATTTAATGAATCTTTTGCTCCACTTTCTTTCATTTTAAGTTTATTTTTTACTAGTGGTAACCCGTGCTATACATGGGATTTTATAAAAAAAATTTAAAAAATATTATAATTATCTTGAAGTAATTTAATATTTTGTCCTGTGCTATATATGAAATTTATAAGTTAACTTTTATATTTATAACTTTTTAAATTATTAGTTTAAAAAAATTAATATATATATATATATATATATAATTATTTAGTGCAATTTTGTTAATTTGTATTAAAAAAATTAAACTTGATTAAATGAGTTATGACATACTTCTTCTTGTTATGAAAATATACAAATTTAAAAGTTATAATTAAGACAAACATACAATTTTATTATTAAATGTGAAGTGAAGTGATATTTAACAATAATTAATATGATATTTCTATTATTATTCCAATAATTTAAGTTAAATTTTTTTTTATTTCAATTTTATAACTAAAAATACAATATGAAATATAATAAACACACAGATTTCTAATTTTTAAGAATAAGAAAGTTTCAAAATATTTTCAAACTTTCATCATTTTCTTTTAATTTTTTTTTTATCTAATATGATTTTAAATTTGAATAAAAATTTGGGCAAATTACATATACACCCCTCCAGGTTTGACAAAATTACAGATACCCCCCTGAGGTTTGAGAAATTACGAATTCCCCCCTGAATGCTATATTTGCATAAGAAATTAGGGGGTAATTTGTTATGAAATATAAACCTCAGGGGGTAAATTGTTATGAAAATACAAACCTCAGGGGGCGGGATGTAATTTCCGAAACCTCAGGGGGTATCTGTAATTTAACCAAACCTGGAGGGGTGTATATGTAATTTGCCCTAAAAAAATTTTGATTTGATATAAATTACTTAAAATTTTTCATTAAGTTTTTATCAACTTTTAAAATAACTTTTATTCTTACTCCAATTTTTTTTTTCTTTTCACCAATTTTGATAGAATTTTTTTTTTTTTTCAACGTTTCATCTGTTTAAATTTTTATCAAATTATAATTTAATAAAAAAAATATATTAAGTATTGAAGATTCTCTTAATTGAAATTATAGTGAAATAACATCTTCAAATTGTCAAAATTTGAGTATGTGGTTGGTTGAAATATATAATTTAATTAATTCTCTTCTCATATTTGTAAAAAAATTGACACTAATGACTACACCATTGTCAGTCGGATTATGGAAAAAAAAAATTAAGATGTCAAACATTTTCCATTTGTAAATATCTTGTTGGAACAATCTTCTGTATAAATAAAATAAAAATCAAACAAAATAAAATAAATAACTTACAGAGTTTATTTTATTGAACCAAAAAAATAAAAGACCAAGTCGAGTGTATAACACTCTGTTCTTAAGACAGATTCGCCCCGCTACGGTGCTTACAGTTATGTGGCGTCTATTTCCCAGGATACAATGATCTTCACAAATTTGTAGTAGCACTTCAAACAAATTTGTTCGACGAACTAGAACCTTGTGTTCTATAACTCTCTGAAATTTTTCCTAAAATAATATGAAGAATAAAGGACGCAAGAGAGCAAAATGAAGGCAAGGAAAATGAATTTTCGAAAATCAATCAAAATTGGAATGGGACTGCCTTTATATAGGCTTTGTTGGCACCTATTCAATTTGAATAGAAAAGGTATGAAGAAGGGACATAACCCTTCCTTTAAAATAAAGAGACACCATGAAAGGTTTGCACCATTTCATTCAAATGGAGGTTTGACCTTTCCTTTAAAACAAAAAGACACCATGAAAGGTTACACCCTTTCATTCAAAATGGAGTCTATTTCAATTCACAACTACCACTTTATAAATTTTTCAACAATCCCCCACATGAATGAAATTGACAGACAGAAAATGTAACAACATGATGTAAATACAGAGAGTACAAAAATTGAAAATATTCTGCAAAGGATAGGTAGCTTTTGGCTTTGAACCTTCCCTTGTGAGACACTATTGGATTTACTAGCTAACCAGTGAACATGATGTCTTGAACTGTTCAGCCGTTTGTGTAAACCAAGACAATAGAACTCACACGGTATATCCCTAGACACAGTTTAGTTCTCACTATTATGTTCATTTTGGCCCTGAACAACCTGATCTTTCATGAGTGCTCTAGAGAATTGTAACCCTTCACAAATCTCATAGAACCGGCCTAGTTCACACTCATATAGGTGATTCTTATGAAGAGTATCCTGTCATACTCCACTAGGTGTACCTAGATATAAAAATCATTAAAATTTTACTTATCCTCAAACACTGCAGACATCACTATTTCATCAAAGAAATGGGTAGGAGTTAAACTCTCTAGTGATCCTTCTGAGTCATTCACAACTCGGTTGTCCCTTTGAACCTAGATCTTGGGATCTCCAGTCAAGTAGGTTGGGTTGCCATTGTGGTAACTCTTATTTAATAGGCTTAAGTCCCACTCCCCTCGATGAATTCTCGACTAACTCTCTTCCGAACCGTTTGGTTAGTGGATCCGCTATGTTGTCTTTAAACTTAACATATTCTATAAAAATAATTTCATTAGAGAGTAGTTGTCTCACGGTATTATGTCGACGACGAATGTGTCTAGACTTTCCATTATACATATGACTATGTGCTCTACCTATTGATGATTGACTATCGCAATGTATGCATATAACAGGCACCAGTTTTGGCCATATTGGAATATCTTCAAGGAAGTGGCGAAGTCATTCTGCTTCTTCCCCAGCTTTGTCCAAAGTTATGAATTCTGATTTCATAGTAAACCTAGCAATGCAAATCTGTTTGGAAGAATTCCAAGATACAGCCGCCCTACCAAGAGTAAAGACATACCCACTAGTGGATTTTGAGCTTCTAGTATCCGATATCCAATTTGCATCACAGTATCCTTCAAGTACTACTGGATATCTTGTATAATTCAGCCCAATGTTACAAGTGAATCGGAGATATCTTAGAACCCTTATAATTGTTTTCCAGTGTTCTACTCCCGGATTACTTGTATATCTACTTAGTTTACTTACTGCATTAGCTATATCTGGGTGAGTGCAGTTCATCAAGTACATTAAGCTTCCAATAATTTGGGCATACTCTAATTGAAAAATACTTTCCTGTACATTCTTAGAAAGATACAAATTAACATCTACAGGTGTTCTAGCAAGATGATCATCATCTTTGCTGAATTTGTCAAGTATTTTCTTAATGTAATGAGATTGTGACGAAGTATAACCTTCTGATGTTTTGGTAATTTTCATATCAAGAATTACATCAGCAATGCCCATGTCCTTCATGTCAAAATGTTTATTCAACATTTTCTTGGTAGTTTTAATCATATCATTATTACTACCTATGATGAGCATATCATCTACATAAAGACATATAATGACATAACATTTGTCTGTGTTTTTAATGTAAACACATTTGTCACACTTATTAATTTTGAATCCATTTGACATCATTGCCTTGTCAAATTTTTCATGCCATTGTTTTGGCGCTTGTTTTAAACCATATAATGATTTAATCAATTTACACACTTTCTTTTCTTTTCCTGGAACAGAAAAACCTTCTGATTGTTCCATGTAAATTTCTTCATTTAACTCACCATTTAAAAAAGCGATTTTCACATCCATTTGATGAATTTCTAGATTGTATAGAGATGCAATGGCAATTAGCATTCTAATAGATGTTATTCTAGTAGCCGGTGAGTATGTGTCAAAGTAATCAAGACCTTCTTTTTGTCTAAATCCTTTGACCACAAGTCTTGTCTTGTATTTGTCAATTGATCCATCCGCTTTCAATTTCTTTTTGAAAATCCACTTGTACCCAAGAGGTTTACAGCCTGGTGGCAAATCCATCAATTCCCAAGTGTGATTTTGCAAGATGGATTCAACTTCACTATTGATAGCTTCTTTCCATAAAGGAGCTTCAGGACTAGACACAGCCTCTTTAAAAGTTAAAGGCTCATTTTCTAACAAAAATATTAGAAAATCTAGACCAAAAGATTTTGAGGTTCTAGCACGTTTACTACGCCTAGGTTCCTCTTCCTCATTTTGATCTAACTCTTGTTCTTGATCATGTTCTTGATCCTGACTAGTAATAGCATCATGAGATCTTTTATTGTTACTAGTCTCTTGTCCAGTCTTATTTGGAAATACATGTTCAAAGAAATATGCATTTCGAGATTATGTATCAAAAACATGTTCTGATTTATGTATCAAAAACATGTTCAAACAAAATAAAAGACCAAAAAATAAAATAAAATAAAATAAATTGAAACTAAATCAAACAAAATAAAATAAATAACTTACAGAATTTATTTTATTGAACCAAAAAAATAAAAGACCAAGTCGAGTGTGTGACACTCTGTCCTTAAGACAGATTCGCCCCGCTACGGTGCTTACGGTTATGTGGCGTCTATCTCCCAGGATACAATGATCTTCACAAATTTGTAGTAGCACTTCAAACAAATTTGTTCGGCGAACTAGAACCTTGTGTTTTATAACTCTCTGAAATTTTTCCTAAAATAATATGAAGAATAAAGGACGCAATAGAGCAAAATGAAGGCAAGGAAAATGAATTTTCGGAAATCAATCAAAATTGGAATGTGACTGCCTTTATTTAGGCTTTGTTGGCACCTATTCAATTTGAATAGAAAATGTATGAAGAAGGGACATAACCCTTCCCTTAAAATAAAGAGACACCATGAAAGGTTTGCACCCTTTCATTCAAATGGAGGTTTGACCCTTCCTTTAAAACAAAAAGACACCATGAAAGGTTATACCCTTTCATTCAAAATAGAGTCTATTTCAATTCACAACTACCTCTTTATAAATTTTCCAACATATCCTACATATTAAAAAAAGAAAAAGAAAAAGAAAAAGAAAAAGAAAAAGAAATGTGTATGTGTTTATTAGTTTTGTTTTATGGACATAAACAATTGATATTTCAATTTAAAAAATTAAAAAGTAAAAAAAAAATATTGGGTTTTTTAGAGATAAAAAAAGCCATCTAACTCTTCTATATACTATTTAAGATGGACTATTTTAATCACACCAAAAAAATAAAAATTATATTTAGAGATTTTCCCTATATATTATGTTATTATATGTAACGCCCCCAGAAATAAACACACAAACTCATCTCATAGGCGAAAATATAATGGAATTAACATGCTTTCATTCATCAGAGTTTAATATATATGAGAGACAGATATAAGAAGGAATGAAAGTTACACAGATATTCATTTGCCTTAATGGCTTACATCCTTCCAATTCGCTGCTTGGTTACAACAAAAATAAGTCTACCTCAACACAAATTTAAACCCTTGGCTATACAAAATAGATACAACAAAAATAGAAGCTCTTGCTCCAAATCCCTCAAATCTATTGCCTTGGCGCCAACACCTGAAAATGGTTTTTCCCAAATAAGATAAGTCAAAACCCAGTAAAAACAATCTAACACAATATATGAGTAAAGTGTGCATATACAATGCCCGTAGTAAAATCATTCAAGTTTCAGAAAGTCATAATATGCCAAGTTTTATGTCCTAATTCTTGTTATCTCAATTTCAGTTACGTTAGTTCATTTTATCTCAACTCATGAGCAAATTTCATTATTTTCCAAACAACTCAACTGAGATTTCAACTCAGTGGCTCTCTAATCAACACAGCAATCACACGAACACTTCAATTTGTCATTTTAAAAAAAATTTGCCCGCGGGAAACAACACCCATGTATATGCGCAGTTTCGGGACTTTCACCCTAGACACATAAGCCAACTTAATTCAATGGAGTCCATCCCCTTTCTTCTCCCAAACATCATACATATACAATATATTTAAAACACAGTCATATTTAATGACAACCAACAAGAGATTAGATTCAATTCACCTAATCCTCATTCAATTTCTACAACAATCATAATTATCCTCTACCGATAGCCCAATACAAATATTTATAAACAGATATTTAATCACAAGACAGATAATTTATCCAAAATTTCATAGGTGAGTGATAATACATATCCTTCTCCATCGTTTATGTCAACATCCATTCAATTTCACATTTTTAATCCTAATTCTATTTATTTATACAAAATAAATATTGAAAATATTTTAGGACAAACTCTCTCTTTACCAAATGCCAACCAAAATGCCAAAATCAAGTAAGTTGTCACAATATAACTTCATATTCAACCCCATAACCGTTTATAACTCATTCACTTAGAAACTCCTCTTTTGATTTAGGCTAAGTTTGGCATAACACAAAAAAGTCAAAAAGTTACTATCCTATTTAAGTCACATCATCTTATTTAAATCACATCACCTCTCTACCACATTACTTCAAACTCAACCCATATTTCATAAAAAGTCAAAAAGTGCACTTATTTAGATCATTTCAAACAACCCCTTACCCAAACCCTAGGTTTGTTCATAGTACACCCAAATTCCACCATTGTTACACAACAACTCATAACTAAGATAAAAGTTATATGAAGGTATAGAAAATCCCTACCTCAAGCTTAGAAGACCAAAGGAAGAGATGGAGAGACTTCAAAGACCCCGAAACCAAACTTTAATCGGACTAAAAGAGAACTCTTGATGCACACTACCTTTTTAACAAAGGGGCATGGGTATAGGGATCACTCGATCTAGGTGAAAATGTAAAGAGAAGGGAAATTTTAGAGAGAGAGACTCTAGATCTAGGGTTTTTGAAAAGTAGAGAGAGAGAAGTGAAAAAGTGATGTAAAATGACATTGTTACGAACTGATATACGCACACTCCGCTCGAGCGCAACAGTTGACGCTTGAGTGCCAAACACAATAAGTTGTTTGCTCGAGCGCAAGAAAAGAATACACACATCCAGTAGTTTTGCAGAAGACAAACCATCGCTCGAGCGCAAGAAGGGCCGCTCGAGCTGAGCCCGCTAGAGAGCAGAAAGAACCGCTACATACACCCTCCCAGTAGTTTTGCGAACCTGCAAAAGTATTGAGAGTTTGCAAAGCCCACTCAAGCGGAAGAGCAAAAATGTGAGCAACAAAAGTCTGAAAACTAAGCAGCTAACCTGTTCCAAACGTGCTCCAACCAACTCAATAACCAAACTCAAGCAAGAATAAAGGGGAAAAGACATGAACAACATTTGGAAACCGTAAAGCCCGAACTCCAGAATATCAAATGGATCGAGTCAAAGTCGAAATCACTATATTATATACAACTATAACCGTAACAAATTAACTATAATATATATGAAAAATTATATTAAGTTTTCATTTTCAATTAATTGAATTATAACTAACAAATTAACAAATAACAGTAATGAAATAATGGGGTTGAAATAGGATAAAAATAACTAACACAATGATATTTAAAAGTTTTAAATTTACCTAGTTATACAAAAATCTAATGTTATAGTAAAATATTGAATTCTAAAAAAAAATTCACATTTTCTATAAAATGAAATGACAATAAAAAATGTAAAAAATTGATATCCAATTTATTTATTTTTTTACTTCAATTTTATGGTCTTCATTGAAGAAAACAAAATCCAATCAAAATCCAATCAAAATCCTTAGCACAAAATGGACATAGTTACTTCAATTGCAACCATAATCATCAATAATCTTTCTCCACCATGTAAACCTGTAAACAAACACATAAATCTCACTAAAACCGAAACTAAAACTAAACCAACAGCAAAAAAAGAGAATCACACATGAAAAAAGATAAAATTAAAAAATAAATAAATTTATGGAATGAGAGAATGTTACCTCCAACAACTTAGACCTTATCTAACCTAATTTGTTAACTCCTCTGCCAGTGCCCGTGAAGTCTAGGAGTTGAGATGACTAATCAGATTATTTTTTAAATAAGACTTGAAAATTGATTAATTTGTCCTATTAAGTAATTTTGAATTTTGATAGATATACATCAGAAAAATAGATAATTACATTACTAAATCATAATTTAAATTTAGATATTATCATATTTCTTTGAGATCCATATTTAAATTCTTATCTTTTTATATTTTTGTATGGTTTCTATTTGTTTTTGTTTTTTTTCAATTTATTTAAAATGGAATTGTAGGTTTCTATTTTTTTTTTTTTGGGTCTTATTTAATTTATCTATGGTTTCTATTTGCTTTTAATTATTATTATTTAGGTAAGTTATAATGTGAGTTAGATATGT
The DNA here is from genome assembly GCF_055761805.1 of Camellia sinensis. Lineage (NCBI taxonomy): Eukaryota > Viridiplantae > Streptophyta > Magnoliopsida > Ericales > Theaceae > Camellia > Camellia sinensis. The sequence continues at coordinate 220,564,908 of NC_138961.1, forward strand.
GATATACATGTCAGTTTTATTGATTTAAACTATGATGGTGGGAGATATTTTGATAGATATAAATAAGAAAAATAGATAATTATATTACTAAATCATAATTTAAATTTAGTTATTATCATATTTTTTGAGATCCATATCTAAATTCTTATCTCTTTTTTTCATTTTTGTGTGGTTTCTATTTTTTTTTTCAATTTATTTAAAATGGAGTTGTGGGCTTCTATTTTTTTTTAATTATTATTATTTAGGTAAGTTATGATGTGAGATAGATATATCATAAACATGTGAGTTTTATTGATTTAAAGTATGATGGTGGGAGATATTTTCAAATTATATTTGTTTAAATAAACTTTAAAGATTTTTAAAATTTAAAATTGGATATTGAAATACAAAAGAAAGATTTTAACTGAATAAATGAAAATAATATTTATTAATTTTATATGTCTGTATATTTGATTTTTAGTTTTTTTTTTTTTTTGTTATGTTATAATATAATATATAGGATATAAATAGATATCCACAACTTTCATGAAAAATATTACCTGATTTTTTGGGAAAGAGAGAAGGATTTTGAATCGATGAGAATTATTAGGATGAAGAGATTATAAAATATTTTTGTTATCTTTCCATTTGAAATTCATAAATTAATGAAAAATTATTATTTCTAAAATAATTAAATAAATAAATCAGTCGATAAGTTTTTTAATCCATTTTATAAATTGAAAAATCAATAATTTTAGAAAATTGATTAATTTGTCTCATTAAGTGATTTAAAATTTTGATAGATATACATCAAAAAAATAAATAATTATATTACTTATAATTCAAATTTAGATATTATCATATCTTTTTGAGATTCACATCTAAATTCTTATCATCTTTATTTTTGTGTGGTTTTTATTTTTTTTTTCTTCAATTTATTTTAGATAGAGTTGTGGGTTTCTATTTTTTTTTTAAATTTAATTTATTTGTGATTTTATTCATTTTTAATTATTATTATTTAGGTAAATTATGATGCGAGTTAAATATGTGATAGATATGTAAGTTTTATTGATTTAAAGTATGATAGTAGAAGATATTTTCAAATCAGATTTGCTTAGATAGACTTTATAGATTTTTAAAATTTAAAATTGGATATTGAGAGAAACAAACTATTTTAACTGAATAAATAAAAATCAAATTTATTAATTTTATCTATTTGTATATCTGATTTTTAATTTTTTTTTTTTTTTTTGTTATGTTATATATAAGATATAGATAGATACCTACAATTTCATGAAAAATATTATTTGATTTTTTGGAAGTGAGAAAAGGAATGTAAGTTTTAATGTATTTTTTTTAAAATTGGTGAGAGAGATTATAATGGAGAAATTATGAAATATTATTATTATCTTCCCATTTGAAATCTATAAACTAAGGGATAATTATTATTTCTACAATAATTAAATAAATAAATCACCCAATAGGTTTTTTTAATCTATTTTTTAAATTAAAAAATCAAGAATTTTAGAATCAGAGTTTGGAACTCTTAGGAGACTTCTCATTAGAAACCCTATTTTCCTTATATAATATATAAATATAAATATTTATATTTGCTTTAGATATTTTTTTAATATACAAATTATTTTCTTAGATTTTTTATAAAAATAATTTAACAACCCTATCACTAACCATAGTGTATGAGAGAAGTTAAAAGGGGTGCTGCAGTAATTATGAGATAAGTCAAAAAGGCTTGTGGGTTGGGCGATGTCAATAAAAATGCTGAGATTTTTTTATTTTAAATCAAAAATTTAGAAAATTAAAATTGGAATATTGAAGCTCTGACAAGGCTTGCGAGTTAGAAACCCTTTTTTCCTTATGTAATATATAAATCAAATAATTAGGCCTCGTTTATCAACTATTCATTTTAGTTAAAAAGTCAAAAAAGTTAGTATAAGGTGTTACACAATTCCCTTTATTTTTCTACATATATTTTCATAAAAAATAAAAAATAATAATATAATAACATGTTCCTAAATGAGACCTTAGAGTAAGAGAAATTCATGATGAAAACTTATTCAGTAGGTTTGAATTACTATATGAACATTTGTACACTTAACAATAAAAAATACATGATTAGCTAGTCTAAAAATTAGGATATTTTTATACAAATGTAAAAATTAGACCCAATTTTTAACTTAATGATGTGACAATTAATTAGGATATTTAAGACAACACTCTTTGTTATATCTTCACTAATTATTAATTAATGATATCACTTACACATTATTAAATTCTCATTTGGCATTCAAGTTTTTGGGACTACCAATTTAAAATAGTCACAAAAAGATAAAATAAATTAAAAAATTAATAAGACAAAATGTCACATCCAAATCATAATCATTTCATTTATATTTTTTACAAAAGTACAAAAAACAAAAAATTTATTTTAAACAAAATTTTTTAACTCCAGACTAAATAATTAAAAAAATTAAAAAATCAATCCAAATTTCAAACGAAACTTGTGTCTAGAAACTAAGGTTAAAAAATAGATTTACATATCATTTTTCTGAAAGTTAAGAGAAAAAGTGATGGCGTATTCTCTTATTATGGTGAGGGATACACACCACCACCATGCACGCTACAAATTAGATGTTTTTTTTTCTTTTTTTTCTTTTTTCTTTTTTTTTTTTGTAAATTTTTTTGGGAACAAAGGCTCATATTGGACTGAAACCAGCCCAATTAGCTCCACATGTAAGGAGAGTCTGATGGGAAACCTGGCCCATAGTTGCCTTAACCTCAGAGTGTCATACGACTCAAATCCTCAATCTCTCAATTGAATTTTCTTTTATTAGAGACGACCAATAGTTGAATTTATACTAAAATATTTATTTGCTCCTTATTCCAAATAAATTTTCTTCTCTCCCACCATTGCAAGAATAAAGTTCCATGGATCAAGACTTTATTAAAAAGCTAAAAGTCTGAAAGCATTTACCTAAGACTAGATTTTGTGCGAAAATCTTTAATCAACAATTATGTCAAAAATAAAAATGCACCACTTGAGCTGCCTTATTTAATCATTCCACAAACGGTGACACATATACAGAGTAGAGTAAAATACATTTATATGACATGCTATAATTAGTTTGTCAACCGTTTCACTCAATTTTTTCTTGTCGAGATCTCCCTTGGTAAACCTTTAATCCACCATTATATCCCAACTACAAACCTTCATCTACCATTATATCGGGATAAATAATAACTAAAAGAAATGACAAATCATATCATATCACGATTGGCACAATATCATATAGTGTAGAAGAAAGGGTCACTATTGACCTATTAAGGTCAAGTTTGGCATCTCCTCAAAAAATTAAAAAGTCAAAAAGTTATTTAAAAAGTTAAAAAGTTATCATTATTCACCCAAAAAAAAAATATTAAAAATTTAATTTTCCACACATCTATACAACTCAGCAATCATGACAAAACTGGCGCTGTGCAGCGTTTGTTAACAACAAGTGCACAATTTGGGTACAATTTTCACAAACTGTTGTTCAGTCCGTGGGGGCCCATCAAGGGTCCCGTTTTGATAATCTGAACCGTTCAATGTGTAGAACTCGTCGAGTACTATATGTCTGTAAAAAATCACATTGATCGGATATCTATAACTACATGATCAAATCAGTTTTATATAAAAAAAGAATGGTATTATAATTAACGATTAAAAAAAACAAATATGATCAAACAGCTATCGATATCCGATCAACCTGATTTTGTATAGGCATATAGTACTCGACGAGTTCTACACATTGAACGGTTCAGATTATCAAAATAGGACCTGTGATGGCCCCCACGGTCCGAACAAAACCGTCCAGTGCAATGCCCAAAAAGTAGCCAATCATTTCTTAGCCTCAATTGAACTGCCCAGAAAGTACGGCTGCACAACTCTCAATCCTAATCTTTCTCTACACACTAATTTATACAATTTTTTAATACACATTTTTCCATAAAAAGTCAAAAAGTTAACCCAAACATCCATATTTTTTTGGGGGATTTGGTCATAGCCCCCTCACTATCTAATTTCTCTTTCAAAAGGACAAGAATTATATAAGTACTTTCAAAACCCCCTGATATTTTAAAACTTGTTTCTTTTACTATATTACCCTCATATCTATCAGCTCTCCTATTAAGACATTTTCACTATGTATTTCAGAGTAAAATTTTACTCTGTATGAAAGTATAATTTTACTATGAATGAGAGTAAAATTTTACACTCTGAAACTAAAAGTAAAATTTTACTCTGTATAAAAGTAAAATTTTACTCTGAAAAATAAGTAAACTGTAAGACTCTGAAGCTAAAAGTAAAATTTTACTCTGTATAAAAGTAAAATTTTACTCTGGTTCTGTCAAATGAAAAAAACATAGTTCTATCAAATGAAATTTGATGTTTACTCTGAAAAATCGATGGAACTTTGAGCTTTGAGCTTTGAGCTTTGAATCAGGCCTATAATCCTTGAATCAATCGATGTTTACTTTGAAAAATATTGAATCACGCCTATAATCCTTGAATCAGGCCTATAATCTGAAAATTTTAGAGAAATCTCAATTTTTCATACCCCGGTTCTTCAGATTTTTCAGATTTTACAGATTTTTCAGATTTTTAAAACTTTGAGCTTTCAAAAATCTATATATTCAAATTCAAATCTCAAAACACACAAACACACACATATATATAGATATATATATATATATTACAGATCGGAATATGTAGATATATATATATATATATATATTCGAATTCAAATCTCAAAACACATATATATTCGAATTCAAATCTCAAAACACACAAACACACACACACACACATACACACACACACACACACACATATATATATATATATATATGTATCAGCGCGATTTGCAAGTTCTCCACAGCTCCGGCAATTGAGGAAGCTAGGATTAGAAGAGAGAGACGAGATAGAAGATGAACAGTTGAAGGAGGAGAGTTGAGAAGATGCAGAGAGAGATCGTCGGAGCTTAGGAATGACACAGCTTCGGCCATGGAGGAAGCTAGGGTTAGAAGTGAGAGACGAGAGAGAAGATAAATTTTGTATCCGGATTGTGTATATGTGAGGGTATAATAGTCTGATAAAATATTTAAATAATAAATTTTGTCCTTTATGCAAGATTTTATAATTATGAGGAGGTTTAGAAAGTATAATTTTTTTCTTAGTCCTTCTAACAATGAAAGGAAGGTAAAAGGGGTTTATAGCCAAATTTTCCTATTTTTTTCCTCAACTTTTTAGTCCAAAAAGACAAAAAGTGTACTTATTTAGGACACCCCAAACAACCCAATAATCTCAATGGTTGGCTCAATCGGTGTAACTTGGGGTCTAAGGATGTACTTCCTCTAAGTTTCATGTTCAACTCTCATTAGATGCTATCAACTCTTATGAGTCATACTCGCAAGCTTTGTCCGAGAATTGTCCAATCCACACAGAGAGGACACTTTGCATAAATCTCAAGATTAGTCAAGATAAGCGTAAGCTAACCCAGACACCCGGTCATAAAATAAATAAATAGCATACTAAATCATTCTTTTGTTGATCAATAAAATTCTCTCACCAATTAAAAAAAAACAAAACAAAACAAAAGAAGTGTTGGACCATTTTAATATCTTTTATTTATTTATTTATTTATATATTTTTGTTCATGAATCTTCTTTTGTCTTGTTCATGAATCTCATCTTGTTCATGAATGGAGATTCATTATTTTGGTGTCTTTTTGTTTTGTTCATGAATAAAGATTAATTGGAGTTCATAAACTTGGTGGTGAGTTAATTTTTTGGAGACTCTCCCTTTTCTCTAGGTTCATGGTCATTATTATTTTTTAGTGTATTTTGTAAAGTTTTCGTGGCCTATAAATAGTTCTTCTCATCTACTCTTTTCTATACTAACACACTAATTATTTTCTATACTTGAGATATTACTAGCAAAGAAGGGTGTTTTTCTTGGTAGAGCTTTGGGTTCACCATCTCATGTAGAGTTGGCCTGAACCATACGACAAGTGGTCGGACTGTTGTATCCTGGAGGGGACAAGTCATAATTTTGTGACTGCGGCATCGATATTTGGGTTCTTCCTACCACAGTGGGCTTAATCTCCTTAAAGAAAACGAGATATCCGTGCCTCAGCCTGATCTATTTGCATCTCTTTTTCTTTGCATTATTTATCAATAAAATATATTTTTTTCTGGTATTTTCACCAATAATTTTAAGAAGATCAAACATGGAACAAGTACCAGAAAAAACCAATGATGAAATTGAAGATCTCAACAAGCCTTTCAAGTTCAAGGGAGTTCATTTTAAGAGGTAGAAAGGAAAAGTTCTTTTTTATTTCAGCCTTATAAAAAGAATATGAAAAATTATGATAAACCTCACAATAAATGGATTAATCCAAATAAGAACCAAGATCTATCACCTCCACAAAATTTTACATGCTTTGTCTGTGGCAAAAGTGGGCATATTGCTCGAACTTGCAAATTCTGAAAATGTGCACCTACCCCAAAGGCTAACGTTATCGAGGAGCCATTTGTGGCGTTGATTACAGACATTTGTATGGTTAATTATGTGGACGGTTGGTGGGCAAATTTTGGTGCCAATAGACATGTTTGTTATGATCAAGCTTGGTTCAAGGTGTATACTCCATTTGATGATGAAAAAACAATTATGCTTGGTGACTCTAGTCAAATCAAGATACTTGGGAGTGGTGAGGTTGACCTGTAACAACCCTCGTCACTGTTTACCGAATAACCACTGATTACCGTTAAACTGAAACTGATTATGACTGATAAGTGAACTGAATAAACTACTGAACTGACTGACTGAAATTGAAACTGAATTGACTGAGTATGCCTGTTTTATTGTAATTCTATCTGTTTGGTTATTTGGTTATCTGTTTGTGTCTTTGTATTTAAACTGCTAATTGAAGGCCTTATCGGCGGCTGAACCGAAAAACCGATTAGTGTTTTATGATCATCGTGATTTATGTGAATTTATAGCATATTTATCTGAAAACTGATTTGGTATGATTAAATTAGATTAAATATTGATAAATTGCATTGTTGCACTTATTCACAATTTTGCCATCCTTAGTGGCCACTACCTAGGACATTTTTGAGCCTTATTTCACTCAAACAAAAACATTTCCTCAGCCCCTTGTCCTTGCTAGCCGACCAAGAGAGAGTGATAGTAAGAATAGTGAATTCAACATAGAGATTTGGCTTGAATCTTGAAGAATTGAAAGCTTAAGTGCATAATTGAGCCTCTAGACTTGTAATTGAGGAACCTAGGTATGAATTTCATCCTTCTTATTGTGTATTTAAGTTCCTTCTAGCATGGATCATGGTAGTTGAAAGAGTTAAGTCAAGAATTGGTTCATTAATGTTGAATTGGAGCTCATTCCATGCATACATGTTTGAATTGTTGAATTTGAGTTGATTCCATGGAGAATTGTCTCATGCATGCTCATGGTTATGTTAAGTCCATGTTTTCATCTTATTTTTGGAACAATTGGCTCCTTAGAGCATCAAATTGAAGCTTTGAAATGATTTCAATTCATGCATGTTTGCATGTTCTTCATATTTATGGAAATTGGTTTGAATTGGATTTATTTGAAACACCCTTGGGCTTTGATTTTACAAATTGAGCTTTGAATCATGTTAAAGTATGAGTTTTGATGTGTTTTCTGGAAAATTGGCCCAAGAGGATCGAAATTTATGGTTTAAAACTTGGTTTTGAGCTTAAGGTTCAAATCTGGAATTTCCAGAATTTGGACTCATGCTCGAGCGGGGTGACTGGCGCTCGAGCGTGGAAATCGTGCTCCTAGCATTTTGTTCTGTTTTGAATTCCGCTCGAGTGGAATAATTGACGCTCGAGCGGGACATTGTGTCTCATGCTCGAGCGGGTGTCGAGCGCCTAATCGAGCGTGATTTTCGCCTATCCAGCACTTTTGACTGTTTTGCAGAACGCTCGAGTGGGTAAGTCTACGCTCGAGCGGAAACCTTTGTCTGCATATTCGCTCGAGCGAAGTAACCTACGCTCGAGCGTAACCCCTGTTTTCTGAAAAGTTTGAAAATACTTTTAAAGTGCATCTTTGCATCCTCATCCCATCCTAGGCATTCTTAGGCCTAGCTTAAAACATCTTATTGAGGATATAGATGTAGAACCACACCGAGGCAAATTAGGGATTAAGTTGTTATCTTTCCCAACTGTGTAGCTTAGCGTGTGTTCAATCTGTAACTGTGTAGGGTTGGCGACTGGGGACGCGCTCTAGCTTTACTGTAGCCCAGAACTCTGTGAGTAACAACTGTGTAAAGATATGTTCAAAATGATTATCTTCTGAACAATTGAATCGTACTGCTTTCTGAACTGATACTGTTAATTGAATGAATGTATGTCCTATATTCTGAACTGTATTGTGGCATCCTTAGCAACTACTGTTTACTGTTACTATTACAGAGATCTCTTTCGGTTTCCTCGTTGGAACCACTATTGTTACTGATTGATGGCCATCATTTACTGCTCGGTCTTTTAAGACCTACTGTTTACTGTACTGTTATGCTAATGGATGTACCACATATGACTGTACTGACTGAACGTCTGAAATGCTGATTTAATAAACTGTTTTCATTACTGTAAGGACATTCATTCTTAACCCTTTTACGCATTGTGTTATAGACTGTTACTGTACTGTTTAAGAGGGACTAGGTCCCTGAACTGAATGATTGTATATATGTACATACTGGTTTGTCTGATTGTATATATTTGAATAAAAAGTCTTTTTGCATACAGATTATCACAGCTTGTTGGACATTGTTTATTTACTGTATTGGCTTCCGCCAGCCCCTGTACTCTGTATTACTGTATTACTGTTAAGCAGGCCTTCGGTAATCTCGGATTACTGGCCGGTTACGGTGCTAAATCCATAGGGGCGAGTTTGGGTCGTGACATGACCTTAAGTTCACCTCTGGACGTGTGCTTACTTTGAAAGATGTGCTTTATATACCGTCCATGAGGAAGAATTTAATGTCAAGTCATTTGTTGAATAAGACTAGTTTTAAGCAAACTATGGAATCTGATCAATATGTGATTACCAAGAAGGGTATTTTTGTGGGTAAGGGTTATGCTTGTGATGGGATGTTCAAATTGAATGTTGAGATTAATAAACCATCTACCGATTCGGTTTACATGTTTTCTTCTACTAATTTTTGGTATACTCGCTTATGTCATATTAACAGTAAATATGTGGGAATCATGAGTAGTTTAGGATTAATTCCTAAAGTGACAAAAAATTTTGAGAAATGTGAAGTTTGCAGTAAAGCAAAAATTACCAAGAAACCTTATAAAAGTGTTGAAAAAAATACCGTATTGCTAGAATTATTTCATACTAATTTGTGAGAGTTTGAATGAATTTTAACTCGGGGTGGTAACCGATGTTTTATCACTTTTATTGATGATTTTTTAAAATACACAAATGTATATTTATTAAAAAATAAAAGTGATACTTTTGAGAAATTTAAAGAATTCCTTCTTGAAGTAAAAAATCAATTCGATAAAAAGATTAAGAGAATTAGAAGTGATAGAGGCCGGGAGTTTGAATCTCTTGGATTCAACTCTTTTGTTCGGTCATTGGGAATTAATCATGAGACTACTTGATAATATTCACCTTCATCTAATGGTGTAATTGAAAGAAAAAATAAAACATTAATTGATTTGACGAATGCTATGCTTATTGGTTCAGGTGCTTTCTCAAATCTTTGGGGGGAGGCTATTTTGACAGCTTGCCATGTGATAAATAGAGTGCCATACAAAAAGACTAAAATTGTACCTTATGGCCATGTTTGTTTGGGTGGACATGAGCTTGGGATTAGACTAATAGTCCAATAAAATTATTAATCCGATGTTTGGTTAAACAATTGAAGTACGGACTAATTATTTTAAACTTGACTTTTAGTTAAGATAGGATACATAATCCAACGGATTCGTAATCCCAGGACTATTAGTCATGGAAATGCTAATCCAATCCGCCCAAACAAACATGGCCTATGAGTTGTGGTGGGGGCATAAGCCAAATCTAAGTTATTTGAGGGTTTGGGGTTGTTTAACTTTTGCGAGGCTTGCAGTTCCTAAACGACCTAAATTGGGTGAACGAGCTACCACTTGTGCTTTTCTTGGGTATGCGTTGAATAATGCAACTTATAGATTTTTTGATATGGAAAATAATATTATTTTTAAATCAGGTGATGCTATTTTTCATGAAAATAAATTTCATTTCAAATCTAGAAATAATGGAGGTCAAATAATTTCTGAAAATATTTTATCGATGCCCAGCTCTTCTACTCCATCTCAAGTTTTTCAAGAATAAGAGAATTTTCAAATCCAACAAAGGAGTAAATGAGCTAGAGTTAAAAAAGATTTTGGCCCTAACTATTATCTTTACAATGTGAAAAAAATTCCTCTTACAGTGCAAGAAGCATTATCATCACATGATGCTATTTTCTGGAGAGATGTTGTAAATGATGAGATAGACTCACTACTTTCAAATAAAATATGGAAGCTAGTGGATTTACCTCCAGGTTATAAAACTATTGGGTGTAAATAGGTTCTTCATAAAAAACTTAAACCGGGTGGAACTATAGATAAATAAAAAGCGAGGCTTCTCATTAAAGGTTTTAAGCAACAAGTTGATTGTAAGAACCCTCACCACTGCTTACCGAGTGAACACTGATTACCATTGAACTGAACTGGTTGTGACTGATAATCGAACTGATTAAAGTACTGAACTGACTGATTAAAAACTGGAACTGAATTGACTAAGTGTGTATGTTAATTTGTATTCTATCTGTTTGATTGATTATTTGATCTGTTCACGTTTTATGTTTAAACTGCTAATTGAAGGCCTTATCGGCGGCCGAATCGGGAATTGATGGATGTTTTATGATCCTCATAATTAATGTGATCTTATGGCGTATTTATCTAAAAACTGATTAGGTATGATTAAATTAGATTAAATATTGATAAAGAGCATAGTTGCCTTAATTACACCCTTGCCATGAGAGTGGCCACTATCTAGTCACTTTTGAGCTCATTGCACTCGCACACAAACATATTTCATCAGCTCAATTCCTCAAGAAACACCGAACTAGAGAGAGAGAGAGTGAACTAGGAGAGTGATCCAACTTGATTTTGCGCATTGACTTGAAGATTGCTTAGTAATTGAAGTGTAGATTGCTAATTGAGCTTCCTTGCCTAGAATCCAAGACTTAGGTAAGAGAATTTCACCTTCTATTGATGTATTTGAATTTGTTCATGTTTAGTTCTTGAGCCTCTAGTGATTTGAGCCTTGAATTGGTCCATATATGTTGAATTGGAGCCTAGCTCATGCATGCATGCCTTTATTTGAAGTTTTGAAGTTGTCTTCCATAAATTGTACTTGCATGCTCATATTTTTACAAGAGACCATGAACTCATCTTGTATTTGAAGTTTTGGCCCACTAGAGCACGAAATTGAGGCTTTGAATTGATTTGAATTCATGCATGTTTGCATGTTCATCCTGTTCTTGAAAATGGCTTGAAATTGGGTTTGAATTAAACACCCTTGGGCTTTGATTTCTCAAAGTTGAGTTTTGAATCATGTTTAACTATGTGTTTACAAATGTTTTTTGGAAATTCATCCCAAGAGGTCGAGTTTTGAGTTGTTAAAACTTGGTTTTTGGCTTGGAGGTGCAATCTGGGTTTTCCAGATTTTGCACTTCCGCTCAAGCGTGGAGAGTGGCCCTCGAGCGTGGAATCCGAGCATCCAGTATTTTCTCTGCACTGTTTTACAGTCCGTTCGAGCGGAGGATTGGGAGCTTGAGCGGAGGCATGTGTCTCACGATCAAGCAGGCGTCGAGCGTCCGTCAAGCGGAGATTTCACCCATCCAATACTTTTACAGTATGCTCGAGCGGGAAAGTTGACGCTCGAGCGTGTACCTTGTTGCATGTCTGATGAGCGGGTAAAACCGCGCTCGAGCGGGACTCTGTTTTTCTGAAACTTCTGAAACTGCTTTTAAACGTGTATCTTTGCATCCTCATCCCATTCTAGGCATTCTTAGGCCTAGTTTAAGGCGTCTTGTTGAGGATATAGATGTAGAACACACCGAGGCATTTAGGGATTAAGTTACTATCTTTCCCAGCTGTGTAGCTTAGTGTGTTCAATCTGTTAACTGTGTAGGGTTGGCGACTAGGGAGGCACGCTCTAGCATACTGTAGCCCAAACTCTGTGAGTAACGATTGTGTAAAGATATGTTCACAAATGATTATCTTCTGAACAACTGAACTGTACTGTTTTTTGAACTGATTTACTGTTAACTAAATGAATATATGTCCTATATTCTGAACTGTATTGTGGCATCCTTAGCACCTACTGTTTACTGTTACTGTGACAGAATTCTCTGTCGGTTCCCTCGTTGGAACCACTACTGTTACTGACTGATGGCCATCATTACTGCTCGGTCTTTTAAGACCTACTGTTTACTGTACTGATATGCTGATGGATGTACCACATATGACTGTACTGACTGAATGACTGAAATACTGTTTAAATGAACTGTTTTCATACTGTAAGGACATTCATTCTTAACCCCTTTACGCATTATGTTATTCACTGGGCTTTAGCTCACTGCTCATATATATATATTTATATATATATATATAGGTGTTCAGGCACCAGACCGCGGCTAGGAGCGTCAGGGTTACTCCAGTTTTGTCAAGCCAGCCTATGTCCCTCACTACGAGGTTCCGAGCCTATCATGTTAAGGCTTAGGGGTGTTTTACAATTCCCCCTTCTGTACTGTCTTACTATTTTGTATAGACCGATTGCTTACTGTACTGTGATGTAAAGGGTTGAGTCCCTAGTCTGAATGATTGTGCATTCTGTGCATACTGTTCTATACTGATTATGTATATATGTATGAAAGTCTTTTTGCATACAGACTGTCACAGCTCATTGGACATTGTTTATTTACTATTTTGGTTTCCGCCAGGCCCTGTACTCTGTTTTACTGTTCTACTGTTCTGCAGGCCTTCGGTAATCTCAGATTACTGGCCGGTTACGGTGCTAAACCCATAGGGCCGGGTTTGGGTCGTGACATTGATCTTGATTTCTTTGATACTTTTTCTCCGGTTACTAGAGTTACATCCATTAGACTGTTGATAGCAGTGGCTGCAATTCATGATTTAAAATTTATCAAATGGAAGTGAAAACAACATTTTTAAGTGGAGATCTAGATGAAAAGATTTACATGGACCAACCTGAAGGCTTTGTGGAGCCTGGCCAAGAAAGCAAGGTGTGTAAGCTAACTAAATCTCTTTATGGTTTAAAACAAGCTTCTAAACAATGGCATGAGAAATTTGATTCATGCATGCTTGAGAATGACTATAAGACTAATGAATGTAATAAATGCATATATTATAAAACTTGTGAGAATGCACATGTGATTATTAGCCTATATGTGGATGATCTACATATCTTTGGCTCTAATTTGCATATTATAAGGCCCCGTTTGTTTTCAGAGGTAGAATGGAGGGGATTCATAGTGAAGGAACTAGTAGTGAGGGGATTAAGTAAAATTGTGTTTGTTTTGATGATAGTTGTTAGTGTAACAATTGTTAAATTATTTTTATATAAAATAATAAAACAAATAAAAAAACATAAAAAATTAAACATTAATATTTTTTAAAAAAATTCCCAATATATAAAAAATAAAAATAATAAAAAAATTTCTAATCCCCTCACTATTTTTCTAATACCATCTCCACCTCCACCTCCTCCATCTCAATTCCCCTTCCAACTTTCATTTATATCACCTCCTCCATTCTAATCCCCTCTTCAACTCTACAAACAAACACAACATTAAATAACCCCACTTCCATCCTAATCCCCTCCCATCTATTTAACTCCAAAACAAACGGGGCCTAAATGAGACTAAAAATATGCTTAACAACCACTTTGATATGAAAAATCTTGGTGAAGCCAATTTTATTTTGGGAATTAAAATTACCAAGACTAAGGATGGCAATTTTCTTGATCAGTCGCATTATGTTAAGAAAATTTTAAAGAAATATAACTTTCTAGACTGTAAACAAGTTGCTACTCTTTTTTATGCAAGCATACATTTATCTGTTGTAACAAATGAAAAAGAAATGATTAATCAAAAGGAATATGCTAGCATGATTGGTAGTTTGAGATATGCTACTAATTGTACAAGACCTGACATTGCATATGCTGTTGGAGTACTTAACAGGTTTACTAGCAAGCCAAGTCGAGATCATTGGCTAGCCATAGGAAGAATTATGAGATATTTATTTTGTACCAAAAATTATGGTTTGTTTTCTAACAAGTATCCTGCGGTACTTAAGAGATGTAGTAATGTCGATTGGAACACTTTGTCTAGTGATTCTCTCTCTATCTCGGGTCTTATTTTTACCTTGGGTGGTGGTGTTATATGTTAGAAGTCTAAAAAACAAACTATAATTGCTAATTCTACTATGGAAGCTGAGCTTATAGCGTTAGTTTCAACATGTGAGGAAGCGAATTGGTTGAGAGATTTGTTACATGAAATTCCTTTTTAGGAAAAACCAATTCCTACTGTGTTAATTCGTTGTGATAGCACTGCTGCTATTGGTAGAGTGAACAACCATTTTTATAATGGTAAATCCAAACCTATTCGAAAGAAACACAGTAATGTGAGATCCTATTTGAGTAATGACATCATAACTGTGAATTATGTAAGATCTTATGATAATCTTGTGGATCCATTAACCAAGGCCTTGGCAAGAGATAAAGTCTGGAATACATTGAGGGGGATGGGTTTGAAGCCTATAAAATCATAAACCATGTATGAGGATACCCAACCTGAGGACCAGAGATCCTATAACTAGGTTCAATGGAAAGAACGAATCATATGGTAGTTGTAAAGAATCCACTCTTTAATATTTTGTTGTCCATCCCTATGATGTAAGTGCATTTGTCCTGTAATATTGGAGGGTTGAGTTTTTATACTCTTAATGAAATTCTGTAGCTCTTGTTGAGTGGGGTGTGTAGATTACAGGAGCATCCTTGACAGATTTCACCTATGTGAGCATGAAAGTGGGGCCGCTTTCTAGGAGAACAATGCTTATTTTTAAATATGCTCATAAAAGCTAGGATTAGCACAAGGCCGTAATGTTCTGGCTATTAAAGCTCATGTCAACACTTGGACTATTATGCGTGAGCAGTAATACTTTATTTCTGCTAAACAGTCATAGTTCAAGTCTGAGACCACTACTGACTCTAGAGTAGAGGTTGTTGTTTCGCTAATGAAGGTTCAATGTAGAGCACACCTTCATGATGCATACCAGTCTATCTTTGTTTGGTAATCTCTCTTGTCCTTGTTGATATTAAAATGAGTGGGGGATTGTTGGACCATTTTAACATCTTTTATTTATTTATTCATATATTTTTGTTCATGAATCTTCTTTTGTCTTGTTCATGAATCTCATCTTGTTCATGAATGGAGATTCATTATCTTGGTGTCTTTTTGTCTTGTTCATAAATAAAGATTAATTGGAGTTCATAAACTTGGTGGTGAGTTAATTTTTTGGAGACTCTCCATTTTCTCTAGGTTCATGGTTATTATTATTTTTTGGTATATTTTGTAAAGTCCTAGTGGCCTATAAACAGTTCCTCTCATCTACTCTTTTCTACACTTACACACTAACTATTTTTTATACTTGAGAGATTACTAGCAAAGAATGGTATTTTTCCTGGTAGAGCTTTGGGTTCACCATCTTGCGCAGAGCTGGCCTGAACTATACGACAAGTAGTCAGGTTATTGTATCGTGGAGGAGACATGTCATAGTTTTGTGACTGCTGCATCGGTATTTGGGTTCTTCCTACGCAGTGGACTTGATCTCCTTAAAGAAAATGGTATATTCGTGCCTCTGCCTGATTTATTTATATCTCTTTTTCTTTGCATTATTTATCAATAAATTTTTTTTTCCTGGTATTTTCACCAACAAGAAGCATATTTCAAATGCATGGGCAGCAAAGAACTGGCAGCACACTTGCCAGTGGCCACAAATTCAAGGCTAAAAGATGCCAATATATGGATGGAAACAATTTAAGCCTCTTTGCTTTTGCATGTTCCTTCATCACCACCACCACTACGCCTTCTCTCCACTCTCACACAGCATACATACACAAATAGCTTACAAGGAAACATAAATCCTCCATTATAGATAAACAACAACAACAACAACCCAATTAATCTAATAAGGTTTTGGCTTTGCATTTTGCATTTTTTGAGAGTGATGGCAATCATGTGTTGCATTCAAGTGCATCCCAACTAGGAGATTGACTGCTGAAGAATTCAAGACGTCACTCTGCCGGTTTGACTTCGATGGAGATGGTCGGATCAGCCACGAAAAGCTGCAAGAGGCTCTCTACAGACTGAGGATTTGTTTCGGGTGGTGGAAGGCCCACCAAGGGATCACAGAAGCTGACTCCGATCGTACCGGCCTCATAGACAATGCTAATGAATTTGAGAACTTGGTTAACTGTGCTCGACAACACTTGCACATGAAGATTTTGTCGTACATATTGTGTAATTACCCAAAACAAATAGATTCATATTTAGAAATTACAATTGCAGAAGCAGAATACATGCTGGATATTACAAACAAACAGAAATACATAACAACATAAAATGGAAAAAAAAAATGAAACCTGCACTAAACAGTGTCCTTAAAACAGATTCATCGCCTCACCGGTTGGGTGCTGGAGGTTATTCGACGTCTGTCTCTCAAGATACGACGATTGGACTAGCTACATCAATGCACCAACTGAGTAGCTTCGGTGAATAGAACTTTGCAGCACACTCTCTCTAGAAAGAATATAAAATTGGAGGACAACTTTTGAAGACAAGAAGAATAACAATTCTGAGTAATGAAAAGGAAGGAGAGGGTCTCATTTTAATACACATGGAGGGAGAGAGAAAAAGGCTCTTGCAACAAATGCAAGAGATTTAATTTTGTAAAACTCCTAATTGATGGCAAGATTTAATTTTACAAAACTCTCAATTGATGGCTTTAATCCATCATCATTATAAAGGAGTTACACCCATTTTATACATGTGTAATGTGTATAATTCTACAGCTACCTTTTCCAACACCTCTTTTATGAGACCAACTTAATGAGTCAATTTTTCATTGAAACCTTAATGGTTTTTGGTCAACAAAGAATTTAGACTCACTTCACTCTACCTCAATTGAGGATTGACACCCACTTTAATGTTGCATTAAAGTCACCAAAAAAATCATTACTTTTCCAACATAATTTTGAGAACAAATGGTGATTAATTTTCCAAATGAATACATAATCCATCCATGCATGCATGCTTGTGTGGTTGTGCAAGTAAACGTGTCACGGCTCTGGCTTTTAATATTAATTTGTGTTTTGATTAACATAATGTGTGGTTTGGCCACATGGGATTTTATTCTCAGCTTTTTGTTTGATTTTTAAGGTATGGCTGCTTCCCCTTGTAATTGCCATGTGCTTCTTCTACCTATGCTACTATTTAGATGTCTTGTTGGACCGATGACCTTATACTTTGTCCTTTTGTGTTAGCAACAATATATATATAATATGTGCCCAATATGTCAATTAATTTTGTTTTGTGTGAAAAAATCAAATTGGTTATTTGTTCGGTCTCAGTAAGGATACTGGTGATCCCAACCAACAATTAGCCATTGATTTCTTATGAGATTATTGAATTATAATCTCAGTATATAACAATTGGATGGAAGATTGTTTCACTTATATCCGGTTATTCAATTCCATTTACAAAAAAAATATACATATATGCAGTGACGTAGTCAGAAATTCAGTGCAGAAGGGGCACATATTAATGATAATTTGGTTTTATTTTTTTAAAAACACTTTTCAGAAAATTCTACTTTCTTATTTTCTGTTTTTTTTTTTGTTTTTACTGATTTTTTTAAATATTTTAAACAATTTTTTTTTTACTTTTTAGACATACCTACGTAAATATACCTAAAAAGTAAGAAAATTGTGAAAAAAATCTTTTAAAAATTCACTAAATACCAAAAATACAAAAAAAATACGAGAATTTAGTATATTTTTTATATTTTTATGTATTTATTAATTTTTTAAAATATTTTTTTACAATTTTTTTACTTTTCAAATACATCTAAGTAAGGTACATTTAAAAAAATAAAAAAAATGTTTAAAATTTTAAAAATATTCACTAAAAACAAAAAAATACGAAAATAAAAAAACTCAATTTTCAAAAAATTTAATCCAAAAAACTCAAATCAAACATACTGAATAAATTTTATTTTTTTTTCATAATAAACAACAACGAGATATTACCAGACTTAAATGTTAAGAGTTCATTTGGATAAATGTGAATTTTAAATTAAAAGATTTGAGATTAAATTTTATATAAATTTTGGGGAGTAACTATTTATAGGTGGATTGGAAAATCAAAATAGAAGATACGTTGAGACAGAAATAATATATTTTAGTAGAGAAATTCTATAAAACATACTGCAAAAAAAGTGCATATCATATGTCGCAATTATGATCTTCGTGGTCTTTAGTTATAACACATTATAGTAGTAGATATAATTTAGTTATAACTTATTGTGGTTGTTATTTTCGTTATGACTATATATCAAGGAATAGTTAGTTATGACTCATTTTGATATTAGTTATGACATATTGTAATTTTTTTTATTTTTTTATTTTTATAATTGAAGATGTGTTGATTGATTATAATTTATATAGTTGTTATTTTAGTTATGAATAAAAAGAAACACATGAAGGATAAACTCCACATGTCAAATGTAACTAACAATCCAATAAATTTTATATCTTCATTGAAATTAATTATGTTTGTATGTCAATAGCGATAGAAATCACCATTATATTGAAATTTTTATAGATAATAATATGATTTATTATAGCCTTTTTATTTTCAATCAAAATAACCATTATTATTTTCATAATTTTAAAAATGTCATTGACATTTCACTTTAAATAATATTTTTGTAATTTTTTTTATTTAATATATTTTCTTTACATTAAAAAAAAATTCCAAAATTCAAGGGGACACGTGACCCCTGAGCCCAACATGGCTCCGCCGCTGCATATCTATACTATATATATAAGTAAATGTAGTGATCTCTTAAAAAATTCAAAACTCTCAATGCTAACATCTCATGAACCTCTTTCCTACGTGGCACATCCATTTTTCTCTCATTCTATTTTCCTATTTTCTCTTATCTTTTTTTTATATTTTTTATTTCACTTTTTAATTACTTATGGCATGGATATAAAAGATTTTCAAAATATTTAAAGATAAAAGATTTTCAAAATATTTAAAAACAAAAGATGAGTTTGACTCTAATTCAAATTTCTTCATCAAAACAAAACTCTCAATCCTAACATCTCATGAACATCTTTCCTATGTGGCACATCCATTCTTCTCTCATTCTATTTTCCTATTTGTTCTTATCTTTTTTTATATTTTTTATTTCACTTTTTAATTACTTATGGCATGAATATAAAAGATTTTCAAAATATTTAAAGAAAAAAGATTTTCAAAATATTTAAAAATAAAAGATGAGTTTAACTCTAATTCAAATTTCTTCATCAATTTATGTCTTACCCAAGGATATTTGAAATAAATAAATAAATAAATTTATAAATCTCAAAACCTAACTTGTATGACAATATGAAATTAGGCAAAAAGATTGGAGGACAAAAATAACGTTCTAAAGAAATTAAACGGGTGATTTAACCAATTATGTAAAATTTTTAGCATCTTATGTGAAAAGAAGCACATGTTTTAAATCTCATATTATGTTTTTTGCTCTCTTTTACTTTTGCAATTTATCTAAGTTTCTCTTTCTATATTCGTATAATTTATCTTCAAATTTGCATTTGATTTTTTTTTAATCTTTATCTTATATTTACAGGATCGATTCTTGCTTTTGATTTTTAATTAAGTTTATTCTATTTTTATCTGATTTTCACTTTCTATATTCTTATAATTTTTTATTCTTTCTTATTTCAATTAAGTAGCTTTAGAAGACAAAATTTGATTAAATTATAGGTAGTAGACACAAAATAGAGTTAAAATTTGTATAATAAGATAACATAATTGCTTATTTTTTAACTACACAAAATTTAAATTTTAAAAAATTATAAGTGGCACTTAAATCTTTTATGATTTTTAACATACTACCTCGATTTTATTTTAGTTTTTTTTTTACAAATTTTAAAAAATTATAAGTGGCATTTCACTCTTATCTAATTTTTTAATTATTACCCTCTCCATTTCTTCTATTATTAGAGTTATATTAGATTTTATTTTTCTTTTCAAGTTTGTCTTATCTTATTTTTTAATTTTAAATTTCAACTTTGTTTTTTTTTTTCAATTACTGAATTTCTCTCTACCTCATTTTTCTAGGATTTGTCTAATTTTCTTATATATATATATATATATATATATATATATATATAGTTTATCTTCAAATTTAAACTTAATTTGTTTTTATCTATATCTTATATTTACAGAATCCACTCTTACTCTTAATTTTCAGTTCAACTTTTTTTTCTTCTAAAATTTATTTAATTAAATATAGTAAGATCACTAAATATATTATTTCAATACCCATCTAAATAAATATCATAATATTTAATTGTTAATTTTTAGCATGTTCAACATTATTTATCATTTTTTGTTACTTGCCCGTGCATAACACGGGTTACCGCTAGTATATAAATATATACGATTGTAAAGAGAATAGAAGATCTCTTACTGGAAGCTTTCAGAAAAACTTATTTTTATTGATACATATACTTATCATCATTAATTATTGAGCAAAAATGGTCTATAAATATCAATCTTTTGAATAATAGGCTTTTTCGAATAGAGGGGGAGTTTTTAAAAAATAAAAAATATATAACAAATATAAAAAAAAAAACAGCCTTGTGATTATTCTTGCTACAACCATTAGATTACCCAACATATCAAAATTTAAGTCTCCAAATCAACCGTCGTAACTGTTAATCGACAGCCTACGAAATTAGTCAATGTGTGAAAATTAACTCGAACACTCAGTTATCAAAAAAAATTATTAATTAACAATGGCAGAAGAGAGGGAGTTAAAAATATGCAATTCGTAATTGTATGGTGAAATCTTAGAATAAATTAAGACTAGGCATTAAAATTTGTAAATAATTGCTCTTAGATATAAATTTTAAAATAATAGTAATAATAAAGTTATGTCAAGTTGTTTAATGAAACTTGTATTATAAAAGTTCATCACTACTCACTTGTGAAACTTGGTTTGATTTTTGTTACACATTAACATAATCAATTTATGTTAAGGTTTTTGAGGAAACCATTTTTATTTCTTATTTTTATTTAGTTTATTATCCTGATTCACGTGGTTGTCCCATTGATCCGTCCGTATCGCCAGCTTGCGAATTCATTCAATTCTCTCACTGCTTCCTCATCACTTTCAAGTCAAAGTTTGGTCAACGCAATGCCCAATGCATGCATGCCAACTCCTCCCCCCAATCCCAATCCCAATCCCAATCCCAATCCTCTACTTTCTTCCATTCATGGGAAAATTACTATTTTAGGTTTTTTTATATTTATTTTAAAGAATTACATATAATTGAAAAAAATTATTAGTTTAATAATTAAAATTTATAGATTTTACTATTAATTAAATATTTTCTTCAACTTTTGCGCTGACATGTTATTTCCTCTCTATTCATCCCCCCCCCCATTTTAAAAAAAAAAAAACAAAACTTAAAAAAAAATATTAAAAGCATTTGACAACATCACTTTACAAACCCAATGTCACCACCAATTCATAAATTAAATTAAAATAATAATATTCAAGTTCATTTTGTAAATTAATTTTTTTAATCTAATGATATGTAAGTGAGATATTAATTGATAATTAAAAACTATATGAAAAAAAGACTGTCACATAATTGAATTTGAAAAATAAATAATAATTTTTAAACCTAAATAGGGAGGGGTGGGTGTTTTTCCCTTCTTTGCCAGCAATAGAAACTGTTACTGCCACATTGAGACTGTGGCTATATGACATCCATTTATCACATCCCTCCTTAAATATAAATTGATCATCACTGTTCCCCTCCTCTATTAAAGTAATGATACGTTTCATAAAAGAAATATCATAAAAAAAATTTGTAAAGTTTCTTCAACCTTATATTAATTTGTAATATTTTATTATATATATAATCTGATGATTGAATATTTTCGTAATATATTTTTAATAAAACCTAATGTTATTGTTAGTCATCCCTCTTCATTTTCTATTTCGTTTTCATGACCCCACCACCCCCATTAACATATCTCTCTCTATATATACATATATTGATATACATCATTGTAACACGATCACGAGTTCGATTCTTCTCTGGAATTCTCTTGGGATTTAAGTGGGGGGCTGCGGCGGTGGGATGCTGTGATTGTCCCTCCTGAGGATTAGTCGGTGGACGCAGCCCAGCGGTAGAAGCCGGATACCTCCATTTCAAAAAAAAATATACATCATTATAACATGTGCATCCATCCAATATTATTAATATTTATTTATTTTATTTTATTTTTTAATCAGAAACCTTTAAATAAGGACTCTTACATTGTATTTGGTTAGGAAATTTGAGAAAAAATTTAGAAAATGAAAATAAAAAAGAAGGTAAAATGTGAATAAAATGTCCGTACATTTCACTTAATTTTACATATTTTTTTCCTTCTTATTTTCAAATCCCTTCACAAATTTCCTAATCAAACACTGTATTATAGACTCACTTTTACAAAGTAAAATTCAAATAACGTTAGAATGTCCTTTTCCCTTGTACCAATTAGTTGGGATTAGACCCCATGTCGACTCTGCTAAAAAAAAAGCAAAAAAAATACCATGTCGACTGTGTACAAGTATACTCGCCTACCAATTCAAATGATTCAGGGTCATTAATCATCTACTTTATAAAAATGTTAGTGCATAAAAAATAAAAAAAAAATTAAAATTATAAAAAAAAAAAAACGTGTCCATAAATAAATTTGACTAGTGCATTTTGAATTCAGAACACTAGTATTGTGTTGTACCAGCAATTTGGATTATGCAGGCTGACATGTACATATGATCATTTGCAGCAAATATTGATCAAAATTTTCACATATGTTTGCTTTGTTTCTTATGAACCATTCTGGCCCCTACATTTGCCTTTACCAATAATTCGATGATGATTTTTTTATACCACTTATAGTGTACCACTTCAAGTATTATATTATTGGTTTAATTCATCACTTATGTTTATCTCTAATACAGTGTAACACATGTGGTGGTTACCAAATAGTATAAAAAAGTGGCAAGTGTAACATTATATTTTTATTGATTACATTTGTTAGTGATGCAATGCTAACATATAAACTAATAAATAAAATATAATAATTTAAACATTATTGTTTGTTTCAGGAGCAATATGTATATATGGAGAATTTTCAAGGGTTGGCCGAATGATAAAGAGTTGAAGATAAGATTTAAAATTTTGATTTTGAGCCACCTTCACTAAGATTTGTATAGTCATTAATTTCAAAAGTCCATAATCAATTAAGATATGCATAAATTGACCTTGAAACCCAGTTACAAAAATTAAAAAAAAAAAAAATAGAAAATATATTTGTATAGCAAAAGGTTGGGCTAGTATGGAGAGGTTAAAACTTAGGTGAAATATCAAATCAGTGGGACAATTAAAGATTAGTTGCATTTTTATGATGGTGCAAATCATCCATGTGCATAGTGAAAATCCTCCATGTGCATAGTGTAAGTTCTCACTATATGTCAAGACATGCATCACAAATTTTTTTTTATCTCCAATGTAATAATTTCTTTACTGTCCCACTAATTTAGTATTTTCCATAAAATTTATGATAGTTTTAGGGAAAGCCAGGGGTCCATAAGCAGGGTGCAAATCCAATCATGAGGGGGTCAATTGCCCAAAATGCCTTACCATTTTGATTGTATGAAAATTTGAACAACTTCGTTTAAAGCATAATCATTATGAAAATTATTTCGGTGTTTTCTTTTAATTGTCATAATAAAGATGTCACAATATCCATTAAAGTAATGTTAGAGATACTAAATTTTCTACTAATGTATAAAAAGTTATAAACGGAATAATTTGTCAATATAAAATTTATCAAAAATTAAAGTTTAATATTGTAAATATTTATTTATATTGTGATAGAAATTTATTATAAAAGCTTAAGGGAAGTTCATTTTAAAAAGGGACTGCATTTATAATTTTTGCTTCATTATACTAATAGGTCATGTTTGATTCACAAGACTAATAGTGAGGTATTAATAATCCTATTAAATTAGTATAGTATTCACTGTCCAATTGGATTAATAGAATAAATTATCCATGGATTAATAATCCCACCCCTACCCCATTACTAATAATCCTACAAATTTGTTGGATTAATTATCCATTAGATTAATAATCCTAAACCAAAATGTTAAAACAAACATAGGATAATTGGGCCCACGGATTAATAATCTCAATCTCATGCTCTAATCCATCCAATCAAACATGCCCATAAGGTTAAAGTTGCCGTTCTGGTTCAATTTGTGAATTTCAATTTTACAGAGAGTTATAGTTGTTTTTTTTTTTTTTGAGGACCGAAAGTTATAGCTTTATATTGTAAATATTTATTTTTACAGTGATAAAAATTTATTATGAAAGCTTAATGGAAGTTCATTTAAAAAGGCACTACATTTATAATTTTTGGTTCACAACACCGGTAAGGTTAAGGCTTATGTTTTGGTTCAATTTGTGAATTTACCATGTTCAAGTTGGGAATAAGGGTATTTTGGTAAGTAACAGAAGCTAGAACAAGAAGAGTGAAATTTACTTTTCATTTTTAGTTTTGGATGATAATCTTGATTGAATAAAGTTTTGCCTTAGAAAAATTATACAGTTGGTTTTTATAATTTCAATGAAATTTTATTTTGATATCTGTAATATTAATTTCATCATTTAAATTCCACACTTCCACGTCATTTTTCAATGTGATATTTCATAAGGAGTCACGTTGCATTTTCTTAATGAAAAAAAAGATACACGTGTTTCACTTGTGTTTTTAAAGAGTAATTTAATTAATTATCTAGCAATACACTTGAAATTTTTTCATATCTTCTCTTAGTCGCTATAATCTAAGTTCCTGTTTAAGTTAATAAATTATTATATCACTCCTTTTATTTTTTTATATGTCATTTTACAAAAAATTAAAAATTAATTAAAATAGTCAATTTCTTCCCACCGTTGCCCCAGCCCCTACTGCTACCCATACTCCTCCCCTTAGTTAGCATCCCTTCATCCCCTCCTTCAACCGCTGTAACTTCTCCCTTTTTTCTCAGTCATCACACTCTTAACATTTTAAAAGCTCGTTTGGAATGTCGATTGTTTTTTAATTTTTTAGCTTTTTAAAAATCCCCGTTTGAGATAATTTTTTTAACTTTTTTTACTTTTGTGAGAGTAAAAAGAAAATGATTATAATTTGAATGTGACTTTTTATCTTATTAGGTTAAAAATATCTATTTTATCTTTTTGTGACTATTTTAATCAAAAAATTTCATTTTAACTTATACCAAATAAAGGCGCTAAAACTCCTCTATCACTCATGGAAATTGCAACGCACTCTTTAGTCACGACAATCGCTAAGCCTCCAACCCCATCCTGGCCCAGCACTCCACTTCCCTTTCTACTTTGAACTACCATTAGCCATTGGTTCAAAGTCTCGTTTTTTATCAATCAAATTAGAGAGAAAGAGAGAGTGTTAAAAGGTCATAAAAAAATTAACAAAAATATTTTTAATTTTTCTTAATAAAATTATAGTAAAAGTCATCGAGACAGAACTAGTGAGATGCACACGATCCTTTTTTTCGTACAAAATGCAAACAATTTCTTATGGAATCATATTAAAATGCAATGGGAAGTTAAGATTTAAAATAACTAAAGTGTGGTCTTATTTGGTTTGTTTTTCAAATAAAAAATTCAAAAACTAATTTGATAAATATTAAATTTTATTTTAATTTTTTTAAAAAAATTTATGACCTCCCAAAAAAATATATAAAAATGATAATGATTTTTTGTTTTTTTATTTCTTTCACTAAATTTATTTTTAATTTTTTTAAAAAAATTAAACAAAGTTTATGAAAATCAAACTAATTTCTTTTTCGTGGGTTTTCTTTTTCAGTTCAAAAAAAAAAAAACCTGGAAAATTTAAGTTATTTGAATTAAAAAAATAAAAATAAAAGTAAGAGAGAAAAAAATTATCTACTTTTTGGGCATTGCACTAAAGGGTGATGTTTGGCTCATAGGGACCATCACGGGTCCCGTTTTGATAATCTGAATCGTTCAATGTGTAAAACTCGTCGACTACTATATGCCTTTAAAAAATTAAGTTGATCGGATATCGATAGCTATCTGATCTGATTTGTTTTTTTTTCAACCGTTAATTATAACACCTTTATTTTTTATACAAAACTGATTTGATCATGTAGTTATCGATATCCGATCAATGTGATTTTTTTTAAACATATAGTACTCGACGAGTTTTACACATTTAACGGTTCAGATTATCAAAACGGGACCCGTGATGGGCCCCCACGGACAGAACAACAGTGTGTTAAAATTACACCCCAACTGTGCAATTTTTGTTACACAACGCAACACAGATCTGAGGCTCTCAGATTGATGTGTTGTAATTTTATGTGTAAAATTAATTTTTTAATATTTTTTTGGAATAATGATAATTTTTTAACTTTTTGAATAATTTTTTAATTTTTTTTTCTTTTTTATGACATGTCAAACTTAACTTTAAATAATCACAAACCACCCCTTATTGGCCCCGTTTGGTAAGGTTGTGGGAAAGTGATTATAGTTTATATCTTAACAGCTTATAGCTGATAACTGTGAACATAAGCTGATTTTTAACTTATAAATTAAGTTTCTCCTCCCCCACTCAAATAATAAGTTGATTTTTGATTTACAAAAAACTATAAGCTGTATTGTTAAACTAAACCAAACATATCAAAATAACTTAAATTAAACTAAAAGCTGAAATAAACTAAAAATAAGCCCTACCAAACAGGGCTATTATACTCGCCTCATGTTTTTTTTCATTACCCAATGTAAATTCATAAACTCCACCCTTTTCAACAGTTAGTACAATTTTGTTGGGACACTACTTGACGGGTGTCCAGAGCCAATCAATAATGAGTCTGGATCCTCTGTCGTGTTTATCTGCGGTGGTTTTTGCGGCGTCTTCAAAACGATGCCGTTTTAATATATATATTTTTTTTCATTTCCCCATTATTTCGTTCTCTCTCTCAGCTCTCAAATGTTTGACAAACCAGAACCCAACCCTAAGCACATTATAAACAGAGAGACGAAGAGGACATAGATGATCGGACGGCGAGGCAACGGGTTCTGTTCCATTTTTTCCTCTGTTTTTTTTTTTTTTTTTTGTTTCGCAGATGAGTCTCTGATTGTACATTCAACTCTTAGATGTGTGTTTTATTTAATGTGAACTCAAGTGGGAGAGATAAATAAAATTATGTATCTTGATATATGAACCTTTTGTTTTTCTTAACATGATCGGTAGATTTTGGTTAATTTTGAAGAAATAAAAAAGTCATTTCCATATGAAAATCATAGACTCCTATTATTTTTCTTATTGATTTTAAATTCATTGTTGACCATTGCTTGGTGATTTACGTATTTCATTTTGAGTATCTATGAGATTTTAAAATTAAAAAACAAAAAATAACTTTCTTTTCTTGATTTGAACATGAACCTCTTTTGGGAAGAAGATCTCAAGACTGAGAGGATTTTGATGAATTATGATTGGACTCAAGAATGATACCCACTGTATCTAACATAGATTTTTGCCGGTCATTTATCACCGTTTATTCGCCGCTCACTGCCTCGCCGTTGCGTTGTCCGATCATCTATGTCCTCTTCGTGTCTTTGTTCATAAGATACTTAGGCCTCGTTTGGGAACAGGCTAATTTAGTAATTTTTTGGTTATTTGGCTAAAAAGGTAGGTAAAAAAAACTTGTATGGTTGGGATGAATTTTTGGTTAATTACGAAAAGATGTGCAAAAAGTAGAGAGAAAAGATAATCTTTGACTTTTTGGCATGGGTTGTTGACTTTTTGACTAATTTAATAACTTTTTAGCTAATTGACTAAAATAACTTCTTGCCAAACGAGGCATTAAGGTCGAATTCTAGTCGCTCAAACATTTGAGAGTTGAGAGAGAGAACGAAAGAAGGGAAAATAAACAAAAAAAAAATAATATTAAAAAATATCACAAAAAACACCACAAATAAACACGACAGAGGATCCGAACCCATCAAAAATTTGTACAGAGAGAGTGGGGGTGCAGTTAAAATTTGGGATCATATCCAAAGATTTGACCATATTAATACCAAATAGCATGTGATGACAAAAACATCACATCGAAAGAGATGACATGCATGTACTCTTCCCAAAAGAGCATACATCTCAAAGTGGACCAGGGATCCCCAACCCCAACCCCACCCCCCCCCCCCCCCCTTCTGATATAAAAACACACACCCCTATCTCCTCCCTCCCTCTCTCTTTCTCTCTCTCTGCCCTTTTATATCAGAGCGTCCCTTTTCTCTTCCACTATTTATTGCGCTCTCTCTCAATGATATTTGTGGTTTGAATCGCCCCATGGCATGCTTCGACATGTACTCTTCCTCCTCCTCCACCAACGGCCAAAACTCGGACCACAAAGGCCTCTCATGCGGAGCACCCATGAGCCCCAGAATCTCCTTCTCGAACGACTTCGCCGAGTCCAATCACTCTCACCATCAACAATTTATTAAGCCCAGAGAAACCCCACCGCCCTCCTCCGACTTCGAATTCTCTGTCTCCAACCATTCCATGATGAGCGCTGATGAGTTGTTTTTCAAGGGCAGGTTGTTGCCATTCAAGGATAGCTGTTCCAACCAGTTGCAGAAACCCACTACTCTCAGAGAAGAGCTGATGGTGGACGATGAAGAAGATGACCATGAGTTCTCGCTCAGGCCCCCCAAGGGCTCTACTCGTTGGAAGGGTATTCTGGGTCTCAAGAAGACCCACATTGGATCCACCAAGAAATCTGCCAAGCCTGATGGATCTATGGAGAAGAGGCCTGGTTTCGTTAGCAATAGTTCGCAGGTGAGTTTGAAAAATGGAGAGTGAACTTTACATGTTCGACGAAATGTTTCTGATAGCTAAAAATAAAAATTAATGGTTTGTTTCTTTCTTTTGGTGCTTTTGTTGTTTGCAGGAAGTGTTGAATGATGGAGGGTCAAGTTGCAGAGATGTGGAGTTTGGGATGTGACAATGATGGCATTGTTGTTCATGAGATGGATTTGTAGAGATTTGGGCCATTTTTTGGAATGGTTTCTTGTATTTTTGGAGGTGGGTTTTTTTTTTTTTTTTGGAGGGGTAATTTTGGAAGTTTTAAATTTGTGTTATTAGTGGGATGGGGTTGGGCTTATTAACTTTTTGATTCATCTCTCTCTTGTTTTTGGAGTTTTTAGTTTTACTATCTATTCTCTAATTTCTTAGAAAATTGGTGTTTTGGCTGTTTCTCTGTACAAAATGTTTGCATTTCAGGAACTTTCTATGTGATGTCGAGCACTGATATCTTTATCTGGATTCATATGTTTGAAATTATATATTTTTGATTTGGACCCATTCATCGTGTCTTCACTTTTGGAAGGTGAAAAGACTCCATTTTTTTTGGCTTGTGGGTAGATAACAAAGACAGAAGGGGTGAGGAAATCCCCTCCCCCACTCCCGTGTTTCTTTTGTTGGCCAATGTGTTTTTTTGTTTACCAAATGCTGACAATCTGTTAGACGTTTAAAAAGTTGTAAAATTAGTGAAAAATGTCCTAACATTAATTGTAAGTATTTTTTACTTTTGTTTATGTCTAGCACTGTATTTTAGCAAATGTAAATACCACAAAAAAAGTGGGTATTATATTTAAATCACCAAGGTTTTTTGTCACTAAATTTTTCTATCCCAAAACAATCACAATTATTAGATTATTATAAATATTAAAGTGTATAATCTTATTACATGATTCAATAGATATGAATGTTTCAAGATAAAATGAAGAAAATTTGAATGCAAAAGATTCCATGCCAATTCAAACAAAACTTTAATTACACATTGAGCAACAATTTCTTTAAAATAAGTTGTCACAATGTTGGGAGAAAATTATTCAATGTTTTTAGAGTAAATTCAAGTAGTAGTTTTGTTAACATGTGCCTTAAAGATGTATGTTAAGGAATGCAGTAAATAAGTATAATTACTTTTAAAAAAAACTGACATACAAGTCCAATTTTTAGATTCATTTACAAGTCTGTTTTTTCGATTCATTTTCTAAACCCAGTGATTGGTTGACAATCATCTTTTTGACATATCACTCCTCCGTTTGGGAAGTGGGTTGGCTTTTTGACTTTTTGGTTTTTTTGGCTATTTTAGCCTGGGCTAAAAAGCTTGGTTTGGGAAGGGCTTTTTGGCTTTTTAGTTTTTTTGACTTTTTTTGTGAGAGAAGAATGTAATGATTATAGGTTGGATGTGATGTTTTGTTTGTTATGGCTAAAATAGCCTATTTTGTTTTTTGTGACTAAAATAGCCAAAAAAGCCTGAAAAAGCCCTTGCCAAACACAGGCTAAGTCTAAAAAGTGGGTCTAATTTTTTTGGCCGAACACTATGCTTGGTTATCATTTTTCAAAAACACTTTTCAAAAAATTCTACTTTCCTATTTTTTGTATTTTTTTGTTTTTATTGAATTTTTTTAATATTTTGAACAATTTTTTTTAATTTTTAAACATAACTAACATAAATATACCCAAAAAGTAAAAAAAGTTGAAAAAAACCTTTAAAAAATTCACTAAATACCAAGAATACAAAAAAAAATACGAAAATTCAGTAAATTTTTTTTGTATTTATTAATTTTTAAAAATATTTTTTCACAAATTTTTTATTTTTTAGATACATCTAAGTAAGGTGCATCTAAAAAAGTAAAAAAAAATGTTTAAAATTTTAAAAATATTCACTAAAAATAAAAAAATACGAAAATCAAAAAATTCAATTTTTAAAAAATTTAATTCAAAAAACTCAAACCAAACACACTGATTCAATACTCTTACTTCAATTTGTATAGAAAGTAGGAAAAGCTTTAGGATTAATGAATTTGTTAATATATAGAGGCCAAAATACCCTCATTATATTTTTCTCAATTTCATTCATTAATTTGGCTTATATTATTTCATTTTATTATAATTATATATATTTGAATTTGCAACACATACAATGAGTATATAATTTTAAATAAAATATTTTTATTTATTTTGTTTATTATTTTTTGGAATAAATTGAAATGCATTTTTTTTTGGTTCTAATATTATAAAATTAATAGATTAAAATCTAATTGTAAGTAAAATTTATCAATCTATTTTAAAGAATTTTTTCAAGTTTTATGAGCTTCCAAATAAAGAAAATAATATTATTTTATATGATTTATAAATTTATTTTTTTATTTATAATGAAATATTAATGTTTTTTTGTTTCTTATTCAAGAGGGCACTATCATTTTATTTTGTTATATTTTTTTTATAAATAAGTCAATTTCTCAAATGTACAAAAATATCTAAGTTTTTGAAAATCATCATATTTATTCTATTTATATTTCATATTCTCTCCCGCAAGTGAATGTAATTAAGATACTTAAATACATTCTTAACAGGTACACTAGTGGTGCAGGTTAACAACACCCCATGTTTCATGTTAGTTAAGAAGTAATTAATAATCCTGTTTGGTAGAGCTGGAAAGTATTTATATCTTATGCCTAAACAGTTTATAACTTATAATTATGAACATAAGTTGATTTCTGACTTATTCTTAAAGCATCTCCTACCCCACTCAAAGAATAAGCTGATTTCTGACTTACAAAAAGCTATAAGCTATAAGTTATAAGCTAAACCAAACACATCAAAATTGCTTAAATTAAGTTGAAAGCTGAAATAAGCTGATTATAATTTCTGCCAAACAGGCACAATGTTGTTTTGGATCATTTCGAGAAAATAGTTAAAATTGAAAGTTTTTAACTTATTTTAAGTCATATTATCTTTCACATTTTTTATACATTTTTTCAAAAAAATTTCAAAAAATTAACTTTTAATCATCTTCACTAAACAACCTTTTATTTCATTTAATGCATCTTGGAATGTGTTGAAACTATTTTACCAATGATTAATTTTATGCATAGAAAATATAAATTTTTAATTATAAAATTATAAATTTAAGTGAGTGGTACTATATACACCAATTAATGTATATACTAACATATCAACTGGTGTTATAATATTATGGGTAATGCTAGGGATACAAGTTACAAATATTATGGGTAATGCTGGTGTTATTATTATGGGTAATGCTGGTGTTATTATTGACCACATTTATTATACAAGTTACAAATATCTAAAACTATACAAATGATGTCACATCATCTGTTAGTATATTAGTGTTAGGGGTGTAATTTTGGCTCGCGGTCCAAGGTGGGCCCAGCCCATTAAGGCCTGAGCCCAAGCCTAGTCTGAGGCCTTGGGCCTAGGCCTGAGCCATCGTTTTGAAACCCGGCCCGGCCCGTGGCACGCCATGGGCCCGCTCAAGTCTCGTCCAAAAGCCCGATCCGAGGCCCCGCCCCGCCCGGGCCACTCGAGACCCAGTGTTATTTTTAATAGAAAATAATAAAATTTTGGTAGAAAAAATTTAAAAAAATAAAAACATTTGTTTAGGCCCGCCCAAAGCCCGAGCCCAAGCCCAGGGGCCCAGCCCGAGGCCCAGCCACTAGCCCGCCCATAGCCTGAATACCTTTGGGCCTAGGCCTAGTTTTTTTGCCCATGGCCTGGCCCGGCCAGATTTTTGGGCGGGAGCCCGCAAGGCTTGACATAGACCGGCCCGGCTCGGCCCGAGCCCGAGCCCGGATGGGCCGGACCAAAATTACACCCTTAATTAGTGTGTACATTAATAGATACATATAACATTATTCAATTCAAATATCATTGAAATATTTAAATAGTAATAAATACATCTGATTTCACAAATATATTAAAAACAAAAAGTTACTAAAATCAAAACAAACTAATGTATCGGCTTATTTTGAGAAGTTAGTTAAAAACTATCTTCTAACTTTTAATCCATTTTTAAGTCAAATCATTTCTCATATTTAAAAAAAAATTAACTTTTAACCATCTTTTTAAAACAATCCATCATTATTAAAGTAGACATTAACAAGTGCCTCTTGTTAAGAATTAAACTTCAAATTATTAATTATTAATCTAAACAATGTTAAAACATTGAATAATAAGGGTTCGTTTGGAAAACTTTTTTAGTTTATTTTTTTGGTTTTTTGATTAATTTAATCTGGCTAAATTAGTTTTATATATGAAGAATTTTTTGACTTTTTTGTTTTGTTTTTTAGAAAAAAAATGAAATGATTATGGTTTAAATATTGTATTTAATCTTATTAATTTATTTAAGCTATTTTATCACCCAATTCACTTGGCAAATGTCCTCGTTTGGGAACCCTCCCTTTTAGTTAAAAAGTTAAAAAATTACTAAAAATTAACCAAAAAGTCAACCATCCATACCAAAAAGTCAAAGATTCTCTTTTCTCTTTACTTTTTACACATCTTTTCGTAAAAATTCAAAAAGTCATCTCAAATATACTAATTTTTTTAACTCATATTTTAACCAAATAATCAAAAAGTTACTAAATTAACATGTTTCTAAACGAGAGGCCTCTTTTGACAAGAGGTTAAAAATATTTTTTTTGGGCTATTTTTAACATCTTTTGAATTATAATACCTCTTAACCTTTTACATATTTTTTTTCAAAAAAAAAGAGTCAAAAAAATTAAAAATTTATTTTTTAACTTACTTTTTCAAAAAAAATTAACACTGTATTTAATTAGAAGATTTAGAAAATAATTTTAAAAATATATATAGTTATATTTTATTTATATTTTACTTATTTTTTTTATTTTTCTTTTTAATTTTTTTTTTAAATTTTCTAACTAAACACAAACACTGTATATAAGTACTCCGATGAGATGTACATTTGTACTAAGGCAGGCATGCGGGAAGTACTGTGCAAGAAGAGAATTAAGAGGGTGTTTTGGACGAGCGTTTGGATTTTTGAAGAGAGAGAGAGAGAGAGAGAGAGAGAGGAGAGGAATGCAGTCAGCAGTCAATGTGACAGCTAAACCACAGCTGTCCATCATATCAGAGAAACCCCCAACAGGCCCTCCCTGAGAAGTTATTCCTATTCGTTGATTATGAGGTACAGTCACGTATATTTGATTGATAAAATAAATAAATAAATAAGACTCACAATTTTGAATAGAAAAATGCTTGGGAGCACTAATTAGTGCTCCCACTAATTAGGTGGCAGTGGGTCCCGTCATTAATGATGTGATGTTTTGGTCTTGGAGTTGTATTTTTTTTTCTTTTTTTACTTTTTTTAATGCATTAGTGCTATTAGTGGCGATATTTTTAGTGGGATGAATCATTGTTGTTTTGAATAATGTTTTAGAGCACTAAATTGAGAGCTCTAGAGCATCACTAATGATGTGGCATAGTGGCCCCCACCAAAGTGATGTGATGTTTTCGCTTGAGTTTGTTTTTTTTTTTTTTTTAAGCTCATTAGAGCTATTAGTAGTCCAAAAATTAGTGGGATGAATCACTACTCCACAATTTTATAAGGGTTTGAAAAATCTAAAAAGATATGAAATTTATGATGGACTTAAATTTTGATGACATAAGTTTGTTTGGAAAAATAAATTAAAAGTTAATTTTTTTAAAAAACTGTGTGAAAAAATTTAAAAATAATGTAATTTACAAAAATCAAAAAAAATACTTTTAATTTCTTTGTAAAAAAAAGTCATAATATTCAGAATCAACCAATAATTTTTCCTCTTCTCGGCTCCTCTCATCTCCTCCCTACCCCTCCTCTACCAAGTTCCATCTCTGACACCAAAGCAAAACAAGCAATCACTATGAGAATCAGGATTCTCTCATTGCTCTCTCTTTATCTTCTTATTTGTTGGGCCACTATGCTTATTTTTTAGTTCAATTTCGATAATTTGAGTCGTTTATATTTTAAAATTTATTGAGTTTATTATACTTGTAAAACATCAAGTTGATTGGATATCAAAAACTATGTGTTCAGTTCATCGAACTAAAAATTATTTTTTTTAAAAATGATTTAAACGAGCACATACTTTCTGATATCCTATCAACTTGAATTTTTACAGGTATGATATACTCAACAAATCTTAAAATGTAAATTTTTTACACTTAGGTGCTTTGCCAAGGGTGGAAAGATTTTTTTTCATACGTGCTAATCTAACAACTAATATATGCCGATAAAAAAATATATATATTAATGGATCGAATCATCGAAATTATGCCAAAAAAATGGGCCTAATGGCTTAGAAAATAAGGAGACAAGAAGAGAGAGTAAGGAGAGGATCCTAATTCTCACTATGAATTTTTATAATATCGTTTAGGGTGTGGATTGACTTTAAATTTTTTGGTTATTTTAATTTAGGTTAAAAGCTTTGTTTTGAATGGGTTTTTTTTGACTTTTTTTACTTTTGTAAGAGAAAAAATAAAAATATTATGTTTTGAATGTGACATTTTATCTTGTTAACTTTTTAGTCTAGTTTATCATTTTGTAACTATTTTAAGCCAAACTATTCATGCCAAACACAGTCTTAATAGTTCAAGGGGTGTGGTGGACTGGTAAGAGGTTATGAACTTGAAAAGTGAGATATTCAATAAAATTAAGTTTTTTTTTAGTGATAAAAGTGAATTTTAATGATAAAAGAAAATTAAGTTTTCTAATATTTTTTTAAGTTGTTTTAGATATGATTTATTTTTAATTTTTTTACTTATTGTTTGGTTTGGCTTATTTTGGGAAGATGATAAAAAGTGACTTTTTGGCTTTTAACCAAGCTTTTGGTTTTTTTAGACAAATGATTTGAGAAGTTGGTAAAAAGTGACTTTTGACTTTTTTGATTAATATTTGTTTATGATGTCAAATCATAATAAAATGACTAAACTACCCCTATTTATTTAAAATATTTGCAATTTCACCTATGTAACACATTTTGACCAATGAGGGGTAAAATTGTAATTTCACCGTTGGCTAAAAACCAACTTCCCAAATGAAAAAAAAGCCAAAAAAAGCCAACTTTTGACTTTTGCTACTAACCAAAAAAAGTGGCTAAAAACTATGTTGCCAAAATAAGCCTTTGTATTTGAGAAACATGTTTTCAGATAAAAAGTACGAAAATTTGTTTAGTTTGATTTTTTTCAAAAGATGTTTTGAAAAATTATTTTGAGAGAGAGTTTTAGAAAAAGTGATTGATTTGATGTGTATGAGAGAGAGATTTGTTTAGAAAATTTGTAAACCAAACAAGTTTTGGAAAAAAAATTTGAAAAAATTTGTTTGGTTTGATTACTTTTGAAAACTTATTTGTAAAGAGTTTTTCTCAAAATTTTTTGAGAAATACAAACCAAACAAGGTTGATGTTTTAGAAATAAGCCATTGGACGTTCCAAAAGTGAGGGGGCAAAAAAAAAATCCTGAATTTATTTAGCGGTGATGATTCGTAGCTCAAATTCGAGGCTCGAATTTGGCTCGAATTCGTCGGAGTCGGAGTCGGAGTCGGAGGAGGAGGGAGGAGGAGGAGGAGGAGGAAGGGGGAGGGAGGGGAGGGGGCCATAAAAATGGCTGGAGGAGGAGTCGGGGCCGGAGGCGGGGCTGCGTGGAGCTGCGGCGTGCTGCGATGATTGGAGCTTCTGCAACGATTGGCGGCGTGCTACGACGGGGACGGCGGGCGGAGGCGGCGGAGGCGACAAACTCTTCGCGACGAGGACGGCGAGCGGAGGCGGGGGAGCTCCCTCTCTCCTCTTCCCCTCTGTTCCTGGTTTCAACGAAGAAGACAAAGAAGAAAAGAAGAAAAGAAAGAAAGAAAAGGAAGAAAAAGAAAGGGAAAAAAAAATAAAAATGTAAAACGACGTCGTTTTACAGATTCGAGCCAAAATTCGAGCCAATTATTCGAGCTACCAGGAATTATCCTTTATTTAGCATGAAAGTGGCGAAACGTAGGATTTGTTTGGCTTCAACTTTTTGGTTAAAAATATACAAAAGATAAAATAGGTTAAATAAGGTAATAAGACAAATAATTGTTTTGATAAAATGGTTAAAAACTGATTTTTTGACTTTTTTGATTTTTTTTTTAAAACGTTAAAAATAATATGAGAAATGATGGGACTCAAAATGGGTTAAACGTTAAAGATGGCTTTCCAAAATAGCCCAAAGTAACATTTAAAACATAATCATTTCACTTTTTCTCTTATAAAAATAAAAAAAAAAAATCAAAAAAACCAAATGAAACAAGCTTTTAATCCCATGCTAAAAAGCCAACTAAAAAAACTATTGCCAAATGACGACTTACCTGCAAGTTAATTTTCTTATACAACTTATAATAGCATGGCAAATAAGGTTCTAATTTCTTCCCCCAAAAAAAAAAAATTGCAACAAAGTTTAAATTTGTTATAAAAGTAATTATTTATAATTAAAACTTCTATTTTCTTGCAAAATTTTCATCATAATCAAATTTATGGAAGAAAATATATTTTCTTTTTATTTTATTTTTTTATTTCACTTTTTACTATTTTCACTTTTCGTAATTTATTTATTTCTAATCAAACGAAACCTTGAAATCTCAAGTTCAATATTTTTTTGAAGTCACTTATTGGGATGATAGCATATATGGTATATGGTTTGTATTATAATTGACAAATGTTAACAAATGCTCCCTATACATTGTTTTATCAAAAATGTTTTATACCCTCACTGGGGGTTGACCCCCAGTTAGGCAGAGGCCCGTGATTGGGCGAAAAAAAATTGTTTTTTTTTTTTTTGGTTGTCAGCCAGTGGGGCCGCGCCACCTCACTGGGGGTGCGACCCTCACTGGGGGTATTTAGCAGGGCTCTTGTTTTATATTGAGAAGTGTATAAACGTGTCTTGAAAATATGTGAAAATGTTAAAACATGTATTGATTTCGGTAAAAATTATTGAATTTAGTGAAAAGTGTCTTATATTCTTAAATTTTTTGGTCATTAATTAGTACTCTATGGACACTTATTAACAAAACTCTTATAATTTTAATCAGCATGCTTGGTTAGAGTTTTCCAAAAACTCTTTTCAGAAAATTCTACTTTTTTATTTTTCGTATTTTTTTGTTTTTACTGAATTTTTTTAATATTTTAAGAATTTTTTTTTTTACTTTTTAGACATACCTAACATAAATATACCTAAAAAGTAAAAAAATTGTGAAAGAAACCTTTTAAAAATTCACTAAATACCAAAAATATAAAAAAAAAATACGAGAATTCCATACATATTTTGTATTTTTATGTATTTATTAATTTTTTAAAATATTTTTTTTACAATTTTTTTACTTTTTAGATACATCTAAGTCAGGTGCATCTAAAAAAATAAAAAAATATATTTAAAATTTTAAAAATATTCACTAAAAACAAAAAAATACGAAAATCAAAAAACTCAATTTTCAAAAAATTTAATCCAAAAAATTCAAACCAAACACACTGAATATAATTATATTGATTTTTCTTATGATTCGAATTTAGAAAGAAATACCATAAGTATTATAATTTTAATATAATTATATTGATTTTTCATATAATTATTTCTGTCAATAAAGTTAAAAAGAGATGAATTTTGCACATAATCTCACTGTTATGTTACTGAAAAATTAATTTTGCTATATCTCAAACAAATACCTAGTTTTTTCCCAACAAGATGTGAAAGACGCACTCGTATGTCTGATTAATAAATAAATAAAGCGATAATGCGGTGTGAAACTCTATTTTGTGATGAAAATTTGGTTGATGGTTCAATAATAAGATTTAAGAGTTCGAACTAACACATGTTAGCTGATAAATAACTCTATGATTTTATCGTCTTTGTTGTAGCAAAGGAGCTGTTTGAACAGTTAGTAACAAAAATAAGTAAATGAAAACAACCTTAAAACACTGTTAATAAGATATACAAAATGTCAAAATATTTATAATTGAAATATACTTTTCACATATTTTAAAATAATTTTATATTTTTGTAGACAAATATTAACAAGTGTCCTCATTGACATTATTTAATGTTGAGATTTTATGTATAAATATATGTAGTCTTTTTCTTATACCTTCAACATATTTATTCGCAAGATCTATATTTTACATATTTTAATATATTTCGTACATATTTTTTAGTATTCGGAACAGCTGCCGTGAGAACTACTTTTCAGCATTTTTTATATATATAAAAAATAAAAAGAGAGGAAGAAATTGCATTGCATGTGCCGCCCTTAGTCATTAGCAATAAAACAAGTTTATGATATTTGAATTGAAAATTGAATCTTGATCCATATAGATACGGTCAACGTCTGAGTCCTACTACGTTCATGCTATAAATAAGTCACTGTTCGTCTCTTAATATTCAAGAACCAAAATGATGGGGACTCACATGCTTTCCTCATCAGATCAGACAACCACTACAAAACAAATAAAAATAAAATCAGACAACCACTAATGTAATTATTCAGAAAATAAAGTCACAACAAGAAGCACTCCCAATTTTATTTTTGATTTTGAGACTAATCTTCTCAGTCTACTATGAAATTTTCTGTCCTATATCGCACCAAGGTAATTATCAAAACCTTCGGAGTGGCCCGATGAATGTTAAATGAAATTTTTTTTTTGGTTCACCACCATTTGAAATTTGAATCCAAAATTTGAGTCATAGCAATCTTTCCCATCAATATTTTAATTATGTAATTAATTTCAATGTTGCTAGACTTATTGCAAATTTAAATCAAATATGAGACAAAATGAAATCAGTTGATATATCCTCTTACCAGACAACATATTTGAGTTTTAAATTTGATGATTCCGATTTTTCATCCCTTTTAAGTTAGAAATATATATTGAGTACTATCGAATGGTTAATTCAGTGGGTAAGTACTCAGATTTTTCAATTCTCTTGGGTTCGAGTCTCGATAGGGATTAAACTTACTCTTCAGCTACCAAAACATGGGGTGGAATTTCTTGCAGATTATTATGTGGTACTGAGAGGCGATGTTCCATGGTAGATTCAAAAAAAGAAAAATCAAAGCACCATATTTTGAAGTTCATTTGAAATAGAGTAAAATGTCTTATGGTAAATGCAATTTATGGTTGAACCCCGGCCATGGGATTGGGATTGGTATTGCCAGCTGCAGTTTTCCAAAAATGGGGTAGGCAACAAACCAGCTCAACCTGACAAAGTTTTCATCAAATTAGAGCTGAAAATTGTCTTGAAGGAGATAAATAATAAAGATCAACAATCAAGAATGCAATCCAGTTCAATGGTGGGATGATATTCTAAACATATCACAGATCCACCTGACACGGGACCAGTACTAGTAATAATAATGATTCCCAGTATTAGCTTTTGCTGTAGCTTGGTTGTTCAAATTCAATAGAACCCATCGAAACCATCATAGTTCCTGGCAGAGACACACTCACATGATGAACACACAACATCACATAACAAACAAATTGTGAAATTGAGTTTCAAAATGAATCAAAATTCATCAGGTGGACTCTCATTGCCAGGTGGAAAAGGTATTCCATCCATCACGATGATTTTGTCAGGAATCCGTAACGCCTTACTCGAATAAGTGAGACAAAAAATAGAGAAGAGCAAGCACTCACAAGCAATGTAAATAAAACTGTTCACCTGCAAAGACGGATCCAAAATTTTAACATAAAAGGCCGAAGTATGAAATACATGACATAAAAAATGAAAAATAAATTAAAATATGTTATCGTGTATCAATACCATATTGAGTTATATAAAAAACTACCTATAACATATATAAATAAAAAGTTCATATAGAATGATGTGAATCAGTAAAGACCTTTCATTTTAAAATAAAATACTCATACAGATAAATTTTATTTACAAAAATAACATTGTCAAAATATTCTTATGGTATCTTTTGTATGAATAAAATTTTTCATAAAATAATCTCTTTATTAAGTTTAAACATCTTAATTTGTATTCGACATTCGTTTATGCCATTAAAATATCTATAAATTATAAAATTTAAAAGTGATAACATACATAACTGCCCCTCTCAACTACATTTATGTAGAATTAGAGCAACAAATCAACTGTTAAAAAAAAAAAAAAAAAAAAAAAAAATTTACACTTATTTGAAATTAGGAATGGAATAGTGAGCATTTAGTACTTGCTAGAATACACACTCACAGGAATCATTAACCAATAAACACTAGGATTCGTTTGGAATGTGGGTTGACTTTTTGACGTTTTTAACTTAGAGCTAAACAACCTCATTTGGGATAGACTTTTTGATTTTCGTGAGAGAAAAAATGAAATAATTATAATTTAGATGTGATGTTTTGTCTTATTGGAGTAAAAAACTTATTTTGCCTTTTTATAACTAAAATAGTCAAAAAGTCAAAAAGCTTGACATGCCAAATGAAGGCTAAATTGATCTGAAATTTGTATCCTGACAAGTACAGGTTCTATATCACGTTTTAAAGTTATAGCATTGTTTTTTAATATAAGATCATCAAAAGGTTAACATCATACACCTGATAGCCTTATCACTACATTGTTACTATCAAACATAGTTTAGCCCCCTAAATTTCCTGTCACACATGGGCATTACCTAGGATACAAAAACACGAGTAAATGCTTTGGAAGATTCCAAAAATATATTACCATGGAGCATCAACCTCTTTCTGGAACTTGTGTTCATAGCTCTCCGCCTTCGATTTCAAAGCCTTGACATCAACGCCAAGCTTTTCAGAAGCCGCTTTCAATTCAACAAGCTTAGCTTCAAGATTTCTTATCTCATATTCTGCTCTATCCCTTTCAGTTTCTGCCTCCATGTACTGCCTAGTGTCGAGGGCACCTTCTGATTCAAAGGCCATGCTAAGAAGGTGGCACACACGAGCACGTAAAAACCCAACATCCATCCCCATAAGCTCAAAAGATTTCAAGGTCTTCTCCCAAATTGCAAATTCATCCCGCGAAGTCGTGAGCTTGCACGCTCGTATGTCGTTGGCTATGTTGACAGTTTCACAAATAATACCGGCAACCAACTTACAGTTAAGGCCCTGGATAAGGCGAGCATGAATAAATGTGTTTTTGCTGTGGCAGAGCTCATAGTAGTTGACCCGTGTATGTTCTGGAAGCTCGGAATCTATGCAGAAGCCATCAAACAGAATGGTGAAGTCATCGAAGCTTTTGATGTCTCTGAACTGAGTAGCAGAACCAGAGGATTTGGGACCTACAAGAACTTCTGAACCAACATCTTCACTGTCATTTTCAAATTGCTCCACAGGTTGTATGGGTTTTGGAACTGATTTCCGAACAGTTGTCTTCTTGTTCTTCTTTTGGACTAGGGCTAATGGAAGAGACTTTGTACGCTTCCTCTTCTTGTTATTTAGGGCTATTCCTCCGTTCGCTGAATCATCTTTTCCTGAGTTCCAACATTTATGGAAAACCATCAAGTCATTAAACAATTGCAATCAAATAATAAATCTTTGTCCATGCAAATCTATTATTGGTCTGCGAAATAGAGATATAAATCAACTAACCTGAATCATTTTGTTTCGTAAGAGCATCCAGATTTAGAAGGCTAAGGGCACCATCAACCTCAGTCAAATCATTGGCCCTTACTATGTACACCTACAAAAGGCGAGTCAGAATGTATAGTCTTTATGGTGAAAACAGTTGGTTAACGATTAAATTAAACATTGGTAACAAAAAATATAATTTAAACCAACCACACAAGGACAAATGACCTCCTGCTTTCCATCAGAAATCAACAAACAAGGTAAGAAGGTTTCCACAAGAAAGACAACTGCCTGATTTTCAACATTTGTTTAGCGTCTAACCGTCACAAAAGACCTCCATTAACAATGCATCTCCAGTGCCCTCCATTAATTCCTTTTTGTTTTCAACCAGTATTCACACATATCCAGTATCTATGTCTCTGTATATACGATCTCAAATCTAGCAACTATTTGATCAACTATCTTACAATTAGGATCCCTCTTTTTGTTCATCTAGTTCTCCTACAACCGTGAAACACTGTTACATCAAGCATGATACACTCATCAGTTACTGAGAAAACTAGCCAAGCCTAACCTTTTCATACATCTCAAATTCTCAATATGAGTTAGAGGTGGTTTGAGATTCCTACTGTGAGTTTCATATTGGAGATTCTATATAAAACCAACTCGTAAACTAGTTCTTTGAGTTTTGGTCTCTTTAAAGCCACCTCCCTTGACATTAGTCTATTTATTTTATTTGCCTTTTTCTCCTCCTGCTCACTGGCTGGGTTATTACAAAATGTACATACAGTTTGATCATATCTCTTAAATTCTGAAGTGTTTTCTGAATACAATAAAAAACTATGAACCTAGATTTGCAAGCATATAACAAATTTGAAGTAACAAATCCTAGAATGTAGTCAACTATTCACTAGTTGTTCATCTATCAAAGACAAAATATATATATATATATACGGTGAACAAATAATCAATAAAAGGAAACATAATTCCAGATGTTACCTTAAATTTGTTGGATTCAACTAACTGAAAGATTAAAACATCTCCCTCAAGCAATTTGTGTCCAACTGCAAACTTTCTCCACCCTGCACTAAGTCCTGGCTTTTCTGCAATGAATTTCAGTTCAAATTGTTCCCCGCTTTCATCTTCCAAAGTAAATGTAGTATCATTTCTTGGTAGGTGCAATTTGCAGAAAGGAACAGGAAGCCCCTGTCAACCAAAGAATTGGTCAGATGAAAACTCTCGGGCGTGAACACTATTGTTATAAGAATTCAAATTCAAATTCAAATGTTTATGACTTGTGGTTACCATCCAAAAACAACTGGCAACATGTGATCTAACCAATAATTTTGTAAAGCTAGGAAATTCAGATCCCAAACTCGACTGGACCTCCTCTGCTCGAATCATTGTAGGTGTCTTAACTTGGACAGGACTATGTAAGCCATAAGTCGCAGTCTTTCGTCGCTTACAGCTTCAACAACAGTCCCAAATTCATTATTGTCATAATCTGTATCTAAAACATGTTGAAAGAAAAAATTAAGGAAATTTTAGATATTTAACTGACCTCATGGACTTCCTTGCATGACCAACTACAACCTGTTTAAGAAATTATAATTTTTACTGTTATTTTTGCACTCCATAACTAATCAAGAAATAAGAATCATGTTATGAGGTAATCATAATCTTATTAAATTGCAAAAATTGAAGTAAGGTTAAGATTGTTTCGCAATGTGTAAGCAATCCACTAAATTCACTTGAGAGAGACTTTGGAGATTCCGGTTCATGCCATGAGGAAACATATGGTACCATGTGGTTCAACCAAATATAGGGCCTTGGTTAGAATAGATTAGTGAAACAGGACTCGTGAGGGGGTCTACTGAAATAATTGAGGCACAGTTGTGTTCATAACTTGTCATATGCAAGTTGGCTATGCATTAACAACAAAAAACAGAAAGCATTACTCTCATAATCCTAAAGGTTTATGGGGCTTGTTTGATTCACTCCATCAATCTTGGAGATTTTGGAGCCC
The DNA here is from genome assembly GCF_055761805.1 of Camellia sinensis. Taxonomy (NCBI): domain Eukaryota; kingdom Viridiplantae; phylum Streptophyta; class Magnoliopsida; order Ericales; family Theaceae; genus Camellia; species Camellia sinensis. The sequence continues at coordinate 220,609,893 of NC_138961.1, forward strand.
TTATTAGTTTGGTTTATTAAAACATGGTCTGCCAAACGGTATCGTGTTTTGGGCAACTATAGGACTGCCTAAGGAAGGGTTTTCAAAGTGAATTGTCAAGTATAAGGGGTCCCAAAGTGAGAAATGGCTGCAAACAGTGAAGCAACCTAGAATGATACTTGCTGCAAAAAGTGCCACAATGTGCCAATTGCTCCACCTGTAGTCTATGCCAAAGTTACCAAGAGTGAACCAATTGAGACTAGCCCAGCCCCATTGGTCAGAATCTAAACATCAAAAGGAGATTAAGGGTTTGAGATTTGCCTCCCTCTGCCCCTACTAAAAACAAAACTACCTAGAATGAGAGACACCAAATGTGGAAGCTTGAAAATCAAAATGACGGTCTTTATGGAAAATTCTAAGGTAAATCCCAGTGTACCACATGTAGACTAGTGTTCCGAATTAATGAGGAACCACAAAACAGACTAGAGTATATCATCATTGTTTCTCAACTACTTGACAAGGATTGTCAACAAGTAATTTTTGTATGCGGATAGGTATATGCCATTGTCTCAGCCATCAAATTTCCTACCAAGTCATTGGTTGAAAACATAATAATACTCTAGCACCACTAAATAAGTACACCTTGTTCTTTATAACCCTAGAGGGTTGCAACTTGAAGGGATTTTTGTTACTTTCCTTTCTTTGATTGTCCTTTTTTATGTTATAAGGCTTAAGCAGCCAAAAACTAAGGTATAACAAAAGCAAATCTCAAGCTCAGTCAGCTTTCAATAATGGCACTGTTTGATAGGGCTTATTGCCTGCTTATTTCAGCTTTTAGCTTAATTTAAGTTATTTTTATGTGTTTGGTTCAGCTTAACAATACAATTTATAACTTTTTGTAAGTCAAAAATCAACTTATTCTTGGAGTGGGGAGGAGAAACTTAATTCATAAGTTAAAAACCAGCTTATGTTCACAGTCATAAGTTAGCTATTAAGCTATAAGTTATAAGCTACTACACTATAAGTGGGAATCTACCAAATGGGCCAATATAAGGGAAACAGTGGGCATAAACTAGTTATTAACAGCTAAAAAGAATAGGGAGAGAAACAGAGTAGGTGCAAAAAGAAGTAGGGAGCTAGGTAAAAAACGGAAATCTCACAGGGTTTGGTTTGGAGACAGAAGCCTTGTTCTTCATCATCATCTTCTTCTGGACCAGAACATAAAAAAAGTCATCGTTCAGCTCCTTGGGCTTCTTCTTTCGCTTACCCTGAGAAAAATGAACCAGATCTAACTGTTTTACAAAACCCAATTACCAGAACAGAGATGAATTATAGACATGAGAGAGAGAGAGAGAGAGAGAGAGAGAGAGAGAGAGAGAGAGAGAAACCGTGGAGAGAGGGGAGGGAGTGGAGGGTTGGAGGAGGGTACGAGAGGTGGAGTTAGACAACTGGGCCAGAGTCAAATTGTCTTCCGCAGATCTCATGCTATGCTCTGAAACAACTTCCTTCTTCACTTCCTGGTGATCATGAGCACCATCATCAACATCATCATCATCATGATTGTTGTTACTAGTAGTAGTATTATGAAGATCGATGGCTTTACTTTGATGCTTATGAGGCAACCTTATCTTCATCTTTGACCCAACAACAACAACAAGCCCTTCCTTCGCAGATTCACTCCTCATAATAGTCAATCACATACATACCCAGAAAGCTAAAGAGGTATCTCGCGCTCGGAGAGAGCTTTCGGAAGGAAAAGAGAAGAGGTTTCGTTCCGGTGATGTGTGTGGGGCACACAAAAGTGGCCGTTGAACGGTTGAAAAAGAGCGCACCCAATGTTAGGGCCTTGGTCGCACCCTCACTCCATTCCACCCCCACCCCCACGCCCACGCCCACTCACACTCACACGCACAAACGACATCATTTTCATTAAGGCATGGTTTGGAGAGTGGTTTTGGCTTTTTGGTTTTTTTTATTTTTTTAATTATTTTAAGATTATTTTGGGAAGATAATTATAATTAATTTTTTAGTTAAAAGTTGATTATAATCAGTTTTTTATGAGAAAGAAGTGAGTTATAATATGGGAAGTGGATTATAACCCACTTCCCAAAAGACCTTAGTGATTTGAGAAGAACTTTTGTCATTTTTGATTTTTTTTAAAGAGAAAGAATGTAATGATTATAAATTGAATGTGATGTTTTGTTTTATTTGATTAAAAAGTCTATTTTATTTTTTGTGACTATTTTAGCTAAAAAAAAAAAAAAAAACCTATGACCCAACTTCCCAAATCATGCCTAATTAATTAGGGTTGGTTTGGAAAGTGGATTGATTTTTTAATTTTTGATTTTTTTAGTTATTTTAGTTTGGGATTAAAAAATTTAATTTGAGAAAGACTTTTGACTTTCTTGTGAGAATAAAAATGTAATGATTATGAATTAGATGTAATATTTTATCTTATTGAATTAAAAAATTTATTTTATTTTTTGCGACTAAAATAATCGGGAAAAAATAATCCAAATTTGGCTTCCCAAACGAAGCCTTAATGGGCTTCTCTTTTTTCCACAGATTGCCACCTGGTGTACACGTGTCTGTTTGCACTCAGTCACTAATACGTATTACATACGATTCAATTCGCAATAGTTTGGTCGTACGTTGCTATATAAGATTTTGAGAAGCGGGTTAGTTTTTTAATTTTTTAATTTTTTTAATTATTTTAATTTGAAGGTTAAAAAGGTTGATTTGTGAATGATTTTTGACTTTTTTAAATTTTTTAACTTTTTTTTTGTGAAAGAAAGAATGTAATGATTATGAATTGGATAGAATGGTTTATCTTATTGGGCTAAAAAGTCTATTTTGTTTTTTGTGGCTATTTTAGCCCAAAAAAACTCCAAACCTCTCTTCCCAAACGGAGCCTAAGTGGTGTTTTGAAAAGTTTGTAAAAAGTTAATTTTTTAATTTTTTTAGTCTATTTTATCTTTTTATGAATAAAAAATGTGAAAAGTAATGTGACTTAAAATAGATAAAAAACTACAAACTAGCTTTTCCTTTTCCTTTCCAAAACACCCCTAAATTACTTTGTAATTTTGAAATATATGGGCTAACTATTTTTTTTTTTAAATGTTTAAGCTTCTTAATAACATTCTCATAATTTTATTTCTAGTGATGTAAAATGATAGGTGTTAATCTTTATTTATCACATACTCAATTATAATTATAATTATATGGATTCTACGCCCTTACTACATCATTAAAGATGCGTGATAACATGGGAGATTTTGCAAAACTCTTTTTAAAAAATATAAGTTAAAAACAATCATTTCACTTTTAAATAATTAGGTAGTATTTGGTAGAGTTTTAAAATTATAATTTGATAATAGAATTATATTTTGAATTTGTGAGTTTCGAAATTATTATTTAAAAGGAAAAAATTTGTTTGTTTATGAGTTTTGAAAAGAGTTTTGAATTGAATTTTGAATTGAGTTTTAAATTTTTGATGTGACATATGAAATGAAAAAAGTTGTTTGGTTATGAGTTTTGAAAAGAGTTTTTAAAACTTAATTGAAAAACTCATAACTCATAACCAAACATACAACTCAAAACTCTATTAAAAATTATATTCAAAACTCATAACCAAACTCTTTTTAAAATTCAATTCAAAAAATAATTTGTTATTTTGGTCTAAAAAAATAGGAAGATTTATTAGAAAATCATTTTTCAAGTATTTGTATCCCAATTAGTCCATAAGATATTTTTGTATTCCAATAAGTCCTATTATTTAAACATTTGATCTATCAAATCCTAATTATCATATTTAAGGTATTTTATAGAGATTTTTATCCTTACAAATATTTTTTGAAACGGTTAGCAATTTGGTGATGTGAATCTTCATATTTTACAATGTGAATATTCACATTAACATGTTAATATTCTCATTGATGATGTGAACATGCATATCACAAAACATTCATACTGTAAATGTGAATATTATTAGGAGTATTTTGGTAACTATGCCACCCATAGGACTTATTGGAATATAAGAAAAAAATATGAGTTAAATGGAACATAAGTGGATAAAAATGGATTTATAAAAAAAATGCCCCCAAAAATTAATTTATATATTTAAAAAATATCAAAAATAAATATTTTTTTTTCTCCAAATAACAGGTGGTGATTGGCAATTGTAAAAAAAAAAAAAAAAAAAAAAAAAAAAAAAATTGTATTGTTTCGGACATTCGGGCGAACGACCGAATAGACCAAAAATTCAAAAAATGTCTAGTTTACCAAACATGTTTTCTAAATGTGTTTTGAAATTGATTTAGAATCATGATTTGAAAATTCTTTCCAAATATAGGATTAGAATGTAAGGGTATAATTAGTTTTGGAAAATCTTACCAAACATAGCCTTAGTTTTTCTTGAACCATTTTAATATCTTTTATTTATTTATTTTTATTTTTTTTAGTAACCTTTTATCTTGTATATGAATGGAGGTTAATTGGAAGGTCATGGGCATGGTGGTGAGTTAATATTTGGAGGTTTTGGGACTCTCCATTTTCTCTAGTTTAATGGTCATTATTTTTGATATAATTTGTAAGGTCCTAATGGCCTATATATTGTTCCTCTCATTTACTCTTTTCTAGACCAACTATTTTTACACTTAAGAGATTACTAACTAAAGAAGAATGTTTTTTTTTTAATGGAGATTTGGGTTCAACATCTTGTGCAGAATTGGCCTAAACCATATGACAAGTGGTCGGGTTGTTGTACCCTAGATAGGACAAGTCAAAGTTTAGCGACCGCTGCATCGGTGTTTGGGTTCTTCTTACCGCAGTAGCCTTGATCTCCTTAAAGAAAACGAGATATCTGTACATCAGCTTGACCTATTTGTATCTCATTTTCTTTGCACTATTTATCAATAAAATATATTTCTTCTGGTATTTTCACCAACAATTTTAAGGAGATCAAAACGGAACAAGTACCAGACAAAGTCAATGACGGAATTAGAGATCTAAAAAAGCCTTTTAAATTTAAAGGAGTTCATTTTAAGAGGTGGAAAAGAATTTTTTTTTTTTTACCTTAACCTTTTGAAAGTTGCTTATGTTCTTACCGAGCAATACCCAAACAAAATCTCAATCAAGGAGATGAATGATGAAGACTACGAGGCACATGAAGCAAAAGTGGCTTCATACAATACAGACGAGTATAAATGTCGTTTTTCTCTCTTAAATTGCCTTGTTGATCAATTTTATGATTACTATGACACCACTTATATTTCTATAGAGAAAAAGCTTCACAGACTAAGTATGATACTGAAGAGACAGGAGCAAAAAAGTATGTAGCTGGCCCATTTTTTTGCTTCCAAATGGTGGATGGAAAATCTATTGTGGAGAAAACACAAGATTCTCAAATGATAGTTGCAGAAGTAAGATCTGAAATCATCAAGATTGGTGACAACTTGGTAGTTGCAGGACTTGTTGACAAGTTACAGCGATCTTAGAGAGAATTCCAAAAGAACGTGCGCTACAAACAAAAGGGGGACTTCCTTAGAGGCGTTGATCACTCGCATTCGAGTCCAAGAGTAGGCTAAAGGCCAAGATGCATTGATTACATAAGAGGGTAATGTCATTTCCACAACAAAGGTAAATTTTGTTTCAGCAAATAATAATTTACTCAAAGTTCAAAAATTCCAAGAATGCTTATTTGAAGCCTTATGAAAAGAATATGAAGAATTATGGTAACTGTAACAACCCTGACCTATGATTAACTACTAAACCATGATTAAAGATGCCTAATGAGTAATTAAGATGAAATTCTAAATTAATTGCATATGTGTTGTACTATTTGTGTTTATATCTGTCTATCGTAGGAATATATGTTCATATTTCCGCTTTGTTTTGTCAATTGAAGGTCTTATCGGCGTCTGATCAAGAAATTGACTTGAATTATGTGTTATTTGGAATTTTTACAATTTTATGGTAGGTTTAATTGAAATTCGTTTCGGAACCAAATAATTAGAATAAATTGAGTAAACTAGGTTGGATTAATTAGTGTTAATCACTCTTCATTAGTAAATATTAATTATGCCTATATATGTCACGACCCAAACCCAGTACCCAAAGGTTCAGCGTCGCAATAAGATAAAAATAAAATAATTCTAATAATTTTGTAGTCGTAACACAAGCGGATAAATTAAATAAATTAAAATAAAATAATTGGGTACCAAATGTTTATTTTAAAATAAACAAACTGTCACGACCCGCTCCTCGTACCCAAAGATTAAGTATCGTGATGGCCAGTAACTGAAGTTACCTCCGGCCAATTCTTGAACAAATAAATAAACGCGAGTGGAAATAATATTTAAGTGAAGGTACCAAAATAATCATCAGAGCTTCTATTTTTATTATAAAATTTATTGACAAAAAATGCCGATATTTACATATAAAAATATTATAAAAGTGTTGTGTGTATTTATTTCACAGACCCGCGTCTAAGACTTTCCAAAAGCTATTTCTGAATTGCATTGTTTCTTGAAAATTGGTAAACAGCTATAAGCACATGACAGAGTGAGAAATATTATGCCAAGAGTATAAGGAACACAAAATAACCATGGATAGTTATGTAACTAAAATATTTAAGATAACTTGGTCTGAACAAATAATCATTTAAGTAGTAAAACTGAGATTATGTAAATTAATAACCATAACCACGGTACCAAACAAAACAAAACAGAGGTTACAGGAGTGACAGTCAGAATAAAGGTACGGATTCAGGAGGTGGCTCGTACGGATTATAGAGGTGCCTCCCACAATAGTGTAGCACTTATCTCCGCACAGCACTTTGCTCTGCACAGAACAGAGGTCAATAGATCCATGACAATAGAGGGCCATAAAGTGACCAAACAAAGGCCAATGGTTATTTAAGTCCCCCAAGGCGTGGGACTCCCGCGGTGGTACTTACAAAACATGATTGTTTATAGGTTATAGTAAATATTCTTTAAAATTTAACCAAACATATCCATGTATTTCATTTAAACAAATAGAGTTCAGAAATTAATCCACGTAACTGAAATATTTATAAAATATAACTTGTATTAATATAACTAATAAAATACAACCTGTATAAAATAAATTATGGTAAGTCAAAACATACGTAAAATATATTATGGTAACTCAAGGTATAATATGACTCACCTTAATATTAACCCTTAGCCTTTACTTTTCACTATCACAAACCTTCTTGCTTCTTTCTTTCCTATCTCCACTATTCTTGCGTTTTTCTTCTCTTTTCTCTTTCTTTCTTTTTTTCCTTCTTTTTTTTCTTTTTCTTTTGCACTGATCTTGATCTTCTCTCATTTATAGGGAGGCAAGCCCTGTCATTACCCACCACGTGTCCACAACAATCTCCTTCAGATTTGGATTTAAATCTCCCAGATCTATACTTATCTCATTAATTTCCTATAATTACATTTTGGCCCTAATTCTTTAAAATAATTATATTCCCCTTATTAGTATAAATTTTACATAATAATTAAAAATCTGGGTTGTTATAGAAACATAGTCATTTGGGATTTTATTTTATTCCAGGTGTCCAATTAGAAATACAGATAGTACAAAAAAAAAAAAAAAAACACTGTGGTTCATCCCCCATCTTGATCCTACTAAATCTTGTCACCTGAAAGGGGTAACAGCTATGAGTATAGGGGCACAAAAAAGCCACAGATAGTTATTTAAGCTAAATAATTTAAGTTGGATAAACAAATTAACTAAGTAGCAGAAACTGAAATACAGAAATTACGTAAATAACTATAACCACGGTACAGGACAAAACAGAATAGGAGTCAATGGATTCATGATAAACAGAGGACCACAAGGTGGCCAAACAGGGGCCAATGGTTTATTTAAGTCCCCCAAGTCGTGGGACTCCCGTGATGGTATTTACATAACATAATTGTTTATAAAATCTTTGTCAAATAATTTCTAAAATTTAAACAAATATATCCATGGGTTTCAATTTAAGTAAATAAAGTTCAGAAAATAATCTACGTAATTAAAACATTAACATAACCATAAAACATAAATTAAATAAAATAAATCGTGGTAACTCAAAACATTCGTAAAATATATTATGGTAAGTCAAAACATATAGAAAACATATTATGGTAACTTAATATATAATATAACTCACCTTAATATTGACCCTACTATTTTTTTCTTATTTTCTTGATCTCTGCGACTCTTCTAACTTACTAACTTATTGATTTGCTTTTGTTTGTTACTGCTTGTTTCTTCAAGTTACTGTTCGCCCCTTTTTATACTTGGATTCAAGGAGGTGATTCACCTTTTACTAAGGTGAATCGTCATGCTAGTATTAGGTGGCTTAAGTTTGTGTCACGACCCAAACCCGGCCCTATGGGTTTAGCACCGTAACCGGCCAGTAATCCGAGATTACCGAAGGCCTGCTGAACAGTAATACAATAAAACAGAGTACAGGGCCTGGCGGAAGCCAAAACAGTAATTAAACAATGTCCAATGAGCTGTGACGGTCTGTATGCCAGAAAGATTTTTCATGCATTCATACATACAAACAGTACGGTCTATACAGAATTTACAGTCACACAGTACAGAGACCTAATCCCTTGATAACAGTACGGTAAACATTCAGTCCATACAGAACAGTTAGACAGTATGAAGACAGGCGGGGGAAAACAAACCAAACACCCCAAAGCCATAGCATGGCAACTCGGAACCTCGCAGTGAGGCACAAAGGCTGGCTTGACAAAACTGGAGTTACCCTGACGCTCCTAGCTCCGATCTGGTGCCTGTACACCTACATATATATATGAGCAGTGAGCTAAAGCCCAGTGAATAACATAAAGCGTAAAGGGGTTTAGAATGAATGTCCTTACAGTAATGAAAATAGTTCAATTCAATCAGTATTTCAGTTGTTCAGTACAGTAAACAGTCATATGTGGTACATCCATTAGCATAACAGTAACAGTAGGTCTTAAAAGACCGAACAGTAATGATGGCCATCAGTCAGTAAACAGTAGTGGCTCCACGAGGGAACCGACAGAGATCTCTGTAACAGTAACAGTAACAGTAAACAGTAGGTACTAAGGATGCCACAGTACAGTTCAGAAATAAAGGACATACATTCATTCAGTAATACCAGTTCAGTAAACAGTTCAGTTCAGTATTCAAAAGATATCAGTTGAACATATCTTTACACAATTGTTACTCACAGAGTTTGGGCTACAGTATGCTAGAGCGTGTCTCCCCAGTCACCAACCCTACACAGTTAACAGATTGAACACACACTAAGCTACCCAATTGGGAACGGTAATAACTTAATTCCTAATGCCTCGGTGTGTTCTACATCTATATCCTCAACAAGATGCCTTAAACTAGGCCTAAGAATGCCTAGAATGGGATGAGGATGCAAAGATGTACATTTAAAAGCATTTTCAGAAAAACAGAGTTCCGCTCGAGCTCAGGTTTCCCCGTTCGAGCGGACATGCAACAAAGGTACACGCTCGAGCGTAAACTTTCCCGCTCGAGCTTATTGTAAAAGTACTGGATGGGTGAAATCTCCGCTCGATGCCCGCTCAAGCGTGAGACATGACTCCGCTCGAGCGCCCAATCCTCCGCTCGAGCGGACTGCAAAACAGTGCAGAAATACTGGATGCTCGAATTCTACGCTCGAGCGGCACTTCCTACGCTCGAGCGGAAGTGCAGAATCTGGAAATTCCAGATTGCACCTCCAAGCCAAAAACCAAGTTCAAAAGCATTAAAACCGATCCTCTTGGGCCCATTTTCTGGAAAACATTTATAGACACATAGAATAACATGATTCAAAACTCAATTTGGGAAATCAAAGCCCAAGGGTGTTTTATTCAAACCCAATTTCAAACAATTTTCAAGAAGAAGAAGAACATGCAAACATGCATGAATTCAAACCATTTTGAAGCTCCAATGTGATGCTCTAAGGAGCCAATTCTTTTCAAAACATGGTGAAAACATGGACCATTACAAAATTATGAACATGCATGTAACCTTTTGCCATGAACTCAACTCAAAATCCAACAATACTAACATGCATGCAAAGATTGAGCTTCAATTCACCATTAATGGACCAATTCATGACTTAGCTCTACAACTAGACATGAACCATGCAAGAACCAGTTCAAACATAAGAATGAGAAGATGAAATCCTTACCTAGAGCTTGTATTCAAGGTTTAGGAGTCCAATTAGGCAAATCTCCTATGATCTCTTCAAGCCTTTCAAGCCAATTCTCTAGAACAATTCCACTCTCTCACTTCCTCTCTCTCTAGTTCGGTGGTGTGCTCAAAATATGGCTGAAGAAAGGTTTTGATAAAGCATACACAAGGCTCAAATATGAGTAAACAAAGGCCCCACTAGATGGCAAAAGTGTAATTACGTCAAACTCTTTAATTGGCTTATTTTAATCTAATTTAATCATACCTAATCGGTTTTCAGATAATTATACCATAAAATTACATTAATTATGAGGATCATAAAACACTGACCAATTCCGGATTCGGCCGCCGATAATGCCTTCAATTAGTAGTTTAAACATATAAGCATGAACAAATAATCATACAGTCAAACAGATAGAATGCAATTCAAACAGATGTATTCATTTAATTCAGTTTAAATTTCGGCCAGTCAGTTCAGTACTTTAATCAGTTCAATTATCAGCCAGTTATCAGTCATTATCAGTTCCGTTTAGCAGTAATCGGTGATTATCGGTAATCAATCAGTCATTAATCAGTAAACAGCATGAGGGTTGTTACAGTTTGAGATGCCACCACTATGCACATGTGTGCCAAGCTAAAAGTGACACCATTATTCATCTTTTCCTTACTTTCACTTTGACCTCAAGAATTCAATAATTCCATAATTGCTTTGATCTAGCCCCAAACAATACATTAATCACATTATTATATTTTGGTAACAATAATGCCTCTAATTTTAAATTAGATTACATTTTAATGCGTATAACTATAAAATGAAATATTTTATTTTATCTTATCTTATCATATATATATATATATATATTTTTAATAATTTATTTATTTATTTTTATTAATTAAACAGTTGGGGTATCACATTTTTTCCCTCATACGTAGAAGTTTGTCCTCAAACTTGTCATACCTGAGTTTTCAAAGAGGTGTGGGTACTTGGTCCATATTTGACTCTCTGTTTCCCACGCTGCTTCTTCGACACGATGATTTCTCCATAACACTTTTACAAGAGGTATAGTTTTGTTTCAAAGGACCTGATCACGACGATCGAGAATCTGCAAAGGTTGTTCTTCATAAGAGAGATCTTCTTGAACGTCCAGATTCTCATAATTAACAATATGCTCTGGATTTCGAAGATACCGTCGAAGCATCAAAACGTGAAACACATTGTGGACATTTGACAATTCAGGTGGAAGCGCAAGGCGATATGTCACAGAACCAATCCTTTCTAGTATCTCGAATGGCCCGATGTAACGTGGGTTTAACTTTCCTCGTTTTCCAAATCGGATAACCCCTCTTGTTGGTGAGATCTTTAGGAACACATGATCGCCTATTTGAAATTCTAAGTCTCGTCTCCGTGTATCTGCATAGCTTTTCTGGCGGCTCTGAGCAGTGCAAATTCGTTGTTGGATCAGCTGAATCTTATCACTTGTGATTTGCACGATTTCGGGGCCTAATAATTTCTTGTCTCCGACTTCTGTCCAACACAGAGGTGATCAACATTTCCTTCCATACAGTGCCTCGTACGGTGCCATTCCAATGCTTGCATGGTAGCTGTTATTATAGGCGAACCCCACCAAAGATAGGTGATCATCCCAATTACCTTTAAGGTCTAGTACACACAAACGTAACATATTTTCCAAAGTCTGGATCATCCTTTCAGATTGACCATCAGTTTGCGAGTGATAAGCCATGCTAAACTTCAGAGTGGTTCTTAAAGCTTCTTGCAATTTGTTCCATAAGTGAGACACAAAGCGGGGGTCTCTATCAGATGTAATTGAAACTGGGGTGCCGTGCAAATGAATGATTTCCTTAATATACAGAGTGGCGAACTTAAAGAGGGAGTACATGATTCTGATTGGTAGAAATGCACCAATTTCGTCAATCGATCTACGATAACCCATATTGCATCATTCTTTGAGACTGATTACGGTAGCCCAACCATGAAGTCCATAGTAATGTGCTCTCATTTCCATTCAGGAATAGAGAGTGGTTGCAACATTCCTGCAGGTCTCTGGTGTTCTACTTTAACCTATTGACAATGCAGGCATTTGGAGACGTGGCTTGCTATGTCTTTCTTCATTCCTGTCCACCAAAAGTGTTTCTTCAGATCATGATACATCTTTGTATTGCCAGGGTGGATCGCAAACCTTGAGCTATGAGTTTCTACCAATATCGTTTTCTTGAGTTCTGGAAGGTTGGGCATGCAAATTTGATTCTGAAATTTTAGCATTCCATTACTCAACGTAAAGTCAGGATTGGGCGTGCCTTTTTGCTTCTCATACTTTTTCTTCAAAAGTTTGTCTTCACATTGGTGGACTTTGATTTCTTCAATCAACTCGGGTTCCACGATTATGTTGGCAAGCAGCCCATTGATCTTGCGAGGAACGAGGGGACATGCCAAACTTTTTGGTCATCTTTTGACTTAATGTGTCTGCTACTACGTTAGCTTTGTCGGGGTGGTGATGAATTTCTATATCGTAGTCTTTCATAAACTCTAGCCATCGTCGTTGCCTCGTATTCAATTCCTTCTGTGTAACAGATATTTGAGACTCTTGTGCTCTGTGTAAATTTCGCAAGTTACTCCGTAGAGATAATGACGCCAGATTTTGAGAGCAAAGATTACTGTAGCTAATTTCAGATCGTGAGTCGGGTAGTTTTTCTCGTGGTTCTTTAGTTGGCATGAGGCATATGCAATGACCTTTCCATTTTGCATAAGAACGCAACCCAAACCATTGTATGAGGTATCACTATAGATTACGAACCCTTTTGTTTCCGCGAGGAGAGTTAGTATATGAGCCGTTATGAGTCTGTTCTTCAATTCTTGGAAGCAACGTTCATGCTTGTCGGTCCATTCAAAGGGTGTGTTTTTCTGAGTTAGCTGGGTTAAGGGGGATGCTATCTTCGAGAAATCTTGCACGAAATGTCAGTAATAGCCAGCTAGACCCAAGAAGCTTCGAATTTTGGACACGTTAATAAGTCGTGGCCAATCCATGATTGCTGCAACCTTTTGGGGGTCAACTGAGGTGCCATCTTTGTTAATGACGTGATCGAGAAAGTATACACTAGCGATTCATAAGTCGCATTTCTTTAACTTGGCATAAAGCTTGTGATCACGTAGTGTCTGTAGAACTCTTCGCAAGTGGTGCTCATGATCTTCTGGCGATTTGGAGTATATGAGAATCTCACCAATGAAGACAATGAAGAACTCGTCAAGATAGGGTTTGAACACTCGATTCATAAGGTCTATGAAGGCCGCTGGAATATTTGTGACGCCAAATGGCATGACGAGAAACTCGTAGTGTCGTAACGAGTTCTGAAGGCAGTTTTTTCAATGCTTTCTGTTTTGAGTTTTAGTTAATGGTAGCTAGAATGCAAGTCGATTTTTGAGAATACGTAGGCACCTTGTAGTTGGTCGAACATGTCATCGATTCGTGGCAGAGGGTACCGATTTTTGATGGTGACTTTGTTCAGCACCTGATAATCGATGCATAACCTCATCGTGCCATCTTTTTTCTTTACGAATAGTACTGGAGCTTCACATGGTGAGATACTTGGTTGTGTACCAGGTTAGGTTTCAATAGTGAATTCGATTTCTCTGTCAACCGGGGAACCAGGTAGGTCTTCAGGAAATACATCCGAAAATTCTCAAACCACAGGGATTGCATCAAGTGTGGGGGCCTCTTGTTGGGTATCAATACATAACAGATACGACTACAACAACCCTTTCTCAGAAGTCGTTGGGCTGTCATGAAAGATATAACACATGGAGGGGGAGAGACTCCAGTTCCATCAAAGACAAGCTCGAGTTGGTTCGATGACCAGAGGAAGGCCTTTTTGGCTTCACAATCAATAGAGGTACGGTTGACAGCTAACCAATCCATTCCTAAGATCACATCAAAGGTACTAATGCGGAGGGGAATCAAGTATACGGGTAAAGTTTCCCCTTTTAAGGATACAGTACAAGATTTGTATACATCAGCACTAAGGGCAGAGTTTCCAGGAGGAAAAGACACATAAAAGGGCAAACTTCACTTTACCCCCCTATGGTTTGGGCCGAGTACGGTTTACCCCCCTGACATTCAGATATCACCACATAAGCCCCGTGTAGTTGATGGACTAAAGTGCACTGTTGCCTTTTCTGTCTAACATGACGAAATATGAGAACCATTCGCCTATGTGAAGAGTAGGTTCATTTTGAAGACGAAAAGGCCCCTTGCACAACTTCAAATTTACAAAAAAATGCCATTCTTTTTTCTCTCTCTACTCTATCTCTATCCACTCCATTTCTACATATCCATCAAGACCTCCTGTACTTGTTGGAAATCATTATAATAACATCACAATGCCATTCTTTTGTCTGCTATGGAAATCTGATAAGTATATCTTCAAATAATTAATTATCCTACAAGTACACAGATATGTATTACAAATCAACCTTGAAGTTCAAGAATAAGATTTAGATAGGTATATTTTCAAGCCATGATCTAAATTCTTCTTGAATTTTACTTGCATTATATTATCCTACAAGGGTCAGGTCCAGCACCATTGGGTTCAACTCCTCTTGACAGGTGACACGGTTTAATTCAATCCATTTCATGGCCCAAAGGGTAGCTTAGCTTGTATAATAGCCCGGAAAACTAGGTCAACATAGAAGGAATTAACATGATACAATGAACTGGGCATGGTTGCTTCAAGTAAAATACTTGAGACGAACAAGGGCTTTGAATTTCTCTGAATACCTCAGTTATACCTTGGTGATCTATGAATTTATGAAGTGAAATACCCCAGTGATCTATGAATTTCTCCGACTTCATTCTCAAAATTTCCACTCATTCGAACAGGGGCTTTGTATTCAAACTGGGTTTGATATGTATATATGTACACATAATCAAGAAAAAGATGAAGATGAGATTGTATATGTATATATATGTATATGTATGTATACATATAAAGTTGAAATGAAGAGAGAGAAGAAGAAGATAAAGATGGAGAGAAATAAAATTGGGTTTCCCTAAAATAATATATATATATATATATATATATGAGGGTATAATTGTCAATTTACAACTTCTGTTAACAGAAGTTAGTGTGCGTTTTAGTCCATCAACCATGTGGGGCTTATCTAGTGATATCATAATGTTAGGGGGGTAAACTGCACCCGGCCCAAACCATAAGGTGGTAAAGTGAAATTTGCCCTAGTATGTATCCTAATGGTTCAGGTGTTGATGCCAACTTGGTAGCAAAGTGTGGTGTAACAAAAGAATGAGTTGAACCAGAGTCAAAGAGAACATGGGCTAAGTGACCACAAACAGAAAGTGTACTTGACACAACATTCTCAGTAGCTTTTGGGTTTCCAAGCACCAGGGCAAAGGCTCTTCCTTAGTGTTGTTGGTCCTTCCTCACTCCTCCAGGTACCGTGGGTTTTTGGACTGGTTTAGAGGGGCCGACTGTAGGACTGGCAATCTTTGGATAATCAATCATCAAGTGGCCAACTTGGCCACATCTAAAGCTTGCTCTCGTATCTCGATGGCATTGTCCCCAATGAGTCATTTCACAGGTAGAGCAAGTTGGAATGATGCCACCTCTGGGATTTGTAGGACCTTGACTGCTTAAATTGGTTGGATTAGTTGTGCTCGTATTTACCCTCTTGGGAGGCATGACACCGGATCTTCTGTTATCTTTTTCCCAAAATCGCTTCCTCTAGCTTGGTTCCTCAGAGCACAAGGCTTTAATCCCTTTTTTCGCAATGTATGCTTGATCCACCACCTCCGCATAGGTTGGTAATTTCAAAACCTCCAGCATGTCCTTGATTTTCACATCCAATCCTGCTTCGAATTTCTTGGCTTTTTGAGTTTCGGTGGGGATGACGTATGTCACAAATCGAGCTAGTTGCGTGAACTTGCTCTCGTATTCGGCCACTGTCATGGTTTCCTGCCTTAGATGTATGAATTTTGCCACCTTTTGTTCCCGCAGCGAATCTGAAAAGTATTTTTCACAGAATACCACTAAAAATCTTGGCCAAGTCACAATATTTTCTTTCTTCAAGGTAAGAAGCCACCATTCTTGTGCATCATCCTTGAACGTGAATGTGGCAAAAGTCACCTTCTGTCTTTCTGTGCCAGGTAGCGTCTAACCCAAGTGTAGACGTCCCCGAACGCCCCGGGAGGACGAGTCCCGTTCGTTCTATTCGTTTTGCGGGTCTACTACAGTTCGGACTCTCAAATTGTCACGGTTCTAAATCTGAACCAAAGAGTCCAAATCCGGCAAATCGTTTTGAGAAAAACAGATTTTTAGAAAGAAGTGCCAAACATGGACTGCTTTGCCAGATACAGAGTCGCCACCTAAATATTTTTATTTTGGGGAATTTAGGAAACCCTGACTCGGTGCCAAAGGCCACGTGTCCGTCATCACCAAAGTTGCCTCGGCTCGAGAGCATGGGTACGATTGGGGAAGGTCAGCTATGAGCACCCCCTCTCGCCCGATCCGAAGATCGGCCTCTACTAACCATGATATCCGTTTTTGAAAACGTTATGTGTTCTTATTCCGATTATTAGCCTAGAATTACTATGTTATGCGCACAGCAAACAAGTATAGACCAAATCACCTAAATTGGAACAAAACATTTCATGCTTGCTTTGAAAACGGTTTGCTACTCGCAAGTAGGTTGAAATGCAGGTTTTGCCACCCTCAAGTGGGCTTTAGAAAAGATGATTTTGCCACTATCTAGTGGGCTTAAAACTCACAGTTTTAATGCATTATCCCAATTTAGGTAATTCAACCTCCATCCACAGGCATTCAAGCAGTTATATCACATAAGCAGCTAGCCTCATGGTAATCATGCTGTTATGACAACACTCACACACATGCGGTATGCTAAAGCATAAATGCTTACCGAGTACTCCAAGCCAAAACAGAAACCAGTTAGTAATCGATGCATGATCCTAGCTCATGTTAAGATGGCTAATACAACAGATACAAGATGCAACTACAATAGGCTCGGCTACTCTAAGATGGCATGTGATGATGCTACAACTAACATGCATTCAACTTCGGAATTTGAAATACAAATGCAGTTAGAATGATGCGCCGAGCCTGGTGTATGCAAAACAAATGAATGGATGCAAACATGCTATCATACTGTATGCTAACTGAAACATGCCCTAGACTAACCATTGAAAGCTAGTAAATAAAAGGGAAGAAAGACGTGGGGTTAGAAGACATACACACACTCACGCACACTTATTACACAATTGCCCTCGCTCGAAGGGTCCAAATAAATATTACAGTCTGAATACTAAATTAATTATTACAGAATTTCTAATTAATTAACAAATTAAACGCAGGATTAAAGTGGTCACAGCCCCTGCCTCGAAATGCGTGGATGATGCATGCTTGACTCGCCTTGCTCGGAAACCTGTGCCATGCCACTGTTGCCTCTGTTAACACTGCCCTGCTCCTCTGGGGACTGCTAAAGTTTAAGAGTATGCTCTCTGGATGTTAGAGAATACCACCGGCTAGGACTAAATTCCACCGGCCAAAGGGGATGATCACCGGCTGCCTTTTGATCTATCAGCCACAGATTACTGGCCGGTCGGCACTGCATTTAGTCGACCGGCCAAATCTTCCTGCAGAACCTGCAATTGACAGCAGCAGAGGGCAAGCAGTGTATGGCATGGAATTTTGAGCAAATGTGAGTATGGCCACATTCCTTATCATGTAATGGACTCAAGGGAGTATGACCCTCGACCCTCGGGCCATCAATTGTGCACTTTTGATGCATGATGGCCTAAGAGGCCAAGTTAGCAACTTTGATGTAAATGCATGCAAACAAACAAAAAAATGAATGCCAACACCCTATCATGTTGAGGTCAAGGGGATTGACGATCGAGGGTTGAGACGTGTTACATCACTTGGAGTATGAACACTCTTCAATCCTCATACTTGGCTTGACACCCCAAACCAAGCCAAATGTAATGCATGGATGCAATATACAATGCAAAGTGATGTAACTCATGCAAGATAACATGAACATGCTAAGCTAATACAACTTAAGGCTAAGATACAAAACATGTCAAATGCAATGTAATCTATCATGCAAGCATGCAATGTCTAACCATGCAATGCAACTAGCTAAACAACATGCAAACATGCAAATGTAATGCAATGTAAGCATGCAACCAATACAATGTAACGTGACAAACATGCAAAATATGCGAAGATGGACTTATACTGAAATGAGAAGGCCTCAGCCCACCCCAAAACAGTGGCCTAAGTGCACTAAAATGATGATGCCAATCATGCAAAATAAGCATGCAAACTAATGAGCCTAAGACAAAGGCATGAAGGCCAATTCTCAAGCATACCAAAAGAAGGAAAACATGGACATTAGACCAACAAAATCAGTGCCATGGCATGCTAGAATGAGCCCCAAAACCCGCACACATGGCATCCTAAAGACTTAAACACAAGGCATGCACAATGCTCCATTCCAAGGCATAAAAGGAGACTTCTTCAAGGCATGGAAGGAATGATAGATGCGAACATTTGAGCACAAAACATGGACTGATATGGTATGGTAAGTGATTCCAAATCACTGAAAAAGCCTAACTAAGGCATGTTTATGACCCACACCTTTAAGGCTCACAAGCCAAAATGCATAGCAACTATATCAAACATGTCAAGCATGACCAAAACAGTAACCAACAGACCTTAAGCATGATAAATCATGACCAAAAGCTTCACAAAGCTAGGCAAGAATATGCAAGCACGATGGTCTAATGGCTAGATGCATTTCTAGGCAAAATGGGGAAATACAAAGCAAGTGTATTAAGCATGTAAGGGACCACAAATCCAACCAAAAACAGAGGTAAGATATGCCCAAATAACACCCAAAAATCTCTGAAATAGGGCCAAATATAACCAAGCATACATGCTACCCTTATGAGCCAAAACATGAGCAAAATGAGAGACCAAGGGAGAGGGGTGTCCCTCCCCTATGCAAGACCTTCAGTGGTGAGAAGGCCAAGACTCAAGAGTAACCAAAGCTTAAGAAAGAAAGCACCAAAAGGGCCAAACAAGGCCTAAGAGGGGGAGGTCGACCCCGAACCACAAAAGGACCTTAATGAAAGATCTCAAGCATGCAAATACAAGACTTTTTTATGTTATACACAAAGCTTAAATCAGCATGCAAGGCAGGTCAAAAACTAATGCAAGATTGGGAAAAATAAAGCAAAAGTCTTACCCTTGAAGAACACTTCAAGAACAGCTGTTCCAGCCACTCTCTTCTGACCAAAATCAGTCCAAAACTTCAAAAACAAACCCTCAAAGCCCCTCAAGGTCGAAGCAAGGTGTAATGGTGTGTGTCTTAGTGCAAAAATAAGGTCAAAACACACTTTCTAGGCCTCCAAACACACACTAAGGATGAGAGAGAGGGAAATATATAGAGAGAGAGTATATGATAGATGTATATATGTATAATCTCTGGTTTTTTGTTCAAAATCTCTAACCCTCTACAATGGAAGAAGAGAGGTGCTTATATAGGCAAAGAAATGGTTCTAAGCTTCTCAAAAAAGCTAAGTAAAAGGGGGCAAGGAGGTCAAGGTTTCTAGAGGAGGCTAAGACAGCTGGCCAAGCTTCTTGAGGAAGCTTTGACAAAAGGTCAAGCTTCCTCAAGAAGCTTTGACCAAAAAGGGGCAAAAGGGGCAAAACAGCCACATGTTAGCCCCGGGGTAGGTTTGGTGTATTCCAGCTGGCACAGCTGGCACAGCTGGCATGCACCATGCCTGAAGAAGGCAAAAAGGTGTTACCGGTCAAAAAGGGAGGTCGCCCGCCAAACAGATAGCCGGCCGGCCATATGGAGTGCCGACCGGCCATTGGTATTAAGAAACCATGGCCGGTGTCAGAAATAAATGGCCGGTGATGCAAAAGGAAGGCCGATAGGATGTGGGGATGGTCAACAAGCCATTTCCTACCCCTCAAAGCAAAAACACAAGTATTTGGTGCGAAACCAAACGCAAGACGAACAAGTTGAGAGATCCTGAGGCAAGGCGCGCAACCAAGGCCTCCGGGAACTCAAAACGAACACGAACATGGATGATCACCGAGTGTTCGAGCGGTGACGTCCAAGTCCTGAGGACGGTCAAAATGGGGTGTCTACACCAAGCTTCTGCCACTAGTGGGTTTGGACGCCACTAGTGGGTTTGGACCGCCGATAAACGTGGTGGGTTTCAGATCTTGAAACTGTTTAATCGTAGTCAGTTTTTCTCGTCTCTCTAGTGTCCCATTGGTTATGCTGGTTTGCAAGGCCTGCAAAAAGTTGGTGACTGCTCTTTCCATGATTTTCTCCATTGGGATGGTACCGCTGACTGATGATCCGGTTTCATTTCCATCGTTGGCCATTACTACAAGGTGAAATGATATAAGCATGACATCACACTGATACAATTTTGATACAACGTCATATATAACGTATTAGTTTTACTATCATATTAATATTACCACATAAAACATCATATATACATCATTGTTACTATATAGAAGACGTTAGTCCAGTCGTCAAGAGTTAATGTTTAATCCTACTGATATAAAAATATAAGGATTAAACTAGTCATTGTTAGCTCCAAAAAAAAAAAGATCAACGACATCTCTCGGTCATGCTTCTAGAATAGGTCACTAAGCCCCTACGAAAACTGGCTCTGGAAAACTGGGCCGTGGAGCAACCATAGGAAGTCCTGCTGCACGAGGGACTCAAACTCCGATCCACTGAGCTCAATCCCAAAATAGCACCAAACTACCTGGACCATGTAGGCCGGTACACCGTGGTCATATCCCCAAAACTACCGCCCAGTGAGCCGCACAGGTATCTCTAAGTATGTGGTACTGTTAGTGTAGTCCACAGCTGGGGTCTGGGCAATGTGCTGTGGAGGAGGTGTCGTAGTGCAAATGTGGTTACTAGGGTATATATTCCCTCTCTTCTTCGCAAAGCCTGAGGGTAAGGGAGCAACCAAGAAATGCGGATGTACTAATCCGACAACGTGCGTCGGCCAATGTATCTCTCTCGAGTGCTCGCCCGGCTAAGTCTCCAAAACAGGTAGTCCTCGTCAAGGTCAGCCTGCAAATATACTGGCCTCTCCATGAGTCAGTCAAGGTTGGGGTAGGTCTGTTCGATAGTGCTTTCTGAGTCTTCCCATCCCTCAAATAAGTTGGGGGCCAGATGCGCTCCCTGGGGCTCAAACCAAAACAGTTCTTCCTGGTGTGCTATGTCCTACAACAAAAGAAAACTTAGCCTACCCAATATTTATTTAAATCATGTTGGACACAATACTTTATTTATTTATTTATTTATTTATTTTTATTTTATGATATATATGTTTTTATTAATAGACACTCAGGGTTTTGTTTTGTTTTGTTTTGTTTTTTGTAAAAGCTCTGATACCATTTTTGCCACAGCTTTAATACCATTTTTGTCATGACCCAAACCCGGAACCCAAAGGCTCGGCGTCGCAACAAGATAAAAATAAAATAATTCTAATAATTTTGTAGTCGTAGCGCAAGCGGATAAATTAAAATAAAATAATTGGGTACCAAATGTTTATTTTAAAGAAACAAACATAGTCATTTGGGCTTTTATTTTATTCCAAGTGTCCAATTAGAAATACAAATAGTACAAAAAAAAAAAAAAAAAACACTGTGGTTCATCTCTCTTCTTGATCCTGCTAAATCTTGTCACCTGAAAGGGATAGCAGCTATAAGCACATAGCAGAGTGAGAAATATTATACTGTGAGTATAGGGGCACAAAAAAGCCATGGATAGTTATTTAAGCTAAAACATTAACATAATTTAAGTTGAATAAACAAATTAACTAAGTAGCATAAACTGAAATACAGAAATTACGTAAATAACTATAACCACGGTACAAGACAAAATAGAACAGGGGTCACTGGAGTGACAATCAAAACAGGAGTTAATGGATCCATGACAAATAGGGGACCACAAAGTGGCCAAACAGGGGCCAATGGTTTATTTAACTCCCCTAAGGCGTAGGACTCTCGTGGTGGTACTTATAGAGCATAATTGTTTATAAAATCTTTGTCAAATAATTTCTAAAATTTAAACAAACATATCCATGGGTTTCAATTTAAGTAAATAAAGTTCAGAAAATAATCCACGTAATTGAAACATTAATATAACCATAAAACATAAACTATATAAAATAAATCGTGGTAACACAAAATATTCGTAAAATATATTATGGTAAGTCAAAACATATAGAAAACATATTATGGTAACTCAATGTATAATATAACTCACCTTAATATTGACCCTACTATTTTTTTCTTATTTTCTTGATCTCCGCGACTCCTCTAACTTAGTAACTTATTGATTTGCTTTTGTTTGTTACTGCTTGTTTCTTCAAGTTACTGTTCACCCATTTTCATACTTGGATTCAAGGAGGCGATTCACCTTTTACCAAGGTGAATCGTCATGCTAGTATTAGATGGCTTAAGTTTGAGATGCCACCACTATGCACAGGTGTGCCAAGCTAAAAGTGCCACCATTATTCATCTTTTCCTTACTTTCACTTTGACCTCAAGAATTCAATAATTCCATAATTGCTTTGATCTGGCCCCAAACAATATATTAATCACATTATTATATTTTGGTAACAATAATGCCTCTAATTTTAAGTTAGATTACATTTTAGTATGTATAACTATAAAATGAAATATTTTATTTTATCTTATCTTATCATATATATATATATATATATATTAATAATTTATTTATTTATTTTTATTAATTAAAAAGTTGGGGTATCACAATATAAGGCTAAAGTTGACTCAAGAACCTTCCAAATATACACATCTTCATCATCTTTGCCCATTAAAACGTGAGAGAGAGGGATAGATAACTTGAGGGGAGAGAAATTCAAGCTAAAGAAGGAGAATTAGAAGAATTTGGAGGAGTTGGCTTGGAGATTCAAAGTACTAATTGTTTAGAGTCCAATTGGAGAATTTAGGTCAGAAATCCAACTCTTAATGTTGTATTTGAGTCACCAAATGTAAGAATTCAAAAGAATATAAGATTAAAGACATGATTTAAGCTTAGAAAGACAAAAATGGGAGGAGTTCAACCATGCATGCATAATTCACTAAGATTTGTAAGTTGATTCTCAAGAATTTCCACATGCATGTCCATATCTTGGTTTTGTTCAAGGAATTCAACATGTTTTTGACCTAAACATCTCATTTGCTCATGATTTGGAAACTTGGAGCTTAAATCATTTCATACATGTCATGTTCATGTTATGTTTTCACATTTTAAGCTTGAGTTTGTACAATTGACATGCTTATGGGGCTTGATTTCATGAAATGATCTTTAATTCTCTATGTTTTACAAGTTTAGACATGTTTTCTCGAGTTTTAGCGCCTAAAGGTTGCATTTTAAAGCTTTGAATTTTAGTTTTGAACCTGGGAGTGCAATTTGAAAATTCCAGAATTCTGCTGTCCGCTTGAGCGACCACTCTTTCTTTGGCACTCCCGCTCGAGCGACCAAAAGTTGGCTTGAGCGTAAAATGCATGCTCACAAAAGTTTACAATTTTTGCAGACTGCTCAAGCGACAATAGTTGCACTCAAGCGAATACCTCAGTCTCATGCTCGAGCGACCATTGAGCGTGTGTTGAGCAAAAAAATCAAGCAACCAGTACTTTTGCAGAGTTTACAGACAGCTCGAGTGACCGAAGTTACGCTCGAGCGACCACTCACATTTTTGAGCCTCCGCTCGATCAGAGGTCCTGTTTTCAGCAAATTTTGTTAAGTGTTTCAAAATACATTTTGGCATCCACATTGCGTCCTAGGCATTCCTAGGCCATGGTTAAGACATAATAATAAGGATAAGAAGTAGAAACACACCGAGATAAGAAAGAACTAAGTTAATGATTCTGGGAGTGTAATTCAGTACGTGTTCGTTCTGTATCTGTGTTAGTCACGCGCCATAAGTTATCTAATTTGACTGCTCTGTCTGTTTGCTTTGGAGCCATCTGTGAGTAATAACTTTGTAAAGCTATGTTTACGTTTAAGTAATTTCTTATATGATATGATATGACAAAAATGCTCTATTTTCTGACATGTTATGTTCTAATCAATGAATGATTGTCCATATATTGAAAAGTGTTCATGGCATCCTTAGAACAAGGCCCTAGCTCGAATGTAACAATACTGTGATCTATGAGCACAAGGCCCTTGCCCGGGGGTAATAATACCGTGGTCTCATGGCCCTCGCCCAGGGGTAACAATACTGTGGCTTAAGCATGTTTTCTATTCCCGGTACCGGAGATTCCTTAATAGAACTGGCAAGTATGACCCTCTAAATAAAAGGGAGAAAGACGTGGGGTTGGAAGACATACATGTTATTACATTATGCTCTCATGAAGGAGAGTCTCAATGAATAAACTAGCTAATTAACTAACTAAAACTACGCTAATTATTACAAAAAAAATTAAATAAATAGCTAAACTACTTAACTAATTATTATAAACCGAATTTAATTAACTAATCTAGCTAATTAAATTGCAACATATGAATTAACTAACTATTCTAGTGAATTATTACAACATCATAACTAGCTAACTACTTTAACTAATTATGTAATTACAACACTTTACAAAATTAACTAGCTATAACTAATTAATTACAACAAACATCTAAGCTAAATATTTAAACTAAATACGCTTGGTATGCGAGGAATGCTCATGCACGTGCTTGGTTTCCACCCGAAGCCATTGTTTTGCTTTTGGTAGGCCTATGTTGCATAATAGAACACTAACACCTTTGCCCACTTTTAGAATAACTCTGCTCTACTTGAAGAACACATTGCTGAATTTTGCATTGGTGGCCTGCTAGCCACTGCTGCCCAATTCATCTTGTTGCAACAGAGAACAAACAAAGTATGCAAAAGGTGTTTTCAAGGGTTTGTTTGCACAACTCACCCCTCTTTTTCATGAAAAAAATCAAAGGAGTAGTAATATTGGTTCACAAACCATCAAATCAAGCAATTTCATTGCATGATGACTCATGAACCAAAGTGTGCAATTTCAATAAATGCAATAAAATGAGACTCTAACCTCTTCCCTTTCATGAATTGATCAAGGGAAGTGGTGACCTTGGAAACTTGAACCATTTTATTATTAATGAGTATGAAATGCCTCAAGTTTTCATGTGTTCAATTAACGTCCGATTGAACACAGACAAATTATTATCTTGCACCTTTTTAGCCTCAATTTTATTACATCATTTTAGATTACCAACCATTGTTTAATGAATTGAGTCCAAAGGGTGAGTTTAAGTCCTTTAATGGAAAGATGGCTCAAACCAAGAGTTGTCTTAGGCATGAAAAAGACATCATACCGTTGGTAATGAACCCCCTAAGGGATTAAACCATTAAGCATGATACCTCAATCTCAAGTTTTAAACAAACAAGTTGTTTGAACCACTTTCAAAGCAAAACAAAAGCCAAGAAATGGGGAGGTTGCAAAGATGATTAAGTGTGATCACAAGTCTGGAAAGTTATAAATAAATGCAATCAACTCAAAGGCGATGGTGTCTAAGGCCTAGAACACTAAACTCATGAGGACAATCACACTATAAGCATGAAAAACAAAGCTTAAATGCAACTATCAACCAAAAATAGTGTTAAAATAGTCTAAAATAAGTCCTAAAATATGCTAGAATTAAGCTAACAAAAGGTATATTAATAAGCTAAAACATGGCACAAGCTAGGCTAGTAAGCAAGACACAAGGAGGGGAGAATAACCCTTCCAAATTTGGACTTCAAAACATGATTTTGGCCACTGAAATAACTCTGAAAAATAGTGATTAAAAGCTCAAAAAAAGATAGTACAAGGATGGGAAACACAAGGGTAAAGGCCTCCAAAACAAAGTGCAAAGAAGGGTGAACCACCTCTCAACCTTTAATAGCTTTACAACCCAAGCTTCAACCCAAAAAATAAAGAGTTTGTATAGCCCAAAAACAATTTTACAATGGCAAGAAAAAGAGTAGACAAAGCAAGCAAATAGGCAAAGCCTTATAACTTTGAAGAGAAAAACCAATTCCAAGCAACAAGACCAAGCAAACATACCCTCTAAAGCTCCAACAAGGCTCAAGAATACCTTAGCTCAAAGATGAAGAGGTTTGGTTAAGAGTGTATAGGCAAAGGTTGAAGATTTGTAAGTAAAAGTGTAGAAATTTGCTAGAGAGAAAGAATTGTAGAGAGAGAGGAAAACTTTTGCTCTAAAAATAGAAAACATGAATGCCCCTTAAGAATATCCAGCCCTACACGTGGATGCAGATGCAAGCATCTGTGCAAACAGCTGGCACAGCTGTCACAAAATATCTGCAAAAGAAACTTTTGGCCGGCAACCAAAAAGTGATGGTCGGCAGCCCAAAAGGTGGCCGGCAGGCCACCAGAAGCTGTAGGCTTGAAGAACCAAATCTTGGTCCAAGAATGAGGCAACAAGAGTGTAGGGTTTGAAGGGCTCAAAGCTGTGGCATTCCGCTGAGGACTTCGAGCACTTGACGCGACTCATCATCGGGTGCCCATGCAGTGACGTCCAAGTTGTAAGTACTGTAAAGAATGAGGTGTCTACAATGAGGAAGAATTTGATTTCAAGTTATTTGTTGAATAATAAGGCTGGCTTTAAGCAAATTATGAAATCTGATCAATATGTGATTACCAAGAAGGGTATTTTTTGTGGGTAAGGGTTATGCTTGTGATGGGATGTTCAAACTGAGTGTTGAGATTAATAAACCATCTACCAATTCGGTTTATGTGCTGTCAATTTTTGGCATGCTTGCTTGTGTCATATTAACAGTAAATATGTGGAAATCATGAGTAGTTGAGGATTAATTCCTATATTGACAAAAAAAAAATGAGAAATGTGAAGTTTATAGTAAAGAAAAAATTACCAAGAGGCCTCATAAAAGTGTTGAGAAAAATACTGAATTGCTAGAATTATTTCATACTTATTTGTGTGAGTTTGAAGGAATTTTAACTCGTAGTGGTAACCAATATTTTATTACTTTTATTGATGATTTTTCAAAATATACAAGCGTATATTTATTAAAAAAATAAAAGTGATGCTTTTGAGAAATTTAAAGAATTTCTTCTTGAAGTTGAAAATCAATTCGGTAAAAAGATTAAGAGAATTAGAAGTAATAAGGGCCGGAAGTATGAATATTTTGGATTTAACTCTTTTGTTCAGTCATTAGGAATTATTCATGAGACTACTCCACCATATTCACTTTCATCTAACGGTGTAGTTGAAAGAAAAAAATAGAACGTTAATTGACCTGACGAATGCTATGCTTATTGATTCAGGTGCTCCCTCAAATATTTGGGGTGAGGCTATTTTGACAGCTTACCATGTGATAAATAGAGTGCCACACAAAAAGACTAAAATTGTACCATATGAGTTGTGGTGGAAGCGTAAATCAAATTTAGGTTATTTGAGGATTTGGGGCTGTTTAACTTTTGTGAGGCTGCAGATCCTAAATGACCTAAATTGTGTGAACGAGCTATCACTTGTGCTTTTCTTAGGTATGCGCTGCATAGTACAACTTATAGATTTTTGATATGAAAAATAATATTATTTTTAAATCAAGTGATGCTATTTTTCATAAAAATAAATTTCTTTTCAAATCTAGAAATAGTGAGGGTCAAATACTTTATGAAAATATTTTATCCATGCCTAGCTCTTCTACTCCATCTCAAGTTTTTCAAGAACAAAAAAATTTTCAAATCCAACCAAGGAGAAGTAAATGAGGTAGAGTTGAAAAAGATTTTAGCTTTGACTATTATCTTTACAATATGGAAGAAATTTCTTTTTTGGTGCAAGAAGCTTTATTATCACCTGATGCTATTTTTTAGAGAGAGACTATAAATGATGAGATAGGTTCACTACTTTCAAATAAAACATGGAAGCTAGTGAATTTACGTTCAGGTTGTAAAACTATTAGGTGTAAATGGGTCCTCCGTAAAAAACTTAAACCGGATGGAACTTTGGATAAATATAAAGCGAGGCTTGTTGCTAAAGGTTTTAAGCAACAAGTTGATCTTGATTGCTTTGATACTTTTTCTTTGGTTGCTAGAGTTACATCCATTAGACTGTTGATAGCAGTGGCTGCAATTCATGATTTAAAAATTCATCAAATGGATGTGAAAATAGCATTTTTAAATGGAGATTTAGATGAGAAGATTTACAGGGACCAACCCGAGGGCATTGTGGAGCCTGGCCAAGAAAGCAAGGTGTGTAAGCTAACTAAATCCCTTTATGGTTTAAAACAAGCTCCTAAACAGTGGCATGAGAAATTTGATTCATGTATGCTTGAGAATGACTATAAGACTAATGAATGTGATAAGTGCATATATTATAAAACTTGTGAGAATGCATATATGATTATTAGCCTATATGTGAATGATCTACTTATCTTTGACTCTAATTTGCATATATAAATGAGACTAAAAATATGCTTAATAGTCACTTTGATATGAAAGATCTTGGTCAGTCGCATTGTGTTGAGAAAATTTCAAAGAAATATAATTTTCTAGACTATAAACACATTGCTACTCCTTTTGAAGCAAGCATACATTTATCTGTTGTAACAAATGAAAAAGAAGTGATTAATCAAAAGGAATATACTAGCATGATTAGTAGTTTGAGATATGTTACTGACTGTACTAGACCTGACATTGTATATGCTATTAAAGTACTTAGCAGGCTTACTAGCAAGCCAAGTCGAGATCATTGGCTAACCATAGAAAGAATTATGAGATATTTATCTAGTACAAAAAATTATGGTTTGTTTTATAACAA
This sequence comes from Camellia sinensis, assembly GCF_055761805.1. Classification (NCBI taxonomy): domain Eukaryota; kingdom Viridiplantae; phylum Streptophyta; class Magnoliopsida; order Ericales; family Theaceae; genus Camellia; species Camellia sinensis. The sequence continues at coordinate 220,639,009 of NC_138961.1, forward strand.
GTATCCTGTGGTACTTGAGAGATATAGGCCCTGTTTGGTAGGGCTTATTTTCAGCTTATTTCAGCTTTTAGTTTAATTTAAGTTATTTTGATGTGTCTGGTTTAGCTTAATAATACAGCTTATAGCTTTTTGTAAGTCAAAAATCAACTTATTCTTTGAGTGGGGGAGGAAAAGCTTAATTTATAAGTCAAAAATCAGCTTATGTTCACAGTTATAAGCTATAAGCTGTTAGGGTATAAGTTATAATCACTTTCCCACAGCTCTACCAAACGAGGCCATAGTGATGCTGATTGGAACACTTTGTCAGATGATTCTCTCTCGACTTCGAGTTTTATTTTTACCTTGGGTGGTGGTGCTATATGTTGGAAGTCTAAAAAACAGGCTATAATTGATAATTCAACAATAGAAGCTGAGCTTATAGCATTAGTTTCAACATATGAGGTAGCGAATTGGTTGAGAGATTTATTACATGAAATCCTTTTTTGGAAAAAACCAATTCCTCTTGTATTAATTTATTGTGATAACACCACTATTATTGGTAGAGTGAACAACCATTTATATAATGGTAAATCCAGACCTATTATAAGGAATTATAGTAATTTGAGATCCTATTTGAGTAATGACATCATAACTGCGAATTATATAAAATCTTGTAACAATCTTGCGAATTCATTAACCAAGGCCTTGGCAAGAGATAAGGTGTGGAATACATCGAGGGAGATGGGTTTGAAGCCTATAAAATCATAAACCATGTATGAGGATACCTAACCTGGGGACCAGAGATCCTGTAACTAGGTTCAATGGGAAGAACAAATCATATAGTGGTTGTAAAAAATGCCCTCATTAATATGTTGTTGTTCATCTCTATGATATAAGTGCATTTGTCCTATAATATTGGAGGGTTATGTCTTTATACTCTTAATGAAATTCTGTAGCTCTTGTTGAGTAGGGTGTGTAAATTAGAGGAACATCCTTGACAGATTTCACCTATATAAGCATGGAAATGGGGCCGCTTTCTATGAAAACAAGGCTTATTCTCAAATATGCTCATGAAAATTGGGATTAATACAAGGCCGTAATGTGCTAGTTGTTTAAAGCTCATGTCAACACCTGGATCATTATGTGTGAGCAATAATACTTTATTTTCCCTGAGCAGTCATAGTCCAAGTCTGAAACCACTACTGACTCGGGAGTAGAGGTTATTGTTTTACTAATGAAGGTTCAATGTAGAGCACGCTGAAGGGGCAAAATACAAACGGGTCGGATCCAAGCCTTGGGCTAGCCCAATCCATTAAACCCAAGTCCAAGTGGGTCAGATAAATATGTGGCCAAGCCAGTTAAAACCTAATTCCATGATCAATAGTTCGCCCAAGTCCTTAAGCACTTGGGCCCAACTTGCAATAAAAAAGTCAGTCCAGCCGTGACGCTGGGTTGTGCCGAGCTGCAGGACTCAATCTTTAGACTGAACTGATGGGCCGAATCCATCACCAAAAACCAAAGTGGGTCGAGCCTACTCAAAGATATCTAAATGGGCCAGCCCATCTTTGTAAGCAGTCTCACAAAGGGCCAAGTCGAGGCACAACGGTACCGAGCTGAGGGAACCTCTCAGAGAATTGTCGGACTTATGAATGCATGCATGTGCAGACTACCACCTCAGCTGGTCCCCTCCTCTTAGAATCACGGAAATGGTTGATTAAGGAAATGTGGTTTGTTATTAGCATGTGGGCAATGAGTATATGCATCCATTGTCAAATACCTCATGGTTCCCTACCTTGAGCAATGTTAAAGGGAGCATGGTAGCACCAAAGTCTCATGAAACCATCTTGGGCAACAAGTAAGGAGTTCTATATAAACTAGAATGACTTGACATTGAAGGTAACTAAGTTGAGCTATAATATACTCACTTGAACACAACTCTCTACACTTACAGAACACGTCCCATTTTCTCTGATCACTTACTCCCACACCGGAGGGGTTAGCTGGCCAGCTCCGGCCGGGCAGCTCTAACAGCGCTCATTATTGCAGGGACTCAGTTCCTGGATAGTCCAGTCGAGTGCAGAGCTCTAGTCCATAATTATCTAGTGCGGTATTCGGTATGCACAATTGGTACAGTGAACGTGGACCCTTCATCTCTAAGTTTTGCATTTGATTCCGGCGATGGGAATTGAGGATATCCCACCCTCAGCATTGACTCCATAAACGGAGAAGACGAAGGATAAAGGTCTGGCGCTGCCGACAGTTCTAGAGGAACAAACCGGAAACAACAACCGGACTCCTGAATCTGTTGAGCATCGACAGCCCTTTGATGGTGGTTCTTCCCACCATTTTCTGTTGTAGGAAGATTATAGAGATCCTATCATCGATTTCATAGGAATGGAGATACAGGAACTAAAAACACTGCTCAAAAGGATGATGGGCGATCCGATAGAGAAGAGGATTGACGCAGAGCCTTCTCGTCTGCGCCAGAGGAGCCCATCCCAAGAACCACCAGTGAAGAAGGTCCCTAGAAATGAATCTGGGCAGCAAAGTCAGCCAATCCTATGCAAAGTGAAGCAACGAGCAACCACAGTATGGTTTACGCTGAAGAAGGGCTAAGAGGTAGAAAATGGCTAGCCAGTAGATAGAGTATCCTCCCCAGGATCTCCGCACTTGGTTGGTCGGCAACAGACAAAATGAGCAACGGCAAGATTATCAGGTTCAACACCTTGACCGTACTGTTCATCAGAAAGAGCACCGAGCACTAGATCGGCTCGTCTCCTCTCCTTTTGGGAAATCGAAGTTATGAGACCCCTAAGAAGTTCACTCCACCAAAATTCACATCATATGATAGAAAATCAAACCCACTAACACATATCAGCCACTGTAGACAGATGATGTCCTTATGAACCTAAGACGAGGCGCTGATGTGCAAAGTCTTTCCATCCAGCCTGGGAGAAAAGTCCAGACTCCGATGGTTCGATTGTCTTCCCGCCAGATTGATTTATGATTGGAAGCAGCTCTCTCAAGAGTTCATGGCCAAATTCGTTTCCAACAAAAAGATCCCAAGAAAGCTGATCACCTTGTTCGGCCTCTGAAAAGAACAACAGGAAACGCTACGTAATTATGCTAGAAGGTATTGGGAAGAGTATAATGATTTGGAGGAAAATGTTTGTAGTGAACAGATGGCTATAATGTCTTTTAAACATGGTCTGCGTCTAGAGAGCAAGCTGAGACAATCACTTACCAAATGCCCAGCCACAGCATTGAAGGACGTACGCGCTTGGATTGAGTAGAACGCTCGCGTTGAAGATGATCAGATTCCTATCAATGTGGCATCGGCTGAACAGACAACTCGGGAGAACAAAAGAAGAACAGACCGAGGGGAACCTCGAGGACTCGCAGTGAATGAAGTAGACAACTCTAAATCTCATGAAGTAGTTGTTACAGTCTTTAAAAAATCAATCTATCGTATTATGGAAAAAATCAAGAGAGAGTCCTTCTTTACTTGGCCGCCAAAGATGCTAGGAGAGCCAGCTCGGCGCAACCAAAATCTCAGATGCACCTATCATCAAGATAAGAGGCATATGACTCAGCATTGCTGTGATAACCTTGTTCTATAGTATGCTACTTGGTCCTTGACATGAATATGATTATGTGTTTGATATGATTTTGTGCGCCATTATGTGAAAATATGTGGTTTTGAATTTCTATCTGTTCACCGTAGTTATATCTGTTTGATTATCTGCTTTGGAAATTAAATTGAAGGCCTTATCGGCCACAGAACCCGAAATTGATTGCGCCATTGTGATTAGTGTAATTTTTAGAGCCTACGGTGAAATTTAATTAAAAATTGATTCAGATCAGAATTAATTGATTTAATTGATGAATTAGTGCCCAATTACTTTATTATTATTATATTAGAATTAGTGGGATTTGTTGTAATGGGCACTACACCCTCAAATTCCCTCTTTAGTTTATTTTGGCTGATTTTTTACTCTAAGAGTAGAGAGAGGGTCGGCTAGAGATGGTGAGAGAAGAAGAATTGTGTTTGGCTCAAGTTTGTGAAGAATTTGAGGATCAAACTCAAGAATTTGCTATAGATTTGAAGAATTAAGCCTCTAGGTAAGTGAATTCATGAATTGTAAGTTATCATTTTGTGAATTCAAGTTTGAATAATGGTCAAGAACATGGATTAAATTGATTATGAGGAAATTGAGTTGATTTTGTTGTATTTGAAGTCATTAGAGGCATGCATGTAGGAAATTGCTATAAATTTTCATGTTTAAGCATAAATTGTGTAATCCATGATGAATCTTGTTTGAAATCCATGTATTTGATCATCTCTTCACCAAATAAATTGAGAATAATGAATATCTCTCATATGCAAGTGTAGATCATGGAGGTGTGAGCTTTGCATGTTTGAATTTGATGTGTGGGTGATGAGTTTGGGTTAATTTGAGGCATGCACGTGAGAAATTCTTGGAATTAAGCTTCATAATGTTGAAATTTAGTGTTTATACCATGCTAGTATATATATATATGTGAAGTTTGAGCCAAAATCATGCATTTGAAACCTTTGAACATCAAGTTGAAGCTCAAGAATGTGTTCTGGAAAACCCAGAATTTTTTATGTCCGCTCGAGCGGGGGAATAAACGCTCGAGCGGGAAATTTGTGCTCCCAGTATTTTTGCAGACATGGCTGTCTGCTCGAGCGGGGAAGTTCACGCTCGAGCGGGGAGCCATGTAGAGAGGCCTTACGCTCGAGCACTAGAGTGCACGATCGAGCGTAAATTCGACATACCCAGTACTTTTGCAGGCCTCAAGGGTCCGCTCGAGCGGGGACCCTGTTTTCTGAAATTTTGAAAAGACACCTTGTGTTTCGTTTTCTGTTCTCTTTCACTTCTAAGTACTCTTAGGCATGCATTGAGCATTGTAATTGAGTTAGAAGGATAAGAATGAAGCCTAGAGAGGAATATGTGAATTAAAGAACGGATTGAATCGGTTGTGACCGATATGTGTTATGTGATGTGTAGGGTCGAGCTCCAGGGCAAACCAACCACCCGATCACTGTGAGTAATATCTTAACAAGATATTCGAAATATGTTGTTGTCCAATTGTTTACTTCTATGTAAGTTTTATAAGTTCATTAATTTGAATGGTGGACGATGATTGACATGAATGATTGGGCCAAAGGCCGATTGACATAAATGATTAGGCCGAAGGCCGATTGACATAAATGATTGGGCCGAAGGCCGATTGACATGAATAATTGGGCCGAAGGCTGATTGACATAAATGATTGGGCCGAAGGCCGATTGACATAAATGATTGGGCCGAAGGCCGTTTGACATGAATGAAAGTTGAATGGGCCAAAGGCCAGTATGTTTGGAACCACAATCACTTAACTTAAATTGAGTATATATATGTTAAATAGAAATATGAATTGGGCCCAAGGTTGTTTGAAGCATGTTGTTCTACGTACCGTTTGTATAACTCTTTTATTTGATATTATTCATTGGGCTATCGCTCACGCTCATTCATGTGTTTGTAGGTGAATCAAGAGAAGTCCAAACCCAACTCCAGTGAAGTATGCGTGGAACAACAAAGGTTTTGAAGAGTCAGCCCTTGCATCTCACGCACGAGACTCGTCTTCGCTTTTTTGTCATGTTGTTTTGTGTTGTCATGTTGGCGAAGTCTTTGAACATGTCTGTATATAGTTTTCATGGGTTGACTTAATTTTGGATGATCCTGTCTGTACAGAACTTTATGGTACTGTACTTCTATTGTGAGTTATTAATGTACATATGTGTGGTTGGTTATGATGTGCCATGTAAGCACGGCTCTATGGACAAAGTTTTAAATTACTTCCGTTTGGCCCCCGTTAACTCTGTTAAAATACGTTTGGTTTGGTTTGAGGCCGTAGGTAATCTCATGATTACTGACTAGTTATGTCCTTAACCCACGGGGGCGGGTTCGGGTCATCACAGAGTGGTATCAGAGTGCGAGTTAATAATTCACACACTTGTCCAAAAGAGCAATAAGCGTCTAGAGGAGATCTAGAAGGCATTCATGTAATAAGTATGAATCTGAAAGCATCAAGAATACGCTTAAATGTTAATTGTGAACGATTATGTGTTATAAGTTTGTGGTTCGCTTGCATTACAAATGATTTGAATACATATGCTCTTTAGTATATGCATACCTATGACTCTTTTGTATGAAGTATAATGCAAGCTTAATCAGACGATGAGAACATTTGATTATATGAGACATGAATTGTTGCACTAATGTGTACAACAAGTTTGTTTTGTTATAATGCACATACATGAACATATGAATCATGAAAAGTTGCATATGTGCATTCGATTATGCAAATGGGTGTTTATGTGGAATATGATTTAAGTATGTAATTACTGAGTAAATGTTCACCATGCGATAGCTGATAATTATGCAATCATCTGTTACGTATGTGATTAATTGTGCTTTGATGATACGTGAAATGAGAATATAACGACATGCCTATGTGCGAATGCACCTATGTGTATTTGTGTTTATTTCTGTATTGGGCATTCCTTATTTGGCATGGCTTAATAAGAATTTGTGTGGATCATGGAGAATGTAAGGGCATATGAGTTGGTAGATTCTCCCACAGCCCGACTTGATAGACTGGAAAGAACAGTACAAGAAATGGCAAAGATCTTAAGACAACAGTATCAGTTGCCGCTACGGCAAGAACCTTTGCCACCACCAATGCAAGAGCACCAAGTGAATGAGTTGGAAGTCACAAAATCTGTTGAGGTGCTTGACCGAACACTGATGATTGAAGCTAACGTGAACCGATCTTCTGAATGGAAAAGCAAGAGGCAAGGCTTTTTCTCAAAGAAGAAGTTATTTAAAAAGCAAAATACAGGGTTATCGCGCACTTCAAACTCTACAAGGAATACAACACCGACATGTAGTGAATGTGGTAAGAAACACCGAGGAGTTTGTTATCGAATTTCTGGGGCTTGTTATGGGTGTGGTAAAATGGACCACATGGTAAGGAACTGTCCCCGGACTGAGCAAAACGTGAGTAGACCCGTGGTCTCAGCTAGATTCGTACCAATGGTAGGAATTGCTAGTCAGGATAAAGTAATCACACTCATTCCAGAAAGCGCTCAGAATGCTGCGAACGTTATCCCAGGTATCTATACTGTTTATGAACGAATGCTTATGTATTGATTGATTCTGAATTAGTACATATGTACATCTTCGCTTGGGATATTATTTGATTCGGATCGACATCTTCTTTCGTATTTGCTGCATGTGTACTCAGACTAGTTAGACCCACAAGGTCAAGACCGTATTCATTGAATGTATATGCTCCATTTGAGAAATTTGTGAAATATGTATTGGAATATCGATTAACTCTGCACATGCACATGTACATCTAAACTTATGCTCAGGGTGATTTGTTATATCACTGTCTTCAATGACTAAACCACTGGAATCATGACTTTGTGATTGTGTGACTGGGTTAAGCACCCCAAATAACGAACTCTATAAATTGCGAGATCATGTACTTGGATTGGTAGAAAATTGACCGAACGATGTGACTATATTGGGCTTAACTCGTAAACCTATGATTCGTGACTGATTTGGAACTTTTGCGTAACAAATCCTATACTATGTGTAATCGAGGAACTTTGTTTAATGTGTTACTGTGCACCTTATATTTGCATATAAGACTTGTTTGGGAACTACTGGATTGATTATGGTACATACCTCCTGATCTGAATAACTGCATGCATATGCAACTATACCTGAACTTATGTGGACAATACTATATTGTACATGATTTGAAATACTTTGACATGAACAGTTGTGATAAATGACTCTGATATAACTTTCAGAACTGATGAACTTAGAACAGTTGTGAAACTATCAACTATGTACCTAAGCAACGAAGCGTACCTTGCAGAACCAAAAATACCCCATTGAGAAAACTTTTATCTGATTCAATCTGATAGAACCTTGTCTGATTCGGCCTGATAGAACCCTCATTGGACATAATTCGATAAGACCTTTGTTTGATCTAATCTGACAAGACCTTTTGTGGGCTATCAACATGTTGATCTAACCATGAACACCATTGAGAACCAACCTCCAATTATCGAGGGCATATGTGTTAAAAATGAACTGAATTGTGCAAATCCAGTGAGTGGGTGTCTTAAGGAACAATGCTCGTATATTGTCATATTCTTGCTTATTTGACGTTATGGAAGCCGATGACAACAGATTGATTTGATTGTAAATAGTACCGAATATTTATTCTCAACTAATCAGAATATGTTTCATATGTCTGCTTCAGTGTTATCGGATTTTGGGAAATCAGGTTATGTGAGTGGTATTGTGTTTGTTTTGGTGACACTCTTGAGACGTCCTTTCGTGCTAGGGGACGTTAAGCCTATGTAGCACCTTTGTTGAGGTATCTCTTTTGCCACCGACGATTTTGTACAAGTGGGTTTGTCTAATCGATCTCGGGTCGGCCACCAACGGTCGTGAACGGGTGTGCTTTGATTCCGAGACGATTATTCATTTGTTTTGTCCAGAATGTCATCCTTTGGTATTATGTAGATGTTATTAACATCCAAGGAGCTTTTAAAAACCCTGATTGTCCGAAAGTATGTGAATTCAATACGCCTAGTGTAAATAACTGCTCAGTGCCATTATATTTTGCAATTGGGGCTCTGAGGATGTGTGAATTGTGTTTAACATGTGATTGACTGTTTTAATATCATCTTTGACATCATGGGGATTAATATACGAATTGCCTTCTGCTTTTTGCAACTATGAGATAGTGGGGAAAGACTCTATGGAGCAGGGAATTGAATGTTGAACCGAATTGTAAACTGCAAACTGTTGAATGAATTGAGAACACGTGTATTCTGTTAGAAGTGGACTGCCTCGATGTTATTGTACATTACAATTGGTACTATAGGGATATATGAGTTACGTATGTCGTGTGGTTGATTGCTTCGTTGTTATCTTTGTTGACTCGGGAATCAGTGTCTGGATCCGCTTTAAATTCCTGTAGACTTTTGATTGATCTTGGATAACTATGATGAGTCACTAAACTAAATACCGAATCGGATTGTGAATTGTGGAGTTATTGAAGAATGAATTGAACTTTTGTGACAAGGGAATAGACCGAACTTCTATGGTAAAGTTAATTGACATCTGAAATAAGTATGTGGTGACCTATTGTGAAGAAGGAAATTGTTGAATTGTGTCTAAATATTTTTCGGTGCCAACAAGTCAAAGTCGAATATTAGACAGTGGCAGAACTATTTCAACCTTTCTCTATTTTGGAATGGAAATAAGAATGTGTGGCTACAAATTTCATTGTGGGGCTACCTTGAGCACCCAAGGCATAAGTCCCGTTTGGGTTACTGTATGTAGAATTACTAAGTTTGCTAATTTCCTCCATGTAAAATCTTCGTATGATGCTTATAGACCAGCCACTGGTTACATCGATAAAATTGCTTGTTTGCATGGGGTCCCAGTATCTATTGTTTTAGACAGGAATCCTAAAATGTGCCCGAATTCTGAAAAGCCTTCAAGAGGTAATGGGGACTGAATTGTGATTCGACGCTGCTTGCCGTCCGAAAATCGATGTATAATTGGAAAGAACTTTTGGGAGAAATGCTCCAAATATATTCAGTAGATCTTTCAGGGAATTTGGAAGGTATATTTGTTGTTGGCAGACTCTGCTTACAACAACAGCTTGCACTCTGATATCGGTGTGGCACCGTGCAAAACCTTGTATGGCGGAAAAGGTAAGCCTCTAATTGATTAAGAACAAAATGTTGCTCGATTTTGAAAATAAGTAAACAACTATAAAAAAGGATTGGAACCGTTGAATGAAAAGTGTTCTGAATTGTGTTCGACTAAAGGTAAAATAAGTTTGGAGGACCAAACTTCCTAAAGGGGGGAAGACAGTGATAACCTTGTTCTGTAGTATGCTAATTGGTCCTTAACATGAATATGATTATGTGTTTGATATGATTTTGTGCGCCATTATGTGAAAATATGTGATTTTGAATTTCTATCTATTCACCATAGGAATATCTGTTTGATTATCTGATTTAGAAATTAAATTGAAGGCCTTATCAGCCACAGAACCCGAAATTGATTGCGCTATTGTGATTAGTGTAATTTTTAGAGCTTACGGTGAAATTTAATTGAAAATTGATTCAGATCAAAATTAATTGATTTAATTGATGAATTAGTGCCCAATTACTTTATTATTATTATATTAGAATTAGTAAGATTTGTTGTAATGGGGCACTACACCCTCAAATTCCCTCTTTAGTTTATTTTGGCTGATTTTTTACTCTAAGAGTAGAGAGAGGGTCGGCTAGAGAGGGTGAGAGAAGAAGAATTGTGTTTGGCTCAAGTTTGTGAAGAATTTGAGGATCAAACTCAAGAATTTGCTATAGATTTGAAGAATTAAGCCTCTAGGTAAGTGAATTCATGAATTGTAAGTTATCATCTTGTGAATTCAAGTTTGAATAATGGTCAAGAACATGGATTAAATTGATTATGAGGAAATTGAGTTGATTTTGTTGTATTTGAAGTCATTAGAGGCATGCATGTAGGAAATTGCTATAAATTTCCATGTTTAAGCATAAATTGTTTAATCCATGATGAATCTTGTTTGAAATCCATGTATTTGATCATCTCTTCACCAAATAAATTGAGAATAATGAATATCTCTCACATGCAAGGATAGATCATGGAGGTGTGAGCTTTGCATGTTTGAATTTGATGTGTTAGTGATGAGTTTGGGTTAATTTGAGGCATGCACGTGAGAAATTCTTGGAATTAAGCTTCATAATGTTGAAATTTAGTGTTTATACCATGCTAGTATATATATATGTGAAGTTTGAGCCAAAATCATGCATTTGGAACCTTTGAACATCAAGTTGAAGCTCAAGAATGTGTTCTGGAAAACCCAGAATTTTTTATGTTCGCTCGAGCGGGGGAATAGACGCTCCAGCGGGAAATTTATGCTCCCAGTATTTTTGCAGACATGGATGTCTGCTCGAGCGGGGAAGTTCACGCTCGAGCGGGGAGCCATGTAGAGAGGCTTTCTGCTCGAGCGCTAGAGTGCACGATCGAGCGTAAATTTGACATACCCAGTACTTTTGCAGGCCTCAAGGGTCCGCTCGAGCGGGGAAGTCCACGCTCGAGCGAGGACCTTGCTTTCTGAAATTTTGAAAAGACACCCTGTGTTTCGTTTTCTATTCTCTTTCACTTCTAAATACTCTTAGGCATGCATTGAGCATTGTAATTGAGTTAGAAGCATAAGAATGAAGCCTAGAGAGGAATATGTGAATTAAAGAACGGATTAAATCGGTTGTGACCCATATGTGTTATGTGATGTGTAGGGTCGAGCTCCAGGGCAAACTAACCAACCGATCACTGTGAGTAATATCTTAACAAGATATTTAAAATATGTTGTTGTCCAATTTTTTACTTCTATGTAAGTTTTGTAAGTTCATTAATTTGAATGGTGGACGACGATTGGCATGAATGATTGGGCCAAAGGCTGATTGACATAAATAATTGGGCCGAAGGCCGATTGACATAAATGATTGGGCCGAAGGCCGATTGACGTGAATGATTGGGCCAAAGGCCGATTAACATGAATGATTGAGCCGAAGGCCGATTGACATAAATGATTGGGCCAAAGGCTGATTGACATGAATGATTGGGCCAGAGGCCAGTTTGACATGAATGAAAGTTGAATGGGCCAAAGGCCAGTTTGACATAAAAATCTGAATGGGCCAAAGGCCAGTTTGACAAATGGAAGATAAATGGTCCAAAGGCCAGTATGTTTGGAACCACAGTCACTTGACTTAAATTGAGTATATATATGTTAAATAGAAATATGAATTGGGCCCAAGGTCGTTTGAGGCATGTTGTTCTACGTACCGTTTGTATAACTCCTTTATTTGATATTATTCACTAGGCTATCGCTCACGCTCATTCATGTGTTTGTAGGTGAACCAAGAGAAGTCCAAACCCAGCCCTAGTGAAGTGTGCGTGGAACAACAAAGGTTTTGAAGAGTCAGCCCTTACGTTTCACGCATGAGACTCGTCTTCGCCTTTTTGTCATGTTGTTTTGTGTTGTCATGTTGGCGAAGTCTTTGAACATGTCTGTATATAGTTTTCATGGGTTGACTTAATTTTGGATGATCTTGTCTATACAAAACTTTATGGTACTGTACTTCTATTGTGAGTTATTAATGTACATGTACATATGTATGGTTTGTTATGATGTGCCATGTAAGAACAGCTCTATGGACGAAGTTTTAAATTGCTTCCGTTTGGCCCCCGTTAACTCTGTTAAAATACGTTTGGTTTGGTTTGAGGCCGTAGGTAATCTCATGATTACTGGCCGGTTATGTCCTTAACCCATGGGGGCAGGTTCGGGTCATGACAATTGCAAAGCATTAAAGCAACACCTGGAGGATTCGGTAGCTACTAGGCACCTCCAAGACTATATTGATCCGGACAAAGTAGTGACCGAACAGGGGAACCCCCTACTAGAACCAAACGTCGAGCATCTGCCTCGGTTAGTAATAAATATAATTCATGACACAACTAGTCACGAGTGTAAAGAGACGCTTCAGAAGGAAATTACAAAAGCTTTACAGATTCAGCAAGTCATGTTAGTGGGACCAGCGCTAAAAAAGGTACGAACAATACCTAAGACCCCCTTATGTACTGTTTTATTTACTAAGAAGGATTTTGAAGGCATTCAGCACCCACATACTGACATATTGATTATAATTGAAGGAATTGGGAAACGATTTGATGTCAACTGAGTTTTGGTAGATCAAGGTAGCACAACAGATATATTGTATTACGACTTGTTCATGAAGCTCAGTCTCTCTGATCAACATCTCACCCCAACGGCAGCTCCGTTTGTCAACTTTAATTCGCAGTCTGAATGGCCACTTGGTAGGATAGTGTTACTTATGGTGGCTAGGACAAAGACCCTTTAGATAGAATTCCTAGTTATTAACACCCCGTCTCCTTACAATGCTATATTGTCGGCCTTGGATTCATCAAATAGAAGTAGTCCCCTCAACCTACCACCAACTCATCCACTTCCCAACGGAACACGAAGTGGAGCAGATCTCAAGGGACCAAGTTGCATCAAATCATTGTTTCCTGGCAGCTATGAAGGCTAAACAGCTCTACAATCAGGTCCAGACAGTTGAAGTAGCAGAACAGCCAATTTTGGAAGATGCCGGGAGTACACCAGCTGATAAGATAATAGAGGATCTGGAGAAAGTTTTAGAGAAGGAAGATGACCCATAAAAATACTCCTTATCAGTACCTCGCTAGGCACTGATGAGAAACTTCAGCTGTTGATTTACTGAAGAAAAATTTTGAGGTATTCGCATGGTCAACATATGATACTCCGGGGTTGAATCCAGAATTTGCTTGTCATAAACTCAATGTCAATCCTTCGGCTAGGCCTACTGAGCAGAAAAGCCAAAGATCTTCAGTTGAGCACACCGAAGGAGTAATTACGAAGGTCGACAAGTTTCTAGCGGCGGGGTTAATCCAAGAAATTCAGTACCCACAGTAGTTGTCCAATACAGTCGTAGTAAAAAAGAAGAACGAAAAATGGAGAGCTTGTGTTGACTTTACTTGCCTCAATAGAGCCTGTCCAAAAGACAGTTTCCCTTTACCTCGTATAGACCAACTGGTAGACTCAACAGTAGGGCATGAGTGCATGAGCTTTCTAGACGCTTACAGCGGCTATACCACTGTTCGGCCCAGATCAAGAGAAGACAGCATTTATTACTCCGAGAGGCACCTACTGTTATAGGGTAATGTCGTTCGGCCTTAAGAATGCCAGAGCAACCTACCAACGTATGGCAACTCAAATGTTCAAGGAGTAGCTCGACCGGGCTATGGAAGCCCACATATATGATATGGTAGTAAAAAGCAAGCTCGCTACAAATCACCTCACGGATCTAAGAAAAGTTTTTAGCATCCTAAAAACCCATCAGCTTCGCCTCAATGCCTCGAAATGCGCTTTCGGCATAGGAACATGGAAACTTTTGGGATACATGGTGACTTACAGAGGAATTGAAGCAAATCCGGATCAAATCAAAGCAATACAAGGAATTGAGATACCAACAAAGGCCAAGGAATTATAGAAACTAGCCAGAATGGAAGTAGCCCTAAACCGATTCATCAGTAAGTCATCAGATCGGATGAAACCTTTCTTTCAGCTATTAAGGAAAAAGTTTGCGTTCGAATGAGATCCAGAATGTACTGAAGCACTGCAGGACCTCAAGAATCTCAATACACCACACCTCCTTTTCACTCCAGAACTAAGGAAAGAGTTGTACCTATATCTCAGTACCTGAAGCGCTGTAGGACCTCATGATCTGGCGGTCTCAGATCATGCAGTAAGCGTAGTGCTGATTCGTGAGGTTAAAAAGGAACAAAGACCAGTGTACTACATCAGCAAGACTCTCCTAGACGCCTAAACACGGTATCTACTGTTGGAAAAGTTAGCTTATGCTCTGCTCATTGCCTTAAGGAAGCTGCAACACTACTTCTAGGGTCATACCATCAATGTCCTCACTGAATTCCCCCTCAGATCTGTCTTCAGCCGAGCTGATTTCTTGGGCCGAACGGTGAAATAAGCAGTTGAGCTTGGTGAGTTCGACATATGATATTAGCCAAGAACAGCAATCGAGGCCCAGGTTTTGGCGGATTTCGTCACCGAATTCACCACCGCCTAGAACATCGAACATCAAAACTTCAGTTCGGTACAGGCGCTACGCACCACCGAACTGAACAAACAGTGTGCTTCAGAAGCATGAAAACTCTTTACTGGGGACATCTAGTAGCTCTACGTCGACGGATCATCCAATAACCGAGGCTCGGGGGCAAGAGTAATACTCATATCTCCAGAAGGATTCATTTGGGACCAGCCTTTAAAACTTGAATGGAAGGCCTCTAACAATGAGGTAGAATATGAACCCCTACTAGCTAGGTTACATAGTACCAAACACTTCAGTGCAGATCAACTATTGGTATTCAGTGATTCTCAGTTGGTTGTTAATTAACTCACTAGGGTCTACGAAGCAATAGATGAAAAAATGGCCATATATGCATACAAGGCAAGAGATTTGCTTAAGAAATTTCAATCCAAACGAGTCGAACGGATCAATCGAGACAAAAACAGTCATGCTGATGCCCTCACCTGTCTTGGCTCATCAATGGACACTAAAGATACTAGAAAAGTCTGGGTTGAGTTTGTGCCAGAACTGAGTATTGCATCTCCAAATCCAGTCCTCTACACTAACCTAGGACCGAGCTGGATGGATCCAATACTTGTTTTTCTAAGATCAGGCATTCTCACTGAAGATAAGAAAGAATCCAACAAAATTCGGCACTGATCAGCTCGATTTTGGATTTCACCACCCGAGAAATTGTATTAACACTCCTACATTGGCCCTTATCTACTATATGTGCACCCAAATCTAGTCGAGAATGTTCTCTATGAAATTCACGATGGGATTTGTGAAAGCCGCGTTAGTGGAAGGTCACTGGCGCACCGTGCCCTCACTCATGGCTACTGGTGGCCACCGATGCAACAAGATGTACAGCAGTACGTTCAGAAGTGTGATAAGTGTTAGAGGTTTGCTCCGCTAATTCATCAACCAACCAAAAATCTAACTCCACTTACCAGCCTACAACCTTTTGCTCAGTGGGGTTTAGACATCGTTGGACCTTTGGCACGAGGCACTAGAAACCGACACTTCTTCATCGCTATAACCGACTACTTCACCAAGTGGGTGAAAGTTGAAGCCCTGGCAAGTATCAAAGAAGCAGACACAAAGCGGTTTGTGATGAGGAGTGTCGTGGTCTGTTTGACATCCCACGGGTACTGATTGCGGATAATGGAACGCAGTTTGATGGAAAGATTTTCAAGAAGTTCTGTGTTGATCTCAGGATTGAATATCGGAACTCCTCTTCGGGTTACCCACAAAGCAATGGGCTGGCAAAGTCCTCAAACAAGATGATCATTAACAGGGTAAAAAAGTGGCTTAAAAATGCAAAAAGAAAATGGGTTAAAGAGTTACCCCATGTGCTGTGGGCCTACTAAACTACGGCACGGCGCTTGACATGGGAAACACCTTACTCTTTGACTTACAGAATGGAGGTTGTTATTCCACTCGAAGCTGGTCTCCCAACCATCCGGTCAGAATTGTTTGAAGATGCAAGTAATGAAGAAACCATTACGTAGGCACTGGACATGGTAGAAGGCCAAAGAGAAGCAACACTAATCAAACTTGTAGCCTATCAGCAACAGCTTATCAAGAGTTTCAACCAAAAAGTATTCCCAAGGCAATTCATACTTGACGAATTAGTTTTGAAGAAAGTCATGGATCACAAAAGGGTGCCTGGTAAAGGCAAGTTGGGGCCTAATTAGAAGGGTCTTTACAAGGTTACAACTGTTGCTAGGAATGGAGCGTACTACCTAGAGGATCTCAAAGGCAGAGCCTGGAATGTAGCAAATCTCAAGAAATACTATCAATAAAATTGCCCTCAATTTATCTGTCAAAGTGTAAAGACATTTATCTTTTGATTAATGCAAATGTCTCCCCACTTTTTTGAATTTTTTGTATTCAATATATGAACAACTTCATTACAAGAGATTTTCGGAATCAGCTTTGGTGTTTACCAAACGGATTTAGCTTTGTTGTTTACGAAACGGATTTAGCTTTAATGTTTACCAAATGGAATTAGCTTTAATGTTTATCAAACGGATTTAGCTTTGGTTTTACCCAAACAGACCTAGTTTCGGAGCAACCGAATGGAATTTAGTTTTAGTTAGCGCTCAAACATGCCAAGTGGAATTGCTTAGTGGAATTATGTTTGGCAACTAAAATGGACCTTAGCCAAATGGAATTGTTTGGTGGAATCCGCACTAACATATTTTTCAAATAACCATTTTTTAAAATGGACCTTAGCCAAGGGGAATCGCTTGGTGGAATTGCTTCAGTACTACTGCATGCGCCCAAAGTTAGAACATACTTGGATCATTCTTTTAGCACCAAACTTCCAGCATCAGCCTTATTCAGCCCTAGGTGGGGGCAACCAATTGTTTCTCAAAAGACGAAACCTGGACCGGAGTAAGACATCACTCATACTATCAAGAGTTGGAACAGACTCACACAGTTCTGCCATAAAGAACAGATCTTTAGTACCAATCTTACTAAGCTCTAGGTGGGGGCAAACAATTGTTTTCTTGGAATGAACCTAGACCTAAGTAAGACACTCTAACTGTAAGTTAAGCCCAGCCCTGCAGCATGTCAAATAAACCAGACCAAGCATCTATTCTGCCCTTCAGTCCCAACAATGCTCGGTCGGGGGTAAACAACACAGATAACACAAACGTTAAACAACAGATTGCAAGGTCTAAAAGGAAAATTCCATCATCCAACAAAAGGCACAACTGACCACAACAAAAAGAAGTAGAAAAAGAAAAATTGTCTCAACATGCATCAGGGGGCAACTTGTCAGGAAGACCGAGCTCCAGTACATCAAGGAAACGAGAAAAAAAGGAAAAATATGTAAAATAAACTTCAAGTCTTTTCAAATGAAAACCACTCTAACTCTCATCAGCGGGAGGAACTTCAGGGATAACATTCACAGTTTGGTTCACATCATCTTCGGGAGGAAAAGTAGAGGTAGCTCTAACTTTCTAAGAAACAGAAGGTTCCTTAACCACGTCTCTCACAACTTCAGTCTCCAGGTTTTCATTTTTTTCAACATTCACTATTTCATTGACAGCACCACCCTCTGGGGTCTTACTTGCAGCATCAGTCTCTGAGAAAATCTTTGCTAAAAGAGTAACAGGGGTGGTATTGGTCTTCAAACTCGAGGACTTCGAGGAAACAGGAACATTTTGAAACAAGAAGGATTCTTCAGGAATCTGAGCAGCAGCAAGGGCACTCGTCCAACCTTTAAGAAAAAGCTTGTCATGCAACACCAGCACTTATTCTTTATAAGCAGCTCCAGCTTCATCCCAGCCCTGCTACTAATGCTTAGCCTCCAAAGTCGAACGTTCAACGGCCATAACTGCTACAATCGCCTCCAGTTTAGCAACCTCGCTCTCAAGTTGGGCTTGCACCTAAATAGCAGCCACTTTCAAATTTTCAGTAGAGGCGACAACCTTGTTCAGGCAGAACACTTCCCTTTCTGCAGTCCTTCAGCCTTCCTTTTCGACCTTCAAATTTGTCGTCAGCCTTTCGACATCCATGGCGGCCTCCAATACGGCCCTCTCTAATTCTTCAGCTCAAGTGATGGATAAATGCATCTTCTGGATACACTACAACAGATAACAAGGTATTAAAATAAAGCAAATGGCACAAACCAGCAAAAAACACCAAAAGGAGTATAGAAACACTTACAGCAGCCATCATTTGAAGGGTCCCCTTCAGGATTGGAATATCACAAGGCCCGTTGTGACCTGCCATGTCTTCTGGCATTAACAAAGTCTTGATTAGGTCAAAAACAAAGTCCCCAGAAGCAATAACCGAATCAGAGGTAGAAATGGGCCTGCCTTGATGTAACATAGGTAGCTTTCACTTCTCAAATGACTTATCCTCAACAGGATCCTCAAAAGCTTCTCCAACTATGGCCTTGCCAGTCTCCCTCCTCTTCTTCTTCATCCTTTCAGGGATTGAAGCAGGGGGTTCGATAGCAGCTGCAGAAGGGCCAAAAGCCCCTATCTCCAGTTTTACGTCCATAAGGCTCTTTTGCTCAGCCTTGACCAAAGAAACCTCCAAAGCGTCAGAAAAGTCAAAAGCCTCTGCTTCCAGATCCACCAACACTCTTCTTTTCGACATTGATCCACTCTTTGTGAAACTGGGGACAAGAAAAGGTGTCCTTTCAGCGTGCAAGCTTTGGCCGAGGTGGCGGTTTGTGACTAGAGGGGCAAAGAATGTGTCAGTCTCGGTATCAGAATCAAGAAGAAATGCAGCAAGCCTTACTTTTTTCTGGATTGTGGTACGGTAGATTGCCTGGTAGTCCAGTAGTTCTAGCGCAAACCTCTTTTCTACCTCAAAATAGCCTTGACCGCCTCAACATTCTCTCGGTTCGTCTTGCGTTGGAAATGAGAAGCCTCTACAGAGATAAGGAACAACATTAGCATAACATTCAAAACAAGACAGAAGTACAGAATAATAGGGCAAAGGGCTCAGACCTACGTAGCCATCTTTTTTAGGCATCCTTTCAGATTGGAACTCAATCCGAGCAGTAAACTCCCAGTTACCACCAACTTACAAGAAATCGTCATTGTGTTTGTCAGAATCAGGTAAGCCGATGACAAGATGACAGTCAGTCGAACGAATACGGAGATAATAGGTGCTATGATCTTTATTGTGTGAAAGGGTATAACAACCCAAAATGTCCTAGATGTCCAGGTTCAGACCCAATCGCCTGTTAAGGGCGGAGACGCCACAAACAACTCAGAATAAGTTTGCGGGCACCTGCATTAGGGAAAGTTGAACTTGGTGCAAGAAATGGCGTACTAATGGATCAGGGGGAAACTGAACCCCTCCTTCAACAATGGCAGCAATAGGGAAGCAACAGTGTTTCCGGTACCCATGCCCTTGGCATCAACTTTCACCAGGGAAAGGGTCACATCATCAGGGATACCATAGTCACAGGGGAACAAGGCCATTGCCTCAAGAGTATCCACCAATGTCTAAAATTTTCCCATTATCTAGACCTAGTAGGGCAAGGACAAAACTCAACTAAGCAAGAAATAGAGCCAATCGCCGGAAATAGTGGCGCGAGGGCCAACGAGAGCGCACAAGGTAGAAAAACGAAAAAAGAGACAGGTTTCAAAGGAACTTACAGAGATTCAAAAAAGGAACAGTGACGAGGGGAGATTCTAAAGACTAGAATGATAATGGCAGCAGTAATGGTGGCAAGAGCCTGGGCAGAGCACCGTCGGTACCAAGGTAGAAGAACGAAAGGGTTTTGGGGTTTCCTGAAATTCAAAGATAGACGAAGGGGTTTGAATTGACAGCCCTAGGACATTTATTACCCTCAACCAGCATGAAGGTACAAAATCATGCCCCTATGTATGGATTCGACGCACTACCTTTGCACACCAGTTCAATGTCGCCACGTGTCATCATGCAGAGTGCATGCGTCAAGATTGAACCGTCACCAAGGCCGAACTAGGGCAGATCCGAAGCAACACGACGCTTGGGGTGCTGGATATTAACTCCCCCTAAGGGGAACCTTAGCGCAAGCTAGGGGGCAAAATACAAATGGGTCAGATACAAGCCTTAGGCCGGCCCAATCCATTAAACCCAAGTCCAAATGGGTCAGATAAATATGTGGGCAAATCAATTAAAGCCTAATTCCATGATCAATAGTCCGCCCAAGTCCTCAGGCACTTGGGCCCAACTCGCAGTGAAAAGATCAGTCCAGCTGTGACGCTGGGCTATGTCGAGCTGCAAGTCACAATCTTTAGACTGAACAGATGGGCCGAATCCATCACTAAAAACCAAAGTGGGCCAAGCCCACACAAAAATATCTAAATGGGCCAGCCCATCTCTATAAGCAGTCTCACAAAGGGCCGAGCCGAGATACAACAGAACCGAGTTGAGGGAACCTCTCAAAGAAACGTGAGACCTATGAATGCATGCATGTGCAGACTGCCACCTCAACTGGTCCTCTCTCCCTAAAATCACGGTAATGGTTGATCAAGGGAATGTGGTTTGTTATCAGCATGGGACAACGAGTATATGCATCCATTGTCAAATATCTCATGGTCCCCTACCTTGAGCAATGTTAAAAGGAGCATGGTAGCACCAAAGTCACATGAAACCATCTTGGGCAACAAGTAAGGAGTTCTATAAAAACTACAAGGACTTGACATTGAAGGTAACTAAGTTGAGCTATAATATACTCATTTGAACATAACTCTCTACACTTAGAGAACACGTTCCATCTTCTCCGTTCACTTACTCCCACATTGGAGGGGTTATCCGGCTAGCTCTAGCCGAACAGCTCTAACGGTGCTCATTGTTGCAGGGACTCAGTTCCGGGATAGTCTAGTAGGGTGCGGAGCTCCAATCCACAATCATCTAGTGCGGTATTCGGTACGCACACACGCCTTCATGATGCATACAAGTCTATCTTTGTTTGGTAATCTTTCTTGTTCTTGTTAATATTAAAATGAGTGGGGGATTCTTGAACCATTTTAATGTCTTTAATTTATTTATTTATTTATTTATTCATTTTTTTTTTAGTGACCTTTTTGTCTTGTCCATGAATGGAGGTTAACTGGAAAGTCATGGGCTTGGTGGTGAGGTGAGTTAATATTTGAAGGTTTTGGGACGCACCATTTTCTCTGATTTAATGGTCATTATTTTTTGTGTAATTTGTAAGGTCTTAGTGGCCTATATATTATTTCTCTTATCTATTCTTTTCTAGACTAACTATTTTTACACTTGAGAGATTATTAGCCAAAGAATGGTGTTTTTCATGGTGGAGCTTTAGGTTCACCAGCATGTATAGAGTTGACTTGAATCATACGACAAGTGGTCGGACAGTTGTATCCTGGAGGAGACAAGTTAGAGTTTAGTGACTGCTGCATCGGTATTTGAATTCTTTCTACCGCAATGGGCTTGATCTCCTTAAAGAAAGTAAAATATCTATGCCTCAGCCTGATCTATTTGTATCTTATTTTCTTTGCATTATTTATCAATAAAATATAATTCTTCTGATATTTTTACCAACATTTTTTAATACTATTTAATAAGTTATATATAACAATTATATCAAGTAATTTAACATATACTCTTATAATAAATAAAACAAATAAAAACAGTTCAAATAAAAAAAAACAAAAATTCAATTTAAATTATTGAAAATTCTAGATAACTACGAAACTGGAAAAACAAATTGTCAACAATAAAGTTTTAGTGTGACATGTTCCTAATATAAAGGAATACTGTCTCACCAAATAGTTCTCATCACTTGCATTTTCACTGATTTATAATTAATTTTATCATTATATATTTATATGATATTTTTTCTTTAAATTACATATTTATGAGTAATAATTACGTAGTTTTTTTGTTGGAAAAATTATAATTCAATGGAATTTTAAAAAATTTACAAATATAAAAAAACATTTAGAATTTTAATTATTAATATTTATAAAATTTATCATTTATTTGTAATTTTTTTTAAAAATCTACACCGAATTGTATTTTCTTCTTCTATGTTTTCACTATACCTTTTTGGTAAATTGAAACTCTCATTCGATAACTGTTTAGAAAAGAAAGAGAAAGCAAGAAATAGCTGTGGTTGTTGCATGCTTCTGGCGGAGGTTGTGGCTACAATTTTGTCTTGGATGTTTCTTGTCCAAATCATTTTGTTTTCTTTTGTTTTTATTGCTTGTTATTTGTATGGATTTTGCTACATTCTCTGCCTCATCACTCCTAATTACATTTTTAATGATATGATAAGAAAGTAAAGTATAATATAATGGGCAAATTACTAATATTTCTTTAAGATTTGATTAAAATATGAATTTTTTTCCTGAGGTTTGAAAAATTACATCTCGTCCCTTGAAGTTTATATTTGCATAACAAATTGCCTCCTCATTTGTTATGCAAATATAAATCTCATGGGACAATTTGTAATTTTCCAAACCTTAGGAAGAAATTTATATTTTAGTCAAATCTCAAGGGGGTGTTGGTAATTTGCTCTTTATCGCAAGTCTCAAATATTTTCTTATTTGTATTGTCTATAACGTTTGTTCATTTATAATTTAGGGAATGGCTTCCCTCCAATTCGTGATCAGATTTGAGAGTACTGTTGGGTCCATGCAGGCCCACCACGAGTTTCGTTTTGATAATCCGAACCGTTGAATGTGTAGAACTCATCAAATATTATATGCTTGTAAAAAAATCACGTTGATCAGATATCGATAGTTATGTGATCATATCAGATTTTTGTAAATTTTTTATTTTGCACCGTCCATTTTTTTCATACAAAGCTTATATGATCACATAGTTATCGATATTTGATCAACGTGATTTTTTACAGACATATAGTACTCGACGAGTTCTACATATTTAATTGTCCAGATTTTCAAAACGAGACATGTAGTGGACTCTCATAAACTCAACAGTATCCTTCCATCCGATTATGGACCCAACATCATCCTCCCATCCGATTACGGACCAGAGCGAAACCATTCCCTATAATTTATAAATGTTTATCCTATGTCGCCTAAATAATTAACTTAAGAAATAGGGGAGCTGGGAACCTTACGATACTCGAGGTCTTACCACTCGAGACTAATGAACGAAAATAAAATGAATCATATGTTTGGTTTGAGTTTTTTGAATTAAATTTTTTGAAAATTGAGTTTTTTAATTTTTTTTTTGTTTTTAGTGAATATTTTTAAAATTTTAAATATTTTTTTTACTTTTTTAGATGCACCTTATTTAGATTTATCTAAAAAGTAAAAAAATTGTGAAAAAATATTTTTAAAAATTAATAAATACATAAAAATATAAAAAATATACTGAATTCTCTTATTTTTTTTTATATTTTTGGTATTTAGTGAATTTTTAAAAGGTTTTTTTCAATTTTTTTTACTTTTTGGGTATATGTATGTTATGTATGTTTAAAAATTAAAAAAATTGCTTAAAATATTAAAAAAATTCAGTAAAAATAAAAAAAATACGAAAAATAAAAAAGTAAAATTTTCTAAAAAGTATTTTTGAAAAATGATAACCAAGTATATTTGCAATGTAATCATTCTTTTGGAAATGTTTTAAAAGTTAATTTTTTCATATTTTTTAAATATTTTTTAAAAAAATAATGTGATTCAAAAGAATAAAAACCAAAAAATAATGAAAAATACTATGAATCCTAAATAATTTACTAAATTTTCTACCAAATCTCTTACATGAATGTGGAACCCACACAAATTTACATGTGTGTGAATCCTATACCCATATGAAAGATTTGATAAAAAATTTAATAAATCATTTATATTGTGTTTGATTAGGGACTTTAAGAAGGAATTTGAAAATAAAAATAAAATATATATAAAATTAAGTAAAATATAATTATATTTTATTCTTATTTTATTTATTTATTTATTTTTTCAAATTTCTTTACAAATCCTTCAACCAAACACGTTAAGAAGCTGTCTAATCCAAAAACAATTTCTAACCTCTTTCCTAAAAGGGGCTGAAGTGAATCTTAAGCAAAGGACATGGGTTCCATAGTTTCACCTACGATGATATCCTATGACAAAAATTTTCGGTGGATTGTGGGGTCCAAGGTCTGCCCCACTAGTCTCGAAGACTCCAACAAATGAAAAAATAAAGGGGAATTATATTTCAGGGAAATATTATCACTTTATTTGATTCTAATTTTTAGAAAATTTTATCTTTTTATTTTTCATATTATAATATTTTAAATAAATTTTTTAATATTTTAATCAATTTTTTTTAATTTTTAAACATACTTAACGTAAATACACTTAAAAAATATAATAAGTATAAAAAAATTTAAAAAATACACTAAATACCAAAA
The DNA here is from genome assembly GCF_055761805.1 of Camellia sinensis. NCBI lineage: Eukaryota > Viridiplantae > Streptophyta > Magnoliopsida > Ericales > Theaceae > Camellia > Camellia sinensis. The sequence goes on from NC_138961.1 coordinate 220,663,659, forward strand.
AATTTAAAAAAAAATATGAAAATTTATTAATTTTTTCATATTTTTGTGAATTTATTAATTTTTTTAAAATATTTTTTCACAAATATTTTACTATGTAGATACATCTAAGTAAGGTGTATCTAAAAAAGTAAAAAAATTGTTTAAAATTTAAAAAATATTCACTAAAAAAAAACAAAAAATCAAAAACTCAATTTTCAAAAAACTAAATTCAAAAAACTGAAACCAAACACACTGTATAATTTTGATTTATTTAAATTGTTTGAATTTATATATATTAATTAATAGATTAGTCATTCAGGAGGTCTTCTGGCTTGTCATCTAGAAGGATGTCAGTTATTCGGGCGAATGCTGGTTGATACGGCAATTGATAAAGGTGAGAACTACAGTTAACAAGAATGTCGTCGGTTGTTCAATTCACGCAATTCAGGCAATTTGTGTGTGCTCAAATTCGATAGATCAATAATTTTTTTAGTAAAATAGATTAAAAAATAAAAAATAATTAAAAATAATAAGTAAGAAATATAATTATAAGATAATAAAGATACAAGTTTTATTTAAAGAACTCAATACATAATTCACTTGTACATTTATTATTTTACAATTAATTTTCCTACTCTTCATATATTTTTTATATTCTACCAAAAATAATTACACAAATATAAAAGTATGCAACTCAAAATTGCACCACCCTCATTTATTTATTTATTTGGTCTTTTATCTGTGATTGCTATTTTCTCAAAATTAAAAACCAATTCTCTTGTTATGACCTATTTAAGAATAGATAATTTTAATTAGTTATTTGACGTTTTAAGAAATGACGTGAAAAAAAAGAAAAAAAGAAAAAAAAGAAGAGAGAGTGATGTGATGGGGTATTTTGTTTATTGACTATTTTAGTCTATCTCAAACACTTTATCAGCATTTGTGAGTTTACTGGTCCTAACTTTGATTTTCCACACAAGTCATCAAAAGAGTTAGCCCTGTATGGATAATGATCCTCAATGTCTCTGCCTTTGATATTAGGAATTTAAGCAGCAAAATTTGTAATTAAATTGCAATGAATTAATCATAATTGAATTATCCATAATTGCGACTTCTAAGTATTTGTTTGAAGTTATCACAAAATGTCTAAAAAACAGGGAGCAAGGGTCCATGTAGTGTGTGTCCCTTGGTGGGTTTTGTCAAATGAGTCAAGCATTGGTATAGTCATATAATCAAATTAAATTCAACTTAAATAGTAACGACGATAAATGTGATTATAAAACTTGGCAAGTCCTATTAAATAAATAATTTGAATCATTAAAATAAGTTTGAAGATAAGTTCACTAAACAAAATAAAGACTTTTCATCCATAAAAAATAAATGAATCGTTTATCGTTAACACTCGTTGTTAAGAGATGTTTTGAGAAGTAATTTTTTTGATTTTTTTAAATTTTTTTGAAAAAATATATAAAAAATAGATAAATAATATAACTCGAAAGAGATTTAAAACGTAAAAGTTGATTTTTAATCCCTTGCCAAAAGAAGTCTAAATACTAGCAAAATCCTATCAAAAGCAAGGGGAAAAATTTGTCAAAAAAAAGTGATGATTGAAGTGATGACTGATACAACAAATATCACCCAATAAAAATAACACTTCTATTAAAAATAATGGCTCTTAAGAAATTACAAAACGACAAAATATTTACAATTTTGTATACTTTTTACATTATTCAAAATATTGTTGCTTTATTTTATATATATATATATATATATTACATATTTCCAACATTAACAAATACAAATAGTGTTAAAAGGCTGTTTTTAGTATTTTTCAAAAATAATTAAGATATCATAAGCATATAAAACTACTTTTGATAGGATTCATATAAATAAAATACATATCCTTAGTTAACTATGATATATTTTTATGTATATATAGGTTTATTTTGATAATTGGATTAAAAGTTAAAAAGTTGATTTTTTTAAGTCACTTCATTTCTTAAATTTTTTCAAAAATAAAAATAAAAAAATTAACTTTTAAGGGAGTACTCAAAATAGGCCATAGACTAACAAATAATCAAAAGGTTTTTTTTTTTTTTTTTTTTTTCTCTCACGTGACATGGTTGCAATATCCCCAAAATCAACATTATCAAATGGAGTCAGCCTTTAAATATAAAAACTTGTATGAGTGTATGATTTTTATGAATATTGGAGTAATGCACTGTGAGCATATGATAATTTTTTTTTCTCATAACTCGTCAAAAGGTTATAAATATATATATTGGGAAAAAAACGAATTTTGTTGTTGACCAGGACTCTGTCCACTAGAAATATAAAATTAATTTTTTTTGATTAAACTAACCATATAAAATATTAGGTAGGTGACCCAAAATAATAGTACAATGTGTGTGTGCCAAATCAAAACGACAGAACTGGGGATTGGTTTGGAATGTGGGATGATTTTTTAATTTTTTAACTATTTTAATATGAGGTTAAAAAGTTTTATTTAAAATAATTTTTTAAATTTTTATAAGAAAAATAAATAATTATAACTTATATGTAATATTTTATTTTATTAATTTTTTTTAATTTATTTTACCTTTTCATAATTAATTTAATCCCATAACTATATGTCAAACGAGTGCTAAAAGCACGTCGTAAAGTCCCATCATAACTTCCTTCGCATGTCCTAAAAATTTATTAATACCCAAAAAGAGAAAACTTAAAGCTTTGATTGGTTTATTTTTTAGAAAGGATTTTGAATTATATTTTGAAAGATAAATTATTGACAAAAGTTTTGAAAATTAAAAATTTATTTGGTTATGAGTTTTAAAAATAATTTTGAGATGATTTTTAGTTTTTTATAATTTTTTTTTAAAAAGATAAGTGTAAGAGAAAATTTAATGATGGGAGCTTTTTTGATAAATCCACTTTCTAAGAGTTTTATTCCATCCAACTTATATTCTTTTTGAATATTCCTGTACGGGGAGCAAATATTCCGGCAAGCCCGTACTCCTTTCTTCCGAGCTCCGTCGATGTCCGATCACCTGCGAGCAAGTAACGGTGAGCTACCCGGCGGTGTGTGGCCGGAAAAACCCTCCGACGATCAAGTTAGCACACACCTTAGGATGGATAGAGAGAAGGGAGAGAGTGTTTGAGTGTAAGAAATTCCTTACAGAGTGTTCGTGTATCGCGTATGGGGGGCGCAGACATGCTTATATACCTTCTGAGCCCCATATCCACTCCCTGTCATCTCCTGACACGTGGCTCTGCTATCCCATCTGTCAGCATAAACCATGCCGTTCATCACCTGCTCTCAACTGCCTGTTAGCATGGCTGGAGCTCGGCAGCCGAGCTGCCCTACCTCGGTCATACCATGCTTCATACCTTAAGCGCCTAACCGGATAACCGAATGAAGGACCGGGCTAGGCGGCATCCCGGCAGAGCTTAGCCCGGGCTCCTCCTTTGGTCGGCCTTCTCGTCGGTCAGTCAACTACCTCGGCTGACCGCGCCTTTCCGAGCGCCGGCCTCTCGGTCTGTCTGGTTTCGACAATCATCGGACCGAGCATCCTAGCCTGACCGGTCACTTTCTGGCCGAGCAGCTTCTGCACAGTCCGGGGCAGCACACAGACCAAACTCTGCCCGGCCCAACTTCTGGTAGCCCACCTCCGGGTGAACAGTCGATCATCTCGGCCCAATGCTCTGCTGGGCCCTCAACTTGTTCGGTCTATACCTCGGCCCAACACCGGAGCATAAATCACCCTCTCAATTGCCCCTTAATTCCGTCCGCGGAAGCGTGACTGGGATTATTCACCTCGTCCGAGATAACGTTTCTCCGGTCGTTAGGACGCCAAGCCTCGACCGAGCTAGTCGACGTAATTGTCCGCAGATTTGACCGGTTATATTCCTCGGCTGACCTATTCCCGTTGAAAGTAGCTCGGTTGGCTCTTCGTCTTTTCAACCCGTCGCTTCAGTCCTGCCAAAACCATAAATGGGGACACGTGGCGGTCTGCCATTGGTCATCGGGCAGCCAACCCGCCGTTTTTGCCAGAATTTGAATTTGGGCGGCCTTTCACCCTTACAAATACAACACCCTCCTCAAGCCGTTTCTTCCTACTGCTGCCTCCATCTCTGTCGATTCTCAAGCCCAAGCTCGACTGCCATCCTGCCATTCTTCGTGTTTGGGGAGAACACCTTCAGCCCTTCACAGGTAAGATACCTAATCTCTCTTATGTTGCTATTTGCTCTTATTTTGCACACATTAGGACCCAAAAACGTAGCTTTTAGGGCTTAGACCATAGAAAACGTCCTAAACCTCCCACTGTTCTTGGTGTTCTTCGTCTTTTCAACCCGTCGCTTCAGTCCTGCCAAAACCATAAATGGGGACACGTGGCGGTCTGCCATTGGTCATCGGGCAGCCAACCCGCCGTTTTTGCCAGAATTTGAATTTGGGCGGCCTTTCACCCTTACAAATACAACACCCTCCTCAAGCCGTTTCTTCCTACTGCTGCCTCCATCTCTGTCAATTCTCAAGCCCAAGCTCGACTGCCATCCTGCCATTCTTCGTGTTTGGGGAGAACACCTTCAGCCCTTCACAGGTAAGATACCTAATCTCTCTTATGTTGCTATTTGCTCTTATTTTGCACACATTAGGACCCAAAAACGTAGCTTTTAGGGCTTAGACCATAGAAAACGTCCTAAACCTCCCACTGTTCTTGGTGTTCTTCGTCTTCCTGAAGAACATCGAAGAACTGGGGTGAACTGGGCTCTGGGCCTTCTTTTGATCCGAAAAGTTAGCCAAACCGGGCAAACAACGTGTTTGTTCCAATCATGGCAAAAACCGAGATAACCAAAGGACTTGGTCGCTTAACCGGGCTAACATCAGGTCTGCTTGGGCGACCGAGCTCCTTAATCAGACAACCGAGGTAGTTTGGCCCCCTTACCGACCGAGCTGAAGTCTAGCTCTCTTAGCGAAACCACACACTTACACTTACCATCCTTTTCCTGCAGAGTCCAAGGGGACCCCTGTCATTCCTGAACCTCTCAGGACCGAGCTGCAGCAATTTATCACCGTGCCCAACCCATCAACCGGGCTATAGTAAGTCGGCCACAAATGGGGAAGTTCCGCTTCCTTGTGGATACTCCGGCCGCGCTAGCCGCTTTCAGAGAGGACTACGGCGTCCCGGCCGACGTCCATCTCGAGCTGGCCGAAGAAGAGACCACGCCTTGGGGTAGGGAGGAATGCCCCTTCACCGTGCTATCCATCGTTGAAGGGGGTCTTCGTTTCCCACTCAATCCTCTCATAACCGAGTTCCTCCGCCGAACCGGGCTGGCACCCACACAGGTGTCCACCAACACATATAGAATAATCAACGGCGTACACGAATTGAACCAACGGCTAGGCGCCAACTTAGGCCTAGCCGAGATATTAAGGCAATACACTATGGGCCACACCGGTGACGGCCTGGCTTACTACTTGAAAATAAGACCGGGCAAGGAAAAAATCGTAACCGGCACCCCGGACAAAGATATGCACGATGATGATTTCTTCTGGGTGTCCGGCAACTACGAAACAGCCGAGGTGCCGGGCTGGTTCATAAGCAAGGACTTCGGTTCTTCATGTAAGCCACTCAAACTTGCTCGGTTAACTTTATTCTTTAGTTTTACTAACCGGTTTCCCTGTTTCTTTTGCAGCTATCCAAGCCTTGCAAGCCAACTACCAATTCCCCAACGTCGAGGCAATTCGGGCCGTGCTTAGGTACCGTCACCGAGACTGCAACGAATTGCTCGGCTACACACCGACTTACAGATATTCTGCTCCGCGCCGGAGTAGAGTAACTGACTTCCTCAGAGCTCCTTCGCCACCTCCAGATCCAACCCTACCAGACGTCCCATTAATCCGGTTAACCGACGAGCAAGAAATGGCCAAAAGATCTCGGATCAAAAACCTTCTAACCGCGACCTCAGCCGAGATACCGAGCGTCACCACCCGTTCCCCGGCTGCCGGTCAATCGAGTGCAGCCGTCGTAGCCCTTGCTTCTCCAGCTCCAGCTGCCGTGCAATCCGCCAGAGAAGCGCGCCGGGCTGGAAAAAGACCAAGGGCAGATCCCTCCGCCGAGCTTGTCACCGAGCTGACAACCGAACATCCTGCTGAAACTCCGGCTCCCGTGCCCGCTTGGCGTCCTCAGCTGAAGCACCGGGGGCAGGACATCCCGGCGACTGCATCGATCAAGGCAGACAAAGAACATTTGCTTGCCTTCGATCTCTCCAAAGCGTTTCTCCTACCGGGCGACGTGGTAGGCAGTGACCACGTCCCTGACACCCGGCTGGTAAAATCTTCCGTGAAGTCGATGGCCAGGGTAAGTCGGCGTTCTTTTTAACATTTAACAAGTGTTTGCTCGGTCCTTCTTGCTCGGTCCCCTTGCTGATGTACTTTGCTTCTTTGTGCAGGCCATTCAAAAACAACATTTGGTCTTGGAGCGCATCCACCGGCTTAGGCAGAAAGCCAACGACACTGCCAGCCATGTTGAAAGCCTTCAAGCCGAGCTTGGCCGGGCTAAAGCTTCTCTCGAGATGGCCAACCATGACAATAATAGGCTGCTCGGTCAACTGAATGCAGCCGAGAAAAAACAAACTGAGCTCCAGGCCGAGGTTGACACTTTGAAGAAGGCGAAGAAGAAGGCTTGCCGGGCTGCCAACAATGCGGGTTTCAACGAGGCCGAGATGAATTACAAGAAGCAAGTCTTTGCAACACAAGACATATACTTCAAGGCTGGCTGGAAATCCTCTTGCGAACAGCTCGGCCAGGGCTCTGACACCGACGTTTTTGCCAATCCTCCCAAAGCTTCACTACCGGTCTACCTCGTGCCATATGCAAATGATGTATTCAGTGCGCTTCAAGCGGAGGCCGAGGAGGGGCTTGAAGAAGGGAGTGATGAGACAGATTCGGAGGCTGAAGACGCCGTAGTGGAAGTGCAGCCCGGTCAAGTTGTGCCCGGTGCCCAAGAAGCGAGCCCAACCACCAACCTTGAGACTGCCGAGGATGAATTCACCAATCTATCCCCCCTGATTTAGTTTTCTTTTCTTTGCATTTTTGCTTTCAATACTTTAGATGTAACCGGGCTCTGTCCCCACCTCTTGTAATGAATTTCTTTATCAATGAAAAATTTTGAATTTTCGCCAAGTGTTTGCCCGGTAGTAATTAGTTCCGTCTTCAGCAAACTATCTCGGTATGACTTATCATTTGAACACTTGGTCGACCGGAGTCCATAACATGGTCGAAGCACTTGAGCATAACAAAACAAATTCATGCACCGAAATATCCATCTCGGTTGTTGCTAAGTTTGGACAAGATACCATGTTGGACAAGACGCCAACTCTTCCAACCGGAGTACTTCATCACGGTTGGGAATCCCAAGTTGGACAGAACACCAACTCTTCCAACCGGAGTACTTCATCTCGGTTGGGAATCCAAAGTTGGACAAAACACTAACTCTTCCAACCGGAATACATCATCTCGGTTGGGGATTCTAAGTTGGACAAAACACCAACTCTTCCAACCGGAACAAATCATCTCGGTTGGGAATCCTAAGTTGGACAAAACACCAACTCTTCCAACCGGAGCAAATCATCTCGGTTGGGAATCCTAAGTTGGACAAAACACCAACTCTTCCAACCGGAGCAAATCATCTCGGTTGGGAATCCTAAGTTGGACAAAGCACCAACTCTTCCAACCGGAGCAAATCATCTCGGTTTTTAAACATTAAAAGAACAATCCAAGTGCTAATGCAAAATGACTTCTATAATTTGACAAAAAGAATTACATTCTGCTTTGCAAGCCAAAAAATTGCTTTACAAAAAAGAGGAAAGTAAAAAGCTTAAAAATAAAACAATTTCAAGTTGGCCGCATTCCATGGCCGGGGTATGGCTCTTCCCTCTAGATCCTCCAAGTGGTAAGCCCCCTTGCCTGCCAGACCAGTGATCTTGTAGGGTCCTTCCCAATTTGCCCCTAGTTTGCCTTCTCCTGGCACCAGGGTGTTGCCCATAATTTTCCTCAAAACCCAATCCCCAACTTTGAACGGTCTGGGGTGCACTATCTTGTTATACTTCTTGGAGAGCTCTTGTTGGTAAGCGGCAACATGGATGAGGGCTTTCTCCCGGCGCTCTTCCGCTAGGTCCAACTCCAAGGCAATAGCCTCGGCATTTAGCTCGGGCTCAAAACTCTCAGTTCTGAGGGTGGGCATTTCAACTTCCAAGGGTATGACCGCCTCCATGCCATAAGCCAAAGCAAATGGAGTTTCCCCAGTCGAACGTCGCGGGGTTGTTCGATATGCCCAAAGGACGCTCGGTAATTCTTCAGCCCACTTGCCCTTAGCCTTTTCCAACCGTTTCTTCAACCCATCCAGTATAGTCTTGTTTGATGCTTCGGCTTGACCATTGGACTGCGGGTAGGCCGGGGTGGAGTTGTAGAATTCTATCTTTAGATCTTCACAAAATCCTCTGAATAGGCGACCGTCAAACTGGGTACCGTTGTCAGAGATCAAAATCTTGGGGACGCCAAACCGCGTGACAATGTTCTGCCAGACAAATCGCTTCACGTCTTTTTCTTTGATGGTTGCCAAGGGCTCAGCTTCAACCCACTTTGTGAAGTAATCTGTGGCCGCGATGAAGAATTTCTGGTTGCCCGGTGCTGTTGGCAACGGTCCCACTATATCTAGCCCCCACATGGCGAAAGGCCAAGGACTGGTGAGGGGAAGAAGTTCCCTGGCAGGCTGGTGGATCTGATGAGCGAATTTTTGGCATTTCTCGCACTTGCGGACATATTTTTGGGCGTCGGCCTGCATGCACGGCCACCAGTATCCCTGCGAAATAGCTCGGTAGGCCAAGGACCGTCCCCCGACGTGGCTGCCACAACTGCCTTCATGAATTTCAAACAATAAGGCCTCCACACTGTTCGGGTGCACGCACTTGAGATAAGGACCGGTGAAGGACTTCTTATACAACGCGCCTGATGGAGAGAGCCAAAACCGCTCGGACTTCACCCGGATTTTGTGTGCTTCTTTCTTGTCCGCTGGAAGAGTCCGGTCTCTGAAGAACGAGATCAAGGGGTCCATCCATGAAGGACCTAGCTCGGCGCAGAGTACATCCGTCTGCCCGGCGTTTTCAATGCTTGGCCGCGGAAGAAAGTCAATCAACAGGGGGTTTGGAGATGTGCTATCTACCATGGAAGCGAGGCCGGCGAGTTCATCAGCCCGGCTGTTTTCTTCCCGGCCAATCTGCTGGACTCTGATTGCCTCAAACTGCTTCATATGGTCCCTGACCAGAGCTTGGTACTTCGCCATCCTGTCGTCCTTCGCTTCATAAATCCCGGAAACTTGATTAACCACAAGCTGGGAATCACTATATACCAGAAGCTCGGCAGCCTTCATTTGGATTGCGCTCTTGAGCCCAGCAAGAAGCGCCTCGTACTCAGCCTCGTTGTTAGACGCCGGGAAGCCGAGTGTGATAGAATGCTCTATGGTTAGGCCGTCCGGGGATATAAGAACAATACCTAGGCCGGCACCATGGCGGTTGGACGCTCCATCAACAAAAAACTTCCACATGTCCCCCACGAAAAGCTTCCAGCAGTCAGATGGGTCCTGAGAGTTGCGAAGGGCAATGGGATCACAACTGCTCGGCTGTGCGGTGTCAAGTTTGGTGTTGACCGGTTCAAAGTCAGTGCCCCTTGGTGATTCGACACCGGACTCAGCAAGTTGGTCCGTAATGCCCAAGTCCGTAGGCGAAACACCAGGTCGCGGTGTGAAGCCGGCCGCAGGTTCTGAGCTGCCTGGAACCATTCCTTCCCCCCTTGAGGATTCGGCACCGGACTCAGCAAGTTGGTTCAGAATGCCCAAGTCCGTAGGCGAATCATCAAGTTCTGAGCTGTGTGGAACCATTCCTTCCCCCCTTGGTGATGCGGTACCGGACAGAGTGGATGGGTTGGTGATACACAACTCCGTCATCGCAACACCGGGAGGTATTACCGTGCAAACTGAGGGAATTTCGATGGTGCGCGCTAACTCCGCGGCGCGACCTTCTGCAGCTAGTAGTTCCTCGGTTGGCATTGTGGGCGTCTCATCATCTGCCCCGGCAATGTCGACCGGGCATACCGGATGAGTGCCAGGTGAGAATTCGGCAACAAAATCGGCCAAGGTTTGGGCTTTGATTGCGGTGCGCGGCTGGAACTTCACATCAAACTGTCCCAACTCGACCGCCCATTTTAATATTCGGCTGGAAAAGTCTGCGCGCTCAAACAAGGCCTTGAGAGGGAACTCGGTCAGTACGACGATGGTATGGGCGTGGAAATAATGTGCCAATTTCCTCGAAGCCATCATCAGTGCCAACGCTAGTTTTTCCAGCGGCAAGTACCTCGTCTCAGCCGGCAGAAGGGTCTTACTTACGTAAAAAATTGGGAGGTGCTTAATTCCTTCAGCCCGGACTAACACCGCACTTACTGCGTGCTGGGAGACGGCAAGGTAAAGGTAGAGTTCCTCACCGGGCTCTGGTGTAACCAACAGCGGCGGAGAAGACAAATAATCTTTGAGCTCAGCCAAAGCTCGGTCACACTCGTCATCCCATGAGAATTTTGACTTCAATGCTTGAAAGAAAGGGCGGCAGCGATCTGATGACCGGCTTATAAATCGATTAAGCGCGGCGGCCATCCCGGCCAGATGCTGCACGTCTTTAGCCGAGCTAGGTTGTTTCAATTCTTGCACGGCTCTGATCTGAGTAGGGTCTGCTTCGATGCCTCGGTTCGTGACTAAGAATCCCAAAAATTTCCCGGATCCCACGCCAAAGGTACACTTCGAGGCGTTCAAGCGCAGCTTGTGCTTCTTAAGAATGTCGAACATCTCGGCTAAGTCGGACAAATGGTGTGCCTCATGTCGGCTCTTTACCACCATATCATCGATGTAAGCCTCCATTGTCCGGCCGAGCAAAGGAGCGAACATTTTGGTCACCATCCTCTGAAAGGTTGCCCTAGCGTTTTTCAAACCAAAGGGCATAACTCGATAGCAGAAGAGTCCCCTTGGAGTCGTAAAAGAGGTGATTTCTTGGTCAGGCCCATGCATGGCAATCTGGTGATAGCCGCGGTACGCATCCAAGAAACTGAGCCGACTGTGTCCAGCCGTCAAATCCACTAGCTGGTCAATGCGCGGCAAAGGGAAGCTGTCTTTTGGACAAGCTCGGTTGACTGTCTTGTAGTCGACACAAACACGCCACTTTCCATTTTTCTTGGGCACCACTACCGTGTTGGAAATCCACCGAGGGTAGTGCACTTCCTGTATTGCTCGTGCCTCAAGCAAGTTCTTTACCTCCTCTGCTACTACCTCGGCGTGATGCAGCGCCGATCGCCTTGTTCGCTGGATGACTGGCTTTGCTCCAGGGAAGACATTGAGGTGATGGCAGATAAAGCTTGGGTCAAGACCAGGCATGTCATAGGGCGACCATGCAAAGACTTCGATGTTCGCCATTAAAAACTCGATCATCTCGGTTCTCTCCATGGCCGAGAGACTTGAACCGAGCAAGAAGAACCTGTCCGGCTGCTCGGCATCAATCCGCACCTCAACTAATTCTTCAACTGCCTTGTCTTCTACTTTGGTGCCAACATCATCCAAGACACTCTGGTCCTCCGGTCCCTCGATCATTTGAACGAATCCTTTGGCAGCCCGGCTCCCGTTGACCGCCACGAAGCACTGCTTGGACATGACCTGATCACCCCAAATCTCCTCGATTGCCCCCATAGCCGAGGGGAATCTCATCACCTGGTGGTAGGTCGATGCTACGGCTTGCATGGCGTGAAGCCATCCTCTTCCAAGGATAAGGTTGTATGTTGAAGGCACTTGTAGCACCCAAAACTCCACTTGCTGGACCACGGATCCCGCTTTGACCGGCAGGATAATCTTTCCCAATGGCCACTCCGGCTGCGAGTTAAATCCAACCAGTGGCGAAGTGGCCGGTGCCAAGTCTGTCTCACGAAGTTTGAGCTGTTTGAACGCATCATAATACATGATCTCGACCGAGCTTCCCTGATCGATCAAGATCCGTCTAACATCAAATTCTTTGACGCGTAGTGTTACGACAAGAGCATCGTTGTGCGGCGTCTGGATACGCTCTAAATCCCTTGAGGTGAAACTGATCACGTCTTTCTCCTCTGTCTTCCCCCTTTTGATGGCAGGCTGTACTGACAAAACCTCCCTCATATGCTCTGCTTTCTTAATCATGCCCCGGAGTTCGCAAACACGCTCCGGTTCCACGATTCCGTGGATGACATTAATTACTCCCTGTGGTGGTGCATCTCGGTCGTCCTGTCCCCTGGGATCGACCGGAGCCTGATTCGGTTTCACTCCGCCATCGATGTAAAGGTCCAGACGCCCGGCCGCAACCAGTTCTTCCAAGTGTTGTCGCAGAGGCAAACAATCCTCAGTTCGGTGGCCCCTCTCCCGGTGAAACGTACAACGATACCGCGGATTGTACCCCTTTTGTCCATCGCCCAACTTAGCAGGAAACCGGACATACTCCTCGTCTCGGATTTCGCTAAGTATGCGATAGATTGGAATCTTGAAGACCGTGGTTATGCCAGTCCTTGCCTTCATTCTCCTGTTTGCGTCCTCAACGTCATCACGGGGGTAGTCATCCCGGTCATTCCGACGTCCTCTACCCCGGTTTTTACGATTTGAACCTCGGTCTGATTCCTCTGCTCGGTCATTTGAGCGGCTGGACTCTTGCCCAACTGCGTGCACTTTGCCTGCTGTCTTCTTGTCTGTTCCGACCGGAGTGGCCTTCACGGTGGAAGCCGACGCATCATCCTCTACTCGGATGTGCTCATTGATGCGCTGCATGAGCTGGCCCATGGAGGTCGGTTGGTGCATGGTAAGCGAGTCCCGCAGTCTATGTCCGACCGGGAGACCGCGCTTATATTGCGTGATAGCGAGGTTGACCGGGCAGTCTAAGATCTCGTTGAAGGTTTCCCAGTACCTTGAATTGTACGCCTTCAGTGTGTCGCACTGTTCCATCTTGACACTTAACAAGTGATCGACTTCCTTTGGTGTTTTTGTGTTGGTTTTGAAGCGCGTAACAAACGCCTCGGCCAACTGATGCCACCTTTGTATGCTCCCTTCCGGCAACCTCTCGAACCACTTTAGGCCCAGCTCGCCTAAACTTGACGGGAAGATTAGGCACATAAGTCCGTCGTTGCGCCGATGTCCGGCCATAACCTGTCGGAAGTGGCTCACATGCATGTACGGATCGGTTTTTCCGTCGTAAAGTGTGAACTTAGGCTGGTGGAAGCCTGCCGGAAGTGGCGTTGTTTCGATTTCCAGGGAAAAAGGAGTGGCACTCAGCCTTGCCAAGTCTGTATCTTCGAATGTTGGCATTGCTGGGCGGGGTGGAGGCATTCTACCTCCTCGCTGCCGTGAACCCCGTAGGAGAGCCGCTGGAAAGCAGGTATTCTCTGAGCTTCGTGCCAGCGAGCCCGCTCCCTTAACACTGCCCGTAGATCCTCTGACTGAGCAGAATAAGAGTACCTCGACGTCGTCGCCGGACGTGAGGGTTTGTAAGTGCTGTCTTGCGCGCTAGACTTTTCTGCACGCATGTCGGAATCACCAACCTGGTAACTCCTGGTGATGGAAATGGACTGAGTACGTCGCTGACTCTGATCGCCTGACCGGCGGGATGGGGTGCGCTCACTGTGGTCTCCCACTCCAGCTACACCTTTCCCTTTGACATGCCGCTTAAGATCCTCCATCTCCGCCGCCATCCGCCTGATGACAGCGTCTTGGTCCCTTAACTTGCTTTCCAATCGCCTGGCGTGTGAATCTCTCCGCCGGTGACCGTCTGGACTCCGTGAATGCCCATGACTCCTTCCGCGCTTATCCCGCGCGTCACCTGACTGTCCTCCAGTGGGCGTCCCCAAGTCAGCCATTGGATGGACGGCAGGTGGTCCCTCTCTCCTTCGGGTATACTCCGGGGTGGCTCCATCGATGGCGGACAACGGGAACTCGTCGTTGTTCGCCATGGAAGGCGATCAGATGAACCTGGAAGACAAGGTTTTGTCTGTCTAGATTCCCACAGACGGCGCCAATTGTACGGGGAGCAAATATTCCGGCAAGCCCGTACTCCTTTCTTCCGAGCTCCGTCGATGTCCGATCACCTGCGAGCAAGTAACGGTGAGCTACCCGGCGGTGTGTGGCCGGAAAAACCCTCCGACGATCAAGTTAGCACACACCTTAGGATGGATAGAGAGAAGGGAGAGAGTGTTTGAGTGTAAGAAATTCCTTACAGAGTGTTCGTGTATCGCGTATGGGGGGCGCAGACATGCTTATATACCTTCTGAGCCCCATATCCACTCCCTGTCATCTCCTGACACGTGGCTCTGCTATCCCATCTGTCAGCATAAACCATGCCGTTCATCACCTGCTCTCAACTGCCTGTCAGCATGGCTGGAGCTCGGCAGCCGAGCTGCCCTACCTCGGTCATACCATGCTTCATACCTTAAGCGCCTAACCGGATAACCGAATGAAGGACCGGGCTAGGCGGCATCCCGGCAGAGCTTAGCCCGGGCTCCTCCTTTGGTCGGCCTTCTCGCCGGTCAGTCAACTACCTCGGCTGACCGCGCCTTTCCGAGCGCCGGCCTCTCGGTCTGTCTGGTTTCGACAATCATCGGACCGAGCATCCTAGCCTGACCGGTCACTTTCTGGCCGAGCAGCTTCTGCACGGTCCGGGGCAGCACACAGACCAAACTCTGCCCGGCCCAACTTCTGGTAGCCCACCTCCGGGTGAACAGTCGATCATCTCGGCCCAATGCTCTGCTGGGCCCTCAATTTGTTCGGTCTATACCTCGGCCCAACACCGGAGCATAAATCACCCTCTCAATTCCATTAGCCCTATTTGAGATAAGAAGACCAAAATACCATTTTTATCTACTTATGTTCCATTTAATTTACATTATTTTCTTATGTTTCAATAAGTCTTATGGGTGACATAATTACCAAAATAACCCTAATGTGAATGTTCACACCGTCAATGTGAATGTTCATATCGTCAATGTGTAGGGGCCCGGCCCATGTCGATCCTCGTGGGTGTCCGAAAAAATTCGAGTCCGACCGGGAAGGGCCCGGTCCATTGACAATGTGAATATTCACATTGACATGTTAACATTCACATTAATAGGAGTGTAAAATTGGCTCGCATCCCGTGGCGGCGCGAAACTTGCCTGCGACCCATGGGCGGCCCGGGGCGAGCCCGGTCCGGCCCGTTGACAATGTGAATATTCACATTGACATGTTAACATTCACATTGATAAGAGTATAAAATTGTAAAATTGGCCTGCGGTCCATAAGCGGCCAAAAGCCCGCCCACGGCCCATTGACAATGTGAATATTCACATTGAGATATTAACATTCACATTGACGATTTATAACGGGCGGGTTTCGAGCAGCCCACGGGCCAATTTTACATTCCTACCAATGTGAATTTTAAAATATGAATGTTCACATCATAAAATTGCTAACCGTTCAAAAAATATTTATAACGGTATCAAAATTAAATATAAGGGCATAAGTGTCCAAGAAAATAGTGTAAATCAAGAAAAAAGACTTTATGAAATAAAACTATACATACATGGGACTAAATTGGTTAAAAAATTCCTTCATAGATTTTTTAGGTTAAAACACTTCTAAATGAAATTTATCAATAAAAATCCCTTTAATGATGATTGATGTGTACAATATGAGAGATTTAAAAATTTGAAAAAGGTTTTAAAAATTCGTTAACCAAACACGTTTTTTGAAATTTTTGATCCAAATATTAATTTAAAAACTAAACCAAACATTGCCGGAGTGTTTTTTATTTCTTCAATTTATATACCAATCTACCTTTTGAATTTTTTTTTTTTGAAAACTCTCAATCAAATAAATTCTAAAATTGGATTTTCCTACTCTCCTCCGGCACACAGCCGACCACCATCCCGGCTATTCACCACTACCTCTCTGAAGCAAAAATGACTCAACCACTAGATCACTTAGGTTAGCTATCACCTAAGGCCTACAATTAAATTTTTAAAAATTATTATTGTTCAATGCCCTAAATTTAATAATCTTGGAGGACCACCATATAAAATTATATAAATTTAATTTCTTTTTTATTTTTATTTTTACCACAACACACTAATTACTGTATAAATGCAATTCTGAATAATATAAGAACTTGAGAAGTATAAAAATCATATACATAACATAAAATTGTACTTTTTTTTTTTTTTTTGGTGTCTGCACATTTGAATGAAAGTCTTACCACCAATGTTTTAATGAGATTGGACATGGAGAAAAACGACGAGAAGGAGAGCAAGTACCTTGAGGAATATCCTACGCATATCAAAATTAATAATAAAAAAAAAGAGGACAACAATTTGGTTCAATTAATTTAGAGGACGGGTCGGACTGATTCACGTTTCCAACATCGTTATCCAATCACTAAGCCTACTGAGGTACCTGCACAAAAGCTCAATGGGATACGAGAGCCCTCCAGCGGACTCTCCGACGATCAAGTTAGAAGAGAGAGGGATTAATAGTGTGTAGAGAGAGAATAATGATAGGGAACTTAAGCTTTTGTGTGTTTTGGAAGCCTCCTTATATCTTTTGTTCATCATTTCCTTATCCACTCCGACCTGTCATGTTGGCCGAAAGTCTATGCTCTAGCTTACCTTGTTTATGGTGAGGTAGCCCATTCCGACGTGAAGGGGTTATCGCATTTAATGCTGCAGGAGCCTCATTAATGGCTGATGTGTGGTGCAATAACTCTGCAGGATCTTTGTCTGCTTACGTAGCCGATTCTCCTCTTGACAAGTGACTGGATGCCATTGGTTCCTGGTGCAACGTTGGGTTTTTAATGCTGTTAGGCTTTAGCGGTTGAACTGTGAATTGGGCTCTAAGTGGTAGGCCAAAAGCTTCTGTGGGCCCATCGATGTCAGTAGTCCCCCATTCTCAAGTGCAACTTCAGTCCAACAAAGGGAATAAGAAGGAAAACGAGGTATATGTGGGGCCGGGTGAGAAGACCGACCGAGAAATGGGCCAACCGCAAAAAGGAAAGGCCAATTGAGAAGACCGACCGAGAGTAAGGCCGATCGCTGAAGGGGCAGCCGATAGAGAAGACCGACAGAGAGTAAGGCCGATCGCTGAAGGGGCAGCCAATGAAGAAGACCGACCGAGAGGAGAACCGATCACTGAAGGGGAGGCCGATCGAGAAGACCAACCGAGAGTAGGGCTGATCGCTGAAGGGGCAGCCGATCGAGAGGTGGCGGCGACGGTGCATAGGGCTCGAGGTGCGACTTGGCACGTGATGATGTGAAGTGGAGTAGACAAGGAAGGGAAAAAGGGTAGTGAATCGTGGTGGTACTGGTGGCATGATCTAGTGGTGAGGGAGGTGATACGTTAGTAGAAAGTGAAGGGTTAGGACTAGAATAGGACGTGGAAAAGGCTTGGGGGGGGAAACTTTCAAAATTTTCAAACTGGCGAAGTTCAATCTCGACCCTTGGAATATAGGCAAACCGTGGGCATTTGGAGTTATTCATTTTACATACCTTTTTGCAAAAAACCAACACATCCCAAAGTTGAACTCGTTTGTTTCGTGTGATACGCCTCTCCAACACTTTGCGAACTTCCTTGTGCCGGCGTCTGAAGCAATGCACAGAAACGTAGAAGAGATGGCTCGAGACGAAACGCCAGCCATGAGGCTAGAGGCATTGGGGGAAGACGATGCGGTGGAGTTAGCGGAGCAATATAGGACCGAGAGGCGGGAGGAAAGAGGGGCGGAGCAAGCGGCGCGACCTCGTCCCTTAACCATGGTCGTATTCGCAAGACCGATTAACCAAGTGGAACCGGACCACTGGCACACCAAGGCCGACAAGTCGACGTTTACGGTGGAGGAGTTGGAGAAGGTACGAAGGAAGTACCAGACTCCAGCGGAGATAGAGTTGACGCTGCCTACGTCGAAAGAGAGGGCGTCGGATGCACGTCCGATGGAATTTATGCTGTACAAGGAAACATTGCGCGGGGGGGGGGGGGGGTCTGAGGTTGCTGCTCCCCTAAGTAGTGGTGGACGTACTGAACCGATTGGAAGTGGTGCCATGGTAGCTGATGCCCAACACATGGAAAATAATAACGGCATGTGCGATGGCATGGCCACAGAAGACCGAGGGGACAACGATGACAGTGGAGGAATTCTTTTCTTACTACAAGGCCTCTGGTCAACAAGAAATGTGGGTGACCTTGCAAGCAGTGGCGGGCAGAAGATTAGTGACGGGCATACCATTATCGGTGAAATGGTGGAGACCGAGGTGGTTCTATATGTCAACAAATGGTGGAAGGAGGGTGCGAACAACGTGGAAAGTCCTCACGAAGTTGGTGGAGCTAAGGCTGGAGGCGGAGGCCGAAAATAGGGTGAAATGGGTGAAGGAGTGGAGAGAGAAGGAAGGTGTGAAGTGGGATGACCTTGTCTAAACTTCAGCCTTCTTCACCTTGAGTCTGGGGTCGCAGTCGACTAAGGAGGATCCTGCACTTGAGGAGTTGGAGGCAAGGAGAAAAGCACAAGAGGTGGAGGAATGGAAAACTTTTGCCAAGGCGGACAAGTATAAGGAATCGTAGTTAGGGCCTACGCCTAAGCTGGTGATGAGGGAGCGGGTCCGACCACGTCCCAAGCCGTTGGGAGGTAAAGATCTAACTAACTTCGTGCCGTTGCTGCCCCTAGTGGATCCGCTGAAGGTGAGGAGCAAACAGGAGGTGGAAGCAGTGTTAAAGAAGAAGAAAAAAAATAGAGTGGCTGCGGAAAAAAGTAAGGGTGCCCCGATTTTAAAGAAGGTGAAGGAGAGGAGGGTGGAAGAAGCCCCAGAAGTAGAGATGGGGGAAATAAGGGTAGAGGGAGAAGAAGCGATGGGCCTAAATGTCCAAGTAGGGATGGATAAGGTGAAGCCAGAGCAGGTGGTAATGGATAAGGGATTGGGGCTGCAATCACTCAAGATGGGGCCTCTGTCGAAAGTGGCCCCAAGTCCTAGGGAATGGAAAGTTGGGGTGAACAGACCAGATATGGGTGCCCCGTTGAAGACCGCTATGTACCACGTATGCGCGGTGGTCGATCGATCAGCAAAAAAATGGAGGGAAGCCAGGGTCGCGGCCGACCGTCTCGTTAGGGTAATGGAGGATGTCGCCATGCGGTCGATGACACGATTGACAGAGGCCGACCTCCTGAGAGGGTTCTGCTCGGCGTACATGGAGGCGACGACCTTGGCGACTGCCCTGCTGAATAAGGCAGCGCACGAAGGTGGAGGCAGAACCACTGAAGGCCTAGCTGGACGGGGTGAAAGTGCAGCTGCAAAACCTAAGGGTTGAGAAAGCGGATTGAGGGAAAGCCGCGCGAAGTGCGTGTGCCAAAGGGTTGGTGTCACGATCCAAACCCGCCCCTATGGGTTTAAGCATCGCAATCGGCCAGTAATCCGTGATTACCAAAGGCTTGCTTAATAGTAGAGACAATAATACAGAGTACAGGGGCTGGCGGAAGCCAAAACAGTAAATAAAGATGTCCAATGAGTTGTGACATTCTGTATGCAAAAAGACTTTCCTGAACATATGCACATTCATTACCAAAACATATTTACAACATATACACAAACATCCAGGTTAGGGACCAAATCCCTTCACCATAACTGTACAGTCTAGTCTTATTCAGTCAGTACAAAACAGAGACAAAGAGGGCGAGTCTAAAACACCCCAAAGACAGCCTTAGCTTGAAACGACTTGGAACCTCGCAGTGAGGCACAACGGTTGGCTTGACAAAACGAGAGCTAACGCGACGCTCCTAGCTCCGGTCCGGTGCCTGGACACCTACATATATATATAAACAGTGAGCTAAAGCCCAGTGAATAATAGTTGTGTAAAGAGGTTAAGAATGAATGCCCTTTCAGTAATTAAACAGTCATATCAGTCATTTAGAAACCATAGCAGTCATATGTGGTACATCCAATAGCAAAACAATACAGTAGGTCTTAACAGACCGAACAGTCAGTTGATGGCCATCATAACAGTAAACATTAGTGGTTCCAACATTAGAACCGACAGAGATCTCTGTAACAGTAGCAGTAGCAGTATAGTAACAGTAATTTGTTGTGAATGCCACGAATACAGTTCACAAATAGGACAAGCATTCATTCAGTAAGAAATATCTTTTCAGAAAGCAGTACAGTTGATCATTCAGAAAATATTCATGATTGAACATATCTTTACAACATTGTTACTCATAGAGTTCCGGGCTACAGACAAGCTAATGAGCGTCCTCGGATGCCAACCCTACACAGTAATAGAACGAGCACACGCTAAGTTACACACTAAGAAATCAATAACTTAGCCCCTTAACTCATTTTGGTGTGGTTCTACATCAATATCCTCAATAAGATGCCTTAAATATGGCCTAAGAATGCCTAGGATGGAAAGAGGATGCAAAGATGTACTTTAAAACACTTTTCAAATTTGTTGAGGCACTCAATGGGCACTCGACCTACGCTCGAGCGTGAGACTCGGGTCCTCGCTCGAGCGTGAATTCTCTCGCTTGAGCGGATTGCAAAACACATGAACTTCTGGGCATATGCATTTCATGCTCGATCGTGACTTTCCATGCTCGAGCGGAAGTGCATGTACTCAGAGTGTACGCTCGAGCGTGAAGTTCCCCGCTCGAGCGTAGATCCAAAATCTGGAATTTCCAGATTGATCCTCAAGCTCAAAACTCAACTTTTAAAGCTTCAAATTCGATCCCCTTAGGCTAATTTTCTGGAAAACTCTTGGAAACTCATAGTACAACATGTTTTGAAGATCATTTGTAAAATCAAGCCCAAGGGTAAGCCAATTGAACACAAAAATTAAATGTAAGCATGAAGAACAATGCAAGATCATACATGCATGAGTTCTTATGAACTCTACTGTTCCAAAACAAGATCAAATGCAATGTTGAGCTCAAAATCATGATGAATTCATGGATCAAAACAAAGATATGAACATGCATGTGGGAATTCCATGAAAAACAACCTTAAATTCCAAAATAAGGACATGCATGCATGAATTCACTCTCAACTCAACACTTTAAAGTAATTCTTGACTTTAAACTCCAAATTTCCATGATCCATGCAAGATACAACTTAAATTCACAAATGAGAGGATGAAATCTCTACCTTAGGTCTTGAATTCAAGGTATACGAGCTCAATTATGCAATCTCTCTTCAATCCCTCTAATTCTCCAAGCCAAATTCTCAATGAAACCAATATACTCTCACTCTTCCTCTCTTTCTCGGTTTGGTCTCAAAAGATGAAATGGATGATATAACAAACTTGAATAAGGTAGGAAATTGATGGTCTAGAGTCAAGCCACTAAGTGGTAATTATGTAAATAATCAAACTAATGTAAATCAACATTATTTAATCTAATTTAATCATCCCAAATCAAATTTTAATTAAACCTACCATAAAATCACATAAATTCTAATAAGCATATAACACTAATCAATTTCTGGTTCGGTCGCCGATAAGACCTTCAATTCACAATTCAAGGTTAAAACAGGAACAAATCATTTAATGACTAACAGATAGAAATGCAATTAAACAACATACGTATGCATTCAATTCAGAATTTCAGTCTGATCAATTACTTATCATGCTTAATCAGAGATTAGCACTAATCCGAGGTAAGGGTTGTCACAGTTGGAGTATGCGCAGAGGGCAAAGAAGATGGAAGTCCTGGCAATAGTGCAGAGTTACTCTGCGGAGCGTGCTGCCGCTGAGCTCGCCGTGACCAAGTCAAAGCTAGAAGCAGTGCACCACAAGGCGGTGTCATTAGAGTTCGAGTTGGCGGGCGAGCAGAGGAATTTAGACATAGTCCTAGAAGCCTGCACCACCGCCAAGGAAAGGTTGGAAAAGGCCCTTGCCAACAACGAAGATCTGCGTGACCAGGTGATTAAGGACAAAGAAGAAGCAGATGATTGCAGAGTTGGAGAAAGCACTGGCAGAAGAGATGGACAAATTAGCATATGAAAGGGCGGCGTACCCCGACTTATGCGTGGCGGCTGTGGAGCAATTTAAAGAGTCCGCCGAATTCCAGATGGCCATTGACGCCTCGATCGCCAGGAGCTTGGCGAAGAAGGAGGAAGGGGGTGTTGGGCCATCGGGAGTGGCCCTGAAGGTAGGAGCGAAGAAGAAGTGATCCAAAGCTTTTAGCGGTCAGACTTCTACAAGCACAAGATGAGCCAGTATTGGGACAGCGGCTGGATGAGCTTCAAATATAAGGCGCAAGTGCTGTTCCCAGACGTGGACTTCATTCTCGTGAAAGTATGAGAAGACGACGTTGCCTAAACCCCCTTGGATGAAGAGGTTGAAGAGGAAGATCTCGCGTCCAACGAGGGGGATTAATGGTTGGGCGTTCTTCCTACTTAAATGTAATCTCTGTAAAGAAATATAGAAAAGAAATTTTTGTTATTGGTTGTTAGTTTTTTGTTTTTTTTTTTTTTTGAAGTAGTGGTAAGTTCTGTAATGAATTGTATAAAAGTGCAAGTTTGTAATAAAACGACAAGTTCTGTGACTGTTGTTGTTGTTATTGTTATTATATATAGTTTGTTTTTTGAATAGTAAAGTTCAAGTGGTAAAAATGGATAAGTAAAATTTACGAATACGGAATGGTAGAGTTCAAAATGTGAAAATGAACAAGCAACCTGACTTGCATAAATGGTAAAAAGTGGGCAAGCATAAATTGGGATTGAAACCAGTCTGGCTAAGACTAATTATGGCTAATTGTAACTGCACGATTTGTCTGGATGAAACTAGTGTTGACTTAGTCAGGCCGAATCCTTCGATCTCAATCTGACTGAGCTCTTCATGCTCAGTCTGGCTGAGGCTGGGAAGGCTCAGTTGGGCTGAGGCTTTAGTTAACTCAACTCAGTCTGGCTGAGCTCTTCGTGCTCAGTCTGGCTGAGGCTTTAGTTGACTCAGTCTGGCTGAGCTCTTCATGCTCAGTTTGGCTGAGGCTTGGAGGGCTCAGTCGGGCTGAGGCTTTAGTTAACTCAGTCTAGCTGAGCTCTTCATACTTAGTCTGGCTGAGGCTTGGAAGGCACAGTTGGGCTGAGGTTTTAGTTAACTCAGTCTGGCTGAGCTCTTCATTGTGACAACCATTGCCACTGTTTACTGATATACTACTGATTAGTGCTAAACTGTGGTTAAGCATGTTAAGTAACTGATCTAACTGAAATTCGGAACTGATTGATTAAGTGTATTAGTTAATTAGGAATGATTGATATTGTTGAATTGCATTAGTTGTATTATTTACCTTTTTGCCACATTAGTGGGCCACTTCATTAGACCTCTTGAGACTTGAATTTGTATCATTTTGTTGCATCATTCTCCATCTTCTTGGCCATAGCCGTGGGAGAGAGAGTGAGACAGTAGGAGAAAACTTAGCTCATCAAGAACTTGGCTTGGAGACTTAGAAGATTTGAGGAATTCATTGCATATTTGAGCTCCTAGACTTGAAATTGAAGACCTAAGGTAGGAGAATCATCTTCTTGAACTTGAATTCTAGTTGTATCTTGCATGGTCCATGAGCCATTAGTGATCTAAGTTTAGAACTGGTTTTAAATTGCTGAATTGAAGCTTAAATCATGCATGCATGTACACATTAGTGAATTTTGAGGTTGTTTTCATGAAAATTCTTACATGCATGTCTATATCCTAGCTATGGTCCATGAATCCATCATGTTTTTGAGTGAATTGACTCATTTGATCAAGTATTTGAAGCCTTGATTTCAATTGAACACTTGCATGTCACATATACATTATGTTCATGAAGTTTTGTTTGGATTTGTGTTTAATTGAACCACTTTTGGGCTTTGATTTTGCAAATTGATCTTTGAAACATGTCATATTATGAGTTTTAAAGTGTTTTCTAGAAAATTGGCCGAAAGGAATCGAATTTGATGCTTTAAATGTTGAATTTGAGCTTGGAGGTTCAATATGGAAATTCCAGATTTTGGACCTACGCTCGAGCATAAGACTTCACGCTTGAGCGTACCCCCTGAGACGTACACTTCCGCTCGAGCGAGGAAAGTAGCGCTCGAGCGTGAAATGCATGCATCCAGAAGTTCTTGTGTTTTATAGTTCTTGTGTTTTACAGTCCGCTCGAGCGGAGGTTGAGCGCCCATCGAGCTTGAATTGCATGCATCCAGTACTTTTCATGAGTTTACAGTCCGCTCGAGCGAAGGAAGTCAAGCTCGAGCGGAGCCCCTTTGTCTGCATGTCCGCTCGAGCGTAGAAAGACACGCTCGAGCAAGACCCCTATTTTCTGAAAATTTTGAAAAGTGTTTTAAAGTGCATCTTTGCATCCTTTTTCCATCCTAGGCATTCCTAGGCCATGTTTAAGGCATCTTAATGAGGATATTGATGTAGAACCACACCGAGTCAAGATAGGGACTAAGTCATTGATTCCCAAGTGTGTAACTTAGTGTGTGTTCATTCTGTAACTGTGTAGGGTTGGCATCCGAGGACGCTCACTAGCCTTTCTGTAGCCCAGTACTCTGTGAGTAACAATGTTGTAAAGATATGTTCAATTATGAATATTTTTCGAATGATCAACTGTTCTGTTTACTGAAACGTTATTGTTTAATGAATGAATGTTTGTCCTATTTGTAAACTGTATTCGTGGTATTCATAGCAATTTACTGTTACTGTACTGTTACTGCTACTGTCACAGAGATCTCTGTCGGTTCCCATGTTTGGAACCACTGCTGTTCACTGTTATGATGGCCATCAACTGACTGTTCAGTTTGTTAAGACCTACTCTACTGTTTGCTATTGGATATACCACATATACCTGCTATGGCTTCTAAATGACTGATATGACTGCTTAATGACTAAAAGGACATTCATTCTTAACCCCTTTACGCATTTTTTATTCACTGGGCTTTAGCTTACTGTTTATATTTATATGTAGGTGTTCAGGAACCGGATCGGAGCTAGGGGCGTTGGGTTAAACTCCCTTTTTGTCTAGCCAACCAATGTGCCTCACTGCGAGGTTCCAACTGTGCTCAAGCTAAGGCTGCTTTGGGGTGTTTTAGATTCCCCCTTTCTGCTTCTGTTTTGTATAGAATATTAAAACTTGTACTGTACTGTCATAGTAGGGATTTGGTCCCTAACCTGAATGTCTGTATATGTTGTATGTATATATGTTTTGCTTATGAATGTGAATATGTTCGAAAAAGTCTTTTTGCATACAGACTGTCACAGCTCATTGGACACATTTTATTACTATTTTGGCTTCCGCCAGCCCCTGTACTCTGTATTACTGTCTTTACTGTTAAGCAGGCCTTTGGTAATCACGGATTATTGGCCGGTTACGGTGCTAAACCCATAGGGGCCGGTTTGGGTCATGACAGAGTGATATCAGAGCGATATCAAACCACGAGTTATACCGCACACGCGTGTCCAAATGAGCTATAGGATGTCCTAGGAAAGTGAATAGGGCATTGCATGAGCATTGAAAAGTGTGTGTGGCCATGACTTGAATATATGTGCTAATGTGTTTATGTAAGCAATTCCTATGTTTGTTATTACTGTATTACATTTAGTGAAATGGACAATGCAAGGAATGCCGATGAAACAGAATCATCTGATGCCAGAATGGCAAGAATTAGAAAAAACAGTTGAACTATTGACTGAGGCCTTGAGGCTACAACAGAACCAACAACCCCCACCTCCTTCAGTTCAACCCGAACAGAATGTTAATGAGGATATAATTGCTCTAACACAGAAGTTCAGCAAAATGAAACCACCATCCTTTCAAAGAGGCCTGGAACCATTAAAGGCCGAAGCATGGGTGCTAGAAATGGAGAAATTATTTGAAGTGTTTCCGTGTTCTGAGGCACACAAGGTATTGCTGGCTACCTTTACTTTACAAGAAGAGGTCAAGCGGTGGTGGATGCTTGTCCATGATGCGAATACTGTCATGACTTGGGCTCAGTTTAAAGAGTCTTTCTTCGAGAAGTACTTCCCTCAGTGTGTCAGGGATCGAAAAGTAACTGAATTTGAATAGTTAAAGCAGGGTACCATGTCAATAGCAGACTATGAATCAAAGTTTACTAAACTCGCCAGATATGCGCCACACATGGTGAACACTGATTACAAAAAGGCCAAGAAGTTTGAAGGCGGCCTTAATGTTGAAGTACTTGACAGAATCAATGTTTTGAAACTACTGAAATACGTAGATGTTCTTGACCAAGCGATAATAGCCGAGTCGAATATCGAGGCACTGAAACAGACTGAAACACCGGGAATTGAATGGCGCGGTAAGAGACGAGGCTTTAAGTTCAAGAACGGCCAAAATAATTCATCGAACAAAAAGCAGAATACAGGGTCAACGACCAGTTCCAGTCAGGGAAACAATTCCATACCGCCCTGTTTAGAATGTGGTAAGAGGCATAAAGGGGTTTGTTATAAAATTTCTGGTGCTTGTTACAGGTGTGGCAAGGTAGGGCACATGGTCAAGATTGCCCTTCTGCTCCTCAAGGCAATAGTAAAGCTGCACCAAGCGCAGCAGCATCAACTGCTCCACCGAAACCCAACCCCAAAGTTACTGGAAAAGAGCCTATGAGGCAAGGCTGAGTGTTCACACTTGTACCGGGAGATGTGGTATACTCTCAATTTGTGCTCAAAATGCTTATGTTCTGATTGATTCGGGGCCTACACATTCTTATGTCTCGCATACTTTTTCACGGAAATTGAATAGACCACTGGAGCCCATGAATTATTTGTTAGCTATATCTTCACCTGTTGGAGGATCCATGACTTGTTCTTATATGTACCCAGCATGTGAAATTATTATTGGGGATGTACATTTGTATATTGATTTACTGCCTTTGAATATCGATCATTTCGATGTGATATTGGGAATGAACTGGTTAACAAAATATCATGCTATCATAGACTGTGTAACAAAACAAGTTATTTTCCTTCTACTTGGACTACCTGAATTTGTGTTTAACGGAGTTGGAGTAGTACCTCCCCCGTATCTGATTTCATCCATGAAAGCTTTTAAACTGATTAAAAAAGGGTGTAAAGGGTATCTGTGTTGTGTATTGACTGTATCTACTAATGCTAAAACCAATGTGAACAGTATTCCTATAGTCAGAGAATTCCTAGATGTTTTTCCAGATGATTTGCCAGGGGATTTGATTGATAGGGAGATTGAGTTCACCATTGATGTGATTCCTGGTACACAGCCAGTATCTAAAGCTCCTTACAGAATGGCACCGACTGAATTGAAAGAACTGAAAGTTCAGCTACAAGAGTTGTTAGATAAGAAGTTCATCAGGCCAAGTACTTCGCCATGGGGCGTACCAGTTTTGTTTGTGAAAAAGAAAGGCGACTCATTAAGACTCTGCATTGACTATCATGAACTGAACAAGGTAACAGTGAAAAATAAATACCCACTACCTCATATTGATGATTTATTTGACCAGTTACAGGGTGCTCAGGTTTTCTCAAAAATTGACCTTAGATCTGGATACCACCAGTTGAAAGTCAAACCAGAGGACATTGAAAAGACTGCCTTTCGAACGAGGTATGGATATTACGAATTTCTTGTTATGTCTTTCGAAGTTACTAATGCACCTGCTGCATTTATGGACCTTATGAATAAAATTTTCAAACCATTCCTCAATGAATTTGTTGTTGTTTTCATAGATGACATTTTAATTTATTCCAAAAGCACAGAAGAACATGAACGTCATTTGAGAATTGCCTTACAGACCTTAAGAGAACAGAAATTGTATGCAAAACTAACGAAGTGTGAATTTTGGCTAGACAATGTGATGTTTTTGGGGCATGTGATTAGTAAGGATGGCATTTCAGTTGACCCACAAAAGATTGAAACAGTAGTGAATTGGCCCAGACCGTCTAATGTTACTGAAGTCCGAAGTTTCCTAGGTTTAGCTGGATACTACAAAAGATTTGTGAAGGACTTCTCCAAAATTGCGCTACCATTGACTCAGTTGACTCAAAAGGGGATATCATTTGAGTGGCCTGACCAGAGAGAATCAGCTTTTCAAGAGTTAAAGACTCGACTTGTGACTGCACCGATCCTCACCTTACCCTCAGGTACGGATGGATTTATTGTTTTTAGTGATGCTTCTTATAAGGGTTTGGGATGTGTCTTTATGCAGAATGGTAGAGTTATTGTATATGCTTCCCGACAACTGAGACCGCATGAGAAAAATTATCCGACCCATGACTTAGAACTTGCTGCAGTAGTGTTTGGATTGAAAATATGGTGTCACTACCTATATAGGGCAACATGTGAGGTGTACACAGACCACAAGAGTTTGAAGTACTTCTTCACACAGAATGAACTGAACATGAGACAATGGAGATGGTTAGAACTGATAAAAGATTATGACTTGCAAATTTTGTACCATCTGGGGAAAGCTAACACCGTTGCTGATGCATTGAGTCAGAAATCAGTTGGAAATTTAGCCTGTTTACTCACCGGGCAGAAAGAATTGCTATGTGACCTGGAAAAATTTGAGGTTGAAGTTGTTTTGCTTGAACAAGGTGGAACCTTAGTCGCTATTTTTACTCAACCGACACTGATTGAGGAGATTAAAGAGAAACAGCAACATGATGACTTTTTGAAAAAGGTCATTGATGAACGGGAGTCCAAACCGAGGCCGGAATTTAAGTTTGAGAACAATGTGTTGAAATTTCAGGGAAGATTGTGTGTACCGAATGATTCTGAACTGAAAAGACGAATTCTGCAAAAGGGCCACAATTCGAAACTGTCTATCCATCCAGGAAATACGAAAATGTACCAAGACTTGAAACTAAATTTCTGGTGGCCGGGAATGAAGAAAGAGATTGCTGACTTTGTATCAAAATGTCTTCATTGCCAACAAGTTAAAGCTGAACATCAATGACCCGCAGGTTCACTACAGCCCTTACCAATACCGGAGTGGAAACGGGAACATATCACTATGGATTTCATTGTTAGTTTACCTCGCTCCAGTAAAGGTATGGACTCAATTTGGGTTATTGTTGATAGATTGACTAAGTCTGCTCACTTCCTACCTATTAAAACAATCTATAATGCGGATAAATTGGCTATAATTTATATTGATAAGATTGTCAGATTGCATGGAGTGCCAGTATCTATTGTTTCTAATAGGGACTCGAAGTTTACGTCGAGATTTTGGCAAAGTTTGCAAACAGCATTGGGTACTGAACTGTGACTGAGTAGTGCCTACCATCCTCAGACAAATGGCCAGTCAGAAAGAACCATCCAAACTCTGGAGGATTTACTGCGAATGTGTGTTCTTGATTTCCAAGGAAATTGGGAAAGTCATTTACCTTTGGTCGAGTTCGCCTACAATAACAGTTTTCACTCGAGCATTGGTATGGCGCCTTTCGAGGCTTTGTATGGCAGAAAATGTCGATCTCCGATTTGCTGGGCAGAAGTTGGAGATGGGCCTTTGCTTGGGCCCAAAATTGTACATGAAACTACCGGGAAGGTGAAACTGATTCAACAAAGGCTGAAAACCGCACAAAGCCGACAGAAAAGTTATGCGGATGTCCGAAGACGAGACAGAGAATATGAAGTAGGTGATCACGTTTTTGTTAAAGTGACACCGATGAAAGGCCAAACTCGTTTTGGAGTCAAGGGTAAGCTAGCGCCGAGATATGTCGGGCCGCATGAGATTATTGAAAAGATTAATCCGGTGGCGTATCAAGTAGCGCTTCCTTTTGAAATGGAGCATATGCATAATGTTTTCCATATTTTAATGTTAAGGGATTACCTACAGGATCCCTTCCATGTTATTAAGCCTACCCGTGTAGTGCTATGTGATGGCTACACTTATGAAGAACGACCTATTCAAATTGTAAACCCTCAGATCAAAAAGTTGAGGAACAAAGAGATCGCACTAGTGAAAGTTGATTGGCAAAACCATGGTGGCGTGTATGCCACTTGGGAAGAGAAGACGATATGATGAAACGGTATCCTGAACTGTTCTCTCTGGATCCAGTATTCTTCCAAAACGAAGGTAATTTGAGTTTGGAGAACCAAACTCTTTGTAAGAAATGGAGACTGTGACAACCCTCGCCACTGTTTACTGATATACTACTGATTAGTGCTAAACTATGGTTAAGCATGTTAAGTAACTGATCTGACTCAAATTCGAAACTGATTGATTAAGTGTATTAGTTTAAGTGCAAGTCTATCTGTTTGACTGCTAAATGATCTGTTCATGTTTTATGTTTTAAACTGCAAATTGAAGGCCTTATCGGCGGCCGAATCCGAAATTGATTAGTGTTATGTGCTAATTAGGATTTATGCGATTTTATGGTAAATTTAATTAAAAGTTGATTATGAATGATTGATATTGTTGAATTACATTAGTTGCATTATTTACCTTTTTGCCACATTAGTGGGCTACTTCATTAGACCTCTTGAGACTTGAATTTGTATCATTTTGTTGCATCATTCTCCATCTTCTTGGCCATAGCCGTGGGAGAGAGAGTGAGACAGTAGGAGAAAACTTAGCTCATCAAGAACTTGGCTTGGAGACTTAGAAGATTTGAGGAATTCATTGCATATTTGAGCTCCTAGACTTAAAATTGAAGACCTAAGGTAGGAGAATCATCTTCTTGAACTTGAATTCTAGTTGTATCTTGCATGGTCCATGAGCCATTAGTGATCTAAGTCTAGAACTGGTTTTAAATTGCTGAATTGAAGCTTGAATCATGCATGCATGTACACATTAGTGAGTTTTGAGGTTGTTTTCATGGAAATTCTTACATGCATGTCTATATCCTAGCTATGGTCCATGAATTCATCATATTTTTGAGTGAATTGACTCATTTGATCAAGTATTTGAAGCCTTGATTTCAATTGAACACTTGCATGTCACATATACATTATGTTCATGAAGTTTTGTTTGGATTTGTGTTTAATTGAGCCACCTTTCGGCTTTGATTTTGCAAATTGATCTTTGAAACATGTCATATTATGAGTTTTAAAGTGTTTTCTAGAAAACTGGCCGAAAGGAATCGAATTTGATGCTTTAAATGTTGAATTTGAGCTTGGAGGTTCAATCTGAAAATTCCAGATTTTGGACCCACGCTCGAGCGTAGGACTTCACGCTCGAGTGTAGGACTTCACGCTCGAGCGTACCCTCTGAGACGTGCACTTCCGCTCGAGCAAGGAAAGTAGCGCTCGAGCGTGAAATGCATGCACCCAGAAGTTCTTGTGTTTTACAATCCGCTCGAGCGAGGAATTGTGTCTCACGCTCGAGCGGAGGTCGAGCGCCTATCAAGCATGAATTGCATGCATCCAGTACTTTTCATGAGTTTATAGTCCGCTCGAGCGAAGGAAGTCACGCTCGAGCGAATCCCCTTTGTCTGCATGCCCGCTCGAGCATAGAAAGACACGCTCGAGTAAGACCCCTGTTTTCTGAAAATTTTGAAAAGTGTTTTAAAGTACATCTTTGCATCCTCTTTCCATCCTAGGCATTCCTAGGCCATGTTTAAGGCATCTTAATGAGGATATTGATGTAGAACCACACCGAGTCAAGATAGGGACTAAGTCATTGATTCCTAAGTGTGTAATTTAGTGTGTGTTCATTCTGTAACTCTGTAGGGTTGGCATCCGAGAACGCTCACTAGCATTTCTGTAGCCCAGTACTCTGTGAGTAACAATGTTGTAAAGATATATTCAATTATGAATATTTTTCGAATGATCAACTGTTCTGTTTACTGAAACATTATTGTTTAATGAATGAATGTTTGTCCTATTTGTAAACTGTATT
This sequence comes from Camellia sinensis, assembly GCF_055761805.1. NCBI lineage: Eukaryota > Viridiplantae > Streptophyta > Magnoliopsida > Ericales > Theaceae > Camellia > Camellia sinensis. Next base: position 220,695,547 of record NC_138961.1, read on the forward strand.
CGTGGTATCCATAGCAATTTACTGTTACTGTACTGTTACTGCTACTGTCACAGAGATCTCTGTCGGTTCCTATGTTTGGAACCACTACTGTTTACTGTTATGATGGCCATCAACTGACTGTTCGGTCTGTTAAGACCTACTGTACTGTTTGCTATTGGATATACCACATATACCTGCTATGGTTTCTAAATGACTGATATGACTGCTTAATGACTGAAAGGACATTCATTCTTAACCCCTTTACGTATTTTTTAGTCACTAGGCTTTAGCTTACTATTTATATTTATATGTAGGTGTTCAGGCACCGGATCGGAGCTAGGGGCGTTGGGTTAAACTCCCTTTTTGTCTAGCTAACCAATGTGCCTCACTGCGAGGTTCCAACTGTGCTCAAGCTAAGGCTGCTTTGGGGTCCTTTCTGCTTTTGTTTTGTATAGAATGTTAAGACTTATACTGTACTGTCATGGTAGGGATTTGGTCTCTAACCTGAATGTCTGTATATGTTGTATGTATATATGTTTTGCTTATGAATGTGAATATGTTCGAAAAAGTCTTTTTGCATACAGATTGTCATAGCTCATTGGACACCTTTTATTACTGTTTTGGCTTCCGCCAGCCCCTGTACTCTGTATTACTGTCTTTACTGTTAAGTAGGCCTTTGGTAATCACGAATTACTGGCTGGTTACGGTGCTAAACCCGTAGGGGCGGGTTTGGGTCGTGACATTCATGCTCAGTTTGGCTGAGGCTTTGAGGGCTCAGTAGGGCTGAGGCTTTAGTTAACTCAGTCTGGCTGAGCTCTTTATGCTCAGTCTGGCTGAGGCTTGGGCGGCTCAGTCAGGCTGAGGCTTTAGTTAACTCAATCTGGCTAAGGCTTGGATCGAAAAGTAATCATTGAAACGCAACACAGATAATGGAGATATCAGATTATTGTCATTTAAGGCACAACCTGTTGATCACAAATTTACATCGTGTATGGAAAGGACAAAAATAAACAAGTGCGCAGATCAGCAAAAAAGAATAGACAACAGTTGAGTGATAGAAAAACAGGGGACGCCGTCATTGGAAATAACGCTTCAAGTGCTTGGCATTCCATGGATGGGGGAGGTCTCTGCCTTCCATATCTTGGAGACGGTACGTCTTCGGGCGGGGTCTACCCTTGACAATACAAGGTCCTTTCCATTTGGCTGCTAGCTTTCCCTTGGTCGGATTTTTAGTGGCAAGGTGTAACAACCCTCATACTGTTTACTGATTAATGACTGATTGATTACCGATAATCACCGATTACTGTTAAACGGAACTGATAATGACTGATAACTGACTGAGAATTGAACTGATTAAGGTACTGAACTGACTGCCCGAAATTGAAACTGAATTGAGTGAATACATCTGTTTGAATTGCATTTTATCTGTTGACTGTTTGTTTGATCTGTTCGTGTTTTATGTTTAAACTATTAATTGAAGGCCTTATCGGCGGCCGAACCGGAAATTGGTTAGTGTTTTATGATCCTCATAATTAATGTAATTTTATGGTACATTCATTGAAAAAGTGATTAGGTATGATTAAATTAGATTAAATAAGCTAATTAAAGAGTTAGGCTTAATTACCAAATTGCCACCCTTAGTGGCCTACTCAATACACACACTTGAGCCTTATGTACACACTTGAAGAACATTTCATCAGCCATTTCTTCTTGTTCTAGCCGACCTTAGAGAGAGAGAGACTTGAGGAGTTGATTTTATCTCAATTTTGCTTGTGAATTGTTTGGAAATTGAAGAAATTGTTGAGGAGATTGCATATTTGAGCTCCCTCACTTCTAATTCTACACCTAAGGTAGATCATTCATCATCTTAATGGTGTCTTTGAGTTGTTCTTGCATGATTCATGCTTCATTGTAGAACTAAGTCATGAATTGGTTCATTGTTGTTGAATTGAAGCTTAAGTGTTGCATGCATGTACATATATTGAAGTTTTGAGGTGGTAGTTCATCATACCTCACATGCATGTCCATCTTTTGGTCATACTCCATGAGTTCATCTTGTTTTTGAAGGCTTGAGCTCTTTTGAAACAGCATTAAAGCTTTGAAAATGATTTAAGATCTTGCATGTCATGTTTGAAGATTGTTCTTGAAAATGATTTGAAATTGGTTTGAAATTGGGTTTGAATTAAACACCCTTGGGCTTTGATTTCTCAAATTGAGCTTTGAACCACGTTATTCTATGTGTTTATAAATGTTTTCCAGAAAATGAGCCCAAGAGGATCGGTTTTGATGCATTTAAACTTGAGTTTGAGCTTGGAGGTGCAATCTGGGTTTTCCAGATTTCGCACTTCCGCTCGAGCGGGGAAAGTTACGCTCGAGCGTGGAATCCGAGCAACCAGCATCTCTCTGCACTGTTTTGCAGTCCGCTCGAGCGGAGTATTGGGCGCTCGAGCGGAGTCTTGTCTCAAGCTCGAGCGGGCGTCGAGCGGAGATTTCACCCATCCAGTACTTTTACAGTACGCTCGAGCGGGTAAGTTTACGCTCGAGCGTGTACCTTTGTTACATGACCGCTCGAGCGGGGAAACATGCGCTCGAGCGGGACTCTGTTTTTCTGAAAATGCTTTTAAAAGTGTATTTTTGCATCCTCATCTCATCCTAGGCATTCTTAGGCCTAGTTTAAGACATCTTGATGAGGATATCGTTGTAGAACACACCAAGGCAAATTAGGGATTAAGTTATGATATTTCCCAACTGTGTAGCTTAGTGTGTTCAACCTGTGAACTGTGTAGGGTTGGCGACTGGGGAGACACGCTCTAGCATACTGTAGCCCAAACTCTGTGAGTAACGATTGTGTAAAGATATGTTCACAAATGATTATTTTCTGAACAACTGAACTGTACTGTTTTCTGAACTGATTACTGCTAACTGAATGAATGTATGTCCTTTATTTCTGAACTGTACTGTGGCATCCTTAGTACCTACTGTTTACTGTTACTGTTACTGTTACAGAGATCTCTGTCGGTTCCCTCGTGGAGCCACTACTGTTTACTGACTGATGGCCATCATTACCGTTCGGTCTTTTAAGACCTACTGTTACTGTTATGCTAATGGATGTACCACATATGACTGTTTACTGTACTGAACAACTGAAATACTGATTGAATTGAACTGTTTTCATTACTGTAAGGACATTCATTCTAAACCCCTTTACGCTTTATGTTATTCACTGGGCTTTAGCTCACTACTCATATATATATGTAGGTGTACAGGCACCAGATCGGAGCTAGGAGCGTCAGGGTAACTCCAGTTTTGTCAAGCCAGCCTTTGTGCCTCACTGCGAGGTTCCGAGTTGCCATGCCATGGCTTGGGGGTGTTTTGTTTGTTTTCCCCCGCCTGTCTTCATACTGTCTAACTGTTCTGTATAGACTGAATGTTTACCGTACTGTTATCAAGGGATTAGGTCCCTGTACTGTGTGATTGTAAATTCTGTATAGACTGTACTGTTTGTGTATGTATGAATGCATGAAAAATCTTTTTGGCATACAGACTGTCACAGCTCATTGGACATTGTTTAATTACTGTATTGGCTTCCGCCAGGCCCTGTACTCTGTTTTACTGTATTACTGTTCAGCAGGCCTTCGGTAATCTCGGATTACTGGCCGGTTACGGTGTTAAACCCATAGGGCCGGGTTTGGGTCGTGACACAAGGGTTGCTTCGCGCAAGACTAGGTCCCCCACTGCGAACTCTCTAAGTCGAACTTTGCGGTTATAATGTGTTCTCATTTTCTACTGATATGACCCCCGTCTGACCGCAGTTGTCTCCCGGAGCTCTTTAATCAGGTCCAAGTCATCCCGACGCAACTCTTCGTTTAGTTCTAGATTCGAGTGCAGAACCTAAGGGGTTGGCTGGCCGATTTCCACCATGATGACTGCCTCAGCGCCGTATGTTAGGCAAAAAGGGGTCTCCCTAGTAGGGGTTCGGGCAATCGCCCGATAAGCCCAGAGTACGTTTGGTAATTCCTCTGCCTAGAGTCTTTTAGCAGCTTCCAACTTAGTCTTGATGATCTTTAGGAGGGAACAATTGGTGACTTTGACTTGCCCATTAGCTTGGGGATGACCTGGGGAAAAGAAACATGGTCTAGTGTGGAGCTCTGCACAGAATTTCCTGAACTTGGCATTGTCGAATTGTTTGCTATTGTCTGAAATGATGGCCTGGGGGATTCCAAATCGGCACATGATCGTCTGTCAGATGAATCTGGTGGTGTTTTGCTCAGTGATTATAACAAGGGGTTTGGCTTCTACCCATTTGGTGAAGTAGTCGATGGCAACCACGACAAACTTGGTTTGGCCCCTACCAGTGGGCAAAGGACCAACTAAGTCAATGCCCCACTTGGTGAAGGTATAGGGATTGCTGAGTGTAATCAATTCTGTTGGTGGAGCATGGGGATGTTGGCAAAGCGCTGGCATTTTTCACACTTAAGCACGAATTCGGTGGCATCTTGATTGAGAGTAGGCTAGAAGTAGTTGGTGTGCAGGATTTTATGGGCCAGAGACCTTGCACCCGAATAATTACCACAAATGCCTTTGTGGACTTCCCTCATTACATAGATCGTTTGAGCAGGACTGAGACACCTGAGGTATGGGCGTGAGAATCCTCGTTTGTACAGTAGGCCGCCGATGAGGATGTAATTGGACGACCGGGCTCTGACCTTGGTGGCCTGCTGTTTATCGTCTAGCAACTCCTCTTGTGACAAAAATAGAAGGATGTCTTGAGCCTATAGGATAGGTTCGTTCTAGAGGAAGTGAATCTCCTGTGGGTTTGGCAAAGTAGCCGGATGGGTCAGATATTCAATGCAGACTCTATGGCTGAAATCAAACTAGTCAGTCGAGGCTAATTAAGCCATTTCGTCCACCTTGGAGTTTTTTGACCTGGGAATGTGCCTAATTTGAAAAGTATTGAAAAGGCGAACAAAAGGAAGGGCAATGTCCCTATATGCTTGCATCGTCTCTTTCTTCGCGTCGAACTCCCCAGTAATCTGTCTGACGATCAATTGGGAATCACTGAATACTTGGATATGGTTTACACCAATGTCTCTGGCTAATCGACGACTTACTATCAAGGCCTCATATTCGGCCTCATTATTGTTGGCGTCGAACAGGAAGCAGAGGGCACACTTGAAGTATTCACCCTCTAGGGTAGTGAGGATTAGACCAGCTCCACTACCCTCTTTGCGAGATGAACCATCAACACTGAGGGTCTAGGAGTGAGGGTCTTCTGCATCAGTGGTGAAGTGTGTTAGTGGAGAGAGTACGTTTAGGGCGAGATTGGTGAACTCCAAAATAAAATCGGCGGTAGCCTGACCCTCGACCGCTATTCGAGGTCGGTAAGAGATTTCAAATTGACTGAGCTCGACGGACCATTGCATAAGTCTGCCTGACAATTCTGGTTGTTGCATGACCTTTCTTAGAGGTTGATCAGTGAGAACCACCATGGAGTGAGCTTGGAAATAAGGTCGTAGGCATCTGGAGGCGATGGACATTTTTTCCAACAGAGGGTAGTTCTGTTCGGCCCCCTTAAGGGCGCGACTAATGTAGCAAATTGGACGTTATACTGAGCCGTCTTACCTGATGAGGGCAGCGCCGACCGTCGTGTTTGACACAGCTAAGTAGAGGAAGAGGGTTTCGCCTGGCAGTGCTTGAGAGAGGATGAGAGGGTTGGCCAGGCACTGCTTCAGTTGTTGAAAAGCCTCTTCGGATTCGGTGCTCCACTCGAAAGCTTGTTAAAGGACTTGAAAAATGAAAAACACTAATCGGTTGTCCGGGAGATAAAGTGGTTGAGGGCAGCCTCTCTGCCCATGAGCCGTTGAACCTCCTTGATCGTTCTGGGAGGCCGCATTTCAATCAAGGCCTTAATCTTTTTGGGGTTAGCCTCGATGCCCCGTTGGCTAACCATAAAGCCCAAGAACTTTCCAGATCCTACGCTGAAGACACACTTCTCTAGATTCAGTTTCATCTGATACTTGCGTAAGGTTTTGAAAGTCTCTCGCAGGTCTATCAAGTGATCGGAGGAAAGTTTACTCTTGACTAGCATGTCATCGACGTAGACTTCCAAGTTCCGACCTATCTGGTGTTGAAAGACGGCATTGACTAGGCGTTGGTAAGTTGCACCAACATTTTTCAAACCGAACGGCATAACACGATAGTGATAAGTCCCTCTGTCTGTGATGAAGGAGGTGTGTTCCTGGTCAGCCAAGTGCATTAAGATTTGATTGTAGCCGGAGAAGGAATCCATGAAGTTAAGCATCTAATGTCTGGCAGTTGCATCGACCAGTAGATCTATTCGGGGGAGGGGATAGCTATCTTTTGGGTAGGCCCGGTTGAGGTCGAAGTAATTGACGTAGAGACGTCATTTACCATTGTGTTTGCAGACCAAGACTACGTTGGACAGCCACCTAGGGTAGTCCATGTTCTTAATGAATTACGCCTTCAGTAGTTTGTCCATCTCAGAGGCGATGAGGGTATTGCGTTCCGGGTGAAAAATACGCTACTTCTGCTGGAAAAGTCGGAAGTGGGGTTCAATATTGAGGTGATGACTGATGAAAGAGGGATCAATACCTGGCATGTCTGAGTGGGTCTAGGCAAAGACATCGTTGTGCTCAGCTAAGAGAGCTGTGAGATCGGCCTTGGCCTGAAAGGATAGTTGACTGCCAATCCTAGCTGTCCTAGCTGAGTTGGTATGATTGATAGATACTTCGACAAGTTCCTCCACTGGTTTCCCTCTGATTAACTCTTCCTCGTCTCTGATGTCGAGACCTTCGATGATCATAGTCTCCTTCATCTTGACTTCCTTTAGTGAGGCAACGTAGCATTCTCTGGCCATCGTCTGCTCGCCTCACACTGTGCCGACCCCGAGATCGGTCGGGAATTTCATGGCTAGATGGTATGTGGAGGTAACAACTTAGAAAACGTTGAGAGCCGTGCGTCTGAGGATTATGTTATAAGCAGAAGGACAGTTGACGGCGAGGAAGGTGAGTAGCTTTGTGGTTTACCGTGGATATTCTCCGATGGTAATGGAAAAATCGATGGAGCCTATGGAGGTCACCCGATCGCCAGTGAAACTGACTAGCGGGGTTTGGAGAGGGGATAATTTTTCTTCTCTGACCTTAAGCTGGCAATAGACGTTCAGAAAGATAATGTCGAAAGAGCTGCCGTTGTCGACAAGCACCCGTCTGACTTTGTAATTGGATAGGAGAGCAGAGATGACAAGGAGGTCGTCATGGGGGTAACGGATGCTTGTGCAGTCGGCCTTCGTAAAGGTGATGGGTTCAGTCCATTGCTTGGGGTGTTTGAAGGGGCGATCCAATGTAGAGCCTTGTTTGATTTTTCTGAGTTTGGCTCGCTGGGCGAAATAGGATGGACCTCCATATGCTAGTCCGCTAGCGATGACTCTGATCTCGCTGATCGGGGAGACAGGATTGCCTTGTGCTCGGGGTTGTGGTGAGGGACAATCATTATCTTGCTTAGGTTAGGCGGGTTGTTGAGGGGATATATCGACGGTGGCCTCCCGGCAGGTTGGTCCTTAGGTGCTGCTGGGGACAGGCTGCCGTGAACTGACTGAGGCATCCCTGGCGTATCAAGTCCTTAACCTGGTCTTTAAGGTTAACACATTCCTCAGTGTTGTGGCCGTGGTCCTGATAGAAACGGTAGTACTTGGATTGATCTCGACGGTTGGAGGGAGACCATAACGGTTGGGGCCATCTTAGGTTGTAATCTCGTTGGATCTGATTCAAGACTTGTTCCATGGAGGAATAGAGAGGGGTGTATCTCTCGAACCGATCGGGAGGTCGGGTTGGTGCCGGTCGGTCAGCTCGAGCTAGTCAGTCGGTATACTAGGGGATTTACTATGAATATTGAGAGGATCTGATTTCGGTTTCCTTTCTTTTCTCCTTAGGGGTTGGATTTTCAGTGGTTATGTCTTGGCGAGCTGCCAAAGAGTCTTCAACATTCATATATTTTTGGGCTTTGGAGAAGAAAGTGGCCATGGCGGTCAAAGGATTTTTAGAAAAGGGAGAAAAAGAAATCGGATGGTCGTAAACTGGTCATGAAGGCTGTGCGGATGACCTTATCGTCATTCTTCACCACTAGTAGGGCCTCGATGTTGAAATGGGTGACAAAGCTACGCAGTGATTCCCCTACGGTCTGACGGATATTAAGCAATTGAATTGCTGGGCGCCGCTGGCACTGAGCACCAATGAAATGGCTCAGGAAGGAATCGCTTAGGTGTTAAAAAGTAGAGACAGAGTCCGGTGGGAGCTGACTAAACCAGAGTCGAGCCGACCCGACCCCTTAAGCCTTACAAGGGAATCCTGACACATGATCTCATCAAGAAAAGCATGGAGGATCATGAGGGTCCTGTAGGTCTCCAGATGGTCAATCAGATCCGTTGTGCCGTCGAATGAGTCGATCGAGGACATTTTGAACTTGGGAGGTAAGGGTTTATCCCTGATGGAGGCGACAAACGGGGAGTTGGCTGTTGTGGAAGGTTTGTTCTGTATGTTCTGCATGACTCCTTGAAGCTAGAGTTTCATGGCTCGAAGTTCCGCGTCCCAGATAGGAACATTGTCACCTCCAGAATGTAGTGGAGGTTGGACACTACTAGCCTCTCCTTCAGGAGCAGGTGCTTGAATTGATAGATGTAGACCTCGAGGTAGCAGGTTCATGTCTTGAGATGGGGCTTATAGACTCTCTAAGTTGGAGAGGTGGGCTTGTTGGAAAGGATGGCTCGGGGTTCGTTCTCGATTGGGAGGGATATCTTGTGGTGGTGGAGGAGGTATAGGGAGGTCTCGCTGGAGCAAAGCATTGATCAAGGCCTGGTTTTGCTCTGCCAAGCGATTGATACTATTGGTGAGTTCTGTGAAGTACTGGGGTGGGTTGTTTGGGTTGGGAGGGTCGGGTTGGGGGTCGACGACGTTGTGTTGAGAAGCCATGGATCTCGTTGTGACCATCCACTTTGATGGCCGGCGAGGAGAAATTATTGGGAACAGGTCTCCGGTAACAATGAGCACAACTGTCACGCGGAGTTGCATTTCCCACAGATGGCGCCACTAATGATACTGCTGATCCCTGGAGGATGGGTCGGGCTGACCCACACTTCCAACACCGTTGTCTGATCACTAAGCCCACTGAGGTACCTACACAAAAGCCCAACGGGGAACGAGAGCCCCCTAGCGGACCCTTCGACGATCAAGTTAGAAGAGAGAGGGGTTAATGGTGTGTAGAGAGAGAATAATGATATGAAACTTAACCTTTTGTGTGTCTTGAAAGCCTTCTTATATCCTTTATTCATCATTTCCTTGTCCACTCTGACCTGTCATGTTGGCCGAAAGTTTATGCTCTAGCTTACCTTGTTCATGGTGAGGCAGCCCGTTCCGACGTGAAGGGGTTATCGCGTTTAATGCTGTAGGAGCCTCATTAATGGCTGATGTGTGGTGCAATAATTCTGTAGGATCTTTGTCTACTTACGTGGCCGGTTCTTTTCTTGACAAGTGTCTGGATGCCATTGATTCCTGGTGCAACGTTGGGTTTTCAATGGTGTTGGATTTTAGCGCTTGAACTGTGAATTGAGCTCTAAGTAGTGAGCCAAAAGCTTCTGTGGGCCCACTGATGTCAAATTTGGTTCAATTAATCTAATCATTTTTGAACCTCAGTCTATGAATTCAACTATAATAAATGATTATTAATATGGAAAATGCCTGGTAGCTCGAAGCTACCAGGCTCGAAAATGGCTCGAGAGAAAGAGAGAAAGAGAGGGAGAGGGAGAGGGAAAGGGAGAGAAAGAGAAGGAGAGGAGAAAGAGAAGGGAGGCAGAGGAAGAAGGTCGGCGTCGCAGCTCCCCGCCCCGCCGTCGTCGCAGCTCCCGCCGCCGCCTCTGCTTCCTCTTCCGTCGCAGCCCCGCCGATGTCGCCCCAGCCTCCCCTCCTCCTCAAACCGGTTTTTATGGCCCCCTCCCCTCCCCCCTCCTCCTCCTCCTCCTCCTCCTCCTCCTCCTCCTCCCTTCTCTTCTTCTCCCTTCTTCTTCTTTTTCTTCTTCTTCTTTGTTCTACAAAACCAGGGAAGAAAGAAAGAAAAAAAACAAAAAACAAAAAACAAAATCGACACCAAAACGACGTCGTTTTGGTGTCGAGCCGCGTTTCGAATTGCGACATTCGAGCTACGTAGCATGATCGTATTAATATATTGAAACAAGAATCTAAGTGTTCTTTTTAAAAGACTAAACCAACAGATAAAATTTTGACCGGTTGTACCAATCTTCTTGAACAGTTGAGTTTTTTAAAATTTATTTTCTATTTTTTTCTTCAAATAAATTAATGATTAATTTGATTAAACAATGAAAAAAAGGAAAATCAAAAGTATTAATCACTTTCATTTGATTTTCCATTTTTGTTTTTGAAGCAATGAAATAACTTTGAAAATTAAAAAATATTCTATTGGTTTTATTTTAGTCAAATTAATTTATAATTAAAAAAAAGAAAATTAATTCTAAAAACTCATTCCAACACGGTAAGGTGATTGTTATTTCAAAATTTAAGAGGGATTTTCTATTATTATTATAAAATAAAATAAAACTGAGGCGGCTTTTGATGTAATTTACTCTAGTAAATAGTAATGCCCAAAATAACCAAAAATTTTCAAAAATAAAAATAAAAAATCAAAGAATCTTATCAATTGTGCGCTTATTTATTTATTATTTTTGATGATTGGGTATTCGAATCAGTTTACGTACACCTCAACTAATTCTGAAATCCATACAAAACGACCCTTTCACGTGAATTAGGCAAATATTATTTTTGATGATTGGGTATTCGAATCAGTTTACGCGCACCTCAACTAATTCTGAAATCCATACAAAACGACCCTTCCACGTGAATTAGGCAAATATCAGGCAAAACTCACGGGCATGACCTCAAAGACTGGATTGCTCCTAATGGGAAGGGTCTCCTCCACGTGAATTAGGCAAATCTCAAAGAGAGCTTGCAGGCATGGTCCCAAAGAGCAAATTGCTCCTAATGAAAGTTGAACCCGAGACCTGAAGGGAATACACCTCTGGATCCTAAGTTACACCTACTAAGCCAATCTCTTGAGGTAAACGTACATTTATTCTTAACATGTATTTAAAATCGACATTAATAAAATTAAAAAAATAATAATAATTATAAGTGCAACCCATGTATAAGATTTCTCGTATGATATACGCCCATTAATTAGTAGGACCAGATTAGAGTGATCACAACCATTGAAACAAAAGGATCTCATTGAAACTCAATCAGGCGGCCCAGATTCCACATATCATGAGCAGAAATGCACAGGATCCTGACCACTTCCCATTTGTTGGGGTGGAACATGAATACATACAAATGTAATGTATATATACATACCTAATGGGTCCATTAAAAGAAATAATACTATACGTATCAATTAGTATACTAATTAGTGTACTAATTGATGATGTAACATAATTTAAGAAATTTTTGAGATTTGTAATGTAATTAATGAGTGGAGTCAATAATAGGCCTCGTTTGGGAAGTGGCTATTTTAGTAGGCTATTTTAGTTTTTGGTTATTTTAGTAGGCTAAAATTTTTGTGTTTAGGAAGATGATTGGATTTTTTTGTGGTTAGATGTAATGTTTGTGAGAGAAAAAGTGAAATGATTATAAGTTTGATGTGATATTTTGTCTTATTAGCTATTTTAGCCTATTTTGTCTTTTTGTGATTTTTAGCCTAAACTAGGCTATTTTTTTTTCCCAAACACCCCCATAATGTCATAACTAGTGTTGATACACTAGTTAGTATATTAATTAGTGCATGTAATACCATCAAAGATAAATAAAAAACAGCGATATCATTTATGTTAATTAATTACTCTTTCTGTCTTAAAATAATAATTTATTTTGAAAAATTTAACTTTTTTAATAATACAATTATTACATTTTTAAAAAATTATTTTTTCAGAATTATCCTTTAATAATATATTTTTTAAAGAATATCAATTATTTTCTTAATAAATTTAAAAATATGATAAAAATAAAAAATATTTTATTTTAATTCTTAATTTCTAAAAAAGAAAAAATTATTTTGAAATAATAAAAAAATAAAATAAAACACTAATATTTTGTGACGGAAAGAACGTTAATTTAATCAAACATCTGTGAGTGGGGTAAAATCACATGGCCAGCCGCGCATAGCACCTTATATGTGTATAATTACCCTGAGGCCGACCCCAATCCGCTGTGAACCAGTGACCGTTGATTCATCGAGTTGGGCCCACGCATGTGTTTCTTTGGGTGAATAGGCCCACAGATGTTGCCAACACGGTGATGTATTCGTTTTCATGAGGAAGGAAAAACCAATGAAAAGCCAGTGCGCAGGTTCAATCCAAGGCAGTGATCATTGAAAGCAAGAAAATCAGAAAATGGAAAGGGAACTTTGCTTTCTTCTTCACCCATTTGTTTTTATTTTATTTCTTTATTTAATTAATCAATCAATCAATTCAATCACTCTTTCTCTCTCTATTATTAATTTAATATATTGATGTGTCCGTCTGTCTATGTATATGATGGGAATACATATTTATATGTATGTGTATACAGGCACTTTGTTTGAATATTTCTTTAATTTTTCTGGCATCTCTGCTGTTGGATTTTAGGTTGGGTTTTTCGGGTACTTTATTTGTTCTCACTTTTTGTCTCTCTTTCTTTCTCTCTCTCAGACACAGTCCATCATATGTTTGTGGTTTAACATGTTTTTTGTTTGCCTAATTCTGGGTTAAAATTCACTGGTATGTTTTTTTAATTATTTTTTGGGTGTAGATATGCCGAATACTTGGAAAGAATGGTTGAAGATCGTCTATGTCGTTTTTGCCTTTTGTTCTGCTCTCTGTTTTGGTGCTCTCAAAAGTCAGTTCCTTCTCTCTCTCTCTCTCTCAATTTCTTTGTTGATTGTTTGCTCTGGTTTGAGTATTTGGGTTTGGTTGTTTTTACAGTTGTTATTCAATCTTTGTGACTGTTCATGTTTATCTAATTATGGGTTGTTAATATATATGTATGTATTGGTATCTTCTTGTTGCAGGTTTACTGGTGGGTCCAATTGCTGGTCTGATACTAATAATAGGGAATGTTGGGGTGATTTTGGGACTCTTCCCCTCACATGTTGCCTGGACTGTGTACACCCTAGTCAAGTAATGGTTCTCAAACTTCCTCTTGTTTTTTTGTTTTTTTTCCCAATGATTGTTTTCTGTATAGTGATTTTGATCAATAATGTTAAAGTTTTGAAGTGGGTTTTCAATTTCTTGACCTATATTCTTGGTATCACAGGACTGATAGGTTCGACACACCTCTTAAAGTAGCTTTCTTGTTTGCTTTGCCTGCTTTATTTGGTATTTGGTTGGGTCTCAGCATAGCTGGTAGTGTTCTTGTGGGAGTTGGGTATGGGTTCTTTGCTCCCTGGGTATCTGCCTTTGAGGCCTTCAGACATGAAGATGAGTCCAAAAAGTTCTTCCACTGCATTGTGGTAAACTTTGAATTGTCTTCTCTCTGACCATTTGAGTGTTGTTTTGATATCTTCAGTTCCTTTTTTCTCCAAATTTTATTTTCTTTTTTCTGTCCTCTTATGAACATTCAGGATGGAACTTGGGGAACTATCAAAGGAAGCTGTACTGTGGTTCGAGATTTTGCGGATTTTTGCTATCATTCATACCCACTGTACTTGAAGGAATTGCGCGAATCCCCGAGTTCTAATGAGCTTCAACCTCTTAGGTATTAATATTATAGTTTTACTCAATAATTTGAATCAAAACCTTTTCCTTTCTGCAATTAGGATAAATCTGCAGTTGTGAATGTGAAATATCTGATAGTTGAATTGCTTAATACCATCTGAAAAGAGCAATTAGTTTCAGAAACCACTCATTTGAAGCCATCTTGCAGGTTCATTCATGTGCCCGGATGCATTATTGTTGGGCTGATGGGATTAATTGTGGAGATTCCTCTTTACACGGCTATTGCTATAGTAAAGAGTCCATACATGTTGTTCAAGGGGTGGCACAGACTGATACATGATCTAATCAGTCGCGAAGGCCCATTTCTGGAAACAGCTTGTATCCCAATTGCCGGTTTGACAATCCTTATGTGGCCACTTGTTGTCATTGGGAGCATCATATTTGCTGTTTTCTCAAGCTTCTTTATAGGACTGTATGGTTCAGTTATAGTATACCAGGTTGATATGAATCCTAGTAATCCACAAGAAATTAATTTTGCTGCATTTAAAAATTGATCTTACCCATAAACCTTCATATGCTTGTAGGAGAGGTCTTTCAAAAGAGGAGTTTCTTATGTGATTGCTATGGTGGCAGAATTTGACGAGTACACTAACGATTGGCTTTATCTTCGAGAGGGGTCTATCCTCCCAAAGTAATCATTCTCTCAATCATTTCTTCTTTTCATCATCCTCATGAATGATGATTATAGCCTGCTTACTATCAGAATTAGGCTTCCTTTGGGAGTTTGTTAAAAAACTAACTGGCTAAAAATAATCCAACAAAAAAGCTAAAGCTAAAAAAAGCTAGTTCATTTGGTATATTCATAGTTTTTTTTGTCTTTTCTATGGACTTTTTAGAGTGGCTAAAGTTGGCTTTTTGGCAGAAATTGGGTGTGCCAAATGACCTAAAGGTATTAGCTAATAAGCTAGCTTATTGGCTTGTGCCAAATGAAGCTTAAGCATTACCCTAACAATTAGCTTTATCTTCAAGAGGGCTTCAATGCTGCTATAGTTCCTCTTTTTTGACGTTTTCAGTCCTTAACAGTAGACATTATTTGTTCACAGCCAGGCCCCAATACAGAAAGAAGAAACTCCCTCACTCATCGGAATTCTCTGTAGGAGGAAGTCGGTCGCCTGAAGGCAAAATGGCCTCTGTTTTGACAGAAGCACCTGCAATGCTTGTGCCAAGCTTAACATCTTCGAGATCAGTCAGAGAGGCAATTCAAGAAGTGAAAATGGTGCAGGTGAATTCTCTTCTGTCATAAGTAAGAATCCTACTGTTGGACAGTTTAGAATTATCAGAAATATCTTGCTTCTAATATTTAACATAATGCTTCAAATATGCTTTAACTTAGGCTTCTCGATTCGTGAAATGAATAACATGACAAGCCTCACCAAAACTTAGGTTTCAAATAGTTCATACTGTTTTTTGTTTTTTTCTTTTCATTTTGGCTTTCTTGATTTCCTGAGCAAGGAATATTATCTATGGAGGTGTGAGCTTACTTAAATGCACACATACATATTGAAAGTAAGAGTGATATCAATTATATGACGAGATATAGATTATTGAACTTTAAAAATTTCTGGGCAAAAACTGAGAAATAAAAATTATGAAAAATGTTTTGTAGTTTGTAGTATTAGTGAAAATTATCTCAACCAAACTCTATCTGTGGGAGTTGAAGTCATCAACACGAAAGCTGAGTTTGATTAGTATGAAAGTTGTGGAAATTGAGGGAAAGAACAAAATATAAGTGGTGGAAAGTGAAGGAAAGAAAAAAAAAATCTAAGTGGTGGAAATTACTAGAAAATTAATTTTTCTTGTATAACTCATATTAGCATGGTAACTAAGTTCTTGCAAAAATCACAGGAAAACATTAAATTTATCCATTCAAGGGTCTTGTAATTAAAATTTCAAATATCTCTTTTTCTTGCAAAATTTCTGTCCTAATCAAATATTTGCAAGAAAATATATTTTCCTTTCTGTTTCTTTTCTTTTTTTTTCACTTAACTTTCTAACACTTGCACTTTCCGTAAATTTTTTCTCTCTAATCAAATGATTATTGACTTATCAATCTTCTTTGTCTGTTGTGCTTGAATGAATGAAATTGTACATTTTGTTTTGCCTCATAATGAAACAGGTATGGGCAAACATGATGAGGTCATGTGAAATGACGGGCAAGGAATTATTGGATGCGAATGTAATAACACCAGCTGACCTCTATGATTGGCTGAAGGCTAAAAACAGCCATGAAGCAGCTATTGTCGGTGTTGGGCTGCCTTGTTATTCATTCTTGCAGACTCTTCTTTGTTCCATAAAAGTTGGATCGGATGGTTTATTGCTTCTTGATTTTGAAATCAACTATCATAATAGACCACAGGACAGATTGTTGGACTGGTTCTTCCAACCGGTAATGGTTCTGAAGGAACAGATAAAAGCCATAGAATTGGGAGAGGATGAGGCAAGGTTCCTAGAGAAAGTTGTTCTCTTTGGAAGCAATACTCAACGCATGAAGGCTTGGGAAAATGGCAGTTTGGTACCTCAGGATGCTCTTAGAACTGCTCAAATCCAGGGCATTAGCAGAAGGTAAGAACTTCATAAACATTGATGCATTTTGGTTTTAATGTCTTTGGTTTTTGTTTTTGTGTGTTTATAGTATGAATATATATTTCATGTTCTCCAAGGAAATAATACTTCAGCCATAATGGATGAAAAGGGGAACCTCTTGTATTATTGATTACACTATATAAGAAGAATAGTTTGTTACAGTGTGTTTTTACATCATCCCCTGGAAACAGAAAATAGCTCCATTCTGTCTTTCATAACATAAATATTACAAAGTTCACCTTCATATATATTGGATTGTATCATTCACATAGGATGTCTGAGCTTGTCCTTTTCTCTCCATCTTGCTGAATTATTTTTATGTGCAATCTCTTCGGACTAAATTACTTTCTTGTGGGAACGTGTCATGTTTGTTTTGTTGGACTAGATTACATGGGACTATTAGTGTTGATATTGAGATTATCCATCTCTTATCATATCCCAAGTTTAGAATAACCTCGAATTAGAAGGGGGTTTAGTAAAATTCTATCATATCCCATGTTTGTTTGGAATCACTAGACATGGATTACATTAGTATAATGACCATAATTTGAGGATAATTTGGTCTTTTAGGCCCCCTTATCCGGGGGACTATCACGCTGGAGGTCCACTTTTGTATCCAAACATGGGAATCAGGATTGACCATAATACATAGTCTAATATGACCTAATCTTCAAACAAACAAAACCAAAATGGCATCTCTTAAATGGACAGTTCAGGGCAATAGCTACCGTCTCTGAATCAGATTCCAACACAAAGTTTATTCAATTTTTGTTCCCAGGAAATAAGGAGTCCTTGCTTGACCAATAAAGCTAGCATTGTGATCAAGCAACTAGAAGTCCTATCTGTCCATAGACAATATCTCGAATACTTTGGTAGTGGCCACATTTGCTGGCATTTAATGTTTGGACATTAGCCCACAGCTCTTTGAAAGCTATAGGACATGAGCCTAAGCATAGACCAATGGGGTCTGTGGCCCCACTCAAATTTTGAGAAATTTAGCAACTCTAATTTTAAGAATTTTACTCTTTGAAAGGTCCATGAATTGAGAATTGGGTAGGGGTTAGCATGGGTGTTAGGGACAATAGGAAAAGCCAAATTAAAGCCATGGATAAGGGGAATTGGCGTTGGAGTCGTATTCAATTGAGTGTGATTGATTTCCCTTCTGAGAAGTTGGGTTCATGTCATAGACAATATGATATTCCCGGATATGCTTTTTTGTTGCTTTCTTTTTTATTACATTGTAAAAAGCTAAATTTTCTCTGAACATTACTGATATATATTCTTTTGGGTTAGGATGATGGGAATGATTCGAAGTGTATCAAAGTTTCCAACTTACAGGAGGAGATTTAGGCAGATTGTGAAGGCCTTAATCATTTATTCCATAGAAAATGAGGGTGCCAACAGATCATTTTCTATGAGATCAGTTGCCTCTGTCGAAGTTGTGTAAGACTAACTTCAACTTATTATTTTTTGTTATGTATTCATGTAAATTCTTGTAGTTTTTGAGAACCATTAGGGTGTGACGACAGTAATTGCTGCCGGTATATAGTTTTTTTTTTTTTTTTTCCTTTTAGGTTTAAAGCGGTGTCTGGAAATTAAGTAAGCATTGGGTTACCGATGCGAACATGGTCCCTTTTATTTTCATCAATAGAAAGTCAGAAAATCATATACAATCAATTTTACTAAATACCAGATTAAATAAATTATGGAAAATTTAAAAAAAGAAAAGAAAAGATAGAAAGTTTTCACCCAGTGACTTTGGTGTTTGAAGAATTTAAACAGAAAGCAGTGAAAATGCAAAATTACTGTGCCTACAATAAGTTGTATTGAGAATCTTATTTTTTGACATTTTTTTCTTCTGTCCATTGTCGTTAGTATGAATTTTATGAGATTAAATAATGAATTTTATATTTGAAAAGAAAAAGAAATCTCAATTTACCATATCATTTAATATAATTTTATTTGTAAAAAATATTATAATTGCAATAGCATTATCATTAGAAATAGGAATTGGTACAAAACTCCATGGAAAGGAGGTCAAACATGTTACATAAAAGTAGACAAAAAGTTCAACATTATCCTACAAATCTTTAAAAAAAATTAGAAAAAAATCCTCTATTAACTTGTTAGTTTTTAAATGATCATCTATGTGTATTACTATTGTATTAAATTTTTACTCGTAGAAGGGAATCCCAGTCTAATGCAAAAGAAGAGAGTTTTTTCTACTCAATAATTTTATGAATACAAAAACTAAACAGAGAACTGAACACATAATATAAATAGATGAACACAATTTTTGAAAAGTGAACCTTATCAGTAAAATCTCACCTATTTCTCTCTTTATAATTTGAGTAAATTTATTATGGCTCCGTTTGGCAAGAGTTAAACGGGATTTTTTTGACTATTTTAGTTATAAAAGACAAAATAGGCTATTTTAGTCACAAAAAATAAAATATCACATCTAACCCATAATCATTATATTCTTCTCTCACAAAAAAAAGTTAAAAAAGTCAAAAAGCTAAAAAGTCAAAAAATCTTTTTCAAACCAAACTTTTTAGCCCAAGTTAAAATAGTCAAAAAAATCAAAAAGCTAAAAAATTAACCTACTTCCTAAACGAAGGCTTTATCCGATTCTATATTTAATTTTTATATTCTTAACATTACTGTTATATATATATATATATATATATTTTATCCACTCTGCTATACTTGTTGGCACCAGATCTCAGAGGAATTTATGCCACCGTCGCCACTTTTAGTGGCTGTTGTTTGCTTATGTCTATTTGTGTTGTGTGTGATTATCAACCACACTTTCCATAAATAATAATGATATCACCAACATAGTCTTAGGGGATTATATTATTTAGTTCTATACTACAAATAGAATGGTATGCACCAGTAGTGTACACCAATAATTATATGAAACCGGTTCAAACAATAAATAAATAAACAATAATTATATGAAACATACCACTAATCCAACAATAATTATTCTAAAACAACAATAATTAAAAAATAAAAGTACAAATCAATAATATTTTTTCAGGATATTTATAAATTCATAAAAAAATTCTAACTTTAATTATTAAAATTGATAAAACTTACCATTGATTTGTAATTTTTTTTTTATAAATTTTTACACAGAAGTGCAATTTTTCCTAATTAAAAAAAAAAAAAACCTGTCCAGTGTAGTATACAAAAGAAATATCAAAACAACCAACTTTTAAAAATTTGTTTTCGAATTGTCAAAAATATTTTTTGCGTAAAAATGAAAACTAATTCTTATTTGGTTTCAAAAAATTGATTTTTTTTTTATTTTTTGTATTTTTTTATTTTTGGCCAAAAAATTTAATGTCTATATTTTTCGCCTAACCTAGATACATTTAAAGAGTATAATATTTATGAAAAAATCTTTAAAAAAAATCATCAAATATAAAATATATAAAAATTCAATATATTTTCATATTCTTGTGTATTTATTGAATTTTCAAAATATTTTTTCACAAATATTTTACTTTTGAAGTACATTTAAGTTATGTGAATTTAGAAAGTAAAAAAGTTGCTTACAATATTAAAAAAATTCACTAAAAATTAAAAAAAAAAAAACTCAATTTTTAGAAAATCAATCAAAACCAAACAAGATGTAATCTTATTTTTCAAATTTACATTATTTTTATTTTAAAAAAAAATGAAAATGATAACAAAAAGCAGGCTTCCAAGCAAGCGAGTAAAAGTAATAAGCATGGAAGAAATTGGCCAGAGATTGAACACATCCAAGCTCCAACGCCTGAGTCCATACCCAGATTGAAGCCGTTCTTGTCCCAGCAGCAGAACATCAACCTAAGTTAATTTCTTAATTGAGGCGGTTCCAAACAAAGAATCAATCAACACATTGTATTATTGTTTTGTATCGCGTTCACATGCTTGCTTCTCCCAAACAAAAGTGCTTTAGCGCCTTCCAATCAGAGATTCGGAGCCACCATATGCACAAATAAAGAGAGATCGCGAATCTGCGAGCATGTGGTCCTCGTTTTTACCTCTCTTCCTGTTACGATTCCTCGTGTTATCATTATACAACTAGGTGACAACCGCACCTATACAAGAATCCCAGAAAAATCCCCAGATTTTTTTATAATGACTGTAAAAATAAGGAGTAAACCCCCATTTTCTCCAAATCAAAATTGTTCATTATGTACATAATTTTTATACCCCAAAAAAATTACTGGTAATAGTATTTTTATACTTATGGTTTAATATTCTAATAACGTAAATATGTACAAATGAAAATTATATTTTTTTTTTGAAAAATATTTTAGAACTCCAAATTGTGAGTTATAGAGGAGCTTTAAACCATGGACTTCACTATGTGATTTGATTTTTTTTTTTTTTGTATTGCCATAATAAAGTTCTGATTAAAACTCTATTATTAAAGTTCTTCATTGTTTGGTACACTTTCACCATTATGGCATTACGTTTCTAACTGTTTCCACTGGGTGCAAGAGAAACAAATGAAGTATAGTGGAGATGGCGAAACTCTGAAGTGTTGTTTGTTTTGTACTTCTTCACTTGCACAAAAGTAGAGTAAAGCCACATGGGAATACAAATAGGATCTGCTCCCGTAGCTTCCACGGCATGGCGCGTGCTGCCACTTCTCCCGGGGCCCACCATCAAGCACATTACAAAACTACACTCACGCCAACTACATTATATGGGAAAATATTTGATGAGTGGAATTTTTGTAATTTAAATAGTTTAAATGTGTTAAAATAATATTATTTTATATTTAAAATGATATATTTTAAATGTTTTGAACCATTTGATTCATAATTTTTCAAGTCATCTAATATTGTTGATATATATATATATATATATATATATGCATCTACTACTATCGTTTTATTTTGTGCGCGAAAAAAAATAATTTTTAACTTTCATTTTAAAATAATTTATATGTAAAATATGTTTTAACCAACCCTATGATAGCAGGAATATAGAGAAAAGTTAGAATCATGAAAAAAATTTCATAAAAATAATTAAGAAAGATTTATGATATTTAAATTACTTTGATTAGTGTGTGATATAATATTCTAAATGTAATTTAAAGGTCACAAAAATTTTTATAATTATTTTCATAAAATTTTTTCATCATACCTACTATTACTGTTTTTTTTTTTTTTTTACTTAAGGAATCTATCTCATTAACTATTGGTGTTTCAAGCACAAAGGTAACCCAAATCCCCAAATGAAACTCAGAAAGGACACAAAAAAACACAATTCACAATTTAATTAAGAAAAAGACTAGCTGGTAACTACTAATCAACAAAAAAACGCTTTTCGCTGATAAAAATTGTCATAAAAACTTGAAGAATAGAGAAGAATTAATTGCGGAAGAAAAAGCTAAAATAGCTGATGACTCTGATATTTACATCGTATTCGTACCAGGAAAGAGCAGAGAAGAAGCAGCTGACATGAATTTTAGGGCTAAAAACTAACTACGAGCTTTTATTCAGGAGGAGATGGATTTTGCAGAAGCTTCTCCGTATATATATATATATATCTTACTCCAGTACCATAACAAACAGAGAGCTTCTTCATTCAAGAGAGAGAGCTGTACATCAACCACAGAACAAAAGACCGAGGAACACATCTGGGAAATTAAATTAGTGGAAAAATTTAATATAATTTTTTAAAAGAAGGCCTTTGTGGTCTTCTTTCTTTCTTGGCCTTGCGTTCTCTACCTCATGGCTTTAGCCGAACCCAATCATAACGACCTTCCAATGGCACATCCTTCACAATGTCATAGTTATACCTGCAAAAACGAATTTCGACTCAGAGCTGTACATATTTTTACAGTAGGAGCTGAATTAGGGTTAGAAGAAGCAGTAAGCAGCTCTAGAGGAGCAACGGACAAGATGCGATGCGAGACTCACTTCTCTGTAAATCGTTTATGAATGTCCTTTTCTGCAGCAGCAAAGAATTCTTCGAGTTCGGTTTCAGATGGCATCTTCTCTGCCGACGATCTGCGGCGAGAATTAGCCTCCGATGGCCTCGCTGTTGACTCCAGGTCTCCTGATTCAGCTTGCAGCTCGCTCGAAGGCCTAAAAAAATTATGGAAAAAAGATATGTGAATTGGGATATATATAGTGGCGAGGAATAGCGAATGAGAACTGAAGGGAAGGAATTTAATGGCGGACCGTTTTTGGTCACTGCTTTTAAATTTCGAAATTGAAGAGCCGAGAAGAAAGGAAGCACATTAATATGAAATTAAATAGAGTGTGTGAAATACCTTTCTCTACAGTCGAAATCACACGTCGATGTTTCAATTTGAACACTGTCATTCTGCAAAAAAAAAAAAAAAAAAAATCGAATTTTAAAATTCAAAAAACAAATTACGACACGAGAACCGAAACTTCATTCAAGAGTGAAAAAGAGAAACCAAAATCCATGAGAGATAGGGAGAATTATGTAACTTCCCGCATACCTCCAGATCTACAATTTCGAAGCTCTCTTCACCGTGATCGCTCGATGCGTTACTCGAGCAACAAGACGACGGAAGTGTATCAGAGCTAGGGCTCGAGCACCGATCGTTCAAAGCCGACCGTCGTTCGGAATTCTCCGACGTCGCCGGAGAAACTGAATTCTCCGGCGTCACCAACACACGTCGGCGACTTCTGAGATGAACTAGAGACGACGAGAACCTCAATTCTCCACCGCTGACCTTCCTCTTCTTCGCCGTTCCGGAGCTAGCCGCAGCCGCCATAGACAGAGCTCGGGCTCTCGTCCTCACACCGACATGAGCCACCTCCATAACTGCAATCTCTACAATTCCTTTACAGTTCCTCATATACTTCCCCATCTCTCTACACCATCTCGAATTCTTCAATCGAAGCTCCGAGAGATTTTCTTCTGTCTTCTTCTTCTTCTGCCCTCTCTCTCTTTGTCTTCAAGTACGTGCACTTAGAATATCTTCTTATCCTGCGTTATTTACTGTTCTTATTAGTTTGAGAGAGAGAGAGAGAGAGAGAGAGAGAGAAATGGAGAAGATGGTTATGATGACGACGCGGATGGCAGGGATGCCGTTGAACGGTTCGGATTGGGTTCTTATTGGCTCAGTAGTTACTGCGCCTGTGGTCCCCAACACGCAAGTCCTTCGCCAGTGACGGGTCTTATTGTGGCCGTAACGGGAAATTTGACGGCGCCGTTACGCAGATCTCGTCTGCAGATGGTTGTACGCTGAGCGACTGCGGAATAGAATTACGCCACGTGTTCCTTTCAAGTTTTTACTTTGATCTCATAATTTTTTTATTAAGACTAAGTTTGGAATAACCTAAATAATACAAAAAGTCAAAAAGTCACTATCCTATTTAAGTCACATCATCTTATTTAAAACACATCACCTCTCTAACACATCACATCAAACCCAACCCAAACCCAACCCATATAAGCCAATAAGTCAAAAAGTGTACTTTTTTAGAACATCCCAAACCAACCCTAAATATGAAAAATAACAGTTATTAAAGAGATTTTTTTTTATTCTTTAATTGTTTAACAAAAGTTTATTAATATTTTCATTAATAGGATTTTTTGGTAAATAATTGATTTAAATTATCACGTGAAAAATAGAAAATGTTATGAGATTATTAATGAATAATTGTTCATTTAACGGAGTTGATAAAAATTAGATTATTAGAGTATTTTTAATGGTCTGGTAAAATTTTTACCAAATTTGAATAAAAAAATATTGATATTCTTGATTTGATACGCGTAGCTTCAATGGTTATAGTTACTGTAGTGTATATCAAAAAAGGAAAGGGACATCTGGTCGACTGGTTCAAATTTTTTTGAACCGTTTGAACCAGTAATTTGAAACGTTTGAATCAGTTCGCAGGCCAATTTTTTCATGAGTCGGTCGACCGGTTGGTCAACCGGGTGGTCGACCTCGTAGTGTAAAATTTTCACAAATTTCTGCTTTAACGGCTATGCACAGTGAATTGGTGAAATGAGCAAATCGTCATCAGTTTGGTGAAACGTTTGATATTTTCTCAATTTGATACTGTTTTGGTGCAACCGTTGGAGCACAAAAAATTACTTTTTTTTTTATCAAATTTGAATTTAATGTTGAATTTGGTGAACGGGTGGAGATGGCCTTACAGTTAAATTGAATTTAATGTTTGATGGAAAGCTGGTTTTAAGCATGATAATTGTGTATATAGTGAAATTACAAGTTGGTCAAGCATATTTAAGTTTCTTGCCACTGCAACATTTGTTAGCTAAATTTTAATTATGAAATTTTGTACCTTGTTTCCATTCCAGGCTTACATTTTGTTGCAAAAAGAGAGTTGCTCCTACCAGACATATCAAATGATGAGGATAACACTATCTGAAGAGTTGCTGGGATAGTCTGCCCATAATCAATAATAATTGGATAATGATATTTTATTTATCATTTTATTGTGAATATTGTATTAATTTAAAAGGTCTCATCATTCATATTTTTTAATAGTATTATATTTATAAATAAAATATGATAAAAATATATATAATTATTATAATATTATTAGAACCTAATAAATACAAAATTGCGATTGGTGTAAAATTAGTTACATGGAGATGTAAGAGTGCTGAATAACTTTCTAGGAAGAAGAGTTTAATCACCTTATGCACTACTCCACAAGGTGGGAAATTAACGGGTTGTTTGGAGTGTCTTAAATAAGTGTATTTTTACTTTTTTAAATTAAAAAATTGAGAAAAAAAAGATGAATGTTTTGATTAATTTTATCTTTTTATGAAAAAATATATAATAAAAAATTATATAAATAAAATGTATTGGGGAAGAAAGTGGAGTGGTTGCACGGCTGCCGTGCTGCCCTCGCATGTCTTGCCAAGAAAATAATTGCCTCTTTTGAGGCAAAGTGTTTGGACAATGATGGTCAGTTCGTGGGGCTTACCATGGGTTCCATTTTAATAATCTAAACCGTTTAATATATACAACTCATCGAGTATTATATGTATGTAAAAAATCACGTTGATCGGATATCGATAGCTATATGATCGGATTATTTTTTTAACAGTTAACTATCACACCATCCGTTTTGTTTATACAAAATTGATTTGATCATATAATTAACGATATTCGATCAATGTGATTTTTTACAAGCATATATTACTCGATGAGTTTTACATATTGAACGGTTTGGATTATCAAAACGGAACCCTTAGTGGGCCCCCAGAGGCCCAACATTACCATCAAACTTTGTGGCTTTACATATGTAAAAAAAAAAAAAATTGGCCCAAAAAGTGTATAATGGCCTTCCTGCTTCACAAGTACGGCTGACAATATTCATCAAACTTTGGTATTATAAAAATATATATAATATTTTTTAAATATTTTTTATTTGTGAATAGTAATAATTATTTTACTTTTTGTGTAACTTTTTAACTTTTTAAATTATTTTGAACTTGTCAAACCAGCCTTAAAGGTCAATTTGGTGACTCTAAAACTATTGGCCTTCTATTTCTATAGTATTTTTGGAGGAATGAATGGCATGATTCTCAACTATTTCACTTACACATATTACATAATTATACAATGAATAAATAAATTTAAAAGATACTTTAATAAATTATACACTAAAATCCAAATTATATAACTCATTTTTTTTTATGAAATTATTAAACTAAGTATTTAGAGATAATTAATATAGATTTATTTATGGGGGATTTTTTTAAGGTCCCTGATATTAAGAATTTATAGCATAAAGGACACTCAATATTTTCATAATGTCTAAGGTCCTTCAACATCAATCCAGAGAAAATTCGGTCCAGAGAAAATTAATATAGATTTATTCGATCCAGACATCCAGAGAAATTCTCTTTATCCAGAGAAAATTCAGATAGTCCAGAAAAAATTTAGACATCCAGAGAAAATTCAGATAGTTCAGAGAAAATTCACAAAATCCAAGAAACTCTGCGTCATCATGCATTTTATATGTTCTCTTACAAATATCTTTTCATGACGAGTTGCTATCAAAATTCTGTTTGCTAATCCTAGTGCTCTTTGTAGATCAAGTCCAACAAGATGAGGTGGTTGACAGTAAAATCTTGCAATACCCTAGCATAGACAAGAAAGAAAAGAAGTCATTCCCTAGACTTCCAGAGAAAATTCAACTTCAAAGAGAAAATTAGTCCAGAGAAATTCTGGGAAGAATTTCTCTGGACTTTCCAATTTCTCTAACATTCCCTAGATTCCCACTATAAATTTCTCTGGCCTTCCATTCTCTCTAGAGAAATTTCCATTCTCTCCAGAGAAATTGTAATGTGCTTCATCTTGTTTGAATATGCTATATTGTTGATATTGATTCAGAAATTCTACAATTGTTTGGGAAATTCCTATCATTTTCTTTGAATGAATTTAATAAATTTTTGTTGTACTTATCTACAAATTTTCCAGGGTATATCTATCCTTACCTAATTCCAAATTTCTCTGGACTTCTTTTCAAATTTATCTGGACTTCCCACTGTCCAGAGAAATTCTTGCCAAATTTCTCTGGATTTCCCACTGTAATTTCTTTGGACAAAGTAAGTTCAAGTCTCATCTTACCCTAAACTCTCTCTCACTCTCTAATATTTTTTCTTTGGATATATGGTTGTAGAAGAAGCTTCTGATTCTCCAAATTTCTCATAGCCATTATTGGTCATTCAAAATCAAAGAATTTCTCTAGTTACCTACCAGGAAATATTTCTTGGTTATCTAAACTTCTTTATTATTGGTCATTCAAAATCAAACCAAACCAGAGAAATTTGGGCTACCTAGAAACAAAAAAAAAAAATCATAATTTTCTCTGTGTTTTGAACAAATTAGAGAAAATTGTAATTGTTTTTCTCTATGATTATTTTTCTAAGAAACATTTTATCAAACAAGTTAGCTTCAAAGCTCATAGCTATATGTTTTACAGTTCTAAAAAGAGTTTTGTCAAACCAAATCTCAATCGAAAGAGTCCATAGCTTGTTTCTCTGCAAATCAGCTCCATGGCATCAAGAGAGGAGGATACACGAACATGATTACAGAGAGCTGTACACGGGCTCTCTCTCTCGGCTTAGAGAGAGAAAGGAGAGAGTACACAGCAAGGAGAGACCCACACACCTAGACCATGCATGAGGGACGGGATGGAGAGGGCAACACAAAGAACGACCAGCTTCTCTCTCTGTAATGGAGACATGCATACGGCAGACCAGCTTGTTGCTCGGACTCAGGACAACGTGGATGGAGAGGGGATGGGGTGAGGGACCTTAGACTACAAAAGAACAGATTGTGGACTTAATCCATTACTAAAAGTTTGATAGGGACCTTAGACCGATTTTCCCTTTATTTATTTATTTCATATTGCTTGTGTAAGAAATTTAGCATTTGTCAAAAGCTAACTTCTGTTTTTGGCCACATTTTATCCTTGATGGGAAGAACTTAAGTATTTTTGGAATGCACTCTATGCATGAGGATGGATGGGAGTGTCTACAGGGTGTAAGCAGTTTGGTTTGATTAAAGCAGAGGGAAAAAAAAAATTAACCGAATTGAGATTTTTGATTCTGTTAATTGAGAAATTAAAATTAAATCAATTTTTTAAAATTTTTTCCGTCTAGTGTAGAGAAGGAATTCACATAAGGTTTTTAAGGCTATTAGATCTCACATGAGAAATAAATAAAGAAAACGGGTAAAAGTTGTTCTATAAATATTTACTTTTTAACTTTAATTATAAATATGTATTATTAGTCACTTATCCTTCAATGCTTAAACAGTTAGGCCATGTTTGTTTGGGCGGACTGGATTAGCATTCCCATGATTAATAGTCCTAGGATTACGAATCCGTTGGATTATGTATCCTATCTTAACTAATAGCCAAGTTTAAAATAATTAGACCGTACTTCAATTGTTTAACCAAACATCGGATTAATAATTTTATTGAACTATTAGTCCAATCCCAAGCTCATGTCCACCCAAACAAACATGGCCTTATTTTAGTAAGTTCAATTTGAATAGATAAAAAAATTATAAAATCAAATTAAGTTGTACGTTATTAAAAAATATATATATACATATATATATATATATACAATGAAAACCGACATTTTACAAGATCTTAAGTGATCGACTGATTTCTATTAAATTTTTGTACACCCCTAAAAGATGGAGGACAAAATGGTATATGAATGGGGTAATGCTATAGAGGGGAAGAGGGTGGACATGGCACACATGGTGTCATTTAATTTAGCACCATATCAGCACAAACCGTTAGGTAAGTAGTAACTAGTAATGGGTTCAATGCATCCAAACAAAAATGCTATAGTTTTTTTTTTTTTAATTTTTATTTTAATTTAAGCCTGGTTTGACATGTTGCAAATAATTTAAAAAGTCAAAAAATTACTGAAAAATTTTAAAATTACCACTATTCACTAAAAAAAATAATAATAATTTTATACAAAAATTATTGCAACACAGTCTGTCGTCCACAGATTTTTGAAATGAACCTTATGGAAAAATTGCATAGGATCAGTTCACAAATAGCAAGGTCCTGTTCGGCCCGTGGGGCCTCATCATGGGTCCCGTTTTGATAATCTGAACTGTTCAATGTGTAGAACTTGTCGAGTACTATATATCTATAAAAAATTAAGTAGATCGGATTTCGCTAACTACATGATCAAATCAGTTTTGTATAAAAAAAAAATGAATGGTGTTATAGTTAACGGTTGAAAAAAAACTAATCCGATCTGATAGCTATCAATATCTAATCAATGTGATTTTTTACAAGCATATAGTACTGGATGAGTTCTACACATTAAGCGATTCAGATTATCAAAATGGGACCCGTGATGGCCCCCACGGGCCGAATAGTACCGTCTAATGCAATGCCCGAAAAGTAGACAACCATTTCTTATGTCAAACTTCTCTGCCAGATAGGTCAGCCGTACTGCTACTCTCCTAAACTTCTCCTATACACTTTCTTATACAATTTTTTGATATACATTTTTTCGTAAAAAGTCAAAAAGTTAACTCAAACATCTATATTTTTTTCCTCAACTTTTTAATCCAAAAAGACAAAAAGTGCACTTATTTAGGGCAGTCCAAACAACCCCTTAAGCGTGTAATAACAAAACATTAAAGTTTGAAATTGACCCATTGAAATACAAGATTCAGATTGATTATTAATGTTTTTTTTTTTTTGAAAAAAATACTATCAAAATTGACTTGAACAGTAAAATTTTACTCTGTTTCACAATAAAATATTATTCTGATTCACAGTAAAATTTTACTGTCATACCAAAGGCGAAATCGCGACGTCATTCAAAATAAAATTTACTGTCGCTAAGCAGATCACCAATCAAAGTTTATTATCGTTAACCATAATAATTTTTTAATGTTATAAAAAATAGAGTACATACTAAATGATAAACTAGAGTCGAATTTTACTTTGAGATATATGAACAAATAAACAAAAAATTCTTAATTTTTTTATTATTATATCTCGATCCCTCATTCTTTTCACAAATCTGAGTTCATTGATCTCAAATATGAGTTCGTAATCTAAGTTGGTGGTGATTGACGGTAAAAATAGTGGTCACTGGCCGACGGTAAGGATGAACGACGCTAGCTACGATGGAGATGGTAGAGGCGATGAACAATTGTAGACACTCTATTTTGACCACCCTAAGACTTGAGTGCTTCATGTTGAACACTCGATGATGAATTATTAAGCTATGCAAATCGTGCAATTTCTTTAGCAAAAGGCTTCGGTTTTCAAGTTTCATAGCCTAAATCTTGCACCCCCTTTGGACCAAAACTTTTTTTTTTTTTCTATCCTGACTATTTAGAGACCTGCTGGCCAACAAGTGGCCGACAAACCATTTTTGGTTGGTCGGCCGTCCCTCTCCATGGCCAGTCGGCCATGTTTAGCAATAACAGATATTTTGAGACAGCCAGCTGTCCCCATGACCATGCCTTGCACCAATGTAACAACCCTCATACTGTTTACCGATTAATGACTGCTTGATTACCGATAACCATCGATTACCGTTAAACTGAATTGATTACGACTGATAATTGGACTGGTTAAAGTACTGAACTGACTGACTGAAAACTGGAACTGAATTGACTGAGTATGTACGTTTGAATTGCATTCTATCTGTTGATTGTTTATTTGATCTGTTCGTATTTTAGTGTTTAAACTGCTAATTGAAGGCCTTATCGGCGGCCGAATCCGGAATTGATTAATGTTTTATGATTGTCATAATTAATGTGATTTTATGGTATAATTATCTGAAAACTGATTAGGTGTGAGTAAATTAGATTAAATATTGATCAATTGCTTAAGTTGGCCTTATTTACCAAACTACCCCTAGTGGCCACTATCTCAATATAACATGTGAGCCTTGTATACACTTGAAACAAACATTTCCTCAGCCCTTTTTCCTTGCTCTAGCCGACCAAGAGAGGGAGAGAGTGAGAGAACTTGAAGTCCATCTTGAATTTTGCTTGTTAATTGAAGAACTTGAAGGTTGATTGTATATTTGAGCTCCTAGTCTTCTAATTCAAAGAACCTAGGTATGAATTTCATCTTTTGATTTTGTCTTTAAGTTGATTCATGCATGGTTCATGCCTAATTGTAGAGCTAAGTCATGTTTTAGTTCATACATGTTGATATAGAGCTCATTTCATGCTTGCATGTTTGAATTGTTAAGTTGTGAGTTGATTTCATGGTAAAATGGTGCATGCATGTCCATAACCTTGTAATGGTCCATGTTTTCAACTTGTTTTTGGATCAATGGGCTCACTAGAGCATGTTTTGAAGCTTTGAATCGATTTGAATTCATGCATGTTTGCATGTTCATATTGTTCATGAAATTGGGTTTGAATTAAACACCCTTGGGCTTTGATTTCTCAAATTGAGCTTTGAACCATGTTATTCTATGTGTTTATAAATGTTTTCCAGAAAATGGGCCCAAGAGGATTGGTTTTGATGCATTTAAACTTGGTTTTGGCTTGGAGGTGCAATCTGGGTTTTCCAGATTTTGCACTTCCGCTCGAGCGGGGAAAGTGACGCTCGAGCGTGAAATCCGAGCATCCAGCATCTCTCTGCACTGTTTTACAGTCCGCTCGAGCGGAGGATTGGGCGCTCGAGCGGAGTCATGTCTCAAGCTCGAGCGGGCATCGAGCGGAGATCTCACCCATCCAGTACTTTTACAGTACGCTCGAGCGGGAAAGTTTACGCTCGAGCGTGTACCTTTGTTGCATGTCTGCTCGAGCGGGGAAACATGCGCTCGAGCGGGACTCTGTTTTTCTGAAAATCTTGAAACAGTCTTCTGATCACATCTTTGCATCCTCATTCCATTCTAGGCATTCTTAGGCCTAGTTTAAGACATCTTGTTGAGGATAGATGTAGAGCACACCGAGGCATTAGGGGTTAAAGTATGTTATCTCCCAACTGTGTAGCTTAGTGTGTGTTCAACCTGTGAACTGTGTAGGGTTGGCGACTGGGGAGACACACTCTAGCATACTGTAGCCCAAACTCTGTGAGTAACAATTGTGTAAAGATTTGTTCAAATGATTATCTTCTAAATACTGAACTGAACTGTTTACTGAACTGATATTGTTTACTGAATGAATGTATGTCCTATCTTCTGAACTGTATTGTGGCATCCTTAGCACCTACTGTTTACTGTTACTGTTACAGAGATCTCTGTCGGTTCCCTCGTGGGACCACTACTGTTTACTGATTGATGGCCATCATTACTGTTCGGTCTTTGAGACCTACTGTTTACTGCTATGCTAATAGATGTACCACATATAACTGAATAACTGTTCTGACTGAAAGACTGAAGTATTGTTTAATGAACTGATTTCAATACTGTAAGGACATTTCATTCTTAACCCCTTTACGCATTATGTTATTCACTGGGCTTTAGCTCACTGTTTATATATATATATATATATGTAGGTGCTCAGCCACCAGATCGGAGCTAGGAGCGTGGGTTAGACTCCAGTTTTGTTAAGCCAGCCTTTGTGCCTCACTGCGAGGTTCCGAGTTTCCATGCTATGGCTTTGGGGTGTCTTGTTTTTTCCCCGTCTGTCTCCATACTGTTTGGATCACTGTATAGACTGTTAACTGCTAACCGTACTGTTATCAAGGGATTAGGTCCCTGTACTGTGTGACTGTAAATTTTGTATAGACTGTACTGTTTGTATATGTGAATGCATGAAAAATCTTTTTGGCATACAGACTGACACAGCTCAATGGACATTATTTATTTACTGTTTTGGCTTCCGCCAGGCCCTGTACTCTGTTTTACTACTCTACTGTTCTGCGGGCCTTCGGTAATCTCGGATTACTGGCCGGTTACGGTGCTAAACCCATAGGGCCGGGTTTGGGTCGTGACAACCAACTATCTCATTATAGATATTTCCAATGTGAGAAGGCTTTTTTCTATAAATACATGACCTCCTTTCATAGTTTGGGGTTAGAAAATTTCTCCAAGAACCAAAACTTGTCCAACACACTACCTTTCTCTCTTGTAATATGCATACACTTCCTAAGCCTAAAATTGAGGCCTCTTGCTGAGATTCTTGAACACAAATTTCAGCTCTTGAGAGTGTTCAACTTGTGGTTTATGAACTAGAAGATTATTATTTCTTTAAAGAGGTATACTTTGAGCTATTATACCATCTTTTCTATCTCTTTTTTTTTTACTTTTTCATACTATTTTTCAGAGTTTATTTTAGCTCAAAAATGTGATTTTAAGTCACAAAAAAAAAAAAGGAGGGGCTAGCCACTTTTACTTAGGCTTGTTAATTGTTTGAAACCTCTTTGTTTTAGCCTATTTTTCCTCACTTTTTCCACCTCAAAAACCTGATTTTCAGCACTGTTTTAGTGTTGTTTTGTGTGTTAATTATGCTTTACATATTGTAGATGTGTTGTTGTAAGACCCCATAGATATAGTTTTCAATCCATTTGAGTTGATAGTCTTTTCTTTAACTTTTTTAATAACTTTTATACATGCTCATACTATTGTAATCACCTCTGCAATCTCCCTATTTTCTTTGTTTGTTTTGATAAAGAGTTGAATCAAACAAAAGATTGATGTTCAAGGCATAAGAAAGTGACTTTCCATACTTAATGGTTTAGTGTCTTTGAAGGTTCATTACTAAGGCATTACACCTCTCTCATGCTAAGCACAATCTCTTATTTGACATTCCTCTTTATCGCCGGTGCATTTACTTCTAAGCGACTAACTTTCTAGTTAGACCTTTGGAAATCATCAAGGAAAGTGTCATTATAGCTTATTATCAAGATTGGATTTAGAGTCATTATCGCTCATTTTGGGTTTGATTAGTCATTATAGCTCTTTTTGAGTTTGACTAATCATTATCGCTCATTTTGAATTTGACTTAGAATTCATTAGCGCTTGTAAATGAGTTTGACTCTTCCTTTGTAATTTTTCCTGTAGAAAAAGGCTCGTAAAGCTCATTTCTCGGGTTTAGTCAATGCTTGCCATTCTTTATTACTTTTGGATTTAGTGGACGCAATTATCACTTTTGGACAAAAATGAATAAAAGATAAGAAATAGAAAAGTAATGAAAAAGGGCTAATAAAATTGGAGTAAAAAAAGGTAATAAAATTGAGTTGAGTTCAATCAGACGTTATATTGAACCTATTGCGTCTTGACTCATTGCATACTCTTTAGTAATGTTTAATGATTCAATAAGCAATGTCTATCCCTTTTCATGAGGTAACTACATGATAAACAGGAGATGTTGTTAGTCTTTCATTTTCTTTTATTGAGTTTTTATCCTATCAGTTCTAAGATTATAACGCAATTGCGACAATTGATGATTTGTGAATCGAATCTACTCCTCCCTTGATCATCTTCATGATAGGGAAAGGCAGCGAGGATAAACATCTTTTAGAAACACTCTATTTTTGCTCTGTTTCAAATCTATGGCAGCAGGACATTTCTCAAAAAACAATAGCCAGCCGGCCACCATTCTATACGGCCGACCACTTTCCATGGCCGGCTGGCCACCTATTTTGTACAAGCAGTGGCATTTTTGTGACAGAACAGAGCAGAACCTGAGGCCAAAACAAAATAATTTTCTGACTACAAACAGAGCAGATTTTGGCAGCAAAACAGAGAGGTTTCCAGGAAGGATGTTCTCAGTTGTGCACATGTGGCTTATCACTTCCCATTCCATTAAATTAGTGGTTTAATATTAGTATGTTGTAATCAATTAATTGGCTTCATTTGAATTTGTAATAGCTAGTTAATCTAGTTAATTCGATTTTGTTATAATAATTAGTTTAATTAGGGTATTCATTCGGACCCTCTTGTGCGAGGGCAAATTTGTAATACTTGTAATATTTTGTATGTCTTCTAATCCTCATTTCATTCTCTCTTTTATTTATATGCTTATCATGATAACATCGTATTTTTGGTTTTATATCATTACCATGTGTTGTATCCATTTTTGCATGCATTGGGTTCCGCTTATCACTCTACCATTGTTGTCATTTCCTACTTACTTGAATACGTGTGCTACCGCATGCTTTGAGTTGATTCATATAACACGTTAAAAACAGAACCTAGTAGTTGCATTTGGTATGTGCTACATTAGTCACTTCTATTAGGAACATGCATTTTTCTAATTATTTTCATTCTCTTTGGCTTGCATCGGTTGAGTACTAGGTGAGCGTGAGCATTTTCACTTTAGCATATTGCATGTGTATTCGTATTGCCATATCAAGCTTGTTATCATAATGCTAAGTGCCTATTTGGAATAACTATTTGAATTCTGGTAGATGAAGATTATTTTACTTGTATTGGGGATGATTTTGATCAAATATATATACGAGCTCATTACTTTCCTTTTGAGCTGTGTACACTTAAAAACCTTTCAAAAAATCATATAAAATCAAGTCATTTTCAAAACAAGAGAAATAGTCTATACTTATATGCCTCACATAGTAAGTTAGCATAATAATCGAAACAAGAGCATATAATATACATAAAAATCACATCATGATAAGTAGAGGCTGATCTTTGATCGGGTGAGGGAGGGGGGTGCTCAATTCATGACATTCCGCTCTCATACCTAAGTTTCCGAGCCAAGACACTTTGGTTATGACAGACAAGTGGCCTTTAACATGAGTCACGGGTTTCCCAAATTTTTTAAAAATATTTAGATGACGACTCTGAAATCTGACAATACAGTCCATTTCTAGCATCTCCAATGATAAATAAATTTTCTAAGATTTGCCGGATTTGGACTCTAATTTATGTTTTTCTATTTCATATTGCACTTGTGAAACCAAATTTAGAACTACGAGAGTCTAAACTGTAGGGCTATCGTGTCCAAGGAGACTAAACCCCTCTAAGGAGCACAAAAAGCAAGCTATAACAACCATCAGTGGTGGAGTTGGTAGAGAGAGAGAGAAAGAGAGC
This sequence comes from Camellia sinensis, assembly GCF_055761805.1. Taxonomy (NCBI): domain Eukaryota; kingdom Viridiplantae; phylum Streptophyta; class Magnoliopsida; order Ericales; family Theaceae; genus Camellia; species Camellia sinensis. The sequence continues at coordinate 220,731,422 of NC_138961.1, forward strand.
GCTGTAAAAGAAAAAGATAAAGAGAGGATATAATGGTCAGATAAAATATTTATATAACAAATTTTATCCTTTATACAAGGATTTTATAATTATGAGCGAGTTTTAAAAGTACTATAGACACCCCATTTTGACCAGCTCTAAGACTTGGCGCTTTCTTTTGATTACCCAATGATGAAAATAAAAATGTGTTTCTCACAAAATTCTCAGTAAAAAAATATGGAATTTGAGCTTTACTATCTACCCTAAGCCTATTTTGGCCAAGTGTTTAAGACTCGTTGGGCACCGTAGCGAAGCTGGATTGAACCGGAGCAAAATGACCAACTTGTTCTCTGGCCGGCTGATCACCCGAGGACAATGCAGCCCAGATTTTTTGTTCAATTCGTGTGGGCATTCCATTAACCCATTTTCTGATATATTCATGCACCAAGTGCATATATATTCATCCTTCATTGCCTAGTGCTTGCTTCATTGAAGAAAATGCTCCATTTTAGTGCTCCATTAACTCCATTATCTTCATTAATGCACCATTAATCTTCCACTCTGTCTTCCACCATTTCTTTACTTGCATTGCCTATATGAACATATCAGATTGTTGGGGACTAGGGGATGGACTAAAGACTAGGGAGAGAAGATGAATTTGAAAGAAGAAGTGTAGAGAGAATGTTGAGTTTGAGAAAGAAAAGTAAGCTTTGAACAAAAAAGAGTGTTGTCTTGCCAAAATAGTGAAATTGTCCTTAGCCTCCGTATATCTCATCTTCCCTTGCATAACACCATTCAAGAAATTCATTGAAACCAAGTCCTAAAGTTTTGATCAAAGAAAGATAGCATTTTTGCCAAGTTGAAAAAAAGATTAAAGAACAGTCATACACTTGTTCAAAACTATCATTCTAGCTCAAATTTCAATTTTTTGAATTGAGGCTTAAGAACATAATTCACAACCTTGAGGGTGATTAAAAGCAAGTTTGGAAATCAAGAAGTTCATTCTTTCTTTGGAAAGTGACTTTTCAATTCTTTCATTTTTTTTACATTTTCTATCTCAAACTCATTTTCTTACTTTTGTTTCATATTATTTTGTTGTAATCTAACCAGAAGCGCACTTTCTATCTTATAGTCGTTTTCTTACTTTAGTTTCATATTAGATTTGTTATAATCTAACCGTAAGTGGTTAGTTGAGTCACCAACATATTCCTTGTTTTTTTTTTTTTTTTCTCGGTGTTGCAACAAGATAGGTTTGGCTAGACCTAGTTGGCTGGTTGGCTTACTTGGCTGTCCGGTTAACTTCTTTTCGATGGAATGAAGTAGTCTTCTGGAGTTAAGCATAGCAATTTCTGGTGGTCTCTAAGGCGTAAGAAGCTTTTATTTTCCTTTCATTTGAGAGTTTTATGAGTTTTTATTTTTTTATTTTGTTGTAATATTTTCCTCCTCCATCTCCCATTTGGTTTGTTATTATTTATTCAAAGTGTTGTAATAATTCTTCGCCTCGCTTCTTTCTATCCAATTCTTTTACTTGTTTTCCTAAATTATAGCATCATATTTACTTTTCATCATATCCATACTCTACATCTATGTTTTATCATCTTGATTCGGTTAAGTTTGCATTTATGGATTTATTCAATTCCTATGTGTGATTATGTGCGCTACTTCATATTCTTGATATGATTCACGTGTCATATATTAGAAGCTGAATTTTTAATTGCATCTCATGAGTGAATTATATTTGGATTCTGTATATAAGATCATGCATATTTTGTAAACGTTGTTTTGTAGCAATTCGCAAGATGTCGATAAATATGTAAGGTTTTATATTTTAGCAACCCACTTATGTGTATTTTTCTTACTATGTTTAAGCATCCTACCGTGTAGCTACTTACTTATTTGATATAGCTGTATGAATGCCGGTAGATGAAGGTTGTATCGCTTAATTTGAAATAATATTGATTTTCATGTTTGTAAACTCAATTTCTTTGAGTTATACATCTTCAAAACTCTTTCGAAATATATGAAATCAAAATTGTTACAAAATGAATGGCATAGTCTATACTTATATGCTTCACATAGTAATTTTTAGAATTTATTAAATAATTGGAATATAAACATATAAAGTAAATAAAACTCATATCATGGTTTAGTAGAGGCCGATCTTTGATCAGGTGAGCGGGAGTCCTCAATTAAAGACTTTTTTCTCTATACCTAAGGTTCCGAGCTAAGCATCTTTAGTTACGACGAACAGTGGCTTTGGCACGAGTCATAGGTTTCTTAATTTTTTCAAAATATTAGATGGCGACTCTAAGATCTGGTAATGCAGTCCATTTTTGGTAAGGGCTTTGCAATAAAAGGATTTTTTTTATTTATAAAAGTTGGCAAATCTAAATTCTCATCTATGTTTCACATTATACTCGTAAGACTATATCAAAGAGATCAAGGGTCTGAATTGTTTAACACGCACGGGTATCCCCAGGTGATGTTACAAGTACTTCTTCTTTTTTTTCTTTTTTTGTTCTTTTAACAAGAAAAGAAAGTTGTGAGGGGTTTACAGCAAAATTTTTCTGTTTTTACGTTGTGTTTGGTTAGAAGATTTATGAAAGAATTTAAAAAGATAAAGACAAAATATAAGTGTAATATGAATAAAATATATCTATACTTCACTTAATTTCACATATATATATTTTTTACTTTTTCAAATCTTTTCCAAAATTCCCTAATTAAATACAGTGTACAAAAAAAAATTATTCACATTTTTCTTATATATATATATTTTTAAATATTTCCTAAATCTTTCGATCAAAACACAGTGTTAATGATGCGCGCGGGCGAAGGACTTACGGGATAGGCTGCAATCCGTGGGCCACCAGCCATCAAAGTCTCGAAATTGTTGCATTGGATCAAAACCGTTAGTCATGGATCTCGTGCAAACAGTACCGTTCGTCATGGATCTCGTGCAAACAGTACATTGATTCTCGGCCGTTGAATCGAACTGTGTAGAGCCATTTCGTCCTTACTTAAAAATTTTATTTTAATGTAACACTAATTTCACGTTATCGTATCTCTAAAGTGTTATTATTATTAATTATTTTAATTTTTTAATTTTTTTAGTTTTTATTTATAAATTATAAAATTTTTAATTTTTTTTTTCTCTCTCTAAATAATATCAAAATTATCTTTGTAAAATATTCTATTGATTCAAATACACACTCCTACACTCCAAAAAATCTCTCTCAAAATCTTAACAAAACTCACGACGATGAAACCTCCTAAAATTAGTGAAAAAAATTTGTGTGACTAAGAAATTTTTTCTCTACTTCATTACATGGTTTGTCAATCTATTTGATTTTTTATTTTTTATTACCTCTTTTCACGCACACAACACAATTCACTTTTATACTTCTCTAATTGATTTTCTGTCATTTATCCATGGCCTCACTGTACTTCTATACTCTCTGTGTGAAAAAAACTAAGTAAGATTTCACCCCCTGGTTGACCGATTAGTCGACCACCTAAGGGTGGTCCAACCTCTTTTATTTGTCTATTTTTATTGCTACTTCAGTTATCTGTTTCCAAACAAATAAGAAACATTCGATTACCTTTCCCTAAATAAATAAATAATGTTCGAGCCTGTGTTTCCTAATTTTGGTCATATGTTCAGGAGGTTAATCCCGAAAAAATGACGAACTGTTTTTATTATTTTTTGTCATTTTTCTCAAGAAACTTATTTTTACAAAGCTAATCTCCTCTGAGTTAAAACATAAATGATACAGACTCCTTTTTTTTTTTTAACCCTTACAACCCTCACAGACACATGTCAGCCAGAGATTGGAAAAAAAAAAATTAAAAATAAAAAGTTGGCCAATCACAATACATTGGAGGTGGTGGGGATCTCCAAAAAGGGGTCCTAACATTTTTCCGAGCTAAAAATACCATCAAAACTATGAACCTCTTTTAAACTTTTATTGTTATATTCCTCTTATCTTATAAAGTTGTAGTTATCGGAAAAACTCTTACTAATTGTCATCATCAGAGAAGTGTATGTAATCAAATGGCTGCCACCATTGCTGCCAAAAGGTTTTCAAGGTTTTGAGGATGGGTAGATTTTGAAAGTGGGAATTGAGGAAGATTGATGGGCGGTGATGAGGTGGATGCTCTCATAAACCCTACCTCATAATGTAGCGGGTATGTAGTCTTAATTGTGTGATGAGATGTTCCAAAATTATTAATGTCATTTTTAGTAATTTTACTTGAGGTATTATTGTAATAAAAAAATGCTAAAAAAATAAGGGGTCTAAAATACTTGATGGGATATTAATAGCACCACTCTGGTCTGATTTGGCAACTTTCAATTTCAGTTAAAAAGTCATTATAAATTGTCACACTACTCTCTCTATTTTTCTACACATCTTTTCATAAAAAATTAAAAAGTTAGTAAAATAACTTATTCCAAAACGAAACCTATCTCTATTCATTTTTTTAAAAAAAAACCATTTAACCATTAGTTGTGGACATGCATAATATTTAAGAAAAATTGCACTTCAGTATAAATTTTCAAAAAAAAATTACAAATAAGTATCAATTTTAATAATTGAAATTATATATTTTTTTAATAAATTTATAAATATTTTATACAAATATCATATATTTTCAATATTTGCATCTCACAAAGTAATTGATCATTGCTTTTATAATTCACAGTTTCGGAGGTAATAATTGATCATTGCCTTTTTGCCGAATCATAGTATTAGTTTGAATAATTTTCCCACTTTGTTTGGGTAGATGCCATTACATACAATTCCATGCACTGCTTTATCATGTTTCTTCTTGTTAATTGCGAAAGGAAACTACAAGAATCCTATCTCATGATTCTGGTAATGATTTTATTGTGATTTTTATCTCAAAAAATTAAGTCAATAAATATATAATTTAACAGTTCGATTTAAAGTTAAAGTAAAATGATATTTTGGGGGGACAAATGTTGGGTACTTGTTAATATTGAAAATATGAAGAAGCAAAAAGTGTTTCAAAAATACGAAAAAAAATTAAAAATTATTTTGAAATTTATAAAAAGTGTATTGAACTTAGTAAAAAATGTCTTGAGATTTACATTTATATTATTATTATTATTATTTTATGTCCTAAAAGCACTTGTTATAAATTGTACATCTTAAAATGATATCATTTTGTATCAAATTTAAATATTGACAATTAAATTCCATGACAGAGAGTCCTAATCACAATAACAATGTTAACTAGAAAATGTGTACAAATAAATCAAGTCCTAGTGGCCATTCATGACTCTCCACCTTTTGGATACTACGATAATCTTAGTTTTCAAAGGTCCATAGATTATTTTTATGTGAATGGTATCATCCTCCCCCAGTACAATGATATCTATAGTTTATTTTGATGATTTTCAGGCACAGTAATCATTGTAGATCTGAAAACTTAGAAGAAAAAAAAAATCACTGATGTGGACAAGCACTGAGATTTATTTCTCAGAAAGCTTATCTTGAGAGCTCGTGAGATTGCTACATTTCATTTCTTCACCTAACTATATGAAACAAATAAGAGTAACGTAATAAATTATAATACCTCTAGGTGAAATATATCAGAGTTCATGTCATGTATAGTTTACACCTGAAAATCTTGGTTATGTTTGGTGCAGCACTCAAATCATAATTTTATTCTTTCTTTTGAAATTTTTGTTTGAATGAATTGTTCAAAAATTAATTCCACCACACATTTTAAAACACACTTCTGTTTCATGTTTGGTAGAACTCTTTTCAAACAAAACTCTCACTTTTTCATACATACTTTCTATTTTGTACATGTTTGGTAAAGCACAATTTTTGAATTTTTAGTCTACCTGATTGTCTGAACGGACATCGATGTCCGACCACTTGACCAGAATAGTAACTTTTTTTTTTTTTACAATTGTCAATCGCCACCTGTTATTTGAGAAAAAAAAAATTATATTTGTTTTTTATATTTTTTAAATATAAAAATTATTTTTTTAGATCAAAATGACAAATTATTTTTTTGAATTGAATTTTAAAAAGAGTTAGGTTATGAGTTTTGAATAAAATTTTCAATAAAATTTTGAGCTATGTGTTTAGTTATGAATTATAAGTTTTTCAATTAAATATTAAATTTTTTTTTCAAAACGCATAACTAAACAAATTTTCTCTTTTCATGTGTCACATCAAAAATTCAAAATTCAATTCAAAACTCTTCCTAAAACTTATAACCAAATAAATTTTCTATTTTCAAATCATAATTCTAAAACTCACAAACTCAAAATATAACTCTATTATCAAATCATAATTTTAAAACTTTACCAAACAAAACATATAATTTTTTCATGTTTATATGTGTATATATATATATATTTGCTCATATATGTGCATATATGTGGGGTGGGGGTTGGATTTCTTTTCGCAGAAAAAGAAGACTCATGCATGCATGTCACGGATGTCAAAATTAAAGCACTCACTCACTTTTAGGTTCACGACTTTGATTCTGTTGGTCAGCTTGTTTTTTTTTTTTTTGAAAATAGTCATCTCATATAATACAATGATTTTACCTCCAAAAACAACAATAATATAGTTCTCATATAATACAATGATTTTACCTCCAAAAACAATAATAATATAGTTAAATTACACTAAAGGTCTGCATTATTTTCAGTTTTTTTAATTTTATTAAAAGAGAAGTTGATATAATTATGTCATTAGATTTAATTTAATCTATTTTTTAAAATATCAAAGGAGGTCAGTGTAATTTACCTTAATAATACTATGTACCCTATAATTAATTTGGATGTAATATTCACCGCACCCAAAATAAAATTGAGCCATATATTGAATTTTTTTTTTTTTTTTGGGAGCACAATACTAATTTCATTTTTTCTTTCACATGGTATTACTCCCCATAAAAAGTAACACTTATCCTAAAATGAGAGATAGAAAAAAGAAATTCAAACTATCAATCCAACAACGAGTTTTTTTTAGATAAAAAATATATATATTTATTACAAAATCGATAAAAGATTGGATCAAGTTAGTGTAGCGGTATCACAAAATCTCAAAAAGAAATAAAACCTTCACAGAAGGAAGGATCTAACAACCAGCTTGGAATCAAATTATGAACATTTTATTGAGTCCTATGTGCAATCACATAGCTATCCTTGTAAAATTCATTATCATACATATATTACATGAAATAATTTAAAATTTAGTTTAAAATTTGCTTCCTATGTTAATCACAAATAATGTAGATTGTTAAACAACTCAATGGAAATAAATAAAAACGAAATTGTGAATTGTTGCGAGACGGAAAGACTAAGGCTCTGTTTGGTAAGAGTTTCGAATTATAGTTCTACCCATTGATTTGAGTGTTTTGTTTGTTTTGAGCTTCCAAATCATAATTGTACACCCATTTCTCAAAACTCAATTCAAAACATAATCATTACTTTTCAAAACTCATAACCAAACATATAATTCAAAACTATTTTCAAAACTCAATTCAATCAATATTTTAATTTTGTAAATATTTTAAATATTTAAATATTTTTAAAATATTTTAATTTTGTTAAGATTTTAAATATTTAAATATTTAAATATGTTACAATTTTTTTAATTTTTTAATTTTTTGAATATTTTTAAATATTTTAATTTCAAAATATTACGATTTTAATTTTTTAAAATTTAAAATATTTTATAAAAATAAATTCAAATTCTATTTTATAAAAATATTTTTAAATATTTTAATTTTGTTGTTATGCATTTGGTTACAATTTGAATATAGAGTTGTGAAAGTAGTATGGAGTTTCGAGTTATGTGTTTGGTTATGAGTTTTAAAAATAATTTCTTAATTAAATTTTGTTTTATGTGTTTAGTTACGATTTGAGTGTAGATTTGTTTTTAAATTTAAAATATTAACATTTTAAATTATTTAAATTTTTTGAATATTTATTTTAATTTTTTACTTATTAAATTTTTTAGATTATTTAAATTATTTAAATATTTATGATTTAAATTTTTTGAATATTTATTTTGAAAAAAAATTATTTCCTTTGTACTATTTTCAATTAAAAAATTGATTAATGTTATTTTCTGTTAATAATAATTTTTTTTAATTAAATTTTAAAAAGAGTTTGGTTATGAGTGTTGATCAGAATTTTCAATAGTGTGAAAATAGTGTGTTTTGTTATGAGTTATAACAATTTGAATTAAGTTTCGAAAACTTTTTCCAAAACTCATAACTAAACAAATTTTCTTACTTCACATGTCAAATCAAACTTTCAAAATTTAATTCTATTCTTAATTCAAAACTCAATTTAAAAATCATAACCAAACAAATTTTCTATACTGAAATCATAATTTCACAACTCATAAACTCAAAATACAACTCATACTCTCAAATCAAATTTATAAAATTCTACTAAATGCAAACTAAATCCTTTAAATTAGTAAAGGGTCATGCTCCGGAGCTCTAATTAGAGCTGCAAAAGGACAGCTCTAATGAGCTGTCAACCAATAAAAAAAAAAAAAAAAATAGTGAAGTAAAAGACAAAAAAGAGGGAAGAAAAAGACAAATTAATACTCTATTAGAGCTCTTCTTTTAGAATTCGGATCCTTGGCCGCCCTACCCGGCAGCCCCCCAAAACGACGTCGTTTTGGGGGGGTTTTTTTTTTTTTTCCTTTTCTTCTTCTTCGTTTTTTCCGACGAGCTGCCATAACCAGAGGGGAGGGGAGAGGGAGAAGAGGGAGAAAGGAGAAGGGAGGAGGCTGCGACCTCACCATCGCAGCTCGTCGCCTCGTCGCCTCGCCGCCGGCCGTCGCAGCCGTCCGATCAACGCCCGATCCAGATCGTCGCCTCCAGTACTGCACCGCCGTCGCCTCCGCCTCCGGCCCCACCTCCTCCTCCTCCCCCACTGGTTATGGCCCCCTCCAGTTTGGCCCTTCCCTTCCTCCTCCTCCTCCTCCCTCCTCCTTCCTCCCTCTCTCTTCCTCTCCTTCCTCCCTCTCTTCCTCTGCGTTTTTTTTTTTTTGAAAATTTACCCCCAAAACGACGTCGTTTTGGGGGCTGCCGGGTAGGGCTGCCGAGTAGGACGGCCGAGAATCCAGACTCCTTCTTTTAGAGGTCTAAATCATTTTTGAATTAGTAAACGTAAAACTCTGACCAATCTCATGAGAAAAAGTGGGGGAAAGAGAGAGAGAAAAGAAAAAAAGCGGAGTAGCAACAATAAACTATAAATGTATATTATGCTTTCGAGTACCCAAAAAGTATAGATTTTGTTTTCCTTTATTTTTGTGGAAGAGAGAGGGAAAGAGGGCACCATTTGATTTCAAAAACTAATGATGAGCTCCTAGAAGATATATAAAAGCACCATTTTTGATATTCTAAAACAAAAATCATATTAGAAAGCTGGACCTAACACAATCATTTTATGCTCAACAAATTCTTTTAACTCAATGGAACATGATATGATGAAATGTAGTCAATTGGAAGAAATTTAAAAACAAAACAAAACAAAATTACCTCAATTTACAAGAATTAGTAACAAGAATAGTTTAGTGAAGCTTAACATATAAGATGATTACGAAAACTACATGACACATAGTAATTATAACAATGATAATAAAAGAATGTGCCTTTGTGATAGAATTACCCCTTGGAGCACAACGGTGGTCATAAAGAGTCTATTTGACATAATTTTTTAAAATTAAAAATTGATAATAAAAAAATTAAAAAAATACTTCTCGATTTTTAAAGAGTTAATTACTAAAAAGTCATATTTACATATTTGGTGGTAGCTTAGGTCCTGTCAAAAAGTTTTTGAACTAATAAGTTCCATTTATAGATAAAAAGACGTTTTGCCTTTTAATCCCAAAACTGAGAATGTTCTCAATTTCAAAACTGAGAATATTCTTAATTTTCAAACAGAGAATGATTTCGGTATATAATTATCAAAATTAAAAAAATTTTGTTTGGCTTCTGAGAAAAGTATGGGATTGAAAAGAAAGATAATTCTGCGAATATTCTAAGAAATTTATAATTATCAATTTTGAGAAATTTCTCAATTTTTTCATGATTAAAATTGTGAATATTATAAACTGAGAAGTTCTCAATTTTAAAAAACTCTCTCTCTCTCTCTCTATGCAATCTTTACTTGCAGGGCAGTTTCAAAAACAAAACATGCTTCATGTTCACCATTATCCCATGAAGTCTTGCCCAACACAGCTGCCTTTCTCATTTTTGCACCTTTTCTCCTAGCTGATATCAGTGGTTCCTCAATTTAAAATTGACTTAGAGAGTTGCAACATTTTTAGAGCATTTTTGAGTCACATATCAATTCATGTTGTCTTCCGTCCCCCTTTACAAGTAGAGACCTGAAACAGAGAATGAAATATCTCCACTTCCCCTCAGCAAAGTCTAACTTCCATACTACGTCCTCGGGAACAACCTAGTCCTTCTATGCCAGATAAAACTCATGAGACCACAAATTGGGTATAAAATAGATCAAAATTGATTGCTTTTTCGATTAGTTTTGGGGGGTTTTAGGGATTTTGATGATCTGGGCATTGAAGAAGAGAGGCGAGACGGAGGAGATCGATGTTCTTGGGGAGAGCGACGGGGCCTTGGGGATGAGGGTACTTGACAAGCTGGGTACAAGCAGGGTAGCAAATGGTGTGAGGGAAGGGTTGGGAGAGGAGTTTGAGGCAGGTCTGGCAAGCGGAGTGGCCGCAGGCGAGGACGAGAGGGGTTGTGGAATTGCCGTCGTCGGGTTACAGACACACCGGGCACTCTGGCGACTCCGGCAGCTCCATGTTCGGCGTCTACTTTTGTTTGGTGTTGACTTTTTGCATTGGAGAAGAGTGTCTGGTGAGGAGGTCTTGGAAGGATAAATTGGCCTATTAAAAATTAATAAGACTTGGATGAGCAAATAATTTTATTTAGGACTTAATGGAGTATAAGTTCACAAAATGGGACTTGTATGTAAATGCCCCATTTTAAAATAATTAATTCTTTTTAATTCAATTAATTTATTTTTATTTCATAAAATATAAGTGAAAATTACACTAAGGGGTTGTTTGGGATGACCTAAATAAGTGCACTTTTTGTCTTTTTATGAAAAGATGTATAAAAAAATAGAAATATGATGTGATAATAAAAAGATAAAAAGATAAATTATTTGTAACTTTCCAAACTTGGCCTAAACAAAAGTTAGGAATGATAAGAAAAGGATAGGTACCAAATACAAAGGATAAACACGTTAGGGGAAGGTTTGGAATTTGCTTTCAAATTAAAGGGTGCCGTATCAATCAATGATAGATAGGAAAAATATGTTTACCAAAAAAAAAGATAGATAGGAAAAATATAGTAAAGATTCCTCCGAGCTATGACATACTGACTTTTCTCCGATTGGAAAATCAATTGAAGGTATTGTTTGGCCTTTGTGAGTCTGTTTTAGAGTTTACATTAATAATTTAAATTGTTTAATGTGTATGATTTATTGAATATTTATTTTTAAAAAAAATTAAATTAATCAGATATTAATATTTAATTAATCAAATCATATTTATATTTAAAACTATAATTATTATTAACTTAAATATAATCTAATTAAATAATTATTAATATCTAATTAAAATAATTTTTTATAAAAGTTAAATATTAAATAAATTTTATATATTAAGGTTAAGTTTTGCATCTCTTAAAAAAGTCAAAAAGTTAAAAAGTCACTATCCTATTTATATTATATCATCTTATTTAAATCGCATCACATCTCTACCATATCATTTCAAATTCAACTTATATTTTATAAAAAATCAAAAAATATACTTATTCATAACATTCCAAACAACCATTAAATAACTTAAATTACCAATATATATTCTATAATAAATTCATGAATCCAACAACACCATCGACACCGTCCAATGTGACGTGAAAAACCTCTCCTTGAGAAACCGCTCACCCTTTACATGCATTCATAATTAAAAGGGGACAAGGACAGGAGCACATGGACCTTTGTGAGGTGGTGGGCACGGAAAACTACATCTAATTTTTTTTTTTCCATTAAAAATTGGTGCGGCAGAAGGAGTCTCTCTCCTCTCCTGATATGGTTAAATAAAAAAAAAAAAAAAGAGGGGTTATCCTTAACTTTAAAATTGAACCTATGACTATCTATAAAGGTGAATAAATTATTAGTCCGCTAAGTAATCCTTACTTCATGTTATTAGTCTCTCCCATTCTTAATCCTTAAATAAATTTTAATTTATGTCAAGCATATAATTAAATTATTAAAATATTTTTAAATATAAAAATTATTATCTATTTTGATATTATATTAAATTATTAATTACTAATCGATTTAAAAGATTAAACTATTAAAAAGATAAATAATTATTATTTGTATTATATTCTTACCACGCATCAATTCATAAATAAATTGTTATATCAAAATTGAAATTCTATTATAAAATTAAATAAAATAAAAAAGAAAGAGTCACAATGGAAGAGGGAATAAATGATCACAAATATAATACATAATTTTTTTATATCTATATTACCATGCAAACCACCTATTTATAAGTGATAAAACCTTCACTATTCACCACTATTCATTACACTATGTAGTTTATCACATGGCATACCACACTTCCCACATGGTAAAACTTTTTCTTATTTTCACTTTGGCCTAAAACTTATTAGAATTTCAATTGCATCTTTTTTTATGGTTATCCAAATATTTCAACTTCTCTTTGGATAACCATATACTAAGAACCTTGTCAAAACCTTACCAAGGAAAATCCAGTGAGAAAAAACCTTTGGTGAAGGAAAATAGTACAATATTTTTATATGTGATTTGTTTAGATTGCCTCATTAAAACCTAACTAAGGAAAACCCAGTAAAAAAAACCCTTAAACGAAGGAAAAAGAGTACAATCTACAAATCTATTAAAATTGATGATTCCCTTTCAATGCTGCATAATAGGTCATTATGTCGATGCATCTTAATATTATGCATCAGCTTCTTGAATATTGCAGTCGGTAATGCTTTAGTAAATAGATCTAACAGATTATTACTTGAGCATATCTGTTGAACATCAATATTACCATACTTCTGGAGCTCATGTGTATAGATGAATTTTGGTGAAATTTATTTAGTCTTGTCATCTTTGATATATCCTCCTTTGATCTGTGTGATACACGCAACATTATTTTCATATAATATGGTTGGACTATCTTTTGTTGAAGACAATCCACATCTTTCTTGAATATGATGGATCATGGATATGAGCTAAACACATTCTCAACTTGTTTCATGAATTGCAAATATCTCTGAGTGATTTGGAGAAGTAGCAGTTAATGTTTGTTTTACTAATCGTCAAAATATAGCACTATGCCCATAGATAAAAACACATCCTGTTTGTGATTTGGTTTTATGTAGATCAGAAAGATATCTAGCATCTACATATCCGATTAACCACGACTTAGATTTATTTGAATAAAATAAACCCATATCAGTTGTTCCACGAAGATAAAGTAAATATTTTCTTTACTCCATTCTAATGCCTTTGAGTTGGTGCGAAACTATATTTTGCTAATAAATTGACAACGAATGTACTATCAGGCCTGGTACAATTTACAAGATACATGAGAGCACCAATTGCATTAAGATATAGTACTTCAGGACCAAGGAGTTTTTTATTATCTTCTCAAGGTCGAAAAAGATCATTTTTCGCATCAAGAGATCGAACAACCGTAGGAGTATTCAAATGATGAACTTTATCCATATAAAAGTTCTTCAAAGACTTTTTCTGTATATGTTGATTGATGTACAAGAATCTCATTTGGAAAATGTTCAATCTGCAGACTGAGACAAAATTTTGTTTTGCTAAGATCTTTCATTTCAAATTCATTCTTTAAATATTTTGTAGTTTTTGTAATCTTTTCTAGAGTTTCCACAAGATTCAAATCATCAACATATACTGCAACAGTTGCAAATTCGGATTCTGATTTCTTAATAAAAATGCATGGACAAATTGAATCATTCATATATCCTTCTTTCAACCCGTATAGAGATCTTTGTAGCTTGATTGAATGAACACTTATGGATTTTGAATTAGATGCTTTTGGCATTTTAAATCCGTCAAGGAGTTTCATATATATATATATATATATATATATCACGATCTAGTGATTCATATAAATATGCTGTAACTACATCCATTAGACGCATATCTAAATTTTCTATGATTACCAAGCTAATCAAAAATTTGAATGTAATTGCATCAATTACGGGTGAATATGTTTTCTCATAATCAATACCAGGTGTCTGCGAGAAACCTTACGCAACTAGTCGTGCTTTATATCTTACAATTTCATTTTGTTCATTGCGTTTTTGAACAAACACCCATTTCTGTCCCACAGGCTGTATCCCTTCAAGGGCTTCGACTATAGGTCCAAATATTTCACATTTTATAAGCGAGTTTAACTCTGTTTGTATTATTTCTTTTCACATTGGCCAATCATTTCTTTGTCGACTTTCATCGACAGTTTATGGTTCATTGTCATCATCACTTTTGATAATGTTTTACTTTGAACCAATGTTTTGAAACCCGGACCGGTGAGTGAACCGGAAAAGTGACCGGGTGGACAGGTCACTGGTTCAATCGTCGGATCAAACCGGTCGAACCGTGACGTCATAATTATGTCATAAATATATTAAATATATATATATATATATTAAAATATAAATGAAAAATAACATAAAAAATTTAAATTCAACAAAATAATAGGATTTTAAAATATCACTCAAATCTCAAGAGTTGTGTAATTTACCCTTTTATATTTGTATAATACTGTTACTACATAGTATATACTTCTAGATGATGATGAAAAGGTTCGAGACAGAAATACTGGTCCTTTGATTGCCAAACATTATAAAAGTCAAAAGCTAAAGTGACCATATGCATGCACCTAAAGTCCTTGTCTCTGCTTGAATCAAAAAAGAAGACTTGAATAAAATAAAATAAAAAAGTCCTTATCTCTGCACTCTCTATCTCTCTAGCTACCACGGTGAAGGTAGAGGAAGAGAAATTAGGTCCTGTGGAATGGACAGAGGATTATGCAAAGACAGAGGAAGAGAAAGATGCTGTGAATGGAAGAGAGGATTACACACAAGATGGGACTGTGGATCTCAAGGGTAGACCAGTCCTCAGATCAAAAACTGGGAGATGGACTGCCTGTTCCTTCATTGTTGGTAAAGTACCCCTGTTTATGCACACCACTTGCCAACCCACCCTTTGTGCTCACCTCACTGCCGGATTTGTTTCCTCCATAACTTCCGTTCACCACCAGAATTCTGTGGAGAGAAAGTGAGATTTCAGGCCAACAAACCTGCCCGGTTCCTCGTTAACCCGTCCGGGTCATCGGGTTTGCCGGTTGAACCAGTGGGCCATCCGGTTCTCTCATTTAAGAACGGTTTTGAGCCTCCTCCGGGTTTACAGTAGGGCTGTTCAAAAATCCGTTTAAACCGGTAATCCGGACCAAACCAGATCGAATCGTATGGGTTGGTTCGGTTCTATTAAGAACCGGTTCGATTTCGATTCTAAAAATATTGAAAACCGTAAAAACGGTTCGGTTAACAGATTTTATGAAAAAACCACGGTTCGAACCGAACTGAATTGAATTTTAAAATATATATAAATATATATATGATATTTAATAAACATCAGTTCATAAATTCAACTCGCTCACGCCATTCTTCAGAGAGAACTCGAAGGGTCTCGACCGTTTCTTGGCCTTCAGTTCAGATTCGTCTCCTCGATTCCATCTTCGTCTCCTCGATTCCATCTTCATCTTTTCGTTTCTCTTACTAGGGGTGCAACTTGGGCGGGCTCAACTCGAGCAACCCGAGCCCAACCCGAATTTTTTTAGGGCTTGGATAAAATATTTTTAAATTCGGTACGAGCTCGGGCAAAAATTTAGAAGCCCGAATTAAATTTGGGCAGGCTTGGGCAAAGACGTCGAACAACCCGAGCAACCCGAAGCCCAAATTATACATATATAGATATATAAAAATATTAAATATACATATAAATTATTAGCCATTACATGATATTAAAGTAATTTACATTATTAAATCATATTGAATATATATTATATATACAAATAA
Organism: Camellia sinensis; assembly: GCF_055761805.1. Lineage (NCBI taxonomy): Eukaryota > Viridiplantae > Streptophyta > Magnoliopsida > Ericales > Theaceae > Camellia > Camellia sinensis. The sequence continues at coordinate 220,747,598 of NC_138961.1, forward strand.
CATAAAATCTTACTTTTTTTCTTTTTATTTTCACTCATAAATTGTAAGCATTACTATTGTGGCATCTCTCTTACATTATATAAATTATTTGTTCTGATGGTATTAATGATTTTCTATTAAAAAAATTCTAAATAGAGTCAAATTTGAATAATTTAATAATGTAGCTGCAAAAAAAAAAATTAAATTCATTTACAATTCAGGCAATTCGGGTTTAACTCGGGTCGGGCTTAGGCAGACAACCTCGGGTTACAATTCGGGCTTGGGCAGGTCTCAGCACAACTTGGATTGGGCTTGGACAACCTCCCAACCCGACCGAACCCGCCCGAGTTGCACCCCTATCTCTTACACTCTCCTTTTATTTGAATACTACATACCAGTCATGCAATCAACCATCTCTTTCTCTCTCAATCTCATCACAACACTACCTTCCACCATTGTTACTGTTAGGACCTCCAAATTTGGCAACTATCTCCTTTAGTATATGATCTTGCCACCAACAGCTTTCCAATACCATCGGCTATTCACTCTTGCATAATCGCAGTACGAAATCAGTGAGTAATTTTTTTATTTTTGTGTGAGGTTTTTTTTTTTAAATATATAAATATATTTTGCTTTCCTGTTCTGATTCAAAAAATAATCCACACCCTTTTTCTGATATCTATTTATACAATATCTTCTCTTCTAACTACTATTCTTGCCCATATTGGTAACTAACATCCAAAACAGAGTAATTAATATTCAAAACATAACTTGACTGCTAGCTAATCTAACCAACTTAGCTTGCTAACTTAACTGCTAGAAATTAATTTTCAAAACATAACTTGCTAATTGGCAGCTTCTCTTCTATTATTAGAGACTCTTCTATTGCTAATTTTCAAAACATAACTTGACTACTAGATGATTCATATGATACAATATATATATATATATATATCAATGATTGCATCAATGGGAAACAATAAAGCGAATAAAGACATTTTCAAAAAATTTGTGACAAACATGATTATTGTCATGATTTAGGTATTTTTTTATGCACTTTATGTTTATGATTTTATCAATGGATTTTTTATTTTAGAGATTTTTCAAGCTAAGGAATTTCTGATTTTTTATAGATTTTTTAAGTTTAGGGATTTTGCTGAGTTAGGAATTTTTTGGGGATTATAATACATTCTGTCATTTGATATATTTGTGTATTTGTGTTTCTTATTAGATGTCAAGTGTTGAAGAGATTGCAAATCCTGGTAACAATAGCACCCCTGTGGAGCATAAACTTGATGCTTCTATGTCTTCCTCTAAGACAAAGGTACGTCATCCTAAAGAAAAGAGTAGGAAAGGTTCAGAGGTTTGGCTTCATTTCACAAAAATTTATAAGGAAGGGTGCAAGAAACCTGTTGGGGCTAAATGTAATTACTGTCATAACAGATGCATGGTTAAGTGAGAATGGGACTAGTACTTTGAGAAAACATGTTGCTAATTGCTCGAAGTGTCCTTATAATCATGAGATAAAGAAACAAAAAACTTTGTCATTTCAGTAAGTTAAAGAAGAAGGTTTTGAAAATAGTCTTGGACTGTGGAAATTTGAACAAGATGCATGTAGAGATGCACTTGCTCAAATGATAGTCAAAGATGAGTTACCTTTTAGGTTTGTTGAACGTGAAGGTTTTCGTCACTTTTGTAGTGTGATGCAACCTAATTTCAGAAAACTTTCACGCATTACAGTGGCAAGGAATTGTGTGACATTGTTTAGTAATGAGACAAAGAAATTGAGGAATTTGTTCATGAAATCAAATCAAAGAATTTGTCTCACTACTGATTCATGGACTTCCCTACAAAATGTTTCTTACATGTGCCTCACAGCACATTTCATCGATAAGGATTGGAAATTACACAAAAAAATTTTAAGCTTTTGTGTAATATCTAGCCACAAAGGTGAGGCAATTGGGAGGGCAGTAGAGGCATGCTTGATTGATTGGGGTATAGAGAAATTGTGCACACTAACTGTTGATAATGCAAGTGCTAATGATGTTGCACTTGCATATTTGAAGAGAAAGTTCTCTAAAAAAAGTGATGCCTTTATTTTAAAAGGTGAGCTTTTTCACATGAGGTGTTGTGCCCATATCATTAATTTAATTATGAAAGATGGCTTGAATGAAATCAAAGGATCGGTAACTCGAATTCATGATGCTGTGAAGTATGTTAGAAGTTTTCCTCAAAAAGAGCAACGTTTCAAGTCATGTGTAGAGAATGAGAGGATTAATCATAAGAGTTCTTTGTGTTTAGATGTTCAAACATGATGAAACTCTACTTTTCTCATGTTAAATACTGCACTCAAGTTTCAAAAAGCTTTTGAAAGATTAGAAGATGAAGATCCACATTTTTGCTTAGAACGTAATGATATTCCTCCTACCACCAAAGATTGGGATGATGCTAGGCATTTTACTTCATTTTTGGAAAAATTCTATGATGCCACTGTTCATTTGTCTGGTTCTTTGTACGTTACTTCTACTATGTATTTTACTGAAGTTTGTGCAATTGAAGGTTTCTTGTCTGAATATGCAAAGAGTTTGAATCCTTCTTTAAGTGTAATGGCTATGAAAATGAAGAGCAAGTTTGATAAGTACTGGAGAAAAATTGAAAAAGTGAACATGTTATTGTTGATTTCTGTTGTGTTGGATCTCCGTTGTAAGTTGAGATATGTCAATTTTTGTTACTCTGAACTTCATGAAGCTACCACTGTGATTGAGCTTACAAAAAAGGTAAGAGAGACATTGAATCAAATTTATGATGAGTATCAAAAGCTTGAATTTGGAATGTGTTCTTCTTCTAACCAAACTTGTGTTGAAGTTGATCAACCAATTAGTGGAGCAAGTAAACAGTTAATGTCTCTTAAATCAAAGTTTCAAAAACATTTGGCACAAGAAGAATGTGATGGTGGAAAGTCAGAAGTGGATAAATATTTGGAAGATGCTTGTGAAAAGGAAGGCCCAAACTCACATTTTGAAATTTTGAATTGGTGGAATGTGAATTCCTCTAGATATAAAATTCTTTCTCAAGTTGCCCCGGATATTTTGGCCATTCCCATATCCACTGTTGCCTCAGAGGCTGCCTTTAGTACAGGAGGTCGTGTCATTGACCAATTTCGTAGTTCTCTCACTCCCAATCTTATAGAATGCTTGATTTGTTTATAGGATTGGTTGCGTGCTTCACCATTCCCACTTGAAGTAGAAGAAAATATTGCGGACTTTGAAGAACTCGAACAAGGTAATATTGATTTGGTATTTTGTTATGAAATTTATTTTGATATATTGTGCACTTCATTTTAAATTAATGTTATCATTTTTTGCAATTTCAGCTCTAAATGTTGTGTCTCTGAATGTGATTTCTGACTAATGGAAGATGATTTGGCTCTTGGAAATTTGGAAAAGAGCACTGTTGCTGTGTTGCTGGGCTGCTAATGTTGCTGGTTGCTATTAATGTTTCCATTTTGTTGCTGCTGGAAACTTGGAATGCTCTCTTTTGTTGCTGTTAAGAGTCTTTTGGCTGTTGTATTTGCATCCATATTGTTTAACTTGTCTTATGTTTTTGTTGTTTTTTATTTGAAAAAGTTTCTATTGACTGTTTAGAATGTTTTTCAATGCTTTTGGATGATTAGATGATTTCAAATTTCAATGGTATGTAATGGTTATTATCATATCAAGTTTTATTTTTATTAATTGGTTTTTTATAATTTTAATGATATTAGGATTTTATCATGGGTTAAATGTAATCAGTTTGAGTAATTATTTTGCTAATATTAACAATTTATTTTTATACATAGAAAATTTTGGAACCATGAACCAAACCACAACCGAACCGTTATTTCGGTATGGTTCTGGTCCAGTTTTACAAGTGTAACGATTTGGTCTGGTTCTCAAAATTCCAAAACCGTTAGAATCGGTTTGGTTCTTGGATTTTCTCAGAATCGAACCAATCCGGACTGTGTACACCCCTAGTTTACAGGGTTGGCCGGATCGGAACCAGGCCCGGTTCCCGATTCGACCGGCCGGTCTGGTCCGGGTTTGAAAACCTTGCTTTAAACAAAAATATGTTATCAACTACAATTTTATTTCTATCCCAAACTTCTTCTGTACTAATATAATGTATTGAGATCTTATTATTTTTAAGTATCTTTTCCACTTCAAGGAATATCTCATCAGGAGGATCTTCTTTTGAAGGTTCATAAATAGGAGATTTAGATAGACTTAGTATAGCATGTTTTATGGTTCTAACCTTCGCTTTCATTTATGGGTATGATCTCTCCAAGAGATTCATTTATGATTTCTTCTAGAGTACAAATTGTTTGTTCTCGAGCTTTACTTTTTCGAGGAATTTTGTCTTTTGCACCGATGGGTCTCCCACGCTTTTGGCATGCCTTAGACTCATTTGATACTATATCCATTGATTATCCGGCAGGAATATCAATTCTTGCTAGGGTATTAGTTGCCTATATGTAAGATTTTGTCACTTTTTTTTTTTGTGTCAGTGAATGTATCCAGTAACTGATTTGCAATACTTTGCAAATGAATGATCTTTTGAACTTTTAGTTCACATTGATTAGTACGAGAATCAAGATGAGATAACGTCGAAGTATTCCAAGTGATTTCCTATCAAGCTTCAGGCTGAAACTTGTTTCTCCTTAATGATGGAAAAATTGCTTTATCAAAATGACAATCATCAATCGTGCCTGAAACACATCACCAGTCAAAGGTTCTAGGTATCTAATGATTGATGGAGAATCAAAACCAATATAATTCCAAGCCTATGTTGTGGACCCATCTTAGTGCGTTGTGAAGGTGCAATAGGAACACAAACCGCGTAACCAAACACGATAAGGTGACTAACATTTGGTGGTTGACCAAATACACGTTATAATGACGAGTGATCATTATATGTAATTGATCTGACACGAATCAAAGATACTGCATGCAATATAACATGATCCCATGTTGAAACAGGTAATTTGTTTTTCATAAGCAAAGGCTGAGCAATCAACTAAAATCTCTTAATGAAAGATTCAATTAAACCATTTTGGGTATAAGTGTGTGCAACAGGGTGTTTAATATCAATGCCAATGGACATGCAATAATTATCAAATGCTCGGGATGTAAATTCACTGTCATTATCAAGATGAATTGTCTTAATATGATGGTATGAAATATGTGCTCACAATCTAATTATTTGATTAAGGAGTCTGGCAAATGCAAAATTACATGTAGAAAGTAAACAAACATGTGACCATCTGGTCGATGCATTTATTAAAACCATAAAATAATGAAATGGTCCACAAGAAGGGTGTATGGATCCACATATATCCCCTTGAATTCTTTGCAAAAAGGATAGAGATTCAACAAGTACTTTTGTGGGTGATGGTCTAGTAATTAGTTTCCCTTATAAACAGAAAGAACATGGATAATTACTTGGTAAAAGAATCTTTTGGTTCTTTAATGGATGTCCATGTGAATTTTTAATTATTCGACGCATCATTATATATCTTGGATGCCCGAGTCAGTCATGCCATAGCATAAATGTTTTTGGGTTAGAGCACTTGTGGTGCATAACAATATGTGAATTAATCATTTTTATTATTGTATAATATAATCCAAATGAAAATACAGGAAGTTTTTCTAATACTAGCTTTTGGCTAGAATTAGCTGAAGTGATCAATAAATACTTCTCCTGATCTTTATTTATAGTTTCAATTTGATTACCATTACGACATATATCTTTGAAACTTAACAGATTTGTTCTAGATTTGGTAGAATACAAAGTTTCATTAATACAAATTTTTGTTCCATTTGATAACATAATATTGGCTCTTTCGGAGCCCTCATGAGGTTTGCAGAACTTAAAATTGTATTGACATTAGTTTTTCCCATGACCAATTGTATAAAATATTTTACATCACATAAGATTGTGTGTGTGGTTGCACTGTCCACTAAACAGATATCATCACCAATCATTTTGGAGTTAGTCAATGCATCAATGAAAGCCATGCCTATAAAAAATTGAAATTCATTATTCTCAAAACTTAAAGCAAGAAAATACAAACCATTAAACCCAAAAATATAAACTTCAAAATCATGATATCTAGAAAATCTAATTAATTAGTGTGAACATTTTCATCACCAATTAAATGATCAATTTTTCCTTTAGAATCTTCAAAGAAATCAGAAACATCAAGATGATTAATATCAATGGGTTCATAATGATCTGTAAAATGCATCTTAATTCCTTTTCTTTCTTCTTTTATCGAGGCTTGATAAAGATCCACTAAATGTTTAAGTGTACGACAGGTACGCGACCAATGCCCTGTCATGTCACATCTGTAACAAGCATTTTTATGACTCTAGGGAGGTTTATTCTGTAAACTTTTTCCTTTTCTTGTGATGTTCCAGAATTATTCCACTTTCTGGTGGAATGGCATGGTATTTTTCTTAACATATCCCCCGTGAATTCGATAATTCTTTCTTCGTCGACCACGTCCAAAACCATGACCTCTCACTCGTTCACAGCCATGAAATGCAACCTTGTTCACTTCAGGGAATGGAGCAGAATCGGTTAGACGAGATAGATGATTTCTCAATAACAATTGATTAGTTTGTTTAGTCACAAGAATGCATGAAATTAGTTCAGAGTACTTTGAAAAACGACGCTCTTTATATTGCTGCTGCAAGAGCACATTATCAGCGTAAAATATGGAGTATATTTTTTCAAGCATACCTTCTTCAATAATTTTTTCGCCACATAATTTTAATCGAGAGATTATTTTAAATAAAGCAAAGTTGTACTCACTAACTGATTTATAATCTTGCAACCTCAGGTGTAACCAATCATAATGGGCTCTTGGGAAGATTACGGTCTTCTGATTACGGTCTTCTGGTACTCGTATCTCTCTTTCAAATTATTCAACAGAATTAGCGGATCTTTTACCGTAAAGTACTCATTTTTTAATTCTTCTTGGAGATGATGGCGAATGAATATCATTATCTTTGCGCAATCTTGCAAGGATGCTTCATTTTCATGTTTAATGATATCTCCAAGATTTATTGCTTCAAGGTGAGTCTCAACATCAAGAATCTAAGATATATAATTTTTTCCAGAAATGTCAATAGTTGAGAATTTCAATTTTGAAATATTTGACATGTTTACTAAATTTAACAAAAACAATATATTTAATATCACATAAATATGTTAAGGAAATATAAAATTAGCTTTAGAATTTATTGTACTTTTTTTTTTATCGGCAAATGTTAGTTGTTAGTTGTTAGATTAGCACTTATGGGAGAAGATCTCCCTACCCTTGGCAAAGCACCTAAAGTGCTTGTACTCCTTTAATTCAACTCCCCTAAGGAGAATTGAACCCATGACCTCCTTAAAACTAAACCCTAAGGAAAGCATGGTGGCCAACTAGGCTAGGCCTAGTTGGTTTAGAATTTATTATACTTACTACAACCACCCAGTAGTTATGTTTTCTTAACTAGCTAGAATCTCATACTGATAACGTATTATAAAACTAAAGAAAATAAAGAATGAATAGCGAGAGTCACAATGGAAGAGAAAATAAAATATCACACATGTAATACACAATTTTTCTAGATCTTTATTACCATGCAAACTCACTTATTTATAAGTGATAAAACATTCACTATTCACCACTATTCATCACAGCATGTGTTTTACCACATGGCATACCACACTTCCCACATAGTAAAACTTTTTTTTATTTTCACTTTGACCCAAAACTCATTAGAATTCTAATTGCATTTATTTTGATGAATCCAAATATTTCATAACAAATTCATATTATTATATACATTATTAATATTATAATGTTTTACATTATTAATACCTATAAATATAATGCAATTTATATTATTATTTATGTAAATCAAGCCAAGTTTATTTTAGTTGTAGTTTAATTTCTTCATTAATAAAACTCAAATTTAAGATTGAGTTTAGCCCATATAAGATTACAAACACGATCGAACAAGTTGTAAATAAGTGCATTTTGATTTGTGTCTAAGCAATTTAATTCGTTTGTAGTCATTTCTAAGATTAAATCCATGAGCAATTGGAAAGATGGGTGAATTGTTAAGGTAGCCAGCTCCTACTTTGTGTTAAATACTCTCATATTGTATTTGGTTAATGGATTCAAAAAATTAAAAAGAAAAATAAAAAATATGTATAAAATATAATTATATTTCACCCATATTTTACTTAACTTTTTACTTTTTTTTTTTAAAATCTTTTTTCAAATTCATAAATTAAACACAACCTCACTCACTATCTTTTTATTTTTGATTAGTTCTATCTCACTCTGCATTAGTTGTATTTTAAAATTGTATTAGTTTGTGTTTAAAGATAGTGGGTAATGACGTGGTAAATTGTAGTTACATGTTGAAGATGTTACCCATGTCAGGGAATATTCCCAACCAACAGCATATTTGTTTAATCATCTCCGGCATATATATGTTTAGTGCCCTAATGATGTTGTTATTTGTTTAATCACCCTCCAACCATGTACCTTGCTTTACCAACCGTACTCCTTGGTTAAATCCCCCTTGTTTTTATTATATCAGGCTTAATTAATTATAGGGCCGGCCATTAGCAATGTTAATTACTAGCAGATTTGGAACAAGTTGTTCCAGCCATGGGAGGGTTTTAAACTTATCTTTGTAAGCAAAAATTGGCCTATTGTATGATGTGCGTCTTTACTATTGAGATTTTAAATTCGAATATTACTTGTTACATCATATAATTTTTCGTTCAACTCTTACAAATTGTTAATAAATAAAGACTGACTCATATATATATATATATATATAAATTATTACATAATTCAAAAATATCATGTAACATTATTTATATAATGCTCTTGATAATTACTTGCAATTTAATTAAATGGCCGACCTAATTAGCAATTTTAATTACTTGCAGTTTTGGAACAAGTCCTGCCATGGAAGGGTTTTATTACATGCCTTTTTCTTTCTCTTTTTTTTTTCCTATTTTTTTAATAGCAAAGGTTGGTTGAATGGATGAGCTAATGGATGAGATTTTTTTTTATCAGTCTAATGTCTGGATTTTTTTTATCATGTGGTGTTGTTTACCTATTACTCTTCACAAATAAGAAATCATAAAATATACTAAATAAATTATTATGTATTTTTCAATAACTAACATAAATAGATTAACATTGTCTCATTTGTTTTTTTTTTTTTTTCTTTTTTTTGCTAAATTATTAATTGAGAGCAAGTACTGCATAATATTTTAAGACTAATTAATAATTACGCTGTTGTAAGACCCACAATTTGACGTGCATTGCGGTCTGCAATTTTTATCGATAGTGCAATACAATCATGACAATTTTTTATTTTTTATTTTTAGAACTAGAAGAACTTCATTCAAAATCATGACAATATTATACAAAACCAACATGGTGACTGATGGCCATAAATTCTACGTGACCCATTGTAGAATTAGAAGAGTTATAATGACCCACTTTTCCTCTCAAAAGAGAGAGAGAGGGAAAGAGAGAGAGGGTTCAACAGCACGAGATGGTGGTGGATCCAAGAGTGAGAGAGAGAGAGAGAGAGGAAAGGGATATGCAAAGGCCACAAATTTCTATACTTTAAGAGACCATGGTTACAAGTCATATAGGGAGGGAGGGGCCAAAGAGGACTTAAGGTTTTTTATCATCTCTTTATGGGGGACTTTAACAGTAGACAGATGGGACTCCAAAGAAAGAGCAAGGCTAAGAGAGAAAAAGAGAAAAAGGCAAAAAGAAAAGTGAGGGAAAAATAATAATTAAAAAGCAAATGTGGACTCTAATAAAGATAGAGATGAATAGAGAGAGAGAGAGAACTGAGTTAGGCAGACAGACAGGTATGAATTCACACATATATGAAATGGATGCCATGAGATTAGATGATGAGAACTTTTCTTTCAAGAGTTGATTCCATTCATGTCCAGGACAGTACATGTTTTTTCTCTCTCTCTCTCTCTGATAGTGCTCAAATGGTCCTCTCTCTCGCTCTCTCTCTAAAATTTCAAAAGCATTTCCTTTTTTCTTTGTAACAGAGTCAGGCCTTTGGCCTTTGGGGTAGCCATTTTTGGACGGACCCTCTTGTTCTGCAAACAAAAGTATGACTTTGCCGCTTTCTTCTTTTCCTTCTTTGTAAAGCAGTTGTATAGTAAATTTAACTCTACAAATAATTGTACACAATTGGACATAAATTTTAGCTTGTCTTTCCTTCTTTCAAAAGCATTGGATATGAAAATTTGAGCAAATCTAAGTGCAAAGAAGATTGTAATAAACTGAGACATATGTGAGATAAATGAGTGATTTCGTATATAATGAATCTCATAGGAAGACCTATCATTTATCTTACATCTCCATTCTATTATATGGAAATCTATATAGGATTCATGCCCATTATATGAATTCTATGTATCTATGGTGTGCGTGTCAATTTCCGACCACATTGCCAACTTAGTATTCAGTTGGAGAGCACTGGCAGAACAGATGGCGCCTGAATGACCTGTAACAGAAAGAGAAGATTCCGGCGGTGGTTCGTCCACCCGGGGACGCTCCGACGATCAAGTCAGTTATCTCAAAGATAATCAATAGTGCTTATTTCACTATTTAGAATATAAATTGCGTACCTTAGACCCATGGGGATACCTCTCTTTTATAGCCATCACTTACCTAATCCCAATAGAAGCCTAGCTTCAATTGACTTAGGATTACTGCTAATCTTGGACTCTCAGTAGGATTGAGATAAAACTCTCTAAGAGTCTTATCTTTATCCAAACTGAAGTCCTCTCCCATTCTTGGACTTTTGTCCCTTATCCGCTTATCTCGGATTCCGATATCTTCGGAAGTAACCTCGGCCTAGCCGAGATAACCTCGGCATCACGACCAGGACACGTGGCACCTCGGCTGACACGTCGACGTCACCTTGGCCACGTGTTAGTATCTCAGAAAATATATCCTCACAACTGCCCCCTAGGTTCTATTACCTCGGCATTCTGAGGTGATGGAACTTATATCAGAACTTCCTTCCAGTACGTCGGTTTAAAATTTCTTTAGCCGAGATCATCATACAGGCCGATATGTTTTTTTTTTTAAAGAACACGAATTCCAAGAGCTCCTTCATGCGTATGAGCTGTCATGCATAATAACTCAACCGTTTTAGCCACGCGTCTGCCTTTTACTAGATCGTACTTGAAACGCGCCTGTAAGTCGTTTCGCGCCTGCGTGCGCTGTCTGACGCATACGTCGTTTTAGGCGCATTAATTGTCTTTTTGCTGCCGTTTCGAGTTTTTGACAAAACTTCTTTCTTCTTTCGTCTTTTCACTTTACATCGTTTGTTTTTTGAGGCTTTCTCTCTCTCTCTCTAGTTTTTTCTTCCAAATCCTCTATTGTTCAAGCTTTCCCAGCTCTGCAATTTTGCTGTATTCGTCTTCTCTGGCGTGATTTTCATTACTTTATCGCTTCTACAACCGTTTGTCTGACTTCGGCAATCCTTACACCGGCTTCACTTTTTCTGGGAAGCCACTGTTCCTCCGGATTTTATTTCTTGTTGCTCTTCAAGAAGTTTCGCTTTATTACTTGTTGCCATTGCTGTTTTGCTCAAGTATTCAATTTATAAATCATGTATCTGAGTGTGTTTATTGCATGACTTTGCTTTTGCCCATGTCTTGAATACACACACTGCTCACAATCTTCTTGCACTTTTGCCATTGTTCTTGGCCTTATACCCTTGCACTAATTTTGGCACAATGTTCTTGATAGTTCATCACTGTTCTTGATTCTGAAACACATTCTTGCTTTTCTGTTTTCTGTGATTTTTCCAGATTCGTGCCTTCAATCTTCGTTTCCATAGATCTAGGTTTGAGATTTGTTTGTAGAACCCACGGATCTTAGGAAAAACTGAAACGATTTCCCATAGATTCTGTGTATTTTTGGGCTTTAGCCGAGGTCCGTAAAACCCTCCAAAACACTCTCATCTGAAATCCAACTCCTCTAGTTAAGTCGATATCATGGGTTTGTGGAAACATAGAGTAGACACCCCGACCAAGTTAGAGCACTTTAGGCGAGAGTTTGACATCCCGACCGACGTTCATCTGAGGTTGGCTGGGGAGGATGACTCTATCATGCCCACAGCTGATTCTATGCCTTTCCCTGTTGTGGCCTTTATTGAGTGTGGTCTTAGGCTCCCACTCAACATCCTTTTTTGAGAAGTCCTCCATTACTATAAGTTGAACCCGATGCAGCTCGCCATCAATTCCTACCGAGTCATCGATGGCATAATAGCCTTAACCCGACAAGAGAATGTTAGGGATACTTTAGCCGACATCCAATACTGTTATACTATGTGCGACCTTTCACTGAAAGAGAAAGGTTATATCTATTATCTCAATCCGCGGTCCACAGAGTATAAAATCGTGGCCGACTTCGCAGACTCCAAAAAGGGAGCTGGAGATGATTATTTCATTGCCTCGGGGAATTGGGAGTTCGCTCCAAACGAGGACCTCCACCTCCACCCTCTTCCTCGAACAGTTTTTGTAGAGGGTAATGGTAAGAGCCCAGTGTTTATACTTACTTGTTTTTTTTTAAAGTCTCCAATACTTTGATCTAATGTCTGCGCTATTCTTTTTTGCTGTTCTTCCTCAGCCGCCAAAGGGCTTCCGCCAGTCTTTCTTTCCCAGTAAAGGCTTGAAGAAACTATTGGATCTGCCAGTCCACAAGAGAAGAGCCCCTTTGGTACTCAATTTCATTCCTACGTACAAGTCTGTTCTTCCCAACGTTCCAAAGAAGAAGAAGAAGAATCTGTCTCCTCCTTCTGCCACAACTTCTCAAGCTGCCCCCACATCTCGGCCAGATTAAGGATCAACTTCTGATCCAGCATAGCAGCCGTCAATTTCGGCTCCATATCTGATCCCAATATCCCATCGCCAATGCCGGCGACGTACTATTTTTGCTGTCGAGATGGGCCGCCAGAAAGCAGTTCCTAAAGATCTTCTAGCCAACATTCCCTCTACTGTAGACGCCCAACCTGAGCCATCTCAGCCAAAGCCAAAAAAAATGATAAAGAAAGCTCAGCCAAAGGCAACGGTAACTCAGATTAACACTGAGGATACCTTGCCAATTTCGAAATTGGTTTCGAGCGAGAAAACCACCTCTGTCCCCAAGAAGAGGTCTGCCGAAGCCAAACTATCTCAATCAACTCGGTCTAAGAGGCCGACGTCAGAGTCTTCCACAGCGTCGGGCTCTATGCAGGCTGGTGCCCCTTGGGCTCCACCTATTACTTTGGAGAACAGGCCAGTCTGTGTTGAGGATAGTGCCGACGACTTAAACGTTGGCGTTGCCCTTTCTACAGCCTTACTCCTCTCTGGGGATCTCGACCGTAACGCTGAGATGACTGAGCATGAGAACTTCGCCTTGATGCTCTAGCGTTCTGTTCAAGTAAGTCTTCACACTTGGTATCTTTCTTTCTTTTTTGTACTTAGAAAGTTTTTTAATAACTTTTGCTCTGTTCACTTTCAGGCCATCCAGCATGCTCATTCTTTCTCAATACAAGCCTTTGAGAACCGGAAGGAGCTGGCCAACAAGAGGAGGGAGGTCTCCAGTCTGCAGAAGACCAATAAAAGCTTACAATAAAAAATGAAGACTTTGGCAGACCAAGCCGAGGATGCTGTTAAAGCCAAAGATGATGCCGAGGAGAAGGCAGATTCTGCAGAGACCATCAAGAAGGTTCTTGAGGCTGAAAAGAAAGAGGCTGAGGAAAAGATGGCCCAGGCCTAGAAAGAATTGCAAGACACCTTGGCCACGAAAGAGGCCGAAATAAAAGCCGCAGATGAAAAGGCATATTCTGAGGGGGTGGCCGATGTCACGGTGGACTACGAAAAATAGGTGAAGCAGGCATGCAACAAGGGTTTTACCCTTGGTTGGATGGCTCTTCTGAAAAAACTTGAAATTCCCGAGGACTCCCCCCTCAGGAACATCGACGTCCTTCCCCTACCATTCCCTCCTACTCTGAGCCAATCCGACGACGATTCTGAGTCTGAGGAGGAGGCTTTGGTGAGGAAGTCAAAGGAGGCCATTGGGACCAAGTCTCCTACTCAAAATGAGCAAGTCCTAGACTTGACTCAAGATGAGGAGGTTCCCAAGGAGGTTACTCCTGAGAAGGCATCATCCGACGTGCTTCTTGCCGATAAGAGCCTCGATCAAACCCTTAATGAAATAGATGCCGAGCTCGCAGCTGAGAAGGTTGCCCATATGTCTTCCCAGCAGTCTTCTGAACTTCGAACCCAACCTCCTCAAGACGCAGAAGGGTCTTAGTTTGGATGTTTTTCTTTTGCTTCTGTACTTTGCACTTTGGTTTTCCTTTAAAACAATGTAAGATCTTCAGATGGCCGATGTGCCTTCTTATAAATACAACCTCTTTGTTTTGTTTGCATATTTGTCTTCCCTTTAATACTCTTGTATGATTCCATACTTAGAATATTTTGTATATCTTCAATACACATTTTATCTGTGTAATTTTCTCGGGGTGAAACACTTCGGCTATACCCAATAACGGTTTACATCGACAAATACATAAGTACTCAGTTCACTACAACCTTGGCCGTAATTTGTAAATTTTTCACAAATTTCAACAAATGTTGGACATAGCCTCAATTTAACTTTAACTTGTAAATTTTTCACAAATTTCAACAAGTGTTAAACATGATCTCGACCTATCTTCAACTTGTAAATTTTTTACAAATTTCAACAAGTGTTAGACATAACCTCAGTTTAACTTCAATTTGTAAATTTTTCACAAATTTCAACAAGTGTTAAACATGATCTCGGCCTAACTTCAACTTGTAAATTTTTCACAAATTTCAACAAGTGTTAGACATAACCTCAGTTTAACTTCAACTTGTAAATTTTTCACAAATTTCAACAAGTGTTAAACATGATCTCGGCCTAATTTCAACTTGCAATTTTTTTACAAATTTCAACAAGTGTTAGACATAACCTCAGTTTAACTTCAACTTGTAAATTTTTCACAAATTTCAATAAGTGTTAAACATGATCTCAGCCTAACTTCAACTTGTAAATTTTTCATAAATTTCAACAAGTGTTAGACATAACCTCAATTTAACTTTAACTTGTAAATTTTTCACAAATTTCAACAAGTGTTAAATATGATCTCGACCTAACTTCAACTTGTAAATTTTTCACAAATTTCAACAAGTGTTAGACTAATTTTAGCTTGTATATTCTATCTTTCCAGGAACCATTTTTCAACTCTTTGCCCCCTAATGTGAACTTAAGTTCCACTTGGGTTCTCATTATGCATGCATTCCAGGAACATCGGCAAGTATCGTATAATTGTAAGAAGTCAAGCTAAAACTTTATTTATTTACTTCGGCAAATAACAAAGAACAAAAAAGTCTAATGATAGAAAAATTTTAAATTGCAAGTATTTCAAGGTCTTAGCAACTCTTTGCCTTCATTATCTTCAAGCCGATATGCCCCATTGCCCAATACCGAAGTGATTCTATAGGGTCCCTCCTAATTTGGGCCAAGCTTACCCTTTCTGGGATCCTTTTTGTTGCTGACAACTTTTCTTAAGACCAGGTCGCTGACTTGGAACTCCCTTGGGTTAATCTTCTTATTATAAGCCCTGGCAAGCTGCTGCTGGTATGCTGCCAACTGAATTGCAGCTCTCTCTCTTCTTTCTTCTAGTGGATCCAGATCTCGGGCTAATAATACATCATTGGTCCCATTCTCTACTCCTTGGGTTCTGATCCCTGGGATGCCGACCTCTAGAGGAATGACTGCTTCTGTGCCATAAGCCATGGCAAATGGAGATTCCCCAGTTGATCTTCTCGGCGTAGTCCGATATGTCCAGAGTACACTTGGCAGTTCATCCACCCACTTTCCTTTCGCTGTCTGCAGCCTCTTTTTTATCCCATCCAAGATAACTTTGTTGGATGCTTTTGCTTGTCCATTGCTTTGAGGAAAGCTTGGAGTTGAAAAATAATTCTTGATCTTAAATTTTGCACAGAAGCTCTTGATTAGCTTAATGTCAAATTGTGTTCCATTGTCGGCAACTATTCCTCTTGGGATCCCAAATCTTGTGATTATGTTCTTCCATATGAAGTTTTTTACATCCACATCTCGGATCTTGGCTAGGGGCTTAGTTTCTATCCATTTGGTGAAGTAATCTGTTTCTACCAGCAGGTACTTCCTTTGCCCAGTTGCTTGGGGCAGTTTTCCAACAAGGTCCATGCTCCATTGGGCAAACGGCCAAGGACTGGATACTGGGTTCAGATCTGCTGCTGGTTGGTGTATTAGTGGCGCAAACCTTTGGCACTTTTCACACTTCTTGACATAGGCCTCTGCATCCTTCTGCATGTAGAGCCACCAATACCCCTAGGTGATGGCCCTCTGAGCTAGTGATCTGCCCCCAGCGTGGCTTCCACAAATTCCTTCATGTATTTCGTATAAAAAATCTTCAACTTGCGAAAGGTGTACACACCTCAAAAAGGGTCCAATGAAGGATCTTCTATAGAGATGTCCTCCTACTGTCAGACTGAATCTTGCCGACTTCAATCTGATCTTGTGTGCCTCTTTGTGATCATCTGGCAATTTTTCTTCTTTCAGGAATGCTACTATTGCATCCATCCAGCTTGGTCCCATGTCCACACATATTGCTTCACGCTCTGTGGTTAGTGGTTCGATGCTCGGGCCCGACAAGTAGTCCACCATTATCGTCCTTGCTTTTTTAGGTTGTATTGCACTAGCCAAGTTGGCTAGTGCATCGGCGTGACTGTTATCATCTTGGCTAACCTGATGTAGTCGGCAATTCTGAAACAAGGCCACCAACCTATTGACCTCTTTTGCATAGGCCGACATTCTCTCATCTCTAGCTGCAAACTCACCTGTCGTCTGGTTGACTATGAGCTGGGAGTCGTAGAAGACTATTACCTCATCTGCTTCTGATGCTACTGCTAGTTTCAATCCTGCAATCAATACTTCATACTCTACTTCATTGTTTGAGGCCTTGAACCCTAGATGAATGGGCTGTTCCAAATCTGTCCATCTGGAGATACCAGTACTACTCATGCCCTCTCTCCTTGTTGGTTTGAACTCCTATCGACAAACAGTCGGAAGGATTCGCCGTTGTAGATGCTGCAGGGTCTGAGTTTTTCTTCTTTCCTTTGTTCCGTCGCCTTCAGCTGCGCTCCTCTATGACATCGTTCACCTCGGCTCAGCGGAGCCCGATGTATGATGGATTCTGGTGTGAACTCGGCCACGAAATCGGACAAAACTTGGCCTTTGATTACTGTTCTGGGTCTGAACTCCAGGTCATACTAGCCCAAGGCCACTGCCCATCTGGCTATTCTCCTTGTCAGGTCTCCCTGCTGTAACAGGGACTTCAATGGATGTTCAGTGAGCACCACAATTTTATGGGCTTAAAAGTAATGGTTTAGCTTCTTTGAAGCCATTACTAAGGCCAGCGCCAACTTCTCTAGAGGTAAATACCTAGTCTCTACATCAGCCAGGGTTTTGCTTACATGGTAAACAACCCTTTGTTCTCTTTTTTCTTCTCGGATTACCACTGCACTTACCGCATGTTCTGAAACTGCCAAGTACAGGAACAGCACCTCTCCAGGTTCTGAATTTGAAAGAACTGAAGCTGTGGTCAGATACTTCTTCAAGTCGGCCAAGGCGGCTTCGCACTCCTCGGTCCATAAGAAGTCTGTGGCTTTCTTCACTAAGTTGAAAAAAGGTTTGCACTTATCTGAGCTTCTGCTTATGAACCTATTCAGGGCTGCGGCCCTTCCAGTCAGCATTTGTACCTGTTTTGCCGACGTCGGGCTCTTCAACTCTAGGATGGCCTTGATCCGATCTGGGCTGGTCTCAATACCCCTTCTGGTCACCAAGTATCCTAAGAACTTACCAAATCCAACTCCAAATGCACACTTCGATGCATTGAGTCGGAGCCGATATGTCTTAAGGATTTCAAATACTGCTTTTAGGTCGGCCAAATGACCTTCAGGTTCCTTGGTCTTCACGACCATGTCGTCGATGTAAACTTCCACCGTTCAGCCAATCAGGTATCTGAACATCTTGGTTACCAATCTTTGATAAGTTGCTCCTGCGTTTTTTAACCCAAAAGGCATCCCTTTGTAGCAATACAGCCATTTTGGGGTGATAAACGCAGTCTTCTCTTCATCTGGGGGTACATGGCTATCTGGTGGTACCCCCTGTAGGCATCCAGGAAGCTCATCCTTCCATGCCCTAAAGTGACATCTACCAGCTGGTCAATCTTGGGTAGAGAAAAACTGTCTTTGGGACAGGCTTTGTTTAGGCTGGTAAAATTCACGCAGACCCTCTATTTACCATTCTTTTTTTTGACCACTACTGTGTTCGATAGCCATGTCGAGTAGTTTACCACTCGAATGGCCCCGGCCTCCAGAAGTTTGCCTACTTCTTCCTCCACTGCTTCGACGTGCATCAATGTCGGTCTTCTTGCTCGTTGGATTACAGGTTTGGTCGACCTGTCAACGTTCAGTTTATGGCAAGTGACCTCGGGGTCAATGCCAGGCATTTCGTAAGGCATCCAGGAAAACATTTCAATGTTTGCTCTCAGGAAAGCCTCCAACTCTTTTTCCTCTTCTTCGGCTAAGCCCGAGCCGAGAAGGAAGAAGCATTCTTCATCCCCTTCCTGGACGAGGATTTTCTTCAGTGCTTCTTCACTTTTCTTGGCTGGCTCCTTACCGACGTCCTCTAGGACTTCCACATCTTCGTCTTCGATTTCTGCCCTCTCTGGTTCTCGTATGCTGCAGGTAGATTTCATTGCTGCCATGGAGCAATTCTTTGCCTGTAGCTGATCTCTTCTAACTTTTTCTATCCCATGCTCTGCTGGGAACTGCAATAGTTGATGCAATGTTGAGGGAACATCCCTCATTGCATGCAACCATGACTTTCCCAGGATAGCATTGTAAGAGGAGGGCGTGTCGATTACGGTGAACTCTGTCTTTATCTTCCTGCTGCCAGCCTGCACCTCCAAGCTCGTTGTTCCCAGTGGCCACGTCGGCGTTCCATTGAACCCGACCATTGGGCCATTGGATTGCTCCATATCGTTTGGGTGAAGGCCAAACTCCTTGTAACACCTGACGTACATGATGTCACAAGAGCTGCCTTGGTCGATTAAGATGCGCTTCACTTGGCATTCACCGACCTGGAGAGATACTACCAAGGCATCATTGTGGGGATGTTGGACCATCTCAAGGTCGGCTTCAGTAAAGGACACTGCTGGTCCTTTGTACCCTTCGGCCCGATGTCATTTTTTCCCGACCTGGTACACGTGCTGCAAGTGTTTTACTCTCTGGGTCTCCCCCCTTATTTTGTTTTCGTTGACCTTCGAGTGAATTACATTAATTACCCGAGGTCCTCCTGCATGTGGTTGTTGTGCTGGGAGAGGCGGAGCTGCTGGTGCCTGAGGCAGTCTTGCTTGTTCTTCCATTGTCCTGGCCTCATCTACAAGGTCCCTCAAATGGCCTTGCCTTACCAGATCTTCTAAGTGTGCTTTCAGGGCTCTACAACCCTGAGTCATATGCCCATCTACGTTATGGTAAGCACAATGTTTACCAAGGCTTCTTCCCATAAATTCTCCTGGCACTCTAGCTGGTGCTCTAAAATAGGGCTGGGATCGGATTTTGTCCAGGACTTTGTGGATTGGGATCCGGAACACAGTTGTGATTGCCTGTGCAGCCCTCAGTCCCACCTCTTGCTTGTTGGACTCGTTGTTACATCGGCGTTACCTTTTTCTAGCTTTGTCTCCTTAGCTCTTGACGTGTCTTCCTCGGCTCTGGCATACTTCTCAATTATGGCCATGAGCTCTTCCATGCTTTTTGGCAATATCTTTGCCAAAGAATTTCGTAGTGGGCAGTCATCTTTTAAGCCGTTTTTGAAAGATACGACCGCCACCTCTTGGTTGCACTCGGGTATTCGATTGAACACCTCATAGTACCTTTTTGCATAGGCCCTGAGGCCTTCATCTTTACTGATTCTCAGAGCCATCAATGCGTCCACCCTTAATGGTTGCAGCTTGTTTGTTACGAACCTGGCTACAAACATTTCGGCCAGGCCTTCCCAGGTCTTCACGCTTCCCTTTGGTAGTTTGTGAAACCAATCTGATGCAATCTCCCCGAAGGATGAGAGGAACACCTTGCAGAGCAGTGGCTCGTTCCCACTATATAATGCCATTGAGTTCAGGTATAATCCAACGTAAAAGTTGGGGTTTGACTTACCATCGTATATTTGGAATCTCGGCATACTAAATCTCTTTGGAGCCTCAAACTTGTCCAATTCCACCGAGAATGGTGTTCTAGGCTTAACATGAGAAGTTACCTCGGCATCGGCATTCTATTGTTTCCTCTTGACGTAATCTCTCAAGTCTTCTTTGCTCCGCCCAGGAGCTCAGCTATCTCTCGACTTCAGTCTTTTCGGCATACTACTCTCAGCTTCGTTGTGGGCCCTTTTCGACCTTTCTCCATGAGTTGTGTCGAAGCACAGCTCCTGTCTTTGAACATGTCAATGTTCTCTGGGGTCTGCTTCTTTAGTGCAATGTGTCCTTCGTGACTCTTTTCTCCTCGCCCGACCTCCTTGGAAGGCCGGTGAGAGTGTTTTTCACTTCTGGTGTGCTGAGAGGCTATTGGGATTGGTTTCTGCCCTCCCTTCTGGGCATTGGTCGCTGGAATCGGCGTGTCCTGTAGCGGGAATGGTGGCTGCATGACGTTATTTTGCATTATGAAATTGACGATCGATTGCAGGTCTGCCAATTTGTTCACCATCTCTTTCACTTCCTCGTCCCTCCGTAGGCATCTATCCTTCCACACCTGGAGATTGTCTTCGTTGTAATACCCGCTTCGATCTGGTTTCTTTGGCATGTCGCCATCCTGGCCGACGTTTTTTTTGCTGTGATTCTGGTTCTGAGTCTCCTCGTTGCAATCATCTTCTTCCACGTTTGGGTCAACGTGTTTACCGTTCCCAGCAGGGATTTCGTCCCCAACCTTATCCTTCTGCCCGTCACTGGCCATCTATTCTCCTTTCTTTCCCACAAACGGCGCCAAATTGTGTGTGTCAATTTTCGACCACACTGCCAACTTAGTATTCAACTGGAGAGCACTGGCAGAACAGATGGCGCCTGAATGACCTGCAACAGAAAGAGAAGATTCCGGCGGCGGTTCGTCCACCCGGGGGCACTCCGACGATCAAGTCAGTTATCTCAAAGATAATCAATAGTGCTTAATTCACTATTTAAAATATAAATTGCGTACCTTAGACCCATGGGGGTGCCTCTCTTTTATAACCATCATTTACCTAATCCCAATAGAAGCCTAGTTTCAATTGACTTAGGATTACTGCTAGTCATGGACTCTCAGTAGAATTGGGATAAAACTCTGTAAGAGTCTTATCTTTATCCAAACTGAAATCCTCTCCCATTCTAGGACTCTTGTCCTTTATCCGCTTATCTTGGATTCCGATATCTTCGGAGGTAACCTGGGCCTAGCCGAGATAATCTCGGCATCACGACCAGGACACGTGGTACCTCGGTTCACACGTCGGCGTCACCTTGACCACGTGTTAGTATCTCAGAAAATATATCCCTACATATGGGTATATTTTCAATTTATTATGTGACCTCTAGATTAATCTAATCCTCTAAATCATACCCATTAAATTTTATTTTTATAATTCAATTCGTAAGCTTTTTAAATACATAGATCATCTTTGGAAAGTCAAAATAATTCAATAATCGTAATCACACATTATCATTGATAGTCTAAGCACATAAATCTAAACAATAACAATGAAATTGAATTCTGGATATTTTTGGACAGTTTGAGAGATGCTTCTCCCTAAGCCACATGATTATTTGATCTCCAATTTGGTTTTTTCCCTAAAATTGTTGTCCACCCATTATCCCTTCCAGGGATGTATTGATTTGGTACGATCGGTATTTAAATAAAAAATTATACTAAATCGATAATGTCAGTTTTATTATTTTGAATATCGATACAAACTACTTCTCCCATCACACCACACCGAACTGAACGGATTGAAATTGTTCGGTTTGGTACGGTTTAATCGGTTTAAGATTTTTCAAACTTGAACCATTTTTAAATATAATCATTAATCTATATAAAAATATTAAATTAGTTATTTGTCTACTATTTCAAACATATCCAATCTATCTATTTAATACATACTTTTCAATTCCTAAATTAACAAAATAAAAACAAAAAAAGTTTAAAATATTAAGATTTCAAGAATAATGTATTAGAATTAAAATTATATATAATAAGAGTTTACAAACTTAAATCATACAGATGATAAGGTTAATAATTGATTATACTTATTAATAATATTATATTATTAGATTTTTTTCAGTTTAGATCGATGTACAAAGTGCTTAAATCGATACCGAATCAAAAATTGAAAAAAATCAAATTTAAAAACCGCAAAGACCAATTCTTGTTAAAAACATATCAAATATAACTAGTTTAGTCCAATTCAATTGATTTGGTCAATTTTTTTAATTTTTCTTATCTCTCTAATTCCTCCCGTAGTCCTCAGCAGTACCGTGCATGCGTGATTGCATCCCCACAGTAAAACAAGAAGGTGACTATTGTTGACATAAATTACTTGGGTGATCATTCATGGGAATTAAAAAAAAACATCATGTCTTTTCTCGTCATATTTTTTTTGGGTACAATTTCTGTTGCTAGATTAATTGTTTTTCATAATCACAGTACCACAAAAAATATTACATATTTTCCAACCGAAAGAGTAAGGGTTGAGGCCTTGGCTAAGTTAAATAAGGCACATGGCCCAGCTATATACACAAGGGTTTAGATCAAAGTGGTCCATTCACCAAAGCTCAAATTAAAGATCAAAAAACAAAAAAAAGACTGCGACAGAAGATGGAACACACTGTAGAAGAAGAAGAGGTGCCCCTCATTATTAGGACCATGTGCCCTTGTGCCTAAGGCTTTACGTTGTTTTTTTAGGTCTGCGAAAACAAAAAATAAAAATAAAAAATTCAGTGGTCCATTTTCTATTAGAACAAAACCAAGTACCGTGGGTTGTGGGGGATATACCTTTGTCCTTTGTCCTTTGTCCAACCAAATGCCTAACCAATGTTCGTTTACTTGTGAAAAATATTATTTATCATAAATTTTTATTTAAAAAATTATTTTAAATATAAAGTGTATGATATAGATTTAAAGATTGGGAGATCAAAAATGAATGAGACCACTAAAAAGAGGAGCACTAATAGCTCTAAAGTTGTGTGCGTCCCACATGATGGGATGTTTTGCTCGTGCTTTTTTTTTTTTTTTTGAATTTCCATCTCATTAGTAGTCCATTAATGCTTTCAAATTAATGAGATGAATCATTGTTGTTGTGAGATATGGGTCACACTCTAATAATTTTGGTTCATATATGTATACTTATCTGTGTTGTTTTTGAATAACTTTTTAAATATACATGTTAGCCTATTTATTATAAGTTAAAAACTAAAAATAACCAATAGAGAGAAGTAATTGGCAACAAAAAAAAAAAAAAAAAAATGAAGGGAAGTAAAAGTACCAATCTTTCAGCTTCCAAATAATACCAATTGTTGCATAATTTTCTCCTTGTCAATATCTGATTAGAGTAATTTTTATATACAAATAGGCCATGTTTGTTTGGGTGGACATGAGTTTAGAATTGGACTAATAGTCCAATAAAATTGTTAATTCAATATTTTGTTAAATAATTGAAGTACGGACTAACAATCTATTCGGATATAGTATCCCACATATGATGGACTATTCAATCCAATAGAGGGGGGTAAGATATAAATTGGAGGATTAAGTCAAAGTCTAGATTATTAGTTCATCCTTATTAGTCATAGGAATACTAATCCAACGTAATTTAGTCTACCCAAACAAACAAGACATAGGGTATATGTCATGTGGTATTTTTTATTATTGTGATTAGTTTTGACAATAAGATCTACTACATTTATATTTAGTGTTTGAAGAACAATAGAAAATATATACATTTGTGATTAATAAAAAATAATACCACGTGAGACCTTATCAAAATACAAAAATTGCTCCAGATTGCAAGTACTCTTGTATGTTTGTTGCTCAAGTCACTCATCTTTTGTCCAGTTGTAATTACTGCAGTAGTTGCAGTGGTTTTCCCTGCAATTTTGTCACCACTAGGTAAATTTCTTGTATAGTGTAAAATAACACACTTCAAAGCTTCACTTCTCTTCAACTTTATTGTATGGATAAGAAAATTTAGATTATATTTGAGTGACAACAATTGAAAGAAAGAAAGGAAAAAAAAAAACCTTCTTGTTAGCTTTGACTATAAATTTTTTATTGGGAGTTTTTGTTTTTTTTACTCTTAAATTGGTCACATGTAAGACTATCATGGAGAGATGTGAAGACTGAAATTACTATACTCAGTTTGGGAAAATAATTTCAATTTGAGTAGATAAACAAAAATCACATTCCAATTCTAATCAATTCCCAATATTAAAAGCATAAAAATCAAGAAATGTTTTATTTTTTCCCTCAAGATTAAACAGTTCCCTATTTGTCTATCATCTAAAGATTGTTAAAAACAATTTATATTTCGATAAATAAAATAGTACCAATTATCAAATAAAACAACTGTGACAACTACACGCATATGAATTAGAAAACAGTTGCAGAGGACACAATTGTTCTTGTAGCCAATGGACAAGGAATTGGGAAACTATGCTCATCGATGGTGGTGTGTTTTTTGTTGCATTGTGCAGTGGTATTGAATGCAGACACATCTCATCTTCAAAATCTCAAGTACAAAATGCTAATTATCATGATATGCATCAGTTTTTATTTTATTTTATTTTTTTGAAATTTGATCCCCCCTCCCTCTCTGGCACCAACTTTTTGGGGTCTCTAGTCTAAATTTTCTTAAAAATTGAATCAATCCGCTTTTTAGTGAACTTTCTTTGAAATTTGATTATTTTTTCTCTTTTTTTGATTTAAAGACTTGGAGTCTAACACCCAAAGGGTCAAATTGAAGACTCTACCATGTCTCTCTCAAGATAAATTATTATTTGGTGCTTTAATACAAACACAAATGAACTTAAATTTATTAATTTAGGATTCCATCGTCCATATGGAGCAATTCTCTAAAAATAAGTCATAATTATTGATCTTTCGCGCAACTAATCAGAGGGTATAGTAATAGTATTCTTATTAGTTATAGCAAAAAAATTTATAATTGAAATCATTTTTTTATCAATTAGTAAGAGATTATTACAAAATAAAGATAATTACACTTGGACAATCATAATCTAACAATTAATTAGCCCAAGAGGCTTATAATAAAAAATAAATAAACTATACAACAAATAGGTTCATAATAAAAAATAAAATTATCAATGATTGCTTTCAGTCAGAAGTAACCCCTAACGTCTTAAATAGAAGTGTATAAGAAAACAACTGAGTTAGCCATATTGGTTGGATAGGAGACACCAAAATTATTCAATAATTTTGGGTTAATAAGTAGATAGAGGAGAGAGGGGCGTGCCCAAATCATTTATAAACTAGTACAAAATAACAATGGTTCAGTTAGACATTTTAACGTGCGGTTTGTGATCAATCGTTATCGGAGGACAGTGGGGACTCGAATGTAGTACAACAACACCAGCAAAAACAACTTTCACACTCTTCTCTGAAAAATTATTTTGTGGTTTAAGGGCACCACATAACCATATGTTTGATTAATCACAGTTTTATATACTTATTATTCTCGAATCACTCAATATAAAATTACAAATCTCATATTTGTACTTATCAAAATACACTTGGGGCACCACCTAACTATACGCCAAGACCCCCAAATAAAATAATACTAATGACTCCAAATATATTTTTACAAAAGGTCGGTGTGGGCATTTCCCCCAAATAATTTCTTTTCTCCACCTTCCACAGGACACGTACGATTCCACTATCTAAGAGTGAGTGCAATTTTTTTTCCAGATCAGTGGGCCTGATAGCTTGTGGGCCACCAATAGGCCCAATATCAAAGACGGAAGAGTCTTCTTTCGGACTGACCCAAAGTGTGTTTTGTTTTTCCATGTAGACTGCCTAAGCATAGGATTCCATAATTTGTCCTGATTCTGGTGGGTGGACCTGGGCTAGAGATCTTGGAAAACGACGGGTCTTTGTGGCCCGGGCGCTTGGGCCCGTTGGATGTACGCGAATTTTTGTGCCGGCAGGCCTTGATGAGCCTTTTTCTCTTACGTCACCGTTCACCTACCAAAAATTACAAATAAATAGAAGAGTGGAGAAATTTATAGTTGTGTTTGGCAGGAAGTTTTAAATATGATTCCACACTCGTATTTGAGCGTGGTGTTTGGATATAATTTTTAAGAATTAATTACACACTTATTAGTAAAAATATGTTTATTCGGTCATTCTCCCGGACGTTCCTCCGAATATTCGGCCGGTTGACCGGAATAGTGTTTGTTTGTTTTTGTTTTTTTTTTTTTGACACCTGTTATTTTTATATTTTAAATAAAAAATATTTTTTTAATTTTTTATGAGCTTTGAAAACTCATAACTAAATAAATTTTTTACACTCAAATCATAATTTCAAAACTCACAAACTTAAAATACAACTTTATTCTCAAATCATGGGCAAATTACAAACACCCCCTCAAGGTTTGATAAAAATACAGATTTCCCCTGAGGTTTGAGAAATTATAAATTACCCCCTGAGGGTCAAATTTTTATAACAAATTAGAAAAAATTAGGGGAGAATCTGTATGAAAATAAAAACCTCAGGGGGCAATTTGTTATGAAAATATAAACCTCATGAGGCGAGATGTAATTTCTCAAACCTCAGGGAAAAATCTATATTTTCACCAAACCTCAAAGGGAGTGTTTGTAATTTGCCCTTTAAAATTCTACCAAACACTACCTATTGTATTATAGATGAAAAATTTTTGTAATAGAGTTTTGACATATGCATAGTGGATTTGCACAATGTACAGGGTAAAATTGCACCACTATAAAATTGTAAATAATCCTTCATTATCCTACTAATTTTCAATTTTTTGTGTTTTTCCTTTCACTTTGTTGTTGCGAGTCACCACACGAGATCTACTATCTTTAAAAAATACAATTACAGTCACGTAGTTTAACTTTTAATTTTAAAAAAAATTAAATTGTGTTGAATGATAAGACAAGAAATAAATAATTTTCTTGGATGAAGATTCTGACTAACTCTATTGTCACAATCAAATATTTTTTCCCAATAAATTCCTTTATACTTTTGTCTCCAAACACCGAGTAATTAGACTTTATGAGAAACTTGAGGCAATTACTATGATTGATTTGGAGTTTAAACTATCTGATTATAAAACTGTGTTTGCCTAAATCATGGGACTATAACACACGTAGCAATTCATGCAGCAGCAAGCATTTTCTAGTGGGCCCAATTAAAAACCAAGCCTAGTCCATGCTCCACCCACTCCAAAGAAGGTCTATTGAGCACCTACCTAAGGTTGAAAATAACAATATTTGTTACCTAGAATTTTCATAATCTAAAAGTTTGACTGTATCAAAATGAAATTTTAAAAATAAAATGGCGTCGTTTAAAATAACGTCGTTTTAATATATTCAAGTCATTCAGATCATACAAATTTGAATTATCAAATATTTTTGTTATTCAAAATATAAAATCATTAACCCTTTCTTTTAGTGGCTTGAGTTTATATAATGTCAATGTTAAAGCTGTGAACTTTGTTTAAAAAATATATAAAAAATAAAACTTAAAAATTGATTTATTCTCTGCATAACCAAAAAAACTATTTAAAAAGCTTTAAGAATTTAAAATATATGAATTTGATTCACGGTATGTCAAATTTAAATTTATTATCAATTATTTTTAGTTAGAAAGAAAAGATACTTCTTTCTTTAATATGTCTTTTACCACCCTGCCTCTAATATTTTTTTCTATTTTCTCCAACTCGTCTCCTCATCAAATGGTCATTTAAAATTAACTACAAGTTAATATAAGTTTTAATTTAGGTTCATAATATTTTTACGAGAATTTACTTTTTGAAAACCAGTGTTAGGATCCTTTAGACCCATTCCAAGATTACAAACTTGAGATATATGCGACAATCAACTAGTCTTATATATGGAGATATTAGGACATGAACTAGTCTCAGTTTGGAAATTTGAAATTTTAGTCAAAATTATTACATCATTCTTTTTATTTTTTCTGCACATTTTTTTATAAAAAATTTAAAAATTATTTAAATAATCTGTTAGCATTATCGTAATGGCTTCTAATTCAAGTTAACCATCGTGAGTAAAATATTTCTATAAGATTTGATGTGTTCAAAGGCCCAAAAAAATTAATTTGTTGGACAAAAACCTCTCCCACAAACATTTGAAATGAATTTTGATAGAAATAATATGGACAAACGAGAGTACAAGAAGTATTGTACGTAGGTTAACAGTAAGGGCTGGTTTGGCAAGTTTTAAAAAAGTTAACAAGTCAAAAAATCACTATCATAGTTAAGTCATATTAACTTATTTAAGTCATATCACCTCTCTAACACATCACTTCAAACTCAACCCAAATCCAACTCATATTTCATAAAAAGTAAAAAAATGTACTTATTTAGATCATCCCAAATAATCTCAATAAATTTATTTAGAATTGTATTATGTGATTGAGATTTATCTAATCTATCATATTTTAGGCTATGGCGGAGTCACATGGTGATCAGGAGTTATGAGCCCCTTGGATTTTTTATTTTATTTTTATATATGTATATAAATAAAATTTTAAACAAAAATAATATTTAGAATATAATGTCAATATAACATTTTTTAATTTATGAGAACAATAATGATTGTTTTATTAAAAATGAAGTGATTATAACAAATTATATTTTTATGTATTAAAATTTTGTGAAAAAATCTCAATATAAAAGTAATATCTATCATTATTGATATGCAAATATAATTAATCTCACTATGTATCTGTAAAAATTACTAGAGTGTTAGTTATAACTTATATTTGCATATGTTACTGTTGTGCCCTTTGTGGGAGGTCGTCCAAAGTGTTTTTCAATGATCCGAACCGTTCAAATTGTAGGATTCGTCAAGAATATTATTTACCTAAAAATTCAAGTTAATCGGATATTTATAACCCCATGATTAGGTTCTAATTGTTTTTAAAAAATTATGAAAGTTATGTTAACCGTTAATTTTTATAAAAACAAATGTGCTTTGGTTATAGGGTTACAGATATCCAATCAATTTGATTTTTTGTATGGATGATCTACTTAACGAACCCTACAATATGAACGGTTTAGATAACCGAAAAACAATCAGGATAACCACCCACAAAGGCCACAACAGTTAGGCACAGCAGTATCACCTTCTCCGTCATTGATGACGTGATATAACTATTATATGAAATTTTTATTCAAATTTTGTAAAAAATTAATTTATCCTACCATTCTATAATTTATTTTAAGACTTAAATATATGAATTTTTTACATTGTCCACGATACACTAATTACACGTAATACTTTCTTTTCGATTTTACTAGAAATTAATTATAAAATTTTATATGAAATATTTTTATAATAATTTATTTAATTTTTTGTACTTAATATTAATTAAAAAATTATTATTATCTTTTTATTGTTAGTTATGGGAAAAAAAATTAAAATTATAATTGATAAGTGTCTTTTTTAATTTAATTTTTTGACTCCGTCACTAATTGTGGGATCAATGTCTTAAATTGTGGGATCAATGTCTTAAATGAATATGAACTATAGAATAAATTATATATATTCTAAATTTTGAGTAAAATTTATGAGTGTTGTTCTTAGAGTAATATTATGGATACCAAATTTTCAACTAAATAAATGACTAAATGTCTTATATGGGTGTAGGATCTGCAATTTTGTAGACCCCACTTCCATGTGAGATATTTGATCATTTATTTAGTAGAAAATTTGAAACTTATAACATTTTTTATTGTTCTTAGGTGCATCTGATCTTATGGACTTGTCAAAATTAATGCTTTAAGAAATATTGTTGAACATAGGGGTGTTTTAAAAAGGTAGTTAAAAGTTAATTTTTTAATTTTATTTAAAAAAAAATATGTAAAAAATATAAAAAATGATATAATCTAAAATAAGTTAAAAATTAAGTTTTGGCTTTTAACTATATTGCGAAATTGACCTACAGTAACGCATGTTATGCTATCTCTTACTACATGCTAGGGGTGAGCAGCGGATATATCGATCCGCCAAAATCGACCGAACTGAACCGATCCGTCGCATTTTGGATCTGCCGCATTTTGGACGGATGCGTGATGATGAGCGGACAGTTGCAGATTGATTTTCTCCAATCCGCCAATCTGGTGGACAGATGGCGGATTTGAGATTCCTTTGACCACAACTGAACCGCCAAACTGCGAGCACCCTAGTAATTTATAAGACTTTGTATTTTTAGTTTATTTAAATATTCTGTTTGTGTTTTCAATTAAAAAAGAGTTTAAATATTCTGTTGAAAAAAAGTTTTCAACTTGAATATCTTTTTTGAATTGAAAAAAATAAACGTATTATTTATCTATATTTTTTGGTTTTTAAATCTATCTCTAAAAATAATAAATAGAAAATATGATATATGCTGGTTGATTTTTGTTTTCAAAAACAGATATAGATGTAACAATACAAAGACATATAATCTCTACTACTGCTCTGTTCATGATTTTGATGGTTTGAATTGTTTTTATATTTTAAAAACCACAGATTGTAATACTTTATGTGGATGAGGCATGCTGTGATTGTAGTATGTGGATAATGCATGCAGTGTTTGTGATATTCTAAAGTTTTAAACTTTCTTGCTTTGGATGAGGCATGCAGTGATTGTAATATTTTTTTAAGTCATTGACTGTAATATTTTTTTTTTTTGAGGTAGTGCACAAGTTGAATTATGTTGAAAATTTATAAAATTTTAAACCGCCAAACCGATTCACATCCATCCGCCAAACTACTCAATCCACATCCGTCGGATTTGAGGACGGATGCGGATTGATTTTCTCCAATCCGCCAATCTGGCGGACAGATGACAGATTAGAGGTTCCGTGGCCGCAACCGACCCGCGCCCACCCCTACTACATGCGCATATACCTAAATATTATTGGATGTCCGACTTATTTGACAACCAATCATACTATTATACTTTTAAACATAAAATAAACATATTTTTTAATAGTTAAAACACACATCATAAGAGCATCTTCAACGGTATATATATTTTTATTATTAAATTTGAATAAAACTTTAATTTGATATCAAGTGTTTCAATAGAGATTTTTAAAGTTTCATCAGAATATCAGTCGATCGGTCGATTGGACGGATGTTCGACCAACCGACTAACCAGTGTAATTTTTTCACAAATTTTTGTCTTAAAATGGCCATCTAGGAGACGTTCGGTGGTAAAAATCAACGGCTATGAATAGTGATTTCATAAAAGACCAATCTGTCCTCAATCTGATGAAGGATTTGAAAAATTCTAAATTTGATAAAAGATTTGGTGCTAAATTAGAGTAACAAAAAAATAAAATTTTTCATCAAATTTAAATTTAATAAACATTTATTAGTGAGCAATTAGAGATGCTCTAATATAGACTGAACCTAATTCAGATTTCTTGTAGAAATGGCTTTAAATTGGCTAGAGCAAACTGAAGTCATTTGAAATGGACCTGAAATTGTGCTTTACTTGTTTTCCCTTGAACATTTTGCCTTTATTTGATTAGCAGAATTAATAGTCGGGAGATTAAAAGTTCATAAAATTAGTGAAAGATCAGCTATCAAGTTAGATTAACAATATAAATATCGTTCTCTTGTCTACGTTTTATTTGCAATGGATATTAAAATATATGATCCTAATTAGATGTTTATTTTGCATTATCAAGTATATGATTAAAAAATTCTTCAAATTTTATTGGATATAATATCTATCTGAACCTAATCAAAATAACAAAATAAAGAAAGAAAATTTAGCCAAAACCCTTTCATTGGACCATTGTTTGGTAAAAATGACAATTCAATTTATTTTGCTTCATAAACCCCTTAAGAAAGAGACACATAATTGAGTAAGGACAAAGTAAAATATCATTTTTTTTGAGACAATATTATTAGAATAACATGTTACTGTGAACCAGAGTAATATATTATTATTTACATCAATTTCAATGGTAATAATAACTTTTTAAAAAAAAAATCATAGTCAATATGGATCTTATTTGATAGATTTTGATAAAAGAATTCTAAAAATACTATTTTTATTAAATATTTAGATCAAAAGTTATATTATTTTAAAATTTAATATTTTGGTAATAATGATATGTACTAGACTTTTCAAGAAAAACTTTTTGTATTTGTCTTTAATGCATTAAAATTTTATTATGAGGAGGTTATGACCAAATCCCTCAACAATAAAATGTGAATATCATAAAATAATAATTTTAATTAAGGTAAATTACAAATATGCCACCGAGGTTTGATTAAAATAAATCACCTTGTGGTTCTGAAAATTACATTTCACATTTGAGATTTATAATTTCATAACAAATTGTCCCTTTTCTTAATAAATCATCAAGTCAATTAACTGTTTTTAATGATGTTAGAAATACGTTTCAATTAATAATTTAGGTAATTTTATTATTGTATACAAGAACAATTATGAATTTTATTTTTTTAGTTAATTCTGATAAATAAAAAATTCTAACAAAGAGATATTTGTAATTTTTTAAATTACAGGGAGCAATCTGTATTTTAAACAAATTTCAATATTTATAATTTATCCCTAATCAAATAGTTTGTTTCAAAAAATCTATTCGGGATTATTGTTTGGACTATTTCAGGTTATTGTAGTAACTTTTTGTTTAAAACAATAAAATGTGAATATCATAAAATAATAATTTAAATTGTTTGTTATAGTTGACCTAATCAAATAGTTCCTTGTATGGGAACATATTTTTTTAGTAATTTTTTAATTAAAATATGATGTAAAATAATTAGTATGTTTGTGATGTTTTTTGATTTTTTATTAAAATATATATAAAAAGTAGAGAGAAAATGAAGAATCTTTGACTTTTTGATATAAATTATTGACTTTATAATTTTTTTAATGACTTTTTAACTTTTAGGTTAAAAAGTGATTTTGCCAAATGAGATCTCAGTTTGGGGTTATTTTTTGCACTATTTCAAGCTATTGTAATAACTTTTTGTTTCAAACAAGCTATTTTAGTTTTTTTTTTACTTTTTTAATTAAAATATGAGGTGAAAACTACTATATTTGGAATCATTTTCTAGTTTTTTATTAAAAAAAAAATGTGTAAAAAATAAAGAAAAAACAAAAATTAATTTTTTTTTTGTATAATTTATTAATTATTTTTTTAATGACTTTTGAATTTTTAAACTAAAATTCGACACGAGGCCTAAAGTCTTATCTGAACGGGTTCACCGAACTTCTTGGGCTTTCTTCTTTGTCCGTAGAAGTAACGGACTTGGGCCATATGAGTTAGGCTGACCAAAATCAGCCTTATCCACTTTAAATATTTTGAACGTAGCACATAGCTAACAAAGAACAACAATGATTCATCCCACTAAAAACATCACCACTAATAGCACTAATGCATTAAAAAAGTAAAAAAAAAAAAAAAAAATACAACTCCAAGACCAAAACATCACATCATTAATGACGGGACCCACTGCCACCTAATTAGTGGGAGCACTAATTAGTGCTCCCAAGCATTTTTCAACAAAGAATATCACGCAAATATTGATGACAATATTGAATAATCCTATAGAAACTAATATTTTGATTGATTTAACTCACTTTTCAGAAAATTAATTTTATTTATTTATTATTTATATATTTTTTGTTTTTATTGATTTTTTAAAATATTATATGCACTTTTTTTTATTATTTTTTAGATATACTTAAAAAGAATGATATTTATGAAAAAATTTAAAAAATTCACCAAGTAAAAAAGATAAAAAAATATTAAAATTTTGTATTTTATTGTATTCAATAAATTTTGTAAAGATTGTTATACAAATTTTATACTTTTTAAGTAAATCAAGATTAAGTGGTTTTAAAAAGTCAAAAAATAATTAAAATATTTTAAAAATCATTAAAAACACAAAAATACAAATTAAAAAGTTGTTTTTGAATAAGGAAAAAAATTTAATTTTAGTATCATTTTTAATGCATGTAACAGCTCTATAATGTAACATCATGTGTTTGATTTTTATTTTTACGTCTAATATTTGATAGTTTATAAGTTAATTTATGTTTTAATTGAGTTTGCAGAAAGGATTTGGGGGAGGTGTTGTTTACGAAAGACACTAAAAATTAGAAGTTATTTGCTCCCTGAATGGATGGACTTTTTAACTTCGTTCTTTATCTGAATAGATGGCTCTCTATCTTTGGCGCCCCCCCAAAAAAAAAAAAAAAAAAATAGAAGTTAATTTTTATTATTACATTCCCCCCCCCCCCTTCTTATTTTGCTTTGCAAACACAATTTGACGATGTGTTTAGTTAAGAGATTTAAAAAAAAAAATTGAAAAGGAAAAAGAAAAAAGTATGTAAAATTAGATAAAATATATATACATTTTATTTATATTTTACCTATTTTTTATTTTTTCCTTTTTCAAATTACTTTTTAAATTTTTCAACCAAATATAGGGCTAGTGTTTTTTAAAAATAAATTTAAATTAGAGATGCTCCAAGTTGCTAAATGGTCTCAGTTCGAGGGGGGAGGGGAGGGGGGTGCGTATGTCCAGTTCACAACTCCTGTTCACAACCCCAAGAACTATTTCCAACGCTTATTCAAATATTTTATTAAACTTGAATTTGATAAAAATATATTAACTTTTTTTTAATTATAATCATTTCATCAAACTCATATTAAATGAAAACAAGGGTATATTTTTTTTTTTTATCAAATTAAGGAAGTTTTTGTCATTTTATCAAATTTCATAAGTGATCGTTAATAAACTTTTGATTGGACGGTTGAATTTTAACCGGACAACCTATTTGTTAACAAAAAAATTTATCTTAAACCGGACGACCGATTGGATCTCACCATTAAAGTCTATCATATCGAATCAAATCAAAATTTTTATTAAAATTTAACTTAAATTTAATAAAAATTTTGAGTAGGGTTTGGAGATGTTCTAAGGGCAAGAAGTGGAGTGGAAGAAGCAATTACTCCAATTAAAGACAAAATAATAGCTTTTTTAAGGCTATTTTCAGAAGATGGTTATAATCAATTTTTTAGTTAAAAGCTACTTATAAGCAGTTTTTTTGTTAGAGAGAAAGTGAGTTATAATTGTTAATCATATTATTTAATTTTGATGATGTCTAAAATATATTAGTTAATATACATATTATTTGACACAAATTATTATCTTTTTAAAATATATATGTTAAATATTATTTTAAATATTTTCAAAAACTTTACTATTCTCTTTTTGAAAAATAGGGTTAATTACTATTCATCTTTTGACAAATCGATTAATTATATTATTTTGACAAAAATGATTATTTTAAATATTTTCAAAAACTTTACTATTCACTTTTTGAAAAATAGGGTTAATTACTATTCATCTTTTGACAAATCGATTAATTATATTATTTTGACAAAAATGATTGATTGGTTGTATTATTTTGACAAATTTGATATTTATGGGTTGTCTTATTTTGACAAAATTAATATGGAGTGGTAAAATATATTTAGTGTAAATCTTTACAACATATACAATATTTTAAAGAGGACATATATTTTCAGATCCATCATAAATATTATTTATAGAGATTTTTCTGTATGCAAAATTTTGATCAGAACTTATATAACATTATATGCAGAATACATCACGTGCACTATTAAATTTTTTACACTACAAGATGGAGTTATGTATATATGTATATATATATATATATATATATATTATAAACTAGATGGAGAAAATTATTTGTTTGTTTGAAAGTTGTGAACTTTGTATTAAATTGTCTAAAAAAACGGTGGCTCCATGTTTGAAAAAAACAAGAAGAAAAAATCAATCTTATTTTTATATTTTTAATTCTTATCATTTGCTGACTATTTAAATTTAAGGAGTGTGCTTATGTAAGCAATGACATCAAGAGCCTGCTTATGTAAGCGATGACATCAGGAGCGTGCTTATGTAAGCCATGACGTCAGGAGCGTGCTTATGTAAGCCATGACGTCAGCAAGGAGTGTCTAACGGGTATATTTTTGTGTATAAATAGAGGTGTTGGATGTGGAGAAGAAATCAAGAACTTGAAGAGAAAATATTTCTGTGAGCTCCAAAATTCTGAGTATTCTGCTCTTTCACTTTCAGATCTAAGTCTAGTTTTTGTTCTTACACTTTCATATCTACTCTTTGTGAGAGAATTATTGTAAAAGTGGGTTCAATTACCACTTATTCTTATTCCTTATTTTTGTGAGAGATTTTGTAAGGGTAAGGCATTTATTGTTGAGTGAGGCTCAATAGATAAGAGTAAGCCCTGTGCCAAATCCACAAGCTTGGTGGTGTATTTATTCAATTGATAGTAAAGAAATTCTCAAGGAGGTTCCTTGGGGAGTGGACGTAGGCCTGGCGTGCCGAACCACTATAAATTGCAGTGTTTGATTTTCTCTCTCTATCTCTTCTACTTTTATATTGATAATTATTATTCTGTTTGTTTTTATTTATTCAAATTCTGAATATTGTGTTATATTTAATATTGTGAAATTTTTAATAACCCAATTCACCCCCCTCTTGGGTTGCCTAACTGGGATAACAATTGGTATCAGAGCCTAGACTCTAGTTTTTGTGACTTAACCGTCTCAGAGTAGATCATGGCAACCCCTAGTTATTCCTTACCCGAGGGACAAGCATCTAATAGGCCACCTCTATTTAGCGGCACAAATTTTAGCTATTGGAAAACTAGGATGACCATACATATTCAATCTAATGATTATGAATGTTGGAAAATTATTTGTAATGGTCCAAAGATTCCTACCAAAACTATAGATGGACTTAGGGTACCAAAACCTGAAGATGAGTGGGATGAATCAGATACTAGAATGGCCCAAATTAATGTCAAAGCTACAAACATGTTGTACTGTGCTTTAGATGCCAACGAGTTCAATAGAATTTCCACATGTAAAACCGCTAAAGAAATTTGGGACAAGCTTATAGTGACTCATGAGGGAACCGAACAAGTTAAAGAATCTAGAGTCAGTTTGCTAGTCCATAATTATGAACTTTTTAAAATGAAGCCTGATGAAACTATTCCTCAAATGTTTACTCGTTTTACTGATATTATTAATGGTTTAACTTCTCTTGGCAAAATATATACTAATGCTGAAATTGTAAGAAAAGTGCTTAGGTCATTGCCAAAAAGTTGGGAGACAAAAGTCATTGCCATTACCGAAGCCAAGGATTTATCAAAGCTAAGTCTAGATGAGTTAATGGGATCTCTCTTAACTCATGAGCTCATAATGCAAGAAGGAAAGGAAGAGGAGGACAACAACAAGAAGAAAGGAATAGCTTTCAAATCCACCTCGAAACATCAAGAGGATAAGGAAGATGATTCAGATGAGGATGAGGAAATGGCATTCATCACTAGAAAGTTCCAAAGGTTTGTGAGAAAGAAACAAGGTGTACGAAATTTTTTCAGAAAAGACTTCAACAACAGGGATTTTCAAAGAGGAGAAAATCACAAAAAATCTGAAGTAACCTGCTATGAATGCAACAAACCTGGACACTACAAATCAGAATGTCCAGAACTTAAGAAAAAATTCAAGAAGGACAAAAAGAAAGCTATGATTGCAGCATGGGGAGAAGATAGTGATGAAAGCGATACAGAAACCGAAGTTTGCAAAAACGAGGTTGCTAACCTATGTTTAATGGCACTTGGAAATGAAAATGAGGTAAATGACGAATCCTTTACATTTGATGAATTACAATTAGCTTTTGATGAATTACATGCAGAATTTAAGAAACTTAGTTTGAAAAATAATTGTCAAAAGAAAGTAATTTCAAGTTTATCAAAAGAAAATGAATCATTGACTTCCAAGATAAATGTTTTAGAAAATGAAGCCATGAAAATGAAAAAGGAAAATGAGATTTTAACTCAAAAAGAGTCTTCAATTTCTGAAAAACATTTAGTTGTATTGCAAAAAGAAAACGAGTCTTTAAAAAATGAGCAAATTATCTTAAAAGAAAATATTGAAGACTTGAAAACTACTCTTTCAAAGTTCACTCAAGGTAGAGAGACTTTAGATAAAATTCTTAAAAATCAAAACCGTACTTTTGGTAGAGCCGGAATTGGATATAAACCTTTTTCAAAAGTAAAAACTGCCAAAAATGGTTTTGTATATGCATCTTCTAATCACTCTCATCTCACATGTCATTTTTGTGGAACAAAAGGTCATATTTCACCTTCATGTCCTATTAAAAGAAATACTTTTGCTAAAATAAAAAAGATGTGGGTTCCTAAGGATATCTCAAGGATATCAAATTCTAACTTTTATGGACCCAAGAAAAAATGGGTACCAATAGATAAATCAAATTTTTGTAGGTATGTTTCAAGACAAAATCCAGTAACGATAGATGGTATCTCGACAGTGCATGTTCGAGGCACATGACTGGAAATAAAGCTATGTTCGCCACACTCCAACCAAAGGATGGCGGATATGTGACTTTTGGCGACAATAGCAAGGGTAAAATCATTGGTGTAGGAAGTATTGGTAAAAATCCCTCTCCTATTATTGAAAATGTTTTATTTGTTGAAGGTTTAAAACATAACTTGCTTAGTATTAGTCAATTATGTGATAAAGGTTATAGAGTTATTTTTGAGAAAACTCATTGCACTATTGAAAATACCTTAGAAAACAAAACTTTATTTGTAGGTTATAGACATGAGAATGTATATGTGTTTGATTTACATGATTTATCTTCTCATTTTAACATTAAATGTTTATCTGCTATAAATGATAATGGTTGGCTTTGGCATAGAAGATTAGGACATGCTCATTTTGATTTAATTTCCAAACTTTCAAAAAATGAGTTAGTCATAGGTTTACCAAAAATTGTTTTTGAAAAAGATAAACTTTGTGATGCATGTCAATTTGGAAAACAAACTAGAATTTCTTTTAAATCCAAAAATATCGTTTCAACTACTAAACCGCTTCAACTCTTGCATATTGATCTATTCGGACCATCTAGAACATTAAGTTTAGGAGGAAAATCTTATGCCCTTGTTTGTGTTGATGATTACACTAGATATACATGGGTATTATTTTTAGCACACAAAAATGAAGCTTTTTATAATTTCTCAAAACTTTGTAAAAGAATTCAAAATGAGAAAAATCTTAATATTTGTAGTATTAGAAGTGACCATGGTAGAGAATTTGAAAATGATGATTTTATTAAGTTTTGTGATGACTTAGGAATAGATCATAATTTCTCAGCCCCTAGGACTCCTCAACAAAACGGTGTGGTTGAAAGAAAAAATAGAACTCTTGAAGAAATGGCTCGTACTATGCTTTGTGAAAATAATTTGCCTAAATATTTTTGGGCGGAAGCTGTAAACACTGCATGCTATGTTATAAACCGTGCCATGATTAGACCTATTCTTAAGAAAACTCCTTACGAACTTTGGAAAGGTAGAAAACCTAATATTAGTCACTTGCGTGCTTTTGGTTGTAAATGCTTTGTATTAAATAACAATAAAGATAATTTAGGAAAATTTGATGCTAAATCAGATGAAGCTATATTTCTTGGTTATTCTATGTCTAGTAAAGCTTATAGAGTATTTAATAAAAGAACTCTACTTGTTGAAGAATCTGTGCATGTTGTTTTTGATGAATCTAACGATATTATTTCCAAGAATCCTTTAAGTAATGATATTGTAGAAAATCAACCAAGCATGGAGAGCATTTATAAAAAGGAAAATGAAGAAAATCCATTACGCGAACATGATGAAGAAATGACAATGGAGAAACTTCAAGAAATATATACTCTTCCAGAAAATGACTCAAATCTACCAAAAGAATGGAAGTATGCTCATGGCCACCCCAAAGACCTCATCATAGGTGATGCGGCGGAAGGTATAAAAACCCGTTCCTCTGTTAGAAATATTTGTGGTAACTTGGCATTTGTTTCACAAATTGAACCAAAATCATTTTTAGAAGCTGAAAATGATGAAAACTGGATTTTAGCAATGCAAGAAGAATTAAATCAATTTGAAAGAAATGAAGTTTGGTTTTTGACCCCTCGACCTAAGGATCATCCCGTTATTGGTACAAAATGGGTTTTTCGAAATAAAATGGACGAATCTGGAGTTGTTACTAGAAATAAAGCTAGATTAGTAGCTCAAGGCTATAATCAAGAAGAGG
Organism: Camellia sinensis; assembly: GCF_055761805.1. Classification (NCBI taxonomy): domain Eukaryota; kingdom Viridiplantae; phylum Streptophyta; class Magnoliopsida; order Ericales; family Theaceae; genus Camellia; species Camellia sinensis. Next base: position 220,788,214 of record NC_138961.1, read on the forward strand.
GAATTGATTTTGATGAAACTTTTGCACCAGTTGCTAGACTTGAAGCTATTAGAATGTTACTTGCTTTTGCGTGTTTTAAAGATTTTAAATTATATCAAATGGATGTTAAAAGTGCTTTTTTAAATGGGTACATTTCGGAGGAAGTCTATGTTGAACAACCTCCCGGTTTTGAAAATCATAAATACCCGGATCATGTTTTCAAACTTTCAAAAGCCTTATATGGCTTGAAACAAGCTCCTAGAGCATGGTATGAAAGATTGAGTAATTTTCTACTTGACAAAGGTTTTTGTGGAGGAAAAATTGATACAACACTTTTTATAAAAATTAAAAAGGAAGATATGCTAATCGTTCAAATTTATGTTGATGATATCATTTTTGGTGCTACTAATGAAAATTTGTGCAAAGAGTTTGCTAAAGACATGCAGGGTGAGTTTGAAATGAGTATGATGGGGGAATTAAATTACTTCCTTGGTCTACAAATTAAACAAACTAATGATGGAATCCATTTAAATCAAACGAAATATATCAAAGATCTACTCAAAAGGTTTGAAATGGAATCATCAAAGCCTGCAGCAACTCCAATGAGCACATCGATAAAAATCGACAAAGATGAGCAAGGTAAACCCGTAGATGAGAAGAAATATCGAGGTATGATTGGTTCTTTACTTTATCTTACTGCAAGTAGGCCCGACATAATGTTTAGTGTTTGTATGTGTGCACGTTTTCAATCCGCACCGAAAGAGTCACACATCATCGCAGTCAAACGCATTTTCAGATATCTTGTCGGCACTCAAAATTTGGGATTATGGTATCCTAAGGGAACCACCTTTGAACTTTTTGGTTACTCAGATGCCGACTTTGCGGGATGTAGACTTGACCGAAAAAGCACTAGTGGCACTTGTCATTTTCTTGGACATTCACTCACCTCTTGGTTTTGCAAAAAACAAAACTCAGTGGCTTTGTCAACTGCTGAAGCAGAATACATTGCCGCCGCTGGGTGTTGTGCACAATTGCTTTGGATGAAACAACAACTTCAAGATTTTGGACTTCACTATGATCATATTCCTATAAAATGTGACAACACAAGTGCCATTAACCTTTCAAAAAATCCTATTCAGCACTCACGCACTAAACACATTGAAATAAGGCATCATTTTCTGAGAGATCATGTACTCAAAGGTGACATTGAACTCGAATTTGTGCCTACAAATTGTCAATTAGCTGACATATTTACCAAGCCTCTAAATGAAGAACAATTTTGTTATATTAGAACAGAACTTGGTATGTTGAATACTCCAATATAATGTTTATATTAAAAATAATTTTTTAATAATTAAATAAAATAAATATTGTAATAATAATTATTATTATAAAAAATAATAACCATAATAATATACATATATTTATATATATAATTTTTCTCTCTCTCTCTTCCGTTCCGTCTCTATCTCTTACCCACTCTCTCCCTTACTCTCTCTTTTTCTCCTTCTCTTGCTGTCTCGCTCTCCCCTTCTTCCTCTACCCTTAGCCGACTCCATCTCCACCCTCACCATAGCCTACAACCAACTCCACCATCTACAAAATCATCGATCACTTTCATCACTATCACCATCCATCCAAATCCTTCACTAATCTTCCAAACTCCATCACTTCTCCACCCGAAATCTGCATCACCATCTTCACCGATTCATCAAGTTCCATCACCGATCCATCAAGATTCGTGACTGATCCATCAAGATCCATTGCCGATCTACAAAAATTCGTCACCGATCTACCCAATCGTCTCAATTTCTTCCGTTCATCAAGGTTATCACCGATCAACATGTTAAAATTTTTGTTGCACTGTGTTGTATTTTTTTACTTGTTATATGTGCTCCAAATTCTCTTGGATTTAATATTGGTTGCTTCTACCTTGATTGAAGTATTTGTTTTTATTTTTATTTTCTCCTTTTTTGCTAGTGCACTTGGTGTAGTTGTTTATGGCCAGATCTTAAGGGCCTTTGGTGTCATAGATTGGTAATTTATTTCTTCAATTTTATGAAATTTCTAGTGCATTAACTCAGGGGGAGACTCATATTTTGAGATTAACAATCATTATAAAAATATATATATATATAAAAAAAAAAAAAAAGCATGTGTATATTCTGTGCATAATTTTAGGGGGAGTATATATATACATTTTTTTTCTGCCATACTCCTTATCTGCACCAACAAACAATTTTTTTTGCAAAGTCAAAATTTAAAAAATAATAATAATAATAAATAAATAAATAAAGGAAGAAATGCTCACAATTTTATTTCAGAAAAAGAAAATATTACTCGATTACAGGTAAATTTTCAGAAGGTTTCACAGATTTTTTCTTTTTCACTTCTCTCAACAATTTTTCATGAGCCTCTGTTACATGCCTCTCTCTATTTTCGATTTCTGTGAGTCTTGGCATTATCACCGTTGCATAATACTGCACTGCATTCTCCAACTGTGCATTTTTTCTTTTTAGCTCTTTCTTCTCCTTACACATATTCACTACTTGTTGTTTTAACAAGCACACCTCATCTCTCCATTGCTGATTTTCTTGTACTCTTGCTTGTAATCGCCGCGCCATATTGGAAACTGCAGTCATGGCCTGTGTACTAAGAGCCATAGTGTGATTAATAGCATCGAAATCATTTCGATTGCCAATACCACTAGAACCCTCATTTACAGGCATAGCATGTGCCTGCGTCACTGGTACTCTCTCATTTGCCTGCATTACAGGCACCTCATGCAGGTCCGACTCATTGATAGACAAGGTAAGGAATGACATGATTACAAAATGAGCTAAAACAAATTTTTCTCTCAAACACTTGATGATTTCGTCTCTTTGCTTCTGATCTGTGTCACTTTTTATACACTCTATTGCTCCATTCCTCGATGTATATCTGCTATATCTGCTCAAATCTTTTGTTTGTCCATACTTCCTGCGCTCGAGATGCTACAAAATCCCCACAATGATTCCGACAAGACAGCCGGCCCCTTATTTTATTTTTGGCCCCCCAGATTATTGTATCCACTGTGTTTGTTTCTTATCTTCATCTTTATTTTGATGATGTCAAAGGGGGAGAATATATGATTTTGAAAATTATATGTCGCAGGGTTGTCAAATATTTTGTCAAATTTATTTTGTGTCAAATCCATACAAATATTGCCATCATCAAAAAGGGGGAGATTGTTAATCATATTATTTAATTTTGATGATGTCTAAAATATATTAGTTAATATACATATTATTTGACACAAATTATTATCTTTTTAAAATATATATGTTAAATATTATTTTAAATATTTTCAAAAACTTTACTATTCTCTTTTTGAAAAATAGGGTTAATTACTATTCATCTTTTGACAAATCGATTAATTATATTATTTTGACAAAAATGATTATTTTAAATATTTTCAAAAACTTTACTATTCACTTTTTGAAAAATAGGGTTAATTACTATTCATCTTTTGACAAATCGATTAATTATATTATTTTGACAAAAATGATTGATTGGTTGTATTATTTTGACAAATTTGATATTTATGGGTTGTCTTATTTTGACAAAATTAATATGGAGTGGTAAAATATATTTAGTGTAAATCTTTACAACATATACAATATTTTAAAGAGGACATATATTTTCAGATCCATCATAAATATTATTTATAGAGATTTTTCTGTATGCAAAATTTTGATCAGAACTTATATAACATTATATGCAGAATACATCACGTGCACTATTAAATTTTTTACACTACAAGATGGAGTTATGTATATATGTATATATATATATATATATTATAAACTAGATGGAGAAAATTATTTGTTTGTTTGAAAGTTGTGAACTTTGTATTAAATTGTCTAAAAAAACGGTGGCTCCATGTTTGAAAAAAACAAGAAGAAAAAATCAATCTTATTTTTATATTTTTAATTCTTATCATTTGCTGACTATTTAAATTTAAGGAGTGTGCTTATGTAAGCAATGACATCAAGAGCCTGCTTATGTAAGCGATGACATCAGGAGCGTGCTTATGTAAGCCATGACGTCAGGAGCGTGCTTATGTAAGCCATGACGTCAGCAAGGAGTGTCTAACGGGTATATTTTTGTGTATAAATAGAGGTGTTGGATGTGGAGAAGAAATCAAGAACTTGAAGAGAAAATATTTCTGTGAGCTCCAAAATTCTGAGTATTCTGCTCTTTCACTTTCAGATCTAAGTCTAGTTTTTGTTCTTACACTTTCATATCTACTCTTTGTGAGAGAATTATTGTAAAAGTGGGTTCAATTACCACTTATTCTTATTCCTTATTTTTGTGAGAGATTTTGTAAGGGTAAGGCATTTATTGTTGAGTGAGGCTCAATAGATAAGAGTAAGCCCTGTGCCAAATCCACAAGCTTGGTGGTGTATTTATTCAATTGATAGTAAAGAAATTCTCAAGGAGGTTCCTTGGGGAGTGGACGTAGGCCTGGTGTGCCGAACCACTATAAATTGCAGTGTTTGATTTTCTCTCTCTATCTCTTCTACTTTTATATTGATAATTATTATTCTGTTTGTTTTTATTTATTCAAATTCTGAATATTGTGTTATATTTAATATTGTGAAATTTTTAATAACCCAATTCACCCCCCTCTTGGGTTGCCTAACTGGGATAACAATAATCTTGAAAGTGGATTATAACCCACTTTCCAAAAGGGGCCTTAATTTATAATTTTGAAAATACTATCAAATTCTTATCAAATGTCTCACCTAAAACTCATATGAAATCTATCTAACATGTGTCTGATGAGTCCAGATCCTCTATTTGCTCTATCTCTTCGTCTCCGTAGTTGCATTCGTCGAAATGCACCATAGAATAATTCAACGGTCCAAATCATACTAGTTTTAAAAAAATACTATATTTTTTTTTATAAAAATAATCAAATTTGGATTGTTACATGTGGGTGTTTGTTTCAGATTTTCAAAGTTAACTTATGGCTTTTAGCTTTGAAAAAATTATTTTTGACTATTTGATTAAACTTATTTCAAACAGCTTCTGATTCTAACAGTTTATTTTAACTCAAAAAAACTGATTCTGAGAAGCTGCTCACCCCCAGGGGCGGCTCTGGCCTAAGGCCAGTAAGACCTGGGCCTTAGGCCCCAAAATTTTGGCCTCGAAATAGGGCCCCAAAATTTGGTAAAATATTATAGGCTCAATGTTTTTTTTTTTGGTTTTAGGATCAATTTAAAGGGCCCCAAAATATTTATCGGGTCCATGTATAGTTTACCCATACTTATTTATAAGTGTAGTTTTTTTGTTTATATTTATTAAAATGAAAATATATATATAAAAAAAAAGTTTGGCCCCAAGAAAAATAATACATACAATATATGGACTATATATATATATATATTTTTTTTTTTTTTAACCTTCTTTATCTATTAGATTTTAGTAGAATAAATAATTTTGTCCAAATTTTTTTACCTAAGTCTTTATCAGTTTTAATTGAACAATTTTTTCCTAATCTTTTTACCCTAATTTTGTTTCATTAAATTGTTTTGTTTATAATTTTAATGATTATATGTGCAAACAAATTTTTTTGTGGCTACAAATAAATAAAAAAGTTATAACTTATCGTTTATTCATAAATTTTTTTTTTCAATGTAAGAGGAGCCCCCATTTTCAAAGTTCGCTTTAGCCCCCTCAACCTCAGGGCCAGCCCTGCTCATCCCTTACTTCTGATTATCAACTCTACTATGGATATATTAATTTATGGTTATACTCTTAGATTTTTTTATTTTTTAAAAAATAGAAAAAGACCCAAATGAATTATAGATTATTATTATTATTATTATTTATGAGAAATATAGACAAATAAAAAATAAAAATTAATTAAAAAAATTATTTCATAATTTATTTAACAAACACCGCTCCACAACTTAAATTTATAATTACGAAATATATTAACAACTTCCGAATGAATTCATAATCTATAATTTATTAACCTATTAACCTATAATCTATAGGCTTAACGGGGCCATTATTTTAGATGCAAGGAGGAGAGAGCCAGTAGAGGATCCTAATTCGTGTCTGACACCCATATAAATTTTTTATTAGGCTCTACGGATAACGGGGGAGAGGTAGAATTTACGCAGAGAGTGCTTCGTCAGTATTCATGGTAAGAATGGTAGGAGCTTCGTCTATTCAGCCTCGAATCCTCTGTTCGTTTGTAGGAGGAGACTATAGCTTCATTCAATCGACCCGTCCTCTTCATCCTCTCTTCCGCTATAACCCAGGTAGCTCTCTCTCTCTCTCTCTCTCTCTCTCTTCTTCCTCTGCTTTCTTTATTTCTTTCTTCATTTCAATATGCATCTATACATACATATATACCTCTATATAAGCAATAATGCGATTATATTTCGGCAATATATTATCTGCCTGCTTTCACTTTCTTAACCCTTGGCACCTAAGAAAACTTTTTTTTGCAAGATAAGACTAACAAGATTTTTAGGGTTTATTAGTGTTTGTTGGTGAGAGGTTTGATGAGAAAACAAGAGAGAAATGGAAAGAGATAAATACTCTCATCAGTTGTTTCGACGATTGAGGAGATGAGAATCGGAGAGAAAAAGATTTCTCTTAAAACTTATGTTTTGTTTCTCACCAAAATTGTTGAAATTTGGTGAGCAAGTATAATTTATTTATTTATTTTCAAATTCCCACCTAAATGCAAAATATTTAATATAAAATGACACACATGTCTTGTTTTATTTATTGCTCATCCACACACAATCACCTAACTGAAAATCTATTCTTATCATTGTTTCCTTACTTAGTTTGCCAAACAGACTGTTACGCTGTGTTTGATTCATCTATTTGGATGGGGATTTGGAAATGGAAAGGGAAAGGGAAATAGAAAATTTTTAAACTTATATTTCATTCACATTTCCCTTACCCTTTTCAAATCACTGCCTAAATTCAACCTATGGGTTTTGCTAGATAGTGTCCCTAAGGCACTTTTTTTTTTGGCTGCTATTAAAATACTTACTTCCTTTTGTGTGTGTGTGTGTATTTCATTTGAAATGTGATGTCAAACTGTCTTCTAAAGAGCTGTGAATGATTATATACTTAGTTCAGTTCAGACTTGTAAAGAGCCGGGAGTTATTTTATGATTTAGCTAACTTAAAAGGGTTCGGAATATAGCTATGGCTTTCGATCTATACCTCTGGGTGGGTATGAAGTACATCTCTTATGTGAAGGCAAGTAGTAACCTAAGCTTTAAGAGCATGTTCATAAGAGGGCTTCAATGGTAGGATCTACGTGTGTGATATGATTAGGAATCGTAGCATCACTGGAGGTTGAATTCCAGCAACGTATGAGATAGGGGTTGTAGTATTGAAAAAAATAATGTGTTTAAGCAAGAGTGTGGATGTTTGAAATCCCTTAATCTATCAAGCAATGCATGTCACCCTATTAGTTGCAGCATAACATGACAATTTATAATTGTTCGTAACTGAGATCTGAATATGTACATGATGATTTATCTAGTCTAATTCTTGGATGGATGATTGTTGAGCGTGCTTCCTTCGTCGTGGCAAGATTAGTTCAAGCTTTTGTATACTATGACCGATTTGTTGATGGATTGAGACAGTGTCACTTGCTATATAAGCTGATACTTGGTTGAGATAGAGAAAGCTATAACTTGTTGTGATGGATTTAAGTTTAATTTCAATTGGCCAAAGATGGAATGAAATTAGAAGTGATCTTGTGTCCAAATAATGCAAACTTCATGTGAGAAAGGGCCACATAAGCATAAGGTTTTGTGCCCATTCTCCTTTTGTACTTGAGCTACTTTCAAACCAAACTAAGAGTCTAGAACCCTGTTCACTGTGTTATATGCTAGTCCTTAGCACAAGCATAAGGCTGAATTTTGCCCATGTATTATTATCACTCATTTTTAAATGGATGTGCCTTATCCTGTACTACTCACCACTCAACAGATATTTTAATCTTAAATTGAAAAGTTTAAAATGTTTGTGCAGTAACTTGAAATTTGTAAGAGTTTTAAATTTTGTGCAATAAATTGAAATTTGTGAGACTATTCTCTCATATTTTAGCTTAGATAGACATACAAGCAAATTAAGGTGGAGTTAAGATTTTGAGTAGCCATCTCTCAATTAGGTAGGGTAATAAGGAGTTAATGAATTAGTTGAGCCAGGAAAAATACTAGTATTATATATATATATATATTTTTTTTTGGGGGGGGGGGGGGGTGGGGGTGGGGGTGGGGTAGTGCATCACTAGTGTTTTTTATTTATTTTTTGAGCTGTGACACGATGCAAATTTACCATGTAGCATAACAAAGCTAGTGGATGGATGGCCTTACTAATGAGATTGTTATCTTCTCACCGTATAGAAATTTCCGCACAGGAACTTGGTAATAGCTCACTGATCACACTATGAGAACTGGGACAAATCTCATTATTAGCTTCACCACTTTGGGATTATACGAATACTAACTTCTTACATGATTCTGATCCACTGCTTGGTTAGAAGATTATGAAAATAGGAGGAATTCATCCTTGGACCAATAGCACATACGTGGCATCATATTGCCAAGGCTTATTATCCATTGTAAAAGAGATGACCTCACTTTTTTTTTTTTTTAAATTTTAAGATTCAGCCTTTAGGTATGCAAGATACATTGATAACCGTATTCATACTTCCGTTTTTGCGCACAGGAAGCAAACATGTGTTTATGCAATTGTCGAGAACATTTTCTGGCTTAACCAATCTCCTATTCAATAGAAGGTTTGTATTCAAGTTTTATTGTGTGTTTTGATATATTACTCTTTTGGTGTCATCAGTTGTGAGATTATGTTTTCTGAAATCATCTTTATTTTGTTGTTTATAACAATCTCATAACATTGCTTCTCTGTTGAATGATCTAAAATTTTCCAAAATTTAGGAAAATGGCCACATTCCCAAAAAAAGTAATTTGGAATTTTGGATGGAGGGCAGAAAATATGTATGGTGATTTATAAACCATGGGCATGGGTATGCCAATATGAAGAAAACAAAGAAGATACGGGTATGGCCCGGTTATGTTCATAAAAATATATTTTGTATAATTTGTAGTAGCGCATGATATAAAACAATTAAAAAAATAAATGCAAAAAGTAGTTAAAGTAAGGTACAAACTAGAGTTGAATGCCAAAATTAGTCAACAATTAAACCTAAAAACTAGAGTTCATTACTAAAAGTATGGTCCTTTTAGTTGGTTTAATGTCATTACATTAGAGAAGCTCCCACCAAAGTTTAATTCTAAAAGCAAGCTAAGTATAAAAGAAATTCCTATGAAGCTAAGAATCTTCACTTTCATCAACTTCATGTTAGAATATCATAGCTTAGAAATTTGCAGATATGCCCTTCATTTTGTTTTATTTAAAAATAGACACAATATGTTTATTCTAGTATCCTTATATTTTTAAGAAAATCGCATTTAAGCCTCTCTGTACCCGAGCCGTACCCAACAATAATTTTTTTTAGAAGTGAATATGTATTTCTCTTACCTTGTATACATGCAGTTGTACCCAATCCGTACATGTACCAAATATGTACCTAATATGAGTATAGCTTCATTTTTGGAGTATCCATGCTTCATATATGGTGATAGAATTGTATATTGTAATAATTCATCTATATATAATATATCTATATTTTGGACAACATATCTGTTTGAAACTGAATTTCACCAAGATTTTGCGAGTATTGCCCAAAATTTTGCCACCATGAACCTATGACAGATTATATGGATGGTGAATACTTCTTGGTTGATTTTTCTCAGCATATTTCTGGGACTTTATAGACTTTGATTTTCAGCCCATTGCATTATCAACTTTGAGCTTATTGCTTATGTATCAGCGGCTGATTTTCAATTGAAATTAGCAGAAATCTTGATGAATTGCCAGGCAGCAAGCGTAGAAGTCTGAGGCCAGGAAAAGTGTCTCCTCATCGACCTGTTCCAGATGACATACCACAGCCTCCTTATGTCAAATCTCGAAAACCACCTGGAATTGCTAGTGGACCTGAAGTGCACAATCAGAAGGGGATAGATTGCATGAGAGCTTCTGGAAGGCTTGCTGCACAAGTTCTTGAATATGCTGGGACTTTAGTCAAGGTGACATTTTAATCTTTTTCCCTAGTTACTCCTGTTAAAGATTTTTTCCCCTCCCCTGGTTGTTTGCTTCCACTTCAATTAAGGATCATGAGGTGGCCATGGCTTGGAGCAGTGTTAAAAAGTTCCACTTTATGGAATAAGGTCAAAGGTTAGGTTTGTCTCTTGTCATGGGTGACTTTTAAGGTGGCCATTCTACTAGTCTTTGCATTAATGTAAACTTTTGCAGTAAAATATCCATTGTTAATTTGGCCTACTTTTCTTTTTATTATTTTTTGCACGGATCAGCCTACATTTTGGGTTCTGAAATTTGAATGAACTATACTTTGACTGGCCTTCTTGGCTATCCTTCTTGGCCATTGGATAACTGGTTAAGTATTCATTAGTTGGCAAGCTACTTGTATGATACTATTAAGCTGCTGCAGTCTAGCAACAAGTTGCGTGTGAAAGAACAAGAAATAGATTGTATATTTGTATGCATCAGCAGGAGCCCGGTAGTTTTTTTATCCAAAGATATTAACTGTTGCTTCTATTGGCAGCCAGGCATAACTACAGACGAAATTGATCAAGCAGTTCACCAAATGATTATTGACAATGGAGCATATCCTTCGCCTCTTGGCTATGGTGGGTTTCCAAAGAGTGTCTGCACATCAGTGAATGAATGCATTTGCCATGGAATACCAGATTCCCGCGCACTTGAGGTTTGTCTTATTGAAGTACTCCAATTACTTTATCCTATTATACCAAGTTATCAAATTTTTGTATCAAAAAGCTCATTTATATATGTTGACATTTGCAGGATGGTGATATTATCAATATTGATGTCACCGTTTATTTAAATGTAAGCAGTTCTATTCCTTTTGCCTTGTATTCATTTACACTCCCTGCCTTTTTCCCTTTGCCTTTAAATGTAAGCAGTTCTATTCCTTTAGCCTGGGCTATGGTGGGTCCTATTATACCAAGTGAATAACCCTAGTAACTTGTAATGTTTTATACATGTTGAATCACGAATGACACTTCTGAACTATAGATTTTTCTTTGTGCGAAGTGAAATTATCCTAAAACAGTTGCTGGCATTTTCACTTTCCATTATACATGGGGAATGTAGTGGTGTTTAATACTGAGACTCATTGCTTTAGTTGTTTTCATGTTTATTATATATTTATCTTTTTTTTTTTGGCTATATTAACTAATGCTGTTTAATAAATATTCTGTGTCTTGCTATGTCTAAGATTTAGTGTCCATTCATGGATCCTGTATGTAATTCACAGGGTTATCATGGTGACACATCTGCAACTTTCTTTTGTGGAGATGTTGATGACGAAGCCAAAAACTTGGTACAGGTATAGTTTTCTGGAATCATAAGCTAAGTATAGGTTTATATATCACAATTTTATCCTTCCTAGTCAATGACTCTTTTCATACGATTTTCTTCCTTTATTGGTTTATGGCGGGACTAGTTTTTTTCCATGATTTGTTAAATGTTAGTGTACGGGGAGCAAATATTCCGGCGTGCCCGTATTCCTTTCTTCCGAGTTCCGTCGATATCCGATCACCTGCGAGCAAATAACGGTGAGCTACCCGGCGGTGTGTGGCCGGAAACACCCTCCGACGGTCAAATTAGCACACACCTTAGAGGGAATAGAGAGAAGGGAGAGTGTTTTAGTGTAAGAAATTTCTTACAGAGATGTTCGTCTGTCGCGTATGGGGGGCGCAGACATGCTTATATACCTTCTGAGCCCCATATCCACTCCCTGTCATCTCCTGACACGTGGCTCTGCTATCCCATCTGTCAGCATAAACCATGCCATTCATCACCTGCTCTCAACTGCCTGTCAGCACAGCTGGAGCTCGGCAGCTGAGCTGCCCTACCTCGGTCGTACCATGCTTCATACCTTAAGCGCCTAACCGGATAAACAAACGGAGGACCGGGCTAAGCGGCATCCCGGCCGAGCCTAGCCCGGATACTTACTTTGATCGGCCTTCCTGCCGACCATACAGTCTCCTCGGCCGACCACGCCTTTCCGGGCACCGGCCACTCAACTTCCTCGGTTGTCCATGCCTTCCTGGCCGCCGGCCACTCGGTCAATCCGGCTTTGGCCATATTCGGACCGGGCCTGGTCCGACCGAGCACTGCCTTACCGAGCAGTTTCTGTCCGGTCCGGGGTGACACTCAGCCCGTACTCTGCCCGGCCCAAATTCTGGTAGCCCATCTCTAGGTGAACAGTCGATCATCTCGGCCCAATGCACTGCTGGGCTCTCAACTTGCTCGGTCGATACCTCGGCCCACCACCGGATCATAAATCACCCTCTCAATTGCCCCTTAATCCCGTCCGCGAAAGCGTGACTGGGATTACTCACTTCGACCGAGATAACATTTCTCCGGTCGTCAAGTCGCCAAGCCTTCTCCGAGCTAATCTGCTATACTTCCCCGGTCATGTTCCTCGGCTTACAGCCTTTTCGTCGAAAGTAGCTCGGCTGGCTCTTCGTCTCTTCATCCCGTCGCTTCAATCCTGACGTAGCCATAAATGGGGCCACGTGGCGAGCTCCCATTGGTCATCGAGAAGCCAACCCGCCGTTCTTGTCAGATTTTGAATTTGGGCGGTCTCTTTCGCCTATACAAACTTGCCCCCCATCGTTCCATTTTTTCCTACCGCTGCCTCCATCTCTGACGATTCTGAAGCTCAAGCCCGACTGTCATTCTGCCATTCTTCGTGTTTAGGAAGAACAACTTCAGCCCTTCACAGGTAAGATACTCAATCCCTCTTACGTTGCTATTTTCTCCTATTTTGCACACATTAGGGTACAAAAAGCGTAGAATTTAGGGTAAGGGCCATAGAATCCGTCCCAAACCTCCCACTGTTCTTGGTGTTCTTCGTCTTCCTGAAGAACATTGGGGAACTGGGGCGAACCGGGCTATGGGCCTTCTTTTGATCCAAAAAACTAACCAAACCGGGCAAACAGCATGTTTGTTTCAGCCCCGGCGAAAACCGAGATAACAAATGGGCTTGGCCGTTCAACCGGGCTAACATCTGGTCCGCTTGGGCGACCGGGCTCCTTAGATAGGATAGACAACCGAGGTAGTTTGGCACCCTTAATGACCGAGCTAAAATCCAGCTCCTTTCGCGCGACCGCGCTAACACTTAACACTTGCCATCCTTTTCCTGCAGAGTCCAAAGGGACCACTGTCATTCCTGAGGCTCGCAGGACCGGGCAACATCCAATACCCAGAGCCAAACCCCTCAGCCGGGATACACTAGGCCGACCAAAAATGGGGAAATTCCGCTTCCTAGTGGATACTCCGGCTGCGCTGGCTACATTCAGGGAGGAGTACGGCGTCCCGGCCGATGTCCACCTGCAGCTCGCAGAAGAGGAGACCACACCTTGGGGTAGGGATGAGTGCCCCTTCACCGTGCTATCCATCGTTGAAGGGGGTCTTCGTTTCCCGCTCAACCCTCTTATAACCGAGTTCCTCCGCCGCACCGGGCTGGCACCCACTCAGGTGTCCACCAACACTTATAGAATAATCAACGGCGTTCATGAATTAAACAATCGGCTAGGCATCAACTTAGGTCTAGCCGAGATACTGAGGCAATACACGATGGGCCACACCGGCGACGGTCTTGCCTATTACCTCAAGATTAGACCGGGCAGAGAGAAAATCGTGACCGGCACACCAGACAAGGATCTCCATGACGATGACTTCTTCTGGGTGTCTGGTAACTACGAGACAGCCGAGGTACCGGGCTGGATGATTAGCAAAAATTTTGGGAGCACATGTAAGCCGTGCATATTATCTCGGTTTTTACACTTGACGTTTCTGTAGACTAATGATTCTCTTGTTTCTTTTGCAGCCATCCAAGCCTTGCAAGCCAACTACAACTTCCCCAACGTCGAGGCGATCAGGGCCGCGCTTCGCTACCGCGACCGAGATTGTAACCAACTCCTCGGCTACAGTCCCACATATAGATACTCTGCTCCCCGCCGGAGTAGGGTCACCGACTTCCTCCGAGCTCTAACTCCTCCACCGGATCCTACTCTGCCCCCTCGTTCGCCTGACCGAAGAACAAGAGATGGCCAAGCGCAGCAGAATCAACAACTTACTCACCGCCACGTCCGCCGAGCTGCCGAGCGTTTCAACTCGCTCACCCGTCGCCGGTCAATCCAGTGGCGCTGTGGTCGCCCTTGCCTCTCAACCGACCGGCCAATCCAGCCGAGAACCTTCTGCACGGCGGGCCGGGAAAAGGGCTCGGGCAGACCCATCTGCCGAGTTAGTCGCCGAGCTAACTACCGAGCATCCGACTGACGCCCCCGCCCCAGTACCGGCCTGGCGTCCTCAGTTGAAACACCGGGGTCAGGACATCCCGGCAACTGCTTCGATCAAGGCTGACAAAGAGCATCTGCTTGCCTTTGATCTGTCCAAAGCATTCCTATTACCGAGCGACGTGGTCGGCAGTGACCACGTCCCTGACACTCGGTTGGTCAAGTCATCCGTGAAGTCCATGGCCAGGGTAAGTCGGCGTTCTTTTGAAAATTTCACAAAGTGTTTGCCCGGTAATTTTTCTTCTCGGTCTCCTTTCTAATCTACTTCGCTTTTGTGCAGGCCATTCAAAAACAACATCTTGTCTTGGAGCGCATCAACCGGCTTAGGCAAAAGGCAAACGATACAGCCAGCCAGGTAGAGAGCCTTCAAGCCGAGCTCGGCCGGGCTAAAGCTTCTCTCGAGATGGCCAACAATGATAATAACAGGCTGCTCGGTCAACTGAATGCAGCCGAGAAAAAACAAAGCGAGCTCCAGGCCGAGGTTGACACTCTGAAGAAGGCGAAGAGGAAGGCTTGCCGGGCTGCCAACAACGCGGGTTTCAACGAGGCCGAGAAGAATTACCAGAAGCAAGTCTTTGCAACACAAGACATATACTTCAAGGCTGGCTGGAAATCCGCTTGCGAACAGCTCGGCCAGGGCTCTGACACCGACGTTTTTGCCAATCCTCCCAAAGCTTCACTACCGGTCTACTTCGTGCCATATGCCAACGATGTTTTCAGCGCTTTACAGACTGAGGCCGAGGAGGGACTTGAAGATGGGGACGGGGAGACAAATTCCGAGGAAGAAGAGGCCGAGGTGCAAGAGCAGCCCGGCAATGAGGAGCCCGGTGAACAAGATACCGGTCCAACCGTTGACCTTGAAGTCGGCGAGGACGAATTCACTCATCTATCCCCTCTAGTTTAATTTTCTTCTCTTTTGTATTTTTTGCTTTCAACACTGCTGATGTAACCGGGCTTGGTCCCCACTTTTTGTAATGAATTTCTTATCAATGAAAATTCAAATTTTTGCAAGTGTATGCACGGTTGTAATCAGCTCTGTCTTCAGCAAAACATCTCGGTATAACTCATCGAACCGGAATACATAACACGGTCTAAGTACTTCAGCAGAACAAGACCAATTCATGAACCGAAATAGCCATCTCGGCTGTAACTAAGTTGAACAAATCAACACTTCCAACCGGAGTACATCATCTCGGTTGGGAATCCAAAGTTGGACAAGACACCAACTCTTCCAACCGGAATAAACCATCTCGGTTGGGGATCCTAAGTTGGACAAAACACCAACTCTTCCAACCGGAGTATACCATCTCGGTTGGGGATCCTAAGTTGGACAAAACACCAACTCTTCCAACCGGAGTACACCATCTCGGTTGGGAATCCTAAGTTGGACAAAACACCAACTCTTCCAACCAGAGTACACCATCTCGGTTGGGGATCCTAAGTTGGACAAAACACCAACTCTTCCAACCGGAGTACACCATCTCGGTTGGGAATCCTAAGTTGGACAAAACACCAACTCTTCCAACCGGAGTACACCATCTCGGTTGGGGATCCTAAGTTGGACAAAACACCAACTCTTCCAACCGGAGTACACCATCTTGGTTGGGAATCCTAAGTTGGACAAAACACCAACTCTTCCAACCGGAGTACACCATCTCGGTTGGGAATCCTAAGTTGGACAAAACACCAACTCTTCCAACCGGAGTACACCATCTCGGTCCGTAACACTAAAACAATAATCCAAGTGCTAAAGCAAAATGACTTCTATAATTTGACAAAAAGAATTACATTCTGCTTTGCAAGCCAAAAAATTGCTTTACAAAAAGAGGAAAGTAAAAAGCTTAAAAATAATACAATTTCAAGTTGGCCGCATTCCATGGCCGGGGTATGGCTCTTCCCTCTAGATCTTCCAAGTGGTAAGCCCCCTTGCCAGCCAGACCAGTGATCTTGTAGGGTCCTTCCCAATTTGCCCCTAGTTTGCCTTCTCCTGGCACCAGGGTGTTGCCCATAATCTTCCTCAAAACCCAATCCCCAACTTCGAACGGTCTGGGGTGCACTGTCTTGTTATACTTCTTGGAGAGCTCTTGTTGGTAGGCGGCCACATGGATGAGGGCTTTCTCCCGGCGCTCTTCCGCTAGGTCCAACTCCAAGGCAATAGCCTCGGCATTTAGTTCGGGCTCAAAACTCTCAGTTCTGAGGGTGGGCATTTCAACTTCCAAGGGTATGACCGCCTCCATGCCATAAGCCAAAGCAAATGGAGTTTCCCCGGTCGAACGTCGCGGGGTTGTTCGGTATGCCCAAAGGACGCTCGGTAATTCTTCAGCCCACTTGCCCTTAGCCTTTTCCAACCGTTTCTTCAACCCATCCAGTATAGTCTTGTTTGATGCTTCGGCTTGACCATTGGACTGCGGGTAGGCCGGGGTGGAGTTGTAGAATTCTATCTTCAGATCTTCACAAAATCCTCTGAATAGGCGACCGTCAAACCGGGTGCCGTTGTCAGAGATCAAAATCTTGGGGACACCAAACCGCGTGACAACGTTCTGCCAGACAAATCGCTTCACGTCTTTCTCTTTGATGGTTGCCAAGGGCTCAGCTTCAACCCACTTTGTGAAGTAATCTGTGGCCGCGATGAAGAATTTCCGGTTGCCCGGTGCTGTTGGCAACGGTCCCACTATATCTAGCCCCCACATGGCGAAAGGCCAAGGACTGGTGAGGGGAAGAAGTTCCCTGGCAGGCTGGTGGATCTGATGGGCGAATTTCTGGCATTTCTCGCACTTGCGGACATATTTTTGGGCGTCGGCCTGCATGCACGGCCACCAGTATCCCTGCGAAATAGCTCGGTAGGCTAAGGACCTGCCCCCGATGTGGCTGCCACAAATGCCTTCATGAATTTCAAACAAGAAGGCCTCCACACTATTCGGGTGCACGCATTTGAGATAAGGACCGGTGAAGGACTTCTTATACAACGCGCCAGATGGAGAGAGCCAAAACCGCTCTGACTTCACCCGGATTTTGTGCGCTTCTTTCTTATCTGTTGGAAGAGTCCGGTCTCTGAGGAACGAGATCAAGGGGTCCATCCATGAAGGGCCTAGCTCGGCGCAGAGTACATCCGTCTGCCCGGCGTTTTCAATGCTCGGCCGCGGAAGGAAGTCAATCAACAATGGGTTTGGAGACGTACTATTGACCATGGAAGCGAGGCCGGCGAGTTCATCAGCCCGGCTGTTTTCTTCCCGGCCAATCCGTTGCACTCTGATTGCCTCAAACTGCTTGATATGGTCCCTGACCAGAGCTTGGTACTTCGCCATCCTATCGTCCTTCGCTTCATAAATCCCTGAAACTTGGTTAACCACAAGCTGGGAATCACTGTATACCAGGAGCTCGGCAGCCTTCATTTGAATCGCGCTCTTGAGCCCGGCGAGAAGCGCCTCGTACTCAGCCTCGTTGTTAGACGCCGGGAAGCCAAGTGTAATGGAATGCTCAATGGTTAGGCCGTCCGGGGATATAAGAACAATACCTAGGCCGGCACCATGGCGGTTGGACGCTCCATCAACAAAAAGCTTCCACATGTCCCCCACAAAAAGCTTCCAGCAGTCAGATGGGTCTTGAGAGTTGCGAAGGGCAATGGGATCACAACTGCTCGGCTGTGCGGTGTCAAGTTTGGTGTTGACCGGTTCAAATTCAGTGCCCCTTGGTGATTCGACACCGGACTCAGCAAGTTTGTCTGAAATACTCAAGTCCGTAGGCGAATCACCAGGTTGCGGTGTGAAGCCGGCCGCAAGTTCTGAGCTACCAGGTTGCGGTGTGAAGCCGGCCACAAGTTCTGAGCTGCCTGGAACCATTCCTCCCCCCCTTGAGGATTCGGCACCGGACTCAGCAAGTTGGTTCAGAATGCCCAAGTCCGTAGGCGAATCATCAAGTTCTGAGCTGTGTGGAACCATTCCTTCCCCCCTTGGTGATGCGGTACCGGACAGAGTGGATGGGTTGGTGATACACAACTCCGTCATCGCAGCACCGGGAGGTATTACCGTGCAAACTGAGGGAATTTCGATGGTGCGCGCTAACTCCGCGGCGCGACCTTCTGCAGCTGGAAGTTCCTCGGTTGGCATTGTGGGCGTCTCATCATCTGCCCCGGCAATGTCGACCGGGCATACCGGATGAGTGCCAGGTGAGAACTCGGCAACAAAATCGGCCAAGGTTTGGGCTTTGATTGCGGTGCGCGGCTGGAACTTCACATCGAACTGTCCCAACTCGACCGCCCATTTTAATATTCGGCTTGAAAAGTCTGCGCGCTCAAACAAGGCCTTGAGGGGGAACTCGGTTAGTACGACGATGGTATGGGCGTGAAAATAATGTGCCAATTTCCTCGAAGCCATCATCAGTGCCAACGCAAGCTTTTCCAGCGGCAAGTACCTCGTCTCAGCCGGCAGAAGGGTCTTACTTACGTAAAAAATTGGGAGGTGCTTAATTCCTTCAGCCCGGACTAACACCGCACTTACTGCGTGCTGGGAGACGGCAAGGTAAAGGTAGAGTTCCTCACCGGGCTCTGGTGTAACCAACAGCGGCGGAGAAGACAAATAATCTTTGAGCTCGGCCAAAACTCGGTCACACTCGTCATCCCATGAGAACTTTGACTTCAATGCTTGAAAGAAAGGGCGGCAGCGATCTGATGACCGGCTTATAAATCGATTAAGCGCGGCGGCCATCCCGGCCAGATGCTGCACGTCCTTAGCCGAGCTGGGTTGTTTCAATTCTTGCACGGCTCTGATCTGAGTAGGGTCTGCTTCGATGCCTCGGTTCGTAACTAAGAATCCCAAAAATTTCCCGGATCCCACGCCAAAGGCACACTTTGATGCGTTCAAGCGCAGCTTGTGCTTCTTCAGAATGGCGAACATCTCGGCTAAGTCGGACAAATGGTGTGCCTCATGTCGGCTCTTTACCACCATATCATCGATGTAAGCCTCCATTGTCCGGCCGAGCAAAGGAGCGAACATTTTGGTCACCATCCTCTGAAAGGTTGCCCCGGCGTTTTTCAAACCAAAGGGCATAACTCGATAGCAGAAGAGTCCCCTTGGAGTCGTGAAAGAGGTGATCTCTTGGTCAGGCCCATGCATGGCAATCTGGTGATAGCCACGGTACGCATCCAAGAAACTGAGCCGATTGTGTCCAGCCGTCAAATCCACTAGCTGGTCAATGCGCGGCAAAGGGAAGCTGTCTTTTGGACAAGCTCGGTTGACTGTCTTGTAGTCGACACAAACTCGCCACTTTCCATTTTTCTTGGGCACCACTACCGTGTTGGAAATCCACCGAGGGTAGTGCACTTCCTGTATTGCTCGTGCCTCAAGCAAGTTCTTTACCTCCTCTGCTACTACCTCGGCGTGATGCAGCGCCGATCTCCTTGTTCGCTGGATGACTGGCTTTGCTCCAGGGAAGACATTGAGGTGATGGCAGATAAAGCTTGGGTCAAGAC
The DNA here is from genome assembly GCF_055761805.1 of Camellia sinensis. NCBI lineage: Eukaryota > Viridiplantae > Streptophyta > Magnoliopsida > Ericales > Theaceae > Camellia > Camellia sinensis. Next base: position 220,808,175 of record NC_138961.1, read on the forward strand.
CAGGCATGTCATAGGGCGACCATGCAAAGACTTCGATGTTCGCCATTAAAAACTCAATCATCTCGGTTCTCTCCATGGCCGAGAGACTTGAACCGAGCAAGAAGAATCTGTCCGGCTGCTCGGCATCAATCCGCACCTCAACCAATTCTTCAACTGCCTTGTCTTCTGCTTTGGTGCCAACATCATCCAAGACACTCTGGTCCTCCGGTCCCTCGATCATTTGAACGAATCCTTTGGCAGCCCGGCTCCCGTTGACCGCCACAAAGCATTGCTTGGACATGACCTGGTCTCCCCAAATCTCCTCGATTGCCCCCATAGCCGAGGGGAATCTCATCACCTGGTGGTAAGTCGATGCTACGGCTTGCATGGCGTGAAGCCATCCTCTTCCAAGGATAAGGTTGTACGTTGAAGGCACTTGTAGCACCCAAAACTCCACTTGCTTGACCACGGATCCTGCTTTGACCGGCAAGATAATCTTTCCCAATGGCCACTCCGGCTGCGAGTTAAATCCAACCAGTGGCGAAGTGGCCGGAGCCAAATCTGTCTCACGGAGTTTGAGCTGTTTGAACGCATCATAATACATGATCTCGACCGAGCTTCCCTGGTCGATCAAGATCCGTCTAACATCAAATTCTTTGACGCGCAGTGTTACTACAAGAGCATCGTTGTGCGGCGTCTGGATACGCTCTAAATCCCTTGAGGTGAAACTAATCACGTCTTTCTCCTCTGTCTTCCCCCTTTTGATGGCAGGCTGTACTGACAAAACTTCCCTCATATGCTCTGCCTTCTTGATCATGCCCCGGAGTTCGCAAACGCGCTCCGGTTCCACGATGCCGTGGATGACATTAATAACTCCTTGTGATGGTGCATCTCGGTCATCCTGTCCCCTGGGATCGACCGGAGCCTGATTTGGTTTCACGCCGCCATCAATGTAAAGGTCCAGATGCCCGGCCGCAACCAGTTCTTCCAAATGTTGTCGCAGAGGCAAACAATCCTCAGTCCGGTGGCCCCTCTCCCGGTGAAACGTACAACGATACCGCGGATTGTAGCCCTTTTGTCCATCGCCCAACTTAGCAGGAAACCGGACATACTCCTCGTCTCGGATTTCACTAAGTATGCGATAGATTGGAATCTTGAAGACCGTGGTTATGCCAGTCCTTGCCTTCATTCTTCTGTTTGCGTCCTCTACGTCATCTCGGGGGTAATCATCCCGGTCATTCCGACGTCCTCTACCCCGGTTTTTTCGATTTGAACCTCGGTCTGATTCCTCTGCTCGGTCATTTGAGCGGTTGGACTCTTGCCCAACTGCGTGCACCTTGCCTGCTGTCTTCTTGTCTGTTCCGACCGGAGTGGCCTTCACGGTGGAAGCCGACCCATCATCCTCTACTCGGATGTGCTCATTGATGCGCTGCATGAGCTGGCCCATGGAGGTCGGTTGGTGCATGGTAAGCGAGTCCCGCAGTCTATGTCCGACCGGGAGACCACGCTTATATTGCGTGATTGCAAGGTTGACCGGGCAATCTAGGATCTCGTTGAAGGTTTCCCAATACCTTGAATTCTATGCCTTCAGTGTGTCGCACGGTTCCATCTTGACACTCAGCAAGTGATCGACTTCCTTTGGTGTTTTTGTGTTGGTTTTGAAGCGCGTAACGAACGCTTCGGCCAACTGATGCCACCGTTGTATGCTCCCTTCCGGCAACCTCTCAAACCACTTTAAGCCCAGCTCACCTAAACTGGACGGGAAGATTAGGCACATAAGTCCGTCATTTCGCCTATGTCCGGCCATGACCTGTCGGAAATGGCTCACATGCATATAAGGATCGGTTTTGCCGTCATAGAGCGTGAACTTAGGCTGGTGGAAACCTGCCAGAAGCGGCGTTGTTTCTATTTCCAGGGAAAAAGGAGTGGCACTCAGCCTTGCCAAGTCTGTATCTTCGAATATTGGCATTGCTTGGCGGGGTGGAGGCATTCCGACCTCCTCGCTGCCGTGAACCCCGTAGGAGAGCCGCTGGAAAGCAGGTATTCTCTGAGCTTCGCGCCGGCGGGCCCGCTCCCTTAACACTGCCCGTAGGTCCTCTGACTGAGCAGAATAAGAGTACCTCGACGTCGTCGCCGGACGTGAGGGTTTGTAAGTGCTGTCTTGCGCGCTAGACTTTTCTGCACGCATGTCGGAATCACCAACCTGGTAACTCCTGGTGATGGAAATGGACTGAGTACGTCGCTGACTCTGATCGCCTGACCGGCGGGACGGGGTGCGCTCACTGTGGTCTCCCACTCCAGCTACACCTTTCCCTTTGACATGCCGCTTAAGATCCTCCATCTCCGCCGCCATCCGCCTGATGACAGCGTCTTGGTCCTTTAACTTGCTTTCCAGTCGCCTGGCGTGTGAGTCTCTCCGCCGGTGACTGTCTGGACTGCGTGAACGCCCATGACTCCTTCCGCGCTTATCCCGCGCGTCTCCTGACTGTCCTCCAGTGGGCGTCCCCAAGTCAGCCATTGGATGGACGGCAGGAGGTCCCTCTCTCCTTCGGGTATACTCCGGGGTGGCTCCATCGATGGCGGACAACGGGAACTCGTCGTTGTTCGCCATGGACGGCGATCAGGTGAACCTGGAAGACAAGGTTTTGTCTGTCAAGTTTCCCATAGACGGCGCCAATTGTACGGGGAGCAAATATTCCGGCGTGCCCGTATTCCTTTCTTCCGAGTTCCGTCGATATCCGATCACCTGCGAGCAAATAACGGTGAGCTACCTGGCGGTGTGTGGTCGGAAACACCCTCCGACGGTCAAATTAGCACACACCTTAGAGGGAATAGAGAGAAGGGAGAGTGTTTTAGTGTAAGAAATTTCTTACAGAGATGTTCGTCTGTCGCGTATGGGGGGCGCAGACATGCTTATATACCTTCTGAGCCCCATATCCACTCCCTGTCATCTCCTGACACGTGGCTCTGCTATCCCATCTGTCAGCATAAACCATGCCATTCATCACCTGCTCTCAACTGCCTGTCAGCACAGCTGGAGCTCGGCAGCCGAGCTGCCCTACCTCGGTCGTACCATGCTTCATACCTTAAGCGCCTAACCGGATAAACAAACGGAGGACCGGGCTAAGCGGCATCCCGGCCAAGCCTAGCCCGGATACTTACTTTGATCGGCCTTCCTGCCGACCATACAGTCTCCTCGGCCGACCACGCCTTTCCGGGCACCGGCCACTCAACTTCCTCGGTTGTCCATGCCTTCCTGGCCGCCGGTCACTCGGTCAATCCGGCTTTGGCCATATTCGGACCGGGCACCCTGGTCCGACCGAGCACTGCCTTACCGAGCAGTTTCTGTCCGGTCCGGGGTGACACTCAGCCCGTACTCTGCCCGGCCCAAATTCTGGTAGCCCATCTCTAGGTGAACAGTCGATCATCTCGGCCCAATGCACTGCTGGGCTCTCAACTTGCTCGGTCGATACCTCGGCCCACCACCGGATCATAAATCACCCTCTCAGTTAGTAAGCTTCCATTGGTTCTAAATGATCAAAATTATATCATTGACGACTTATTTAATGAAATAAAAATTGCCTAACCTGTTAAATAAAAAGATGGTTGTTATTTTATTACCTTTAAAGATTTAATGAGCTGGGGGTGGTTTTTAATGTGCTTGGGAATCCACGTGGGCATGGGCTTTACTTGACAACCTTGACGTGCTAAATTGGGGCTTAGTTTAGGCTCTTTATTGTAATTTTTTATTTATTAGGAACTTTATAGAGGACCTAATTAAGAATAAAAAAAAATCATTTCAGTGTGTTATTTTGGTTGGCATGGAAATGAAAATATTGGTGAAATCGTAAAGTTAGTAGGAATGAAAAAAAGAATTAGAGATACATGGAACTTAGAACCTATCTATACGTGTAAAAGCTGAATAATTAAATAATTGGACGCATTTTAGGTTTATCCATTCATGCACATAATGGACAAGTGTAGAATAGTAAGGAATGTGTTGATGTGAACCAAAATTTGGCAAGTACTGTCAACTAAATCAATGTTCAAATGCAAGTTTATATGATTTTAAAGGTGTGGAATATCCCAAGAAAGTTGCCAAAAATTATAATAAAACGACAACAATAACTAAATTAAACATGAGTGCACCCAGTACCTGTCCTTGAATGATATCAAAGATGCTGCTTCAGCTGCTGTCCTTGAATGACATCCAAGATATTGCTAGAGCAGCTTGAGCTACTAAAAGAAGTAGATGCCCCAAAATTTGTTTGAGATACTTCTTTTAAGAAGCTGGTTTACTGTCTCAATGTAATTAGTATTACTTTCATCTTATTAATGAGGTTTCCATTTGGGATCTTAAAAAGAAATGCCAAAGGAAGAAAACAACTTAGATTTGAATGGAATGCTACACAAATTTTCAATTAAAGACAATCCATGATTGAAGAGGACTCAAAAAGCCTGTTTCAAAGGATTATTTAAATTGTACTTGTTTTGCAGAGCTAATTGCATAACTAGTAACAACATAACTTAGTTTGCTTGGATATTGATGCTGTAGCATTACTTAAAATGCTAAAATCTCAGATAGGGAATTGGACTGTTGGTTTGTCAATCTTTTAAGTGTCCCAGTAATTGTTGTTGCCATTTGCTTCTATTATTCATTACCTTTCATGTAATCTCCCTTGTGAAAAGCTTAATTATGCTTCATGGTAATTATCTTTTGCATTCTTGCTTTAGGTTACAAAAGAATGTCTAGACAAGGCAATATCAATATGTGCACCGGGAGTGGAGTACAAGAAAATTGGCAAAATAATACAGTAAGGCACCTGCTATATTCTTTAGTTCCTGTTTGTTTCCCTTGATTGAAAGACTATGCAAGCACATCAATAATTCTGTATTTGATGTTTTGAGACTAATACAAGTTCTTTCTGGTAATTTTTGGTATCCAGTGCCATTGGGTTACTTTGCGAGCTAGTTTCTAGAGCTATTAAAGTTTAATCTTTTTAGACCTGAGACTGCTAATACATTCATATGCAGCTGTCTCAAACGTTATCTGCTGGATATTGACTATATCTGGGTTTTACTGCAGGCTACTTGAAAGTTCTTCTGATTGTTTTTTTTTGATATTGAAAAGATTACGTTTCTATTGGTTGATGGAGGCATCAAGGAATTTTAGTTTAATGAAAATCTGATCTCTTAAGTCCTGATTTATAATGACTAATTATTGCTTTCTTTTGAAGGGATCATGCAGATAGACATCGCTATGGTGTTGTGCAACAGTTTGTTGGTCATGGAGTGGGGCGTGTTTTCCATGCTGATCCAGTTATTCTTCACTACAGTAATTCTTTTTAGCTACCTGATTTTTACATGAATTGCATGCACACTTCCTTAAAGTTGAACTGCTTATATTTGACATAACATTTTTCTTCTACCAGGGAACAATGAACATGGACGGATGATGTTGAATCAGACCTTCACAATTGGTAAAAAGAATTATCACTGCATTTTAACATTGGCCTTTTTTCTTTTTTGCCAACATATAGCAAATTGAAGCAAGTAAAGAAAGCCTAATAGAAATTATTTTGGGAAGTGTGGTATGTGCAGAACAAAAAACATTGGTTTGCAAGCGCTCATTGCCCCAGTAATGTGAAGGGTCAAAGAATTTATTACATGAATTGTTTTCTTCTTTGTGTGTGTTTGTTTTCTTTTTCTTGTGGAAAGATGAAAAAAAAAATATTTATTATCCGAAGAATATACGAGCTTGAACATCCTTCTCATGAAACATTTCAAGAAAGACTTTGGAGTTGTTTTCTCTTCATTTCCTTTAAATGTTAAACCATTGAAAAGATTGCTGAACTTGAATAAAATATTATGAATTTATATGTATGATTGCCAACACATATAGAGAAACAATACCTTATTATTCTACATGATTGCTAGCATCTTCCAAAATAGCAATATCTTGCTTTGGTGATTGAATTTATCTATTATCGTTTTCGACAGGAAGTTAATTTGTGCAATTAGCTTATTGCATCTATTAATGGCCTCTGATTGTAATAGTTGGATGATGCCTATCTCTGTTTTGTTTCTTATTCTGTTCTTGCATTTATCATCAATATTCACGACTGAACCGAACCATCTTTGTGTAATCAACTACTGATTTGTTTTTTTTTATGTTGTATTTGTGCAGAACCAATGCTGACAATAGGTAGCATAAATCCCATAATTTGGGATGATAATTGGACAGTTGTCACAGAGGATGGAAGTCTATCAGCGCAGTTTGAGCATACCATTTTAATAACTCCAGATGGTGCTGAGATACTAACCCAGTGTTAAACATGGCAGATTCTTCCCGATCCTTCCTTACACCCCCACAAAAAAATTATTTTATTTGTTTTTGTGTGTACATTTTTGTTTAGTGTGGTGTGCTGGGTGGAAGGAGGGTTAGACATGATTGGATGTTCCTCTCCCAAATATAACTCTTGAATTTGGATGAGGTGTTGTAAATTTTTTTTATTAATAATACGTTTGCTTCTTGCAAATCAGCGTGTTTGGTTTGAGTTTTTTGAATTTAGTTTTTTAAAAATTGAATTTTTTTATTTTTTGTGTTTTTTTGTTTTTAGTGAATATTTTTAAATTTTTTAAATTTTAAATATTTTTTTTTTATCTTTTTAGATGTATCTAAAAAGTAAAAAATTTGTGATAAAATATTTTAAAAAATTAATAAATACATAAAAATATAAAAAATATATTGAATTTTCGTTCTTTTTTTTTTTTTTTGTATTTTTGGTATTTAGTGAATTTTTAAAAAGTTTTTTTCATAATTTTTTTAATTTTTAAGTATATTTATGTTAGGTATATCTAAAAATTAAAAAAATTGTTTAAAATATTAAAAAAAAAATTCAATAAAAACAAAAAAGCACGAAAAATAAAAAATATAATTTTTTGAAAATTATTTTGAGAAAAATAAAATCAAACAAGCTGATTGATTTTTTTTTGAGAAAAAGTTATAATTGCTTTTATAAAGTAAATATCATTAAAAAAAATAAAAAGGCCCCAAATAATATTGATTCATGTTGTTTTGTCACACGCCTGCCTTTCCTTGCATGGTTAGTTTCCCTTGTCCAAAGTCACATCATTGTGATGCAAACAAAATACACTATATAAATACTATACTCATGTACATAAAAATTTAGCGAGCCAAATTTATTTGGGCTTTACTCCGGTCAGTAATCTGACTGTTGGGCCTGTGATAGTTTATTATGGGTCTCGTTTTGATAATTTGAATTATTTAATATGTAGAATTTGTCTAATACTATATGTTTGTAAAAAATAACGTTGATCGGATATTGATAGTTATCTCATCATATCAGATTTTTGTCAATCGTTTATTTTTTTACCGTTAATTTTTTTTATACAAAACTAATTTAATTATGTAATTATCGATATCCGATTAACGTGATTTTTTTATAGGCATATAGTATTCGACGAGTTCTACACATTAACGGTTTAGATTATCGAAACAGGATCTGTGATGACCCCCATAGGCTCAACAATACCTTCCAATCGAATCACCGACGGGAGAGAAGTAAGCCGCTTATAAAAAATAATAAAGGCAAAATTTATATAAAAATTAATTTAAGTTTTGCAAAGTTATTTTTTTGTCAAATTTTCTTACAATAATTTACATTTTTCACAAATCAGAACTCTTATTTAGAATTTTTAAAATTACAGAAAATTTTAGATAATTGCACCAATAATAAGAATTTATCTATTTAAAAAAAAACAGTGAAAAAAATGATATTCATCTAGATACATTCGAGCAAGTAGAAATTAATTGGTGATAAAGTAACAAATTTTTATTTTTATTTTCGGTTCTGATTGGTAGCTCGAATAACAAGGCTCGAAATCTGGCGAGTTTTTTTTTTTTTTTTTTTTTGGTTGCAGGATGAAGAAGAAGAAGAAGAAGGGAAAAGAAAAGAAGGGAGAGGGAGGAAGAGGAGGAGGAGGGGAGGGGGCCATAAAAATCGGTTGGAGGAGGAGGGGAGGCTGGGCAGACGACCGGGGCTGGCAGATGACGGTGGTGCTGCAACGTCGGCGGGGCTAGGCAGACGACCGGGGCTGGGCGAGGCGACGGTCTGCTGCGACGATCGGCGGCGGTAGTGGCGGTGGCAGTGGCGATGGCGAGGCTCTGCTTCTCCTCTGCTTCTTCCCTTCCTCCTCTCTTCTCTCCCTCTTTCTCCTCTGTTTCCTCTGTTTCCTCTCTTCTCTCACTCTTTCTCCATTTTGAGCCGTTTCAAGCCTCTAAAAATCGAGTTACGAGACATTTTCCTTTTATTTTTTAGCTCTTAATGATGTTTATGGCTTCTATACACATCTAGTTAAACCTAATGGACACGTGGCAGTCATGTGACCGTCCAATCTAACTTAACCAGCGGTAGCCGTCTTTCTTGCACTCACCGAATCCTGTCCCCCATAAATCAACCACGCCATCCCTTCCCTTCCCTTTCCCTTCCCCCTTTTGTTTTCTCTTTCCACTTATTTTCCAAATCCAAACCAAACTCGCGAACGATTAAAAAGAAAGAAGGAAGATTTTCTCAAGAAAATATGGAATCGATGCCTGTGAATTGGGAAGCTCTCGACGCTCTAGTCATTGATTTCGCCAAATCTGAGAACTTAATCGAAGACTCTGCAGTTTCTTCATCATCACCATCATCGTCGTCTCCATCTTCTTCACCTTCGTCTTTCTCTTACCATTCGCGATTGCTCATTCGCCAGATCAGACGGTCATTAGAGGTCGGTGACATTGACGTCGCCATAGATCTTCTGCGAGTTCACGCACCGTTAATCCTTGACGATCACCGACTTCTCTTCCGATTACAGAAGCAGGTAACTCTAATTCTTCGTTTTGTTTGGTGAGAAAGAAAGGAGAAGAAAATGAAATCCCTAGACTTGTGCCTTTTTTGACGTTTCTCTTAGAATACCTAACTTGGAAGCTTAAACAATGGATTAAGGCTCAGTTAAATGATTTCTAATTTTATGTTCTTGATATTTTGTAAGATTTGATTTGTTAATTAAACTGAACTTGTTTGCAAAGAAATTTATTGAGCTATTGAGGAGAGGAACTGCGGAGGATCGTGATTCTGCAATCAATTGCTTGCGGACAGCACTTGCACCTTGTGCCCTTGATGCCTATCCGGTATGCTCGAATTTGTTTCTTTTCCACATTCCTGGACTTGCTTGCCTTACTTCCGTCTTCTTAGTATGCCCGTTGTTACTGATTCAATGAACAATACGCATATTCACCATAAGTTTTTCTTATATAAGCCCAAGGGCTTCGCCTGCTGGATGAGGCTTGGGACCTGGGGTTTGCTTCCTCCAAGGTCTTAGGTTCAACTCCTCTTGCCAGCAGAAACTCTTGGAACCACGGATCACAGGACTTAAAACCTTGTTTTGAAAGCCTTGTTCAGGCTGGAGGGACTTAGTATGGTGCGTGAAAGTTGGCCCAAAATGTCTTACATAACAAACAAAAAAAAATTCTTATATAAATTATTTTTATGATATAAATACTTGATTTTGAATGGGCACCTTATGGTATGCTGACCCAGCAGTAAAACGAAAGAAGGCTACATATCTTTGTAGTAGATTGGAAGTTCTCGAATCCACGAGAGGAAGCCTTGAATCCACAAGAAGTATAAAACTATGTAATATTATTAAACTGAGATACTCCAATGAGGGTTTACATCCCTATAGATAACAGTAATCCTATTTCTAACAAGACAAAATAATAAAGAAAAATGAAAAAGTTATTAAAAATTTTGAGTTAAGCTCAAATTTGAGAAAATATAAAGTTTTAGAAATATATTGAAACAAACTACATCAGAAACAAAACTTCTAAATAAAATTATAACTATATTAAGACTTTATAAAATATGCAAAAACGCAACCTTGTCCCAAAAATGACTTAGATCACAGCGTAGCTATGAGTTTTGATCATTGCGCCATTTTTAATTGAACATGGGTGTTTTTCCTGAATCCAACAAGTCCTATGCCATACGCTTCCCATTGTTTGGATAATTTAGGGGAGAAAAGAGACGGGGAAAAGAGTGTAATGCTTCCCTTTTGTTTGGGAAATATAGAGGAGAGAAGAAAAGTGATTGACGTTTTATTATGTTATTAATAGGGGTATAAAAAGAACTTTCTGCAAAAAAAAATTGGACAATAACTAGTAGTTACTAACTCCCATTCTCTTCCACTAATAGAGGGATTAAAAAAGTGGGCTTCAAGAGATCATGGTTTCTCTTGATTTCTTTTCATGTTTCTCTGTTTCTCTCAAGCTACACAAACAAAGCAAGTGATTAGGGAGAAGCAAGTCCGTTTTCTTTTCTTTTAAAGCACCCATTTTAAATGGATTGTAGTAAGAAGTGTTATTTGACGTGCAATTCAAAAACTTAAAAACATGAGTATAAGGTAAGTGATTTTCAAGTATTTTGGTATTGCTTAAGAATATATGTTTTTTTGTTTTTTTTTGTGTGGATAATTAATCAAACTTTATTGAAAAAGTATCAACATGATGCAAATAATACAAAAAAACGGCCTCAAAAGCGCAACCAAACTAGCAAATCAAATCCTCTACAAAATCTACAAAGGCCAACACATCCAGATCTACTAAACCTGTCACCCAACTATACAATACTATAAGAAGCCTCCTCTTTAACCAAGGGATGGAGTGAGCCACCCCTTGAAACACCTGCCTATTGCACTCCAGCCAAATCAACCACATCAAACAGTGCGAAGCAAGCATCCAAGCCTAGTATGACTCAAAACGATCCCATGCATAGTCTTGGACTGTCTTTGTGAAACTTAGTTAGGTATAAATTTTATAACCCTTATGCCCTTTGAATATTCCCTTCTAGGTGAATATTGATATTTTAAGTTACTTATGTGCTATATATGGTGTTCCGAAAGAAGATTCCTGGGAGCTGTAAATGTGAGGTTTTCACATGGTATCTTGATTTTTTGATTGCCCTCCTATTTCATTAAAAATCCACAAAATGTTGTTGGAAGTTCAATAAATTTTGGTCTTCTTTTGTTATTCTGGTACAATGTATTTTATTTATTGATTGATTTGTGTTAATAATTGTATATCTTTCTCTTTGTCCTGATGTGGGTTTTGACATTTTTGTGTTTGTTTCAAGGAAGCATATGAGGAGTTTAAGCATGTTCTTCTTGCCTTTATCTTTGACAAGGATGACCAGAACTCTCCAGTGGCAAATGAGGTGGGCTTCAATTTATGAGAGTGCTTACAAGCCAAGTTGATGTCAATTCATGATACCTTAGGAAATTCAAAATTTCTTTTGCAGGAATTTGTATACTGGTTTTTCTTTTTTGTTAAGTAAATGTAACTATTTCATTAATGGTGCTAACAATACAACAAAAACAAAATCTATGACTAAGTTAGCTTTCTTGTGAAGTGGTTATAGAGATTCCCAAAGGACATAGAAAAGACATAATGCTCATATTTGGCTGCTAAGTACCTCTCTTAAATATACTGCATTTAGAAAGCTATTATTTGATATAGAGACTTTCCAGCAAAATTTGCCCATGTATAACTTGATTAACTAAAATATGGTTTCCTTTTTGCTCCACATCTTTCACTTATATTGATATGATTCTAGAAAAGAGTTATATAATGTTCTTCTATTTGCTAAATTCATGGTTGGACGATGAATCTACCTATAAGAGTTTAGTATTTCATTTGGCGGAGGTGGATTTGGGTTTTCCCACCCAATTGAGAATATATTATGCATTGGTTTTACAAGATTTGGTTCAAATGATAAGGTTCAGGCTCTTTGGAGATGTGCGTTGTATGTGCCCCTTTTTTTTGGATCTTATGGCTAGAAAAGAATGCTATCACTCTGTTTGGTTGCAACTCATTTTTTGTTTTTTAATGAAAAATATGAAAAACTTGTTTGACAAATTGTTTCCAAAAACTGTTTTTGGGAATTTTTTTTCCAAAAAACAACTCACTTTTGTTTCCCAAAACACGAAAACATAGACAAAAACAAAAATAAAAAATGAAACAATTTTTTGGTATTTTCCACAAATCAAAAGACGAAAGCACTACCAAAGTGTATGATTTTTCTAGGAGAAAAGTGTTGAGAGCATATGGTGGGAAATTTGTTATTTGGCTTTTTTTTGGGATTTAGGGCCCCCCTACTTTTATAGGGATCACATTATTCTAGAGATTGGAGAGCTATTTGATGGCCTTTTTGTCCCTTCTCCTTGTAGTTGCTCACTATTTTGTTTTAATAAATTTCTTTTGTTGCCGATCCAAAAAAAAAAAAGGAGATAATATTACTTCTGAATTCATAGGTCACAATTGTTCTTCAGTATAATTATAAAGTGGTTTCTTACCAGTTGTCCAATGTTAGCCTTGAGATTTTTTTTGGATAATTAACAGTATGTACGTATATTAATCAAAAGGCACTTATATATCTACATGGAAATATAAATCCTCCAAAAATCTGTAACAGTTAAAAGGAAAAAGGAGACCCCAAAAATACGAGGATACTAACAATGCTCTTTTCAAGCAATGAACATGACACTCATCCCTTCAAATGACCTCATGTATCTCTCACATCAGGCGTAACGGAGTGGTCTCTCATGCATCCTTATCACCACCCCTCGGACAATCCCTGTTCTAGGAGGCAAGTTGGCCTCGTACTGACCTTAGCCTGTACTCCAAAGATTACCATACCTCAAACTTTTGTAACAATTGCCAATGCAAAAGAAGATGATTGAGACTTTCTTTTTTTGCACAACCAACACCAGTTCAACATGACTTTCCCACTCTTTCTCAAATTAGCAATCATCAAGATAGCTGGAGAAAGTTGCTTGAATTAGGAGTTGACAATTATGGTAGTTTTTGCACAGGAGTCCTGCATATTAGTTAATTGAGGATTGTGAAGCATCTACTGTTTAAAGGAAGCTTAAGGAGGATTTGTTTTAGGCTGAGATAGTTTGACCACATATCAATATAAAATCAGAAAGAAAATAATTGTTTTTTTCTGAGAATATCAGATCTGCATACTATTAGTTAGAATCCTGAGTAGTAAACTATTTTGCCAGGAAAAACAACTAGCTATAACTTTTGTTTTGTTAAGAAGACAACGGTCTTTTTGACTTCCAGGTAGTTGGAGTGTTTGTAACATTCCTATATCAAACCTATGTTATATCATGGCCATCAAAATAAGGTTTTGATTTTGATAGAAGAGGATTATTACTCTTATCTTATGTGACTGGAAAGTTAGTTATACTTTGGTGGCATGCATACTGGCAAAAAGCTTTCTAAATTGTCTTGCAATTGTTGTGTTGTTTGAAATTGATGATGCTATATGTTCTTTTATGATATCCGTGGGCTTAATGTAATTTATTAACTTTAACTTAGTTTACTAAAAGTTTTGAGACGCAGAGAACGTTATTGTCTTTTTCATTTGATTGACATTAGCATCAGTGCATAACTTTAATTCGTTAAAGGGTCTTAATACATCACCTGGGTCAATACCTAGTTCTGTTTTACTATTCCATTTATACCTAATATGGCTGATTTTCATTGCTGAATCAAGTACTATCATGATAATGCTTTTACGGAGAATTTTTAATGAATTACTAAGATAAATATTTGAAGCAAGACCATTTGGGGAAATTTGGTGGCAAAAGAATCTGCTTAGACTCTTTTTAAATACTCGGAAATCCCTTTTCTTCTTTCCTGAACTGCAGCATAAGAAAATACAATTATTTTTTGCCTACTAAAATGAGAAAGTAACCTTTTCTGTGTGAGCATTTTTTTGATCTCTGGGTTCATGTTATATTTCTTATTTCAGCTGTTGGCTCAAATCAAGTTTCTCATTGCTTTCGGATTGATGTCCTGTGAAAATTATCTATTGCCCATATTTCATTGTTGATTTCTTCCAACTGTGTTATTGTTTTTTTCTTTTTGGTTTTCCTCGATTTATTAAATAACATGGTGACCTCTTTTTGCGGTTCACTTAAAAGTGCAGTTGGTTTGTGATGCGGAATATAAACAGCTCAAAGAAGAGTAAATTTAAAGAAAGCTGTGATATTTGGAAATTGGAATGGTTTCAAATAGAAATCGATAGGAATAATACATAATCATGTTTCTAATATTATTAGAATTTTATTTTATGATTATTTTTGTGTTTCTAGGATTTTTAGGCGAGGGGTATTTTGGTAATTTTATATTTGCCTACATGGGCTATAGGAGTCGCCTATGGGTCGTCTTGTGGGACAAGTTATTTAATTGAGTTTTATTTATGTTTCTTAGTTGGTCTTAAATTAGTTTTGGAAGTCTAAGATATTATAGTAGTTTTTTATTTTTTTATTTTAGTTGGTTTAGGAAATTTCTAAAGTCTATATAAAGCCATGTAATGCCTCTAATTCAATAGAGTTGATATTTTTATAAAAAATTAAAGAGCTTTGAAGCTTTTTTATGAATTGTGTGATGCAATCAAACCCTAGGTGCGATGCTTATGAAATCTAGGTGTGATGCTCAGACCTATCTTCTTCTTTTTCTTTCTTCTTCTTTTATGTTCAATTTGCTATTCTCGGATTACTATTTACAGCCCTCTAAAAGTGCATTTTTCAGCCTCAAAACGCCATCTAATCATCCTCAAATCAACTCTAATCCCTTCCCCTACCTATTAGCCTTCAGTTTACTCTTGAAGCCATAATTTACTCACTGTTTAGGCCATCAAATAACCTCTGTTTTGAAATTCCAGCGCTGTCCCTATTTGTCTTGCATCGATTTGGTATCAGAGCTTAAGGTTTCGCCATGATGTTTTCACATTGTGGGAGATGTTAAAATTGATGTATTATTGATTGATTTATGTTATATTACAATGATTCCTATATATAGAAGAGAGGATGTGGGAAGAGAATAGGTGAGTGTGTAGTAGGTATGGAGTAGGTGAGTGTAGTAGGTATGGAGTAGGTGAGGAGTAGGTGGAGAGTAGGTGAAGTAGGTGAGTGTGTAGTAGGTGGTAGTGGTAGGTGTGTAGTAGGTGAATTTTAACAGCCCCCCGCAAACTCAAGGGGGATAGGAACTAACCAACTTGAGTTTGGAGAGAGTAACAAAACAAGAAAATACATAAAAATAAAAGAGGATAGGAGACACTGTATGGTCGTGTCAGACCATTGGTGAAGACACTGGATGGTGGTGTCATAACGTTGTAGAGGACACTGTATGGGGGTGTCATAACGTTGTAGAGGACACTGTATGGTGGTGTCATAACGGTGTAGAGGACACTGGATGGCGGTGTCAGACCAATGTAGAAGACAGTTTATGGGGTCATGTCGGACCGTTGTAGCAGACAATGTTCTGACAGTTGTTGTGACAGTTTACAGAGTCTTGTCGGACTCATAAAGGAGCTAACCGGAATCAATGTCGGGACAGTTTACAGAGTCTTGTCGGACCCATGAAGGAGCTGACCGGAATTAATGTCGGGACAGTTTACAGAGTCTTGTCGGACCCATAAAGGAGCTAACCGGAATCAATGTCGGGACAGTTTACAGAGTCTTGTCGGACCCCTAAAAAGTCGCACCCTCAAAAGGTGTGCCCAATCTTTCAAAAGGCGTGCCATCAAAAGGCGTGCCCAATCCATAAAAAGGCGTGCCAGATATGATGGCGAGGCACGTGAGTGCCTTGGCTGGCGCGCCCGTTTGTCGTCTGGCGTCAAGTGGCGCGCGATACGCGTGGCTGCCTCGGCTATTTAACCAAGACGGAGGCTGAGGCTGAGGTAGAAGCTGAGACAGAAAAACTGAGAGAAACCTCTGAAAAATTCTTCGTTTTGCTGAGAAAGATACTCTGTAACACTCTGTTACCCAGAAAAATGGCTTCGTCTTCTCGCGGTCTGCTCACTCTCTTTCCCGACCTCAACGAGTCAACAAGAGAGATAACTGGTGCGGTGGCACTGGAACCTCAACCAAGTGCCCCGGAGTTTGCTCCGTTGAACTTTCCTATGCGGTCTGTGGAGCAAAGAATGGCAGTGCAGTCGGATGTGGAGGCCAATCAGTATACATTGAAGTCATGTGCGGAAACCATGACTGCGGTTACAAATTTGTCGAACCGGCTGCAGAGTAGGACAAATGAGGTGCAGCAGTTAAACGCCCAGCTGGCTCTGCTCCAACGCATGTATAAGGATGCGCGAGCAGAGATAAGTGTGCTAAAGGCAGAAAATAAGGAGCTGAAGCGGAAGGCCACCGTGATGTTTCGATTTGGAGGGCCGCCATATGCTGCAGTGGAGGAGCAGGGAGGAGGCAACTTGCTTAGCGGATTGGAAAATACGGAGGCAGCACCGTCAAGGGCCGCCCAGGACGGAGGCAAGAAGAAAAGGCCGGCGGCATAGGCGAAGAAGTGATGGCCGACTGCAGAAAAGAAAACAAAGCTGTTGGTGTTGTTTTTTTTTTTTTTTTTTTTTTTTTTTTTTTTTTGTAAGTGTAAAATTGTGATCGGGGTGGAACCCTGAGATGAATAAAATATGGTTTGGTGTGCAAAGCGATATGGTATGAATGGAATTGGAAAAAGATTAAAAATAATGTGAAAGAAAAATAAAGAAAAAATAAGAAAAATATATTTGAAATAAAAAATGAAAGATGGGGGAAATAAGGAAAGTGATTTGGAGAAAATAAATAAAAATAATGGAGTTGGAAATCAAACGGATTTTTTTTTTTTTAATATAATATAATAAAAAGATATATATATATATATATATATATATATAATAAAAAAAGTGGGGAACAACATGATGTCTTCGGGGATCGTGTTGAATGATGGTGTGCATTGGGTGACCTTTCACAGTGGGTGGGTCACATGGAGAGAGAAGAACAACACACATATGCATGTGCTCTCTCTTGCTGTCTGTCATCTCCTTCTATGTATGATAGGAGAGAGAGAGAGAGAGTCCAAGACCAAGAAGAGAGAGATTAAGAAGAGTGAGCAAATGTTGAAGTTGGCGAACTGGTCGGGCGACGGCATGAGCAAGCGACGGCTCGGGTCGCGGTGTTGGTGTGTCCGGAGCTGACGAAGCCAACGAACAAAGGCGCAGTGAAGGTTAGTAGATCAGGTTGCGGCGGCTGCTGTGGACTGGTATACTGTTCCGGCAAAGGGATCTGTATGTACTCCTCGAGGGTCTACGAAGGTTGACCTTAGAGAAGGAGATGACTGCATTATGGAGATATTGGCGACACTTCAACCTTGTGGATGCCATCCCCAACCCATCTAAAGAACAACTAATGGATGTTGTCCAGAGGCATTTTATGTCACAGCAATTGGATGAGTTTGCCAAACATAAAACCAGCAAGAGAGAGGAGAGCAGTGATTCTGAATCAAAGTCAAACCCAAAACCAGAGCTGTACAATTGGTTGACGAATTTCCACAGGGATTTGATTGCAGGAGCGTTGATGGGAGGCGTGGTGCACACGATTACGGCCCCAATCGAGAGAACGAAGGTTATATTGCAGACCCAAGAGTTGCAGACCCAAGAGAGCAACATCAACATAGTCGCAGAGCCTCATCGGAAGTTCAAGGGCATGGTCGATTGCATAGTCCGTATGGTCAGAGAAGAAGGTGATTGCTGAGTACATATGGATTGGTGGTGCTGGCATGGACCTCAGAAGCAAAGCAAGGACTCTTGCTGGACCTGTGAGTGACCCCAAGAAGCTTCCAAAGTGGAATTATGACGGATCTAGCACAGGACAAGCTCACACCTGGTGGTGAGCCAAGTCCAACAAACAAGAGGTTCAACTGTGAGAGGAGGGGCAGTGGTGGTGGACTCAAATATATTTCAAGGTATGTGTAGAAAATTCTGGCGGATTAGGTTGAGGTCCGGCGGACGGCCAAGGTGAGGTTGCCGCCCGCCGGTGAAGCGAAAATACTAGGTTCTAAACCTGCTCTGATACCATGTTAAAATTGATGTATTATTGATTGATTTATGTTATATTACAATGATTCCTATATATAGAAGAGAGGATGTGGGAAGAGAATAGGTGAGTGTGTAGTAGGTATGGAGTAGGTGAGTGTAGTAGGTATGGAGTAGGTGAGGAGTAGGTGGAGAGTAGGTGAAGTAGGTGAGTGTGTAGTAGGTGGTAGTGGTAGGTGTGTAGTAGGTGAATTTTAACAGGAGATCCAACACAAGTGAATTGACTTGGGAAGAAGGTAAAGCGCTTCTTAGAGAACATATTCGTCTGGGAGATCTTCAAGATGATTTTCTTGATCAATTGTATGCTCTTAAGTAAGGTGATATGTGTGTGATTGAATATGCAAGAAAATACAAGAAATTATTTATCAAATTTGGAGTGGTAGAAAGTGAGCGGATGACTATTGCTCGTTTCAAAAGTGGATTGAGATTTGGAATTAAAACAGAGATGTCTCATGCATATTTAGAAGATCTCGAAGATGCTATTGAAACGGCTATATAGTTTAAATTTTTTGTAAAATTTAAGGAGAAATCTACAGTTTTGCAGCGTGTGCATGATGGAAAGACTGTCCAACAAGAGAAATCAATAAAAACTCTTAAACCAAGGGCTAAAGTGCCACAAGAAGATGCAGCAAAACCAAATATTGTTTTTAGGGATGGAAATCGTACACAATTGAAGTTGCAAACCAATGAATATGTTCAGAATTTTCCTAAGATGACAGATGACCAAATTTTGAAGGATAACGAGGTACTTATTGATGATCCAAAAGCATCTCAAGAAGATCTAGTTATTACTCAAGTAAAGGCTAGAGTCGAAAACGAGGAATTGGTTGCTATGGAAGCTGTAGGGACTGAAGAATCAAAGCAACCAGCTGCCAGTGTTATGCAAAATATGCCTTTAATGGATGTCAAGGTTGAATTGCATGGCACCATTTTGATTGAGGAAAAGGCTGAGCATATGGAATCCATGATTATTGATACTAGAAAAAGCATTCAAATTGATTGCAAGCAGTACATTGCAACGCCAAAAGAGAAGGGAATGGATGGGTAGAATTTTGCAACTCTACACTTGAATCAATTTAAGGGTTCATCTTCTACTTCAATTGATTTTGTCATTCCAGAAAAATTTAGTTTTAGAGCTG
Organism: Camellia sinensis; assembly: GCF_055761805.1. Taxonomy (NCBI): domain Eukaryota; kingdom Viridiplantae; phylum Streptophyta; class Magnoliopsida; order Ericales; family Theaceae; genus Camellia; species Camellia sinensis. The sequence continues at coordinate 220,827,289 of NC_138961.1, forward strand.
AAAATATCTTGTTGCTTTCATTGCTAGCTCCAATGAAGAAGAAACGATGCTGCCAACTTGAAGGTTTTAACATAAAGCCGTTGATGCAATTCCGATGCTTGTGGATGCTTATACTTCAATACTACAAAACTCGAGGTTGAGTTTTTTTCCAACCAAGGAAGAATGATGCGAAATATAAACAGCTCAAAGAAGAGTAAATTTAAAGAAAAATTTGTATGGTTTCAAAGGGAAATCGATAGGAACCATATATAATCATGTTTCTAATATTATTATAATTTTATTTTATGATTATTTTTATGTTTCTAGGATTTTTAGGTGAGGGGTATTTTGGTAATTTTATATTTGCTTACATGACCTGTAGGAGTCACCCATGGGTCGTCTTGCGGGTCAAGTTATTTAATTGAGTTTTATTTATATTTCTTAGTTGGTCTTAAATTAGTTTTGGAAGTCTAAGATATTATAATAGTTTCCCTTTTTCGATTCTAGTTGGTTTAGGAAATTTCTAAAATCTATATAGAGCCATGTAATGCCTCTAATTCAATAGAGTTGATATTTTTATAAAAAGTTAAAGAGTTTTGAAGCTTCTTTATGGATTGTGTGATGCAATCAAACCCTAGGTGTGATACCTATGGAATCTAGGTGTGATGCCTAGACCTATCTTCTTTTTCTCCTTTCTTCTTCGTTCTCTTCCAAATCATCAGTATTAAGCTTTCCAATTTCATTTAAAAACTCATCTGCCTCAGCAACCTCTGGTGGTTCCTCTATTTCAGCATCAAGAAGTAAATTTGTTTTAGGGCATTGCCATGCCATGTGACCCTTTATACCACACTTAAAACAACCATCCTTGTTGTCCTTCCGATCATCACTTAAGGAAACTCTATTCTTGAAATCTGCAGCAGTATTGCCCTTAAATCTTGTGCAGGCACTGGTCTAACAGATCTGCCATGATCACTCAGTTTACGAAGGGCTGCCTCCCCAGCTTGATAAGTAAATTTCCTATTGAGGGATTGTTTCATATTCTTCTCAATTTTAAATGCCAACTGAAACGCATCATCAACGGTAAAGATTTAATAAGTCACCATGGCGTTGCAAATTTCATCTCTTAAACCCGATTTGAACCAAGAAAGTTGACATGGATCTTCAACACCCCTACATCGAATCTTTAGCTCCTAAAATTTATTCATGTACTCGACCACTGTCAAGTTTCCTTGTCTGAGATTAGTAAGCCGATCAAAGAGTTCATCTTGATAGTCATATGACAAGTACTTTTGTTTCATTCGCTATTTCATCTCCTCCCAATTAATAATGGGTCCTGCAATCCGGAGTTCATGTTCCAACCCAGACCACCAAATTTGGGCTTGACCTATAAGCTTCATTACAGCAAATCGAACTTTCCGATCATCTGACATATCAAACCAGTCAAAGTACATCTCCAATGCAGTAAGCCAATCCGAAAAAACTTGAGGGTCAATCCTACCATCAAAATCTAGAATGTCAACACGCACTTTCTTTGTTATATCTCCAGCGGTATCATATGGATCTTGCTTCGCATACCTTCCAAGCTCAACAACTTCATTGGCTATATCCAAAAGAGAAGCATGTAGCCTCTCTAAGGGACGCAATGCATTAGGGTTAGTCAGATCCTGTGGCACCAGAATCGTCTATTTCAGTTTCTTCCTCAACACCCTTTCCATGTGTTTTGCCCTATTGGCTAAAGAAGATTCAGAACAATTTGCAGCACTTTTACTTTTCTGAGGATTGGAGGCTTCACTCTCAAATATTTTTGCTTCCAATGCATCAACCCTTTCCATGATCATGTGTAGAAAATCATCTCGCTGTTTATCTGTGAGTTTGCCCCTAAAACTTCGACCGCTTCTAGTTGCCACAGGATCAATTTGCTATGAAGCTTCTTTATGGATTGTGTGATGCAATCAAACCTTAGGTGTGATGCTTATGGAATTTAAGTGTGATGCCTAGACCTCTCTTCTTCTTCTCCTTTCTTCTTCTTTTATGTTCAATTTGCTATTCTCGGATTACTATTTACAGCCCTCTAAAAGTGCATTTTTCAACCTCAAAACTCCATCTAATTACCCTCAAATCAACCCTAATCCCTTCCCCTACCTATTAGCCTTCAATTTACTCTTGAAGCCATAATTTACTCACTGTTTAGGCCATCAAATAACCTCTGTTTTGAAATTCCAGCGCTGTCCCTATTTGTCCTGCATCAGTTTGGCTCTAACCATGTCTTCTTTATAACGTGCATGTTCAGTTGTTGGACTTTATGTAGTGTACTTGTTGGAAGTATAATATGCTTGGCTATATTTATTTCAGTGGTCTGAAAGGAGGAGGTTTGACATTGCTGGGTTGATGTCCTCTGTTTTAAGAGCTCATTTGCAGGCATATGATCCGATCCTTTCAATGACATTGAGATATTTGATAAGGTTAATCATCAGCTTCTCATTCATCCACTTTCAATGAACATTGATTCTCTGTCTCTCTCTCTCTGTGTGTCTCTCTCTCTCTCAAAAGTCAGAATTATTGTATCATTCTCTGATGTTCTCCCTAAAATGTGCAGCATACATAAAGGATTTTGCTTGCGTCAGGGAATTTCATCACCCATTTCAGATCTTACTGAGAGGTTGCTCCTTGAGGAACGTGACCCCCCTGCAACACCACAGGAAAGTTTGTATGAGGCACCTCCATTTGATGAGGTGAGTCATTTAAAAAAAATCCCATTTCCCGTAGTTGTCACTAAGCAGAACACCACAAGTATTAGCATCTGTGTGGATTGTATTGTAAATTAGTTTAAATTTGTGAGTTTCTTCTGATTTCAGGTGGACATACAAGCCCTTGCACATGCTGTTGAGCTGACAAGACAAGGGGCTGTTGATAGCCTGAGATTTGCTAAGGGGGATTTATCTCAAGCATTTCAGGTTGCCATACTTTTTCAATGTATTATGTTTGTTCTTATATTCTTGGTAATATTTTGGTTGCTCGAAAAAATCTCATCATTTTTCTTTGTAAGGCTCCTTCCTTGTCCATGTCCTATTTTTATTTATTTTATTTTTTAGTTGTTGAAAGTTTCCATGTCAGCATTCCCATATGATAGCATTTTCATATCTGTTCTTCTTAGGCTCACCAAATAGTGGGGTTGTCAACAGGATTCTTAGAATCTCATGACATTTGTTATTTAGGGACGAGCCTATAACCCACTTTTTGATGTAAACATTGTTCAAAGTGGGATGTACAAGTTCGCAGTCCATTTGAGTTATGGACTTGTATGCCTTTGTCTGATATGCTTTCTTTTGTAGAAGTGTTATTGACATCTAGTAAGATTGCTGGCTTTGTACTATAGTTCATGTCATCTTGTACTTGTATGTTACAGAATGAATTATGCCGGATGAGATTGGATGTTTCCATGCTTGATGATCTTGTTCGTGAGTATTGTGTTTATAGGGGTATTGTGGACTCTGTTCTTGCATCCCCTTCTGGTGAACACTTGAACTCTTTCATATTTGAATTCAAGGTTTTTCATAATTTTTATCTATTGATATTTCTTACCAACACAATTTTGATATCTACAGAATCAGGAATCCAAATTATGTCTGGTCCTTTGAAAGTTAATCAACCAGAGCCTGGATATTGTTCATCAAGAAACTGTTCCCTTGAAGTTGAGTGTGCAACCAGTAAACATTCAGATGGTGAAACTTCCATTAGTAATGCTCACATGGATGGTTCTCCTGAAATTAATGGTGATGTGGTGAGCATGGAAGGTATGGACACTGAAGAGCGATACCCTTGTGAGACAAGAAACAATCATGATGACTGTAGCACCAGTGGAACTCAGCATTCTCTAAGTTCAAAGGTGTTGCAAAGAAACAGAAGTCATGGACTTGGGGAAAGGAGCAAACGCAAGCGCTGGAGGGGGAGGCAGGAGAAGCCAAGTCTCATTCCTGAAGTCCTCAGTGGAAGCAGTATGCAAGAGGTTATCACTAGTACCTCACTTGCCAGCACAAGTCTGTTAAAGGAACAACAGGTATCTAGCTGTTGTAATTTGTTAATTTATTTTACCTCTTTATATTATTACCTTGTGATGGATTCTTGTTTAAAAAATTGTTGTTCTGTAGGTTTCTGAATCACATAACGATGTGGATATGGTTAGCAAGGGTGAGGACAAGTATGAGATTGTGCTGGGGTTGAAGGAACTAGCTAGTAGAGGAATGGCTGTGGAGGTTGTGGAAGGAGTAAATGCCATGGACTCAGATTTTTTTGCACAAAATCCTCTTTTGCTATTCCAACTTAAGCAGGTAAATGTGAGCTATAGTATTAGGGGTTGTTTGGGGTGTCCTAAATAAGTATACTTTTTGTCTTTTTGGACTAAAAAATTGAGGAAAAAAATATGGATGTTTTGGGTTAACTTTTTGACTTTTTATGAAAAAATATGTATTAAAAAATTGTAAAAATTGGTTTGTAGGGGAAAATTAAGATTGGGAATTGTGCAGCCGTAATTGTTGACTTTTGGTGAATAGTGTTAACTTTTTAACTTTTTGAGTAACTTTTTGACATTTTGGCTTTTTCTTATCTTCCCAAACTTGGCCTTAGTATGCATCGCATGGCAGAAAGACATTGAGGGGAATGAGTTTTTTTTTCTTCCTTTTTCCTAGAGTTTTGGAGAAACATGCACATTCTGACCTTTTTGCTGGCCACAGGTTGAATTTCTGAAACTGGTCAGCTCTGGTGATCATTCTAGTGCACTAAGGGTTGCCTGTTCTCATTTAGGTCCTTTGGCAGCTAGTGATCCAGCTTTGCTGAAGCCCTTGAAGGAGACTTTGTTTGCTTTATTGAGACCTAATGAAGATGCACTTGGGGGAGGCTTGCCCTTGCATGCTCTTGCAACTTCACTCCAGGTATGGCATTTCCTGCTGATTTCACAAGATTAATGTGTACAGCTGTAAGCTATACTGTTCACATGATCACATCTTCAACATAGTGAATTGGATGATAGTTGCTTCTAAATATTCAGCCTATGAACGTGGGTATTTTGACAAACATGGTGTACCCATACCGGGTACTGGTACTTTGCATGGTTACTTCTGTGGAACATAAACACATGTTTGGTCATGCACAGGTTGCGATTGGTAGGAGGCTTGGTATTGAAGAACCCCAGCTTATGAAGATAATGAGAGCAACCCTTTACACACATAACGAGTGGTTTAAACTCCAAATGTGTAAAGATCGGTTTGAAGGAATTTTAAGGATTGACTCCTTGAAAGAAGTTAGTAGTCCTTTTCTTTCCGATGCTGCTATGAAGTCAAATGCAGATACCTGCACCCATGGATCTTCCCAAATTGCAGTATCTTCAAGCAGTAGGATGCAAGAGGATGGTAACAGTCCCACCCAAGTGTCATCCAGAGAAATCTGTGATGAAAATGCAATACTTAAAGTAATGGTGAGTTCTGCACACGTTTTTTAAAGTTAAAATAGTTTTTTCCTCATGCAACCTCAATGGAACTATGGTATGCTTTCTTTTTATTTTTTAATGTGGCAAGGATATTATATGATTAGTTATTTACCTCGGTTACTTATATCTTGGATTGGTGCAGGAATTCCTTGCTTTGCCGAGGGCGGATGCTATCCATCTTCTTGCACAGTACAATGGAAATGCCGAGACCGTCATCCAGCAGATATTTGCATAGGTTAGTAACGTACACTGTAGCCAAACTGTTTTTATTTATTCATTTTATTCTAATGTTATCCATTTGTGTATAGGTTTTCAATTTAGATATACAAACAATTGTCGGGGAAAATCTGTGATTAAATTATTGGATTGATTTTTATAGTTGTCAGTGCGGATCGATCATCTTTCATGTATTAGTTCTTTGACAATAATCACTGGAAATTAAAAGTAGATTGGGTCTGTATGCGTCCAAGAGCAATTATCACTGTCTAAGGGCCCGTTTGTTTTTAGAGGTAAAATGGAAGGGATTCGTAGTGAGAGAATTGATAGTGAGGGGATTAAGTAAAATTATGTTTGTTTTGATGATAGTTGTTGGTGTAGGAATTGTTAAATTATTTTTATATAAAATAATAAAACAAATAAAAAATACAAAAACATAAACATTAATGTTCAGAAATAAAATAAAATTGCCCAACATGTAAAAAAATAAAAAATAAAATAAAAAAAATAAAATAATGATTTTTACTTAACAAAAAATATAAAAAATTAAACATTAATGTTAAAAAAAAAAAGCCCAACATTTAAAAAATAAAAAAAATACTTCGGCCAACTATTTTCTAATACCAAGTCTCAAGCCTTTTCATAATCCCTTCTCTATCTCTCAAAACAAACATAACATTTATTTTTATTTCACTTCCATATCAATCTCAATCCTCCTTTTATCTCCCAAAACAAAAGGGGCTTGAATGTTAGTTTTGGTGTGCTCCTATTATTAGCAAGCATATGGCTTGTGTAGTGCTATTTTCATATTTAAAACTTTTTTTGTGTGAATATTCATATTTAAAACCTATGTCACCAAAAAATGCTAATAACCTAGCGAATTACATATTAGTATGCATGTTTCGAAACATAGTACACTTCTGTTTCAAAATAGTAAATTCTTTGATCTAAAATGATCTCAAATGTTTTTTTTTTTTTTTTTTTCAATGTATTTCCTTAAATGTTACTTTAAGGAAAAAAAAAATCAAATATGTGAACTAAAATTTAAGGTGAGTTAAGTTTTGATAAGATAAAAAATAAAAAATGAGTCATAATTTTTGTAGAAGTAATTTGCTTCATGAATAAATATATATATATATGTTATTGGATACTTAATAGTTAAAAAAAAATTACTCTAGAAGTAACTTAAATTATATAAGTTCACTTCTATTATATAAGTAACTTAAATTATATATTATTGGATACTTATTAAGTTCACTTCTATTTTAGAGAATGTGTGTACCACCACGTTTCTATCCCTGTTCCATGTACCATAACAATCCACGTCAGGGGTAACACTTTAAAACTAGAGACATGAAGATCTTATAACAGCATGAAACATGGCACTGCAAGTGCTTTGCCAGCCATACGTTGTATTAATCTCGTATGCCATAGAGATGGCAGCATTGATCAAAGACCACCTTTTTTTTTTGTTGGAACCTTTAAAAAAGACTAACCGCTGAGATTGAACTCATTAAACTCGATCAAGGCGAATCAGGTGCTAGGCCAAGGGTATTAATAGGTCTGTGAAAAGGGGAAAAAGTTTTGATTGTCCAAACATGCCATGAAACCTTGTACTTGACCTTGTTTTGAAAGAGAAAATCTGAAGTTTGAATTAATCAAATCAAAACAAGTCCTCTAAGTGGGAAGCGTTATTAGATGTGTATTATAAGAACTGGTTCATTCTACTTTTGATAAATGAGTTACGTATTTTTCTCCAATACAGTTGTGACAAACAGGTTATCATTGTAAAGAACACAGCAACAACATTATGAAATCTGAAGTAGAAGACATTGGGCAAATTATTAATACCTAAAAGCGCCAGTTATATTAAAGTAATTATTATGTTGGAGTTGAGTCCTATAGTTTCTCATTTGTCATGATCTGGACCTTATGTGATAGATATTGGTGCGTTGACTCCCTTCTTCTATATCTTTGGAGATAGATAATTGATATATGACCTATTTGATGTGGAAGATGCCTAATTATTTTAGTATAGGAGGAATATTAGTTGCCTTTGTAATTTGGTTTTTATGTGAATTTGGTTCTTATAATTCTAATTGTATTAATTTTGTTATTTAATTTTTCATATTATGTCAATTTAATTCAATTTGTTAGTATATTGTATATTCATATTGTATATTAATAGTGTTAGTCATCATTGTAGTCCATTATTATGTTTATGCTTTCATAATTGTTGTTCCCTCTCTCTCTTTATGCTTTCGGTGCAACGGCACCCAATGTCCCTCTTCCTCTCTATAAAAGAGAGGTGTAAATCTCCTTGTAATTACACAGATATACAACAACTGAACAATTCAGTATTTCTCTCTCTATTCTCTATCACTCTCTCAAATTATTGTTTCATGGTATCAGAGCCCAGTGTTGCATTTCTGGCAATTTTCAATTTTGGTGTTTAGTCCCGTACACAGTGGCATACATCAAACCGCTCGGAATTTCCTCACGATTCCAACGGCACCAATCCCGTCCTCAGAACACGCTCCACGCGCCCTCACGCGCCACCTTTGTCTTCGGCGCGTCACCACCTCCGTCACCACTCTCACACGCGCCCGCACGCGCCATCTGTTGCACCTTGCTTCCGCCACGCGCCTCCACGCGCCCACACAACCGCGGCTGACGTCAGCCCTACCACTCCCGTACGCCGCGCCTGCTACTGTGCGCCTTTCGTGCGCCGCTTCACTAAAGTGCACCCGTGTGTGCCAAAACGGCTACCGTGCGCCGCGCCTGCGCCTGTCCGCTATCGTGCGCTGCCGCTTCCTGCTAACGTGCTCCTTCTTGCAGCCTGCTAACGTGCGCCGCTGACATCATTGCTGACATCATCTCTGTCCAGCATACCTTTCCTGGCTATTTTCGACCTTCCGGACTCACTGGTACACTCTGTTTTACCTAATTTTGCTCCTACAGGTCTATTCCTCTTGCTTTAAATCCTACTCAACTCGTATTATGGATCGTCCTGATGCCTCCCATCCCATTTCCGTTATTTTGAATGGTTCCAACTATGTTCTGTGGGCCCAAGCCATGTCTTCCTTCCTCAAAGGCAAGAAGCTCTGGCGAATTGTCACCGGGGATGTGACTAAACCGGTTAAAGACAGTGTCACTACTGAAACTACTGCTCATACTGCTACATATGAAGACCAACTTGAGGAATGGGACAGTAAAAATTACCAAATCATTACCTGGTTTCGTAATACATCTATTACCTCTATCAGTCTTCAGTTTGGTCGCTTTCAGCTTGACTCTGTAAATACTCCTGCAAAGGACATATGGAATTTTTTGAAAGAACGATACCAGACTACTGGTCTTGCCCATCAATATCAACTTCAGAACCAACTTCATCGCATGCGCCAAGAATCCACTCAGTCCATTAATGACTTCCTTTCTCAAATGTACTCTGTTTGGGATCAGCTTGCTCTTTCGGAACCAACTTGGCATAACCACGAAGATGCTGTTTTATTTACTATCTATCGCAACCAGCAAAGATTGGTGCACTTTCTCATGGCTCTTACTTCCTCCTTTGAGCCCGTACGTGCCTCTCTGCTTCATCGCCATCCATTGCCCACTCTTGAACAAGCAATTTCTGAGTTGCTCTCAGAGGAGACTCGTCTTGGTACACTTCAAACTCATCATGTGGACTCTGTTCTTGCCACTCCTCCGTCCCGGCCATCATTTACCCAGCGACCCACTGCTTGCCTCTATTGTCAGAATCGGGGCCTTTCTTCAACCCATCTCCTGGTCAACTGCCCCGTCAGATCCTGCCGCTACTGCAACAAACTTGGTCCTGGTCATCTACAACAGGATTGTTATCGCAATCCTTCCCGATCATCCTCCAACAGCCACTCCTCTCGCGGTGGCTCTTCCCGGGGAAACTTTCATCGTTTCGGGAATCAGTCTCATCACACCGCTGCTGCTGCTTCCGGGAATCAGTCTCATCACACTGATGCTTCTGCCTCTGCGGAGTTCTCTGAGTCACCTGCTCCGTCTACATCTCGCTTTTCTCCGACAGATGTAGAGGCCATGCTCAAACAACTTCTCTCCTCATCTGGTACACCTCCTCCTACTGCTTTGTCTGTAATCCCAGGTAACTCTTCTTGGTATTTTGACTCTGCCTGTTGTAATCATATGACCTCCAGTTCTACTATCTTTTCTTCCTCCTCCTCATCTCCTCCTTTTCCCTCCATTCATACTGCTGATGGTTCCCTCATGTCTGTCCGTCATGTTGGTACTGTTTCCACCTCTTCTTTATCTCTACCTCAAGTTTATCATATCCCTGCTCTCACTTTAAATCTTATTTCCATTGGTCAATTATGTGAACTTGGTCTAACTGTCACATTTTCTGCTACTGATTGTTTGGTACAGGACCCTCAGACGGGGCAGACTATTGGGATCGGCCGTAAGCATGGACGTCTCTATGAACTCATTCACCTTCATGTTCCTACCTCTCCTCAGATCGCTGCTCCTACCTCTACTTCCTCATTATCTCCCTTTCATCTTTGGCATTGTCGCTTAGGGCATATTTCTGTTAATCGCTTAAAGTCTTTGGTTTCTAGTGGACAGTTGGGTCATGTAATTCCCGATCATTTCGATTGTATACCCTGTCAACTTGCTAAACAACCTGCTTTATCATTTAATAAAAGTACTTCTGTTTCCCTTGCACCTTTTGATCTTATACATTCGGATATTTGGGGACCCTCCCCTACTCCTACTATGGGGGGATCTCGTTATTTTGTTGTCTTTATTGATGATTTTTCCCGATTTACTTGGCTTTTTCTCATGAAACATCGGTCTGAACTTAAACACATTTATTATCGCTTTGCCCAAATGGTCCACACCCAATTCTCTAAAGTCATCAAAATTTTTCGCTCTGACAATGCCATGGAATATCGGGATTCAGATTTCCTTTCCTTTCTTCAGCATCATGGTACACTGCCTCATCGTTCTTGTGCTGGCACGTCCCAGCAAAATGGCCGCGCTGAACGGAAACATAGGCATATCCTTGACACTACTCGTGCTCTCCTTCTGTCTTCTTCCTGTCCTGAAAACTTTTGGGGGGAAGCTGCCCTCACTGCTGTTTACACTATCAACTGTGCTCCTACCCCTGTCATCCTTAATCAAACTCCCTTTGAACGTCTGCATGGCACTCCTCCTCCTTACGCCAATCTCCGGGTTTTTGGCTCTGCCTGCTTTGTTCTTCTTCAATCTCATGAACACACCAAACTTGAACCTCGTTCTCGTCTTTGTTGCTTTCTTGGATATGGAATTGAACATAAAGGCTTTCGCTGTTGGGATCCTATCTCTAAACGTCTTCGTATCTCTCGCCATGTCGTTTTCTGGGAACACCAAATGTTTTCCTCGCTCTCCTCATTTCACCTACCCACACTTTCCACTTCTGTACTGTTTACTAATCCTTCCATCGATCTTTTCTCTGCTGATTTTGATACAGGGTCTTCATTCATCGAGACACCCTTGCTGACTCCTGATTCTGTCCAGCCTGCTCCCTCTGAAGGTCTACCTCTTATTGCCACACCTCCTTCTCCACCGGTTCTTCCTCCCACCGATCCTCCTACGGGTCGACCACGCCGGGTAACTCAACCTCCTCTCCATCTTCGTGATTATATTGTTGGATCTGCTGCCTTCTCTACTTATGAACCTACCTCCTATCGTGAGGCTTGTACTAATCCTCTTTGGCAGCAAGCTATGACTGATGAACTCCAGGCCTTGGACAAAGCTCATACTTGGGATCTTGTTGATCTTCCTCCTGGCAAGACTGCAATTGGCTGCAAATGGGTTTACAAAATCAAAACACATTCTGATGGCTCTATTGAACGCTACAAAGCTCGTCTTGTTGCCAAGGGTTTCAACCAGGAATATGGTATTGATTATGAGGAGACATTCTCTCCTGTTGCTCGACTTACCTCTGTTCGCAGTTTACTTGCCGTTGCTGCTGCTCGCCACTGGGGGCTCTTTCAGATGGATGTCAAAAATGCTTTCCTCAATGGTCATCTTCTTGAGGAGGTCTACATGCAACCTCCACCTGGGTCCACTTTTCAACCTCATCAGGTCTGCAAACTACAGCGTGCTCTCTATGGCCTCAAGCAGGCGCCTCGTGCTTGGTTTGCTACGTTCAGTTCTACCATTCATGACTTCGGGTTCACCTCTAGCTCCTATGACTCAGCTCTTTTTATACGATCTACTTCTCATGGTACCACTCTTCTTCTTCTATATGTGGATGATATGATTATCACTGGTAATGATGAAGCTGGTATTCTCCACCTCAAACAGTTTCTCCACCGACAGTTTGAAATGAAGGACCTTGGTACTCTTAACTACTTCTTAGGCCTTGAAGTCTCTCATGACTCTACTGGTTCCTATTTGTCCCAGGCCAAATATACATCCGATCTTCTGGCTCGTGCTGGTCTTACTGATTGCAAAACTACCTCTACTCCAGTTGATCCTCAGATTCGTCTCACTCCTCTCGATGGGACTCTTCTCTCTGATGCTACTCTTTATCGCCAGCTCGTCGGCAGTCTTGTCTACCTCACAGTCACTCGTCCTGACATTGCCTATGCTGTTCACATTGTCAGTCAGTACATGTCGGCTCCCCGCACTCCCCACTATACTGCTCTACTCCGCATCCTTCGCTACCTCAAAGGCACTCTGTTCCATGGCCTTCACTTCTCTGTTTCCTCCTCTCTTGAACTGCGTGCCTTTTCCGATGCTGATTGGGCTGGGGATCCTACGGATCGACGCTCTACCACCGGTTTTTGCTTCTTCTTAGGGGATTCTCTTCTTGCTTGGCGTAGCAAAAAACAATCCCTCACTGCCCGCTCTAGTACCGAAGCTGAATACCGAGCTCTTGCTGATACTACTCAGGAACTTCTCTGGCTTCGCTGGCTCCTTACTGATATGGGTGTTTCTTCCTCTGGTCCTACCCCTCTCTATTGTGACAATCAGAGTGCCATTCAGATTGCTCACAATGATGTTTTTCATGATCGCACCAAACATATTGAGATTGATTGTCACTTCATTCGCCAGCATGTTACCTGTGGTACTGTTCATCTTTTTCCTATTGCTTCAGTCGATCAACCCGCTGATATCTTCACTAAAGCTCATCCTCCTGGCCGCTTTCATGATCTTGTTTCCAAACTCAACTTGGTTGATGCTTTCCCTCCTTGAGTTTGCGGGGGGATGTTAGTATATTGTATATTCATATTGTATATTAATAGTGTTAGTCATCATTGTAGTCCATTATTATGTTTATGCTTTCATAATTGTTGTTCCCTCTCTCTCTTTATGCTTTCGGTGCAACGGCACCCAATGTCCCTCTTCCTCTCTATAAAAGAGAGGTGTAAATCTCCTTGTAATTACACAGATATACAACAACTGAACAATTCAGTATTTCTCTCTCTATTCTCTATCACTCTCTCAAATTATTGTTTCACAATTGATAGCATTGGTTGAGGAATTGGGCAAAAATCACTGGCAAAATAATTGTTTTAAAGGAGCATTATTAACTTGATACAATGTATAAACTTTACATGTAAAATATACAAATAGAACTATAATGAGAAACTAGGAGGATGATGAAAGTGCAATTATATAGTGTGGAAATAGAAAGTTGCGCCATGGTAAGCTCATCATCATCACGATGTTACTCGGATCGGGTCATGTCGGTGTATTTGACTCTCGGAATTTCTTCTCATCTGAAAGCAATTTTGCGAACCTGTAATTATCAAAACAATTATCAATTTTGCTTTGTAATTATCTAAGATTTGAGATTAATAATGACTTTAATCTTTTATATATATAAAAGAGATGTGAGGGAAAATACTTTTTGAGAGCTTCCTCGTTGGTGCCACCATTTACAACAGGTTCATAGCGTCCGGTGTCCATATTTATTCGCGAAACTGGTTTCTTCAACAAATTTTCACCAACTTGTACGAGGTTTTTCATATCGATTGCTTCCCACTTAATGTATCATCCTGAATTCATATACAAGAGGGTGAATTACACTAACGGTCCCTATAGTTTGGGGTTTTTGTTATTTTGGTTCTTGACTTTTCAATTATGATGCATTTGATTCTGAATTTTGAATCTTATTTCAAATAAGGACAATTGAATATACTATTGAATTTTTCAAGAGCAAAATCATAAATTTAATAAAATATAAATTAATTTGACAAAAATAAATGTTAAAAAATTATTTTTAAAATTTTAAAAATTATTTCTACCTGCTAAAGATAAAATTATATAAAATTGATAAGTTTTTTAGACATTTATTTTTTTTTTACCCAATTAATTTTCATTATGTAGGTGGATGATGATCATGTAAAATTAATTTTTAAAAATTAATTATGTAATTTTTATTAATTTTTATCAATTTTACATAATTTTATTTTTGGTGGATAGAAATAATTTTTTAAAATTTTAAAATATATTTTTTGACATTTATTTTTGTGAAATTAGTTTATATTTTATTGAATTGACGATTTTATCCTTGAAATTAAGTAATGGTATGTTAATTGTCCTCATTTGGAACAAGATTATATGGATTGTTAGTGTAATTTGCCCTATACAACATATGATAAAAATATCAAGGCATACATCAGATGATTATTGTAAATAATTTTTATATAGAAAATTAATATGAAACGATAGTGATATTTTTACAATTGTGATTCAAAATTATGGCTTATTGATTTTTTATAGGTTATTTTTATATAAAAATTCAAATTACCCAGCTAAAAAACTATAAAACCTGAAATAGTAAACTGCTATTCTCCTCATATGGCGCGATTGATTTTCAACTACCCCTTAAATATTTCCAAAAATAAAGCATCTCTTATTTTTGTAACGTGGTTTCATTTAAACATAAATATTAAATTAGTAGTATAGGGGTGTGATTATTTAACTATTTAAATTTTAAAACCAACGGAAGTGGGTTGACTTTTTTGTTTTTTGGTTTTTTTGGCTATTTTAGCCTGGGCTTAAAAGTTTGGTTTGGGAAGGGCTTTTTAGCTTTTTGGCTTTTTTGAGTTTTTTTGTGAGAGAAGAATGTAATGATTTTGGGTTGGATGTGATATTTTGTTTGTTATGGCTAAAATAGCCTATTTTGTTTTTTGTGGCTAAAATAGCCAAAAAAGCCTGCAAACCTACTTGCCAAACACAGGCAAAATGGGTTTTCTAAATAATTAAAAAAAAAAAAACCCACTCAAGCATGCTCATGAATATTATTCATAAAATTAAGGGTTAATTACACTAATAGTCCCTATAGTTTGGGACTTATGTCACTTTGGTCCCTCACTTTTTAATTGTGACACATTTGATCCAAAATTTTGAATGTTGTTCCAAATAAGGACAATTGAAAATATCATTAGATTTTTTAAGGGTAAAATCGTCAATTTGATAAAATATAAACTAATTTGACAAAAATAAATGTCAAAAAAATATTTTTTAATTTTTAAAAAATTATTTTTATCCACCAATGATAAAATTATGTAAAATTAATAAAAATTACATGATTAATTTTTTAAAATTAATTTTACATGATCATCATCTAAATACATAATAAAAATTAATTTGGTAAAAATTGTAAATAAATGTCTAAAAGATTTATCAATTTTACATAATTTTATTTTTAGTGGGTGGAAATAATTTTTAAAAAATCAAAAATATTTGTTTGACATTTATTTTTGTCAAATTAATTTATTTTATATTAAATTGACAATTTTATCCTTATTTGGAACAAGATTCAAAATTCAGGATCAAATGTGTGACAATTGAAAAATCAAGGACCAAAGTGATACAAGCCCCAAACTATAGGGACTATTTATGTAATTTGCCCTAAAATTAAACTGTGTTAGTCTTTACGTAATTTTCTTTACGTAATTTTGAACAAACAATACAGTTATTTTAAAATGAAATGTTATAGTGTATTTCAAATATTTTATCAAACATTTTACCAAACTTTTCACATGAAGTGGGATTTTCACAAATTCACATGTGTGTGAGTCCACATCTAAGTGAGAGATTTGATAAAATATTTAATAGAATATTTAAGATCCCTAATAATCTGGAGAGGACAATGGGATCCATAATTTTTAATTATCTCTAAGTATGATTACTTTTAAAAAAACACCTATATCAATAAAAAGACGTGAGTAATGAACGCTTACTTGGATACGAAGGTAGTTGTAGACGTCCCCGAACGCCCCAGGAGGAACGAGTCCCCCGTTCCGTTCGATATTGGGCTCACTACAGTTCGGACTCTCAATTTGTCACGGTTCTAAATCTGAACCAAAGAGTCCAAATCCGGCAAATCGTTTTGAGAAAACAGATTTTTGAAAGAAGTGCCAAACATGGACTGCTTTGCCAGATACAGAGTCGCCACCTAAATGTTTTATTTTGGGGAAATTTAGGAAACCCTGACTCGTTTGCCTAAGGCCACGTGTCCGTCATCACCAAAGTTGCCTCGGCTCGGGAACTTGGGTACGATTGGGGAAGGTCACTTCGTGAGCACCCCCGCTCGCCCGATCAAAGATCAGCCTCTACTAACCATGATATTTATTTTTGAAAACATTATGTGTTCTTATTCCGGTTATTAGCCTAAATTTACTATGTGATGCGCACAGCATACAAGTATAGACTGGATCGCCTGAATTGGAACAAAACATTTCATGTTTGTTTGTTTGAAAATGGTTTGATGGTGCTACTCGCAAGTAGGCTAAGACGTGGATTTGCCACCCTCGGGTGGGCTTAGAAAAACATAATTTTGCCACTATCTAGTGGGCTTTAAAACACACATTTGATGAATTGTTCTAATTCAAATAACCCAACCGTCACCCACAAGCATTCAGGCAGTTATATCACATAAGCATATAGCCTCATGGTAAGCATGCTATTCATGGCAGTCACTCACACGCATGCAAGGATGCTAAAGTATAAAACTTACCGAGTACTCCAAGCCAAAACAGAAGCTAATTAGAAATCCATGCATGATCCTAATTATACGGAAATGCCTAATGCAACACATGCAAAAATGCAACTATAGCAGGCTCGGCTATTCTAAACATGGCATATGAAATGCTACAGCTAACATGTATTCAACTTGAAATTGAAAATACGATGCAGTTAGTATGATGTGCCGAGCCCGGTGCATGCAAAACAGATGAATGAATGCAAACATGCTATCATACTGTATGATAATTAAAACATGCCCTAATCTAACCATCATAAGCGGGTAAATAAAAGGGAGAAAAACGTGGGGTTGGAAGACATGCATCACACACACGTACGCTTATTACAATTATGCCCTCGCACAGAGGGTCCGAATAAAATAATATACAGTCCCAAATAAATAGTACAGTCCAAATAAATAATACAGTCCGAATATGTACAGAATCCAAATTAAATAACAAATTTAACTAGGAAAGCGGTAAACTAGCGTGTAAGCTAGGGACTACCTCGACTCTGTTCCGAATGATGGATGATGCATGCTCGGGTTGCTTGGCACGGAAATCCACTACGATACCCCAATGAGCCTCTGTTTGCGATTGATGCCGGAATGCTGTGCAAGGCCTTTGAAAGGCTACCGATTCTTGATTTGCTGCAACAGAGAGCAGGAAAAGGGCATGGCAACGTATTTTCACAAATGTATGCATGTCTCGATCCTCGTGCCACCAATCACGCATATCGATGCATGATGGCCGAGGAGTCGAATTGCACGACTCAATATGGAATGAATGCACATATAAACACAACAAAATCTAAACTCTATCATGGACAATCCGGAGTGTCGGTGACTGGGAATTGAGACACGTTCCGTCACTCGAAGTACGAAACGTCCCTCGTTTCCCGTGCTCGGGCTAACTCCTATCCCAAGCACAATGCAATATGCATGAATGCAACTAATATACAACCTAGCCTGCACAGTGCTATGAGATGGCATACACGATGCATGAGGTAACATGGCATACACAATGCTCTAACATACAACCTAGCATGCGCAATGCTATGAAATGAAATGGCATACACAATGCATAATGGACTTACACCAACATGAGTGGACCTCAGCCACACTCACATAAGAGGCCATGAGATGAAAATGAGACACTCGAAATGCGTGCACACATGCACGCAAACCGAGGACCGAACATAAAGCACGAATGCCACTCTACCAAAGCATGGCAAGGCATGGAACATGGTATGCAAACATGCAAATTTCAGCGCTAAAATATGACACAAAACAGCCCCGAATCATGGAAACATGGCACCCAATGCATGAAATGAATCCCAAAACATGAAATGAGGTACATGGAATGACCTATGGCTATGCAAAGCATGCATTATTTGAACATGAAGTATGAATACAGAATCAAGAAAGTCACAAAACAAGCATATTTATAGTTTTAAGCAAGGCCAGAATGTGAACACAAATAGGGCTAAGTTAGCATGCAAAAATGGCCCCGAAAGAGAGATAATGAAGCAAGTAGCAGCTGCTGGCCCTAAACAATGAAGAGCCCTTCAATAAAGTTGAAGAGGGGCTCAAAATAAGGTATTTTACAGTTTATGGCCGAGCCCAAAACAGTGCACAAGTAAGCTTAAAATACTATGCAAGAAATAGGCCTAAAAGAAGGTTTAAACACAAAGTATAAAAAGGGAGCCTCAAATAGCAAAAAACCCTTGATCAAACATGAAGAGGGGGTCAAAATAAGGCTATTTACAGTTCAGACCAGAGCCCAAAAATACAAGCACAAGGGGCTAACAAAACATGCAAAAATAAGGCCAAAAGAGGGATAAAGAGGTAAGTGACAAAAGGAAGCATCAAACAGTGAAGATCCCTTCAACAATGTTGAAGAAGGGCTCAAAATAAGCCACATTTCAGTTTATAACCAAGCTCGAAACAATTTACAAATAAGCCTAAAATACTGTGCAAGAAAGAGGCATACAAGAGGGGTAAAGAAGCAAGTGTAAAAAGGAAGCCTCAAACAGGGCAAGGCCCTTAAAAAAACATGAAAAGGAGCTCAAAATAATGCTATTTTCAGTTGGGGTCGGAGCCCAAAAATGGAATCAAGTATGGCTTAGAATGCATGCGAAAGAAGCTCAAAAAAAGGGAAAGTATTGCTCACCCTTGTAGACCAAACTTCAACAGCCTCTTGGCTTGAGAAAAGATGCTCCTTGCCTCTGGAAAACCAGCTCCAAGTGTTGGAATGGATGGTGGTGGTATGGTGCTAGGTGGTGGTGTAGAAATGGTGTAGGGTTTGGGAGGTTTTGAGGGTTGGAGTGTAGGGAGAGAGAGATACAATATAGGAGGCTTAGAGTAAATTTTGTAACCCCTAAAGCTGCTGGAATGGCCTGGATAAATAGGCAAAAGAGAGGAGAAAAGGGGGGAAAAATGGGGGGGGAAATGAATTCAAGTTTCCCCCCAAAAGTGCAGAACCCTCGGACATGGGTGAAGTGCAAAACAGAATACATGGCTGGAATGCACTTGGGACAAGGATCATGGCCGGCTGGTTATCTAAGCTGCAGGTGGCCGGCCGACCCTCCTCATGGCCGGTCAGCGAAGGGTCAAAAGGGTCAAGAGGTATTAGTGGCCGACCATGCCAAAAAGAGGGCCTCCCATGTGTACACAACACAACCATGTGGTCAAAAAACTGGAGAAAGCAAACCAGGAGAGAGAAAAGCCCACTTTTAGGAGGGGTTCAAAAGGGTCACACACAATTACTGGCCGGCCATGTAATATTGATGGCCTCCCAGGTGTGTACAACACGAATATGTGGTTTAGGGCTGGAAAAAGTGGCTTTAGGGTGGTCAACATTGGCTTTCGAGTGAGGAAAAAACGGCGACGGAGGGCGATGGAGAAATAAAACTGGTTGTCAGAATAATTACTGGCCTCCCAGCCTTCTACGACCTTCCTAATAATGAAACAGAGGTCCTTGCCAAAAATGAACCCAAACCGATGCAAAATGAAGGTTCGGGGGCCGAAACGCCCAACCCGAGGCCCCGAAAACTGACTGTTAGGCACCGGAAGTGGTGTTCGACCACGAAGTTGGTTTTTCGGACCGCAGTGTCCCTCAAAAGGGAGAAAATAAGATGCATGCCAAAAATCGGAGCAAACAGAGGTGGTTAAGCGGTCCTGAACCGAGGCACACGGCCAACGGCTCCGAAAAAAACCAAAAATCGGAAACCGGACTCCAAACGGGCAAAATGGCCTATGACCACGAAACGTAACCTACGGCCACTGAGAGATGATCTACGAGACCTCTCTTTCCTTTCGGGAAGAGAAAATAGAGAAAACAGAGCCTGATTCGCAAACCGAGACAAAGCATGAAAGAGTGTGGAAGTCCGGAGGCAAGGCTCGCAGCCGAGACTCTGAAACTTCTGAACGAGCACAATATGCACCATCACCGAGCGCTCAATCGGTGACGTCTGAGTCTTAAGGTCGGTCAAAAATGGGGTGTGTACAGTAGTTATTTTCAGAATGGAGAGCTTGAAAGACAACAGAGAGGTGGTAATCAACCATATCTGCACTTGCTCGGCTGACAATTTCTTGGATTGGAAAAGAACCATTGTTAAACAACCAGCCCATAACCCCCCATTTGGCAGCCATTTTACCATTGTACTTGTGGGCATCCTTCGCCCACCCTGCCCCTACCGAGATTACCAGAAAACGGCCATAATCCATGGGCTCCATCGGAAAGAAATCTGGGTTTTGCTTCAACACTAGTTTCGTCACCTCACTAATCGCAACCAACGCCAACAAATATTATGGCACAATATTTAGTATTTACATCCACAGCCAACAAGTTCCAATTAGTTTTTAAGACCTTATTCTGATCCTTGACAAATGCTCTTTTTTTTTTCTTTTTTAATTAAATAAAGTTATTGTTAAAAAAAGGTTGATTTTTATTATTAGAAAAGTTTAGGCAGGGTTTGAATTTTTGTTAGCTAAATTAGTTGTAATGAAACAACTAAAATATTTTTGGCTTAAATAGCAAACAAAATTGGCAATTGAAGTTGAAACCAACAAATGTTGGTTGTTTTTTATTTACAAAAATGTTATGTACGTACCCAAGAAAATAATTGACAAGGAAATTTTGATAATCTTTATATTATTTCATAAGATTGTTAAGTTTTCAAAATTCAAAATCAATGATATATAACTATCACATTATACTGGGTTATCGGTAGCGATACCACCGTCAATTAGGTTAAATTCTCTCTCATTCCCCTTGTTCGTCATGGTTTTTAAAATAATAGGGAGAGAAATAAGTAGGTACTGCGGAGGTGGTAATGCATATATCTGATAGTAGGGCATTAATGATTGGTTTGCTTGTCACCTATGCAAGGAAAAAAATATATTGTTAGGGTTGGTCATTAACAAATTGAATTGTCATAATGGGTTGTGTATTCTTTGTTTTCTTGTCACAATACTTTTTTAATCATTAGTTCATGTAAAAATTAAATATATGTGAATTGTTGATTCGATAGTTACAAGAGCATTGGGACAAAAAATAAAGAAATTTGTAAACAAAAGATCCTAACCATCAAAATGTAGCCAAACAACCAACCAACTCCGGTTAGGGTTGAGATTCTCTATTAAAAAAAAAGTGATTAAAATAGTAAGAAACTTATAAAAAAAAATTAAAAATTTCTCATCATTTGTTCTACTTTTTGTATGTTTTTCTATAAAAAATAAAAGAGTCATTCCCAAACAAATCAATTTTTTTTTACCTCATATTTTAACTCAAAAAAAAAAAAAATCATTAAAAAAAGTCACTTCACAAACAAATCCTTAGACAAATTCTATTGTCACAGTGGAACCCAAACAATCAACTGACCAGCCTTTATTAACTCTTGTTAGGGTTAGGATTTTCCTTCTAGATATATATATATATATATATATATATATATATATATATATATATATATATATATATTTTGTGTAGCTCCTTGTTCCATCGTTTACAAGTTACAACCAAATAATTTGTTTATATTTTTTACATAAAAAATTAATCAAGTCAAATTGAGCTATTGTGACAAGAAAAATTGTCAAAAAAGTATAAAATTTGTCACTAAAAATTAGAAAAAAAAATCGCAACTAAAAATGTGTTTTAACCTAATCTCGCATTTTAGTGACACGTTGAAGTTGTCACTAAAAATTCATTTAGGTTTGTTTGAATTTAGAATTTGACATTGGAAAAAATTAGGATTTGGGATCAGGATTTGTTAAAAAAAAAAAAATGTTATAAAAATAGAACAAAAATTTAGCTTATGTTTAATTTACATTTCTCTCACATTTTATTTTCTCTCCATAAGTTCTTACTCAAATTTTCGATCCAAACACAATCTTAGTAACCAAATTTGTCCACATATAGAAATACATACATAAATACCTGTAATAAGGAAATACATACAGAGATACATACATACATTCATGTACGTATGTATTGCCTCCCTAGGGCTAATGCATGCACACTCACATTTGAGAGAGAGAGAGAGAAAACAACAACCTGATATGAGCTATAAAGATAGTAGGCTCGAGATTCTTGATGTCAAAAGTTGGAATGACAATATTTGTTAGGGTTTGGTGCAACCATGTTTCCCCTAATGTATCCCTAAACAGTTTATGGAGATACTTCCCATCATACTTGGTTTTCTCAGGGCTTTAAACATATTCACCACCCAAGCAAAAGGTCCTCAAGTGTTTTTTCAAGATCCATCAATGAAGAAAACAAAAAACCGAAACACATATATATTAGTTTCAATTATATGAGAGAGGGGATACTAAGGCTCTATTTGTTTCGACGTATGCATTTTTTGGTATTTGATTGAATAAAAAGTAATATTTTCCATCATAATTTTAAAAATGACTTACCATTGGAAATCCCGTAAGTCAATTTTGAGGAAACTCTCAACACACTCGTCTCTTTGACTCTTTAGATTTTACTTTTTTAATCATCAAGCTCACAAACTGTTTAATATAGCATAATGGAGACGATGGAAATTTTTTGTTTTGTCAACCAATGGCCGGATAATAAAGAGATTTTATTTTTTGTGCAATTTTAATTTATATGAAAAATATTTTTAATATAAAATATTATGTTATGTGGAAACAAACAAAGCCTAAGTATTATAGAAAGTCAATAGGTAGCATTACAGAAAGAAATGGAAAGTCCGATCACTTTTGCAACTTTTTTTTTTTTTTTTTTATCAGCAAAAGAATAAATTTTTATTGATGTAAAATTAGTACAAGGTACAAAATAAATTACACCAATAAAGAAAGCATCACAATGAGCTAATTAAATGATCCCGGCTAGGATGCACTTTTGCAACTTAAAATGCTCAATTCTACATATCCTTGATTGCTTAAAAGAAAATATTGTACAAACTATCAGATTTTATAAATCTGTGTCATGCAATAAAGAAATTTTGAATTTAAAACAAGACCTATTTTAGAGTGAGTTTGGGATCTACAAAATTCATATATTTTTTGTGAATTTTATTTTAAAATTGTGTCAAAAAATTTATTTTTCATATCTGTTTAGTGTAAAAGTATCTAAAAAAAAATTTAAAAAATATCCAATGAAAACTTACTAAAGATGAAAAAAAGTACACCAAAAAAAAAAAAAAACTCACTAAAAAAATACACCCTTAATAATTAGGTAAATGTCAGTCATGTCAATGACTTCATAAAATTTGTCAAATTAGTAACAACGAATATAGGAAGGAACAATTGAAGTCAAATCAAACATTAGACTAATAAAGTGAATACTTCATTCATCAGACTACAAGCGTATGTTCAAGTTTAATGTTGTTTCTTACTTTGTTTGGGGGAAATTTTTTGGAGAGGTGTCAAGAGAAAAAGACACTAAATCTTTTGCAGCAAATAAAGGTCGGTGATCATTGTTTCGTGCAGATAGCAAGGCTGTTGAAAGACTGGCGCAGCTTGTTCCTGCAATTACATCAAAATAATCCGCGAGCCTTGCTTCCATGCCATCTAGTTCCTAATATCATTATCACCGAAAATTATGAAAAACAATCAAATTACAAACACATATTGATGCTATAATGAGGTTATACATATTGATGCTATAATGAGGTTACAAATACCTGAAGTTGTGATTCTAGGTTTGTGAGAATAACTCCGGATATTAATCCTTTAACTCCTCCTCCATCAATGCTAAGAATTGTAATGAGATTTCCATAAGTGGGTGGTCGACGATTTTTACAGTATGATGTTGTTGTTGTTCCCTCCATTTAATTGTTTGTGATTTTATTGAATTTGATGGAAAAAAAGCAAAACAAGGATGCGATGATTGAAGAAACTTTTATCGGCATTTTATCGGCTATGGTATGCCGGTGGAGAGAAAAACTTTATATATAATGTTTCAAGAATACCAAGTTAATTTTTTATAATAGTTAAGTTCATCAACACATGTAAAACGTAATGGTTTTTATTTTTTTATGTGTACGTGTTAAGTTTCCACAGTTTCAATTGTTTTGATTTTGATATTTAATTTTGATTTTTGTATTAACTTGATACAATCGATAAAGTCTATTAAGATTTTTGTCCGAAAATGATCATTCAATTGGTTATTACTCACTTGAGTAAATTTATACTTTTATTTTTAATAAAAGCATGATATAGATGCCCTTCGTGTGATTATCATTTTTTATTTAAAAATGCTAATGATCGTAATTAATCAGATTAAATTAAGATAAAATTATAAATTTATAGTCAAAATCAAATTAATTCAAATTATAAAAACTAAAATGACATAACGACCGAAGTATAGCAGTGTACCGGTGTAATTTTGCCCTAAAAAAAATATTTTTCAAAACTATATATGTTCTTCATTTAATTATTAGATTTATTGGGTACACGCAATTTTGCAAAACACACTAATTAATTAATGAGCCAAACCATCTTTACACTTTTCCAAACCCAATATATATTATTATCTCCCAAAGCCAGCAAACAACACATGTACTTGGATTTACTCCCAAGCATTCTCCAACTGCCATATTAACCATTTCCAGGTTCGGAGGAAGGGGTCATTCTAACAATTGTTGTTATGAAATAATTAATAATATTTTATTATATTTAATGAGTTTTAGAGTTTTTTAAATATTAAATAATTATTATTATTTTTATGCATGATAATATAAAAGCATTATTAATTACAAAGTAGTTATATTCAAATTCAAGTCAGTGAAACAGGTAATAATAAATACATTCAATTTAATGAGTAATTAAAATAAAAAATTATCAAGACGAATTAATACAACATTAAATTCACTTTATTAGTGCTCAAGGGACACTTGTTAGCATTTCCCATGTATCTATAATCTCAATTTTCTTTTTTATATCTCATGTAATGATCCCCAAAGCCGATTATGCACTTTTAAATTTTTTTGAAATCCCATTTTGTATGAGTCACAAATAAGTTGAAAAACACCATTTACACGTTTCCAAATCAATGTGTTCTCTCCCAAAGGCAGCAACAACGCATGTACTTGTATATATTCCCAAGCAATCTGATCACTGCCACATTACCATTTCCAGGGGCGGAGGGAGGGCACTAGGGCTCCCTCCAAAATTTTCCTAAATGTTACTAATTTATATATATATATATATATACACACTATATATGTAGGGTTGGTTTGGGGTTAGCCTTTTTTTTTTTTTTTTATAGTCACTACAAGAAATATCTATTTTGGTGGCGTATGTTTAATGGCGTTTTTTAAAACGTCACTGTTTGTAATATTTAATGGCGTTTGAAAAACGTCGCATTTTTCTCTAATCAAAACGGTGCCGTTTCAGGAACAGAAGATGTTTATAAACGCCTTGAAATGGGTTCTGTCACGCACGCTCCCCTCTCCCTGTTTCACCTTTATTTTGAATCTGACTCTCGCTCTCACTCTCTCAAAATCTTACATCGGTGATTCATCAGAGCCATTTCGAAGATCTTACATCGGTGATTCATCAGAGCCATTTCGAAGTCCTCTCTCAAAATCGATTCAGATCGGTGAGCTACTGTCTCTCTCTCTCTCTCTGTTGTCTAAACCCTAATTATCTTAGAGATTCAGCTTGGTCTCAGCGAACAGATCGGTGATTTATCAGAGCCATTTCAAAGTTCCCTCTCGAAATCGAAATCGAAATCGAAATCGAAATTGAAGTTCATCTCAGCGATTCAGATCGGTGAGCTCCATTGTTTTTGTCTCTATCCGTGTCTCTCTCTCTCTCTCAAGCTGAACTGATATTTGAATGACATCTCGTTGATTTCGATTTTGATTTGAAAGCTCTCTCTGTCTCTTGATTTCGAAGGTCTCTCTCTCTCTCTCTATTGCGAAGGTCTATCTTTTGATTTGGTTGTTGATTTTCGTTTGTGCAAATCAAGGCATTGCATATGCGGAGATCAAGGCATTGAGAGAAGGCAGAAAGGTTCGGATCTACCCCCTTCTATCTCTCTCTCTCTCTATATATATATATGACTATCGTAAATCTGATTTGGTTGTTGATTTTCGTTTGTTTGTGTTGGTTGTTGATTCTGTTTTGTTAATGATTCTGTTGATTTTCGTTTGTTTTTGTTGGCTTTCAATTCTAGGTGTGTCGATCAGCAGGAAACAGCGAGTGGTGCATCCTCCTGAGCCAAAAGGAGCCTCTTTGGCTATCAAATGGGAATGTATTTAATATTTTCATTAATGGAAAATTGGATAAAGGTGTGATTAATCAATTTTCATAGCATTTTCTAGTTGCCTGTTGCATAAAATTTGAAATGGAGTTCACTTAGTAGCTAGTTGTTCCTCAGTTATTTCAATAGCATTGCACTTTTCATGCAAACTGGAGTCACTTCACCAGTAACATGAAGATTCTTTATGTTCTGTTGTTAACTATTGGTGGGGAATATGAATGAGGTAATGATGTAAAACTACTTGTTTTAGTTGTATTTCTAATTTATTTTTCCCAATTTATTTCCTTTTCTTAATATATATATATATATATATATAAATTTGTTCCCCCAATTTATTCAATTGCTCCAGCTCTCTCTCTCTCGCTCTCGCATGCCCTACCTCTCTCTCACGCTCGCCACCATGGTTCACAAGTATGGATCTCTCTGTTTAGGTTTCTCATTCTCTCTCTCGGTCTCTTAATCTCTCTCTTGATCTCTCAATCTTGAAGACCGAAGATTTATATATGTGTTTTTTTTTTTTCTCTATAGCGAATTGGCATTGAAGCTTAGAGCAATTGCAGAGGTTATCTATATTTCTCAATTCTTTTGCTAATTCCCGTATGTGTTCAAATTCATTCGTTCATTTCTGTCTCTATATGTACTATGGATATATATATATATATATATATATATATGTATAATTCCATATGTATTCATGTTCCCTCATATTTTAGAAAGTATACTATTGATATCTTGAAGTAGTGGTATATTCATGAACAGGCCAAAAGTACTTGAGGTCACTCCAACTAGCCCTATCTTAACTGAAGGAAAAAACTTGAGGAAAAAAGACTTTAGTTGTTGAGCATGAGTTAGTCAAGTCTGTTTTTAGTATGTATGATTTCAAAATGCATTCTAATCCTTTAATGTTATGTTTGAATATGGTTTGAAAAGGGAAATGATTTGAGGCCTATTTGGTTGTGTTTTTATTTATTTATTTAGTTTAGGAGATAAAAGTGAAACTAACCCAATAAGAAAAGATAAATGTAAGGTTGTGGTATTATATATAATATTAGGGAGGGGGTGAAATTTGGAAGAAAATTTTGGACAAGGAAGTTGTAAAATTTGACAGAAGACAAAATTGAGATGGAATAGGCTGGTCACAGAGCTTAAAATATTTAAGAGATGTGTTAATATTTTATCCTTGGGAACAGTTAATTTGGCATAATCTTACCTGTTTGCTTCATTACACACTTTAATTTGTTTGTATTCCCAGCTTCGGATCATTATAAAACCAAAGCCATGCATTGGAGTTGGCCCTTTATGTGCTGCACAGCAGGTAGATTTTGCATGGTGAAATAATTGCCATGTTTTCTGCTAAAGAGACTCGTAATATTGTGCAAATTATGAGAAAGGTTAGGTTAGGACTCAATTTATCCCTTCCAGACCCATATCCAATGGGGACTAAACTAGTCATACACACAATCATCAGGTGATACGGTGATCATTGCTCATAAATGAGCATCTAGCACTGGATTTGATTTTGCCATGGCCATAATTTTGTCAAACTGTTACATATGATGTCCACTGTTGTTTTGAAGGTGTGAGTAAGCCCTGCTTTGGCAGCAATCAGTGGTTCAACAAGTATAATTGAAATATAAACCACTGATTTTGAGTTCTTTGTTGCTGGTAAATACTAAATAGTAAATATAGTCACTCTTTAATAGTTTGTGTTTTTGCATGTGCATGTGTTTGCTAGCATTTAAATTAGAGTTTTTCCCATTTGTTTTGCAGAATAAAACATAGTACATAATTTTCTTTTATTGAGCAATATATATATTTGATTTTGATATATTTTGCCTTGATAATTTTAGGTCACCAACAATTATTTCCATTCCAAAGTCATCTGACAGTGTCTCCTCTAGTTCATCACGGAGCAAGACTCGGGGGAGGTTAACTCGCAAGTTAGTATATGTTCTTGAAGTTGTTAAGTTGTGTCATGTGTGGATGTATCTTCGTCATCATTTCTAGTTTGATTGATTAAGTTGGCTGATTTAGTGGACTAAATACTTGATTTTTGTCTTTTTCTCAAGAGATTTGCGGTTGCACAAGTTGGTATTTCAGGATGATGCACTACCTGATGGAACTGAACTAGCTTATTTTGTTCATGGGCAGGTTGTTAAGACGAGCACATACATATTATTATTTTGGTTTAAGGAAATGTTTATGTTGCTTTTTATAAAGATCAAATGTATTAAACAATTAACATATTTTTTTTATTCGTGGAAGCAACCCTTTCCCAGTGAAGCACCTTGTTGTGATATGTATTTGTTTTCTGATTACTTGTCATCTACAGAAATGCACAGAAGATTATAAGAAGGGTTTTGGAATATTTTGCTTTTGCTGCCAAAGTGAGGTACTTTTTTTTTGCTGCTTGAGTTGCATCTTTATTTGATTCTCATTGAGGTGTTTACTATTTCAACATTTGTGAGCAGGTCAGCCCTTCTCAGTTTGAAGCACATGCGGGTTGGGCTTCTCGTCGCAAGCCGTGAGTGTTCTTTTGATATTTTTGGGAGGTGTAGTGAACACGTGGTTTCTGTGACCATTTATACATCATTAGATAACCTTTTTTCCCCTAATGCAGTTACCTACACATCTTCTTCTTTTTACTTGGCATAAGTGTGGTTATGCATTAGAGGAGCAAACTCCCAGCTTAATCTTGGACTGAACTTTTATGGTCAATTAGTCTTTTAGTTTATCATTTGATCATTTGATTGATATTCATGTAGTCAATGCTTATCTGGTTGGGTAAACTAGTGAACGCATTTAATCACGGAAACAACATAATTCATTTATGTTTTTGCAACAGTTGATCACTCCAGTTGTTATAATGATTACTTTGTTCATTGCAAACTCACATGGGAAACCTTTGTGTATTTAAAGTAGACCTTACGGGTTAAGTACTATCATCAATTTACTCATATACACAGAGCCCCTTGGAAATAATCTTTCTCTACAGTGGTAACATCCTGCTGTCAGTGTGTGAGAAAGGAATGACATATGCAACTAATAGAATCAATTCCAACTTTGTCAATTAGGATGATCAGCTGAGTTTATATAGAAAAACCATAGTTTGAACAGTAGTAGTTGTGGTTAGCAATATCTCAATGTCTTGGTTTAGATAGTGTTTAGTTATTCTAGTAAGCATGTCTTGGTTCCTTTGGGCAGCATCATGCTATTGGTGGTGTTGTGTAATTGTGATATGTAATATCACCAAGTCCTGGAGGCAATGGTTTCAGATGTGATTGTGATATTTAATGCCAGTAACCAATACAATTTTGTCCATTTATGAGGTAACATAAACAACAAAGTGTATGTTGAAAATTATATATTGAATTTACTTGGAACTCTCTGAATTTGAATTCTGTGAGATCTGAGATTCTTTGTTACTTGTCAAAACTTAGCACTTCAAACATATATATATACACCTTACCTTGTTTTATAGATAGATGTAAAATATCAACGTTCTCTAGAGCTTGAAAAGTTCTAATTATTGAAATAGGGAAATGGTAAGGATCTTGGTTCTGTTATTTTAGTCAGTAAAAGTGGCTGAACTTTTAGAACCTTAATTTTAATTAATAAAGGGTCTTACCTTGCTGAATCTCTATCACCTGCTCTATAATCGTTCTCACTTTGCATTTTGTTTTTGTGGATTCTACAGCAGTTCAGCACTGAAGTTTTACGCATGCAACAAGAAATTGCAAGGCTCAGGGAGAACACTGCACATTTTCAGGCTACGGTTGAGACGAAACTCGTAAGTCCTCTGTAAATTATATTGGTTCTCATTTCTTTTTTTTTCCCCCTCCATCATAGGCAAAGCTTTAACATTTTTGGTGCGCTATGGTAGGAGACACTTCGCTGTGAACTTTTAAAGTAAGGGCCTGGATTGGGTTTCAAGTGGTGGACAGAGTCATGGAAGTACCTAGTTTATATTTGGTTCTATCAAAACATGTTACAGGTTTCTGTTTGCTTTGTGTTTTAGAAACTGTGTTTGAATTCTAATCTCTATTTGGTTGTGTATGAGTCTGTTTAATGGTGTTCCCACATATGTATGTTGAGTGTAGTGTTGTAAGATGATTAGGATATATACTGTATGTTTGATTGGTCAAATATATAAATTTACAACTCTGTTCACTGTTTCATTTTGATTTCTTTGTTTATTTTGAAAAGGAAAAAAATAATTTAATTGACCATTATTACTTGTGCCATGGGAGTTAATCTATGAGAGTGTCAAAGCTCCCTCATAATAAGATTTTATTGACTTATACCTGTAAAATTATACTTTATACTAAATTTTGTAGTTACTAAATTTTATTGATTTCTTAATAATAATAATCTTAGATTGTTGTTGGATGATGTGAAACTGTGCATGAGATGGCTGCTTCGTTTTTTGGGATTGAACTTATTGGATTTTTTTCTTGAAGGATGTTGTATTGGGTACTATTATAGACGTGAGGGAATAGTAATCTCACAGAAATATATGTCTATACAAAGTTTTATTCATTATTGCTATTTTACAGGTATATTTTTAAAATTAAATCTCACAAAATTAGTAGTTTAAAAAAAAATAATCTATTGCGGCGTTTTTCAAAACGCCACTATAGTTATATTTTTAAAATAATAAAAAAGCTATTATGACGTTTTTGAAGCGTCGCTGAATGCCTGTGTGACATCATGTTACCGTTGGCTGCCACATTTAGCGGCGCTGCCTATACTAATTTTACGACGTTTTTAAAACGTCATG
This sequence comes from Camellia sinensis, assembly GCF_055761805.1. Taxonomy (NCBI): domain Eukaryota; kingdom Viridiplantae; phylum Streptophyta; class Magnoliopsida; order Ericales; family Theaceae; genus Camellia; species Camellia sinensis. The sequence goes on from NC_138961.1 coordinate 220,858,496, forward strand.
AACTTACAGCGACGGCCGCGTCCTCGGCGTTTGGTGGTAAGTGTCACTAAATAAATTAGCGGCGTTTTCCAGACATATAGCGGCGTTTCGTTTTTAAAAACGCTGCTAAAAGTCATTTTTCCAGCAGTGAGTTTTTTTAGAAGTTAAAAAAAAATTAATGTATATGAGAAATTGTTTAAAAAGTTATTAGTTTTAAGTAAAAAATTAATATAAGATTTTACTTTTTTAATTGATGACAAACAATTTAATTAAAAAATAACTTTTTTTTGTTAGGTTACCGAACGGGCTGATAATTTTATTTTGTTTATGGTCACCCAAATTTGATTCGGCACTTCCAAAAAAATGAAAGTGTGCTTCCTATTTCTTTTTTGGGTCTTCCTCTAGGTGTTAGTCCTAGACTCAAAAATACTTGGGCTCCTGTCGTTAGGAAGTTTAAAGTTAAGCTTGCCAGCTGGAAGAGAAGGCATCTGTCTTTTGGTGGAAGATTATCTTTGATCAAATCGGTGTTGAGCAATCTTCCCGTTTATTTTTTATCTTTGTTCAAGTTACCTGAAGGTGTTGCTAAAGAACTTGATAGAATTCAGGCTTCCTTTTTATAGGGGGGTTCTGATCTTAAGAAAAAGGTTCATATGGTGAAGTGGTCTGAAGTTACTAAAGAATTGAGAGATGATGGTCTTGGTATTAGAAGGATTAGAGATGTGAATTTGTGTCTTCTGGCTAAGTTGTGGTGAAGGTTTGGGTGTGTGGAGAAGGCTTTGTGGAAAGAAATTATTTGCAGCAAATACAAGTATGATCCAAAATCTTGGTTGCCTTCAACTGATTCCCAGATCAGTGGTTCTAGAGTTTGGTCTGACATACTGTCAGTAGTTGTATCTAAGCCTATCTTCTTTGATTTTCTGCACTCTTATATTAGAATTGAAGTAGGAGATGGGAATAGGTGCTTTTTTTGGAATGACTCATGGACTAGTGCCGGTTGTTTAAAGTTGGCTTTCCCCAGACTTTTTATGCTCTCGCAGGATAAAGAGGCATCTGTCTCTGTTATTTTGAGTAGGAGGTCTTCTCCTAATGGGGGGGTGTTTAACTTCAGAAGAAGACTCTATTCCTGGGAATCTGTAGATCTCTCTAATCTTATTCTATTGCTCAATTCTGGTCCAGTGTTAAGATCTGGTGTTGAGGACAAATTGGTGTGGACTTTTGGTGCCTTAGAGGTTTACTCAGTGAAATTAGCTTATGAATGGGTTTCCTGCACTAACAGATCAAGTGTTCTGGTGCCTAGTTTGCTTTGGAAGGGCATCTCTCCACCTAAAATGCAATTCATCTGTTGGTCGGCATGGAGAGGCAAACTCAAAACTTCTGTGTTTCTTCAGAATATTGGAGTTCTTGATCCCAGTGGTCCCTCTCTATGCTGCTTTTGTAACTCCTGTGCTGAAGATATGTGTCATGTTCTTCTTCATTGTCAATTTGCTTGGAGAATCTAGTCTGACATGGTAAAATGGTGGAGTTTGGTGTGGGTTGTGCCTGATAATGTATCTCAGCTTTTGGATTGGTGGAGTGACTTTAAATTTAAGAAAGTGCTTCAGAGTATGTGGGATGCCTTGCCATCTGTGGTTATGTGGTTTGTGTGAAAGGCTAGGAATGAGATCAAATTTGCTGGTTCAGGGGCTAACTGGTGTGAAGTTTGTGAGTCCATCAAGTTACACATTGCCTTTTTGGCGAAGTATCACAATAAAGGGGTGGATTGTTCAATCAATGATCTGCTGTATAATTTGGATTCCATCAGGGGCTTTGAATTGTCGCTCTGCTACTGCTGTTGTGTGGCTCTGCTGGTGGGTGCTGCTGCTGTGTTGGTTTGCTGGGGTGTGTTGGGGTGATCACTTGTGTGCCCATTAGTTGATTGTTGCTTCCTTGCTGTTGTGTTGTTCTGGTGTGTGGCTCGGCTGGTGTGTGGCTCCATAGAGTTGCTCTGCTGCTGCTGATGTGTTGTTCTGGTGCTGCTGGTGAGGGTGAAGCTGATGGCATGTGTGTGGATCTGCTACTGCTGGTGTTGCTGGTGTGTGGATCTGTTTTTGCTATTCTGTGGGGTGATCTATTATGTGCCCTTTAGTTGCTTGTTACTACCTTGCTGTTGTGTTGTTCTGGTGTGTGGCTCTGCTGGTGAGTGGTTCTGTTCTGGTGTGTGTCTTTGCTGGTGTGTGGCTCTGTAGAGTTGCTCTGCTGCTGCTGGTGTGTGCTCTGCTCTGCTGCTGCTAAGCTAATGGCATGTGTTGGGGTGATTATTTGTGTGTCCATTAGTTGCAGTATGCTTCTGCCGTTTTTAGTTACCATAACACTGATGACATGTGTTGGGGTGATTTTTGTGTGTTCATTAGTTGGATCTGCTACTGCTGTTGTGTGATGTTGTGTCTTTCTTTTGCTGGTTGAACTCTTATCAACTAGCCCTAGGCATGTGTTAGCACTCTTTTGGGTGGCTTTCTTGCGCCATCCTTGTTTTTTCTTTATTGATGTAAGATGTAAGGTTTCCTCCTTGGTTCTTATTCAATAAAGTTCTTTTCGCTGATTAAAAAAAAAAAAAAAGAAATAAAAATCTCACTTTGTATAAGAATTGTCCTTCAAATGTCTTATATAATGACTTTTTACATGAGTTTGATATTGGCAATTCTCATAATGAGTTCTTATTATTCTCAATACGAACATCAACTTTGAATCTAAAGACCGACCACAACACAAACACAACTACACAAATTACTTGTCTCAAAAAAATAAAAGTAAATAAATAAATAACCAAAACCACAAACTCTCTAAGTTACTTAGAATCTTTCATGTCAATGTATTTTGACTCCCGGAATTTCTTCTCATCTGAAAGCAACTTTGCAAACCTCACTACAAGAAAAAGCACATTTGGCGACTAAAAACCAAAAGTCCGTTTTTAGTCGCCAAAAGTCGACTTTTTACTTTCCCCGACTAATTTTTTTTGTCGCTGGTTTTGTCGCGTATAGATGGTCGGCAAAGGTATTGGCGACTAAAACTTTTTTAGTCGCCAAAAAGCAGTTCTTTCGCGACCAACATTTTAGTCGCCAATAGTGATTTACACTTTTCAAAATCATACATTTAGCGACTAATCCTTTAGTCGCCAATACTCACTGAATCGCCGACTAATCCATTTAGTCGCCAAAATAAAGACTTTTGGCAACTAATAATTTTAGTCGCCAAAGGTGTTTCCGTGAAAAAAAAAATTACCAACTTTTTTGCTTTTTTTGAGATTCGAACCACAGACCTTCTACTTTGTACACCTTTAGCAACACACTCCCTCCACTATGCCACCACAAGATCACATGAATATATATGCAATATATATTATTTATATAGTATATTGACCCGTATTAATTTAAAACTATATATATAAATATAATTATTTTTATTCAAATATTAATTTATGTAAAAAATAAATTAATTATTAAAAAAAAAGGGAGCCACTTTTGGCGACTAAAGTTTTTTTTAGTCGCCAAAAACTTTAGTTTTGGCTACTACCAATAATTTAGTCGCTAAAAAAATTAATTTCCATCTAAAAATAACCACTTTCGACGACTAAACTAATTTTTAGTCGCCAAAACTGCCACTTTTGCCGACTAAACTCAATTTTAGTCGACAATTGTCCACTTTTAGCTACTAAAAATCTTTTAGTAGCCAAAAACCTTTACATTTGGCTACAACATTTTTTTTGTCGGTAAAACACCTACAATCGGCGACCAAACCATTTTTCAGTCCCCAAAGCCTATACTTTTGGCTACTAATCTTTTTTAGTCGCCAAAAACCTTCACCTTTGGCTACTAAAATTGTTTTAGTCGCTAAAACCCATGTAATCAATGACTAATATGATTTTTAGTCGCCAATAAGTACACATTTGGCTACTAAACTGTTTTAGTCGCCAAAAGTCTTCACTTTTGGCTACTAATTCAATTTTAGTCGCCAATTGTCCTACTTTCAGCGACGAAATTTACATTTTTGGTTGCCAAAACTACTTTTTGTTGTAGTGCCTGTAATTATCAAAATAATTATCAGTTTTTCTTTGCATAGGATGTGGAAACTCACAACCCTACTAGCTACATGGCTTATGCTATGTTTGGTTTTGATTAAATTCTTTTTTTTTTTTTGTTTATTTTCAGCTAAAGGAGATAAATTTTGTTTAAAAAGTAAATTTTTTTTCACAATTGTTAGCTAAAAAATTCTTAGCCAATCAAGACTTTAAAAATAAAAAATTGATTCACTCTCTTTGGTTTCAGTTTTCAGAATTTACTTTTCAAAAAATTCTACTTTTTCATTTTTTGTATTTTTTTTTAATTTTCCCTGATTTTTTTAATATTTAAGCAATTTTTTTTAAAATTTTTAAACACACCTAACATAAATACACTTAAAAAATATAATATTTGTGAAAAAAAATCTTAAAAAAATTCACTAAATACCAAAAATACAAAAAAAAAAAAAAATTCAGTACTTTTTTTTTTATATTTTTGTGTATTTATTAATTTTTTAAAATAATTTTTTACAAATATTTTGTTTTTTAGACACATCTAAGTAAAGTGCATCTAAAAAAAAATTACTTTAAATTTAAAAAATATTCACTAAAAATAAAAAAATACGAAAAACTAAAAAAAAAACACAACTTTCAAAAAAGCTGAATTTAGAAAATTGAAATCAAACACACTGAATGTTACCAAAAAAATAATTTTCAAACAATGACTAATGTATATAGGCAATTTTATTTGCACATCTTATTTTATCTCAGTGCATAATATTTGTACCATTCAAATACCAAATTTTGAATAAAATATAAATGTTTTAATTTCAAGATTTTTATTTGGATATCAACTATTGAACATAATTTTTGTTCAAACAATAGACTTTTGTTTTGGAAAGTTGATATTGGAACATTTATATTTTATTTGGAAATTGATATCCAAATAATACAATGATATGTATTGTGATAAGTAGGGACGGAACCAAAATTTTACTTTGGAGGGGCCAAGGTATAAATAATTTTTTTCTTTTGTATATCAATTGTTATCTTTAAATTCAAGAATGGGAAATAACTAAGATATGATATCAAAATAATACATAAAAAATATTTTGTGTTTAGTCTTAACACAATCCAAATTGAAGTCATATATATTCAACTTAAACAAATAAATAAAAGAGAAATCACAAGTTAATTGATTTTTTTGTATATACCAACTCAATTATCTATTAAACTAAAAGTCACTGCGCTTTTTGTGGGTTCAAATTTCAAAGTTTTCAATGGATCTCATATGAATCTCATTAATATTATATCATCATTATGAGTATGCTTCATCAAGTGATAAACAAAACACTACAAAAAAATTGATTTTTTGCGACGGCAAAACGCCGTCGCAAATACCCCAAATGCCGTCTCAAAAGGTTTTTTGCGATGGTAAGTGACTTTTTGCGACGGCAAGTAGGGGGTCACCACAAAGGGGGTTGCAAAAGAGTTTTAGCGACGGCATAACGCCGTTGCCTTTTTTTTTGCAACGGCAAAATGCATTTTTTGCGACGGAAAAATTCCGTCGCAATTAACGCGTAAATATCTGAATTTTTTGAGATGGCACTGTGTTGTTGTCGCTAAAAAGGTCTTTTGCGACGGCAAAAAATACCATCGCTAAAGGTTTATATGAGACAGCACTTGAGCCGTCGCTAAAGGATTATTGGCGACGGCAATAACACCATCGCTAAAGGCCTTACGTTTCAACCAATTCCCTATCTTTTGCGACAGTAAAGGTGCCGTCGCAAAACACCCTAGTTCAATTTTTTTTTGAGACAATGTGTGCTGCCGTCTCAAAAAAAAAAAATTGTATTAAACTTATTAAAAATATGAAAATAACCTATATTAAATGAAAAATAACTAAAAAAAAAATCGATAATTACATAATAATATAAATACATACATAAACAAAAGTTGGCACATAATGAAAATTTATAATGTTGTTCCATTCATAACAATACATAAATAAAAATTCATAACGATAAAAATTCTCCCACTACATAATGTTGCATAATACATACATAATGTTGTTCACAAATCTAAATAACGTAAATCAAAACTAAAAGTTTTCGTCTTGATTCTTCCGTGGGTTACAAAAACAAAAGTTGGTCATAATCTTTATACCCCCACATTTCACAAGAAGCAAACTGCTACTCAGAAAATATCTGAAAATAACAAAATAAAAATAATTAATGACAATATAATGGTGTTAATATTTTAATTACAAAAAAATATAAAAAATTAACTATTTTTAGTTTGTTAGAGTAGTTAGTTAAGTGAAGGTTTCTATTTATAGGCACAATGAAATATAGTTTTCTTCATTCTAATCAATAGCAGTATAGAATATGTTACTATGAATGGTTTTTAGCTGAAAGTGGAATATTAAATCATTTCAAGCCAACCCCACAACCACCACCACTAACCCATATCGACGACATCAAATCAAAAAGCTAGGTAGTGAAACCTCTACTAGATTTAGTGTATGATTTAGTGTCCAACCTCCACCAGATCAGATGGCAATAAGGTTCAAAGCAGTAGTAGGTTGAGGTCTATTTGCTGGTTGTGCACCTGGTTGTAGTAGCTCAGAGCAGTATGGTTCAGATTAGTAGAGGTGGTTTGGTTCTAGCCTGATGTATGCCCAGCTGAAGTTTCTGTTTTGCTGCAGTCCTGAAATGACCCAAGAAATTAAATATCCTCATTCTGCAATTAGTAGGAGGCTGCTCTGGTGGTTTGCTGGAGCTCTGGTGGGAGTTTGGTTCGGATTTGTGTGGCTGAAGTTGATCTGGTAGTGTGAATGTTTGTGCTGCTTGGTGTGGGTTGAAGGGGGCTGGAGTGGGTTGTAGAGGGATGGGGTTGATCTGTTGTGGATCGGTGTTGTCTGGGCTGGTGTGGATTGAAGCTCTGAATCTGTATTTTGTCTTGCTGGTATAGTGATTGTTCTGAATCATGCTTAGGTATGCATTAAGGAGGGCTGGCTTGGGCAGAGGAGTTTAGATGGGCATGCTGGCCTGTTCTGCTTAACAGTGCTGCTCTGTCATAGGATTTTGGCTAGTGCAGAGGAGTTGGCTTGTTCTATTTGGTCTGCTGGGCATGCTGGCTCTGATCTGCCTTGGTCTGCTGGGCTTGTTGGTTCTGTTTTGCTGCAAGGTTGCAGGCTACCTGGTTTGCAGTAGTACCCAAAAAACAGGAGTTTTGATGCTTTACAATGCTGCTCTGAATTTTCTTGTGGGTCTCCTGCAATCTGTTTGTGGATTGGTTGCTATGCTATGTTATGCTTGTTGTGTGGGAAGGCACCAAGATGGTGGTTTGTTTGCTGGATGAGCTTCTGGTTTGTTTGCTAATTCTGCAGATTTTTATACTTCTGCTGTGCTGTTGCTACTGGTTTGTTTGCTTCTGGTTTGTTTGCTTCTGATTTTTCTACTCCTGCAATCTGTTTGCTACTGGTTTGTTTACCACGGGTGGACTGATGGCTAAAACAGATTCTGATCTGTTTGGGTGGTGTATTCTGATCTGGTAGCTCTGCTGGTTTGTGCAGCCTGGTTGGTTCTCTGCCTGGTAGTGTCTAGCAGATGATGTTTAGCAGCATTGCAGCTTTGGTTTGGTTTTTGGTCTGTCTCTCTCGTTGGTTTCTCACCAACGTTGGGGTGCTAGCAAATGATAGGATGAGTTTTTTGGTGCCAACCTAGTTGGGATCATTTAGCTCATCGTGATGCTCCTGCACTCCTCTTTTCTTTATTGGTGTAATTTCGTACCTTGTACTAGTCTTTACATCAATGAAGTATCTTTTTTGCTGATCAAAAAAAAAAAAAAAAAGCTAGGTAGTGAAAAAAATGATCAAAAGCCCAGATTGATCTTAGATTGTTGGTGTATCTTTCAGCTCCATAAAATGAGGATCTCTATAAGGGCTCCCTTTTCTAATTCAACGCTGCATTACTGATTAATACACAATGGTTGTCGAACAAGCACAAATAATTTAACAGGATAGGTTAGGCACGGTAATCTCTGGAAGCTTCAAGTAATACACGTTGACACACAGTTTAAAATTTTAACTCATATCCTAACAAAATAGTATGAGAAGTTGACTGCAAGCTACTCCCATAGTTCTGAGAACTCGTATACAAAACATTATAGCCGTCTTCAATAGCATTAACACATGAAATGTTGGAATATATTAAAATGAATACTAGGGAGAATCATGAACGAAAAAGAAAACATATACTTATCTATTTACAAACTAAAAGAAACAGGTCCTTGCTATATACTTGACAGAACGCTAAATACAAAAGGTCCAATGATAATAATATAATACAAGCAAAGTGAGAAGATAATAATAAAATCATGTACAAGAATAATTTTACCAAGGGTTTGCACGTATTGGAGCTATGTAGCAAGCTTGAAACATTCCTACACAACATACTGAACCGCTAAATGTTTAATAAAGTCCGTTGGTCATTGAAATCACCTTACTGTTTTCTTTTCTTTTATTTTTTCCATTTTAGTCAGTGTAGTGGAATCGACTATATTTTTCTTCAATGCCAGTTGGGGAATAAGATCATACCTGAAACAGAGATATAATAGTAGTCTGTAATTTGTTCAGCAAAAATTAAAACCAAAAAACAAAAAACAAAACAAATATGCCATAATTTATATGAAACAAGAATAGGGTAAGAAATCAACATGAGCATTGTCAGTTTTATATTTCTGAAGCTCCTCTTGGGCACATATTAGCTTGCATAAAAAATTAAAAGAAAATTTTAAAAGAAAAACAATGTTCAAAAGCTATGAGATTTTTTATAACATTGTGATGTATAATGTCGTGTGTTTATGATTATAAAAACCTCCATTGCAAATCAGTTATTTCCTGAAGTAGTTCCTTCTCCCTATCGTGAGCCGCCTCTAGCTGCAACCAAACAACAAACGCACACAAAACAAACTACCTTATGTATTTCAAATCAAAAAAACAATGGAAGAAGATAAGTTGAAATAGAATATATATATATATATATATATATATATATATATATATATTATAGTAGGATCCTTGTAGCTAAAAAGAAAATTCTTAGCATAATTTCAAATAACTAGTTTTATATAATTATTTCAAAACCATCGTGATAAAAGCTAACTCAATCTTGAAATTCACAAATAAACTATTATATCTAAATTTGAGTTATTGTCCTTCGATGATTAAGGTCAAATCCCATGATTTGAAATCCACATCTATCCAAACGGAACCTAGGGGTTGTCAAATTTTAGCTATAGCTAAACCTCACACCAAATTTGCACAAAGTTTAGCAATGATAGCACAAGGTTTAGATAGCCATTGGAGAACTCAAATTTGAGTTCCATGCTATTTTTTGAGAACAAGCCTTTCGTCATACCATTGGAGAAGCTCAAACTAAACAAAATAGTGATGTTTTGACAAATATCTGTTCATGTTATTCTCATTTCCCAGCTAAAAAAAAGGGTGGAAAATCAGCTTCCCTTTCCTTTTCTTTTACTCCACAAATCAAAGATCCAAACACAACCTAAATGTTAAATTATGGGAGTTTCCTAAAGCCAATGACCACAAGTGACCCAAAATACTCATTAGATGAAGAAACAAGCTCAACTTCAAGAATAACATGATCAACCTTGTTGATGAATACCATATCTCTATACCAATGTTACCTGATACACAAATCATTCATTCATGATAAATATGAAAATGACCATGGTATTCCACATGTACTAAAATTTAAGTATATCTAAGCATGAGAGCAATTTTTTCTTACACTTAGGCATCCAACAAAATGTACTCTTTTGTTATTCAAATTAATTAGGCAAAAACATAATTCTAGTACGATTACAGTCCATTTTCTTAAATTTATCCCATTAAAACTCCACTCTCAGGATTTTAATTTATTACATTTGATTTATTTTAGGGGGGGCAGGGGTTCAAACTTGGCCACTTAGTGCAAATAATGCAAAAGGTTAGGTTTGTTCCAATCTACCCCTCCTGATCCATTACCCATTCAACTGGGCATACTTTTTTACATTTTAATTTTTTCTCCTAAAAAAAAAAACATGTTAAGATTGCTTTGAATAACTAAATTCACTGTTTTGGAACAAAAGTGTACTATATTTCATAATACAGATTCCAAAATGTAAATCATTTCGGTATTAGTGTCTTTTGATAAAGTTGGTTTGTGTGTTTTAAAAACTTTCATTATTGTTTCCTTGTCAGAAAGACATATTGAAGTGTTTGAATAATTTAAGCAAAAAATAATAATAAAGAAATAAACATCAACATCACCCTCCCGAGCCTTCATTACAAATATCATTATGATCCTTCATCTTGTTAGTCATGAAATATTAGGCATATCTTTCAAATTATCCACTCACTCACTCACTCACATTTACATAAAGAATGCCACTATAACTAGTGATTTTCCCTTTGATTCATCTTAATTGCATATAGGCTCAAACTCTGCTTTATTTTTTTGGCAAAACTTTTGGGCATAAAGTTGTAGCCTTTGGAAACCCACATTTATCTTGCTTGTCAACCCAACCTTTCACCACATTGAGCAATGTCCTATTATAGTATGGGTTTGACAGCTTACTATGACACCATTTGTGCTTCTTTTTAATTTTAATTTATTTATCTCTTGAACCCATGTAACATTCTTGGAAAACTTGATTGCAGTGCTATATTTTGGTGGCCATTTGAATTTAGTTTTTTTAACCACATGACGTGACCTAGTTTACAAATATATAAGAGATGTATTGAATTACAATCTAATTCATGTAACATGTAATGATAAATGCAAAAATTAGAAAAGAATTTTTTTTTTTATAGCATTGACAAAAGTCCATGTATTATTGAGCCTCTTATATAATTAATATTCTATAACATAACAATCTCTATTAGTCAAGAGTCTTTTAAGAAACTAACTTCATTCCTTGGTGCATAATTAATAATTTTGTTAGATAATAATTAATATGGTTTTGAAATGTCCTCTTATATTATTAATTATTACAATACAAATGAATAGACATATGTATTCTATAGAAATTTCTTTCCTTGTCCTTTTTATGTCATGGTTTGCATGTTTGAAATTTATATTTCATTGTTACCCATTTTTAAGAAAGGATTCTAGCATGCAATGCCTATGGGAAATAAACTGAGCCATTCCACTATCATGGTGGTAGAAAGCTCCATCATACCATGCTCAACATTAAGTTTGAAGGTAGAAACTTATGCACTAAATCATCAGAAGCACATCGCAGAACTTACAGGTATGCATAAAGGTAAGATCTTCATAAAAATGTAAATTCCCAAAGAAATTTAAGAGTGCATGTAGTGTACAGTGCTCCCGAACAATATGATAAAAAAGACAGCACCCACTACCCAAAAACAGAACGCGTCCAGAAGCTTATCTATGCTAAATATCATACCTCTCTCCTTTACTAGGAAGAAAACAAGCATCTGGCAAAATGAAACTGCCAGATGCACCTCCCCTCTGATGAGCTTGCATGGCCATGCCATCAAAGATTCTTCCACTGACGTCCAAATAACATTATCTAGAAAATTAAAATCTCAGTAAACCCTAAACCCATATATATATATTTCATAGATAGACGAAAATGTAAATTCATACCTCAACCATCTCCACATTTCCAGCTCGTTCGAACAACCCAGCAAGGAGAGAGAAGAAATGAGGAACTTCGAAGGGTCTGCCGCTCGCTAGAGAGAGAGAGAGAGAGAGAGAGAGAGAGACACGTAAGAAGAGATTAGGGATTTTTGAGATTGGGGATTTTGGTTCAAGAGATTAGGGATTTTGGGTTTGGGGTGGGGGGGGAACCCGAGCGGGAATGGAAAAAAGGAGGGGAGGAGGAGAGGGGGAAGAGATTAGGGATTTTTGAGATTGGGGATTTTGGGTTTGGGGTGGGGGGAATCCGAGCGGGAATGGAAAAGGGGACGGGAGGGGGAGCGGGAATGGAATTTTTTTTTTAATTTTTATTTTCATTACAAATGAATATTTAAATAATAAAATGGCTCTTTCTTTTTTCCACAACGGAGGATGCCGTCGCCAAAAAAAAAAAAATTTTTATTAAAATAATTTTTTTTATAGTTAATGAATTTTATTTTATTTTTTTTTCATTTAGTAAGGTTGAAAATTTATTCAGTGTGTTTGGTTTGAGTTTTCTGGATTAAGTTTTTTGAAAACTGAGTTTTTTGGTTTTCATATTTTTTTTAGTGAATATTTTTAAAATTTTAAACGTTTTTTTTTTTTTACTTTTTTAGATGCAATTCACTTAGATGTATCTAAAAAGTAAAAAATTTGTGAAAAAATATTTTAAAAAATTAATAAATACATAAAAATACAAAAAATATACTGAATTCTTGTATTTTTTTTTTTGTATTTTTGGTATTTAGTGAATTTTTAAAAGATTTTTTTTACAGTTTTTTTTTTTACTTTTTAGGTATATTTAAGTTAGGTGTGTCTAAAAAGTAAAAAAATTGCTTAAAATATTAAAAAAATTCAGTAAAAATAAAAAAAAACACGAAAAATAAGAAAGTAGAATTTTCTGAAAAGTGTTTTTTGAAAAATGAAAACAAGCAAGCTGATTTGTTTCATATTTATTTTAATGAATAATTTTTTTTTATTTGGTAGAAGTAGGGATAATACTTTCTATTAAAATAAAGTTAATTTTTTGTGGTCAATGAAAAATATTTTTTTGAGATCCTTTTTTTTTTTTTGTTACTAAAAATCAAGAACTAATTTTTTGTGGTAGAGGATAAGGAGTGGCAGTAGTGGTGAAGGTGGTGGATAAGAGGTGATAGTGGTGGTGGTAGTGATGGCGAATGAGATTAGTGGTGAAGTTGTGGTAGTAGTAGAGGAGATAGAGTAGCGGTGGTGGAGGAGAGGTAATGGTAGTAGTAGTGGTGGTAGTGGAGTGGTAGCGATGATGGTAGTAATGATAGTCGTAGAGGTAGAGTGGTAACAATGGTAGAAGTGGTAATAGTGGAATGACATTTGCAGTAGTGGTGAATATGGTAGATGAGATGGGTGGTGAGAGAGAGATGAGTGAGAGACAGATAGAGAAGAGAGATAGAGAGAGAGAGAGAGAGACATAGTGATGAGCAAGAGAGAGATAGAATGATGAGCGAGAGAGAGACAAAGTGGTCGCTAAAAGTACATTTTCTTGTAGTGGAGAGCTTGGTAAATAGAGAAGAGATGAATGAGAGAGTGAGCAAGGTGAACACAATTGGGGAGAGAGACAGACAGACACATATAAATAAAGAGAGAGAGAGAAGAGTCAGAGACAGACAAATAGACAAAGAGAGACAGAGAGAGAGAGAAGAGTGATGAGTGAGAGAGAGAAAGAGACAAGAGAGAGACAGACAAAAAAATAGAGAGAAACAAGAGATGAGCGAGAGATAGACAAAGAGAGAGAGAGAGAGAAAGAGAGCGAAAAAAGATGATCGATAGAAAGACATAGAAAAAGAGAGAGATAGAGAGAAGAGAAATGAGCGAGAGAGAAGAGAGATAGAGAGATGAGCGAGAGACAAAGAGAGAAAGAGACAGAGACGAAGACCAACAGACAGAGAAGAGTGATGAGTGAGAGAGAGAAGAGAGAGACAAAGAGAGAAAGAGATAGAGAGTGAGAGTGAGAGACAGAAAAAGAGATAGTGGTGGTGGTCATAGTTCCACCCATTGATTTAAGTATGGTGTTTGTTTTGAGCATTCAAATCATAATTTTACATCCATTTTTCAAAACTCAATTCAAAATATAATCATTACTTTTTAAAACTCATAACCAAACACATAATTCAAAATTCTTTTCAAAACTTAATTCAAATCAAATTTTTAAATATTTTAAATATTTAAATGTTTTAAAAATATTTTAATTTTGTGAGAGACAGATAAAGAAGAGAGATAGAGAGAGAGATAAAGACAGAGTGATAAGTGAGAGAGAGACAAAGTGGTTGCTAAAAGTGTATTTTCTTATAGTGGATCGATAAATCGAGAAGGAACTCGATAAATAGAGAAGATGGGAGAGAGAGAGTGAGCAAGGCGAACATAGTGAGAGAGAAATAGACAAATAGATAAGCAGACAGAGAGAGAGAGAGAGAGAAAGAGAAGAGTGATGAATGAGAGAGAGTGAGAGTGAGAGTGAGAAAGAGACATGGAGAGAGAGATAGACAGAAAAAGAGATAGAGAGAGAAAGAGAGAGAGGGAGAGATAGAAAAAGAGAAAGAAACAAGAGATGAGCGAGAGATAGACAAAAGGAGAGAGAAATAGAGCAAAAAGAGATGAGCGAGAGAGAGACACAGAAAAAGAGAGAAACAGAGGGAGAAGAGAGATGGACGAGAGAGATAGAAAGATAAGAGAGAGAGAGATAAAAGAAATGAGAGAGACAGAGAGAAGAGAGATGAGCGAGATAGAGAGAATAGAAATATGAGAGAGACACAAAGAGAAAAGGAGAGAGATAAACAGACAGACAGAGAAAGAAGAGTGATGAGTGAACGAGATAAAGAGAAGGGAGAGAGATAGAGATAGAGAGACAGGAAGATGAAAAAATGAATGAAAAGAGAAATGCTATATCAAAAGAGTAAGACGACATCGTCTTTTTTTTTTTTTTTTTTTTTTTTTTTTTTTTTTTTGCAACAGAAAAATACCGTTGCATTTATTCATACCATTTTGTGACTGTATATATATGAAGCTGTCTCAAAACCACAATCACTATGCTAGGTTAGAGTTTTCCAAAAACTCTTTTGAGAAAATTATACTTTCTTGTTTTCCGTGTTATATTGTTTTTACTGAATTCTTTTAATATTTTAAGTAATTTTTTTTTAATTTTTAGACACACCTAACATAAATACACCTAAAAAGTAAAAAAATTGTAAAAAAAATCTTTTAAAAATTCACTAAATATAAAAAATACAATAATTCAATACATTTTATTATTATTTTTATGTATTTATTAATTTTTAAAAATATTTTTTGATAATTTTTTTATTTTTTAGATACATCTAAGTAAGGTGCATCTAAAAAAAATATTTAAAATTTTAAAAATATTCACTAAAAAAAACACGAAAGTCACTTTTTGCGACGGCAGAAAATGCCGTCTCAAAAAAGCTGAGTATTTGTGACGACATCATTTGCCGTCTCAAAAAAGCAGAGTATTTACAACGGCACAATTTGCCTTCTCAAAAAAGGATAGTATTTGCGACGACTTGAGACGGCATTTTCTGCCGTCGCAAAAAGTGACTTTTTGAGACGGTAAATGTGCCGTCGCAAATAGTTCCATCTTTTAAGCCCACTTTTCTTGTAGTGAAATGTGATAAAAGAAATATAAGTAACGTATTATTAGTGTTAAATTATGCTTGTATTATATAATTTAAAAAAATTAGAGGTATGTTTTTTTGGGTGTTCCAATTCTTTTATACATAGAAACTTGTTTTATTAAGAAATATGAAGTTTTCAATATTCATAAATTAGGCAAGGAAGGGTCATTTGTAATAATGACAAAGATTTGCGCAACATAGTCTATCATCGTGGTAGCATTGTTTGTTTTGGGCAGGGGGCCATGGACCCTCACTGACTCTTACAAAAATGCTTGGGATCCCAAAGTTGGGGACTCCCATAACCCTCAAAATGATGTGGATCGATGATGTATTTTTTTTTCTTCTTTCTTGGACCAATCACAAGTAAGTAAAAATTGTGTTTTTTGAGAGTCTATAGCATTGTTTCTAACTCCTAATAGTTCCGTCCTTGGAATAGACATACCTTTTAATGGCTTCCTCATTAGTGCCACCATTTTGGAGTGGTTCAGAGTGACCCGTGTCTGCATTGACCTGTGAAACTGGTTTTTTCAACGAAGTTTCACCAATTTGTACGAGATTTTTCATGTTTTTTTTTGTAGATACATCAACCGATAACACCGTCCCACTTAACGAATCATCCTGAATTCATATACAACAACAAAATATATCAAGTCATGCCATATAATCTTGACAAACTGCATATAAAATAACTGGCTTAATTATTTAATTTTTGTGCCTCATTATTAGTACACTAGTGTTGGTGTGAAATCTCAGGTTTAAGTCTATAAAGAGATTGGCCTGCATGTTAACAAAAAAATATGTAGAGAGGGGTGTGTATCATAAAATTTTCTTATAAATAATTGTAGTTTGCAAATTCTTTCATAATGCAGTACTTTTTCCCGTGTTATTTTTTGGAAGTCTAGAATTTTTTTAATTTCAAAAGTTTAATGATTACACACGCTTATATTATTACTCTTTTAATATTTATTTATGTTTAAATGAAATAAAAAAAAATTTAAAAATGGTATTTTTGGAA
Organism: Camellia sinensis; assembly: GCF_055761805.1. Classification (NCBI taxonomy): domain Eukaryota; kingdom Viridiplantae; phylum Streptophyta; class Magnoliopsida; order Ericales; family Theaceae; genus Camellia; species Camellia sinensis. Next base: position 220,874,900 of record NC_138961.1, read on the forward strand.
TTTTGAAGAGATAGTTGAGAATCAATGACATCAAAAGAGTTTGATATATATATATATATATATTTTTTTGTTTCAGCGAAAGTCAATAGTTAGTTGTTAGATTAGCACTTCGAGGGAGTTAAAACATACACACATATCCCTTGTAAGAAATTCTTACCCTCCCATTCTACTTCTAAGAATGAAATCTAAGACTTCCCCTTGAGAGAGACTTGGTAACGAAAGAGCTAAGTTAGAGGGGCTTGGTTCATGAGAAGATTTTGGTTTGGTGGTAATTTTAACCAATATTTAAGTGCATGATGATAATATATATATATATATATATATATAAATATATATTAAAAAAAAAAAAGAATTTGAGCTTGGAGGTGACACGACAAACACAGTTTGTCTCTATCTAATAAGCTGGATTATTTGTTTAATTTCCTTTCTTGGTCGAGGAAGTTCTTGTTCACAAGTTTTTTTTCTTTTTCTTCGCTAATTCTAACTAGTATATCACCCGTGTTATGTACGGAATTAAATATTAAAAAAAAAATATTTATATTATGTCAAACATATTTATAAATTATTAGCATAAAATATATGTAATTTTAAAAGAAAATGTTGACATTGCATAATTATAATAATAAAAATAAGAATTTATTACATTTGTTCGAAATTCACTGAATAAGTAAAACAATTAAATAACTAAAATCTAAATTATTGTGAGCATTCTATCAGCATTCCTGCATTGTCAACATGATAGTTAGGTGGTGTTTAGTTATCATATTTGGCTAAATAATCACAAAAAGACAAAAAAAATTCAAAAAAATCACAGAAAGCCAAAAATCACAAAAAGACAAAAAAAAAAAAAAAAAAAATCCACCATTCCAAAGTTAAAAAGCCAAAAATTCAATCAAGAATACCAAACAAACAAAAAAGTCTCAGGTTAAAAAAGTCAAAAAGGCCAAAAAGCCAACTAAAAAAGTCATTGCCAAATAAAGGTTTAATGTTATGAGTCCGAATTCTCGGCCGCCCTTCCCGGCGGCCGTTCTAGCAGCCCCCCAAAACGACGTCGTTTTGGGGGTTTTTTTGATTTTTTTTTTTTTCTTTCTTCTTCCTCGTTGGAAGACAGAACCAGAGGGAGGGGAGGGGAGGGAGAGAGAGAGAGAGGGGGGAGGGGAAGGAGAGAGAGAGGAAGGGAGAAGAAGAGGGAGCACCGGACTGGAGGGGGCCATAATCACCGGGGGAGGAGGAGGAGGAGGAGGAGGCGGAGGCGGGGGTGGGCCGGACGCGGAGGCGACGGCAGATCGGGCGACGATCGGATGGCTAGCGAGCTCGACGGCGAGCTCGACGACCTGCGACGGCGAATCCGGACCCCAAAATCCGGCGAGCTCCCCTCCCCTCCCCTCCCCTCCTGCGAGCTCCCCTCCCCTCCCCTCTGCTCTCGTTCTGGTTCTGCGAAAAAGAAAAAAAAAAAACGAAAAATCCCCCAAAACGACGTCGTTTTGGGGGGCTGCTGGGATGGGCGGCCGAGGATCCAATACATATATTATGTATTTATAAAATGTTATAAAGTAAAAATGTTATACTTACATTTTTTTTAACCTTCTGAAATGTATAGACATTCTTCTGACCAATCTACATTTTAAAAAAATAACCGTTGAACTAACTACAATCACATTTTTCTCTTTGTGAGTATTTATATTTATCTAACTTCAATCATATTAAATAATCAAATTATAATTTTTTTTTTGGCTAGACCAAATACAAAAAAAAAAAAAATGAGACAACATCAATCATACAAATCACAAATATTTTTATGCTATCTAACTACAATCATATTTTTTCATAATAAAAAATAATTATAAAAAAGAACCATTAAAGCAGTAAATAAAACGATTAAATCACGTTAAAAAAAAGAACAAACTACAATCACATCACATTTTTCTCATAATAAAAAAAATAAATGAAAAAAAAAACCATTGAACTAACTACAATACAATCGCATTAAAAAAAAGAACCATTGAACAAACTATAATGATATTACATTTTTCCCATAATAAAAAAAATAAATGAAAAAAAAGAACCATTAAACTAATCACAATACAATCACACTAAAAAAAAAGAACTATTGAACTAACTATAATCACTTTAAAAAAAAGAAACGTTAAACTAACTACAATCACATTTTTCTCTTTATGAATGTTTATATTTATCTAACTTCAATCATATTAAAAAATCAAATTATAATTTTTTTTTAGCTAGACCAAATACAAATAAAAAAAGAAGATAACTTCAATCATACAAATCACAAATATTTTTATGCTATCTAACTACAATCATATTTTTTTCATAATAAAAAAAAATAATTGTAAAGAAGAACCATTAAAAACAGTAAATAAAACAATTAAATCACATTAAAAAAAAACCATTGAACAAACTACAATCACATCACATTTTTCTCATAATAAAAAAAAGTAAATGAAAAAAAAAGAACCATTGAACTAACTATAATACAATCACATTAAAAAATAGAACCATTAAACAAACTACAATCACATCACATTTTTCTCATAATAAAAAAAAAACAAATAAAAAAAAGAAGAACCATTAAACTAATTACAATACAATCTCATTAAAAAAAAGAATCATGGAACTAACTACAATCACATTAAAAAAAAAATTGTTGAACTAATTACAAGCACATTTTTCTCTTTGTGAGTTTTTATATTTATCTAACTTCAATCATATTAAAAAATCAAATAATAATTTTTTTTTACAAATCACAAAAGGAGATAACTTCAATCAAAAGAACCATTAAAAGAACCATTAAAATAGTACACAAAAGAAGAAATTGCTAAACCAAATACAAATTATAATTTTTTTTTTTTTGGCTAGACTAAATACATCAAAAAATGAGATAACTTCAATCATAAAAATCACAAATATTTTTATACTATCTAATTACAATAATATTTTTTTCATAATAAAAATAATAATTGTAAAGAAGAACCACTAAAATAGTAAATAAAACGATTAAATAATTATGAGGGGGTTTTAATCAAATCTCCCAAAAAACAATGGGATTAAGAGAAATTAATAAATGCTGAATTTTTTTTTAAATCAAAAAATTAAAAAATTAGAATTAAAATATTAAAATTCTCACAAGATTTATGGGTTTAAAATTTCATTTTACTTAATATATAGTGTTGATAAGTAAAGCAAGGTGTCATTTTTGTGTCCTATCAACCAAATCGTAACAAAGATTTAAAAATTAATTTTTTAAGAGTTCACGTGTGTTAATTATATATATATATATATATATTTTTTAAATAAAGTCGTCATGACTAAGGACTAGTACTGTTTTGATAATTATTTGTCTAGCAATATTTTTTTACTTTTTAATTTTTTAGAATAAAATTAGCGCTAAAAAAATTTGTTATTGGAAAAAATCATATGGGTTTGATATATTTTTGGTTTTAATGAATTTTATTTTGATTTTTAAAAAAAAAATTATTTTACTTTACAGATCATTCTAGGTTAAAATATCTGACAAAATAATTTTTTTAATTTAAAAAATATGACATTTTTAACACTTATCTGCCAAGGTGTGTCTTGTTAAAACAATGGACCCTTTTTTTTTTTTTTTTGGTCGCGTAAATCAACACTAGCCAAAGTATTTTTGCTTAAATAGCCCAAAAAAACTAGTTTCTTCAACCGTTACTGACAAAAACATAATTTTGATTAACAAATTTGAGTACCATCTAATATGTCATGATTCACCATTGATCCTACACTACAATATATAAGAGTTTTAGAAATTAATTTTTTTTGTCTCTAAAAGTGAACATTTTGTAACAAAAGATATTTAGGAACCAATTTCTATTGTCGTAAGAATAGTCGCTAAAAGATTGTTCTGAAAAGGAAAAAACAAGGCTTTTAATTAGTAACAAAATTTTGAAAATGTCACTAATAAATAGACTTTTAGGAACAAAATAATTTGGTCTCAAAATGATAATAATTCATCACTAATGTCCAATTTTCGTTGCTAAAAATATAATGACGACACTTTTCACAACAAAAATATTTGGTCTCTAAAAAATAATTGTCCTTAAATTTTGGTCTCTAAAATCTTAATTTTTTGTAGTGCTGTCAAGACAATATTTGATTCATAAATTTGAGTAGAGATTCAGAAAATGAAAGGAAAAAAAAATGTGTGAAATATAATTATATTTCATTCATATTTCACCTATTTTTTTACTTTTCATTTTCAAATCTCAATCTAAATTCATAAATTAAATACAACATATGTATCATAGCATAAACCCTAACTCAAGCATATGCTCATGAATATTGTTGGCTTTTTGGCTTTTCGAAGGGTATTTTTGTGAATGTGAGCGTGCCAGCAAGGATCAATCAGTCCTTACAGAAATTGTGATTGCCAACCAATTATCAGACGATTGTGTTTTAGTTCTTTTCAGCCTCAATGAAGAGGACTTTTACTGGTGGCTTGACATAGGAGAAGTTAATAGAAATAACAGTAATATGAAGAACAATTGAAGTATTTCATAAAAATGAACACTTACAATGGTCCGAACTCAGCCTCAGAGAGGTTTACAACAGCAATCTACTTGAATCTACTTGAAGCTACTCCTATGAATCGAAGTGCAGTGCGGGTATTTAAAGTGCAGGTATTTAAAGAACAGGTATTTAAAGACTGGAAATATAAAAGACTGGAAAAGAAAATATATGAAGTAAATGACTGATTTGTATGATCTGAGTCCGTCCTTTTTTTCTAGGGGCTGCCCTGCTATTTATACTCGTCAGTGATGACCTTCGAACTGCACTTCGAACCGTCGAACTGCTCCTCCATGATCGCTGATCATGCTTCCTTACAAGTAGCTCCATTACGCCATTACTGGCAGTTGAGCTTCCCTCTTGTACTTGAATTTGAATATGAGTAACCGTTGAAGATATGTCATCTTGCATCCCGTTATTGATCTAGTGTTACTCAGATCATGTGAGGACCAATATTTATTGCCACGTGTACGATCAGGATTAAAGGCTTGAATAACCTTCCTTTATTACCCTTACTCTGCCACGTGTCGAACTGTAACTGGCTTTTACAAAATATGTAGCCAACATTACCCCCCGCACTAATATACCCAATACTTGGTGATATTAGTGGATTACAATTTTCCCGCGTCTCTAGAACGTGTATGGAGTCCAAATTCTGGAAACACAACCGTCATCCATTTGGTGATCATTTGCATTAACTCGTCGAACATCCCAATACCTTAGTATTCGAATAGGCTATGGCTGCATCAACTTCCCTTACTACTGATCAAGCATATGAAGAGCCTTTGAGTGATGTTATTCCCCCTCGAAAGAACCTCCACGCATTCATTAGCCACCTTTACCCGCCCTTCTCTATTCAGGTAATGGAGGCTTTTGCAGATTATAAACCTTTGGACTACGAACACATTACCTTTAATCCCTTGGTTTATAAACTTACAGATACAAAGAGTTCTTCCCCTAAACTCCCTTTGTATTTTGACCGAACTACTCTCAAGCCTTTGCTTCGACAAGTTGCAAATATGGACTTAGGAAACTCTTCTTCACAGACCTCTGCATGGGATGAAACTGTAACCTCTTCACCCTCTGGGGCTTCTGGTTGGACAAGCTGGTCAACTCCTGAGACTTATGATTTAAGGGAGCGAATCAATCACCATTTTGTTGAGTTCACTGACCCCTTGGAGTTTCCCTCCTACGCTCGAAGCTCAGTAGTCTACCCTTCCGTGCCCATTGACCTTCGACGTAGCTTGGAAGAGACTCTGCTTGTGGCTTGGTATACTTCTTCCATGCCTACAAAGATAATGCACCCTGCCCGGCGTCCAGAAGAAGCACAAGGGTACACCCCTTCATTCTTAGCCAAGAAGGCGAAGATTTGTTCTTCTGATTGGCTTGATTACATTAATGCCTTTGTTCCTTCTGCTCCCGTGCCATCTCCCATGATAGAGGCATCCACACCCTCTTCTGCATCTTCTGAGATAGAAACATCTACTCCCTCCCATTTGTCTTCTGATGCAGAGCCATCTACTCTCTTCCCATCTTCCGAAGCAGGGTCATCTTCTCCTTCTCCTTCTCCCATTCTTTCCTGGACAGAGAAACTAAGACTTGCCCTTCCAATGGACAAAGTTTTTCCACCTTACCAACCTCCGTCACCCCCTTCTCCAGCCGAGCGAAAGCAAGCTCAACTTTTGCTCGCGGCTTTCTCTTACCTGCCCTTCAATGTTCTTGAGGATGACATTCCTCTTAAGAACTTTCAATGGGCTTGTGATGTCCTGACTAGGGGTCATGTCCTCAACCCTCTTGCCCAAGCAGAGCTTCATTTGTTTTTGGACCAACTCCCAGTGCTCCTCTACTGGCATCAGAATTCTAAGATCACCATCCAAAATCTGGATCAACTTTTATCTCTCCGAATTCATGCCCAGTATGAAGCAGAAAATTTTATCGAAGAGTTCGATGACTTCAAGAATAAAGATTCTGCGTACTGGGACGATTTGGTTATAGATGAATCGGAACAAAAATCGAGGGAAGAGGCTTTCGAAACAAAGGCTGAAGAACTCTATTATGAAGTGAGAGCTCATCAGCTTATGCAGCCAACTTTAGAAGAGATAGAAGAAATAATAAAGAAAGAACAGAAATTTATTGACCATTGCTGGACAAAATTTCATGACCTCGTTATTTATTCTATTCCTTATTTTTATGAACTTGAATTTGTACCCAGATAGGGTTACTTAATGTAATCGTCTTGGCTTTAATATAAACAAAGTCTTTCTGTATTTAACACTGTTTGACTTTGTTTCCTTTTATCTTTAACAGCTAACTCGTAACTTCGAATTTGAACAATCTCACCCTTCGAATCAATTGTTTAATGAAGTACTAAAAGAACCAATCATGTCTTTTTCCAATTCATGGAGTAAAATTGACAATTCTGGCAGATATTATTTTAGTACTTCGATTTCAATGACTTTACTCTTCAACACTAACTGTAACCAATATATGGTCATGGTTGATAAAGCCAATCAATTTTAAACTGATCTCTTTTGGCTTCGAAGGGCAACCTATGGCAATTCCTTCTTGCTCATATAGAAACCAATGATTGGTCTTGGATGTTTTGAACAGTGCCCCTCTTCCTTAAAGAGTCCTAGGGTTTGCTTCGAATGTTGTCATTTTGACTGATAACCTTCAAACAGGTCTTTGGATTTTTGAAGTAGACCAATACTTTGAGTATTCAAGCATTTTTAAGCATGTAGTATGCTCCGAACAGCGTTTCTCATACTCAGAGAATACTAGGGTTTGCTCCGAAGGTCGTTACTTTGATTTATAACCCCTAAACAGACCCATAATCAAGCAATTTAGCACCTTTAAGCATATACTAGGCTTCGAAACTGACTTATGTATTTCGAAGCCGTTGTTATTTGATTTTTTGACGCCAAGATCTTGTTTTCGAAGCCAAATATTTCATTTCGAAGCTGGCCCCAATCCCCGGAATATGCTCTTCCCTCCAAAACTATCAATATTGGAAGAAATTCCTCGCATTCGTACTTTTAGTACTTAACGACTTACGGGGTATAATTTCGGACACAAAGGTTTTAAAACCCTCTCGTTTCGTGTTCTGAAATCTCTTGCCTTTTACAAACCCTTCTCTCTACTGGTTCTTCTGATCTTTTTTGCTCTTCTTTTGCTTACTACCAATGGATCCCTCCTCTTTAAAAGTACTTGCTGGCGACCATATCAGCCCTACCATGGCTTTGAAATATTGTATCGATGAAGAAATCAGCAAGCTGACATCTGGTGAGTCAAGTAACATCGATGGTCGTCTTTTCGTTCCTCGCCACAGCAACAAACAGGAGTACGTCCTAGGTCCTATCTTCCGGGAGGCTCCTGCTCAACTCCCAGCTCTGTACCCTCGTTTGGAGGACCATTTCCTTCTCTACGAAGGAAGGCTTGATTGGGGAAATTGGAAAGTAAATCGTCCTCATCGTTGCTGGCCGACATTGAGGACTGAATGGGAGGAATGGTATGACAGAGTGGTGCCTGCGAGAGAAGATGACCTGCAAGAGCTTTATATCCTCGATGCCCTTCGACTTTCCAGGTTCATTATTCCTGAAGACCCCTTTTTGATTCCTGCTGCCTTATGTTTTTGGAATATGGCTTTCAATTTCTTCCAGTTTCGGTGCGGTATGATGGCCCCCACCGTTCTTGATATTTGCCATCTCCTAGGGCTTTCACCCCATGGTTCTCCTTTTACTCCCAACTATCCAGACCTTCCTGTCAAATTTTCTCTTCCAGCCCTAAGCTCTTCTTATAGTGACTTCGTAAAGGCTGAAAATAAGAGAGAAGGTCCTGTGCGGGACAGAGAACTCTTCTCCTTCATATTATACTGGTTATGCAAATTCCTCTTTTGTACCTCATCTCAGAGGATTATGCCTGAGTTTGCTCCACTTGCGAAGGCACTCGTCTTGAAGAAACATATCGCTTTTGCTCCTTATCTTCTAGGTCATGTCTACAGAACCTGCTCCCAATTTTGCGAAAAACCCCTCGATGCTAACCAATGAGGTCCCCTCTGGGTGCTCCAACTCTGGCTCTTTGCTTATTTCACTGACCTACATCCCAAGTGTTTAGGATTCCTTGTTCAGGATCCTAGTACTTACGAGGAAAAATATGCCAGGATTGCCCTTTACCCTGCTTCCTTTGCTTATTACTTTACCTTCTTTTATCAACTTCCTATCTCTCCATCTGCTTCCTTCTTTTGCCCTTTCGAAGCCAATAGAGGGCCAACCTGGCTACAATCTTTTCTGGCTGATAAGGAATGTTCCACTTCTCCCCACAAAGATATGTGGGCCTCTATATTATTACCAAGGGAGCTGTTCATTGGCACTCTGAACCCTCGAGCCTATAAATGCATATCTGAGGTATACTGCCCTTCTCAATTTGCAAGGCAATTTGGGCTCTCTCAAGGGATACCTGTTCCTCTTTGCAGTCTCTCAAATGTCCATCTTACTGCCAGGGATTTGAGAATACCCAAATCCAAGCCAGAGGCAGCAGTACTCAGACTGCTGAAGGAATTGAGTGAATTCCAATTTATCCCCTTTCGCCCCTTTGGCTCAGTTTTAAAAAGGTTTAAGAACTGGTGGACAACCAATATGGAAGTGCGCCTCTCTGTACACCCTCATGACTTGTTGGTGGGGTTGGGATTGCCTTCGAAGGATAAGTCAACAACAGCCTAGAACACTTCTCCCCCTCCTGAAGTTGTCACCACCACTCCTGCCACTTTACCCCTTCCAGCCAGGGTTACTAGAGCTGCTTCGAAGAAGGGTGAGTATCTTCAAGTTCTTTTCCTCCCCTTTTATTTCTGAATCTTTTGTTGGTTTCCTTATACTCATGCTTTTGGTGTAGGGTCTCCACAAGAAGAATCTCCCAAGAGAGCCGAGACTTTAGCTATTCTCAAGAAGAAACAACAACAAAAAACAAAAAGGAGACTAGTCCTTCCTCCTGAAGTACCTGAATCTCTTGAAGAAGAAAGAGAGGTTGAGCCAGAGAAGGAAGTGCCCTTACAAAGAACAAAGAGACAAAAGGTAGCTGTTTCTTCATCTGATGCCATTGAAAATCTTGTTAGCGATGCAACCACCATAATAGCGGAGAAAGAACTTATCTCTGGAGAGTCTGAACCCCGATCTGAAGAAGGGGAGGTTGGAAAAGAATTGGTTGTATCTCTGCCAAGGGAGAAGAGAAAGAAAATGACTGTTCCTGTCATTGACCATGTTGAGGACTCTACTCATAAAGCAGCTGCCAAGGCAGTCGAACAAGAACATTCCAAGGCAATCGTTGTATTTGAGAAGGCCAAGAAAAGATGGCAAGAGCAAATGCTAAGAGAGGAAGCTGCTACTGCCGATGCAACACAAGGGGAAATGGTAAGAAGGCAGCAGACTGCTGGACATTACTCTCTCCGCAGTTCTCCCATCAGTACTAGCGCCTCTGGAACAAGTAATTTCTTTCATACCTCTGCTGTTTTTTACTTTGTCAGCTCGTGGTATTGAAGTTTAACATTGTTCTGCATTTCTTCCTTTTGCAGTGACAACTACTGCACTCACCTTTCCAATGAGACCTTCCTCAATTTCGGTTGAGGTTGACCAAATGCAGAATGTCAGGGTTGTTCGAATCGTACTTCCACTTCCAAAACCTATATTTGAAGTACCTTCCTTAAGTCCCAGTATTCCTGCATCTCCTTTTCTTGGATTAAAGCCATACCTCCCTTTTTTGGCTCGTGACCTACCTCAGTCTACTTTTCCTTCGAGCCATGCTCTTTTTCCATCCTTTACAGAAACTCCAACTGCTGCTCCATTCCTAGTGGCAGTTGATTCTTCCACAGAGGACACTGGTAGCTCTTCAATTCGTGGCTCATCACCAATGCCAGCTTCCAGCCCTTCTTCACTTGATTTGCTGGTGGCCAAGACCATAGAGGCTGCCAAAGATGCTCCATCCGTTTCTCCCATCCCCATGCAGCCCTTTGTGTCTTCCACCACAACACTCTCTATGCCCTTCATGTCAAGGGACGAGGTAGACATCTTCGAAGGAAGACTAGCTAGTCTCTTTGACATACCTTCTACCTCTCCCACCTCTATTGCTGAAGCTGAACCATTAGCCTTGGCTGACTCCCTACTGGAAATCTTCAAGAGTTCTCCTTCCTCCAGCAACAAGCCTTTTGCACCTTCAGTAGATTTGGACACATGCTTGCAACTGTTGACTTCTTTTTCAAGGATCTCCTTCGAGGCTCTACAAAGGCCTATCATCAGGAATGGGTTCCTTCAATGCTGTAACATTGCTGAGCAGTCTGCCATGAGTGTCTCAAGTCATCTATCTTAGGCTGCAGCAACTATTGATTTTTATCTCAATATTTGTCATGCTGCTAAGACTGCGGATGAGAAGCTGGCTAAGGACCAGAGTTTTGTTTCTCAAGTGCATACTGAAGTATCGACTCTGAAAGAACAACACTCTTCTGCCTCCCACTTTCGAGTCCAACTTCTGGAGAAGAAAGCTCAGCTTGAAGAAGAGTTAGCCGCAGTAAACCAAGCCTTGGTTCGAACTGATAAGAAACTGCACATCACCAATCAAGGGCTGGCTAATCGAAAAGAAGACATGGCTGTGGCTATCCAATTATTTCCTTCCCTTAGCAATAGGAAAACTATTGTACAAAAACAACTAAAGCATTGTAATGATTTTTGGGCCAATTTGTGGCACAATGTACTTGATTCTTTATGAAAGCACAATATTTTGTATATCATTTGAGCAAGCTTGTGTTTTTGCATATGATGCTTGCATATGATGTTTACTCTATCCCTTGTGTTTCCCAAATGGTTGGAAAATAAGGTTTTAAATATCTGCCATTAATCTTTTTGGGATATACATAACCATTCAAATTTCTTAAATGGTATGCTCCAAAAGGCAGAACCCTATGAATTTGATATGGTCCTTCCCAGTTAGGTGACCATTTGCCAAACTTATGGCTTTTAATCCCAATTGGGAGTATTGTCTTCCATACCAAATCACCTTCATCAAAGCCAATGTGTTTGACTTTCTTATTATAATTCTTGGCTGCTTTCTTCTTTTGGAAAAGAATGCTATTTAATGCCAAAATTCTGGCTTCATCTATGCCTTCTAATTCTAAGCACATACTTTGATGGTATTGTTCAGGATTCAATTGATCTTGACATCTTACTCTCAAAGATTTAACATTAATCTCTACTGGTAAGACTGCATCATGTCCATACACCAAGGCATAGGGAGTGACTCCTGTGCTTGACCTCGGTGAGGTTCTATATGCCCACAAAACATCCAATAATAGGTTATGCCAATCCCTGGGATTGTCATCCACAACCTTCTGTATTCCTTTTTTCAAGGACTTATTGGATGACTCAGCTTGACCATTAGCTTGTGCATAATAGGGTGTGGAATTAACAAGGCTAATTCCAAATTCTGCCACAAAAGCCTTCACCATCTTCCCATCAAACACAGTTCCATTATCAACTGTTATGGTTTGCGGGATGCCAAATCTATGGATCAAATCTTTAATAAAACCAATAACCTCTGTTTGGTCTACAGCCTTGTATGGCTTAGCTTCGACCCATTTAGTGAAGTAGTCAGTGGCCACTAGAATGAAACAATGATGCTTCGAAGAAGGTGGGTGTATTTTTCCCATCATATCCATGGCCCACCCTCTGAATGGCCAAGGCTTCACTACTGCATGTAGGTCAGTTATGGGCACGTGCCTTATTGTGCCATGCTTTTGACATGCTTGACACCCCTTTGCATATTCTATGCAGTCTTTAAGGATGGTTGGCCAATAATAGGAATGCCTTCGAAGCAACCACCTCATTTTTACACCAGGTTGATGAGCACCACAGATGCCTTCATGAACCTCAGCCATGGCTGTTAATGCTTCTTTCGGGCCTAGACATTCTAACAATAAGCCATCTCCCCCCCTTTTGTAGAGAGCATTACCATATATCATATATTGCATAGACTGCAATTTAACTTTTCTACTGGCCTTCGAAGATGGACCAGTCAAGTACTGCTTTATTGGATGCCTCCAATCTTGTTCTTGTAAGTCATTATGATTGACTTCCAAGATCACATTCCTTTTATTCAAAGGTTGTATTAATCTCTGATATGTTGTTTGGCTTATGTCCCTTTGGGTATTATCCCTTCTCTTGAAGTTCGAAGCCTTTTGAGCCACATCATTGGCTCTAGTGTTCAAGAATCTTGGAACATGGGTTACATTTGCTATTTGAAACTGAAAAAGCAAATGTAATGCAACAACATAATATGGCAGGATACTTATGCTTTGACACTTGAAAATTCCTTTCACTTGGTTAACCACCAATTGAGAATCTCCAAATATGTCAACTGCATGTACTTGTAATCCAATAAGAATCTCTAATCCCACAATTAAGGCTTCATATTCAGCCTGGTTATTGGAACAGGTAGCTTCATCTACTCTAAAACCATGGGTAGTTTCTGTCCCCTGTGGAGACTTGATTACAATACCAATTCCAATTAACCCATTTGCTTTCGACCCATCGAACCACATTTGCCATGGCTCAACACTGGCCATACCAAGTTCCATTATCTCCTGGCTCTCTGTTTGAGATGGATGATCTGCCAAGAAATTGGCTAAAACCTGCCCTTTTACTGCCCTTTGAGGGACATATTCTAGATGAAATTCTGATAAGGCAAGCATCCATTTGCCAATTCTTCCCCTCAACATTGGTCTAGATAACATATATTTAACCAAATCTGTGGTTGCAATTACCAAGACAGTTGTAGGCAAAAGATAATATCTTAATTTTATTGCAGCAAAATACAAAGCAAGACACAGCTTTTCAACAGCTGAATATTTACATTCACAAGAATTTAAAAACCTACTAAGGTAATAAATAGCTTGCTCCTTGCCTCCTTCATTGTCTTGGGCTAAGAAAGCTCCCAATGAATCCTCTGCTGCGGCTATGTACAACTTCAAGGGCTTGTTCCCCGTTGGTGGCATCAGCACTGGAGGGTTAGCCAAGTAGGCCTTGATACCTTCGAAAGCAATTTGATGCTCTGCTGTCCACACAAATTCCTCTTCATCTTTCAGCCTTAACAAGGAAGAAAATACTTTAGTTTTCCCTGCAGTGTTAGAAATGAACCTTCGAAGAAAGTTAACCTGCCCAAGGAACCTTTGTAATTCTTTCTTACTTGATGGGGGTTTGGCTTCAATGATTGCTTTGGCTTTATTCTGATCAATCTGTATTCCTTTCTTGTGAACAACATAGCCCAAGAAATTTCCAGATGATACACCAAAAGCACATTTAAGAGGATTGAGCTTTAACTTGAACTTCCTCATCCTTTCAAAAGCTGCTTCTAAGTGAAACAGGTGCTCTTCCATGGATTGGGATTTAACCACAATGTCATCAATATAACATTCCAAATATCCTCCAATAAGATCATGAAAGATAGTGTTCATGGCTCTTTGATATGTAGCATTTTAACCCATTCAAAGGTGCCAATATTCCCAGGACATCTGAATGCTGTCTTGTGGATATCTTCCTCTGCAATGCAGATTTGGTTATAGCCGGAATGCCCATCCATCATTGACAAGACTTGGTGACCTACTGAACTGTCCACCAGCAAGTCCACTATAGGCATAGGGTACTCATCTTTGGGAGTTGCCAGATTTAAATTTCTGAAATCGATACATACCCTCATTTTGCTATTCTTCTTGACTACAGGCACAATATTAGATAGCCACTCGACATACCTGGCTGTTCTAATAAAACCTGCCTTGAGGAGTCTAAGGATCTCTTCCTTGACCTTCTGAATTACTTCTGGACTCATCCTCCTTGGTTTCTGCTTGTAAGGCTTGAAATTAGGCTTCATGGGGAGCCTATGTTCCACTAATGACCTATCCAATCCTGGTAGTTCATTATAAGACCATGCAAAGCAATCTTTGTATTTTTTCAGAACAACCAATAGCTGGTTTCTGTCCAGAGCATTCAAACAAGCACTTATATAAGTGGGCTGTTGTACAGAACCTTCCCCTAGATTTACTTCTTCTAAAGGGTCTTGTGCATGAGAACTCCCTCTGGTTTCTTCTACCTTTGAAGTGATCTTCAAGCTTGGTTCTGCCCCCAGGTTCTTCAATTCAATATCTCTGCCCTCCTCTTCATAGACAAAATCTGTCCATAAGGCTTCCTCTTCCTGTGTCTCCTGGACTTTTGTTTCAATGTCCAAGGCACAGTACTTACCAAGAGTCAAGACTCTAGCCTGTTGCTTCTGCTGTTTGCAGCCAATTATCATGGCCTCTCTCTCTTGCTCCTGAACTTTCTGGACTATTGCTTTTATATCCAATGCTGAAAATTTTATCAAAGCCAAGGACTTGGCTTCTTGTGGTTCCTCTCTTTGCCTATAACCAGGCATCATTGTCATCTCTAAGGACAACCTCTTCATCAGCACTTTCTTGGACTAAGTGCTTCAGGTGTGTCACCTCCTCATCAGCCGTTACTTCGGCTGAACTGTCATCTTTCATCAGTATACTGAGTGGTGTCACTCCCTCAATATACAATTTAGCCTCCGCAAAGTCTGCACAGGCTATGAAGGGTTGAGGATCTGCATCGATTTCCTCTGTCTCTCCATTGCCTAAAGCCATCATGATTTTCTGATGTAAAGAAGAAGGCACACATTTGTTAGTGTGGATCCAATCCCTTCCAAGCAAAGCATTGTATTTAGCATTACTGTCGATTACGAAGAATGCTGTCATACAATCCCTGGTTCCCACACTTAAATTAATGGGTAGAATCCCCTGAGCCATTTGCTTATCTCCAGCAAAACCAGCAATGGTTGTGCTGGTTGGTATCAACCTGGGATTCTTTTTTCCTAGTTTCTTCAAAGAAGATTTCGGGAGTAGGTTTATTGCTGCCCCATTGTCTATCAGGACTCGGTTCAGCTGTATCCCATCAAAGAAAGCCTTGATGTACAAAGGCCTGACGTGCTGCGTCATCGAATCCGAAGGGTACTCAAATGGATACGATAGATTGATGCTTACCACTTCCTCACTTTCATATTCATCTTCCATCGGGGTAACCATTTCGAAATTATCTTGCACCATACTTGCTTGCGAGTCTTCACTAGAGATCTGAACTGGATCAGCTTCCTGCCCCTCTTGATTCTTATCTCCAGCTTGGAATTCCTGTGGTAGTATGTGTACCATGTTCACTGATACTGGGGGAAACGAGCTAAACTGGATGGCTAGCTGTACTTGTTCCCCCTCTTGGTTACTTTGGTTGACTCCCTCAGAAACATCCTGCATGATGCATTCTGGTATTTCATTGCTAACTGATCCCTTCGAAGGATCTTTCTCAACTGGCTCTTCAGTCAGAAATGTTTGCTCAGCCATGAAGGCTTCGAACATCTCTTCCTCCACGACCTCTTTCTTCTGGCTTATGCTAATCTCTTCTTCGGTCTCGCTATCTGTCTCCATCAGAGCTTTCTCCAACCCTACCAAACTAGCCTTCTCTCTGGTTTTCAGTTCAGAATGGACCTCAGCCAACTGTTCTCGGCTGCAGACCACTTTGCTCTGTGGAACTGGCTTTGGAGCATAGTCTGACTTTGGGTTCTTCCTTCCTTCCGTTTTGACTGGTGAAGAATTTTCTCCACTTTCCTTCAGATCTTTCTGATACTGGGTGTACCTGCGCTGAATTTTTCTTCTCTGTGATCTTGAGATGACTGGGACCATGTCTGGTTCCCTTGTCTTTGGGTGTTTAAGCAGCACCCAGTTATTCGGAGCCACCATAGGAGGCCTGATCATCCTGCCTTGGTTCACAACATCTCTTCGAACAGGCAATTCTCTAGGTTTGTTTTGCATTACAAACTAGTCTGGGACTCCAGGTACCCATGAACTTGCTGATTCAGATGCTGACCTGCCTTTTTCCACCTTCGAAGCCATCTTCGAAACTGGCCGTGAAGGTAAGTGCTTGGTTTTGTCCTCATGTTTTGAATCTGATTCAGACCTTTGATAAGGGTGACCATTTTCTGTCCTGCATGAAGCTGGTCTAGGGGGCCAATCTCTGGCTTTGATTCCATGAACTGAACCTCTCTCCAGTTTTCTTTGAGAATGGCTACTCTCCATTCTATAATAGTTATGTGGCCTGGATTCATGCAAGAGCTTCTTGCCTTTGTCATGCATTCTGTTCACCACAGGCTCAACCACTGGTGGTCTCTGCCTATCACTAGCCGGATACGGCCTTTTGTTGTAAGCATTGGTTGACTTAGGACGTCTCTGAACATCCCTGTAGTATTGCTTCCCATCAGTTGGAAGCCCCTTCAACCACTTGTAACTGAGTCTGCACCTGGGGCACATTCTCTGCATCACCGCTGCTTCTAAAGAATCATCATCCAGTGATTCTTCATCAGAACGTTCCATCTGGTGCGAGAAACCCTGTTCAATAACTGGTGGGCTTCTAGTATTCTTCTTAATATTGGTTTGATTAGCAACATGCATCTGCACATTGACTTCCTCCAATTCTGTCAAGGACAAGTTCTGGAAGTCTGATGTAATGACATTAGCTGCTGCCTCTCCAACTTCTGGAAAGGGATCACTGTCAATTCCCATGGCTTTTTCTGTTTTAGCTGAGAACTTCAAACTTCCTTTTCGAATATGTTCTTGGATCCTGTCTCGAAAAACAATGCAGTTTTTAGTCGAGTGAGACCAAGAATTATGCCATTTACAGTATACTTTTCCTTTCAGTTCATCTGGAGATGGTAGTTTTACTCCTTTAGGTAACTTAAGGAAATTAGCCGCGAGCAAATGATCAAAGATGTCATCTGCTTTTGTTAAATCGAAAGAGTATTTTCTGTGAAAGTCTTTCTTTTTAAACTGCTGGTCTATAGTTGTATCCTTATGAATTAATGCTTCACAGATTACAGGTTCTTTGCCTACAATCTCTGCTGCATCTATTTCATAATTAGGATCTCTATAATATGTCTTATATGATGCATTATTTCGATCTTGTTCCTCTTCTAATAATGCTTCATATCGAGACACCTTATAGGTCAGTTCGACCAAATCTCTGAATTCAGTTGAATCAAATTTCTTTCGAAGCCTGAATTCTAAGCCATTTTGAGCCAATCTGACGAATTCTGGCTCTGGCAGGATGACTCTACATTTATTTCGAGCCCTTTTAAATCTGGCAATAAACTGAGTAGCCTTTTCTTCAGGCCTTTGACTCAATCTAGCCAAATCTGCCATAGATACTTCTGGCTCTGATTGAAAGAATTAGGCATGAAATGCCTCTTCCATTTGTTGCCAATTTTGAATGGAGCCAGGTGTAAGGTTGATGTACCATACAAATGCTCCCCCTGTTAGGGAATTTGGAAATAATCTCAGTTTCATATAGTCATGGTTAGTAAATTCACCGCATTGAGCAGCAAACCTAGCAATATGTTCTATCGTTGATTGATTTCCAGTCCCATAAAAAAGGGTAAAATCTGGTATCCTGAATCCCCTTGGGTATTCATGTACCCTATCCACCCATTCTGGGTATGGTTTTCTGTATATAGGAGTCTGGACCCCCCGAGCCATTGGTCCACATATCTCCCTAACAATATCAGCAATCTGGTCTCTAGGGACCATATTTTGTGCCTGCTGAACCACTACTGGAGGGGCAAACACAGGATTTGGTGGACAAACTTGTGCTTGTGGTCCTCTTGGTCCATAAGGTGGTAAATTTGGGGCTGGTTGTCCTTGCGGTGCAGGTTGCTGTTGAGGGTATGGGTAACCTCTTTGAGCATGACCTGCGAAAGGACCTGCAAAAGGTGCTGGAACAGGTGTTGTGTCTCTGCCATTTGTAGGAAAACCCTCCAACCCCCCGGGTGTAAATTCGAATAAGGGATTAGTGTACCCCCTTGTGCCAGGTATGGCTTCGAACATGGGATTCGTAACCATTCTTATGCCAGTTTCTTGTATTTGGCCAGATCCACCAACTTGTGTGGCTTCATTATTAAGTACTGAGGCATTTTGGCCTGTTATAGGCCTTGAAATGGGTTCATACCAAGACTGAGGTGATGGTCTTTCAAAGTTTTGGGTACTAGTTTGACCGTTAGAATGTCCATTAACTTGCATAGGCTGTTTTTCTCTAGCCAATCTTTGTTGGGGGACATTTACAACTTCCTCCGTGTGTCTTGTGTTTGTGGGTTGGTGGTTATTCATTCGATCCAAAAAGGATGTTGCCCACCTTTCCATTGTGTTCATTAATTGTTGTCCCATGGCATTTACTAAACCATCCCATGGATTTGTTGGTTGAGTAAATGGTACAGTGGATGGTCCAATTCCTTGGTTTCGTCCAGTAATATGAACATATGGTTCTTGTCCAGAAGTACTGGTCTGTTCGACCATAGGTTCTGACAATATAGGAGTTTTCACAGGATGTGTTACCACATTATCCTCTGGATTTGGTATTTCTACCTCTCCTTCCACGCCTTCTTCCAAGCGTTCATTTTCTCCTTGTCGTCTTCTTCTAGCCATTTTTAATTATGTCCCACTGGGCGTGCCAAAAATATATGTTGGCTTTTTGGCTTTTCGAAGGGTATTTTTGTGAATGTGAGCGTGCCAGCAAGGATCAATCAGTCCTTACAGAAATTGTGATTGCCAACCAATTATCAGACGATTGTGTTTTAGTTCTTTTCAGCCTCAATGAAGAGGACTTTTACTGGTGGCTTGACTTAGGAGAAGTTAATAGAAATAACAGTAATATGAAGAACAATTGAAGTATTTCATAAAAATGAACACTTACAATGGTCCGAACTCAGCCTCAGAGAGGTTTACAACAGCAATCTACTTGAATCTACTTGAAGCTACTCCTATGAATCGAAGTGCAGTGCGGGTATTTAAAGTGCAGGTATTTAAAGAACAGGTATTTAAAGACTGGAAATATAAAAGACTGGAAAAGAAAATATATGAAGTAAATGACTGATTTGTATGATCTGAGTCCGTCCTTTTTTTCTGGGGGCTGCCCTGCTATTTATACTCGTCAGTGATGACCTTCGAACTGCACTTCGAACCGTCGAACTGCTCCTCCATGATCGCTGATCATGCTTCCTTACAAGTAGCTCCATTACGCCATTACTGGCAGTTGAGCTTCCCTCTTGTACTTGAATTTGAATATGAGTAACCGTTGAAGATATGTCATCTTGCATCCCGTTATTGATCTAGTGTTACTCAGATCATGTGAGGACCAATATTTATTGCCACGTGTACGATCAGGATTAAAAGCTTGAATAACCTTCCTTTATTACCCTTACTTTGCCACGTGTCGAACTGTAACTGGCTTTTACAAAATATGTAGCCAACAAATATTGTTCATAAAAATTCAGAGTAACATTATTCTTTATCAGAAAAGCTAAAGAGTAGACAAAACATTTCAAGGCTTGAAGCTTACTTGGATACGAAGGTAGTTATTTTCAGAATGAAGAGCTTGAAAGACCACAGAGAGGTGGACATCAACCATATCTGCACTTGCCTGGTTGAACACATCAACTAGTGGAGTAGAACCATTGTTAGACAACCAGCCCAGAACCCCCCATTTAGCCGCCATTGTAGCATTGTACTTGTGGTCTGTCTTCGCCGAGCCTGTCCCTATTGAGATTACCAGAAAACGGCCATAATCCATAGGCTTGATTGGAAAGAAATCTGTGTTTTGCTTGAAAACTTGTTCGGTCACTTCACTAATGGCAACCAAAGCCTGCAAATATTATGACACAATACATGCAGAACCAACAGGTTCCCATTAGTTTTTGATACTTTCATACCAAGGATGGTTTGACAAATGTTTTTGTAATTAAATTTTTTTAAAGAATTCGGTTGTTGCTAAAACAATTGATGTGGCAAATGTTTAACAAAAAAATTTGATTGAAAAGTTTGGGTTAGGTTGGAATTTTTATTTTTTGTTTTTAGTAAATCATTTTTGAATTATTCTTACTTTTTGAATCTTTTTAAACTAGAAAGATCTGAAAAGGTAAATTGAAAATAATAATAATAATAATAATAATAATAATAATAATAATAAATATTAAAAAGTAATAAAGACTAAAAATATTTGAAAAAATATTTTTTTAATTATCACTTGCGAAAATAGGGTGAATCTTGTTAAATTTTTTGTTTTGTTTTATTTTTTCCCCCCTCAAAATCAAACAATTTTTTTTAGCTTTAATTGTAAAAACAGGGCTATCTATTTAAGCCAAAACTAAACAGAGCCTGAACATCCTTAATTATTATTATTATTTAAATATTATTTACACTCCAAAGAAAATGTCTCAATTTCATTAACAGAATCGAAACACATCCATTTATTCATAAGATTGCAATAGGTTATCAAAATTCAAAAATCATGATATATAACTAGCACGTCATACTGGGTTATTGGCAGCTACACCACCATCAATAAGGTTAAATTCTTTCTCATTGCCTTGTTCGTCTTGGTTTTTAAAATAATAGGCAGGAAAATAAATAGGTGTTGCGGAGGTGCTGATGCATATATCTGATAGTAGGGCATCAATTATCGGTTTGCTTGTCACCTACATGAGGAAATAATAATATTGTTAGGGTTGGTCATTGACAAATTCAATTGTCAAAATGGGTTAAGGAATTTTTGTTTTTCTATTACAATGCATTTTTTGATGTAATTGATTCCCGGGTGGATGGGTCGGACCGGCCCAGGTTCTCCAGACTCCGGCTCAGGAAGGCTGGCTCCGTCAGATGACCTGCAAGCAAGTTCAGGGGGGGAACGGGGTAGTCCCCCAGTGAACCCTCCGGTGCAAGAATTAGAAGAGCAGAGTATGAAAAGACTGTATATCGAGAGATCAAGAGAGAGAGCAACCTAACCTCCTTTTTTTTCTCTTATCCTTGCTTATATCCTTTGGTCATCATTTTTCCTGTCTCTTGTGACGTGCTTTTTCCGCCGAAAGCCTGTGCCATAGCTCATCTTGTTTAGGGTGATGGAGGCTCTGTTCCGGCGGGGAGTGCTGTTGTAATAAATGCTGTGATGGGTTGCATTAATGGTGATGTGTTGTGATAATAACTCTGCAGATCTTTGTCTGCTGATGTGGCCCGTGCCCCACCTGCCGTGTGCCTAAATGCCGTTGGCCCTTCATGTCTAGGTGGCCTCCAGCTGTTCTGGGCCTTGTCACCCAAGCAACCGGGTTGTGCCATTGGCCCCAAGCACTGGGTTCGGGGTGGTTTACCGTGGGCCGTGTGCCTTGTGGGCCTATCCATGTCAGTAGTCCCCCATTTCCGAGTGCAGCTTTAGACCAACGAAGGGAATAGTGAGAAGGGAGAGAAGTGTGAAACGGGTGGAGAGGCCGACTGGAAGGTGGCCGAGCGGGAGAGGTCGGCCGTGAGGCGGGGCGACCACGAGGGTGGCCGAGCGGCAGGGGTCGACCGTGAGACGTGCCGATCATGAGGGTAGCCGAGCGGGAGGGGTCGGCCGTGAGGTGGGCCGACCACGAGGGTGGCCGAGCGGCGGGGGTCGACCGTGAGGTGTGCCGACCAGGGGGGCGTGGGGTTCTAAAATGTGCTGAAGTGAAAATGGAAAAGACAGGGTAAGGGTAGGGGACAGTGCATCGTGGCCATACACGTGGCAGTGTCGTGGGGGAAGATGAAGCGTTGGGGCAGGAAATGAAGCGATAGGTCAGGGGGGGTTTTGAAAAAGGCGGTTTTGGCGGTTGATTTGAAAGGTTTTGAAACGGGTGAAAATTAATGTGGATCCGTGGAATACGGGCAAAACCGTAGGTTTTAGGTATAATGCGTTTTACCTACCGTGGGACAAGAACTCAAAATATCCAACTCTTGCACGGTGTGCGACATATCTGTGTAGCATTCTCTCAACTTTCTTGTGGTTGCGTCAGAAGTGTTTTGTGAGCAAGCCCTAGAAATGGCACAAGAAGGAGTAGTTAACGTGAGGGTAGACCCGTTGGGGGACGATGATGGGGAGGAGTTAGCAGCGCAGTACAGGGCAGAGGCATCGGACTTGATATTGGCCCCAAAGCCATTAAACCAGGTGGAGTCGGGGCAGTGGCACACTAAGGCGGACAGATCCACGCTCACGGTGGCGGATTTGGAGGCGATTAGGGGGCGATACCAGATTCCGGCGGAGGTAGATTTACGGTTGCCGACGTCAGAGGAAAGGCCGTCTATGGTGAAGCCAGGGGAGTTTTCCCTGTACGAGGAGGCGCTGAAAGGGGGGCTGAGGCTGCCATTGCCTCAAGTGGTGGTTGATGTGCTAAATCGCCTGGAGGTAGCGCCGGGGCAGTTGATGCCCAATGCGTGGAAGATTCTGATGGCTTGTGCGAGTGCGTGGCCTAAGGCGAATGGAGGAGAGGCCATGACGATCGACGAGTTCTTCTCATGTTACAAAGCGTCGGGGCAGCAAGAAACGTGGGTCACCCTACAAGCAGTGATGGGCAGGGGGTTGGTGTCGGGGCTGCCTACGTCGATCAAGGGGTGGCGGCCACGGTGGTTTTTCGTGTCAGTTAATGGGGGGATGGGGGTGCGCACCATGTGGAAGGTGCCAAATCGGTCGATGGAGTCTAGGCTAGGGGTGGTGGCGGAAGAGAGGGTGAAGAAAGTGAGGGAGTGGAGAGAGAGAGAGAAAGCCAGATGGGACGATCTTGTCCAGCCGTCAGCACTGTTTGAGGCGGGGTTGGGACCGCAGCCGAAAGGTGGAGACCTCGACCGGGGGGAGTTGGAAGAGAGGAGAAGAGCACAGGAGATGGAGGATCGAGCCATTATGGCCAAGGCCGCGAAGTTGATAGAGGCGCAGAGGGGCCGACCGGCTGAACCGCTCTCGCGGGAGAGGATCCGACCGCGCCCTAGGCCTTTGGGGGAAAAAGACTTGGGTAGCTTTGAGCCGCTTCCGCCGCCTGTAGACCCTATAAAGGAAAAGGCCAGAGGGGTTGTGACGGTCATGAAGAAAAAGAAGGAGAAGAAGAAGAGGGGGGCTCCAGAGGAGGCTGCAGAGGAGTCTGGGGCCAAGAGGGCGAAGGTGGCCCCAACGGATGCAGAGGAGTCTGCGGCAAAGGACGCCCCAGAGGAAGTGGAGATCATCCCAACGGTGGAGGTTGTGGAGGTGGGTCCACCAGTACAAGCGGAGGCTGGGGTGGGGGAGGCGGCGCTGAGCGGGAGGGAACAGGTTCAGGGGAGGCCCGACCCCCAGGAAGGGGGGGTTCGTGTGGCCACGGCTATTTATCATGCGCGCGCGGTAGCTGGGAGGATGGAGGGAGAAGAAGGCCCAGCCAGGGCGGGAGCCGACCGCCTGGTGAGGATTGTGGACGAAGGAGCTCTGCGCGCGGCATCTGGGTATAGTGAGGCCGACCTGCTGAGGGGGTTATGCTCCGCCCAAATGGAGGTGACTACCTTAGCGGGGGCTCTTCTCAGGAAAGCTGGGGCCGCCAAATTGAAGGCTGAGGAGGTCAGGGTCCAGCTGGCCAAGTTGAGGGAGGATAGTGCCGACTGGGAGACTGCCTATGCCGACCTGCCAGCAGTCAAGTTGGAACTGGAGGACACACGCCGTAAGGTTGTGTCACTGGAGTTCCAACTGGCTGGTGAGCACAAAAAATTGGAAGAGTCCGAGAAGGCCTGCGCGGTGGCGGTCGAGAGGCATGAGGAGGCTATGACCAGCAATGAAGAGCTGGTCAGGCAGAAGGATGAAGCGGACTCCAGAATTGGAGACCTGCTGAAGGAGCTGGGGGAGGAGCGCACCAGAGCAGAGGAGGACAAGGGGAGGCTTCTGAGGGAATGGGAGATGGAGAAGGTGAAGATGGCGGCGGAGCTAGAGGGTCTGAGGAAGGGGATGGAAGAGGAGAGGATGACGGCAGCCGCTGGAAGGGTGGCTCTGCAAAGGGAGCTGGACGAGGAGAGGGCGAAGGCGGCGTCTGAAAAGGCGGCCTACCCTGATCTATGCGTCGCAGCAGTGGAGCAGTATAAAGGGTCCTCCGAATTTCAAATGGAGGTGGATGCTGCTGTCGCCAGGAGTCTGGCTGGTCAAGAGCCTGGGGGGTTGGGCCCGTCAAGGAAGACTGCTGGAGGTAGGACAGAATCAGAGGTGATTGAAAGCTTCCAGCAGTCCGACTGCTATAAGCATGAAATGGCCGAGTACTGGGACAGTGGTTGGAAAATGTTCAAGCGTAGAGCTGAGGAGCTGTTTCCAGACTTGGACCTGAGTAGTGTGACAATCGGCGAAGATGATGTGGCCCAGACCCCCCTGGACGAAGGCGTTGAAGAAGAGGATTTAGCGTCCAGCGAGGAAGAGTAACCAAGAAGAAGAAGAGCTGGGCGTGTTCTGTGGGGTTTGGTTAAGTGTATACATTGTAATTTTTGTGCATTGTTTGTTTTTTTTTTTTTTTTTTTTTTTTTTTTTTTTTTTTACATTGTAATTCTATGAGTGAATGAATAAATACGTGAAGAGTTTGGTTAAGATGAATTTGTGTACGAATGTTATTTTGTGTCTGTTGGCAGCTGACTATTTGTGCAGCAAAAGTGAATAAAAACCTTGTGCGGTAAAAATGAGTAAGAAATTTTGTGCAGTAAAAGTCCACAAATGAGGGTAAAGGGTAAGTTACAAGTAGTAGCTAGACAGTTAAGTGTAAATTTGAAAGTGAATGTGAAAAAGGTAAGTGTTATGAGGAGGTTTCAAAACGGACGAGTGAGAGTGTAAACATGAAGGTAAGAGTAAGTAAGTGTTGTGGGGAAGTTTAAAAATGTGACCAAGTGTGAAAAGATGTAGCCTTGTTTGGTTTTGGAGTGCTTGGTCGAGTGTTCAGTCTAGCTGGGGCTTTGAAGTGCTTGGTCTGGCCGAGGCTCTGACGTGCTCGGTCTGGCCGAGGCTTTGAGTGCTCGGTCTGGCCGAGGACCGAGGCTTTGAAGTGGTCGGACTGGCCGAGGCTTTGAAGTGCTCGGACTGGCCGAGGCTTTGAGGTGCTCGGACTGGCCGAGGCTTTGAAGTGCTCGGACTGGCCGAGGCTTTGAGTGCTCGGACTGGCCGAGGCTTTGAGGTGCTCGGACTGGCCGAGGCTTTGAAGTGCTCGGACTGGCCGAGGCTTTGAGTGCTCGGTCTGGCCGAGGACCGAGGCTTTGAAGTGGTCGGACTGGCCGAGGCTTTGAAGTGCTCGGACTGGCCGAGGCTTTGAGGTGCTCGGACTGGCCGAGGCTTTGAAGTGCTCGGACTGGCCGAGGCTTTGAGTGCTCGGACTGGCCGAGGCTTTGAGGTGCTCGGACTGGCCGAGGCTTTGAAGTGCTCGGACTGGCCGAGGCTTTGAGTGCTCGGTCTGGCCGAGGACCGAGGCTTTGAAGTGGTCGGACTGGCCGAGGCTTTGAAGTGCTCGGACTGGCCGAGGCTTTGAGGTGCTCGGACTGGCCGAGGCTTTGAAGTGCTCGGACTGGCCGAGGCTTTGAGTGCTCGGACTGGCCGAGGCTTTGAGGTGCTCGGACTGGCCGAGGCTTTGAAGTGCTCGGACTGGCCGAGACTTTGAGTGCTCGGTCTGGCCGAGGCTTTGAGTGTTCGGTCTGGCCGAGGCTTTGAAGTGCTGAGGTTGGCCGAGGTTGTGAAGTTTTGAGTTGCTGGGATCGTCATACAAACATTTGAATTATGACAGTGTAGATCTGCAATCGGAATTTGCTTTATATATAAAGAAAAGGGGAATACAACAATATTGGTAATATAAAAATATGAACTTATTGATAGTAACGCTTCAGATGTTCTGCATTCCAGGGATGGGGCAGGTCTCGGCCTTCCATGTCTTGGAGTCGGTAAGTGCCTGGTCGTGGTCGGGCTTTGACGATGTAGGGGCCCTCCCATTTGGCTGCTAGTTTGCCCTCGGCTGGATTCTTTGTGGCGAGAGTCACTTCTCGTAAGACAAGATCCCCGACGGAGAATTCCCGAGGTCGGACTCGGCGGTTGTAGTGTGTTCTCATTTTCTGCTGGTAAGAAGCCAATCTGACAGCAGCGGTTTCTCTGAGCTCTTCGATTAGATCGAGGTGTGTTCGATGGAGCTCTTCGGCTGAGGCCAGATCCGGGTGTAAAACCCTAGGAGTGGGGAGGCCGACCTCTACCGGGATAACCGCCTCAGCGCCATATGTTAAACGAAAAGGGGTTTCGCCGGTGGGGGTGCGAGCAGTGGTTCGGTAAGCCCAGAGTACATTGGGCAGTTCCTCGGCCCAAAGGCCTTTAGCAGCTTCGAGCTTGGTTTTGATGATTTTGAGAAGGGAACGGTTGGTGACTTCAACTTGGCCGTTTGCCTGGGGGTGACCGGGGGAGGAGAAGCACGGTTGGATCTGGAGATCTGCACAAAATTTTCTGTACTTCGCGTTATCGAATTGTTTGCCATTGTCAGAGATGATGGCTTGAGGGATGCCAAATCGGCAAATGATCGATTGCCAGATAAACCTGGTTGTGTTCCGCTCGGTGATTGTGGCAAGGGGTTCAGCTTCGACCCACTTGGTGAAGTAATCGATGGCAACGATTGCGAATTTGGTCTGACCTCGACCGGTGGGAAATGGACCGACCAGGTCAATCCCCCATTTGGCAAACGGGTAAGGACTGCAGAGTGTGATTAACTCTGTAGGAGGAGCATGAGGGATGTTGGCGAAGCGTTGGCATTTGTCGCATTTGAGCACGAAATCAGTCGTATCCTGACTGAGCGTTGGCCAAAAATACCCAGTACGGAGTACCTTCTGGGCAAGGGACCTGCCTCCTGAGTGATTGCCACAAATCCCCTCATGGATTTCCTGCATTACGTAAGTTGCTTGCGCTGGATTGAGGCAGCGTAGGTATGGCCGGGAGAAACCGCGTTTGTACAATATGTCGTCGATGATGACGTAATTGGACGCTCGGGATCGGACTTTGGAAGCCTGCTGCTGGTCCTCTGGGAGTGCTCCTGTGGTCAGGAATAGGAGGATGTCGGATGCCCATGGGATAGGTTCATTTTGAATGTGTTGTATAGCTTGTAGACTCGGTGAAACGGCCGGGTGGTGTAGGTATTCTATGCGGACGTCATGGCTGAGAGTAGGATGGTCAGCTGAAGCCAGCTGAGCCATTTCGTCTGCTTTGGAGTTGTCTGCCCGAGGAATATGTTTGATGTGGAAGGTATTGAAGAGGCGAGCAAGAGGGAGTGCCAGGTCTCTGTAGGCTCGCATCGTATCGTCCTTGGCGTCAAAATCCCCCGTCATTTGACCGACGACGAGTTGGGAGTCGCTGAAGACTCGGAGGTGGCTGACCCCTATGTCCTTGGCGAGGCGGAGTCCTGCTAATAATGCCTCATATTCGGCTTCATTGTTGCTTGCTTCAAACAGGAAACGGAGGGCACATTTGAAGTGACCGCCTTCAGGAGAGGTGAGGATGATGCCGGCACCGCTTCCTTCTCTTCGGGACGACCCATCGACATTGAGGGTCCAGGAATGAGGGTCTTCTGGCTCTGTTAGAGTTGGTAAGGGCGGGGGTGTGGTGGTCGGGGTCGGTTTAGTGAATTCCATGATGAAATCAGCTATAGCTTGCCCTTTGATTGCTGTCCGAGGTCGGTAAGAGATGTCAAACTGGCTGAGTTCTACTGACCACTGCATCAATCTGCCTGAGAGTTCCGGTTGCTGCATTACCTTCTTCAGGGGCTGGTCGGTGAGGACCACTATGGAGTGGGCTTGGAAGTATGGGCGGAGTCGTCTAGAGGCAATGACCAAGGCCAGGGATAGTTTTTCCAGCAAGGGGTAGTTCTGTTCCGCGCCCCTGAGAGCTCGGCTAATGTAATAGACCGGTCGTTGGACTGAGCCATCTTCTCGGAGGAGAGCCGCACTGACTGCGGTTTCTGATACTGCTAGGTAGAGAAAGAGAGGCTCTCCCGTGATTGCTTGAGAGAGAAGGGGGGGGTTAGCCATGCATTGCTTTAACTGTTGGAAGGCCTCTTCGGACTCAGCTGTCCATTCAAAGGTCTGCCGAAGGACTTTGAAGAAGGGCAAGCACTTATCTGTCGCGCGGGATATGAAGCGGTTAAGGGCTGCCACTCGGCCGGTGAGCCTCTGAACTTCTTTGACCGTCCGAGGTGACTGCATCTCGACCAAGGCTTTGATCTTCTCAGGGTTAGCTTCGATGCCGCGTTGGCTGACCATAAAGCCCAAAAATTTGCCAGATCCTACACCGAACGCGCACTTCTCTGGGTTGAGCTTCATCTGGTACTTACGCAGGGTGGTGAAGGTTTC
This sequence comes from Camellia sinensis, assembly GCF_055761805.1. Taxonomy (NCBI): domain Eukaryota; kingdom Viridiplantae; phylum Streptophyta; class Magnoliopsida; order Ericales; family Theaceae; genus Camellia; species Camellia sinensis. The sequence continues at coordinate 220,903,716 of NC_138961.1, forward strand.
TCGTAAATCAGTGAGGTGGTCGGAGGAGTATTTGCTTTTGACTAGCATGTCGTCGACGTAGACTTCCATATTCCGGCCTATTTGGTGATGGAAGATGGTGTTAACCAGCCGCTGATAAGTGGCCCCAGCATTCTTCAATCCGAACGGCATTACCCGATAATGGTAAGTACCGCGGTCGGTAATAAATGATGTGTGCTCCTGGTCGGATGTGTGCATTAGGATTTGGTTGTACCCAGAGAAGGCATCCATGAAGCTGAGCATTTGATGACCGGCGGTGGCGTCGACCAACAGATCTATGCGAGGGAGGGGGTAACTGTCTTTAGGACATGCTCGGTTCAAGTCCGAGTAGTCGACACAAAGCCGCCATTTGCCATTGTGTTTTCGGACGAGGACCACATTGGACAACCACCTAGGATAGTCCACATTTCTGATGAATTGGGCCTCGAGGAGCTTGTTAACTTCGGCGGCTATGAGGGTGTTGCGCTCCGGATGGAAGATGCGCTGTTTCTGGCGGTGGGGTCGAAAATGGGGTTCGATGCTGAGGCGATGGGTTATGAAGGAGGGGTCGATGCCTGGCATGTCAGAATGAGTCCAGGCGAATACATCTCTGTGCTCGGTTAAGAGGGCAGTAAGGTCGGCCTTGGCTTGAGCGGGTAATTGGCTGCCGATCTTGGCGGTTCTGATTGAATTGGTGGGATCAATGTTGACTTCAACAAGTTCCTCTACAGGTTCACCTCTGACCAGCTCGTCCTCGTCTCGGACGTCAAGCCCTTCGATGATCATGGCCTCTTTTAGCTTGACTTCTTTGAGTGAGGCGACATAACACTCCCTGGCTGTGGTTTGTTCGCCTTTGACGGTTCCGACGCCGAGGTCGGTGGGAAATTTCATGGCCAGATGGTATGTGGAAGTGATGGCTTGGAAGGTATTTAGGGCTGTGCGGCCAAGGATGATGTTGTAAGCGGAGGGGCAGTCGACCACGAGGAAGGTGAGCAGCTTAGTGGTCTGCCGCGGGTGCTCACCGATGGTGATAGGCAGATCGATGGAGCCGATGGAGGTCACTCGGTCTCCGGTGAAGCCGACCAGAGGGGTTTGGAGAGGGGACAGGCTCTCTTCCCCAACCTTGAGTTGGCGGAAGCAATTGAGGAAGATGATGTCCGAAGAGCTGCCGTTGTCTATGAGGACTCGTCTGACTTTGTAGTTGGAGAGGATGGCGGAAATGACAAGGGGGTCATCGTGTGGGTAACGGACTCCGGCACAGTCGGTATCAGTGAAGGTGATGGGTTCGATCCATTGTTTTGACTGTTTGGGAGGTCGGTCCACCGTCATTACTGCTTTGTCTGAGCCTTGTCTGATTTTTCTGAGTTCTGCCTTCTGGGCGGAGCGGGATGGCCCCCCGCAAGCAAGGCCTCCTGAAATGACTCTAATTTCGCCGACTGGTGGGGGGGGATTGCCCGGAGGTCGAGGCTGTGGTGGGGGGCGATCGCGGCCTTCGTTTGGTGGGTCTGGATTGCGGGGCGGTGTGCGTCGGCGATTGTTCCTGGGATGGTCAGTTCTTTGTCGCTGTGGGGGACGGGGGTCTGTGAATCGGCTGAGACGGCCCTGGCGGATGAAGGTCTCGATCTGGTCTTTGAGGTTAATGCACTCGTCGGTGGTATGGCCATGGTCTTGGTGGAAACGGCAGTATTTGGACTGATCTTTCCGGGTGGAAGGGCTTCGGGACGGTAGGGGCCATTTGAGGGGGTAATCCCGCTGGATCTGGTTTAGGACGTGATCCATAGGGGAGTTGAGAGGGGTGTACCGCTCGAACCGACCGGGCGGTCGGGTCGGAATCGATCGGTCAGTTCGGGGGGGGTGGTCATTATACTGGGCGGTTCTGGGCTCGGAGTCTTTCCTCTTCTCTCTGGGAGTCGGATTTTTAGGGGTTGGCTCTTGTCGAGCGGCCAGGGAATCTTCAGCATTCATGTATTTCTGAGCTTTGGATAGTAGGGTTGCCATGGTGGTTGGGGGGTTTTTGGAGAGGGAGAAGAGGAAGTCAGACGACCGCAGGCCGGCCATAAAGGCGGTGAGGATGACCTTGTCGTCATTTTCTGCTACTTGAAGGGCTTCGGTATTGAAACGGGTGACAAAGCTGCGGAGCGACTCCCCCTCCGTCTGACGAATGTTAAGGAGCTGGGTGGCCGGGCGCCTCTGACGCTGGGCTCCAATAAAATGGCTCAGGAAGGAGTCACTGAGGTGTTGAAAGGCGGAGACGGACTCCGCTGGTAGCTGGCTAAACCACAGCCGAGCTGATCCCTTTAGTGTCACTGGAAAAGCTCGGCACATGATCTCATCAGGAAAGGCATGGAGGACCATGAGGGTGCGGTAGGTTTCCAGATGGTCGACTGGGTCCGTCGTGCCATCGAAGGAGTCAATGGTAGGCATCTTGAATTTGGCAGGCAATGGTTTGTCGCGGATGGAGGCAACAAAAGGTGAGTTGGCGGTGGCCGAGGGCTTGTGCTGGATGTTCTGCATGACCCCTTGTAGTTGGAGTTTCATAGCTCGGATTTCAGCGTCCCAGAGGGGGGTGGTGTCGCCATGGTCGGCCAATGGAGGCTGGACGCTGCTAGCTTCCCCCTCAGGGGTCAGTACTGCAACCGGCGGGCGTGGAGGTGGTATGTTTTCATGTTGGGGAGGAAGGTGCTGCGAACCTTCTGGGTTAGGTGGAGGGGGCTGTGGAGCGGGATGGTCTGGGGCTGTTCCTTGGTTGGGGGGAACGTTTGGAGGTGGAACGGGGGGGTTTCTTTGGAGTAACGCATTGATCAGGGCCTGGTTTTGCTCGGCCATGCGGTTAATGCTGTTGGTGAGCTCGATGATGTATTGTGGTGGATTGATTGGGTGGGAGGGGTCTGTTTGGTGGCCGGAGGCATTGTGGTGAGAAGCCATGGACCTAGTCGTGACCATGCACCTAGATGGGCAAAAAGGAGAGGTGATAGTGAGAAGGGAGGGCTCCGGCGGTAGTGAACACAACTACCGCGCGAATAAACCAGTAACTTCCCACAGACGGCGCCAACTGATGATGTAATTGATTCCCGGGTGGATGGGTCGGACCGGCCCAGGTTCTCCAGACTCCGGCTCAGGAAGGCTGGCTCCGTCAGATGACCTGCAAGCAAGTTCAGGGGGGGAACGGGGTAGTCCCCCAGTGAACCCTCCGGTGCAAGAATTAGAAGAGCAGAGTATGAAAAGACTGTATATCGAGAGATCAAGAGAGAGAGCAACCTAACCTCCTTTTTTTTCTCTTATCCTTGCTTATATCCTTTGGTCATCATTTTTCCTGTCTCTTGTGACGTGCTTTTTCCGCCGAAAGCCTGTGCCATAGCTCATCTTGTTTAGGGTGATGGAGGCTCTGTTCCGGCGGGGAGTGCTGTTGTAATAAATGCTGTGATGGGTTGCATTAATGGTGATGTGTTGTGATAATAACTCTGCAGATCTTTGTCTGCTGATGTGGCCCGTGCCCCACCTGCCGTGTGCCTAAATGCCGTTGGCCCTTCATGTCTAGGTGGCCTCCAGCTGTTCTGGGCCTTGTCACCCAAGCAACCGGGTTGTGCCATTGGCCCCAAGCACTGGGTTCGGGGTGGTTTACCGTGGGCCGTGTGCCTTGTGGGCCTATCCATGTCATTTTTAATTGTTGAACCATGTAAAAATTTATAATTCAAATCATTACAAGAGTATTGGGACATAAAACAAAACATTTAAAAATAGAAACTGACCTGATATGAGCTAAAGATAGCAGGCTGGAGATTCTGGATGTCAAAAGTAGAACCTTGTGTCTCCTAATATATCCTTTATCAGTTTATGGAGATACTCCCCATTATACTTAGGTCCTGTCATGGCTTTAAATATATTCACCATCCAAGCAAAAGGCCCTCTGTGTTTTTCCAAGATCCAGGAATGAAAAAATAAAAATAAAAAAAACATATATATTAGTTTCAGCTACATGAGATGAACTATACACAAAATGTGGCCCATTTAGTTTCACTCAACTCAAACCGACACTTATCCAAACCAAGGTCCTTGCCATGAGTGGGTCCATGTTGTCCTATACACATTTTCGTAGTTTGAATCATTTAACTTGTCGAGTAGAACATATTATTCATGTCAAAAAAATTAATATTAAATCACATTCTTGATCAGAATATATTTATCTTAAAATAAATGGACAGCACATCTTAAAAATCATATTTATCATCTATTTATTTTAAAACAAATGTGTTCTAATTATATATCTACCAATGTGTTATGAAATTGACATTAATGATTTCCTCAACAATTCTTTCAATATGAAAGATTTAGATCATGAAAATGCACCCAGAACAGGTCCCACTGAGAGTCACGACATGGATCCCATCTCAAACACTGTTCATCCATGACTTCTAATACCTTGAAAATGAAATGTGTTAATTAAATTTTTTCTAATTATTGCCTAGGCTACGCTAAATTTGAATTTATATCATAATTTTATTTTTTTAATACTTTTTGGGGGAATTGCTATGCAAGGTACGAGACCAAAATTAATTACATAAACATGGGGTGCAATTTTTTCTGTGCACCCTTTTAATTAGGGACAATTACCAATCAGTGGTAATCTTTAAAAAGTATTACACATTAATAATAATAAAAAAAGGGTAAATTACATTGACATCTCCTTAGATTTGATCCAATTATATCTTATCTCTTGACGTTCTGAAAATTAGATTCCTATCCTTGTGGTTAATAGTCTTATTTAACAAACCCCTTACTTATATAATAACTCCTAGTAAAAAAAATAAAGAAAATTATATTGAAAAAAAAGGATAAAGCAAAGCAAAGGAAAAAAACAGGGAAAGTAAAGCAAGATAAAAAATAGCGCGTATGAGTTTAATATTTTCATTATGTCTAAATAATTACAATGACAGGGGAGTTAGTATAATTTTTCAAACGTCAGACGGTAATATATATTAAACTCAAGTCTCAGGGGAGTAAGTGTAATTTATCCTAAAATAATTATGATTTTAATTATTAATATTTATTATTTTTTGTAATTAATTACCCTAACAACCACTTTCAAGTTACTTTCCCTTTTAATTAATTATTTTTTGCATACTTTTTCAAGATACGTAACTTTTCAGATTAATTTGCAAAAAGCATGACAGTTCCAGTTGTTTCCAATAAAGAAACAAATGCTTAACTCATACCAGAAAATAGAAATCCATGTTTGCTCAAATAGTGGTGAAACTTTGAAAAGATAATTATTAAAGTTGTACAAAATCCATATGTATGAATATACAGTCGATATCATGATATTGCATATAAACCCATCAAGTATCTTCTTTCTTCTTTTTCTTTTTTGTGTAACCGTAGAAAGGGCATAGGGAAAGCACAGGTTGAGCGCGCAATGGTGAGAGATTGTCTCATCCACCGGACCATCAAGCCTCTCTATATCCAAGTTTCATGTTATTTATTTCTTACCTTGTTTCACCACAAAAAAACTTGACTTTTTGCGACAGTAAAATGCCATCGCAAATGTTCATAATGCCGCCTCAAATACTTTTTTGTGACGGCAATTGACTTTTAGTGACGGAAAATGAGGGGTCACAACAAAGAGCTTTGCTAAAACCCTTTAGCGACGACACTTTGCCGTCACCTTTTTTTTTGAGATGGCAAAAGTTGCCTTTTGCGACGGAATTCTAGTGTCGCCAATAATATTTAAAAACTTGAAATTTTTTGCAACAGCACTATTTTACCATCGCCAAAAGTGTTATTTGACATGGCAAACAATGCCGTCGCTAAAGGGTTTTTATTGCGATGGGATACATGCCGTCGCTAAAGATTATTTGAGACGGTAAAAAATGCCGTCGCAAAAGGTTTTTTGTTTCAACAAAATACTTTTGGTTCTAATGTTTTTTGAGACGGTGTGGTGCTGTCGCCAAAAAAAAAAAAAAAAAAAACTGCAATAAAATTATTAAAAATATGAAAATTACCTGTATTAAATGAAAAATAACCAAAAAAGAAACCAATAATTGCATAATAATATGAAAGTTCCAGTATAAAAATAACAATTCATCCATAATAAAAATATTCTTGTATTCATAACAATACATCAGCAAATTACCCCACTGAATAATGTTGCATAATACAAATATAATGTTTAAATACATAATATTGTTCACAATTCAAAATAACGTAAATCAACAAAAGTTTTCCTCATGATTATTCTGTGGGTAACAAAAATAAAAATTAGTCACATTCTTCACACGCCTGCACTCCACAAGAAGCAAACTCCTACTTAGGAAATATCTGGAAAAAAAAAAATAAAATTAATGACAATATAATTATATGTTAATATTTTAATTATAAAAAAACATAAAAATTTAACTACTATATAATTACAAAGATAATTAAGTAAATAATTTTGGCTAGATAGAAATTCGGCTCTAACTCCCAAACCGGGAACCCGATTCAAGTCTCGTCTTCCCCCACAAGTCTCTCGTGCCTAGGCGGTCGTGTGTGTTGAGTTTCGTGCTATTCCGACGCCATTTGGTGATTTTGGGCCGTCAACACCTCAAATTTAAGTTTCTTAAGGAACTAGTTTGCGTAGAGTGAAATCCGGCTTTAACTCCCAAACCGGGAACCCGATTCGAGCCCCGTCTTCTCCCACAAGTCTCTCATGCCTAGGCGATCGTGTGTGCCAAGTTTAGTGGTATTTCGACGCCATTTGGTGATTTTGGGGCATTAACACCTTAAATTCTAAGTTTCTTAAGAAATTAGTTTGTTTCTTAAGAGTGAAATCCGACTCTAACTCCCAAACTGACAACCTGATTTGAGTCTCGTTTTCTCCCACAAGTCTCTCGTGCCTAGGCGATCGTGTGTGCCAAGTTTCATGCTACTCCAATGTCGTTTGGTGATTTTGGGGCGTTAACATCTTGAATTCTAAGTTTTTTAAGAAATTAGTTTGCCTAGAGTGAAATCCGACCCTACTCCTAAATCGGAAACCCGATTCGAGTCTCGTTATCTCCTACAAGTCTCTTGTACCTAGGCGGTCGTGTGTGCCAAGTCAAATTAAACAATTATATATAACATTTAAGATCCCATAATAACCAAGGTAAGAATGAAATGGTGACAAAAATTCTCATATGTATAACTAAATCCAATCACTTATTAACTAAATTTGCAACATTTAACTTCTTGTTACCATCAAATAATTTGCTCAACTAAGTAACAGTTAGATATTATAAACATCTTGACAATGAATATACTTAGGGTGCGTTTGTTTGGACGGACTGAATAAGGGGAGATTGTAATCCATCGGACTGTTAGTCTTTGAATACATTGTCCCTGAACTATTTGGCCGGACTAAATTTGTATCCTATGTTTGTTTAGTTATGGGATTAGAGGTCTAAATTGGACTATTCTATTGAATCCCATGTTTGTTTGGGATATTATGGAGAATGATAAATGTTCAAAAGACTATTTTGCCCTTTTGAATTATTTACTAAATAAAAAGAATATTAAATCTGAATTATAAATGTTATTTAATTTGTTTACTAGAAATTTTAAAATATTAAATAAATAGAATATTAATAAATATTACATAAATTTATTTTAATTTGTAATTGAGATTTTTTATTTTTTTATTTTTTACTTTATTAAGTATAATTAATACCATGAATGCACCAAATATGAAATTTTTTTGACTTCATGCCTAATTCTAGTAGATGAGGACAAGGTAGCAATTGTGATAATAACATGACAAAATTTTTGACTTCATATAGCGATCCCGGTTGCCCCTTTACTGTTCTATTGTATTCCGGACTCAGTTCCGTGGAGTCAGTAGTTGTATCTATTTTGTTGTCGTTCTTTAATTCCATTTGTTTGAGTTTTAGGATGTGTTGGGCATGTTTCGAGCAGGTGGATTGAACCTTAGTCTAAAATCTTGTTGCCAGGTTTTTGGTCATTCCACTTGAGCGGGCCTTATTACGCTCGAGCGGAGATTGCACACTCCCAGTATTTCGTGTCCCTGCAAAACTTCTGCAGGTGTGATTTCTACGCTCGAGCGGGTTTCTTTACGCTCGAACGGGTACTCTGGCGCTCGAACGGGTAGTACTTTTTGGTGTAAGTTCTGGGAGGGGGAAATTTACGCTCGAGCGGACTGGTTTTCGCGCTCGAGCGGATGTACTTTATTCTTGTGTCTTGGCGCTCGAGTGGGTCTTCTTGCGCTCGAGCGGACCTAGTTTTTTTTGTTCTTGATGCTCGAGCGTTGTGTTCTCCGCTCGAGCGGGAATGTCGTATATTAGTTAGCAGCTGAGTGTTTTAAAATCACTTTTTACATTCTCTCTCTCTCTCTCTTACTTTCTAAAATGATATTTTGAGAGCTCCTCTTTCTAGAAACTCCCTTCTCTCTAGGGTTTGATCTAGTTAGGGTGTCTTTCCATCCTTCGGCCTTTGTAAAAAGTGTGTTGATCGTTGAGGGCTCCATTTTGATCCGTGGATCCATGAGTTTGGAGCATTTTGGTTTTCTTCAACTTCCCCGTTTGAGCTCTAACTTCGAGGTAGGGATATCCTACTCCTCTTTATGAGCTTTGTCTTTGAATTTTAGCATTTTGATATGTTGGGGGTTGTTGGGTAATTTTGAGAAAGCTTGGGTCTTTGTGTAATTTTACAAAAGATGGGGTTTTATTTATGATTAAACCTATATGCATGCTTGGCATAGAGAAATGATATAGATGATGAACTATGGATAAAAGTGGAACCTTGGGGTTGTTATGTTAATTATGGAAAAATGCCCTAATTAGTTGGATAAATTAATTTGTATAATTAATTTTGAGAAATGGGAAATTGAATTGAGAATATTCAAATTGAAAGATTATGGGATTAAAGGGTGTAGTTGGATTCATTTAATCGCTCACCTAGGTTGAATGTCGATATTTTATCCATTTGGTGCATTTATTTCCTGTTTAGAAATAACTGTTTTGGGCTATCGTGGAGGATAGTCTTGATTGTTGTAGACAATGCATGATGATTAGGCAAACTAAAACTAATCGATTGAGTATGCTATTGAATATAGCGGTTAGAATAATACATCGACTTTATGTATTGATTGTTTGTGTATATGATCTATGTTTATATACATTGTGTGTGTGGGAAGAGATAGGGGATGTACTCCACGGTTTAGGAGAAGATAGGGGATGGACCTCTAAGCCGAATTGTGTGTGACATTGATACAACACTACCATGTGTATCAAGTGTTGATTATGGAAGTGTTTATATTGATTTGATATAGCACTAAAATGTATATCGTTATCAATTGTGAGATATAGAAGTGTTTCTATGTTATGTTGATACAGCACCAAAATGTGTATCGTTCGTATAGTATGGAAGTGATTTATGTGTTATTGATACAGCATCAAAATGTGTATCCACCGTGAAATTCGAAAGTGTTTTAAGATGAGCTTTATTCTCATCAAATTATTTGGCTAAGTTTTGAGCCTTGTTTTCAAACTCAAAGTTGAAAAAGAAATGAGAAATGAAATATAACATGGACTTAAATGTCATGAAACCGGGATGTGATATAAGTGAGTGTATTGGTGTTGACCATCTATCAACTGCTAACCTTTTAGTCATTGTTCATAGCTGGTTTAGCGTATTCCTGCTGGGCTGTGGTTCACCCTTTATGAGATATCATTTTCAGGTACAAGTAGCATGCCACCTCCAAGGACATAACTTGGGAGGCTAGGGGCAGACAAACTCCTTTTGTTGTTTGCTTTCTTTTGATGTATTACATGTAAATTCAAGCCTAGGGCTTAATATGTATTGAGTTAGTACTCTTCTTTTTGTAACCAAGTGTTAACTTGGAAAGCTGTAAGCCCGTAGGGCATTTGCTTTTGTTGTTAACATGTAACACTTTTGTAAGAACTACTCTGATAAATGGAAAGATGGTTCATTTCTTTGTATTAATTCATGTCTAAAGAGATGAATTTTATGTATTATTTTGAGGGCGTTACACTTCATGCGTCACAGATTTTTTTGACTTCATGCCTAATTCTACCTTGTCATGCTAATTTTTTCAAGTGTTCAACTAAACATCTAGCTAGATTTTTAGTGTAGCTAGATTTTTGTATAAAAAGAATATATATCACAACCCTTGATATAAAAAATCACAATTTTATTATCATAAAAAATCAAATGATAACCTCAAAGCAAAAAAATCTGAAAACACAATTTGTGAACACCCTTACATAAAAAAATTGTGATATATATTGCTTTGTCATGTTATTATCAGATTTTTTTTGCTTTGTCATAACCAGAAATCTGGAAACACAATACAAAGCTAATTTCAATTAAACACCATAAAATGTATACAATTTAAATTTCAATTATTCAATTATAAATACCATAAAGGCAATATATACAATTTCAATTATTCAATTATTCAATCAGGTGGCAATATAAACACCATAAAGGAAAAGAGCTAATAAGGACACTTCACAATTTCTATTATGATCCGAAGTCTAAAGCAAAGATACTATATAAAGCCAACCACAAAAACAATATATAATAAAGCATCCCAATTATAGTTAACAAAATACGGGTGCTTGTACACAAAAGAAGCAATAATTAAGTCTATCAACAAGTTTATAATAGACTTAATAAAAAGCATTCCCTACCATGCATATCAAATCATGGCCAAAAAGAAAATACTCCAATGAAATGCAACAAGTTTATTATGGAGCATGCCTACTTAGCAACCTCATCACCCACCGTAGCCTATCATCATGTGTCAAGCTGAAGAACATGTCAAGCTTTTGGACATCATGGGATATGATTTCACAAGCATCTAACCTTTCATCTACAGTAATTGGCAACTTCGTAAGTTCATCGTTTAGTGATGCCTGTTTAGATGCAAGATCATGTGAATACCCTATTCTTTTTCCAATGAATTCTAGCTTATCATTGGTTGTTCCCAAGACATCCACCAACTTGTCAGCAAACATGGTCAGCCCTTTAACTACTTCATCATTGGCTCTAGGTCTTTTCTTGTCTTTCTTTTTGGTAGAACCATCAGAAGGCCGTTGAGTTGCTGAGTTTGAATAGTCCATTACTTCACCAGTCTGACTATTTAATCCCATTTGTTCCAAAAAAGTGTCATTATCTGCAAGGCCATGCAACAACACATCTTGCTCAGCATTCATAGCCTCAACTGCATCAGCAAGGTCTTCAGCAAACTCTCTTGTAGCTCGATCTTTGCCAAATATTTGAATCCATTCATCGAAATGTAAGAAAGTTTTGTTCCTCAGGTGTTTTGCATCATTGTCCCTCTACAATGACCAACTAATCCCAATTAATATCTTCAACATAAGGTTAAAATACATATATGAAATAGTACGTAAATAACAAAAAGAGATAACTTTACCCGAACATATGCCTCCCATACACTATCACTCTCTACGTCAATTCTTTTTTCAGTATCATTCCATCCAAATCCACTAGTAGCAAGCATACCAGACACAGAATTGTATTGTTTCTTCCATATTTTAATCTTTGATTCAATATGGTGAGAGCCACGTAAATCTGTCCCAGGTGACAACTCCGCCATTTTATTCTCCAATTTCATAAGATAGCCTGCCTTGAAAGAATTGTCAACTTTCATTCCATTATTCACAATGAACAACAAGGCTGAAATTAGACAGTCCTCTTCACGTGGGCTCCATATTCGCCTTTGTTTTAATGAATCAACCTTGTCATTCTTTTTCTTACGAGAACTGGATACCTCATTATCCATGCCTACAGTAATAATTGAACATTTCATATGCATTACCATAAAATATAAATAACTCACAAACGTATATATCATAATACCAACCATTGCAAATATAATTCAACATCCACAATGTCAATTATTCATAAACGTACATAGCAATGACACATCACAAATTTAAATGGTTTAACAACAAAGCAAAGTAGAAACACAAAGCTATCTTTATCCAGCCCCTCCATTAGCCAACCAATTATTGTACAATTGCATTGCAAATGTATCCCGCCATTCAGTCTACTCATTAGATGTCTCAACAGTCTCAATAAAATCATCTCCCATTGGGGGTTGATTTTCTAAGGCATCCGCTAAGTCTGGATCATCCTCTAGAGGGTCAACTACCATCTCTCATCGAATGAAGTTGTGTAACAAGCAACATGCTGTGATAATTCGATTTTGGGTTCTAATGGGATAGAATGATGCACTGCGAAGTATAGCCCATCTCATTTTCAACATTCCAAAAGACCTTTCTATGATATTCTTGGCTGATGCATGTTTCATGTTGAAATATTCTTGGTAATTATTTGGCATTGCTCCTTCTCTCCAAACAGACAAATGGTATCGCTGACCATGGTAAGGTGCTAAGAATCCTTTCCCATTCGTATACCCCGCATCCACTAGGTAATAGTAACCTGTGCGTGGAATGTTATACATTAGATTAAATTTTTATTCATGAATTTAAAAAAAATTAAGTACTTTTGTATTACCATTTGGGATCCTTAAGCCATTGGGTTGTGTCATGACCCAAACCCGGCCCTATGGGTTTAGCACCGTAACCGGCCAGTAATCCGAGATTACCGAAGGCCTGCAGAACAGTAGAACAGTAAAACAGAGTACAGGGCCTGGCGGAAGCCAATACAGTAAAGAAACAATGTCCAATGAGCTGTGACAGTTTGTATGCAAAAAGACTTTTCATACATATATACACAAACAGTACAGAACAGTATGCACAATATATACAATCATTCAGAATAGGGACTTAATCCCTATACATCACAGTACAGCAAACATTCAGTCTATACAAAACAGTAAGACAGTACAGAAGGGGGAATTGTAAAACACCCCTAAGCCTTAACATGATAGGCTCGGAACCTCGCAGTGAGGCACATAGGCTGGCTTGACAAAACTGGAGTAACCCTGACGCTCCTAGCCGCGGTCTGGTGCCTGTACACCTACATATATATATGAGCAGTGAGCTAAAGCCCAGTGAATAACATAATGCGTAAAGAGGTTAAGAATGAATGTCCTTACAGTATGAAAACAGTTCATTAAACAGTATTTCAGTCATTCAGTCAGTACAGTCATATGTGGTACATCCATTAGCATAATAGTACAGTAAACAGTAGGTCTTAAAAGACCGAGTAGTAAATGATGGCCATCAGTCAGTAACAGTAGTGGTTTCAACAAGGGAACCGACAGAGATCTCTGTAACAGTAACAGTAAACAGTAGGTGCTAAGGATGCCACAATACAGTTCAGAATATAGGACATACATTCATTCAATTAACAGTAGTCAGTTCAGAAAGCAGTACAGTTTAGTTGTTCAGAAAACAATCATTTGTGAACATATCTTTACACAATCGTTACTCACAGAGTTTGGGCTACAGTATGCTAGAGCGTGTCTTCCCAGCCGCCAACCCTACACAGTTAACAGATTGAACACACTAAGCTACACAGCTGGGAAAGATAATAACTTAATCCCTAATTTGCCTCGGTGTGTTCTACATCTATATCCTCAGTAAGATGCCTTAAACTAGGCCTAAGAATGCCTAGAATGGGATGAGGATGCAAAGATGTACTCAAAAAGCAGTTTCAGAAGTTTCAGAAAAACAGAGTCCCGCTCAAGCTCAGGTTTCCCCGCTCGAGCGGTCATGCAACAAAGGTACACGCTCGAGCGTCAACTTTCCCGCTCGAGCATACTGTAAAAGTACTGGATGGGTGAAATCTCCGCTCGACGGACGCTCGACACCCGCTCGATCGTGAGACACATGCCTCCGCTCGAGCTCCCAATCCTCCGCTCGAGCAGACTGTAAAACAGTGCCGAGAAAATACTGGATGCTCGGATTCCATGCTCGAGCGTCACTAGTCCCCGTTCGAGCGGAAGTGCAAAATCTGGAAAACCCAGATTGCACCTCCAAGCCAAAACCAAGTTTTAACAACTCAAAACTCGACCTCTTGGGCTGAATTTCCAGAAAACATTTGTAAACACATAGAATAACATGATTCAAAACTCAATTTGAGAAATCAAAGCCCAAGGGTGTTTAATTCAAACCCAATTTCAAACCAATTTCAAGAACAGGATGAACATGCAAACATGCATGAATTTTAAACAACTCAAAGCTCAATTTGATGCTCTAAGGAGCCAATTGATCCAAAAACAAGATGAAAACATGGACCATTACAAAATCATGGACATGCATGCGACAATTTGCCATGAACTCAACTCAAAATCCAACAATTCAAACATGCATGCATGGATTATGCTCTATATTAACATGTATGAACTAAAACATGACTTAGTTCTACAATTTAACATGGACCATGCAAGAATTAGCTCAAACACAAGAATGAGAAGATGAAATCCTTACCTAAGTCTTGAATTAGGAGACTAAGAGCTCAAATATGCAATCTATGCTTCAATTACTAAGCAATTCTTCAAGATGAATCCAATTTAATTTCTCACTCTCTATTTCCCTCTCTCTAGTCGGTGATGTGCTCAAAAGAAATGGCTGAGCAAATGTTCATATCAAGTATAAGGCTCAAATATGTGTGAGATAGAGGTCCAGTGAGGGTTAGTTTGGTAATTAAGTCCAAAACTTGCAATCCATCAATATTTAATCTAATTTAATCATACCTAATCAGTTTTTAGATAATTACACCATAAAATCACATTAATTAGGAGGGTCATAAAACATCAATCAATTCCCGGTTCGGCCGCCGATAAGGCCTCCAATTAGCAGTTTGAACATAAAACATGAACAGATCAAATAAACAATCAAACAGATAGAATCCAAATTAACATACATACTTAGTCAATTCAGTTCCAGTTTTCAATCAGTCAGTTCAGTGCTTTAATCCGTTCAATTATCAGTCATAATCAGTTTAGTTCAATGGTAATCAGTGTTCATTCGGTAAGCAGTGGTGAGGGTTATTACAGGTTGATTGATTGCATCTCTCAAAACCCTAGAGTCGGCCGCTGACCCTTCCCACCCCGGCAACACATATATGAAACTCATGTCTTGGGAGACAACTCCCAAAACATTAGTAGCAATATCTCATTTTCTTGTCCTATACCTTGCTTGATGAGCCACAGGTACACGAACTTTAATATAGGTGCCATCGAGTGCTCCAAGACAATTCTAAACAAAACAATTCAATAGACATTATAATAGTTATGATTTTTATTTTTGGTAAAAAAGATTTAATAAAAGAAATAAGAAAAAAAAAAGTAATGCAGTGTTACCAAAATTTTACAAATCCATTACCTGGAAGCAATTCTACCTTGAATCGGTGCTTGCTTCACTTATAGGATTTGGTGTGACGAGTAAATTGGCTTGCAGACGTAACACAGCCTTTAAGACATCATTGAAATACCGACTAACAGTCTCTCCAGACCTATAGAAATTGAACTTAACATTTCGTATTTTCAAGTGTTGTGCCAAGATGAAGAGGAAAAAGGCCACCTTCTCTTCTAAAGTGACATATTTTGAATGCTCTAACCCACCTATCATATGAACCATATTGCACAAGGTCATAAAAGCACGCCGATCCATACGGAGTTGTTCAACACATGTTATGTCACTTTCTCTCACTAAACGGTTAATATAGTCCATTTGTTTTTGCAATCGATTGGGCTCTCTAATAAGGTTATGGCGATACTTAGATAAATACCTTTTCAAGACAACCTCAATGACAACAAAAGCTACGACGCATAAGGCATGTAGTTCTTGCATTACTGCTTGCAACATTACGTATAATTCAAGCTCATCGTTACTCTCATCATCAAAATCATTGATATTTTGATCCACCTTTATATAGAAGAAAATATTTAAAATTACAAATAAATTAAGTAAAGGAGAAAACATAACGGCAAATCATAAACAATTTACTAAATAGATCGGAGAATAAATAGAAGATCGAAAAATAAATAGAATGAAGTTGCTGAAAATAAATAGATTATTTTATTGGAAAATAAACAAAATTAATGTTTTATATTATTGGTCTTTTCGTGGTTTGATGCAGCCTGTGTGGTTACATTGGGGAGGTAATGAACTTCTTGGCCACCACTATAATAGGATGATAGCTATTACACTAAAAATGGACCTTTAAAGCCTGGTTGCAGAGAATCTATTGATAATTAAATACTACATAGAAGATTGATTTTGTTGCCCCAGGCCACAGCTTAGAGGCTTAATTATTTTCTAAGAGGAAAGTTATTTTTATTTAATTTTTTTGTATCTTATAAATGAGAAATGGGTATTATGTTTTAGCTCTCTTTTTGTGGTTCAGATGAGCTTTTTTCTAGTGGATTTGAAATATGTAATTGGAAGAATGGATTACATTTTGCCATGTCCTTTTAACAATATTTGTATTTTGCTACCATGAGATCATTACTTCTGTACATCATCTCAATTTTTTTTTGGGTGCACTAATGCAGTGTTTGGATCTTGAAATTGTATAAGTAATTTCATTTCTCTAACATTTCCCTTTTACTTGATGAATCCAACATCCAAGCATAGCCTAATCACACACCCCAAAAAAATGCAAATGATATATTTTTTCATAATTATATTACAAAAATTCATAAAATTAATTATAAGATGGCATAACTTTTCTCACTATAAAATGCATAACTTTTTACTCACCATAAAAAATTAGGGAAAAAAAAAAGAGGGCTTTGAAGGATAGACTTTGAGTGGGCTTTGAGCATTTCTATAGATGCTCCAACAAAAAGAGTGGGCTTTAAAAATTACATTTCCATTTTTAGTGTTTGAAGCAATGTAATAAAATAGAGCAAATGTGAATTGACTACAAACACTAGTCCTCAAATGTGAACCAATGTAATAAAAATTAGGGAAAAAAAAGAGCCTAATAAAAATCAAATATAAATTTTTTTATATTTGAATTTGGACAATCCGTGCCACAACAAAAATTATTATTAAAAAAAAAAAATTCTTTAAGCTAAACTTGGACTCAGGCTTAGATTTGTGCAAAGAATTAACCAATCCTAACCCACTAATTCTCACTATACTTGGACTCATGCTAGATTTGTTTAACATGTGGAATTTGCAGAAAAGAATGGCTGGTGTTGCTGCATATCAAATGTGGGAAAAAACAGAGCATGGATTTTTCAAAACAGAGCATGGATTTTCTTTGTATAAACAAAAAACAAAGCAAAAAAAAGATGAAATGTTACAGATCTAAACTGAATGGATTTCTCTTTTGTATATTTGCCATCTACCATAGATCCAAGGTAAAGATACATAAATCAATAAAACAAAAAAATCAACCAACAAAGATAAAGGTTACAGATCTGGAAAAAAAAATCTGGAATAAATAGAAGATCGGAAAATTTGGAAAAAATATAGAAAAAATCTGCTAAAAATAAATAGCATGAAGTTGCTGAAAACAAATAGAATGAAGCTTAGCAAAAAATAATAGAATAAGTTTCAAACCTGAATGAAGATCGGATGCAAAGGTTCAACAAATCGGAGATTCAAGATGAAATGAAGCTCCTGCTCTTGCTCCTGCTCCTGCAGTGAAATGAAGCTCCTGCAATGAAAGCAATATGAGAAAAGCTAAAAGAAAGAGATAGGGTCAAAGATGTAATAAACCTGGCTAATCCCATGGGATACATTGTCCCATGAATTCTGTTCCAGGCCCCCCCCGGATAGAATAAGCCAATGAATCCCGGATTAATAATCCGAGGGGATTATTAATCCGGACCAAAAAATCTATACCAAACAACGGACTATTAATCCCTCCGGATTAATAGTCCAATCCCATGAGTTATCCTTCAAAACAAACGAGCCCTTATAGGATAACACAAACTTCATCACTATTTAACTCTCCAGATAAAATCATTCGTGCCACAGTAAAATCATCTATTTCTTCATGATTAATGGCAACTGAATGAAGAACGATATTACAAAAATACTATTTCGAAAGAATCAGCCATTATGGGAAAGAGGGAAACCAGAACAAACACACTGAGCATCTTCCAAACCAGAACTTTATCACTATTTAACAAACCATAATTATTTTAAATCAACAAAATAAGGCTCTAGGAGGGTCCTGCTCGAGTGAAGATAGCTCAAGCTATAAAAAAGAAAAAAAGAGAGTATTCAAAACATATGTAAACAAAATTTCCATTTGGATTTCAATCCAATCATAAGAGAAACTAGCCTCACCCTCTAGAAAGGTCCAAAGCAAGTTGAATCACAACCCTAAAGGCAAGTTTCTTTCTCCAATTCCTAATTAAGTATTTCTTTAGTGTTCCACCCGGAAGGTATTCAACGGCACAACAAGCTCGGGAGGGAAGGGAATTATGAGCATCACTTGAAGTGTTGTGGGAAGGAATCTTAAGATTTGATGTTCCCATAGAAGCTCCAATGAACTATAAAGAAAATGACTAAGCATAATATAAAAACATATAGGAGAGAAAACAAATCATTTCACACAAGCCTTAAAAAGGAAGAAGATGAGGAACAGTCTCAGACAACAAAGCAATTTAAATGTATTTATCAAAAGAGAGAGAAAAAATAAATAAAATTTAAGTGTATGATGACTACAAATTAGTAGGCAAAGTCATTAGGTTATATGGAAGAATAAAGTGGTATTGCAATATAGAACCACCAGGCTTCGCATGCATGTTACAAAAAGATGAGGAGGAAGAGAAGATGAAGAAAAAAGAAAAAGGTTTACCTTTGTAACATTTGGATGGTCAAGTTTATGCCAAACAACCACCTCTTGCCGAAACGATGCTCGAAGAGCAGCAGTTTCAGCAGCTGTGGCAATACCATCCTCACCCTAATCCAATACCTTCCCTATTATATTATGAAAGACATAGTTGTGAGAATATTGATATAAACAAAAATGTGTGATAATAACTAGATAAATGCAATTTCAAGGTTAAATCTGAAAGAATTAAACATGTTGATAATCAACAGTACATTGTTATTTACAACAGATTACATACACATAAAAAAATTTACAATAGATTATATATACCTAACAGGCATGAACATAAGTATAAACATATGTTATAGATACATCTACATAAAGATGATGTAAAACTAATCATTAGACATATTCAATATGGCGTAACTAAAAATAATAGTAACTTGAACTTAGATATGGATTTCAAGATTGAATTTGAGAGCTTTATTATGATGGATTTGAAATGACAATATCAAATTAGTTATCTGAAATCCTTCATGCTAATGATTATAATGGCAAAATATTTGCCTTCTTGCTCTATTCTATCTTCCATTTAGTTGGTCAATCTCTTATTGATTTTTACAAAGTTTAATAACCTCAAATGCTTCATTTGAAATCCATTTATCGAAACAGGAACTGAGTGTAAGTAGAGCAATAGATAAGCGATGTTATCATTGTTATGCATTCAAAAGATTGAACTCCCTCTAACATTTTCTAGTAGTAGTGCTCATATATTTTAGATCACAAAGCATAAAATATTGAAGTGTGATTTTTATATATAAAAAAGATAGATAAATCTGAACACCCTTTTACTTGAATGGCTAATCTAGCATTAAAAGAAAAGGATTGAGGGGATCGTAGGAGAACACATTCTAGACAAAATCTCTAATGAAGTAAGGAAGGCAATTTCTTATTTTGTTCCATTTTGATTGCTATTCAAAGAAGAAAAAAATATACAATATCATTATTATTCAAACAAAAAACAAAAATCAAGTATCATTTGACCTATTACAAAATAACGTTTTCACATGGAAATCATTGAAGAAAAGCAGGGGGGAAACCAAATAAAAATTGCAATCATGGAGAATGAAATTATCAATTCAATGATCCTACTAAAAAGAAACCAACCAAAAAGTAGACTAATTCAAGAAATTACGACGAAAATAAGCATATCACAACCTCTTCAAAATTGAAAGCATTAAGTAGCTAGAGTATAGGTTGTGAATTTAACACATCTTTTAATCTGATGAGAATGAAATTAATTCCAGCTTGACTAAACAAAATGAAGCATAGGTAATTGTTGAATCACCTGCAACATCCTGGCCATCATAAGTCCCCCGGTACACGGTACCATATGTCCTATGAGCTATGACATTTCTTATATCCAATTTAGCTAAATCAATATAGCGATCCCGGGTTTACCCTTGTTGTACGGTAATCCGGTCATGTGTCCGTGGATGTTGGTAGTTGTTTATTATCTTGTTTGCATCCTCTTTACTTTGTATATTGAGTTATAGGATGCATTGGGCAGGTTTGTTACAGGTTGGTTGTGTTTGGGAGCCTAGTGTTGCTGCCCAGATTTTTGGACCTTCGCTCGAGCGAGGAGTTGGTCGCTCGAGCGAGAGTTGAGTTTGTGTCTGGTGGATCGAGCCAGAGTGGCTTCGCTCGAGCGAGCGATTGCGTCTGGTTCTGGACCTGAGAGTTGCATTTCTTGGCTCGAGCGAGCTTTTCTTGGCTCGAGCGGTCTGGTTTGTTCTTCGCTCGAGCGAGAGGTTTGTCGCTCGAGCGTGCTTCTGGTTGCAGACCTGAGGGTTTGAGTTGTTGGCTCGAGCGAGCATTCTTTCGCTTGAGCGCACTTCTGAGTTTTTGGCTCGAGCGAGAACTTCTTGGCTCGAGCGAGAGTTTTCTATGTCTGGTCGCTCGAGCGACAAAGTCTTCGCTCGAGCGAGCGTGTTTTATATCAGCGGACAGTAGCGATTTTGAACTTCACTTTTTCACTTTCTTTTTTGATCAAACCCTAGATCCGAGACCCTCTCTCTCTAAACTTATACTCTCTCTAAGAATTGATCTCCCTAGAGTGTGAATCTAGCCTAGGGCCTTTGTTAAAAAGATAGAGAGCGTTGAGAGCTTTGTTTTAATCTGAAAAAGTTGGGATTTGGAACACGTTGATCTTCGAGTCTTCATCTCCTTTTTGGCTCAAACTTCGAGGTAGGGATATCCTACTCCTCTCTATGGATTTTGTCTTTAAATTTTGGTATTTTGAGATGTTGGGGTTGGTTTGGTAATTTTGTGAGAGTTTGGGGCTTTTGTGCAATTTTACAAAAGTTGGGGTTTTATTCATAATAAACCTAGATGCATGTTTGGCATAGAGAAATGGAATAAATGTTAAATCATTGATGAAAATGGGACCTAAGGGTTGAAATGTTAATTATGGGAATTGACCTAATTACATTGTTTAATTAATTGGGATAATTAATTGTGAGGAATGAGGAAATGAAATGTTGATTGAATATCCATTGTGCATTTATTTTCTGTTTAGAAATAACTGCTTTGGGTTATCGGTGGAGGATAGTCGTGATTGTTGTAGACAATGCATGATGATTAGGCAAACGGAAACTAATCAATGGAATATGTCATGGAATTTGACGGTTGATAGAATACATTAATTGTATGTATTGAGTGATTGTATATAGAACCATTGTGTTTGTATACGTTATGTGTAGAGGAGGAGATGGGGGATGTACTCCGCGGTTTAGGGGAAGATGGGGGATGTACCTCTAAACCGGATAGTATTGGGAGAAGATAGGGGATGAACTCCGTAGATACAGCTCATATGCTTGTCCAGAGAAGTGAAGATAGAGCTTATATGCTTATCTTTGTGAAGTGTGGATATAGCTTATATGCTTATCTGTGAATATGGGATATTGTTGTTATACATATCTGTTGAGAATGTGGATATAGCTTATATGCTTATCTGTGAATATGGGATATTGTTTTTATACATATCTGTTGAGGATGTGGGTAGTGCTTATACGCCTGTCTGTTGAAAAAGGGAAAATGAAAAGGTACTTGGACTCATAAGTCGTATGACATAAATATGTGATTTATGTGAATGTATCAGTGTTGGCCATCTATCAATTGCTAATCTTTTAGTCATTGTTCATGGTTGGTTTAGTGTATTTCTACTGGGCTGTGGCTCACCCTATATGGGAACATCATTTTCAGGTACTGGTAGCATGCCACCTCCAAGGACATAGCATGAGAGGCTAGAGGTGGACATACTTTTGTCGTTTTACTTTTTGATGTATTACATGTAAATTCAAGCCAAGGGCTTAATGTGTATGAGTTAGTACTCCTTTGTTGTAACCAAGTGTTAGCTTGGAAAGCTGTAAGCCCATAGGGCATTTGCTTTTGTTGTTAACATGTAATACTTATTGTAATGAAACTCTGATAAATGAAAGAATATGGAACGTTTGGATATCAATGCATGTCTCTTTTAATGGGTTTAATGTTATTATTTTGAGGGCGTTACAATCAATTTCCCACTCTTCTCTCTTTGAATGAACTTCCTTATCCCTCGACCAGACTCGACTCAAGTGTTTCTCTAATTGTAAATCCCAACTCTTGAAATGAATCTTATCTGCTTTGAAAAACATATCTTTACTACTAATACTTCCCACATCCTTTTCCTTCAACCCCAACTCCCCCATTTTGTGTGCTACTATCTCCTCCACCAATCTTCAAATCCATTTTTGCAGAATCAAATACAAGACTATAAATTCAAAGCAAGGTAGCAGAGAGAAGTTGATAATCTTGATCACTATTTTCTGGGAAAAATTGAATGGAAAGAATAATCAAAATTTCACTTTAGCTATTACTGTCAAGCTATTCCTTTGGGACCAAGATTTTCAAGGATTAATAAAAAGAGAGTGAAAATTGAAACCCAACTCGAATAATTGAAGATCAACAAACCATTAATGAGTTAGGACTCTAGTACAAAGGTGAACTCAAAGAAAATCTTGCCTGACAAAACAGAATTTTTTTTAAAATAAATAAAGAATCTAAGGCTAAAAGGTAAAAAATTTGCACAATCCAAATCTGGGAGAATAATAATAAAATAGTATATGAAATATGATAAGTGGAATATACAACCTAATGTAAATGATCAAGCAAGAAGAATTTGCATAGTCAACCTAAAACTAGTAAATAAAACATCAACGCTAAAATTACGTTGTTGAGACTATATGGCATGAGTTAATACTCAAGTTCATATTTCCCACATTCAATGAACTAGTATTCTCTTACGAACCTCACGGTTACCAAGCTGATCAAGCTGATACGATCCATGCAAGGGCAACATTTTCACCTAGAATTAAGAACTAGAAATTTTAGGCATATTCCACAAACTGAACATCTTTCGTTATTTCTCACAATAGCAAGCAAAACATCAATAAATATTGTGGATAAGACTACTAACCGCAATATCTAGCCAACCAACTGCCAATGGTGATGATATTGCTTTCCAGTATTTGGGATCATCTTCAATTGCCTAGCTTATCACCAACATAAAGAAAAATTTAAATAAAAATAAAAACTTCAATTGCCTAAGAAGAACAATTTTGAATAAAATTTTATTAAAAAAAAAACTCCAAAAATTGACCTAAAAATATTGTTCACAATATAAATAGCTAAAAAAATCTACTTGATAGGCTCCATTACCAGCCAGATTTCCTAAACAATGAAGTAAGAACCTAGTCTAGAGTCTCCATTAGTAATTACATATTTGAAATGGTGCATGCATATCTGCTAAACATGATAAACAGACAATGAAGTTCAAAGAAAAAATTAGATAGTTTTGCACGGTAACTATGAGGCCCAACCAGACATTTAATTAGTAGATGTGCAATCATCAATCCTACCATAACGTGCTATGAACTTCGGTGAAATATCAGAAAAAATTTGCTAATAAAGAAAAATTTGTACCTCAAAGTCTTTCCGTTGTGTTTCGGAGACCTCAAGTGCTTTGATATCGAAGGAATCGATCCGAGGGCCTGCCGAATGAGTCTTTGCTCGGAATTATCATCATTGTCCGAATCCATGCCTATTCGAGGTGTCAAATCTTCATCATCCTCCTCGTCCTCGATCTCTGACTTGTCCTCGTCCTGAAATACCAATTGAGATTCAATCGAATCCATTGTCGATAGCCTCCCGTTCTCTCTCTCCGATCCATCCTCCGCCATACTTTCTGTCTTTAGATTCCAAGCCGAGGCTGAGATCGATTAAAGGCCGTGTCTAATCTGTGAAAACTGATGCTCCATTTGTGTGTGCGCAAGTATGAGTGTGGAGATTGGAACCCCAGAAACTGGTGCAACGATTGGCGATTGAGAGAAAGAGGGAGGGTTTTCCTATTCTAATATTTTAACTTCTTTAGGTATTGAAAATTTCTTATCTTCTTATTTGGCGCTTATTAATTGTCATTTTGGTGCCTTGGTTTTTCTGGTCACAAATGAAAATTTGAGGTAGCTTTTTGATAACGTTTACCTTTTTAGTTTATGTTTATAAAATTTTTATAAATTAGTTTTTGTTTATTTTTAGAAAAACATAAATTACACATGCGCTTAGTTTGAACAAAATATTTAAAAAAAATTTAAAACATAAAAAAAAAAACATGTTTGTCTAGGCTTAAAATATTTATATATTTTTTTTATTATTTATGACAATGGGATCATACACATTATAATTGGAAAAAAATTAATTGAAAAAAAATATATTTGAAAAAAAAATTAATTAAAAAAAATTTGTTAGTCAAAATTTTAAATTTTAGTTTCAAAATCAACGTAAACTCATTTTTTGAGTTTACAATTTTTTCTCAAATTTATAAACCGAGACAACCATTTATAAACCAAAAAAATTATCAAACACGCTTTTATGATAGTTTTGTAAATTTTTGTAAATATAAATTGAAAACTAAAAACGAAATGTTTACTAAACAGGCTCTAAACAATGAATTCATGGCTCGTTTAATAATTTTTTTTATTTGCGACAAGGGTATTGCCGTCGCCGAAAACCTATATTTGCGTCGAGGGAAGGTTGTCGTAACAACAAAAAAAAAACTCATTTTTTTGCCAAAAACCCCCGTGTTCATTTTGCTGCGTAATGAAAGCTAGAAAGAGAGAGAAAAATAAGAGATGATCAGCAAGAGAGAGAGAGAGAGAGAGAGAGAGAGAGAGGGAAAAAAGAGATAAACGAGATAGATATATATAGAGAGACATAAAAAAAAAGATGATCAAGAGAGACAGAGAGAGATGAGAGAGATAAAGAAGAGAAATGAGCGAGAGACAAAGAAAGAAAGAGACAGAGAGAGAGACCTGTAACGCCCTCAAAATAACAACATTAACCCATCAGATAAGACATGCATTTACATACAAACCAACCACATTCTTTTATTCATTAGAGTTCCATACACATATGTATTACATGTTAACATCAAAACAAAATGCCCTACGGGCTTACAGCTTTCCAAGTTAACACTTGGTTACAACAAAAGGGTACTAACTCGTTTACACATTAAGCCCTTGGCTCGAAGTTACATGTAATACATCAAAAGTTAAGCGACAAAAATATGTCCGCCTCTAGCCTCCCAGCTATGTCCTTGGAGGTGGCATGCTTCCTGCACCTGAAAATGATATTCCCATATAGGGTGAGCCACAGCCCAGTAGAAATACACTAAACCAACCATGAACAATGACTAAAATATTAGCAATTGATAGATGGCCAACTCTGATACAATCACATAAATCACATATTTATGTCATACGACTTATGAGTCCAAGTTTCCTTTCATTTTCCCTTTTTCAACAGATAAGCATGCTAGCTCTATCATCATTTCCACAGATATGTATAAAAACTATATCTCACATTCAGATAAGCATATAAGCTGTATCCACACTTTACCAAGATAAGCATATAAGCTCTATCTTCACTTCTCTAGACAAGCATATGAGCTGTATCTACGGAGTTCATCCCCTATCTTCTCCCAACACTATCCGGTTTAGAGGTACATCCCCTATCTTCCCCTAAACCGCGGAGTACATCCCCTATCTCCTCCTCTACACATAACGTATACAAACACAATGGTTCTATACACAATCACCCAATACATACAGTTAATGTATTCTATCAACCGTCAAGTTCCATGACACATTTCATTGATTAGTTTCAGTTTGCCTAATCATCATGCATTGTCTACAATAATCACGACTATCCTCCACCGATAGCCCAAAGCAGTTATTTCTAAACAGAAAATAAATGCACAAATGGATATTCAATCAACATTTCATTTCCTCATTTCTCACCATTAATTATCCCAATTAATCAAACAATGTAATTAGGTCAATTCCCATAATTAACATTCCAACCCTTAGGTCCCATTCTCATCAATGATTTAACATTTATTCCATTTCTCTATTCCAAACATGCATCTAGGTTTATTATGAACAAAACCCCAACTTTTGTAAAATTACACAAAAGCCCCAAACTTTCACAAAATTACCAAACCAAGCCCAACATCTCAAAATACCAAAATTTAAAGACAAAACCCATAGAGAGGAGTAGGATATCCCTACCTCGAAGTTTGAGCCACAAAGGAGATGAAGACTCGAAGACCAACGCACTCCAAATCCAAACTTTTTCAGATTAAAACAAAGCTCTCAACACCCTCTATCTTTTTAACAAAGGCCCTAGGCTAGATTCACACTCTAGGGAGATCAAATCTTAGAGAGAAAATAAGTATAGAGAGAGAGGGTCTCGGATCTAGGTTTTGGATCAAAAAGAAAGTGAAAAAGTGATGTTTAAAATCGCTACTGTCCGCTGATATAAAACACGCTCGCTCGAGCGAAGCCTTTGTCGCTCGAGCGACCAGACACAGAAAACTCTCGCTCGAGCCAAGAAACTCTTGCTCGAGCCAAAAAACTCAAAAGTGCGCTCGAGCGAAGGAATGCTCGCTCGAGCCAACAACTCGAACCCTCAGGTCTGCAACCACAAGCACGCTCGAGCGACAGACCTCTCGCTCGAGCGAAGAACAAACCAGACCGCTCGAGCCAAGAAAAGCTCGCTTGAGCCAAGAAACGCAACTCTCAGGTCCAGAACCAAACGCCATCGCTCGCTCGAGCGAAGCCACTCTGGCTCGACCCACCAGACACAACTCAACTCTCGCTCGAGCGACAAACTCCTCGCTCGAGCGAAGGACCAAAAATCTGGGCAGCAATACTAGGCTCCCAAACACAACCAACCTGTAACAAACCTGCCCAACACATCCTATAACTCAAATACGAAGAAAAGGATGCAAACAAGATAATAAACAACTACCAACATCCACGGACACATGTCCGGATCACTGTTCAACAAGGGTAAACCCGGGATCGCTATAAGACCCATTTCATTTTTTGACTTTTTCCTCTTTCAACAACAATGGGCTCAAAGAAAGAGATGAGTGTGATTGAGAGAAATGAATGATTGAGAGAGAAGAGAGATGAGTGAGAGAAAGACATAGAGAGAAACAAGATGAGCGATAGATAGATAGAGAGAGAGAGAGACAGCAAAAAGAGATGAGCAAGAGATATATAGAGAGATAGAGAGAGAAAAAAAATATGAGCAAGAGAAATAGAGAGCGAAGAGAGATGAGAAAGCCAGAGAGAAGAGCAATGAGTGAGTAAGAGAGAGAAAAAGAGAGAGAGTGAGAGAGAGAGAGAAACAAAATGAGCGAGAGATAGACAAAGAGAGAGAAAGAGAGACAGCAAAAAGAGATAAGCAAGATATATATAGAGAGATAGAAAGAAAAGAAAGATGAGCAAGAGAGATAGAGAGTGGTGACAGATGAGAGAGCTAGAGAGAAGAGTGATGAGTGAGAGAGAGAGAGAGAGAAGAGAGATGAGCGAGAGAGAGACCCATTTTATTTTTTGACTTTTTTTCTCTTTCGACAAGTGATTAAGAGAAATGAGAGCTGAGCGATTGAAAGAAGAGAGTGAGAGAGAGAGAAAAGAGAGAAAAGAGATCGATAATTGAGAGGGAGATCAGTAAATTGAGAAGAGGGGAATAAGAGAGTGAGCAATGCGAGCACAATGTCGCAGAGAGAGAGAAAGACACAGACAAACAGAGAAAGAGTGATGAGTGAGAGAGAGAAGAGAAAGAGAAGAGAGATGAGCGAAAGATAGAGAGAGACAGAAAGACAAGAAGATGAAAAAATAGGTATGGACAAAAACAAGCAAGGACATAATTCTCATTTTATGAAGTTGATTTTGGCCATGGCACTCATGTCATTGCCATGAACACTAGATTAAAGGGCATGTTTGATTGGAAGGATTAAAGCATGGGATTGAGATTATTAATCCGTCAATCCAATTATCCTATGTTTGTTTTGACATTTTGGTCTAGGATTATTAATCTAATGAATAATTAATCCAACAAATTTGTAGGATTATTAGTAATGGGGTATGGGTAGGATAGTGAATACCACACTAATTTAATAGGATTTTTAATACCTCACTATTAGTCTTATAAATCAAATATGGCAAAGTGTTTAATGTTTGGGACCTAAAATGATGCCCCAATTTAAATGGTTAGTTTCCTTTTAGGTGGCTTCAAACAAAGAGAGGTGGCATTTCATTTTCACTGGGGAGATCCAAGTCCCATGTAATTCAATCTCTACCAGAGAAATAATTTTAACAAAAATACTTAACAAGTTATTATCTCAATTATTATATTTAAATCATGGATTAAAGTAGGAGTTTGGAATATAAAAAAAAAAGGCAAAGAAAATTGAGCAAAATTTCTGCTTACACTACAAAATTTTTAGTCTTTTGCGATGGCAAAATACTGTCCCTAATACTTCTAATGCCGTCTCATCAAAACCGTTTTTTTTTTTTTTGCGACAGCACCTATTACTGTAGCAAAAACTCTCTTATTTGCGACTGCAGTTCATGCCGTCACAAAAAATAGCTTTATTTGTGACAGCATAGGTTACCATCGCAAAAAATGCACATTATTTGTGACAGCAGTTGTTATCGTCTCAAAAAGTCATTTTTTTTTGTGACAGGAAGGGGTGTCGTCGCTAAAAACCCATTTATTGGCGACGGCATGTGGTGCCATCTCAAAAAATCACTTTTTGCGACGGTAAGTGATGCCGTCGCAAATGCTTCTGTGTTATAAAACCTCATTTCTTGTAGTGTTTGGGGGAAAATTTTTGGAGAGTTCTCAAGATAAAAGGGCACTATATCTTTTGCAGCATATAAAGGTCATTTATAATTGTTCGGTGCAGTTAACATGGCAGTTATTAGACCACCAGTACTTGTTCCCGCAATTACATCAAAGTAATCCGCAAGCCTTGCGTCCATGCCATCTAGTTCCTAATTATCACAAAGTACGAATTTCAAAATTAAAACAACCAAATTACAAACTCATATTTATGTACAACCTTGAAAATATTTATACTACCTGAAGTTGTGATTCTAGGTTTACGAGAATAACTCCAGGGATTATTCCTCTAATTCCTCCTCCGTCAATGCTAAGAACCGTAATGAGTTTCCATTGTGGTTTATTTTGATTGGAAAAATTCAAAACAAGAATGCGATGAGTGAAGCTTGAGAGGTTGATGACTTGGAATGCCAATGGAACGAGCTAATGTTTCAAGAAGACCGAGTTCAATTTATAATCAAGTCGATCCACAGAAGTAAAACATGTCTCTTTTTTTTTATTATTTTTTTTATTTTTTATGGGTACATGTTAGGAAAATCAATCGATTTGATTGGCAAACGTCTTCATCTAATTATTATATTCCTTTTGTCCAAAATATTAATAATTTATTTCATTTTTCATTGTCACAAAATATTAGTCTCTTTTTTAAAATCAAGAACTAAAATAATATAAATTTTTTATTTTGCCATTCTTTTAAATTCATTAACAACACAAAAAGAATAATTATGACAATAAATATTTTTCAAAAAATGTACTATTAAAGGGTAATTTTAGAAAATTAATTTTTTTAAAATGCAATAACTATGCTATTAAAAAAAGTTAAATTTTTCAAAAGAACTATTATTTTTGGACGGAGGGAGTAATTATTGATAAGCAACAGCTCACAGAGCCACAGCTCACACAGCCACAGCAGCAGCAGTAGTAGCCATCAGAGTCTTCAGTTCAAGCTCGAGCTCCAACTGATACAGCTCAAGCTTCAGCAGTTGCACCTGCAGCGAAAGTCACACTTGTGTAATAATCTACAGCTGTACATAAGTTGTTAGTTTGTTACAAGTTAGCTGTTACAGGTTAACTGCAGTTGGGTTAAGTAGCTAGATTCAAGGTTAGATAGTTATGGTTAGATTTCATTGAGTGTATAAATAAATCTTCTCTCTGTAACAATTCTATTCATTCAATACAAAAGATATTCATTCTCTTTATGGTATCAGAGCCCTAGGCTCTTACGAGTAAGAAAGTTTCAGAGCTTCATCAATGGCTTCTCCAAACTCCACACTTGCAACTGCTGCTTCTTCTTCCTTGATGCGTTCATCTACTGTCTTACCTTCTAATCTCACATTATTGATTTTCAATCTTAGTACTTTTGTTTTTACAAAGCTTGATTCATCCAATTACATAGTTTGGAAGAATCAGTTGTAGAACATCTTGAGAGCCACAAAGCTTCTTGGCTATGCAGACAAATTAGAGGTTTGTCATCCTGCAGTTGTGTTAAATTCCAATAACCTTGAAATTTCTAATCCAAATCATGTCGTATGGACTACTGTTGATGCTCATCTATTAAGCTGCATCACTGCAACTCTGTCTCCATCTATTTTCACTACTGTCATTCATTGCCAAACCAGTCATGAAGTTTGGACTGTTCTTGCCAAACGGTTTACTTCACTTTCCAGATCTCACATACATCTGTTAAAGAACAAATTGAGTAAGATTGTTAAGAAATGAACAACAATGGAAGAATATCTGAATCAATTCAAGATCTTATCTGATCAACTTGCTCTAGCATCATCTCCTGTTCATGATGAAGACCTAGTTCTCTTGATTTTGAATGGATTGCCAGATAAGTACAATGCTGCAAAAACTGCTATACGCACAAGATCAGATCCTATTTCCTTAGATCAACTATGTTCTTTACTCTGTTCAGAGTCTATTCA
The DNA here is from genome assembly GCF_055761805.1 of Camellia sinensis. NCBI lineage: Eukaryota > Viridiplantae > Streptophyta > Magnoliopsida > Ericales > Theaceae > Camellia > Camellia sinensis. The sequence goes on from NC_138961.1 coordinate 220,934,657, forward strand.
TGTGGAGTCCTCTCTTAAACATACTCATGCCTCAGATCTTCCAGGTTCCATTGCTTATACTACACACAGAGGAAATCACTCTAATCAAGGAGGTTCTAGAGGCTATTATAGAGGCAGAAGTTCTTTCAGGGGTAGAGATGGAGGTAGGCCTAGAGGACAGATGAGTCATTATCAAAGAGGCTCACAGTCTCAGAAAGGCAGATCCATCTACAATACTTACAATCCTCAAGCTACTACTAATACTAATTCTTCAAATGTGATCCGTCAAATCTGTGGAAAAGGCAATCACATTGCTCTAGACTACTGGTACAAGTTAGACACAACTTTTCAGCAGCTTTCTCTCACTCAGTCACAATCCAAAGCTTATGTTGTATCATTTTCAAATCAGTCATAGTCTGATAAATGATTTCTTGACTCCGGAGCCACCAGTCACATGACACCTGATCTAAGTCAGCTATCTTTTCCACAGCCATAGTATAGCCAAGATCAGGTTGTAGTTGGTGATGGTTGTACTCATTTCATTGCTCACACTGGAACAGGTCTTCTTTCAACCCCTTCTTTTCCTTTTCATCTTACAAAACTACGTTATGTGCCTATATTATCTTCCAATTTACTCTCTGTTCACCAATTGGCTGTGGATAATCACTGTACTATCACCTTTGATGAGAGCTCTTTTGTTATTCAAGACAAGATCACTCAGAAAATCTTGTATAAAGGCTGCTACTCAAATGGACTTTATCCATTAAGTGCATTTCCTTCTGCTGCATTCACATCTGCTACATCTACATCTTCTCAATCTTCTCAAGCTTGCTTTTCTTGTTCTTCATCATCTGCAGCTTCACCTAATTGGCATTTCAGACTTGGTCATCCTTCATCTAAGAAGCTTTATCATATTCTTTCTCATAATCATTTAGGTTCTAGACTTTTGTCTAATAAAGGCTCTAGTTTATGCGAACATTGTTGTGCCTTCATCTATTAATAAGCCTTTAGCTCTTATCCATACAGATGTTTGGGGCCCTTTTGCTTCCTCTGTTTCAGGCTTTAAGTACTATGTACTCTTCATTGATGATTTTAGCAAATTTACTTGGCTCTTTCCTTTTCATTATAAGAGTGAAGTTTTCACTAAATTCTTCGAATTTAAAGCATTTGTTTAGACACAATTTCACATTACTCTTCAGATTCTTAGAAATGATAATGGGGGAGAATATCTAAGTACACTATTTCAAACTTTTCTCAAAAGTAAAGGCACTAATCACCAATTAACTTGTCTACATACACCTTCACAAAATGGTGTAGCTGAAAGGAAACATAGGCATCTCATTGAAACTACTATTACTCTCATGCATCATTCTTCTCTTCCTTTGATTTATTGGTTTGATGCTCTTCCCACTGCTGTCTATTTGATCAATAGACATCCTACTCTCAAGCTTAATAATCTTACTCCCTATGAGGTTTTGTTCAAACACAAACCTGATTATATGCTCTTGAGATCCTTTGGGTATAGGTGCTATCCTTGGCTCAAACCATACACCACTAATAAGCTCCAGCCTAGATTTATTGCATGTGCCTTTCTTGGTTATCAAACTTCAATCAAAGGTTATAGGTGTCTTGATCCCATCACAGGCAAAATCTACATTTCCAGACATGTGGTGTTTAATGAGTCTTCTTTTCCTTTCCAGTCTTCTTCTAAGTTGTCTTCTTCTGCAACATCTGCTTCTTTACAACAATTTTTTTGGCCTCCTCATTTCTCCTCATCCCATACTACAGCTACCTCAGCAGCCCAGCCAACTTCTTCTCCTACTGCTGTCACTCACTCAGCAGCTCAACCATCTTCCTCTCCTGCTGCTGTCCCTCACTCAGCAGCCCAGCCAGCTTCTTCTCCTACTGCTGTCACTCACTCAGCAGCTCAACCATCTTCCTCTCCTGCTGCTGTCCCTCACTCAGCAGCCCAGCCAGTTTCTTCCTCTACTGTTAAAACTCACTCAGTAGCTCAGCCAGTATCTTCTTTCCCTGTTTCTGTTCCTCTACTATCCAGAGCTCCTTCTGATCAGATTCCTATTTCTAAAATTTCTATTGATCTTCCTTGTATTCCTTCTAATGCTCATCCCATGATTACCAGATCCAAATCAACTTTTCCTCATTCTTCTCTCACTGCTAGTCTTCCTTCTTCTCTTGATCAGTCTGAGCCACAAAATTATCAGTAAATAGTTTCTTCCTCTGTTTGGAAATCTGCTATGCTTGAAGAATTTCAAGCCTTACAAAAACAAGGCACTTATTCTTTGGTTGTTCTTCCAGTTGGCAAGCAGGGCATAGGCTGCAAATGGGTTTATAGAATCAAGAAGAATTCATATGGTACTATAGCTAGGTATAAGGCTCGGCTAGTTGCCAAGGGCTTTCTTCAAACTGAAGGGGTGGACTATCATGAGACCTTTAGTCCTATGGCTAAGCAACCAACTATCAGAATTCTTTTATGTCTTGCTCTTCACTTTGATTGGCCAATCAAGCAGCTTGACATATTTAATGCCTTTCTCCATGGTGTTCTTGAAGAAGAAGTTTACATGGTTCAACCTTAAGGTTTTGTGCAATCTAATCAGCCTCAGCTTGTTTACAAGTAACACAAAGCCCTCTATGGTTTAAAAGCAAGCTCCTAGAGCTTGGTTCTCTACTTTCTCCAATTTTCTTCTCACTCATCAATTTGTTCAAAACCATTGTGACTCTTCTCTTTTTATGAAGAAAACTTTTATTGCTGTCACCATTATTCTCATCTATGTAAATGACATTCTTCTTATAGGAAGTGATCCCCTTTATATTAACTCTCTCATCACCTACTTGCATACAACCTTTTCCATGAAAGAGCTTTGCTTTGTCAATTATTTCTTGGGAATCTCTGTCATCAAAACTGCTTCTGGTTATGTCCTTTTTCAACAAAAGTATGCCTCAGAATTATTGGCCAAAGATGGTATGAGTGACTGCAAATCTTATTCTTCTCCCATGGCTACTAAGTTCACTTCCACTTCTCTTACTACAGCAGATGATTATCCCTTTTGTCAGCCAGCTTTGTACAGAAGTTTGGTAGGTGCACTTCAATATCTTACTCTTACCAGACCAGATTTAGCCTCTGTGGTTAATCATCTTTATCAGTTCATGCACTCACCCTTGACTAGTCATTTTAGCTTAGTCAAACAGTTACTAAGGTATCTTAAAGGCACCTTATCTCATGGCCTTCATTTCTTTCTTGGACCTCTTATTGTCAATGCATACTCCGACTTAGATTGGGCAGGTAATGTGCTTGATCGAAGGTCCACCACTTGTTACTGTGTATATCTTGGTCTTAACCTCATATCTTGGTCTACCAAGAAACAACCAACTGTGTCTAGATAATCTTCTGAGGTTGAATATCAAGCTCTAGCTCAAACTTCAGCTGAACTCAGCTGGCTTGGGATGCTACTTACTGAGCTTCATATCTCTGTTCTTGTGCCTACTTTATGGTGTGACAACTTATCTGCAATTGCTATGAGTAACAACCTTGTTTTTCATGCTCGTACTAAACATATTGAAGTAGATAATCACTTTGTTCGGGAAAGGGTTGCCTCCAAGAAGCTTCAGATCTATCATATTCCCACTTTTTATCAAATTGCTGATGTGTTTACTAAACCCTTATCTATGGCACGATTTCAATATCTTCAAGACCAACTTAATGTCCTTCCCAGTCCACTGAGCTTGAGGGGGCATGATAACAACAGCTCACACAGCCACAACAACTACAGCAGTAGCCATCAGAGTCTTTAGCTTAAGCTTGAGCTCCAACTGATACAGTTCAAGCTCTAGCAGTTGCACCTGCAGAGAAAGTCACACTTGTGTAATAATCTACAGCTGTACATAAGTTGGTAGTTTGTTACAAGTTAACTGTTATAGGTTAACTGCAGTTGGGTTAAATAGTTAGATTCAAGGTTAGGTAGTTATGGTTAGATTTCATTGAGTGTATAAATAAATCTTCTCTCTGTAACAATTCTATTCATCCAATACAAAAGATATTCATTCTCTTTAATTATAAGGCGGTGCAAGTAAAAGAATTTGATTTGAATAGGTGGAATGGTGGCTCGGATTTGAGACTTTCTGGGAATAACATTCTGGTCTATAATAAGATAATAATTGTTACAATATCTAAGAGAGAGAATGGGAATATTCTGTTGAATGATGTAACAATGTATACAATACTTCTTTATATAAGATGAGAGAAACCTAAGTATGATAATGAATATAATATGGTACGTATGATAGACAAAATATATAGTTACTATATTTAACACCCCCCCTCAAACTCATAGGGATACCAATTTGAGTTTGGAGAGAGAAACTTAAACATGAAATAAAATTGAAAATAAAATAAAATATGGATTAGATCTGAGGCAAATAAATTACAAAGTTTAGATGAGAGCACATGGGTGCTTGAGATAGATCAGAGGCTGGGGCCAATGTCGGGAGACAGTTTATGATCGTGTTAGACTATTGTAGGAACATGGCCGAAACTAATAGAGCTAATGCTAGGAAACAGTTTATAGCCGTGTCAAACCATCGTAGAAGAAGAACACGTGTTAAACTAACAAGCGTGGCACACACATAACTTATGATATGGTGCTGAACAATAATGGCAACAGATGAACAAGTTTGCCAAGAGGCGGCTTGGAAGGGAACCATGTGCGCCAAGGGGGCATCTTGGAAAAAAATCATGTGCGCCAATAGGCGGTTTGGAAAGAAACAAAAAAATGCTGTAAGGGGTGGCTTAGGTAGTGCGCCAAGGAGGTGACTTAGGTAGTGCGCCACAGAGGTGGCTTAAGTTAGCTTAGATAGTGTGCCAAGAGGGCTGCTTGGGTGGTTTGCATAGTATATAACTATACTCACTATGATATAGGTATAATACTCCCCTCAAATTCAAATAGGTTTAAAGATAGAAACATATTTAAGGTTGAAGCAGAGGGAAAGACAGAGCGAAACCGGATGGAGAGACCATATTTGAGGTCTGATAGACGGCCAAGGCAAGGTTACTGCCCGCTGATAAGGCCAAAAATATTAAGAGCTTAACCTATAACTCTGATACCATGTTACAATATTTAAGAGAGAGAGAGAGAGAGAGAGAGATCTGTATTATATTGAATGATGTATTAATGTGTACAAGACTCTTTTATACAGGAGGAAAGAAATTTAAGTATGATAATATATATAATATAGTATGTATAATAGATAAAATGTACAATTTCTATATTTAATAATAACAATGCTATATACCGAATGAAAAAACCTAGGAAAAACTACGTTAAATAAGGTATACGATATGATATGTTATTCTATGTCACATTTCATTTTGAAAAGTATACATTCAATCTTTATTTTTTTTTTAAATTTTTTGGTAGACTGAAAAGGTCATAAAACTTGCACGAGTGGTTTACACAATTAATAAGTGAGAAATAAGTTTTGCGAATTTCCTTTCGTGTAAAGCGTAGCTCAACAAGAAAAATCATATGTTGATCATCTAAAATCAGTCTTTTTTTTTTTTTGAGGGGGGGGGGGGGGACGTTTTACAAAAAAATATACAGAAAAATAGAGAGCATGATGTGGCTATTTATAGTGACTTTTTGACTGTATTAATCCAATGTCAAACAAGACCTAAATTTTTGGTCTAATTCAAGGTATGTTTTCGTCGCTTTAATCGTTTCGCACGTTTGTTTTTACTCGGAGACTACCAGCAGCCTCGGTACAAGGTCCTTTGTGTTGGGGTTAATTTTGAAGGAAATTGATCTACACATATTCTGTAGTACAGTATGCAGTTGCGAATTTCTTTTGAATTTATTTTCTGAACTTAAGTTTTTGTAAATTTATGTTTTAGAAAACATGATTTTAATTAATTTATTGTATAATTCATTAAAATCAATTTCAACGTGATTTTTGTAAAAAAGAGAAAAAGTGCATGCATTTGGGAAAAAGTTTTCAAAGAAAATAACTATGGTCTTACTTTGATATGAAGGGTGGTTTTAGAAAGTAGAAATTTTAGTAAAACAAATTAAAATGTTATTACAAATAAATTAATTTTTATTTGTTTATTTATTTATATATTTTTCTATTAAAAAAAAAATCAAAACAGTCGCTAAAAATTCAATTATCAAAACAGCCGAAGTCATATGAGCACAAATCTACATAGTATACACTGGTTGGTCTTAGACTCTTTCAATTGGAGTTATATGTATCTATGGTCAGTGTCGGAGGGAGCATGGAACCGGAGGCGGTCACGTGTCCTTTTGGATTTTGAATTTTTTTTTTTTTATAAATATAGAGAAAATATTTTAAATAAAAAATTATAAAAATATTATTAGAGTGAAATGTCAATAAAATTTTAAAAATTATGAGAACAATAATGGTTATTTTGATTGAAAATAAAAAGACTACTATAAATAATCATATTAGTTATGAAATTTTTTTAATGTAAGGGCGATGTCATTATTAGTGATATGCAAGTATAAATAATTTTACTATAAATATATGAAATTTATTGGATTATTAGTTACATTTGACATGTAAAGTTCACTCTGTATGTGCTTATTTACCATTAGTAGGTGATATCACATATCAATGATGACGTGGTGTTACTATTATATTGAATTTTTAATCAAATTTTATATCAAAAAATAATTTATCATTATATAATTTATTTTAAGGCTTATATCCATATATTTTTTTGTATTGTCCATGATACACTAGTTACAAATAACATTCACCTTGTTTGTTTTCAGTTTTCAGAAAATTTTACTTTTTTATTTTTCGTATTTTAATGTTTTGAATGAATTTTTTTAATACTTTAAGCAATTTTTTTTTTAATTTTTAGACACACCTAACATAATTACAATTAAAAAATATAATATTTATGAAAAAAATATTTAAAAAATAAATTAAATACCAAAAAATACCAAAAAAAATATACAAAAATTCAGTATATTTTTTATATTTTTTGTGTATTTATTAATTTTTTAAAATACTTTTTCACAAATATTTTATTATGTAGACATATCTAAGTAAGGTGCATCTAAAAAAGTAAAAAAATTACTTAAAATTCAAAAAATATTCACTAAAAACAAAAAAATACGAAAAATAAAAAAACTCAATTTTCAAAAAACTGAATTCAGAAAATTAAAACCAAACACACTGATTATTATTATTTATTTATTTTTTACGTTTCTTGAAATCAATCGTAAACACTTACTGAAATATTTTTGTAAAAATTATTGTAATTAATAAGTGCTAATTTTTGGCTCCGCCACTGTCTACTGTTGTGTTTTTCATTTTCAGTTTTTCAAAAATACAGAAAGAGACTTTGTGAATTCAGCCCCGTTTGGCCATTTTTGTTTTCGTTTTTTCATTTTCTATTTTGCAATCTATCTCATTTTAAAAATAAAAATTCATCAACAGGACTTATTATTCTAAGAAAGCAATGTCACATTATTTTAATACAAAATTTTGTATAATTTTTTTTTTTTTTTTTTTTGTGGATCAATTTCATATGTCACCACACAGGCTTGACTTTCTAATTACTCCCTCCGTCCCAAAATAATGGTCCCTTTTGGGGAATCTAACTTTTTTTGGTAGTACAATTATTGTACTTTTGAAAAGTTGGTTTTCCAAAATTACCCTTCGATAGTACACTTTTTTGAGAATATCAATGTCATAATTGTACTTTTTATATTATTTATGAATTTAAAAGAAGGGCAAAATTGGAAATTTATATTATTTTTGTACTTGATTTTTGAAGAGGGACTAATATTTTGGAACAATAAAAAATGAAATAAGGGACTAATATTATGGGACGGAGGAAGTATTTACTTTTGTCAAAACTAGTGATTCAAAGTTTAGGATAAGGTCTTGATCAAAAACAAAAGTTAGGAGAAGGTTGTATTACAAGTGCCATATTAGTGGGGTTTTTTAAAAAGATACACAGAATGGTCAACTGATGAACAACAGTGAGAGTACAAGTCACAGCAATGATAACTTAATAGTTAGGTATGCACATGTACACATTATAATGATTTAATATTGGTTAGGTATGCTCGTTGAACACGAAGTATTCAAATGACTTAACAAAAATAAAATAGGGCAAATTACATATACACTCCTTGAGGTTTGGTTAAATTACAGATGTCTTCCTGAGGTTTGAGAAATTACGAATTCCCCCCTGAATGCTATATTTGCATAAGAAATTAGGGGGTAATTTGTTATGAAATATAAACCTCAGGGGGCAAATTGTTATGAAAATACAAACCTTAGGGGGCGGGATGTAATTTCCGAAACCTCAGGGGGTATCTGTAATTTAACCAAACCTCGAGGGGTGTATATGTAATTTGCCCAATAAAATAAGATTATAGAATATTTTGGTTGGCAGTCTTGTTTACGCCATATTTTTAACAAAAAAAAAAAAAATAATACAAGAAAAATGCTCGAGACTTAAAAAAAAAATCATAATTTTATTCTTTTTTTTATCAGCAAAAAAATAACTTTATTAATAAAAAGACATACATTACATATGAAAAAACATTAATAAAGAAAAGGAAGTACAGAAAGCATCAAAGTACACCTCTCAATCCCAATTAAGTTAGCACCAAGAAGGACACCCAATCATTTGCTAGCACAATCAAAGAGTTGATGAGAAACCAACAAGAGAGAAAGAGAGAGAGAAAAAAAAAAAACAAAAAAAAAAAACCAAAGGCATCACAACCATCTGTGAGCACACTAGCAAACCAACTAGCACCAAGCAGCTACAACATGCTCCACTAAAAGAATGAAAGAAAACTCCCAAACAAGTCAAGATCTATCCCTAATGCAGCCTCTAACTTGTTGAAGGTTATGAACTAAGTCATTAACAAAGTACTTGATAGAAGGGCAAGAAAATTTAACCCACAAAGTAATCCTAACCTTAATGGATTCACACAACCCATGAAGATCCACCTAAGCATTGTTGAAAGTACTGTCATTTCTCTGTTTCCAGATCAACCAAAGCACTGCCAGGAGAATTGCTCTCTAGATCATCTTCTTTTGTTTTTTGAGCTTAATACCAGTGCACCAGTTTAACAGACAACTGACAGACCTAGGCATTACCTACTGTATACCCACCGGTGTAAAATTCTAGACCAAATCCTCCAAATAAAGAGGCAAAATAATAACACATGATTGACACTCTCCTCCTCATCTTTCCAGAAAATACATCTAAGATCAATACCACCACTAAGAATTCCAATTCTGGGAGATAGGTGGAAGTCTTAATCCTACCTTTCCAAGCTAACCAACCAAAGAACTGAACTTTGGGTGGAGAGACGTTTTTCCAAATGAAATATGCAATTCTACTATTTCTAACAGGACTCAACTCACACCCCCTCATACACAGAGGCAACAGAGAAGAGCCCTGACGTATCTGCAGCCCATCTCAACCTATTAGAAGCCCCTACCCTAAGAGCAGGTGTATTGTAAACCATCTCACATAACCTCCTCAAATCCTCACCCTCCCATTGGTATAGAACTCTTCTGAAACAAAGATTGCCCTCCTCAAAACCAATCCTCCTACTGAGTGCCAAATTCACAAATTCAGCTTTGTCCACTGATAAGGAATACAGTCTAGGAAATTCCTCTTTCAATCAGACATTGCCAATCCAGTGATCCTCCCAAAATTGAGTTCTCCTTTCATCCCCAATAACTATACTTATCTTGCTCTTGAAGAAGTCGACCAGTTCAAGCCTAAACCAGGCAACACCCATAATACCTTTCCAAATCTGGGAAGATCTGGAATTAATCACAGGTAAAGGCCACCAACCCCTACCAACCTCACTGTATTTATTACAAATCACTTGCTTCTACAAGGCACCATCTTTAGAACCAAACCTCCACCACCACTTCAAAAGAAAACAATCATTCATAAGTGTAAGCCTCTTGATTCCTAAGCCTCATTGGCTTTTACTCTATGAAATCTCCTCCCAATTGATCAGATGAATTTTCCTTCTAAGCTCATCACCTCTCCATAAGAATCTAGATTGAGTTTTATCTATGTCCTTTGTAACTCCCGCTGGCATCTTAAACAAAGATAAGTAGTAAATTGGTAAATTAGAAAGCATAGATTTTATCAGTGTCAATCTACTAGCAAATGATAAGAACCTTCTCTTCCAAGAAGCCATAATTTTACTCATAATGATTTATTATGATAGGTGTTAGGTGACTTGTGTAGTTTTTACAATTTTATTAATGTTAATTAAATCTTTAAACATGTTTTGTCACGTCTTTTTTTTTTATATTTTTAATTATCAACCTTATGGCTGCCCTGTATCAAACACGACTGTTAGAAAAGTTTTAATCGGATCCTTTAATTTTTTTTTTGTAAAGGATCATCACTCATTATGAATATGATTAATTGGTTTTATCCATTTAACTTGTTGGACTTGTGAGCCAAGGCATTTGGCGTAATGCTTATGTAATACTTTTTGTTATGTGAGGTTGTGAGTTTTCCTCTTATGGAGAGCAATTTCATATTTGTAATTACTCTTCTATCAATTGAAAAAATATATATTAATAATTGAAAAAAAGCCACATTTTAGAAAATTTTGAAAAAATGCAAGTAATGATATACAAATAGAAAAAATTCATATAAAAATTTTCATATATAATGATATGGTTCAACGTGCACCATTTACCTTAAAACAAAACAATTACAAAGATGAATTTATTTTCGAGAATGGTATTGTCACATTATTCTTATAGAGTTTTTTGTATGAATTTTATATATTAATAGCGTTTTTCAAAAAACAACTAAAAATTTAGTTTTGCACAAAAATCAAAACGTAGTGTGTTTTGAAATGTTTAATTGTTTTAGTTTCCGAAAGCATGAAAAACAAATATATATATATATATATATATATATATATATATATTATTAAAAAAAACATAAATTAAAACACAACCAAACACTTCAATTTCACCCATTTCCCGTGTTTGAAATCTATGACTAAATCTAATGACATTAAGCGCAGTAACAATCAAAATCCAGTTAGCTAGATTAATCAAATAATAATAATGATTATTATTAAAAGACCAATAAAGAAGAGATGGAGTTGTTGTTGTGCTACAGTCATCGCTTGATGGAGGCTTATCCCGAGCTTATTTTGATAATTTGAATTGTTTATATTATAAGATTCTTGAAGCAACTTATTCACGAAAAAAATCAAATTGATGAGACATTTATAACTATATGATCAACTCCTAATTGTTTTTTTTTTTTTCAAAAGATAATTTATTATCAAAATCATGTTTGCCTTTTCTTTTTTCAAAAACAAATGTAATCTTGTTATGTGGTTACAAATGGCAAATGAATATGGTTTTTTTATGAATGATTTACTTAACAAATCCTACAATATAAACGATTCAAATCATTGAAAAAATATAACAAACATCAGAATTCGTCTTCCAATAAAATAACTTTTCTTATGAAATGTAGTTAGGTAATGGTCATGATATGATCTATAATGCACCGCAAGTCTCAAGTTTGAAACTCCTTGAACCAATCTCATGGGTGTAATGCAGTTAGTTAGGGGGCTAAGTCTTAAGTTGTTGGTACCACAATACTTAGTGTGGGTTCAATACTCCCCCGCTGCGCAAGTCCTAACTTAAACGGAACTTAGCATTGTACTTGTGGGCATCCTTCGCCCACCCTGCCCCTTGAAGAAAAAGAGATTATATTATTTCACATCTTAAATTGATTGTATTACAGAACTTGTATATATAGAAAATGCTATAACTAAACTCACTAACATACTCTCTAACTGACTAACTATACTAGCACAAACTCTCTAACTAACTAACCATACTAGCACAACTGTATTGTGCTGAAGTACTAATATTACAATGGTGTTACTTAGCCAGCATCATAGTTTGATGCTAAGCTAACAAGTGTGCTTGAGGCATCTGCTGCTGCAGTTGACACAATGTCAGTGCCTTAGAGTCCTTTGCCTTTTGTATCTTATTAGCCCCCCTCAAGCTGATGGGAGAAGGAAGGAGCATAAGCTTGTCTTTGAGATAATGAAACCGAGAACCAGACAACGGTTTGGTGAACAAATCAGCTAATTGATCAGACGTAGGAACATATTTGAGAACAATTTGTTTGGAAACAACTCGCTCGCGAATAAAATGACAGTCTATTTCAACATGTTTAGACCAGGCATGAAAGTTTGGATTGGAAGCAAAAGTCATAGCCAATAAGTTGTCACACCATAAAGTTGGAATAGGAGAAGTAGGAAGTGAAAAATCCTTAAACAACTGCTGAAGCCAACTGAGTTCAGCAGTAGTATTGGCTAAGGACCTGTATTCAGCCTCAGTGGAGGAACGAGAGACAGTAGGCTGCTTCTTGGCAGACTAAGAAATCAGATTTGGGCCTAAAAAGATACAGTACCCTGAGGTAGAATGTCTATCCAGAACATCACCTACCCAATTTGAGTCAGAAAAGGCATCAAGAGGGAACGGACCAAAAGAGAAACTCAACCCATGAGAAACAGTGCCTTTAACATAACGAAGAAGATGTTTAACATTCTGAAAATGGGCATTGGTAGGAGCATGCAAATGTTGGCATGCTTGATTAACAGCCAAAGACAAATCCAACCTAGTAATGGTAAAATATTGAAAAACCTCCAACTAAACTGCGATAGAGGGAAGGTTGAGCAAAAGGAATAACATCTAAAGGAGAGGTAGATGACTTCATAGCCAAAGGCGTAGACCAAGGCTTGCAATCCACCATACTAGCTTTAAGAAGAAGGTCAGTAGCATACTTTTGTTGACACATAAAATAACCAGAATCTTGAGCAATGACATTGATGCCCAGAAAATAAGATAAAGACCCAAGTTCTTTCATAGAAAATACTGAGTACATCTTTTGAAGAAACTGAGTAAGAATAACAGAATCACTACCAGTTAAGAGTATGTCATCAACATACACAACCAACAGGGTAAGACTAGTGGGAGTCGTTTTAACAAACAAGGAAGTCTCTGACAAACTGTTATGAAACCCTTGAGAGAGAAGAAAACCTGAGAAAGTAGAATACTAGGCTCGAGGAGCCTGTTTAAGGCCATAAAGAGCTTTCTTGAGTTTGTACACATGAGTAGGATAAGAAGGATCCACATATTCTTGAGGTTGAGCCATAAATACTTCCTCTTCAAGTGAGCCATGGAGAAATGCATTGGAGATATTGAGCTGAGTAATAGGCCAGTTATAATGAAGAACAATGCAGATAAAGATGCGAATTGTAGGCTTCTTAGCAATAGGACTAAAGGTCTCATGAAAGTCTATCCCTTCCTGTTGCAAATAGCCTTTTGCTACAAGTCTGGCCTTGTACCGTGCAATACGACCATCAGAATGACGTTTAATGCAAAAGACCCATTTACAGCCGATTGCCAATTTAGAAGAAGGCAAGGAAACAATATCCCAGATACCCTGAACTTGAAGAGCATCATACTCTTCTTGCATAGCTTTAAGCCAGACGTCAGATTGAAGAGCTTCCTTAACAGTACTAGGTTCAGTACTAAGAAGCTTAATAGAGAGATCAAAACCAGATGTAGCCTTTAAACAAACAGGAACTCTGGCCTTAGACTGAGTTGTCATAGGATGAGAATTAAGAGAGATAGTGGAGACGGGAGTTGCAGTTGGCTATGAGAGTGGAGGAGCAGGTGGCTAGGAGACAGGTAAAAGATCAATGGTAATAGAATTGATGGGAACAAAAGTGGGAGAATGGTGAATAGATGAAGAGCTAGAAGAAGGAGAAGCAGAATTTGTTGACACAGAGGAATTAGAGGGAGTAGGAAGAGAAGAGGATAGAGAAGATGAGGAAGACCAAAAGAAAGAAGGAATAGAAGAAGATAAAGAAATAGAACAAGAAAGAGATGAATAAGATGATAAAGAAAAGGGAAAACATGACTCATTAAAGAGAACATGCCTAGAGATGTAGATTTTACCAGAAATGGGGTCAAGACACCTATAACCTTTGATGGTAGGATGATATCCAATGAAGACACATGGAATAGACTTTGGCTGGAGTTTATAAGAAACATATGGCTTAAGCCATGGAAAGCATTGACAACCAAAGACCTTAAAATAAGAGTAATCAGCAACATAATGAAATAATGATTCAACTGGAGACACATTTTCAAGAACAGAATTGGTGTAGACACCCCATTTTCGACTGTCCTTAAGACTTGGGCGCCTCAGGTTGATCACTCGATGATGAAAGTTATGTTGTACAAGCATTCGATTTCTTCAAAAAGAAGAGCTTCTAAATCCCAACCTTACACCACATTTTTGACCAAAACTATTTTAGACCTTAACACCCTCTTTTTAAAAATATTTTTCCAAATGTTTCTACGATGTTCCGAGGCTCGCATTTCTTTTAAATATTGCACTTTTAGGTAAACCGAGTAAGGAAAAAGTGGAAATAAATGAAAGGGAGGTGAACTCTTTCAAAAATATTTACAAACATCTTATTTATAGGTTTGGAGTTGAAGAAAATAGGAGGGGAGGGAAGAAAACTAGTTGGGGAAGAAGTTGGGCATCAATCCGTTAGGATAGAAATGAGCAACCTTCACTAAAATAGACATATCTCTTTGCACACTTATACTTTAGATGTGAGGCCACCACCATTAGAAATTAGACTTCCAGGGTTTCAATTTAGACTCAAGAATGACCTAAAACCAAGTCCAGATGAGGGAGATATGCCCGTTTAAAGTCGGGCCTAAAAGCAAATTTTTGTCTGCCCGGCCACTTGTGTCAAAAAATATATTTTTACATATATTTGTGCCAGCTGTCTCCCATAGGTGCATGCACAGCACCAGCTGTCTATATACAAATATTTTGGAGATAGTAACATGTTTTTCTATATATAGATGACCTCCCCTCTTGAAATTAGGTTAGAAAAAATTCCAAAAACTCTAAAACTCGCATAGCACTCTCTCTCTCTATCTTGTAACCTACACACTCTCTCTCTACACTTCCTAAACCAAAAATTTAGCTCTTCTTGCTGAGTTCTTGAGCTCAAATATCAGCCCTTGAGAGTGAGAACTTGTGGGTTTGTTAACAAAAGAGTTACCTTGCTTCAAGAGGTATAATTTTGAGCATCTCTACACTACTTCCCTCCTATATGTTCTTGCTATTTTTGAACTATTTTTCAATTATTTTTATGGGCTGAAGCTTGTGGTTTAAGGCCATTAAAGGTAGAGGGGTTGACTAGCCTTCTTTGAACCTTACTTCCTAGGCTTTTACCCTTGTGTTTCCCATCTTTTCATCAACTTTTTTTTAGCTTTTTACCATTGATTTTCAGAGGTTTTCAGAGACTAAAAAAGTGGTTTTGGAGTCCCAAAAAATGGAGGGGTTAGCCACCTCTCATTTGGCTTGTTTACTAACTTAATTGCTCCATTATTTTAGCTTACTCTTTCAACTATTTTTACTTTAATTCTAGCATTTTTTTGAGCTAATATGGGACTATTTTTATATGTTAGTTTCATTTATGCGTTGTATAGCATGCTTTTAGCGTAATAGTCCTCATAGGTTTGGTGGTTAGGCATTAAACACCAACCTATTTGAGTTTATAGCATTCATTTCAAGCTTTCCATACTTGTGTTGATCTCTAATCATCTCTGCAACCTCCCTTATTTCTTGGCTTTTCCTTTGTTTTGAGAGTCGTTTCAAACCGATTGTTTGTTTAAGCTTGAGATAGAGCTTGCTGTGCCTAATGGTTTAATCTCTTCGGAGGTTCATTACTAATAGCATGATCTCCTTCTCATGCATAAAAAAACACTTGGTTTGACATTTCCATTTTTTAGTGGACTTAATGCTCATTTTGGACTAAAATGGCTAATGGATGGAAAGGTAACTAAGAGAGGTAATCAATGGCTTAAAAGAGGTAACAAGATAATAACATAAATTGGTGTTCAATTGAACGTTAATTAAGCACATGGAGACTTGAGTCATTTCATACTTGTTAGTGATGAAATGGTTCAAGTTTCCAAGGTCAACCATTTCCCTTGATCAAGTCCCATGATAGGGAGGAGGTTTGTGGGTCTTCTATTGTCATTTATTAAGCTTTTGTCCCTTGGTTCATAAGTCATCATGCAATGAATTTACGCTAATTGATGGCTTGCGAACCAAGCCTACTCCTTCTTTGACCTGTCTGATGACAAGGAGAGGTAGGGTGGATAGACATCCCCTGAGAATGCTCTGTTTGTGCTCTGTTTGTTTTCTGTTATAGTAGGAGAAACCTAACATTAGTGGCCTATTTCTGGGTGGCAGGCCATTATTAGTGGGCGATTAGCCACTTTTTCTGGCCTGTCGACCACTTTTGTCCACCAGGCAGTACCTTGTTTTTTTTATAGAACAGAGCAGAGGTTGAGGCAAAACAGTGCAAGTTTCTGGCTACAAAACAGAACCCTCTTGGCAGCAAAACAGAGGCATTTTCGGGTGGAAGATCCGATTGCATGCATAAGTCTTTTCATTGATCCCCAGGACCCCCTAAATGGTAGATTTGTAATTAATTAGTTCAATTCCCTAATTTTGGTATTGTAATAATTAGCTAGAATAGTTAGTTATGTGTTGTATTTAATTAATTAGCTAGAATAATTAGTTAATTTGTAGCGTTGTAATAATTAGTAAATAATTTATTTTGGGTATTGTAATAGTTAGTTAATTAGGTAATTAATTAGCTAGTCCATTTATTCGAACCCTCCTACGCGATAGCAACAATGTAATAATGTGTATGTCATCCAACCCCATGTCTTTCTCCCTTTTACTTACCCGCTTATATTGGATAGTATAGAGCATCATATTTACTTAGCATTTCTCATGATTTGCATTCATTGTCTTGCATGCATGAGGCTCGACGCATCATTCTAACAAAGCATTGTATTTATTCCTTTTTTAAATAGGTGTTTAAACCACATGCTATCAAATCAATTAACATGCCATGTTAGTAGCTGAGCCTATTGATTGCATATTGCATATGTTGCATTAGTCATTATAGTTAGAGCATGCATTTCTCTAACTCTTTTCTTTTGGCTCGCCTTAGAGTACTAGGTGAGCATTTCTTACTTTAGCATATCGCATGCGTGTGATTATTGCCACGTCAAGGCATGAATACCATGAGGCTAAGTGCTTAAGTGTTATACCTATTTGAATGCCTGTAGATGAAAGCTAATTGGGATAATTTGATACTGTATATATGATATCACTTTTTCAAGTGGTACATATATAAAACAATTTTCAAACAAACATGAAATCAAAGTGTTCCAATTTTTGCAAATTAGTCTATACTTGTGTGCGTCGCATAGAAACAATAGCCTAATAAATCTGAACAAGAGCATATAATGTAAATAAGAATCACATTATGATTAGTAGAAGCCGATCTTTGATCGTGCGAGTGGGGTGCTCAATTCATGACCTTCCTCTCTCATACCTACGTTCCCGAGCCGAGACACTTTGGTGATGACGGATAAGTGGCCTTTGGCACGAGTCTCGGGTTTCCTAAATTTTTCCAAAATATTTAGATGGCGACTCTGTAATCTGGCAAAGTAGTCCATTTTTTACATTTTGATTCAAAATTGATTTTTCAAAAAGATTTGCTAGATTTGGACTCTTTTGTGTTTATCTATTTCAAATTGCACTTGTGAGATCATATTTAGAACCACGAGAGTCCAAACTGCAGGGCTATTGTATCCAAAAGGAGCACGAAAAGCAAGTTACAACTGGGTATGCGATTAATAAGAAACACAGTTGTGGCAATTGCATCAAACCAGAAAGACAAAGGTAAAGAAGAATGGTGAAAAAGAGCAATGGAAGTTTCAGTAACATGTCTGTGTTTTCTTTCAGCAATACCATTATGAGCCCGTGTATAGGGACAACTAGTTTGATGAATGATGCCTTCAGAAGACAAACACGAATCCATTCTTTTATTCACAAACTCAGACCCATTATCTGTTCTCAAAATTTTGAGTGAAGTGTGAAATTGATTTTCAACATAGCTTTTGAAATCAAGAAACTTAACATAAACTTCACTCTTGTAAAGTAAAGGATATATCCAAGTGAATCTAGTGTAATCATTAACAAATAAAACATAGAACCAAATTTTGGCATTCTCAGTAACAAATGGTCCCCATACATCACTATGAACTAAAGAAAAAGAAGAATTCACAGAAGAATTGGACAATTTGAAAGGCAATCTATGTGTTTTGGACATATTACAATCAATGCAACGCATAGCTTTATTTTTCCCAAAAGAAGAAACAAGTAAATGAGGAGCTAAACATTGAAATTTTTCATGAGAAATATGTCCTAGCCTTTTATGCCATAGCAGATCAGAAGTAGAAAAGCAAGATTGATAAGCATGTGGTGAACAAGAAGAAGAAGAACCACTGAACTAATAGAGACCATTGTTATTAACTCCTTTATGCAGAACCTATTTTGTGACTTTTTCCTGAACCACAAAAGACTGAGCATCAAAAATAACAATGCAATTGTGATCTTTGGTCAACTGGTGCACAGAGAGAATATTAGAAGAAATGGAAGGAACATGAAAAAGATTGTTACGATGAAAAGAATAAGTAGGAGTAGGTAAAAGACCTTGTCCAATATGATGAATAGGTAAGGAAGTACCATTACCTACAGTGACTTGATCATGTCCTAGACAGGCTTGATACAAGGATAAATTTGCAAGATCATTTGTCATGTGGTTGGTGGTTGCAGAATCAATGTACCAAGGCACTCTTGATTTGTGTGAAGTTAATTTAGATGCAAGAATATGAGTTGCAGAGGCAATATAGGCTTTAGGAGGACCAAAGCTTGAGGACTGATAGGACTAAGAAGTCTGTGATGCTATAGGTTGAAAATTTGGGTCCATACGATACCAGCAGTCAAAAACTGAATGATTGAGACCACCACAGATCTGACAACCTAAAGATGAAACATATCTGCCTCTATTTTGATTGTTGAACATTCCTCAAGATTACATATATCTGCCTCCTCGTCCTTGATAAGAATTGCGACCTTTAGATTGTGAAAAACCACCTTTTCCAAATCCAGAGTGGGAAGATTGAGAATCAAATCCAGAGTGCGAATAGTGTTGATTTATCCTTAGCTGTCGTGTAGGCAACATTGAGATCGTTACTGGTGTTAGAACCTTTCATCTTAGCCTCAATATGAACTGATTCTGAACATAATAATGATCATAGTTCATCCATAGAAATAGCTTCAGATCTGGCGCGAATAGCAATAGTGAATACATTATATTCACTAGGAAGGCCATTCAAAGTCATTAAAACCAAACCCTCATCATCGACTTGTGCAGAGGCTAGTGATAATTGATCTAAAATTTATTTGATTTTGAAAAGATATTCTTTCATTGATGAGGTTTTCTTGGAGATATTTTGAAGCTTCTTTTTCAATTGATGAATATGTGATCTAGACAAAGATGTAAATCGTTTTTCAAGAGCTTTCTATACCTCAAAACTGTGTTGAAGATGGAGAATGGATGAAAAAACAATATGAGATAGTGTAGTAGTCAAACAGCTCAAGAGATGTCCATCGATTGTTTGCCAGTTTGCATAATCTGGATTTGGAATTGATTTTCCAGATGAATCCATGATCTCCGAAGTAGGACTTTGAATCAATCCTGTTACAAAGCCTAAGAGATTCATAGCACGTAGCATGTTTTGCATTTGATTCTTCCATATCAAGAAATTGGTAGAATCAAGCTTGACAGTGACCAACGATCCAAAATTTGAGATGAGAAGATTGAGATTTGATGGTAAAGGAGATGAATTTTCCATTGATGAACCTTGCTCGTTGGAGCTTTATTGTAGCTCCGATACCATGAAGAAAAAGTGATTGTATTATTTCATATCTCAAAATGATTGTATTACAGAACTTGTATATATAGAAAATGCTATAACTAAATTCACTAACAAACTCTCTAACTGACTAACTATACTAGCACAAACTCTTTAACTAACTAACCATACTAGCACAACTGTATTGTGCTAAAGTACTAATATTACAATGGTGTGACTTAGCCAGCATCACAGTCTGATGTTGAGCTAACAAGCGCGCTTGAGGCATCTACTGCTGTAGTTGACACAGTGCCAGCACCTTAGAGTCCTCTACCTCTTGTATCTTATCACCCCTACCAAGATTACCAGAAAACGGCCATAATCCATGGACTCCATCGGAAAGAAATTCGGGTTTTGCTTCAACACTTGTTTCGTCACCTCACTAATCGCAACCAACGCCTACAAATATTATGGCACAATATTTGTTATTTACATCCATAGCCACCAAGTTCCAATTAGTTTTTGAGACCTTGTTCTAATCCTTAACAAATGCTCTCTTTTTTTGTAGTTCTTTTTTAATTAAATAAAGTTATTGTTAAAAGAAGGTTGATTTTTGTTATTAGAAAAGTTTAGGTAGGGGTTGAATTTTTTTTCCTTTTTATCCTTCTAAATTAGAAAGATCTGAAAAGAAAAAAAAATAAAGATAATTAAAAAACAAGGGGAAAAAATGTAGTTTTTAGAACTAGTCAGGCATAATGGATTGTGATAACAAAAAATTTTTTTGTTTTTGGGTCAATGGTTAGCTAAATTAGTAGTAATGAAACAACTAAAATATTTTTGGCTTAAATAGCAAAACAAAATTGGCAATTTAAGTTGAAACCAACAAATGTTTGTTGTTTTTTATTTACAAAAATGTTATGTACGTACCCAAGAAAATAATTGACAAAGAAATTTTGATAATCTTTATGTTATTTCATAAGATTGTTAAGTTTTCAAAATTCAAAATCAATGATGTATAATTATCACATCATACTGGGTAATCGCCAGCGATACCACCGTCAATTAGGTTAAATTCTCTGTCATTCCCTTATTCGTCATGGTTTTTAAAATAATAGAGGGAGAAATAAGTAGGTATTGTGGAGGTGCCAATGCATATATCTGATAGTAGGGCATTAATGATTGGTTTGCTTGTCACCTACACGAGAAAAAAAATATATTGTTAGGTTGGTCATTAACAAATTGAATTGTCATAATGGGTTGTGTATTCTTTGTTTTCTTGTCACAATACATTTTTAATCATTAGTTCATGTAAAAATTAAATATATGTGAATCATTGATTTGATAGTTACAAGAGCATTGGGATAAAAAAAAAAAAAAAGAAATTTGAAAACAACGGATCCTAACCATCAAAATGTAGCCAAACAACCAACCAACTCCGGTTAGGGTTGGGATTGTCTATTTAAAAAAGTGATTAAAATAGTCAAAAAATTATACAAAAAAATTCAAAATTTCTTATCATTTGTTCTAGTTTTTGTATGTTTTTCTGTAAAAAATAAAAAAAGTCATTTCCAAACAAATCAATTTTTTTTTTATCTCATATTTTAACAAAAAAATCATTAAAAAAGTCACTTCACAAACAAATGCTTGGACAAATTCTATTGTCATAGTGGAACCCAAACAATTAACTGACCAGCCTTTGTTAACTCTTGTTAGGGTTAGGATTTTCTTTCTAGATTTTTTTATTTGTTGTTGCTCCTTGTTCCATCGTTTACAAGTTACAACTAAATAATTTGTTTATATTTTTTACATAAAAAATTAATCAAGTCAAATTGAGCTATTGTGACAAAAAAAATTGTCAACAAAAGTATATAATTTGTCACTAATTTTTTTTTTAAAAAAAAATCGTCACTAAAAATGTGTTATAACCTAATCTCCCATTTTAGTGACACGTTGAAGTTGTCACTAAAAATTCATTTAGGTTTATTTGAATTTAGAATTTGACATTGGAAAAAATTAGGATTTGGGATCAGACAGGGATTTGTGAAAAAAAAGAAGAAAATGTTTTAAAAATAGAACAAAAATTTAGTTTATGTTGAGGATATTAAATCAGTTCAATCAGTTGCCTCTCCTCCATTAGATCACACTAGCTTTCCACAGCTCAAGAGTAGCTCTACCAGCTCCTCACAGATTCTCTTACAGTGTCAGAGTAGTCCCTCAATATCAGTTCAGAGTCAAAGCAGCCCTGGATGCAGTTTAGCTGCTTTGTTATCAACACCTATGGTGGTTAGAAAGTTTGTTAGGGGTTCTGTTCCAAGTCATTAGCACACATGCTAGTTTGTTAGATTAGTTAGTTAGAATATTATATACATATTTGTTGTATAGATTTAGTGAGTAATATAAATAAGATACTCTGTATCATTGAGCAATCAAGAAAGCTAATAAACTCATATAGTAGAGACATTGTCACACCAGAGAGTAGGAGGCACAGGAGAAGAAACAGATAGATCTTGAAGAAGCATACCAATCCAAGGTAATTCAACTGCAGTATGAGCTAGAGACTTGTACTCTGCCTCAATAGAAGATCTGGAAACTGTAGCTTGCTTTTTAGCTGACTAAGAGACAAGATTAGAGCCAAGAAAAATGTAGTAACCTGATGTAGATTTTCTGTCAATGATATCACCAGCCCAGTTAGAATCTGAGAAAGCATGAACATCAAAAGTACTAGGAGAATAAGTCAGACCATGTGCAATGGTGGCCTTGACAAATCGAAGTAATCTTTTGACTGCAGCAAACTGGCCAACTATGGGAGAATGCATATGTTGACAAGATTGATTGACAGCTAAAGAAATGTCTGGCTGAGTGATAGTTAGGTATTGGAGAGCACCAACTAGACTGCGATAAAGAGCAGGATCAGGAAACAAAAGATCTGCATCGGGAGGAACACTCGGCTTGACAGAAATAGGAGATGAACAAGGTTTACACTCAGCTAAACTAGCCTTTTTAAGAATGTCTTGAGCATATTTGGTTTGAGATAAGACATAGGTTGTAGGTGTGGTAGAAATAAAAATGCCAAGAAAGTAAGACAGGTCACCCAATTCTTTCATAGAAAAAGTTGTGTGCATATGAGAGATAAGGGACTGAATATGGGAAGGATTATTTCCTGTAAGCAATGTATTATCAATATAGACTAAAAGAATAGTAAATGTAGTGCCTAATCTCTGAATGAACAAGGAAGAATCACACTTGCTGTTATGAAAGGCCTGAAACAAAAGATAGGCTGAAAACGTGGAGTACCAAGCTCTGGGAGCCTGTTTCAAACCATACAAAGCTTTCTTAAGATGACAGACATGTTGAGGCTAAACTGAATTAACAAAACCAAGTGCCTGGAACATAAACACTTATTTTTCTAGAATACCATGAAGAAAAGCATTAGAAATGTCTAACTGCTTTAATGACCAGTTATGGTGAAGAGCCAAGCAAAGCAAAATTCTGATGGTGGGAAGCTTTGCCACTGGACTAAAAGTTTCTTGAAAGTTCACCCTGTCTTGTTGAAGATATCCCTTGGCAACAAGTCGAGCTTTATGCCTAGTTATTGACCCATCTGAATTCCTCTTAACTCTGAAAACCTATTTGCAACCAAAGACATTTTTATCTGAAGGTAAATAAGCCAATGACCAGGTATGCTGCTTTTACAAAGCATCAAATTCTTCTTGCATAGCTTTATGCCAAATAAGGGAAAGAAGGGCTTCCTTATGAGAAAGGGGTTCAATATCAGCATAAAAATGAGGAGGCTGGGGATGAGTGTAAAGTAAACACTGAGAAGAAGACTTGGATCGAGTAAGCATAGGATGCACATTAGAAGTAGAGGTAGAAGGAGGAGAAAGAGGTAAATGAATAGAAAAAGATTGAACAGGTACATGAGAGGAAACAAGAGGAGTAAAAGGAGTATGAAGGATAGGAGGAGACTGAATAGCAGTAGCAGACTGTGTGATATGTTGAATATGAGTAGTAGATTGAGAGATAGTAGCAGAACCAGGATTGGAGGAAGTAGGGCTCATAGAGGAAACAGATGTAGAAGAAGAAGAAGACTGATATAAGAGAGATGGAGAAACAGCGAACAAAAAGAAGGACTGAATCTGAGGTAAGGAAATAAGAGGAGAAGAAGAAGTAGAAAAAACAGTAGCAAAAGGAAAAACAGACTTATTGAAGATGACATGTCTGGAAAGAAAAATTTTACCTGAAGTGGAGTCAAAACATCTGTATCCTTTAGCAAACGGATGATAGCCAAGAAAGATATATACAAGGAAGAGATTTATGCTGAAGTTTAGTTGAGGAGTATGGTTGGAGCCAAAGTTAGCAAAGACAACCAAACACCTTCAGGAAAGAATAATCAGGAACATGATGAAACAAGACTTCAAAAGGGGATTTGTGATGCAACTGAGTGGAAGGAAGTCTGTTAATCAAGTAA
Organism: Camellia sinensis; assembly: GCF_055761805.1. Taxonomy (NCBI): domain Eukaryota; kingdom Viridiplantae; phylum Streptophyta; class Magnoliopsida; order Ericales; family Theaceae; genus Camellia; species Camellia sinensis. Next base: position 220,959,000 of record NC_138961.1, read on the forward strand.
TTGGCTGTAGCTACAGCCTCAAACCAGAATTTGAGAGGCACAGAGGAGTGATGTTGCTTCTTACTTTGTTCATTAGACTATCAACCGTACATTCAAGTTTAATGTTGCTTCCTACTTTGTTTGGGGAAAATTTTTTGGTGAGGTGTCAAGAGAAAAAGACACTAAATTTTTTGCAGCAAATAAAGGTCGTTAATCATTGTTTGGTGCAGTTGGCAAGGCTGTTGAAAGACCGGCACTGCTTATTCCTGCAATTACATCAAAATAATCTGCAGGCCTTGCTTCCGTGCCATCTAGTTCCTAATTATCATCATCACCGAAAATTATGAAAAACAACCAAATTACAAACACAGATTGATGCTATAATCAGGTTATACCTGAAGTTGTGATTCTAGGTTTGCGAGAATGACTCCAGATATTAATCCTTTTACTCCTTCCCCATCAATGCTAAGAATTGTAATGAGATTTCCGTAAGTGGGTGGTCGACGATTTTTACAGTACGATGTTGTTGTTGTTGTTGTTGTTGTTGTTGTTATTGTTGTTGTTCCCTCCATTTAATTGTTTGTGATTTTATTGAATTTAATGGAAAAAAAAAAAAGCAAAACAAGAATGCGTTGATTGAAGAAACTTTTATTGGCTATGGTATGCCGGTGGAGAGAAAAACTTTATATATAATGTTTCAAGAACACCGAGTTAATTTTTATAATTGTTAAGTTCATCAACACAACTAAAACGTAATGGTTTTTATTTTTTTTTATGTGTACATGTTAAGTTTACACACTTTCAACTGTTTTGATTTTGATATTCAATTTTGATTTTTGTATTAATTTGGTACAATCAATAAAGTCCATTAAGATTTTGTCGTAAAATGATCGTTCAATTGGTTATCACTCAATCGAGTAAATTTAAACTTTTATTTCAAATAAAAGCATGATATATACGCCCCTTCGTGTTATTATTTTTTTAATAAAAAATGCTAATAATCGTAATTAATTAGATTAAACTGAGATAAAATCATAAATTTATAGTCAAAATCAAATTAATTCAAATTATAGAAACTAAAATGACATGACAACCAAAGTATAACAGCATACTAGTGTAATTTTGTCCTCAAAAAATATGTTTTTCAAAACTATCTATTCTTCATTTAATTATTAGATTTATTGGGCACACGTAATATAATTCAATTTGAGTACGTGTAGCCAGCATTACAATTTTCCAAAACACACTAATTAATTAATGAGCCAAACCATCTTTACACTTTTCCAAACCCAATATATATTATCATCTCCCAAAGCCAATAAACAACACATGTACTTAGATTTACTCACAAGCATTCTCCAACTGCCATATTAACTGAGAGGGAGATTTATAGTCTGGCTTTGGGCCGTGGAAGAAGCCGAATAGGATGGGGCCGAACAAGTTTGGGCCTAGCTAACTTGGGCTTACTCGGGGCTGATCTCGCTCAGTCGTGGCCAGGGCCTGAGGACGATCACATGTTTTGGACCGAGCTTCCCCAGATTAGAACTTGCTCGTTCGAGGCCCATCCCCGAGGTCCACCTTTGCCGAGACAAGCTTCAGCTACCCAGGTTTTGTGGGAGCACGATTAGCTCGGTTATGTCGGAATGCTACCGAGCTTGGCTGTATGGAGTTCGGCGAATGGAGCACTCGGGTACATTGCGCAGTGCGGTCCTGAAAGGCTGAGGTGGTTCCGCCGGTCTGCCAGGCTCCGCTAGCATAGCCTGACGGTTTGGTTAGGTGGTGATTGCAGGATTTGTGCTGACAGATGGGAGAGCAGCACCACGTGTCAAGAGACTAATGGGAACAGACCTGGGCGCAGAAAGTATATAAGCGAGTCTGCGCCCCCCATGTTGGGATGAAACATAATTTGGTGAGAACAACCTAAACACTCAACTCTCTCATCTCTCTCTCTAGATCCCTGAGTGTGTGTTAACTTAACCGTCAGAGGGGTTTTCCGGCCACACACCGCCGTTGTGTTCGCAGGTCGATCGGACAGACAAGGAGCTTGGTGGAAAGGAGTATGGGCTCTGCGGAATATTTGCTCCCCGTACAATTGGCACAGTCTGTGGGAACTTGATAGACAAAACCTTGTCTTCCAAGCTCATCTGATCACCTTCCATGGCGAACAACGACGGGACACCGTTGTTCGCCATCGATGGAGTTACCCCGAAGTCAGCCAGACGGAGAGACGGACTCCCCGCCATTCTACCCATGGCGGACTTGGAGACTTCCCTAGGAGGACATTCAAGAGACGCGCGGGATAAGCGCGGAAGGAGTTTTGGTTACTCTCGGAGCCCAGACGGACACTGACGGCGGAGAGAATCACACGCCCGACGTCTGGAGCACAAGTTAAGGGACCAAGACGCCGTCATCCGAAGAATGGTGACGGAGATGGAAGATCTCAAACGGCACGTCAAAGGGAAGGGTGTTGCTAGGGTGGGAGACCACAGTGAGCGTACCTAACCACGCCGTTTAGGCAGTCAGAGCCAACGGCACACTCCCTCCCTTTCTATCACTAGAAGCTACAGGGTTGGAGAGTCCGCCGCGCCTAAAAAGAGGTCTAGCGCGTAAGACAGTACCTATCAGCCCTCACATCCGGCGACGACGTCGAGGTATTCCTATTTCGCTTGCTCAGAGGACTTGCGGGCAGTCTTGAAGAAGTGGGCTCGCCGGCGAGAGACTTAGCGGGTGCCGGCGCTCAAACGTCTATCTTACGGGGGTCATGCCAGTGAAGAAGTCATAATGCCACAGTGAGCGTGCCCCTCCTTCTAGACACAGATTTGGCGAGACTGAGTGCCACTCCCTTTTCCCTAGAGATAGAAACAACGTCGCTCCCCGCGGGCTTTCACCAGCCCAAGTTTACGCTCTACGACGAGAAAACCGATCCATACATGCATGTAAGCCATTTCCGACAGATCATAGCCGGACATAGGCGGAATGACGCTCTTATGTGCCTAATCTTCCCGTCGAGTTTGGGTGAGCTGGGCTTGAAATGGTTTGAGAGGCTGCCGGAGGGAAGTATCGAAAGGTGGCAGCAGTTGGCGGAAGCCTTTGTAACTCGTTTCAAAACAAACACTAAAACGCCGAAGGAGGTGGACCACTTTCTCAGTGTCAAAATGGAGTCGAGCGACACACTCAAGGCATACAACTCCAGATACTAGGAAACCTTCAATGAGATTTTAGATTGCCCGATCAACCTGGCAATCACTCAATATAAGCGCGGTCTCCCGGTTGGACATAGATTGCGGGACTCGCTTACTATGAGCCAGCCGACATCCATGGGCCAACTAATGCAGCGCATCAACGAGCACATCCAGGTAGAGGATGATGCGGCAGCATCCACCGCGAAGACAACTTTGATGGCAACAGACAAGAGGTCGGCTGGCAACGTACACGCGGTCGGACAGGAGATTAACCGTCCAAATGATCACGCAAAGGACACTGATCGAGGCTCAAATCATCGAAACCGGGGAAGGGGTCGTCGTAATGACCGAGATGACTACCCCCGCGATGACGTAGCTGATGCCAACAGAAGGTTGAAAGCTCGGATAGGCATCACCATGGTCTTTAAGATTCCAGTCAATCGCATACTTAGTGAAATCCGTGACGAGGATTACATCCGGTTTCCTGCTAAGTTAGGCGACGCACAAAAGGGTTTCAATCCGCGGTACCGCTGCACATATCACCGGGAGCAAGGACACCGGACAGAGGACTGTTTGCCTCTAAAGCAACACCTAGAGGAGTTAGTCGCTGCCGGACACTTGGATCTTTACATTGACGAGGTGTTAAGGCCGCACATCTCACCCCGACTGATCAGCATGGACCAGATGACTTGGAGGTGCCCCCTCAGGGAGTGGTCAATTGGATCCACGGCATAGTGGAGCTGGCACGTGTATGCGAGCTCCGAGGAATGATAAAAAAGGCAGAACACATGAGGGAAGTTCTATCAGTCCAGCCCGCGATCAAAAGGGGAAAGACCGAGGAAAAAGACGTGATTAGCTTCTCCACAAGGGACCTAGAGCGCATTCAAACGCCACACAACGATGCCTTAGTGGTCACACTCCGCATCAAAGAGTTTGATGTCAAGCGCATCCTGATCGACCAGGGAAGCTCGGTCGAGATCATTTACTACGACGCGTTCAAACAACTCAAACTCTGAGATACAGACTTGGCTCTGGCAACTTGTCTACTAGTTGGTTTCAACTCGCAATCAGAGTGGCCTTTGGAAAAGATAATTTTACCGGTCAAAGCCGGATCCGTGGTCAAGCAAGTGGAGTTCTGGGTATTGCAGGTCCCGTCTACGTATAATTTGATCCTCGGTAGAAGATGGCTTCACGCTATGCAGGCTGTGGCGTCGACCTACCACCAAGTTATGAGATTCCCCTCGGCTGAGGAAGTTTGAGGCGATCAAGTCATGTCGAAACAATGCTTCGTGGCAGTGAACGGGAGCCGAGCTGCCAAAGGTTTCGTCCAAATGATTGAAGGACCGGAAGACCGCGGAGTCCTTGAAGATGTGGGCACCAAGGCTGAGGACAAAGCTGTTGAGGAGTTGGTAGAAGTATGGATTGACACCGAAAGCCCGAACAAGTTCTTCTTGCTCGGCTCAAGCCTTACCGCCCAAGAAAGGACCGAGATGGTAGAATTCTTGATGGCAAATATCGAAGTCTTCGCATGGTCGCCCTACGACATGCTCGGTATCGACCCGAGCTTTATTTGTCATCATCTCAATCTTTTCCCCGGTGCAAGGCCGATCATTCAGAGAACCAGGAGATCGGTGCGGTACCACGCCGAGGTAGTCGTAGAGGAGGTAAAAAACTTGCTTGAAGCTCGGGCTATTCAGGAAGTGCACTACCCTCGGTGGATTTCAAATACGGTCGTAGTGCCCAAGAAGAATGGGAAGTGGCGAGTTTGCGTTGACTACAAAACCGTCAACCGAGCATGCCCTAAAGACAGCTTTCCTCTGCCCAGAATAGACCAGTTGGTGGATCTAACGGCCGGACATAACAGGCTCAGTTTCTTGGATGCCTACCGCGGATATCATCAGATTGCCATGCATGGCCCCGACCATGAGATCACCTCTTTCACTACTCCACAGGGACTTTTCTGCTACCGAGTCATGCCTTTTGGTTTGAAGAACACCGGGGCAACTTTCCAAATGATGGTGACCAAAATGTTTGTTGCTCTGCTAAGCCGGACGATGAAGGCTCATATCGATGACATGGTGGTTAAAAGCCGGCATCAAGCAGACCACTTGTCCGACCTAGTGGAGATGTTTTCCATCCTCAAACAGCATAAACTACGCCTGAATGCGTCTAAATGTGCCTTTGGCATGGGATCCGAAAAATTCTTGGGTTTCCTAGTCACAAAATGAGGCATCGAGGCAGACCCCACACAGATCAGAGTCGTACAAGAATTGAAGCAGCCCAACTCGACTAAGGACGTGCAGCATCTGGCCGGGATGGCCGCCACGCTTAACCGATTCATAAGTCGGTCATCAGATCGATGCCGCCCTTTCTTTCGAGCCTTGAAATCCAAGTTTTCGTGGGACGAGGAGTGTGCCCGGGTTCTGGCCGAACTCAAAGAGTATTTGTCTTCTGCACCACTAGTGGTAACGCCCAAGCCCGGCGAAGAACTTTACCTTTATTTGGCCGTATCCCAGCATGCAGTTAGCGCAGTGCTTGTCCAGTCAGCAGGTATCTAGCATTTACCCATCTTCTACGTGAGCAAAACCTTGCTACCGGCAGAGTCGAGATACTTGCCGCTGGAAAAACTTGCCTTAGCATTGAAGATGGCCTCCAGAAAATTGGCACACTATTTTCACGCCCACACAATCATCGTTTTGATCGAGTTTCCCCTCAAAGCCTTGTTCGAACGGGCTGACTTCTCTGGTTGAATTCTAAAGTGGGCAGTCAAGTTGGGACAATTTGACGTTAAGTTTCAACCCCGAACGGCCATAAAAGGTCAAGCATTGGCAGATTTTGTTGCCGAGTTCTCACCCGGGATTCACCAAGTATGTCCGGTGGATCTCACCACGGTCGCCGAGGAGGCCAACGAAGAATCCACCGAAATTGTACAGCAGGGCGGTGTTGGCGACGCGGAACTTGCGCGCCCCGCCATAGAACCTCCAACTGGCATGTCACCGTAGCACGGCGATACAATGACGGACTTGGGCATAACAGACCAACTTGTTGGGTCCGATGCCGCATCGCCGAGGGAGGAGGAAGTGGAACCGATCAGCATTGAACTTGAAGTTGAACAGCCGAGCGACCGTGATCCCATCAACCTTCAAGCCTCCCAGGGCCCCTCAGAATGTTGAAAGTTCTTTGTTGGCGAAATGTGGAAACTTTTTGTAGATGGGGCCTCGAATCGTCAAGGTGCTGGGCTAGGCATAGTCTTGGTCTCACCAGATGGTCTGACCATTGAGCATTCTATCACCCTCGGATTCCCTGCATCAAACAATGAGGCCGAGTACGAGGCGCTATTGGCCGAACTTAAGAGCGCGCTCCAGGTGCGGGCGTCCGAGCTGATGGTCTACAGCGATTTCCAACTGGTTGTCAACTAAGTATCTGGGGTTTACGAAGCTAAGGATGACAGAATGGCGAAGTACTAAGCCCTGGTAAGGGACCACATCAAGCGATTCCAGCCGATTAGGGTCTAACAAATTGGACGGGAAGACAACGGCCGCGCGAATGAGCTGGCCGGTCTGGCTTCCATGGTCGACCGAACCTCTCCCAGTCCTCTCCTGATTGAGTTTCTTCCAAGGCCTAGTATAAAGGAACCGGAGCAGACAGAAGTACTCTGCATCGAGCTTGGCCCTTCTTGGATGGACCCTATTGTCCTCTTCCTGAAAGATGACAATATGTTCGCAAATGTGAGAAGTGCCAGAAGTTCGCCCACCAAATTCACTAACCGACCAGAGAACTCCTTCCCCTCACAAGCCCTTGGCCTTTTGCGATGTGGGGACTAGACATAGTGGGACCACTCCCAACGGCACCGGGCAACCGGAAGTTCTTCATTGCCGCTACGGACTACTTCACCAAGTGGGTTGAAGCTGAGCCCCTAGCAACTATCAAAGAGAAGGACGTCAAATGGTTTGTCTGGCAGGTAACACGGTTTGGCGTCCCCAAGATTCTGATCTCTGATAATGGTACCCAATTTGATGGCTGCTTATTCAGAGGATTTTGTGAAGAATTGAAGATTGAATTCTACAACTCCACCCCGGCTTACCCGCAGTCCAACGGCCAAGCCGAAGCATCAAATAAGACCATTCTTAACGGATTGAAGAAAAGACTTGAGCAGGCCAAAGGCAAATGGGCCGAGGAACTCCCAAGTGTCCTTTGGGCATACCGGATGACCCCGAGGCGATTTACCGGGGAGACTCCTTTTGCCCTGGCGTATGGCATGGAGGCTGTCATCCCATTGAAAATTGGCATGCCTACCATCCGCAGTGAAAATTTTGAGCCCGAGCTGAATTCTGAAGCAGTCGCCCTAGAATTGGACCTTACTAAAGAGCGCCGCGAAAATGCTTTGATTCACGTGGCTGCATACTAACAAGAATTGTCCAGGAAGTACAACAAAACAGTGCACCCCATACCGTTTAAAGTTGGCGACTGGGTTTTAAGGAAGGTCATGGACAACACCCTGGTGCCAGGAAAAGGCAAGCTAGGAGCAAACTGGGAAGGACCTTACAGGATAACTGGTCTGGCAGGCAATGGGGCATACCACTTGGAAGATTTGGACGGCAAAGGCATACCCCGGCCATGGAATGTAGCCAACCTCAAATTGTACTATTTTTAGTTTTCATAGTTTTTATGTTATTCTTTTGAGCGATGACTTGTTTGCCTTACATTTCAGAATGTAATACTCTTTTTGTCAATATAATAGAAGTGACTTACCTTTGTTGAAGCAATATGTTGTTTTCGATGCTTATTTCGTGATTTTAACCGAGATGTTTTATTCCGGTTGATTGAGTTGATGACTTGCTCAACTTTGGTATTCTAACCGAGATGTTCTAGTCTGGTTGGTTGAGTTGATGATATACTCAACTTTTTTAGATTCCAACCGAGATGTTTTATTCCGGTGGATTGAGTTGATGACTTGCTCAACTTGATATTGAAACCGAGATGTTTTACTCCGGTTGGTAAAGTTGATGATTTACTCAACTTTTAGATTCCAACCGAGATGTTCTAGTCTGGTTAGTCGAGTGGATGATATACTCAACTTTTAGATTCAAACCGAGATGTTTTATTTTGGTTGATTGAGTTAATGGCTTGCTCAACTTTGATATTGAAACCGAGATGTTTTTACTCCGGTTGAATAAGTTGATGTTCTACTCAACTTCGAGATTTCAACCAAGATGTTTCACTCCGGTTGAAAAAGTTGATGTTTTACAACTTTGTGATTGCAACTTTGTGATTGCAACTTTGTGATTGCAACCGAGATGTTTTATTCCGGTTGAATAAGTTGGTAATTTGGTCAAGGGTGAGTCGATGGTTTGTCTAGCCGAGGTCGTTTGCCCGGCTGAAGTTGTTTAGCTTAAACACTGTGCAAACACTTGACGAAAATAGAACTTTTCATTGATGAGGAATAACATTACAAAAGGTGGGGTACTAGCTCGGTTACATTTTCAAACGAAAAAGAAAGAAGACAAAGAAAACTAAACTAAAGGGGAAAGGTCTGTGAATTCATCCCCGGTCGTGGTCGCCTCCAAGTCGACCGTGGTTATGGTCTCTTGGACACCGGTCTGCTTTTGGCCAGCCTGCTTTAGGCGATTGTCACCCTCGGCATTTTCCTCAGCATCTTCCGCTTCTTCTTCCTCGGCCTTAGCCTGCAAAGCGCTGAAGATGTCGTTGGCATATGGCACAATGTACGTCGGCAGGAAGGCAGTTGGGAGAGAGGCAAACACGTCGGTCCCAGATCCTTGACCGAGTTGTTCACAAGTAGCCTTCCAGCCTGCCTTGAAGAAGATGTCTTGGGTGGCATGGACTTGCTTTGTGTAGTTCTCCTCGGCCTCCTTGAAACCGGCATTGTTGGCGTCCTCCAGCTCCTCCTTCCTTAACTGCTTCAACGCCTCCAGCTCGGTCCGGATGGCGTCCCTTTCTTGCTCGGCGACACCAAGCTGGCCGAGCAACTTGGAGTTGTCAGAATTCGCTATTTCCAGCGAAGCCTTGGATCGTCCGAGCTTGGCTTGAAGGTGTTCAACCTGGCTGGCAGTGTTGGTTGCCTTCTGCTGGAGTCGGTGGATCCTCTCCAGCACCAAGTGTTGTTTTTGGATGGCCTGCAAGAAGAAAACTTTATCAGAGGAAGAAAACCGAGCAAACACTTGGAAAAATTTGACCAAAGTACGCAGAGTCCTTACCCGGGTCATGGACTTGACCGAGGACTTCACTAGCCGGGTGTCCGGTACGTAGTCACTGCCTACCACGTCGCTCGGTAATAGCAAGGCTTTGGTTAGGTCAAAGGCGAGTAGATGCTCCTTGTCACCTTTGACCGAGGCAGTCGCCGGGATCTCGTTACCCCAGTGCTTGAGCTGTGGCTTCCATGGCGGTGTTGGGTCAGTTGTCACCACTGGTTGCTCGGTGTTCAACTTCGCAACTAGCTCAGAAGAAGGGTCAGTACATGGCCTTTTCCCAGCTCAGCGGTTTTCTTTGCTTGCCTACCCGGCGGCAGGAGATGTCAGTGCAAGCACGGTCCCGCTCGATTGACCGACAGCGGCAGTGCGGGGGGGGATGATCGATAGCTCGGTGGAGGTAGCAATGATGAGGTTTTTGATGCGACTTCTTTTGGCCATCTCTTCTACCTCGGTCAACCGGATAAGTGGCACGTCTGGCAATGTGGGATCGGGAGGGGGAGATGGTGCACAGAGGAAGTCTGTAACCTTACTCCGGTGTGGAGCTGAGTACCTGTAAGTTGGCACGTAACCGAGGAGTTCGTGGCAATCCCGGTTGCAATAGCGAAGCACGGTTCTGATGGATGCTTCGTTGGGATAACGGTAGTTGGCTTGCAAAGCTTCGATCGCTACAAAGAGGAAAGGAACAAAGCACATTAGTACAAAATGGTTAAGGAAAGTAATCTAACCGAGCAGTTAGCATGGCTTACATCTTTCGTCGAAATTCTTGCTGATAAACCAGCCCGGCACGTTGGCTATTTCATAATTACCAGATATCCAGAAAAAGTCGTCGTCATGTAAGTCCTTGTCTGGGGTACCGGTCACTATTTTCTCCTTGCCCGGTCTTATCTTTAAGTAATAGGCAAGACCATCGCCTGTATGCCCGAGGGTATACTGGCGAAGTATCTTGGCCATTCCTAAGTTGGTTCCTAGCCGATTGTTCAGCTCGTGGATTCCGTTAATTATGCGGTAGGTGTTGGTTGAGACCTAGGTTGGAGCTAGCCCGGTGCGCCGCAAGAATTCGCAGATCAACGAGTTAACCAGGAAGCGGAAGCCACCTTCTATGATGGAAAGCACGGTGAAGGGGCACTGGTCTAATCTGCCCCACAGGGTCGGGTCCTCGGCACCGAGCTCTAGGTGAACATCGTCCGGGAAAACATATTCTTCCCGGAACGCGGCTAAAGCGACTGGCGTGTCGACCAAGAAACGGTAGCGCCCCATGTGTGGCCGGCTGGCTTTAGCGCGGCTGAGGTGGTTTGGCACAAACTCTGGTTTGGTGGCTGCTCGGTCTTTGAGAGCCTTGATATTGGTGTGTGGTCCCCTTGGACTCTGCAGGAAAAGGAGGGTAAGTGTAAGTGGGAACACGGTCGCGCAAAACGAGCTTAACTTTAGCTCGGTTAGGTAGAGTGCCAGACCACCTCGGTCACGAAGGTAAACATAGGAGCTCGGCCGCTCAAGCGGACCAGATGTTAGCCCGGTCGAGCGGTCAAGTCCTCTGCCTACCTCGGTTTCTACAGGGGTTTTTGCAAACTTGCAATTTGCGCGATTTTGATGTTTTTTGGGATCAAAAGAAGACTTGGAGCCCGGTCCGTTCCAGATCTTCTTGTGTTCATCACTGGAATTGAAGAACAGTGAAAAGAACAGGGGCTGGAGAGGGTCTTTGGGGGGGGATATCCTAAAACCTATGGACTTTATGCCCTAGAATGTGAAATACCAAATAAAAAAGAGAGCAACAAAGAGGATTTGAAGAACTTACCAGGTTGGAGGCAGAGGCTACCCCTTCAAGCACGAACGAAGAAAAAGAACAAGAATAGAGGTCAAGCACTGTAGCTCAAAGACGCCTGGAATGAAGGAGAGTTAGTAAGAACAAAGTGAAGGCAGGGTTGGCATGTTTATAGGAGTGAAAAGGCCGCCCAAATTTGAATATGAAGGGACAGTTGGGTTGGCTGCTCGAGGGCCAGTAAATGATTGACGCGTGTCCCAATCGACGGCGGCGTCAGAATTGAAGAGACAGGAAGGCGAGTCGAGGCGGAAGCTGAGCAAACTGATAAATCGAGATCAGGATTTAGCACGGTTGAGGCTTTGCAAGTTATGGACCAAGGAAGAATCTACCCCGGTCGGATCATGTAATCCCAGTCACGCTTTTGCGGACAGAATTAAGGGGCAATTGAGAGGGAGATTTATAGTCTGGCTTTAGGCCGTGGAAGAAGCCGGATAGGATGGGGTCGAGTAAGTTTGGGCCTAGCTAACTTGGGCTTACCTGGGGCTAATCTCGCTCGGTCGTGGCCAGGGCCTGAGGACGGTCTCATGTTTTGGACCGAGCTTCCCCGGATTGGAACTTGCTCGATCGAGGCCCATCCCCGAGGTCCACCTTTGCCGAGACAGGCTTCAGCTACCCAGGTTTTGTGGGAGCACGATTAGCTCGGTTATGCCGGAATGCTACCGAGCTCGGCTGTATGGAGTTCGGCGAATGGAGCACTCGGGTACGCTGCACAGCGGTCGTGAAAGGCCGAGGTGGTTCTGCCGGTCTGCCGGGCTCCGCTAGCATAGCCTGACGGTTTGGTTAGGTGGTGACTGCAGGATTTGTGCTGATAGATAGGAGAGTAGCACCACGTGTCAAGAGACTAATGGGAGCAGACCTGGGCGCAGAAAGTATATAAGCGAGTCTGCGCCCCCCATGTTGGGATGGAACATAATTTGGTGAGAACAACCTAAACACTCAACTCTCTCTCTAGATCTGAGTGTGTGCTAACTTGACCGTCGGAGAGATTTTTCGGCCACACACCTCCGGGTAGCTCACCGCCGTTGTGTTCGTAGGTCGATCAAACGGATAAGGAGTTTGGTGGAAAGAAGTACAGGCTCTGCGGAATATTTGTTTCCCGTACATTAACCATTTCCAGGTTTGAAGGAAGGGGTCATGCTAACAATTGTTGTTATGAAATAATTAATAATATTTTATTATATTTAATGAGTTTTAGAGTTTTTAAATATTAAATAATTATTATTATTATTATTATTATGCATGATAATGTAAAGTATTATTAATTACAAAGTAGTTATATTAAAATTCAAGTCAGTGAAACATGTAATAATAAATACATTCAATTTAATGAGTGGTTAAAATAAAAATTATCAAGACGAATTAAAACAACATTAAATGCATTTTATTAGTGCTCAAGAGACACTTGTTAGCATTACCCATGTATCTAATCTCAATTTTCTTTTTTATATCTCATGTAATGATCCCGAAAGCCGATTATGCACTCTCAAATTTTTTTGAAATCCCACTTTGTATGAGTCACAAATAAGTTGAAAAACACCATTTACACGTTTCCAAATCAATGTGTTCTCTCCCAAAGGCAGCAACAACGCATGTACTTGTACATATTCCCAAGCAATCTAGTCACTGCCAGTGCCACATTACCATTTCCAGGGGCGGAGGGAGGGCACTAGGGGTCCCTCCAAAATTTTCCTAAATGTTACTAATTTATGTATATATATATATATACACACTATGAGAGTGTTTGGGAAGAAAAAAAATAACTTAATTTAGATTAAAATTCACAAAAAGACAAAATAGGCTAAAATAGCTAATAAGACAAAATATCACATCAAACCCATAATCATTTCACTTTTTATCTCACAAACATCACATCCAACCATAAAAAAATATAATCATCTTTCCAAACACAAAAATTTTAGCCTACTAGAATAGTCAAAGACTAAAATAGCCTACTAAAATAGGAACTTCCCAAACGAAGCCTATATATAGGGTTGGTTTCGGGTTAGCTTTTTCTTTTTTTTTTTTTTTTTTTGGGCATGATTTTTTTTTTTTATTATATTTTGTTAGTAGTTAAAAAAACTAATGTATATAAGAAATTGTTTAAAAAGTTATTAATTTTAAGTAAAAAATTAGATAAATTACAAATACACCCCTTGAGATTTGATTAAAGTACGAATCGCCCCTGTGGTTTTGAAAATTATATTCCATCCCCTGAGATTTCTAATTTGATAACAAATCGCCCTTTTATTAATAAATCATCAAGTCAATTAATAGTTTTTAATGATATTATAAATATGTTTCAATGAATAATTTAGGCAATTTTATTATTGTATAGGAGAGCAATTATGAATTTTATTTTTTTAGTTAATTCTGTTAAATAAAAAATGCTAACAGTGAGATATTTATAATTTTCTAAACCACAAGGGGTAATTTGTACTTTAAACAAATCTCAGGAGATGTATTTATAATTTACCCTAAAAAATTAATATAATATTTGATTTTTTTAACTGATGACAAATTTGATTTGGCACTTCCAAAAAAATAAAATAAAAATCTCACTTTGTATAAGCATTGTCCTTCAAATGTCTTATATAATGGCCTTTTACATGAGTTTGATATTGGCTATTCTCATAATGAGTTCTTATTATTCTCAACGAACATCAACTTTGAATCTAAAGACAGACCACAACACAAACACAAATACACAAATTACTTGTCTCAAAAAAATAAAAGTAAATAAATAAATAACCAAAACCACAAACTCTCTAAGTTACTTAGATTCTTTCATGTCAATGTATTTTGACTCCCGGAATTTCTTCTCATCTGAAAGCAACTTCGCGAACCTGTAATTATCAAAATAATTATCAGTTTGACTTTGCACAGGGTGTGAAAACTTACAACCCAGCATTTTTTTTTTTTTTTTGGATCAATAAAGAAAAATTTCATTAACAGCATGAAATTAAAAGTATAGAAAGATGACTAGCTACTTAGCTTATGCTATGTTTGGTTTTGATTAAATTATTTTCTTTTCTTTTTTGGCTATTTAAGTCTAACAAAAAAATTTGTTTATTTTCAGCTAAAGGAGATGAATTTTGTTTAAAAAGTTAATTTTTTTTCACAGTTGTTAGCTAAAAAAATCTTAGCCAAACAAGACTTAAAAAATAAAAAATCAATGGCACTAAAAAAATAATTTTCAAACAATGACTAATGCATATAGGTCATTTTATTTGCACATCTAATTTTGGTGCACAATATTTATACCGTTCAAATACCAAATTGTGAATAAAATATAAAGCTGTTTGGTAACGCTTACGTTTTCAGTTTTCTATTTATATTTACAAAAATTTAAATAAAAACTTGTTTGGTAAAATTTTTGATTTATAAATCAGTGGTCTCAATTTATAAATTTGGCCAAAAAATGAAAACACAAAAAATGTGTTTCCATTTTGAGTTTTCAGTTTTTTTTTTTTTACCATCCAACACTAACCACCACCTGCCACCATTTTCCACCACCACCACCCACCACCTGCCACCACCATCCACCCACTCGCCACCACCATCCACCCCTCGCCGCCACCGCCGCCGCCACCACTACGCCCACCTGCCATCTACCCGCCACCACCCACCACCCGCCACCCGCCATTACCATCTACCGCCCGCCACCTACTTGCCACCACCACTCACCACCCACCTGCCACTACCATCCACCACCAGCCACCTGCCACCCACCCGCCACCACCACCCACCACCCACCTGCCACCACCACCCACCACCACCCAATCGCTACCACCTACCACCCGTCACCGTCACCGTCACCCACTACCACCACCACCTACCCGCCACCACCTACCACCAGCCACCCACCCGCCACCACCACCACCCACTCGCTACCACCTACCACCCGCCACCGTCACCCATCATCACCACCCACCACCCACCCGTCACCACCCACCACCACCCGCCATCCGCCACCACCACCCGCCGCCACCACCACCACCACCCACTCGCTACCAGCCACCGCCAGCCACCCGCCACCGTCACCCACCCACCCACCCACAACCACCACCACTCGCCACCTGACCGCCACCACCCGCTATCCGCCACCCACTTACCACCACCACCCGCCACCACCACCATCCACCACCACCACCCACTCGCTATCACCCACCACCCGCCACCGTCATCCACCCACCTACCCACCCACCCACATCCACCCGCGACCACCTACTACCACTAGCTACCCACCATCCACCGTCACCACTTTCCATCACTGTCTTCCGCCGCCACTTGCCACCACTTGTCATTTCTCACTCTTTTTTATATTTTTAAACCATTTTGTCAATTACCAAGCGCGTTTGTAGTTTATGTTTTTCTAAAAATAAATAAAAAATAAACAAAAACCAGTTTATAAAATTTTTGTAAATATAAACTGAAAATGTAAACGTTACCAAACATACCAATGTTTTAATTTCAAGATTTTTATTCGGATATCAACTATTGAACATAATTTTTGTTCAAACAATAGACTTTTGTTTTGGAAAGTTGATATTGGAACATTTATATTTTATTTTGAAATTGATATCCAAATAATACAAATGATATGTATTGTGATAAGTAAGGAACCAGAATTTTACTTCGGAGGAACCAAGGTATGAATAATTTTTTTCTTTTTTATATCAATAGTTATGTATTGTTATCTTTCAATTCAAGAATGGGAAATAACTAAGATATGATACTAAAATAATACATAAAAAATATTTTGTATTTAGTCTTAACGCGATCAAAAGTGAAGTCATATATATTCAACTTAAACAAATAAATAAAAGAGAAATCATAAGTTAATTGATTTTTTTTGTATATGCCAACTCAATTATTTATTAAACTAAAAGTCACTGCGTTTTTTGTAGGTTCAAATTTCGAAAGTTTTCAATGGATCTCATATGAATCTCATTAATATTTTATCATCATCATGAGTATGCTTCATCAAGTTATAAACAAAATGTGATAAAAGAAATATAAGTAATGTATTATTGCTGTTAAATTATGATTGTACTAAATAATTTAAAAAAATTAGAGGTATGTTTTTTTTGGTGTTCCAATTCTTTTGTACATAGAAACTTGTTTATTACGAAATATGAAGTTTCCAATATTCATAAATTAGGCAAGGAAGGGCCATTTGTAATAACGAGAAAGATTTGGGCAACATAGCCTATCATCATAGTAGCATTGTTTGTTTTGGACAGGAGCGCCATGGACCCTCTAAATAGTTCTGTCCTTGGTAATAAGTATGGTATAGAAGGAAATATACATACCTTTTAATGGCTTCCTCATTAGTGCCACCATTTTGGAGTGGTTCAGAGTCACCGGTGTCTATATTGACTTGTGAAACTGGTTTTTTTAACAAAGTTTCACCAACTTGTACGAGATTTTTCATGTTTTCTTTTGTAGATACATCAACGGATGACACCGTCCCACTTAACGAATCATCCTAAATTCATATACAACAACACAAATATATCAAGTCATGCCATGTAATCTTGACAAACTGCATATAAGATGACTGGCTTAATTATTTAATTTTTATGCCTCATTATCAGGACACTTTAGTGTGAAATTTCAGCTAAAAGAGATTGGCATGCATGTTAACAAAAAAATACGTAGAGAGGGGTGTGTATCAAAAATTTTCTTATAAATAATTATAGTTTGCAAATTCTTTCATAAATTCTCTCTCCGTGGGTTGTTATTTTTTAGAAGTCTAGAATGTTTTAATTTGAAAAGTTTAACGATCACACACACCTGTATTATTACCCTTCGAATATTTATTTATGTTTACATGAAATCAAAAAAAAAAAATTAAATGGTATTTTTGGAATTTTGAAGAGATAGTTGAGAATCAATCACATCACAAGAGTTTGGTTTTTTTTTTTTTTTTTTTAACGAAAATCAATTATTAGTTGTTAGATTAGCACTTCAATGGAATTAAAACTCAAACGCATACATCTTGCAAGAAAATCTTATCCTCACATTTTACTTCTAAAAATGGAACTCAAGACCTCCCTTTAAAAGAGACTTGGTAGTCAAAGAGCTAACCAACTAAGTTAGAGCGGCTTGGTTCATCACAAAAGTTTGGTTTGGTGGTAATTTTAACCAATATTTAAGTGCATGATGATAAAAAAATAAAAAAATAAAAATAAAAATGGAAGAATTTGAGCTTGGAGGTGACACTGACAAACACAATTTGCTTCTGTTTGGGAAGTGGGTTAGCTTTTTGGCTTTTTTACTTAACTTGATTTGTGAAGGACTTTTTAACTTTTTTGACTTTTTTTGTGAGAAAAGAGTGTAATGATTATGGGTTGGATGTGATGTTTTGTTTGTTATGACTAAAATAATTTATTTTGTCTTTTGTCTCTATCTAATAAGCTAGATTATTTGTTTAATTTCTTTTGGCATTCTTGGTCGAGAGGAAGCTCTTGTTCACAAGTTTTTCTCTCTTTCTTCGCTAATTTTAATAAGCAAACCAAGGTGTCATTTTTGCGTCCTATCAACCAAATCGTCACAAAGATTTAAAAATTAATTTTTCAAGAGTTTACGTGTGTTAATTATATATATATTTTTAAAATAAAGTCGTCATGACTAAGGATTAGTACTGTTTTGATAATTATTTGTCTA
Source organism: Camellia sinensis (assembly GCF_055761805.1). Taxonomy (NCBI): domain Eukaryota; kingdom Viridiplantae; phylum Streptophyta; class Magnoliopsida; order Ericales; family Theaceae; genus Camellia; species Camellia sinensis. The sequence goes on from NC_138961.1 coordinate 220,976,858, forward strand.
GTGTTTTTTTTACTTTTTTAATTTTTTAGAAAAAAATTATTGCTAAAAAAGTTTGTTATTGGAAAGAATCATATGGGTTTGAAATATTTTTGGTTTTAATGATTTTTAAAAAAAAATTATTTTACTTTCCAGATCATTCTAGATTAAAAATATCTGACAAAATAATTTTTTAATTTAAAAAATATGACATTTTTAACACTTATCTGAAAAGGTGGGTCTTGTTAAAACAATGGCTTTTTTTTTTTTTTTTTTTTTTTTTTTGTCACCTAAATCAACACTAGCCAAAGTATTTTTGCTTTAAAAAAAAAAACTCTTGTTTCTTCAACCGTTACTGACAAAAACATAATTTTGATTACCAAATTTGAATACCATCTAATATGCCACGATTCACCATTAATTCCATAAAGACTTGATTTATGAATTTGAGTAGGGATTCAAAAAATAAAAAGAAAAAAATGTGTGAATTCATTCATAATTCACTTATTTTTTCACTTTTTATTTTCAAATCTCGATCTAAATTTATGAATTAAACACAACACAAGTATTATAGCATAAACCTTGACTCAAGCATATGCTCATGAATATTGTTCATAAAAATTCAGAGTAACATTTTTCTTTATCATAAAAGCAAAAGCGTAGACAAAACATTTTATGGCTTGAAGCTTACTTGGATACGAAGGTAGTTATTTTCAGAATGAAGAGCTTGAAAGACCACAGAGAGGTGGACATCAACCATATCTGCACTTGCCTGGTTGAACACATCAACTAGTGGAGTAGAACCATTGTTAGACAACCAGCCCAGAACCCCCCATTTAGCCGCCATTTTAGCATTGTATTTGTGGTCTGTCTTCTCCGAGCCTGTCCCTATTGAGATTACCAGAAAACGGCCATAATCCATAGGCTTGATTGGAAAGAAATCTGTGTTTTGCTTGAAAACTTGTTTGGTCACTTCACTAATGGCAACCAAAGCCTGCAAATATTATGACACAATACATGCAGAACCAACAGGTTCCCATTAGTTTTGGATACTTTCATACTAAGTGTGGGGACATAATTTTTGAATGACAACACGTGGCCGAAGTGACACCGAAATGTCAGCCAAGGTGTTACGTGTCTTGGTCATGATGCCGAGATAATCTCGGCTAGGGCGAGGTTATCTGCAAAAATATCGGAATTTGGCATAAGCGGATAAGGGACAAGAGTCCTAGAATGGGAGAAGACTTCAGTTTGGGTAAAGATAAGACTCTTAGAGAGTTTATCCTAATCCTACTGGAAGTCCAAGATTAGCAGTAATCCTAAGTCTATTTAAGTTAGGCTTCTATTGGGACTAGGTTTGTGTTGGCTATAAAATAGAGGCACACTCATAGGTCTAAGGTATGCTTTTTATGTTCTGAATAGTGAGCTAAGCACTTTTGTTATCTTTGAGAGATAACTGACTTGATCGTCGGAGTGTCCCGGGTGGACGAACTACCACCGGAATCTCTTCTTTATGTTGCAGGTTGTTCGGAATTAACTTATTTTGCCGGTATTCTCCAGCTGAATACTTAGTTCGCAGTGTGGTCGAAAATTAACACACACACTAAGGATGGTTTGACAAATGTTTTTGAAATTAATTTTTTTAAAAGAACAAGGTTGTTGCTAAAACAATTGATGTGGCAAATGTTTTCAAAAAAAAAAAAAAAATTTGTTTGAAAAGTTTGGCTTAGGTTGGAATTTTTATTTTTTGTTTTTAGTGAATCATTTTTGAATTATTCTTACTTTTTAAATCTTTTTAAACTAGAAAGACCTGAAAAGGAAAAAATAATGATAATAATAATAATAATAATAAAGACTAAAAATATTTGAAAAAATATTTTTTTAATTATCACTTGTGAAATAGGATGGATCTTGTTAAAATTTTTGTTTTGTTATATTTTTTTTTTCCCTCAAAATCAAACAATTTTTTTTTTTAGCTTTAATTGTAAAAACAGATCTATCTATTTAAAGCCAAAACTAAACAGAGCCTAAACATCCTTAATTATTATTATTATTTTTTAAATATTATTTACACTCCAAAGAAAATGTCTCAATTTCATTAATGGAATGGAAACACATCCATTTTTTTCATAAGATTGTAATAGGTTATCAAAATTCAAAAATCATGATATATAAAGCACCTCATACCGGGTTATTGGCAGCTACACCACCATCAATAAGGTTAAATTCTTTCTCATTGCCTTGTTCGTCTTGATTTTTAAAATAATAGGCAGGAAAATAAGTAGGTGCTGCGGAGGTGCTAATGCATATATCTGATAGTAGGGCATCAATTATCGGTTTGCTTGTCACCTGCATAAGGAAATAATAATATTGTTAGGGTTGGTCATTGACAAATTCAATTGTCAAAATGGGTTAAGGAATTTTTGTTTTTTAATTTCAATACATTTTTAATTGTTGAACCATGTAAAAATTTATAATTCAAATCATTACAAGAGTATTGGGACATAAAACAAAAACATTTAAAAATAGAAACTGACCTGATATGAGCTAAAGATAGTAGGCTGGAGATTCTGGATGTCAAAAGTAGGAATGACAACACTTGTTAGGGTGTTGTGCAACCTTGTGTCTCCTAATATATCCTTTATCAGTTTGTGGAGATACTTCCCATTATACTTAGGTCCTATCATGGCTTTAAATATATTCACCATCCAAGCAAAAGGCCCTCTGTGTTTTTCCAAGATCCAGGAATGAAAAAAAAACAAAAAAAAAACATATATAAGTATTAGTTTAAGCTACACGAGATGAACTATACAGAAAAGGTGTGTTTGATTAGACGGGCTAGATAAGGAGGGATTAAAATTCATCGGATTTGAATGTGTATACCGTGTTTGTTTTCTCATGGAATTAGATGTAGGACTAGTTTTAGTAAATCTAATGTTTGGTTAGACGGACTGGATAGGATAAATAAGCAAAAGACTTTTTTACCACTTTTTCAATTGTTTACTAAATAATAGCAATATTAAACATATTTTTAATATTTTAATTATTTTTAGCTAGATTAAATATAAACAAATTTAATTTTTTACACAATTAAATAAATTTATTTTTTTTAAATAAATAAAATATCAATAAAAATATATGTTATTTTTTTTAATTAAAATTTTAAATAAATTTATTTTAAAAAATAATAATAATGAAATTTTGAAGTTAAATAAAACATCTATTAAAATTTAAATAATGAAATTAAATAAAATATAAACAAAATTTTAAAATAAAACATCAATAAAAAATTATTTCAAAAAATTAAATAAATAAAACATCAATAAAAAGTTGAATAAAATTATTTTATTTTTAAATTGAGACATTTAAATTTTATTAAATTTTACTAAATATAAGACATGATTAAATAGTAGATGGTCAAAATAGTATTTCACCACCTAATTCGAACAGTAAATAGTCCCATGAAAATAATTTTACCCTCTCCCTAGGATGCAATAGTCCCTCATACGAGGGATATGAAGTTTGACCAGATTCCATGTCTAACAGACTAAAAAAAAACAAACACTGAATTAGATACTTCCAATAAATTACAATTCGCACAATAAATAATCTCCTTCTTATTCCTCCAATCAAACACACCCAAAATGTAAGCCATTTTTTAGTTTCACTCAACTCAAACCGACAGTGCATCTAAACCAAGGTCCCTGCCATGAGTGGGTCCATGTTGTCCTATAAACATTTTCATGGTTTTAGTCATTTAACTTGTTATTCATGTAAAAAAATAATTTTAAATCATATTCATGATTAGAATATATTTATCTTAAAATAAATTGATAATGTATTTTAAAAATCATATTTGTCATTTATTTATTTTAAAACAAATGTGTTATAATTATATATCCATCAATGAATTATAAAATTGATTTTTTACCTTACTGATCTGCTCAACAAATCTTTCAACATAAAAGGTTTAGATCATGAAAATGCACACAGAACAGGTCCCACTTAGAGTCACAGCATGGATCCCATTTCAAACAATACCTTGAAAATGAAATGTGTGAATTAAATTTTTTCTATTTATTGCCTTGGCTACGCTAAATTTGAATTTATATCATAATTTTATTTTTTGAATACTTTTTGGGGAAATTGCTATGCAAGGTAAGATATCAAAATCAATTACATAAACATGGGGGTGCAATTCTTTCTGTGCAAAAAATTCATAAAAAGTGTTGCACCCGCACCCCCTTTTAATTAGGGACAATTACCAATCAGTGGTAATTTTTAAAAATTATTACACATTAATTAAAAAAAAAGTAAATTACACTAACATCTCTTTAGACTTGGTCCAATTATATCTCATCCCCTAATGTTTTGAAAATTACATTCTTACCCTTGTGGTTAATAATTTCATTTCACAATCCCCTTCTTATATAACAACTACTAATAGAAAAAATTATATTGAAAAAAAAAAAGTAAAAGAAAGGAAAGAAAAAAAATGAAAAAGTAAAGCAAAGTAAGAAAAGAGAGAGTGTATGAATTTAATATTTTCATTCCGTCTAAATAATTACAATGACAACATCAGAGGATGATGTGTATTAAACCCAAGTCTTAGGGGTGTAAGTGTAATTTATCCTAAAAAAATTATGATTTTTATTGTTAATATTTATTATTTTTTTGTAATTAATTTCCCTAACAACCACTTTCAAGTTACTTTCCCTTTTAATTAATTATTTTTGGCATACTTTTCAAGATACGTAACTTTTCAGATTAATTTACAAAAAGCATGACACTTCCAGTTGTTTCCAATAAAGAAACAAATGCTTTACTCATACTAAAAATCCATGTTTGCTCAAATAGTGGTGAAACTTAGAAATAATTATTAAAGTTGTACAAAATCTATATGTATGAATATACAGTCGGTATCATGATATTGAATATAAACCCATCAAGTATCTTCTCTTTCTTTTTTTGCCCTTTTTTGTATAACCGTAGAAAGGGAATAGGGAAAGCACAAATGGTAAGAGATTGTCTCATCCACCGGACCATCAAGCCTCTACATATCTAAGTTTCATGTTATTTATTTCTTACCTTGTTTGGGGGAAAATTTTTGGACAGTTCTCAAGATAAAAGGGCACTATATCTTTTGCAGCATATAAAGGTCGTTTATCATTGTTTGGTGCAGTTAACATGGCAGTTATTAGACCACCAGTACTTGTTCCCGCAATTACATCAAAGTAATCCGCAAGCCTTGCATCCATGCCATCTAGTTCCTAATTATCACAAAGTACAAATTTCAAAATTAAAACAACCAAATTAGAAAATTATCACAGAGTGTCAATTTCAAAATTAAAACAACCAAATTACAAACTCATTTATGTATGACCTTGAAAATATTGACACTACCTGAAGTTGTGATTCTAGGTTTGCGAGAATAACTCCGGGGATTATGCCTCTAATTCCTCCTCCGTCAATGCTAAGAACCGTAATGAGTTTGCCATAAGTGGGCGGACGAATTTGACAGTGCGATGTTGCTTTTTCCATTGTGGTTTATTTTAATTGGAAAAATTCAAAACAAGAATATGATGAGTGAAGCTTGAGAGGTTGATGACTTGGAATGCCAATGGAGAGAACTAATGTTTCAAGAAGACCGCGTTAAATTTATAATCAAGTTGATCCACAGAAGTAAAACATGTTTTTTTTATGGGTACATGTTAGGAAAATCAATCGATTTGATTGGTAAATGTCTTTATCTAATTATTATAATTATTGGGCAGCAGACGTAAAAGAATTTGATTTGAGTAGGTGGAATGGTGGCTTGGATTTGAGTCTTTCTCGGAATAATAGTTTGGTCTATAATAAGATAATAACTGTTACAATATGTAAGAGAGAAAATAAAAATCTTATATTAAATGTTGTAACAATGTATATATAACAATTTTTTATATAAAATGAGAGAAACTTAAGTATAGTAATGAATATAATATGGTATATATGATAGACAGAATATATATATTTACTATATTTAACATTCTCTCAAACTCAAGTAGAGATATCAACTTGAATTTGAAAAAAGAAACTTAAACATGAAATAAAACTTAAAATAAAATAAAACAGATAGATCCAAGACAAATAGACTGCAAAGTCCAGATAGGAGCATATGGGCACTTGAGATAGATCAGAGGCTGGAGCTCAGTGGCGAAGCCAGAAAGTTAAATTAAAGAGGTACTTAGGTACTGTTTGGTAACACTTACGTTTTCAGTTTTCTGTTTATATTTACGAAAATTTTAAAAACTCAAATAAAAACTTGTTTGGTAAAATTTTTGATTTATAAATCAGTGGTCTCAGTTTATAAATTTAGCCAAAAAATGAAAACACAAAAAATGTGTTTCCATTTTGAGTTTTCAGTTTTTTTTTTTTTACCACCCAACACTAACCACCACCTGCCACCATTTTCCACCACCGTCTTCCGCCACCACCACCCACCACCACCTGCCACCACCACCCACCCGCCACCACCACTCACTCGCCACCACCACCCACCCCTCGCTACCACCACCCACTTACCATCCACCCACCACCTGCCACTACCATCCACCGCCCGCCACCACCACCCGCCACCTATCTGCCACCACCATCCACCACCTATCTGGCACCATCATCCGCCACCTGCTTCCACCAGCCACCCATCACCACCAGCCACCTGCCACTCACTCGCCACTATTACCTAACACCACCACCACCACCATCACCCACCACCTACCCGCCACCCACCACCACCACCACGCACCACCCACTCGCTACCACCCACTCGCTACCACTTACCACCCGCCACCGTCACCCACCCACCCACCCACCACCACCACCACCCGCCACCTATCCGGCAACACCACCCACCACCCGCCACCCACCTACCACCACCACCCACCACCCGCCACCACCACCACCATAACCACCCACTCGCTACCACCCACCACCACAACCACCCACTCGCTACCACCCACCACCCGTCACCATCATCCATCTACCCACCATCACCACTCGCTACCACCAACCACCACCCGCCATCCGCCACCTACTCGCTACCACCCACTACCCGCCACTGTCACCCACCTACCCACCACCACCACCCGCCACCTACCTGCCACCACCACCGGCCATCCGCCACCCACCTGCCACCACCACCCACCGCCACCACCACCCACTCGCTACCACCCACCACCCGCCACCGTCACCCACCCACCCATCACCACCACTAACCCGCCACCACCCACCACCACCAGTTACCCACCACCCACCGTCACCACTTTCCACCACCGTCTTTCGCCGCCACTTGCCACCACTTGCCACTACTTGCCATATCTCACTTTTTTTTATATTTTTAAATTTTTTTAAACATTTTGTCAATTACCAAACACGTTTGTAGTTTATATTTTTCTAAAAATAAACAAAAAATAAACAAAAACCAGTTTATAAAATTTTTGTAAATATAAACTGAAAACGTAAACGTTACCAAACACACCTTTAGTAATTACAATATCAAAAAGTTTTACAAAAATATTTCACACAAGTTTTTACGATTAATTTCGAGAAACATCATAAAAATAATGTTATTTGTAACTGGTATATCATGGATAATACAAAAAAAAATATGGATATAAGACTTAAAATAAATTATATAATGATAATTTTTTTTTATATAAAATTTGATTAAAAATTCAATATAATAGTAATACCACGTCATCATTGATATGCGATATCACCAAGTAATAGTACATAAACACATAGAGAGTGAATCTTACATGTCAAATGTAACTAACAATCCAATAAATTCCATATCTTTGTAGTGAGATTACTTATACTTGCATGTCAATAATAATGACATCATCGTTACATTCAAAAAATTTCATAAATAATATGATTCATAGTAGTCGCTTCATTTTCAATTAAAATAACCATTATTGTTCTCATAATTTTTAAAATGTCATTAACATTTCACTCTAATAATATTTTTTTATTTAAAATATTTTTTTTTATGTTTGCAAAATTTTAAAAAAAAATCTCAAAATCCAAGGGGGCCACGTGACCCTCTTGGGCTTTCACTCCCTCCTCCACTATCGGAGATCTCGGGAGACAATTTATGGTTGGTTCGGACCGTTATAGGAACAGGGCTGAAGCTAACAGAGCTAATGCAAGGAAACAGTTTATGGTCATGTTGAACCATTGTAGAAGAAGAATGGGTGTTAAACCAGCAAATATGGCACAAACATAACTTACGACGTGGTGTTGAATGATGATGGCAACAGATAAACAAGTGCGCCAAGGGGCAGCTTGGAAAAGAACCATGTGCACCAAGAGGCAGATTGAAAAAAACAAAAAATGCCCCAAGAGGCGGCTTAGGTAGTGCGCCAAGGAAGAAATCTTAGGTAGTGCACCAAGAGGACGGCTTGGGTGGTTTGCATGGTGTATAACCATGCACACTATAATATAGGTATAATCCTCCTCTCAAACTCAAATAAGTTTAAAAATAGAAACCTATTAGAAATTGAAGTAGTGGGAAAGACAGAGCTAAAAGAAGAAAAGATAAATAAAAATTTATACTCCGGAGAGAGCTAAAAACCGAGGCAACAATGGAAAAAACTATGCAAATTGATAGCTAACAGAGGAGAAGATGGTGGCCGAGAGTGGAGTTGGCGAAAAAGAAGACAATGGCCAAAAAGAAGTCGGCAATGTAAGGCGGTGATTGGAGAGTTTTATCACCGTAAGGAAAATATGGCAACAGAATGGGTTGAGGTCCGGAAGGCGGCCAAGGCAAGGTTGCTGCCCGTCGGTAAGGTGAAGAACACCAAGAGCTTAACCTATAGTTTTGATACTATATTACAATATTTAAAAGAGAGAGAGAGAAAGAGAAATCTGTATTATATTAAATGATGTAACAATGTATATAAGACTTCTTTATATAGGAGGAAAGAAATCTAAATATGATAATGTATATAATATAATATGTATGATAGACAAAATATGTAATTTCTATATTTAACAATAACAATGCGATATACCGAATGAAAAAACCTAGGAAAAACTACCCGAAATAAAGTATACAACATGATATGTTAATCTATGTCACAATTCATTTTGAAACGTATGTATCCAAACTTTTTTTGTTTTTTTCTAAATTTTTTGGTAGGCTGAAAGTCATAAAACTTGCACGAGTGGTTTACACAATTAAGTGAGAAAGAAGTTTTGCCAATTTCCTTTCGTGTGAAGAGCAGCTCAACAAGAATAATCATACCTTGATCATTTAAAATCGGTCTTTTTTATGGGATAATTGATCATTTTAATTGGTTTTTTACAAAAAAATATATAGAAAAGTAGAGAGAATGATATGATAATTTATAATAATTTTTTTAACTATATTAGTCCAATGTCAAAAAAGACCTAGATTTCTGATCTAATTCAAGATATGTTTTCGTGGCTTTAATCGGTTCGCACATTTATTTTTACTCGGGACTAAATAGTAGCAGCCTTGGTAAAAGGTCCTCTGTGTTGGGGTTAATTTTGAAGGAAATTGATTTACACATGTTCTGTAGTATAGTATGCAGTTGTGAATTTCTTTTGAATTTATTTTCCAAACTAATGTTTTTGTAAATTTATGTTTTAAAAAATATGATTTTAATTAATTTATTGTATAATTCATTAAAATCGATTTCAACGTGATTTTTGTAATAAAAAAAAATAAAAATAAAAAAAAAGAGAGAGGGAGAGAAAAAAGTGCATGCATTTGGGAAAAAGTTTTCAAAGAAAAACTATACAATGGTCTTACTTTGCTGTGAAGGGTTGTTTTGGAAAGTTGAAAATTCGGTTAAAAAATTAAAAAATCATTACCAAAAAATTAATTTTTATTTATTTATCATTTTACAAAAAGTCAAAAAAATTACTAAAAAATCAATTATCAAAACAGCTGAAGTCATATGAGCTGAGCACAAACAAATCTAGTACACACTGGTCTTAGACTCTTTCAATTGAAGTATATAATATGTATCTATGGCTGTGTTTTTCATTTTCAGTGTTAATGTTAAATGTAAATTGTAAAATGTAAACATACCACCCACTCCACCTACCACCTACACCTACTACCACATTCTCTTTTATATATAGGAATTGTAAACATAGCACAATACATCAATCAATTATAATACATACAATTTCTCTCTATATCAATTTATATAATTTCTCTCTATATCAATTTATCTAACATGGTATCAGAGCGAGGTTGAGAACCTAGTAATTTCGCTTCACCGGCGGGTGGCAGCCTCGCATTGGCCGCCCGCCGGACCTCAACCTATTCCGCTTATTTTCTACACATATCTTTCCATCTCGTCCACTTCCTCATCTGTGAGCTTCTCACCAAGATTTGTCATAACAGGGCGGAGCTCAGCAGCAGAAATGAAGCCTTTCTGGTCCTTGTCAAAAACAAAAAACCCGGAAAGCTTCCTTACGCTCCTCCTCAGAGTCAGTATCCTTCATCTTCCGGGCCATCAGGTTGAGGAACTCTGGGAAATCAATTGTCCCATTTCCATCAGCATCAACCTCATTGATCATGTCCTGAATCTCAGCTTCTGTTGGGTTCTGTCCCAAAGACCGCATCACAGTGCCAAGCTCCTTGGTGGTGATACATCGCCATCGCCGTCTTCAACCCTTACTGTCCGCACCGGCCTCCTCTCCTTCACTTCTCTCGCCGACAACGTCATCACCTCCTCATTCACATCCGCCGCCTCTCCTCCCCATCACGGCCGGCAACAGCCGCCAGCGCTACAAACCATAACCTCGGCCTCTATCAGATCGGCACGTGTCACTTCCCAACCACCACGCCGCCACTCGCGGCAGCCACTGCCGTCGACCTCGGCCCCGACGCCGCCTTGTAAAGCGCCCCTGTGCCCCGACCCGCCACCACGCTGTTCACCCCGTCGTCCGTGTCTCTACTCGCGACGGTCACTGGACTTGGACCCCGAACAATGCCCGATGGATCCTTCTTCTCCATACTCTTGATCTGAGCTACAAACACACAGATACAACACATGCATCATTCCATGCACACACACAACAGCCCTCTTTCTCTCTCTGATATATACACAGACAACACTTACAAATCTCTCTCCCTCGGCTATCTTGTAGCACCACCATACACAGACAACACTTACAAATCTCTCTCTCTCGGCTGAACCACATGGGGGGCACTCACTCTTCTCTCTCTAACATTCCACTCAACAGACCCACACTACACTGCTACACCATTCACACACACGGCATACATCCCTCTCTCTTCAGTTTTGGAAGAATAAATAAATAAACAAGAGACCCACACACTCACACATGCACCTCTGGTTTTTTTAATATAAACAAGAGACCCACACACTCACACATGCACCTCTGGTTTTTTAATCTTTCAACCTTTTCCTTTTTTATTTTTTATTCTTCAACTCACGTGGCATGTCTCTTCCTGATTTTTATTTTCTTTTATCATCATCACATTACACTCATCATTTCTCCCACATTTCTTTTAATATTTCCCATCATTTCTTTTAAACTTTTCTTCTGCCAACCTGTTCCCCATTGATTTTATAATTTCATTTATTTTATCACATATCTATTTAAAAAAAAAAAAAAACACAAATCATAAACCAAAACACACCACACATCGTTTTATTCATGACAGGGAATTAACCCCCATCACATTTCTACACAAAAAAAAAAAAAAAAAAAAAAAAAAAAAAACAAACAAACAAACAAACAAACAACAACACAAGCTTTGTTTTCTTTTCTGCAGCGGCCATACATCGACCTCACTTCTTCTCTACTCTGCCGCCGGTCTTTTCTTTTTGCCTCCGTCCTGGGCGGCCCTTGACGGTGCTGCCTCCGTGTTTCCCACTCCACTGGGCACGATCACTCCACCCTGCTCCTCCACTGCAGCATATGGCGGCCCTCCAAATCGGAACATCACGGTGGCCTTCCGCTTCAGCTCCTTGTTTTCCGCCTTTAGCACACTTATCTCTGCTCGCGCATCCTTATACATGCGTTGGAGCAGAGCCAGTTGGGCGTTTAATTGCTGCACCTCATTTGTCCTACTCTGCAGCCGGTGCGACAAGTTTGTGACCGCCGTCATGGACTCCACACATGCCTTCAAAGTATACTGATTAGCCTCCACATCCGTTTGCACTGCCATTTTTTGCTCCACCGACTGCATCGGAAAGTTCAACGGAGCAAACCCAGTGGTGTTTGGTTGAGGTTCACGGGACACCGCACCAGTTCTCTCTCTTGTGGACTCGTTGAGGTCGGGAAAGAGAGTAAGCAGAGGGCGGGACGAAGAGGCCATTTTCTGGGCAACAGAGTGTTACAGAATATTACAGAGTTTCTCTCTCAGAACACGAAGAGTTTTTCAGATGTTTCTCTCAGTTTTTTTTTTTTTTTGTCTCAGTCTCTGCCTCAGCCTCTGCCTTCGTCTTGGTTATATAGCCAAGGCAGACACGCGCATCCTGCGCCGCTCGGCGCTCGCCGACAACCTGGCACGCCTTTTGATGCATTTGGGCACGCCTTTTGATGGCACGCCTTTTGAGGGTGCGGGCACACCTTTTGAGGGCACGACTTTTGAGGGCTCGATATCTATATCCATGTATATCTTTTGGGCAGCCTATATACACACTCATACAGTGTCTTCTACACCGGTCAGCTTTATCAATTCTTTTGTTTCAACCTCAAATAGGTTTCTATCTTCACCCCTATTTGAGTTTGAGGGGGGGTTATACACAGTATCATGTATAAGTCGCTCATGGCGCACTCCCTAAGTCGCCCCCTTGGTGCACCACCACAACCTTCTACAACGGTCCGACATGACCCCATAAACTGTCTTCTACATCGGTCTGACACGACCACACAGTGTCTGCTACAACGGTCCGACATGACCCCATAAACTGTCCCAACATTGATTCCGGTCAGCTTCTACAACGGTCCGGCATGACCTCGTAAACTGTCCTGCTACATCGGTCCGACATGACCCCGTAAACTGTCTTCTACATCGGTCCGGCATGACCTCGTAAACTGTCCTGCTACATCGGTCCAACATGACCCCGTAAACTGTCTTCTACATCGGTCCGACATGACCCCGTAAACTGTCCTGCTACAACGGTCCGACATGACCCCGTAAACTGTCTGCTACACCGGTCCGACATGACCCCGTAAACTGTCTTCTACAACGGTCCGACATGACCCCGTAAACTGTCTGCTACAACGGTCCGACATGACCATACCGTGTCTTCTACAACGGTCTGACACAACCATACCCCGTAAACTGTCTGCTACAACGGTCCGACATGACCCCATAAACTGTCTTCTACATCGGTCTGACACGACCACACAGTGTCTGCTACAACGGTCCGACATGACCCCGTAAATTGTCTGCTACAACGGTCCGACACGACCATACAGTGTCTCCTATCCCATTTTTACTTGTCAGCCTATTTTTCTGTTTTGTTACTCTCTTCAAACTCAAGTTGGTTAGTTCCTATCCTCCTTGAGTTTGAGGGGGGCTGTTAATGTAAAATGTAAATTGTAAAATGTAAACATACCATCCACTCCACCTACCACCCACTCCACCTACCACCTCCACTTCACTCCACCTACCACCTACACCTACTACCACATTCTCTTCTATATATAGGAATTGTAAACATAGCACAATACATCAATCAATTATAATACATACAATTTCTCTCTATATCAATTTATATAATTTCTCTCTATATCAATTTATCTAACATTCAGTTTTTGAAAAATACCCAGTTTGGTCATTTTTGTTTTCGTTTTTCATTTTTTATTTTGCAGACAGTTTTCAAAAACTGTTTGCAAACAGTCTTGGGATCTATCTCATTTTAAAAATAAAAATTCATCAAAGCAATGTCACATTATTTTAATACAAAATTTTGTATAAATTTTTTTTTTGTTTGTGGGTCAATTTCATATGTCACCACAGAGGCTTGACTTTCTAATTATTTGATTTTGTCAAAACTATTGATTCAAAGTTAGGATAAGGCTGAATTACAAGTAACCATATTAGTGGGGTTTTTTTTCAAAATATACACAGAATGGTCAAGTGACGAACAGCAGTGAGAGTACAACTGGTTAGGTAATACACATGTACACGTGATAATGATTTTGTAGATTTTATTGGTTATTGTTAACACCATAAATCTGTAATTTTTATTATTATTTATTATTTATATAATTGCAGGACACGTGGCATCCTCTTATTCATTTGGAAGTTAAAAGAAGTTATAGAGATAATGGAGAATATGAAGGACAAAGTGGATGAGTGGGAGGACAAAGTGGATGAGTGGAATGACACATGGCAAGACAAGAATGAAGATGGAAGAAATGGGTAGTTACTAAGTAGTTATTGCTGTATTTTTTCTTCTATAAATAGCCATTAATGGCTACATTGTAAAGGATCCAGAATTCATAAATCAAAGACAATTGATTTCAATATTTCTTGTCATTTTCCTTATCTTAGGAGTAGTTTAACATAGATTTATATTTCGAAGCATTTATTTTCAGTATTTCCATTTCGAAGCATTTCATGCAATTTCTTTTCGAAGCATAGGAGTAGAGGTAAGTAATTATTACTTTGATTGTTCACTCAATCGTCTTTCTCCGTCCCTCTTTCTTCTTTTACTTTTTCTTTTCTCTACACTTGGCAAATTTGAAGTCCTCTTCATTGAGGCAAAAGAACCGTCAACACAATCGCTTGATAATTGGCTTGAATTTAATCTGTAAGGATTTTTCAATCCTTGCTGGCACGCTCGCATTTATGATATTTTCCTTCGTAGGAAAAATAAGCCAACAGTTATGTATGCACATGCATATGCACATGCACATGTATCTCGTTGACTTAACAAAAATAAAATAAGATTATAGAATATTTTGGTCGGCAGTCTTGTTCATGCCATATATTTAAAACATGCGCATTTACTCTCTCATTGAACACAACGTATTCAAATGACTCAACGAAAATAAAATAAGATTATAGAATATTTTGGTTGGCAGTCTTGTTCATGCCATATATTTAAAAATAAAAATAAAATAAAATGCTTGAGACTTAAAAAAAATCTCACAATTTTACTCATAATGATATATTATGATAGGTATTAATTTTTTATTTGTTACGCATCTAATGATTGAGGGTCTAACGTCTTACCACATGTAGATGCATTTGTGGATCAAATGTATAAATCTCTAACAATACTCAAAATACAAATAAGATGTGACTTGTGTAGTTTTTACAATATTATTAACATTAATTAAATCTTTAAACATGTTTTGTCATGTCATGTCTTTTTTTTTTTTTTGGTAATTATCAACCTTATGGCTGCCCTGTATCAAACACGACTGTTTAACAAGTTTTAATTGGATCCTTTAAAAAAAAATTTGTAAAGGATCATCACTCATTATGAATATGATTAATTGGTTTTATTCATTTAACATTGGACTTGTGTGAACCAAGCCATTTGGCGTAATAGTTATATAATACCTTTTGTTGGGTGAAGTTGTGAGTTTTCGTCTTATGGAGAGTGTAGTTATATATTTTTAATTACTCTTTTATTAATTGAAAAAAATATATATTAATAATTGAAAAAAATTACATTTTAGAAAATTTTGAAAAAATGCAAGTAATGATATATAAATAGAAAAAATTCATATAAAAATTTTCATATATAATGATATAGTTTAATGTGCACCATTTACCTTAAAACAAAACAATTACAAAGATGAATTTATTTTCGAAAATGGTATTGTTACATTATTCTTATAGAATTTTTGTATAATTTTATGTATTAATAGAGTTTTTCAAAAGAAAATTAAAAAAAAATAGTTTTGCACAAAAATCAAAATGTAGTGGGTTTTGAAATGTTTAACTGTTTTAGTTTCCGAAAGCCTGAAAAACAAAAATAAATAAATATATATTATTAAAAAAACATAAATTAAAATACAACCGCACACTTCAATTTCACCCATTTCCCGTGTTTGAAATCTATGACTAAGGGGTTATTTGGGATGACTTAAATAAGTATACTTTTTGTATTTTTACGAAAAGATGTGCAGAAAAGTAGAAAGGTGATGTGATGAAAAAAAGATAAAAAGATGAATTATTTTGTAGTAACCAAACTTGGCCTAAATCTAATGACAGTAAGCGCAGTAAAAATTAAAATCCAATTAGCTAGATTAATTAAATAATAATAATTATTATTAAAAGACCAATAAAGAAGAGATGGAGTTGCTCTTGTGCTACAGTCACCGCTGGATGGAGGCTTGTTCTTAGCCTACTTTGATAATTAGAATTGTTCATATTATAAGATTCATCAAACAACTTATTCACGAAAAAAAAAATCAAATTGATGAGACATTTATAACTATATAATTAGGTCCTAATTGCTTCTTTTTTTTTTTAAAGATAATTTATTATTAAAATCATATTTACTGTACCTTTTTTAAAAGACAAATGTAATATTGTTACGTGGTTACAAATGATAAATTAACATGATTCTTTTATGAATAATTTACTTAACAAATTCTATAATACAAATGATACGAATCATTGAAAAAACATATCAAACTCCTCCAAGCCACACATCAGAACCCGTCTTCCAATAAAGTAATCTTTCTTGTGAAATGCAGTTAGGTAATGGTCATAATATGATCTATAAGCACTCCAAGTCTCATGTTTGAAACTTTTTAAGGTGGTGTTTGGGAAGAATTTCTTGGGCTAAATTAGTCATGTAAAGATAAAAAAGTTGATTTTAGCCACGTAGAGACAAAAATTTCATAATCACTTGCCACCAACCATTGTCAAGGTAAATTTATAAATCTACCCCCACATGAGAGAGGGGCATCACCACAAAAGCTTCACAGTCACTTCCCAAAAAACACCTATTTTCAAAAAAATACACAGGACGTTCAAAAAAAAAAAAATTAAAAACGTTTTTTTGGTTTTTGTTAAAATATTTTATAAAAATAAATTTAAACTCTATTTATAAAAATATTTGTAAATATTTTAAATTTTTTTTATTATGTGTTTGGTTATGATTTGAGTGTAGAGATATGAAAGTAGTATGGAGTTTCGAGTTATGTATTTGGTTATGAATTGTAAAAATAATTTACTAATAAAATTTTATTTTATGTGTTTGGTTACGATTTGAGTGTAGAGTTGTTTTTAAATTAAAAATATTAACATTTTAAATTATTTAAAATTTTTGAATATTTAAATTATTTAAATCTTTTTGTTAAAATAATTTTTTAAATATTTAAATTTTTTGCAAAATAAATTTGTTAGATTATTTACATTATTTAAATATTTAAAATAACATTAAAGTTAAAATAAAAATTAAAATAAAATTCAAATTCAAATTAAATTAAATATTTAAAAGTAAATTAAAATTAAATTATTTAAAATACACATCCTAATAAAATAAAACCTCACTTTTTATCATTTCACCGAAAATTAAAATAAAAATAAAAATAAAAAATGCATGAAAAAATATTTGCAAAAAAAAAAGAAAAGGAACTTAAAATACATAAATTATTAACAATAATTTATTAATTGAGTTTTATTTTACGTGTTTGTTTACGATTTGAGTGTAAACTTGTTTTTAAATTTAAAATATTAACATTTTAAATTATTTTTATTTTTTGAATATTTAAATTATTTAAATTTGTTTGTTAAAATAATTTTTTGAATATTTAAATTATTTAAATTTTTACGATGTAAATTTTTTGAATATTTATTTTAAATTTTTTCCAAGGTAAATTTTTTAGAATATTTACATTATTTAAATATTTAAAATACAAAAAAAAATATAAATAAAATTAAAATAAAATTTTAATTAAGTTTTGTTTTATATATTTAGTTACGATTTGAGTATCGAGTTGTTTTTAAATTAAAAATATTAACATTTTAAATTATTTAAAGAACGTAAATTAAAGAACAAGAACTAGTTAATGTATAAAAAAATATAAATGACAAAAACATAAATTTAAAAAAAATAAAAAAAATTTAAGCAAAAAATTAAAAAAAAAATATTTTACCAAACTACACCAAAATAAAACCCAAAATAAAAAAATAAAAAATAAAAAAATTTAAGCAGAATACCCAAATCGAAACCCAAAAAAAAAAAAAAAGTAGCAAAAAACGGCAAATCAAAATCGAAAATAAGAGAAAAATAAAAAACAAATAATAAAAAAAAAACAACATTGGTGGACCGTTTGGGAAGCTGACGTGGATGCCAAAATCTTTGAATTACAGGTACATGTGGATCAAGGGCACTTTGGTAAATTAACAGGAGACCACCTCACCAAAAAGTCAAAAAGCCAAAAAAGCTAAAAAGCCCTTCCCAAACCAGGCTTTTTAGCCCCAGGCTAAAATAGCCAAAAAAGTCAAAAAGCCAAAAAGCCAACCCACTTCCCAAACGGAGGCTAAGTCAACCTTTTGGTTGAATGCAGTTGGCACAGTTAGTTACGAAATTAAATCTCAAGTTGTTGTTACTACAGTATTTGGTATGGATTCAATACTCTCCCACTACGCAAGTCCTCACGTAAGCAAAACTTGTTTTGGAAATTGGGTAAGTTCTTAAGTTATATTCTCTTATTCAGAATGGACAATAAAATATTCTGGTAACTCTCTACGAAGAGCATTGCCTTGAACCTGCGAGAGTGGAAGGAAATTGATTTATTAAAAAATAAAAGTGGATTAATGATTGAGATTTGTTGACGTGAAGGGGGTCGGTGAGATTCACGTGACGTGAACCACATGCTTATGAAAATTTTGGTTGATTGGATGTTGATTTATCATTAGGAAATTAAAATTAATTCTAAACTTCAATGAAAGGACTTGGCTTGGCACAGTAGTATTATTACTCAATTTGCAAGCTAGCTGTATTTTTCATTAAAAAAAAAAAAAAAAAAACAAACAAACAAACTAGCCTTATTGTTAATTCAACATTCTGAAATTAAGAGAGCACAAGGCTGCTAGGGTTTTCTTAATTTTATTTTATTTTATGTTTAGAGAGTCAAAGACAATTGTGAGTAGGATACGCGACATGGATTTATTATTTGTTAGGATGTTTAATGACATGGACAGGTCCACAAAGGCTATGAACCACTATAAATAACCCGAGCCCATCATTTGGGGCCCAATGCATAACCCTGCAGATGGAGTCTGGAACAGCTGGAATCCAATATGGCACCAAGAACCAACAGCATTCAGACACGCGGCGGGTGGAGGACGAGCCACATCAGCAGACAAAGATCTGCAAAGTTATTACTACTACACATCACCATTAATGTAGTCCATCACAGCATTTATTACGACAACACATCTCCGTCAGAACAGGACCCCCTTACCCTGAGCAAGATAAGCTACAGCATAGGCTTTCGGCAAGGAGAGCAGGTCGAAAGGGACAGCGAAATGATGGCAAAAGGATATAAGCAAATGTTGTAGACAAGAAAAAGGTTAAGTTCTCTATCTCTAATCTTCTCACATATACTCTGCTTCTCTTCCTAACTTGCTCGTCGGAGAGTTCGCTAGGGGACTACCCCGTTCCCCGTTGAACTGGCCTGCAGGTTAACTGGTGGGCTTGATCATTTGGACACGGGCTGGAGGAGCTTGGACCTGTCTGATCCACTCACTGGGACGAGCAGCATCAACAGTTGGCGCTGTCTGTGGGAACGCTTTGCTCCTCGCGCCAGTTGTGATCACTATCACCGGAGGCCCCGTTCCAACAACCTCTCTCTTCTACCCGTCAAAGTGCATGGTCACGACTAGATCCATGGCTTCTCACAATAATGTTACCGACCATCAAGACGACCCCCCCAATCCAAACAACCCACTATAGTACTTTATCGAGCTTACCAACAGCATCAACCGCATGGCTGAACAAAACCAGGCCTTGATAAATGCCTTACTTCAAAGGAACCTTCCGATTCCCCCTCCACCACCTCTAGATATTCCCCTCAACCAAGAAAGAACCCCGAGCCATACTGCCCCCCAACTTCATCTACCCAACCTGGAAGGTTTGCAACCTCCCCACCCACACATAAATCCGCCACCACTACCCCCACACCCGTCGGCCGTAGCACCAGCCCCTGAAGGGGAGGCCAGCAGCATCCAACCTCTACTGACTGATCAGGGGGACCACGTTCCACTCTGGGACGCCGAGCTCCAAGCAATGAAGCTCCAACTCCAATGAGTCATCCAGAACATTCAGCATAAGCCCTTTACCATGGCAAATTCACCATTTGTTGCCTCCATTCGGGACAAAGCTTTGCTCGCCAAATTCAAGATGCCCACCATTGACTCCTTTGATGGTACGACAGATCCAGTCGACCATCTGGAGACCTATCGTACACTCATGATCCTTCATGCCTTCCCCAACGAGATTATGTGTCGGGCTTTCCCTGTGACACTGAAAGGGTCAACCCGACTGTGGTTCAGTTAGTTACCAACGGACTCTGTCTCCACTTTCCATTATCTCAACGACTCCTTCCTCAGCCATTTCATTGGAGCCCAACGCCAACGCCGACCTACAACCCAACTCCTCAACATCCGTCAGACCGAGGGGGAGTCACTACGTAGCTTCGTTACCCGCTTCAACACCGAAGCCCTACAAGTAGCGAAGAATGACGATAAGGTCATCCTTACGGCTTTCATGGCCAGGCTGCGATCGTCCGATTTCCTCTTCTCCCTCTCCAAAAACCCCCGACCTCTATGGCAGCCCTATTATCCAAAGCTCATAAATATATGAATGCGAAAGATTCACTGGCCGCTCGCCAAGATCCAATATCCAAAAACCCACCCCCTAGAGAAAAGAGAAAAGACTCGGAACCAAGAAACACCCAGTATAACAGCCAAACACCCCAATATCCCGACCGACCTCCTCGCACTGACCGGTCGGCACCAGCACGACCCCCCGGTCGGTTTGAGCGGTACACACCCCTCAATTCTCCTATGGAACAAGTTCTCCACCAAATCCAACGGGATTACCCCCTCAAATGGCCCCTACTTTCACGGACCCCTTCCAACCGGAAAGATCAGTCCAAATATTGTCACTTTCACCAGGACCACGGCCACAACACTGATGATTGCATCAACCTCAAGGATCAGGTCGAGACCCTCATTCGTCAAGGGCGTCTCAGCCGATTCACGGACACCCGCCCACAACAGAGGCAACGAACCGAGCCCCTCAGAAACAACCGCCAACGTACCCCACCTCGGCAGCCAGCCCAACTTGCCCAAGGCCATGACCGCCTCCCACAACAGCCTCGGCCCCCAAGTAACCCCCCTCCGCCAGTTGGTGAAATCCGAGTCATTTCTGGTGGCCTTGCTTGCGGCAGACCGTCCCACTCCGCTCAGAAAGCAGAGCTCAGGAAAATAAGGCAAGGTTCGGACAAAGCAGTGGACACGGTAGACTGACCTTCCAAGCAGCCCAAGAAGTGGACAGAGCCCATCACCTTCACGAACGCCGATTGTACAGGCATCCGTTATCCTCATGATGACCCCCGCGTCATTTCTGCCCTTCTCTCCAACTATAAGGTCAGGCGGGTTCTCATCGACAACGGTAGTTCGTCTGACATCATATTCCTCAGTTGCTTCCGCCAGCTCAAAATTGGGGAGGAAAGCATGTCCCCTCTCCAAAGCCCCTTGGTCGGTTTCACTGGCGATCGAGTGACCTCCATCGGCTCCATTGACCTCCCCATCACTATTGGCGAATACCCATGGCAAACTACCAAGTTACTCACCTTTCTTGTGGTCGACTGTCCCTCTGCCTACAACATCATCCTCGGTCGCACCGCCCTCAACGCTTTCCAAGCTATCACTTCAACCTATCACCTCGCCATAAAGTTTCCCACCGACCAGGGGGTCGGGACAGTACGGGGAGAGCAGACCATCGCCAGGGAATGTTATGTCGCCTCGCTCAAGGAAGTCAAGTTGAAGGAGGCCATTATCATTAAAGGACGTGACGCCCGAGATGAGGATGAACTGGTCAGAGGCGAACCGGTGGAGGAGCTCGTTGAGATTCCCATCGATCCCACCAACCCAATGAAAACTGCTAAGATCGGCAGCCAGCTATCCCCCCAAGCCAAGGCCGACCTTACTGTACTTCTGACCGAACACAATGATGTATTCGCTTGGACTCATTCAGATATGCTAGGCATCGGCCCTTCTTTTATAACTCATCGCCTCAGCATTGAGCCTCATTTTCGACCTTACCGCCAAAAGCAGCGCATCTTTCATCCGGAGCGCAATACTCTTATAACCACAGAGGTCGACAAACTCCTTGAGGCCCAATTCATCAAAAATGTCGACTACCCTAAATGGCTATCAAACGTGGTCCTCGTCCGTAAGAACAATGGCAAATGGCGTCTTTGTGTCGATTACTCTGACCTAAACCGAACTTGCCCCAAAGACAGCTATCCTCTGCCCCGCATAGATCTGCTGGTCGATGCCACGGCCGGTCATCAAATGCTCAACTTCATGGATGCTTTCTCTGGCTACAACCAAATTCTCATGCACCCATCCGATCAGAAACATACATCTTTCATCACCGACCGAGGTACCTATCATTACCAAGTAATGCCATTCGGATTGAAGAACGTTGGGGCTAACTACCAACGGTTGGTCAATGCCGTCTTCCATCATCAAATAGGTCGGAATATGGAAGTATACGTTGACGACATGCTAGTTAAGAGCAAACTTTCCATTGATCACCTGACCGACCTGCGGGAGACCTTCGCCATGTTACGCAAGTACCAAATGAAGCTCAACCCAGAGAAATGCGCCTTCGGCGTAGGATCGGGGAAGTTCCTGGGTTTTATGATCAATCAGCGGGGCATTAAAGCTAACCCTGAAAAGATCAAGGCCTTGATTGAGATGCAGTCTCCCAGGACGGTCAAGGAGGTCCAAAGACTCACTGGCCGAGTTGCAGCCCTCAACCGTTTCATCTCCCGCGCAACAGATAAGTGCCTACCGTTCTTCAAAGTGCTTCGGCAAACTTTTGAATGGACAACTGAATCTGAAGAGGCTTTCCAGCAGTTAAAACAGTGCATGGCCAATCCACCCCTCCTTTCACAAGCGATCACGGGCGAGTCCTTCTTCCTCTATTTGGCCGTCTCAAGCACCGCAGTCAGTGCAGCTCTTATGAGGGAAGACGACTCTGTCCAACGACCGGTCTACTACATCAGTCGGACTCTCAAGAGAGCAGAACAGAATTACCCCCTGTTAGAAAAATTATCCTTAGCCTTGGTCACCGCCTCTAGACGACTCCGTCCTTACTTCCAAGCCCATTCCATAGTGGTCCTCACCGACCAACCCTTGAAGAAGGTCATGCAGCAACCAGAACTTTCCGGCAGACTTATGCAGTGGTCTGTGGAACTCAGCCAGTTTGACATCTCTTACCGCCCTCGAACAGCAATTAAGGGACAAGCTATCGCCCACTTCATCTTGGAATTCACTAATCCTACCCCAACCACTGCCTCTCTACCCCTGTCAGCTCCCATCGAGCCAGAAGACCCTCACTCTTGGACTCTCAACGTCGATGGATCATCCCGCAGGCAAGGTAGCGGGGCTGGCCTCATTCTTACCAGCCTTGAGGGTGGTTATTTCAAATGTGCGCTCCGTTTCTTGTTTGAGGCCAGTAACAACGAGGCTGAATATGAGGCACTGATAG
This sequence comes from Camellia sinensis, assembly GCF_055761805.1. Lineage (NCBI taxonomy): Eukaryota > Viridiplantae > Streptophyta > Magnoliopsida > Ericales > Theaceae > Camellia > Camellia sinensis. The sequence continues at coordinate 221,000,599 of NC_138961.1, forward strand.
CAGGCCTTCGCCTAGCCAGGGACATTGGTGTCAGCCACATTCGAGTGCTCAGCGACTCTCAGCTTATCGTCGGACAGATCACGGGCGAATTCGACGCCAAGGAAGGCACAATGCGGACTTACAGGGATCTTGCACTTTCCCTGGTTCGCCTTTTCAACACCTTCCAGATCAAGCACATTCCTCGGGCGGAGAATTCCAAGGCAGATGAGATGGCCCAGCTGGCTTCCGCAGACCAGTCCGCCCTCAGCAGTGGCGTCCGTCTCGAATACTTATCCCACCCCGCCATTTTCCCCGACCAGCATGAAGTACAATTCCTCCAAAATGAGCCCATCCCTTAGGCGTCGGACATCCTTCGATTTCTGACAGCGGGGGAACTTCCGGATGACCACCAGCACGCTGCCAAAGTCAGGGCACGATCGTGCAATTACATCCTCGTCGACTACATCTTGTACAAATGTGGTTTCTCACGCCCCTATCTGCGATGCCTCAATCCGACTCAAGCAACTTATGTGATGCAAGAAATTCATGAGGGCATCTGCGGCAATCACTCGGGCGGTAAGTCTCTAGCCCACAAGATACTCCGTACCGGTTATTTCTGGCCCACCCTAAATCGAGATGCGACCGATTTCGTGCTCAAATGTAATAAGTGTCAGCGTTTTGCCAACATCCCCCATGCACCCGCTACAGAGTTGATCACACTTTGCAGCCCTTATTCGTTCGCCAAATGGGGGATCGACTTGGTCGGACCACTCCCTACTGGCCGAGGCCAGACCAAGTTCGCGATCGTCGCCATTGATTACTTCACCAAGTGGGTAGAGGCAGAACCCCTCGCCACCATTACCGAGCGGAACACAACCAAGTTCATCTGGCAGTCGATCGTTTGCAGGTTCGGCATTCCTCAGGCCATCATCTCCGACAACGGTAAACAATTTGACAACGCCAAGTATAGGAAGTTCTGCGCCGACCTCTAGATTCAACCTTGTTTCTCATCCCCTGGTCATCCCCAGGCCAATGGCCAAGTCGAGGTCACCAACCGCTCTCTCCTGAAGATCATCAAAACTAAGCTAGAAGCTGCTAAGGGACTTTAGGCTGAGGAGCTACCAAATGTACTCTGGGCTTATCGAACTACAGCCTGGACGCCCACTGGAGAAACCCCTTTCCGCTTAACATACGACGCTGAGGCGGTTATCCCAGTAGAAGTCGGTTTGCCCACTCCCAGGGTTTTACATCCGGATCCAGCACTAACCGAAGAACTCCGCCGGGCTGATGTAGACACCCCATTTTTGACTGCCTTTAAGACTTGGACGCGACTGATGGTTTACATGATGGAGAAAGGTGTGCAGGAGAAAGGTTCAGTTTCTTCGGCAATGAGAGAGTCAAAGCTCAACTTCATACCCCTTTTTGGATCAAAACAATTTTGATCAAAAGATTTTAGACCTCAAAACCCTCTCTTTCAAAACATTTTTGAAATAAAGTTTTTTACGATGTTCCGAGGCTCGCATTTTGTCAAATGTTGCGCTTTTCGGTAAACCGAGCAAGGGCAAAGTGGAAATAAATGAAAGAGAGATGAAATCTTTGAAAAATCTTTCAAAACACCTTACTTAGGGGTTTGAAGTAGAAGAAAAGAGGAGAAGAGGGAAGAATTCCAGTTGGGAGAGAAAATGGGCATGAACCGTTAAGAAAGAGTCGAACAGCCCTCGCCGAATCGGGCCTATTCATTTGCATACTTGGAATCAAGCTATGAGGCCACCACCATTTGAAATAATACTTTGCACTCAAGAATCTCCTAAATCCAATTCCGGACGGGGGAGATATAGTTGATTAAAGTAGGGCATCACTCCGGTTGGACCGAAATCTGCGCGGCTTCACCAAAAAGGGCATAACTTTTTCCACAGGAGGAATTTTAATGCAAGGTTTGTGCCATTGGAAATATAACTTCCGGGGATTCAATTTGGACACTTGAACGGCCACCATTGGACTTCCCAATCACCCACCGGCCACTTTTCTTTCCGGCAGCCCATTTTTTTTGTCCTGAAAGTAGCAGGCCGGCCAGAAAATCTAGCAGGCCGGCCACCTAGCTGATGAAATGAATTTTTTTACCCTTTTTAGCTAGCCGGCCATAGCCCCCTCCCCAAGTGTCCTAGAAGTGAATTTTGTTTTCCTCTAGGCCTTATGTCCGAGGGTTTGGCCTTTTGGGGGGAAACTTGAATTGTTTTCCCCCCTCTTTTCCACCCTTCTTTTTTTATATAACAGCAGCTCCAGCTTTGTTCTGAGGGTTAGAAAATTTCCCTTTGAGCTCCCTTGTTGTATCTCTCTCCCTCTATACTTCCAAGCTCCAAACCTCTCAAGTCCTACACTCATTTCTTCATCAACCCATAGCCCCACCCTTCCATCCTCCATTCCAGCAGTTTGAGGTTGTTCTTTAGAGCCTAGGAGTGCTACATTTTGGTCCAAAAGTTGTCAAAGGCATAGTCTTCAAGGGTGAGCTTCCTTTTTCCCTTTTCTAGCCTTTTCTTGATTTATTTATAAGCCATGCTTGCTTACATTTTTGGGCTCCGACCCTAACTGGAGTTAGGCTTATTTTGAGCTATTTTTCATGTTTGTTTCAGGGCCTCTCACTGTTTGAGGCCTCCTTGTTGCACTTGCTTCATTACCCCTCATGTGTGCCTATTTCTTGTGTAGTATTTTTGGCCTACATATAAACTGTTTTGAGCTCTGTCATAAACTATAAAGTGGCTTATTTTGAGCCCTTCTTAAACATTGTTGAAGGGCTCATCACTGTTTGAGGCTTCCATTTACCACTTGCCTTTATATCTCTCTTTTGGCTCCATTTTTGCATGATTTGCTAGCCTCTTATGCTTCTGTTTTTGGGTTCTGGTCTAAACTATAAGTGACCGTATTTTGACCCCCTCTTCATGTTTCATTAAGGGTCTTTTACTGTTTGAGGCATCCTTTTTGTACTTTGTGTTATAGCTCTCTTTTTGACCTTATTTTGCGTAGTATTTTGAGCATGCTTGTGCACTGTTTTGGGTTTGATCATAAATTGTAAAGTGATTCATTTTGAGCCCCTCTTCAACTTTGTTGAAGGGCTCTTGGCCATTTAGGTCCAGCAGCCATGATTTTCTTCTTTATCTCACATTTAGGGCCATTTTTGCATGCTAGCTTAGCCCCATTTGTGTTCATTGTTTGGCCTTGCTTAAAACTGTAAACATGCTTGTTTTGGGGCTGCCTTGAATCTGTCTTCACATTTCATGTTCAAATAATGCATGCTTTGTATAGCTATAGGTCATTGCGTATGCCTAATTTTGCATTTCGGGTACCTTTCATGCATCGGGTGCCATGTTTCCATGATTCAGGGCTGTTTTGCATCATATTTCGCTTCTGAAATTTGTATGTTTGCATATCATATTTCATGCCTTGCCATGCCTTGTTAGAGTGGCATTTGTGCCTTAGGATCGGTCCTCGGTTTGCGTGCATGCGTGCACGCATCTCGAGTGTCTCATTTTCATCTCATGGCCTCTTATGTGAGTGTGGCTGAGGTTCACTCATGTTGGTGTAAGTCCATTATGCATTGTGTATGCCATTTCATTTCATAGCATTGCGTATGCTAGGTTGTATGTTAGCGCATTGTGTATGCCATGTTACCTCGTGCATCGTGTATGCCATTTCATAGCATTGCGCATGCTAGGTTGTATATTAGTTGCATTCATGCATGTCATGCATATTACATTGTGCTTGGGATAGGAGTTAGCCCGAGCATGGGAAACGAGGGACGTTTCGTACTTCGAGTGACGGAACGTGTCTCAATTCCCAGTCACTGACACTCCGGATTATCCATGATGGAGTTTAGGTTTTGCTGTGTTTATATGTGCATTCATTTCATATTGAGTTGCACAATTCGACTCCTCGACCATCATGCATCGAGATGCGTGATTGGTGGCACGAGGATCGAAGCATGCATACATTTGTGAAAATACATTGCCATGCCCCTTTCCTGCTCTTTGTTGCAACAAATTAAGAATCAGCAGTCTTCCGGGGCTTGGCGCGCTTTCCAAAGAATCATTGCAAAACAGAGGCTAACCGGGGCATCGCAGTGGATTTCCGCACAAAGCAACCCGGACATGCATCGTTCATCATCTGAAGAAGAGTCAAGGCAATCCCTGGCTTGCATGCCAGTTTATTATTTTTCTTAGTCAATTTGTAAATTAATTAGGAATCTGTATTATTTGGACTGTACTATTTATTCGGACCCTCTGCGCGAGGGCAATGTTGTAATAAGTGTGCGTATGTGTGATGTATGTCTTCCAACCCCACGTCTTTGTCCCTTTTATTTACCAGCTTATGATGGTTAGATTAGGGCATATTTCAATTAGCATACAGTATGATAGCATGTTTGCATTCATTCATCTGTTTTGCATGCACCGGGCTCGGCGTATCATACTAACTGCATTGTATTTTCAATTCCAAGTTGAATACATGTTAGCTGTAGCATTTCATATGCCATGTTTAGAACAGCCGAGCCTGCTATAGTTGCGTTTTTGCATGTGTTGCATTAGGCATCTCTGTATAATTAGGATCATGTATGGATTTCTAATTGGTTTCTGTTTTGGCTTGGAGTACTCGGTAAGTTTTATGCTTTAGCATCCTTGCATGTGTGTGAGTGACTACCATGATAGCATGTTTACCATGAGGCTAATTGCTTATGTGATATAACTGCCTGAATGCCTGTGGGTGAAGGTTAGGTTATTCGAATTAGAACAATTAATCAAATGTGTGTTTTAAAGCCCACTAGATAATGGCAAAATCATGTTTTTCTAAGCCCACCCGAGGGTGGCAAATCCATGTCTTAGCCTACTTACGAGTAGCACCATCAAACCATTTTCAAACAAACAAACATGAAATGTTTTGTTCCAATTCAGGCGATCCAGTCTATACTTGTATGCTGTGAGCATCACATAGTAAATCTAGGCTAATAACCGGAATAAGAACACGTAATGTTTTCAAAAATAGATATCATGGTTAGTAGAGGCCGATCTTTGATCGAGCGAACGGGGGTGCTCACGAAGTGACCTTCCCCAATCGTACCCAAGTTCCCGAGCCGAGGCAACTTTGGTGATGACAGACACGTGGCCTTAGGCAAACGAGTCAAGATTTCCTAAATTTCCCCAAAAATAAAACATTTAGGTGGGGACTCTGTATCTGGCAAAGCAGTCCATGTTTGGCACTTCTTTCAAAAAATCTGTTTTCTCAAAACAATTTGCCGGATTTGGACTCTTTGGTTCAGATTACGAACCGTGACAATTTGAGAGTCCTGAGCTGTAGTGAGCCCAATATTGAACGGAACGGGGGACTCGTTCCTCTCCCAGGGGCGTTCGGGGACGTCTACAGCTGACCTCGACCTAATTGAAGAACTCAGAGAGACCACCACTGTCCGCTTGGCCTCATACCAACAGAAAATGAGAACACACTACAACCGCAAGGTCCGACCAAGGGAGTTCGCTGTAGGGGATCTTGTCTTGAGAAAAGCAACTCTCGCTACCAAAAATCCGACTGAAGGTAAATTGGCAGCCAAGTGGGAGGGACCCTACATTGTGAAATCCCGACCCCGACCAGGCACTTACCGACTTCAGGACATGGAAGGTCGAGACCTCCCCCACCCATAGAACGCCGAACACCTTAAACGCTACTTTCAATAAGCTCCGATTTTTGTAGCTCAGTTATTGCATTTCCTTTTCGGAAAATTCACACATTCTTGATATTCCCCCACGCAATGTAGCTTCTTGATTATATATCTCAGTTATCTATATGTTGTCTCGGTAACGTTCTTATTTGCAGCATTAAAAGCCTCTGCCAGATAGAGCACTGAAAGCTTCTGCCAGACAGAGCACTTAAAGCCTCAGCCAGACTGAGCACTGAAAGCCTCAGCCAGACAGAGCACTCAAAGCCTCTGCTAGACTGAACACTCAAAGCCTCTGCCAGACTGAGCACTTAAAGCCTCAGCCAGACTGAGCACTAAAAGCCTCTGCCAGATAGAGCACTTAAAGCCTCAGCCAGACTGAGCACTAAAAGCCTCTGCCAGACCGAGCACTTAAAGCCTCAGCCAGACTGAGCACAAAACTTGATACCTGTGGAATTCACTAACACACTTAGTCACAATTCCAGGTCCCAGTCTTCACACCACTCTTTGCTTAGTCCAAATTCCATAGACGTTCTTATCATTTTATTACACTCTAAATTTCACTCTGCATTGCGCAGTTTTTAAATTCCACTTTCATTTTATTATATTTAACTTTCTCAAGCCTATCGTCTCATTAAACTTTAAATTCCACTCTACATTGAGTCCTTATTACAAGCTTCAATTTCACTTTTATTAATGAGGAATTCTATAAACACTTTGCCCAGGCCTCATTTATCTAAGATCCACAAGCAGAAATATTCAAATAACAAACACAACTGAAATTTTATTCATTCACAACTTTGCACAAAAGTTCATTACAGCAATTCATGTACAAAAGTTCATTACAGCAATTAAAAACAAAACAAAAAAAAAAAAAACACACACAAAACAAAAACAACAAACCAACAAACTATCTTTTTCTCCTTCCTCCCCAATTACTCCTCCTCACTGGAGATGAGGTCTTCTTCTTCAATGCCTTCATCCAGGGGGGTTTGTGCCACATCGTCTTCGCCAATTGTTACACTACTAAGGTCTAAGTCTGGGAACAAATCTTCAGTTCTACGTTTGAACATCTTCCAGCCACTGTCCCAGTACTCAGCCATTTCGTGCTTGTAAAAGTCTGACTACTGGAAGCTCTCAATAACTTCTGCTTCAGTTCTGCCTCCAGCAGTTGTCCTCGATGGGCCCGCGCCCCCCAGATTCCTGCCCAGCCAGGCTACTCGCGACCGCGGCATCAACCGCCGTCTGAAATTCGGCAGACCCTTTAAATTGCTCCATTGCTGCGACGCACAGCTCGGGATAAGCCGCCCTTTCAAAAGCTGCCTTTTCCCTCTCTTCATCCAGCTCTTTCTGCAGGGCTGCCCTTTTCGACACCGCCTTCGCCTTTTCCGCCTCCAACTCCTTCTTCAGGCTCTCCTTCTCCGCCGCCACTTGCACTCTCTCTGCTTCCAACTCCCTCTGGAGCTTCCCTTGCTCCTCCCCTACCTTGGGGCGCTCGCCCTCCAGCTCCCTCTGGAGATCGCCCACTCTGCTATCCGCCTCGTCTTTTTGCCTGACCAGCTCCTCATTATTGCTCATAGCCTCTTCATGTCGCTCGACTGCGGCGACGCAGGCTCTTTGGGCCTCGTCCAACTTTTTCTGCTCGCCAGTAAGTTGGAACTCGAGCGACACAACCTGGCGGCATGTGTCCTCCAGTTCCGCCTTAACCGTTTGCAGCTCAGTGTGGGCACTCTCCCAACTTGCACTCTTCTTCTTCAACTTTGCAAGCTGGGCCTTGGCCTCATCTGCCTTAAGTTTGGCAGCCCCCGCCTTCCTCAGCAGGGCCCCTGCTAAGGTGGTTACCTCCATTTGAGCGGAGTATAACCCCCTTAGCAGCTCAGCCTCGTTGAATCTGGAGGCCGAGGGCAGGGCTGCCTCTTCTACAATCCCTACAAGGCGATCTGCCCCTGCCCTGGCTGGGCCTTCTTCTTCCTCTAGCCGCCCTGCCACCGCACGAGCATGGTAGATCGCCGTGGTCGCACCGACTCCTCCTTCTTGAGGTACAAGACCCCTCTGGGGCTGTCCCTCCTTCCTTGGCCCAGGGCCAACAGCCTCATCCTCCACTTGCCTTTCGGGGACGGCCTTTGCGACCCCTACGGCGATCGCCGCCACCATTGGTACCACCTCTATGACCTCTGAGGCAACATCCACCACTTCTGGGCCACCTACCTTTCCTGGGGCCCCCTCTACTTCTTCCCCTTCAGACCCCACGGCTGCATTGGTTTCTTTCACACTCATCTCCCTCCTCCTCTTCTGGGCAGACACTTCCTCACTCGGACTCACTCTCTTCTTCTTCTTTCCCACGCCCAACGCCTCCATCTCCTTCAACGACCTCTCCTTTAAAGGGTCTGTGGGGGGCGGCCGCGGCACAAAATCGCCCAAGTTTTTCTCTCCTAAAGGTTTGGGGCAAGGTCGAATCCGCTCCCTCGCAACCGGTTTTGGTGGCCGGTCGGCCTGGGACTCTTTGAATTGTTGGGCTTTGGCAAGAATGGCCTGATCCTCTATCTCCTGAACCCTTCTCCTCACCTCCAACTTCGCTCGGTCGAGGTCCCCACTACTTGGCTTTGGCCCCAACCCCGCCTCAAACAATGCCGATGGCTGAACGAGCTCGTTCCATTTGGCCTTTTCTGTCTCCCTCCACTCCTTCACCCTCCTCACCCTCCCCTCCGCAGCTGCCCCCAGTTTCACCTCTACAGACCTGATGGGCACTTTCCACACGGTACGCGCTCCAAGCCCCCCATTGGCAGACACGTAGAACCATCGCGGCCGCCACCCCTTTATTGACGACGGCAGACCCGCCACTAACCCTTTCCCCACCACAGCTTGCAGAGTGACCCACGTCTCCTGCTGCCCCGACGCCTTATAACACGCAAAGAATTCGTCCACTGTCATGGCTTCCCCTCCATTTGCCTTCGGCCACGCACTGGCACAGGCCAGCAGGATCTTCCATGCGTTAGGCATTAGTTGCCCCGGTGCTACCTCTAGACGATTAAACACATCCACCACCACTTGCGGTAGTGGCAACCTCAGTCCACCCTTTAGAGCTTCCTCATAAAGGGAAAACTCCCCTGGCCTGGCGTCAGACGGCCTTTCCGTTGATGTCGGTACCAACAACTCCACTTCCCCAGGGATCTGGTACTTTTCGCGAATAGCCTCCAACTTCGCCTCAGTAATCGTGGATTTGTCTGCCTTCGTGTGCCAATGATCTGGTTCCACCTGGCTGATTGGCTTTGGAGCTGCTATCATGGTGGAACCGTGGGATCGTACCACCTGCTCCCCCACCCTCTCTGTCCTATACTGCGTCGCTAGCTCTACAACATCATCATCTCCAAGCGGGTCCATCCTGACACTCACACTCCCTTCTTTAGCCATTTCTGTGGTATGTTTGCAAATCGCTTCGGCGGCAGGAACAAGGAAATTGAAAAAGTGTTACAGAGGTGTATTGTGAGCAACAAAGGAATTCACACTTGGAATATTTTGATTTTTCGCACACAGGTAGGTGAATCAAATAATGCCAAAAGCCCACGGTTTGCCCGTATTCCAAGGGTCCCAATTAATTTTTGCCAGTTTGAAAAATTTTCAAAATCATTCGCCAAAACCCTTTCTTCAACACCCACAATGACCTAACGTTTCGTTTCTGATCCAACGCCTAATCTTCCCCCTTACGGGATGTGACCACGTGTAAGGCCACGATGCACTGTCCATCCCCCTTACCCTGTCTTTTCTACTTCCAATCATCACCTACCACGTCGTCCCTTGAGCCCCGCGCCAATCCGTTCGACCTTCGCGCGATCAGCCCTCTTCACGGTCGGCCTGTCCTCACAGTCGGCCCCCTTGGGTCGGCCTGCCCTCACGGTCGGCCTTCTCGCGCGATCGGCCTGTCCTCACAGTCGGCCCTCTTGGGTCGGCCTGTCTTCAACGGTCAGCCTGTCCTTACGGTCGGCCCCTTGGGTCGGCCTGCCCTCAACGGTCGGCCTTCTCGCACAATCGTCCCTCTTCACGGTCAGCCCTTTAGCTTGGCCGGTAGGCCCTCTGCTCGGCCTTCGCGCGATCAACCCTCTTCACGGTCGGACAATCCTACCCTCGCCTTACCAACTCGGCCGTCCATCCCGGTCGGACTCATCTTCCTCATACATATTCCCTTCGCTGGTCTGAAGCTGCACTCAGGAATGGGGGACTACTGACATGGACAGGCCCACAAAGGCCATGAACCACTATAAATAACCTGAGCCCATCATTCGGGGCCCAATACATAACCCTGCAGATGGTGTCCGGAACAGTTAGAATCCAATATGGCACCAAGAACCAACAACATTCAGACACGCGGCGGGTGGAGGACGAGCCACATTAGCAAACAAAGATCTTCAAAGTTATTGCTACTACACATCACCATTAATGCAGTCCATCACAGCATTTATTACGACAACACCTCTCCGTCGGAACAGGACCCCCTTACCCTGAGCAAGGTAAGCTACAGTATAGGCTTTCGGCAAGGAGAGTAGGTCGGAAGGGACAGCGAAATGATGGCAAAAGGATATAAGCAAATGTTGTAGACAAGAAAAAGGTTAAGTTCTCTATCTCTAATCTTCTCACATATACTCTGCTCCTCTTTCTAACTTGCTCGTCGGAGAGTTCGCTGGGAGACTACCCCGTTCCCCGTTGAACTTGCCTGCAGGTTAACTGGTGGGCTTGATCATTTGGACACGGGCTGGAGGAGCTTGGACCTGTCTGATCCACTCACTGGGACGAGCAGCATCAACATTTAAAAAAATAAAAATCGACTTTTCTAGCTTAGTAGACCCAACTACATTACTATAGTATATAAGATAGATATAGATGAATATAGAAACAAATTCAATATCTCCATAGTTGATATGACTGCAAACGAACCGAGTCGAGCCGAGTTTTACTGAGCTCGAACTTGACTCGTTTACTTATCGAGCTCATTTATTGAGTTCGAGTTCTGCTCGGCTCGTTAACATTAATGAAACTTAAGTTCAGCTCAATTCAGTTCGATAATTTTTTTAAATATTATTTATATTATTTAATATATAAATAATATATTTATTATATAATTTAAATAAAGATAAACGAACTGAGCTTACAAGCCGAGCTTATGCGAGTTCGAGCTTGGCTCGTTTACTAAACGAGTCTAATATTTGATCTTAAGCTCTGCTCGTTTACTAAATGAATATAATATTCGAGCTGGAGCTTTGCTCGTTTACTAAATGAACCAAGCCGAGCTGAGCTCTTAACGAGCCGAGTCGAACCGTACCGAACCGAACTTGCTCATGAACAACTCGGTTCATTTGCAGTCTTAATAGTTGGTAAGAAACCTTGTTGTAATTTGTTAAATTTTATTGTAATATCATATAAATAAAAATTAATTTAAAGGAAAAAAAATCTCCATAGTTGACTTTTCATTTCATAAAATTGAAAGATCTTATGGAAACTCAGATTTGTCTATTGAACATATATTCCATTGTAATCATTTTGTAATTAGCCCTTTGTTTGGGTTAATAGCACAACGAGCACAATATCCGTGTTTTGTACGGAATTTTACATAATAGAAAATAGAAATAAATTAAGACATTTTTTTTTAAATTTAATTAGTTCATTTTATCTTATTTAATCTAATTCATTTATAGTATAAATGACTCAAAAGCATTATTGTCCATGTTAACGTAAGTTATTTGAAATATAAGAAATTAAACAAAATTGTCTATTGAACATATATTCTATTGTAATCATTTTGCGATTAGCCCTTTGTTTGGGTTAATAGCACAATAAGGCTATGTTTGATTCCACAAGACTAATAGTGAGGTATTAACAATCCTATGAAATTAGTGTGGTATTCACAATCCCACCCCTATCCCATTACTAATAATCCTATAAATTTGTTGGATTAACTATCCATTAGATTACTAATCCTAAAAAAAATGTCAAAACAAACATAGGATAATTTGGCCCACGGATTAATAATCCTAATCCCATACTCTAATCCTTCCAATCAAACATGCCCTAAGAGTAGTCCATTTTTTAAGGAAAGAATATTATAACAGTGTTTGGATTTAAAATTTGGATAGAGTTGTGTAGAAAAAAATAAATAAAATAAATAAACAAATGAAAGTGAGGTAAATGTAAACAAAATCTATACTAAATTTTTTTCTTTAATTTTCTCATCTTTTCTTTTCTCTTCACAAACTTTAAACCAATTACTAGATCCAAACATAACTTAAAAAAAAAAAAAAAAAAAAAAAATCACCCAAGTTGAGCCCATGCAAAAAGCAATTGGAAGTCCAGCAATACGAAAAGAGAATAGATTAGTGGCCCGTTTGATGGTCTGCTTTATATATTGTGTACACAAGTTAGGCCCACAGTTGTGTCATGATTTGAGGCTTATTATGGCCCACTTCAATATTTCGCTCTGTAAGACTTTTTTGGGCCGTGCTGACAATCGACACACATCAAAAAAAAAAAAAAAAAAAACCTAAGACATAGAATTAAAAATGAAAAAAAATAAATGGTATATAGCTTCTTTTCTTTCCTTAGGTTTAATGCACCAACTAAATTGTCACCCCCACAAAATAAATAAATAAAAATTAAAAAGACTTTTAGAGCAAATCTTGTGAGAACTTTGCTACAAACATAAAAATGGTGCACAAAATCAGTCACAAATAAGACACAAACTAATTCTGTATACCATTTTTATACATTTAGCTTTTATCATCTTGCGATGATACATGATGATCATCAAAATTAATAACAGCTAAGTTAATGCTAATTTCATGCTCAGCTGGTTAATTAGCCTAAGCCCGTGCCAGCTAAATCTTGATCCTTGAAGTCTGTCTAGCCCAATTTTCAAAAACATTAAAAATTAAAAAAAAATATTCAAGGTTGACAAAAGCCCGACCTAGGCTGAGCCTAGGGTAGGCTTAAGGCCTAGCCCCTAGACAAACGAATTGTGTCTGGGTCCACAATTTTGATATTGGCTCAATTTAGCCTAATCGATTTAGTTCGATCAAGGTTGAATAAAAATTTAACGTCAAATCAAATGTTGAATTGTTGGTTGAAGAATCCAAACAATCACATGTTACGGTTAGATTTTATCAAAAATTCAATTTAGTATTGATGAGCGATTCACAAGAGTCCTTTAGAGTTTTATAGTCTTGTAGAATTTCATATCAAGACTAAATGACAAAATATGTTATTTACTTATCTTCTAATGCTCAAAAAATAAAAATATAAGGAAATTTTAAAAATAATATTTCGATTGGTTAATTAGGTCAATATTAGTATGAAACCGAAACCGATCGTATTTTACAAAAAATTAACTAAAAATCAAAATTTGGATCGGTGATCATTTCAATTCTACTAATTTTTTGAGAAATTTTTCTATGCGTATAGGGTACCAACTGACAAGCAAAAGTGGTACTTTTTGCCAATTACAACCAGACAATTACTCTATAAATCACAAACAGTCAATTTTTCACATATGCATTAAAACCCATTTAAAAGTTACAAAACTTAACTTTGTCTTTAGGAAAAAAATTTCTGTCTCATCTTCCCCACAAAAAAAAAAAAAAAAATCCACTTTTTCTCACTCTTTTTTTCTCTTTCAGGTCTCTCGATGAAAAAAAAAAATTCAAAAATCATCCGCAATTATTTTTGCCCAAATATAAGCAAAGTCTCCAAGATCTTTTAAAATACAATATTGCCATTGAAATCGAAACTACTGGCGGGGAAAAAAACCACTGGAACATTGAGCCTCCGTTTGGGAAGTGGGTTGGCTTTTTGATTTTTTGGAAAATGGTAATTGTTGGTCAACATTAATTTGAGCTAGAATCATTGAAGTGTCTAAGAAGAATTGTTTGGGTTGAGCCTGATACTAGAATTGATTGCAAAGATTACCCCTTGGCCCATTTGTGAAGTACATGATTTAATGCCCAGTTTACACCTCTTTTACTTGTTGCGTTTTTGATGCCCAGTTTACCCCTTGGCCCATCGGTGAAATATTGGATGAGTTCATTGTTGTAGTTGCCGCAATCTTTTTCACTCATCAAGGGATGATTTAACTAGTAAATGCATATTAAAGGAATTAAAAAATGCATACTTGCAGATGATTTGAATTTATAATTGCGCTTGCACTTGAATTTTATTTTGTAGATAGATATCTCTAAGAGGAAGACAGTAAAGAGAGAAAAAGTAATTTCATATGAAAAAAAAGAGAAAATTGTTGCTGGGTTTTGTGAAACCAAACAAATTTTTCACAAAATCCAGCAACAATTTTCACAAAACCCAGCAACAATTTTTCACCAAATTTGTTTTTTCACAATATTGTTGCTGGGTTTTTAAAAGTAATTTCAATAAGTGTGTTTGGTTTGAGTTTTTTATATTAAGTTTTTTGAAAATTGAGTTTTTTAGTTTTTGTATTCTTTTATTTTTAGTGAATATTTTTTAAATTTTAAACATTTTTTTTTTTACTTTTTTAGATGGACCTTAGTTAGATGTATCTAAAAAGTAAAAAATTTGTGAAAAAATATTTTAAAAAATTAATAAATACATAGAAATATAAAAAATATACTGAATTCTTGTATTTTTTTGTATTTTTAGTATTTAGTGAATTTTTAAAAGATGTTTTTAAAAAATTTTTTACTTTTTAGGCGTATTTATGTTAGGTGTGTCTAAAAAGTAAAAAAATTACTTAAACTATTAAAAAAATTCAATAAAAACAAAAAAATACGAAAAATAAGAAACTAAAATTTTCTAAAAAGTATTTCTGAAAAATGGAAACAAGTTATATCTTTCGTTACTTTATGACTTGATGCATACATGACCAATCTCAAGCTTTGACATGAGGGGCAGGTGTTGGGTTGGAATTGGTGAAAGGGCACCAAATAAGTATGGAATAATGTTAGGGATTATGAAAAACATATTTCATATTATGAAATATATCATGAAAATTTTTTATCATTTGATTTATATGTGGTGTTTTATTGTATATGTAATTCAAAAGTAAAAAATCTTTCATGATCATTTTCATAATATTTTTTTCATAATTCTTATCATTATTCGAATGACAGTTTTGATACCGTAACTTTGCACAAAAATTCCTCTAATTTTTCATACAATCCTAATTGAACCGACCCGATCAAGATTGAGCAAGAGCCCAACTAGACAACCTGAGGCCAACCTAGCCAAGTAGAGACAGACAGGATCATTTGAATTAATTAATTACTACTTGGGGGTAAAACCCTCTCTGTCGTCAAATTGTTCCAATGCCGATTGCCTAAATTAATGCAGAGTGGTTGCTTGCTCACGTTTACTTTTCCCAATAAAAACAGAACACAGTTCACCTCTAAATACTTTGGTCAACCTCATTAGTGATACTTTAATGCAAAATTTTTATTTAAAATTTTAATAAAGATTATAAAAATTAAACAGTTATTAATGTAATAGACGAATCACCGTCGTGGGCACGTTGCCTTTCTTCTTTCGAGATATACTTTAATTTATTACCTGCGTTACATTAATGTCTCTATTCATTTGGTCTTATCCGTAAAACGATAAAAATGTCAACTTAATTTATAAATGTCAACTTGACATAATTAGTACAATATTTAATTATTATTTTTTTTGAGAGGAGGAGATGGAAAACTATCTTGGGGCTCGGCCCAAGACTAGGTCGAACAGATTTGCTGGCTATTTTTAAGGAGTCCAGGGGTTTTTTCGCAATTTCAAATTTTAATTATAAAGTAATTAAGGGGTTGTTTGGAATGATTTCAATAAATATATTTTTTAATTTTTTACGAAAAAACGTGAAATATGAGTTGAGTTTGAAATAATGTGGTAGAGAGATGATATGATTTAAATAAGATGATGTGATTTAAATAGAATAATGAATTTTTGACTTTTTAACTTTTTTAAATTATGTCAAATTAGGCCTAAAACTTATTTTGTGCAATACATCGTGCTTTTTTGTTATCATTATTTATTCTATTTACCATTTTGTTTTATTTACTTTGATTGCGATTAAAAACATTAAACATACATGATATATATAAGCAAAGCACAACTGCTATCCTAGTTACCCAACTAGAGTTTGTTAGACCGCAAAACATCTCATTCAGATGCTGATAGGCAAATTAGAAAAAAAACTATACTTTCCAAATTTTCTTAAGTAATGACACTGTGACTAAGCTAACGCTTTTTTTCTTTTTGATGATGTGATAAGTTTGTTGAAAAAATATTAGCCTTTTAGCTCTCCCGTCTGCCTCACAACAACGTAGATTAAAAAGTGTTTACTTGAAATCTAATTTCAAAATATAGTTGATTAAAGAAATATGTTAATTTCCTAAACTTTATCTCTTGTAAGATATGCAATTCAGAGGGAGGTTCGATCAAGTTAAGATGTTGTCCAGGCCCTGAGTTATGGTGAGAGTTATCTAAACTCACACTAAACCCAATTTTTAACCTAAACTTGTCTGCTTATATCCAGCCCGAGCATAATAAACCCAAATTACATAAATTTTGAATTTTTTTAGCTAGTAATTTGTTTAAATTCAACCCTATAAACATTTTTTTTTTTTTTGTAAAATCATTAATAGTATCAAAACAAATAATTATATGATGAAAAGGAAACAAAGAGAAAAGTAATGAGAATCGAGAATTCAGTGTGTCACTCTGGTGGCCTTTGTTAATTTTGAGTAAGAAAAAAAAAAGATAAGTTTAGTGTTCTATTACTTGTATATGTAATATATAATGACTATGATCTAACAATCTAAATAATTTAAACATTATTTAAAAGCTAGTAATTTATATTTATATATAATTCAAACTTCGGATTATTTCGATTGTTCAATATTTGTATTTAAATCTTGTCTAAATTTGATTCATGATTTTAAATTTATGCCTAAGCCTACATCAAATTCAAAAATATATTTTCTAATTATTAAAAAAAATAAACTAAATTCAAATTACTGAAATTGAGCTCCCTCAAATTGCACTCCTTTCTCTTGTTGCCTAAGTCATGACACAAAGGTTAGGTTCTTGCTTTTGGCATAACATAAAGTTGCCATTTTTTCATGTCTTTTTTTCAAAGTAAAATATGGTAGAAATATGAATGATGTTAGGCAGGTGGTTATACAACCATAGAGAAAGTAATAAACAATACAGCTTTGATCATATTTCTTGCCAACCAAACCGAGAAAGAGGAAAAAATTTCTAGATATACAAAAAGTTATCAAAAGAATATTCTACGTACCTATTTTTATATGAAATTTAAATTTAAAGTTCTTGTGCTCCTTAGACACCACTGCTCCAGAGATTCTGATTTCATCTAAAAGATTTAGAAATAGAAGGTTAATTGAGAAGAATATGAAATAATCTGTGACCTTTTGGATGCATGATAAAGATAGGGTTGGTTTGGAAAAATGGTTAAAAGTTGATTTTTTTATTTTTTTATTTTTAAACGTGTAAAAAATATGAGAGATGATATAATTCAAAATGAATTAAAAGTTGAGAAGTGACTTTTAACACACTTCCCAAAAGAGACCATAATACTAGCTGACAAAGCATGATAGAAAAAAGTGATTAAATTGAACCTATATTGTTTTGACTTCATTGAGAACATATAAATTATAATACAGACCGAAGACATTACAAATCAATTAAAAGGATTTAAAATATTTGGAAAACATAAAGATGCAGGTGGTTTTGTGTTCTGGTGTAAATGAAAAACGTAATTACTTGTGTCAAAACATATACTCCACTTGCACCGTTATGTTTTTGAATTTTTTTTTTTTCCATTGATTTGTTATTTTTTTATAATATGAATTTTATGATTATTTGATAAATTTAATTTTTTTCATAAATAATAAACATTGTGTGTCATATAAAATAAACTGTTCGAATTATAAATATGAAACACTTGGTAGTA
The DNA here is from genome assembly GCF_055761805.1 of Camellia sinensis. Classification (NCBI taxonomy): domain Eukaryota; kingdom Viridiplantae; phylum Streptophyta; class Magnoliopsida; order Ericales; family Theaceae; genus Camellia; species Camellia sinensis. Next base: position 221,018,253 of record NC_138961.1, read on the forward strand.
AAACATGCTTTATATGTTAATTTCCTTCCAATGATGAAGTAGTTACAAAAAGAAGGTACTTCCGAAATGATAAACCGCTTAGATTTCTAAGTTTAAACTGACAAACTCATTTGGTACATTGAGGACATCACAAACCCCTCATTGATGCCTTATTGAAATTTTACACTAACAGAGTTACGTAATTATAATTAATATGAAAAAATCAGACATAAAAATGAAAGGCTTTAATAATCCATGGTCTAGTCCATACATTCTTTTTCCCATTCCAATTTTATAATCAATTTGGGTATGGCTTATTTTTTATTTTTTTTACTTATTATAAAAAGTAAAAAGATAGTGGGACCCAAATAAGTCAATGAGACTTGTTTTGGGAATTAGGAAAAAAGCTAACTAATTGATTTTTTATTTTTATTTTTTTGCTTTTTTTGAAAAAACGTAAAAAAAATAGAAAAGTAATGTGATCCAAATAAGTTAATAAATCAATAACTGACTTTTTTTTTTTTCTTTCTACTTTTCAAAATGGCCTAAGTCAATAAACTGTTTATTTTATGTGTTGCTAAAACATCTAGTTTGCGTAAATACAAAGTCAAAAGCAAAGTAATGATCTCATGGACAATCCATGATATTGAATAAGCTAACATAAAGATTGGTGCAGGATCAAAATTCCACGCTTGTGGTCCTTTCTATTCCATAATTGCACATCCATTGGGTTCATAGGGAACATATTTTAATGGGCATTTCTTACATAGTGAACAATTTTAATTGAGACACACAATGGTGTAATCCATGAGGCCCATGGATCTCCTGTTCCCACATATTCCTGTCCCCTGTCCTTCTGTCCCAAATCACTCACAACCATTAAATATGCCTTAAGATTCTCAAATCTTGAGATTCTCATATGATTTAATGGTTGTAAGTAATTTGAGACAGAGGAACGGGAATATTTAAGGACAGAGAATCCTTGCTCAACCATGAGATCCATTTTGTAGCCCATATCAACATCATTTTAGCTCTATTTATAATGTGACAACTGTGCACACCAAAATAAAGGAGTAAAACAATCGTATAACTTCATTGGAACCAAAAAAAAATGTTGCACAATTAGAAGAAAGTTGAATTCGAAGCAAACTTTCAAGAGGTAGTTAATCTTATTAGGTGTTTAGACCCTAATCATCTTGATTATAATTTGTTTCTGTGGATCAAGATGATCTTAGGTGAAGTATGAGAATGTCGGTGACTTATATTTCTTAAACATAAATGAATATGCAAATCAATTAGCATGCATGCCTCTATAAGGTAATGCTCAATTAAGGATGACAAAAATGTTCCTCTAAAAACAAGGAAGTCTATGCATATTATTAGAATGGGTGGCCTCGTGCTCGTTTCAAAACATTGTCATAATAATTCAGTTTAACAGATGGTCTCACAAGTTCTTTTTTTTGAGCTACAACTTAAAAGATATTTTAAGTTAAATGTGTCATATGTCAAAAATTATCATTTCTCTCGAAGACTTGGGTATGACATGTCTAACTTTTATCCAATCTAAGCCCTTATCTCGATGCATGTTACTTGGGTATGACATGTCTAACTTTTATCCAATCTAAGCCCTTATCTCGATGCATGTTACGTTAATTTGAACAAGCTTAGGTTGAGTCTAGATCTAGGTGTTGAAACTCAGTCTATTGACTCGAGAGTTATGGGAGTCAATCTGCAAATCAGGCCTATGAGTAAGAAAATAGGAAAAAAAAATTAAAAGCTTTAAGTATGTCTAAATCTTAACCAATTAGCCCATCTAGGTCAAACCTATTACACTAAGGGGCCTAAAATTTTTGGCCCCAGACTAGCTTGATCTGGCCTGTCAAAAAATAATTACACGAAGTTTACCTCACATGCAAGATTAGCTAGCAATTTTGAGAGCGAGGGCTAACCTAGAAGCCCAATGCCAACCATTGTGCACAATCTTATAAAATTCATTTTAAATATTGTTCGAAATTGGTGTGGAATGTCTACATTGCTACATCCACATAACACAAGTACAACTTTTGACTCTAATACCATATTAAATGCACGGCCTAACCTTCAATTGAAAGTATTCATCGTTATAATTTAGTTTAACAACTAACTTTACAATTTTATTTATTTGAGCTTCAATTAAAAAAGCACTTTTATATTTAAAAGTGATTGTTTTCCGTCTTATAAGACAAATATTATTAGCCTTCAAAATCTCATATAAAATGATTCACCAAAATATCAGAAAAGTGACTTCTTTTTTTTTCATATATAAATAAAATACATCTAAATGAGTTGTCAATTTTAAATTAAAAAGACTCACAACTCAATGCATTACTTTTTATACAATTTTTTTACATTTTACATTAATACCTTTCTCAAATAGTTTTTAAACTTTTATTGCAGGGTTGGGAAAGGGGCAAACAAGCGATGATTTCATCGCACCGAACCAAAGTCAAAGGTCTTCAAGTGCACCGGCCTTTACCAATTCGCACGCCTTCTGTTGTAACCTCAATTGGTATTTTTTCAATCCTAAAATATTAATCTTTTATTTTATTTTTTATTATTTTAAAATAGGAGAAAACATTAATAAATTTCAAATTTAGATAGTTTGAATAATTTAGTCTTACAATTTATTTTGTAGACTGGTTGGTCCCATGTCAATATTAATTACACTTGAGCCCACAAATGTAACGCATGGATTGACTATTTGAAGGGATATATTGGATATTTATGTGATGTTGTAGTTACCAAAAAATTCAAAAGTATACTACAGCATTTTTTTCATTTTCCCTCCATTGCGAATAAAACAGAAGCTCAAAAATGAGAACGTCAACGTTTCTTTGACGATGTTGCAGTGTTGATCATCAGTTTGTGTGAGTTGAATGCTGGAATTGGGAACGTCATACCCAAAATTTGTTATTCCCCAAATAACATTACAAAACCCTAAAAAAAAAACCTTAGAAAATCAAAAAAACCCATTTCTATCAAATTTACGAAGGGTGAAATGGTATGGGCACTGGGACACCTTAGAGTGCAATTAACATTGAAGACGTAACGTCGGCCATTTAAAATTAATCCCTTGACGGCATCATTGATCGTGTGTTAGTGCGATGACAACAAGTTTGGGTGTCTTCGATGTTAGTTCGGTTGTTTGTGAAGCAATACGACATCAAGGTCGATGCTCGAAATGGATTTTTGTTTAATTGGTGCGTCATGTGAGGTTTTAGGTGATCTTGTTCACGTCGAAGGTTTTGGGTTTACCAGTGATTGCAAATGTGACGTTGTGCATATTCGTAATGTGACAGGCACATGGTTAATATTGTAATATTTTCACGGGTTTGGGGGTTACAAGTGATTACAAATGTGATGTTGTGCATGTATGTAGTGTAACAGACACATGGTGTTGTAGCTAATGCTTGTATGATTGGATGTGAATTTTGTAATATTGGGGGTTAATGGGAGGATCTATACCTGAAAGTATTGGTGGAGTTTGGTAATAGTAGAAGGTAGTGGCTGTTAATTGTCGGAGATTGTCAGACTGTGTCGATGTTATGTTATGTGATTGGTGTTTGGTGCTAATGTTATAAGTTGTTAGTGAGAGGCTTAATGGTATGACAATGTGACTTTGGATTGATGTTACGTAGGTAAATGTGAACGATACAGTCCACACGCCTTCCCAAAAAAACGCAAATGATTTAACATCACCAAGTAGGTAACATCAATAATCTCCACAATCACTCCACGAAATCCATTAAAAAAAAAAGAAATATTAAACCATACCTTATCCATATACACTCAATCTTTAAAAAAAAATAAAAAACATAATCACAATAAAGGGCAAATAAGCAAACTCAAATATTACTAAATCAAATTAATAATACATACTACTATAAATAAAAATGACTATTTGATTTATAAAAAAATATGTACAACTAAATGGACTAACATTTTTCTAAATTAGATTTATGAGTGATTTTTCCTTTAAAATATTAATTTATTTTTAAAAATTAAAAATACAGATAACATGAAATTTTTATTTTATTTTTTTAAATTTAAATATTAATATTTTTAAAGTGTTATAATTATATTATTAAAAAATAATTTTAAAATATAATAATTATATTGCTAAAAATAATAATTTTTTTCAAAAGAGACTTTAGTATTATTTTATGAGTATTGCTGTGTAATGTTTTTGAATTGCACCCCCACTACGACTCTACTACCATTACTAGTTACGTACGACCCATATACATATATAATTATTAAAGACATACATAGAATAGAATAGAATAGAATACAAGTGAATCTGAAAGAGACCAGCAAGACTAGAGAGCCCCCTCCATTTGTTTAGAACTAATTCTCCTTTGTTCTTCACCACCTCCCTAGATTTTAGCTTCTCACTCAGATTTCTGTCTCTCTCTCTCTCTGTCTCTCTCTCTGTCTCTCTACATATATGTACAATGTTTGACAAGTGGTCCAGCTGAAATGTGGAACAGAAAGGGGATGAAGAGGAGAAGAAGAATCTGACTTCTGCAGAAACCCTTTTTCTTTTCTCCTCTCTCTCTCTCTCGATTTTGCTATGGCGGAATATATCTGTTTCGTCAATAAGGTAACTATAAAATTTCCATTTTTCTTGTTTCTTTCCCTTTTCGCTTTTGCTTTTTGATCCATTTCAACCTTGAATTTGTGGGTTTGTTCTCTGTTTTTTCCCCTTAAATTTTTTTTTTTTTGAGGCGTATGTTCGGTGATTTTGAAAATGTCTTATTTCTTCTTGTACCCAAGCTTTTATTTTGAAAATTTGTTGCGGATTGGTAATCCGTTGATGTTTATGGAAGCTAACTCGAAATGGGTTTGAAGTGAATCTTTGCATGCCCTGATCTGGCTTCGGATACTTTGAAACCCACATTGCATTCATCTTTTATTATTTCTTGATTTATGGGTTTGCAATTAATACAGATGGTTTGAAGGATGTCTTTTATCTTTATTATTTCCCTGTTATTAAAAAAAAATGTTTTTTTTGTTTTGTTTTGATTTGTGCGTGTGTGTGTGTAATATATGTAGTTGAGTTTGAAGAAGAATGTATAGCTATATGCATTTTCTGAACTGCGTTGTTCTGTACCTATCAATATATTTCTTATATGTGGAATTTTTAGTTTCTGTTTTATAAAATAAAACCGGCATTTCTTTATTTTGTTTTTTCCCACATTTTTTCAGTCTTAAATTCACAATGATTTTCCCCCTGACTAGTTTTCTTATTCCCGTGGAATTTATAATTTCTATCTTCTACTCTTTTTGTTTTACTTAATTCCTCAATTAGGGTTTTTATTTTATTTTATTTATAATTTGCTTCTTGATATTTGGGCATTATTTTTGGATCACAGGATACTCTCATCATAAAGCCCTCCAAGAAATCTCCAGTACTGTTAAGGACGGTAGTTTTAATTTTCGCAATGGTCTGTGGTTTGTATATCTGTTCGATTTGCATAAAGCAATCAAACACCCACACCAAGACTGAATTTCTAAGCATTGAAGTCATTGAGAGGTCTTATCCTGATTATGACATCGATAAATCCCAAATTCCCTACTTGCATTACCCGAAGCCTGAAACATTTAGCAGGTTAGTGAGAAATGAATTGTTGATGTTGGTTTTGAATCTGGGACTGATTTGGATTTTGCTAATGTTGTGTTCTGGTTCATTTCAGGGCTGAATGTGCGTGCAATCCTGTTCGATTCTTTGCCATTGTCTCAATGCAGAGATCTGGGAGTGGATGGTTTGAGACACTGTTAAATAGTCATATGAATGTGAGTTCCAATGGGGAGATATTCTATGTTCAAGAGAGGAGGGATAATATTTCTTCAATTATGCAGACGTTGGATAGAGTTTACAACTTGGATTGGTTAAGTAGTGCTTCAAAGAATCATTGCTCGGCTGCAGTTGGCTTCAAATGGATGCTTAATCAGGTATACAATCTCAACTTTTTTTAAGCTATAGTTATTTTTATTATTTCTTCACTTGGTGGTTAATAAATAACATTGCTTATTTCTGTAAACACTTTTCTTCCTCATTGAACTACTGCTTTATATCAGACTGTTTACCAAGGAAACCACACACACACACAAGAACAACAAATAATGTAGACATAGTGTCTCAAGACTCAACATTTGAATGCTATGACCCCTTGTTATTACTTTTTTAAACCACTATTTCGACATCCCTTCTCACCCATGCCTCAGAATGCACTCCTCTTGTAGAGATAAGCACCCTCTCATAACTTCTTAACCAAACTTGGATGTTATCTTTCTTTTGTTTTGGCAAATGTTTATTGAAACCTAGTAGAAACCTGGAATTACTTTGTGATTTTATGTTTCTCTGCTACTGAGGTAGTGTTTGGCTCACTGGAATGAAGGTGGAATGGTCATTCCTTAACCTCCTTATGGAATGACCATTCCCTTATAATGGTGAATAATTATTCCATTTGCAACGCTTTTTTCATCATTATTTAATGAACCAAACGTGATGATGGACATTTTGTTGGGATGAACCAAAACACTACCTGAAAGTGTTGCCAATACACTTAAGGGGCATGTTATTGATTTAAAACCACTAGAGATCCATGCTCTCCGAGTAGTTGACAACTCAATTAAGATCTCCCAAATCGCAAACTCTAAACTTTTGAGTCCATTGTTAAATTTGTTACCTGGAGCTTCCTCTGTGGATATAATTTAGAGTAGGATTCTCATCTTTGTTATATTGACATAGAGAAGCTTACTCCTTCTAGGGTTCTTGCGATTGTGCAGTCCTGTTCAGGTCATTAAATAGTAATATCTTTGAAAAACAGTGTATTATGTGATGTTTGTACTGAGTTACATATTGTGGGCCTAATGCCCGTGGTATCATTATTTTCACGGTAGAAGAAGAATCAAACATGTTTACTGAGACTTTGTATTTGTTTTCCTTTTTCTAAAATAGTCTTGGAATATGACCTCCCAGTGTCTAGGATTTGGTTTTTGGAAAGTACATACGATCTCATCCTTGTGGAATCAATTTCAAATTTACTGTTAACCAACAGCAGAACTAGGTTAATGGTACTAGTGCTGATAAATTTGCAACTCCAGTAACCAGATGTGGGTGAGTGGAGACCTTGAATCACGGACCATGATTTGTATAACATAGTTGCACAATGCAAAATGTTTCTAAGTGTTTTAGTTATTCTTTTGTGAACAAGTGCCATTTTATATTTTATGCAATCCAATTTCTAGTCATTCTGTAGGGCCATCCTTTGTAATGCCACGGTCCCATCAAACTATATATTTGCACATATCTCTAGGGAAATTAGCCAAGGGCTTAAGAGCTTCCTTGGAAGTTGGATCTCTTATAATACCATCAAGGCATTAACCATTTCTATCCTGAGTCACTGATGACTAAAACAGAAGTTTTAGAAATATTGAACTTGCAATTGCTTCTTGTCTAATATAAATCTCTGTTTCTGGAAATTGGAACATGGTAACTGGCTAGTGGTTTTTCTAGATTCTGAAACTACTGTTTGTACTTGGCTTGTGAGGATATTCAGTGCAAGTTTTCAATGTTCAGGGATTGATGGAGCACCATAACGAAATTTTGGAGTACTTCAATAGTAGAGGTGTTTCTCTGATATTTCTCTTTCGAAGAAATCTGTTGCGTCGGTTGCTTTCAGTGCTTGCAAATTCCTATGATAAACATGCTAAGCAATTGAATGGGACCCACAAAGCTCATGTCCACTCACCAGAAGAGGTCTCTCTCTCTCTCTCTCTCTCTCTCTCTCTCTCTCTCTCTCTCTCTCTCTCTCTCTCTCTCTCTGCACACACGCTCATGCGTGCTGTGATTGTGATCTCATAGTAGGTTACTTATTACAGGCAGAAACATTGTCAAAATACAAGCCAACAATTAATTCTGCGTCAGTGATGAATGATTTGAAGCAAATGGATGTGACGGCGGCCAAGGCATTGGAATACTTTCACAGCACTCGGCACATCATTTTGTACTATGAAGACCTTATCAAGAATCACACTGTGAGGACTATAACAGATCCCTCCAATTTTTTTGAAAGTCTCATATATCAGTGATAGTTTTGTTCTCAACCAACTCATCTGAAATTTGAAGCTCTTGAGAGGATGGGTTCAACAATGTTTTAAACATCACATGATATTAGCAAATTTTTTAAACGTGAAATTCATAACACGCACTCATTTATCCATACCATATGTTCTTCTTGTGCCCCAACAAGTTCTTGTTGTAACTTATATTGTCTGTCATAATATTTCCTGCAAATTTTATCTTGAAAAATTTGGAGTCGGATTGAACATATATTTCTCGGATGCCTTGAAATAGTTTCCATCTCACATCAGTAATTTCTTCATACAGCATCTACCATTTGATAAGATATTGATGCTCAGTCTGTGATGAGACGGTTTCACTTCTTGCTTTGATTAGCTATCTGGTATGCCTTAACTCACTCTCCTCTGTCCATTGTAGCAGAAATTGGTGGACGTTCAAGAGTTTCTAAGGCTCCCAGTGATGAACTTAACAAGCCGGCAAGTTAAGATACACAAAGGACCCTTGTCAGAACACATTAAAAATTGGGATGAAATCAACAAGACACTCCAAGGGACAACTTACGAGAGCTTCCTTTGCACTGACTTTTAACTATAGCTCATCACTAACTTGTAAGACGGTGTAAATAATTTCTGCAACCAATTCTTGTCCCAGAAGCTGACATGTACACCGCTCACTTCAAGTTTTTGGCGATGGCTTCAGAGCAGCGTGATGATTGTATACTTCATTTCTGTCTCAGCTAATAGTTGGTGTAACCGTATATTTTTGCTTTTTGTCTTCTTGTTGAGCATATAGAAATCTTGTATATTTTTAGTGTCAGCTAATTCGTTTTGGGCAGGGCTAAAACATATGCTCAGTGTAAGTAATATGCTTTGTGGTCGGTTTCTCTCTAGTTTTGTGGTGTGCAATGCGAAATTTCAGGAACATTAAGGATGAATGGTAGATCTTGGGTTTGAGGTTTTGGGATTACAATGTAATCTTATGCAACAAGACATGATTGCCATGTTGAGGATAAATGAAAGAAATATTAGATGAGTTGTTTTATTCTTTGTCAACTGCTGCATTGAATTTCATCTAAATATTCATCCAAACTAGTGACATTTGTTCAATATGATCTTAAAGCTGACTTATTCAACATTTTTGTTTTTCCATTAAGAAAGGGGAGCAAGATATGCACGCTGCAAATACTTGCAAAAAATGAGCTATCAATGGATGAGTGAGTAGCAGCATGGAACATAATAATGCAAGTATTGTGGACCTTAATAGGATCATAACCCTCCTAACAATTAGTTTCTAATTTGTATATACTTGCTAATTTATTTAGGAAAATTGCAATTCTTCCATAATTTCTATACACAATCTTCTATTAAAATGAGACATCTTGCTGGATTTTTTTTTTTTTAAATGATAAGCTCACAATTCAGCCACATCGTTTTATATATATATATATATATATATATATTTCCATATCATAATTCATTTATTTTAGTTAGGTGTGGAAGTAAGAAAAAGAGAGGGTTGGAGTTGTTTTTGTCATTTTAAAAGTGCCATTATGAGGCTACATAATGAGGATAGCCCTTCAGTAGGTGATTAGGTCCCAACCCGTCAAGTGAGTTGAGTCCTCATCAAATTGCCTTTAACTTAATAAAATAACAATAATAGCGAACCTGTTTTGTGAAATTCTCATAATAGCAAAAATTGGATTGGCCAAGTGTCACACACTGGTTGTACGGAAGTCTTGTTAATAGATATGCAAGTGTGTGTGACGCTAGTTAATTCTCTTCACTAACCCGCCAAGATAGCTCAAAGAGTTTGCAAAGACAAATAAATATAATATCGATTAGTTGATGAGCCAATAAGTTTGGAGACAAGTCAAAATTTAGCAAACAAGTTAAAATTAAAGCAAGCAACAATAGAAAGCTTTGCACAATTTAAAGGCAAAATAAACTTTTCATTGATAAAATATATATATATATATATATATATATATTACAATAGTTGAACAATACACCAAAAGTGTTACAAAAGTTGCCTTACCATTGGCTAGGTTGGGGTACTTTAAAGGTACAAGTGATTTGATTAAACATTTGGGTACCCCCTCCTTAATATAGCTTGTTAAGCCATTTCCTAGTTGGCAAAAGGAAAAGGAAACACATTCACTATGTTTGAGGAGTCATAATGGATTTTTAAAAATTCTACAAGAAGAGAAAAATTACAATATTTGGACCCAAAATACCTTTAACACTAAGGTATTTACATAAAAATTTAAAAGGCAAAAAGACATTTGACTCTCCAAAAATTGTTGTTGGCTGGTTGTTGGTATAGGTTCCTTCATGGCATGCTGTGGGCTGTCTTGCACCATGCCTTGGGCTTTGGTTTGCACTTGTACCAACAATTTCTTGGGCATGTTTTTAGCTCTCCAAAGGGCACAAATGAGTGTAACATTAAGGTGTTGACCCTTGGATGGGCGCACCTTGACAGTCTCCCCCACTTGAACGGTTGACGCCCTCAACGACTTTGCCCAATAAGTATCAATCTCATCTTGAAAAGCCGACAAGTCCACCTCTCGTTCCTAGCTGATTTTTTCATCTCCAAAGCCTCTCCATTTTACCAAGTATTGCCTTTGTTTCTTCTTGTAAACCATTTTCACCCGATCGGCCAAGATAGATTCAACAAACTTTTTCTTTGCTTTGGCTGTGATGGTTTGGTGTTTCAACTCATTTCGGATTGTATCTTCCTTGTTTAAATAGTAAGGCTTCAAATAACTCACATGAAAAACCGGGTGCACTTTTAGCCAAGATAGAGCATCTATCTTGTAAGCATACTTGCCAATTCTCTTTAGAATGGCTACCGATCCCTTATGCTTGCACACTAGCCTTTTGTCTCTTCCCCTCATAAACTTGCGTTGCTCAGGGTTGAATTTGACAAGAACTTGATCCCCAACTCTAAACTCAAGTGGCCTCCTCTTTTCATCAGCCCAGTTCTTCATTTTACTTGCTGTTTTTTCAAGATAAACACGAGTAATGTCATGGTTTCTCTTCCATTCCTTAGCAAATTGATAAGCCCTGGTAGACTTTCTTTTATAAGGTCCATCCACTGTGTGGGGCAACAGTGGCTGCTGCCAATTCACTATCTCAAAAGCACTCTTGCCCGTAGAGCTACTCTTTTGAGAGTTGAAACATAACTGTGCTACATCAAGAAGTTGCACTCAATTTCGTTGATTAGCATTGACAAAGTGGCAAAATACTCCTCGAGCATACAGTTAAAGCGTTCGGTTTGCCCATTCGTCTCCGGATGGTAGCTTAATGAAGTATTAAGTTGTGACCCAAGAAGCTTGAATAACTCCATCCAAAAGTTACCAACGAAACGCGAATCTCAGTCATTAACAATACTTTTAGGCACACTCTAATATTTAACAATGTGCTTCAAGAAGAGTCGGGCAATCTCCTCTGCTGAAACATACTTTGGGGCAACTACAAAGGTGGCATACTTGGAGAACCGGTCCACAATAGTCAAGATGGTCCCGATGTCTCCCACTTTAGGCAGCCCAGTGATGAAATCAAGTGATACACTTTCCCACAGACGTTTAGGCATGGGTAAATGTTCAAGCAAACCTTCTTTCTTCTTATGTTCAACCTTGTCTTGTTGGCAAGTGAGACAAGTGTGGACATATTCTTCCACATCATCACGCATTTGGGGCCAATAATATCCTTGCTTTACCACGGCCAATGTTTGCTCCCAACTTGGATGTCCTACCTAAGGTGTATCATGGCACTCCTTAAGAAGCGTCTTTCTCAAATCACCAGCCCTGGGTACAAAGATACGGTTGCCTCTTGTCATTAGTAGTCCATCTTGCACCCAAAATTGGCGAGTCTTGCCCATTTTGACAAGGTTCATAAGAAACTCTGCCATAGCATCCTTGTCTAGATGAGCCTTGATTTTCTCCTTGATGGTGGTTGAAATGGAAGTAAGTGAACATACATGAAGACACATAACAAGCTCCGCCTTCCTACTTAGTGCATCAGCAACATGGTTAGTGGCACCAGCCTTGTTTTCTAAGGCAAAATCAAACTCTACCAACTTCTACCGTGCTTGTCGTGCGCTTAGCTTGGGCTGTGTTAAAAAATGGCTAACCGTCGTGTTGTCAGTCTTTACAACAAATCGTGAGCCCAAGATGTAGTGCCTCCAAGTCCTCAGACAATGCACTACTGCAAGTAACTCTTTTTCATGAGTCGGATATCTCCATTCGGCATCATTAAGCTTCCTACTCTCATAGGCAATTGGGTGACTATCCTGCAAAAGAACACCACCCAAAGCAAAATCAGATGCATCAGTTTGTATCTTAAAAGCTTTACCTAAGTTAGGTAGAGCAAGAATAGAGTCTTTAGACATAGCGTCTTTCAAGGCTTGTTGACACTTTTCCGCCCAAACATATGGCTTGCCCTTCTTTAGTAACTCTGTCAATGGGAAAGCTAGTCTTGAGTAGCCTTCAACAAACTTGTGATAATAATTAGCCAACCCAAGGAATAACCGCAACTCTAAGACATTAGCGGGTGGCTGCCACTCTTGAATAGCCTTGACCTTCTCTTGGTCCATTTTGATGCATCTATGCTCAGCAATGTGCCCTAGGAACTTAATCCTCTCTTGGGCAAAAGAACACTTCTCTAGCTTGACATAAAGCTTGTGCTCCCTCAACTTGGGCAGTGCTTTCTTGAGATGTTCCACGTGCTCTTCTAAAGTAGAGCTATAGATCACAATGTCGTCCAAGTATACTACCACGAATTGGTCTAAGTACTCTTGAAAAACTTCATTTATCATGGTGCAAAATGTTGTTGGGGCATTGGTTAAGCCAAATGACATCATAGAAACCATAGCGAGTAACCCATGTAGTTTTGGGCTCGTCCCCCTCGGCAATTCTTGCTTGATAGTACCCCGATCGAAAATCTAACTTTGTAAAATACCTTGCTTTGCTCAATTGATCAAATGAATCTGCAATGAGAGAAATGGGATACTTGTTCTTGATGGTCAGCTTATTGAGTACTCGATAATCCACACATAAGCGAAGATTATTGTCATGCTTCTTTTGGAACAAGACAGGTGCACCAAATGATGCCTTTGATGGCCTAATGAAGCCTTCTTCCAATAACTCTGTAAGTTACTTCCTTAATTCATTCAACTTAGGAATAACCATTCTATACGGTGCACAAGCTGGTGGCTTTGCCCCTAGCACTAATTCAATAGCATGATCCACACCCCGGCGTGGAGGCAACTCCTTAGGCAACTATTCAAGCATGACATCTACAAATTGCCTTAAGACCTTATTGGCTGTGGTTGGGACAGAAATAGATTCAAGAGCTTCATTCAACTTCAATGCGGCAACCCAAGTTTGCTCACCATGCCTAACACCCCTCTTGAGTTGCATAGCTGAGACAAACCGGTCACTGTTGTTGGTAGCCATAGCAGGAATAAGATATGGCTTATCCCCATAACACACATACTATTAGAATAAGGCATGACTATCGTCTTTGTACTTATCAAGAAATCTAACCCAAGGATGGCTTAGAAGTCATCCATGGGTACTGCGGTGAAATCTACTCTTCCTTCCCAAGTACTAACCTTCAAAGGAATAGATTTTGCAACCCCATAGATGGGCTGCACTGCTGAGTTAAACTCCTTGATGCGACTACCATCATTCTCTAAAGATAGCCCAAGTCTTTCAACTTTGGTTCCAGCAACAAAGTTGTGGGTGGCCCTTGTGTCAATCAAAGCACGGAGGGGCTTCCCATTGAGTTTTACATCCACAAACATCAAAACTTTGTTAGATGACTTTCTCTTGTTCAACTTACCTGATGATTCCCCACTATACATAGGTTTCTTTCATTTGTCTTCATCTTTAGACTCCACAAGTTGTTTAGGATCTGAATGCTTGCCCACTTTGCCACTCTTGACATTCTTCTTAGGCCTCTTTGTAGAAGCCTTCTTCTCCATGGAATTCATCATATGAAAGGCTCCCACTCTACAGTTAGCTGCCTTAGAACCCTTGCCACTTCGCCTAGACTGCACATCTTCTTCCTCGCTATCATTGTCACTTGGTTAAGAAACATAGTTAGGCACCGCTGCTAAAGCATTCACGTCACATTTTTGTGGACATCTAGATAGCCGATGTGGCCCATTGCATAAGAACAAGAGATAAGGCCCTTTGCTTTACTTGTAGAGAACTGTTAAGGGGCTTTTGCCTTGTCACCATAGCTCTTCTGTTGCCATTTTCCTCTATCCAAATAGGTTTTGGATGTAGAAGTGTTGACTCCCTCATTCTTAGGTTTGCCATGGCCTTGGGACTTTCCACCACCCCTACTTTTGCGCGGGGAACCACTGTCACGTTGCTTAGGTTTGGCGTAGTCCGTAAGGCACTTAGCTACTGCTTGTGCATGGGATAAATCTTGCACTCTTTGCCTTTGAAGTTCAACTCTAGCCCATGGATTCAATCCCTCAAGAAAGAAGAAGAGCTTGTCTTTCTCTGACATGTCTTTGATGTCTAGCATAAGCCCAGAGAATTGTTTCACATAATCTCTTATAGTGCCGGTGTGCTTGAGATCCCACAAAGCACACTGGGCATTATACTTAACATTTTCAAGGAAAAATTGGAGCTTAAGTTCATGCTTAAGCTGCTCCCACGTCTCAATTGTGCATAAGTCGCATTGCATCTCATCATATTTAGTTTGCCACCACAACTTGGCATCACTGGACAAATACATTGTGGCTATAGAAATCCTTGTCCCCTCAACTTCGGCTTTCACAGCTTTGAAATATTGCTCCATATCGAAGAGAAAGTTGTCTAACTCTTTGGCATCCCGGGCGCCACCATAGGCATCGGGCACACGTACCCTAGGGAATTCCATGCCACCACCGGGTGCGTTGCCAATGGCATGGGTAAGAATACCAATCCGGCCACTAAGATCTTCAATCTCTAACTTAAGTTCAGTGACAACATCCTCCCAATCTTGCCCTTGAGTAAGACCATGAGTTTGCTCAAGATCATGAACCCGTTGCTCAAGGTTAGCTAATGAACCTGCCACCACATCCATATTGTCCATACACTACTCCAAGAGCTCAATCCTCTCCCTTTGCGTTGGTTGACAGTTGCCAGGAGCATCCATTTAGAAAGCCAATAATAGAGAAAGCCAAATAGATTGGGCTCTGATACCAACTGTCACACACCGGCTGCGCAGAAGCCTTGTCAATAGATATGCAAGTGTGTATGGCGCTAGTTAACTCTCTTCACTGGCCCGCCAAGAAAACTTAAATGGTTTGCAAAGATAACCAAACACAATATCGATTAGTTGATGAGCCAATAAGTTTGGAGACAAGCCACAATTTAGCAAATAACAAGCTAAAATTAAAGCAAGCAACAATAGAAAGCTTTGCACAATTAAAGGCGAAATGAACTTTTCATTGATCAAAAGAAAACATTACAATAGTTGAACAATGTATCAAAAGTGCTACAAAAGTTGCCTTACCATTGTCTAGGTTGGGATACTTTAAAGGCGCAAGTGATTTAATTCAATACTTGAGTACCCCCTCCTTAATATAGTTTGTTAAGTTATTTCCTAGTTGGCAAAAAGAAACATCCACTATGTTTGATAAGTCATAATGAATTTTTAAAAATTTTACAAAAACAGAAAAATTACAATACTTAGACCCAAAACAGCTTTAATACTAAGGTATTTATATAAAAATTTACAAGGCAAAAAGACTACACTTGACTCTCCAAAAGTTGGCCTAAAGTTGCTGCTGGCTGGTTGTTGGCATGTGCTGCTTCATGGCATGCCGTAGACTGTCTTGCACCATGCCTTAAGCTTTGGTTTGCACTTGCACCAACTTCTTGGGCATGTTTTTGCCTCTCCAAAGGGCACAAATGAATGTAACATCAAGGTGTTGACCCTTGAATGGACACACCTTGACACCAAGGTAGGAACCCAAAGTTGCCTAACTTATAACAGCCCAATGGGAGCACATGTTGCCTGGGCTTCATCACCAGACAAGATAAAAAAAGTAAAAACCATTTTCTACTTGGCCAGAAATTGGGTCCTCTATTGTGGCCAATATATATAAATATTCCTCTCATATCATGTAAAAAAAAGTATCAGAAGAATTAATTCCCACCTCATTTTTGTTTTTTTCAAAGTTCCCTACAATTGAATAATTTTGATTTTATTCAATCTTTCGGATGAAAAATATTGTGAAAAAATTCTATTAACTAATATCACTACTCAGAAAACAATCAAAGTGGGAATATAAATCCTAATATCTTTAAATTTTTATTTTTTATTTTTTTTAAAAAAAAAACACACACACACACACACAAGTAAAATAACGATCCAAACTTTTGGGGCTGATACTTGGTGCAGCCAACTTATATTACAATAAATATTTCTACACTGGAAATTTCTGAACAAAGGAATGTTAGCATAAAAGCTTCCATTTGGAAACAGTCACGAAAACAAACCACAACATCGAAGCAAACCACCAAATGATTAAAACTCGAGAAGAAAAAAGAAAAGAAAAAAAAATTAAAGAGTTTCACAAAATGGTCACCAACGTTGGAAATGGTTGTAATGTTGGCATCAATCTCTGCAGCTGAGGCACAAAATCTGGTGCACAAGTGTTCAATGTACAAAAAATTCCTTCAAGTTTCACATAAAGTAAGCCAAACCATCTGACATATCTAAACATTTGATGGAGTGAATCAGCAACAGAAAAAAAGATAACAATTATGATAGAAAAGCAAAAACAGCCCTAGTCTTGTTTGATTTGCTCCCAATAAATTCTAACGAGTCAGGTGAGACGATAACAAAGAAAATTTTCTTAAAAGAACTTCACTAGAGCAACAAAAATAGAAAAAGAAAAGAATTTCTGAGTCACAAACTAACATTTGATCTAGTATCACCAAAAAGGCAAACCTAACATTTGAAATAAGAAGGTTTCATATGGTGCCTAAGATTTGAACACTCAACAAAGTGCCTAAGTGAAAGTAACATAGGTAGCACAAATAGTATTTCAAGATACTGTAGACACCCTATTTTTGATCAACCTTAAGACTCAGACGTCATCAATTGAGCGCTCGGTGATGATGCATATTGTGCTCGTTTTAAGGTTTTAGAGTCTCGGCTGTGAGCCTTGCCTCTGGACTTCGGGGCTCTTTTGTGCTTTGCCTCGGTTCGCAAACTAGGTCCTATTTTCTCTGTTTTCTTTTTCCGAAGGGAGGGAGAGGTCTGGTAGACCATCTCTCAGTGGCCGTAGGCCATTTTTCCCGTTTGGAGACCAGTTTTCGGTTTTCGGAGCCGTCGGCCGTGTGCCTCAGTTCGAGACTGCTTAACTACCTCCGTTTGCTCTGATTTTTGGCACACACCTTGTTTCCTCCCTTTAGAGGGACACTGTGGCTCGGAAGACCACCTTCGTGGTCATACGCCACTTTCGGTGCCTAACAGCCTGTTTTCGGGGCCCCGGACTGCGCGTTTTGGCTCCCGAACCTTCGTTTTGCATCTGTCTTAGCCCATTTTTGGTAGGGATCATTGCTAGGGAGGTGGTAGGATGGTGGGAGGCCACCTTTTCCCCTGAAAAACTAGTTTTCTCTTTTTCTCTCTCCTAAAGTCGATTTTTCTGATAGAAAGCTGGTTTTTCTCACTTTTGAGCCACAATTTCTGGCTTTTCATACCACCATTGTGTTGTGCTCATCTGGGAGGCCACCAATATGGGTAGGCCAACCAATAATTCATCTTGACCCTTTTGAACCTTGCTAAAAAGCTGGCTTTCCTCTCTCTTGGGTCACATTTTCTGGTTTTCCACCATATAGTTGTGTTGCACTCATCTGGGAGGCCACCTGTAGACACCCCATTTTTGACCGACCTTAAGACTCAGACGTCACCGATTGAGCGCTTGGTGATGTTGCATAATGTGCTTGTTCAGAAGCTTCAGAGTTGCGGCCGTGAGCCCTGCCTCTGGATTTCCGAACCCTCTTCTGTGCCTTGTCTCGGTTTGCGGACCAGACTCGATTTTCTCTGTTTCTTTTCCTGAGGGAAGGGAGAGGTCCCGTAGACCATCTCTCAATGTCCGTAGGCTACATTTGGTGGCCGTAGGCCATTTTGCCCATTTCGGAGTCCGGTTCCCGGTTTTCGGAGCCGTCAGGCCGTGTGCCTCGGTTCGGGACTGCTTAACCATCTCCTATTGCTTTGATTTTTTTTGCATACATCTCATTTCATCTATTTTGAGGGACACTGGGGGCTGAGAAACCCACTTCGAGGTCGAATACCATTTTCGGTGCTTAACGGCCCATTTCCGGGACCCCGAACTGCGTGTTTTGGCTCCGGAACATTCGTTTTGCAACGGTTTTCGCTCATTTTTGGCAGGTACCTCTGTTTTATCACAGGGAAGGTCACTGAAGGGTGGGAGGCCAGCAATTGTTGCAGCAACCAGTTATTTCTCTTCCGGAGCCTCCCGGCGCCCGTTTTTCGCACTTCCGGGCTAATGTTGAATACCTTAGAGCTAGTGTTGCCAACTTTCAACCACATATCTGTGATCTACACATCTGGGAGGCCACTAAAAGTTGGTGGCCGGCCATTAAGGTCATCTGACCCTTTTGACCCCTTTCTTCCGGGCTAATGTTGAACCCCTTGGACCTTTTTTCTTGAACTTTGAACCACATATCTGTGATGTACACACCTGAGAGGCCCCTAAAAGTTCATGGCCGGCCAGTAAGTCAACTTGACCCTTTTGACCCCCTCTTTCCGAGCCATTGTTGAACCCCTTGGGCCCACTTTCTTGGAATTTCAATTACATGGTTGTGTTGTACACACATAGGGCTACCTCCCCAATATCTGGCCGGCCAGAAAAGCTCCTTGACCCTTTTGACCCCTAGCCGGCCGGCTAGGGGGTGTGGCCGGCCGGCCACCTCCTGTAAAAGTATGAGGCCGGCCGTATTCTCCTCACTGTACCCTTTCCAGCTGTTGGGCAATATCCCCCAGATATTTTCTGTATCCGGGGGATATTTTGTGGGGGAGTTTTCCTCTCCATTTCCCCCACCTTTTACACCCCCTTTTGGCCCTTTTAACCAGCTGATGGCCTCCTCTACAAGGGTTAGAAAAACTTTTCTTCAAAGCTCCATAGCCACCTCCATCTTCTTCTTCTTCAATTCTTCAAAGAACCCTAAGTCCATAACCTTCATTCCTTCTACACCACCAAGCTCTACCACCACCATCTCATTTCCAGCAGCAAGGAGGGATTCTTGAAGGCTAAAGAAGCTGCAAATCCATCCAAGAAGCAACAAAAATTCGAATCTTCAAGGGTAAGTTACACTTTTACCCTTTTGACCCTTTTTCTTGATCCATTTCTAAGCCTCACTTCCTTTTTGTTTCAAGCTCCGGCCCTAACTGAAAAGGGCCATCTTTTGAGCTCATCTTCACTTCTCATTAAGGGCTCAACCCTGTTTGAGCCCTCCATGATACACTTGCTTCATTGACCATCTTGTATGTCATAGTTTTGCATGCTATTTTTGACCCATGACCAATTTATTTTCGAGCATGTGGTAAACTGATTTAGGGCTTATTTTGAGCCCCTCTTCAACATTGGAGAAGGGCTCAACATTGTTTGGTGTCTCCATGTATCACTTGTAGTTCAATCCCCTATTTGGCCCCATTTTTGCATAAGTTGATAGCCCTCTTGGTTTCTGTTTTTGGACCTTGGTCCGAACTGAAAGTGGCCTTATTTTGGCCTATACTTCATGTTTCATTCACACTTTTTTTCTGTTTGGTGATTATTTTATATACTTCATGTTATAGCACCTTTTGGGCCTTGCTTTGCATCCCATTTTTAGCATATTTGTATACTGATTTTGAGGCTGCCATATACTGTAAATGTTCATATTTTTGGTCCATCTTCATTGTTGTAGAAGGAAATTTTTCAGTTTGGGTTTAGCTTATACCACTTGCTTCATTACCCCTATCTTGGCCCCTATTCTTGTATGCTATTTTTGCCATACCTATATTTGCTGTTTGGCCATGTTTATAACTGGAAAAGTGCTTATTTTGGGGCTGTCTAGCTTCTGTCTTTGCATTGCATGTCCATGTTGTGCATGTTTAGCATGGCTATAGGCCATTTCGGGTGCCTAATGTTGCATTTCGGGATAATTTCATGCATCTGGTATCATTTCGCTACATTTCGGGACTGTTTTTCCCAATATTTTGTTGCTGAAATTCTGTTAGTATGCTTGCATATCATTTTTGCCATGTTCCATGTCATTTTAGCATCGCCTCGGTTTGCGTGCCCGTGTGCACGCATTTCGAGGCACTCCATTTTTATCCGACGACATCCGATGTGAGTGTGGCTGAGGCTCACTCATGTTGGTATAAGCCCATTTGTCATTTCCATGTCATTTTAGCATCGCCTCGGTTTGCGTGCCCGTGTGCACGCATTTCGAGGCACTCCATTTTTTTATCCGACGGCATCCGATGTGAGTGTGGCTGAGGCTCACTCATGTTGGTATAAGCCCATTTGTCATTTCACTGCATTTATTATCGCCTCGGTTTGCGTGCCCGTGTGCACGCACTTCGAGGCATCTCATTTTCACTGCATTTATCATCGCCTCGATTTGCGTGCCCGTGTGCACGCACTTCGAGGCATCCCATTTTCACTGCATCTATCATCGCCTCGATTTGCATGCCCGTGTGCACGTATTTCGAGGCATCTCATTTTTACTGCATCTATCATCGCCTCGATTTGCGTGCCCGTGTGCACGTACTTCGAGGCATCTCATTTTCATTGCATTTAACATCGCCTCGGTTTGCGTGCCCGTGTGCACGCACTTTGAGGCATTTCATTTTCACTGCATTTATCATCGCCTCGGTTTGCGTGCCCGTGTGCACGCACTTCGAGGCACCTCATTCGCATCGTTTCTGCCATCGCCTCAGTTTGCGTGTCCGTACGCACACACTTCGAGGCACCTCATCTTCATATCATTCTGCCATTTTCTCGGTTTGCGTGCCCGTGTGCACGCACTTCGAGGCATGTCATTCCATAGCATTGTGTATGTTAGGATTATATCTTAGTTGCATTTCATGCATATCATGCATATTGCATCATGCTCGGAATAGGAGTTAGCCCGTGCACGGGAAACGAGATACATTTCGTACTCCGAGTGACGGAATGTGTCTCAATTCCCCAGTCACCGACACTCCGGATTATCCATGATGGAGTTAGGTTTTAGCTGTAGTTTCATGTGCATTCATCCTATATTGAGTTGTGCATTTCGATTCCTCGGCCATCATGCCTCGGTATGCGCGATTGGTGGCACGAGGATCGAGACATGCATATATCTGTGCAAATACATTGCTATGCCCCTTTCCTGCTCTCTGTTGCAGCAAAACGAAGAATCAGCAATTTTTCAGGGCTCAACACACATTTCAAGAACAGGTGTAAACAGAGGCTAATTGGGGCATTCCGGTGGATTTCCGCGCAAGATAACCCGGACATGCATCGTCCATCAGAAGCAAGACAGTCCCTGGCCTGCACGCCAGTTTTATCTGCTTTCTTAGTTAATTCATTAATTAATTAGAAATCTGTAATATTCTTTTATTCGGGACTGTAATATTTGGACTGTATATTTATTCGGACCCTCTGTGCGAGGGCACAACTGTAATAAGTGTGCGTGGGTGTGTTGTATGTCTTCCAACCCCACGTCTTTCTCCCTTTTATTTATCCGCTTATGATGGTTAGATTAGGGCATATTTAAATTAGTGTAGCATCTCATATACCATCTTAGAACAGCCGAGCCTACTATAATTGCATTTTTGCATGTGTTGCGTTAGGCATTTCTGTATACTTAGGATTCATACATGATTTCTAATAAGTGTCTATTTTGGCTTGGAGTACTCGGTGAGTTTTTATGCTTTAGCATCCTTGCATGCGTGTGAGTGAATGCCATGATAGCATGCTTACCATGAGGCTATGTGCTTATCTGATATAACTGCCTGAATGCCTGTGGGTGAAGGTTGGTTTGTTTAAATTGGAATAAATCATCAAATGTTTTAAAGCCTACCTGCGGGTAGCAAACCCTCTTTCAAAAACAAACATAAAATGTTTTCATTCCAATTCAGGCGACCCGATCTATATTTATATGCTGTGAGCATCGCATAGTAACCTAGGCTAATAACCGGAATAAGAACTCACAATGTTTTCAAAAATTGATATCATGGTTAGTAGAGGCCGGTTTATGACCGGGCGAGCGGGGGTGCTCACGAAGTGACCTTCCCCAATCGTACCCAAGTTCCCGAGCCGAGGCAACTTTGGTGATGACGGACACGTGGCCTTTTGGCACCGAGTCAAGGTTTCCTAAATTTCCCAAAATAAAATATTTAGGTGGCGACTCTGTATCTGGCAAAGCAGTCCATGTTTGGCACTACTTTTTTAAAAAAAAATCAGTTTCTCAAAAAACGATTTGCCGAATTTGGACTCTTTGGTTCAGATTAGGAACCGTGACATTTAAGAGTCCGAGCTGTAGTGACCCCAAATGAACAGAACGGGAGCTAAACCCTCCCGGGGCGTTCGGGGGACGTCTACAGTTTCTGGCGACTCTGCTGGGGACTTAGAGAACTTGACTCGAACTCATGATATCTGTTTTTTACTACACTTGTGTGTTTCTTTGCATTGCATTTGCATTGGTGCGCCTAGAATACCGTGTTTGCCATCTGCTATTCCTGAACGGTTTGCCGGAGGCTTGTCTTGTCAAGGCATGACCATAAGGCTGACCGGTTGTGGGCTCTGCCAGTATGGGAACACAAACCCCGGTTTTACCGGGGCACCCTTTTTTGACCATTCGGCCTAGTGCATATTCGGATCCATAGTGACCATTCCAAATTAGGACAGGTTGCTTACCCGTTTATAGGTTGTTTGAAACCGCTGTGTGCGTAGTGAAACCCTAGCTCCTGACAAAATAGGACAGGGAAACCCTCCCCCAACATAGGGGTGTTTTGGCTCTCACTTATCTGTTATGTGCTTTAGAGTGCGTCTCTACAGGAATGCATGTATCAGTATATGAGTGTGGGCATCAGGCCTGCGGGTTTCAGTTCAGTATTGGCAGTATCAGGCCTGCGGGCATCAGATCAGTATATGAATTTGAGTATCAAGCCTGCGGGCTACGGTTCAGAATTATCATCATCAGGCCTGCAGACATCAGCTCAGTATTGTCGACATCAGGCCTGCGAGCATCAGTTTGGTATTGCGGGTATCAAGCCTGCGGGCATCAGCCAGTATTTGAGGATTAATTATCTGCAGATATCAGATTCTGTTTCGGGGAACAATGATACAGGGATGATAATCAGTGTTTGAGGACAGTGTATATTTCAGCTTATTGACTATGTGTTGTTATGCCCGACTGTGTGTCTTGCATATTACTTTAAGCTGTTATGCTGCCCGTTTATATGTTTATTTATTTCCTTTTCGCTTTATTTATCTTTTGCTAGGTCAGTTTTAGCACGATTGCTTCCGACCCAATAGGCATTCCCCAAGCACCTTGGACACGAGGTCGTCGACTCCACCGATCTGAGGATCTAATCGACGGACAGCCAGTGTTCTATTCTCTACCCCCTGTTATCAGAAGGAAGCCGAAAAGGCGCAGTGTGTCAGAACAGAGGTTGTCAGGACAGTGGGTTACTCCATCAGAGGACTATAGGACTGAGGTCTCAATTACTGCTGCAGAAATAGACATACTAGTTAGGCAGATGGAGCAACAGAATACATCAGGGATAGAGGCCCTAATGCGCCAAATGCAGGAGAGCATGAAACAGATGCACGATGATGCCGCCCGTCAAGCGGAATTCTCCAAACAGCAGGCCACAGTCATGGCCCAACAGGCTGAGTTGATTACCAGATTGCAACAACAGAACACAGCATCTGCTTCACAACAAATCCCTCCTCCGGCAGGGGGCCCCATTACCCGAGAAGGCTCCTGCTATTCAGGACGTTCCTCCGAACACCCAAAATACTGTACCGACTGTCCAAAATTTACAAGAGGACACGAGTCTTCCAACGGGGCCAGCACCGCCCCCGATTCCACCACAACTGTCCAAGGTCCATACATCCAATCACCCGGACTCTCCATCCGAGGTCAAGGTTGATCATACGGCTCTGAAATTGAGCAAATTGGAGAAGCTCTTCAAAAAATCCCAAGGGGCCAAGGCTATGCCGGATATCGGAGACGGATATACCGAGGAGGCCGTAACACTCCCCGACAGGTTCAAAATGCCACAAATCGACCGTTTTGATGGGACTGGTGACCCCATGGTCCATATCCGACTGTTTACGGATGTCTTGCGGCCAATGGGCCTAACACGACAACAGAAGCTCTCACTATTCGGCCGAACCCTGTCGGGTGTGGCCTCCCATTGGTACGCAAGATTATCGGATGAGGTGAAGAAGAATTGGGACGAGATGGCTGAGGCCTTTGTCACACAATATTCATACAACACTCAGATCGAGATCACAACCCGTGATCTTGAAACGACGAGGCAAGAGCCCAAGGAATCTTTCTCGGACTTTGTGATCCGATGGAGGGCCAAGGCGTCGACGATGACTTTAAGGCCTACTGACAGGGATCAAATTCGGATGATTGTGCGCAATCTCCACCCGAAGTTAATGCAAAGAATGATTGTGGTCCCCTTCCCTACTTTCGCAGATTTACATGATATGGGGGTGCAAATAGAAGATGCTATGAGGCAAGGACTGTTTGACCAGGACAGAGAACAACCGAGGAGGACCTTCAATCGCAATAACAATGCAGGCCCGAGCGGCGCTGCAAATACGAGAGCCTCGGAAGTTGGTATGGTCACCACCACTCCCCCTCCCCCTCCAAGACCTATGACTGCCACACCATTCTCCGGCGCGTCCGGAAGCAACATACAAGCCAACAACCGATTCCAACCACGAGGCCAAAGAACCTTTACTCCACTATATATGCCTCTGACCAAAGTTCTAGGAATACTGATCAGAAAGAATCATTTAAAACCCCTAGAACCAAAGCCATTACCAAATCCACTTCCCCCCTCATATGACCCGTCAAAATACTGTGCATACCACCAACAACACGGTCATGACACCGACCGTTGTTACAGACTGCGTCATGAGATCCAAGATCTTATTGACAAACAGGTGATCGCACCTCCCGACCAACCCAATGTTACGACCAACCCTCTCCCATCACATAACCAAGCTCCTCCTCCCAAAAGAATTAACTTTATCCAGACTGGGGTCGCGTCTTACGATCCTAGTATCTACATTACTCCCACCCACCTACCCAAGCCAGAGGTGCTCCTTCCCGATTGCACTGATTTCTTGTGCATGATGGACATCTCCAAAACCCAAACAGAACCAATGGTGGTGACCGTCGAAGATAGGGCAGGGCAGATTTTGAGAGGAAATGAGATTGTTGAATCTGGGACTGGACAGAATTTTGCTGAGGGAGCTTATGATCCGAGTAAGTACATCCTATCAACGAGCCGAAATGGGCTAAGTGTAGAATTTCCCGAGACAGGAGAACTGTGTATGATCCGAGGGGATGGATCTGGGCTATGGGCAGATGAGCCGACAACCGTAGAAGAGGACTTTGCTAACTTGCAATTTCTCGATGATCAGGAGCTGGAAGATGCATCCATTAACTGGAATGATTATGAGGGATCAGAGGAGGCCACTGGATGGCTTGAAGATCAACCGGATGCAGTGGGGGAAGCCCAATCAGAACAGAGCCCGGCAGGGGCAGAAATATCAGTTGTGGCCGGAACGGCCGAAAATCAAGTTGTATCGCCGGAGAGCGCCGGTATTAAGAATTCCGCTCAGGACATGGGCATTACGGATGTGGGAACTATTGAACAAACAGCTGTACTGACGCAGTTGGAACAAGGAAAGTTCGAGGAAACTGAGAGAGCCAGAAAGGCGAAGGGCCCTGAGGGGACCGAAAGTGCTATGTGCACAAAGACAGACAATGCTGCGAGCATTTGGACAGAGAGCACTGAGAGTGCGAATAGACTGGAGCCGGACAGATGTTTGTTGGCTGCCAGCGGAATGTGGTGGGAAGATGACGACTTGTGTCTTGCCCACACCGATGAAGACTGGGGAAATGGCCAGCCGGATGATACTTGGTATCTAGATGAAGTGGACCACATGACAAGAAGTGGGCGGTACTTCAAACCCCCACACCTGGACCAACCCGAGGCATCCGGGAAAGACAGAGAAGCGGAGAGACAGAAGGAGAAGCAGATCGAAGACGAGGCTGTGTTGAAACAGTTAAAGAAGATACAAGCAGACATCTCCATCTGGGGACTGCTAATGGCATCACGAGTGCACAGAGAAGCTGTCCTATCTGCCATGGACAAGTCGAAACTTTCCATAGACACCACGCCTGAACAGCTGGTTGGGCTGGTTTTTCCGGGAGGAGGTTCCCCGGCATTAACCTTTTCGGACAAGGAGCTACGGCCTGAGGGCACAAACCATAACAAACCGCTCTATATTTCTGTGGAATGTAGGGATAAGTGGATACCGGTGGTGCTTGTTGATACCGGGTCTGCGATTAATGTCTGCCCGACCAGAACGGCATATGCAATCGGGTTGAAGCCCGTAGATTTCGTCCCAACCACCCAAGTGATCAGAGCATACGATAATACCAGCAGAGAGGTGATGGGGACTGTTAAAATTCAAACCAAGGTTGGTCCAGGACAACACAGTATTGAATTTCATATCTTGGACGTTCCCGCAACCTTTAACCTACTTTTGGGGCGACCGTGGTTGCACCAGGTCAAAGCAGTCTCTTCCACCCTGCATCAAATGCTGAAATACCCTCACGGGAAAGGGGTAGCGATCGTTTTTGGGAATTCATCAATCCATTCGCCGCCGGAAGTGTCCACACCTGTCTTGGAGATCGAGCACGGCACGGAGGATGTGTTTTTGTCGGGGTTCACTTTGGCCGAGGCTCAAGTGGTGCAGAATGTCATGGCTGCGAATGAGGGCATATATGTTAGTGCACAATCCATATATCTCATGAACAAGCTAAAGCATACCCCTGGGATGGGATTAGGGAGAAGCGGCCGGAAAGGCGTTTCAGTATTGGCCGAAGTGCCGCACAACCCCCACGCCTTTGGACTGGGTTATCTGCCCACCAAGGAGGATTGGGTAAGGAAAGGGAAAGAAATGGCCGGAAGGGCCAGAGCAAAGAAGGCCGGGAAGCCATTTGATTTAATGCACAGGCCCATCTGGGGTACCCTAAACGGACGTTTCGTCCGGGAGGGGGAAGATTTTCCATTCTGCGGCTTCCCGGAACCATGGCTAAATGCGAAGGGGGAGCGCGTGCCCGATTTTGAAATCTTTTTCGACATACAATTATCTGGGGATGACGTTGCCGAAGCGCAGACAGACCCACCAACTGAGATTGAGCAATGTGAAGCAGTGGATCCTGAGAGTACAGAGCTGGAAATGGGGGTAGCACTGGCGAGTCTACTATCAGATCCTCCGATCGGCCAAGAGTGCTTGGGGGATAACTCTTCGGTTTCTGTGATTGGAGATGAAATAGCTGCGGGCTTTCCAGCGCCGATCTTGGATGCATCTATCGCACCTTCTCTCATCTGGCAATATGAAGAAGGCTTTTTATCTAGCAGCACCGGGTCAGGTAGTGAGCCGGAATCTGATTCTACCGAATCTTCTGCGTCGGAATCAGATTCCAGCTCGACTGAGTCTGAGTCCGGTATTCCTGGGAGTGATAACCCGGATACCACAGTCCTATCTAGGTCGTCTTTTTCATTTTCTTTTGAGTCTGTTGTAACAGAGGAATCTGACGGCTTGGAAGTACTTAATGAGAATGATGTGGATGTGGTTTCCGAGTATTTTTCTGTGCCTTTGATTTATTGCTTAAATCAGGATTTTCAAAATTTTGATGAAAACAGCGAGGAAGAAATTCCTCCAGTTTTGCAACGATTAATCAATCAAGAGCAGGAAAGATTTGTTAAACCTTTAATGGATGAAATCACTACTGTGAATGTTGGTACTGAGAAGGACCCGCGGCTGGTCCAGATCGGGTCCACGTTGTCTTCAGAGGAGCGCGAGCGCTTAGTCGCTTTATTAAAAGATTTCAAAGATGTTTTCGCGTGGTCCTATGAAGACATGCCTGGAATCGATCTTGAGATTGTACAGCACCGGATCCCTCTTGATCCAGAGGCCCGCCCTGTCAAACAGAAACTCAGAAGGATTCGCCCGGACTGGGCCCTCAAGATTAAGGAAGAGGTCACCAAACAAATTGACGCAGGGTTCCTGCTAGTATCTGAATATCCAACTTGGTTGGCCAACATAGTTCCGGTGCCAAAGAAGGATGGCAGAATTCGGGTCTGTGTAGACTTCAGAGATTTGAACAGGGCCAGTCCGAAGGACGACTTCCCCTTGCCGCACATCGACGAATTGGTGGATTTCACGGCAGGACACGCCTTGCTTTCGTTTATGGATGGTTTCTCAGGCTATAATCAGATAGTGATGGCACCTGAAGACCGGGAGAAGACTGCGTTCACTACCCCGAGGGGGACATATTGTTATAGAGTGATGCCATTCGGGTTGAAAAATGCTGGAGCTACGTATCAACGGGCAGCGACTACAATATTGCATGATATGATCCATAAGGAGGTCGAGGTGTATGTGGACGACATGATTGTCAAGTCCAAAGATAGAGAGGGCCACTACACCGCCTTACAAAAATTCTTTCAATGGATCAAAGAGTTTCGGCTGCGACTGAATCCCCAGAAATGCACGTTTGGTGTTACAGCAGGGAAGATGCTAGGGTTTCTGATCACACAAAGGGGCATTGAGGTCGACCCTTCCAAAATCAAGGCCATCTTAGAAATGCCACCACCAAGGACTGAAAAGGAGGTGCGAGGCTTTCTGGGTAAAGTGCAATTCATAAGACGGTTTATTTCTAAATTAACCTTGACTTGTGAACCACTTTTTGGCCTCCTGAAGAAAGGAAAGAAATTCCAGTGGGACGACCGATGTCAAGTAGCTTTTGAGCAGATCAAGGAGTATCTACAGAACCCACCCGTGTTGTCACCGCCAGAGCCGGGGAGACCGTTGATACTGTACCTTTCGGTAACTGAGACTACCATGGGCTGCATGCTCGCTCAGGAATCAGAAGACAAAGTGGAAAGGGCCATATACTATCTGAGCAAAAAGATGCTAGATTACGAGACCCGCTATACGCCGCTGGAGAAGGCTTGTTTGGCCTTGGTATGGGCAACCAGGAAGCTGCGGCATTACCTGTTAGCCCACTCAGTAATGTTGGTTTCGCGTTTGGATCCCATCAAATATCTTTTCGAGAAACCAGCACTTACGGGTAGGCTAGCTCGCTGGCTGCTGTTGCTCTCCGAATTTGATTTGAAGTATGTAACGCGCAAGTCAGTAAAAGGCAGAGCGGTAGCGGAGTTCCTTGCCGACCACCCGGTTGAGGGTGATGAAGCGGTTGAGTATCTATTCCCAGATGAAGCCATTCTGCACGTCGAAGATGAAACTTGGACAATGTACTTTGACGGAGCGTCAAACCAGTATGGGTATGGGATAGGGGTGTTGCTGATAGCGCCTGATGATTCCCGTATCCCTTTAGCATTCAAGCTCCGGTTCAAAGTTTCCAACAATGAAGCAGAGTATGAGGCATGTATTGCTGGCCTGGAAGCAGCCCTGGAACTAGGGGCAAGACGAGTGGACGTCATTGGGGACTCGAACCTTGTTGTGTCTCAAGCAAAAGGAGATTGGAAGGTCAAGGTGGAAAGGATGATAATCTACCACCAAGCCTTGGATTTGTTAATTCCTCGGTTTGAGAAGCTAAATTTCACCCACCTCGTAAGAGAGAACAACAGGTTTGCAGATTCACTAGCAACTCTATCTTCTATGATAGACATCCCGTCCGGAGTCCGGATGCGTCCAGTCATTATTGATCAGAAGTTTGCGCCAGCATACGAGTCGTTTTCCGCCATAGATGAGGTTCAAGACGGCAACCCCTGGTACTACGACATCTGGAACTTCTTGGAAAAGGAGACATATCCACTAGGGGCAAATGCCAAAGATAAGAGGGCTATCAGAAGAATGGCTGCTCAATTCATTATCTGCGGGGGAAATTTGTACAAAAGGGGTCATCTGGGAATGCATAAGCTCTGTGTAGAAGCCGAAGAGTCAAAACGCCTGATGGAAGCCATCCATGGGGGGGAGTGCGGTGCACACATGAATGGAGTAATGCTGGCCAGAAAGATCCTCAGACAGGGCTACTACTGGTCAACCATGGAGGAGGATTGCATTGGTTTTGTTCGGCGATGCCACAAATGTCAAATCCATGCAAATCGCATGAACATCCCGCCGTCAAAGCTGTACAACATGACTTCGCCATGGCCTTTTTCAGTCTGGGGAATTGATGTGATCGGAGCTGTTACCCCGAAGGGGTCAAACGGGCATGAGTTTATCCTAGTAGCGATAGATTATTTCACAAAGTGGGTCGAGGCCCAATCATACGCAGTGTTGAAGGCGTCGCATGTCGCAAAGTTCATCAGGAACAACATCATCTGTCGCTACGGGGTGCCAAACGAAATAATTTCAGACAATGGTTCCCACTTCAAGAAAGAAGTGATAGACTTGTTGGAGAAATACAATGTGGCTTTTCATAAGTCATCTACATACAGGCCACAGACCAACGGAGCGGTTGAGGCCGCCAACAAGAATATCAAGCATATACTACAGAAGATGGTGGAAACCTATCGAGATTGGCCAGACAAGCTGCCATTTGCTTTGTGGGGCTACAGGACTTCAATCAGAACTTCTACTGGAGCAACTCCATATTCATTGGTCTATGGAATGGAGGCTGTTCTACCCATTGAGATTGAGGTCCCATCATTACGAGTATTGGCTGAATGCCAGATAGCCGAAACAGATTGGCAGCAAAGCAGATTCGAAGAACTCATGCTCTTTGATGAAAGAAGACTGAAAGCACTGTACCACATCCAAGGCTATCAACGCAGAATTGCCCGGGTTTTCAACAAGAAGGTTAAGTCTAGGAATCTGAAAGAAGGAGATTTGGTGCTCAAAGACAACCGAGCTCCCATCCACGACCCAAGGGGCAAGTTCAAACCTAATTGGACTGGTCCTTACATCATCAAAGCTATCTGGTCAGGTGGAGCTGTGGTTCTGATGGATCTAGATGGCTTGGAGTTCTCACAACCGATCAATATGGACAAGTTGAAGAAATACTATCCTTGAGGGGCTCGCTAGGCCGAAAACCCGAAAGGGCGACCTAGGCAAAATTCAGAGCACAAAAAAATTAGAAAATATAAAAACTGAGCTCGCAAGGTTGAAAACCCGCAAAGGGCGGCCTTGGCAAAAGTTAGAGCGCAAAAGGAGAGTGAAAATACTCGAGTGAACCCAAGCCTGAACTACGTAAGGCTTGATTCCCATCCTTGGGATACGTAGGCAGTTTCATCTTGAAGTTCAGCCATAAATTTTTCCCCGATCAACTCTGTCCATTTTGATCATCTCAGTCATCTCTATCCATCAGCATTTATCGTGATCTCCGGTACAGTGCTGTTCAGACTAGGGGCAACTTTCCGTTGCCGCGACGATGCAAAGTTACTCAGACTAGGGGCAACTTTCCGTTGCTATGAAGTGCCGCATTGTTCTTCAGACTAGGGGCAACTTTCCAGTTGCAGGGATCTGGGGTTGTGCATTTCAGTGACAGATTTTCGGCATGTCCAGTTCTGATCCACATCGAAAATAGTTTTGAAAAGTTTTAATAAAAGTTGACTTTGTTCAAATCAATCTTTTTACGACTTAGACCATTTTTGGACCAAAAGCGGAAAATTTTCAGTACCATAACTTTCAATTTCATTGATTTCAAAATAGAGTTCTCCTGCTCTTGCATTACAATCAAGGTTGCTTATTTTAGTACATTTATAAAGAAAACTTGAAAATGCTAAATAAGCAATAAATTCGGGGCATAGTTGAATCAAGTATCTCTGTGTCCCCTCCCAGAGCTGGACGGAGCATCTGATGCCAAGCTGGGCCCAACCTGTGCCTCCTCATTGAGCCAATCCACGCACTCATCGGACAAGGTGCAACTGAAAGTGGAAGCAGGGGCCAGAAGCTCTCTAGTCCTCCATGCCGTGGCATATCGGGCAAGCTGTGCACCCCGGACCGGGAAAGCAGCTGGGTACTCAATCCCCTCCGGTGGGCAGGTCTGATCATGACCAAACTGACGCAGGAACCGAAACGGAAAATAGAATACGCAGTAGGTTAGGCCAATCAATTGGATCCCAGTCAGCCGGGACATACTATAGCTCATTGCCGGGAGGTTGAGCCAAGGGCAACGCCAAGCAATACCGTCTGCGGACAAATTGCACATCCAATCGAACCACCACCTTTCGTCAAGAGCATTGACTAGGCGCTGCCGAAAGAAGTAGCCTCGAGCTGAATAAGCCGGGCAAGAGTCCACAACCTGCAACTTATCCATTAACCATACCTAGGGGAGGGATGGAAAATGAGAGAATAAAGAATAGAGAGATGTATGATGAGAGAAAAGTAAGACAAAGGTTTTGAGAGAAAAATCGAGCCTGAGGGTCGAGTGATGTGAGCAAATATATATGTAAGGTTGGATGGGAAACATTACCTGCAATAGCAGCGGACTCCCAGCAAACCTAGTCGTCTCCCGGCGATAGACAGAATCTAAACCCATCAATGTCTCGGCCAAAGTCATGGCAATACAGCTCTTTCCTTCTCTCAAACCTTGGGTGACTTCAATCAGGCGAATGCTAGCCCCGCCGAAGCCCGAGGAAAGCAGAAAGTGAGACAACATGCATAAGCAGAGGGCGTGTTGCCGGAAACCCTGCCAATAATGGTTACTGCGGTCACCAGCGTCGGAGAAACGATGGATCAAGCCAAGGATGTCCAGCTCTCCACTACAGATCAGAGATCGAGCGTCATGCGCTGTCAGCCCACACATCCGCCCTAAAGCCTGGGCGTGACCAAAACGGAGCTGGGGCAAGATCACTTCAGAGCACTCGGACTCCATCAAAATCTGAAAATCTTCAAAAGTGGGACACATCTCTTGGCCGCTAAAGCTAAAAACATGCGTCACTGGATTCCAGAACCTCGCCGCGGCATGGAGAAAAGGAAGTTGTAGCGGAGTACGGCTCAACGTGAATAGTGCATTCAAGCCGAAACCCCGGAAATTTAGCTTTTCCGAGCCATCTAAAGAAGAAATCCAAGATGTGACATTTTCTGCGAGAAACGCCTCCATCTTTGGCTAAAACTAAGATGAAATGAATGTTCCCGAAGTTGAGGCTTTTATAGAAGGAAAAACACTATTCACGGGAACACGTGTCAAAAATCTGGTGGCTGCAGGACTGAATGGCCGGCCAGCTACTTTTTCTGGCTGGCCAGCTATTTACTTTCTGCAGAAATGGCTGGCCAGCCATTCACTTTTTGCAAAAATGGCCGGCCAGCTCCCAGGGATGGCTGGCAATGCTGCAGTGTGTCTCCTCGGCCCTGTTTTACTCTTCGAAGGAGAACTCCAAGCATTTCCATGCAACGGGAGAGTCGAAGGCCTTCATTTCAGACGCGTTCCGATGCCCAGATCGTCAGAAGTACACTTTGTGGTTGTTGAGTTTTGCTTATCGAGTTGTTGCATTTTGCTTATCGAGTTGTCCGTCGAGCGGACGTGTTTTGTATTCGAGTCATTGCTCTCTGTTTAAGCAATTTTTGTTAAAGTCTTGTTTATTTGCATTATTGCTTTTTGTTTATCGAGTTGTAAACTTGCTAAAGATTCTGTTATATCTTAGTAAGTTGAGTTGTTTAGTTTGTTGCGTCGGTTCACTACCTGACTTGGTGATTACACAATGCGCATTACCATTCAATTTCATTTTTGTGCAAAGTAAATGATGCGATACGATGCTAAAAGTTCAAAATACAAACACCTTTTCAAAAGCTATTTCATTTCATCATGCTTTACAACAAACAAAGGTACAAGTTTTACAAAAAAATAAAACTGCCTAACAATGTGCAAAGTGCTACAAACTACTAGCAAAAAGAAAAATAAAGCAGGAAATAGCAGCATCAAAATCCTCGGGAACGGGAACGAGAAGCACGCCTGGTCCTCTTTTGTGGGACAACCTCCACACCACCATCAGAGTCGGAGCTGTCATCCTCAGGATCCTCCTCAGCCTCGCCTCTGTTCCCCGAGCCAAAACCGGAGCCTCCCTCCTCAACAGATGTCTCGAACTGACGGTCGGTAGCCTCCTCCTCCTCCTCCTCCTCCTCATCAGGCTCCACCTCCACAACATGAGCCCTGCGTCTGTGGACAGGCCCTCCTCGAGCTCCTCGATAAGGCCTAGATGGCCCGACTCCTCGGGAAGGCCGAGATGACCCCGCCCCCTGAAAAGGCTCAGATGGCCCAGCTCCCCAATGAGGCCCAGGTGGCCTGGCCTGCGGCTGACCGGACCAGGAAGGCATCTGAAAACAAAGAGTTCAATTCAAATACATCAGTCCAAATATGTACATCAGACGCAGATACAAGCAAAAGCTACATGAAGTGGGTGCATGTAAATACAGTGTACAAGTGAGGTGTGTGACAGATGTGTTCTACACAAGTAGTCAATCGATGCAGTGGAAATCAGCATGTCATCAGAAGTATGATAAATGCCAGAAAACTGAAGGGTACCTGAATGCCTGCGACGGACAACTGTGCCTCCCTGCGCAGGACCATGCCCTCGAGTGTGGCCACCAGCCTAACCACCTCCTCTATGTACCCTCGCGATGGCTGCAAAAATGAGCTCATAATCATCAGTAAACAGAAGAGTGTCTAAACATCTGAATGATGAATGAAAAGTGGAGCATACCGGCGGTGAGTCCGGGTCAATGGCATATCGATCACTGGGCATCGGAGGCTCTAGTGGGATCGGGGTCGGAGAGCTGGCCCCATACTGCCATGCCATCAACTCAGTAGGCATATCTGGCCATCCCAGATGAGGATGAATCGACGGGGTCGGAGGAAACGGTCTACTCCCACCTCTAGATGTGCCAGCCCTGCTAGAAGAAGGGATGTCTGTAGCTCGAGCCTGAGCCTGGTCCGAGGATGACATACCGGCAGGTCTCATCATCGGAATACGAGCTTCTGTCAATGGAGGCATCAAATATATGTGACGATAGGTGGCGTAGTCCCCCTCCGCAACATATAGCAAAGCATCGCTGCCCAGCATGGCGCCGACTACCTTTGAGTAAGAGAGCCTGTCAGCAGTCCGCATACTAGCTGGAAGTACCGCGGGAACATCCTGAGAAAGATACCCCCGTACCTGGCGCAGAAAGCGCTCCCCCAGGAACCAGACTCTGCCAACTGGCCCTTCGAGCAGGACCCTATACCGGGAGATGCCTGACGCTCCGGTATACTGAAGTAGGAGATCATCACCCAAGGGTGCCCAAGGCTGCCAAGTAATCTGCGGATGATAAATGCATAAACCAATCAGAAATCAAGAATATACAGAGCAAGTCAAAGATGAAAATGAAAAGAACTGAAAGTTCTGAAGTACCTCTGAGTGTCGCACAGTGTCGAAGTACTGTCGCAGGCGAACCAGGGTCTCTCGAGGCCTCGCCCGGTGCGGGCCCTCAAATATCAATGAATATGGGGTCACGGGAATCCCCACCACCTCCAGCTCTGGGGCTAACGATGGGAAGTATACATAAGCCCATAGCTGAGAAAAGCAGTGCAGAATATAAGTACGAAATGCTGAGAGCAAAATGCAGACTGTAAAAGTGCGCTGTGTGTGCAATGTACAAGTAATGAAGAGCAGAAATGTAAATCGAGGGGACAGAAAATACCTCCCAAGCTCTCCAGTAGCCACCAAGCAAATCGCCCCGCCCGCGGGAGGTCGCGCTCATGTAAAAGTAGAGGGTAGCCAGGCCAGCGCCACCCCAATCATATCTACTGACCTGTGATAGGTCAACCAGAGCGCTCAACAGGTATAGCCCAATGGTGTTCCCTCTGTCGGCGAACAGGGTAGTCCCGAAGAGGAACATCAGGAAGCCACGAGCATACTGCTCTGTCTCCTCGGGAGTCTCGGGCACCATCTCTGCCCGCCGAAAATGGGAAGAGAACCAAGTGTATCTTACTCTCCCTGAAACCCTATCAACAGGTGGGCGAGCCCCCAACAAATACATCCAGTCGGCCTCCCACTCGCCCATATCCTCATCATAGGGGATGGGCCAACCTCCGACATCAAGGCCGGTCAATACAGCAAAGTCAAAAGGGGTCATGGTCATGTCCCCGGTAGCAGAGAAATGAAAGGAATTGGTGGTGTCCCACCATCTCTCTACCAGAGCTGCCATCAAGGTCCTCCTGGCAGGACAGCGTGACAACCCGACACAGAAGGGGCCAAACCCCGCCAAGTCTACTAAGTCTCTGACGTCCTCCGGGAGCTCAGCATACCAATCCCGCGCCATGGTGGAACCATATCCTCGCACACTGCGGGAACCACCCTGCATTCAGAATGAATATATGTGTCAATAATGAAATAAATGGGCTGTATACCAATGATAATGAAATGGGCTGTGTGCCAATAAGATGAAATGGGCTGTGTGCCGATGAAGTAAAATAAGCTACATGCAAATTCTATCTACCTGGGCTGCGTGTTCAGAAAATTTGAATTTTGGGCTGCGTGTTCAACTTTCAGTTAACTTGTGGGCTGCATGTTCACTATCTACCTGGGCTGCGTGTTCAGAAAATTTGAAATTTGGGCTGCGTGTTCAACTTTCAGTTAACTTGTGGGCTGCGTGTTCACTATCTACCTGGGCTGCGTGTTCAGAGAATTTTGAATTTTGGGCTGCGTGTTCAACTTTCAGTTAATTTGTGGGCTGCGTGTTCACTATCTACCTGGGCTGCGTGTTCAGAAAATTTGAAATTTGGGCTACGTGTTCAACTTTCAGTTAACTTGTGGGCTGCGTGTTCACTATCTACCTGGGCTGCGTGTTCAGAAAATTTGAAATTTGGGCTGCGTGTTCAACTTTCAGTTTAATTGTGGGCTGCGTGTTCAGAGAATTTTGAATTTTGGGCTGCGTGTTCAATTTTCAGTTATTTGTGGGCTGCGTGTTCACCATCTAACTGGGCTGCGTGTTCAGAGAATTTTGAATTTTGGGCTGCGTGTTCAACTTTCAGTTTAATTGTGGGCTGCGTGTTCACCATCTAACTGGGCTGCGTGTTTAGAGAATTTTGAAATTTGGGCTGCGTGTTCAACTTTTAGTTAACTTGTGGGCTGCGTGTTCACTATCTACCTGGGCTGCGTGTTCAGAAAATTTGAAATTTGGGCTGCGTGTTCAATTTTCAGTTATTTGTGGGCTGCGTGTTCACCATCTACCTGGGCTGCGTGTTCAGAAAATTTGAAATTTGGGCTGCGTGTTCAACTTTCAGTTTAATTGTGGGCTGCGTGTTCACCATCTAACTGGGCTGCGTGTTCAGAGAATTTTGAATTTTGGGCTGCGTGTTCAATTTTCAGTTATTTGTGGGCTGCGTGTTCACCATCTAACTGGGCTGCGTGTTCAGAGAATTTTGAATTTTGGGCTGCGTGTTCAATTTTCAGTTAATTTGTGGGCTGCGTGTTTAGAAAATTTGAAATTTGGGCTGCGTGTTCAACTTTCAGTTTAATTGTGGGCTGCGTGTTCACCATCTAACTGGGCTGCGTGTTCAGAGAATTTTGAATTTTGGGCTGCGTGTTCAATTTTCAGTTATTTGTGGGCTGCGTGTTCACTATCTACCTGGGCTGCGTGTTCAGAAAAATTTGAAATTTGGGCTGCGTGTTCAACTTTCAGTTAACTTGTGGGCTGCGTGTTCACTATCTACCTGGGCTGCGTGTTCAGAAAATTTGAAATCTGGGCTGCGTGTTCAACTTTCAGTTAACTTGTGGGCTGCGTGTTCACTATCTACCTGGGCTGCGTGTTCAGAAAATTTGAAATTTGGGCTGCGTGTTCAACTTTCAGTTAAACTGTGGGCTGCGTGTTCACTATCTATCTGGGCTGCGTGTTCAGAAAATTTAAAATGTGGGCTGTGTGTTCACTTTCGAATTTGGGCTGCGTGTTCAATTTTCAGTTATTTGTGGGCTGCGTGTTCACTATCTATCTGGGCTGCGTGTTCAGAAAATTTAAAATGTGGGCTGTGTGTTCACTTTCGAATTCGGGCTGTGTGTTCGACAAATCAGTGTTTGAGCTGTGTGTTCTAATGTGGGCTGTGTGTTCGCAATTAATTAATGAACCGAGTGTTCAGAAATTTGAATGTTGAAACTACATGTTCAAAGATGTAAGGAAAGTACTATGTCACAAGCTAAATGTTTAAGCATGGCGAGGGTGCGAAATGTAAAATACAGAAGATGAGGTAAATACCTCTCGGGCCTCGTGAGAGAGATGCTGCTCCGGCTCTCTGAGAAGCAGATCCGTGGGTGCTCTCTCGTCAAAACTGGTAAAATGACGGAAAATGGCACGAGGGAGGACGTGCGCTGCCGGACGGTACCTCTCGGGCATGAAAGGTCGGGTCCTCGGAGGTAGAGTCATGGGATCGAAGTCATCTCCGGCACCTGGAAAACCTCCGCCATGAGCAGAATTGCCCGCCATTTTCAAGAATCTGCAAAAGGGGAGCAAAAATAAGCAAAATGAGCAAAAATTGGAAAAAGTCAACAAAAGTCAACTCTCGGGAAATAAAAAGTCAACAAAAGTCAACTCCCGAGAAAATATTCTAAATATTAAGATGAACTTACCTCAAGTGGTGAAAATGCAAAAAGAAGCTCCCAAGCCGGAATTTAATCGCTCCAAAGTGT
Source organism: Camellia sinensis (assembly GCF_055761805.1). Lineage (NCBI taxonomy): Eukaryota > Viridiplantae > Streptophyta > Magnoliopsida > Ericales > Theaceae > Camellia > Camellia sinensis. The sequence goes on from NC_138961.1 coordinate 221,057,256, forward strand.
TTAAAACTAAGTGTTTTTACGAAAACAATTTGCGCGAGGCGTTGGAAAACGCGCGTAAAACTCAAAACTGGAGAGAAAAGTGTTGAAAGAGGCAAGAAATGAGGTGAGGTTCGGCTGCCATTTATAGGCCTCAAGCCTTGGGTGAAAAGGCATGCAAAAAGGAGGGGAAAAGACCAAAATGCCCCTGGGAAAAGGGCATGGCCGGCCAGCCTCTAATTCTAGCTGGCCAGCCATCTGCTTTTTGCAGAAATGGCCGGCCAGCCATCTACTTTAATGGAAACCGGTTGGACACCCCCCCTTGGGAAGATAAGTGGCCGGCCATGCTCTCCACATGCTCACCTAGCTCTCTGCAAATTTTGAGGAAGATCGGAGTTCCCGGGACCTGAAAAAGTTCAAGAAAAGTACACTTCCGGTCGCGAAATTGCTCCGTCAGGACTTCGGTTTCCAATTCTGACATATGTCTCATCATCATTCATCGAAATCAAAGTGTATCCTTTTTAATTGAGTCGTAACATTTCAAAGAAGCAGATCGGAGGTCGCGATTAAGTTGCCTTCGCCGAAACGCGCATTTCCGTACTCGTTGTTTCATAACAAACGGGCGCCCTGATTCATGCTCATGTCACATTATCTTGCATTTTCATGAACATACCTGTATTAACATGCACGTTTCTTGATGTTAATCATACTTCTGTGCTTGAGTGTACGTTGTCACGCGTATTCTGTTCTTGCATTGCGACACATTCACTCACCGGCACTGCGTGTGTCGAACTTTCGAAATCGCACTAAATATATGTTGTTAGCATATTGTACTTGTTGCAATTTCTCTCTTTTGCAGGCACGATATTGTATGTACGGTTCAATTGAGGCTGGTGCGACCAGACGAATCGCGCAGGTATCGTATCTTCTCCGTGTGAGACATGGCGGAGATTGAATAATCCTCCGCATTCTTAACTGCATGAAATGTAGTTGTTGCTTTGCATTCTTGCTTAGAACTGTTGCATCTATTTGCGAATACTTGCTTCATTACAGCTTGCTGCATTTGCATAATCATTGGGTTACCTTCGGCTTCTTGCATGTCATTTGCATTTTGCCCCATGCCTGCGGGCATGCCTGCGGGCACATCTCTGTTTATCTTGCCTGTTTGTCTAAGTCTTCGGCCTTGTCAAAAATGGGTCGTCTCTTGGCTTTGACATTCACTCCCGTCACTTGTGACTTCCGAGTTCTGTCAAAGAGGGGCAACTGTAGACACCCCATTTTTGACCGACCTTAAGACTCAGACGTCACCGATTGAGTGCTTGGTGATGTTGCATAATGTGCTTGTTCAGAAGCTTCAGAGTTGCGGCCGTGAGCCCTGCCTCTGGATTTCCGAACCCTCTTCTGTGCCTTGTCTCGGTTTGCGAACCAGACTCGGTTTTCTCTGTTTCTTTTCCTGAGGGAAGGGAGAGGTCCCGTAGACCATCTCTCAATGTCCGTAGGCTACATTTGGTGGCCGTAGGCCATTTTGCCCATTTCGGAGTCCGGTTCCCGGTTTTCGGAGCCGTCAGGCCGTGTGCCTCGGTTCGGGACTGCTTAACCATCTCCTATTGCTTTGATTTTTTTTGCATACATCTTATTTCATCCATTTTGAGGGACACTGGGGGCTGAGAAACCCACTTCGAGGTCGAATACCATTTTCGGTGCTTAACGGCCCATTTCCGGGACCCCGAACTGCGTGTTTTGGCTCCGGAACATTCGTTTTGCAACGGTTTTCGCTCATTTTTGGCAGGTACCTCTGTTTTATCACAGGGAAGGTCACTGAAGGGTGGGAGGCCAGCAATTGTTGCAGCAACCAGTTATTTCTCTTCCGGAGCCTCCCGGCGCCCGTTTTTCGCACTTCCGGGCTAATGTTGAATACCTTAGAGCTAGTGTTGCCAACTTTCAACCACATATCTGTGATCTACACATCTGGGAGGCCACTAAAAGTTGGTGGCCGGCCATTAAGGTCATCTGACCCTTTTGACCCCTTTCTTCCGGGCTAATGTTGAACCCCTTGGACCTTTTTTCTTGAACTTTGAACCACATATCTGTGATGTACACACCTGAGAGGCCCCTAAAAGTTCATGGCCGGCCAGTAAGTCAACTTGACCCTTTTGACCCCCTCTTTCCGAGCCATTGTTGAACCCCTTGGGCCCACTTTCTTGGAATTTCAATTACATGGTTGTGTTGTACACACATAGGGCTACCTCCCCAATATCTGGCCGGCCAGAAAAGCTCCTTGACCCTTTTGACCCCTAGCCGGCCGGCTAGGGGGTGTGGCCGGCCGGCCACCTCCTGTAAAAGTATGAGGCCGGCCGTATTCTCCTCACTGTACCCTTTCCAGCTGTTGGGCAATATCCCCCAGATATTTTCTGTATCCGGGGGATATTTTGTGGGGGAGTTTTCCTCTCCATTTCCCCCACCTTTTACACCCCCTTTTGGCCCTTTTAACCAGCTGATGGCCTCCTCTACAAGGGTTAGAAAAACTTTTCTTCAAAGCTCCATAGCCACCTCCATCTTCTTCTTCTTCAATTCTTCAAAGAACCCTAAGTCCATAACCTTCATTCCTTCTACACCACCAAGCTCTACCACCACCATCTCATTTCCAGCAGCAAGGAGGGATTCTTGAAGGCTAAAGAAGCTGCAAATCCATCCAAGAAGCAACAAAAATTCGAATCTTCAAGGGTAAGTTACACTTTTACCCTTTTGACCCTTTTTCTTGATCCATTTCTAAGCCTCACTTCCTTTTTGTTTCAAGCTCCGGCCCTAACTAAAAAGGGCCATCTTTTGAGCTCATCTTCACTTCTCATTAAGGGCTCAACCCTGTTTGAGCCCTCCATGATACACTTGCTTCATTGACCATCTTGTATGTCATAGTTTTGCATGCTATTTTTGACCCATGAGCAATTTATTTTCGAGCATGTGGTAAACTGATTTAGGGCTTATTTTGAGCCCCTCTTCAACATTGGAGAAGGGCTCAACATTGTTTGGTGTCTCCATGTATCACTTGTAGTTCAATCTCCTATTTGGCCCCATTTTTGCATAAGTTGATAGCCCTCTTGGTTTCTGTTTTTGGACCTTGGTCCGAACTGAAAGTGGCCTTATTTTGGCCTATACTTCATGTTTCATTCACACTTTTTTTTTTTCTGTTTGGTGATTATTTTATATACTTCATGTTATAGCACCTTTTGGGCCTTGCTTTGCATCCCATTTTTAGCATATTTGTATACTGATTTTGAGGCTGCCATATACTGTAAATGTTCATATTTTTGGTCCATCTTCATTGTTGTAGAAGGAAAATTTTCAGTTTGGGTTTAGCTTATACCACTTGCTTCATTACCCCTATCTTGGCCCCTATTCTTGTATGCTATTTTTGCCATACCTATATTTGCTGTTTGGCCATGTTTATAACTGGAAAAGTGCTTATTTTGGGGCTGTCTAGCTTCTGTCTTTGCATTGCATGTCCATGTTGTGCATGTTTAGCATGGCTATAGGCCATTTCGGGTGCCTAATGTTGCATTTCGGGACAATTTCATGCATCTGGTATCATTTCGCTACATTTCGGGACTGTTTTTCCCCATATTTTGTTGCTGAAATTCTGTTAGTATGCTTGCATATCATTTTTGCCATGTTCCATGTCATTTTAGCATCGCCTCGGTTTGCGTGCCCGTGTGCACGCATTTCGAGGCACTCCATTTTTATCCGACGGCATCCGATGTGAGTGTGGCTGAGGCTCACTCATGTTGGTATAAGCCCATTTGTCATTTCCATGTCATTTTAGCATCGCCTCAGTTTGCGTGCCCGTGTGCACGCATTTCGAGGCACTCCATTTTTTTATCCGACGGCATCCGATGTGAGTGTGGCTGAGGCTCACTCATGTTGGTATAAGCCCATTTGTCATTTCACTGCATTTATTATCGCCTCGGTTTGCGTGCCCGTGTGCACGCACTTCGAGGCATCTCATTTTCACTGCATTTATCATCGCCTCGATTTGCGTGCCCGTGTGCACGTACTTCGAGGCATCCCATTTTCACTGCATCTATCATCGCCTCGATTTGCATGCTCGTGTGCACGTACTTCGAGGTATCTCATTTTCACTGCATCTATCATCGCCTCGATTTGCGTGCCCGTGTGCACGTACTTCGAGGCATCTCATTTTCATTGCATTTAACATCGCCTCGGTTTGCGTGCCCGTGTGCACGCACTTCGAGGCATTTCATTTTCACTGCATTTATCATCGCCTCGATTTACGTGCCCGTGTGCACGCACTTCGAGGCACCTCATTCACATCGTTTCTGCCATCGCCTCAGTTTGCGTGTCCGTACGCACACACTTCGAGGCACCTCATCTTCATATCATTCTACCATTTTCTCGGTTTGCGTGCCTGTGTGCACGCACTTCGAGGCATGTCATTCCATAGCATTGTGTATGTTAGGATTATATCTTAGTTGCATTTCATGCATATCATACATATTGCATCATGCTCGGAATAGGAGTTAGCCCGGGCACGGGAAACGAGGTACATTTCGTACTCCGAGTGACGGAATGTGTCTCAATTCCCCAGTCACCGACACTCCGGATTATCCATGATGGAGTTAGGTTTTAGCTGTAGTTTCATGTGCATTCATCCTATATTGAGTTGTGCATTTCGATTCCTCGGCCATCATGCCTCGGTATGCGCGATTGGTGGCACGAGGATCGAGACATGCATATATCTGTGCAAATACATTGCTATGCCCCTTTCCTGCTCTCTGTTGCAGCAAAACGAAGAATCAGCAATTTTTCAGGGCTCAGCACACATTTCAAGAACAGGTGTAAACAGAGGCTAATTGGGGCATTCCGGTGGATTTCCGCGCAAGACAACCCGGACATGCATCGTCCATCAGAAGCAAGACAGTCCCTGGCCTGCACGCCAGTTTTATCTGCTTTCTTAGTTAATTCATTAATTAATTAGAAATCTGTAATATTCTTTTATTCGGGACTGTAATATTTGGACTGTATATTTATTCGGACCCTCTGTGCGAGGGCACAACTGTAATAAGTGTGCGTGGGTGTGTTGTATGTCTTCCAACCCCACGTCTTTCTCCCTTTTATTTATCCGCTTATGATGGTTAGATTAGGGCATATTTAAATTAGCATACGGTATGACAGCATGTTTGCATCATTCATCTGTATTGCATGCACCGGGCTCGGCACATCATACTAACTGCATTGTACTTTCAATTTCAAAGTTGAATACATGATAGCTGTAGCATCTCATATACCATCTTAGAACAGCCGAGCCTACTATAATTGCATTTTTGCATGTGTTGCGTTAGGCATTTCTGTATACTTAGGATTCATGCATGATTTCTAATAAGTGTCTATTTTGGCTTGGAGTACTCGGTGAGTTTTTATGCTTTAGCATCCTTGCATGCGTGTGAGTGAATGCCATGATAGCATGCTTACCATGAGGCTATGTGCTTATCTGATATAACTGCCTGAATGCCTGTGGGTGAAGGTTGGGTTGTTTAAATTGGAATAAATCATCAAATGTTTTAAAGCCTACCTGCGGGTAGCAAACCCTCTTTCAAAAACAAACATGAAATGTTTTCATTCCAATTCAGGCGACCCGATCTATATTTATATGCTGTGAGCATCGCATAGTAACCTAGGCTAATAACCGGAATAAGAACTCACAATGTTTTCAAAAATTGATATCATGGTTAGTAGAGGCCGGTCTATGACCGGGCGAGCGGGGGTGCTCACGAAGTGACCTTCCCCAATCGTACCCAAGTTCCTGAGCCGAGGCAACTTTGGTGATGACGGACACGTGGCCTTTTGGCACCGAGTCAGGGTTTCCTAAATTTCCCAAAATAAAATATTTAGGTGGCGACTCTGTATCTGGCAAAGCAGTCCATGTTTGGCACTACTTTTTTTAAAAAAAATCAGTTTCTCAAAAAACGATTTGCCGGATTTGGACTCTTTGGTTCAGATTAGGAACCGTGACATTTAAGAGTCCGAGCTGTAGTGACTCTGGGGTGGCCGGCCAGCATTTCTTCTTGAACCTTTTGACCCCTGGTCGGCCGACCAAGGGGAGTGGCCGGCCGGCCACTTGAACTGGCCGGCCTGCTTCTTGCTTTTTGCCCTCTCTGAATGCATCACAGCTGTGCCAGCTGTGAGACAATTGGACCATCCTCCATACATGTGTATGGAGGATATGTGAAGCCCTTTTGGGATATTTTAGAGCCTCTCCTCTATAAAGGGGAGGCTGATTTTCTATGGTAAGGGTTGAACAACTTTGAAGGCTTACAACACTCTCTCTCTCTATATCTCTACACTTGAGCCTCCAAATCCTAGTTTTCTTGGACCATTTGCACTACAACCCTTAGCACCACACCTCCTCCATCCATTCCAGCACTTTAGGACTGATTTTCAAGGGTTGAAGGTTCACCAACTTAGTCCAAAAGCTCCAGCTTTGCTGCTCTTCAAGGGTAAGCACCTATTTTCCTTAAACTTGCATTTTTTTGCTCCATTGATTAGCCTTACTTGCAAGTATTTCTGGACTTTGTCATAAACTAAAAAGTGTCATATTTTGAGCTCCTCTTGAATATTTATTAAGGACACTTTTCTGTTTGAGGTCTCCTACACCCTTGTATGCTTTGTCCCTCTTTGTAGGCTTATTTTGCATCATATCTTAGCCCTACTTTTGAGCATTTTCGAGATTTGTCATAAACTTGAAAAAGTTTCCTTTTGAGCTTATAAACATGTTTGTTTAATATACTTTCTCTGTTTGGGGTCATCTACCCCCTTTCATGCCTTATTTCCTCATGTTTTGAGCTATGCATGTGAGCACTTGCAGTGGCTTGGATGTGTTTTTGAGAGCTAAAATCAGAGGGGGGTGACCCGCACTCTCATTGTTTTGTTTCTTGGCCCTTTTGGCCTTCCAAAGGGCCCCTCACTTGCATGTTGTGAAGTCACTTTTTGGGCCCAATTCGGTGAGTTTCAAGGTCTGCCCTAGCTCTGTACAGGGCCTCTTTGACCATATTTTGTGTTCATAATGCATGTGTAGAACAATTCCATTCAAAGTCTTTTGAAGGGGCGTTTCATTGTATGCTTCATTGACCCATTTCAGGACCAATTTGGTGAGTTTTAGGCTTGTCATAATTGATATCCAGAGTTGGTTTTGCCATGTTAAGTGTTCTTGTTGTATGTGTTGAGTAATTCCTTGCATGGCCCTTCAAAGGAGCTCATCATTTTTGCAGTGGTTGTTTAGGGCTTATTTAACATATCATGTTCCTATTTTTGGTTGGTTTGAGGACCTCTCTTATGCTTCATGTACATGCCATGTAAACCATGCTTACTAGCCTAGGTTGCGTGTTGTTTTGGCCCTTCATGTTGGCACTTTTTGGCCATGCTTTGAACTAACATTGTGCTTATTTTGGACTACCCTAGCTCTGTTTTTAGGCCTTGTGGTCGAATGATGTCTGTTTTGCATACTTGTAGTTCAATGCATTTGCCTAGCTTCGAGTTTTGAGTTTCATTGCATGCATATACTGAGGTGTGTTCATGTTTTGAGCCTATTATTCACCATATTTCAGAGCTGTAAATTGCATGTTTGTATGCCATCTTTCATCTCTTGCCATGCTTTGGTAGAGTGGTATTTCATGCCTTAGGTTCGGTCCTTGGCATTTGTGCATGTGTGCATGCATTTCGATTCTCTCATTTTCATCACATGGCCACTGATGTGAGTGTGGCTGAGGTCCACTCATTTTGGTGTAAGTCCATCGTGCATTGTGTATGCCATTTTGGTCCATAGCATTGCGTATGCTAGGTTGCATGTTAGAGCATTGTGTATGCCATGTTACATCGAGCATTGTGCATGCCATTTCATAGCATTGCGTATGCTAGTTTGTATGTTAGTCGCATTATGTATGCTCTCTCATTTGCATTGTGTTTGGGATAGGAGTTAGCCCAAGCACGGGAAACGAGGAACGTTTCGTACTCCGAGTGACGGAACGTGTCTCAATTCCTGGTCGCCGACACTCCGGATTACCCATGATGAAGTTTAGGTCTTGTTATGTTTGTATGTGCATTCATTTCACATCGAGTCGTGCAATTCGACTCCTCGGCCATCATGCATCGAGATGCGTGATTGGTGGCACGAGGATCGAGGACTACACTCCCTGAAGAGTAGTCATGCATATATATGTGAAAATACTTTGCCATGCCCCTTTCTTGCTCTCTGTTGCAGCAAATCAGAAATCAACAGCCTTCTGGAGCTTCGCACAACATTCCGGGATTAAGTGTAAACAGAGGCGAATCGGGGCATCGCAATGGATTTCTGCGCCAAGCAACTTAAGCATGCATCATTCATCATTTGGAACAGAACTGAGGCGGTCCATAGATTTGCATGCTAATTTAATTGCTTTCCTAGTTAATTTGTTAATTAAGTAGGATTTTGTACTTATTCGGTGTAGACACCCCATTTTTGACTGACCTTAAGACTCAAACGTCACTGAGTGAACGCTCGGTGATATTGCATATTGCGCTCGTTCAGAAGTTTCAGAGTCCTGGCTGCAAGCCTTACCTCCGGACTTCCGGACTCTTTTGTGCCTTGCCTCGGTTTGTGAACTAGGCTCTGTTTTCTCTATTTTCTCTTCCCGAAGGGAAGGAGAGGTCTCGTAGATCATCTCTCAGTGGCCGTAGGCTACGTTTCATGGTCATAGGCCATTTTTCCCGTTTGGAGCTCGGTTTCCGGTTTTTTAGAGCCGACGGTCGTGTGCCTCGGTTCAGGACCGCCTAACCACCTCCGTTTGCTCCGATTTTTGGCACACACCTTATTTACTCCCTTTTGGGGGACACTGTGGCCCAAGAGACCAACTTCGTGGTCGAACGCCACCTCTGGTGCTTAACAACCCATTTTCAGGGCCTCGAGCCGCGCGTTTCGATCCCCGAACCTCTGTTTTGCATCCGTTTTGGTTCATTTTTGGTGGAGACCTTATTTTCATAGTTAGGAAGCTTGTAGGAGGGCGGGAGGCCAGCAATTGTTCTAAAAAGTCAGCTTTATTTCTTCATCGCTCTCCGACGCCCATTTTCCTCACTTGAAAGCCAATGTTGACCACCCCGAGGCCACTTTCTTGAACCCTAAACCCCATATTTGGTGGCCGACCAGTAATTGTGTCTGACCCATTTGAACCCCTTTAAAAAATGGTTTTTTCTCTCTCCTGGCTCACTTTTTCTGGGTTTTGACTACATAGTTGTGTTGTGCACACATGGGAGGCCACCTTTTTGAGGTGGCCGACCAGCAATTGTCATTGACCCTTTTGATCCTTGGCCGACTGGCCATGGGAGGTGGTCGGCCGGCCCCATGAACCTTCTGAACCTGGCCGGCCATGACCCTCTCACCTGGTTCCTTACAGCTGCACCCTTTGTTTCCCCCAGATTTTGTATCCGAGGGGGGGTCTTTTGGGGAGGAAATTTGAATTTCATTTTCCCCCCTTTTCTCCACTCCTCTCCTCTATAAAACCAGCATTTCCAGCTGCATTTGAGAGGGTTACAAAAACTTGTTTGGAGCTCTTGTATTCAATCTCTCTCTCTCTCTCTACTCCAAGCACCAAAACCCCTTAAGTTCTACACCATTTACCCTATACCTCATAGCACAAGGCCTCCATCCTCCATTCTAGCAACTTGAGGCTGCTTTCCAGAGGTGAAGAGCTCCCAAACTTGGCCCAAAAGTTGTTGAAGCTTGGTTCTACAAGGGTGAGTCCCATTTTCCCTCTTTCTTGCCTTGTTTTGCATGCTATCTAAGCTATACTTTCTAGCTTTTTTGGGATCCGACCCAAAATTTAAATAGTCATATTTTGAGCCCCTTTTCATATTTGATCAAGGACCTCCTACTGTTTGAGGTCTCCTACTATCACTTGCTTCTTTATCTCTCTTTTAGGCCAATTTTTGCATAGTATTTTAGGCTTATTTGTGAGTTGTTTTGGACTTGGTCATAAACTGAAAAATAACTTTTTTTGAGCCCCTCTTCAACATTTTTGAAGGGCTCTCCTCTGTTTGAGGCCTCCTGCTATCACTTGCCTCTTTATCTCTCTTTTAGGCCAATTTTTGCATAGTATTTTAGGCTTATTTTGGAGCTGTTTTGGACTTGGTCATAAACTGTAAAATAACTTTTTTTGAGCCTCTCTTCAACATTGTTGAAGGGCTCTCCTCTGTTTGAGGTTTCCTACTATCACTTGTCTCTTCATCTCTCTTTTAGGCCTTTTCTTGCATGATAGTTTGACCTTATTTGTGATTATTTTTGTGGCTTGATGTAAACTGTAAAGTGCCTTGTTTTGAGCCCTTCTTCAACTTTGTTGAAGGGATATTTTCCATTTGGGGCCAGCTTCTGTCCCTTTGTGTTTAATCTCTCTTTTAGGGCCATTTTTGCATGATAGATTAGCCATATTTGTGTTCATTTTTTAGGCTTGTTATAAACTGGAAATATGCATGTTTTGGTACTTTCTTGCATCTGTATTCATGCTTCATGATCAAATAATGCATGCTTTGTATAGCTGTAAGTCATTCCATGTGCCTAGTTCGAATTTCGGGTTTCATTCCATGTATCGGGCACCATGTTTCCATGTTTCGGGGCTATTTTGTATCACATTTCAGCGCTGAAATTTGCATGTTTTCATACCATATTCCATGCCTTGCCATGCTTTGGTAGAGTGGCATTTGTTGCCTTATGTTCGGTCCTCGGTTTACGTGCATGCATGCACGTATTTCGAGAGTCTCCTTTTTCATCTCATGGCTACTGATGTGAGTGTGGTTGAGATCCACTCATGTTGGTGTAAGTCCATTGTGCATTGTGTATGCCATTTCATTTCATAGCATTGTGTATGCTAGGTTATATGTTAGCGCATTGTGTATGCCATGTTACATCGCGCATTGTGTATGCCATTTCATAACATTGTGTATGCTAGGTTGCATGTTAGAATTGCATTCATGCATGTCATGCATATTGCATTGTGTCCGGGATAGGAGTTAGCCCGAGCACGGGAAACGAGGGACGTTTCGTACTTCGAGTGACGGAACGTGTCTCAATTCCCAGTCATCGACACTCCGGATTATCCATGATGGAGTTTAGGTCTTGTTGTGTTTGCATTCATTTCATATTGAGTCGTGCAATTCGACTCCTCGGCCATTATGCATTGATATGCGTGATTGGTGGCATGAGGATCGAGGACTACACTCCTTGAAGAGTAGTCATGCACACATATGTGAAAATACTTTGCCATGCCCTTTTGTTGCTCTCTGTAACAGTAAATCAGAAATCGATAGCCTTCCGGAGCTTGGCACGCATTCCAAGAATAATTGCAAACAAGAGGCAAACCGGTGCATCGCGAGGGATTCTCCGTACAAGGCAACCCAAGCATGCATCATTCATCATCCGGATCAGAGTTGAGGCAGTCCCTGGCTTGCATGCCAATTTATTGCTATCCTAATTCAATTTGTTAATTGATTAGGGTTTTGTACATATTTGGACTGTAATTATTCATTTGGGACTGTATTATTTATTCGGACCCTCCGCGTGAGGACATAACTGTAATAAGTGTGCGTGTGTGTGATGTATGTCTTCCAACCCCACGTCTTTCTCCCTTTTATTTACTAGCTTATGATGGTTAGATTAGGGCATGTTTCAATTAGCATACAGTATAATAGCATGTTTGCATTCATTCATATGTCTTGCATGCACCGAGCTCGGCGCATCATACTAACTGCATTATATTTTTAATTCCAAGTTGAATACATGTTAGCTGTAGCATTTCATATGCCATGTCTAGAATAGCCGAGCCTACTATAGTTGCACTTTTGCATGTGTTGCATTAGGCATTTCTGTATAATTAGGATCATGCATGGATTTCTAATTAGCTTCTGTTTTGGCTTGGAGTACTCTGTAAGTTTTATGCTTTAGCATCCTTGCATGCGTGTGAGTGACTACCATGATAGCATGCTTACCATGAGGCTAATTGCTTATGTGATATAACTGCCTGAATGCCTGTGGATGAAGGTTGGGTTATTTGGATTGGAACAATTCATTCACTGTGAGTTTTAAGCCCACTTAGATAGTGGCAAAATCATGTTTTCTAAAGCCCACCCGAGGGTGGCAAATCCACGTCTTAGCCTACTTGCGGGTAGCACCATCAAACCATTTTCAAATAAACAAACATGAAATGTTTTGTTCCAATTCAGGCGACCCAGTCTATACTTGTATGCTGTGCGCATCACATAGTAAATCTAGGCTAATAACCGGAATAAGAACGCATAATGTTTTCAAAAATAGATATCATGGTTAGTAGAGGACAATCTTTGATCGGGCGAGCGGGGGTGCTCACGAAGTGACCTTCTCCAATCGTACCCAAGTTCCCGAGCTGAGGCAACTTTGGTGATGACGGACACGTGGCCTTAGGCACGAGTCAGGGTTTCCTAAATTCCCCAAAATAAAATATTTAGGTGGCGACTCTGTATCTGGCAAAGCAGTCCATGTTTGGCACTTCTTTCAAAATCTGTTTTCTCAAAACGATTTGCCGGATTTGGACTCTTTGGTTCAGATTTAGAACCGTGACAATTTGAGAGTCCGAACTTGTAGTGAGCCCAAAATGAACAGAACGGGACTCATCCTCCCGGGGCGTTCGGGGACGTCTACAATTTCTGGCGACTTTGCTGGGGAGTTAGAGAACTTGACTTGAACTCATGATATCTTGTTTTGATTACACTTATGTGTTTCTTTGCATTGCATTTGCATTGGTGTGCCTAGGACACCGTGTTTTCCATTTGCTATTCCTGAACGGTTTGCCGGAGGCTTGTCTTGTCAAGGCATGACCATAAGGCTGACCGATTATGGGCTCTGCCAGTATAGGAACACAAACCCCGGTTTTACTGGGGCACCCTTTTTGACCATTCGACCTAGTGCATATTCGGAATCCATAGTGACCATTCCAAGCTAGGACAGGTTGCTTACCCAATTTAGGTTGTTTGAAACCACTGCGTGCGTAGTGAAACCCTAGCTCCTGACAAAATAGGACAGGGAAACCCTACCCCAACATAGGGGTGTTTTGGCTCTCACTTGTCTGCTATGTGCTTTTAGAGTGCGTCTCTATAGGAATGCATGTATCAGTCTACAAGTTTGGACATCAGGCCTGCGGGCACCAGTTTAGTAGTTTGGGCATCAGGCCTGCGGGCACCAGTTCAGTACTTTGGAATTCAGTTCACCTGAGGGTATCAGTTTACGGGCAGAATTTTGGGCAGAATTCTATAGGAGGCACAGTCATTCAGCTCTGCTCATATGGGTTATCGTGAAAGCGGGCTGAGATGCTGCATGTTTTCTCTTTTACTAGGTAGTCTGGGAACCATAGCTTCAGAGGGCTCCAATATCCCCCGGGTACACCGAACTTGTGTTGATAGACTTTGTCGGGTCAGAGATTCAGTTCAAAGGCAATCGGTGTCCCTTTACCAGAGGCAGGGTGAAAAGGCCGGTCAGGCACAGACCACCAGTACAGCAGCTACCAGCTCAGTGGTCTTTGAACAGCCAGGTTGAGATTTCTGAGCCTACTGCAGACACAGATATGCCAGTTGCTCAGTTAGATCAGGACAATATGTCGGGTCTGGAAGAGATGGTGCGCCAACTCCAAGATAGTATGAAAGCCATGCAGCAAGATGTTGTCCGTCAAGCGGAATTCACCAAGCAACAGGCCGTGGTCATAGCCCAACAAGCAGAGACAATTGCCAGGTTAGAGCAGCAAACTGGAGTATCTACTTCACACCTGGCTCCCCCCCACCAAGAGTTCCCATACTCGGGGAGGCAACCCACGTCCAAGATGATACGGACATTCCAGGCGGGCCAGCTCTGCCCCCGGTGCTACCCCAGCTGTCTAAAACACCCACCAACTTGCCAGACTCCCCTTTTGAGTTCGAGATGGACCCCACAGCATTGAAAGTGAGCAAGCTTGAGGAATTGTTCAAAAAGTCTCAGGGGGCCCGCTCTATTCCTGATATAGAGGATGGTTATACCAACTCAGTGGTGACCTTGCCGGAGCGGTTTAAAATGCCGCATATCGATTGATTTGATGGCTCTGAAGACCCAATGGTGCACCTCCAACTGTTTTCTGATATCTTGAGGCCAATGGGTTTGACCACAGCCCAGAAATTGTCACTATTCGGCCGAACCCTGTCTGGGATAGCCGCAATCTGGTATGCAAAATTGGAGAACTCTGTGAAACAGAACTGGGAAGGGCTGGCTGAGGCCTTTATTGCTCAATACTCCTACAACACACAGATCGAGGTCACGACTCATGATCTCGAAGTCACCTGCCAAGAGCCAAAGGAGGGTTTCTCAGAGTTCGTGACAAGATGGAGAGCAAAGGCCTCAATGATGACTACAAGGCCTTCCGACAAAGATCAGATCAGGATGATTGTTCAGAATCTGCATGACAAGTTGCTGCAAAAGATGGTCATTCTACCTCTGTTTACCTTTCCAGCCCTTCATGAAATGGGGGTTCAAATTGAGGATGCCATCAGACAAGGGATCCTTGCAGAAGATAATGATCCTTTGAAGAGGAATGTTGCTCGCAGTTCCAATGCTACTACTAATGGTAGCACAGCTGCGAAATGCTCAGAAGTAGACACTATCACCACTTCCCTCAATGGACAAAAACCAACCACTTCAACTCGGCCCCAAGCCTGAAAATTCCATCCTCTTTACATGAGTCTCTCCCTAGCTTTGAAAAAGCTGCAAGAAGAAGGGCACCTAGAACTCCTAGAACCCCAAACCCTTCCAAATCCTCTTCCACCAAGATATGACCCAGCTAAATAATGTGCCTATCATCAACAACACGGTCATGATACGAACCGTTGCATCCGCCTCCGTCATAAGATTCAGGATCTTATTGATGAAGAGACCCTAGCTCCACCCAAAGGACCTCAGGTTAATACTGACTCGTCACCTCCCCACCTCAACCTCATCCATACACTACCATCCACCTTCGACCCCAGCGTATACATCACCCCAGCCCATCTACCCAAGCCTGAGGTGTTCATTCCAGAAAGCATGGACTTATGCATGATGGATGCACCTGGACCCCATTCATCTCAAACTCGTGAGCCCACTACTTCTGAGCTGAAAAGAATGATCGAAGATCTTCAGAGAACTGTGACAAATTTGGCCTCCGAGACATTGGCTCCCTCATCGACCACATCACATACTGGGAATTCCATGACAAAAGGCTCCCCAATCTTGGGACTGGCTGCATTCGAAGAAAGCCAAACCCTTGGCAAAGTGGAGGCAGACGGTAAGAACAAGGTAGGGGCAGGCATTGGTCCCCATGAATACCTTCAGTGGGCTGTGGAGGCTTTGAAAACCGAAGGGCTAAATAAACGGCAAGTAATTGCAGTTGTTGTAAAGATTGTGGACGGCGCTTTTGCCACTCAGAATGAGAGCAGTTTGAATCAAGGGCCAAGCCGGGAGAAGGGTCGTTGTATCAGAAATGTTCCTTTCAGCTATAATCTTGCACTCAGAAGAGATCAGCAAACCCAGTCGGCGCCCATCAATCCCGTTGCTGGTGTATCTAGTAAAAATCCATAAACTTTGAAGTACCAACCCCGAGGTTAGAGGGTCTTCCATGCCCTTCACATGACTTTGTCCAAAGCTTTCCAAATCCTTATAAGATAAGGCCATCTCAAACCCCTTGAGCCTCGGCCTCTCCCGAATCCTCTTCCGGCTACGCATGATGCTGCCCAATACTGTGCCTTCCATCAACAAACCAGTCATGGTACTGACAACTGCTTCTGTCTTCGCCATGAAGTACATGATCTATTTGACAACAGGGTCATCCTCCCACCAGCTAAGCAAAGTCTATCGCCACTGGATCAGTGAACTTGGAGGATAGTGCGAATATGTGATCAGGGGATGAACCACCTGCGGGCGGCACTCAGTTTACTCCAGATGTGGCGTGTGGCACGCACTGTTTTGAGCATTTGCGAATGATGGTTTTTGTAACTTTCGACTTGGGTGTTGAGTCAGTTCTGTGGTTTTGTTTTGAGTCTGTCTTTTTGTTTTGAGTCAGTTTTTTTGATTAAGGGTCTGTCTTGTTGTATCGAGTTAGTCCTGTTGTATAGAAGTCGGGTGATTCCGGGGGTGTTACTTTGGATATCACTATTTTGCTTTGTGTTTGTCCTTTTGTTTTCTTTTGAGTCTGTTTCTGCCAGGGAGCCAGTAATGCCAACAAATTTGAATGAACAACAGTGGTTTTTCATGCTTTTGTGCTTGCTTCTGCCTTGTGCTAGTTGTGCCAGAAACTTGAATGAAACGACAGTTCTCTTCACCTGCTTTTCTGTGCCTCGAACCCATTGCATTGACCTAAGTTTTTCAAAACTTTTTCTAACACTGTGATGAAAACGAAGATGAAGGAATTTCTCGGGTTTTGTAAAAATTTGATCCATTGAGAGAAAGAGAGGCATGCTAGGCCCTTAATGAATGAGATCATGCTTGTTAATGTGAGTACTGAGAAGGATCCTGGCTTGATCTAGATTGGCTCCGCACTGTCTTCAGTGCGAGCGATTTGTCGCTTTCTTAAAGGATTTCAAAAAATGTTTTGCGCGATCCTACGAAGACCTGTGTGGAATCACTCTTGAGATTGTGCAGCCTAGGATCGCTCTCAGCCTCAAGACTCGGCCCCTTGCTTTCAAACCTTGAACTTGCATTCAGAATGTTCAACGGTTAACCACAATGTGAGGCCTGTGTGGCCAGCTTTGAAGCAGCCCTCGAATAAGAGGCCAGGAAAGTCGGATCAAGAAGATCAGAAGGTCAAAAGAAGCTTGCAAAGCTAGATCAGAAGCACCCCTCGAACTAGGGGCAAAATGTCGGATGTGCTCGAAGAGTCAAAGACAAAGACTAGCAAGAAGGCCAAATCCCAGAAGGGAAGAAATAAGAAGGTGTCGCTGAAGGACAACTGAGTCCCGATCCACAACACTAGGGGCAAATTCAGCCCCCACATTGGATGGACTCCTACATTATCAGCAAACAGCAGCCACTCTCTTGGATTCAGACGAATTCGAGATCTCAGAACCATTTGACATGGACCAAGCTACACTTTTACCCTTGAGAGGCTCGCTGGGCCGAAAACCCAGAAGGGCGACCCAGGCAAAAGTTAGAGCAAGAAAAAGAAGAAAAAGAACAAAAAAAAAAGAAAAATGCAAAGAATGCAAAAAAAAGAAAATGAAGAAAAATGAAGAAAATGAAAGAAGAAAAAGAAGCAAAAGAAAAAAAGATGAAAAGAAATGAAAAGAAAAACAAAGCTCGTAAGGTTGAAAACCCGGAAGGGCGGCCTTGGCAAAAGTTAGAGCGCAAAAGGAGAGGTTAATACCCAAGTGTACCTTAACCCCGAACTATGTAAGGCTTGATTCCCATCTTTGGGATACGTAGGCAACTTCATTCTGAAGTCCAGCCGTAAAACATTTCAAATTGACTGTGCCCATGTAATGGTTTTGATCATCTTCGCTTTCTCTGTATCCGAGAATTTGGTTGTGTTCGTCACTCTGAGGACTGACTACAATGTGCTGCGGGGCCATTCAGACAAGGGGCAACTTTCCGTTTCCATTCAATGCGCTGTGGTGCCGTTCAAACAAGGGGCAACTTTCCGTTGCCATTCAATGCGCTGTGGTGCCGTTCAAACAAGGGGCAACTTTCCGTTGCCATTCAATGCGCTGCAGTGCCGTTCAAACAAGGGGTGACTATCCGTTGCCATCAGCTCCCCTCAAGCAAGGAGCAATTTTCCTTCGAATCTGAGGTTGTGCATCTCGAGAGTGGGTTCTATGCTTGTTGAGCAGTGGTCGTTTGAAAAAACAGTTTTTGAGAATTTTTACTAAGGTTGATTGATCTTCTCTCGAAAACTATTCCATTTTTTCAAAACTGGACCTTTTTTTTGGACCCAAAAAAAAAAAAATTTCAGTGCTCATAGCCTCACTTGCATGATTTTAAATCAGAAAATTGAACAAGCATGTTAATCTAACTCTCATTTTGGTCAAAATTATTTTAGCAGAAAGCCAAAAAATGGTCAAAATGATGAACTAGGGGCACAGTTGAGTCAGGTGTTCTGTCTTTTCCCCATTGTCAACACACTTGCTAGAAAGGGCACTCTATTTGCCATAAAGGGCATTCTACCTGCCAGAAAGGGGGACCACTGAAGCTGACCACAAAAGGGCAGAAAGCTCTCACATCCTCCAAGCAACGAGGCATCAAGCCAAGTGCGAAGCACGAGCTGGAATGGGGCAAGATATTACGCTCCTTCATCTGGACAGATCTGATCACGTCCAAACTCCCCAGCAGAGCATCATTAACCGATGTCAACTGCAGATTCGTTATACACCCAATTGTAGCGCAATGCCTCTGTGGGAGGAATTCACTAGCTGTGCGCAGAAGAAAAAGAATCTAGCAGAACGCTAGGGGCATGAGCCCGCAACTTCTTGTTTATCCATCAACCATCCAGGGGAAGGATAAAAAATGAGAGATTAAAGAATAGAGAGATGTGCGCTGAGAGAAAAAGTGAGGAAAAGGGTTTTGTGAGAAAAGTCGAGCCTGAGGGCCGAGTGATGTGCGAATCACAAATACGAAAGGGCGGGAAACAATACCCGAAGAAACTGGCTCCTCATGCACCAAGAGGTATTTTGCCTTTGTAACACAGCTGAGTGTTGTGTCTGTGTGTTTTGTTTGTCTCGATTCTTGTTTTGAGTCGTTTGAGTGTCAATAAATGTGTTTAGGTTGTTTTACCTTATTTTTCCTTTGTTGAGTTGTGTTTAGGTTGTTCTACCTTTGTTTTCCGTTGTTGAGTCGTTTTGGCTGTGGTCAGTTGTAGGCTCAATACCCGGTTAAGAATTCATTTCTCAATTTCAAAATGAATCGTTTTGTGCTTAGGAGTGCTGTGTCGTTCTCCACATTTGTGCAAAACAAGATTTTGTTCTTCCAAAACAAAAAACCATAGGGTTCTACCCAGGTCATGTGAGAACAGTAAAACCAGGACCCATCTGAAGCTATGAAAGTTCCGGGCTACAAAGAAAAAGAAAAGAGGGAAAATGTCAGGCATCCGAGATTGTTTCAACTTCGGCAAGTTTCGTCATTGCATCCTGTATGTTCAGAATGAACAGTGTCTTGTATGAGCTGTGTGCCGAATAAACAAAATACTGTGTTATGGGCTGTGAGTTCAGAATGAGTTGTGTTCAAAACAGACCGTGTGTTCAGAATCAGCGGTGTCCTGCGTGAGCCGTATGTTCCAAAATAAATAAAATGTTGTGTTATGAGCTGCGTGTTCAGAATAAGCAGTATGCCGATACGAGCTGTGTGTTCAAAGTGAACAGAATACTGTGTTGACTATTTCACTATTTCAAGCCAGAATGGTGATCAGAAGTGCTCTCCCTGAGTATCATTCCCCGCGAGAGTAAAACGGTTTACCGCCACTCACTCCATGAAGTGCTTTCTAAAGTGCCGCTTTGTTTGTTTATTGCATTCCTTAAACATCACGCTCTGCATTGCTTGCAACATGTATCGTATCATTACACTTATTGCGTTTATTTGCATCTTGTGTTATCTCTTATTGTTTATCCTTTTACGCTGAGCAGCGTTTAGGATTGTTGTCCCCCGGGACTCAACTTAGGTTGCGTGGAACACGCTCCCGAGTTGTTTACCTCTTCTCACGGTTTTAGCGTGGTTAGAGTGTTATTTTCCTCACACGATTTCAGTGTGTTTGGATTTTATCTCAGGTTGCGTTGTGCGCACACTTGAGCGGTTGTTTTCGGACCTCTTCTCACGATTTCAGCGTGGTTAGAGTGTTCTCTTCCTCATACGATTTCAGCGTGTTTGGATTTTATCTCAGGTTGCGCTGTGCGTGCACTTGAGCGGTTGTTTTCGGACCTCTTCTCACGTTTTCAGCGTGGTTTGAGTGTCCCGTTCCTCACACGATTTCAGCGTGTTTGGATTTTATCTCAGATTGCGTTGTGCGCGTACTTGAGCGGTTGTTTTCGGACCTCTTCTCACGATTTCAGCATGTTTGCTGTGCGCGCACTTGAGCGGTTGTTTTCAGACCTCTTCTCACGATTTCAGCGTGGTTAGAGTGTTCTTTTCCTCACACGATTTCAGCGTGTTTGGAATTTATCTCAGGTTGCGTTGTGCGCGCACCTGGGCGGTTATTGTTTGGACCTCCTCTCACAATTTCAGCGTGGTTTGAGTGTCCCGTTCCTTATGCAATTTCAGCGTGTTTTAAATTTATCCCAAGTTGCGTTGTAGACGCGCTGGGCGGGTTGTTGGACCTCCTCTCACGATTTCAGCGTGGTTTGAGTGTCCCGTTCCTCACACGATTTCAGCGTGTTTGGATTTTATCTCAGGTTGCATTGTGCGCGCACTTGAGCAATTGTTTTCGGACCTCTTCTCATGATTTCAGCGTGGTTAGAGTGTTCCCTTCCTCACACAATTTCAGCGTGTTTGGAATTTATCTCAGGTTGCGTTGTGCGCGCACCTGGGCGGTTGTTGTTTGGACCTCCTCTCACAATTTCAGCGTGGTTTGAGTGTCCCGTTCCTTATGCGATTTCAGTGTGTTTGGAATTTATCCCAGGTTGCGTTGTAGACGCGCTAGGCGGGTTGTTGGACCTCCTCTCACGATTTCAGCGTAGTTTGAGTGTCTCGTTCCTCACACGATTTTAGCGTGTTTGGATTTTATCTCAGGTTGCGTTGTGCGCGCACTTGAGCAATTGTTTTCGGACCTCTTCTCACGATTTTAGCATGGTTAGAGTGTTCTTTTCCTCACACGATTTCAGTGTGTTTGGAATTTATCTCAGGTTGCGTTATGCGCGCACTTGAGCGGTTATTTTCAGACCTCTTCTCACGTTTTCAGCATGGTTAGAGTGTTCCGTTCCTCACACGATTTCAGCGTGTTTGGAATTTATCCCAGGTTGCGTTGTAGACGCACTGGGCGGGTTGCTTTTGAAGCCTCCCCTCCCTCACACGATTTCAGCGTGTTTGGAATTTATCTTAGGTTGCATGGAACGCGCTCCTGATTGATTTTCTTTGTTCTTCCTCCACTCACGAGTCCAGCGTGGTTGGCGTGTGTTCACCCTTTGCATCTATTGCATCACATCTATTACATCGTATCTATTTTACTGTCTGGTCTAGGAGACCTTAAATCCTCCGGTCTAAGGAGACCTTAAATCCTGCATCTTTATTCGCACTATCTTGTGCACTCCCGGGTCTAGGAGACCTTAAATCCTCTAAATGTGCAATTTCTTTGGTGTTTGTTGTGCCCGAACGACTTCCAGTGGTCTGGTATAGCCACCTGCCTGTGTTAGCAGTGAGTTCCTAGGAGATCAACTGAGACAATGGAAACTAGAGTTCGAATGGCCCTTGCCTAGAACGCAAAGGTTCGGGATTTCCGAGACTAAAGTCTGGTTTAAATACCCAGAGGTATATCCTCGGCTTGAAATCTGTATGGCAGCCCCATAGATTGAGATAGCATGTTTATGCGCCTCAATTCTGGATACTGAACCAACCTAGTCTGTCACCCTGTTAGAGAATAGGGAAAGCTGCGACCATAGTCAGGGAGAAAAGTAGTACCTGTGGCTCAATCTAGAAGAAACGAGAGATCCCTAGTAGCATGAGGCACGATATTGCATGTACGGTTCATTCGAGGCTGGTGCGACCAGACGAACCGCGCAGGTATTGTATTTTCTCCGTGTGAGACGTGGCGAGAATTGAATAATTCTCCGTATTCTTAACTGCATGAAATGTGGTTATTGCTTTGCATTCTTGCTTAAAATTGTTGCATCTATTGTGATTATGTGCTTCATTACAGCTTACTGCATTTGCATGATCATGAAGTACCTTCGGCTTCTTGCATTGTCGGTTGCATTTTGCCCCTGCCTGCGGGCACGCCTGCGGGCACATCTCTGTTTATCTCGCTTGTTTGTCTAAGTCTTCGGCCTTGTCAAAAATAGGTCGTCTCTGGGCTTTGACATTCACTCCCGTCACTTATGACTTCCGAGTTCTGTCAAAGAGGGGAAACTGTAGACATCCCATTTTTGACCGACCTTAAGACTCACACGTCACTGATTGAACACTCGGTGATATTGCATATTGCGCTCGTTCAGAAGTTTTAGAGTCCCGGTTGCAAGCCTTACCTCCGGACTTCCGGACTCTTTCGTGCCTTGCCTCGGTTTTCGAACCAGGCTCTATTTTCTCTGTTTTCTCTTCCTGAAGGGAGGGAGAGGTCTCGTAGGTCATCTCTCAGTGGCCGTAGGCTACGTTTCGTGGTCGTAGGCCATTTTTCCCGTTTGGAGCTCGATTTTCGGTTTTTCAGAGCCGACGACCGTGTGCCTCGGTTCGGGACCGCCTAACCACCTCCGTTTGCTTCGGTTTTTGGCACACACCTTATTTACTCCCTTTTGGGGGACACTGTGGCCCGAGAGACCAACTTCGTGGTCGAACGCCACCTCCGGTGCTTAACAAACCATTTTCGGGGCCCCGAGCCGCGCGTTTCGGTCCCTAAACCTCTGCTTTGCATCCGTTTTGGTTCATTTTTGGTAGAGACCTTATTTTCATAGTTAGGAAGCTTGTAGGAGGGCGGGAGGCCAGCAATTGTTCTAAAAAGCCAGCTTTATTTCTTCATCGCTCTCCGACGCCCGTTTTCCTCACTTGAAAGCCAATGTTGACCACCCCGGGGCCACTTTCTTGAACCCTAAACCCCATATTTGTGTTGTACACACCTGGGAGGCCACCAATATTTGGTGGCCGACCAGTAATTGTGCCTGACCCTTTTGAACCCCTCTAAAAAATGGTATTTTCTCTCTCTTGGCTCACTTTTTCTGGGTTTTAACTACATAGTTGTGTTGTGCACACATGGGAGGCCACCTTTTTGAGGTGGCTGACCAGCAATTGTCATTGACCCTTTTGACCCTTGGCCGGCCGGCCATGGGAGGTGGTCGACCGGCTCCATGAACCTTCTGAACCTGGCCGGCCATAACCCTCTCACCTGGTTCCTTACAGCTGCACCCTCTATTTCCCCCCAGATCCTGTATCCAAGGGGGGTCTTTTGGGGGGGAAATTTGAATTTCATTTTCTCCCCTTTTCTCCACTCCTCTCCTCTATAAAACCAGCACTTCCAGCTGCATTTGAAAGGGTTACAAAAACTTGTTTGGAGCTCTTGTATTCAATCTCTCTCTCTCTCTCTACTCCAAGCACCAAAACCCCTTAAGTTCTACACCATTTACCCTATACCTCATAGCACAAGGCCTCCATCCTCTATTCCAGCAACTTGAGACTGCTTTCCAAAGGTGAAGAGCTCTCAAACTTGGCCCAAAAGTTGTTGAAGCTTGGTTCTACAAGGGTGAGTCTCATTTTGCCTCTTTCTTGCCTTGTTTTGCATGCTATCTAAGCCATACTTGCTAGTTTTTTTGGGTTTCGACCCAAACTGTAAATAGTCATATTTTGAGCCCCTTTTCATGTTTGATCAAGGACCTCCTGCTGTTTGAGATCTCCTACTATCACTTGCTTCTTTATCTCTCTTTTAGGCCAATTTTTGCATAGTATTTTAGGCTTATTTGTGAGTTGTTTTGGACTTGGTCATAAACTGTAAAATAACTTGTTTTGAGCCCCTCTTCAACATTGTTGAGGGCTCTCCTCTGTTTGAGGCCTCCTGCTATCACTTGCCTCTTTATCTCTCTTTTAGGGCAATTTTTGCATAGTATTTTAGGCTTATTTGTGAGCTATTTTGGACTTGGTCATAAACTGTAAAATAACTTTTTTTAATCCCCTCTTTAACATTGTTGAAGGGCTCTCCTCTGTTTGAGATTTCCTACTATCACTTGTCTCTTCATCTCTCTTTTAGGCCTTTTCTTGCATGATAGTTTGACTTTATTTGTGATTATTTTCGTGGCTTGATGTACACTGTAAAGTGCCTTGTTTTGAGCCCCTCTTCAACTTTGTTGAAGGGATCTTTGCCATTTGGGGCCAGCTGCTATCCCTTTGTATTTAATCTCTCTTTTAGGGCCATTTTTGCATGATAGATTAGCCCTATTTGTGTTCATTTTTTAGGCTTGTTATAAACTGGAAATATGCATGTTTTGGGACTATCTTGCATCTATATTCATGCTTCATGATCAAATAATGCATGCTTTGTATAGCTGTAAGTCATTCCATGTGCCTAGTTCGAATTTCGGGTTTCATTCCATGTATCGGGCGCCATGTTTCCATGTTTCGGGACTATTTTGTATCACATTTTAGCGCTGAAATTTGCATGTTTTCATACCATATTCCATGCCTTGCCATGCTTTGGTAGAGTGGCATTTGTTGCCTTATGTTCAGTCTTCGGTTTGCGTGCATGCGTGCACGTATTTCGAGAGTCTCATTTTTCATCTCATGGCTATTGATGTGAGTGTGGTTGAGGTCCACTCATGTTGGTGTAAGTCCATTGTGCATTGTGTATGCCATTTCATTTCATAGCATTGTGTATGCTAGGTTGTATGTTAGCGCATTGTGTATGCTATGTTACATCGTGCATTGTGTATGCCATTTCATAGCATTGTGTATGCTAGGTTGCATGTTAGAATAGCATTCATGCATGTCATGCATATTGCATTGTGTTCGGGACAGGAGTTAGCCCAAGCATGAGAAATGAGAGACGTTTCGTACTTCGAGTGACGGAACGTGTCTCAATTCCCAGTCACCGACACTCCGGATTATCCATGATGGGGTTTAGGTCTTGTTGTGTTTATATGCGCATTCATTTCATATTGAGTCGTGCAATTCGACTCCTCGGCCATCATGTATCGATATGCGTAATTGGTGGCACGAGGATCAAGGACTACACTCCCCGAAGAGCAGTCATGCACACATTTGTGAAAATACTTTGCCATGCCCCTTTGTTGCTCTCTGTTGCAGCAAATCAGAAATCGGCAGCCTTCCGGAGCTTGGCACGCATTCCAAGAACAATTGCAAACAAGAGGCAAACTGGGGCATCACGAGGGATTCTCCGCACAAGGAAATCCGAGCATGCATCATTCATCATCCGGATCAAAGTTGAGGCAGTCCCTGGCTTGCATGCCAATTTATTGCTGTAACGCCCTCAAAAATAACCCATTATATGTCATTGACATGCATTATTTAAAGAAGACAATTTATTAATTCATTCATCAGAGTATTACTAAATAAAGCATTACATGTAACATCGAATAAATTGCCCTACAGGCTTACATCTTTCCAAGCCAACACTTGGATACAAAAATATGAGTTCTAACTCATTACAAGAAAAGCCCTAGGCTTGAATGTTTACATGTAACAATAATTAAAGACAATTAACTAAGGTAGTCTTCTCCAATCCAGAAGCCAAACCCTCCCAAGCTAAGTCTTTGGAGGTAGTTTATCACCTGAACCTGAAAATGATGTTCCCATAAAGGGTGAGCCACAGCCCAGTAGAAATATACTAAACCACAAATAAGCAATGAATAAAGCAATAGTATTTAACAGATGGTTAACCAAGATAATCAATTACTTCATTTTACAGTCTCATGACACTATTGTCTAAGATACGTTTTACTTTCCAATTTTATCAACATGGCTCAGAACCTGGCCAAACTTACAACAGTGAATCACATATATAATATTCACATCCTTCCAATATCAACAAACAAATGAGACTCAAGCTCAAATCAAACACTTCATACTTCCAGATTGATACACATTTTAGTGCTGTATCAATAAAACACTTCTATATAAATAAGCACACATAAAAGTGATGCTAATGGAGTCCATCCCCTATCTCCTCCCAAACAAAATCCGGTTTAGAGGTCCATCCCCTATCTTCCCCTAAACCGTGGAGTACATCCCCTATCTCCTCCCACACACAAAACAATGTATGCAAATGCAATGCTCAATCAATACACGTATTTTCTGTATTAATGCAATAGTCAAAATTAATGACTTAACCAATGTGATTAGTTTCAGTTATTCCTAATCCACATGCAATGTCTACAACAATCACGACTATCCTCCACCGATAGCCCCAAAACAGTTATTTCTAAACTGAAAATAACTATGTCAACAATTCAATAGACAAATGATACCAATTACCCAATTACGCCATTTAATCAATGAATTCCCCAATTCCATGAATTTAACCCTCTTTTCCCAATTCCATGAATTACTTATACAAATTAATTCAATAATACAACTAGGGTTTTTCCCAAAATTTATCAAAGTATCCCCAACATGTTAAAATACCAAAACTTAGAACAAAACCTATAAAATGGAGTAGGAAATCCCTACCTCAAAGAAAACAACCCAAATGATGAAAACAGAGATGAGTGCCCAAATTCCAATGTGCTCCAAATCACCAAATGTTCAGATTAGAATGAAGCCCAAGCCGCCCTCTATCTTTCTTACAAAGAACTTAAGATGGATTCACACTAGAAGTAGATGAACACCTAAAGAGAAGATGAGTTTTGAGGGAGAGAAGTCGGACCTAGGGTTTAGAACCAAAAAGAATAAGAAAAGACTGATCAAAACCCGCTGCTGGGTATATAAACTGGACAGGCTCGCTCGAGCGAAGACTTGGTCGCTCGAGCTACCAGACACAGAGAAACTACGCTCGAGCCAAGGAAGCCTTGCTCGAGCCAACAACTCAAAAGCTCGCTAAAGCGAAAGAAAGCTCGATCGAGCGAAGAACTCAAATCCTCAGGTCTGCAACAAGACACACGCTCGAGCGAAGGAACTATTGCTCGAGCGAAGGACGAACTCACTCGCTCGAGCGAAGAAAAGCTCGCTCGAGCCAAGAATGCAAAGCTACAGGTCCATACAGGACGCCAACTCTCGCTCGAGCGACCAAACCCCGGCTCGAGCGAAGAACCAATACGACATCTCGCTCGAGCGACCAACTCCTCGCTCGAGCGAAACACCAAAAACCTGGACAGCAACACTTGGTTTCTAAACCCAACCAACCTGAAACAAACCTGCCCAACACATCCTATAATTCCAAAAGAGAAAATAAAGGACAACAACAACAACTATACAATGACAAAATCTACGGAACCTAAGTCCGGATACAATAATCAAATGGGAAAGACCGGGGTCGCTATAATTGCTTTCCTAATTCAATTTGTTAATTAATTAGGGTTTTGTACATATTTGGACTGTAATTCTTCATTTGGGACTGTATTATTTATTCGGACCCTCCGCGTGAGGGCACAACTATAATAAGTGTGCGTGTGTGTGATGTATGTCTTCCAACCCCACGTCTTTCTCCCTTTTATTTACCAGCTTATGATGGTTAGATTAGGGCATGTTTCAATTAGCATAAAGTATGATAGCATGTTTGCATTCATTCATCTGTCTTGCATGCACCGGGCTCGGCGCATCATACTAACTGCATTGTATTTTTAATTCCATGTTGAATACATGTTAGCTGTAGCATTTCATATGTCATGTCTAGAATAGCCGAGCCTGCTATAGTTGCACTTTTGCATGTGTTGCATTAGGCATTTCTGTATAATTAGGATCATGCATGGATTTCTAATTAGCTTCTGTTTTGGCTTGGAGTACTCTGTAAGTTTTATGCTTTAGCATCCTTGCATGTGTGTGAGTGACTGCCATGATAGCATGCTTACCATGAGGCTAATTGCTTATGTGATATAACTGCCTGAATGCCTGTGGGTGAAGGTTGGGTTATTTGGATTGGAACAATTCATTCACTGTGAGTTTTAAGCCCACTTAGATAGTGGCAAAATCATGTTTTCTAAAGCCCACCCGAGGGTGACAAATCCACGTCTTAGCCTACTTGCGGGTAGTACCATCAAACCATTTTCAAATAAACAAACATGAAATATTTTGTTCCAATTTAGGCGACCCAGTCTATACTTGTATGCTGTGCGCATCACATAGTAAATCTAGGCTAATAACCGGAATAAGAACGCATAATGTTTTCAAAAATAGATATCATGGTTAGTAGAGGCCGATCTTTGATCGGGCGAGCGGGGGTGCTCACGAAGTGACCTTCCCCAATCGTACCCAAGTTCCCGAGCCGAGGCAACTTTGGTGATGACGGACACGTGGCCTTAAGCACGAGTCAGGGTTTCCTAAATTCCCCAAAATAAAATATTTAGGTGGCGACTCTGTATCTGGCAAAGCATTCCATGTTTGGCACTTCTTTCAAAATCTGTTTTCTCAAAACGATTTGCCAGATTTGGACTCTTTGGTTCAGATTTAGAACCGTGACAATTTGAGAGTCCGAACTTGTAGTGAGCCCAAAATGAACAGAACGGGACTCATCCTCCCGGGGCGTTCGGGGACGTCTACATTCGGACTGTAATTATTATTCAGACTGTATTATTTATTCGGACCCTCTGAGCGAGGGCACAATTGTAATAAGTGTGCGTGTGTGTGATGTATGTCTTCCAACCCTACGTCTTTCTCCCTTTTATTTACCAGCTTATGATGGTTAGATTAGGGCATGTTTCAATTAGCATACTTTTGCTTGCATGTTTGCATTCATTCATCTGTATTGCATGCACCGGGCTCAGCGCATCATACTAACTGCATTGTATTACAATTCCAAGTTGAATACTTGCTAATTGTAGCATTTCACATGCCATCCCTAGAATAGCCGAGCCTATCGTAGTTGCATTTTTGCATGTGTTGCGTTAGGCATTTCTATATAGTTAGGATTCATGCATGATTTCTAATCAGCTTCTGTTTTGGCTTGGAATACTCGGTAAGTTTTATGCTTTAGCATCCTTGCATGCGTGTGAGTGACTGCCATGATAGCATGCTTACCATGAGGCTAATTGCTTATGTGATATAACTACATGAATGCCCGTGGGTGAAGGTTGGGTTATTTGGATTGGAACAATTCATCAATTGTGAGTTTTAAGCCCACTAGATAGTGGCAAATCATCTTATTTTCTAAGCCCACCTGAGGGTGGCAAATCCACATTTTAACCTACTTGCGAGTAGCAAACCGCTTTAAAAAACAAACATGAGATGTTTCGTTCCAATTCAGGCGATCTAGTCTATACTTGTATGCTGTTCGCATCACATAGTAAATCTAGGCTAATAACCGAAATAAGAATGCATAATGTTTTCAAAACTAGATATCATGGTTAGTAGAGGCCGATCTTTGATCGGACGAGCGGGGGTGCTCACGAAATGACCTTCCCCAATCGTACCCAAGTTTCTGAGCCGAGGTAACTTTGGTGATGACGGACAGGTGGCCTTGGGCAACGAGTCAGGGTTTCCTAAATTTTCAAAAATAAAATATTTAGGTAGCGACTCTGTATCTGGCAAAGCAGTCCATGTTTGGCACTTTTTTCAAAAAATCTGTTTTCAAAAACGATTTGCCGGATTTGGACTCTTTGATGATTTCATCGGTCTTGCATTGCACTCTGCGAGATTTGATACAGGACCGTGACTTTGAGTCCTGAACTGTAGTGAGCCCATATGAACAGAACGGGGGATTCATCCTCCCGGGACGTTCGGGGACGTCTACAGTTTCTGGCGATTCTGTTGGGGACTTAGAGAACTTGACCCGAACTCATGATATCTGGTGTTAACTACACTTATGTGTTTCTTTGCATTGCATTTGCATTGGTGCACCTAGGACACCGTGTTTGCCGTATGCTATTCCTGAACGGTTTGCCGGAGGCTTACTTCGAGAAGCGTGCCATAAGGCTGACCGGTTGCGGACTCTGCCATGACGGGAACACAAACTCCGGTTTTACCAGGGCACCCTTTTTGACCATTCGACCTAGTGCATATCGAAATCCATAGTGACTATTCCAAACTAGAACAGGTTGCTTACCCGATTATAGGTTGTTTGAAACCGCTGCATGCGTAGTGAAACCCTAGCTCCTGACAAAATAGGACAGGGAAACCCTACCCCTCCATAGGGTTGTTTTGGCTCTCATTTGCTTGCTATGTGCTCTTAGAGTGTGCCTCTACAGGAATGCATGCATTAGTTTGCAAATTTGGGTATCAGGTCTGCGGGCACCAGTTTAGTATTTTAGGAATCAGTTATATCTACGGGTATCAGATTCAGTTTTGGGGGCAGTAATTTTGGGAACAGTGATCAGTGATTGAATGCAGTTATTCAGTTATGTTCATATCTGTATTAGTGGGATTGGGCTGAGATGCTGCATGTTTTCTCTTTCAAGGTTCAGAGACTCGGTTCAGAGCAACCAATGTTCTCCTTTGCTGAGACAAGACAGGAAAAGGCTCACCGGTTCATCATATCCGTCAGTCACCAGTCCGGTCCGTCTAATCCGTCAGTCACCAGTCATATCACCTCCGATCAGTTCAGCGGACTCGTGATGACACTGAATTCAGACGAAATAGTGGTTATGGCAGCCACATTAAACCAGGGAATCACCATACAAGGTGAGACCGATGTTGACATGCCACACCCGCCCAGGTCACCCGCCGCACATCTGATCTGGGAACCCCAATTATTTCAGGCCCGTGAGCCCACCACTTTTGAGTTGATGGGAATGATTGGCGATCTTCAGAGATCTGTGGCTAATCTAGCCTATGGAATGTCGGCTCCGCCACCAACCACATCGTATGTCGGGGACTTCATGCCGGAAGAGCCCTCGCTACTGAGGCGAATTGTAATTGAGCCCAGCCAACCTGAAGCCATCCCAAATTCCAGCAGTGGCATTTTGACAACAACGGGGCTCCGCTCTGATGTAGCAACTCAAACCTTCTACCAAGCTGAGGCGAGTGGTAAGAACAAGGTGAAGGTGGACACCGATCCTTACGAACAACTCCTGTGGGCTATTGAGGCTTTGAAAGCCGGAGGACTGAATAAACAGCAGGTGCTCGCTGTTGCTGTAAAAACTGTGGATGACACTTTCCCCACTCAGAGTGAGAGCAGTTCAAGCTAAGGGAAAAATCGAGAGAAGGGTCGTCGTACCAGAAACGATCCTTTGAGCTCTAATCCTGCACTCAGAAGAGATCGGCAAACCAAGCCAGCACCTGCTGACCCTTTCGCTAGTGCAGCCAGCAAAAATCTACAAACCTCAAAGTACCCACCCCGAGGTCGCAGGGTCTTCCATGCCCTCTATATGCCTTTGTCTAAGGCTCTTCAAATCCTTGTTGAGAAAGGCCACCTCAAACCTCTTGAGCCTCGCCTCCTCCCGAATCCCCTTCCAGCTAAGCATGATACTACCCAATACTGTACGTACCATCAACAAACCGGTCACAGCACCGACAATTGCTTCCGTCTTCGCCATGAAGTACAGGATTTGTTTGACAATGGGGTCGTCCTCCCACCAAGCTCAGCAAAGTCTATCGTCCCTGGATTAGTGAATCTGAAGGATAATGTAATGTGATCAGGGGTTGAACCCCCTGCGGGAGGCACTCAGTTTACTCCAGATGTGGCGTATGGCACGCACTATTTTGAGCATTTGTGAATGCTAGTTTTTGTGGTTTCTGACTTGGGTATTTAGGTCAGTTCAGTTGTGTTGTTTTGAGTCTGTCTCTTTGTTTTGGATCAGTCTTTTGTTAGGGTCTGTCTTGTTGTATCGAGTCAGTCCTGTTGTATAGGAGTCGGGTGATTCCGGGGGTGTTACCTCGGGCATCATTGTCTTATTTTGTGTTTGTCTTTTTTCTACTTTCTTTTGAGTCTGTTTTGCCTTGGAGCCAGTTATGCCAACAGATTTGAATGAACAACAATGACTTTCACACTCTTGTGCTTGCGTCTGCCTTGGAGCCAGTTATGCCAACAAATTTGAATGAACAGCAGTGATTTTCACACCTTTGTGTTTGTTTCTGCCTTGCACCAGTTGTGCCAGAAAGTTTGAATGAAATGGCAGTACTTTTTGCCTACTTTTCTGTGCCTCGAACTCATTGCGTTGACCCAAGTTTTCCAAAACTTTTCAAACACTGTAATGAAAACGAAGAGGGAGGAATTCCTCAGGTTTTGCAAAATTTGATCAATTGAGGGAAAGAGAGGCGTGCTAAGCCCTTAATGATTGAGATCATGTTTGTTAGTGTGAGTACTGAGAAGGATCCTGGCTTGATCTAGATTGGTTCTACACTGTCTTCAACGAGAGCGATTTGTCGCTTTCTTAAAAGATTTCAAAAAATATTTTGTGCCGTCCTGCGAAGACTTGTGCGGAATCGCTCTTGAGATTGTGCAGTTTAGGATCGCTCTCAGCCTCGAGACTTGACCCCTCTTGATTTCAAACCTTGAACCTTAATTCAGAATGTTCAACGGCCAACCGCAACGTGAGGCCTGTGTGACCAGATTCGAAGCAGCCTATGCGTTAACGGTAATAAAGTCAGGTCGAGAAGGCCAGCCATCGTCAAAAGAAGCTTGCAAAGCTAGATCAGAAGCACCCATGGAACTAAGGGCAGAAAAATGTCAGGTGCGCACGAAGAGCTGAAGATGGATCATTCTGCAAATCAATGAAGACTGGCAAGAATGCCAAATCCCAGAAGGGAGGAAAGAAGAAAGCATTGCTAAAGGACAACCGAGTTTCTATCCACAATACTAGGGGCAAATTCAGCCACCATTAGATGGACTCCTACATCGTCAGTGAACAGCAGCCATTCTCTTAGATTTAGATGACTTCAGGATTTCAGAACCATTTGACATGGACAAGTTACACTTTTACCCTTGAGAGGTTCGCTGAGTCGAAAATCCCGAAGGGTGACCTAAGCAAAAGTTAGAGCAAGAAAAAAAAGAAAAGAGAAAAGAAAAGAAAAAATGCAAAGAATGAAAAAAAAAAGAGAGAAAAAGAAAAGAAAAGAAATGAAACGAAAAGAATCGAAAAAAAAAGAAAAGGAAAACATATCTCGCAAGGTTGAAAACCCGGAAGGGCGGCCTTGGCAAAAGTTAGAGCATAAAAGGAGAGGTTAATACCCGAGTGTATCTTAACCCCGAACTACGTAAGCCTTGATTCCCATCTTTGGGATACATAGGCAACTTCATTCCGAAGTCCAGCCATAAAACATTTCAAATTCGACTGTGTCCATGTAGTGGTTTTGATCATCTTTGCCTTCTCTGTATCCGAGGATTTGGTTGTGTTCGGCACTCTGAGGACTGATTACAATGCGCTGCGGCACCATTCAAGCAAAGGGCAACTTTTCGTTGCCATACAGTGCGCTGCAGCACCATTCAAACAAGGGGCAACTTTCGTTGCCATACAGCGCGCTGCGGTGCCATTCAAACAAGGGGCAACTTTCGTTGCCATACAGCGCGCTGCGGTGCCATTCAAACAAGGGGCAACTTTCCGTTGCCATGCAGTGCCGTTCAGACAAAGGGCAATTTTCCTTCGGATCTGAGGTTGTGCATCTCAAGAGTAAGGTTCCATGCTCGTTGAGCGGTGGCCATTTGCAAAAATAGTTTTTGAGAATTTTTACCGAGGTTGACTAATTTTCTCAAAAAGTATTCCATTTTTCAAAACTGAACCATTTCTTGGACCCGAAAAAGGAAAACTTTCAGTGCTCATAACCTGACTTGCATGATTTCAAATCAGAAAATCGAACAAGCATGTTAATCTAACTCTTATTTTGGTTAAAATAGTTTTTAACAAAAGTAAAAAAAATAAAAAATGGTCAAAATGATGAACTAGGGGCACAGTTGAGTCAAGTTTTCTATCTTTTTCCCTTTATCAATGCATTTGCCAGAAAGGGCACCATACTTGCCAAGAAGGGCACTCTACCTGCCAGAAAAAGGCACAACTGAAGTTAACAGCAAAAGGGCTGAAAGCTCTCTCATCCTCCAAGCAGCGAGATATCAAGCTAAGTGCGAAGCACAAGATTAGAATGGATCAAGATACTTTATTCCCTCATCCGGCGCATCGACAGATGTCACCAGAGGAAATAGCCGTGAGCTGATTATGTTGGGCGTGAGCCCGCAACTTCCTGTTCATCCATCAACCACCCAGGGGAGGGATAAAAAATGAGAGATTAAAGAATAGAGAGATGTGCGCTGCGAGAAAAAGTGAGGAAAAATGTTTTTTCAGCAAAAACAGAGCCTGAGGGCCGAGTGATGTGAGAATCACAAATGAGAAATGGTGGGAAATAATACCCGAAGAAACTGGCTCCTTGCGTACTGAGAGGTCGTCTTTGTAACACGTCTGTGTGTCGTGTCTTTTGTTTTGTTTGTCTCGATTCTTGCCTTGAGTCGTTCCGAGCGTGTGTTTGTGTTTAGGTTGTTTACCTTTTATTTTTCTTTGTTGAGTCGTAGTGCGTTGTGTTCAGTCATAGGCTCAATACCCGGTTAAGAATTCATTTCTCAATTTCAAAATGAATTGTTTTGTGCTCAAGAGTGCCGTGTTGTTCTCCACATTTGTACAAAACAAGATTTTGTTCTTTCAAAAAACTGCAGGGTTTGACGCAGGTCATGTGGGAACAGTAAAACCAAGACCTATCTGAAACTATATAGGGTCCAGACTTCAAAGCAAAAGAAAAAGGAAAAATGTCGGGCATCTGAGTTTGTTTCAACTTCTGCAAGTTCCGTCGTCGCATCCTGAACATAAAGTATGAGCTGCATGTTCAGAAATTCAAAAGTTTGGGCTGCGTGTTCAACTTCTTTCAACAAATGTGTACTGCGTGTTCACATTCAAAATATGAGCTGTGTGTTCAGAAATTCAAAAGTTTGGGCTACGTGTTCAACTTCTTTCAACAAATGTGTGCTGCGTGTTCACATTCAAAATATGAGCTGCGTGTTCAGAAATTCAAAAGTTTGGGCTGCATGTTCAACTTCTTTCAACAAATGTGTGCTGCGTGTTCACATTCAAAATATAAGCTGCGTGTTCAGAAATTCAAAAGTTTGGGCTGCGTGTTCAACTTCTTTCAAAACTGTGTGCTGCGTGTTCACAATCAAAATATGAGCTGCGTGTTCAGAAATTCAAAAGTTTGGGCTGCGTGTTCAACTTCTTTCAACAAATGTGTGCTGCGTGTTCACAATCAAAATGGGCTGTGTGTTCAGAAATTCAAAAGTTTGGGCTGCGTGTTCAACCTCTTTCAACAAGTGTGTGCTGCATGTTCACAATCAAAATGGGCTGCGTGTTCAGAAACTCAAAAGTTTGGGTTGTGTGTTCAAACTTTTAAAACTGTGGGCTGTGTGTTCATCATCAAAAGTTTGGACTGTGTGTTCAACTTTCAAAAATTGTGGGTTGTGTGTTCACCTCAAGAGTTTGGGCTGCGTGTTCAGATTTCAAAAACTGTGAGCTATGTGTTCAGATTACAAAAAGTTTGGGCTGTGTGTTCAAACTTTCAAAACTGTGGGTTGTGTGTTCATCATCAAAAGTTTGGGCTGTGTGTTCAACTTTCAAAAGCTGTGGGCTGTGTGTTCACCTCAAGAGTTTAGGCTGCGTGTTCAGATTTCAAAAAGTTTGGGCTGTGTGTTCAAACTTTCAAAACTGTGGGCTGTGTGTTCATCATCAAAAGTTTGGGCTGCGTGTTCAACTTTCAAAAACTGTGGGCTGTGTGTTCACCATCAAAATGTGGGCTGTGTGTTCACAACAAAAGGTTTGAGCTGTGTGTTCAGATTTTAAAAATTCAAGTGCTAGAGCTGTGTGTTCAAATGCAAACAGAATGTTGTGTTATAGAGTGAGTGTTCAGAACAAGCTGTGTGCCAACTCAACAGAATTCTGTGTTGCGAGCTGTGTGCCCGAAGAATGAGCTGTGTGCCCCTAAACGAGCTGTGTGCCCGAGATCTGCCGTGTGCCCGAAAAATGAGCTATGTGCCCGAAAGAGCTGTGTGCCCAAATCAACAGAGTGCTGTATGTCGAGCTGCGTGCCGAATGAACAGAATATTGTGTTGTGAGCCGCGTGCCAAACAAACAAAGTGTTGTGTTGTGAGCTGCGCGCCAAATGAATGGAATGCTATGTTGTAAGCTGTGTGCCAAGTCTTGCATTGTGCATGCATTTTATCACTCGCGCTTTCTTGCGCATTGCACTGTTTTGTGCAGTTTACACTCGCGCTGTTTAGCGTATCGCACTGTTTTGTGCAATTTACTTTCGCGCTTTCTTGCGCATCGCACTGTTTTGTGCACTCTACTTGCATTGTGCATGCATTTTATCGAGCTATCTTACGTACCTTACCTGCACTTGTTAGTGCATTGCATCATTCGCGTTATTTTGCGCATCGCACTGTCCTGTGCATTACATTCATTCGCGCTATCTTGCGCACCTTATCTGTATCGCATTGTTTTGTGCATCTGTTTAGCACTGTTTTGTACATTCACTCTGCATCACACTGTCTTGTGCACCCTTTGGTCTAGGAGACCTTAAATCCTCTAAAGGTGCAATTCTTTTGGTGTTTGTCGTGCCCGAACGACTTCCGGTGGTCTGGTATAGCCACCTGTCTGTGTTTGCGGTGAGTTCCTAGGAGACTAACTGAGACGGTGGAAACTAGAGTTCGAATAGCTCATTCCTAGAACGCAAAGGTTCGAGATTTCCGAGACCAAAGTCTAGTTTAAATACCCAGGGGTCTATCCTCGGCTTGAAATCTGTATGGCAGCCCTATAGATTGAGATAGCATGTGTATGCGCCTCAATTCTGGATACTGAATCAACCTAGTCTGTCACCCTGTTGGAGAATAGGGAAAGCTGCGACCATAGTCAGGGAGAAAAGTAGTACTTGCGGTTCAACTGAGAAGAAGGGGAAGATTCCCACATCAGCATGAGATAGGACATTGCTAAGGTAGGTCATTGCCAAATGCCCCTGTAAGGTACCTTCACTTCCTAACCACTACATCGTCTAGTATGTCCATTATATTACATATAGAATACATTACATTATAGTTTTCATGCATTTACTGCATTATCCATCTATGGCTTGCGCCTTTCCATGTTGAGCTTGGTCTGGTATGTGCCCATACTTTTCACATCGAAGCATGGTTATGAGATTTTGTATACGCACCTATCCCACTAATGGGATTGTGGTTTGAGGGTGACGGCACAATTTCCGTGTTAGATGTGGTTTGTTTGTGTGAGAACCCGAATATAAAAATTAAGTAAATAATTAAATAATAATATTGCAATCTCAAATATTTTGGTGGTGAATTCTAAGGTGCAAATTAAATATTATTGGAGGATCCTTTAATTAATTTTTAAACCTAAAATAAATTTATGGTGAAAGTCATTGATTTAGAAGCAAGCTTTATTATAAAAATATATATATATATAGAGAAGAGGGTGTGACTTGAACTCTAGACCACAAAATTAATAAGTTAGACTCTTACCATTTGAATTGCATGTAACTTATATATGTATTTTGTATATTTATCTATCTATTTGACCTAAGTGTGCCCACCACTAGTATAAAATAAAATAAACACAAACCCTAACTCTTGTTATAATTGTTTTCCACAACACTAGCAGCCCTAGCAGCCGTGGGTTTATGAAGAAAAGAGAGGGGTTTTTCAATCATCAAGATTATTGTTGTAGCCAAGAAGGAGAGCTTTGGGTGTGTTGCGCTGTGTGGCTTCCTAGGTTTTCTTCTCTTCTTTCTTTGTTCTTTATCCTAATAATATTGTTATTTAATTCATTGATGGAGAGATTGTAGGTGTATGTATTTTGTGTATATATATATGCTGTTAAGAAATGTGAGGAGTTAAATTGATGTATAAAGAATGAGTGTACTTCTTAGTTCAAAAATTCTGCACCGAATCGCAAACTTTAAAAATCAAGAAACCATATCAAACGGATGAATTTTAATCTGAAATTTTTATAGTAGATCAATTACATATTGAATTGCATATCTGATTTTTTTCAAAATTTTTGGGAGTCAAAATCCATATAAATTGAGGTATTCAAATCTGTCCAGGAAATCAGTCCGAAATAGTAAATTCGGGAGTGTTGTTCTCTTTGGGTATAAATCCAAAAATTACCAAATTAGTGTCATTAGAACCGGTTACGAGTCTAGTTTCACACATTTTTTGCCTTGCATTGATTGCTCTTGTATATTAAGAGAACCGTCAATTTCTTTAAAGTGCTGCAGAAAACAACCTGTTTGGATATAATAAATGGTAGATAATTATTTTGATAAGCAAATCAAGTGAAACCAATTGGGTTTGAAACTTAGGATATATTAGATCATATCTGGAGGGTTTTAGATTTTTTCGAATAGCGTGGAGTGGGTTTTGTAATTTTCAAAGTTAGCGAATAGATTCGGAAAACTTGTTTAAAACATTGTTTTATCTTAAAGTTATTTTTAGTTAAGTTTCAAAAGGAACCCATGTCTTGGGTGATTTTAAACCTTGAAGAACATGAACTTAGGTAATATTAAAGAGTAACGGTGAGTTGGGTTGAGCCGTGTTAGTGCGCTTTAGTTGAGGTTACTTAGTTCGTATTCTTTAGTATTTTTAAATTAGTAGTGACATGTAGTTTTCATATTGGTTCAGGGCACTAGTTGGACTTTCATACTCTATTCGAGGATTATATTATTTTGTTTCCAGGTGAGTAGTTTCATGCTACGTATTTTTATAAATGTTCCCCTACCCTGAACTGTTGGAAAATTAAATTATTGTTTCAAGACTAAACTGTTTTGATAAATTATTATATTATCAATTGAATCAAATTGTTTCTGAAACATGTGTGAACTTGGCATACTGTAAACTATTTGTTTTGGTCTCATGTTTATAATGATGAACTACCATGTTTTGCGAAACTGATGTGTATTGATTATTGGGACCATGTGTGTATTTAGTCCAGGGAAATTATTCCACTGTGTGTGGTGACTCTGGCCACTAGGGAACAGATCCGGGTTGGGCCGTGATGACTCTAGTGCTCAACGATTGTAAGGAACAGACCTTTAAAAACAACTAGGTGACCTTCAATCGGATCGTCTTTGAGAAAAGGCCCAGGTGCCACCCTGAGGATGACTCTTAGTTCGGTATTGGATCCAACGGGGCTTATAGCCTGAGAAATGTGTGACAGATTATTTGTTTTTATTGGTACCCATAAAATTATTGGTGTTCATGTTATAATCTGTTTTAAGTGAAAAATGTCGTTTATCATGTTCTTGCGAGACATGAGTATTTTAAGTGTTGAACTGTGGAACCTTCTTTTTGAAACAGATTGTATTTACCAAACTGTATGCCAATCTAGTTTCTGTGATATATATCTTATTTTGGAATTGAACCCTGTTTTCAAAACTGTATTTACTATCCATGTTGCTACTCACTGAGCTATCAGCTGACTTAGTTGTTTACCATTTCCAGGTGTTAGAAGGATTTAGAGTGGACTCATGGCGTAGCGGGGACTCAATTGCATGGACCTCTAGGGCATTCCTTTAGTTTAGAGTGTTATGTCAAGTTTGTGCATATTTATATTTATTCTTATCGAAGTTCATTTAGGATTATTTTTGATATGTGGGTTGTTTATATCCCATAAGTTTGGATGGTTTTTTATTACGGTTGATATTTTCGTTTATAATTGTGTCATGTCTGGATTGAGTTTTGGTTATTTATTATTGGACTATTGTTCAGTTGTTCAATGTGATTGGATTTGTGTTTAGGCTTACGTGTGCCTTGGGCTAAGTCCCTGTGGGCCACGGCCGGTCATGCCCGGATTTGGGGTGTGACAATTGTGGTATCAGAGCTGTAGATTTATCAAGTTACATACCTTGCATTTCATCATTTAGATGAGGTCCGACTCCCTATAGTCCTTAGTAGTGTTTGGTTAAGTTAGTTTTGTTTAAGCTTGTGTTGAATCGTTCTTGATTTCATTTTGAAAGTTAAGAGTTGGTACCTAGATATTTACACGGATTTTTGATTCTTTGTGAGCCTTTGATGTTTGTATTACCGTGTGTAATCCATTAGGAGAAACAGTAGTGTTGAGAGATGTCTGTAGATCTTGTCAGATAAAGATGGATGGTAGGATTTTTCTAATGGATTTGATTTCTTTAGAGATGGAGGATTTTGATGTGATTTTGGAGATGGATTTGTTAACGAAGCATCATGCTTCTATTGATTGTTTTAGAATGGGAGTATTTTTTGCTATGCTGGGACAACTTGAGTTTTTCTTTCAGGGAGATAGGAAAGGGTCTTCTATTTGGTTTATTTTTTTTACCTTCAGGCTAACTGAATGTTGAGAAAAGGGTGTCATGGTTACTTAGCTTGTGTGGTGAGTATCGAACTTCTACAATCAAAGTTAGAGGAGCTACCTATAGTGAGTGAATGTGTTGATGTTTTTCTAGAGGATCTAGCTAGTCTTTCTTCAAACCGTGAGATTGAATTTTCCATTGACTTGGTCCCCAATACAACACCTATCTATAAAGCACCCCTATATAATGGCACAGTTGGAGTTGAGGGAGTTACAAACTCAGTTACAGGAGTTGCTAGACAAAGGTTTTATTAGGCCTAGTGTTTCACCTTGGGGAGCACCTGTGTTGTTTGTGAAGAAGAATGATGGGTCTATGAGGTTGGGTATTGATTATAGAGAACCGAACAAAGTCACAGCTAAGAATAGGTATCCTTTGCCATGTATTGATGACCTATTTGACCAATTGCAGGGAGCTTAGGTATTCTCTAAGATGGACTTGAGGTCAGGCTATCACTAGTTGAAGGTAAGGAATAAGGATGTTCCTAAGACAGCTTTTAGAACCCGTTATGGGCATTATGAGTTCTTGGTGATGCCTTTTAGTCTCACAAATGCACCAGCCGCATTCATGGATTTGATGAATAAACTATTTAAACCCGAACTGGATAAAATTTGTGGTAGTGTTTATTGATGACATCCTGATTTATTCGAGGAGTAAAGAAGAGCATGAGCAGTATTTTAGGGTAGTGTTTTAGATCCTTAGGGAGAAGAGACTGTATGCAAAATTTAAGAAGTGTGAATTCTGGTTGAGTGGTGTGTCCTTTTTGGGTCATGTGGTGAGTAAAGATGGGGTATCTGTGGATAGCACAAAGGTGACAGCAATTATTGATTGGCCACGACCTACTGCTGTGATAGAGGTACGTAGCTTTCTAGGGTTTGCTGGATATTATAGATAGTTTGTGAAAGGATTCTCCCGTATTGCTTTGCCATTTATAAACCTCACTAGGAAAGGGGTAAAGTTTGAGTGGAATGATGATTGTGAGTGTAGCTTCCAAGAGTTTAAACAGAGATTAACATCAACTCCAATCCTTGCCTTATCGACAGATGGAGGTGGTTTTGTGATTTATAGTGATGTTTCACGATAGGGTTTAGGATGTGTGCTTATGCAGCATGGGCAGGTGATTGCTTATGCGTCATGATAGTTGAAAGTAGATGAGAGAAATTATCCTACGCATGACTTGGAGTTAGCAGTAATGATTTTTGCTCTTAGGATTTTGTGACATTATTTATATGGAGAGTCATGTGAGATTTACACTGATCATAAGAGTTTGAAGTATATTTTCACACAGAAGAAACTAAATTTGAGGCAAAGAAGATGGCTTGAGTTACTAAAAGATTTCGATGTGAATGTTTTATATCATCCGGGGAAGGCAAATGTGGTAGCAGATGCCTTGAGTAGGAAGGTTGCAGTTGGAGATGTAGCAGTTTTTTTCTATTGAGAGTTGTTTTGGTGGAAGACATGAGACATTTGAGGCTTGAGGTTGTTACGCCTGGTGATAGGGCTTATTGTAGTCAATTGATAGTTCAGCCAACCTTGAGAGAACAGATTCGTTTAGCACAGGAGATTGACCCCCAGTGTGAGCGTATTAAAGGAGAGATGGCAGAGGGTAAGAATGTAGACTTTGTGATTAGTGATGATGGGTTGCTTAGATTCCGTAGCCGAATTTGTGTTTTTGCTGGTGGTGATTTGAGAAAGGAGATTATGATGGAGGCACATAGATCTAGTTATAGTAATAGCATTCATCTTGGAAGTACTAAGATGTATCGGGATCTTTATGAACATTTTTGGTGGAATGGTATAAAGGGAGATATTGCACAATTTGTGGCTCAGTATTTGGTGTGTCAACAAGTTAAAGTAGAAAATTAGAAACCTGCGGGGAAACTACAACCCTTACCTATACCAGAGTGGAAGTGAGATCATGTTACGATGGACTTTGTGTGTGGTTTACCTCGTACTAGTAGTAATCACGATGCAGTTTGGGTAGTTGTTGATAGATTAACCAAGTCAGCACATTTTATTGTAGTACGGATGACCTATTCTCTAGCTCGATTTGCACAGTTGTATGTGAAGGAGATTGTTAGATTGCATGGTGCACCAGTGTCAATAGTGTCAGATCGGGACCCTCGTTTTGTGTCTAAGTTTTGGGGTGCGTTACAATCAGCTATGGGTACTAGGTTAAATTTTAGTTCAGCTTATCACCCTCAGACAGATGGGCAATCAGAGAGGACTATTCAAACCCTTGAGGATATGTTGAGGGCTTGTGCCTTGGAGTGGAGAGGTAATTGGGAAGATTATTTGCCGCTCATGGAGTTTGCCTATAATAATAGTTATCATTCTAGTTTGGGAGTAGCTCCTTATGAGGCTTTGTATGGGAGGAAGTGTAGGTCTCCTTTGTGTTGATATGAGGTTGGTGAAAGGCAAATGTTGGGACTTGATTTGGTGGAGGATGCTACACAGAAAATTATCACCTTTAGAGAGAGATAATTGACCGCTCAGAGTAGACAAAAAAGTTATGCTGATCATCGTAGGAGAGATTTAGAGTTTCATGTGGGGGATATGGTATTCTTGAAAGTATCACCATGGAAAGGAGTCATCAGGTTTGGAAATGAATGAAAGTTGAGTTCTAGATACATTGGACCATTTGAGGTATTAGAGAAGGTTAGTGAGGTTGTGTACCGTGTTGTTTTACCTCCTAGGTTGGCAGGAGTGCATAATGTGTTTCACGTGTCTATGCTGAGGAAATATATGCACAGTCCGTCGCATGTGATAGATTGTGAGCCGCTTCAGATTAGAGAGAATTTTTCGTATGAGGAGATACCTGTTCAGATTTTGGATTCGAAAGAGAAAAGGTTGCGTACAAAGACCATTAAATTAGTTAAGGTATTGTGGCGTAATCATCTAGTTGAAGAGGCGACTTGGGAACGCGAGGATGAGATGCGCAAGAAGTACTCACATCTATTCTCATAATTTACTCAGGTTAGTTTCGAGGACGAAACTTTTTTTTAGGAGGGGAGAATGTGAGAACCCGAATATAAAAATTAAGTAAATAATTAAATAATAATATTGCAATCTCAAATATTTTGGTGGTGAATTCTAAGGTGCAAATTAAATATTATTGGAGGATCCTTTAATTAATTTTTAAACCTAAAATAAATTTATGGTGAAAGTCATTGATTTAGAAGCAAGATTTATTATAAAAAAAATATATATATATAGAGAAGAGGGTGTGACTTGAACTCTAGACCACAAAATTAATAAGTTAGACCCTTACCATTTGAATTGCATGTAACTTATATATGTATTTTGTATATTTATCTATCTATTTGACCTAAGTGTGCCCACCACTAGTATAAAATAAAATAAACACAAACCCTAACTCTTGTTATAATTGTTTTCCACAACACTAGCAGCCCTAGCAGCCGTGGGTTTATGAAGAAAAGAGAGGGGTTTTTCAATCATCAAGATTATTGTTGTAGCCAAGAAGGAGAGCTTTGGGTGTGTTGTGCTGTGTGGCTTCCTAGGTTTTCTTCTCTTCTTTCTTTGTTCTTTATCCTAATAATATTGTTATTTAATTCATTGATGGAGAGATTGTAGGTGTATGTATTTTGTGTATATATATATGCTGTTAAGAAATGTGAGGAGTTAAATTGATGTATAAAGAATGAGTGTACTTCTTAGTTCAAAAATTCTGCACCGAATCGCAAACTTTAAAAATCAAGAAACCATATCAAACGGATGAATTTTAATCTGAAATTTTTACAGTAGATCAATTACATATTGAATTGCATATCTGATTTTTTTCAAAATTTTTGGGAGTCAAAATCCATATAAATTGAGGTATTCAAATCTGTCCAGGAAATCAGTCCGAAATAGTAAATTCGGGAGTGTTGTTCTCTTTGGGTATAAATCCAAAAATTACCAAATTAGTGTCATTAGAACCGGTTACGAGTCTAGTTTCACACGTTTTTTGCCTTGTATTGATTGCTCTTGTATATTAAGAGAACCGTCAATTTCTTTAAAGTGCTTCAGAAAACAACCTGTTTGGATAT
Source organism: Camellia sinensis (assembly GCF_055761805.1). Taxonomy (NCBI): domain Eukaryota; kingdom Viridiplantae; phylum Streptophyta; class Magnoliopsida; order Ericales; family Theaceae; genus Camellia; species Camellia sinensis. The sequence continues at coordinate 221,101,425 of NC_138961.1, forward strand.
AATAAATGGTAGATAATTATTTTGATAAGCAAATCAAGTGAAACCAATTGGGTTTGAAACTTAGGATATATTAGATCATATCTGGAGGGTTTTAGATTTTTTCGAATAGCGTGGAGTGGGTTTTGTAATTTTCAAAGTTAGCGAATAGATTCGGAAAACTTGTTTAAAACATTGTTTTATCTTAAAGTTATTTTTAGTTAAGTTTCAAAAGGAACCCATGTCTTGGGTGATTTTAAACCTTGAAGAACATGAACTTAGGTAATATTAAAGAGTAACGGTGAGTTGGGTTGAGCCGTGTTAGTGTGCTTTAGTTGAGGTTACTTAGTTCGTATTCTTTAGTATTTTTAAATTAGTAGTGACATGTAGTTTTCATATTGGTTCAGGGCACTAGTTGGACTTTCATACTCTATTTGAGGATTATATTATTTTGTTTCCAGGTGAGTAGTTTCATGCTACGTATTTTTATAAATGTTCCCCTACCCTGAACTGTTGGAAAATTAAATTGTTGTTTCAAGACTAAACTGTTTTGATAAATTATTATATTATCAATTGAATCAAATTGTTTCTGAAACATGTGTGAACTTGGCATACTGTAAACTATTTGTTTTGGTCTCATGTTTATAATGATGAACTACCATGTTTTGCGAAACTGATGTGTATTGATTATTGGGACCATGTGTGTATTTAGTCCAGGGAAATTATTCCACTGTGTGTGGTGACTCTGGCCACTAGGGAACAGATCCGGGTTGGGCCGTGATGACTCTAGTGCTCAACGATTGTAAGGAACAGACCTTTAAAAACAACTAGGTGACCTTCAATCGGATCGTCTTTGAGAAAAGGCCCAGGTGCCACCCTAAGGATGACTCTTAGTTCGGTATTGGATCCAACGGGGCTTATAGCCTGAGAAATGTGTGGCAGATTATTTGTTTTTATTGGTACCCATAAAATTATTGGTGTTCATGTTATAATCTGTTTTAAGTGGAAAATGTCGTTTATCATGTTCTTGCGAGACATGAGTATTTTAAGTGTTGAACTGTGGAACCTTCTTTTTGAAACAGATTGTATTTACCAAACTGTATGCCAATCTAGTTTCTGTGATATATATCTTATTTTGGAATTGAACCCTGTTTTCAAAACTGTATTTACTATCCATGTTGCTACTCACTGAGCTATCAGCTGACTTAGTTGTTTACCATTTCCAGGTGTTAGAAGGATTTAGAGTGGACTCATGGCGTAGCGGGGACTCAATTGCATGGACCTCTAGGGCATTCCTTTAGTTTAGAGTGTTATGTCAAGTTTGTGCATATTTATATTTATTCTTATCGAAGTTCATTTAGGATTATTTTTGATATGTGGGTTGTTTATATCCCATAAGTTTGGATGGTTTTTTATTACGGTTGATATTTTCGTTTATAATTGTGTCATGTCTGGATTGAGTTTTGGTTATTTATTATTGGACTATTGTTCAGTTGTTCAATGTGATTGGATTTGTGTTTAGGCTTACGTGTGCCTTGGGCTAAGTCCCTGTGGGCCACGGCCGGTCATGCCCGGATTTGGGGTGTGACAGTTTGTGTCCATGCCTTTCCTAGGCAAGATATGGTTTGGCCGCCCGCCTTATTCATTGCATTCATTGTATTGTAGTGTAGTGTGTTGCATCCAGCATTTAGGATCATGATCTTTCCTCAGCAGATCATTCCTCACTTATATCATGCCACCCAATTACTTGTATCTTGTGTTCCGTCTACACACATATGGTTCTGTATGTGTACGAGCCTATTCCACTGATGGGATTGTGGTTTGAGGGTGTCGGCACCTTTTCTATGGTAGACGAATTTTGCATCTCCATCATCTTTATGATATTTGTGTGGTTTTATACTACTTGTGGTTTAATCATCTGAAATGCATTGCACAAATTCTGAATTTTCAAACCGACTTCGCGTAGCGTATAAGTCCAATTGTCGAAATCTTCTTGCATATCGTTTTGCATTTTGCCCCCACCTGCGGGCACATCTTTGTTTATCTCGCTTGTTTGTCTAAGTCTTCGGCCTTGTCAAAAATGGGTCATCTCTGGGCTTTGACATTCACTCCCGTCAATTACGACTTTCGAGTTCTGTCAAAGAGGGGCAACTGTAGACACCCCATTTTTGACCGACCTTAAGACTTAGACGTCATCGATTGAGCGCTCGGTGATGATGCATATTGTGCTCGTTCTGAGGTTTTAGAGTCTCGACTGCGAGCCTTGCCTCTGGACTTCGGAGCTCTTTTGTGCTTTGTCTCGGTTTGTGAACCAAGTCCTGTTTTCTCTGTTTTCTGTTCCCAAAGGGAGGGAGAGGTCTGGTAGACTATCTCTCAGTGGCCGTAGGCTACGTTTCGTGGCCGTAGGCAATTTTTCTCGTTTGGAGACCAGTTTCCTATTTTCAGAGCTGTCGACCGTGTGCCTCAGTTCGGGACTGCTTAACTACCTCTGTTTGCTCCGATTTTTGGCACACACCTTGTTTCCTCCCTTTAGAGGGACACTGTGGCTCGGGAGACCACCTTCGTGATCATACGCCACTTCCGGTGCCTAACAGCCTGCTTTCGAGGCCCCGGACTGCGCGTTTTGGCCCTCGAACCTTCGTTTTGCATCCGTCTTGGCCCATTTTTGGTAGGGACCCTATTTTCATTGCTAGGGAGGTGGTAGGATGGTGGGAGGCCACCTTTTCCCATGAAAAACCAGTTTTCTCTTTTTCTCTCTCCTAAAGCCGATTTTTCTGATAGAAAGTTGATTTTTCTCACTTTTGAGCCACAATTTCTGGCTTTTCATACCACCATTGTGTTGTGCTCATCTGGGAGGCCACCAATATGGGTAGGCCGACCAGTAATTCATCTTGACCTTTTTGAACCTTGCTAAAAAGTTAGTTTTCCTCTCTCTTGGGTCACATTTTTTGGTTTTCCACCATACAGCTGTGTTGCACTCATCTGGGAGGCCACCTTTCTGGGATGGCTGGCCAGCATTTCTTTTTGAACCTTTTGACCCCTAGTCGGCTGACTAGGGGGAGTGGTCAGCCGACCACTTGAACTGGTCGTCCTGCTTCTTGCTTTTTGCCCTCTCTGAAGGCATCACAATTGTGCCAGCTGTGAGGCAATTGGACCATCCTCCATACACGAGTTTAGAGGATATGTGAAGCCCTTTTAGGATATTTTAGAGCCTCTCCTCTATAAAGGGAAGGCTAATCTTCTATGGTAAGGGTTGAACAACTTTGAAGGCTTACAACACTCTCTCTTTCTCTATATCTCTACACTTGAGCCTCCAAACCCTAGTTTTCTTGGACCATTTGCACTACAACCCTTAGCACCACACCTCCTCCATCCATTCCAGCACTTTAGGACTGATTTGCAAGGGTTGAAGGTTCACCAACTTGGTCCAAAAGCTCCAGCTTTGCTGCTCTTCAAGGGTAAGCACCTATTTCCCTTAAACTTGCATTTTTTTGCTCCATTGATTAGCCTTACTTGCAAGTATTTCTGGACTTTGTCATAAACTAAAAAGTGTCATGTTTTGAGCTCTTCTTGAATATTTATTGAGGACACTTTTCTGTTTGAGGTCTCCTACACCCTTGTATGCTTTGTCCCTCTTTGTAGGCTTATTTTGCATCATATCTTAGCCCTACTTGTGGGCATTTTCGAGATTTGTCATAAACTTGAAAAAGTTTCATTTTGAGCTTATAAACATGCTTTTTTGAGATACTTTCTTTGTTTGGGGTCATCTACCCCCTTTCATGCCTTATTTCCTCATGTTTTGAGCTATGCATGTGAGCACTTGCATTGGCCTTGGTTTGGCCTGTTAGCCACTGAAATCCAGTGGATTTTCAGTGGCTTAGATGTGTTTTTGAGAGCTAAAATCAGAGGGGGGTGACCCCCTCTCTCCTTGTTTCGTTTGTTGGCCCTTTTGGCCTTCCAAAGGGCCCCTCACTTGCATGTTGTGAAGTCACTTTTTGGGCCCAATTCGGTGAGTTTCAAGGTCTGCCCTAACTCTGTACGGGGCCTCTTTGACCATATTTTGTGTCCATAATGCATGTGTAGAACAATTCCATTCAAGGCCTTTTGAATGAGCGTTTCATTGTATGCTTCATTGACCCATTTCAGGACCAATTTGGTGAGTTTTAGGCTTGTCATAATTGATTTCCAGAGTTGGTTTTGCCATGTTAAGTGTTCTTGTTATATGTGTTGAGTAATCCCTTGCATGGCCTTTCAAAAGAGCTCATCATTTTTGTATGCGTTGGATGCATTTCAGTGGTTGTTTGGGGCTTATTTAACATATCATGTTCCTATTTTTGGTTGGTTCGAGGACCTCTCTTATGCTTCATGTACATGCCATGTAAACCATGCTTACTAGCCTAAGTTGCGTGTTGTTTTGACCTTTCATGTTGGCACTTTTTGGCCATGCTTTGAACTAACATTGTGCTTATTTTGGACTACCCTAGCTTTGTTTTTGGGCCTTGTGGTCGAATGATGTCTGTTTTGCATACTTGTAGTTCAATGTATTTGCCTAGCTTCGAGTTTTGAGTTTCATTGCATGCATATACTGAGGTGTGTTCATGTTTTGAGCCTATTATTCACTATATTTCAGAGCTGTAAATTACATGTTTGTATGCCATCTTTCATCCCTTGCCATGCTTTGGTAGAGTGGTATTTCATGCCTTAGGTTCGGTCCTTGGCATTCGTGCATGTGTGCATGCATTTCGATTCTCTCATTTTCATCACATGGCCACTGATATGAGTGTGGCTGAGGTCCACTCATTTTGGTATAAGTCCATTGTGCATTGTGTATGCCATTTTGGTCCATAGCATTGCGTATGTTAGGTTGCATGTTAGAGCATTGTGTATGCCATGTTACATCGAGCATTGTGCATGCCATTTCATAGCATTACGTATGCTAGTTTGTATGTTAGTCGCATTGTGTATGCTCTCTCATTTGCATTGTGTTTAGGATAGGAGTTAGCCCAAGCACGGGAAACGAGGGACGTTTCGTACTCCGAGTGACGGAACGTGTCTCAATTCCTGGTCGCCGACACTCCGGATTACCCATGATGGAGTTTAGGTCTTGTTATGTTTATATGTGCATTCATTTCACATCGAGTCGTGCAATTCGACTCCTCGGCCATCATGCATCGAGATGCGTGATTGGTGGCACGAGGATCGAGGACTACACTCCCTGAAGAGTAGTCATGCATATATATGTGAAAATACTTTGCCATGCCCCTTTCTTGCTCTCTGTTGTAGCAAATCAGAAATCAGCAACCTTCTGGAGCTTCGCACAACATTCCGGGATTAAGTGTAAACAGAGGCGAATCGGGGCATCGCAATGAATTTCCGCGCCAAGCAACTCAAGCATGCATCATTCATCATTCGAAACAAAGCTGAGGTAGTCCATGGATTTGCATGCTAATTTACTTGCTTTCCTAGTTAATTTGTTAATTAATTAGGATTTCTTACTTATTCGGACTGTAAGTATTATTCAGACTGTATTATTTATTCGAACCCTCCAAGCGAGGGCATAATTGTAATAAGTGTGCGTGCATGTGATGTATGTCTTCCAACCCCACGTATTTCTCCCTTTTATTTATCAGCTTATGATGGTTAAATTAGGGCATGTTTCAATTAGCATACTTATGCTTGCATGTTTGCATTCATTCATCTGTATTGCATGCACCGGGCTCGGCGCATCATACTAACTGCATTGTATTACAATTTCGAGTTGAATACTTATTAGTTGTAGCATTTCACATGCTATCCTTAGAATTGCCGAGCCTATCGTAGTTGCATTTTTGCATGTGTTGCATTAGGCATTTCTGTATAGTTAGGATTCATGCATGATTTCTAATCAGCTTCTGTTTTGGCTCGGAGTACTTGGTAAGTTTTATGCTTTAGCATCCTTGCATGCGTATGATAGCATGCTTACCATGAGGCTAATTGCTTATGTGATATAACTGCCTGAATACCTGTGGGTGAAGGTTGGGTTATTTGGATTGGAACAATTCATCAATTGTGAGTTTTAAGCCCACTAGATAGTAGCAAATCATCTTGTTTTCTAAGCCCACCTGATGGTGGCAAATCTACATTTTAGCCTACTTGCGAGTAGCAAACCGCTTTAAAAAACAAACATGAGATGTTTTGTTCCAATTCAGGCGATCCAGTCTATACTTGTATGCTGTGCGCATCACATAGTAAATCTAGGCTAATAACCGGAATAAAAACGCATAATGTTTTCAAAACTAGATATCATGGTTAGTAGAGGCCGATCTTTGATCGGGCGAGCGGGGGTGCTCACGAAGTGACCTTCCCCAATCGTACCCAAGTTCCTGAGCCGAGACAACTTTAGTGATGACGGACACGTGGCCTTAGGCAACGAGACAGGGTTTTCTAAATTCCCCAAAATAAAATATTTAGGTGGCGACTCTGTATCTGGCAAAGCAGTCCATGTTTGGCATTTTTTTCAAAAAATCTGTTTTCAAAAATAATTTGCCGGATTTGGACTCTTTGATGATTTCATCGGTCTTGCATTGCACTCTGCGAGATTAGATACAGGACCGTAACTTTGAGTCCTGAACTATAGTGAACCCATATGAACAGAACGGGGGATTCATCCTCCCGGGACGTTCGAGGACGTCTACAGATACCATATTTTGTAGTAATAGGATTCACTGACTCTTTACTTTCGTAATTGAGAATCAAAGCAACTTTTCCTTTTGAATACAAGAAAACCACTTCCTCAACATGAGAATCCAAGAAGCTATTCCTATTGAATGCAAGGAAACTACTTCCTAAACATGAGATTCAAAGCAACTTTTACTTTTGAATGCAAGAAAACTACTACCTAAACATCAATTCATGCTACCATGAAAGGTCCTATACCATGGAGGATTTTAATTGCATTGAAAATGAGTCAGCCCAGTTTAGCACCAACTTAAAAGGCAGCTCTTGGCTTTGAATGAAAATAGAGAAAATTCTCAACTACCAGGAGCTCCCTATTTATAAACTCGTCTATTCCGATATGATCATATGAGCCACATGAAAGCTTAATTAGTGAGATTTCAACAATGGCAAGGCTCCACATTTACTAGACCCTCTGTTACCATTGCTTGGAAGTGACGGTAAAAGCTAAACCCTGCCAAGCATGAAGACATGAATTCAAGCCCAAGGGCAACCACTTTGTTCAAATAATGCCAAATGTTTTCACTTTGACGACTCCTAACACTCTCAATTAACGAAAATGGACCTTAAATAATGTACTTTTTATACATTACTATGTGAACCACATGGAGCATGACTTCAGAAATTTCAACAGCATATGCCTTAGAATTGCTAAGGCAATCAAAGATCAACTTCTTTTATGTACAGATCATGAGTTCAATCCATCTCTTCTATTCAGGTAAACAGCCAAGCTTGAGATTCTAGGAGCGAAACTTATAACACTAGACGAATCCAAATTATAGATCACTCACAAATGGGTCAATTAACGAGACAAATTACACTCCATGGGAGAGCTCCTCAGTGGAATTCCAGGACACACACGAATGTACTACCCAACTTGAATATACTACAGCAAGTGTGCAACTGTAAAGCCACACCCAAGGACAAAGTAAGTTTTTAGTGACTAAAAGCTCTAGCAGCTGGTTAAGATTCAAAAGGCAGCAAAAAAAAAAGAGAAAGAAATGGAGTTCTAGACAATCGGGATTTAGTTGGAAAGCCAATTCTGTCGGAGCAAAAAGCATAATGTTTATACATATGTGAGGGTTCTCAGTGGAGAACATAAAAAAAGAAGACAAGTTTACCATGCTTTAAGGAAAAAGGTAGAACTTTAAAAAAATATCCCGAAAAGTGACCAGAAAATGAAGTGTGTGGTATAGATTCAAACTTAGTGTGACATGGGCCACACCGAGAATGAATCTACTACACACATTTACTTTTCTAACAACTTTTCAGGTAACTTTTCTAAAATCCATAGAATTGCTAATTTTTTAATAACTTGCAAGGGGTGGGCTCTTAGAATAACATTTTTTTCTCCTCAAATACCTAATTTGCTCCGCACACAACAAGATTCTTCATCAACATACTATATTTATAAAAAGCCTTACACAGCCTGCCAACCACACACGTTCAAATGCTTGAGCTACCTTCCAAGTTGTGGCCATCATGATCTAACTCTGAATAGTTTGGAAGGTTATAATTTCAACTAATACAGCATTCCCTGTGCCTGTTTCCCACTGGAACTTTGCTATATAGTTTTAAGAAAGCTAAAAAGGAGGGCAAACAAATTAATGGTTTGCATGGGGCATGCAAAAAAACTATTGACAGACTATTCCTAACCCTAAGCTGTGCACTACATACTATTCTAGAGAGAAAAAGAAAAGTATCTCACCATCCTAACTTTTCTCTCTATTTTCTCACAAAGAATCTCCAACCGGTGAGGACCAGAGGCCTCACATGGCTCTCGCAGCTCTATAAATACCCCAAGAGACAGAGGAGTCGAGCATCCATCTCTCTCTCTCTCTCTCTCTCTCTCTCTCTCTCTCTCTCTCAATGGCTCAGATTAAGTTAGCATTTGCAAGTATTTTACTTGTATTGAGTTTGTTCCAGTGTATTCACTCTAGCGAAGGAAGGAGCTTGAAGTTACTGAGAAAAAATGAATTCCCAAAACTCACATCTCACAGTATAAACTTCGAAAAAGAAACAATGGAGATTGTTGACCAGAATAGCAACTTGCATGGTGAGAGCACAAATAGAACATACATGAACGAGTCTGTACTTCTGGCTCCACCACCACCAATAGCACCAAGTCAGGTTGTAGATCAGCCTCACTCACCACCTCCAGGTCACGTTGACGACTTTAGGCCCACAGCACCAGGGCACAGCCCTGGCGTTGGCCATTCCCTTCAAAACTAGGGTTAGGGTCACTGTCTTGACTATTGATATGCATGCCCACAATTATGTAAATCTGGTGTGTTTATAAATAAATCTCTGTATCTGTATGTATCATCTATCTTGATCAAGTAATGTCATATATTGAATTAATGAGTATGTAGTTTTTGCATATACATGCATTTTATGAATGCAATATTGCAATGAAATTAAGTGTTCTTTTTCCAATTTTTTTTTTTCTTTTTCCATAAATATATAGTGCCATCTGTTAACACTAAACACAATACATGATAGGTACACTTAAAGATCAAGGTTCAAGAATATGCAAACAGGATTATCCAGCAACCTAGTAAATGTTTTTGCTTTGACACATAGACTATTAGATTTCACAGCCCACAAGATGAAAGGGCAGAAGATGTATGACAAAGATAAACACGGGGGGGGGGGGGGGGGGGGGGGGGGGGGGGGGGGTGAAAAACAATAAAATTTAGTGTAGCTTCATTCCAGTAATACATCAATAAGAATAAATAAATAAGATTGGTTAAGTGCAATAAACCACTAAATTCACCATGCTTTCTCTCTCATAGTCAAAATTATCCTTTAAATTAATTTTCTTTTCTCAGACTAATTATTATTTTCAAACAAAAATATATTGTTGAGGAACTTAAATCAAGTCCCTGCCCCTCCCCACCACCACAACCACCATCAAAAACACATATATATATATACATATATATGTATTTGTTGTGGCAACACACTCGACACTTTTTTCCAACCTAGTGTGAAGAAATTCTTATAGCGTGCTTGATTACTGTCTTCAATTGCTTTACTTATTATCTTTCTTTTCCCATTATACACACCTGCAAAGTTGAATGGCTAGAACCATATAATCATCTCTTCTTATTATTTTCTTTTCTGAGGCCGAAACCATATAAACCAATATTTGACAAAAATCTAGGTTTTACACACCACAACCATTTCATACATATTACCTTCAGTTGCAAGGCAATTACCAGGCTTTGCAACCAAATTTAGCAGACTTACAATGCTCTACACAATTATGCATCCAGTAGATCCTGCCTTCCAAGCAAGGTGGTAATCCTGTATGCAAGATTCAGCATGGGATGAACCACTGGTATTCCACAATTTACAGAACATATTGTAAATTCTAACCCATTTATATAAAATTAAGACATTAAATTCCAAAGGAAAGCAAATTAGACAGAAAATGCATACTCTTCTATGCTGTGGTAGCTATTTCCATATTAAACATCTCAAATATGTCAACTGTTACATATGCACGGGATGCAAATCCTGCTAAGATTATTGCAATTTTTTGTTCCTATATTTAATGTTATACATAAACAGATTCAGTACCAGATTTTCTGACCACTAGACACAAAGGTGACTCAACCCACATCAACAAATACATGTGGGGTCCATTGTTTTTGTGTCTAGTGGGAAGAAAATCAAAATAAAAAATATGTTTATGTGTATCATTTTCCTTAATCATTAGACAGTTTCAATTTCAAGTAAACAGAGTCATTACCAGAAATGGCAGTATAGAAACAGATGCGATCCTATGAACTGCTTAGGACACCCTATAGTTATTATAATGTTTGCTAACGTATCCAATTCTGCAGAAGAACACCAAAATTCAGACTGTGAAAGCTTATGAAGCAGTATCTGTTAAAATTAATGCCATATTTACATTAGATACATTGGATACATTGAGTTCATACATTCTTTGTATTCATGTATTTTTATATTCATGTATTTTATATTTATTAAGTACATTGTCTAGATTATATTCATGTACCTAATTAATTACAAGGTTGTTTAGGTTCATGGATCTTATTCATTGAACTTATGTATAACCTTCTCTGTATAAAAAGATGTAAGCCTATGGGCAATATATATGAATCAATAAGTGATAAAAATTCAATACAAATATAGGTCATTCTAAAGAGAGTTTTATTAAAAGCTAACATAAGTGGTATCAGAGCTTTGGTTGGGTCAAGAGCAAGCTGGGCGTAGAGATCGGATACAGGAAAACAAGCCCCGAAGAAGAACAAACCGACGTCCATGGCGAATCCCATCAACCAAAATGTATCCACTCCTATCTTTAATGGTGAAAATTTTGATTTTTGGTACGTGAAAATGAGAACTATTTTTGTCTATACGGAGCTTTGGGATCTTGTTGAGAATGGGTTCGAGGAACCTGAAGATGAAGAAGCTTTGACAAATCCCCAAAAGAACCAATTAAAAGAGCAAAGGAAGAAGGATTCAAAGGCTCTCTCTTTTATTCAACAAGGAGTTTCAGAAGCAATCTTTCCAAGAATTATCAATGCAACAAAAGCGAAGGAGGCATGGGATATTCTTCAGAAAGAGTATAGAGGCAACTTGAAGGTAAGAACCATCAAACTTCAGTCATTGAAAAGAGACTTCGAAAATTTAAAGATGAAGGATATGGAATTGTTGAAGGATTATTTTTCTAGGGTTATGGAACTCGTAAACCAAATGAAAATTTATGGGGATAATATTACTAATCAAAGAGTTGTTGAGAAAATTTTGATAAGTTTGCCGGAGAAATACAATCCCATTGTTGCTGTCATTGAAGAAACTAAAGATCTTGCTGATTTGAGTATTGAAGAATTGATGGGTTCAATTAAAGCATTTGAGCAAAGGTTGAGTAGGCAATCTGAAAAGTTAATTGAAAGTGCCTTTCAATCCAAGCTCAAATGTTCGTACCTCTAATTCCCAAGGAAGAGGAAGAGGAGGAGGAAGAAATGCAACCGGAAGAGTAAGAAATGCAAGAGGAAGAGGAAGGTCTAATTTTCAAAGAAAGGAAAATGAAGAGTCCACTCAACAAAAGTGTGGAATTTGCAACCGAAGCAATCATGTTGATAAAGATTGTTGGTTTCGAGGAAAGCCAAAATGTTACAATTGCAACAAATTTGGGCATGTCAATAAGGATTGCCTAGTCAAGAGCACTCAACAAGCTAATTTTTCTGAGGAGCAAGAAAGTGAAGGGCACATGTTCTATGCTTGTCACAAGGCATCGGATCAAACCAAGGATGTATGGTTTCTCGATAGCGGATGTAGCAATCACATGACAGAGATGAAAGCCTTTTTGTAAAAATGGATGCTTCCTCCAGTCCTCAAGTAAAAATGGGGAATGGTGCCTTAGTCCAAACAAAATGAAAAGGTACTATTGCTATAGAAACCAAGATGGGTACAAGATTCATTTCCGATGTTCTCTTAGTTCCAGACTTAGAGCAAAATTTGCTAAGTGTTGGACAACTTATGGAGCGTGGATATCTTGTTCACTTTGAAGACGATTTTTGCAAAATTTTTGATAAAGGGGGGAAAAGCCAAGTTGTAGCACAAATCAAGATAGAGAATAATAGAAGTTTTCTTCTCATTTTTCAGTATAGCAAAAATGCGGCTTTGAAGATGGATGTGATTGATAATTCATGGCTTTGGCATAGAAGATTTGGGCACTTGAATTTTCAAAGCTTGAAGCATCTACAACAAAACAATATGGTTTTTGGGTTGCCAACCATTCATGAAGTGCAACATATTTGTGAAGGTTGTGCACTTGGAAAGCATCACTGGGAGTCATTTCCAAAGAAGAAAGCATGGAGAGCTAAAGCACCATTGGAGCTTGTCCATACCGATGTGTACGGTCCTATGGATACACCAACTCATGGAGGTAACAAATACTTTATTATCTTTGTTAATGATTTTACTAGAATGACTTGGATGTATTTCATGAGACAAAAGAGTGAAGTTTTCTTTATCTTCAAGAAATTTCAAAATCTTATTGAAAGACAAAGTGGTTGTTTGATGAAAGTACTGAGAAGTGATAGAGGCGGAGAATACAACCCAAATGAGTTTATGAAATTTTGTGAAGATATTGGAATGGAAAGGTAATTGACTGTTGGATACACTCCACAACAAAATGGTGTGGCAGAAAGAAAGAATAGAACTATAAAGGAGATGTCCAAGTCTATGCTACATGAGAAGGGGCTACCCAAAACTTTTTGGGGTGAGGCCGTGTATACAACAGTTTACTTGATGAATAGATGTCCTACAAAAGCTCTTAAGGACAAAACTCCATTTGAAGCTTGGAGTGGAAGGAAACCATCGGTGAATCACTTGAAGGTGTTTGGTTCCATTTGTTATGCTCATGTTCCAAAAGAAGTGAGGCACAAGCTTGATGAAAATAGTAAGAAATGCATCTTTGTGGGTTATAGCTCAAAATCCAAAGGCTATAGACTCTTCAGTTTGGATCAAAAAAAGGTGATTATTTGTAGAGATGTTCTCTTTGATGAGAAGGCGTCTTTTGATTGGAAGGAAAAGAAAGTCCAAGATCAAAGCATTACTTTCAATGAAGAATTGGAAAGTCAACAAGTTGAAGATATTGCAACTCTTGAATCTCCACAAAGATTGTCACCAATTGCTAGTTCACAATCTTCTCCAAGTTCAAGTTCAAGTTCAAGTTCAAGTTCTTCATCTCCAAGTTCAACTCCAAGAAATATTAGGAGTCTTAGTGATGTATATGCAAGATGCAATTTATGCATTGTTGAACCTAAAAATTTTGAAGAGGCAATTAAAGATGAAGCATGGAAGAAAGCAATGGAAGATGAAATTCATGTGATTGAGAAGAACAAGACTTGGGAGTTGGTAGAGAAACCGAAAGAAAAAGAAATAATTGGTGTGAAATGGATTTTCAAAACAAAGTGCAATCCGGATGGCTCTATTCAAAAGAAAAAAGCAAGACTTGTGGCAAAAGGGTATTCACAACAACCTGGAATTGATTTCCAAGAAACTTTTGCTCCTGTGGCTCGACTTGATACAATTAGAGCTATCATTGCTTTGGCGGCTCAAAAGGGTTGGTTCTTGCACCAACTTGATGTAAAGTCAGCATTTTTGAATGGGAAATTAGAAGAAGAAGTGTATGTTGATCAACCTCAAGGCTTTGTTGTCAAAGGCAAAGAAGATAAAGTGTACAAGTTGAAGAAGGCTTTATATGGCCTAAAGCAAGCACCCCGAGCATGGTATAGTGAAATTGATGCTTACTTCAATGAAAAGGGTTTTCAAAGAAGCAAAAGTGAGCCAACTTTGTACATCAAGAGGCAAGGTACAACCGGTATTCTCATTGTTTCACTTTATGTTGATGATTTGGTTTTTACCGGTAGTGATGAAAACTTGATTAGAGATTTTAAAAGGGAGATGATGAACAAATATGAAATGAGTGATTTGGGGCTATTGCATCATTTTTTAGGCATTGAAATCCACCAAAACAATTGTGGTGTTTTTATTTGCCAAAAGAAGTATGCTCAAACACTTCTTGAGAAATTTAAAATGAAGAATTGCAAAGCAGTTGCTACTCCCTTGATTGTGAATGAAAAGTTGTCAAAGGAAGATGGAAGCAAAGAAGCTGAAGCATCTTGTTATAGAAGTTTGGTTGGAAGTTTGTTGTACTTAACTGCTACAAGACTGGACATCATGTATGCTACAAGTTTATTGTCTCGGTTCATGCACAGTCCAAGCCAAATTCATTTTAGGGTTGCAAAAAGAGTGTTGAGATACATTCAAGGTACACTTGATTATGGAATTTTTTATGAGAAATTTCTTGATGCAAAGTTAATTGGATTTTGTGATAGTGATTGGGCCGGATGTGTTGATGATATGAGAAGCACTTCTGGGTATGCATTTTCTCTTGGATCGGGTGTAATTTCATGGTTATCCAAGAAACAACAAACTGTGGCACAATCATCTGCTGAAGCCGAATATATTTCAGCATCATTGGCAACTACACAAGCAATTTGGCTAAAAAGAATTTTGGATGATTTTGGTGAGAAACAAGGTGAAGCTACTCCAATTATGTGTGATAATAAGTCTGCTATTGCTATGGCAAAGAATCCCGTCTTCCATTCTCGTACCAAACACATTGCTATCAAACATCATTTTATTAGAGAAGCTGTGGAAGATGATGAGATTCAAATCAAGTATTGCAAGCCTGAAGATCAAGTTGCGGACATCTTCACCAAAGCTCTACCAAGGGACAAATTTGAATTTTTTAGAGAAATGTTGGGTGTCACTCAATATGGCATTAAAGGGGAGTGTTAAAATTAATGCCATATTTACATTAGGTACATTGGATACATTGCATGCTTTGGATACATTGAGTTCATACATTCTTTGTATTCATGTATTTTTATATTTACGTATTTTATATTTATTAAGTACATTGTCTAGATTATATTCATGTACCTAATTAATTACAAGGTTATTTAGGTTCATGGATCTTATTCATTGAACTTATGTATAACATTCTCTATATAAAAGGATGTAAGCCTATGGACAATATATATGAATCAATAAGTGATAAAAATTCAATACAAAATATAATTCATTCTAAAAAGAGTTTTATCCGCAAGAAATTTCCAGTAAATCCCCATCTATTAAACAGAAGAAGTTGCTGATGAAAGTTAAAGCGCAAGCTTGCAGAATGTTTTGGACTCATTCCTTCTAGTAACCAGCCACTACTTCTGCTCCATCATACGGCATAGTCTTTATTAATCCTTACGAGATACAAAGCCAGTATTGCATATAAGAAGGAATATAAATCTCTATTTACCACCTCAAGAGCCACCAAGAGATCTAAAAATGCTTTCAAGTACTTTGTTATATGACGAAGTATATCACTGAACAGTATAATTAATATACTGTCATACTTGGCGTACATAACTTAAATCAACATTGACTTTTTTGTTGGTTTTTTTCATATTTAGTTCCCTTTTTTTAAAAAAAAAAATCAAAAAAACTTTAAACTTCTAGGTTCTACCAGACTAGATGGACCAGAAAAGTATCTTAAAAAAACAAGCTGCATTTTTTTTATCTTTAGTGAACTTTTTATTTCCTTTTACACTAATCTATGGATAAAAAAATTTTATGATACATTTCATGATATTTTTTTCATGATCCCTATCATTACTCAAAAATCACTGAAGAAAAAAAGCTCAGAAAAAAAAAAAATGTGGCTTTTTTAGTTTTATCCCAAACTCATAACTATACAAAGAATACAGACAAAGAAAAAAATTTAATATGTTGGACTGCTGTGATTCGAATGGCACAGGGAAGATCCTTTATTTTTCCGCCGAAGTCACTATCACACAATGCCCTTGGCATGTTCTATTAATTTAATAACAATGAACAACTAACCGTGCCCGTGCACTAAAAGCTAGCACAAAACAGAATCAAATACTCTTTTGTCCTCTAATATAGTATTATTCATTTTTAATGTATAGTGGGAGGAAGCTGGGGTAGAGGCTCCTAAACTCGAGGAGCCAACCACGCATGTCCTTTTGGAAGAATCTCCAATTATAATTCCATTCAAAATGGAATGAGAGATGGGAAGTGGGTTGAAGGTCTGGCACTTTCATGCCCATCATTTGCTTCATTTGACTTATTTGAATTAAAAGAAATGAATAGTTATTTTGTGACAAAGAGGAGTGGTAGGGCCCTCCAGAAGGTGGTGGATTTGGTTTGACTTGACTTTTTGTTTCATAGCCATGGGATTTCCAGGGAGGTAAAAAAAATGCAAAGCATATGAACTTCATACTTCAAGTGATTGTGGTATTAAGCAGCAAAACATTTCAATTGGTCCCCCTATATGCAGAATGGTACTCTGTATCACAAACAATCTAGAAAGAATTAAAACGAGAATGGATCAAATCATCATGAATTCAACTAAACCACTAACTTCAAACCTGATTAACATCATTTTCCAATTTGGTATGTATAGTCTTCAATTTCGTATCGGATACAATGATGAACAATGGGTTTGGGATGCATAAAAGGAACATCATTCGTGACGTGACATGACTGGCTGTGAGTGGTTCAACAAAAGGACCTGAAAAGGCCAACACCAGAATGGAGTCAAACCCATATTAATATTAAATAAGAAAGAAAAAAAACTCCCAAGGATCACAGGGGTCAAAATGTTGGCTCATGACCACTGTTATTTGGTCAAATTTCGGCTGTTTACGTAAACCATCCTTATTCCTTTTCCATAGTGGTAGTTGTTTTGGTAATTAGAAAGATTTTCCTGGAAGTGCACATGTGCACTATCAATTGCCTGTTCTGCTTTTAATTTCAAGCATAATATTATTTAATGCTAGCGCACATACCTTAGATTTACAACAAATACAAACACAAACTGTCAAACTCAAACACTATCACCAAAGAAGTTAGAATTTTAAACCACACATTATGATGATTTTCAACTAACACCTGCAATATTGAGTTGTCAATATCACTTTAGGAACATAATTAAATGAATAAGATGTCCAGCAACAAAATGAATGAATACCTTACATGTTTTTCATATTTCTAAATCCTTCGGAAAAAAAAATAAAAAATAAATAAAATAAATAAAATTTGAACAAACAGTATCGTCATGATATAAAAATGTGATTTAGAATCTGATTTTTATTAGTACTCAATCATGATGTTTATTTTCTAAAGCACCCTTAGATTTGAGGAATAGGCTAAACACTCAGAAAGTCTGGCAAATTCTGGCACAAGATAGTTTTTGGTGGATGAAATAAATGAAACAAATGCTTGAAACAGGAACGAAATAAAAAATAAAAAAAAAAGTGCCATTTCAAACACCTAAGGTGTGTTTTGGGATGCTATATGATTTAGCCAATATAAGGTGGGTTATGGTTAAGAATAGTTAGCAACATACTCCATCATAATTCATATGGTGATGTAACAACGGACTAGCAATATCAATCAAAGGTAGATAAGTAGCTAAGTTATTGTGTGACATACTTAGCTAAGTCAAGAATAGTTAGCAACATACTCCATCTTTATTGTTACAGTGATAATTCTGTGGAGCCGATCAAAACAAAAAAAAAAAAAAAGTGATAATTCTGTGGAATCTTAACCGTACAGCAGCTAAGCAGCCATGTGAATCACTAAAAAGCTTGCACATACCATAAATAAACTAAAGAAAACTCCAAACAACAACTTAAGGACAGATGTGTTTCACTTGAATTTGTCAATTGAAAGAATCCAAGCACATGAACTACCCACATAAAAAATACAAATTGTTAAGTGGGAAGAACAGTAGAATCTGTCTTTTGGTATATTTCTGTGGTGGTAAGGCCACATCTTTGTTATTCTATATTAACAATCTGATCTCTTTAATCTGATTTGTCAGGAACAATTGATTTAAAGATTACCGCCCTTACAACATTCAAACAACAAAGTGCCATTTCAGCACAATAAGAGGTCATTATACAGTCAAAGGATCAAGCTTCAATCAGTGACGGTGTTTCAGAAATATATTGATCAATTTTTTATCAGCAAAATATATCGACTTATTGCGTGATGAGTTCTTTCGGTTAATTTTATATTATGCACGAGTTTTATATTTTAAAATGGGCAAAAGGAGAGAAAAAGAAGGTAACGAACAATAGCAAGAGACTTGCAACATATTGAGAAAGATCAACAAGAAAACCACTCTATGCATAAAGTTCTCCTGTAAGAGGACCCCCAAAAAGATTGAAACATGAACCATCCAAATTTACAAAAAAAAAGTGGGCACCTTAATTTTATGGCTGGCTCCGTAAGACTATAAATACTGAAGGAAATGTGAGGTCGTGATTATAGTGTTCATAACTCTGACTCTCTCTCTCTCTCTCTCTCTCTCTCTCTCTCTCTCTTGATCCTAGTCGGTCATTCAGGTTCAAACTATAATAGGATCACCCAAACTCTTTCATTCTCTAGTTATGGCCTATAACCAACCCATTTATACCTGTGCTATTCTCCTTGCACTAATTGCATACAATGAAATTCTATTTACTGAGGGAAGACAGCTAAAGGCAATGGGAAAAGATGAGTATAATTCCATGCAAGCTATCAACTTAAACCAAAACCCTGAAGGTGAGGGTCTTGGATATGATCTTCCAGCCCCACATGCAAGTCATGTTTGTAAAATAACTGATGTATTATTATTGATTTGTATTAATTACAAGATTGATATGTGTATATTGATTACAACTCCTATATATAGAAGAGAAGGTAGCAGATTGTGGTGGTGCTGGTAGGGGGTGAAGTGGAGGTGGTAGGTAGAGTGGGTTAGGTTTAGTGGAGTTGAGTGGGTGTAGTGGGTTAGGTTTAGTGGTACATTAACAGCCCCCCTCAAACTCAAGGAGGTTAGACACAAACCAACTTGAGTTTGGAGAGAGTAACAAAACAGAAAAGTAAACTGATAAGTAAAAAACAAAACAGGATAGGAGACACGGTATGGTCGTGTCAGACCGTTGTAGTAGACAGTTTACGGGGTCATGTCGGACCGTTGAAGCAGACACTGTGTGGTCGTGTCAGATGTAGAAGACAGTTTACGGGGTCATGTCGGACCGGTGTAGCAGGACAGTTTACGGGGTCATGTCGGACCGTTGTAGAAGACAGTTTACGGGGTCATGTCGGACCTGATGTAGCAGACACTGTGTGGTCGTGTCAGACCGATGTAGAAGACAGTTTACGGGGTCATGTCGGACCGTTGTAGCAGGACAGTTTACGGGGTCATGTCGGACCGTTGTAGAAGACAGTTTACGGGGTCATGTCGGACCGTTGTAGCAGACACTGTGTGGTTGTGTCAGACCGTTGTAGCAGACAGTTTATGGGGTCATGTCGGACCGATGTAGCAGGACAGTTTACGAGGTCATGTCGGACCGTTGGAGCAGACACTGTGTGGTTGTGTCAGACCGTTGTAGAAGCTGTGGTGGTGCACCGAGGAGGCGACTTAGGGAGTGCGCCATGAGCGACTTATACCTGATACTGGTATAACCCCCCCTCAAACTCAAATAGGTGTGAAGATAGAAACCTATTTGAGGTTGAAACAAATGGATTGATAAAGCTGACCGGTGTAAAAGATACTGTATGAGTGTGTAAAAGACACTGTATGAGTGTGTATATAGGCTGCCCAAAAATGGATGTAGATATCGAGCCCTCAAAAGTCGTGCCCTCAAAAGGTGTGCCCGCACCCTCAAAAGGCGTGCCATCAAAAGGCGTGCCCGAATGCATCAAAAGGCGTGCCTGTTTGTCGGCGAGAAGAGGCGCGCGATGCGCGTGGCTGCCTCGGCTATTTAACCAAGACAGAGCTGAGGCAGAGGCGAAGACAAACAATTGGCGAAAATCCTCTGAAAAACTCTTCGTTTTGCTGAGAAGGTTTTGCTGAGAAGATACTCTGTAACACTCTCTATAACACTCTGTTGCCCAGAAAAAATGGCTTCGTCTTCCCGCGGGCTGCTTACCCTCTTTCCCGACCTCAACGAGTCTACAGGAGAGAGAACTGGTGCGGTGGCCAGTGAACCTCAACCAAACACCGCTGGGTTTGCTCCGCTGAACTTTCCGATGCAGTCGGTGGAGCAAAAAATGGCAGTGCAAACGGATGTGGAGGCGAATCAGTATACTTTGAAGGCATGTGTGGAGTCCATGACGGCGGTCACAAATCTGTCGCACCGGCTACAGAGTAGGACAAATGAGGTGCAGCAGTTAAACTCCCAGCTGGCTCTGCTCCAACGCATGTATAAGGATGCGCGAGCAGAGATGAGCGTGCTAAGGGCAGAAAACAAGGAGCTGAAGCGGAAGGCCACTGTGATGTTCCGATTTGGAGGTCCTCCATATGCTGCAGTGGAGGAGTATGGGGGAGTGAACGTGCTCAGTGGACAAGGAAACACGGAGACCGGACTGGCACGGGACACCCAAGATAAAAGTAAGAAGAAGAGACCTGCAGTAGAATAGAGAAGGGAAAAGAAAAATCCCACTGTGGTTGTTTTGTTTGTATTTTTTTTTTTTTTTTTTTTTTTTTTTTTTTTTTTTTGTAAAATGATGATCGGGGTGAGGCCCGATATGAATAAAATTTTGCAGTTCGTCTTCTTCCTCCGTGTTTTTTTTTTTTTTTAATAAAATAAATAAATAAATAAAAAAAAATAAAAGAAAAGAGAAAAAGTGGAGCAACGGGGATGATAAGGTTTGGTGAGTGGAGAATAAAGAAAAGAAAAGAAAGGGGTTCTGTTGTGTGATGGCCATGTGAAGCTGGTCATGTGATGGCCATGTGAGAATAATAAAAAATAAGAAGAAAGAGAATGAGAAAGTGTGCAGTGTTCAGCAAAGTGGATGGTAAAATATTAAAATAGGTTGGTGTAGTGCAAGTGTGTGTGTATAGGAATCTGCTGGGTGTAAAGGTCCGTGCGTGTGATGAGTGGGTTGTGGGAAAAAATAAATAAAAAAAAAGAAAAGAAAGTAAAGTGAGAGACAGAGAGTGAGGGGATATAGTGGAGAGAGAGAGGGGAGTAGAGATCAGATTCCCAACCAGTCTTCTCCATTATTCCCACAGATTATTCCAACTTCTTGAAGTAAGGTTCGAACTCGGGCACCCCCTCCGCCTTCCGCTCTGCCGCCGCCTCCGCCATCTCCGCCGTTCCTAACTCGGCGATTCGGACTGGGTTGAAGTGTCTGGCCATGAGAATCTGATCCTCCCGGAGCAGCCACCGCGGGCTTGACCTTTGGTGGCCGTCCTCTCCCTCTCCGCTCTCCACTAGGTGGCGGAGCCGCCGGAGCATCAGTCTTCGCTTTCTTCGTTGCAGGCGGCGGAGCCAATGGATTCAGTAGATTTCGGAGGGCGGGGAAGCCTCTTCCGCGTCAGGCGGCGGCTGAGCCTTGGGCTCCGTCGGATGGCCGCGGCTGCGTCTCGGCGTTAGATGTGAGCACCGTTTTGAGGACGGAGCAGCAAGTTCCCTCCGGCTTCTTGACGGTGCTGCCGTTGGTGACGTAGGAGAGGCAGTCGGTCATCTTGAGGACCAGGGTGGTGCAGTCGACGGCCGGCGCCGGAGCGGCGACGTGAGAGTGGGAGTGAGCGGAGTGTGCAACGGAGAAGACGCCGATGCAGAGGATGGAGAAGAGGAGAGTGGAAGCAGAGCTCTGCAGTATCTCGGTTTGGATGGAGAGAAGAGCTCCGTCGGATTCAATGGCTGGAATGACTGGATATGAACTGCTCAAGAAGGAGTCATTGACTTTGAGAGAAATACCCGTGGTGATCATGTCATCTGAGAATATCCTAGCTCGTATCAATCGATGTTTGTTGGTATGGATCATTTTCTGTGAGCCTCTTGCTGGAGTTGATGGAAGTTTTAATTGGTTGAGATCCGGCGGACGGTCAAGGCAAGGTTGCCGCCCGCCGGAAGGCGAAGAACACCAAGAGCTTAACCTATAGCTCTGATACCATGTAAAATAACTGATGTATTATTATTGATTTGTATTAATTACAAGATTGATATGTGTATATTGATTACAACTCCTATATATAGAAGAGAAGGTAGCAGATTGTGGTGGTGCTGGTAGGGGGTGAAGTGGAGGTGGTAGGTAGAGTGGGTTAGGTTTAGTGGAGTTGAGTGGGTGTAGTGGGTTAGGTTTAGTGGTGTACATTAACAATGTTCATATAATTGACCATTCTGTCACAGAAAAGAAAGATCCTCCCCAAACCACGACACTTAATCAAAGTCGTGTATTTGGTGATTCAGTTGCAGTATATAAAGATGATTTTAGACCTACAACACCAGGTAACAGCCCTGGTGTTGGTCATTTATTTTCAGGACAGAAAAAGGATGCTCCAACAAACTCAAAAAGCAATGGCACTGGTATCAGTCATTCAGCGGCAGATAACACAGATGACTTCCGACCCACACAACCAGGTCACAGCCCTGGTATTGGGCATTCTTTTCAAAACACAAATGCAGAGCAAAATCCATAGACATGTAGAGACATACATTGAAGTTTATTGCAAGTTGCAACTTGTCTGTACAGTGAATTCCATCCCTCAGGTCCAACTAGTTGCTGAGTGCATGTATGGTTTCATGTGTTGTTAGGTTTATTTTCTGTACTGTCTTTTAGCAAGACTGATATATCTTGTATGTATGTTGGAGCAACCATGTGTAGTCATTGCAAAAAATAGCTTATTGTATGAAAATAAAAATATTTGTATCTTTCTCTCTTTCTTAAATACGTATGCATGTATTTAACACGTAAACAGAAATGCACAATTATCAACATTGGTGCACACGTGTATATTAGTGCATGCAAGCACATGAAAAATCACACTCCAAGAGTCAATGACAGCCACACACAAAAAAAAAAAAAATTCATAGAGCAAGATGATTGGCATAATGCTGGAAAACAATGAACCTAGTTCTGAAAACTAAGGATGTTTATCGATTCAAATCCTATTTCGTTGGGTCTACAATTCCATACATTTTACTAGTCACTAGTTTCAAGTTCAACCATGTGTTTTACAATTTGATATAAATAAACATGCATGCCACATATACATGCATGTATAGCTCCAATCTTGGATAACTTGGCTGTCGGCCCAAGCAGGATAGCTCCTCTCACTGCTGGGCTGGTTCCTACAAATATTTGCAGCCCAATCTTACATACTGCTCCGATGATCCTAAGTGTAGGAGCTTTGGATCATCCCCAACCTAAGCAAACCGAGGGGCTGTGTGTTACCAGCTCATCCCCAAAATGTTCCAGCTTTCAGAGGAAAAATACAAGAAGGAAGCTTCGGGTTGGTCCTTCTAGCTTCGGGAAAGCGACTCTGAACCTGCGTAAGGGAGCTGTCTTCCGATCTTCAGCTGCTGCCATCTCACTCTCAATGGCAAGCAAGTCCAGTAGAGGGAGTTTCGCTTTGTCTGAGCCGGAAGCTACCTTGGCTTTGGGTAAAGCTCTTGGCATTGATTTTGAAGGGAAGGATGAGGAGGTTTTAAGCAAATTAAAGCAGCTGGAAGCTATTGATCTGGAGAAGACTAGAGCTCGGGTTGGGGATGCCAACTAGGCTACTACTGGCAGGGAACTAAGAGTACAAATTTGTCTACATGAAGATTCAATCATGGAATATAAGAGGGATTGATGAAGCTGAGGTAAGCATAGGTCTCATAAGATCCATAGGTCCCACAAAAAGTTTGCAGTTTGGAGTGTTAGTGAATTTCTGCAGTTTGGAGTATGGGTGTAACATGGGAGGTGCTTTGGTTTGCATTGGGTTGTTCAAAGATGCTTCAGAGATGTTGTTCTGATGAAGCTGCATTGGGTTGTTCAGAGCTGCTCCAGAAATGTCTACTTTCGAGGTGCCTGGGTCAGAGTTGTTGTTCTGCATTATATAGTGGAGTTAGAGGTGTTTGCTGAGTAAGAGTTGTCTGTCGGTATGTTTTTCAGGTGTATTGGAGACAAGTTGGTGTGTTGTTTGATGAAACCTCACTGCTTGTCCTGTATTTTTCTGTAGTTACCTCTGTTTTGGTTTGGATTGGTCTCTCACCAATTCTCCTTCGGTTCCAGGTTTTGTTGATGTCTTTTTGCATGTATGGTGCTTCTTTTCATCAATAAAACTCTTCTTTTTGCTGATCAAAAAAAAAAAAAAAACATATACATGCATGTGATAGTGGCCATAGTATTTCAAATTTCATGCATTAGAGCATCTCTAATCATTAGAGCATCTCTAACCCTTCACCAATTTTCTCATCTAATTTGATTTCAAATTTGAGTAAAAAACTTGATTTGATATGAATTACTCCAATCGTTTCATCAAATTTTCGTCAAAATCTTTTTAAAAATTCCTCTCTTATCCCAAATTTTCCTTTTCATCAAATTCAAATTTAATGAAGGATTTCATGAAAAAAATGACCCTAGTTTCAAATCGATTTTGAAAAACCCAAACTTATACATTTGACCAATATCTGGCTTCCAATTAAATTCATTCAAATAGCATAAAAATTATTAAAACATTACTACATTGGTACACTTTTCTGACCTTGTGGAAGAACACCATCTTCTTATTATACTTACACAATTTGGGTTTTAGAACCTAAATTCCATCAAATAGCTTAGCTTGGAGAATTTTTTCCTTCTTTTTTGTTTTATTAGAATGCATCAAACCAATATTATGTGCTACATAGTTGTACACAGACGATGAATTAAACTGACACTCAATGGACAGACCCATTCATTAGATAGAAAAGATCACTAATAATTCAAGATATACCGCCTTATTAACCCGTCCAGCACTCCTTGCACGTATCAATAATTGAAAGGAAACTTCAATATTTTGGTCACTCAGGACTTACACTAAACCGATGCAGCACCAACACATTTTAATACGATCCCTATTCGATGCTTGGAATAGTATGTCTCCCAACTGTCCTTGCCCTATATTTTGAGGACTCATGTCTTGTTGTGTCCGTGTCTACACTACCTAGGATACTCCCATGCCAAGACAAGTAATAAACTTCGTAACTGTGAAAAAAATATATACATATAAACTGTTGAGGAACAATGAATGCCGGAAACAGCACCATCATTAATCTGAGACCAATCGCAATTGATGTGGCTGATTGCTTTCCCGTCATCTCAAATACCAGACAACACTTCTCATCAATTTCAAAACTACCCTTTTCAAATCACATTCCAAATCCATCTTGAAATAATTGCAGTGATACATCAAGGAATACTAAGGTTGTAACTGGATCAAATTAATGGATTCGACATCATTCATTCACATAGAATAGTAAAAATAGTTATTTGAAATCCTTCCACAAATGATATACCTATACGAGGGTCTTAAAAATTTGCATCTCTCCTAATCTCTATTCAATCTTCCACTTTACAATTATCAACCTACCTCCAATAGTTGATCTTTCAACAATAAAGTTTAACTTCAAATCCACTCAACCAAATGGAGCCTTAGAGCCTTAATGCTACTCTTCATTTTTCACTAGCCAAAGTATAAAAAATATATTATTTATTTTACCTAACTAATTTTTTATTTGTGTGATCCAACGCTACTCTTTATTTTACTTATTTATCCACCAAGTTTAAAAGCTTCCAGGCCCTTCAAATGTAACTAACTTTGAACAATTTAGTTAAAATAACTATTGCAATAGTTAACCCGTTAGAGGAAGTAAAATAAGATAATATTAGTTATAATAACCAGAGCCCATTGCAGATGCTCTTAGCAGCTGATCCCACTCATAACAAGTGGGAAAATGGTAAAATAGAAAGAAAGGAAAGGACCCAAAAAACAATCAAACAAACAAAAACAAAAAAACAGCATACCCTAGAATATAATAATATTGTCACAAAAATAAAAAAAATAAAAAAGCAACAATGATAATACTAATAAATTTTAAAAAAATCAGAGAATGATAGAGCATAAAGTGGGAGATTCTGAATGTTTACTTTACTTTCTTTACATTAAACAATTCAGGATTCTGATTTGGAAGAAAAGGAAAATAAATAAATAAATAAATAAAATAATGCATTCCTCAAAGAAAATAGAAAGTGCAAAGTTGAAGAAAAAAATCAATGGAAATCCTAAACCACCAATTACATAATATATAAATAATAAAGAGAGAGAGAGAGAGAGAGATTAAAGTATGTGATCATCGTCGTCACCGTAAATCAACCATAAACAATGTGGAACCCTTACTATTAAATACTGAATAATACAATAGAATTACGGGCTTACCTGTTCTTGATGGTGGTGCCAGTGGCGGCTCCAAGGCTTGCCCAGGGGTGTCATCCAACTCTCTGGCTGATTTTTTATTATTATTATTATTATTATTAAATACTAGATTTTAAGAAAAAAATTAGTAATTGAACCCATTAAAATACAACTTTGAATCTATAATTTTAAATCCCATTCTTTTAAACCCACTATTTGATAGTGTTGATAATGAGTTTATTATGCAACGATTTCAAAATATGAAATCTTGTTGTGGTCAATTGTAAAAGCTCGTGTATTAGCATGTCTTTTTGCTTAAATAATAGTATCAATATATTGAAATATTTTTGTTTATAATTTTAGAATTTAAATTAATTTGTTGATTTTTTTCTCCATATGTGATATATTGATTAATGTGAATTTTCCGTAAGATATATGATATTTAAGTTTTTTATTGACACCACTGATAAAAATTCTTGAAATCGTCACTGGGTGGTGCTGTTCGGATCGAAAGTTTGTCCAGACCCCTTTTGCTTTGCGGTAATGTGTAGCAACTTTTTTTAAAACGATGTCCTGTTGTAGCGATACCCTTTTACTTAAGACTGGTTTAGAAAATGTTTATTTTAATTAATTTTTTAATTTTTTTTATAAAAAGACATTAAAAATAAATAAAAACAATAATATGACATTTTATAATGATGTTTTATTTTAATAAGTCTTATAAATAATGTAATTATCAAAATACCTCTGATAATAATAGGGTGAAACACATATTAATATTTATATTGACAGTATAAAAGTTTGGGCAAGCGGAGGTGGCATTATTCGTGATAGTTTGGTCAGGTGGGTTGCAAGATTCATGAGAAATATAGGCACAACTTCGGCTTTAGAGGCTGAATTATGAGCTCTTCGAGACGGATTGATGTTAGCGGCAAAACTACACTTATTGGAAATTCATGGTGAATCAGATGCAAAAGAAATAATCAAGTTATTACTACATGAACCATCTAGTCGACACCATTATAGTAATCTCCTCTGTGATTGCAGGTGTCGCATGAAGCAGCTGAGAATCTCGACGGCTGTGCACATTTTTTGGAAAGCCAACAAGTGTGCGGACATTTTAGCAAATCAAGGCAGCTTTGCCATAGATAGTTTTGTTGTTTTTAATTCCGCTCCTTCTTGTCTATCTCAATAGTTACTTGATGATGGTGTAGGGGCTTTATACCCCATGACTATTTCTGTTACTAGTTACTATCTCTATTTCACCAAAAAAAAAAAAAAAAAAAAAAAGAATGTTCATATCACCAAATTGCTAATAATTCAAAAAATATTTGTAACAATAAAACTGATCATAAAATATTTTAAATACAAGAATTTAGGCCTCTTTTGGCAACTCAAAAAAAAAACTTCTTTTTTTGAAATTTTTTTTATTTTTAGTATTTTTTTAAAAAAATTGTGCCTTATTTTTTTACCTTTTCAGTCTGTCTTTTCCAGACGAATCTAAAAATTAATTTTTTTATAAAGAAATTAAAAAAAAAAATGAAAAATCCCCATAAGCCCCCCAAAAAAATGCTTATTTTTGTTTTTTCTAAATTTTTTTAAAACAATTATAATTTTTCGGTTCATCTTGTCAACCTGAATCTAGAAACTTAATTTTTTTTTTAAATTTTAAAAAAGTTAAAGACAAAAATAAGCTAAAAAATAAGCAAATCCCAAAACAATCTTTAATATTTAGTGGATCAAATGTCCAAGATAATAAGACTTATTGAAATATATGAATATTTTATGAACTAATTGGGATAGAAGTATTTGAAAGATGATTTTTTAATAAATTTTTCATAAAATAATTTATTGTCAAATAAAAAAAAATTGAATAAGCAACTACATTTATGGTGTTGTACTCCGATTTAAATAAAATAAATAAATAACTAAGTAAAAGTAAAATACTAAAATACTAGCAAATAAAACCATATGATGATTAAGTCAAATAACTTTTGTCAAGTAATCTAGCGCGTGATATCTTAAAACACCCCACTTTATGCTTAATAACTTTTAATTAATTAAATTAAAACAAATTTGGTGTTATGAATGAAAAATTAAGCCGCAAAGTTAAAAAAGATGGAATCTTTTGGAATCTCCAATGGTAGGCATTGGGCTGCGTAGCTAGGATTTCAAGAGGAATATGCTCTACTGGTGTCCTGCTCTGGTGTGTTAGAAGCTTCTCTCTTTTTTTCTCATTTTTTTTTTCTAATTTGAATGAATCACAAAATTGAATAAAAGTAATTTATTTTGATTGTGACTTCAAAAATATTTTATTAGCTAAAAAAATTATTTTGCTAAGCGCATATCTAAGCATATAATATTACTGACAAGCACATATCTATCGTAAAAGATATCTGACATATAATATTACTGGCAAGCACATATCTATCATAAAAGATAAATAAGAAAATACTATAGATAATTACTCTTATTCTTATAAAGGAAATTTAACATATGGATTAACACCTACTTTTGAAAGACAGCATAAAAATTTTAAAAATTTTTGAAATAAAATTTTAACTTGATGGGGCCTTTTACTAATTTATAATATTTGTGGGCATATATTTTATTTTTGCAATCATTTTAGGACCTAAACAAGTTTGAATTAAATACTTTAAATATTTAATATATTCAATCGATAGTTTATGGACTAAATAGATTTTGATTTATATACACAATCGATAATTCAAGGACAAAATAGACAATTTAACGATAATTTGATAGTATAAAGTAGAGTACTGCTATTAGCATCCCATCAATTATTTTGAACCCCCCATTTTTTATTTTTTTTCTTACAATAATAACTTCAAATGAAATTACTAAAAGGACATCAATAATTTTAGGACACCCCATCTTACAATTAAACCCACACACCCATTACATCATGAGTTAGGATTTATGAGAGCACTCACCTCCATCACCACCCATCCATCTTTTCCAAATCTCATCTTCAAAACCTACCCATTCTTAAAACCTTGAAAACCCTTTGGCGACAATATTCTGGTAATAACGGTGGGAACCATTTGATTACCTATACTTCTCCGGCAATGACAATGAGCAGGAATTTTTCCGACAACCACAACTCTATGAGATGAGAGGAGTACAACAATAAAAGTTCAGAGGAGGTTCATAATTTTGATGGTGTTCTTAACTCGGAGATTGGCCTTATAAGGGTAAGTTTTTTGAAAAAAAAGAAATGACAAAAATAATAAAAACTGTTCATCATTTTTTGGGACTAAACTCCTGAACATATGACCGAATTTCAAGAACACAGACCCAAAAATTGTTTATTTGTTCGGGAATAAATAATCGAACATTTATTTTCTCAGGTCATAAATAAATATGTGAAGATGAAGTAGCAATCACTTTCGTGAGTTTTGTTAACGTTTTTGGGAGAAAAGTTTTTTGGGATGTGGGGGTATGCATTCAATTAAATCGGTAGAATATTTTCACAAGAATAATTTTAGTATTATTTGGAAGGAGAAAAGAAATTTTAAAAGTTTTAAAATTTATTATTGAGAATCTAAAGAAATAGAAGATCTAAAATAATTGATAAGATAGCACTCATAAAATGTAATAAACCCCATAGTTAACTCCATGTTACTACAAATTTCAATCGCAAAAGGGAGTGTATAATAAAAGGCTAATTGGGAAGATTAGAGTCAGAACTTTCGAATTCATACCATGTGTAACCCCAATCATTAATTTTTTAACATAAGAATCTAATGCAGCTAGCAACCAAGATCCATTTAATTTGTTACGGTGGTATATAATTTTATTAGTAAGCTTTAAGAAAGACCGCTCAGTTATAGTTTTCAAATTAATTTTTGAAATAAGTGGCATGGGGAGAACAAAAGTCGAGTAATACTTGCATATAGTTCGAATAGAACATAGAAAATGCATTAATTTTTAATTTTTTTTTTTTTACATTATGTAGTTAAATGTCATGTAAATCACATTCGAAATAACATTCCAATCCTACAATATATATATTTTGTGTTCTAATTGGAATCTCAGCACATAATTGGGACTTGTGTTTGAATTGTGCATATAGCGGCCAACTTGTTCTTCAATATTTTAACATATTACAACAAAAAAAAAAAAAAAAAAAGGGCAATACAATTAAATTTCGATCAAAGTGGGCTGTAGATGACCTTTGGGCGAGTAGAACTCGTCTAAAGCTTGTTGATAAACAATTATTTTTCCAATCGAAGTTAATTAGTTGTACTGCGATCACGGGTATATTCTTCAGTTGTCTCTAAAAGCATAAATTAATATGATGTTCTTGAACTAATAAGAATAGTAATCATAAAACAAGGCGTGATTTGAGATTTAAAAAAATAAAATTATACATATTAATTGGTCTATCAATTATTATATTAATAGATGATGTGATATAATTTTATTGATTTTGAATCTTTATAGTTTGTATAATAGGTA
This sequence comes from Camellia sinensis, assembly GCF_055761805.1. Classification (NCBI taxonomy): domain Eukaryota; kingdom Viridiplantae; phylum Streptophyta; class Magnoliopsida; order Ericales; family Theaceae; genus Camellia; species Camellia sinensis. The sequence goes on from NC_138961.1 coordinate 221,132,377, forward strand.
GGTTTCATAGTTTTGATTGCAATACAATAATATGTGTTGGTACACTAATTGGTATATCAATTGATACGTGTAACAGAATTGGTTAAAAACTAACTAATACTTCCTCTGTCTCAAAATATTAGATTTTTTTTAGAGAATTTAATTTTTTTTTGTAAGTATAATTATTATATTTGAAAAGTATTAACTTTTCAAAACTACTCTTTGATAGTACAATTATTATACTTTAAAAATAATGTTAATGAATTTAAAAGAATGGCAAAATAGAAAATTCATGTTATTTTAGTCCTTAATTTTTGAAAATGAACTAATATTTTGAGACAACGAGAATAGAATAAGGAACTAATATTTTGGAATGGATGGAATAATAATAATAAGATGGTTTTTTATATTTCTTAAATTTTTTGCTCCATGTGGTCAAAACTTAAAGGTTGTGTTTAATTCATAGATTTGGAGAGAAATTTAGAAAAAAAAAAAAAAAAAAAAATGTACATGAAATGTGAATGAAATATAATTATATTTCACCAACGTGTCACACACATTTTCTTTTTTCCTTCCCAAATTCCTTCCCAAATTTATGAATCAAACATAACAAAAAAATGTACAACTTTTGAAAAAAAAAATTATTAAAAATGAAAAAAAAAATTCAATAAAAAAGTCAATCTCAAATTACACCCGAGTATTTGGTTTGCCGGGTGGAAAAAAGAGATTGCAATTCTACGAGGATCTCCAATAATCAAAATCAAAATGAATTTACCAAAGTTATTTTTTAGTTTTTAAAGTGTACTAAAATTAATTTTTGACTATACCATTTCAATAGAAACTAGTCATTTTGACATAATCATTAGCTAAATTTAATTATTTTGTGTTAAAGTTATGGAAATTGAGATGATTTCAACCCAAATCAATCAAATCCAAACTTTGACAGTAAGAAGGCTTTGTCAAACCATTTTTTGGCTGGAGTAATGTCACACGATTAGAGCACCAATTTCATAAAATTAAGTTTTTTTTTTTTTTTTTTTTTTTTTTTTGACATGATCAATAGCACAACTATTAAAGATGCTCTAACCTAAACATATGAACCAATCAAGATCCATCTGTAAAAAACCGATGAAATTCATCCAAATCTATAAATAGATTCGTATAATTTTCCTATCTTACACATAAAATGTAATCATAGAAAGACACAAAGAACTGAAACGCTTAGAATGAGATTCGAGTGGTCGTGAATTTAATCGAAAAAGCACATGGTTCTGTCGTGGGGTTGCTTCCAGAACACCAAGAAAAGCAGCATATATATCTCTAAACAAATCCTTCACCAACCCCAAAAAAAATTTAAGAAAAAAAATTTTAAAAATCAAAATTAAAAACATATCACAAAGGGAATCGAAGCGGACCGTAGAGAAGCAAACTTGAGTTGGGTCCACTAATTTTCTCCGGGACACACTCTGATTTTTTTTTAAATCTGTATATATATGTATAATCTATTTTATAAAAACACCAAAAAAAACAAAAAAAAATCCCCCAAACTGGGGAGAGACTGCACCTTTATGGTTCATCACTTCCATGCCATTGACTGCAAAAGAATATTGTACATTTGGTGGCTAATTAATGATCATTGTTATTAGTTTAGATCTCAAACACTTTCGGAAAAAATTGCTTTTTAGTGAAGCAATAGATAAATAATTTTAATTTTATAGTGGTACAAGTCTTCTGTGTATATAATTTAAGTCTATTTTTATCTTGAGCAATGATATAGATCACTAATTTGTCATCAGTAATCCCACCACTAGTGAGATGGCAATTGAAAAAAAAATAAAATAATTAGAGACACCACTAATTAGTGGTCTAAAATATTTCTTTTCTATATTTGATACAAATCTTTTTTATATGTCAGAATTATATTTAAAAAAATTCTATATAATGCAATTACTTTCTAACTGTCTCACTCATTTATAATTATTTCGAAACTTTTTTAAGACAGTATAGGAATTGCAAAAGGAGATCTAGGCTTCTCTGCAGGCTGTAAAGTTAGGTTTGTCTAGCCCTAGAAAATAAAGGCATGCCCTCTCCCACTTGACTTGAACCGTCCAAAAATAAACAACATATTCATTGATTAATTTGATTCTACTATATACGATATGGTGAGTGAGTGCGAAGGTGCATGGAGTAGTGGTGGGGATGAGTAGGACACTCTCCAACCTATGTCTTATATAATGAGGGGGCCAAATTGCAACCCTCGAGGTCTTTCAAGGGCTAATAATATATAATTATAACATGTCGAAAAGATAATTGTGACTAAAATTATAATGAAAATCCAATCACTTTGGAATGATCTCAAACGTTAAATTTTAGGAATACTTATGTGGAAGTCTTAATAAGTGGACTTATTCTCTAACAGGTTCTATATAAAAAATTTGTCACAAAAAAGTCACGAATTGTAAGTTTTAACGACAATTTATAAAAATCATGACAAAAAAAAGTCATTGGAGATTCTGTAGAGGAAATGATTTTATAAAATGAAATCTTCATGCTTGAAGTTTATTGAAATTATAAGTTATATATAGTAGTGGATGTTTTAGTTTGAGATGAAAGCATCACAAATTATCATATCATTATATATATAAAATTGTGTCCAAAAATTGTATTTGTTAAAAAACCGACATCTTTATAATTATGATATTCATGCACGTTTTATTTATATAAAAAAAAATATTAATTCAGTTGCATTCAGGGCAGAGCCACCTAAAACCCAGGAGTCACGTGCCCTTCTTAAACTTTCGATATTTATATTGTTATCCATATAGATAAAGATTATGTATTATTTATCTTTTATAAAATTATAATAGTGACCCTTCTTAAATTATGTAAAACTTATTATATTTTTTAAATTTTAAAAATTCTCAATTTTATTATTTTGGTTAATCTTGTACACATTTAATTGATAGGTCAAGGTAAGAATTGAATGAATTGATAATTCATTTCTTATTATGGGATTTGTTTAGTTTGTTTATTTCTCCTCATTGTGGGGCTCTTTTGTTGAGCTGATAGGATTGAATTTATTGATTGTAGATTTAGTTTATTTGTCCCCATTGTTAGATTAATAGAATTTAGTTATTGATTCTGGATTTATATAAATCTTAGGATAATTGTAATATAAATAAAAATAAAAGTGTATAAATTTAATAATATCTCATTGTTACTTGTTATGGGGAAAAAAAAATTCAATGTTGTAATTAATATGTGCCCCTCTACATTAAATTTCTGACTCCGCAACTTGCATCATTTTATACAAAAAATAAATATAAATTTTATGTTTGTATAATACTAATCTGATCAAGAATGAGGGTCTCTTTGCAAATATAAGGTCTCATTTCATATTTAAAGAACTAATTTTAATTGTGTATGATTCTTTGCGTCAAAAGTTAAAATTTTACAACAACTGTTACAAATTAATCTTCCATGGCCTACTATCTTTCATTTCAAATTATGACAAATTTGTGCTAAAAATTCGGCATAAGCTCTCATATCCATCTCTCTTAGGATTTTATTTATTTATTTATTATTGACCATACCAACTCATTTAAAAATTTAAGCTATCAGAAAATAAATCAGTGTGTTTAATTTGAGTTTTTTGAATTAAATTTTTTGAAAACTGAATTTTTTGATTTTTTGTGTTTTTTTGTTTTTAGTGAATATTTTTAAAATTTTAAACATTTTTTTTACTTTTTTAGATGCACCTTACTTAGTTTGGGAAGACTAAATAAGTGTATTTTTTGACTTTTTATGAAATATGGGTTGGATTTGGGTTGGGTTTGAAGTGATGTGTTAGAGAGGTGATGTGACTTAAATAAGATGATGTGACTTAAATAGGATAGTGACTTTTTAACTTTTTGTCTTTTTTCAATCTTCCCAAACTAGGCAGTATCTAAAAAGTAAAAAATTTGTGAAAAAATATTTTTAAAAATTAATAAATACATAAAAATATAAAAAATGTACTGAATTTTCGTATTTTTTTTTTATATTTTTGGTATTTAGTAAATTTTTAAAAGGTTTTTTTCAAATTGTTTTTACTTTTTAGGTATATTTATGTTAGGTATGTCTAAAAATTAAAAAAATGGCTCAAAATATCTAAAAAATTCAGTAAAAACAAAAAAACACGGAAAATAAGAAAGTAAAATTTTCTGAAAAGTATTTTTGAAAAATAATAACCAAGCATAGTGAATAACTTTATTATTTATATTATTCTCAATATTTATGAAATAAATATATAAAAAATGACATTAGCATCTTATAAATAATCCATATTTTTATCTTTTTATCTTTTTTCATCACATCACCTCTCTACTTTTTTTACACATCTTTTCATAAAAAAATAAAAAATATATTTATTTAGATCATCCCAAACAACCCATTACACATAAAAACAATACTATCAAATTATAAAATTTTAATATCATAGCATGTCAATATCTTAACTTTTACATTGACATATTGGCATCAACCATCTAGCAAGACCTAGCGAGGCATAGTATAATAATGGCAACCTAACAATCTAGAAGGTCTGGCCCCCTTTCAGCCCGTGATCAGATTAGAGAGTATTATTGAATTTATGAGAATTCACCACGGTTCCTGTTTAAATAATTTGAACCGTTCAACATTTAGAACCCGTCGAATACTATATGTTTGTAAAAAATCACGTTGATCGAACATCGATAGCTATCTCATCGGATCAGATTTCTGTCAACCGTTTTATTTTTTCACTATTCATTTTTTTATACAAATTGATTTGATCATGTAGCTATCGATATCTGATCAACGTGATTTTTTATAACCTTATAGTACTCGACGAGTTTTACACATTCAGCGGTTCAGATTATCGAAATAAAACTCGTGATTGACCCTCACAAGTCTAATAGTACCCTCCAATCCGAAGCAAACATTCATCAAAGGTCCATTTCAAAAGTGAAGAAAATATAGCTGCATTGCACAGCCCATGAGGGCATGCACAAGAAAGAATATAGGCAACTAGCAAAGGACTTAGATGTTGTCCCCCAACCTTTTTTCATTCACGAAGGGTTGGCCTTAAACCCTCAAACTAAGCCATCCAATTCCACTTTTTCTTTTTCAATAATAATTTATATGTCTCTCATCTCATCTCCATGGAATCTTCCCACTAGTATGGATCCTCACAACATGCTTCTGATCCCCTTCACTCCCTTGTATAAATGCTACAGTTTGAATATCAAATATTTATCTCTCTCAAAACATCTAGGAAAAAAAAAAAAAGGTAGTAACTCTCTCTTTCCTCATTAGCATATACTTGGTGTTATGGCAAATATTAGAATGGCATGTGCATGGGGTTTTTTTCTGCTAGTTTTGATTCTGTGTAATGAAGTTGTGAGTGTTGATGGAAGAAGGCATTTGAAGCGCTCGAACGAGGCTAAGAAGAACAGTTTGAAGGCAAGAGCGGGTGGTAGCGAGCGGTTGAGGAATGGTGAGAAGGTGGTGGGTACAAGTAAGGTGGAATATGTGGATGATTTTCGACCCACAACACCGGGGCACAGTCCAGGCGTTGGTCATTCTGTCCACAATTGAATTGATTGATATCTTCTTTTGTTATGTTCATTTGTGATGTAAATGTGTAATCACAAAAGATGGCACACCAAATGCATGCAATCCTGTCTTAATTAATTAAGTGCTGTCACTGCCGTATATAAATAAATGTGTGTTGCTTTTAATTAAGAATTCTCTCTCTTTTTGCTTTCGTTGCTAAAATTATGGATCCAAACATAACCTCAAAATTAAGAAACTAGTGACATATGCAAAGGGAGAGATCAACTCATTTGCAATACAGCCGTCAAAGAAGAAGCCATGCATGCACTGCATGCATGATGTAAAGAGCAGCCACAGTAAAATGTTGGCACTAGGGGTGAGCATGGTCCGGATTGGACCGGATTGGTGTAAAACCAGGACCAATCCGTTATTTACGGTTCTTGAAAAATTAGAACCAATCCAATCCGTTTAAATCATGGAACCAATCCGAACCAATCCATTTAAATACGGATTGGATCGGTTTAGGACCACGGATTCACATAATTAAATAATAAAAATATATATATATAACACTTTAATTTCATAAAAACATAAACATAGCACTATATTAGTTCCACAATAGCAATATGTCTTTATAATAGCGACATACTGTTATAGAATTTAAACAACCATAAGAAAATTAGTTTCACCATAAGTATTTAGACCATTACAAGTTAAAACTAAAAACTAACAAACAAAAGTAATAAAAGAAGATATTAAACGGGTTTAGGTTTGAGTTTAGGTTTTATATGGAATAAGCGAAGATACTATGGGTAAGGATGTATAATAAAAATATAGACTATTTGTATACGGTCCGGATCGGTTCCAATCCGGAACCGTGGGGTTCAATCCGGAACCAATCCGTGGACTACGGATTTTTAATTCTTCAATCCGGAACCGAACCACGGATTCAAAAAACCAATCCAAACCTATCGGATTGGACTGGACTGGATCGGATTACGGATTTTACGGATTCCTTGCTCAGTCCTAGTTGGCACACTTCCATTTCACAAAAAGTTAAAAAGAGTTGACTTTTTACATACAAACAAATATATATATATATATATGACTGGGAAAATATCAAATCAATGTAATTTTGTAAAAATAATTACAAATTAGTGAAAATTTTTATAAATATTAATAATTAAAATTCTATACTTTTTCATGAATTTGTAAATTTTTTTTTCAAAATCTCACTGAGATGCAATTACCCCTATATTATTCCTCGTACTTTTCACTTAACCATGACTACTTTGAGCTATAATCAAAACATCATATTTTAATTGGGATTAAGTAAATGAACACTTAGCCACATAATCAAGTTGATCTCTATTTTGATTTGGTCACCGCTTCAAATTATAATCAATACCACTTTAATGATAATGGAAATCATTCTGAACATAACCAAACCAAAGTATATGGTTAGCCCTCTTCTCACTAGATACTTGTGTCGGAACCAATTTGCATCTAATTTCCAATTTTCTTATATACATTATTGAGTAAATTAAAGAATTTGTCTAAATAGTTTTGGAGAGCTTTTACATTGATTTTCATTGTTTTAATTTGATCAGTTTTACTGCTATTCTTTTATTTATGTTTCAATGTATTTCCTTCTTCCTTATTCGTCAATATTTGAGATGAAAAAAATTGCACGTGAAATTAGAGGACCAAAAATAGAATTTGAGTGAAACTGTGGGATCAATGGTGTAATTTATTTATTTTTCTTTCGTGGACAAGAATTGCTAAAATGTCCACTTGATGTCTTTTTTGGTCCAAAATGCTAACAACATTTAATAAGGAGACCACATTAAAAGCAATTAAAAGTATAGAATTCAAATTAATAAAATTGAAACTAAGGATCAAGTAGATGAAATTAAAATTAAAGGTTAATCTATATATATTTTGATAACTGAGTGTTCGGGTCAGTTGACGTGTACATCGACTAATCTCAAGTCCTCAAGTTAATGACTAGACAAATCTCCAGTGGCGGGTGGTAAGCCCTTTGATTGCTTTCTACTCTCACTAAGCCAAACTCTTTAAAATTTATATATATATATAAATATATTTGTGTTGGGAAAGTGATAAATTTATTATTTTCTATATCAAAAAGCCATATTGTTCTAGATGCAAACTCTTTACAAAAAAAGATTATGTTGGTGTGTAATAATATTACACATCCTTTTAAAAAGCCTTGAACTAGAGTCATCAAATTAGGGAATGAGGCCCATACGGCAGTGGGAACAGAAGGCAATTTTAATGACCATTGATAGTTTGGCATCACTTCACTCTCAAATTTGCCCACCCATTCCTTTTCCAACAATACTACGAATCTTAAAAAATATATATATTTAAAAAATTATTCAGAAAAATTATTACAATAATTTTAAATATTGTTAATAAATTTATATAATTTATTTTATTTTTAAAATAAAATTCAGAACACTATTTTTTTTTTTTTTTGGGGTTAGAAAAACATCAGTGTGTTTAGTTTGAGTTTTTTAGTTTTTTGAAAACTGAGTTTTTGGGGTTTCGTGATTTTTTTTAATGAATATTTTTAAAATTTTAAATATTTTTTTTACTTTTTTAGATGCATCTTACTTAGATGTATCTAAAAAGTAAAAAATTTATGAAAAAATATTTTAAAAATTAATAAATACATAAAAGTATAAAAAATGTACTGAATTCTAGTTTAAAAAGTTTTTTTTCACAAATTTTTTATTTTTTATGTATATTTATGTTAGGTATGTCTAAAAAATAAAAAAATTATTTAAAATATTAAAAAAATAATAAAATTAAAAATTAAAAAATTAAAATTTCTTAAAAAATATTTTTAGAAAAATAAAATCAAACAAAGTGAATATTTTTTTTTAGTATATAAAAGATTTCCATACATTCTTACGACACTGCATGTGCCGCCGTTTTGCGCCGCAACGACACACAGAATAAAAATCTTATAAGATCACGAGGCATTGTTACTAAACTATAGTTCCGACGGCGATTAGTTGTATTAGAATATCGATGAATATCGAACCTGCTACCTAGTTCGAATTCGTGACTCGAATCTGTGGCTCGACATTAAAACGATATCGTTTTGATATTTTTTTTTTTATTTTTTTTTTCTTGTATTTTTGTTGTAGAAGGAAGACGAAGAAGAAGGGTGAAGAAGAAGAGAAGGAGAAGAGAAGGGAGGAAGAGGAGGAGTAGGACTGGATGGGGCATATTCACAGGAGAGGAGGAGGCGGAGGCGGGGCCGGAGGCGACGGCGGTGGTGATCTCCTCTCCTCCTCTCTCTTTCTCCCTCTCTCCTCCTCTTTCTCTTCTCCTCTCTTCTTCCCTTTTCCCTCTTCCTCTTTTCTCCTTTCTCTCTGTCTCTGTCTTCGAATTCGAGCCATTTTTCGAGCCACAGATTCGAGCTACCAATCTTTTTCCTTAGAATATAGGTGCTGTTTGGAAAGTTGGTTCGTGGTTAAAATAGTCACAAAAGATAAAATAGATTATTTTAACTATAATAAATAAAATATCACATCTAATTTATAATCATTACATTTTTTTCTCATAAAAAAAAGTTAAAAAAATCAAAAAGTCAAAAAGTACTTCCAAAACCAAACTTTTTAGCCCTGGCTAAAATAGTCAAAAAAGTCAAAAAGCCAACCCACTTTCCAAACGGAGGCATAGAGTTGCGGTTAGCTTGGGACTAAAAACATATTTTAAAAAATAAAATAGATTAAATAAGTTAATAAGATAAAATTTTATATCTAAATTATAATTATTTTATTTTTTTTATAAAAATATTAAAAAAAATTCTTTCCAAACAGAATTAATTTAGTCAGTTAAATTAATCAAAATGTCAAAAAATCAAGCTAAAAAAATTCTTTCCAAACGAACCCAAAATAAGTTTATGAATTCAGACTTATCTACTCTAAATTTATGATGTATGATTGAAATTAAATTTATATAGTATGAAATTTATGCGTAGAATAAATCTGAATAAAAAAATAATAATTTTTGACATTTTTGATATTATATATATATAATATTAAAAATATATAAATGATTTTAAATTTACATAAAAATATATGTAATAAAAATAAATTTAATAGGATACATATTAACAAGACAATGGGATGAAATTAGGAGAAAATTATGAGGAGCCATGATCTCTCTATTTTTGTAAAAAATTCTATTTATCATTAATATTTTTAAAATATATATCTTATTTTATAAATAAAATAGTTCTTCAGTATAAAAGACATACATCACATTTTTTACCATCTTATATTCTCTTTTTATTTTTTACCCTGAAAATTTATTTATCTTATTAGAGATTAGTTCTATAATATTTGTTTTTACCTTTTTTTTTTTTTAAGTGTGTATATATATAATTTATATTATATATATATATATATATGTACATTTGTATATATGATAAAAAAAATAGAGCAAGGATCCTCTAGAGTTTTTTTTCCCTAAAATTTTTTAGAGTGGTGTGTTGTATGGTTGAGATTTAATGACAAGTCACATCAATTTTTTAGCATTAAATCTCACCCATACAACACACCACTTTAGAAAACTTTAGAAAAAAAAAACCTTTAGAGGATCCTTGGTGAAAAGATATTTGTCTTTGACCACTTTTATGGTAAAATCATAATTCCATCCTGACAAGACACGTTAATAATTAACAAGTGAGTAAATATTTACAGAATCATACAAATGTAAAATGAAGGGTAAGTCCTATGTGTGGAATTCACCATAAAAGTGGTTATGGGCCTGATTAGGAATGGCAACGGGCTGGGCCAGGTCGGGGTCAGGAGATCACACTTCTCGTCTTCGATTCCCGATCCTCGATCATGAAAATTCCCCCGATCTTGGCCCTGATGCCCGATCCCCGACGGGAAACCTATTACCACCCCCAGCCCTGCCCCTTAATGGGGATCGGGTTTCCCCGACCCCAAAAATTCTCCGATCAAAAAAAAAAAAAAAAAAGTTCCAGAAAATACAGAATTCATCAACATCATCAACAACAACAACATTTTCAACAGATCTAACAGATCTAAGCTCAAAAAACATCTAACAAATTAAACAAATTCTGAGCTCTAACAGATCTAACAAATCAAAAAAATCATCATTGTCATCAACAGCAGATCTTCATCAACAACATCTTCATCTTCATCATTTTCCAAATCTGAAGAAAAAAAACAAAAAACAAAGAGAGAGAGAGAGAGAGAGAGAGAAAAAGAGAAACTATAGAGAAGGAGATACCGTGAGAGAGAGACGAAGAGATACTGTGAAAAGGAGAGGAAGAGCTGTCGCCAGTGAGAGAGAGAATGAGGAGTTGCCACCGTGACGCCGTGAGGGAGAAGGCTGGTGAGAAAGAGATGAGGAGCCGCCGCCGACCAAACTGTGAGGGGGAGAGAGAGAGAGAGAGATGATCCTTTGAAAATCGGCGGTAAGGGAGGCGTCGGTGAGGGAGGCGGTCGACGGTCGTCCGTAAGAGAGAGAGAGAGAGAGAGAGAGAGAGAGAGAGAGGGGCTTGCGTCTTGTGTTTGTGTGAATGAGAGAGAGGGGGGGTAGGCCATATGTTGTTAATCAACCAAACACTAAACACTGAGCACACAGATATATCATATATATATATATATATATATAAATAGGATCGGGGGCAAAACAGGACGGGGTTGGGCCGGGGTTGGAAAATATATCCCCATCCCCGGCTCATTGGAGATTTATTTTTGAGTACCATCCCCGGCCCATCGGGGGTATTTTTCAGGAAAAAATCACTCAATTCGGGGTCGAGGGATCGGGTCCCCATCGAGCCAGGTTCAAATTGCCATCCCTAGGCCTGAGCGATGACATTTAGCAGCAGCTGCGGTTAGTGGTGAAGTTAGAAAATTAAATTAGAGGAAATATTTATTAATTATAATATCAAAAAAAATTATAAAAATATTTCACGCAAATTTTTACGTTTGATTTTGAAAAACATCAAAAAAATATTATTATTTATAACTAGTGTATCATGGACAATATAAAAAAAATATAGATATAAGTCTTAAAATAAATTATATAGTGATAAATTATTTTTTTAACCAAAATTTCATTAAAAATTCAATATAATGATAATACCACGTCATCATTAGCATATGATATTACCAACTAATAGTAAATAAACACATAGAAAATGAACCTCACAAAACAAATGTAACTAATAATCCAATAAATTTCATATCTTTATAGTGAGATTACTTATACTTGCATGTTAATAATAATGACATCACTGTTATATTTAAAAATTTTCATAAATAATATGATTTATAGTAATCTCTTCATTTTCAATCAAAATAACCATTATTATTTTCATAATTTTTAAAATATCATTGATATTTTTTTCTAATAATATTTTTATAATTTTTTTATTTAAAATATTTTCTTTATGTTAGAAAAAAAAATCTCAAAATCCAGTAGGCACTGGACTTTTCCCCTCCGCCACTAGCTGGGGCAAAGTATTTGCCTAGGACCGCGTGAAAGAAGACCTCACTTTAATAATTTTCAGAAACTGGAAAATTAACATAAAAAATCCCTCGATCAAAATTATAACTGGTATTTTTATATAAATTTTATATTATTTGATTTATTAATTATCAAAATTATTTTGATTGTAGGGGTTAGGGATGTTAGGCTTGCATTGGGTGCTTTAGATCAAGAAAAGAATAAAAAATAAAAATAAAAATAAATAAAATTGTTCTACGGTAAAAGTTATGAATTTTAAACAAAAATTGTAGTATATGAGAGGGTGATTTATGATCTGGAATTGGGCCGAGGCAACGGCCGAGCAGGAAGAGAGCCCAACCGTGCATGGGGCTGAGATGATCGACTATCCGCCCGGAGATGGGCTGCCAGAACTTGGCCCGGGTAGGAATTGGGCCAAGTGTGAGCCATCCCGGACCGAAAAGAAGCTCGGCAAGGCAGTGCTCGGTTGGACCGAGCTGCTTGATCAGGGGATGGCTGAAGCCAGACAAGCTGAGTGATCGGCGCCCGGAAAGGCGTGGTCAACCGAGGAGACCGTTTGATCGGCAGGGAGGCCGACCACAGGAGGTACCCGGGCTAGGCTCTGCCGAGATGCCGCCTAGCCCGGTCCTCCTTGGGTTTATCTAGTGAGGTGCTTGGGTATGAAGCATAGCACGGCCGTGGATAGAGCAGCCCGGCTGTCGAGCTCCTGCTGAGTAGGCAGGCAGTTGAGATTAGGTGATGATCGGCAAGGTTTATGCTGACAGATGGAATAGCGGAGCCACGTGTCAGGAGATGACTGGGAGTGGATATGGGGCGCAGAGGGTATATAAGCATGTCTGCGCCCCCCATACGCGACAGATGAACACTTTGTAAGGAATTTCTTACACTCAAACACCTCTCTCCCTCTTTCTCTCTATCCTAAGGTGTGTGCTAACTTGATCGTCGGAGGGTTTTTCCGGCCACACACCGCCGGGTAGCTCACCATTATTTGGGCGCAGGTGATCGAACATAAACGGAGCTCGGAAGAAAGGAGTACGGACTTGCCGGAATATTTACTCCCCGCACAATTGGCGCCGTCTGTGGGAAGCTTGACAGACAAAACCTTGTTTTCCAGGTTCATCTGATCGCCGTCCATGGCGAACAACGACGAGTTTCCGTTGTCCGCCATAGACGGAGCTACCCCGGAGTTCACCCGAAGGAGAGAAGGTCCTCCCGCCATCCATCCAATGGCGGACTTGGGGACGCCCACAGGAGGACAGTCTGTAGACGCACGGGATAAGCGCGGAAGAAGTCATGGTCATTCGCGGAGTCCAGACGGTCACCGGCGGAGGAGAGACTCACACGCTAGGCGACTGGAAAGTAAGTTGAGAGACCAAGATGCTGTCATCCGACGAATGGCGGCGGAGATGGAGGATCTGAAGCGGCATGTCAAAGGGAAGGGTGTAGCTGGAGTGGGAGACCACAGTGAGCGCACCCCATCCCGTCGTTCAGGCGGCCAGAGTCAGCGACGTACTCAATCCATATCTATTACCAGAAGTTACCAGGTTGGTGATTCCAACGCGCATGCAGAAAAGTCTAGCGCGCAAGACAGCACCTACAAACCCTCACGTCCGGCGACGACGTCGAGATACTCTTACTCTGCTCAGTCAGAGGATTTACGGGCGGTCTTAAAGGAGCGGGCTCGTCGGCGCGAAGCCCAGAGAATACCTGCTTTCCAGCAGCTATCCTACGGGGTTCACGCCAGCGAGGAGGTCGGAATGCCTCCACCCCGCCAAGCAGTGCCATTATTTGAAGATACGGACTTGGCTAGGCTGAGTGCCCCCTTTTTCCCTGGATATAGAAACAAAACCGCTTCCAGCAGGCTTCCACCAGCGTAAGTTCACGCTTTACGATGGAAAGACCGATCCATACATGCATGTGAGCCACTTCCGACAGGTTATGGCCGGACATAGGCGCAATGATGGACTTATGTGCCTAATCTTCCCGTCAAGTTTAGGAGAGCTGGGCTTAAAGTGGTTCAAGAGGTTGCCGGAAGGGAGCATACAAAGGTGGCATCAGTTGGCCAAGGCGTTTGTTACGCGCTTCAAAACCAACACAAAGACACCAAAGGAAGTCGATCATTTGCTAAGTGTCAAGATGGAACCGAGCGACATACTGAAGGTATACAACTCAAGGTACTGGGAAACCTTCAACGAGATCTTGGACTGCCCGGTCAACCTTGCAATCACGCAATACAAGCGTGGTCTCCCGGTCGGACATAGACTGTGGGACTCGCTTACCATGCACCAGCCGACCTCCATGGGCCAGCTCATGCAGCGCATCAATGAGCACATCCGAGTTGAGGATGACGCGTCAGCTTCTACCGTGAAGGCCACTCCGGTAGCAATAGACAAGAAGACAGCAGGCAAAGTGCACGCAGTTGGGCAAAAGTCCAGCCGCACAAGTGACCAAGTAGAGGAATCGGACCGTGGTTCGACTCGTAAAAACCGGGGAAGAGGACGTCGGAATGACCGGGATGACTATCCCCGAGATGACGTAGCGGACGCAAATAGAAGGATGAAGGCCAGGACTGGCATAACCACGGTCTTCAAGATTCCAATCTATCGCATACTTAGTGAAATCCGAGACGAGGAGTATGTCCGGTTTCCTGCTAAGTTGGGCGATGGACAAAAGGGCTACAATCCGCGGTATCGTTGCACATTCCACCGGGAGAGAGGCCACCGGACTGAGGATTGTCTGCCTTTGAGGCAACACTTAGAAGAGCTGGTTGTGGCCGGGCATCTAGATCTTTACATTGATGGCGGCGTGAAGCCGAATCAGGCTCCGGTTGATCCCAAGGGACAGGATGACCGAGACGCACCACCACAGGGAGTTATTAATGTCATCCACGGCATCGTGGAACTGGAGCGTATTTGTGAACTCCGGGGCATGATAAAAAGGCAGAGCATATGAGGGAAGTTTTGTCGGTACTGCCTGCCATCAAAAGGGGCAAGACTGAAGAAAAAGACGTGATTAGTTTCACCTCAAGGGATCTAGAGCGTATCCAGACGCCGCACAACGATGCCCTAATAGTAACACTACGCGTCAAAGAATTCGATGTTAGACGGATCTTGATCGATCAGAGAAGCTCGGTCGAAATCATGTATTATGATGCGTTCAAGCAGCTCAAACTCCGGGAAACAGACTTGGCTACGGCGACTTCGCCCCTGGTTGGATTTAACTCACAACCAGAGTGGGCCTTGGGAAAGATTATCCTGCCGGTCAAAGCGGGATCCGTGGTCAAGCAAGTGGAGTTTTGGGTGCTACAAGTGCCTTCGACGTACAACCTTATCCTTGGAAGAGGATGGCTTCACGCTATGCAAGCCGTAGCGTCGACCTACCACCAGGTGATGAGATTCCCCTCGGCTATGGGGGCAATCGAGGAGATTTGGGGCGATCAGGTCATGTCCAAGCAGTGCTTCGTGGCGGTCAATGGGAGCTGGGCTGCCAAAGGATTTGTTCAAATGATTGAGGGACCGGAGGGCCAGGGTGTCTTGGACGACGTGGGTACCAAGGCCGAAGACAAGGCAGTTGAGGAATTGGTTGAGGTGCGAATTGATACAGAACAGTCGGACAAGTTCTTCTTGATCGGTTCAAGTCTCACGGCCGTAGAGAGGATCGAGATGGTTGAGTTTCTGATGGCCAACATCGAGGTCTTCGCGTGGTCGCCTTACGACATGCCCGGCCTCGACCCAAGTTTTATGTGCCATCACCTCAATGTCTTCCCTGGAGCAAAGCCAGTCATCCAGCGAACAAGGAGATCGGCACTGCACCACGCCGAGGTAGTTGCAGAGGAGGTGAAAAACCTGCTTGAGGCACGAGCAATTCAGGAGGTGCACTACCCTCGGTGGATTTCCAACACAGTAGTGGTGCCGAAGAAGAATGGAAAGTGTCGAGTTTGTGTCGACTATAAGACAGTCAACCGAGCTTGTCCCAAAGACAGCTTCCCTTTGCCGCGCATTGACCAGCTAGTGGACTTGACGGCTGGACACAATAGGCTCAGTTTCTTGGATGTCTACCGTGGCTACCATCAGATTGCCATGCACGGGCCTGACCGAGAGATCACCTCTTTCACGACTCCAAGGGGACTCTTCTGCTACCGAGTCATGCCTTTTGGTTTGAAGAACGCCGGGGCAACCTTTCAGAGGATGGTAACCAAAATGTTTGCTCCTCTGCTCGGCCGGACAATGGAGGCTTACATCGATGATATGGTGGTAAAGAGCCAGCATGAAGCAAACCATTTGTCCGACTTAGCCGAGATGTTTGCCATTCTAAAGAAGCACAAGCTGCGCTTGAATGCGTCCAAGTGTGCCTTTGGCGTGGGATCCGGAAAATTTTTGGGATTCTTAGTCACGAACCGAGGCATCGAAGCAGACCCTACTCAGATCAAAGCCGTGTAAGAATTGAAGCAGCCCAGCTCAGCTAAGAACGTGCAGCATCTGGCCGGGATGGCCGCTGCGCTTAATCGGTTTATAAGTCGGTCATCAGATCGCTGCCGCCCTTTCTTTCAAGCATTGAAGTTAAAGTTCTCGTGGGACGCAGAGTGTGACCGAGCTTTGGCCGAGCTCAAGGAATATCTGTCTACTCCGCCACTGTTGGTTACACCAAAGCCGGGAGAGGAACTTTACCTTTACCTTGCCGTCTCCCAGCACGCGGTCAGTGCGGTGCTAGTCCGCGCTGAAGAAATCAAGCACTTCCCAATTTTTTATGTCAGCAAGACCTTGCTGCCGGCTGAGACGAGATATTTGCCGCTGGAAAAGCTTGTGTTGGCATTGATGATGGCTTCAAGGAAGTTGGCGCATTATTTTCACGCCCATACCGTCATCGTCTTGACCGAGTTCCCCCTCAAAGCCTTATTCGAACGGGCAGACTTCTCCGGTCGGATTCTTAAGTGGGCGGTCGAGTTGGGCCAGTTTGATGTAAAGTTCCAGCCGCGCATTGCAATCAAAGCTCAGACTTTGGCCGACTTCGTCGCTGAGTTCTCACCTGGCACTCATCCGGTGTGCTCGGTCGATATTACCGTGGCAGATGATGAGGTGCACGCAAGACCATCCGAGATACAACGAGTTGGTGGGAGTAGCGACGCGGAGTTTGCGCGCACCAGTGAAGCACCCTCAGTTTGCACGGTTATACCACCCGGTGATGCGATGACGGAGTTGAGTATCACCGACCCATCCACTCTGTCCGGTCCCGCATCATCAAGGGGGGAAGAAATTGAACCACACAGTTCAGAACCTGCGGCCGGCTTAACACCGCCACCTGATGATTCGCCCACGGACTTGAGCATTATAGAACAACTTGCTGAGTCCGCTGCCGAATCACTAAGGGGGACTGAATTGGAACCGGTTAACACAGACCTTGAAACCGCACAGCCGAGCAGTGGTGATCCCACTGCCCTTCGCAACTCTCAGGACCCATCAGACTGCTGGAAGCTTTTTGTGGGGAAAATGTGGAAGCTTTTTGTTGATGGGGCGTCCAACCGTCATGGTGCCGGCCTAGGTATCGTTCTTATCTCCCTGGATGGCCTAACCATTGAACACTCTATCACGCTTGGCTTCCCAGCATCTAACAACGAAGCTGAGTACGAGGCACTTCTCGCCGGGCTCAAGAGCGCAATTCAAATGAAGGCTGTCGAGCTCCTGGTGTACAGTGATTCCCAGCTTGTGGTTAACCAAGTCTCTGGGATTTATTAAGCAAAGGACGACAGGATAGCGAAGTACCAAGCTCTGGTCAGGGAACATATCAAGCAGTTTGAGGCGATCAGAGTCCAACAGATTGGCCGGGAAGAAAACAGCCGCGCTGATGAACTGGCCGGTCTCGCTTCCATGGTAGATAGTACGTCTCCAAACCCCCTGTTAATTGACTTTCTTCAGCGGCCAAGCATAGAAGATGCCGGACAGACGGATGTACTCTGCGCCGCACTCGGTCCTTCCTGGATGGACCCCTTGATCTTGTTCCTCAGAGACCAGACTCTTCCAACTGACAAGAAAGAAGCACACAAAATCCAGGTGAAGTCAGAGCGGTTTTGGCTCTCTCCATCTGGCGCGTTGTATAAGAAGTCCTTCACTGGTCCTTATCTTAAGTGCGTGCACCCGAATAGTGTGGAGGCCTTCTTGTACGAAATTCACGAAGGCATTTGTGGCAGTCACATAGAGGGCAGGTCCTTGGCCTACCGAGCTATCTCGCAGGGATACTGGTGGCCATGCATGCAGGCAGACGCACAAAAGTACGTCCGCAGGTGCGAAAAATGTCAGAAATTCGCCCATCAGATCCATCAGCTCGCTAGGGAACTTTTTCCCCTCACTAGTCCTTGGCCCTTCGCCATGTGGGGGCTAGATATAGTGGGACCAATGCCAACAGCACCGGGCAACTGGAAATTCTTCATCGCGGCCACAGATTACTTCACGAAATGGGTTGAAGCTGAGCCCTTGGCAACCATCAAAGAGAAAGACGTGAAGCGGTTTGTCTGGCAGAACGTGGTCACGCGGTTTGGCGTCCCCAAGATCTTGATCTCTGACAACGGCACCCAGTTTGACGGTCGCCTATTCAGAGGATTTTGCGAAGATTTGAAGATAGAATTCCACAACTCCACCCCGGCTTACCCGCAGTCCAATGGTCAAGCCGAGGCATCAAACAAGACTATACTGGATGGGTTGAAGAAACGGCTGGAGAAGGTAAAGGGAAAATGGGCTGAGGAATTACCCAGCGTCCTTTGGGCTTACCGAACAACCCCGCGACGATCTACCGGGGAAACTCCATATGCTTTGGCTTATGGCATGGAGGCGGTCATACCCCTGGAAGTTGGCATGCCCACCCTAAGAAGCGAGAGTTTCGAGCCTGAACTGAATGCTGAGGCTATTGCCTTGGAGTTGGACCTAGTGGACGAGCGTCGGGAGAAGGCCCTCATCCATGTGGCCGCCTACCAGCAAGAGCTCTCCGAGAAATACAACAAGACGGTGCACCCCAGACCATTCAAGGTTGGTGATTGGGTTTTGAGGAAGATTATGGGCAACACCCTGGTGCCAGGAGAAGGCAAACTAGGGGCAAATTGGGAAGGACCCTACAAGATCACCGGTCTGGCGGGCAAGGGGGCTTACCACTTGGAGGATTTAGAGGAAAGAGCAATACCCCGGCCATGGAATGCGGCCAACTTGAAACTGTATTATTTTTAAGCTTTTGCTTTCTTTTCTTGTGCAAAGAAATTTTTTGGCTTGCACTACAGCATATAATTCTTTTTGTCAATTTATAGAAGTAATTTTGCTTTAGCACTTGGACTGTTGTTTTAATGTTAAGGACCGAGATGATGTACTCCGGTTGGAAGAGTTGGTGTTTTGTCCAACTCCGGATTCCCAACCGAGATGATGTACTCCGGTTGGAAGAGTTGGTGTTTTGTCCAACTTCGGATCCCCAACCGAGATGATGTACTCCGATTGGAAGAGTTGGTGTTTTGTCCAACTTCGGATTCCCAACCGAGATGATGTACTCCAGTTGGAAGAGTTGGTGTTTTGTCTAACTTGGGATTCCCAACCGAGATGATGTACTCCGGTTGGAAGAGTTGGTGTTTTGTCCAACTTTGGATTCCCAACCGAGATGATGTACTCCGGTTGGAAGAGTTGGTGTTTTGTCCAACTTCGGATTCCCAACCGAGATGATGTACTTCGGTTGGAAGAGTTGGTGTTTCGGCCAACTTCGGATTCCCAACCGAGACAATCTAATCCGGTTGGAAGTGTTGATGATTTGTTCAACCTTGTTATTACCAACCGAGATGGTTATTTCGGTTTATAAATTTGTTATTTTGTTCTGCTTAAGTACTTCAACCGAGTTATGAATTCCGGTTGACGAGGTGTTTTGTTCAAACAATGATTTATACCGAGATATTTTGCTGAAGATGGAATTGATGACTACCGTGCAAACACTATGCAAAATTTGAATTTTTCATTGACAAGAAAATCAATACAAAAGGTGGGGACAGAGCCCGGTTACATCAGAAGCGTTGAAAGCAAAAATACAGAAAAGAAAACTAAACTAGGGAGGAGAGATTGGTAAACTCGTCCTCGCCAGCATCAAGGTTGATGGTTGGACTTGCGTCTTGGGCACCGGGCTCATCATTACCGGGCTGCTCTTGCACCTCGGCCTCCTCTACCTCAGAATCTGTCTCACCGTCTCCCTCTTCAAGTCCTTCCTCGGCCTCAGCTTGCAAAGCGCCGAAGACGTCGTTTGCATAAGGCACGAGGTAGACCGGTAGCGAAGCTGGAGGAGGGTTGGCAAATACGTCGGTGTCAGAGCCCTGGCCGACGTGTTCGTAGGCGAACTTCCAGCCAGCCTTGAAGTAGATGTCTTGTGTTGCAAAGACTTGCTTCTTGTAGCTCTGCTCGGCTTCGTTAAAGCCGGCGTTATTAGCAGCCCGGCAAGCTTTCTTCTTCGACTTTTTGAGCTCGTCTACCTCGGTCTGGAGCTCATCCCGTTTTTTCTCGGCCGCATCCAGCTGACCGAGCAGTCTGTTGTTATCGGAATTGGCCATCTCAAGCGAAGACTTAGCCCGATCGAGCTCGGCTTGGAGGCTCTCGACCTGGCTGGCTGTGTCATTGGCCTTTTGCCGAAGTCTGTGGATGCGCTCCAAAACCAGGTGTTGTTTTTGAATGGCCTGCAAAAAACAAAGTTGATTAGAAAAGGAACCGAGCAAACACTTGTGAAATTTTCAGAGGAACATTAACTTACCCTAGCCATAGACTTCACTGATGATTTGACCAACCGAGTGTCAGGGACGTGGTCGCTGCCGACCACGTCGCTCGGTAGTAGAAGAGCTTTGGACAGATCGAAGGCGAGCAGATGCTCTTTGTCAGCCTTGATCGAAGCCGTTGCCGGGATGTCTTGACCCCGGTGCTTCAACTGTGGACGCCAAGCCGGCACTGGGACGGGGGCGTCAGATGGATGCTCGGTAGTGAGCTCGGCGACTAGCTCGGTGGATGGGTCTGCCCGAGCTCTTTTACCGGCACGTCGTGCAGAGGGTTCTCGGCTGGATTGCCCGGTCGCTTGAGAGGCAAGGGCGACCACAGCGCCACTGGATTGACCGGCGGCTGGTGAGCGAGTTACAACGCTCGGCAGCTCGGCGGATGTGGCGGTGAGCAGGTTCTTGATTCTGCTGCGCTTGGCTATTTCTTGTTCCTCTGTCAAGCGAATGAGGGGAACGTCTAGCAGAGTTGGATCTAGTGGAGGCATTGGAGCTCGGAGGAAATCAGTAACTTTACTTCGACGGGGAGCGGAGTATCTGTATGTGGGACTGTAGCCGAGCAATTGGTTGCAATCTCGGTCGCGGTAGCGAAGCGCGGTCCTGATTGCCTCTACGTTGGGGAAGTTATAGTTGGCTTGCAAGGCTTGGATGGCTACAAAAGAAACAAGGAAGAGAATGATTAAGGTACAGAAACATTAAGAAAGTATATTAACCGAGGTAATTTGCGCGGCTTACATGTGCTGCCAAAGTTTTTGCTAATCATCCAGCCCGGTACCTCGGCTGTCTCATAATTGCCAGACACCCAGAAGAAATCATCGTCATGACGATCCTTGTCTGGTGTGCCGGTCACGATTTTCTCTCTGCCCGGTCTAATCTTGAGATAATAGGCAAGACCGTCGCCGGTGTGGCCTAGGGTGTATTGGCGCAGGATCTCGGCTAAACCTAGGCTAATGCCTAACCGGTTGTTTAGCTCGTGCACGTCGTTTATTATCCGGTAAGTGTTGGTAGACACTTGGGTGGGTGCTAGCCCGGTTCGGCGTAGGAACTCGGTGATGAGTGGGTTCAGAGGAAAGCGGAGCCCTCCTTCGACGACCGACAGCACGGTGAAAGGGCATTGTTCTGTTCTACCCCAAGGTGTGGTCTTTTCTTCTGCGAGCTCCAGGTGGACATCGACCGGGACGCCGTACTCCTCCCCGAACGCAGCCAGCGCGGCCGGAGTATCCACTAGGAAGCGGAATTTCCCCATTTGTGGCCGGCTTGGTACAGCCCGGCTGAGGGGTTTGGCACTGTGGTAATTGGTTGCTGCTCGGTCTTGAGAGCCTCAGGAATGACAGTGGTCCCCTTGGACTCTGCAGGAAAAGGATGGCAAGTGTAAGTGTGAGCACGGTCGCGCAAAAGGAGCTGGACTTTAGCTTGGTCATTAAGAGTGCCAAACCACCTCGGTTGTCTATTCTAACTAAGGAGCCCGGTCGCCCAAGCAGACCAGATATTAGCCCGGTTGAGCGACCAAGCCCTTTTATTATCTCGGTTTTTGCTGGGGTTAAGACAAACTTGTTATTTGCTCGGTTAGACTGGTTTTTTGGATCAAAAGAGGACCAGGAGCCCGGTTCGCCCCAGTTCTACAGTGTTCTTCATGAAGATGAAGAACACCAAGAACAGTGGGAGGTTTGGGACGGATTCTATGGCCTATGCCCTAAGAGCTACGTTTTTGTGCCCTAATGTGTGTAATATGAAAGAGAATAGCAACAAAATAGGGGTAGAAGAACTCACCAGTGAAGGGCAGGATCTATTCCCTCGAACACGAAAAATGCCAGACGAGGCCAAGGCAAGGATGCAAGAGCTCTGAGGTCGTATAACAGAATGACAGTAGGGGGAGGTGAAGTTTGGGAGGTCCTGTATGTATAGATGAGAGAGGCCGTCCAAATTCAAAATTTTGGAAAAAACGGCGGGTTGGCTGCTCGATGACCAATGGCAGCCCGCCACGTGTCCCCATTTATGGCGACGTCAGGACTGAAGCGACGGGTTGAAAAGTCGAAGAGCCAACCGAGCTACTTTCGAGGAAAAGGATGTCCGCTGAGGAATATAACCGGGCAAGTTTGCAGACAGTTATGTTAACTAGCCCGGTCGAGCTTTGGCATCTTGAAGACCGGAGAAATGTTATCTCGGTCGAAGTGAGTAATCCCAGTCACGCTTTTGCGGACGAAATTAAGGGGCAATTGAGAGGGTGATTTATGATCTGGAATTGGGCCGAGGCAACGGCCGAGCAGGAAGAGAGCCCAACCGTGCATGGGGCCGAGATGATCGACTATCTGCCCGGAGATGGGCTGCCAGAACTTGGTCCGGGTAGGAATTGGGCCAAGTGTGAGCCGCCCCGGACCGAAAAGAAGCTCGGCAAGGCAGTGCTCGGTTGGACCGAGCTGCTTGATTAGGGGATGGCTGAAGCCAGACAAGCTGAGTGATCGGCGCCCAGAAAGGCGTGGTCAACCGAGGAGACCGTTTGATCGGCAGGGAGGCCGACCACAGGAGGTGCCCGGGCTAGACTCTGCCGAGATGCCGCCTAGCCCGGTCCTCCTTGGGTTTATCCAGTGAGGTGCTTGGGTATGAAGCATAGCACGGCCGTGGATAGAGCAGCCCGGCTGCCGAGCTCCTGTTGAGTAGGCAGGCAGTTGAGATTAGGTGATGATCGGCAAGGTTTATGCTGACAGATAGGATAGCGGAGCCACGTGTCAGGAGATGACTGGGAGTGGATATGGGGCGCAGAGGGTATATAAGCATGTCTGCGCCCCCCATACGCGACAGATGAACACTTTGTAAGGAATTTCTTACACTCAAACACCTCTCTCCCTCTTTCTCTCTATCCTAAGGTGTGTGCTAACTTGATCGTCGGAGGGTTTTTCCGGCCACACACCGCCGGGTAGCTCACCATTATTTGCACGCAAGTGATCGAACATAAACAGAGCTCGGAAGAAACGAGTACGGGCTTGCCGGAATATTTGCTCCCCGCACAGTATATAAAATAAAAGTTACCATGCAAAAAAAAATTATAAAAGGCTTTAATTAATTTTTTTGCCTGAAATTTCAAATAAATTTGAGCCACGTCCGCATGAGATAACCTACCTTCGTTGGCGACCAAACAGTCCCGATGAAAAAATTTAACTACACAGGAATTTTTGTAGAGCCTAAGGTTTAACTACACTATAATCTATTAATATAGAATGATGTAGACTCAATTGTGAGTCCATCATTTTAAAATAAAGAATATATTAAAATATTATTTAATTATAAAATATCATTATCACATTGTCTTAATAAAAAATTATGTATATAAATTTAAGAAAATTTATGATAAATTTAATTTAAAGAGAGTATAAGGCATTAGATCCCGTGAATATTTTTTTGTTAGTGAAAGACCTATACTTTGTGAAATAATTTGGTGAGAAATCTTAAAGGACATTTTGTTTCCAATTTTACTCCTTGACTTTTTTTATATGTTTGACTTTTCGTTGACTATCTGTGGGGATATATTTTCTGAGTACCAACACGTGACCAAGGTGACGCCGACGTGTCAGCCGAGGTGCCATGTGTCGTGGTAGTTAGGCCGAGATGATCTCGGAGTTGCCGAGGTTATCTCCGAAGATATCGGAATCCGAGATAAGCGAATAAGGGACAAGAGTCCTAAGACGAAGAGGGGACTTAACCAAGATAAGGATAAAGCTCTTAGGGAGTTTATCTTTATCTCTTAAGGAGTCCAAAATAAGCACTGAATTGGAGTTCATAGAAGTCATACTTCTAGTAGGACTTGGATTGAATATATTATAAAAGAGAGGCACCACCGTGGGTCTAAGGTGTGCAATTTATGTTTTGAGTATTCAGTTTAGCACTTGATTATCTTTGAGAGATATACTGACTTGATCGTCGGAGTGCCCCCGGGTGGAAGAACCACCGCCGAAGCATTTTCTTTCTGTTACAGGTTACTGAAGCCATCTATTCTGCCTGTGCTCTCCAGTTGATCACTAAACAGGCAATGTGGTCAGATTTTCACCCACACAATTTGGCGCCGTCTGTGGGAACGAAGGAAGAATAGATGGCCAGTAACGGACAGCAGGAAAAAATTGGGGATGACGCTCCCGCCGGGAGTGGCAGACCAATTGACCTTGACATTGAAGGAGACAACCACAATACAGAAGCCCGTGACCAGGGTCACAGAGAGAAAGACGTCATCCAGGAGGGCGACACGACAAAAAGGACAGACCAAGGAAAGTACTACAATGAAAATAACCTCCAGGTATGGAGGGACAGGTGCCTACGGAGGGATGAGGAAGTGAAAGAATTGGCGAACAAGTTGGCAGACCTTCAGTCAGTCGTCAACTTCATGAGGCAGAATAATGTTATGCAGCCACCATACCCGCTGCAAGATACGCCGATGCCAGCAACCAACACCCAGAAGGGCGGAAGAAAAACAATCCTCGAGGTCCCTCAGCATACCAGGAGCGAAAGGCATTCTCACCGGCCTTCCAGGGAAGTCGGACGAGAAGAGCCAAGGCAAGAAGAGTCCCGAAGGACACACCACATGAAGAATCCAAAGCCCAAAGAACATCGGCATGTTCAAGGGCAAGCACTCTGCTTTGACACAACCCATGGAGAAAGATCCAAACGGGCCCACCACGAGGCCGAAAGCAGTGTACCAAAAAGACTAAAGTCCAAAGACAGCCGAGCTCCAGGGAGCAGCAAAGAAGACCTGAGGGACTACCTCAAAAGGAGGCAGCAGAATGTTGAAGCCGAGGTAAACTCCCCAGTAAAGCCAAAGACAGCCTTCTCAGTGGAACTGGACAAATTCGAACCACCAAAGAGATTCAGTATGCCGAGGTTTCAAATTTATGATGCTAAGTCAGATCCAAACTTTCATGTTAGACTATACCTGAATTTAATGGCGTTATATAGCGGGAACGAGCCGTTGCTCTGCAAAGTATTCCCCTCATCCTTTGGGGAAATTGCATCTGATTGGTTCCATAAATTACCAATGGGAAGCGTAAAGACATGGGAAGGCCTGGCCGAGATGCTTGTGGCCAGGTTCGTGACCAACAAGCTGCAACCCCTGAGGGTTGATGCTTTGATGGCTCTAAGAATCACCAAGGAAGAAGGCCTTAGGGCCTATGCGATGAGGTACTACGAGGTGTTCAACCGAATACCCGAATGCAACCAAGAGGTAGCGGTCATGTCTTTCAAGAACGGCCTAAAAGATGACTGCCCACTACGGAATTCTTTGGCAAAAACATTGCCAAAAAGCATGAAAGAACTCATGGCAAGAATTGAGAAGTACGCCAGAGCCGAAGAAGATATATCGGGAAACAAAGAGGTAAAGCAAGAAAAGGGAAACGGCTCGCCGAAGCGAAGCCGAGGCAACAAGAAACAGAGTTGAGAAGTAAACAGGCAGTAACGACGGTATTCCGAATCCCAATCCATAAAGTCCTAGATCAAATTCGAAACCAACCTTATTTCAGGGCTCCAGCAAGAGCACCAGGGGAATTCATGGGAAGGAACGTTGGTAGACGTTGTGCCTACCACAATGAAGAAGGGCACCCAACTCAAGGTTGCAGAGCCTTGAAAGCACACTTGGAGGACCTGGTGAGACAAGGCCTTCTGAGGGACCTGGTCGATGAAGCCAGGACAAGGGAAGAACAAGCAAGGTTGCCTCAAGCACCAGCAGCGCCGCCTCCCCCAGCACAGCTACCACAAGCAGGAGGACCGAGGGTGGTTAATGTGATCCACTCAAGGGTCAACGAAAACGAAGTCAGAGGGGAGACCCAGAGGGTAAGACATTTACAGCATGTCTACCAAGTCGGGGAGAAGAGACATCGGCCAGAAGAATGCCAAGGGCCGATGATAGCCTTTACTGAAGCCGACCTGGAATTGGTCCAACATCCGCATAATGATGCCTTGGTAGTATCCCTCCAGGTTGGGGAGTGCCAAGTGAAACGCATCCTAATAGATCAAGGCAGCTCTTGTGACATCATGTATGTCAGATGTTACAAGGAGCTGGGCCTTCACCCTGATGACTTAGAACAATCCAGCGGCCCGATGGTCGGCTTTAATGGAACGCCGACATGGCCACTGGGCGCAACAAGCTTGGAGGTACAAGCCGGCACTAAGAAGATCAAGACGGAATTTCTGGTAATTGACACACCCTCACCATACAACATCATCTTGGGAAGGCCGTGGTTGCATGCAATGGGGGCAGTTCCCTCAACGTTGCATCAACTACTACGGTTCCCAACAGAGCATGGGATTGAAGAAGTCAGAGGAGATCAACTGCAAGCAAAAAATTGCTCCATGACAGCAATGAAGTCCACCTGTAGTATACGGGAGCCAAGGAAAGCAGAAGTTGAAGATGAGGACATGGAGGTCCTAGAAGACGTCGAGAAAGAACCAGCCGAAAAGAGCGAAGAGGCGCTAAAAAAAAGTTTTCGTCCAGGAGGGCGACGAAGAGCGCTTCTTTCTTCTCGGCTCAGGCTTAGTTAGAGAAGAAGAGAGAAAACTGGAATATTTTTTGAGGGCAAACATAGAGGTGTTCACCTGGACACCTTACGAAATGCCTGGCATTGACCCTGAGGTCACTTGCCACAGACTGAATGTCGACAGGTTGGCAAAACCTGTGATTCAACGAGCCAGAAGACCGACGTTGATGCACGTCGAAGCAGTAGAAGAAGAGATAGACAGACTCCTGGAGGCCAGGGCCATCCGAGAAGTTCAATACCCAACATGGCTGTCCAACACAATAGTAGTAAAAAAGAAGAATGGCAAATGGAGGATTTGTGTAGACTTTAGCAGCCTCAACAAAGCCTGCCCCAAAGACAGCTTTCCTCTGCCCAAGATCGACCAACTGGTAGATGCTACTTCAGGACATGAAAGGATGAGTTTTCTAGATGCATACAGAGGGTACCACCAGATTGCCATGTACTCTCCAGACGAGGAGAAGACCGCGTTCATCACCCCTAAAGGCCTGTACTGTTACAAGGTAATGCCTTTTGGATTGTAAAACGCAGGAGCAACCTATCAGAGGTTAGTGACAAAGATGTTTAAGCACCTGATTGGCAAAACAGTAGAAGTCTACATCGACGACATGGTCGTGAAGACCAAGGAATCAAAGGGTCATCTTGCCGACCTAAAAGAGGTCTTCGACATACTCAAAAGATATCGGCTCCGACTCAACGCCTCGAAGTGCACCTTTGGAGTTGGATCAGGTAAATTTTTGGGATATCTGGTAACAAGAAAGGGCATTGAGGCCAGCCCAGACCAAATCAAGGCCATCCTGGAACTACAGAACCCGACATCAGCAAAGCAAGTTCAAATGCTTACTGGAAGGGCCGCAGCCCTAAACAGATTCATCAGCAGAAGCTCAGATAAGTGCAGACCCTTCTTCAACCTGGTGAAAAAAGCCACAGACTTCTTATGGACAGAAGAATGTGAAGCCGCCTTAATCGACCTAAAGAAGTACTTGACCACAACTCTGGTTCTTTCCAACCCAGTACCAGGGGAGGAACTGTTTTTGTACTTAGCAGTCTCAGAACACGTAGTTAGTGCAGTGCTAATCCGAGAGGAAAAAAGGGGAGCAAAAGGCTGTTTATTATGTAAGTAAAACTTTGGCTGACGCAGAAACAAGATACCTACCACTGGAAAAATTAATGCTGGCCTTAGTAATGGCTTCAAAGAAGTTGAACCATTACTTTCAGGCACACAAGATTGTGGTCCTAACAGAGCACCCACTGAAATCCTTGTTGTAACAAGGAGACTTAACAGGAAGGATAGCAAGATGGGCAGTAACCCTGGGCCAATTTGACCTGGAGTTCAGGCTGAGAACAGCAATAAAGGGCCAAGTTTTGGCCGACTTCGTCGCAGAACTCACACCTGAAACCATCACACATCGGGCTCCGTCGAGCCAGGATGAGCATTGTCCCAACAAGCAAAAAGAATCCCAACCAAAGACAAAAAAGCAAGAGAAGGAGAAGCTCAGACCCTGCAGCATCTACATCGGCGATTCATTCAGACTATTCATCGATGGAAGTTCAAACTGCCAGGGAGCAGGGGCAGGAGTACTGCTGATATCTCCAGATGGAGAAATAGTAGAACAGTCCATCTGTTTGGGGTTCAAAGCCTCAAACAATGAGGCAGAATATGAAGCATTAATTGCAGGGCTAAAGCTGGCAGCAGCAGCAGAAGCAGATGAGGTAATTGTTTTTTGTGATTCACAACTCATTGTTAACCAGTCAACAGGAGAATTTGCAGCCAGGGACGAAAGAATGTCGGCATATGCAAAGGAAGTCATCAGATTGGCAGCCCTATTTCAGAACTGCAGATTACTCCAAGTTAGCCGAGATGACAACACCCACGCCGACGCGTTGGCTAACCTGGCCAGTTCAATTCAAACTGGAAAAACAAGGACAATTATGATCGACTACATGTCGGCCCCGAGCATAGATAAACAGAGCACCGAACAAGAAGCAATGTGCATGGACTTGGGACCAAGCTGGATGGATGCAATCATTGCATTCCTAAAAGAGGGGAAGCTGCCAGAAGACCATAAGGAAGCACATAAAATCAGACTGAAGTCGGCCAGATTCAGTCTAACAGTAGAAGGCCATCTCTACAGGAGGTCCTTCACTGGGCCGCTTTTAAGGTGCGTACACCCTTTGCAGGTTGAAGATTTTCTTTACGAAATTCATGAAGGAATTTGTGAAAGCCATGCTGGGGGCAGATCATTAGCCCACAGGGCCATTACCCAGGGGTATTGGTGGCCCTACATGCAAAAGGATGCCGAAGCCTATGTGAAGAAGTGTGAACAATGCCAAAGGTTTGCACCTTTGATACATCAGCCAACTGCTGACCTAAACCCAGTATCCAGCCCTTGGCCGTTTGCCCAATGGGGCATGGATCTGGTTGGACAACTTTCCCAGGCAACTGGGCAGAGAAAATACTTGCTGGTAGCAACAGACTACTTTACAAAATGGATAGAGGCAGAACCTCTTGCCAAAATCCGAGATGTAGACGTCAAGAATTTTATATGGAGAAACATTATCACCAGATTTGGGATTCCAAGAGCAATAATTGCCGACAACGGAACACAGTTTGACAGCAAACTCATCAAGAACTTTTGTGCAAAATTCAAAATCAAGAATTATTTCTCAACACCAAGTTTTCCTCAAAGCAATGGGCAAGCAGAGGCATCCAACAAAGTAATTCTGGATGGAATAAAGAAGAGG
Source organism: Camellia sinensis (assembly GCF_055761805.1). Lineage (NCBI taxonomy): Eukaryota > Viridiplantae > Streptophyta > Magnoliopsida > Ericales > Theaceae > Camellia > Camellia sinensis. Next base: position 221,162,500 of record NC_138961.1, read on the forward strand.
CTGCAGGCAGCAAAAGGAAAGTGGGTAGACGAGTTGCCCAACGTACTTTGGGCATATCGGACTACACCGAGAAGATCAACAGGAGAATCCCCCTTTGCCATGGCTTATGGCACAGAAGCGGTCATCCCATTGGAGATCGGCATCCCAGGGATCAGAACCTAGGGAGTAGAGAATGGCACCAATGACGTACTCTTAGCCCGAGATCTGGATTTGGTGGAAGAACGAAGAGAGAAAGCTGCAATTCAGCTTGCAGTATACCAGCAACAGCTTGCCAGAGCTTACAACAAGAAGGTCAATCCAAGAGATTTTCAAGTCGGCAACCTAGTCCTGAGAAAAGTCGTCGGGAACAAGAAGGATCCCAGGGAAGGCAAGCTTGGCCCAAACTGGGAAGGACCCTACAGAATTACTTCAGTATTAGGCAATGGAGCTTATCGGCTTGAGGACAATGAGGGAAAAGCATTGCCCAGACCTTGGAATACTTGTAATTTGAAATTTTTCTATCATTAGATGTACATCATTTTTGGCCGATATCATCAATAAAGTCTTTTCAGAATTCTTTCAACACATATGATTGATAAAGTTATGCATTGATGTTTATTGAAGACATAATTAATGTGAACCCAAGTCAAACACAGGTTCACATTAGGGGCAAAGAAAAGGCAGAGATTATTCTTTAATTCACTTGTTGAAATTTGTAGCAATTTACAAGTTGGAATTAAGCTGATTCCTTATCTTCACTTGTTGAAATTTGTAGCAATTTACAAGTTGAAGTTAAGCCGAGATTATTCTTTAATTCACTTGTTGAAATTTGTAGCAATTTACAAGTTGGAATTAAACTGATTCCTTATCTTCACTTGTTGAAATTTGTAGCAATTTACAAGTTGAAGTTAAGCCGAGATTATTCCTTAATTCACTTGTTGAAATTTGTAGCAATTTACAAGTTGGAATTAAGCTGATTCCTTATCTTCACTTGTTGAAATTTGTAGCAATTTACAAGTTGAAGTTAAGCCGAGATTATTCCTTAATTCACTTGTTGAAATTTGTAGCAATTTACAAGTGGGAATTAAGCTGATTCCTTATCTTCACTTGTTGAAATTTGTAGCAATTTACAAGTTGAGGTATACAGAAATATGTGGGTTGCTTAACCCTAAGGAAGATGCTTAACACTTGTTGAAATTTGTAGCAATTTACAAGTTTATGTTAAGCCGACATATGATCACCCGCTGAGGTATACAGAAATTTATAGGTTGAAGTAAAGGCTAAGTATATTGTTTAAACACTTGTTGAAATTTGTAGCAATTTACAAGTAGGTTAGACCGAGATCACTGTTTAATACTTGTTGAAACTTGAGAAGAAGCTTGCAAAGTTTACATTAAGTAGTATATGTTTTATACTTGTTAAAATTTATGAAAGGCTTGCAGGTCAGTATCTTGCCGAAGTAAAAGTTTTATAGTTATACCCGAGGTATGTAACCCCGAGAAGATTGCACAAAGGAAGCAAAATGAAAAAGCATGCAAAAATTTCTAAGTATAGAACTATGCAGAAGCAATCAACAGAACATCACAAGATTAAAAACATCCATAGAAAGAACAGTTGCAGTTACATATTGAAAAAGCTACGTCGACCATAAGAAGGAGTTTTGCATTGTCCAGAAATTAAAAGAGAGTACAAAGTGAAAAGTGCAGAAAAAGAAGGAAAAAGTACAAAAGACATTTTAAATCAAGACTCTTCAGTATTAGCAGCTGCAGGGACTGGGACCTCGGATGATTCTGGTGGAACCTCCTCGGCAACCTTTTCTGCTTCAATCTCAGCATCAATCTCAGCCAGCGTATTGTCCAGATTTCTTTCAGCCAAAAGAAGGTCGGATGATAGTTGCCCGATGGCAATTTCCTTGGGTGCCTCCCCAACCTCATCACCCTCCTCATCCAAGGTTAAATCCATCACTTGCTCAGCAGGAGGAGGGGACTTAGCTTCAGCAGCATCCTTGGGTTTTCTCACCAAGGCCTCATCATCATTCTTCTCTTCATCCTCATCCTTGGCATCAGCCTCAAGCTCTGACTCGTCTTCAACCTGACTTGGAGGAGGAAATGGTAAAGGAATGGCATCGGCATCACGAAAGGGCGAGTCAACAGGGAGATCAAGTTTTTTTATCAGGGACATCCAACAAAGGGAAAATCCCCTGTTGCATGCCTGCCTGACTTGAAGTTTATAATCCTCTGTGACGTCGGCCATACCCTGGGCATAGGCCTTTTCATCAGCCTCTTTGACTTCGGCCTCCTTGGTGGCGAAAGCCTGCTGGAGCTCCTTCTCAGCCTGGGCCTTTTTTACTTCGGCCTCGTTCTTCTCAGCTTCAGCTACTTTTCGAATAGCCTCAGCAGACTCCGCTTTCTCTTCGGCCATCTGCTGGGCCTTAGTAGCCGCCTCGGCCTGATCCTCCAGTTTTTTCATCCTTGATTCAAGAGATTTGATCTCTTTCTTCATGGAAGATGCTTCCCTCTTCATATCAACCAATCTTTGCCGATTTTCAAAAGATTGCATTGAAAATGAATGGGCGTGCTGAATAGCCTAAAGAAAAACAGAAGTATTAGAAAATATTCTCAGTAAGAAACAGAAGGAAAAATCACAAGTGCAAACAGGAACACTTACTTGAACGGAGTGTTGGAGCATAAGAGCGTAATTCTCATACTCACTGAGCTCAGCATTTCGTTCCAAATCCTGCGGAAGGAGAAGAGCAGTGCTGAGGGCGACACCAACGTTGATATCGTCGGCACTTTCACTGGCCACAATAGGCCTATCCTCTAGAGTTAGTTGAGGGGCCCATGGAACGTCGGGCTTCTTGGACGCCGAGGTCGTCACAGACGATGACCTCGGCCTTTTTGATTGTGTAGACCCTGAGGGTTGGGCCTCAGCAGACCGCTTGGTGGAAGCAGAGGTTGATTTTTTGCTTTCTGCCAGCTGAGAAATAGGCAAAGCATCCTCGACCTCGGCGTCAGTAGCCTTGGCCTTGGGCTGAGCCTTTTTTACTCTCTTCGGCTTTGGTGGGGGCATCGCATGCGTTGGTACAGCATCGGCGTCGGTTGGAAGGTCGGCAAGAAGATCTTGAACGACAGGCCTTGGACGAACCATCTCGGCAGTCTTTAAAGACTTAAATAAAAACAACTAAGCGTTGGCACTGGGCTCTTACCCTTGCCCTCTCTAACTGTTCGAGGAAGAGGGTAAAGGTGGACATCTTCGTCTGGGCCAAATTCCCAATTTCCCGAAGCGATAATAAAGTCATCCCCAGCCCCCTTGTTGGAGTCTGGGAGGTCGGCTACAATTTTGAACTCGGTAGACCTCGGCTTAAGGTAATAAACAAAGCCCCTTTCCTTCAAGTTGAGGGGGCACATTGTATAACAGTACTGAAGGTCGGCCAGGGTGATCCTAAGATTCTCCTGCCTAGCTAAAGCTATAATACCGTTAATCACCCTATAGGAGTTGATAGTAAGTTGCATGGGGTTCAGCTTGTAGAAATGAAGAACTTCACGAAACAAGGGATTAAGTGGAAGCCGAAGTCCACATTCAGTAAAGGCTACTATAGGAAAGGGCATAGTATGGTCTGTGGGCATGATGGTATCATCATCCCTAGCTAGCTTAAGGTGAACATCGGATGGGATAGAGAATTCCTGCCTAAAGTATTCGAGTTTTGTTGGGGTATTTACCCTATGCCTCTACATACCCATTACGTCGACTTAAACAAAAGAAGAATGTGTTTCAGAAGATGGGCGTTTAAAGAAGGGTTGCAAGAACCTCGGCAAAGACCTGGGAAAGGACTGACAAGGCTTGTTTCAGTTTTCCCTGAAAAATTGAAGATTCTACACACAACTCCCAAGCCAAAGAACTATAAAGATCAAAATCGAAGGCACAGATCTGGAACAGATACAAAAAAAAAATAAAAAACAAAAAACAAAAACAAGAAAACGATGACGCTTCAGAATCAAAGAACAGAGGTATGGTTCTCAGAAACGAAAGAAATACAGAAGTGAAAAAATCAAGAACAATGGCAAGAAAAGTGGTGAAATAGTGCAAGTGTTCAAGATGTAGCCACGATTCAAGATACAAACAAATCCAAGGCTTTGAACAAAAGCAATAATGACAACAAGCAGACGAAAGCACATAAAGAGAACTAAGAGTGAAAGGAACAGAATCTTACCAGAACAAATGGAGCCGGGGCAATATTCGCCGAGATCAAATATCGATTGTGACAGTAAAGAAAGCTTCGCAAGAATGGAAGATTAAAGACAGTTTCAGAAGAGAGATTGAAGCAATGGCAGATTCGAAGAAAAAAGAGCTTTCGGAGAGAGAAAGAGCAAGAAATCAAAATGAAAAAGTGAAGAAAGAAAGAGGCAAAGAAAAGTTTTGTCAAAAACTTGAAACGACGGAAAAAATAGGTCATTTATTATGCCTGGAGCACCGGATACGTCAGACGGCGTAGACGGATGAAAAGACAGCCTTAAGGCGCGTTGTAGGAACGGGCCAATAAAAATAAAGCATTTGAAGGGAACGGTTAGAAGTGCATGACAGCTCATGCGCGTGGGAGAGTACGTTCGAAACCTTGTTCTCCGAAGAAAACGCATCGGCTGGAAGTGGATTATCTCGGTTAAACAGTTTTTGAGCCATTACTGAGAAAAGAAATGTCGAAATATCGATATAGGTTCCATCACCTCAGAATGCCGAGGTAATAGAACCTAGGGGACAGTTGTGGGGATATATTTTCTGAGTACCAACACGTGACCAAGGTGACGCCGACGTGTCAGCCGAGGTGCCATGTGTCGTGGTAGTTAGGCCGAGATGATCTCGGAGTTGCCGAGGTTATCTCCGAAGATATCGGAATCCGAGATAAGCGAATAAGGGACAAGAGTCCTAAGACGAAGAGGGGACTTAACCAAGATAAGGATAAAGCTCTTAGGGAGTTTATCTTTATCTCTTAAGGAGTCCAAAATAAGCACTGAATTGGAGTTCATAGAAGTCATACTTCTAGTAGGACTTGGATTGAATATATTATAAAAGAGAGGCACCCCCATGGGTCTAAGGTATGCAATTTATGTTTTGAGTATTAAGTTTAGCACTTGATTATCTTTGAGAGATATACTGACTTGATCGTCGGAGTGCCCCCGGCTGGAAGAACCACCGCCGGAGCATTTTCTTTCTGTTACAGGTTACTGAAGCCATCTATTCTGTCTGTGCTCTCCAGTTGATCACTAAGCAGGCAGTGTGGTCAGATTTTCACCCACACACTATCTATTCAATTGTTTTTTTCTATATGTTTAATTTTTTTTTGTGTTCAAGTATTTTGTCTATCTATTCAATTTATATCCATCTGTTTAAATTTTTTAACTATCTGTTCAATTTTTTTCCCAAATTCTATCTATTTGTTTAATTTTTTCCTAAATTTTTTTCTATTTGTTCAATTTTTCTTATCTATTACTCAAATTTGGAAGCCCATTTTTCCTATCTGTTGGAATTATCCACCTCCAATACTCAAATGTTACACAAAAATTAATTAAACTATTATTATCTGTTCAAATTTTGAATAGCTTTGTCCTATATCTGTTCAAAATTTGAACCAGATCCACTTATATGTTCAAAATTTGTCCTATATCTATTTCATCATCGTCATCAACAACTAAAAAAATAATAATCAACAATATTTTCAACAAGAAGCCAAATCAAAAAAATAAAAATAAAAAATTTGAACAGATAGTAAAATTCTGGAGCTGATCTGGAGACAACAATGGCAAGTATTACTAGACAAACGTAGCACTTATCACCAGTGCAATATCCAGATCTGAAAAATCAATAAGAGTTTTTAAACTTAAAAATATAAATTAAATACAATAATTTTTTTAGACCTCAAGTAAATACAATAATCAATAGCAAAATCTGACTGATTTCAAGAGTAGTAGAAAGATTTGTAAAATCAACAAGCAATTGGTGTGCAATTTGTACTTGATTCAGGATTAAATAGGAGATGAACTTTGGACTTTGGAAAAAGTGTTCTCAATACAAAAACACTTGCTTGAACCAAAAAAGAAAAAAGAAAAAAGAAAAAAAGAAAAAAAGAAAAAAATGTGAAGTTAAACTATTCTATTCCTATGCTCACTTTAACATGGAATTCATCAGTATGAACAAAACAGAGCTATTTTGTTTTTTCTTGAAATTGAATGAGGATGGAAATGCATACCTTGTTAATGATCAAATATATATATATATATATATAGTTGAGAAATGCTAGGGTTTGACTTGTTTCGAATCGTTAGAGGTGAAACGTATTTCTGTTGTCGGAGACTTGTTCGCATTTGATGGAGTTTTGATCGAAGCACGTAATGACGCCGTTCTAAGCTTTGTAGGATTGCCTTAGCGTACGGCCACCACGTACGGCAGCAATCCGCCATGACTCCAACGAGGTCTGCTTGTACTGGAATGAGAGAAACGATGATAGATCTAGATTTGAAGATCTCTTTGAGGCAGGCGGTGGATGGCGAGGTCAAAGATGAGATCGGCTTGGCGGTAGTCGTCGCCTCTAGCGGGGTTGCGATGGCAGAATGGAGAAGGGTTAGGGTTTTTTTTAGGGAAAGAATGAGGCTATTGCTAGAGGAGAAAAGAAAGAGAAGAGAGAGATGAGAGAGAGGGTGGCGGCAGTGGTAGTCACCGATGGCAAAAGATGAGGTGAGGTGACAGCACGAGAGGCGGAGGAGAGAGAGAGTGTGATTATTGGGACATTATTCTATATTCTTGGAGCACCACATGGCCATATTCCAAGTCAATAACCAATTACTTGGCCCCATGTTGTTCTCTCATCCCTAACATAAATTGTGGGCCCTTACTTCTTTCCACCAATCAAAACCTTATGAAGTACTACGTGTCCATACTCCGGGAATACTGAATAATCACTCGTGGCTATTAGGCCACATTTGTCTGGCGGATCAGATTAGATGAGAATGTTAGTGGGGTCTACTAATAAGGCCTCACTTGGAAACAAACTATTTTAGTAACTTTTTGGCTAAAATATGAGGTAAAAAAAACTAGTACATTTGGAGTGACTTTTTGACTTTTTACGAAAAGATGTGCAAAAAGTAGAGAGAAAAAGGAATCTTTGACTTTTTGATATAAGTTATAGGCTTTTTGGTTTTTTTAGTAACTTTTTGGCTTTTAGGCTACAATAGTTACTTGCCAAACGAGACCTAAGTACACACTTTTTATCTTTTTATCTTTTTTGGGTCACACCACTTCTTTATTTTTCTGCACATCTTTTCGTAAAAAGTCAAAAAATACACTTATTTAGATTATTCCAAACCACCCTTTAATGAAAAGATTATTAATATGGAGATTGTTATTTAGCGAATTAAGTAAAAGTGTCTTTGTTTTGATGATAGTATGAGAGATGGTTAGAGCATCTCCATCGATTACTCAAATTTTTCATCAAATTGGAGTAAAAAATGGCTCATTTTCTCAATTTGATATCAAGTGCTCCAATGGTGCATCAAAATCCGTGGGTCAACTGGTTGGTCGACCAGTGGGTCGACCGATGAAGGTAAATTTTTTTATTATTTTTTTTTTACCTTTTTGAACTATTTGAACCCACCTATGTGAACTGGGGAGGGGCGACCAGTTGGTCGACCGGTAAGGCAATTAATTTTTTTTTTTTTTTGGTTTTTCTCTATTTCTGTTCCTATTTGTTTTCCTATTTCTTTTTCCCTCCATTACATATATGTCGTTTTGGTTAACCTCTAACAATGATTTGCTTCTAAAATCTCATATAAACACATTATCCATATGCCAGACAACTCCACACAACTGATACGATCATAGCTTAAAACAAACAGAGCATAATGAATACCTTCAAATCCATGATATTGACTTCATTTTCATCCTCTTCTTCTTCCTCCTCCTCTGATGATGAGTCTGATGATGAATATATGGTCACACTTTTAGGGGCTTATGAGCAGAATAATAGTAGTATGCTTTAGATTCTTAAGGCAAGTGATAACTCAAAGAAAATAGGTGGTTCTGTTGTAGGCCACAGGTATATACGCAAAGATAGAAGGCAGGGTCATGACAGATTGTTTGCAGATTATTTTGCTGTAAATCCAGTGTATTCATCTACAATATTTCGGAGAGGTTTTCGAATGCGTCGTCCTTTATATCTACGAATTTTGAATGCAATCCAAGCACACAATTCATATTTTGTTCAAAAACAAGATGCAGGTCATGTAGTTTGATTATCTCCCCTACAAAAAATGACTTCAGCGATGAGAATATTGTCATATGGTGTCGCTGCAGATGCAGTTGATGATTACATATGTATCGGGAAAAACACTGCAATTCAAAGTTTGCAACAATTTTATAATTCAGTGATTGAAATATTTGGAGTAGAATATCTAAGATCTTCGACACTAACTGACATTGCTAGATTACTTGCTATTGGGGAGGTTCGAGGGTTTTCGGGTATGTTGGGAAGTTTAGATTGCATGCATTGGGAGTGGAAAAATTGTCCAAAGGCATGGCAAAGTCAATATGTAGGCCATCAAAAAAAGCCAACCATTATTCTTGAAGCAGTAGCATCTTATGACTTTTAGATTTGGCATGCATTTTTTGGAATGCCTGGCTCACACAATGACTTGAATGTGTTGGACCGATCGCCTTTGTTTTCTGATCTTGCGCAGGGTAAAGCTCTCCCTGTCCATTACACTATTAATGGACATAGTTACGATATGGGTTATTACCTTGCTGATGGTATATACCCTTAATGGGCAACACTGGTTCAAACAATTTCCTCTCCCTAAGGAGCAAAGAGACAACATTTTGCAATGATGCAAGAGTCTGCCAGGAAAGATGTAGAGCGGGCATTCGGAGTCCTTCAATCTCAATTCGCAATTATAGGTGGTTCTGTACGTTTTTGGGATCCGAAAATGCTTGCCAACATAATGAAAAGTTACATTATATTACATAATATGATTGTCGAAAATGAGAGGGAGGAGCATCTTGATTTTGATTATGAAATTTCATCAACCAACACACCAGTGCAACTTTCCTCTACTCCTACCAATGACTACCAATCATTTTTGTCTCGCCATTTAGGTATTAGAGATAAGGATGCATATCATGCCCTCCGTAATGATTTAGTAGAACATATGTGGCATCTTCATGGTGAACACTAAATTCACCACATCAGTACATGTAATTTTATTTATAGTTTTGGAATGGAAATTCAAATCTTATTTGTAATCTTCATTATGATGCACTATATTAACCAAGTAATTCAGAAGTTATGTGATGATGTGTTATTGTAATAATCCAATCTTTAATATTTAGAATTGTTCTGTGTTCAATTCATGAGAATTACAAATGATAATAATCATGTCTTAACCACATAAATTTAATAATCATGTCTTAAATTCTGTGTTCAATTCAGTATTGATGTGCCACAAATGATAATACCACATCCATTTATGCACATTTAATAATCATGTCTTAAATGATAATTTAATAATAATGTATTAAATTACTGATCTTCATGTGCATAATCATAATGTCTTAAATTACTGATGTTCATGTGCATAATCATAATGTCTTAAATTAATAATGTTGATCTGCATAATCATAATTTAATAATAATGTCTTAAATTGCTGATCTTGATTTAATAATAATGTCTTAAATTACTGCATAATCATTATTTGTGCATATACAAATTTATTGATGTGCTATTCATTTACTAATGTTGATCTTGCATTCATTTTTTGCCTCAATTAAAATGCATTCAACATACAGAGTTAAAAAATACTTAATAATGTTGTCATTCATTTAGTCAGTGAATAAATGCATTCCACCTACATTCATGGCATAGTACAGACAATGCATATGTTTGAACCACCTACCATTCATTTTAAACACACCACCTACCATTCATTGAATTCATTCCACCTACCATGCCTCATTTTACACACACCATGGTTGTTGAGTATTAATTTCCTCACCACCTACCTCAATAATTCACCCTGTATATCAGCTCAAGATTGTATACAAACCTGGCATCAAAAAATTCACTCTATTCACTGAATACCTCTGCCCACTGTATTCCCTCCACCACCACCTTCAAATTCAGCTGAACCAAATTGTAATCCCAAACTCTGCATATTCACTATATTGTAAGTGTAAATCCACAGAATCAGCAAGGCAAACCATCTGAATCAAGAAAGCCAACATCAGCAGAACAAGAAGGCAGTATCCCAAAACATCAACAAAACAAGAAGGCAGCATTAGAACAAGAAGGCAGCATCCCAAAACAGAGTATGGCACGGGTCAACCGGTTGGTCAACCGGCCCTTTGTTATTTTATTTTTATTTTTGTTGCCTTTCAGTGTGCATGCTTTATTTGGTCAACTTTATGCTTTATTTGTTCAACTTTAACCTTCTTGAGAGGATAAAATTCATATTTTAATCAAACTACATTCATGTTCAATATTTTAGTTTCAGTATGCACTTCTGAACTTCTCTAATTTTTACATTCATAACTTCTCTGATTTTTACATTCATATCTTCAATATTTTACATTCATAACTTCTCTGATTTTTAGTTTCAGTATGCACCTCTGAACAACAAACACTACATAACATGAAGTAAAAATTAATATGCCATTAAGCATACACCAATTAGTTTGCACTTCAGTATAAAAATGAATGAAGTAAAAACACAAAAGAGTAAAAATTAATGTACCATTCTAAGCATACACCAATTAGTGCATAACATGAAGTAAAAACACTGCATAAAAAAGCTTTCCATTTCAGTATGCATTTTCCATTACTAGGCAAAACTAATTAGTTTGCATATTGAATGCTTTCATGTTTTTCCATTATAATATGCATTTTAATATTAAAACTACATTCATTTGAATTCTAAGTTCATGTTTTCATTAAGAAACACTGCGTATTTTGTTTCAGCATAACACCAGAACAACACCAAGCCAATTGTAATTCAGCTTTCATATGTAACACGTATTCATTAAAATTCAACAGATATTGACATCATGCCTAGAACTAAAAGAGCGAGACCACAAGTTAGTGAAAGTTCCAACCCTCCACAACGCCAAGAACAGCAGCCTCAAAATCAATCATATCCTACTGATGATTTTCTCAATGAAAGTCATGAACTAGCCTTTCCAAACTTCTATAGCCGACCTATTGTAACAGGGAGGAGGGTAAATTTGCCACCTCAATATGATACACTATTAGTTAGTAAACCTGAAGCAATGGGATGGCTAAATTTAATTAATTTACCCCAAAAGGTATATCCACGGCTGGTATCTCTATTTTATGTTCACCTAAGAGCTACTCAGGAAAAAGATAAAAATTTTACTCTTTTGTCATATGTGAAAGGAAAGGGTATACAGTTTGATATTCCTACTTTGGCAAGCATTATTGGAGTTGATAGGTGATGAAAATATCCATTTTCAGACTGAGGCTGAGTAAGCTAATATTGTTGGTAATGCTACTGATGTATATACTACTATTTGTCAGAATAGATTTATTGGGACTAGTTTACAAGCAAGACATTTAAAACCTTATCTTCTGATTCTCCACCGGTAGATTGTAGAAAATGTCACTCCAAAAAAAGGACATCATGATGCGGTCCCATATTTTAATGCTTATTTGTTATACTGTTTTGAAGTTGGCCATAAGTTAGATTTGTGTTACATAATTATGAAAGAAATGATTTTCGCAAATCAAGGTCAATTCACAGGCCGTCATTACTGTTTGGGGCACTCTTGACAAAAATTTTCAAACATTTTAGGGTTCGCTTGGTAGATGAAATGGAGATAAAAATCCGTTAACCCATTACTTAGTATATAGTGACCCGTGCTGGTGCAGCCTCCAATTTAATGGGAAGTGTTAATGCTTCAGAAGATTCAGAAGATGAAGTCCCACCAGATAATGCTCCAGAAGATCCTCTTGCCAATGTGATGCCATCAACTGAACAATCTCAATATTGGATTGAGTTTTTGGCCAAGGAAGAACAACGTTATAATCAACGCGTTCAATGGGAACATCAAATGGCTAATCAGGTCAATTCGTTGGGTACTCAGTTTGATACATTTGCCACTAAGCAGAACTCATTAATTCAACAATTTGGTGAGTTTCGTGTGGACATTGAAAGACGTCATGAAGTGGCAAACAATCGCATAGATAGGATTGAGCATCGCATAAATGACATATACCATCATTACTTCCCTCCTCCACCACCACCACCAGATAATGACTGTTGATGTGTTTGACATTATGTAGTTGCATTGTTTTGTATTTTGTTATTTTAACAACCTTTTGTTAGGTCAATTTGTTAAAGAGAACGAGGTTAATTAAAACATATTCAGTTATGACATTGGCCTATGCAGTTATTATCACTTTATATTGTAGTTTTTCATTTTAATGCCTATTTGACAAAGGACATGATTATGTACATTCTGAAAATGCTACAAAAAGGTCATTATTCAGTTATGATTTTCTGGTATAAATCATGTTATAGTAGTCAATGGCCTTCACTTGAAATATCATTTTAAAGAAGATGAGGTTAATTAAAAAAAATCCACATTGAACTACGGACCAAAGATATCCCTATGCAAAAAACATGGCAACAATTACACATTGAACTTGAAATATGGCAAAAATCCATGGCAAAAATTCATAAAGTCTGATGTTTCATAAAATCTGATGTTTAATAAAAATCCATAAAATCCATAAAATTTGAACTTTAAAAATGGCAAAAACTATGGCAAAAATCCATAAATCCACATTGAACTTGAAATATGATGTTCCATAAATCATTATGTTCCATTTAATAAAATTGTGATTACATGATTACTTATCACATTAATAATTCCAATAAAACTAACCAATACAAGTTAGATGTAATATTTTTAGATAATCAAACCAATAGATGAAACACACTAATACAGAACCTTTCAAGGCAATCTATTAGTTGTTCAAAATAAAATATGTCGTTGAAGATCTTCGTAATACGCCATTTGCATAGGATTTAAAATTGTCATATCCATTGACATTATTTTATGATCTTTATTTCGTTGTTCTCTTTCATTCATCATAGATAGGAGTTTTAGTTGTTCCTCCCTATCTTTGGCCCTTCTTCGACGCTCTGCAGCCTTCTGCTCATGGTCTATCGCCTTTTGTTCGTCTCGCTCAATAGTTCTAACGGAGATAGTTGATAACACTTCAACAATTTTGGATTGGTTGGCAGCCATTTCATCAAATCTACTATCGTGCGTTGTTTGATTCTTCAACTTCTCTTTCACTGCCTTAGTACCAATTGGTCGTGTTGATGTATTAGATGGTTGTTCGTGCACCGCATTATTCTGGTTGGATTCAAATGCCTCATATTCAGTTGGTGGATTCGAACATGGATCAGCATGTTGCGTGCTTCTTTTGGGTTGTGATCGAAATTCATCCCACTTACAACTTCGGCGCAAAATATCCCAACATGTATCAAATGTGAAGTGTTTTTTCTGTATTGCATGATGCATCCGCTTCGCTTCAGCGACCTACAAAAAAAAATTACAAACATTTCAATAACAAGTATACATTAGAAAAGAAAATTGAAATTTAATAACACAAATAAATTTTACCATATATGCCTCAGTTGTTCCACTTTGTTGCCTCAGTTGAATTTGTTCAAGAAAACCACAGAATTTATTAATTGCCTTTTGCATACCAGACCAACGGTGAGACAAAGAAATACAGTTTCGATTTGATTCACCGCTCAATTGTGAATTAAAATAAACAAGGACTCGTTTCCAAAATATAGCCATAGTTTGACTATTACCAGTAATGGGATCTTGAGAGACTGCTAATCAAGATCTACATAAAGTTTCATCTTCTATAATTGTGAACGCTTTACCACGAGAAACACGACAAGTTTCTGAAATAAATTGATTATCACTGTTCTGCGTGTTCTGCTCTCGTGAAGTTTCCGACATAAAATTAATATGAGTGTTGTGCTCCAACATTTGTGATTCCTCAAACATTTCAAAATCTTCCATAGTTTGAAAAAAATACAGTACATATAATATCTAACTTACTGAAAAATATTAGAATGATATACACTCAACCTCAGAATCAGATAATTTAGTCAGATAATATAAATTAAAATTTCAAAGGAAAAAAAGTTCTAATGACACAAAAGAAACAAAATTCACAGTATATAATGTAATGCTATTCTGAAAATGAAATACTCTATCAGCTTGATATACGAAACAGATATATTTTATAGAGCACATCATTAACGGTAAATTTTCAAAATACTCTGTCCATCCAACGGTAAATTATTGGAACGACTAGTTCTGAAATATGTATATGAGAGGTAATTTAAATTATATTTTATAGAGCACATCATTAACAATTTCAATTATATTTTGAAGGGAATTTAAATTTATATCACCCTCCAAATTATTCATAATCCACAAAATAACCTATCTCAAAATAAACTAGTTGAAACCAACCAGTTCAAACCAGTTCATTACTGTTGGCGCATAATTGATCAACCCGGTCGACCGGTTGGTCAACTGGCTGGTTGACCGGTTCCTCTCCTCCACCGGTCATGCAGTGAAGCAGTTCAAACCAACTAGTTCAAACCTGTCGCAGAATTGCTGAACCAGTCGACCGGTTGGTCAACCGGCCGGGCAACCGGCAGGTTGACCGGTTCCTCTCCTCCAACGGTCACACATAGTAATTTGCTGAAATCTGGACACTGTTCTCAGTTTGATGATTTTTTTGTTGAATTCTCATTTTGATATCAAATTGCTGAAACCGTTGGAGCATCAAAAAGTGATTTTTTTCACCAAAATTTAAATCTGATGTCAAGTTTGGTTCACCGTTGGAGATGGTCTTAGTGATGAGATTGTTAAATTATTTTTATATAAAATAAATTCATAAATAAATTATTTTTATATTAAAAAAACTAAAATAAATATTTAAAACAAACAGGTGCAATTGGTAAAAAAAAAAAAAAAAAATTTGATATAAAATAGATTCAGTCCTCTCATTATTTTTCTAATCCCACTCAAAATTCGATCAAGCTAATCCCCCTACTAAGAGGGATTACTAAGCCCCTTGGACTACTAATTTGCGTTCATATTTTACTACCAAACATGCTGTGAGTGGAACCCATAGTCATGATAGTCCAATCCGACCACTTGAGCCACGAAACAAACATGGCCTTAGGGTTTAAATGGTGCATAGATATATAAGGGAGGTTAATTTAGTCGTTTTGTTTGAATTTGTCATTTTAGATAAAATATTTAAGTGTTTTGAACTTTTAACCAAACAAAATCAAAAAATAGATTTATAGAGTCCTACAAATTTTATTAGAATAATACTTTTCTCCATTATTTAGTTACCCTTGAAAAAATAAACAACGGGCGAGAAATGTGTACATAGCAAATTGCGATACAGTTTAGCACAGCTCAGAACGCACGCCTGGCAGCTCCCATAGTTGAAAATATGAGCAGCTTTGTGCCTGTTTGGCAGAGCTTTATTACAGCTTATTTCAGCTTTCAGCTTAATTTAAGCAATTTTGATGTGTTTAATTTAGCTTATAGTTATAGCTTATAGCTTTTTGGAAGTCAGAAATCAGCTTATTCTTTGAGTGGGGCAGGAGATGCTTTAAGAATAAGCTGGAAATCAGCTTAAGCTGAAAGTTATAAGCTATAAGCTGTTGAGGCATAAGCTATAAGCACTTTCCCACAGCTCTACCAAACATGGCCTTTGTTTCGTTGGGGTTAAAAAATTATTGACTAAAATAGGGGTAATTTGAGAACTTATTATAAAAAATAAAAAAAAATAAAAAAATAAAAAAAGAGCTAACTTTTTAACTTTTTTACATAAAAAAATCATTAAAAAATTAACTTTTTATCAATTTTCTAAAACATCACTCAGTTTGTTTTAAAAGTCTTAATTTATTTGACAAAATCATTTTTTTCAAAAAAAAAAAGATTCTCATTTTAGTCATTCTAAAAAGCTATTATAATAACCCAAAAAGGTAATAAATTAGTTTTTTTTTTAATCATTAGAGCATCTCCAACGGTTCATCAAAATTTTCACCAAATTTGAGTAAAAAAAAAGACCATTTTCTCAATTTGATACAGATTGCTCCAATGGTTGTCATCAAAGTAGGGGTCGACCGGTTAGTGTTTTTTTTTTTATACCTCTTTGAACCTTTTGACCTGTTTGAACCAACCTATTTACAAGGGAACCGGTCGATCGGTTGGTCTCCCCTAACGGTCACACACAGTAAATTGGTGAAATCTTCCCCCTGTTCTCACTTTGATGAAAAATTTGGTGAATTCTCGTTTTGATACCAATTTGATAAAACCATTGGAGCTGCAAAAAGTGACTTTTTCACCAAATTTCAAATCTGATGCAAGGTTTGGTGAAGCGTTGGAGATGGTCTTAACCAATAAACTAATTTTCTTCAACTTTCTTCCTTTCAACGTATACTGTTGAATCTAGGACATTCAATGAATCTAGACTGGTACGCATACACAAGTACAACAAATTATTCTATCTTTTTAGAATACTATGGCTTCGTTGAGAAGCCTTGGTTGGGGTATTTTTAGCTATTTTAGTCACAAAAAATAAAATAAATTTTTTAATTTAATAAAAAAAATATCACATCCAATCTATAATCATTACATTCTTTCTCTCACAAAAAAAAAAAGTTAAAAAAATCAAAAAAAAATTAATAGTCCTTCCCAAACCAAACTTTTTAGCCCCAGGCTAAAAAAATCAAAAAGCTAAAAAACCAACCCACTTTCCAAATGGAGGCTATATATTGGTTGTATATATTGCTCAATATTAAGGCCTAGTTTGGCTTTTCTAAAAAATTTAAAAAGTCAAAAAATTACTATAAAAAGTTAAAAAGTTATCACAACTCACAAATAAAAAATATAAAAAAAAATTAATTTATTACATATTTTAATACAAAGACGTGACTGGTACTAAAAATTGATGGAAATGCTATCAAAGGGGGGGGGGAAGGTATATATATTTATTAAATTTGAAGGTAATGTTGGGTCAGCATTGGCCTACCACGGGTCCCGTTTTGATAATCTGAACCATTCAATGTGTAGAATTCGTCGAATATATGTTTGTAAAAAATCACGTTAATCGGATATGTATAGCTACATGATTAAATCAGTTTTATATAAAAAATAGATGGTGTTATAGTTAACGGTTGACAAAAAACTAACATAATCAGATAGCTATCGATATCCGATCAGCTTGATTTTTTACAAATATATAGTACTCGACGAGTTCTACATATTAAACGGTTCCGATTAGCAAAACGGGACCCGTAATGGGCTCACACGGGCTGAACAACACCGTCCAATTCAAGACCGAAAAGGAGACAACCATTTTCCATCTTCTAACAGCCGAGTACACTGCCTAGGTACTGTATGGGCTACTCAATCACTTCTCATATGTACTTATTTTTATAATTTTTTAATACACATTTTTTCATAAAAAAGTCAAAAAGTTAACCCAAACATCCATTTTTTTTCCACAACTTTTTAGTCTAAAAAGACAAAAAGTGCACTTATTTAGGACACCCCAAACAACCCCTAAAGTACTATGTATTTACAGAGTTTAAAAAATAAGAATAACACTGAACAAATCACAAAGCATTATTAACCAGACACGCAGTCATGTGATATTTCGGATCCATATAATAATTTTTGCTTGATTAAAATATAAAATACTAAGATTAAACATCACTACAACCAAAACACATTTTAGTGGGACTATATTAGTGGTATATTTTTAAAAAATGTCACAAAAAGAATATTTGGTAGTATGTTTTAAAAAAATATCACAAAGCCACAAACATACGAGGTTCTAATGGCATTTCAATAAAGAAATATCACATCACTACAACAAAAATGTGATTTAATAACATCAATTTATGGCATTTTATAAAAGAATGGCACAAGAAATTGTTTTAATGACATCTATCAAAAGATGCCACTAAATTTTAGTAGTAATGGCATTTTTTTAAAATGTCACTAAATTAGATAGATGTAAGTTACTTTTTACGACATTAAGTGAAAAGTGTCATAAACAAATATTTTATGGCATTTTGAGAAATGTCACTAAACCAAAAAATTTCCAAGCTATCCAATGTCATTTTTTGAAAAAAGAAAAAATGTCAAATTGAACTGTTTGACCTCTATTTGCTGGCTCAATGGTTTCTCCAAGAATTTTGAATGTGCTACAAACGAAAGCGGTGAAGACTCTAGCTTTAACATGTGGTTGTCGCCTTGTAGCGACCTTAATTTTTCTTAAATCATTATTTATTATTATTATTACTTTATTTTATTTTTTACTTTATTAATTGTATGGTTACATGAGAGTTTAATTATATATAATCTGAATATTTATATATGTGTATATATATTATATATATATAAAGTATTATATATTTATCTTATATATATCAAAGGTTTTAGGGTGATAATAGGAAATTAGGTTATAATCTTAAGAGGCAAAGAAAATAAAAGAGAAAAAAAAAAGTTAAGAGAGAGAAAGAGAGAGAGAGAGTGAGTGAGGCTCTGCTTAATCACACAAGCCGAGAGAGAGATTAATCATCAAAGAAATTAATCATAGAAGCCGAAAGAGAGAAAGCAGAGAGAGAAAGAGAGACGGCGGGAGAGAGAGGAGAGGAAAACAAAAGGTTAGGGTTTTATTTTGGTAGCTTCATTAATTCTCCAAGTATTTCTTTGATCTTTGAAAAATAATTGTAAGTATAAAACCCACTTTCCTTGACTTGTGTTTATTTTGTTGTTATTATTTATTTATTTGATGTTGGTTTGATATTGTATTTACATGAAAATGATGGATTGATTTCAATTATTTTGATTAGCTGTGTATGCAAGGTTTATAGTTTTTATATGTGTGGTGTTGCTTTCTGACCACTCTGCCAAACAGGAAGTCAGTAAGAGAGCACAGGCAGAATAGATCACGCCCGAACAACCTGTCACAGAAAGATTAGACTCTAGTGGTGGTCGTCCACCCGGGGGGACTCCGACGATCAAGTCAGTACTCAGTTTTCTCTCAAAGATAGCAAATAGTGCTTAACTCACTAGTCAGAATACAAAAAACGTACCTTAGACCCACGAGGGTGCCGTACTTTTATAACCAGCACTAACCTGATCCTTGTAGAAGCCTAGCTTCAATGGATTTTAGCTCAATGTTTATCTTGGACTTCCAGCTAGGATAGAGATAAACTCCCTAAGTGCTCTATCTTTATCCAAACTGAGGCCCTCCCCTATTATAGGACTCTTGTCCCCTATCCGCTCATCTCAGATTCCGATATCTCCGCAGATAACCCTGACCTAGCCGAGATCACCTCGGTGTCATGACCAAGACACGTGGCACCTCGGCTAACTCATCGGCGTCACCTTGACCACGTGTTGTCTTTCACAAAATATATCCCAACAACTACCCCCTAGGTTCTATTATCTCAGCATCCTGAGGTGATGGACCTACATCGTTTGTCCACAGGCTACGACTTACTCCATCCTTTATGGCCGATATCATCATACGTTGGCTTCTGATGACCAAGACTCTACTGTCTACTTTATCAATGACCAAGAACCAAGTTCTTCAAGTTCCTTGACTAAGATCGCTCCTATAGCTGAGGTTTTTGTGTCATTAAATCAAGAACTCAAAGAATTTTATCTGTGCATGAGCTTTCACGCACGGTTTACTTAACCATTTTCTCCACAGGTCGCTCTCTCATTGGTTCGTACGTGACATGCACTATCAGGTCGCGTTGCGTCTGCGCACGTTGCCTGACAAACACATCGTCCAAGGCATTCCATTATGGTTTGTTGCCCTTTTGATTTTTTAACAAAAACAGCTTCTCTCTCTCTGTCCTTTTAGTTTGCATTCTTTCGTTTTTGCTCAAGCTTTCTCTCTCTAAAGCTTCTCTTCCAAATCCTCCATTGTCGTTCCTTTCGAGCTCTGCCATTGCCACATTCACCACCTCCAGCGCACTTTTTCATCACCTGTTTTCAATCATTCTCGTCGTCTGACTCCGGCGACCTTCATATCGGCACTCATTTCACTCGATAAGTTCACAATTCCTTCTCCCTTAAGTTCGGTCTCTGATTTATTTTGAATCTATTACATGTTTATACGCTGTTTGCTGCCATTGTGAATCTGTTTATGTTCTTGAATCTTTACTTGTGCTTTGAATTTCATCATTTTGGGTGTCAAACGTACTGTTTGCGACTTAGTTGTTGAATCTGTCTCTGACCTGCATACACAGTTCATGGCCCTTGTGCACACATACGCATTGTTCATGTGTTTGATACTTTGACAATTTGTCACTGTTCTTGGCTTTTGCATATCTGCACACACTCATTTAGTGTTCTTTGAATTTCTGTTTGTTTTCTTAAGTCTGAATCATGTCATTTTCTATTTTTCTTGCTTATTTCTAGATCTTTCCCTTGATTTCCTGTTTCCGTATAGATTTAGGTTTGGAATTTGATAGAAACAACATTCCTTAGGGAAATTGAAACAAATTCCCCCTAAATCTTGAAAAACCCTTGCCCTAATTATTGTTTAGGGTTTACCTGAGGTCCTTAAACCCACACCAAACATTCTTTTCTGACATTTTTCCCTAACCTTCATAAGCCGACATCATGGGTATGTTCAGGTGGAGAGTAGATACCCCAGAAAAGATAGAGTATTTCCGTGGCGAGTTCTCCATCCCAGCCGATGTTCACCTCAGGTTGGCTGGGGAAGAGGACTCTATTATGCCTGATAGGGATTCCATGCCCTTTTCAGTAATTGCTTTCATAGAGTGTGGACTTAGGTTCCCTCTAGACATTCTTTTCCGAGAAATCCTTCATTATTACAAGCTCAACCCGATGCAACTGGCCATTAACTCCAATAGGATCATCAATGGTATAATTGCTCTAGCTAGGCGAGAAAACACTAGGATAACATTAGCTGACATCTAATATTGTTATACCATGTATGGCCTAAAATCCGAAAAAGGTTACATCTATTACCTCAAGCCGAGATCCACAACCTACAAACTTATAACCGATCTCCCAAACTCCAACAAAGGTGCTGGAGATGATTACTTCATCGTCTCAGGCAACTGGGAATTTGCACCTGACGACAACCTTCATCTCTATCCTCTGCATCGATCGGTGTTTAAAGATGATGAGGGTAAGAACCAAGTGTCAACTTTTCTGCTTTAAGACTTGTCACTTTATTCCCCTTATATGTTCTAATGTATGAATTTTGGTTTTGCAGCTCTCTCTCAACCTTCAAAAGATTTTCTCCAGTCTTTCTTTCCCAGCAAGGACTTGAAAAGGCTGTTGGGCTTGCCAGTTGACTAGCGCAAAGCCCCTCTGCTGCTCAACTATATTCCAACTTACAAATCTACCTTGCCCGACATTCCTAAGAGGAGTAGGACTCCTCCCTCTGCTACAACTCCAATAGTTGCCTCCTTACTAAGTCCAAACCAAGCCTCATTTTCTGATCCAGTTGAGGTTGCATCAACGTCTGCCCCCCAACTCATCTTGACATCACAATATCAATGCTGACGTCGAGCTCTGCCAAACGTACCAGCAGATAGAACTCGTAGCCGCAAACGTCAAGGTTCTGAGGTATCGGCTTACGATCCTGCAAACCCACCTACCGCACTTCCAGCAATCCATTTCGGTACAAAAGTAACAGTCACTTCCACTGCCGATGAAATGGGTCGCAAATCAGAAGCTGTTAAAGACCTTTTAGCCAACATCGCAAGGGTTGTGACGGTGCAATCCTTGCCTTCTCCATCCCAATCAAAACCAAAGTCGAAAAGATTGAAGAAGGCTAAGGCCAAGGCCACAGTGACTCAGATTGAATCTGAGGACACTGTGCAAATTTTGAAATTGGCTGAAGTTGAAAAGAGTCAAACGGCCGCCAAGAAAAGGCCAGCCGAGGTCGAAGTATCTGATTCTCAACCGCCCAAAAGGCCATGGTTTGAGTATCCTGAGGGTAGCCACAGTTTCCCTCGCAATATAACCTAGGCTTCCGAGGTCATGGTGGATGATAGGCCCCTAACAGCCGTCGACAGTACAATGAACCTTGAAGTCGGCACAGCCCTATCAACGGCTGTTCTTTTACTAGAAGACATGAATCGTATGGCCGAGTTGCATGAATACAAAAACTTCGCCCTTATGATACAGCACTCGGTCTTGGTAAGTCTCTTTCTTACTTCTTTGTAGTCTTTCTACACTTAGTCAAATTTCACTGATCTGTTTTTCTTCTTGCAGGCCATCTAGCATACTTATTCATACACAATCAAGACCAAGATGACAAGGAAAGAGTTAGCACAGAAGACTAAGGAAGCTGTCAAACTCCTTTCCTCACTCAACTGTGTCAAAGCCAATAATCGAGCTCTAGTAGATTAGGCCAAGGCCTCTAAAGTTGCTCAGGATTTGGCCGAGGAAAAAACGAGAATGGCCGATGCTGAAGCCGAGGCCCCCAGAGCTGATCTTGAGACTACGAAGGCCAAGGCTGCTGATTTGGAAACCAAGCTTCAAGAGGCCCTAGACTCGAAGGAAGCCGAGGTGAAGGCGGCCGATGAAAAGCCTTATGAAGAAGGGCAGGCCACCATCCGTGACCAGTACAAATAGCAAGTCAACTTGGCTTGCAACCGAGGTTATTACCTGGTTGGACGGTGGCGATCAAAAAATTACTTGTTCCAATGGACTCTGACCTCCGAGACATCAATCAGTTTCAAGTGCCCTTTCCTCTAAAGCCTAAGGACTCTGGCGATGAAGCCGACAAAGATGATGCCGAAGATAGTGAAGCTGATGAAGTGAAGGAAGAGGCTGCCACTGATCCCAAGTCTCCCATCCTCAACGAGCAAATAGACTTGACTCAAGATGAGGATGATGACTTGGTTTCCAAGGGCGTCTCTCCCAAACTAACCACCTTTGAGGCCGAGGTCCAGTGTGCCGAAAGGAGTCTGGATCAAACTTTGCTAGAAACAAACGCCGAGATAGCGGTCAAAAAGAATGCAACACCGCCCGCCGAGGTTGAGAAATCACAGACCAATCCTAATACTTAGGATAGTTCATTTTTACTTTGTACTTCTATTATGTCTGAATAATGTTTAGCTTGCAATTTGGCTGAAGCGCCCCTTTTGTAATTTCGAACAAGTAATCTTTTGCCAGGCCGAAGTGCCTTTTTTCTGAATACAAGTCTTCTCTTTTCTTCTAAGTATTGAATGTTTGCCTCATGTATGTTTTATTGCTTTCTTTCATACATTTCATGCTTCCATACTTAGAATATTCTTGCACTTTGTCAAAGTATACCTTAACTATCTAAAAACTTCAGGATGTAATACCTCAGATATAACCTTGAATGTTTTTCTTGGCCAACCATTTGTATACCTCGGGTAACACTTTAACAATACCAAAATATTTTTACAAGTGTTATCCAGTATTGCTTTTTTACTTTCACATGCTATCTTCTTTTAAGACTTCACCCTTTCCAAGCTTGGTAACCTGGTTGGCCATCTCCGCCAATATGTATCTCGGATAATTCTTTTGATATTCCCTCGGCTAATCTTCAACCTATAAATTTTCCTGAAAATTTCAACAACTGTTAAGCCAATTCTAGTTTGTAAATTTTTCTATAAAATTTCAACAAGTCCCAAGGACTTTAAACTTTTACTCATCATTCTCCAGCTCTTTGCCCCCCTAATGTAAACCTAAGTTTCACTTATGTTCACATTAAGCACGTATAATCCTTCGCCGAAGTCAGTTTCAAACAAAGACTAGCCGAGGTTCTCAACCTTAGTTTCTCTATTAATCTAACTGAAATGCACTTAATTCCATTATAAGTTTAATGGCAAGTCTAGTTTCAATTCAACTTAGTTCAACTCTATTATATGCAAATGTAATTCAATTCTGTCGTATAATAAGTCTAAGTTATTCGTCATGTTTCAATCAGAAACATCGCCAAAGGACTAGTCAGTCTTATTAAATTTCAAAATCAAGCTAAAATTTTATTATTACTTCGGCTAACAACATAAATTTCAAAAAAAACAAAAATCTAATAATAGAAAAATTTCAAGTTGCAAGTGTTCCAGGGTCTTGGTAACTCTTTGCTATCACTGTCTTCAAGCCGATATACCTCATTACTAGTGACCGAGATAATTCTATAAGCCCCCCCCCCCCAAAATTTGGGCCAAGTTTTCCTTCTCTAGGATCCTTCTTGTTGCCGACGACCTTCATTAGGACGATGTCGCCAACTTGAAACTCTCTTAGGTTGTCCTTCTTATTGTAAGCCCTAGCAAGTTGTTGTTGATATGCCCCCAGCCGAATTGCTGCTCTCTCTTTTTTTCCCTCTAGTAGGTCTAGATCTCGGACTAGAAATGCCTCATTAGTACCATTTTCCACTTCCTGGGTTCTGATCCCTGGAATGACAACTTGTAGTCGGATAAATACTTCAGTGCCATAAGCCATGGCAAATACAGACTCCCCGGTTGATCTCCTCGGCATAGTCCGATATGCCCAGAGTACATTGGACAACTCTTCCACCCATTTCCCCTTTGCTGTCACTAGCCTCTTTTTGATCCATCTAAGATAGTCTTATTAGATGCTTCTATCTGACCATTGCTCTGAGGGAAACTTGGAGTAGAGTAATAGTTCTTGATTTTGTACTTTGCACATAAGTTTTTGATTAGCTTACTGTCAAATTGTGTACCATTGCCTGCTATTATTGCCCTTGGGATCTCAAATCTGGTGATGATGTTTTTCCATATGAAGTTCATTACATCAATATCTTAAATCTTCGCAAGGGGTTTCCGCTTCTACCCACTTTGTGAAATAATCAATTGCTACTAGCAGGAACTACCTTTGCCCAGTTGCTTGGAATAGTTGTCCAACAAGATCCATGTCCCACTGGGCAAATGGCCAAGGGCTGGACACTGGGATCAAATCTACTGCTGGTTAATATATCAAATGTGTGAACTTTTGAAACTTCACGCACTTTCTGACGTAGGCTTCAACATCCTTCTACATGTAGAGCCACAAATACCCTTGGGTAATGGCTCTATGAGCAAGTGATATGCCCCCAGCATGGCTTCCATATACTCCTTCATATATTTCATACAAGAAGTCTTCAATTTGAGAGGGATGCACACATCTCAAAAGGGGACCAGTAAATGACCTTCTGTAGAGATGTCTTTCTGCTATTAGGCTAAACCTAGCCGACTTCAGTCTGGTCTTGTGCGCTTCTTTTCGATCATTTGGCAGCTTCCCATCTCTGAGGAACATTACCACTGTGTCTATCCAACTTGGGCCCATCTCCGCACACATTGTTTCGTACTCTGTGATCAATGGTTCCACACTTGGGCCTGACAAATAATCAACCATTATTGTCCTTGCCTCCCCTGATTCCATTGCACTAGCCAGGTTAGCCAAGGCATCGACATGGTTGTTGTCATCTCGGCTAACTTGCTGTAGTTGGCAACCCTAAAATAAGGCTAACAGTCTAATAACCTCTTTGACATAGGTTATCATTCTTTCACCTCGAGCTGCATACTAGTATGTTGTCTGGTGCACAATAAGCTGGGAGTTACAAAAGACTACCATCTCGTTGGCTTCCATTATTACTGCCAACGTCAATCCTACGATTAGTGCTTCATACTCTGCTTCATTATTTGAGGCTTTGAATCCCAAACAAATAGACTGCTCTAACATTCGCCCATCTGGAGATACCAACACCACTCCTGCCCTCGCTCCTTGATGGTTTGAACTCTCATCAACAAACATGCGGAAGGAGTCGCCGATGTAAATATCGCAGGGTTTGAGTTTCTCTTCTTTCTTCTGCTCTGTTGTGGGGTTTTTCATTCCCAACTGGGTCTCTTCTTGTTCCCCTGGACATCCTAAGTCGCGGCTCACCGGAGCCCAACGTAGGATGGCTCCAGGTGTGAACTCGGCCACGAAGTCAGCCCGAACCTGGCCTTTAATTGTTGTTCTGGGCCTAAATTTTAGGTTGTATTGGCCCAATACTACTACCCATCTGGCTACCCTTCCTGTCAGATCTCCTTATTGTAGCAAGGACTTTAAGGGATGCTCAGTCAATACCACAATCTTGTGGGCTTGAAAGTAATGATTCAATTTCTTGGAAACCATTATTAAGGCCAGTGTCAATTTCTCCAGGGGCAAGTACGTGGTCTTTGTGTCTGCTAGGGTTTTACTCACATAGTATGCTATTATTTGTTCTCTCTTCTCTTTTCTGATTATTACTGCACTTACTGCATGTTCTGAAATCGCCAGGTATAAGAACAGTTCCTCTCCAAGTACCGGATTTGAGAGAACTGAAGTTGTGGTCAGGTATCTTTTCAAGTCGGCCAAGGCGACATCACATTCCTCTGTCCACAAGAAATCTGTGGCCTTTTTCAATAGACTGAAAAATGGTTTACACTTATCTGAACTTCTGCTTATAAATCTGTTAAGGGCTGAGGCCCTTCCAGTCAAAATTTGCACTTGTTTTGCCGATATTAGGCTTTTCAAATACAAAATGGTCTTAATTTGATCTGGGCTTGCCTCAATGTCCTTTCTAGTAACCAAGTATCCCAAGAATTTACCAGATCCAACTCCAAATGCACATTTCGAAGCATTGAGTCGGAGCCAATATGTTCTAAGGATGTCGAAAATTATCTTTAAGTCGGCCAGATGATCCTCAGGTTCTTTGGTCTTCACGACCATGTCATCAATGTACACTTCCACTATTTTGCCAATCAGATGTCTGAACATCTTGGTCACTAACCTCTGGTATGTTGCTCCTGCATTTGTCAACCCAAAAGGCATCACTTTGTAGCAATACAACCCTTTTGGGGTGATAATGCAGTTTTCTCTTCATTAGAGGGTACATTGTTATTTGATGGTGCCCCTTGTAAACGTCTAGGAAGCTCATCCTTCCATACCCTGAAGTGGCATCCACCAATTGATCGATCTTGGGGAGTGGGAAACTGTCTTTGGGACAAGCTTTATTTAGGCTAGTGAAGTCCACGCAGACCCTTCACTTCCCATTCTTCTTTTTCATAATAATTGTGTTTGAAAACCAAGTTGGGTAGTTTATCTCTCGAATGGCTCTGGCCTCTAACAATTTGCCCATTTCCTCCTCTACTACCTCCATATGAACCAATGTCGGCCTCTTTGCTCACTGAACGACGAGTTTGGCCGACTTGTCTATGTTTAGTTTATGGCATGTAACCTCGGGGTCAATGCCAGGCATCTCGTAGGGCGTCCAGGCAAACACCTCTATGTTTGCTCGCAAGAATGCTTCTAACTCCCTTTTCTCCTTCTCGGCCAAGCCTGAGCCAAGAAGGAAGAAGCGTTCTTCATCTCCTAGCTAGACCAGAATTTTCTTCAAGGCTTCCTCACTTTTGTCGGCTAGCTCTTTGCTGACGTCATCCAAGACCTCCATGTCCTCGTCCTTAATCTCTACTGTTTCTGCTTCTCATATGTTGCATATGGATTTCATTGCTGCCATAGAACAATTCTTTACCTAAAATTGATCCCCTCTAATCTCCTCAATTCCATGCTCTATTGGAAACCATAACAGCTGGTACAGTGTTGAGGGAACAGCCCTCATTGCGTGTAACCATGGCCTCTCCAAGATAACATTGTAAAGGGAGGAGGTGTCAATTACTGTGAACTCTGTACTTACCTTCTTGGTGCCTGTCTGTACCTCCAAACTTATTGCTCCCCGGGGCCATGTTGGCGTTCCATTGAACCCAACCATTGGACTATTGGACTGTTCCAGATCATCTCGGTAAAGTTGAGCTCCTTGTAATATCTAACATACATGATGTCACAAGAGCTGCCTTGGTCAATCAGAATGCACCTTACCTGGCATTCTCCAATGTTGAAGGATACCACCAGAGCATTCTTATGTGGATGCTGCACCATGTCTAGGTCGACTTTAGTAAAGGACACTATTGGTCCCTGGTACTCGTCTGCCCTAGGCCTATTTTGCTAGACCTGATACACATACTGTAAATGCTTTACCCTCTAAGTCTTTCCACGTACCTCGTTCTCATTGACCTTTAAGTGAATCACATTGATCACTCGAGGTCCGTCTACTTGCAGTTGCGGTGCTGGTGGAGGTGGTGTTGCTAATGCCTAGGGCAGCCTTGCTTGCTCTTCCTTTGTTCTGACCTCATCTGCTAGGTCCCTTAAGTGACCCTGTCTTACCAGATCTTCTAGGGCTCTACAACCCTATATCAGGTGTCCATCTTCATTGTGGTAAACACAGTGCTTTCCCAGGCTTCTTCCCATGAATTCGCCAGGAATCTTTTCTGGCGCTCTATAGTACGGTTGGTTCTTGACTCTTTTCAGAACTTTATCAATCAGAATCTGGAATACGGTAGTGAGTGTCTATGCAGCCCTTAGTCCTGTCTCTTGCCTATTATATCCAGTATTACCTTGGCCTCGCTACAGCGACCCGTTTCTCTTCTCCTGTTTCGATGTCTTTGTCCCTGGCGTGTCTTCTTCAGCTCTCGCATATTTCTCGATCCTGGCCATAAGTTCCTCCATACTTTTTGGCAGTGTCTTTGTCAGTAACTTTAAAGGCAGGCAGTCATCGTTCAGGTCGTTCTTAAAAGATACAACCACCAACTCTTTGTTACACCCTGGTATTCGGTTAAACACCCCATAATACCTTTTGGCATAAGCCCTGAGGCTTTCATCCTTGCCAATTCTCAAAGCCATTAGGGAGTCTGCCCTTAACGACTGCAGTTTGTTTGTAACAAACCTGGCCACAAACATCTCGGCCAGGCCTTCCCAACTTTTCACAGTTCCTTTCGACAACTTGTGAAACCAATCTGATGCGATTTCCCCAAAAGATGAGTGGAACACCTTGCAAAGCAATGGTTCGTTCCTAATATACAGTGCAATTGAGTTCAAATATAAGTCGATGTGAAAGTTAGGATCGGACTTACCATCGTATATCTGGAATCTCGGCATGTGGAACATTTTCGGGGCCTTAAACTTATCCAATTCTATTGAGAACGGCATTCTTGGCTTAACCGGAGATATGACCTCGGTATCTTGTCACTTCCTCTGGAGGTAATTTCTCAAATCCTTCTTAGTCCGTCCAGGAGCTCGACTGTCAACGGATTTTAGCCTTTTTGATGCGCTACTCCCGATGTCATTATGAGTCCTCTTAGACCTCCTTTCATTCATCATGTCAAAATAAAGCTCATTCCCTTGAACATGTCGATGTTCCTTAACGTAAGTTTCCTTGGCACGATGTGTCTTCTAAGACTCCTCTCATCGATTCTTCTCACCCGACCTCCCGTAAAGGCCAATGCGAATGCTCCTTTACCTTGTCATGCTGAGGGACTGCAGGGATTGCTTTCTGTCCCCCTTTCTGGGCATTGTTCTTGGCCGCTGGAAAACGGTGGCTGCATGACGTTGTTCTGCATCATGAAGTTGACAACCAATTATAGGTTTGCCAACTTGTTTGCCATTCCCTTCATCTCACAATCCCTCATCAGGCATCTATTTTTCCATACCTAGAGGTCGCTTTCGTTGTAATACCCGCATTGACATGCTTCCTTCGGTACGTCTCCCTCTTGGCCGATGTCCTTTTCTCCAGGATTCTTATCCCGAGGTTCTTCATTACAGTTGTCCTCCTCAACATTAAGATCGGCGTTTTTACCACTCCCACTAGGGATGTCGCCCTCAATCTTTTCTTTTTTCCTGTTGTTGGCCATCTAGTCTCCTTACGTTTTCCACAGACAGCGCCAAATTGTGGGTGTTGATTTCCAACCACTCTACCAAACAAGAACTCAGCTGGAGAGCATAGGCAGAATAGATCACGCCCGAACAATCTGTCACAGAAAGATTAGACTCCGGCGGTGGTTCGTCCACCCGGGAGGACTCCGACGATCAAGTCAGTACTCAGTTATCTCTCAAAAATAGCAAATAGTACTTAACTCACTAGCCATAATAAAAAAAACGTACCTTTGACCTACAATGGTGTCTTACTCTTATAACTAGCACTAACCTAATCCATGTAGAAGCCTAGCTTCAATGGACTTTAACTCAATACTCATCTTGGTCTCCCAGCTAGGATAGAGATAAACTCCATAAGAACTCTATCTTTATCCAGACTAAGGCCCTCCCTCATTCTAGGAATCTTGTCCCTTATTCGCTCATCTCAGATTCCGATATATCTGCATATAACCCTAACCTAGCTGAGATCACCTCGGCGTCATGACCAAGACACGTGGCACATCAGCTGACACTTCAGCGTCACCTTGGCCACGTGTTGTCATTCACAAAATATGTCCCCACAATATGTATTTACTTTATGGTTGTAATCATACTCATGGATATATGAAATTAAAATAAACTTGGAACCCATAGATAAATTCTAAATACTACACTATGACTCCATGAATTATTGTTTTATTTGAGTGTTGGTGAGAAAAAGTGTATAAAAAAAAAAGTGAGGATTATGAGATTTATTTGAATGTCTTAGGCTCATTATGTTTGTTCTCATGAGTGGATAAGGGGTTGTGTATATATATAAAGTGTTGCCTTATTCTCAAGAGTAGAAGAGTACTTGGATTTACGTACATACATATATGCTAACCGTTCGAGAAATGTGAGTCAAATTCGGGACGATATCTCCATGCAAGTTTGGCTTCAAAGCGGTATTAGGTATATATGAGGCACATGGGATATATGTGTAGGCCGGAAGTGAAGGGCCGAAATGGTAGAGTTAAGGTACAAAGAATTTAAATATGAACTTATTGGTATAATTTGAAATATGAACTTATTGGTTTAATTTGAATTGTATTGATTTGTACATCTTGAAAAATAATAAACAACCTTGATAAATTACGAAATTTGGACAGAGGCATGTATACGTAGTTCTAGAAAATTTTTGTATTTTAACTTTTTACTAAAAAGATCAATTAGAACTTGTAATCGAATGATCTTGGTTACAATAATTTTTATTCATTTTAGCAATGCAGATTTTAGATGCTGTTTTAACCCACGAAACAAGCTCATTTTCGTTGATTTTGCGTAAACTAAAGTAAAATATTATTCTGAACACTTTTCGTGTTTTGAACTTTTCCCCAAAAAAAATCATCTTAGGGCAATTTCTTTTCATTTTCAGCTTCAAACTTTTCGGTCAAATTCCGTCTAAGTTATTCTATCAAGTTTTTCTCTCAATCTGTTCAATTTCTACTAAATTCGTTCAAGACTCTTTTTAGGAAATTTGATTCTGTACAACTTTTGATCTTTGAGTTTTAGTCAATTCAAATGATTTAAGCATGAAACGGTGGATTTTTTTTTTATATTTCTTTAGTAATTTACTTATGATTAAATTATACTAACTTTATTTTTTACAAAATGGTGGGTCTCACTAACTTTTTATACAGGACTAATCCACCATATTATTATTATTATTATTTTTTATACTCAATTTATAATTAGTTATGTACGACCAAGAAACTAAATGCTACAATATCTCAGGAAACTACTCATTCGTCTCAGTGCGGGTAAAACTACTTGTCTTGTCCCGTAACCAAAATTAAATGTACTTTTGTTTGTGTCTGGTGGACACGTACGTGGGTGTCAAATCTTGTACTCATAGCAATATACTTGTATACTGACCCATTTTGTCTCTTGGTAACTCGGGTGCATTCTGTTTAAGTGCAGCCGAGCTTCATTTGCAGGATTAGTTGGGACTACAGTGGTGACGAGAAATAACTACGGTTGTAGGACATGTCTTTCGAACTTCTTTTGTTTTCTAGAGTTTAGGGTTGATATTAGTATTTTGATAATTTGCCATTGTGGATTATTTTAATGTTGGAAGAATTAGATAGTCATGAATTTATGATGGATGATTTGATTGGCGTTTGTTAAGAGCTAATCAAATATATCACATTACTTCCAGCTTTATTTTGTAATAGCATGCAAAACTTGTCTTATAATTAACCAAGGAGTGAATATTGTGGACCTAAATTCCATTGTTTAAATCTAGACAAAATGTGCTACATAGTAAAAATCATGACATGACAAAGCTTGTGCTTTTTATTTATTTTTTATTTTTTTTACTTTCTTGTGAAATTTCAACAAGACATCTCTTAATCATTTATTATCGCATGGGCTATTTTTGATTCCCTCAAAATCTTACTTGAAAGTAATTAGTTGATTGTCATTTTTTATAATTACCTTTGATTTACATTGTTGAGTTTAAGGGATTCTGATATTGATAATGGGCATGATTTTGATTGTTATTGATTGGTGCCTTTGGTTGTTATTGATTTTTTAAGTTATTGTTTGATATGGTCTAAAAACTTATGGTTGTTACTTTTACATAATTTGTTGTAGTGTGGTGAACCAATTAAGTGATTAAATCAAGTGGCTTGCTTCTCTACTAGAGAAATACATATCACTTTCAGTTGTGATCATCTTCACTTTGACATTTTGTACTAGTTTATTTTTTAAATATTATTTATTAATTGTAAATATATAATTACTTAAGTTGTTAAATCTTAATTTATAGGTGAGAGACATAGTTGTTCTAAAAAGTATTATTAGGCCAACAAAACAGTTGAAATCGGAGTACTTAAAAGCACAAATTCATCTAAAGAAGTAGAAAGGGAAGAACTAGGACCTGGCTATTGCGAGGTACATGTTCAAGTGTCAGTCAAACCTAATGAGAGCTTGGTCTGATCATATGGACTAGTCAAAATAATTGGACAAACTATTGGAGCTCATGTTACTTGGCCTGCTCCATTTGTGATATATTTCTTTCATAAATACTAATTTCATTAATAAATTTATATTAACTTAATATAGTTTCAATTACCTTTATATGTTTATCTTTTAGATGCAGATTTCGCAAGTTATGGATGCTAGCCGAGAATATTTATACAAGTAAGGTTGAGAATTTGGGAACTGTGGAGACATATTTTGTGTGCCACGTGGCTTGGTCATGCATCTAGATGATCTCGGCTAGGCCGAGGCCGTTTGCGGAGATATTGGAATCCGAGGTAAATGGATAGGGACTAGGAGTCCTAGAATTAGGGAGGACCCTAGTCTGGATAAAAATAAAGCTCTTAAGGAGTTTATCTCTATCTAGTTGAGAGTCCTGGATGAGCATTGAGCAAAAGTCCATTGAAGCTAGGCTTCTACAGGGATTAGGTTAGTCCTGACTATAAAAGTAAGGCACCCTCGTGGGTCTAAGGTATACTTTTTATGCTCTGTCCAGTGAGTTAAGTATTATTTATGATCTTTGAGAGATAATTGATTACTGACTTGATCGTCGGAGTGCCCCCGGGTGGACGAACCACCGCCTGATTTTTATTTTTCTATAACAGGTTGTTCAGGCTTAATCTATTATGTCGGTGCCTTCCTGTTGAGTTTCCCTATTTGGTTGTGTGGTCAAAAATCAAAATCTACGAGAACTGAATTTGTTTTCATAATTTGTCTCTCCGGAAGATGGATATCACTATGGCTTTTCAGAATTTATGGTTGGAATAATTTTTTTTGCTTTAACTTTGTTAATGTAGTAGAATTTTTAACAATTTTGATTATGATTTTTATTGCAATATAAATAAACTTATATTTTTATGAAAAAAATGATTGTGGTTTGAATTTTTTTTTTTTAATTTTTGATGTGATGATCCTATGGTGGTAATATTTGTTTATTATTATGAAAATATTACAGGATGAATGGATGCCAAATTAATATAGGATGTGCCAATTAATATTCATTTTTTTATAAAATCGAATCAATTTTTACAGGCATTTACGCATGCTTAGTTGTGGCTTTTAAAAGTATTAATGAAAAGAAGATATAAGTGGCATTTCGTATTACTGGTAATAGCTTTGCAAAGTGTCACTAAAATAAGCTCCAATGACACTTATATCCATTTAATGGCACATATGAATTGGATTTAGTGGCATTCATGAAGTTGTTAAAAGTATCAATTATGACATAACAAGCACCATTAAATGGCCATATAGTGGCATTTTTTAGATTGTAAGTTTTCTTTAATGGCACTTGATAGAGTCACGAATAGTGTCTACTATGGCATTAAAGTGTCACTAAAAGTCTTTAGCCTTGATGGTGTAACGACACTTAAAAGTGTCACTGAAGTACCACTAAGTCTTTTTTTAATGGTGCCTGATAATGTCACAAATAGTGTCTATCATGGTATCAAAGTGTCATTGAAAGTCTTTAGCCATAATGGTGTAGTAGCACTTGCAAGTGTCATTGGGGTGCCACTAGTATCTACCATGGCACGGATATAAATGACACTTGTTTAAAATGTCACGAGACCAAAAAATGTCATTAGAAGAATAATTTTGTGACACTTTCAAATATCATTAAACTAAGAAAATGTTGTAGTGCATGGTCACGAAGCTTAACATATTTGCAGTAAAACAAATATATTTTAGAAAAAGGGCAAATAAGAAAGGTTAGCACACAAGGACAGGAGCAGGATTTTATTACCAAATGGGTCAAAAGAAAAATAATTTTTTTCACTACATACACAAAATGCACATGTATGTATATATGATATATAAAATATATATATATATATATAAAAAAAATTAACTATCATGAAGCAAATTCTAATAGGATGAATAAATTTTTTTGATATAAAATAAAAAGAGAATTCAAGATAAAAGAAAATGACATATATATTTTTTTATATTAATGTCATTTTATATATAAAATAATATATATATATATATATATATTAAATCCTATAACAAATAATAATGTTCACATAAGGGCCTAATTCCGTCCATGTCAGGACATATATATTACAAAGTACTTTATGTTGACATTTACACACCATAAAGATGGAATCTTAGAGCTGTAATGCTTGGACAAATACTAGTGTTTCAAAATCCTTATAATAATAATATTAATTACATAAAAAGTTATTTGGACCCACCCACATGCACTCAGAGTGGCCGTTAAGTTAGTTTAAGCACATATGTATTGACCAGCCTCACTGTTACACCCCCACTTTGATGCTTTGGCTTGAATTTATTTTTAAAATTGATAAATCACCAAAAGACATCAATTAAAGTGTTCTTGATTGGGAGCAAAATATATCGTGACATTATTTAATAAGAAATATTAAGAATGAGATATGTTGATTCATCTTTATTACAGTAAATTGTTGGGAAATAAATTCAAATTTTTATTTATCAAAAATACTAGTTAAATAATGCGGTGAGAGTAAATAATAAATTTATGTAATTGTAGGTTTCACTTATGATATACAATAAATTTATGTAATTGTGGGTTTCACTTATGATATTCACTAGAACGAAAAGGTTTGTCTACGATGTTAAAATAAAGTTCTCTATTTTGGATTTTGGTGGGCACTTGGAAATAGACTTTGGAGAGTTATTAAAATGAGTAATATTAGAAATTTTAAAAATTTTATCAAATATTTTACATGGGTGTGACACTTATATAATATGGGTCTCATGTAAAATGGGTGTGACACTTATATAATATGGGTCTCATGTAAGTCCTACACCCATATAAAATATTTGATAAAATTTTGAATAAAAATTTTAAAACTACATTTTTGTATTAAAATTAGCAAGTTGGAGCATGAGCTGTGCATCCCGCCACGCCACCTCCGTATGATTTTTCGTATCTTAAAAAAAAATAAAAAATAAATAGATATGATAATTTATTTGAACATTTCTAGTCTCAGAATTTGTACCGAATTTAAAATGAATGGTCAAGATATATTCATGCAGTAGTCCCACATCAACAAGTTTAAACATACACCATAGATCTAAAAATCTGAGTTATTTTTTGGATATACTATTCTGAAACCATAGACTTTTTGTAATTTAAATATACGAATTTCAAGATCGAATTTGAATATTTTTTCATGATAAATTTTAAAGTTTCATAGCCTTCGCTGGAAAGAATTTTTTTAGTCAGACTTTTTTTACTTGACTTTTTGACTATTTTAGCTTGGTTAAAAAGTTCTGTTTGAAATAAATTTTATAAGAGAAAAAGTAAAATGATTATAGTTGGAATGTGACATTTTGTCTTATTGATTTTTTAGTCTATTTTATCTTTTGATAGACTAAATTAGTCTCAACTATTTTGCCAAATGGGACAGGGGCAATGACTTCCCAATTTTTTAAAAATGTCATTATTTTTTATTTATTTATTTTGGTAAGTAAAAAGTAAAATTTTAGTGATGCAAATCAAAATATTACATCAATAAAGATTTTAAGGGAAGAAGAAAAAAAAAAGATTGGATACATAATTATTTTGGGTATGACTTATAAGTTAAGGCTTGGTTTGGGAAGTGGGTTAGCTTTTTGGCTTTTTAGCTTTTTTGACTATTATAGCCTGGGCTAAAAAGCTTGGTTTGGGAAGGGCTTTTGACTTTTTGGCTTTTTTGTGAGAGAATAGTGTAATGATTATGAGTTGAATGCGATGTTTTATTTGTTGTGGCTAAAATAGCCTATTTTGTTTTTTGTGGCTAAAATAGTCAAAAAAAAGCCTCAAATCTTGCTTCCCAAACGATGCCTAAATTTTTTTATTTATTACAAAAAGACGTGTAACAAAATAGAGAGATGATGTGAAATAAGCCAATAAGCTGACTTTTTTAGATATTACGTTATATGCCAAAAAAAAAAAAACTCATAATTTTGAAAATTTATATATAAAAACATTAACATTTTGACTCTAAAATTTATATAATTTATTTCAGGCCTTCCAAAATCTTGTAATCCGCCACTATAAACAAAAATCATAATAAAATACTTCTCTTACTCTATCCTACACCATCTTTAGTTTCTCAATCCATCCAAAGGACAAATTACACTCCTCAAAATAATTGAGAGGGTTGCTTCCAATTTGAAATAGTGCACTCCTTTTTGAATAAAATATTTTATTTTTAATTTCTGTTCACTTTTTTAATTAGTGCTATCAATTAGACTACATTATGTAAAAAAATTAAATGATAAAATTAACACAATTAAAGCTTCACAAACCCACAAAAGATCATATTAGGCTACTCTTCTTTATATTTTTATAAAATAACCTCGAATCCTTTTTCCAATCTAAAATAAAAAAACTCAAATCCTTTTTATTTGAAATCTATCTATGGAGATGAAATCTTAAATTATAGGTAATCATGCAAGAAACTCCACTTTGTCCATTTGACGATTCTAAGATTCCTACTTGTCAAGTATAAACCACAATGAGTGACGACCAAAAAAATTTAATTTAAATATTAAAAAGAAAAAACACAGAGTGAGTGAACACTCTTTAACACTTATAAATATAGTGTTAGGTTCGACTATGAGCTTGTGAAATGTAACTATGGCTTTTAAGATTTTGTTGCTTGTAACAATGTTTATCTCTCTTGTTATTCTTTCTTCATCATCACATGCCTTGTGTGATTGTGAGCTTAACAAATACAAACAGAAGATCAAGATAGAAGCCACCCTTTTGGCTGCTAAGAAAGTGGATTCCATGCAGCGAGAAAATGCACATGGTTATGGAAAATTTGGATGGCACAGAAAAGATTTATCGAAGAAATCAGTGCATGGTGAAAGTCTGGACACATCCCCTGGTCACAGCCCCGGTGTAGGCCATGCTGAAGTTAAAAACTAAGTTAGGTTCTTGTTAACAATGTTTTGAAATTTTCAATTTAGTTATGGGGTTTCGATTAATATATTTAAGAACTCCAAATAATGCATTTGGTTTATGCGGTATGAAATTAATTGAGAATGTTTGTTTGTTATTTGTTTGGATGAGATTCAAGAAATGATGCTTCTGCTGGAGATTTGATGTGTCAATTATAGATGAACATTTTTATTATAAAGTTTGATTTCACTCTGAAAGTTTGATTAGTTCTTTCAGGGTTGTGTGGTGGGTTTGACCTTGCAAAATACTTGTTCGATAAGCCGCTTTTGTTTAAAAGGTTATTAAAATTTGAATAATACTATATGTACCAATTAGTATATCAATTGATAATGTGACATTATTTAAGATATTTTTTATATTTATAATTTGTATAATTAATGGGATCAATAACAATGTCATAACTAGTGTTGATACTCTAGTTCATATATTAATTGGTGCATGTAAAACTACCGTTACAATTTTGCTTGAACATTTAATTTTATACCAAAAATAATAATTTAATGGCTTAAAAAATGTTTAATATGAGTAAAAGTTAATAATTTCTGTTTTTTAATGACATGAATTTTAATGTCCCATTGTGTAATCAATTATCAGAGAAATTATAATAGAAATATTAGAATTTAACCTTTGTAATAAAATAAATCTTAAAATGTTAATTTTATCAATTTAAACTTTAATCTTTTGATTTGTTTTAAATCTAAATTATTAATCTATTTCCGTTAAGTAAAGTAGACAAAAAAAATTATTTAATCATTAAACTTAATGCATATGTATATAAAATGTCTAAAATAATATTTTTTATTGAATGTAATGACTAAAATATCATTTTTTTCTCAATTTAATTAACAAAAATAGATAAATAATTTAAATTGAAAATAAATCAAAAGTTTAGAGTTTAAATTAATAAAATTAAAAATAATTTATTTTATTATAATGGTCAAACTTTAATTATATATATATATATATATATATATAATTTCTTTTAAATTATCACTATTACATCAACAGTAATACTAGAAATAGTAATCATATACCAATAAATATATCACAACACAAGGCATGAATGTGGATTGTGTGTAGTTGATATATTTATTGGTACCCTAAAAGCGCCAATCATGGTAAGGCCCATTATTCGAATCAAACCAGGCCCGTATTTTTTAAGCCCATGTTATTTTGGGCTATCTAAATCCAAATCTGGAAACAGGCCGAAAAAATTGTTGCCAGCATAATCTTTGCATGATTACCAATAAATGCTGTTTAGTGCAGTTATATGAACAGCCTATAATTTATTATATTTTGAGAGTTTGTATCAAATTATTTAGTATAATTTTTACTTATAATTTAGTCGGTAAAAATAATTTAAATAAGTTAAAAATATAACCGTAACACTTTTAGTAATTAAAATATTTTGTTCTTAAATTTTTATCTTTAAAATATTAATTTGTTGTAGTTCACATGCACATTGCACTCATTGAAAATATTTGTTATTGAAATGTATCACACAAATTTGAGAAGTTTAAAATTATAAATTCTAAAAAAAATCTTAATCAACTTCAATTTTAAAGTAAAAAGATATTGATTTAAATTTCTAATAGTTATTAATTATGAAACGAAGATTCCCATACAATTCACAAAATGGAGAGAAAAAGTATTCAACATTGACACTTCACCTGAATTTTGATTCCTTCAATAATGACAAAAAGAAAGGTCACCATATCACTATCTTAAAGTTCAGACAATAATTCATTCTGTTGAATGATTCGAACATGTTAGAAAATATTTGGATAACTATCGCCCAAAAAAAAAAAAAAAAAAAAAAAAAAAAAAAAAAGATATAATTAAAATTTTAATGAATTTTTAGACCAAAGTGGAAATAGGATAAAGTTTTACTGTGCGAAAAGTGTGGTATGTCATGTGGTAAACCACATGGTGTGGTGAATAGTGAGGGTTTTATCACCGATAAATAGGTGAGTTTGTATGGTAATAAAAGTATAAAAAAAAAAAAAAAAAAAAACTCTTTATTTCCTCTTCCATTGTGGTTCTTTCTTCTTTATTTTCTTTAGTTTTATAACATGTTATCTGCACGAGATTCTGACCAACTGAGAAGGAAAAGTAGAATCACATACAAATAAGGTTGGCATTTTTTTACAAAGTGGTTGAGGTAAGTGTAAATAAATTCTGAATAAATATTTTATAAGAACGGTTCATAGTAAGGCTAATTCTATATTTTTCTTAATATATTCACGTAATACTAAATATATTATTATTGTTGTGTTGACTGCACAAATATATCAAGTCTTTTAAAATCTGAATTCATAAATCTTAATATTTCAGGAAATTTATTTATCTTGGATACTTGATATTTAGATCCACCTTAAGGCAATGGATCTTGGAGATACTATTAAAAATAAAAATGAAGCATCTCTGAAAGATTGTACAAAGGCAATGATATTCATTTGCCACTATCTCCAAGAAGAATTAAAACTGAATACCCCACGGTAATAGATTCACTATTTTTGTTTAATAATTTGAAGAAGAAATACGAGTACCA
Source organism: Camellia sinensis (assembly GCF_055761805.1). Taxonomy (NCBI): domain Eukaryota; kingdom Viridiplantae; phylum Streptophyta; class Magnoliopsida; order Ericales; family Theaceae; genus Camellia; species Camellia sinensis. Next base: position 221,202,850 of record NC_138961.1, read on the forward strand.
GAAAACTATTATCCTTCCAAAAAGCTTCCTATAATTTATTGCAGTTGAAGTTGCAAAATTATGAATCAATTAGTAAGTACAATCTATTGAACATGTGTTGAAATATTCACATCAATACTATGCTCTTGTAGTAGCAATATAAAGAGTGTCGATCTACAAAGTACTATGAACTGATTTCATGCCTTCTTGTGGCTAAGCAAACCAAGCAACTTTTATTAAAAAATCATTAATCTCTCCTTACTAGCTCTGTTCCATTCCCTGAAATGAATGAGGTTGCATTTCATAGTCGTGGATGAGGGAGAAGTCATGGTTTTGAACATGACTGAGGTAAAATTACAGAATTAGTAGGGGACATGTTCAGAAATATTCGAGCAAAAATATCATGCCATTTCACCTGAAGTGGAATAATCCTAAGATATCACAGGAAAAAGGAAAAAACGTTTACATAATAGAATCTCCCAAGAATAATGTATGTATGTATGTATATATGTATGTTACATATGCATGGTGCATATTGCATGGCAAATAAATATGTTAGAAAATAGAGTGATTATTATGCATAAATAATTATTGTTCGTCTTTTTTACCCGAAAATTCACTATTCATCATTATTCATCATTGTGCATTATTTTAACAATTTTCTCAAAATACTATTCATCAACAGTATTTTACTATTGAAATCTTTTTCACTTAGAGCATTTGTCTTCTAGATAACAAGCCTCAATAAAAGGGGGGAAAAAAGATTATTTGGTAATGAAAATATTCACACTGATTTTTGAATATTATATTTGTTTTAGTTATGTTTTTAAAATTTATATTTTCCTGTTTGATTATGTTTTAGAAATGATGATTAGCTATCTATATACATGGATTGTATTAAAGTATTGACTAATTCTAAAATGTTGAGTAAAATATTAAAATAGTAGACAGTATAAAGACACCCATAATTCTTTGTAATGAAAAATATTTGACGATGACAAAAACTAATGTAGAATCTCAGGTTCTGCAAATTTGATTGAAAACTCTGGAAGGGCCAATATTATAATTGTCAAATGAAATCAAATTTAATATTGATGAAGTATATACTACCAAATCCAAAAGACATCTGTTATGTTTTAAAGATATATGTCGTATTGGTTATTGAAACCATAAATAAAAGTAAAGAAGAATATCTATATATTATTTCTACTGAATTTGCTTGATATTCATATGAGTTGTATTATACAACAATAAAAGCAATTGAATCAAATGTTGAGATACACCAGAAGTGCTCCAACTTAATGCACCAGAAGTGTTATAATCCAAAAAGTGGTCATGTTAGGACATGATTACCCTGAGCATTCGGGATCTATAAGGATGTATTGAATTATTAAAAATTCAAATAAAACATCTATTAAAGAACCAGAAGATTCTTTTACCAAAAGATTATCCATGCTCTGTCTGTTCACTGAGAAAATTAATTATTAGACTATCCCATTCATATCAACATGGACTATTTGTTATTTCATGATTTTTATAGATATATTAACTAGATAATCTCATTCGTAACACAACTTTTAATGATTATTGCATATATGTTGGTATTGATGTCAAGCATCCTGCTACCCATGTTCATACTCAAAATGGTATAGTTTAATATTAAATTAAATGGCTTTAGTTGATCGCTCAAACTTTGCTTATGAAAAATAAATTACCTATTTCAGCATGGAGTCATGCTCAACCAATTGCACACATGAGTACTCACCATTATAACTTATATTTGGTCAGCCATCAAATATTATTTATTTAGAATGTTTGGTTATGTTGTATATGTTTCTATTGCAAATGGGTCTTCAACGTAAACTTGGAGTTTATCTTAGTTTTGATTCTCCATTTATTATTAGATATATTGAATCCTTAACATGTGATGGATTTAGAGCATGTTTTGAGGATTGTTATTTTGATGAACCAGAGAAAATTTGCAGCTTGAAATTTGACGTGAAATCACTTGAAATAATTCGATGTTATCTTATCTTGATCCTCGTCTAATCAATGTGAACTAAAAGTTTAAAGGATTATTTATTTCCCAAGTATAAGCAAATTAATTACCGGATGCCTTCACCAACACTAAACATGCAATAAAATCCTATATTACAACTGCTAATGCTCCAACAAGAATTGATGTTCTTGAAGAACAATCTGTTGGTGTAGCTGTAAATGTATCTAAGTCACGCTAAAAGCGTGGTAGACCTGTCGGTGCAAAAGACAAGGTTCTTAAAAGAATAAAACAATTCATATTCCTGAAAAGATCATATCTAGTGCTCCTGAAGAGGCTATATCTATGCTCCTAAAGAGTTGCTCTAGAAGAGACTATACCTAGGACTCTTGAAAAGGCTAAACCCACAAAAAATTCTTAATGCTCTTAGAGAGGCTAGACCCACAAAACAGACTATTATAAATCTATCTAAATCTCTTACTTATAAACCTCTTGAAGCAGAACCTCCAAAAGAAAAATCTCCTAAAAAGTTATCTCCTGAAGTGGAATCTCCTAAAGAGTTATCCCATGAAGTGGAACCTCTTGAAGAGTTATCTCTTGAAATGGAAAATGTACCTGAAAATAATGAGAATATATGTGGCGCCCCAAATTTTTTTTTAGAACATCATAAAATTTAAATAATAAATAACTTACTAAATAAAAATTTTAACAATTAATTAGGGAAATTTAGATTTTCACATAGTCAAAACTTAACAACTAAATTACGAGTCCACATACAATATTACAAAAATTTTATAACATTCGTAATTACTAATACCAAGGATAATAAAATTTTATTTCGATAGTCTTGACTTTAAGTTAGCCAATGTTCAATATTAGCAGCAGCTCCAAATTTGGCCTTAGACTCTTCTTCGACATAATCTGGCATGAAACACCAGGGCAACAAAATATATGCCATGAGTTTTGCAATACAGTAAGAAAATGTAACCAACCTACCATTCTTTTTTTTAAAAAAATAATCAAATCATAACAATTAAAATAATAGTAAAATTCAATAGCATGATAAATGTAATAACCGTTATAATAATTTTGACAATTTTCATAGTTTAGGTGACACTCAAAATTTCACCAAAGAGATTTTCTTGCTCACCACTAAGTCATGGCCACGGTTAATTTGGAAATCCCCTCTTGGTCAAATATTAAAGAACTACCAAAGATGCCCACACTCAGAGTTATATACCCAAACTGTGGCATCCATGGTCTGCCCCAAGGAAACGGTCTGCCAGGGGTATGTAATCTCCCTGCGTGCCACCCGCACATCCATCCTTATTCCAAAACCAAATACCGATTAGGGTTCAAATAAGGCCCGTGCCGTCTTAGGGTTTCGCGTAGGGGTGTAATTTTGGCCCGGCCCACGTCGAGCCTTGCGGGCTCCAGCCAAAAAATCGGGTCGGTCTGGCCCACAGGCCAGAAAACTAGGCCCAGGCCCATGAGCATTCAGGCTTTGAGCGGACCAGTGGAACGAGCCTCGAGCTGGGCCCTTGGGCTTGGGCCTGTGCTCGAGCTTTGGGCAGGCCTAAACAAATTTTTTTTTTTTTTCCACCAAAATTTTATTATTTTCCATTAAAAATAACACTGGGCCTCGGGCTAGGCATTTGGGTAGGCCTTGAGCAAGCCAATGGGTCGGGCCCATGGGTCGGGTCGGGCTTCAAACCGATGGCCCAGGCCCAGGCCCAAGGCCTCGGGCTAGGCTTGGGCTTGGACTCGAGCTAAATGGGCCTTTAACGGGCCGGGCCCACCTTGGGCCGCCCACGGGCCACGGGTCAAAATTACACCCCTAGTTTCGCGACACAATTTACATAAAAATTATTAAAAACCAGGGCTCACCCGAAACAACTGGTATTAACCCTCAATTGTTAACTTTGTATAAGTTGTTAATCGTTTCAGTTAGTTTTTATATTAATCACAATTAATTCTAATTTTATTCATCAATAATGAATTCCCAACATAAAATGTTACACATGTCCCACCAAAAATAAATCAATGTACAAAATTTAAATAAACAATTAATTTAAACCATGGTATGAAATAATAATGTAGATACCAAAAAGAAATAAATCATAATCACACACATGCATAGATTTTTAATTTACAAGATTAGAGTAGCACAATATTAAATTTTAGTCCAAATAAACAATTGAAGAGATAATTTTTTATTCCTCCTAAATCTGCCAAAATTTTCAGAATGTATCTCGCAAATAAAATTATAAATAAATTACTTATACAACTCTAAAATTTATACAAATCTGCAGAATGCTCAATAAACATGTTATGGTCATTTTTCAGAAAGAATTTTCCAAAAATAAATTATAAATAATTCTTAAAAATTTCAAAAAATTTTATGACACAGATTTATCACATTTTCTTAAATTAATTCCATACTTAAATTTATAAATCAATTCCATAATATAAAATTTTATTATGAAACTAGACTTCTCAAATTTCATTTTTGTTTAGAAATTACCAGATTTGGTTTAATATAAAATTTTTAATGATTTTTCAAACACATAGTAAAATCTGCCCATAGCTGCAAGTTTGGTTAAAAATCTGAATAAATTGGTACAAAACTCCATAATTGTTGCAAAAATTCATGGATGAATCACATTTTCTTAAATTAATTCCATACTTAAATTTATAAATCAATTCCATAATATAAAAATTTATTATGAAACTAGACTTATCAAATTTCATTTTTTGTTTAGAAATTACCAGATTTGGCTTAATATAAAATTTTTAATGATTTTTCAAACACATAGTAAAATCTGCCCATAGCTCCAAGTTTGGTTAAAAATCTGAATAAATTAGTACAAAACTCCATAATTGTTGCAAAAATTCATGGATGAAGTAGACATAATTATAAACAACTTTGTAAAGAAATCATCTTCAAATTTTGAGTATAAAATTGTCTAAAAATTCGTCCAATTTTTTTGACAGATTCAAGGGCCAAATAAATTCTTCAATCTTCTCTTTAATGGTATAAACTACACATGCAAGCCTATTTCCACAATAATATCATGATTTTAAGACTATCAATATCTTCAAATATTTGATATACATGAAAATCTAAGTGATTCGTGATTAGATCAAGATTAACATATTCCAAATCCCAAAAAGAACCAAAACACACAATCTAAATCAACAAGCACTTACGAAAGTGATTTAGATTGTTTGTTTTTGACAGATTAAAAAATAAATCGACACAAAAGATTTTTACGTGGAAAAAACCACAATTGGACACCTCCAACTGTGATTAAAAAACCACGGGCGAAACGCCATAAATCAATCCACTACTGAAGTAAAAAGATTACAAAGATATCTTACAAATTACCCAACTTAGTCAATCTGTCTTCGAATCTTCTGTAACTCTTTTTTACGACTTCATCTCGGAACTGATCAATCTTGAAGTTGATTCCACAACCTCACTCACATATAGAATCAAACACCTTTCGAAACTATATGCTTGAATCTTCGGAATCCACCGAAGAGAACTCTCTCTTGAATTTAAAGAAACCAACTCCTTGATGTATGTATTTTTGATCCTGAGTGAAGAACTCTTCTCAAGACATCAAGAAAAACTCTCAAAAATCTCCCAAGAAGACTTTAAACACAACCCTAGTTTGTTTTTCTCAGATCTAGAAAAAACGTCATAAACAAAACAACGTTAGCAGCTTTAAATAGGAATCTGAATCGCGATCTCCGCTCGAGCTCAACATAGCCCGCTCGAGCGGACTGAACAAAAACTGCATACGAAGAAACAGAGATGCGCTCGAGCGTAGGAGTTTCCGCTCGAGCGTCAAATCACACCTTCCAGTATCTGTGCTTGCCCTGTCAAACTACTGTGACCTGCCAATCTACGCTCGAGCTCAAGAGTCTCCGCTCGAGCGCACAGTACAAAAACAGAAAAACAAAGTTTTGAATCCACACAAGATTTTGTCTCCGGATTTGACAACACAGGGACCTAACAATCTCCCCCTTTGTCAATTCCCGGACAAAACTTTTCTAAACAAAAATCCTTAAACACAAGCACTAGACAAAATGCAAAAACCAATACTAAAACACTCAAAACAACTCAAAACAACTCTATGAATAAACAAGCTTTCCAATCTTGCCATATATCAAGCCATCAATCCAATTCATCATCCACCATTCACCTGTAAAAAAAACGAGCAACATACCAGAAAAACCAAAACTTGTGGAACTGTATAAGAATATAGCAAAATGTATCCATTCAATAGAACCAACGGAACACAATATCAAAATATCCATACAAAAGACCAACAATATCCATGTACCATCAACAAAATATACCCATGTCCAATCCAGCATGAACCAAACTCTCCCCCTTTTTGACCGGGAATGAAGAAAGCTACAAATCAGACGGAGGAGGGGGCGGCTGAAGCGTCAGTAAGGAAATGATGTGATCCAGCTGCGAAGTATTGTGCACAGCAGTCTGCTCCAGCTGACCAAGACGACCATCAAAAGCGTCAAAGCGAGCATCAAGAAAGTCTAACCTCCGAGTCATAGCCTCCTCAAAATGCCGAAACTGATCAGGAAACGAGCTAGGTGGAACAAGTGGAGTAGGATCCTCCTCACCCCCGGCGGCAGCAGCATCATATTCAGCCTCCTCAGCAAGACCAGCAGTGGTACCTGTAGAAGGACCAGCCCGAGAGGACTCCCCCTTAACATGAGCCCGACTTTGTGAGACAGTTTTCTTAGTGAAAGGGCGAGAGGGAGAGGCAAACTCATCATCATCGAGGGTAGGAGCCTCAAGGTCAGACAAAAGGCGGTTGATCAAGCAACCGTAAGGAAGGCCAAGCTTGGAATGGCCATGAGCACTGATCATCTTGGTGACAATAAGAGAGGCAAGATCAATAGAGCGGTGATTGGCAATACAAGACAAAATGAATCCTTGGTCTTGTTTGACCTCGGAAGAATGTGTGGTGACAATGATGTTGGCGCAGACAATCAAATTAAGCAGTCTGAACTCCGGAAGAAGTTCAAACTGTTTAATCAAACCGCCTTTAGGCCAATGACGGGCAACACCACAAAGTTCCAAAGACACCTCATCAAAGTCACAAGTAGGACGATCAGGTACAGGAAACGGATAGTATTGAGGAAAACCTTGCTCAATCTGTAGAAGTTGGCGAATCAAAGCAGGGGTGACAGAAATGGATTTGGACCTAACCCAAGTGGTGAAAGATGGCTCATAATCCCGAATACCCTCCATATTACAGTAGAATTCTCGAACCCAATCGAGATTCTGACGCCCAGAGAATAATAAAACACGGTCACCACCGAGAGGGTCGAACAATGGACGAATTTTGATGGACTCAAAAGTATCGGGTTGAACATTACGTTCTAAATGAACAGTTCGAGCCACAAACGATTTATGGAATGACTTGGCTTGAGAGGCTGACTGAAACCTCTCAGGATTATAGGTAGGGCGAGAAACGGTGGCCTTTCGGCGTTTTGGGGCAGGAGCAGACATACCAAAGAAGACACTAAGACACCCAACAAAGCAGCAAACCCAAAACCCAATCCCAAACCAAAACAAACCAAAACAAAACATTAGTGCAAGAATCAAATCAAAAATAGAGCAGAACAAAAAACAGGGCATGAAAGCATGGTATTGAAGAACTCATAATGAATACACAAAATGTGAGAGAAATTGCACAGAATAAGTATGAATCATGAGTAAATCACAGCAATGTATCTAAGCCCAAATTGATACCCACGCAAGGAGACCTCAACAGTCCATGACAGTAGGAACACAGATAACGTCAAATACCACAGACACAACACAGAAAAATACTTAAAAAAACAATCAGACAAAGAAAAAAAATGGGAGAGAGAGAACCACAGACACGACACACAACACCCCACAAAGCTACAAACCCAACAACCAATCGAACCAAATAGAACAAGAAAACGGAAAAAAGGAGAGGATAAAACTTACCAAAGAGCAAATCAGTGAGAAGGATGATGAATGGGAGGAGAATCGACCACAATGCAGCCACACGACCAACCCTAGATCGAGAGAATGAAACAGGAAGAGAAAAAATACCTCGAAGAGTCAAGAGAGGGAGTTAAGTATGAAACAGGTCCGCTCGAGCGTACTGAGTACCGCTCGAGCGTACAAAATTGCAAGCAGACTCCCGCTCGAGCGTGTCAAAGGCCGCTCGAGCTCAAAAAACCATCTCTCAGAACTGACAAAACACGAACAAACTGCTGCAAGAGAGAAAAACACGCTCGAGCGTAAAACATGCCGCTCGAGCGGAACAAAACAAAACAAAACAATTTTTTTTTTTTTTTTTTTTTTGTTTTTTTTTTTTTAAAACAATCCAATATGCAAAATCACGAGGTGAGACCTGAAACAAAAATAGATGATCAGACTGAGCCAAATGAAACTAAGATGAAATAATCCACAATTCATGAATCGTGTGAACTTGCACCTTTTTATTTTTTTAAAAAAAAAACGACACTGGAAATCATGAGCATAGCAAAAAAAATATCATCCATGATCATAAGCTACATGAGAATGTACAACTCAAAATCCAATATGAGAGCTCACATAAAAAAGTGTGTGTGTGCAATCCATGAGAGGTCACTGAGCTAGAGTTAATCCTGGTAGTGATCGGATGGCTGGACCTCCATCAAGAGTAACTCAACAATACAGTGAAAAGTCAAACCACTAGGAATCACGGGGTATTTGTTGAGTAAATGCGGAGGCTCCCCCTCAGTCAAAGAGTCCTCTTTTTTTTTTTTTTTTTTTTTTTTTTCTTGTGGGCACTCACTGGTGGCTTTCACTCTCAAGAGTATGGAAACCAAACCAGAGAAGAATGAAATCATAAAGGATGGCCTGGTTGGTGCCTCTGAGGTAGCCTTTTCCTAATGTCCGGACTTCAAGGAACTGAGGGAGAAACCGTGGAAGTGAAAACAGATGGTGGATGGTTAAGAGACTCAACATCACCCATGATATGCTAGTATCGGTCAATTCCACAGTAAAAGTACAAGAAACACTGTTAGTGGTCCATAGAGAACTTTGATCACATGTGCGGAAACCCCTGCAACAATTAATCTCAAGGATGTGTACAGAATGAGATCATGAGGTTAATGAGCATGAGCATTCAAAATGAGCTATGACCAATGAACAATGAGATCTTGTAAGCAGCATGAGTAGTGTATAAAAATAGGATGCAAGTAAACAGAAATCAATGATAATGAGATTATCACATCCAAGCATTCATAAGGCACAAACATTTACACCTACTCAAGAAACAGGTAACACTCTAGTGATTGAGCATGACACCCAAGGTCTTTCTAAGGAACTCAAACCGAAGAAGATCAAGGGGTTTTGTAAAAATATCAGCTTTTTGATGCTCAGTGGGAATATGCTCAATAACAACAAGGCCCTCTTCCACTAACTCTCGAATAAAATGATGACGAATGTCAATGTGTTTGGTGCGAGAGTGTTGGACAGGATTTTTTGAAATGTTTATGGCACTTGTGTTATCACAGAAAAGAGTAAGAGTGTTCTGTTCTATCCCATAATCATGAAGCATTTGCTTCATCCACAACATTTGAGCACAACAACTCCCTGCAGCAATGTACTCAGCCTCAGCAGTGGAAAGAGAGATGGCATTCTGCTTTTTACTATGCCAAGAAACCAGATTGTTCCCAAGGTAAAAACACCCCCCGGATGTACTTTTCCTATCATCAGCACATCCTGCCCAGTCGGCATCAGAAAAACCAGTAATATCGGCTGTAGTGTCAGTGGAAAACCAAACCCCATACCCCAAAGTCCCATTAACATACTTGATGATGCGTTTTACCGCAAGAAGGTGAGACTCTTTAGGACTGGCTTGGTAACGAGCACAGACACCGACACTGAAAGAAATATCAGGACGACTGGCTGTAAGATACAAAAGACTCCCTATCATACTCCTATAAAGGGTAGGATCAACATCAATACCAGAGGAATCTTTGGAGAGGTGAAGACTGGTGCTCATGGGAGTGCGTGCATGCTTGGAAGACTCAAGACCAAACTTAGACACAAGATTTTTCGCATACTTAGACTGAGACACAAATATACCTGAAGGAGACTGTTTAATCTGAAGACCCAAAAAATAAGACAACTCTCCCATCATGCTCATCTCAAACTCATGTGTCATACAATCCGAAAAATATTTCACAAGATGTTCAGCAGTGGATCCAAACACAATATCATCAACATAAATCTGAGCAACAAGAATATGAGACTTAGTATGTTTCACAAACAAGGTCTTATCCACACTACCCCTTTGAAAATCATTGTCAAGAAGAAATGTAGTAAGTCTATCATACCAAGCTCGAGGGGCTTGTTTCAACCCATACAAAGCCTTGTCTAACTTGTAGACATGATTAGGACATTTAGGGTCCTCAAACCCTTTTGGTTGCTCAACATATGCCTCTTCTCTCAAGTACCCATTCAAAAAGGCACTTTTCACATCCATTTGAAACAATTTAAAGCCAAGAAAACATGCAACACCAAGCAAAATACGAATAGATTCGAGACGTGCAACTGGGGCAAACGTCTCGTCATAGTCAACACCCTCTACTTGTGTATAGCCTTGAGCAACCAACCTAGCTTTGTTCCTAACAACTGTACCATTCTCATCAGATTTATTTTTAAAGATCCACTTGGTACCTATCACATTCATGTCTCTAGGTCTGGGAACTAGAGTCCAAACCTTGTTACGTTCAAATTGACCTAATTCTTCATGCATAGCATTGACCCAACTATCATCTAGCAAGGCCTCTTTAAAATTTTTAGGTTCAATTAAAGAAACATAACACATATGTGATACCTCATCCCGAATCTGTCTTCGGGTTTTCATTCGATCCGAGACACTTCCAATCACCTGTTGAGCTGGATGATTTAGTTTCACCCTAGCTGATGGTTTAAGCTCAGGACTCGCAGTGACAGGGGCAACAGGAGTTATGTCCCTTGGAGCACTCTTTGGACTTGACCTTACCTGTGAAGATGGTTCTGTAACCATTTCTTGTGATGGGTCCACACCTTCTCCTTGATTTTGTGATTCCGTGTTCAAGATTGGAGACTCATCATTATCATCCTCATTTGTTGCTGGAGTAGGTGCACCTGTGTCATCTATAACCACATTGATAGATTCCATTAAAGATGAAGTTCGCAGGTTATAGACTCTAAAGGCCCTACTAGTGGTTGAATACCCTAGAAAAATACCTTCATCACTTCGGGAGTCAAATTTGCCCAAAGGCTCTCTATCTTTGAAGATGTAACACTTACTCCCAAAAGTTTTGAAGTATTTTACATTAGGTTTCAACCCCTTCCACAATTCATATGGAGTTTGTAAAGTGCCGGGCCTTAAATACACGCGATTTATGACATAAACAGCAGTATTTAAGGCTTCAGCCCAAAACTTAGGAGGAAGTTTCTTACTAAGGAGCATGACCCTAGCCATTTCTTGAACAACCCTGTTCTTCCTCTCAACAACTCCATTTTGTTGTGGAGTAATAGGAGCAGAAAATTCATGCTTGATTCCATGCATATCACAAAAATCCGAAAACGAACTATTTTCAAATTCACGACCATGATCAGTTCGGATTCTTATGATACGCCCAATGGAAACACCCTGTTCATTTTGGATTTTAGGGACTAAGGCCTGGAAAGCATCAAACGTATCAGATTTTTCCCTTAAAAAATTTACCCACGAAAATCGAGTAAAATCATCAACAGTTAAAAAAATGTATCTTTTACCTCCGATGCTTTCAGTGCGAGTAGGACCCATTAAATCCATGTGAACTAATTCAAGAGGACGTTTGGTTGTAAAGCTGTTCACTTTTTTATGAGGAGCACGGGTTTGCTTTCCAAGCTGACATGGTCCACACACATGGCTCAAATTCTTACCTAGTTTAGGTATTCCCCTCACAAGCTCTTTGTTGGCAATCTTAGTTAGGTCATTGAAATTCATGTGACCTAATCTTTGATGCCACAAATCAATGTTACTAATGATGGCAGAGTGACAAGTGAGATCGTTAGTTGTAACAATCCCATAGCAGTTATCAGATGTGCGAACCCCATGTAAGACAGTATTTCCTTTTTTATCCAAAATTTCACATTTATTTTTAGAAAACAATACTTCATGATGGGAATCACACATTTGACTAATGCTTAAAAGATTTGCTTTAAGACCATCAACTAGTAAAACATTATCTAGCTTGGGAAGACCAGCAACACTAATAGAGCCCTTACCAATGACTCTCGAAGTGCCACCGTCTCCAAAGGTAACAATTCCTCCTTCATATTTTTCAAGGGAGGTGAAGTAGGATTTGTTACCGGACATATGACGAGAACACCCACTATCAAGATACCACATGTGTGAATCACGTGCTTTTAGAGCAGTGTGAGCAACAAAACAAGTCAAATCCTCTTTTCTAATCCAAATCTTTTTAGTCTTGGTGTTCAGCCTAGACATGTAAGGTTGTCTCCTAACCCAAAAAGTATTAGAATTTCTACCCTTTTGAGACACCTTACCAAAGAGTTCAAAACAGTAAGGACGAATGTGGCCATACCTACCACAGTGATGACAAATAAAAACTGGTTTTACCTCCTTTTTGTTGATTTTACCAGCTTTCGGTAGACGGAGAGAGAGATCAGCCTGGTCTACCTTCAATTTTCCCTTTGCTTGAGTCTTCTTGTCATGTGAAGTAGAGGCCTGTCCCTTGTGTGCTGTTGCATCATAGCCTAACCCGCTTTTGTCGCAACCCATTTGTTGAGACCCGAGGATGTCTTCTAAGGATTTTGAACCTTTGTTCCACATGGCAATAGTGGTTCTAGCAACCCGAAGCTCTTCATCCTTTTGACAGATTATCTCTTCCAATCTGGCTTGTGACAGCTCAAGACTTTCAAGCTTTTCTTCATATGTGGAATACACCTTCAGAAGTTCATTCCTTTCAGTTTCAGAGGATAGTAATTTTCCACATAAGTCTTGCCTGTCACTCGAGATCTTGACAATATTCTGCTTTGCTGCTACAAGTTCTTCTTTCAGCCTGACATTCTCACCCTCACATGTCTTGAGCTTGAGAGAGAGTCTGTCGTTGAGTTTGGACAAATTCAAAGACTCCTCGTACAGCTTTTCGTAGGCTTGTTGTAGTTCATCGCCATTGATCTCCTCATTATCCTCAGATGTCTCATCATCCTCTTTTTGTTCTTCATTCTCCTTTGCCTCCTCCAATCTTGCAACTAAGACTGAAAAGTCGCTGGATGGTGGTGAATGTGAGTTTCCTCTTTCATGGAATTGGCTCAAAATTTCCCATGCCTCTTTAGCCTTTGTGCAACGAACAACCCGTTGTTGTTCTTCAGCAGAAATTGCTCTACGAATAGTGCTAAGGGCTCTCAGATTGCTCGGACTGTCAACACTTTCTGTATCTTCTTCAATGGCCTGCCAGCCTTCTGGATCAAAGGCTCTCAGAAAAGCCCTCATTCTGATTTTCCAAAACAGGTAGTTACTCCCATCAAAAGTAGGAGCATGATGCAAGTTCTGACCACGAGCTAACTCCGCTGGCTTTGGAAGAGTTTGAGTGAAAGTGGACCAAAAAGCCATAAAAGCACTATCCCCGTCTTCTCCAGATTCAGGTTCTTCGGGTTCTTGCTCCGACCCGCTTTCATCATCCCAAGTTACAGTGTAGACTTTCTTTCGATTCTTTTTCGAAGGGCATTCAAGGGCAATGTGACCAAAGCCTTGACACTCATAACACTTGACCCCTGGTCCCCTAACAATCTTTTTTTCAGTAGTTTGAGCAAATTTTGGTGGAACATTTTTGGGTTTGTCATTACTCTTATCTTTTGAAATAGGGGCTCTGAAATTCGGCTTCTTTTTCAAAAAATTTTTAAACTGTTTTGTAAGCATAGCCGTCATCTCAGACTCTAAATCAAATTCAGTCTCCGGAGGTTTTGCAGTCTCATGGGCACTCGTGAAAGCCATATTTTCTTTTTGCTTTTTCTTAGAAATTTGGTGGGCTTCATAAGTCTGCAAATTTCCAACCAATTGATCGAGCTTGAGGGTATCAACATTCTGAGCCTCCTCAATGGCTGTCACCTTTGGTTGGAACCTCTCGGGAAGGGACCTCAAAATTTTTCCAACAACTTTTGCTTCCGGGATTTTCTCACCGAGAGTGAAACAGGAATTCACGATATCACTGAGTTTTGCATAAAATTCATCGAACGTCTCATCGTCGCGCATAAAAAGGGTTTCAAAGGCGGACGTGAGACGTTGAAGTTTTGCCCTTTTAACAGAGGTGGTACCTTCGTGAATCGTTTCAAGAATATCCCACGCCTCTTTTGCTATTTCACACGTGCAAATTCGACGGAATTCTTCAGGTGTGACAGAGCAGAAGAGGGAGTTGAGAGCTTTGCTGTTCCAACTCGAATTCTGGTAATCGATTGTGTCCCATTTATCCAGGGGTTTAGGAATATCACTCCCATCAATGGTGATTGTAGGTTCACTCCACCCAAAGATTACGGAGTGCCAAACTTTCTCATCGATGGATTTTAAAAATGCTCTCATACGAGCTTTCCAATAAGAATAGTTTGTACCGTCAAGTAAAGGGGGTCTATGAGTGGAGTTACCTTCACGAATAGAATCCATGATACTAATCACACAAAATCACACTCCTATAGTTTTGAAAAAACAAAGAGTGACCCGCTCTGATACCAATTGAAAATCTAAGTGATTCGTGATTAGATCAAGATTAACATATTCCAAATCCCAAAAAGAACCAAAACACACAATCTAAATCAACAAGCACTTACGAAAGTGATTTAGATTGTTTGTTTTTTACAGATTAAAAAATAAATCGACACAAAAGATTTTTACGTGGAAAAAACCACAATTGGACACCTCCAACTGTGATTAAAAAACCACGGGCGAAACGCCATAAATCAATCCACTACTGAAGTAAAAAGATTACAAAGATATCTTACAAATTACCCAACTTAGTCAATCTGTCTTCGAATCTTCTGTAACTCTTTTTTACGACTTCATCTCGGAACTGATCAATCTTGAAGTTGATTCCACAACCTCACTCACATATAGAATCAAACACCTTTCGAAACTATATGCTTGAATCTTCGGAATCCACCGAAGAGAACTCTCTCTTGAATTTAAAGAAACCAACTCCTTGATGTATGTATTTTTGATCCTGAGTGAAGAACTCTTCTCAAGACATCAAGAAAAACTCTCAAAAATCTCCCAAGAAGACTTTAAACACAACCCTAGTTTGTTTTTCTCAGATCTAGAAAAAACGTCATAAACAAAACAACGTTAGCAGCTTTAAATAGGAATCTGAATCGCGATCTCCGCTCGAGCTCAACATAGCCCGCTCGAGCGGACTGAACAAAAACTGCATACGAAGAAACAGAGATGCGCTCGAGCGTAGGAGTTTCCGCTCGAGCGTCAAATCACACCTTCCAGTATCTGTGCTTGCCCTGTCAAACTACTGTGACCTGCCAATCTACGCTCGAGCTCAAGAGTCTCCGCTCGAGCGCACAGTACAAAAACAGAAAAACAAAGTTTTGAATCCACACAAGATTTTGTCTCCGGATTTGACAACACAGGGACCTAACAATACACATCACAAAATTTACATACATTTATATAAAAATTTATATCTATAAATTAGTCATTTTATCATCTGAAAATTTCAACAATTAAAAAAAATGAAAGGGTTGAGACGATTTTCTTACTTAGTTGTATGATTGAAATGGAATAGTGAAATGGTAGGAAAATATGCAACATTAATCTCCTCTTCTTCTTCTACTAATCTTGCTCACAGGAATTTCCTCTTCTTCTTCTTCTTTTTTTTTATAATTTTTTTTTTACTCTCTCTCTCC
The DNA here is from genome assembly GCF_055761805.1 of Camellia sinensis. Lineage (NCBI taxonomy): Eukaryota > Viridiplantae > Streptophyta > Magnoliopsida > Ericales > Theaceae > Camellia > Camellia sinensis. Next base: position 221,218,794 of record NC_138961.1, read on the forward strand.
AATTAGTTTCTTTGTTTTTTCTTTTGAGAGAATCAAATCTGCATGTATGGATATATGTATATATAGAGAGATTCCCCTGAGGCTCCTTCTCTCTCTTTTAATCATTCCCTTTAGTCCCATCAAATCTTCTAGTTCCAAGGAGTATATTTGAGTTAATATGCATGCAATCCAAGTGTTGTTCTCTACCAAAATATTCTTTTTCTTTTTCTTTTTCTTTTTTTTTTTTTTGGGTGTATTTGTGTGGGTTTCTTAAATTTGATATACTAAGATTTTTAACTAAGCTATTTAGTAAGAATAATTATCATGTTAGATCCTTATTAAAATAATTTATAAACAACAAATATTGAACACCCACAAAATTTTTATTCTTAATAATGTCTTTATTAGTGACTGAATTGGGTTAATTTAAAACTAACTTTTATACTAATATATATTTTAGATAAACTTTGGATAAAATTAATTAATTAATTTATTTATTTATTTTCTTTTAAGAATAATTAAATATGGGTTTTCACAATATATTATATAAGTACAAGAGATATTTGTGATAGAAATTAAACTGTTGTCGACAACATATTTTCGTTTAAAGTTGCTTTTGATATTACCAGAAATAATGATGAAAGCATTACCAAAAGTGATGATAGTAATAAACCATAAACTGTCGAAGAATGACAACATAGAAATAATTGGCCAAAGTGGAAAAGAAACAATACAAGTAGAATTAAAGTCACTTACAAAAATGTGAAGTATTTGGACATGTAGTCTGACTCCCTGAAGGGACTAGCCTGTTAATTATAAATGGTTATTGTTGGATATAAGTGGGTATTTGTGCTACAGCGCAATGAGAAAAATAAAATTGTTAGATATAATGCACAACTTATTGTGCAAGGTTTCTTGCAGAAATTTAGTATTGACTATGAGAAAACTTATTCACTTGTAATGAATGCAATTGCATTTAGATTTCTTATCAGTTTGAAAATCATAAAAAATTTAGATATGTTTTTAATGGATGTGGTTACAACATATTGATAGATCACTAGATAGTGATATATATATATATATATATATATATATAAGTCCCTAAAGGATTTAAGGTGCCAGAAACATTTAATTCAAAACCCAAAAGTAAGGAATCCAGATTTACAATTGTTGCAGTATATGTTGAAGTTTTGAATCTTGTGGAACTTTAGAAGAGCTTACATAAACTGCAGAATATTTAAAATAAATTTAAAATGAAAGATCTTAGCAAAACGAACTTTTGTATCAGTCTGCAGATCGAACATTTGCTAAATGGGATTCTTGTTCATCAATTTAAAAGTCCTGAAGCACCTTTATATGAAAAAAGCTCATTTATTAAATACTCCAACGATTTTCTCGCCCTCCAGAAGATGGTAAAGAATTCTTGGTCCTGTAGTACTATATCTCAACGTAATTAGTATTATTATGTATCTTATAAATTGTACTATTTGCATTTGCAATCAATTTATTAGTAAGATATATTTCTATATCAACTCGAAGCCATTGAATTGAAGTAAAGTAGATATTACGTTATTTTCGTGGAATAATCAATATGGATTTATTTTATTCAAACAAATCAAAGCCACAGTTAATTGGATATGCAAATGTTGAATATCTCTCTGATCCACATAAAACCAAATCACAAACAAGATATGTTTTATCTATGAAAATATTACTATATCTTGGCGATCAATAAACAAACATTGACGGTTACTTCTTTAAATCATTCAGAGATACTTGCAATTCATGAAGTAAGTCGAGAATGTATTTAGCTTAGGTCCATGATCCATCATATTCAAGAAAGATACAGATTATCTTCAACAAAAAATAGTCCAACCATATTATATGAAGATAGTGTTGCGTGTATCACACAGATCAAAGGTGGCTATATCAAAGATACGCTCAAATGATAATCTGGCAGTTCTATTTACTGAAGCACTATCGACTACAACATTCAAGAAACCTAGTGCATAATATTGGGGTGCATCGACATAAAGATCTATTATGCAGTATTAATGGGGAGTCATATATTTAAGCAGATTTATAGATTGTACTCTTTTTCCTTCGTCTAAGGTTTTTTCTCATTGGGTTTTCCTTAGTGAGGTTTTAATGAGGCAATCTAAACAAATCACATACAAGAATATTGTACTATTTTTCCTTTAGATTTTTTTCCCACTGGGTTTTCCTTAGTAAGGTTTTAACGAGGCATATTCTTAGTATATGGTTATCCAAGGAACAGTATTCTAAAATATTTAGATAACCATCAAAAGAAATGCAATTGAAATTCTAATGAGTTTTTAAGTCAAAGTGGAAATATGAAAAAGTTTTACCATGTGGGAAGTGTGGTAAACCATATGGTATGGTGAATAGTAAGTGCTTTATCACTATAAATAAGTGAGTTTGCATGGTAATAAAGTCAAAACTTGATATTGTGTATTATATTCTTTACTTTACAATATTGTGGGCATAAATAGCCACTATACATAATTGGAATGCTAAAGTTTAAGACAACAAATCTCTTAGCTAGTAAAGCATATCTCTAATCTAGGAAACATATTTACAATCAATCTATATACGGAAGTATACCAACTTGGAATTATTTCTAGAATCTTCAACACTCTCCCTCAAGTTAGTGCGTAGATGTCGCTCATTCCCAATTTGTTGAGACCAACATGAAATGCTCGACTTGATACAACCTTCGTAAGTAGGTCAGCAAGTTGTTCTTGAGACGAGACATGTGGTGTTTCAATGATCCTTGCTTCTTGTTTCTCCTTGATAAAATGCCTATCAACTTCCACATGTTTGGTTCGATCGTGTTGAATTGGATTGTGGGCAATATTGCAAGCTATCTTATTATCACAATACAGCTTCATTGAGCTATCATGCGTAATATTCAGATCTTCTAATAAGCTATGTATCCATAATAATTCACATACTGCCTTAGCCATTCCTCTAAACTCAGATTCAGCACTAGATAGAGCAACTACAGCTTGCTTCTTACTTCACCAAGTGACCAAATTTCCTCCTATAAAAGTGAAATATCTTGCTGTTGACCACCTATCCTTGATTGATCCAGCCCAATCTGCATCGGTGTATCCTTAGATATATAGATAATTCCCCTTTTTAAACATAATCCTTTTTCTTGGAGATGACTTCAAGTACTGCAAAATTCGGGTAATTGCATTCATATGTTCTTCGCTTGGAGAATGCATGAATTGGCTCACGGTACTTAGTGCATATGCCAAGTCAGGTCTAGTATGTGCAAGATACATTAGTCTCCCAACTGATCTTTGATACCTCTCATTGTTTGTCGGAACTTGATCTGGATATATGCCTAACTTCAAGTTTTCTTCCATAGGAGTGCTAATTGGACTACATGCTGTCATACCGGTCTCACTTAGTAAATCTAAGGCATATTTTCATTGAGATAGAACGATACCTTCCTTTGATCTTGACACTTTAATACCAAGGAAGTATTTTAATGGACCCATCTTTAATTCTCGACCTAAGTGGTTCTGTAATGCGTTTTTTTCTTCTGAATCATTTCTCGTTACTATCATATCATTAACGTACACAATGAGACAAGTGATCATTTCTCTATTATGTTTTACAAAAAGAGCGTGATCTGACTTACTCTGTTTGTATCCAAAATCTTTCATTAACTTTGTAAACCTTCCAAACCATGCTCTCGGAGATTGCTTCAGACCTATAGAGCCTTTTTTAATCTGCAAACGTGTTTTCTACCTTCTGACTGCATATTACATCTGGGGGGCAACTCCATGTATACTTCTTCTTGAAGGTCTCCATACAAAAAGGCATTCTTCACATCAAAACTAGTGCAATGGCTAGTCAAGATTCGCTGCCAAGGATATAAGAATACAAACAATATTGATTTTTGCTACTGGTGCGAATGTCTCCATGTAGTCAATTCCATAAGTTTGAGTGTACCCCTTGGCGACTAGTCTAGCTTTGAATCGTTTAATGGTTCCATCTGCCTTGCATTTGACTGTGAAAACCCCCTTACATCCAACAGGTTTCTTTCCTTCAGGCAGCTCAACAACTTCCCAAGTTGAGTTTTTTTAAAGTGATTTCATTTCTTCATTCATAGCTTCCTTCCACCTAGGATCTCCCAGAGCTTCCGGCATGCTAGTAGGAATAGATACAGTAGATAATTGATTCGCAAATGACTCACTTTCCTTTGACAGTCTATGGTAGGATACATAGTTGCTTATGGGATACTTAGGATTGGAACTAAGAACAGGTTCATAGTTAACTGTAGGTATACCTCTAGTGGCTCGATTAGGTAGTACTTTTGGAAGGAATTGAGATTTAGAATGTACCTGGGGTTATAGCTGGGGTTCAAGAAAGGAATGGACCTCTGAAGACGATTGGTTAGATGGTACTTAAAGTGGAGTCGTTTCCATCTGATTCTGATTATTTCCTCCATTCAAACGGATGTCCGGTTGGTCAAGAACAGGTTGCTTACGCAACCCGGTTGCCTCTTCTGGACACTCACCACTTTTATCCAAAACTTTCACCACCACTTGTATCCGAATGGTCCAAAGAAGGATTTATAGTTAGAGGTTGCAATTTATTTCGTTTCTCCCCCTGAATTGAAGACTTGAGAACAGTATAGTACATGTCATTTCCATGAAAGACAACGTCAAGGGTGACATACATTTTTCGTGATAGGGAATGATAGCAGTGGTAGCCTTTCTGAAGGGAGGCATAGCCAACAAAGACACATCGTAGGGCTCATGGTTCCATCTTGTCACGCAACGGTTTAAGAAGATACACAAAGGCCATAGACCCAAAAATTTTAGGTGGTAAGTTCAGAGCAGTAGGAGCGTTTACAGTCGAATGAAGGACTTCAAAAGGAGTCTGAAAATTTAGCGAGGGAAAAGGGACACGGTTAATGAGGTAAGCCGCAACACTGAGTGCTTCACCCCAGTAACTGGTAGGCATATGAGCTCCAAACAAAGAGGCTCGTACAAATTCAAGTAGATGGCGATTCATGCGCTCCGTAACCCCATTTTACTGAGGGGAATAAGTGCAAGTCGTTTGGTGAGATATGCCATGTTCCTACAAGTACTACACCAAGGCCTGATTAACAAATTCGCCACTATTATCAGTGTGAAGAACTCGTATGTGAGATTGGTATTGAGTGGTGATCATCTTATGAAATTTCTGAAACAAGGCACTAACGTCCTTCTTTGATTTCAACAAGCAAACCCAAGTCATACAAGTGTGATCATCAATAAATGAAACAAACCAACGAGAACCATTCAAGGAAGGGGTTTTGGGCCCCCATACATCAGAGTGAATCAACATAAAAGGTACTGGACTTTTATTCATACGCAATGAGAACGATACACGGTGACTTTTTGCAAGTTCACAAATATCACATTTGAAAGCAGAATTATTTAACTAAGAAAACAACTTGGGGAACAATATTTTTAAATATCCAAAGGACGCATGACTCAAGCGCCCGTGCCATAACCAAATTTTGAAGGACTTGTCGGTCTAATCCGCTGAAAGAACTTGAGCCAACTGATGTGAGCTAGTAGCATTCAGATCTAGATAGTAAAGATTCCCCCTTCTAGTACCACAACCAATCGTCTTCCGAGTTCGAATGTCCTTAAAAACACAAAAGTTAGGCCAGAAAATCACAACACAATACAACGCACAGGTTATTTGAGCAACAGACAATAAGTTATGGTTAAGGGAAGGTACAACTAAAATAGAATCAAGATTCAAATCATGTGATAGAGAAATTGAACATTCTCCAATCACAGGTGAGAGATTGCCATTTGTAGTAGAGACTATATGTGCGATGGATTGTTTCATAGACAGAACATGCTGACTATCACAAGTAATATGATCTGTAGCACCGAAATCAATTATCCATGTACTACTACTACTATTGGATGCAGAAGTATGAAAAACCTTACAAATGTTACTTGAAGTAGCAATTAAGAAGGAAGTTTCTGCAACATCTTTGGACGGTTTGGTCACGACAACATAGGATTGGTGATTGCGCTTGTGCGGTGCCTTTACTAGATCCTACCAATCTGGATAGCCAATTAAGTCATTACATCGTGCCTTTGTATAGCCTGTCTCACTACAGTGAGTGCACACACGTTCAGGTTTGGCAGCACCTATCTCATAACTGCCCTTCTGAGATTGTGCTTGGTCAGAATCATTCTTTTGAGTAGAGTGTCAAGGTAAAGGCTTAGGGCGTGTAGCCATTAGAGCAGAAAACTCAGGATTATCGAGTTCAGCATTTAAGGTAGCTCGACATATAGCATCTTAACGGACATAGGCATAGGTGTCATCGAGATGCATCGAGGGGTCCTTCCAAAGAACCTCATCTCTAATCTGTTCAAATTCTGCATCCAGGCCACTAAGAAAGATGTGCACTCTCAACCGTGCAATTGATTTCTTATAGGTGACAATATCATCGGTGTAACAACCCGAAAATTTAAGTTGTCCCTTAAATTTTATACTAGTATTATGGTTGTATGTGATAATATATTATTAAATAAATAATAATAAATACATAATCTAATTTGGCATTAGATTATCAAATATGGGATTAATTAAGAATTATTATTTGGGGCCAAATTAACAGAAATATGAAATTATAATACTAGTTGGACCAAATTAAAGTTAAAGATAGTAAATAAATAAATATAAAAGTAAGAGTAAACAAATAATAATATTGATAACAATAATAATAATAATAATAATAATAATAATAATGGGTGTGGTAGTAAAATAAATAATTAATTTTCTGTTGGTATACGATAAAGTGTAATTTAATTAGGGATTAATTTATTTATATAGTTATATTAAAAAATTGAGCCAGAGTGTAATTATCTTAAATATTTATTAAAGATAAGTATAAATCTAATCGAATCTGTGAGAAGATTCGCGCCTTGCCACATGTTGGCCGAATGAAGCTTTTACCTCCCTATTTATAGGGAGGAGTTGATTACTCAGGGGAAAGAAAAGGAAAAGAAGAGAGAAAGAAAGGAAAAGCAGAGAGAAAGGAAGAAAAGGAAATGAGGAAACGGAAAGAAAATAATGGAAGCCGAGAGGATCATTGGTAGTGAAAAGAAAGAGTGAGGTATTAAAGTTAAGGTGAGTTATATTATACCTTGAGTTACCATAATATATTTTACATATGTTTTGAGTTACCATAATTTATTTTATACAAGTTATGTTTTATTAGTTATATTAATACAAGTTATGTTTTATAAATATTTCAATTACGTGGATTAATTTCTGAGCTCTATTTGTTAAAATGAAACCCATGGATATGTTTGTTTATATTTTAAAGAATATTTGATTATGACCTTACAAACAATTATGTTTTATAAGTACCACCACGAGAGTCCCACGCCTTGGGGGATTTAAATAACCATTGGTTTCTGTTTGGTCACTTTGTGGCCCTCTATTATCATGGATCTATTGACTTCTGTTCTGTGCGGAGCAAAGTGTTGTACGGAGATAAGTGCTACACTATTGTGGGAGCCACTTCTATAATCCGTACGAGCCACCTATTGAATCCGTACCTTTGTTCTGACTGTCACTTCTGTGACCTCTGTTCTGTTATGTTCTGTTCGGTATTGTGGTTATGGTTATTTATTTGCATAATCTCAGTTTTGCTATTTAAATGATTATTTGTTCAGACTAATTATCTTAAGTATTTTAGTTACATAACTGTCCATGGTTATTTTGTGTCCCTTATACTCTTGGTATAATATTTCTCACTCTGCCATGTGCTTATAGTTGTTTACCAATTTTCAGGAAACAATACAATTCAGAAATAGCTTTTGGAAAGTCTTAGATGCGGGGCTGCGGAATAGACACACACAGCACTTTTATGGATATGTTTATATGTAAATATCGACCTTTTTGGTCAATAAATTTTGTAATAAAAATAGAAGCTCCAATGATTATTTTGGTACCCTCACTTAAATATTATTTCTGCTTGCGTTTATTAATTTATTCAAGAATTGGCTGGAGGTAACTTCAATTACTGGCCATCACGATACTTAACCCTTGGGTACGGGGAGCGGGTCGTGACAAGTGGTATCAGAGCAATGGTTTATAAAAAATAAAAAATAAAAAATAAAAATCATCATTGGAGCATAGACACACACAACACTTTTATGGATATGTTTATATGTAAATATCGACCTTTTTGGTCAATAAATTTTGTAATCAAAATAGAAGCTCCGATGATTATTTTGGTACCCTAACTTAAATATTATTTTCGCTCGCGTTTATTAATTTGTTCAAGAATTGACCGGAGGTAACTTTAGTTACTGGCCATCACGATGCTTAACCCTTAGGTACGGGGAGCGGATCGTGACAATCGGGGTCCTTCATGATAACTTTATCACGATAATCTAATTCTTGGAAAAATTTGACAAACTCACCGTAATAAGTTGATAGAGGTCGACCAACTTGTTTGGTGGTAAAGACATGCTGATTCAGTGCAAAGATTTGTGTCTCATCCAATCCATCATAGAATGCTTTGGCAAGAGCACTCCAGATTTCCTTTGTAGTGCGTAGTCGCAGATAATGCTTCATTATCTCCGGCGACATGGAGGTCAGCCTTGACCTTTTGATTCTCTGCATACCGTTTTGCATAGATAATCTCAGTTTCCTTCGGTGGAGCAGTTGTACCCATAATATATTCGAGCTTTTTACGTTCTGCGATTTGCATCTCTAATATTTGAGACCATACATCATAGTTAACCTCGGTAAGGACAACTCCGACATGGAAGCCAGAATTTTCAGATTAAATATGGATTACTGGGGTTGATGGTTCGAGAGTAGAGGATTCGGGAGCCATATGGTGGTGGTTGTTTGCTGCAATGGTTGTTTAGAATAAGATAGAAGGCTTATGTTTCAATGGAGGTTTTCGGGAGGCTCTGATACCAAGTCAGAACCTGATATTGTGTATTATATTCTTTACTTTACAATATTGTGGGCATAAATAGCCACTATGCATAATTGGAATGTTAAAGTTTAGGACTACAAATCTCTTAGCTAGTAAAGCATATCCCTAATTTAGGAAACATATTTACAATGAATCTATAGACGGAAGTATACCAACTTGGAATTATTTCTAGAATCTTCAACAAATAAAAATAAAGAAAAAAAAACTCTTTATCTGCTCTTCCTTTATGATTATTTCTTCTTTATTTTCTTAGTTTTATATCATAACATAAATATTTTATCACCAAAAAAAAAAAATCAAAAATCATTTTATACAATAGTTTTTAAATATAATGGATTGCATACTCATAATATTTGTTGTATGAATACACAAGAAAGTGATGAAATAAATGCGGTGATAAATAACATTTCTATTTGAAATAATAGTTGCATAGAATTAGAAACAGAAAATGAACCAAATATATATATATATATATATATAAAGTGTTGTTGAGATTCATTTTGAGTCTTATACTTCAAATAAATGTAAACCACATCATGCACATTCTAATATGAATTTACATAACAAAGGTTAGGTATATCTATCTATACAATTTATTATATTTAGCATAGAATTCTATTACTCATATTTTTTTTCTCTCGTCCTAATCCTACTGTGAAAAGAAAATTCTCCATAGAACCCTATGCTAGGCTTGGGTATTGGCCTGCTGGGCCATCTAGTTTAGCTCTATTTTTTTAGGATTTAAAAATATAATTTTCACTTATAAAGCTGAGCTGGGTTGATATTTTTTATTCGATTAATAAATGGGTTGTGTTTGGGAATTGTACTTCTGACCTGGCCCGCTATATTTAATTTATATAATATATTAAATATATATACCATTTTAATTGTATAATTTTTAAATTTGTTTTTTATTTGATGTTAATAATTTATTTGTTGATAATGTAGGAAACTTAGTATCATCAGAAACAATGGTTAATGGTGATTCTAGCTCTTAAGAAGATGATAACGAGACAGAGGAAGAAGTTTGAAATTTAAAACCATGGATTTTTTTTTTTTAGTTTGATGTGTATGTTAAAAATCAATGTATAAAGAGAAATAGATTATTGATTGATGTATATATTACAATTACAAGGATTCCTATTATATAGGAGTGTGTTTGGGAGTAGGTGGAGAGTAGGTGAAGTGGAGGTGGTAGTGGTGTAGTGGGTTAGGTTTAGTGGAGTAGGTGAGGTGGTAGTGGTGGTAGGTTTATGGTAAATTCTAACAGCCCCCCGCAAACTCAAGGAGGATAGAAACTAACCAACTTGAGTTTGAAGAGAGGAACAAAACAAGAAAATACATAAAAATAAAAAAGGATAGGTGACACTGTATGGTCGTGTCAGACCATTGGTGAAGACACTGGATGGTGGTGTCATAACGTTGTAGAGGACACTGTATGAGGGTGTCATAACCATGTAGAAGACAGTTTATGGGGTCATGTCGGACCGTTGTAGCAGACACTGTGTGGTCGTGTCAGACCGATGTAGAAGACAGTTTATGGGGTCATGTCGGACCGTTGTAGAAGACAGTTTATGGGGTCATGTCGGACCGTTGTAGCAGACAATGTTCTGACAGTTGTTGTGACAGTTTACAGAGTCTTGCTGGACCCTTGTAGAAACTAACCGGAATCAATGTCGGGACAGTTTACAGAGTCTTGTCGGACCCATAAAGGAGCTAACCGGAATCAATGTCGGGACAGTTTACAGAGTCTTGTCGGACCCATGAAGGAGCTAACCGGAATCAATGTCGGGACAGTTTACAGAGTCTTGTCGGACCCTTAAAAAGTCGCACCCTCAAAAGGTGTGCCCAATCTGTCAAAAGGCGTGCCATCAAAAGGCGTGCCCAATCCATAAAAAGGTGTGCCGGACATGATGATGGCGAGGCACGTGAGTGCCTTGGCTGGCGCGCCCGTTTGTCGTCTGGCGTGGCGCGCGATACGCGTGGATCGGCCCTGGCTATTTAAACCAAGGTTGAGGTGGAGGCTGTGCATACCAGTCTGAAACCTCTGAAACCAACCCTTCTCGAAAAAACTCTGCCTCTTCGGAGAGAGAAACTGTGGAACACTTTGGAGCCCAGAAAATGGCTTCGTCTTCCCGCGGTCTGCTCACCCTCTTTCCCGACCTCAACGAGTCAACAAGAGAGAGAACTGGTGCGGTGGCACTGGAACCTCAACCAAGTGCCCCGGAGTTTGCTCCGTTGAACTTTCCGATGCGGTCTGTGGAGCAAAAAATGGCAGTGCAGTCGGATGTGGAAGCCAATCAGTATACATTAAAGTCATGTGTGGAAACCATGACTGCGGTTACAAACTTGTCGAACCGGCTGCAGAGTAGGGCAAATGAGGTGTAACAGTTAAACTCCCAGCTGGCTCTGCTCCAACGCATGTATAAGGATGCGCGAGCAGAGATAAGTGTGCTTAAGGCGGAAAATAAGGAGCTGAAGCGGAAGGCCACCGTGATGTTCCGATTTGGAAGTCCGCCATATACTGCAGTGGAGGAGTATGGGGGAGTGAACGTGCTCGGTGGACAAGGAAGTACTGAGGTAGCACCGTCAAGAACCGTCCAGGACGGAGGCAAGAAGAAGAGACCGGCGGCAGAGTAGAGAAGAAAAATCCCGCCTGTGGATGAGGTTGTTGTTGTTGTTGTTTTTTTTTTTTTTTTTTTTTTTTTTGATGTAAAAGTGTGATCGGGGTTGATCCCCTGATATGAATAAAAGGATGGGCTGTTGTGCCAATTTGGAAAGAGTGTTGTGTTTTGTTTTTTTTTTTTTTTTTTTTTTTTTTTTGGAAAGAATAATAATAATAAAAATGTATTAATGGGGAAAAGGCAATTCCCGTCGGGTTTTTTTTTTTTTTTTTTTTTTTTAAGGAAGGGAAATAATAGAAAAGTTTATATAAAATTGGGGGAAGTGGGTTGAATAAAAAAAGGAATGTAGGTTTGAAAGTGGAAAGAGGAGAGAGACGAAAGGCATTAGGTAGTGGGATCACGTGGGTGGTGTAAAATAGAGGAAAAGAAAAAATAAAAAAAGCAAAAAAAGAAAAGTAAAATGGGATTGGTGAGTTGGGGGAATAAAAACAATATATATATATATAAAAAGAAAATAAGAAGAAAGGTGGGTGGTGGAAACAATTATGGTGAGGTCGGCAGGTTTTTTTTTTTTTTTTTTTTTTTATGACGAAAAATAAAATAAAATAAAGAAAAGGAAAGGAAAGTGGGGTGTGGATGAGTGGGGAGAAGATGTGATAAGGATTACGAAAAATAAAATAAAGAAAAAAGAAAAGGCATGAGTTTAGCAGCCTCACCAAGTTCAAAGTATCTTTACAGACAGCACACTGAGAAGAATCCGAAGAGAGCGATTCATCAGTAATCTGAATGTCGAGAAGAGCCTCAACTGCAGACTTAGAAGCAGGGGGGTCCCGTACCGATTAGGATCGTTCTCGGCAAGCTGCTGGATGAGTTGCTCGAGTCCAGGGCCAAGGAAATAATCGCCGAGATTGGACGGAAAACCATCCTTTGCTGGAGGTGAACGACCCTGTTTCGGCCCTGTACCGGATTGGGTTTTCCGGCGATGTACCAGAGTTTCCGAGATGGTTTTCCGAGCCGGCAAAAGGTTTTCCGAGAGGTTGTAGTACAGTCAACTATGGATTCAGTTGCCTGAGGAACGAACAACATTGGAAATGGGAAAGGTATGTGTAGAAAATTATAGCGGACTAGGTTGAGGTCCGGCGGGCGGCTAAGGTGAGGTTGCCACCCGCCGGTGAAGCGTGAATACTAGGTTCTAAACTCGCTCTGATACCATGTTAAAAATCAATGTATAAAGAGAAATAGATTATTGACTGATGTATATATTACAATTACAAGGATTCCTATTATATAGGAGTGTGTTTGGGAGTAGGTGGAGAGTAGGTGAAGTGGAGGTGGTAGTGGTGTAGTGGGTTAGGTTTAGTGGAGTAGGTGAGGTGGTAGTGGTGGTAGGTTTATGGTAAATTCTAACAGTGTACTACTAATAGTTTGGTTTTATGAATTTTGAACTTATAGAATTATAGATATGTTTGGTTTAAAAAACTTTATCATGTTTTTATTAATATGGTATTGAATATTTAATTGTTAGTTGCTTGATAGGCCTTTGTTTATTTATGAAAAAAATAGGTACTATAATGTTTAATTTTTTTTTTTAATAGCTTATGTATATGGCCCGATGGACGGGTTTGGGAATTATATATAATTTATATTAGGGCTGGGCTTGGGATAATTATATAAACCCAATATTTGAGTTAGACAAATTTAAAAACACAAAACCTTTTATTAAATAGTGTCAGCCCGGTGAATGATGACCCCTACTCTATGCCATGGTCATAAGAGATTGTGGGAGCCGAATATCAGTTATACTAAGGAAAACCAATTTGAACGGGCCAAAGGCAATTCGGCTTTATTATAAGCTGAGTATATACTGGCATACCATCGGAAGGCCGAATAAGTAATCATTCGAAAGATTAAGAGTGGGCCCGACCCTAGGGCCCAGAGGCGAATATAAATAGAGCAATATCAACCACAGAAAGGTATATGCGAATAAATTAAGTAAAAACTTGAGATAGAAGTAAGCTGGAGAGCATATACTAACTTGTCCGTCAGAGTGCTAATTCTGGCACTCCCGACCGGAGTGTTTATCATTTTTCATGTGGCAATCTGAGGATCAGGAACGTCCTACAGGATCCAAGAGTATTTCCAAACCACATCTCCACAATTGGCGTCGTTTGTGGCAATACTCAAGCACATCTATAGCGGGCGTAACAGAAGATCCTCCGTTAGTCGCTGACAAAATTATGCCAAGAGACGACGTCACTCCGAGAAACATGCTTAGACTAGAGAATATCACCGCACGACGGGCCTTGAACTTCGATTCAGTAGCCCAGGCCTCACCTTCGACATCAGTGCATGAGACAATGCAGACGATAATGGATCAAGCAAAGCAAAATGAACAGCGACTGGAGAATATGATGGCTGAGAACGAACGCCTGTGCCAGGATTTGGCCTTGGAGGTGGCAAAATCCCAACAGGCCGCGTGCCAAGATTGGGGTCGACCTTCAGGAAAAAAGAATAGTCGACGATGTCGACTTCAGAAATGTGATAGTGACTGTAATTCTGACTCACCGTCCCCAAAACTCAGAAAGAAAGGATGAGTTGACGTATCCAGCTCATCTGAAGGAAGTCCGTATGTGCGGCACAAGCGAGAGAGGAGTGATGATTCGGATGAGGAAGATAAGCACAACCCTTTTGTACGACAAATAACAAAGGCAGTGCTATCCAAGAAGTTCAAAGCACCGTCGTTCACCATGTACGACGGAAAATCGGACCCCACCGATCATATTCGTCATTATAAACAAGCGATGACACTTCAATGAAGAAATTCAAAGAATATTGCAAAGTGGAAGATGATGCCCTACGGGTCAAAGTGAGCACAAAGCTGATAAGACGGCTCCGCTTGGAATCGTCCAGCCGATAAGCGTCGTGCCATCAAGGAGCCCCAAATTGGGAAATCGGGCCAAACGAGACAAAAGGCGTGACTCGTGCCGATCAAATGACCAATGTTCACATCGAGCGAATGAACAATATCAACTAGATAGAAGACGCACAAAGAGATAAGAAACACACGGAGTTCACAGAGTCGATCAGTAAGATTCTGTCAAAAGTTCAACACCTTGCGTACTTTAAGTGGCTGCCCAAGATGATGGGACTTCCCGATACTAGAAAATGAGATAAACGGTGTGAGTATCACCAAGACCACGGTCATGACACCGACGGTTCTGAAGGATCATCTGGAAGAGTTGGTGCAAGACGCCTGGCTCGCGCAACACATCCAAAAGAATAATTTATCAAACACAGTAGCCTTACGGCCAGATTCGCCTCCACTTGGTGTAATTCATATGATATACAGCTTGCCGACATCGTCCGAGGTGCATACAATTCAGTTGTAGTCTAGCCTACATAGGCCAATCACGCTAGCGAAGCGGCCCCATGAAACTAGGCGGATTAGTTTCGATGGCAATGACTTAGTTACAGTTACTCTCCCCCACACTGATCCCCTCATTATCGAGCTACGCGTGAACAAATTTACCGTTGAACGTGTTCTCATTGATCAAGGAAGTACTTCAGAAGTAATGTATTACAAAACTTTTGTTAAACTTGGCTTAACTGACTCAGATTTGTCTCCGGCAGATTATTTACTATTCGGCTTCAATACTAACCCTGAATATCCTTTGGGAAAAATCACACTACCAGTTCGGGCGGGCACTAGATCAGTAGATGTAGAATTTCTAGTTGTCAAACTTCCTTCGCCATACAATCTTATCATGGGAAGAACTTGGTTACATACCATGCAAGCCTTGCCGAGCACCTATTATCACCTTCTTTGTTTCCCGACTGAGTACGGTATCGAATAAATTCGAGGTTCTCAAAAATCGGCACAGGTATGCTACCTTATTGTTGCAAAGAAACCAAAAGAGCTGGAAATGAATTCAATTGAGGTATCGGATCAGGAGAGCCTTGAGGATATTAGGAAGACCCTAAGTGAAAAGGCAACCAAAGCCTTGGATCAGGTCAAAATTAACAGGAATTCTGACAAGTTCTTCATGATCGGCGCTTCCCTAAACGAAGTTGAAAGGCAAGAGCTTGTATCCTTCTTACTCGGCAACCTTGACGTGTTTGCATGGTCACTATACGAGATGCCAGGGGTGGATCTATTTGTGGCCCAGCACCGCTTAAATGTTAATCCAAAATGTAATCCAATTATTCAAAGAAGTCGGCGGTCAGCCGCGGAGCACACTTCGGCCGTTGTTGAAGAAGTTGACCGATTACTTGATGCCAAGGCAATTCATGAAGTAACTTATCCGACATGGCTATCCAATACCGTGGTTGTAAAGAAGAAGAATGGATCTTGGCGTATTTGTGTGGATTTTACGGACTTGAACAAAGCTTGTCTCAAGGACTATTTTCCCCTTCACAGAATAGAGCAACTCGTAAATGCAATGACACATCACTAACGTATGAACTTCTTGGATGCCTACAGAGGCAACCATCAAATTGCCATGCATCCGGAGGACCAAGAAAAAACTGCATTCCTCACCCCAAGAGGAACCTATTGCTACAAGGTCATGTTTTTCGGGCTGAAGAATACTGGGGCAACTTACCAAAGACTAGTAATTGCCATGTTCAAGGAATAACTCGGCCATACCATGGAAGTATACATCGACGATATGGTCGTCAAATCCGAGGAAAAGCATACTCATCTAGTCGATTTAGCAGAGACATTCGGCATTCTTCGAAAGTACAAAATGAAACTGAACGCGTCGAAATGCGCATTCGGTATCGGATCTGGCAAATTCCTTGGCTACATCGTTAACCACTGCGGAATCGAAGCCAACCCGAGACAAATCACAACAATTCTAGAACTTGGCTCTCCTCAGTCGGTCAAAGAGGTTCAAAAGCTGATGGGAATGGCCGTCGCCCTCAACAGGTTTTTTAGTCGTTCCACCGATCGTTGCCGACAATTCTTTCACACACTTCGGCAAGGTAAAGCTTTTGAATGGACCCCCGAATGCCAGGCTGCTTTGGACGGCTTAAAGACTTATCTTCGATCAGTACCACTCTTGGCAACACCTTCGGCAGGCGATCCGCTCATTTTGTATTTGTTGGTATCCAATCGGGTGATCAGCGCCGTGCTGTTAAGGGAGGAACTTGGGAAATAACAACTAATTTACTATGTAAGTAAAGCAATGGCTGATACCAAAACACGTTATCTTCTATTGGAAAATCTCATCCTGATTCTCGTCATAGCTGCAAGAAAATTGATGCATTACTTTTAGGGGCATACCATTGGGGTACTAACGAACTACTCCTTCTGGTCAGCGCTCCGTAACGCGGAAGCATTAGGACGCGTTTCGAAATGAGCTCTGGAACTCAGCCAGTATGATATCCAATTTCTGCCCAGAACTTTCAACAAGGGACAAGTGCTCGCCGACTTTGTAACCGAATTCACAGGATCCCTCACCGACTTTAAGTGTGATCAACTACAACCTAAGCCCAACTAGAGAATATATGTTGGAGACATTTGGTAGATGTACTGTGACGGGTCATTCAACCAACGTGACAGGGGGGTAGACATAGTAATCATGACCCCCAAAGGGGCAATAATTGAGCAAGTTGTCAAACTTGGCTTCGATGCATCAAACAATGAGGCAGAATACGAAGCATTGTTAACCTGCCTACGAAATGCACTTCACTTTGGTGCGCAGCGTCTGCTTATTTTTTGTGACTCAAAACTAGTCATCAACCAGTTAAAGGGGAAATATGTAGCCAAAAATGACCGCATGGCAGCCTACATGAAAACGACGAATTCTTTGCTTGCAAAATTCGATCATCATGAGTTGAATCAAATAACCCAAGATCAGAACACGCATGTGGACGCCTCGGCTTGCCTAGCCTCTACCATCAACTCAGAAATTAAACGAACAATTGAAGTAGGATTCATCCCTGAGCTGAGCATTGCCTCTTCTGAATCAGTTCATATCAAATTGCGAAACAAAGCCCTATGATACTACTTGGATTCGCAGGAAAAGTTTTACAAAAAGTTCATTTCTGGGCCGTACCTAGAATGTGTTCACCCAAATAAAGCTAAGGAACTCTTGGCTGAAATACATGAAGGTAGTTGGGGTGCCTATTCTGGCGGGCGTTCTTTGGCCCATCGAGCCATAACACAGGGGTACTATTGGCCGACCATGTGAACAGATGCCGAGTGTTATGTCAAGAAATGTGAACAATGCCAGAAATTTTCCCTTTTAACTCATTTGCCTACCGAGGAGTTAAACTTTATCACCAGCCCTTGGCCATTCGCTCAATGGGGACTTGATATCGTCGGACCATTGCCACGGACTCCAGGAAACAAGCGATTCTTGATTGTCATGACAGATTATTTCACAAAATGGGTTGAAGCGGAGGCACTAACACATATTCGAGATACTGACGTTAAGCATTTCATATGAAAAACATCATAACGCGATTCGGCATACCAAGAGCACTTGTTTTAGATAATGGCGCCCAATTTGATTGTGGCGCCTACCAAGAATTATGCAACACGTATGGTAATCAGCCCTACTTTTCCTCGCTGGCCTATCCACAAAGCAATGGTCAAGCGGAGGCCTCCAACAAAGTCATTCTGGACGACATTAAGAAAAGGTTGGAGAAAGCTAAAGGAAGATGGGTCGAAGAGCTGCCCAGTGTGCTGTGGGCTCATTGCACTACTCCAAGGCAATCGACTAGGGAAACGTTGTTCGCTCTATGCTTTGGAACCCAGCCAATCATCCCCCTGGAGATCGAAGGTTTTTGACTCGGGCCATAATAACATGATGTTGGCCTTGGACTTGACTCTGATTGGAAAACGCCGAGACCGTGCCCTTGCTTCTATGGCGCGGTATTAGCAACAGCTCGCTAAATCATATAATCAACACGTACAGCTGTGTCGTTATACACCTGGAGAATTGGTCCTCAAGAAAGTGCTTCCCATTACTAGGAATCCCACTGACGGTAAGTTAGGTCCCAACTGGGACGGCCCCTATCAGATTGAATTAATTGCCGAAACAAAGGGCACATCAGCTCAAAGGCATGTCTGGAAGAAGTTTGTCACGCCCTAGAATTCCACACATTTGCGTAAATTTTATCATTAATTCAACTTGTACAGCATGATAACTTGTTTTGAATTTTCGCTGTGTACTTCGTTCTTTTTCGTAATGCAATGCGTTTTCTTTCTTGTTTTGTGAATATTGGTTTGGTACCAAAAAGCCTCAGAATTCGGAGTCTCATTCATGAATGACACATTTGGGTTGGATAAGCCTTCGAATTCGGAACGCCCTTTGTGAATATCACGATTGGCTAAGACACCCCATCTATGAATGACACATTTGGGCTGAATAAGCCTCCGAATTCGGAGCGCCCTTCGTAAATATCACGATTGGCCAAGGCACAAAGCCTCCGAATTCGAAGCCCTATCCGTGAATGACACGTTTGGGCCAAATAAGCCTTTGAATTCGGAGCGCCCTTCGTAAATATCACGATTGGCCAAGACACAGAGCCTTCGAATTCGGAGCCCCATCCGTGAATGACACATTTGGGCCGAATAAGCCTCCGAATTCGGAGCGCCCTTGGTAGATGTCATGATTGGCCAAGACACAAAGCCTCCAAATTTGGAGCCCCATTCGTGAATGACACGTTTGGGCCGAATAAGCCTCCAAATTCGAAGCGCCCTTCGTAGGATATCATGATTAGCCAGCACAAAGACTCCGAGTTTGGACAGACCACATTTGGCAAATTGAAAGTTATGGATTAGTATGCGATTGGCATAAAGTAATAGATGATGGTCATGAATTAATCTACAAACATTCATTGAAACAATATACAAACATTCAAAATAAAATGTTTCGTTAAATAGACCGTAAATACATGATTTGCGTCAAAACGGAACAATGTGTTCAATAAATTTTATTCGGCACCATCTTCATCGTCGGTCTTCTCGGCGTCAAAAGTCTTGAAGGAAAAATTGTAACTCTAATATAAAGGTGATGCCGAATCAACGCTCGCGGCCTGGAGAGCCTTGATCCACCCATGCTTAAATCCACGATTTTCGCATCGACAGACTTCCTCGGCTAGTTTTTCCCTCGTCTTCTCTATTCCAATTTTTCGGCCGCCGAAAAAGCCTTTTTTATAGGACTTCGTCTTCGCAGTTTCTATGGCGAACATGCTCGCTGTTTCTCGGTCGGCAATCGCATGATCCAAAAGCCACTGGTTTAGTCTTTCCGTAACAATCGGGTTCACTTGACTTACTGACCGAGTTTTGGAAGTTTTAGCTTTCTTTAGCTCATTCTTGGCTTTCTCTGCGCAAGCTTCCAAGCTCCAAATGCAACCATCTTTCTGCTTTATCTCTCTTCGCGCGGCACGAAGACGCATGCCGATTTCATAGGAGGTATATAGCCACTTTACCGCTCCATGGATGTCCTCCCGAAAAACTTCGTAATCGGGCTGGCCGATCGTCGACTCCTGGACTTCTAGCAGAAAAATCTGTCGAGTATACTCGACTGCCACATTTGGATCGCGAATAATCGAATCCGCTTCCGTCATCTGTTTGTTCCCAACAAAGATCGAAAAACTCAATAGACGTGATGGCCCACTGGTTTCGCTTCGCGAACGGGGGGAGTTCTCTCGTTACTGCCTCTTCTTCCTGGGTGACCTACTTCAACGACTTGGGGAGTGACGCCTCTCATGCTCCCCCGACGTCCTACTTCCTGTTCACATAGGTTTGCCACCTCGATTCATATCTGAGTCCAGTTCATCCAGTGTCCTACCCTCCCATCTGTTGTTGAAAAATAGTCTTCTTAACATCCAAATTTGTCTAGCCTAGTTCGACACAACGCTCTTTTCCCTCTCAAAATATGTTGAATTTGAACACAAAAATAGAACCTACGCGCACACAATCCCTACCTCATTTATTAATTATGGGTGTAGTGTTCCCAAAGCGATCTCTTCAATACTTCGTACCGAAAAGTTTGTGTGCCCCAGCCAATCCATGAATTACCGATATTCAACGATTCCGTTCATTAATCAATTGGGGCAAGGGCAGATTCATTAATCTATTCGTCTAAATCTCAAAGCTTTGCGTCGATAAGTTAGTGTGCCCCAGCCAATCCATGAACCATTGATATTCGGCGGTTCTGTTCATTAATCAGCTGGAGCAAGGGCAGATTCGTTAATCTGTTTGGCTAACTCTCAAAGCTTTGCGCCAATAAGTTAGTGTGCCCGAACCAATCCATGAACTACCAATATTCGGCAGTTCCGTTCATTAATCAGCTAGGGTAAGGGCAGATTCATTAATCTATTTGCCTAAATCTCAAAGCTTTGTGCCGACAAGTTAATGTGCCCCTACCAACCTATGAACTACCGATATTTAGCGGTTTCGTTCATTAATCAGCTGGGGTAAGGGTAGATTCATTAATCTATTCGGCCCAACCAATTATTTCATTGCCGAATTAATTTACTCATTAATATACTTAGAAATTTACATCATCCTACTTGGCCATTAACTAGCACATGTTACAGACAGACGGAAAGACAATTTTCATTAATAAATTGAGTACAAAAAATCATCATTTTACATATGAAAATTATCCTACATTTAACTTCTAACCAAAACAAATAAACAAAAATCTACAAAAACTGCACACACAAGATACCAAACAAAAAGCAAAATTACATTAACCCTAGTCAATCTTCGGGGTCAAACTCCAGCGGCTCAACCTCCAGCTGCTCGTATGGAATCGGCTGCTCCAATGTCGCATTAGCGGCAGCAAGGGCTTTAAGCCAGCCGTGTTTGAAGCCCCGATTCTCGAACTTGGGTACTTCCTCCACGTATTTTTCTAAGGCGGCATTCTCACCGACTTGGAACGCTTTAGAGATCTCGGAGTCAGCGATTTCCTTTGCCTTCTTCGATGCTTCCAAATTGGCCTCCAGTTTGGCAATCACCTCCTTGGCTAACTTGAGCGCTTCATCACTCGCATTCGCCCTTTCTTCGGCGGCCAACCTGAGTTGATCAGAACTCTTGGCTTTTTCTGCCTCGGCATTGGCCCTTGCTCACTCTTCTGCCACTTTGATTGCCTTGGACTCAACTCTGAGAGAGGCCTCCGTAGCTTTACTCTTTTCATTTTTAACTTTGGCTGTGAGAAAGCCGATTTGTTCGATAGCGTCATGTTGACGGTAGCTAATCTCAGCTATTCTGCCCGCCGCCTATAAAACAAGGAATTAATAAAATAGCTGGCATAAAAAAGGACACAAAACTGCAAACAACTCAAGTCATATACCAATATCGCTGATTGAGCGACTAATGCTATGGACATCATATCCGGCTCTGCGCAAAAGATTGCTCTGTCAATCGGCAGAGAAATTGAAAAAGCCACGCTTAAGGCCACAACAGCGTCTTTCACAGCCAATGCATCAGAAGCAACCGACACGTTCTTTATCCTTGGTTGTATGATAAACGGCACAACCAAGTCCGACTCCTTTATGTGCGGCCGTTTATCAGTGAGGTTCTCTGAAGAGTTGGCTTCGTGCTCGGCGGAACTTTTTTTCCCCATGTGCTCGATCTCTAGATTGTCCGGTTGATCGAGAACAATTTACTCCGTTTTAGTCGTAACAATCTGCGTCGTTTCTTCAACAAGAACAGGCGGAGAAGACTCAGTAACATGTGGTAGTGGTTCAGATCGGTTGGCTTCGGCCTTCCTCCGGGTAGCCATCATCTCGGCGTTTTTTCTCCTAGCCATTTACGCGAGTGACTCCCCAGCCATGTTCTCAGGATATGTGCCAGAAAGGTCTCCTAAATCGGTGAAAATATCGTCTTCTAACGAGACGTCTACTCGGCCTGAAGTGGATGGAGGGTTGAAGCCGGCTTCCTTAAAGGCCAAATTTAGAGCCACGTCAACCTCATCCCCGAGACTATCGAATCAGTCCAAGTTGGACTGATTCGGCTGTTCAAAGACTTCTTCGGCTATTTGTTTGTCGACTGGCTTTGAATCTGAAGCTTCAAGACCAATCACCCTAAGATTTTTAAAGTTTAGGAATATAAGCACTGTAAGCTGCTGTTCGCCTTTTGGAATCAGAATGTGGTCAGCGGCCGAAAAGGTAGCGTAAGTTGGCTCATATCTCGGAAGGACGTGGGCAGCCCTCCCTTGCTTTTGAAGGTTTGGACGGCCGAAGAACTGGAGCGTGGTTTTGATTTGCCCAAGTACAGCATCGTCGGCCGAAACAATAACTTTTTTCAAATCGTTACCTGCACAAATGAAACGGTAAGCTCATGGAATCTAAGTCACGTAAATGTACAACAAATACACATAGGGGACTATACGGCCACCTAGTTTGCCTTTTTGTCTAGGAATAGGATCTAGGCGATCTTCGCCTTCGGCGAATTCCTAGTTGCCTTGGACAACGACCACGACATCGTCAACACGCTTACCAGAGCTGGCAAGCATAGTCACCAGATGGTGATCTGTGTCCTTGGCCCTGAGAAAATAACGCCTCTGCCGACCAGAGGATTTCGCCAAGGCATAACAATGCCGAATAGTAGGGATTTCTAGATTAATCCTAAGTCGGCGATTCAATTCTGCTATCCCCGTTATGATATTGTAAAAATTTGCGTTGGGCTGCTATGGGAGAAGACCCCAATAACGAATGACGACCCTTAAAAACGGGTGAAGAGGGAAATGAACTCCGCTCTCAGCGATTGATAAGAGGGGAAAGATGATCATACTTGCATCAGCCCTCTCAATGTCAACCATGCTGTCTGCCACAAGTGACAGATGGACGTCATCTGAAATGGAAAAATGACATCGAAAAGCGGCAACACGATCCGCAGAAAGAAGGGCTTTCAAATGTTTCGTCATTCAAGTCAAAATAGAAGGTAATATAAACAAACAAACAAACAAACAAAAAAGAGAGAGAGAAAAAAACAGGGAAATAGGAGTTGGAATGAAAAGGGGAAGAACTTACAAGGTGCAGAGAAATCAATGGGGGACGGATGAAAGTTGCAAAGGCGAAATGAAAGAGATGCTGAGGGGCAACCAAAGAGCCTTGTATATTCAAAAAAAATATCCAAAGAGACTACACGGTTTCAAATCGTATTAAATGAATGACGTGTACGAAGTAGCGGGAAATCGTAATAATTTGCAAAACACTAATGTTCTGACACTTCAGTATTGAAAGGAGCACAAGTGCCGTATTTTTTACTTCCCATACCTAGAACCAAACATGCTGTCTAGGTGATGTTAGTCGGATATTTATGGGGCAATTGTGGGGGCCGAATATCGGTTATACTAAGGAAAACCAATTTGAACGGGCCAAAGGCAATTCGGCTCTATTATGATCCGAGTATATACCGGCACACGCGAATAAGTAATCATTCGAATGATTAAGAGTGGGCCCGACCCTAGGGCCTAGAGGCGAATATAAATAAAACAACATCAACCAAAGAAAAATATGTGAGAATAGATTAAGTAAAAACTTGAGATAGAAGTAAACTGGAGAGCATATACTAACTTGTCTATCGAAATGCTAATTCCGACACCCCCGATCGGAGTGTTCATCCTTTTTCATGTAGCAATATGAGGATCAGGAACGTCCTATAGGATCCAAGAGTATTTCCAAACCACATCTCCATAGAGGTGAATAAACCCAATAAACTATAGTTATCATCATTTAAATTTGAATTAATACTATACAATAGGGGTGAGCATGGTCCGGATTGGACCGGAGTGGAGTAAAACCAGGACCAATCCGTTATTTACGGATCTTGAAAAATTGGAACCAATCCAATCCGTTTAAATCATGGAACCAATCCGAACCAATCCATTTAAACACGGATTGGATCGGTTTAAGATCACGGATTTACATAATTAAATAACAAAAATATATATATAACACTTTAATTTCATAAAAATATAAATATAGCACCATATTAGTTTCACAATAGCAATATGTCTTTTTATAATAGCGACAAACTGTTCTAGAATTTAAACAACCATAAGAAAACTAGTTTCACTATAAGTATTTAGACCATTACAAATTAACACTAAAAACTAGCAAACAAAAGTAATAAAAGAAGATATTATGCAAGTTTAGGTTTGGATTTAACTTTTATATGAAATAAGATAAGATACTATGCATGGGGGTGTATAATAAAAATATAGACTATTTGTATACGGTCCGGATCGGTTTAAATCCGGAACCATGGGGTTCAATCTGGAACCAATCCGTGAATTACGGATTTTTAATTTTTCAATCCGGAACCGAACCACGGATTCAAAAAACCAATCCAAACCTACTGAATTGGATTAGATTAGACTAGACTAGATCGAATTACGAATTTTACGGATTTCTTACTCAGTCCTACCATACAATGAAAGAAAAGATGCTCTTTGCCGAATCCTTTATTTAATGATTAATGAGATATCTATATCTATACAATATATATAAAGCACCGATGCAACATGAACAGTAATTTCAGCCAAATATGAACAATGTTTTGTAATAGTTGAAAAGTCAATTTTAACCTTGTACTTTATAACTTTTCTTTTTTGGATGCAAGGGTATTGATGGAAAAATACCTCAAATTACTTACAGCTGTTTATAACTCTCTTCTCTGCACTCTGTACAGAGAACCCCCATTCCCTCACCGATCTCACCGATCTCACCTCCTACCTGCTCTCACCGATCTCCTCCCTCCTCTCTCCTCTCACCGATCTCCTCCTTCCTTTCTCCTTTGGCGACCGCCGATGAGGTCTCCTCTGTGGTGCCGATTTGTTTGATTTTGTGGGTATTCATAGTGTTCAGCAGCGAATCAAACGAAAATTGAGCCCAAGGATGGAAGAATACGACACAAGCTTCTATTAAGGTAAAGACATACATGAAGAATGTTAGGTATTTCGATTTTAGGTTCCTTTTGATCCAGTTAGGGTTTGTAAAGTGTTTTAATTTTCTTTGGTTCTGTTAATTAGTTGGGGTTTTGTTCTTTTTATTATTGTTTGCATGATGTTTACTGTGTGTATGTGTGTATATTTTGTGGCTTCTTGTTTTTCATTAGGGTTTCAATTTTATTGTTGTTTTAATTTTCTTTGGTTCCGTGTTCTTTTTCTTTCTCATTAGTTAATTTAATTTAATTTTTTTCATTTTTATTCAAACCCTAGAAGGTAGAAATTGAGAGTTTTTGTTATGTATTGAAATTAAATGTGGCTAATAAAGATCAGTTTTGAAAACTGTGGATTTCCTTAGAATTTTTATAATTGTTGAATTTATTGAGATGTCTTCTGGTTGGGTTCTCTAGAGTTGTGCGCAACTTTTGGGGAGTTTCAAGCTCTGATGGAGTGTTCTCAAGAGAGGAGCATCCTCCCTTCTCCAAGTTTGTGGGATGCCAATGAGCATTTGAAAACTGTTTCGACTATGACATTATTTTCAGTGGATCATAATATCTATCTATATTATTATTTATGTGAAATCTTGAGATGGTATTAACAAAAATATGTCTCAAAAATATCTGATTTATAGTTTCAATATTCACGTTGAATTTTTCTTATAAGAAAATTAGCCTTGGTCCCTACAGCTTGTACAATTTACCATTGCTTAGTATAATGCTTGTACAATTTATCATGTAATGTTTTTTTTATAGAGAAAAAAATTCACTTGGCAAAATGAGAGTTTTTAGATGGAGAAAAAAAAAATCCACTTAAAACGAAAAAGTAGATTTCAGGAGGCCACTATTGAAAATTGATTTATTTATAATAATGACATTACCATATCATTCTTGTCAAGTTTTTTTTTGTATGATGAATTTTATATATGTTTATAATTTTTCTTAATTATATATATTTATAATGTCTTTAAATTATGATATTAATCAAAAAATTGTAACGTAATAATTAAAACTCCTCACCATTGCCATCGTACCTTAATGTCTTTCACTATATATGTGTTTTATCTATTTATATAGTGTTTCGACCCATCAGTGACTGTGTTTGTGTCTAGAGAGAGAGATGAGTATTACTTAAGAATTTACAAATAAAAAATGAAAAATTGTATATATATATATAGTGTAGATAATGTGTTATTATGTAATCATTGTAATAAATTATGTGAATATACATATATATATATATATATATATATATTCATTTGAAATTCACTTGTGGATATTGCAGGAAATAATTTTGTGTGAGCTAATTTCTTTCTTGCTTTTGCATTTTGATTTGATGCAATTCAATTATTTTGGAAAATTTGTGAATTGGCCTAATTACTTAAAAGCATTTTGGTTGGATTTTTTTTCTGTTTGTTTTATTATCAAAATTTAATTTTTCTTATCTCTGGCTTAGCTTTTTATTTTTGTGTTTGATCATGACTTATGGGTGTTTGTAATCTGGAAGATTAGGTGTTATGTAATATTAGTTAAGAACTTATTTTATTGATTTTAGTTACTCATGAATATCAATTTTTCAATGGGTGTTTGTGTTTCTTTTTTTCCTACTTTTTAAATCTTACTGCCTAAATCAAACTTCATAAAGTTTCATTTATACCTAAACTACAGTATGTTGCTTGATGCTTAGTTAGAGTATAATGTTCCATTCTCCTTCCCTTTTCTTTTGATTAACAACATTAGCCAAGAATGTATTTAAAGTAGCATCGTCTACCCAGAATACTTTAGTTTGCTTACTAATCTAACACATGATCAAATTAACTGTGTAAATCATTAGCGCCAATTGCTTTTTGGTTGCAAAGCTTACAACGCCCTTTTGACATTACATTCTTTTCATTTTATTTTTTATTTTTTTATTATGGTCTACCTTTGTATTGCTTTTTTATTCCTTTGATTAAATTGAAAAATATATCATCTGTGTCAAAAGTTCAATAAACCTAAACTATTTGTTAAGATCACTTTTAAATGTTGATTTGAATGGTTAAAGGTCCAATCTTTTTTCTTGATTGCTTTTTTTTTGGGGGGGGGGGGGTTGGAATGACTTTTGTTTGAGTTTCATTCATAAAAGAGAATTTTACCACATTAGCATGAATCAAGTTTTAATTTGATTGGGGGTCAATGCCTGAGGCCACTATAGAGGGTTAAATAGAAATGTGAGGAAAACTACACATAGCCATTGGAGTCTTCGCCAATGGTTTGCTTCATTTTTTTTGTTTGTTTTATTATCAAAATTTAATTTTTCTTATTTCTGGCTTAGCTTTTTATTTTTGTGTTTGATCATGACTTATGGGTGTTTGTAATCTGGAAGATTAGGTGTTATGTAATATTAGTTAAGAACTTATTTTATTGATTTTAGTTACTCATGAATATCAATTTTTCAATGGGTGTTTGTGTTTCTTTTTTTCCTACTTTTTAAATCTTACTGCCTAAATCAAACTTCATAAAGTTTCATTTATACCTAAACTACAGTATGTTGCTTGATGCTTAGTTAGAGTATAATGTTCCATTCTTCTTCCCTTTTCTTTTGATTAACAACATTAGCCAAGAATGTATTTAAAGTAGCATCGTTTACCCAGGATACTTTAGTTTGATTACTAATCTAACACATGATCAAATTAACTGTGTAAATCATTAGCGCCAACTGCTTTTTGGTTGCAAAGCTTACAACGCCCTTTTGACATTACATTCTTTTCATTTTATTTTTTATTTTTTTATTATGGTCTACCTTTGTATTGCTTTTTTATTCCTTTGATTAAATTGAAAAATATATCATCTGTGTCAAAAGTTCAATAAACCTAAACTATTTGTTAAGATCACTTTTAAATGTTGATTTGAATGGTTAAAGGTCCAATCTTTTTCTTGATTGCTTTTTTTTGGGGGGGGGGGGTTTGGAATGACTTTTGTTTGAGTTTCATTCATAAAAGAGAATTTTACCACATTAGCATGAATCAAGTTTCAATTTGATTGGGGGTCAATGCCTTAGGCCACTATAGAGGGTTAAATAGAAATATGAGGAAAACTACACATAGCCATTGGAGTCTTCGCCAATGGTTTGCTTCATATTTAGTGGTTTCATATTTCTTTGTATTGTGAGTTTGCAATAAATTTTATAATTTCCTCTCTTACCTTTAGTAGATTTTGTTACTTGCTTTATATTTTTTTTTTTTTCATTTGTGTAGCATTTAATAAACAAATTGTAGGTGTATAATAGCAATCATGTAGACATCGATATGCATTTCTTCTTTCTCTGGTTATGTGTGCACAAATATGCGATTTAAGAGAGTTGTTGTAGGCTAAGATTACACTTTATCGGTCTCTATTGCAGGGAAATAATAGATTTTGTTACAACAATATAGTTTGTCAAATACATAGGATTAACAAGATCAAGGTAAGTACCTTCCAATATTTAGCTATCATAATTTCTGAAACCATAAATTAAAGGTAAATTGTTACTTGATAATTTGCAAACATCATGTTTTAGATAATTGTTATAATGATCTCAAGCATCATATGTCCATTATTTCAACTTAGACAAAACAAAAACTGCATTGAATAAATTATACAAATGTTTGCATTTCGAATGATCAACTCCAAAACATTTGGTGTAATTTCACAATTGCACTTTTGTTTTAATTTTTCTTATCTATCCAATGTACAACCAAACTTCGAGTTAAGAGAACTATGTGGGTTGTCTGGAGTTCCCCCTTTCTTCCCTACATCTACGCCGTTGCTTCCTCTCATCTTTTCCCCCTTTTTTCTTTTCTTTTCCCCTTTTTTGGGTTGCCCATTAATCAAATGTTAAAACCCCCTTTTTTCTTTTCTTTTCCCCTTTCTAATGCCATAAAAGTTTTTTATTGTACTTCAAAATTGAGCAAAACCCACATAAAAACAAAAGCGTATTAATCATAAAGACAAAAGTGTAATTGAACCCATTAATCTCCAATCATAGAATGTTATAGAAGGCTTTATTATACTTGACAATTCTTAAAAATGATAAGGGTATTGCAAAATTCATTACGAAACCAAATAGGAATCCACAATCACAATACCCAAATGAACTGAACACAACATGTCAAATTTTTAATTTAACCGCAAAAACAGCTTAGCAAAAACCTTTTTATTGTACTTCAAAATTGAGCAACACCCACACAGCAATGGAAAATTCATTAGAAAGCCAATGGTGCAATTCAAGTGAGGATTTAATGTAGATCGAACTTTTGATTCACTTGTGAGATCCAGGTAGTTGGGGGGAAGAGGTGTGGGGCTTAAAAGTGGAGAAAAGCTGCAGAAATTCCTAAATCACAAAATTTAGCTATTGATTCTTTCTCCACACAAAATTCAAAAGTTTTACTACATAAGAAATCCATAAAAATTTACAAATAAAATCTACAAGTTTTAGAGAATAAACATCACTATTTTGTGCCGCTAAACTCCACCCTCTAGCAATGGAGCTCAACTTAGCTTCATTAAAAGATCAAACCAAAGCATCTTATAGCACATATAATGAACAACTACGAGATCTGTATAAGCAAAATTTAAGAAAAGCATCATGAAATTGAAGATAAATAGAACATAAGGTAAATTACACTAACCTCCTTAACAGTTTGGGAAAAAAAATATAATAAACCTTACAGTTCTGATATACATCCTTTTTAGTAAGGTCAAAGAAATTAAACTTAGTGCACATGGTAAGAAAACGCAAAGATAAATAACATACAATACCCACCAAAACAGGAGGTTCATATTGAAGCAACCAAAACTAATTGTTTCAAACATCTTTATCAAACCTAGCAAAATTTTGATTAGTCAACTCTATGTACTCGGAAGGATGAAAAGTACTTAAAAGGTAAAAAGTTTTATTCAATAAAATGTATGTTACTTTTAATAGAGTACCTCAGAGAAACCAAAACTCATTTCCCATGAGCATGACATTCTCTTGATCTAAGTTTTGTGGTGCACAATTGTTCAATCCAGACAAATTGAGAATCAGAGCAAAGACATAATAAATCAAATAAATATACACTGCAAATATCAGAGAAGCACACAGAAGCAGTTGCACACTTTTTCCAATTCGAACTGAGCTTGTTCATTGCAAATACAATAAAACAAAGACTCCTTCAGTCTACATTATCAAACAAAGCTGCTGGTTTAGACAAATTAAGTATAATGAAGAAAAGAGGCATAGCATAAACAAACATTAGACTCTCTCTCTGTCTTACGGCTTCACAAAGTCAATCAATTGACTTTGAAAAAAGGGGGAAAAATAAATGAAAAAAAGAGGATACACCTTAAAAACCGCATCCATGCCTTTGTCATGTAATATAATATTAGAATAAGTATTTTTTTTTGTTTTTGTTTTTATAGTGGACCATATATATATCATCAGTTTATGTAACATAAAAATGTGGGTGTATAAGAAGTGTGTGCTTGTAGCTTGCTTCTGCACAATATGTAGTGTCCTCACTTCAACAGTTAGAAAAGTCCAAAGGAAATCCTCCTAAGTCACACAATAACAACCAAGTTAGTGATATTTCAAAAAAATAAAGATTGAAGTAAGTCTAAAATATGATGTGTATAATTAATTATCCAGTCAATTTATAAATGAAATACCCACCAAAACTTACGTGATCCTAAATTGTCAAAAATCACAAATTCACTTGTGTCTCCGGATTAGTTGATCAATAATCACAAATTCATTTGTTTTTTTAGATTAATTGATCAGTAGCACTACAGACAATGTCAACAGTGCCAACATTATTTTGGATTAATTGCATTGTTAACTTTGTTTTGTAGTTAATTGTAGTCCAATAATTAAGTTGTAAACTGGATTACTTTATTGCTTGGTTGGTTCTAGCCATATAGGCCTTGTTTAGTTGTCCATATTGGATTTGGATATAATGAAATACAATATGTTTAGGATATGAGATGAATTATGTATATTGTAAAATTATTTTTATTATATCCAAATTCTTTAGATCGGTGGTTTGGTCTAAAATTATGAGATGTTGGGCAGTTTAATGGGTTATAGTTGGGACTGTTAATGGGCGGTTACATTGGTTTACTGGTTTTGATAAAAACTTGAATGAATGTGCTTAGAACATAGGAATGAATGTGTATTTCAAAGTGTATAACCAAACATAGGAATGAATTGTTTATCTTTTCCTTTTTTCTTTCTTCTTTTTTCTTTTTTCTTTCGAATTGTTTATCAAAGAAATATTCTTTGATAAACTTGTTGCCTTTGAATTGTATTCATATTCATTAAAATGTGTTGGTTGAAAACACATAATGTTAAAAACTAACGTGAATGTTGTCTATTTAAATTTGTTATATTTTTAACTGTTTTTTCAAAATATTCATATTTGCCTCTTTTGTTTATTATTTTATCTTGCTTCCAGCAATCATATATTAAATATGAAAGGTCGTTCATGGCCTCTTACTGGAGGCAATAGCAAGCAAAAGGTTGCATTTTCTCCATCAACTAATCAATCAACAACTCATGTTGCCCTTAATCCCGATTGTTCTGAGATTTCCAAGCCATCCATATCAAGTGAACCTATCAATGAATTTGTTCAGTTAAAACAAGAAATCGAGGAATTCTTTCGACGGTTTAAGAGGGAGGAGATCTATTATAACAAGGCATCAACTAGAACTCTGCCGGCTCTACTCACCGAATACCCAAAGCTAGAGCTACTTATTGAATATGAAAAAAAGATCTCAGAAGATATTGCTAAAAAAAAGAAGAATTTATAAAGAGATATGATGGTTCTGAATTTGAGTTGCGTTATGATGAAAGTAGTGCTTCATCTTAGTTTTATCTTAGATTTTTGTATTATGTAGTTCTTTATATATAGATATATATTTCATGTTGTTCAGTGTGCTTGTTATAAAGATCCAAACATAATTTTCAAATATTTTAAGCAGTTATAGTTGTTGGCTTTTATATTTATGCACATGTAAAAAGTTGTACTACTTTTTTGTATGCATTCTTTATTTTTCTTCTATTTGTATTTATGTTTTTTTCTTCTTCTAATATTCTCCTACTTCAATTGCATTTAAACTTTCTCAAGTACAGTGTTACCTTTTATTAAGGTGCTCATACCCTGTGCTAAGTTTAGTGCATATAAATTTTCCTTCTAGATTTAATGTGCTTAATTTGTTTTTTCTTAGATTAACATATTATTAAAATTCCTATTGATTTGCATGTGATATTGTCTCATTTTGGCTATGCTATGTTTTTTTCCGAGGGTTTGAGCAGTGAGTTATTGCTATACCATCGTTAATTTGCACCAAATATATAATATTTATAAAATGAGAGTATACATTAAATTAAACCTTGCTATTTGACTGTTTTAGTTTTAAAAATATAAAATATCCAACAGCAAATAAATAAGATAAATTTTAATCAAATATATACCCCCAAAAAAACAATTAATTAAATTTATGCATTAAATTAAATGTTAATACTTATATTAACAAAATGCACAACCAAATTATTATTTTTAATTGTTGTTTATATATACATTACAATTTGTATAAACCACAATATTTATCTTTATATATTAAATAAAAATATAGTATTTATCATGTTGCATTGTCCATTTGGTGTTCAATCAATAAATGGACATTAATTATTAATTTTTTTACTGTGTCAAATCCTTTCCATGGTAGCCAAAGGTGAAATCCAGCAATTTTACTGCTGGGTTTTCCATTAAATGTGTCAATCAATTTATGAATTGATCATCTCCACTTAAAATGTTTGACTCTCTCAAATTATTATTTGATTTTTTTTACCATTATATTTTTAGACAAATTTCATACTTATCCAGACCTTTCATTATTTTACCCCTTTATTTATTTTCATAGAAGGACAATCTTCATAATTTTGTGATACAAGTGAAATATACTCCTCTTATTACTAATTTTTGCATTAAAATAAATGTCAAATCAATTCACAAATTAATCATCTTCACTTACGGAATTTTATTTCCACACCATACAAATTCTAAATAAACATCATAAATGGTATTTAAATATAAATTTCTGAATAAAAATCAAATATTTAAATATAAAAAAATTGATGCCAAAAAAAAGTTGTTGACATGTAAACAATTAAATAAAATGTATATTTGAATAATTTATTATTGTTTTGTGATACAAGTGAAATATACTCCTCTTATTAGTAATTTTTGCATTAAAATAAATGTCAAATCAATTCACAAATTAATCATCTTCACTTACGGAATTTTATTTCCACACCATACAAATTCTAAATAAACATCATAAATGGTATTTAAATATAAATTTCTGAATAAAATTAGATGTTCAGATTTTAAGTTATAAACAATAATAAATTATTCAAATATACATTTTATTTAATTGTTTACATGTCAACAACTTTTTTTTGGCATCAATTTTTTTATATTTAAATATTTGATTTTTATTTATAAATTTATATTTAAATCACATTTATAGTATATACTAAAAGTTTGAGTGATGTCAAAATAAAATTAATCTCTAATTGCCTCACTTTTTTATCATTATACTTTCACAAAAATATATTTTTTTTTTATGTTGATTTTTGCATTAAATATATGTCCAATCAATTTCTGGATTAAAGATCTTTATCTCTAGGGTTGATATCAATAATTGTTATTTTACATTTTTACCCTTTTACTTTTAAAGAAATCCCTTAGCTAAATAAAACTAAAAATAAAAAATTCACCAATTTACATCTATGCCATACATCTGTCATGATCACTACCATACACAGTCCTATTTGTCTTATTATATTCATATTTAACAAGGAAATACAATCAGAACTTGTTCACAGTTGCTCGAATCACTTCTGCTACAAATGGAGTTTGTCCTTACTACTTACAAAGCAAATTCGAAGCAGCTCTTCTTTTGCAGTATTCAGCATTGAATTGTAAGTTCTCATTTATATTTATTACTCTTTAATTTTTAACTGTTTACAGCATCTTCAATTCTTCACCAAACCCCAAAATTTGATGATTTTTTTTGTGAAAATGAGGTCAAATCCTTTAATCAAACTTGTATAAAATCAACAGAGAAATAAAATTTTCACCAAATCAAGGAAACTATACCAGCATATACTTTTTTATTCAATGATTTATTCATTGATTCTAGCATTTAATCCTAATTTTCAAAGTAAAACTATTTTTTTAAAATTACTTCATATAAAATAAAAACACATATTAAACTTCTGTAAATTTCTCTTACAAATCCTTAAAATAAAATGTTACTTTTTTTTTTTCCATAACTATTGTTTGCTAAAAAATGATTTTTGCTTTTCTTTAAAATTGAAAATTTCATTTTTACAGTATTATTAATAATTATAAAGGACAATTAAAAAAAATATCCACTATTTGAGCATTAGTATAGAAATAAATTTCTTTAATTTAAATATCAATCTTTTGATTTCTGTCCAATCCAAACCATTTGGCTATTTTCAATTTCTAAACTACCTTTCTTTTTCTATCTGCAGTAGTCACAATTCCACACTCTTCTACCAAGTTAACTGAGCTTTGCCAGGTTCTCTTTGCTTTAACTGTTTAGCTACAATTAAAAATTTGTTCCTTTCATAATTTTTTTGCATGTTATATTCCAAATAATTATCATTCTTTAATTTATTTATCTTTAGAATATTATGATATAAATGTGTCAATCAGTACCATTTAATGTTTTTCCACATAAATAGTATTGTTCAACATAAGACATAGCTCAATACAATCCATTCATTCTACTAATACAAAAATAAACTTCTTTTATGTAGTTTTAGTATGTAGTTGTGCAACGCAAAAAATGCGAAAACGAAGATTATGTGCCGATCAGGAAGATGCCGATCAATCTTTGGTTAAAAGTACAAAACAACTTACTTTAAAACTTTTAACTTCTGTTCAAACATTTGTTCTACACATATTTACCCATAACTTATATAAAAGAAAAGAACATTAAAATACTAACTTTTTACATATATACTTTATTCCTCTGCTTACAGAAAAACAAAGACTTGAAAAAAATAGGAGACTGCGAGAGGCATATGCCAAAAAGAAACAATATCTACTTTCGCAAGCTGAAAACTCTATTGGTATTAATTTTTCCTTTAAATCAACATTAGATTTAAATCAAGATTAGTTATCTTACTACTAATCTTAGCTTAAAAATATCATCTCTTGTAAATCTAACATATTTGCCATATGAATTATTGGTACATTCCATAGACTTTCGTCAAGATAAAAAAAGGAAACGCACATCGTCAACAAAAAATAGAGATTTATTGATTCAAGGAAGCAACTCAAATCAGCAACAATTGCATATAGGTAACTGATAACAAAAAATATTGAACGTGATTACATAATAACATAGTAATTTTAAAATCATATGATAAACATTTCATTTAGTTTCTTTCTTTTTCTTCTTATTTTTATTAGGAAATCATGTTTCAACTATTCAAACTGGCTTTGTTACATGTCATGACAACAGAGGGAAATCCCACATAAGTTATTTCGGTATTTATGAAAAAGGTTTGAATCTTATTCTTTTTATATAAATCATCTAATAGAATTATAGCAACAAATCTAACATTAACACATTAATTTTCATAGGTTCCACTTCCGGAACAAATCATTGCTCAAAACCTGATGCAGGTTGATTCTAAATTTAAATTCTTTACAAATTAATTTCTTTTCTTAACTTTCTAAATAACAAAATTATATCTTCCACTTCATAGAAAATTGTAGTTCGCGAATATGGAAGGCTTCTAACAAAAAAACAGACGGCATTCCAACTCAACCTGCTATCTTACCACTACAAAGACCTTGCAACTTCTGTGGTGCGAAAAAGTTTTACCTTGAGCCTAATAGCTTTTGTTGTATGGGTGGACAAGTCTCTTTGGTTTCCAGTAACTGTCCTCCAGAACTTGACTGGTTATATACTTCTAACTCTGAGGAAGCAAAAGAATTTCGTACGTATGTTCGAACATATAACAATTGCTTTGCTTTCACATCTTTTGGAGTCAAATATGACAAGGAATTGTGTCGGAGAAATAAAGGAATCTATACATTCAGGATACAAGGTCAAGTTTATCACTTCATTAATGAGCTTACATCTTCTGATGAAAATCTTAGTCATCTACAGCTCTACTTTTATGACACTGATCATGAAATCCAAAACAGAATGAAATCTTCCGAAAAGCTAAATCCTGTTATTCTTGAAAGGCTCATAAAGATTTCACATCTAAATCCATATTCAATCTTCTTCAGGAGATTAGAACACATAGATCCTTTGAACTCTGTATAAATTATTATTAGATCTGATGTATCATTAGATCAGAGAGTCTACAATCAACCTTCAACCTCACAAGTGGCAGCAATTTGGTCTGAAAATGATGTCTTAACCAAAGAAATCTCAAGAGATATTGTTGTTCATCAAATTTCTGGTCATAGTGAAAAAGTTCAATGGTATTTTGGATGTTATGACCCATTACAATATCCATTGTTATTTCCATATGGTGAATTTGGATGGCATTATGGTATTGAGAGAGTTGACAAAAACCAAACAAAAATCACATGCCATCAACAAACTATTCTTAGTGTTCATCAAGCTAATACTGCTTCAAACCTTCTCATAAAAGAAGCCCAAGGTAAATAAATCCTCTCCTTATCAATTAAATAGTATTAAAAATTATTTACTCCTAACTAAAAAAAAATTTATTTCAGTGTTTCAGAAACAAAAGAATAAGAAAACTACCATTTCTTGTCGTGAATACTACTGCTACAAGCTTCAAATACGACCCAATGATTCTTCAATCTTACTCCGCTCTGGTCGTCTCTTTCAGCAGTATTGTGTTGATATGTATGTCAAGATTGAAACATCTAGACTTCAATTCTTTCGAAACAAACAAAGAGAAATTAGGGCTGATTTGTATCAAGGAATCATAGACAGTGTCACAACGGGTGAAGGTAGAGGTTCAAAGATTGGTCACAGGGTTATACTACCACCGTCATTCATAGGTAGTCCAAGAGATCTTAGACATCGATATGTTGATGCAATGGCTTTGGTCCAGCGATTTGGAAAACCTGATATCTTTCTTACAATGACTTGTAATCCAGCATGGCCAGAGATTAAAGCTGAGTTAGGACCTAATGAAGAAGCTCAAAATAGACCAGATTTAACCTCTCGCGTTTTTAGAGCAAAAATGGAACAACTGAAGGATGACATCATAAAACATCAAATCTTTGGGAAAGTCATTGCATATGTTTACGTCATTGAATTTCAAAAGAGAGGTCTTCCACATATGCATCTATTGTTAATTCTAGCACCTGGACAAAAGCCTTTATCTCCTGATACTTATGATTCAATCGTATCTGCTGAACTTCCTGATCAAAAAAAACATCCTCATTTGTTTTCTATGGTGGTGAAACACATGATGCATGGACCTTGTGGTGAAATGAATCCAAACAACATTTGCATGAAGAATGGAAAATGTAAAAATCATTATCCCAAAAATTTTGAACCTATAACAAGATCTTCCAAAGACTCATACCCAATATACAAGCGTCGTGCTGATGGTAATCAAGTGAAAATCAGAGGGCAAATTTTGGATAACCGTTGGGTAGTTCCGTACAATCCATATCTTCTTGCCAAATATGATTGCCACATTAATGTGGAAATTTGTTCAACAATCAAAGCTGTCAAATATTTGTACAAGTATATTTACAAAGGCCATGATAAAATTGCATTCCATATTGTTCAAGAAAATCAATCAGAAATCATAGATGAAATCCAACAATTTCAGTCCGCAAGATGGATTTCACCTCCAGAGGCAATGTGGAGAATTTATGCATTCTCTTTGAATGACATATACCCATCAGTATTCCATCTTCAAATCCACCTTGAACACCAACAATTTGTTACTTTCAATCCTTCAGATGACCTAAATTCTGTGTTAAATGATCCCATCCGTTCGAAAACAATGTTGACTGAATTCTTTTTAATGAACAAGTCAAATGAGAAGGCGAAGCTTGGAAAATATTTATATAAGGAATTCCCTGAACATTTTGTTTGGTGGCAACAAGATAGAATGTGGACTGAGCGAAAAAAGGGCAATGTTATTGGGCGCATTGTCACAGCACATCTTGCACAAGGTGAAAGATATTACCTTAGGTTACTTCTAAACAACATCAGAGGCCCTACATCATTTGAATCCTTGAGAACCATAAATGGAAGAAAAGCAAAAACTTTTCGAGAAGCTGCCCTTCTCTATGGTCTCTTACAATCAGACAACAATCTTGAACAATGCTTGGAGGAAGCAATCTCTTACCAAATGCCTTACTCTCTAAGAAGATTGTTTGCAACCATTCTCATTCATTGTGCTCCTAATAATCCAAAGCAGTTGTGGGAAAAATTCAAAGACTACATGGCAGAGGATTATGCCAAAACAACAAATCTTTCAAAACAAGAAATTTTCAAAAAAGTTCTACAGAGCATCAATTCAACTCTTCAATCAATGGGCAAAGATATCAAAGATTTCAATATTTGCTCTGACAACATGCTCTCATCTAATAATCAAGAGACTTGTCGTGAAATTGAAGAAGAAATGAATATTATTGTTTCTAAAGCTGATTACCAGTCTATCTCTCTATTATCCTCGGAACAAAAAGTAGCATTTGACAAAATCTTAAATAGGGTCT
This sequence comes from Camellia sinensis, assembly GCF_055761805.1. NCBI lineage: Eukaryota > Viridiplantae > Streptophyta > Magnoliopsida > Ericales > Theaceae > Camellia > Camellia sinensis. The sequence continues at coordinate 221,258,088 of NC_138961.1, forward strand.
TCTCAGGAAATCAAGGGTGTTTTTTCATAGATGGTCCTGGAGGCACTGGTAAGACCTTTTTATACAAGGCATTGTTGGCAGCAATTAGATCCAAGAATTACATTGCTCTTGCAACAGCAACATCTGGAGTAGCAGCTTCTATTCTCCCAGGAGGCCGCACAGCCCATTCTCGTTTCAAAATACCTATAGATGTTGATACATATAAATCTTGCAACATAGGTAAACAAACTAGGCTTGCAAATCTTTTGAGAACTGCAAAACTAATCATTTGGGATGAGGCACCCATGGCCAAGAGGCAAAACATTGAGGCATTAAATGATATGCTGAAGGATATCAATGAGTCAGAGTTACTCTTTGGAGGCAAAGTTGTAGTTTTGGGTGGTGATTTTCGACAAATACCACCAGTCATTCCCAAAGGAACAAAATATGATTCAATTGATGCTAGCTTGGTCAATTCAGAATTATGGAAATCTATTGAGAAAATAAAGTTGACTGAAAATATACGAGCAAGGCATGATCCTTGTTTCAGTAATTACTTATTGCGCATTGGCAATAGATCTGAATCGGTCAATGATCAAAACAAAATCAAAATACCAGCATCTATGATAATTTCTAACAATTTTTCAAATGCTGAAAATTCTATCAAAGACTTGATTCAAACTGTCTTTCCAAATCTCAAGAACTACTCAGAAGATCCAATTTCAATGATTAATTCTGTTGTGCTCACTCCAAAAAATGATTGTGTACAAGAAATAAATGCTTTGTTGATCAAACAATTCCCAACAAAAGGTAGATTATATACAAGCATCGACAAGACAATCGATCCAAATGATCAAGGACAATATGAAGACTTCTTGAATTCTCTTGAACCAAATGGTCTCCCACCTCATCATTTAGAATTGAAAATCAATAGTCCGATCATGACTTTAAGAAACATAGATCCTTCAATAGGCTTGTGCAATGGAACGCGACTTATTTGTCGAGATCTCAAAGATTTCATCATTTGTGCTGAAATTGCTGTTGGGGATCGGAAAGGACAAATGGTTTTCATACCACGAATACCATTGCAACCCTCAGATCATCAAAAATACCCAGTTCAGTTTACTAGAACACAATTCCCAGTAAAGTTATGTTTTGCCATGACAATAAATAAAGCGCAAGGCCAAACATTACAAAAAGTAGGTCTTTACCTACGAGAGCCAGTATTCTCCCATGGACAACTTTATGTTGCTCTATCACGAGCTACAACTGCTGCAGATGTTAAAGTTCTCATTCCGCCAACAAATCAACATGCTTTGGATAACAATACCACAAAAAATGTTGTTTATGAAGAACTACTAACACTTGCAGGCTGTATATAATTCATTTTTTTGTTGTAAATTTTTGGTAAATTTCCTCTTATGTAGTGTAATTTTTATTTTATTTGTATTTATTATAATTATCTATTATCGTTGTATTAAGTTCTTGTTAAATTGTTTCTTACAACAAATTTTGCAGGATGAATGAAGAAATAACACCTATCAAGAAAATAACTAGCACAACTAAACAATGGACAGCAAAGATTCGTGTTTTGGAAAAGTGGAATCCACGAATCCCAAAAACAGGCTCAACAAGATATCAAAGGCTCATTTTGGCTGATGCAGAGGTTACACTTTCAAATTCTTGTTTTATAATACATACCATATTTACCATATTCATTTTTTAGGTTCTTAACAATAACATTTTTCATTGAATTCATAATTACATAATTCATTGCCTCATTAACTTCTGTTATACATACCACTTGTATAGGGTACACAAGTTCAAGCTATACTTTATCAAGATCAAATAGAACAATTCCAAGATACCTTCAAAGTTTTTAACTCATACTATGTCTCAAATGCTGCTGTCAAGTTGCTACAAGAAAAATACCGTATCACACCACAATCATGGCAATGGCAATGGACAATCACTGCTAGCACACTTATTCGAGATGTTGAAAACAGTAATGAAGATAACAATGCCCCAACATATCACTTTGTACCATTCAATGAATTCTCTGACCATCTTGGCAATGAAACATCATCCATAGGTAATTTTCTTAGATCAACATAAATAATTATCAAGTTACTTTTTCATTAGATACTCTTATTGTTTTTGTATCTATAACAGATATTCTTGCAGCAGTTATTCAAATTAAGCCACCAAAAACAATCACAACAGAAAATGGAACCACAACTGCACAAGAAATTGTACTCATTAATGAAGAGTAAGTATTTTGTATACCTGCGTTTAGTATAACTTGATTTCAATACTAACAAATTCTCTTAATTGTAGCAGGTTAATGCCAATAGTTTTAACTTTGTGGGGTCAATTTGTCACTAATGAAGGAGAGAGATTGCAAGCCATTGCTCAATCATTTCCAACTCTAATTGCAATCAGGCTTAAAGTCTCATCGTTTCGCGGTAATTATAATCTTACCACATTATACTAAATATTAAAAATATATAAAACATATTTTTTTTAATTTATTTTTTACAGGACAATCATTATCAACAAAACCAACATCAGCTTTTGTGCTCAACCCCAACTTCAAAGCTGCACACCAACTTCACAATTGGTACCATCTAATTCAAATACTTTAACTCAAATAATAATTTCTCACAAACACTAATATCAAAATAAATTGATGCAGGTGCATCCAAAATGAAGAAGTTATTAGAACTTTACCTTCGCCACTTGAAACTCATGTTCGAAACATCACAACTCCAAGTCCTAAAGTAGATAAAATCATTTCCATCAGCAGCATTCCATCTTCTCCAGATGCGGTAAGCTTCATACATATTCTTCTACTCTTTAAGCATCTTAAATATATCATTAGTAACCATTGCTAATCACCTGTTACTAGAAAATGTACTGGGTCAAAGAAACTATGTCCATCACCTCACTTGATCAATCTTTTTGGTACATGAGCTGCAACAATTGTTACAAATCCATAAATGCAAAATATCAAACTGTTTTCAACTGTTTCCACTGTAAAAAAAAAGAGGTCATTGCAGAACCGAGGTAACAACAAACTAACCCTACACCTTTTAATATAACTAATGTTTTATATTTAATAAAACTAACATATAACTTACTACAAACAAACAGAGTCAAATTTCAAGTTGAACTCAAAGATAATTCAGGTTCAATAATGGCAACAATATTCCAGGATCATGTAGAAAAGTTCTTTTCAATTTCATCTACTGACCTAATGAAGCATACAACACAGGTCAAATAAATTAACATGCTTCATCTTCAAATTCACTATTTTTCTTCCTAATTTTAAAAATATTCTACATATATTATGCAGGATGGAAAAGTTTCAAATGAGGCCCTTCCAAAATTAAATGTGCCAAAATATCACATTATTCAACTAAAGCCTCGCCAATATCAGTTTCGTGGACAAGTAATGCTTCAACATGTCATCACATCAGTGAACAATGATGATGCAGAACCCTCCATCATAACTCTTGCTTCAAAACCACATCAACAATCTATCCAAATAGAACCCAAGGCAAAGAAAGAACTATTTCCATCAACTGTTGGTACAAATGTTGCTTCTGATATTTCAACTGCTGCTGTTGGTACAATTTCTGCTTCTCATATATCTGCCGCAACAAGTGTACCCTCTACAAAATCTCTCTAGAAAAACACTCTACACTATAATATTTTTGTAATAGGTTACTACAATGTGACATATTTTTGGTTTGATTTGGTATGGCTCAAGTGGTTTGGTTTGTAACATATTTTTGTTGTTGCCTGTTTGAAACTACAATGTGCTAGACACAACTCAATATTACTTTTGGTTTGGTTTGGTTCTTACTGCTCATGAAAGTAAATTATCCAATATTACTTATAATGGGTACTAACCCACTTACTACTACAACTCTTATTCTCTTCCTGCATGAATAGTTGGAACTTAATTTTTATAGTACTATTTTGAAAATCAAAAAAATATGATGTGTGTTGATTCTTATGATGTGTGGAGATAATAATACGATGTGTGTGATGTAGACCACAATGCATGCTAAGTCCTTGTCTTCCTCCCATATCTACAGATTTATACAAATAAGTAACATGAATGCAAGATTCCCCTCATTTGTTGTCACATTTAATAGTCCATAATGTTTTTTATTTAATTCCATTTCATTTTTTCCATCTGTGGTTCATCCATTCATCCAAAATACCAAATTTATTAACAAAATTATATTATTATCTCCTTTTATTAATGGACATTTTAATGGGCATCAGTTAGCGTGCTTTGCACGCAACCCCCTCACTAGTAATAATAATAATATAACTATAGTGAATTTCTACCCAGAATAAAAATTATTGGGAGCCTTAATTTAATTATTATATACATATATATAAGAAACAAGTAATTAGTGGGTTCACACTCCATTTGAAAAACACATCTAAAATAGCTTAAAAAAAAGAAAAATACTTTGGAATTCTAATTTTTGAGCTCTAAATGTAGCTCTAATGAGTTGGTAGTGGGCTCCATTCACAGTGATGTGATGTTTTAGTCTTGATTTGTTTTTATTTTATTTTATTTATTCATTGTCATGTCATTAATATTCTATTAAAACACCAAAATTAATGGTCTGAATCACTGCTGTAAAAAAAATTACAATTTAACTAGTCTTTAAAATGTTGAGACCATTTCCAGTTTCATTTGTGCCTTTGATTCATAGAAGGAAACAAAAAAGGAAATTAAAGTTTGCACGGTAATTTCATTGCATGATTATCTCTCTGACAATTTAATTAGCGTGGTAAAACAAATCAAAGGGTTCTAACTCAACTCATATTTAACTTATTAAAATTTTAATAATGTTATACTTATTGCATTTTTTATTTTATTTTATAATTTTTAATGTAACATGTGTCAATCTATTATTGGTATAATGGGTTCCGTTACTCATATTTATGTCAAATGATGTGTCTACACATGAGGTGCTACATTAAAAATGATATAATAAAGTGACAAATGTAGCATTACTCTTAAATTTTTATTTAAAACTAATTTATTTTAAATTTGATTAATTTTTAAAATTTGACTCAATAAAATTTATATAGACGTATAACTATATGCAAAGTTTATTTAAATCATATCAAATCACCCTTATATTTGTGATCAACATATTTAAAACTTACTTAAGATTCAAAAGATAAACAAATCAAATTCCAATGATTGTCTACATTTAGACTGCAAAACAAACAGGGAAGTAATAACTCTAAAACTAGAATATGAGCTCTATAAGTAAAAAAAAAAAAAAAAACAATAATGATACATACCTCTAATATTAAAGTTTTAAATGAAACTCTGGTGAGGTGGAAGAGATAAAGGATAGAGAGAGAAGTGTGGGTTTCACCTTCATTTGAATACTCTTCACATCATTAGAGTTGCATTAGAACTCTCAAACATTATTCTAAAAAAAAACCACACAAGCCAAAATATTACATCACCGTGTGGGATCTATCTCTAAAACTCTCTCTAGAGCTCTTCCACTAGAGCTCTCAAACATTTTCCAAACAAACCAAACTACTCAAATTCAACTTGTACGATCAAAAAAAAAAAATTCAACTTGTGTTCTGTGTGTTAAAAACTCACTAAAGATATTCATTATGTATGTAAACAGGTTAAATTTGAACATGTTAAGTTTTTAAATTAAATTTAAACAAATTATTCAATTCAACTGACTCATTTACAATTCTATCTACGTATAAGTTCAATTTTTCCCACACTTTACAAAGTGTTACTAAAATTATTTTTTTAAATCCCACCTCCATTTATTATATTATTGGAATGGTGTCCTATTTTAATTTTTTAAATTTTATTAATACAAAATACATCAGTTAATAACAAAAAAAAAATTGTTGAAAAAAAACTACATATCAGTGTGTTTAGTTTGCGTTTTTTGAATTAAGTTTTTTAAAAATTGAGTTTTTTAGTTTTCGTATTTTTTTTGTTTTTAGTGAATATTTTTAAAATTTTAAACAATTTTTTTACTTTTTTAGATGCACCTTACTTAGATGTATCTAAAAAGTAAAAAAATTGTGAAAAAATATTTTTAAAAATTAATAAATACATAAAAATACAAAAAATGTACTGAATTCTCATTTTTTTTTTGTATTTTTGGTATTTAGTGAATTTTTAAAAGGTTTTTTTCAATTTTTTTTACTTTTTAGGTATATTTATGTTAGGTATGTCTAAAAATTAAAAAAATTGCTCAAAATATTTAAAAAATTCAGTAAAAACAAAACAACACGAAAATAAGAAATTAAAATTTTCTGAAAAGTGTTTTTAAAAAATGATAACCAAGCATTAATTTTTTTGTTATTATTTTGCATCACTGATATAGTTGATTTCCATACTTGAGAGTAATTATTACAAAACTAATGAAAGCAAAAAAAGAGATGATATATTACAGCCATCTAATTTATTTAGGCTGTGTTTAAATAACAAATTTAGATAAAAATTTTAAAAAATGTAACAAATTTAAATGAAATAGAAATTAAATTATTTATTATCTATTTTTATATAAATTCATTATTCAAATAGCATTAATCAGTGCGTTTGGTTTCAATTTTCTGAATTTAGTTTTCTGAAAACTGAATTTTTTGTTTTTTGTGTTTTTTTTGTTCTTAGTGAATATTTTTAAAATTTGAAATATTTTTTTTACTTTTTTAGATGAACCTTATTTAGATGTATCTAAAAAGTAAAATATTTGTGAAAAATATTTTTAAAAATTAAAAAAATTTGTAATTTTTTTTATATTTTTTGTATTTAGTAAATTTTAAAAAAATTTATTCACGAAAAATATACTTTTTAAATGTATTTGTCAGGTGTCTACAAAATTAAATAAATTACTTAAAATATTAAAAAAATTCAATAAAAATATAAAAATATAAAAAATAAGAAAGTATAATTTTCTGAATGATATTTTTAAAAAATTGAAAATAAACCTAGTGAATATTTTTTATTTATATTTATATATATATATATATATATTTTTTATTTGGTGAGATCATGAGAATCGTCAACAAATCGGCGATTATAACGTGGAAAGCACGTCTAGAAATCAACGGTCGTCGACGGCTACACTTAACACTGGGACCTAACAACCAGTCAGGGGTATTCGATTTTTGTGGGGTGGAGGATTACGACAGCGCCGCCACCATAGATTTCTCCTACGTTAGGGCATGCGTGGCTCTTGGTTTTTATTTTGGATAAATTGCAAACACATTCTTAAAATTTAATTAAATTATCAATCACCCTTATAATTTTGAAATTTACATTTCATCTCTTGATATTATATTTCTAATTTCATAATAAATTATTTATTTTACTAATAAATTAAAAAAATAATTAATAATTTTTAATAATGTTAAAAAAATATTTTAATTAATAATTTAAGTAATTTTTTTATTATATAATGCAACAATTATGAATTTTATTTTTTTAATTAATTCTGTTAAATAAAGAATTATGACAATGATGTGTTTGTAATTTTTTAAATCACAAGGGATAATTTGTATTTTAAGTAAATTTTAGGAGTGTATTTATAATTTACCCTTTTATTTATTTTTTATTTTTGGAATAAATTACAAACACATTATGAGTTTTGCTTGCAATATGAAATACTTTTTATAATTTTAATTTTATTTTAATTTTTTAAAATTTTAATTTTATAACAAATAATTTATTTTATTAATAGTTTTTAATGATATTATAAATATATTTCAATTAAAAATTTAAATAATTTTGTTGTTATATTGCAGAATAGTTAATAAATTTTTTTCTGTTAATTATATCAAATAAACCAGTAGTATTACTAGGAGTGTAAAAATGACCTGTCACCCGTGGACGGCCCGAAACTTGCCAGCGGCTTGGGGTGGGCCCAGCCCGTTTAGGCCTGCGCCCAAGCATAGTCCAAGCCTTTGGGCTTGGGCCTAAGCCATCATTTTGAAGTCCGGCCTGTGACCTAGTACATTGACCGGCTTAAGGCCCGGCCCACCTAAGGTCTAGTGCTTTTTTTAATAAAAAATAATAAAATTTTGATAAAAAAAAAAATTTATCAGGCCTGTCCAAGCCCGATGCCAAGCCCAGACTCACTGGGCCAGCCTCTTAAGACCCGAATACCCTTGGACTTGGGCCTAGGCCTAATTTTTAGGCCCGTGGACTGGCTCGGCCTGACCCGAATTTTGATGGAAGTCCGCGAGATCCAACATGAGCCGAGCTAGATTTACACCCTTAAATATTACATACACACAAAATCCTCCCCACAAATCTTATAGAATGACATGATAAAGTTAGCTGAAAGATTTTGAGAGAAGATAAAAGTGTATAAGAGCATTAGTCATTAATTTACCATTTTTTACCATATTATTGCGGAATTATGTGAAATAAATTGTATGGATGAAACATTTTTTAAATAATTTTAACAAAAATTTTATAATGTTAAAAATTATAATAAATATATATTTTTTAAAAAACTCAAGAGATATATTTATAATTTACCTTTTTATTTTTTTTGGATAAATTTCACTGTAGTAGAAGCATTCAAAAATAAATATTAATAATAATAATTATTATTATTTTTGAAATTACCACTTATTAGTAATTTGTCCCTTTTTTTTCATCTTCGTTATCTTTACACCACGATCCACGCACACGGCACCAACAAGTGTCCACTTTACACGTGGACATGTTTGGTACTAGTGGTGGTAGTAACTAGTACTACATTTTCGTCACGTCGTACGTATGACTTTTAGCAACATTGCCCCTCTTCTTACGGCTTCATAAGTTACTATTTTTTAATTAAATAAATAAAAAAATAAAAAGTTATTATTATTGTTTAAAATTATTTTTTGTAATTAAAATACATTTAAAAAGATATTAAACGCATTAAGTTTTCTAAATTTTAAAATTTTAAAAAAATTACTATCAAATCCTACTTAAGCATGAAAACACATAAAGTAGTCTTGTTATATTAAAAATTATATCTACAAATATAGTTATTGTAATGTGAGATTAAATGTATTAAAATATTTTGAAGTACATATAAAAATTGTTAAAAAATATATATATTTTTTTTGACATTCCCATTTAGTTCATTGGGTTGTGATGATCCAGATACTACTATCACATGCTAAAGGGTTTTTTTGACATTTTGCCTTTTTTTCTCTTTTTTTTGTGTGTGTGTGTGTGAATTTCTTTCAAGGGGGCCCTGTGTTTTTATAAACTAAATGAGGTTGGGTAACAATTTTTTTAACGTTTTTTTTTCTATAATTTATAATTTAAAAAAAAAAGGGTCAAAATTGTTCACTTTTTATGTCATTCTAGATTAGGAAGTCCTATTTTTTTTTAAACTTTTTTTTTTTTTAAATATCACTAAACACAATAGAGTATTATTTGGCCACTCTTATTTTAGTACACTTTTTTATATTTTTTAAGTCTCATTATCTTTTTATTTTTTTATACATCTTTTCATAAAAAATTAAAAAGTATATTTATTTAGATCATCTCAAACACCCTCTACAAGGTTTAAAAAAAAAAAAGACAAGATAATTGACTTTTATTTTACATTTTTTTAATTTCTTTTTAAGGTTGTATGGTTTGGTATGACCAAAAAAATATAAAAATTTAAAAATTTAAAAAAAAACTTCTCTAAAACAACAAGAGTTTGCTAAAACACGTTTATCAATTTCCTCAAAAGATATGAAGGGGGTGTTTGGGAAGAAAAAGTTTTGGATTTTTTAGTTAAAATAGTATTAAAAGATAAAATAGGTTAAAATAATTAATAAGACAATGTTACTTCAATCCTATAATCATTTTACTTTTTTCTCACAAATATCACATTCAATTATAAAAAAAATCCAGCTCTCTTCCCAATCACAACTATTTTAGCATATTAAAATAGTTTAAAACAAAAATAACCTACTAAAATAGTCAAGTTCTCAAACGCTAACAAAAATTTGAAAGTACTTCACACTACCCAATGATCATAATATCCTTAGTATCTCCACCTAAATTTTCAAAATTTGGTATGTCAAATTTTTTTGAAGGCTTAGGTAACAAATTGGCATATGTAAATTTGACATGGAAACTTTCTATCTAATATATCAAATCTATTATTCTATTATTTTTAAAATTTGAACTCTTTTTATTTTAAATGAATGTTGTTTTATTTCAAAATAGGAAATGCCACATCAGCTTTTGGCATATCGGGTGGAATTGATATTTGATTTTAAAATATGATTGTTAGAGTGTCACATTATATTTGAAGTATCGAGTGGATGTACTCTTAGAGTTTATTTGATTGGAAGGTTATAGTATAAAATTATATTATTTATATATGTGACTGGCATCATATTATTTTGTTGTAATGTTTATTATTAAAATTAGATTTATATGAACATTCTATTTAACGAAATTGGTGAATTTTTTTAATTATGAAACTAATAGTGCACAACAAGCATATCTACTAATTCAACTTGATAATCAATTATATACTAATGCCACTGATTGTTATTCCTAATTTTTTGATGACTTTGATGTTATTTATTTTTTATTTTTTTCATTTTTAGTAATTTTTTTTTCAAAAAACTAGACTTTTGGTTCTACTCGATAAGATGATAAGATGTATCGAAAAAATAATTTAAAATAAAAAATTAGAAGGAACAAAAAAATAAACTTTTTTTTACTTATTTTTCTCATATTTTTTGGGTAAATTACAATCACACTCCATGAAATTTATGTTTATTACAGTTTTTTCCTCACCTTTTGTAAATTACATTTCCATCCCTGAGGTTTAAAGTTTCATTACAGATTCTCCCCCTCAGCAATTTAATTTTTTTAAATATCAATTTTACCCTCACTGGGTAAAGTACATTGACACCCCTTACATTTTAGAAATTAATTACAATTCCCTCCCTAAAGTTTAAAGTAGCATTACCAATTGTCCCATAGGTTAGTATTAGTTGGAAAAACAATTCATTGGAAAAAAAATTAATTGGGAAAAAAATTATTTGAAAAAAAAAAATTGATTGAAAAAAAAAATTAATTGAAAAAAAAATTTATTAGTAAAATTTTTAAATTTCTATTTAAAAACCAACGTAAACTCATTTTTTAAATTTACGTTTTTTCCTCAAATTTACAAATTGAGACAACTATTTATAGACCAAAAAAATTATCAAATAAGTTTTTATGACAGTTTTTAAAATTTTTATAAATATGAATTGAAAACTGAAAACGAAATGGTTACCAAGCAGGTCTTAGATGATACAAATGTCGTAAAATGAACAAATAATTAAATAAGTTACCAACGTACAAAATGACTTATCAAAAGATTTTTAGGCTATGTATGATTTGATTTTTAGAATTTTTTTTAAAAATTAAAAATTAATTTGGTTAAGAAATAAAAAATAAAAAATAATTATCATTTAAACTTTTAGGTAGGTTATATACATACGTATGACTGTTTTAATTTAATTTGTAAAAAATTATTTCTAACTATTCGAAAGATAAAAATTATATAAAAATGATAATTATTTTTTATTTTTTATTTCTTAACCAAATTAATCTTTAATTTTTTTAAAAAAAATTTAAAAAATCAAACTATATATAGTCTAAGATTTTTTGATAAGTCATTTCTTACGTTGGTAACTTATTTAATTATTTATTAATTTTACAACATTTTTACTATCTAAAGCCTGTTTGGTAATCATTTTGTTTTCAGTTTTCAATTTATCTTCACAAAAATTTTAAAAACTGTCATAAAAACTTATTTGATAATTTTTTTTGGTTTATAACTAGTTGTCTTAATTTGTAAATTTGAGAAAAAACATAAATTCAAAAAATGAGTTTACGTTGATTTTTAAATAGAAATTTAAAAATTCAACTAACAATTTTTTTTTCAATAAATTTTTTTTTCAACTAATACTAATCGATGGGCAATTGATAATGCTACTTTAAACCTTAGGGAGGGATTGTAATTTCTAAAATGTGAAAGGTGTTTACCATGCGAGGGTAAATTTGTATTTAAAAAAATTAAATTACTGAGGGGGAATCTGTAATGAAACTTTAAACCTCAAGAAGGGAGATATAATTTTCAAAATGTGAGGTTGAACGGTAATAAACATAAACCTCAAGGGGTGTCAGTGTAATTTGTCAATTTTTTTTTTAAAAAACTTTTTTCAATATTTTAAATTCTTCTACAAGATTTGTTCAAAAAGTAAAAATTTTTAATATAATTTTTGAAAAAAAAAATACTAAAAATAAAAATGTTTGAGTTTTTTAAAAAGCCTCTTCGAAGTTTGTGCACATGTGGCAACTTCCTAGGGGGAGTAGTCATCTAATAATGCAGACTTTAAAGGGTAATATAGACATTTCACCTTCTAATTATTTTATTCGCTTTACACTTTTCAATGCAATGCATCTCTCTCTCTCCGTCACAACCCAAAACTTTGAATAAAAAACAAAAAACAAAAAGAACTATGCATTTTAAAGTCTTCAATCTTCCCTTCAACGCCTGAGCGAGCGACTCCCTCGCTCCTGAAATTCCCACTTTACCCCTACTCCGATTCTTAATTAATCATGATTAGTCGTACTAATTTCAATACCACTTTCAAGACACAGTGCCGAAAACGACGGCGTTTGAACTGGGTCAGGCGTGGTTGGTTTGGTAATTTCGAGTCATTTTCTCGTTCGTTCTCCGAGGCCATTCATCCGTTGTAATCAGGTGTAGTGTGGTGCTTATGCATATGTGTGCTTGAGTTGTAAGCATTTTGGGCTTCAATCGCACCCAGCCGAACAATAAACCCTAGAAAATCGATAACAACTCTCTCTCTCTCATGGTTTGTTTTGATTCTCAGAGATGGAGTCTCAAATCCCGATGATCAGAGCTCCACCACCACAGCTCTCCATGTCTCGCCACCGAAGGTAACTACTTTCTTTTTTTTTGTTACAGGAAGGTAACCACTTTCACTTCCTTTTCCCTCGTTTTCTGCTTCTCCAAACACTTCTTTTTCTTCTTAGTTCGATCTCCCTTCATCGATTCCTTTTTCTTCTATTTCATTCTATATTTTCGAGGTTTTGACGATTGTTGTTTGTTGACATTAGTATTTTTTTCCCTTCTTCTTGAGTTGATATTCTTTCAGCTATATATACGATGAAGTGTGTGGTTTATGCGATAATGACTTGTTTTGGTGATTTCCATGTAGTTAGTTTTTTTCTCTTATTAGCGATTTCATATTTGGAGCTTTTCCTGTTTATTTATGGTGGTGTTAGTTAATTTTTGGTTATAGCTATTAATGGCGATGGCCATATATAGGGTGCTGAATAAAAAGTAGGAATAATTAATAATGCTACTCAATATACGTAATTTAGCAAATTGATTGACTGATTATTGTTCTCTGAATTCCAACATTTTTTGATTTTTCTCTTCTTTCATTGTTCTTTCACTTCACTAATGCTTGCATATTTTTTGTTTAATTTTTTGTCGAAAAATGCTGAACGTACATAATTTTTGTACAAAAATAAGAAAAGAAAAAGAAATCTCGTCATTTGTGATGTGGCAATGACATTGTTGTAATTATGAATCATAGCTTTTTTTACTTCTAATGAATGGACATAAATGAGACACGCTTTGAAATTTTTGTTTACAAATTCTGTTCACATAGTATTATCCTTTTTGGTATGCTTTTCATATATTCCTGTGACTTTGTGGTTTTAGATGGTGTTATCTTTTCCTCTTGATATTTTGCACAACTATTTAGCTGATTCAACCCCACTTTGAGTTTTTTTACTTGCTATTTAGTTTTTATTTTAATTTTTTCGTGCAAGTAGTTTTATGACATTCCATGTTATATGTTTATAGAATTGAAATTCTCATATGTAATATCATTTGTTTTGATGGTTTATTTCAGGGTATTGTTTCACCATGCCAAAGCATTCCACTATATGGTGGTTTTGCTGAGTACCCTTTTCCACCTTGTTGCATGCAGACCATGTTCCATAGATGGAACGCAAAGTCCGGTGGAATATGATGCATGTGAGTCCTCCTACAGAGATGGTCACTATGATGGGTTTCAGGAGGTATATGGTCGTGATATAAGTTCAGTGTACCTAGGTCTTGAGAATATATGTAGCAATTCGAATTTGTTCTGCTTTCCTTCAACATTGCCTGGATTTGTGTCTGAACAGCATAGTCCTGAATCAACTGGGCTAGAGGCATCTACAGTCCAGTCTGGTGCCACATTACATGTAGGATCAACTCGAGTAAAAAATAACATAAGCTGGTCATCAGACTTTGGTATGTTTAGGCTATTAAGTGGACGGGCTATTTCTTGTTCTTTGAACTCTCAAGAGGGAATCCACGAGGGCTCATATCTTCAAACCAGTAGTGCTGATCAAAGCTATGTTTCTTCCTGTGGGGGTCCTTTACGTAATCAAAAGAGCCCAAGTTCCAATTTGAACAAGAACTCTGGGATGATCAAATCAGGATTTTTAGATGGTTCTTTGTCCCCTCATATTGAAATAAGCCCTCCTCTACTTGACTGGGGACAGAAATATTTATATTTTCCTTCCTTTGCCTTTTTAACTGTGGTAAATACTCACAGCGACGGCATTTTATACTTGTATGAACCTTTCAGTACCAATACACAATTTTATCCTTGTAATTTTAGTGAGGTTTCTCTAGGACCTGGTGAAGTAGCTTCAATTTGTTTTGTGTATTTACCAACATGGTTAGGCATGTCCTCTGCACATCTGATCTTGCAGACAAGCTCTGGTGGTTTCTTGGTACAAGCTAAAGGTTTTGCTGTTGAGTCCCCATATGGTATGCAGCCCTTAGGACTGGATATATCCTCCAGTGGAAGGTGGAGTAAGAATTTATCTTTGTTCAATCCTTTCGATGAAACCCTCTATGTGGAGGAAGTAAGTGCATGGATATCATTTTCTTTGGGGAATACCTCATATTCAACAAAAGCAATCTGTAGTATAGAAGATTTCCAAGGTTCTGATGAGCGTACTATGATGAACGTTAAGGAGTGGTTGGATTTTGAGAGTGGTCAAGTTGGCTCACCACTAATGGCTATGAGGCCACATAGAAATTGGGATATTGGTCCTGGTACCACTGAGACCATCATAGAGATTGAGTTCTCATCTAACTCTGCAGAAAAAGTTTTTGGTGCCTTTTGTATGCAGTTGCTAAGGCCTTCTCAAGGTAAGTCGGATACAATTATGGTTCCTCTTGAAGCAGAACTGGGTAGGGAATCAGCCAATCATCTTACAAATTCTGTTTCATTATCACTTGAGACTCTAGTACCGTGCGATTCCAGTGAAACTACTGTTGTTGCTCTCTCGCTGAGAAATGGTGCTCCTCATATCTTGAATGTTGTTAAGATTAGTTTGATTGGAGAAGGCACTAAGCTTTTCCAGATTAAATACATGGAAGGCTTAATACTTTTTCCGGGCACTGTCACGCAAGTTGCTGTGGTTAGTTATGTCCCCTTCACCATTGGATTACATGATTCTCCATCGGACATTTCCAATATAAACTTTAATTGCAAAGTAATGATACTGACAAATGAGTCAAGTAGTCATCAGATTGAGGTTCTCTGCAAGGATATAGTCAGTTTTTGTTCAAAATTAGATTCCTTTCAACATCAGGCTGGAAAGGCTGAATATGGCAATGCAAGAACAGGGCCCTTAGGAAGCAGTGTGCAGCCACCATCACAGATCAAGGTATGTTGATTCTGATCCATTTATTTTTCTTGAGTTTGTACAATTTGTTTGCCCATAATCTGGTGTCTTCCTGTTTTGCATGTTTCTTAGAGTGCTATGTCACAGTACTATCTTCCGTGTTGAGTTGCCATGATTTATCGTTGAGTTTGTGTGTTATTAGAAAGCACATATGTCTACTGGAGTGCAGTGTCAATGTTCAATAATCCAATTATTTTATCTAGAAAAATAACCCGGTCAAA
This sequence comes from Camellia sinensis, assembly GCF_055761805.1. NCBI lineage: Eukaryota > Viridiplantae > Streptophyta > Magnoliopsida > Ericales > Theaceae > Camellia > Camellia sinensis. The sequence goes on from NC_138961.1 coordinate 221,274,099, forward strand.
CTTTGGAAACATATGGGACGTGCGCATGTCTATTGCTTGGACGTGTGAGAAAATCTAGGGTCTTTGCACAAATTTCCAGAAAATTAATTTGAGGTAAAGATTAAACTAATGAAGTATGGATTTTAAAAATACAAATACCTCATTTGAGCTTTTTAGTATTTGAAATATAAGCCTTTATGACTTCTAATTTGTTTGTAAGTACTTGAGGTTTCTATAAGTACTACATTTGGCGTCTCTATTTCAGCTTCTTTTGAACTTAAATAAAAATAAACAGAATAATTTGTTTTTATCTTTATGAACGCATCAATATATACTCATTTTGATGTGTATGTGTTCTAATATTGTGGAAATTTCAATGCCAGCAAATTCTTATTATGTTGTATACTTGTATTGCTGCTGTGTATACATATCCAAGCTTCTTTTATGCTTCTATGAACTCCAATGATAGCAATAGGTACTCAACACTCCTTGTGCAGCCACATAATTCTTGAGAGTCCTTGTATTTTATTCTCAAATGTAAACAGAAAAGGGGGAAAACAATACTATGTATGGTTGAAGAAACTCTGAATGTGAAATGGGCATCCATTATTCTGTGTGTGTAAGACATGGTAAATGCCTAAGCTTAAAGCTTGTACTTAATCATATGTGAATTACACTTCACTAAAAGACTGCAAAATGAACAATTAGAACTTAAATTTTACAGCTAGGCTCCTGTTTTCCCGTTACACCTTTCCTCTTGAGCTGTTGCTCTCAAAGCCATAGGAGGTCTAACAATCAAAAAAATGTTCAAGTTCTAGAGATTAGAAATAAGGAGAGATTCAAAATCTCTGGTCAAAGTTGTGGGTGCCTAGCTGTGACTGTGGCACGGTGAAATAAACTTTAATAGACATGGGAGAAGAGGGGCTTTGTCTTAATTGTGCTTGATGTGGTTTCAGATTTTGATGCCATTTCACAGTACTTTCGTGGATGAATAAGGGCTTTGCAAATCGTCCTGAAATTCATGGACTAGCTCTTCTTGGCTTTTAGGCACTAAAACTGAAAATTTTCACCACTTTGTGTATTATGCCAAAGGTTAGGTGTGGACTCAATTTTTACCCTCCCAAACACACATTAATGTGTACTAAGTGGGCGTTGTTGTTGTTGTTGTTGTTGTTGTAGTAAAATATTTAAGTAATGAATTTTAGAAATTGAAAATTTTAAGATAAATATGTTAACAATCCTCCTTCAACTACTACGGTACAGAAACATTTGAATAATGAAATATTGCCACAATGATTTTTACTTGGCATGTTCATAATCTTTCTAGAAAAGATATATATTGTGAATCAGTCTTCAAAATCATGTTTGCAAGCTTTACCGAACAAAAAAGAAGTTTTGAAAGTTTTGACCAAGAAGTTGTATGGCTGTCTACCTAGTGTGACTGACTTGAGAATATCATGGTAATACTTTAAGCACAATACAGGTGAAATTAGTTGCTCAGTCTTGTCAGTGTGATATTCCTCTCGACTATGTATGACACAAGCTGGTATCATGCACTGTGAATGAATGACTTTAGTCGAATTTACTTTACTTGTTAGTTATCTCCCCCCATTAAATAAATTTCATAACTTAGTTTCAGTGAAGCATATATGTAGCACAGAGCTAGATTTAATAAGATGGATAAGATGAGCATCATAATCCTATTTCATTTCCATTTCTAGTCATTTATAAACATGCAGCTTTTGTCTTCAATAACCAATATGCTTTTTACTTTTCTATTGAAGGCAGCGGAGGCAGCTGAACCAGATGAATTGGTGCTGGGAAACTGGAAATCTCAAGCCACTGCTAGTGGCATGTCTGTTCTTGATGATCATGAAGTTGTGTTCCCAATGGTTCAAGTTGGAACTCATCACTCTAAATGGATCACCGTAAAAAACCCAAGCAATCTACCGGTTGTAATGCAACTGATCCTGAACTCAGGTGAAATTATTGATGAGTGCAAGGGCCCAGATGGGCCTTTACAACCCTCTTCGTCCAGTAGTTTGGTTCTTAGTGAATTTACAGCACCAACAAGGTATGGGTTCTCGATAGCAGAGAGTGCATTAACAGAGGCCTATGTTCATCCTTATGAGACAGCATCTTTTGGGCCAATTCTTTTTCACCCTTCAAATCGATGTGGGTGGAGAAGTTCAGCACTAATAAGGAACAATCTTTCAGGTGTGGAGTGGTTATCTTTGCGGGGATTTGGTGGGTCATTTTCCCTGGGTTTGTTTGTAGGGTCTAAGCCTGTTCAGAGTTTAGAATTTAAGTTCAACTTGCCAAGTCCTCTAAATTTCTCTCCTGGTATTCTCTATCAGATGGAAGATATCGCTTATACCTGTTCTCAGCCATTGTCAAAAGAGCTGATTGCAAAGAACACGGGGGACCTGCCGGTGGAGGTCAGAAGGATTGATGTTTCTGGGACAGAATGTGGATTAGATGGCTTTGTAGTGCATACTTGCAAAGGCTTTGTTCTTGAACCTGGAGAATCCACAAAGCTTCTGATATCATATCAAGCAGATTTTTCTGCAGGCATGGTACAGAGAGATCTTGAACTGGCATTGGGTACTGGTATTTTTGTGATCCCTATGAAAGCAAGTCTCCCTTTAAAAATGCTCAGTATGTGTAAGAAATCAATGTTCTGGATGCAACTGAAGAAATTTTCATATGCCATCACTATCTTTCTTGCTGCTTTTATGATGTTTCTTGCATTTGTTTGCATCCTTGCTCAGTTGATGGCATTAGCCTCCCAGTACTACTTTTTCAAGGGTGGAAAAGGCTCTATCGCCACGGTTAGGAGTGTAGGAAAATCTTCTCATGTGCATCGCAACCAGAAGAATGGTAACAAGTTTGCCGTGTCCTCTAAAATGAATGGCTTGTTAAGGTCAACTGAGGAGGATGAAACTTTAATGCTCGAGTCTGTTAATAGATATCCAGATCAAGTAGTTGCCTCAGAACAGGGGATAACTGCTCAGCTTGTTAAGCCAACTGTGGGAAATCAGAGACAAACTAACAATTTGCTGGACACTCGAAAGGAAATGGAATTGGAATCTTGTGCCCTGCCAGAGTTTAGACCTGTTGAGAACTCTGATGCTCAGGAATCGTCAAAAGATGATAAGCTCGTAGTTAGGATTGGAAAAGAGAAGGGAAGAAGACGAAGAAAGAAAAAGGGTTCAGGAATCGGATTAACAGGCATCTTTGAAGTTTCAAGCAGTCAAAGTGGAAATTCTACACCTTCATCACCGTTGTCCCCACATGCATCTTTTACACCTAAACGGTCATGGCCAGTGTCTTCTGATTCAGATCAAGCTGTTGAGGCTAGGAATCAATTTGTGCAAGTGGCTGAACAACAATGTGAGAAGACTTCAGGTACTGGACCTTCTTCTAAGCCAAACATATTGGAGCCTGAGGTTTCTATGAAGTATTGCAATGAAAGATTTTTCCTTGCTCAAAAGGAGTCCTCTGCACCAAGAAAATTGGCTGGCAAACCTGTCCTGTTGTCTTCTGCTACCTTCCCTTGTGCTTGTGGGCCTGCCTCCAATTCAATGCTCCTTTCTCCTTTTTTGGCTTCAACTTCTACTATTGCTCCACATGCCCGGGCTCCTGGGTCTAAACTTTGTAACCAGAAGACGGTTAAAACAGAAGAAAAGACGGGGCTTGAGGATCAATTTAAGTATGATATATGGGGTGAACATCTTGTTGGACTTGGTTTAATGGGTAGGTCAAACGAGGCCTCTGCCATGACCTCTAGTGTTACAGAAAGTCACTCTGATAGCTTCTTTGTAAGGGGTCCACAAATCCTTGTGACAAAATCTCAACCAAAATCTGTAAGTTGTTCTGATCAGGTTGGTTAATGATAAGTTACTTGGTGATTTTTATAAGTTACATTCACCTTCAAGTCTTCTTTACTTTCAGTACTAAAGTTTTCCCAATCATACAAGAGAGAAATAAAATGGAAGAGAAAATATCATATCTAAGCAGTTACTTCTCACTCTTTTTTATTCTTATACCGTTTTATCCTACAACATCAAAGCTTTTAAAATAAGGTTGCACACCTTGTATTTTAATTTATTTTTTCAGCTGTTTCTGTCTAATGATTGCTTTTAGGCCCATTTTACCCCCTCCGTTTTATTATCCTATTCTGTTTACATAGCTGAAATTTCCCTCCAAAAAAATTGTTTCACTACAAGAATTCTGGGACTCTTTTTTGGTTGCCATCTGAGATTGTTCAATTACCATGGAAGTATCTATGTAGAACACTTTGATTAGTCACTTAAACAGGCACCATTTGTGGAAGCAGTTGTGGTTGTTACAGCTGGTTTGCTGATTAATGGTAATCGGTATTAGAAGGTGGTAGTGGGTACTGGATAGAGAGGGCTAGTGAGCTTTTGGGGCTATGTTGATTTGATGTCAACCTGTTTTAGAAGAGTCCAGGATCTTTCCATGGTGATGCTTTTTATTGGTCACTGTTGAAAGAAGAGGAGAGTGCTTTTCCATAAGCTATCCATTTGAAGGAACACAACCCTTCTGCCAAAATATGCTTGGATATGTATATCGACCCAAACCTGTTAGAATTGGTATGCTCACCAACTGAAGGATATATAATGTAAATTCATCAACCTCATCAGTATTGACCTGGATTTGGAATAAGGTTTCAGATTAGGTACCTTAAAATTCATTGCCATTACCCATTGCAAACCCTCAATGACCTTGCCCACCCAACCCAAGCTATTACCAACCTGCTTAAAGCGATACATGGGTACAGTTTGTTCCAGAAATTCGAATACCTCTTACTTTAGCTCTCTATTAGACTGTGACAGCAAAATGTTAGGAGTCAGTAGAGGGACTAACTACCAGGGGAGCTAATGTGTCTTGAATCTCACTAGGGTTACAATGTCTTTCATGGTGCGTGCAAACTGGGCCTCTGTGATCGGTCTAGTCAGTTGTCTTAGCATGCGAATGCATTTGTGGACACATGATTGTCTATGAAGCATGGACACGCCAGATTTCATGCCGTGGCGGTGTCTGACATGGGGACACGCCGGGTGGCGTGTCCCTTTAATTTAATTATTTTTTTGCAAGGGACACGGCGGGGACACGTGTGTCTACCAAATCTAGATACGCGTGTCCAAATTTGGACACAGAGTAGAAGAGAAGAGTAAGGCCAAGTTTGGCAACCCAAAAATAATCCATCTTTTTATCTTTTTTCCATTACATCACCTTTCTATTTTTCTGCACATCTTTTTGTAAAAAGACAAAAAGTGCACTTATTTAGGTCATCCCAAACAACCCCTAAAGGGCAAGAGACAAACCTGGACTTCAATCCAGTCAACTCGCCTGTTGACCTCCATGACTTTGATCACTGTAAGCCAGCCAACCTTGACCACCGTAAGCCGTCGACCTCGACCTCGACCTCAACCTCCATCCAGTCGACATCGACCACCATAAGCCTCTCTCTCCCTTTCCCTCTCGCTCGCGTCTCTCGCTCTCTCTCTCTCTCTCTCGCTCTCGTTGATTAATATGTATAATACATATATATATATATATATATATATATATATGTATTTATTTAATATTAATAAAAAAGACATATCTTATATCTTATATATAAGATATAAGATATAATATATACTTATACATGTTAATTCAAAAAAAAAAAAAGGTAGATAAAATAAAATAAAATAAAAAAATTAATAGAAACACATTTATTTAAAAATATAATAATTAAATAAAATAATTAACTTGTATTAAAATAAAAATATTTATAAAAAAAAAAAATTTGTCGTGTCACCAACCATGTACGTGTCCCTATTTTTTTTAAATTGTCGTGTCCATATCCGTGTCCGTGTCTGTGTCCGTATCCGTGTCTGTGCTTCATAGATGGTTGTGAATACACTACAAGCCCTCGGTTGCTTTAGAAGACATTTTCATACAGAGATTGTTATCAGCCTTAACTGTTGTCTTACAATTTTCGCTGGCGACATATCATGCTGTCTCACTTAAAGTCGTTAGAGAAAGCGAGGAGAAGTGAAGAAGACAAGGCAGACTTCGACACCATGATGGGTGATGTTGACGGCAGAGAAGAGTACCGGTGCAAGTGTCGTGGAATGGCCACAATCAACGAGGAAGGTAAAATTTATTCATGTCACGGATTGTGATTTTGAGGACCAGTTTGAGCTGGCAAAGCCAAAATCTATACAAGAACATAATTCCAAGTCCCAATCATTTTCTATTGGCTGTCCTTGATCACCATGTGTGGGTTGTTACTATCTTGTATTTGGAAGTATGGATTGTTTTTGCGAAAATATCTTGAAAGGATGGAATGCTTGCTATATATCCAGCCAAGCTGTTGGTTGCTTGGGACCTTTTAGAATGTGGTGAAACTCCTTACTTTCCTTTTGGACCATTTAACAGCAAACAGGGATTGTGACTGGTCCTTCAAGTGGGGTTTCACTTTAGCTACCGGACCTCTTGTGACCTATTGAGCCTAACAATGTCATTGGTTTAGTGAAAGAATGGTTACAGAAAGAAGATGGACCATGCATGGTGGCCATACATAGTGTACATATATATGGATTTTGTATTTTCTTGTAGGGTTGACTTCTATGCATTCCTCATCGTAGATCTAAGGAGATAGAGAAGGGAGCGTAAGAGTAGAACAAAAAGGAAACATAGAAGGGGATAGGTGATCTAAATTCGCAGGGAAGTTATCATTAAATTGCGATGATGTTAAAACACTAATAAATATACTAGTAGTTAAATATAAAGTTAGTGAGTTTCATGTCAGAATGGTGAGATTTATGTACAAGCTTTGTTGCCTTTGATGATATGTTTGTTAATGTCTCTAACATTTTACTGCAACCCATTATGACACATCATGACAAGCAATTGTTATACACGAGCAGTGCCCGCATACTTCCATCTAATTACACCATAGAAATACTCTATACCCCTATCCCCATCTTAAAATCATTGTCAACATTGTTATGAAGCATCGCTTTCTTCTCTCGAGAAATAAATTAATAAATAAATAAAATAAAATAAAATAAAAATGGTGACGTTTGATTTAGTTGGTCTGTGTAGGTTGATAGTTCTAGTGTATGCCTTTAGATTAGATATGAGATTTTCCATCTCTAAAAATTTATCAATTTCTTATGTATACATAACTACACAATAATGTGATTTTTAATTTAAAAAAAAAAAAAAAATCTACTTGTATTGTTGAGAGCAATGGGATAGAGGGACAATTCCATTGAATTGATGCTTGGGGATCTTGTGTATGAGCACTTACATGCTCTGTTCTTTTCAAACTAATCTTTTATTGTAAAATATTTTTGTAAGAAAAACCTCACATGTAAAGTGCGCATTCTTTTTTGGTGTGGCTATAAAGTTGTCACAAAACCCCCCCCCCCCCCCCCCCCCCCAAAAAAAAAAAAAAAAAAAAAAAAAAGAAGTAAAAAGGAGGTTCTTTTACATAGCAAAAAAGTTAAAAAAAAAATTTAAAGGACCATATTATCAAAGGACACTTTTTTGTGAACTCACTTTTTGTTACATCTTTTTTCTTTATGTTGCTTTTTTATTGATAGTTCTTCTCGACCATCATTGTACTGTGTCTTTGGATGGAACCAATTACTATCCGAAGGATTACAAGCACAACAAATCATTAATATTTGAGTTAATTATACTGAATTTTTTTAAATGATTAACAAATATCACTTTACGTTCTTCAACTATGAATACAAAATGTCTCTCTTTTGTTTGAGAAGTCATATGTATGGATTTATAGACTAGAAGAGCAGATGATATTTATTTATAGTTAATAGATCTAGTGTAAATAACACTTTATATTTCTTGTGATTTTGTCAAAAATTTACTCTAGTGACTTGTTATAGGGAAAGACTATATAACATATGCACTTTATAACTAAAGAAGAAAATGACATAATTTTATATTTTTTGAATTATAATTAAAAAAATCATAATCAAATATTACATGACACGTAATGAAAGATCTCATAAGTTATAATTAAAATATTGTCAAAACTAAAAAAAAAAATTTATCATAACTTAAAAAAATAACATAATTAAAACTGTATATAATAATTTTTTTAAAAAAGTGTCTACAGTAAAATTTCCCTCTACTATAATGCAATGTCACACACAATTTCTACCAACCTTCTAAAAAAAACACGCAATTTCTACCATCTTATGGTGCTTAAACCGTACATCCACCTTTTAAAAGGCTAGCCCACAATGAATTATGGCCCACCAATGAATTCAGCTTGACATACAGTTGACATTATTTAGGCTCCGTTTATTTTTAGAGGTAACAGTGAGTAGATTATTAACGAAGAGATTAATAGTGAATGGATTAAATAAAATTATATTTGTTTTGATGATAATAGTTGTTGGTGTAGGAATTGTTAAATTATTTTTATATAAAATAATAAAATAAATAAAAAAATATAAAAAATTAAACATTAATATTTATAAAAAAATTCCTAATATAAAAAAAATAAAAAAATTTATAATCCCCTCACTATTTTTCTAATACCATCTCCCCAACCTCCATCTCAATCCCCTCTCCAACCTCCATTTATATCACCTCTACCATCCTAATCCCCTCTCATCTACTTAACCCCAAAACAAACGGGTCCTTAGAGTGTACAGGACAATTGTACAGTTTTCAGACTCTGCTGGGTTGAGTTTTCGAAATTAATATTTTTTGAATTTATTTTTAAAAAATTAGAAATTAGTTTGATAAAATAAATATTAAAAATATAATTTTTAAAATTTTAAAGTTATTAATACATGAAAAAATAGAAAATTATATGAAATAGTGAATAATTTAAAATTTTAATTTTTTTTTCAAAAAAAAAATTAGGAAAAACTAAATCAAATATTAGCGGAGTGAGAATAGTTCTTATTAAATTCTTGCAAAGGGCACTACATCTTTATGGGTGTTGAATTGATAAGAAATGGAAATTTTTGAGGACAAAATAAAAAAGAGAAGAAAAACAAAAAGAAGCTAATACACTCGAAATAATAATATTTAAAAATTGTCTAAAATTTAAAATTTATGGAATCATAGATCTAAATTTGTTGTGGGGTGACTTTCAAAATGAATCTACTCTGTATATTTAGTCTAGACATTTTTTTGAATAATGTGTTTTTGAATGTATAATATTGTTGATAGATAAACCAATAAAATTAACTAATTTTGGGGGAAAAAAAATAAAAGAAAAGAAAAGAAAAGAAAACGGGGAACAATGATTTCTTGTGGGATGAGGCATGACAAAATATTGATAATCACAGCTCATCCTCCTCTTTAATAACAACTAGGAAGATTGATGACCTCCTTTTGTTTGGGTGAATAAGTCAATTTTTGATGGCCTCCTCACTCACACACAAATTCACTTTTTTGATAATTGAGAATAGAATACTACTAGGATGGTTCCACCACTTCAATCATGGTGGGTGGGCTTAAGGCCAAGTTTGATATATTGTCAAAAAGTTAAAAAATTAAAAGTTATTCAAAAAGTTAAAAAGTTAATACTATTCACTAAAATTCAACAATTACGGCTGCACAACTTTCAATCCTAATTTTTCCCTACAAATCAATTTTTATAATTTTTTATTACACATTTTTTCATAAAAAGTCAAAAAGTTAACCCAAACATCCATATTTTCTTCCTCAATTTTTTAGTCCAAAAAGACAAAAAGTACACTTATTTAAGACACCCCAAACAAGCCCTAAATGTGTTAAAGATCATATAATAGTCCACTGCCATCATCCCCTCCCTCCCTCTCTCTCTCTCACATTCATGTGGTTAAAATTTTTAGCAAGGCAACATTTAACTAAACTTAAAATAATTTGAGAGAAGTTATGCACACTAACAATCATTATTAACACTTGTTTTTGGCCCAAAGAAAAGGCAATACAATGATGTTACACGAGTAGGTAGATAGTTTGATAGACAAGAAAAAGTATTTAGCAATTTTTGAATAGTGAAAACTGTTTGATAATTTGGGTGATTTGATGAATAAAAAAAATTAATAATTGTTAACAATTATTAGACGTGAATACCTTTTTTAAAAAAAAAAAAAAAGAAAGAAGAAGCATAACAACGTTCACACCATGAGGTGTACATCTTAGAAGCATACTAACTTGTCCAATTGTTATAGATCATGGGTGAGATAATTGAACACAACAATTTTTGTTAATTGATTCTATTTTTTAATCCTTAAAATAAGTGCTATGTAAAGATAAATATTTATTGTTTTTATTTTTAAAATTAAAATTATGTGACAAAATTCACATCAAGTTATTTTATATAATATAAAATATGGAATATATATATATATATATATATATATATATATAGAGAGAGAGAGAGAGAGAGAGAGAGAGAGAGAGAGAGAGAGAGAGAGAGGGGGGGAGAGTACCTGATGCACTCACGTCACGTGCTTCCTAATATTATATGTATCTCTATAAATATGATTAAAAATGAAGTTGCATGCACCTAATCTCATGCTCAGTGATCTTGAAATATTACTAATTTAATGCATTGGGAATGTGTCTCAGAGTCTTACTTTCAAAGTTACCTTTCCACTAAACAATTACTACAATGCATGTTCCTCTTTCAGTATTTTAATTACATTTTTCCTTCAACAAGTTACTATAACTTGTCATTTGTTCTTCAAATGGACAAAATTGCCCTCCCATGTGAATGTGATTCTTCCCACTCTACATAACAAGTTACAAGGAGTAAATGGGAAAAGTAAATGCAAGTGCACAATGCAGAAAAATCTGCAGCATTGCATTTCCAATCCCCCTCCAAGAAAAAAAAAAAACAAATTAAGAATTTAATCAAATAAATTATAAATTATTAATGCCTATATTGTGAATTTTCCCCACTAGATTCTTCTTTTTGCATAACTTTCCTGAAAAATACACTTCAACAAAGTCATATATATATATATATAGAAAACCAATATCTCTTTTTCTTTGCTTCTCTAATGAAGAACTTTTAATTGGTTCGATTTGATAATTTGTATGGATAATTTTGATGTAATATTATATTACCATGATTATGAAGTAATATTATGATCATTATGTTTTATTTTCATATATATATATATATATATTTTTATAATGAGTAATGAGATCTATTAAATCAATAGAATAATGATATATAAAACGGTAGAATAATAGTGTTTGAGTTTCAATATCTAACAATCCAGTGACTGGTAGTTGGAAATTATAAGAATTTATCACTTTACACGCATATACTTAAAACTTGAATGTGTGAAATTAATAAATAATGAAATGAACTCAATATGAAATAAAAAAAATTTAATACAAGTAAAACAATGAAGGCTCAAATGTTAGAAAAACATATATGCAAAGTAGGATATAACACGCAATGATTTAACAAATATAAGTGTGTGATAATTGCTTAAATAATGAAAAACAAAACATAACAAAGTAATGATGCAAGATATGAACATACTGGTTTTGTAGTGGTTGAGTTTAAGCTAAACTGGCATCTACTTCAAAGATTTTTCCTTTGAGTGTTTCCATGTATTTCTCAAATAATTTTGCACCGACAAATTTTTTGAGTACTTATCAAACCTTTGTACCAAATGATTTTGTTCCAAAAAAACACTCAAACAAACTACCTAACAAACAACCATTATTTGTCCAAAATCAAAGCACCAAATGCCCGATCTTTTTCTCCAAGTGTTTCTCACAACAGCTCAACAATAAATTCCAAGGGTTCAACAATCATTTTACAAATTAATGATGTGGAGAAGAAGAAGTGCAAGACTTCTAGTACAATAAAACTCTTAAATAATTTGATTTAAATGATGAAGCTCATGTACGTAAAAAATAAAGAAAAAGTTAGGTTGTGTTTGATGAAACTCTCAAATCGTAATTTCACCGCTCCAATTGGATATAGTTTTGAAAATTTGATTTCACCATACATTTCAAAACATATTTCTGTTTCACATTTGGTATATCTCCCTCTTTCGTCTTCTCCATTCTGAAAAGTAGCAGAGTTGTTGAATTTTGTTTCTACTCGGTCATCCTCCTAGACGTCCGGCCGATTGACCGGAACAGTGTAATTTTTTATTTTTTTTTTGTAATTGCCAATCGCCACTTGTTATTTGGGAAAAAAAATTATATTTGTTTTTGATATTTTTTAAATATATAATTTATTTTTTTTACACCAAAATGACAAATTATTTTTTTGAGTTGAATGTTAAAAAGAGTTTGGTTATAAATTTTGAATAAAATTTGCAATAGAATTTTGAGTTGTGCGTTTGGTTATGAGTTATAATTTTTTGAATTAAGTTCTGAAAATTCTTTTCAAAAGTCATAACTAAACAATTTTCTCAATTCATATGTTACATCAAAAATTCAATTCAAAACTCAATTAAAAAATCTTTTCAAAACTCATAACCAAACAAATTTTCTCTTTTCAAATCATAATTTCAAAACTCACAAACTCAAAACACAACTCTATTCTCAAATCATAATTCTAAAACTCTACTAAATGTAACCTTAGCATTTAGATTAGTGTGAATATATATATATATATATATATATATATATATATATATATATATATATATATATATATTAGTGTTTTATCTTTATTTAATCATTAGACTATATTTAATACAAAAATAATTGTTCACTTTGTTAAATTGATATTTGAGTCGACTCATTTTGTCTTCAAATTGAATCATTTAATCTGAATTTGCTAAAAATTTTGTGTACTCATCACTTTTTGAGTAGACTCATTTTGTCTTAGGATTGACTCATCCAATTTGAATTTGCTAAAAATTTTATGTACTCGCCACTTTTGACTTGACTCATCAAAGTCTACAACGGTTTGACTCAATTTTTTTTTATCAACAAAAATAGAATTTATTAATAGTAATTGAACACTAATACAACTCAAACAATTGAATCAAAACATCATCCCAATTGATTGTAATTGAATGGAAACTTGAGATGACTTGTTCTACATTACTTATTTAACTTCCAGAAAACTTAATTAATATATCTGAGAAGCTTTTCACCTAATATGAATTAATTTAAAGCATAATTTGTATAGGAAATGAACCATATGTATTGTAAAATAACCCCACCTTTGGACATGAGTAGGATTTTACTACGACATAACCTCTGGTGCTCTTGTCCATATTTTTTTGAAGAAAATAAATGGAAAGTGAGGGGGTATTTTAGACATTTGAGGACTAAAAAGATAAAGGGAAATAAATAAATAAATAAATATTGGGTTAGAGAAAGTGCCCGTTTGGTCATGATGGAGAGGTGTTGTGACAAGAATGTGTTATAAGACTTTGCCAGGCAGCTCCCATTTCTCTCTCTCTCTCTGAAATTGTTACAAACTAGAGAGAGAGTGTGTGAGTTTGTGTATCTGTCTGCTTCTCTCTCAAACTCCATTTTCTTCTCATTATCTGTTTGTTTTTTTTCTCTTGCTCTGTCTGCCCTCGTATATTTTACTTGTTACTTAATTCATTTGAATTATTAGTATATAGTTTATCTGAATAAATTATTATATAATAAACAAACAAACAAACAGCTTTTGTGCTGTTTCTACTCCTCCATCTGATACGCTCTGCTTTCGGTGAAGTTGAAGCTCCAAACCTCGTCGTTTTCCTCTGCTCTCTCTCTCTCTCTCTCTCTCTCTCGCGACCTTCGAGATTAATTTACTGCCCTCTTCTCTACAATCGTTTCTCTTCAAAGTGCATTACTCTCTCTCCTTCGGTTTCAACTTTCCCGCTCTGTTTCTCTCTCTGGAATGAAAATTTTCTCACTTTGGGGGGTCTGTGATCTTAACTCTAGAATTTTGTTTTCTCTTAATTTCTGTATGCTACCCCAGTTCTTTTTTTTAAACTAAAAATTTGATTGTTTTGTTATTGGTATATCTAACGGTATGAGTTTTTCTCGGGTATTTTCCAGGAAAGTGAAAGATGAATACAAGAGTCCGCACTACTCTTCAGTCCGTAAAAGCTTATTCGAATCCTCAAAAAGTGAGTTATTTTCTTTTTCCTTTTTAACTGTAATAATTTAAGGCTCTCAGAGAATGGGGGACAAAAAAAATCGAGATGAGCCACAAAGTGGTTAAATTTTTAGATTCTATTGCTTCATTTATTGTTCCTGTTTTATTCTTTTCAATTTGAATTATTATCTTTTCTAATTTTTAATGTGGCATTTGTAAATTTATTTATAAAAAAAAAAAAAAGAAGTCCTTCTCCACTGAAAGTTGGCTACTTTTGATCCAAATCTGAATTGGGTTCTTCAAACCTATGAAGAAACGAATAATTTCCTTACTCCACACAATGTTTGTAGTATTTATATTTTAAAAACTTTACATTTGGGTTTTCATAGGAGAAGAAGATGGAATTGCAGGGAAGCACATCACAGGGAGCCCAGAAAGCAACGGTGAATCGGCGCCGATCCAACAGAGAAAGAAAATTGGCTTTACTTGAAGATGTATTCAAATTCTCTCTGCAAAACATTTGGGTTTCATTTCCATTGTTGGGTTGAGCACTTCTAGCTTCAGTTGAATTAACTAATCTGATTACCAATTCACAGGTTGATAAGCTCAAGAAGAAGCTCAGACATGAAGAGAATGTCCACAGAGCATTGGAAAGGGCTTTCAATAGACCTTTGGGAGCTCTACCTCGCCTCCCTCCTTATCTCCCTCCATATGTGAGCAATATATCTACAATTCAACATTCACTTTATTAGATCTCTCAACTTTGTTTTTTGGAATTACCCAAAGGAATTCAACATTTTAATCTGCGTATCTTATTCTTAAATCTTGAAAATTCAACACAGATATGTGTGTCTGCTTATCTATTTGAACTTGTGTAGTTGACATTGATATGGGTTATAATGTGGAATGTGGAAATGCAGACGCTAGAGCTTCTCGCCGAAGTAGCTGTTTTGGAAGAGGAGGTTGTTCGGCTTGAAGAGCAGGTTGTTAATTTTAGGCAAGGCCTATATCATGAGGCGGTTTACATATCGTCCAAGAGGAATGCAGAGAATTCGATTGATTCATACGAACATTTATCAACTGAAAGTTCCAAACAGGTTGAATCAAAGTGTTTATCCCAACATGAATCGAATTCAGGATTATCCGTGTCACAGACTTCACCTTATCTTGCCCGAAGTGCTTCAAGAAGAAAGATATCGCCTTCTAAACCAATCTCTGATCGAATTGGTCATTGTTCTAATAGGCCAATCAATGGGAAACAAGCTCTAAAGAAACTCAATTCCTCTTTGGATGATGGGCGAGGAAAAGAGAATCGATCATGTTCTAATTCTGCGAAGGATAAACCATCTCCAGAAAAGAAAATACCCAGTTTGAAGAGACCTCCAATTAAGTCTGAATCGATGGAAAAGTGCATTGATCCTTCGAAGTTACAGGCATGTGTTGGATTGCTGTTTTAGATGAGAATGTCTTAATCTTTTGATTGTCACCTAATCTTGGTTATTATTCTACAGTTGGATTGCAGATTAGTAGACTGCGAACAAGCACAGGAGAGCTCTTCTGGTTCATCTGATGGTGGAGTGTTGGAGGCTGACAGCAACCCGCCAAACAAAATCTCTGAGGATGTTTTGAAGTGCTTGTCTAGCATCTTTCTAAGACTTAGCACACTGAAGCACAAGGCTGTTGAATCAAAGTCCATTCCTTCATCAGTGGTGCTTTCTAATGAAAACAATCAAGAAACCAAAATTTGGGATCCTTATGGTATCTGTTTAGAATTCAGAAATAGGGAAATCGGTCCTTATAAGCACTTATGTTCAATTGAAGCTGGTTTAATTGATCTGAACCGGAAAACAAATGCTTCGTTTTTGATCCACAGACTAAAGTAAGTTTAAGGTTGTTCTTTTATTCAATCTAGTTGATAAGTATATGCATTGATTGGGACTTACTAAATGGTGAATATTCAGGCTCCTGCTTGGTAAACTAGCCTCTGTTGACTTGGAGGGTCTTACCCATCAGCAGAAACTTGCATTTTGGATAAACACTTACAATTCCTGCATGATGAATGTAAGAGGTCTCTCTATCACAAATCACTTGAGTGTTTTCAAGATACGTGTAGAAATTTTCATGTAAATTTGAGCATTTTATGCCTCTGGAAAAAAATAAATTCTCTACTGTCATCAAATTCCAAAACTGAAGCAAGAGTAATATGTGTTTGTTATCAATGTTTCAGGCAATTCTAGAGCAGGGAATACCCGAGACTCCTGAAATGGTTGTTGCACTGATGCAAAAGGTAAGATCTCACCATTCTTGTCATTTACATTATACTAGTCATGCTTCACTGATTTCTATTCTTTTTTTTTTTGGGGACATATAGCCTTAATCAAGTGTCATGAATCAGCGTGAAATTTAGGATAATCCATCCCAGTCTTTGTTTTGTGTATGAGCATAATGCATCTAGTGGCATAAACATCAATAAGGACTTCATTCTGGATGTCACTGGCTACTTTGCAATCCTCCTAGCAATTTTTACTCGATCAATTTAGGCTGCTAATAAATTGTGGTCAGTTAGGATAGTCTCCAAACTTCCCGAGCATTTAGTGTACCCTAACAAAATCTTCAGAACAAGTCTATTCTCTTTTAGCTACTAGTACCATTAACATATTATTTTAAGTCAAAAACTGACTGAACTACGACTACATTATACTCAGGCAACGATATCTGTGGGCGGACATTTGCTAAATGCAATTACAATCGAGCATTTTATCCTGAGGCTGCCTTATCACTTGAAATACGTAAGTGGCATAAATGTGACTTTTTGTTTTATTTATTTGTTTTGCATTATGCAGATGCAGAAAAAAATCGTTAAAAGAGGATTCTGCTATTATTTGAAAATTGCTAATCCCCTTTTTTATTTCTCCATTTTCAATAGACTTGTCCAAAATTTGCCAGAAATGATGAAATGAAAGCACGCAGCATATTCGGATTGGAGTGGTCTGAACCCTTGGTTACTTTTGCACTCTCCTGTGGAAGTTGGTCCTCCCCAGCTGTAAGTTTTGTCACACAAACAGGATGAGTTTGATAAGTGACATAATTGAATTAGTTTTTCATGAGGGTGATGTTGTGTAAAATTGAATAAAGAGTTCTGATTTTCCAATTACAGGTTTTGTGCTACATTCTAAATAAAATATAAATAAGAGAGGGAGAAGTAGTTATTCCCCCCCCCCCCCCAATTACAGAGTTCTGATTTCTTGAATACCAGCATGCCTGCATTGCAACTGTCCAAACAGCCTTAAATGATGGCATTATCTCTTCATTAGAACTGCTAATTGTTGATCTTCAACAGAAGATCAGATATGCTGCCTCAACCTTCCATGAATTCTAAACCCCAGACACCCCTGACAGGCTCAATCCCCTTCCCTCCCCTTGTGGGAGTGACAGGGTGATGCCATCAGCCCACGGCTCATTCTGAACTTTATTTTTGTTATCACATGAAATCATTTATTCAACAAGTCATCATGTCTTGTTGGTAAATTTGGAAAAAAATACATAATTTTTGTATATCTACTGGTTTTGAGACAATTGGTTTGTCAAATGAAGGTGAGGGTGTACACTGCATCTCAAGTTGAGAACGAGTTAGAAGCTGCAAAGAGAGACTATTTGCAGGCAGCAGTAGGCATTTCGACAACAAACAAGTCTATAGTTATTCCTAAGCTGTTAGATTGGTATCTTCTTGACTTTGCCAAGGACTTAGAAGCACTGCTGGATTGGGTTTGCTTGCAGCTCCCCAACGAACTCAGGACTGAAGCAGTTAGATGCCTCGAGAGAAAGGGAAGAGAGCCTCTTTCACAGTTAGTACAAGTAATGCCGTATGATTTCAGCTTCAGGTACCTCATACACCGATAAAAAGATTGTGTTTTCTTCTATGGAGATTCAATCTGCATAGATCTAAGAACTAGGGATGACAGGTCTTTTGTACTGATGCATAAGATAACATAGAGTTGTATATGTAATCTAGTCGTTGCAAGAAACTGTGGGAGAGGCAGGGAGAGATTACTGTCCCTCCAAAATGGGTTTTGGTGTCTGGTCATTGGTTTATTCAAATTGGTTTTTATAGAAAGAGTACATGATAAATTGATATGGCAATTTCTTTGAATTACTTGTGTAAATTTTACTGTTCTTAATTTTTAGTCTTATTATTTTGCTCTCATGGTTTTATTTTTGGTCCGGGAGAGGTGGAAGGGAAAGGGTACCCAGGTTCAACCTCAGTTCATGCACCTGGCTGAAGTGGTGCATTGCGATAGGGGGGGGCGGATTCTGAAGGAAAATATTACCGAAAAATAATTGACATTACAAGCTTGAAAACCAAAAAACAGAGATTTTGTAAATAAAATTAAATGACTTCCAATATTTCCTAACTAGAATGAATTAATTTCCAATATTTCCTAACTAGAATTGTTTATTTCCTAACTAGAATTAATTAGTTTCCAATATTTCCTCCCTCAACTGAAACTAGACTCTCTTTGTAAATAAAATTTGGCTCACCAGAAATACAAAGATCCCTAGCTTGTTTGGTCACAGGGTTGTGCAAGAATGCACTTCCATCCCGTTCTAGAAATAGAAGTCCTGGGTTTCTTAGGATTAGAAGCTCATTGTCATTCCAGAAACCCAAGGAAGTATGTAAACCACGATCCGGTCCAACAGATAATTCAAGAGACCACGATTCGTCAACCTCGTAGTTCTTCATCACCCAAACTTCCAACCGCGAATGCCTTTCCTCAAAGAAAGAACAAATAATCGCGAGGGAGCCCTTTACCAATGTAAGGTTACATGTGAATTTTCCAAAGGTAGGTGCCATTACACGAGGGTAATCTTTTGGCAGCACTGTCACATTCAACACCTCCTCGCCAATGTCAAACGATACAACCACCTCATCAATAATGCCATTTTCAATGCTCCTATATAAGCACCAATGAAAAACACCATTGTTGTTGTTAGTGTTCTTGCTGACAATCATGTTAGGAGAAATTTGTATACCTTTGAGTTTGACAACATCAGAGAGGACTCTCTAAGAGTCAGAATTTAAATTGTACACTTCAACACAATTAACCCACCCTTCATCCCAGAAACGTACAGCTTTAACCACCTTGAAATTTCCAGTTTTCATATCGAAACCAGACCCTAGAATGCAATCATTCAGTCCCACTGGCTTATACGGTGGGAAATCAAAATTGGACATGGGAAGAACTCTGAATGCCCTTGTAGCAGGGTTCCATAGTGAAATGATTGGTAGACTACGAATTCTTGATTTAATAACGTTAGGTTTCCAGTAAACTCAAAATATACCGTGAATCGAGCCCAAAACTGAATCGGGTTTCCTTTTGAAACCAAATTTGAGATTCACAGGTTGCAAATTACGTATACAATTGGGGAATACATGAAAGTCATCAGAACCAACAATGAGACCTTTGGTGTTACCATTCCAGCTGATTGTTCTATCAGTATTGTTATTGAGATGTGCAGCGATTAAGCTAGGGTTTGTAGTGAGAGAGCACCATGTTTTGCAAACGCACTTGAATCGCATTAGGGATTTCACAGGCAATCTTGATAGGATTTCAATTACTAGTTCTTCAGAAAGATACCTACTTGCCATTGATTCGATTAACCCTTGATGATGGAACAGAGTGAGTCGTCGCACACCTGATTGTTGGGAGTTTTTTTTTTTTTGAACCAGCTGATTGTTGGGAGTTTGATTCCCTTTCTATAGTACAGAGAATTAGGACTTGGATTTTTATTTAATATTTGTTTATTTTGCCACACTATTATGGCTCCGTTTGATATAACTGTTAAAACAGCTTATAAATTATATCTTAACAGATTATAAATTATTACTTTAATCAGAAGTTATTAATCTGTTTGGTGTAGCTGTTGGATTATAGATTTAAGTTGCTGAGTAGTGTTTGTTAAATAAGCTGTGAAATAGCTTTTTCAATTAATTTTTATTTTTTGTTTGTCTACATTTCTCATAAAAAATAATAATAATAGTCTATAATCCATTTGGGTCTTTTTCTATTTTTAAAAAATAAAAAAATAAAAAAATTTAAGAGTATAACCATTAATTAACATGTCCACAGTAGAAGCTGACAATCAGAAGTAAGGGGTGAGCAGCTTCTCAGAATTAGTTTTTTTGAGTTAAAATAAGCTGTTAGAATCAAAAGTTGTTTGAAATAAGTTTAACCAAACAGTCTAAAATATCTTTTTCAAAGCTAAAAGCCATAAGTTAGCTCTGAAAAGCTGAAACAAACACCGTAGTAGAAGAGTTACCTTATTACAATAGGCTATAGTGTTTTATTCTTTTAGGATTTGAGATGGTTATTTTAGTTTATAAACAATTCAATATATTAATAGATTAGGTTTGGAATTTATATTTTTAATTTAATTTGGTTTATTATCAAATTAATTAATTAATTATAATACATTAAAATATAGGAGTATATTTTTTTATTATGATTTAGATTTTATTTTTATTGAAACTCACATTTGTGGTGATTGTGTGATTGAATTTATTTAAAAAATCTTTCAATTTATACAAAAAATTTTAATCTATAATGATATCAGTATATTTATTTAAGAAATATAATGTATAACTGAATTTAATTATAGAATGTTTAAAATATTTTTTAAGATATAACTCAATGAGTGGACTTAAAATTTATAATTAGATTTTAGGTCGGGCTTAGAAAAATATAGAAGCCCGATATCAGAGTCAGGCCGAACTTAAACATATACTAAATTCCTTA
Organism: Camellia sinensis; assembly: GCF_055761805.1. NCBI lineage: Eukaryota > Viridiplantae > Streptophyta > Magnoliopsida > Ericales > Theaceae > Camellia > Camellia sinensis. Next base: position 221,294,946 of record NC_138961.1, read on the forward strand.
TTATGTAGTGTCTACCTAGCCTAATGAATGCCCACTCTTAGAGCTCACTGGCCCACAAGGGTTCGTTTGGAAAGTGGATTAATTTTTTGACTTTTTTACTATTTTAGTCTGGAGCTAAAAAGTCTTATTTGAGAAGGGTTTTCTGACTTTTTGTGAGAGAAAAAAGATAATGATGATAGATTGTGATGGGTCGTTAAACACACCAAAATTAAACACTAAACTACACCAAAATTTTTTAGAATAATGGCAAGTCCAGGTTTCGATCTACAGGGATAATTGTGAAATTAAACTAATTTAATTGATAAATTTCTAAATTAATTTTGATGAAAAGAATGATTGATCATAACCTAATTTAATAACGAATAAATTAAACTAAATAATTAAATTATCAATTATAATTGAAAATGGATTTACTGAATTGGGAAAAAACCTAGCGCGAAGAGTTCACCACTAGTCACGTAAATAGGGTTTTCAAATTGAAAACAATTATGTTATGGTTCGAACAGAATAATGCTTCGTAACTACAAGTTCAAAACATTTAACAAGAAAATCATTACGTTCAATGTACGAGCACGAACCATCTCAAGTAATACGAATCGTTCACTCTAAACTAAGGTAGTGATACGACTCGTCTCTCGTAGTATGATTCGTCTCATACTTTGAATGTGAAAAAATAGAAAACTCTTGTATGGAAAACATTCAACAATCGCAGAAAGCCGATTATTTGAAGAAATAATAGAAAAAATATATATATGAAACTTCTAAAACACCGTACAAGTGTTGAAAATCCAAAAAGAAAAACCTATTACATGGCTAGAGTTTCATCAAAACCCTAGAAAATGAGACTAGCCACTCATGGAGAAGTGGAAGGAGGTAGATGGAGAAGAAGTCACCAGGGGAGACATGCTTGAAGCTTCAAGTTCCTCTTCTTTTCAAACCCTAACCTTCCTTTCTTGACAAAACAACTTCAGAGCCCTAATCCAGCCTTTTTCTTACCTATTTATACTTCTGGTGTCTTTCCAAACAGGTTTAAAACATCTGTCACGTTTTTCTAGAAAAAGTCAACGCACGTGTCGAAAAGTCAACTCTCTGCAAATTCTATCTTTTTGCCCATTTTATGTTCTGACTATGTACAACCTGATTGACATTTAACAAACATAAAGTATACATTTTGACAAGCAAGTGAAGTTAAGAGATTCTAATTAACGGCCTCAATGATATACAATTTGGTCTTAATCAGATTGGATGTTATGTTTTATCTTATTGAGTTTAAAAATCTATTTTATTTTTTTATGACTAATTTAACAAACAAACAAAAAAAAAAGTCCAAAGTCCAACTTTCCAAACGTGCGCTAAATATTCTCTTATAATCGCTTTATAACTACTTAAATTATAACTATCGGGTCAAGAGTAGACCCTATAAACTCCCAACAACATTTCCACACAAGCTTCTGTCATGTAATGTAACTAGGAATGCAATGGCAAGAGAGGCTCCGTGAACTATAGGATTGGATTACTAATTTTATGACAATACATAAATATGTTTATGAAAACGGGAGATGTGAGATTGTTGATTCTATATTAGGAGATTGGAAGTACAAAGATTATTTTGTCTTCATTTTATTAAATACAATAAATCACCTTTATATAATAATTTTTTTAACGTAATTTTATAAATTTAATTCTAACCAATTAATTTCAATATATAAGTGTAATTTCTTCACTCTATCTCACAGTAATTATACCCAATTAATTTAATCCAACAATCAAACATAACCCCTTTCAACAATTAATTGAAGCATAAAGCAGATATAATGATATTCACAAATAGGACACAGACCCAAGATTGATTCACAATATTAAGCAATAAGTGAGATTGAAGGAACTAGCAGCAGAGCAGACAAAAATGACACATCATTTTGGATACCTTACTACTAAAGCATGTGGACTTGGTGATAATTTGATAAAGTTCTTGAATTCCAATCTTAGACTGTTATCAGTCTGTCTCATTCAAAAAAAAAAACCACAAAGTATAGCAGTACTTTGATCCACAAAACCCTCATAGATTTTGGATAATATTATATTATATATAGTAGGCAAATAAAGACACCCATTTGAAGACACGAGTAGCTGACAAATTCAAGAAAGCCAAGCCCTTTTATATACATCACATGGAATACCAGAGATCTAGCATCGATTGGTCCACTCTTTTATTTTGTGGCTCCATATGAGCCATGCAAAACAAAAGCTGTTGCTTACGCAGGTTGGGAAAAATACAGCCAAAATTCTGTAAAATTACTTCATGACACAGATTGGATCAACATACGTGTCTGCTCCCAATGCTTAACATTATTTGTCTGATTCCTGCAAAAATAGCACCTTTCCATATAGTAAATTATAAAACAGTTCGGACTGTCATATTATATTTTTGTCCCAATTATCATGGTCGATCATAAGATCGACCAACCTTTTCACCTTCTCTAGTAAGTTGACAACATGTTTGGAGTAATGATGAAATGGTGGGTAGTTTTCCAGCTCCACAAGTGTATTTGAGGAGAATAGGAAAATAAAAACTACATGGTACAACAGTAAAATTCAAACCCTAGTTGGATGTGAATCTGGCATTCGCTGATGAGTCGACCATGAACACTCGGAATGGTTTGAAACATCAAAAGGAATGGATTATTAGGGCCATGGATTCAATGGGTCCATCTGTAAACACGAATGCACAAGCGGATCGAATCAAATATTTATTTGACTAAGGTTGAAAAATCAATAGATTTGAGTTGCTAGTGCCAAAAATTAGTCGTTGTGAAACCAACCCATGACCTCAAAAAATTGGCCAGTAATTTTTACTGAAAATGACCAATGATGTTTTACTCAAATCTGTTCCATCATCGTATGCTAAATTCAAGCTTATAGACTACTTCAACACAAGCAGATTTCAGAGGGGCTTCATCTTTCACAATGGTTCTCATAACAAAATGTTCAGTAATTATTCCTGAAATTCACAATCCAAGTAATCTGGATATATAATATAGGATGAGAAATGACAACCTGAAATATGGATGAGTATATATAACAATGGTGAACAAATGGGCACGGGTGTAGCATTACAAAATATCCAAATACACATGCACACAAAGCACATTGGAGAACAAAAATACACTCATCTACAAGACAAGAAAATTTTCCACTATATTCCAACCAGCACATCTATTTCCCTTCCTGTTGGCCATGAAGTGAGTAATTTTCTAAAAAAACAATGGCAAAGGCTTCCGGTAGGTAGAGAGGGAGATGGGGACTCTACAACACAAGGAACAAAACAAAATTATCAAGAAGTTAATTGAATTGGAGAAATGTGTAAATCAATTTTCAGCCGAATGGTGAAGGAACAGGTCCGGGTCCTGCAAGTGCATCCGATCTTTTGATGCTTCCCATACCACAGATAATGCAGCCAGGAGTTGAAAGAGCAGAGAATTTGGCCCCGCAGAGATCACAAACGTCGTATCCAATAGTTGACAGACGACTAAGTGTGGCCGCGCAGAACTGGGAGGGGTCTTCTAAAGGATCAATGAATTTGTTGGATGAACCTCGCTGAACACATATGTCAATCAGGCTTCTTAACTCATCTTGCTTGCTTGCAGGCGCTTTTGACAGGAGGAGCTCAAGCATCTGCTTCGCATATGCATAATTCTGCACCTCCATATTCCGTTTAATGGCCGTTCGAATGCAGTTTATTCGGTGTTTTGCTAGAAGAGGCAATGAACCCAGATGGCGTGACAGCCTCGCCATCTCATCTTTTGCGCTGATGGCACTAGGGCCTTGGACTTTCTGCAGTCTCCCGATTTCCTGTAGGGGAAAGTGACATACAGTCGTGAAAATCTAACAATCCATTGACATCGTAGAAACAAGAGATGCTATTTGAACCTCGAGTTGAAGCAGTACATCATTATAGAGAGATTATGGATATTGTTTTGCTCAAAACTTGTTGGTTTTCAGAATGTCATATATAGCCATTGAAATTGTAGTTGTCACTACTAGTCACGCATACTATTACTTCTTCCCATATTCACATATCAAGTGTGACTTGATGCATATGGTAGCAAAACTAACGAAGGTTGTAGGGTTCGTTGAAAGGAAAAGGCTTAAATTGATTGATTTCAAAAGTTCGAGTTTCTGAATTTTCTAAATTGGAATGATAAGAAGGCCTAGACTGGAAATTTTATGGGTTTAATTTTCAACTTGAAGGCTAGTGAGGAGCAAGGGTTTAGGGTTGGTTAGAGCTTAATTAAGAAGGATTTAGGGGTTGAAAACGGGAATGCTCTATGGCTTTGAAGTGTGAACAATAACCCGAAAATCATACTTGGGTATGAGCAGAGAAATAGAACAAAAATAGATGAGAGGAATGTGTATTTCAGCCACAAAAGGATTAGTAGCATTCACACAAAGGCAATCTCAGGGCTTGTTTGGTTTGTTTTTCAAAAAATATTTTGGAAAAAATTCTCCACAAACAAATTTTCAAGTGTAATCAAACCGAACAAATTTTTTCAAAAAAAATCTCAAAATTTTGTTTGCTTACCTACTTTCCAAAATCACTCTCTCTCTCATACACATCAAATCAATCACTTTTTTTAAAACTCTCTCCCCAAAACAATTTTTCAAAACCATTTCTGAAAAAAGGCAAACCAAACAAATTTTCGTACTTTTTATCTCAAAAATTACTCTACAAACACAAACCAAACACACCCTCAATTTCTGAGAGTATCAACTTCAATTTCGTTGTAATGGAACCATTACATAGATATTTACATAATGTTAGGCCTGACATAGATCACATATAAGATCAAAAAGAAATACTTGACCCATATTTTGAGCCATGGACCAAAACCACACCAACCTAGAATCTCACAAGGTCAGACAGTCTATCCCTGTACTTCTGCAGATCCTTGTCCCCAAGAATTAGGAGCAAGTTAAAATTAGTTGATACAAAGCATGGATAACAAGAATACCTGAAGGAGAGTAACTGCAATCTTATACTGAGCACAGATTGTTGCTTGAGCTCTAATGTCAGCTCCACGAGATCGGTCCTTGGCCAGTGCCAAAAAAGATTCATCAAAACAGGATAATGCATCTGGGAGTTGATTCTGCTCAAGGTGGGCAAGTCCAGTCTTAAAACAAATTGATGCAGCAGCCCCACGAGGAACCTGCAACGTGAATATCCCAACACAAAAAGGGAGAGTCAGATTAAATTAGATTTATGCATACCACTATCGTAAGCAGCCAATGGGCTAAATGGAAAGATACTACCAGAAATTCTGTTCTCTAGGTCCATCAGCTATACAGGCTATAGTTAATACATAAAATATTTTACCAAGGGCCTGTCAATCCATCCCCCCTCATGCCCAAACACCCCAACTGTATTTGGCAGGTAAATATAAACTTCTTTCCTTGTTCAGAGGGGCTTCATCTTAAGTATTCATAGAAAACACTAACACCTTCAAATTCACTAGAAGTTAAACAATGAAGCTCATGCAACATAAAAAGCATGGCAGTTGTCCCGCGTCCTCCCCTACAGGTGTGGAAGCAGTGACATTAAGCAATTGTTTATTGCAATTACCCCCTATCCTCTAATGTTGTTTTTCTCATTCAATGGTCTGAAAACAGTTCTTGGGATCACCCAACGTCTATCGTCAATTAAATTTCTCTTTCCCATTCATTTTTTACTTTAATAAAAGAAAGAAAAGGATGAGTCGGCTTAATAGAGAAAATGAGGAACAAATTTTCACACCCGCATATTATAGATCAATAGATTCAATACATGCTCAAGAATCATCATCACCATATATATATATAGAGAGAGAGAGAGAGCTCCCACTGGTGTAAGATACAAAATTTTCCATATGATGCTCTTAACCCCTCGATATCACCCAACCCAACATTAAGACATATGTAAAAACTCAGAATCTTTAATAAAAGAAATTAAGTATTTACAAATCATTGGATTAATGAGACACAGCATAAAAAGCAAGAGTGATTACTGAGATAGCTCAAATGACAAGAATGCAACCAAATGGTAAAACAACATAAAGAAGAATATATTCACCTGTCCAGGACGCACAGACTTTGGAGAAGCCGGACGTGCAGGAAGTTGCCCTGAATTTACAGAACCTGGAGGTTCAAGTGAGCTAAGATCAAGGGACTGAGTAGAAATTGGCACCTGAGCTGCCTGAACCTGAGACACTGGCAGGACATTGGGCTGCGCCACAGGTTGTGATGGTGGGACTCCACCATCTGGAAGTCCAAAGGACTCAAACGAAACAGGCTGTTGAGTGGCTTGAGGGGGTACACCAGTATCAGGTAGACCAACATCAGGTACAGGCACACCAACCTGGTTAGGTGCAACCTTGTTTCGTGCAACCCCTTGAGAATTCTGATCCATCCTTGAAAGGTAAGTCCCCGGAGGAGGCAATGATTGTGCAACCTGGAGGGATGATATTGTATTCTGGAAAAAGTCCTCTGGGATTGGCCTAGCTGCAACTCCAGCACCAATGCCACCAGGCTGTGACACAGGTGCAGGTTGAGATAACGAGTCAGTTCCAAAAGGATCAACAGGGACTGCTGGAGTTGTCACACTTCCAGTGGTTGCAGGAGCAAGTTGAGGGACAACCAGGCCAAAATCTTGAGATCCACCAGTCTTGGTCCTACTAATTGGTGGGCCCAGACCCTCACCAAGCTTAAACTGCTTTGTGGCTTCTTTGATCTTGTTCACATCCACAGTAGCAGATGAAATGGGTTTGTCTCGGATTCTAATGTGTATTTTCTTAGTTTTTGAAGCTCCCTCCTCATCACTGCTGCTACCATCAGCAGTGCCATACAGTGATTTCTTAAATTCTTCTTCGGCTTTTGCCTGTTCATCTGCAGCACTAGGACCTGCAAGTTGCTTAGTAAGGGTTTCTAGGCCCATCAAGGAATCACCCTTAGAATCACCCTCAGGCACCCCCTTGGACTTGCTCGATATGGAAGTACCAAGAAGTGCATGAAGGCCATTTGCCTTGACATCAGTACCTGCAGGCTTAAGTGCTTTGACCAAACTATCTTCCCTTACTTCTACAACATTACCTCTTCCTTTTACCAAGCCAAGATAAACACCAATATGGTCCGTCACAATGGATGGGATAGTACCATCATCTGTTTTCATGTATGGCATAACCTCCACTGCCAGGTCCCACTGTGGTATAGCTTTTAGGTTGGTGGGTGTCTTGATTTCCCAATTGCCCCCGCCCCATTCGGATCCTTTTGGAACCATGCTTTCAGCAGCAAAATTGGCAAAAATCCCTTGTGTCCATCCAGTGGAACGGACTCTTAATATCCTTTCACAATATCGCCTCAATTCTGAATCAGCACCCTCTTCCTCCAATTTCTGAGCAAGGCGCCGCATTGCACTAGGGTTAAGGTGGCAGATGAATAGGTCAAGCATGCTTTCATAATCTGCTATAACTTCAAAAGTTTCTTTTGCACTGTCAAATTGACCATACCTGCAATTTCATATTTTTTCGGTCATATGAGAGAATTCCAAAACAAAAGAACCATAAATTTGTCAAACATTGCTTATTAACACATTAATTATCAAAAAAGAGATCCATCAACCCAGCTGTGGTAAGGACCTCCATTTACTTCATAATTTCTGTACTAAAATAAATACTAGAAGATGGACAATCAACCAAAGCTTTACTACTAATAGTATACAACTACATGTAGATTCATTAATAGTTATACTAGAAGAAATAAACGACAAAGCCACAAAGCATTCTAATCCTAAAATTGTGAACAATAAAAATTGATGAATATGAATTATAAGCTGTTTTATGTACCATCAAACATCTAAATCCCAATGCACAAGAATATTCTAGGTTACTAGCCAGAAGAAGAAAAAAAAAATTCAGCCCTTTCCCAGTTGAAATAGCCAATTACATTCTGATCCCAACCATAACGATTTAGTCAGAAATATCAAGCCAAATCTCATTATGGATAGTTAAAAATTAAACATGCAATTGCCATAACCCCAACTAGGCAGGGCATAGTATTACAATTAAAAAAATTAAATTAAAAGAAGACAAAAAAAATTGTGAAGGAAAAAAACTGATGGAACAGAATGATGAATACATACTTGATACAGGCATATCCCAATTGGCGAAACCGGTGAAACAAATGAGAGGTTGGAGGGCATTGTGGATAATCTCTAGAACGCAAAAACTCATCCTTTAAAACAGACAAAGCAGTAGAAAACCGGAGAGCATTGATTGCGTAGATTCCACGCAACACCTAAGTTTGGCCAAAACAAATTAAGGAAACTAGGATAGATGATTGATGAAATACATGATATAACAAATTATCCATAGATCACCTGAGTAAATTGTGGACCTGCTTGGGATAATGACACAGCAAGATCTCCACAAACTGGAGAACCTCTGGCAAGAATATCAAGAGATCGTGGTGTAATGCGCAAACTGTCAAACCTTCATTTGAAGAAATACACTTTGAGATGTCAGATGTTGCAAGCACTCACACTCGGACCAAGTTAATTTACCAAAATAGAAATGAAAAGGATAACAGAATCCAACAAGTGCTGAATATCCAAAGTAGTATATGTGACAAAACAAACATGCCTACTAGTAGAGGAAAGGAAAACCTGGATGTTATTTGATACAATATTTCTGACAAGTCTAGTTTCTGCTCAAAACTCTGTTGCATTGTGGCAAATCCAATAAGAAGAGGTTCGAGAAGCCCAACAAGACAGCTCTTTATCTCAACCCCCTTTTTTTGTTTCGGATTTATCTCTGTTGGGTTTGCGAGCAATAATCGATCATTCAATGCACCAACCAGCACTGTACAGAAGTTCATCTTGATGGCTCAGAAAAGTAGGGGTATAGTACAGAGTTGCAATTGTTGATATATAGATCAAACAAGAGTAAAGAAAATAACATGATGCTAAGTAACCTCAAATATGAAATTAAACATTTTAAGTAACTGAAACAACGTATGATACCTGCATTCGGCATACTAATGGAAAGAATTGTCCTCACTTTTCCATCCCACCCAAGCACGCTGATGGCAGTGGCAGTTGAAAACAGAAGTGCAGGTCCAACCCAGAGAAGGGATCTAAAGTAATCATAAGTTAAGGACCCAAAAAATTTTAATAACTATTAATCATGTCATATAACAAAAAGTGTAACTATCAGAAAAGTAGCCAATATGCAATAAGTTTTCCATGTAAGGATATTGAAGGAAGTTCTTTATCAAATTTTGTAGAACAGCTAGCCAATATATCTAGATCTGCTGAAACAATTAGAACCCTTTGAGTTGTTAATACTCCTGCGACATAGCCTCGTAGAGTTTCTTGCCAGTGAACCTGGAAAAGAGAGTTAGAAGAAACAAGAAACAGTTTTCTAATTATTTGTACATTCAATTCCAAGGCAAAAATTAATAGAGAGAGAGAGAGAGAGAGAGAGAGAGAACAGCTGGTAGGAGTAGATCCACATGGATGGTCAATTAGTTGAAAGCTCACTTTCTGGTCAGTGATAACTAATTCATGGTATTTGGAAAGCTATATGACCAGCCATAGGAGCTATTTTATATTATTAGGAAACAAATTATAAGAAAAAAATTCTGAGTTCCCCATGCTAAAGTTACTAATATTCTGCAGCACAATGGTGCAGTTAGCAGTGTTAAAATTTGATATTTGTACAAGAATTAGATTTGGAATAGCAAAGCCCAAAAGGCCAACTCTGATCTGAGCTACATGGGACATATTTGATCTTTATTTTCCATTAGTGGGGAACATTATACTCGGCAAATCCACTGTATACAAAATTTCTTTAAAACTAGAAAGGAGAAGGAAGAGGAATGGGAGCATCCTTTAAAGAACTTACGATTTAAGCAAAGAGCACAAATTATCTGACAGAAGACAGTGTCTACTAAAAGAAAGCAGACAGGACAGAAATGTAAAAACAGAAGAACAATTATGAAAGAAAAGTGATTACATCAAAATAATCTCTGCAACTTTTTCCTAATTCTAAGCCCTAGACAATGGACAACCCCACAATTATGGAACCTTTCAAACCTCATCCTATCCAACATGATAAAGATCATAAGCAACTTTCCTTTTTCTTTTTTACAAAAACCAATAGAATTTTTTGGAATATATTATTCCACAATAATCATTAAAAAACTCTTAATATCAAAGACATCATACTTATGTAGGAAGGTGTATGTGTAAGCATCCATGTTAGCTGACCCTATTTCCGCAAGAATGCAAACAATGATTTGGAACTTCGCATGTGTGACCCATCTTCAGCATTACGGTGAAAGACAAGCCAAAAAAAAGAGGAAAAATTAATAAATAAAAAGAATGAAATAAGAAAATTAGTGCCTTACTATTTCTTATTGCTATTAGGGGAGATGAGAGGTCTCTGCTGAAATCAAGGCCCTAGTCAGTTGTTCAACAGTTCAAGAATGAGTTAAAAGTAATGAAACAAGGTAAAAAAATTACCTGGAGTACAATCTCATTTACTTTCAACTTTATTGATTTTTTCCCTTCACCCTTTGTTGATATATAATGACCATCAGAATTTGAAAGGCGGTAACCCTGACCAAGCTTTGCCAGGCCAATCTGGTCCCCATGAGAAGCAAACATCATAGTCGATTCTAAAATAAAGAAAACTTTGATCAGCATTTTATTAATAATCAATCACTAATATTAAACATCAAGATACTTTCTGTCCAAGCACCTATTGGAGTTGAAAAGATGCGATCAACTTCAGTTTCAAAAAGAAATGGCAGTGGTCCCTTCACTGAACCAACAGCAACATCTTTAGACTGACTTTGCTCATCTGCTTCACTCATCATATCAACCTCTTTTGAAGCCACTGCCGGAAGAATATATAAAGCAAGTCCAGTCTTGTCCTCGTCAAGAATTGCAAATTGATTATCATTTGGGCCAATAAATGCAGCGTCTCGACCTAGACAAGTCACAAAATGGATTAGAGTCAATATTTCATTCTCAGAAGCATTACATTAGTATATACCAGCAGAAGACACACACTTTAAATATATAGATCATACCCTTCACTGTACTTGCTTTACTATTAGCCGACTGAGAATCAGTGTTTTCCCTATAAAGAACTACTTCATTTGTAGCGCCACTGAACTCATAAACAACAAGAAACAGATGCTGCTTATTGCTGTAATGCAAGCATTTTGGATGGAATTCTACATTTCCAGGAATCTGAAAACAAAAAACAGATGTGCAAGATGTAAACCCATATATGATATTCAATACAGTCCTCAGAATTATTATTAGGAAGGAAAAACAGTTCAAATGTTACCGAGGTGTAAAGCTTCTTGTAAGTATTATCTGCTCCAGAACAGAGATTATACGCCATAAGGTTTACACCATCTGCATAAAAAGCCCTGACTGGGTAATGAAGAACACGATTCTCTTTATTGAAGAAATTTAGCTCCAGATGAAATGTCTGCAGATAAAGGCATTGGCAAAATCAAGTAAAAAAGCAATGAAAAAAATTGAAGTCAAAACAAATAAAGTTATCCAAAGAGTTACCTGGCACACAGGAATGTCTTTCAGATGATGTTTAGTATCTAAAATAGTGATGAGAGGTAAACGAGATATTGGAGCACTTTTGGCATGTTCTTCCATGAAATGCTGTAACAATCAGGCAAAGGTGACAAGACAAGAACAAGAGTGTTAAATTGGAGAACTATAGGGGTGTTCCAGATAATAACCAATAGAGGGAGATCCGCAGATTTGTTCAGCAGCAAGAATTTGTTCAATACTTGAGACCATTAAAACTCGGGTCACCCATAAGTAGAGTTAATCACTAAATATATGACGTTTAGCACAGATTTTTACATTGCATAAATTTCATGAGGTTTTGAAGTTTGGCTGCATGTCAAGCTTCAGTTACCTCCCAGATCTGAATGTAACTGAATATATGTACAAGTTCATTGGATACTTTATACATTTGGGAACAGCATAACCTTTGAAACCAAACGTAGAAGAAGAGAAGAAAGAAAGAATGACAAAATAAAATTTTAATGAGTGAAGGACAATTAAGAGCATTAAAATTGGCAGTTGATAATATTCACAATTAATAACATGCTAAACTGAATTAAAATCTAGGCTTACATGTGGGTCTGACATTCGTATGAATGCCCCCATGAAAATTTGGCTCAGGCACTGGTTAGTCAATAAACTTTCGCTTCCTTCTTAGTCTTCTACGTAGGATGTTTTTTACAGAGAAAAAATAGATTCAAGGCATAGGTGCTGGTTAGGTTTGTCATTAAAGAATATAATACAAGTACACCATCTATGTTGCTGCATATTACTTGCATGAACATTATATTAGGACAAGCTACCTAAACCAAAACAAGCTAAACCTCTTTGTCACTATTATCCTGAATGTTCTAGAAGAACATGACAAAGGAGAAGAAAATCAAGTGGGGTAAATTAGATTTCACTTTGGGTAGGTCCAAGTTGCACAAGACACCTTGTTAAGGTTTCCTATATCACAGTTTTTTTTCCTTCCTTTTTTATATAATTTCAAGATCTTCATGAGTGATATGGATATTATTTAATGCATCTTTAATAAAAAAAATTCTAAAGAGAAGAGTAGATGTTTAAAAAAGATAGTAACATACACTGTAAAGGAAAGCTTTTCGGGCAATGTCTGATATCGTAAGCTGACTTTGGCTGGCATGAAGGATAACAAAGTGTTACCAACAATATATGATCATCTCAATAACATGACAATAAAACAGATAATTACATGTGCAACAAGAGAAGAATTAAAAAAAGTAATATAACGTTGGGTGTGGGAAGAAAGAACCAAAAAAAAAAAAAAGATTTTCACAGTTGGAGTCATATAATCCATAGTTCTTTAGAAGCTACAAAACTAATCTTAACTCAATTAAACGAAGCATAAAAGCCCTACTACTGCAGAATCAGGTACATCAAACCTTATCAAACCCAGCAAGGAGTCCATATACTTTAAAATGAAGCATTCTTGCTGTAAATATTGCACAACATGAGCAACCTAAGGATTAATGACTTCAACCTTCAATTAATGAAGTCCTCCTCAATCATAGGTGGCAAACATTTAAGTGCAGTTCTTTACACAAAACTTGGATAAACACAAAACAATTTCAAAGGCATTGAGATCATTAAGTAAAGGCTTCCAGATCACAGTAGATCATGAAAGTATACAGCAAGGATGGACATTGGTTTGTTAGAAAACAACAAAATAAGAGTGTTAACAACTTCAGTTTAATTTGAAGATACGAGGAAGCATTCCCTTCTTTACAATGAACCACAAATCATTAAATGGAAAGATTAGGTAACAACTTGGGACTGCAGAGTCCTTTATTGACAATATTCAAGATCATGCTAAAACAACCAACAACCTAGGTTTTTCTTTCTAACATATCTATCTATCTATCTATCTATCTATCTATATCTATATCTATCTATCTATATTATTATAAAGTGAACACCTCTTATGGTGTCCTGAAGCTTTACTCTCCTCATGCCATGTGGCAGTATTTTTTATTTTTTAAAAAAAAGTTAAACACAGAAATGGGCAAGGCTTGAACCCATGACCATGGGTTTAAGTACGAGGACTCATACTACTTAAGCTAAGTACACATTATAATATTAATTTCATTATTATTTTTTTTTATTCCTACTTATTTAAATTGCACACACATCGTGTGTGCCACCCACTAGTATATATATATATTTCTTCCTAAGAAGCAAAGAGAATACAGATTAAATAGTTTTGTCCCTGCAGGATAATTTTATCCTGAAAAGATTATAACAATTTTCTTTTGCTTAGTTGACAAATTATTTGTTCCTAACACAAAACAGTGTGTGTACGTGCACACAGATGCATGTGTATGCACAGAGAGAGAGAGAGAGAGAGATTCACCTACAAAACAACCTATTGAATGCCATCTTAATGCAAAATTATATGCAACTATTATAAAGCATTATCAAGATCTATGTAAAGAATATTTCTCCTGGTCAATCATCAGACTGCAAATGTCGATGAAGTAAAACTTTTCTGTTCACTATAGTTACTGGCAATAGCTAGAATTTAGATAATAGTTCCAGATAAGATAATGAAACATAGAATAGAACCAAATCCCAAAACATTTTAATTCTTCGATCAATTAATTTCTTACAATCCAGAGTGCACTTCTCCAGGCTGTAATCAGTAGTTCCCTTTCTTTAAAGATAAATTAAATTAAAAACCGATCATATTCAACTTACCCTTTCAAATGGTGCTCTTGTAGTTGTGACTGAAGCTGATGATCAGCTAAAATTCCAGATGAACCAAGGGCCGAAAGCTTTTCCTTCAAAATAGAAGCTGCAAAGATCTCATGTTTAGCTTAATAAAGAGATTATCACAAGGCCCATCAATATTTCACTTCTGATTCTATACAAATTACACGGCTTTCTGCTACTCTCTTTTTTTTTGTCTTTATTGTATTTTTTTCTACAATCTACAATGTTCTTCATAAATTATTTGTTTGAAATTGATCCACCATTCCTTCAAGATTTGGATGCAGCACAATGAGAGCAAAGAGAAAGAAGATGAGAAGAAGAGAAATGGAGAGAAAGACAGAGAGCTTGCAGAGAGAAACCAGGGAAACAACCCCTATTCAATGTCTCAAATTCAATTCGTCAATATTCAAGCCATAGTCTCAAAAAAACCAATCACATATAGGCCTATTTATAGGCAATACTAAACCCTAATGAAAAGTTACCAAAAATTAGACATGACGACAATAATTAGATCCTAATTAATAAAACAGTGAATCCTAATTAATAAAACAGTGAATATCACTTTACCCTTCTCATTCATAAACCGTATATATTTTGACCCCCTCAACTATAAAATGTATCAATTTCACCCCTTCCAGACCCCATCTAGACCACCTCCAAAAGGGGTGTATTTGTCTGATTTTCATAGTTGAAGGGGTCAGTATGTACAGGTTCATAGATGAAGGGGGTAAAGTGATATTTGCTAATAATTGAGGGGT
The DNA here is from genome assembly GCF_055761805.1 of Camellia sinensis. NCBI lineage: Eukaryota > Viridiplantae > Streptophyta > Magnoliopsida > Ericales > Theaceae > Camellia > Camellia sinensis. The sequence continues at coordinate 221,310,066 of NC_138961.1, forward strand.
ATTGGCAAGGTTTTAAAAAGCGGCCGCAACCGTTACGTAACACCATTACGTAACGGTTGTGGTAGTTACCGCCACCCGTTACGGCCGCTTTTGCAATGTGATTGCGATTCACAGGTGTATCGGCCGTAACGGCTGCTATAGCGGTCGTAACGGCCGTAAAGACCTGTTACGCACCATTACGTAACGGTTCCGAATTACTTCTTTCGAAAAAAAAAAAATTGAAAATGGGGGAAGAGAGATAAAGAGAGGAGGGAAGATGGAGGAACAAGAGATAGAGAGAGAGAATAGGGAAGATGAAGAACATGTTATTGATTTGTTAAAGTTGTAAGACCTATGCTATTCTATTCAGCTGCTATCACTCAACCATTTTGTTTGTGTGTGTCTATCTATATATTGTTTGAAAATAATAATAATAATAAGTGTGGCCATTATCTATTTGGCTTGATTAATATATATATATATATATTTAGGATTTTATTTATTCTCTTACTTTTGTCATTATTTATCTTATATATAATAGTTAGTGATTGATTTTTTGTATAATACAAAGTCATTAATTATTAAAATAAAATTAAAAAACCCAGTTTATAGTGATTTAAAAATATGAAATATATTGGATCAAACTTAAAAATTTATAAAAATTGATCAATATTTATTTTAAAACCCAATAAATATGATCATGGGAACAAAATGTGCGTATCAGTAAGTTTTTTTCAAATTGTGCGAAAAATAAAAAAAAAATCACGATTCCGGTTACCGCAACCGTTACGCTATGGCCTTTACACCCCGCAACCGCAATCGCGCCACCGTCACCGTTACGGCGACCGCAACCGCTTTTCAAAACCTTGGGTATTGGTGTATTTAACCCTAATAAAAAATACAAACATATCACTAATTTCTAAAATTTAAAGGAGAACGGATGAATAGATATAAATCAATATTAATTTTCTTTTTATCATTAAATTCCAAGTAATTTTGTCATTGTGTTTCATGTATGCCATGTATCTATGAGATGGACATGGGTGTCCCCCAAGTGTCTGAAGCATGTCAGGATACATTTGGACATGTGTCCTACATATGTCAAAAAAATGTACGAGTGTGTGTTCGAAGCGGACTTGTCACTTTTTAAAAGTGTCGTATTTCTTAGGAAATAACTATAAAAGTGGTAGACTACATCTAAAACTATAAAAAGGTCTAACAAGGTGACGTCCAAGCAAATTGTACTTGGCACCCCTCTAGTAGAGAATTAATTTTCAAAACTATCCCTTGATTTCACACTATTAGATGCATTTCACTCTCATTTAAAAAGAGCAATGATATTGAAAAGTCAATAGTTTAGTGCCTTTTTTATTAATGGACATCATTTTGGGACATCCCAAAATAGAATAGTGGACAAAATAGGGAACAGAGGGAGTAACATTTAGTTTGCAACAGCTACAAAGAAAGGCATGAGTAATGAAAGGTAGTATGCAAGGTAGCTTTTGAAATGATTTAGGGCTGTTTTGTAATAGACTAAAATAGCCAAAAATCCACTACAAAAAAGTAAGGGTAAATTATGCAAATGGTCCCTATAATTTAAATGATGTGTCAATTTGGTCCTTATTGTTTTAATTTGCTCAATTTTGTCCGTTAATTTAACGGATTGTGTCATATTGGTTCAACAAATAATAGCCATTAAGTTTGGTGAACGGAAATTCAAATGACGTGTCAATTTGGTCCTTGTAATTTGCACGATGCATCAGTTTGGTCCCTGTCAAAATCGAGCAAATTAAAACAATAGGGACCAAATTGATACATCGTGTAAACTATAAGGACCAAATTGACACATCATTTGAGCACGTAACAACTTTTCATCCACCAAACTTAACGGCCGTTATTTATTGAACCAATATGACACAATCCGTTAAATTAAGGGGCAAAATCGAGCAAATTAAAACAACAAGAACCAAATTGACACATCGTGTAAATTACAGGGACCATTTGCATAATTTACCCAAAAAGTAATATCCCTTAGTCAAGCAAAACTGTATCCAATCACAAAACAAACAAGCAGGCTAGTCAAATGTAAGCTAACAATTTTTGTAAAATTGGTTTCGTAAATGCTCATCAAGACATGAATAAACAATAACCTGAAGATACCTTGCAGTTTGCAAAACCAAAAAGGGTTGCAAAGTTTAGTGACACAGATTGCCTAAATTCAAGTCAAGACATAAATAGACAATCACCTGATGATCCCCTTGCACTTTGCAAAACTGAAAAGAGTTGTTTCCTTCCTTCCCTAGTGTACGCAGCTCTATTTTTCCGATTATCTCCACCTGTCATATTCTGTTACAAAAAAGGTCCAATTACTCACCAAAAATCGACCAACTGGTGGGCATGGACAATGTAAATAGCCACACTTAACTACAAATAGCAATGCTGCTAAATTGAATTTTGAGTGAACTTCTATGGATTTGATTCGTGGGAGGGGATACACCGCCTCTCCGCCTTGCTGAGAAAGAATACGAGGGATATCAAGGGATTCAATTGCTGCAGAACAGAAAGTAAGAAATATCCATAAGTGCCTCATCCTTGCAGAATACAAGACAAAACGGAGGATATAACGCAACGAGAAACTCCAAAAATTATTTGTATACATAAAAAATGTTTAAACTGATCCAACTTCATTAACTAAGGTATTTATCAATTTACAAATGTGTAAATACAGTATAATTAGCCTCCTCTCTGCAAGGGAAAGAAGACAGCAATGTCCCAATTAATTGGAGAACGTATCACACAATTTATCATATCCATGTTACCTTGTCATTATTCTCAATTTATGTTTCTCTTTTATATAATGTAAAATGTTTATTTCATCATCTTCAGACAGTTTTGACAAACAAAAACTGAATCAAGCTTCATTACATCAAGCTGTGTTTTCATCCTCTAAAACTGACTACAAACGCTTCCTCAAATGTTCCACTTTCAGACTTTCATTTTTTATAATTTTGGGAAAGACAAAAAAAAGTATGGCCAAAACTTAATCATGACTAATATATCAGATACTGCATGATCAACTAAAGGTTGCACTTAAATATCCATCTTATCTTTCTTGCCAATTAATGAAGCATTAAGTCAATGCCACAGTCAGATGGCAGTTGACAAATGGCATGGCATGTTGCAATAGCATTAGATTTATTTTCAGCGGGGTAAAAGCGCTGTTGATGTTTCTACAAATTTCTGGAAATAGCTGACCGGCTGGCATAAGTTACACAATTGCCAACATTTATAGCCAATTTGTTGTTTGCCACCAAATATTTAACTTGGTTGCATTGCATGTCACCAGTATTGAAAACTTTTACTCCACCTTTTCTTCAAGAAACTCTACACCAGATTCATAAGGTACTTATTTTTTTCACAAAATCCTTAAAGGGGTGTTTGGGAAGCTAGCTTTTTGGCTAAAATAGACAAAAAGTCAAAACACCCAATAACATCACTCTATTTTATTGCATGTCTTTTCATAAAAAGCCAAAAAGCCAACTAAAATAACCAATTCCCAAACGAGCTCTAAGTCATGCCTTTGGCATCCCATTCCTAAAAAATCTCTAAACAATCTCCCAAATTTCAGAAATGCAATTCTCACAAAAAAAATATGTAATACAAAAGCAGCACCTATTGCCCATCACACACAATCCGAAGAATATCTTTAGACAATATGTATTGCTGAAGCATTCCTTTAATACAAACTGCCCGTACAAGTTTCAATTAATGCCTTGAATCACACCTAACAATCCAATTGTGCACACCATGCAAATAAGAAAGAACAACAGGTTTTAACAGTCTTGTAGTTCTATCATGATTAAAAGGTGTAAACCAAGAGACGTTTCATTATCCTAAGTTATAGAGAAGTCACCATACCTTCCTTATCCAAGTCCTCTTAAAAACACGCTTTAACTATGAGAGAATTAGAATTTGGAAAGCATGCACAGAAGAAATCAAACGATTCAAAACTAATTTTTCAATGGCTAGAGATGATCACCAAAACACCGGTTGAGACTTGCTTCAGAAAACTGACAGGAGGTAAGCAGGATAATCTGATTGGACAAACTGAAACATAGAAACTCTAGGATAACAAGCCTATTTATGTGTTTTTCTTTTTGGTTCTTATGGAAAATCGAAAAAAATTATTTGCACAGATAAAACTAGAAAAGAAAGGAACTAGATTATGTTACATAAAAGATCTAGAACAAATGAAAAAAACCAAAAACAAAAACCAGAGGAAGGACAATAAGAAATAAGAACGACAAAGGTATACTCTCCAAAACATAATCCTCCCTGTGGGCAGTCATAGGTGATGTAGACCATGGGCCCTTCATGAAATCATGGCAGACTCTAAAATGTCATGAAACAACCAGAGGTGGAGAGGGCGAGGGCTAACGCAGCCTTGGAGTAGAGTGAAAATGAGGGAGGAGAGCCTCTAATCTGTGGAGGAGCTCCAAGTTCTGATGAGCTTCCTTGCTTATGGAGAAGCTTGATGAGCTTGTTGCATATGGAGGGGAAGAACTCCTATAAATTTTATAGAAAGTTGGGTGTGTGTGATAGACCTCCTATCTCATAGTAGGTGTGATACACCTTACGAGGTTCCAGTGGGGATGGTTGTAATACACTTTCCAAGGTATTATATGACTAGGTCAATCTTGGTCTTTGTGCAGAGGCCTTTCTCTAATGTCTGATACTGTTCAAAGTGACCCACCTTGAGGAGCTGAGCCAGGCAACTTTGGCAAGCCCTCAGCTCTAGCTGCCAATCCACAAATTCCTAGTGATCTTGTGTGGGATCAAGGGTTGCTCAAGCATCCCCATTGGCCATTACCGAGTGGGCGAGATGAGGCTAGTCAACATAGCATTAGGGTTCCATTTCAGAGTTGGAGCGATGGAAGGGTGAAGTGACTGCCGAGTGGGTGAGGTGACACGCATGGTGCTGAGCTGATTGTCGCAGAGCGGCAGTGGTGGGCACCAAGTGGGGTGCCAAGGCAAGTCCCACGTGATGAAAGTCATGCCTCGTGGGAAACAAGTACCCACATTCTCCAAAGAAAGCATCTCTCAGCCTGATCCTCTAAACTGACAAGTGTGTCTGCATTACTAAATATGTCATTGTCAACAATAGATTCTAAAATTACATAAGCTCAACCCACTCTAGAGTAGTATTCAGCATCTCAACCTAAGTATTGACCAATTATTATGTCAGCATTGCAAGTTTGTAACAACAGCACCACCAAAACAACAGAATGACATCAACAATATATTATAGAATGACAGAACTAAAAGAACAATCAACAGCAAATGATCAGTATAAAGAAAACAACATAAGAGTAGCCATCGCAAGTGTCACAGCACAAATTGAATGCATAAATTGTATCAGAATCATTATAATTCTAATGTTCAAGGCAGGAAGAATTGGATTCTTTACGCTTTACCAGCAGGCTCAAAAAAATTTGCTTGCATAGGAGGTCTATTAGGATTAAGTATCACTCTTGTTTTCCACACTTGAAGAGTTCCATCTTTGGATATAGTGACAAGTAACCGCAACTTTGACAGCCAAGCAACAGATGTGATTGGTTGGGAACCCACTTGGGTACTGGAATAGCAAAGAAAATGAACCCTCAGAACACAACAGCAAAGACATCAACTACAGTAAAAATATATTAATTATGAGATACATTTTTGGGGAGTTGGGGGGTGGGGATGAGAAACAGAGAAAAGCATTTACAAAGAGAAGTAAAAGTATTCCAGAACAAATGATGAAGTCATCTGAGAAATTGTAATCATAGCAGATGTAATGAATGTTATAGCCATGTAAGATGCCATTTAACCAAAGCCATGTATAAAAGTTAAGACCAACTGCGGCTCCAAGTATACCTACCAAGTTACAATACCAATTTTATCAAATATCAGAATCATTCCTAGGATCCACAATCATTGGATGAAATTTATTGCTTATCAAAGAAAAGAAATTTATTGCATATATCAGATTCAATTTCAGGAAACAGCAGTCAAAAAAGCTATTTCAAATAGCAATCCAATTTTAAATGTCCCAACCACTATAATAATTCCTAGTGCAACATGTCAGTTAGCTTTGGATAAGTGAACAGCATCCACAAGCATGCACTTAGCCTCTGTTTGGATTGAGGGGTTTGGTGAGAAAAGAAATGGAGAGAATGAGGTTTCTCATCACTTGTTTGGATGATTAATGAGGTGACTAATGGTGAGAAATGAAGAGAAATGGTAAGAAAGCCAAATCACACCAAACTTAAGTTTTGTTTCCCACCAAAAGTGATGAGATTTGGTGAGAAACCAAAATTACTCTTTTAATCGTAGTCCATCCAAACAAGAAGGTGAGAAACAACAATAATTTCTTTTCTCACCTAAGTGAGACACTCTAATAATTTCTTTCTTCTCTCATCTCTCAATCCAAATGGAGTGTTTATGTATTCGACATTGCTTTCTATAAGGGGAGTCATTTGAATCCCCCGAGTTATCTCTCCTATGAACATAACAGAAAATGTTTAATCCAAAAATTAGGAAAGATAAAACTCTAAATTATTAGCATGCCATTAAGAAATATCATCAGCATTACTTATAAAACTTACATCCCAATCATACTAGGTCTCTCAGTGGAGACATCCCAAGCCAGCAGCGTACCCCGTCTATCGCCAACAAAAATCCATTCCAAAGTTGGATGAAATGCAAATGCACCAGCACCAATGAGCTTAATGGTATTATCAACTGTAACATGCACCAAAGAGTAATGAAGTCCAGCCAAATTGAATTTGTTAACAAGGGATTCAAACTATCAAGAGACACAGAGATTTACTCCAATCTTACGTTGTAGTGTGTAATGAACAGCATATGTATGGATGTTGTAAGCTCGAATCAAACCATCTGCATAAGCGACATACTGAAACCAAAAACGAAAATAAAAACAAAAACAAAAAAGCAAGTTGTTAATAGAATTCTAAAACACAAGAATAGAATGTTCTTTGCTTAAATTGACCATGTACTCGACTTGGTGAAAACCAGATGAAACTGTGAAAGTGTCCGAATCAAATTAAACATGTTACCAACACAGGCAGACGAGGATGGCAAGCAAGATTGACTATGGGTTTCTTCAGGTCTGTCTTTATTTTTGTTGGTGCCCTCCCCCCTTCAACAGTTCCAACAACTGCAAGCAGTTGAAAATGACAGATTTAAACTGCTACACATGATCAAACATTATAGACAACATATAGTAGCAATAACCTCTAAAAGCATAACAAATCAACTACAATTCTCCTATACCATTTAGGGCTCATTTTGATACGTTTTCTATAAGACAACAGAGACAAGAAGCAAAAAAAGGGAAAGCTCCTACGAAATGGGAAGAAAATCACGTCAAGTAACAGGCCTGCATTTCTAATAAGCGTCTTATGAGATCATCGTTACCCTCCTGCATCACAATTGCCACCATACAACCACCACCACCACCAGAAGCAAATCATTTCTACCATCACCACAAGAGCAGTAATTTGCTAACCATCTTCATCCATGCACTGCAAGCACACTGCTGCTTCCATGGTCAACACACTTCATAGGACAAGCCACTGTAACACAGCCACTACGACCACCAGATCATCCATGTTACTTGTGATGAAGTGGATCAAACCAAATTTTCACAAGTTCATGCTTCTCTGTCACACTCAGATGAAATTCAAGCTTGGCTCAGACTCACAGCAAACCTAGCCAAATCTTTTTCAAACTCATCAATGTTCTAAAGCCCGGACCGTTGAGGAAATCGGAATAAGTTCCGTTGAGCAAACTCCCAATAGAATTTCTCACAAAAGGAGATCCTTGAAGACAGTTTCTAGTCAAAATAAAGAAAGAAACAAAAGACAAATTTAAAAAAGGAAAAAGTGAGAAGAAACAAAAAAGGAATTGTAACCTGTTTTTAAAATGATTAGATTATCCTATCCAATAGGATCTCTCCACAACATACTATTTGTCTTCAAATGTCCTAGAAATCATTCACCCCCATATAGTCAAAGTTAACAAAGCGCGCGACTAAAGAACTTTCCCTTTCTCTCCCCTAACAAAGCCTCCAAATGAAAAGGGATGAGTTTATTACATTAACCAAAAAAAGCCTCTGAAGAAAATCACCATAAGCAAGGACACTTCTTGGTAACACCCAAGATAGAATCCAAAAGTCTTTCCCATAAACTGTAACCAACCAAGCAAAACATTAATAAGGGATGAACTTGATTGCCATAGATCAACACCTAACACAATAGTTGAAAAAAGGCTCCTTGTCAAGCTTTATTAATTAAAGTATTTTGCAGTTATTAACCTTGTCACTTGCCACCAACCACACAAGAGGCCATCAATTTGGGACAAGCTCAACTTATTGCCTTGATGAATTAGGGTGAAGGAGCTCTATATTTACCATCAGCACTACCACCATTGTCATCGGTATAAAACCCACCTCCTTCAACTGCCGTAACACAGCCACATCATTGTCCACTATCAATTCACAAGAACCCTAAAAAAATACTAAATAAGAAAACCTCCATTCACTCCATTATTGTCACACCAGCTCCATTCTCTCCACTACTACCACCTAAGAAACACCGACACTTTTAAGAAGGTAGCATGTTGTGCCGATATTGGACACACATCCAAACCTGTCCTACTATTTTTATAAAATTTCTAAACTCAGACATGCTTCATACACTTGGGGAACACATGTCAATTGCTTAGACACACATAAAACACATTACAAGTTTGAATAAAATAACTTGGAATCCAATTTAAACATATTCTCCTCATTTAAACTTTAAAATTATTATCTTTGAATTAAATAATCATATACATAGCATATAATAATTGTTTATCCATATATATGCTATATAATAAATATATAAATTAAACTTTGTGTGTCTTCCACATGTCATGTCCTACATTTTAAAAAATTTCCCTATCAGTGTTTGTGCTTCTTCGACTACCACCTTCACCAAACATGTCTTTAGACATTTTTGTTATTTAAAGCATACCTTGACTACTTTTAGCAAATCTCTTATTGTCTTTCATGTCCACTAAAAGGGTTCATTACTTCTAAGCTTTTGACACTTCTACGTTTAAGTGGCTTCATGCCAAGATGATGGTGTTGCCATTGCATATCTATGCCAGTCTTTAGACAATGTTATAACATAGAAAACCATGAAATCAAAAGTTTCAATGAATTTGTGTTGTTCTTGTTTAATTTGTTTCCTTTTTTCAATTCTGTGAGGGGCAGTAACCAAAGTATCTTATCTGTATCAGGTTTTTTTCAAATGAAAACTACTGCAACAAGCATGTAGTTCCTGTTTTCTAGAACTGCAAACAAGCTTAAGAGAAATAGAAAAGGGAAAGAAAAGGAAGACAAACACATGCATAGAGAAGGGAGAAAAGTAAGTAGGCTGTCATATGAAAACAACAAACCTGTTACACTCATCCTTCGGTGGAAACCAAAAAAAACTATAGGTTGGAGAGGGGTCAAAGCAATATGGACTTCTGTGTCAGAAGAAATTTGTTCCATCCTCTTTTCAGGTGAATGCAACACAAATGTTTGCTCACTGTCAAAATCACAGGATCGAATTGTACAATCCTACAGAAAGGGAAACTGAATATCATAAATAAGAAAGAGGGTCACCATCAAACTGAAACCAAAAAACATAACATCAAGCAGAATTCTTCAAAAAAGGGACACAAGACAACTAAACAAATGCTCACAAAATTACCATATTGAATCATTGATAAGAGCAATGAACATAAAAGAATAGTGGATGCCATAATCTTTGACAAAAATCTTGAAATTCCACTGAATAAAACAGTGGCGACATTTATTGTTTAATTTATTTTATTCAGATTACTGTTGGGATAATTATTTATGATTTAGGTTATTGAAATTTCTAGTATACGGTGTGAGGGTTGTCCTCATCCACTTAACGGTCACATGCAAGTCACACGACCACTTAAGTGACTTGGTGGATGGAACAGGATCTCAACATGTAAGGCAAGGGAAATTAGGATTAAATCTCGGTTCTTATAACCTAGTTCAAAAACAAAAAAAAAAATTCGAAAATTTGAGGTTAGTAACGATTAGAGATAGAAGGAAAAAAAACTCTCCACAAGACTAAATTTTCTTCTATCAGTCTTTCGTTGCTTCTTCTCCTTCTCTAGATCTTCTATCTCTCTCATCACTTTTCTCTACCTCCTTTGATACTCCAATTTCTACTGGCTGTTCTCGAGTTCTTTATGTTCTCTTATTCTATTTATTCTTTCTCTGTTTCTTTCCCTTCTACTGAAATCCTCTCGCTTGGTTATGAAAGTAGGAAACTATGAAGCCTTCCATACAGTTTGCTGCATATCTCATTGGCTCACAAAAGCATGGCCATTACTTATATGGTGAGATTACTCCTTATACCAGCCTTTTCTAAATCTTCTTTCTCCAACCTTTTCCCATACCTAATCCCAAGTACCTTGGTTCCCTGCTACTGTGTTTGCAATAGAATTAATGACAAACTTTTTGCAATGTAAAGAACTTGAATTGTGGCATTGAACGTATTTGAATTAAGGTTCATTAATTTGCCTGGCCTTCTATATTTGTTGAATGTGGGATGTTCAAGTTCCATTCTCGTAAAGGCCTCCATTCTTATTTTCTCAGCATACACTTGGTAAACCTAGGGCTGCAAAATTAAAAAACAAAAAAGGCATACGCTTTTTTTTTTTTTTTTGGATAACCAGGTGTATGGGCCAACCTATGCGCACCTCGACTAATCCCAAGAGACCAATCCCACCGCCCACTTGTCGAGACCCCATTTAAAGCCAGGTGAACGCCCTATATAGACATGGCCCCAAGGAGCTTATTGCTGCTAGCGAGTATTGAACCTATGACCTGGAAGGAGTACACCCCCAGGCCCCAAGTTTTGCCCACTAGGCCAACCCCTTGAGGTTGGCATACGCATTAATTCATTCAAAAACATTTTATAAGAATGCTATTTCCCTATAATCAGCTCAACTATACAAACCCCATGCAAGGAATACAGAGCAAACACCAGTGTGCCTACCATGATTTATCATATTTGCAGAAGCAAAGAAACCCATTTTCTTTCTCACTCAGGTAGAGAGAGAGAGAGAGAGAAATCCAATGTGCCTACCATGGTTTTTGGGCCTTATTTACTATTAGCATCATCACATACGAAAAGCCAATGCTTTTTCAGTCTTCAATAGAACAAAGCTTAAGGAAAGCTATCATATAGCAGCTTCAAGGCCGATCAAAAAAAAAAAAAATATAGCAGCTTCAAGGTTCCCTTTCTGCTCCTTTAGAAGAAAATCCAAAACCACAACACAGCCACCACTCAAAAAAAAAAAAAAAAAGAAGTTAATAAATAAATAAGACCCAAAAACCAATATTTCAATTATATACACCTTTTTAAATTAACGCCAAAAGAACATAATGAAAGATTGTACATAAAACAACTTTAGGATAGTATTATTATCAGCAATTGAACTAGCCAAACAAAATTTTATTCCTCAAAATTGCATTATTTAAACTAAGACTTGCCTTATGGTTTGGAGAAAATCGAAATCCAATCAACAAAATGATTGTTCCTCACCTCAATGTGCAACAAAAGAAAGTAAATGTGAACTCTAAATCCCACTAGTGATGCTCATCAGGATCTTAAACAACCACTGTAAATATTAGCCAAACAATCAAGGAGATATACCTTCATCCACCCCACTCTCTGACTAGTTAACCTTAACCACTGCCAAGTAAAAACACCAAGGCGCACTCTCATTCAAAATTCTAACCTCTTTTTTTTATTTTTTATTTACACTTTCTCCACATAAGTTAATTTGACCAAAACTCAAAACCAAAACTTGCAGAGTTCCTTTAATCCCAATATAGGGTATATAATATATTTATACCAAGAGCACATTGAACTGAAATACTCAAACAAATAAGATATGCTAAGAATACCATGAATAATGTTAGTAAAACCCCACAACATAGCAAAACATTGGACTGAAATTAGTTTATAATAATGATACTATAGTAATGTAAATCATATGGCAATGCAACGACAAACAAAAGAACAAATCATTTCATTGCAACAAGAAAAGCAACTAATAACGGAGACAAGAGTACTTCCTACTTCAACAATAAAGCTATTGTATTGCAAGTATATAAACAGCACTTGTAAAGGTAGACTAACCTCAAGTATAGCAATCAAAGCATGCCCACTCGTAGGACTATAAGACATTCGGACAACAGGTGCACCAATGTCTATTGAAGCGATCTTGCATCCAGTGTACGCATCGAATTCTGCACATACAAATATTCATCAACATCATATATCGCGATTCTATCAGTGATGACGATGAGATAAAAGAAAGAATTGTTTCAAATTGAAGGTTTTAGCAATACCAATGATGTAGGTTCCGATGGCGACGGTGACGAGAGCCTGAGTGGGGTGAAATGCGGCGGCGTGAGGCTGAAAGGGTTTCGAGCTACGGCCGACATGACGGAGATCCAGATGCTGCAGCGTCGCCCACTCCATCGATCGTCGTCAAAATTGACCTACAAATACTTTGACCTAATCAGAGATTGAGAGAATTTTCGTCAAATTGATTCAGATCAGAGACAAATCCACTAACAGATCAATAGAGAAACAAAATGCCAAAAACTAGTTCAGATCAGATCCACCAAACTGTGATTGATTAAAGCAGATAGTGAAATTACCTTTAGAAAAAGTTGAGTGGAGGATTGAAGCTCATGTGAAGAAGTAACGAGATAGAGAGACGACTGAACCAATGGAGATCGGAGCAACAGAGAAATTATGGAACGAACGAATGGAATCGGTTCGGTAAATATTATTGAACCCGGTTGTAATTAAGGGTCGGGTACCAATAGCCAACTGCCAGCCTGTCCTGCCCATTTTCGCTAGGGCTGGCTGGCCCATAGATGAGGCCCATATAATGGAGTTGTGAATCTTCGGATTTTTTTAGAAAATAATAGGGACAATTAACACACACACACAAAAAAAAAGAAATTCAGGATTTGACCTTTACAACAAAATAAATTCTGAATTTTTAATTTTTTCAATTTAAATCTTACAATTTTGATTTGTTTTTAATCTAAATCATTTTACTATTTTTATTAACAAAAAATAATGAAAAAATAGTATTATAGTCATTGAACTCAATGAAAATGAGCATTTTTTAATGACTAAAATACTATTTTTCTTCGATTTTACTTAATGAATTATTTTTAGAATTTTTCTTGAAACAACTCACTTTTTAAAAAATATCAAAAGTTGTTTTCCAACTTGAATTAAGAGATAAATTAAAAGTCATTCATTGTATGTGGGTTTGAATTTTATTGGCCCTTGACTTGTGAATTTTTTGTTAAAGTTAGGCTCTATTAAGGGTGAGCAGATTATTTGGACTCATTTGGCAAATGACTCAGCCCATTTAAGAATCAGTCCATTGGTCTACAAAGCAGAAAATTATTGAATACTCTCAAGACTACTATATGATATTATTTATATGGAATTTTACATAAATAAAAAAAAAGAAAAATTATAATTTAGTGGTCTTTTGCAAATATATTTACAAATGTATGAAAAAATTATAATTTAGTTATTAATTTTTATAATGTGTAAATATATGAAAAAATTATAATTTTAGTTATTAATTTTTATAAAGTTTATCACTCATGTGTAATTTTTTTTTTAAGGGAAATTTAGCCAAAATTTCTCCATTGGACCCTTGTTTAGTAAAAAAAACAATCTAATTTATTTTGCTTCATAAAAACCTAAGGATGAGACACATAATTGAGTAAGGACAGAATAAAATTTCTTTTTTTCCTTAGAGAATATTGCCCATGCATATATATATATTTCACAGAACTCTTTAGAAGATGAACACTTTTATTTTATTTTATACAAGTTTAAAAATATTGTGTATGTGTATTTTTGATTGGTCCATCTAGTATGTACTCTATTTTTTATAACAATAAAATATTATAGTGAACCAGAGTAACATGTTATTGTTTACGTCAATTTCGAAGGTATTTTTGTTTTTTTTTTAAAAAAAATTTCATAGTCAACATGGATCTTGTTTAATGGATCTTGATGTGAGCATTCTAAAAATGCTAATTTTATTAAAAATCGACATGTAGAACAAAAGTTATATAATTTTAAAGTTTAAAATATTAAATTACTAAGTATATTTTGGTAATAGTGATATGTGTTGAACTTTTCAAAAAAAAAAATTATATTTATCCTTAATGCATTAAAGTTTTACTATGCCATTGACCAAATCTCGCTTTTTTAAATTTGCACTAAATTATAAGTTTTCCAATAAAAAATACGATCGCGCTACGTAGCTCGAAAACGGGGAGCCCGAATGGCTCGATTTTTTTTTTTTTTTTTGCAGAAGAAGAACGAAGATCTGGAAGAAGAAGGAAGAAAGGAGGAGGAGGAGGAAGAAGGGAGGGAGAAGGAGGAGGATGAGGATGAGGACTGGAGGGGGCATAATATTCGGGAGAGGAGGAGGCGACGGCGGTCGGAGGCTGCGGCGGGGCTGGGCTGGGCGACGATCGGCGGATCGGCGGTCGAGCGGGGCGACGATCGGTCGGTGGCTGGGCGACGATCGTCTTCTCTCTCTCTCTCTCTCTTCCCCTCTGCTTCTCTCTTTCTCTCCCTCTCTCTCTGCTTCTCTCTTTCTCTCCCTCTCCCTCTGTTTCTCTCTTCCCCTCTACTTCGAAATCGAGCCATTCGGGGCAAATGTTTCGAGCTACGAAACATTTTCCTAAAAAATAATAACATACAATAAGTGAATCTCATTTGTCTATCAACTACCAAATAAAGATGAGTTTATGCCTCATGTAAAACAATTATGTTTTCATTATTTAAGTAAAAAAAGGTTTATTTATTTTTAGCTACAAAAAAAAAAGAAGCTGTACTCAACTTTTCCAATAATAAAAATATTTTTTTTTAGCATTTACCAACCGTATATTTTTTTTAACAATAATTTTATCCTACAAAATGAAAGCGAAAGACTTGCTTAAAAACAATTGTGAAACAAATCTTAGATAGCATGAAAATCAAAAGATGTGAAACCATGTAACTTCTAGCGAGTGTACTATGAATTTTATAGATTTGGGGTGCTTGCCGTGCGCAGCAGGCATTGTTGTGCGGCTCTATGAACTTATTTCGAGGTTCGTTTTGATAATTTAAATTGTTCATATTTTAAAGTATATCGAGTAGAATATATCTGTAAAAAATTAAGTTAATTGAATCTCGTTAACCCTTTCATTTACTCACATTTGTATTCATTTTAATGCTTTAAATCATAATGTCATTTATTTTTAAAGATACAAATATGAGTGAATGAAGAGGTTAACGATATCCAATTAACTTAATTTTTAAAAGGTATGTTCTACTCGATGTAGTCTAAAATATGAATGGTTCAGATTATCAAAACGGACTCTAAAATAAGCTCATAGAACCGCACAACAGTGCCTACTGTGCTAGCAAGCACCCCAACTCCGAATTTTATACTATTGGGAAAACATATTGTATTAATTATTTTATTTTTTTTAGATAGACATTATAGATAATAGTTATATTCCAAAATTAAGAAAACAAAAATATTTGCAAGGCATTAAATTGTATTTTAACAAAGACAAAAGGGGCTTCGTAATGAGATACTCCCTTATCAAGCTTAGCACTTGATTTTAGTCTTCCTCTACAAGTGCAATTTTTCTTTTTTTATTATTTTCTACCAATTATGTTTAAAAATTAAAAAAAAAAAAAATAGGATCCCAACAAAATATAACGAAAACGACATCTCTTTTAAGTAATGAAATCGAAATTTAGCTAATACAATATATATGAAACTATAAACACAAACAGAAATAATGGCTTTGTTTGGAAGGTTTGTTATTTTAATTAGCTATTTAATTTTTTAAAATTATTTTAGCCTGACTAAAATAGTTGTATATGAGAAATTGGTTGGTTTTTTTTTTTTTTTTGTAGTTAATTTGATGGTTGTGAAAGAAAAAATAAAATGATTATAGGTTAGATGTAATATTTTGTCATATTGACTATTTTAGTCTATTTTGTCTTTTCGTGAACTATTTTAGCGCAATCTTTTTCCCAAATTAAACTGGTGTTAATGCAATCTTTTTCCCAAATTAAACTGGTGTTTATATAAATTACAAAACAAATTGGTGCTTACTAGTTGAAAAATAAATAAATCATTCCTTATTAATGCCAATGAATCTAATGCAGTCTGTTCCAACAAAAGCTGTAAGACAAGAATGGAATCTTTGAACAATGCTTGTGAAGTTGTGATAGGCAGGAGAAAAAAAAACACTAGTAAATTCTTATGGAAAAGCTGTACCTGTCTTTGCATGAGAATTTTTTGGTCAGCCTTTTTTCCTTTTTCTTTTGTTTTTACCCTTTATTCTTTTTTCATTTGTGTGGTATAGCCCTAGACCATGAATTTTAGATAATGCTTTCAGACTAGAATCTTCAATTGTTTTTGAATCTTCAATTTGTTATAAATAATAAATAAATAAATAAAAAATAAGAGAAACGAAAATCAAATATAAATTAATTGGTATGTATCGGATGTGAAAAAAATTTATAGCTCATTTTCTTGCACTTGAAACGGGAAAAGAAAGACATATTAACAAACTTATTATGACCACCGTAAAAAAGTGCGATAAGGCCATTAATATTGGCAATACCATCAATTCCACTGCGATATACTCAGATTAATGATTGAGATCCTTATAAAAATTTCACCCCCACGACCTTCACATCATTTTATGTGAGAGAAAGAGAGCGAAAGAAAAAATACATATGAACCAATCACACATATTTAAAAGTCACGAGGGTTCGCAAATTAAGAATCCCAAGCTTTTTCCATATTAAAATCATGTAACAAACATAGGGGAGATCCCCCGTCCCAATATTTCTTCCTATTCCTTTTGTTTCAAATCTGACCCTGTCTCGTTTTTTTTTTTTAATTTTTTTTTTCATTAGAGAAAGTTAGTAGTTAATGTTAGAAAATTTATAAAGATAGTAGTGAATTGAAATAGATTTCTTTTGAATGAAAGGTGCAACCATCAATTGAATAAAATGATGCAATCCTTTCATGGTATCTCTTTATTTTAAAAGAATGGTCATGTTCCTTCTTCATGCCTTTTCTGTTCAAACTGAACAGGTACCAACAAGCCTTTATAAATGCAACCCTCCGTTCCAATTTTTTAATTCCAAATTCCTCAAGTTCAAGCATTCTTCTTGTATTTTTCATCTGTGTAAGTCTGAATTTTATGAGTGCAAAATATAATTTTGGTTCGTTATACAATCAAAGAGTGTGCTCTCTTCGTTTGTGGTGATTGTTGTATCTTGAAGATAGGATGTCCATTGTTCTCAAGCACTATTGGAAAGGACGAAATTATGTCTTAAAGACACGATATTCAAACACTGGCCTCGATCACAAATTTGTTCATAAGCCATCTGCAGAAGTATTGTAAAGTTTAATTTTGTTTATATATATATATATATACAGTAAACTTCACAATACTAGAATAATAAAACAATATAAAAATAAGTGTCCAATAATCTAGTATACTACAAATTATTGGGACAACAAAATATAGTTCTATTGCAATGAGAAGAAAGTGTAAAAATTAGTAAAATCATTATATGGCTTGAAACAAACACCAAAACAATAGTATGAAAATTTTGATAACGTTATGATGATAAATGGATTGAAAATCAATGAGTAACAAATATGTTTATGTTAAAAACACTGAGAAATGTTATATCATTGGTTGCCTATAAGTAAATGATATACTAATTATTGGTAGCAATAGTGGAATGATCAATTCAACTAAGAAAATATTGAAAACTACGTTTGATATGAAAAATATGGGAGTAGTATATGTGATTTTAGGAATGAAAATTACTAAAACATCTAAAGATTATGTTTTGTCTCAAACTTATTATGTTGACAAAATTCTTGAGAAATTTAATAAGTATGACGATCGTCATGTAAAGACACCTGTGGATGCTAACCTTCATTTAATGAAAAATAAAGGTAAAAACATATCACAATTGGAATACTCTTGTATAACTCGAAATCTAATATATCTCATGAGTTGCACGCATCCTGATATAGCGCATACAATAAGTAAATTGAGTAGTTACACTAGTAACCCGAGAAAAGACCATTGGACAACAATTGTTAGGGTTCTTAGATACCTAAAATATACCCGTGACTATGGGTTGTACTATACTAGTTATCCAATGGTCATAGAAGGGTATTGCGACACTAATTGAATATCTGACACTAAGGATTCTAAATCCACCAGTGGATATGTCTTTACCTTAGAAGGTAGAGTGGTCTCCTAGAAATCTTCTAAACAGACTTGCATAGCTAGATCCATAATGGAATCTGAATTTATTACTTTAAACAAAGGAGCAGAAGAAGCAGAATGGCTTCATAATTTTCTAAAAGATATTCCAATATGGCTGAAACCTATGCCAGTGATTTGCATTCATTGCAATAGTCAAATCGCAATGGCTAGGGCATTGAATCATATGTATAACAGTAAGTCTCGTCACATTCATCATAGAAATAACACTATTAGTCAACAGCTCTCTAATGGAATAATTTCCATTGAGTTTATAAGGTCAAAAAAAAACATAGCGGATTCGTTGACAAAGGCTTTGACTAGAGAGCAAGTGTTATGATCATCGAGGGGAATGGGATTAAAGCCTATCACTTAAGAGTTATCTTAATGGCTACCCAACCTAATTGACTGGAGATCCCAAAATTTAGATTCAAAGAGACAATCGAATTAAGAATGACTCATTAGAATTACTAAGGAGTAAAACTTCTATCAATTTCTATGATGAAATGGTGATTACCTGTAACGATAAATAGGTTAAGCTTTCTTTTAATGAGACTTATAGCTTTGAAATTCAAGTGGGGTATAACAGG
Source organism: Camellia sinensis (assembly GCF_055761805.1). Taxonomy (NCBI): domain Eukaryota; kingdom Viridiplantae; phylum Streptophyta; class Magnoliopsida; order Ericales; family Theaceae; genus Camellia; species Camellia sinensis. The sequence continues at coordinate 221,329,137 of NC_138961.1, forward strand.
ATAATTTTAATGGGAATCACCAATATAATTGTAAACTGGGCTGGTCTATGAGAATTGAAAAGACTAACCTCTCTAGGACACTCATTAATCCAAGAATTGTCCAGGGCCAAAATGGACACAACCGATAGAATCAAGTTGTGCATGGAAATAAAACTATGTGACAGGCTATTGTCTTGGTTTACACCAACGGCAGAATAGTTCAAGGCATCATAGTCATTAATCAGCTAGTAAATCCGATAGTCTTTTATAAGGGAAGGTTCAAGGCCAAAAGTTACCTATTCTATGTAAGATATTCTAGATTTATACTCACATAGTCTGCATGTTGTTGCATTTATCGTTTCTGTCAATTTCATTCATGTAGGGGATTGTTGGAAAATTTATAAAGGCAATGGTGAATTAAAATAAACTCTATTTGAATAAAATGGTGCAACCCTCTATTTGAATGAAAGGGTGCAATCCTTTCATGTGTCTCTTTATTTTAAAGAAATAGTCATGTCCCTTCTTCATGCATTTTCCGTTCAAACTGAATATGTACCAACAAGCCTATATAAAGGCAGCCCCTTATTCCAATTTTTTAATTCCAAATTCCTTAAGTTCAAGCATTCTTCTTGTATTCTTCATCTGTGTGAGTCTGAATTTTGTGAGTGCAAAACATAATTTTGGTTCGTTGTACAATCAAAGAGTGTGCTCTTTTTATTTGTGATGATTGTTGTATCCTAGAGACAGGACATTCATTGTTCTCAAGCACTATCGAAGAGGAAGAAATTGTGTCTTAAAGACACAGTGTTCAAACACTGGTCTCAATCACAAATTTGTTCGTAAACCATCAGTAGAAGTATTATAAAGTTTAGTTTTATTGTTTACTTTATTTATTTTATTTGCTTTGATTAATTATTGTTAAAATTATCTCGAACAATTGATTGTTAGATTTGTGGAAGATGAATTGTTACCCTCTCCTTAAGCACTTAAGTCTTACTCTCTATTCCACTCCTAAGAGTGGAATACAAGATCTCCCTTTACATTTTATTTGGTTCATGAATTTAGGAAGAGATTTAGAAAAGAAAAAATAAAATATAAGTGAAATATCAATGATATTTTACACACCCTTTCTTTTTTTCCTTTTTAAATCCCTTTCAAAATTGATGAAACAAAATATAGCCTTAAGAGAGAGTTGGTGACAAAAAGACTAACCCCTTCTTTACCATATAATGAGTCTTCCACTCTAATGGTGTGATGAAAAGAAAATTTGACATAGGGGGGAGGAAAAAAAGAGTGCTGCTAAATGCCCCCACCTTTTCACTTTGGACACCTCGCTTATTTATTTTTCTCTTTATGGCAACTATGACCTTAAGTAAAATTACTTTCTAGGACAACTAAAAATTGGACACCCACCCCTACCTAAAACACCCACTCTCACCACACTCACACAGACCTTGATATTGAGCACCCATCCCCTACAAAAAAACTCATCGTCTGACCATAATCACAATCCATTCCCATTCAATCCATCATTGTTCATAGTGTTAGTTCTTCTTCACATATTGACAATAACCTAGTCGATGAAGGAGGTGAAAGACAGCGACAAGTGAGCAATGGAGCATGACAGCAACACTGTTGTCGAGGTTTGCCATGTCTTGATAAGTTTTTTTGAACAGAAATCAGGTTTTGCATAGTTGACAACTTGACGTGTTCGGTTCTGGATTACCAAACAAATATAGATTGTTCGGCAATAGGATCCTGAACAAAATTTATTTGTTCAATTAGTTGTTTCCAAGTGTTGAAAAACAGTTCCATTTTAATACATTTCATCCATTAACTTCCTTCAAGACCAAACCCATCATGGTGATAATGTTCGGCAACACCCTACTGGGTATATGATTGTTATTCGGAAAGAAGGTTCTGTGTTTTGTCACAACGTTTGATACTGGACTACGGAATAGACATTATCTACTTCGGTACATAAAATACATGTTGATGATCGAAATAAAGCCAAAAAATTGAAAATAATCTTCACATATTTTGTGAGAAGGACCACGTAGCTTCAATCTCATCGGTGGGATGATGTTGTTGGTCGGAATGTAGATGTGGTAATATATATATATATATAATATATCTATATATATATATATATATCTTTGGTGGGTGGAAAACTTTAATCTTGTTCAAGAGACCGTGGTGGGTTGGGATAATGGAGTCGGTAGAGTGGAGTGGAGCGGAGTGGGGTGGGGGGGGGGGGAAGTGGGTGTGCATGTCTTTGGAGTAGTGGTAATTGCAATAGGGATAATGTTGGTATTAAGTTAGGGGTTCAAAGAAATTTTAAATAATTTGAATTTCATAAGTGGGGGTTTAAAAGAATAAGGGGTCCAAAATAAAAAGATAGATACATTTAGCACCACTCGAAAAAAAAATTCCGAAGAGTAGATAGGTCATTTAAGAGTGCCAACTTTTCATCTGTCTCTAACGGAACTAATCCACAAAGTTCTTTGTATGGGGTCATGCAACTTGAGGAACAGCCATTAATGGTGTGCTTGTCTTCATTGACTTCTGAGCATTGATAAGGCCTTGTGTGATAAAGAAAATTGTGACATCTTTTAAAAGAAGAATGTAGATATAGAATGTAATGACAATGACCTACAACTTATTTATTTATGGAAATTTGTATCCTTATTTTTATAGTAGAGTCCTAAACATCAAACAAATGACTTGCGTTTATTTTAAACGCAAGACATATCCGGTTGTGTTATTGAAATGAGTGAATTTTACTATTTTTTTTCATCTTTATATGAATCCGCATAATAAACCTATAAAGTTGATAATACCCTACTAGTAGGGATATGCGATACAATTTGAGCAATTTGAGAATAAAATTATAAATCAAATAATGAATTAGTAGATTGATAGATTGACGGATTGACAAATTGCGATTTGATCGATTTTGGATAGATTAGCGGATTAAAAAATATTATAATCAATTATCAAGTTTTTGCATGATATATAATACTAATTTATATAATATTTTTCATATATATAATGCAAACTAATTTTACATAATATTTTTTATGTACATACTACTATTTTGTAATAAATTTCACATATATATACATACTACTATTTAGTTTTAGAATTGTAATTCTCTTTTTGGAGTTGTGATTTGAGTGTGGAATTGTGAGTTGAGTTTTGAAAAGAGAAAATTTGTTTGGTTATGAATTTTGAAAAGAGTTTTGAAAGGTGTTTTTGAATTTTGAATTTTAAAAAGAACGGATTAGGTCTACCCTGTCGCCCAGTTGGTTGACTGGAACCGTGCTTTTTTTTTTTTTTTTTTTTTGCAATTGTAACCTGTTATTTGAAAAAAAAAAATTATATTTATTTTAGATATTTTTTAAATATAAAAATTATTTTTTTTAGATTTTTTTATAAAAATAATTTAACAATCCCATCACTAACTATCTTCAACACTATATTATCAAAAGAGTTTTAAAAAGAGTTTTGTGTTCTGTGTTTTTGAATTGTGTGTCTGATTATGAATTTTGAAAAATAATTTGCAAATTTTGCCTTTGGAATCATGATTCCAAAAGCAAACCAAATGGAGCCAAATCTCTCTCACACTTATTTTTATTTTGATATTTCATTATAGATTAAAAAATATATATGTATTAACTATAACGACGTGGAATGGTTTCGAAGACAGATTATAAATTTTAAAGTTTAAACCGCGGTTAGTGAATAAAGCTGTGCAGATTGATATGAATCGATGCGGTTTTAACAGATTAAGCGGTATTTTGCACAACCCTACCTAGTAGAAAGGAAAAATTATTATTATTGAAAATTTATATAAAATTTATCATCAGAATGATGTGACGGTAATAGTTTTACAATTAACAGTTATCTTCATATTTTTTTAAAGGGTAAATTACACTTACACCTCCTCAGGTTTGGATTTAATACATATCACCCATTGACGTTTGAGAAATTACAATAACCCCCTATCATTGTAATTATTTAGACGAAATAAAGACATTGAACTCACACACACACTCACTCTTTTCTTGTTTTGTTTTACTTCCTTTATTTATTTGTTTTTTGTTTTTTTTTTCCTTTCCTTTTCTTTACTTTTTTTTTTAAAAATGTAATTTCTTCTATTTTTTTATTAGGAATTATTGTCTTTTGTATAAGAAGGAAGTTTGTGATATGAGACTATTAATTACAGGTGTTAAAATGTAATTTCAAGAATGTCAAGAGATAAAATATAATTAGATCAAATTTCAAAGAATGTCAATATAATTTACCCTTTTTGTAATTGATAGACAAAATACAAACCACTTCGTATCTACACCTTTTCTCATTTTTTTCTTCTTCTATTTGTATAACATTATTTTATTTAAAAAAATATATTATACAAACTAACAAAATTTATAAATTTATTATTATTATTATTATTATTATTATATTTTGTTACTAAATGTAGCACATAGATATAAAACTTTGAAATTCAAAACCTTAACCACTTTAATAATATGATAGAGACAATTCATACGAATAAAAAATGTTAAATTTGTTACTTTGTAAGACCATTTTCAGTGGTAAAGTTAAAAATTAAAATGTGTCGTATAATAAAAAGTATAAAAAAATAATGAGACATTTTTTTGTAATTTTTTTTCACCTACTTATATTCTATTTAGTCTAAATTATTTTTTTATACTCCAATAAATCTTATGAATGATATAATTACTAAAATACTCTTAATAATATTCATATTTACATTGTAAATATTTCTTAATGTGAATATTCACACTGCCAATATGAATGTTTACATCGTCAATGTGAATGCTCACACTGTCAATGTAAATATTCACACGTCAATGTGAATATTCACATTATAAAATATGAATGTTCACATTACCAAATTACTAACCATTCAAAAAATATTTGTAAGGGTATAAATGTCCATAAAATATTTTAAATATGAGAATTAAGATTTAACAAATCAACTGTTTAAATAATATGACTTATTAACATACAAGAATATTTTATAGACTAATTAAAATATAAACACTTGAAATTTTTATTTTTAATAAACCTCTCAAAAATAATACCCATTTATATGTGTTCAGTGTTTATTAGATTAAAGAGTGAGTGTGCAATCTAAAAGTATAATTAAAGTGTGTTATGTAATTGTATTTGTATATATAAAGTAATATTATTATAACCCATAAAAGGTTAGAAAATCAACCAAAGAAGAGAGAGAAATAGGTACACGATTGCTTATCTGCTCTCTTTTCCCCTTTTTTCTCTCTTCAGGGGGTGTAAATCTGGCCTGACCCGGGCCCGGCCAGGCCCATATCCGGTCTCGCGAGCTCCCCACCAAAATTTGGACCGAGCTAGCCTATAGGCCAAAAATTAAGTCCAGGCCCAGGCTCAAGTCTATAGGTATTCGGGTCTTGGGCGAGCCAGCCCAATGGGCTTGGACTTGGCCTTAGGCTAGGGTGGGCCTGACTATTTATTTTTTTTATCAAAATCTTATTATTTTTCATTAAAAAATACACTAGGCCTCGGCGCGGGCCGGGTTTTGGACCGGGCCTTAAGTGGGTCTTAAACGGGTTGATGGGTTGGGCCATAGGCCGAGCCAAAGCGGGACTAAACGGGTCGGGCCCGTCTCAGACTGCAGGCCATTTTTATACTCATTCCTGCCCTACCTTTGCTAACTGGCTCACTACAGTTGGCAAGACAGATAGCAAAAACACTAATTAACTACAATGCCAATAATATTATTAAAGGAGAAAAAAAAAGAGTAATTTTAGAGATTTAAAAATTTTATATGAATGTAGAACTCACACAATGTAAGTTTCATGTGATTTTCATAACTATGTGAGACATTTGATAAAAATTTTAGTAGAATTTTTAAAATCTTTAGTATTTTTTAAAAAAATATAGTTGGTTTGCTAAATCAGTTAGAGCATTCGCATCAAACTAGCTAAAATCATTTTTTAGCTAAATTAATGATACTTTTCATAAAAAATGGACGTCCATCAGTCTCGCCACAATATCTCGCTAATTTATGATTGCTACAGTACCTTGCTACAACAAGCGAGGTACTGTTCATCGCTACAACACGGAATTAGTGTTATCGGATGCCTGCCCGAAAGTCCGACCTGTCAATGGCCATTTTTTTTTTTTGCATTATTTAAGAATTGTTTGGTTGGTAACCCATCAATTTAACAAAAAATGAAAGAATAACAAACACAATAAGAAAATAATATTTTAATAAGATTAAGTTATAATAGAGAGTTTGATATAGTAGGTAATAAAGAGGTGACTAACTAAAATAGTAAAATAGTTGTTGGCTATATATTTTGTACGGGCCAATCACAGTTCGACGCGTGGCAAGTTGAGGGTAATACGGGAAGACAATTCAAACCTTCGATCGTGATCGTACACGTGGCAGTTAGTATTGGTTTTCATAAGATCTACGTAGTACTGGATCAGCAAAGAGATACAAAGTGATGTGGCTTCAACGGTTACTCACGTTTAAATTCAAAATCAGGAGGGAAGCCTAACTGCAGGTATTGGCAAAATGGAACTAACTATAAGGTAACATGATCAGCGATCATGGAGAAGCAGTTCGACGGTTAGAAGTGCAGTTCGATGGTTATCCTTGAGAAGTATAAATAGCAAAGAAAGCCCCAGAAAAACCCCCAGACTCAGATCCAGAAAATCAATTTTATCAACTTTATTTCTTTTCCAGTTTTTACATTTCTTGTTCTTTACATTGCTGTACTTTTAAATTCCTGCACTGCACTTCGTTTACAGGAGTAGTTTCAAGTAGATTGTTGCTGTAAACCTCTACGAGGCTGAATTGGATCATTGTAAGTCTTTCATTTTTACTTAATGAAATGCTGCAATTGTTCTTCATTTAATCATTGTCAGTTAATTCTCTTAAGTAAAGCCACCAGTAAAAGTCCTCTTCATTGAGGTTGAAAGAACTAAAACACAATCGTCTGATAATTAGTTGGCAATTAATATTCTGTAAGGACTGATTGATCCTTGCTGGCACGTTCATAATTACAAAAATAACCTTCGAAAGCCAAAAAAGCCAACATATATTTTTGGCACACTCAGTGGAACTAATTGAAATGGCTACACGTAGGAGACAATGAGAAAATGAATGCTTGGAAGAAGGCGTAGAAGGAGAGGTAGAAATGCTTAATACAGAGGATAATGTGATAACACATCCTGTGGAAACACCCATTTTATCAAAACGTATGGTCGAATAGACTAGCACTTCAGAACAAGTACCACATGTTCATAATATTGTACAAGGCCAAGGAATTGGACCATCCACTGTTCCATCTACTCAGCCAATGAATCCATGGGGTGGCCTAGTAGATGCCATGGGATAGCAGTTAATGAACACAATGGAAAGGCGGGCAACATCCTTTTTTGATCGAATGAATACCCACCAACCAACAAACACAAGACACATGGAGGAAATTTCAAATATCCCTCAGCAAAGATTGGCTAGAGATAAACAGCTTATGCAAATTAATGGACATTTTAATGGTCAAACTAGTAATCAAAACTATGAAAGACCATCATCTCAGTCTTGGTATGAACCTATTTCGAGGCCTACAGCAAGTCAAAATGCTTCATTACTTAACAGTGAAGCTATGCAAATTGGTGGATCTGGCCCAGTACAAGAAAATAGCATAAGGATGGTTCCAAATCCCATGTTCGAAACCATACCTGGCACGAGGGGGTTCACTAATCCTTTATTCGAATTTATACCCAGGGGTTGGAGGGTTTTCCTACAACAGGAAGAGACACAACACATGTTCCAGCACCTTTCGCAGGACAAGTTCAAAGGGGTTACCCATACCTCCAACAGTAGCCAGCACTACAGGGACAACCGGTCCTAAATATACCACCTTATGGACCAAGAGGATCCCAGGAATAAGGTTGTCCACCAAATCCTGTGTTTGTTCCTCCAGTAGTGGTTCAGCAGGCACAAAATATGGTCCCTAAGGACCAAATCGTTGACATTGTTAGAGAAATGTGTGGACCAATGGCTCGGGGGGTTCAGACTCCTGTGAACATGAAACCATACCCAGAATGGATAGATAGGGTACATGAATACCCAAGAGGTTTCAGAATACCGAATTTTGCCCTTTTTTATGAGAATGGAAACCAGTCAACGGTTGAGCATATTGCTAGGTTCACGGCTCAATGCGGTGAATTTACCAATAATGACTATATGAAGTTAAGATTATTTCCAAATTCTCTAACTGGGGGAGCATTTGTATGGTATATTAACCTTACACTTGGCTCTATCCAAACTTGACAACAAATTAAAGAGGCATTTCATGCCCAATTCTTCCAAACAAAGCCAGAGGTTTTCATGGCAGACTTGGCAAGATTGAGTCAAAGGCCTGATAAGAAGGCTACTCAGTTTGTTGCTAGATTTAAAAAAGCACGGAATAAATGTAGGATCATCTTGCCAGAGCCTGAATTTGTGAGATTGGCTAAAAATGGTTTAGAGTTTAGGCTTCGAAAGAAGTTTGACTCAACTGAGTTTACAGACTTAGTGAAATTAACCTATAAGGTGTCTAGGTATGAAGCATTACTAGAAGAAGAACAAGATCAAAGTAATGCATCGTACAAGACGTATTATAGAGATCCTAATTATGAGATTGATGCAGCAGAGATTGTAGGGAAAAAACCTGTGATCTGTGAGGCATTAATTCATAAAGATACAATAATTGATCAACAATTTAAAAAGAAAGACCTTCATAGAAAATACTCTTTTGACTTAACAAAGGAAGATGACATTTTTGATCGTTTGCTTGCTGTAAATTTCCTGAAGTTACCAAAAGGAATCAAAATTCCGTCTCCAGAGGAACTTAAAGGAAAAGTGTATTGTAAATGGCATAATTCTTAGTCTCACTCAACTAAAAACTGCATTGTTTTTCGAGACAGGATCCAAGAACAGATTCGAAAGGGGAGTTTTAAAATTCTTAGCTAAAGCAGAAAAAGCCATGGGAATTGATACGAATCCATTCCTAAAAATTGGAGAGGTGGCAACCAATGTTATTATACCAGACTTCCGGAACTTATCCTTGAAAGAATTGGAAGAAATCAATGTGCAAATGTAGGTTGCCAGCCAGACAACTGTCAAGAAAGACACTGGAAATCTACCAGCTATTGGACAAGGTTTCTTGGACCAGAGGGAAGACTCTGATGAAGAAGCACTGGATGACGATTCTTTAGAAGCAGCTGTTATGCAAAGAATGTGTCCCAGATGCAAGCTGAGCTACAAGTGGTTGAAAGGGCTTCCAATTAATGGGAAACAATATTACAAAGATGTGCAGAGGCGTCCTAAACTAACCAATGCTTATAACAAAAGGCCATATCCAACTAATGTTAGGCAGCAACCATTAATGGCTGAGCCAACAGTCGCTAGAATGCATTCTAAAGGAAAGAGGCCTTTATATGAGTCCATACCACCTAATTATTACAGAATGGAGAGTAGTCATCCTGAAAGGAGACCGGAGAAGGGTTCAGTTTATGGGATCAAAGCCAGAGATTGGCCTCCTAGACCAGCCTCACGCACGACGGAAAGTGGCCACCTTCATCAAAGGCCTGAGGTAGGCCCAAAACAGGGAGTCAGGGCCAAGCAGTGGCCTTCACAGCCAGCTTCAAAGATGGCTTCGAAGGAAGAAAGAAACAGTTCAACAACTGGGTCAGTAGGTTCGTTGATACCTGGAGTTCCAAATTGGTTTGTCATGCAGAACAAGCCTAGGGAGATGTCTACCCAAAAAAATGTTGTTGGAAACCAAGGTAAGATGGTCAAACCTCTTTTGGTGGCTCCAAACAATTGGGTATTGCTTAAGCACCCGAAAACAAAAGAACCAAATATGGTTTCAGTGATTTCTAGGTTCCAAAGAAGGAAGATCCAACGAAGGTACACTCAGTACCAGAAGGATCTAAAAGAATGTGGAGAAAGTTCTTCATTGCACTACTACAAAAATAGTTAAAGATCACACTTTGACAAAAAAAAAGATCTCACTTTTATTAGAAGTGTGATAAAAAAAATTAGATTGATATTTCAATCACACTTAATTTGATTGAGTGTGATAATATTTATTTTTTATGTCACTTTTCAATTAAGTGTGATTATATATCTATTTTTTTAATCACACCTTCTAATTAAAGTGTGATTATATATACACTACTACTTTTTAATCACACTTTTTAAACAAGTATGATTATATATATATTTTTTAATCACACATTCTAATTAAAGTGTGATTATTTATATATTTTTTAATCACACCTTCTAATTAAAATGTGATTATATATACACTATTACTTTTTAATCACACTTTTTAAACAAGTGTGATTATATATATATTTTTTAATCACACATTCTAGTTAAAGTGTAATTATTTATATATTTTTTAATCACACCTTCTAATTAAAGTGTGATTATATATATACTACTACTTTTTAATCACACTTTTTAAATACGTGTGATTATATATATAGTTTTTAATCACACATTCTAATTAAAGTGTGATTATTTATATATATTTTTTAATCACACTTTCTAATTAAAGTGTAATTATATATACACTATTACTTTTTAATCACACTTTTTAAATAAGTGTGATTATTTATATATTTTTTAATCACACATTCTAATTAAAGTGTGATTATTTATATATTTTTTAATCACACAATGTAATTAAAATGTGATTATATAGACATTACTATTTTTTAATCACACTTTTTAAATAAATGTGATTATATATATATATATATATATTTAATCACACTTCCTAAATATGTGTGATTGTATAAAATACTTCAAATTGATTTTTATATAAAATATACAATTTCCAAATTTTTAATCACACTTAATCTGATTGAGTGTGATAACATTTATTTTTTATGTCACTTTCTAATTAAGTGTGATTATGTATATATATAGGGTAAATTACACTGACACCCCCTAAGGTTTTGTTTATTACAGTTCCCCCTTCACGTTTTGGAAATTACATCTCCCTCCCTGAGGTTTAAAGTTTCATTACAGATTCCCCCCTTAGCAATTTAATTTTTTTAAATACTAATTTTGCCCTTACTGGGTAAATCATATTGACACCCCTTACATTTTAGAAATTACAATCCCCTCCCTAAGGTTTAAAGTAGCATTACCAATTGCCCCATCGGTTAGTATTAGTTGGAAAAAAAATTCATTGGAAAAAAAATTATTTGAAAAAAAATTAATTGAAAAAAAAAATGTTAGTAAAATTTTTAAATTTCTGTTTAAAAACCAACATAAACTTATTTTTTGAATTTACGTTTTTTCCTCAAATTTACAAATTGAGACAACCATGTATAAATCAAAAAAATTATCAAATAAGTTTTTATGACAATTTTAAAAATTTTTGTAAATATAAATTGAAAACTGAAAACGAAATGGTTACCAAACAGGCTTCTGATGGTAAAAATGTCGTAAAATTAACAAATAATTAAATAAGTTACCAACATAAGAAATGACTTATCAAAAAATTCTTAGGCTACGTATGGTTTGATTTTTAGGAAAAAAAATTAAAAATTAATTTGGTTAAGAAATAAAAAATAATTATCATTTTATATAATTTTTATCTTCCGAGTGGTTAGAAATAATTTTTTACAAATTAAATTGAAACAGCCATACGTATGTATATAACCTGCCCAAAATTTAAAATGATAATTAATTTTTACCCTTAAATGATAATTATTTTTTAGTTTTTATTTCTTAACCAAATTAATTTTTAATTTTAAAATTTTTTTTCTAAAAATCAAACCATATATGGCCTAAGAATCTTTTGATAAGTCATTTCTTACGTTGGTAACTTATTTAATTATTTTTTAATTTTACAACATTTTTACCATCTAAAGCCTGTTTGCTAAGGTGCCATTTGGTAACACTTACGTTTTCAGTTTTCTGTTTATATTTACAAAAATTTTAAAAACTCAAATAAAAACTTGTTTGGTAAATTTTTGATTTATAAATCAGTGGTCTCAGTTTATAAATTTGGCCAAAAAATGTAAACTCAAAAAATGTGTTTCCGGTTTGAGTTTTTAGTTTTTTTTTTTTTTACCACCCGACACTAGCCACCACCCGCCACCATTTTTCACCACCGTCTTCCGCCACCACCACTCACCACCCATCTACCACCACCACCTGCCACCACCACTCACCACCCACCTGTCACCACCACCCACCATCACCATCACTCACCACCCACCTGCCACCCACTCGCCGCCACCACCACCCACCTGCCACCTGCCATCTACCCGCCACCTGCCATTTACCCGCCACCCGCCATCTACCCGCTACCACCACTCAACACTCATCTACCACCACCATCCACCACCCGCCACCACCCGCCACCCACCACCACCACCCACTAGCCACCTGCCATCCACCTGCCACCACCACCACCACCACCCACTTGCTACCACCTGCCACCTTCACCCACTCACAACCACCGCCACCCGCCACCACCATCCACCACTCGTTACCACCACCACCACCACCACCACACACTCGCTACCACCCACCACTCACCACTGTCACCCACCCACCCACCATCACCACCCGCCACCTACCTGCCACCACCACCCACCCGCCACACACATGTCACCACCATCCGCCACCACTACCACCACCACCCACTCGCTACCACCCGCCACCATCATCCACCCACCCACCACTACCACCACCGTCACCCACCCACCCACTACCACCATCCACCCGCCGCCACCACCCGCCTGCCACCACCTGCCACTATCGCCCACCACCGCCACCACCCACTCGCTACCACCCACCACTCGTCACCATCACCCACCCACCCACCTACCCACCACCACCACCACCCGCTACCCACCACCCACCGTCACCACTTTCCACCACCGTCTTCCGCCGCCACTTGCCACCACTTGCCATTTCTCATTCTTTTTTATATTTTTAAATTTTTTTAAGCATTTTGTCAATTACCAAACGTGTTTGTAGTTTATGTTTTTCTAAAAATAAATAAAAAATAAACAAAAACCAATTTATAAAATTTTGGAAATATAAACTGAAAATGTAAACGTTACCAAACAGACCCTCTGTGTTACCTACTTTTGTGGGAATTGTTCACGGTGCACACCACGCCCACTGTTAAAAGTATTATACTTTTTACAACGCATACATCGCCTGTCATTAAAAATATTGCCTTTTCATGACGCACAATGCATATCGTGAATTGTATGATAAAAGTAAAAAAATAAAAAAAAAAGAAAAGAAAAAGAAAAAGAAAGAAGCGCTAAAATGAAATTTTGGGCGCCAACATTTTTCCCCCAAAATAACTATTTTGATGGAACATCGTAAGGGTTTCAATCTCTCTCTCTCTATCTGATGATGATGAAGGCCAAATCAATTGCTAGGCTGATCATCTCATCTCTTCTCTTCTCTTCTCTTCGGTTGCTAGGGTTACTGAACCAATCGACTACTAGGTTTGTTTCTTCTCTCTCTCTCTCTCTCTCTCTCTCTCTCTCTCTCTCTCTCTCTCTCTCTCTTCTGAATCTTTGATTTGCCTCATTGGTCTTCAAAACGACTCGAGGAGCTCAAACTCAAGACGGTGGCCAACTGTGTGTTAAGCAAACAAGCTCATGGAGCTGCAGCTGGAAAGTCTGGTGAAACTGAAGTCAAACCGTTGCAGACGATTTCAACGCAGATTACAAATCATGATTTGAGAGGCACAGAACTGTTAGACATGAACGAGAAGCCTTTGGAGGACCAAGCTGTTCCAGAAGATCAACCAGCAAGGCCAAAAACTGAGATGAAAAACCAGGAAAATTTAGGATCTGAAGTCAATCCATCTGGGGATTCCTGGCCCGATTCGTGCCTAGAATTCGCATTTAAGACACTTACAAGGGCACTAGCTGTAAGGGTCTCTCTCTCTCTATATATATATATATGTATGTATGTATATAATTGTTTTAAGATTCTGATGATTCTGATCTCTGTTACCGTTACTTTGTTCACAATTTTACTATGATTTGTTAATTTTCTAGAAATGTGTCCTTGATTGCTTTTAATAGTATGTGAAATAGAGTACAATTTCCATATATTAATGAGTTAGTGTGAGTTGAAACCCTAAATAATAATTTTGTATCTATCGAACTTGGCATTGATTGATTTTCAACTTCCTGGGGCAATGTTTTACATTTAATGGTGACATTTTGAACCAAATTAGTAGTTAGATGTTGAAACTTCAACAATATATTTTGATTTAAAATAGTTTGTGGTTGTGTTTTCTGATGTAGCACCAGTAGGAAGAAGAAGATTGAAGAAGGAGAGAAAAATAAACAGGGGATTACAATCTGTTATCAAATTTCTCAATGAATCAAAATTCAAATCATATAGTCTACTAAATCCATCACATGAAGTCCATATGTATAGACAAATCAAACTAATCTTGAACAAACTTGACTTCCCAAGTAAATAAAACTCCTAGATAAATAAAATTCCAAAATAAATAAAAATCTTAATCTTTTTCCTCATCTAACTTATCTGTTCCGCATTGGATTCTTCTTGATGGTAGAAGTTGAAAGAAAATGATGTCATTTGTTATGAATTTTGTCTATTCAAGACTCAATGTGGTAAACCTTGTATGCTTTTACATTTTCTTTTTCCTTTTTTTCCTGGTTTCACTTTTTTTGTTGGATGTTAAATACTTTTTGGCTTTCATGTTCTTTTTCAATCTTTTTGTTTTTTTGGAAAAGGACTTCAGGTGGTAGATACTTAAAATATGATAGGAATTTGTTGCACTTTATTCTTCTTTTAATGATCCTAAATTATTTCACTTCATTCTTTGTTGAAATTATATATTCAATTGTTTCTTCTATTGAACCTGTTTACAAAAGATATGATGCGGAGTATACCAAAACTGATACAGAACATGTTACAGTCTCTATCATCTCACTGATTTGTGTAACTTGTCCACCACAGGGTTATTGTAATTTCCTCCCCGAAGAAAAGTTGCTGCAAGCAGTAAAAGTTGGTCAGGTTGTTTATCGAAGTATGTTGCTTTTGTTGCTATTGCATTGTTACTATTTTGATTTTTAATGTTGTTTTTATTTGAAGCCAAGTTCTGTAGTACCTGTTTCTCTTTGCCGTATTCATGTGGATTCTTAAATTTACTTGGCAATGGATGTTTACATTCCTCCAAATATGTTGTTGATCTCTTGTTCGATACTCGGTTGTCTGTAGGGTATTTTGATAAATGTGTATTGGGTTCATTTTGTTCTTGCATTTTTTTCCCTTTAATTTTATCTTATTTTGATCCATTGTTTGATTTTGTGCCAGTAATGAGTTACAAATAGTGATGTTTTGTTTTATAGAGAAATGCAAGTTGGCAGAGGCCTGAGGGCAAGAGAAGGTCTCTCTCTTTCTCCCCCTACGCACACACATGTGAGCACACACGTACACCTCCTATGTTTTGCTTGACATAATATGGGCTGAGGGTAGTTCGATGAAGGTTGATATGTTAAAATGATCATGGAGGATCTTAGTGTCACTTTTCAGGCATTAGGTATCATAACTAAGGATATTGGTCCTGTGCACTTGAAGGAAAGCATCCTTCAATATGTTTAATGTAAGGATGTCTTTCCTACTGTCCATCTTCAAGCAGTTTGACCATGCTTAGTTTTCTCGAGTTTTATTTTTATTTTTATTTTTGCTTTTCACCCCCAATAATTTTGGAGAGAAATAGGCAAAGTTGGAATCAAAGCTTACATTTTTATTTAGTTACAAGAAGCCTTATGGATTATGGGACTTCCGAGGCACATGGCTGATGCCTTGATGCTTTTCAATCTTTAGAGAAGTTAGATATTTTCCTTGCATGGTAGTGGAAATTGGGGGGCCTCTTGCCTACTAAACACAAAATTGTTCCTCTTGTATGCTAGATTTTCCCCCCCTTGGAAAAGCTCTTACATAAAAGAATTTATTTTTATTCTTTTTGAGAGCTTAAGTGAAGTTTTCAAAATAAATTATATCAGGTGGGACTGCAAGTTATCTACTAGGAATGAGTGGACGTATTGCAGCTCAAGCAGATGAAGCAAGCAACCCAATCAATGTGAAGAATCTATCTTTGGTTTGGATGATTGGTTTTCTCTTTCTTGTCAGCTTTGTTGGTCTCTTTTCAATTGCCCCCCTTAGAAAGGTATAATAATAATAGATTATTACAACAAACCAATTTAATTTTAATAATATATTTTATTGATAAGCTTTTTAATTTGTAATTTTTTTTGAATTGTTTTTCCTCTCCTCCTCAGATGATGATACTCAAGTACAAGTTAACATACCCTACTGGAACTGCAACTGCCTACCTCATCAACAGCTTTCACACTCCTAAAGGAGCCAAACTAGCCAAGTAATTAATACTGTCTCTTACCCTAATCTTATTTAATGTATCTATTTAAAACTAAAATTGATATTATTTACCACACAATGTAACTATTTAGAACTAAAACTGATATTACTTACCACTTGGCCCTCATGAAGCATTAAGTTTGAGATTCAACTCCCATTTGAAAAAATTATGAGATAGTCTTGGAGCATCACATGGTAATACTCCTACCAATTATCAAATGTCATATCCCTCGTTGTTCTTCTATTACCAAACACCAAATTATAGGCTCCACTCATTCTACCAATCACAATATTCCTGGACACTACCTAGCCATGCCCCAAGACCACCACATAACTTCTCCTCCCATTGAGTGCTATCAATTGCTCAGGGACTATGCCTGTGAGCATAGTCGAAGATTTGCCTGACTCGCATGGAAGGAAATGCTTTGCGTGAGTCTTGAGATTAGTCGAGTACACCCAATGAATAGTTTGACCTTTCTATGGATAATGTAGGAAAAAAGAGAAGAAATATTTATACCACACTTTTTCTAACAAAAACAATTGACTTCTAACATTTAGGTTTATTCATATTCTTGATCTACAATTTTTCCTTTTACTTTTTATCTTTTTTTTTTAAAATTTAAGTTGTGAGGGCTGGTGGGGGAAAATTATTAGAATTAGCATCTTGTTTATTTATTTTTTAAAATTTTTTTGGGAGCTAATGAGTTAATTAATTTGGATGCAGGAAACAAGTAATGATGCTATTCTATTCCCTCTGTGGTAGCTTTACTAATGCACTTTTTCAATGGTTCTTTGCTGCTGCTGATGGCTGTGGATTTAGTAACTTTCCCACCTTTGGTCTCAAAGCCTTTAGCCAAAGGTTAGCTCTTTCTCAACTTTTCCTAATAATCATTTTATTATTTTATTACTTACTGCTTGTTTAAGTAATATTAGTGAAAGGAAAATGATTTGAAAATGAATGATATTTTTGAATTTATGAGAATCATATATAAAAACTATGTTTATGTATCATTATTCTTATTGAAATTAGTGATAGGAGGATGGAATGTCTTTTGGGATGGAAGGCTTTATACCTTTTTGATATTGGCACACCATAACCTAATGTTTTCAAACTTAACCATGCCCAATTTAATGTTATTCAGTTGTTTTATGAATATCGAAAATTTTCATTAAAATGTATTTATGACTCATCATTTGTCTCAAATCTGTATTTTTCTAACATGTGTAATTAGATATTTACCCATAACGTGTATTAAGTAATTTGAGTTAATAAGGCCTGTTAATACCAAGGTGCCTAATTATTGTAAAAAATTATTATAGTAATTTTTTCTTTGATAAGTAACAACAGTAAAATGAGTAACACAAGTATATAGGAAAATAGAAACTTAACCACCACCACCACCACCACCAGTAAGAGCATAAACTTCATACGCAAAAGAAAGGATTCAGAACACTAGATAAACAAACAGTGACTGGTGTGAACTTCAACATAAAGACAACAGGCAACATAGCATACAAATTTTATCATTTTACATGTAGTTGGTGACATTAACAGCTGTCATTAAGCCACTTTGTTCTGAATTGATTCGCAAGGGTGTGTGCTTTGCTTTGAAACTTGATTGATTTTAAGATTTGATTGTGTGTTGTTTATTCGAGGAAGAAAAATAGAAAATGAATAAGAGAGCATGATCCTTCCTGTAACAAAATATCTTTGATAAATTACAACATTAATAAGTTGCCCATCAGTTCCAAATATTTTTTATATTATTGGTTTTACTTATGTCAAATAGAATATTGAAATATAGAAGTTGGAGAAAAGATGAGAGCATCTGCAATGAAGTGGCTGAAAATGTGTTTCATTGAGAATCTGTTTGACGTGGTTGTGATTCATGTGATGATTGTCAACATTTATACTATGCTCCTTGTGGCAGGTACTGATGAATTTAACAAATGACAACCTGTGTGCTGTCAGCAAATTGCTGCTTGTGGAGGACTGGTGAAACCTTGTCTTCATTGATTGCTGGCCACTTTCCATCATTCAGTTCATCTTTGCCTCCCTTCAGCGATATAAGAAATGATACTTGTTGTCCAAGTCTTAAGACATTTGAAAGGGTGTGATCGGTAGGACTTTATCTTTTATAAGACTAGAGCAATCTCTACAAATAGTTAGTTTATTCATATGCTTTTAGCGGTTTCTGAATTAATTTTTGTTTTCATTTTTCAGGTTAAAAATTCTTGGAGAGATACAAAATATGGTCAAAGAATTCAAGAACTTAGTTTTTTAAGTTTTTTCATTTTTTAATATATGTAAGTATGGTTTAAAACTTTTTATTTAATTCCTTTGTATATACTTTTGAACATATTTAATTTTCATTTATAAAATGTACGACGTTATTCTATTCAATATGTGGTTGTGATTCAAAGTATAGTATATAGTGTGTATTACATTCTTGAAATGCGCGTATAAAAATAATATTGATTATTCTTCAAATATGTCAATTTTTTTTATTACAGGTTTTATTAGTTATTAATCACACTCAAAAGGTCTGATCTAAATGTTTTTAATCACACTTAAAAACTGTGATCTAAATGTTTTTAATCACACTTAAAAGATGTGATCTAAATATTTTTAATCACACTTTAAAGATGTGATGAAAGTATTTTTTAATGACACTTAAAAAGTGTGATCTAAATATTTTTAATCACATTTAAAAACTGTGATCTAAATGTTTTTAATCACACTTAAAAACTGTGATCTAAATTTTTTTAATCACACTTAAAAGGTGTGATCTAAATGTTTTTAATCACACTTAAAAGATGTGATCTAAATATTTTTAATCACACTTTAAAGATGTGATGAAAGTATTTTTTAATGACACTTAAAAAGTGTGATCTAAATATTTTTAATCACACTTAAAAACTATGATCTAAATGTTTTTAATCACACTTAAAAGGTATGATCTAAATGTTTTTAATCACACTTAAAAGATGTGATCTAAATATTTTTAATCACACTTTAAAGATGTGATGAAAGTATTTTTTAATGACACTTAAAAAGTGTGATTAAAAATGACCCATTTTAATCACACTTCCAAAGACCACACTTTAATAAAACTTAAAAAGTGTGATTAAAAATGACCCCTTTTAATCACACTTCCAAAGACCACACTTTAATAAAACTTAAAAAGTGTGATTAAAAAACATACATCACACCAAAAAAGTGTGATCTTTATCTGTATTTGTAGTAGTGTTGGTTCAGCTAAAGAGCCAGGCAGAGGGAGAAGAATATTCAAAGTTAGACCATAATCTAAAATCGACTCTTCCAGACAAAAGGAGTTGTAGCAGGGAGCAGTTGGCCAAAGTTCATTATGAACTAAAGGCCAAGGAAAGATCCAGCTTGATAGGATTGGAAAAAGTTTTGATGGAAAGTGATAATGAGATAGAAGATGAAGTCGTCCCAGGCCAAAGGAATGAGATGGTTGATGAAGAAATGTTTGAAGTCTTCATGGCTAAACAGACATTTTTGGTCGAAAAACCAACAGAAACAGACCATTCGAAGGAAGTTACTAATACAGAAGTGCCAGAATGCAGCATGGAGGACGCTTCTGAAGTAATTGAACAAGTTGACCAAGAAGGAAAGCAGGTATAACCAGTCGTCCAATTTGGCTCGTTCCCTCCAGTGTCAGTGAATATGGTGCTTATATTACCACAGAAGTTTCAAGCTAAAAATGAAAACCAAGGTCAGGAGATTGACCCAATTCCAGTCTCCAGTGAAGACTCACAAGTAAGTATGGTGCAAGACGAATCTAAAGTAGCCACACCAATAGAAACTGAAGACGAGAGTGAGGAAGAGGTAAGTATTAACCTCTCATACTCTTTTGAGTATCCCACGACGTCCATGACACAGCATGTCAAACCTTTGTATATCAAGGCCTTCTTCGATGGAATACAAATGAATCGGGTGCTGGTGGATAACGGGGCAGCAGTAAACCTGCTTCCAAAATCTTCGTTGAAGAAACTAGGAAAAAAGAACCCCAGACTAATCCCAACCAGTCCAGCCATTGCTGGTTTCGCTGGAGACAAACAGATGGCCCAAGGTATTTTGCCCATCAACCTGAGTGTGGGAACCATGGACTACATGATAGCATTCTTCGTTATCGACAACAATGCTAAGTATAATGCTTTACTTGGAAGAGATTGGATTCACACCAACAAATGTGTGCCTTCCTTTGTACATCAGAAAATCATGATGGCCTTGCGCAATGGAGAGACGGAGAAGATCAATGCAGATCCTCAACCCTTCATAGCTTGTGCAGATTTCGCAGAGGCCAAATTATATACTGAAGGAGTGGCACCACTCAGTATATTGAGAAAACCTGATGGATCAGGCGCAGTGACGGCTGATGAGGAATTTGCACATCTAAAGCACTTGGTCCAGGAGAGTGCTGATGAAGAGTTTGTCGTTAAGGATGACAATGATGCCTGGTTGTAGGCAAAGAGATGAAACCTAAGAAGTCAGGTCTTTGGCTCTAATTAAGTTCTTAGTATTGGATGTAAAATCAATAGTCCAGAAAATGCAAGAACAAGAAAAAGAAGCCATGATGATTGATTGTAAGAAGGAACAGCAACAGGTTAGATTTTTTGCCTTAGATAAATATTGTGCTTTGGACATTGAAACAAAAGTCCAGGAGATACAGGAGGAAGAAGCCTTGTGGACAGGCTTTGTCTATGAGGAGGAGGGTAAAGATGTTGAATCAAAGAAGCTGGGAGCAAAACAAAGCAAGGAGATTGCTTCGAAGTCAGAAGGAATCAAAGAAGGAGCGTCGGTAAGTTCTCAAATACAAGACCCCTTGGAAGAAGTGGACTCAGGGGAAGGTTCCATACAGCAGCCCACCTATGTAAGTCCTTTTTTGAATGCTCTTGACAAGGACCAGTTGTTGGTGGTCTTAAAGAGATACAATGATTGTTTTGCATGGTCTTATAATGAACTATCAGGATTGGATAGATTATTAATGGAACATAGGCTCCCTATGAGGCCTAATTTCAAGCCATACAAGCAAAAATCAAGAAGAATGAGTCCAGAAGTGATTTAGAAAGTTAAGGAGGAAATTCTTAGACTCCTCAAGGCAGACTTTATTAGGATAGCCAGGTACGTTGAATGGCTATCTAATATTGTGCTTGTGGTTAAGAAGAATGGTAAAATGAGGATATGCATCGATTTCAGAAACTTGAATCTAGTAACTCCAAAAGATGAGTATCCTATGCCTATAGTAGATTTGTTGGTAGACAGTTCAGCAGGGCATCAAATTTTATCAATGATAGATGGGCACGCTGGTTATAACCAAATCTGCATTGCAGATGAGGATGTCTATAAGACAGCATTCAGATGTCCTAGGAATATTGGCACATTCGAATGGGTTAAAATGCCATTTGGCCTGAAGAATGCTGGGGCTACATATCAGAGAGCTATGAACACTATTTTTCATGACCTCATTGGAGGGTATTTAGAGTGTTATATTAATGACATTGTAGTGAAATCCCAATCCATAGAGAAATATTTGTTTCACTTAGAAGCAGCTTTTGAAAGAATGAGAAAGTTTAAGTTGAAACTCAATCCTCTTAAGTGCGCTTTTGGCGTATCATCTGGAAACTTCTTGGGCTATGTAGTACACAAGAAAAGAATACAGATTGACCAGAATAAAGCCACAGCCATCATTGAAGCCAGACCTCCATCAAATAAGAAAGAATTACAAAAGTTCTTTGGACAAGTTAATTTTTTTTGAAGATTCATTTCTAATATTGCGGGAAAAACTAAAGTATTTTCTTCCTTGTTAAGGCTAAAAGATGAAGATGAGTTTGTGTAGACAGCAGAGCATCAAACTGCTTTCGAATGAATCAAAGCCTATTTGGCCAACCCTTCAGTGCTGATGCCACCAAAGGGTGATAAGCCCTTGAAGTTGTACATAGCTGCAGCACAGGATTCATTGGGAGCTTTCTTAGCCCAAGACAATGAAGAAGGTAAGGAGCAAACTGTTAATTACCTTAGTTGGTTTCTAAATTCTTGTGAATGTAAATACTCAATTGTAGAAAAGTTGTGCCTTGCATTGTATTTTACTGCAATGAAATTAAGATACTATCTTTTGCCTACAACTGTCTTAGTAATTGCAATCACAGATTTGGTTAAAAATATGTTATCTAGACCCATGTTGAGGGGAAGAATTGGCAAATAGATATTAGCTTTATCAGAATTTCATCTAGAATATGTCCCCCCAAAGGCAATAAAAAGACAAGTTTTAGCTAATTTTTTGGCAGACCATCCATGTCCAACAGAAAGCCAAGAGATAATGGAACTTGGTATGACTAGTGTTGAACCATGGCAAATGTGGTTCGATGGATCAAAAGTCAATGGTTTAACTAGAATTTGCATAGTAATTAAGTCACCACAAGGAGTAGAAACCACGCATGGTTTCCGAGTGGATGGAATTACTTGTTCCAATAATCAAGCTGAATATGAAGCCTTAATAATGGGATTGAAAATACTTATTAGATTACAAGCTCACGCAGTTGACATATTTGGAGATTCTCAATTGGTAGTTAACCAGGTGAAAGAGATTTTCAAATGTCAAAGTATAAGTATGGTGCTATACTATGTTGTTGCATTACATCTGCTTTCTCAATTTTAGATAGCAAATGTAACTTATGTCCCAAGATTCTTGAATAATAAAGCTAATGATGTGGCTCAGAAAGTTTCGAAGTTCAAGAGAAGGGATAATACTCGCAGGGATAAACCACCAAACTCCAAGCATCGGAAAGGAATTCTAGAGGGTCAATGAACTCAACAAAATGATGTTTGACTCGCTCTCTTAATTCCGGCCAGCTTCCCCAACCAGAAGCCCCAAAAGAGGAAGAAGTTACAGCTTCATCCCACCCGGAAGGCTTTGAGTCAGAAGAGGAACTTCCCATGCCCATATTTACAAATTTCTGAATCAAAGGATTGTGGACAGTGTGTTCATAATCCAAAGGTTGATAATTCGCAAAAGCTTCCATGACTTGAATATAGGAAGGTGGGTAAAGGTGGCTAATCAATGCATGAAGATTCTTTCAAGGACGAACGGTTTTATCAAACAACTCTTCATATGCTTGATCGAGATAAGAAAATGTCTGTTTATCCATAAGAACTGAATTGGACTCTTTGAATACTGAGATAGTGAGTTTGTTTAAGGGATCAGAGAGGAGTTAATGCAAATGTTCATCAATGAATGACGGTTGTGTTTCTAAAAATGCAAAGTCCATGCGCGTTCTAAGACGTGGGAAAGTACCTTGATCCACTAATATCACCAAGTATTGGTTATATTAGTACGGGGGGTAATGTTGGCTATATATTTTGTACGGGCCAATCACAGTTCGACGTGTGGCAGGTTGAGGGTAATACGAGAAGACAATTCAAACCTTCGATCGTGGTCGTACACGTGGCAGTTAGTATTGGTTTTCATAAGATCTGCGTAGTACTGGATCAACAAAGAGATACAAAGTGATGTGGCTTCAATGGTTACTCACGTTTAAATTCAAAATCAGAAGGGAAGCCTAACTGCAGGTATTGGCATAGTGAAGCTAACTATAAGGCAACATGATCAGCGATCATGGAGGAGTAGTTCGACGGTTAGAAATGCAGTTCGATGGTTATCCTTGAGAAGTATAAATAGTAGAGAAAGTCCCAGAAAACCCCCCAGACTCAGATCCAGAAAATCAGTTTTATCAACTTTATTTCTTTTCCAGTTTTTACATTTTCTGTTATTTACATTGCTGTATTTTAAAATTCCTACACTGCACTTCGTTCATAGGAGTAATTTTAAGTAGATTGTTGCTGCAAACCTCTACGACGCTGAATTGGATCATTGTAAGTCTTTCATTTTTACTTAATGAAATGCTGTAATTGTTCTTCATTTAATTATTGTTAGTTAATTCTCCTAAGTAAAGCCACCAGTAAAAGTCCTCTTCATTGAAGCTGAAAGAACTAAAACACAATCGTCTGATAATTGGTTGGCAATTAATATTTTATAAGGACTAATTGATTCTTGCTGGCACGCTCACAATTACAAAAATAACATTCGAAAGCCAAAAAAATCAACAATAGCTTTTTTAGCTATAATTTGATTAAAATTTTGAAAAGACTGATGTGAATACTCTTACTAACAAACACCTAGTGGCTCTTTAACAAAGTCATTGAAAATGTTCTAAACTCCCCAATATTTTTAAATGGATAAAATTATGTATATTATTGATATATTAATTAATATATTAACGGGTAATATGATATAATTTTAAAAATTTAAAAATTTCATAATTTATATAATATGATGAATTTTATATGTACTTACGCGTATCCTCATTAAGTGAAAAAAAACCTATAAAATTCATAAAAGACCTTTGCAGCTTTTTATTTATATTAAAGCCTTCTGCGATTCTCCCGGGCCTGACTTTCTCTTCAGGGGACCATTGTTCTGCTGAGGTCGTTCTCATCGAAAAGTAGAGTCTATTCAGATATTTATTATTGAGAGAATAGATGGGCCATTTTGGACAGAGGTATTTTTAAGGTTCAAAACAAAAAATAAAAATATAAAATTGAGATAGGACTTCTCTTACTGGTCCTATATACTCAAATTCAATCATTAATGCTTAGCTATCATCTGCTGCTTCACGGTGAACGTTGATTTTGTCAGGCTGATGGATAAGTTATTCATATAAAAAAAAAATTTAATTAATTGAATATTAACAATTATTTGATCAGAGTAAATTTCTTTTAAAAAATTAAACGATAAATGTAATTTAAGAAAATAGACTTTATAATTTTTTTTATAAAATAGACTTATAAAAAATATAAGATTAATTAATATTAAGAAAGATGAGTGTAATTTACTGTTAATTTATATATTGTAGGTATGAAGCTTGTTTCAAATCATTTTAGGGTATCCGAGGTACAGATAAAAAATAAAATAAAAGCTATTCAATAGTTTGGTCTTCAACTTCTACTTTTCTGTGTAGAGTTTTAAGAAAAAAAACAAAAAATAATAAATGATATAAAACATTAATACAAGAGGATTGAACAATAACTGATCATTAGAAAGAAGAAAAGAAAACAAAAACAAAAACAAAAAAGGTGTAATGCTAACATCACCTAATCGAATGTCACCCTCCAATACTTTCTTGCTATTTGTTATGTACGTGTAACAAAGTTCTCATCATATGTAAACTTATTAGAGCATCTCCAACGGTGAATCAAAAATTTCATCAAATCTGAGTTAAAAAATGACCATTTCCTGAATTTGATACTTCAGGCTCCAACGGTTCACCTTCACCAAATTTATTCCGGGACAACCGGGTGGTCGACCGGCCGGTTGACCGGTTAGGCAAAATTTTTTTTTTTTTTTTTTTTTTTTTTTGCGAATTGTCTGAACTTTTTTTGAACTTTCTGAACTTTTTTCGGGACAACCGGGGTGGTCGACCGGCCGGTTGACCGGTTAGGCAAATTTTTTTTTTTTTTTTTTTTTAACGGTTTGAACTTTTTTTTCTGAACTGTTTGAATCTTTTAGTGGTTGACCGGTTGGTCAACCGGCCGGGCAACCGGTTGGTTGACCGGTGTACCATTTTCAACGGTCAGTAACAGTGATTTGGTAAAATCTGTGTCTTGATTTCAGTTTGATGTCTTGTTTGCTGAATTCTCATTTTGGTATGACTTTGGTGCAACCGTTGGAGCGTGAAAAAGTGAGTTTTTCATCAAAATTTAAATCTGATGCTGGGTTTGGTTCACCGTTGGAGATGGTCTTATTATTAATTAAAAATATCACATTATCAGTATTAGTATTATACTAAATTTTAATTTGATGATTAGGGGAGAGAATAATCAAGAAGTAATCATTAAAAACACTATTTTTTTAACTTTTAAATAATTAATTTTTTTTCTAAATTATTTAAGTTATTTTTACCAAACTCTCAAATTAAAGTAAATTGAGTAAATTACACTTCATCTCTTTTTTGACCACTTTCTTACTTTGGCTTTTCAATTTTTTTTTTCACTTTGGTCCTTTATTTTTCAAGTTTTTTCAAATTTACTCATAAAATTATCTTCTGTTCAAAAATTAGACAAAAAATACCATAATAACTATCACATAATATAAAAAAATATTATTATATTAAAATTTAAGTTTAAGTTAGAGATGTGAGTTATATATAATAAAATATTTGTATGACACGCAACTGTCAATATATCATTTTTTGTCTAATTTTTAATAAAAATTAATTTTAGAAATAAATTGAAAAAAACTTAAAAGATAAAGTGCCAAAATGAAAAGGAAAAAAAAAATGTGAAAAAGTGACCAAATTTAACAAAGGACAGTGTAATTTACCCAAATAAATTATAATCTGGTTGTGCTACACGCATGAATTAGTAAAATAGTTAGTGTATCAACATAATTATGACATAGTCATTTTAAAATTATGATTTGATCCATTATACAAATTATAAAGATTCAAAATCACTAAAATTATCTCATATCATCCGTTAATATATTAATTAATACAAAATTAGAAAAATGATAGACACTCAAAAATTTTATCAAATTTCTTATAGAACCCATACCATATAAGTCTTACGTGAAAATTACATCCATATAAAATATGAGCAATAATAGAGATATCTTTTTGAAGGACCCGACAATCCTCATAGTGATCTACACCATTTATGATATGGACTCCACATGAGTGGGCCTCACACATCAATGTGGATCCCTATGAGGATTGTAAGGGTGACGTCTCACTCATTTTCCATAAATCATTAATAAAAAATAAAATTTCTATCATTACTCATTATAATCACATCCTACAAAACAGCCCCAATTGAAGAGAGGCTTTAGACACGTCTCTGATTGCCTCTAGCTTGGGAGGCATCAACTTCAACTTTGGACAGCGACGGAACAGAAACATAGCCCCCCGCAGTTCCGTCCACCTCCAAGCTTTAAAGTTTTCTCTACATTCTCTCTCTCTCTCTCTCTCTCTCTTGCTCTCTCTTTCTCTCACTGAACTCAAAATTCTCTCCCTTTGATTGCCGACTCCAAAAAGATGCGCAGCATGGCCAGCTCCGTTTCCCCCAGAGGCATCGCCGCCATTGTCGGCGTCGGGCCCGCCCTCGGCCGCTCCATCGCTCGCAAGTTCGCTCACGAAGGCTACACCGTCGCCATCCTCGCCCGCGACCTCGGTAACCCCTCTCTCCTTCTCTCTCTCTCTCGTTCTTTCTCTCCATTAATTCAATTCGTACTGAACTCACAGGGAGATTATCGAGATTTGCCGAGGAAATAGCCAGAGAAGAGAAAGGGCAAGTGTTCGCAATCAGAATCGATTGTTCCGACTCTCGAAGCGTGAGAGAGGCATTCGAAGGAGTGCTATCCCTAGGGTTCGTGGAAGTGCTTGTCTACAATGCGTACCAGCCAGTCTGGCACAACAACCACCCAACCAACTTCACCGACATTCGCGTCGACGCCTTCGAGAAATCCATCGCCGTCTCCTCCGTCGGCGCCTTCCACTGCGCCCAGCAGGTGCTTTTTTTGTTTTCCCATTTCGCTCTCTCTTGAATTCCAAAAACAAAGTCTAATTTGGGAACTTGAATTCAAATGTTTGGCGTGGAAAGGTACTTCCGGGCATGGTCGATAGGGGAAGAGGGACAATACTCTTCACAGGCTGTTCGGCTTCTCTCAATGGCATTGCTGGTTATTCCGAATTATGTAATTTAAATTTCACTTTATTCGTTTACAATCATACACGTTTTGATAGATAGAGTCAAATAATGCTAAATAGTTTTATTATTAATTCTGATTCTACGTTGGGAGGGATAACAGGTTGCGGTAAGTTTGCGTTGAGAGCTTTGTCACAATGCCTGGCGACAGAGTTTCAACCTCTGGGTGTACACGTAGCGCATGTTATCATCCATGGCATCGTCGCCTCACCCAGGTTTTTTTTTTTAATCTCTAGATTACATGATAATATATTATTTAATATTTTCAATAATTATCATTCAACAAAAAAATCAATGTTAATTATTTATATAAGAAGTGATATAAAATAGTAATATATACCAGTTATATTTATTT
Organism: Camellia sinensis; assembly: GCF_055761805.1. Taxonomy (NCBI): domain Eukaryota; kingdom Viridiplantae; phylum Streptophyta; class Magnoliopsida; order Ericales; family Theaceae; genus Camellia; species Camellia sinensis. The sequence goes on from NC_138961.1 coordinate 221,357,736, forward strand.
ATTTAAATAAGTGTACTTTTTGATTTTTTATGAAATATGGGTTGAATTTGAGTTGGGTTTGAAATGATGAATTAGAGAGGTGATGTAACTTAAATAAGATGATGTGACTTAAATAGAATAGTAACTTTTTGACTTTTTAATTTTTTTGAATCTTGCCGAACCAGCCCTTAGTGTTCCAGTATGCAGCTGACAACTCATAAGATTCCTTAAGATCCAGAATCTCACTTTTCTTTCTATCTTTCTTTTATATATATATATATATATATATAGATATAAACATGTTAAATTAATAAATTGATAGCACTATATGACACAATCACCTATAGTATAGTATAGTATAGTGTGTGCCTGGCAGCGGCAGCGGATGCATCCCTCAATCAATCTCAATTACTTCTTAGAGACACTAAAATAGTTTCTCATGCGACATCATTTTTAAAATATGATAAGTTATATATATACACATATCATTTATTGTGTTCATTTCCGATATATCAAAAAAAATAAATATATCATTCATTGTGTGAACATAGATGAGCGATGAGATAAAATAATAAAATATATATTCTAAATTTTTAAAATTTAGGGTGATTAGCATTTTCCATAAACAAAATTAAAGGTCACCACATATCCTGTCATTATCTGCTAAGAGACTAATAATATTGAAGAACAATTTGTGCAACCCAAGAAATGATTAGCTAATAAATTTGATCTATGGTGTGGGGAATGAGGGATTGATATCTACCCTGGAGTTGTTCCAGGGCACCATCAACATCGCGACAACAGCTGTTGGTTAGGGAACAACAACAGCAGCAGCAACAAAGTGTAGGAGGAGAGGAGGGGTGTATGGACCCAGATTCGCTGGCTCAGACCTATTGGCAATTGCACACTCAGGACCGAACTGCTTGGACCCAAGAGATTGACCTTCGCCCTTGCAACTCCAGATTTATCTAGAATCCCCTATTGCTACTTCAATCAACTTTTAAGTTTGTTTTACTTGTACATAAATCAATTACAGAATTAAACACAACACAAGCATAGGACCTATAAAAAGGTATGATTCACCTTACGTGAGATAATTGTGTCCAATTCTATAATTGATTTATTGTGCTCCTAGACATAGTTATAATATTTGAGTGATGAGGATTTGGGAGATTTCTTTAGAAGAAAGCAAATGAATGTAATGTTATTAATGTTGGAATTTGTTGTTAGTAGTTGATTCCTATTGCAGGCTTATGGTTTACATTTTTAGCAATATTATGTGTTTAGAAGGAAAAAATAATAATTTGAAACATGATTTAAAATGTGTACTTTATATTTGTAAAATTTTAAATATTTTTCTGCATATTTTATTTTAAATATTTAAATTGTGAGATTAGAGATGAGAAGCAATCTGACTTGGGTTGAGTATGTTATGATCTTTTTTTTCTTTTCGAGGGAGGGATACAATTAAGAAGGGCCCACGGAGGGGAAGTGTGGGGGCAAGGGTTGCATGGATAGTAAAAGGGTTTCGTGTCCCAATTGAGGACACACAAGCCTGGTCGTCTTTATATACTGTTTTTCCACTTCAAAATTAAGGGATAATATAATGTCATATAAATATAAAAATAAAAAATTAATTATTTATATAATTAAATTTTAAAAATTACAACTTTGTTACAGATATAGTTCATAATAATTGTAATAAAAATTCAGACAAATCACAGAAGAAACATAAGGATTAGTCTCTGTGTTTATTTATTTATTTATTTATTTTGGGTAGTGTTTTATTAGTTTTTCTATTTTTTTTGTTGCCGTAAATATCATCTAATATTTTATTAATTTATTGAATCAATAAATTAATGAGACATTTAATTATTTATTAGATAGATATTTAGTTATTTATTTACATCTATGAGATATTTAATTATTTATTTAGTAAAAAATTTAATGCTTATAATATTTTTCAAAAAAAAATTGAAGACAATTTTAAGCAGTGAGGAAATAGCGCTACACGTGTCAGCTGAGTCATGGCGTTTGATGGTGAATAAATGCCGACATTGGTGGGGTCCATAAAGTTTGGTGTGAGCTATGAAATGAGATGACTGATGATTAGTTTTGTTGTGTTTTCAAACTTTGAATGCGAGAGACAAATTTTAGCCAAGTTTGATATACACAAAATAATTTATTTATTTATTTATTTTTATTATATTATCTTTTTATTTTTTTACACATCTTTTTATAAAAAAATAAAATATACTTATTTAAGTCATCTTAAACAATCCCTTAGAGTGTAGTTATAAAGAAGGGAGGATAATGACCCCGTTTGGTGTAACTGTTAAAATAACTTATAGATTATAGCTTAACAGATTATAGATTATGACTTTAATTAGAAGTTGTTAATCTGTTTGGTGTAGCTGTTGGATTATAGATTTAAGTTGCTGAGTAGTGTTTGTTAAATAAGCTGTGAAATAACTTTTTCAATTAATTTTTATTTTTTGTTTGTCTACATTTCTCATAAATAATAATAATAATAATCTATAGTCCATTTGAGTCTTTTTCTATTTTTAAAAAAATAAAAAATAAAAAAATTTAAGAGTATAACCATAAATTAACATGTCCACAGCAGAAGCTGATAATCAGAAGCAAGGGGTGAGCAGCTTCTCAGAATCAACTTTTTTGAGTTAAAATAAGCTGTTAGAATCAGTAGCTGTTTGAAATAAGTTTAACCAAACAGTCCAAAATAACTTTTTCAAAGCTAAAAGGCATAAGTTAGCTATGAAAAGCTGAAACAAACACCCCCAATAATCACTCAGTTTGGTTTTAATTTTGAAAATTTATTTTTCAAAAAGTTAAATATTTTTTATTTTTATTAATTTTTTTTAATATTTCAAATAATTTTTTTAATTTTTAGACACACTAAACACAAATACACTTAAAATATATAATATTTACAATTTTTTTTTTATAAAAAAAAATCACTACATACCAAATATATATATATATATATATATATATAAATATAAAAATTCAGTACATTTTTCATATTTTTATATATTTATTAATTTTTTAAAATATATTTTTACAAATATTTACTATTTAGACACATCTAAATAAGGTATATTTAAAAAAGTAGAAAAATTAATTAAAATTTTAAAAACATTCGCTAAAAATAAAAAAATACGAAAAATAAAAAACTAGATTTCTAAAAAATTGAATTTAGAAAATTAAAACCAAACACACTAAGGCACCGTTTGGGAAGGTGGGTTGAAGGCTTTTTTGGCTATTTTAGCCACAAAAAACAAAATAGGCTATTTTAGCCATAACAAACAAAACATCACATCCAACCCATAATCATTACATTCTTCTCTCACAAAAAAATTCAAAAAAGCCAAAAAGCCAAAAAGCCCTTCCCAAACCAAGCTTTTAAGCCCAAGCTAAAATAGCCAAAAAAGCCAAAAAGCCAAAAAGCCAACCCACTTCCCAAACGGAGGCTAAATGATTTTCTAAAATTTTAGTATTATATATGCATTTAGAAATCAAACAGAGTTTAAACACTATTTAACTATTGGATGGGTGACTAGCATACTGGACCAACAAAAGATCACTGCTGTGTGGGGTTAGAGGAAGGACTCATCTGGAAAGACAAAAAAAATAATGACAAATCAATTTTGTTCTTGACTTGTACAGGTAAAATCTCATTTTTTACCGGCAATTTCAGTTCCAAGAATGAAAAAAAAAATTAAAAATTTGTTTTCTGTTGTGGTTTTTAAGAAAAAGTCACAAAACCACTTTTCAGACGACTCCATCTTCAGCAAAGCGGCCTCTCCCATATATATAATACACAATTTGTAGCTGGAAATATATCCAAAACAGTTAATATAATTGTAGTTCCCAATTGCTGTTGGTATACCATGTAACTCCCTGTGCGCGCCCGCGCGCGCATGCGCGCGCACGCGTGTGTGTGTGAGAGAGAGAGAGGTACCTAGCAAAGATTTGAATGTTAAAAACCAATTCCATTGGTACACTGAGCATTTCCCCGTCCAAGTGCTGCATTTTTAACTGGTATTAACAACGAAGCTCTCTGACTACCCATTCTACAAAGCTCCACCTCTGTCCGTATGCCACCTTCCCCATGGAAAATGGTTTTGACAGTCCACAAATGTTCTCAAATCTGAAGATCGGTTCAAATTCCTGGACTCAAAAGCATGGTTTGGATGTGGATATGCACGGTGAGGGTAAGAGCCTCTATACAAACCTTGATGTTGTGTTACAGGCATACCAGATGGATCCAAATAAGGCCTGAAATTAGGAAACCTCATAGTAGATGAAGTAGAGCCCGTCTCATAACTAGGTATGTGTAAAGGTGCACTCCACTGGAGGTGGTGGCGCAACTGCATTTGAGATTGGTGAAAATTTTGGGGATAACAAACGAATGACTGTCTCGTTTGGTCTTCATCTTTATTAGCATGAGTAGGGTTTTGATACTTCACGGAAGTTTTAGGAGCTCTTGAGTTCAGATTTTTCTTCAAGTTTGCTCTTCCAGCTGGAGGGGCCTTTCGACGATGATTATTGGATTTTGTATGTTTTTCTGGAGCCTTGCCACGTCCAACACTATGCTTCCCTTTCTGCGGTTCAGTTTTCTTTCCCGTTTGGGATGGTCTTGATTGATGAAATTGTTTCTGTCGCTTAACACCTAATTGTCATAGAAACTGAAGTTAGTCGCAGCAACCTAAACAACAAAAACACAAATAAAATCCTCACTCTTCTCTCCTGCCCTCTCTCCATACCCCTATTTTTAGAGCATGCCTTTTGTGTCTTCTTCATTGATCTCACAAGTCTTGCAGCTGCACCTCGTTGGTGTTTCTCAGCTAGGACTTTCTGTCTCTCCCTTTCATTCTTCCAAGGCTAACAAAAAAAAAGAAGAAGAAAAGGATAGGGACAGAAAACCATGCAAGTAAGAATCATTAAAGGACAGAATATTAAAGAATTGTTGTTCCAATAAGTAATAACTCACCTGTCTGAAAGTCTTCAACTTGTAGAGGTTACGGCCCTTAACAAGTAAAGGAAAAAGTGGAGGCAATTTCTTAATCCCCTTGCTCCATAGTACTTCAATCTTGAAAATCACAAAGTAATAAATGGACAAGTTACTGGAAATCTAAAGCACATAAAAGCCACAAGAAAGCATCAAGAGGTAAGGGAGAGCAATAACGAGTCATGCTGATATCCTGGGTGTGATACATAACAAACGTGCCCTGGCCAGAATATGTACCACATTGCGGAACATGAATTCTAGCCCCTAATCAGCTCAAATATCACCCCAAAAATATATTCCTTAACCTGTCCCAACTTACTGTAAATGTATGCTGTTGTTTGGCAGCACCATAGCTTTCCTTAACAACTCTCCCAGCAATAGTTCTCTTTCCAAGAAAACTTCCGCTCCTTGTCATTTTATCAAACCTGTTTGGATATAAACCTGTTCGAAATTAGCTCCTTCATTTACCGAGCAAATATGTTTTACAAACTAGGGTGGAAATCAAGAGATTCATATACAGAAGGAAAACAAGAGCTGAAACCAGTGAGTTACTTCTTGTATACTTTCTGTGTAAACAAAACAACATCTCCTTTGCAGACATCACCTGAAAGGAGAATCAAAGAAGCTTTAAATTTTCAAAACCACCTCGAAGTGAACAAAAATAGTGCACTCAAAAGAAATGCAAGTAAATAAACCTTTACCAGTACAATTGATGGCAAAGGATGATCTAGGATAGAGTGATTCAGCATTTCCATCTTTTATCCTGAGGGGTAAAAATCATACGATAAGGATACTCTTATGCAAAAATAGTATAAAGCTACAAAAGATATTTATACCCTTGTAGAAATCACTTATCTTTTCATTATAACATGTTAACAGTGAAGAGCTTAGTTTCAACAATTAAAACTCATACTGCTTGACTAAAGTAGAGAGCACAATTGATTAGGCTTGAAAGAGTACAAACCTGTAACAATTCAAGACTTCAAATATGGTTTTGTTAATTAAATATTTATTATATGACTTGGGTTATTGTCACACATGGATATAAAAAGAACAGGAGACAGTAGACCTTGAGGTAATTTGAACAACAGACATACAAAGTGTGGTAACTTCAAATTTAGGCTTCAGAGGCTGCTTAGAAAAAAAATGATGTGTGAGACTGCAAGTATCATAGATGCTGGAGCAAATGTCGAGAGTGGAAAAGTTGAACTGAGAGGTAAAAACAACACACAAGAGGCCCAAAAATATATATATAAGGGAAAAGGAGCACCAATGGAAACAACCAGGACCTGAATGAGGAAAAATAGTACTAATTTCGTAGTATGCGAGTTCAACAAAAAATTCATAGTATGGGACTATATTAGATGTGCATGAGGAGGAGTCAAACAAGTGTAAAAAGAACACAACATAAGCATCAAAGATAGAAGCCAAAATAAATCATCAAGGCATGAATGATTTCAAACTTTCTTAAGTTAGAATAATTTAATAATAATACAAATAAGTGATCTAAGGAAAAGCAAACTTCTAATAACACAAGATGTGCACTTGTAGAAAATGACAATATTATTTGAGAAAAAAGACATTTAATAAAAAACAACTCAACTGAACTAACCCTTTTCTCAACTACATGGAGTCAAATCATGTTTTGCCATTTCACTCTGCAGAGGGTCAGAAATTAAACCCCAAATTAAGTATGGACCTAAGCGCTGGGGTCTCTCCTTTAAGGCGACCAGGAATGACTGAAGGAGCATGGGCTAAAGCCCAAGGGAAGTGAGCCAACAGTGGGCCGAAGCAGGTTTGACCCGCCAAGGGTCCAAATGGACTCCACGAAGGAAAATGCCTAAGTCAAGTTGCAGCGGTAACACATGCAGCGGGAAAGTTGCTGAGGCTCTTTGCCTCAGCACTACCATTCCTAATATCTTTGGTTCTGCCGCCATTCGAAGTTGCTGAGGGAAAGAAAAAGCCCATGCAACTAAGTTGCAGAGGCAGTACTTACAACGCCCAAGTTACAGAGGCATTCCGTCGGTGCCGCCATCTCGAATATTGTTGGTCCTGCCGTCTGAACTCGTCGCGGGAAATGGTTACCGCAGCAACTACGACAGCAGCAACTAAGTTGCCGAGGGAATATCTTGCCAAGGTGATAGCAGTCTTTGAGAGGTTTCTCTCTGTAAGTAGAGGCTAATGCTTGATGCTGATAGCAGGCCCCATGGCATTACTAACCTAGGGTTGATAGCAGGCTCCAAAATTCATTTAACTTAGCGCTGATGGCAGGCCCCAAGACTTATTGATTGGAGCTGATAGCAGGCCCAGAGATACCAGTTTACCTCGGCGATCCGGCAAAGATGAGAGCAGGGTAGCCCGAGCATAAGGGACTCCTTTTCTATTACCCAGGTCATGGACCTGCCTTAGTTGCACAGGCAGGATTAAGGAAGCCCCCATGGGCTTGGTACTAAGGTACAACATGGCTGATAGCAGGCTTGGCTGTGAGTTTGTGATTAGGTGGCTAAGAGTGAAGGTTTCACTAAGGTGAACACAAATATAGCCGATAGTAGGCAATGGAGTCCTGAGAATACATGTACTGGCCAAATAGAACTGAGAAGGGAAGTGCAGCGGCAAGGTTCATTGCTGCAAGTGCACTTGCTGAGGTTCAGGCTGAGAAGGCAAGTACAAAGGCAAACACTCCCACTGCAACTGCACTTGCTGAGGCTCAAAAGGGAGTTGCAACGCCAAACACTTCTGTTGCAATTACACTTGCTGAGGCTCATAAAGGTAGTTGCAGAGGAAAATAGATAGTATACAGTACATGCAGAGGGACATGTGGCACCTTCATCCTAGTGGCTCAAGGCAGAATATTCCATATGATCCTCTGGAACACATGTCTTCTCTCTATTTGGCCACTTGGTGTCCTCTTGGCATCAAGGAAAAGCCTATAAATAGGACCCATTCCCCAAGGTTCAAAGGGAGAAATTTTGGAGATTTTTTGGGAGATGTTGCCCATTTTGGCACTACCATACATTTTTTCTTGAGCCACTTGCTTCACTCTCACCAGCTACACACTCTCCAACTCCCAGATAGTTGCTGCTACTCATTCTCCAGCCACTTCCACCATTGTTGGATCATTAACATAGTTTTGCCTCTCTAATCACCTTCCTAACCTTGAACCCCCCTACACACTCTATCAAGGGTTTATAAATTCTGTTATCACCTTCTTGACTAGGGCACACTTCTCCATTGTATCCCTCATTTTATCTTCAATAGTTGTTACCTCTACCATCTCACAAATTTGTTTGCTCCCAACCCTAAAGCATGGTTGGTCTTATAACCGTCTTGTTAAATTTTCATTTTAATCTCATGAGAATCTGTCAATTACGGAAGACACCTGAAGCATCCTCCACTTAGTCCATCCAGTTTTAATTCTTTACATAAAGTTAATAGCAAGCAAAATATGTTCATTTTTGGGCCTTCAATACTAACCACCCTCACATTTATCAGCTTTAACAAAAGTTGCATTCCATAAATTTAGTTCTAGTCTTACTTATTTTAAACACTCTTGATCTTCTTGATGACAAAACTTCTCGTCAAAGCTCTAGCTTAGCATTTACACCTACTTTTGTTTCACATACTAAAACATTATTATCAAATATTATACACCATGGTACCTCATCTTGTACATGTCTAATCAACCATAACTTATGCAAAAAGATAAGAGTTTAATGCAAATCATGATACAAACATCCAATAATTGGAAAACCAGTAGGTTCTCCTTTGGCTATACTCACCACAATCATAACTCCATCATATATGCCTTTTATCATTTTTGATATATCTATTTGTGATGTCTCTCTAGAACTACCAAATCTCTAGGGACCCTATCATAGAGTTTCTCAAAGATCAATAAATCATATAAAGATCTTTCTTCTTCTTTTCTATACCTTTTCATTAGATAAATTGTTTTCATTATTGACCTCCCATGCAATTATCTGATACTGTTGTTTTAAGTCTTAATCTATGCTCAATCACTTTCTCTCACAGCTTTATAGAATGACTCAAAAGCTTAATACCAATTAGAATCTCCCTTCCCTTGTTTTTATATATAGGTACTAAATTACTTTTTATCCACTCATAACCATTTTTCTAGCTATTATAATTTTACTAAATAGTTCCGTTAACCAAGATACACCTACATTTCTAGGCACTTTCACCGCAATAGATCTGGTCCTAAAGCTCACACTGTTTCATCTTCTTCAATACATTTTTCATTTCGAACTCCCTAACTCTGCATATATATATATATATAATCCTTCTATTACCGCTTTCTTCCAAAACTAGGTTCCCTAAATGATTTTCATTCAATGACTTTTCAAAAAAAATTTCTACCTCTGTTTGATTTCCTTGTTTTCTAAAACAAAAGACAGATATATGCAGTTCCCAGTATCCCTTTTAGTGTCCATCTAAGTAGTTTGCCCCAAAATTCTAAAAAATTATTAGAGTGCATGGCAGAGCTGGCTGTTGGCCATTTTCCATCGTAGTTGGAGTAATCCTTCCAAAACTATTACTTCTTCACCAAATCTAAATTGAAAGTTAAAAGAAAGAATTCATAAAACCTCAACACTGAAGGTTTTAACCATCAGAGAAGTAACATATTTATACAAATTCAGTAACAAAAAAAATAAAAAATCCAATGGGGCTAAGTGGACGGTGCAAGCAATTTTCTGTGACACACAGCAACTGACCTCCAGCGCTCCATAATTCTCTGTATACATTCTACCTTGGTCCCTGTTATTCTTAGTCCATGTTGCCGTAAATAAGATTTGCAATCCTTTAGCTTTAGTTCTTGCAAATCACCCTTTTCTGCGGAATACAAGAAACATCTTGAGCTACAACAAGGGCAACTCATTCAATATACATATATAGATATGACATGATAATACTGTGACATGTTAGTGTTGCAAACTAGTAAGCTTTTGAAAAGATTTAAGATTCATCAACTACCCCCACCCAAACATCCAAAAAAAAGAAAAAAACAGATGGCGAGAGAACTCAAGAAAGAACCTCATATTGTGTTTCACAAATACACACACAAAGGTGAAAAATGATGCTTATGAAAAGTTTGCTGTATTTGAATGCTGGATTAGCATTAGCTTTTTCCATGCATCCTATGACTCCATGCTCATTTGCTTCAAAACCAAACAAGAAAGTTAGGTGGTGTTTGGTTCATTGGAATAGGAGTGGAATGGAATAGTCATTCCATCAAAATATCCATTCCCAAATGGAATCCTTATTCACCACCGTTATAAAAGAATGATCATTCCGTAGACTTCCATCTCATTCCAATCCAATGAACCAAATAGAGCATTAGGGAAAAAATAAGAGCAAAATAGAATCGTTTCCGAGACAATAATCAGCTCTATATGAGATTTTCCACCAAAACGCCTAAAATAACTTTATTTTCAGAGACAATCAGTAGATTGCGTAACTCAGTTCGCTATGAATGAAATAATTGGATAAATTAATTAAACGATTAAAATGAATTAATGAAGAATCAAAGAAAAACCTAACCTCGGAGGAGGCAGATGACGTTGTTGCAGAGAGACTCATCGTTGTCGAGATTGGAAGATTCTTCATCCTCCTCCTCCTCCTCCTCCTCCTCCTCCTCCTCATCATCATCATCGGATTCATCCCTCTTGGCATCACTCCACTCACTACCACTTTTTTCATCATCATCATCACCGCTTCGATAAAATACATATCATACAAAAGTATATAAACACGAATCACGATATAGGTTATGAAAAAATGCAAAATTGAATCTACGAGAGAAGTACCTTGATGTTGAAGCGCTGGTCTCCTCAATCTCGTCATCGTCATCGTATTCTTCTGACTCCGATTCTTCTTCTTCTTCTTCGTCTCCAGAAGAAGAAGAGATTGGAATATAAGTGCGTTTGTTACCTCTCCTCTCAGCCATGTCGAGAGAGAAAAGAGTAACAGATCTCTCTCTCTCTCTCTCTCTCTCTCTATATATATATATATATATATAATGCTAGAAGCACATTATTGCCTATATGGTATGTGCTTTTTGGTTAGTCTCAGACTCGGTGAAAGTAGTGTGGTGGAGGACAACAGTACGGTCCCCGATCTACGAGATCACTTCTTCTGTTCTGTGTCTTCTTCCCATTCCCACCCTCGGGAATTCTACAGACTGTCATTAGTAGTCAAGAATAATTTATTATGTAATTTCTTTTTTTTTTTTGGGTTCAATTAATGTATTAATATTAGGGGCAAATTACATATACCTCCCTCGAGGTTTAACTAAATTATAGATATTCTTGAAGTTTTGAAAATTATAGATACCTTTAGAGGTTTATATTTTTATGACAAATTGCCTACTGAGGTTTATATTTTTATAACAATTTATCCCTAATTTGTTATGCAAATAATACTTTCAGGGGTATTTGTAATTTCTCAAACCTCATGGAGTATCTGTAATTTTACTAAACCTCAAGGAATATATGTAATTTGCCCTAATATTAGTTATGATATTATTATTGACTCCACTTATTATACAAATTATCAATACAAAAAACATCTTAAATTGTGTCATACCATCAATTGGTGCACGTACACTAATTGATACATATAGCATTATTTTTTTTTTACTTTTTTTTAATAAATAATGCTATATATATTAATTTGTGTACTAATTAATATGCCAATTGATAATATGATATTATTTGAAAATTTTTTGATACTTATAATTTATATAATAAATGGAGTCAATAATAATATCATAACTAATATTAATATATTAATTAATATACAGGAGTAATTAATATATATAACAACACTATTTTTAATCGCCTTTGTAATTTCTACGCCCTCTATTAATCAAGGGAAAATCGGTCTAAGGTCCCTATCCAACTTTTAGTAATGGATTAGGTTCACAATCTGTTCTTCTGTAGTCTAAGGTCCCTCACCCCATCCCCTCTCCATCCACGTTGTCCTGAGCTTGATCATCGCTGGCTCCAAATCCCCAACCCTTGACCAGTTGCTCTCCTTCCTGCACTCAGCTCCTCCGCTAGGGACACATCAATCGACTCTGCGATTTGAGCTACGTGCTCTTAGTGCTACTCTATCAACTGTAACATGCGATCGTATGCCTTTGCCACTCATTCTCTTACTTCGTTGTCGATGATTGCAACGGTCTTGCTGCTGCACGACTTCGTCATCTCAAATGTGCCCTCTCTTTGAGGAAATGAGAGAAAACCTACTTTATCGCTAAAACCATAAATCGCCACTTGAGCATAGGTCATCTTGGTCACCTTCTCCAAGTCGTTTTGGGCTCCTGTTGAAATCTTTCCCAACAAAACCTAATTCCAAAGAAAAATCAGATTCATGAGAATTGAAAGATCCAAAATCAGATTCATCTAGAATGTTGTTCGGATGGATCAGCAGCTGGAGGTAATAGAGTATATAAGTGACAGATCAGAGAAGAACCAAGCCACTAAAATTTCTCTGGATTGATCCAGAAAAATTTCAAAATTTCTCTGGAGAGGTAATGTTGATATAGCTAGTTATCTGAGTGTTGTGGTGTGTGTGTGTGTGTCATGTATGTGTGTGACTGTGTGCATGGGTTGTGTATGTGCATGGGTTGAAGCTGTGTGTGTGCGGTGTGAAGCTCAAAAAATGAAGCTGTCGTGGTTGACATTTGAAGGTTGAGAGAATGCAGCTGTCCAAGGATACTTAGGTTCAGCTTGAGAAGATCAAGTAAGCTAAGTGGTCGGATTTGAATGGTGACAAAAAATAGAATTTTTTGGCTAATGTTTTTTGGCTAATGTTTGATTGGTCTTCACAGAATGTTTTTGTAAATGAAAGGAACCAACCTGGTGAATTCTCAAACCAGAGAAATTCTCAATTATTATTTTTAATAAACCAGAGAAATTCTCAATTGATATTTCAATAACAAACCAGAAAAATTCTCAGATTTTTTTCAGAATTTCTCTGGTTCTGGTAAGTTGCCATTGTTATCTCTTCTAATGTTGCTTACATATTACAATGTGGAATTTTTCCAGTTGAATTCAGTTGAACATTGTTCAACAGAGAAACACTTTCGATTGAAAAATTCAACTGGAAAAAAACGAAGAATAGATTTGGGTAAGTTGCAGAAATTTTTCCAGATATTACAAACCAGAGAAATTCTCAATTGTTATTTTTAATAAAACAGAGAAATTCTCAATTGTTATTTTTAATAAACTAGAGAAATTCTCAATTGATATTTCAATAACAAACTAGAGAAATTCTCAGATTTTTTCAGAATTTCTCTAGTTCTGGTAAGTTGCCATTGTTATTCCTTATAATGTTGCTTACATATTACAATGTGGAATTTTTCCAGTTGAATTCAGTTGAACATTGTTCAACAGAGAAACACTTTCGATTGAAAAATTCAACTGGAAAGAAGCGAAGAACAGATTTGGGTAAGTTGCAGAAATTTTTCCAAATATTACAAACCAGAGAAATTCTCAATTGTTATTTTTAATAAACCAGAGAAATTCTCAATTGTTATTTTTAATAAACCAAAGAAATTCTCAATTGATATTTCAATAACAAACCAGAGAACTACTAAGATTTTTTCAGAATTTTTCTGGTTCTGGTAAGTTGCCATTGTTATCCCATTCTAATGTTGCTTACATATTACAATGTGGAATTTTTCCAGTTGAATTCAGTTGAACAATATTGCTTACCTAATGAATCACAATGATTTGGATGTAAATGAGAAGAAAAGTAGAGAAACTCATCTAGAGAAATTTGGTCCAGAGAAATTTCTCTGGGCCAGAATTTCTCTGACCAATTTTCTTTGCACTGAAATTTCTCTAGACTGAAATTTTTCTGGACCAAATTTCTCTGGACTGAAATTTCTTTGGATCAAGGTTGAGGGACCTTAGACATTATGAAAATATTTGGTGTCCTTTATGCTATAAAATCATAATACCAGGGACCTTAAAAAAAAAACCCCATTAATCAACATATGGGGTCTTATGGAAAACGAATAAAAAGTCAATTTTTAATTTTTTATCCATTTTAAATTATATCATCTCTTACATTTTTTATTTATAAAAAAATAAAATGAACTAAAAAAATTAAAAATGAACTTTTTGGCTTCGTTTGGGAAACCAAAAGCCAATTTTTTTTTGGCTATTTTAGCCACAAAAAACAAAATAGGCTTTTTAGTCAAATAAGAAAAAACATCACATTCAATCCATAATCATTACATTCTTTCTCTTACAAAAAATTCAAAAAAATCAAAAAGTCAAAAAATTTTCTCAAACCAAATTTTTAAACCCTAGACCAAAATAATCAAAAAAAATCAAAAAACTAAAAATACAACTCACTTCCCAAACGAATCCTATCAACTTCTCAAAACAACACATAAATTGGTCATTCTTATTCCTTTCATCAATCATGGCATGTGGCGGTATATCTCTTATTTTCATTTTTTTTCCTGACAAACCATAACTTTATAAATAATATATTCTGATTTTAAATTATATTATATAAAAACAAAATAATAAATTTGTTTAACCAGTTATCCAAAGTAAATAATTAATCGGAGGTTTGGGAAAACCACCAGATTTTCGTATTTTAAAATTTTTTATCATTATATCTCAACTAACAGTTGACTCATATAATGTATGTGTTAATTTTTTTAAAAAAATATTTAATGATACAATGTGGATTATAAATTAACAATTTTAATTTTAATTTAAAATCAAAGTATAATTTTAATTATTTATTTTAATAATATTAATTCTATCATTCTATAAAATTGTTACTTAAATACTTATATATATATATATATATTAATTTTAGTTGAATTATTTGTGTATTTTGATAATTTTAGTTCTATTATGTTCTAAAAGTGTAATTATCATAAAATAATTTTATATGATATATATTAAATTATAAAATAGTAAAATAAATATTCATTTTGATATTAAAAGTAATAGTAGTTAAATTAGAAGAAAAATTAGTAACAGAAAATTAAAAGTAATTCTAACTATTTAATTTTCTTTTATATTTATTTGAAAAATAAAAATATGTAGAAATAAAAATTATATAAAATTTATTTTAAAAAATTAAATATAAATATGTTATAGTTAGATTATCATATAATAACTTTACGGAAAATTGGTCTAAGATCCCTGCCCAACTCTTGGTAGGAGGAGAAGTTCACAATAATATTTTTTGATGCCTAAGGTTTCTTAATCTTATTTTACGTTGAAAAATACATAATTTACCCTTCTTTATAACATACGTTTGTTTGGATTTTGGCAAATTGAATATTCTATTGCTGTTTTATAGAAGATTTCATGGGGATGGACTTCAAGGTGGAGATTTCGTAGGAATTTTGCAAGTGTTGCAGTGGACTTGACTATGGAGATTGCTATGATCATGTAGGTGTTACAGTGGTATTGATCGTGTAGATTTTTCAGTGGTGTTGAATCATGTATGTTTTAGATGGAGATTCCATATGGATTTGAATTGTATGTAAGGATTCTGATTTCATATTAGTTTTTCGAGTATATGTTGCATTAGGTTTTTGTTTTCAGTTTTGATCAATTTAAAAGGGAGACTAGCTCAGTGAAGTTATTTATGATTTTTAAAGTTGATTTTTCATTCTCTATTATTGATCAATTTTAGAGAGAGGCCAGTGTGATAGAGTTGATTTTGATTTTGATTTTTGGAGTTCATTTTTCATTCTTTGTTTTTTGATCAATTTCAAAGAGAGTTGACAGTAGAGTTGATTTTGATTTTTAGAGTTTATTTTCCGTGCTCTATTTTTCATCAGCATACTTATCAATGATAAGTTTTGTTCTCTATTTTTTCAAACCAGAAAAATTTCTTTAAACCAGAGATAAGTGTAAATTTCTTATCATTTTTTATTGTCTAAGTTTTGTTCTCTATTTTTTCTGCACTTTTGTTGGTATAGTCCAGAGAAAATTGTAAATTTGCAATTATAATCTAACGAAAATCACAAAGAAAATTATAAGTTCATATAGACATATTATTATAAGTTTCTAATGTAGATAGAATCACAGAGAAAATTGTAAGTTTGTAGTTCAATGAAAATCACAAAGAAAATAGTAAGTTTGTAGTCCAGTGAAAATTATAGAGAAAATTGTATTTGTCATGGACATGTTATTATAAGTTTGTTATTTTTTATTTTTATTTTTCTCAATTGAATGTTTTGTGAGCATAACAGATCTTCTCTATGAGCTTCTATGAGTTTGTGTGAAATAGTTAACATTTTTGTCAATTTGATGTTAATGTGTTTTTGTTTTTGTGATCTTGAAACTGAATATAAGTTCTTAAATTTCTCTGGACTTTTATTTGTAGTTCAAAGAAAATTATAAGTTTGTTATTATGATTCAGAGAAAATCATAATTTTATTTGGACCTGTGATTATAAGTTTGTTATTTTTTATTTTTAATGTCCTCTAGACTAGATATATGGATTGGAGATTTAATTGAATGTTTTATTTCTGAGTAAAAGTTATTTTTTGTGTTTTTTCTTTTAGTTTAGATGGACAGTGTAGTGTTTTTTTTTTTTTTTTTTTTTTTTTTTTTTTTTTTGTATCTTGGTGGTATATATAAGTTTGTAAATTTCTTTGAATTTTGATTTGAGTGCAATACTACACAATTACATAGAGAAAATTGTAAGCTTGTAGTCTAGTGAAAATCACAGAAAAGCTTATAATTTCACAACAGATCTTCTGTGTGATTTTTGTCTATGATTGTGTTTAATAGTTTGGATTAAATTTCTCTGTGATTCTCTTTGGATTCATTAAGCTTTCTGTGATTTTGTTTTTGTTATCTTGAAGGTGAATATAAGTTTGTAAATGTCTCTGGACTTTTATTTGAGTTCAGAGAAAATTATAAATATTAGAAATTTCTCTGGACTTTTATGTTGTTCTTGTGAAGTGTTTTTATTGAACAAGTTATTTTTCTTGTTTTTTCTTTCAGTTTAGATGGACAGTGCAGTGTTGTTGCTGTGCAAATATGAGAATGGTACTATTGCCATTAATATTTCATGCGAATTGAATTTTGAGTAATTGGTTGGCATTTTGTATAAAACATGTGAGAATTTGAAACCTGAGATGATGTGTATTTTGTATTCTACTGTGGGCCATCCGAATTGTATGGTTCGAAATAATATTGATTTTCTGAATATGTTGAGGGTTGTTTGTGCACGTGGTGTTGATATAGTTGATATTTCAGTTATTAGGTGTAATACTTCTAATCAAGATGATGAAGTGGGGTCTAATTGGGTAGATGTTGTGCATGGTGAATATGATAGACTCCTGGATATTGAAAAAGAATTCACTCTCTAAATTTTGTTCTCACCAAGAAAATGTGTTTTTGTCAATTGGTTGGCGAAATAATATTACGAGTGTAGGACAAAAGTTTGAGGGTAGTGTGGTTGAGTTATGTACTGTTTTATGCAAATATGCTATTGAGGTTGATTTTCAGTTTACGTATGTTAAAAATGACAACCTAAGGGTTACGGTAGAATGTGCATATAAGGAATCAAAAAGATGTATATAGCGTGTACATACTTGAATTGAAAAAACAAATGAGTTCTTTTACATAAGAACTTTGAACAATAAACATACATGTGGTGTGGCGGTTCGTACTAGTAAACATGCTAGGATGACTTCCGGCTTAGTTTCTGGGCTGATACTTGAAGAGGTAAGTGCAAAACTTTTAACTCGTCCAGTGGATATTGTCAAAGAAATGAAAGACAAGTATGAGGTCTCAATCAGTTATAACTGTGGTTAGTTGGGAGTTGAAAAAGGGAAATGTAGTACATATGGGGATTCTTATTTGTCATTCGATCAATTACAATGGTATTTTGATGAGGCATTGAAGAACAATCTAGGTAGTCGTTTTGAGTTAGATTTTGAAGATAACAAGCAATTCAAAAGAGTGTTTGATGACTTTTCATGCATGCATTGCTGGTTTCAAATATTGTTGGTCATTGTTGTTTCTTGATGGAACATTTTTGAAAGGGCGATACAAAGAAGTTATGTTTACTGCGACGGGGAAAGATGGGAATAAAGATAATTGTAAATATATCTAATTTTCTCTAAGTATGTAAATTTTATATACATGTGGGAATTGAGTGAATTTTCTATTTTGATGGTTATGTTTTGTGATTTTTCTCTGACACTTTGAATTTTCTCTGGAGATGGCCACTGTGCGAATTTTCTCTGGATTTTGATCAGTGTGTGAATTTTCTTTGAATGTTGTTATTGAGTGAATTTTATCTGTAGTTGGTCACTAAGTGAATTTTCTCTGGATATTAGTGGTGTCAAATTTCTCTAGTTGTTTATTGTTCTAATTTTCTCTACATGTGCATATCTAATATGTTTGTTCCCATTTGTTTTGTAGGTTTTTTTCTATAGCTTTTGCCGTTGTTGATGTTGATATTAGGGTGATAAGTTTCATATCAGATCGACATTGTGGTATTGTGGAAGGAATTGCTAGGTTTTTCCCTAATTGCTATCATGGATTTTGTTTTGAACATCTAAAGAGAAATTTGAAGGATACGTTATCATGTGGAAACACAAATTTGGTTAGGAAGACAATTGTGACCAAGTTTTCAGAATGTGCATATGCGCCAACAAAGGCATAATTCCATTTCAAGTTAAATGAATTAAAAAGTGAGGGATGATACATTGTGAGTGTTTTCTTGAGAAGTTTACCAAATGACAATTGGAGTGACATATATTTTGAAGAGAAACGTTAGGGTGAAATGTATTCAAATGTTGCCGAGTCATTCAATTCATGGATAAGAGAAGCTCGGCACTTGCCAATAACAAATTTGGTGGACATGATACGGTTGCAAATCATGAATATGAGGTCTGTTAGGAGGCTGCTCTCTAGTAAATGGAATAAAGTTCTCTGTCCTCGTATGGATAGTATGTTGGAGAAGGCTTTAATGGAATGTGAGTTTATCATCTGATAATGTGTTTGAAATGCAATGTTTTCCTTCAATTATGGTTGATTTTGGGTTGAAAACTTGTTCATGTAAAAAATGGGAAATAAATGGGTTTCCATGTCAACATGCTGTTGCTACAATTTTTAGGAGTGGAAAGAATTTGAATTCATTTGTTGAACAATTTTTTCATGCTGATATGTACCGTCAAGCATACTCGTTTTCGATTGGCCCAGTTTCAACTATTGAAAAACCTGTGTGTAGCATTGATGATGTTATGATTTTACCTCCATTGAGTAAGAGACCAGCTAGGAGGCCAGAGAAGAACAGAATTGCTTCTACTGGAGAATTTAAAAGGGTGATGAAGTGTAGTCGATGTGAGAGTATTGGTCGCCATAATAAGAGAACATGCAAGGAACGTTTGTTAAATAGTTGAGGATAATACATTTTATTGATTGAATAATACATTTGAGGATTACTTTATATATTTTATTTTGTGAAATGTACTTTTTGGACAGTGTGTATATAATACCAATCAAATTCATCCAAAGAATTTTTTTTCCAATAGCAGTGAAAATTACTTTTTGTATTGTGTTTTTAGAAACATACTTTGGGAGTACCTTTATAATACCAGTCAAATTCATTTAGAGAAATTTGCCAATAGCAGAGAAATTTACTATGTGCATTGTGTTTGTTGAAATGTGCATTGTGTTTTGTGAAGTCAAATTCATCCAGAAAAATTTGCCAATAGAAAAGAAAATTACCATGTGCATTGTGTTTGTTGAAACATACTATAGGCATTGTGTTTATAATACCAGTCAAATTCATTCAGAGAAATTTGCCACTAGCAGAGAAAATTCTCTGTGCACTGTGTTTTGTGAGGTCAAATTCATCTAGAGAAATTTGCCAATAACAGAGAAAAATACTATATGCATTGTGTTTTTTGAATTTGATGATTGTTTTGTACCATCACAGTGCATTACAGATTACATGATTATATAGGTACCCTCTTGGCACGATACGAGTTAAATTTCTCTGTGCAATTTTTGTAACTTCATACTAGAGAAGTTTTTGCAGACAATTTTCTCTGTGTGGATTGTGTTGACAATCACCACTTAGCATGCATTATAAAAAAATATATATTTAACCATTGATAGCTATGAAATTTACATTAGTAAAAAAAAAGATATATACATATATGTCAAACATCATCATTCTTTCAACGTATGAAAAAACAAATTGAAGGGTTATTCATAATTACATTGTGTGCATTGTCTTACTTTCACTAGTGTCCTTTCACTATTATACTTTTGGTTCTTCTTTTGGTGGTATTTGAATTGGTTCTGTCTATGACTAGCCAATTTTGGTCACAAATCTCTCTATGATTTCTGTCCTCATTGACTTTACGTCTTGTGTCAACAACTTCGAGCTGATAGGTTTATGGTTGCTATATTGTCTCATTATGTAGCATACAAAGAGGCCACAATCCACACTGCATACAAATTATAAATATAGTTAGTTTTAAGAAATATTCAAATTAGATTATCTTATTTATAGATGTTGTATGAAACTTATGAATCACTGTTTTGTTGTGGAGCATTGTTGACATATTCAAAGTCATAATTTGTGTTTTGTAAGTCTATCAATTTGAAAGAGGGTTGTGATTGTGCCTCTCTTTCAAGACAAGCTTTCAAAAAATTCTCCACATAATCTTGCTGTAATTTTTTTTTTTAAATAACAGAGAAATTTACACACAAATTAATGGGATTCTATAAAAATTATCATTATATAAACATTATCATGAATCAGAGAAATTTGCACTCGTTACTAATTATTTTGCATCTTTGATATATTTATCTTGTGCATCATCCCTCCTTAGCCTTAGTGAGTTGTAGTACCTCCATAAATTGTCTTGTTTGTCCAAGACTAGCAAGGTCCAGTGATTTTTACCTGTTGATTTCTCATTGCCCCCCGCATTTATTGGGAAATGGAGGAACTTGTAGTTCCTCCATGCTGTTTCAAGATGCTTGTCAAATAATAAGAGTCAGAAAGTTTGATTTTCTGTCATCTTGACGAAGTTCTGTGGTCAGAGAAAATCAAAAAATGGTTATGGGAAGTTGAAAT
Source organism: Camellia sinensis (assembly GCF_055761805.1). Lineage (NCBI taxonomy): Eukaryota > Viridiplantae > Streptophyta > Magnoliopsida > Ericales > Theaceae > Camellia > Camellia sinensis. The sequence continues at coordinate 221,378,863 of NC_138961.1, forward strand.
GATAAGAATTTCAAAAATATACACACAGAGAAATTTTAAATGCATACAACTAGCTAGAGAAAATTAAACTAGTGTCACAACTGACTTCAAGAAGTATCTTAACAAGAGAAAATAGTAAGTAAATTTCAGAGAAAATCAAATAGAAGAATAGCAACATACTAAGATCATGCATAGGGAAAAAAAATGAAATTGGTTGTTGTCTTTTTCTCCTTTGGTCAGCAAATAGGATCTCTCCATAACCATCAATGACCTAAAAAATATCATTTATAATTGTAACATTGGTTCATAAAGGCTGATGAAACATTGTAGAGAAATTTAATAAAAGACTTACATTGTTGGCAATTTCTTTTTCCTTTATTAGGTTTTCGATATCTTCAAAAGTCATTAGATTCAACTCACTTGCGTAGATTAAAGCCCTACAAGATGACAAAGAAGTAATTTAATAGTTGTTAATGCAATATAAGTTAGTAAATTGTTGTTTTCTATCTTCTATTTTCTTTGTTGTACTTACTCTAGTCTACACACATTTGATATGTGCTGCAAGACATCTTTGACATGTTCTTTTACCAATTTTGCAACTAGTAGACTTTATGGAAAAATCCAAGATTTTTTTACACTTGTTGGTTGAGGCAAGACATACTTATCAGCATCAAGTACTTCTTTATCTTTGCTGGTTTGTTCTATTTGCTTTGCAGCTTGCTTTGAACCTCTAGTTACCTTTACAACTTTGGGATATTGAAAGTCCGGATCTTGTTTTTCTTTCCTTTCTTTTGCCTTTAAGTTCTTTATCATTGATGTAGGATCTATTTTCACTGTTTCTTTTTTCACTGTAAACGGTGAAAATATCAGTAAAAGTTAAATTTCGCTGAAGTAACAGATCATATTTCAATATGTAAATTTATTTGATTCAATATTTTCCAATTTTTATAGACTTTTGTCTTTTGTTTTGGTTGTTGTTTGTGTGTCACTTGTTCTTGCTGGGTTGTTGGTTGTTGTTCCACTTCTATTTCAACTATACACACTGAAAATCAAATAAGCAAATAGACAGAGAAAATCAAATAAGCAACAAAAATCAAACTGGCCAAACTAATATGGTCAGAGAAATTTAACTTCCAGAGAAAATTACCATTGACAGAGAAAATTGTAATAAATAGAAATTTCTCTGAGTTATGTTGACACAAGAACATAACTTTTTGTGGCTCAAGATTTTCACTGACCTTGGGGTTGAACTTGTGTTAGTGTTCAGTAAGTTTGTATTGCTAGTTGGACGGATAGTTTTTGAATTTGTTCATGCAATCTAGCATTTTCAGTTTCAAGCTCTGAAATTCAATTCCTCAACTGTTGAATTGTTTTTGTATCATCTTCTTTATGAGCCTCAAACATGCTCAGTTTCATTTAGTTTATGCAGTCTCTTTCTTGAAGTTCAAAGTTATTTGATGTCAAGGTTTTTATTGCAATGTCCTTTTCTGCAAGTAATTCATTCCAATTTTTTTCTTCTTCTATTTTAGATTTAAAAAGTGCCTTTAGTCTTTGATGTAGATTAGCAATTTGAGTATTCTTTGATTCCTCAGATTCTTGAGGTTGATACATTGTTGAGCCACAAATGCTATCATGATGTTGGTCCATCGGCTCATTATGTTCTTTTTCATCCCTTTCCTCATTGTTTTTTTCTTCCTCTTTAGATTCAGTGCCTTCATCTTCTTCTTCTTCATTGTTTTCTTCTTCTTTCTGTTCATTTTTTTCTCTAGCTTCCGCTTCTGCACTGCTTGCTTGATCTTCTTCTCCATTGCTTGCTTCTTGTTCTTTTGTATTGTCTTCTCCTTTTTTATTCCCTCATTCTTCTTCAAATGAATCTTCTAATGTCTCATTGAATTTGACCAATGCCTTTTTTTATTCTTTTTTCTTCTTTATACTAAGGCAAAACTCCTCTGATGGGTTTTTAACTAACTCCTTGTTATCTATTTGTAACAAGAGGCTTTTTTATTAGAGAAATGTTAAAAATTCACTAAGAGAAAAATTCAAATAAGGTAGATAAAATTCATCTAAATCATATTAGTAGGAAACAAACTTCAGAGAAAATTGTATGGGCCAGAGAAAATTACACATATTGAGACATAATTTTATAGGTCAGAAAAAATTATGAAACAAGCAACACAATTCAGATTTCAGAGAAAATCAATCAGGGCATATAAGTTAATGTTATTATAATTGTGGTAAGAGAAATTTGGATTCTAGAGAAAATTCATTACAAGGACAAAAATAAACAGTAGTAATCAAAGAAGCAACATAAATTGAATTTTCAGAGAAAATTAATCTCAATCAGTCAAGGCACATAAGTTATGGGCCAGATAAAATTCATCTAAATCATACTAATGGGATACAAACTTCAGAGAAAATTTTAATTACACATAAGGAGAAATAATTTTATGGGCCAGAGAAAATTATGAAACAAACAACATAATTTAGATATCAGAGAAAATCAATCAAGGCATACAAGTTAATGTCACTATAATTGTGGTTAGAGAAATTTGAATTCCAGAGAAAATTCATTACAATGGCAGAAATAAACAGTGTTAATCAAAGAAGCAACATAAATTAAAATTTCAGAGAAAATTGATCTCAATCAATCAAGGCACATAAGTTATGGGTCAGAGAAAATTACACACAAGGAGAAATAATTTTATGGGTCAGAGAAAATTATGAAACAACCAACATAATTCGGATATCAGAGAAAATCAATCAGGGCACATAAGTTAATGTGTTACAATTGTGGTCAGAGAAATTTGGATTCCAGAGAAAATTCATTACAATGACAGAAATAAACCAGTGGTAATCAAAGAAGAAACATAAATTGAAAGTTCAAAGAAAATTGATGTCAATCAATCAAGGCACATAAGTTATTCCATATAAGATATTGCATCGCAAAGAAAATTGATCTCAATCAATCAAGGCACAAGGAGGGAAACAAACCAATGGTGAGAGAAATTTTGAAATTTCATTGAGACTTCAGTGACGATAGAAATCTAAACTGTCGAGGTGCAAGAGAGTAGATTGGTGTCTTCTGCAACTATTTGGTCAAGCTTTGCAGGTTCCACTTCGTTCATCTTGGGAATTCAGTTGTGTTACTATTTTCCAAGTCAATGATAGTCGCGTGTTCGCAAAGCCAATATTGTGATGGAAATTGAAGTAATTAAATTTTACTAAATACACAAATTTGTAAGTATCATAATTGTAAATTCTACTTACCAGCAATGCAATAACACACCTCGTAACTTTTTCTAGAGTTTTGTGCAATGCTGTGATAGAATCGATCAATGTTGTTGTGATTGCTTCTGGTCAATCATACTATTTCATTGATTCAAGAGGTTCCACTTGATAAAAACCCACCCTATTGAATTCCCACTTGTTGCAAAAAAAATAGAGTGAAACACAATTACAAGGTAACAATGATTGCTACATTTTTGAAATTAGTTGGTTGCTTGCCTTTCATTGCATTGACCAAGGCATTCTTAAAAATAGGAATAATGAGCTTTGTGTCCTTTGGGAATCTTTGCCTTAGGAATGTAGTGTTTGGTTTTTTTGAGTATCTTAATGACATGGCTCCTTTACCGCCTTGCAAACCAAAAATCAATGTTATGTTATTGGTTGTAAATGTCAAGTTCTTTTTACCAACAATGAATGCTTTCTTTTTTTCATTGTAACGTTGGATTATTGAAACTACATCATCATAAGATTTCCTAGACTTTCTTGGATCCATCCTTCTACTGGTTAGAGCTTGGATCAAATACCAGAATGGCGTCTTTTGAAGCTTTTCAAGTTGCTTTGAATTGAATTTAAGTGTTTGAAAAAAGGAGACAACGGATGAGATGATAGATCCGTATTGAATGTTGTAATGAGCTCTTTTTCTTTGGGGTATTCATCTTGATGCTTGTTGCTTCATCACCTAGGACTTCTGTTTTTTGGCGAGGAGTTTGTGGTGTTTTGCTGCTTTTTGATCTAAGATCATAAGAAGGCTGAGAAAGTTTTTGTTTCTTTCTTGGTGTTTCTGGTATTTTGCTGCTTTTACGTTTTGCCATTTCTAGACAATGAAAACATAAAGATGTCAACATTAAATTTCAGAGAAAATTGAATATGCTAGAGAAAATTGAACATGTCAGAGAAAATTACACATAAGGGAGAAAATTAAGGTGGCCAGAGAAAATTATAAATGTCAGAGAAAATTAGACGCTGAAAATTAAATGACAGAGTACTAATAAACATGACAAGCCAGACAAAATTTTCATTCCACAATTAACAAGATAAAATAAACAAAGCGATGCCATAGAAACTTGCAGAATAGAGAAACCAAGAATTGAACAAAATAAACACGCTAGAGAAAATTAAACATGGTGTGGGAATATATTTCTTGGATACCAACACGTGGCATGACGAAGCCGACATATAAGCCAAAGTGTCACATATCATGGTAGTTACGCCGAGGTGATCTCGGGGTTGCCGAGGTTATCTCCGAGGATATCGGAATCCGAGATAAGCGGAGAAATGGATAAGGGGCAAGAGTCCTAAAGAGAAGAAAAGACTTAGCTAAGATAAGGATAAAGCTCTTAGGGAGTTTATCTTTATCTGTTGAAGAATCCAAAGTCAGTATTGAATTGGAGTCCATAGAAGTCAGGCTTCTAGTGGGATTAGGATTGAGTAAACTATAAAAGAGAGGCACCCCCATGGGTCTAAAGTACACAATTCTATATTCAAGCTTGTGAGTTTAACACTTGATTATCTTTTAGAGATATACTGACTTGATCGTCGGAGTGCCCCCGGGTGGAAGAGCCACCGCCGGAGCTTTTTTCTTTCTGTTACGGGTTACTGAAGCCATCTATTCTGCCTGTGCTCTCCAGCTGGTTACTAAGCGAGCAGTGTGGTCGGAAAATCACCCACACAATTTGGCGCCGTCTGTGGGAATCTTAGAAGAATAGATGGCCAGTGACGGAGAAAGGGAAAACATTGGGGGCAACACTCCTACTGGGAGCGGCAGACCAATTGATCTTGATATTGAAGGAGACAACCATGGTACAGAAAATCATGACCAAGGCCACAGAAAATCATGACCAGCTGGTTACTAAGCGAGCAGTGTGGTCGGAAAATCACCCACACAATTTTGCGCCGTCTGTGGGAATCTTAGAAGAATAGATGGCCAGTGACGGAGAAAGGGAAAACATTGGGGGCAACACTCCTACTGGGAGCGGCAGACCAATTGATCTTGATATTGAAGGAGACAACCATGGTACAGAAAATCATGACCAAGGCCACAAAGAAAAAGACGCCGGCCAGGAGGGCGGCACTTCAAAAAGAACAGACCAAAGCAAGTACTATAACGAAGATAACCTTCAGGTTTGGAGGGATAGGTGCCTACGAAGGGATGAGGAAGTAAAAGACCTGGCAAACAAACTGGCGGACCTTCAGTCCGTCGTCAATTTCATGATGCAAAACAATGTTATGCAGCCACCATACCCGCTGTAAGATACGCCGATGCCAGCAATCGACACCCAGAAGGGAGGGAGAAAAGAAATCCCCGAAGCCCCTCAGCACACCAGGAGTGGAAACCGCTCTCACCGACGTTCCAGGGAAGTCGGACGACAAGAACCAAGACAGGGAGAATCCCAAAGGACACATCGCATGAAGGATCCAGGACCCAAAGAACATCGTCATATTCAAGGGCAAGCACTCTGCTTCAACACAACCCATGGAGAAAGATCGAAACGAGCCCACCACGAGGCCGAAAGCAGTGTGCCAAAAAGATTGAAGTCCAAAGATAGCCGAGCTCCAGGTAGGAGTAAGGAAGAATTAAGGGACTACTTCAAAAGGAAGCAGCAGAATGTTGAAGCCGAGGTGACTTCAAAAGTTAAGCCGAGGACACCATTCTCGGTGGAACTCGACAAATTTGAAGCACCAAAAAGATTCAGTATGTCGAGGTTCCAAATTTATGATGGTAAGTCAGACCCCAACTTTCATGTTGGACTGTACCTGAACTCAATGGCATTATACAGTGGAAACGAGCCTTTACTCTGCAAAGTATTTCCCTCATCTTTTGGGGAAATTGCATCCGATTGGTTCCATAAGCTACCAAAGGGAAGCATGAAAACATGGGAAGGCCTGGCCGAGATGTTCGTGGCCAGGTTTGTGACGAACATACTACAGCCCCTGAGGGTCGACGCCCTGATGGCTTTAAGAATTGCCAAGGAAGAAAGCCTTAGGGCCTACGCAAAGAGATACTACGAGGTATTCAATCGAATACCCGAATGCAACCAAGAAATGGCAGTCGTATCCTTCAAGAACGGCCTTAAAGATGACTGCCCACTACGGAAATCTTTGGCAAAAACACTGCCAAAAAGCATGGAAGAACTCATGGCAAGAATTGAGAAGTACGCCAGAGCCGAGGAAGATACATCGGGCAACAAAGAGATAAAGCAGGAGAAAGGAAACGGCTCGCCAAAGCGAAGCCGAGGTAACAATGGGCCGACCAAACAAGAAACAGAATTGAGGGGTAAACAGGCAGTAATGACGGTATTCCGAATCCCTATCCATAAAGTCTTGGATCAGATACGAAACCAGCCCTATTTCAGAACTCCAGTGCGAACACCAGGGGAATTCATGGGAAAAAACGTTGGTAGGCGTTGTGCTTACCACAATGAAGAAGGGCACCCAACTCAGGGTTGCAGAGCCCTAAAAGCACACTTAGAAGACTTGGTAAGACAAGGCCATCTGAGGGACCTTATTGACGAGGCAAGAACAAGAGAAGAACAGGCAAGATTGCCTCAAGCACCAGCAGCCCCACCACCCCCAGCACAGCAACCACAGGCAGGAAGGCCAAGGGTGGTTAACGTGATCCACTCAAGGGTCAACGAGAATGAAGTTAGAGGAGAGACCCAGAGAGTAAGGCATTTACAGCATGTCTACCAAATAGGGAAAAAAAGACCTCGGCCTGAAAAAAGCCAAGGACCACTGATAACCTTCACTGAGGCCGACCTAGAGATGGTCCAGCATCCGCATAATGATGCCTTGGTAGTATCCCTCCAGGTTGGGGAGTGCCAGGTAAAACGCATCCTAATAGATCAAGCCAGCTCTTGTGACATTATGTACGTCAGATGTTACAAGGAGCTGGGCCTTCATCCTGACGACCTGGAACAATCCAACAATCCTGTGGTCGGCTTCAACGGAACGCCGACATGGCCACTTGGCGCAGCAAGCGTAGAGGTACAAGCTGGTACTAAGAAGATCAAGACAGAATTTATGGTGATTGACACACCCTCACCATACAACATCATCTTGGGAAGACCATGGTTGCACGCAATGGGGGCAGTTCCCTCAACATTGCACCAACTACTTCGGTTCCCCACAGAGCATGGAATTGAAGAAGTTAGAGGAGACCAATTACAGGCAAAAAGTTGCTCCATGGCAGCAACAAAATCCACTTGCAACATTCGAGAGCCAAAGGAGGTAGAGATTGAAGACGAGGACATAGAGGTCCTAGATGATGTCGGCAAGGAGCCAACCGAAAAGAGTGAAGAAACATTAAAGAAAATCCTAGTCCAGGAGGGTGACGAAGAACGTTTCTTTCTTCTCGGGTCAGACTTAGACGAAGAAGAGGAAAGAGAACTGGAAAATTTTTTAAGAGCCAACATTGAAGTATTCGCCTGGACACCTTATGAAATGCCTGGCATTGACCCCGAGGTCACTTGCCACAGACTGAATGTCGATAGGTCGGCAAAGCCTGTGATTCAACGAGCCAGAAGACCGACGTTGATGCACGTCGAATCAGTAGAAGAAGAAGTAGACAAACTTCTGGAAGCCAGGGCCATTCGAGAAGTTCACTACCCGACATGGCTGTCCAACACAGTAGTAGTGAAAAAGAAGAACGGTAAATGGAGGGTTTATGTAGACTTCACCAACCTCAACAAAGCTTGCCCCAAAGACAGCTTTCCTCTACCAAAGATTGACCAGCTAGTAGATGCGACTTCAGGGCACGAAAGGATGAGTTTTTTGGATGCATACAGGGGGTACCACCAGATCGCCATGTACCCACCAGACGAGGAAAAAACTGCGTTCATCACCCCTAAAGGCTTGTACTGTTACAAGGTAATGCCTTTTGGGTTAAAAAACGCAGGAGCAACTTACCAAAGGTTAGTAACAAAAATGTTCAAGTACATGATTGGCAAAACAGTAGAAGTCTACATTGATGACATGGTCGTGAAGACCAAAGAATCTAAGGGACATCTTGCCGACCTAAAAGAGATCTTTGACATACTCAAAACATACCGGCTCCGACTCAACGCATCAAAGTGCGCGTTTGGAGTTGGATCAGGTAAGTTCCTCGAGTATCTGGTAACAAGAAAGGGCATAGAGGCCAGCCCCGACCAAATCAAGGCCATCTTAGAGCTGCAGAGCCCGACGTCGGCAAAACAGGTTCAGATACTTACTGGAAGGGCTGCAGCCCTAAACAGATTCATCAGCAGAAGCTCAGATAAATGCAGACCCTTCTTCAATTTGGTGAAAAAAGCCACAGACTTTCTGTGGACAGAAGACTGCGAAGCCGCTCTAACCGACCTAAAGAAGTACCTGACCACAGCTCCGGTTATTTCCAAACCAGAACCAGGGGAAGAACTGTTTTTGTACTTAGCAGTTTCAGAACACGCAGTAAGCGCAGTACTAATCTGAGAAGAAAAATGGGAGCAAAAAGCGGTTTACTATGTAAGTAAAACCTTGGCAAGCGCAGAAACAAGGTATCTACCACTGGAAAAATTAATGCTGGCCTTAGTAGTGGCTTCAAAAAAGTTGAACCATTATTTTCAGGCGCACAAGATTGTGGTCCTAACAGAGCACCCACTGAAGTCCTTATTGCAACAAGGAGACTTAACAGGAAGGATAGCAAGATGGGCAGTAGCCCTGGGCCAGTATGACCTAGAGTTCAGGCCAAGAACAGCAATAAAGGGCCAAGTTTTGGCTAACTTCGTGGCGGAATTCACACCTGAAAGGGTCGAACATCGGGCTCAGTCGAGCCGAGATGAGCAGTATCCCAACAAGCAAGGCGAAACCCAGCCAAAGGCAAAAGAACAAGGGAAGGAAAAACTTAGACCCTGCAGCATCTACATCGGCGATTCATTCAGGCTGTTCGTCGATGGAAGCTCAAACCGTCAAGGAGCAGGGGCAGGAGTACTGCTGATATCTCCAGATGGAGAAATAATAGAACAGTCCATCTGTTTGGGTTTCAAAGCCTCAAACAATGAAGCAGAGTATGAAGCATTAATTGCAGGGCTAAAGCTGGCAAAAGCAGCAGAAGCAGATGAGGTAATTATTTTTTGTGATTCACAACTTATTGTTAACCAATCAACAGGAGAATTTACAGCCAGGGACGAAAGGATGTCGGCATATGCAAAAGAAGTCGTTAGATTGGTTTTTCCGAACTGCCGACTGCTGCAAGTCAGCCGAGATGATAACACCCACGCCGACGCATTAGCATACCTGGCAAGTTCAATACAAACTGGGAAAACAAGAATAGTCATGATCGACTATATGTCGGGCCCGAGCATAGAACCAGGGAGCACACAGCAGCAAGCAATGTGTGTGGACATTGGGCCAAGCTGGATGGATGCAATAGTTACATTCCTGAAAGTCGGAAAACTGCCAGAAGATCGCAAGGAGGCACACAAAGTCAGATTGAAATCTGCAAGATTCTGCCTAACAGAAGATGGACATCTCTACAGAAGGTCCTTCACTGGACCCCTTTTAAGGTGCGTACACCCTTCACAGGTCGAAGATTTCTTATATGAAATTCATGAAGGAATTTGTGGAAGCCATGCTGGGGGCAGATCATTAGCCCACAGGGCCATTACCTAGGGGTATTGGTGGCCCTACATGCAAAAGGATGCTGAAGCTTACTGTAGACACCCCATTTTTGACCGACCTTAAGACTCAGACGTCACCGATTGAGCGCTAGGTGATGTTGCATAATTTGCTCGTTCAGAAGTTTCAGAGTCGCGGCTGCGAGCCCCGCCACCAGACTTCCGAACCCTTTTCTGTGCCTTGTCTCGGTTTGAGAACCAGACTCGGTTTTCTCTGTTTCTTTTTCTGAGGTAAGGGAGAGGTCCCGTAGACCATCTCTCAATGTCCATAGGCTACATTTGGTGGCCGTAGGCCATTTTGCCCATTTCGGAGTCCGGTTCCCGGTTTTCGGAGCCGTCAGGCCGTGTGCCTCGGTTCGGGACCGCCTAACCATCTCCGTTTGCTCTAATTTTTGCCATACATCTTATTTCATCCCTTTTGAGGGACACTGGCGGTTGAGAAACCCACTTCGAGGTCGAATACCATTTTCGGTGCTTAACAGCCCATTTTCGGGACCCCGAACTGCGTGTTTTGGCCCCGGAACATTCGTTTTGCAACGGTTTTCGTTCATTTTTGTCAGGTATCTCTGTTTTATCACAGGGAAGGTCACTGAAGGGTGGGAGGCCATCAATTGTTGCAACAACCAGTTATCTCTCTTCCGGAGCCTCCCGGAGCCCGTTTTTCGCACTTCCGGGCTAATGTTGAATACCTTGGAGCTAGTGTTGCCAACTTTCAACCACATATCTGTGATCTACACATCTGAGAGGCCCCTAAAAGTTCATGGCCGGCCATTAAGGTCACCTGACCCTTTTGACCCCTTTCTTCCGGGCTAATGTTGAACCCCTTGGACCTTTTTTCTTAAACTTTGAACCACATATCTGTGATCTACACATCTGAGAGGCCCCTAAAAGTTCATGGCCGGCCAGTAAGTCAACTTGACCCTTTTGACCCCCTCTTTCCGAGCCATTGTTGAACCCCTTGAGCCCACTTTCTTGGAATTTCAACTACATAGTTGTGTTGTACACACATAGGACTACCTCCCCAATAGCTGGCCGGCCAGAAAATCACCTTGACCCTTTTGACCCCTAGCCGGCCGGCTAGGGGGTGTGGCCGGCCGGCCACCTCCAGCAAAAGTGTGAGGCCGGCCTGCTTCCTTGCACTGTGCCCTTTCCAGCTGTGGGGCAATATCCCCCAGATATTTTCTGTATCCGGGGGATATTTTGTGGGGGAGTTTTGCCCTCCTTCTCCCCCACCTTTACACCCCATTTTGAACCCTTATAACCAGCTGGTGGCCTTCTTTGTAAGGGTTAGAAAAATTATTCTTCAAAGCTCCATAGCCAACTCCATCTTCTTCCCTCTCAATTCTTCAAAAAACCCTAAGTCCCTAACCTTCATTCCTTCTACACCACCAAGCTCTACCACCACCACATCACTTCCAGTAGCAAGGAAGGTTTCTAGAAGGCAAAAGAAGCTGCAAATCCATCCAAGAAGCAACAAAAGCTTGAATCTTCAAGTGTAAGTTACACTTTTAACCTTTTGACCCTTTTTCTTGATCTATTTCTAAGCCCCACTTCTTTTTGGTTTCAAGCTCCGGACCTAACTGAAAAGGGCCATATTTTGAGCTCATCTTCACTTCTCATTAAGGGTTCAACCTTGTTTGAGCCCTCCATAATATACTTGCTTCATTGATCATCTTGTATGTCATGATTTTGCATGCTATCTTTGGCCCATGAGAAATCTGTTTTTGAGCATGTTATAAACTGATATAAGGCTTATTTTGAGTCCCTCTTCAACATTGGAGAAGGGCTCAACATTGTTTGGTGTTTCCATGTGTCACTTGTAGTTATATCCCCTATTTGGCCCCATTTTTGCATAAATTGATAGCCCTCTTTGCTTCTGTTTTTGGCTCTTGGTCCGAACTAAAAGTGGCCTTATTTTGGCCTATAATTCATGTTTCATTCACACTTTTTTTTCTGTTTGGTGATTATTTTATATACTTCATGTTATAGCACCTTTTGAGCCTTGTTTTGCATCACATTTTTAGCATGTTTGTATACTGATTTGAGGCCTGCCATATACTGTAAATGTTCATATTTTTGGTCCATCTTCAGTGTTGTAGAAGGAAATTTTTCAGTTTGAGTTTTGCTTATACCACTTGCTTCATTACCCCTCTTTTGGCCCCTATTCTTGCATACTATTTTTCCCTTACTTATACTTGCTGTTTGGCCATGTTTATAACTGTGAAAGTACATCTTTTGGGACTGTCTAGCTTCTGTCTTTGCATTGCATGTCCATATTGTGCATGTTTGGCATAGCTATAGGCCATTTCGGGCGCCTTATGTTGCATTTCGGGGCATTTCCTTGCATTTCATGTCATTTCGCTTCATTTCGGGACTATTTTCCCCATATTTTGGTGCTGAAATTCCATTAGTATGCTTGCATATCACTTTTGCCATATTTCATCACATTTTAGCATCGCCTCGGTTTGCGTGCCCGTGTGCACGCATTTCGAGGCACTTCATTTTCTGCCACCGGCATCCGATGTGAGTGTGGCTGAGGCTCTCTCATGTTAGTATAAGCCCATTTGTCATTTCCATGTCATTTTCATATCATTCTATCATCGCCTCGGTTTGCGTGCCCGTGTGCACGCATTTCGAGGCACTTCATCTTCTGTCATCGGCATCCGATGTGAGTGTGGCTGAGGCTCTCTCATGTTAGTATAAGCCCATTTGTCATTTCCATGTCATTTTCATATCATTCTATCATCGCCTCGGTTTGCGTGCCCGTGTGCACGCATTTCGAGGCACTTCATTTTCTGCCATCGGCATCCGATGTGAGTGTGGCTGAGGCTCTCTCATGTTGGTATAAGCCCACTTGTCATTTCCATATCATTACCTTGCATTCTATCATTGCCTCGGTTTGTGTGCCCGCGTACACGTACTTCGAGACATATATCATCGCCTCAGTTTGCGTGCCCGTGTGTACGCACTTCGAGACACATATCATTGCCTCGGTTTGCGTGCCTGTGTGCACGTACTTCGAGACACATATCATTGCCTCGGTTTGCGTGCCAGCGTGCACGTACTTCGAGACACATATCATTGCCTCGGTTTGCGTGCCCGCGTGTACGTACTTCGAGACACATATCATCGCCTCAGTTTACGTGCCCGCATGCACGCACTTCGAGACACATATCATTGCCTCAGTTTGCGTGCCCGTGTGCACACATTTCGAGACACACATCATTTTCTCGGTTTGCGTGCCCGTGTTCACGCACTCCGAGGCATTTCATTTTCATAGCATTCTGCATTTTCTCGGTTTGCGTGCCTGCGTGCACGCATTTCGAGGCATCTCATTTCATAGCATTGTGTACGTTAGGATTGTATCTTAGTTGAATTTCATGCATATCATGCATATTGCATCGTGTCCGGAATAGGAGTTAGCCCAGGCACGGGAAACGAGGTACATTTCGTACTCCAAGTGACGGAATGTGTCTCAAATTCCCCAGTCACCGACACTCCGGATTATCCATGATGGAGTTAGGTTTTAGCTGTAGTTTCATGTGCATTCATCCTATATTGAGTTGTGCATTTCGACTCCTCGGCCATCATGCCTCGGTATGCGTAATTGGTGCCACGAGGATCGAGACATGCATATATTTGTGCAAATACATTGCTATGCCCCTTTCCTGCTCTCTGTTGCAGCAAAACCAGGAATCAGCAACTTTCCGGGACTTGGCACGCTTTTCAAGAATAACAGGTGTAAACAGAGGCTAATTGGGGCATTCCGGTGGATTTCCGTGCAAGACAGTCCGGACATGCACCATCCACCAGAAGCAAGGCAGTCCCTGGCTTGCACGCCAGTTTTATTTGCTTTCTAGTTAATTCATTAATTAATTAGAATTCTGTAATATTTTGGACTGTAATATTCTTTTATTTTGGGGACTGTAATATTTGGACTGTATTACTTATTCGGACCCTCCGAGTGAGGGCACAACTGTAATAAGTGTGGGTGAGTGTGATGTATGTCTTCCAACCCCACGTCTTTCTCCCTTTTATTTATCCGCTTTTGATGGTTAGATTAGGGCATATTTCAATTAGCATACAGTATGACAGCATGTTTGCATCATTCATCTGTATTGCATGCATCGGGCTCGGTGCATCATACTAACTGCATTGTACTTTCAATTCCAAGTTGAATACATGTTAGTTGTAGCATTTCATATGCCATCTTAGAATAGCCGAGCCTACTATAGTTGCATTTTGCATGTGTTGCATTAAGCATTTTTGTATACTTAGGATCATGCATGATTTCTAATGTAGTTTCTGTTTTTGGCTTGGAGTACTCTGTAAGCTTTATGCTTTAGCATCCTTGCATGCGTGTGAGTGAATGCCATGATAGCATGCTTACCATGAGGTTATGTGCTTATCTGATATATCTGCCTGAATGCCTGTGGGTGAAGGTTGGGTTATCTGAATTGGAATGAATCATCAAAATGTTTCAAGCCTACCTGCGGGTAGCAAACCATTTTCAAAAACAAACATGAAATGTTTTGTTCCAATTCGGGCGACCCGGTCTATACTTATATGCCGTGAGCATCACATAGTAACCTAGGCTAATAACCGGAATAAGAACTCACAATGTTTTCAAAAATTGATATCATGGTTAGTAGAGGCCGGTCTATGACCGGGCGAGCGGGGGTGCTCACGAAGTGACCTTCCCCAATCGTACCCAAGTTCCCGAGTCGAGGCAACTTTGGTGATGACGGACACGTGGCCTTTTGGCACCGAGTCAGGGTTTCCTAAATTTCCCAAAATAAAATATTTAGGTGGCGACTCTGTATCTGGCAAAGCAGTCCATGTTTGGCACTTCTTTCAAAAATCAGTTTTCCTAAAACGATTTGCCGGATTTGGACTCTTTGGTTCAGATTTAGAACCGTGACTGCGAAAGTCGAGTCCGAGCTGTAGCGAGGTCCCCCGCGGGCTTGTTACAGTTTCTGGCGACTCTGCTGGGGATTTAGAGAACTTGACTCGAACTCATGATATCTGTTTTTGACTACACTGGTGTGATTCTTTGCATTGCATTTGCATTGGTGCGCCTAGGACACCGTGTTTGCCATCTGCTATTCCTGAACGGTTTGCCGGAGGCTTGTCTTGTCAAGGCATGACCATAAGGCTGACCGGTTGTGGGCTCTGCCAGTATGGGAACACAAACCCCGGTTTTACCGGGGCACCCTCTTTGACCATTCGACCTAGTGCATATTCGGATCCATAGTGACCATTCCAAATTAGGACAGGTTGCTTACCCGTTTGTAAGTTGTTTGAAACCGCTGCGTGCGTAGTGAAACCCTAGTTCCTGACACAATAGGACAGGGAAACCCTACCCCAACATAGGGGTGTTTTGGCTCTCACTTATCTGTTATGTGCTTTAGAGTGCGTCTCTACAGGAATGCATGTATCA
Source organism: Camellia sinensis (assembly GCF_055761805.1). Lineage (NCBI taxonomy): Eukaryota > Viridiplantae > Streptophyta > Magnoliopsida > Ericales > Theaceae > Camellia > Camellia sinensis. Next base: position 221,394,196 of record NC_138961.1, read on the forward strand.
GTATATGAGTTTGGGCATCAAGCCTGCGGGCTTCAGTTCAGAATTGTCAGTATCAGGCCTGCGGGCATAAGATCAGTATATGAGTTTGAGTATCAAGCCTACGGGCTACGGTTCAGTATTGACAGTATCAGGCCTGCGGGCATCAGTTCAGTATTGTCGACATCAGGCCTGCGGGCATCAGTTTTGTATTACGGGTGTCAAGCCTGCGGGCACCAGCCAGTATTTGAGATTTGGTTATCTGCGGATATCAGATTCTGTTAAGGGGAACAGTGATATAGGGATAATAATCAGTGTTTGAGGCCAGTGTGTATTTCAGCTTATTGACTGCGTGTTGATTATGCCCGACTGTGTGTCTTGCATTTTATTTTAAGCTGTTATGCTGTCCGTTTATCTGTTTATTTATTTCCTTTTCGCTTTATTTATCTTTTGCTAGGTCAGTTTTAGCACGATTGCTTCCAACCCAACAGGCATTCCCTAAGCACCTTGGACACGAGGTCGTCGACTCCACCGATCTGAGGATCTAATCGACGGACAGCCAGTGTTCCGTTCTCTACCCCCTGTTACCAGAAGGAAGCCAAAAAGGCGCAGTACGTCAGAACAAAGATTGTCAGAACAGTGGGTTACTTTTTCAGAGGACTACAGGACTGAGGTCTCAATTACTGCTGTAGAAATAGACATACCAGTTAGACAGATGGATCAACCGAATACATCAGGGATGGAGGCTTTGATGCGCCAGATGCAGGAGAGTATGAAGCAAATGCACGATGATGCCGCCCGTCAAGCGGAATTCTCCAAACAGCAGGCCACAGTCATGGCCCAGTAGGCTGAGTTGATTGCCAGACTGCAACAACAGAATACGGCGTCTCCTTCACAAACAATCCCTCCTCCGGCAGGAGCCCCAATGCCTGAGCAGGCACCTGTTGTTCAGAATATTCCTCCGAATACCCAGAATACTGTACCAACTGTCCAAATTTTACAAGAGGACACGAGTCTTCCAACGGGGCCAGCTCCGCCCCCACTTCCACCACAACTGTCCAAGGTCCATACATCCAATCACCCGGACTCTCCATCCGAGGTCGAGGTTGATCATACGGCTCTGAAATTGAGCAAATTGGAGAAACTCTTTAAGAAATCCCAAGGGGCCAAGGCTATGCCGGATATCGGAGATGGATATACCGAGGAGGCCGTGACACTCCCCGATAGGTTCAAAATGCCACAAATAGACCGTTTTGACGGGACTGGCGACCCCATGGTCCATATCCGATTGTTTGCAGATGTCTTGCGGCCAATGGGCCTTACACGACCACAGAAACTCTCACTATTCGGCCGAACCCTGTCGGGTGTGGCCTCCCATTGGTACGCAAGATTACCAGATGAAGTGAAGAAGAATTGGGATGAGATGGCTGAGGCCTTTGTCACACAATATTCATACAACACTCAGATCGAGATCACAACCCGTGATCTTGAGACGACAAGGCAAGAGCCTAAGGAATCTTTCTCGGACTTTGTGATCCGATGGAGGGCAAAGGCGTCAACGATGACTTTAAGGCCTACTGACAAAGATCAAATTCGGATGATTGTGCGCAATCTCCACCCAAAATTAATGCAGAGAATGATTGTAGTCCCCTTTCCTACTTTCGCAGATTTACATGATATGGGGGTGCAAATAGAAGATGCTATGAGGCAAGGTCTGTTTGACCAGGACAGAGAACAACCGAGGAGGACCTTCAATCGCAATAACAATGCAGGCCCGAGTGGCGCTGCAAATACGAGAGCCTCGGAAGTTGGTATGGTTACCACCACTCCCCCTCCCCCTCCAAGACCTATGACTGCCACACCATTTTCCGGCGCGTCCGGAAGCAACACACAAGCCAACAGCCGATTCCAACCACGAGGCCAAAGAACCTTTACCCAACTATATATGCCTCTGACCAAAGTTCTAGGAATACTGATCAGAAAGAATCATTTAAAACCCCTAGAACCAAAGCCATTACCGAATCCACTTCCCCCCTCATATGACCCGTCAAAATACTGTGCATACTACCAACAACACGGTCATGACACCGAGCGTTGTTACAGATTGCGTCATGAGATCCAAGATCTTATTGACAAACAGGTGATCGCACCTCCCGATCAACCCAATGTTACAACCAACCCTCTCCCATCACATAACCAAGCTCCTCCTCCCAAAAGAATTAACTTTATCCAGACTGGGGTCGCATCTTACGATCCTAGCATCTACATTACGCCCACCCACCTACCCAAGCCAGAGGTGCTCCTTCCCGATTGCACTGATTTCTTGTGCATGGTGGACATCTCCAAAACCCAACCAGAACCGGTGGTGGTGACCATCGAAGACAGGGCAGGGCAGATTTTGGGAGGAAATGAGATTGTTGAATCTGAAACTGGACAGAATTTTGTCGGGGGAGCCTATGATCCAAGCAAGCACATCCTATCAACGAGCCGAATTGGGCTAAGTGTAGAATTGCCAGAGACAGGAGAGCTATGCATGATCCGGGGGGATAGATCTGGGCTATGGACAGATGAGCTGACAACTGCAGGGGAGGACTTTGCCAGCCTGCAACTTCTTGATGACCAGGAACTGGGGGAGGCGTCAATTAATTGGTATGATTATGAGGAATCAGAGGAGGCCACGGGATGGCTCGAAGATCAACCGGATGCAGTGGGGGAAGCCCAATCAGAACGGAGCCCAGCAGGGGCAGAAATATCAGTTGTGGCCGGAACGGCCGGAAATCAAGTTGTATCGCCGGAGAGCGCCGGTGTAGAGAATTCCGCTCAGGACATGGGCATTACGGATGTAGGAACTGTTGAGCAAACGACTGTACTGACGCAGTTGGAACAAGGAAAATTTGAGGAGGCTGAGAGAATTAGAAAAGCAAAAGGCCCTGAGGGGACTGAAAGTGCTGTGTGCACGAAGACAAACAATGCTGCGGGCATATGGACAGAGAGCACTGAGAGTGCGAGTGGACCGGAGCCAGACAGGTGTCTGTTGACCGCTAGCGGGATGTGGTGGGAAGATGACGACTTGTGTCTTGCCCAAACGGATGAAGACTGGGGGAATAACCAGCCGGATGATACTTGGTACCTCGATGAAGTGGACCATATGACAAGAAGTGGGCGGTACTTCAAGCCCCCACACCTGGACCAACCCGAGGCATCCGGGAAGGATAGAGAAGTGGAAAGACAGAAGGAGAAGCAGATCGAAGATGAGGCTGTGTTGAAACAGTTAAAGAAAATACAAGCAGACATCTCCATCTGGGGACTGCTAATGGCATCACGAGTACACAGAGAAGCTGTCCTATCTGCCATGGACAAGTCCAAACTCTCCATAGACACCACGCCTGAACAGCTGGTTGGGCTGGTTTTTCCGGGAGGAGGTTCCCCGGCATTAACCTTTTCGGACAAGGAGCTACCGCCTGAGGGCACAAACCATAACAAACCGCTCTATATTTCTGTGGAATGTAGAGATAAGTGGATACCGGTGGTACTTGTTGATACCAGGTCTGCGATTAATGTCTGCCCGACCAGAACGGCATATGCAATCGGGTTGAAGCCCGTAGATTTCGTCCCAACCACCCAAGTGATCAGAGCATACGACAATACCAGCAGGGAAGTGATGGGGACTGTTAAAATTCAAACCAAGGTTGGTCCAGGACAACACAGTATCGAATTTCATATCTTGGACGTTCCTGCAACCTTTAACCTACTTTTGGGGCGACCGTGGTTGCACCAGGTCAAAGCAGTCTCTTCCACTCTACATCAGATGCTAAAGTACCCCCACGGGAAAGGGGTAGCGATAGTTTTCGAAAATTCATCAATCCATCCGCCGCCAGAGGTGTCAACACCTGTCTTGGAGATTGAGCACGGCACGGAGGATGTATTTTTATCGGGGTTCACTTTGGCCGAGGCTCAAGTGGTGCAGAATGTCATGGCTGCGACTGAGGGCATGTATGTTAGTGCACAATCCATATACCTCATGAACAAGCTAAAGCATACCCCTGGGATGGGATTAGGGAGAAGGGGCCGGAAAGGCGTTTCAGTATTGGCCGAAGTGCCGCACAACCCCCACGCCTTTGGACTGGGTTATCTGCCCACCAAGGAGGATTGGGTAAGGAAAGGGAAAGAAATGGCCGGAAGGGCCAGGGCAAAGAAGGCCGGGAAGCCGTTTGATTTAATGCACAGGCCCATCTGGGGTACCCTAAAGGGACGTTTCGTCCGGGAGGGGGAAGATTTTCCATTCTGCGGCTTCCCGGAGCCATGGCTAAACGCGGACGGGACGCGCGTGCCTGGTTTTGAAATATTCTTCGACATACAATTATCTGGGGATGACGTTGCCGAAGCGCAGACAGACCCACCAACTGAGACTGAGCAGTGTGAAGCAGTGGATTCTGAAAGCATAGAGCTTGAAATGGGGGTAGCACTGGCGAGTCTACTATCAGATCCTCCGATCGGCCAAGAGTGCTTGGGGGATAACTCTTTGGTTTCTGTGATTGGAGATGAAATATCTGCGGGCTTTCCAGCGCCGATCTTGGATGCATCTATCGCACATTCTCTCATCTGGCAGTATGAAGAAGGCTTTTTATCTAGCAGTTCCGGGTCAGGTAGTGAGCCGGAATCTGATTCTACCGAATCTTCTGCGTCGGAATCAGATTCCAGCTCGACTGAGTCTGAGTCCGGTATTCCTGGGGGTGATAACCCGGATGCCACAGTCCTGTCTAGGTCGTCTTTTTCATTTTCTTTTGAGTCTGTTGTAACAGAGGAATCTGACGGCTTGGAAGTATTTAATGAGAATGATGTGGATGTGGTTTCCGAGTATTTTTCTGTGCCCTTGATTTATTGCTTAAATCAGGATTTTCAAAATTTTGATGAAAACAGCGAGGAAGAAATTCCCCCAGTTTTGCAACGATTAATTGATCAAGAGCAGGAAAGATTTGTTAAACCTTTAATGGATGAAATCACTACTGTGAATGTTGGTACTGAGAAGGACCCGCGGCTGGTCCAGATCGGGTCTACGTTGTCTTCAGAGGAGCGCGAGCGCTTAGTCGCTTTATTAAAAGATTTCAAAGATGTTTTCGCGTGGTCCTATGAAGACATGCCTGGAATCGATCCTGAGATTGTACAGCACCGGATCCCTCTTGATCCAGAGGCCCGCCCTGTCAAACAGAAGCTCAGAAGGATTCGCCCAGACTGGGCCCTCAAGATTAAGGAAGAGGTCACCAAGCAAATTGACGCAGGGTTCCTGCTGGTATCTGAATATCCAACTTGGTTGGCCAACATAGTTCCGGTGCCGAAGAAGGACGGCAGAATTCGGGTCTGTGTAGACTTCAGAGATTTGAACAGGGCCAGTCCGAAAGACGACTTCCCTTTGCCGCACATCGATGAATTGGTAGACTTCACGGCAGGACATGCCTTGCTTTCGTTTATGGATGGTTTCTCAGGCTATAACCAGATAGTGATGGCACCCGAAGACCGGGAGAAGACTGCGTTCACTACCCCGTGGGGTACATATTGTTATAGAGTGATGCCATTCGGGTTGAAAAATGCTGGAGCTACGTATCAACGGGCATCGACTATAATATTGCATGATATGATCCATAAGGAGGTCGAGGTGTATGTGGACGACATGATTGTCAAGTCCAAAGATAGAGAGGGCCACTACACCGCCTTACAAAAATTCTTTCAAAGGATCAAAGAGTTTCGGTTGCGACTGAATCCCCAGAAATGCACGTTTGGTGTTACAGCAGGGAAGATGCTAGGGTTTCTGATCACACAAAGGGGCATCGAGGTCGACCCTTCCAAAATCAAGGCCATCTTAGAAATGCCACCACCAAGGACTGAAAAGGAGGTGCGAGGCTTTCTGGGTAAAGTGCAATTCATAAGACGGTTTATTTCTAAATTAACCTTGACTTGTGAACCACTTTTTGGTCTCCTGAAGAAAGGAAAGAAATTCCAATGGGACGGCCGATGTCAAGCAGCTTTTGAGCAGATCAAAGAGTATCTACAGAACCCGCTCGTGTTGTCGCCGCCAGAGCCGGGGAGACCGTTGATATTGTACCTTTCGGTAACTGAGACTACCATGGGCTGCATGCTCGCGCAGGAGTCAGAAGACAAATTGGAAAGAGCCATCTACTATCTGAGCAAAAAGATGCTGGATTACGAGACCCGCTATACACCGCTGGAGAAGGCTTGTTTGGCCTTGGTATGGGCAACCAGGAAGCTGCGGCACTACCTGTTAGCCCACTCAGTAATGTTGGTTTCGCGTTTGGATCCCATCAAATATCTCTTCGAGAAACCAGCACTTACGGGTAGGCTAGCTCGTTGGCTGCTGTTGCTCTCCGAATTTGATTTGAAGTATGTAACGCGCAAGTCAGTAAAAGGCAGAGCGGTAGCGGAGTTCCTTGCCGACCACCCGGTTGAGGGGGATGAAGCGATTGAGTATTTATTCCCAGATGAAGCCATTTTGCACGTCGAAGATGAAACTTGGACGATGTACTTTGATGGAGCGTCAAACCAGTATGGGTATGGGATAGGGGTGTTGCTGATAGCGCCTGACGATTCCCGTATCCCCTTAGCATTCAAGCTCCGGTTCAAGGTTTCCAACAACGAAGCAGAGTATGAGGCATGTATTGCTGGCCTGGAAGCAGCCCTGGAACTAGGGGCAAGACGAGTGGACGTCATTGGGGACTCGAACCTTGTTGTGTCTCAAGCAAAAGGAGATTGGAAGGTCAAAGAGGAAAGGATGATAATCTACCACCAAACCTTGGATTCGCTAATTCCTCGGTTTGAAAAGCTAAATTTCACCCACCTCGTAAGAGAGAACAACAGGTTTGCAGATTCACTAGCAACTCTATCTTCTATGATAGACATCCCGTCCGGAGTCCGGATGCGTCCAGTCATTATTGATCAGAAGTTCGTGCCGGCATACGAGTCGATTTCCGCCATAGATGAGGTTCAAGACGGCAACCCCTGGTACTACGACATCTGGAACTTCTTGGAAAAGGAGACATATCCACTAGGGGCAAATGCCAAAGATAAGAGGGCTGTCAGAAGAATGGCTGCTCAATTCGTTATCTGCGGGGGAAATTTGTACAAAAGGGGTCATCTGGGAATGCATAAGCTCTGTGTAGAAGCTGAAGAGTCAAAACGCCTGATGGAAGCCATCCATGGGGGAGAGTGCGGTGCACACATGAATGGAGTAATGCTGGCCAGGAAGATCCTCAGACAGTGCTACTACTGGTCAACCATGGAGGAGGATTGTATTGGCTTTGTTCGGCGATGCCACAAGTGTCAAATTCATGCAAACCGCATGAACATCCCGCCGTCAAAACTGTACAACATGACTTCACCATGGCCTTTTTCAGTCTGGGGAATTGATGTGATCGGAGCTGTTACCCCGAAGGGGTCAAACGGGCATGAGTTTATCCTGGTAGCGATAGATTATTTTACAAAGTGGGTCGAGGCCCAATCATACGCGGTGTTGAAGGCGTCGCACGTCGCAAAGTTCATCAGGAACAATATCATCTGTCGCTACGGGGTGCCAAACGAGATAATTTCAGATAATGGTTCCCACTTCAAGAAAGAAGTGATAGACTTGTTGGAGAAATACAATGTGGCTTTTCACAAGTCATCTACATACAGGCCGCAGACCAATGGAGCGGTTGAAGCCGCCAACAAGAATATCAAGCATATACTACAGAAGATGGTGGAAACCTATCGGGATTGGCCAGACAAGCTGCCATTTGCTCTGTGGGGCTACAGGACTTCAATCAGAACTTCTACTGGAGCAACTCCATATTCATTAGTCTATGGAATGGAGGCTGTTCTACCCATTGAGATTGAGGTTCCGTCGTTACGAGTATTGGCTGAATGCCAAATAGCCGAGGCAGATTGGCAGCAAAGCAGATTCGAAGAACTCATGCTCTTTGATGAAAGAAGACTGAAAGCACTGTACCACATCCAAGGCTATCAACGCAGAATTGCCCGGGCTTTCAACAAGAAAGTTAAGTCCAGGAATCTGAAAGAAAGAGATTTGGTGCTCAAAGACAACCGAGCTCCCATCCACGACCCAAGGGGCAAGTTCAAACCCAATTGGACTGGTCCTTACATCATCAAAGCTATCTGGTCAGGTGGGGCTGTGGTTCTGATGGATCTAGATGGCTTGGAGTTCTCACAACCGGTCAATATGGACAAGTTGAAGAAATACTATCCTTGAGAGGCTCGCTAGGCCGAAAACCCGAAAGGGCGACCTAGGCAAAATTCAGAGCACAAAAAAATTAGAAAATATAAAAACTGAGCTCGCAAGGTTGAAAACCCGCAAAGGGCGGCCTTGGCAAAAGTTAGAGCGCAAAAGGAGAGTGAAAATACTCGAGTGAACTTGGGCCTGAACTACGTAAGGCTTGATTCCCATCCTTGGGATACGTAGGCAGCTTCACCTTGAAGTTCAGTCATAAACCTTTTTTTTCCCGATCAACTCTATCCATTTTGATCATCTCAGTCATCTTTATCCATCAGCATTTATCGTGATCTCCGGTACAGTGCTGTTCAGACTAGGGGCAACTTTCCGTTGCCGCGACGATGCAAAGTTACTCAGACTAGGGGCAACTTTCCGTTGCTATGAAGTGCCGCATTGTTCTTCAGACTAGGGGCAACTTTCCAGTTGCAGGGATCTGGGGTTGTGCATCTCAGTGACAGATTTCCGGTGTGTCCAATTCTGATCCACATCGAAAATAGTTTTGAAAAGTTTTAATGAAAGTTGACTTTGTTCAAATCAATCTTTTTACGACTAAGACCATTTTTAGACCAAAAGTGGAAAATTTTCAGTACCACGACTTTCAATTTCATTGATTTCAAAACTGAGTTCTCCTGCTCTTGCATTACAATCGAGGTTGCTTTTTTTAGTACATTCATAAAGAAAACTTGAAAATGCTAAATAAGCAATAAATTTGGGGCATAGTTGAGTCAAGTATCTCTGCGTCCCCTCCCAGAGCTGGACGGAACATCTGATGCCAAGCTGGGCCCAACCTGTGCCTCCTCATTGAGCCAATCCACGCACTCATCGGATAAAGTGCAACTGAAAGTTGGGGCAGGGGCCTGGAGCTCTCTAGTCCTCCATGCCGTGGCATATCGGGCAAGCTGTGCACCCCGGATCGGGAAAGCGGCTGGATACTCAATCCCCTCCGGTGGACAGGTCTGATCATGGCCAAACTGACGCAGAAACCGGAACGGAAAATAGAATACACAATGGGTTAGACCAATCAGTTGGATCCCAATCAGCCGAGACATACTATAGCTCATTGCCGGGAGGTTGAGCCAAGGACAACGCCAGGCAATGCCGTCTGCGGACAAATTGCACATCCAATCGAACCACCACCTTTCGTCAAGAGCATTGACTAGGCGCTGCCGAAAGAAGTAGCCTCGAGCTGAATAAGCAGGGCAAGAGTCCACAACCTGCAATTTATCCATTAACCATACCTAGGGGAGGGATGGAAAATGAGAGAATAAAGAATAGAGAGATGTACGATGAGAGAAAAGTAAGACAAGGGTTTTGTGAGAAAAACCGAGCCTGAGGGCCGAGTGATGTGAGCAAATATATATATGTGAGGTCGGGTGGGAAACATTACCTGCAGTAGCAGTGGACTCCCGGCAAACCTAGTCGCCTCCCGGCGATAGACAGAATCTAAACCCATCAATGTCTCGGCCAAGGTCATGGCAATACAGCTCTTTCCTTCTCTCAAACCTTGGGCGACTTCAATCAGGCGAATGCTAGCCCCGCCGAAGCCCGAGGAAAGCAGAAAGTGAGACAACAAACATAAACAGAGGGCGTGTTGCCGGAAACCCTGCCAATAATGGTTGCTGCGGTCACCAGCGTCGGAAAAACGGTGGATCAAGCCGAGGATGTCCAGCTCTCCACTGCAGATCAGAGATCGAGCGTCATGCGCTGTGAGCCCACACATCCGCCCTAAAGCCTGGGCGTGACCAAAACGGAGCTGCGGCAAGATTACTTCAGAGCATTCAGATTCCATCAAAACCTGAAAATCTTCGAAAGTGGGGCACATCTCTTGGCCACCAAAGCTAAAAACATGCGTCACTGGATTCCAGAACCTTGCCGCGGCATGGAGAAAAGGGAGATGTAACGGAGTACGGCTCAGCGTGAATAGTGCATTCAAGCCGAAACCCCGGAAATTCAGCTTTTCCGAGCCATCTAGAGAAGAGATCCAAGATATGATATTTTCTGCGAGAAATGCCTCCATCTTTGCCTAAAACTAAGATGAAATGAATGTTCCCGAAGTTGAGGCTTATATAGAAGGAAAAACACTGTTCACGGGGACACGTGTCAAAAATCTGGTGGCTGCAGGACTGAATGGCCGGCCAGCTACTTTTTCTGGCTGGCCAGCCATTTACTTTTTCAGAAATGGCCGGCCAGCTGCCTCTCTCCACCAAAAATGGCCGGCCAGCTCCCAAGGATGGCTGGCAATGCTGCGGTGTATCTCCTTGACCCTGTTTTACCCTTCGAGGGAGAGTTCCAAGCATTTCCAAGCAACGGGAGAATCAAAGGCCTTCATCTCCCTCCGTTTCGGATGCGTTCCGATCGTCAGAAGTACACTTTGTTTTTGTTAAGGCGTTTTGATTATCGAGTTTTTGTTTTTGCTTATCGAGTTGTTCGTCGAGCGGACATGTTTTGTGTTTTTGAGTCATTGCTCTCTATTTAAGCAATTTTTGTTCAAGTCTGGTTTATTGGTGTTGTTGCATTTTGCTTATCGAGTTGTAAACTTTCTAAGGTCCTGTTATATCTTAGTAAGTTGAGTTGTTTAGTTTGTTGCGTCGGTTCACTACCTGACTTGGTGATTACACAATGCGCATTTCCATTCAATTTTATTTTTGTGCAAAATAAATTGATGCGATACGATGCTAAAAATACAAACATCTTTTCAAAAGCTATTTCATTTCATCATGCTTTACAACATACAAAGGTACAAGTTTTACAAAAAATAAAACTACCTAACAATGTGCAAAGTGTTACAAACTACTAGCAAAAAGAAAAATAAAGCAGGAAATAACAACATCAAAGTCCTCGGGAGCGGGAACGAGAAGCACGCCTCGTCCTCTTTTGCGGGACGACCTCCACACCATCATCTGAGTCGGAGCCGTCATCCTCAGGGTCCTCCTCAGCCTCGCCTCTGTTCCCTGAGCCAAAACCGGAGCCTCCCTCCTCAACAGATGTCTCGAACTGACGGTCGGTAGCCTCCTCCTCCTCCTCATCAGACTCCACCTCCACAACATGAGCCCTGCGTCTGCGGACAGGCCCTCCTCGAGCTCCTCGGAAAGGCCTAGATGGCCCAGATCCTCTGGAAGGCCGAGATGGCCCAGCTCCCCAATGAGGCCCGGATGGCCTAGTCTGCGGCTGGCCGGACCATGAAGGCATCTGAAAACAAAAAGTTCAATTCAAATACATCAGTCCAAATATATACATCAGATGCAGATACAAGCAGAGGTTACATGAAGTGAGTGCATGTAAATACAGTGTATAAGTGGGATGTGTGTCAGATGTGCTCTACACAAATAGTCTATCGATGCAGTAGAAATCAGCATGTCATCAGAAGTATGATAAATGCCAGAAAACTGAAGGGTACCTGGATGCCCGCGACAGACAACTGTGCCTCCCTACGCAGGACCATGCCTTCGAGTGTGGCCACCAGTCCAACCACCTCCTCCATGTATCCTCGCGATGGCTGCAAAAACGAGTTCATAATCATCAGTGAACAGAAGAGTGTCTAAACATCTGAATGATGAATGAAAAGTGGAGCATACCGGCGGTGAGTCCGGATCAATGGCGTATCGATCACTGGGCATCGGAGGCTCTAATGGAATCAGAGTCGGAGAGCTAGCCCCATACTGCCATGCCATCAACTCAGTCGGCATATCTGGCCATCCGACATGAGGATGAATCGACGGAGTCGGAGGAAACGGTCTACTCCCACCTCTAGATGCGCCAGCCCTGCGAGAAGAAGGGATGTCTGTAGCTCGAGCCCGAGCTTGACCCGAGGATGACGTACCGGCAGGCCTCATCATCGGGATACGAGCTTCCGTCAATGGGGGCATCAAGTATAGGTGACGGTAAGTGGCGTAGTCCCCCTCCTCAATATATAGTAAGGCTTCAGTGCCCAGCATGGCGCCAACTACCTATGAGTAAGAGAGCCTGTCAGCGGTCCGCATACTAGCTGGGGGTGCTGCGGGAATATCCTGAGAAAGATACCCCCATACCTGGCGCAGAAAGCGCTCCCCCAGGAACCATGCCCTGCCAACCGGCCCTTCAAGCAGGACCCTATACTGGGAGATGCCTGATGCTCCGGTATACTGAAGTCGGAGATCATCACCCAGGGGCGCCCAAGGCTGCCATGTAATCTGCGGATGACAAATGCATAAACCGATCAGAAATCAAGAATATACAGAGCAAATCAAAGATGAAAACGAAAAGAACTGAAAGTTCTGGAGTACCTCTAAGTGTCGCACCGTGTCGAAATACTGTCGCAGGCGAATGAGGGTCTCTCGAGGCCTCGCCCGGTGCGGGCCCTCAAATATCAATGAATATGGGGTCACGGGAATCCCTACCACCTCCAGCTCTGGGGCTAATGATGGGAAGTATACATAAACCCATAGCTGAGAAAAGCAGTGCAGAATGTAAGTACGAAATGCCGAGAGCAGAATACAGACTGTAAAAGTGCGCTGTGGGTGCAATGTACAAGTAATGAGAAGCAGAAATGTAAATCAGGGGGACAGAAAAGTACCTCCCAAGCTCTCCAGTAGCCGCCAAGTAAGTCGCCCCGCCCGCGGGAGGTCGCGCTCATATAAAAGTAGAGGGTAGCGAGGCCAGCGCCACCCCAATCATATCTACTGACCTGTGATAGGTCAACCAGAGCGCTCAGCAGGTATAGCCCAATGGTGTTCCCTCTGTCGGCGAACAGGGTAGTCCCGAAGAGGAACATCAGGAAGCCACGAGCATACTGCTCTGTCTCCTCGGGAGTCTCGGGCACCATCTCCGCCCGTCGAAAATGGGAAGAGAACCAAGTGTATCGGACTCTCCCAGAGACCCTGTCAACAGGTGGGTGAGCCCCCAATAAATACATCCAGGCGGCTTCCCACTCGCCCATGTCCTCGTCGTAGGGGATGGACCAACCTCCGACGTCAAGGCCGGTCAATACAGCGAAGTCAAAAGGGGTCATGGTCATGTCCCCGGTAGCAGAGAAATGGAAAGAATTGGTGGTGTCCCACCATCTCTCTACCAAGGCTGCCATCAGCGTCCTCCTGGCAGGACAACGTGACAACCCGACGCAGAAGGGGCCGAACCCCGCCAAATCTACCAAGTCTCTGACGCCCTCCGGGAGCTCAGCGTACCAATCCCTCGCCGCAGTGGAACCATACCCCCGCACACTGCGGGAACTACCCTGCATTCAGAATGAATACATGTGTCAATAATGAAATGAAATGGGCTGTGTGCCAATGAAATGAAAAAGGGCTGTGTACCAATGAAATGAAGTTTGGGCTGTGTGCCGATGAAGTGAAATAAGCTACTTGCAAAATCTACCTGGGCTGCGTGTTCAGAAAATTTGAGATTTGGGCTGTGTGTTCAACTTTCAGTTAATTTGTGGGCTGCGTGTTCACTATCTACCTGGGCTGCGTGTTCAGAAAATTTGAGATTTGGGCTGCGTGTTCAACTTTCAGTTAATTTGTGGGCTGCGTGTTCACTATCTACCTGGGCTGCGTGTTCAGAAAATTTGAGATTTGGGCTGCGTGTTCAACTTTCAGTTAATTTGTGGGCTGCGTGTTCACTATCTACCTAAGCTGCGTGTTCAGAAAATTTGAGATTTGGGCTGCGTGTTCAACTTTCAGTTAATTTGTGGGCTGCGTGTTCACTATCTACCTGGGCTGCGTGTTCAGAAAATTTGAAATTTGGGCTGCGTGTTCAACTTTCAGTTAATTTGTGGGCTGCGTGTTCACTATCTATCTGGGCTGCGTGTTCAGAAAATTTGAGATTTGGGCTGCGTGTTCAACTTTCAGTTAATTTGTGGGCTGCGTGTTCACTATCTACCTGAGCTGCGTGTTCAGAAAATTTGAGATTTGAGCTGCGTGTTCAACTTTCAGTTAATTTGTGGGCTGCGTGTTCACTATCTACCTGGGCTGCGTGTTCAGAAAATTTGAGATTTGGGCTGCGTGCTCAACTTTCAGTTAATTTGTGGGCTGCGTGTTCACTATCTACCTGAGCTGCGTGTTCAGAAAATTTGAGATTTGGGCTGCGTGTTCAACTTTCAGTTAATTTGTGGGCTGCGTGTTCACTATCTACCTGGGCTGCGTGTTCAGAAAATTTGAAATTTGGGCTGCGTGTTCAACTTTCAGTTAATTTGTGGGCTGCGTGTTCACTATCTATCTGGGCTGCGTGTTCAGAAAATTTGAGATTTGGGCTGCGTGTTCAACTTTCAGTTAATTTGTGGGCTGCGTGTTCACTATCTACCTGAGCTGCGTGTTCAGAAAATTTGAGATTTGAGCTGCGTGTTCAACTTTCAGTTAATTTGTGGGCTGCGTGTTCACTATCTACCTGGGCTGCGTGTTCAGAAAATTTGAGATTTGAGCTGCGTGTTCAACTTTCAGTTAATTTGTGGGCTGCGTGTTCACTATCTACCTGGGCTGCATGTTCAGAAAATTTGAAATTTGGGCTGCGTGTTCAACTTTCAGTTAATTTGTGGGCTGCGTGTTCACTATCTACCTGGGCTGCGTGTTCAGAAAATTTGAATTTTGGGCTGCGTGTTCAACTTTCAGTTAATTTGTGGGCTTCGTGTTCACTATCTACCTGGGCTGCGTGTTCAGAGAATTTGAAATTTGAGCCGTGTGTTCTAATGTGGGCTGTGTGTTCGCAATTAATTAATGAGCCGAGTGTTCAGAAATTCAAGTGTCGAAACTACATGTTCAAGCATGGCAAAGGTGCGAAATGTAAAATACAGAAGATAAGGTAAATACCTCTCGGGCCTCGTGAGAGAGGTGCTGCTCCGGCTCTCTGAGAAGCAGATCCACGGGTGCTCGCTCGTCGAAGCTGGTAAAATGATGGAAGACCGCACGCGGGAGGACGTGAGCTGGCGGACGGTACCTCCTGGGAATGAAAGGTCGGGTCCTCGGAGGTAGAGTCGTGGGATCGAAATCATCTCCGGCACCCGGAAAACCTCCACCATGGGAAGAAGTACCCGCCATTTTCAGGAATCTGCAAAAGGGGAGCAAAAATGAGCAAAATGGGCCAAAATTGGAAAAAGTCAACAAAAGTCAACTCTCGGGAAATAAAAAGTCAACAAAAGTCAACTCCCGAGAAAATATTCCAAATATTAAGATAAACTTACCTCAAGTGGTGAAAATGCAAAAGGAAGCTCCGAAGCCGGAATTTAATCGCTCCAAAGTGTTTAAAACTGAGTGTTTTTGCAAAAACAATTTGCGCGAGGCGTTGGAAAACGCGCGTAAAACTCAAAACTGGAGAGAAAAGTGTTGAAAGAGGCAAGAAATGAAGTGAGGTTCGGCTGCCATTTATAGGCCTCAAGCCTTGGATTGCAAGAGCATCAAAAAGGAGGGAAAAAGACCAAAATGCCCCCGGAAAAAGGGCATGGCCGGCCGGCCCCTATTTCTAGCTGGCCAGCCATCTGCTTTTTGCAGAAATGGCCGGCCAGCCATCTACTTTTGTGGAAACCGGTTGGCCACCTCCCCTTGGGAAGATAAACGGCCGGCCATCATCCTCACATGCTCACCTAGCTCTCTGCAAATTTTGAGGAAGATCGGAGTTCCCGGGACCTGAAAAAGTTCAAGAAAAGTACACTTCCGGTCGCGAAATTGCTCCGTCGGGACTTCGGTTTCAAGTTCTGACATGTGTCTTATCTTCACTCATCAAAATCAAAGTGTATCCTTTTTGAATGAGTTGTAACCTTTCAAGGAAGCAGATCGGAGGCCGTGGTCGAGTCGTCCTCGCCGAAACGCGCATTTCCATACTCGTTGTTTCATGACAAACAAGCGCCCTGATTCCTGCTCGTGTTACATTATCTTCCATTTTCATGAACATACCTGCATTAACATGCACGTTTCTTGATGTTAATCATACTTCCGTGTTTGAGCATGCGTTGTCACGCATGTTCCATTCTTGCATTGCGATGCATTCACTCACCGGCACTGCATGTGTCGAAATTTTCAAAGTCACATTGAATACATATTGTTAGCATATTGTGTTTGTTGCAATTTCTCTCTTTTGCAGGCACGATATTGTATGTACGGTTCAATTGAAGCTGGTGCGACCAGACGAATCGCGCAGGTATTGTATCTTCTCCGTGTGAGACGTGGCGAGGATTGAATAATCCTCCGCATTCTTAACTGCATGAAATGTAGTTGTTGCTTTGCATTCTTGCTTAAAACTGTTGCATCTATTTGCGAATACTTGCTTCATTACAGCTTGCTGCATTTGCACGATCATTGGGTTACCTTCGGCTTCTTGCATATCATTTGCATTTTGCCCCCCCTGCCTGCGGGCATGCCTGCGGGCGCATCTCTGTTTATCCAGTATGTTTGTCTAAGTCTTCGGCCTTGTCAAAAATGGGTCGTCTCTGGGCTTTGACATTCACTCCCGTCACTTGTGACTTCCGAGTTCTGTCAAAGAGGGGCAACTGTAGACACCCCATTTTTGACCGACCTTAAGACTCAGACGTCACCGATTGAGCGCTAGGTGATGTTGCATAATTTGCTCGTTCAGAAGTTTCAGAGTCGCGGCTGCGAGCCCCGCCACCAGACTTCCGAACCCTTTTCTGTGCCTTGTCTCGGTTTGCGAACCAGACTCGGTTTTCTCTGTTTCTTTTTCCGAGGGAAGGGAGAGGTCCCGTAGACCATCTCTCAATGTCCATAGGCTACATTTGGTGGCCGTAGGCCATTTTGCCCATTTTGGAGTCCGGTTCCCGGTTTTCGGAGCCGTCAGGCCGTGTGCCTCGGTTCGGGACCGCCTAACCATCTCCGTTTGCTCTAATTTTTGCCATACATCTTATTTCATCCCTTTTGAGGGACACTGGGGGTTGAGAAACCCACTTCGAGGTCGAATACCATTTTCGGTGCTTAACAGCCCATTTTCGGGACCCCGAACTGCGTGTTTTGGCCCCGGAACATTCGTTTTGCAACGGTTTTCGTTCATTTTTGGCAGGTACCTCTGTTTTATCACAGGAAGGTCACTGAAGGGTGGGAGGCCATCAATTGTTGCAACAACCAGTTATCTCTCTTCCGGAGCCTCCCGGCGCCCGTTTTTCGCACTTCCGGGCTAATGTTGAATACCTTGGAGCTAGTGTTGCCAACTTTCAACCACATATCTGTGATCTACACATCTGAGAGGCCCCTAAAAGTTCATGGCCGGCCATTAAGGTCACCTGACCCTTTTGACCCCTTTCTTCCGGCTAATGTTGAACCCCTTGGACCTTTTTTCTTAAACTTTGAACCACATATCTGTGATCTACACATCTGAGAGGCCCCTAAAAGTTCATGGCCGGCCAGTAAGTCAACTTGACCCTTTTGACCCCCTCTTTCCGAGCCATTGTTGAACCCCTTGGGCCCACTTTCTTGGAATTTCAACTACATAGTTGTGTTGTACACACATAGGACTACCTCCCCAATAGCTGGCCGGCCAGAAAATCACCTTGACCCTTTTGACCCCTAGCCGGCCGGCTAGGGGGTGTGGCCGGCCGGCCACCTCCAGCAAAAGTGTGAGGCCGGCCTGCTTCCTTGCACTGTGCCCTTTCCAGCTGTGGGGCAATATCCCCCAGATATTTTCTGTATCCGGGGGATATTTTGTGGGGGAGTTTTGCCCTCCTTCTCCCCCACCTTTACACCCCATTTTGAACCCTTATAACCAGCTGGTGGCCTTCTTTGTAAGGGTTAGAAAAATTATTCTTCAAAGCTCCATAGCCAACTCCATCTTCTTCCCTCTCAATTCTTCAAAAAACCCTAAGTCCCTAACCTTCATTCCTTCTACACCACCAAGCTCTACCACCACCACATCACTTCCAGCAGCAAGGAAGGTTTCTAGAAGGCAAAAGAAGCTGCAAATCCATCCAAGAAGCAACAAAAGCTTGAATCTTCAAGGGTAAGTTACACTTTTAACCTTTTGACCCTTTTTCTTGATCTATTTCTAAGCCCCACTTATTTTTGGTTTCAAGCTCCGGACCTAACTGAAAAGGGCCATATTTTGAGCTCATCTTCACTTCTCATTAAGGGTTCAACCTTGTTTGAGCCCTCCATAATATACTTGCTTCATTGATCATCTTGTATGTCATGATTTTGCATGCTATCTTTGGCCCATGAGCAATCTGTTTTTGAGCATGTTATAAACTGATATAAGGCTTATTTTGAGCCCCTCTTCAACATTGGAGAAGGGCTCAACATTGTTTGGTGTTTCCATGTGTCACTTGTAGTTATATCCCCTATTTGGCCCCATTTTTGCATAAATTGATAGCCCTCTTTGCTTCTGTTTTTGGCTCTTGGTCCGAACTAAAAGTGGACTTATTTTGGCCTATAATTCATGTTTCATTCACACTTTTTTTCTGTTTGGTGATTATTTTATATACTTCATGTTATAGCACCTTTTGAGCCTTGTTTTGCATCACATTTTTAGCATGTTTGTATACTGATTTGAGGCCTGCCATATACTGTAAATGTTCATATTTTTGGTCCATCTTCAGTGTTGTAGAAGGAAATTTTTCAGTTTGAGTTTTGCTTATACCACTTGCTTCATTACCCCTCTTTTGGCCCCTATTCTTGCATACTATTTTTCCCTTACTTATACTTGCTGTTTGGCCATGTTTATAACTGTGAAAGTACATATTTTGGGACTGTCTAGCTTCTGTCTTTGCATTGCATGTCCATATTGTGCATGTTTGGCATAGCTATAGGCCATTTCGGGCGCCTTATGTTGCATTTCGGGGCATTTCCTTGCATTTCATGTCATTTCGCTTCATTTCGGGACTATTTTCCCCATATTTTAGTGCTGAAATTCCATTAGTATGCTTGCATATCACTTTTGCCATATTTCATCACATTTTAGCATCGCCTCGGTTTGCGTGCCCGTGTGCACGCATTTCGAGGCACTTCATTTTCTGCCACCGGCATCCGATGTGAGTGTGGCTGAGGCTCTCTCATGTTAGTATAAGCCCATTTGTCATTTCCATGTCATTTTCATATCATTCTATCATCGCCTCGGTTTGCGTGCCCGTGTGCACGCATTTCGAGGCACTTCATCTTCTGTCATCGGCATCCGATGTGAGTGTGGCTGAGGCTCTCTCATGTTAGTATAAGCCCATTTGTCATTTCCATGTCATTTTCATATCATTCTATCATCGCCTCGGTTTGCGTGCCCGTGTGCACGCATTTCGAGGCACTTCATTTTCTGCCATCGGCATCCGATGTGAGTGTGGCTGAGGCTCTCTCATGTTGGTATAAGCCCACTTGTCATTTCCATATCATTACCTTGCATTCTATCATTGCCTCGGTTTGTGTGCCCGCGTACACGTACTTCGAGACACATATCATCGCCTCAGTTTGCGTGCCCGTGTGTACGCACTTCGAGACACATATCATTGCCTCGATTTGCGTGCCTGTGTGCACGTACTTCGAGACACATATCATTGCCTCGGTTTGCGTGCCAGCGTGCACGTACTTCGAGACACATATCATTGCCTCGGTTTGCGTGCCCGCGTGCACGTACTTCGAGACACATATCATCGCCTCAGTTTATGTGCCCGCATGCACGCACTTCGAGACACATATCATTGCCTCAGTTTGCGTGCCCGCGTGCACACATTTCGAGACACACATCATTTTCTCAGTTTGCGTGCCCGTGTTCACGCACTCCGAGGCATTTCATTTTCATAGCATTCTGCATTTTCTCGGTTTGCGTGCCTGCGTGCACGCATTTCGAGGCATCTCATTTCATAGCATTGTGTACGTTAGGATTGTATCTTAGTTGAATTTCATGCATATCATGCATATTGCATCGTGTCCGGAATAGGAGTTAGCCCAGGCACGGGAAACGAGGTACATTTCGTACTCCAAGTGACGGAATGTGTCTCAAATTCCCCAGTCACCGACACTCCGGATTATCCATGATGGAGTTAGGTTTTAGCTGTAGTTTCATGTGCATTCATCCTATATTGAGTTGTGCATTTCGACTCCTCGGCCATCATGCCTCGGTATGCGTGATTGGTGCCACGAGGATCGAGACATGCATATATTTGTGCAAATACATTGCTATGCCCCTTTCCTGCTCTCTGTTGCAGCAAAACCAGGAATCAGCAACTTTCCGGGACTTGGCACGCTTTTCAAGAATAACAGGTGTAAACAGAGGCTAATTGGGGCATTCCGGTGGATTTCCGTGCAAGACAGTCCGGACATGCATCATCCACCAGAAGCAAGGCAGTCCCTGGCTTGCACGCCAGTTTTATTTGCTTTCTAGTTAATTCATTAATTAATTAGAATTCTGTAATATTTTGGACTGTAATATTCTTTTATTTTGGGGACTGTAATATTTGGACTGTATTACTTATTCGGACCCTCCGAGTGAGGGCACAACTGTAATAAGTGTGGGTGAGTGTGATGTATGTCTTCCAACCCCACGTCTTTCTCCCTTTTATTTATCCGCTTTTGATGGTTAGATTAGGGCATATTTCAATTAGCATACAGTATGACAGCATGTTTGCATCATTCATCTGTATTGCATGCATCGGGCTCGGTGCATCATACTAACTGCATTGTACTTTCAATTCCAAGTTGAATACATGTTAGTTGTAGCATTTCATATGCCATCTTAGAATAGCCGAGCCTACTATAGTTGCATTTTGCATGTGTTGCATTAAGCATTTTTGTATACTTAGGATCATGCATGATTTCTAATGTAGTTTCTGTTTTTGGCTTGGAGTACTCTGTAAGCTTTATGCTTTAGCATCCTTGCATGCGTGTGAGTGAATGCCATGATAGCATGCTTACCATGAGGTTATGTGCTTATCTGATATATCTGCCTGAATGCCTGTGGGTGAAGGTTGGGTTATCTGAATTGGAATGAATCATCAAAATGTTTCAAGCCTACCTGCGGGTAGCAAACCATTTTCAAAAACAAACATGAAATGTTTTGTTCCAATTCGGGCGACCCGGTCTATACTTATATGCCGTGAGCATCACATAGTAACCTAGGCTAATAACCGGAATAAGAACTCACAATGTTTTCAAAAATTGATATCATGGTTAGTAGAGGCCGGTCTATGACCGGGCGAGCGGGGGTGCTCACGAAGTGACCTTCCCCAATCGTACCCAAGTTCCCGAGTCGAGGCAACTTTGGTGATGACGGACACGTGGCCTTTTGGCACCGAGTCAGGGTTTCCTAAATTTCCCAAAATAAAATATTTAGGTGGCGACTCTGTATCTGGCAAAGCAGTCCATGTTTGACACTTCTTTCAAAAAATCAGTTTTCCTAAAACGATTTGCCGGATTTGGACTCTTTGGTTCAGATTTAGAACCGTGACTGCGAAAGTCGAGTCCGAGCTGTAGCGAGGTCCCCCGCGGGCTTGTTACACTTACGTGAAGAAGTGTGAACAATCCCAAAGGTTCGCACCTTTGATACATCAGCCAGCTGCTGACCTAAACCCAGTGTCCAGCTCTTGGCCGTTCGCCCAATGGGGCATGGATCTGGTTGGAAAACTTCCCCAGGCAACTGGGCAGAGAAAATACTTGTTGATGGCAACATGTTACTTTACAAAGTGGATAGAGGCAGAACCTCTTGCCAAAATCCGAGGTGTGGACGTCAAGAACTTTATATGGAAAAACATCATCACCAGATTTGGGATTCCAAGAGCAATAGTTGCCGACAACGGAACACAGTTTGACAGCAAACTCATCAAAAACTTTTGTGCCAAATTTAAGATCAAGAACTACTTTTCAACACCAAGTTTTCCCCAGAGTAATGGCCAAGCAGAAGCATCCAACAAAGTAATTTTGGATGGAATAAAGAAGAGGCTGCAGGAAGCAAAAGGAAAGTGGGTAGACGAGTTGCCCAACGTGCTTTGGGCATATCGGACTACGCCGAGAAGATCAATAGGGGAATCCCCCTTTGCCATGGCTTATGGCACAGAAGCTGTCATCCCATTAGAGATCGGCATCCCAGGGATCAGGACCTAGGGAGTAGAGAATGGCACTAACGACATAGTCTTAGCCCGAGATCTGGACCTTTTGGAAGAACGAAGAGAAAAGGCTGCAATTCAGCTAGCAATATACCAGCAACAGCTTGCTAGAGCTTACAACAAAAAGGTCAATCCAAGAGATTTTCAAGTCGGTGACTTAGTCTTGAGAAAAGTCGTCGGCAACAAAAAGGATCCAAGAGAGGGCAAGCTTGGCCCAAACTGGGAAGGACCCTACAGAATTACTTCGGTATTGGGCAATGGAGCCTATCGGCTTGAAGATAACGAAGGCAAAGCACTACCAAGACCTTGGAACACTTGTAATTTGAAATTCTTCTATCATTAGATGTGCAGTATTTTTTGCCGATGTCTTTAATAAAGTTTTCTCAAAAGTTCTTTCAAACACATATGGCTGATAAAATTACATACTGATGTTTTCGGAGACATAAATAATAAGAACCCAAGTAGAACTTAAGTTCATATTGGGGGCAGAAAGAAAAAGAATGTGTTTATCACTTGTTGAAATTTGTAGCAATTTACAAGTTGGTCAAACCAAGATAATGTTTAAAACTGAAATTAGACCGAGATGATGCTTAACCAAAGAGAAGCCGAGGTGATTCCTTGTCTCCACTTGTTGAAATTTGTAGCAATTCAGTCAAGCTGATTCCTTGTCTCCACTTGTTGAAATTTGTAGCAATTTACAAGTTGGAGTCAAGCTGATTCCTTGTCTCCACTTGTTAAAATTTGTAGCAATTTACAAGTTGGAGTCAAGCTGATTCCTTGTTTTCACTTGTTGAAATTTGTAGCAATTTACAAGTCGGAGTCAAGCTGATTCCTTAATTCACTTTGTTGAAATTTGTAGCAATTTACAAGTTGGAATTAAGCTGATTTCTTAATTCACTTGTTGAAATTTGTAGCAATTTACAAGTTGGAATTAAGCTGATTCCTTACCTTCACTTGTTGAAATTTGTAGCAATTTACAAGTTGAAGATAAGCCGAGATTACTGTTTCCTTTCACTTGTTGAAATTTGCAGCAATTTACAAGTCGAAGTGAAGCCGAGGATATTGTTAAACATTTGTAGCACTCTACAGGTTGGTTAAACCAAAAAGGATGCTTAACACTTGTTAAAATTTGTAGCAATTTACAAGATAATGTTAAACCGACATATGATCATCTGTTGAAATTTGCAGCAATTTGCAGGTTGAGGTAAAAGCTAAGTATGTTGTTTAAATACTTGTTATAACTTACGAACAGTTTACAGTATATGATTAACACTTGTTGAAATTTGTATCAATTTACAAGTAGGTTAGACCGAGATCACTGTTTAAATACTTGTTAAAACCTAAAAAGTTCGAAACATTAACATTGAGTAACATATGTTTTACACTTGTTAGAAATTATGAAAAGCTTTCAGGTCAGTATCTTGCCGAAGTATTGAACCCCGAGAAGATTGCACAAAGGAAGCAAAATGGAAAGGCACGCAAAAAATTCTAAGTATAGAACTATGCAGAAGCAATCAACAGAAAAATACAAAGATTGAAACGTCTATAGAAAAAGCAGTTGCAATTACATATTGAAGAAGGCACTACGGCCTACTAGACGTAAATTGTTTTTACAGGAAAAGGCACTTCGGCCATACAAAGAAACTCATATTGACCACAAAAGAAGACAAGCACAAAATAGGGAAGATTATGATTATTCGGCTTCAGAAATGCTTCAGGACTGGACCTCGTCCGATTCTCGAAGAACTACCTCGGCCGATTCCTGAGGAACTACTTCGGCAACCTTTTCCGCTTCAATCTCGGCATCAATTTCAGCCAGCGTTTTGTCCAGATTTCTTTCAGCCAATAGAAGGTCGGATGACAGTTGCCCGATGGCAACTTCCTTGGGTACCTCCCCAACCTCATCACCCTCCCCATCCAAGGTTAAATCCATAACTTGCTCAGCAGGAGGAGGGGACTTGGCTTCAGCAGCATCTTTGGGTTTCCTCACCAAGGCCTCATCATCATTTTTCTCTTCATCCTCATCCTCGACATCAGCCTCAGTCTCTAATTCATCTTCAACCTGATTTGGAGGAGGAAATGGTAAAGGAATGGCATCGGCATTACGAAAGGGCGAGTCAACAGGGAGATCAAGCTTTTTTATCAGGGACATCCAACCTAGGAAAAATCCCCTGTTGCATGCCTACCTGACTTGAAGTTTATAATCCTCTGTGACGTCGGCCATACCCTGGGCATAAGCCTTTTCATCAGGCTCTTTGACTTCGGCCTCCTTGGTGGCCAGAGCCTGCTGGAGCTCCTTCTCAGCCTGGGCCTTTTTTACTTCGGCCTCTTTCTTCTCAGCTTCAGCTACTTTTCGGATAGCCTCAGTAGACTCCGCTTTCTCTTCGGCCATCTGCTGGGCCTTAGTAGCAGCCTCGGCCTGATCCTCCAGTTTTTTCATCTTTGATTCAAGAGATTTAACCTCCTTCTTCAGGGAAGACGCTTCCCTCTTCATATCAACCAATCTTTGCCGATTTTCAAAAGATTGCATTGAAAATGAATGGGCGCGCTGAATGGCCTGAAAGAAAGCAGAAGTACTACAGAATCTTCTAAAAGTGAAACCGAAGGAAAAGTTACAAGTTCAAAGCAGGAATACTTACTTGAACGGAATGCTGGAGCATTAGCGCGTAGTTCTCATATTCGCTAAGCCCAGCATTTCGCTCCAGATCCTTTGGAAGGAGAAGAGCAGTGCTGAGGGCAACACCAACATTAATATCGTCGGCACTTTCACTTGACATGATAGGCCTATCCTCTAAAGTTAATTGTGGGGCCCAGGGGATGTCGGATTTCTTGGACCCGGAAGTGGTAGCTGAAGCAGACCTTGGCCTCTTTGACTGTGTGGACCCCGAGGGTTGGGTCTCAGCGGATCTTTTTGTGGAAGCAGAGGCAGCCTTTTTGCTCTCAGCCAGTTGAGAGATAGGCAAAGCATCCTCAGCCTCGGCGTCAGTAGCCTTGGCTTTGGGCTGAGCCTTTTTAATTCTCTTCGGCTTTGGTGGGGGCATAGACTGGGTTGGTACAACATCAGCATCAGTCGGTAGATCGGCTAGAAGATTTTGGGCAACTGGCTTTGCACGACCCATTTCAGCAGTTTTAACAAGGCGTCGGCGACGTTTCCTTTTAGGTATTGGGATCAAGTATGGGGTCGAAGTAGATGACAGATCGGCTGGATCAGAAGTGGATCCTTCGTCTGCTCGTGATATGGAAGCAATGGAAGGAGTTGTGGCAGAAGGTGGAGAAAGACTCTTTTTCTTCCTTTTTGGGACGTCGGGTAAAGTGGATTTATATGTCGAAATGAAGTTCAGCAACAAGGGAGCCTTGCGCTTATGGATTGGAAAACCAAGAAGCTTCTTTAAGTCTTTCCCAGGGAAGAAGGATTGACGGAATTTTTTTGGTGGTTGATGAAGATCTGCAGGACAAGCAAACAGACATTAGAAACAGACAAAATTTTGAAAAACTTAAATAAAAACAACTAAGTGTTGGCACTGGGCTCTTACCCTTGCCCTCTTTAATTGTTCGAGGAAGAGGGTAGAGATGGACATCTTCATCTGGGCCAAATTCCCAAATTCCCGAAGCGATAACAAAGTCATCCCCAGCCCCCTTATTAGAGTCTGGGAGGTCGGCTACAATTTTGAACTCGGTAGACCTCGGCTTAAGGTAATAAACAAAGCCTCTTTCCTTCAGGTTGAGGGGGCACATTGTATAACAGTACTGAAGGTCGGCCAGGGTGATCCTAAGATTCTCTTGCCTAGCTAAAACTATAATACCGTTAATCACCCTATAGGAGTTGATAGTAAGTTGCATGGGGTTCAGCTTGTAGAAATAAAGAACTTCACGAAACAGGGGATTAAGTGGAAGCCGAAGTCCACATTCAGTAAAGGCTACTATAGGAAAGGGCATCGTATGGTCTGTGGGCATGATGGTATCATCATCCCCAGCTAGCTTAAGGTGAACATCGGCTGGGATAGAGAATTCCTGCCTAAAGTATTCGAGTTTTGTTGGGGTATTTACCCTATGCCTCCACATACCCATTACGTCAACCTAAACAAAGAAGAATGTGTTTCAGAAGATGGGCGTTTAAAGAAGGGTTGCAAGAACCTCGGCAAAGACCTAGGAAATGGCTGATAAGGCTTGTTTCAGTTTTCCCTAAAAAATTGAAGGTTCTACACACAAATCCCAAGCCAAAGAACTATAAAGGTCAAGATCGAAGGCACAGATCTGGAACAGATACGAAAAAACAAGAAAACAAAGGAGAAGTTTCAGATTCAAGAACAAAGATGGGCTATCAGAAACATGAAGAATACAAGGGGTTAAAGGTCAAGAATTATGGCAAGAAAAGTGTTGAAACAGTGCAAGTGTTCAAAATATAAGTGAAATCATGAATAGACACATCCAGATAACAGTTCAGTGGATCCAAGGTTTGAACAAAGCAGTAATGGTAAAAGCATATAAAAGAGATTGGGTGTAAAGGGAACAGGACCTTACCAGAACAAATGAAGTCGGAAAGAACGACGCCGAGAAATGGTAACGATTGCAGGCACGACGAGACGGAGGAAACTTCACTAAGGTGAAGGGACAAAGAATCGCAGAACTTCGAGTTAAAACAATGGCGGATTTCAGAAAGTTAGAGAGAGAGAGCTATAAAAACGAATGTGTAAAGCAAAGGGAAAAAGATGGAAAGAAAAGTTTTATCAAAACTTGAAACGGCGGTAAAAATAGGGCATTTATTACGCCTGGAGCAACGCACGCGTCAGACGGCGCAGACGAATGACAGGCAGCTTTCAGGCGCGTCACAGACACGCTCCAATGAAGACAAAGCATGTGAAAGGAACGGTTAGACGTGCATGACAGCTCATGCGCGTGATGGAGTACATTTGAATTCTTGTTCTCAGAAGCGAATACATCGGCTTGGAAAAGAATTATCTCGGCCAAACAGTTTCTTAGCCACTGTGCAAAAAGAAATATCGATATAGGTTCCATCACCTCAGAATGCCGAGGTAATAGAACCTAGGGGGCAGTTGTGGGAATATATTTCTTGGATACCAACACGTGGCATGATGAAGCCGACATATAAGCCAAAGTGTCACATATCATGGTAGTTACGCCGAGGTGATCTCGGGGTTGCCGAGATTATCTCCGAGGATATCGGAATCCGAGATAAGCGGAGAAATGGATAAGGGGCAAGAGTCCTAAAGAGAAGAAAAGACTTAGCCAAGATAAGGATAAACCTCTTAGGGAGTTTATCTTTATCTCTTGAAGAATCCAAAGTCAGTATTGAATTGGAGTCCATAGAAGTCAGGCTTCTAGTGGGATTAGGATTGAGTAAACTATAAAAGAGAGGCACCCCCATGGGTCTAAGGTACACAATTCTATATTCAAGCTTGTGAGTTTAACACTTGATTATCTTTGAGAGATATACTGACTTGATCGTCGGAGTGCCCCGGGTGGAAGAGCCACCGCCGGAGCCTTTTTCTTTCTGTTACAGGTTACTGAAGCCATCTATTCTGGCTGTGCTCTCCAGCTGGTTACTAAGCGAGCAGTGTGGTCGGAAAATCACCCACACACATGGCATGCCAGAGAAAATTTCCATTCCATAATATGAAAATGCCAAAGAAATTTACAGACAACCAGAGAGAGTTAAACATGTTAGACACACACAAGGGAGAAAAGTGATGTGGCTAGAGAAAATTATAAATGCCAAAGAAACATAGACATAGACAAGAGAGTAAAATTACATATATATGTAAAATGTAGCCAGAGAAAATTCAAAAAAGAAACATAAATCTAACAAGCACAAAAAATGAAAATGATACATGCCAGAGAAAATTAAACATGGAAAGCTAGAGAAAATTTCCATTCCATAATATGAAAATGCCAGAGAAATTTACAGACAACCAGAGAAAATTAAACAAGACAGACACACACAAGGGAGAAAAGTGATGTGACCAGAGAAAATTATAAATGCTAGAGAAACATAGACACAAACAAGAGAATAAAATTACATATAGATGTAAAACATAACCAGAGAAAATTCAAGAAAGAAACATAAATCTAGCAAGCATAGAAAATGAAAATGACACAGAAAATTACACTTGCCAGAGAAAATTAAACATGGCAAGCTAGAGAAATTTATAGAGTAGAGAAATTTGAATGAATTATATTTGAAAATTACATAGAGAAATACAGAGAAATTAACCATGCTAGAGAAAATAAGGGAATAAACAGAAACAAATGGAGAATAAATATGCCAGAGAAAATTCAAAGAAGAAACATAGATCAAGCCAATACCAGAGAAATCTATAGACAAAATCACACAACATCTTTAAGAATAAGTTCAAAACTTAGAGAAATAACATTTTTCAAATTTATGTAGCTTTTTATTACGAAATTGAAATCCTAATTAATGGAAGGCTAATATAATATGCAATTAACTATGTTTCCAGAGAAAAACTCGTTGGATTGTAGAAAACTTACTAGAGTGATGATGAAACCCTAAGTACGAACTGATATGCCCTGAGATGAAAATGAATTGAGATGACGATGAACAGTGAAAACGGGTCAAAGAAATTTGTAAAGAAGGAATGGAAAAGATTTTGGTAAAAGATAATGAAACCATAATGTCAATAGTGAAGATGATTGTGAAACCCTAATTCTCCTGTTCTCTTACTCGTGAAGATGGTTGGATGTTTGGAATGGAACGGAGTCATCGGAATCTAATGGAGTGTTCTCAGTTGATTTGTAAAGGGTGTTTTGGTCCAAGAAAGAATTAAAAATGCGCGCGTTCTAGTTGAGGGACTTGATGTCTCATCCATTTTTTTGGTGTCCTTTATTTTCTAAATTACTATTATTGGGAACTTTAAAAAAATTTTCCATGATTTTATATGATATATATATATATATATATATAATTATAAGATTGTAAAATAAATACTCTTAATTAAATTAAAATATCAACTATATAAAAAAAAATTCGACAATGACTAACCAAGAAAAAATCATACAACAACATCTAAATCCAAAAAGAAAAAATAATGAAAACATCCAAACGGTAGATACATCTTAGTGTGTGAAGTGATTAATCATTTGTAATATAATATCAAAACATAAAAGAAATTATTATTCAACAATTGAAAAAGTAACTCAATTAGTAAATTTAAACTTTAGAGGTTCTTCCAGAGTGGCCCTGTTTGGTAGAGCTGTGGGAAAGTGCTTATAACTTATGTCTTAATAGCTTATACCTTATAACTATGAAAATAAGCTAATTTCTGACTTATAAAAAGCTATAAGCTGCATTGTTAAGTTAAACCAAGCACATCAAAATAGCTTAAATTAAGCTGAAAGCTGAAATAAGCTGGAAAAAAGCTGTACCAAACAGGGCCAGTATCTTTGTTGTGCAAATTTTTCCTCTTGTGAGTTGTAATTATATAAAATAATGTAGCAAAGGAAGTATAATTTTATACATAGAATCACTATAAAATTTAAACAACAAATTCATAATATATAATTAATATTGAATATAGAATAATGCATGAGAAAATAAGAACAAAAAAAGTAATTTCACATTAAAAAAAATTCTAATACCCTTGAAAGAATTAAAAAGAAAAACGTGGGGTTTGTGAATTATCTCAATTTATCATGAAAAATATATGGAAAAGAAATATTTATTGTTCATATAAAATAAACAAAGTTAAAATAATTTAAATAAAGTTTAAGTTTGTACAGAACTTATATATAATTAAGAAAATACACACTGACGTGACTTTTTTTTAAAAAAAATACTCTTATAATGTGCCACTTAAACATGAGAAAAATACTACTTTTAATAATATATATATATATATATATATGATATTTTTTAAACACTAAATTATGTAATCGATATCAAAGCATGATTGCAGCCCTCAAGATAAAATGAAAACTTTTTTCACTCATTTTGAAAATTTTAAAAATTTGTCGTTATTTTTTCATCATTTGTCTAGCTCTATCTGTCCGAGCCGCTCAACTTTCTCTGTGAGAATAACCACATTTTTTTCACAAGGAATTCATCTCTAGCGAGCCCAACAATCCTGCATGATCTAGTTTGTCCATTAGTTATCTAATCTAATCCAGTTATGACAAATAAAAGATCATCATCATCATCATCATCTTGGCATTGTAATGGCTAAATCTATCAGTTTGACAAGGAAGATCAGGCAATTTCCATTAGTTCCAAGATTTACAGTTGTTCTGAGCCTAATACCACCACTTTGAACAATATAAAGAAGTGGTAAAAGTTGAACAGAGATCCAATAACTAGAAGATACATATATAGAGCACATCAGATGATACAAGGCAATTTCAGGCACTAGAGGCCAGTCCAATATGTCAGTGAAAAAACAACAAAAACCCAGCAGGTATGAAAGTCTGTAAACCAGTTGTGAAATATTTCCCATTTTCATCTCCTTTTCTTTCTTTTGAAAATAAAAAGGGATGAAACAAAATAAATCCAACAGGTCCTGCAATTGAATACAAATCTGACTACAACTTTACAGTGGGAACACATTCTTGTGCTTCATTGCTCAAATGGCACTACGGTCATGTCACTACACCAAACCTCCCCAAGTGGAAACAGTGCATACGAGCTCATGCTATACAAGATGAGGAGTGCTGTGCCATGTTTGCAACAGTGGAAAGGATTAAGAAGTGTCTTAACAGCTTCTTATCAGGCATTTTTATTGCCAAGACAACAGAGAGAAGAAACCAGTAATTGAGGGCACTGTATGGTCATATGATATTATTGAGCTTTAGCAACGGACCGGCTAGACACACCATGCAACAACTTGACAAACCCAAGGAAACTTAGCTTCCCATCCGTGTGCCTAATCCAGTCATGAAGAACAGCGTGAACGGGAACAGATGGGCCAACACCTAGTTCCTGATACAATTTCCAAAATACCATTTGACAGTCTAAGTTTGTGTCTGTTGACATGATGAACTCAAAAAACTTCATCTGTAATATAGCATGAACATTACAGTAATGCATGTAAAATGTATGCTCTGTTTGTTTCGGCTGAAAATGTTTTATGTACAAAATGTTTAATTTTGTTTGATTGCATCCTTGAAACTAATGTACTAGTCGTTGTAGTAGTGGTGGTGGAGGTGATGGAGGTGGTGGCAGTGCCGTGGTGGTGGTGTGGTAGAGGTGACAATGGCTGTGTTAGTGTGATGGCATTAGTAAAGACTTTAGTCCAAAAATATTTTCCAACCTTCTAAAAGTGAAAAACATTTTATGTCCAAATAAGCTTGTTTTTTTTGTTGACTATCATTTTCATTTACCGTTGCACCAAAAGCCAGAAAATGTTTTCTGGCCAAACACAGTGGTAATGTATACAATACTTAGGTCTTGCATTAATTGAGAGAATGATTAAAAAAATGGTGCCCAGGAACATGAACCAACTTACAGAAGCCAGTTCCTCAATGACAATAGCCCTGTTTCCATCCATCTCAAAGAGTTCATAAGCTTGACGAGCATGTTGCTCCCATCGATCAAGAGACTCAAGCTGATAGACACTTAATGAAGCCGCACAGAATTCTTCAAAGTTCATCTTTCTGTATTGAAGTGCATTAAGCTGTCACAAAAGAAGAGAGAACAATTTCACTCCAAAAATTAGAACACCATAGAGAAAACAATTGTTGATTGCACATCCACCATCACAGTCAAAGCACATACTGATGTAAGAAATTCAAGGACGTGAGACTCCTTCATAGCATCTGTTGCACTTTTCGTCAAGGCCTGACCAAATAAAAAATATTTTGGAGCAACATATACATTAAATACAGCAAATAAACAGTTTTCCTTCAACCAACCACTTTAATATTCCTTTTTTTTTTTTTTAGTACTCTTTCCAAAAAACAAAAAAGAAACCAACCGCTTTAACATTGTCCAAGCTTATGGTGCCACTTTCGTTTGGTTCCAATAGCACAAACTGCTCCTTCAAATAACTTAGCTCATACACTGTCAATGTTTTGGCCAAAGCCTGTCACATAACATGAGGAAAAAAAAAAAATAATAAAATTGGGAAACGAACTATTAGAATGTTTACAAGAAGAAAATAACATGTCAAATGGAAAACAAAAATTGAATAGAAAACAAAACAAATGCAAATTAAGCATCACCAGAAAATAATGTCAAAACATAACTTCAAGGGAGCATAATTTCCGATGGTCATTAGAACTACATCTCACGATCCAACTGGGGGTATTTTTGCAATCAGATTACTTTCATTTAAGTGTTACTGTAAGTTTATAACCAATCATTGCATAATAATACTTCAGGACCTTGTGGTAATATTTAAAGTGCTTGAGCATGAAATTTAAGTGTCCTTCGCAGATTTAACTTCTTTGATATAAAAGCAATTAATGCCTAGTATCAAAAGAATCAATTCAACAATGATTTCCAACAAATTCTAAGACAACATGGCAGTTTAATCACTAACAAATTACCTACCTGACAATAATTGAATGAAAAACCGTTTGTTTCAGAATTTAGATTGCAATCAAGAAGAGGAGAAAAAAAAAATGCACCACTTAGATTGTTCAGGTCGGAAGGATAATTCCGTTGTCATGATAGACTACTATGTATGAAGCTGCCAATAAAAAATAAAAAGACTACTAAGAAGATTACAAAACTAATGTGCATCCAGTGGACCTGAATCTCTCTTCTATAACTAAATATAGTAAGGTATTTAAAACACATAAAATCACATAGAAGTAGATAGATTCTCAAGACAGCTGTTGTACCCTTTACACTGTTTTCAAGCAACTTCTTGTTGCAATTACAAAAGGCAAAGCTAATGAAAAGAATTTATTTCAGTTACTAGGCACATGAATTCAAGCAGAAACAGGAACTGTAGCAGCATATACATACCCGCAAAGCAGCTTTTCGAAGAGCGGATGAACGCATATAAGCCTTCATGAGTCTGAAGATTAGTAAATCCAGGGGCACTTTTATGTCATTGTTATTTTTAATCCACGGATGACCTACAAAAAATGATTTTTAAGTAGTGCTTCAGGAATATAACTAGGAACTTTTGACGGGTTGAGACACTGACTCAAGGCTTGTGCAGCTGTCATTCTTTTCCGTGGGTCCTTGTTCAATAAGCGCTTTATAAAGTCTTTTGCCCCAGAAGATAGAGAAGGCCAAGGTGGTTCATCAAAACTTGGATCCGCTTTTAGAACGGCCCGAAAGATCCCAGATTCAGTTCGAGCCCAAAATGGACGGCTGCCACACAATAGAATATATGCTATAACACCTATACTCCAGACATCAGCCTCTGTACTGTAAGACCTATGCAGCACTTCTGGTGCAACATAGTATGCGCTGCCAACGATGTCATTAAGCCTCTCATCTGCAAACAAGTTGGAAGGTTAAAAACAATCAACTATTTAAGCCATGCCAAACGAATACACAGCAGTGCTACAAACATAATAAGGAAGTAAGGACAAACCCGGCTTCACAAAATCTGACAACCCAAAATCTATGGCCTTTAATTGCGAGTCTTCATCCTTAGATGCAAACAAGAAGTTCTGATCCAGATACCAAAAAAGATGAATGCAAATTCCAAAAACGTTAAAAGAAAGTGTCACCATTATTATAAATACTGCTAAAATAGGTGTCTTAGTCAATAATTAACATCATGTGTGCAAATCTTTTTTAGCACACATTTGCAATTTTAAACACTGGAACAATTATGAGGAAGAACTGTCATCAATGTTATCAATTATCACCAAACACTCATTTTTTCCATAATAATAAATAAATAAAAAGAGGAAGGAAGGAAAGAAGGAAAGAAGGAAAGAAGGAAGGGGGGGAGATCTCCCCAAAAAAACAAATCATTTCACCTTGCTCTGGCTAAAAAAACTCAAGCAAATGACTAACGCATGACACAATCAAGCAGGTTTTAATCTAATGCCAGTAAAATAAACTTGAGAATATCTCCCACCTCTGGCTTAAGATCCCTGTGCACCACTCCCTGGAGATGGCAAAAAGAAACAACATTCAATATTTGAATCAGAACAACCTTTGCATCATCTTCTGTGTATTTGCCACCCCTGCAGAATAAAAGAAACAACTGTGCATATGTTATTTAACTACTGGCCAGTTGAAGCATCTCAAAATTCTCCTTTTTTTATCCACCATAGCATCAATATTAAGAAGATGCGAAAACAAAATATTTCAGAATAGCAAAAGATACCTTGACAGTATTCTATCCAAAAGCTCCCCACCTTCACATAACCTAAAGAATGTAATTCATCAAAGCATGTTAGAAATAAACTTTGGTACAAGCAAGCAGTGCACAACTTTAGTTAATATAAGCACAAATTCAGTTAGCAGTAAGAAGATTATTTCCATAGTCATTAAAATAAAGCTGTTAGCTAAAGATGAAAAGGCATGCCATTGAGATGAAGTTCAATAGTGAAAAGATCAAAGCTTACTCCATCACTATGTAGACATTTTCATTGTCTTCAAATGCATCATAAAATTGGACTAGATTGTTATGTCCTGTCAAAGCTCTTAATATTTTCACCTCCCTTCTTACATCCTCAATGGCTATGGCAGTGGTCATCTAGTTTACAAGAATAATAGATCAGGAGTAACAAAGATAAAGCAAAAACAATTGAAAGAAACACGCCATGGTACACACTGTAATCTGGCAAGAAATGAATTAAAATTTATCATGCTTCTATAGAAATGGAACATTTAAAGAAAAATGAGCGGGGGGATCAAATGTCAACTGACACAAAAAGGAATTCAAAATCAATCCAAAGATTTCTTTACCCCCAATTTAAAAAAAAGAAAAAAGAAAAAAGAAAAAGAAAGAATAAGAAGAAGAAGAAAGGAAGTAATGGAGTGGACCATATTATTAGCTAATGATTCTTTCACAGCTTGAGCTACACCACTATACCATCTTATCTCAAATGCATTTCAAAACAGCTAGAAGCATGGAAACTTCTAAGAAAGTGGTGTGTCATGTCGTGTTGGACACTGTTGTACACTGATATGACATGACACTCATCAAACATATGTCCTGCTATTTTTATTTTACTTTTTTGAATTTTAAAAATTATAGATTCGGACACACTTCACTCACTTGGGAAACATGCATCTATCACTTGAATTGTATATACTTTATAAATTATCCATAAAACAATGAACAAAAGCCCATCCTCCAAAAACTTGCCTAGTGACGAACTGGGAATCCAAGTACATCTAGGCATAGATCTTCAAGCAACTTTGAAGTCTTTCATTTGTGGAAAGGGGGAAGGGCCTTCGGCGGGCAGTGGTTCTCATCGGTTTTGAAGTATGTTGGTTCGTGACGAAGCTGAGGATGGCATCGCAAGCACCAGACAATATGAAATTCTTGGGTCGTCCCAGCGGAGGTCGTCGAAGTCTAGCAATATGGGTTCGTGGGGAGGTGGGAGGAGGGTCCTCAGTGCAAGTTGTGGTGACGATGGGCTCACGGAGGGAGCAAATTTTCATACCCATGTCCACTTTTGGTGATGGTTGGGAGGGAGTTGCGTTGGTGTTGAAGGGGTTCAAACTGGGGGATGGGTGGGTGTCCCGATCTGTTGGAAGGCACAAATAGACGGTTCCTGTGAAGGCTATATTATCGGTGGGTCAGTGTGTCATTGACAAGGAAGTCGTAACACCTACCTCTACGGTGGAGTGGTTTAGGCTACTTGATAGGGGATGGAGGAGGTGCAAAGGGGATGGGTTTTGGGCCAATGCGCGGCTGGGTCAGTCGTTGGTGGAAGTTTTTAGGCCCGGTGGAAGTGCGATCGGTAAGGGGGCCAAGCTTTCTTGTTTGTTTTTTTGACGCGGCATGAGGCGGACTCTGTGTTGAAGTGACAATGGACGTTTGATGGGTGTGATCTGAGTTTGGAATAGTGGTCGCCTCTGGCTCTTTGTGTTTTAAGTCAGACGCTGGCTTTGGCGAAGAGTGTTTGCATTCATCTGATAGGCTTGCCTTTACATCTGTGTGGTGATGCGGTTTATCGTGATGTTGGCGATCGGTGTGGAGGCTTCGTGGAGGTTGATGAGTCCTTAGTTGATTTGGGCTGTGTTCGATTGCGTATTCGAAACTCTGAATCTACTCTGTCGCATATCTCCGTCCGGTGGGGTTCGTGGCAGTTCTCATTTCTGGTGTGGGTGGAGGCAGATCTGTCGGTGGGGTCGTTTTCGCAACCAGTAGGATTGTCTGTTGGTACGTCATTGGATTTGGTAGGGCGTGATTTGGGGAGATCTGATCAGACTGAATCGCGCAATTTGGGGGTGGAGGTATATCTGCGGAGATTTGGGCAGTTTTCTAAGGGTAAAGGCCAGCTGGGTCGGTCAGCTTTTGTGAGGCCCATTTGGGAGAAAAAAGGAGTGGGCCAGCAGATCTGGATGAGCGCAAATAGGCTTTGGCTTGTAAAAATGGTCTAGGCGTCTTAGGCCTTGGGACCAATTTGGAGGGCCAGCAGACCTCCGAGGATGGCCTAAGGTCTTTTGGGTCGGGTCAATCAAACCCGAACACATTGGAACAAATTAACCCGGTTTTGAATCTTCTCTCCACGAGGGAGTGTGACGGTTGTGGGTTTCAGCCGCCGATCGATCTGCAAGGGTCTTTGTTGCAATAGCCTTCGGGGCGTGTAGGGTTGACGTCGCCTGACTTTCGTCAGGCAAATGATGCTGGGAGTGTGGATAGGTTGTCGAGTCTAGGCTCGCCGTCGTTGGAGGGCGAGTTGGGAGATTGTCGATAGGCTGACAGTGCTGGAAAGGTGGTTTTGTTGACTGGTTGGGATGGGCGCACAGACGTGATGCGGGTTAAAGACACTCGTTGGGCACATATGGTAGCAGAGTTGGCTATGGTGGTTCGGCCAGAGGCTAGGTTGGCGATATCAGATGTGGTAAATGTAGTGGATGTTGATATTGAGCCTGAGATAGCAATGGACTTCAAGGGAGATGATCCTCTGCAGCCAGAGGAGGTTTCGACATGCGTGTTGTCCCGTATTTCTGAGGTTAGTCAGTACCTAGGTGTTTCCTTTGAAGGTCATGAGGTTGAGGCTTTAAATTTGTTTTCTGCAATAGAGGAATCCTGGAGAGGGGGAGCTCCTTTGGGACAGCAGGTGCGATATAAAGGTCAGAAACAACAGAATTCTACGGAGTTGCATAATTTGGAATGCTCTATAAATCATGATCGAGACAAAGGAGGGGAGGGCAAGGGTGGTCGAAAGGGCTGTGGAACTCAATAATTGTCACCATGCAGTTAAAATTTTTGTCATGGAATGTGCGTGGTTTGAATGATAGAGGGAAAAGGGTCTTGGTTCGATCTCTGTTACGTAGTGCCAGGGCGGATGTAGAGTGTCTTCAAGAAACAAAGATGGAGTGCATTAGAGGGGAGACTGTCAGGGAGCTTTTGGGGGGAGGGGGGGCGCTTTGTGGATTGGACTTTTTTACCAACTTTGGGGGTGGCAGGGGGTGTCCTATGATGGGATCGGCAGGTGGTGGAGAAAGAAGATGTGGTGGTGGGGGCTTTTTCGCTATCTTGTTTGTTTCGCTGTGTGGCGGATGATTATTGTTGGGCATTCACTGGGGTTTATGTCCTCGTTAGACGCTCGGATCGGGTTACGTTTTGGGAGGAGCTATAGTCTATTGCTTTTCGGTGGAGGGTTCCTTGGTGTGTGGGTGGGGATTTCAATGTGGTGCGGTGCATGACGGAGAAGCATGGGGCGACCTCAGTGTCTGGTTCTATGCGAGCTTTTTCTTCATTTATTGATGAGATGGATTTGGCGGACTTGCCGCTTCAGGGGGGTGGCTATACTTGGTTTGGGGGCAAGGCGATGTCTCGTCTTGATAGGTTTTTGGTAATTGGAGATTGGTAGGGTTATTTTTCACAGGTGCTTCAACTACAGTTGCATCGTCTTGTATCAGATCATTGGCTAGTTTTGTTGGACAGTAGGGGAATTAGTAGGGGACCGTCACCATTTCAATTTGAAAATATGTGGCCTCTGTCTGACGGCTTTGGGGAGAGAGTGAGGGGGTGGTGGAGCAGTTTTGCCGTGTTTGGGAATCCTAGTTGTCGTCTAGCCCAGAAATTGAAGCGTCTCAAGTTGGATTGGAATAAGGAGGTGTTTGGCAAGCTACAGACTCAGAAGGTGAATATTTTAGCAGTATTGCAAGGGCTGGATAAGAAAGAGGATAGGAGTATCCTGTCTGAGGAGGACATGGCTCGTTAGGATGCGGCTCGAAAAAATTTTGGTCATGTGGCTCGTATGGAGTAGATTAGTTCTCACCAGAAATCGAGATGTTTATGGTTGAAGGATGGGAATCAGAATACGAGCTTCTTTTATCGTATGGAAAATGCTCATTTGCGAGTGAATCAGATAGGGAAATTGCGGGTGAATGGGTGGTGTTATCATCCTCGAAGAAGATTACGGGGGCCATAGTCGATTTTTATGAGTTTCTATTTCGGCTTGTTGAGGGTGTTTGGTAGCCAACATTAGATGGGGTTCCATTTAATGTTATTCCAAAGGCAAATTGTCTGTTGTTAGAGAGAGCGTTTTCGGTCGAAGAGGTGTTTGAGGCTCTGCGGAGTATGCCTAGGGATAAGGCGCCTGGGCTTGACGGTCTTTCCATCGCTTTTCTCCAGCGCTGCTGGGGAGAGATGAAGGAGGATGTGATGGCTATGTTTGAGCAGTTTCACCGGACGGGATAGTTAAGAGGAGCTTGAATGCCACTTTTATTGTGTTAATTCCCAAGAAAGGTGGAGCAGAGGATATTCGGGATAGGTAGTGTGTATAAGTTGTTGGCCAAGGTTTTGGCAAATTGGCTCCAGGAGGGGGTGCTAAAGGGGGTGGTGTCTGAGTCTCAAAATGCTTTTGTGCGTGGTAGGCAAATTCTAGATGCAATTTTGGTGGCCAACAAATGTGTGAATTTGAGGTTGCGGTAGCGAAAGGCGGCGTTAATGTGTAAATTAGATATTGAGAAGGAATATGACAATGTTAGTTGGGAGTTTCTCTTGTATATACTGGAGAGGATGGGTTTTGGGGCTAGATGGCGACGGTGGATACATTTTTGTATTTCTACTGTGCAGATGTCTGTGTCGGTCAATGGCTCTCCAACAGGTTTTTTCCCCACATATAGAGGCCTTTGGCAGGGTGATCCTCTATTTCCATTGCTGTTTATTCTGGTTATGGGAACTTTGAGGCGTTTGTTGTCGAGGGCAGTTCATGGCGGTCTGTTGCAGTATTTCGAAGTGGGCTCTGGACCATCTTCTTTGGTCGTCTCCCATCTTTTTTATGCAGATGATGCTCTTGTATTTTGTGATGCGGACGCTGGTCAAATTGGACACCTTTGGTGTGTGTTGTTGTGTTTTGAGGTTGTGTCTGGTCTTCGAGTTAATCTCTTAAAGTCTAAATTAATTCCGGTAGGAGAAGTGGTTCGGCTTCCGGTGTTGGCAGCGATTTTGGGTTGTAAGATGGCGTCTCTGCCAGTTTCGTATCTTGATCTTCCTTTGGGTGCTTCTTTCAAGGCCTTTGGGGTGTGGGACATGGTGTGGGACAAAGTGGTGAAGCGTGTGCAGCGGCGGTTAGTAGGGTGGAAGCGTCAATATTTATCTAAAGGCGGGAAGATTACGTTGGTCAAGAGAGGCACGCTTAGGCGTGAGCCTAAGCGCGAGGCGCAATGAGGCGCAGCCTTGCGCTTCAAACAGATCGAAGCGAGGCGCAACACGCAAGGCGCAACTTAAGCGCTAAGACGAAGGCTTTTTTTCAAGGCGCAAGGCGTGGGCTTCATGAGCTTTATCCATTTTTTTACTCCAATTATTGATTAAGTGCTTTTTTTGTGGACATACCCACAGGGATTCAAAACTATTCAATATAAAATGACCAAATGTAGTCATAAGAGAGAAAAAAGTGATAAACGATTGAATGTTATACTTTATATATTTTGTTGGATATTATATTTCTAATTTTTAGAAAATTGAATGTTATGTTTAGAGATTATTAAAAATGATTATGATTTTTTAAATATTATATATATATTTGTTATATTGAAAAATTTACCTATTTTATAATTTTGCTTTTCTTCTATTACTTGAGCTTCGCTTTGGTGAGGCGCGCACTTCGCCTCGCGCTTAGGCTATAGGAGACCTTATCGCCTCGGTGCGCCTAGTGCCTTTTAAAACACTGGTCAAGAGTGTCTTGTCGAGTATCCCGACTTATTTTATGTCGGTTCATGTGATCCCAATGGCAATTGCGAAGCGGATTGAGAAGTTGCAGCGGGATTTTCTCTGGGGCAATGCAGGGGAGGGTTCTTATTCTCATTTGGTGGTTTGGGATCGGGTCTGTCGTCCTAAGGAGATGAGGGGTTTCGGGGTTAGGCGGTTGGTTTTGTTTAATTTGGCGTTACTGGGTAAGTGGTTGTGACGTTTTGGGGGGAACCGAGAGTATCTCTGGAGAAAGGTGGTTGTGGCAAAGTTTGGTTTGGGGAGAAGGGGGTGGTGCTCAGGTAGGATGGGACACTCTTATGGTGTGGTGTCTGGAAAGGGATTTGGTTGGGTTGGGCAGAATTTTGGCGGAGGATTCAGTTGAAGGTAGGGTTAGGCGATAGAGTTTGCTTTTGGCATGACGGGTGGTGTGGGGCTACCTCTCTAGAGCATCAGTTCCCTTTGATTTTTGGGATTGCAGTGGATTGCGAGGTTATGGTGGAGGTGGCTCGAACAAGGTAAGGATAGGCGGTGGTATGGAATGTGCGGCTGCGTCGTGAGATTCAAGATTGGGAGATGGATCAGTTAGTTGAGCTATTGGGTTTTTTATACGGGGTTGCAACTTGGGAGTGTAGAGGAAGATTCTATGGTTTGGGTTTGTCTCGGTTCTCGGGGCCTTTTCTCTATGTCTTCCTACTATGGTGCGCTCGTTCATGTTGATGCAGTTTTGTTTACTTGGAAATGTATCTGAGTGTCGGGCACGCCTTCCAAAGTGGCTTTCTTTGAGTGGACGAAGTCTTAGGACGTATTCTTACGATTGATAATCTGATGCGTCGTGGGCATATACTGGTGAATTGGTGTTGTTTGTGTGGTAGTGCTGCTGAGTCGGTGGACCATTTGCTCGTTCATCGCCCAGTTACATACCAGCTCTGGATGCTTATTGTGGGGATTTTTGGATTGGTTTGGGTGCAGCCCTGTTCGGTGTTGGTTGTCTTGCAAAGTTGGGCTGGGGGGAGGGTTGGAAAGAGACGTTAAAAGGCGTGACTGATTGCCTCTCACTGTTTAATGTGGCCTACTTGGTTGGAGCATAACATGCATGTATTCCAAAGGGTGTCTCAGTCGATTTCTTGGTTGGAGAGACTGGTTTTTTGGTGTTCTATAATTGAGTTACGGAATCGGTTGATCCAGATGTCTTAGCTTATGCTAATTTCATAGAATGTACCAAAACCTACCACTACACCTACTCCACCCACTTCACCTACTCCACCTACTACTCCACCTACTACATACCTACCTTCTTTAATCTTCTATATATAGGACTCATTGTAAACACAACATACAACAATCAATAATACAATCATTTCTCTTTATACATTAAATTTCTACATGGTATCAGAGCAAGGTTAAGAACTTAGTATTTTTCGCTTCACCAGCGGGCGGCTACCTCGCCTTGGCCGCCCGCCGGACCTCAACCTATTCCGCTTATTTTCTACACATACCTTCCCATCATTGGTGACCTGAACCATTTGATTTCTGCAACCATGAGTGGGGTAACTTGCTGCCTGAGGTTTCCTGGCCAGCTCAACTCTGACCTGCGAAAGCTTGCTGTGAACCTAATCCCATTCCCACGTCTTCATTTCTTCATGGTCGGCTTTGCACCACTCACTTCTCGCAGGTCTCAAAGTTATGTATCTCTCTCAGTCCCAGAGCTGACCCAGCAAATGTGGGATGCAAAGAACATGATGTGTGCTGCTGTCCCACGCCACGGACGCTACTTAACAGCCTCAGCCATGTTCAGGGGAAAGATGAGCACCAAGGAGGTGGATGAGCAGATGATCAACGTGCCTCGCGCTGT
Organism: Camellia sinensis; assembly: GCF_055761805.1. Taxonomy (NCBI): domain Eukaryota; kingdom Viridiplantae; phylum Streptophyta; class Magnoliopsida; order Ericales; family Theaceae; genus Camellia; species Camellia sinensis. Next base: position 221,436,555 of record NC_138961.1, read on the forward strand.
GTTCGTAGATTTGGAACCCACTGTCATCGACGAGGTCAGAACCGGAACCTACCGCCAATTGTTCCACCCTGAGCAACTCATCAGCGGCAAGGAAGACGCCGCCAACAACTTTGCCAGAGGCCATTATACCATTGGGAAAGAGATTGTGGATCTGTGCCTGGATCGTATCAGGAAGCTTGCTGATAACTGCACTGGGCTTCAAGGGCTCTTGGTGTTCCATGCTGTTGGTGGTGGGACTGGATCTGGCCTTGGATCTCTGCTTCTTGAAAGGCTTTCTGTTGATTACGGAAAGAAATCGAAACTTGGATTCACTGTTTACCCATCTCCCCAGATCTCAACCTCTATTGTTGAACCCTATAACAGTGTCTTGTCCACTCTCTCTCTCTCATCTTTCCACTTTCAAACCCACAATCCTTTTTTTAATCAACCCCTCTTTCCCTCACATGGGCTTGTCCCCTCTCTCTCCTCCGTTTGATTTCAAAATCCATTATTTTTATTTATTTTCTCCAAATCATTTTCCTTACTTCCCTCATCTTTCATTTTGATTTCAAATATATTTTTATTATTTCTTTCTTTATTTTTCTTTCACATTATTTTTAATCTTTTTCACATTCCATTCATACCATATAACTTTGCACACCAACCCATATTTTATTCATCTTAGGGATCAACCCCGATCACAATTGTACACAAAAAAAAAAAAAAAAAAACAACAAAAAATCAAAACACAACACCAAAAGATTTGTTTTCTTTTCTGCTGACGGCCACCCACCGACCTCACTTCTTCGCCTATTCCGCCGGTCTTTTCTTCTTGCCTCCGTCCTGGGTGGCCCTTGACGGTGTTGCCTCCGTGTTTCCCACTCCACTGGGCACGATCACTCCACCCTACTCCTCCACTACAGCATATGGCGGACCTCCAAATCGGAACATAACGGTGGCCTTCCGCTTCAGCTCCTTATTTTCCGCCTTTAGCACACTTATCTCTGCTCGCGCATCCTTATACATGCGTTGGAGCAGAGCCAGCTGGGCGTTTAACTGCTGCACCTCATTTGTCCTACTCTGCAGCCGGTGCGACAAGTTTGTGACCGCAGTCATAGTTTCAACACATGACTTCAAAGTATACTGATTGGCCTCAATATCAGTTTGCACCGCCATTTTTTGCTCCACAGACCGCATCGGAAAGTTCAACGGAGCAAAACCAGAGGTGTTTGGTTGAGGTTCACTGGCCACCGCACCAGTTATTTCTCTTGTGGACTCGTTCAGGTCTGGAAAGAGCGTGAGCAGACCACGGGAAGAGGAGGCCATGTTCTGGGTCGCTGGACGGGAAGAAGAGGCCATGTTTTTGGGTTGCTGTGTGTTTCAGCGAAGCAGCGATTTCCGACTGGTACTTTCAGAGAAGGATTGGCAACAGAGTGTTACAGAGTATCTCTCTCAGAACACAAAGGGTTTTTCAAAGGATTTTCGCAGGTTTTTTTGTCTCAGCCTCTGCCTTCGCCTCAGCCTCCGTCTTGGTTAAATAGCCAAGGCAGACACGCGCATCGCGCGCCACTTGACGCCAGATGACAAAACGGGCACGCAAGCCAATGTGGTGACGCGCCTCGCCATCATGTCCGACACACCTTTTTATGACTTGGGCTCGCCTTTTGATGGCACATCTTTTTATGGATTGGACACGCTTTTTGATGGCACGCCTTTTGAAAGATTGGGCACACCTTTTGAGGGTGCGACTTTTTAAGGGTCCGACAAGACTCTGTAAACTGTCCCGACATTGATTCCGGTTAGCTCCTTCATGGGTCCGACAAGACTCTGTAAACTGTCTCGACATTGATTTCGGTTAGCTCCTTCATGGGTCCGACAAGACTCTGTAAACTGTCCCGACATTGATTCCGGTTAGTTTCTACAAGGGTCCGACAAGACTCTGTAAACTGTCCCGACATTGATTCCGGTTAGCTCCTTCATGGGTCCGACAAGACTCTGTAAACTGTCCCGACATTGATTCCGGTTAGTTTCTACAAGGGTCCAGCAAGACTCCGTAAACTGTCACAACAACTGTCACAACATTGTCTGCTACAACGGTCCGACATGACCCCATAAACTGTCGTCTACATCGGTCTGCCATAACCATACAGTCTTCTACAACGGTCTGACACGACCATACAGTCTCCTATCCTCTTTTATTTTATGTATTCGTCTATTTTCTTGTTTTGTTAGTCTCTCCAAACTCAAGTTGGTTAGTTCCTATCCCCTTTGAGTTTGCGGGGGGCTGTTAAAATGTACCAAAACCTACCACTACACCTACTCCACCCACTTCACCTATTCCACCTACTACTCCACCTACTACATACCTACCTTCTTTAATCTTCTATATATAGGACTCATTGTAAACACAACATACAACAATCAATAATACAATCATTTCTCTTTATACATTAAATTTCTACAGGATTTGATAGCTTAGCATTGTTTCATTGGAGGTTTCAAATTTGTATTCTTTGCATCTTCTTGATACTTTTCTAATAAATTTACTTATTTATCACCAAAAAAAAAAAAAAACAAAAGTAATGAACACTGGACAATAAAGTTATCTATGTATTACTTTCTAAGCCCCAACCATGAATTTGTCCATGTACTGCTCCGGCATCACACGAAAGAAAGAATAAATCAATGAAAGTAAGCACCATGGAAGATAATACCACACTTCTTAACCTCCAAATAACCTTATTTATCAGTCAATTTCTAAATTAGAGAAACACATAACCTGTCATCTATCCTAAAGTTGCAAAAGAAAATGTAGGTCAACAAACTAGCAATCTAGCACCATTCTCATTGTAAAAGTATGGAGCTTTAATACAAAAGGATAACATACCTTCTAGTGAACAAATGGGCATGACCTAAGCCCAAAAAGAATGATAGTTTGCAAAAAGCACATTGAATGGTTGAACTATTTACTACCCCTCACAAAAACTTCAAACTATTTATTGTAATTATTCCTAATAGAGGCCAAGAATTTTGAGAGTAGTCCATCATATTTGGAAACGGAACCGTATACTTCTAAAGATTTGATACTGCCAAAAAGGGCTAAACTTCTAAAGATTCAGAATCAATGAATATGAGCCAAATTTTTAATGAAAAAAAAAGTGAATTGACCTTTTAAACTGCCCATCCACGAACAAAATTTCAATTTTCACCATGATTGAGAGCGGTTGTGACGAACAAATGGTCCGAGCTAAACCTATACGGTCCATGATGTAGGGCCGAGTTAGGCATGATTTGGTCTGTTAGCACGAGCCAGGCCAATGCAAGTCTAAACTGGAGTTGGACCCGTGCCTTTACGGTTGACCGAGCTAGGATGGGTTTGGGCCATAAGCGCAGACCGGGTTGTGTGTAGACCGAGCAATACTTTGAATTGTGCCTCGGTCATGAGCCAAGTCAAGTTATGAATGAGCCCGCCACATATGACCGAGTTGAAGATCTTTGACCGAACTGAAGATCAGTGCTATGATGGTTTAGGCCATGCAAGGAAGTCGGTCGAGGTGGCCGACCTATGTTAGCTCAGCAAGGGGATTTCTAGAGCTAGTATGCTTGAGGATAAAAGAAGTGACTGCTCGACTAGAGCATTCCACGTGGCCCAATGAATTACGGTGAGGAACACACTTGAAGTATGCGTCAATACTGTTTGGCGGTTTGTCCAATACTGTTTGGCAATATTGAAGCGCACACGTGTAAAGAAGAGAGAGGCCAGTACAACCACGCATCCAGCAAATGACAGCAGAAGTAGTGCACGCACAATCTTGGGCTGCAAGGCTAGCCTCGATAAAGTGCACATGGGCAACTTGAGAAGGGTAAGCAAACTTGCAAACTTTGGCCACACTCCCTTTCTCCGCATTCCTTCTTCCTCAAGTGAACTAACTTGACCGTCAGAGCAGTTTTCCGGCAATACACCTGCTAGGTAGCTCACCGCCGTTGCGTTTTCAGGCTGTACGACGCCGCTCAGAGCATTACAAAGCTTGGTCGCAAGAGTACGAAAATAGAGAATATTTGCTCCCGTACAATGACCATTTACACTGATAAATCCGTTTACTATGCCACTACTGAACCTTTATCAATTTAGCCAATCTACAAACTGCCCAATACCAGAAAAATGTAGCAATGCGTTGGAATCAATTACAAGATTACTTTTTTTTCATGTTGCCTTATCTCCTCAAAACTTAGCTATTATAAATCAACACCCCATTGTTTGGATATATGAATTTCACATATCAGCACTTATTCTGATTATAACGCATTCCTGAATGACAGTTTCAGCATACTTGCATGCATTAAGTCTAATTACACGAAATAACTAAAAGGGATTTGGGTTTTAATCGAACCAACTACCAGTTCATAAGACCAAGATTTATCTCCACCTACAGATCTGATCTCCACATCGCCAAAACCAATCCAGCTAAAACTGAACTCCAACAAATACAAAATCACATATATTTGACCAAGAAAATCTCAATAATTCACATGATATCGATAGAGTAGGAAAGAAAAATGTCAAACCTTTGCTTTTGGAATGATCTTGACCGCAACATCTTGTCCCTTAAGCTCACCCTTTTTGAACTTTGCCTTGCAAGTATACCCAAAATGCCCTCTCCCAACCTCCTCCCCAAGCTCATACTTGTTCCCAAAATGCTTCGAAAACCCAAAACTCTTATCCAACCCCGCACCACCACCCTCGGGTATCCCGGACTCGTTAGGCTTCACCGACCCGTGCCTCCTCGCCAACACCGCCTTAATGTGCCTCGCCGGGGACGGCGGCGGGAACGGCATCTTGAAGAACCGTTTTGGCGTCGAATTGGAGCTCGGATTCATTGGAGATCTCGCCGGAGACTTCTTCGAGAACAAGTAGTGCGCCGGACTCGGGCTGGTAAACGGAAAGAATGGCGATTTCTTACCTACCTCCACCTCCCTCTCCTCCTCCTCCTCCTCTTTCTTTGGTTGGTTTTCAGGGTTTTCCACATTATTAGATGGTTTAGCGTTGTCCTTGGCAGGAATAGCGTTGTCCTTGGCCGGAATAGCACGACCATCGCCGGAGTAATTGGGTTTGGAGGTGCAAATACCCATGGTGGTTTTCACAGGGCTAGCTCCTCCAAACACAATCTGCGTGAAGCCCTAGCTCAGAATCAGAGATTGAGCATTTCAAATGAGGAATTGATATTCAGATTTTGATTTCGTGATTAGACAGATTTTGAAATTTTCTTCTTGTTTTTTTCAAGGGTTTTACTTGCGATTTTCTTTTTTTGTCTGTGGTGGCTCTGACTTGTGAGCCCTAGGCTAGAAGTAACGGAAATGGTGCCCCGTTCTAGAGAGAGAAACAGAATGAGAGAGAGGGAGAGAGTGGGTATCTGAAAACGACGATTTACGTGTTCGCATTTTTGTTTAAGGCCGTGGATTCAATTCATCATTCTCGAATAAAATGAAATTAAATTAAAATAAAATAAATATCTTTTTCTTTGAATTTTTTTTTTCCTTGAATCATCAATGTGTAGCAGTGGGTGGTTCAGTACGGATAAGGGGTTGTTTGAGATGATCTAAATAAATATATTTTTTGTCTTTTTACGAAAAGATTTATAAAAATATAGAGAAATGATGTGATGAAAAAAAAATAAAAAGATGAATTATATAGGGGATGACAAACCACCCTTTAATGTTCCAATCGAGGTGGCAACAATGTATATTCTTTTTTTCTTGTATAAATAGATGAATAGGAGTATACTTGACATTTTTCATTCATTTTATTAGAAAAATTATCAACTTTATAATATTTTTTTCTTTTTCTAATATCAATTTTAAAATACTTTTTATCAAGAAAATTATAATATTCCTTTATTTTGTCGATATTTATGACACTTTTCACCACAATCATAATACAAATTATTATTTTTTATATATCAATATAAGGGTTATTTTGATTATTTTGGGTATAGTTATAAGTTGATTATTTATTTATTTATTTATTATGAAAAAAAACATGTAAAAAAAATAAGGATTAATTACAAAAAAAATCCCAGGATTTTGCACTTTTGTCAATTTAAACCAAAATTTTCAATTTCGACAATTTATACCCCATCCTTTCACTCGTGTTTCAATTTGACCCCTCCGCCCATCACCGTTTTTATTAGTTAACGGAAGATTGATTTGGGTACCAAAGAGTGAAGCAACTTCAGTGAACCCATTCAAGATCGTTCGCCCCTGAATTCTCTGCAACTATTCTTTGCTCCTACAATCAAAGGAAGAATTACGACACTCGGGTCTCTTCTATGAGCTCTTCATCTTCCTAATTCCCAGAGGGGAACTTGGGAGAGGGCTCTTGCTATCGAATGACAAGCATGACTCCATTCTAAGGGCCCTGATAATACTTATGCACTCTAGACCAGCTATGTAGTCACATCTCTTGTTTTCAGTATACAAATCCATTACAAAAATTATTCAGAAAATTCCTACAAAAAAACTTTATTAGTTTTTTTTTTTTGCAGGCAACCTTTCACCCTTTAACCCTCTTCAATCATGCAATCAAATCCAATTAACGCAATCCGAGGTTGATGTAGAAGAACACTGCAAATTCAATTCCGAAATCTAGAAAGGAAAGTACTTTCAATAAAAAGATAAGCACAAAAATAATTATTATATCAAACTCCACCAACCGTTTCCCTTTGCCTTATGAAAAAAGCTAATGGAATGGAACAGAGATCTATTTAACCTTTCCTTTCTATTCTCTAAAAGCAAAACAATCAAAATCCCTATTTTCCCCCCTTGAATGAATGCAAACCCAAATCAAAAACCAAAAATCACCACACCCATAACCAATTAGGCGGAGTTGAATCAAAGATCAAGTACCCAAAATCATTAACTCGAGAATTCGTCGCTTGGGAATGTTTCGGAAACACTCAAAATTCCCCAATTAGAGAGAAATCAACACTTCTTTAGCAGATCGAACACCAGTAAATCCAACAAAACCCATAAATAAACACAAAGAAGAAACAAGATATAAACTTGCTAGTAGAATGTAAAGTAGAGAGAGAGAGAGAGAGAGAAAAACAAAAACACAACACAGAAGAAGAAGAAGATGAAGATAGGACATTTTTCTCTGTTTTCTCTCACTGGGCCATATGAATGTAGTATTGTTATCAAACTTGTATAAAAAAAGGGTCATGCTTAAGTGTGCAACCCCCTTAAGGTTGCACACCATATGCAACCCAATTGTTAGCCGTTAGATTACAATAATTGATCAAGACCATTGAATTGTTTAATCCTGAAAAAGTTGAAACCGGGGCAACCGGTTAATGCTTGTATTTGCATGATTGCATCCCACTCACTCTCTGTATTTCGTCTCTATCTCTCTCTGTTCTCCTCTCTGTGTAAGGTTGAGTCAGTGTAACCGTTGATTTCCATTACAGGGAGAAGCCCCTGTTGGGTTCGTTCCATTGACGAAGCTCTGTAGGGAACAGTATAACGGGCGATTTCCAACAACAACGTAACTAGAAGGCTGTGTTGGTTCCATTGCTGAAGTGAAGCCCTTCTCTCGAACTAGATATGAGGTATGGAGCTGTGTCCCTCTCTCTGTCTCCCTCTCTGTCTCTCTGGCCCGTTCACTTCAGCTATTTTCCCTCAACTAAACCCCCATCCTAACTTCAACCGCTCTACGCTTCGCTCCAACGGAAACCCCTCCATTGGCAGCTAACCTTTCTCTTTCTGTTTCTCAAGCGAGTGTTTGTGTTTGCACAAACAGGTAACTCGTGTGAAAATGTCATGTTTGTGTTTGTGTTAACAATTTTCGGTCATCAAGTAATTGTTGGTAGTAATGTCATGTGCAGTATGGCCCCAGCGGAAGTTAAAAGGGAAGGTGATGATTATGACATTCCAAATGAAGCAGATGACATCCGTTTGATGAATGAAAGTCGGGCAGAACCTGATCATGGTTGCGAAGCTGGTCCGAGCAATGAAGAAGCAACCAACATGAACGTTGAAGATGGCGGAGCCGATGTGAAAAAAGAAATGGTTGACGATGCTCATCGCAATGACATGGTTGGTGATGTTGAACGTGCTATTCTGGAACAGAAATTTGATTCGGTCGAAGATGGAGAAGATTTCTACAATGCGTATGCTAAAGCCAAGGGATTTAGTATACGAAAATCCAGATTTAACACAAATAAAGAGGGAAAGGTCGTTAGTAGGCTGTGGTTGTGTTCAAGGGAAGGTCAGAGATTACCAAAATACTTGGACCGTGTTGCTGAGAAGAGTAGAGCTCCCAAGGCACTAACAAGAGTAGGTTGCAAAGCCCAATTTCGCATACGGTACGATGCGGATGCTGGTGAAGGGGGAAAGTATGTTGTGACTCACTTCGTCGCAGACCACAACCATGAATTGGCGGAACAACACTGTGTGATGTATCTGAGGTCACATCGCAGTTTAAACAGCGGTGACAAAGCTCAAACAATGGCTATGCGCAATGTCGGTGTGAAGACTAGCCAAATCATGGACTATATGGTAAATCAGTCCGGGTCTTATGAGAATGTTGGTTTCATCCGCACGGATCTGCACAACCATATTCAAGCCGAACGTAGAGCAGAAGTTGATGATGGTGATGCGCAGGGTGCGTTGGTTTACCTATGCGCAAAACTTGACGTTGATGCACGTTTTTTTTACAAGTATGATGTGTGTAACGATAACAAGTTACAAAATCTGTTCTGGGCAGATTCGAAATCGCGGGCCGACTACGCAAAGTTTGGTGATGTGTTGATATTTGACTCAACTTACAGAACCAATGCATACAAGAAACCGTTTGTCATGTTGGCTGGTGTGACTAGCCACTTTAGGACCACGATATTTGCATGTGTTTTGCTAGCTAATGAGACAATTGAGACATACACATGGGTTTTGGAAACATTTATGGAGGCGATGGGCAATAAAGCACCTGTGTCCGTACTGACAGATGGGGATAAGTCGATGCGAGAGGCAATCAGAAGAGTATTTCCAGATGCAAGACATCGATTATGTAATTGGCATCTTGGGAAAAATGCTGTTTCAAATGTTCACATAAGTGGCTTTGCACATGCTTTCAAGCAGTGCATGGACATGGAAACGGATGAGACAAAGTTTGAGCATGGCTGGACGACAATGGTCGAAGAATTTGGACTTCAAACCAACAGTTGGGTGTTGGAGACATATGAGAAGCGTCATATGTGGGCTGAGGCATATATGCGTGGACATTTCTTTGCTGGGATGAAGAGCACTCAGCGCTCGGAGTGTATGAATGCTTATTTCAATCCCTTCCTCCAACACAAATTGAAGCTATATGAATTTGTTAGGCACTATGATCGGGCTCTTGCAAGGATAAGGTATAACGAGGCTGGAGATGATGCTGAAACAAATAACACTTTTCCGGTATTGATTACTCCATTGCGAGATATAGAGAGACATGGAGCTGAGCTATTCACCCGAAATATATTTAGAATGTTCCGTGATGAAATCTTAGAAGAGGGGAAGTTGAATGTGAAGGATGTGTTCCCTTTGCCGGATGGTCAGAAATGCTACTATATTCATAAGTACAGAGTGAAGGACAGATCATGGATAGTAACACACAGTCCAATGGATGCTGCAATGAGATGTTCTTGCATGAAGTTTGAGTCGTTGGGGCTACCTTGCTGCCACATGATATGTGTTATGAAAGCTAAAAATTTAACGCAAATTCCCCCAACTTGTGTGCTGCATAGATGGACAAGGGCTGCAAGCAAGGATGGCCAGCAATGGCCTCAACCCTCAATTGATAGCACTACAACACAGACGGCCCGGTATGGGATATTGTGTTCTTCCTACAACGAAATGTGTTTCTATGCCTCGCAATCAACGGAAGGTTTCAAGGATGCTAGGGATGCATGTCTTCCAATGACGACCCGGATGAAGGAGTTATATGAGAGGAATTTGAACGGTGGGAATGGAGACAAAGGGAAACATTCATTCTGTCGACAATTTGGAGTAGAAGATCCTGATGTTGTGAAGACAAAAGGGAACCCAGGACGGGCCTCGTCCAACTGTCGAAGACCAAGAAAATGTGGGAATTGCAAATGCATTGGGCACACAAAGCGAACGTGTCCTAAGGTTCGGTTTAGCCGAACAGTGGGTAATAACTCAGATGCAGATACACCCCACATAACTGACCGTGAGTACAATGCGGAGTCATTGCCCGTTCGCTGCAAAACTGGGTTGGTGGATCCAAGTACACCGCACATTAAGCAACGGCGACTATTTTTTGATGTTTCTCCTGATTCCAAGCAGCCTGTGGGCCAATACGGTAGTGTTGAAGCAGCAGTGTGGAAAAATGATTCGAACACAATTGATGAGGTGAATCAGGTAATTGTATAATTTGTATGATTTACTTATTCCCTTAGCTATTGAAAACACATGGAAATAATGTATGTAGTTTTCATTTTGCACGGATTGCTGTACGTAACATGTAAATAATTGGTTATGTACAATGCCAGGAAATGGCACAACGTTACTTATGTACAAGGCCACGAGTTGTAAATTTCCCATATTGTTTAGAGTGATGTTGTCATTTGTGTTTGCAGTGACTTGTCATTTTCAAAACTAACTGAAGGTGAGGTGAGATATATATGGGTTGTCTGTGTGTTGTTTTGGGTGGGAAATTGGCTTATGTCTGTATTCCAAGATTCCTATTGCGGGTTGCTTGTTTCTGTTCCATATTTGGTTGGATCTAACTGAAGGGTTTTTTTGCGGTGTGGTTTATCAACTAACGATGTGTTTCGCTTCGTATTGATTTGTTATGACTTGTGTCTGTAAATTAGTATTATATTTCGAGTAAAATACGAATTTTGTCCAAGTGGGTTTGCAAAATTACATACCAGCACATGCATTTTGTATATAATCCAAGTGGCAGTTAATTTTGGGTGTTACTTGGAGAAAGTAACCCAACGAACTCGTTACTTTATCTCCATGCCGATCGGTATATGAATTACGAGTTACGAACAGGAGTTGTGAAATTATTTAATGTTTACTATGGGTTTATTGTTAGTAAAATTATGGTGGGCCTATATGGACAGCAACGAAGCAGTAATTTAAAGTTGACAAGTTCAAGAAGAAAATCAAGCAATTGTGGTATTGGTTCAAATGCCTGAAATGGATGAAGACTTCTTTCGATGAAGTGATGGTAACAAAGTAGAAAGTAACAAAGTAGAAAGTAGAAAGTAGAAAGTAAGTTGTTGTGTTGTTGTGTTGTTTGTAACAAAGTAGAAAGTAGAAGGGAAAAAACTACACAGAAGTTACAATGTAGAAAGTAAGTTGCCACCTGTCGAAGTGCATATAATTGAAGTTACCACCTGTGCCCAGGTCCTTTTAGCCTTTCCTCGACAGATACAGACTCCCAATTCGTTCATGTTTCCTGTTGGAGGGTGGCCACTAAATCCATGAGCACTGCCAGTAACTGCTCCAGCGTGTAAGTCAGGTGGCATGCAAGATTCAATGTTAGTTGAATGGAGCAGCTGTTGGGAGGATGTGGGAAAAATAGGTGCAAAGAGGAATTTTTAATCTAATATCCAATCAGAATGTAGGTGAAAATATGAGTGAACTTTTTTTTAAAAAAAAGTAGTTCCCATTTTTTGGATTATAAACCCGAGATGTATATTTTGTTTTTGATATAAACAAGTTGTGTATTTTCGTTACGTAAAATGTAGGACAACAATTGTGTTTAAGTCATTACAATACAGAAAAAGGTTATTTCAAACGTATTTTCAAGTTTACCGACATTGAATATATTTTGATTAAATTACAGGGAAAATTCAATATTTGGCAGAGTTTGATGATTCATAGTCAGGGGCAGTAACTGTGAGTGGCCAAATGTTGCGGTTCATTGACCCAGTTTGCAAGGACTGTGGTTGTGTTTAGTGGACAATATTCTGTCGATTTTTGTCTCATAATGATGAGGGACATGCCCCACAATGGTGAAAAGGAAGGTCGACAGGGAAGAGTCAATATTTGGCAGAGTGGACTTGAAGATTCGAAGTCGGGGCAGTTACAGTGGCAGTTATGGTGTAGACGTGTAGGATCATGCAATGATGGGCCACAAAAACAGTATACGGATATCAATACTAAACCTCCACTTCTATCTGTCGAGCTCCCTTTTCTTGTGTTTATTTCATGGACACCAACTGTTTTAAACTTCTGTCGACAGAGCAAGGCTCCTGCTTTGTCTCATGCTTCCTCCTGAAAGTGTGCCCGCTAACTCCGTGACTGGTGGTAAAAACTTCCCCTATCACTTCTAGGTGACCCACATGCAGAGAGCCCACTTTCAGGTCGTGGATATTCCTTCAGACTTGGCCACATGCCCTCGATTAAGTGGACCATCTGTCGACAGAGACTGGCAAAACTTGGTGCAAACAATGGCCCCCATGTTCAAGTTAAATATTGCGGAAGTGATTGAGACCCCCCCAATCACCACCACCACCCCCCCCACACACACACACGTGGGGGCTGCTGTTTGGAGAAGGAAAAAAAATAAGAAATTGAAAAAAAAAAAAAAAAGTGGCCAATCAGAGAGAGGGGGGGTCATGGGGGTCCAAGTCATATGATATTTAACTTCAACGAGGGGGCCATTGTTTGGGCCCAAAACAAGCATAAAGTACAGCCCAATATAAGAGCTTTTAAATATACTGGCCCCATCATAAGCTATAAAAGACCCACCCTTTCAACTTCAAACCACTTCATTTCCCTCTGATTCGAACTCCCCAGACTATACTCCTTCTTCTCAACCATTGCCGTTCAAAACCAGAGCACCACAAAACCCTAAGCCATGGCACCGAAAAAATCTCAACCATCTCCATCTGAGGAGAACAATGAAGACCTACTCCGCTTCCCGGACCCTATCAGAGCACTTATCGCTCCTCTAAAATTTGCTGCAACCCTATTGCCCAGCCCAAGCTCTGTTGCTAAGGCTACTCTAGGCCCTACCTTCGCGTCTTACTTCCCAGACGAGCTAGCTCCATACTATCCCCTTGGTAATGGTGAGAACCTTCTTCTCAACCAAGCTGGACTCAAGTGGACTAACTGGAATGTCAGCAAAAACCCACTCAGAGGGTGGAGGTCACCAGACTCTGATTGGCGAAGCTGGGCCAGGAGAATTGAAGGTCACGACGCCGAAGTATGGAAGCACCAGGGCATTGCTGAAGCAATTAGACTGTCGACTAAAATTTATGACGTGGAGAAAGGGCTGATTGCTGCTGCTGCATGCTTTTGGTCGCAGTCTAGTAACTCCCTACTCCTCAATTTTGGTATGATTTCCCCTACCATCTTAGATGTAGCTCACTTGACTGGTCTGCCAATCTTGGGCAATCCAATTCATGCTCTCCTTGAGCCTCCAAAAGTGACATTTACTTTAAACACTGACATGTGCTATACAGATTTTGCCAAAAAATACCAAGGCAAGCGTGGTTCCCCTGTCGATGACAAAGAAAGAACTGCTTTTTACTTACTTTGGCTTTGTGAGTTTCTTTTTTGTGTCCCTGGGTACAAGATCACGAAAGAATACCTCCCCCTTGCCTTGTGTATGCAAGACGGCCAACTTATGGCTTTAGCCCCTTATCTTCTTGCCACCCTTTACAAGGCCCTATTTTCCTTTGTCGACAAGAAGATTTCTGGCAACTGTGGTGGCCCCTTCTGGCTCTTCCAGGCCTGGTTGTATGCCTATTTCCCTGAGGCACGACCCCCACCACCTAACACCTTGAAACCTGTTTGCCACTCCTATGCTGAGCAACTGCTCACTTATAACAGCCATTCAAAACTCACTTTCACAAATCATCTTACCATGTTTTACAACCTTCCTTCCCAGAGACCTTCCAACCTGTACATGCCATTTCAAAACTTTGAATTCTCCTCCAGTAGACTTCGCTTCCTCTTCACGGACCCTTCTGATTTACACAATGAGCAAGTCCAAGAACAAAATGAGAGTTGGAGACACATTCTCACCTGTAGACATGTCTTGGTTGGCTGTTCCATATCCTCCGCCAAGCTATCCAGCTGCAGTTTTGAGACATACTGTCCCAATCAATGGTCCAGGCAATTTGGTCTTTCCCAGGCTATCCCTTATCCTTATTTCCACCCAACCATCCATGAGGAGATTGGGTCCAGAATCCACTTGAAAGATCCTACACAAGCTGAATCCATTCTGACAGAGAACACCAAACTTTTCCAAGATTTTGGCCCCTTCTTCTTCAAACCTGCTTCGGACTGCTCGGCTGCTTTTGACCATTGGTGGGGACTTATGACTGCCATTATTTTCTGCAAGCCACTTGAAAGCTGCCTTAACGATACTTGTATTCATATTCAGGGCCGCATATCCTCGCCTTCCAAGCTTAAGGCTACAGGTATCCTTCCTTCATATACTTCATATCCCTGACTGTGTCATGCAATTTGTTTTGTTTTTTTCTCTACAACACTAACTTGTTTAACCCTTGACAGCCAAAATTGTGCCTGCTGCTGAACCATTGGTTAGGGACCAACGTAAAGGCAAGGATCCAATGGATGCAACTACTCAGACAAACACCCCCTCAGTTCCGAAATTAATGGCAGACTCTTTCGCAGCCGCGCAGACACAAGCACAGAGAGGAGCTACCACCCGTACCCCTGCTGAGACAGAGGTCACGGCGAAGAAGAGAGAAGAGCCTTCCACTGCTCCTGCTCTAAGCACAGACCTAAGTGAGTGGGATATCCCTCTCAGCCAAATGGTTGGCGAAACAACATCAAATCCTTCAGGGCAGCTCTACCAAGTAAGCCTTCACTTTACATATTTACAGCATCTGAATTTGCATTCACGCCCGACTGATCACTTACTTTTGTGCAGAGAAAAAGAAGGAGATTACTCCTTGCTGCTGCTGATGATGACGATGCTTCCACTTCTCCTCAACACATTCATCAAATTCCCAGTCCAATCAGTAATGTACCCACAGAACCCACTGTACAACCAACTCCACCACCACCTGAAGCATCGCAACAAACTTCCTTACAACCTGCTTCACAGTCTTCGCCACAGCAATCCACACAGTCTGCATCACAACATCCTTCCACTTCTCCTCAACACATTGTCCCTTCTGTCTCTAGCCCTCAACCATCACTATCCAACCCCTCCAATTCCTAAACGTCAAACAAAGAATCACAGAGGATTGAATTTGACATTTCAATCAACAGCCAATCCTCTCCAACAGATGACAACGCAAAATCCCCTCAACCAGAAGTTCACCACAACCAAGGTAAATAGAAATACAAATGTTACTGTTCGTTTGGGAAAAAAAAACTTCTCTTTAAGTAACTGGTATTGTTCTCCAATTTACAGGGATGGACATAATACAGGACTCATCTCCACGACCAATGGGCGAGACAGAACTTGAAGGTCCTCATGACTTTCCCCTGCTAGCAGAACCAGAGAAACACCCTCAAGGCGCTGATGCTGCCATCTCATCAGTACCAGAAACAACTCATCCTCATGCGACAACCACAGCTGAACAAGGCCAACCGTCTGCGTGCATGTTATCAGGACAGGTACTACCATTTCCAACCTCATCCTATTTACTCTTTATTACTTGCAAGCATATATTCTCACCAAACTATTAATGTTCACAGGCCGTCGGTCCATGCCAGGATATTTGGGCCAAAGTTTCTATTCTTCAACAAGATCTAGACGAAATATCCCCATTACCTCAAAGGCTACATCTGTTTGATGCTGAAACTCAACAAACCTTAACCACCTTCATCAACCTCATTAACACCCCAGTTGAAGAAATCATTCTCCACAAACCTGATGAAACCTTGGCCTGTCTTTCTGCTGTTGTAAACCTCTCCCCTAATCCTTTCAACCCCATTCAACTAAAGCAATTGGCCAAGATCATCACAGAATGGCCAACCCTTTCAGAGATGGTTCAGACTTGCTCGAAGGATATTCAAACCAATAAGGATTTCCTAAACGAAGCCCACACCATATCTACTTCACTCAAACTCAGCCAGCAGACCTCTGCAGCCATTCTTCAGCAACACTCAGCACTTGAACTTGAGGAAGCCAAACTCATGGCAGAACTTGCCTCTGTCCGGCAAAGAAAGGCTCATCTGCAGCAGCAACACGACCAGCTTAATCAAGAAGCAAGGATGATGCTCTCCCAAATTAGACATCGTTCTGCATCCATTCAGACAACTAAAGCTGAGTTGGACCAAGCCCAAGCCATGCTGGCAGATGCTCAATCAGAGTGGGGTGTTCTAGGCGTTCTGTTCCCCAAATCCTAGGCTAGTTTATATATGTATTCTTTTGTATTGCACACCTAGGAATGATTTGGAAAGGTAGGAATGATTGCCTTTTTAATGATAAGATTGTTGATGGGCCTGAATTGGCTGAGATGGTGAAAGTGAGGGTTGCACTTTGCTGTAAGCAAAGTTATAGAGGCCTACAGTATTCAGTGGACGACATATATTGTATTCTGGATAGTATCAAAGTCTCATTTAGGGGGTGGTGTTTGGTGTTTTTTGAAACTGGGGTGCAGGAGTTTGGTCAAGCTGTGGTATGCAGGATTTTGGTCAGTCTGTGGTATTACCATATCTTCTTGGTGGCTACTTTTGCTCTGCTGTGCTTCAATGTTGCTATGCTTTGCCTTATTTTTGGCTTGTTGCTCTGGCTTAGTTTATGGGGTCAAGCATGCTTATTTCTGGTTGCTGCTCTGCTGTGCTTCAAATCTGCTCTGCTATATATGTACTCTGCTGCTGCTATATGGGATCAACGAATAGGCTTAAGTCTGCTGCTGCATATTGGCCTTTTTGCAATTGTTTGAATGATGTTTTGGTGTGCTGTATTGGAAGTCTGCTGTTGGATTGGGGAAAGTTATTGGAGGTCTGCTGCGGGCCTTGTTGTAATTGTTGGTCTGCTGCTGTACTAATTTTTTTTTTTTGGAGGTTGAAGGATCAGGCTCAAGTCTCAATGGAGGTTGAAGGTTCAGGCTCAAGTCTCAATGGTGGCTGTATGGTCTGAAGTTTGTTCATGCTGCCTTGGAGTTTCATCTGGTTGCCCTGTTATGTGGTTTTGTGAGGATGGGCTTGGAGTTACATTGTTATTGTTTTCCTTCTGTTTTTGTTTCTCTTCGTTGGTCTCCAACCTCCTCTTTGTTGATGTATCATTGACACCTTGTATGTGCTTTTCCATCAATACAGTTTTTTGTTTTGCTGAACAAAAAAAAAATTGAATATCAATAATCTGTGTTTTTAATGGTCTGTTGTATGGTTGTTTTTATTTTTTGTGCAATTTTTCACCGTTTGTGCATTTTTATGAAGTAATCAATTCCCCTTCAAAGTGCATTATAGTCACCGCCATTTGTTTCTTCTGTGGGCTTTTTTTTGCTTTGTTTTGGACAAAATCATGGCATTAAAAAAAATCGAACAAACATAATTCATGTGGTAAAAGCGAACAAACATTACTACTTTCAACTTGCATTGTTTGTTGGACAAATATCACATTGCACTGGACAAACATTAGTATAGTCATTTGGGCAAATATGACATTGCATTGTTTGTTCTGTACTGTACCCATAACATTGGAATTATGTGTATCACATTACGTACAGGCCACGATAAAACCAAACAAACATGACTACTTTCCCTCGTTTGTTCGAGTCCCAAACATTGGAATTATGTGTACAATCAATACGCGTGGGAAATTAGTATTATCACAGCTGCGACCTAAAAAGTTGTCACGACAAGCTGATGCAGTAATCCAGTTGTGGTTGGGCATCGAAATTACACTCGTACTGGCAGGCCATGATAAAATCGCTGCACTATTTGTTGTAATTGCAATCAATCACATGCACGAACGATACTCGCCCATCTTTGTATTGTTCACATCCATAACGAAGTCAAGCACCAACTTCCGGCGCACAGAAGGATGAAACTATGTACAGAAAGCGAATAACACAAATCAGGTACGGTTACAGCGGTAGGGAATAAACGGATTTATTTCGCAATTGGAAATTAAGCGGTACAATGTACCTTGTGTGGACCGCTGGGTATATCAGGCCGCTGCATGTACTTGATCACAAACATCCCACAGTCGAAAGTGCTACAAATGAAATGTAACATTCAGTCTCTCGTAAAATATAAGCAGGTTCGTTAAATGAGTGATTCAAGAGTGAAGTCAATGTGACGCAGGGTTTGTGGATTACTCGTCCAGCTGTTGTAATGGCCTTTGTTCTAACATGCGCACCTCAAAGGTACGCATGTCTACAGCATATTCATTTCCAAACTGTAGTTGCAGTAAGGCATGCATTGTTTGAACCTGTTGCAGAATGAGACGGTTAGTTTATGTGAAGGATGTGACAGTGTGGAAGTAGATTTGTGAAATTCAGCACGACATACCAACATTTTTGCTGTGTTCAGCTTGTTGGTGTCCAGTGTGGCGGATGCCAATGAGTCAAATAGGTACGCCACACGGTCTACCATATCTATTTTTAGGCACACCCAATGTACTCCTCGATAATTGAAAGGCATGTAAATCTACACATAAACATAAACACAAGCGAAGACATTGTTTAGAGGGCATGCGAACATGTACGCACTTTCATATTTACATTGACATTCAAGTAAATGGGATCGACATTCATATTACCGACGTCCATATTAAATCTACTCGCTTCAATGGGATGGACATTCATATTACCTTCTCACATGCATCAAGCACCCCAGTATATCTGTCATGTCCAAAATATGATTTGACCATATTTTCATGGTTCAGAGGTTGAGTTTTTTGATTTAGTATCAAAGTCTGCATGTTTAGTGTGTAAAGTTCAGTCAGCCAAAGTTTTCTGAAAATATGTCTTCTGCAATACACAACCGACCTAAAACACTTACTTACCGACAAATATACTGGAAAGAACCACGCAGTATGCCTACCGTCTTTGTGTACTTGCCGCTGTCCGTTAGTCAATTGAACCGCGACCAAGTTGATTGGCTGGAACATTGTAACAGATCAGGCAACTTGCGAAATAAGGTTTGCCATTTGTTTAAATGTAATACGAAATAACAATGTCCCTACATGGATATGTCCATCATGCAAATATAGTGGAAATAACATTGTCAGATGCCACGACTTACAGTGTCGGATAGCCATGCCCCTGGTTTCAGCGTGCGCATGTCACGTCGCGTAGCACATTCGCAAGGCATTTCATGCAGATTCATAGACACGACAATGTCCCTACATAAAACGTATACATCAATCAGTAAGAAGCAACCTACAGCCTAGTAAAACTTAAACGTATCTGGCTTAACTCTACAACATAAGATTAGTTTTTCCTGTTGTACAACTATGGCAGATATTCCTGATTCTACTAGGCTCCAATCCAATGAAGATTAGTTTTAAGTTTTTAAAAAACAAAATGAAAAGACAAAGTTTTAGATATTACAACTCATGACATGTCCAATAGTATTTGCTAAAATAATATGTGAAAATTGAAATGCTCATTTACAGGTCAGCAAGTTAAAAAAAAAGAAACACGTTTTTTACAAACTGGAGCCAACAATATCCCAAAATGATCAAAATGGAAAATGTAAGCAGAGTAGAAGAAAATAGGTAGGGAAAATTGCACTTCATTATAAGTTCTCAAAAAAATTTGCAAATCATTGGTAAACTTTATTAAGTTTCATAATTAAAATTATAAAGGTTTCCATGAATGTGTAAATATTTTTGTGAAAATATCAGTGGTTTGCAATTTTCCCAATAGGTACATGTGTGCAGGATAAGACCAAAAGAAGAAAACTTCAGACAGGAAATTTAGCCACTGATCTTTCCGTAGCCCACTGCATTAAATTCAAAGAGAATCCTACATACGACATGGATAAACCCATCATAAACCCATCAAAATCATAGAGAATGAAAAATTAAAGAACTGATACCTACAAGAATCAAATAAACATAGCACGACACATGAAAATTGTGGAATTCAAACTTATTTCACAAATACTACGGAACAGGTTAATTGCGAGTACTAAACTCATCCGTACCTTTCATTGTTTCTGTTGTCAAGTACAGAGTCAGCAACTTCGTCTTGGGCCGCTGATAAAACCTCTCTGCTCTCCAGTGTTATCAAGTCCTTCTATCAATATAAACAATCAAGTAACATCAACTCCTCCTATTAATATAAACAATTAACTAACTCACCACTGTTCAGAAATGTGATTTGCAAAGTACATAACACATCCTTATGCATCTAAAATTGGTGAAGCGATGTCTAACCTCTGAACGGAACCGCTTGTCCAACCTGTGCAGTTTGGACAGGAGTTTGTCCGAAATCTGTAAGACAATTGTACAACATTTGTTACTGCAAACTTGCAGTAGAATGACAAATATTAAAATACAACACAAATAATGGTTCTATTATGATCAGTAATGCTGTCGGCATCAATTGGTAATGAAACATACGAAAGGTGAAGTGATGTGGCGACTTGGGAATTTTTCGGCAGTAAGTCGAGTACTTATTTTGCTATCGTTGCACGAATGCATATCCCCTACGTCTGTCGCTTCAACACCTCTTCCTCTTCCTCTTCCTCTTCCTCTTCCCTTTCGTGTGGCTGTTACAATTTGTCCCGCTCCCAATGTTTGGGCAACCTTACCAGCAGAAGGATGCACATTGTCTGCTTCTCCTCGCATTGGTGGCAAGGTTTGCAAATCATCAAACGAAGATAAACTCTGTTTTGCAACGTTCCTCATGGACAGAAACTGAACTGAAAGAGATTTGCTTTCTTCGCTTGCGTATGTCTCCTCCAACGCAAGGCGACGGTTGTTGTGCATGTCCCCAACTTCTTGGACGGTACGCAACTGTCCAACGTGCATATCAATTATCTCATTGGACAACATTTCATTCACATAATTGTCCTCCCAATCCACGCCCTGTAAATCTTGAACATTACCCTCATTTGGGCTACCATAATAATTTGGGAAGACCACGCCGCCATCATGCAACTCGACTCCCATGGTAGGGTCAACACCCTTTTCCTCTGAGCGAGCCAATTGTGCTGTTTCCGATAAACTTGCCAGCACTTGCTGCATCATTTGCTTCATTTCAGCAATGTGTGTCTGTTCAGTAAACGGTTGTTTCCCAGACAATATAGCTGCAACCAGTTCGTTCAGCATTCCTTTCAGTTCACCAATGCTGGAGGATATGTTAATGTTACAATTTCTTTCAGTGGACTCCACCTAATCACACAAACACATACATTAACCTGGTACGATATTTCATCTTCAAGTAACCTCTGTGAACTGTGTGAAGCATGTGTACTGATTGCTTTTGCTTACCTTTGCATTGTGAACAGCTTCCTTCCCTCGGAAATTGAGCAACATCTCCCTTATTTCCGCATTGCTGTGAAGCACTTGCTTCATGGTTTCCTTCAGTTCACCAATGTCAGTCTCAACCTTGCTCAAACGAACATCATCAATCCGTGGTTTCTGTTTGTTATTGACATGGTGTGTGTCAATTGCGTCATCAATGTCGTTGCTTTCCGCTTTTGTTGGATGAAACTCCACCTAACATAGTTGTCAAATCGGGATTCAAATCATAAATAAAAATGGTAATGCACTGAATCGTTAATCGAGCTCAACTGTGAATCGTAAAGTTTCCGTCTGCTTTCTTAAGTTGCACACAACATATGTGTACACACTTTACATATTAAATATATCTAATAAAAATTAATTACTCCATTCGTCTGAAATGGAAAAAAAATGTTGTTGTAAATGATGCTCATCTGGTGTGGATAAAAACTTCACAGTCGATCCCATGTTTACCACTTTACCTTTTCCCAATTACATAAACAAAGAGAAACTTTCAATTACAAACTAACTAACAATAACTGAACGACAATGTTTTGACCTTTTTACAAGGTTAAAAAACCAAAATCTTCAAGCTTTTCCAAAAATCTGACTTCAGGGCTTAACGAAAATTCATTTCGTAACAGAAGTAGTACATAAAATTGAATTTGTAAGGCTACAACATCGTCCACATGGAAACTTCATGTTTTCCCCCCAAAAGTTCGAGTATTTCAGAGTAAATAGGGAGGGACAAACTGAAAATATGACGTACGCTAAGGAATGGGTCACTGTTTGTCGGTGCTTGTCACCTAGTCATAGGAACACATATTCTGTCTGTCACCGTTATCCATAACACAGGTGGGGCAATGCTGTCAAATGTGCAGAACGAATGGGTTGATTACCTCATGTTGCTGCAACATTTGCTTCCTTCCCATAAGTCGCCTCGTCTCCCGTATTTCGGCATCACCCCAATCATTTAGCCGAGGGATGGAGCGTGTAGTAGCCGACGTACTCTTGCAGGGAGGGGCAAAACGATCCAAGTAAAATAGCTGCATTGTAAGGGGGAAAAGATATTTACTATACACTTCCGAGCAAAGTAATCCGTATTCGCTAACAATGCATACAACTTACAACACAATCATATGTATGTGTTTATGTGTCTCGATGGCAGAATCCCCATGCAGCTTTCCGGTTCAAAAGATAAGCTTTTCGTGGTTACAAAAAATGTGGCCCGTACAGGTATATTTGTCATGCTGTTCAATAACAGGTAAGTTTGTATTTCGCAACGACTGCCATTTTATTGAACCATATGCACAGCAATGGATGAAATATGTAATCGGCATGGTACAAACAAACAACGGTCGATTACGTTACCATTAGAAGGAAAACACATCCAGTTGCCTGGCGCTGAAGTTTCATCTTATACTTCCGAACACCTTTCACAAGGAATTGCAGTGTCACCTTTGCCCAATTACATGCCCCCATACCGGTCACGTCCTTCACGGCATGAACGAACGACAGGCTCAACGCGGTCATTGTGGTAGGACACAACATGGCCCCCAACACGTACAGCGCAAACTTCCGCCGAAACTCGTCATCCGCACCATCACTCTCAGTCAGATAAACTCTCAACTGGTTCAAAGGAATGATTCCTTTAACAGCTCCAACCTCTTCGTAGATATTGGGATATGCGTCTATTGAACCAGTGAACTGCACGTCATTGCCTTCTGACCGTATACCCAATAAGACATGCACTTCCTCACAGGTGAGCCTCAGGTGACGGCCATGAACAGTCAACGAACACGTGTCGGGATCGAAGTTCTGTACCAACCATTGGCACATGTTGTGATCTATACGGGTACACTTTAACCCCAGGAGGCCACCGAACCCAATATCAATGACTGCCTGCTTTTGTGCTTCGTTACACCGGTTCACGATATCAAAAATTGCCTTCAATGATATGCGGACTTGCATTTTACTCTGCAATGTGATTAACGTGAACATTAATACAAAAAAGTAACCAACATTGTGTCGATAGCAGGTCCTCCCCAAATGCAGTTACGAAAACACTAAGCACGTAAGTACCTTTGCAGATTTCTTTGCAACTTCTTCGCCCAATTCCTTGGCACTTGCCTTAGCCATGTCCTGAAACCTCTTCTTCTCATCACAGGGGAGTTCCTTCCACCTTTCCCCAATATCCTTTCGGCTCTGTAAGTGTTACACCAACGTGACGCACATACAGGACAAATAGGAGCTGTAAGTCCAAAATAATTGTCAGCAAAAGTTGTATCACTCGCAATGTGTGCACATTTTCTGGTATTTACATATGTTTGCACATACAAATTACTATTTCGCACACAGTTGAAATAAAAACGGACATGGAATTTTACAAATAATCGGAGTTTATAAGAACATGCAATATGGCTTCTATGACTGCTGGAAATCGCTGAATGCGACACAATGGAAGCACATGACTGGTGCGCGCATGGAATAGAAGTCCATACTTTGCTATCACAGCAGTCACGTGTTTCCATCACGGTACTCTACTTACTACATGTCTGCACACTAACCATATTCGGTCCGGGGTTGTCTGCTTCTCGTCTTTCCTTGAATTGTTCCTGGCTGCAACCATTGTCAATTTCGGCGCAAGTATATGTTAGATATGGATGGATATATATACATATACGTACACAATTTGTGACACAAACAAATTTGGTCCCAACTACATAATAATGCATCCGTAATGTCCAATTTTGGTTGCTAAAAATATAATAACCACATCATTTCTGCAACAAAAATTATAAATGGTCCAAATTATTTTGGCCCTTACTTTTGGTCTCTAAAATCTTAATTTCTTGTGAGTACAAACTGAAATCTGCACAGGCGCAAGCTATGAGTTCAAAATATGTAATGCAGAATTGTGCAAAAATACTGTCACATGTTTCTGACGAGAGGGATTCGTACTGTGAGCCGCTTTGAAGGACACGGATCGAACCTGTAAAAAATAAATGGCCCAAGTGGCCGCTTTCGACGAGGGGGCTCGGTAATGTCAACCCTTTCCATTCCTGAACCTTTGCCACTTGCCTTCAATGTTTTCCTTTGCCTGTAACAAATATCAGCGTAAATGAAATTTTGTTCAAGGCCAAATTACATCGGTGGTATGTACGTTTTGTGCATCCTATCATCTTCGTCGGTTAACTTTCAAGTTAGTCAATCTTGCCTTCCCATTTCAAAAGTTGTGCCATTTTCGTGAAATTGGTAACGTCGTTTTCCGTTGTCACCGAAAATGATGAACCGAAGTGGTTTAGTATAACTCAGTGAATTATGGATTTCACAAATGCTCTCCGCAGAATACGCGACATGTGCCGTATGTGCACATATTCTGGTAAGAAATCGACACAGTTTTAATCCATTACACGAAATTCATGGTGCAATTTGAGGCTATCGCAAATGTGTCAAACTCAAATCGCACAACCTCCTGATGGCAGTACATAACGGCACAATATGCCATACACGAACAGACCGTGGTATTTAGTAGGTACAGGAAACATAACCTTGCAAACCTAAATGTATCAAATACTGAACGACATAAACTCACAGTTGCTTCGCATTGTCTGACATGTCGCCCATATCCAATTACGATAATTCCTGCAAAGAATTGCATGCAATATTCATAAGGATGCAGAAAGAACGTTACTCCCACATTGTAACAAAACGAAATTGACTGTTAACAACTTACAATCAACGGACCATTGAGTCGTACGTGCATTGTACGAGTGGTACTTTTCGTTTATTTTCAACTACGATATGTTGTCGTTAATTTATGCAGATATGGCATGCCACTGTTTTACGAAAATTAATTGGCCATATGTTGTACTCGTTTTATAGTATTTACGACTTGAAGCCCGAATCAACAACCAATGCGCACACTTGAAACAGGGCCACACCGGACATTCAACCCAACAGCACCCATACGCAACTTACCTTCATGCAGAGAAATAAAAACCCGACTACACTGCTCAACGAAGACCGTCTGTCAGTTTGGAACTCCTCAATGGCAATATCAGTTTGTCACCCGTGTAGTTTGTATACCTAATCGTACGTATGGTTTCAATTACCTAAGGAGGAACAGTTTCATAGTTCATAAATGGTAATGTCGTGCGAGTGGAACACAGTAGGTCATAATAATAATGTGCTCCGAAATAAAAAATAGACAGACTCACACATGCCGGAGAAAATGGTGACTGTTACCGTCGGCGACCTGGCGCAGTCGAAATGGAGACACAGAGAGAGAGTGTGTTACTGGAGGTGGACAGCAAAACCGAAATGGAGAGAGAAGGAGGGACAGCAAAGTAGCCGAAATTTGTATGGGAAATGGAAATGAGTTGGTGAGATTAGAAAGGCTACGGCATGTGTGTCATCATGAAAAGTACTGCGTCTGTGGGATTTCAAAAGCGCTGTCTGCCGACTTTGGTTTTTGTTCCAAATTTGGGAGGGAAACGGAAACGTACGTGACACTACATATTAAGGCCAAGTTTGGCAAGTTGGGAAAAAAAACCAAAAAGTCAAAAAGTTATTACTATTCACAGGAAGTCAAAAATTAGGCCTACACAATTCCGAATTCTAATTTTGCCTTACACATTAATTTATACAATTTTTTAATACACATTTTTTTATAAAAGTCAAAAAGTTAACCCAAACATCCACATTTTTTTCATCCACAAAGACAAAAATTGCACTTTTTTAGTCCAATTTTTTTCCTCACTTTTTAAATATAAATAAATGTATTTTTTCACTTTTTGTAAAATATGAGTTCCGTTTGGGTTAGGGGTTGAAATGATGTGTGTGACAGGTGATGTGACTTAAAATAATGTGATCAAAGTAAAAATATTGACTTTTTGACTTTTGGCTTTTTGTAAACATGCCAAACCAGCCCTAAAAGGTGGTTAGGAAGTTGCTATTTTTATGTTATTTTAGTATTTTCATATTTTTTAAATTTAATTTTTTGTGTTTTCAAAGTAATAGATTTTGTTGTACTTGGATATGATGTTTGTGACAGGAAATTTGCACTGATTATGTGTTAATGTTGTTCGTCCCAGTGTATGGATCAGACAGGTCTAAGCTCCTCCAGGCCGTGTCCAAATGATCAAGCCCACCAGATAACTTGCAGGCAAGTTCAACGGGGAACGGAGTAGTCCCCCAGCGAACTCTCGGACGAGCAAGTTGTTGGAAAGAAGCAGAGTATATGGGAGAGGATTCCAAATAGAGAACTTAACCTTTTTCTTGTCTACAACATTTGCTTATATCCTTTTCTCATCATTTCGTTGTCCCTTCCGACCTGCTCTCCTTGCCGAAAGCCTATGTTGTACCTTACCTTGCTCAGGGTAAGGGGGTCCTGTTCCGACGGAGAGGTGTTGTCGTAATAAATGCTTGCCTCAAAGGTCATGGAGGTGGTGCCAGTGGTGGCGGCGATCGCCGTAGGGGGCGCAAAGGTCGTCCCCGAAAGGCAAGTGGAGGATGAGGCTGTTGGCCCTGGGCCAAGGAGGGAGGGACAGCCTCAGGGGGGTCTTCTACCTCAAGAAGGAGGAGTCGGTAGGACCGCAGGGCGGCTGGAGGGAGAAGAAGGCCCAGCCAGAGCAGGGGCAGATCGCCTTGTAGGGATTGTAGAAGAGGCAGCCTTGCGCTCGGCCTCCAGATTCAACGAGGCTGAGCTGCTAAGGGGGTTATACTTCGCTCAAATGGAGGTAACCACCTTAGCAGGGGCCCTGCTGAGGAAGGCGGGGGGTGGCAAACTCAAGGCAGATGAAGCCAAGGCCCAGCTTGCAAAGTTGAAGGAGAAGAGTGCAAGTTGGGAGAGTGCCCACACTGAGCTGCAAACGGTTCAGGCGGAGCTGGAGGACACACGCCGCCAGGTTGTGTCGCTCGAGTTCCAACTTGCTGGCGAGCAGAAGAAGATCGACGAGGCCCAAAGAGCCTGTGCCGCCGCGGTCGAGCGACATGAAGAGGCTATGAGCAATAATGAGGAGCTGGTCAGGCAGAAGGACGAGGTGGATAGCAGAGTAGGCGATCTCTAGAGGGAATTGGAGGGCGAGCGCACCAAGGCAGGGAAGAGAAAGGGAGGCTCCATAGGGACTTGGAAGCAGAGAGAGTGAATATAGCGATCCCGGTTTCCCTTTTCTTTACTTGTTATATATAGACTTAGGTTCTGTGGAGCTGATTGTTGAGAGTATGTTGTTTGCACCCTTTAATCCTTATTTTCAGTCTTGGGTTGTGTTGGGAAGATTTGGAGTAGGTTGGTTGAGCTTAGGAACCCAGTCTGGTTGCCCAGATTTTGGCTTGTCCGCTCGAGCGGGGGTTTGGACGCTCGAGCGGGGAATACACCCATCCAGTATGTCCTGTGTAGTGTTGGCCGCTCGAGTGGGGGATTAGACGCTCGAGCGGGAAGTCGTGAATAACGCTCGAGCGGGGAGTTGGGAGCTCGAGCGGGGACATGTCTGCAAAAACTTCTGCGAGTGTGCATTCGCCGCTCGAGCGGGAGTTTGGCCGCTCGAGCGGGAGTCTGTGAGTGGCGCTCGAGCGGGGGTTTCCACGCTCGAGCGGGGCGACTGGTATAAAAATCCGAGATCCGACTTTCTGGATCATTTTTCATCTCCTTTTTGATTTTAAAACCCTAGAACCGTCTTCTCCCTCTCCCTACACACCTTCTCTCTTAGGTTTGATCTACTTAGAGTGTATTTCTACCCTAAGTCCTTTGTTAAAAAGATAGAGAGGGTCAAGGGCTTCCGTTTAATCTGAACAATCGTGGGTTTGGAGCACCTTGGTTTTCGTCATCTTTTTCATTCCAGTTATTTTCTTCAAGGGTAGGGATTTCCTACTCCATCTTATAAGTTTTGTTCTAAGTTTTGGTATTTTGATATGTTGGAAATGCTTTGGTAATTTTGGGAAAAACCCTAGTTGTAATAATAAATTAATTTGTATAATTAATTTCAGGAGATTGGGGAATTTTGTTAAATTCATGAAATTGAGGAATTCATTGATTAAATGGAGTAGTTGTGTAATTTAAATCACTCACCTATTGAATTGTTGATATTGATATATTTATTTGCAGTCTAGAAATAACTGTTTTGGGCTATCGGTGGAGGATAGTCGTGATTGTTGTAGACATTGCATGTGGATTAGGAATAACTGAAACTAATCACATTGGTTAAGTCATTAATTTTTGACTATTGCATTGATACAGAAAATACGTGTATTGATTGAGCATTGCATTTGCATACATTGTTTTGTGTGGGAGGAGATAGGGGATGTACTCCACGGTTTAGGGGAAGATAGGGGATGGACCTCTAAACCGGATTTTGTTTGGGAGGAGATAGGGGATGGACTCCATTAGCATCACTTTTATGTGTGCTTATTTATATAGAAGTGTTTTATTGATACAACACTAAAATGTGTATCAATCTGGAAGTATGAAGTGTTTTGATTTGAGCTTGAGTCTCATTTGTTTGTTGATATTGGAAGAATGTGAATATGATATATATAATTCACTGTTGTAAGTTTGGCCAAGTTCTGAGCCATGTTGATAAAGTTGGAAAGTAAAACGTATCTTAGACAATAGTGTCATGAGACTGTAAAATGAAGTAATTGATTATCTTGGTTAACCATCTGTTGAACGCTATTGCTTTATTCATTGCTTATATGTGGTTTAGTATATTTCTACTGGGCTGTGGCTCACCCTTTATGGGAACATCATTTTCAGGTTCAGGTGATAAGCTACCTCCAAGGACTTAGCTTGGAAGGACTTGGACTTTGAAGACTATTTCTAGTTATTTGTTTTATTTTATTGTTAGTACATGTAAACACTCAAGCCTAGGGCTTTATTTATATTTGAGTTAGAACTCATACTTTTGTGTCCAAGTGTTGGCTTGGAAAGATGTAAGCCGTTAGGGCATTAAATTTGATGTTACATGTAATGTTTTTGTTTAGTAAGACTCTGATGAATATTATAATGAATTATTGAAGTGTTTTCTTTAAATAATGCATGTCATTGATATATATATAATGGGTAAATTTTTAGGGCGTTACAGTGAATAAATCAACTTGATTTTTTACAGGTATGATATACTGAATAAATCAGAAAATTTGAACGGTTTGGATTATCAAAATTGGGCCTAAAAGTAGGCCCGACGGCTCTGCAAGGACGGGCACAAGGAGGGGCTTGCAAGGAGAGGATCCTTGTACGGGGAAAGGGGGTCCCAGTCTTAATTCATTCTGTCTTTTGTTAGTGATTTTTTGGCTTATGGACTAAAAATTAAAATGAAGACTGTTTGGTTTGTTTTTGGGAGAGTTGTTTTTGAAAAAAAATTTGGGGAGAGAGTTTAAAAATTTTTAGGTTTGTTCTTTTAAATAACAACAGGAGCTCGACAAAATCAAAGCATATTGATATCAAGTTCCTAGTTGTAAAAGAAAGAGTGCAGAGTGAACAGATTTCCATAGAGCACATTGGGACAAACTCCATGATAGCGGATCCACTTACGAAGGGACTACCACCCAAGGTTTTTCATGAGCACACTGCTCAGATGGGTGTTGTTCTATTTGAGAACATTCTGGTTTAGTGGGAGTTTGTATTTATATTACTGCTTTATGTCAGCCTCGAGTTTTATCTATGTAATTGGATTAATTTCTGCAGAAATGAAATATTCTGTTTATTACGCTCTGTTACGTATTGTGAAGTATTGATCTCAATAAAGTTAAGTAGGACCAGTTGGAAATAGGCATGTATGGATCACATCACATGTAATTTCCATGCTACGCATCCATGATTGATCTATGTCATTTAGCTGTATTAGTATACGTGACCATTGGTGGGTCGAGTTACGATTGATGTAATGAAGACCGCTTTGATCCTATATTAATATAGTTAATGGACAAGATTGTTTGGATAACCTCAAGTTATGATAACAAATTTCTGAGCTCAGTAAAGTTAAGCACATTTTTCAGGATACATATGTGGTCCAGTGGGAGATTGTTAGATAATGTCTCAATGGGACCACATAATTAAATGTGGTGTTATCATTTATAAGAAGCCTACAATTTAAGTGATTCAATTTAGTTAATAGGCTTAAGGGTATATGTGTTATGGACCTAATGTGTAGATACTAGCTAGTTGTATAATTTCTATTTCTATGACAGGCAGAAATAGAAATTAAAACATATTGGTTAAAATTGGTTTTCATTCCTTTTGAACTTCGACAACCTTTCAGTTTTGAAAACCAATAAATAGAAATTAAAACCAATAATGGTTAAAGTTGGTTTTCATTCATTTTTAACTTCCATAACCTTTCAGTTTTGAAAACCAATTACAACCTTTAAAAGGTTATGGTCCGTATTCCTTCCCAAGTGAAAAAGGTGAAAAAAGAAGAACACTGCCATTTTATTTTCTAAATCCTCTCAAGGAAAAACATAAGGCACCAAAGGGGAAAGGATTAGAAGGCAATAACATAATCAATAACAAAGAGTTCATTGATAATCACGCTTCCGTTTAACCGTTCATCAATGGATTCAGGTATGTCATTTTGTCTTGATTTCTTGATAATACACATGGTAAATGATCAAAAGTGTAAGGTTTATGTTCTGAAATTTATGTTAACAATGGTTGTGTATTTTGGGAGAGTTGTTTTTTTGGGAGTTTGGAATGATTTGATATTTTGGGAGAATTTGAGTAGATGTGTGTGAGAGAAAAAGTGATTGGAAAGGAGAGAGGAGAGAGAAAAAGTGATTGATTGATATGTAAGTGAGAGAAAGTGATTTTGAAATTTTTTTTACAAAAACTAAAACCAAACAATTTTTTAGAAATTTTTTTCTTTAAAACTCGTCTCCCAAATGCAAACCAAACATAAATTTCCGTTTTCCGGCTCTGCTATACAGGTTATACAGAGTATACACCTCAATCTCATTCTCACTCCCCCTCACTGTCACACTCACTCCTCCTCCACCGAATCACTCCTCCTCCACCGAACCCAGCCTCACCGGCGACCACTCCCGACGGCCACCCACTCGTAAACCCAACCCACCGCTGTAGCCCTCATTTTCTCTGCTTCGCGAACCATAGCTCGACCGCGACCACCATCGGCTGTAGAGAAGGAATTTGTTGACGATAACGTGGGCTTTCAGGCCATAGATGAACCAGGTTCGTCCTCCAAACGCTGAAATAAAAAAGTTAGGGCTGTGATTCACAAAATATATTTGAAAATTACTGTTATGCAGATAGATAAATGGTATGCTTGAAAAATGCGGCACATATTGTGACGAACATTTATGCATTTACCTTTTAGAGTTAAAGTATAAATTTTGCAGAACGTAGTATGAATACGCAGAAACTGATCCAACATAAAATGAAAGGATCATATCTTTGCAGAACATAGTATGATTATGCAGATTGATAATTAGTTGAACGAATGCATATAGTTGTGTAATTTTCAATGTGTGATTGATAATGTGATTTTGCTGAATTTGTTGTCAATCACGCATGAATTGTTGTAATGAACTGCTATCAACTAATGTGTTAGCTGCGTGACTTGAATTAACTATTATCAACATTGGTAACTATTATCAAACTGAACTTAAATGTTCATAACTATTACTGATTTGTTGATAAGTATTTCAGTGTGCTTTGTTGAAAATCACATGTGTCATTTGTTGATAACTATTTCAGTTTGATAACTACTGAATCACAGTCTCCAACAATCTGCCCCTAATCATTTCACTTCAGCATGATTTGTTGATAATAGTTGTTTAACATGTGTGATTGATAATTTACTTGACATTGACCTGATATGTTTGTAAAACTGCCATGTTTGTTCAGATTGAAAATGCTATGCGTGTAACATGTGTGTAATTAATCACAAATGCTATGTTTGAAACTGCTGTATTTGTTCAGTTTCAAAATGCTACGTATGTACATTGAGCTGCGATGTTTGTTCAAATGCTATTAACAGTTTAGTCTGTGTAACCTCTGTGCAAATGCTATTAAACATGGCAGTTTGAACAAATAGATGTTTTCAGTAAAGACACACTCTGTCCCTCAAATTAACCTAGACCTGCTATTAACCCCATCAAACAGAAGCATAGCAGACCACTACAAATTTCTCATGTATGCGGATTTTAAAAATGGCTTCTTCTTCTAACATTAGCAACATAAGATTACAAACGAGGCTGTGCAATTGTGGAAGAACCGCTGCCATACGTATTGTCAGAACAATAAGAATGGAAATGAAGGGCGTTTGTGCTTTGTTTGCCCATCAAAATATGTAAGTATGTATTGGAAATTTTAATCCTTTAGTAGTCACAGTAATATTTGTCGTATTCAACTAACTGATTGTCATGCATTGTAGAGTACCACTCCCACTCCCCATTGCAATTACTTCAACTTCGTGGCTGAAGATGATGAAGGCGTTATGTCCACAATCCCTTCCAACACTAGAGCTGGTGATGCTTTAACAGTAGAACACTTCAACGATGTAAGGACGAGGCTTCATGACTTGGGAAATGACCATGGTCGAAGGCTTGAAAGGATAGAAAATATAATCAAAGCGATGGTGTATTTCATTATTTTTTCTAGGGCCTTGCTACATGCCCCTAATTTTTGGCCCCCTAATCCCCCTAAATTTCAAACCAAGGCAAAAAAAAAAAAAACGGTAAAAAAAAAAAAAAAAAAAAATTTGCCCAAAACCACGTCGTTTGGGGCATTAGGGGGATTAGGGGGGGCATTTTTAGGGGGACAAATCATTTTCCTATTTTCTATCATTGAGAAATGATTTGTCCCCCTAAAAATGCCCCCCCTAATCCCCCTAATGCCCAAAGCAACGTCGTTTTGGGCATTTTTTTTTTGCCTTGTTCTGATTTTTCGGGGGATTAGGGGCCCCCAAATTCGGGGGATGTAGCACAGCCCTTCTATCATATTTGTACTTGATCATGTAACTTTCGTACTTGTTTGTATTTTGGGAAATTGAATGGAAGTTTGTACCAGTTTTTGTTGTATTGTACTTCATTATGTAAGTAATGTTTATGGAATGAATTTTATTATGATGTAACTTATGATGGTAAGACAAAACATTTTGTGCCCATATTGATGGTAAGAGTGTATGAGACCGTTGGCTGGTTGTGCACAATTTTTGTTTGCAATTACAGCTTGTGATTCCAGGCAATGATTCCGACACTTAAACCTTGTTGTCCATATTGAACGATTCACAAACATGAAGTAATCAACAAAACGTAGGTTAATGATAGTTTCTGATATCGGTCATTGACATTACAAAAATATTACCTTGTCATCGTACCAACAAAAATCATAAGACAGATTTTAGTCGAGGACGGTGACCCAAAAAAATACCTTCAACAAATCATTTTGATGAAGACGTTAATGCATGCACCGTTGCAATGGTTAGCAGAGTATGACGGTCTGTTAGTTTCTAAGTCGTTTATTTTCGCGCGACGATGCCATCTCACAAGACTACGCTTACTATGTCATACACATGTCCAGGTAATCCTCGCTCAAATCAACAACTTCGGAGTCTGAGTAATCTGAAAGGTCAGGGTCCGACACCAGTGCAGGATCCTCCATTATAGCCTTTATCGCAGATGCCGGGTTCGATCCATGTATCTTCGACTCTGCCTTTGCGTCCTCTATCTGTGAGTTCCTAATGAGTCGACGAGTCATTTGATCAACCTCACTTTGCAAATGATGCCTAAGTTGGGAGTCGCTGACATGAGGGAATTGCCGCTGCATTTCAACCGATCGGGCTTTTGTGACCTTCAGGAAAGCACATCGACAGTGGTGTTCACACTGAACTCGTTTGGCAAACAGTGAAACTGGAATTCCAAAATACTTCCCCAGGCAAGCATCTTGTATTGGGGTGCAGTTGTAATCCCGTAGAGGTTCAAAACTCCACAGTGGGAACCCTGTTTCAAAGAAACGTCGATCACCGAAGGAATCAATATACCCACCTGCATAATCCAATTCTGGTGACTTCGGTCGGGAGCTGCCAGCCGTTGCAAGTGATTGTCCACGACCACGTTTACCGTGGTGTGCATCCATAGGTGTGAAGCTTCTTGATTGAGTCCAACTTTGTTTTCGCAGGTTCACGAAGAATATATGGACGCAAAAACAAACCCAAATGCAAAGGAAACAACACTGGTTGCAACCTTTTTGTGGTTGGTTGTAAATGTTAAATTACCTTCAACCCATAGTCATTAATACGTTGGTGGTAGGTTTAAAGACGTGAACACACTTATTGTTGTTTGGTGGCAACAACTACCCAAACTGCGTAAAAGCAACTTAATGACTGCGGGTATTGCATTTAAAGGTTCGGTGCAATTGGAACGGCATATGTATCTGATAAGAGCAATTTTGCTAACCTTTATGGATGAGTAGACATGTAATTGGCTTGGGGCACAAATACAAATGACGAATGTGACTGTATGATGAACTGTGGGTGTGGAAATCAATGACAGTGGGATAGTACTGATGGAAGGTACAATGCATGTGTGTTGGAAATGCCAAATAATGGACGATCAGGGGTACTGAACGGATGACTTGGTGCATGCAAGAAGGAACGAATTTTTGCAAGATGAATTCGGCCAGTTTGAGAAATTAATACGATGTATGTCACAATGCATGAGGTCTTCTGCAAACATACAAGTCATGTACCATATATTACAAATACTTACAGCATAGTGTTGTGTAATATTATGAATCTGTACATTCCTTTAAAAAAGTAGTCAGTAAAATAAACCATACACATATTCCTACAAAATGTCCGATTCGAACAAGATTGAAGCTATTGTTGAAGCTCATGTTGCTCCTGTATTCCAGCAGTTGCAAGCTATCTACGAAAGGCTGAATGAAGTGGACACACGGTTGTCAAGTTTGGAGCGGCAAGTCGGCGCTATCAAGCAGAACGTTGATTGGCTGACCGATGACAAATTGGCGGCGGACGAAGCGAAGTCTGATAAGACAATGGATGAGGACAGTCAGTCAGACAGTACGGACAACTCTTCAGAAGACGCTGCTGATGATGCAGCAGATATGTAGATTTGATTTATTTTTTTTTTATCCTTCCCTGTAAGCCATGAAAGTTTTTTTTTGGCTGGAGTCATATGTGCTAATGGGCTGATATATAACTTACCTACGAAGAGTATTGAGTTTTCATTCATAATGTGGTTTCTTTCATTTTTGAAAATTAATTTTGCCTTTTTTGTAATTAAATTATAAATTAACTTCGGTAACAAAAGCAGCCGTAAATTATATACAGTTACAGTCGCATTCATCCGAACAAGAAACATGCGTAAACAAAACAGTACTAAGTCAGCAGCCACGTCGACATGTTTGATCCATGTTTACATCGACATGTTTGATCCATGTTTACAGTTGGTCCATATTTACATCGTCCAGCAAAAACAATACTGGGGACCCATAATTAACATCCATATTGAAATCAAAGAATAAAAAATTAGTTAAAGTCCTATTGCCACCCAAATTAGTGGCGTACTGGCAGCCCATTCCCATCACTGGCCTAGCTTGTGGCATTGCTCATATGAAGGCAGTCCCGGTACTCTGCGATCTTTGCATTATTGACATCCATAACGATGTCAACCAACAACTTATGACGCACAGAGGGAGCGAACTTTGTCCACAAAAATCGTAAGACAAATCAGTTAAAATTGGAGGACGTACGAGGAAGGATTTGATTGACAAATGGAAATTAAGCGGTAGAATGTACCTTGTGTGGACCGGGGCTTAAATCAGGTTGCTGCATGAATTTGATGACGAACATCCCACAGTCAAACGTGCTACAAAAATAATTTCACATTAAAGTTGTCGTCAATACGTAATAGGTTCATTAAGTCAGTCATGCAGCTTAGACATTAATGTGAGGGAGGGATTGTGGATTACTCGTCCAGTTGTTGTACTGGCCTCTCGTCTAACATGCAGCGGTGGAAGGTACGCACGTCTGTAACATAATCATTTCCAAAGTGTAGTTGCAGCAAGTCGTGCATAGTTTCAACCTGTTCCACAAGGTTGAAGTTGGTTTACGTAAAGGATGTTCAAGTTTTTTGTAGTGTTCAGAAATGCACCAGAAGGACATACCAAAATTTTAGCTGCATTTAGCTTCCTTTTGTTCGGTCGGTTGGATGGGACTGAGTCGAATAGGTAGGCTACACGGTCCACCATATCAATTTTAACGCACAACCAATGCACTCCTCTGTAATTGAAAGGCACGTAAATCTACACGAAAACACAACGGCAGACCTTGTTTAGAGGCCATGCAAACATGTAATGGCTTTCATATTTTCGTTTTAATATAACGGGATGAACATTGATATTACCCTCTGGCATGCATCAATCGCACCAGTGTATCTGTCATGTCCGAAAAATGATGTGACGATATGTTCATGGTCCAGAGGTTGCATATCTTTATTTAGAATCATAGTCTGCATGTGTAATGCGTAAAGGTCATTGACGGAAACATTTGTCAAAATATGTCATACACAATACACAACGTAGCTTTAAACACTTACTTACCGACAGATATACGGGAAAGAACCAATCAGTGTGCCTCCCGTCATTGTGTAAATCCCTCTGTCGATTAGTCAATTGCACCACCACCAAGTTGATTGGCTGGAACATTGTATGCAAGACACAAGGCAAGTTGATTAGAAAGGTTTCTGAGTTAGGGGTACTGAAAAACGCAGATTCATATTTGTGCAGCCAACACTTACAGTGTCGGATAGCCACGACCCTGGTTTGAGCGTGCGCATGTCACGCCGGGTGCCAACTTCACATGCCCGTCCATGAAGATTCATGGAAACAACAATGTCCCTACAAGCAATAAATGATCCTTAGAACGATAGTTATTTCACAGTGGACTGTCATTGAAAATTTGCAAGTAGTAAATGAAACAATACATTTCATTTTTGCTATCGTCAAATACATAGTGAAGAAGTTTTTGTTCCTCCGCCGATAACAACCCTTCGCTGTCCAACATCGTCAACGAGTCCTACAAAAATAAACAGCCAACTAACAGTACACATTTCATAAAAGTATTGAAGCTTATATTACAAGGTCTGTAGTCATAAAAAAAACGTGAAATGATGTAAAAACTGTGAGCCCCAGAGTTTTCCCAACTTGTGATGTTTGGTGCGGAGTTTGTTAGAAATGTGTACTAACATATGGCAGCAGTCATAACTGCAAACATGCAATTCTTTGACAACTAGTACAATACAACACAGATGATTGTAAAATTACTGATTCACATTATTGATGTGGGCATGAATTGGGTATTCACAACTTGTGGGGCATTAAAGGCAGTATTTGTACCTTGTTCACGTTGTCCACACCATCAACATCCACAGGTGAACTGCTGTCGTCAACTCCACTATTTGTTTTGCTATCGATGCACAATTGCATATCCCCGACCTCAGTGGCTTGAACTCCACTTCCGCACATTTTTCCTTTTCCTTTTCCTTTTCGTCTTCCCTTTGCACTTCTTCTAACGATTCCAGTTGCTCCCAATGGTTTGCCAAGCTTAGTAGGAGAAGTATGCACATCGCACGCCACGTTCTTCACGCCCACTGACTGAAGGTCAGGACTGTATTTATCTTCAGTTTCATATGTTTCCCCTGACTGAAGGCCTCCCTTCTTGTTGTTGTCGCCACCTTCTTCGATGTTCAGCTTGTGCCCATCATGCAAATGACTTTTGTCCCTTGCCAAGGTTCCCTTCAAAATATGTTGTTGGTGATCCACCCCTTGTACATCTGAAATATTACACTCCATTGGGTTAACTTCGTCCGATGGTTTGACCACGCCATCCTCATGCGCCTCGACTCCAACAGCAGGGTCCACACCCTGTTTGGCCACGCCTGCCGGTTGCGGTGTAGAGAATATACCTTCGATGAGGTGGTGTAGCATTTGCTTCAGTTCACGTAAATTGGTTTGTTCAGTGAACGGTTCGTTGCAGCCCAAACTGAAACGTTGAAGCAGTTGCTTCAGCATGTCCTTCAGTTGAGCAACATTGGAGGAGAGGTTAATGATACACACATCATTGCCTTCCACCTAATTATACATACACATTCGTGAACTTAGTCTTACAAACCATCTTCAAATGATGTGGCTCAACTGTGTGAAAATTGCGTAATGCTTGGATGGATTACCTTATCATTGCGAACAACTTGCTTGCCTTCGAAATGTCGCAACATCTCCATTAAATCTGTTTGGTTGTGGAGAACTTGCTTCATCATTTCCTTCAGTTCACGAATGTTGGACTCCAAATTGCTCATACGGACTTCATTGTACTGTCCTGTTTGTTGGTTCTCGACATGGCATGCATCCATGTCAGCATCATCGGCGTTACTGTAATCAAACTCCACCTAATCATAGAAACACATAAATGAAGTCTGACATTGTATGTTGAAGACAAGTGGGTCGATGGTGTGAAATGTGCACAGTGGTAGGAGTGCTTACCGCAATTGTTGGGAAATTTTGCTTCCTTCTGATACGTCGCAGCGTCTCCCGTATTTGGGTATCACCCCAATAATGAAGCCGAGGTGTGGACCACGTCGTAGTCGAGCTCAGACAAACACAATCAAGGTACAACAGCTGTGGACATTAAGGGGCATACCATAATTAAGTTGTTCTTCCCACAGAAATGAACTATATTCAGTAACAATGACATTCATTATTCTCAATTTTGCAGTGGAACGTACATAGCATACCGATTTTGTTGAGGATGCTGTCAACTTTATAGGCACATATCATGCAATGTTTTTTGGGGAAAAAATTGTACAGCACACCAAGGACTTTATTGATGAAACCAAGAAAAAAATTTTATGTACATGTTCCCCTCTTCGCAACGTAGTTTTAATTGGTTCCTCCATTGAGGTTCAGCATACTTTTTGCCCTGTACTCTTTGTTCTTAAATTCATGACGGTAGTCACACAAAATTTATTTCTGCAAGTACCATACTTGGTCAGGAAGAGTGCTGTTTGTCGTACTCACAAAGCAGGTACCATTGTATGTCCCAATCAAGGCCAATTTGTTGAACCATGACAGAACAATGCCTGAAACACATGAAGGGGGGAATGGAAAAAAAATTCAAGGTATTGGCATACCATTAGCAGGAAAACACATCCAGTTGCACCGCGATGACCTTTATACTTGCGAACACCGTTGTGAAGGAATTGCAGTGTCAACTTTGCCCAATTACAAGCTCGCATACGATTCACGTCCTTCACGGCATGAATGAACGATGGCTTCAACCCGGTCATTGTGGTAGGACACAACATGGCCCCCAACACGTACAGCGCAAATTTCCGCCGAAACTCGTCCTCCGCACCAGCAGTCTCAGTCAGATAAAGTCTCAACTTGTTCAAAGGAATGACTCCGTTAACAACTCCAACCTCATCGTAGATATTGGGATATGCTTCCAATGACCCAGCCAACTGCACGTCATCGCCTTCACACCGTATTCCCAATAAAACATTAACTGCCTTACACGTGAGCCTGACTTGACAACCATGGACATTCAATGAACTACTGTCAGGATCGAAGTTCTGTACCAACCATGCGCACAAGTCGTGATCTATACGTGTACACTTCATCCCCAGGAGGCCAGCAAACCCAATGTCAATGACTGCCTGCTTTTGTGCTTCGTTAAACCGGTTAACTAGCTCAACAATTGACTTCAATGATATGCGGAGTTGCCTTTTACCCTGCACATTTTTTACCCTTAAATTAATAAAAAAATACAACCAACAATGTCAGCAAAGCAGGACCTAGGCAAATGCATTTACGAAAACATGAAGTACGTAATGACCTTTTCAGACTTCGGTGCACATGGTACTACTTTGGCGTGTTCCTCAGTGCTCGCCTTAGCCATTTCGACAAACCTCTTTTTCTCATCAGAGGGGAGTGCCTTCCACCTTTCCCCAATCTCCTTTCTAGTCTTTAACCAAGAAAATGACAGACGTACAAGACAAGTAACAACTATGAGTCCGAAATTACTGTAACTACAACTTTATGCCAAACGCAATCCGCGTGCATTGTTGCTAATTAAATAAGATTGCAAATACAAATAACAGTTGCAGCAAAAAGTCAGCGACGAAACGTAGCTGGACTTTTACAACGAATTGAAATTTACAAAAACAATAGGAAGGTGACATTATTACATGCTACAATCCTACAAACGCGAAACAATCACAAGCCCACTACGACCATTCAATACAACGTGTGGATAGCAACCCAGCGATGTGTTTCCATCATACTGTATTATAGAGAATACAGATTTCAACACTCACCATTTTTCGTCGAGTGTTGTCTGGCCCTTGCATTTCCTTGAATTGTTGCTGGCTGCATGCAAGCATCGTCAAGCTTATCATCACTAAATGTGAAATATGAATACATATATATATATATATATATATATATATATGCAAGTTTTTATGTCACGCTGGCCCTGAAATCGGCATAAGACAGCTTTCGTACATCCGGGACTGAATCGACACCAAGTTAAACATTTTCAGACATGCGGAACAAAACCAATTTGAAACATCACAAACTGAACTTCGACGAGGCGCGTAATTTCAGTACGAAATATGTAATTCCAGATTGTCAAAATAAAGAACTAGTACCTGTAACAAATGAATGGTGCAACTGGCCGCTTTCGACAAGAGCCAGCGATAGTGTCAGACATTTGGATATGTTGTTCGGCAATTGTCTTCAATCTTTTCCTTCCCCTTATGAAAGAGCAAATCATACAAATTAGATTGAAGGGAAAATTACAGGGGTGGTGTACACATTTTGTCCGTCGTCTAATTTCGATCGATGCACTTTAAACTACCTAAATTGTGACAGTCCATCTCAAATTTCGTGGACATTTTCGGTCAAATTGCTAATGCCGTTTGTCATTTTTAAAACAAAGATTGTAATGTCAATTGATTCAGATTATGTAAGTTCAGTAAAGTTATAAGTTGACTACAACAAAAAATACAGTTGCCACGTATATGCATATTTTCTGATACAAAACAGTGAAGAGTTGAAATCAAATGGACGTAATTGAAACAAAAGTTCAAAATTGATGGTGCAAAGCGAGGCCATTCAAAATTTGTGCAAAACAAATAACACAAACACAAAAGTACAAGGGCTGCTGTAAGAATTGATCCGGAAAAAAAATCAGCGTATTCCTTGGTGATGGATTTCGTTTGTTTACAAACATATGTACGAAACCAACTGGTAGCAAGTCTTTAAGGAGAAAACTAACATTGTTGGTGCGAGGTGACCAATATCCATCAGATGCAATGACGACAACTCCTGCAAAGTATTGCAATCAATATTTACAGGAACACAAACAAACGGCTGCAACATGTGGCTGTTAACCTTAAAATTTTGCGTAAACACAGACAACAACACGCAGAATTTCCCAACACATACAGATTTTGAAACAGACAAAAGAAAGGGCACACATGGAAATTTTGCATTTCTTTCACACAGCTTACAATTAAAACAATTATGTGTACAAGCGATAAATGCATAATTTCACAAATATTCAAGAGGAAGGACTACATTGTGTTTTTCATTTTGGGCTGAAGGACTACACGCACATACTTTTATGAAGGCCCGCCTACAAATGACAAAGAAGCAACTGAACTATTTCATGACGGGGTTAAACAATCAGGACACGATTCTTCTGTGACAGAAATTGGTGCTCATCCTAGGCACAAAAACCAGATGAAACCCCATCCATCAAGTTGAGGGCTTCAATTTCCTACTGAGCAACTTGGTTGCAGAGAATCGAGGTGGCTGCATCGTGGCCCGTGCTCCATTACCTTTGGGTGGTCAGACAGTGGGCAGATCAGAGAAGAATACTTTTCTGTGGTTGACGTGTCTGTAGGTGAAATCTTTAGGAGGGATCTCAACTGTGCGTGCACATACAGTGTGCTCCCATCGCAAGTGATGTTCAACTGCTTAACGAAGTTGTTCAGTTCTTCAACTTCACGAACTGTCGTAAGGGTGAGGTGAAGAAATTCAGAGAAGTCAACAAGCCCAGGCAATTCACGAAGAAAATCTAATTTGTAGAAATGGACAACCTTGCCTGTCATTGCACGCAACTTTTGAATGACGGTTACCTTTCTGTTGAAGTTATCATCTTGCATATATATACAGCAGTTACATTTGAAGAGGAAGGTAGCTGTCATTCATGAGTTGCGGGCTGTTTGAACTTCATTGAGCGTAGAAATGAAATGCGTACTCTAATTTGTCTTTTTTATGACCTTCGTGCAGAATGAGAATGGATGGGTACGTTAGTAATATTTTTTGGCAGGCAGTGGCAGTCTTGCTTGTTTCATTGTCGCATACAATTGATGAAACTTGTTTGTCAACCACAGAAAAGTATTCTTCTCTGATCTGCCCACTGTCTGAGCACCCGAAGGTAATGGAGCACGGGCCAGGATGCAGCCACCTCGATTCTCTGCAACCAAGTTGCTCAGTAGGAAATTGAAGCCCTCAACTTGATGGCTGGCCTTGCCAACAACTTAAGCGGCCGGAGAGTGCGTGCACACTGTATGTGCACGCACAGTTTAGATCCCTCCTAAAGAGTTCACCTACAGACACGTCAACCACAGAAACAGAGGGCATTGACGATGCCCGGATGGACCACATCTTAGAAAAGTTGGATATTAGACAAGGACTGAAGGCAAACTTCTTCCTTAATCTGTTAGGGTTCTCCGACTCAGATGGGAAGAAGGTATTGGTTTTCAGCCATCGTCTCCGGCCACTTAAGTTGTTGGCAAGGCCAGCCATCAAGTTGAGGGCTTCAATTTCCTACTGAGCAACTTGGTTGCAGAGAATCGAGGTGGCTGCATCGTGGCCCGTGCTCCATTACCTTTGGGTGCTCAGACAGTGGGCAGATCAGAGAAGAATACTTTTCTGTGGTTGACAAACAAGTTTCATCAATTGTATGCGACAATGAAACAAGCAAGACTGCCACTGCCTGCCAAAAAATATTACTAACGTACCCATCCATTCTCATTCTGCACGAAGGT
This sequence comes from Camellia sinensis, assembly GCF_055761805.1. Taxonomy (NCBI): domain Eukaryota; kingdom Viridiplantae; phylum Streptophyta; class Magnoliopsida; order Ericales; family Theaceae; genus Camellia; species Camellia sinensis. The sequence continues at coordinate 221,480,026 of NC_138961.1, forward strand.
CATAAAAAAGACAAATGAGAGTACGCATTTCATTTCTACGCTCAATGAAGTTCAAACAGCCCGCAACTCATGAATGACAGCTACCTTCCTCTTCAAATGTAACTGCTGTATATATATGCAAGATGATAACTTCAACAGAAAGGTAACCGTCATTCAAAAGTTGCGTGCAATGACAGGCAAGGTTGTCCATTTCTACAAATTAGATTTTCTTCGTGAATTGCCTGGGCTTGTTGACTTCTCTGAATTTCTTCACCTCACCCTTACGACAGTTCGTGAAGTTGAAGAACTGAACAACTTCGTTAAGCAGTTGAACATCACTTGCGATGGGAGCACACTGTATGTGCACGCACAGTTGAGATCCCTCCTAAAGATTTCACCTACAGACACGTCAACCACAGAAACAGAGGGCATTGACGATGCCCGGATGGACCACATCTTAGAAAAGTTGGATATTAGACAAGGACTGAAGGCAAACTTCTTCCTTAATCTGTTAGGGTTCTCCGACTCAGGTGGGGAGAAGGTATTGGTTTTCAGCCATCGTCTCCGGCCACTTAAGTTGTTGGAAAGGCTAGCCATGAAAGTGAATGCTTCAACTCTTGATTCAGAATTGGGTGTGGGAACGAATAGCTCTCTACAAAATTTGGAAATCGTCATCCTCATTTCAACTCTTTCAATTGGCTTTCCTATGTTTTAAGTTGAATACCGTCAACTATGCATGAACTTCAGCACTGAAAGAAAGAGTTGTTTACTGTGTTACACGGACTCGAGTACGGGTCCCAGGTGCGGTATGCATGTACAGGTCCGACTCATTATATCTTAACCCTACATTCAATGGTACACGGTGTGGGGAAAAAATATCATATTTTTAATCTAATATGTGCCATAAAATGGTACTATATGTAACTCACGGTGTCAAAATCACATTTATAGTAATTTCACAATAATTTGCACATATAATAATTGTGTTTTATATAATTATATAAGAAGTGTCCGTTGAAAAGTATCCGACACATATCCCATACCCTTGTCCGACTCTCAGGTGTCCGACACGGGTATTTGATCTATTTTGAAGAGTCCGTGTACCACAGATTGTTTCTAAACATAAGTTCCGGCAATATAAAATCACCGAGTACAACAAAATTTAAAGCACAATTCAACCGAGTGTGCTACCTGTTGCGGAAACAAGATTAGTCATTGTTTGTTTATCGAGTTTCTTATTTTTGCTTTTTTGGCTACTCAAAAAGAAAAAAAAATTTGTTTTTCCCGTGCCAACATTACACAAATTTCTTTTAAAGTCTTCTTTCGTTATATATAACCCAACATAACAAGTTCGCCATGTAAATGCAGAACACCTTTTATGCTTGTTGCTAACTACTATCATACCTATGTTCAACTTGCAGCACTGATAGCAGAGGGAAGACTTCCTATTCGGAAGGGAGAAAATACAAAAAATCGAGTACAGAACAGTTCCTATTGGGTTCATTTCGGTTAGCAGAGGGAAGAGTTCCTATTCGAATAGCACAAAATACCAAAATGGAGTACAGAACAGTTCCTATTGGGTCGATTTCGGGTTGGGTGTGAAGGTATATGCGAATGATAGAAGACAAACAAGGAGACAGATAATGTACCAGCACGAAATAAAGGAAATACCAACCGGATCAGACGAACCGACGGTGGTGCTCGATTAACCCTTGCGGTTGTGCTCCACCGACAAAAATCAACTCAAAAAAAGTATTTACGCATCCACTTCCATGGCTAGCCTTCCCAAGAACTTAAGCTCAGCACTCAAATATTGTTCTCTGTAAAACCCTACAGCTACGGGGAAATGGAACAACGGAGAGACGGGCAGACAGAAAGACAAACAAAGAGAGAGGTCCGAGATGGAAGAGAGACGGACGGGCCGACGGAACTTACACCTCTTCTGAACACTTCGGCAATTTTTTAAGTTTTATACTTGTTCTGACAACCTACACCTTTTAATGAAAACTGACATCATTTATAAATTAATTTTCTTCATAAAAGTTACACCTTGGAACTTTATCTTTACATTACATTAATTTTCTTAGTAAAAGTTACACCTTGGATCTTTTCCAAAAACGAAACATTCAGCTTTAATTCGGATTGGTCTTCTTTGGGAACTTATATCTTTTGTAAAAACGAAACATTCAGCTTCGATGGTTGCCCTTATTTGGGAACTTGTACCTTTTGTAAAAAATCACAAAGTTTACAACTATTCCTAAAGTTTACACCTTTCCTAAAAATTTACACCTCCTCTCGGAAATATTTACAACTTCTTGAAAAATGACACATTTTGTGGAAAAACCTTTTTCGTAAAATTTACACTTATTATTTCAAGTTACACCTTTAGTAAAAAACAAAACTTACATCTTTTCTATGGTCATTTACACCTTCTACGGACAAACATACACCATATTTGAAAAGGTTATACCTTTTGTCAAATAATTTCTTGGTGTGTTTGGTAACGTTTACGTTTTCAGTTTATATTTACAAAAAATTTATAAACTAGTTTTTGTTTATTTTTTGAAAAACATAAACTACAAACGCGTTTCGTAATTGACAAAATGTTTTAAAAAAATTTAAAATATAAAAAAGAGTGAGAAATGGCGAGTGGTGGCAAGTGGCAGCGGAAGACGGTGGTGGAAAGTGGTGACGGTGGGTGGTGGTTGGTGGTGGTGGTGGTGGTGGGTGGGTGATGGTGGCAGGTGGTAGCGAGTGGGTGGTGGTGGTGGTGGTGGTGGTGGCGGGTGGTGGGTGGTGGTAGCGGGTAGGTGACGGGTGGTGGTGGTGAGTGGATGGGTAACGGTGACGGGTGGTGGGTGGTAGCAAGTGGGTGGTGGTGGCAGGTGGGTGGCGGATGGCGGGTGGTGGTAGGTGCTAGGTGGTGGCGAGTGGTGATGGTGGGTGGGTGGGTGGGTGGGTGGGTGACAGCGGCGGGTGGTGGGTAGTAACGAATAGGTGGTGGTGGTGATGGTGGCGGGTGGTGGGTGGTGGTGGCAGGTGGGTGGCGGATAGCGAGTGGTGACGGGTGGTGATGGTGGGTGGGTGGGTGACGGTGGCGGGTGGTGGTGGCGGCGAGTGGTGGTGGCATATGGGTGGCGGATGGCGGGTGGTGGTGGGTGGTGGCGGGTAGGTGACGGATGGTGGTGGTGGTGGTGGTGGTGGTGGTGGGTGGGTGGGTGGGTGGGTGACGGTGGCGGGTGATAGGTGGTAACGACTGGGTGGTGGTGGTGGCGGGTGGTGGTGGCAGGTGGGTGATAGGTGATGGTGGTGGTGGGTGGTGGGTGGTGGTGGTGGCAGGTGAGTGGCAGGTGGTGGTGGGTGGCTAATGGTGGCAGGTGGTGGTGGCAGGTGGGTGGTGGCAAGCAGGTGGTGGTGGCGAGCGGTGGATGGTAATGGCAAGTGGTGGGTGGTGGCGGTTGGATGGCAGGTGGGTGGTGGGTGGTGGGCAGTAGTGGTGGTGGTGGGGGTGGGGGTGGGGGTGGGGGTGGGGGTGGGTGGTGGTGGCGGAGGCGGAAGACAGTGGTGGAAAATGGTGGCGGGTGGTGGCTAGTGTTGGGTGGTAAAAAAAAAAAAAACTGAAAGCTCAAAATGGAAACACATTTTTTGTGTTTTTATTTTTTGGCCAAATTTATAAACTGAGACCACTGATTTATAAATCAAAAATTTTGCCAAACAAGTTTTTATTTGAGTTTTTTAAATTTTTGTAAATATAAACAGAAATTTTACTCCTTCTGTGTTTACGAATATTTTGAAATGAACGCTTTGTTACTCCATTTGTGGTTTTGAACACTTTGAAATGTTACTCCTTCATACTTTTCGTGAAAATACTTACACCATTTTTGAAAAGTTACTCCTTTAAGTTTGTGAGCGGCAACTTAAAGCTTCGTCAGAAGTCACTTATAGCATTTGTGATAAAAAAAACAAAAAATTTACACATTTAGCTTATGCTTACACCTTTTCGTGGCAGGGCTTACACCATTTTTGAAAAGTTACTCCTTTTGTGTAAGAATTTTTTTCATAACATTTATACTTTAACTTCCAACTTACACCTTTTGTGAAACCCCAACTTAAAGCTTTATTCGGAAGTCACTTACACCTTTTGGGGAAAAAAAAAATCATCAAATTTACACCTTTTTCTTAAGCTTACACCTTTTCGAGAAAATACTTACACCATTTTTGAAAACGTACTCCTTTTGTGTAAGAATTTTTGGCATAACATTTATACTTTTTCTTCCAACTTACACCTTCTGTGAAAGATTGTATAAGCACAGAGTAAATGTTATGACAAAAATTCTTACACAAAAGGAGTACATTTTCAAAAATGGTGTAACTATCTTCCCAAAAAGGTGTAAGCTTAAGCAAAAGGTGTAAATTTCATTAATTTTGTTTTTCACAAAAGGTATAAGTGACTTCCGAAGATGCTTTAACTTGGTCTTTCACAAAAGGTGTAAGTTGGAAGAAAAAGTATAAGTGTTATGCCAAAAATTCTTACACAAAAGGAGTACCTTTTCAAAAATGGTGTAAATATGTTCCCAAAAAGGTGTAATCTTAAGCAAAATGTCTAAATTTTATGAATTTTTTTTTTCACAAATGGTATAAGTGACTTCCGACGAAGCTCTAAGTTGGGCTTTCCCATAAGGTGTAAGTTCGAAGACAAAGTATAAATGTTATGCCAAAAGTTATTACACCAACTGAGTAACTTTTGAAAAATGGTGTAAGCACTTCCACGAAAAGGTGAAAGCTTAAGGAAAATGTGTAAATTTGATGAATTTTTTTTTCCACAAAAGGTGTAACTTCGGAGCAAAAGTATAAATCTTATGAAAAAAATTGTTACACAAAAGGTTTAAGTTGGGCTTTCACAAACGGTGTAAGTTCGAAGAAAAAGTATAAATCTTATGCCACAAAGAAATGTCAGTAACTTCGCAAAACGTCTAAGTTCGGTTTTTTCCCCCGAAAACCTATAAGTTCCTAAAATCGAATCACACTGTATTTGTCTTCTTCAGATAATGGCAATGTGAGAGAGAAGGGCGTTTCGGAGGGCTTGGCCTTTCTCCCAGTAGAACTCCGTTTCATACAAGACGAGTCTGGGAAGGATTCCAATAGCGACTCCGAGTCCAAATCCAACCAAGTATGTCAATGTAAAAGAGAACCGTTGATAGACTGAGGTCAGCAGACATAGAGACCTAGATGGACACTTATCGATAGAGGGACCGAAATCGACAGAGATCGACAGAGAAGAGACCCACGCTGGAGACAGACCGAGATAAACAGGGATCGACAGAGACAGACCGACATCGACACAGAGAGTCCAAGATCGATAGGCAATCTTTCAAAAAATCTTTGCTTTGCGGCGGCGGTGCAAGTGGAGTTGCCGATCTCAGAAGGCTGTGAGGACCGGAGCCCACCGACGCTTGGGTGGTCAGCGGGGGTCACGAACCCTTTGATTTGTTCAGTGGTTGTGTCAATTGGTTTATGAACACTTCGAAATGTTACTCCTTTTGTGTTTACTACTTTGAGATGAACATATGTTACTCCTTCTGTGTTTACGAACATTTTGAAATGAACCCTTTGTTACTCCTTTTCTGGTTATCAACACTTTGAAAAGTTACTCCTTCGTTAATATATTTACACCATTTTGGAAAAGTTACTCCTTTTGTGTAAGAATTGTTGGCATAAGATTTATACTTTTTCTTCGAACTGACAGTTTTTCTGAAAGCCGAACTTAAACCTATTTCGGAAGTCACTTATACCTTTTGTGAAAAAAAAAATTCATTAATTTTGCACCTTTTTCTTATGCTTACACTTTTTCCTGAAAATACTTATACAATTTTTGAAAAGTTACTCCTTTTGTGTAAGAATTTTTGGCATAACATTTATACTTTTGGGCTTATATACTCTTTCACAGAAGGTGTAAGTTTGAAGAAAAAGTATAAATCTTATGAGAAAAATTATTTCATAAAGGAGTAACTTTTCAAGAAAAATATAAGCAGTTTCATGAAAAGGTATAAGCCGATGCAAAAGGTGTAAATTTGATGAATTTATTTTTTCACAAAAGGTATAACTGACTTGCGAAAAAGCTTTAAGTTGGGCATCCACAAAGGTGTAAGTTCGAAGAAAAGCTATAAAAGTTATGCCAAATATTTTTACAGAAAAGGAGTAACTTTTTAAAATAAATATATGCACTTCCACGAAAAGGTATAAGTGACTTGCGAAAAAGGTTTAAGTTGGCCTTCCACAAACGGTGTAAGTTCGAAAAAAGGTATAAATCCTATGCCAAAAATTCTTACACAAAAGGAGTAACTTTTCAAAAAAAATTATAAGCACTTCCACGAAAAGGTATAAGCTTAGGCAAAAGGTGTAAATTTGATGATTTTATTTTTCCACAAACGGTATAACTGAATTCCGAAAAACCTTTAAGTTGGGCTTCCACAAAAGGTGTAAGTTCGAAGAAAAGGTATAAATCTTATGCCAAAAATTCTTACACAAAAGGAGTAACTTTTCGAAAAATATATAAGCACTTCCACGAAAGGTGTAAGCTTAAGCAAAAGGTGTAAATTTGATGAATTTATCTTTTCACAAAAGGTATAAGTGACTTTCGAAATGGGTTTAAGTTGGCCTTCCACAAACGGTGTAAGCTCGAAGAAAAGGTATAAATCTTATGCCAAAAATCTTACACAAAAGGAGTAACTTTTCCAAAAAAATATAAGCACTTCCACGAAAAGGTATAAGCTTAAGCAAAAGTTGTAAATTTGATGAATTTATTTTTTCAGAAATGGTATAACTGACTTCCAAAAAAGCTTTAAGTTGGACTTTCACAAAAGGTGTAAGTTCGGAGAAAACGTATAGATCTATGCCACAAAGAGATGTAAGTAACTTCGCAAAACGTCCAAGTTCCGTTTTTTTTGTAAGTTCCTAAAATCCAATCACACTGTATTTGTCTTGTTCAGATAATGGCAATGTGAGAGACAAGGGCGTTTCGGAGGGCTTGGCCTTTGTCCCAGTAGAACTCCGTTTCAGAGAAGACGAGTCTGTGAGGGCTTGGAATAGCGACTCCGACCCCAAATCCAACCAAGTATGTCAATGTAAAAGAGAACCGTTTTTAATATAGCGCAACGGACAGAGAGAGAGAGAGAGAGAGAGAGAGATAGACTGAGATCGACAGACATAGAGACCTAGATGGACACTGATCGACAGAGGGACCGAGATCGACAGAGATCGACAGAGAAGAGACCCACATGGACACCGACAGACCAAGATCGCTGGAGACAGACCGAGATAAACAGGGATCGACAGAGAGAGACCGACATCGACACAGAGAGACCAAGATCGATAGCCAATCTTTCAAAAAACCTTTGATTTGCGGCGGCGGTGCCAGTGGAGGTGCCGATCTCAGAAGGCTGTGAGCACCGGAGCCCACCGACGCTTGTGTGGTCAGCGGTGGTGACGACCCTTTCATTTGTTCAGTGGTTGTCTCAATTGGGTTTATGAACACTTCGAAATGTTACTCCTTCTGTGTTTACTACTCTGAGATGAACATATGTTACTCCTTCTGTGTTTACGAACATTTTGAAATGAACCCTTTGTTACTCCTTTTCTGGTTATCAACGCTTTGAAATGTTACTCCTTCATACTTTTCGTGAAAATGTTTACACCATTTTTGAAATGTTACTGCTTTTGTGTAAGAATTGTTGGCATGAGATTTATACTTTTTCTTCGAACTTACACCTTTTGTGAAAGGCCAACTTAAACCTATTTAGGAAGTCACTTATACCTTTTGTGGAAAAAAAAAATCATCAAATTTACACCTTTTTCTTAACCTTATACCTTTTCGTGGAAGTGCTTATATTTTTTTTTAAAAGTTACTCCTTTTGTGTAAGAATTTTTGGCATCAAGTTTATACTTTTCTGGTTATATACTCTTTCACAAGAGGTGTAAGTTTGAAAAAAAGTATAAATCTTATGACAAAAATTATTTCACAAAAGGAGTAACTTTTCAAAAAAAATATAAGCACTTCCACGAGAGGGTCAAAATGTGTAAATTTGATGAATTTAACTTTTCACAAAAGGTATAAGTGACTTCAGACAAAGCTTTAAGTTGGCCTTCCACAAACGGTGTAAGTTCGAACAAAAGGTATAAAAGTTATGCCAAAAATTGTTACACAAAAGGAGTAACTTTTCAAAAAAATATAAGCACTTCCACGAAAAGGTATAAGCTTAAGCAAAAGGTGTAAATTTGATGAATTTATCTTTTCACAAAAGGTATAATTGACTTCCGAAAAAGGTTTAAGTTGGCCTTACACAAACGGTGTAAGTTCGAAGAAAAGGTATAAATCTTATGCCAAAAATTCTTACACAAAAGGAGTAACTTTTCAAAAAAAATATAAGTACTTCCACGAAAAGGTATAAGCTTAGGCAAAAGGTGTAAATTTGATGAATTTATTTTTTCACAAAGGGTATAACTGACTTCCGAAAAACCTTTAAGTTGGGCTTCCACAAAAGGTGTAAGTTCGAAGAAAAGGTATAAATCTTATGCCAAAAATTCTTACACAGAAGGAGTAACTTTTCGAAAAATATATAAGCACTTCCACGAAAGGTGTAAGCTTAAGCAAAAGGTGTATATTTGATGAATTTATCTTCTCACAAAAGGTATAAGTGACTTCCGAAAAGGGTTTAAGTTGGCCTTCCATAAACGGTGTAAGTTCGAAGAAAAGGTATAAATCTTATGCCAAAAATTCTTACACAAAAGGAGTAACTTTTCCAAAAAAATATAAGCACTTCCACGAAAAGGTATAAGCTTAAGCAAAAGGTGTAAATTTGATGAATTTATTTTTTCAGAAATGGTATAACTGACTTCCAAAAAAGCTTTAAGTTGGACTTTCACAAAAGGTGTAAGTTCGGAGAAAACGTATAGATCTATGCCACAAAGAGATGTAAGTAACTTCGCAAAACGTCCAAGTTCCGTTTTTTTTGTAAGTTCCTAAAATCCAATCACACTGTATTTGTCTTGTTTAGATAATGGCAATGTGAGAGACAAGGGCGTTTCGGAGGGCTTGGCCTTTGTCCCAGTAGAACTCCGTTTCAGAGAAGACGAGTCTGTGAGGGCTTGGAATAGCGACTCCGACCCCAAATCCAACCAAGTATGTCAATGTAAAAGAGAACCGTTTTTAATATAGCGCAACGGACAGAGAGAGAGAGAGAGAGAGAGAGATAGACTGAGATCGACAGACATAGAGACCTAGATGGACACTGATCGACAGAGGGACCGAGATCGACAGAGATCGACAGAGAAGAGACCCACATGGACACCGACAGACCAAGATCGCTGGAGACAGACCGAGATAAACAGGGATCGACAGAGAGAGACCGACATCGACACAGAGAGACCAAGATCGATAGCCAATCTTTCAAAAAACCTTTGATTTGCGGCGGCGGTGCCAGTGGAGGTGCCGATCTCAGAAGGCTGTGAGCACCGGAGCCCACCGACGCTTGGGTGGTCAGCGGTGGTCACGACCCTTTGATTTGTTCAGTGGTTGTCTCAATTGGGTTTATGAACACTTCGAAATGTTACTCCTTCTGTGTTTACTTCTCTGAGATGAACATATGTTACTCCTTCTGTGTTTACGAACATTTTGAAATGAACCCTTTGTTACTTCTTTTCTGGTTATCAACGCTTTGAAATGTTACTCCTTCATACTTTTCGTGAAAATGTTTACACCATTTTTGAAAAGTTACTGCTTTTGTGTAAGAATTGTTGGCATGAGATTTATACTTTTTCTTCGAACTTACACCTTTTGTGAAAGGCCAACTTAAACCTATTTCGGAAGTCACTTATACCTTTTGTGGAAAAAAAAAAATCATCAAATTTACACCTTTTTCTTAACCTTATTCCTTTTCGTGGTAGTGCTTATATTTTTTTTTAAAAGTTACTCCTTTTGTGTAAGAATTTGTGGCATCAAGTTTATACTATTGTGGTTATATACTCTTTCACAAGAGGTGTAAGTTTGAAGATAAAGTATAAATCTTATGACAAAAATTATTTCACAAAGGAGTAACTTTTCAAAAAAAATATAAGCACTTCCACGAGAGGGTCAAAATGTGTAAATTTGATGAATTTATCTTTTCACAAAAGGTATAAGTGACTTCCGACAAAGCTTTAAGTTGGCCTTCCACAAACGGTGTAAGTTCGAACAAAAGGTATAAAAGTTATGCCAAAAATTGTTACACAAAAGGAGTAACTTTTCAAAAAAATATAAGCACTTCCACGAAAAGGTATAAGCCTAAGCAAAAGGTGTAAATTTGATGAATTTATCTTTTCACAAAAAGGTATAATTGACTTCCGAAAAAGGTTTAAGTTGGCTTTCCACAAACGGTGTAAGTTCGAAAAAAGGTATAAATCTTATGCCAAAAATTCTTACACAAAAAGAGTAACTTTTCGAAAAAAATATAAGCACTTCCACGAAAGGTGTAAGCTTACGCAAAAGGTGTAAATTTGATGAATTTATCTTTTCACAAAAGGTATAAGTGACTTCCGAAATGGGTTTAAGTTGGCCTTCCACAAACGGTGTAAGTTCGAAGAAAAGGTATAAATCTTATGCCAAAAATTCTTACACAAAAGGAGTAACTTTTCGAAAAAAATATAAGCACTTCCACGAAAGGTGTAAGCTTAAGCAAAAGGTGTAAATTTGATGAATTTATCTTTTCACAAAAGGTATAATTGACTTCCGAAAAAGGTTTAAGTTGGCCTTCCACAAACGGTGTAAGTTCGAAAAAAGGTATAAATCTTATGCCAAAAATTCTTACACAAAAAGAGTAACTTTTCGAAAAAAATATAAGCACTTCCACGAAAGGTGTAAGCTTACGCAAAAGGTGTAAATTTGATGAATTTATCTTTTCACAAAAGGTATAAGTGACTTCCGAAATGGGTTTAAGTTGGCCTTCCACAAACGGTGTAAGTTCGAAGAAAAGGTATAAATCTTATGCCAAAAATTCTTACACAAAAGGAGTAACTTTTCGAAAAAAATATAAGCACTTCCACGAAAGGTGTAAGCTTAAGCAAAAGGTGTAAATTTGATGAATTTATCTTTTCACAAAAGGTATAAGTGACTTCCGAAATGGGTTTAAGTTGGCCTTCCACAAACGGTGTAAGTTCGAAGAAAAGGTATAAATCTTATGCCAAAAATTCTTACACAAAAGGAGTAACTTTTCCAAAAAAATATAAGCACTTCCACGAAAAGGTATAAGCTTAAGCAAAAGGTGTAAATTTGATGAATTTATTTTTTCACAAATGGTATAACTGACTTCCAAAAAAGCTTTAAGTTGGACTTTCACAAAAGGTGTAAGTTCGGAGAAAACGTATAGATCTATGCCACAAAGAGATGTAAGTAACTTCGCAAAACGTCCAAGTTCCGTTTTTTTTGCAAGTTCCTAAAATCCAATCACACTGTATTTGTCTTGTTCAGATAATGGCAATGTGAGAGAGAAGGGCGTTTCGGAGGGCTTGGCCTTTCTCCCAGTAGAACTCCGTTTCATACAAGACGAGTCTGGGAAGGCTTCCAATAGCGACTCCGAGTCCAAATCCAACCAAGTATGTCAATGTAAAAGAGAACCGTTTTTAATATAGAGCAACGGACAGAGAGAGAGAGAGAGAGAGATAGACTGAGATCAACAGACATAGAGACCTAGATGGACACTGATCGACAGAGGGACCGAGATCGACAGAGATCGACAGAGAAGACACCCACATGGACACCGACAGACCAAGATCGCTGGAGACAGACCGAGATAAACAGGGATCGACAGAGGGAGACCGACATCGACACAGAGAGTCCAAGATCGATAGCCAATCTTTCAAAAATTCTTTGATTTGCGGCGTCGGTGCAAGTGGAGTTGCCGATCTCAGAAGGCTGTGAGCACCGGAGCCCACCGCGCTTGGGTGGTCAGCGGGGGTCACGAACCCTTTGATTTGTTCAGTGGTTCTCTCAATTGGTTTATGAACAATTCGAAATGTTACTCCTTCTGTGTTTACTACTCTGAGATGAACATATGTTACTCCTTCTGTGTTTACGAACATTTTGAAATGAACCCTTTGTTACTCCTTTTCTGGTTATCAACGCTTTGAAATGTTACTCCTTCATTAAAATATGTACACCATTTTGGAAAAGTTACTGCTTTTGTGTAAGAATTGTTGGCATAAGATTTATACTTTGGACTTTTTCTTCGAACTGACACCTTTTGTGAAAGCCCAACTTAAACCTATTTCGGAAGTCACTTATACCTTTTGTGAAAAAAAAAATCATTAATTTTGCACCTTTTGATTAAGCTTACACTTTTTACTGAAAATACTTACACCATTTTTGAAAAGTTACTCCTTTTGTGTAAGAATTTTTGGCATGACATTTATACTTTTGTGCTTATATACTCTTTCACAGAAGGTGTAAGTTTGAAGAAAAAGTATAAATCTTTTGAGAAAAATTATTTCACAAAAGGAGTAACTTTTCAAGAACAATATAAGCAGTTTCACGAAAAGGTATAAGCCGAAGCAAAAGGTGTAAATTTGATGAATTTATTTTTTCACAAAAGGTATAACTGACTTGCGAAAAAGCTTTAAGTTGGGCATCCACAAAAGGTGTAAGTTCGAAGAAAAGGTATAAATCTTATGCCAAAAATTCTTACACAAAAGGAGTAACTTTTCGAAAAATATATAAGCACTTCCACGAAAGGTATAAGCTTAAGCAAAAGGTGTAAATTTGATGAATTTATCTTTTCACAAAAGGTATAAGTGACTTCCGAAAAAGGTTTAAGTTGGCCTTCCACAAACGGTGTAAGTTCGAAGAAAAGGTATAAATCTTATGCCAAAAATTCTTACACAAAAGGAGTAACTTTTCAAAAAAAATATAACCACTTCCACGAAAAGGTATAAGCTTAAGCAAAAGGTGTAAGTTAATGAATTTATCTTTTCACAAAAGGTATAACTGACTTGCGAAAAAGCTTTAAGTTATCCTTCCACAAACGGTGTAAGTTCGAAGAAAAGGTATAATCTTATGCCAAAATTCTTACACAAAAGGAGTAACTTTTCAAAAAAATATAAGCACTTCCACAAAAAGTTATAAGCTTAGGGAAAAGGTGTAAATTTGATGACTTTATTTTTCCACAAAAGGTATAACTGATCGACAGACTGTTATCGACAGATATAGATACCGTTTTTAGTATAGAGCAACGGACAGAGACATAGAGAGAGAGAGAGAGAGAGATAGACTGAGATCCACAGACATAGAGACCTAGATGGACACTGATCGACAGAGGGACCGAAATCGACAGAGATCGACAGAGAAGAGACCCACATGGACACCGACATACCAAGATCGCTGGAGACAGACCGAGATAAACAGGGATCAACAGAGAGAGACCGACATCGACACAGAGAGACCAAGATCGATAGCCAATCTTTCAAAAAACCTTTGATTTGCGGCGGCGGTGCCAGTGGAGGTGCCGATCTCAGAAGGCTGTGAGCACCGGAGCCCACCGACGCTTGGGTGGTCAGCGGTGGTCACGACCCTTTGATTTGTTCAGTGGTTGTCTCAATTGGGTTTATGAACACTTCGAAATGTTACTCCTTCTGTGTTTACTACTCTGAGATGAACATATGTTACTCCTTCTGTGTTTACGAACATTTTGAAATGAACCCTTTGTTACTCCTTTTCTGGTTATCAACGCTTTGAAATGTTACTCCGTCATACTTTTCGTGAAAATATTTACACCATTTTTCAAAAGTTACTGCTTTTGTGTAAGAATTGTTGGCATGAGATTTATACTTTTTCTTCGAACTTACACCTTTTGTGAAAGGCCAATTTAAACCTATTTCGGAAGTCACTTATACCTTTTGTGGAAAAAAAAATTCATCAAATTTACACCTTTTTCTTAACCTTATACCTTTTCGTGGAAGTGCTTATATATATTTTGAAAAGTTACTCCTTTTGTGTAAGAATTTTTGACTTCCGAAAAGCTTTAAGTTGGGCTTCCACAAAAAGTGTATGTTCGAAGCAAAAGGTATAAATCTTATGCCAAAAATTCTTACACAAAAGGAGTAAGTGTTCATAAAAGGTGTAAATGATTTATACTTTTCAGTAATCAGTTACGCCTTTTCTGAAATTCCTTACGCCTTTCTTGAGACCATTTACACCTTTAGTCATATAATATATTATTTTATTAATTTACCTGGAAAGTGACCTGCTTAGCAGGTCACCAATGTGTAAGTTTCCAAATATTTTGATATAACCCAATACATATAAATGTGTAAATGCAAAATGGAAGGGTGTAACTGCCTTGCATACCATATGCAAGGCACACATGAGAAAAGTCCTAAAAAAAACCAAAAAAAAATCTTCTGTTAACTAATACAGACGGCGATGGACGGGAGATCGGATTGAAACACGAGTGAAAAAATAGGATATAAATCGTCGAAATTAAAAATTTGGGATTTAAATTGAAAAAGATGTGAAATTCTGAGATTTTTTTTATAATTAACTCAAAAAATAATAAGATGATATGATAGAAATAAACTAATAAACAACTTATTTCTTGTGTCATTAAAGAACTCTAAAATGTTGTTTGGGAACTCACTTAAAAAAATAAAAAAAATAAAAAAAGTTCAAAAAATTACTAAATTATTTGTCATGAACTAACTAAAATATCAGATATTTTTTCACTAAAAAAAAATATTTTTAACAAATTAATTTTTAAAAAATAAAAAATGTAACAACCACCAAAAATGCGCCTTCCAAAAGTCCAACAAAAGACATATACACGTGGAATTATTGAATACTAGACCAAGACCTGTACATGTGGAATTATTGAATATGAGGCCAATAGGATTTTGATAGGTGGGGTTAGTTTAACATTTCGTTTTGTAGAAAGATTTACAAGTTTTATGCAAAAAAAAAGAAAGATTTACAAGTTTTGATGAATTGAACTTGGGTCACTTGTCAATTTTTGATAATTAGTTTGATGTTAAGATTGAGTCCATGTTTTAATTTTGGACAGGTCAAAAGTCATGAGACAAAATTGCCCTCAAGAATATTCCTCCACATGTTTTGCCCAAAGCCTAACGGCAATTTCAATGGACTATTTGAGTTGTTCTAGCGATTGATATTATTATAGCAGTTAGTTGGGTTGAGTAATAAAAGTAGTTAAATTTGTATATTGTCATTTTTTATGTCAAATTTAATTCAAGCTTTTGTCAATTGTCAATCATTGGCATTGTTGTGAAGGCAAACTTCACTTTACTCTTCTATGGTTTGGGTTGGGTACGAATTATCCCATGACATTTGGAAAATCACCATATAACCTCCACGAAGTTTGTAGATTGAAATGTACACTAACTTTTGTTAATAGAAGTTATAAATTGATAATTATACCATCATCTTCATCTTCTTCTTCTCTATCTTTCTCTCTTTTTCTTTTATAATGTTTCGATATATATATATATATACACAGTGAAAAAATTGAAATCAAATAACACGATTTAAAATTTTTAATTCATCAAACACATCATCAAATCATCTGATTTATTAAATATCCTCAAAATTATATTTTACACACACACATATTGAAGCCCATGGAGGCTGGATGATAATAGAAGTTGTTTTGGGTAAGTTTCACCTATTGAAGAAAGGCATGGTGCAGAATCGCAGATTGAGGTTGGGGCATCCATTGGTGTTGTCCAATTTAGATGCGTTTGATCATCTTCTTGAAGAATATATATATATATATATGTGTGTGTGTGTGTGTGTGTGTGTGTTGGAAAATTTGAATTAAAATTTACTCCAATGGTTGTGTCTCTTGAGTTGGAAAGGTGTGTCCTTTTGAAGGGTCACAATATTTCCGAAGAGTCACATAGAAGTCTATAAATTTCATCTCCCTCACTTCAATTTGCATAGAGAATTGCAATTTTCTTCTTCACTTGGCATTTATTCTTCATATTTTCTGAGTCTAATTTTCCTATAAAGATAGTACATGCACAACGAAGTTCGCTAGGCTTGCAATGGTGGTATTGCTAGTGCAAGACATTGATCGTTGTATCTTGGGAGATAGATGTCCATTGAATCCTAAGCACCGGTGGGAGGGCGAATCTGTCTTAAGGAAATAGTGTCACACACTCGACTCGATCAGGTTTTATCTTTTTATGTACTGCAAGTTTTGTTACGTTATTTTGTCAATTTATTTCAGTTTTGGTTTTGCCCAAAAACCGTTTACATATTTTTTAAATTATATTTTCAAATAGTTTGGTACTATTTTTCTAACAATCTTAAGACAGACCCGGTCCTGTTTATGATTTTTGGGAAAATATAATTGATTTATTGGTTTTTCGTTGTGTGGCCTTTTGATGAACAGATGTCAATTTATGACATTCCTAGTGAAATGATGCATTGAGTTTGGACAAGTTCTTCTTGTTTTAAAATACAAATTATGGGTTTAGCATAATCTGTTGTACAAATCATGCATTACATTTTACAATCTTGTCACTCTAAATTTGCATGCAAACAACTTCAAAGATATGAATGGCTCTTTGTGTTCATAAACACATGGAGGCAATTCAAACAAAATCAGCATGGTTATTATCATGATCCAGGCCAAAAACTTGTTGATCCCATGTTGGTTCTGAAAAGTCAAGTTCAAGAACTTTTGCATTATGACCAATGGCGAATTGAACAAAATTTTGCTTGGCTTCAACATAGTTCTCGAGATGTGAAAATGAGAGGCGAATCTTATCCACACTCACTGGGCGAAAACCTTGAATGAACTGCGTTGAGAAATTGATGAAACCCTTTCTCTGATTCCCTATGGTTTCTTCGTTGGATTGATCATTTTGTGGTTTTACAAAGAGGGTTTCGTCCAGTTTTATGTTCTTGGTCTCGTGCTAAAGGAATTGCCATCGCTTGGACAAGGTTGATGTTCATGGCGGATGGGACGCCGGCATATTCACTCGGACTTGACGGAGGTCCAACTACGAGTTTCGGAACGCCGACTTGGAGATTGGGTCCACCGCTTCTTTGTCTCTCTCTTCATTACATTTTGTATGCTGTAATTGGTTCAGCTTTTGGTTTTTTGGTGGGTCAATGTACTTTGGCTAGTGATGTGTTAATGCCTTTGAATCCGATGGAGACACCAATCGCCATGGTGATATTTAGTAAAAAGGTGACTACCCAAACTGTTTGGAACTTAACATTGGGTCCTTAAACGTTGAATTGAGTTTGGGTAATCCAATCATCTAAATATCAAATCTAATGGTTTATTTATTTATAAGACTTAAAAAAAAATTAATTTTTAAATCCTAGTTTGGATTTAAGGAACAATTATTTTGTGGTAGTTTTAAGAATGTATTTTTAAAATCATAAAAATCAGGTATACTTTTTGGCTTGTGAATTCTTGAAACTTGAGAAAATATAGAGTTTGGTATTGAATTTCCTATTTTGTTTAGGAAATTGGATTCAGATTACTGTTTGTTATTTGAATTTTTCGTATCAGTTCTCTGTGTTTTTCTGTTTAATTGTGGATAAATTAATTAGAATAATATAAAAAATTTTATATGTATGTTAGTTTGATTTTGATATGAATCATTATCGTTTTTTTCGGTTTTTTGAAATGATTAGTAATTTGTGATCATTGAATGCTATGAATACTGTGTTTAAATTTTATGATCATTCTCGTAAGACTATACCGATGTATTTAGTTGCTTGTTAGAGAAAAATGGTTTATCACCATTAATTTTCGATAAGTTTGAGCTATCATTAATGTAGGACCCACACCTCGGTTTTGGTGGGTCCGAGTGACAATACGTTCCTTGCCATGTGGTGAACAAGAATATATACTCGGGTGGTCAAAACCATTTTTGAGTGAATGAGAAATTGATACCGAAGTGAGCCTTATGAACATGTATATGTTTGGTGTGGTTCCCATGAGTTGGTATCTAAAACCTTGTTCCACGTAGGAAACATGGAAGAGTTTCTATGAGTATATAAGCTCTAAGTTGGAGACCTTGGTTGGGTCCCAAGGGGTACCCAAGTTTTGTAGGAGAAGGAGTAATGGACAAACCCAAAAACCACCACACGCGCGCGCTACTGCCGCTGTCTGGCCGGCCGGGTCAGGTCGGGCACGGGCGTGGGTGTGGAAGTGGGTCAAACCTGTCCTAATCTTTTTGCGCCAAAATTATTTGAACATTTCGAATAATTTTTTGCTGGGAAATTCAAATTTTGAAATTTTGAATTCAAAATTTTTTCGGTTGCAAATCTTCTCCATCTCTGACCAGTTGTATCTCAAATGCCGCGACGGTTCTACGCAACTGTTCTCTGTTTCGGAAAAGGCACTTCAGTGCCTATATATATATATAGCAAACCTCCATTCCATTAAAAAAAAAATTGAATTAGTTTTCTTATTCCCTTTTGTCTTCTCTTTTCGTTGCTTTATACATTCTTCATTTTGCATTCTGTGTCTGTATATTGAGGGTTTCTGAAGACACAACCTGGTTTACTGTATAAACAGTACGTTGTGCTGCATCTGTTTGGGGTGATTGTTGTATCCTGGAGGCAAGACGTTCATTATTCTCGAGCACCTAGGAGAGAACGAATTTCTGTCTTAAAGACACAGTGTTCAAACACTGGCCTCAATCACAAATTTGTTCTGAGTTTGATTTTACAGAATATTGTAAGTTACTTCTAGTTCTGTGATAATTTAATTTCTGTATTTAATTATTCTGGAAATTTAATCATTATCGAAAAATATTTTCAACAATTTTAAGACAGAAATTCGGTTCTTACAAAAACTGTATTTTTTCGATAAAAGGTTGCTTTTCAAAAAGTTATGTTGTTTATATGTATATATATTCAAGGTTTTGTAGATCATCTGGGCATGGTTCTTTGTTTTTTAAAATAAAAAAACTAGGTGTCTTTGTCTACTGTTTTAGTGATTGCTTCATTTAATTAGAATTTTGTATTCTTCTTTCCCGATCTAAATATTTTATACACTGCGTGATACAGTTTACTGGTTTACTGTTTTATACTTTACGTGAATCTTTAATTGGTTTTCTAATCAGATTAATTGTTCATTTGGTCAATTTATTTGATTTATTTGGTTAGATAATTTATTTGGTAAAATTAATTGATTTCCTTTGTCATAATTAATTTGGTCAGATTATTTGTTTGATTTGGTTCATACCATATAATCTGATTTTATTTCTTGTAATAAATAATAATAAAGCTGGTAGTCCTCATATGTTTTTCCAGTAGAGTGTTTTGTTCTAGAAGACCATTAGTTTTAATTGTTTAAAATATCTTCTATTTAATTTATTTATTTTTATTAATTAGAAAATGGCAACAGATAGTACTGTTATTACTCCTAATCCTGTTGTGCCTTCTCCGGTGGTTTCAGTTCCGGCTGTTAGTCCTACTCTGGTGGCTCATGGCCCGGGTCATGGACATGTTCTAGTGAACCATGGAGAAAAACTTGAAAAATTCAGTGGTACCGATTTTAAAAGGTGGCAACAAAAAATGTTATTTTATTTAACTACCCTGAATTTGGCGAGGTTTTTACAAGAAGATGTGCCGACTCTGAAGGAGGATGAAAGTGATGCTCAAGTTGTCGCTGCAGTAGATGCATGGAAACATGCAGATTTTCTCTGCAGGAATTATATCCTCAATGGATTGGACAACACGCTGTATAATGTGTATAGTCTGATCAAAATGGCAAAAACACTATGGGATTCCTTGGATCGCAAATAAAAGACGGAAGATGCAGGAACAAAGAAATTTGTTGTTGGCTGCTTCCTGGATTATAAGATGGTGGATTCCAAGACGATAATCAGTCAAGTCCAAGATCTACAGTTTATCCTGCATGAAATTCATGAAGATGGTATGTCTTTGAGCGAGTCATTTCAGGTACTAGCTATAATTGAAAAATTACCGCTGTCTTGGAAGGATTTCAAGAATTATTTAAAGCACAAGTGCAAAGAGATGTCACTGGAGGACTTGATTGTTCAGTTGAGGATTGAAGAAGACAACCGTGGATCAGAAAAGAAAAATGGGCGTCATCTCATGGAGGCTAAGGCTAATGTGGTGGAACAGAAACCTAAGCACAACAACAAGAAAAGGAAGTATCCTAGTAAGAGTTCAAAACAAAGTTCTGGTTCAAAGACTAGAGAGATTCAGAACTTCACAGGCAAATGCTATGTGTGCGACAAGCAAGGACATCGTGCCAAAGATTGTTACAAGCGTCGGGCTCAACGAATCATGAAAAAGAAACCTGCTCAAGCCAATATAACAGAGGAGGAAAATCTTTGTGCAATGATTTCGGGTTTACATATGTCCGGAATGGTGTCTGAAGTGAAGCTGGTAAACAACCCTAAAACATGGTGGGTGGACACAGGTGCTACACGCCACATTTGCTCTGAGAAAAAGATGTTCTCCACATATCAAGTGGTAGATAATGAAGAACAACTTTATATGTGCAATTCTTCTACCTCCAAAAGGTTGAAGGCAAAGGACAGGTAGTACTCAAGATGACATCAGGCAAAGAGCTTACTTTGAAAGAGGTGCTGCATGTACCAGAAATTCGGAAGAACCTGGTATCTAGATCATTGCTGAGCAAGAATGGGTTTCGCCTTGTGTTTGAGTCTAAAAAATTTGTACTCACTAAAAATGGGATGCATGTGGGGAAAGGGTACTTGAGCGATGGGCTCTTTAAACTAAATGTAATGACAGTAGTTCCTACTTTTAATGAAAACAACACATCTTCTGCTTACTTTGTTGAGTCTTTGTATATGTGGCATGATAGATTAGGACATGTTAATTATGGTGCTCTGCGTAGATTAATTAACTTAGAATTTCTTCCTAAGTTTCATATTGATACAAATTATAAGTGTGAAGTGTGTGTTGAATCAAAATTGACTAAGGCTGTGAAACCCCGTATTTTTATAAAAAAATAAAAATAAATAAATAATATATATATTTTTAATTTTCTTAAATAATTATTCACAATATTTTGAATTTAATAGTTTGTATACTTTTATACTGAACATTTATTCGAAATAAAATAAAATAAAATATTTTTTTGACTTTATATTATTACTCAATATTACTTTATGAACCTTATGATATTTTTATTATATTTTTCTCTATATTTTTTTGTAATCAAATTACACTGGAAACTAATATTTTCTGTACTAAAATCCAATCCAAAAAAAAAAAAAGAAGAAGAAAAAAAAAACCATGGGCTTGCTCCTCATGTTTTCTCACCTCCCACTTTCCACGTGCAATCATTTTCTGTAAAGAAAATGTGGTGGACATGCAAGCTATACACCTCCCTTCTTTTTAATTTGTCTTCATCATAAATTGAGCCTAGCTTTTCCTCACATTTCCTCATCTTTCTCTTCACTTCCAGTTTCACCTCTCTTGGTTCCCTCTCCCTCCACCTCTCATCCTCAAAACTCTCTTTCTCCTTCTTTATTTATGTTTTTCCTCCTCCCCGACCTTCATAGCCATGGCCTTAACCCATACTATCACCATCCGAAACACCAACCTCCAAACTTCACCACCATTGGCGCACCGTCGGACCGCCGCCACCACCACCATCACCTATTTCCATTATCATCTAGAACCACCATTCACAAAGTGTTGTAGGTGAAAAAAGAGAAGAAGAAGGAAGATGGAGGAGAAAGAAACAAAGTTAGAGAAGTTTACTTTGAATTTTAAAAGTTGGTTTTCGGCTTACTTTCGGCATACCAAAACCATCCATTCCGGGAAGAAGTGAGACAAATAGGCCATGTAAGATGAAGTACGAAGTAAGTTGAAGAGATTGACGAAAGAATGAAGTAAAACATTTAAGAATTAAGAAAGTTATGGGGTCCGAAAGATGGTTCGAAAAAATGTCCGAGACGGTAGGAAAATAATCTTATTTTTTGGTCAAATTTTGGAGATCCGACGGCATGGAAAAAGAGACGGAACGAGGCGTGTGAGTAGTGAACCAAAAACTAGGCCGTGAGGTGAATCCAATGACAGAAAAATAAGATAAAACGGAGTTACGATGAAGAAGATACAAGCATTTGAACTAGTGACATTGAAACTAAAATTCTGGGTCTTCTGTTCGTGCATGCTACGGTTGTTGGAGAAGATGAATTGAATTTTATCCAGCGTTTCTCGGCCCTTGGTGCTGCGGTGCATCCTAGTACCTTTAGGTTAATCAAGTGGTCCTATGACTTTGGGGATGACCACCCTTAGGTTTTTCGACGTGTAGAATCCATTTTTTGGGTTAGATCTTTCAAATTCTAAGTCTAAGATGATGATCAACAACTAAAGGTTCTAAGAGAATCTAATGAAAGATCAACGGTGAGATCGTGTCCGATTAATGTGAAATTTCAGCAAGACGATCATGGAGCCAAGACGGTCATATCTTACGATCAGAATCATAAATCAAATTCGGACGATAAATCGTTAGCAACCTAACATAGTAAGAAAACCCTCTCAACGCTCTCATTTTTTTATATATTTGAAATTTTCAAATTATATACATATGATAAAATGTCTAAACGTGTAGATAAAATTTTATTTATAATTGTATGAAAATTTAAGATGGTACATCAAATTTGGACTTGCATGTGTAGTTTATGCCATTAAAAAGATTATTGAAGATGTTATTTGGCCCTTTAAATCTGCCAGAAAGTTGTACTAATTTTTAGACAATTTTATACTCAAAATTTGAAGATGATTTCTTCTACAAAGTTGTTGATAATAATGTCTAGTTCATCCACAAAATTGTTCAACAATTATTGAGTTTTGTATGAATTTATACAGATTTTTAACCAAATCTGGAGCTATAGACAAATTTTGTTATGTGTTTGAAAAATCATTAAAAATTTTATATTAAACCAAATCTGATAATTTCTAAGTAAAAAATGAAATTTGAGAAGTCTAGTTTCATAATAAATTTTTAGATCATGGAATTTATTTATAAAATTTAAGTATGGAATTAATTTAAGGAAATGTGATAAATCTGTGTCATAAAATTTCTGGGAATTTTACAGAATTATTTATAACTTATTTTTGGGAATTTATTTCTGAAAAATGACCCAAACATATTTATTGAATATTCTGTACATTTTCACGAATTTTAGAACTATATAAATAATTTATTTATAATTTTTATTACCTAAGGTATAACCTGAAAATTTCTAGACAGGTTTAAGATCATCACTTCAATTATTTATTTGGATAAAAATCAATTACTGTGTTGGTCCAATCCATCAAATATAGTAAATTAGTAAACCATGTATGGGTGTATTGTGGTTTATTTAATATTGTGGCAGTCTAATCTTGTAAATTAAAAATCCATGCACGTGTGTGACTTTGGGTTATTTTCTTTGTATCCAAATTATTATTTCATACCATGGTTTAAATAAATTATTTATTTAAATGCTGTACATTTATTTATTATTGTGTGACATGTGTAATATTTTATGTTGGAAATTTTAATGAGTTGGTATAACATCATGTGTGATTAAAAATTGGAATTATTTGTGATTAATATCAAAATTAACTGAAAGGATTAAAGGCATATACAAAGTTAACAATTGACAGTTAATACCAGTTTTCAGAGTGAGTCTTGGTTTTAAAGAGTGTATGAAATCAAGGGATTGACGGTTAATACCGGTTGTTCAGGGTGAGCCCTGGTTTTGAGAATTCTCACGTAAATTGTGTTGCGAAACTCTAAGATGGCACGGGACTTATTTGAACCCTTTTCGGTATTTGGTTTTGAGATAAGGGTGGATGTGCCGGTGGCACACAGGGAGGTTACGTACCCCTGGCAGACCGTTTCCTTGGGGCAGACCACGGATGCCACTACTTGGGTATATCACTCCGGACGTGGGCATCCCTGGTAGTTACGGTTGGTAACACTTGAATATTTGACCAAGGGAGGGTTTCAAATTAACCGTTCCCATGCTTAGTGGTTGGTAAGTTAAATCTCTTTGGTGAGATTTCGAGTGTCACCTAATTTATTAAAATTATTTTAATGGTTGTAATTTATGCTTACAATTATATTGTTATCTCATGTTTATAATCTCATTATTTTTCTCTTAAAAAGAATGGTAGGTTGGTTATGTTTTCTTACTATGTTGCAAAACTCATGGCATATATTTTTGTTGCCCTGGCGTTTTATGCCAGGTTTTGGCGAGGAAATAATTGAAGCTGAAATGGAGTTGACGCTAACGTAGAGCCTTGGCTGACTTGAAATCATGACTAAAGTCGAATAACTTTATTATCTTATAAATTAGCTATTAAGGACCTTATAATTTCATTTGATGTTGTATTTGGATAATCTTAAGTTTTTATTTAATATTATTTGAATCTTTGGTTATGTACGAGAGCTGGAATATCCTATTAAGATGTCAACTTTTTAGTTTATTAAGTCATTTTGTTTATTTAATTTCCCTTGATATTTCAAAAAAAAAAAAAAATTTGGGCCGTCACAAAGGCATCTTTTAAGTCAATTGAAAAAAGTACTGAACCTCTGGATCTAATCCATAGTGATATATGTGATTGGAAATTTTTTCAAACACGAGGAGGAAAAAAATTCTTCATAACCTTTATTGATGATAACACTCGATATTGCTATGTATACTTGCTGCGAAGCAAGGATGAAGCCTTAGAAAAATTCATTGAATTTAAGGCTAAGATTGAGAATCAACTTGGCAAGAAAATAAAGGCTATAAGGAGCGACAGAGGTGGTGAATATGAAGCACCATTTGGTGACTTATGTTCACAATTAGGAATAATACATCAAACCACCGTGCCTTATACACCTTAGCAAAATGGAATTGCTGAGCGGAAAAATCGAACTTTGAAAGAAATGATGAATGCCATGATACTAAGTTCAAGGTTACCTCAAAACTTGTGGGGGAAAGCAATACTTTCCGCTAATTATTTTCTCAACAAAATTCCTCATAAGAAGTCTAATAAAACACCCTATGAATTGTGCAAAGGTCGAAAGCCTTCCTACAAATACTTGAAAGTGTGGGGGTGTTTGGCTAAGGTGGCAATACCAGAACCGAAAAGGGTTAAAATTGGACCCAAGACTGTTAATTGTATTTTCATAGGTTATGCAAACAACAGCAGTGCCTATCGGTTTTTAGTGCATAAAAGTGAGAACATAGAGATTCATGTCAACACAATTGTCGAGTCAAGGAATGCATCATTTTTTGAAAATGTGTTTCCTTGTAAATTGGCACAAGAGCCTAAAAGGACCTATGATACTGCTTTTGACAATGATCAAGGACAGGTTGAGGAAAATCTAGAAGAAAAAGTCGAGGAAGAACCCAGACGTAGTAAAAGGGCTAGGACAGAAAAAATCTTCGGTCCTGATTTTTTAACATACTTACTAGAAGAGGAGCCTTGAACTTTGAAAGAAGCTATGTCCACTCTTGAAGCTCCTTTTTGGAAAGAAGCTATCAATAGTGAAATTCAATCAATCCTGCAAAATCATACATGGAAATTGGTGGATCTTCCACTAGGCTGTAAGCCTCTTCGTTACCAGTGGATTTTTAAACGGAAAATGAAGCCGGATGGTTCAATTGACAAATACAAGGCGAGACTTGTAGTTAAAGGTTACAGGCAAACTGAAGGAGTAGATTATTTCGCTACTTACTCACCTGTAACAAGAATAACGTCTATTCGAATGTTAATAGCTATTGCAGCTTTGTATAATCTTGAGATCCATCAAATGGATGTTAAGACAGCATTCTTGAATGGTGATTTGAATGAGAAAATTTACATGGAACAACTAAAAGGGTTCATGGTTCTAGGGCAAGGGTGCAAACTTGTGAAGTCTCTTTATAGTCTAAAACAAGCATCTAAATAATGGCATGAAAGATTTGACACTAATGATGTCAAATGGATTTAAAATTAATAAATGTGATAAATGTGTTTATGTGAGAAACACAGAAAAAGGATATGTCATTGTTTGCCTATATGTAGATGATATGCTCATCCTTGGTAGTAATAATGAAATGATCAAAACTACCAAGAAAATGTCGAACTCTAAGTTTGACATGAAAGATATGGGAGTAGCAGATGTTATACTTGGAGTAAAAATTACAAAGACATCTGACGGATATACTTTGTCTCAAGGACATTATGTCGATAAAATACTTGAGAAATTTAACAAGCATGACGATCGTCTTGCTAAGACCCCTATAGATGCTAATCTTCATTTGATGAAGAATATGGGTGAAGGTGTATCACAAGTAGAATACTCCCGGATCATCAGAAGCTTAATGTACCTCATGAACTGCACACGTCCAGATTTAGCATATGCAGTTAGCAGATTAAGTAGGTACACAAGCAATCCAGGAACAGACCACTGGACAGCAATAGTTAGGGTACTTAGATATCTAAAGTATACTCGAAACTATGGGCTGAGCTATATGAGATATCTAGCAGTGTTAGAGGGTTATAGTGACGCTAATTGGATCTCAGGCACTAAAGACTTCAAGTCCCTAGTGGTTATGTCTTTACCTTGGGAGGTGCAGCAGTCTCATGGAAGTCATCCAAACAGACATGTATTGCAAGGTCCACAATGGAGTCCGAGTTTATCGCTTTAGATAAAGCAGGTGAAGAAGGAGAGTGGCTTTGTCACTTTCTAGAGGATATCCCAATGTGGCCAAAATTTATGCTAGCCATTTGCATTCATTGCGACAGTCAAGTAGTAATGGCAAGAGCACAGAATAATATGTATAATAGTAAGTCTCGTCATATTCGACGTAGACACAATACTGTTAGGCAACTGCTCTCAAATAGAATTATCTTCATTGAGTACATAAGGTCAAAAGATAATATTGCGGATCCGTTAACCAAAGGTTTGACCAAAGAGAAAGTGTTAAGATCATCGAGGGGAATGAGATTAAAGCCTACTAACTAAATAGTCGTCTTAATGGCAACCCAACCTACCTGACTGGAGATCTCGAGGTCTAGGTTCAAAGGGACAACCGAATTATGTGTGACTCATTAGTATCACTAAGGGGAATTTTTTGCCCTTTCCTATGATGACATAATGATGTCTGCAGCGTTAATCAGGTTAAGCTTTGCTTTTAATGATTTTCATATCTTGGAAATCCAAGTGGGGTATAACAGAATACTCTTAATGAAATCACCTATATGAGTGTGAACTGGGCCGGTTCTATGAGAATTGGGAAAAGGTTGAATTCTCTAGAGCACTCAGGAAAACCAGGAATTGTCCAGGGCCAAAATGGGCACAACCGATAGAACCAAATTGTGTATGGAAATAAAATTATGTGACAGACTGTTGTCTCGGTTTACACCATTGTTTCACAAGGGAAGGTTCAAAGCCAAAAGCTACCTATCCTTTGCAGGATATTTTCAGTTTTGTACTCTCAGTGTCTGCATGTTGTTGCATATTCGTTTTTAATTTCATTCATGTGGGGGATTGTTAGAGAAAAATGGTTTATCACCATTAATTTCTGATAATTTTGAGCTATCATTAATGTAGGACCCACACCTCGATTTTGGTGGGTCCGAGTGGCAACACGTTCCTTGCTAAGTGGTGAACAAAAATATATACTCAGGTGGTCAAAACCATTTTTGAGTGAATGAGAAATTGATACCGAAGTGAGCCTTATGAACATGAATATGTTTGGTATGGTTCCCATGAGTTGGTATCTAAAACCTTGTCCCACATAGGAAACATGGAAGAGTTTCTATGAGTATATAAGCTCTAAGTTGGAGACCTTGGGTTAGGCCCCAAGGGGTACCCAAGTTTTGTAGGAGGAGGAGTTATGGACAAACCCAAAAACCACCACACGCGCGCACCGCCGCCGCTGTCTGGCCGGCCGGGTCGGGTCGGGTCGGGTCGGGCACGGGTGTTGGTGTGGAAGTGGGTCAAACATGTCCTAATTTTTTGCTGGGAAATTCAAATTTCAAAATTTTGAATTCAAAATTTTTTCGGTTGCAAATATTCTCCATCTCCAACCAGTTGCGTCTCCGATCCCGTGATAGTTCTACGCAACTGTTCTCTGTTTCGGAAAAGGCACTTCAGTGCCTATATATATATATAGCAAACCTCCATTCCATAAAAAAAAATTGAATCAGTTTTCTTATTCCCTTTTGTCTTCTCTTTTCGTTGTTTCATACATTCTTCATTTTGCATTCTGTGTCTGTATATTGAGGGTATCTGAAGACACAACCTGGTTCACTGTACAAACAGTACGCTGTGCTGCATCTGTTTGGGGCGATTGTTGTATCCTGGAGGCAGGACGTTCATTATTCTCGAGCACCTAGGAGAGAACGAATTTCTATCTTAAAGACACGGTGTTCAATCACTGGCCTCAATCACAAATTTGTTCTGAGTTTGATTCTACAGAATATTGTAAGTTACCTCTAGTTCTGTGATTATTTAATTTCTGTATTTAATTATTCTAGAAATTTAATCATTATCAAAAAAATATTTTCAACAGCTTTATCATGTCATTCACTGGTTTTCACACAATGGCAATTGGTGTCTATCATGATGATGATAATGTAGTATGAAGAACATTTATCACAGTAACTGACTTTATTTTTGAAAGGTTTCATTGTGACTTGCCTGATGAGTAAGGACATTACTTTATTGTTAATGAGTTTAAATTTGTACATCTTTAACATATTTTCTTTCAAGATTTTGACTCTGTCAAATCGTTTTATTTACTCAATATGTAAAATCCATGCGTATTTAGAGTTAATTTTTTTACGAATAATAGTTTTTTTTTTCTTTTCCCATACCCATGGCTCTAAAAGATTAGATATAACTTCTCATCCATATTGTGAATGTGTAAGAGTATGGTTATGTCAATTTTGTCATGGGTTTGTTATCATCTTTCAAAATTTAGATTATTATTTTTGCTTCTTTGCAATGGTTGTGATGCTTTTGTATAAAATCAAATCCGTTATAAGAATATTTTTGCCTTTGCATTGTACAGAACATTTGGTTTTATTTTCAGATTTTATAATCTGGTTTTTTTTTTTTTTTTTCAGTGCTATATATGGGATTTAATTAGAGTTTATTTAAAAGTTTGTGAACTTTTAATTAAATTATGGTGGTGTTTATGACATCCATACTACTACCAATGAATCTCTTTTGGGGTTTTATATATGTAATTTGATTTTGGTAGTAATACTCCTGCAATATCAAAACAATCATTAACATCAGAGAAATTTAAACATGATGATTGAAATAGTAGTGTCATTCTATTTAATTAGAAGTAGATTGAAGAATCTTTTGTGTTGATTATTTTGTTTATAATCAAGTTGAAAGTTATTTTTAAAGTAACTTTGAGTTTTGTGACATAAATTGTCATCAATCATTATTTTACTTGTATAGTAGAATTTGTTTAACCATGAACCATAATATTAATGTGGGAGTTTATCTCTTGAATTAAAAGAATTAATTCAATTTTCTTTGTCCCAAATATTTTGAATAAATAAAGTAAAAGTTCATCAAAAATGTATTATTAGTTGTGGTAGTGACACTTGTCTGGAAATGAATCATGTTGTTTGTGCTAATTTATGTATTATCACAAAAGTGGGGAAGAGAGATTAATGGAAAAATTATGATTATGATTGACTTGTTAATCTTGTTCATGTCTACATATGTTGTAGAGTTGACAATTAATAGCATCTTTTTATTATTATTATTATTATTTTTTTTTTTTATTATGATTGACTTGTTAATCTTGTCCATGTCTACATATGTTGTAGAGTTAACAATTAATAACATCTTTTATTTTTATTTTTATGATGCCATTAATATCAATTTGGTATGTGGTGTATTATAAATGGATGTCAATTAGTTATCAAAGTGTTGATAAAAATGAGAACCTATATGTTTTGACATAAGAGGAATTCTAACTATTTTTTGGAATAATGACTAAAATTGGTGTGGTGATTGATAACTCCGTAATGAAATATTATATGAGTTAAAATATTTCATGGGTGAAAGACACTTTGGTAATTGTCGACGTAGTCACCAATACTGGATAAGACAAATAAGATGTAAATGTATTTATACAGTGATATTTATATTCCATATTGAGATTGGAATTAAGGGTTACAGTAAACAAAAAGAAATTAATCATGGCTAAAGAAATGTTATTTGACAAAGTGTTGTAGCCACAACAAGTATTAGTCATTTCTTCTTTGTACTACAAAAGCAAGTTATGAAGTCTAATTGTATTTTAGACAAATTAGTATTATGATTATATTCACAAAGCAATTTACATCTTGTTATTTAGTTCAAGCACACCAATTAATGATATACTCTGATTTATCTCAGAATTGTGGGGGTGTATTAATATTTTTGTGTAATTATACACCAGCAAGAGAAATTAAGTTTCCTTGGAATGCTTAAAATGTGGGGGTGCTTGGAGGATTTTACCAAAGTAACGGTTACGATTATAGGTCCACAAAGAATCTCAATTCTTTTTATAGGACAAAGTTGGAGTAAAAGCAAAAATGGTTTCATTAACTGCTAAGGAAGAACTCTATATTTATTATTTAAAAATGGAAGTGACACAGAGTAACGGTCAGTCTCGATGTAATCAAAAACTTAAACACCGTAGGACATTTGCTTTCAGTTGTGAATATTGTGTAAGGATAATATAATGGATCCACTAACTACTCAATGATATATACTTGAGAAGGTCAAACGAAAAATAGCGGTTACTAAATAAAAAGGTTGACCAAAAAGCAAATGAGGAAAAGTTCATCGAAGAGAATATGATTAAAGCCTATTACACCAGAGCCATCATAATGGTAACCCTGCTTAGATGACTGGAGATCCCAAAAACTAAGTTCAAGGGGACAACTAAGTTATGTGTGGCTCGCCAGAAATCACTAAAGGAGTCTATCTCCTATCCATTTCTATGATGAGAGTGATATCTGCAACATGTGTTGTATGTAGGGGATTTAGGGTAAGTTATGCTTTTAATGATCAATTATATCTTGAAAAACCTAAAAGGGTATCTTTCAAGAGGAGTATTTAAGAGACACGAAATAAGGATCACCTATATGAGTGTGAAGGGGTCGCTTTTATGAGAATTGATAAGGCTAAATTCTCTAAAGCACTCATGAAACACCAGGACTTGCCCAAGGCCAAAACGGGCACAACTGTGAGAACTAAGCTGTGTTTGGAGATATTCTATGTGAATTCTATTGTCTTGGCTTACACAAACGGCTGAACAGTTCAAGGCATCACATCCACTGATTAGCTAGTAAGTTCGACAAGCTTTCACTAGGGAAGGTTTAAAGCCAAAAGCTACCTATCCCAATGCAGGGTATTTCCTTAATGTACTTTCTTTTTGTCTGCATGTTGTTGCATGTCCTTTCCGTAAATTTCATTCATGTGGCGGAGTATTGGAAAATTTGAATTAAAATTTACTCTAATAGTTGTGTCTCTTGAGTTGGAAAGGTGTGTGTCCTTTTGAAGGATCATAACCTTTCCGAAGAGTCACATAGAAGTCTATAAATTCCATCTCCCTCACTTCATTTTGCATAGAGAATTACAATTTTCTTCTTCACTTTGCATTTATTCTTCATATTTTATGAGTCTAATTTTCCTATAAAGAGAGTATATGCACAACGAAGTTCGCTAGGCTTGCAATAGTAGTACTGCTAGTGCAAGACATTGATTGTTGTATTTTGGGAGATAGACGTCTATTGAATCCTAAGTATCTGTGGGAGGACGAATCTGTCTTAAGAAAAAAGTGTCATACACTCGACTCAATCATGTTTTATCTTTTTATGTACTGTAAGTTTTGTTACGTTATTTTGTCAATTTATTTCAGTTTTGATTTTGCCCAAAAACCGTTTACATATTTTTTAAATTATATATTTCAAATAGTTTAGTACTATTTTTCTAACAATATGCAAGGTAAATCAAAAAATATAATTTTGAATTTCCGATTCATCAAATATCACCAAATCATCTAGTTCATCAAATATCCCCAAAATTATGTTTTACACACACACACACACACACACACACACACATAGATATATAAATGCACAGTAAAGATTGAAAAAAAACTTTGTATGCTCATGTTTTATCCGTATATATATATGTATATATATATATATATGCACAGTGAAGATTGAAGATTGATTTTGTTTAAACACATACACATATAAAGGTTTTTTTTTTTTTTTTTTGGGTAGAGGTTTATAGATATTGATGATGAAGATGAGGGTTTAGTGAATCAACAAGTATTATGATCGTGGGTTTTGTTCTCAAATAATTGATACTTACCTTTATTTTGAAAATGATAGTAGTCATATATATATATATATAAGACTAGGGAGAAACAATAGAAATAAGGGGAGAGAAAAAAATAATAGTATTTTTGGTAAATTTAAAGATATGAGAAGGTTATTTTCGTCTTAAAATTGACTTACTCTCCACAGAGGCTCGTGGCTCTCACTATCTATTATCTTGGACAGAAACGTTAACTGTGCATTTTAGTTCACAAACCACATCGAGATTATGTGGTGATTACCGAATGTTAGGGGATAATTTGAACCTGGCCCAAACCACAAGGGGGTAAAGTGAAGTTTGCCCTTGTTGTTAATAGTTATAGAGACTCAACAATGGTTGAAAATATGAGATAATAATTATGCCAAAAAAAATATACAAATATTGTTACAAAATTGTCAATTTAGATATTTTTATATTGTACCATAATCCTAATTTGACAATGACATGTCAATTTCAACATTTAAGAAAATAATATGACATTTGTATATACATATATATGGAATTTTTAATTATACAAGAACATCATGTAAGTAGGTATACCGAAGTGGGTAGTCAAGGGCCCTACCACTTGGAATAGCTTCACCACTCATTTTTTATTTAAATTGTTTTTATTATATTGAAATACCTATTTAATCCTTAATTAAATAGGTTCAAATTAACTTTCATATTTACACACCCTCTACATTAAGAATTAAAAGATAAACATAACCCTCGCATAGATACAAATATATATATATATATATATGATAACTTCGTCATTTGGCATTAATAATATATTTGACAAATTATAAGTAAATTATGATAAAATCGTAATTCATTTACTAAAATTAACACAATTAATCTTTTTGATATTAAAAAAAAAGTAAGCAGAATTATGTTATAATTGTGAGATTTCCTATGGCTTCTCAAAATATCAAGATTAGTCAATTTAACTTATCTATTTGATATTTATTCATTTTATTTAGTCGTATGTTACTTTTTTTTTTTTTTTCTCTCTCCTACTTTTCTTATAAAAAGAAGGGTGTACTATTCACAAAGACAAAACGACTAAGGCAAAATAAAAATGACTATTACCATTATTAAGCCATCAAATCAATGATACTAAATTAAACATGAAAAAATATATTTTAAAAAAAAAATCCAAGGCTTAAATGAAAGGTCAACAAATTAACATATACGATACAAATATGTAAATGTAAAAGCATTGAAGATGAAGGGAGAGAATACAGTCGATTTTCCTTACGTAAGAAGTGACGTTAAAGGCCAAGGCTGGCCAGCCACGCAATTCCAATTTTGACTTTTCTGATTTTATAAGAGACAAATGCCAAATTTAACAAGCAAATGTTGAAAATTTTGGCTTCACTTTTCCTTCCAATGAAAAACATATGTATAGATAGTTGTTGTTTGGCAAAAAAAAATAAAAAAAATTAGTTAGCTTTTTAGAGTTAGAATTTTTTTAATTTAGGATTAAAAAATTTATTTGGATTGACTTTTTTAACTTTATTGATTTTTGTGAAACAAAAATAAAATGATTATAATTTAAAAATGACATTTTATTTTATTAACCTTTTAACTTATTTTATTTTTATGGTCAATTTAACTCCATGATTGCCAAAAGAAGCCATAATAGATGTGTGTTGAAAAAGTTGAATATAATCTAAGATGATCGAATGAGTATGACTACAAATAAATATAGCAACTTGAACTCTTGATATAGTTGTGATTGCATACCTTCATTTGATAATTAAAGTGAGCCATTTATGCCTTATATTTTACTGTTAAAGATATTGTGCAACTGTACGGGGAGCAAACATTTCGACATGCCCGTACTCCTTTTTACCAAGCTCCTTGTCTGTCTGATCGACCTGCGAACACAATGGCGGTGAGCTACCCGGCACTGTGTGGCTGGAAAACCCCTCCGACGGTCAAGTTAGCACACACTCAGGGATCAAGAGAGAGAGGAGAGAGTTGAGTGTTCAAGTGTTTCTTACCAAAAAATCCATCCCCAGCATAGGGGGCGCAGTCAAGCTTATATACTCTCTGCACTCCAAATCTGCTCCCATTAGTCTCTTGACACGTGGTGCTGCTTTCCCATCCGTCAGCACAAATTCATCAATCACCACCTAACCAAGTTGTCAGGCTATATTAGCGGAGCTCGGCAGATCGGCGGTACCACCTCGGCCTTTCGTAACCGTGCTGCGTAGCGTGCCCGAGTGCTTCACTTGCCGAGCTCCATAACGTCCAAGCTCGGTTGCATCCCGGCAAAGCCGAGTTCGAGACAGGTCAAGCCGGTTAACCGAAGGCCTTCCTGCCGAGCTAAACGCATGAACCGTGGAAGTCGGAATGGGAGGCAATCATCTCGGTCGAGCAACTCAAGTAGCCCGGGTTCTACATAGACAAGTTCAAGTAGCTCGGTCCAACATGGTCGTGGGCCTTAACCGAGCAACACTATCTCCGGGCAAGCCCAAGTTATCATGGCTCGCACACGTTCGGCCCTCAATTTGCCCGGCCCTTTCCACGGCCCATTTCCAGCTCATAAATCTCCCTCTCAGCAACTACTTTCTCCTCTGTTCTAAACAAGATCGTGCTTATGTTTGGCAATTTTTCAGGGCGTGATAAATAGTATCCCATTAATTGTGAACTTATCTTTAATTTGATCCACCATTCATATAGACTTCCAACACTATGCTTAATGTTTATCATGCTCAGTCGCTTATCGCTTAATTCAGTCGAGCCAAATTGTTCTTTATCTCAAAACTCATGATTGGACTTCAAATCATCCATGTTAAAAAGAACCTAGTTATAAATCTTTTTTTCTTTTTTTCTTTTTTTCTTTTTTTTAATTACAGTAACAATAAAATGCATATCTCTTCAACCTACCTCAATACCCATTCCCTTACCAAGTAAAATGCTTAGAACCGCGCACGTATAGGCTCCCAAATTTATCTTACTAATAATAATAACGGGGCAAGCTAAAACTTACTACTAACAAGTTGTTATATTTTATTAGCCACCCATTTCTACATTTCAATAAGCTTCTTCAAATATTCCATAAATAATTGGCTCAAACGAGTGTTTTGAAGAAACTTCTCCTCCTATCTTCCCCAAAACCCTCTCTCCCCTTTACGTCGTTCTCGCCTCAAACCCTCTCTTTCCCTCTTTACAATGTTGTCCAAAACCCCACCCACTTGCAAAAACCATATAGAGCAAGTAGTACTATTGTGCTCAAGCATTCATTGTCTTCAAGGCATCACTAACTTAGACATCATAGTGGTTTCTGACGGACACCTTGATTAGGTAAAGAGTAAATGTATTTATTTTGTAGGAAGCAAACATTCCAATGGAAGATCATTTAACATAATATGAAAAATTAAAGACTAAAACTAATGTAGTAGAATTATAAGATTGAAAATGTCACAAAAGACAAACTACATCAATTATTATTATATATTACTTTGAAATTAATTATAGTGTCAAATAATTATGATTAATCAAATTAATAAAAATGGCCTCAGGTTTAAGATGAGATTTAAAACATCTTCAACAAACATACTATACCAATTAAGACATAAAACTTGTAAGTGAATTCCATCATTTGACATAAAACTCATGTAATATTGTGTTATTAGTAGTGTATGCTAATATCCATGATATTATTAAATTGAGATCTAACACTTTAAAACCAAATACTTATTAAGATAAGGTTTTTTTATTTTTTATTTTTTTTATTTTTTACAAAGACACGATCACTACATAATTAAGTTGTACTTGGAGCATTCTTGTATAAATTATGCAAGAATATGATTTCCCTAATTTAATTTATTAACATTTAATGATCAGGTCATGATACTAGTAGGCACCAATACGTCTGCAATGACAATAGAATGGGCATTGTCTCTTTTGGTGAATGTAATGACCCCGATTCGTAGATAACTACTAATTCGTAATTAAGAATGCCAACTAAGTGTTTAGAATGGAATTATGTGTTATTATTAATTATGATATGTGCTTTGTAGTAATTTGTGCATATCTATCTGATTTGAAAATTATTTGTCATGATTTCTACTTTGAATCTGAAATTGTTAGCCTAAATGCTTTCAGAAACCGAATTTGAGTTCATGGATTGACTAACTAGAATATTTGGAACCATATGAGAAGTTTTGTTAAAAAATTGATTTAGTTTAGTAAAATAGCATGTGATTAAATTGAGCCTTAATTGGAACTATTTTATTTTGATTAATTGAGTCATGTGCTAACCTTGATTAATTAAGGCTATTTGTGTTTGATTAAAATGAAGCATGATTGGTACCTAATCTAATCTTATCCATGAGCCAATATGTGATTAAGTGTATGATGTGCTGAGTCATGTGATGGTGTTGAGTGTAGAGGATCAATACTTGTAGATGTGTTGAAGTAGTGCATGTGTGTGCACGTGTTATGCACTCAAATGTGAGAGTGTGTGTGCTGTGTATATTCTGATGAGTTAAGGAATGTTATATCATTCATTTGGCTTCATTGAGTTCATCCACGTCTTGAGCTAGAGAGAGAGAGAGAGAGAGAAAGAGAGCTCATTCTAGAGAGAGAAACTTGTTTTTGTGCTAGAGATTGAAGAAACTAGGAGGGTTCATCACTCATTTCTAAAATTAAAGCCTTGGGTAATGTACGGGAAAGAAATAAATTTTCTCGTATAATCCTGTTGACCAAGTCTGCGCTCCTCCGTACGACGTCGTCTTATCACCTGAAAACACAAACGTGAGCTAGCCGGCAGGTATGTGCCGGAAACCTCTCCGATGCCTAAGTCAGCAATCTTGACAAATAGACAAAGCTCTGTGAATTCAGAAAGCAAAGTTGTGTGTTACCTCTCCCAATGTGATGTTTGTGAGCTTTTATAGGTTTCGTGTGGCACAATCCTAGTAGGACTTCTATTCCTCCATACAGAGTCCTCTTGGGATTTAACCTCCCGAAGGATAATCCTTATCCTCCAACACCCCCCTCACTGCTTAAACCAAGTGAGATGGTTATTACCACGGTCGAACTCCATCATAACCGAAGCAATCTTGGCTATGCTGAGCCGCAGAGTAGGCCGGACTATACTTAGTTCGGTTCTTCCCTTTACTCCTTACTTCGGCTTCTCATGCACAACTCATGGTACAGTTAGACCGAACTAACAAGTCAAGACTGGTTCAACTCTAGGACCGGTCTAGCTCCAAAGCATCTCTTAGGCCAGTAACTTCAATCTTCTTTCGGACCGGACTAACTCCAAAACATTCACAAGACCGGAGTAACTTATACGGCCATTCTACTCGGTCCTTCGTACTGTGGCCCATAACAGCCCATTTACCAAGCTCGGCCCAATTTTCATATAAATTACCCTCTCAATTGCCCCTTAATTCCATCTGCGTAGCTTGATAGGGATTACCTGTCTATACACCAGGCTAAAATTTTAGCCTTTTCAGCCGAGCTAATACTCAGCCTGTAGAGCCGAGCTAGCACTAAGTCGAACTATCCTTATCCGGTCAGAACGTCGCGTCAATCACAGAAACTAAATCGCTTCCTTTTCCAGTGACACGTGGCAGGCTTCGATTGGTTGGGGGCAGCTGTCACGCCGCCCTCGGACTCTGAAAAAATTTAAACAGTTCCCGCCCCTTCCTCTCTCTTTGCACACAACAAATCCTCTGTCCTTGAATCATTCATCTATACTATTCATCTTCTTCTCTTTCTGTGCCTCTACTTCTTCAGCTACCAAGCTCGTGCTCTTCATTGCTGCTACTGTTTCCATCTCTAGTTTTCTTTTCTTACCTTGGTAAGTTACTTAGATCTCTTTTGTGTTTGTATTTGCTTCATTCACTGTAATTTGTTTTGTGTGTTTTTTGCAAAATACAAAACACATTTCTGCTTTTACTTTTCATGGGTCATGTATTTTCTGGAAAAGATCTTCATAAGAAAACTATGAATATCATGAAGCAACCTGTAGAACGTAGTTTTGATCCAGAAACTTGTCCCAACCGAACTAGGACACTGTTTGTGTTATATATGTAGATCAATTCAGACAATAACCGAACTAGAACTCATAGAAATAACAGTAGTTTCAGTAAGTTACCAACTCCTGATTCACTCTAGCCGAGATAAGCTCACCGAACGAAGTTTGAACTCAGTAAACTAGGAACCTCGGCCTTCAACCGAGCTAAGCCTTTAGGGCTAAGCCAGCTTTCTTAGTTTCTAAACCAAACTCAGAAAGCTGCCCCTAGAAGCTCAACCGAAATAACAAAACCCATAGTTCAAACCGAGATAACCAACCTCATACAAAAACCGATCTCGTGAACCCTATGCTCAATCCGAGCTACCAAGAATTTTGCTGAACCGAGATACAGCATCCCCCATAGGCCGAAGTAGGACTTTTTATCTTTGCTTTGATTTTGTAGCACGGTCTGCGATCTGTGCTTAACACCTTTGTTTTCCACTTTGCAGACTTAGGTTGCCCAGGCACTCTTCTGCGCGCTCAACCGAGCTACTGAGCACATTCTTCCGACCGAACTAATTTATTAATAACTTATACAATAAATGGGGAAGTATAGGTATCTAGTAGACACTCCGGGCGGCCTAGCCGAATTCAGAAAAGACTACAATATACCTGATGACGTTCACCTGATTTTAGCCGAAAAGGATGTCATTCCTTCGGGTAATGCAGGCTTTGTCCCCTTCACCCTCTTATCCATAATCGAAACCGGACTATGATTTCCAGTCCAACCTTTAATTTGCGAGTTTCTTAGGCAAACTAGACTATGCCCTACCCAACTATCCACCAATTCATACCGCATAATAATGGGAATAGCCGAACTAAACCGGCAAGCCGGTCTCAACCTTGGTCTGGCCGAAATCTTTCACCAATACTCCATTAGTTCGAAGGAAGACGACTGGGTATACTACCTCAGAATACGCCGTCGTCGTGAGAAAATAATAAAAAACACACCGGATAAGGACTTAAATGACGACGATTTTTTCTAGGTGTCTGGGAACTTTGAGGATCATCAAGCCCAGATTCCTGGCCGACGTATAAACTGGAAAAAAGGAGAACCTGGTAAATTTACTTCGGTTTTCTTGTGTGCTATTTTATATTTCGGTTTTTTAATCTTTCAGCCGGACTAACAGTTCTTCTTTCGCAGATTCTGCCCACCTTCATTCTTTATACAACTACCCATACCTAGCGACTTTGCGCGCCGCACTACGGTATCCAGAACGTAGTTGGGCCAAGCTGCTCAAATTCGAGCCGACCTATAGATACAGCAGTCGCCGAAAAGCGAGAGTGACCGATTTTCTGCTAGATGAGGCCCCTGAACCGGACCCAACCTTGCCAGAAATCAGACTAATCCCCCTAACCGCTGAAGAAGAAATGGCTAAAAGAAACAGAGTCAGGGCCCTCTTGACCGAGACCAACAGGGCCGAAGTACCACCATCAAGTCAAACCCAAGAACTGGTGGTGGCCCTTCCTACTCAACAACCATCCTCATCCCGCCGAACCAAGCGCGCCCGGACTACCGAAACTGAACAACGTTTGGTTGATGAAGAAGAAACTGCTCTTCCACCGAGCCCGCCACCGAGCCCCCAACCGGAGCCTTCTCACCGAACTACCACTAGCTGGGTACCAAAACTTACCTTCAACAACCGAGATATCCAAGACTCTGACTCGGTTGTTGCTGATAAGGATCACCAGTTGGCCTTCAACCTGGCCAAGAGTGTGTGCCTCCCCAAAGATATGGAGCACCACCAAAAGCAACTAAACACCGAACTGAAGGCCATCCGGTCTTCAACAAAATCCATGATCCTAGTAAGTAGCTCTGTCCGTTTTTCTGTCTAATTTTTCCAACTTTCACTTCAGCTCAAGGGAAGTCTATGTTTTGTCAGGCCATTCAGAAAAACAACGTCACTCACAGGAAAGTGTTAGAGCTCAGGAAAACAACAAGGCAAGCCGTGGCAGAAGCTGAAGCTAAGACGGCCGAGCTAGAGGAGGCCAGAAAGCAAATGGCTGAGCTACGATCTGAGAACGGCCGACTGGCCGGACTGGTTAGTTCGGCTGAAGCAGAAAAGCAGAAGGCCGCCATTGAGCTAAAGGATAAGTATCTGCGCGAGCTGGCGAAACTTGAAAAGAAGAAAGATACCGAGATAACCCAGCTGAAGGAGAGCGCAAAAGGAGCCGAAAAGTAAGGCTTCAATAAGGCAGAGGATGCTTATACTCAGCAGTGCGAAGCCGCCAAGGAACTCTTCTTTAAGTGCGGCTGGAGGGCAGCTGTTGAGAAGCTCGGTCACGATCCACAGACCGAGGTCCTCAACCCTCCAACCTACTTCATACCGAACTCCCTAGTGGAGTATGCTAATGCCATTCAGCAGCAATTTCTTGAAGGCTCAGACTCTGACGAAGACTCTGCCTCTGAGGACACTCCGGTTGTCAATGCAGACCAGTCAGTTCGGCTGGAGCCCAAGGTGGAAGACCTGACTATTGAACTACCAGGTGAAACCGTAGTTCTGACCGAAACCACCCTTGCGACCGAGAGCGAGCTCCCGCCTGAAACCGGTCTTCGTGTTGATGCCGATGCTGCGTTTGATGCCGAAATTGATGATCTTTTCAACTGATTGTCTTTTTGCTTTTCTTTTGTTTTCAAACTTGTAACCGTGCTGTGGCCTCTCCGTTGTAGTTTTTTTGTTTAATGAAAATTTGCTTGAACTCTTACTTCGGTTAATCTGTACGTTGTACTTGTTATGATTTTTCCATGATCTTTTTACTTCAACTGTTATCTCGGTTTTAGTTGGTCAATCTAATTACGCTTACTAGCCAACCACTCCTTGGCCGACATAATTACTTCGGCTGAGGAGTAAAAAGAGTTAAAAAGCCAGCCAATCTACTCTTCAGCCATACCCTTACTCCGGCTGAAGAGTACAAAGAGTTGGTTTAATCCAGCCAACCACTCTTCAGCCATACCCTTACTTCGGCTGAAGAGTACAAAGAGTTGGTTTAATCCAGCCAACCATTCTTCAGCCATACCCTTACTTCGGCTGAAGAGTACAAAGTGTTGGTTTAATCCAACCAACCACTCTTTAGCCATACCCTTACTTCGGCTGAAGAGTACAAAGAGTTGGTTTAATCCAGCCAATCACTCTTCAGCCATACCCTTACTTCGGCAAAAGAGTATGAAGAGTCACTCTTCAGCCATACCCTTACTTCGGCTGAAGAGTACAAAGAGTTGGTCTAATCCAGCCAACCTCTAAGTTAGTTTTTCCAGCTAACTTAGAATGAAATGTTTGGTTATTCCGACCAAACGTCCTGCAGCCTGGATCTTTATCCTGGGCTTAGGAGGGGTGGTGGTTTATTCCAGCCAACCTCTAAGTTAGTTTTTCCAGCTAATTTAGAATGAAATGTTTGGTTATTCCGACCAAACGTCCTGCAGCCTGGATCCTTATCCTGGGCTTAGGAGGGGTGTTGGTTTATTCCAGCCAACCTCTAAGTTAGTTTTTCCAGCTAACTTAGAATAAAATGTTTGTAATGTGCCTAAACTTCACTAAAGCTAGCTTTTACAGAGAACAACTCATGCTGAAAAGAATTGATCGTTTTATTGAGGAAAAAGAAATTACATATGTTTGAAAAAAAGAAAGCTAAAAATAAAATAACTTGAGATTGGCCGTGTTCCATGGCCTAGGGATTGCTTTGCCGTCCTTGTCTTCTAGGTGGTATGCTCCTTTGCCTGTTAACCCAACCACTTTATAAGGACCTTTCCAGTTTGGCCCTAACTTGCCATCTCCTGGTATCAAGGTGTTTCCCATCACTTTGCGCAGTACCCAATCTCCAATCTTGAATTGTCTTGGATGCACCGTTTTGTTGTATTTTTTGGATAACTCTTGTTGGTATGAGGCAATGTGAACCAGTGCTCTTTCTCTTCTTTCTTCCGTAAGGTCGAGTTCTAATGCTATGGCTTCTCCATTCAAGTCTGGATCGAAATTTTCGCTTCGAATTGTGGGGAGGCCAACTTCCAGTGGGATTACTGCTTCCATTCCGTAGGCTAAAGAGAATGGTGTCTCTCCTGTTGATCGTCGAGGTGTGGTGCGGTAAGCCCATAAAACATGAGAAAGTTCATTCGCCCACTTGCCTTTTGCCTTCTCTAACCTTTTCTTCAGTCCATCCAAGACGACTTTATTTGATGCTTCTGCTTGACCATTTGCTTGGGGATATGCCGGTGTAGAATTGTAGAACTCTATCTTGTACTCTTCACAAAAGCCTCTGAAGATTCTGCCGTCGAACTGAGTGCCGTTGTCTGAGATTAGGGCTTTTGGTATGCCAAACCGAGTGATGATATTCTGCCAAACGAACTTCTTCACATCTTTTTCTTTGATTGATGCCAATGCTTTTGCTTCCACCCACTTTGTGAAGTAGTCTGTTGCTGCGAGAAAGAACTTCCTGTTTCCGGGTGCTGTGGGAAGTGGTCCTACTATGTCCAAGCCCCACATTGCGAAAGGCCATGGGCTAGTCAATGGAAGGAGTTCTCTAGCTGGTTGATGTATTTGATGTGCGAATTTCTGGCATTTCTCGCACCTCTTTACATATTTCTCCGAATCTGCCTGCATGTATGGCCACCAGTATCCTTGCGAAATGGCCCTGTAAGCTAGCGATCTTCCTCCTTGATGGCTTCCGCACACCCCTTCGTGT
Source organism: Camellia sinensis (assembly GCF_055761805.1). Lineage (NCBI taxonomy): Eukaryota > Viridiplantae > Streptophyta > Magnoliopsida > Ericales > Theaceae > Camellia > Camellia sinensis. The sequence continues at coordinate 221,523,079 of NC_138961.1, forward strand.
ATTTCGAACAAGAATGCTTCCACTTTGTTGGGATGAACACACTTTAGGTAAGGTCCTGAGAATGACTTTTTGTATAATGCCAAAGATGGGGAAAGCCAAAATCGCTGTGACTTCGCTCTTATTCTGTTGGCTTCTTTTTTCTCTTCTGGTAAGATGTCGTCTTTTAAGAACAGGATGATGTGATCCATCCAAGAGGGGCCTAGTTCTGCGCAGCATACTTCTTCTGCTTCTGGGTCTTCGATGCTTGGTCTTGGTAAGTAGTCGATGAGCAATGGATGAGGGATGGATGTATCTACCATTGAGGCAAAGCCTGCTAGTTCGTCCGCTCTGCTGTTTTCCTCTCTGCCGATTTGTTCTATCTTTACTACTTCAAATTTCTTGATCTCTGTTCTAACTAATTCTTGGTACTTGGCCATTCTATCATCCTTTGCTTCATAGTCACCAGAAATTTGATTTACCACCAGTTGTGAGTCGCTGTACACCATTAGTTCGGGGGCCTTCATGTAGTATGCTGATTTGAGTCCTGCGAGAAGCGCTTCATACTCCGCTTCGTTGTTTGATGCTGGGAAGCCAAGGTTGATTGCTTGCTCCACAACCAGGCCGTCTGGTGAGATGAGGACTATGCCAAGTCCTACACCATGTCGGTTGGATGCCCTATCCACAAAAAGCTTCCACATCTCACCAACGAACAACTTCCAGCAAATGGAGGGGTCGGATGATGTCGTGGGGTCAAGAATGTTGCTGGTGTTTTCTTCAAGGTCCATGCTTGCTGTCTGCCCCTCGTTATCTGACTGAACCAAGTTTTTATTTTGTGGTGAGTTTTGGTTTGTTGTAGCTTGGTTTGCTTCTTCCTTGCTGTCTATAGTCTGGTCTGCCTTGGAGTCAGACTGAGTACCTTCTGCTAGGGGTTGCGCTATTCCAGCGTCAACTTCCATCCCTAGTTCGGTTGTGTCAGTTAGGTCGACTGGGCAGATATGATGACTTCCTGGAGTAAATTCTGCGACGAGGGAGGGGTCCGCTTCTATACCCTGGTTGGTCACAAGGAAGCCCAAGAATTTGCCAGATCCTACACCGAATGCACACTTGGATGCGTTGAGGCGCAACTTGTGCTTCTTCAAGATATCAAACATCTCTCCTAGGTCCTTGAGATGGTCATTTTCATCCTTGCTTTTGACCACCATGTCGTTGATGTAAGCCTCCATTGTTCTTCCTAACAATGGTTCGAACATCTTGGTAACCATTCGTTGGAATGTTGCCCCTGCGTTCTTCAGGCCAAAGGGCATGACCTTATAACAATATAGTCCTCTTGGAGTTGTAAAGGATGTGACCTCCTGGTCTGGTTCATGCATGGCGATTTGGTGGTAGCCTCTGTATGCATCTAGAAAGCTAAGTCGGTTATGCCCCGCCGTTAGGTCTACCAGTTGATCTATCCGTGGTAGAGGAAAGTTGTCTTTTGGGCATGCCTTGTTGACTGTTTTGTAGTCGACGCAGACACGCCATTTGCCATTCTTCTTTGGCACTACAACCGTGTTGGAGATCCATTTTGGGTAGTGCACCTCTCTAATTGCTCCTGCCTCCAGCAGGTTTCCTACTTCCTCTGCCACTATTTCGGCATGGTGAAGTGCCAATCTGCATGTGCACTGAATGACTGGTCTGGCGGATGGGTGGACATTAAGTTGGTGACAGATGAAGTTTGGGTCAATGCCTGGCATGTCGTAGGGTGTCCAGGCGAACACTTCGATGTTAGAGGTTAAGAATTCCAAGACCTCTAATCTCTCAGTGCTGGACAACGACGAACCGAGCAAAAAGAACTTATCCGGGTTCTTTTCATCTATTTTTACCTCTACCAAGTCCTCCACTGCTTTCTGATCCGCCGCTTTGCCGACATTTGCAAATAGCTCATTACTCTCAGGTTCCTCCACCGAATGAACGTATCCTTTGGTAGCGCGGCTGCCATTCACCGTGACGAAGCATTGCTTCGACATGATCTGATCTCCATAGACTTCTTCAATTACACCGGTGTCGTTGGGGAACCGCATTACTTGGTGGTAGGATGATGCCACCGATCGCATGGCATGCAGCCATGTTCTGCCCAATATGATGTTGTAAGTGGAGGGGACCTTCAATACCCAGAACTCCACTTGTTACGTCACGCTTCCTGCTCTAACTGGAAGAATTATTTTGCCGACGGGCCATTTTGGCATGGAGTTGAATCCAATTAGGGGTGATACAGTAGGTGCCAAGTCTTTGTCTTGTAGTTTTAGTTGTTTAAATGTTTTGTAGTACATGATTTCACATGAACTGCCCTGGTCAATCAGAATCCGCTTGACGTCAAAATCCTTGACTCAGAGAGTGACGACCAGGGCATCATTGTGAGGGCAATATATCCGTTCTAAGTCTTTATCCGAAAAAGACATGACATTTGTTGCCTCTGTTTTCCCATTCTTGGTGGCAGGTTGGGCACTTAGTACCTCTCGTAAGTATTCAGCCTTTTTGATTGATCCTCTGAGCTCGCATACGCGCTCAGGTTCAAAGACTCCATGTATCACATTGATAACGCCTTGAGGTGGGGCGTCGACTAGCATTCCGTTGGGGTTATTGTGATTCTGGGGGGCTGGTTGCGTCCCTCCTTCAATGTACTTATCCAAGTGGCCTGCTGCCACCAACTCCTCCAGGTGTTGTCTCAATGGTGTGCAATTCTCAGTGCGGTGTCCCTTTTCTTTATGGAAGGTGCACCGTGATCTTTCGTCATAGTCCTTTTGCGTTTCCCCTAGTTTGGTTGGCCACTTGACGAAAGGCTCATCTCTTATTTCGCTCAGAATCCGATATATCGGTTTCTTGAACACCGTGGTTATGGCAGTGCGGATTCTCAACCATCTTTTATCCGGGTCTTCTCTATTATCTCGTCTACCACGTCCGTTTCTGTTACTTCGATCTACTGTGTTGACCTTTGATGAGGTCTTCTTTTCTGGTACTGTGGTTGCCCCGGATTTTGCTTTAGCACGTGCGCCATCCTCTTCTACCCTGATGTGCTGATGCGCTCTTTCCATCAGGGCTTCCATGGTGAGGGGTGGCGTCATGGTGATCGAGTCCCTTAGTCTGTTCCCGACTGGAAGGCCTCTTTTATACTGTGCAACGGCGAGATTGGTGGGGCAGTCCCTAATCTGATTGAATGTCTCCCAGTAGCGACTATTGTAGGATGTTAGGGTCTCTTTGTCGCCCATGTCGATGGAGAGTAGCTGGTCGATCTCCACCGGGGTTTTAGTGTTTGTTCGGAACCTTGTTACGAACGCCTCTGCCAATTGTGCCCAGGAGGCTATGCTGCCCTCTGGTAGTTTCTCGAACCAAGTCAAGCTTAGGTCGCCAAGGCTTGATGGGAAGAGTATACACATTAAGGCCTCGTTTCGCCTGTACACGGCCATGACCTGGAAAAAGTGGCTCAAGTGTGAGTAGGGGTCCGTTTTCCCTTCATATGTAGTGAATTTGGGCTGAAGGAAGCCTGATGGTAGGGGCGCGTTTTCAATCGCCGGAACAAACGGCGAAGTCTGTAACCTTGCTAACGCTTTGTCCGTCGGTTCGTAGGTAGGGCGCGGTATTGGCATTCCAACCTCGACACTTCCATGCGTTCGAGGAGCCAACCGTTGTAAGGCCAAAACTCTGTGTAGATCCCTTGCCCTGGTATCCTCCTTGCATCGTGTTTTTTCTTCGAGCACTGTTCGTAAGTCGGATGATCTGGGTAACTCCGTCTGTCTAGATCTGGTTTGGTGCGTATGTGAGGGCCAATACGTGCTTCCTTCAATGTATGATCTTTTAGACCTCGTCCTCTCAGACCTGGAGTGACGAGTTCTGGAAGACCAGGATTGAGTATCGCCTGTCCTGAGGCTTCTACTCTCTCCTTGCGAGGGTGTGGTATTCCTACTACGATTTTCTGAGTGGCGAGGGGGTGTCTTGTCTTTGTGCCCCTCTCCTGTCGCCACTTCTTTTCTCTTCATCTGGCGCTTTAAGGCCTCCATGTCCGCCTTCATCTTCCTTATTAATTCATCTTGCTCCTTCACGCGGTCTTCTAGAGTTTGATCAATCCTCCGTCTTTGCCTGTCAGGACTTTGCGAGCGAGATTGACGGGGGCTGTGAGTTCGTCTTCCCCTAGTATCTCTCCTGGGGTTATGACGTTGGGGCTCCAAATCTGCTATGGGAGGGATAGAAGGTAATCCTTCACGCCTTGCTCCCCCCTCTGGAGTTTTCCCGTCGATGGCGGAATGTGGTAATTCTTCAATGTGCGCCATTGTTCGTAAAAAGGAGAAGTTTTTAGTCAAGAGGTTTTGTTCTGTCTGTAATTCCCACAGACGGCGCCAATTGTACGGGAAAGAAATAAACTTTCTCGTATAATCCTGTTGACCAAGTCTGCGCTCCTCCGTACGACGTCGCCTTATCACCTGAAAACACAAACGTGAGCTAGCCGGCTGGTGTGTGCCGGAAACCTCTCTGATGCCTAAGTCAGCAATCTTGACAAATAGACAAAGCTCTGTGAATTCAGAAAGCAAAGTTGTGTGTTACCTCTCCCAATGTGATGTTTGTGAGCTTTTATAGGTTTCGCGTGACACAATCCTAGTAGGACTTCTATTCCTCCATACAGAGTCCTCCTAGGATTTAACCTCCCGAAGGATAATCCTTATCCTCCAACACCCCCCTCACTGCTTAAACCAAGTGAGATGGTTATTACCACGGTCGAACTCCATCATGACCGAAGCAATCTTGGCTATGCTGAGCCGCAGAGTAGGCCGGACTATACTTAGTTCGGTTCTTCCCTTTACTTCTTACTTCGGCTTCTCATGCACAACTCATGGTACAGTTAGACCGAACTAACAAGTCAAGACCGGTTCAACTCTAGGACCGGTCTAGCTCTAAAGCATCTCTTAGGCCAGTAACTTCAATCTTCTTTCAGACCGGACTAACTCCAAAACATTCACAAGACCGGAGTAACTTATACGGCCATTCTACTCGGTCCTTCGTACTGCGGCCCATAATAGCCCATTTACCTAGCTCGGCCCAATTTTCATATAAATTACCCTCTCAAGTAAGAATTCTATGACTAAATTATATTGTAAATCCTCCATGCATTATGAGTTCATCAAGTTATTGAGCTAACTGCATGATATTTGTAAGGAAATGGGTCTTGATCAAGATGATGACTTGCATGTAAGTTCTTGGAGATTAACTTTGGTTTCATCATTTTGAGTTTGAGTTTTGAAGGCCTTGCATGCATGTGAGTTTAAATCATGTCTATTGTTTCAGAAATTCATGAGTTTCTTGATCACCATTTGCATGTTGTGAAAAAACATGAAAAGAGTTCAAAAATCTTGCATGAAGGAGTTTTGATTCAAATCTTTCAAGAATTGATGAGTTTTTGAGTAAAAGATGTTTTGAGGGTCTTGTATTGAAGTTTTCTAAAGCTATTTCATGTGTTTGATCAAATTATGCAAGACCCCAAGTTTTGGAAGTTGTTTGGAAGCCATTTTTGTTAAGCTTGGTGCCTAGAAATTTACAGTTGGCTCGAGCAAAAAAGTGGTGGCTCGAGCCAACATTACAAGCTCCCAGTATTTTGAACTCTACAAAAGCTGGCTCGAGTGAAGAAGTGGTGGTTCGAGCGAGATTAGTTTTTGACTTCAGCTGGCTCTAGCCACGAAAAGCTGGCTCTAGCCACCAGCTCATTTTCAGCATGTTTTCAAAAGATGTTTTAAGTACATATCTTCACTCCCATCTCTTTTTGGGCATTCTTAGGCATGATTTATGAGCCATTAAAGATTAATAAGCTAAGAAACAACATACGTAAGTGAATTAGAAATTGTGTGTCGAATCCGAGTATGTGGTTCTATATGAACAAGCTATGTGGCATGGAATGAATAGGAAATTAAAGTAAGAAAGCTAAGCCATGTATGGCCATATGAATGAGTAATAATGAGTCATGTTTTGTGCTATGCACATTTATGTTTGTAGGTCAAGACTCGAAGACTGACCAACCATTTCTGGAAGCCCACTGTGAGTAACATTTCTGTAAAGTTATGTTGATATGAATTATGTTTTAACTGTTACCATTAAGTGATAAGTTCTGAAATGCTATCTTGATTATGTGAACGAATGTCCTATTTGTAAATCTATTATGGCATCCACATATAGTCCCAAGTCATGGGGGACGGCATGTAAATGCGGGTCCATGACATATATGTGATACGAGATCTCGTTAGCCACTTCATTGTGGTGATATGTGTTTAATTGGTATCCGGAACCAATTACTCTAGTCAGAAGACGATATGTGATATGTTCTGTGAGATGTACCATTACGTTATATTTTGATATGAGACTGATATGATTGATTGTGCTATGATTTGTTTTACGGATACTATATTTGGAATTCGTTCACTAACCCCTTTACTTTAATGTTATTCACTAGGCTTTAGCTCACTGTTTTTTTTATATATATTTATAGGTGAGCGCCCCGAAAGTCAAGCCTAGGCGGAGTCTTGAACTGAGTCACCGTTTTGAAGCCTACCGCGTGGTTTTGAGTGCCTCAGAGTTGAAGCTAAGCCTAGAAGGCCATTGTCAAGCTTTTGATCGTCAAATAAACTTATATTATGTGCATATGTTATGTATAAGATGTTAAATTATAAGTTATGTACTGAATGTGGGTAAATTAATGTTTTTGCATGTAAATGTTTGTTCATATAGATGCACAGCTCATCGGACTATTGGTGTTTTTGTATATTGCTTCCGCTAGCCCCGATTATTTATGATTGTACAGGAAGGCCTTTGATAATCTCAGATTACTGGCCGGTTATGACGCCAAACTTGTAGGGGCGGGTTTGGGTCGTGACAGTGAACCACCCAGAGGTGTTGAAGAAGGCAAGAGTTGAGGTAGATACTCATGTAGGCCAAGAGCGCTTAATTGATGAACCCGATTTCTCAAAGCTACATTACCTTCAAGCTATCATTTATGAGACATTCCGATTGTTCCTGGCAATACCGCTATTGCTATTACACATATCATCTGATGATTATATCTTAGAGGGATTCAACGCGCCACGTGACACAATCTTGTTGGTTAATGCATGGGCCATTCATAGGGATCCTAAGGTTTGGGATGACCCTACAAGCTTTAAGCTGGAAAGGTTTAAAGGTGGGAAAGTAGAATGGCACAAGTTAATGTCCTTTAGGTTGGGAAGGAGAACTTGTCCTGGGGCTGAACGCGTGATGGGTTTAGCTTTGGGATTGATTCAATGCTTTGAGTGGAAAAAGGTCAGTGAGGAGACAGTTGATTTAACTAAAAGGAATGGGCTTACCATGCCTAAAGTTGCCATTGGAAGCAATGTGCAAATTGCGTAACATCATGAACAAGGTTCTCTGTGAAGTTACAAATGATGTTTGAGAATTTTTTTATGAAACATTTATGATATGTTCCACGTGTTATTTTTTGCTTTATCTTTTGGTTTTTTTTTCTATGATGTTTGTGGTAAGGAAAATGATATATAAGTCAACTTTTTAAACCTATTTTCTAAACTTGATGATGTGCAAGTTATACGATTGATTGATTATTAGAGGAGATATGAGAGAGAGTATTACTTTTAATATCCTAATTAATTATTACATCATTGTGCTTAAAAGATGGGTCTAATTTTTTATTTTGAATAATAATGCTCTTGTGGTAATGAACAAGGCAAAGATTGATTTTTCAATTGAGTTAAAAGGGAAAATAGGAAGTAATTGGGAAATAAGAAAAAATTATTTGAAAATTAGTAAAAGAAGGAATATTCAAACACAAAATTAATAACTATAAAAACTGATTCTACCTATACAAACAAGCCTTGCAAAAATTTTATAAACATATGAACGGTTCAGTTTAAATTTTTTTGATTCTTTTGAACTTTAATCCATGAAGCAAATCCTAATCGTGATCGATGATTCTTAATTTTTTTTGAAACTAAAATCAAACCATCCCCTTAAAAAAATAAAACCATAGGTTTTTAATTGGTGCAAACGGTTTTACTGTCTAACTTCTTCTTCCTTTTTTTATTTATTTTTAATTACAAATATACTTTTGAGATTTATTTAAAATATAGATTATCTCCTGTGGTTTGGAAAATCATAAATGTTCCCCTGTTAGAATTTTTTATTTAACAGAATTAATTAAAAAAAATTAAAATTCATAATTACTCTTATATGCAATAATAAAATTACCTAAATTAATAATTGAAACATATTTCTAATATCATTAAAAACAGTTAATTGACTTGATGATTTGTTAATAAAATGGGTGATTGTTATGAAATTAGAAACCTCAAGGGGTGGAATGTAATTTCCAAAACCACAGGCGGTGATTCGTGTTTTAATCAAATCTCAGGAGGTGTAGTTGTAATTTATTCAAAAAATAATTTGATCCAACATTGATTGTTATAATATTGAACTATTTTTATCTATACGGTCTATATGTTTTTAATAATAGATTGTCCATGTATTATCATCGAGTTACTTATGTTTGACCAACTCAATTTTTTGCATGCATATTTTTTTTTAACTTGTCATATGAGATGAACGGTTCAAATCCTTGACATAAGTACAAATTAGTCAATGCTCAAAATTCACCCATGAAACTGGAATTTTCAACATTAACAAATACGAACTCGTATATTCATATCATGTAGAGCTCGTTTAGGATATGGGTCGACTTTTTGGCTTTTTAGTTTTTTAGCAATTTTAGCTTGAGGCTTTTAGTCTCGTTTGACATTTTATCCTATTTAACTAAAATAGCCTATTTTATCTTATGTGGCCATTTTAGCCCCAAAGGGCATGCCAAACAAACCCATAGTAATTTTAATTCAATTAACTTTATTAAAAATAAAATTACTGTAATTATTTTAAAATTTTAAAATTTATTATATTTTCTTAAAATTTCATGAGGGAAGTAGTCAAGTGCAAGCCACCATTGCCTACCTCGTGCCTTTTTTAGGGGTGTAAAAATGGCCCGTGGCCCGAGATGGGCCCGGCCAATTTAGGCCTGCTTGGGCCTAGGCCCGAGCCTAGCGCGAGCCCCTAGGCTAGGGCTTGGGCTATTGTTTTGAAACCTGGCCCGTGACCCTAACCCATCGGCCCCGCTTAAGGCCCACTTAGGGTTCGACCCGCCCAAGGTCCAATGTATTTTTTAATGAAAAATAATAAAATTTTGATAGAAATTTTTTTTTTTTTAAAATGGTTAGGCCCACCCGAGGCTAGGCTCATTGGGCCGGCCCGCCCAAGGCCCGAATACCCCTGAGCTTGGGCCTGGGCCTGGGCTTAATTTTTTGGCTAGTGGACCGGCCCCAGCCCGAATTTTGGTTGGAGCCCATGAGGCCCAACATTTTTGGCCAAAGCCCGAGTGGGTCGAGCCAGGCCCAATTTACATCCCTAGGCTTTTTTATAGATGTTGTGTAGAACATTTAGGCCTCATTTGCGAATATGTTATTAGAGTAATTTTTTAGTTTTTTAGTAAAAATATGAGGCAAAAAAAACTAGAATGTTTGGAATGATTTTTTAATTTTTTACGAAAATATGTACAAAAAGTAAAGATAAAATGAAATCTTTGACTTTTTAATATAAACTATAGACTTTTTTTAATAACTTTTGGACTTTTAAACTAAAATTATAGCATGCCAAATGAGGCCTTAGTCCTAAGGTCAAATCACTAATTACAGTTCAAATTCCACTTTAGATTGGCACAACAACTCCAGCAAAATTAGTGAAATTAATTATTCAAAATCTCTCCTTTTAATTTAGCTTTAATTAATCTGATGAAGCTATTTTTATTTTGATTTGTTGATTATTAACGAAAATACCATTTTAGCGACTCCCTTGGAGTTAATCTCCTAAACTTCAATATTCATTTTGGATAGCGTTATCGTTTGGCTATTTAGGTCTCGTTTATCAATTATATATTTTAGCAAAAAGTCATCATAAATAGTCACATCACTCTCTCTATTTTTCAGTATATCTTTTCGTAAAAAATCAAAAAATTACTAAAATAGTCTGTTCCCAAACGAGGCCTAGTTGGGGTTAAAAAAACACAAACAAAAAAAAAAAAAGCAAAATAGACTAAATAAGTTAATCATAAAATAGTACATCTAAATCATAATCATTTCAATTTTTTTCCTCACAAAAGTCAAAAAATCTAAAAATGCTAACCCAAATAAACTTTTTAGTCACAACCTAAAAAAGTCTCAACTTAAAAAAACAAACAAAAACGTCGTTGCCAAACGACAATTTAGCCTCTTTTCAGTCTACCATCTAAATTGAACTGTGTTGTTTGGACTCGTAAATTTTACTATGTGTCATGCTTCAATGATTTGAACCGTTGATCTTCTTAAGCTTTCCATATTTATCGTTCATGAAAAGAAATTGAGTTCATCCAATAATCATAACCTCCTTATTTCAGCTTGTTTGCCTCCCAAAAATAGCTATTATCAGTAGGGATGGCCATGGGGCGGGTTTGGAACGAGTTTGCCATTCCTCGCCTCTGTCCCTGCCCCTGTCGACAAATTCCATCCCCACCCCATCAATACCCGTGCATATCCGACCACATTTTAAATAGTTAAAACAATTAAGAACCATGTAAATTCTTAGCACACTAAATAATTTTTTTTTATTTTCATATATATAAATAGTGAGACTTTTAAGATTATTATTTATTTATATTTAAACAAAATCATAGATTTTTAATATTATTTTCTTATATCTAATTATATTATACATACATATATTATTTATTTATATATTATTACTTATATCGGGTCGGGTTTGAATCGGGAGAAGTGATACCCGCCCCGCCCCCGCCCCCCCGGTTGCGAGTGACTAAAATATAATCCACTCCCGCCCCACATAAGTGTCGGGGTAGATAAAATTCGCCCCATTAGGACGGGTATGGGCGGGCATGAGCGGGCCCCCGAGGATTGGATTAAAATGACCATTTCTAATTATCAGATCGAACTAATTTTTATTGAATGATATACTGAGTGAGTTCTACAAAATGAATAGTTTAGATTATCAACGACCCTCCAATCCATAAGGGAGATTAGAAAGAAACCTAGTTCATCAAAAAAAAAAAAAAAAAACATCTATGAACGATAATGATTTTAAATATGACCGACATTCTACTATAATTTTAAATTTACATCATATATCTTATTTTTTAAACAAATTTTAAGACAAATTTATAACATGCCGTAGGGGCCATTTGGGAACATGTTAAAAGCGTGTTTTTGCAGCTTAAGTAAAAAGCTAAAAGTTGATTTTTTTTGGTTTGAAAGTTATTTGGGAAGGTAGCTAAAAGCTACCTGTGAAATTACAATCATACCCTCCATGTTGTTTAAATGAGCCGCATGGGTGACAATGGTTGTTTTCTAAAATGGGTAGGGGTGTTTTAGTCATTTTATTGTGATGTGACAGCATAAACAAATATTAAGTAAAAAAGACAAACAAATAATTTTTTACTAACTTCCCAAATGACTTTTTGAAAAAGCCAAAAAACTTGGTTAAAAGACAAAAACCAACTTTTAACCATCTTTCCAAAACACTCCATAAGTGTTTGTATGTATCTAGAACGAAAGGTTTTTTAGTCAAACTCCAATCTCCATAAAGAGCTCATCTACTACGTTGTCATTTTATTTTCATAAAATTATATCCTTAATAAGTTCCAGGTATTTACATTATCTCGAAAAATAAAGAAGGTATTGGAGAAATCATCAAACAATATTAGTTGGAGATACAAACACATGTTGTTTTGGACACATATGATAATTTTGTTAAAATTTAATAAAAAAATTATTATTTATAGAATCAGCATGCTTATTCCTACAAAATTACAAAATCAGAATGCATATTACAAAATTATAGATTAAACCAATACTCATGATTTAATGATTTATGAATAATTGTGTGTATTTAGATATTACATACTCTGCAGATGAAATATATTCTGTAAAATTATTTATAAAATATATATATATAATAATAATATTATAAATTTGTATTCATTTATTTCCAATCAAAAGAGCCTTGAGAACAACATATTATTTTAACAAGTCACTATTATATAAGTTTTTTTTTTATTGGTATAAACTTTATGTACATTAATAATTTTTTTAAAACAAAAAAGTTAAAATGTATTCATTATCTGCACTCTATCCGGTATAAATCAGGTGTAATTCTAAAAAATAATTATATATTCATGAAAAAATTGATTACTTTAATAAATAAAAGTTATAAATCTTATCATTATTCAAAGAAAAAAAAAATTCAACTATACACTGATTGGTCATTTCCCCTTATGTAAATGCATATTCTGTCTTAGTGTGTGAGTGATTTTCCGTTCACACTGCCCAACTCAGTATTCAGCTGGAGAGAACTGCCAGAATAGATGACACCTGGCTAACCTGCAACAGAAAGAAAAGATTCTGGCGGTGGTTCGTCCACCCGGGGGCACTCCGACGATCAAGTCAATATATCTCTCAAAGATAATCAATAGTGCTAAATTCACTGTTCAGAATGTAAATTGCGTACCTTCGACCTGTGGGGGTGCCTCTCTTTTGTAATTAACTCAATCCTTGTCCCACTAGAAGCCTAGCTTCAATGGACTCTTGCTCAGTGCTTATCCGGGACTCTTCAAGAGATAAAGATAAACTCCTTAAGAGTGTTATCCTTATCCACACTAAAGTCCTTCATCATTCTAGGACTCTTGTCCTTTATCCGCTTATCTCGGATTCCAATATCTTCGGAGATAACCTCGGCCTTGCCAAGATTACCTAGGCGTCATGACTTGGACACATGGCACCTCGGCTGACACGTTGGCGTCACTTTGGCCACGTGTTGGGACTCAGAAAATATATCCCCACAATTGCTCCCTAGGTTCTATTACCTCGGCAATCTGAGGTGATGGAACCCATATCGGTACTTCCTGCCAGTACATCGGTTCAAGCCGAGCTCATTACTATAGGCCGACATGTCTTTTTAAAGATCAATATTTCCATGAACTTCTTCACGCGCATGAGTTGTCATGCATAACAACTCGTCTGTTTTTAGCCACACGTCTTTTTCTTACTGGATCGTACCTGATACGCGTCTGTAAATCGAATCATTCTCACGTGCGTCGTCTGGCCCATGCGTTCTTCTAGGCACATTTATGACCCTTTTGCCGCCGTTTCTATTTTATCAAAACTTTATTTCTTTCCCCCGTCTTTTCACTTTTCATCATTTCTGAAGTTCTCTCTCTCTCTAGCTTTCCATCTCCTCCATTCTTCAAGTTTTCTGAGCTCTGTAACTTGCTCCGTTTACCACATCCGGCGTGACTTCCACCGATCTTCCGCCTCTGCAACCGTTGTCAGACTTCGGCAAATCCCTTTCCAGCTTCCCTTTTTTTGGTAAGCCACTGCTCTTCCTGTTTCTTATTTCTTGTTGCTTTTCAAGAAATTCTACTTCATTATTAGTCGTCATTGTTGTTTTACTCAAGTTTTTGACTTATGAATCTTGTATTTGAGTATATTTAGTTCACGATTTTGTTCCTTACCCATTGTGACAACCCTCACTACTGTTTACTGATAACACCACTGATTACTGTTAAACTGAGACTGATCATGATAAGTAATTGAACTGACTGAATTACTAAACTGATTGACTGATGGTGCTAGTTTGAATGCAATTCTATCTGTTGACTGTTAAATCATCTGTTCGTGATTTATGTTTTAAACTGCAAATTGAAGGCCTTATTGGCGGCCGAATCTGAAATTGATTGATGTTTTGTGTTAATTAAGATTTATATGATTTTATGGTATATTTAATTGAAATGTGATTTGGTATGATTAAATTAGATTAAATGTTGATAAATTACAAGAGTTGGCCTTATTTACAACCTTGCCACTTAGTGGCCCACTCCATATCATGTTTTGAGACTTAGGATCAACACTTCTTCAGCCTTTTGCTTGCACTAAACCGATTAAGAAAGAGAGGGGTAGAGAAACTTGGCTTCATCTAGAGAATTGTTTTGAGAATTGGAGGATTTGAAGGAGAATTGCGTATTGAGCTTTCATATCTTGCATTCAAGACCTAAGGTAGGACATTTACCTTCTTGTTTGTGAATTCAAGTTAATTGTTGCATGGTTCATGGTAAATAGGAGCTTAAGATCATAAATTGGTTGTAGATTGTTGAATTGGAGCTTAATCCATGCATGCATGTACATGGTCTTGCATTTTGAGGTTGTTCTTCATGAAATTCCACATGCATGTTCATATCTGGAGCTTAGTCCATGAATTCATCTTGTTTTTGAGGCAATTGAGCTCATTTGAGCAAGTAATTGAGCTTTGAATTTGATTGAACACATGCATGTTACATTTAAAGTATGTTCTTGAAGTTTGGTTTGAAATTGGGTTTAATTGACTCACCTTTGGGCTTTGATTTTACAAATTGAGCTTTGAATCATGTTATATTATGAGTTTTAAAGTGTTTTCCAGAAAATTAGCCCAAAAGGATCGAATTTGGTATATTGAAACTTGATTTTGAGCTTGAGGTTCAAATCTGGAAATTCCAGATTTTGGACTCCCGCTCGAGCGGGGTAAGTGGCGCTCGAGCGGGAAATTTGTGCATCCAGCACTTTTGTTGTGTTTATAGTGTGCTCGAGCGGGGTTTTGCACGCTTGAGCAAGGACTTGTGTCACACGCTTGAGTGGGTATCGAGCGCCCATCGAGCGTGATTTTCACACATCCAGTACTTTTGCAGTCCGCTCGAGCAGGAAAGTTTACGCTCGAGCGTAGACTTTTGTTTGCATGTCCACTCGAGCGCGAAAACCCATGCTCGAGCGGGACCTCTGTTTTCTGAAAATTCTAAAATATTTTTAAAGTGCATCTTTGTATCCTCATTCCACCCTAGGCATTCCTAGGCCTAATTTAAGACATCTTAATGAGGATATTGATGCAGAATCACACCGAGTCAAGATAGGGGTTAAGTTATTATTTCCTAACTGTGTAGCTTAGTGTGTGTTCACTCTGTAACTGTGTAGGGTTGGCATCCGAGGACGCGCACTAGCTTATCTGTAGCCCAGAACTCTGTGAGTAACAATGTTGTAAAGATATGTTCAATTGAGATTATTCTTTGAACAAATGACTATACTGCTTTATGAAATGACACTGTTTACTGAATGAATGTTTGTCCTATTTGTGAACTGTATTCGTGGCATCCATAGCAATATACTGTTACTGCTACTGTTACAGAGATCTCTGTCGCTTCCCATGTTCGGAACCATTACTGATGGCCATCAATTGACTGTTCGGTTTGATAAGACCTACTATACTGTTTTGTTATTGGATGTACCACATATGACTATTATAATTTCTGAATGACTGGTATGGCATGAATTATGAGCCACAAACTGAATGACTGATATACTGTTTAAATGACTGTTTTCAATACTGAAAGGACATTCATTCTTAACCTCTTTACGCATATGTTATTCACTGGGCTTTAGTTCACTGCTCATGTATATATGTAGGTGTACAGGCACCGGACTGTTGCTAGAAGCGTCAGGGTAAACTCCAGTTTTGTCAAGCCAACCTTTGTGCCTCACTTTGAGGTTCCAGAACTGTTCAAGCTGAGGCTGCTTGAAGTGTTTTAGTTTTCCCCCTCTTTGTTTATGTTCTGTATAGACTGAATGATGTTGTACTGTACTGTTCTAATAGGGATTAAGTCCCTGTCCTGAATGATTGTATATATTGTACATACTGTTTTGGTACTGATTGTATATATATATATATATGAAAAGTCTTTTTGCATACAGACTGTCACAGCTCATTAGACATCTTTTAATTACTGTTTTGGCTTCCGCCATCCCCTGTACTCTGTATTACTGTATTACTGTTAAGTAGGCCTTCGGTAATCTTGGATTACTGGCCGGTTACGGTGCTAAACCCATAGGGGCGGGTTTGGGTCATGACACCCCTATCTTGAACACTCGCACTATTCACAACTTTTCTGCACTGTTCTTGGTCTCATACCCTTCGTATTTATAATGTTCTTGATAATCCATCTATGTTCTTAATTCTGAAGCACAATCTTGCTTTTCTGTTTTCCAGATTTTGCGCCTTCAATCTTTGCGTTCATAGATCTAGGTTTGGGATTTGCTTGTAGAACCCTCGATTTTTTAGGAAAAACTAAAACTATTCCCGCACATTCTGTGTATCTTCCAGGTTTAGCCAAGGTCCATAAAAAACCTTTTAGAGATACCCCTTTTGAAATCCAACATTTTCAGTTTAAGCCGATATCATGGGTATGTAGAAACATAGAGTAAATACCCCGAGCAAATTAGATCACTTTAGGCGTGAGTTTGACATCCCTGCCGACGTCTATCTGAGGTTGGCTAGGATGGCGACTCCATCATGCCCACTACTGATTCCATGCCCTTTCCTGTCGTAGCCTTTATTGAGTGCGGACTTCGGCTTCCACTCAACATCATTTTCCGCGAGATAATCCACTACTATAAGTTGAACCCAATACAACTTGCCATCAACTCCTACCGAGTTATTAACGGTATCATAGCCTTAGCCAAATAAGAAAACGCTAGGATCGCCTTAGCCGATATCCAGTACTGCTACACCATGTGTGGCCTAAAAAGAGATACGGGCTATGTTTACTACCTCAAGCCAAGATCTACAGAGTACAAAATCGTAGCCGACCTCCCAGACTCCAACAAGGGAGCTGGAGATGACTACTTTATTACCTCGGGGAACTGGGAGTTCGCTCCAGATGAGGACCTCCATCTTTACCTTCTTCCTCGAACCATTTTTGTAGAGGGCAATGGTAAGAGCCCTGCGTCCATACTTGTTTGTTTTTTCAAAACTTTTCAAAGTCTTTAATAATTTATCTGCTCCTAATCGTCGGTTTTGCTTGTAGCTCTTCCCCAGCCGCCAAAGTGTTTCCGTCAGTCTTTCTTTCTTAGCAAAGACTTAAGGAGACTTTTGGATCTGCCAGTTCTCAAGCGGAAGGCCCCTCTGCTTCTCAACTTTATCCCCACTTATAAGTCTGCTCTTCCCGACGTCCCAAAAAAGAAGAAGAAAAGCCTTTCCCCACCTTCTGCCACAACACCACAAGGTGCGTCTACATCTCGGACAGATCAAGGATCAACCTCTGATCCTGCCGAGCAGCCGTTAACCTCGGCTCCATACCTGATCCCGATATCCCAGCGCCAACGTCGGTAACGAACAATTTTTGCTACTGAAATGGGCCGCCAAAAAGCAGTTGCCAAAGATCTCTTGGCCAGTATCCCATCATCTATTGACGCTCCACCAGCACAATCTCAGCCCCATGTTAAACCGAAAAGAATAAAGAAGGCTCAACCAAAGGCGAAGGTAGCTCAGGTTGACACTGAGGACACGTTACCGATCTCAAAACTGGCTGAAAGTGACAAGTCCCAGCCTACTGCGGAGAAGAGGCGTGCCGAGGCCCAACCATCCGATTCTCCGAAATCAAAGAGGCCGAGGTCATCCTCCGCAACTACCTCGGGGTCCAAAAAAATGATGCCCTCTGGGCCCCGAACATCACTCTGGAAGATAAGTCAGTTATGGCCAACGATAGTGCTGATGACATCAACGTCGGCGTAGCCCTCAGTACCACTCTGCTTCTCCCCAGCGATCTTAACCGAAATGCCGAGTTAAGCGAGTATGAGAACTACGCTCTGATGCTTCAACGCTCCGTTCAAGTAAGTGTCTTTATCTGGCTACTTTTTCTTTCTTTTTTGTTCATTCCATACTTGTAATTTTTTCTAACAACTTTTGTTCTGTTTCACTTTCAGGCCAGCATGCCCATTCTTTCTCAATACAATCTTTTGAGAACTGGGAGAAGCTAGCCGAAATGAAGAGGGAGGTCTCCAATCTTCAAAAGACCAACAAAAGTTTGCAATAAAAAATGAAAAGTTGGAAGACTAGGCTGAGGCTGTCATCAAGGCTCAAAACGACGCTGAAGAAAAGACGGATTCTGCTGAGGCCATCAAGAAGGTGCTTGAGGCCGAAAAGAAGGATGCCGAAGAGAAAACGGCCCAGGCCCAAAAAGAACTGCAAAACGCTTTGGCTACCAAAGATGCTGAGCTAAAGGAGGCCGACCAGAAGGGCTACAACGAAGGGGTGGCCGATGTCACGGCGGACTATGAGAAGCAAGTGAAGCAGGCATGCAACAAGGGTTTCACCCTTGGTTGGATGTCTCTTCTAAAAATGTTTGAAGTCCCCCAGGACTCGCCCCTTCGGAACGCCGACGCCCTTCCTCTTCCATTCCCGCCAACTCCAACTCAATCTGATGACGGCTCTGAATCTGAGAAGGAGGTTTTGGTGAGGAAGTCAAAAGATGTTGCTGGGGCCACGTCTCTTCCTCAAACTGAGCAAGTCCTAGACTTGACTCAAGATGAGGAGGTTGAGGAGGTGCCCAAGGAAGCTACTCCTGAACAGGCATCATTGGATGGGCCTCTCGTCGACAAGAGCCTTGATCAGACCTTTCAAGAGATTGATGCTGAGCTTGCAGCCGAAAAAGTGGCCGAGATGTCCTCCCAGCAGTCTTCCGAGATCCAGACCCAGCCTGCTAATGATGCTGAGGAATCTTAGTCTTGATGTTTTTCTTTTCCTTTTTTGTACTTTGTTTCTCCTTTCAAAGTAATGTAAACTCTTTAAGTTGCCGATGTGCCTTTTCATGAATACAACTTCTTTCTTGAATGTTTGCATTGTTTGTCTTTCCTTTATTGCTTCTTGTATGTCTTTCATACTTAGAATAATTTACATATCTTTAATACATATTTCTATCTTGTGCAACCTTCCTGAGGTAACATACCTCGGTTATGATGATTTACTTCGGCAAGTATCCAAATACTTTTCTTGGCATAACCTCGGTTTCAACTTGTAAATTTGTCTCAAATTTCAACAAGTGTTTGACATCACCTCGGTTTAACTTTAACATGTAAACTTTTCTCAAGTTTTAACAAGTGTAAAACATCACTTCAGTTTAACTTTAACTTGTAAACTTTTCTCAAGTTTCAACAAGTGTTAAACATCATTTCGACTTGTAAACTTTTCTCAAGTTTCAACAAGTGTAAAACATCACTTCGGTTTAACTTCAACTTGTAAACTTTTCACAAGTTTCAACAAGTGTTAAACATCATTTCGGTTTTAACTTGTAAACTTTTCTCAAGTTTCAATAAGTGTAAAACATCACTTCGGTTTAACTTCAACTTATAAACTTTTCTCAAGTTTCAGCAAGTGTAAAACATCATTTCGGTTTAACTTCAACTTGTAAACTTTTCTCAAGTTTCAACAAGTGTAAAACATCATTTCGGTTTTAACTAGTAAACTTTTCTCAAGTTTCAACAAGTGCAAAACATCATTTCGGTTTAATTTCAACTTGTAAACTTTTCTCAAGTTTCAACAAGTGTTAAACATCATTTCTTCTCTCTGCCCCCTAATGTGAACCTAAGTTCCCCTTGGAGTCTCATTATGCATGTCTTCCAGAAACAACGTTATGTATCTTTATCAGTCACAAACATAGAAGAATTTTGCTGAAATTTTATTCATTACGTCGGCAAACAACAAGGAAAATTTAATGATAGAAAAACTTCAGATTACAAGTATTCCAAGGTCTTGGCAACTCTTTGCCCTCACTATCTTCGAGCCGATATGCCCCATTGCCCAATACCGAAGTGATTCTATAGGGTCCTTCCCAGTTTGGGCCAAGCTTGCCCTCCTTGAGATCCTTCTTGTTGCCGACGACTTTTCTCAAGACTAAGTCGCCGACTTGGAACTCCCTTGGGTTGACTCTTTTATTATAAGCTCTGGCAAGCTATTGCTGGTAGGCTGCGAGCTGAATTGCAACTTTCTCTCTTCTTTCTTCTAGTAGATCCAGATCTCGGGCTAAGAGTATATCATTAGTCCCACTCTCTACTCCCTGGGTTCTGATCCCAGGGATGCCGACTTCAAGCGGAATGACAACTTTTGTGCCATAGGTCATGGCAAATGAAGATTCCCCTGTTGATCTTCTCGGCATAGTCCGATATGCCCAGAGCACACTTGGAAGTTCATCCACCCACTTTCTCTTGGCTGCTTGCAGCCTCTTTTTTATCCCATCTAGGATAACTTTTTTGGATGCTTCAGCTTGTCCATTACTTTAAGGAAAGCTTGGGGTTGAAAAGTAGTTCTTGATCTTGACCTTTGCACAGAAGTTCTTGATTAGCTTGCTATCAAATTGTGTTCCATTATCAGCGACTATTGCTCTCAGAATCCCAAATCTGGTGATGATGTTCCCCCATAAGAAGTTCTTTACGTCTACATCTCGGATCTTAGCTAGGGGCTCGGCTTCTATCCACTTGGTGAAGTAATCTGTTGCTACCAGCAGGTACTTCCTTTGTCCAGTTGCTTAGGGCAGTTGCCCAACGAGATCCATGCCCCATTGGGCAAACGGCTAAGGACTAGATACTAGGTTAAGGTCTACTGCTGGCTGGTGTATCAGTGGTGCAAACCTTTGACATTTTTCACACTTCTTGACATAGGCTTTTGCGTCCTTTTGCATGTAGGGCTACTAATACCCGTGGGTAATGGCCCTATGGGCTAGTGATCTGCCCCCGGTGTGGCTTCCACAGATTCCTTCATGTATTTCATATAGAACATCTTTAACTTGTGACGGGTGTACACATCTTAGAAGGTGTCCAGTGAAAGATCTTCTGTAGAGATGTCCTTCTGCTGTCAGACTGAATCTCGCCGACTTCAATCTGACCTTGTGTGCCTCTTTGTGGTCATCTGGCAGCTTTCCTTCTTTTAGGAATGCAACAATTGCATCCATCCAATTTGGTCCCATGTCCACACACATTGCTTCACGCTCTGTGGTTAGTGGTTCGATGCTCGGGCCCGACAAGTATTCGACCATTATCGTCCTTACTTTTCCAGGTTATATTGCACTGGCCAAATTGGCTAGTGCATCAGTGTGACTATTATCATCTCGGCTAACCTGATGTAGTCGGAAGTTCTGAAATAAAGCTACTAACTTGCTGACTTCCTTTGCGTAGGCTGACATCATTTCATCTCGGGCTGCAAACTCGCCCGTTGTCTGGTTGACTATGAGCTGGGAGTCACAGAAAACCATTACCTCATCTGCTTCTGCTGCTACCGCCAGCTTTAGTCCTGCAATCAATGCTTCATATTCTGCTTCATTGTTTGAGGCCTTGAACCCCAATCGAATGGACTATTCCATTACTTCTCCATCTGGAGATAACAGTACTACTCCTGCCCCCGCTCCTTGTTGGTTTGAGCTCCCATCAACAAACAATCGAAAGGAGTCGCCGATGTAAATGCTGCAGGGTCTGAGTTTTTCCTTTTTCCTTTGTTCTATTGCATTTGGCTGGGCTTCTCCTTGCTTGCTTGGACATCGTTCACCTCGGCTCAACGGAGCCCGATGTGCGACGGATTCTGGTGTGAATTCAGCCACGAAGTCGGCCAAAACTTGGCCTTTGATTGTTGTCCTGGGTCTGTACTCCAAGTCATATTGTCCCAAGGCCACTGCTCATTTGGCTATTCTTCTTGTCAGGTCTCCTTATTATAGCAAAGACTTCAAGGGGTGCTCTGTTAGCACCACAATTTTATGGGCCTGGAAGTAATGGTTCAGTTTCTTTGAAGCCATTACTAAAGCCAGTGCCAATTTGTCTAAGGGTAGATACCTTGTTTCTGCATCGGCCAGGGTTTTGCTTACATACTAAACAACCCTTTGCTCCCATTTTTCTTCTCGGATTACCACTACGCTTACTGCGTGTTCTGAGACTGCTAAGTACAAAAACAACTCCTCCCCAAGTTCTGGATTTGAAAGAACTGGAGTTGTGGTCAGATACTTCTTCAGGTCGGTCAGGGCGGCCTCGTATTCTTCTGTCTATAAAAAATCTGTGGCTTTCTTCAGCAAGTTGAAGAAAGGTTTGCACTTGTCTGAGCTTCTGCTTATGAACCAATTCAGGGCTGCGGCCCTTCTAGTCAACATCTGTACCTGTTTTGCCGACGTCGGACTCTGCAATTCTAGGATGGCCTTAATCTGATTTAGGCTGGCCTCAATGCCGCTTCTAGTCACCAGTTATCCCAAAAACTTACCAGATCCCACTCCAAATGCACACTTTGCTGCATTGAGTTGAAGCTGATATATTTTAAGGATGTCAAAGACTGCTGTAAGGTCAGCCAGATGACCTTTGGGTTCCTTGGTCTTCACGACCATGTCATCGATGTAAACTTCCACCGTTCTACCAATTAGGTGTTTGAACATCATGGTTACCAGTCTTTGGTAAGTTGCTCCTGCGTTTTTCAACCCAAAAGGCATCACTCTGTAGTAGTATAGACCTTTTGAGGTGATAAACGCAGTCTTCTCCTTATCTAGGGGATACATAGCTATCTGATGGTATCCCCTGTAGGCATCCAGGAAGCTCATTCTTCCATGCCCCGAAGTGGCGTCTACCAGCTGATTAATCTTGGGTAAAGGAAAACTGTCCTTGGGACAGGTCTTGTTCAGGCTGATAAAGTCCACACAGACCCTCCATTTACCGTTTTTCTTCTTCACCACCACTATGTTTGATAGACATGTCGGGTAATTTATGTCTCAAATGGCCCTGGCCTCGAGAAGTTTGTTCTTCCTTCACTGTTTCGACGTGTGTCAACGTCGGTCTTCTTGCTCGTTGGATCATTGGTTTTGCCGACCTATCAACATTCAGTTTATGGCAAGTGACCTCGGGGTCAATGCCAGGCATCTCATAAGGTGTCCAAGCAAACACCTCAATATTTGTTCTCAAAAAAGTTTCCAACTCTTTTTCTTCTTCTTTGGCTAAGCCTGAGCCGAGAAGAAAGAAGCGTTCTTCATCCTCCTCCTGGACGAGGATTTTCTTCAGTACTTCTTCACTCTTTTCGGCTGGCTCCTTGCCGACATCCTCTAAGACCTCCATGTCTTCGTTTTCGATCTCTGCCTTCTCAGGTTCTCTTATGCTGCAGGTGGATTTCATTGCTGCCATGGAGCAATTCTTTGCCTACAGCTGATCTTCTTTGACCTCCTCAATCCCATGCTCTGTTGGGAACCACAGTAGTTGATGCAAAGTTGAGGGAACAGCCCTCATCGCATGCAACCATGGTCTTTCCAAAATGATGTTGTAAGGGGAGGGTGTGTCGATTACGGTGAATTCTGTTGTTATCTTCCTGGTGCCTGCCTGCACCTCCAAGGTGGTTGTTTCCAGTGGCCATGTCGGCGTTCCATTGAATTCGACCATTGGGCTATTGGATTGCTCCATATCGTCTGGGTGAAGTCCAAGCTCCTTATAACATCAGACGTACATGATGTCACAAGAGCTGCCTTGGTCAATCAGGATGCGTTTTACTTGGCACTCCCCAACCTGGAGGGATACTACCAAGGCATCATTATGCGGATGTTGTATCATCTCAAGGTTGGCTTTAGAAAAGGACACTACTGGTCCTTGGCACTCCTCTGCCCAGTGTCTCTTCTCCCCGACTTGGTAGACATGTTGCAGGTGCTTCACCTTCTGGGTCTCCCCCCTAATTTCGTTCTCGTTGACCTTCGAGTGAATCACATTAACTACCCGAGGTCCTCCTGCTTGAGGCTGCTGTGCTGGGGAGGTGGAGCTGCTGGCGCTTGAGGCAATCTTGTCTGTTCTTCACTTGTCCTAGCCTCATCGACAAGGTCTCTCAGATGGCCTTGCCTCACCAGGTCTTCCAAGTGTGCTTTTAGGGCTCTGCAACCCTAAGTCATGTGCCCATTTTCATTGTGGTAAGCACAATGTCTGCCAAGGTTTCTTCCCATGAATTCTCCTAGTGCCTTTGCTGCTGTTCTGAAATAGGGTTGATTCCG
This sequence comes from Camellia sinensis, assembly GCF_055761805.1. Lineage (NCBI taxonomy): Eukaryota > Viridiplantae > Streptophyta > Magnoliopsida > Ericales > Theaceae > Camellia > Camellia sinensis. The sequence continues at coordinate 221,546,993 of NC_138961.1, forward strand.
AATTTGATCCAGGACTTTGTGAATTGAGATTCGGAACACAATTGTCACTATCTGTGTAGCTCGTAGTTTTGTCTCTTGCTTGCTTAATCCATTGTTACCTCGACCTCGCTTCGGTGAGCCGTTTTCCTTTTCTTGTTTTGTCTCCTTAGTCCAAGACGTATCTTCCTCGGCTCTGGCATACTTCTCGATTCTCGCCATGAGCTCTTCCATGTTTTTTGGCAATGTCTTTGCAAAAGATTTTCGTAGTGGACAGTTGTCTTTTAGGCCGTTCTTGAAAGATACGACTGCCACCTCTTGATTACACTCTGGTATTCGGTTAAACACCTCATAGTACCTTTTTGCATAGGCCCTAAGGCCTTCTTCCTTACTAATCTTCAGAGCCATTAATGCGTCCACCCTTAATGGCTGTAGCTTGTTTGTCACGAACCTGGCCACAAACATCTCGACCAGGCCTTCCCAAGTCTTGACGCTTCCCTTTGGTAATTTGTGGAACCAATCTAATGCAATCTCCCTAAAAGATGAGGGGAACACTTTGCAGAGCAACGGCTCGTTCCCACTATACAACGCCATTGAGTTCAGGTATAACCCAACATGAAAGTTGGGGTCTGACTTACCATCGTATATTTGGAACCTCGGCATACTGAATCTCTTCGGTGCCTCAAATTTGTCTAACTCTACTGAGAATGGTGTTCTAGGCTTTTTAGGGGAAGTTACCTCGTCATCGGCATTCTGCTGCTTCCTCTTGAGGTAATCTCTCAAGTCTTCTTTGCTCCGCCCAGGAGCTCGGCTATGTCCTGACTTCAGTCTTTTCGGCATACTACTCTCGGCTTCATGGTGGGTCATTTTCGATCTTTCTCCGTGAGTTGTGTCGAAGCAGAGTGCCTGTCCCTGAACATGCAGATGCTCTTTGGGGTCTGCCTCCTTCGCACGATGCGTCCTCCGCGATTCTTCTCTCCCTAACTCTCCTCGTCCGACCTCCCTTGAAGGCCGGTGAGAGTGTCTTTCATTCCTGGCATGCTGAGGGGCTGTTGGGATTTGCTTCTGCCCTCCCTTTTAGGCATTAGCCGCTGGGATCAGCGTGTCCTGCAGCAGGTATGGTGGCTCCATGACATTGTTTTGCATCATAAAATTGACGACCGATTGCAGGTCTGCCAATTTGTTTGCTATCTCTTTTACTTCTTCGTCCCTCCGTAGGCACCTATCCTTCCATACCTGGAGGTCGTCCTCGTTATAGTACCCACTTCGATCTGGTTTCTTTGGTACGTCGCCAGTCTGGCCGATGTCTTTCGCTCCGTGATTCTGGTCACGAGTTTCTGCGTTGCACTCGTCCCCTTCGATGTCAAGGTCAATAGGTCTCCCACTCCCAGTAGGAGTGTCGTCCCCAATCTTTTCCTTCTGTCCATTACTGACCATTTATCTTTCTTTCTTTTCCACAGACGGCGCCAAATTGTGTGAGTGATTTCCCGTTCACACTGCCCAACTCAGTATTCAGCTGGAGAGAACTGGCAGAATAGATGACACCTAGCTGACCTGTAACAGAAAGAGAAGATTCCGGCGGTGGTTCGTCCACCCGGAGGCACTCCGACGATCAAGTCAATATATCTCTCAAAGATAATCAATAGTGCTAAATTCACTGTTCAGAATGTAAATTACGTACCTTGGACCCATGGGGGTGCCTCTCTTTTATAATTAACTCAATCCTTGTCCCACTAGAAGCCTAGCTTCAATGGACTCTTGCTCAGTGCTTATCCTGGACTCTTCAAGAGATAAAGATAAACTCCTTAAGAGTGTTATCCTTATCCACACTAAAGTCCTTCATCATTCTAGGACTCTTGTCCCTTATCCACTTATCTCGGATTTCGATATCTTCGGAGATAACCTCAGCCTTGCCGAGATTACCTCGGCGTCATGACCTGGACACGTGGCACCTCGGCTGACACGTCGGCATCACCTTGGCCACGTGTTGGGACTCAGAAAATATGTCCCCACAACTACCCCCTAGGTTCTCTTACCTCGGCAATCTGAGGTGATGGAACCTATATCGGTACTTCCTACTAGTACATCAGTTCAAGCCGAGCTCATTACTATAGGCCGACATGTCTTCTTAAAGATTAATATTTCCATGAAGTTCTTCACGCGCATGAGCTGTCATGCATAACAACTCGTCCGTTTTTAGCCACGCGTCTTTTTCTTACTGGATCGTACCTGATACGCGTTTGTAAATCGAATCATTCTCACGTACGCCATCTGGCCCATACGTTCTTCTAGGCACATTTATGACCCTTTTGCCGCTGTTTCTGTTGTATCAAAACCTTCTTTCTTTCCCCCGTCTTTTCACTTTTCATCGTTTCTGAAGTTCTCTCTCTCTCTCTCTAGCTTTCCATCTCCTCCATTGTTCAAGCTTTTTGAGCTCTGTAACTTGCTCCATTTACCACATCCGACGTGACTTCCACCGATCTTCCGCCTCTGCAACCGTTGTCAGACTTCGGCAAATCCCTTTCCGGCTTCCCTCTTTCTGGTAAGCCACTGTTCTTCCTGGTTCTTATTTCTTGTTGCTTTTCAAGAAATTCTACTTCATTATTAGTCATCATTGTTGTTTTACTCAAGTTTTTGACTTATGAATCTTGTATCTGAGTATATTTAGTTCATGATTTTGTTCCTTACCCATGTCTTGAACACTCGCACTATTCACAACTTTTCTGCACTGTTCTTAGTCTCATACCCTTCGTATTTATAATGTTCTTGATAGTCCATCTCTGTTCTTAATTCTGAAGCACAATCTTGTTTTTCTGTTTTCCAGATTTCGCGCCTTCAATCTTTGCGTTCATAGATCTAGGTTTGGGATTTGTTTGTAGAACCCTCGATTTTTTAGGAAAAACTGAAACTATTCCCATACATTCTGTGTATTTTCCAGCTTTAGCCGAGGTCCATAAAAAACCTTTTAGAGATACCCCTTTTGAAATCCAACCTTTTCAGTTTAAGCCGATATCATGGGTATGTGGAAACATAGAGTAGATACCCCGAGCAAATTAGATCACTTTAGGCATGAGTTTGACATCCCTGCCGACGTCCATCTGAGGTTGGCTGGGGATGACGACTCCATCATGCCCACTACTGATTCCATGCCCTTTCCTGTCGTAGCCTTTATTGTGTGCGGACTTCGGCTTCCACTCAACATCCTTTTCCACGAGATAGTCCACTACTATAAGTTGAACCCAATGCAACTTGCCATCAACTCCTACTGAGTTATTAACGGTATCATAGCCTTAGCCAAACAAGAAAACGCTAGGACTACCTTAGCCAATATCCAGTATTGCTACACCATGTGTGGCCTAAAAAGAGATACGGGCTATGTTTACTACCTCAAGCCAAGATCTACAGAGTACAAAATCGTAGCCGACCTCCCAGACTCCAACAAGGGAGCTGGAGATGACTACTTTATTACCTCGGGGAACTGGGAGTTCGCTCCAGATGAGGACCTCCATCTTTACCCTCTTCCTCGAACCATTTTTGTAGAGGGCAATGGTAAGAGCCCTGCGTCCATTCTTGTTTGTTTTTTCAAAAATTTTCAAAGTCTTTAATATTTTATCTGCTCCTAATCGTCGGTTTTGCTTGCAGCTCTTTCCCAGCCGCCAAAGGGTTTCCGTCAGTCTTTCTTTCCCAGCAAAGACTTGAGGAGACTTTTGGATCTGCCAGTTCTCAAGCAGAAGGCCCCTCTGCTTCTCAACTTTATCCCCACTTATAAGTCTGCTCTTCCCAACGTCCCAAAAAATAAGAAGAAAAGCCTTTTCCACCTTCTGCCACAACACCACAAGGCGCGTCTACATCTCGGACAGATCAAGGATCAACCTCTGATCCTACCGAGCAGCCGTCAACCTCGGCTCCATACCTGATCCCGATATCCCAGCGCCAACATCGGCGACGAACAGTTTTTGCTGCTGAAATGGGCCGCCAAAAAGTAGTTTCCAAAGATCTCTTGGCCAGCATCCCATCATCCATTGACGCTCCACCAGCACAATCTCAGCCCCATGTTAAACCGAAAAGAATAAAGAAGGCTCAACCAAAAGCGAAGGTGGCTCAGGTTGACACTGAGGACACGTTGCCGATCTCAAAACTGGCTGAAAGTGACAAGTCCCAGCCTACCACGGAGAAGAGGCGTGCCGAGGCCCAACTATCCGATTCTCAGAAATCAAAGAGGCCGAGGTCATCCTCCGCAACTACCTCAGGGTCCAAAAAACATGATGCCCCCTAGGCCCCCAACATCACTCTGGAAGATAAGCCAGTTGTGGCCAACGATAGCACTGATGACAGCAACGTCGGCGTAGCCCTTAGTACCGCTCTGCTTCTCCCTGGCGATCTTAACCGAAATGCCGAGTTAAGCGAGTATGAGAGCTACGCTCTGATGCTTCAACGCTCCATTCAAGTAAGTGTCTTTATCTGGCTACTTTTTCTTTCTTTTTTGTTCATTCCATACTTGTAATTTTTTCTAACAACTTCTGTTCTGTTTCACTTTCAGGCCATCCAGCATGCCCATTCTTTCTCAATACAATCTTTTGAGAACTGGGAGAAGCTAGCCGAAATGAAGAGGGAGGTCTCTAGTCTTCAAAAGACTAACAAAAGTTTGTAATCAAAAATGAAAAAGTTGGAAGACCAAGTTGAGACTGCCATCAAGGCTCAAAACGGTGCCGAAGAAAAGACGGATTCTGCTGAGGCCATCAAGAAGGTGCTTGAGGCCGAAAAGAAGGATGCAGAGGAGAAAATGGCCCAGGCCCAAAAAGAACTGCAAAACGCTTTGGCTACCAAAGATGCTGAGCTAAAGGAGGCCGACCAGAAGGGCTACAACGAAGGGGTGGCCGATGTCACGGCGGACTATGAGAAGCAAGTGAAGTAGGCATGCAACAAGGGTTTCACCCTTGGTTGGATGTCTCTTCTAAAAAAGTTTGAAGTCCCCGAGGACTCACCCCTTCGGAACGTCGACGCCCTTCCTCTTCCATTCCCGCCAACTCCAACTCAATCTGATGACGGCTCTGAATCTAAGGAGGAGGTTTTGGTGAGGAAGTCAAAAGATGTTGCTGGGGCCACGTCTCTTCCTCAAACTGAGCATGTCCTAGACTTGACTCAAGATGAGGAGGTTGAAGAGGTGCCCAAAGAAGCTACTCCTGAGCAGGCATCATTGGACGTGCCTCTCGCCGACAAGAGCCTTGATCAGACCCTTCAAGAGATTGATGCTGAGCTTACAGCCGAGAAAGTGGCCGAGATGTCCTCCCAGCAGTCTTCCGAGATCCAGACCCAGCCTGCTGATGATGCTGAGGAATCTTAGTCTTGATGTTTTTCTTTTCCTTTCTTGTACTTTGTTTCTCCTTTCAAAGTAATGTAAACTCTTTAAGTTGCCGATGTGCCTTTTCATGAATACAACTTCTTTCTTGAATGTTTGCATTGCTTGTCTTCCCTTTATTGCTTCTTGTATGTCTTTCATACTTAGAATAATTTACATATCTTTAATACATATTTCTATCTTGTGCAACCTTCTTGAGGTAACATACCTCGGTTATGATGATTTACTTCGGCAAGTATCCAAATACTTTTCTTGGCATAACCTCGGTTTCAACTTGTAAATTTGTCTCAAATTTCAACAAGTGTTTGACATCACCTCGGTTTAACTTTAACTTGTAAACTTTTCTCAAGTTTTAACAAGTATTAAACATCATTTTAACTTCAACTTGTAAATTTTTCTCAAGTTTCAACAAGTGTTAAACATCATTTCGACTTGTAAACTTTTCTCAAGTTTCAACAAGTGTAAAACATCACTTCGGTTTAACTTCAACTTGTAAACTTTTCTCAAGTTTCAACAAGTGTAAAACATCACTTTGGTTTAATTTCAACTTGTAAACTTTTCTCAAGTTTCAACAAGTGTTAAACATCATTTCGGTTTTAACTTGTAAACTTTTCTCAAGTTTCAACAAGTGTAAAACATCATTTCGGTTTAATTTCAACTTGTAAACTTTTCTCAAGTTTCAACAAGTGTAAAACATCATTTCGGTTTTAACTTGTAAACTTTTCTCAAGTTTCAACAAATGTAAAACATCATTTCGGTTTAACTTCAACTTGTAAACTTTTCTCACGTTTCAACAAGTGTTAAACATCATTTCTTCTCTCTGCCCCCTAATGTGAACCTAAGTTCCACTTGGGGTCTCATTATGCATGTCTTCCAGAAGCAACGTTATGTATCTTTATCAATCACAAATATAGAAGAATTCTGCTTAAATTTTATTCATTACGTCGGCAAACAACAAGGAAAATTTAATGATAGAAAAACTTCAGATTACAAGTATTCCAGGGTCTTGAAAACTCTTTGCCCTCACTATCTTCGAGCCGATATGCCCCATTGCCCAATACCGAAGTGATTCTGTAGGGTCCTTCCCAGTTTGGGCCAAGCTTGCCCTCCCTAGGATCCTTCTTGTTGCCGACAACTTTTCTCAAGACTAGGTCGCCGACTTGGAACTCCCTTGGGTTAACACTTTTATTATAAGCTCTGGCAAGCTGTTGCTGGTAGGCTACGAGCTGAATTGCAGCTTTCTCTCTTCTTTCTTCTAGTAGATCCAGATCTCGGGGTAAGAGTATATCATTAGTCCCACTCTCTACTCCCTAGGTTCTGATCCCAGGGATGCCGACTTCAAGCGGAATGACAGCTTTTGTGCCATAGGTCATGGCAAAGGGGTATTCCCCTGTTGATCTTCTCGGCGTAGTCCGATATGCCCAGTGCACACTTAGAAGTTCATCCACCCACTTTCCCTTGGCTGCCTGCAGCCTCTTTTTTATCCCATCTAAGATAACTTTGTTGGATGCTTCTGCTTGTCCATTGCTTTGAGGAAAGCTTGGGGTTGAAAAGTAGTTCTTGATCTTGAACTTTGCACAGAAGTTCTTGATCAGCTTGCTATCAAATTGTGTTCCATTATCAGTGACTATTGCTCTCGAAATCCAAAATCTGGTGATGATGTTCCTCCATAAGAAGTTCTTTACGTCTACATCTCGGATCTTGGCTAGGGGCTCAGCTTCTATCCACTTGGTGAAGTAATCTGTTGCTACCAGCAGGTACTTCCTTTGTCCAGTTGCTTGGGGCAGTTGCCCAACGAGATCCATGCCCCATTGGGCAAACGGCCAAGGACTGGATACTAGGTTAAGGTCTGCTGCTGGCTGGTGTATCAGTGGTGCAAACCTTTGGCATTTTTTACACTTCTTGACAAAAGCTTCTGCGTCCTTTTGCATATAGGGCCACCAATACCCCTGGGTAATGGCCTTATGGGCTAGTGATCTGCCCCCGGTGTGGCTTCCACAGATTCCTTCATGTATTTCATATAAAACATCTTCAACTTGTGACGGGTGTACAGATCTTAGAAGGCGTCCAGTGAAAGATCTTCTGTAGAGATGTCCTTCTGCTGTCAGACTGAATCTCGTCGACTCCAATCTGACCTTGTGTGCCTCTTTGTGGTCATCTGGCAGCTTTCCTTCTTTTAAGAATGCAACAATTGCATCCATCCAGCTTGATCCCATGTCCACACACATTGCTTCACGCTCTGTGGTTAGTGGTTCGATGCTCGGGCCCGACAAGTATTCGACCATTATCGTCCTTGCTTTTCTAGGTTGTATTACACTGGCCAGATTGGCTAGTGCATCGGCGTGACTATTATCATCTCGGCTAACTTGATGTAGTCGGCAGTTCTGAAATAAAGCTACTAACCTGTTGACTTCCTTTGCGTAGGCTGACATCCTTTCATCTCGGGCTGCAAACTCGCCCGTTGTCTGGTTGACTATGAGCTGGGAGTCACAGAAAACCATTACCTCATCTGCTTCTGCTGCTATCACCAGCTTTAGTCCTGCAATCAATGCTTCATATTCTGCTTCATTGTTTGAGGCCTTGAACCCCAATCGAATGGACTGTTCCATTACTTCTCCATCTGGAGATACTAGTACTACTCCTACTCCCGCTCCTTGTCGGTTTGAGCTCCCATCAACAAGCAGTCGAAAGGAGTCGCCGATGTAAATGCTGCAGAGTCTGAGTTTTTCCTTTTTCCTTTATTCTATTGCATTTGGCTGGGCTTCTCCTTGCTTGCTTGGACATCGTTCACCTCGGCTCAACGGAGCCCGATGTGCTATGGATTCTGGTGTGAATTCGGCCACGAAGTCGGCCAAAACTTGGCCTTTGATTGTTATCCTGGGTCTGTACTCCAAGTCATATTATCCCAAGGCCACTGCCCATTTGGCTATTCTTCTTGTCAGGTCTCCTTGTTGTAGCAAAGACTTCAAGGGGTGCTCTGTTAGCACCACAATTTTATGGGCTTGGAAGTAATGGTTCAGTTTCTTTGAAGCCATTACTAAAGCCAGTGCCAATTTGTCTAAGGGTAGATACCTTGTTTCTGCATCGGCCAGGGTTTTGCTTACATACTAAACGGCCCTTTGCTCCCCTTTTTCTTCTCGGATTACCACTGCGCTTACTGCGTGTTCTGAGACTGCTAAGTACAAAAACAACTCCTCCCCAGGTTCTGGATTTGAAAGAACTGGAGCTGTGGTCAGATATTTCTTCAGGTCGGTCAGGGTTGCCTCGCATTTTTCTGTCCATAAAAAATCTATGGCTTTCTTCACCAAGTTGAAGAAAGGTTTGCACTTGTCTAAGCTTCTACTTATGAACCTATTCAAGGCTGCGGCCCTTCTAGTCAACATATGTACCTGTTTTGCCAACGTCGGGCTCTGCAATTCTAGGATGGCTTTAATCTAATCTGGGCTAGCCTCAACGCCCCTTCTAGTCACCAGGTATCCCAAAAACTTACCAGATCCCACTCCAAATGCACACTTTGCTGCATTGAGTCGGAGCCGATATGTTTTAAGGATGTCAAAGACTGCTGTAAGGTCGGCCAGATGACCTTTAGGTTCTTTGGTCTTCACGACCATGTCATCGATGTAAACTTCCACCGTTCTGCCAATCAGGTGTTTAAACATCATGGTTACCAGGTGTTTGAACATCATGGTTACCAGTCTTTGAACATCATCGATGTAAACTAGGATGTTTGAACATCATCGTAAAAAATTAAAAAGTCATTTCAAACATACTATTTTTTTTACATCATATTTTAATCAAAAAAATAAATAAATAATTAATAAATCTGTTTTCAAACGACGCCTAAACATATTCACATGTATTAAAGGCATCATAAACATAAGTTTATAAGATTTATTAGTGTATGGTCTACTTGAAAAATCATATTTATTAGCATTAAAATATATAAAATTTATCATGAATTTATAATTAATTATTTTTTAAAATTAATTTTGTTATTTCATCAAATCATATCTATCAACATATTTTTTATATTATATCCTCTACTACGGTAATACTTATTTTATAAATCCGATTGATTACATACATGATCGCACACGTAAACATGTTGTCTACGTTGGAAAAAATGATTGCTTACTGTGGGGGTGTTTGGTGTGACTTATTTGGCCAACTTATATATTTTAGTTTTGGAAAAGTTATTTTGAATTTTTTGGTTAAACTTATTTTCAAACTGCTTCTGATTTTAACAACTTATTTTAACTCAAAAAAGTCGATTCTGAGAAACTGTTCATCCCTTGCTTCTTATTATTAGTTTCCATTGTAGACATGTTAATTTAAGGTTATACTCTTAGATTTTTTTTATTTTTTATTTTTTAAAAAATAGAAAAAGACCCAAATGGGCTATGGATTATTATTATTATTATTATTTTGAGAAATGTAGACTAGTAGTGAATAATAAAAAATAAAAATTAATTCAAAAAGCTATTTCACGGCTTATTTAACAAACACTACTCAGCAACTTAAATTTATAATCCAACAGCTATACCAAACAAATCAACAACTTCTGATTAAAGTTATAATCTATAATCTATTGTAACAACTACACCAAACACAACCTGTGTGGTTTGGGAAGAAGGTTGGTTTTTGATTTTTTAACTATTTTAGTGGTTGTTTGAGATGACCTGTACAAGTGTACTTTTTGATTTTTTTTATTAAAAAGTAGGAAAAAAAATGTATATTTGGAAAAAATATATATTTTTTTACAAAAATATATATAATAAAATATTGTAGCAAATATCAAAATTACTAAATTGTCCTTCTTGTTAGCAAACTGTGCTGGCTGTGCATGCATTTCAATTTTTTTTTTTTTTTTTTTTTTTTTTTTTGGAAAATTGTGGCTTACATTGTGCCACGTTTTATTTTTTTATGGAAATTTGTGGCTGCACAGTGCACTATTTTGCTTTGTGTTTTTTTTTTTTTTTGATCCGTCAGATTTCCCACCAAAATAAGTTGATTAGTATGATTTTTTTTGCTTTTTAGTAGTTTTTTAGCTTTTGTAGGTGATGCCAAACATCCTAGTTTAGGATTAAAAAATCTCATTTGAGAGGGATTTTTTGACTTTTTTAACTTTTATGAAAAAAAAAATGTAATAATTATAAATTAAATGTAATATTTTGTCTTATTAAATTAAAAAACTATCTTATTTTTTAATGGCTATTTTAATTTTAAAAAAAAAAAGCTTGGAGCTAAAACTTGCCAAACGAAAGCTAATGGAACGATTCACAAAAATTTACTATTAAAACATATACATAAATTACATACAAAGAATGTAATAGAATTGAGGTCGGACACTTTAAAACAAAATAACTTTTACTACAAAAATAGTACTGATTATGTAAAAATATAATTTACTTTTTCAGTTTAATTTATTAACTTTTAATGTCCAGAGCCTGATATTCGCGAGCACTGATGCATCATCAGTGATAATGGAATGGGCAATGTCCCTTCTAGTGAACCATCCAGAGGTGTTGAAGAAGGCGAGAGCCGAGATAAACACTCATGTGGGCCAAGATCACTTGATTGATGAACACAATCTCTCAAAGCTACATTACCTTCAAGTTATTATCTCCGAGACCTTTCGATTGTTCCCGGCAGCACCATTGTTGGTACTACATGTATCATCGGATGATCGCATTATAGGGGGGTTCAACGTGCCAAGCGATACATTGTTATTGGTTAATGCGTGGGCCATTCACTGGGACCCTAAGATTTGGGATGGTCCTACAAGCTTTAAGCCTGAGAGATTTGAAGGCGGAGAAGTGGAAGGACACAAGTTGATGCCATTTGGGATGTGAAGGAGGGCTTGCCCTGGGGCTGGTCTGGCACAACGAGTCGTGGGTTTAGCTTTGGGGTCATTGATTCAATGCTTCGAGTGGGAGAGGGTTACTGAGGAGGCAGTTGATCTAATGGAAGGAAAAGGACTTACCACGCCTAAAGCTGAACCATTAGAAGCTATGTGCAAAGCACGTGACATAATCATGAATAACGTTTTCTCTAAAGCCACAAACGTTGTTTGAGCATTTTTTTTGAAAAATCTATCGATATGTTCTCACGTGTTAATAGTACCTAAGTTGATAGTGTTGTTTTTGTTTTTGTTTTTGTTTTTGTTGTTTGTGATTTATATAAGTTTAAATATATTTTGTACGTGAGATTGATTTTTCAAATAAGTTAAAGGAAAAATTATAAATAAATGAGAAACAGATTTTATTACAAATTAGTAGATATATATTTTGAAAATATCCTCCCACATAAAATTGGCAAAATTAATTTCTGTCTGCAACTACTTAATCATGATCTCAAATCTACAACGTTCAATTGGGGGATCATTTATAGTGATCATTGAAAGATTTGGAAACTTGATGGCTTCGTCAAGTGATTATTCCTCTAGATGAGGTCCAAATTAATCACCAGCAATAACAAATATTAGCATTTTCTAGAAAGATTAATAGAAGGAAATAATGATAAAGAAGAGATGCATAATTACTATAACAGCCTCAAACATTACATAACAAATTAGGGCCAAACATACACACACACACACACTCACTCTCTCTCTCTCTCTCTCTCTCTCTCTCTCTCTCTCTCTCTCTCTCTCTCTCTATTATTTCTTTGTGGTTCTCTAGAACACTTTAATTTACTGGTTATGATGATATCATCTATTTATCTACAAATCAAATTCAATCATTAGATACCCACTTGTTCTCTCTGACTAGTTTCTTTTTGTAGCTTTACAAACACATATATATACATAACAGCAATGCTACAGACCCCCAGTAGGGGTGACCCCCAGTGACCCCCCAGTGCCACGTGTCGGCCTGGGGTTGGCTGAAAACTCAAAAAAAAAAAAAAAAAAAAAACTGTTTTTTTTGGACCAATGGGAGGTGACCCCCAGTACCCCACTGGGGGTCCAAAGCTTTATTCATATACATAAATATATATTGTACTCTGTTTTCGCTTTGTTCATGGCTGCTACTAATAGAGCTCAAATCCTTCACAACCATGAGAGCAATCCTAATGCTGACTACTAACCAATTTGAAACCAAAAACTGATCATTCAACAAATATAAATTGTGCTAGTATAAAAAGTAAGTCATGAAAATATATATATATATATAATGATCCAATCCTTTTGTGAAAATACAAAATAAAACTAACAAGACACATTTATACAGATTTGAGATTAAAAAACATTACTAGAAAACAAAAATCAAATCAAGAAAGATCCGACCCTTTAGATATAATCAACCAACAATCTATACCATAATAATAATAATAATTTTTGTCTATACCATTGAATATCCTAAAAGGATAGCAAATTAAAAATTAATTAACTTGATGATTTTTAGAAGCTGTTCTGCAACAGGATACTGATCACTAAGCACAAAGTGTTTCACAAAATGGTAAACTTTGGATGTTGATGATTTTCCTTATGATTTTAAAAAAAAAAAAATCAGATTGAATTTTTTTTTTTAGTAAAAGTTTTCACAACATGCTAATGCATGTCGTGTAACGTTATAATATTTTATGATATGTCATCTTAAGTGTAAATATTTCACGACATACTGTTGACACAACATTTTATTTTTCTGTTGATTAGGATCAGTCGATTAAGACTATAGACTATTTTTAAGAATAACCTTGGCCATATTTATTATTCTTATTATTATCGATAAATATGCTGATATGGCGTGACAAATATGCTAGTAACGTGGCATGAAAGAGATAATAATGTAGCTTGAAAAGATTAAATAAAAGCCAGTAAAGATATTTATTAAAATCAATTAGAAATCATATGCTAAAATCGAGGGATCAATATCAAGTCAAAATGCAAAATCTGCAAGTAGTTTCTATGAAGATGGGATATGGTTGAGTAGACCAAATATCAACAAAGATTATAGATTGATGGCTACAACATGAGATAGCAAAGCAAGTATAAAGGGAAGACTTGAGGAATAAAGAAGGGATCAATCATGAACAACCATTCACAAAATGTGATATTCATCTAGGAGTAATTTAGCTTAGCAATTGTTAGAAATAGATTAAGTGATAATTTTTCAATCCCCATTTCTTTCATTTTGTCGATTATTGTATTTGTTCTTTCTTTATTCTTGTTTAAGTTCTTATAACTGATGGCATGTAACAATCCAATTGAATAAATACATATTCTATTATGCTTTGTTTCTTCTTTATTTATATACCTTTAAAGAAGTCCTTAATCTGTTTAAGGCATAGAATTCAACCACCAAAGCCTGATTTTTTATTTGTGTTCATTTAAAATTTATTTAAGTTTGTTGATCAATCACTGTTGATTGGGTTTAAACCAAATTTTTGTTAACACATACTTTTGCATGTCATAAAAAATCGAATTAAAAATTTTTTCAGTAGAAATTTTTACAACATGCCAATGCATACCGTGTAAAGATATTATATTTTATGATATAAAATGTATGTCTTCTTAAGTATAAATATTTTTCTCTCAACATTTATTCTGAACCAATTTTCCCCTACTACACAAACTATTTTATTTTTTTTTGATAAACAAACAAACTATTTATTGAGAAAGCATTAAGACGATGCAAAAAATACAATAACTAGCCAAAAGCTAGAAGCACCCAACCAAAACTGCACGAAAACATCAAGGCAAAGAACAATGAAGATTAATACCAAATCAAGTCCTCTACAAAATCAACAAAAGACAAAACGTCCGGGTCTACTGACAATGACAGCCAACTGTGCAACACAAGAAACAAACGACGCTCCAACCAGACCACAGTACACATCTCCTCTAAGAAAACTCTCCTATTACACTCTAACCAAACTAGCCACATAAGACACTGACCAGCCAATAACCATGCCTTCCGCCTTCTCTTTCCCACCCTCCCTCCAACCCAACTTTGTAACACTGCCCTCACTATCCCTGGTTGAACCCAAGCCAAACTAAAGATAGCAACTATAGATATCCAAAGGCGTGAAGCCATCGGACAACAAATAAGCAGATGGTCCACCGTCTCCACCGCTCCATAACACAAACAACACCAATTCACCAAAATATGATCACGACGAATCAAATTATCAATCGTCAAAATACAACATAACATTGTTATCCACACAAAGAAGGCCACTTTGGGCACCACCCAAACACTCTTCCATGGGAATGGCACTCCAACCCCTCCTGTAAGCCTATGGTAAAAAGAAGAAACAGAAAAAAAAAAAAAAAAAAAAAACCCTTTAGACTTTGGGCACTCCCACCTCATAGAATCCTCTCCAACCCCTCCAAACCGAAGGCCGCACAGAAAACCCAACAGATCCAACAATTGCCCCTCTTCCCAATCCTGCACTTCACGACGCAACCTAACATTCCACACCATCATCTGGCCTTGCACCTGGGAATAAGAAGCCACTGTCGCCTCTCGATCAAGCACAATACGAAAAATCAATGGGAACCTCACCTCCAAAGGGCCCTCACCACACCACCAATCCCGCCAAAACCGAACTCATTCCCCCACCCCAACCCAAAAACTTACTTCCAAAATTCCTTTCGGCCCAACCAAATACCCTTCCACAAACTACATCCACACGACTATCGAACCTCCTCCGTACTCCAATCCCCCCTACCCAACCCACATTTAGCCCTTACCACCTTTTGCTACAACCTCTCCCTCTCTACCCCAAACCGTCATAACCACTTCCCTAAAAGAGCCAAATTAAATGAAACCAAACTCCGAATCCCTAACCTTCCCCATCGCCTTAGGAGAATAAATTTGATCCCAAACTACTAGATGATACTGAAAAGACTCAGACCCTCCACCTCATAAGAAATCCCTCTGTAGCTTCACCAACCTCTTTGCAACAGACACCGGAATGGCATGAATTGACATAAAATAAGTCGAAATGCTCGAAATAACACTTTTAATCATTGAGACTCGCCCCCCTTTCAATAGATATTGCCACTTCTAACTTGCCAAATGACACTACACCCTATCCACAACCCCATCCCACACCCCTATAGCTTTAAAAGAAGCACCCAAAGGTAACCCCAAATAAGTTATGGGCAAACCCACCATCTTGCACCCCAAAATAACAGCCAAAATAGGTAACGTGCCACTTCACCAACCGGAATCATCTTTGACTTCTCCAAATTCACCTGCAGCCCCGAAATTGCCTCGAAACAGAGAATAACACACCTCAAATAACCAATCTGACCATCCTCTACTCCGCATAAAATAAGAGCATCATTTGCATAAAACAAATGAGACACCACTAAACTGGGATTTGGAGCCAGGCCCACCTCGAAGCCCGACAATAGACCCCTCTGAACCGCATTGGCTAACAATCGCCCCAAAGCCTCTATAATCAAAATAAACAATAAAGGAGACAATGAGTCGCCTGGCCGCAAACCCCTATAAGTTGGGAAAGATCTTACTGGCATCTCGTTCACTAGGATAGACATCTAAACTATCGATATGCAAAACTGAATCCACTACCTCCATAATGCCCCAAACCTCATTCTCTCTAACATATACATAAAAAACTGCCAGTTAACATTATCATACACCTTCTCAATATCTAACTTGCAAATAAGGCCAGCTTGCCCCTACCAAATCCGTGAGTCAACACACTCATTTACTACCAACACAGCATCCAAAATCTGATGGCCACCCACAAAAGCATTCTGGGACTCTGACACTAACCCCTCCAAGACACTGCACAATCTTGTATACACTCCCTAACAGGCTGATAGGACGAAAATCCCTAATGTCCTCTGCCCCTTCTTTCTTTGGAATTAAAGCTATGAAAGTAGCATTAAGACCCCTCTGGAACTGCCCTGTCTGATAAAACTAAGTAAACAAAGCTAACACATCTGACTTGACCACTTCCCAACACTGCTGGAAGATAAGCATAGTAAAACCATCCGAACCTGGTGCCTTATCCCCAAATATCTTCTGCAGGGCCCCTGAAATCTCTTCCTCTAAAAATGGCCTCTCCAGCATCTGCCGATCCCCCTCTGAAATAGTAGCAAATTGAACACCGTCCAATCCCGGTCTCCAAGACGCATCGTCCCCTTGATACAGGTGTTGATAGAAACTCACTATGCCCTCCTGCACCCTTCCCCCGATAATAACAACACATTGTTAACCCGTATCGAACCAATCTGACTCACCCGACGATGAGCATTCGCTATACGATGAAAAAATTTCGTATTCCGATCCCCATTTTTCAACCACAAACATCTCGACCGTTGGCGAAAACTAACCTCCTCCATGTGAGCCACCTGACCAAACTCCTTTCTCACCCCTACCCAAGCCGCCAAATCCTCATCTGTGAAATTTTTGTGAGCTTTCTTTTCATCCAAACCATGCAGAACTGCTAAAAGAGTAGTCTTTTGGGTTTCCAACTAACCAAACTCCTCCTTATTCTACCTCCGCAAGGTCGCCTTAAGAAGCTTTAATTTCTTAGCCAACCTGCTACTAGGATCACCCATCACGTCATAATCGTCCTACCACGACCGAACTGTATCCACAAACCCTTGCAACTACATATTCTCAAACCGAAACAGCACCGAACCACTCTGAATCCCACCACTATCCAATAACACCGGCCAATGAGCAGAAATAGGACACTCCAATCTTTGCTGACCCACCCGAGAAAAGTGTTCCTTCCAATCTCCCGAAATCAAAAAAGGATCAAGACGCGACATCACCTGACCGCCAGACCAAGTGAAGCTACCGCCCTGCATCGGCAAATCAATCAACTCCAGGTCATCAATCAGCGAAGAGAAATCCCGTATAGATCACCCTGCGGGGCCCAAACCCAACTTATCCTCCAAACGACGCACCACCTTAAAATCCCCCCTCAACACCACAAAGCCGCCCAACGAAAAGCAATACTCTGTGATTTTTCCCAAAAGAAATTATTAAAAATATTAAAATTGCCTGTATTAAATGAAAAAAAAAATGAAAAAAAAACCAATAATTGCATAATAATATAAAACTTCTTGTATAGAAATAACAATTTCTCCATAATAAAAATATTCTTGCATTCATAACTACACATCAGCAAAATTACCCCACTACATAATGTTCCATAATAAATATATAATGTTTAAATACATAATGTTGTTCACAATTCAAAATAACATAAACCAAAAACAAAAAGTTTCCTCATCATTCTCCGTGGGTAACAAAAACAAAAGTTAGTCGCATTCTTCACGGGCATGCATTCCACAAGAAGCAAACTCCTACTTAGGAAATATCTAAAAACAAAAAGCAAAAATAATTAATTACAATATAATTATGTGTTAATATGTTAATTACAAAAAAAAACATAAAAAATTAACTACTATACAATTACAAAGTTAATTAAGTAAATAATTTTGCCTAGACTAAAATCTAGCTCTTAACTACCAAATTAGGAACCCGATTCGAGTCACGTCTTCTCCCACAAGTCTCTCATGCCAAGGCGGTCGTGTGTGCCAAATTTCGTGCTAATCCGATGTCGTTTGTTGATTTTAGGGCATCAACACCTTGAATTCTAAGTTTCTTAAGGAACTAGTTTGCCTAGACCAAAATCCGGCTCTAATTCCCAAACTGGGAACCCGATTCGAGTCACGTCTTCTTCCACAAGTCTCTCGTGCCAAGGCGGTCGTGTGAGCCCAATTTCATGCTAATCCGACGTCGTTTGGTGATTTTGGGGAGTCAACGCCTCAAATTCTAAGTTTCTTAAGGAACTAGTTTGCCTAGACCAAAATCCGGCTCTAACTCCCAAATAGGGAACCCAATTCGAGTCCCTTAGTCCTTCGTGCCTAGGCGGTCGTGTGTGCCAAGTTTCGTGCTAATCCGACACCGTTTGGTATTTTGGGGCGTCAACACCTCGAATTCTAAATTTCTTAAGGAACTAGTTTGCCTAGACCGAAATCTGGCTCTAACTCTCAAATCGAAACCCGATCCGAGTCTTGTCTTCTCCCACAAGTCTCTTGTGCCTAGGCGTTCGTATGTGCCAAGTTTCGTGCTAATCCGACGCCGTTTGGTGGTTTTAGTTAATGAAATTTTTTTTTAGTTACTAAGGTTGAAAATTTATTTGTTTCATTTTTATTTTAATGAAAAAAATTATTATTTTTTTTTATTTGGTAGAAGTAGGGGTAATAATTTAATGAAAAATATTTTCCGTTAAAATAAAGTTAATTTTTTGTGGCTGATGAAAAATATTTTTCTGCGGCCCATTTTTTTTGGTTACTAAAAATCAGGAACTAATTTTTTGTGGTAGAAGAGAGAGAGCGGCAGTAGTGGTGAAGGTGGTGGATAAGAGGTGATGATGGTGGTGGTGGTGGTGGTGGTGATAGCGAAGGAGATTAGTAGTGAAGTTGTGGTAGTGGTAGAGAAGATGAAGTGGCGGTGGTAGAGGAGAGGTAATGGTAGTAGTAGTGGCAATAGTGGTGGTGATGGTGGTAGTGGAGTGGTGGCGATGGTGGTAGTAATGATAGTCGTAAAGGTGGAGTGGCAACAATGGTAGTAGAGTGGTAGTGGAATGGCATTTGCAGTAATGGTGAAGGTGGTAGAGGAGATGGGTGGTGAGAGAGAGAGAGAGAGAGAGAGAGAAATGAGTGAGAGATAGATAGAGAAGAGAGAGACAGAGAGAGAGATAGAAACAGAGACAGAGTGATAAACGAGAGAGAGACAAAGTGATCGCTAAAAGTGCATTTTCTTGTAGTAGATCGATAAATCGAGAGGGAGCTCGATAAATCGAGAAGAATTGAGGGAGAGAATGAGCAAGATAAACATAGTGGAGGAGAGACAGACATAAAGACAAATAAACAGACAGACAGAGAGAAGAGCGATGAGTGAGAGAGAAAGAGAGACAGAAAATGAGAGAGAAACAAAAGATGAGTGAAAGATAGACAAAGAGAGAGAAAGGGAGCGAAAAAAGATGAACAAATGAGAGACATAGAAAAAAAAGAGAGACAGAGAGAGAGATAGAAAGAAGGGAGATGAGCGGGGGAGAAAGATAGAAGAGAGATAAGCGAGAGAGTCAGAGAGAGAAGAGAGATGATCGAGATACACAAGAGAGAGAGAGAGAGAGAGACAGATAGACATAGAAGAGCGATAAGTGAGAGAGAGAAAGAGAAGAGAGAGGGACAGAGAGACAGGAAGATGAAAAAATGGGTGAAAAGAGAAATGTTATATCAAAGAGTGAGACGATGTCGTTTTTTTAAATTTTTTTTGCGATAGAAAAATACCGTTGCATTTATTCAAACCATTTTGTGATTGTATATATATGAAGTCGTCTCAAAGCCATAATATACTTTTTTTTTACTTTTTTTTTTGCAACAATACCTATTACAGTTGCAAAAAACTCACCTTTTTTTTTTTTTGTGTGACTGCAGTTGGTGCCATCGCAAACACTCTATTTTTTCGCGAAAGCAATCTCTGCCGTCGCAAATACTCTTCTTTTTTTGCGACAGAAATTTCTACCGTCGCAAATACTCTCCTTTTTCGCGACAGTATTTTTTGCTGTCGCAAATACTCTATTTTTTTGCGACAACAAGTTATGCCGTCGCAAAAACTCACATTTTTTGTGACAGCAAGTCGTGCCGTCGCAAAAAGTCACTTCTTGAGATGACAAGTGTGCCGTTGCAAATGCTTTCGTCTTTTAAGCCCACTTTTCTTGTAGTGTTAGTCAATGCTCAAAATTCACCCATGAAGATGGGATTTTTAGCATTAACAAATACGAACTCATATATTCATACCATATAATAATTTTAATTCAGTTAACTTTATTAAAAATAAAATTAATGTAATTATTTTTAAAATTTATTACTCCTTCCGTCTCAAAATATTATTCCCTTATTTCATTTTTTTATTATCCTAAAATATTAGTTCCTTTTCAAAAATCAAGTACAAAAATAATATAAAAATTTCTTATTTTGCCATTCTTTTAAATTTATTAACAACATAAAAAGTACAATTATGACATTGATATTTTCCAAAAAATGTACTATCAAAGGGTAATTTCAGAAAATTAATTTTTTTAAAGTACAATAATTATGCTACTTTAAAAAGTTAGATTCTCCAAAAGAAACCATTATTTTGGGGCGGAATGAGTATATTTTCTCGAAGCTTCACGATGGAAATAGTCAAGCTCAAGCTATCATTGCCTACCTCGTGTCCTTTTTATAGATGTTGTGTAAAACATTTAGGGTTCGTTTGGCATTGACTAATATAGTCAGCTTTTTTGTGTTAAAACTCTTTTAATTTGACTTTTTTAGTCTCGTTTGATTTTTGTTTTGGGATTATTTTGACTTTTGTGAGTGAAAAAATATAATGATTATGGGTAAAAAATAATATTTTGCCTTATTAACTTTTGTAGTCAATTTTATCTTTTTGTAATTATTTAACCCCAAAATAAATGCCAAACCAAAACTTAGTCCTAAGGTAAAATCACTAATTACGGTTCAAATTCCACTTTAGGTTGACACAACAACTTCAGCAAAATTAGTGAAATTAATGATTCAAAATCTGTCCTTTTAATTTAGCTTTAATTAGTCTGATGAAGCTATTTTTGTTTTGATTTGTTGATTATTAATTAAAATGCCATTTTAGCGACTCACTTAGAGTTAATCTCCTAAACTTCAATATTCATTTTAGATAGCATTACCGTTTGGCTATTTAGTTAGGGTTAAAAATGTACAAAAGATAAAATAGACTAAATAAGTTAATCAGATAAAATATCACATTCAAACCATAATTATTTCAATTTTTCTCCCACAAAAATTTAAAAAAACTAAAAATACTAACCCAAACGAACTTTTTAATCTCAAACTAAAAAAATCTTAACTCAAAAAAGCCAACTAAAAACGTAGTTGCCAAACGACAACTTAGCCTCTTTTCAGTCCACCATCTAAATTGAATTGTATTGTTTGGACCCTTAAATTTTACTATGTGTCATGCTTCAATGATTTGAACCGTTAATCTTATTAAGCTTTCCATATTTACCATTCATGACAAGAAATTAAGTTTATCCAATAATCATAACCTCCTTATTTTATCTTGTTTACTTTCCAAAAAAAGCTATTATCAATAGGGATGGTCATAGGGCGGGTTTGCCATTCCCCACCCCAACCCCCGCGGATACTTGTGGATATCTGACCACATTTCAAATAGTCAAAAAAATTAAGAACCATTAAAATTTTAAGCACACTAAATAAATGTTTTTTAAGTTTCATATATATAAACAGTGAGACTTTTAAAATTATTATTTATTTATATTTAAACAAAATCATAGACGTTTAATATTATTTTCTTATATCTAATTATATTATATATATACATATATTATTTATTTATATATTATTAATTATATCGGGTCGGGTTCGGATCGGGAGAAGCAATACCCTCCCCCGCCCCGCCCCGCCCCGCCCCTATTGCGGGTGACCAAAACATAATCTAACCCCGTCCCACATAAGTGTCGGGGTGGGTAAAATTTGCCCAATTCGGCAGGTATGGGTGGGTCCGCACAGATCAGATTAAAATGGTCATCCCTAATTATCAGATCGAACCAATTTTTCTTGAATGATATACTAAGTGTTTTGGGAAGATAGAAGCTGGCTTTTGGCTTTTTATCACGCTTTTTAGATTTTTTAGAAAGTGATTTTGAAAAATGGTTAAAAGCTGTTTTTGACTTCTTTTGTTA
Source organism: Camellia sinensis (assembly GCF_055761805.1). Classification (NCBI taxonomy): domain Eukaryota; kingdom Viridiplantae; phylum Streptophyta; class Magnoliopsida; order Ericales; family Theaceae; genus Camellia; species Camellia sinensis. The sequence goes on from NC_138961.1 coordinate 221,569,071, forward strand.
ATATTTATTTATGATGTCACATCAGAATAAAATGAGCAAACTATCCCACCCAATTTAAAAAATTTACATTTTCACCTATGTATAACCCTAAATAATATAAAGGGTATAATTGTAATTTAATATGTAGCTTTTTTAGATTTTCTAAATGATGCCATAGCTAAAAAAACCACCTCGCTTTTTTAGCCCCCAAAGTTGCAAACACAGCTTTTAACCCAACTTGCCAAAAGACCACTACGAGAAATCTACAAAATGAATAGTTTAGATTATCAAAATAAGACTCGTGGAATATTTTATGAGCCTAAACAAGACCCTCCAATCTAGAAGGGAGATTAGAAAGAAACCCAGTTCATCCAAAAAAAAATACATCTATGAACCATAATGATTTTAAATATGATCGACATTCTACTATGTGGGTGTTTGGGAAATGGATTTTTATGTAGGTTTTTTTAGTTGTAGGATATTATTGGATAAAAAAATTTTGGTGTTTGGGAAGATAGTTGAATTTTTTTGTGGTTGGATGTGATATTTGTGAGAGAAAAAGTAAAATGATTATGGAGTTAGATGTGATATTTTGTTTGGATTTTTTTTTTTTTTTTTGGTTTTGCAAAAACTTTGTCTTTTAGTGGAAAAAATAAAAATAAAAAAACCCAAAACCAAATCTTGCCAAACACCACCTATAATTTTAAATTTGCACCATATATCTTATTTTTGAAATAAATTTTAAGACAAATTTATAACATGACATAAGTGTTTGAATGTATCTAGAACGAAAAGGTTTTTTAGTCAAACTCCAATCTCCATGAAGAGCTCATTTGTTCAAGGCCGGCCTTGAGATTTAGGGGGCCTAAGGCGAATTTCGAAAATGGGAGCCACTCTTACATTGAAAAAAAAAAAGTTCATGAATAAAACGATAAGTTACAACTTTTTTATTTGTTTGCAACCACAAAAAAATTTACTTGCACATATAATCATTAAAATTATAAACAAAACAATTTAATGAAACAAAATTAGGGCAAAAAAATTATGAAATTTTTTTTCAATTAAAAACGATAAAGACCTAGGTAAAAAAATTAGGGCAAAATTATTTATTCCACTAAAATCTAATAGATAAAGAAGGTAAAAACAATTAGGGCCCATATATTGTATGTATTGTTCTTCTTGGGCCTAAACACTTTTATATATATATATATATATATTTTCATTTTAATAAATATGGGTCAAACTATACTTATAAATAAATATAAGCTAAACCATACATGGACCCAATAAAATATTTTGGGACCCTTTAAATTGATCTTAAAAAAAAAAAAAAAAAAAGTTAGGCCTACAACATTTTACTAAATTTGGGGCCCTATTGTTTAGGACAAAATTTTGAAGCTTAAGGCACAAGCCTTACTGGCCTTAGGGCAGAGCTGGCCTTGCATATGTTACGTTATCATTTTATTTTCACAAAATTACATCCTTAATAAGTTCCAAGTGTTTACATTATCTCAAAAAATGGAGAAGGTATTGGAGAAATCATCAAACAATATTAGTTGGAGATACAAACACACGTTGTTTTGGACACATAATAATTTTTGTTAAAACTTAATAACAAAATTATTATTTATAGAATCAGCATGCTCATTACTACAAAATTACAAAATCAAAATGCATATTACAAAATTATAGATTAAACCAATACACATGATTTAATGATTTATGAATAATTGTGTATTTAGATATTACATACTGTGCATATGAAATATGTTCGGTAAAATTATTTATAATATATATATATATATAATAATGTTATAAATTTGTATTCATTTATTTCCAATCAAAAGAGCTTTCAAAACAACATATTATTTTAAAAAGTCACTATTATATAAGTTTTTTTTATTGGTATAAACTTTATGTATACAAATAAATTTTTTAAAGGAAAAAATTAAAATGTATACATTATCTGTAGGGCAGCTCAGCGAATATTCCGATCCATCCAAGCCGACCGAACCGAACTGATTCACTGCATTTTGGACGGATGCGTGATGATGAGCGGACGGTTGCGGATTGATTTTTTCCTATTCGCCTAGTGTTGGACAGATGGCGGATTTGAGATTTCTTTAGCGCAATCGAACCGCCAAATTGCGAGTACTCTTAGTAATTTGTAAGACTTTGTGTTTGCAATTTGTTTAGATATTCTGTTTGTGTTTTTAATTGAAAAAGAGTTTAGATATTTTGTTGTATTTTCAATTTGTTTTCAATTTAGAAATTCTTTTATCAAATAGCAAGTGTTGATATTTTGTATTTTTGTATGAAAAATATAAGGCTTAATTTTGTCATTTTTAAAAAAAAATCAAATTAAATGTTTTTGAATTAAAAAAAATAATGAGATTGTTTTGATTATGCATGATTTTCTTATATATATATATATATATATATTTATTATTGGTATTTGACAATTTACTTGATACTTTTTTGGTTATGTTGAGTTGGATTGTTATAAATAAAAGGGTAAATTACATTTACCTCCCTTGAGGTTTTGACAAATACAAGGACATCCCTTGTGGTTCTAATAATTACAGTAACCTCTCCTACTTTACCTGACAATGTCAAGATTCCCCCATTCCGTCTATTTTGCACAAATGGCATTAGGATCATATAGAAAAAGACCATATTACCTTTGTTTTTGCTTGCGGAAAGACGAAAAAGCCCTTTGTTCACAAAAATCCCTAATCAAGCTACATTCACAATACAAATCGAATTCCTGAGAGAGAGAGAGAGAGAGAGAGACGAAAGTGAGGAACGTGAAGAAGGTTGATATGTGTGAAGAAGACGAAGAAGCTATTTGATTTTGGCCCGATCATCGTTGCCAGTGCACAATGTAAAATAGTTTCATCGGTGAGAAGTTGCTGTTATGGCTTCCAGGTAAGATTTCGAACTCTGTAAGCTTTGAATATGATTAATTTGAGTTGATGATTTTTTATTTTTTTTTTCATCTTTTTTCTTACAAATTTGTTTGTATTCTGTGTTTGATTTGATGAAATGTATGTGAAAAAGGTTTTCTTTGAAAACATATATTTAAGGTTTATATTTTAGTTGCAAAATTTTTGACTTGAAAAAAAGAATTTGCTTAATATTGCTATAATAATAGTGTAATCTGGGGATTTAATATAAATTCGTGATTTTTTGGATTTTATTTATGAGATGTATCTTTAGGGCTTTTATTTGATTTGCAATGTTTAGGGCTTTTATTTGATTGGCAAAATTTCTTATTGGAAAAAAAGGAATTTATTGAATATTTATGAATTTCTAATTTTCTGGGCTATATTTATGAGATGTATGTTTAGGATGAATTTTTGATTTTCTGGGTTTTATTTATGAGATGTATGGTTAGGGCTTTTATTTTATTTCCAAAATTTATCACTGAAAAATAAGAATCTGTTGAATATTAGTACAATAATAGTGTAATTTAGGGATTTCTATATGTTTTCATTTTGTCTTCAGTTAATTGTTGAGTACAGTACATCTGAGGAGTTAATTGTTACATCATTGTTCTTCTTTTTCTTGTGAATTTGTCATTGTATGGGTTTGCTTATATTATTAGGGCTTTTCTTCATTTTTGCTTCTTTTCTTCAGTTAATTGTTAAGTATAGTACATGTTAGGAATTAATTGGTACGTCATTATGATCACAATATGGCTGCATTTCCTTATTTTGATTTAATCACCAACTACAAAGGGAAAGTGGGAAGAGTGTATGATGTGGACCCAAATATGTATTGCTACATTGATGTCTTGAAGGATGTAATTGTAACAATCCTGTCTCACATTTCTTGTAGTGAAGCAATAGCAATCACATTGCGTTGTAATATGCCTGGTACTGAGACAAGGAGACTAATAGAAAATGATCTTGATGTGCTAGACATGTTTTATGTGCAAGGTAAGAGTAAAACAATTAACTTGTATGTAGACAAAGCATATTCTATTGGAATGAGTGATGGTGGACATAGAAGTAATGTTGGAAATGAAAATGTTGGAGGTGGAAATCATGGAATAGATGTTGTAGATGTAGAGCAAGACTACCATACTGTAGATGTAGATAAAGAGTACCATGAGGGCAATGTTTATGGGTTTAGTAATGAGGATAGGGATTAGAATGCAACTGTTGAGGATGAAAATCAATCAGATGGCAATGCGATTTTGACTGATAATGATAATAAGTGCTCAAGTGAAAATGATGATGCTAAACTTAGTGATTACCAATCTGGTGATGATGAAGTAGCATATTCTACTACTAATGATGATTATAATGATGAAGAAGACTATCTAGATGATGAAGAAATGAGGTTTCTAGGCATGAAGTATGATGGTACCTACAATGGGAAAGAGCTATATCTGAATCAAGATGGAGAAGTTGTATTGGAAGAGGGGATGATTTTTCCAGAAGTGAATACTTTCAGGGCTACATTGAAGGACTATACAGTGCAAACTGGTTTCAAGCTAGTAAGAGACAAAAATGAGAAGTATAGAGTAACAGCCCATTGTGCTGCTGAGGGTTGCCCTTGGAGAATTCATGCATCTCCACTTTCAGATAGGATCACCTACAAGATTAAAACCTTAGTACCTAGTCACACATGTAGTAGGATGAACACAAGCACTGAAGCTACATCACCTTGGATTGCTAAAAAATGGTTGAAAGTTTTAAGGACAATCCACACAGGGGCTTAGATACTATGCAACTGAAACTAAATAAAATGTTTGGGATTGAGGCTTCAAGGATGCAACTGTATAAAGCCAAAAGGAGGTGCAAGGAGGAGCTAGAGGGTGATCATGGGAGCCAATATGTTTTGTTGCCAACATATGCTGAAGAAATCAAGAAAACAAACCCTAGCAGCTTAGTGGTAATAAATTATAACCTACCATTTACCCCAGTCTCAGAAGAAGGAGAAGAACCAGACCCTACCATTTCTCAGTATCCATTGTTCCAAAGAATTTTCATATCATTTGATGCAATGAAAGCAAGGTTCATTAATGGATGTAGGCCCTTCATAGGGGTAGATGGTTGTCAGTTGAAGGGTCCCTATGGTGGTGTTCTAATTTCGACAGTTGCCTTAGAAATAATGGCTTGTTTCTATTAGCATTGGAAGTAGTAGAGGGTGAATGCAAGGGCAGTTGGTCTTTTTTATTGCACAACTTGAGAATAGTCATAGAAGATGCACTACTTTCTAGACCGTGGACCATCATGTCTGATCAACAAAAAGTAGTTTATTGACATATTCAACAACTACTTTACTTACATAATTATGCTTTATTCTCTAATTTTAAACTTGCAATGGTTACTAATGTTTCATTGTTTTTGTATACATGGCCTTGACAAGATTGTCAGTGACATTATACCAGAGGCAACTCATAGAAGATGTTACATGCACTTATATAACAATTTCAGAGCCAAATTTCCTGGTTTAATTTTGAGGAAGCAATTTTGGAGGGCAGCAAGGGCTTACAATTAGATGGAGTATGATCAGGCTATGCAAGCCATTAAGGACCTCAACAATGATGCTTTCATTTGGTTGCAAAAGGTTCTAGTTGAAGGAAGGTCTATGCATACATTTGATGGTAGGATTAGGAGTGATCACATCACAAATAACATGACAGAGTCCTTTAACAATTGGTTAGGAAATTTGAGAAGTCGGCCAATTTTAACTATGTTAGAGGGGCATAAGGTACAAGTTGATGGGTAAGTTTCAGATGAGGTACCAAAAGGGAATGCAATGGAAATCTAATATGACCTTCAAGGACTTGCAGAGTAGAGTATGCAGAAGGCAATGAGTATGAGGTATAGGATAATGAGGGGGTTAATCAGATTGTCCATCTTGGGGCTATGACTTGTGTATGTAGACAGTGGGAAATATCTGGTCTTCCATGCAAACATGTTGTGGCTGTAATTTCTCACAGTAGGTTGAACATAGCAGATTTTGTCCACCCTTACTACTCTAAGGCAACTTACTTGAGAGCCAATGGTGAAATGATACATCCCATCTTAGACCATAGCATGTGGACACTTATACCTGGGGACCCTTTACAACCCCCACCTCTGAAAAGATTGCCAGGAAGGTCAAGGACTTCAAGGAAGAGGACTGCTCATGAGCCTCCAACTAGAACAAGTCAAAGCAAAAGGTCTAGTACCTTGAGATGCAAATGGTGCATGCAATTTGGACACAACAAGAGAACCTGCTAAAGAGGTCCAGTCAAGGATGGAGCATCTGCTGGTGGTACGGGCAATGGCACATCCACTAGTAGAGGCAGTAGCAAACCTGCTAGTAGGGGCAGTGGCAGACCTGTGAGTAAGGGCAGAGGTAGAGGCAATTCAAGTGGGAGGGACATTTCAACAGAGAGGGGAAATACAAGTGGTAGAGGCAATTCAAGTGGGAGGAACAGTTCAGTTGGGAGGGAAAATACAACTACAAGAGGAAGTTCAACTAGGAAGGGGAGTTCAAGTGGGAGAGGTAAGGGCAAGGCCAAGCATGCATAAGTAAGTTTTTTCTATTTCTTTTGCCTTTTCATTTGTGATTTTTATTCATTTTGCTCACACAACATCATGTTAGTTATGCACTTAGTTATGAATTTACAATGAAATTATTTTCTTATTTTTTCAGCTTGCATGATTCCAACATTGCATTTTTTATTTATTTATTTGTCTGTTTGTTTGACTTTTTTTGCAAATGATTTAGCTAAGCTATTGATATTTTGGGTATAAGGATTAACATAGGTTGAAGACATAAAATATATGTTGCTTTACTGTACAGTTAGTGAGGATCATGTTCCACTTTTTTGTCTTTTTGTAGGGACATGCAATGCTAAGAATAGCAATATGATGATATGGCCACTTTTGTTTTTTTGTAGTGGCTATAAAGTATTTTATAAATACTCATTTTGGGAACTTACATGATGTAATTGCAAAGACTTGACAAATATGGTCCATGGAATGATGTAACTGAACATATATAATAGGAATGATGTAAGTAGACTAATTGAACATATATGATGGGAATGATGTAATTAAACAATCCTACTTGATGTTTATATGATGTAATGGAATGGTCTTTATGTTTACAGGTCATTATGTTAGTCAAATTAGATGTGCATATTTACATAATGTTGAAATAGCTTCATCATATTTATATATGATCCATTACAAAACATAAGGTCTATTACAAAATATTACAAAACCTTACATAAGGTTCATTACAAAACATTAGGTAAATCATTACCATTACATTTTGAGAGCAACCATAAGGGAAATGAAACATAAAACAGCATTCATGATCATTATTATCTTCACAAACCCCATGTTTGCTTCAAGTACTTGCATTCTTGTTTACATAGCCATCATTTGGTTCATTAAATTCATTGCATTACTTTCTTCTTCATAGGATAAAGTGTGTCTGTTAACAGTTGCTTGAGTGTCTTCCATCATCATTTCTCCTCCAATAGATGTGTTTACTGGTTTGTACCAGTCCCAGAATGGGCATTTCCCATTTGCGCATAAATAATACAATTTGCCTCTATTTTTTTTTTTCAAATTTAGTAACTTTAATTGTTGCTTTGTTCCCACAGTAGCAAAGCTTGCTTCTATATTTCATCACCTCTCCTCCATTATTTCATGATGATATATCCATTCAATGAACCTATATTCATGAAATGTAAGAGTGGGAAATTCATTTTCAGAAACATATATTGCATTTTGTTGTTGTTGTTCTTTATTTCTAAATAATGGTACATACCTGTGTTGGATGTTTGTTGTTTGTGCTTTATTTGTCGTTTGTGCTTTATTTGTCAATAATGGTTGTTGTTGTTTGTGTTTTATGCTTTGAAATTATTATTATTATTTTTTTGGACTGGTTAGTTGTTATTCACATGCAAAAAAAATTTTTTTTTAAATAGTTAATGTGAATGGGAACTTACCTGTGTTGTGCTTGCTTGGACCCTTGTTTTCTTCTTGTTTTTGTTGTTCTTCAATTTTGGTTGCCTCTATAATTTTTCCTCTTTCACTTGGATTTGCTGAAGCTGGAGAACTCTAGCATTTGGTGTATATAGATGTCTTGAGGGCACTTGAGGGCATTATGGGCATTTTAGTGTTTACATCTGATGACAGCAGCAGGGTCTGTTAGGTGTATAAACTGTTGTCAAATTTTGGGAAAATCTTGACATTGTCAGGTAAAACAAGGGAGGTTATTGTAATTATTCAAACCACAGGGGAGGTCCCTATATTTGTCAGAAACCTCAGGGGAGGTAAATGTAATTTACCCTAAAAAAAAATTGTTGACAAGTTATATTATGTTCAAAATTTGTAAAGTTTAAGCCGCCAAATCGATTCGCATTCATCTATCAATCCGTCAATCCGCTCAATCTACATCCGCCAATCCAGCGGATGGATGCGGATTGATTTTTTCCAATCCGCCAATTCGGCGGACAGATGGCGAATTGGAGGTTGCCTAGCCACAACCGAACCACGAGCATTAGGGGTGAACAACGGATATATCGATCCACCCAAACTGACCGAACTAAACCAATCTGCCGCATTTTAGACGGATGCGTGTTGACGAGCGGATGGTTGCGGATTGATTTTTTTCAATCTGCCTAATTTTGGACGGATGGAGGATTTAAGGTTCCTTTGGCCGCAATCGAATCGCCAAACCGTGAGGACCCCTAGTAATTTGTAAGATTTTGTATTTTTAATTTGTTTAAATATTTTCTTGGTGTTTTCAATTGAAAAAGAGTTTTCAACTTGAATATATTTTTTGAATTGAAAAAAATAAATGTATTATTTATCTATATTTTTTTGTTTTTAAATCTAACTCTAAAAATAATAAATAAATAAGATGATATATGCTGGTTGGACTGCTCTGTTCATGATTGTGGTGGTTTAAATTACTTTTATATTTTAAGAACCATAGATTGTAATACTTTATGTAGATGAGGCATACTGTGATTGTAATATGTGGATGAGATATGCAGTGATTGTAATATTCTAAAGTTTTAAACTTTCTTTCTTTGATGAGGTATGCAGTGATTGCAATACTTTTTTAAGTTAATAACTGTAATACTTTTTTTTTTTTTTTGAAGAAGTGCACAAGTTGAATTATATTGAAAAATTATAAAATTTTAAATCGCCAAATCGATTTGCATCCATCTGCCAATGCGCTCAGTTTACATCCGCCGGATTGACGGATGGATGCAGATTAATTTTCTCTAATCTGCCAATCTGGTAGACAGATAACAAATTAAAAGTTCCGTGACCACAACCGACCCGCGCCCACCCCTAGCGAGCACTCTAATTATCTACACTATCATGTATATATCAGGTATAATTCTAAAAAATAATTAGATATTCATGAAAAAGCTAATGTCTTTAATAATTAAAATTTATAAATTTTATTATTATGCAGAAGAAAAAAAAAATCAACTATACACTGATTGGTCATTTCCCCTTATGTAAAATTTTGTCATACTAAAATAACATATTCACTCGTTTGGGAACAGACTATTTTAGTAATTTTTTATTTTTTTAGCTAAAATATGAGGTACAAAAATTAGTATATTTGGAATGACTTTAATTTTTTACGAAAATATGTGTACAAAGTAGAGGGAAAAAGAAATATTTGAATTTTTTATATAAATTATAGACTTTTTAATTTTTTTAATGATTTTTTGATTTTTAGTATAACACTCTCGCATGCCTAACGAGATCTAGTATAGGTCTACCTGAAAAATCATATGAGGAATTTACAAATCAGTGTTACTATCCTAAAGTAAATATAAATTTATGATTTTAATTATTAAAATATATAGAGTTTATCATGAATCTATAATTAATTATTTTTTAAAATTAATACTGATTTGTTATTTCCTCAAATCATATCTATCAACATATATTTTTATAGGGAGCAGCTATTGCCTCTAGTTTGAGATCGAACTAGACGGTGTTGTTCGGCTTGTGGAGGCTCATCACAGGTTCCGTTTTGATAATCTGAAATATTCAATATGTATATCTCTTTGAGTACCATATAGTTGTAAAAAATCACTTTGATCGAATATTGATAGTTATGTGATCAAATCAGTTTTGTATTAAAAAAATAAACGATGAACAAATTAACGGTTGACAAAAAACTGATCCAATAAGATAGTTATCGATATCTGATCAACATAATTTTTTACAGACGTATACTACTCGACGAGTCCTACACATTAAACGATTCAAATTATCAAAACGGAAATCGTGATAGACCCCACGAACCAAACAACATCGCCTAATCTAATCTCGGACTGAAAGTTTCCTTTTTATATTCTATCCTCTACTACAGTAATAATTATTTTATAAATCCTATTGATTACATGATCGCATACGTAATCGTGTTGTCGTTTTGCTTACTGTATCGTGATCAAATCTACTAATGGAACGACTCTCAGAAATTTCTACAGGTTTACCCATATACACACTACTATATATATTATTACAATCTTCCCATCCATCCTCACAAAAACAATATATGATCTTCATTACGAATTAATCAACCAGCCATGGAAGTTAGTTTGCCATACGTATTTCTGTCTCTTTTCTTTCTTATTATTGCTGTCAAGTTCTTATCAAAAGCAAGAACACAGAAGAATCTCCCTCCAAGCCCACCGGCTCTTCCTGTCATCGGTCACCTCCACCTATTCAAACACCCTATCCATCGCACTCTCCACCGACTCTCCCAAAACCTCGGGCCGATCTTCTCCCTCCGGTTAGGGTCACGCCTCGTGGTGGTGGTGTCATCGCCGTCCGTAGCGGAGGAATGCTTCACCAAGAACGATGTCGTCTTAGCCAACCGCCCTCGACTCATCATCGGCAAGTACTTCGCCTACAATTACACCGGCATCGGCGCGTCCAATTACGGCGACCACTGGCGCAACCTCCGCCGCCTTATGGCGCTGGAAATCTTCTCGACCAGCCGCCTCAACGGCTTCTTATCGATTAGGCGAGACGAAATCAAACTTTTACTCCGCAGATTGTATCGAAACTCGTCTCATGATTTCGCCAGAGTCGAATTGAAATCCAAGTTTTCTGAACTGACCTTTAATATCATCATGAGAATGATCGCCGGAAAGAGGTATTATGGCGACGACGAGGAGGCGAAGGAGTTCCGGCGAATCGTGAGGCAGGCTGTCCAGTATTCCGGTGCATCGTACCCAGGGGACTTTCTACCGGTGTTAAGGTGGATTGATTATCAGAGTTTTGAGAAGAATTTGGGGATACTTTATAAGAAAATGGACGCTCTCCTGCAAGGTCTGATCGATGAGCACAGGCGTGACAAGAGTAAGAACACCATGATCGATCATTTGCTTTCCTTGCAAGAATCACAGCCAGAATATTATACCGATGAAATCATCAAAGGACTAATCACGGTTTGTGGACTCTCCCCTCTCTCTCTCTCTCTTTCTAGCCCATCATACAATTTTTATGCTGCAATTCTGCAAATTAAAATCTATATATATCACCTGATTTTTCATAATAAAAAAATTTATTCATTTTCATTTTTATTTTCTTTTCCTTCCACAAAACCTTCTTCCAAATCTTTATTCAAACACAATTTAGTGGTGAACTACCGGACAAAAGAAAACGCTATGTCCGCAAGGTGGCACATAAATGTTTCATCCGCGGCATTATTAATTTCTGATTAAATTAAGAAGAAAGTATTTCATAACAAACTGAAATATTTTTTTTACTTTATATAGCAATCAATATTCATAAATAATTTTTTTTAAAAAAAAGGATATATGTTAGGGGATGGCTTTCATTATTTTTTATTTTTTCATTTTTTTAAGTAGATTCGTACTACAAAAATATGTTTGCAGGTGCAACTCATTGCATTAATAATAATAATAATAATGTATTTATTTATTTTTGTAGATATGAAATATTTTACATACTCAAATAATATTTATTGTGTATATAAACAAAATAGGCTAAACAAATGGTAAATTCATCTCCTATTGTCTCGTACTTTTGTGTGTAATGATTTGTGAATAAAAAGAAAAAACATATACATAAATTACATACAAAGAATGTAATAGAATTGAGGTCGGACACTTTAAAACAAAATAACTTTTATTACAAAAACAGCACCGATTATGTAAAAATATAATTTACTTTTTCAGTTTAATTTATTAACTTTTAATGTCCAGATCATGATATTCGCGGGCACTGATACATCATCAGTGACAATGGAATGGGCAATGTCCCTTCTAGTGAACCATCCGGAGGTGTTGAAGAAAGCGAGAGCTGAAATAGACACTCATGTGGGCCAAGATCGCTTGATTGATGAACACGATCTCTCAAAGCTACATTACCTTCAAGCTATTATCTCTGAGACCTTTCGATTGTTCCCAGCAACACCGTTGTTGGTACCACATGTATCATCGGATGATTGCATTATAGGGGGGTTCAACGTGCCAAGTGATACATTGTTATTGGTTAATGCGTGGGCCATTCACCGGGACCCTAAGATTTGGGATGATCCTACAAGCTTTAAGCCTGAGAGATTCGAAGGTGGAGAAGTGGAAGGACACAAGTTGATGCCATTTGGGATGGGAAGGAGGTCTTGCCCTGGAGCTGGTCTGGCACAACGTGTTGTGGGTTTAGCTTTGGGGTCATTGATTCAATGCTTCGAGTGGGAGAGGGTTACTGAGGAGGCAGTTAATCTGACGGAAGGAAAAGGACTTACCATGCCTAAAGCTGAGCCATTAGAAGCTATGTGCAAAGCACGCGACATAATCATAAATAACGTTTTCTCTGAAGCCACAAATGTTGTTTGAACATTTTTTTTTTGAAAATCTATCAATATGTTCTCACGTGTTAACATTGTGCTATTTTGTTTTGTTTTGTTTTTTGTATTATTTGTGATTTATATAAGTTCAAATATATTTTGTACGTGAGATTGATTTTTCAAATAAGTGGAAAAATTATAAAAAAATGAGAAACATATTTTATTACAAATTAGTAGATATATATTTTGAAAATATCCTCCCACATAAAATTGGCAAAATTAATTTCTTTCTGCAACTACTTAATCATCATCTCAAATCTACAGTTTTCAATTGGGGGATCATTTATAGTGATCATTGAAAGATTTGGAAACTCCATAGCTTGGTCAAGTGATTATTCCTCTGGATGAGGTCCAAATTAATCACTAGCAATAACAAATATTAGCATTTTCTAAAAAGATTAATAGAAGGAAATAATGATAAGGAAGAGATGCATAATCACTATAATTGCCTCAAACATTACATAACAAATCAGGGCTAAACATACCCTCTCTCTCTCTCTCTCTCTCTCTCTATTATTTCTTTGTGGTTCTCTAGAACACTTTAATTTTCTGGATATGATGATATCATCTATTTCTCTACAAACCAAATCCAATCATTAGATACCCGCATGTTCTCTCTGACTAGTTTCTTTGCTATATTTACAAACATATACATATACATAAATATATATTGTACTCTGTTTTTGCTTTGTTCGTGGCTGCTAATAATAGAGCTCAAATCCTTCACAACCATGAGAGCAATCCTAATGTGACTACCAACCAATTTGAAGCCAAAAACTGATCATTCAACAAATATAAATTGTGCTAGTATAAAAAGTCAGTCATGAAAAAAAAATATAAAATGATCCAATCCATATGTGAAAATACAAAATAAAACTAACAAGACGCATTTATGCAGATTTGAGATTAAAAAACATTACCAGAAAACAAAAATCAAATCAAGAAAGATCTGACCCTTTAGATATAATCAGCCAACAATTTATACCATAATAATAATAATAATGTTTGTCTATACCATTGAATATGCTGAAAGGATAGCAAATTAATAATTAATTAACTTGATGATTTTTAGAAACTGTTCTGCAACAAGATACTGATCACTAAGCACAAAATGGTAAACTTTGGATGTTGATGATTTTCCTTATGATTTAAATAAATAAAAAAAACCAGATTGAATTTTTTTTTTAGTAAAAGTTTTCACAACATGCTAATGCATGCCGTGTAAAGTTATTATATTTTATGATATGAAATATATGTCATCTTAAATGTAAATATTTTACGACATACTGTTGACACCGCATTTTATTTTCTGTTGATTATGGTCTGTCGATTAAGACTATAAACTATTTTTAAAAATAACCTTGGCCATATATATTATTATTATCGATAAATATGCTGACATGGCGTGACAAGTATGCTAATAACATGGCATGAAAGAGATGATAATGTAGCTTGAAAAGATTAAATAAAAGCCAATAAAGATATTTATTAAATTCAATTAAAAATCATATGCTAAAATCGAGGGATCAATATCAAGTCAAAACGCAAAATCTGTAAATAGTTTCTATGAAGATGGGATATGGTTGAGTAGAGCAAATATCAACAAAGATCATGGATTGATGGCTACAGCAAGAGATAGCCAAGCAAATATAAAAGGAAGACTTGAGGAATAAAGAAGGGATCAATTATGAACAAACCATTCACAAAACGTGATATTCATCTAGGAGTAATTTAACTTTAGCAGTTGTTAGAAATAGATTAAGTGATAGTTTTTCAATCCTCATTTCTTTCCTTTTGTCGATTACTGTATATGTTCTTTCTTTATTCTTGTTTAAGTTCTGATAACTGGTGGCAAGTGACAATCTAATTGAATAAATACATATTCTGTTATGCTTTGTTTCTTCTTTATTTATTTACTTTTAAGGAAGTCCTTAATCTATTTAAGACATAGAATTCAACCACCAAAGCCTGATTTTTATTTGTGCTTATTTAAAATTTATTTAAGTTTGTCGATCAATTACTGTTGATTGGGTTTAAACCAAATTTTTGTTAACACATACTTTTGCATGCCATAAAAAAATCAAATTAAAAATTTTTTTAGTAAAAATTTTCACGACATGCTAATACATACCGTGTAAAAATATAATATTTTACGATATAAAATGCATGTCTTGTAAGTGTAAATATATTTCTCTCAACATTTATTCTAAACCGATTTTTCCCAACTACACAAACTATTTTATCAAATTGAAAAAGGGTAGTAATATATTTAGTGTATCACATGATATGATGCCTTATATGTCGTCTTAAATTTGTGTATCACATGGTATGAATTATATGTCATCCATGTATTCGCACAATGCATGATTACAAGTCACATGATAAATAAATTTAGTCATTATCATTACTCTATATGGATTTGTATGTACTTATGGTAAACTCCATTCCCACATGTGATTGACATAATCAAACAGTATCCCTAACCTGACCTACTCTAGCTTATGTTTATATATTTTAAGATAAAATTTACTGTAGTCTTTTTAATACATTAAGCAAATAAAGAAAGTCAAATTTGATACCTATTAACTTGAGAAGCTTATATATAACACCCAACAATGCATATGACGTTTCATTCGTGTTCCAAGTCTAAAGAATCATGCTCATTGATTGTAGAAGTTGTCTATTTGATTGCGGTTCCACTATAGACCTCGAGAGATAGAGACGCGAATGGCTCGAATTGAGCTGGCAGTCCATTCTTGCACCACACCCTAGAAGACTGAAGAGAAAACAAATCAACGTATGCAAGAGATAAAGAGAGAGACGACCACGACCTAGAGGGCTTGACCCCGACGACGATGACCTACATGACCACCGACGACAAAGAAGACCACCGCTGACCATCAACCATGGTCTACCAGTCTCCAATTCTTCCAGTTTCTCTGAAAATTTCGGCTTCCATCCACCAAGAAGCAACTGATTCGTGGGTCATTGAGGTATTGCTTCAAACATTCTTTGGTTTACATTGGTTGAAATTTTCTTGGTCCATGATTTTGCTCCAGTTTGCTTCATATCACCAAGCCCTTTAATTTGTTTCAAACATGATTTTGGTGTTTTTGTATTGATGCATTCTATGTGTTTGTTGAAAGCCCACATATAAAGATTTTGTTTAGATATTGATGCATTCTGTGGGTTTGAGGCCATTTTCTGAGAACATTTTCTTCTTTTGGGATGTATATGATTTGTGGAAGCTCTAATCAATTTCATTCATCTAAAAATATTCTGTCAATTATTCTTTTTCCCTTTGTGAATATTTTGAATAATGTAAGAGGAGTTAACTTTAAGCCCACTAAATTAATTAGGCCCAATAATCCAAGGTTGATGGGCCCAAATTTATCGCAAGTCCAAGACCGGTGGGCCTAGATTTATCGCCATCAAACGGGCTGAATGGCTCTAAGCCTCGAAAGGGTTCGGATCCACGAACTTAGAGACTTACTCGGGCCCGGACTCGAAAGGGTATTAGGCAAGCCTAGAGATCCGAGGCACTCGGACTCGAAAGGGTTCGGATCCACGAACCTAGAGGTCCGAAATACTTGGCTTCGAACGGATTCAGACGCAATCTAGAAGTCGCTCCGTTAATGAGTCCCAGAACACTTGCGGGCTCGGAGCTTTCCGGGATCTACGCACCAGAACCATGGGTGTAATGGAGTTCGAACAAAGGACCCGATCCAGAGGACGATGAGTGGAGACAAATTCACTCTTCGGTTAAACTAGCCTATACCCGGGTCGAAGTGGCACGACCCCGGGGGGTCCATGAGACTCGGCAATATTTTGCGGCAGGACGTCCTCTGGGACTACCCCTGACCCTTTGGGATGATTGGGGATCATTGGTTAGGTGTGGCTAAGAAGAAGGGTTCGCCGAGAGGTTGATCTCCTCTTCGGGGTTTTCTCATCCTCGGAGAAGTCACCTCCTCGGAGAGGTCACCTCCTCGGACAAGGTGGTTAGAGAGAATATCCCCCATGTGCCTTGCACATGGGCTCCATCCTACATCATGATGTGCCTATAAATAGCACCCACCCATAGCTTTACAAGGGATGGATTTTGGAGATTTTTGAACTCTTGGGAAAGAACTAATTTCCCTTCTCCATTATCAACCTTGAGAGTGAAAGTGGGAGATCGATGGGAGAGCCTTGCCATTATTCTATTCTCTAGCCATTTTGCCTTCTTCTTCACCCAATCTCTTATCTCCATCATCTCCTTTGTTGTTGTGTTCCTAAGTTGAGATTATTGAAGAATCTAAGCCTCTCATCATATTCTAGAGAATTTGAAGTTGTTCTTCAAGGATCTTCGAAGATCTTCGAATTTTCCAACTCTTTTCTTGAACCCTCTCCTACATTTTTGGCGACTCTGCTGGGGAGGCGGATTGGTTAATGGTCTCAACGAGATCTGGAATCCACACAACTCCAACAAGGATGGCGGGAGAAGATGAAGTTCACCAACAAGGATCCTCTAATGGTGGTGATGACAAAACCATGGCTCCAGATCAACCACTTTTGCTTGAAGCCATTCAAGGACTTCAGAATACTCAGCAAAAGATTCTTACCACTCTTCAGAATCTCACTCACACCATGTTGGTGATGAGTTCTAACTTTGCACCGGCGCCAAACGGAAATCAAACTGGTGGTGGAGTTATTCCCGCCGGAGCGCAAAATCAAATCCAAGGAGAAGTAGGCCCCAATCAGCCTATGGCTCATGGCAACACGGCCACAGTAACACATGCTCAAACCACAGTAGGCGGCGGCAGTTTGCCCATACCCGGGCTCCGTGGCGTGCCAAGCCAAGATCCAATGGTGACTAGGGGAGTTTCTGGTGTAATGAATGGTGCTCCGGCGACTGTTGGTGTCCAGGAAAACATAAGGAGCATGATGGCGCAAAAGGGAGCTCTGCCCGTACCTAATCTTGTCACGCCACCAGTAAATGTTACCCAAGCACCAAGCGGGCCTCCTTTGGTGCCGACAACAAATCTGCAAGCACAACCTGGTATAGCGGCGCCGTACGGTGGACTTTACGGGCCTCAATTCAATATCCCATCACCAACTGGCTTGTCTATAGGCGCTGATGGCCAATATCGTCAAATGTCCTCACCAATGATGAATTCGCAGCACCAGAATGGCCAAGTCGCCCCTAGTTCAGTCTTCGGGACCACAAGCCAAGTCCCGGGAATACCACCATCAAACTCTCTCCCTCAGCAGTTTCTCACTCTCGCCGATGTGCAGGCCATGCTCGATCTCGAACGTGGCAAGAGGACCTTACCCTCTTTGCCTGATCCAGACATCAAGCCGCCTTACCCTATTGAGATGCTGAGCTATCCATACCCTGAGGGATATACAGTGCCGAAGTTCATCAAGTTCGACGACAAACAAGGAAATGCCCGAGAACATGTTGTGCGATTCATCGAGACTCTGGGTATTCATGGTTCAAACCACGTCCTCCGACTGAGAGAATTCTCTAAGTCCCTCACCGACCGAGCATATAGTTGGTATGTTAATTTGGCCCCAAACTCTGTCCGAAGTTGGGAGGAAATGGTTAACAAATTCCACTCCAAGTTCTTTCAAGTGGCGGAGAAGGTGACCACACTTACATTGTGTAAAGAAAAGCAACAAGAAAGTGAAGACATCCTTGACTACGTCAAAAGGTTTCAGGACAAGGCCGTAGATTGTCATGAAGCAGTTGAGGAGAGTTATTTGGTTCAAATCTGTCTAGAAGGGGCATTGAGCAGGTACAAAATGTTTCTAGTTAATCACAAGCTACCCACCTTCTCGGCATTAATAGAAGCAGCTCGGAACATTAGCATTCCTCAGGCTCAAGAGTCCGGATTTAAGGCCAGTTACAAGACTAGTTTCAAATCGTCTCGTGGACCTATTGTTGCTGCTGCCTCTGCCCCAGATACCCGAAATTCACAAGGAGGAGGTCATAGAGGCCAGAAGAGAAAGCAATATAATGGTGAAAAGGGGAATGTTTCTTATCCATGTGGAATCGAGGAAGTGAAAGCTCTAGTTAAGGAATGGGTGGCTGACGGAGAGCTAAAATTGCCTTATGTTGAAGAAATGCCATCAAAAAAGGACCGTCAGAGCCCTGAATTCTGTGTCTACCATCGTACATTGAAACATCCGACAGAGAAGTGTTGGACTCTCAGGAAAATCTTCAGAGATAAAGTCGAGGCAGACGAATTGAGGTTCAAAAAGCAAGGGACTCAAGACATCCGAGAACAACCATATCCTCAACACCGAGACAAGGGCAAGAATGTTGCTATGATAGCTTATGAAGGCCCGATGATCGAGGCTATCGCCAATCTCGATGACGATGATTGTTATCTGGACGACATACTCGAGCCAGAGGGTGAGCAAGTTTACTATGGAAGTGCTCTCGATCCAGAGGGCAGAACATTTATGACTCATGGCGAAGATCCCTTTGATCCAGAAGGAGGAGAAGAGTACTACGGAAGATAAGGACACCATGTTTATGTGGCATCTTATTTTGAAGAGACCGAGGAGATGGTTAACTACGAGCCTCCAAGAGTGGAAAAAGATCCGGATCACTATGCCAAAACCTTGCAAGACTGTGTAAAGTTCAAGCAGTTCTTTGACCAGCTTGGACTTTCCAAGGAGGCAAGAACAGAAATCACCAAGTCTATCATTAATATAGCCGAGGCACACCATGAGGAATGCATGTCGACTGAGGGATCTATCCCGAGGAAGGCAAAAGAGCAATCTAGTGCCATTACTTTCTCCGAGGTTAATCGGAAGTATCCTTTTTCTCACAACCGCCCGCTTTATGTGACTGCTTTTATTAACGGGGTTGAGTTCAAAAGGGCCTTTCTAGATAGTGGAGCCTCTATCAACATTATGACTCGCGCTACTCTAGAAAATGCCAGAATCTCTGAAGAACGCATTGTGAAGCAGCCGATAGTCATCACTGGCTTCGGTGGAGAAAGAAGAGTTACTATCGGATGCGTAACAGTTGATTTAGCCGTCGGAGAGATTCGTTCGGCCACCAAGTTCCATATTATCGATTCTGAGGCAAATTATCACATCATTCTAGGGAGGACCTGGATGCATAGATATGGGGCTGTACCATCAAGTTATCATCAGTGTGTTAAGGCTAAATGGGGAAAGAAGACGGTGACAATTCAGGCTACAGAAAGGCCGTTCGAGATCCATGAAGCTCATTATTCTGATGCCATCTACTTCACCGAACTGGCTGTCGAAGAAGTTCCCACCACCTCTAAGCCTCGAGGGGTCAAAATTCCTCGTTGGGAGGATATCAAAGATGATAAGGAGCCGATGACAGAATCAAGTAAGCGGGCGATGTCTAGACCAGAAAGTCCGCCTATTCCTCGGAAGGTGATGAAAGTTCGAGAATGAGGCAAGATGGTGTACTATTTATGAAGGTGCGGGGAGTCGGTTTCTTCAGTCACCGACTCCGAGTCAAAAGAAGAGCCTCCTGACAATGATATAGTAATAAAGCCTGAAGTGGCTCCGGAATGTATGCAAGATGGGCCGAAGCCTCAGCCCGAACAACTTATTGAAATAGATCTGAGTGATGGACAAGATGCACCGAGGCCGGTATTCGTAAGTTCGAGCCTTAGCCCAGAGAAGCGGGAACAGTTGTTAAAGTTGATAAGCCGATACTCAGATGTGTTTGCTTGGTCATATAAGGAAATGCCCGGACTAGATCCTGACCTAGTCTCCCACTATCTTGATGTGTTCCCAAACTCCAAGCCAATTAAGCAAGCTGCTTGAAAATATCATCCAGATCTTGAAGAGAAGATTAAGGAGGAGATTGAAAAACTTCAACAGGCTGGTTTCATCCGGCCAATACAGTATCCCACGTGGTTAGCAAACATCGTGCCAGTAAAGAAGAAGAATGGCCAAATCAGAGTATGTGTAGACTTTCGAGATTTGAACAAATCTTGCCCGAATGATGAATTCCCTCTTCCTCACATCGACACCCTCGTGGATACTACCTCGGGACACCAGATGTTCTCATTCATGGATGGATTCAGTGGATACAATCAAATTAAGATGGCTGAAGAGGACGCAGAAAAGACCGCTTTTAGAACACCTCTCGGAAACTTCTTCTATACAGTCATGCCTTTCAGACTCAAGAATGCCGGTGCAACTTACCAAAGTGCTATGACTGCAATCTTTCATGACATGATCCATCATGAGGTGGAAGATTATGTTGATGATCTAGTGGTGAAATCCAAGAAAGAAAAAGACCATCTCCGAGACCTTGAGAAGGTATTCAAGAGGTGCCAGAAATTCAAAATGAGGATGAATCCTCTCAAATGTGCTTTCGGGGTGACGGCTGGGAAGTTCCTCGGGTTTCTTGTACACAGACATGGTATCGAGGCAGATGAAGACAAGGTCAAATCTATCAGAGCAATGCCTCCCCCGCATTCTCAGAAGGAGTTAAAGAAGTTCCTCGGGAAGGTGTCTTATATTCGGAGGTTTATCCCAGCACTTGCGGAGATCTCTGCCCCTTTCGGTTCATTGTTAAAAGGAGATGCCAAGTTCGAGTGGAACCAGGGGCACCAAAAGGCCTTCGAGAGAATCAAGGCAGCCTTGACCTCGCCTCATACCATGATAGCCCCGCAGCCCGGGGTGCCTCTAATGTTGTACTTAACTTCAACCCCCAAGTCCATAGGGGCATTATTGGTCCAAGATGTAGATGGAGCAGAACGCCCGGTGTATTACATCAGCCGGAAGATTCGAGGAGCAGAAGTCCGATATACTCCAGTAGAGAGACATTGTTTAGCTTTGGTATTCACTGCCCAAAAGCTCAGACATTACTTCTTAGCACACCAGATTCAGATTGTTACTAAAAGTGATCCAATCCGATACCTCCTCAGCAAGCCTGCTCTAACCGGGAAGGTGGCAAGATGGTTGTTAGCACTGGGTGAATTCGAGATCACATGTGTAGCCCCCAAGGCGATCAAAAGCCAAGCCTTAGCTGATCTCCTTGCTCAATTTCCAAGTGGTGACTATGAACCAGTGAATGAAGAATTAAGAGGAGAGGTGCATGCAGCTATGGCTTCCGAGGAAAGCTTCTGGACATTGAGCTTTGACGGAGCAGCAGCCGGAGGGAAGGGAGGAACCGGGATAGTCCTTACAAGCAAAAGTGAGGAAAAGTTATATTTGTCTTATAAACTGGATTTCCATTGTTCGAATAACGAAGCCGAGTATGAGGCTCTTATTTTAGGCTTGATAACAGCTGATAAGCACAGTATCAAGAATATTCGGATCCGGGGGGACTCAAAGCTGATAGTGAAGCAAGCTTTAGGACAGTTCGTCTTAAAGGAGCCTGCCTTGGCCACATATCGAACAACAGTCCAAAGGCTTCTTGACAAATTTCAGAAGGTCGAAATAGAGCATGTGCCTCGCTCCGACAACAAGTTTTCAGATGCCCTCGCAACATTAGGGGCAAGAGTTGACATTCCAGAGGAAGAGGCAACAATTGTTATCAAGAAGAGAACAGAACCTTCAATAATACCCGAAGACAAAGACCTTCCGGAGGACTGGAGAGGTGAAGTCCTCGAACAACTCAGAAGCAAAGTTGGAAAACTGACTATGGCCAAGCTTGCCCAATTCACAATTATTCAAGGTGAACTTTACTTCCGAGGGGGTACCGGATTCCTAGCCCGGTGTGTTGGCCAACAAGAAGCGAGCTTCCGACTACAACAGATCCATGAAAAGTCTTGCGGGGATGGGGATATCAGTCTGTACAGAAGAATCCAAAGACAAGGTTATTATTGGCCCGAGATGGAGAAGGACTCGAATCAATTATAGAAGGAATGCCCCAAGTGTCAGTCATACATCCGGGAGGATGAGAGTTGCTTTGAAATTGATACCCCTGACTGGAGGCAAGTCTACATTGACTATCTCAAAGAGGGAACACTACCTGAGAGCCCGAGGGACATTGCACACCTCAAGAGGAGAGCGAGGCGGTACTTTCTTGATCAGGACAAGCTTTACAGAAGAAGTATTGAGGGCACTCCCCTGAGGTGTCTCTCCAAGGAGGAGTCAGATCTAGTCCTCGGAAGAGCCCACGAGATTGAACATCAAGGAGGGGCTCGGCTGTTCGAGCAACTTATACACCTTGGGTATTACTGGCCGACCATGGAGTCAGATGCATCCCATCACGTGAAGAGGTGCCAGACTTGTCAGAAACACGAAAATTTGATCCATGCTCCAGCTGTAGACCTGCATAGTATCCGAATGCCATGGCCGTTCCATACCTGGGCTTTTGATCTGATAGGGCCCATCTCCACATCTTCTAAGGGGTACAAGTGGATTCTCGCAGCCACAGAATTGAGTACAAAGTGGGTCGAAGCAATTCCTCTGAAGAACGCTACGGGGCCTGCAGTCGCGAACTTCATCAAGGAGAATATCATTTGCCGATTTGGGGTACCAAACACCATCCTCTCGGATAACGGCACTCCCTTCATAAACAAATATGTGAAGAGCCTCCTAGAGACTTACCAAGTGAAGCATCACAAATCCACACCCTACTATCCAAAAGGGAACGGGCAGGCGGAAGCCACAAACAAGACACTGATAAGGATTCTGAGCAAGATGATGGATGAGTTTGGGGGGACTTGGTCCGAACAGTTGATAGTAGCCCTATGGGCATATCGCACTTCAAAGAGAAAGCCAACTCAAGCAACTCCTTACTCCCTCGTGTATGGGTCCGAGGCAGTGTTACCTATAGAGTTGGAAATGCCATCTGCTCGAATGGCTCTCGCCTCGGGGATGGTATTGGAGCCTCGAACCACCAGATTGGAAGCGTTAGAGGAAAAGCATGACAGAGCTGCAAAAGTCATGGAAAGGTATCATGAGTCCATCGCCCGAGCCTATAACCAGACTGTGGTACCAAGGAAGTTTGAAGAAGGTGATCTAGTATGGAAGATTGTAAACCCAATCATGCGAGGACAATCTTTGCCCAAGTTTTCTCCAAAATGGGAAGGGCCCTACAAGGTGGTTCAGGCCAGCTCAAGTGGGTACTACAAGCTTATAAGGGTTGGAGATGGCTTACGAACTGGACCACTCAATGCAAAGTTTATCAAGCATTACTACCCATAGTTGGACTCATCTATGTTGAAATTCATTTTCATTTTCTTACTTTGTCTAAAAGTCGTATTTCCCTTACGCTATGAAGAAGCTGGTTTTCTCTATGGTGTATGTTTTATCCCATCACTTGCAGTGAATCTATTATACTTTTGCCAAGAAAGTTGAAGAACTAATGAGAATATTTCAGCTTTTATAAACATGTGCACATGATTGTTCTTTCCATTGTGTCATTCGAAATAAATATTTTATCAAGTAGAATGAGAAAACAATGCGACAATATCCAAACAGCAAAAATTTTGTCATTTCATTGCATTGTCCTAGATAAAACATTTTTATCGAAAGGGGCAAGAAAGTGATAACAAAAAAAATAATAATAATAATAATAATAATAAAAAAATCAATCTTTCCTAAAGACACCCTCGAAGAAGCTGTCCGTCACATCTACATCTGAAGGACAAACAGTAGAGTGTGCCTCTAAAGTCTCCAAGGCCCGAGCATAACCCGACTTAAGTTCACGAAGAGTTGCCTTTGTCTCATCTATAGAGGTGCGATAAGAGGTAAGCACAGACATAAGTTCCAACCGATGACTGGCGTTCGAAGCTATATCCAGGCGCTTCCGAAGCCATGATAAGTCCACTTGGTGGCGCTCCATGTCAGAGATCCCCTGATACGCCGTCTCGACTACTTTCCCATTAAGGTCACACAACCGTTGCCTGTCCAAGCTATATAAGATAGTGGCAAAAGACTCGAGAAGAGCAGTCTGAATGAGTGGACACTGGCAAGCAAATGAAGCAAAGGTCTCCGGGTAACTCGAATGCATAAGCTGTAGAACTGAAGCAAACTTAGGAGCTACCCAATAATAGAGAAATGATACTTTGCCAGAAGTCGAAGGAGGAATTGGGGCCGGAAAGCTGCTAGTCTCAGGAATCTCCCCAATGTCTATCGGGTTAGATGAACCACCCGGAGGGGTAACTCCCGGCAAAGGTCCCGAGCCTGAGAATGCCGAGCGATAAGGGGAAAGACCAAAAGCATCACTATCAATGTGGAAATCACTGAGATTCAAATCCAAAATATTCGAAGGCACTGGCGATGAAGAACCTCTGGCAGTCGTCTCAAAGGCAGGTGTTCCCCCTTGAGAAGGAGAACCGTGAGGAGTTACAAAGAGAGTCGGAGTAGAGTCCGAGGCAGGTGAAGGCAGGACCCCGGTAGCAGCTAACACTGGAACAGAGTCTAAGGCAGGTGAAGGCAGGACCCCGGTAGCAGCTAACACTGGAACAGAGTCTAAGGCAGGTGAAGGCAGGACCCCGGTAGCAGCTAACACTGGAGCAGAGTCTGAGGCAGGTGAAGGCAGGACCCCGGTAGCAACTAACACTGAAGAAAAGATAAGGAAGCCTTATTAGAGGTAGGGAACAGGAAAGCCATTTGAGTAAAGATTTCTCACAGAAAGAAATAAATGACAAACTTCAGAAAGAAAGATTACCAGAGGGAGAATCAATATGCAAAGCCGGAGCAACTGAAGGACTCCTAGCATCAGCAAGGTCACTTGGCCGTATAGAAAGCACCTGATCGATCTCAATGTCTGATGAAGCCTGAACAGTAGCAGTCATCCCTGAAGAAGGAAGGAGGGCCGAAGGATGAGAATCACCATAAGTGCCAGAGCGAGTCTCAGAGATTTCTAGCACATCCACCTCCACACCATTCCCAAAGGCGCACCTCGTCTCTACATTGCTTCTAGAAGCATGGCCTACGGCATCAATTTCTGTGGCATCAGTCCCTCCAGTAATCTCAACATCAGAACGGTGAGCCCCAATAACCTCGTCACCAAGATAGCGCTCCTCCTCAGCTACGGTAGGGCGGTGACGACGCATGCGTGGAATAAGGTCACAAAAATGGTCGGAGGACTCAGCCTCATCATCATCATCATCTATAACTGCTATACGAGGGGTGCGCATCTTCACAAGTCTTGCAGACAAAGGAAGGGTGTCGTCCAAGTCTGAGTCCGGCCTGGGGGAGGCAGCATGGCCAGGAGCCACGGTACTGAGAACGTCAACAACCGCAGGATCCTACACAACATGGGCAAATAAAAGTTTTCATTTTAGAAGGTATAGTCGCAAAAAGGAAAGTAGCTTCAAATCAAAAATTTCGGGTACCTCATGAAGCCTTTTGGAAAGGCGAGGAGCGGAAGGACTGGCATCAGAAGTCCTCTTGTGAGCCATCTTCTTAAGGCGGGTCGTCCAAGGACCAGAGACCTTATTCAAAGAGACTGGCTCCGGAGAAGTAATTGCCAAGCTAGAAGCAGATGCCCGAGCAGAAGGGTCAGTTGGAGCAGATGAGGTGAAGAAACTCTCGTACATGTGGTCAGATTTTCGGCTCTCGGGTAGCCGAAGAGAAGAATCCTTCTTATAAATCGGCGGAGGCAAACATACGGTCGGTCTGCTCTGGACAAATGCAATAAACGCATCGATATTCTTCTGCCAATACCGCCTGAAAGAGGGGGTGAAACCCTCTACTCGGCTCAAGCCTGGCATCGTCAAAGAGCCGGATATGGGAAGCACGGTGTGTACAAGCCCGCGACTGAAGCGCCCGTAGCTCTCTGAAAATGATAATAAATGAGGTGCTGGCCCCGGGGCACATTGATCAAACCCGAATTGACATGCTACACGGTCAGGCCTATAAACGGCACTATCAACGCCTTCCTCATGCCATACCGGTAATGAACTCGGACGGATCATAATCAGCATATCAACAAAGGGTGCAGGGATGTTCTTCGGCAAAGGAAAGGACACCGAGCGGGAGGAACCATGATAGATAAGCGGTGTGGCCACACCCACAGGTGGGCATACATACGGCCGTGCCACAAAGCGTCGGGGATCATCCACTAGAGTATTCAAGGATAAGGTGGAAATGGTACGTCACCAACGTGTAATCAACGGCTGGCAAGACTTCGCTTTCTCAAATGTCCGAGACCCATCAGTATCGAGCACGGGGATGCCATCTTTATCCACTATCTCTCGAAGAACCTCCGCCTCGAATACAGTCGGAGCAGGGGCAAATTTTGGGAACCTCTCGAAGAAGAAACAAAGCAGGAACTGGCTGTGAATGAAGGAGACAGGCTCATATCGACCCACGGAGCGAACCATATCTCGATGTAGTAGATCCAGCCGATAATAGAGATTCCCAAGAAATAGGGGAGCCAAAGGGATCCGATCTCCTCTGAAGAGCCTGACTGCCAAGGGGAAGACGAAAGGATTGAGGGAATCCGGAGGCGTGCTCGGAAGAATGAAGAATGAAAGGAAGCAAGCCAGAAATCCCAAGAAATAGAGTCTGGAGTCATACATCGGACCGGCCTCATACTCCCGAGAGTCAGGGTCAGCATCTCTGGCCAAGGGCTGAAGATCTTTGAAGAAGTGGCGGATCCATGCAGTATAGGAGGCACGGCCCGTCCTTACTCGACTAGTCCTCCTCGCTGAACCATCAAAAACGGAACTCCACCGACCACAAGTTTGAAGATTTAGCTTCAGAGATTGGATCAAAGAATCATCTTCGGGGGGTGTCTGCTCAGGGTCGAAGGCATCAGGGCCGGTCACTTCCAGACGCAGCAACATGAACACATCCTCAAGGGTGGGCCCCATCTCGTGCTGGCCAAGTATAAAGGTGTGTGTCTCGGTGCTCCACCGAAGAGCCATGGCTTCCAGGCTAGCATTGTTGCGACGGATGGATAGGGATCGAGATATTTTCACTGGGATCAATAGGCGGGCCTCTTAAAGCCACTGACAGAAGCTCTTGTCCGAGAGAACATCATCGACCCACTCCTGCCAACCAAAAGGAGGATTTGAGAAGGCCTTGAACTGAGGATAACAGGATGAAAAGTCCCCCCGCTCAATCCGAAAGCGTAGCACCGAGGAAGGAGAAATGAGGGCCCCATGTCCAGAGTCAGTGTCCTCAGTGAGACATAATGGAGCCCCCTTCGGAGATAGAAGAGAAGTGGTGGAGGTAGCCGCCCGCCAGAAGGGGTCCTTCCGACCAAAATAAGGAGATTTCCTCCACTCAGATGCCGGAGGTACATCCCTCTCTTTCATGAGAGCCGGTTCTGATGACTCCGGAGCTACGGGTTTCTTTCGAGAAGACATATGGCTGGAATAACAGGTATAAATAACAAAGAGTTGACCGTATTAAGATTCAGAATATTGAAATTAAAGCAACATATTCGAATGAAATTTTGTCGTCAACAACTCATTTTCTCGGGTATTTTTCAAGCTCAATAAATTACAGTACCAATATGTATATCAACAACATATAGATTTTCGGTTTCTATCATCGATAAGAGGTGAAATATCATAGGTCGTTTTGTGATGAAGTTCAATTGGGTCAATTTCTCAAAGTCACTATGTTCCATATTAAAGGTCCAATTTATACGGGGCTCAAAATTTGGACAGAGTGAAGTTCAATAGCAAATTTCAAGCCCGAGATCCGAAGCATATTACATTGCTCACCAGTAGCAAGATTCAATGGATCATTATGCAAATTACAAGAATGTCCGTTCCAAAGTCCATATTCATAAGCCCAGGGTTTTCTCTCTCCATGTCAAAAATGGAGCTCAAATACTAGTCAACAAGTTATATTCGGCCTTTTCTCGGTGATAAAGTTCAACAAAGTATGTTCAAGCCAAGCACCTCAATAAGGTTTCAAGTGCCAATGTATATTTCCATATGGCCAAAATCACGGTGTTTGAGCTAAAAAAAAAAAAATGTCATTGGGATTGCCACAAAAATTGAGTCCATATTCAGATTCAGTTTGCCCTCTACATTGCCACAAAAATATATTTAAATATATTTAAATATATTTACATTCGAAAGAGGGGGCTGAATTTCATACTTACAAATTTGGGCAGTTAGAGAGGTGAAGTCTGAAGCCGATACTGGAAATTTAAGCTGAAATCAGAGAGGCTTTACAGACTGTAATCAACAAGACTGGGCTAGGCTTGGCAGGACCACACACGTTGCGTTGAGTGGGCAAACGTGCGTGGTCGGCGTCAGACAAGTTGAAGCCGGAAGCAACGCTGGTACCACAGAAGAGTCAGCAACCACACACGTTGCGTTGAGAGGGCGAACGTGTGTGGTGTGCGTTGGAACCGTTGAAGTCAACAGTGATCGGAACTGGAACAGAACTTCTGATTCGTATTGCCAGAACTTCTGAAACTGCAATTTTTTTATTTTATTTTTATTTTTTTTTTGAGATTCTGTCTGCAGATCATATGCTTTTACTCCTGTGTATGAGGCTGCCACAAGGCCCATTGAAGAATCCCCTCCTATCAATTCTGGAAAAGTTGAGCCAGATGATTCTGATGGCAAAGCCAAGGCTAATGTGGGTAATCCAAGCTCTAAATAAAAATATATATATGATAATCAATATATATGTATATATATATATTTGCCCAAAGTTTGTCAAGCAGTAAAAAAAAAAAAACTGAAGCACCAGCAGATTTAATCTAAAGCAAGCACCAGCAGATTCGAAGCTTAAAAAAAATTATATATATATATATATATAATAAAATAAAATATATAAATATATACATCATAAGCCATATATATATATATATATATTCGAAATGCCTACTGAAAGCAGTCCAGAATGAAGCCTTCTTGGAGAGGAAGAAAGGAGCTGGGTCTGTGCTGGAATGAAGCCTTCTTGGCGTTGCTGGAAGCTGGTACTGGTGCTGGCCTGCCGTGACAGTGGCTGGGTCTTCGGCGGCGTTGATGGAAGCTGTGATGGAGGTCTGTGTGAATGGCAGCAGTGTAGTTTGTTGAAGAAGACGAGCACGTCGGTGGCCTCTAGCAGTCCAGAATGAAGCCTTCTTGGAGAGGAAGAAATGAGCTGGGCCTGTGCCTGTTGAAGAAGACGAGTTGGGTCTGTGCCTGTGGCGGCTGCGCAAAAAAAAAAAAAAAAAAAAAAAAAAAAAAAAAAAAAAATGAGCAACAATCAGAAACTCCAGACTCACAAAAGAAGATTAGCATTTGAAGATCCATTGCAAGAAGTTCATAAATGTGTTTTGTGAAGTACAGAAATGAGTCTTCATAAAAGCTTACCCACAGATTAAAAAAAATATAGGAAGGAGAAGATGTTTTCGGCAGAAATTAGTTTACAGATCTGAAGTAGTGTAGAAGAAATAAAAGAAATGGGTAGAGTAAGCACTGTGGAAGCAAGGCAGGGCCGCGACGCGAACGATGTGCAGCCAAACCAATAGCGACGCTGTTTTGGCGAGGTCGGAAAATGATGACGTCGGAGTGATGGTGGTCAGTGGCAGCGGCCTAGACCGGAGCAAGGCGGACAAAGATGGTGATGGTGCTTGGGGATGCGACGATGGCCAGTGTGCAAGCTGGTCACGGTGACCTTTGGTTTGGTAGCTGCAGAGCGCCAATTGAAGAAAAGCTGGGTTGGTCTCTCGATCTAGAGAGAGAGGCGCCGCTGTGCAACAAATAAAAAGAAATGAGCTATAGAAAAGGTGAGTGGCTATTGATTAGGGTTGCTATCCTTATCTTTGAATAGAATAAAAAAAGGGGTGTGATGGAATGTCCTCTCAAATATTCTACATATATATATATATATAACGGCCCAAGCAATTACGGGTTTTAAATTTGAAGAAAGAACGGTGGGTTTCACTTTTTAGAGGGAGAAACAAAAGTGGGTTTGGATGATTGGACTCCACAAAATAAATTTTATTTATTTATTTATTTATTTATTTTGCTGAGTACATTTCAAAAAGTGAGCTCACATTTGCAAAAAAGGATAAGAATGGTGGATTTTGTCTTTAGCTTCCATATATATGTATATATAAATAAAGAACCTGATTGATTTTAGTGGTTTCAAATATTTGAGAAAGAAAAAAATGTGTGTAGCCGTTATCTCTTCAAGAAAAATGGGTGTTTTATTTATTTTATGTTTTCACATGTTGTAAAAACAAATCAGTTGCATCAACAAAAAAAAAAAGAGTTCAAAAAAAAAAAATAGAGTTATTTATTTATTTATTTTTAATATTATTTATCCTTAGACTCTGTCAAGACCAAATATTCTTGAAGACGTAATGTGAAGCATGGCTGATAAGGTGAAATTATGCATGTCCGAGAAAATTACAATTTCTCATACACGCAAGGGGCAAATGTAAGAGGAGTTAAGTTTAAGCCCACTAAATTAATTAGGCCCAATAATCCAAGGTTGATGGGCCCAAATTTATCGCAAGTCCAAGACCGGTGGGCCTAGATTTATCGCCATCAAACGGGCTGAATGGCTCTAAGCCTCGAAAGGGTTCGGATCCACGAACTTAGAGACTTACTCGGGCCCGGACTCGAAAGGGTATTAGGCAAGCCTAGAGATCCAAGGCACTCGGACTCGAAAGAATTCGGATCCACGAACCTAGAGGTCCGAAATACTTGGCTTTGAACGGATTCAGACGCAATCTAGAAGTCGCTCCGTTAATGAGTCCCAGAACACTTGCGGGCTCGGAGCTTTCCGGGATCTACGCACCAGAACCATGGGTGTAATGGAGTTCGAACAAAGGACCCGATCCAGAGGACGGTGAGTGGAGACAAATTCACTCTTCGGTTAAACTAACCTATACCCGGGTCGAGGTGGCACGACCCCGGGGGGTCCATGAGACTCGGCAATATTTTGCGGCAGGACGTCCTCTGGAACTACCCCTGACCCTTTGGGATGATTGGGGATCATTGGTTAGGTGTGGCTAAAAAGAAGGGTTCGCCGAGAGGTTGATCTCCTCTTCGGGGTTTTCTCATCCTCGGAGAAGTCACCTCCTCGGAGAGGTCACCTCCTCGGTCAAGGTGGTTAGAGAGAATATCCCCCATGTGCCTTGCACATGGGCTCCATCCTACATCATGATGTGCCTATAAATAGCACCCACCCATAGCTTTACAAGGGATGGATTTTGGAGATTTTTGAACTCTTGGGAAAGAACTAATTTCCCTTCTCCATTATCAACCTTGAGAGTGAAAGTGGGAGATCGATGGGAGAGCCTTGCCATTATTCTATTCTCTAGCCATTTTGCCTTCTTCTTCACCCAATCTCTT
The DNA here is from genome assembly GCF_055761805.1 of Camellia sinensis. Classification (NCBI taxonomy): domain Eukaryota; kingdom Viridiplantae; phylum Streptophyta; class Magnoliopsida; order Ericales; family Theaceae; genus Camellia; species Camellia sinensis. The sequence goes on from NC_138961.1 coordinate 221,601,128, forward strand.
ATCTCCATCATCTCCTTTGTTGTTGTGTTCCTAAGTTGAGATTATTGAAGAATCTAAGCCTCTCATCATATTCTAGAGAATTCGAAGTTGTTCTTCAAGGATCTTCGAAGATCTTCGAATTTTCCAACTCTTTTCTTGAACCCTCTCCTACAAATATTTTCTTTGTTGCTATTATTTTTTATTTGTCATTGACCCTTTATGCATGATGCTGCTATTAATGTCTAGCAAATGCTTATTTAATGCTTTGTTTCCATCCTGTTTTAGTAATTAGATATATTCTCATTGCTCACTGCTACTAATGTGAATGGTTTGTCATTAACTCCTCATCTTTCCGTGTCATGTCCATATAGGAGATTTTTGTAGTCTTTTATCTCAGAAGTATTCTATAATTTTTGCCCAGGAGTTGTTTATTGCTTCTTTTTTAATGTTAAATGTAATATTTATTTATTTTTGATAATTTGTATTAGACAGTTTAGTGCATATAGGAGATTCTGTGGGTTTGGTTTGTCTGTTCATCTCCTCCATTAGCATCAGCATCAACATCAGTGTTGACTGGTCTTCAAAGGCACTAGCACTATTATGATGTCTATTGTTATCAATTTTCTTCCCTTACTATTATGATGTCTATTGGTTTTAATTTTTGAATTGAATTTTGTATTTCAATTTGAACCTACAACCTTTAAAGAGCAACAAAATGATGGAAGGTTCAAACAATCCGAGTGAGGCAAGAACTGGAAAGTGGTGAAGTTGAAGAACCTAAGCAGGAGATGTGTTTTACCTCAAAACAATAAATGTATGCATTTTATGCAAAATATGCGGAGCATCTTAGATTTGCTATGGAACACAAAATTTTGGTAATGATGGGGAACTAAAATACTTTGAAATTGAATGTACTCGGGCAAGGACAAGAAGAAAAAAGATCAGAAGTGAACCCTCTAGAACCATCTTTGTCATCCAAAAATGATTGTAAAGCAAAAGTAAGAGAGAGTCTACAAAAGGATAGAACATTTAAGTTAACAACTGTTGTGCTTAAGCATACTCATAACTTGGTTCCTACTAACTCACGGCATTTTGCAATGAATAAGAGAATTCTAACTCCTATGAAAAGAAGATTAGAAATAAACGATGAGGCATGGATAGGGGTGGCTAGGAATTTTCATTCTATGGTTGTTGAAGCGGAGGGATATAAGGCATTAACATTTAACGAACGAGATGCAAGGAATCACATTGAGAAGGCTAGAAGATTGAGGCTTGGAGTAGGAGATGCTGAATCAGTTGCACTTTATTTTTATAGGATACAACAACAAAATTGAACTTTTATTCTGCAATGGACTTTGATGGAGGACACTTGCGAAACTTATTTTGGGTTGATGCAAGGAGTAGGGCAGTTTATAAAGCATTTGAAGATATTGTCAAATTTGACACAATCTATCTCACAAACAAATATGGCGCGCCGTTTGCTCCGTCTGTAGGAGTTAATTGCCATGGACAACCAATTTTGTTTGGTTGTGCGTTGTTATGTAATGAGAACACTGAGACATTTATATGGCTATTCAGAGCTTAGTTAAGTTGCATGTCAGACACTCCTCTGAATGCTATAATAATTGACTAGTGCAAAGCTATGCAAAATGTCATAGTAATTGTCTACCCACAGGCTCGACATCGTTGGTGCTGATGACATATAATGAAGAAAATTCTGAAAAAAATTGAGAGGATATTCACAATATGAATCTATAAAGTTTGCTTTGCAAAATGCAGTTTATGATTCTTTCACAAAAAATGAATTTGATGAAGAATGGTAAGCAATAATTGCAAAGTTCAATCCCTCCAACCTGTATTGGCCATGCAGCACCTAGAAGGCAGCTTTTAGACTCAGTTGTGGGTTATTTGGCCCGGCCGTGGGTTTTGAGACCGGACCGGGTTTCATTGGCGATTGGCAGTGGATTTGGATTCTCCGAGAAGCGCAAAAAACCAGCTACAGCAATAGTAGGAAAAACTATAATGAGTACTCCTATATTTCATTCAATAAATCATATTACCATGAATCAGCATCCCCAAAACACACATTCAGCAGCAACACACACAATCCATAAAGATACCCACATTCATCAACTATTCTACAAAACCATATGTGCATTCCAAAATCAAATGTATAAGTTTACAACATTTACTTTAACATTAAACAAATTAACACCATTAGAATGTTAAAACCAATACACACTATACTTGTCATTGAAAGCAATTTCATAGCACCTTCATTTGGCTCAAGCCACTCCAATCTTCGCTCCAATTTGTCCAAAGCTTCATTGTTTCTTTCAGAATCATTCCTCCCCTCATCTTCATTCTTCTTATAAATAGGATTAGGCCTCCATTGGATATTTGATGCATTGCCATGTTGGCTAGCAGGCACCCACCATGCAAAGTAATCGCACATACTATCTGCACACTTGAAGTAAAGCCTCCTTGGATTTTTCTGAGTCTGTTATCTTAACGGCCCCTTTTTCGCCACATTTGTAACTTCGATTTTCAAAAAGGCGACCACCATTGCTTGAACTAGTGGAGGTGTAAGCGATTGACATGTTACTCCTAATAGTAGCATTTTATCAAATAAGTAATACATAACTCAGCAAAAAAAATACAATGTCTCGATTAATAATGTCAAATGGCATATAGAATGAAAAAAGAAACCAAGAAAATTGAAAATGGAGGACTCTAATGGCTAGTTATAAGCATTTCATAGAGCCATAAGTCCTAAGTTCCCCAGTTTGAATCTGTTTAAAGGTTAGTGAAACAAGGTCGGGGAAATAATGTACTCGCTCTTTGTATCTTCCATTACATGAACATAGTATATGATTTTGCTGATGAAGCTTACTGTTAAAACTATGATAGCATGAAAAATTGGTATTGTTATTCAAAATCACAAAGCATTTCATTGAGACACTTTGTCATACACTTGCAATGCAAAATGTAAGTCTAGAGAGAATCACGCATGCTTTCAATTCTCACACATGCCCTCAATTCATCATTTCAACAAGTTGATTTTTCAAAATCACGACACATTTCAACAAGTCTATTTCCATAATCACAACTTAAATGGAGAGGATTTTAAAAAAAAATGAAAAAAACAAAAAAACAAAATAATCACTAAGTTTTTCATCATGGGGGTTAAATGGAAAGGATTTATAATAAATATAATAAAAAAAAACAAAAATATGACATTTTCTTGGTTGTCAATGAAAGAGATTTGGGGATCTAGGGCTTGGGTAAACAAGGCAACGTGCTAGTGCAAAGAAGGGACACCGGAAGCCTTCCACTGCCGCCGATTGATTGGCTGATATGGCTGGATGTTGCTGGACAGAATCCCAGTTTTTGGGCTTGAATAGAGTAGAGAGAGAAAGGGAATCCCAGTTTTTGGGCTTGAATAGCGTAGAGAGAGAGAAAGGGAATCCCAGTTTTCTTTAAGCATACTTGTAGTTTTTCTTTTTTCAATAAAACAAGTAGTTTCCTTTTCAGCATAAATTGTTTTCTTCTGTAAAAATAGTCTTAGTGAGCTAGGGGCAGTAAAAGCAGAGTTGGCAGCAATAACCAACTTTGAGCTCTCTTCAGCCAAGATCAGAATCTAAGCTAAAGAAGTTTGGCAGGAATAACCAACTTTGAGCTCTCTTTAGTCAAAATCAGGATCTAGGCTGAAGAAGGTTGGCAGGAATAACCAACACTTTGGCTACAAGTTGGCAGGAATAACCAACTTTGAGCTCTCTTCAGCCAAGATCAGGATCTAGGCTGAAGAAGTTTGGCAGGAATAACCAAACACTGTGGCTCTAAGTTGGCAGGAATATCCAGTTTTGAGCTCTCTTCAGCCAAGATTAGGATCTAAGCTGAAGAAATTTGATAGGAATAACCAAACACTCTGGCTCTAAGTTAGCAGGAATAACCAACTTTGAGCTCTCTTCAGCCAGGATCAGGATCTAGGCTGAAGAAGTTTGGCAAGAATAACCAAACACTTTGGCTCTAAGTTAGCAGGAATAACTAACTTTGAGCTGATCTTGGCTGAAGAAAGTTGGCAGGAATAACCAACACTTTGGCTCTAAATTGGCAGGAATATCCAACTTTGAGCTCTCTTCAGCCAAGATCAGGATCTAGGCTGAAAAAGTTTGGCAGGAATAACCAAACACTTACCTCTAAATTGCCAGGAATAACCAACTTTGAGCTCTCTACAGCCGAGATAAGGATCAAGGCTGAAGTGGTTGGCTGAAAAAACCAACACTTAGTACTCTTCAGCCGAGATAAGGATCTAGGATGAAGAATGATTGGCTGGAATAAATCAACTTTTAGTACTCTTCAGCCGAGATAAGGATCTAGGCTGAAGAGGTTGGCAAGTATGGCAAAACAGATTACAAGGTTAAAACCGAGATAAGGATCTAAGCTGAAGAAATTTGATAGGAATAACCAAACACTCTGGCTCTAAGTTAGCAGGAATAACCAACTTTGAGCTCTCTTCAGCCAGGATCAGGATCTAGGCTGAAGAAGTTTGGCAAGAATAACCAAACACTTTGGCTCTAAGTTGGCAGGAATAACTAACTTTGAGCTGATCTTGGCTGAAGAAAGTTGGCAGGAATAACCAACACTTTGGCTCTAAATTGGCAGGAATATCCAACTTTGAGCTCTCTTCAGCCAAGATCAGGATCTAGGCTGAAAAAGTTTGGCAGGAATAACCAAACACTTACCTCTAAATTGCCAGGAATAACCAACTTTGAGCTCTCTACAGCCGAGATAAGGATCAAGGCTGAAGTGGTTGGTTGAAAAAACCAACACTTAGTACTCTTCAGCCGAGATAAGGATCTAGGATGAAGAATGATTGGCTGGAATAAATCAACTTTTAGTACTCTTCAGCCGAGATAAGGATCTAGGCTGAAGAGGTTGGCAAGTATGGCAAAACAGATTACAAGGTTAAAACCGAGATAGGTATCTCGGCCAGGAAATGTTATACTTCATGCATTTATGGTAAGAAAAGAAGCGCAAGCATAGAGTTAACCGAACAAACAGTTGAACAAAAGAAGATTTCATTGAAAATTCAAATCAAAGGTACAAAAGATGGGGCCTCAGCCCGGTTACACATTCTTTCCAATGAAGTAAAAAGAGGAAAATACGGGATCAAGCAAAAAAGTCTTCAAGATCCGCATCCAGAACAACTCGAAGCCCGATTTCAGCAAGTAGCTCGGTCACATTTTCAACCAAGTCTTCCACCGGAGGCTTCACCCGAGCTGACTGAACAGCGGGATCATTGGCGACGACCGGGGCATTGTTGGGCTCTGATGCTTCTTCTTCTTCCTCAACTTGAAGAAATTTTTGTTGAATGGCGTTAGCATACTCCGCCATGTAGCTCGGGATAAAGTGAGGAGGGGGATTCTGGAAAACCTCGGTTTCATCCCCTTAACCGAGCTTCAAGACCGTTGCCTTTCACCCACACTTGAAGAAAATATCTTTAACAGCTTCACACTACAAGATGTATGTGGCTTCGCCTTCCTTGTAACCGCGGTCTTTCGCATCCTCCATCTTTTTCTCCAGCTCAGTTATCTCGGCATTTTTCTTCTTCTCGACCTTGACCAGCTCACGCAGATAGCGGTCCTTCAGCTCGGTCAAGGCCTTTTGTTTGTCTGCCTTCGCCGAATCTACTAGCCCGGTGAGTCGGGCAACTTCTGATTGAAGCTCGGTCATTTTTTGTTTTGCTTCGTTTAGCTCGGCCATTTTTTGTTTTGCTTCGTTTAGCTCGGCCGTCTTGTTATCGGCCTCAGCCACAGCAAGCCTTGTCGTCTTGCGCAGCTCCAGCACATGTTTATGTGCAATATGCTTTTTCTACATGGCCTGCATGAGGACGGTAAGCAATTTTGAGTGAAAACCGAGCTAACAGATGCACAAAAAGAGAAAAACAAAGGAAAAAATACTCACCAACACCATCGATTTGGTGGCCGAGCAGATGGCTTTCAGCTCAGTGAGATGATCATGGTGTTCCATGTTAGAGGGCAAGCACACGCTCTTAGCCAGGTTGAAGGCGAGCGTGTGGTCTTTGTCTGCCACCACTGAATCGGTGTCTCGAATGGCTCGGTTCCGGTAAGATAACTTCAGGGCCCACTCAGAGGAGCTAGCCCGGTCAGAACGCTCAGGCTATAGGCTCGGTGGCGTGGTTTGGAGAAGCACGGTTTCATCATCGCCAACAAGGCGTGGCTCCGTGGTGGAAGTCCGAGCACGCTTGCTTGGCCAAGATGAGGACGGCTGAGCAGTTGGAAAGGCTACCACAGCCTCTTGTGTCTGGCCGGCTTATGGTATCTCGGCCTAATTTGTTTCAGTGATAAGGGCTCTTACTGCTCTCTTTTTGACCATTTCTTGTTCTGCAGTTAATGGGATTAGGTTGATTTCAGGTAGTGTTGGATCTGGTTCAAGTGAGGGTCCCAAGAGGAAGTCTGTCACCCTGGTCTTCCTCCTGCTGCTGTATCTGTATGTCAGTTCGAAGTTGAGTAGCTGGGCCTAACCTCGTTCGCGATATCGAAGCGCGGCGCGGAGTGCATCTAGGTTGGAATAACTATGCTGCGACTTTAGATGGTCCAAATCTGTATATGGAAAAAAGCCAACGGTTAGCACGGTGCCAAACTTATAAACAGAGTAAAGAAGGCACAAAACTAAGCCGAGGTAATTATACCGGCTACTCCTTTATTCCAGTTGATGCGGTCTCCTGGTATTTGGACTTCCTGGTCCTTAAAGTTACCAGTAACCCAGAAAAAATCGTCGTCATTTACATCTTTGTCTGGGGTGTTCTTTATTATCTTTTCTTGGTGGCGTCTTATTCTTAGGTAATATACCCAGCCATCTTCATTCTGGCCAAGGGAGTATTGGTGGAATAGTTCGGCTAAACCGAGGTTAAGGCCAAGCCGGCGATTTAGCTCGGCGATGCCATTTATTATTCTGTATGAATTGGTGCTAAGTTGGGTTGGGCATATCCTAGTTTGCCTAAGGAATTCGCAAAGAAGAGGTTGAACAGGGAATCGAAGTCCGGCTTCAACAATGGAAAGGACAGTGAAGGGAACGAAGCCCGATTTTTCCCATGGAATCGTGTCTAGCTCGGCTAGTGAGAGGCGGACGTCATTAGAGATGTTGTAGTCCCTTCGGAACTCGGCTATAGCCCCTGGAGAGTTTATTAAAAATCTATATTTACCCATGTGGATTTAAATTAGGTATAAATTAGCTTCGTGTTTAAAAGGAGTGGAGTATCTCGGTTGAAGCGTTCAAAGGAGTGCTTGGGCAACCTAAGTCAGTCTGCAAAGTGAAAAGGAAAAGTGTTAAGCACAGATCGTTGGACCGTACTAAGTATAAAGGCAAGATAAGTATAAACCTAGCTCGGCTATGAGGAATACTATATGTTTTTAGTTCGGTTGGTGCAAAGGACTTTAGCTCGGATAAATGAAACTAAAGGTTTGGCACGTAATTCTAGTTCGGTCATTTGAAGAAATTATCTAGTTTGGCATGAAGTTTCAGTTCGGTTATTGAAGAAGTTATCTAGTTTGGCTGGATGCACACCTAAAGAGTTCCCTAGTTCGGTTGTACCTAACCGTAGAGTTGCCCAAACAGATTTTTAGCCCGGTCACACCACGATTCTAGATTCAAACTTCATATTTTTTGAATCCAGAGGGTGTGTTCTTAAGCACGAACCTATTGATTGGGGGTCTAGTTTATTGGTACTATTTGTTCTTGCCCATTTCATCAAAACTACAGAGTACGTTTTGTAGAACATATGAATATATGCGTCTATACTACATATATTCACGAAATGAATAGGAAAAATAGAGGATAAGGCTCCAAACGATGAAGATGCCAGACGAGAGCACAAGCTTTGCAGGTACAGCATTGAGGAAAATGGAGGCTCAGAGGGAAAAAGAGAAGGCATATGAATAGTGATGTGTTCTGATTTGAAGAGTAGAGTTTGGTTTTGAGTAAGGCATGAGTTTAGGCGAGACTGTTCAAATTTTGCGAGGTACGAGGGCGGCTATGGCAGCTGTAATTAACCAATAAAGACTTGCCACGTGTCCATGAGAATCGTAAGCGATTCAATTTTACAACGACTGAAAGGACGTTTTTGACCGAACCAATCGGTAGCTCGGTGATAACTTAGCTCAGTTGAAAGTCTCAAGTTTTAGCTAGTAACAGGTAATCCCAATCATGCTACGCAGATGGAATTAAGGGGCAATTGAGAGAGAGTTTTTATGTGCATTAGGGCCGAGCTAGGCCAAGGCGTAGTAATGGGCTGTTCTGTGGGCCGCGGTAAAAAGGGCCGATTGAAAGGACCTTACAGTTAGCTCGGTCCAAAGGTAGTTGCAGTTACCACAGTCGGAGTGGTAAGAATTAGCTCGGTCATGGTATTCAGAACCGAGGTATTTGGGCTTCTCATGGTGGACCTTGCTCTCGTTAGCTCGGTCAATGCTTGCTGTAGTTAGCTCGGTCTAAACAGACCAATCTGAGGTGCAAGTGAGAGGAGAACCGAGCTATGTCATATAGTTGGGAAGGCGCTGGACTAAGTATGACAAAAGGCTAGTGTTAGCTCGATCATATTGTCATCCAACAGTGGTAAGACCATCTCGTTGGGTTTAAGCAGTGAGGGAGTGTTGAAGGAGAAGCATTATCTTTCAGGAGTGTGATTCCTATGAGGACTCTGCATGGAGGAAAAAGAGTCTTACTAGGATTATGTCAGGCAAAAGTTATAAAACTCACAACAGAACCTATGGAGAGGTAACACAACTTTGATCCCCGAATATACAGAGCTTTTGTCTATTTGTCTATTTTGCTGACTTAGGCATCGGAGAGATATCCGGGACACACCCGCTAGCTAGCTCACGTTTGTGCTTTCAGGGAGTAAAGCGACAACGTTTAGAGGAGCGTAGACTTGATCAACAGGATTATACAAGAAGATAATTTTGTGCTCGTACATGCACTAAACAGTCTAATACAAATTATCAAAAATAAATGAATATTAAATTTAAATTTTTTTTAAAAAAAAAAATGAAGAAGAAGAAGAAGCAATAAACAACTCCTAGGCAAAAAATTGAAAAATTATAGAATACTTCTAAGATAAAGAATTACAAAAATCTCCTATATGAACTTGACAAGTAAAGATGGGGTAATGACAAACCATTCACATTAGCCGCAGTGAGCAATGAGAATATATCTAATTACTGAAAGAGGATGGAAACAAAGCATTAAATAAGCATTTGCTAGACATTAATAGCAGCATCATGCATAAATGGCCAATGGCAAATCAACAATAATAGCAACAGAGAAAACATTCAAAATATTCACAAAGGGAAAAAGAACAAGTGACAAAATATTTTCAGATGAATGAAATTGACTGGAGCTTCCACAAATCATATACATCCCAAAAGAAGAAGAAAATGTTCACTCAGAAAATGGCCTCAAATCCACAAAATGCATCAATACAGAAAGAATGCATCAATAACCAAAAAAAATCTTTCTATGTAGACTTTCAACAAACACATAGAGTGCATCAATACAAAAATACCAAAATCATGTTTGAAACAAATTAAAGGGCCTGGTGATATGAAGCAAACAGGAGCAAAATCATAGACTAAGAAAATTTCAACCAATGTAAAGCAAAGAATATGTTTGAAGCAATACCTCAATACTAACCCATGAATCAGTTGCTTCTTAGTGGGTGGAGGCTGAAATTTTCAGAGAAACTAGAGGAATTGGATCTTCTTCGTCGTCGATGGCCACCTAGGTCGTCGTCGTCGTCGTCGGGGTCAAGCCCTCTGGGTCGTGGTCATCTCTCTCTCTCTATCTCCTAAATACGCTGATTTGTTTTCTCTTGGGTCTTCAAGGCGCGTGAAATGTACACAGGGTTTGGTGCAAGAATGGACTACCAGCTCAATTCAAGCCATTCGCACCTCTATCTCTCGAGGTCTGTAGCAGAACCGAATTTGATTGATAACTACCCTAATAAAGTTCACATGAATGAGTGGACCCCACTTAATGGAAGCATCTAGAAGCAACACCCAACTCCTAACAATGAAAGGCTTTTAATCAATTGAGACTAGTCTAATTAACAAACATTTTGTTCAAAAAAAACAAAAAAAAAAACAAGTATAAGTTCAAGGCTATGATGTATGCTAAGCCAAGATGAGATGTGGATACCATACCTGTGGAAGAAGTCTCTCTTATAACGCGCATTTATAGGTAGTAACAAGCCTGTAAAAGCAAATATTTCTAGAACACTCCAATCAAATTAGCAAAATCAATTCATCTATAAGGGTTATCCAAAAAAAAAAAAAAAATCAATTCATCTATGGGGCAAAAATAATAGATCAAACCAATATAACTTGCTTCTATAAAACACCAAGTAAAACTTTGGCACGTCTTATCATGAAAAATTTTACTCCAAAAAGAAACAGTAAAAACTGTGTCATATTATAGCATAATAAACTTATCCCAATGCCATACGGCTGAAATAATTGATTATATAAGTACAATAACAGTGTAAAAATATTTTCTCCATTTTCTGAAAAATCCAACATGCCGCTGCTTGAGCTAAATGACTGAAAATGCAGCGCACATACATGAACTAACCAGAAGTTGTGTCCCCACCGAAACCCGACTCCAGATATTCGGTTTGGCTAAGATGACTAACATCGCCCCAGGACTTTATGGTCCAAATATCCCCATCAGACAAGTGAAATATGTTGACAGACGTGTTCAGTACCCTACCGGGCTGCCCACTTGGGGAAGCCAGCTCATAAAGTGTTCTAATGACACCACCATGAGTGACCATGACTACTCGCTCTCCTGCAATGGATATATGCAACAATGCAGAAATATAATACAATGAGCCATTCTGCTTTTAAAAGCTTGATCATGGGTAAGCAACCTTAAACTTGAAAAGGTTAAAATGTCAATGTTAAGACTCAAATAGCATCAATAGGAATAAGACAACAGGCTCATTAATCTACTAGTACCTTTATGCTTGCTACCAATTCTCTCCAGTACAGATGTGCAGCGGTCATAAAGTTGATCAAGACTTTCTCCACCACCCTGCAAATATAGTACAAAAAAACATAATGGATCAATGGAAATGCCAAAGTAGGCTTGACACCAAGCGACATGCATAATGTATTCATAATCATGTTTATATAGTCCCTCTCCACGTTACACAGACTCTTCAGAATTTTGGAAGTACCTGTGTCGACACGACACGAGTACGGGCCCGGGATACAGCTGGGATACGGCACTTTACAAATGGATACGGTTATATTCAAAAGAAACAAAAGAGAAGAGAACAAGGTGAGAACCTAGTCGCGACTTCGACAGGGTGAAGATCTGTGTCGTCATCTCTCTGTCTTCATTTGTGTCAATCTCCTCTTTTCTCTCTCTGTCTTCTCTTCTTCTTCTTCTTCTTCTTCTTCTCTCTCTCTCTCTCCCCCTCTGTTTCTAACATATAATAAATAAATAATATAATTTGTTATATAATAATATATCTAATTAAATCATATATATAAAAAAAAAATTAATAAAATCTATCAAATAAATCATCCAATTTTATTTTTTTTTATTTTAACATATTTTATTATTCCTTATTTGTTAAATTTTTTATTTATATTATATATATCAATTAAAAATAAAAAAATAAATTATATAGATAAATTAAAAATATTATCAATAAAAATAATACATAAGATAAAAAATAATAAATAAATTTAAAAAATAACTATTTATCATATCCCTGTATCCGTATTCAAATTTGGATCTATATCCACATATCTTCAATTTTTAATTTTGAAGTGTCCGACTCCTAGATAAGCACCCGCACCCGCACCCGCACCCGCATCTGATACCCACACCCGAGTCCGTGTAACGTAAACTACGAGTTTAAAAGCTCCTCCAACCATCTAACATGTATAAATTTGTTTCTGGCCATGCACAAAAGGAAGCACCGAATTGGTCACAGCCTGACCTATTAAGCAACCATATCCTACACTGCTTCTGTTCAAAGACAAACGTGCAATTAACTATTTATTGATCATAACTTCACAAGAACAAAGCTCTCACTGGGATTTCTTGGTCTGTCCTACGAGATGAAAAAGCTCGGTAAGCCTTGGGACAAACTTTGGCCGCTTCATGGTGTACAAGACCTTGAAGATCTCCCAAATGTCTTTCCCGTAGGTCCGGTTCTTTAATAATCTGACAAAAAAAATAAAAAGGAATGAGACGGTTGACACCCTAAGATCAAATCCAAAGATATGATTGAACTTTTCTAACTTGCAACAATGGCATGGCTTCATGAATAAATCAAAACCTAAGATGGCCAGAACATAGTTTCTTAATCAATCAAAGACATATCATTTATTCCAATTGCCTATTTCTCCTTCAATGAAGACTACTATTTAACATACCAAGAACATGTCAGCTATTACAACACTCAGAAGGTATGATCCTAATTTCAAATAGCATTCCTGTTGTCCAAATCTACAACTATAATCCAAACCAAACCAAACCAAACCTTAAGTCCCATCAAATGGGGTCATCTACAATCTGCAACTACAATCCACTTCAATTAAATCTATCAGTGTTCCAATGATTTGCTTCAACCTTTCTAATTATTTCAAAGCACCAACCAAATTCATATGAATATCCTGAAAAGCTCTTCAGGACCAAAGTCTCTAAAAAGAAATCAAACAATAGAAATCCAAATTAACCAAACATGTAACCGTGAGAAGTAAACAAGGTGACCATAGACTGCAAGACACATTTAACCCCTAACAGAAATTGTCAAACCTAATCACGTTTAAGTTTTACACAAGGTACTACAGTGAATACATAAGAGGGTGGGATTTAATCAATCAATGATGTTGAATTGCCTCTTCTACATTCCACATAACTTCATAGATGCATCATCATGATGCATGTGACAGCCATTTTGTTTGTCATTATCAATTCCCAAATGCTACCAATGCAAGTCAAATATTTCTTTTACCCCTTCGAGTTGATTCCACATTATAAATCTAGTTTAGCAGAACTCTACATATTGCCAAAACAAATGATTGGTCAGAAAATTGAATAAATAAATGCATTAAATTAAGCCATACATAACTGATAACTTACTCTTGTCTTTTTATTTTTAACTACTAAGGAGTGCCACATTTTCAATGTCATTCCATATTCATACCTCCAAACCGCCACAGCTGCTTGCTATTGCCTCTGCTGTATCAAGGGCTCTCTTCAAGTCAGACGAGTATACAATAGAGACCTTACGCTCCCTAGATAATCGATGAGCTACCTTCACAGAGAAATGAATAATTTGTCAAGCAATGTAAAGGCCAAGTGTGTACAAGCATGTTTTATGATTCATTACTTACTGCAGTTGCTTGCGCCCTCCCAACATTATTTAATTCAACATCCAGCTGGCCCTGGTTAAAAATATATAAATAAATTAATAAATAAACAAAATAGAGATAAATCTGACCAGAAACTATACCTCTAATGCAGATATAGTGGGTATAGAAGGAAATTATGGAGAGAGAGAGAGAGAGAGTGAGAGAGAGAGAGCAGGGTTTATTTATTTATTATTATTATTATTATTCACAACCTTCAAATGGAAAACAAGAATATTATCTTGTTTTGTTTGGATTTTCAGGATTCACTTTTCAGAAAATTGAAATTTATTCATTGTTTGGTTCCAGTTTTCAGAAAACAGTTTTCAAAAAATTCTACTTTTTATTTTTCGTATTTTAATGTTTTCAATGAATTTTTTTCATATTTTAATATTTTTTTAAAAATATTTTAGACACACCTAACATAAATACACTTAAAAAGTATAATATTTGTGAAAAAAATCTTTAAAAAATATACTAAATACCAAAAAATATAAGTAAAAAAATACGAAAATTCAATACATTTTCGTATTTTTGTGTATTTATTAATTTTTTAAAATATTTTGTCACAAATATTTTACTATTTTAGATACATCTAAGTAAGGTACATCTAAGTAAGGTGCATCTAAAAAAGTAAAAAAATTACTTAAAATTTTAAAAATATTCACTAAAAACAAGAAAACATGAAAAACAAAAAACTCAATTTTTAAAAAATTGAATTCAGAAAACTGAACCCAAACACACTGATTGTTTTTTGTGTTTTTTTGTTTTTACTGAATTTTTTTAATATTCTAAGCAATTTTTTTAATTTTCAGATACACCTAATATAAATACACTTAAAAAGTATAATATTTGTGAAAAAATCTTTAGAAAATTCATTAACTATCAAAAATTCAAAACAAAAAAAAAATATGAGAATTCAGTATATTTTTTATATTCTTGTACATTTATTGATTTTTTAAAATATTTTTTTATAAATATTTTACTTTTTTAGATATATCTAAGTAAGATATATCTAAAAAACGTTAAAAAAAATTTCTTAAAATTTTAAAAATATTCACTAAAAACAAAAAAACATGAAAAACAAAAAACTTAATTTTTAAAAAATTAAATTCAAAAAATTAAAACCAAACACTGATTGATATTATTACAAAAATAGTAATCATAAAAAATACAAATTTTAGAAAGAGGATTGTTGGGAAACACGATCGTGTACTAATACATCTACAGTAACATAGTGGGAATTTAAGGACTCTTTAGGCTACAAATTTTTATTCATCATTTTCATCCTGTTATGTTTGGGATTCAAGTGTCTCACATCTTACTGTTATTGATCCATTGACACAGCACACAGCTATTGAGAGTCCATTTGATTAAGTATGTAATAAAAGAAAGAAAGGACAACCAGAAGTAGGAAATGGAACAAATAATAGAAAGGATGAAAGCATCCTCTCTCTTGTTTGGATAACTAAAGATAAAGTTGAGTTGCTTCAACCATGTTCTCAGCACTGTTGCACACTCTTTCAACTGCTACAAATATCTTCTTTCACTCCCTTTGTGCCATGTGTCCCTCTCTTTCTAGAGCCACTATTCCCCCATAGCAAGGTTTTGAAAAGCGGTTGCGGTCGCCGTAACGGTGACGGTTGCGGTTGCGGGGTGTTTAACGGTTGCGGTAACCGGAACCGTGAATTTTTTTATTTTTCGCACAATTTAAAAAAAACTTACCGATACGCATATTTTTTTTCCATGATCATATTTATTGGGTTAAAAATAAATATTGATCAATTTTTGTAAATTTTTAAATATGATTCAATATATTTCATATTTTTAAATCACTATAAACTGAGTTTTTTATATTTTATTTTAATAATTAATGACTTTATATTATACAAAAAATCAATCACTAACTATTATATATAAGATAAACACTGACAAAAGTAAGAGAATATATTGTTTGAAAATAATAATAATAATAATAAGTGTGGTCATTATTTATTTGGTTTGGTTAAAATATGTATATATATATATATATACATATTTTAACCAAACCAAATAAATAATGACCACACTTATTATTATTATTATTATTTTCAAACAATATATAGATAGGCACACACAAACAAAATGGTTTAGTGATAACAGCTGAATAGAATAGCATAGGTCTTACAGTTTCAACAAATCAATAACATGTTCATCTTCCCTTTTCTCTCTCTCTATCTCTTGCTCCTCCATTTTCTCTCTTTATCTTCCCTCTTCTCTCCATCCCTCTTCTCCCATTTTCAGTTTTTTTTTATGTATTTTTTTAAAAGAAACAGTTTGGAACCTTTAAGTAACGGTGCGTAACAGGCCGTTACGGCTATTACGGCGCCGTTACGACCGCTACGGCAGCCGCTACGACCGACACACCTGTGAATCTCATTCACACTGCAAAAGCGGCCGCAACGGATGGCGGTAACTGCCAAAACCGTTACGTAACGGTTACGGCCGCTTTTTAAAACCTTGCCATATAGAGACCCATGTAAATTGCATTGAGCATATTTAGGAGTAGATTTCCATCTACATCTACGAGTCCCATACCCATAACCACCCTTCAACGCTTGGTGCTCTCATTTTCCGTTTAAAACATTAGTGGGTTCGATCTTATCTTTTTCTCTGTCACACACATGTCCGACATTGTAATTGCCCATTGACCATGCCCAACATGGGAGTTCACAGTGTGCATGTCACCTCTGCACTTGTCACTACCCCATGACATGCACCACCATGGATCCACTCTAAGTTCTAGGCAACTAGAAGGCATAGCATGATGCCTTCCCTCAGCACTCTCAACACTTTTCATACTTGTGGATGGACTGCCAAATATACAAGGTTTGTTTTATTCGTTGTGAGGCCTATTCAGTTTGTTAGTAGACATGTTTAGTTCAATACAAGGCATCCCAAATCTACTACCAGGCAAGTTGAATTTGCTACAAGGCCTTAATTCCTGTGCCAATCTCTTTTGTGAATATTAACCCTCCATGTGGACAATGCCATTTTTGCAACAAACAGAAGACATCGTGTTTGTGTCAAGTTGTACTATTTCACAATATTACCCAAAATATTCGGAATAAATTTTCATCCAGAACAGATCAGTGCTAGTCCAAAACTACTAAATTTAATGTATTAAGCCCTAAACTGCCTCATATAATGCCTGAAAGGACATAGATGCCAATTATTTGAATACTTGATGCAATAAACAAACATCCCAATTTGGTCATAATTGAAACGTATGTATATATATATATATATATATCACCAAATTCCAACCAAAAAAAACAAATATATATGTTGTAAATGATAAAAGTGAAGCAAGCAGACCTGCATTCTCTTCGTGGCATTAAACTCTGTTTCACCATGACGTATTACAACAATCTCCGCATAGGCAGCGGATTCGTTGGATTCAGATGTGCTGTCACCGTTGTAACCAAATTGATGCAAAACCCTAACCCAAAAAAAAACGTACAAATGTTTCAAAACTCAAATAATCACATAACTAAAAATCCCAAAAAACAAAAACAAAAACAAAAAACGACGATTGAAACTCCTGATTTTCCATTATTTGGGGAGTTTCTGTCTGTTTAATATTAATAATTCGAAAGACCGAGAGAATTAGAATCAGAAATCGCATAATAAGGAATTATACATGAATGTCACATGTATAAAACTATATAAATGTAAATATATGTATGTATGAGCACCTGGAATCGAAATCCGCCATTGATGAGTGAAGGTTAAGGTGTGTGGTTTACGCTTTCGAGATGAGTGAGGAAGAACGAATGCTGAAGGAATACTGCGAAGATGCAGGTACGAATTGTTGCCTAGTATATTATAAATATCAATATCAAAAAATAATTATTATGTATTAATAATTATTATTCCCTTTATTAATTAATTACATGATAATTATTATTCCCTTTACATGATAATTATTATTCCCTTTATTAATTAATTATTATGCCCTTTATTAATTAATTACATGATAAATATTAAAAATATATATATATATTTTTTAAATTATATTATAATATTAATTAATATATTAGTTAGTGACTAATTAGTGTGTATAACACGCTCCGCCAACTGTACACTTCCGCTTTCAGCAATTTCATGGACAGCGCATAATAGCATTTATATAGTGTTTGTTTTCGCTCCTTAATTTTTCAATCCCACACAATCTTTGGGCTGGCTTATCATCAAAATTTGGGCCATCTCAATATTGGGCTTGGTTATCGGAAAAACAAGTTTGGGCCATCTTAAGCTATTTCTGCCCATATAAACGCGATACAAATGAAAGAAGCCTACCCATGATAGGCTGGAGTGAATCTATTTTCACCTAAAAAATCTTTTACGTACATTCAATTTTTTAATACGTTTTTATTAAATTATTTAGGTTATAAATTACTTTCAATGCACTATATGGCTATGTTTAGTAGAACTTTGGAATGTTATTTTCAGGTTTTGATTTACACACCATATTTGTTTTTGATTTTTAAAAATTAATTCCACACTCATTTTTGAAAACTCTATCCAAGGCAGAATAATTTCGGCTAACCGGACGTCCGACAGTCCGGCCAGTTGACGGGAACAGTGCATAATTTATTTATTTTTTTAATTGACACATGTTAATTTTTATATATTCAATAAAAAATATTTTCCGAATTTTGAATAGAATTTTAAATTGTGTGTTTGGTTATGAATCATAAATTTTTGTATCATATGTCACATCAAAAATTTCTCACTCAATTCAAAACTCATTCACCAAACAAATTTTTCACACTCAAATCATAATTCCAAAACTCACAAACTCAAAATACAATTCTATTCTCAAATTATATTTAGAAAACTCTACTAAACACAACTTATATTTTTTTTCTAAATTACCCTTCAAGCTACACCCAAATAATAAACAAATCAAAAACACCAAATTTACATCACTTTGAAAAACCTTTCATACATAGCACAAAAGCAAGTAGATATATATAACCAAGTAGCAGTACATACTTACATACATAGCACAAAGCACAAGCTAACTACAAATCAAACTGAAAAACAAAAACAGAACAGCAAAGAAAAACAAAGTTCATCCTGCCATGACCCTTCTCGCAAGGTTGTGAGCAGGTTGAACCACCATCTGTGAGACTTTGCAGACTTTCAACACCTGGAATTGGTTGGATAAGTCTAGGATGTCGTCCATCACAGTAACTGTGCCGTGTTTTAGATGTTTCAACAATGCGTGCTTTTATTATGTGAATGTTGTTTGGGTAATTGATATATACCAATCACGGAATTAATAACATCACAATAACAATAGGAGATTTTTTTTTTTGTCACAAATCAACCATTTTTTATGATTCAAAATTTTAATTTTACTTTTTCTTACTTTCATGACTCAAAATTTTGATTTTACTTTTTTTAATAAAAAATAATGATATTGATGATAATGGTGAATTTTGGTAAAATGGATTAGAGTTTAAGAAGTGAGGAAGAAGATGACAAAAAAATAATAAAATTTTGAAAAAAATATGAAGATGGTTGAATATACGTATAAGTGTTTGGGTGTACCATGAGAAAAAAAAAATTATTTTAGAATTCAATATTTATTGTCTTTATTAGTAAATTTAAATTAAAATATAACAGGAATAAAAATTTCAAAATTTTAATTAGACGTATTGAGTTATTATTTTGATGCAAATAGAATCACCCGATAGACAGGATGATTAGACTCCTTACACTTCCTGTTGGGATCCAAAATTTTCTGGTTACAAATTATATTTTTTTAAATATATTTAATTTACTTTTTTTAAATATAATAAGGTTAAAATATTAAAATATTATACATAACATATTTTTTACTTATTTATTTGTCATTTTATATATATTTTTTATTTTCATTACTGGTAATATACTTACAAATCTTTATTGGTAATATATCATAATATATCATATCATCTCTTATTTTTATATATCTTATTATCTCATATTTTTATTAGTACATCTCATCTACAATAATATAAAAGAGAATGACTTGTCTCTAGTTGTGAATTCAATTGGATTAGACAATTAAAATCTCTCATCAATCAAAATTAATAAAATATTCTAACTCGGCGCTTGATTAGATTTTCTTTTCGCTCAAAATTATAGAGAGATTTTGACTTATTTTATTTGGGACACTTTTTTATAAATTTATTTTTATTTACTTATATTTTATTTAATTTATATTATTTTTTTATATTTCAATAAATTCTATGAGTGATATAATTATCAAAATATTTCTAATAATAATATTCACAATTACAGTGTTAATGTTTCATGATGTGAATGTTCACATTACCAAATTGCTAACCGTTTAAAAAATATTTGTAAGGGTAAAAATATTCATAAAATGCTTTAAATATGAGAATTAGGATTTGGTTAATCAAATGTCCAAATAATAGAATTTATTAAAATATAATAATATCTTATAGACTAATGGGTTGTTTTGGGTATCATAAATAAATGCACTTTTTGACTTTTTGGACCAAAAAGTTGAGGAAAAAAAATGATCGTTTGGAATAACTTTTTGACTTTTACGAAAAAATATATATTAAAAAATTATATAAATTAGTGTATATGAGAAGATTACGATGGATTAGGGTATACGGTGGGATTGAAGGTGGGACACCATGTGCGGAGAATGGGAGGAGATGGTTCCCTGCTTTTCGGGCAGTGAATTGAAGGTGTTGTTCGGCCCGTGGGGGCCTACCGCGGGTCTCATTTTGCTAATCAAAGCCGTTCAATGTGTAAAACTCGTCGAGTACTATATATTTGTAAAAATCACGTTGATCGGATATCGATAGCTATCTGATCGGATTAGTTTTTTTTCAACCGTTAACTATAATACCATCCATTTTATAAATTTTAACTGATTTGATCATATACTTACCGATATCTGATCAATGTGATTTTTTACAAGCATATAGTACTCGACGAGTTGTACATATTAAACGGTTCAGATTATTAAAACGGGACTCGTGATGGGCCCCCACGGGCCGAACAGCACAACGTTATTTGTGCACCTAAATCAGTGCAATTTTTCTAAAATGTGATCTGCGCCTGTGGAACTTCAGAATTGTTTGAAAATTAATTTTTTAATTTTTTTTTGATAAATAGTGATAACTTTTTAACTTCTTAAATAATTTTTTAATTTTTTGACTTTTTTTCATTATCCCAAACCATGTCTAATTAGAATACAAACACTTAAAAAAATATTTTCAAATAAATCTCTCACTTTATTTATATGACAAAATTTGAGCGTTGAATTCACAACAGTTAGAAATTCAACTGTGGACAAATCATTCCCAATATGAAATGGAGTGAAGTGCTACAAACTCAGAAGTTTTTTTGGGAAATTAGGAAAAAGTCAACTTTAAATTTTTTATTCATTTTAAATTACATTACTCACAAAAAATTAAATTAATTTTAAATTAATTTTTTATCAATTTTTAAAGAGCCGTGTTAGGGACCTCCAGTTGGGGTGATCCCAGCACCCCCATTCTACGTGGGAGGCCGTGGACCAAGAAAAAATCAAAAAAAAAAAAAAATTCAACCAATCACGTACTATCACATCAGCTGGGTCACTGAGGGTCTTTAAAATGAATCCGGATCCTCGGCCGTCCTACCCGGCGGCCCTACCCGGCAACCCCCCAAAACGACGTCGTTTTGGGGGTTTTTGAATTTTTTTTTTTTTTCTTTTCTTTTCTTCTTCTTCGTTCTGGCCGAACCAGAGCAGAGGGGAGGGGAGGGGAGGGGAGAGGAAGAAGAGAGAGAGGAAGGGGAGGGGAGGGGAGGGTCGCCGTCGCAGGTCGTCCGATCGTCGCCTTGCCTCGCCTCCGCCGTCGCAGGTCGTCCAGCCGTCCGATCGTCGCCTCGCCTCCGCCTCCTCCTCCTCCTCCCCCGATGATTATGGCCCCCTCCAGTCCGGCCCACCGGTGGCTCCCCTCCCCTCCCCCTCTCTCTCTTCTTCCCCTCCCCTCCCCTCGCCTCTGGTTCGGCCAGAACGAGGAAGAAGAAAGAAAAAAAATAAAATAAAAAAAAAAAATCCCAAAACAACATCATTTTAAAGGGCTACTGAGACGGCCGCCGAAAAAGACGGTCGAGAATCCGGACTCCTTTAAAATTGGGAGTGCAAGTCATTTTTCATTTTTAAAACCCCCCAATTGCCATTCATAAAGCTTAATGATGGGCATGATGGTGATTGTGTTAAATAATCAATGAGGCAACTTTATTCACGTGATCCTTCTCCTTCAATAAGGTAGTCTGATGGGTGTCGCTGTCATATTCACATGATGGAACTCTTTGAATGAGGAAGCCTAGTGGGTAGGGAAACCCTTACAAATCAAATAAGACTAGTGAAATTATGATCTTATTTGGAAATTAGAATTTGTAATCAAAAAATTATTATAAATTATTAAATTTTTATTTTTATTTTTTATATATTTTTTATTAAAAAACTAAGAAGTTATTAAAAAATAAATTCTCAAACACTCCTTAAGAATTTATTTGACTAAAACTTATAAGTTGATTTATTTCACCACATCCTTCATTCTCATGTTTCACATTAAACCCATAAAACAATTATTGACATATAATTGCATGGGTGGCTAACAAGGACTGGGGGCAACTTTGATCTTTTTTTTTTTTTTTTTTTTTTTTTTTTTTTTTTTTTTTTTTTGGGGGGGGGTAAATAAGGATTTCATAGAAAGAAAAGATTGGTGCATAAATCTGGGATATAAAATCCCCATAGTATCATACATAACCAGCTAGGAAATATAATTTGTTGGAGGGTAGAAGAAGACATAAAAATTACCATTCACCATAAGCATCTCATGATTTGTTAATGCATTTGTACTTTTATTTGCTTCCCTAAAGATGTATTTAACGATTGGCTATTTAAGACTATTCAAGAAGAACTTACAGTCAAAAACAATATTACTAAAATGGTGTTGATGGTTACAGTTGTTCCTTATCAAATTTACAAGAATCAAAGTATTAGATTCGACTTCAATAGATGTGAGTCCCAAATCAAGAGTCAGTTTTATAACATTTCTAAGAATTCACAATTCTACTATTAAACTAGAGATTTTGTCTAAATATCTACAAAAACTTGTGACTGAATTGCCATGATTGTCTGGAAATTAGACCATTCCAAATGGCCATCAATTGAAATTTGGGCAAATTACACTAACAGTCTTTATAGTTTGGGACTCGTGTCACTTTGGTCCTTGACTTTTCAATTGTGACACATTTGACCCTGAATTTTGAATCTTGTTCCAAATAAGGACAATTGAAGATACCATTGTTAATTTCAAGGGCAAAATTGTCAATTTAATTAAATATAAACTAATTTGACAAAAATAAACTTAAAAAGTATTTATAACTTTTCAAAAATTATTGTTATCCACCAATGATAAAATTATGTAAAATTGATAAAAATTAATAAAAATTACATGATTAATTTTAAAAAATTAATTTTACATGATCATCATCCAAACACATAATAAAAATTAATTTGGTTAAAAAAAAAGTCTAAAAAATTTATCAATTTTACATGATTTTATTCTTAGTGGATAAAAATAATTTTTAAAAATTCAAAAATATTTGTTTGACATTTATTTTTGTCAAATTAATTTATATTTTATCAAATTGACTATTTTATCCTTGAAAAATCTAATAATATCTTCAATTGTCCTTATTTAGAACAAGATTCAAAATTCAGAGTCAAATGTGTTACAATTGAAAAGTCAAGAATTAAAGTGATACAAATCCCAAACTATAGAGACTATTAATATAATTCGCCCTAGAAATTAAACCATAGAATCAGCCATCACAAATGGCCATCACTAGAAAGCCCATTTAAATATTGATTTGGAACTTGCTAGGTCTTGAGTTTTTCGATTAGCTAGCTTTAACCCTTGAGGTTGTTTAGAATGACTTAAATAAGTGTATTTTTTGTCATTTTATAAAAAGATATGCAGAAAGATAAGGAGGTGCTGTGATGGAAAAAAAAATAAAAAGATAAATTATTTTTAAATTGTCAAACTTGACCTAAATTTGTTAAAAGTGAATCAGAAATCAAACCACTTTTTATTTGAATCGTTTTGTTTTTTTATGTACGTAATGGTGATTAGTTAAGTTTAATTTTACAAGCTTCGGAGAAAAATGTGTAAAAATATTGATTATGTCTTGGTTATAATTTTTCACTCTAATAAATTGTGATGTTAAGTATAACTCATTTATAAGCTGTTGTGATTATAATTTTAATTTAAAAAAAAAAAAAAAAAAAAAAAACTCCAAAACTTGTGTAATTAATGTGAACACGTGGTTCTCATCATTGTGGTCAATTTATAGAATTCTTTTGCATTCACACGCGAAGGCATGCTTGCAATTTTGTAAATATGAAAAGAAAATAAAAAATAAAAAAAAATGGATAAATTACAAATATACTTTATGAGGTTTGTTTAAAATATAAATTATCCTTCTAATTTAAAAAATTACAAATATCTCCTCTTTAAAAAATTTTATTTAACAGAATTAACTAAAAAAAAGAAATTCATAATTGTTCTCTTATACAATAATAAAATTATTCAAATTATTAATTGAAACTTATTGATAATATCATTAAAAATTATTAATTGACTTGATGATTTATTAATAAAATGAGCGATTTGTTATGAAATTAAAAATCTCAAGAGATGAAATGTAATTTTCAGAATCATAAAGAACGATTTATATTTTAATCAAATTTAAAGAGATATATTCGTAATTTACCAAAAGAAATAATGAAACCTTGCGAAGAACTCTTTATCTACTTGTGTGGGAAAAAAGGAAAAAAAAACATAGAATGGGGGGCTTACGTATGGATCTCAACATCAAAATTATGGTAGCGTTTGGTTGAGTTTTAAAATTATGATTTGATAATAGAGTTATATTTTGAGTTGAGTCTTAGAATTATAATTTGATTGTGGAAAATTTATTGGATAATGAGTTTTGAAAAGAGTTTGAAATTTGTAATGTAACATATGATATAATTCAAAAAGTTACAACTCATAACTAAACACACAATCCAAAATTCTATTCAAAATTCATAAAAAAAATTAAAAAAATTCTGAAAATATTTTTTATTTAAAATATAAAAATAACAAGTGCCAAAAAAGAAAAAAAAATACGAACACTACTCCGGTCAACCAGCTGGACGTCCGGACAGACGTATTTTCAAAAGTGAATGTGGAATCAATTTTTGAAAACTCTAACCAAATACCACACTCAAACCAAAGGGTAGAATTGAGTTTTGAAATCTCTACCAAACATAGTGATTTTTCAATCAGTATAGAGAGACGGTTTAAAAAAAAATTCAGTATAGAGAGAGACAAAGGAAGGGGATGCATTGGTTTGTTTGGGATGTGTATTGACTTTTTGGTTATTTTATCCTTAGTCTAAAAAGTCTCGTTTAGGATAAATTTTTTGACTTTTTTAACTTTTGTAGGTAAAAAAATAAAATGATTATAAATTAAATGTGATATTTTGTTATTACAATAAAAAATCTATTTTATCTTTTTATAATTAAAATAATCAAAAAAAAATCAAAAAGTCTACCATGCAAAAAAAGGGCAATATGTAGTATGAAACTCCAGCCAGGAGCACATCATCCACCATCTAAGTCGATTTAAAATTCTCTGTTTTTTTAATTAACAATTGTTGGTATTTGATTTGCAAATTCTCTCTCTTCTAAATTTATTTTCATAATTAAAAAAATAAAATAAAATTGAGAAACCTAAGTTATCATCCCTAAAAACTATCATTGCCTCTGTTTGGCAAGTTAGTTTTCAGGCTTTTTTGGCTATTTTAGCCACAAAAAACAAAATAGGCTATTTTAGCCATAACAAACAAAACATCACATCCAACCTATAATCATTACATTCTTCTCTCACAAAAAAAGTCAAAAAAGCCAAAAAGCCAAAAAGCTCTTCCCAAACCAAGCTTTTTAGCCCAGGCTAAAATAGCCAAAAAAGCCAAAAAGCCAAAAAGTCAACCTACTCCCCAAACCAAGCCATTAATGATGTATTTGACAAGTGTCAAATTTTAATTTATTAAATATTTTATTATATGAGGTCTAATCTGAATGCCACATCATTAAAAATCATGTAGAGATGACAAATTAAAAAGATGTCACATTATTGATTTTAAAAATGGACTATTCATGCGGCCAAGGCAGTAAAACTAATACAATGTCAGTTTACTAGCGTATGCCCGTGCCTGAAGGCACGGTGTAAATAATGTTGTGATCAAAATACATTTGTAATTCATACGTATCATATTAAAATTTATAAAGTCTGCAATATTTTTTGACAAAAATATTGAAAAATATAAAAAAATACTATTCTTTTTAAAAAATTGTAACAATTTTACTTGTATCGTACGCTTTATAAAACTTGGATAAAATAACAACGAAATAACCCAAAACTCAGGTGATACAGCCCACAGAGAAGCACCGAAATACTCTCACTGCTGGCAAACAAATAATTATTCTGTTGTTTATACCCATTGATGTATATATATATACTACCAAATAAATAATTATTATGTTGTTTTAGAATTTCAATGTAGTAGTTTGTCCAACAAACAATAAAGCTAAACAAATTAAGATTCTAAAAATAAAAATAATAATAAATACAATATTGTGATTTCTCAAAAGTCGTGGAATTTTCGGACCCCCTTCCCTGGTTGGTGGTGGGTTGCCCAAAACTTTTTTTTATCAAATTTATTGACTTAAAATAAATTTTGTAGATAAAATGTAATTTATCAAATTTATTGACTTTGAAAGTACCCAAACATAAATACACCCCAATAAAATTAAAGTAAAAATTAAAAAATATAATTTATTATAAGAATTTGAAGTCAAAATTCTATTAATAAAAAAACTCTTCTTTTCAGTTTTTGAACAAATCACACTACTCCCATTATTTCACCTCTGTTTCTCAAAATTCACTTTTATGATCATTTTTTTACATAACCCAATTTAAACCTAATTTAAATTTTGAGTTCAAATTTATCTACACAATAAATAAATAAATAAATAATATTTTCTACATAAACATAACTCATAAACTCAATTTAAACTCAATTTTCATACAAATTTAAATTCACCATTTTTTTTTTTAACAGAACTCAATTTAAACTCCATTTAAATTTTGATTTTAAATTTATCCACCAAAAAAAACTAACATTTTCTACAAACATTTTCCAAAAAGATTGGATTTAAAAAAAAAAATTAAACCCACTTTTTTTTGTGTGGTGTTGTGGCCCCCTAACCTCCACTCATTCTCCCACTCCATCTTCCCCACTTTCTCTCTCTAATCTCTGGGTCTATCTTTCTCATTCTCTCCTCTCACAGGAAATCAACACCCATTCTCTCTCTTTAATGTTTAAAAAAACAAATCTTAGAAAAATAAATAGAAACCCAAATCTTATAAACACAAATCAAATTGATGTATATCAAGTGTGATTCCATTGAATATATAAATTAAGGTTTAGAAAACACAAACCCAAACACACACAAATCCAAACCCATTTCAGAAACTCATATATCTTGCGGTCAAAATATAAGTATAGATCTGGTTTCGACTTTCAAATGTCTTTTTATAAAATTACCTATATAAAAATGCACTCAATAAAATTATAGTAAAAATTGAAAAAAAAAATTATAGTAAAAACTGAAAAAAAAATTATAAGAATTGTCACCGAAGTGAGTAAAAAAGTTCAGTTAAAAAAAACTCTTTTTTTAGTCTTTAAACAAATCACACACCCTCATTATCTCCTTCTCTTTCTTACTTGTCTTGTGAAAATATTACATTTTAACAGAATTCAATTTAAATTTTGAGTTCAAATTTATCGAACCCAAAAAAACATTTTCCATAAAAACAACATTTTTCACATAACCTTTTTTTTTTTTTGGAAAATGATAGTCACTTTTTTCAATAAATAAACGTTTCTAATGATACCACTTTTTTTTTTTTTGAAAATTGTAGTTACGTTTTTTTGATAAATAAACATTTATAATAATGTTACATTCCTTAGTAAATGGAAACATTTTTTTTAATTTTTTATTTATTTAAATTTTAGATTTGGCTATTTAAAAATAAAAAAATAATAAAACAAATTCAAATGTGTTTTTCTTGCCCAAATCTAGACCGTTGGATCAATTCAAAGTGCATCTCAACTCCCCTCTACCTATTATCTCTCTCTCTAACATCTCTAACTATTCTCTTTCCAAACCGTTTATTTCCTTTGTTTCATCTTCTTTTTTGATGGTGGTGGACAGCTATGGGATGGACAGTGGCGATGAGCCGCAATGAGTCCCTACTTTCATTCATACTTTTTCTATTTTTTTTCTTCACTCTCTTTTCTCTCAAATTCATGATTTGATTAAATTATAGAAAATCAATATCTTTTTCAAAACCATGTCAAAAATCAAAACCCATTTAAAAAATAAAATCCATTTTTATAAAGATCAAGTATTATTTCAAATTTAAAACCTTTTAAAAAAATTAAATCCATTTAAGAAACATAATGTTAAGATTAAATTGGATAAAATAACCCATGAAAAAAATTAACCATTAAAAAAATAAAAGTATAGCAATTAAAATCACTTATATAAAATTTTTATAAAGGCTCCAAATCTCGGCCAAATTGAAACTTAAAATCTCAAAAAAAAAAAAAAAAGTTTAGATATAGGACAAAGAAAAAGAAGAAGAAGATAAAGATAGATGGACCAATTCCAATAAAAAAAAAAATTGAAATTAATCGCATTGTTCAGGATCTAAACAACCATGCTAAAAACTCCTCCAAGCATCTCTAGACTGTGGGTCGATCTTCCAAGTACAGGAGCTTGATTTTACACACTATTTTTTGCGCTTTTGATTTGCTTCCACAAAGAAAATTAGTGCTCGAATTTATTTTTTTTAAATGCTCTACCAACCAATAATGTCAAGACCCACTTTCTCTCTCTAAAAAGTTGAAGACTCATAACTCTCTCAAGTTTCAACTCTTCTGGCCGATTGATGCCAACACACGCCACCTCCGTGAGCCACCGCTATCCATCCAAACAGTACTTACCCTCATAACAACATAAAAAATAATAAAACAAACCCATTTCCCTATCCCCATTCCCTGTCCAAAAAATCTCTATAGCCCTCTTAGTTTTCGGTTTCTTAATTCTTTCTTTTCTCCACTTTCCGAAGAACACAACATGCCAACAAAATCCCTTCTGCCTCCCATTATTCCTTCGCTTCCTTTATTCTCTCCGTTAATTTGTTGCACAGATCAAAACCATTCAGAAACAAACAGATATCTGTTTTTTTTTATCGAGATAAACAAACAAAATAAATAGACAAATAATGATAGAATATGAATTATATAACCCAATTCAACAGAAAATATGATTTAATCTAGTTCTTTTCTGAATTTGGCTCGACTATTTTTATTTTTAATTTTTGTTTCCCTGAATCTACATGAGGTTGAGCCATCTAGTTTTAATATGGGTCTTTAGTTGGAAGATTGGGTCTCCATCTAGTTTTATGATTTTTTTGTGGTTGATTTGTGTTCAAAAATTAGAAGAGAAGATCGATGGCAAAAGAGTGAACGTAAAACAAAAGGAGGAGCGGAGCAGATGAGAGAGAGAGAGAGAGAGAGGAACAGGGGATCTCAACCCGGAAAGAAGAAGTTTATACTCCCAACTCTCCTGCAATAATGGCAGAGACCCATTTCAGATAGAGAGAGAGGAACATAAAGACGATGACGAATTGTTCAGAGTGAGAGAGGAGATGAGTACCTGTGAGGGAGAGGAGAGACAGAGAGAGATTTTCTTCAATTTACATTTTGTACCATTAGATCTGGATGGTAATTCTCAACCGTTGATGCTCAAAGAGCATTTGGGCGGGAAATGAAAACATCTCAATCATTGAAATTTAGATGACACAATTTAAACCATTGGATCATAATGTATCTCTAACATAAATTACATATTTTCAAAAACCCTTCTCCCTTATTATATAGATTAATGACACTACTACCTACCAAGAAAAATAAAAGATAAAAAATTGAATAAGTTTGGAGCCCGACTTATCAATCCATATTTTTTTAGATAAGCGGTTGTGTAGTAAAAATTAAATTTGTATGGTATAAAGTCTATATATAAAATAAATCTGAATAATAAAATAATAATTTATGAAATTTCTGAATTAATAAATCTAAATTTATAGTATTATTGATCAAAATTTAATTTACACAACATACACTAACTTTTTATACAGATTTCATGATAAAATTTCTAGGTTTATATATTTTCTATTAGATTAAAGAAAGTGTCGAGTGATGAAAACATAAGAGGGTTCTAACTTTCTCAAGATAATAACTTAACAATTAATAATTAATTATCACCAAGAAAAAAAACGACAACAATAACAACTATGAAATCCTCTTATCTAGAGGTTGTTTGGGGTAAATTATATAAGTGCACTTTTGAATTTTGACTAAAAAAATAGAGAAAAAAATACGTATATTTGGAATAATTTTTTAACTTTTTACGAAAAAATGTGTATTAAAATATTGTATCAAGTAGCAAAATTACTTTCCTACCCTGTACTGCACTGTGCTGGGATCCGTGCACTGCACTGTGCTGCACTGTGATGGTATTGGCCCTGTTTGGTAGGGCTTATTTCAGCTTTTAGCTTAATTTAAGTTATTTTGATGTGTTTAGTTCAGCTTAACAATACAGCTTATAGCTTTTTGAAAATCAAAAATCAACTTATTCTTTAAGTGGGGGAGAAAAAATTTAATTTATAAGTAAAAAATCAGCTTATGTTTACAGCTATAAGTTATAAGCTGTTAAGTTATAAATTATAATCACTTTCCCACAACTCTTCCAAACGGGACCATTAAAATATTGTTTGGGTTCCGTGCAGTGTACTGTGCTGCCCTGTGATGGTATTAAAATATTGTTTGGGTTCCATGCAGTGCACTGTGCTACATAGTTTTTTTTTTTTTTTTCACCAAAAATGTCCAATGATGTATGTGAATAGTGTTAACTTTTTTATTTTTTTCAATGATTTTTTTAACTTTTTGACTTTTTTAGGGGGTCTCAAACACCCGCTTAAAGATGTGTTTGGAACTTGATTTTGTACACACACACACACACAAAAATGTTAAAAGTAAAATAATGAGAAGAGAAAATAAAAGTTGCATTACAATCGTCAGCTTTATATGTGTTTTTTTTTCTTTTAAATAAAAAAAATAAGAAATGATAAATTTTCTTACTTAGAGCATCTTTAATGGTTTGTCATTAGAGCTACCAAAGCTATAATATAGCAGCTTTAAGGAAAAAGGGGTCTCCAATAGTGAGATATAACAGCTGTTAAAAATGGCAAATGCCAAAGCTGTTGCCAAATTTGACAACAACTTTGGCAAATGGCAAATCTGCCTACTCACCTCAAACCAACTGATTTTCTTCCTTCCCTCCTTCCCTTTCTCATCCGTTTGTAGAAAAACTCAAACAAAAACAGATCAATTTTTCATTTTGCAAAATTCACAAAAAAAAAAATTTGCAACAAACTTTTTTTTTTAAACAAAATTTCACTAAAACAACAACATTCAACCAAAAAATTTCAAACAACAACAACATTCAACAAAATCAATTTTTTTCTCAAAATAACACCTCAAAATCGATTCTTTTGTATCTTCATTAGGATCTGAAGGATTTAATTTTTACTCTAATAGATTGATATTAAAAAAATAAAAAAATATCATACCTTGATCGATGATTGAAACCGAGAATCTTGATTTGAAACCTTGAGTTGATCGGTGATCGATGACTGAAATCGAGAGTTCATCGGTGATCTGTGATTGAAAGAAAGATATAGAGAGAAAAACGAAAAGAGATATAGAGAGAGACGGTTTAATCGATGGAGACTAACAAAGAGAGATAGAAAGAGATATAGATCGGTGACTGAAACCAAGCTTCGGCTTCATCGATGGAGACCGAAAGAGGTATAGAGAAAGACAGAAAGAGATATATATATATAGAGAGAGAGAGACGGTTTAATCGATGAAGACTGACAGAGAGAGACAGAAATAGAGAGGTCGGTAGCTAAAAGCAGACGGTGGAGAGAGATCAGTGACAAACCAGGCTTCGGCTTCATCGATGGAGATCGAAAGAGGTATAAAGAAAGACGGAAAGAGATATAAAGAGAGAGACGGTTTAATCGATGGAGATTGACCGAGAGAGACAGAAAGAGAGAGATCGGTAACTGAAACCAGACAGTGGAGAGAGATCGGTAACAAACCAGATCGATGAAGAGAGATCGGTGACTGAACCAGACGGTGGAGAGAGATCTGTGACTGAAACTAGATCGATCAGAGAAAGAAAGTGAGAGTGAGGGAGACAGACTTTGCAATGGAGCGAGATAGAGAGATAGATGCAGATGTGTGAGAGATAGATAAGAAGACAAATTTTGCAATGGGATATGTGAGAGAGAGGAAGATGATTCTAGATCTTGATATCAACTGTTGGATATAAATATCCAATGGTGAGGGTAGTATCTTGGAATGTGTGACATGAGCCCAACGGCTCTATGTCAATATGGAAGTAAAAAAAGGGCTAGTTTTCTAAACAATCAAGATACCAATGGCTATAGATTAAACGGCTAATAAATGAAAAAAGAAAAAAAAAAAGATATCATTTTTTGTAGTGTATAAATACAAGCACCTTATTTTACTAATTTCAGTTCACAACAAAATATTTTGTGTCAATTATATTTTTCGTTTTTATTTTTTACACAATCAGTATGGAAGACTCATTAAAAATAAATAGAGAAAAATCATTCACTACTCAAGAAGATGTAACAATTTGTAGAGCTTGGTGTCACATTATTGATGACCCAATTGTTGAGAATTTGCAATCTCATGCTCATTTTTTGAAAATAATTTTTTAAAATTATTGCTCGTTGCAAAATGATCACTCAAGAATACAAGTGTATATGTCATCTCGATGGGATGTAATCATGAAATGTTGCAACAAATTTCATGAATGTTTAGCACAAGTCGAAAATTTACACCCAAGTGAAATGTCTCAAGTTGATATAGTAAGATTTCAGTTTCATTTATTATGTTAGTTTTTTTTTTTTTTTGGTCATATATAAAAATTAACTAATTAATTAATATAATATTATATTGATATAGATGTTTCAAGTAAAATTGTTATACCATCAAGATGAAAACAAACATTTTGCTTTTGAACACTGTTGGCCAATCTTGCAAAATAATATCAGGTGGCAAGATGTACCTCCTACGAACACAGTGAAATCAATGATACATACATCGTTTTTCCCTGATTCTCTTATGGATAACTGCATTTCTCTTTAAGATAACACCAGTCCAAGTGTTAGTAACAATCCAATTGTTAGTGAGGGCAGTGTCTCTGCAAAAGGAAAAAGGCCTATGGGTAGGAAAGCCGCAAAAGAATTATTTCGCAGAAATCAAGTCGTTCAAACTGAAGTTCAAAAAATGAGCATACAATTAGACACATTTAACCAATACCTTGCTGAAAAGGAAAAGACAAAAGATGAAAGAGAAGAAAAAAGAATTCAAGCACTGCAAGAGCTGAAAGAACTTGAGATGAAAAAAATGACTTTGAGATTAGAAGACAAGAACATGAGATGAAAAATGAAGAACATATGATAATGACTACGGACATTTCTCATTTGGACCCTTAGATGAAAACGTATTACACAATGAGAAAAAATGAGATTTTTGCCAAGTGGTCCTCAAATGTCAGCAGCCCAAATTACTATTTCCCACTGCCTACTGATGAATAATTACGGAATAATGTATTTTTAAATTTTGCAATGTCATTTATTTAGTCTTTATTTGCAATGTCATTTTTTTTTATTTTGTAATGAAATTTCAGTTTTTTTTTATTTTTCAATATTTTCTACAACTGAATGTAATATTATTTTTGCAAGGTATAATTTATTAAATATGTAGTGATATGTTTTTGGATGGAGTGAATTATAATTATTTTTTTTCCAATTTTTAAATTTTTTAATTTGTTTAGGTGAGAATAATATAAATATATAATTTTTTTTACAAACAGGTAAAAAAAGTTCACAAAAGACGAAAAATAAACAAAAATAAAATCACAAAAAACTTATATCCAAACAACACCTACAAACTTAGAGAGAAAGTTGGTTGAGATTTGCCAAAATAACAAATGACCATTGAAGCACCATTGCTATAGTTTGGCAAAATAGTACTATTCATTGCTAAATTATAGCAATAGCAATGACATTATAGTAATAACCATTAGAGATGCTCTTAGGCTATGTTTAGAAGGTTCACCAAAAGATAAAATAAATTAAAAGATTAATAAGATAAAATATTGAAAAAATTAGTCTAAGGTCCCTATCCCATTTTTAGTAATGGAAGAGATCCACAATATTATTTTTTGATGTCTAAGGTCCCTCAACCCACACTCATCTATTTTCTGATGTTCCCGGGCATTCTCATCTTCGACCCAAACTAGATGAGTTCTTGCCTCAAGCAGTTGGCATAGTTTTCGTGGTGGATGCTTTGGAATTCCTGTCAAACTGTCGAGCAGCGTCGGAGTATGTGTATCATGTAATATGTGATATGTATCCAAACATGCATATGAACACGTTATATGATGAGTCTAACATTTGATTTTTATGTGGAATAGGTACCTTTATGATATTTTGACCAAGACAAGTGTTGTGAGGAAAAAAATTTCAGTACTTATCCTCTGCAACAAAGTAGATAATGTGACTGCACATACCAAGGAGTTCATATATATATATATATATGTTGAAAAACAGAGCTTGTTATTACAATCTAGAAAAAATTATAATTATTACAAATTTCTCTGCATTTTTATGTTGTACTTTTTATGTGTTTTTTATTAAACATGTTATTTTTGTCTACTTTTCTTGGCAACCAAACAAATTTTATGCTTTATGGTTCACTTGAAATCTAGAGAAAATTCAGAAAAAATCTCTAGACTGGAATCTAAAGAATTTCTCTGGTCTTCCCAGAATTTTTCTGGTGAGAAATTCTCTAAAAAGTTGAAAGAATTCTCTATATATATGTATATTGCTTGGATTGATGTTCAACGTAAGTAAAGAAATTTGTGGGTTTGTTAGTAAAGATTGTATTGTTGGCTTACATATTACACAAAGTCAGAGAAATTCTTTGTGAATAGAGCCAGAGAAATTTGTGAAGTCAGAGAAATTTCCTGGATCAATGTACAATCACCAAGATCTATTCATAAAAATATAACTCTGCTGCAAATAGAGAGAATTTCTATGATCTATGTGGTTTGGAGAGAATTTCTCCGGTTTTGGACTAAAGAAATTTGTGGATTTGTTAGTAAAGATTGTATTGTTGACTTATATATTACACAAAGTCAGAGAAATTCTTTGTGAATAGAGCCAGAGAAATTTGTGAAGTCAGAGAAATTTCCTGAATCAATGTACAATCACCAAGGTTTGTTCATAAAAATACAACTTAGCTGCAAATAGAGAGAATTTCTCTGGTTTCAATCCAGAGAATTTCTTTGATCTATTTGGTTTGGAGAGAATTTCTCTGGTTTTGGACCAGAGAAATTTGTGGGTTTGTTAGTAAAAATTGTATTGTTGGCTTACATATTATACAAAGCCAGAGAAATTCTTTGTGAATAGAGCCAGAGAAATTTATGAAGCCAGAGAAATTTCCTAGATAGCCACAGAAATTTTATCTCCACAATTTTCTCTGGTTTGCACCCAGAGAATTTCTCTGGGACTGAAATTTCTTTAGATTGATATTGAGGGACCTTAAACATCATAAAAATATTTAATGTTCTTTATGTTATAAAATCTTAATATCAGGGATCTTAAAAAAAATCTCTTTAAAATATTATATTCAAATTATAATTATTTTATATTTTCTTCTAAAAATAAAAAAATAAAAAAATTCAACTCAAATAAAATATTTTAACCGTAAACTAAAATAACTATTCGTTTGGCAAGAGGCTATTTTAGCCAATTAGCCAAAAAGTTACTAAATTAGCCAAAAAGCTAACAACCCATACCAAAAAGTCAAAGATTCTCTTTTTTCTCTACTTTTTGCACATTTTTTCGTAATTAGCCAAAAATTCATCCCAAATATACAAGTTTTTTTTACCTACTTTTTTAACCAAATAACCAAAAAATTACTAAATTAATCTATTCCCAAACTAGGCCTAAAACATCAATTCACAACCAAACAAAAGGCTAATCATATTCATGGCTGCCCAAAGCTAGGAAGGCGGAAAATGTTCCGTTGATTGACAACAGCAACAACAACCACAAAAAAATAAAAATAAAAATCCAAGAAAAATGTTTGGGGAGTACTAATTAGTGCTCCACTAATTAGGTGGTAGTGGGTTCCGCCATTAATGATGTGATGTTTTAGTCTTGGAGTTGTGTTTTTTTTTTTTTACTTTTTTAATGCATTAGTGCTGTTAGTGATGATATTTTTAATGGGATAAATCATTATTAAAAATCCAATTACATATAGTTCTGATGTGACTGCTCTGTCTGTATGTCTCTCTCTGTCTCTCCACTCCACTCATACAGAAGACGAGCTTGACCAAATTAAATAATGGCGTGCCTACTACGCATATCACAAACCAAACCAAAATAATTTGAAAAAAAAAAAATTGTAGACAAAATAAATTCAAAATGACGTGTATTTGTGAAATTCTGAATATAAACGTTAAGGCTCTATTTAGTTTAATTTTTGAATCATAACTTAAATTTTAAATTGTATTTTAAGTTTTGAGTTTTTTAAATAAATTTAAAAAAAAATTATTTAGTTAAAAATTTTTAAAAAAGTTTTGAGTTGTATTTTGAAATTTTTTGAATTTATTTTTAAAAATATTTTCTTAATTTTTTTTAGGGTATATGTTTTTATTGTAAATATTTATTTATTTTTTTAATATACATTGTATTTACTATTTGTGCGCTATATTTTTTTTAAATATTTTAAAATTTTAAAATTTAAATTTTTTATTTTAAATATATAGTTTTTATGTTAAATATTTTTTTAATTTTTTAATATTAAATATTTTAAATTTATTTTTTTACATGTTTTTAAATTCTAAATTTTTTTAGATCATCCATATATATCTAGGCCAATACTTACAAAAATAACAAGATATTTTTTCAAAAAAATAAAAAATATATAAAATATTTTTCTTCAACAATAAAAATGAAAAAAATATTTTTTGAAAAAAAATTCAAAAAAAATAAAATACAAAATAATTTTAAAGAACAAAAAATATTTTAAAATAGAGTTTTAAAAAGAGTTTAGTTATGAGTTTTGAAAATAATTTTTAAATTGAGTTTTGAATTGTATATTTGGTTATGAATTTTAAAATTTTTTTATTCAAATCACAAATTTAGAACAAAACCAAACGCTATGTTTATTTATTTATTATAAATGAAAGATGACAAGGAGACATTTTATTATAATACAACAAAATGCAATGGATACACAAGTCGACAAAAGTGAAAATTTTTGCATAATTATGTAAAAAAAATTGTTTGCATAATATTACTCGAATGCAATGGATACACAAGTCGAATTTTAAATCAGTCTCTTATCCTTCTATTTCAAACTATTTGTATATTATGGTGCCATTTGAGAACAAAAGAGAAAAAAAAAAAAAAAAATCAGGGTTCGTTTGGTTTGAATTTCCCAAAAATTTTTGGGAAAATTTCTCTACAAATGAGTTTTCAGAAAAACTCAAACCAAACAAATTTTTTCAAAAAAATTTCTCAAAACTTGTAAACCAAACAAGTTTTCCAAACAAATCTCTCTCTCTCATACACATCAAATCAATCACTTTTTCCAAAACTCTCTCTCAAAATAATTTTCCAAAACATCTTTCTAAAAAAACCAAACTAAACAATTTTTCGTACTTTTTATCTCCCAAACTCATCTCCCAAAATCAAACCAAACAAGCCCACAGCTTAGGTCAAAAAAAGTCAAATGACTTTTTTGGCCATCAAATCATTTGGAAATATAGTTAAAAATTACTTATGAAATTACAGTTATATTATTTAAATGAGTTAGGTAAAAGTGATTATTTTCTAAAATGGATGAGATATTTTGATCATTTGATTATGATGTGACAACATAAGTAAATATTAAATAAGAAAATCATACAACAATTTTTACCAACTTTTGTAAATAACTTTCTGAAAAAATCAAAAAAAATTATTTAAAAATTAAAAGTCAACTTTTAACAATTTTTTCAAAATACCCCTATGTGATAAGTCTTTTATTCTCATATATAAAAATAAAGGAATCATATTCTTATTTAGGCCTAGTTTGGGAAGACTAAATAAGTGCATTTTTTGATTTTTTATGAAATATGAGTTGAGTTTGGGTTGGGTTTGAAGTGATGTGACTTAAATAAGATGATGTAACTTAAATAGAATATTGACTTTTTGACTTTTTATCTTTTTTCAATCTTCCCAAACTAGGCCTTAGTTAGTGAACGCAAAACTTTCACATTTTCACTTTGTTCCAAATCTTGAAATCATAGAAACCCATAATCACATTTCTTTATTCTCTCTCACAAAATTCTTGTCAAGTGATTGCATGAAATTATTTTCAATATAAGGCATCCACACACAAGTCCCTACCAAAAACAGACCAAATTAAAGGTTCCTTATAGTCATCTCTCTGGGCTATTCGCTGCTTGCCTTCTTCCCATTTTCTTGGTTATATAAAAGCTTTCAGAGTGTTCATCATGGTGACAACACATTCTTATAGTAATAAGAGGCAAAAGGCAAGCCTCTTTATTACAATCAGTTTCCTGGCAACTTTCTTTCAATTCTTGCAACCTCAATTGGTGTCTTCTGCATCAGCAGCAGCACCATTTACCAAAGGTAAAATGGTGACAGTGTTGAGCATCGATGGAGGCGGTGTCAGAGGCATCATTCCAGGCACCCTTCTCGCCTCCCTCGAATCAAAGCTTCAGGTTCTTCTTCTTCTTCGTCCTCATGAAACTCTGCTTTCACTTTCTTTCCTTTATTTTATTTTTTATTTTTTTCTTCTTTTTTTAGTTTGCTTTACAATTGAACTTTGTTGTATATCTGTGTGTTTTTGCTATGTATAGCAACTGGATGGACCCAATGCAAGAATTGCAGACTATTTTGATGCGGTGGCCGGGACGAGCACCGGTGGGCTGGTGACCATCATGATTACAGCTCCTAATAAAGAGAATCGTCCTTTGTATGCTGCCAAGGATATCAACAAGTTCTACTTGGAGAACTCCCCCAAGATCTTCCCTCAAAGCAGGTGAGCTGTGTTACCTGGGTTTGTTTTTTTAAATGTGAGAAGCATGATTGTCGGATGAACAATACTATAATACCCTATTTAGAAATGTTAGTGTGGCTCATATTCATTTTAGGCAATTTTTTTGACAATTTGTTTTAGTGGTGTCAAATATTTGAATCCTAAAATAAAGGTATAAGATATGTGTTTGACATATTTATCAAGGCTTTAATTAAGTATATCTAGTAATTGGGTTTATTAGTAAATTCAAAACATAATATATCCAAGATTTTATAAAAAGAATTATTGATGAGACCCACTTATTTACCAATTTCTATATTTTCAAACTTATTTTTTTAGTTTGTGTAGCATACAAATCTCACATTATGCATAAAAACTTTTATGTATGTTAATAAACACATTTTTACAATTAAAAAAAAATAAAAAATCTAATGCTTAAAAATTCAATAAAGTCAATGTATGAGCATTCTACGCTCGACACACATTTAAATTTGAAAAAGTCCATTTTTTAACATGACTTCAATTATATTCTCTAGAGTTGCAAGCATTGAAAAATGGGTAATACAAAATGTATAGAAAATATTTCATGCCATAACATTGATTACCATTCATAAGTTTGTGTATAGATGTGTTTTTACGGATGAATCACTAATGAGTGTTTCTTGATCATCAGCCGCAACAATTTCATAAAGAAGTTCTCAAGCTGGTTTGGCTCAGTCACAGGGCCAAAGTATGATGGGAAGTACCTGAGATCATTAGTGAGGGATTC
Source organism: Camellia sinensis (assembly GCF_055761805.1). Lineage (NCBI taxonomy): Eukaryota > Viridiplantae > Streptophyta > Magnoliopsida > Ericales > Theaceae > Camellia > Camellia sinensis. Next base: position 221,640,788 of record NC_138961.1, read on the forward strand.
ACTAGGCAATGTCACCATCAAACAAACCCTAACTGATGTAATCATTCCGGCTTTCGACATCAAACGCCTTCAACCAATAATCTTCTCTAGCGATAATGTAAGAACCTAAAAACTGAGAAAATTAAGCATTTAAAAAAAAATAAAAAAAATAAATTATTTAAGCTATAATGTGAAAGCTATATTGTCTAATAATTTAAACTATTGCGCAGGCAAAAGAAAATGCTTCAAAGAACGCTCTGTTATCAGATATTTGCATAGGCACTTCTGCAGCTCCCACATTTTTCCCAGCACACTACTTTGAGACTAAGTACGGCGATGGAACGACACGTAGTTTCAATCTCATCGATGGCGGTGTGGCTGCAAATAATCCTGTGAGTTACTAATTTGATGAATTTGAGGTTGCCCTTTTTATGACGTTTAATGTTCTGCAAATTAAGTATTCTACAACCAAATGGTGACAACATACAGACTCTAGTGGCCATGAGCCACATTTCCAAACAAATCTTATTGGGAAAATTCAAGTTTGTGGACATTAGACCCATGGAGAGCAACAGGATGTTAGTCATATCACTCGGCACCGGGGCAGCCAAGCAAGCAGAGAAGTACAGTGCAGCCACAGCCTCCAAATGGGGTCTGCTCAACTGGGTATACGACAACGGTGCCACACCATTGTTTGATGTGTACGGCGATGCAAGCTCTGATATGGTCGACATTCATGTCTCCACTCTCTTCCAAGCCCTCCATTCCGAGAAGAACTACCTTCGTATTCAGGTATAAAGAATAAAAAAAAAAACTGTCGATTACACAATTTTTTTAAAAATATTTCATAATCTGTTGACTGGCATATGCTAACAATTCTTGGTGGTGGGTGGCCAGGATGACACATTAACGGGTGATGCATCATCGGTTGATATTGCGACGAAGGAGAATATGGAAAGGCTTGTGGAGATTGGAGAAGCCCTGTTGAAAAAACCAGTGTCGAGGGTGAATTTGGAGACAGGCAAGTTTGAGACAGTGCAGGGAGAAGGCACTAATGAGGATGCTCTTGGCCGCTTTGCTAAGCTGCTCTCTGATGAAAAGAAGTACCGGAAAAGAAACTAAATATTCCAGTTTGAGAAAAAGACTACGCAATAATGTATTATGTAGGATGATACAGAGCTAAGAATGATTGTAATCTTTTACAAAAATAATGAGTACAACTCAATAATTGTGTCATATTTGTTGTGTATATATATTATAAGACGAAAAAAGTTCATGTCGACGTATTTACTATGCGTCCGGCTAAAGGACGATAAATATATAATATGTATTATTTATATATATAGGGTATTGGTATTTAAATAACTAAAATGTAAATAAAAACCAAAAAAAGACTAGCGGCAGACTTGCATGTATTAAAATGGAAAGGAAAATATTAGGGACACTCACAAATCTTGTAAGCAGACAGATTAAGGGAAAACCAAATAATAGTTAAAAAGATCATCAAGAACTAACAACAAAAAATTAGTCAAGAAAAAGAATCCATCCATTTTTGTTCGAAATCAAAACTTTTCTTGTACAAGATTGTTTCAATGATTCAAATGTATTCATCAAATCTTACAAATAATTTCAGCTTGCAATGAAGTATGCTACAACTAGCTTTACATGACAAATAAAAAAAGGTCTCAGACAAAATTTGGTTCAAGCTTTGGGTCTCTCAAGAAGATCTGGAAACCTTTCATTGCTCTCCAACAAAACCTGTATAATTAAACTACAGGGAAAAAAGAAAAGAAAAAAGAAAAAAAATTATCAGATAGACAACAATTCCCCAAAGGAATATCAACTGTAAACATGGATCATCGAGTGATTTCTTATTTGCAAATTTGCTATCATTTAAACTAACAAATAGGCAAAGAGTTGCTCAAGCCAACCCACCTTCCTGAATAAACTCTCTGAAATAATATCTATTCACTGAAGTGTTGACACATGGCAAACAATTTCAAAAGGTTTTATAACTTCGGTTAGGTAATGAATTAAAGCCTTCTTTCCATGGGTGACATCAGTCGGCCCACTCATTCAGATAACTTAGCATTTTCAAATATATATATATATATATATAAATATCAACTTGGACCACGCTGTTGTCAATAAATAGTTGTGGTACACAAGAACCTAACAGTAAACAGCGCTGCTGCAGACCTCTAATTAGCGGTGCAGCCGTACAGCTCTAGTGAGCTGTCAAGCAATAAAAAAAAAAAAAAAAACAGTGAAGTAAAAAACAAAATAAGGGGAAGAAAAAGACAAATTAGAACTCCATTAGTGGTCTTTTTTTAGAGGTCTGAATCATTTTTCAACAGTAAATAACCTAATTGTCAGAGGGTCTTGATCCCAGCATACCTGAGGCCTCCTAAAGCCAATCAAAGACTGCACGTACATAAAAGCCTGAACCAGAGACCGTATGACCTAGCAAGTGTACCTGAAGATTGAGAATCAAACTATTCATACCGGAGCAGCCTGCAGTTAAGAACACAAATGGAGTAGCAACATTGATTTCTTATGACAATTAAGCAATGCTCACTGAAAGGTATCCAACAAACCATGCGAGTACCTGAACTCTATTGAAACATTCTTGAGTAAGCCTTTTTCTCCTGATCACGTCTACCAGCAATCTGTAGACAATTTTTGAACTTTCAAATCGCACTCAATAAACTAAAATTAAAAAAAAAAAATTATAAAAATTTGAAACAAATGATTGGAACATGAGAAAAATTGGAACATCAAATGAAGCCACTGACCTTCTTCTTTGCAGCAGCAAGCTCTTTCTTTATAACACCTGAAAAATAGAATCATAAAGCAAGGACTTGATCTTTCATAGCCCAAGTAGCAACATTGGAGCAGTTGCTCAAAAACTCTCGCCAAGAATAAATATGTATACATGTTTTTTTTCTTTTTGGTAATTTTTTGGGGGCCAGTTTCAGTCAGTCTGGGCTTCAAATGCGCTTTTCCCAAGCCCAGCCCTCAATTAAAAATGAGACTAAATTTCTCACAAGCCTGGCCCCCACAGATCAATATGTGATCCTAAGGTGTCTGTGACTTTCGAAATACAAAATTGGAAGTTTGAGGCTTTTTATAGTTTGCCATTTGTGAAGGAAATGAAAAGCAAATGCAAACAAGAAAGGTTACAAAGGAGAACAGTGTGCAAAAGAAAAAAACAGCAAAAGTGACATTGTTTAAGTTAGGTGCCATCTTTCCTTCTCTTTCTCTTGATCTTAGAACATTTCTTAGAATAGCCTATGATCATGCAATCTTTCAACATCACATCCCAAAAGCTATGCATGAGGCACAACTAATTTGAATCTCTGATCCATATTTTACACAATTTAGGCAATCTAAACCTTAAGCCAGTAAACCAAACTTGTCCCCAATATATCGATTCCATATTACATTACCATCATTTGGCTCCAACTCCAATGCTCTCCCGAAACTTTCAACCGCACCATCTACATCATTAAGTGCCATGAATGCCTGATACATTAGCAGAAACAGAGTCATTATGCATAAAAAATAACTTGAAGACACAACTATAAGAAATTTCCATCAGATGCAAGCAAAAAAGAGGTAATATATACTTCCTTTTATTCCCACGAGTAGTGGTAACAACATTTCCATAAACCAAGAGGGTTCCAAAATAAATGAAAAGCTGTGCTCAAATACACTGGCAGACTAGGATTACAGCTGATAAAGAACATATTGAAAGAGGGACTCAATCAGAACATTTATGTGTCTGGTGTGTTTATGTAAGCATCAGAATCATATGACTAGATTTCATATTTCTTAAATATTTCTTTTATCGTTAGTAAAATGATGTTTACAAACTCAAACACAGCATTTTATGGCTAACATACAAGTCTAATGCATAGTAAACTTGACTACTTAAAGCCCATGGCTATCAAAATCATGATCCAGATCCTACAATCCTAAATTACCAAAACGATCCAAATTCTAAATTACCAAACAATCCAAATCGTTGTAAAATCGGTGTTATAGAAGGATCACAAATAGGACCATGTGGGATCATGTAGGATCATAGGTAGGATCACTGAGTTAGTGATTTTTCACCTTATTTTGCAAAGATGATTCCCCAACTCAAACAATGCCATAGAATCTGAAAGAGAGACTTGCAACTGTTTCTAAGGGGCATTAGCGGAAACTGGAGGTTAGCAAAAAATAAATGTGAATGGATGTCTAGATTAATAAGCAAAATTTTATTCAGGATCGATGCATTTCAACTGGCTTTAAGTAACTTCACGAAGGCTGTTGACATGAGTTGTAATGCTATATCCCCATCTTTTTTTTTTTTTTTAAGTTGACTAGTATATTGCTCATATTTAGAACACCAACCTGGCCTTGGCGGAATAAAGCTTTCACATTATCTTCTCCGTCACGCATTGCCAACTCTGTGTCCAACAATGCTCCTTTCAAATCTCCTAATTTCAATTTGCAGGCCTAAAGCAAGCTTGTGGTCAATCATTTGGTAGACAAAAGATAAAACAAGATCTAGAATAGAGAGCGATCACTCAAGAAAGACATGCTAGAAAGCTAAGACCTAACTGTACCTTTTTATGAAAACAGCAAATATGTACAATAAATTTTGTTGTTTTCTATTAAAAACTTCAAGACTAAAACAAGGTAGATTAAACAGAACAAATAACAACAGCCATAAAACACAATAGTTGGCATATGCACTACAGTAAAGTGCTGAATACCCACAATTCCATCATTTGGCAAAAACAAAAGCGAAATTGCAGATTCAGCCATGGAGAATAACTTTTAAACTTCTACAACTAAGCTTTTGAGAGTGGACCCAATTGATCAGTTAATCTTCACACAAGATTTCTCTGGTGATACTGCCTATTGATAAAAAAAAAAAATGCTATACTAGAGCCGTACCCATCCTGTACCCAAAGTATCTCGCGTACCAAACACATATTTTGCTTACTCAATACACGTGCAACCATACAGGTATGCGTACCCATACCAGGTAAGTACCCAAATTCTGAAAAGCGGTTGCGATCGCCGTAACGGTGGCGGTGGCGCGGTTGCGGTTGCGGTTGCGGGGTGCAAAGGCTGTAGCGTAACGGTTGCGGTAATCAGAACCGTGAATTTTTTTATTTTTTGCACAATTTGAAAAAAACTTACAGATACGCATATTTTTTTCCCATGATCATATATAATGGGTTTAAAATAAATATTGATCAATTTTTGTAAATTTTTAAGTATAATCTAATATATTTCATATTTTTAAATCACTATAAACTGAGTTTTTTACATTTTATTTTAATAATTAATGACTTTATATTATACAAAAAATCAATCACTAGCTATTATATATAAGACAAACAATGACAAAAGTAAAAAAATAAATAAGAGCCTAAATATATATATATATATATATACATATTTTAACTAAGCTAAATAGATAATGACTACACCTATTATTATTATTATTATTATTATTATTATTATCAAACAATATAGAGATAGACACACACAAACAAAATGGTTGAGTGATAGCAGCTTAATAGAATTGCATAGGTCTTACAGCTTTAACAAATCAATAACATGTTCATCTTCCCTCTTCTCTCTCTCTATCTCTTGCTCCTCCATTTTCTCTCTTTATCTTCCCTCTTCTCCCATTTTTAGCTTTTTTTGTCTTTTTTTTCGAAAGAAACAATTTGGAACCGTTACGTAACAGTGCATAACAGGCCATTACGACTGCTACGGCAGCTGCTACGGCCGACACACCTGTGAATCTCAATCACATTGCAAAAGCGGCCGTAACAGGTGGTGGTAACCACCAAAACCGTTACGTAACGCCGTTACGTAACGGTTGCGGCCGCTTTTTAAAACCTTGTACCCAATACTCGTACATCAATATTTTTCAAGTACCCATGCTTCATAGATTTGAAGCAATAATAAGAGAAGTAAACGCTGGAACTGTTAATTAACCCACAATATACTCAAATCTTCATTTTGGAGGACGTTCTAGATAAGAATTAAATACAAACTTGTCAAACCATTACCAAATATTGAATGATGAACACAAGGCCTATAAAATTTAGAATATGATGAAACTCATCGAAAAATATATAATAAAAACAAGGATTATGACATTAGTTCAAACAATGATGAATTTTTATATAGAACATCCTCATATAAAACAAAGTAATAAGTAAAATGAAAACTTACAGAGCTATTTGTAAATATCTGAGACTTTGTCTTCCTCAAGGATGAGCTTTTCTCTGTACAATCACATAAAAAATTTAATAGAACAAAAGAGTAAAAGGCACGTAGCATCGTAACGATTTCTAGTTACTAGAATTACAAAAGAACAGTATCACATGGACAAATTAAACGGCTCACCTTCATCAATGTCTTCCTTCTCCCAGCATACATCCAAGTAGCGCAGAGCCTTACAATACTTCCTAAGAGCCATTTTATAGTCTTGTTTCTGTATATGAAAACAATTAGGACAAGAGCCACTGAGTAGCGAAATATACTATACAAAGCCAATGTTTATCAACCATCACAAAAAAAAAAAAAAAAAAAAAAAAAAAAAACCAACAACAACAACAACAACATAAATAATCATATTTACTACAAAAATATAGAACACTTAAATTGTATAGTGCTCTAGTCTTCCAGAAAATAAAAATCCGTGCATCAAAGCAAATGTTTGCGGAAGCCTGTTTTCTATCTTTTTCTTTGTTGGAGGAGCTACCTTATTGAGGGGAGAGATATCAAACATCATATCTAAACAACAGCTACCTTATACTGTTCATTTCCAAAAGCTTTGATTGAGTCTACAGCGGTCATCCACCAGGAAATTTCATCTGGTTTCACATCAAGGTCAATTGGCCAATCAGGGTAAGCATCGCCATCTTTAAAAAAGTTACATACCCCATCATCTGCTCCCTCAAGAATTTCTCCACAATCCACAATTATCACATCAAGAGTGGGATAATCATTGTCGCCAGCATTAATATGCTCAATTGAACGAACCAGCCCCATCCCTTTGATTACCTTGCCAAAAACAACATGCTTTCCATCTAGATGAGAAGTTCGAGTGGTAGATATAAAAAATTGAGATCCATTGGTATTAGGACTTGTATTAGCCATTGACAACATTCCTTTTCTTTCATGCTTCAACTCAAAATTTTCATCTTCAAATTTCAAGCCATAGATGGATTCACCACCAGTGCCATCCCCAGCAGATATGTCTCCACCTTGTATCATAAAGCCTTTAATGATGCGATGAAAACATGATCCCTGCTATGAATACTGAGCTATGATTAGCATTTAGCAGACAGATAGCTCAACAGGACAGATTATTAAATCAATAATGCAGTAGGGTAATTTGCTTCTAGCATAGACCTTAGGGTGAAGATATTATATCAACAATGTCGTAAGGCAATTTGCAACAATTCAAGCTAACTGATTCTTTCAGTTGTAAAGCCAGAAGTTGCTAGACTCGTGAGGCATAACAAATAGATGTTCTCGAGATCAGCAATTTTATACAACACCACGCCATAATCAAATGCCAAATCACCTATTAAGATCTATATCCAAAGACCCCAGTTACATGCACATCTTGGAAGGTGTAGGGGGAGAAGAAGCAGCAGAAGCCAAGAAGCAGGATAATAAACAATGGACTTATTCAAAAGATTTCCGCGTCTAAATTCTCATATAAAGAGGGGCTTGGGAAGCCCAAAAATTGATGGATTCAATCCCTTGGCAGAACTTTGGGCTGTCTTCAGTTAGTTACAAACATCATCCTAGTCCAGCTAATACAAGTATACAATCATGATAGAATGCAGAGCCTCACATCATAGATTTTAGTAAGCTTAGAAGAAAACAACCTTCTTGTCCAACTGAATTCAGACCCATAAGACCACTAAAATGTCTAATTGCCCATGAAATGGAGAAATGAGGTCTTTCAACATTCCTCATCATTTGCAAAGTTGAAGATTTATTGAACTTAGAAAATAAGTTGTGTAAAGAACTATGTACAGCAAAGCATAATGTGGTGTAAGTTTATACATCCCAATTAACAGTAATTAATAAAGTAGCATAAAGAACTGTCGCATTGTTGTCTTGAGTATTCATTTTGAAGGGACTTATATGCTCAATTACATACTCTAACTGCTTCAAGCCCACCTTTTATTAGTCTATTTTGTACCTAATCAAGCCCTCCCACATAACATTCGCCCCTTACCAAGATTTGAGTGACATACTAGCATACATATAGCTTCCAGTGATGAGTGAGCCCTTTTTATCATTGAGACAGCTATAGATAACAGACCCAAATTATTATTTTTTTTTCACAACACTGCTGACTATTCAATTCACAAATCATAACATCAACAACACTTTTTTTTCCCGATATTTCATAACATCAACAACACAACAAATAAATACGTCATTTTCACTGCTGTAAAATATTGCAATCCACTCATTACTAATGGAATCAACATAACTTTATATCAAATGAAACATAGTAACCCAAAAAAATTTCAAACACAAAAAAGAAATCATTGAGAAATGGATGGGACAAAAAGGAAAAGTAAACATGACTAAATGTGTAAATCTATCTTGAAATGATATTGTTGTCACCACCATTCTGACAGTCACATACTACACCTGCACAATGTTTGGGTTGCAAGAAGCTATGATTGATTCTTGAATTAATAACAGAAACATATAATGTACTTCTGTGGCTGTGGCTAACATATGGGCTTCTATGTTGGTTCTTTCTTTGAACCATGACATCGGAAATACATGATCCAATCACAAATTCCTTTGTTTTCAAATTTTAGAACTTGAGTTGAAACAATTTAAACCACATATTTGTTTCATGAGCCAAGCCCGCTGGTCTCTTAATTCCATATGATATCCTCAAAGTTAAATGAAAATAAAAAGAGGTGAACAATGAAAATCAAAACAAAAATGATTTTTTAATAAATAAAGCACAATCTATAAATCGATGGTGAAATTTCCAGTATTTCATATTCCTTTAAAAAATATTTGAATCGTACAAATAAAATTTTAAAAAAATAATAAAAAATAGAACAAAGGGGCAAATTTTCAGAGAATGAAAGAGATGGGCCATGGATTGGTTCATAAACCATCAACATCCATGTTATTTTTTTAAGCCATTTTATTTACTCAAAAAATATAGTTAAATTAAATTTGTGTTTATTGTAAGTTGTTCATTAAATTGAAGAATTGCCACCATATGACTGAAGAAAAAAACACATTTAAAAATGTTTTGAGAACATGATGAGAAAAAGATGCATGAAACATTAGACAGTGAACCTTTTATTTTTGTTTTTATGTAGGATATCCTGGGTCAGCTTATGCACACCAGACTAAGTCCCTACAGCCCGAACAAGGCTTCCGAAACAAGGCTTATGCCTTGCGGTCCGTGGCCCCAAGGCATGCGTTTGCTAGCTAGGAAATTTGAACCTGAGACCTAGGAGGGAGCAAACCTCCAGGCTCCAGTTGTCACCCATTAGGCCAACCACCTTGTGGTTCAGACAGTGAGCTTATAAAGAGAGATTCTCATTTTCATATTTTTATTAAAACTTGGCCTACTAACCTTGGGGTTGTGGATTTGAACATAAGGGCAGACATTTTGTGCAAAGAGAGATTCACATTTTCATATTTTTATTAGGCATTTTGAGTCTAATCTACCCCTCAGACCCCCATCTAATGTGTGGACTAAATCGGGTGTGCTTTTTTATTCTGAGTTAGCTAATTTCACACAAATAGTTTTCCTCCCTTTTCAATGCTTCTCTCAAATCCACTAGATGAAAATAAAATTTGTTAAAAAGAGTCCCTATATTTTTCTTGGGTGAATTCATGGAAAGAAGAAACACCATTCTGCTCAATAACTGAACCTTAGGGAGGAAAAACACTTGTCCTGAATTATACAATGACAACCTAAACAGGTGTCCCATTTCTATGATTCTTCAATCTCATCAAATTATTTTTAAAAATAAATTTAGCTATGCATTTCGAGTATATATCATGCTTCAGATTTCATTGAAAATAATAATTCAATTTTTTTAATAATCAAATGATTTATAGATATATACTTGATTAGAATGTATAGAGATAGTTATGTTAGGGACCCACACACGTGAGTTTGTATGGGTCCCACACCCATGTGAGAGGTTTGGTAGATTATTTGGGATCCATAGCATTTTCCATACATATATGTATCAATCTATGAACACTTTATTAAATACACAGTTAATGATATGTTTTGATCATTATGATGATGTAAATAATCATGCCCAGTTTTGAAAAGCTTATTGATTTCAATTGGAAGACATAAGCCAAAAATCCAAACAAGCAAAACTGTTGTCACTTTATCCCTTCAACTAAAAATTGCTACATCTTGCCACTCAATCTTTTGATTTGTTTCAATCTCAATTTTCTGTTAACATTGTGCTATGAAAAAGCATAGATTAGTGACATATGAATTGAATATGCCAATTTTACGGGAGAAAAAAGAATTTGTGGTTTATATATACATAAATGTAAGTGATATGTATATGGTTTCTCATTTAGTTTAAAAATTGACATGTCACATGTGCATATATTTTCTCATATATTTTGAGGATATACACATATCCCTCACATAAATCAATTCTTATATGAGCATTTTGGTCAAAAAAATTAGTAAGGGCAGCTTACATGCCCATTTTTTTTTTAATAGAATGTTGAGATTGAAACAAATCAAAATAAATAGCAATTTTTAGTTGAGCGGGGCAAAGTGATAATATCTCAACTATAAGGTAAAGTGTAATTTGACCATTTTAGTATATTCAATAATTGAAGATACAGAAGAATATTTATAGATAAATAAAAAATAAAATAAATAGTTCATTTGAGGATTATAAAACTTCCAAAATAGTAAGGCTATGATCTGTTTGTTTTGTTTTATTGGTGAAATGTGTATCATGAAGTCGATGTGACTATTTTTCTTTCTTTTATTTTCTTCATTTTATCAGTGACTTCGTATACAGAATTATTCATCCACCCATTTTATCAGTGACTTTAGAGCCAAAAAAAACAAACATGAGCAACAAAGCAAGAATAGGAGCAGCTAAACGGCCCATTCTGACTCAATAAAAACAGGTAAACAAACATAAACAAATATATACATAAATACATTACACGCATATATATACATATACGTAGACAGACACACACACACACACACAGAGGACCTTGAAATGGAGGGGAACACCGGTGTTAGGGCCAATGCCCTTCTCGCCGGTACAGAGAGCCCTGAAGTTCTCGGCGGTTTTGGGCACAACATCTTTGTAGAGCTCCACCACTATCCTCCCTTCCACCTCTCCTCCAATGCTTATATCCATGAAGCACCTCGGGTTCGCCATTCTCTCTCTCTCTAGATTGAATTGAAGCACAAAACAGAGAAACAGAGAGAGAAACCCTAACCCCGCTATTTATTTTGAACTCAAGAGAAAAGCCAAGGCGCTATGGTTGATGATGCTTATTTGAGAGGCGGTGAAGAGTCGATTATTTTATTTTCAAAAATGGTAGAGGCACAAAAATTCTATCAAATATTTTCCTAAATGTCTCACAGGGACTCACCTGGACCCATTTCATTTCATGTGAGATATTTAGTAATATTTTTAGTAGAATATTTAGAATTTTTAACATTATATTTTTATTTTTTGAGAGTTTGGATCGACTGCCGCTAAGTTGTAGCTATTCCGCGGGGATGGGAACCGTTGGATTGGTTTCGGGATGTGAAAGGAGTGATTTCGAGGGTACTGAACCAATAGAAATGTGACAACAAAGAGGAGAGACTGAGCGTGGAGTCATAGATATCCGCCAGCTGGCATATGATTATGATAGGTATAGGTTTAGGTTTCAGACTTTCAGGACCATATCATATGTAACCAATGTCTGCTTTATCTTAATTGTACGCATGCGAACTTTTTTAATTTAATAGATAGTAAGACAAAATATGATTATGATAGGTATTGGTTTATGTAGTGTTTTAGAAAGTTGATAAAAAATTAATTTTATTTTGATTTTTTTGTATTAAAAAAAAAAAAAAAAGTAAAAAAGTGATATGATTTAAAAAAATTAAAATGTTAAAAAGTTGATTTTTTTACTATGATGCCAATACATTCTTAAGTATATTTTTGGCCTTATTTGGCAAAGGTTAGAATAGTCAATTTTAGGCTAAAATTTATAAAATGACAAAATAGATTAAAATAGATAGTAAGACAAAATATCACATTAAATCTATAATCATTTTACTTTTTCTCTTATAAATATCACATCCAACTATAAAAAAATCCAACTATTTTTCTAAATACAAAAATTTTAGCCTATTAAAATAATCAAAAACTAAAATAACATACTAAAATAACCAACTTCCCAAACAAGGCCTTTGAAATTTTAAAATAGAGTAAATTATACTTTTCAACTCTTTTTAAGGTAAAATGTGGCCATAATATTTAGATTTAATTTTGATCATGTCATGTTGAAAATAAATCTTAATAAAATCGTCGTTAAAAATAATTTTTTATGATAATTTTTTGCATGTCATTAAAAATTGATAATTAGTGATTTTTTTATCTCAATTTTTATAAATTGTCGCTAAAATTTATAATTAGTGACGTTTTTCTGTTATGAATTTTTCAAATTGTCATTGAAAGTTGAAACTTAGTGACTTTTTTTATAACTGTTTTTTTAAGTTGTCACTAAAACTTATAATTAGTAGTATTTTTGTGACAAAATTTTCAAATTGTAATTGAAAATTAACAATTTATGACTTTTTTTAATAGTGTTTGATAAAAAATATCATTAATTCTCAAATGACCTATTAGATAATATCCACCTATTATAATTTACACATAAGTCCCCTTCTTTTTATTTAAATTTCACTTTAGTTTTTATAATTTTAATGGATAAATTACATTAAATTCTTTTAAGAATAATGCTTGGGACCCCCTTTTGGGGGGTCACCCCCTCACCCCCCCTTGCCACGTGGCAGGAGGTGATTGGAGGAGCAGGAAAAAAAAGAAAAAGAAAAAGAAAAGATAACCAATGAGAGAGAGAGGGGGTCAAAGGGAGTAGGGGAAAAAGGGGGATGAATCATTACTCTTCTTTTAAATTATAACTCATTTACATTTTACCTTAACTTCAAAACTCAATAGTTAACTTCTAAAAGTATTATTTTATTATAGCTAACGCTTTCTGTTATAATTTTATTAACAATTTACAAAAAATTATATTATGTGTAAAGTACATGATACATTTATTGAAGTTTTAGAACAATAATAGAGTAATAATAATCTTATCTAGTAATTTCATTTGCACTTTATTTTCCTTATTTTTAGTGGTAAAGTACCAACATGATCATGAAATACAGAATTATTATCATAAAAATTTAATAAATGTGTCATATGCTTTACATTTGATATGATTTTTCGTAAATTCTTGACAAAATCCTAATACAAAAGGTTAACTGTAATAAAACAGTAATTTAAAAGTATTAACCATTGAGTTTTGAAATTCATGAGACAATTAACCATTGAGTTTTGAAATTCATGAGACAAAATATAAATGGATCATAGTATAAAGAGATTTACTATAATTTATCATAATTTTAATCTGAGCAATTTAATACTTACACTTTATATCTATTTTTTGATTTGGTATTTTTGTTCAAGTTAAAAGTTGAAATAAATAATTTTGGGGTCGCTTCAGATGTACAAGTCTAAAAAATTAACAAAAATTTGAAATGAAACAATTAAATTAAAATTAGATGTGAAGTATAAAGAGTAAATTGTTCAAATTAAAACTATGAGAACAAAAGTGAACTCTCGGCCAAATTATATGGGAAAAAAGTGTAATTTACCTTAAAAGTATATATATAAATATGAATTGAAGTTTGGATGAATTTTGAGAACTTGTTTTATTAATTTTTAAAAAATAATAATACTATAAATTTGACAAAACTAAGTAATAAAATTATAAGAACTATTGGTGTAGTTGATTTTTATTTTTTATTTTTTAGTATCTCATTTTGTCCATGCAAAACAAACACAGGAGAAGCATGACCATTTTTAATATAAGTTTGACAGATGTTATGATTGGACCGAATAGAAAATATATATATATATATATATATATATGTACATATATAATTAAAGGATATAGTTATTATAATTAAAATTATAGAAAGGTAAGCTATATGGACTACTGCTATAATTTATCTTTTTTTCTATTTCTTATTGCAACTCTGGCAAAGAAAGAAAAATGAAAATACTTCAATGCCTCCCAAACTAAAAGAATTCTACAGGAGTAGAAAAGTATTTTCTGTCATATTTTCCCTATTTTACTTGGCAATTACTTTTTTGTAACTAGTGAATTGTTTATTTTTATCAGTTGATCTACAACTAATTTCAATTGACTCAATCACAAATCCAACTCAAATAGTTTGGTTCTGTAATATAGTTTTATAGTGAGCATAAATTCATCGAGTTCAAATCCAGCTCATAAGATCAAGAAGTTTTAATATATGGTCAAATTTAACTAGTTTTCATAAAGAATTTTGGATAATTACATTTGTGTGGTGTGGCATTTCGTCTTTGTTTTGTTTTTATTGTTGTCAAATGTATTCAAATTATAATAAGATTCACTTATAAAATGAACCGATGACTCATTTGTGTGCGTTATTTTCTAAATGGATATGGTGATTTCATTATACTTAGATGTTGTTTGTCTGGATGGATTAGAGGGTGAGATATGATTTAAATACGTTATTTGGTTTTTTAATTTTCTCCGGACTATTAGTTCCAAATGTGTTGGACTATTTTGTCTCACGGGATTTTTTAATTTTCTCCGGATTATTAGTTCCAAATGTGTTGGACTATTTTGTCTCACGGGGGGGGAGGGGACACAAATGGAGGGATAAGGCGGGATATGGGATTAGGCGGTGAAATAACCATTTTTGACCCTTTACTATTTAATTATATATTATGTTTGGTAAAATTCAATAAAATTTAAATGTCTCAATTTAAAAATAAAATAATTTTATTTAATTTTTATTGATGTTTTATTTATTTAATTTTTTTAAATAATTTTTTATAGATATTTTATTTTAAAATTTTGTTTATATCTTATTTAATTTCATTATTTAAATTTTAGTAGATGTTTCATTTAATTATTATTATTTTTTAAAATAAATTTATTTTAAATTTTAATTAAAAAAATAACATATATTTTTATTGATATTTTATTTATTTAATTTATTTAACTTTTAAAAAATAAATTTTTTTAATTGTGTAAAAAATAAAACAAAATAAATTTTTATGTAATCTAGCTAAAAATAATTAAAATATTAAAGATATGTTCAATATTGCTATTACTTAGTAAATAATTGAAAACGGTAAAATAGTTATTTGAGTATTTATCTTTCTCCATAATATCACAAACGATTCATATCATATCATATCCAACCAAATAGTCATTTTCTGATAATTAGTTCCATGACTAAACAAATATGGGATACATATCCTATCAAACCAAATAGTTCCAGGACTATGAATTCCAGAACCCTTATCCAGTCCGTCTAAACAAACACACCCTTTATGGTTTAATTTGTAGGATAAATATAAATTCAACCAGTGTAATCCATTGTGTATTGAACAAAACAACCCATCTTAGTAATCTACTAATGACTGTTTTGATAATAGGTTTAAAATTAGTAAAATAAGTAAATAAATAAACAGTCCCGATTTAGAATACTAAATTAGAAGCTCTAAAATGACCACTAATGAGGTGGCAGTGCAAAGAAAAAAAAGATCAAAAAAAACAAAGGCCAAGCTATCACATCAATGGTGGGGTTCACATGATGCCACATCATTAGTGATGCATTAGTGGTGTTAAATTAGTGGTATGAAGCATTTTTCATAAATAAATCACTACAAAAAAGTCAAGTATTATTTCTATTTTTTTTTACATCTTTTCGTATAAAAAAATTAAAATAATCAACTCTCAAAATAATTCTAGAGTACTTTAAGCCATATAAATTAATATTTGATGAAAAAAATGAGATTACTATTTGATATGTCACAATGTAAATGGTATATATATATATATATATAATTGATATCATTAGATAATTTTAATCGTATGGGTTTGTATAAAACGATTTCATGCTCCCAATATTCAATTTTTTTTTGTTTTTTGTTTTTCAAAGAATCAAATGATTAAAGCATTTTATTCAAACCTCGTTTGGGAACAGACTAATTTAGTAACTTTTTGATTATTTGACTAAAAAGGTAGGTAAAAAAACTTGAATGTTTGGGATGACTTTTTGGCTAATTACGAAAAGATGTGCAAAAAGTAGAGAGAAAAGAGAATCTTTGACTTTTTGGTATGAATTGTTGACCTTTTGGCTAATTTAGTAGCTTTTTGGCTAATTAGTTAAAAAAGTAAGTCCCCAAACGGGGCATAGTATTTAGTAGGTAAACTCTATATAATAGTAGGTCATGTCTTTCAAACTATAAAAATATATGAAAATAATATAAATTAAAATGTTAATAGAAAATAAACGTGACGTAGAGCGTTAGGTTTGGATGGACGGGAAGCTGTTCGAAATGAGCCCTACACAAGAAATCCGCCGACCGGACATTGAAAAAATTAAATCATACTAACATTATGAATATATAATATAAACCAAACTAAATCAAATCAAGCCTTAAGTCCCATCAAATGGGGTCGGGTATATGAATCATTCTTCTCCACGCGACCCTATCAAAGGCCATTTCATTAGTCAAATTAAGTAGATTCATATCTCTATTTATAACGCTAGTCAACGTTAATCTAGGCTTACCCCGTCCCCTAACACTTCCATCTACCATTACAATATCGCATCTCTTCACTACTACCTCTGTTGGTCTCCGTTGAATATGACCAAACCATCTCAAACGATTCACTCTCAACTTATCTTCTATCGGTGCTACTCCTACCCATTCCCGAATACACTCATTCTTAATCCTATCCTGTCTAGTCTTACCACACATCCACCTTAGCATTCTCATCTCAGCCACACTCATCTTATCCACATGTTGTTTCTTGGTTGCCCAACACTCCGTCCCATACAACATAGCTGGTCTAATAGCCGTTCTATAAAACTTACCTTTTAGTCTAATGGGTATTCGTTTATCGCACAATACCCCAGACGCACTTCTCCACTTACTCCATCCTGCCTTAATCCTATGGGCCACATCTGCATCAATCTCTCTCCGCTGTTGTGATAATCGACCCTAAATAACGAAAATGTTCACTCTTAGGCAGTTCTTGGTTCTCAATCTTCACTTCTCCTCTGCTTTCATTGTTACTGTTACTAAATTTACACTCCATGTACTCTGTCTTAGTTCTGCTTATCCGAAATCCTTTAGATTCAAGAGCTTTTCTCCAAATCTCCAACTTTGTGTTAATTCCTTCTCTAGTCTCATCCACTAACACAATATCGTCTGCAAAAAGCATATACCATGGCACGTCATCCTGAATATTTATCGTCAACTCGTCCATAACTAAAGCAAAAAGATAAGGACTTAAGGCAGATCCTTAGTGTAACCCTACAATGATAGGAAATTCATTTGTCTCTCCAGCTGGCAATCTAATAGTGGTCACCACCCCTTCATACATGTCCCTAATCGCGTCAATGTAGCCTTTTGTCACTCCTTTCTTCTCTAACACCCACCATATTATATCTCGGGGCACTCTGTCATATGCTTTCTCAAGGTCGATAAACACCATATGAATGTCTCTTTTCTTTTCTTTATACTTTTCTATTACTCTCCTCAAAAGATAGATCGCTTCCATTGTTGACCTACCAGGCATAAACCCAAATTGATTCTCTGACACCTCTATTATGTCTCGCAATCGGTGTTCCATCACCCTCTCCCACACTTTCATTATATGACACATTAGCTTGATTCCTCTATAGTTGTTACAATTCCGGACATCACATTTATTCTTATAGATTGGCACTAAAATACTCTTCCTCCACTCATCTGACATGTTCCTAGTCAACAAAATTTTGCTAAATAACCTAGTCAACCAAGCAACTCCCTTTTTACCCAAACACTTCCAAGCTTCAATAGGGATATCATCAGGTCCTAAAGCCTTATTTGATTTCATCTTCTTAAGTGCAATCTCCACTTCAAAGTTCTTAATCCTGCGACAGAACCTATAGTCTTGATTTATCGTATTACTGGTCATTTCTTCCCCTATTGTCTTACTTCCATGTTCCTCATTTAACAGTTTCTCAAAATAATTCTTCCATCTTTCCTTAATCTCATCATCCTTCACCAATACCTTAGAATCCTCACTCTTGATGCACTTTACTTGATTAAAATCTCTTGTTTTCCTCTCCCGTATCTTAGCAAGTTTGTATACCCTCTTCTCTCCCTCCTTACTATCTAGCCTAGTGTATAGGTCATCATAAGCTTTCAACTTAGTCTCTCTCACTACTTTCTTGACTTCTTTATTAGCCAATCTATAGCTCTTAAGGTTTTCCTCAGTTCTGTCATTTTGCCACTTTTTAAAGCACTCTTTTTTTGCCTTAACTACCGCTTGAACCTCTTCCCTCCATCACCAAGTTTCCCTAGAGCTGGGCCCCGTTCCTTTCGACTCTCCAAGCACTTCCCTTGAGATTCTCCTCATACAATTGGCCATCGAATTCCACATAGTGTTAACATCACCTTCTATGTCCCAAGTACCTTCCTTATCCATTCGATTTTTAAATATTTCTAGTTTATCCCCTTTTAGGTCCCACCATCTCGTCTTACGACGCCCACCATCCTTTCTAGCTTGGTAT
Organism: Camellia sinensis; assembly: GCF_055761805.1. Taxonomy (NCBI): domain Eukaryota; kingdom Viridiplantae; phylum Streptophyta; class Magnoliopsida; order Ericales; family Theaceae; genus Camellia; species Camellia sinensis. Next base: position 221,659,710 of record NC_138961.1, read on the forward strand.
TGCCCTCTAAAACATAAATCTAGTACCAAAATCCTATGTTGAGAGACCAGACTCTCTCCAGGAATCACCTTACAATCATTGCATTTTAGGCAGTCCACTTTTCTCACTAAGAAATAATCTATTTGGCTCTTAACTAATCCACTCTTAAAGGTTATCAAATGCTCCTCCCTCTTCTTATACATAGTATTGGCCACCACCAAGTCAGAAGCCAACGCAAAATCTAAGATTCTCTCTCCAGCCTCATTTCTGTCACCAAAACCGTATTCACCATGCACTCTTTCATAACCTAGTTTATCTATGCCCACATGTCCATTAAAATCTCCACCTATAACCAGGTTCTCTCCTACGAGTATCTCTTGTAAGATCTCATCCATTTGCTCTCAAAAATCCCTCTTAGTCTGATCATCTAACCCTACTTGAGGGGCGTAAGTGCTAATAATGTTCACTATATAATATAAAAGAAAAATATTTGAAACTTTCAAAAAAAAAAAAAATTATACACTTTGATCAATAATAATGTGATAAATATGTGTCAATTTTTTATTTATTACACATCTAATGATATAAGATTTAACTTTCTTGCCATATTATTAATTTATGAATCTCTATCACTTTTCAATATAAAATAGGAGGAATTACAATTAAAGGGTCTTTTAAAAAATATTTACAAATATATGAAATAATTTTAAATTTTAATTATTAATGTTCATAAAATTTACCATTAATGTATAATTATTTTTCTGCATCTACAATGAATAATAAACTTTCCCATAAAATAAGCACCTCCCTAATTAAATAAGGAAAGAAGGTCAAGTGGAATCAGAAAAAAAATTCAACAATTCACGGGCCACTTAATACCATATATATATATATATATATATAAATTGTTCTCACAAGAACCAGATATGATATAAATTTGTACTCAAATGATTTAATTTATGAAGTACTAAATTAACCACAAAAAAATGGTATAAATTTATGAACACACAATTTCAATTCACTTATTTTCATTCTATTGTTAGGGAATTAACAATTTTAATTATTTTCTTAGTTTTTTTTACAGAAGAACGTATAGAGAAGTCTCAAGTCTCATTCTATCGTTTGAAAATCGACTATTTTAATTATTTTTTTAATTTTTTAAGAAAAAAATAAAAATAATAAATAAAAAGAATGATATAACTAGATATTTTGACTTTTTAACTATTTTTTTGCTAAAAAAACATCACTCCAAACGGGTTCTCAGTCATTGACTTAAGTATTGAAGTTCGACCAATTAGCTTCAACCAGGTTAGCACACAGTGTGTCTTAGTAAATCTTATGAACAGAGAGCATCAATGGGTGAAATAAAAAATATTTGATAAAATCTGTTTCTTGATTTGCTTATTTCTGAAATGCTGCTACGGTAGAATAGAAGCACATGTATGCTATGTTTGGTTGGGGTTTTTGGGGTGAGATTTGGAAAAGGAATGAGAAATGTAATCCTATTTATGTTTGGTTATAATAAAAAATATATGGGAAAAGAAAGGGGGTGAGAAATAAATAAAGAAATAGGAGACCTTTTAGGACATCAATTCTATTTTATAACCAACACAACCAAACATAGTTGGGATTTGAAATTCTATTAATTCTTTCTCCTTTTCCTTTCATTTTCATTTCCCTTCCCAAATCCCCTAACCAAACACAGCGGTAAAGTTTCTCATCCCCACACAAAAATCAGATAATACCAATCAATCATGAGCAATCAAAGAAATAATGTGATGTGTGTTATGTTTTTTTTGGGTACATCGGAAAAGGATGTGTGTTATGTTGTCATATGATCAAAGAAAGAAATTGCATTAACTTGTGACAGACACAGATTTTGAAGTGAAATTGATTTATGATTTTCTGTCATTTTTAAAGTGAGTTCCACCACATATAATCCCAACAGGTAGCCGCCAGGCCGGCTCGATTAAAAAACTTACTTCTTGTCCCCAAGTGAAAGGGGAATGGAATCTGTAAACATCTAGACTATGTTTGTTTGGACGGACTGCATTAGCATACCCATGATTAATAGTTTTGGGATTATGAATCTGTTGGATTATATATCCTATCTTAACTAATAGTCAAATTTAAAATAATTAGTTCGTACTTCAATTGTTTAACCAAACATCAGACTAATAATTTTATTGGACTATTAGTCCAATCCCAAGCTCATGTCCACCCAAATAAATATGGCCCTAAAGTACTCTGAACGTGGCCGGAGTCACCGGCAGCCGTGGCAGTGGGTGGTAGAGGAAGGAGGTAAGAGTGAATTTATTTTAAAACATGTCAAATATATATATATATATATATATATATTTAAGTAAATAACAAATTATATATAATCGGTTTCAAATTAGATATAAGATTAAGCGAGAGGTTTCTCTCCATTTCACCATGTGGATTAGAGTGTACTGTTAGACCGGTGAGGTCCACAGGTCTTGTTTCGATGATCCAAATTGTCAACGTGTAGAATTCATCAAGTACTTTATGTTTGTCAAAAATCACGTTGATTTGATATCGATAGCTACTGATCAAAACACATTTTTGTCAATAACAAATATGATGTTAAAAATAAATTATTAATAAAAATATGTTTCGATCAAGAGGCTACTGATATCTAATTAATGTGACCGTTCATATCATTGAAACAGCATTCATGAGGAGCCCCACATACGCAAAAGTTGTAGACTAGAGAGAAACCTCTTCCTAAAATTATGGACCGATATGGCGTACCCTAGGCAAGACAACAGTGTATGCAAAGAGGGATTGATTGTTCAACTCTTAAATGTTCACCTAACTTTCGGCAATAAAAAAAAAAAAAAAAAAAAAAACACAAGGGTTTTCATCTCACGGGCTCAACACCTCACTATCGTAACAATAATGTCTAACAGAAATTTATAGCCTATGAACTTAGTAGTTTTATTTTTTTTTTAACACAGATAAAAAAGATAACATGATTTTACACTTAAAAAAAAAAAAGTACTGCAAACAGAAACAAACATAGGAATTGAAATTCATTTCATCGTTCCATTAAATATGTTTTTTGGGGATCCAAACAGATCACAATTCTAAAACTATTACAAGTACTTAGAGAGAAAAACAAATTGACAGTGTCCGATAAAACTAATAACAGCAAAAAAAATCAACACAACCGTCTGTGCAGTCATAGCAGCAAGAGCAACTGCAAACCCACCAATCAACCAAAAAAAAAAAAAAACAAGAAAGACATAAATCAATTATAGATCAAAGTAAATAAAAATGAGAAATATAGTTTGTATTACAGAGAAGAATGACGAAATTTACCAGTCGTCCACAATTTTGTCCTGTCCACTTTCCTGGGTCATGGTTTGTGCCGAAGGTGGTTCCATCTCTGTCTCTCTGTCTCTCTCTCTCTCTCTCTAAAACTCTACTTTCTCTTTCTAAAAGGGAGTCTGGGAGACTCAGAAAGTGAATGGATGAGGCTATAATGGGAGGTCACGTGATTTTTGGATGAAAAAGATACTATGGAAATCAGGGAAACTTTTTCATTGGTTACGAAAATTATTCTTTCTCTGATTCTTCATTAATTAGAGTAGACTTTCTATTGACCACAATCACGAGAACAACAGAACCTATCAGATGGATCCGGAATACCAACCAGTGTTTTGGTTCGAGTTTTCTAAGTTTTTTGGAAATTGTGTTTTTTTGATTTTCGTATTTTTTTATTTTTAATAAATATTTTTTAATTTTTAAATATATTTTTTTATTTTTTAGATGCACCTTAATTAGATATATTTAAAATGTAAAAAGTTTGTGAAAAAATATTTTAAAAAATTAATAAATACATAAAAATATAAAAAATGTACTGAATTCTTTTTTATTTTTTTTATTTTTGGTATTTAGTGATTTTTTAAAAGATTTTTTTTACAATTTTTTTACTTTTTAGGTGTATTTATGTTAAGTGTGTCTAAAAAGTAAAAAAATTACTTAAAATATTAAAAAAATTCAGTAAAAACAAAAAAACACGAAAAATAAGAATATAAAATTTTCTGAAAAATAAAAACAAGCAAGCTGCTTGTTCTAGGGTTTTATAATTTGTTTATGATGCCATGCTTAGAAAACTTATTACCCGCTAGGTCCAACTCAATTTAATGAAATTATTTTTTCAATTTTACACCTAATCCAAAACTGTTATCTAGAACACATTTTCGGCAATCCGTTACTCATTTTTATCTTTAAATCGTTTGACTCTCCCTGAATGACGTTCAGGCGACTCAAATCTTCTGTCGGCCATCATCGTCCTCCATTGCCGTCAACATTACGGGCCTTAAACACCGTTCTCCTTTGTCATCGTCAACATCACGGGCCTAAATAAATTCATCAGTGATAAATTTATCACTCTAGTTTATCATTGATTATTATTGATTATCACTCATATATTTATTAGTAAGTTTGTTGAATTATCTGCTATTAATTCATCAGTGTTTTGGTTGTACAGTGTTAGTGATTATTAAATGATGATTGAATCACAAAATAATTTTGATTATTGATCATAGAATGATAAAAATGATAAATTGACCATCTTGCATATTTATCTCTTTATATTGACAAAAATGATAAATTTATCATTGTATCAATATAAAAATTCCAACATAGCAACAACAACAACGTATTGAACAATGTCAAAGATAAATTTATCATTGTATTAATATCAAAATTCTAGCATAGCAACAATCCACAGCATATTGAACAAATCAACTTTTATCATTGAAACTATAACTAAAAATATATAACGCTGTAAATATATACATGTGGGTATTGATTTTTGACCACACAACTAAACAGGGAATACTCAGCAGGAAAGCACTGGCAGAATAAATTAAGCCCGAACAACCTGTTACAGAAAAATAAGAGTCCGGCGGTTATTCGTCCACCCAAGAGCACTCTGACGTTCAAGTCAGTAATTATCTCTCAAAGACAACCAATAGTTCTTAACTCACTAGATAGAGTATATCAAAACATACCTTAAACCCACGAGGGTGCCTTACTTTTATAGCCAGCACTAACCTGATCCCTGTAAAAGCCTAGCTTCAATGGACTTTGGCTCAATACTCATCTTGGACCCCCAACTAGATAGAGATAAACTCCCTAAGAGCTTGAGCTTTATCCAGATTGAGGTCCTCTTCCATTCTAGGACTCTTGTCCCTTATTCGCTCATCTTGGATTCCGGTATCTCCGCAGATAACGTCAGCTGACACTCCGGTGCCACCTTAGTCACGTGTTGTCATTCACAAATAAGTCCCCACAACTGCCTCTAAGTTCTATTACCTTGGCATCCTGAGGTGATGGAACCTACATAACACGTCGACTAAGACCTACTCTATCCTTCATGGCCGAGATCAGCACACATCGGCTTAACACGGCCAGGACTCTGTAGTCTACTTTATTAATGACCAAGAACCAAGAACCTAGTTCTTCAATTTCCTTAACCAGGACCATTCCCCTAGCCAAGGTTCTCGCTTCATTAAATCAAGAACCCCAAGAGTTCTATCTGCGCATGAGCTGTCACGCATGGTCTTCTCAACCGTTTTATCCATGCGTCATTTTCTCATTGATTCGTACCTGACACGCGCCATCAAGTTGCATCATTTCTGTTCACGCTGCTTAACATACACGTCGTCCAAGGCATATCATTTATGCTTTGTCGCCTTTTTGTGTTTTAACAAAACATCTCTCTCTTTACATCTCTTCACTTTACATTCTTGCTTTCCTTCTGCGTTCAAGTTTTTCTCTCTCTAACAAATCCCCAACCTCCATTGATGTTTCTTCGAGCTTTCCGCAACCGCTTCGATCACCTCTTCCAGCGAGCTTTCAGCCATTTGGTTCTGAATACTCTCGTCGTCTGCCTTCGGCGAGCCTCATATCAGCGTTCATCTCTTTTGGTAAGTCACAATCTCTTCCCTTTTCAGTCTCTGATTTATTTCAAAATCTATTGCAAGTTTATATGTTGTTTGCTGCCATTGTGAATCTGTTTTGTGCTCTTGAATCTTTACTTGTACTTTGAATTTCATCATTTTGGGTGTCAAACGTGCTTGTTTGGGACTTAGTTGTTCAATCTGCCATTGGGTATACATATACGGTTCATGGCCCCTTTGCACACATACGCACTGTTCATGTGTTTTGATGTTTTAACACTGTTCTTGACTTTTGCACAACTGCACACACTTATATAGTGTTCTTGAATTTCTATTTGTTTTCTTGCGTCTGAATCATTGCCCTTTTCTGTTTTTCTTGCTTATTTCCAGATCTTTCCCTTGATTTCTTGTTTCTGTATAGATCTAGGCCTTGGTTCTTGATAGAAATCACATACTTTAGGAAAAACTGAACCAAATCCTCCTTTAGATCCGAAAAAACCCTAGAAGCTGCCAGTTTAGGGTTTAGCCGAGGTATTCAAACCTATTCTACTTATTCTTTCCCAAACCTTGCACCTTCTTCCTTTAGCCGACATCATGGGTATATTCAGGTGGAGGGTGGATACCCCAGAAAAAATAGAGGCTCCGTTTGGTAAGAGTTTTGAATTATAGTTCCACTCACTGATTTGAGTGTATTGTTTGTTTTGAACTTTCAAATCATAATTCTATACCCATTTCTCAAAACTTAATTCAAAACATAATCATTACTTTTCAAAACTCATAACCAAATACATAATTCAAAACTCTTTTCAAAACTCAATTCAAATCAATATTTTAATTTTGTTAAGATTTTAAATATTTTAATATTTAAATATGTTACGATTTTTTAAATTTTTTAATTTTTTGAATATTTTTAAATATTTTAATTTCAAAATAGTACGATTTTAATTTTTTAAATTTTAAAATATTTTATAAAAATAAATTCAAACTCTATTTTATAAAAATATTTTTAAATATTTTAATTTTTTTTTTGTTATGTATTTGGTTACAACTTGAGTGTAGGGTTGTGAAAGTAGTATGGAGTTTCAAGTTATGTATTTGGTTATGAGTTTTAAAAATAATTTCTTAATTGAGTTTTGTTTTCTGTGTTTGGCTACGATTTAAGTGTAGAGTTGTTTTTAAATTTAAAATATTAACATTTTAAATTATTTAATTTTTTCGAATATTTAAATTATTTAAATTTTTACAATTTAAATTTTTTGAATATTTATTTTAATTTTTTACTTTTTAAATTTTTTAGAATATTTAAATTATTTAAATATTTATGATTTAAATTTTTTGAATATTTATTTTGAAAAAAAATTATTTCCTTTGTAGTATTTTCAATTAAAAAATTGATTAATGTTATTTTCTGTTAATAATAAATTTTTTTAATTGAATTTTAAAAGGAGCTTGGTTATGATTTTTGATCAGAATTTTTAATAGTGTGAAAGTAGTGTGTTTTGTTATGAGTTATAACAATTTGAACTAAGTTTTGAAAACTCTTTCTAAAACTCCTAACCAAACAAATTTTCTTACTTCACATGTCAAATCAAGGTTTCAAAACTCAATTTCACACTCAATTCAAAACTCAATTCAACACTCTATTCAAAAACCATAACCAAACAAATTTTCTATACTCAAATCATAATTCCACAACTCACAAACTCAAAATACAACTCATACTCTCAAATCATATTTACAAAATTCTACCAAACGCAACCAGAGTATTTCCGTCAAGAGTTCTCCATCCCAGCCGATGTTCACCTTAGACTGGCAGGGGAGGAGGATTCTATTATGCCTGATGGGGACTCCATGCCTTTCCCCGTAGTTGCTTTCATAAAGTGTGGATTTAGGTTCCCTCTAAACATTCTTTTCCGAGAAATCCTTCACTATTACAAGCTCAACCCGATACAGCTGGCCATTAACTCCTATAGGGTTATTAAGGGCATAATTGCTTTAGTTAGCCGAGAAAATGCTAGAATAACACTAGTCGACATCCAATATTGTTATACCATGTGTGGCCTGAAATCCGAAAAAGGCTACATCTATTGTCTCAAGCCGAGATCCACAGCTTACAAACTCGTAGCTGACCTCCCAGACTCCAACAAAGGTGTTGGAGATGATTACTTCATCGTCTCAGGCAACTGGAAATTTGACCTGACGACGACCTTTATCTCTATCCTCTGCGCCGATTAGTGTTTAAAGAGGATGAGGATAAGAACTAAGTGTTAACTTTTCTGTTTAAGACTTATCACTTTATTCCTTCTATATGTTCTAATGTACGATTTTTGTTCTTGCAGCTCTTCCCCAACCTTCAAAAGATTTTCGCCAGTCCTTCTTTCCTAGCAAGGACTTGAGAAGGCTATTGGGGCTTGCTGGTTGATCAGTGCAAAGCCCCTTTGCTGCTCAATTACATTCCAACTTACAAATCCACATTGCCTGATGTTCCCAAGAGGAGCAGGACTCCTTCCTCTGCTATAACTCCAACAGTTGCTTCCTCACTAAGGCCAGACCATGCCTCATCTTCTGATCCAGCCGAGGTTGCATCAACGTCTGCTCCTCAACTGATTCTTCCAGCCCAATGCCAACGCCGATGCCGGGCTCCACTCTTTGTTTCTATAGGCAGAACTTGTAGTCGCAAACGTCAAAACACTGAGGCGTCGGCTTACGATCCAGCCAACCCACCTACTGCACTTCTAGCAATCCGCTTTGGCACCAAAGTCATTGTAGCTGCCACTACCGAAGAGATGGGTTGTAGCAAGGATGTCATTGAAGACCTTTTGGCCGACCTTCTTGGGATCGTAACAGTTCAATCCTCCCCATCTCAATCCCAACCTAAGGCTAAGCCAAAAAGGGTAAAGAAAGCCAAAGCTAAGGCAATAGTGACTCAGATCGACTTTGAGGACACTGTTCCAATCTCTAAGTTGGCCGAGGCTGAAAAAAGTACTCCCTCGGCTGACAAGAGGCCAACCGAGGTTGAGGCGTCTGACCCACCATAATCCAAAAGGCCGAGGTCCAGCGGATCCTCTAATCTATCCAGTTTTCGCGCCGACGTTCCCTGGAATCCAACCGTCACAGTTGGAGACTGACCTTTTCTTACGAGGGACAGTGCTTTGGACAGTTTGGAGGTCGGTGCCGCCATTTCCACCGCCGTTCTACTCCCAGCCGACATCAACCGGATGACTGAGCTTTTGGAGTATGAAAATTATGCAATGATGATGCAACATTGTGTCTTCGTAAGTCTCAATACTTGTAACTTTCTATCTGACTTTAACTCTGGTTTCCATACTTAACTAATTTCCTTTGCACTCTTGCAGGCTATCCAGCAGGGTCACTCTCTAGCAGTCAAGACTGATGAGTTCAAAAAAGAGCTTACCTAAAAGACAAAAGAGGTTGCCAAACTCCTTTCCTCACTCACTAATGCCAAGGCCTGTATCCGAGGTCTCCTGGATCAGGCCAAAGTTAATGAGCTGGCCTTGAAGAATACCAAGGATAAGGCCGAGGTTGCGGAAAATGTTGTCGAGGTTGCAGAAAATGTCGCCAAGGCCGAGGCCAAAGAAGCCAAGGAAAAAGGGGCCCAGGCCCAAACTGAGCTCCAAACGACATTGTCTATAAAGGCAGCTGAAATCAAAGAGGTGGATGAAAAGGCCTATGCCGAGGGGGCAGCCAACGTCTGCAAAGAGTACAAAAAGCAAGTCAGACAGGCATGCAACAAGGGTTACACCCTTGGTTGAATGGCTGCTCTGAATGAACTGGCTGTCCCCGAGGACTCATCTCTCCAAGATGAGAGTCGACTCGTCGTGCCATTCCCTCCCGCTCTAATCCAATCTGAAGATGAGGCTGAGGATGATGAAGAAGCTGAAGCCGACAAGTTTGGGAAGACTGAAGCTGTTGGGGCCAAGTCCCCAACTCTGAATGAGCAAGCCGTTGACTTGACTCAGGATGATGAGGACGAGGTTTCCAAGAACGCGCCTGAAGCCGAGGTCAAAAGCTCCGAAAAGAGCCTTGACAAGACTCTCCAAGAGATCGACGCTGAGATTGAGGCCGAGAAGGCTGCTGAGAAACTTTCCCAGTTATCTGTTGAGGCCGAAACACAGCCAATGCTGATACAGAGCAGTCTGTTTAACATCTTGTTTTTGAGCTTGTAATTTTTGTAGCAGTCTTTTGCTTTTAGTTAGGTTGAAGTGCCATTTCTGTAATTGAACAAGTAATCCTTTTGCAGGCCGAAGTGCCTTTTTGCCTATGGACAAGTTTTTCTTTTGAATGCAAGTCTGATTTCTTCTTTCAAGTGTTGTATGTTTGTATGATTTACTGCTTTCTTTCATGTCTTTCATGCTTCCATACTTAGAATATTTTTCCATTCCTTCAAAGTATATCTTAGCTGTATAATGACTCCGAGATAAAATACCTCGGATATAAATCTTAAATGTTTTCCTCGACTAACACTTAAAAATATCAAAATATTTTTACAAGTGTTATATAGTATTGCTCTTTTACTTTTACATGTTATCTTCTATTAAGACTTTTTCCTTCTACCCTTTCCAAGCCTTGCAACCTAGTTGGTCATCTCGACAACTATATATCTCGGATACTTTTTCCAATATAACCCCGGCTAACTTCAACTTGTAATTTTTTCTCAAATTTCAACAAGTGTTAAGCCCATTCTGACTTGTAAATTTTGTCTATAAAATTTCAACAAGTCCCAAACGCTTTAAACTTTTACTTATCATTCTCTAACTCTTTGCCCCCGAATGTGAACCTAAGTTTCACTTATGTTCACATTAAGTACGTATAGCCTTTCGCCGAAGTCAAATTCAAACAAAGACTAGCCGAGGTTTTCAACCTTGGTTTCTCTGCTAATCTAACTGAAATGCACTTAGTTTTATTCTAAGTTTAATTCTGCCGACATGGCAAGTCTATCTTCAATTCAACTTAGTTCAACTCTATTATATGCAAGTATAGTTCAACTCTGCCATATAATAAGTCTAAATTATTCGTCATGTTTCAATCAGAAACATCGCCAACTTAGTTCAACTCTATTATATGCAAGTATAATTCAACTCTGCTATATAATAAGTCTAAATTATTCGTCATATTTCAATCAGAAACATCGCCAACTTAGTTGAACTCTATTATATGCAAGTATAATTCAACTCTGCTATATAATAAGTCTAAGTTATTCGTCATGTTTCAATCAGAAGCATCGCCAACTTAGTTCAACTCTATTATATGCAAGTATAATTCAACTTTGCCATATAATAAGTCTAAGTTATTCGTCATGTTTAAGTCAGAAATATCGCCAACTTAGTTCAACTGTATTATATGCAAGTATAATTCAACTTTGCCGTATAATAAGTCTAAGTTATTCGTCATGTTTCAATCAGAAACATCGCCAAAGGACTGGTCAGTCCTATCACACAAATTTCACATATAAAGATCGAACTAAAATTATATTATTACTTCGGCTAATAACATAAATTTTGAAAAATGAAAATCTAATGATAGAAAAACTTCAGGTTGCAAGTGTTCTAGGGTCTTAGCAACTCTTTGCCCTCACTGTCTTCAAGGCGATATGCCCCATTGCTGGCGACCGAGATTATTTTATAAGGCCCCTCCCAATTTAGGCCACGTTTTCCTTCTCTGGGATCTTTTTTGTTGCTGACGACCTTCCTTAGGACGAGGTCCCCAACTTGAAATTCTCTTAGGTTGACCTTCTTATTATAAGCCCTAGCAAGCTGCTGCTGGTATGCCCCCAGCCGAATTGCTGGTTTCTCCTTTCTTTCTTCCAATAGGTCTAGATCTCGGGCCAGTAATGTCTCGTTAGTCCCATTCTCTACTCCCTGGGTTCTGATCTCTGGAATGCCGACTTCTATTGGGATAATTGTTGGGAGCTCGTCATACCAATCTCGAGCAATCGTCACACCATAGCCCCTAAAGGCGTGAGACTCACCTTGTGGCAGTGCATGAGATGTAATCAGATCAGGACAGTGTATGAGACATAGTCAGATGAAAGCAATGCAAGAAATGTGAATAACTAAAGGCAGAAATGCATAAAACAGAGTTCGTACCTCAATGGCAATGGCCGATAAATGAAACTCTGGCTCCCTCAACAGGAGGTCCTCTGGCGCGTCGTCAGCGAAATCAGTAAAACATCTGATGTTTCCGGTAGTGGGCAATATGTGTGAAAATGAGAAAATAAGCGTCAAAATCAAATTCCAATCAGTTCAAAGCGAAGAGAACTAGAAGGATTTAGCGAAAAAAGTTTGTGTGGGGCGTTGAAAAACGCATAAAAAGCTCAGATCTAGAGAGGGAAAACACCTAGAGAGAGAGAGAGCATTTTCGATCAAGAAGGTGTGAGGAAATGAGCCCTAGTGGCTTGTATTTAAAGGCCCGCACATGAAAAGATAGCTTTGCCCCGAACTGCCATCGATGGCCGGCAAGGCACACTAGTGGCCGGCAGGTGGCCGGCGGCCCCCTTTTGTGGCCGACAGGTTTCCAAGGGTCTCCTCTCTGTTCCTAGTTTGGTTTTCTGTCCTTGGATTTCAAAATTGAAGGGATTGTTCATTATTGAGTCCTTTTGTGGCCGACAGGTTTCCAAGGGTCTCCTCTCTGTTCCTAGTTCGGTTTTCTGTCCTTGGATTTCAAAATTGAAGGGATTGTTCATTATTGAGTTCAGAATGCCTCTATGGAAGCTCAGAACTGCATTTCTAGTACGCGATGTTCATCACTCATTAACATAAGCAAGGTGTATCATTTTGAACATATTGCAACTTTTTCGAGAGGTAAATCAGAAGTTGTTCTTGAATTGGTTTTGACAACTATGCTTTTGTTGTTGCCTAGAATATGTGTTTCTTTGTTGTTGCATGGAACGTGCACTCCACTTCAACTGCCACATAGAACATGCTCTTACTCTAGCTGCATAGAATGTGCTTCCGCTCTTGCATTATGCATATAACATGCTTATTGCTTTCGCTCTTGAATCATGCATAGAATATGCTCCCGTTACCAATCATGCATAAAATATGCTCTCAAATTGTTTGGTTCGCATAGAACATGCCATTATATCTCAGTTATTGTCTTGCATAGAATATGCATTTCCTATTTGTTACACGTGCATAGAATATGCGCTTCTCCATTATTATTGAATAGAATATGCACTTTTCTATTGTTGCATAGAATATGTTTCCATTCTTGTTTCATGCATAGAAAATGTACTGTCGTTATATAGCACGCTTTTGTACACAGACACGATATTGCATGTACAGTCCATTTAGAGGAGTTCCAGGTAAAATCATTCGTGCCCTTCGAATCATATCCTTTTACTCTCCTTCCTCTCGCGTGCAACATGTTAGGATAACTCCCTTCGATTAAAAACATTTGAGTGCATCCTGATGTTCATACCATCCTTTGGTTACCGTCCTTTGATTAAAAAGGTTTGAGTGTGTCTTGATGTTCATACCATCCTTGGGTTATCGCCCTTCAGTTAAAAAAATTTGAGTGCGTCCTGATGTTCATACCATCCTTCGATTATCATCCTTTTGGTTAAAAACATTCGAGTGCGTCTTGATGTTCATACTGCCCTTCGATTAAAAACATTTGAGCACGTCCTGATGTTCATTCCATCCTTCGGTTACTGTCCTTCGATTAAAAACATTTGAGTGCGTCCTGATGTTCATACCATCCTTCGGTTACCTTCTTTCGGTTAAAAACATTTGAGTGGGTCCTGATGTTCATACCATCATTTGGTTACCGTTCTTTCGGTTAAAAATATTTGAGTGCGTCCTGATGTTCATACCATCCTTCGGTTACCGTCCTTCGGTTAAAAACATTCGGGTGCGTCCTGGTGTTCACACCATCCTTGTTTTCTTCCGCGTGCAACGCATTAGGATCTTGTTTGACATGTCGGGTACGCCCGATGATTTTGTTGCTCTTCGTCTTTCCTACATGTCGCGTAGTTAAGCTTGCATAATTTTCTTACATTCTTTCTGCATGAGATGTGGTTTGGCTTGTAATTCCCATTTGTGGCGTGTTTGCTTACTCCTTCTTGTGATTGAGATTGTTGTGCCCTATTTCGATCTGTTTAACTGTGGCATTTTCATTGCATTGCGTTTGTATTTAAATGTTTCATTACACAGTCTCATTACATGATCATAAGTTATGTTCTTGCATCATGCATATCATTTGCATGTTGCCCCAGAACTACGCTGGTTTGATTCCTTGCAAAGGGATACGTAGGCAGTCTACGGGCGCAACCATTTGTTTCCTGTCTTGATTGTTTGTCTAAGTCTCATGGTCTTGTCAAAATGGGTCGTCTCTGGGTTTTGACATTCACTCACATCATCTCATGACTCCAAGTTCTGTCAAAGAGGGGCAACTGTAGACATCCCATTTTTTTACGGCTCTTTAAGACTTGGATGTTCTTGCAGGTACATCTGATGATGAGTCTGTTTGATTGTCGAACACTCGAAGTCTCTAGTGGAATACCATAGCTTTGAACATTTCAAACCCTGCATCCATTTTGTTTCATCTTTGGACCGTGCCTGGGTCTTTTTAGCCTAAAGTTTCTGATGGCCTGCCGGCCATCCTTGGAGGCTGCCGGCCATCACTTCTTCTTTGCCGGCCATTGATGTGCATTGCCTGCCATCAATAAAGCCTTGTCGGCCACCACTGATGACCGGCCGACCACCATTGTATGCTGTAGATATTTTGTGATATTTTATGCCAGTTGTTTGCATAGATTCATGCATCTTCCTACATGTGTGTGGCTGGATGTTTGTGAGGGAAATTTGTGTTTTCTATATATAGGACCCATCTCTCTCATGTGTAGGGGTTAGAAAAATTTGAGACAAAAAATTTTCTCTCTCTAGATTTCTCTCTCTCTCTTGCAAAATTGTGTGTGTTTGCCTAGTTTCTCTACACTTTTGCGTACTTATCCTAAACCAAATATTCTCACCTTTGAGCTAAGGTTCCTTGGGGTCTTCTTGGAGCTCTTGAAGGTGATTTTGGCTTGAACTTGTGCCTAAAGTGTTCTTTGCTTCAAGAGGTAGAATACTAGTCTTGTTATCTTGTTTTCAATACTTGTTTTCCTATCTTTTTCAATTGTTTTTGGGGCTGGTTTTGAACTATAAAAGCTCTGTTTTTGTGGCTTAAAAATGGTGGTTTGAGCCCTTTTTAGTTAGGGGGTGGTTCGCCCTTCTTGTTTCTTTGTTTATAAAGCTTTTGTGCCTTTATCCATCACTTTCAAACCAACCTTTTTGGACATTTTAACCACTGAATTTTAGAGGTTTTTCAGTGGCGAAAATCTCATTTTGGAGTCCAAAATTGGAGCGGTTATGTCACGACCCAAACCCGTCCCTATGGGTTTAAGCATCGTAACCGGCCAGTAATCCGTGATTACCAAAGGCCTGTTTAACAGTAATGACAGTAATACAGAGTAAGGGGCTGGCGGAAGCCAAAATAGTAAATAAAAGATGTCCAATGAGCTGTGATAGTCTGTATGCAAAAAGACTTTTCTGAACATATTCACATTCATAAGCAAAACATATATACACCATATGTACAAACACTCAGAGTACAGTACAAGTCTTAAAGAGTACTACAGAACAGAGACGGAAGGGTAAAAATGACACACCCTAAAACAGCCTTAGCTCGGTCAGACTTGGGACCTCTTAGTGAGGCACAACGGTTGGCTTGACAAAACGAGAGCTTTGCCTGACGCTCCTAGCATCGGTCCGGTGCTTGGGCACCCACATATATATATATATATATATAAACAGTGAGCTAAATCCCAGTGAATAACAGTTATGTAAATATGTTAAGAATGAATGTCTTTTCAGTAATTAAACAGTCATATCAATCATTTAAAAACCATAGCAGTCATATGTGGTACATCCCATAGCAAAACAGTACAGTAGGTCTTAATAGACCGAACATTCAGTTGATGGCTATCATAACAGTAAACAGTAGTGGTTCCAAACATGGGAACCGACAGAGATCTCTGTGACAGTAGCAGTAACAGTAAGTTGCTAAGGATGCCACGAATACAGTTTACAAATAGGACAAACATTCGTTCATTAAACAATAACGTTTCAGTAAACAGAACAGTTGATTATTCAGAAAATATTCACAATTGAACATATCTTTACAACATTGTTACTCACAGAGCACTGGGCTATAGGCAGCTCATGAGCGTCCTCGGATGCCAACCCTACACAGTTACAGAACGAACACACACTAAGTTACACACTTGGGAATCAACAACTTAGTCCCTATCTTGACTCGGTGCGGTTCTACATCAATATCCTCATTAAGATGCCTTAAACATGCCCTAGGAATGCCTAGGATGGAAAGAGGATACAAAGAGGCACTTTAAAACACTTTTCAAAATTTGCTGAAACAGGGATCCACGCTCGAGCGTGGCTTTCTACGCTAGAGCGGACATGCAGACAAAGGAGCTCCGTTCGAGCGTGACTTTCCCCGCTCGAGCGGATTGCAAACTCAGGCAAAAGTACTGGATGCACAAAAATCATGCTCGATGGGCGCTCGATCCACGCTCGAGCGTAAGACTCAGGTCCACACTCGAGCGTGAAGTCCCTCGCTCGAGCGGACTGCAAAATAAATGAACTTCTGGGCATATGCATTTCACGCTCGAGCGGAAGTGCAAGACTCAGAGTGTACGCTCGAGCGTGAAGTCCTCCGCTCGAGCGTGGGTCCAAAATTTGAAATTTCCAAATTGAATCTCAAGCACAAAATTCAACTTTTAAAACTTCAAATTCGATCCTTTTGGGCTAATTTTCTGGAAAACACTATAAAACCCATAATATGACATGTTTCAAAGATCAATTTGAAAAATCAAAGCCCAAAGGTAGATCAATTAAACACAAATTTCAAATAAACTTCAAGAACAAGATGTACATTCAACATGCATGTATTCAATTGAATTCAAAACCTCTAACACATGATCAAATGAGTCAATCCTTTCAAAAACATGATGAATTCATGAACTATAACTAGGAAATGGACATGCATGTGAGGATTTCATGAAAAACAACTTCAAAACACTATGATATGAACATGCATGCAACCATAGCTACTCAATACAACATTTAAAGCCATAATTTGACTCTAATCTCCAATGTTCCCATGAACCATGCAAGATACAACTAGAATTCACAATCAAGAAGATAATTTCCTTCCTTAGGTCTTGAATATCAAGGTATGGAAGCTCAACATGCAATTATCCTCCACGTCTTCTAAGTCTCCAAGCCAAATTCTTGATAAAGTAAATTTTGTCTTACTCTCCCTCTCTTGCTCACGGTTTTGGCCTTAAGAAGATGAACAAATTGACATATAATCAAGTCTCAAGATGATTTATGAAAGTGGCCCAGTAATGGCATTTTGGTAATTTACTTGAACTAATGTGATTTACATTATTTAATCTAATTAATCATTCCAAATCAAATTTAAGTTAAAACTAACATAAAATCACATAAATTCTAATTAACATAAAACACCAATCAATTTCAAATTCGGCCGCCGATAAGGCCTTCAATTTACAGTTCGAACTTAAAACATGAACAGATCAATCAATTGATAAACAGATAGAAATGCAACCAAACAACATACTCATGCAATCAGTTTAGGATTTCCTCCTAATCAGTTACTTATCATACTCAGTCACAGTTTAACAGTAATCGGAGGTGAGGGTTGTCACAGTCTCCCCTCCTTACAAAGAGTTTAGTCCTCCAAACTCGAATTACCTTCATTTTGGAAGAATACTGGATCCAGAGGGAACAACTCAGGATATCTTTTCAGCATATCATCTTCCCTTTCCCAAGTGGCATAAATGCCACCATGGTTTTGCCAACCCACTTTCACTAACGGAATCTCTTTATTTCTCAACTTCTTGATCCGACGGTTTACAATTTGAATAGGCCGTTCTTCATAAGTGTAGTCATCACTCAATACCACACTTATAGGCTCAATAACATGAAAGGGATCCCGAAGATAATCCCTTAGCATAGAAATATGGAAGACACTGTGTATATGCTCCATTTCCGGAGGATGTGCTACTTGATACGCCACCGGATTTATCTTCTCAATGATTTCATACGGCCCGACATATCTCGGTGCTAGCTTACCCTTGACCTCAAAGCGGGTCTGGCCTTTCATTGGTGTCACTTTAACAAAAACATGATCACCTACTTCATATTCTCTGTCTCGGCTTCGGACATCTGCATAACTTTTCTATCGGCTTTGAGCGGTTTTCAATCTTTGTTGAATCAGTTTCACCTTTTCAGTGGTTTCTTGTACAATCTCGGGCCCAAGCAAAGGCCCATCTCCAACTTCTGCCCAGCAAATAGGAGATCGACATTTTCTGCCATATAAAGCCTCGAAAGGCGCCATACCAATGCTCGAATGAAAACTGTTGTTATAAGCAAACTCAGCTAAAGGTAAGTGGCTTTCCCAATTTCCCTGGAAATCAAGAACACACATTAGCAGTAAATCTTCCAGAGTCTGAATGGTTCTTTCTGACTGGCCATCTGTCTGAGGATGGTATGCACTACTTAGTCTTAGTTCAGTACCCAATGCAGTTTGCAGACTTTGCCAAAATCTTGATTTAAACTTCTAGTCCTTATCAGAAACAATGGACACAGGCACTCCATGCAACCTAACAATCTCATCAATATAAATTATGGCCAATTTGTCCGCATTATAAATTGTTTTGACAGGTAAGAAGTGAGCAGATTTAGTTAGTCTATCAACAATAACCCAAATTGAGTCCATACCTTTACTGGAGCGAGATAAACCAACAATGAAATCCATAGTGATATGTTCTCATTTCCACTCCGGTATTGGTAAGGGCTGCAGTAAGCCTGCGGGTCATTGATGTTCGACTTTGACTTGTTGGCAATGCAGGCATTTCGATACAAAGTCAGCAATCTCTTTTTGCCCGGTGAGAAAGAAGGCTAAATTTTCAATTGATTTCCGACTCAATGCATCGGTAACGGTGTTGGCTTTCCCCAGATGGTACAAAATTTGCAAGTCATAATCTTTTATCAGTTCCAACCATCTCCGCTGTCTCATGTTCAGTTCTTTCTGTTTGAATAAATATTTTAAGCTCTTGTGATCTGTATACACTTCACATGTTGCCCCATAAAGGTAGTGACGTAAGATTTGCAATGCAAACACCACTGCAGCAAGTTCTAAGTCATGGGTTGGATAATTTTTCTCATGCGGTCTCAGTTGTCGGGAAGCATATGCAATAACTTTACCATTCTGCATTAAGACACATCCTAAACCCTTATAAGAAGTATCACTAAAAATAGTAAATCCATCCGTACCTGACGGTAAGGTGAGAATCGGTGCAGTCACAAGTCGAGTCTTTAACTCTTGAAAGGCTGATTCTCTCTGATCGGTCCAGTCAAATGATATCCCTTTTTGAGTCAACTGAGTCAATGGTAGGGCAATTTTGGAGAAGTCTTTCACAAACCTTTTGTAGTACCCGGCCAAGCCTAAGAAACTTTGAACTTCAGTAACGTTTGTCGGTCTAGGCCAACTTACCACTGCTTCAATTTTCTGCGGGTCCACTGAAATGCCATCTTTACTAATCACATGTCCCAAAAACATCACGTTATCAAGCCAAAATTTACATTTAGTCAGTTTTGCATAGAGTTTCTGTTCTCTTAAGGTCTGTAAGGCAATGTTCAAATTACGTTCATGTTCTTCCTTACTTTTGGAATAAATCAAAATGTCATCTATGAACACAACTACAAATTCATCGAGGAACGGTTTAAAAATTCTGTTCATAAGGTCCATAAATGCGGCAGGTGCATTAGTAACTCCGAAAGGCATAACAAAGAATTCGTAATGTCCGTACCTCGTTCGAAAGACATTCTTTTCAATGTCCCCTGGTTTGACTCTCAACTGGTAGTATCCAGATCTAAGGTCAATTTTGGAGAAAACCTGGGTACGCTGTAACTGGTCAAACAAATCATCAATTCGAGGCAATGGATATTTGTTTTTCGCTGTTACCTTGTTTAGCTCACGGTAGTCAATGCAGAGTCTCAAGGAGCCGTCTTTCTTTTTCACAAACAAAACTGGAGCGCCCCATGGCAAAGTACTAGGCCTGATGAACTTCTTATCTAACAGTTCCTGTAGTTGAACTTTCATTTCTTTCAGTTCGGTAGGTGCCATTCTGTACGAAGCTTTGGAAACTGGCTGTGTACCTGGAATCACATCAATGGTGAACTCTATCTCCTAGTCAATCAAATCTCCTGGAAAATCATCTAGAAACACATCTGGGAATTCTCTGACTATAGGAATACTGTCCACATTAGTTTTAACATCAGTAGGTACAGTCAATATGCAACATAGATACCCCTTACACCCCTTTCTAATTAATTTAAAAGCTTTCATGGATGAAATCAGGTATGGGGGAGGTACTACACCAACGCCGTTAAACACAAATTCAGGTAAACCGGGTGGACGAAAAACAACTTGTTTCGTTACACAGTCTATGGTAGCATGATATTTTGTTAACCAGTCCATTCCCAATATTACATCAAAATGGTTGATGTTCAAAGGCAGTAAATCAATATACAAATGCACATCTCCAACGATAATCTCACATGCAGGGTACATAGAAGCACAAGTCATGGATCCCCCAACGGGTGAAGATACAGCTAACAAATAGTTCATAGGTTCCAATGGTCTATTCAATTTTCGTGAAAAAGCATGCGAGACATACGAATGTGTAGACCCCGAATCAATCAGAATATAACCATTTTGGGCACAGATAGAGAGTATACCTGACACAACGGTCTCGGTATTTTGCACATCTCCCGGTACGAGTGCAAATACCCGGCCTTGCCTTACAGTCTCCTTTCCAGTAGCTCTGGGGTTGGGTTTCGGTGGCGCAGTTGATGCTACGGCGCTAGCTGTAGCTTTACTATTTCCTTGAGAAGTGGAAGGGGCAATCTTTGACCATGTGGCCCACCTTGCCACACCTGTAACAAGCACCAGAGATTTTATAGCATACCCCTTTGTGTCTCTTGCCACACTCTGAACAGGGCGGTATGGAATTGTTACCCTGGCTAGAACTGTTCGAAGACCCAGTGTTTTGCTTTTTGTTCAGTGAGTTATTTCGGCCTTTCTTAAACTTAAAGCCCCGTCTCTTACCGCGCCACTCAGTTGCTAGTGTTTCAGTCTGTTTCAATGCTTCGATAATTGACTCGGCCATTATTGCTCGGTCAAGAACATCCAAAAATTTCAGTAATTTCAGGACGTTGATTCGGTCCAGTATTTCTACATTGAGGCCGCCTTCAAACTTCTTGGCCTTTTTATTATCGGTATCCACCATGTGCGGTACATAACGGGCGAGTTCAGTGAACTTAGATTCATACTCAGCCACGAACATGGTACCTTGTTTTAACTGTTCAAACTCAGTCACCTTGCCATCCTTGACACACTGAGGGAAGTATTTTTCAAAGAAGGCTTCCTTAAATTGAGCCCACGTCATAATATTGTCGGTGTCACGGACAAGCATCCACCACCGTCTGGCCTCTTCTTGTAAAGTGAAGGTAGCCAGTAACACTTTGTGTGCCTCAGAACACGGAAACACTTCAAACAACTTCTCCGCTTCTAGCACCCATGCTTCGACCTTTAGTGGTTCAACGCCTCCTTGAAAGGATGGTGGTTTCATTTTGATGAACTTCTGTGTCAAAGCAATTATATCCTCATTAACATTCTGCTCGGGTTGAACTGGAGGAGGTGGGGGCTGTTGGTTCTGTTGTAGCCTCAAGGCCTCAGTCAACAGTTCAATTGTTCTTTCTAATCTTGTCATTCTGGCATCAGATGATTCTGTTTCATCGGCATTCCTTGCATTGTCCATTTCACTATATGCAATACAGTAATAATAAACATAGGAATTGCCTACATGAATACATTAGCACATATATTCATGTCATGGCCACACACACTTTTTCAATGCTCATGCAATGCTGTATTCACTTTTCTAGGACATCCTATAGCTCATTTGGACACGCGTGTGTGGTATAACTCGTGATTTGATATCGCTCTAATACCACTCTGTCACGACCCAAACCCGCCCATATGGGTTTAAGTATCGTAACCGGCCAGTAATCCGTGATTACCGAAGGCCTGCTTAACAGTAATGACAGTAATACAGAGTAAGGGGCTGGCGGAAGCCAAAATAGTAAATAAAAGATGTCCAATGAGTTGTGACAGTCTGTATGCAAAAAGACTTTTCTGAACATATTCACATTCATAAGCAAAACATATATACACCATATGTACAAACACTCAGAGTACAGTACAAGTCTTAAAGAGTATTACAGAACAGAGACAGAAGGGTGAAACTGAGCCACCCTAAAACAGCCTTAGCTCGGTCAGACTTGGGACCTCGCAATGAAGCACAACGGTTGGCTTGACAAAATGAGAGCTTAGCCTGACGCTCCTGGCATCGGTCCGGTGCCTGGGCACCCATATATATATATATATAAACAATGAGCTAAAGCCCAGTGAATAACAGTTATGTAAAGAGGTTAAGAATGAATGTCCTTTTAGTAATTAAACAGTCATATCAGTCATTTAGAAACCATAGCAGTCATATGTGGTACATCCCATAGCAAAACAGTACAGTAGGTCTTATTAGACCGAACAGTCAGTTGATGGCCATCATAACAGTAAACAGTAATGGTTCCAAACATGGGAACCGACAGAGATCTCTGTGACAGTAGCAGTAACAGTAAGTTGCTAAGGATGCCACGAATACAGTTTACAAATAGGACAAACATTCGTTCATTAAACAATAACGTTTCAGTAAACAGAACAGTTGATTATTCAGAAAATATTCACAATTGAACATATCTTTACAACATTGTTACTCACAGAGCACTGGGCTATAGGCAGCTCATGAGCGTCCTCGGATGCCAACCCTACACAGTTACAGAACGAACACACACTAAGTTACACACTTGGGAATCAACAACTTAGTCCCTATCTTGACTCGGTGCGGTTCTACATCAATATCCTCATTAAGATGCCTTAAACATGCCCTAGGAATGCCTAGGATGGAAAGAGGATACAAAGAGGCACTTTAAAACACTTTTCAAAATTTGCTGAAACAGGGATCCACGCTCGAGCGTGGCTTTCTACGCTAGAGCGGACATGCAGACAAAGGAGCTCCGCTCGAGCGTGACTTTCCCCGCTCGAGCGGATTGCAAACTCAGGCAAAAGTACTGGATGCACAAAAATCACGCTCGATGGGCGCTCGATCCACGCTCGAGCGTAAGACTCAGGTTCACGCTCGAGCGTGAAGCCCCTCGCTCGAGCGGACTGCAAAATAAATGAACTTTTGGGCATATGCATTTCATGCTCGAGCGTGGCTTCCTACGCTCAAGCGGAAGTGCAAGACTCAGAGTGTACGCTCGAGCGTGAAGTCCTCCGCTCGAGCGTGGGTCCAAAATTTGAAATTTCCAAATTGAATCTCAAGCACAAAATTCAACTTTTAAAACTTCAAATTCGATCCTTTTAGGCTAATTTTCTGGAAAACACTATAAAACCCATAATATGACATGTTTCAAAGATCAATTTGCAAAATCAAAGCCCAAAGGTATATCAATTAAACACAAATTTCAAAAAACTTCAAGAACAAGATGTACATTCAACATGCATGTATTCAATTGAATTCAAAACCTCTAACACATGATCAAATGAGTCAATCCTTTCAAAAACATGATGAATTCATGAACTATAACTAGGAAATGGGCATGCATGTGAGGATTTCATGAAAAACAACTTCAAAACACTATGATATGAACAAGCATGCAACCATAGCTACTCAATACAACATTTAAAGCCATAATTTGACTCTAATCTCCAATGTTCCCATGAACCATGCAAGGTACAACTAGAATTCACAATCAAGAAGATAATTTCCTTCCTTAGGTCTTGAATATCAAGGTATGGAAGCTCAATATGCAATTATCCTCCAAATTTTCTAAGTCTCCAAGCTAAATTCTTGATAAACTAAATTTCGTCTTACTCTCCCTCTCTTGCTCACGGTTTTGGCCTTAAGAAGATGAACAAATTGACATATAATCAAGTCTCAAGATGATTTATGAAAGTGGCCCAGTAATGGCATTTTGGTAATTTACTTGAACTAATGTGATTTACATTATTTAATCCAATTTAATCATTCCAAATCAAATTTAAGTTAAAACTACCATAAAATCACATAAATTCTAATTAACATAAAATACCAATCAATTTCAGATTCGGCCGCCGATAAGGCCTTCAATTTACAGTTTGAACTTAAAACATGAACATATCAAATTGATAAACAGATAGAAATGCAACCAAACAACATACTCATGCAATCAGTTTAGGATTTCCTCCTAATCAGTTACTTATCATACTCAGTCACAGTTTAGCAGTAATCGGAGGTGAGGGTTGTCATAGGTTAGCTGCCCCTCATTGTGTCTTGTTTGTATACTTAGTTAGCCTTACATGTTAGCATGTTTTTCTAGCTTAACTTAGCTTAAGTCCAGCATGTTTTAGCTTCTAAAATAGCCTCCTTTAGTTCTATTTTGGGCAGTTTGGTTCATTTGAACTTTGTTTTGTGTAGTTGTAGTGTAAATCCTTGCACTAGCTTGTTGTTTTAAGGCTTTAAACATCATTGGTGTAACTTGGCTGCATGTTTTTAGTGCTTTTATCACTCAATTTCAGCATCTAAATCCCTGTAATCTCTCTCTTTGCTTCACTCTTTTATTTGCTTTTAAGGGTTGTTTCAAACTTGGGATCTTTTAAGATTGAGATTGAGGTCATGCTCAATGGTTTAATCCTCTTTAAGGGTTCATTATCAAAAGCATGATCTCTCCGTTGCCTTACAATATCCCTCGGTTGACACTTCCTTCACCTTAGAGGATATTCACCATTTGGACTTAATATGATTAAAGGATGGTTGGTAACTAAAATATGCAAACAAAATTGATAAGTAAAAGAGGCAAGATAAGCATCTCTTTGTGTTGCATTGCACGTGTTCAAATCGGATGTTAATTTGAACACAAGGAAAATGGGACATTTCATACTCAAAAGTGATGGAAGGTGCAACTTTCCTAGGTCTCCATTGCCTTTGATCATGCATGATAGGGTAGTTGTCTTGTTGGTCATATTTGTGCATTTATCGAAATTGTACAACTTCGATCTTTGGCCATCATGTAATGAACTTGCTTGATTGGTGATTTTTGGATCTAAATGTGTCACTCCTTTGAGATATTGAGATGATAAGGAGGGATACAGTACAAACAAATCCTTGGAAAAATCCTCTTTTTGCTCTGTTTGTGCTCTGTTGCAACATGATGATGCAATGCATTAGTGGCCGGCAGCGCATTATTTACGACCGGCAGGACACCTCCCTGGCCGGCAGATGGCCGGCAGGATCCCTCCATGGCCGGCAGGCCACTGATGTAAATCTCAGCAAAGATTTGGTAAGGTGGAACAGAAAGGTTATGGAAATGCTCAATCCTGCAAACAGAGGCTTTCGAGAGTAAAACGAAGGTCTTTTCGGGCCAAAACCGAGCATGTGCACCTTCCACTTCCTAGGACGGAGTAGTGGCAGCATAGTTTAATGTCTTAATTGCTTAGTTCGTCTACATTTGTGTTGTAATTTAATTAATTAGTTTGCTAGTTAGTTAAAGTGTTGTAATAATTAGTAATTAGCTTAGCTAGTTATTTATTTGGTTTGTAATATTTAGTCTAATTAGCTTAATTAGATTAGCTTAGCTCTTATTTATTTGGATCCTCCTTCGCGAGGGCGTAATGTTGTAATAAGTGTATGTGTGTGTGTATGTCTTCCAAACCCACGTCTTTTTCCTTTTTATTTAATTGCTTTTGATGGTCAGATTGAGGTCACGTTTCAATTATCATATCGCATGCTTGTATCTATTCATTTGTATTGCATGCACTGAGACTCGACGCATCATTCTAACTGCATTGTCATTTCAATAATTCTTTGAATACATGTTTAACCGTATGTTATCAAATCGATCCATATGCCATGCTTAGTAGCCAAGCCTATTAATTGCATTACTGTATGTGTTGCATTAGGCATTTTGCATAGTTAGGAATCATGCATATTTTACTAACTCATGTTTTCCCAGCTTGGAGTACTAGGTAAGTTTTTATGCTTTAGAATACTTGCATAAGTGTAAATGTTGTCGTGTCCATGAGGCTATCTTCTTAAATGCTAAACTGCATGAATGCTTGTGGATAAAGGCTTGTTATTTGAATTGGATTGATTCAACGAATGTGCGTTTTAAGCCCACTTTGTTGAGTGGCCAATCATATTTTAAGCCCACTATGTTTGGTGACAAATCTGTATCTTTAAGCCCACTTGAGGTAGCAAATTCAAGTCATTTTCGCAAACAAACATGAGTTAAACTGTTCCAAATTGAGCAAACTAGTCTATACTTGCTTGTGTATATCACATAGTAAAGCTAGTTTAATAACCAGAATAAGAACACATAATGTTTATAAAAAATCATATCATGATTAGTAGAGGCCGATCTTTGATCGGGCGAGCGAGGGTGCTCAATTCATGACCTTCCCCTCTTGTATCTAAGTTCCTGAGCCGAGACAACTTTGGTGATGACGGACACGTGGCCTTTGGCATGAGTCAGGGTTTCCTAATTTTTCCCAAAATAAAAATATTTAGGTGGCGACTCTATATCTGGCAAAGCAGTCCAATGTTGGCATTATTTGATTTAAAATCGATTTTTCCAAAAAGTTTTTCCGGATTTGGACTCTTTGGTGTTTATTAGTGTCACATTGCACTTGGTGTTTATTAGTTTCACAAAGCAGTCCATCTGCTATTCCAGAACGGTTTGCCGGAGGCTTGCTTGGAAAAGCTTGCCAAAAGGTTGACCGGTTGCGGGCTCTGCCATAATGGGAACACAACCCTTGGATCTGGACTGCCGCTGTACTTTTTTATCCTTTTTTCACTTCTCGGTGTTAGGTGTGAGAGGTATATTAGGTAGTCTTGTTGAGGTACCATTTTTGACAAATCGACCTAGTTGCATATCAGAAACCATAGAGACTGTTAGGACAGGTTGCTTACCTGAATGCAGGAATTATATGAAACCGCTTGTTTTGCGTAGTGAACCCCTAGCTCCTAACGAAATTAGGACAAGGTAACCCTACCCCATCATAGGGGTGTTTTGGCTCTCACTTGCTTGATATGTGCTTTTAGAGTGAAACTCTGCAGGAATGTATGTATCAGTTGCAAGTCTGGGTATCAGTTTTGAGGCAGAAGTCAGTGTTGAGTACAGTTCTCCAGCTTGTCGTTGCAACTGCGTGTTGTTTGTGTCAAAGCCGAGGTGCTATGCGGTTTATGATTTTTGTTTCTTTTTGCAAGGTAGTTTTTTCACCATTGCTTCTAACGATTCAGTTACCCCTCAAGCACTCTAGACTCGTGTAAGGAGACTTTATAGATCCAGGGATCTTGTCAGGGGACAGCCAGTGTTTGCTTCGCTCCCATCGGTTACAAGACGGAGGAGGGTCAGGCATAACTCACCAGTTCAACAGTCATCAAATCAGCAGTCACCACTTACTTCGTCTGTGCCCAGTCAGGCCCATTTTTCTACTTTTACTCCAGAGAGAGAGTATTCACTAGTTCTGATAGCTCAACATCCCTCAGTTAGCATGGAAGATATGCTTCGTCAGCTTCAGCAGACCATTGAGACCATGCAGCTAGATGCTGCCTGTCAAGCTGAGATCACAGCCCGCCAAGCCGAGGTCACAGCCCGCCAAGTAGAAGTGATAGATAGGCTTCAGCAACAGCAACCACAACCAGCAGTAGCCTCTTCATCCCATGCACCCCTAGCGGGAGTTTCGGCACTCGGGGTCATAATCAGTGTCCAAGAGAATATGGGCATTTCGGCAGATCCAATCCGACCTCATACCTCCAAGGCACCAGTTTACCAAACGGAGGCGCTGTTTGAATTCGAGGTTGACCTTACTGCATTGAAGGTTAGCAAGCTAGAAAAACTCTTCAAACGAGCGCAGGGAGTGAATTTAATCCTTGATATTGAGGATGGATACATTGACTCGGCAGTGACTCTACCGGACAGATTGAAGATGCTGCACATAGACCGATTTGACTAGGGGTGGGCGCGGGTCGGTTGCGGCCACGGAACCTCCAATCCGCCATCCGTCCGCCAGATTGGCGGATTGGAGAAAATCAATCCGCATCCGTCCACCAATTTGGCAGATGTGGATTGAGCGGATTGGCGGTTTGGCGGATGGATGCGAATCGGTTTGGCGGTTTCAAATTTTATAAATTTTCAACATAATTTAACTTGTGCACTTTCTCAAAAAAAAAGAAGAAAAAAAGAAGAAGAAAGTATTATAATCAATGACTTAAAAAAATATTACCTTCATTGCATGCCTTATCCAAAGTAAGAAAGTTTGAAACTTTAGAATATTACAATCACTGCATGTCTCATCCATCTACTACAATCACAGCATGTCTCATCCACATAAAGTATTACAATTTGTGGTTCTTAAAATATAAAAACAATTCAAACCACCAAAACTATGAACAGAGCAGTAGTAGAGATTGTATGTCTCTGTATTGTTATATCTATATTTGTTTTTGAAAACAAAAACCAACCAGCATATATCATATTTTCTATTTATTATTTTTAGAGATAGATTTAAAAACCAAAAAATATAGATAAACAATACGTTTATTTTTTTCAATTCAAAAAAGATATTCAAGTTGAAATTTTTTTTTCAATAGAATATTTAAACTCTTTTTTAATTGAAAACATAAACAGAAGATTTAAACAAACTGAAAACAAGAAGTCTTATAAATTACTAGGGGTGATCGCGGTTTGGTGGTTCAGTTGCGGCCAAAGGAATCTCAAATCCGCTATTCGTCCGCCAGATTGGCGGATTGAAGAAAATTAATCCGCAATCGTCCGCTCGTCATCACGCATCCGTCCAAAATGCGGAAGATTGGTTCGGTTCGGTCGGTTTTGGCGGATCGGTATATTCGCTGCTCACCCCTAGCTTTGACGGCTCCGGGGATCCCATGGTCCATCTCCGGTTATTTTTAGATATCCTACGACCAATGGGTCTCGCTAGACTGCAGAAGCTGTCACTTTTTGGCCGGACCCTGTCGGGTATAGCGGCCATTTGGTATGCCAAACTTGAGGACTCTGTGAAAAGAAATTGGAAGGAAATGGCTGAGGCCTTCATAGTGCAATACTCCTATAATACTCAGATCGAGGTCACTACTTGTGATCTCGAATCAACTCTCTAGGAGCCAAAAAAAGGCTTCTCGGATTTTGTGACCCAATGGAGAGCCAAGGCCTCTATGATAACTATTAGGCCATCCGAGAAGGATCAGATCTGAATGGTGGTTCATAATTTACAAGGGAGACTGTTACAGAAGATGATAGTCTTGCCGTTGTCTACATTTGCTGAGTTCCACGAAATAGGGGTCCAAATTGAGGATGCGATGAAGTAAGGGCTGATAGACCATGAGAAGGAACAACCTAAAAGGCCCTTTACATGCAGCTCCAATGCAGCCACGACTGGTGGCACCTCTGCATGACCTTCGGATGTGAACATGGTCACCACCACACCCAAGACTACCAACCCTTTTACCGTTACATCCAACACAACTTCACAAACCTCAAGCCATCAGGCCCGAGGCCAAAGGGTCTTCACCTCGCTTTACATGTCCTTATCCAAAGCTTAGGGGTCCTGATCAGAAAAGGGCATCTTATGTCGCTAGAACAACTCCCATTGCCCGATCCTCTCCCACCTAAACACAACCCGGCCAAATACTATGCTTTTCACTAACAGCATGGTCATGACACAGATTAGTGCTATAGACTGCGTCATGTGATTCAAGATCTCATTGAAAATAAGGTGATGACACCTCTTGAAAAACCCAACGTCACTACAAATCCTCTCTCACCACATAACCAAGTCCCCCCACCTCAGCATATAAACCTCATCTACACACTAGCCGTCCCTTATGACCCCAGTATATACATCACCCCTTCTCACCTACCTAAGCCGGCGTTGTTCATCCTTGAAAGCACAGACTTGTGCATGATGAGCATATCCACATTCCAACCTAAACCCGTGGTAGTGACTGTGGAAGATGAAGGGAGGTCAGCCTTGGTGAAGAATGTTAGTCCGTTGCCCGAGGGCTCTGAGGACTTATCTGATGGGGTGTACAACCCGAACTGCTATGTTATGCCAATCAATCAAGCTAAGCCGAAAGTGGTGTTGCCAATTGGGATGAAGGTTAGTGTAGTCTGAGAAGATGGACCAAGCCAGGGATTAGATGATTTAGCCGACCTGGAAGAGGATATAGGCAATTTGCTGTTCTTTGATGAACATGATCAAGGGGACGTGCATATTAATTGGTTTGATCTAAATGGGTCGACCGACAATTCAGGGTGCCTAAGTGATGAACCCGATATAGACAAGGGAACTGAACTGAAATTGGAAGAACAGAAAGCGAAAACCGCTGTAATGGCCAGAACGGCCAATGGAAAGGGTAAATTGCCAGAAAACACCGGTATAGAACAAGTAGCTCAGGAACTAGGCATAGTTAGTACTGTACCTTCAGAGCAAGAAGCCACACTGAGGTGCCTTCAACAAGAAGTGGATCAAAACAGACAGAAGGCTGGAAAGGCCCAAGATCCTGTGGGGGAAATCTGTAATGAGAGGATTCCCTAATGGAGCCGAACAACTGCTTGTCGACTGCCGAAGAAATCTGGTGGGATGACGATGACCTGCACTTGGCCCACACTGATGAGGATTGAGGTGAAGGCCTTCCTAACAACAACTGGTATGTGGAAGAAGTCGACCACATGACAAGAAGTGGCCAATATTTCAAACCACCGCAACTGGACTAACCCGAAGCCTCCGAAAAGGACAAAGAAGTAGAGAAAGAGAAAGAAAAACAGTTTGAGGAAGAGGCTGTGCTAAAGCAGTTAAAGAAGATTCAAGCTGACCTATCGGTCTGGGGGCTGCTTATGGCTTCGTGAGTGCACAGACAGGCTGTATTGTCAGCAATGGATAAAGCCAAGTTGTCCATTGAGACTACCCCGGAACAACTGGTGGGATTAGTCTTCCCAAGAGGCGCTACGCTGACTTTGACTTTTTCAAATAAGGAATTACCACTAGAAGGCTCTGCACATAATAAGCCTCTATACATAACCATAGAGTGCCGAGAAAAATGGATACCAGTCGTATTAGTCGACACCGGGTCAGCAATCAACGTCTGTCCTTGTCATACGACTTATGCTATTGGTCTGAAACCGGCCGATTTTGTGCCTACAGCGCAAGTGATCCAAGCGTATGACAATATAAGCAGAGAGGTGATGGGAACAATACAGATTAGAGTACAGGTTGGCCCAGCTCAACAGGACATCGAGTTCCATGTCCTAGATGTTCCGGCCACTTTCAACTTATTACTTGGGCGACCCTGGCTGCACTAAGTAAAAGCTGTCTCTTCCGTCCTCCACCAAATGCTGAAGTACCCCCATGAAAAAAAAATGGCTATAGTCTTCGGGAATTCATCTATACATCCTCCGCCAGAGGTCACTATACATGTGCTGGAGATTGTACATGGAAAAAAAGATGTTTTCATTTTAGGGTTTACTTTGGCTGAGGCCCGGGTAGTGCAGAATATCGTGGCTATTGATGAGAGCCTATATGTCAGCGCCCAATCTGTATATCTCATGACTAAGCTACAACACATGCCCAGAATGGGATTAGAAAGAAGTGGCTGGAAAGACGTTACTGCATTGGCCGACGTGCCACATAACCCGCATGGCTTTGGTCTTGGCTATACGCCCACGAAAGAGGACTGGGTGCGGAAAGAGAAAGAGATGGCGGGAGAGCCAGAGCAAAGCAAAGCAGGAAGTGCTATGAACTTGTCCATCGACCTATCCGGGGAACCCTGAATGGCTATTTTGTTCGGGAGGGTGAAGACTTCTCATTCTGTGGTTTCCTTGCGCCCTGGTTTAACTTTAAGAAGCAGCGAGTTCCCGACTTTGAGATTTTCTTCGACTTGCAGCTGCAAGACAGTGACACAAAGGAACAGATTGAACTAACTGCTGAGGTTTCAAAGAGCACAGAAAGTGATTCCAGGAGTAGTAAACTTGAAGTAGGAGCAACATTGGCATGTCTTCTTTTGGATCCTCAGATCAACTCAGAGAGCTTGGGGGATAACCTGACCGTTTCCATGATCAGAGACCAACAGGGTGCGAACCCTTCCAGTGGTATCTTGGATGCATTTGACGCACCGTCCCTCATTTGGCAGTTGGAGGAGGGCTTCTTGTCCAGTAATTCTGAGTCGGGTAGTGAGCCGAAATCTGATTCCACAGAATCTATGGAGTCAGAATCGGATTCAAGTTCCTCTGAGTCGGAGTCCGGTATTCCTGAGGGTGATAACCCGGATGCTGAGGTTTTGTCCAGGTCGTCTTTTTCCTTTTCTTTTGAGTCAGTTGTAACCGAAGAATTGGGTGAGCTGGACTTTGTGAATGAGAATGTCGCTGCAGGTTTTGAGTACTTATTTGTGCCACTTGTATATTACATTGATCATGACTTTCAAAATTTTGATGAAAATGACGAGGAAGGAATTCCTCTGGTTTTGAAACATTTGCTTGATCGAGAGGAGGAGAGGCTTGTAAAACCCCTTGTTGATGAAATCATTGCAATTAATGTGGGTAATGAGGAGGATCCGCGTCTGGTCCAGATCGGGTCCACATTGTCTTCGGAGGAGTGCGAGCGCTTAGTCGCTTTATTAAAAGATTTCAAAGATGTTTTCGTGTGCTCTTACGAAGACATGCCTGGAATCGATCTTGAGATTGTACAGCATCGGATCCCTTTTGACCCCGAGGCCCGACCCGTCAAGCAGAAGCTTCGGAGAATACGCCTGGATTGGGTTTTGAAGATTAAGGAAGAGGTCACCAAGAAGATAGACGCAGGGTTTTTACTAGTATTTGAGTATCCAACTTAGTTGGCCAACATTGTTCTAGTGCCAAAGAAAGACGGCAGAATTTGGGTGTGTGTGGATTTTAGGGATCTGAACAAAACTAGTTCAAAGGACGACTTTCCT
This sequence comes from Camellia sinensis, assembly GCF_055761805.1. Classification (NCBI taxonomy): domain Eukaryota; kingdom Viridiplantae; phylum Streptophyta; class Magnoliopsida; order Ericales; family Theaceae; genus Camellia; species Camellia sinensis. The sequence goes on from NC_138961.1 coordinate 221,692,836, forward strand.
TTGCCGCACATCGATGAACTGGTGGACTTTATCGCAGGCCATGCGTTGCTCTCCTTCATGGATAGATTTTTCGGGTATAACCAGATTCTAATGGCACCCGAGGATAGAGAGAAAACTGCTTTCACTACACCGTGGGGAACTTACTGCTACAGGGTGATGCCGTTTGGGCTGAAGAATGCCGGGGCTACCTATCAACGGGCTACAACCACAATTCTGCATGATATGATCCACAAAGAGGTTGAGGTGTACGTGGACGACATGATTGTCAAGTCCACGAAAAGAGAGGGCCACTACACCGCTTTGAAGAAATTCTTCCAACGGATCAGAGAATACAGATTGAGATTGAGTCCACAGAAGTGTACTTTTGGTGTAACAGTAGGGAAAATGCTGGGTTTCTTGATCACACAGAGGGGCATCGAGATAGATCCTTTCAAAATCAAGGCCATCATAGAAATGCCACCACCAAGGACTGTAAATGAGGTGTGAGGCTTTCTAGATAAAGTGCAATTCATAAGACGGTTTATTTCAAAATTAACCTTAACTTGTGGACCGCTATTTGGTCTCCTGAAGAAAGAAAAGAAATTCTAATGAGATGATCGATTTCAATTCGCTTTCGAGCAGATCAAATAGTACCTACGAAACTCGTTTGTGTTGTCGCCGCCAGAGCCAAGAAAGCCCTTGATTCTGTATCTGTCAGTAATGGACACAACAATGGGATGCATGCTTGCTCAGGAATCTGAGGATAGGGTGGAGAAAGTCATCTATTATTTAAGTAAGAAAATGTTGGACTATGAGACCCATTACACCCCACTGGAGAAGGCTTGCTTAGCCTTGGTATGGGCTACCAGGAAATTGAGGCACTACTTGTTAGCTCACTCCGTAATTCTGGTTTCAAGATTAGATCTCATCAAATATCTCTTTGAGAAACCAGCGCTTACGGGAAGGCTAGCCCGTTGGTTGCTTCTCCTCTCCGAATTTGATCTGAAGTATGTCACTCGCAAGTATGTTAAGGGGAGAGCGGTAGCTGAGTTCCTGGCAGATCACCCAGTGAAAAGGGATGATGCGGTATAATATCTATTCCCAGATGAAGCTATTTTGCAAATCGAGGAAAAGATTTGGACAATGTACTTTGACGGAGCGTCTAATCAATACGGGTTTGGGATAGGGGTGTTGCTGATAGCACCTGACAATTCCCATATACCCTTAACCTTTAAACTCCGATTTAAGGTATCCAATAACGAAGCAGAATACGAGGCGTGTATCGCTAGTTTGGAAGTTGCCCTGGAACTAGGGGCAAAAAGGTTGGACGTCATCGGGGACTCGAACCTAGTTGTGTCTCAAGCAAATGGAGACTGGAAGGTCAAAGAAGAAAAGATAAAGATCTATCACCAAACCCTGGATGTTCTGATTCCTATGTTTGAGAAGCTAACCTACACTTATTTACTAAGAGAGAACAACAGGTTCGCTGACGCTTTATCAACTCTATCTTCTATGATAGGCATCCTGTTTGGAGTCCGGATGCATCCGATCATCATTGAACAAAGATATATGCCGACCTACGAGACTATCGCTGCAATAGATGAAGTCCAAGATCAAAACCCCTGGTATTATGATATCTGGAACTTCTTGGAAAAAGGAGGTTTATCCACTAGGGGCAAATGCCAAAGATAAAAGGGCAATACGACAGATGGCCGTTCAATTTATCATCTGCGGGGGTAAGTTGTATAAGAGGGGTCATCTGGGAATACACAAGTTGTGCGTCGATGCAGAAGAATCGAAGCGCCTAATGGTGGCCTTCCATTAGGGAAGAGTGTGGAGCACACATGAGCGGAGTAATGTTAGCCCAGAAGATTCTCAAGCAAGGTTACTACTGGTCTACCATGGAGGAGAATTGTGTTGGTTTTGTTCAGCGATGCCACAAATGCCAAATACATGCAAGTCGCATGAATATCCCGCCATCGAAGCTATACAACATAACTTCACCATGGCCTTTCTCAGTCTGGGGAATTGACTTCATCGGGGCAGTTACGCCGAAAGGTTCAAATGGGCATGAGGACATTCTGGTGGCAATTGACTATTTTACAAAGTGGGTGGAAGCTCAGTCGTATGTAGTGTTGAAAGCAGCGCACATGGCTAAGTTCATCCGAAACAACATCATTTGCCGTTATGGAGCCTCGAATGAGATCATTTCAGACAATGGCTCCCATTTTAAGAAAGAAGTGATTGACTTGTTGGAAAATACAACATGGCTTTTCGTAAGTCATCTACATATCGGCTGCAAACCAACGGAGCTGTTGAGGCCGCCAACAAGAACATCAAGCACATTTAGCAGAAAATGGTTGAGACCTACAGGGACTGGCCAAATAAATTGCAGTTTGCACTCTAGGGCTATAGAATTTCAATCCGGATGTCTACAGGGGCAACTCCTTATTCTCTTGTCTATGGAATGGAAGTTGTTCTGCCAATTGAAATAGAAGTTTCGTCACTGCGGGTTATGGCTGAGTGTCAAATAGCAGAGGCAGATTGGCAACAGAGCAGGTTTGAAGAACTGATGTTGTTTGATGAGAGAAGGCTAAAGGCATTGTACCATGTTTAGGGTTATCAACACAGTATTGTCAGGGCTTTTAACAAGAAAGTTAAGTCCAGGAATCTCAAAGAAGAGGATTTGGTGTTGAAAGACAACCGAGCTCCCATCCATGACCCTAGGGGCAAGTTCAGATCCAATTGAACTGGTCCTTACATCATCAAAACTATCTGGTTGGGTGGAGCTGTTATCCTCATAGACCTGGATGGCCTAGAATTTTCCCAACCGATTAACATGGACAAGTTGAAGAAATATTACCCCTGAGAGGCTCGCTAGGCCGAAAACTCGGAAGGGCAACCTAGGCAAAAGTTAGAGCACAAAAAATTATAAAAAAGAAAAATTGAGCTCGCAAGGTTGAAAACTCAGAAAGGGCGGCCTTGGCAAAAGTTAGAGCATAAAAGGAGAGAGTTAATACTCGAGTGAACCCAAATCGAACTACGTAAGGCCTGATTCCCATCTTCGGGATACGTAGGCAATTTCATTATGAAGCTCAGCCATAAACACCTCCAAATCAACTGTGTCCATGTGTTTGATCAAGGCATCTTTGTCTGTTTGTTATTTGAAAGTTCGGTTGTGATCCTTACTCTAAGAGAAGAGTTGACTACAGTGCTGAGTAGTGCTATTCAGTCAAGGGGCAATTTTCCATTTTTGGATTCGAGGTTTGTACATCTTGAGGATAGATTCCACGTGTGTCAAGTTGTGATCCTTATCGAAAATGATTTTGAAAAGTTTTAATAAAAGTTGATTTTTGTTCAAATTAATCTTTTAACAACTTAGATCATTTTTGGATTAAAAGGAAAATTTCCAGCACCCACAATTTCAATTTCATTGATTTCAATACAAAGTTCTCCAACTCTCGATACAAATTAAAGTTGCTTTTATTATATTTAAGAAGAAAACTTGAAAAGTAAGATCAAAGCAATAAACTTGGGGCATAGACGAGTAAGGTGTTCCTTCGTCCCCTACTTGTGCTTGTGGAATCTCCTAATGCTAAAGTGGGCCCAGATTGTGTCTCATCTTCAAGCTAAGTCAGGCACTCTCCAGAAAGTGCACAGTTGAAACTAGGGGCAAGAGCCAAAAGCTCTCTCGTCCTCCACGCAGTGGGATATCGAGCCAACTGTGAACCTCGGATTAGGAATGAAGCCGGGTACTTTACCCCCTCTTCTGGGCATGTCTGGTCGTGTTCGAACTGACGCCTGAACCAGAATAGAAAGTAGAATACACAGTGTGTCAATCCAATCAGCTGAATGCGAGGTTGCCGAGTCATGCTGTAGCTCATCTTGAGTAGATCAAACTAGGGGCAACGCCAAGCAATGTCAACAGCAGACATGTTGCCTATCCAATGGCACCAACACCCCTCGTTCGGGAATCCACTAGCCGTTGGCGAAAGAAATAGCCCCGTGCGAAATATGCAGGGCAAGAATCCACTACTTTCAACCTGTCCATGAGTCATATCTTGGGAGGGATGAAAGAAAAAAGAGTAAATAATAGAGAGGTGTGTGTTGAGAGAAAAGAGTGAGAAAAGGGCTTTGAGAGAAAAACAGAGCATGAGTGCCGAGTGATGTGAGAAACACATATTAGAAAGGGTGGGAAACATTACCTGAAGAAGTAGTGGACTTCCTGCGAATTTGGTGGTTTTTCGCCGATGAAAGGCGTCTAGACCCGTCAAAGTCTCGACTAGTACCAAGCCCATGCAGCTCTAGCCCTCTTTCAAACCTTAGCCTACTTCGATTAATCGAATATTAAACCCCCCAAAACTAGGGGCAAGGAGAAAATGTGCCAACATGCACAAATAAAGGGCGTGTTGTCGAAAACCCCGCCAAAGAAAATCGCCTCGGTCACCGGCGTCAGAAAATTGATGAATTAAACTGGGGATATCCAGCTCTCCGTTGTGAACCAAAGATCGAGCCTCATGTATAGTGAGTCTACACATCCTTCTCAAAGCTTGGATGTGACCAAAACGGGGCTGAGGCAAAATTTCCTCATCGCGTCAGGATTCCATTAGCACCTGAAATTCTTCAACTGTCGGGGCATATCTCTTGCCCCCCTGAAGCTAAAGACGTGTGTAATCAGATTCCAACATCTAGCCGCGACATGAAGGAACGGAAAACAAATTGGAGAACGACTCAACGGGAATAGTGTATTTATGTCAAAATCCCAGAAATTCACCTTTTCTGAGCCATCCAAAGTTGCAATCCAATCGGAGAGTTTTTCTGTGAAAAATGGCTCCATTTGTGAAGAATTTACAGATAAAATGAAGAAATCACGAAGCTCAGCCTTTTGTGAAAGATAAGGCAGTGAGTGGAAGCCAGGTGTCAACAATGTGGAGGTCCTGTACATTGATGGCCAACAAAGCATCATTGATGGCCGACAAGAGGTATAGATGGCTGACAGACCACCCATCATGGCTGGCATGTGGCCGGTATTCACCACTTACGGCCGGTAGCCTTCCTCTCATGCCTGTTGTCCTCCTTTGTGAAGAATAATGTTTGATGCATGTGTTTTGCTCTGCTGTTTGTGTGTCTTGAGGTCTTGTGTCGAGTCCTTTTTGTTTTTGTTTTTTTAACAAGTTTATCGAGTTGTATTTGTTATTTATCGAGTTGTTTTGCTTATCGAGTTGTATAGTGCTTTATTTGCATGTCAATTGTTGGTCAGTTCGTTACCTGATTCAGACTATTATAACAATACAAGTATTTGGTTTTCATTATCAAATTCAATCTCATTTTTCATGCAATGCAGTGCTCATGATGCAAAATACAACACTTTTTCAAAAACTTGGTTTTCATTCCGATCATTGTTGTTTTTTACAAAAGGTGCCGTACAAGTTTTTAAAAAAAATAAAACTTGTCTGAAGCTGTACAATGTCCTAACGCTATTAACACAAAGAAGCAAAGCAAAAAAAAAAAAAAAAACTACAGAAAATCAACGCAGGTCGCCTCAGGCTCGAGAAGCCCTCTTCGTTCTCTTCTTCGAAGAAGAGGACTCTGCAACACTATCTCTATCGGTGCCACTGTTTGAATCTGGATCAGAGTCTGAATCGGAGCCATCTCCACTCTCTACCTCGGAGCCCTCCTCAACATCAGTATCCCCACTCTCAGAACCCCAGCCAGCATCGTCGTCTCCACTCTTGGATGACTCAGCATGCTGACTTATCGTCACCTTGGCCTCACTAGTCTTAGCATCATCATCGCTCAGAATAGGCTTTGAAGGGCCACTCTCAGCTCGGGTGCCCTTAGCTCGGCCTTGGCTGCGTGTTGGAGCCTGTCTCTCTTTCCTTATCGCCGGAGGAGGCACTGTTAGTCCTACTGCTGCTCCTGCTGGCGCACCCGGTATGGGTGGGACCTGAAAAGACAGTTGTTATATGTCAGCCACAGTATGCGTATTAGATGCAAGTATGGGGCAAAATGAGTATATGCTGAAGTCAGGTATAAAATGTGAATACAGTATGGAAGTGTAGTATTTTAGATGCAGTGTATCAGTGCAGTGTAGGGAAGTTCTCATGTCAATTTCAGTGCGTTAGTGGAAATTTGATGATTGGAATTTAAGAAAATTGAAGAAATTACCTAAATGCCATGGAAGCCGAGCAGTGCCTCCCTTCTCAATATCATGCCCTCAAATGAGGCTAGTAGCTCAAGCAGATCCTCGATATATCTTGGAGGTGCCTGTAAATGCATTGGGAATGATTAATGTCTAGAACAAACTAATATCAGAAAGAGATGAGAAGACTAAAAATGTTGTACATACCGGAGGTGTATCCTGGGCTCTGGTGTATCTATGCCCAGCTGTTGTGGGCTCAATCGGGATCTAATAGGCCTCCCTAGTATGCTGTCAACATGTGAGTGCAGTAGGTAACTTTGGCCACCTGGTCACCTGCCTCGCCTGAGAAGCCCCTCTACCACGGGCTTTGCTTGCCCGGGTCGTTCTGCGTCTCGCTCTCGCGGTAGGAGCTCTCACCCCCTCACCCCGCAAACACCGGTCAAAGGTGGCATCAAGTGTGTTTGGATAAAGGCCACGTAGTCGCCCTTTACACGGAAATACTCTGCCTCTAAGCCTACCATGAACTGGATCACTTCTTCGGCAGATAGCTTGTCTGTCGCTCTCATGGACACTAGCGGTGCCATCGGTATAAACGAAGTAGGCAGGCCCATGGTTTGGCGCACGAAGCGCTTGCTTAGGAACCAAGCTCGGCAAATCAGGCCCTCAAGTAGAATATGATAATGGGAAATGCTTCAAGCCATATGAAGCTCTGTTGGTATCGTGGCCCAGGGCTGCCATGTGATCTGAAATGAAAAGTGAACAGGTTATTAGTCGCTTTCAGTTGCTAATGTATGAATCAAAACAGCTGTAAAACAAAAATGACTGTGTTTGGAGTTACCTCGTGCGCTGCTACCGTGTCGAAGTACTGACGAAAAAACATGAAGGGCTCACGAGTCCTACGGTGAAGCTGGCCATCGTACACTCGAGAAAAGGGGACCGTCAATGGAATCTCATCTACAGGCTCTGCGGCAAGAGTCGGGAAGTATGCGTACACCCATAGCTGCAGGGAGAATACAAAGATATGTAATCAACACAGTATAAACAGATGCAGAAAGTGCAAAGTAGAAAGCACATAGTATGAACAGGTGCAGATAGTGCAAAGCAGAAAGCTTACAGTATGAATAGATGCAGAAAGTGTAAAGCAGAAAGCACATGTGTTGAATGGATGTAAAACAAGAAATGCTGAGCAGAAAATGTAAAGTGTAAAGAGAGAACTGAGAAGTGTACCTCCCAGGCTCGCCAGTAGCCTCTAACCAAGTTCCCTTGCAGACGGGAGGAAGAACTCATATATCCGTATAATGTGGTGAGGCCGGCTTTGCCCCAATAATAAAACTGAACACGAAGAAGAGTCACCATGGCACTCAGCAAATACAGGCCCACGGTGTCCCACCTGTTTGAACATAAAGTGGTACCGAAGATGAACATCATGAAGCCCTTGTCATACTGCTCTATCTTCTCTATCGTCTCGGGCTCGGTCCCCCTGAACTACTCCTTGAACCAGGTGTATCGCATCATGCCCGTCCGGTATATCTGTGGATGTGCCCCAAGAAACTCGAGCCAGGTTACCTCCTACTCCTCCATATATGGGTCAAGAGGGATCGGATCACCTCTTACGTCTAAGCCGCTGATCATGGCAAAGTCGTAAGGAGTCATCGTCATCTCTCTTGTGGTGGAAAAGTGGAAGGAGTTGGTGGTGTCCCACCATCTCTCCACCAGTGCTCCTAAGAGATGATGGCTCTTGGTAACCTAAGTTAAGCTGGAGTAGAAGAGGCCGAAGCCTACATCGTCAACAATGTCACGAACTCCAGCTGGGAACTCGTCATACCAATCTCGAGTAGTCGTCGCACCATAGCCCCTAAAGGCACGAGACTCACCCTGTGGCAGTGCATGAGATGTAATTAGATCAAGGAAGTGCATGAGATGTAATCAGATCAAGGTAGTGTATAAGACATAGTCAGATGAAAGCAATGCAAGAAATGAGAATAATTAAACGCAAAAATGCATAGAAACAGAGTTCGTACCTCAATGGCAATGGCCGATAAATGAGACTCTGGCTCCCTCAACAGGAGGTCCTCTGGCGCGTCGTCAGCGAAATTAGTAACACATCTGATGCCTTCGGTAGTGGACAATATGTGTCTGAGGATGATACCTCGCTGGATCAAAAGGCCGTACACTTAGCGATAACGGCTCTGGCTCGGCCTTGATGTTCGCCTCAAAGTCTACTGGGGGAAGCTTAGGAGGAGTCCCATCCTAAGGCAAATCGTCCGCCATCTGAAAATAGGTGCGAGATGGGTGAAAAGTGAAGAAAAAAGAGTAAACTTGGAAAAGTCAACCCCAAGAGAGAGAAAATGAAGGAAAAATTCAAAGTCGGGAAGAATGCACAGAATTCGAGAGAAACTCAAGGGAAATGAGTCTAGAATGGTGGAAATAAGGAAAGAAGTGTCAAAATCAAATTCCAATTGGTTCAAAGCGAAGAGAACTAGAAGGATTTAGCGAATAAAGTTTGTGTGGGGCGTTGGAAAACGCGTAAAAGGCTCAGATCTAGAGAGGGAAAGCACCCAGAGAGAGAGAGAGAGCATTTTCGGTCAAGAAGGTGTGAGGAAACGAGGCTTGTATTTAAAGGCTCGTGCATGAAAAAACAGCTTTGCCCCGAACTGCTATCGATGGCCGGCAAGGCACCATCGATGGCCGACAAGGCACACCAGTGGCCGACAGGTGGCCGGCGGGTTTCCAAGGGTCTCCTCTGTGTCCCTAGTTCTGTTTTCTGTCCTTGGATTTCAAAATTGAAGGGATTGTTCATTATTGAGTTCAGAATGCCTCTATGGAAGCTCAGAACTGCATTTCCAGTGCACGATGTTCGTCACTCATTAACATAAGTAAGGTGTATCCTTTTGAACATATTGCAACTTTTCCGAGAGGTAGGTAAATCGGAAGTTGTTCTTGAATTGGTTTTGACGACTATTCTTTTGTTGTTGCATAGAATATGTGTTTCTTTGTTGTTGCATGGAACGTGCATTCCACTTAAACTGTCGCATAGAACATGCTCTTACTCTAGCTGCATAGAATGTGCTTCCGCTCTTGCATTATGCATATAACATGCTTATTGCTTTCGCTCTTGAATCATGCATGGAATATATGCATTTGTCTTTGAATCATTCGTAGAAGATGCTCCCGTTACCAATCATGCATCGAATATGCTCTCAAATTGTTTAGTTCGCATAGAACATGCCATTATATCTCAGTTATTGTCTTGCATAGAATATGCATTTTCTATTCGTTACACGTGCATAAAATATGCGCTTCTCCATTATTATTGCATAGAATATGCACTTTTCTATTGTTGCATAGAATATGCTTTCATTCTGGTTTCATGCATAGAAAATGCACTGTCGTTACATAGCAAGCTTTTGTACACAGGCACGATATTGTATGTACAGTCCATTCAGAGGAGTTCTAGGTAAAATCATTCGTGCTCTTAAAATCATATCCTTTTACTTTCCTTCCTCTCGCGTGCAACATGTTAGGATAACTCCCTTCGGCTAAAAACATTTGAGTGTGTCTTGATCTTCATACCATCCTTCGGTTATCGTCCTTTTGGTTAAAAACATTTGAGTGCGTCCTGATGCTCATACCATCCTTCGGTTATCGCTCTTCGGTTAAAAACATTTGAGTGCGTCCTGATGTTCATACCATCCTTCGGTTACCGTTCTTCGGTTAAAAACATTTGAGTGCGTCCTGATGTTCATACCATCCTTCGGTTACCTTTCTTCAGTTAAAAACATTTGAGTGCGTCCTGATGTTCATACCATCCTTCGGTTACCTTCCTTCGGTTAAAAACATTTGAGTGCGTCCTGATGTTCATACCATCCTTTCGGTTAAAAAAATTTGAGTGCATCCTGATGTTCATACCATCCTTCGGTTAAAAACATTCGGGTGCGTCCCGGTATTCACACCATCCTTGTATTCTTCCGCGTGTAACGCGTTAGGATCTTGTTTGACATCTCGGGTACGCCCGATGATTTTGTTGCTCTTCGTCTTTCCTGCGCGTCGCGTAGTTAAGCTTGCATAATTTTCTTACATCCTTTCTGCATGAGATGTGGTTTGGCTCGTAATTCCCACGCGTGGCGTGTTTGCTTACTCTTTCTTATGATTGAGATTGTTGTGCCCTATTTTGGTCTATCCAACTATGGCATTTTCATTGCATTACATTTGCATTTAAATGTTTCATTGCACAGTCTCATTGCATGATCATAAGTTATGTTCTTGCATCATGCATATCATTTGCATTTTGCCCCAGAATTATGCTGGTTTGATTCCTTACAAAGGGATATGTAGGCAGCTTGCGGGCGCAACCATTTGTTCTTGTCTTGATTGTTTGTTCATGTCTTATGGCTTTGTCAAAATGGGTCATCTCTGGGTTTTGACATTCACTCATGTCATCTCATGACTCCAAGTTCTGTCAAAGAGGGGCAACTGTAGACATCCCATTTTTTTACGGCCCTTTAAGACTTGAATGTTCTTGCAAGTACATCCGATGATGAGTCTGTTTGATTGCCGAACGCTCGAAGTCTCTAGGGGAATGCCACAGCTTTGAATATTTCAAACCCTGCATCTATTTTGTCTCATCTTTGGACCATGCTTGGGTCTTTTCAGCCTGAAGTTTTTGATGCCCTGTCGGCCATCCTTGGAGGCTGCCGGCCATCACGTCTTCCTTGCCAGCCATTGATGTGCATTGCCTGCCATCAATAAAGCCTTGCCAGCCACCACTGATGGCCGCCCGGCCACCATTGTATGCTGCAGATATTTTGTGATATTTTGTGCCAGTTGCACAGATTCATGCATTTTTCTACACGTGTGTGGCTGGATGCTTGTGAGGGAAATTTGTGTTTTCTATATATAGGATCCCTCTCTTTCATGTGTAGGGGTTAGAAAAATTTGAGATATAAAAATTTTCTCTCTCTAGATTTCTCTTTCTCACTTGCAAAATTGTGTGTGTTTGCCTAGTTTCTCTATACTTTTGCCTACTTCTCCTAAACCAAATCTTCTCACCTTTGAGCTGAGGTTCCTTAGGGCCTTCTTAGAGCTTTTGAAAGTGGTTCTGGCTTGAACTTGTGCCTAAAGTATTCTTTGCTTCAAGAGGTAGAATACTTGTCTTGTTATCTTGTTTTCAATACATGTTTTCCTATCTTTTTCAATTGTTTTTTGGGCTGGTTTTGAACTGTAAAAGCTCTATTTTTGTGTCTTAAAGCTGGTGGTTTGAGCCCTTTTTAGTTAGGGAGTGGTTCACCCTTCTTGTTTCTTAGTTTATAAAGCTTTTGTGCCTTTATCCATCACTTTCAAACCTACCTTTTTGGACCTTTTAACCACTGAATTCAGAGATTTTTCAGTGGCAAAAATCTTATTTTGGAGTCCAAAATTAGAGGGTCCCCTCCTTGTGTCTTGTTTGCATACTTAGTTAGCCTTACATGTTAGCATGTTTTTCTAGCTTAACTTTGCTTAAGTCCAGCATGTTTTACCTTCTAAAATAGCCTGCTTTAGTTCTATTTTGGGCAGTTTGGTTCATTTGAACTTTGTTTTGTGTAGTTGTAGTGTAAATCCTTGCACTAGCTTGTTGTTTTAAGGCTTTAAACATCATTGGTGTGACTTGGCTGCATGTTTTTGGTGCTTTTATCACTCAATTTCAGCATCTAAATCTTTGCAACCTCCCTCTTTGCTTCACTCTTTCATTTGCTTTTGAGGGTTGTTTCAAACTTGGGATCCTTTAAGATTGAGATTGAGGTCATGCTCAATAGTTTAATCCTCTCTGAGGGTTCATTATCAAAGGCATGATCTCTCTGTTGCCTTACACTATCCCTCGGTTGACACTTCCTTCACCTTAGAGGATATTCACCATTTGGACTTAATATGATTAAAGGATGGTTGGTAACTAAAATATGCAAACAAAATTGATAAGTAAAAGAGACAAGATAAGCATCTCTTTGTGTTGCATTGCACGTGTTCAATTCGGACGTTAATTTGAACACAAGGAGAATGAGACATTTCATACTCAAAAGTGATGGAATGTGCCACTTTCCTAGGTCTCCATTGCCCTTGTTGATGTATGATAAGGTAGTTGTCTTGTTGGTCATATTTGTGCATTTGTCGAAATTGTATAACTTGGATCTTTGGCCATCATGCAATGAACTTGCTTGATTGGTGGTTTTTGGATCCAAATGTGTCACTTCTTTGAGATATTGAGATGATAAGGAGGGATACAGTACAAACAAATCCTTGAAAAAACCCTCTTTTTGCTCTGTTGCAATATGATGACCCAGTGCATCAGTGGCTGGCAGCCACCATTTATGGCTGGCAGTGCATCATTTATGGCCGGCAAGACACCTCCCTGGCCGGCAGATGGCCAACAGCATCCCTCCATGGCCGGCAGGCCACTAATGTAAATCTCAGCAAAGATTTGGTAAGGTGGAGCAGAAAGATTCTGGAAATGCCCAAACCTGCAAACAGAGGCTTTTGAAAGTAAAACGAATGTCTTTTCGAGCCAAAACCGAGCATGTGCACCTTCCACTTCTCGGGGTGGAGCAGTGGCAGTATAGTTTAATGTCTTAATTGCTTAGTTTGTGTACATTTGTGTTGTAATTTAATTAATTAGTTTGCTAGTTAGTTAAAGTGTTGTAAAAATTAGTAATTAGCTTAGCTAGTTATTTATTTGGTTTGTAATATTTAGTCTAATTAGCTTAATTAGATTAGCTTAGCTCTTATTTATTCGGACCCTCATTCGCGAGGGCGTAATGTTGTAATAAGTGTGCGTGCGTGTGTGTATGTCTTCCAAACCCACGTCTTTCTTCCTTTTATTTAATCATTTTTGATGGTCAGATTAGGGTCACGTTTCAATTAGCATATCGCATGCTTGCATCCAGTCATTTGAATTGCATGCACCGAGGCTCGGCGCATCATTCTAACTGCATTGTTGTTTCAATAATTCTTTGAATACGTGTTTAACCGTATGTTATCAAATCGATCCATATGCCATGTTTAGTAGCCGAGCCTATTAATTGCATTATTGCATGTGTTGCATTAGACACTTTTGCATAGTTAGGAATCATGCATATTTTACTAACTCATGTTTTCCCAGCTTGGAGTACTAGGTGAGTTTTTACGCTTTAACATACTTACATAAGTGTGTATGTTGCTATGTCCATGAGGTTATCTGCTTAAATGCTAAACTGCATGAATGCTTATGGATGAAGGTTTGTTGTTTGAATTAGAACGATTCAAGGAATGTGCGTTTTAAGCCCACTTTGTTGAGTGGCAAATCATGTTTTAAACCCACTGTGTTTAGTGGCAAATCGGCATCTTTAAGCCCACTTGAGGTGGCAAATTCAAACCATTTTCGCAAACAAACATGAGTTGAACTATTCCAAATTGAGCAAACTAGTCTATACTTGCTTGTGTGCATCACATAGTAAAGCTAGTTTAATAACCGGAATAAGAACGCATAATGTTTATAAAAAATCATATCATGATTAGTAGAGGCCGATCTTTGATCGGGTGAGTAGGGGTGCTCAATTCATGACCTTCCCCTCTCGTACCTAAGTTCCCGAGCTGAGACAACTTTGGTGATGATGGACACGTGGCCTTTAGCACGAGTCAGGGTTTCTTAAATTTTCCTAAAATAAAAAATATTTAGGTGGCGACTCTGTATATGACAAAGCAGTCCAATTTTGGCATTATTTGATTTAAAATCGATTTTTCCAAAAAGATTTGCCAAATTTGGACTCTTTGGTGTTTATCAGTTTCACATTGCACTTGTGAGACTAAATTTAGAACCGCATGAGTTCGAACTGTGAGGCCTTCATTTCAAACATTCCGAAAGGGGGCGCGAAAAAAGGCAAGTCCACAGTTTCTAGCGACTTTACTGGGGATTTAGAGAACTTAACTTGAACTTATGATATGTTGTTTTATCTACACTTATGTGTTTCTTTGCATTTACATTTGCATCGGTGTGCCTAAGTCACAATGTTTTCCATCTGCTATTTCTGAACGGTTTGCCAGAGGCTTGCTTGGAAAAACATTCCAAAAGGCTGACCGGTTGCGGGCGCTGCCACGATGGGAACACAACCCTTGGATTTAGACTACCGCTGTACCGTTTGATCCTCCTTTCACTTCTCGGTGTTAGGTATGAGAGGTATATTAGGTAGTCTTGCTGAGGTACCCTTTTTGACCAATCGACCTAGTTGCATATCGGAAACCATAGAGACTGTTCCAAACTAGGACAGGTTTCTTACCCGAATGCAAGAATTGTATGAAACCGCTTGTTTTGCGTAGTGAACCTCTAGCTCTTGACGAAATTAGGACAGGGTAACCCTACCCCATCATAGACCTCTTGTGCAGCCCTCAGTCCTGTTTCTTGTTTATTAAAATTTGTATTACCTTAGCCTCGCTTCGGCAATTCGTTCTGCTTCTCTTGCTTTGACGCCTTTGTTCTTAGCGTGTCTTCTTCTACTCTCGCATATTTCTCGATTCTGGCCATAAGTTCCTCCGTACTTTTTGGCAGTGTCTTTGCCAGTAACTTTCAAAGCAAGCAATCATCGTTCAGGCCGTTCTTAAAAGATACAACCGCCAACTCTTGGTTGCACCTTGGTATTCGATTAAACACCTCAAAATACCTTTTGGCATAAGCCCTGAGGCTTTCATCCTCGCCAATTCTCAAAGCCATCAGGGAGTCTACCTTCAATGGCTGCAGTTTGTTTGCAACAAACCCGACCAAAAACATCTCGACCTGGCCTTCCTAACTTTTCACAGTACCTTTCGGCAACTTGTGAAACCAATCTGATGTGATTTCCCTAAAGGATGAGGGGAACACCTTGCAGAGCAACAGTTCATTCCCAGTATACAGTGCCATTGAGTTAAAATATAAGCCAATGTGAAAGTTATGATCGGACTTACTGTCGTATATTTGGAATCTCGGCATGTGGAACCTTTCCGGGGCCTCAAACTTATCCAATTCTACTGAGAACGGCGTTCTCGGCTTGACCGGAGTTGTGACCTCGACATCTTGTCACTTCCTCTAGAGGTAGTCCCTCAAATCCTCCTTAGTCCATCCAGGAGCTTGGCTGTCCACGTATTTCAGCCTTTTTGCTACGCTGCTCCCGGTGTCATTATGAGTCCTCTTGGACCTCCCTTCATTCATTGTGACATAAGTTTCCTTGGCACGAGGTGTCTTCTGAGACCCTCCTCTCATCGATTCTCCTCACCCTACCTCCCGTGAAGGCCGATGCGAATGCTCTTTTGCCCTGTCATGCTGAGGGACTACAGGGATTGCTTTTTGTCCCCCCTTTCTAGGCATTGTTCTTGGCTGCTGGAATCCGCATGTTCTCCAATGGAAACAGTGACTGCATGACGTTGTTCTGCATCATGAAGTTGACAACCGATTGTAGGTCTGCCAACTTGTTTGCCATTCCCGTCATCTCGCCGTCCCTCCTCAGCCATCTATCTTTCCATACTTTGAGGTTGCTTTCGTTGTAATACCCGCCTTGACATGCTTTTTTCGATGCGTCTCCCTCTTAGCCGACGTCTTTTTCTCTGGGATTCTTATCCCGAGGTTCTTCATTACAGTTGTCCTCCTCAACGTTAGAATCGGTGTTTTAACCACTCCCACTAGGGATGTCACCCCCAATCTTTTCTTTCTGCCCGTCGTTGGCCATTTATTCTTCTTACGTTTCCCATAGACGGCACCAAATTGTGGGTGTTGGCTTTTGACCACACAACCAAACAGGGAATACTCCGTAGGAGAGCACCGGCAGAATAGATTAAGCCCGAACAACCTGTCACAGAAAGATAAGAGTCCGGCGGTAGTTCGTCCACCTCGGGGCGCTCCGACGATCAAGTTAGTAATTATCTCTCAAAGATAGCCAATAGTGTTTAACTCACTAGACAGAGTATATCAAAACATACCTTAAACCCATGAGAGTGTCTTACTTTTATAGCCAGCGCTAACCTGATCCAAATAGAAGCCTAGCTTCTATGGACTTTGGCTCAATGCTCATCTTAGACCCCCAGCTAGATAGAGATAAACTCCCTAAGAGCTTTATCTTTATCTAGACTGAGGTCCTCTCCCATTCTAGGACTCTTGTCCCTTATCCGCTCATCTCAGATTCCGGTATCTCTGCAGATAACCTTGGCTTAGCTGAGATCACCTCAGCAACATGACCAAGACACGTGGAACCTCAGCTGACACTCCGGTGCCACCTTGGCCACGTGTTGTCATTCACAAAATATGTCCCTACAATATACAATAATAGATTGGTGATAGACGAGAATGAGGGAGGACAACTACGACAATGGTGGTTTATGAAAACAACGTTGAAGGTGACAGAGGATGACAGTGGTTAAGGCAATCGTCGTTGAAGGCGATGAATGACGGTGGTGGTTGAGGCGAGCGGCGTTGAAGACAATGAAGGATGGTGATGGTTGAAGTAAGCAGCGTTGAAGGCAACAGAGGAGGACATATACCGACTGGAGAATTTATTGGGGAGAGAGAGAGAGAGAGAGAGAGAGAGCAACAAATAGGGGTAAAACAGAACAAGGGTAAAATGGGGAAAAAAAAAGAACCCTAAGACTTATAAGTGCATAAAATCAAACTTCAGGACTAAAACAAAAATAACTCTTAAAAGTATGATTAACTAGTAAAAAAGCCTTTATTATTTTCCTTAATGTTTAAATAATGGGGCTTTTGTTGCTGTTTTTATCCACCAAGTTGGGGTTTGATTTGTGAAACATCCAGTGGAGCTCAATACTGGGATAGGTGGCAACCTAATGCCTGAGTGGGTCTTGTTGGCTGCAACCTCAAGTGGTGTGTGAATGGTTAGACTTGTTTTGAGTATAATTTATTTTTTGATTTATTTATTTATTTTTATGTTTATTATAAAAAGACATGTAAAAAAAATATATAAGTGATATAATTTAAATAAGTAAAGGTATTTTTTGCAATAAATTAAAAAATTCAATTTATTAGCTTATTTAGATTATATTACCTCTTTATTTTTTTTCATATCTTTTCTTAAATATCTTTTCGTAATAAGTAAAAAAATCAACTTATAAACTATATCCAAAACAAGTCTCAATAAGCTGCTTATTTTTTGTTTACTATCATCTCTCTTTATTCTTAAAGTAATACTATGAATTCAGAAATTTTACTCTAAATTTTATTAAAAAATATTAATTTAAGACTTATATTCAGTTACATGGGGATCCATTACTTATTAACTAAAAAAACGAAAATACAAAAGTATTCAAAGAAAATAAAACATGTGAATTAAAATTATTGATACACATACTGTGGGGATATATTTTCTGAATACCAACACGTGGCATGGTGACGCCAACGTGTCAGCCGAGGTGCCACGTGTCGTGGTAGTTAGGCTGAGGTGATCTCGGTGTTGCCGAGGTTATCTCCGAAGATATCGGAATCCGAGATAAACGAATAAGGGACAAGAGTCCTAAGACGAAGAGGGGACTTAACCAAGATAAGGATAAAGCTCTTAGGGAGTTTATCTTTATCTCTTGAGGAGTCCAAAGTAAGCACAGAATTGGAGTGCATAGAAGTCATACTTCTAGTGGGACTTGGATTGAGTATATTATAAAAGAGAGGCACCCCCGTGGGTCTAAGGTATGCAATTTATGTTTTGAGTATTAAGTTTTGCACTTGATTATCTTTGAGAGATATACTGACTTGATCGTCGGAGTGCCCCCCGGTGGAAGAACCACCGCCGGAGCCTTTTCTTTCTGTTACAGGTTACTGAAGCCATCTATTCTGCCTGTGCTCTCCAGCTGGTTACTAAGCAGGCAGTGCGGTCAGATTTTCACCCACACAATTTGGCGCCGTCTGTGAGAACGAAGGAAGAATAGATGGCCAGTAACGGACAACAGGAAAATATTGGGGATGACGCTCCCGCTGGGAGTGGCAGACCAATTGACCTTGACATTGAAGGAGACAACCACAATACAGAAGCCTGTGACCAGGGTCACAGAGAGAAAGATGTCATCCAGGAAGGCGACACGTCAAAAAGGACAGACCAAGGAAAGTACTACAATGAAGATAACCTCCAGGTATGGAGGGACAGATGCCTACGGAGGGATGAGGAAGTAAAAGAATTGGCGAACAAGTTGGCAGACCTTCAGTCAGTCGTCAACTTCATGATGCAGAATAATGTTATGCAGCCACCATACCCGCTGCAAGATACGCCGATGCCAGCAACCAACGCTCAGAAGGGCGGAAGAAAAACAATCCCCGACGTCCCTCAGCATACCAGGAGCGGAAGGCATTCTCACCGGCCTTCCAGGGAAGTCGGACGAGAAGAGCCGAGGCAAGAAGAGTCCCGAAGGACGCACCACATGAAGAATCCAGAGCTCAAAGAACATCGGCATGTTCAAAGGCAAGCACTCTGCTTTGACACAACCCATGGAGAAAGATCCAAACGGGCCCACCACGAGGACGAAAGCAGTGTACCAAAAAGACTAAAATCCATAGACAGCCGAGCTCCAGGAAGGAGCAAAGAAGACCTGAGGGACTACCTCAAAAGGAGGCAGCAGAATGTTGAAGCCGAGGTAAACTCCCCAGTAAAGCCGAAGACAGCCTTCTCGGTGGAACTGGACAAATTCGAACCACCAAAGAGATTCAGTATGCCGAGGTTTCAAATTTATGATGGCAAGTCAGATCCAAACTTTCATGTTGGACTATACTTGAATTCAATGGCGTTATATAGCGGGAACGGGCTGTTGCTCTGCAAAGTATTCCCCTCATCCTTTGGGGAAATTGCATCTGATTGGTTCCATAAATTACCAAAGGGAAGCATAAAGACATGGGAAGGCCTGACCGAGATGTTTGTGGCCAGGTTCGTGACCAACAAGCTGCAACCCCTGAGGGTTGATGCTTTGATGGCTCTAAGAATCACCAAGGAAGAAGGCCTTAGGGCCTATGCAAAGAGGTACTACGAGGTGTTCAACCGAATACCGGAATGCAACCAAGAGGTAGCGGTCGTATCTTTCAAGAACGGCCTGAAAGATGACTGCCCACTACGGAAGTCTTTGGCAAAAACATTGCCAAAAAGCATGGAAGAACTCATGGCAAGAATTGAGAAGTACGCCAGAGCCGAAGAAGATACATCGGGAAACAAAGAGGTAAAGCAAGAAAAGGGCAATG
This sequence comes from Camellia sinensis, assembly GCF_055761805.1. Classification (NCBI taxonomy): domain Eukaryota; kingdom Viridiplantae; phylum Streptophyta; class Magnoliopsida; order Ericales; family Theaceae; genus Camellia; species Camellia sinensis. Next base: position 221,712,155 of record NC_138961.1, read on the forward strand.
GCTCGCCGAAGCGAGGCCGAGGCAACAATGGGCCGACCAAACAAGAAACAGAGTTGAGAAGTAAACAGGCGGTAACGACAGTATTCCGAATCCCAATCCATAAAGTCCTAGATCAAATTCGAAACCAACCTTATTTCTAGGCTCCGGCAAGAGCACCAGGGGAATTCATGGGAAGGAACGTTGGTAGACGTTGTGCCTACCACAATGAAGAAGGACACCCAACTCAAGGTTGCAGAGCCTTGAAAGCACACTTGGAGGACCTGGTGAGACAAGGCCTTCTAAGGGACCTGGTCGATGAAGTCAGGACAAGGGAAGAACAGGCAAGGTTGCCTCAAGCACCAGCAGCGCCACCTCCCCCAGCACAGCTACCACAAGTAGGAGGACCGAGGGTGGTTAATGTGATCCACTCAAGGGTCAACGAAAACGAAGTCAGAGGAGAGACCCAGAGGGTAAGACATTTACAGCATATCTACCAAGTCGGGGAGAAGAGACATCGGCCAGAAGAATGCCAAGGGCCGATGATAGCCTTTACTGAAGCCGACCTGGAATTGGTCCAACATCCGCATAATGATGCCTTGGTAGTATCCCTCCAGGTTATGGAGTGCCAAGTGAAACGCATCCTAATAGATCAAGGCAGCTCTTGTGACATCATGTGTGTCAGATGTTACAAGGAGCTGGGCCTTCACCCTGATGACTTAGAACAATCCAGCGGCCCGATGGTCGGCTTTAATGGAACGCCGACATGGCCACTGGGCGCAACAAGCTTGGAAGTACAAGCGGGCACTAAGAAGATCAAGACGGACTTTCTGGTAATTGACACGCCCTCACCATACAACATCATCTTGGGAAGGCCATGGTTGCATGCAATGGGGGCAGTTCCCTCAACGTTGCATCAACTACTACGATTCCCAACAGAGCATGGGATTGAAGAAGTCAGAGGAGATCAACTGCAAGCAAAAAATTGCTCCATGACAGCAATGAAATCCACCTGTAGTATACGGGGAGCCAAGGAAAGCAGAAGTTGAAGATGAGGACATGGAGGTCCTAGAAGACGTCGGGAAGGAACCAGCTGAAAAGAGCGAAGAGGCACTAAAAAAAGTTTTCGTCTAAGAGGACGACGAAGAGCGCTTCTTTCTTCTCGGCCCAGGCTTAGCTAGAGAAGAAGAAAGAGAACTAGAAGATTTTTTAAGGGCAAACATAGAGGTGTTCGCCTGGACACCTTACGAAATGCCCGGCATTGACCCCGAGGTCACTTGCCACAGACTGAATGTCGACAGGACGGCAAAGCCTGTGATTCAACGAGCCAGAAGACCGACGTTGATGCACGTCGAAGCAGTAAAAGAAGAGATAGACAGACTCCTGGAGGCCAGGGCCATCCGAGAAGTTTAGTACCCAACATGGCTGTCCAACACAGTAGTAGTAAAAAAGAAGAACGGCAAATGGAGGGTTTGTGTAGACTTTACCAGCCTCAACAAAGCCTGCCCCAAAGACAGCTTTCCTCTGCCCAAGATCGACCAACTGGTAGACGCCACTTCAGGACATGAAAGGATGAGTTTTTTGGATGCATACAGAGGGTACCACCAGATTGCCATGTACCCTCCAGACGAGGAGAAGACCGCGTTCATCACCCCTAAAGGCCTATACTGTTACAAGGTAATGCCTTTTGGGTTGAAAAACGCAGGAGCAACCTATCAGAGGTTAGTGACAAAGATGTTTAAACACCTGATTGGCAAAACAGTAGAAGTCTACATCGACGACATGGTCGTAAAAACCAAGGAATCAAAGGGTCATCTTGCCGACCTAAAAGAAGTCTTTGACATACTCAAAAGATATCGGCTCCGACTCAACGCCTCGAAGTGCGCCTTTGGGGTTGGATCAGGTAAATTTTTGGGGTATCTGGTAACAAGAAAGGGCATTGAGGCCAGCCCAGACCAAATCAAGGCCATCCTGGAGCTACAGAGCCCAACATTGGCAAAGCAAGTTCAAATGCTTACTGGAAGGGCCGCAGCCCTAAACAGATTCATAAGTAGAAGCTCAGATAAGTGCAGACCCTTCTTCAACCTGGTGAAAAAAGCCACAGACTTCCTATGGACAGAAGAATGTGAAGCCGCCTTAACTGACCTAAAAAAGTACTTAACCACAACTCCGGTTCTTTCCAACCCAGTACCAGGGGAGGAACTTTTTTTGTACTTAGCAGTCTCAGAACACGCAATCAATGCAGTGCTAATCCGAGAAGAAAAAGGGGAGCAAAAGGCTGTTTACTATGTGAGTAAAACTTTGGCCAACGCAGAAACAAGATACCTACCACTGGAAAAATTAATGCTGGCCTTAGTAATGGCTTCAAAGAAGTTGCACCATTACTTTCAGGCACACAAGATTGTGGTCCTAACAGAGCACCCACTGAAATCCTTGTTGCAACAAGGAGACTTAACAGGAAGGATAGCAAGATGGGCAGTAACCCTGGGCCAGTTTGACCTGGAGTTCAGGTCGATAACAGCAATAAAGGGTCAAGTCTTGGCCGACTTCGTCGCAGAACTCACACCTGAAACCATCGCACATCAGGCTCCGTCGAGCCAAGATGAGCATTGTCCCAACAAGCAAAAAGAATCCCAGCCAAAGACAAAAAAGCAAGAAAAGGAGAAGCTCAGACCCTGCAGCATCTACATCGGCGATTCATTCAGACTATTCATCGATGGAAGTTCAAACCGCCAGGGAGCAGGGGCAGGAGTACTGCTGATATCTCCAGATGGAGAAATAGTAGAACAGTCCATCTGTTTGGGGTTCAAAGCCTCAAACAATGAGGCAGAATATGAAGCATTAATTGCAGGGCTAAAGCTGGCAGCAGCAGCAGAAGCAGATGAGGTAATTGTTTTTTGTGATTCACAACTCATTGTTAACCAGTCAACAGGAGAATTTGCAGCCAGGGACGAAAGAATGTCGGCATATGCAAAGGAAGTCATCAGATTGGCAGCCCTATTTCAGAACTGCAGATTACTCCAAGTTAGCCGAGATGACAACACCCACGCCGACGCGTTGGCTAACCTGGCCAGTTCAATTCAAACTGGAAAAACAAGGACAATTATGATCGACTACATGTCGGCCCCGAGCATAGATAAACAGAGCACCGAACAAGAAGCAATGTGCGTGGACTTGGGACCAAGCTGGATGGATGCAATCATTGCATTCCTAAAAGAAGGGAAGCTGCCAGAAAACCATAAGGAAGCACATAAAATCAGACTGAAGTCGGCCAGATTCAGTCTAACAGCAGAATGCCATCTCTACAGAAGGTCCTTCACTGGGCCACTTTTAAGGTGCGTACACCCTTTGCAGGTTGAAGATTTTCTTTACGAAATTCATGAAGGAATTTGTGGAAGCCATGCTGGGGGCAGATCATTAGCCCACAGTGCCATTACCTAGGGGTATTGGTGGCCCTACATGCAAAAGGATGCTGAAGCCTATGTGAAAAAGTGTGAACAATGCCAAAGGTTTGCACCTTCGATACATCAGCCAGTTGCTGACCTGAACCCAGTATCCAGCCCTTGGCCATTTGCCCAATGGGGGATGGATCTGGTTGGACAACTCCCCCAGGCAACTGGGCAAAGAAAATACTTGCTGGTAGCAACAGACTACTTTACAAAATGGATAGAGGCAGAACCTTTTGCCAAAATCTGAGATGTGGACGTCAAGAATTTTATATGGAGAAACATTATCACCAGATTTGGGATTCCAAGAGCAATAGTTGCCGACAACGGAACACAGTTTGACAGCAAACTCATCAAGAACTTTTGTGCAAAATTCAAGATCAAGAATTATTTCTCAACACCAAGTTTTCCTCAAAGCAATGGGCAAGCAGAGGCATCCAACAAAGTAATTCTGGATGGAATAATGAAGAGGCTGCAGGCAGCAAAAGGAAAGTGGGTAGACGAGTTGCCCAACGTACTTTGGGCATATCGGACTACGCCGAGAAGATCAACAGGAGAATCCCCCTTTGCCATGACTTATGGCACAGAAGCAGTCATCCCATTGGAGATCGGCATCCCAGGGATCAGAACCCAGGGAGTAGAGAATGGCACAAATGACATACTCTTAGCTCGAAATTTGGATTTGTTGGAAGAACGAAGAGAGAAAGCTGCAATTCAGCTTGTAGTATACCAGCAACAGCTTGCCAGAGCTTACAACAAGAAGGTCAATCCAAGAGATTTTCAAGTCGGCGACCTAGTCCTAAGAAAAATCGTCGGGAACAAGAAGGATCCCAGGGAAGGCAAGCTTGGCCCAAACTGGGAAGGACCCTACAGAATTACTTCAACATTAGGCAGTGGAGCTTATCGGCTTGAGGACAATGAGGGCAAAGCATTGCCCAGACCTTGGAATACTTGTAATTTGAAATTTTTCTATCATTAGATATACATCATTTTTTGGCCGATATCATTAATAAAGTCTTTTCAGAATTCTTTCAACACATATGATTGATAAAGTTATACATTGATGTTTATTGAAGACATAATTAATGTGAACCCAAGTCAAACTCAGGTTCACATTGGGGGCAAAGAAAAAGCCGAGATTATTCCTTAATTCACTTGTTGAAATTTGTAGCAATTTACAAGTTGAAGTTAAGCCGATTCCTTATCTTCACTTGTTGAAATTTGTAGCAATTTACAAGTTGAAGTTAAGCCGAGATTATTCCTTAATTCACTTATTGAAATTTGTAGCAATTTACAAGTTGAAGTTAAGCCGATTCCTTATCTTCACTTGTTGAAATTTGTAGCAATTTACAAGTTGAAGTTAAGCCGAGATTATTCCTTAATTCACTTGTTGAAATTTGTAGCAATTTACAAGTTGGAATTAAGCTGATTCCTTATCTTCACTTGTTGAAATTTGTAGCAATTTACAAGTTGAAGTTAAGTCGAGATTATTCCTTAATTCACTTGTTGAAATTTGTAGCAATTTACAAGTTGGAATTAAGCTGATTCCTTATCTTCATTTGTTGAAATTTGTAGCAATTTACAAGTTGAAGTTAAGCCGAGATTATTCCTTAATTCACTTGTTGAAATTTGTAGCAATTTACAAGTTGGAATTAAGCTGATCCCTTATCTTCACTTGTTGAAATTTATAGCAATTTACAAGTTGAAGTTAAGCCGAGATTATTCCTTAATTCACTTGTTGAAATTTGTAGCAATTTACAAGTTGAAGCTAAGCCGAGGTTATTACTTAAGTTCTCATAGCAATATATGGGTTGCTTAAACCTAAGGAAGATGCTTAACACTTGTTGAAATTTGTAGTAATTTACAAGTTTATGTTAAGCCGACATATGATCACCCGCTGAGGTATACAGAAATTTACAGGTTGAAGTAAAGGCTAAGTATATTGTTTACTACTTGTTGACCATAATAGGCCTATCCTCCAGAGTTAGTTTAGGGGCCCATGGAACGTCGGGCTTCTTGGACGCTGAGGTCGTCGCAGACGAAGACCTCGGCTTTTTTGATTGTGTAGACCCTGAGGGTTGGGCTTCAGCAGACCTCTTGGTGGAAGCAGAGGTTGATTTTTTGCTTTCTGCCAACTGAGAAATAGGCAAAGCATCCTCAGCCTCGGCATCAGTAGCCTTGGCCTTGGGCTGAACCTTTTTTACTCTTTTCGGTTTTGGTGGGGGCATCGCATGCGTTGGCACAACATCGGCGTCGGTTGGAAGGTCGGCAAGCAGATCTTGAGCGGCAGGCCTTGGACGAACCATCTCGGCAGTCTTCACAAGTCTTCGTCGACGTTTACGTTCTGGAATTGGTATTAAGTAGGGAGCCGAAGTGGATGGAAGATCGGCTGGGTCAGAGGTGGATCCTTGATCTGTTCGGGATGAAGAAGCGGTTACAATTGTAGCAGTAGGTGGAGAGAGACTCTTTTTCTTCCTTTTTGGGATGTCGGGTAAAGTGGATTTATATGTAGGGATGAAGTTTAGTAACAGTGGGGCTTTTCGTTTATGGACTGGAAGGTCAAGGAGTTTTTTCAGATCTGTTCCTGGGAAGAAGGATTGACGGAAGTTTTTCGGTGGCTGATGAAGATCTGCAGGACAAAGAAACAGACGTCAGAAACAGAAAGTATTAAAGACTTAAATAAAAACAACTAAGTGTTGGCTCAGGGCTCTTACCCTTGCCCTCTTTTACTGTTCGAGGAAGAGGGTAGAGGTGGACATCTTCATCTGGGCCAAATTCCCAATTTCCCGAAGTGATAACAAAGTCATCCCCAGCCCCCTTGTTGGAGTCTGGGAGGTCGGCAACAATTTTGTACTTGGTAGACCTCGGCTTAAGGTAATAAACAAAGTCCCTTTCCTTCAGGTTGAGGGGGCACATTGTATAACAGTACTGAAGGTCGGCCAGGGTGATCCTAAGATTCTCTTGCCTAGCTAAAGCTATAATACCGTTAATCACCCTATAGGAGTTGATAGTAAGTTGCATGGGGTTCAGCTTGTAGAAATAAAGAACTTCACGAAACAGGGGATTCAGTGGAGGCCGAAGTCCACATTCGGTGAAAGCTACTATAGGAAAGGGCATCGTATGGTCTGTGGGCATAATGGTATCATTATCCCCAGCTAGCTTAAGTTGAACATCGACTGGGATAGAGAATTCTTGCCTAAAGTATTCGAGTTTTGTTGGGGTATTAACCCTATGCCTCCACATATCCATTACGTCGACTTAAACAAAAGAAGAATGTATTTCAGAAGATGGGCGTTTAAAGAAAGGATGCAAGAACCTCGGCAAAGACCTATAAAGGGACTGACAAGGCTTGTTTCAGTTTTCCCTAAAAAATTGAAGGTTCTACACAGAAACTCCCAAGCCAAAGAACTATAAAGATCAAAATCGAAGGCACAGATCTGAAACAGATACAAAAAATCAAGAAAACAATGGCAAAGTTTCAGATTCAAGAACAATGGTGGGCTATCAGAAACACGAAGAATACAAAAGTCAAGAATTATGGCAAGAAAAGTGGTGAAATAGTGCAAATATTCAAAATGTAGCCACGATTCAAAATACAAACGAATCCAAGGCTTTGAGCAAAGCAGTAACGACAAACAGGCAGACGAAAGCACATAAAGAGAACTAAAAGTGAAAGGAACAGAATCTTACCAGAACAAATGAAGCCGGAGCAGTATTCGCCGAAATCAGATGTCGGTTGTGACAACAAAGAAAGCTTCGCAAGAATGGAAGATTAAAGACAGTTGCAGAAGAGAGATTGAAGCAATGGCAGATTCGAAGAAAAAAGGGCTTTCGGAGAGAGAAAGAGCAAAAAATCAGAATGAAAAAGTAAAGAAAGAAAGGGGCAAAGAAAAGTTTTGTCAAAAACTTGAAACGGCGGCAAAAATAGGGCATTTATTACGCCTGGAGCACCGTATACGTCAGACGGCGCAGACGGATGAAGAGACAGCCTTAAGGCGCGTCGCAGGAACGGACCAATAAAAATAAAGCATTTGAAGGGAATGGTTAGAAGTGCATGACAGCTTATGCGCGTGGGAGAGTACGTTCGAAACCTTGTTCTCCGAAGAGAACACATCGACTGGAAGAGGATTATCTCGGCTAAACAGTTTCTTGGCCATAATGCAGAAAGAAATATCAATATAGGTTCCATCACCTCAGAATGCCGAGGTAATAGAACCTAGGGGGCAGTTGTGGGGATATATTTTCTGAATACCAACACGTGGCATGGTGACGCCGACGTGTCAGCCGAGGTGCCACGTGTCGTGGTAGTTAGGCCGAGGTGATCTCGGTGTTGCCGAGGTTATCTCCGAAGATATCGGAATCCGAGATAAACGAATAAGGGACAAGAGTCCTAAGACGAAAAGGGGACTTAACCAAGATAAGAATAAAGCTCTTAGGGAGTTTATCTTTATCTCTTGAGGAGTCCAAAGTAAGCACATAATTAGAGTGCATAGAAGTCATACTTCTAGCGGGACTTGGATTGAGTATATTATAAAAGAGAGGCACCCCCGTGGGTCTAAGGTATGCAATTTATGTTTTGAGTATTAAGTTTTGCACTTGATTATCTTTGAGAGATATACTGACTTGATCGTCGGAGTGCCCCCGGGTGGAAGAACCACCGCCGGAGCCTTTTCTTTCTGTTACAGGTTACTGAAGCCATCTATTCTGCCTGTGCTCTCCAGCTGGTTACTAAGCAGGCAGTGTGGTCAGATTTTCACCCACACACATACTATATTAAATTTGAATTTACACAATATATCAAGATTGTGCCTTTTTAGTTCTCAAACTTGGGTAAAAGGTATAATTATTTAATAGTCTCAACATACAACATTATTCATATGGTACTTCCATTCAATTATAACGAAAATTTTTACCAAAAAGATAATATTAACCAACCCTTGTTAAATAATTAGAAGGCAATAAATCACCCACCCTAAGTCACCAATTTCTAGAACTAGAATGGGAGCAATAGAGAGATAATTTTAAATATACTAGTCACGCGTGGGAGTCGCCCTATTGTTGATTGAGAATAAGATACACCACAATATATAGTATTGTTAAGGTATTTTTAGATAATTTTAAAGTCGTAATATCAATCTACAAATGGACTTGATTAGATATAAAAATTTAAGTTTGGGAGCATTAAATTCAAATTAAGTGTCATCTCTATATAGAAGGGAGAAAAAAAAAAAAAGAGGGAGACACTTACTAAAAAAGAATTTGAATGTGATTTTAGGATTTCAAGTCAGACACATAAATGTTTAAATTGCTCCCAGGAAAATAGTGATGATTTAACTCTACAACCTATGAACTAATGTTGTCCCATACACAACTTCAGTCTGGTTATTACTACCAATGTATAAAGAAAAAGTGAAAAGAAGGTCAGGTGTGCTCATGTATAGAAGATCATCTACCCATTCAGTGCTCTGTGACCTTTAGTCACTAAGCAAATTACCACTAAAAAAGGTGAAGTACATAAAGAAATGAACTGGTTTTGCAGACAATATTACCAGTGGAACTCCCCTCATTCTCTTTCTGATACTGATTGTAGATTCCAGCAATCCCTCAAAGAGAGAAACACGAGCTACACCATTGGATTCCAAACTCAGAGAACTAAAACGGGCGTAGGGTTCTTTTAATGATTACTTCATGAAATATCAGGTGTTTCAATCAATACCCAAAAACAGATTCCAGTTCAAAAGTCTTAAAGGAGACATGTCCCTGTATAGAGGAGGGGAAGCAAGAAATTCACCTCTTTACCAAACAAAACCAACAAAGAATTGACATTATAGTCACTAAGTCTATGTGAACAAGATATACAAAGACATTCAAAGTTAACAAACTTTGACAAGATTGCAGGACAAGGAAATACATTTGTGCAAAAGAATATATAAAAATTAGCTCCAAATGTAGCAAATTCATCCAGAATTCCTCATACCAACATTCAAAAAATGTTTTTATGAATTTTTTTTTTTTTTTTTGAAAACAAGCAATGAACTTGAATTCAATTAAAAGAAGACCTAAAAATTCAATTAGCCAGAGAAAACTAGTTTCAAAATTCAATTGAAATTCCAACCGAAAAGATGATTCAAAAGTAACCCAAAAAGGGAAAAGGAAAAAATCCAAGCAAAATCTTGAAATGAATTCAAGTACACCGTAGGAGAATCTCTACATTGAAAGAAAGCTTCAAATGTAGAACCAAACAAGTACACCATTAACAGTGCCCAAAAGAGAATGAACTGAAAAGAGACCGACAAATTGAGAAATAAAAATTTCATCCCACAACAAGGTTTACCTTATTAGCTCATTTGATTCATAAGACAATTAAAATTAAAATTTAAAATAAAAAAAAAAAATCTATGTTCTAGGCAACAAAATAGAGCATGAATTTGATGAATAAACAAAAATCAGAGGGAATGTCCTGTTTGTTCTTAACCCTGACATATCCTTTGATCCCTTGTTTCTCTTTCCTAAGCGCTTCGCCTTCTTCCCATCCCTACAACACAATTACATCTCCACACTATCAACACACACATTTACACATATATACAGATTAAAAACTTAAGATAACCACAAAAATTGTTACAAAAAAGTAAAATAGCAGGAAAATTCAATTAGTTCTATATAAACGAAAATCAATTTAACATGTTCCAAAAATTCCAAGATGTCGATAGAACAATCAATTTATATACATGCATGCATACATACACAAGTAGAAAAGAAATCTTGCTTCATTTTGCTAAAAAAGAAAAATTAGAAATTCTTCCATAGCAGCACACCAATTTCATATCCAACAATATTTGATGCAATGAACAATACAAAAACACCTAATTCATGGAAAAATTAAACAGCAACAATAGCCAAAGAAGAGGCATACATTGACACAATCAATAAAAAATATTTTAAATTTAGGCTAACTTTTAGATAAATTTGCAGAATAAAAAACAAATCCAAACTTGGATACACAAAATTAATGCAAAAATGTCTTCCTTGTACCTGATTGAAGAGCAATAGAGACAACACACAAAATGGGTCGTTTTGTACCTAAAACAAAACCAACGAAAATACAAAGTGAACCCTTCATTCAATTTTAAGAATAACAAGTCCAATCACTTAAACGAAAATTGAAATCAATGAAACATAGCAACAGAAGAAAACAAAACCAAGCCTGAAAAAACTAAGGCAACAAAGTTGAAACTATATATATTGTTTTCGACATTTTTCATATGCAAGGAATCGGGTTGACATACTTATTTCATGTTCCCACTAACTCAAGGACGTCACAAAAGATTATATAGTTTTGGACATTTTTCAAATGCATTTAGCACTTAGCTACAGATTAAAGTTGGACCTTACATGGCAAGTGGTTAAGAACTTGGATAAGACATGAATCAATTTTTTAAATTAACAAAGACATCTAATGAGGGGTGACCATTGGTTCAATGGTTAAGACTTGGCCTAATAACCTTAAGGTTATGGTTTCAAGTCTTGGGGCCACCACTTTTGTGCATTATGCTCAAAAAGGTTAGGTGTGTACTCAATCTTTTTCCTCCCAAACACACATTAACGTATACTAATTGGGCGTTGTTTTTTTAAACAAAGACATCTAATGAGATTGGAATTTCCATGAGCTAGATATTGTACTGAAACAATTAAGTTAAATACACTTCTAACGTACCTTAGAAGTTCAACACAAAGCTAGAAGTAGAATAAATTAGAAGTCATTGTAAATCGGTGGTGCCTCAACTTGAAAGTGTTTGGTTTTATAATTTTAGACCCTAGACACCTGACCATGAACAGTTGTATTTTATAAGCTATCAAGAATCTATTAGATCAGCAGCCAAGCAAAAACTTAAAACAGGAAACCGTATACAAAACAAGAGCAACCATACATAGCAGGATGTACAAATTTTGGGGTACCAAAAAAAAATAAAATAAAATAAACTGAGCAGCAAAGTATCAATGATGTCCATGGCAATATAATGATTTCCTTAAAAATTAATAACTTGGGGAAAAAAAACAAAGACATGAATATTTAGATAGAAAACATATAGACATGAACATATTCTTTCTCACTCTGACAAAGGAAAGAGAAAAGCTAATTAAAAGGGAAAAATCATATATTCAAGGAGAAAAGCTATGTTCCTACACCAAAAATAAATAAACAAATTAAAATCTATTACAGGTGAGGCAATATTTAAATAACTTTTTTTTTAAATAACACTAACTCAACCTTTTAGAATATTTGAATCAGGGCCGGCCCTGAGATCGTTGGGGCCTAAGGCAAATTTTGAAAATGGGAGCCCTTTTATATTGAAAAAAAATTTATGAATAAAACGATAAGTTACAATTTTTTTATTTGTTTGTAACCATAAAAAAATTTATTTACACATATAATTATTAAAATTATAAATAAAACAATTTAATAAAACAAAATTAGAACAAAAAAATTAGGAAAAAATTATTCAATTAAAATTGATAAAGACCTAGGTAAAAAAATTTGAGCAAAATTATTTATTCCACTAAGATCTAATAGATAAAGAAGGTAAAAATAAAAAATAAAAAAAATAGGGCCCATATATTGTATGTATTATTTTTCTTGAGCCAAAACACTTTTTTTTAATATATATTTTCATTTTAATAAATATGGACCAAACTACACTTATAAATAAATATGGAGTAAATCATACATGGACCTAAAAAAATATTTTGGAGCCCTTTAAATTGATCCTAAAACCCAAAAAAAAAAACATTGAGCCTATAATATTTTGCCAAATTTAGGAGCCCTATTTTTGGGCCAAATTTAGGGACCCTATGTTATATATGTTTATATGTTTTACCAAATTTAGGGGCCCTATTGTTTTTTATTTATTTATTTATATATTTTCATTTTAATAAATATGGGCCAAACACATTTATAAATAAATATGGGCTAAATTATACATGGACCCAATAAAACATTTGGAGCCCTTTAAATTGATCTTAAAACTAAAAAAAAAAATAAAATTGAACCTATAACAATTTTTTAAATTTTAGGACCTTATTTTTGGGCCAAAATATGAAGCCTAAGGCACAAGCCTTATCTGCCTTAGGCCAGGGCCGGCCCTGATTTGAATGGGTGATTAGGGGGGGCGCTGGAATTCATATTGATAGTGCCTGTATGGCTGACAATTTTTCCTACTGAATTGTTTTCTTGGCAAATATCTAGACAGATTACTTATTTGTTTTATATTTTCAACTAATATATCATACATTTCTATTGCTTCTGTGTAAAAGATACATCTACCTAGACGATTTGATGCGCTTCATGAGTAAAGATCAAGCTTTGAAGAACATGGATCTTTTTAAAGAATCAAATGAAAACAAGGGAATCAACCTGGAATCTCTCACTAAATGGATGGTAAATTATATGTTTTGAGTTTTTGCATTCACTCTATTAGCCCAAAAGGATTTTTAAGAACTCTCCTTTTGCACATGATAAGTAAACTCAAGCTGGCCTTGAGATTTTTTAGGCTCTAGGCGAACTTCTAAAATGAGACCCTTTATACAAAATCACAAATAAATAAATAACTGTGGATAAAATGATAATTACTCACAATTATTATTTTTTAAAGTCTGCTTGCTTGTATAATCAGTAAATTTATATATTAATATATATAGATGAAGATATGAAGAAAACATTACAAGAACTCAAAAAATAAAAATTTGGTCTTGTTGCTTTTAATTTAAGAAAAAGATTTCAGATTACAAGAAGGAAAAAACAAATGCAATCTAAAACTATAATACCGAATAAAAATTAAATCAACTACGACAATGTATCCCTTAAACATTATTCTGCTAGTCTGTTTAGCTACAAAAGGCTATAGAAAATATAGCGAAAGATACAAATATAAAAAATTACCTAATTTGATAATCTTCAGAACAATTCTCAAACCACTAAAAAAACATTACCTAATTTTACTCGAATTTGTATCTCCTTCAAAGCAATTGAATATTCTTCAATTTTTCTAGAATTCCAACAGGTTAATTATATAGGTGCCGTTTGGTAACACTACGTTTTCAGTTTTCTGTTTATATTTACAAAAATTTAAAAAACTCAAATAAAAACTTGTTTGGTAAAATTTTTGATTTATAAATCAGTGATCTCAGTTTATAAATTTGGCCAAAAAATGAAAACACAAAAAATGTGTTTCCGTTTTGAGTTTTGAGTTTTTTTTTTTTACCACCCAACACTAGCCACCACCTGCCATCATTTTCTACCACCATCTTCCGTCACCACCTGCCACCACCACCAGCCACCACTTGCCACCTGCCACCCACTCGCCGCCACCACCACCCACCCACCCCTCGCTACCACCACCACCACCGGCACCACCACCACCACCACCCACCTGTCATCCACCCGCCACCACCTCCCACCCACCACCTGCCACTACCATCCACCGCCCGCCACCACCACCCGCCACCTACTTGTCACCACCACTCACTAGCCACCTACCACCACCATCTACCACCAGCCACCCACCACCACCAGCCACTACTACCACCGCAACCCACCTGCTGCTACCACCACCACCCACTCGCTACCACCTACCACCTGCCACCGTCACCCACCCACCCACCTACCACTACCACCACCTGCCACCTACCCGCCACCACCTGCCACCACCCGTCACCCACCACCACCCGCCACCCACCACCACCACCCACTCTCTACCACCCACCACCCGCCACCGTCACCCACCCACCTATCATCACCACCCACCACCCACTCGCTACCAACCACCACCACCCGCCATCCGCCACGCACCTGTCACCACCACCACTACCACCACCACCACCACCCACTCGCTACCACCCACCACCCGCCACCGTCACCCACCCACCACCCGCCACCCACCTGCCACCACCATCCACCCGCCACCACCCGCCATCCGCCACCCACCTGCCACTACCACCCGTCACTGTCACCGTCACCCACCACCACCACTACCACCGCCCACCCGCCACCACCCACCACCACCAGCTACTCACCACCCACCGTCACCACTTTCCACCACCGTCTTTCGCCGCCACTTGTCATTTCTCACTCTTTTTTATATTTTTAAAAAATTTTAAATATTTTGTCAATTACCAAACGCGTTTGTAGTTTATGTTTTTCTAACAATAAACAAAAAATAAACAAAAACTAATTTATAAAATTTTTGTAAATATAAACTGAAAACGTAAACGTTACCAAACACACCCATAGAAACTCTTTAATTATCACTACATATCACTTCAAAATAATACATTTAAACCCTAACAAAATGAATAAAGAAATAAATAGAAAAGGTACAAATGTTTTCCTGAAAATGATACAATTTTATAGTCAATGAATCCAAATGTACCAGTTAAGTTCATTTTTGCAAGCAGACCTATTCTGTTTAGAGGGCAGCAGCATAGAAATAGGTTTGGAATTGAATTGGGAGTTTATTTACATGTCTATGTCTTTTGTTGATGGGAAGATGGAACATTGTACACAAATTGTGTTTTTTCACTTCCCATTCAAGACAACCCAAAGAAAAAAAAATCCAAATCCAAATCCAAATCCAAATTCAAGATATATAGATATAAAACTCCACACCAAAACAACTTTAGATGAAAATTCATTTTAGAATAACTCCAATTTGCCAATGAATTATGATACATAGTCTTTTTGTGAATCATTCCAATTTAAATACTAGAAGGAAAACTCTTTTAGAATTTTTTTTTTTTTTTGGTTTTTTAGTTGCTGAAAATGATACATATACACTTAACTCAACCTTTTAGACTACCTGAATGGGTGATTACCAGGATAGATCAAGTTAATCTTGTTGTTCCTGAATGATATACTAATATTATTGCTGTCAAAAGGATCAAATTCATCTTCTAGATCAAATTAATCTTGCTGTGAAGAGGATCTACTAATATTTGTGGTGGATTTAGTAATACCTTTTTTCAAGCTAAATGAAGATCATTTTCTTAGATAAAAACCTAATTTACTTCCAGAAGTTGCTTTTATAATCAAAACAAATCTAATCCATTTACCTAAAGAAAACTTACACGTCGTTGAAGACAGGAAGGACATTTATTTTATGATCCTAAATTTGATTATATGATTCATTCTACAATACCCACCGAGCAATGACACAGTTTTGGTTTTTTAATTACATCTTCTTCATCATTTGGGTTTTAACCAGTAGACCTAGATTTGCTGTATTAGTTTAATATATTTTGGTATGTAATCCAAAGTAACACCATTACAACTAAATCTTTTCCACATAAATAGTTCTACAAATTGTGTTTGGTTTATGAATTTTAGAATTGAACTTTAGCTATATTTGGTGTCTAATAGTTTTTGGATTTTCATTTTCTTTCTTTATTTGTTTTATATTTCCAAGTCATATATCATACATTTCTCTTGCTTGGATTGGAATTTTCAACTTCGAAAATTGGATGGGTCTTATTTTTAATTCAGAAAATTAAACCGGTGAACTCCTCAATTATTGAGACATATTAACAAACACATGGTGTGCATCTGTTGAACATGCGGATAGGGGTGACAAACAATGTAGTTCAATATTGTGCAACACACGTGTAAATAGTAGCCATCACATTACAGATGTACGAAATTGCAGATGTACGTACCAGGATTTGCAACTGCAGGACCAGAGCTTTAGATGCCCAATTTTCACAATGTTACGGTTAGAAAAACACTGACAGTGATAGGAAGAAGAGGACAACAGCAACTCCGTCGACCAGATATATATATATATATATATATATATATATTGTGAGAAAACCCATCTTCGAAGGGGCAAAATTTATTTTCTTCTTCATTGTCGATGTCGCTGAGCTCAATTCCACGTGGGTAAACCCAAATCTACAAAAAATGTGGCAGAGAGGAGCTTTGGGAAATAGGCAAACTGAAGATCACCATTTTGGGAAATTTCTACGAGAAATGATCTTGGAAATGAAGCAACAGCAGAAAGGAAGTCAGCATTTGTACAGATTGAATGATGGAATTGTTTGTTTGTGTGTGTGGCTAAGCTGAAGGCCATGTAGCCAGGCGAAATCTGTTTCGGAAACAAAAAAGCAATAGACTTACAATAGAGGCGCAAAGGCACCAACGTGGCACCATCTATTACACCACTCTTACCTTCTTTTTATATATGTTTCATATATATATATATGATATTAACTACTATTACTTTTGTATTATTTTATTATTAGCATATGAATTCGTGCCACGAGCTAAATAAATAATTTTAAAATTAAATAATAAAATAAAATTTATTTTCAAAGTATAAAAAAATAATTTAAAATAAATTAAAATTTAACTATTTTATTAGAATATATATTGCCATTGTTATATCATTAATTGTATATTCTAAGTTCACAATGAGAAATAGATGTCATAATTTAATTAGTAAAGATAGAATAAATTTATAAAAAAAATTATATTTATGATAAATACAAATAAATTTCTT
Source organism: Camellia sinensis (assembly GCF_055761805.1). Lineage (NCBI taxonomy): Eukaryota > Viridiplantae > Streptophyta > Magnoliopsida > Ericales > Theaceae > Camellia > Camellia sinensis. The sequence goes on from NC_138961.1 coordinate 221,729,127, forward strand.
TTTATAAATTTTTTAGTTTTAATTTATTCTATGTTAAAGTTTGTCATAAAATTTAAACACACCTTTAGAAATAAAACAATATATATATATATATATATATATATATATATATATATTTGACAAAATCGTTAAAATCAATCAAAAGACCAGCTAACTTATACAAAAATTAATTAATTAAAACTTTTAAATTTATTTTATTTTAAAATTTAAATTGACTTTAACTAAAATATGCGCAATACTACAACATTAAATAGGAGTATATGTTTACTTTATATAAGTAAAACAACTCATTTTTTCCTTCTTTTCTTGATCTGGGATTGTGTAGAATAAAAATTAACAATAGTTTGGATGGGAAGTTCATTTCGAATCAAACAATATCAGTCATTTAACATTTAATTAGGTCAATCTCTAATTTTTTTTTTTTCGAATCAAACAAATCTAATCAATATATCTTGATAAAAGTGCTAAGATCGCAGTTAAACCAGTAAATCAGTCAAACCAAAAACAGTTAAGCCTAATCAACTAGGTCAAAAAACCAATCAACTTGTACAAAAATTAATTAATTAAAACTGTTAAATGTTATTTTAATTTAAAAATTTTAACTTGATGATGCAGTTACTTCAATGGAGGATGGGTTGGACTGAACCACGCTTCTAACGGGTCTGCTGGCCTTTGAGTTCTCAAAACGTGCCTGCAAAAAGGTCCAAAGGGGGAGATAATCCCCCGACGGACACTTCGACGGCCAAGTTAGGTGAGAACAGATTGACTTGAGAGAGAGAGAGAGAGAGAGAGAGAAAGAAGCAAGGGAATAGAAAACTTAACCTTGACGTATCTCGAAAACTTCCTCTCATTTGCTCATCATTTCCTTGTCCATTCCAAGCTGTCTTGTTGGCCGAAAGTGTATAGCCTAGTTGACATCGTTCATGGTGAGTCTGTCTCCTCCGGCGTGAAGGGGTTGCTGCATTTAATGCTACGAGGGCCTCATTAAATGGTTGATGTGTGGGTGCAATATCTTTGCAGGATCTTTGTCTGCTTACGTGGCTAGGCCTCTGCCTGACAAATGTTTGAATGCTATTGGTCCTGGCCTAGCATTGATTTCTCAAAGTTACTAGGCTTTAATATTTAGGTTGTGAGCTGGGCCCTGATTCATAGGCTGGGCCCTCTTGGGTGCCCATTAGTATCCTTAGTTCCCTCATTCTCTAGTGCAACTTTAGTCCAACAAAGGGAATAAGAGTGTGGAAGGTGGTCCCCCAAGGCCGGGTAATGGCAGGGGAATTGGGGGGCAGGAGGGGCTTCTGGGAGAGTGGTTGATCTTCAGGATGGTCAACGGCAAAGGTGGCCGATCATGAAGAATGACTGTCAGGCCGACCGACCACGAAGGTGGCCAAGCGTGAGAAAAGACCGTCAGGCTGGCTGACCGCAAAGATTGCTGATTGGGAAGAATAACCATCAGGCTGGCTGATCGTGAAGGCTGCCAAGCATGGGAAAAAATTGTCAAGCTGGCCGACCTTGAAGGTGGACGAGTATAAGGGAAGACCGTTAGGCTGGCCAACCTCAAAGGTGGCTGAGCGTGAGGGAAAACCGTCAGGCTAGCTGACCGCGAAGGTGGCCGAGTGTGGAGAAGGTTGACCGACAAGGGGCATTAATGGACATGGGGCTCGAGGGTCAGAAAGCACGTGATGATGTGAAGTGGAAAGACATGAAAGAAAAAGATAGGTTATGGTGGCGGTGTAGCACGTGGGTGCCCATGAGGTGATCAGCACCATTTGATCAAAATATGGTACTATTGAGAGAAAGTGAAAAGGTTGTTTATAGTAGGGGATTTCAAAAAGTTGGGATTTATTTTGGCGGTTAGGTTTTAAACTGGCGAAGTTCAATTATGATCTGTGGAACACAGGCAAACCTTGGGCGTTTGGGCTGGTATGATTTACGTATTTAATCGCGAGAAACTAAGAGATCCCAGAGTTGACCTCGTTCGTTTTGTATGATTGACCATTGTTGCACGTTGCGAGGTTTTTGCCCCCACTACCGAAGCGATTTACAAGAACATGAGCAGGATGGCACTGACGCCTGACGCTTTAGGAGATAACGTTGGTATTGCCCTAGTAGAGGAATATAGGGTGAGGAGGTTGAGGGAAAAAAAGGGGGAGAGACCACCATAACCTATGTCAATGTTAATGATATCGATCGCTCTACCTATGAGTCAACTGGTCCTCGACCATTGGCACACCAAGGCAGATAAATCGACGTTGACGTTGGAAGACCTGAAGGAGTTACAGTTGAAATACCAGATTCCGGCGGAGATGGAGTTGATGCTCCTGTCAACGAAAGAGAGGACATCGGATGTGAGTCCTTCGGAGTTTATGCTCTATAAAGAGGCGCTCCGAGGGGGTTTGAGATTGCCCATGCCTCAAATCATGGTAGAGGTGCTGAATCGACTAGAAGTGGTGCCTAGCCAATTGATGTTGAATGCGTAGAAGATCTTGCTGGCGTGAGCGATCTCCTGGCAATGGGCAACTGATGGAAAGGCGATGATGGTGGAGGAATTTTTCTCGTGTTACAAAGCCTCAGGCCAGCAGGAGACTTGGGTGACCTTGCAAGTAGTGGCGGGTAGGGGGTTGGTCACCGGATTGCCTTCGTCCGTGAAGGGTTGGCGAACGAAGTGGTTTTTGTGTCGGAGAATGATGAAAAGGGGGTGCGGATGATGTGGAAAGTCCCTACAAAGTCGTTGGAACCGAAGTTCAGGGCAGTGGCGGAGGATAGGGTGAAACAGGTGAAGGCTTGAAAAGAGAATGAGGGGTTGAAGTGGGATGACCTAGTGAAGCTGTCAGTGTTGCTCACTTTGAACTTAGGACCAAAGCCCGTCTAGGGAGATCCCACTCCTAAGGAGGTAGAGGCCATGAGAAAAACCCAAGAGACGAAGGATCAGCGGGTGCTGGCAGCGACTAAGAGATACAAGGAGAAGGAGTTGGGACCTAACCCGAAATCGATCGCAAAAAGGTTCATCCTGCCGCATCCCAAAGGCGTAGAAGAGCGAGACTGGAAAACATTAGTGCCGCTGAAAGCGCCTATGGATCTGATTAAGGAAATGAGCAAAGCGGAAGTGGACCGAGTGTTGAAGAAGAAGAGGGTGCTAAGAGAAGAGAATGAGGGGAAGAAGGCAAAGAGGGGAAAAGAGAGACGAAACAAACAGTGGAGGGGGTGGGAGGGCCAAGGCCTGGAATAACGTCCGAGGGATGGAAGGAGGACCCACCGGTGGCAAAAATGGTAGACTTAGGGGAATGGAGGGGAAAAAGGGATGGAGCAGATGACGAATCGCCCCTCAAAGCAGGAAGTAGGTGTGGGTGCCTCTGAGCCAGTAGTGGACGTCCCTTCAGCCGAAGAGGGGGTTGATAAGGCAAGGTGTGGAAGGGAGATGTCCTGTCGTGGCACAATGAGGTAATGTTGGGGTAGGCCCAAGCGTAGAGAGCAAGGGTACCGCCATTCGCCACTTGAGTGCCGTGATCAGTTGGGCGTCGGCTGAAGGGAGGGAGTCGTCAGAGGTGTCACTAACAGTGTGAACGATAGCGGAGCGTTTGTTAGGCACCATAGAAGATGCTGCCGTGAGGGGCGTTTCCAGGTTTGGGGAGGGTAAGCTGATGAGGGCTTTTTGCTCATCGCAGATGGAGTCTCTGACATTGGCGGCCGCTCTCCTGGGCAAAAGAGTAAGTGCGATGATGGACATGGAGCCCCTCAAAGCACAATTGGAGGCGGCGATGGCAGAGATAGGGCAGTGGCAAAAAATGGCGGCGAAGTGCCTATGCTAGAGGCCTGATGTATGCGAAGTAGGCTAGAAACATGGAAGTATTGGTAGTGGTGCAGGGGTTTATAGCTGAGAGAGCTACAGCGGGGCAGATAGAAATGGCTGCAACGTTGGCGGCTGTGAATGTTGATCTGAACCAAGACAAGTTCGAGTTAGAGGCGGCGCGTCATGAGGTAGTGATGCTGGAATTTAATTTGGTGGCTGAGCAAAAGAGAACTGGCAAGGTCCAGGAAGCCTGCACCACTGCCAACGAGAGGTTGGAGGAAGCCCTGGCCAATAACGAAGAATTACGTGATCAGACTATGAAGGAAAAGGAGGACGCAGATGCACGAATTGCAAAGTTAGAAAGGGGCCTCGCTAGAGGCTTTGGAGGTAGAGTGGGAGAAGTTAACCGAGCTGAGTAGAACATTGCTGTCAGAGAGAGTTGCCTACCCTAACTTCTATGGCACAACTGTGGAGCAATACAAGCAGTCGACAGAATTCCAAATAGCCATAGATGCTGCGATAGCTGCTAGTCTGGCCAAGGGCAGAGAAAATGAGGCGGGGCCTTCGAAGTGGAGGGGCAGACGAAGGCAGAGATAATAGAAAACTTCTAATAGTCTGACATTTACAAGCATCAGCTGAGCCTGTACTGGGATAGTGGGTGGATGAGCTGCCAACGAAGGGCAACAGAGCTCTTCCCAGACGTCGACGCTAAGCTCCTAAGGCCAAGAGAGGAAGACATCGCGTAGACCCCTCTGGATGAGGGTATTGAGGAAGAAGATCTCGTGTCCAGTAGGGAGGAAGGAGAGGGGGGTGGGGAGGATTGAAGACATAGTTGTGCTGCCAGCAGTCTTGCATACTTGTGTTTGTAAGGATTTTTGTATTTTTTGTTTTTATTTATTGATATATAGTTTTGTGTGTGGTTGTAAAGATTTAACTTATGCTTGTGTAAAATTTTTGGAGTTTAGAAGAAGTTTTGTGTCGAATTACAAAGACTTGTTCTGTTAGTTGGTGGAGTAATAGACTGTTTTTGTGTTGCCTTTTGTAAAGATAAACTATGTTGCATGTTGTATTGATTTGAAAGAAAGGACAAAGATAGATTTTTGGGGACTATGAAAGCAACAACTTAACGTTTTGCAAAGCAATCTTTGTAATAAAAAGATGTGATGATATAAAAATTGGATTTATAAATGGGAAAATTGCCTAAATAAACATGTGATGATTGTGGTATATACATCATATGTCAATTGGAAAATATAGTAAACTTAGTTTGATTGAAGCTTGTTGGGCTCAGTCGTGCTAAAGCTTACTGGACTCAGTCTGGTTGAACATTTTCGGCTTAGTCTTGTCGAGGCTTGCTAGGCTCAGTCTGGCTGAGCACTTTGGGCTCAATCTTGCTGAGACTTTTTAGGCTCGGTTTGGCTGAGTACTTTGGGCTTAGTCTTGCTGAGGCTTGCTAAGCTCAATCTTGCTGAGGCTTTCTAGGCTCGGTCTAGTGCACTTTGGGCTCAGTCCTGCTGAGGCTTGCTACGCTCATTCTGGCTGAGGCTTTTTAGGCTCAATCTGGCTGAGCACTTTGGGTTCAATCTTGCTGAGGCTTGCTGGGCTTAGTCTAGCTGAGAACTTTCGGCTCAGTCTTGCTGAGGCTTTCTAGGCTCGGTCTGGCTGAGCACTTTGGGCTCAATCTTACCGAGGCTTGCTGGGCTCAGTCTTGCTGAGGCCTGCTGGGCTTAGTCTAGCTGCGCATTTTGGACTCAGTCTTGCTGAGGCTTGCTAGGCTCAGTTTGGCTGAGCACTTTGGGCTCAATTTTGCTGAGACTTTTTGGGGTGAGATTTGTGGGCAGACCTATGCCAATTGTTCAATACTAGTAATGAAGATGAAATAACAATATCATTGATATGCAATCGTGCCACTAAAAGCATGTACATTGTATTGAAATGACAAAAAATAAATAGGTAGACCGATCAGGGAAATAAACAAAACAACAGAGGAAGCCTTCGTTTTACTGAAAATACTGCTTCAAGTGCTCTGCGTTCCATAGATGAGGGAGATCGTTGCCTTCTATGTCTTATAGATGGTCACAGCCCAGACGTGGTTTGGATTTGACAACATAAGGGCCTTCCCACTTAGCTACGAGCTTCCCTTCGGTCAAGTCCTTAGTGGCAAGGGTTGCTTTTCGTAGGACTAAGTCCCCCACTGCAAACTCCCTGGGTCAGACTTTGCGGTTATAGTGTTGCCTTACTTTCTGCTGGTACAAAGCCAGTCAGACGGCGGTTGTTTCTTATAGTTCTTCGATGAGGTCTAAATCGACCTTTTGAGAGTCTTCATTCAGCGATGGATCAGGATGGAGGATCCGGGCGGTTGGTAGGCCAACTTCCACGGGGATAACTACCTCAGTGCCTGTAGCGTGACTTTTCGTGCTCCTTTCGGATACGATAGCACTACAGTTTGGACTCCCGTGGTTTTGAATCTGATCTCACAAGTGCAATGTGAAATAAATAAACACAAAAGAGTCCAAATCTAGCAAATCTTTTGAAAAATCAATTTTGAATCAAAAATGCCAAAAATGGACTATTTTTCCGGATACAGAGTCGCCACCTAAATGTTTTATTTTGAAAAATTTAGAAAACTTGAGACTCGTGCCAAAGGCCACTTATCTGTCATCACCAAAGTGTCTCGGTTCAGGAACTTAAGTACAAAAAGAAAGGTCATGAATTGAGCACCACCGCTCACCCGATTAAAGATCGGCCTCTATTAATCATGATGCGATTCTTATATACATTATATGCTCTTGTTCTGATTATTAGACTAGCATTACTATGGCGGTGTTTGAAAAGAGTGGGATAGGCTATTTTAGCCTCAAGTTTGAAAAAAGCCTTTTAGCTTACATAAAATAAATATAAAAAAAAAAATTATAGCTCGGTAGCCTACATTTTTTGGCACTGACAGCCTACCACTGTACTTGGCAGGCTATCCCACCAGTAGTAAATTACACTTTTGCCCCTTTACATCAATTTTGAAAAAAGTGGAATTAGGGACAAATTTGTCATTTCAACCTCAAACATCATTTCAAACACATTTTTCAATACAACAACTCAAATAAAAATTCATCACATCTTTCCAAACACAAAAACTAAAATAGTCTACTAAAATAGCCAAAAAACCAAAAAACTTAAAAAATAGCTACTTCCCAAACACCCACTATGTGATGCACATAAGTATAGACTAATTTGTAAAAATTGAAACACTTTGATTTCATGTTTGTTTTAAAATTGTTTTGAGTATGTATCACTTAAAAAAGTGATCTCGTATGTACATTTATCAAATCATCCTAATTTGAGCAATTAGCCTTTATCTACAGGCATTCAAACAATTTTATCACTTAAGCATTTAGCCTCATGGCAGCATGCTAGACATGACAACAATCACACTCATACGATATGCTAAAGCATAAAGCTTACCCCAATTCCCAAGGTGAGCCAAAAGAGAGAAAATAATTAGAAAAATGCATGATCCTAGCTAATGAAATATGCCTAATGCAACACGTGCAATATTCAATTAATAGGCTCGGCTACTAACATGGCATATGCATACAAGACAATGGATACTGTATACATGGAAAATACTAATTTTAAGACATGATACTCTATACCATCCAACATAAGCGGATAAATAAAAAGGAGAAAGATGTGAGGTTGGAAGACATACACGCTTTATTACATATTTTCTCTCGCACAGGAGGGTCCGAATAAATGGACTAGCTAATTAATTACCTAATTAACTAACTATTACAATACCCAAACTAAATTAGCTACACTAAGTAATTAACTAATTTACTAATTATTACAACACTACAAATTAACTAACTATTCTAGCTAATTAATTAAATACAGAACATAACTAGCTATTCTAGCTAATTATTACAATACCAAAATTAGGGAACTGAAATTAACTAATTAATTACAAATCCACCATCCACTGGGTCCTGAGGATCAATGAAAGGACTTATGCATGCAAGCGGATTTTCCATCCGAAAATGCCTCAGTTTTGCTACCAAGAGGGTTCTGTTTTACAGCTAGAAACTTGAACTATTTTGCCTCAGCCTTTGCTTTGTTCTGTTAAAAAAAAGGTACTACCTGGTGGACAAAAGTGGTTGGCAGGCCAGAAATAGTGGCCAGCCGCCCCCTAAAAGTGGTATGCCGGCCACTAATATTGGGTTTCTCCAGCTGTAATAAATAACAAACAGAGCACAAACAGAGCATTCTCAGGGATGCCTGTCCACCCTACCTCTCCTTATTATCAAACAACTCAAATGAGAAGTAGGCTCGATTCGCAAGCCATCAATCGGCGCAATTCATTGCATGATGTCTTATGAACCAAGGGACAAAATCTTAATAAATGACAATTGAAGACCCACAAACCTCCTTTCTATCATGGGACTTGATCAAGGGAAGTAGTTGACCTTGAAAACTTGAACCATTTCATCACTAACAAGTATGAAATGACTCAAGTCTCCATGTGCTCAATTAACGTCCAGTTGAACCCTAATTTATGTTATTGTTTTGTTACCTCTTTTAAGCCATTGATTACTTTTTTTTAGTTACCTTTCCATCCATTAGTCATTTTAGTCCAAAATGAGCATTAAGTCAACTAAAAGAGGGAAGTGTCAAACCAAGTGTTGTTTTAGGCATGAGAGGGAGATCATGCCGTTGGTAATGAACCCCCAAAAGGGATAAAACCATTAAGCACAATGTCACCCCTCAAGCTTAAACAACACTCCTTTTGAAGTAACTCTCAAAACAAAGAGAAAAAGGCAAGAAATTAGGGAGTTTGTAAAGATGCTTAGAGGTGATCACAAGTATGGAAACCTTGAAATAAATGCTATCAACTCAAATAGGTTGCTGCCTAATCCCTAAAACACCAAACCTATGAGAACCATTACTCTACAAGCATGCAATATATAGCATAAATAAAAAAAACACATAAAAATAGTCCTAAATGAAGCTAAAATAGTGCTGGAATTGAAGTAAAAGAAGCTAAAAGAGTAAGCTAAAATAATAAAAAATTTAAGCTAGTAAACAAGCCAAAAGAGTGGAGGCTAATCCCTCCATTTTGGGACTTAAAAATCACATTTTAGCATCTAAAAAAGCTCTGAGATTCAGTGTTTAAAAGCTCAAAAAAAGATAATGGAAAGGTGGGAAACACAAGGGTAAAGGCTTAAGAAGCAAGGTGCAAAGAAAGGTGATCCACCCCTTTACCTTTAATGGCCTTAAACCACAAGTTCCGGCCCATAAAAGCAGGTGAAAAATAGCCTCAAAATAGTAAGAAAAGATAGGAGAGAAGTAGTATAGAGATGCCCAAAATTATACCTCTTGAAGCAAGGTAACTCTTTTGTTAACAAACCCACAAGTTCTTACTCTCAAGAGCTGAGATTTGAGCTCAAGAACCTCAGTAAGAAGAGCTAAATTTTTGGTTTAGGAAGTGTAGAGAGAGAGTGTGTAGGTTTTAAGATAGAGAGAGAGAATGCTATGCAAGTATTGGAGATTAAGGAATTTTTAATAACCTAATTTCAAGAAGGGAGGTCATCTATATATAGAAAAACATGTTATTATCTTAGAAATATATGTATATAGACAGCTAGTGCCTTGCATGCACTTGTGGGAGACAACTGGCACAAATATTTGCAAAAATCTATTTTTTGGCCACTAAAAATGGACGGCAGGCCACTAGTGGTCGGCCAAACAAAAATTTTCTTTTAGGCCCTGCTTCAAACGGGCATATCTCCTTCATCCAGACTCGATTTTAGGTAATTCTTCAGTCTAAATTGAAGCTCCAGAAGTCTAATTTCTAATGGTGGTGGCCTTACATCTAAATTCTAAGTGTGCAAAGAGATATGTCTATTTTAGTGAAGGTTGCTCATTTCTATCTTAACGGATTAATGCCCAACTTCTTCCTCAACTAGTTTTCTTCCCTCTCCTTCTATTTTCTTCAACTCCAAACCTATAAATAAGATTTTTCTAAAGATTTTTCAAAGAGTTCACCTCCATTTCATTTATTTCCACCTTGTCCTTACTCGGTTTATTGAAAAGTGCAATATTTTAAATGAAATGCGAGCCTCGGAACATCGTAGAAACATTAAGAAAAATACTTTGAAAAAGAGGGTTTTAAGGTCTAAAATAGTTTTGGTCAAAAATGGTTTTGGTCCAAAATAGGGTGTAAGGTTGGGACTTAGAAGCTCTTCTTGCTGAAGAAATCAAACGTTTGTACAACATAACTTTCATCATCGAGTGATCAACTTAAGGTGCCCAAGTCTTAAGGGCGATCAAAATAGAGTGTCTACAGTGTCATATGTTAAATGAAAAGGGGTCTCCCCGGTGAGGGTTTTGGCCATTGTCCAATAAGCCCAGAGCACGTTTAGTAGCTCTTTTGCCCAGAGCCCCTTTGCGGATTCCAACTTAGTTTTGATGATTTTCAACAGAGAGCGGTTGGTGACTTCCACCTAGCCGTTAGCTTGGGGGTGGCCAAGGGAAGAAAAACAAGGCTTGATGTTGAGCTCTTTGCAGAATTCTCTGAATTTGGTGTTGTCGAACTGCTTACCATTATCAGAGACGATGGCTTGAGGGACCCCGAAGTGGCATACAATAGACTGTAAAATGAATCTAGTGGTATTCTGCTCAGTAATCTTGGCTTGGGGCTCTTCTTTCACCCACTTGGTGAAGTAATCAATGGCGACCGCAGCAAACTTGACTTGGCCACAGCTGGTCGGCAAGGTCCCTACAAGATCGATTCCCCACTTAGCGAAGAAATAAGGACTGCTAAGTGTAATAAGCTCTGTGGGTGAGACGTGAGGGATATTGGCGAAGCGTTGGCACTTATCGCATTTGAGTACAAATTCGATGGCGTCTTGATTGAGCGTGGGCCAGAAGTAACCTATGCAAAGGATCTTATGAGCTAAGGACCGTCTCCCAAAATGGTTACCACAAACCCCTTCATGGATTTCTCTCATCACATATATAGCTTGATCAGCATTTAAACATCTGAGATATGGTCGTGAAATCCCTATTTGTACAAGTTGCCCTCGATAATAACATAGTTAGACGACCGAGCTTGGATCTTGTCGGCCTCCTGCTTGTTCTCTGGTAGGACTTCATGTTCTAAGAATGGGATGATGTTGTAGACCCATGGGATAGACTCATCCTGGAGCAAGTGAACCTCTTGTCGATCTGGGAAAACTGTTGGGTGGGCCAGGTATTTAACTCGGACACCGTGGTTGAGGTATGATTGACTGGCAGAGGCTAACTACGTCATTTCATCTGCTAGGAAATTCTCTGACCTGGGGACATGCTTGATATGAAAACTATTAAAAAAGCAGGTGAGGGAAAGAGCGATGTCCCTATATGATCGCATTGTTTTCTCTTTTGCATCGAACTCACCTGTTATCTGTCCGACGACCAACCGAGAATCGCTAGACACTCGAAGATGGTCGACGCCATTGTTTCTGGCCAGCCCAAGAACAGCTATTAAGGCCTCATATTCGGCCTCGTTGTTATTTACGATGAACAAAATCGGAGAGCACACTTGAAGTACTCACCCTTTGGGATGGTGAGGATCAAGCTAGCTCCACTGCCCTCTTTGCGAGATGAACCGTCGACACTCAAAGTCCAAAAGTGGGGGTCCTCTATGTCAGAAATAACAGGTGTTGGTGTAGGGGGTATGTCTGGAATGAGATTGGTGAATTCCAGCATAAAATCTGCAACAACCTGGCCTTTGATGGCTGTTCGGGGTCGGTAAGAGATCTCATATTGACTTAATTCAACGAACCACTGCATGAGCTTGCCTGACGACTCCGGTTAATACATAACTTTTTGCAAAGGTTGGTTAGTGAGAACCACTATGGAGTGGACTTGAAAGTAGGGCCGGAGGCGTCTGGAGGCAATGACCAGAGCTAAGGCTATCTTCTCCACTAAGGGATAATTCTATTCCTCCCCACGAAATGCATGGCTGATGTAATAAACCAGACGCTGGATTGAGTCTTCCTCTCTGACGAGGGCAGCGCTGACTGCCGTGCGGGAGACAGCTAAGTAAAGGAAAATAGTCTCCCCCGGAATTACTTGAGAGAGGATGGAGGGTTTGCCATGCATTGTTTTAGTTGTTGGAACGCCTCCTCGGACTTGGCATTCCAGTTGAAAGCCTTTCTAAGCACTTTGAAGAACGGAAGGCACTTGTCGATTGCCCTCAATATGAAGCGATTGAGGGCAGCTACCCTTCTAGTGAGCTGCTGAACCTATTTTACCGTTCTTGGAGATTGCTTTTCTATCAAGGCCTTGATCTTTTTTGGATTGGCCTCAATGCCTTTGTGGCTGACCACGAACCCCAAAAACTTACCCGACCCAACGCCGAAGGTGCACTTCTCTGGATTCAGCTTCATCTTATATTTACGCAAGGCTTGAAAGGTTTCCCGTAGATCTGTTAAGTAGTCCGAGGCTAGTTTGTTTTTGATGAGCGTGTCATCGACGTAACCCTCCATATTTCGACCTATCTCGTTTTTGAAGATGTGATTCACCAGGTGTTGGTAAGTGGCTCCTGCATTCTTCAAACCGAATGGCATCTCACGGTAATGATAAGTCCTTCTGTCAGTAATGAAAGAGGTGTGTTCCTGGTCAGTTGCATGTATTAAGATTTGATTATAACCTGAGAAGGCATCCATGAAGCTATGCATTTGGTGTCCCACCATGGCGTCAACCAGTAGATTTATCCTGGGTAGAGGGTAACTATCTTTAGGACAAGCTTGATTGAGGTCAGAGTAGTCGACGCAAAGTCTCCATTTTCCGTTACTTTTGCGGACCAAGACCACATTGGATAGCCATTTGGGATAGTCCACGTTTTAATGAACTGGGCCTCCAACAGCTTGTCTACCTCAGCAGTGATGAGATTGTTGCGCTATGGATAGAAAATAAGCTGCTTTTGGTAGAACGGTCGGAACTGGGGCACGATACTAAGGCAATGAGTAATAAGAGAACGGTTAATACCCGTCATGTCTGAGTGAGTCCAAGCAACGACATCGTTATGCTCAGTTAAGAGGGCTGCATGTGAAACCCCGTATTTTTGATGTATTAATATTTTAGCGAGAGGTATTGGTGGTAGTTTGGTGGTGAGATTTTTAGATGAGAACCTAACTTATTTTCTCTATTTGTTTTGTCTTTTTTTAGCTCCACCTCATTGTTATCAGTATTTTATTCATCTCTTAGGTTTTCTATTTTATTTTATTTTATTTTATGTGAGTTCCAAACAAAATCCACATGGGTGCCATGCCATGTTTCTTTTCTTTCCCTCCAAGTAAATAATCTTTTCTTATTTTATTTTCCATCATTTCTTTTGTCATTTCTTTTTCCTTTCATTTAATATTTTTTCCCATTTCTTTGGCTCCAAGTTTTCTTGGAGGCTAAGTAGCCTCCCATTATTTAAGTTATTATTTGAAACCATTTTTTCCATCATCTTATGCCTTTGGCTCTCTCTCTCTCTCTCTCTCTCTCATATTGTTCTCTCTTAAATTATAGGAATGTTGAGTTTGGATCGAGAGTGTTTAGAGTGAGAGTAAGCATTTTCATATAGGAGGAGAGTTATAGATTTTATGAAACCTTACATACCTTATAGCTTTGAATTTGGAGATCCATGGAGAAATATCGCAATTCGAGTGTTGGCGACGGAGGAGATTGATTTGAGGTAATTTGAGTAGTATACAACATGATTCCTTTAAATCTCTTTGCAAAGAGTTTATTTTAATTACTTCCAATTTGTAATCCTCTTGATTATCGTGATCATTTGATAAATCCTGTGAAATCATTATCTGTTGACACGTTTGAGTACTCTAGTCATTTAATAAGTTTTCTGAAGTTGTTCTGTGTAGTTAGTATTGATTTGTCTGGCTAAATGACGTGGAAATGCTTCGTACATAGATCGAGTGGACCTTGTCAATAGCTTGGACCAATAGCCCAGATAAGTGGTTGTGCCTGGGTGAGGTGGGTGAGGCCAGTCACTGGTCATGTACCGAGTAGAACCTAGTATTTGGTCCTAGATAAATTATCATATGTCGAGTTTTCTTGTTTGTGCGATTTAGTAAATTGCTTGATTATCGAATCTAATCGGTTGTGTAATTGTTGGATCCCTTCATTCTCTGTCCGAGCCTTGTTATTCTTGTCGTATTGTATACTTCCCGAATTGATTCATTTTTCAGGTGTAGAGCAAATCTAATGGCGATTGGAGTTGAAGCATTTAAAGGATTATTGAGTTGGAGATTTTTGGTATTGTTTTTGGAGATTTGTATACATTATAAATTATAGACATTTATGTAATTATTTTGGAGCCAATTTGTATTTTTGAGGTTATTAATTAGTTAGAATTTTAAATTTGAGATTGATTTGATTTATTAACAGCCCAAAAGTTGGGGCATTACACTGCAATGTCGGCTTTGGCCCGGATGGGGTAGTTGGCTGCCAATTTTAGCCGTCTTTGCTGGGTTGGTGGGGTCAATAAGTACTTCAACTAGTTCCTCCACTTGTTTCCCTCTGATGAGTTCCTCCTCATCTCTGACATCAAGGCCTTCTATGATCATAGCCTCGCTCATCCTAACCTCCTTAAATGAGGCGACGTAGCATTCTCTGGCCACTGTCTGTTCGCCCCTCACCGTGCCGACCCCCTGATCGGTTGGAAATTTCATAGCTAAATAGTACGTGGAGGTAACAGCTTGGAGTGCATTGAGAGTTGTGCGTCCAAGTATAATGTTGTAGGCGAAAAGGCAATTGATGACGAGGAAAGTAAATAGCTTTGTGGACTGCTGTGGATATTCTCCGATGGTGATTGGGAGATCGATGGAGCCTATGGATGTCACCCGATCTCCGTTGAAGCCGACCGGAGGGGTTTGTAGAGGTGACAACTTTTCTTTCCCGACCTTGAGATGTCGGTAGGCATTAAGGAAGATGACGTCTGAGGAGCTACCATTGTCGACAAGTACTCGTCTGACTTTGTAGTTCGATAAGAAAGCAGAAATGACTAAGGGGTCATCATGGAGGTAGCAAACACCTATGCAATCGGCCTCCGTAAAGGTGATCGGTTCAGACCATTACTTGGGTTGTTTGTAAGGGCAGTCTATTGTCGTTACTGCCTTATCGAGGCTTTGCCTAATTTTTCTGAGCTTGGCTTGCTGTGCCGACTGAGATGGTCCACCACAAGCGAGCCCTTCAGTGATGACTCTGATCTCACCTACTGGGGGGGCAGGGCCGCCTTATGCTCAGGGTTGTGGTGGAGCTCGGTCATCATGTTGTCTAGGTGGTTCAGGCTGTTTAGGAGGGGTGTGCCGGTTATTGTTCCTGAGGGGGTCCGTCCTAGGTTTTTGATGAGGGTGGGCTATTGTGAACCGGTTGAGGTGCCCCTGTCGGATCAAATCCTTGACTTGGTCTTTAAGGTTGACACACTCTTTAGTGGTATGGTTGTGGTCATGATGGAAACGGCAGTACTTGGATTGGTCCTAGCAGGTGGAAGGGGATTTTGATATTTGGGGCCATTTGAGGTTATAGTCACGTTGGATTTGGTGCAAGACTTGTTCCATAAGTGAATTAAGAGGTGTGTATCATTCGAACCAACCGAGTGGTCAGGTAGGAACTGGTCGGTCCGATCGCGGAGGTCAGTCGGTATACTGCAGAGGTCGGTGGGTGTATTGAGAGTGCCTGGGCTCAAGTTCTTTTATCTTTTCCTTGGACTGAGAAGCTTTGGATGTGAAATCTTGACGAGCTGCCAGGGAGTCCACAGTATTTATGTATTTCTGAGATTTGACGAGAAGGGTTGCCATTGCGGTCAAAGGATTTTTGAAGAGGGAAAAGAGAAAATTCGATGGGCGCAAACTGGCCATGAAGGCTATAAGAATGACCTTATCGTTGTTTTCCTCCACTTGTAAGGCCTCTGCATTGAAGCGGGTGACAAAGCTGTACAGCGTTTCCCTCTCAGCTTGCTAGATATTTAGCAGTTGAGTCACCGGGTGTCGTTGCCGCTGCGCATCGATAAAATGGCTCAAGAAAGACTCGCTGAGTTGGTGAAAGGAAGTGACGGAGTCTGGGGGAAGCTAGCCGAACCAGAGTCGCGCCAACCCCTTCAACGTGACGGGGAAATCACGATACATGATCTCGTCTGGAAAGGCATGAAGGATCATAAGTGTCTGATATGCTTCCACGTGGCCAATCGGATCAGTGGTGCCATCAAAGGCATCAATCGATGGCATTTTGAACTTAGGGGGTAGAGCTTTATCCCTGATGGAGGTGGTGAAAAGAGAGTTAACGGTGGAGGAAGGTTTATGCTGCATGTTTTGCATGACTTCTTGTAGTTGAAGCTTCATGGTCCGTAATTCTTCGTCCCAAACAGGGACATTGTCCCCGTAAGCATGAATTGGGGGTTGAACACTGCTAGCCTCGCCTTCATGGATGGCAGCGTAGTGCAGTGGATGATGGTTATGAAAAAACGGTGGTCCCTCCTAGCGGGGCTACGAGCCTGAAGGAGGGGTGTGCAAGTCGTCAAGGTTCGACGGTTGAAGTTGTGGGACAAAGGGCGAAAATATTCCTAGGGATACATGTGGTGGGAATTGGTGGTGATTGTGGGTTTGTTCCGGGTTATGGGGGACTATTTGTGGTGGTGGAGGAGGGATAGGTAAGTCGTGCTGGAGCAAAGCGTTGATCAGGGCTTGGTTTTGTTCGGTCAGCCAGTTGATGCTGTTAGTGAGTTCTGCGAAATATGGGGGTAGGTTATTTGGATTGGAGGACCTTCAGGGTTACCAGCATTGTGTTGTCAAGCCATAGACCTGGTTATGACCATCTATCCTGACGTAGGAGATGGGTGATATGGGAGTTCCCTCCGGTGACAATGAACACAACTGTCAGCTAGAGATTTATTCCTATAGACGACGCCAACTGATGATGCAGTTACTTCAATGGAGGATGGGTCGGACTGATCTACGCTTCCAACGGGTCTACTAGCCGCGTGCCTGCAAAAAGGTCCAAAAGGGGAGATAATCCCCTGACAGACACTTCGACGGTCAAGTTAGGTGAAAGCAAATTGACTTGAGAGAGAGAGAGAAGCAAGGGGATAGAAAACTTAACCTCGACATATCTCAAAAACTTCCTTATATCCTTTGCTCATCATTTCTTTGTCCATTCCGATCTGTCTTGTTGGCCGAAAGTTTATAGCCTAGTTGACATCGTTCATGGTGAGTCTGCCTCCTCCGGCGTGAAGGGGTTGGTGCATTTAATGTTACAAGGGCCTCATTAAATGGTTGATGTGTGGGTGCAATAACTTTGCAAGTTCTTTGTCTGCTTACGTGGCTAGGTCTTTGCCTAACAGGTGTTTGAATGCTATTAGTCCTAGCCCAACATTGATTTCTCAAAGTTACTGGGCTTCAATATCTGGGCTGTGAGTTGGGCCCTAATCCGTGGGTTGGGCCGTCTTGGGTGCCCATTAGTATCAAAACTGTCTTCAATTAAACCATGCATAACACTACAATAATAAATGAGAGCATAATGTTCACTTTATATAAGTGAAACAATTTACTTTTTCCTTCATTTCTCGATGTGGGATTATAAAATAAAAGTTAACAATTCTCTTAGGCGGGAAATTTATTTCTAATCAAGCAAATCTAACCAATATATTTTGATAAAACCATTAACATCGTGGTTAAACCAATGAATCAATCAAACAAAAAGTGATTCAGCCTAATTGGTTAGGTCAAAAGACCAACCAACTTACACAAAAATTAATTAATTAAAATTTTTAAATTTTATTTTAAAATTTAAATTATATTGAATTGAAACATGCACAATACTACAATATTAGATGAGAGTATAAGATTCCCTTTATATAAGTGAAATAACTCACTTTTTCTTTCTTTTTATGATGTGGGATTATCAAATAAATCATAGACTAATTAGAGTTTTATTTTTATATGGTTAAATGAAAGTTAGCCAATGTAAATTTTCTCAATTGTTTAAAAATAAGAAAATTAGTATAAGATATTGAAACTCTCACAAGACTCCTCACTTAAAACTCCATTTTGCTTATATAATATATAGATTATTGAATTTTTTTTTATTTGTAATTATTTATTAAATATTAGTCAAATAATATATTATGATATTAACTATTACTTTAACTTAAGGAGTTGTGGTACTTTGGTAAAGCTTTGGGACATAAGCCCCGAAGTCCCAAGTTTCACACTCCCTATGGTCAACTCCCAGTGGTTTTGTACAGTGGTCCTAGGACGGCCCTTTAAGTGCTAGATGACCCGTATCTACGCTTCGGTGTGGAGTCGAATCCTAACAGTTACACTCTCTGACTAAACTGGTGTGTCCATTGTGGAGTCGATGCACACACCTGAGGTTTATCCCTCGTCCTACTCTGGTTAACTGACATTATTGTAGATACACCCGAAATTTCCCCTCGTCCTACTTCGATTAACCGACATTAGGTAATTGATTCTGAAATCGGCGGATGACAGACTTGGAGAGTTTACTCGTTAACCCCCCAAAAAAAAAACTTTTTTATTATTTTAATTTTATTGAATTTGTTTATTTGTAAATATTTATTAAATATTAGTCAAATAATTTTTTTGCTACAAGGCCACCTAATAATTTTTGATATTTTTATGGCCAGTCTTATTTTCAAGGGTTATTACTTAATATATAAGTCTTGAACATTTTTGTTCATTCCGTTTTTGCCCTCATGTTTTTATACTCAAATCTGGAGATGAAAAATGAAAAAAAAAAAGAAAAAAAAAAGCTCTCTCTAGAAGATGAAGATGAACTTGCTCGTAAGAAGGTAAAGAGAATTGACACAAGTGAGGAGAGGTTGCAGCGATTGGAAAATCAACACATTCGAAGGAAGCGAATTGGTATCATTGATCAGTCGAGTTCTTCGTTTGAATCGGAATCGGAATCGGAATCGAAAGATGGTGCAGTTTCGACATCAAAAGACGCGATTTATAGTGAAAAACTTCGATGTGATGAAGTCAATGCTTCATGTGAGTTATAGTGAATCAAAGGATGCTGAAAAATTGAAGGAGAATGTGGAGTTGGAATTGGTTGTTAGCAATAAGGCTACTAATAAGGTTGATTTGCTTGAAGGAGATATGAAAAGATTTGAAAAAGGTTTGAATGGTGATGGTGGTGGTGGTGAAGAGGTGAAAGAGAAGGATGGGCCAAGATTCAGGGATAACATTTTAACAGTGATAAATTTGTTTAAAACAGTAATAAATTTATCACTATTGAATTTTTGTAAATTTGTTTTTGTGAATTAGTGAGCGTGTATGTATGTAACTATGAAATTTATCACTGATAACATTTTAACAGTAATAATTTATCACTGTTAAATTATTGTAAATTTGTTTTTGTAAATTAGTAAGTGTATAGATGTGTCAAAGGATAAAAATGAAAAACATTGTTTGATTTTTTTGGATAGAACCTGCTGGGTAATAAGACCGATCTATAAAACCGGCCTGTAACTTTCCCATAATTTTTTCCATTGGCCTTCAACTCATGTTTGTTTGGAAAAAATTGAGTCTAGTGTAAGTTTTGAAAAAATTATTATAAATATGTGAAACTTTCCGAATATTAACAATTAAAATCATACTCTTTTTTTTAATGAATTTATAATAAGTTTCTGAAACTACTATTGAATGGTAATTCCTCCTAATATTTTCAACGAGCTTTCATGAAACAGACTGCAACAGGAACAGACAACTAATATCAAACGGCCACGATGAAATCCAACTAAAATCAAAGACAAATATAGTAGACAGCTCGCTAAATAACTTCAACATTTTGATATCTACACATTCACATCGACTCCAATTGTACATGGATTTCAGAGTATTACATTTCGGGGTATACATGTTAAAATGAACTTTTGCAATTGCCAAAGCTCCATATAGAAAACAGTATACGAAACCTGCTACTAAATACCCAGTTAACGAAATCTTCAAGGACGAACAAACCTCGCACTTTAGACAACGACGACAATTGAGATGAGGCTAAAAAAAAACCTACGTTGCAACTCCCTATGTCTGCAAGTCACAAAGTTCATGGAAGAACTGTAATTTATCAGAAAACAAGATCAGAAGAAATGGAAATTCCCTTCGGCATGTCATTGCAAGTATTGGTTCTTTTTAGCACTCTCTCTGGTAGGGCTGGGCATATTTGCAGTAGGGCTGGGATGATATGTGCTTTGACTCAAGCGCGGAGGGGATAAACTAGGAAGGGCATCCAGAGTAGAACGAGGAGAATGACGGGGCACCGCTGTCAAGTCTGATTGTTGACGAGTCTCACTGGAGAAAATAAAATATGGATGAAGCGGGAGCTAGCAGTCATGAAAGAGTAAATATTTGCCAATTCAAGTATGCAATTAAGTGCATGTTTGATAAGTTGGAATGGACTGTAATAGGACGGCCCATTTAGCATTCTATATTTTTTCTTGCTTGGTGCGACTTGTGTAAGTGGGGATAACTATTTTATTTTATTTTTTGATAAATTAGTAATAACTATGTTATTGGAATGACTATTCTAACAAAATGTGATAAATACCTATTTACTCCTCCAACATCAGGAATAGACACTTCTTTTTCTTTTTTCTTTTTTCATTTTCTTTTTTTTTGATAAATACACAAGGAATAGACATTTCACTACATCATGGAATCATCCTAAAACAATGTCAATTAGTGTCTATTAGCCTCCCCTGTCCCTACAACCACTGCCACTGCCACCACCAACAGCATCATTGATATACAGGTGTTTATTGATTATTATTTTATTTTATTATCTCATACCATCAGTGTAATAGGTTTTTAACCAAACATAGGAATAAGAATTGTCTTTTCATATTGGCAATCAAACAAGTGAAATGAGAATTAACAATTCATTCTATTCAACCTTATATGCCATTCTCACTTCATTTCATTCCTGCATACCAAACGGAAGTGTGTGGCCTGGTGACATTACATGGGGAAGGGAGATAATGCAGAAAGCAACTTACTTGTTTGCTGGTTTTACTCTATTTGTCTGTGCCACTGGAGACACTACCAACTGCTCGAGTTTATGACTGGGAAGCTCTCTTGGAGACAATGCTATATCCTGTTAAAACTACACAAGTTATAGTACAAACAAATCACTCAAAATTCAGAATAGAGTAAGTCTGCAAACCATAATTTACCGTTAATTTCATTGCATTAAGTGCCTGAGTGCAAGTTGGAACATCCAATTGCTGTGGGTTTTTCAAGAATCGATGTTCTAGTAACATGCTGGCTGATGGCCTCTCTGCTGGATTTCTGCAGAAACAACTACGTAAGAAATCCTTGCCTTCAGGCGACAAGGTTTCGGGTATGGAAGGGCTCTCTCTCATAACCTTGAACATAGCTGCAGCCTGCATAGAAAGAAGAAACCATAAGAAACTTAACTATCAGAAGGGGAACAGATGAACACAGTAGTAGATGGTCAGTCTTGCTATCACCGCCCTCAGGGCATTGTTTAATAGTCCAATAAAGACAAAATTTAAAATTTCAACACACATTTCATTCATTTCTATACACTTGCATATATAGTTATACACTTTTCAGATATTTCATACACAAACACATGTTGCAAGCTTAACCAATGCCCTAAGGGCATGGTTCTTTATAATGAATGCAAGCAAATTTATAATTCACCAACTTCAACAGAAGCACAAATAAATTGGAGCTAAATGCAGAACCTAAAAATCAGATATCGGATCATGATATACTTTGATCCTATAACAAAAATTACCTGTATTCGTAATGTAAAAGGTATCCATTGTAAAAATGTAAATGTGAGAAAGCGAGTCTGAGTGTAGGATTAGCTACTTCACAGAAATAATGGAAAGTTAGATCCGGATTCAGTGTCAGCACTCCCAAACCCTTGATTAATGGGGAACCAACCCTGAATTCTGTCATTCACATAACCAGTGTCCCCATGATACATGCATACACTACGTAACATGCCATCAAGTCCAATAACACATTGGTCATGCATGAAAAGCTACTTGTCTCTTTCGGATGTTCAAGGAAAGAAAATCCTGAAAATGGTACAGAAAAGCCATATTGCTGTGCTTTTGAAGCCAAAAAATAAAAATAAAAAAATTCTTCAATTATAATTTTACACGTGTCCAAAATGATAGAAAATGGCTTCCTTAAACATTCGAAAAAGGCAAAGGTAGTATGATATGTATAAAGGAAAGGGAAGGAAAGAATGAGGCGGGATCATACAATCGATGGTAGAAAGCTAACATACACAGAGATCAAACAATAATACTGAATTTTAGCATTCTACAGAAAGTATCCAAGCCAACTGCAATTCATACAGTATTTTCAATGTAACTTCAGTATTCCAAGTGATAGAAAGAGAGAGCTTACACAAGATACCAAATCTATTCCATGGTTCACACGAGAGAGAGAGAGAGAGAGAGAGAGAGAGAGAGAGAGAGAGAGAGAGAGAGAGAGAGAGAGAGAGAGAGTATTTACGAGACAACACACAGCAAGATAAAACTCGGACATCTGTCCAATAACTGGACAATAGCACAAATGACAACAGGGAAAAGCACCACGGACATCTAAGATGCAACACGTAATAGGAAGACAATAAAAAACCAATCACAATAAAAAAAAATTTGGTACAACAATCACAATAATTTTAAGAGTGTGTATATATAAATAGAAAATTTATACATAATTTTTGGTATGGCATGATGTGACTCAATATGGGCTTTCACTTTTTAAAAAAAAAAACACCCATCAAGATGGCTTTTATTTACTAAAAATGACATGTTTGAACACCATTGACTTCTAGTGCCTGGGCGATATACAAATCATGAATATTTGAGGGCATATAAGTAAATTAACATCAAGTGCTTACCCCTTCATATTCACTCCAAGGAGGTTTCCCATTCAACATTTCAATAATAGTACAACCTAAACTCCAAATATCAACAGCCAGAGCAACATCAGAACTAACATCTTTCTGCATCACAGACTGTAAGAGCTGCAGAACAAATGATGATGTCAGTAAGGGAAGCAAAGGAGATGGCCGCTAAGTCAAAAAATATATATGTTAAAGCAAGAAGATACCTCAGGAGCCATCCAGTATGGACTACCCTTTAAAGAAAGATTAGCTGCTGGCCCGCTAAGCTGCATAACAAACGAAATCTTAATTTCCAGTTGATCAGAAAACATCAAAACAATCACATAGCGCAAGGCTACACAGATTTTATTTTTTATTTTTTAAACTTTTCTACCTCTCAAGAATTGCATTCTGTTATGTGAAAGAGTATATTTGCATGTATTAGATATTTAGAAGGTTTCACAACTCACATGTTTAGCCATCCCAAAGTCAGCAAGCTTGACAACCCCATTTGAATCAACAAGCAAATTAGCCCCTTTGATGTCCCTATAAAATAAGTTGTCATCAAACATGGCATGCCAAAAATGATACTCCAAATAATAATAATACTAACAGATCAACACAGAATTCAAAACAGATGCAACTTGAATCCATAGGCCTTTTCGTCTAATTGAGTTTGTCCAAATGGAGTTACATATGGAAGAGGTTAAACATGATAGAATTCAATATTTTAATCTTGTAATATATGGTAGTGTAACATTATATTCATCACATGATTACACATGATTGTTACCTGTGTATTGTCTTTGTGCTATGCAAGTAAGCCAACCCAGAGAGAATATGGCGAGTAAAACTGCGTACAACACATTCCGTAATTGCTCCACAATGTTCATGGACATATTTATTAATTGAACCAGGATGAACATATTCCAGATATATGTAAAATCGGTCTCCAATCTGCATGCATATAATTTTGATTGCTCATTTAAATGACCAACAGCATCTATGCAGACATACTGAGCATTAATGCAGGCTAATTATCATAATGTGTAATGGGATAATTACTCACTATTTCACTACCATAATACTGCACAATGTTTGGATGCTTTAGCTGGCTGAGAACTTTAATTTCCTGCATAATTGGGAAGGCATTAGAGCAACAACTTTTCCCCCCTCATAAGCATCCACAACAACAGCAAATTAACAAATAAATACACATAAGAATAACTTGGTGCGGAATGGATGCAAATTAATCAACACGAAATCCTTTCTTGTCACTCATTGCGGACATGATGCTGCTTCACAAATTTCAGGTGATAATTATAAGAATGACTTTGTATTGAATGTCAACATCATGTACTTCTGACACAATTATTTCTACAATAAGAGTAGATGTAATTTATCAATTCTAGTCTAGAACTCTTGAGAGTCAACCACTTCATAAAACTTATGTGGTATTTATTTGAAGACACTGTTTCCCTTTTATTTTGCAGATGTACTCAAGTAAAAAAAAAAAAAAAAACGTAAGACTTCTCTCATTACAGAAATGGCCTATTCTGTTACTTGATGGGATAAAAAACTATTCGGACATTAAATTAATCTCTCCATTAGCTACAATTTGCAGTGGTGCACTTCCTTGGTTAATGATTCATCATAACATATTCGCATTTATCGAGACAACTTTTGACATGAAAATGTACAAATTCAAAAATATAAAACAGATAATAAAGTAGAATAAAAACTGGAATACAACCTGCTCTAATTGTTTTATACTCTCTGCAGATTTTGGATCATCAGGACACAACTCAACTTCTTTCATTGCACATAAAGCTCCAGTTTCTCTGTTGAGAAAAAAGAACATTGTTGGTATTTAGTGCTCTGCAGAAACAACCTACAAAAGAAATACAGGTAAGTTTTACCTACCTGTTGCTGGCGACATAGACACTTCCAAATGTACCGCGCCCAATAAGCTTTCCCTTTTGCCATTGAGATTTTTTTGGCATCGAATCTGGTTTAGCTGTGACCTGAGGAACAGAAGTTTGCTGCGAAGGCGTGGTCGCTCCGGGAGGAAGAGGCAAGGGATGGACATTGGCTTGAGCATTACTATCACGCGGTGCTATTGGAATCTCGATGGATAATTTATTATGCAATGGTGATGGGGGTCCACTAGGACTTCTAGTGCGGCAAGGACTTACACTTGGACTATGGAGAGGCGAATTATCAACACTTAAAGCAGTTTTCTCAGGGTACATCTGATAAGAAAACCTCAGACCTACATTCATATCTAAAGGAGGCATATCTGGTGAAGACCAAACTTGAAATGCTTGAGGAGTCATATAGTGATATGGATAAATATCCCTAGTACTTCTTTGAGGGCTCATTGCAGGACTTGAGAAAACACTGGCTGGAGCACTAATTGGTACATTGATACCATAGTTGATACCATAGCTTTCTTGAAACCTTTCAATGCCACTCAGTTCTTGAGGAGTCATCCTAGATCGCTGAGTGTCAGCATGCTCCTTATTTCTTCGGAAGCCACGGGAAGCAAATGAACTGAAATATGACAAACATGCAAAAAAAGAGTCAACATAACATCAGAAGTGCAGGTCATCACCATGTGAAACCAATAGATAATTTAAAACATTCTACACCTAATGTTAACAACCAATTAAAATGACGTGTTCCAATTCACAAATAAATTGAAAGAAACGCTATAATCACCAGAAATTAAAAAAGAAAACTAAAATAAAGATTAACATAGTGAGCCAATTGAATCTTGGAAATCTTTTATCTCAAGAAAACGAAAACATGCGATGCAAAAAAAAACTCAGTAGATTAGAATAATTTAAAGCAGTTATTCATTGTAAATTTGTAACCATTTGTTTCTCAAGAGACATAATTAGTACAAAGGTTCTCTAATCACTAAAGAGAAGCAAAACTTTTGAAAATAAACTATCAAAATAAAAAATAAAAAAAACATTCTGCATGCCCAATATCTCCTCTGCCTCTTTTTTGCAAGATGCATTGCAAGTAACAGTTAACACCTGATTAATTCAAACAAACAATATCAAAGCAACTTTCTTTCTTCTTCTTTTTTTTTTTTTTTTTTGTTGATAAATAGATATCTGGCCCACTGGATTGACTAATATGGGGGAAAATCCACTCTAGCAATCTTCTTCCAATTCCACCGGGAGGGGGAAAATCTAACAAAATTGTTTGAAGATATAGGATGCCCAAAATGCCACGTCTGGAAATCAAATTGAAAATGTCCTTTTTCACCTAGGGTCTCCAGCATATTCTTTGTCAATGAAGTCATGGCCTTTTTTTTTTGAACAAAGTCATGTCCTTTTCTTATCACCTTAACCCAAGTCCACCTATGTCGTCATTTATTTCCTTTTACCAATATTCACGTGAATGTGAATGAAATAAATCTCTTTACAAGCATGCTAGTACGCCAAAAACCCTAATCTAATCTTCAATTCTGAGTTATATGTTATAATCAATAAATAAATGAATAATTAACATGATAAATGTAGAATTGAATGATGACAATAAAAATAATCATCAATGTCTCGTAACGTATCGAATTTGAATCAATTTCAATAAGGATATAATATAATGTTACCTTTCAAAGGTAGGGATGGCGGTGGGGGTGGTGACAGCAGCAGCATCGGCTCTTTCTCTCTCCTCTCCATATCTGCTGCAAGGCGGTTCTTTGGGCGATGGAAGAGGAACATTCACGGGGATCGAATTCGAATTATGAGATTCGACGGTGGCGTGGCGGAGGAGCATGGCCAAGTCGGGAAGAGGAAGGGGCTGCGGAAGCGCCGCAGAGGACCGAGGGGACAACTGATCGGGGCTGCACCACAACCGTGGAGGCTCCCCGACTTCGCTGTCGCTGAGGTAGCGGACATTCCTGGCGCGGGTGAGTCTCCGCCGCCGCGAACGGAAGCCGAGGCGGCGGAAGGGGAATATCTTACGCAGAGCACTATCGTCTTCGCAGTGGTGCTTGCAGGAGGATGAGGATGAGGATGAGAAGGAGGAGAATTGCCACCAATGCATTGGTAATTGGCCGCCTACCTAACAATGCATGGTAAGGTATGAACGCCGACGGTGGCGGTGGCGGTGGATGAGTTCGGGTGGACCCACCGGCCACCCTACGAATCGAATGAAACCCTAGGAACGTAGCCGGAGACGGAGGAGGAGGAGGTCGGAGGAGTTAGAGGTTGGGTTGGGTCGCTCTCGAAGAATGTAATGACAATCTTTCTCGCTCCCTCTTTCGGTTTTATTGTTGTGTGTGACGCGGTTTACGACAACAACGTATTTCCACTGGAAACGGGAACGAAAGGTGTCTGCATGATGTGCTTGCTTGAGGGGTCCAATAAAAATAGAAATACGAATAGAAATGATGGTGACACAGAATTTATTCACACAAAATAGAATTAACAAATGGAAAATGATCTACTCTTTCAAAAAAAAAAATTCATAAAAATATTCCTTTATAAATTTTAACCAATAAAAATCTAATGATACATTGTAAATGAATAAGTTTTTACCAATCAGAATCTATGAACAAATATTTTGTGAGAGATTTTTGTGAGATGTAACATAGTTGATTAATAAATCTATTACTGTAATATTTTGCCGACTAATGTGAGGAATACAATTTTTTTAAACAAAATTTCTATTAAATACTCATATGAATATAAGATTCATACTTATATAAGACTTGCATGAGCATTTGATATAAAATTAGAGTCTTTAACATTTTTTATTTTTTGTCCGTCCACTTATAAAGTTTTGTTTGGTAAATTTCCTTTTCTTAATAGATAAATTACACTAATCACCTTTAAAAAAATATATAATAAATATCCTTTATTTTTTATATTTAATTTTGATAAAAATAAAACATATTCAATTCTTATGTTTCTAAATTTTGTTATAATAACAAGAAGTGAGAGAGAGACTGAGAAAGGTGATTATCCGAGCAGATCGTTGGCATGGCTGAATGTGATGAGAAATCAAGAAAATAATGAAAATTTTTAAAAAAAAATGAAAAAATATATTTTTTTTGTTACAAAGTTTAGTAAAGTTTATAAATTATCAATAATTTTCCAAAAATATAATACCTAATAATTTATTTATTTTTATATTTTTTTAAAATTTTATTGTAAGTATAAATATTACCACACGGAGTGAAATACTAATAAATTTCAAATATTGATTTTATGAACTATTAGTCTTTTTTTTTTTTTTTTTTTAAGGACCTAAAGATTCTATTCTAGTATAAATTACATAAAAGGTCAAATATTAACGCACGTGTATTATTTGTTGAGAGACAAATGTGAGTTTTCTCATAATATTCAAATTATTAAACGCAACACTTCAAAAGAAACTTATTAGTATACTTTTTCTAAACGTAATACTTCAATGTAACACTTAAAAAAACATAACACTCCAAAAAACACCTTAATGTATTTTTCTTAAACGTAACACTCCAATCAATATAACACACAAAAACTGCTTAGTATATTTTTTCCAAACGTAATACTCTAATGTAGCATAATAAAAAATTCTTTAGCATACTTTTTTCAAACGTAATAGCGTAATATTCCAAAAAAAACTTCTTAGTGTATTTTTTTCAAACGTAACACTCTAATGTAGCATTAATAAAATATTTAGTGTACTTTTCTCAAACATAACAACATAATATTTTTAAAAAAACTCCTTAGTATATTTTTTCAAAATGTAACACTCCAATTAATGTAACACCACAAAATCACACTAACAAAAATGTTGATTCCAACGTTCGACAACCAATACTTCACCCACTAATCCCTCCCAAAAAAAATCTTCCACACTTTACCTATCCATTCACATCCCAAAAACGAATTAGAAAATTAAAAAAATAAATCACAAAAGAGCATTCACTTACTCAAATGACACAAAATCAAATAAATACAACTTTCTAGAACAAAAAAAGACTAATTGGTTTAAAAGAAAACTCTTATACCAGTTTTTTGATTTTTTTATTTTTTTGGATCACGTCAGCTCTTTACTTTTTTACACGTTTTTTTTATTAAATTTTTTTTTTTCAAAAAGTTAGCTTTTAACCTACTCTCCAAAACAAGTAGATCAATATTCCTTATATGAGATTTATGGGATTTCATTTTGTTTGGTTAGAGTTTTTCAAAAATACTTTTCAAAAAATTTTATTTTCTTATTTTTCGTGTTTTTTTTACTGAATTTTTTAATATTTTAAGCACTTTTTTTTATTTTTAGACATACCTAACATAAATATACCTAAAAAATAAAAATTTTGTGAAAAAAACCTTTTAAAAATTCACTAAATACCAAAAATACAAAAAAAAAAAACGAGAACTCAGTACATTTTTTATATTTTTGATCTATTTCTTAATTTTTTAAAATATTTTTTCACAAATTTTTTACTTTTTAGATATATCTAAATAAGGTACATCTAAAAAATTAAAAAAAATGTTTAAAATTTTAAAAATATTCACTAAAAACAAAAAAACACGAAAACTAAAAAACTCAGTTTTCAAAAAATTTAATCTAAAAAACTCAAACCAAACACATCTATCTTTTTTTTTTCTTTTTTTTTTTTTAACAAATAAATTGGCTCTTTGATTTTAAATTTTACCCTTCAAATCTTATCCAAAAATTCAGTTTTCAATTAACATAAAAATTTGCTAAAGAGTAATGTTAGAAATCTTAAAAATTTTATTAAAGTTTTTACTAAATATTTCACATAGATTCGAAACTCATATGGAACCGACATGGTATGGGTCTCACATCTATATAAGACATTTAATAAAAATTTTAAAATCTTTAATATTTTGCTTTGCTAAATTTTGAAGTTCTGTTATGGAAGGAAGCCACCTGTCCAGTAGAAGGAATAAAAATTATTTTTTTTTGCATTGTCAACTCACCCTTTGTTTATTGTTGAGCCAATTATCTCATCATCAATTTTGTATTTGTATATAGCTTTAAGTTTAGAACTCTTATGCTTTAACTAAAGATGTAAAAAAAATAAAAAATAAAATAAAAATTAATTAGGGTCTACGTAGTGAATTCTTATCCATTATCAATATTTAAATTCAAATCTTATCTATGCATGATATAGTGTGTTATGAAATATTAAAAAATAATGCATACATAGGATGCATGACAATTATAACTATCATTAAAAAAATGAATGTAGATGAAAGAAAAAGAAACAATTTTTTTTTCCATAATATAAATATAATTTGAGCATGAAAAAATGTATAATAGGGATGGCAATGGATAACCTACCCTGTGGGTATCCATGGAGACCCAACCCAAATACATGGGTTTTCCCCTCTTTTTCTTATCCATTGGGTAGGGTAGGTGATATTCTTTAAATATCCACAGGGGATGGGTTGGGGATGGATACCCACTAATTTCCCCATATGTTTTTTTTTTTTTTTTTTTTTTTTTTTTTTTTTTTTTTAGATTCACAACTAAAACTAAATATACATTCAATTTTTTTTCTTTTATTTATTTATTTATTTATTCAGGTTCACAACCAATTTTTTTTTTTTTTTTTTTTTTTTTTTTTTTTTTTTTTTTTTTTTTTTTTTTTTTTAAGATCCACAACCAAAGCTAAATATGCCTCCAATATTTTTTTTATTTTATTTTTAAGGTTCACAACCATTTTTTTTTTAATTTTTAAGATTCGCAACAAAAGCTAAATATACATTTAATTTTTTTCCTTTTTTTAATTTTTTTTAAGGTTCACAACCATTTTTTTTTTTTTTAAGATTCACAACCAAAGCTAAATATATATTTAATTTTTTTTTCTTTTTTTTTAAATTTTTTTTTTAAGGTTCACAACCATTTTTTTTTTTTTTTTTAAGATTCACAACCAAAGCTATACATTCAATCTTATTTTATTTTATTTGGCTCAACAATAAAATCAAATACACATTAATTAACATTGTCACATTATTCTTGTCAAATTTTATGCATATCTAGAATTTTTTAAATTTATTTAAAAAAAATTAAGGACATTGTCTAGTGTAGGTTTCGGTTTGCTTTTCTATGTTATTTTATTTTGTTGTGTATTGTAATTTTCAGAATGATTTGCTTGTTCTGAAATTTCAATTAACGAGTATGAATCTATTTGTTTTATGTTATCACACAATTTATACAACATATATATATATATATATATATATGAATGTATTTGAAAATAAGGAAATTGTAGAGAATCAAAACAAGCATGAGTTGTGATTGGTTAGAAATGATGGGTACATAGATTTATTTGCTAGAAAAACAAAAAGGGGATACAAAGTCATACTAAATAATTTTTTTTAAATTAAAAGAATTTTTCTTAGTTATGAACAGATTTAACTGAAATCAGCTTGTTTCCCAATGTTATGCTTCATTTATTTAGATAGAAAATATTTTTTAATGAAAAATATTTTTTATAAAAAAAATTCAAAATATATTTTTTTATATTTGGTGGTGGTGGTGATGGAACGAAGGTGAAAGTAGAAATTGTTACATAGTGGTGGGGTGATGGCGGCAGTGATGATGGTAGTGGCTATGGTGATGGTAGTGTGACAGTGAAAGTGAGAATAGTGGTGATGGTGTTGTGAAATTAGTAAAAATTTAATTGAAAAAATATTTTTTGTTTTTTAAAAGTAACAAACAACAAAATTCGTGGGGGACTAAAGGAAGAAGATAGAGGATGGATTGGGTGTGGTAATGCATAGATATCTTAAAATGAGTGGTTCAGATTTGTTAAAGGTATAATTAGATTTTGGATAAATTAAAATGAATTGTTCAAATTTGCTAAGAGAAAGATGGTTTAATGTCTAAATTGTCCGTGGCTAACAATTCCTTATTTATGCCCTGATGCAATTTAATATGAGTCTTATAACACTTTCTTCAAACAAACTTTTTGATTTTCTCAAAATTATATATTTGATTATTATAAAACAAACTTTTTAATTAATTAATTAATGTGTATTTGATTTTGTTGTTGAACCAAATAAAATAAAATAAGATTGAATGTATATTTAGCTTTTGTTGTGAACCTTAAAAAAATAAAAAATAAAATAAAAAAATAAGTTGTTAACATTAAATATATTAAAAAAGAAAGAAAAAAGATTGAAGGTATATTTAGCTAAAACCTTTATAAAAAAAAAGACAAAAGAAAAACAAGAAGGTTGTTAACATTAAATATATTAAAAAAGAAAGAAAAAAGATTGAAGGTATATTTAACTTTTGTTGTGAACCTTAAATAAAAAAATAAAAAAATAAAAAAAAAATTGTTAACATTAAATATATTAAAAAAGAAAGAAAAAAGATTGAAAGTATATTTAACTTTTGTTGTGAACCTTAAAAAAAATAAATAAATAAATAAATAAAAATTGTTAACATTAAATATATTAAAAAAAAAAGATTGAAGGTATATTTAACTTTTGTTGTGAACCTTAAAAAAAATAAAAAATAAAAAAAAAATAAAATTGTTAACATTAAATATATTTAAAAAGAAAGAAAAAAGATTGAAGGTATATTTAGTTTTTGTTGTGAACCTTTAAAAAAAAAAAAAAAAAAAAAATGGTTGTTAACATTAAATATAAAAATTAAAAATGAGGATTAAAGTGGGTTGGGGAAAATCCATACCCATTAAAAAATGGGGAGGGTGGTACCCATGGGGAATGGGGAATGGGGAATGGGGAAAATTTATTATAGGGGAATGGGGATGGGGAATTAATATCCACCCCATTGCCCCCCATTGCCATTCCTAATGTATAACATGGTTTAGTCAAGTAAATTGTATACTTTATATAGTAAAAAATATATTTATGACAATAATTACATGTAACATCAGGTTCAAGTTGCGAGAGAGACGTGAGTAGCCCAACTCAATCCTTAGCCTTGGGCTAGGTAATTTAACTTTTAAGCCCAACCTTGGTTAACTTGGGATCAATTGGGCCCGGCAACAGTCAAGCCAGAAGAAAAAGAATAATATTACGGATCATGAAAAATATATTATGAAATCCATAATGAAATTTTTTTATCCTTTGATTAGTGTGTAATGTTTTATTGAATAAGTAATCTAAAGATAAAAAATCTTTCATGATTATTTTCATGATCCCTTACTCAAACAGGAATCTTCTCAATCATATGTTACCTTTTCAGCAAGCTGTAGGGCTTGAAGGTATTTTCAGATCTTAACGGTTTGGTTTTCTGATGACTTTTTTGTTGACTTATTTTCTTTATTAATTTTTTTTTTTTAAAAAAATCAAAATATTTTAAATTTATAGATTCTACTTAATGAGACGGATCGATTTTTTTAAAAAAAAAAACTAAAAAATTTTGAAAAAAAGTTCAAAAAAACAAAAATAGTAGCTTTTTTTTTGGGGGGGGGGTTTATTTTGAATTTTTTAATTTTCTTTGGATTTTTTTTTTAAAGATTTGTCTACACAAGACATATCGAAAAATTAAATTATTTTTATAAAATTTTTAAAAAAATGTACTTATTTGGAAGTTCCTAAATAAGCACTAATAAATATTAAAATAAGGACACTTTTTAAAATTGTTGCCTTAAACAATAATATATTTTTTATTTTTATTTTTTTGGTGTGAGTCTTAGACAACTAGATTAAATATTAAATAAAGATAGTTTCTGAAATTTTGGTACTTCAACAATAAGAATATTTAAAAAAAAAATTGTGAGTCTAAACAAGTTAAATGATCAAATCATCAATTAGAAAAAGTAATTGCATGCTCTTAGCCTTAGCAAAAATGCTAGAGGGTCCAAAAATTCTACCAAAAATTTTACCAAACGTGGGTGTGGGACCCACACAATGTGGGTGTATGGGTCCCACACCCATGTGGGACATTTGGTAAAACTTTTGGTAAAATATTTGGGGTCTCTAGCATTACTCTTAATTTTTTAAGTTGTGTGCAATATTTTGAGCTTTCAACATTTTTTTTAATCGTCACAAATACTCAGATATAAAAGCTCACTTTTGTAGTCCTCAATTCTATTGTTTGATATTTTTTTCCCCACAGTCCACCATAATATGATATATAATATTACAAGGATGAGTTTTCGGAGATAAAAATAGAATATACAGTACCTCCATTTTCTCTTACTTGGACTGGGATATTAATAAACAACACACATCTACTTGTAGGTGTAAATTTTTAAGATTATTTACATGAATACCTCTTAAATTATTAAGGAGTATTATTTTGATTATATAAATTATAAAATCGTATAAATAGACCCTTAAACGATTACGAAGTATCACTTTGTGTCATAAACTATAAAGGCGTATAAATAAACCTTATAAACTATGAAAACGTACAAATTAAACCCCTAACAAAGGGGTCAAAGTAAAGCATGCTAGTAATTTAGGAAATTAATTTGTACGCATGCATAATTTATAGGTGGTTAAAGAGATAATTTTTAATAATTTAAGGGATCTCTGTGTAAATAACTTAAAATTTTGGATAAATTACAAATACACCCCTTGAGATTTGCTTAAAATACGGATTGCCTCCTATAGTTTGAAAAATTACAAATATCCCCTTATTAAAAAATTTTATTTAACAGAATTAACTAAAAAAATGAAATTCATAATTATTCTCCTATATAATAATAAAATTACCTAAATTATTAATTAAAATATATTTTTAATATCATTAAAAACTATTAATTGGCTTGATGATTTATTAATAAAAAGGTGATTTGTTATAAAATTAGAAACTTCTGGGAGTGGAATGTAATTTTTAAAATTATAGAGACGATTCGTATTTTAATCAAATCGCAATGGGTGGATGTGTAATTTATCCTAATTATATTATAAGTAGATCAGCATGACGTGTGAAGTAGGATGAGCAAGGTCTATTAATAGAGGGAGAGAATCGTTTTGAAGGCAGGGGGAGATCTTCATTAGCTGACTTCAAACGCAACAATACAATCCCAAATCCAACAGATATTACCAACTTCTTTTGGCAAATTATGCTTTTAATCACAACAACGCACGCTTTTGTCTGCTTCATCTGCTTTTCCGCGTACCATCACCACCACATCTAACTCATTTCTGTTTCCTTCTTTTGGCTAATTAATAATTAGCTCCGTAAAATCCATATTTGACCAATATATTATTAAGAATATAAAGGTAATGAAATTGATGTCCAATTAGTTCCATAATCGATATTTTAATAATATGTTATTAGTGTTTTATTTCACATCTAATTATTCATTCTAAGACATTCAATTATTAACAAATATCACTTTATCATTTTAACTATGAACCTGTATATATTAACTCATCAACTATGATAATAGAATAAATATATCTCTTTCTTGAGGTGGTTTGGAGGGAGTGAAAGTGAAACATTTTTATAGTTGAGGAGGTCAAAATGTATTGATTTATAAATTAAGGGGTACCGTGAAATTTGCTGATAATTTAGAAGGACTTGGCCTCGTTTGAGAACAGGCTAATTTAGTAACTTTTTGACTATTTGGCTAAAATATGAGCTAAAAAAAATTAATATGTTTGGGATGACTTTTTAGCTTTTTACGAAAAGATGTGCAAAAAGTAGAGAAAAAAGAGAATCTTTGACTTTTTGGTATGGGTTGTTGGCTTTTGACTAATTCAGTAATTTTTTGACTTTTTGGCTAAAAAGAAAGATTCCCAAACGAGACCTTAGTATAATTAAATCATTTTTAACTTATTCTTTAAAAAAAAGGCATCCGATATCGTCTTATATTCTAGTTCTGTGTTTGTATTTTACAGAAAACATTAAAACAAATATTAGGTGACGGAAAAGTAACATCAAACATATGTAATTTGAATCAGGTATTGATAAAGGAAAAGTTGTTATCGGTCGTTGTTGCTTGAGAATTAAGACATTTTTTGCGCCTCTCTCTATTACCTATACATCTTTGACCTTTAATGGTCAAGAAAACTATGCAAAAGTTTTTTTGGGTGAATAACTATGCAAAAGTTAGTCAGTGTGAAAAAGAAGAATGAAAAAGATGGGTATGAATGAAGCATTAATATAGTGTGCAAAGAGAAATAGTAATGTTAAAAATATTGAATAAATTATAAAATAATTTATAAATATTATAACATAAAGTTGAGATTAAACTTAATTAATAAGGGATGTATAATTAAAATAAATTATAATTTACTATTATAATTTTTTTGTGTTTTATTTTGTATTTTTACTAGGGACTCAGGGAGAAAGAGAGAGGAGAGAGAGAGAGAGAGAGAGAGAGAGAGAGAGAGAGAGAGAGAGGACGGAAGTAAGAGACAGGATGAATGATGGTGTATCAGAATATTCATTGTGAATGGAATTAAATTCGATTTAAAAAATGACAAAAAAAAGTTTTGTTTCGTGCATTCCACGACAAATCCATGCACGTGATGATCTTCCCCACCACCAACCCAAATTATGAATTAGCCAAAATTAATTGAAAAAAAAAATGTTATTTGCACTTTCAATTTTTATAAAATTCATAGGAATAATTATCAAAAAAAAAAAAAACTCATAGAACTTTGTAATAAAATAAATTTTAAATTTTGTTAATTTAAATTTTAATATTTTGACTTATTTTCAATATAAATGATTTGTTTACTTTTAATATAAGCTCCGATTCTATGAACTTTTGACAATTTAGACCATATTTATAGTATGAATTTAGGTAGAGATTTTTTTTTTTAAATGTGAAATATAATTATATTTTATTTACATTTCACTTGTATTTTTCTTTTCCCGTTTCAAATCTCTAGTACATGGGAGAGACTTCTTTTCTGTCCGCAATCGGACTAGAGGGTACTATTGACCCATGGTGGGACCTGCACCAAACTCATCTCGATTATGCAAATCATTCAATATCATTTTTGTAAAAAATCACATTAATCGGATATCGATAATTACTTAATCAAATAATTATCTCCAATTGATTTTATATATTTTTTAATTGTGATGTGAATTCATATAATAAACAATACTGGTACATGTATGTTAAATTAATATACATCATAATTTAAAAATAATAATGAAACCTATTGTTTGTTGGAATCTATATGCATAGGTGTGGCATTATTTGTTGCATAAATTCACATAAAAATGAAAAATGGGCAGCATTTTCTCTGACAGGTTTTTGCATGACCAAAAAAAAGGAGAAATTACAGTGATAATTTCAGAGAATTATTACAGGTCTACGAGAAAAATTATAATTTTAATGATTAATATTTATAAAATTTATCACATATTTATAATTATTTATTAAAACTTATACCGTACTAAATTTTTTTCCCCAAAACAATGTACAAGGACATAAATTCCCTTAAGTGTGTTTGATTGGATGAACTGGATAAGAAGGGATTAGAAGCCATCAGACTTGAATCTCGAGACTATGAATTCCCCGGATTATTTGGTTTGATTGGATGTGTATTTTATGTTTATTTTTTCATGAGATTAGATGTCTAGAAATGACTATTTTTAGTAAATCCAATATTTGGTTAGACAGACTGGATAGGATAAATGAACAAAAGACTATTTTATCCTTTTTAATTGTTTACTAAGTAATAGCAATATTAAACATATCTTTAATATTTTAATTATTTTTAACTAGATTAAATAAAATTTTATTTTATTTTATTTTTTACACAATTAAATAAATTTATTTTTTAAAAATTAAATAAATAAAATAAATAAAATATCAATAAAATATATATTATTTTTTTAATTAAAATTTTAAATAAATTTATTTTTAAAAATAGTAGCAATTAAACAATGAAATTAAATAAAACATCTATTAAAATTTAACTAATGAAATGAAATAAAATATAAACAAAATTTTAAAATAAAACATCAATAAAATATCTATAAAAAAATTATTTAAAAAAATTAAATAAATAAAACATCAATAAAAAGGATACAATAGTAGACGGTCAAAATGGTCATTTTGCCACCTAATTCCAACAGTGGATAGTCTCCCAAAAATTGTCCTCCCCTCCAAAGGATACAATAGTCCCCCATATAGGAGATAAAGAGTCCGGCCAGACTCCATGTCTGGCGGACTAAAAAAAAAAACAAATGCCGGATTGAATATTTCTCTCGTATTACAATCTGCACATTAAATAGCCCCCTTATCCCTCCAATCAAACACACCTTAAATGTAATACACAATTGCACCTTTTGGGGGCACTTAGGGCTGGTTTGGTAATTATATTTTGAGTGAAAATTATTGTTAAAAAAGTTTGTGTTTGAAAATTGTTCAAAAACATTACATTTATTATTGGAAGAATTCAGGTGAGGTTTGAATTTATTTATTTATTTTTTGGGTCTCTATATCCTTTTTCATTTTATTTTTATTTTTTATCCTGAAAAAGCCAGAGCTGCCTCATCGAGAAGGGCAGGCAATTGTAATGTGATTAAGGATTATTCTTGTGAGGAGGTGAGGTGTATCATAATTATTGGCAACTATTGCTTACCAATTCACTTGTTCTTTTGATATATATATATATATATATATATGTATTTATTGTTGTTTTTACTACACAATCATCTTCATCAGACTACAGATTGGACAATACATTTGTTATGTGTTGTTGACAGAAACATAAATTGTTCGATTGTGTTGTCGCTTTTCATTAAATTCTCCCTCTGCAAGTTGCCCACTGCTTCCACTTTTGTATTTTCTTTTCTTTTCCTGGTGGGTGGATTTTCAAAATGTTGAATTTATTGCCTCGGCCAATTTTAAAAATTAATGTTCTATAAAATAAAAATCAAAAAAAGTATAAAAAATTGTCGTGGTCAGTCTTTACTAAATACAGATATTAATAATTTCTCTCTCTCACTCTCTCACTTTTTTTAAATAAATATTCCTAATAATTTCTATTTTATTATAGGACTTTTTATATATATTATATATATGTATATATTTTCCCCTTCTCTTCGTTGTTGAACTCTTTTTGAAATTGATTAGTTATTAGGCTTCTATAGTAATTAGATTATTACGAGGTAAATCTCTTTCTGATTCACAAAAAGAAAAGAAGTTGGACACAACAAGAAGATGATAGCAGCAGAGTCATGGGCATTAATAGACTCACTCCAAATTACGATCTACCCATTAATTTTAACTATCTTGGAATTTGAGAAAACTGATGCACAGTCGTAGATGATAAAAACCTTGGCTATGTTTAGTGGAGCTCTCGAAATATGATTTCGGTCTTTGATTTGAACGTTGTGCTTGGTTTGAGTTCTGAAAACGTGATTCCACACTCACTTTTGAAAATATGTGTATTCGGCTGTCCTTCCGGATGTTCAGCCAGTTGACCGGAATAATGATAGTTTTATTTATTTTTATTTTTTGTAATTGGCACTCGTTATTTTTTTATATTGTAAATAAAAAATATTTTCGAAATTTTTTTAAATTTTTTTTGAGTTTTGAATAGAATTTTGAGTTATGTATTTAGTTATGAGTTATAAGTTTTAAGTTTTTGAATCAAATATCATATATCGCATCAAAAATTTTAAACTCAATTCAAAACTCTTTTCAAAATTCATAACCAAACAATTTTCCACACTCAAATCATAATTCTAAAATTCACAAACTCAAAATACAACTCTATTTTCGAATCATAATTCCAAAACTTTACCAAATGCTACCTTTGTCTTTTTTTTAATTTTATTATTATTTGTTATATATATATATATGAGGGGGGAATTTGTACCGAATAAATAGACCGAGCTAACCTTCATCTATGATGTTGGGCCACGGTCGAGCTGAACGGTGCCTCGATTATGGGAAGGGGCGGGGTTGAGATAAGGCCATAAGTTCGAACTTAGTTATCCCATCTTGAGTTGGATCATGCATTCGGCTACGCCAAGATGGACGACCAAAAGTGTTGGCCAAGCTATAAAGGAAGAAACGAGAGTCGGCCTAACTCGCAAGGAGTTGTCGAGTTATAAGTCGGTTGGCAAGGCTGGCCTGTGTTGGCTTTGCATAAGAGTAGTGAATTGGTACAGTTGTGAATAGTTGAATTAGGGTTTGGTTACAAGTGGTAGCTTGGTCTAAGTGTGTCACGTGGTCCAATTAAATGAAGGTATGGAAGATCGATCAAAGTACGCATCCAGCGAATGACGAAGGAGGTAGTGCGTGTACAATCTTGGAAAGTAAGGCGGCAACTTAGATAATGTGCATGTCCTCCCTGAGAAAAGGGTAAGCAAATTTACACTACTCACTTTCTTTACTCTTCTTCTCTCTAGAGCACCAACTTGATTGTCAAAGGGATTTTCCGGCAAACCACCCGTTGGGTAGCTCACCTTTGTTGTGTTTTATGAAGCTTAACGCCATTGGGAGCAACACGAGCTTGGATGCAAGGGGTACGGAGGCAAAGAATATTTGTTTCCTATACAATATAGATATCTATAAATGAATTTTTTATATTTTTAATTTGTGAATCATATTAGGGTAAACTACTAATAGGTCCTAATGGTTGGACTTAATTCCCATCAAGTCCTATAAAAAATAAGTCACAATAAAATCGTTACTAAAAATAATTTTTGTGACGATTTTTTGCATATGTAGTTAAAAATTAACAATTAGTGACTTTTTTGTCATGATTTTTATAAGTTATCGCTAAAACTTATAATTAATAACATATTTCTATGACAAATTTTTCAAACTGTCGCTGAAAGTTGAAAATTAGTGACTTTTTTGTACGATTTTTTAAATTGTCGCTATAAAACTTATAATTAATGATATTTTTGTGACAAAATTTTAAACTGTCTTTAAAAATTAGCAATTAGTGACATTTTTTAATAGTGTTTGATGAAAAATATTATTAGTTATCAGAGGACTTATTGGACAATAAGCCTACTTATTAGGACCTATACGTAAGTCATCCATGATATTATTGGTATAATTTTTATTTAGAGCTAATAATATAAAAACAATTTCAATAAATTGAAAAAATATTAATTATTGAGAAGTTAAAGATGAAATACTTCCCTAGGAAAAATATAGAGGAAAAATATTGAGTAGTAATCTTAAAAAAATTTGCACATTAATGAAATTTTGTATAATTTTAATTATTAATATTTACCATTAGTTTGTAGTTTTATTTTATTTTATTTTTTTTTTTTTTTAACATCACTGATAAATGTTACGTTGATATTTGATTTGTGACAAAAATTATCAATGGATGAATCTATGATATTGTAGACACCCCATTTTTTACTAACCTTAAAACTCAGACGTTACCAACTGAGCACTCGGTGATGTTGCATATTGTGCTCGTTCTGAGGTTGCAGAGTCTTGGCTGCGAGCCTTGCCCCTAGACTTCGGGGCTCTTTTGTGCTTTGCTTCAGTTTGCGAACTAGGTCTTGTTTTCTCTGTTTTCTCTTCCTGAAGGAAGGGAGAGGTCTCGTAGACCATCTCTCAGTGGCCGTAGGCTACGTTTCGTGGTCGTAGGCCTTTTTTCCCGTTTGGAGCCCAGTTTCGGGTTTTCGGAGTCGTCGGCCGTGTGCCTCGGTTCGGGATCGCTTAACTATCTCCGTTTGCTCCGATTTTTGGCACACACCTTTTTTACTCCCTTTTGAGGGACACTGTGGCCCGGGAGACCACCTTCGTGATCATACGTCACTTCTGATGCCTAATAACCTGTTTTCGAGGCCCCGGACTGCGCGTTTTGGCCCCCGAACCTTTATTTTGCATCCGTCTTGGTCCATTTTTGGTAGGGACCCTATTTTCATTGCTAGGGAGGTGGTAGTATGGTGGAAGGCCACCTTTTCTCCTTGGAAACCAGCTTTCTCTTTTTCTCTCTCCTAAAGTCGATTTTTCTGACAAAAAATTGGTTTTTCTTACTTTTGAGCCACAATTTCTGGCTTTTCATACCATCATTGTGTTGTGCTCATCTGGGAGGCCACCAATATGGGTAGGCCGACTAGTAATTCTTCTTGACCCTTTTGAACCTTGCTAAAAAGCTGATTTTTCTCTCTCCTGGATTACATTTTCTGGTTTTCCACCATACAGCTGTGTTGCACTCATCTAGGAGGCCACCTTTCTGTGGTGGCCGGCCAGCATTTCTCCTTGAACCTTTTGACCCCTAGTCGGCCGACCAAGGGAGGTGGCCGGCTGGCCACTTGAACTGGTCGGCCTGCTTCTTGCTTTTTGCTCTCTCTGAATGCAATCCAGCTGTGCCAGCTGGGAGGCATTTGGACCATCCTCCATACACGTGTATGGAGGATATTTGAGGCTTCTTAGAGAAGCTTTGGAGGGGTTTAACAATTTTTGCTAAGGCATATACACTCCACCCTCCATAGCTCTCTTCTTCAAGCTCCAAACCCTAATATTCTCACACGATTTGCACTACACTTCATAGCCTACCACCTCCACCATCCATTCAAGCATCTTGCAGATGATTTTTAGAGGTTGAAGAACTCCTTTCTTGGTCCAGAAGTTACTGGAAATTTGCTCTTCAAGGGTGAGTCTCTATTTCCTCTTTTCTTGCATTATTTTTCTCCATTGATTAGTCTTGTTTGCAAGCTTTTTTGGACTTTTTCATAAACTTAAAAGTGTCTTATTTTGAGCTCCTCTTGAAGTTTGATTAAGGACACTTTTCTGTTTGAGGTCATATACCTCATTGTATGCTCTATCCCTCTTTGTAGGCTTATCTTGCTTCATATCTTAGTCCTACTTGTGAGCATTTTCGAGATTTTTCATAAACTAAAAAAAGTTTCCTTTTGAGCTTATAAACATGTTTACTTAAGGTCACTTTTCTGTTTGGGGCCATCTTCCCCCTTTCATGCTTCATTTCCTCATGTTTTGAGCCTTGCATTTGAGCATTTGCATTGGCCTTGGTTTGGCCTTTTAGCCACTGAAATCCAGTGGATTTTCAGTGGCTTAGATGTGTTTTTGAGCTTCAAAATCTGAGAGGGGTGACCCTCTCACCCCTTGTTCTCTTTATTAGCATTATTGGCCTTCCAAAGGGCCCCTTACTTGCATGTTGTGAAGTCACTTTTTAGGCCCAATTTGATGAGTTTCAAGGTCTACCTTAGCTCTGTCCAGAGTCTCTTTGACCATATTTTATGTCTATAATGCATGTGTAGAACAATTCCATTCAAGGCCTCTCAAAGGGGCTTTCATTGCGCGCTTCCTTGACCCATTTCAGGGCCAATTTGATGAGTTTTAGGGCTGTCATAATTGATTTCCAGAGTTTTTTTTGCCATGTTAAGTGTTCTTGTTGTATGTGTTGAGTAACCCCTTGCATGGCCCTCCAAAGGAGCTCATCATTTTTGCATACATTGGATGCATCTCAGTGGTTATTTGGGGTTTATTTGACATATCATGTTCCTATTTTTGGCTGGTTTGGTGACCTCTCTTATACTTCATGTACATGCCATGTAAACCATGCTTACTAGCCTAGGTTGCGTGTTGTTTTAGCCCCTCATGTTAGCATATTTTGGCTATGCCTTAAACTGATAATGTTCTTATTTTGGACTGCCCTAGCTCTGTTTTTGGGGCTTGTGGTTGAATGATATTAGTTTCGCATGCTTGTAATTCAAGGTCCATGCTTAACTTTGAGTTTTGAGATCCATTCCATGCATATACTGAGATATTTTCATGCCTTGGGGTCATTTTTCATCAAATTTCAGAGATTATACGAATGCGATATTGCCATGTTTTCATCTCTTTAAATGCGTTTGAGAGTCGGGCTTGTATACCTCATTTACTGACCATTGAATGAGCTCCATTCCGTTGCATTCCGAGCCATCATTTTAGGCCATTTCCCCACAGTTCCAGACCTTCCTAGGATCTGTTTGGGGTTGGTTTTGCCTTTGGTGCATTGCTTTGGGTACCTCTAGTGTAACGCACTTCACTAGTTTCGGTACCCAGGCCCCTAGCTTGCATTGTGTGCCATATTTGCATATTTTGAGACCATATTTCATGCTGTTTTAGAGCTGTAATTTATGCTATTCTATGTCATGTTTCATCCTTGCCATGCTTTGGTGTTCGGTCCTTGGTATTCGTGCATGTGTGCACTCATTTCGGGTGTCTCATTTTCATCTAATGGCCACTGATGTGAGTGTGGCTGAGGTCCACTCATTTTGGTGTAAGTCCATCATGCATTGTGTATGCCATTTCGGTCCATAGCATTGTGTATGCTAGGTTGCATGGTAGAGCATTGTGTATGCCATGTTACATCGAGCATTGTGTATGCCATTTCATAGCATTAC
The DNA here is from genome assembly GCF_055761805.1 of Camellia sinensis. Classification (NCBI taxonomy): domain Eukaryota; kingdom Viridiplantae; phylum Streptophyta; class Magnoliopsida; order Ericales; family Theaceae; genus Camellia; species Camellia sinensis. Next base: position 221,773,114 of record NC_138961.1, read on the forward strand.
GTATACTAGTTTGTATGTTAGTCGCATTGTGTATGCCCTCTCATTTGCATTGTGTTTAGGATAGGAGTTAGCCCAAGCACGGGAAACGAGGGACGTTTCGTACTCCGAGTGACGGAACGTGTCTCAATTCTCGGTCGCCGACACTCCAGATTACCCATGATGGAGTTTAGGTCTTGCTGTGTTTTTATGTGCATTCATATCACATCGAGTCATGCAATTCGACTCCTCGGCCATCATGCATCGAGATGCGTGATTGGTGGCATGAGGATCGAGGACTACACTCCCTGAAGAGTAGTCCTGCATACATATGTGAAAATACTTTGTTGCGCCCCTTTCTTGCTCTCTGTTGCAGCAAATCAGAAATCAACAGCCTTCCAGAGCCTGGCATAGCATTCCGGGATTAATTGCAAACAGAGGCGAATCAGGGCATCGCAATGGATTTTCGCGCCAGGCAACTCAAGCATGCATCTTTCATCATTCGGAACAGAGCTGGGGCGGTCCATAAGCTTGCATGCTAATTTACTTGCTTTCCTAGTTAAATTGTTAATTAATTAGGGTTTTGTACTTATTCGGACTGTAATTATTATTCGGACTATATTATTTATTCAGACCCTCCGAGCGAGGGCACAATTGTAATAACTGTACGTGCGTGTGATGTATGTCTTCTAACCCCACGTCTTTCTCCCTTTTATTTACCCGCTTATGATGGTTAGATTAGGACATGTTTCAATTAGCATACTTATGCTTGCATGTTTGCATCATTCATTTGTATTGCATGCACCGGGCTCGACGCATCATACTAACTGCATTGTATTTTAATTCTGTGTTGAATACTTGTTAGTTGTAGCATTTCACATGCCATCCTTAGAATAGCTGAGCCTACTATAGTTGCATTTTGCATGTGTTGCATTAAGCATTTCTGTATATTTAAGATCATGCATGATTTCTAATCAGCTTCTGTTTTGGTTTGGAATACTCGGTAAGTTTTATGCTTTAGCATCCTTACATGCGTGTGAATGACTGCCATGATAGCACGCTTACCATGAGGCTATTTGCCTATGTGATATACCTGCCTGAATGCCTGTGGGTGAAGGTTGGGTTATTTGGATTGGAACAATTCATCGGTTATGAGTTTTTAAGCCCACTTGAGAGTGGCAAATTATCTTGTTTTCTAAGCCCACCCGAGGGTGGCAAAACCTGTATTTTAAGCCTACTTGCGAGTAACAAACCATTTTCAAAACAAACTTGAGATGTGTTGTTCCAATTCAGGCGATCTGTCTATATTTGTATGTTGTGCGCATCACATAGTAAATCTTGGCTAATAACCGGAATAAGAATACATAATGTTTTCAAAACTTGATATCATGGTTAGTAGAGGCTGATCTTTGATCGGGCGAGCGGGGGTGCTCACGAATTGACCTTCTCCAATCGTACCCAAGTTCCCGAGCTGAGGCAACTTTGGTGATGACGGACACGTGGCCTTAAGCAACGAGTCAGGGTCTCCTAAATTTCCCAAAATAAAATATTTAGGTGGTGATTCTGTATCTGGCAAAGCAGTCCATGTTTGGCACTTCTTTCAAAAAAATCTGTTTTCAAAAACGATTTGCCGGATTTGGACTCTTTGATGATTCATCGGTCTTGCATCGCACTCTGCGAGATTAGATACAGGACCGTGACTTTGAGTCCCGAACTGTGGTGAGCCCAAATGAACAGAACGGGACTCATCCTCCCGGGACGTTCAGGGACGTCTACAGTTTCTGGCGACTCTGCTGGAGAGTTAGAGAACTTGACTCGGACCCATGATATCTGGTTTTGACTACACATGTGTGTTTCTTTGCATTGCATTTGCATTGGTGCGCCTAGGACACCGTGTTTGCCGTATGCTATTCTTGAACGGTTTGCCGGAGGCTCGCTTTGAGAAGCGTGCCATAAGGCTGATTGGTTGCAGGCTCTGCTACGACGGGAACACAAACACCGGTTTTACCGGGGCACCCTTTTTGACCATTCAACCTAGTGCATACTCGGAATCTATAATGACCATTCCAAAGCTAAGACAGGTTGCTTGCCCGATTATAGGTTGTGTGAAACCGCTGTGTGCGTAGTGAAACCCTAGTTCCTGACAAAATAGGACAGGGAAACCCTACCCTAACATAGGGGTGTTTTGGCTCTCACTTGTTTGTTATGTGCTTTTAGAGTGCGTCTCTATACAAATGCATGTATCAGTTTACAAGTTTGGGCATCAGGCCTACGGGCGCCAGTTCAGTATTTTGGGTATCAGGCCTGCGGGCACCAGTTCGATATTTTCGGAATCAGTTATCTGCGGGTATCAGATTCAGCTTCGGGGACAGTGATTTGGGAATAATGACTAGTCTTTGAGAACAGTGTATCAATTGCGTGTTAATTATACCCGACTGTGTGTTGTGTTTATTTACGCTGTTATGATGTTCGCTTGTCTGCTCGTTTATTTTTTTATCATTACTTTATTTATCTTTTTGCTAGGGGTAGTTTAACACAATTGCTTCAGACCAAGCAGATATTTCCCAAGCACTCTGGACAAGAGGTCGCCGACTCCATCGATCTGAGGATCTGGTCGACGGACAACCAGTGTATCATTCCCTACCCCCGATCATCAGACGGAGGTCGAGAAGACGCAGTGTATCCAAGTAGAGGTTGTTAGAGCAGTGGATTACCCCATCAGTGGACAGTCGGACTGAGATCTCAATTGTTGCTATAGAAATAGACCTGCCAGTAGTTCAGACAGATCAGGGCAGTATAGCGGTACCGATAGGAGTTGAAGAAATGATGCGCCAGATGTAGGAGACCATGAGAGCCATACAGCAAGACGTCGTTCGCCGGGATAAGTTTGCCAAACAACAAGCCGAGATCATGGCCCAGTAGGCAGAGTTAATTACCAGGTTGCAACAACAAACCGGGGTATCTGCTTTACACCCAGCTCCTCCCACACCAGGAGTTCCAGTACCCGGGGAGGCACCAAATGTCCAGAGAGATACGGACATCCCGACAGGGCCGGCTCCGCCCCTGATTCTACCACAGTTATCCAAGCCACCTACGTCTGTCAATTAACTGGACTCTCCCTTTGAGTTCGAGGTAGACCATACAACATTGAAATTGAGCAAGTTCGAAAAGTTGTTCAAGAAATCCCAGGGGGTGAAGTCCATCCCAGACATTGAGGACGGATATACTGACGTGGCCGTGACACTGCCAGATAGGTTCAAGATGGCACAAATCGACCGCTTTGACGGATCTGGAGATCCCATGGTCTATCTTCGGTTGTTCTCAGATATACTGCGACCGATGGGCCTCACCAGAGTACAGAAGCTTTCACTATTCGGCCGGACCTTGTCAGGTGTGGCCGCTATCTGGTATGCAAAATTAGAAGATGATGTTAAGCGGAACTGGGACGAGATGGCCGAGGCTTTCATTGCATAGTACTCCTACAACACTCAGATCGAGATTACAACCCGTGATCTTGAGACAGCAAGGCAGGAGCCTAAGGAGAGCTTTTCGGATTTTGTGGGTCGATGGAGGGCGAAGGCCTCAATGATGACCTTAAGGCCTACAGATAAAGATCAAATCCGGATGATTGTGCGCAATCTCCAACCAAAACTGATGCAGAAAATGCTTGTACTCCCCTTCCCTACTTTTTCAGATTTGCACGAGATGGGGGTACAAATAGAGGATGCTATGAAACAAGGTCTGATTGACCAAGATAGAGAGCAACCCCAAAGAACCTTCAACCGTAACAACAACACAGGCACCAACAATGCCGCAAATGTTAGGGCTTCAGAAGTGAGCATGGTCACCATCATTCCCCCTCCAAGACCCATGGCAACTACACCTTTCTCCGACGCGTCCGGAAGCAACACACAAACCACCAAATTCCAACCCAGAGACCAAAGAACCTTTGCACCTTTATACATGCCCCTGTCCAAGGCTCTAGGGGTATTAATCAGGAAAGGGCACTTAAAGCCCCTGGAGCCAAGGCCATTGCCAAATCCACTCCCTCCCTCTCATAACCCAACAAAATACTACGCATATCAACAACAACATGGTCACGACACTGGCCAATGTTTTAGATTGCGTCATGAGATTCAAGATCTCGTTGACAAACAAGTGATTGTGCCTCCAGAAAAACCCAATGTTACAACAAACCCTCTCCCACCGCACAACCAAGCTCCACCTCTCAAAAGAATCAACTTTATCCAGACTGGGATCGTGTCTTACGATCCCAACATATATATTACCCCAACCCACCTACCCAAGCCGGAGGTGCTCCTTCCTGACTGTACTGACTTGTGCATGCTAGACATCTTCAGAGCCCAACCCAAACCATTGGTGGTGACTGTCGAAGACAGAACAGGGGAGATTCCAGGGGAGAATGGGATTACCGAGCTAGGATCTAAGGAATCTGGGAGTTTTGCTGAGGAAGTATACAGTCCAAGTGACTACATTCTATCAGTGGGCCAGGTTAGGCCGAACTTTGAACTGTCGGTGGGGGCAGAGCTTTGTATGATATAGGGGGATGAATCTGGTCAGAGGATAGATGACCTCGCAGCTGTGGAAGAGGACTTTGCCAACCTCCAATTTTTTAATGAACAAGAGCTAGAGGGTATGGTAGTCAACTGGTCAGATTTTGAGGAGTTAGCAGAGGTCACCGGGTGGCTTAATGACCTGCCAGACGTTGTCGACGAAGCTCAGTTGGAACGGGGCCCGGCAGGGGCAAGAATATCAGTTGTGGCCGGAAGGGCCAGAAATCAGAATGAATCGTCGGCGAGCGCCGGTGCTAAGAATTTCACTCAAAACTTGGGCATTGTGAATGCGGGAATTGTTGAACAGCCAGCTGTACTGACACAGTTGGAACAAGAAAGGTTTGAGGATTCTGAGAGAATCAGGAAAGCTAAGGGCCCTGAGGGGACTGAAAGTGTTGTGTGCACGAGGATAGAGAATACTGTGAGCATGTAGACGGAGAGTACTGCGGATGCAATTGTACCGAAGCCAGACAGGTGTCTGTTGGCTGTCGACGGAATGTGGTGGGAGGACGATGATTTATGTCTTGCCCACACGGATGAAGATTAGGGAAGCAATCAGCCAGATGATACCTGGTATATCGGTGAAGTCGATCATATGACCAGGAGCGGGCAGTATTTCAAGCCCCCGCACCTAGACCGACCAGAGGTATCTGGGAAAGATAAGGAGGCGGAGAAGTAGAAAGAGAAGCAACTCGAAGAAGAGGCTGTACTGAAGCAGTTGAAAAAGATACAGGTAGACATCTCCATCTAGGGACTACTTATGGCATCGCGAGTGCATCGACAAACTGTCTTATCGGCCATGGACAAGGCCAAGCTCTCAATAGACACCACGCTCGAGCAGCTGGTGGGCTTAGTTTTTCTGGGAGGGGCTACCCCGATGTTGGCTTTCTCCGACAAAGAATTGTCACCTGACGGCGCGAACCATAACAAGCCACTCTACATTTTTGTGGAGTGCAAAAACAAATGGATACCCGTGGTGCTTGTCAACACAGGGTCCGCCATCAATGTGTGCCCAGCAAGGACTGCCTATGCAATCGGTTTGAAGACTGTGGACTTTGTGCCAACAGCCCAGGTGATTCGGGCATACGAAAACACAAGCAGAGAAGTCATGGGGACAGTGAAAATTCAGACCAAGGTTGGGCCGGGGCAGCATGAAATTGACTTTCACGTCCTAGAGGTTCCCGCCACTTTCAATCTACTCTTGGGACAGCCATGGCTGCATCAAGTGAAGGCAGTTTCTTCTACCTTGTATCAGATGGTGAAATACCCCCATCGAAAGGGAGTAGCCATTGTTTTTGGGAATTCATCGATCCATCCACCGCCGGAAGTATCTACGCCAATTTTGGAAATTGAGCACGGTATAGAGGATGTGTTCTTATCCGATTTTACCCTAGCTGAGGCCCCGGTCGTGTAGAACATCTTAGCTTTTAATGAGGGGGTGTATGTCAGTGCTCAATCGGTATACCTCATGAACAAGCTTCAACACATCCCCGGGATGGGATTGAGAAAGAGCGGCCGGAAGGGCGTCACAGTATTGGCCGAGGTGCCACACAACCCACATACCTTTGGCTTGGGTTATCTGCCCACCAAAGAGGATTGGATAAGGAAGGGTAAGAAGATGGCTGGGAGAGCCAGAGCGAAGAAGGCGGGGAAGCCTTTTGACTTAATGCACCAGCCCATTTAGGGTACCCTAAACGGACGCTTCGTCCGGGAGGGGGAGGATTTTCCGTTTTGTGACTTCCCAAAGCCGTGGCTGAACGCGGAAAGGAAGCGCGTGCCAGGTTTTGAGATTTTCTTTGACCTATAGTTATCCGGGGATGACGTTGCCGAAGAGCAAACAAACCCATTAGCTGAGGTTGAGCAGAGCAAGAAAGTGGAGTCTGAGGACGCCGAAAGTGAAATGGGGGTAGCGCTGGCGTGTCTACTTTCAGATCCTCCGATCGAATAGAAGTGCTTGGGGGATAACTTCTCGGTATGCGTGATCGGGAATGAAACGGCTGCGTGCCTACCAGCAAACATTTTGGATACATCTATCGCACCATCACTCATTTGGTAGTATGAAGAGGGATTTTTGTCAAGCAGCACCGGGTTAGGTAGTGAGCCGGAATCTGATTCCTCCGAATCTATTGAGTCGGAATCAGGTTCCAACTCGACTAAGTCTGAGTTCGGTATTCCTGGAGATGATAACCCGGATACCACAGTCCTGTCCAGGTCATCTTTTTCTTTCTCTTTTGAGTCTATTGTAACCGAAGAATCAGACGATTTGGATGTGCTTAATGAGAATGATGTGGCTGTGATTTCTGAGTACTTTTCTATGCCCTTGATTTATTGCATTAACTCAGACTTTCAAAATTTTGATGAAAACGATGAGGAAGAAATTCCTCCAATTTTGCAACGCTTAATTGAACAAGAGCAAGAAAGATTTGTTAAACCCTTAATGGATGAAATCACTACTGTGAACATTGGTACTGAGAAGGACCCGCGGCTGGTCCAGATCGGGTCCACGTTGTCTTCGGAGGAACGCGAGCGCTTAGTCGCTTTATTAAAAGATTTCAAAGATATTTTCGCGTGATCCTACGAAGACATGCCTGGAATCGATCCTGAGATTGTACAGCATCGGATTCCTCTTGACTCCGAGGCCCGACCCGTTAAACAAAAACTCAACAAGATCCGCCCAGACTGGGCTCTCAAGATTAAGGAAGAGGTCACCAAGCAAATTGACGCAGGTTTCCTGCTGGTATCCGAATACCCAACTTGGTTGGCCAACATCGTTCCGGTGCCGAAGAAGGATGGCAGGATCCGAGTATGCGTGGAATTGAGGGACTTGAATAGAGCCAGTCCGAAGGACGACTTTCCCTTGCCCCATATTGATGAGTTGGTGGACTTCACAGCGAGGCATGCATTGCTTTCGTTCATGGATGGCTTCTCAGGCTATAATCAGATAGTGATGGCACCTGAAGATCGGGAAAAGACTTCATTCATCACCCTGTGGGGGACCTACTGCTACAGAGTGATGCCATTTGGGCTAAAGAATGCTGGAGCTACATATCAACGGGCCGCGACCACAATATTTCACGACATGATCCACAATGAGGTTGAGGTGTATGTGGACGACATGATTGTCAAGTCCAAAGAAAGAGACGGCCACTACACCGCCTTACAAAAGTTCTTTCAAAGGATCAGAGAATTTCGGTTGTGGTTGAATTCTCAGAAGTGTACGTTCGGTGTTACAGCAGGGAAAATGCTGGGGTATCTGATTACACATAGAGGTATCGAAGTTGACCCTTCTAAAATAAAGGCCATCTTAGAAATGCCATCACCAAGGACTGAAAAGGAGGTGTGAGGCTTTTTGAGTAAAGTGCAATTCATAAGACGGTTTATTTCAAAATTAACCTTGACTTGTGAACCACTTTTTGGTCTTCTAAAGAAAGGAAAGAAATTCTAGTAGGACGGCCGATGCCAAGTTGCTTTTGAACAGATTAAGGAATATTTACAAAACCCACCCGTGTTGTCACTGCCAGAGCTGGGGAGACCGTTGATATTGTACCTTTCAGTAACTGAGACCACAATGGGCTGCATGCTCGCACAGGAATCAGAGGACAAAGTGGAGAGGGTCATCTACTATCTGAACAAGAAGATGCTAGAGTATGAGACCCGCTACACACCATTGGAGAAGGCTTGCTTAGCCCTGGTATGGGCTACCAAGAAGCTGCGGCACTACCTGTTAGCTCACTCCGTAATGTTGGTTTCACGTCTAGATCCCATCAAATATCTCTTCGAGAAACCGGCACTTACGGATAGGCTAGCTTGTTGGTTGCTGTTGCTTTCCGAATTCGATCTGAAATATGTGACGCGCAAGTCAGTCAAGGGAAGAGCAGTAGCAGAATTCTTAGCCGATCATCCAATGGAAGGAGATGAAGCAGTTGAGTACTTATTTTCAGATGAGGCCATTTTGCATATCGACGACGAGTTTTGGACGATGTATTTTGATGGAGCGTCCAACTAGTACGGGTATGGGATAGGAGTGTTGCTGATAACACTCGACAATTCCTGTATCTCTCAAGCCTTCAAACTCCGGTTCAAAGTCTCGAACAACGAAGTAGAATATGAGGCATGCATTGCCGGTCTAGAAGCAGCTCTGGAACTAGGGACAAAACGGTTGGACGTCATCGGGGACTCGAATCTTGTTGTGTCTCAAGCAAAAGGAGACTGGAAAGTCAAAGAAGAAAAGATGATAATGTATCACCAAACCTTGGACCTACTGATTCCTCGGTTTGAGAAACTAAACTTCACTCATCTACTAAGAGAAAATAACAGGTTCGCAGATTCACTAGCAACTCTATCTTCCATGATAGACATCCCATTTGGAGTCCGGATGCGTCCAGTCATTATCGACCAGAAATTTGTGCCGGCTTACGAGACAATTGCTGCTATAGATAAGGTTCAGGATGAGAACCCCTGGTATTACGATATTTGGAATTTCTTAGAGAAAGAGGCGTATCTACCAAGGGCAAATGCCAAGGATAAAAGGACAATCAGAAGAATGGCCGTTCAGTTCATCATTTATGGAAGTAAACTGTATAAGAGAGGTCATCTGGGAATGCATAAGCTGTGCGTTGAAGTTGAAGAATCAAAACACCTAATGGAGGCCATCCATGGAGAGGAATGCGGTGCGCATATGAACGGGGTAATGCTGGCACGAAAAATCCTCAAACAGGGTTACTACTAGTCCACCATAGAGGAGGATTGTATCGGCTTTATTCAGTGATGCCACAAATGTCAGATCCATGCTAACCGCATGAACATCCCGCCGTCGAAGCTATACAATATGACTTCGCCATGGCTATTTTCAGTTTGGGGAATTGATGTGATCGGGGCTGTTACCCCGAAAGGGTCTAATGGGCATGAGTTCATCCTGGTCGTGATAGATTATTTCACGAAATGGGTTGAGGCCCAATCTTATGCGGTGTTGAAGGCGTCGCATGTTGCAAAGTTTATCAGAAACAACATCATCTGTCGTTATGGGGTCCCGAACAAGGTCATTTCAGATAATGGTTCTCACTTCAAGAAGGAAGTGACTGACTTGTTGAAGAAATACAACGTGGCTTTTCATAAGTCATCCACATAATGGCCGCAAACCAATGGAGCAGTCGAGGCCGCCAACAAGAATATCAAACGCATATTGCAGAAGATAGTAGAAACCTACCGGGATTGGCCAGATAAGCTGTCGTTTGCTCTGTGGGGGTACCAGACTTCAATTAGAACTTCTACTGGGGTGACTCCGTATTCATTAGTTTATGGGATGAAGGCCGTTCTACCAATTGAAATTGAGGTTTCGTCTTTACGAGTGCTAGCTGAGTGTCAGATAGCTGAAGCAGATTGGCAACAGAGCAGATTTGAAGAACTCATACTTTTTTGACGAGCACAGACTGAAAGCACTGTACCATGTTCAAGGCTATCAGCGCAGAATTGATAGGGCTTTTAACAAGAAAGTCAAGTCCAGGAATCTAAAAGAAGGAGATTTGGTGCTCAAGGACAACCGAGCTCCCATCCACGACCCTAGGGGTAAGTTCAGACCCAATTGGACTGGTCCCTACATCATTAAGTCTATCTGGTCGGGTGGAGCTGTGGTTCTGATGGACCTAGATGGCCTAGAGTTCTCCCAACCGATCAACATGGACAAGTTGAAGAAATATTACCCCTGAGAGGCTCGCTAGGCCGAAAACCAGAAAGGGCGACCTAGGCAGACGTTAGATCACAGAAAATTGAAAAATATAAAAACTAAGCTTGCAAGGTTGAAAACCTGCAAAGGGCGGCCTTGGCAAAAATTAGAGCGTAAAAGGAGAGTGAAAATACTCGAGTGAACCTAAGCCTGAACTACGTAAGGCTTGATTCCCATCTTTGGGATACGTAGGTAACTTCATCCTAAAGTTCAGCCATAAACTTTTCCCTGATCAACTTTGTTCATTTGATCATCTCGACCATCTTTGTCTATTCAGCATTCAAGAGTTCGGTTATGATCTCCGGTGCAGTGCTCTTCAGACTAGGGGTAACTTTCCGTTGCTGCGCAGTGCTGCGGTACTATTCAAGCTAGGGGCAACATTCTAGTTGCGGGGATCCAGGGTTGTGCATCTCAGTGACAGATTTCAGGCGTGTCTAGTTCTGATCCATATTGAAAATGGTTTTGAAAAAGTTTTAATAAAAGTTAACTTTGTTCAAAATTAAACTTTTTACAACTCAGACCATTTTTGGACCAAAGCGGAAAATTTTTAGTACCCACAACCTTCAATTTCATTGATTTCAATACAGAGTTCTCCTGCTCTTGCATACAAATTGAAGTTGCTTTTTATTACAATCATAAAGAAAACTTGAAAGTACGAATAAAACAATAAATCTGGGGCATAGCTAAGTCAGGTGTTCCTGCGCCCCCTCCCAGAGCTGGTCGAAGCCTCTGATACCAAAGTGGGCACTTCTTGTGCCTCTTCATTAAGCCAATCCAAGCACTCATCAGACAAAGCGCAACTGAAAGTGGGAGCAGGGGCCAGGAGCTCTCTAGTCCTCCATGCTGTGGCATACCGGGCAAGCTGTGCGCCTCGAACCAGGAATGTAGCAGGATACTCTATCCCCTCTGGCGGGCAAGTCTGATCATATCCGAATTGGAACTGAAACTGAAACGGAAAATAGAAGACACAGTGTGTCATGCCAATCAATTGAATCCCAGGTTGACGGGTTATGTTGTAACTCATCGCCGGCAGATTGAGCCAAGGACAGCGCCAAGCGATGCGGTTTGCAGACAAATTGCACATCCAGTTGTACCACCACCTCTCATCAAGGGCATCGACCAGGCGTTGTCGAAAAAAGTACCCGCGAGCTGAGTATGCGGGGCAAGACTTCACAATCTGTAACTTGTCCATCAACCACACCTGGGGAGGGATTGAAAAATGAGAGAATAAAGAATAGAGAGATGTACGATGAGAGAAAAGTAAGAAAAGGGCTTTGCAAGAAAAACCAAGCCTGAGGGCCGAGTGATGTGAGCAATACATATGTGAGATTGGGTGGGAAACATTACCTGCAATAGTAGTGGGCTCCCCGCAAGCTTAGTCGTCTCCCGGCGATGAAAAGCGTCTAAGCCCATTAATATCTCAGCCAATGTCATAGCAATACAGCTCTTGCCCTCTTTCAAACCTTGGGCAACCTCGATCAACCGGACACTGGATCCTCCAGAACCTGAGGCAAGTAAGAAATGAGATAGCAAGCATAGGCAAAGCGCGTGTTGCCGATAGCCCTGCCAATGATGGTCACCGCGGTCACCAGCATCAGAAAATCGGCAAACCAAGCTTGGGATGTCTAGCTCCCCATCATGAATCAATGATCGAGCATCATGAAAAGTAAGGCTGCACATTTGTCCTAAGGCTTGGACGTGGCCGAATTAGAGTTGAGGCAAGATTTCCTCGTTCCGCTCGGACTTCATCAAAACTTGGAAATCCTTGAAAGTAGGACACATCTCTTGCCCGCTAAAGCTAAAGACGTGTGTTACCAGATTCCAAAACCTTGCCGCGGCATAGAGGAAAGGAAGATGCAGCGGAGTACGGCCCAGCGTGAATAGTGCGTTCAAGCCGAAGCCCCGGAAGTTCAACTTTTCCGAGCCATCTAGAGAAGTAATCCAAGCTGTGAGATTTTGGGTGAGGAACGCCTCCATTTTGATGCAAAACTAAGATGAAATGAAAGAGCCACGAGGCTGGAGCTTTTAAAGAGGATAAGGCACTGTTCGGGGGGACACGTGTCGAAAATTTGGTGGCTGCCAAGCTAGGTGGTCGGCCGGCCACCTTTTCTGGCAGGCCGACCACCCCTCTCCCCTCCAATGCAAAAAGCTGGTCAGCCAGCTCCCTTAGGTGGTCGGCCATAGAGAGGAAGGTGGCTTTGGTCTTGTTCTAGCTTCTAGAAGAAAGTTCCTAGCATTTCCATGCATTGGGGGTGTTGAAGGTGCGAGTTTTCCTCTGTTTCGGATGCGTTTCGTCACCCAGATCGTCCGAAATGCATTAGTTTATCGAGTTGTTGTTAAATCCTGCTTATCGAGTAGTTATTTTGTTTATTGAGTTGTTGTTTTGTTTATCGAGTTGCTTAGTTTTTCGAGTTATTAAGTTTTGTCGAGTTGACGAGTTGTATATATCGAGTTGTTACTCTTTGTTTAATCAACATTGTTGTGTCTTGCTTATCAAGTTATAAACTTGCTAAGGTTCTTTTCTCTCTTAGTAAGTTAAGTCGCTTTGTTTGTTGTGTCGGTTCACTACCTGACTTGGCAATTTTCAAATGCACAATTCCATTCAATCTCATTTTGTGCAAAATGATGCGATGCAATGCAAGAATATAAAATACAACACTTTTGAACAAAAGCTGTTTCATTCCATCATGCTTCCTTTGTTACAACATTTTACAACAAGGGTACAAGTTTTACAAAAAATAAAACTACCTAATAAATGTACAATGTGCTACAACTACTAGTAAAAAAGGCAAATAAAGCAGGGAATAGCTGCATCAATGCTATCAAGCACAGGAGTAAGAGGCCCTCTTTGTCCTCTTCTACGGAACAGCCTCAGCACCATCATCGTCATCTGAGTCAGAGCTGTCATCCTTGGGATCCTCATCGGCCTCATCTCCACTACCGGAATCAAAACCGGAACCACCCTCTCTGTCAGCAGATGTCTCTGACTGGGGATGCGCAGGCTCCTCCTCCTCACTGGACCCCTCCTCTATGACATGCGCTCTGTGTCTGGCTCGTCTGCGAGATGACTCACCTCTCCCAACTCCTCGGGAAGGCCTAGATAGCCCGGCTTGTGGTCCGGTATGTAGCGGAGGAATCTGAAAAGAAAGAATGCAATACATCAACCAAAGTATGTATATCAGATGCAGATACAAGAAAACTACATGACGTGGGTGCAGATAGATACAGTACATGAATGTGGTGTGTGTCAGATGTGCTCTACACATACAATTAATCAATGCAGTAAGATGTTCAAGTTCAACATGTCATCAGAAGTATGATAAATGCGAGAAAATTAAAGAGTACCTGGAAACCGAGGATGGACAGCTGGGTCTTGTGGTTGAATGATGTTAGTTTTGCATGCTTGTAATTCAAGGTCCATGCTTAGTTTTGAGTTTTGAGATCTATTCCATGCATATACTGAGGTATTTTCATGCCTTGGGGTCATTTTTCATCAAATTTCAAAGCTTATACGAATGCCATGTTGCCATGTTTTCATCTCTTTAAATACGTTTGAGAGTCGGGCTTGTATGCCTCATTTACCGACCATTGAATGAGCTCCATTCCGTTGCATTCCAAGCCATCATTTTAGGCCATTTCCCCACTGTTTCAGACTTGCTTAGGATCTGTTTAGGGTTGGTTTTGCCTTTGGTGCATTGCTTTAGGTACCTCTAGTGTAACACACTTCACTAGTTTCGGTACCCGGGCCCCTAGCTTGCATTGTGTGCCATATTTGCATGTTTCGGGACCATATTTCATGTTGTTTTAGAGCTGTAATTTATGCTATTCCATGTCATGTTTCATCCTTGCCATGCTTTGATAGGGTGGCATTCCATGCCTTAAGTTCGATCCTTGGTATTCGTGCATGTGTGCACGCATTTCGGGTGTCTCATTTCCATCTAATGGCCACTGATGTGAGTGTGGCTAAGGTCCACTCATTTTGGAATAAGTCCATCATGCATTGTGTATGCCATTTCGGTCCATAGCATTGCGTATGCTTGGTTGTATGTTAGAGCATTGTGTATGCCATGTTACATCGAGCATTGTGTATGCCATTTCATAGCATTGCGTATGCTAGTTTGTATGTTAGTCGCATTGTGTATGCCCTCTCATTTGCATTTTTTTTGGGGTAGGAGTTAGCCTAAGCACGGGAAACGATGGACGTTTCGTACTCCGAGTGACGGAACGTGTCTCAATTCTCGGTTGCTGACACTCCGGATTACCCATGATAGAGTTTAGGCCTTGCTGTGTTTTCATGTGCATTCATATCACATTGAGTCATGCAATTCGACTCCTCGGCCATCATGCATGCGAAATGCGTGATTGGTGGCACGAGAATCGAGGACTACACTCCCTGAAGAGTAGTCCTGCATACATATGTGAAAATACTTTGCTGTGCCCCTTTCTTTCTCTTTGTTGCAGCAAATCAGAAATCAACAGCCTTCTAGAGCCTGGTATAGCATTCCAAAATTAATTACAAACAGAGGCGAATCGGGGCATCGAAATGGATTTCCGCGCCAGGCAACTCAAGCATGCATCTTTCATCATTCGGAACAAAGCTAAGGCGGTCCATAAGCTTGCATGTTAATTTACTTGCTTTCCTAGTTAAATTGTTAATTAATTAGGGTTTTGTACTTATTCGGACTGCAATTATTATTCGGATTGTATTATTTATTCGGACCCTCCGAGCGAGGGCACAATTGTAATAAGTGTGCGTGCGTGTGATGTTGTCTTCCAACCCCATGTCTTTCTCCCTTTTATTTACCCGCTTATGATGGTTAGATTAGAGCATGTTTCAATTAGCATACTTATGCTTGCATGTTTGCATCATTCATCTGTATTGCATGTATCGAGCTCGGCGCATCATACTAACTGCATTGTATTTCAATTCCAAGTTGAATACTTGTTAGTTGTAGCATTTCACATGCCATCCTTAGAATAGCCGAGCCTACTATAGTTGCATTTTGCATGTGTTGCATTAAGCATTTCTGTATATTTAGGATCATGCATGATTTCTAATCAGCTTCTGTTTTGGCTTGGAATACTTGGTAAGTTTTATGCTTTAGCATCCTTGCATGCATGTGAGTGACTGCCATGATAGCACGCTTACCATGAGGCTATTTGCTTATGTGATATACTTGCCTGAATGCCTGTGGGTAAAGGTTGGGTTATTTGGATTTGAACAATTCATCGGCTGTGAGTTTTTAAGCTCACTTGAGAGTGACAAATCATCTTGTTTTCTAAGCCCACCCGAGGGTGGCAAAACCTACATTTTAAGCCTACTTGCGAATAGCAAACCATTTTCAAAACAAACTTGAGATGTGTTGTTCCAATTCAGACGATCCGATCTATATTTGTATGCTGTGCGCATCACATAGTAAATCTAAGCTAATAACCGGAATAAGAATACATAATATTTTCAAAACTTAATATCATGGTTAGTAGAGGCCGATCTTTGATCGGACGAGCGGGGGTGCTCACGAAGTGGCCTTCCCCAATCGTACCCAAGTTCCCGAGCCGAGGTAACTTTGGTGATGACGGACACGTGGCTTTAGGCAACGAGTCAGGGTCTCTTAAATTTCTCAAAATAAAATATTTAGGTGGCTACTCTGTATCTGGCAAAACAGTTCATGTTTGACACTTCTTTCAAAAAAATCTGTTTTCAAAAACGATTTGTCGGATTTAGACTCTTTAATGATTCATCGGTCTTGCATTGCACTCTGCGAGATTAGATACAGGACCGTGACTTGAGTCCCGAACTGTGGTGAGTCCAAATGAACAGAACGGGACTCATCCTCCCGAAACGGTCAGGAACGTTTACAGATATATATTTTTAAAATGAAAGCTACGAATTGTTGTGATTATATCATAAATATTGTGATAGGAATCATTTGTAGCGAGAGGTATTATAAAATATTTTAGTGAAAAAAATTACAACACGTGGTAAAGGTGTATACAGTATGTCACTTTTTAAGAGTATTCATAGTAGAAACTCTCTAAATTCTACTTAGCTTGTTTGGTTGTCAGAAAACACTTGAAAAAAGTTATTTTTTTATTTTTTGTATTTTTTTTTATTTTTAATGAATTTTTTTAATACTTTAAACAATTTTTTTTTAAAATTTTTAGACACATTTAACATAAATATACTTAAAAGTGTAATATATGTGAAAAAAAACTTTAAAAAATTCATTAAATATCAAAAAAAAAATACTAGTACTTTTTTTTTATATTTTTATATATTTATTAATTTTTAAAAAATATTTTAATATTTAGATACATCTAAGTAAAGTGTATCTGAAAAGGTAAAAAAAAAATTGCTTAAATTTTAAAAATATTTACTAAAAACAAAAAATACGAAAAATAAAAAACTGAATTTAGAAAACTGACACCAAACACTCTTTTGAATTTTAGGGAATATTTTGTGATGAAATATGAATAAAAGGGAAGAAATTACAACAATTTAAAAAAAAAAAATTTAATTAATTAATTAAAATTTTTTTTTTTTTCCACAAAATAATCCACAACCTTAAAATTAAAACACTGAATTCGAAAAGGAGAGCTGACGCCCAAGTGGTAGGAACCTGCTTTGCATCATCAGCAGCGGAAATTGAAACCTCACTAGCAACATCCATCCATTCATCCCCCTACTAACATTACTAACTAACCATTGTATGTATTTTAAAAAAAAAAAAAAAAAATAGATTGATGAACATAAAATAGAAAAAGAAAAAAAAGAAATCCATAGTATTACAAGAAGAGGACAAAAAAAGAGAAAAGTAGGGGGGGTGGGGGGAAGGATACAGATATGATAGTATCCGGCACTGTGATATTGAAATTTTACCTGAGCATGAGGGGGGTGAGGTCACAGGGAAGGAGAGAGAGAGGGAGAGATTGCATTACCCCATTAAATGGAATGTATGACTCTGCACGCAATTGCTCAACAACACACACAACACAGTCTCTCTGTCTCTCTCTCTCTCTCACGCACACTCCCATATACACACACAGCTCATTGTTCAGTGCTCACTCTCCTCAGTCAGAGTAGTACCCTTGTGCCTGCCAGCCCCTCTCTCTCTCTCTCTCTCTTTCTTTTTTTTCCAAATTGTCCCCCTAACGTAGTGGTCCCCTCCCCCCCACCCCCTACTACTACGCACCAAACTCTGACTCCTCTCTATTTCTTTCCCGCCTGACCTTCCTTTTCCTCCTCATCGTGTCCCGTTCAACCAAAGGAAATCGACTATCGCCTATTTTAGAAAGATTAAAAGTGATTTTTTTTATTTTTAATAAAGTTTTTGATTTTTTTAGATAAATGATTTGAAAAATTAATAAAAAGTTGATTTTGATTTTTTTGATTATATTTGTTTATGATGTCAAATCATAATAAAATGACCAAACTACCTCTATTTAGTTTAAAATATTTACAATTTCATCCATGTAATATATTTTGACCAATGAGGGATAAAATTATAATTTCACTATTGACTAAAAGCCAACTTTCCAAATGAAAAGAAAATTCAAAAAAGCCAACTTCTGACTTTTATTACAAACCAAAAAAAACTGGTTAAAAACCAACTTCCCAAAAGCCTATGCTTTTTTTTATTTTTTTTATTTTTATTTTTATGAAGCTCTCTTTATGCAAAAAGTTATTCTAAAATTATTAATGATAATGAGTTGCTAACTCCAATAATATTACACTAATCACATTTATATACTACATTGATATATCATCTTCCATTCCTTATACTGTATTGATTGAATGAATTCGTCACATTTTATTTATTTATTTATGACATTAATTATTTGCTTGTGCCGGTGTTTGATAGGTTCGAGAATACTGTTGTGAATTAATCACCGTAACAACAGCTGTGTTTTATTACGGTACCGTTTTATAGCCTCCATTTCAACTCACTTTTCTATTCTAATTTCCAATTTCTTTTTTTCTTTTGTTTTTTCCTCCTCTCAAAACCATATATTTCTCTTTGTCCTTGTAATTCCCTTGCTCCATGTAATAATATGTAAATAATTTTTTTATATAAATTGATATAATTTAATGTGCAGGCACACCGCAAGAAAATTATAATTTATTTATGGTAAAAATTATGATTTCAGTAATGATTTAGAGTTCTAAATAATGAGCTCTAAATCCACCACTAGTGAGGTGGAAAAAAAAGAAAGGCACAGCACACACTATGGCAGTGGGGGGGATCCACTGCCACATCATTAATTAGTGGTCTCAAGCATTTTTGCAAGTATTATTGTTATGATTTTTTGTATTGTGCTATGTCATTTTATAGTAAAAATTATGATTAACAAATTTATAATGCACACTATAAAATTAAAAATAACAAAATTATCTAACCTTGCGATGAAATTAAGATTTTCTCATGGTTAAAAAAGTTCTACATTTTGTAGTCAGAAAAATTATGTTTATTGTGTGATAAAAGTTGTGAATTTTTGTGATGTTTGGTGCTTAATATATGTACCTTTTAGGAGTGCACATAACATTATTCCTCAAATGAATTTTTGTAAATAATACAAGGATAGAATTTAAAAAATATTATAAGAATGATGTGACAATATTATTTTTTAAATAAAAAAATATTTTTAAGTGCTTTTTTTAAATAAAAAATTCACATTAAATTATTTTAGTCAGTATATATATTTTTTATTTATCGATTTTTGTTTATATATTATATTATATGGAGAGAATTAAAGGACAGAAAAAAAAAAAAAAAGTTGATAGAGAGAAAAAGGAACAAAAAAGTGAGAGTTTCAGTGTAGATACAAAACGGTATTGTAATGGAGTACAATAGTTGCTGTTGTGATTAACTCACAACAATATCTCCAAACCCGTGTTCGATGGGGATTATGGAAGCAATTTTTAACTTATTTTAATATAAAAATTTGTGTCAAATTGTTTGGTGCAAATTCTACTTATAGTTTGATAAGCAGAAATAATTTAAATAAGTTAATTTTTCAAAAGTTAGATGATGGGTGCTTTTAACTTCTACATTCTGATTATCAGCTTTTAGCTAAAAATAATCTCTACTAAACACCCCCTATGTTTCAATTGATGTTTGATTATTACTTGATCATTACTCATTATAATGTTAATTATGACTTAATTATTATCTATTGCGTTCCTATTTTTCCACTTGCTGCAGTACAATGCATTATTTTCATGGGTAAATTAGTCATTTTCTATAAATAGTTAAAAAAAAATTGAGAAAGTTATCAAACACAGTTATCCTGAAAAGTATTTTTAGCCAATAATTAGTTTTTCTTTTGGCTAATTTCCAAAAAACTCTCTATCGGACTTCAAGGTTTCAATTTTCATCTTTCCGAAAGGTGGGTCTTGAATTTTAATTATGTTAAGTTGGCAACAATAAATTGATCGAGACCATTAAAACATGGTGAATTTGGACCAAAAAAAGTCTCCTTTAGATGGCACAAGAAAAGATTAAAAGGTTGCTTGGTGGATGAGATATTCCCTTATTAGATGTAGTACTTATGATTGAGTCTTACCATTTGAGAGGGAAAAATATGGTCTGGATTGGGTCATGGTAATGCCAGACAAATTGTAGGCCGAACACATTTGGGCCGTGGTATCCCGAGTCCACCCAAAAGTGATTTTTTGCTTGGCAATGGCAAGGGCATGTGGAACCGGGACTACTTCACCTTGTCGGCACGGAGGCCGGTCAAGTAAGGGTTCCACGGTTTATGCGTTGCGCGGTTGTAAAGCATGTATCCATAGCTCGGCGTGAAGTCTCATGCCTGAAGCTCAGCAGGAAGGACTTTGGTTGACCGGTATGACCAATCTCAAGCTTGGCTTCGCCGGAATGTAGTTGAGCATGGCTGGAAAGGAGCTCGGTTGTTGGTGCACCTGGGCATGAAACGCAGCATGTCCGTTAACAGCCGAGATGCTACAGCCCGGCTGCCGAGCTCCCAATGCAGTGGGCCGAAAGTCGGGTTAGGTGATGTTCAGCAAGATTTGTGCTGACAGATGGAATAACAGAACCACGTGTCGAGAGATCACTGGGAGTAGATTTGGGGCACAGAAGGTATATAAGCAAGTCTGCGCCCCCCATGCTGGGGACACGAACATTTGGTAAGAGAAATACTTACACTCAACTCTCTCCTCTCTCTCTCTATCCTCAGGTGTGTGCTAACTTGATCGCCGGAGGGGTTTTCCGGCCACACACCACCGGGTAGCTCACTGCTGATTGTGCATGTAGGTGATCAGATAGAAACGGACCTGGGAAGAAAGGAGTGCAGGCTTGCCTGAATATTTGCTCCCCTTACAATTGGCGCCGCCTGTGGGAAATTTGCAGACAAAACCTTGTCTTCCAGGCTCATTTGATCACCGTCCATGGCGAACAACGAAGAGATTCCGCTGTCCGCCGTCGACGGAGTTACCCCGGAGTCGGGCAGACGGAGAGACGGGCATCCCACCATCGTTCCTCCGATGGCGGACCTGGAGACTTCTCCAAGAGGACATTCAAGAGATGCGCGGGATAAGCGCAGAAGAAGTTATGGTCATTCACGAAGTCCAGACGGTCATCGGCGGCGGAGAGAATCACATTCCAGATGTTTGGAACACAAGTTAAGGGACCAGGACGCCGTCATCCGGCGAATGGCGGCGGAGATGGAGGAGCTGAAGCGGCATGTTAAAGGGAAGGGTATAACTGGAGTGGGAGACCACAGTGAGCACACCCAACCCGTCGTTCAAACAGTCAGAGTCAGCGACACACTGCGTCCATTTCCATCACCAGAAGTTACAAGGTTGGAGATTTCGACCTGCACGAAGAGAAGTCCAGCGCGCAAGATAGTACCTACCGACCCTTACGTCTGGCGACGACATCGAGGTATTCTTATTCTGCTCATTTAGAGGATTTACGGGCAGTCTAGAAGGAACAGGCTCGCCGGCGGGAAGCTCAGAGGGTGTCGGCTTTCCAACGGCTATCCTATGGCGTTCACGCTAGTGAAGAGGTCGGAATGCCTCCACCCCGCCTGGCTGCGCCTCTCCTTTTAGACACAGACTTGGCAAGGCTTAGCGCCACTCCTTTCTCTCTGGAGATAGAAACAACACCGCTTCCGGCAGGGTTCCACCAGCCAAAGTTCACGCTCTATGACGGAAAAACCGATCCTTATATGCATGTAAACCACTTCTGACAGGTCATGGCCGGATACAAGCAAAACGACGCCCTTATGTGCCTAATCTTCCTATCAAGCTTGGGCGAGCTGGGCTTAAAATGCTTCGAGAGGTTGCCGGAGGGAAGCATTGAAATGTGGCATTAGTTAGCCGAAGCCTTTGTGACGCGCTTCAAAACCAACACCAAAACACCAAAGAAAGTTGATCACCTCCTGAGTGTCAAGATGGAACCGAGCGACACATTGAAGGCATACAACTCCAGATATTGGGAGACCTTCAACGAGATCTTGGATTGCCCGGTCAACCTTGCAATCACACAATACAAGCGTGGTCTCCTGGTCGGACATAGACTGCGGGACTCGCTTACCATGCACCAGCCGACATCCATGGGCCAGCTAATGCAGTGCATCAATGAGCACATCCGAGTGGAGGATGATGCGTCAGTATCTACCGTGAAGGCAACTCCGGTAGCAACAGACAAGCGGTCAGCTGGCAAAGTGCACGCGGTCGGGTAGGAGTCCGGCCGATCTAGCGACCGCGCTGAGGAATCGTACTGTGGTACTAATCGCAAAAATAGGGGTAGGGGACGTCGGAATGACCGGGATGACTACCCCCGGGATGACGTAGCCGATGCTAACAGAAGGTTGAAAGTAAGGACAGACATCACCACGGTTTTTAAGATTCCAATCTATCGCATACTTAGTGAAATCCGTGACGAGGAGTATGTTCGGTTTCTTGCTAAGTTAGGCGACGGACAAAAGGGCTTCAATCCGCGGTACCGTTGCACGTTTCACCAGGAGCGAGGCCATCGGACAGAGGATTGTTTGCCTTTGAGGTAACACTTGGAAGAGCTAGTCGCAGCCAGACACTTGGACCTTTATATTGATGGAGGTGTGAAGGCCAATCAAGCTCCGGTTGACCCGCGGGGACCGGATGACCGAGATGCGCCTCCCCAAGGGGTTATTAATGTCATCTACGGCATGTGGAACCGGCGTGTGTATGCGAGCTCCGAGGAATGATCAAGAAGGCAGAACATATGAGGGAAGTTTTGTCGGTCCAGCCTGCGATCAAAAGGGGGAAGACCGAAGTGAAAGATGTGATCAGTTTCTCCTCAAGAGACCTAGAGCGCATTCAGACGCCGCACAACGATGCCCTAGTGGTAACACTCTGCGTCAAAGAATTTGATGTCAAACGGATCTTGATCGATCAGGGAAGCTCGGTCAAGATCATGTACTACGACGCTTTCAAACAGCTCCAGCTCCGGGATACAGATTTGGCCCCGGCAACTTCGCCATTGGTTGGTTTCAACTCACAACCGGAGTGGCCTTTGGGAAAAATTATCCTGTCGGTCAAAGTGGGATCCGTGGTCAAACAGGTGGAGTTCTGGGTGTTGCAGGTGCCATCCACTTACAATTTGATCCTTAAAAGGAGATGGCTTCACGTTATGCAAGCTGTAGCGTCAACCTACCACCAGGTGGTGAGATTCTCCTTGGTTATGGGGGCAATCGAGGAGGTTTGGGGCGATCAAGTCATGTCGAAGGAATGCTTCGTGGCGGTCAACGGGAGCCGAGCTGCCAAAGGCTTCGTTCAAATGATTGAGGGACCAGAAGACCGGAGAGTCCTTGACGTCGTGGGCACCAAGGCCGAGGACAAAGCTATCGAGGAGTTGGTGGAAGTGAGCATTGATACAGAGCATCCGAACAAGTTCTTCTTGCTCTACTCAAGCCTTATAGCCCAAGAACGGACCGACATGGTTGAGTTTTTGATGGCCAATATCAAAGTTTTTGCATGGTCACCTTACGACATGCCCGGTCTCGATCTGAGTTTTATATGCCATCATCTCAATGTCTTCCCCGGCGCCAAGCCGGTCATTCAGCGAACAAGGAGATCGGCGCTGCATCACGTCGAGGTAGTTGCGGAGGAAGTGAAGAATCTGCTTGAGGCGCGAGCAATTTAGGAAGTGCATTACCCTCGATGGATTTCAAACACAGTCGTGGTGCCCAAAAAGAATGGGAAGTGGCGAGTTTGCGCTGACTACAAGACCGTCAACCGAGCTTGTCCGAAAGACAGCTTCCCTCTACCTAGAATAGACCAGCTTGTGGACTTAACGGCTGGACATAACAGGCTTTGTTTCTTGGACGCCTACCGTGGCTACCATCAGATTGCTCTGCATGGGCCCGACCGAGAGATCACCTCGTTTACTACACAAGGGGGAAAAGATTAGTGAATTCGTCATTAGCTGCCTCCAGGTTGACCGTTGTTTGCTCTTGGACACCGGTCTCAGTTTCTCCAGGCTGCTCTTGGCTGCTTCCTTCCTCGGCATTGGCCTCGGTTTCTATGGCAAGCTCTTCCTCGGCCTCAGCTTGCAACGCGCTGAAGACGTCGTTGGAATAGGGCAGGAGGTACACCAGCAGGAAGGCAGCCGGCGGAGTGGTAAATACGTCGGTCTCGGGACCTTGACCGAGCTGAGCACAGGCAGACTTCCAGCCCGCTTTGAAATAAATGTCTTGAGTTGCGAAGACCTGCTTCTTGTAGCTGTCCTCGGCTTCCTTGAAGCCGGCGTTGTTGGCATCTTCGCACTCCTTCTCCCTTGACTTCTTGAGTGCGTCTAGCTCGGCCTAGAGCTCATCTCTCTTCTTTTCGGCTTCGTCAAGCTGGCCGAGCGACCTGTTGTTGTCAGCATTGGCAATTTGAAGTGAGGACCTTGCTCGGTCGAGCTCGGTTTGAAGACTCTAGACTTGGCCGGCAGTGTCATTCGCCTTCTGCCGCAGTCGATGGATTCGCTCCATGACCAAGTGTTGCTTCTGGATGGCCTGCAAGCAGAAAGTCTGATCAGAGAAGAAATCGTGCAAACACTGTAAAAAATTCAGTGAAAGATTGAGACTTACCATGGCCATGGACTTAACAGACGATTTCACTAACCGGGTGACAGGAACGTGGTCGCTGCCGACCACGTCGGTCGGTAGGAGAAGGGCTTTGGAAAGGTCAAAGGTGAGTAGGTGCTCTTTGTCGCCCTTGATGGAAGCGGTAGCCGGTATGTCCTTTCCCCGGTGCTTTAGCTGCGGTCACCACGATGGTGTTAGGTCGACAGTGACGGTGGGTTTCTCAGTGGTTAGCTCGGCAACCAGCTCGGCGGATGGGTCTGCGCGAGGCCTTTTGCCAGCCCGGCGGGCTTCTTGTCTGGGTTGCCCGGCACCTGGAGATGCTAAGGCGACCACGGGGCCGCTTGATTGTCTGGCAGCTTGAGAGTGGATGGTGATGCTCGGTATCTCGGCTGAGGTTGCTATGAGGAGGTTCTTGATGCGGCTTCATTTTGCCATTTCTTGTTCTTCGGTCAGTCGGATTAGCGGCATGTCTGGTAGAGTTGGATCCGGAGGAGGTGTTGGAGCATAGAGAAAGTCTGTAACTTTGCTCCGGCGTGGAGCTGAGTATCTGTAGGTTGGAGTGTAGCCGAGCAACTCGTTACAATCCCGGTGGCTGTAACGGAGCACGGTCCGGATGGCTTCTACGTTGGGATATTGGTAGTTGGATTGCAAGGCTTGAATTGCTGCAAAAGAAACAGGAAAAATGGTTAAGTACAGAATGTTGAAGGCAGGAAATTAACCTAGCAAATTAGCGCGGCTTACATGTGGAACCAAAGTTCTTGCTGATGAACCAGCCCGGTACGTCGGCTGTTTCATAATTGCCAGACACCCAGAAGAAGTCGTCATCATGTAAATCCTTGTCCGGGGTGCCGGTCACTATTTTCTCTTTGCCCGATCTTATTTTTAAATAATAGGCCAGGCCGTCGCCGGTGTGCCCAAGGGTATATTGTCGTAGTATCTCGGCTAAACCTAAGTTTGTTCCTAGCCGGTTGTTTAGCTCGTGCACGCCATTGATTATTCGGTAAGTATTGGTCGAAACTTGGGTGGGTGCTAGCCCGGTGCGGCGCAGAAATTTGGTCATCAAAGGGTTGACCGGGAAGCGGAGGCCTCATCCAATTACTGATAGCACGGTGAAGGAGCATTGGTCAAGCCTGCCCCAAGGGGTTGTTTCCATCTCGGCGAGCTCTAAATGGACATCTACCGGGATACCGTATTCTTCCCTGAAGGCGGCCAAGGCAGCAGGTGTGTCCACAAGGAAGCAAAATTTTCCCATGTGTGACCAACTAATTTAGCTCGGCTGAGGTGGTTTGGCACAGACTGGGAATTAATGGCTGCTCGATCCTTGAGAGCCTCAGAATTGGTCTTTGGTCCCCTTGGACTCTGCAGGAAAACGGAGGGTAATTATAAGTGGGAGCGCGGTCGCGCAAAACGAGCTAGACTTGAGCTCGGTCATGGATTGTGCCAAACCACCTCGGTCGTAAAGGTTAGCCAAGGAGCTTGGTTGCCCAAGCGAACCAGAGATTAGCCCGGTCGAGCGGCCAAGTCCTTTTTGCTACCCCGGTTTCTCTTAAGGTTGGGACAAACTAAAGATTTGCTCGGTCTGAGTGATTTTTTGGATCAGATGAAGATCTGGAGCCCGATCCGCCCCAGATCTTCATTGTTCATTAGGGAAATTGAAGAACAGCGAAGAAACTAAGGGGCATTGAAGGTTTTGGGTGGAGGAGGTCCTAAAACCTACGGATTTGGTGCTATAAAGAAAAAAATATGAAATGACAACAGTAATAACAAGGGCTGGGGGACTTACCAGTGAAAGGTAGAGGCTTCTTCTTCGAACACGAGTTCAAGGATGGCGAGAGAGAAAGGGCAAGAGCTCAGAGACGCTTGAAACGGAGGAATGTCAGTGAGAATGAATCAAAGAGGGAGGGGGCATGTTTATTGAGGAAGAAAAACCGCCCAAATTCAAATTTGAAGGGACGGTTGGGTTGGCTACTCGAGGACCAATAGGAGATTGACACGTGCCCCCATTAATGGTGGCGTCAGAGTTGAAGAGACAAGAAGGCCAGACGAGGCGTCGACCGAGCAAGACAAGAACCGAGCGCGGAAATTAGCCCGGTTTGCCTCTTGCAAATTATCAACCGAGGAAGAGTTTATCCCGGTTGGAACAGGTAACCCCGGTCACGCTGGCGCGGACGGAATTAAGGGGCAATTGAGAGGGAAAAATATGGTCTGGATTGGGCCATGGTAATGCCAAGCAAATTGTGGGCCGAACACATTTGGGCCGTGGTATCCCGGGTCCACCCAGAAGTGATTTTTTGCTCGGCAATGGCAAGGGCATGTGGAACCGAGCTACTTCACCTTGTCGGCACGTAGGCCGGTCAAGTAAGGGTTCCACGGTTTATGCGTTGCGCGGTTGTAAAGCACGCATCCATAACTCGGCGTGAAGTCTCATGCCTGAAGCTCGGCAGGAAGGACTTTGGTTGACCGGTATGACCAATCTCAAGCTTGGCTTCGCCGGAATGCAGTTGAGCATGGCTGGAAAGGAGCTCGGTTGTTGGTGCACCTGGGCATGAAACGCAGCATGTCCGTTGACAGTCGAGATGCTATAGCCCGGCTGCTGAGCTCCCAATGCAGTGGGCCGGCAGTCGGGTTAGGTGATGTTCAGCAAGATTTGTGCTGACAGATGGGATAGCAGAACCACGTGTCGAGAGATCACTGGGAGTAGATTTGGGGCGCAGAAGGTATATAAGCAAGTCTGCGCCCCCCATGCTAGGGACACGAACATTTGGTAAGAGAAATACTTACACTCGACTCTCTCCTCACTCTCTCTATCCTCAAGTGTGTGCTAACTTGATCGTCGGAGGGGTTTTCCGGCCACACACCGCCAGGTAGCTCACTGCTGATTGTGCACGCAGGTGATCGGATAGAAACGGAGCTTGAAAGAAAGGAGTGCGGGCTTGCCTGAATATTTGCACACCATTATATAATGGAGTTTTCTTTTTCCATACTTCTTGTATTTTGTAGAAAAATATTTTAAGAAAAATAAAGAAATAAAGAAAGATGACATAAGCCGCTTCTAAATACACTTCTCAAATTTTGGTATTCATCCATATGTATTCATTTATTTTTGTAAGGTAAAAGGTTTATAAGCGGTTTTAAAGATTAGGGATAAAGTGATATCTTATAAAGTGTAATGCTTGGATTCAAATTTTAATGTTGTTGAGCAACATTTTTCCTTTTTTTTTATTCCTCTCCTATAAAAGAAATGATAATGGAAATGGTGTGTGCTTAGAAGCTTTCCAAGACATACCTATAGTATACACTCCTATAAATTACCCAAAACAACCTTCTAATCTTTTGGATATTGTTGTATGATTAACCTGAGCTCTTCCTTCTGCAACTTAGTAATAATGTGAGGGCTTGCATGCTAGGTAATGCATTGCGCTTAACACAAGGGGAAGGTGTGATGGTTTTACTTTGGAGGTCACGTTAATAGGGAACTCTTTGGAACCAAACTAGGCTAACTAATCTCGAGAAATAAAAAATTGTAATAATATTAGTAATGATTTTAATGACAACTGTAAAATGTTGGAGCTAATACAATTATATTGGTATTTCAGTATGTTGTTTTTCAATCTTGTGCAAACACAATACCATAGCTAGGGGAGCAGGCTCAACCCGAGCCCATCTCAAAATTTGTTAAAGTTTGGACAATATATTTTTGAATTTGGTGCAGGAGTAGGCAAAAGAAATCAAGTAATTCAAATTAAATTCAGGTTAAACTTGAGCAGTGACATCAATTAACTCAAGCAATTCAAAACTAAATTGTATATATAAATTATTAGCAATTGTTTGCATGATGTTGAAATAATTTGGATTATTGTATCATATTAGTATATATTATATACATAACTAACACAAAACGTTATTATTTTCTTTTATCACTCAGAAATGGCAAAGACCACTGCAAACGGCGCATTGATTTCTAGATTTTCATCTCTCTCCTCTTCGCATCTCTCATATTACATAAATTAAAAGTTGTGTTATTACTAATGATTTTACCAACAAATGTTAACAGACTAAAGCCTTCTCTTATTGATATTTTCTCTCAAACTTATTTTCATGTTATAATAGGAAATATAAATTCAACCAAACAAATGAAATGAACCAGAAGTATAGTCTAGGATTGGTTCAGGTTCTCTTGCTTGTTTAATTCGAAGCTAGATTTTAATTCAAACACAGTTCTCTTTCCCTTAAATCTTACTACAAAAGTTTCTTCAAAACGATGATTATACCAAAAAGAAAATGTAACAATTATTTTTTTTGGTTGAAAAACTAATTCGATACAATTGGTCAATTGTAAAATCTTTTTTTTAATTTTCTTAATAAAAATGTTATACAAATAATTCAAACATTAAAAATCACAACATCACTCAATTTATTAATATTTGATGTAATTATTGGGAGATTTGAAAACTCATGACCTGTACGGACGAATCTGTACGCTTCTAAAATTCTTGTATTCTCTATTTTATTTTATGTATTTATTGACAAATTTGAGACCTCATGACCTGCCCAGGTAAATCTGTAATTTATGCCAGCTGTTATCCTCCTAATAATTACACACTTTTTATAGCACGATTAAAAGTTAATTTTTAATTTTTTTTAAAATTATATTATCTTATTATTTTTTACATAAAAATTTAAAAAAATTAACTTCTATCATACTTCTCAATGGATTTGGCTTCTCTCCAGTCCGTAATCCAATCCGTGATCGGACTGGAGGGTGTTGTTGGGTTCGTGGGAACTTATCGCGGGTCTTGTTTCGATAATTCAAACTATTTAATGTGTAGAACTCGTCGAGTACCATATGCCTATAAAAATTACATTGATCGGATATCGATAGCTATCATCGACGTAGATTTCTATCAACTGTTTATTTTTTCATCGTTCATTTCTTTTTTTTTATACAAAACTGATTTGATCACGTAACTATTGATATCCGATCAACTTAATTTTTTACAAACATATAGTTCTTGACGAGTTCTATACATTAAACGGTTCAAATTATCGAAATGAAATTCGTGGTGGATTCCCACAGACTTAATAACACACTCCAGTCCATGATCTGGCTAGAGAGAAGCCAGCGTTTCTCAAAATAGGCCTTAATATAAAAATTTCTTATAGAAAATGAATTAATTATGTTATGTATGAACCTCACATAGACTTACACGTGGCACTAAAAAAGTTGACAAGTAAGTTGAAAACACCCCCCCCAATCAGGGTCTTATCTTTCATTCCTTTTCTTATTGGGTCATTGGGCTCACTTGATGATCCGAACTGTTCACATTTTAAGATTTGTTAAGTATATTATACTTATAAAAAATCAAGTTGATAGGAAATTAGAAACTACATGTTCGGATCATCAAACTATATATCATTTTTAAAAAAGAATAATAAACAGTTATCCGGACATATACTTTTTGATATTCAATCAATTTGATTTTTTAAAAGAAAGATATACTTAATAAATCTTAAAATATAAACAATTTAAATTATCAAAATTAAATTCAAAAATAAATCCAATAATCTAACAAATAGAGAGTTAAGGAGAGGATCTGATCCTCAAGCCATGCTGGACTCGAAGTTAATGAAAGGTCTCGGAAAGATAAATTAAACAAACAAATTAGGCAATAAAGAAATAATTAAAATTTGTGGATTATGAGGAGGGAGGGAGGTGGTAACCGGCTTGGCCGGTTGGGGTGTCCTAGTTAGCGGGTTACAGTGGGGAGGGGGTTATGGGGTGTGACCGCCGAGGGTGGGTTATTCACCTCGCAGTTCGTTGGGGGAAGCTTAAGGTTTAGTCACGTCGACATGAATGAAAAGGGCAAAAAAAAAAGAGTCAATCAGGAGGACTGTTTGGGGACAGGGTGACCTAAAAGTAGGGTCCTCTATCTCTCTCTCTCTATCTCTGATGGGTTGAGTCCCACCCAACCTAACTGTTGCAGGGTGGTGGGTCTGTACGGAGGTGCTGACCGGGAATAGCAGGTTGGCTCCTATGGGGGAGAGTACCAAAACTTCAAAAACACCCAATACGTCTCTCTCGAAACTCGCGCGCAGGGATGGTGATGGAAGACCCCAACAATTTTTTGGAGTGAAATTTTCTTAAAATTTTTTTAAAGTATTACATTGTGTGGTTAAGATTTATTGGCAAGTTACATCAGAAAAATTGATGTGATTTGTCAGTAAATCTCAACCATACAATATAACACTCTAAGAAACTTTAAAAAAAAATCACTCTAGAAAATCCTTTCTGGATGGAAGAAGGTTGAGGAAGAAGCATTAATGTGTGAATAGAGAGAAATGATGTAAATGTGCGGTGGGTATCTCATTTGACGAAATTGCCCCTGGCTATACTTTTTTTTAAAAAATTATTAAATATTACGGCCGTGCTTCAGGGCCCGAAAATTGGGGGCTCGAATGCCCCCAATTTCTATTTAAGGTAAAAAAAAAAAAAAAAAAAAGGAAAAAAGAAAGAAAAAAAGAAAACAGTTTCCAAAAATGGAAATTAGGGGGATTAGGGGCAAGTTTTTTAGGGCCACCAATCATTTTCCTAAATATTATTACTCTTGACAAATGATAATTTGCAAATAATATACATTATGCGGGTCATATTTTATATACTAACTACTTAACAATGATTAGTGAACATATTTTTACTTGTAAAATGTTTCATTGCGAGATTAATTTGAAATAATATATAAATTATATTATATAGTATATCAAAATTACTTAATTGCCATTTCTCTTTATTTAGATAAGTACACCTATATTGTTAAAGAAATTTAAGAAAGTTAGATTCCAAGTCTTCAACTTACAGTGAAATAGAAGAATTTTTTCAACGTTTGCAGAGCTAGTCCATGTAATATTCTAAACTAATAGTTATTGATTTAAACATACCAAGACTTTTATGTTGAAATTTTAAGAGAGTATGCAAAATGTTGACTGCTAAATGAAATGAAACGTAACTCTTTCGGGTAAAATTGGTACATGCACCTCATTTGTGGAATAAGTGTTCTTATGCCCGTTTGTTTTGGGTTATAGCAAGGAGATTAGGATTACTAGTACCTTGGGATTAGTATATGGGGTGTTTGTTTTGAGAGATAGCCTAGGGACTATTAATACCTTGGGACTAACTAATACCTTGGTATTACTAATACCTTATTTGTTTTGAGAGATAGGGAGGGTACTACTAATACCTTGGTATTACTAATACCCTTGGAGAGGGGATTCATAGTGAGGAGGTAGAGATGATATTAGAAAAATAGTGAGGGGATTAGAAATTTTTTTTATTTTTTTTAATTTTTTATATATTGGAAATTTTTTTAAAAATATAATTTTTAATTTTTTATATTTTTATATTTGTTTTATTATTTTATATAAAAATAATTTAACAATTCTTCACTACTAATCCCCTCACTATCAATCCCCTCACTACTAATCCCCTCACTACTAATCCCCTCACTAACAATCCCCTCATTATTAATCCCCTCACTATCAATCCCCTTCATTCTATCTCTGAAAACAAACGACCCTCACTAACAATCCCCTCACTATCAATCCCCTCCATTTCATCTCTGGAAACAAACGGGGCCTTAGTTTGCTAATAATTGTAAAAAAATAAAAAAAAATAACATTTTAATTTTCTTTTCAATTGATCTAAAAGTAAAAAAATTATAAACATACATCATTTGCAAATTTTGTCATTTATTATTTATTTTTTATTTTTAGAAAAAAAAACAAAATATATTTTGGTTGTCACTTTAAAAAAAGTGAGGCATATGGCATATGGCTGGAGTAAGGAATTCAAAAAACCCGTAATCCGAACCGGTTTAATCCAATCTGGTAGGTTTAGACTATTTTTTGAATTCGTGATTTGGTTCTAGTTTAGAAAATTGGGAAATCGATTTCTACGGATTGGTTTCGGATTTGAGTTCACAGCTCTAGATTGAAACCGAACCCAACCATATATAACTTAAACCATATACATACCATACACTCTGCTGATGTTCTTGATGCTTTTGTCATTTCTTTTTTTTTTTATTTATTTATAATTATTTAGCATAATTTTGTTCTCTAATTGTTGTTGCCAAGACAAAATGTTTATTGGATGGGAGTTCTAGGTTTGATACATGTTAAACAATATATTTATTTACTATATATTATGTTTGTTTAAATTATGTTTCTAAAAATCATGAACAAATTAATGTTGGAAAAATTTCTGATGGGTTGAAAAAAAAAAATTCTGATGGGTTGATTTTTTTTGAAAATGTTAAATGATTTTTCTTGCGAATAGATTATGTGAAACTGCGAACCGTGTTTAAATGGTTTGATTTGGATTGGTTTCATAATTTAAATAAATTAGTTTGGTTTCAATTTTTATGGAACAGTAACTAACGAATTGATCCTAATTTTATCTCAAACTAAACCAATCTGAATCATATTCACCTGACACAATTTACTAATATAAAAGTACTGTTGTGGATTATAATTGCGTATAAATATTATTTATTGCCTAATATATTTCATTTTAGAAAAATGCTTGGGAGCACTAATTAGTGCTCCCACTAATTAGGTGGTAGTGGGTCCCGTCATTAATGATGTGATGTTTTGGTCTTGAAGTTGTGTTTTTTTTTTACTTTTTTAATACATTAATACTATTAGTGGTGATATTTTTAGTGAGATGAATCATTATTGTTCATTTTAACTGTTTCATGAGTTTTGTGTACAAACATTACTTTATTCATCTTGGACCTGTCTATTCTATCCAATCTTACTTTTTGCCATCCTAGTTATACTTTATTATTTGACATCAATACAATGTGGGTGCTAATATGCTACTATAGTTTTCATTAGGTACTTTGGTGTCGTTTGGCATGAAAGTTGGATTGCTTTTTTGGTTAAATTAGTTACAAAAAAATAAAATAAATTTAAAAATTAATAAGACAAAATATCACATTCAAATCATAGTCATTTTATTTTTTCTTTCACAAAAATAAAAAAAACCAATCTAAACGAACTTTTTAACCGAGTCTATACTAATTAAAAAACCAACTCAACTTTGCAAACGAAGCCTTTGTTACAAATATTATATATTAGGCGACAAAATGCAGTAGTCTTCCTCAGTGCACGATTATGGCTGCATGTGTAATTTGCAACTTATGCCATCATCAGTTTGACTGCAAATGAGTCAAGATGAGGTGGTTATAAATATGATCGAAAGATTTGGATTAAGATCGTAAAAATTTAAAGTTTGACTGTATCATAACTAACCTAGTTTTTTTTTTTTTTTTGAAGCTATAACTAACCTAGTTTAGGTTTGGGACATTCTAAAGGTTGAAATGAGCGAAAGGGAAAGAAATTTAGTAGTTTGAAATGACCCAATTGGGGTATTGGGTTAAGAGTATCCGAGCTTCTCCATCACAAAAAGAAATTTTAATAAATCATTGTTATTTTTCTTTCCATAATTCAAACTTTGACCATAAGCAAGCACTTAATTGATTTATAATTATTAAGAGTGATATCTGAGCTTGAATTTTATTTTATTTGGTTTCCCACGAGATATTTGGGGCCAGTTTAACGTGTATCTCGACTAATTCCCACTCACAGTGAGAGCCTATCGCTGACCACTAGATGTTACAACTGTCGAAAGTTGAATTGAGAAGTAAATTCAATCGAATTTCAAAGCTTTATTCAATAATAGACAAACAAGTGGACCATAGGGTCGATTTAGCCCACTCACCCCATTAAAAAAATGTGTTGATTTTTGGAAAACCGAATCTTCTGAAACCAAATTTCTAAATATGCTATTAAAAATCTTTTGGTGAGCTTGAATTTTATTGATACGTTGTTACTCATTTTATTTTTTTTTAAAAATAATACTATTAAGGAAGTAGGTTTGTGTAAATAGGGTAAAATTGAAAGGCTTTTGTGTGAGTGCGGGGGCATTAAAACCAATCGAGAGAGAAGGGTAATGAGGACAATAGAAAAGAGGATGCAGATTGAGGTACAGAGACAAAGAGGCAACTCAGAGACGCATTTATTAATGGGTCAGAATAAGAAGTCCTCTCTTATTCAGCAGAGACATTTTCTAATCGAACGGTCAACACCTCCCCCCATCAGCATCTGACGGCATATAATAGACTGCAGTCCACACTGCCTTTTCTCCATCACAACCATGTTCCATCCCCCCCCCTCTCTCTCTCTCTCTCTCTCTCTCTCTCTCTCTCTCTCTCTCTCTCTCTCTCTCTCATTTATGGAATCAAAATATTTATTTTAGTTTTTTTGGTAATATATTACTAAAATTAAAAAAATATATTTAATCTACAAAATTTTATTAATATAAATCTTATACCATCATTATTCATTGATACAAATTTTCAATTTGAATTATATCCAATGCATGAATAGGATTGAAATATTCATGATCATAATTGAAAAGCATCTATATCTATATCGTAATATATTTTTAAATTCACAATTAAAATCGATTTTAATTTCAAAGTGATGGGATAGAATGATTTTCAAAATTTTTAATGATATGTTATAATTTTATGCATTGATAAATTAAAGTTTCCTATTCCAACTATATAATGGAGTATTTTCTCAAAAGTAGATCTAAATCTAAATTTTCATGATAATTAATCTTCTGTTATCAATCTAAAAAAAAAAAAAAATCTTGTGTTTAGGAATCATTTTGTTTATCTATTTCATAACATTCGTATCCATTAAATTAGTTTTCAAGATTACAAATTAGATTTCAAAATTTTTTTTTGATAACTCAGTATTCGAGTCAATATTTTTTTAAGACATACACATTGATTAATCTTAAACCAATCGATCAGACAAACACACAATAAGCTGCTAGTAATCTAACTAGGACAGATTTCAAAATTACCACACATCAAAATTTTCAATGATTCGCTGATTTTGACTCAGGATCACACTAATCAGCCCTAAAATATACATACACGCATGTATATGCATATAAAGATGACGTAGATGCGATGGTAATATGACTTTTTTTTCTCTTCGTTTTTCTTATATAGTTTCTGTTTTTCGTTTATTATTTTTCTTTCAAAATCCCTTTCTATGTAACTGTGTAAAACAGATATATACACGATAGTCATCTTTTCATTTTCTTCTCCTTTTTGGGATCGCGAAACTTGAAGATCGGATCGAGCGCTCTTGCACTCGAACCCTAGTACCTCACCTATCTCCGACGAACGAAGGTTCCTCCGAATCTTACACCATTTTCAACGCCCACAGTGACGACGATTCGTTTTCTCACCTGTTTTCAGTCTTGTTTCCATCAGAGAGAGAGAATAGAGTTAAGACTCCGATCTGAAGAGTTTTTTGGCGAAATCAGAAGGTAACCATAAGAGGTGAGATTTTGACGTTTTGATTCAAAATTCCGAATATATTTTCTATTTTGATTTCCCTTTTTTTTTTTGTTTTCTTTTTTTCAGTGAATTTGAGAGGAGTTCGGTTAGATAAGGAAAGATCTCGACGTTTGGATTCACTGCGAAGCGAAGATTTGTGTGATTTGATGTGGTTTTTGTCCTAGAAAGTCATTCCGATTGAAAACGGTGGATCTAGAAAAAAAATGGTAGATAACGAGTTTTTCTCTGCATTTCAAAAGAAACTTCTAGAGAGAGAAGATGAAGCCTCCTCCTGAATTGAAGCCACAACTATAGTTCTTACATTTACTGGTAATTTCTTATCGATAATTGTTCTCAGTCAAGTTTCGATCATCTCTTTTGGTGCCGATTTTGTCCATTTTTTTCCTTTTGAAATATGTTTATATATATATATATTTTTTGTTTCTTCTTATAAACTGTTTGGTTATGTTTATTATATTTGACTTATCGTGTCGGCTTTCTATACACGAAGCCTTAATGAGTATTGACTACTTTGCTATTATATACAAACAAAATTTTTATCGCTGTTGAGTTTCTTATAGTGGTGATGCTGTATTTATTTTGGTTTGTTTCTATGTCTCTGCAGTGTGAAAGAAAACGATGTCATCGTCCAACTCTCCTTGCGCGGCGTGCAAGTTCCTTCGGCGAAAATGCACTCAAGAGTGCGTAT
The DNA here is from genome assembly GCF_055761805.1 of Camellia sinensis. Taxonomy (NCBI): domain Eukaryota; kingdom Viridiplantae; phylum Streptophyta; class Magnoliopsida; order Ericales; family Theaceae; genus Camellia; species Camellia sinensis. Next base: position 221,809,588 of record NC_138961.1, read on the forward strand.
TTGCGCCTTATTTCCCGCCAGATCAGCCTCAGAAATTCGCAAATGTTCACAAAGTCTTTGGCGCAAGCAACGTTGCGAAGATCCTCAACGAACTGAACGCGGCCCAGCGTGAGGACGCTGTGAATTCACTAGCGTATGAAGCAGAGGCTCGCCTTCGCGACCCGGTTTATGGTTGTGTAGGTCTGATTTCGATTCTTCAACACAGGCTCAAGCAAGTCCAGGTTGATCTGTACAATGCGAAGAAAGAATTAGCAAACTACATTGGACCGTCGGCGATGTTACCGATTCTTCAACACCCGGGTTTTATGCAACAACAACAACACCCAAATACGCCCTCTTCGTCTACTGTGATTCCTTACAACATGTCACCTGTTTCGGGTTTATCTGCTGGGAATTCACATAACACGCAATTGTTGATGCGTGAACAACATCATCAACATCAGCACCAACAAATGCTTGAGGCCCAGCAGATGGCGGCGGTCGTGGCGGCCAGAGAGCAACAGGAGATGTTGAGGACTTACGAGCAACAACAACAGCAACAGCAACAGCAGCAAGAACTCGTGAGGTTTAATGATGGGTTTGACCCGGCCAGTGGACCCGTAAATGTAAGTGGGTTCAACAACGGTGCTATGTCACCGTCGTTGGCTTTGGGTTGTTTTGACAGCCCATATCAGATTCAGCAACAAGCACAAGAGCATCATTCGCATCACCATCAACTTCAGCCACAGCTTTTGCTTCAACAACAACAACCACAACCACCGCAGGCTCGACAAAGGTCCGGAAGCGAAGAGGGTGGGAGAGTTGGTCCGTCCTGTTAGATGTTATTGAAGCCCAAATGCCCTCTCAGCTTATTCTTTCAACAAATTTTCATTTCAGGTAAGCCCCTCTCTCTCCTCATTTCCTGTTTGGTGTATGATTTGTGTTAGTGCTGTTGAATATGTTACGTTTTTATGCGTAAAGGCTTTTATTTTTTTACATGGAGTCGTTGATATTCTTGTTGCTGGGATTTGAAAGCGAAAATTACTTTTTATTGCATAGTGCAGAGCGGGTTGGTTAAGAGATTGCATAGGGTAGAAAGGGGTTGGTTAAAGGAATTATTGTCTTTTCACTGCCCAGAGATGTCTCATTCAGTAATCATAACTAGTACCTACAATTTTTAGCTTTAAGTTTTTTAGCCTTTTGTATGAATTCAGACTTTTTGGCTTGTTTGTGAATTGGCATGTTGGGTCCAGGTGAGGTTAAAAAGTGATTATTTGTTGAATTATTTGTTTTTTTTTTTAGTTTGAATTTTTTTTTTTATCTTGTAAACGGTATCATTTTTAATGAGTGAAAGGTTTATGACTTTTTTATTTTTTTTTTCTATTTATTTTAGTCTTTTGCTTGCCTTTAGTCTGAAAAAAAGTTGCATTAAACATTTTAGAAAAATTCTATTATATACACTTTTTATTGTATGTATTTTAAAGTCATGTTATTTTTTTAAAATTTTAATCATATTTTAATTATAACTTATGAAATCTTTAATTACATCTCATGTGTTATTTAGTTATATTTTTTTTTAGTTATGACTTAAAAAGTATGAAATTATAATTTTTTTTATTGTAAGATGCATACGATATACACAAATGTGTTGTACCATAGTCTTTCTCAACATTTTAAAGTATATACGTAAATAAAAATTCATTACACAATGGTGAGCACCAACATGTTGATTCATCCATTACAATTTTTTTTTAAGAGTTGGAGATTTATATTTTAACTCATAGAATTGGGTTGGATTGGTTCGGCTCTATTTATATCTTATTGTATATAAATACATATATTATTTAATTTGTTAAACAAAATAAATGCATTTAATAAAGAAAATACTCTTGAAGGATTGAATTTATGATGTAATGTATGAATAATAAGTTTGTGTGCCAACTTAACTACAAAAATTTTTGGTTTCTCCTACATAGCCCCAACTTGGCTTTGTCAAAGTGTACCACTTAATCACACCTAGTAGGTGGAATAAATATTGAGCCTGTGTTTGGCAAGGACTTTTTCAGGCTTTTTTGGTTATTTTAGTCACAAAAAACAAAATAGGCTATTTTAGCCATAACAAACAAAACATCACATCCAACCTATAATCATTACATTCTTCTCTCACAAAAAAAGTCAAAAAAGCCAAAAAGCCCTTCCCAAACCAAACTTTTTAGCCCAAGCTAAAATAGCCAAAAAGTCAAAAAGCCAACCCACTTCCCAAACGGAGGCTGAATGTGATGTCACCAATTAATAAAAAATTATTGTAAATTAAATTGAATGAACACTCTTATTACCTACAACTTTAGTGATATTGATATCACCATTATACTCCCATATTTCAATAAGCGAGCTTTTGAATATGTGAAGATTAGGCTATCAAAGCGCCGAAACTTGTGTTGCAAAAATTCCGTCCGAAAATAGTGGTTTTTTTGGGGGAATTCAATTTTTTTTGATGATACATTTTTTTTTGGAGGATATCAGTTGTTATAATTGTACTTTTTATATTATTAATAAATTTTAAAAAAATACAAAATAAAAAATTCATATTATTCTATTCCTTGATTTTTAAAAATGACTAATATTTTATGACAATAAAAAATAGAATAAAAAACTAATATTTTGAAACGGATGGAGTACTACAAATAATGGGTTGTTGGTGTTTAACTTGTAGATTTATTGATTGTCTGTTTTTATGCAATTTAATTGATAATTGTAAATATTCTTGAGTCAATTGGAAATAATTTTTTTTTTTTTTTTTGAAAACAAACTATGTTAGTGTAGAAAGAAATAAAAGTGTGTAATTTGAACTCTCCCATATAATTTGGTTGTTGTATTTAGGCTTCTTTTGGCAAACAGATTACAAACAATTTTTTAGTTTTTAATATTTTTGAGTCACGTTACTACTCTATATTTTTACATATTTTTTAAAAAAAAATCACAAAAAAAAAAAAAAAAAACTAGCTTTTAACCTAGTGGAAGGACATAGCTACAATCCTAGAGGTGACAGTTTTCCCCTAGCTACCTAGCTAGTAAATTAGTAATGGACAACTGAGGCATTCATTTTATCATATTCAGGTCAGACAGTCGCAATCCGGATGCACCCACCAAACAATAGGAGTGTTGTAACACAAACTTGGTTTAATTAGTTAGGTGGCTTGGAGGATTGATCAAGGCAGGGTCTCATGGTGATGAAAGCTCTTCCTCAACACCCCCCCCCCCCCCCCCCCCCCCCCTTCTCTCTCTCTCTCTCCCCTTTGTTTGGATAGAAAGTAGATGAAGAGTGTTTTGAACCTGTTGCCTTTTGACATTTGAATTTGCTAACGGGAACTTGAAATGAAACTAGGCCATAAAGTGTTATGATAATTACTTGTACAATTTCTTTCTATACCAGTGTTGTCATTTTAGCTTTCAGGGTAATAATTATGTTTCACCTTGCTTTGTTTTCTGAGACTGAAATGTTTTTAATTCAATAAGTGCACATACATGAGAATCTTACAAGTTGTTTCAACTCAAACCTTAATTCATGTTTTGTACTCACAAATCATTATGTGATTGGCCAAAACAGACAGACCCTTCCTCTGACTATTCATTTCCTTTTGTTTTCTGAGTGCAGCTCATTTCTGCCTTATGCCAGCGTACAAAGACAAGTAAAAAGAGAGAGAGAGAGAGTAATAACTGTTTTTCGTTTTTAAAGTTCGAAGAAGATGATTTCGCGGGAGGCGTATTTTAAAATGTCAACAATGCTAGAGGGTCACAATTTTTGTAGCTACAATGGCTCAAAACTGTCAAAACGACGTCGTGTTGGGTGCAAAACATGCCAAAACGACGTCGTTTTCACAGTTTTGAGCCATTGTGGCTACAAAAATTGTGGCCTTCAAACATTTTCCTTAAAATGTAGGTGGTGTATTGATCTCAACTATAGTGTTCTCTTTTAGATTACATTTAGAAAGCTTCAAGAAATCTTACTTTACATTTACTGCTCGTAGCATAACTATTTTGAAAAGCATACTCTCTTTCCCTCATTGTCTCGTATTTTTTTTTTTTTTTTTTTTTTTTTCCTGACAAACTTAAGCGATTATCGGCATGGCTCGAATAACAAATCTTAATTTTTCTTTGTTCAGTTTATCAAGATTGTCACTACTAAGGTGAGTAAATAACTTCGAAATAGCATCACTATCATTTGCCCATCCATGATACAAAAACAATATTAAAGTTCAAATCTAAGAAAGTAATTATTTATGTTGTGTTTGGTTAGAGGATTTGAGTAGGGATTTGGAAAGGGAAGAGAAAATGTGTGTGAAACTAGGTGAAATGTAAGTATATTTTATTCACATTTCACCTAACTTTTCCTTTTTTCTTTTCAAAATTCTTCTTAAATCTTCTAACCAAACACAGTGTTAAGTTGTATTGAGTAGATTTGGGAGAAACGACCCCTAGAATGGTATTGTGTTAATGTATGGAATGAATTTATATTATATGTTGATATTTCTCTTTAGTAATTTTATTTTATTTCTTTAATTTTTAATTGTGAGGGAAGTTGTGGGCCTCATTTGGATGTCTATTTAGTAGAAAAATGTTGAGACCTATTTAGTTTGTTTGGTTTGAGATTTTTGAATTAAATTTTTTGAAAATTGACTTTTTTGATTTTCGTATTTTTTTTATTTTTAGTGAATATTTTTTAAATTTTAAACATTTTTTTTACTTTTTTAGATGCACCTTACTTAGATATATTTAAAAATAAAAAATTTGTGAAAAAATATTTTAAAAAATTAATAAATACATAAAAATACAAAAAATGTACTGAATTCTTGTATTTTTTTTTTATATTTTTGGTATTTAGTGAATTTTTAAAAGATTATTTTTACAATTTTTTTACTTTTTAGGTGTATTTATGTTAGGTGTGTCTAAAAAGTAAAAAAAATTGTTTAAAATATTTAAAAAAATTTAGTAAAAACAAAAAAAAATATAAAAAATAATAAAGTAGAATTTTCTGAAAAGTATTTTTTGAAAAGTAGAAACAAGCAAGGTTACTACTCTCACTATGTCCAGTTAAAGTTAAGAATATGTGTTATAATAAAAAAATTTAAAAAAATAAAATAAAATTGGTTATTTTCCACTTTTAAGAATGTGGGTTATAATAAACAAAAAAAGAAAAGAAAAAAATAATTGGTTTGATTAATGAGCACCTTAAGGATATTAGTTAATAATGTTTAAATTGATTATGCAACGTTAGCTTCTAGCAGTTTGGTTGACTGGTTCACTTGTGATTTCATAAGAATGAGGATGTTTTGAAAGCAGGATTATTATACTCAATTATGATCGGGCTCATCGATTTTATTAAATTAACTTTGATGATCATGTGCATGTAAGTATAACATATACGGACTTCTTGAGGGCTGTGTTTAATAAACATTAAAATAAAGTTCTTGCCAAAGTGCTTCTTTAGAGTACATGGTAAGAATGTTTAAAAAAAAAAATTGGCTAACAAGTGCCTTAATGTTTAAAAATTAAGGATTAATTACCTAAAAATTCTATTCGCCAATACTGTAGTAGCTTAGGTTTTGTCTAAGGTTTTTTGAACCAATAAATTCTATTTTGAGATATAAAGACATTTTTGCTCGTCCTTTGATTTCATTCGACTATTTAGTAAAACTAATAATATTATCAATTTTTTTTAGTTTTAAAACTAAGAACATTATTAATTTTGCACAACAATATTCCAGATAGTTGTTTTGCTAATTCAGAGAGAGAAGGAAAAAAAAAACAAAATATGAAATTAAACGTTTTTGCCCTCTGTCCTTTGGTTTGATTTGATTATTTAGTAAATTAAGAATATTATCAGTTTTTTTCAGTTTTAAAACTAAGAACACTGAGGAAAAAAAAAACAGAGTATGAGATTAAATAGGTGATTTCATTCTCATTACTCTATATATGAGAACAATGATACCAAAATCAACGTTGAAATTAAATTGAAATAAAAAATAAAAGTTTAGAAATTGAAAAGATTCTCTAAAAAACTAGGGTTTAAGATATTTAAATCTTTTTCATCATTTCCCTTCTTCAAATTTGAAAAGTCTCGAATCGTTGAGCTGATCTATAACGTCATTGATCACAATTTTGCAAACCTCAAGGTATTCGATGTTCATTTAGGTAATTGATTTCGACATTGGATTTGGAGGCCAGTAGGTTTCGTTCATACAGGAAGTCGTTGATCGAGCCGAGTCTCACAAATCCAATATTCCAATTCTTCGAATCACTGCAATTGTTGCTGAAGAGTACGGGATCAAATCGAGATTGATTGGAGAGAATCTCAACCAATTTGCTCAAGAGCTCAAATTAGGGTTCGAGATTGAATTCCTGTTGATTCGAACCTTCGAATTCTTATCTTTTAAAGCAATCAAACTTTGTAAGGATGGATTGGTCGTATAAACTTAACAAAGGAGTTATGGGTTAAAATTTTGTGAGTAGGATCAAAGTTACTATTCCATCCGTCTCAAAATATTAGTTCCTTATTCTATTTTTCATTATCTCAAAAATATTAGTCTATTTTCAAAAATCAAGTACAAAAATAATATAAATTTTATATTTTGCCATTCTTTTAAATTCATTAACAACATAAAAAGTACAATTATGACATTGATATTCCCAAAAAAATGTACTATCAAAATATTAGTCAATTTTCAAAAATCAAAAACAAAAATAATATAAATTTCATATTTTGCCATTCTTTTAAATTCATTAGCAACATAAAAAGTAAAATTATAATATTGATATTCTTCAAAAAATGTACTATCAAAAGGTAATGTTGGAAAATTAAGGCTCTATTTGTTTATATTTTCAAACTAGTTTTCTACACCAAAGGTTAAATATGATGTTTGTTTAGTGTTTTAGAATCACGTTTCGAAAGCTCTGTCTTAGCCACTTTCTCAGCCGCGATTTTTAGAATTTTTTTTTAAAAAATTTTGCCTGACGGGACGTCCGGCCGGTTGGCCGGAATAGTGATCTTTTTTTTTTTTTTTTTTGCAATTGATATGTTAATTTTTATATAATCGAAAAAAATATTTTTTTGAAATTTTTAAAATTTTTTATGTGCTTTAAAATAATTTTGAGTTGTATGTTTAGTTATGAGTTGTAAATTTTTGTATCAAATATCAAATGTCACATCAATAATTTCCCACTCAAATCAAAACTCTTTTCAAAACTATTTTCAAAACTCTTTACCAAACAAATTTTCTACACTCAAACCATAATTCTAAATCCCACAAACTCATACTCTCAAATCTAATTACAAAACACAACCAAACGCAGGCTAAAATTTTAAAAGGGTAATAATTGTATTACCAAAAAAAGTTAGAATCCTCAGAAGGAATCATTATTTTGGGACAGGTGGAGTATTTTTTGTCAAATAGGACTTGTTTGTAAATTTTCCATAAGTTAAGTATACATTTTATATTACACGCTCTCTCATGTTTAAATTAACCCCAAGGGTTTGGCTTAAAAGGAGGAAAAGACAACCAAAGGGCTTATTACCCAAGAGGTTGTAAATTCGAATTTCATGAAGGCTATCATCACAAACCTTGGGACTAATGAAGGTTTGTCCGGTCATTAATTTCAGGACTCTAAGATTAGTCGAGATACACGTAAGTGAGTCCGAACACCCAATTATAATAATAATAATAATAATAAACTCTTCTGTGTAAATTGGTTAACAATGTTTTAAAAAACAGTTCTGATTCGTAGCTCGAAATTAGCGTGGCTTGAATGGCTCGACATCAAAACGATGTCGTTTTGATCTTTTTTTTTTTTTTTCTGCGTTTTTCTGATGAAGAAGAAGAAGAAAAGGAAGAAGAAGAAGGGTCTGCTGCAGATCTTGTTCATCATCTTCATCAACATCAACATCAACATCAACAAATTGCAACAACATCATCATCATCACACTACAAGAAATGTCACTTTTGGCTACTAAATTATTGGTCGGCAAAAGGCATAAATTTGGTCGCTGCAACGTTTTACCGACCAAATATTTTTGTCGCCAAGTTCGTCGCCCATACCCTGTCGGTGATAGTATTGGCGACTAAACTTCATTTGGTCACCAAAAAATGGAACTTTTCTCTACTAAATTTTTTTTAGTAGGCAAATGGTATCTTTTTGCCACTAAACCGTTAGTCACAGAAAGTGAACATTTAGCTACTAATCCTTTTTTTAGTCGGCAAACGTGACATTTCCGCGACTAAATTTTTAGTCACTAAAAGTTCTATCTTAGGCGTGGTGCCTTTTGCCGACTAAAACTGTTCGTAGCCAAAAACCTATTAAGATTAATTTCTTTACTTTTTGCCACCAAAAGTTTTAGTCGCCAAATGATACCCTTTTTTCCGTGACTAAAAAATTTAGTGGCCAATAGTTTATTTCTCTCCTTCTCAAATTTTTTAGTTACTAATTATTTGGTGGCAAAAACGTTTTGGGTTATATTTTTGCTACTAAATTATTAGTAGCCAAAACTTTTGATTACCTATTTGGCTATCAAAACATTTGGTGGCCAAATAATTTTCTGTTTTATTTTTTAAAAAAAAAAATAGTAAACAACCTGTATTCATTTATATTACAACATGTGACCTGTATAAACAATATAATCCATCAACACTAAAATATATTATCAACCATTAAAGCATTTAACAACGTGCACACATTTCAGTTCCAAGCATTCAAAAAATTAATCTTGAACATCCAATTCTATATATAATACAAATTCCATACGCTCCAAGTCTAATCCAACGTCAATAATTTAAATCCATACATAATGCATGAATAACCAAATTAATTTGTTCGAACCACTATATATACGGATAGAGGTATAAAAACAATGTCCTCCCGTAATTGTCAAAAAATTATATATCCATAGATATATAGCTATAAAACCATCTGCAAAACCATCTGCAAAAAAAAATAAAATTCATTAGTTTGGTGTCAAAAAATTATATAGCTATAAAATGTTAAGAAGGCTTAAAAGCTTCCCGGTTAATGACATATATATTCTTACATATAAAATGGCAAGTAGCTTGTGCAGTTCCAGCATGAGAGCTCTCAATGTTTGAGCTAATGTCATTTGAAGGAAGATAAAACGGAGATCTTGTAAAATTAAAGTGTCAGTGTGTACAAGAAGAAGATTTTTTTATAAAATAAATTTAAAGAAGAAGAAGAAGAATTTTTTTAAAAAAATATCTTACCAATCATAACTCCTTGCTCATGAACTAGCACAGCCAGATCCTTAAAAATCTCATTCACCTCACCAATCTGCTGTTGAATTTCTTTGATCCCTTGTTCTCTTTCTTCAATAAATTTTTAATTGAAAACAATATCATTCTCCAACATTGCCACCTCCTGTCTGCACTAAATTACATTGCTCCAGAGGAGCTTATTATATATAATAATAACAATTCACACATGATACAATGAATCATTTACAAAAAAGATAACCATTATAGTAGTCTCCATATAATTGCTACATAGTCAGGCCTAAAGTTTCTAGCTAAGTTCAGTTGTTCACCTTTTAGATTGCACAAGAAGAGCTAACTGTTCATGACTCTTCGCTGAATCTATGTCCAGCTCATTGCCATTGTTGCTGCACAAAATTTGATCAAGGACATTAGATGAAATATTCCAAGTCAATCAGCGGCAAATATGTGTGAGACATCAACTAATTACTCCTTAGAATTTAGCAAGTAGCAAAATGAATAACAGAGTCAAGACTTGGTCAAATTTCAACCAATACTGATAATATTGGCCAACTCATCTCAATATTTAATGAAGAAACTAAGACCCTTATCACAAATCTAGCCAACGCACCTGGGCAGAAGAACTTCCTTAGGAACAAAAGGAGCATATGTTGTTTCCCTCTCAGCAGCAAGCCGTTGAGCCTTCTGGAATTTTCTCACAAACAATATGAGGCTTAAAAATGCAAGTGTTAGCGAGTGTAAATAGAGGAAGCAACAAAAGTAGGATGGTAACTATGTGTAGCATAAAAATGGCTAATTGAGAATGCCAATCACATGTGAACTCACACTGACTTCAGTACGCTGATCTGTTTCAGTAGCTTGCTTAAGCTTAGTTGATGTCTCTTTCACCAGTTGTCCAATATGGTACCTAGTTTTGTGCCTGTCAGTGAATTCAATCCAATGTAAGAAGTACAAATCGCAAATTAAGGACCGATAATGTGGCAACCAATCCATCTATATTACCTCAATTGCACATTCACAACCCTTATTTCTAGTTCTGGGAGGGTAGGGAAAAAGGGTGAGCCTCTCTTTCTCTCTCTCCTTCTCTCTCTCTCCCTATATATATATATATATATATAAGATATATAAAAGTTGTGTTGTTATCGGAAGGTGAAGCTGATCAAGTTCCCAATCTTAAGGTTTGGTTGCCTTGTTTTAATTGTGGTTTGCTTCAAATTTTTGTTATGTGATCTCTATGAAACTGTATTTATTTTATACTAATTTCAGTACTTTTGTTCTCATATGTAACTGTAGACGCGCCCTCGGGCCTCACTATAGTTTGGATTCAATTTGTGTCACGGTCCTGTATCTAATCTCGTGGAGTGCAATGCAAGACCGATGAATCATCAAAGAGTCCAAATCCGGCAAATCGTTTTTGAAAACAGATTTTGTTGAAAGAAGTGCCAAACATGGACTGCTTTGCCAGATACAGAGTCGCCACCTAAATATTTTATTTTTGAGGAAATTTAGGAAACCCTAACTCGTTGCCTAAGGCCACGTGTCCGTCATCACCAAAGTTGCCTCGGCTCGGGAACTTGGGTACGATTGGGGAAGGTCACTTCGTGAGCACCCCCGCTCGCCCGATCAAAGATCGGCCTCTACTAACCATGATATCGAGTTTTGAAAACATTATGCATTCTTATTTCGGTTATTAGCCTAGATTTACTATGTGATGTGCACAGCATATAAGTATAGACTGGATCGCCTGAATTGGAACAACATATCTTATGTTTGTTTATTTTGAAAATGGTTTGATGGTGCTACCCGCAAGTAGGCTAAGACGTGGATTTGTCACCCTCAGGTGGGCTTAGAAAACAAGATGATTTGCCACTATCTAGTGGGCTTATAACTCACAATTGATGAATTGTTCCAATCCAAATAACCCAACCTTCACCCACAGGCATTCAGGCAGGTATATCACATAAGCACATAGCTTCATGGTAAGCATGCTATCATGGCAGTCACTCACACACATGCAAGGATGCTGAAACATAAACACTTACCGAGTACTCCAAGCCAAAACAAAAGATATGTTAGAAATCCATGCATGATCCTAACTATACAGAAATGCCTAATGTAACACATGCAAAAATGCAACTACAATAGGCTCGGTTATTCTAAAGACGGCATGTGAGATGCTACAACTAACAAGTATTCAACTCGGAATTGAAATACCAATGCATTTAGTATGATGCGCCGAGCCCGGTGCATGCAAAACAGATGAATGAATGCAAACATGCTATCATACTGTATGCTAATGGAAACATGCCCTAATCTAACCATCATAAGCTGGTAAATAAAAGGGAAAAAGACGTGGGGTTGGAAGACATACATCACAAGCGCGCACACTTATTACAACATTGCCCTCGCTCGGAGGGTCCGAATAATACAGTCCAAATAATAATTACAGTCCAAATGAATAATTACAGCTAATTATTACACATCCACTAACTAACTAACAAATTAGTTAAGTAGGCTATGAACTGGCATGCAAATGGACTGCCCCAGCTCTGTTTTGGATGATAATGGATGCATGCATGCTCGATGCGCTTTGTTGGTAAATTCCATCGCGATGCCTTGTCTTGCCATTGTTTGCAGCTGATTTTAGAAACTTACACAAAGCTCCAGAAGGCTGAAACTCCACCTGGGGAAGGCTGCCGACCAGCTCTTGGCTTGGGAAACACCTGCCGACCACCCCTCATGGTGAAAACCAAAAAAGGTGGTCAGCCTACCAGAAAACCTGGTCGGCCGACCACTTTCTGTCCCTGGACTCTGGTTTTTTCTGTAACAAAGGCAAGAAGGAGAGAAAGCAATGTATTTTCAACATATGTATGCGCGACCACTCCTCCCCGTCCTTGCACAAGCTCTAGGGAGTGTGACCCTCGGTTCTCGAGCCACCAATCACGCATCTCGATGCATGATGGCCGAGAGACCGAATTGCACGTTTTAATAGGACATGAATGCAAGTATGAACATATGACGCCAACAATTCTATCATAGATAATCAAGAACGTCAGGGACCGGGAATCGAGGCACGTTTCGTCACTTGGAGTACGAAACGCCCCTTGTTTCCCGTGCTCGGACTAAACCCTATTCCAAGCACCATGCAAATGGAATGGCACGCACAATGCGACTAACATGTAACCTAACATACGCAATGCTATGTACTAAAATAGCATACACAATGCGCATGATGTAACATGGCATACACAATGCTCTAAAATGCAACCTAGCATACGCAATGCTATGGACTAAAATGACATGCACAATGCACGATAGACTTACGCCAACATGAGTGGACCTCAGCCACACTCACATCAGTGGCCATGTGATGGAAAAGAGACAACCGAAATGCGTGCACATGTGCACGCATACCGAGGACCGAACCTAAGGCATAAAATGCCATTCTACCAAAGCATGGCAAGGGATAAAAGATGGCATATAAACATGTAATTTTCAGCACTGAAACATGATGCTAAATGGTCCCAAAACATGGAAATATGGCACCCGATGCATGAAATAAGCCTCGAAACTCAAAGGTAGGCACATGTATTGAATTATAACTATGCAAAGCAAGCATTATTTGGCCATGAAATATAAAGACAAAGCCAAGGCAGTCCCAAAACATGCACATTTATAGTTTAAAGTATGGCCAAAAAGTGTTAACATGATAGACTAAAATAGCATGCAAATTTGGTTAGCAAACATGGTTTACATGGCATGTATATGAAGCGTATGAGAACTCATCAAACCAGTCAAAAACAGTGAATAAAACATGACAGAACATGCCCAAATAACCACTGAAATGCATCCAATGCATGCAAAAATGATGAGTTCCTTTAGAGGGCCATACAAGAGGTTAAGCATATACATGATGGACACTTAGTATAGAAAAACTAACTCTGGAAATGAGTTATGACAAGCCTAAAACTCACCAAATTGGCCCTGAAATGGGTCAATGAAGCATACAATGAAAGGCCCCCTCAAAAGGCCTTAAATGAAATTGTTCTACTGTAACAACCCTCATACTGTTTACCGATTAATGACTGATTAACTGCTAATTACTGTTAACCGAGACTGATTATAACTAATAATTGAACTGATTAAAGTACTGAACTGACTGACTGAAAACTGGAACTGAATTGACTGAGTCTATCTGTTTAATTGTGCATCTATCTGTTTGATTGATTATTTGATCTGTTCGTGTTTTAGTGTTTAAACTGCTAATTGAAGGCCTTATCGGCGGCCGAATCCAAAATTGATTGGTGTTTTATGATCAACATAATTTATGTAATTTTATGGTATATTCATTGAAAAAGTGATTCGGTATGATTAAATTAGATTAAAATAAGTTAATTGGCCAAGTAGGACTTATTTACCAAACTAGCCTTGTAGTGGCCCACTACCTTAAACCTTTTGAGACTTATTACACTTAATGCATTTGATTAAAACAACATTTCATCAGCCTTTGTGTTACCTCAACCGACCAAAGAAGAGAGTTAGAGAGAGGGAGAATTGTTCTTGTTGTTTTAGCTTGAGATCTTGAAGAATTGAAAGAGTTCTGTACAATTGAGCTTCCCTATCCCAAATACAAGACTTAGGTAAGAGAATTCAACCGTTATTGATGTATTTGAGCTTGATTCTTGCATGGTTTATGTCAAAATTGAAAGTTGAGCCTTGTATTAGTTCTAGCATGTTGAAATAGAGCATAATTCATGCATGCATGTTAGTATTGTTATATTTTGAGGTTGATTACATGGACATTAGTACATGCATGCTCATATTGTTGTTATAGACCATGTTTTCATCTGGTTTTGAAAAGGAATGAGCTCATTTGATCAAGCTTTGGAGCTTTAATTTGGTTTAGAACTCATGCATGCCATGTTTGAATGTTGTTCTTGAAAAATGGTTAAAATTGAGTTTCAATTAAACACCCTTGGGCTTTGATTTCTCAAATTGAGTTTTGAATCATGATATTCCATGTGTTTACAAGTGTTTTCTGGAAATTCAGCCCAAGAGAATCGGTTTTGATGCTTTTAAACTTGAGTTTGAGCTTGGAGGTGCAATCTGGGATTTCCAGATTTTGCACTCCCGTTCGAGCGGGGTAATTGGCGCTCGAGCGGGGAATTCGAGCATCCAGCATCTCTGCACTGTTTTACTATCCGCTCAAGCGGAGGACTGGGTGCTCGAGCGGGCGTTGAGCGTTCGTCGAGCGGAGATTCCACCCATCCAGCACTTTTGACTGTTTTTGCAGAACGCTCGAGCGGGTAATTATACGCTCGAGCAGGTACCTTTGTTTGCATTTCCGCTCGAGCGGAGTGACTTACGCTCGAGCGGGACTCTGTTTTCCGAAAATGTTTTCTAAGTGCATTTTTGCATCCTCATGTCATCCTAGGCATTCTTAGGCCTAGTTTTAGACATCTTAATGAGGATATAGATGTAGAACACACCGAGGCAAATTTAGGGATTTAATTATTACCTTTCCCAGCTGTGAAACTTAGAGTGTGTTCAATCTGTTAACTGTATAGGGTTGGCATTTCGAGGAGACGCTCTAGCCTACTGTAGCCCAGAACTCTGTGAGTAACAATTGTGTAAAGATATGTTCAACTGATTACCTTTGAATACTGAACTGAACTGTTTACTGAACTGGTATTACTGAATGAATGTATGTCCTTTATTTCTGAACTGTACTGTGGCATCCTTAGCACCTACTGTTTACTGTTACTGTTACAGAGATCTCTGTCGGTTCCCTCGTGGAGCCACTACTGTTTACTGACTGATGGCCATCATTACTGTTCGGTCTTTTAAGACCTACTGTTACTGATATGCTAATGGATGTACCACATATGACTGTTTACTGTACTGAGCAACTGAAATACTGATTGAAATGAACTGTTTTCATTACTGTAAGGACATTCATCCTAAACCCCTTTACGCTTTATGTTATTCACTGGGCTTTAGCTTACTGCTCATATATATATGTAGGTGTACAGGCACCAGATCAAAGCTAGAGGCGTCAGGGTTATTCCAGTTTTGTCAAGCCAACCACCGTGCCTCACTGCGAGGTTCCGAGTTCGCCATGCTATGGCTTGGGGTGTCTTTTCCCCCGCTGGTCCTTGTTACTATTTTGTATTACTGTATAGACTGTTATTCACTGAACTGTACTGTTATCAAGGGATTAGATCCCTGTACTGAATGTCTGTAAATGCTTGTGTAGCCTGTACTGTTGTGATTATATGAATGCATAAGAAAAATCTTTTTGGCATACAGACTGTCACAGCTCAATGGACATTATTTATTTACTGTATTGGCTTCCGCCAGGCCCTGTACTCTGTTTTACTGTACTACTGTTCTGTAGGCCGTCGGTAATCTCGGATTACTGGCCGGTTACGGTGCTAAACCCATAGGGCCGGGTTTGGGTCGTGACATCTACACATGCATGAGGGACATAAAATATGACCAAAAGGGCCTTGGACAGAGCTAAGGCAGACCTCAAAACCCTCAGAATGAGGCCTGGAACATGACTTCAAAGCATGAAAAAAGGGGTCCCTTTAGAAGGCCAACAAAGCTAGTAAAGAGAATGAGGGGTGATAGGGTCACCCCTCTATATTTTTGAGGCTCAAAGACTTTTCAGTGGCTAAAAGGCCAAATCAAGGCCAATGCAAGTGCTCACATGCATAGCTCAAAACATGAGGAAATAAGGCATGAAAGGGGGTAGATGTCCCCAAACAGAGAAAGTATCTTAGACAAACATGTTTATAAGCTCAAAAGGAAAATTTTTCTAGTTTATGACAAATCTCGAAAATGCTCACAAGTAGGACTAAGATATGATGCAAAATAGGCCTACAAAGAGGGATAAAGCATACAACGATGTAGGAGACCTCAAACAGAGAAGTGTCCTTAATCAATATTCAAGAGGAGCTCAAAATATGACACTTTCTAGTTTATGAAAAAGTCCCTAAATACTTGCAAGTAAGGCTAATCAATGGAGCAAAAAAATGCCAGTTCAAGAGAAATAGGCACTTACCCTTGAAGAGCAGCAAAGCTGGAGCTTTTGGACCAAGTTGGTGAACCTTCAACCCTTGCAAGTCTGTCCCAAAGTGTTGGAATGGATGATGGAGGTGTGGTGCTAAGGGTTGAAATGCAAAAAGGCCAAAAAAACTAGGGTTTTGGAGCTTGGAATAGTGAATATGGAAGATGGAGGGTATAAGCCTTCACCAAATTTTTTCAACCCTTCAACATG
Organism: Camellia sinensis; assembly: GCF_055761805.1. Lineage (NCBI taxonomy): Eukaryota > Viridiplantae > Streptophyta > Magnoliopsida > Ericales > Theaceae > Camellia > Camellia sinensis. The sequence continues at coordinate 221,826,124 of NC_138961.1, forward strand.
AAGCCAAACCTCTCCTTTATAGAGGAGAGGCTTCAAAATATCTCCAAAAGACCCCAAGTATCCTCCATACACGTGTATGGAGGATGCACCAAATGGCCTCCAGCTGGCACAGCTGGATTACACTCAAAGAGAGCAAAAAGCAAGAAGCAGGCCGGCCAGTTCAAGTGGCCAGCCGGCCACTCCTCCTGGTTGGCCAACCAGGGGTCAAAAGGTTCAAGAAGAATTTCTGGCCGGCCACCCCAAAAAGGTGGCCTCCCAGATGAGTGCAACACAGCTGTGTAGTGAAAAACCAGAAAATGTGACCTAGGAGAGAGAAAAGCTAGCTTTTTAACAAGGTTCAAAAGGGTCAAGATGAATTTCTAGCCGGCCTACCCATATTGGTGGCCTCCCAGATGAGCACAACACAATGGTGGTATGAAAAGCGAGAAATTGTGGCTCAAAAGTGAGAAAAACCAACTTTCTGTCAGAAAAATCAGCTTTTGGAGAGAGAAAAAGAGAAAACTGATTTTTCAGGGGAAAATGTGGCCTCCCACCATACTACCACCTCCCTAACAATGAAAATAGGGTCCCTACCAAAAACGGACCAAGACGGATGCAAAACGAGGGTTCGGGGGTCAAAACGCGCGGTTCGGGGCCCCGAAAATAGGCTGTTAGGCACCGGAAGTGGCGTATGACCACGAAGGTGGTCTCCCGGGCAACAGTGTCCCTCTAAAGGGAGGAAATAAGGTGTGTGCCAAAAATCGGAGCAAACTGAAGTAGTTAAGCGGTCCCGAACCGAGGCACACGGCCGACGGCTCCGAAAAATCGAAAACTGGCCTCCAAACAAGAAAAATGGCCTAGGACCGCAAAACGTAGCCTACGGCCACTGAGAGATGGTCTACGGGACCTCTCCCTCCCTTCGGGAAGAGAAAACAGAGAAAACAGGACCTGGTTCGCAAATCGAGGCAAAGCACAAAAGTGCCTTGAAGTCTGGAGGCAAGGCTCGCAGCCAAGACTCTGAAACCTCAGAACGAGCACAATATGCAACATCACCGAGTGCTCAACTGGTGACGTCTGAGTCTTAAGGTCGGTCAAAAATGGGTTTTGGCATCTTGCAGTGATAGTTTCGAGACTTCGGGCAAGCACTGTGGAGAAAGTAGTTCCTCTCGAGCACGATCTGCAATAGCTTCCCAATCTGCAGTTTTTAAAACATTATTTGGGTCAAAATCATCAACAATGTAATGTATGGGAAATAACAATTAGATATTAGAATTGGAATGTCGTATGGTTAGTAAAGATTATGGTAGTTGAGATAAGGATACTTAGTTGGATCTGTGGAGAAAAAAAAAATTAGAGATGAATACAATCATGAAATGAAATGTTAGGAGTAACACCAATTGAAGTAAAGTTGACAGATTATAGATTGAAATGGTTTGGTGTTGTACAGTGCAAACTAGTAAATGCAACGGTAAGAAAGGATTAATGAATTTTGATGATTTCTGATGATACCCTTCACTAAAAATAGCCACCAATAATCAATCATTGCCAAGAAAAGCATTGAAAATGAAAACTGTTAAAGGAACAGAAATGTATCATCATCTGGACATTCTTTGTGAGGCAAAGCGGAGTCGGGCAATGTTGATGATTTTCCACAATGCCCTTCACAAAAGAACCAATACCCATTACTTGTCAGAAAACTTGAAGCCTCATTGGCAAGAAAAAGCATCATGCAGTCAACCAAAATTGTTAGGATAAATCTCAATTTAACTTGAGGAGCCTTTGAACTATATATAAATCATTGTCAGAGGTAGAATACCAAGTATCTGTCATTTTCATAAATAAATAAACAAATAACTGGGAAAGAGAAAACAAACCATCATCATTTAACGACCCATCACCACTTGAAGCCTCATAAAGTGCAACGCAATTCTTGTCCAAGCCCTCCTTTGCATTCTTTAAATCCCTAAACTTGAGAACAACATCAGAAACCAAAAAAGCTATAAAATAATAATAATAATAATAATAATAACAACAACAACAACAACAACCCATTTGGCATTCAAGAAAATGTAGGGGGGAAAAGAAAAGAAAATCTCAAATTTATTATTGCATATCACCAAAAACAGAGTTCAAAGACAGCACAAACATTCAAAGCTTCAATTTCAGAAACCCAAAACACCACATAAGATAAATGAGATATATATATATATATATATATATATAGAGGGAGAGAGAAACGTACGTGAGACGGAGCATCAATGGAGCAGAGTTCATCTCAGCGATGAAGCCTTTGGATCTCGTGGCGGTGGCGGTGGATCTATGAAGATTGGCGGAGCAGGAGGCGGCGTGAAAAGAGCGGCGGTACTCACAATGACGATGGCGATGGCGGGGGAAGAGGAGGTGCTCCGGTTTCCGGCGAAGGCGAGGAAGAGCGGCAGTGAGAGAGGGAGGGGAGAGGAGCAACGCTGAAAATAGAGAGAGAGAGAGAGAGAGAGAGAGAGAGAGAGAGAGAGAGAGAGAGAGGGGGGGAGAGGTGCTGATTATTTTAGGGTTTGGTTTGGTACAAAATATATATATATAGGTCATCTTTGGCGACTAAAATACGATTTGGTCGCCAAAGATTAAAAATTAAATTTTTTATTTTCATTCGGCTACCAAACGATTTAGTAGCCAAAAGTGGGTCTACAGCGACTAAAAGGAATTTTGTCGTTGAAAATATATTTGGTTGCCAAAGATCAAAAATAAATTTTTTTATTTTCATTCGGTTACCAAACAATTTAGTAGCTAAAGGTGCCCCTACGGCTACTAAAATTTCTTTTAGTCGCCAATTGTGATATGTTTAGCTACTAAAAAATTTTTTAGTGGCCAATTGTAATATTTTTAGCTACTAAATTTATTTTAGTCGCCAATAATCAACATTCCCATACTAATAAAAATTAGTAGCTAAAAAGTTGACTTTTGCCGACTAAAGTTAATTTTGGTAGCCAATTCCCACACTTTTGGCGACTAAATTTGTTTTGGTAGCCAAAAATGGTCGCCAAAAATGTGTTTTCTTGTAGTGTCATCACGAAGATCAGAAAAAAATCAGAAATTGATAGATCTACCAATTCTTTGACATCAAGAACAAAAAAAAAAATTAGAAAGAAAAATCAAGAACATCATCATCATCAACACATCAGCCAACAATTGCCAACAATTTTTTATTTATTTTTTCTTTCATCTTCAGAACAACATCAAGAACAAAACAAAAATCAGAAAAAAAAAAAAAAATCAAGATCTTCATCATCTTCAACATCATCATCATCTTCATCATCAACAAATTTTATTTTTTTAACTAATCTTCAGATCCAGATCAAATCCAGATCAACTAAAAAAAAGTTTGAAAGAGGAGATCGGGCCGTCGATCGCCGCCACCATCACCGACCATCACCGTCGATTGCCTCTTCTCTTCTCTTCTCTCCCCTCTTCTTTCTCTCTCTCTCTCTCTCTCTCCTCTCTTCTCTTCTTTTCCCTCTCTGTCTGTGTTCAAAAGAATGAAAAGTAAAGAAAGAAAGAAGAAGAAGAAAAAAAAAAAAAAAAACTACCTAAAATAACGTTGTTTTGGACAGTTCGGGCCATTCGAGCTGGCCGAAATTCGAGCTACGAGTCATTTTTCTTTAAAAAAAGGTTTGTTAAAGCACTTCCTTAGGGTACCTGTTAACAATATTGGATCCTTTTGGCAACAATCTAAAAAAACCTATTTTTTGACTTTTTAATTTTTTTAGCTAAAAAAGTGACAAAAAAAAATTAAAAAGACAATTTTTTACTAACTTTCCAAAACACCCCTTCTATATTTTTTATTATCCGTATTTGTAGTAAAATGTACTATTATTTATAATTACGTAATGTATGGGTGGACAGTAACAAAATTCTTAAAATAATCATATTATATATTTTTTTACGACATACCTTTTAAAATGCTAGCAACTACGAGGTGACCGCTAAGTATATTGTCTTGAAAGTGGTGAAAAAAATTATAAAAAAAGGTTTCAAATTCAATCGAAATTGTTTTTGAATTACGAAAAGTGTTTTGTGATTTATTTGATATTTTTTAAAATCTTTTTCTTGTGTGCTTATGTTAGAGGGACACTTAATAAAATCCAAATATGAAACTATTATAAATCAGAAAAATGTTATATATAAATTATTTTTTATTTAATTTTTTTTACTACTAGACAAAAGACATCTGTACTATGTATATTTGTTAACATGAACTCCATTAATATTGTGTCTATTAGCAAAAAAAGCAAGATAAAAAATTACGATTATAGTAAATATATTGACATATACAATTTTGCACACTAAATTGGACTTGTGTGGTCATAAATTGTGATGGTATACAAATTTAAAAATAAAATGTGTAATTTAGCATGTAATTTTTTTTTTTTTTTTACATTGTTGATAGCGTAATTCTTGCAAATTTAATTGTGTTTTTAAATCAGTAGTTAACAAAATCTAAGTAGTATAATATTGAGTATGATCTCAAAATCCCATCCCACTAGCATAGAAATCCGAAATCACATAGGAAGTGGTGGAGAGGCGGGGCTTCCAACCCCGCCACGCAACGCTAGCATGTCCATTCCGCAACTCAAAGAGTACGAAGTGTAGCCCTTTCCCTCGACCATTCGTCTTCTCTCTTCCCTCACTTCCCAGATTCACTCCCCCCCTTCCCCTTCATCATCTCTTTCCTCACTCACTCATTCTTTCCAACTTTCTCAACAGTTTGTATAATAGCTTCAACAATTCTGTTCCGAACTCGCAATGGCTATCTTAGATTGTTTCCTTTTCATCTCCTTTCTCATTCTCATACTTCCCAACCCATTAGTCTTCTCTCACTCTTTCCAATCAAACCTGTGCGGTGACAAATGCGGCAGCTTCCAAATACCATTCCCTTTTTACATCAACTCTTCATGCGGGTCAGTTTCTGACGACGACCCCTTCCGTCTCATCTGCCACAATTCCACCTCACTCTCTCTCACCATCTCCTCCAAAACCTATCCTATCCTCCAATTCTTCCCCGACGGCGTCTTAGTCGACTTCCCAAACATCACTTCCGCCACCTGCCGTCCCTACAACGACCTCAACGCCTTTGGCTTTGACGGAAACGACTACTTCGGCATCTCCGCAGACAACATCATTGGCCTATACGACTGCGAAGATTCATCATTGTGCAAAACAGAATGCGAAAAGACCGTCATGCCACCGGGTTGCGACGGCAGCGCGGGCAGCTACCCTGCTTGCTGCTACCCGCTCTCCGATCGCACCTCGTGGCACGTCGGCGATGGGTTTTCTGTGTTTTCCCAATTCGGTTGCAGAGGATTCTCGTGCTGGGTGGTTCCACCGGGGACTAATATCGGCAAGCGCGGCGTGAAGTTGGAATGGGCAGTCCCTGGAAATTCATCCGCTGCTGTGTGTGCTGCCAATGCCTACACTGTCAATGCCACATCGGTTCCCTCTGGGGTTCGGTGCCAATGCTCCGATGGATTCATCGGCGATGCGTTCGCAGACGGAGTTGGATGCTTGAAGACATGCCTCAGGGATGGAAAGGAAGCTTACGGCGATGACTGTTTCTTGAACGGACATGGTCGAATAAAGGTTGAAATACTCGCCGGAGTTGTCACTTTAGCTCTCTGTATTGCCTCCTTGACTGCAATTTTTTGTCTGTTAAAACGGCCGACCAAATCAAACACATTTGATCGTAGTGCCGTTTCATGCCAGAAAGCCTGTAAGACTCGATTGTTCAGTTACCGTGAGCTAGACGAAGCCACGAAGGGGTTCGAGGAAGGTCAGAGACTTGTCGATGGCAACAATGGCACGCTTTACGCCGGAGTTCTTGGAGACGGATCCCATGTCGCTGTGCACAAAATGCATTGCGAGAACGAAAGGGAGTTCATTCAATTCATATATCAAAGTGAGATTTTTTCTGCATTTCCACACAGAAACTTAGCCCGCCTCCTCGGATGCTGCGTGGACTCGGGAATTAGAAACCCCGCGCTGATAGTCTACGAGTATCCCGCAAATGGGACTCTGGAGGAACATTTGAGAGGACGACAATTTGAGCTTGAATGGTACAAGAGACTCAATATTGCCTCTGAAACAGCGAGCGTTCTCACATTCCTTCAGCACGAGGTTTCTCCCCCAATTTTCCACCACGATCTCCGATCCGGTTTCATCTTCCTAGACGAAGACTTCTCCGTTAAAATTGCCGGGTTTGGGGCCAACCATGGCGAGGACTCTCATTCTGGTGATGTTTACGGCCTTGGTGTGGTGCTTTTAGAGATTGTGACAGGTGCTAGAATTGCTCCAACAATGGCATTGCAAAAAATTAGGAGTGGGAAGGTGGAGGAGATTGTGGACCCAGTTTTGTACTACCATGAGCAGCCGCCTTTCCGGCGAGAACAGATAGAGGCGGTGACGGACTTGGCCACCAGGTGTTTGTTGTTTGGCGGCCGAGAATGTGTCGGAAGACTTGGGATGGTAGATGTTGCGAGGGAGCTGGTGGTGCATGTCACAAAAGAGAGTGCGGAGTATGGGAGTAGTAGGAGAGGAGGACCTGTATTGGAGGAGACTTTTTCCAATTCAAGTCTTCTTCAGATGATTTCTATGTCACCTGACTCTATTCATGTGCCTTAAAACCTGTCCTCACTGATTATATAATTAGAAATGGAAGGTATATTAGAGGGTCCCCAAGGCCGAGTCCTATAGTCTTTCATACAATTATGGATAAATTACACTTTGCACTCTAGATTCTACATCAAATCCCATTTATCAAGTTGCAAAGCAGCACTTTTCTTAGTTTGGTGCTAATTAAATTTGTTTATGAAAATTGTCAGGTGACCCTAATACGAGGCCCTTTTTTTTTTCCTTTTTTAATAGAACTTGTTCTATATTTTTCGCATCATTATCTTCTAAACTCACGACCACTGACCGTCCTTTCTGTAGTTGGTTGGTTTAGATAAGGAAAAGGAGAAAATGAGATTGCTTCTCCAGCCGATTGCTATGCCATTTAAAAGAGAAAAGGGAAAAGAAAAAGAAGAAAGCTGAAGAGCGATGCATGCTCAAGCAGCACAAAGGTTAGAAAAAAGTAAGTTGTCTTGAGTGTATAGAGCATGTGTAGATGAGAAGACAATCCCAAATGAATGGCCTTTTTAGCTTCAGGCCTAATCGGGTAAACACATGTGATGGCGTCTTTCATTCCAATAATAACACAAAATATTATAAGTTATTGATTATTTTCTCACTATTTAGATTAAATCATATCACAATGTAATATCTACTATTGTTTGATTTGCATTTCCTTTTCTTTCTAGCTAGAATCACAAGAAGCCTAAAATTTCTGGTTTCTTGCTTGATGAATCAGAGGTAGTCTCCATGAGTAGCACGAACATGTCAAGACATCAACAGACCATGAGAGCAAACATTTAGCTTACCAAATAGAAATTGATCATAAATCGCAGAATTTAAGGTTTACTACTTTGTCAAATGAGATGAAAAAGATCACAAATAATCATGGAAGAAACGTAAGAACATCCACAATATAACACAAATTTTCATGTGATAAGGTATAACTTTTAAGCTAGCTAAAATTCAGATAATTAAGCAGAACTAATAAGACAGATAAAAAGGTAACTTAAAATATGACTTAAAAACATGAAGAGACAGAAGTTGATATTATATGGTTAAAGCCAGTCATAATCATTCCTTCAATGTACGAAGAGATATTTATTCAACCTCTTCATCCTAAAAGGATAATAGAAAACTTGATATAAGGAAAAATGAGAAAATGTTAGATGGGTGAAGGCTTTATTGTCCCTATCTTAATGATAGAGCCAAAAGAAAAAAAGGAAAATTTTCACTATCCCTCTCTGTATAATGTGTTGCTTGTAATGTTCATAATCTGATTCTCTTATGTAAGTATCTGCAAAATTTTTAAGGTGGATCAGTCCATACATCTTCATCTTCAACTACGATTCTCTGACAAATCTCCACGCTGATCTTGGGTCATCCATGACCCAATTGATGTTGCAGCTGAAGAATCTGGAAGTTTACGGACATGAATTCTATATTTCTGCAATCACACAAGGATTTAAAGTATACGAATAACCCAAATCTAGAAAAGAAGACTAAAAAATGAAATTCAAGGGAGATTCTCGTTAAAATTACCTGCAAATGGCTTTTGACTTCATCGTTTGTGAGGCCATCGACCTGCATGAGTTCTCTGATGTGCTTCGGTGTGGCTGCTGCTGAAAACATAAGAGATACGTGATTTGATTCACAGAAACAATCATAATCACAATCACAATCCAATTATCAACAAAAAGGCAGGTAATTTTTTTTGGCCAAGGAGAACTATCTTCGCATTGACACAATTTCTTTCTAAAGATGTTGAACATTTTACCGTCTAATCCATTAATTTTACCGTCTAATCCATTAATTTCTCTGGGAAAGACAGAAAATCATATGTATCCTGTTTTATAAAATCCCATACAATTTCTATTTACCAAACAGGACATAAATCAAATAGAAAAATAAGCCCTATAACACAATAAATAAATAAACATAGAAGAAAAACAACTTTAGCTCATTGCTTTCCTTTCATTCTTTTTCTACCCGAAATAAAGTGTATGGTATAGATTTAAAGTTGGTGGGATGTTAAGCACACTTAGAATGATTGTGGTCCATAAATGTAATTTTTTGAGCATCGAGTATTATTCTTTTCAACCATAAATTTTAAAACAATAAAATTGTCCAACAATTTATGGTTTCTCGCCCAAGTGAGAAAAGAAAAAAGAGAACACAAGTTCTTTATTTTCATTTATTTTCTTTGCTTTGCATTTAGATGCGCAATTTAGGTGTTACGAAAATTTCATATTAAGCCAGTTTCGTTTCTCACCAATTTTGCTGAAAACGGACACATAGATTCATCTTTCTCTCCATTTCTCTCCCCTTTCACACCATATAACTTCTCTTTCTCTTAAATTTTCTTTCTTTTCACACCAAATCCATACGGGCTGTAAAAATGAGAAAAGAATCCCTTTCAAGAACAATTTTTTACAACATTAAAATTGACCAAATTCACAAAAACAAGATTATGTATGCCTAAAAACATACAATTCAAGAAATTAGATTTGAGTTGTGAAATCTTACTCTGTGATCCTCCAAGTTGTTCAAGTGCATCCACAAATCGCCGATGCAGCTCCGGCGACCAGCACCGCCTCTCCTTCTTTGCTCGGTTCCACTGCTTCATTTGCTCAGTCACCGACGAAGAACCCGAACCACTACTCACACTGTTATTCCCTTCCAAATTTAAATTAATCGAACCCCTTTCAACCACCGGAGTCGAAAGCGATATACCATGCATGAATGAAGCCTCCTTCTCCTCCTTCATTCTCAGCCCAGAAAGTCCCTTGAATGGCACAAATGCCCCTCCCCTGTTCCCAAAACTACAGAGTTGCAATGGATTCTCAGTTGCAGAGCCCCTCTGCCATCAACAAACAAAAACTCTTTATTTACTTTAGGTATATATATGTAAACGATACATTCAGATATCATGTATGAGCATCAATTTTACCGATTTCATGTCTGGTTCTGAGAATTGTTTCTTGGTATAAGCAGGGCTATTCTCACACTTGACATTGATAGGGGTCCATAGCTGAACAGAGCTCATCCAGTTCTTCTTATCACTCAAATCACTTGAAGAATTACTCTCCTTTCTTACACACTCCATTATCTCCTCCTTCAATCTCTTGATTGCTGCAAACCCAGATCACAACAACAAAGAAATCAAACAACTATACATATATACATACATATATATATATAGAGAGAGAGGGGGGGAGAGGATAGACCATCGTTCAAGAGAAGGGTGCAAATGGGGAGGTCATGTTTAAAAGAGTGTATCTTTCTGAGTTCATCTTCAAGTAATCGAACATAACCATTGAGCTTTGATAATTTCTCAGAAACATCAGCGATTACAGAGACTTCTGTGAGAATCTCGGAAATGGTCTTGGGTTGAGGATGAACCCAATTCAAACCTAAGTTCAGTTCCGCCGAATTTGCTACCATGATTCTCTCTCTCTCTCTCTCTCTCTACATATATGTTATGGTTCTCCACTTCTCTCACATTCTCTGATTTATATATGTTGAAAACAGAAACTGTGTCGGATATCAGAATCGCAGTCGGGTCGTCGCGTATTTGGGTCAACTCGACAACGCGGGTAACTTGACTCGGTCAAGGCCCGAGTTGAGCTCTTTGACTCGTTGTGATCGTGTTTACTACTTTGCCCTCCAATTTTTGGAAAGACAAATAGCTTTGAGTGGTGAATTGGTCTTTTTGACAGGGGCTTTGGAGTACCGAAAATGCCCTCGTTGTGTAGTTATTGTAACTTGTTGGAGATTAATGTAATTAGATTTTTTGGAATTTTGCAGTTCACTTTCAACTATTACTTTAAATGCTAGTCAGATTTTCACAATATTCTCATCCATAGAAGAAAAGAAAAAAAAAAAAAACAAAGGAAAAATAACTATGAGATTGTGTAGCAGATACTCCCGCTTAATAAAAAATTATAAAATATACTTAGATGGGTAATCTGTATTTACTAATTATTTAATAGATATTGATCAGCATTATTTTATTTGTAAAGTTTTCATAAAAATTAATGAATAATAATATCACATAATACTGACTAATGAATAGTAATTTCATAGACATCAATGGGTGGTGTCTTAAAAGATAACTCATTGACTTAGAAAGATCATTTTACTAAATAAAAAAATAAAAATAAAGTCCTAATATATTTGGCAAACTCATTTCTTGTCCAAAAAAAAAAAAAAAACTCTAATCACTCTAAAAAATCATTGATTTTTTTATTTTATTTTTTATAAAGTAAAACTATACTAAACAAGCTAGTGTTTTACACTCAAAAAACCCTAATTGAATCATGAATGGGGTCTCATCCATATTCCACATGCCTCACTTCAATTCTATGGATGATTCTATGCATTTATTAAAACTGTGGACTAGTTACTAAAAATTTTATTAAAACTGTGGACTAGTTAAGAATTCTATTTCTTTAAATTTTTTTCCTCACTTGTTTCGAAATACTTGTAATCGTTAGATTGTGTAAGAATTTTGAAGTGTGAAAATCTTGAGATATAATTTAACAAATATGGACTTTTAGAACAAAAGGACAAAGAAATTTAATGACTGAGGATTCGGTGCATTGAACAATTATGATAATGTGATTATATTTGGGGTACAATCTGCTACGACGTTTTTTCATAACCCCAACTACATATAAAAGGATAGAGAGAAATTTAATGATAAACGATTTGGTGCCCTAAACAATTATGCTAACATGATTATATTTGGGGTACAATACAATCTACTAGATGCTTTTTTATACTGTCAAGACCCAAACTCGCCCCTATAGGTTTAGCGTCGTAATTGGCGAGTAATCCTGGGATTACCAAAAGCCTCTGAATAGATTAACATATGATAGGGGTTGCAGAAGCAGATAAATAAAACATACATAGCCCATTGAGTTGTGTAGACATACATGGAACAGAAAATTTAAAACTTAATTATACATACACATATGACGTCAATATTTCATAAGTCATGCATCAACATGTAGATGCCACCAAAACGGATAACAAAACAAAGCATATACGGAATTCTATAATATGGTTCGCAACTTGACTTGGGTAAAACGGGAATCTCCTCGGGAAGCACGGTGGCTGGCTGACAAAACAACTCTCCAAGCAGCAACTTAGGCCTGGTCACGCACTTGCTCACCTACATACATAATATAAATAGTGAGCGATAACCCAGTGAATAATAACAGAGTAAAGGGTTTTAATGAATGTTATCCATCACAGTGTCAGAAATTCGAGGTTATATCAGGAGCAGATTCTTTGCATATTAGATTCATGTACATATTCGTATTCGTATTCAAAGTTCATACATCTCACATGATGGTACGTGGTATATCCATTAGCGTTAACAAATTCGATAACCCATATTTGGGACGGCCATAAAGGCATTCCGATGACTCATGTGTATAGAGACGTTTCCGATAACCCATAAAGGGATGGTTAAAGAGGCATTCTGATGACCCATAGAGGGACGACTATAAAGGCATTCCGATGACCCATAGAGGGAGGCATATCATTTGATGCTAAGGATGCTACGAATACATTTCAAAAACTTGGACAATCATTCATTTATACAAAACATAGCATTTCAGAAAACTGATCATTTCATATCATCAAAAAATAATTAAAATTAAACATAACTTTATAGAATTGTTACTCACAGAGGGCTCCACTTATAGAACAGACAAAACAAACAAATCAAATGACTTGTGGCACGTGACCTACACGAACAGAACAAACACACACATTGGAACACGCACCCGGATAGAACTTAACTTGTTTTATTTCATTCCTAGTGTGTTTCTACGTCTTATCCTCATTATTATGTCTTAATTAGGGCTTAAGAATGCCTAAAATGCAATGAGGATGCTAAAATATACTTGGAAACACTTAATCAAAAAATGATAAAAATAGGGGTCTCGCTCGAGCACAGCTTCCTTCGCTCCAGCGAACATCTACACATGTGATTGGTTGCTCAAGCGCAAATTCCTTCGCTCAAGCGGTCTGTAAACTTTACAAAAGTACTGGTTGCTTGATTTTTTTACTCGACACACGCTTGACAGTCATTCGAGCGTGAGACTGAGATTTTTGCTCGAGCGTTACTCTTGTCGCTCGAGCGATCTGCAAAATGTGAAACTTCTGAGGGCATGCATTTTACACTCAAGTGTAGACTTTTTCGCTCGAGCGACGGTGCAAGAAAATACATGTGGTCGTTCGAGCGCATGTTTCGTCACTCGAGCGGAGAGATAAATTATGGAATTTCCATATTGATGCTTTAAGTCCAAAACTCAAATTCAAAGCTATAAATCATGTTCTTTTGGGCCAAAAACTCAAGGAAACATGTGTAGACTTGTAAAACATGGTGAATTCAAATCATTTCACAAAATCAAAGCCTAAAAGTATACCAATTGCTTAAAACCCAACTTGAAACTTAAAAAACATAACTTGAAGTTAACATGTATGAATTGGGTTGACTTTTAAGCTTTCAGAACATGATCAAATGAAGTTAAATGTTGTGAGTTATGATGAATTCCCAAAATCAAGTGAGACTTAGTACATGCATGAGGGAATTCTTTTGCAAACAAGAGCAAAACTCCATGAAATGTACATGCATGCATGGGATGCTCAATTTTTCTACTTCCTTAGCTCAATTCTCATGTTTAACCACCTTAATCTCTTGAATTCTTCCACTAATGTCTAGAATGCAAAGCTTAAGGACAAAATTCTTACCTAGAGTCTTTAATTCTTTGGGGTTTGATGATGATTTGAGCAATTCTCTAATTTCCAAGCAATTTCCTACCAAACTTCAAGGTTTGATCTCAATTCTTCCCCTCTCTATCTCTTTCTCTCACGTTTTTCTCTTCAAGAAAGGGTGATACGAGAGTGAAAAGTGAACTAATGAGTTCATATGGGCCTTATATAGGCTTGAATTAATGAGACTTAATTAAAGCTAAACAAATGGACATCAATTATTCTAATTTACTCATTCCGAATCGAATTTCAATCAAACCTACCATAAAATTTTAAAAAGCCCGAATAATACATAAATAAAGTTAATTTTGTGATCAGATGCCGATAAGGCCTTCAATTTGCAAAACGAAACATAAACATGAACAGATCTTTCTATGATAGACAAATAGAGACACAAATAATACAACACATATGCAATTAATTTAGAATTTCATTGTAATTATTCATTGAGTATTTTTAATCATGGTTTAATGGTTAATCATAGATCGTGGTTGTTACATATACCCCCAATTACATACAAAAGAATAGCGAAATTTAATGATAGAGGGTTTGATGCCCTGAATAATTATGCTAATGTAATTATATTTGGGATACAACCTGCTATGATGTTTTTTTATAGCTCCAATTACATACAAAAGGATATAGAGAAATTTAATGATAGAGAATTCGATGCCATGAACAATTACGGTAATGTGATTATATTTAGGGTAAAATTTGCTACGACATTTTTTTGTAACCCCAATTACATACAAAAGGATAGAGAGAAATTTAATGATAAATGATCTAATGCCCTAAACAATTATACTAATGTGATTATATTTGGGATACAATCTGCTATGACGTTTTTTTTATACCTCCAATTACATACAAAAGAATAGAGAAATTTAATAATAGAGGATTCGATGCCTTGAACAATTATGCTAATGTGATTATATATGAGGTACAACCTTCTACAAAGCTTTTTGATAGCCCCAATTACATATAAAAGGATATAGAGAAATTTAATTATAGAGGATTTGATGCCCTAAACAATTATGCTAAGGTGATTATATTTTGGGTACAATATGCTACGACGTTTTCTTATAACCCCAAATACATACAAAAGGATATAAAGAAATTTAATGATAAAGGATTTGGTGCCCTGAACAATTATGCTAATGTTATCATATTTGGAATACAATATGCTCCAACATTTTTTTATAGCCTCAATTACGTAAAAAATGATAGAGAAATTTAATGATAAAGGATCAAGTGCCCTAAACAATTATGCCAATGTGATTATATTTGGGGTACAATATGTTATGACATTTTTTTATAGCCGCAATTTCACATGTGTTGTGGCCTATTAATTGATGTATTTAGTGCGATATAAAACGTTACATCAAATATTACTATCTATTATGACGCCTTTTATGATCCCAATTACATGCGTCATGTGAACTTAGAATAAAGCTTCGTAACTCGAGAAAAAGGGGCCTCAAATGGCCCGACCTCTCTCTCTATCTCTTTTTCTCTCTCTCTCTCTGTTTCTTCTCTATCTCTCCTCCTCTGCCTTGGTCCTCTTCTTCTTCTTTCTGAACTACAATGGTAATGGCGGCGCCAAAAGGGTTTGCGAAGGTGGGTTGTCCCTCTCTCTCTCTCTTATATATATATATATATATATATATATATATATATATCTGTATATACACAGATTTAACCAGCACAAATTTGTGTATATACACATAGATCTGTTCTTCTTTCACCTCTCCTTCTTCATCTGTTCTTCTCTCTTTTTCTTTCTTCCTCTTTAGTTTTTTTTTTCTTGTTTGATTTTTTTGATTTTTCCTCTCCTCTCCTCCCTGCTCTATCTCTTTTCTTG
This sequence comes from Camellia sinensis, assembly GCF_055761805.1. Taxonomy (NCBI): domain Eukaryota; kingdom Viridiplantae; phylum Streptophyta; class Magnoliopsida; order Ericales; family Theaceae; genus Camellia; species Camellia sinensis. Next base: position 221,841,410 of record NC_138961.1, read on the forward strand.
GAGTGGTCGCGGTTTTGTTTTGGACAATTTGCGAATCGGTTTGGACCCGCCCGCATATATGTGGTTTGGGAAAAATTCAACACGCAACCACCCATAGTGTGGGTTGCAGTTTGTGCGGATAGGGTTGACGGATGTACTGGCAATTCTGGGCGGTTTGCAGATTGGACTTTTTTCTTTAAAAATTTATTTTGGAGCCTTTTTTTCCCCATTTTGTAAATATTTATTTTGGGCCCTTTTCCCCCCATTTTCTAAAATGCTCCAATATTAATAATTAATGAATTAAAACTTATAAAATTAAAAACGCAGCAAAATCAATTCCTAACACAAACAAATCATTCAAAATCCTAAACTTTTAAATCAAATCATAAACTAACACAAGCACATCTTTTAAAATCCTAAACTAGATCATTAATTTCATTCACTTTCTACTACCCAACAATACAATTAAAGTAAAATTATTCAAAATCCTAAACTTACATAAAAATAATTCTTTATTAACTTTTACATTCATCCAAAATGCAATAATAAAATAACAACGGTCTAAGTTTTAAAATAAAAAAAATAATAAAAAAAAGTCTAAGTGCGGGCGGGTTCTTGCGGGTACAGGTTAAACCCGCAACCCGCCATCATGTCATATTTCAAACCGCATCTGCCTGTATTATGTCTGTGAAATTGCCTATATGTATGCGGATCGGTTCGGATTGAGCGGCTTGTGCAGTTTGAATATCCCCATGCCCACCTTTCCTCTCCTCTATCTTTTTTTTATTTTTTATTCTGAGTTATGGAAGAAGAAAAGAAAAGAAAAAAAAGAAAAAAAAAAAGAGGAAGAACAGATCTAGGAACACAGAGGAAGAAGAGAAGAAAAGAAAAGAAAAATAAATAAAAAAATAAAAAAAAAAGTGCCAAAAAAAATAAATAAATAAAAAAAGGTACCAAAACGACGTCATTTTGGCACCTCAAGCCATTCGAGCTTTAATGAATTTGAACTACCTAGCGAGATTGTGTGAACTTATTAAGTAAGATTTTGTTAACAAGTACTCTTAAGATGCAATAAATAGGCCTAACCAACTCCAGTACCATGAAATAAAATAAATACAATAATTATCTTATTGTAAAAAATTAAGGTCACCAAAATATCTTTATTTATTTATTTATTTATTCAGTTCTATTTTGTCTCTTTTATTTTTTCTTTTCATTTTCTAGCATTCTAAAACTAACTCACTCTACATGTCTATTGAAATATCATGTTGCCAATATATATATATATTGATATAATAATATTGGTGCAATATTGTGGGATAAGAAAATATATTTATTGATATATATACAAATACATATTGTTGTAATATGCCAAGGGCATGAGTGGGACGTAGGACTATGTGTAACAAAAATAATATATACATTGTTAATAATGTGATTTGATTTTGATGATATTTAAAATATTATGAGATAAATTATAATTTTTTAATATACATATTTTATATTCTTTGATACAAAATATTATCCGTTAAAATATATGGTGTATGATATATTTGTTATAAATATTATTTAAATAGATAATACTATTCATGTTTGACTTTCGGATAAATTACTGCTCAAATCATAAAATTTACTATTCATATTTTGAAAAATTCGATTAGCCACTATTCATCTTTTGATAAATTTGATATTGGTGAATTGTATTCTTTTGAAAAATTTGATATTGATTGGTTGTAATTTTTTGACAAATGTGATTTTGGTGTGGTGAGTTATTTTTGTTAAAGTATATTTAAAATTTCTACAACTACAAAAAATGTTAAAAAGTATGTATTTTCATATCTGATATAAATATTATTTAAAGAGATTTTACTGGATAGTCAAATATTTTAATAGAAAAGTTACTATGCAGTCATTGTGCATTTTTGTTATTTACGAGAGAAATTTGAAAAATTTTGTTGTTACTATTCATCAACAGCGACCTAATCTATATTTTTCAAACGCAACGTGTGGCGTACGTATCTATTCCACGTGAAAGAAAAAGTCAAAGGAGAGCTTCTTGCGCTCCGTCACCTCGTGATCTAAAGGAGCGTCTACCTTCTAACAAGTATATTTTTTGGTATATAATAGAAGTGTTTTGTGTAGAGAAAAATCAAGAGCTTAAAGAGAAAATAAAAATCTGTATGTTTCAAATTTTGATTGTATTTTTCCACTCTGCTCTTTCACTTTCAGATATAAGTGTTGTCTTTATTCTTATACTTTCATATCTACTCTTTGTGAGAGAATTATTTTAAAAGATGGCTGAAATACTTCTTATCCTTATTGATTATTTTGTGTGAGAGATTTTGTAAATGTAAAACATTTATGTTGAATGAGACTTAATAGATAACAGTAAGACATGTGTAAAATCCACAAGCTTGGAGGTTCTTTGAGGAATGGATATAGGTTCGGCGTGTCAAATCACTATAAATCTTTGTGTTTGATTTTTTTCTCCCTATCTCTTTTAGTTTTATATTGATTATTATTGTTTTGTTTTTATTTATTAAAATTCAAATATTTTGATTATTATATTTAATATTGTGAAATAATTTTAAAACCCAATTCACCATTTCTCTTGATTTGCCTACCTGAAATATATAACACACACATATATATGTATATATATATATATATATATATATATATATAAATGGAGAATTAAAGAAAAAGGTAATTAAGTTTTGAACAGTTATTGCAATATATATATATATATATATATATATATATATATATATTTTAATGATAATGGGGGAGTTAGGCCTATTTATTGCATCTTTAACTAGTGCCCTAAGGGCATTTAGGCTTTGTTTGGGAACTTGGCTATTTTAGTTGACATTTTAATTTTTTGGCTATTTATGAGATGCATTTTTTTATTTTTTTTATTTTTGTGTTTAGGATGATCTATGAATTTTTGTAGTTGAATAAATGGTTGTGAGAGAAAAAATGATTGATTGATGTGTAGAATGTGACATTTTATCTTTTTTTTTAGATAATAATGTGATATTTTGTCTTAGAGTCCAACTTGTCTCATGTTAAGATCAAGACTGGACCTGCCCAATCCGGCCCATGGGTTTATTTTGGGATCCATGTTGATAATTTGAACCGTTTAATGTGCAAAACTCGTCGAAAACTATATCTCTGTAAAAAATCATGTTGATCGGATATCGATAGCCATTTGATCGGATCAAAATTCTGTCAACCGTTTATTTTTTTACCGTTTTTTAATACAAATCTAATCCAATCAAGTAGCTATCGATATCCGATCAACGTGATTTTTTTACAAGGATATAGTACTCGATGAGTTCTACATATTGAATAGTTCGGATTATCAAAAGGGGTCTCAAAAATAGGCTCATGGGCCGGACTGGATGACTCCAATCTTGATCTCAATATGAGACAAGCTGGACCCTTTGTCTTATTAACTATTTTAACTATTTTTTTATTTTTATTAGTTATTTGGGTGAATTACACTAATGATCCCTATAGTGTGGGACTTGTGCCACTTTGGTCCCTGATTTTTCAATTGTGACACATTTGACCCTGAATTTTGAATCTTGTTCCAAATAAGGACAATTTAAGATACCATTACTTAATTTCAAGGGCAAAGTTGTCAATTTGATAAAATATAAACTAATTTGATAAAAATTTAGTTTTGCCTACCAAAGATAAAATTATGTAATATTGATAAATCTTTTACACATTTATTTATTTACCCAATAAATTTTTATTATGTTTTTGGATGATGATCATGTAATGGACAGTTGTTTTTATTTTCATTAAATTAGTTTCTATTTTTTCAAAAATTAAATATGGAAACAACTTTGATGTCATTATTAAACCAATCTATTAAATAAAAAAATCCAAAACTAAAAATATTTCATATATTAAATGTATTGATTACATATTAAAAGCCTAATAACTACCTATTACATGATCATCATCCAATCCAAATACATAATAAAAATTAATTTGATAAAATAAATAAATAAATGTGTAAAAGATTTATCAATTTTACATAATTTTATTTTTGGTGGGTACAAATAATTTTTAAAATTTTAAATTTTTTTTTTGACATTTATTTTTGTCAAAGTGGTTTATATTTTATCAAATTGATAATTTTTCCCTTGAAATATATCTTTAATTGTATTTATTTGAAATAAGATTCAAAATTCAAGATCAAATATGTTGTAATTAAAAAGTTAGGGATCAAAATAACATGAATCCCAAACTATAGAGACTATTAGTATAATTTGCCCTTGTCACGACCCAAACCTGCCCTTATAGGTTATGTGTCATAACCAGTCAGTAATTGTTGGATTACCAAAGGCCTTCGTACAAAACAACATAGAATTAAGGGACTAGCGAAAGCAAATATACAAAATATAACATCCAATGAGCTGTGCAGACATACATGTGACATAAATTTTCAAACTTTATATATGCATACATGTTATGTCACAATTACAGTAGTCTCACGTCACATTCATTACATATATAATCATAAGGGGACGTAGCCCAATGTACTGATAAACAAAAAAAAATTGTTCATATTCCAAAAAAAAAACAAAGTCTTAACGTTCACAAAACATGACCACTCGACTCTTTTTGAAACCTCCTCGGGAGGCAAAAGGGTGGCCGACAAAACAGAAGTCCAGGTGATCAACTTTGAACCTGGTTACACGCCTGGTCACCTACATATATAAATGATAGAGTGAGCAAAAGCCTAGTGAATAATAACAGAGTAAAGAGTTTTATGAATGATGTCCAGAACAGTTTCCAAATCTCATAGCAAATCGGAATCATATTCATGCTCGTATCAGAAACATAATCATATTCTTATTCACATTCAAATCATGCGTGGTACATCCATTAGCATTAACATATCTCTTTGGTCAAGCATATCAAGTTCCATAAAGGAACCTTCGGTATCGGGTAACATCTCTCATACATGGGCCACAATATTGTTTTTCCCGGGCGAGGGCCTCATGACCATAAGCCACAGTATTATATTCCCTAGGCGAGGGCCTCTGCTAAGGATACCACAAATACATTTCAAAAATATGGATCATCATTCATGGAATCACGAAAAAGCCTTTTGTATCATTCAAAGACAGTTCATATCATATCATAGTGTTTAGAAAGTATTTCATATTAAACATAGCTTTACTAAGTTATTACTCACAAATAATTGGCACAGATAGCTTGATAGCAACCAATGGATCAACAGCTGCGACGTATGACCTATACAAACATAACAGATACACATACTGAAACATATGCCCAGATCGAACTTAACTTATGTCATTTCATTCTTAGTGTGTTTCTAGCCTTTATTCTCATTATTATGTCTTAATCTTGACCTAGGACTGCCTAGGATGCAATGAGGATGCCAAAACATGTTGTTCAACACTTAGTCAAATTTGCTGAAAACAGGGTCCTCGCTCGAGCACAGCTTCTTTCGCTCAAGCGGAGGTCCAAAAATGTGAGTGGTCGCTCGAGTGCAACTCCTTCACTCGAGCGGTCTGTAACTCTGCAAAAGTACTGGTTATGTGATTTTTCCACTGGACGGTCGCTCGAGCGTAATTCTTGTCGCTCGAGCGGTCTGCAAAACATGGAAACTTCTGGGAGCATGCAATTTACGCTCGAGCCAACTTTGGGTCGCTCGAGCAAAGGTGTAAAAGCAAAGGTGGTCGCTCGAGCACAGGATCAGTCGCTCGAGCGAAGAGGCAGAATTCTGGGATTTCTAGATTGCACTCCCAAGCTCAAAACTCAAATTCAAAGTTGAAATTCATGTTCTTTGGGGCCAAAACCTTAAGGAAACTTGTGTAAACTTGGAAAACTTTGTGAATTCAAGATCATTTTGCAAAATCAAGGCCCAAAAGCATGTCAATTCTTCAAAACCAAACTTGAACAATATGTATTCATAACATGCTTATGTTAATTCATGTTCTACACTTTGAAAACATGACCAATTGGTGTCAAATGGTGTGAAATGAGACTAGTTTTCAAAACCATGTTAGAGTGAACACATGCATGTATAAATTTCTTGGAATCAAACTCAAAATATGAGAAAATGGGCATGCATGCATCAATCATGTTCAGTTCTACCATTTAGCCTCAATTCTCTTTGAATAATGCATAAGGTAACTTAAACTCATAGAGTGTGAGTTAATTTCTTACCTAAAGCCCACAATTCGCTTTAGATTCTAGCTAGGCTCAACAAACTATCACCAATTCCTTCCAATTCTTGAGCACCCTTAGCAATTCTCTCTTATTCTTCTTGACTTTAATCTTCTTCTTGGTCTCTCTTTCCCTCTCACGTTTTTTATGTGTATAGGCTCAAAGATGAAGAACACGAATGAGTTGAAGCACATAAAGAGCCTTATATAGGCTTACCTAGTGGTGATTAATTAAAGTTAATCGAATGGACATTAATTATTCTTATTTAATTGTTTTGAATCGAATTTTAATTAAATTTACTATAAATTTCTAAAAACTCCAAATAACTCAGAAACTAAGTCAATTTCGTGATCGGATGCCGATGAGGCCTTCAATTCGTAGAACAGAACAAAATTATAGACATATATTCCTACACAAAACAGATAGAAACTCATATATCACGTAATGCATGCAATTAATGCAAAATTTTCACCTTAATTACTTATTAGGAATTCTTAATCATGGTTTAATGAGTAATCATAGGCCGGGGTTGTTACAATCTTCCCCCCTTAAAGAGTTTGGTCTTCTAAACTGGAATTACCTTCGTCTTGGTAGAAAATCGGATCCAGAGGGAACAAATCGATGTATCTTTTCATCATATTTTCTTCAGTCTTCGAAGTTGCATAGGTTCCTCCGTGGTTTTGCCAATCGACCTTCACCAGTGGTATTTCTTTGTTCCTCAATCTCTTGATTCTACAATTCACAGTCTCGATTGGTCTCTCTTCATTTGTATAGTCATCTTTTAAAAGCACATGAGTCGGCTCAATCACATGAAGTGGATCTCATAGATATTCCCAAAGCATTAAGACATAAAAAACATTATGCATATGTTCCATGACCGACGATAAAGCTACCCGATACGTCACCGGATTGATCTTCTCAAGGATTTCATATGGCACAACATATCTCGATGCTAACTTGCCCTTCACTCCAAATCATGTCTGGCCTTTCATTGGAGTCACTTTTATGAACACAGGATCTCCGACTTCGTATTCTCTATCTCGCCTTCGGACATCTGCATAACTCTTATGGCGGCTTTGTGCGGTTTTCAATCATTGTTGAATTAGTTTCACATTTTCATTTGTTTTTTGCACAAGCTCCGGTCCTAGCAATAGTCTATCACCTACCTCAGTCCAACAAATTGGAGAGCAACACTTCCTACTATACAATGCTTCATAAGGAGCCATTCCAATACTTGAATGATAGCTATTGTTATACACAAATTTAGCTAAGGGTAGATGAGTCTCCCAATTTCCTTGGAAGTCTAACACACATATCCATAACATATCTTCCAATGTTTGAATAGTCCGTTTAGATTGACTGTCTGTCTATGGATGTTAAGCACTGCTTAATCTCAGTTTAGTCCCCCAAACCTATTGTAGACTCTGCTAGAATCTTGAAGTAAACTTGGGATCTCTGTTAGATACTATGAAAAATGGAACTCTTTGCAATTTCACAATCTCATTTACATACAAATTAGCTAACTTATCTGTATTATACAAATATTTGACAGGCAAAAAGTGGGCAGATTTAGTTAAATGATCAACAATGACCCAAATAGAATCCATACCTTGGAAGGGGAGAGGCAGTCCAACAATGAAGTCTATCGTGATATGCTCTCATTTCCATTCCGGTATTGGAAGCGGTTGAAGTAGTCCAGCGAGTTGTTGATGTTCAGTTTTAACTTGTTGGCAATGCAGACATCTTGCTACAAAATTGGCAATACTTTTCTTCATTCCAAGACACCAGAAATTCTGTTTTAAATCATGGTATATCTTTGTATTCCCCGGATGCATGGAAAATTTTGAATTGTGAGCCTCAGCCATAACTCATTTCCTCAGGTCAGAACAATCCGATACACAAAGTTTTTTTTTTGAAACTTCAACACATTGTTCTTGAACACAAATCTTGGCCTTGGTTTTGTGTCAAATTCATCAGCAATTCTCTTCAAAAATTCATCTTGCAGCTATTTCTCTCAAATTTCCTTAATAATTATAGGCTGAACGGAGATGGCGGCTAAAATTTCACCCTGTTCACGCAACACAATTTCAATCTCATTCTTCTTTAAGTCACATAATAACTCTCTTTGACCGGTGAGCAAACAAGACAAATTCTTTATTGAATTTCTACTCAATGAATCTGCAACGATACTTGCTTTCCTTGGATGATACAAAATTTACAAGTCATAATTTTTGATCAATTCCAGCTACCTTCTCTGTCTCATATTCAATTCTTTTTTAGTAAAGAAATATTTCAGACTTTTATGGTCAGTGTATACTTCACAAGTCACTCCGTGCAAATAATGGAGCCAAATTTTTAATGCAAAACCACAACTACCAATTCAAGGTCATGACTTGGATAATTCTTTTCACATAATCGAAGTTGCCGAGAAGCATATGCAATTACCTTTTCATTCTGCATCAATGCACACCCCAAACCTTTATAGGAAGCATCACTGTAAATCTGAAACCCATCAATTCCATTGGGCAATGTCAAAATAGGTGCAATTATCAATCTAGTCTTCAATTCTTGGAAGGCTGATTCCCGTTGATCATTCCAATTAAATAGTACATTTTTCTATGTTAACTGTGTTAATGGCATAGCAAGCTTAGAGAAGTCTCTCACAAATCTGCGGCAATAGCCAACAAGCCCTAGAAAACTTTTGATTTCTAACACGTTAGTTGGTCTTGGCCAGTCTACAATGGTCTCAATTTTCTGTGGATCCATTGATATACCGTCTTTGTCGATTATATGTCCTAGAAATGCTACATTATCAAGCCAAAATTCACATTTGGAAAGTTTTGTATATAACTTCTTCTCTTTCAGAATCTGTAAGGCAATTCTCAGATGATTTTCATGTTCTTCTTTGCTCTTGGAATAAATCAAGATATCATCCATAAACCCAACTATAAATTCATCTAGAAATTGTTTAAAAACCCGATTCATTAGGTCCATAAACGCAGCAGGTGCATTGGTTACCCCAAATGGCATTACCAAAAACTCATAGTGCCTATATCTAGTTCTAAATACAGTTTTCTCTACTTCTTCTACCTTAACTTTTAGTTGGTGATACTCGGATCTAAGGTCTATCTTAGAGAACACTTGTGCTCTTTGCAGCTAGTCAACTTGGCCATCTATTCGAGGTAGTGGGTATTTATTCTTGATCGTCACTTTGTTCAACTTCTGATAGTCTATACACAGCCTCAAAGATCTATCTTTTTTTTTGACAAACAAAACTGGAGCACCCCATGGTGAAGTGCTCGGGCGAATAAACTTCTTGTCTAACAATTTCGGAAGTTAAGTTTTCAATTCTTTCAGTTTAGAAGTCGACATTCTATATGGGGTTTTGGAAATCGGTTGTGTTTTGGGTACAACATCAATATTAAACTCAATTTCCCTATCAATTAAATTTTTGGGCAATTCATTTGGAAACACATCAGGAAATTCATTTACTACAAAGATGTTCTCTAAAGTAGGACTATCAGAAGTCAGTCAAAACACAACACATATACCCTCTACATCCATTTCTAAGTAGTTTAACAGCTTTCATGACAGAAATCAAGTATGGGGGAGGAACTACCACATTCCCAGTAAACACAAACTCAGGTAATCCAAGTGGATGAAATATAACAAACTTATTCACACAGTCAATAGTTGCACAGTACTTCGTTAACCAGTCCATACCCAATATCCAGTCAAAATGATCAATTCCCAAAGGCAATAAATCAATATACAATGTCACATCACCAATCACAATATCACATGCTGGATAAACATAAGCACATATTATAGAACCCCCAGATAGCGTAGACACAGACAATAAATAGTTTATGGGTTCTAACAATCTAGTTAATTTTTTAGAAAAGGCATGCGACACAAACGAGTGTGTAGAACCAGAATCTATCAAGACATACGCATTTTGAGCACAAATAGAAATTATACCTGACACCACAGACTCGGTGTTTTGTACATCCCCTGGCACCAGTGTGAATACTCTTTCTTGCCTTAATGTTTCATTTCCAGGATTACTTTTAGCATTCGTTCTTGCATTTGATCTTGTTACAGAGATAGATCCAGCTGAACTTGCCGCATGGCGATTGGTATGTTCAGACCCAAGTGGACAATTCTTCATTACATGGCCTATTTTTCCACATCGATAAACAGGCACCAGATGTACGGTAGCACACACCTCTATGCTTTCTTCCACAATCAAGACAGTTTCGAAAAGATCCACTACTGTGACAATCCCGACTCATGATTAATGCTAATTCACAATTAAGCATGCTAAGTAAATGATTAAGACGAAATCCTAAATTAATTACATAAGTGTGTTGCTTTAAATGCATTTTTATCTATTTGATATAGAAAGATCTGTTCATGTTTTGATTTCGATTTGCGAATTGAAAGTCTTATCGGCAACCGATTCAGAAATTGACTTGATTTATATGTTAATTAGGGTTTATAGAATTTTATGGTAAGTTTAATTAAAATTCGATTCGGAATGACTAAATTAGATTAATTTAATGCCATTTGGTTAACTTTGTTTATCTACCACCTAGTGAGCCATTTTATTAACCCCGCTAGTTCAACTCTATACCTCTATTCTCCTTAAAATATGCTCATACGTGAGAGAGGGAGAGAGTAGGAAGATTTCGGTCCTAGGCTTGAGAATTGAACTCAAACAAGAGGAATTGCTAGGAGAGAAGAAGAAACTATGGAGATTTGATCATCTAGCTCAAGAATTTAGCACCTAAGGCCCAATTGAACATCTAAGGTAAGAAGCCAAGTCTCTAGTCTTGAAATTGAGTTGATTCATCTATGAATTCAAGTGAATTGCTATGAGATATAAGAATTAAGCTTAAGAAGTAAGAAGGAAGATTAATCCATACACGCATGTTCATTTCATTACATTTGGAGCATGTTTGCTAAGAATTCTCTCATGTATGTCATAGATTGAGCTCAATTGTAGGAAATCATCATTTTTTCTATCAATTTGCCAAGTTTGATCATGTTTTGAAGTGGTGGAGTTCAAGAGAATTCATGTATGTTATATTCTTGAAACATTCATAAAGTTTAAGTTGAATTTGTGTACAATTGGCATACTTTTGGGCTTTGATTTTATGAAATGATCTCTAAATCATGATGTGTTGCGAGTTTCCAAGTGTTTTCTAGAATTTTGGCCCAAAAGGATGAGTTTTAGAGTGTTGAATTCATGTTTCGAACTTTGGGAGAAAATCTAGAAAGCCCAGAATTTTGCTTCCACGCTCGAGCGACCACCTTTATTTTCACACTTCCGCTCAAGCGACAAAAGGTTGGCTCGAGCGAAAATTGCATGCTCTCAGAAGTTTGCGTATTTGGAAGCATGCTCGAGCGACAAGACTTGCACTCGAACGAGGTCCTATGTCTTACGCTCGAGTGAGCGTCGAGCGAAAATTGCATGCAATTAGAACTTTTTCACATTTTGCAAACTGCTCGAGCGAGGGAGTGTGCGCTCGAGCGACCACTCACATGTGGTATGTCCACTCGAGCGAAGAAAACTAAGCTCGAGCGAGACCTCTGTTTTCAGCAAGTTTTGAAAAACATTTTCAAGTATATTTTTGCATCCTCTTTCTATCCTAGGCATTCCTAGGCAATGATTAAAACATCATAATGAGGATAATGAAGTAAAACCACACCAAAACAAGTAGAAAGGATTAAGTTATCAATTTTGGGTGTGTAATTTAGTATACGTTCGTTCTGTAACTGTGTAGGTTACGCACCTCAAGGAAGCTGAATAGTCTGCTTGCAGCCCTGTTAGTTGTGAGTAACAATGTTGTAAAACTATGTTTAATTATAATTATTTTATGAATGATTAACTGTACTATTTTCTGAAATGATATTGTTTACTGAATGAATGTTTGTCCTATTTTATGAACTGTACTCGTGGCATCCATAGCAACTGACTGTTACTGCTGTTGCTACTGTTACAGAGATCTCTGTCAGTTCTTATCCTTGGAACTACTGTTACTGTTTTGGTGGCCATCAACTGACTGTTTGGTCTATTAAGACCTACTGTACTGTTCTGCTATTGGATGTACCACGTATGACTGTTATGATTTCTAAATGAATGATATGACATGAAATATGAGACATTGATTGAATAACTAATCTACAGATGTAATTGACTGTTTTAAATACTGAAAGGACATTCATTCTTAACCCCTTTACACATTTGTTATTCACTGGGCTTTAGCTCACAGTTTATTGCATATGTATATAGGTGGCCAGGCACTAGATCAAAGCTAGAGGTGTTGACCCGAGCTCACATTTTGTCAAGCCAGCCGTTGTACCTCATAACGAGGTTCCGAACTTGCACGAGTCAAGGCTTTTTGGGTGACTCAAATTCTCCCTCTTTACTAATGTAAAGAATGTTTAAGACTCCTGTTTATACAGTTTTTGGTGATGGGATTATGTCCCTAACTGGCATAATGGCTTACATATGTATTTTTGGTATAAGTGGTTGTGAATACAACTGTGCGCATGAAAGTTTATTTCCATTCAGGTCCCCACAGCTCATTGGACATCATCTTATTATTGATTGGCTTCCGCCAGCCCCCTTTATACTGTATTATTGTTAATACTGTTATATACTGTTAAACAGGCCTTTGGTAATCACGGATTACTGGCCGGTTACAATGTTAAACCCTTAGGGGTGGGCTTGGGTCGTGCCAACTACTCCGACTAGAGCTATTGGAGGATTCCATGTTTTGCTTCTTCGAAAATGACCGACCTTTCTTGAAGTTGAATCCGGCTCTTTTACCCCTCCATTCAGTTGTTAGAGTTGTAGCTTGTTCATTTGCTACTAGAATGGCCTCTGCCATCAATGCTCTATCAAATACTTCCACATATGTAGGTAATTTCGGTACACCTACTCAGTCAAACACATCCAAGTCTAATCCCCCTTCAAATTTCCAAGCCTTCTTGTAATTTGTGTTGACCATATGAAGAGCAAATCTAGCCAACTCCGCAAACGTCACCTCATACTCGGCTACGGACATCTTCCCTTGCTTAAGTTCTTGGAATTCAGAAACCTTTCGATCGAAATCACTGAGAAAAGTATTTATTGTAGAAAATCTCGTTGAATTGTGCCCATGTCATGTTCCCATTGCTGTTTTGGATTAGTAACCACCATCTTCGGGATTCATCTTTCAAGGTGTAGGTAGCTAAGAGAACCTTCTAAGTCTCAAAGCAGGCAAATACTTCAAATAATTTTTCCATCTCGAGTAACCATGTTTGTCACGACCCAAACCCGCCCCTACAGGTTTAGCATCGTAATCGGCCAGTAATCCTTGGATTACCAAAGGCCTCTGAACAGAATAATATTTAAACGGGGGCTGCGGAAGCAAATATACTAAACATACATAGTCCATTGAGCTATGAAAACATACATGGGATAGATAATTTCAAAACTTTTATAGCCTTGTGAGTGACTTCAGAAGATACTGTATTTACACATCACACCAAGAACATATTATCAGAAATCTTGCTCGAATTCAAGAAACAAAGTCTGGTACATTCATAAAAACAACCCCTAAACTTGACTTAATCCGGAACTTCCTCGGGAGGCACAATGGTTGGCTGACAAAATTAAAACGCCAGGTTCTCAACTCTGAGCCTGGTCACGTGCCTGATCACCTACATACATAATATGAGTAATAAGGGGAAGCCTAGTGAATAATAACAGAGTAAAGGATTTAATGAATGAAGTCCATACCAGATTTAGAAATCATAATTCAAATTCATAAACATATTCATATTCTATTCATATTCTTGTTCAGATCATATATAGAAATCAGAGTTCATACTTAATCATACGTGGTACATCCATTAGCGCTAACAGAACAGATACAGAACATATGGTGGTTATGAATAACCAGGTCCATAAAAGAACCTCCAGATCTGGGTAACAGAGAATAAACATGTTGAGCCCCATGATGAGGCCTCCGGTACGGGTAACAGATTGCAGACATATTAAGTACCATGATGGAACCTTCGATACTGGGTAACAGCTAACAGATATCATATGATGCTAAGGATACCATGAATACATTATTAGAAATTGGACAATCATTCATTGTACAGAACATATCATTTCAAAAAACAGATCTTAATTCATCATACATAAAATAAATAAAGTTGAACATAGCTTTACTAAGCTATTACTCACAGCTAGCTTCGGTGCAGACAGACAGAGCAGACTAATCAAATGGTTTACGGCACGTGACCTACATTAACACATAACAAAATACACATTTGAAACACACGCTCGGATTATACATAACTCATTTCATTGTTCTTAGTGTGTTTCTAGCCTTTATCCTCATTATGGTGTCTTAATCTCGGCCTAGGAATTCCTAGGATAGAATGAGGATGCAAAAATGTACTTGAAAACATTTTTCAAAACTTGTTGGAAACAGGGCCCACGCTCGAGCGTGGCTTTTCTTACTCGAGCGGACATACAAAAGTGAGGGTTCACTCAAGCGTAACTTCCTTCGCTCGAGCGGTCTGTAAACTTTGAAAAAGTACTGATTGCTTGTTTTTTACACTCAACGGACGCTCAATCCTTGCGTGAGCGTGAGAGTCAGACCCTTACTCGAGCGTGACTTTTGTCGCTCGAGCGTGCTACAAAACACAAGAACTTCTGAGGGCTTGCATTTCACGCTCGAGCGTACTTCAGGTCACTCGAACGGAAGTGCACGCACTTAGAGTGGTCGCTCGAGCGTGGGTTTCTACGCTCGAGCGTATATGCAAATTCTGGAATTTCCAGATTTGTTCTCCAAGCTCAAAACTCAAACTTAAAGCTTCAAAACTTGATTTTTTTTCTGAGCCAAGACTTGAGGAAATACATGAAAACTCTTAAAACAACATTAATTAAAGATCAATTCAAGAAATCATGGCCCAATAGCTTGCTAATTGTGCAAAATTTAACTTAAAATGTAAGAACATGCTCTAAATATGACATACATGTAATCATTTGAGTTCTCAGCCTCCAATACATGATCAAATGCTTCAAAACAACATGAGACTTGACGGTTTCCCAAAATTAAGGTAAAGTCAAGACATGTATGAGGGAAATCTTGGAAATTAAACTCAAAATATGAGAAAATATGCATGCATGCATGGTATGTCTCATACTCTTCATTTCTAACTCAATTCTCCATTAATCAACATGATTCAGTTGTGTTCATGCAATATAGTCTAGATTCCAAGGCTTAAGGATACAATTCTTACCTAGAGACTTGAGTTTACAAAAGTTGAAATTGAAACTCTCAAATTCTCTTCAATCTCACAACATTTCCTAGCAACTTCTTTGTTTGAGCTCAATTTCTCCTTACTCTCCCTCTCTCACGTTTTCTTACTTGAATAGGCTCAAAATGTATTGAAATGAAGAAATAAGGAGATGAGTAGGAGCTCAATTGGTGCCTTATATAAGCTTGGATAATAATGTGATTAATTAAGGTTAAATAAGTGAGCATTAACTTAATTTAATTTAATCGTTCCAAATCGAATTTTAATTAAACCTACCATCAGGTTCTAAAAATTTAAAATAACACATTAATCAAATCAATTTTTGAATCGGATGCCGATAAGGCCTTCAATTCGCAAACCGAAACGAAAACATGAACAAATCTTTCTACGTTAACAGATATACACACACATATAATGCAATGTATGATGCGAAAATTCACTTTAATTTCTTTTTAAGTATAACTAAGCATGTATTAACATTAACTATGGATCGGGCTGTTACAATGTCTCTGCATTCAATGGTTCAATACCACCTAAGAAAGTTGGCGGTTTCATCTTCATGAACTTATGAGTTAGGTTTATAATGTCATTGTTATCCGATTCAACTTGTACCGGTGAAGGTGGAGGGGGCAGAGATTGTTGCCTCAGAGTTTCTGTTAAGGCTGCTAGCATTTGTTCCATCCGACTCATTTGAGCCTCAGAAGATTCATTTGTATCATTACCCCTTGCATTCTCCATGTAACTATAGGTAAACAAAGCAATAATAAACATAGGCCAATAACTCTTTTCACAATATTCGGAGTATTTCAGTTTCAGTTCATTCTTTTTCCATTTCATACGTTTGTAGCCAGATTCAGTTCCATAGTTACAGAAATTAACACACACTCACACATGCAGATCAAATATCCCTACTTCTTTCTAGGACATCCTATAGCTCATATGGACTCGTGTGTGTGGTTTAACTCGTGCTCTGATACCACTCTATCACGACCCAAACTTGTCCCTATAGGTTTAGTGTCGTAACCGGACAGTAATTCTTAGATTACCAAAGGCTTCCGTACAAAATAACATAGAATTAAGGGTTAGCGGAAAAAAATATACAAAATACAACGTCCAATGAGCTGTGCAGACATACATATGACATAAATTTTCAAACTTTATATATATATATAGACATGTGACGTCATAATCATAGTAGTCCCATGTCACATTCATTATAAATACAATTAGAAGGGGACTTAGCCCAATATAATGATAAATAGAAAACTTGTTCATATTCTAAAAAGAAAACAAAGTCTTAACGTTCACAAAACATGACCACTCGACTCTTTCTGAAACCTCATCGGGAGGCAAAAGGGTGGCCGACAAAACAGAAGTCCAAGCGATCAACTCTGAACCTAGTTACGCGTCTGGTCACCTACATACATAAATGATAGAGTGAGCAAAAGCCTAGTGAATAATAACAGAGTAAAGAGTTTTATAAATGATGTCCAGAACAGTTTCCAAATCTCATAGCAAATCGGAATCATATTCATGCTCGTATCAGAAACAGAATCATATTCTTATTCACATTCAAATCATGCGTGGTACATCCATTAGCATTAACATATCTCTTTGGTCAAGCATATCAAGTTCCATAAAGGAACCTCCGGTACCGGGTAACATCTCTCATACATGGGCCACGATATTGTTTTCCCCGGGCGAGGGCCTCATGACCATAAGCCACAGTATTATATTCCCTGGGAGAGGGCCTCTGCTAAGGATACCACAAATACATTTCAAAAATATGGATCATCATTCATGGAATCACGAAATAGCCTTTTGTATAATTCAAAGACAGTTCATATCATATCATAGTGTTTAGAAAGTATTTCATATTAAACATAACTTTACTAAGTTATTACTCATAGATAATTGGCACAGATAGCTTGATAGCAACCAATGGATCAACAGCTGCGGCGTATGACCTATACAAACATAATAGATACACATACTAAAACACACGCCAGATCGAACTTAACTTATGCCATTTCGTTCTTAGTGTGTTTCTAACCTTTATTCTCATTATTATGTCTTAATCTTGGCCTAGGACTGCTTAGGATGCAATGAGGATGCCAAAACATGTTGTTCAACACTTAGTCAAATTTGCTGAAAACAGAGTCCTCGTTTGAACGGAGACCAAAAATGTAAGTGGTCGCTCGAGCGCAACTTCCTTCGCTCGAGCGATCTGTAAACTCTGCAAAAGTACTGGTTGTGTGATTTTTTCCGCTCGACCATCGCTCGAGCGTGAGACTGAGGTCTTCACTCGAGAGTAACTCTTGTTGCTCGAGCGGTCTGCAAAACATGGAAACTTCTGGAAGCATGCAATTTACGCTCAAGCCAACTTTTAATCGCTCGAGCGAAGGTGCAAAAATAAAGGTGGTCGCTTGAGCGTAGGATCTGTCGCTCAAGCGGAGAGGTAGAATTCTAGGATTTCTTGATTGCACTCCCAAGCTCAAAACTCGAATTGAAAGCTGAAATTCATATTCTTTTGGGCCAAAACCTTAAGAAAACTTGTGTAAACTTGGAAAACTTTGTGAATTCAAAATCATTTCGCAAAATTAAGGCCCAAAAGGATGTCAATTCTTTAAAACCAAACTTGAACGGTATGTATTCATAATATGCGTATGTTAATTCATGTTTTACACTTTGAAGACATGACCAATTGATGTCAAATGGTGTGAAATGAGACCAGTTGTCAAAACCATGCTAGAGTGAACACATGCATGTATAAATTTCTTGGAATCAAACTCAAAACATGAGAAAATGGGCATGCATGCATGAATCATATTCAATTCTACCATCTAGCCTTAATTCTCTTTGAATAATGCATAAGGTAACTTAAACTCATAGTGTGAGTTAATTTCTTACCTAAAGTCCACAATTCGCTTTAAATTCTAGCTAGACTCAACAAACTATCACCAATTCCTTCCAATTCTTGAGCACCCTTAGCAATTCTCTCTTATTCTTCTTGACTTTAATCTCCTTCTTGGTCTCTCTTTCTCTCTCACGTTTGTTGTGTGTATAGGCTCCAAGATGAAGAAAATGAATGAGTTGAAGCATATAAAGAGCCTTATAAAGGCTTACCTAGCGCTGATTAATTAAAGTTAATCAAATTGGTATTAATTATTTTAATTTAATCGTTTTGAATCGAATTTTAATTAAACTTATTATAAATTTTAAAAACTCCAAATAACTCAGAAACTAAGTAAATTTCGTAATCGGATGCTGATAAAGCATTCAATTCGCAAAACAGAACAAAATTAGAGACAAATATTCCTACGCAAAATAGATAGAAACTCATATATTACATAATACATGCAATTAATGTAAAATTTTCACCTTAATTACTTATTAGGCATTCTTAATCATGATTTAACAGGTAATCATAAGTCGAAGTTATTACAACCCTAATTATTTTAACTAAAATCCAAGTTGCCAAACGAGCCTTTAGTGGCCGTATAAACGTTGCATCTATTGATCAACTCAAATTTGGCAACACAACAATGCTCATTCCTCGTGCCAAAAAAAAAATAATAATAAATAAATAAATAAAATAACTATGCTCATTCCTAAATATATATTTTTTTCCACTTATTATCTTTCCTACAATCTTCACGTTTATTTTAAATTTTTATAACTTCTCCTGTTTTGTTTCACTTAATTATTTTTTTTCAATCAATAAAAATCAACAGTGTGCTATGAAAACCAATCCATTAGTCTTTTATTAATTGACAAAAAATATGCTACAATTTTTAAAAAAAAAAAGTAGCAGCTGTAGGACAATTTGAAAATTAGAAAGCTAAAACAAACCTTCATTGAATTGTAGGCTTTTATATAATAAAATAAATATATAGATACCAATAGTTTATGAAATTTATGAGAAGTGAAAAGGATCCACTTAAACGGGAAATTTTTGTATGTTAATAGAGTATCACGTGATACTAAATTTATAAGAAAATATTTGGTAGTTTAAAATTTTGTGGTTCAAATGGCTCAAATCTTTCAAAACGACGTCGTTTTACGTCGTTTTACACTCAAAACGACGTCGTTTTGAGTGATTTGAGCTATTTGAGTCACAAAATTTTGAGCTACCTAGCATTGTTGAAATTTATAATAATACAAAATAAATCAATGCCCTATCCACTTAAACATATGGTAGTACAAAATAAATTTATAATTATTTTAAATTTTGTTAATTAATATTTTAACAAAAAATTAAAGTAAAAAATTATAAATCAATGCACATGACAAAAAAAAATTCAAACACGTGGAAGTGTAACTCTTCCTATTTAAAAAAAATAATAATTAAAAATAAAACACAACAAAAAGTAGAGTACAGTTTCTCTTTAGTCCTTTATTGGATTAGAGAGGTTCAGTCTAACCAATTATGGGATTATATTGGGATCTAAACTTTCATTACTATCAAAAATTATGTTTATCAGATATTGATAACGACTTAATCAAATCACATTTGTTGAAAAAATAAACAAATTATTTTCAAAATCATAAAATCTATCCATATGTTTTTCAACAAATCTAATTCAACCAGAAGGTTACTGATATTTAATCAATTTAATCTTTAATATGAATAATATACCCAACGAGTCTTATAAAATGAACAATTTAAATTATGAAGACGAACCAATATAGATTTCAAGAAATTCTCACCCTCTAAAAAATACTTGTTTCATTTCACACTGAATTGCATTACCTCCTAAAAAAATATTTAATAGGGAGAAAATTCTTGCAAAACAACCTTTTTTAGGAATGTTTTATTCAAAATCAGCTCTGTGGGTGGCCCTTGAGATGCAAAATATTACAAGAATCTCATTCATTCATAAATGGGTAAATTAATGGATTCAAGTCACACACAAAAACACAGTAGTACAGTAGAGAATCAAAAACGGTTGTGAAACTGACTCACAATTCCAACGAGAGATGGCCATGTGAAGAGATTCTTCGTTTGGGTACGTCACGATGGAATCGTCTCTTCCAGAATTCCACGTCCCTTTGAAATTTCATACATTATGGGTGTGTTTGATTTGTGTTCTGGGATAAATTTTTTAAAAAAATTTTAAGGAGAGAGTTTAGAAATTTTTTTGGTTTGTTTGGTTGTATATTTTGAAAATAGTTTTGGACTTTGAGAGTTTGGGATAATTTGCTATTTTGTTATAGTTGAGTAGATGTGTGTGAGAGAAAAAGTGATTGAGAATGAGAGAAAAGAAAAAAAAAAGTGATTGATTGACATATAAGAGAGAGAAAGTGACTTTGAAATTTTTTTTTCAAAAAATTTAAACTAAACAAAATTTTAAAATTTTTTCTTAAAAATTATATCATAAGATACAAGAAAAATGTTTGGGGGCCCTAATTCTGTGGCTCAAATGTGGCTCAAATGGCCAAAACGACGTCGTTTTGGCCATTTTGATGTTGTTTTGTACTCAAAACGACGTCGTTTTGGCCATTTGAGCCACATTTGAGCCACAAAATTTGGGCCCTCTACCATTGCTCAAGATACAAACCAAGCATGCCCTACTACTACCCCATACCTCCCTCGCATGCCCCATCAGGCATCACATTTTCCTCATGTCAATTTTTTATTTTATTTTATTTTTTTATATTTAAAAATTAGGATTATCAATTTTTGTCTACGACAATGCTACGTAACTCAAATTTTGTGGCTCAAAAGTGGCTCAAATGGCTAAAACGACGTCGTTTTGAGTACAGAACATAAAAATGGCCAAAACAACGTCGTTTTGGCCATTTGAGCCACTTTTAAGCTACAAGATTTGAGGTACGAGACATTTTCCTTTTGTCTAATCCACAACAGCAGATCAGATCAGATCAGATAAGGATTCTTTCTTCTGTGTGATGGATGGGGTGAGCCCAGTTGGGTAATAAATAATAAAACTGGTCTTCTTCTTTCAGCCAAACAATAAAATGCCTCGTGCAAAAGGACAAGGTATTTGCAACCATCGTTTGTGTCTCTCTTCCTATACCCAATCTTTTTTTGAAAAAATTGAATAGTGAAAAAATAATCTCATTTTTAAAAAAGTGCAAATCCCTTCAGTATAATATCCTATTTGAAATGTAATTATTTTAATATTGTTCCATTAAAATGCTATTTTTCCATCTCTTTTTAAGATATCTACCTTCACTTTGTTGGAAGATCCTATTCTTCTGAATTAAATAGTAAAATAGTAAAATATTTGAACGATTTTTTAATGACGGCATTATTATCATAACTCTCTTTTTTTTCTTTTTCTTTTTTTTTGAACAACAAACTCTAAAATTAGAGTGCTGAATCACAACCACAAGATCATACAATCCACGATAAAGGATTATAAAAAATTAACTGTTAGAAACAATGAAATAAGAATACTTTATAAAAAAAACAAAAGGTGTACTTTAAAATGGAAAACGAAATGTTTAAATAATATGGATTGTTTGAAAATATATATATATATATATATATATATGTATATATATAGTCAATGACCCCGTTTTAAAATTTAGTTATTTTAATTGACTTTATAATTTTTTAAACTATTTTAACCTGATTAAAAAAACTATTGGTTAAAAAAATTAAATTTTAAATGATGATTAATTTTTTTATATAATTAATTTAATGATTATGAAAAAAAAATGAAATGATTATAATTTGAATGTAACATTTTATTTAGTTTTTTTTTTTATTGGCTATTTTAGCCCCAAAAAATCAAAAAACCTACATCCCAAACAGGGCCAATGTCAGGCAAATAAACGCCATCAACCACTACTTTCTGGCTAAGCACAGGTTGTCAAGCGATTCTTATTCCCCAGCAGATAACTGGTTTCAAAAAGTCTGGCTAACCCATTTTATGCTTGTTCTGCCTAAAAGCAATGGTTCCAAACCCTAATCAAACGAACAATGCCAAGACAAGTGTGAACATTTTTACGACCATGGAAAATCCTATCTTCATTGCAAACGAAATCAGGACATAAAATATTCTTATTAAGATAAAAAACCAGTGGTACTAAATCATTTGTTCCTGATCTTCTCAACAAGTTCACAAACCATACCTATCTCTGCGATGATAGCTAAACATTCATATCACATGAGATTCTGAGAGCAAGTTGTTCCCAGTAAAAGAGATTTCCCACCAGATCGATTCGCTGCCATGTAATCACACACCATTGATTCCTCTTCATGAACTTCTGATAAAAATGAAGTTCTTACAATGGAATAAAAGAAAACAAACTGCCAAGTTCTGCAACACACATATAAATAATTAATTAATAAAAAAGTCTCCACGACAATTACTTAAGTGGAATTCAAACTAACATTGCAATCCTGACATGTGCAACATGAAGAACGGCAATGGCAACAGTTTATGGTGGTGGTGAAAATGTTGCATTTTAATCGTTAGATGCTGCATGGTTGAGCTTCACTGTGGATTGGAGTCATAGCCATTCAGTGGTACTGATGGCGGCCGACAAGAAATTGAAGATTGATGAGGGGAGGTGGCTGTGATGTTGCTTGCTTCACTCTTTGAGTTCAGAAAGAACAAACTATGTTTAAAAGCCAATTATGTCTTCCAAATGAGTAGTAGAGCAAGCTATTGCACCCACTTCGAAAATATCCTTTTAATATATTTGACTTGCTTCTAAGGGATAGCAGAAGGGTAGGACAAAATCAAAAACTGAATTAGCATTCACTTCCAGAAAACCCAAAAATAGCAAAGTTTGAATATCAGCATCTAAAGAAAGATGAGAATTTCTGGAGTACAAAGATTGAGGCAATAATTAACATCTTTCTTTTTCTTTCTTTGTTTATGGATTAGACGGATACTATTTGCCTCTCGTGTTGGCCTGGGAGTGAAGATACATCAGAGGACAACAAAAGAAAAAAAGACAATGGTTAGAATATTAAACTAAACTCACATGCAAAATCCCCAGTTCTTCGCAATTTAACAAAACCATGTGCGAGTAACTCAGTGCTCTGTCTTCATGAAATGAGTGGTAAGGAGCTTTGAAACAGTGAATCCGTTGAAGGAGTCAACATCGAAGAGTTCTCTCAGCTTCTCATCACTTATTATTCTCCTCTTATCAGATGGATCCTTCAAAAAAACAAAAACAAAAACAAAAAAACTCAGAAACTATTGAATGACAGGTTCATTTGGAAGAGGCCAAGACCGAAAAGATACTGAAGCATCAAATAACACAAACCATTAGACAATACTTTATCTAACGGATTTACAATGCCTTGAAGCAAATGAACAAATGTGTGGGAACAAACCTTTTCAATTCCACTTAACAGATCAAAAGTGACACCACAAACTAATTCATAAGAGTGAATAAACAAAAATATAATAAACATCATCAACTCCTTAGATACAAATGCTTTAGTGGATCCATTTTCTTGATTCATGGCTTTTGTAGGAAGACAAAGAAAATTCGGAAGTGTCTATTAAAAAAGCATCACCCCCGCAAGGTTACCGTGATGCATTCTATCCTATGATGCACGGGCACCTCTCTGAAGTTGATGTATAGGTGACTGACACAGACATGCTATGGACACAGTACACGCTGCGGACAAGTTGATGACCATTTTTTCAAAATATATATATATATATATATACATTTTAATTTTGTTTACTATAATAGCATAAATTTGATAAAATTAAATATGACATAAAATAAATATTAAATATTTAAAAATATGACACAATAAATAAATATATAAAATTATATATTTTGCACGTGTCACCAACGTGTCGTGTCCTACATTTTTTGAAAATTTGCATGTCTGAGTGTCCGTGTCGTTTCTGTATCTGTGTCCGTACTTCTTAGATTCTACCTGATACTGTCATGTGCCAATATAATTTTCTTCATATTTTATAGATGAAATGAAATAATTTGTACAGTACTACTGAGAAAAATATAACTGATATCACGCAATTGAAAAAGTAAATACTTTTTTAGGAATAAATCTAGTTCTGCTTCGGTATTGCTCTAGTATTGATTTTTCTTTTTACAATTTTTTATGTTTGATTCTGAATAATCTTCTTCAATATCTTTTTGCTCAGTCAAGGGAACAGATACAAGATTTACTTGGTTTTGTGCATTTGATCTAAGTAAAAGGTTTCTCATTACATATTGCATGAAGTATTATACAAACCCCCCTCCAAAACAAACAAAAAATAAAAATACACGATATATGAGTAGTTTGCACTTAAAATTAAGAGGTGAACATGTGCAGAATAGATATTGTGTATGCCAGTGTACACACAACCTAGCACAGCATAAATATTGTTTGACAAAGGAGATCAACCATGCACCTGAAGGTTGTTTTGTTTTATATATTGCCAGATTCTCTTCACAACTTCAGATCGAGACAATGAACTTTCTCCTGTACCAAGGAACTTTACTAAAGCATCTGATAGTGGAAGAGGAGCAAGAAAACCAGAGTTCCCTCCCTTCTGCCGTTTTTCCTTTCTTTTTGGTTCATCATCTGAATCTATATTGGAAAAAGGAATAGTGAGGAGTAATTAAACTAATCTACTTATCTACGAAATGCATAGCGTAAGACAGATAACTAGTGCAACACACATGATTAACCCATTTGAATATGAATCCTGAAAATGGTGAAAAGAATGTTTGAAGCCTCCCAACCTGGAAATGACAGTCAGGTTAAGCTGCGAGAAATGTTACTAGTGGTGGAATAGACAATGTCAGGTTAACTTACTACAATAGATAGTAAGTAAAGAACACAACCTTGAAACTCCTTAAAATGTAAATAAAAATTAAATTCTCTGAAAAACCAAACTAACATCATCTAAGAACTTAAATCACTGTATGTACCATCTTCTCTCTCTTGTTTCCTTTGCTTCTGCTTCTGTGGCTTCTCCTTTGGCGTAGATTTAACTGAAGCTGCTAAATTATGTAAAAACATTGTAAGCAATATTTGAAGAACTTGCATAAATTTGCTAGTGCTACAAGATTGTTGATGATACTGACAGCATAAACAGAAGGGTGGAATATAATTGTAAAAATGAATAGAAAGAAACCGACTTGACGCAACATATTCTCAACAGGTCGCAAGAACCACACAGTTGATATGGCAAGCCTTAGAACAAGACAAAATGCTATTTCCTATCAAGTAAAGTTCCACAAACATATACTATAGTCATCCTGATAACGAGCAAAATTTAGCCCAAAAGGACAATCCAAATCTAGCTTTGTTACACTGTACCAAGTAAGTGAGATGGTGCAGCACCTATAATATTAATTGCAAAAGTAAACCTTGTGAAAAAGCAAAATAAAATGGCATAATAAGTAGTACCATCATCTGAATCCAATGGCCAGATATGCTTTGCTAAGGACTTGTTCATTTGGAACATGTTTATGCAATCAACTGCAAAAAGGGCACGCAGTGTGTCATCGCAAATTATATTTCGCCTATTGCTTGGGTCTTGCAAATTCTTTTCACGAATATAGTTCCACAGTTGCTTGACAACCTATAACAAAATAATGGGCAAACAAATACAGATATGAATGAGATTAATAAGCAACATCAATACAGGACAAAGTTAAAAATAATAATGTAGAACTTTTGGGATATACCTCAGTTCTGGCTAATTCAGGCACCCCAACAAATTTCTGAAGCTCTGGAGACAGACTACATAATTTGGTAAAGCCACCACCACCACCTCTTTTCTTAACCTCTTTATTCTGCTTCTTAGACCTGTATAAAGGGCAATCATTTGTTTGGTTTGGAAATATTAGAAAGTGCAAGCCCTGTAAAAAAAATTTATCAAACCTTTATGAGCAGGTATGCTAATGTCAAACAAAAGTTGTTTCTCAAACATCTCCTATAACTAAATAAGACTTGACTAGCGAATAATTGGGATGGATAGGAAAATCAAAAAGAACCTTTGCTAATAAATTCAAAGGTAAGTAATCTTCAAAATCAACCTCATATACATTGCAACGATTCTATGAAAACTAAATGATAGACTGACAACCACAGAGTTAGCCTTAAAAAGCAAGAAGTTAGATTTTTCAACAAAATATATATATATATATATATCGAAAATTCTAAGATTTCTTTTACTTACTTCTTTTCACCTTTTCTAATTTTGTGTGCATACACTAGAAGGTTTTCATGAAACTAGCATAGCATGTGGCAATCATTTGAGCAGTGGACATGACCGCAACAGGAGATAGTTACACAGCATCAGTCCATTATTTCATGCAACGATTGTGCCATTAGGAAATCCCTAGCTTGACACAACCTTTGTCTCCAAAATCCAAATCAAAACTACAATGCCGAGAAGATTTCTCTTTTGGGGGTTAGTGTCAATCTGCTCTCTATCAAGCAAGTTATGAGGAACACTGCTACAAAAATCCCAGCCAAAAGCACAGTCACATAAGTTTTCAGCGATGAAAATTCTACAATTACTTGAAATTGCTAGAAATAGGGCAGTGCTGGTTATCCTTGTAACAGTGGTTTAAATTTAAAACAAATTGCATCTCAGATTTTCCCCTAGTGGACTTTTGTTGGTCTCCTGTTGTTTTACCGTTTTAGAAAGGTTTTCAATGAAAAAACCCTTCACCAATTAGTTCAGGCGTGCTTGGCTCTATTCCCTTCAATGAATTGGTTACTTCTCAATTGCATTTCACTCACTGGCGAAGTCTTGTCTTCCCTCAGTACTAAAAGTTTCACAGCAGTAACAGCTTTTTGTGCTTTTTCAGAACGACTATTCAGCTCACCATACACATGCTAACCCCCTTCTGATGTAGATAATGTCCATATTTAGCATCTTTTATCTATGGCTAGTTCGGGAAAATTCAAAAACATTATTCAATAATCAATACAAGTTATTTATTCGAACTACGAATCAGCATTTCGAACACATTTCAGGTTCCCAACCAAACACTAACTGAGAATCAGCATATAATGCAAAACTTGAAAATAAAACAAGTGGAGCATCAATGCATGTATCATGAAAGAAAACCCATCTTCTAATTCCTTTTCTTCATCTATTCACATACTATCGAACAAAAAAAAAAATTTAAAAATAAAACATACTCAAATGGATTATAACAGTTTTATCTTACACAAACTCAATGGTCTTACATACAAAAACACACAACAGATCATCAGAAAGTTCACATTTGAAGCATTCCCTTTGAAGCAATTAAGAGAACACTAATTCATCTATCAAAGAAATACAAGAACCGGAACCATGTGCAACTCTTAAGTAGGAACATTCAGTGTAATGGTAAGTGAAGGAGACCAAAATAAAGCAAGAATGTATTAATAATGATTAATTTTGTGTATGGCAACAAAGGGTTGCTTGATCATCTGCTCAACTATACATGTTTTAACAAAAATTAGCAACCTGAGAAGTAACTAACTAACTACAACCAGAGGCCCTAAGTGAAAATTTCCCAATCAACTTGTTAGAAACATTACACCAAAAAAATGCAGTCAGACAATAACACAATTGACACCCAAATTACTCAATAATACAATCCCCAAACAGCTAAATTTAGACTGAAGCAAGCAATTACAAAACCTACAATTCCATGTGTGTGAAAACAGACCTATATATGTAGATATATACAAATAGCCATATGCATATAATTAACTAACCCTCTTTTAGAAGTGCTTTTGCCATTACTGGCTTCTTCTTCTTCGTCGTCGTCGTCCTCTTCTTCCTCGTTTACTTCGCCTTCGTCTTCTTCTTCATTCTCTTGGGCGTTATCGACCTGGCTCTGAAGATAAAGATCGACCTGTTCACGAATAAAAGCCTTCTTGTCCGACAAATCGATCCCGAAATCCTCCTCCAGCCTCCGCCGGATGGTGGCGGTGGTGGTGGTGGTGAGATCCGAGGTTCGGAGGAAATCCCGAAGCCGGCCGACGAGCTCCGAGTCGGATACCATATTCTCTCCGGTGCGTTGGGTTTGCGGTTGGGATGGCTCGGTTAGGTTAGGTTTAGGTTAGGTTTTTGAAATGGCGATTTTACGTGGCGAAATGGGAAGGGAAATACTCGGTAATGTTTGGTTTAGTTTTTAAACAACCATTTGGATTAAAAAATAAAAAAAAAATTGATTGATTAATAAAATTTTAAAATACAATTTAAAGTTTAATTTTTTTTATTTTTTTATTATTAATAAATCAATCAATTATTTCTCTCTTTCTTCTTTTCTCTCTCTCGTTTTCTCACATTTTACATATCAATCAATTTTTCTTCTATTGCTTAAAAAAAAAAAAAAACAAATTTTCTTTCATATTCATCTGTTTAACTACAAATAAAATTTTAAAAATTACAAATCATCTCAAAAAATTCATAACCAAATAAATTTTTAATTTTCAAAACTCTTTTTAACAACTTATCTTTCAAAATATAATTCAAAACTCAAAACTTATTTCAAAACTAAACCAAACGGAACCCTAATTTCTTTCTGGTGCGTTGGGTTTGCGATTTAGGATTTTTATGACTCACATTATATCCAAATTTTCATCAAATTTTTTAAATCTTAAATTTAAGTAAAAATTTAATCTAATATTGTGCATTCTAACGTTAAAGTTAAAATTTTCATCAAATATTCGATTGTTCAGGAGAACGTCAGGACATAAGTAAAAATTGGGATTAAATAAAGAAAATTCCGTTGTCCAAGAAGACATATGGAACAATAGGGCTGCAAATGAATCGAACTGTTCATGAACAAGCTCGGCTCGGCTCAGCTCGGCTCGATTCGTTTAGTAAATGGGCTGAGCTCGAGCTCAAATATTAGACTCTTTTAGTAAACGAGTCGAGTTCGAGCACGCATAAGCTCGGCTCGTCAAACTCAACTTATTTATCATTATTTAAGTTATATAATAAATACTATATTATATATTATTTAAATTATATATTAAATAATATAAATAATCTTTTTATTAAAATAATATAAATAATATTAAAAAAATTATTGAATCGAGCCGAGCCGAGCTCGAGCTCAGCTAAGCTCACTTCAGTTCGTTTGTAGCTCTATGGAAGAATGTCTGACCCAAAAATCACATATAATTTGATGAACGATAAACGTTTCTTTCATTTAATGAAATATTTTATTCTCCTTTCATTTGATATTAGTTTGAAAATAATGTTGGAATTGATAAAAAAAAAAAAATTGTTTTTCAACTATGGAGATGGTGTAAGAGATGTAGATAGGTAAGAGAGAGAAGGGTATTTGTAAAAGGGAAATGATTTGGAACTCTAAAAAAGCCCCCTCTAATCTTCTTAATTCCCAAAACGACGTCGTTTTGGGAAATATATATATATTTTTTTTCTTTTTTTGCCTTGGTCTCAATTTTCGAGGGATTAGGGCTCCCCAAATTAGGGGATGTAGCACGGCCTTTTGTAAAAATAGGTAAAAGATGTTGTCAACTTCGTTTATTTCTTATTGTTCGTTTATCTGTTGGAGTGAAAATGAAAGGTCGTCTTATCTCGTCTCATCTCATCTCACATCTTTGTGGGTAACAATGTAGAGTCAAGAGCCTCTCCTTGCAAGCTTGTGCTTGCGTCCGTCCTTGCAGGCCTTTGGGTCTATTTTTAGGCCAAATTTTGATAATCCTAACCGTTGATATTTTATTATTTATTCAGTATATCATACTTGTAAAAAATCAAGTTGATCGGATATCAGAAAGTATGTGTTTGAAAAATTGAACTAAACACTATTTTTTAAAGAATTTAATAAACAGTTTTCCGAACATATACTTTCTGATATCCGATCAACTTGATTTTTTACAGGTATGATATACTGAATAAATCATAAAATATAAACGATTCGGATTATCAAAATTGGGTCTAAAAGTAGACCCGAAGGCCTACAAGGACGGGCGCAAGTACAGAAATTGCAAGGAGAAGATCCTCACTCAATAATGTAGGCATAAGAAAAATTATTAATTAATTTAAGAGTAACACGTGATGTTTTATATATATTATAATTAATGAAATGAATAAAATTTATGATTTTATATTAAAAATTTAAAAATATAAAAATTTATAGGGACAGAGTGCGGCCGTGAGTGAGTGAGGCTTTGGAGATTGTTGTATTTTGACTGAATTGCCGGCACGTACCTAGAAATAGGCCGTAAAATCAATCAATGCTTTGTTTGGTCATTTCTGAGGTCAGAAATGATACTGATGCATTTTGTTTGAGTTTTTTAGATTATTTTTTAAAAGTTGGCGGTGTGTTTAATTTATGTTTGTAGAGTAATTTTTGAGATAAAAATATGAAAATTTATTTAGTTTGTAGTTTTTTAGAAATTGTTTTGAAAAATTGTTTTAGGAAGAGAGTTTTAAAAAAAAGTAATTGATTTGATGTGTATGAGTGAGAGAGTGATTTTGGAAAGTAGGTAACTAAACAAAATTTTGAAATTTTTTTTGTAAAAATTTGTTTGGTTTAATTACTCTAGAAAATTTGTTTGTAGATAATTTTTTCCAATTTATTTTTTTTTTTCTGAAAAACAAACCAAACAAGGCCTGAGTTTTTTAGTTTTCATATTTTTTTTGTTTTTAGTGAATATTTTTAAAATTTTAAATATTTTTTTTACTTTTTTAAATATGCCTTACTTAGATGTATTTAAAAAGTAAAAAATTGCTTAAAATATTTTTAAAAATTAATAAATACATAAAAATACAAAAAATATACTGAACTTTTGTATTTTTTTTTGTATTTTTGGTATTTAGTGAATTTTTAAAATATTTTTTTTACAATTTTTTTACTTTTTAAGTGTATTTATGTTAGATATGTCTAAAAAGTAAAAAAATTGCTTAAAATATTAAAAAATTTTAGTAAAAACAAAAAAATACAGAAAAAAAGAAAGTAAAATTTTTTGAAAAGTGTTTTTGAAAAAATAGAACCAAGCAAGCCGAATCTTTTTTTTTTCTTTTTTTTACTTTCACAATCGTCACATACACATGTCAACCAGAGATAGAATAGAAAAAATAAATAAATAAATAAAAATGACCAATCACAACACATTAAGGCTTGGTTTGGATACTCCAGAAAAAGTCAAAAAATTATTCAAAAAGTTGAAAAGTTATCACTATTCACTTAAAAAAAATATTAAAAAATTAATCTTACACAATATTTCTTTTCAAACAATCATAACGGCAGGCGGAGCATTGTTGTGGGAAAAATTGCACTTATTTAGGTGTACACATAACACGGTGTTGTTCGGTCCATAGGGGCCATCACGGCTCCCGTTTTAATAATCTGGACCGTGCAATGTGTAGAACTCGTCGAGTACTATATAATTGTCAAAAATCACGTTGATCGGATATCGGTAACTATACGATCAAATCAATTAAAATTTATAAAATGGATAGTGTTATAGATAACGGTTGAAAAAAAAAACTAATTCGATAAGATAGCTATCGATATCCGATCAACATGATTTTTTACAAGTATCTAGTGCTCGACGAGTTCTACACATCGAACGGTTTTGATTAGCAAAACGGGACCGGTGGTAGGCCCCCACGAGCCGAACAACACCTTCAATTCACTACCCGAAAAGCAGGGAATCATCTCTCTTCCCCACTCTCCAAGCACTGTCCCTCACCTTACAACTATTCCATCACAATATTCCCCTACATACTTATTTATACAATTTTTTAATACACATTTTTTCATAAAAAGTCAAAAAATTAACCAAACATCCATATTTTTTTCCTCAACTTTTTAGTCCAAAAAGATAAAAAGTACATTTATTTAGGACACCCCAAACGATGGAGGTTCTCCAAAAAAGGGGATCCCAACCTTTTTCCTTTTGGTGGGGCTTGTTAAAGGTTGCAATCTATTTTTTCCTTTTTTTTTAGTTCAATGTGCACCATTTATCTTAAACAAACAGTGGTACTATATATATCAATTAGTGTATTAATTAGCTTATTAATAATAGTTATGATATTATTATTGATTCTACTTATTATATAAATTACAAATACTAAAAACATTTTAAATTATACCTTATCATTAATTAGTACACTATTAATTAGTGCATATAACATTATTCTAAAACAAAACAATTACAAAGATTAATTTATTGTCGAGAATGGTATTGTCACCTTATTCTTATAGAGTTTTTCTATAAATTTTATGTATTAATAGAGTTTTTCAAAAAAACAATTTTAAAAATTAGTTTTGCACATAAATCAAAATGTAGTGTCTTTTGAAATGTTTAATCGTTTTAGTTTCCGAAATCACGCTAATCGTCATATAATTTGAGATTTGTGTCATTTTAATTCATAATTTTTTAATTATGACATATTTGACTATGAATTTTGAATCTTATTTTAAATAAGGACAATTGAAGACATCATTATTTAATTTCAATGGCAAAATCGTCAATTTGATAAAATATTAACTAATTTGATAAATTTCAAAAAAATATTTTTTAATCTTTAAAAATTATTTATACCCACTAAAGATAAAATTATGTAAAATTGATAAATCTCTTAGACATTTATTTATTTTTTGTTTACCAAATTAATTTTTATTATGCGTTTAGATGATGATCATGTAATGGGTAGTTATTTTTATTTTTAGTAAATTAGTTTCTATTTTTTTAAAAGTCAAATATGATGACAACTTTGATATCATTATTAAACTAATTCATTAAATCAAAAAAATCAAAATTAAAAATATTTCATATATTACATATATGGATTACACATTAAAATCTTAACAACCATCGATTACATGATTATCATCCAAACACATAATAAAAATTAATTTGGTAAAAAATAAATAAATAAATGTCTAAAAAATTTATCAATTTTATATAATTTTATCTTTGGTTGAAAGAAATCATTTTTAAAATTTAAAAAATATTTTTTTGATATTTATTTTTTGTCAAATTAATTTATATTTTATCAAATTGACAAACTTACCTTTGAAATTAAGTAATGGTATCTTCAATTGTCCTTATTTGAAATAAGATTCAAAATTCAGGGTCAAATGTGTCACAATTGAAAAGTCAATGACCAAAGTGACACGAGCCCCAAACTATAGGGACTATTAGTATAATTCACCATTTTTTTTTCTATTGAAAATATTTAATATATCTTTTGGAAAGTGAGTTAGTAGTCACTTCCTAACTTTTAACTCATTTTAAGTCACATTATCTCTCATATTTTTCATACGTTTTTCAAAAAAAAAAAAAAAACTTAAAAAAATTTAAAAGTTAGCTTTTAACCATCTTCCCAAAACAACCCGTAGTATTTAAAAAAAAAATTATTTTGAACATAAGTGAGAGGGGTGATCGACTGTTATTCGTAGCTGAGGATGGTTGTTGACGTTAGATAGGGTGACTAGATGTGGTTATCGGCTACGAAAGGTAATAATGGGAGGTAATTTTTGACAAAAAAATAATTGTCACCAATAGAAGATGATTGGTCTTGATCAGAAGTGGTCATTCAGTGTGAGAGGTGGTGGTCGATGCAACAACCAAAAGTGTGCCATAGGAGGTGATTGGTGAGTTGTCCCACTACTTGGGATGGTGATCAGAGGACATCACCAGTGACAGTAATTGGATGTGGTAGCCAAGTTTAGATCCTCTCCAGCCAAATCCTCCAGCCCTTCCTCTAGTCAAGGGCCAGGATTTGGCCACATCCCTTAAGAGAAGATCTATGGCTTAGATGCTTAAAAAAAAAAAAAAATTGAATTTATTTCATTCAACACAGCAACAACTTCCCTCCCATTCACTTCACTTTTTCCCTCCCTCTTCGAAGCTCTGGTGAACAACGATCGGCGAAGTCGGCGGCTAACATCGACGGTCTCTCATTCTCTCCCGCTGTCTTACTCCAAAGGTTTCAACCGCGATTTCAGCCGCCGATCTCTCCCTCTGTCTTACTCCGAACATTTAAGCCGCGAGTTTAGCCGCAAACTAAGCTCCGGCGACTCCGCGAACCAGAGCTGCACTTCATCAAACTGAAGGTAATATTTTATTTTCATTAATTTTTCCCTAAATAATCTACCATGTTCAAAACTGCCATTTTTTAAACTTGTAGTTGATGTGTGTTTCCTATTCAAAACAATTACGTTTGATGGTTTGCCATTTTCACTGTTTAATAGGCCCAATAAATAAATAAATAAATAAATAATAAACATAGTGGGAGAATGAAAATGGCAGAGAAGAGACTGAAAACATTGGACTTGATTTTTTCAATTTTTATGCCTAAGTTTGATGGTTTGGCGTAGAATTTATGAATACACACACACACACACACACATACATATATATATAAAGTGTAATCTATAATGTGGTTCTACAAGATCATGTTCTGAAAATAGCACAGTTGTTATTTGTTGGTTTTTATTAATTGGTTCCAAATAAATAAATAAAACACTTCAAAGCTATATTATTGATGTTCCTCCAGGCTATATTTTATAAATTATTTAGTGATGATGTTCTCAAATGCATCAAACGCCACATGAAACAAGCTATATTTTTGTTGTTAAGTGTAATGTTGGTACATGTTCATTTTGTAATTAAAATTTTATATACTCATATGGAATATTGGAGGAACTATGTACCAAGTGAAGTAGTACATGAAACATATATATTAGTTTAGTGAAATGTTTATATTACTGTAGACACCCCATTTTTGACTGACCTTAAGACTCAGACTTCACCAATTGAGCGCTCGGTGATGTTGCATATTGTGCTCGTTCTGAGGTTGCGGAGTCTCGGCTGCGAGCCTTGCCTCCAGACTTCGGGTCTCTTTTATGCTTTGCCTCAGTTTGCGAACCAGGTCCTGCTTTCTCTGTTTTCTCTTCCCGAAGGGATGGAGAGGTCTCGTAGACCATCTCTCAGTGGCCGTAGGCTACGCTTCGTGGTCGTAGGCCATTTTTCCCGTTTGGAGCCCAGTTTCTGATTTTCGGAGCCGTCAGGCCGTGTGCCTCGGTTCGAGACCGCTTAACTACTTCCGTTTGCTTCGGTTTTTGTCACACCCATTATTTTATCCCTTTAGAGGGACACTTTGGCCCGGGAGACCACCTTCGTGGTCATGCGCCACTTCCGGTGCCTAACAGCCAGTTTTCGAGGCCCCAAACTGCGCGTTTTGGCCCCCGAACCTTCGTTTTACATCCGTCTTGGCCCATTTTTGGTAGGGACTCTATTTTAATTGCTAGGGAGGTGGTAGGATGGTGGGAGGCCACATTTTCCCCTGAAAAATCAGTTTTCTCTTTTTCTCTCTCCTAAAGCCGATTTTTCTGACAGAAAGTTGGTTTTTCTCACTTTTGGGCCACAATTTATGGCTTTTCATACCACCATTGTGTTGTGCTCATCTGGGAGGCCACCAATATGGGTAGGCCGACCAGTAATTCTTCTTAACCCTTTTGAATCTTGCTAAAAAGCTGGTTTTCCTCTCTCTTGGGTCACAGTTTCCGATTTTCCACCATACAGTTGTGTTGCACTCATCTGGGAGGCCACCTTTTTGGGGTGGCCGGCCAGAAATTCTTCTTGAGCCTTTTGACCCCTGGTCGGCTGACCAGGGGAAGTGGCCGGCCGGCCACTTGAACTGGCCGGCCTGCTTCTTGCTTTTTGCCCTCTCTGAATGCATCACAGCTGTGCCAGCTGTGAGGCAATTGGACCATCTTCCATACACGTGTATGGAGGATATATGAAGCCCTTTTGGGATATTTTAGAGCCTCTCCTCTATAAAGGGGAGGCTGATCTTCTATGGCAAGGGTTGAACAACTTTGAAGGCTTACAACTCTCTCTCTCTATATCTCTACACTTGAGCTTCCAAACCCTAGTTTTCTTGGACCATTTGCACTACAACCCTTAGCACCACACCTCTTCCATCCATTCCAGCACTTTGGGACTGATTTGCAAGGGTTGAAGGTTCACCAACTTGGTCCAAAAGCTCTAGCTTTGCTGCTCTTCAAAGGTAAGCACCTATTTCCCTTAAACTTGCATCTTTTTTCTCTATTGATTAGCCTTACTTTCAAGTATTTTTAGACTTTGTCATAAACTAAAAAGTGTCATATTTTGAGCTCCTCTTGAATATTGATTAAGGATACTTTTCTGTTTGAGGTCTCCTACATCCTTGTATGCTTTATCCCTCTTTGTAGGCCTATTTTGCATCATATCTTAGTCCTACTTGTGAGAATTTTCGAGATTTGTCATAAACTAGAAAAAGTTCCTTTTGAGCTTATAAACATGTTTACTTAAGGTCACTTCTCTTTTTGGGGTCATCTCCCCCTTTTCATGCTTTATTTCTTCATGTTTTGAGCTATGCATGTGAGCACTTACATTGGCCTTGATTTGGCCTTTTAGATGTGCCTTTGAGCTTCAAAATCATAGAGGGTGACCCTCTCACCCCTCATTCTCTTTACTAGCTTTGCTAGCCTCCCAAAGGGACCCTCACTTGCATGTTGTGAAGTCACTTTTTGGGCTTAATTTGGTGAGTTTCAAGGCCTGCCTTAGCTCTGTCCGGAGCCTCTTTGGCCTTATTTTGTGTCCGTAATGCATGTGCAGAGCAATTCTATTCAAGGCCTTTTGAGGGGGCCTTTCATTGTATGCTTCATTGATCCATTTCAGGGCCAATTTGGTGAGTTTTAGGCTTGTCATATTTGATTTCCAGAGTTGGTTTTGCCATGCTAAGTGTCCTTGTTGTATGTGTTGGGTAACCCCTTGTATGACCCTCCAAAGAAGCTCGTCATTTTTGCATGCATTGGATGCATTTCAGTGGTTATTTGGGGTTTATTTGGCATGAAATACTTCTATTTTTGTCTGGTTGGGTGAGCCTTCATATGCTTCATATAGCTGTAGAACAACTCATGGTTTACTAGCCTATGTTGCATGTTGTTTTGACCCTTCATGTTGGCACCTTTTGGCCATGCCTTGAACTGATAATGTGCTCATTTTGGACTACCCTAGCTCTGTTTTTGGGTCTTGTGGTTGAATGATATTAGTTTTGCATGCTTGTAGTTCAATGCACTTGCCTATCTTCGAGTTTTGAGGTTCGTTGCATGCATGTACTGAGATATTTCCATGTTTTGAGCCTATCATTCATCACATTTCAAAGCTTGTTTTAATGCCATGTTGCCATGTTTTCATCTCTTTAAATGCGTTTGAGAGTCGGGCTTGTATGCCCCATTTACCGACGATTGAATGAGCTTCATTTCGTCGCATTCCGAGCCATCATTTTAGGTCAATTTCCCACCATTTCAGACCTGCCTAGGGTCTGTTTGGGGTTGGTTTTGCTTTTGGTGCATTGCTTCGGTTTCCTCTAGTGTAATGCACTTCATTAGTTTCGGTACCCGGGCCCTATAGCTTGCATTGTGTGCCATATTTGCATGTTTCGGGACCATATTTCATGCTATTTTAGAGCTGTAATTTATGCTATTCCATGTCATGTTTCATGCATCCCATGCTTTGGTAGAGTGGCATTCCATGCCTTAGGTTTGGTCCTTGGCATTCGTGCATGTGTGCATGCATTTTGGTTCTCTCATTTCCATCACATGGCCACTGATATGAGTATGGCTGAGGTCTACTCATGTTGGTGTAAGTCCATCGTGCATTGTGTATGTCATTTCGGTCTATAGTATTGTGTATGCTGAGTTGCGTGTTAGAGCATTGTGTATGCCATGTTACATTGAGCATTGTGTATGCCATTTCATAGCATTGCGTATGCTAGGTTGTATGTTAGTCGCATTGTGTATGCCATCTCATTTGCATTGTGTTTGGGATAGGAGTTAGCCCAAGCACGGGAAACGAGGGACGTTTCATACTCCGAGTGACGGAACGTGTCTCAATTCCCGGTCGCCGACACTCCGGATTACCCATGATGGAGTTTAGGTCTTGTTGTGTTTATATGTGCATTCATTTCACATCGAGTCGTGCAATTCGACTCCTCGGCCATCATGCATCGAGATGCGTGATTGGTGGCACGAGGATCGAGGACTACACTCCCTAAAGAGTAGTCTTGCATACATATGTAAAAATCCTTTGCTGTGCCCCTTTCTTGCTCTCTGTTGTAGCAAATCAAAAATCAACAGCCTTCCAGAGCCTAGCATAGCATTTCGGGATTAATTGCAAACAAAGGCGAATCGGGGCATCGCAATGGATTTCCGCTCCAGGCAACTCAAGCATGCATCTTTCATCATTCGGAACAGAGCTGAGGCGGTCCATAAGCTTGCATGCTAATTTACTTGCTTTCCTAGTTAAATTGTTAATTAATTAGGGTTTTTCGAACTGTAATTATTATTCGGACTGTTTTATTTATTCGGACCCTCTGAGCGAGGGCACAATTGTAATAAGTGTGCTTGTGTGTGATGTATGTCTTCTAACCCCACGTCTTTCTCCCCTTTATTTACCAACTTATGATGGTTAGATTAGGGCATGTTTCAATTAGCATACTTATGCTTGCATGTTTGCATCATTCATCTGTATTGCATGCACTGGGCTCGGCGCATCATACTAACTGCATTTGTATTTCAATTCCAAATTGAATACGTGTTAGCTGTAGCATCATCATATGCCATCTTAGAATAGCCGAGCCTATTGTAGTTGCATTTTTGCATATGTTGCATTAGGCATTTCTATATAGTTAGGATCATGCATTGATTTCTAACTAGTTTCTGTTTTGGCTTGGAGTACTCGGCAAGTGTTTATGCTTTAGCATCCCCGCATGTGTGTGAGTGACTGCCATGATAGCATGGTTACTATGAGGCTAATTGCTTATGTGATATACCTGCCTGAATGCCTGTGGGTGAAGGTTGGGTTATTTGGATTGGAACAATTCATCAATTGTGAGTTTTAAGCCCACTTGAGAGTGGCAAATCATCATGTTTTCTAAGCCCACCCGAGGGTAGCAAATCCACACTTTAGCCTACTTGCGAGTAGCAAACCGTTTTCAAAACAAACATGAAACGTTTTGTTCCAATTCAGGCGATCCAGTCTATACTTGTATGCTATGCGCATCACGTAGTAAATCTAGGCTAATAACCGGAATAAGAATGCATAATATTTTCAAAACTAGATATCATGGTTAGTAGAGACCGATCTTTGATCGGGCGAGCGGGGGTGCTCACGAAGTGACCTTCCCCAATCATACCCAAGTTCCCGAGCCGAG
This sequence comes from Camellia sinensis, assembly GCF_055761805.1. NCBI lineage: Eukaryota > Viridiplantae > Streptophyta > Magnoliopsida > Ericales > Theaceae > Camellia > Camellia sinensis. Next base: position 221,881,087 of record NC_138961.1, read on the forward strand.
GCAACTTTGGTGATGACGGACACGTTGCCTTAGGCAACGAGTCAGGGTTTCTTAAATTTCCCAAAATAAAATATTTAGGTGGCGACTCTGTATCTGGAAAAAGCAGTCCATGTTTGGCACTTCTTTCAAAAAATCTGTTTTCAAAAATGATTTACCGGATTTGGACTCTTTGATGATTCATCGGTCTTGCATTGCACCTCGTGAGATTAGATACAGGACCGTGACATTTGAGTTCGAACTGTAGTGAGGCCCAAGGGCGCGTCTACAGTTTCTGGCGACTCTGCTGGGGAATTAGAGAACTTGACTCGAACTCATGATATCGTGTTTTGACTACACTTATGTGTTTCTTTGCATTGCATGTGCATTGGTGCGCCTAGGACACCGTGTTTGCCGTATGCTATTCCTGAACGGTTTGCCGGAGGCTCGCTTCGAGAAGCGTGCCATAAGGCTGACCAGTTGCGGGCTCTGCCACGACGGGAACACAAACTCCGGTTTTACCGGGGCACCCTTTTTGACCATTCGACCTAGTGCATATTCGGAACTCATAGTGACCATTCCAAACTAGGACAGGTTGCTCACCCGTTTATAGGTTGTTTGAAACCGCTGCGTGCGTAATGAAACCCTAGCTCCTGACAAAATAGGACAGGGAAACCCTACCCCAACATGGGGGTGTTTTGGCTCTCACTTGTTTGTTATGTGCTTTTAGAGTGCGTCTCTATACGAATGCATGCATCAGTTTACAAGTTTGGGCATCAGGCCTGCGGGCGCCAGTTCAGTATTTTGGGTATCAGGCTTGCGGGCACCAGTTCAGTATTTTCGAAATCAGTTATCTGCGAGTATCAGATTCAGCTTCGGGGACAGTGATTTGGGAATAATGATCAGTCTTTGAGAACAGTGTATCAAATGCGTGTTAATTATACCCGACTATGTGTTGTGTTTATTTACGCTGTTATGCCATCCGTTTGTCTGCTCGTTTATTTCCTTATCATTGCTTTATTTATCTTTTGCTAGGATAGTTTAGCACAATTGCTTCAGACTAAGCAGATATTCCCCAAGCACTCTGGACAAGGGGCCGCCGACTCAATCGATCTGAGGATCTGGTCGACGGATAACCAGTGTATCATTCCCTACCCCCGGTTATCAGACGGAGGTCAAGAAGACACAGTGTATCCGAGCAGAGGTTGCCAGAGCAGTGGATTACCCCATCAGTGGACAGTCGGATTGAGATCCTAATTGTTGCTATAGAGATAGACCTGCCAGTAGTTCAGACAGATCAGGGCAGTATGGCGGGACCGACAGGAGTTGAGGAAATGATGTGTCAGATGCAGGACACCATGAGAGCCATGTAGCAGGATGCTGTTCGCCGAGATGAATTTGCCAAACAACAGGCCGAGATCATGGCCCAACAGGTAGAGTTAATTGCTAGGTTGCAACAACAAACCGGGGCATCTGCTTCACACCCAGTTCCTCCCCCACCAGGAGTCCCGGCACCCAGGGAGGCACCAAATGTCCATGTAGATACGGACATACCAACGGGGCCAGCTCCGCCCCCAATTCTGCCTCAACTATCTAAGGCACCTATGCCTGTCAATCAACCGGACTCTCCCTTCGTGTTCGAGGTAGACCATACAGCACTGAAATTGAGCAAGCTTGAGAAGTTGTTCAAGAATTTACAAAGGGTGAAGTCCATTCCAGACATCGAGAAGGGATATACCGATGTGGCTATGACGCTGCCAAATAGGTTCAAAATGCCACAAATTGACCGCTTTGACGGATCCGGGGATCCCATGGTCCATCTTCGGTTGTTCTCAGATATACTGCGACTGATGGACCTCACCAAACCACAGAAGCTTTCACTATTCGGCCAGACCTTGTCAGGCGTAGCCGCTATCTGGTATGCAAAATTAGAAGATGATATTAAGCGGGAACTGGGACGAGATGACCGAGGCTTTCATTACACAGTACTCCTATAACACTCAGATCGAGATTACAACTCGTGATCTTGAGACAACAAGGCAGGAGCCTAAGGAGAGCTTTTTGGATTTTGTGGCCCGTTGGAGGGCGAAGGCCTCAATGATGACCCTAAGGCCTACAGATAAAGATCAAATCCGGATGATTGTGTGCAATCTCCAGCCAAAACTGATGCAGAAAATGATTGTGCTCCCCTTTCCTACCTTTTAAGATTTGCACGAGATTGGGGTACAAATAGAGGATGCTATGAAACAAGGTTTGATTGACCAAGATAGAGAGTAACCCCGAAGAACCTTCAACCGCAACAACAACACAGGCACCAGCAATGCCGCAAATGCTAGAGCTTTAGAGGTAAGCATGGTCACCACCATTCCCCCTCCAAGACCCACGGCAGCTACACCTTTCTTCAGCGCGTCTGGAAGCAACACACAAACCACTAAATTCCAACCCAGAGGCCAAAGAACCTTCACGCCTTTATATATGCCCCTGTCCAAAGCTCTAGGGGTATTAATCAAGAAAGGGCACTTAAAGCCCCTGGAGCCGAGGCCATTGCCAAATCCACTCCCTCCTTCTCATAACCTAGCAAAATACTGCGCATATCACCAACAACATGGTCACGACACTGACCAATGCTTCAGATTGCGTCATGAGATTCAAGACCTCATTGACAAGCAGGTGATTGTACCTCCAGAAAAACCCAATGTCACAACAAACCCTTTCCCACTGCACAACCAAGCTCCACCTCCCAAAAGAATCAACTTTATCTAGACTGGGGTCGTGTCTTACGATCCCAGCATATATATTACCCCAACCCACCTACCTAAGCCGGAGGTGCTCCTTCCTAACTGCACTGACTTGTGCATGTTGGACATCTTCAGAGCCCAACCCGAACCATTGGAGGTGGCTGTCGAAGACAGAATGGGGGAGATTCCAGGGAAAAATGGGATTGTCGAGCCAGGATCTGAGGAATCTGAGAGTTTTTTATACAGTCCGAGCGACTACATCCTATCAGTGGGCCAAGTTGGGCCGAACTTTGAATTGCCGGCGGGGGTAGAGCTTTGTATGATACAAGGGGATGAATCTGGTCAGAGGATAGATGACTTGGCAACTGTGGAAGAGGACTTTGCTAACCTCCAATTTTTCAATGAACAAGAGCTAGAGGGCATGGTAGTCAACTGATCAGATTTTGGGGAGTCAGCAGAGGTCACTGGGTGGCTTGATGACCTGCCAGACGTTGTTGATGAAGCTCAGTTGGAACAGGGCCCGGCAGGGGCAAGAATATCAGTGGTGGTTGGAAGGGCCGGAAATCAGAATGAATCGCCGGAGAGCGCCGGTGCTAAGAATTCCACTCGAGACTTGGGCATTGTGAATGCGGGAATTGTTGAACAGCCAGCTGTACTGACGCAGTTGGAACAAGAAAGGTTTGAGGATACCGAAAGAATTAGGAAAGGTAAGGGCCCTGAGGGGACTGAGAGTGCTGTGTGCACGAAGATAGAGAATGCTGCGAGCATGTGGACGGAGAGTACTGCGGGTGCAATTGAACCGGAGCCAGACAGGTGTCTGTTGGCTACCGACGGAATGTGGTGGGAGGATGATGATTTATGTCTTGCCCACACGGATAAGGATTAGGGAGTAATCAGCCAGATGATACCTGGTATATCGGCGAAGTTGATCATATGACCAGGAGCGGGCGGTATTTCAAGCCCCTGCACCTAGACCAGCCAGAGGCATCTGGAAAAGATAAGGAGGCAGAGAAGCAGAAAGAAAAGCAACTCGAAGAAGAGGCCATACTGAAGCAGTTGAAAAAGATACAGGCAGACATCTCCATCTGGGGACTGCTTATGGCATCGCGAGTGCATCGACAAGCTGTCTTATCGGCCATGGTTAAGGCCAAGCTCTCAATAGACACCACGCCCGAACAGCTGGTGGGCTTAGTTTTTCCGGGAGGAGCTACCCCGATGTTGACCTTTTCTGTCAAAGAACTGCCACCTGAGGGTGCGAACCATAACAAGCCACTCTATATCTCCGTGGAGTGCAGAAATAAATGGATACCCGTGGTGCTTGTCGACACAGGGTCCGCCATCAATGTGTGTCCAGCGAGGACTGCCTATGCAATCGGTTTGAAGACCGCGGACTTTGTGCCAACAGCCCAAGTGATTCGGGCATACGACAACACAAGCAGAGAAGTCATGGGGACAGCGAAAATTCAGACCAAGGTTGGGCCGGGGCAGCATGAAATTGACTTTCACATCCTAGAGGTTCCCGCCACTTTCAATCTACTCTTGGGGCGGCCATGGCTGCATCAAGTGAAGGCAGTTTCTTTTATCTTGCATCAAATGGTGAAATACCCCCATGGAAAAGGGAGTAGCCATTGTTTTTGGGAATTCATCGATCCATCCACCGCCGGAAGTATCTACGCCAATTTTGGAAATTGAGCACGGTATGAAGGATGTGTTCTTATCCAGTTTTACCCTAGCTGAGGCCCGGGTCGTGCAGAACATCTTAGCTGTTAATGAGGGGGTGTATGTTAGTGCTCAATCAGTATACCTCATGAACAAGCTTCAACACATCCCCGGGATGGGATTGGAAAAGAGCGGCCGGAAGGGCGTCACAGCATTGGCCGAGGTGCCACATAACCCACATACCTTTGGTTTGGGTTATCTGCCCACCAAAGAGGATTGAATAAGGAAGGGTAAGGAGATGATTGGGAGAGCCAGAGTGAAGAAGGCGGGGAAGCTTTTTGACTTAATGCACCGGCCCGTTCAAGGTACCCTAAACAGATGCTTCGTCCGGGAGGGGGAGGACTTTCCGTTTTGTGGCTTCCCAGAGCCGTGGCTGAACGCGGAGAGGAAGCGCGTGCCAGGTTTTGAGATTTTCTTTGGCCTGCAGTTACCCGGGGACGACATTGCCGAAGAGCAGACAGACCCATTAGTTGAGGTTGAGCAGAGCAAGAAAATGGAGTCTGAGGACGCCGAAAGTGAAATGGGGGTAACGCTGGCGTGTCTACTTTCAGATCCTCCAATCGAACAGAAATGCTTGGGGGATAACTTCTTGGTATGTGTGATCGGGAATGGAACGACTGCGGGCCTACCAGTAAACATTTTGGATGCATCCATCGCACCCTCTCTCATCTGGAAGTATGAAGAGGGATTTTTGTCAAGCAGCACCGGGTCAGGTAGTGAGCTGAAATCTGATTCCACCGAGTCTGTTGAGTCGGAATCAGGTTCCAGCTCGATTAAGTCTGAGTCCGGTATTCCTGGGGATGATAACCCGGATACCACAGTCCTGTCCAGGTCGTCTTTTTCTTTCTCTTTTGAGTCTATTGTAACCGAAGAATCGGACGATTTGGATGTGCTTAATGAGAATGATGTGGCTGTAGTTTCTGAGTACTTTTCTGTGCCCTTGATTTATTGCATTAACTCAGACTTTCAAAATTTTGATGAAAACGACGAGGAAGACATTCCTCCGATTTTGCAACGCTTAATTGAACAAGAGCAGGAAAGATTTGTTAAACCCTTAATGGATGAAATCACTACTATGAATGTCGGTACTGAGGAGGACCCGCGGCTAGTCCAGATCGGGTCCACGTTGTCTTCGAAGGAGCGCGAGCGCTTAGTCGCTTTATTAAAAGATTTCAAAGACGTTTTCGCGTGGTCCTACGAAGACATGCCTGGAATCGATCTTGAGATCGTACAGCACCAGATCCCTCTTGACCCCGAGGCCCGACCCGTTAAACAAAAACTCAGAAGGATCCGCCCAGACTGGGCTCTCAAGATTAAGGAAGAGGTCACCAAGCAAATTGATGCAAGTTTCCTGCTGGTGTCCGAATACCCAACTTGGTTGGCCAACATCGTTCCGGTGCCGAAGAAGGATGGTAGGATCCGGGTATGCGTGGATTTCAGGGACTTAAATAGAGCTAGTCCGAAGGACGACTTCCCCTTGCCGCATATCGATGAGTTAGTGGACTTCACGGCGAGGCATGCTTTGCTTTCGTTCATGGATGGCTTTTCGGGCTACAACCAGATAGTGATGGCACCTGAAGACCGAGAAAAGACTGCATTCACCACCCCGTGGGGGACTTATTGCTACAGGGTAATGCCATTTGGGCTGAAGAACGCTGGAGCTACATATCAACGGGCCGCGACCACAATATTGCACAACATGATCCACAAAGAGGTTGAGGTGTATGTGGACGACATGATTGTCAAGTCCAAAGAAAGGGAGAGCCACTACACCGCCTTGCAAAAGTTCTTTCAAAGGATCAGAGAATTCCGGTTGCGGCTGAATCCTCAGAAGTGTACGTTCGGTGTCACAACAGGGAAAGTACTGGGGTTTCTCATTACACAGAGAGGTATCGAAATTGACCCTTCCAAAATCAAGGCCATCCTAGAAATGCCACCACCAAGGACTGAAAAGGAGGTGCGAGGCTTTCTGGGTAAAGTGCAATTCATAAGACGGTTTATCTCAAAATTAACCTTGACTTGTGAACCACTTTTTGGTCTCTTGAAGAAAGGAAAGAAATTCCAGTAGGACGGCAGATGCCAAGCTGCTTTTGAACAGATCAAGGAATATTTACAGAACCCACCCGTGTTGTCACCGCCAGAGCCAGGGAGACCGTTGATATTGTACCTTTCGGTAACTGAGACCACAATGGGCTGCATGCTCGCGTAGGAATCAGAGGACAAAATGGAAAGGGCCATCTACTATCTGAGCAAGAAGATGCTAGAGTATGAGACCCGCTACACACCATTGGAGAAGGCTTGCTTAGCCTTGGTACGGGCTACCAAGAAGCTGCGGCACTACCTGTTAGCTCACTCTATAATGTTGGTTTCAAGATTAGATCCCATCAAATATCTCTTCGAGAAATTGGCACTTACGGGTAGGCTAGCTCGTTGGTTGCTGTTGCTTTTCGAATTCGATCTGAAATATATGACGCGCAAGTCAGTCAAGGGAAGAGCAGTAGCAGAGTTCTTAGCCAATCGTCCAGTGGAAGGAGATGAAGCAGTTGAGTATTTATTTCCAGACAAGGCCATTTTGCATATCGACGACGAGTTTTGGACGATGTATTTTGACGGAGCGTCCAACCAGTACGGGTGTAGGATAGGAGTGTTGCTGATAGCACCCAACAATTCCCGTATCCCTCTAGCCTTCAAACTCCAATTCAAAGTCTCGAACAACGAAGCAGAATATGAGGCATGCATTGCCGGTCTAGAGGCAGCTCTGGAACTAGGGGCAAAACGGTTGGACGTCATCGGGGACTCGAATCTTGTTGTGTCTCAATCAAAAGGAGACTGGAAAGTCAAAGAAGAAAAGATGATAATGTATCACCAAACCTTGGATCTGCTGATTCCTCGGTTTGAGAAGCTAAACTTCACTCATCTACTAAGAGAAAACAACAGGTTCGCAGATTCACTAGCAACTCTATCTTCCATGATAGACATCTCGTTTGGAGTCCGAATGCGTCCAGTCATTATCGACTAGAAATTTATGCCGACTTACGAGTCAATTGCTGCTATAGATGAGGTTCAGAATGAGAACCCTTGGTATTACGATATTTGGAATTTCTTGGAGAATGAAGCATATCCACTAGGGGTAAATGCCAAGGATAAAAGGGCAATCAGAAGAATGGCCGTTCAGTTCATCATCTGTGGAGGTAAATTGTATAAGAGAGGTCATCTGGGAATGCATAAGTTGTGCGTTGAAACTGAAGAATCAAAACGCCTGATGGAGGCCATCCATAGAGGGGAATGCGGTGCGCATATGAATGGGGTAATGTTGGCACGGAAAATCCTCAGACAGGGTTACTACTGGTCCACCATGGAGGAGGATTGTATCGGCTTTGTTCGGTGATGCCACAAATGTCAGATCCATGCAAACCGCATGAACATCCCGTCGTCAAAGTTGTACAATATGACTTCGCCATGGCCATTTTCAGTTTGGAGAATTGATGTGATCAGGGCTGTTACCTCGAATGGGTCTAATGGGCATGAGTTCATCTTGGTCGCGATAGATTATTTCACAAAGTGGGTTGAGGCCCAATCCTATGCGGTGTTGAAGGCGTCATATGTTACAAAATTCATCAGAAACAACATCATCTGTCGTTATGGGGTCCCAAACGAGGTCATTTCAGATAATGGTTCCCACTTCAAGAAGGAAGTGATTGACTTGTTGGAGAAATACAACGTGGCCTTTCATAAGTCGTCTACATATCCGCCTCAAACCAATGGAGCGGTCGAGGCCGCCAACAAGAATATCAAACACATATTGTAGAAGATGGTGGAAACCTACCGGGATTGGCCAGACAAGCTACCGTTTGCTCTGCGAGGGTACCGGACTTCAATTAGAGCTTCAACTGGGGCGACTCCGTATTCATTAGTTTGTGGGATGGAGGCTGTTCTACCTATTGAAATTGAGGTTCCGTCTTTGCGAGTGCTGGCTAAGTGTTAGATAGCCGAAGCAGATTGGCAACAGAACAGATTTGAAGAACTCATGCTTTTTGACGAGCGCAGACTGAAAGCACTGTACCATGTTCAAGGCTATCAACGTAGAATTGCCTGGGCTTTTAACAAGAAAGTTAAGTCCAGGAATCTAAAAGAAGGAGATTTGGTGCTCAAGGACAACCGAGCTCCCATCCATGACCCTAGGGGCAAGTTCAGACCTAATTGGACTGGTCCCTACATCATTAAGTCTATCTGGTCAGGTGGAGCTGTGGTTCTAATGGACCTAGATGGCCTAGAGTTTTCACAACCGATCAACATGGACAAGTTGAAGAAATATTACCCTTGAGAGGCTCGCTAGGCCGAAAACCCGAAAGGGCGACCTAGGCAAAAGCCAGAGCACAAAAAAAATTGAAATTATAAAAACTGAGCTCGCAAGGTTGAAAACCCGCAAAGGGCGGCCTTGGCAAAAGTTAGAGCGTAAAAGGAGAGTGAAAATACTCGAGTGAACCTAAGCTGGAACTACGTAAGGCATGATTCCCATCTTTAGGATACGTAGGCAACTTCATCCTGAAGTTCAGCCATAAACTTTTCTCCGATCAACTTTGTCCATTTGATCATCTCGACCATCTTTGTCTATTTAGCATTCAAGAGTTCGGTTATGATCTTTGGTGCAGTGCTCTTCAGACTAGGGGCAACTTTCCGTTGCTGCGCAGTGCTGCGGTACTATTCAGACTAGGGGCAACTTTCCAATTGCTGGGATCCGGGGTTGTGCATCTCAGTGACAGATTTCAGGCATGCCCAGTTCTTATCCATATCGAAAATGGTTTTGAAAAGTTTTAATAAAAGTTGACTTTGTTCAAAATTAATCTTTTTACAACTTAGACCATTTTTGGACCAAAGCGAAAAATTTTCAGTACCCACAACCTTCAATTTCATTGATTTCAATACAGAGTTCTCCTGCTCTTGCATACAAATTGAAGTTTCTTTTTATTACAATTATAAAGAAAACTTGAAAGTGCGAATAAAGTAATAAATCTGGGGCATAGCTAAGTCAGGTGTTCCTGCCCTTCCTCCCAGAGCTGGTCGAAGTCTCTGATACCAAAGTGGGCCCTTCCTGTGCCTCTTCATTAAGCCAATCCAAGCACTCATCAGACAAAGTGCAATTGAAAGTGGAAGCAGGGGCCAAGAGCTCTCTAGTCCTCCATGCTATGGCATACCGGGCAAGCTGTGCGCCTCGAACCGGGAATGCAGCAGGATACTCTATCCCCTCTGGCGGGCAAGTCTGATCATGTCCGAATTGGCGCTGGAACCGGAACAGAAAATAGAAGACACAGTGTGTCATGCCAATCAATTGAATCCCAGGTTGACGGGTCATGTTGTAACTCATCGCCGGCAAATTGAGCCAAGGGCAGCGCCAAGCGATACGGTTTGCAGACAAATTGCACATCCAGCTATACCACCACTCCTCATCAAGGGTATCGACCAGGCGTTGTCGAAAAAAGTAGCCGCGAGCTGAGTATGCAGGGCAAGACTCCACAATCTGTAATTTGTCCATCAACCACACCTGGGGAAGGATTGAAAAATGAGAGAATAAAGAATAGAGAGATGTACGATGAGAGAAAAGAAAGAAAAGGGTTTTGTGAGAAAAACCGAGTCTGAGAGCCGAGTGACGTGAGCAATACATGTGTGAGATTGGGTGGAAAACATCACCTGCAATAGTAGTGGGCTCCCCGCAAGCCTTGCCGTCTCCCGGCGGTGAAAAGCGTCTAAGCCCATCAATGTCTCAGCCAATGTCATAGCGATGCAGCTCTTGCCTCCTTCAAACCTTGGGCAACCTCGATCAACCGGACATCGGATCCTCCGGAACCTGAGGCAAGTAAGAAATGAGATAGCAAGCATAGGCAAAGCGCGTGTTGCCGATAGCCCTGCCAATGATGGTCGTCGCGGTCACAAGCATCAGAAAACCGGCAAACCAAGCTCGGGATGTCCGACTCCCCGTCATGAATCAATGATCGAGCATCATGCAAAGTGAGGCCGCACATTTGTCCTAAAGCTTGGAGGTGGCCGAATCGGAATTGAGGCAAGATTTCCTCGTTGCGTTCAGACTCTATCAAAACTTGGAAATCCTCGAAAGTAGGACACATCTCTTGCCCGCTAAAGCTAAAGACGTGTGTTATCGGATTCCAAAACCTTGCTACGGCATAGAGGAAAAGAAGATGCAGCGGAGTACGGCCCAACGTGAATAGTGCGTTCAAGCCGAAGCTCCGGAAGTTCAACTTTTCCGAGCCGTCTAGAGAAGCAATCCAAGCTGTGAGATTTTAGGTGAAGAACACCTCTATTTTGATGCAAAACTAAGATGAAATGAAAGAGCCACGAGGCTGGAGCTTTTAAAGAGGATAAGGCACTGTTTGGGGAACACGTGTCGAAAATTTGGTGGCTGCCAAGCTAGCTGGTCGGCCGGCCACCTTTTGTGGCAGGCCGACCACCCCTCTCCCCTCCAATACAAAAAGCTGGTCGGCCAGCACCCCTAGGTGGTCGGCCATAGAGAGGAAGGTGGCTTTGGTCTTGTTCTAGCTTCTAGAAGAAAGTTCCTAGCATTTCCATGCATTGGGGGTGTTGAAGGTGCGAGTTTTCCTCTGTTTCGGATGTGTTTCGTCACCCAGATCGTCCGAAATACATTTGTTTATCGAGTTATTGTTAAATCTTGCTTTTCGAGTTGTTATTTTGCTTATTGAATTGTTGTTTTGTTTATCGAGTTGTTTAGTTTATCAAGTTATTAAGTTTTGTCGAGCCGTTGAGTCTTGTATATTGAGTTGTTACTCTTTGTTTAATCAACATTGTTGTGTTTCTCTTATCGAGTTGTAAACTTGCTAAGGTTCTGTTCTTTCTTAGTAAGTTTAAGTTGCTTTGTTTGTTGCGTCGATTCACTACCTGACTTGGAAATTTTCAAGTGCATAATTCCATTCAATCTCATTTTGTGCAAAATGATGCGATGCGATGCGAGAACATAAAATGCAACACTTTTTGAACAAAAACTGTTTCATTCCAACATGCTTCCTTTGTTACAACATTTTACAACAAGGGTACAAATTTTACAGAAAATAAAACTGCCTAATAATGTGCAATGTGCTACAACTACTAGTAAAAAAGGCAAATAAAACAGGAACATCTGTGCTCTCAAGCGCGAGAAAAAGAGGCCCTCTTCGTCCTCTTCTGCAGAACCGCCCCTGCGTCGTCCCCATTAGCACCACTATCTGAATCAGAGCCGCTGTCCTCGGAACCCTCCTCGGCATCACCTTCACCCTCGAAACCGAACTCAGAGTCATCCTCTCTGCTGGCGGATGTCTCTGATTGAGGATGCGTTGACTCCTCCTCCTCGCTGGATCCCTCATCGATGATATGTGCTCTGCGCCCACCTCGTCTGCGAGACGACTCCCCTCTCCCAGCTCCTCGAGAAGGCCTAGATGGCCCAGCTCCTCGGGAAGGCCTAGATGGCCTGGCCTGTGGTCTGGTATGTAGCGGAGGCATCTGAAAAGAAAGAATGCAATACATCAGCCAAAGTATGTATATCAGATGTAGATGCAAGAAAACCACATGAAGTGGGTACAGGCAGATACAGTGCATGAATGTGGTAATTGTCAGATATGCTCTACACATACAATTAATCAATGCAGTAAGATGTACAAGTTCAACATGTCATCAGAAGTATGATAAATGCGAGAAAATTAAAGAGTACCTGAAAACCAAGGATGGACAGCTGCGCCTCTCTCCGCAAGACCATGCCCTCGAGCGAGGCCACCAATCCGAGCATCCCGTCTATGTACTCTCTGGGTGGCTGCAAATACAAGCTTAGATCATCAATGACTGAATGAATGCCTAAGTATCTGGGTGATAAATGAAAAGCAGTGGAGCATACCGGTGGTGAGTCAGGGTCACAGACGTATCGGTGATCAGGCATAGGAGGCTCTATCGGAATCGGGTAGGAAGTCTTGTATCGCCATCCCGTCAACTCAGTAGGGATATCTGGCCATCTAGCGTGATGATAAGTCAGAGGAATCGGGGAGACCAGCCCAGCCCCACCTCTCGACGTACCGGCTCTGCTAGTGGAAGGAGCACCTGCAGCCCGAGCTCGACTCGTAGATGGTATGTCAGCGGACCTCCTCGTAGGGGTACGAACGCCTGTCAACGGGGGCATCAAGTATGTGTGACGGTAGATCGCGTACTCCCCCTCCTCCAAATGTAGCAATACATCAGTACCCAACATGGCACTAGTAACCTCCTGGGGAGTGAGCCTCCCAGTAGTCCGCATGTCGACCGGAGGTACTGAGGGGACGTCTTAATGAGGGTAGCCCATCGTCTGGCGTATGAAGCGTTCCCCCAGGAACCAGGCCCTACCAATCGGCCCCTCAAACAGGATCCTATACCGAGAGGCGGTTCATTCTCCGGCAAGCTGAAATCGGAGGTCCCCGTCTAAAGGCACCCAAGGCTGCCAGGTGATCTGCAGATAACCAATGCATAAACCGATTAGAATTCGTAGATGTTCAAAATAAATCGAAGATGAAAACATGGAGGACTGAGAGTTCTGAATTACCTCTGTCAGCCGCACTGTGTCGAAATACTGCCGCAGGTCGGGGAGGGTCTCCCGAGGTCTCGGCCGGTACTGGCCCTCGAAAACGAGCGAGTAGGGGGTCATGAGGGGCACCTCCACCTCGAGCTCTGAGGCTAGCATCGGGAAGTACACAAAAACCCATAACTGTGGAAAACAGGGCAAAGGCCATCAGAATATAGAATGCTGAGTGCAGAATCCGAATACAGAATGCTGAATGCAGAATGTGAGTACATAATGTAAAGTGTGCCGTGCGTGCAATGTACAGATAATGAAAAATAGAAATGTAAGTCAAGAGGGCAGAAGGTACCTCCCAGGCTCTCCAGTAGCCGCCAACTATGTTCCCCCGTCCGCGGGAGGTCGCGCTCATGTAGCAATAGAGTGTAGCCAAGCCAGCGCCACCCCAGTCATACTAACTGACCTGCGAGAGGTCTACCAGGGCACTCAACAAATATAGCCCAACGGTGTTCCCCCTATTGGCGAACAGAGTGGTCCCAAAGAGGAACATCAAAAACCCTCAGGTGTACTGTGTTATCTCCTCAGGAGTCTCGGGCTCCCTCTGTCTGAAATATGAAGAAAACCAGGTGTACCGGACTCGGCCCGAGGATCGATCGACCGGTGGGCAAGCTCCCAATAGATAAATCCAGTGGCCTCCCACTCGCCCATGTCCTCATCATAAGGGATCACCCAGCCTCCCACGTCGAGGCCTGTCAATACAGCAAAGTCAAATGGGGTCATAGTCATGTCCCCAACAGTTGAGAAATGAAAAGAATTGGTGGTGTCCCACCACCTCTCTACAAGAGCACCCATCAATGTCCTACTGGCGGGATAGCGAGATATCCCAGTATAGAAGGGCCCGAACCCTGCCTGATCGACCCAATCACGGACGGCCTCTGGGAGCTCTGCATACCACTCCCTCGCAGCAATGGAGCCGTATCCCCGAGTAACACGGGAGGACACCTGCATTCACAATGAACACATGTATTCAGTTTCAAAATGAAATGAATAAGCTGCGTGCAAATGAAATGTATGAGCTGTGTGCAAATCAAATCAAATACAATGTTGTGTGCTGCGTGTTCACAAACAAAGCTTGGGCTGCGTGTTCAATTTTCAACAAATTTGGGCTGTGTGTTCAGATTTCAGAAATAGTGTGTGCTGCGTGTTCACCATCAAATATGAGCTGCGTGTTTATAAATTTGAAGTTTGGGCTGCGTGTTCAACTTTCAACAAATGTGTGCTGCGTGTTCACAAACAAAGTTTGGGCTGCGTGTTCAACTTTCAACAAATTTGGGCTGTGTGTTCAGATTTCAGAAATAATGTGTGTTGTGTGTTCACCATCAAATATGAGCTGTGTGTTCAGAAATTTGAAGTTTGGGCTGCGTGTTCAACTTTCAACAAATGTGTGTTGCATGTTCACAAACAAAGTTTGGGCTGCGTGTTCAACTTTCAACAAATTTGGGCTGTGTGTTCAAATTTCAGAAATAGTGTGTGTTGCGTGTTCACAATCAAATATGAGCTACGTGTTCGGAAATTCGAAGTTTGAGCTACGTGTTCAACTTTCAACAAATGTGTGCTGCGTGTTCACAAACAAAGTTTGGGCTGTGTGTTCAGATTTCAGAAATAATGTGTGCTGCATGTTCACAAACAAATATGAGCTGTATGTTCAGATTTCAGAGTTAGTGTGTGCTGCGTGTTCACCATCAAACATGAGCTGCGTGTTCAGAAATTCAAGTGATTGAGCTGTGTGTTCAAGATGCAAACAGAGTACTGTGTTATAGACTAAGCATTCAGAACAAGCTGTGCACTAGAATGAGCAGAAGTATGACATGCGAATGTGTTTAGAGCAAGCAATAAGCATTCGTAGCATAAAATGCACGGAAAATGCAGAATTAAGGCAGGAAATGTAAAAAAGGTGAAGTACATACCTCCCGTGCCTGATAGGAGAGATGGGACTCCGGCTCCCGCAATAGCAAATCCACGGGGGCTCGATCGTCAAAGCCTGTAAAATGATAGAAAACTGCTCGCGGGAGGATGTGCGTTGAGGGGTTGTACCTCTCGGGAATAAATGGGCGAATCCTCGGCGGCAGAGACATGATATCTGGATCGCCTCCAGCACCTGGAGAACCTCCGTCATGGGGAAAATGACCCGCCATTTCAAGATATCTACAAAAATGAGCCAAAATTGGAAAAAGTCAACAAAAGTCAACTCTCAGGAAATGAAAAAGTCAACAAAAGTCAATTCCCGAGAAAATCTTCCAAATGTTGAGACTAACTTACCTCAAGTGGTGAAAATGAGAAAAAAAGCTCCGAAATCAAAATTTAAGCGGTTCAAAGTGAAGAGAACTGAAAGTTTTCGTGAAACAACTTTGCGTGGGGCGTTGGAAAATGCGTATAGAGCGCAGATCTGAGAGGGAAAATGCTTTAGGGAGGGAGAGGGACTGATTTCAGACTTGGATTTGTGAGGAAAAGAGCTTTGACCGAGTATATTTAAAGAAATGAGTGTGAAAAGTCAAAATTGCCCCGGATTTGGGCTAGGTGGTCGGCCGGCCACCTTTTCTGGTAGGGCAACCACCCCCTGCACTCAAACCTGGTCGGTGGCCTCCAATAGCCTCCAAACCTGGTCGGTGGTCTTCCCAAGGTGGTGTCCAAGGTCTCTGCAAATTTTGGTGGTGATCGAAGTCCCCGGCACCCGAGAAAGTACAAGAAAAGTGCACTTTTTGTCGCGAAATCCCTCCGCGGGAACTTCAACTCCAACTTTCGATGCGTGTTTCATCGTCACTCGTCAAGAGCAAAATGTATCCTTTTGAGCACGTTGTGACCCTTCCGGGAGGTAAACCGGAGGTCGCGATTGAGTCGCACTTGTCAAAACTTGCATTTCTCTGCTCGTTATTTCGTGTCACACATGAATTCGAATTTGCACTTACCCTGCATTTTTATGCACGTCACTTGCATTCTCATGCATACCACTTGCATTGTTGTGCACGTTTCATGGGTATTGTCATACCCTCACGCTTAGCTTGCATTGACACGCGCGTGTCTCTCGCATTGCGATGCACTCTCCCATCGGCACCCTGTTTGTCTACGTTCGATATAGCGTTGAACATGTGTTGCTAACTATGTTGTGCTTGTTAAGTTTTTCTCTTTTGCAGGCACGATATTGTATGTACGGTTCATTTGAAGCTAGTGTAACCAGACGAATCGCACAGGTATTATATCTTCTCCGTGTGAGACGTGGCGAGAATTGAATAATTCTTCGCATTCTTAAACTGCATGAAATGCAGTTGTTGCTTTGCATTCTTACTTAAAACTGTTGCGTGTGCACTTCATTACAGCTTGCTGCTTTGCATGATCATGAGTTACGTCCAGCTTTATGCATATCATTTTGCATCTTGCCCCATGCCTACAGGCACATCCTTGTTACCTTGCCTGTTTGTCTAAGTCTTCGGCCTTGTCAAAAATGGGTCGTCTCTGGGCTTTGACATTCACTCCCGTCAATTACGACTTTCGAGTTCTGTCAAAGAGGGGCAACTATAGACACCCCATTTTTGACCGACCTTAAGACTTAGACGTCACCAATTGAGCGCTCGGTGATGTTGCATATTGTGTTCGTTCTGAGGTTGCGGAGTCTCGGCTACGAGTCTTGCCTTCGGACTTCGGGGCTCTTTTGTGCTTTACCTCGGTTTGCGAACCAGGTCCTGCTTTCTTTGTTTTCTCTTCCCAAAGGGAGGGAGAGGTCTCGTAGACCATCTCTCAGTGGCCGTAGGCTACGCTTCGTGGTCGTAGGCCATTTTTCCCGTTTGGAGCCCAGTTTTCGGTTATCGGAGCCGTCAGGTCGTGTGCCTCGGTTCGGGACCACTTAACTACTTCTGTTTGCTCCGATTTTTGGCACACCCCTTATTTTCTCCCTTTAGAGGGACACTGTGGCCCGGGAGACCACCTTCGTGGTCATACACCACTTCCGGTGCCTAACAGCCTGTTTTCGGGGCCCCAAACTGCGCGTTTTGGCCCCCGAACCTTCGTTTTACATCCGTCTTGGCCCATTTTTGGTAGGGACCCTATTTTCATTGCTAGGGAGGTGGTAGGATGGTGGGAGGCCACCTTTTCTCCTGAAAAACTAGTTTTCTCTTTTTCTCTCTCCTAAAGCCAATTTTTCTGACAGAAAGCTGGTTTTTCTCACCTTTGAGCCACAATTTATGGCTTTTCATACCACCATTGTGTTGTGCTCATCTGGGAGGCCACCAATATAGGTAGGCCGACCAGTAATTCTTCTTGACCCTTTTGAACCTTGCTAAAAAGTTGGTTTTCCTCTCTCCTGGGTCACATTTTCTAGTTTTCCACCATACAGCTGTGTTGCATTCATCTGGGAGGCCACCTTTTTGGGGTGGCCGGCCAGAAATTCTTTTTAAGCCTTTTGACCCCTGGTCGGCCGACCAGGGGGAGTGGCCGGCCGGCCACTTGAACTGACCGGCCTGCTTCTTGCTTTTTGCCTTCTCTGAATGCATCACAGTTGTGCCAGCTGTGAGGCAATTAGACCATCCTCCATACACGTGTATGGAGGATATGTGAAGCCCTTTTGGGATATTTTAGAGCCTCTCCTCTATAAAGGGGAGGCTGATCTTCTATGGCAAGGGTTGAACAACTTTGAAGGCTTACAACTCTCTCTCTCTCTCTATATATATATATCTCTACACTTGAGCTTCCAAACCCTAGTTTTCTTGGACCATTTGCACTACAACCCTTAGCACCACACTTCCTCCATCCATTCCAACACTTTGGGACTGATTTGCAAGGGTTGAAGGTTCACCAACTTGGTCCAAAAGCTCCAGCTTTGCTGCTCTTCAAGGGTAAGCACCCATTTCCCTTAAACTTGCATCTTTTTGCTCCATTGATTAGCCTTACTTGCAAGTATTTCTGGACTTTGTCATAAACAAAAAAGTGTCATATTTTGAGCTCCTCTTGAATATTGATTAAGGACACTTTTTTGTTTGAGGTCTCCTACATCCTTGTATGCTTTATCCCTCTTTGTAAGCCTATTTTGCATCATATCTTAGTCCTACTTGTGAGAATTTTTGAGATTTGTTATAAACTAGAAAAATTTTCCTTTTGAGCTTATAAATATGTTTACTTAAGGCCACTTCTCTGTTTGGGGTCATCTCCCCCCTTTCATGCTTTATTTCTTCATGTTTTGAGCTATGCATGTGAGCACTTGCATTGGCCTTGATTTGGCCTTTTAGCCACTGAAATCCAGAAGATTTTCAGTGGCTTAGACGTGCCTTTGAGCTTCAAAATTATAGAGGGGTGACCCTCTCACCCCTCATTCTCTTTACTAGCTTTGCTGGCCTCCCAAAGGGACCCCCACTTGCATGTTGTGAAGTCACTTTTTGGACTCAATTTGGTGAGTTTCAAGGCCTGCCTTAGCTCTGTCCGGAGCCTCTTTGACCTTATTTTATGTCCGTAATGTATGTGCAGAGCAATTCTATTCAAGGCCTTTTGAGGGGGCCTTTCATTGTATGCTTCATTGACCCATTTCAGGGCCAATTTGATGAGTTTTAGACTTGTCATCTTTGATTTCCAGAGTTGGTTTTGCCATGCTAAGTGTCCTTGTTGTATGTGTTGAGTAACCCCTTGCATGGCCCTCCAAAGAAGCTCATCATTTTTGCATGCATTGGATGCATTTCAGTGGTTATTTGGGGTTTATTTGGCATGAAATACTTCTATTTTTAGCTGGTTGGGTGAGCCCTCATATGCTTCATATAGCTGTAGAACAACTCATGGTTCACTAGCCTATGTTGCATGTTGTTTTGACCCTTCATGTTGGCACCTTTTGGCCATGCCTTGAACTGATAATGTGCTCATTTTGGACTACCCTAGCTCTGTTTTTGGGTCTTGCGGTTGAATGATGTTAGTTTTGCATGCTTGTAGTTCAATGCACTTGCCTATCTTCGAGTTTTGAGGTTCGTTGCATGCATGTACTGAGATATTTCCATGTTTTGAGCCTATCATTCATCACATTTCAAAGCTTGTTTTAATGCCACGTTGCCATGTTTTCATCTCTTTAAATGCGTTTGAGAGTCGGGCTTGTATGCCCCATTTACCGACGATTGAATCAGCTTCATTTCGTCGCATTCCGAGCCATCATTTTAGGTCAATTTCCCACCATTTCAGACCTGCCTAGGGTCTGTTTGGGGTTGGTTTTGCTTTTGGTGCATTGCTTCGGTTTCCTCTAGTGTAATGCACTTCATTAGTTTCGGTACCCGGGCCCTATAGCTTGCATTGTGTGCCATATTTGCATGTTTCGGGACCATATTTCATGCTATTTTAGAGCTGTAATTTATGCTATTCCATGTCATGTTTCATGCATCCCATGCTTTGGTAGAGTGGCATTCCATGCCTTAGGTTTGGTCCTTGGCATTCGTGCATGTGTGCATGCATTTCGGTTCTCTCATTTCCATCACATGGCCACTGATATGAGTATGGCTGAGGTCCACTCATGTTGGTGTAAGTCCATCGTGCATTGTGTATGGCATTTCGGTCTATAGTATTGTGTATGCTGAGTTGCGTGTTAGAGCATTGTGTATGCCATGTTACATTGAGCATTGTGTATGCCATTTCATAGCATTGCGTATGCTAGGTTGTATGTTAGTCGTATTGTGTATGCCATCTCATTTGCATTGTGTTTGGGATAGGAGTTAGCCCAAGCACGGGAAACGAGGGACGTTTCATACTCTGAGTGACGGAACGTGTCTCAATTCCCGGTCGCCGACACTCCGGATTACCCATGATGGAGTTTAGGTCTTGTTGTGTTTATATGTGCATTCATTTCACATCGAGTCGTGCAATTCGACTCCTCGGCCATCATGCATCGAGATGCGTGATTGGTGGCACGAGGATCGAGGACTACACTCCCTAAAGAGTAGTCTTGCATACATATGTAAAAATACTTTGCTGTGCCCCTTTCTTGCTCTCTGTTGTAGCAAATCAGAAATCAACAACCTTCCAGAGCCTGGCATAGCATTCTGGGATTAATTGCAAACAGAGGCGAATCAGGGCATCGCAATGGATTTTCGCGCCAGGCAACTCAAGCATGCATCTTTCATCATTCGGAATAGAGCTGAGGTAGTCCATAAGCTTGCATGCTAATTTACTTGCTTTCCTAGTTAAATTGTTAATTAATTAGGGTTTTTCGAACTGTAATTATTATTCGGACTGTTTTATTTATCCGGACCCTCCGAGCGAGGGCACAATTGTAATAAGTGTGCTTGTGTGTGATGTATGTCTTCTAACCCCACGTCTTTCTCCCCTTTATTTACCAACTTATGATGGTTAGATTAGGGCATGTTTCAATTAGCATACTTATGCTTGCATGTTTGCATCATTCATCTGTATTGCATGCACCGGGCTCGGCGTATCATACTAACTGCATTTGTATTTCAATTCCAAATTGAATACGTGTTAGCTGTAGCATCATCATATGCCATCTTAGAATAGCCGAGCCTATTGTAGTTGTATTTTTGCATATGTTGCATTAGGCATTTCTGTATAGTTAGGATCATGCATTGATTTCTAACTAGTTTCTATTTTGGCTTGGAGTACTCGGTAAGTGTTTATGCTTTAGCATCCCCGCATGTGTGTGAGTGACTGCCATGATAGCATGGTTACTATGAGGCTAATTGCTTATGTGATATACCTGCCTGAATGCTTGTGGGTGAAGGTTGGGTTATTTGGATTGGAACAATTCATCAATTGTGAGTTTTAAGCCCACTTGAGAGTGGCAAATCATTATGTTTTCTAAGCCCACCCGAGGGTGGCAAATCCACACTTTAGCCTACTTGCGAGTAGCAAACCATTTTCAAAACAAACATGAAATGTTTTGTTCCAATTCAGGCGATCCAGTCTATACTTGTATGCTGTACGCATCACGTAGTAAATCTAGGCTAATAACCGGAATAAGAATGCATAATATTTTCAAAACTAGATATCATGGTTAGTAGAGGCCGATCTTTGATCGGGCGAGCGGGGGTGCTCACGAAGTGACCTTCCCCAATCATACCCAAGTTCCCGAGCCGAGACAACTTTGGTGATGACGGATACGTGGCCTTAGGTAACGAGTCAGGGTTTCCTAAATTTTCCAAAATAAAATATTTAGGTGGCGACTCTATATCTGGCAAAGCAGTCCATTTTGGCACTTCTTTCAAAAAATCTGTTTTAAAAAACGATTTGTCAGATTTGGACTCTTTGATGATTCATCGGTCTTGCATTGCACTCCGCGAGATTAGATACAGGACCGTGACATTTGAGTCCGAACTGTAGTGAAGCCCAAGGGCGCGTCTACAATTACTTATATGGGGATTGGAAGCCATATTTTTAATGTTTTGCACTTATGGAGTCTATGAATGACAAAAAAATATTTTGGATGTTGTTTGGGTTGGAAAAAAAAATCTGAGATTGCAAAGAAAAAAGAAGCAAGAGTTATGGAAATCTAGCTGGGTCATTTGGTGCCTTGATGTGCTTTTGTATGGTTGAATGAAGGAAATTTTCCTGAGAGATGTCTTGATATGCTTTGCTATTTGATATTTTCAAA
Source organism: Camellia sinensis (assembly GCF_055761805.1). Taxonomy (NCBI): domain Eukaryota; kingdom Viridiplantae; phylum Streptophyta; class Magnoliopsida; order Ericales; family Theaceae; genus Camellia; species Camellia sinensis. Next base: position 221,902,685 of record NC_138961.1, read on the forward strand.
AAGGTCAATGTCAATGTCAATGTCAAGCACAAATGCAAGCATGGGCAGCATTCGTGAAGTTAGATTCGACAACCGCAATTGTCGATGTGGCAGCGAAGCTATGGTTAAAATTTCTCAGTCAACGGATAACCCAAATTGCTTATATTTTGTATGCCCCAATTCACCAAATGGCTGTAAGTTCTTTGAATGGTGGATCCCTCCACATATGCAGCATAATTTGAAGGTAGTCGAGAATGATATTCTTGAAGAACGCATGGATGTGTTGTCTACTCTTAGAGAAATAATTATCTTGAAAAGGAAGTTAAAAGACATAATTGTGAAGAGTAGGAAACAATATAGAGACTTGGCAATGGTGATTGAAAGAGTTGGTGATAAATTAAATTACGCCTTTGCTTTTATTGTTCTGTTGTTGGTGGTAGTTGTCATTCTAGTGTATTTGAAATAGTATATGTAATGTAGGGTACAAAGACTATGACTTGTATTATAGGTTGAATGTGTATGTAATGTATGGTGGACTATTACCATTTTGTTGAAGTGGTAATGAATGTAGCGTCTTTTTTTGTTTAATGATCTATGTTTTATGTACACATTTAATATTCACCTTCATTGCTAAAAATATATGAAGAAAGAACTTGCAAAATATTAGCAAATTGTGAGATTAATTTTGTCAATTACACTAAGTAGGAATTATTTGGATATGGATAGTATTACTGCTCTTATTTGAAATTGAGATTTGAGATGGAGGTGCTTGTGTCAATTACATATCTCTTACCCATTGACACACCTGGTTGCAAGTCTTGGCCAATTACTGAAGGATGTGGATAGTACTATTGCTCTTATTTGAAGTTGAGATTTGAGAGATTTTTTTTTTTTTAATGCCATTAATCAAGCAACTGATATTAATGTCTTCAATAGTGGCATGCATAAATCATTTCATGATTGTGCAAGGGAACCCAAGTGCATTCATCTTAAATCATTAATAAACACAACTTAAATTCTACAAGAATCCAAGTGCATTCATCTCCAAACAAAACAAATTTGACCTACAACATGAACTACAAACAAAACAAAACAAATGGACTTGCCTAGTGACCTGCCCCAAACAAAACAAAACAAATTTGACCTGCATAGTGACCTGTCCCAAGTATTACTACAAATGGACTACAACATGAACTACAAACAAAACATTCAGCCGATTGTGAGGCACAAACAGTAGCAAAACAACACAAATAACAACATCGAGACGTCTCCTATGCTTGAAATTTGAAGTGCCTTCCACCTCTTCGTGGCCATCCAAACCCTAAAAAAAAAAATGAAAACCAGCAATTCAGCACCAAAACAGCATCAAAACAGCACCATTTCAGCACAAAAAATAGCAGCAACACAGCACAAATTCAGCCGCACTTTGGAACACAAAATAACAATAATTCACCACCAAAACAGCAGCAATTCAGTAGCAACAAACAACATTAATTTCAGCATAAAAAAATGACTAAAAAACAGCAACAACACATCACAAATTCAGTAGCACTTTCAAGCACAAAATAACAGTAATTCACCACCAAAACAACAACAATTCAGCAGCAACAAACAACATTAATTTCAGCACAAAATTTAGCAAAAACAATAACAAAACTGTAGCAAAAGTACCTCAGTAGACAGCTGCCAATTATTTGTTGGTCGACAATCTGTATTTGAGGTTTCAGAATCTTGAAACCCAATGTCATACGCACCTTGAAGTAGTGTCATAAATGTTGGTTGAGCACAATATGCCAAATTGTTTGCCTACAATGAATTCATATTATATTAGGCTTCATAACAAGATGCAAATGACCATACTATACCCACCAAAAAAAAAAAAAAACACGAAAAGAAAAACTAATTAACAAAATCTCATTCACATTATATATGGGATATAGGAGGAATTGAAGTACCACTGTAGACACTCCATTTTTGATCGTCCTCAAGACTTGGGCATCATCATTTGAACACCCGATGATTGTGCATGCTCGTGTTTGTTCTGAGTCTCTGAAGGTCTCGACTGAGCGCCTTGCCTTGGAGCCTCTCAACTTGTCTGTTTTGTTCTTGGTGGTGGACCAAGAACTTGTTGCTTTGAATCTGGAGGAGAGGGTGGCTTGTCCGCCATTCCCAGTGTCCATCGGCCATGGCTTGTGCCTGTCGACCATCAGTGGTGGCCGATCGGCCACACTGATGGCCGATCGGCTACATGTGTGGCCGGTCGGGTACTACTGATGGCCGACAACCATTTTTCTCCTTTTTCAGATATTTTATGTACCAGCTGTTGATCACTGAGTGTATCTTCCATACACGTGTATGGAGGGATGAAGCCAAGCTTTTGGCTTATTTTTCTACATAAGGGGAGGTCCCTCCCCCATTTTGAGGGTTCAGAAAATTTGTGAGCAAAATTTCACTCTCTCTCTCTAGAATCCTCTCTCTCTTCCTATTTAGTGCTTGAAAGTGAGTTTTCTCTACATATTTGCACTAACACCCTTAGCCAAACACCTTGACCTTGGAGTTGAGGTTCCTTAAAGCTTGATTTGAGGTCTTAAGCTTGGGTTTAGCTCAGATTTGTTCCTGTTTCAATGTTGTGCTTCAAAGGTAAAGGCTTACCTCTTTTAAGCTTTGCTTTAGTTAATTGTTTAGCCACCTTTGCATGCTATTTTGAGGCTGGTTTTAACCTCTAAAAAACTCTATTTTTAAGGTTTAAAAATGGCAGTTTAAGGCCTTTTTGAAGCTAGGGATGGTCCACCCTCTTTTGTAGCTTACTTGCTAAGTGTTGAGTCATCTCTTAAAGCTTTTCAAACAACTCTTTTTTTGGCCTTTTAACTACTGAATTCTAGGGGAATTTCAGTCGCAAAAACTTGGTTTTAAGGTCCAAAATAGGAGGGGGTGGCCTCCCCTCCTTGTGTCTTGTTTGCATGTGTAGATGGCCCAACATGTGAGCATGTTTTTCTACTATTTTGTGACTTGATCTCAACATGTTTTAGCTACTGATTTTCCATGATTTAGCTCTATTTTGGACTGCTTTGGTCATATGAAGCTTGCTTTGTATAGCTATAGTGTAATATGCCTTCACTAGCTTTATGTTTTAAGGCCTCTAACATGCGTTGCTTGAGATGATTGCATGATATAGCATCATTTAACATTCGATTTCAGTGCATATATCTCTATTACACTCTCACATACTTCACTCTTTCATTGCTTTTGAGGGTTGTGCTTTATGCCTAGCTTGCGAGCCAATAAATGGACATGTTTTTATAGCTTTTCGTGCTTCTATCTCAACATGTTTTAGCCACTGATTTAACATGTTTAAGCTTTGTGCAGAGCTGGTTTAATCATTTGAGCTTGATATTGCATGCCTCTAGTGTAGTGCTCTTCACTAGCTTTGATGTTTTTGGCTTTTAACATGTTGTGCATGTGTTGCTTGCATGTTATAGCACTATTTTTCATGCCATTTCAGCACTGAAAAATTTGTAACCTCCCTCATTTCTTCATTTTTCTATTTGTTTTGAGAGTTGGTTAACCTTATGATTGTGTTTAAGCTTGAGATAGAGCTTGTGCTCAATGGCTTTAACTCTCTTTTGAGGGTTTCTACTAGTCAAAGGCATGATATTTCTCACGTCTTAAACCATCCCTTGGTTGGCCCCTCTCTCATTAGAGGACAATCACATTGGACTTAATCATTAAAGGATTAATCGGTAATGTAAAAATGTGTAAACAAAATTGAGCAAAGTAAAACATGAACAAGATAAGCATTTGTGTTGCATTGCGTGTGTTTGGATCATACATTAATTCAAACACAAGAAATGTGGGACGTTTCATACTCAAAGTGATGAAACGTGTCACGTTTCTTGGTCCCCGTCACCCTTGATCATGCATGATAGGGTGGTGGCCCTTTGAGTCTTATATGCGCATTCATTAAGCTTGTACAAGCTTGACTCTTTGGCCATCATGCATGAAAATGCTTGATTGGTGGCTTGAGAGCCAAGTGCCATACTTCTTTGAGCTTGAGACATGATAAGAAGGGTGGCAGTACACACATTCCTTGAAGAATACACTACTTTGCCTCTGTTTTCTCTCTATTGCAGCAAAAAGGAGAATTCCAAGGAAAGGGTGGCCGACAGCCACAAATAGTGGCCGACCGGCCAGTAGTAGTGGCCAACAACCACCTATGATAGTCGACCGGCCACCAATTGAAAATTTGTTCAAAGTGTTCCTGTTTTGGAGCAAAGGCAGTCTATTAAGTGGTGTAAGGTTCAGAGATCAAAGTAAAGTGCAAATAGAGGCATCCAAAGGCAAGGCGGTGGATTTTTGGGGGGAAGCAACCAAACATGCATGTCTCCCTCGCCCATGAGGCCACTTTATTTGCTTTAATTAGTTAGTTGTAGCTAATTATTTGATTTGAGTATTGTACTTAATTAGCTTAATTAGCTAGTTATTCAAATTCAATTATGTTGTAATTAATCAGCTATAATAGTTAATTAATTGTTTTGTAATAATTAGCTTAGCTTAGTGTAGCTTAACTTATTTATTTAGACCCTCCTTCGAGAGGGTGCAATGTTGTAATAAGCGTGCGTGTGTGTGTGTATATCTTCCAACCCCATTTCTTTCTTCCTTTTACTTAACCGCTTTCGATGGTAAGTTTAGGGTCATTTTCAATTAGCATACCTTATGCTTGCATGTTTGCATTATTCATTGGTCTTGCATGCACCGGGCTCGGCGCATCATTCAAACTGCATCGTATTTCAATACTTATTTGAATACATGTATCAAATTGTTGCAGTCATATGCCATCTTAGATAGCCAAGCCTATTAGTTGCATTATTACATGTGTTGCATTAGGCATCTAGCATAGTTAGGATCATGCATATTTCTAACTAGCTTTTGTTTTGGCTCGGAGTACACTGTAAGTGTTACGCTTTAGCATACTTGCATGAGTGTGAGTGTTGCCATGATAGCATGCTTTCCATGAGGCTATTTGCTTAAGTGATTAACTGCATGAATGCCTGTGGGTAAAGGCTTGGTTGCTTGAATTGTGATAATTTGATGATTGAGAGTTTTAAGCCCACTTTGCGAAGTGGCAAATCATGTTTTAAGCCCACTTGAGGGTGGCAAATCCGTGCTTTAACCTACTTGCGAGTGGCACTTTCAAACCATTTTCGAAAACAAACATGAATTGCTTTGTTCCAAGTCTTGCGACTTGGTCTATACTTGTATGTGTGCGCCACATAGTAAAGTTAGCTAATAACCGGATAAGAACCATGAGGTTTATAAAACAACATATCATGCTTAGTAGAGGCTGATCCTTTGATTGGGGGAGCGGGGGTGCTCATGTCATGACCTTCCACTCTCGTACCCAAGTTCCAGAGCCGAGAAAACTTTGGTGATGACGGACACGTGGCCTTTGGCACGAGTCAAGGTTTCCTAAATTTTCCAAAAATAAAATATTTAGGTGGCGACTCTGTAATCTGGCAAAGCAATCCAATTTTAACATTATTTGATCTCAAATCAATTTTCCAAAATGATTTGCCGGATTGGACTCTTTGGTGTTTTTCAGTCTCACATTGCACTTTGTGAGATTAGATTCAGAACCGTGACAGGAGGTCAAACTGTAGTAAGACTAATTCGCGCCTCTCCGAAAAGGGGGCGCGTGAAGAAAGTCGGGTCTACAACCACCCATGGCAAAGGAATGAGGAAGAGGGGGAGCAGGAGGAGGATGTAGAGGAGTAACATTTTCATGAATGTAGACATCTCCTCCAACAGATAATGGAGAAGGTCTCATTATTGGAGCAGCAACAGGTTGTGAAGAACTCACAAATGTGGCACGGGATTTCTTTTTAAAGCTTGCTTGCAATGCCAGCTCACATGGACCTTTTATCCTCCTTTTGCCCGTACTAGTTGGATGCTTTTTCTTCAATCCTATTGGAATTTACACAAGATGATTGTTGTCTTCAGAACTCAGTTCCAAGCTTTAAGGTTGATCATCAATACTTGCTTCTTTTTCGATACAAAAATGGGCACTTATCTTCCTTTCAACATTTGCACCTAATGCAGCGAGTTGTGAACAACAAAAATCATAAGTTTCCTCAGTTTCAGCAGCTCTACATGCTATTGCTCTAATTGTGGTCATCAATGTCTTATACCGTGAGGCTTGTTGGAATTTGACATCTACTTGAATCTCATTCCCCAACTTGTCTTTCACAACTTCTGCTCTTACTTGTTTGGTCATCTCTTCATAATGTATTGTATAGGAATCTCTTTTAGCTTCAATATTTCTCTCATAACCTTCAAACAGTGACTGCACAAAATCCATTTCCTTTCAAACTTTGTACAACTACAAGTCAAAGAGCCATTCATCTCCATCTCGCATTTTTCCTAATAGCATCAACAATTGTGTATAGGCTACAACCATCATCGTATGTAATTGCTTGTATGTCTGATTCAGCAGAAAGAAAATACTCATCTTGAAACTCCTCAAAAATATTTTTAGTGTACACATTACCCATTTGACTTAACATTATGAATGGCGTTCTCACCCTTAGTAACCTTTGGCATAAAGCATATTCAGCTTCTAACTCCTTGTACTGCTTCTCACAAAGTACCTTTTCAAAATGCATGAAGAACTTATTTAAATTAAAATCAGAACAAATGTAATCCTTCAAAAAAGCATTAAAAGATTCACTAAGTTGTGTTGTACTCATTTCCGCAGCCCATGTTGATCTAACATATGGCCAGCCCCATTTTTCCTTCACCTCAAAAGTCAACTTTAACCAATGATTATCATGAGCATCATATGTATCAAGCATTTTCCCCTCACTTCATTTTCTATTCATTTTCATCTTCAATATCAAACATTAATCTGTTCAATACACTTTTCACCCCCTTATCTTGAAAGAGACAATTAACATGCCTTAATGCATTTTGCATCAAATGCCAAGTGCATAAACGGTGACTCGTGTCAAGCATGATAATGGGTATGGCTTTAGCCATTGCAGCATCTTGATCGGTAAACAAAGTTTTTGGTGCATTTTTTGACATAACCTCTAAAAAAGTTTGAAATAACCATACAAATGTTTCGGCAGTTTCATCATACAACAAAGCAACACCAAAAACAACTGTTTCTCTATGATGATTAAATCCCACAAAAGATGCAATTGGCATATTCTCTTTATTTAACTTGTAGGTAGTATCAAATGTAACTACATCGCCAAATTGGACATAATCCATGATCATTTATGCATCGGCCCAAAACATATTTGTTATTTGCTCCTCATTGTCTAATTGGAAAGCATAAAAAAAAGATGGATTCTCTAAAGATTTTTGTTGAAAGTATTGCAACACATTACATACTTCTCCATACGCTAAACTTTTTGCCTTTTGGTTCTCAAGTAATTTTTTTGATCTAATTTTGTAAACCCAAGAGACTGTCTCCCATCAGCTTCCCTACCCATGAGTTCAAAACGAAGACCAGACTTTGAGGCTAAGTCTAACTGAATTGCTTGGTTAGTTGGTATCTTTGTTTGAGATGGCAATATATGGGCACAATCAAGAGATACAAGTTCATGGTTGTGTTTTTCTTTGAAATCAATCACAACTAATTTCCCAGTACTAACATCCAATTTAACAAAAAGTCGGGCCTCACAACCAGTCCTAGTTTTAGCTCTAGGGGTTTCTGTCAATGGGTTTCACTTGTCAACCTTTTGAAATCCCTCATTGTTGCAAACAAAATTTCTATAATTAATTTGTTTTGTAAACTTGTTCTTCTTACAATATTTCCCTCTTATGCTAAATCCCATTCTTCCTCCATATGCATCATAAAAATCATACTCACATTCTTCCGAATCAAAGGTCATTCCTTATAGCGATCCCGGGTTTACCCTTGTTGTACAGTGATCCGGACATGTGTTCGTGGATGATAGTAGTTGATCATTACCTGGTGTACATCCTTTCTTACTTTGTATTTGAGTTATAGGATGTGTTGGGCAGGTTTGTTACATGTTGGTTGAGTTTAGAAACCAAAACTAGTTGCCCAGATTTTGACCTGTCCGCTCGAGCGGGGGTTTTGGCACTCGAGCGGGAATTTCACCCATCCAGTATTTCCTGTGCTGTGTTGGACGCTCGAGCGTGGTATTGGCCGCTCGAGCGGGATTGTGTGAATGTCGCTCGAGCGGGGAGTTGGACGCTCGAGCGGGAGACCTGTCTGAAAAAGTTCTAGAAGTGTGCATCCGGAGCTCGAGCGGGGGATTGGCCGCTCGAGCGGGAGTCTGTGAGTGCCGCTCGAGCGGGGAGTTTGACGCTCGAGCGGGGCGACCTTTATATAAATCCGAGATCCGACTTTTGGATCACTTTTTCAAGATCTTTCCTCTCTCTTACTTTTCCAAAAAGCCATTTTCAGAGCTTCTCACTCTAAAACCGGCCCTTCTCTCTTAGATTTGATCTAGTAGGAGTTGTTTGCTCACTTTTGGTCTTTACGAAAGTTGTGTTGATCGTCGAGGGCTACATTTTAATTTGAAAATTTCGGAATTTGAAGCATTTTGGTTTTAGTCTTCATCTCCATTGGAGCTCAAACTTTGAGGTAGGGATATTCTACTCCTTTCTATGAGCTTTGTCTTTAAATTTTAATATTTTGAGATGTTGGGGTTGGTTTGGTAATTTGGTGAAAATTTGGGGCTTTTGTGTAAATTTACAAAGATTGGGGTTTTAGCTAAATAAAGCCTAGATGCATGTTTGGCATGGAAAAAGTGAAATTAATGATAAAACATTAATGAAAATGGAACCTAAGGGTTGTAATGTTAATTATGGAAAATGCCCTAATTACATTGATTGATTAATTTGTATAATTAATTGTTGGAAATGAGGAATTGAATTGAGAATGTGGAAATTGGAAAGGGAAGGGGTTAAAAGGTGTAGTTGGATTATTTATCGCTCACCTAGTTGAAATGTTGATTATATATCCATTGTTGCATTTATTTTCTGTATAGAAATAACTGCTTTGGGCTATTGGTGGAGGATAGTCTTGATTGTTGTAGACAATGCATGATGATTAGGCAAACGGAAACTAATCATTGGAATGAGTCATTGAGTATGATGATTGAAAGAACACGTTACATTTATGTGTTGTGTGATGATGTGTATAATTATTGTTTATATGCATTGTGTTGTGTTGGAGGAGATAGGGGATGTACTCCACGGTTTAGGGGAAGATAGGGGATGGACCTCTAAACCGGATGTTGTTGGGAGGAGATAGGAGATGGACTCTATAGATAGAGCTCATATGCTTATCTAGTGATGTATTGACAGAGCTCATATGCTTGTCATTGAAAGTGTGATAGTGCTCATATGCATATCTGTGGAATTGATGATGTAGCTTGTATGCTTATCTGTTGGTTTGTGATATAGCTAGTATGCTTATCTATTATGAAATGGAAAGTGCTTGATATGAGTTATTGTCTCATATGAGTTGTTTGGCCAGGTTCTGAGCCATGGTTTTAAAATGAGAATTGAAAGGAACTGGAAAATGAATTGTAACATGGACTTGCATATCATGAAACAGTAAAGTGTGATAAGAGAAAGTATCAGTGTTGGCCATCTATCAACTGCTAATCTTTTAGTCATTGTTCATATTTGGTTTAGTGTATTTCTACTGGGCTGTGGCTCACCCTATATGGGAATATCATTTTCAGGTACAGGTAGCATGCCACCTCCAAGGACATAGCTTGGGAGGCTAGAGGCGGACACACTTTTGTCGTCTTATTTTTGATGTATTACATGTAAATTCAAGCCAAGGGCTTAATGTGTAAATGAGTTAGTACTCTTTTGTTGTAACCAAGTGTTAACTTGGAAAGCTGTAAGCCTTTAGGGCATTTGCTTTTGTCGTTAACATGTAATACTTTTTGTAATGAAACTCTGATAAATGGAAGAATGTGGAACTTTTATATATCAATGCATGTCTATATTAATGGGTTTAATGTTGTTATTTTGAGGGTGTTACAACTTGGTATCAGAGCGTACCGGGTTCGAATACTTTGGGTACGTGGGAAGTGATTAGTATGACAATGGGTTTGTCTCGCTTGGTAGAGACTTAGATGTAGTGTCATATGCTACGTGCTTTATTGATAACATGTTTATGTGACTATGTGGGTATGGGATTTGATTTCTAGGATGTTGATTGGATCCTTGGGTTTCTGTGAGTCTTGTTGGAAAGGCACTTGATCAATGCTGTTTTTAACCGGAGCTCTAGTAACGCCTCGGGACTATCATTATCCGGAGATGAAATTCGTAGGTGCTTATGTGTTTATGTGCTTACGTGGAGTGAATTACAGTTGTCCATGCACTAGGACGTGAGTGTTTAGTTTTGGCACATTTGTGAATGTGCTAACGTTCTGTATCACCTTTATTAGGATGTCAGGACGAGAAAGAGGTGCTAGGCGTGGTAGGCCTGCGAGGCAGGAAGTATCGTTACCGGAGGAGGTTCCGGCAGTACAGGAGGGAGTTGGTCAGGCCAACGTGGCCAAGCCAACGGGTCAGCAGGCTATGAGTGCCTTGGCACGAGAGATAGCAGGGGCTTTGGGTATTCTCAGAGCAGGAAATCAGGCAGCTGAGGCAGGGCCTTCTTTCTTGAAGAGGGAGTTCTTCCGGTCTAATCCGGACGAGTTTGTTGGGGATCCTAAGGAGCCACTGAAGGCTGACGAGTGGTTAGAACAGATGAGTAAGACGTTCGAGATGCTTGGCATCGAGGACGGAGCATTGAAAGTGACCTTGGCATCCTTCCAGCTGAAGGGAGATGCGGGTCAATGGTGGAAGTACGAGAAGGCTCGTGTTAGTGGTACTTGGGAGGCGTTTGTGAATGCTTTCCAAGAGAGGTTCTTATCTGCAGTGGCTAGTGAGAAGCTGAGGGATCAGTTTAGCCGGCTTAATCAGCAGGGTATGTCTGTGGCAGAGTTTGAGGCCACTTTCACTAGTTTGTCCAGGTTTGCACCTGAGTTGGTGGCGTCCGAAGAACGCCGTTGCTATGAGTTTGAGCGGAAGTTGAGGCGGGGCCTCAAGCTGAGAGTTGGCGGGTCTTACATCCGAGAGTATAGACACTTAGTGGATGCTGCAGCTCATATGGAGCTCATGATGCAGGAGGAGGATGAGGGGCAGAGAGGCTCCAAGAGGAGCCAAGATGGTCAGGGTGATGGCAGGAGACAGAGGGGTCCTAACCCTCAACAGTCTCAGGGTGGTGTGGCTAGATCGACTTTTTCGGTACCGAGCGCGGGCTCTGGGAGAGGTAGTCAGGGAGGCCTGACTTGTTTTACATGTGGCCAGCTGGGTCACAAGTCTTTGGTTTGCCCGCAGAAGGGAGGGGGTCAGCGAGCTGCTTCTTCTTCAGCTAGACCTTAGGGCCAGAGTCAGGGCAGGGGCCAGCCTTTGTCTTGCTATCAGTGTGGTCAGCCTGGGCACCTGAAGAGGTATTGCCCGCAGTTGAGTGCTACTTCAGGAGCGTCTGGTTCTAGGCAGACGTAGAGTTATCAGCCAGCTCAGTCTGCGCAGGCCTCGAGGGCCAATCCGGGAGCTTCGTCATCCCAGTCAGTGCAGTAGTCGTATGCTCCGAGGGGCGAACAGGTAGATCAGGGGCCTACAGGGCGCGTGTATGCTGTTACCGTGCAGGATTTAGTACCGGCTCCATCAGTAGTGAGAGGTACTTTTCTGTTTTGTAACTCGGTTGCTAGTGTGTTGATTGACACGGGTGCATCTCATTCTTTTGTATCTGCTGCATTTGCATCTGTTTTGGAGTTGGAGTTGGCACAGTTAGCATCTCCTATTTGTGTAGTGTCACCTCTTGGGGGTGAACTGATCTTGAAACAAGGTGTTAGAGGTTGTGATATAGAGGTCGCCGACCATAGGCTTCATTTTCCGTTTGTTGTCATGCCTATGAAGGGCTTTGATGTTATTTTGGGTATGGACTGGCTATCGTCATACCAGGCTGTTATTGATTGCTACCGCCAGAGGGTCACGGTTTGTACCTTGAGCGGGGAGTGTTTCCATTTCTTGGGGGATCGGGTTGGTAGTGTGTTTCCACCGATGTATGATCCGCGAGGGCGGGGTGAGCTTAGTGGTCTACTTGCTAGCTTTGAGAGTGGTGAGTGTGATGAGACCCAGATTGTATTGCCGAGGGTGGTTTATGAGCATTCAGATGTCTTTCCCAAAGACCTTGTTAGTTTGCCACCTCACCGAGAGATAGAGTTCTCTATTGATTTAGTGCCCGGCACAACGCCGATTTCTATGGCACCTTACCGTTTTGCTCCAGCAGAGTTGAGTGAGTTGAAAGTTCAGCTCCAGGAATTGCTAGATAAGGGCTTTGTTCGCCCTAGTGTTTCACCTTGGGGAGCACCGGCCCTCTTTGCTAAAAAGAAAGATGGTGCCTTGAGATTGTGTATAGACTACCGGAAGTTGAATCGGGCTACGGTCAAGAATAAGTACCCTATGCCCTGTATAGATGATTTGTTTGACCAGTTGAAGGGTTCCTGTTGTTTCTCTAAGATAGACTTGAGATTGGGTTACCACCAGTTGAGGGTCAGGGAGGAGGATATTCCCAAGACGGCATTCCGTACGCGGTATGGCCATTATGAGTTTCTGGTGATGCCATTTGGGCTCACCAATGCACCGGCAGTCTTTATGGACTTGATGAACCGGATCTTTCGGGAATTCTTGGATCAGTTTGTAGTCGTTTTCGTGGACGACATTCTTGTTTATTCGCCTTCAGAGGAGGAGCACGAGGCACACTTGAGAGTGGTGCTTGAGTTACTTAGAGCCCATAGGCTGTATGCCAAGTTTGGGAAGTGTGAGTTCTGGCTAGGAAAGGTGAAATTCTTAGGCCATGTGGTATCCAGGGAAGGGGTGTCTGTTGATACATCCAAGGTTGAGGCAGTGCAAGATTGGGCACAGCCTAAGAGTGTGTTTGAGATCCGCAGTTTTCTGGGATTGGCTGGGTATTACCGTCGGTTTGTGAAAGATTTCTCCAGGCTAGCTTCGTCTTTGACTAGATTGACGCGGAAAGGGGTCAAGTTTGTGTGGAGTGAGACTTGTGAAAAGTCGTTCCAGGAGTTGAAAGTTAGGCTAACCACTGCTCCGGTTTTGATTATTCCAGAGAGAGGGTTGGGTTATGCGGTTTATTGTGATGCCTCAAGGGAGGGTTTGGGTTGTGTGTTGATGCAAGAGGGGAAAGTGGTTTCTTATGGCTCGCGTTAGTTGAAAATTCACGAGAAGAATTACCCTACACACGACTTAGAGTTAGCAGCAGTGATCTTTGTCTTGAAGATTTGGAGGCACTACCTTTATGGTGAGAAGTTCGAGGTGTTCTCGGACCACAAGAGTCTGAAGTATCTATTTACACAGAGAGACTTGAATTTGAGGCAGAGGAGATGGATGGAGTTCATTGAGGATTATGACTTTGAGTTACACTATCACCCGGGAAAGGCCAATGTTGTGGCCGATGCCCTTAGTAGGAAATCCATTAGTGAGGTAGCTTGTATTGCCATCCGAGAATGGGAGATGTTGGGAGCACTTGGCGAGTTTGATTTGCTACTGAGCGAATCTATTGAGGCTGCGGCCTTGTTTTCCGTTGTCGCGCAGCCTACACTTGTGACTAGAGTGTTAGAGGCACAGAGAGGTGACCTTGAGGTAGAGTCCTTCCGAGAGAAGGTCTCCAGTGGGAAAGTTGAGAAGGGTTTGACAGTGTATCCCGACCAGAGTGTGAGATATCGAGACCGTTTGTTTGTGCCGGAGTCTTGCCGAGAGGAAGTACTCCGAGAGTTTCATCATTCACGTCTTGCGGTGCATCTCGGAGGTACTAAGATGTATCGGGATTTGGGTCGCCAGTTTTGGTGGCCGGGTATGAAGAGAGATGTGGCTGTTTTCGTATCGAAGTGCCTTACTTGCCAGCAAGTGAAGGCCGAGCATCAGAGGCCAGCGGGTTTGTTGCAACCCTTGCCTATTGCCGAGTGGAAGTGGGAGCATGTCACTATGGACTTCGTTGTAGGTCTTCCGAGGACTCAACGGGGTAGTGATGCCATTTGGGTGGTTGTAGACCGGTTGACTAAGTCGGCGCTGTAACAAGCCCGCGGGGGGGACCTCGCTACAGCTCGGACTCGACTTTATAGTCACGGTTCTAAATCTGAACCAAAGAGTCCAAATCCGGCAAATCGTTTTTGAGAAAACAGATTTTTTTGAAAGAAGTGCCAAACATGGACTGCTTTGCCAGATATAGAGTCACCACCTAAATATTTTATTTTGGGAAATTTAGGAAACCCTGACTTGGTGCCAAAAGGCCACGTGTCCGTCATCACCAAAGTTGCCTCGGCTCGGGAACTTGGGTACGATTGGGGAAGGTCACTTCGTGAGCACCCCCGCTCACCCGATCAAAGATCGGCCTCTACTAACCATGATATCAATTTTTGAAAATTTTGTGTGTCCTTATTCCGGTTATTAGCCTAGGTCACTATGTGATGCACACAACATATAAGTATAGACCGGGTTGCCTGAATTGGAACAAAACATTTCATGTTTGTTTATTTGAAAGTGGTTTGATGGTGCTACCCGCAAGTAGGCTAAGACGTGGATTTGCCACCCTCGGGTGGGCTTAGAAAACATGATTTTGCCACTATCTAGTGGGCTTAAAACACACATTTGATGAATTATTCCAATTCAAATAACCCAACTTTCACCCACAGGCATTCAGGCAGTTATATCACCTAAGCAAATAGCCTCATGGTAAGCATGCTATTCATGGCATTCACTCACACGCATGCAAGGATGCTAAAGCAAAAAGCTCACCGGGTACTCTAAGCCAAAAAAAAAAGAGACTACATTAGAAATCATGCATGATCCTAAGTATACAGAAATGCCTAATGCAACACATGCAAAAAAAATGCAATCTATAGTAGGCCCAGCTATTCTAAACATGGCATATGGAATGCTACAACTAACATGTATTCAACTTGGAATTGAAATACAAATGCAGTTAGTATGATGCGCCGAGCCCGGTGCATGCAATGCAGATGAATGAATGCAAACATGCTATCATATTGTATGCTAATTGAAATATGCCCTAATCTAACCATCATAGGCAGGTAAATAAAAGGGAGAAAGACGTGGGGTTGGAAGACATACAACACACACACGCACACTTTATTACAGTTGTGCCCTCGCGCAGAGGGTCCGAATAAATAATACAGTCCCGAATAAAAGAATATTACAGTCCAAATAATACAGTCCAAATAATATACAAATTCCTAATTAATTAATGAATTAACTAAGAAAGCAAGTAAAACTGGCATGCAACCCAAGGACTGCCTTGCTTCTGATGGATGATGTATGTTAGGCTGCTTTGCGCGGAAATCCACCGGGATGCCCCAATTAGTCTCTATTTAGCCATTATTCTTGAAAAGCGTGCCAAATCCCGAAAAGTTGCTGATTCTTCATTTTGCTGCAACAGAGAGCAGGAAAGGGGCATAGCAATGTATTTTCACAGATATATGCATGCCTCGATCCTCGTGCCACCAATCACGCATACCGAGGCATGATGGCCGAGGAGTCGAATTGCACAATTCAATATAGGATGAATGCACATGAAACACAATAAAACCTAACTCCATCATGGATGATCCGGAGTGTCGGTGACTGGGGAATTGAGATACATTCCGTCACTCGGAGTACGAAACATACCTCGTTTCCCGTGCCCGGGGTAACTCCTATCCCGAACACGATGCAATATGCATGAGATGCATGAAATGCAACTAAGATATAATCCTAACATACACAATGCTATGAAAATAAGATGCCTTGAAATGCGTGCACACGGGCACGCAAATCGAGAAAATGACATACGCAATGCAAATGGCATAGAAATAAGATATGGGCTTATACTTACATGAGAGAGCCTCAGCCACACTCACATAAGAGGCCGATGAATGAAAATGAAGTGCCTCGAAGTGCGTGCACACGGGCACGCAAACCGAGGCAATGGCATACGCAATGCAATATGGCTAAAATGGCATATAGAATGCAACATGGACTTACACTAACATGAGAGAGCCTCCGCCACACTCACATAAGAGGCCAATGAATGAAAATGAAGTGCCTCGAAGTGCGTGCACACGGGCACGCAAACCGAGGCAATGGCATACGCAATGCAAATGACATGAAAATATGATATGGGCTTATACCAACATGAGAGAGCCTCAGCCACACTCACATAAGAGGCCGATGGATGAAAATGAAGTGCCTCGAAATGCGTGCACACGGGCGCGCAAACCGAGGCGATGGCATACGCAATGCAATATGGCAAAAATGGCATATAGAATGCAACATGGACTTACACTAACATGAGAGAGCCTCAGCCACACTCACATAAGAGGCTGATGGATGAAAATGAGGTGCCTCGAAATGCGTGCACACGGGCACGCAAACCGAGGCGATGCAAAAATGCAAACTATGGCATGGGAAATGATATGCAAACATGCTAATGGGATTTCATCACTGAAAAGTGGGGGAAAACAGCCCCGAAATGAGGCGAAAACACACCCGATGTATGGAATAGTCCCGAAATATGAATTTTGGCACCCGAAATGGCCTATAGCTATGCAATGCATGCACAATATGGACATGAAGTGTGAAGACAGAAGCTAGGCAGTCCCAAAATTAGCATTTTACCAGTACAAATCATGGCCAAACAGCAAACCAAGATAGGGCAAAAATAGCATGCAAGAAATGGCCCTAAACATGAGATTAAGAAGAAGCTCATAGCTGCTGGCCCCAAACAGGTTAGGGTCCTTCAACAATGTTGAAGAGGGACCCAAAATAAGCACTTTCACAGAACTGTAAAAACCTCAAAAACAAACATAGATAAGGCTAAGCTTTTATGCAAGAAAACGGACCAAAAGGTGGCCAAAGAGGCAAGTGGTATATACACAGCCCAAATTGAAACATTCCCTTCTACAACATTGAAGAGGGACCAAAAATAAGCATGTTTACAGAACTGTAAAAACCCAAAAACAGTATACAAACATGCTAGAAATGCAATGCAAAGTAAGGCTCAAAAGAGGCTATAACATGAAGTATGAAAAATATTCACCAAACAGCCAAAGACCCTTAATGAAACATGTTAAGAAGGTCAAAATAAGGCCATCTCTAGGCCTGTAAATTGTCCAAAAATGGAATCATGATAGGCTGCCAAAGCATGCAAGAAAATGGTATTTAAGGAGGATATTGAAGCAAGTGCAATATGGAGGGCTCAAACAGGGTTGAGCCCTTAATGAAACAAGAAAATGAGCTCAAAATAAGGCCACTTTCAGTTATGGCCGGAGCTCAAAGCAAAAAGCATAGATGGCTTACAAAAGATACAAGAAATGGGCCAAAAAGGGAAAGATGCAACTCACCCTTGAAGATCAATACTTTTGTTGCTTCTTGGACCAAATTTGTTGCCTCTTAGCTGCTGGAATTCCTCTCCTTGCTGCTGGAATGGAGTGGTGGTGGTAGAGCTTGGTGGTGATGAAGAAAATGAGGTGTAGAGCTTGAAGGTTTTCAAGGAAATGAGGGAGATGGAGAGGGATTTTTGTATGCAAGTTTGAAGATGAAATTTTCCAACCTCCAAAATAAGCAATGGCAGCTGGTTATAAGGACCAAAAGGAGGGTGTAAAGGTGGGGCAAAAAGGAGGTAAGCTTTCCCCCACAAAATATCCCCCGGATTGGGATATTTTCTGGGGGAAACAGCTGCACAGCTGTAAAGTACCAAGCATGAGGAACATGGCCGGCCCCTTACTTTTGCTGCAGGTGGCCGGCCGGCCACCCCCCCTAGCCGGCCAGCTAGGGGTCAAAAAGGTCAACTTGAAATAGTGGCCGGCCACCACATATTGGTGGCCTCCCAGGTCTCCTCTTCACAACCCTGTGGTTCGAATTTGGAAACTCTAAAACAGGAGAGAGAACAAGCCAATTTTAGGAGGGGTTCAAAAGGGTCAAAAGGAAATAGTGGCCGGCCATATGATATTAGGATCCTCCCATGTGTGTACAACACAAATATGTGGTTGAAAGTTCAAGAAAGTGGCCCCAAGGTGTTCAACATTGGCCCGGAAGGAGGGGTTCAAAAGGGTCAATTGGAATTAGTGGCCGGCCATATGATATTAGGATCCTCCCATGTGTGTACAACACAAATATGTGGTTGAAAGTTCAAGAAAGTGGCCCTAAGGTGTTCAACATTGGCCCGGAAGTGCGAAAAACGGATGTCGGAGGGCGCCGGAGGAGTAAAAACTGGTTGTTGAAACAATTGCTGGCCTCCCACCCTTCCATGACCTTCCTAGTGATGAAACAGAGGTACCTGCCAAAAACGAATGAAAACCGATGCAAAACGAATGTTCAGGGGCCAAAACACGCAGTTCGGGGTTCCGAAAATGGGCTGCCAAGCACCGAAAGTGGCGTTCGGCCACGAAGTGGTTTCTCAGGCCCCAGTGTCCCTTGAAAGGGAGAAAATAAGATATATGCCAAGAATCAGAGCAAACGGAGATGGTTAGGCGGTCCCGAACCGAGGCACACGGCCAACGATCCCAAAAAATCGGAAACCGGACTCCAAAATGGGAAAAATGGCCTACGGCCACAAAATGTAGCCCACGGCCACTGAGAGATGGTCTACAGGACCTCTCTCTCCCCTCAGGAAAAGAAACAAAGAAAACCGAGCCTGGTTCGCAAACCGAGGCAAGGCACAGAAGAGGGTTCGGAAATCCGGAGGCAGGGCTCACGGCCGCGACTCTGAAACTTCTGAACGAGCGCGATATGCAACATCATCAAGCGCTCAACTGATGACGTCTAAGTCTTAAGGTCGGTCAAAAATGGGGTGTCTACAGTTGCCCCTCTTTGACAGAACTCGGAAGTCATAAGTGACGGGAGTGAATGTCAAAGCCCAGAGACGACCCATTTTTGACAAGGCCGAAGACTTAGACAAACGTACAAGATAAACAGAGATGTGCCCTCAGGCATGCCCGCAGGCAGGGGCAAAATGCAAATGATATGCAAGAAGATTTTGAAGATTGGACTCATACGCTACGCGAGGTCGGTTTTTAAAGTTGGACTTATACGCTACGTGAAGCCGGTTTGAAGAGTGGACTTATACGCTACGCGAAGCCGATTTGAAGAGTGGACTTATACGCTACGCGAAGCCAAGTTGAAAGTTGGACTTATACGCTACGCGAAGCCGATTTGAAGAGTGGACTTATACGCTACGCGAAGCCAAGTTGAAAGTTGGACTTATACGCTACGCGAAGCCGATTTGAAGAGTGGACTTATACGCTACGCGAAGCCAAGTTGAAAGTTGGACTTATACGCTACGCGAAGCCGATTTGAAGAGTGGACTTATATGCTACGCGAAGCCAAGTTGAAAGTTGGACTTATACGCTACGCGAAGCCGATTTGAAGAGTGGACTTATACGCTACGCGAAGTCGGTTTGAAGAGTGGACTTATACGCTACGCGAAGCCAGTTTTGAAAGTTGGACTTATACGCTACGCGAAGCCGATTTGAAGAGTGGACTTATACGCTACGCGAAGCCAATTTGAAGAGTGGACTTATACGCTACGTGAAGCCAAGTTGAAAGTTGGACTTATACGCTACGCGAAGCCGATTTGAAAGTTGGACTTATACGCTACGCGAAGCCGATTTGAAGAGTGGACTTATACGCTACGCGAAGCCAAGTTGAAAGTTGGACTTATACGCTACGCGAAGCCGATTTGAAGAGTGGACTTATACGCTACGCGAAGCCGGGCATCACTCATGATTATACAAAGAGAGCTGTAATGAAGCAATTATGCGAAATAGATGCAACATTTTAAGCGAATGCTAGGCAAGCAAGTAAACTCGAGCCAAACTACACCTCGTGCAGAAAGGATGTAAGAAAATTATGGAATTCTCACTGCGAATACAGTGTGCATGTGTGATAGATACACAGAGCGAACATGTGATTGATACACAAAAAGGTGAGCACAAAGTGTGATAGATGCACTAAGTGAACAAAGTATGATTGATATACTAAATGAATGAAGTGTGATTGATACACTAAATAAATGATCTTAAAACGGAACTTCTTTGAATGAACCGTACATACAATATTGTGCATGAAATGAGAAAGAAACTTGATAGGTACAATGCATTACAATGCACGATGCTTAAGGAAAGCAATAAATGGACAAAACAGCACTTTAGAAAGCACCTCATGAGGTGAGTGGCGGTGAACCGCTCTGCTCCGATGGGGATCTTCCCCTGTGCTCTTCGAACACTTACCTTCATCTTACAGTACAAAGGCTCTGAAATACTGACAAGGGTTCTTCACGTAGAACACTTTGGATGTTGCCTTTCTTCCTGATCATATTCACAACTTTCCCTATTCTCCAACGGGGTGACAGACTAGGTTGGTTCAGTATCCAGAATTGAGGTGCATACATGCTATCTCAACCTATGGGGCTTCCATACAGATTTCAAGCCGAGGACATGCCTCTGGGTATTTAAACCAGACTTTAGTCTCGGAAATCCTGAACCTTTACGTTCTAGGCATCAACCATTCGAACTCTAGTTTCCACCGTCGCAGTTGGTCTCCTAGGAACTCATTGCGAACACAGCCAAGATGCCTCTGGCAGGGAATGGTACTCAGGGAGAGCACTTCGATTGCCATTCTGGCATGAAGCAGACTTGATCTTGAGCTTGAGGTAGAGGCACACTCATACTTCGGAGCTTTGGCAAGACTTAAAGAGGTATACATCACGGAATGTAGTCTCGGAACTTACTGAAGTTGAAACAAACTCAGATGCTCGACATTTCCTCTTTTGCTTTTGCTTTGTAGTCTGGAACCCATATAGCTTCAAATAGGTCCTAGTTCTACTGTTCTCGCATGACTTGGGTTGAACCCTGCGGTTTTATGAAAGAACGAATCTTGTTTTGCACAGATGTGGAGAACGGCACGGCACTCGGAGCGCAAAACGATTTTATTTTTGAATTGATAAATGAGCTTTTGACCGGGTATCGAGCCTACGACTGAACACAGCAAGACATCTCAACAAGGAAATAAAAGGCACGCAACCTAGACACATCGAGTAACACTCGAAACGACTCAAAACAAGAATCGAGATAAAACAAAAAGACACGACACTCAGGCGTGCACAGGGAGTCTGTTTCACTGGGTAGTGTTTCCCACCCTTTCTCATTTGTGGTTCTCACATCACTCGGCCCTCAAGCTCTGTTTTTCTGAAAAAGCCCTCTTCTCACTTTTCCTCTCATCGCACGTCTCTCTATTCTTCAATCTCTCATTTTTTTTCATCCCCCCCCGGGTGGTTAATGGATGAACAGGAAGTTGCAGGCCCACACCCAACATAATCAGCTCGCGGCTATTTCCTTCGGTGACATCTGTCGATGCGCCGGATGAGGGAATGGTGCATCTCGATCCATTCCAATTCGTGCTTCGCACTCGGCTTGATACCTCGCTGCTTGGAGGATGAGAGAGCTTTCTGCCCTTTGTTGTGCCCTTTTCTACCGAATATGGTGCCTTTTCCGACAAGTAGAGTGCCCTTTCTGGCAAGTATGTTGACAATGGGAAAGACAGGAAGCCTGACTCAACTGTGCCCCTAGTTCATCATTTTGACCATTTTTTTTTTGTTTTAGTTTTCTCCTAAAAAATTTTGACCAAAATGAGAGTTAGACTAACGTGCTTGTTCAATTTTCTGATTTAAAATCATGCAAGTCAGGCCATGAGCACTGAAAATTTTCCCTCTTTTGGGTCCAAGAAATGGTCCAGTTTTAAAAATGGAATACTTTTCGAGGAGATTAGTCAACCTCCGTAAAAATTCTCAAAAACTATTTTTGCAAATGACCACTGCTCAACGAGTACGGAACCTACTCTCGAGATGCACAACCTCGGATCCGTAGCAATGGAAAATTGCCCCTTGTCTGAAGGACACTGCATGGCAACGAAAAGTTGCCCCTTGTTTGAACGGCGTCGCGGCGCATTGAATGGCAACGGAAAGTTGCCCCTTGTTTGGACGGCACCGCAGCGCATTGAATGGCAACGGAAAGTTGCTCCTTATGTGAATGGCACAGCAGCGCATTGAATGGCAACGGAAAGTTGCCCCTTGTGTGGATGGCACCGCAGCGCATTGTAGGCAGTCCTTAGAGCGACGAATACAACCAAATTCTCGGATACAGAGAAATCGAAGATGATCAAAACCATTACATGGGCACAGTCAATTTGAAGTATTTTACGGCTGGACTTCAGAATGAAGTTGCCTACGTATCCCAAAGATGGGAATCAAGCCTCACGTAGTTCGGGGTTAAGGTATACTCGGGTATTAACCTCTCCTTTTTAGGCTCTAACTTTTGCCAAGGCGCCCGTTGCGGGTTTTCGACCTTGCGAGCTTTGTTCTTCTTTTCTTTTCAATTCTTTTCATTTCTTTTCTTTGCATTTTCTTTTCTGTTCTTTTCTTTGCATATTTCTTTTCTGTTCTTTTCTTTGCATATTTCTTTTTTGTTCTTCTTTTTTTTATCTTTTTGCATTTTTTGTATTTTTCTCTTGCTCTAACTTTTGCCTAGGCTGCCCTTCCGGGTTTTCGGCCCAGCGAGCCTCTCAAGGGTAAAAGTGTAACGTTGTCCATGCCAAATGGTTTTGAGATCCTGAAATTATCTGAATCCAGGAGAATGGCTGCTGTTCTAGCTTCGTAAGCTTCTCCTGATGAGATCTGATCTTTTTGATCTGACTTTCCTGGCCTCTTGTTCGAGGGCTGCTTCAAATCTGGCCACACAGGCCTCACATCATAATTGACCGTTGAACCTTCTAAATTCAAGTTTCAAGGTTTGGAAGTGAAGGGGTTGAGTCTCGAGGCTGAGAGCGATCTTAGGCTGCACAATCTCAGGAGTGATTCCACACAGGTCTTCGCGAGGCTGCGCAAAACATTTTGTTTTTGAAAATTTTTAAGAAAGCGACAAATCGCTCGCGCTGAAGGTAGTGTAGAACCAATCTGGATCAAGCCAGGATCCTTCTCAGTACTCACGCTAACAAGCATGATTCCATTCGTTAAAGGCTTAGCACGCCTCTCTTTCTCTCAAATGATCAAATTTTTGCAAAACCCGAGGAATTACTTCCTCTTCGTTTTCACCGCAGTGTTCAAAAAGTTTTTTTTTTTTTTTTTTAAAAAAAAACTTAGGTCAATGCAATGATTTTGGGGTGCAGAAGAGTAGGCGAAAAGTACCGCTGTTTCATTCAAACTTTCTGGCATAATTGGCACACGGCCGAGGCAAACACAAGAGCGTGAAAAACCACTGCTGTTTCATTCAGAATCTGTTGGCACAACTGGCTCCCTGACAGAAACAGACTCAAAACAAAACGAAAAGACAAACACAAAACAAAATGGTGATGCCCGAGGCAACACCCCCTGGAATCACCTGACTCCTATACAACAGGACTGACTCGATACAACAAGACAGACCCAAAACAAAAAGAGACTGACTCAAAACAAAAAGACAGACTCAAAACAAAACAACAAGACTGACCCAATACTCAAGTCAGAAACTGGCATTCGCAAATGCTCGGAATAGTGCATGTCCCTCCCACATCTGGAGTAAATCGAGTGCCACCCGCAGCTGGTTCATCCCTCGATCACATCACATTATCCCCCCACAAATTCACTGATCAAGTGCCGATAGGCTTTGCAGGACTTGGTGCGGGGATGACCCCGTTGTCAAACAAATCTTGTACATCATGGCGCAGACGAAAGCAACTGTCGGTGTCATGACCAGCTCGCTGATGGAAGGCACAGTAGTCAGCTGAGTTGTGCGAGAGAGGGAGGTTCTTTGGTAATGGTTGCGGCTCAAGGGGCTTCAAATGCCCTTTCTTGATCAAAACCTCTAGAGCCTTTGACAAAGGCATATAGAGGGCATGGAAGACCCTCCGACCTCGGGGTTGGTACTTCAAGGTTTGTGGATTTTTGCTGGACGCACCAGCAGGGGGATTAACAGGTGCTGGCCTGGTTTGCTAATCTTTTCCGAGTGCATGATTATAGCCGAAAGGAACGTTTTTGATACAACGACCCTTCTCCTGGCTTGCCCCTTGATTCAAACTGCCCCCAACTTGAGTGGCGAAAATGTCGTCCACAGTTTTTGCAACGACCGCGAACACTTGCTCTTTGTTCAGTCCCTCGGCTTTCAAAGCCTCAACAGCCAACAGAAGATATTCATGAGGATCCATGTCCACCTCTACCTCGTTCTTTCCACTCGCCTCCACTTTACCAAGGGATTGGCATTCCTCAAATATAGCTCGTTCCGAAATTGGGGAGCCTTTTGACATGAACTCCCTGGCATGTGATGTAGTTGATGACGGAGCCGATGTTCCGGAGGCCAAACCTATCACAGTTCTCTGAAGATCTTCGATCATTCTCTTCAGCTCAGAAGTCGTGGGCTCACGGGTTTGAGATGATTGGGGTCCAAATGCATCCATCGTGCTTAAGTCCATGCTTTCCGGGATAAACATCTCGGGTTTGAGTATATGGGTCGGGGTGTATATACTGGGGTTGTAGGTGGGTGGCAGTGTTTGGCTGAGGTTGAGATGTGGAGGAGGCACTTGGTCCTTGGGGTTTTGAGGTGGAACTATTGTCTGGTTGTCAATGAGATTCTGGATCTCATGACGAAGGCGGTAGCAACCATCGGTGCCATGGCCGCGCTGTTGATGATATACACAGTATTTGCTGGAGTTATGTCTGGCAGGGAGTGGATTTGGCGAAGGTTGAGGATTAAGGGGTTTGAGGTGCCCTCTTTCCATCAGAACTTTGAATGCCCTGGTTAGGCTCATATGGAGGGGGGTGAAAAATCTACCCTGAGCTCGGGCTGAGCTGGCTATTTGTAGGCTGGCCTTGGCAAAAGGGTCGGCTATGGCGACTGTGTTGACTTCAGCAGGTTTGGAAATAGTGCTACCACCAGCATTGGTACTCTCGGCTGGGAGCCTTACGGCAACCTCGGTGGACCAATCCTCAATGTCGTGAATGGAGTTGAGGCCCTGTGCCCTCTTGAATTGCCTCTCAAGGTTTACAATTTTCACTGCAGTCGGATTGAATTCATTAACATCAGAAAAAGGAAGCCTCTCAGTAGGCTGCACCGGGGTTGTGGAAACTCGAGCTTGAGTCAACCTTTCTCGGGGATCTGGACCCTGCAAATCTTCAGCTAGTAGAAGTGGGTCAAAGTTCGGCTGGGGTCCCAAAGCCGGATACGAAACAGATGCTCTAGATGGGCGTTGCGTTTCAGCACTGGTCTTGTCCTGCATTGCAGTTCCCTGATTTAACGCTGCTATCATGGCCACAAATTCTTCCGAAACCTATGCCATCACGGGTCTGCTGATGATGTGACTGGTGACTGTCGGATCAGATGAACAAAATGAACCCTATCTGGCCCTCTGTCTTACCTCAGCGAAGGAACACTGATTTGCCTTTGAACTGAATTTCTGACCTGACAAAGTCTATCAACACGGATCCAATGTACCCGGGGGATATCAGAGCCTTCTGAAGCTATAGTTCCAGGATTACCCTAGCAAAAGAGAAAACGTGCAGCATCTCAGCCTGATTTCACCTGAACAGATATGAGCATAGTTGAATGAGTGTGCTCTCTATTGAATTCTGCCCAAAATTCTGCCGGTGAATTGATACCCTCAGGCAAAACTGATTCCCAGATACTGATTGATGCCCGCAGGCCTGATGCCCAAACTCATACACTGATACATGCATTCCTATAGAGACGCACTCTAAAGCACATAACAGATGAGTGAGAGCCAAAACACCCCTATGTTGGGGTAGGGTTTCCCTGTCCTATTTTGTCAGGAGCTAGGGTTTCATTACGCACGCAGCGGTTTCAAACAACCTATAAACAGGTAAGCAACCTGTCCTAGTTTGGAATGGTCACTATGGATCCGAATATGCACTAGGTCGAATGGTCAAAAAGGGTGCCCCGGTAAAACCGGGGTTTGTGTTCCCATACTGGCAGAGCCCACAACTGGTCAGCCTTATGGTCATGCCTTGACAAGACAAGCCTGCCTTTTTAGAGGTTGGGTTTTAAAGGTTTTATTAGCTCAATCACTGTATTCTCAGTAATTCAAGACTGCCTTTTTTTTTTTGGAATTTTTTGACCTGAATATGAACTCAGTTTGCATACATTAGCATAATTTTCTTCTACCACATTTTTAATTGCTTTCTAAGAATCATCATAATTGCTTTGAAGGTCTGCTGTGAAGTATTTTATTTATTTATTTGGAACCAATTAATAAAAATGAACAAATAACAACTGTGCTATTTTCAGAACATGATCTTGCAAAACCAAATTATAGATTACACTATCTATATATATGTATGTATGTATGTATGTATGTATATTATGAAATTCTACGCCAAACCATCAAACTTAGGCATAAAAATTGAAAAAATCAAGTTCAATGTTTTCAGTCTCTTCTCTGCCATTTTCATTCTCCCTCTGTATTTATTTATTTTTTTTTTGGCCAATTAAACAATGAAAATGGCAAACCATCAAACATAATTGCTTTGAATAGGAAACACACATCAACTACAAGTTTAAAAAATGGCAGCTTTGAACATGGCAGATTATTTGGGGAAAAATTAATGAAAAAAAATATTACCTTCAATTTGATGAAGTTAAGTTTAATGAAGTGCAACTTTGGTTCGCGGGGTCACCAGAGCTTAGTTCATGGCTGAACTCGCGGCTTAAATGTTCAGAGTAAGACAGATGGTGAGATCGGCGGCTAAAATGTTCATTCAAATCACGGTTGAAACCTTTGAAGTAAGACAGTGGAAGAGAGGGAGAGACTGTTGATGTTTGTTGTCGACTTCGATTCACCGCCAATCGTCGTCGATGTTCGCCACCGACTTCGCCGATCGACGTTCACCAGAGCTTCGAAGAGGGAGGGAAATAGTGAAGTGAATGAGAGGGAAGCTATTGCTATATTGAATGAAATAAATTCAATTTTTTTTTTTAGCGTTTGAGCCGTAGATCTTCTCTTAAGTGACGTGGCCAAATCCTGGCCCTTGACCGGAGAAAGGGCTGAAGGATTTGGCTAGAGAGGATCTGAACTCCTGGTAGCCAGTGCTAATGGTGAGTGGTGGTCAAATGAAGTAAGAGAAGGAGAAAGAAATAAAAATGGGTCATTTTTTGATAAATCATCTTTCTAAGTGTTTTATTCTATCTAATTCATATTTTTTTTGAGTATTCCATTAAGTCTTATTTAATATAATATGATTAAATCATCATTTTTAATTTTTTGCATATGTTTCTATTTTGAAACTAATACATAACAATAGTCTGTCATTTTATGGAAAAAAATCTCTTTCTCTTTCTAAAGAGAAAATCTTTCTTTTATTTCATATAGAAAATCTCTACCGCATTCTATGGAGAAAATCTCAAATTATGAATTTTGAATCTTTTATAATTTAAAAATTGTAAAAATAATGCAACAAAAAATATGAATGAAAATCAAAATGCAATGTGAATGTTCACAGTAAATAACAAATATACAACTAACTTTTGAAAAAACAAAACAAATGCTAAGGTACAATGCAAATGTTCACAATAAATAACAAACATACAACTAACTTTTGAAAAAATAAAATTTATACCAAAATATAATGTGAATGTTCACAGATCTATAATTAAAAAACAACTAGCCTTAAAAAAAATAACTCATACAAATGTAAACATTTACACTGTAACGTAAAAACATAAAAAAAAAAATGAAAATCAACTATTTCAATTGCTCAATGGTAACAAAAATGATTGTTCAACTAACAAATATAGTAACAAAAATAACAAACATACAATTAACTTTTGAAAAAATAAAACTTATACTAAAATACAATGTGAATATTCACAATTTACAATTTAAAGCACAACTAGTTTTTTTTTTTAAAAAAATAAACTCATACCAATGTGAACATTCACACTACAATGCAAAAATATAAAATAAAATTAAAAAAAGTAAAAATTGACTATTTCGATTGTTCAATAGTAACTTAATGATTGTTCAACCAATAAGCATAGTAAAAACAAAAAAAACAAAATACAACTAACTTTCAAAAAAAATTCAAAAAAAAAAAAAAAACTCATACCAAAATATAATGTGAATGTTCACAATTTACAATTAATATACAACTAATGTTTGGTAGAGCTTTGAAAATTTAATTCCACCCCTTGGTTTGAGTGTGGTGTTTGGTTACAGTTTTCAAAAATGATTCCACACTCACTTTTGAAAACACGTCTACCTGGTCATCCTCCCGGACGTCCCCCTAGACGTCCGGTTGGTTGATCGAAATAGTTTTTTTTTTGACACCTGTTATTTTTATATTTTAAATAAAAAGTATTTTTAAATATTTTAAAATTTTTTTATGAGATTTGAATAGAATTTTGGATTGTGTGTTTGGTTATGAGTTGTAAGTTTTTAAATCAAATATCATATGTCACATAAAAAACTTCAAACTCAATTCAAAACTTTTTTCAAAACTCATCACCGAACAAATTTTCCATACTCAAATCATAATTCCAAAACTCACAAACTTAAAATACAACTCTATTCTCAAATCATAATTCTAAAACTCTACCAAACGTTACCTAAATTCATACTAATGTAAACATTCACACTGCAACTTGAAACAAAATTGAAAGGAAAAAAAAAAATGACTATGTTAATTGTTTAATGGTAACAAAAAATGATTATTCAAACAACAAGTATAGTAACAAATAATGAATAATATGTGAACATACATATCTTACAAAATAAATAATTATATCCATATCTATATTTTAACACTTATTTCTCATACTTTCAAACAATGTGAAATGTGAACATTTACACTGATTGACAAAAAAATAGAAATAATGGCAGTAATAGAATTTGAAATTCAAAAAAAAATATTCAATCACTCTAAAAATAAAAAAATATCACCCACATCACCATCTTTATCATTATCGTTATCATTAACAATCTATACAATTTCACCATTCCACCAATTTAGATCAAACCAAACCCACATTTGAATAATATGTTTCTAACAAAATTGATTGGATATAAACAGAGTTTCGACTTACAACAATAGAGAAATAGAGAGTTTCGAACACAAAGCAACAATGGATGGACACAGAACTTTAAACACAAAGTGACAATAGAGGAACACAAAGTTTCATCGCAACAATGGAGGAACATAATATTATTTCACTACTATGTGTAAATTAGAATTTCCAAACCCTACCAAATAGAGAGTTTTGAAACCCTAGCACAATGAAATAATACTACAAATGTGAATAAAACTGATCAAAAAGAAAAACGTGAATAATAGTAACTACCAAAATAGAGATAGCAACAAAAATGAAATGTGTATATCATTTTTTTATGTAATACATATCAATAATAGACATAAGGATGTAATTGTCCAACAAATAATATAAATCAAGAAAAAAGGACCTCATGAAATAAAAGTACAAATACATGAGACTAATTAAGTTATAATTTTTTTTGATGGACTTATTGAATTAAAACACTTCTAAATGAGATTTATCAATAAAAAAATCCAATAAAAATAGATGGATCATAAACAAGTGAAACTACTTTTTTTATTATAATAATTTAATAAATTTGTAAATTGTTTAGAATTTTTTGAAATAAAAATAAATGCTAAACAGGTTTATATTCACAAATTTATTTTTGTAAAAATAAAAAATTACAAATATGAACATTGCCAAACGTCAAATCATTTAAACATTTTACTTCAATACTTGGAGAACTTCTACCATGTCCATTTGATTTTTTAACAAGAATTTTACAACACTATAATAATTGCGATTTTTAACCAAAAAGCAAATGTTTGAAAGACTTAAGTATCTCCCTTCATTTTATTTGTACTATTATATTAGGGGCTGGTTTGACATATTATAAAAAAATAAAAAATTAAAAAATTATCACTATAGATAAAAAAAAATATAAAAAAATAATTTTACAAAAAAAAAAAAGTACAACTCACTTATGATATGAGTTGACTTTATCTGACTTTGTTTGTACAAATTACACAGGCGGGTGTACAAACAAGATGGTGTTGTTTGGCCTGTAGGGGCCCATTACGGGTCCGGTTTTGATAATCTGAACCGTTTAATATATAAAACTCGTTGAGTAATATACGCTTGTAAAAAATCACGTTGATCGAATATCGATAACTATATGATCAGTCAGTTTTGTATAAAACAAATGGACGGTGAACAAATTAACGGTTGACAAAAAACTAATCCGATCAGATAGCTATCGATATCTGATCAATGTGATTTTTTACAAACATATAGTACTTGATGAGTTCTACACATTGAACGGTTCCAATTATCAAAATGGGACACATGGTGGGCCCCCACGGGTCAAACAGTACCGTCCAGTCGAATAGCACCGTAGGCAATCTGGTCCTATACATCTTGCTACCAACCGTATGCATGACGGCACCATTGTGAGTAGGCAATTATATATTTAGGGTAATTTGGTAATTTTGCTATTTATTAAAATATTTTAATACACATTTTTTTATAAAAAGTCAAAAAATTATCCCAAACATACATCTTTTTTCTCTCTACTTTTTTTACCAAAAAGTCAAAAGTGCACTTATTTAAACGACCCCTTAAGTAAAAGTAAGACTTGATATCAAAGTTTTTTGTTTCCTTCTCCTTAGCCATGCTACTTTCATTTATCTATTTAAAATATATAAAATAAAATAAAAAAATTGAATAGAGAAGTACATAAGACTCGAAATCTTGACATTAAGTTTAAGGGAAAAAAATATATATATATTACCACTTAAGAAATATACATATTGTGATATTAATTTTTATATTATTTAATTTAATTTTTGTTTATTTACATGTGCCAACCTAATTGTTAAAAAAAATACATAAGATATTTTTTAGGTTTTTTTCATTGTATTATTGCATCAATTCATACAACTCTTTTCAATTGAGTGATTTTGAGAGAGAGAGAAAGAGAGAATCTTTCCAAGTAACTATTTAGACGGTTTAACATAAAAAAACATCGTTTAATTAGTACACAAAAAAAAAAAAAGACAGTTTAACATCTTGCCCAAAAAAAAAAAAAAAAAAAGACAGTTTAACATCAAAAATTTGGGAGAAATAAAGGAAAAAAATTATCTTAA
The DNA here is from genome assembly GCF_055761805.1 of Camellia sinensis. Classification (NCBI taxonomy): domain Eukaryota; kingdom Viridiplantae; phylum Streptophyta; class Magnoliopsida; order Ericales; family Theaceae; genus Camellia; species Camellia sinensis. The sequence goes on from NC_138961.1 coordinate 221,933,934, forward strand.
AACTCAAATCCTTGAATTTCTCAAAAATTGAACAGATTTCTGGAAAATCTTTGCCTTTGCTTTCTATGAAAAAAAAGAACAAAAAAAAATTATTTGTTTTTACCGAGTGATGGTGCACATGCATTCACATAAATTTTCATCTAGTGTAATTGAGTTTTTAAAATGGCATCATTTTTTGATCTATTAACTGTTATTGCATAAATAAGTTTCCTATAGACAATGCAGCAATATTATCAACAATAATACAACATATAATCTTAGGCAATAACAGTTATTTTAGTTTAGAAGTTAAAAATTCATGATTTGTTCGGAGATAGTAAAGTTTTAGCCCTAAGGTCTGTTTGGTAAAATTTATTTAATTTAAAATTCCATTTCTAAGCATATATGTAATATTAGGGTATTTGGAAAAAATTTTAAACTTCTTAGCTCAAGAGATTTAAAATAAACTAAATTCTTTTTAAAACAAAGTACAACATATAAATTTTATAATTTGTAAGTAAATTTCATCAAACAAGACATTAAAGATATAAACTACATTATGAACCCAACAAATTTTTACATAATAAAATACAAATTAAAAAAAATGAGTCTCACGAATAGAATCCACCATAAGTAGCTTTTATTCTACATTTGTGTCTAATTTTTTTTTTTTTTTTTTAAATTGTAGATTTAAATACTAACCCAAAGGGTTGGCTTAGTGGGTGCAGCTTACACTACAAGAATTTACATAATTGGCGACCACTTTTGCCGACCAAAAAAATTTTGGTCGCAAAAAAATGACATTTGGCGACCAAATATTAATTAGTCGCGAATGATCATTATTTTTGGCGACCAAATATTATTGGTCGCAGAATGTTATATTTTGGCGACCAAAAAATGAGTTGGTCGCAGAAAGTGGTATGCTTTTGCCGACCAACTACAAATTTGGTCGCGGAAGGTCACATTTTTTTTGGCGACCAAAAATTTGGTCGCCAAAAACTTATTTTCAGCAACTAAAAAAAATTAGTCGCCAAATTAGTACTTTTAGCGACTAATATTTTAGTCGCTGTTGATTGAGATTTGGCGACTAAAAAGATTTGTCGGCGAAGGTACCTTTTCTGCGACTAATATTTTCGTCGCCAAATATTAATGAAATTTTTTTACTTTTGATCTTTGCCGACCAAAAATGTGGTCGGCAAAATACTTATTTTTAGGGACCAAAAAACATTTTGTCGGCAATAAAGTTAAACAATTTCAAAAACACAGATTCATGTTTTTTGTGGGAATACACTCTTACATTACCGCCCAATTTATTTTCTATCAATATGTACATAGACCCAAATAAGTTCAGTCTCTTGCTCTCTCTGTTTCTCCACTACTACAAAAATAGTTAAAGATCACACTTTGACAAAAAAAAAAAGATCTCATTTTTATTGGAAGTGTGATAAAAAAAATTAGATTGATATTTTAATCACACTTAATTTGATTGAGTGTGATAATATTTATTCTTTGTCACTTTTCAATTAAGTGTGATTATATATATATATATATATATTTTTAATCACACCTTCTAATTAAAGTGTGATTATATATACACTACTACTTTTTAATCACAATTTTTAAACAAGTGTGATTATATATATATATTTTTTAATCACACATTCTAATTAAAGTGTGATTATTTATATATTTTTTAATCACACCTTCTAATTAAAGTGTGATTATATATACACTACTACTTTTTAATCATACTTTTTAAATAGGTGTGATTATATATATATTTTTTACCCACGCATTCTAATTAAAGTGTGATTATTTATATATTTTTTAATCACACATTCTAATTAAAGTGTGATTATATATACACTACTACTTTTTAATCACACTTTTTAAATAAGTGTGATTATATATATATTTTTTTTAATCACACATTTTAATTAAAGTGTGATTATATATACATTACTACTTTTTCATCACACTTTTTAAATAAGTATAATTATATATATATATATATATATTTAATCACACTCCCTAAATAGGTGTGATTGTATAAAATATTTCAATTTGATTTTTATATAAAATATACAATTCCCAAATCCGCGCCTCTATTCTACCCATTAATGATAGAGACAACTTACTACTAGAAAAGGAGACTTTAGACACAGAACTTTTTCACCCATTTTTTCATCTTCCTATCTCTCTGTCTCTGTCTCTCTTCTCTCTCTGTCTCTCTGTCTCTCTCTCTCTCATCACTCTTCTCTGTCTGTCTGTCTGTCTGTCTCTTTCTCTCTGTGTCTCTGTCTCTCTTATTTTTCTCTCTCACTCATCACTCTTCTCTGTCTGTCTGTCTATCTATCTCTCTCTATTTTTCTCTTTGTGTCTCTCGTCCATCTCTCTTCTATCTATTTCTCTCATCTCTCTTCTCTCTTTGTCTCTCTTCTCTATCTCTTTTCTCTTTATCTCTCTCGCTCATCTCTCTCTGTCTCTCTCTCGTTTATCTCTTTTCGCTCTTTTTTTCTCTCATCTCTTTGTCTATATCTCTTCACCCGTTTTTTCATCTTCCTCTCTCTCTCTCTTCTCTTTCTCTCTCTTACTCATCACTCTTTTCTTTCTATCTATCTGTCTCTCTCTCTCTCTGTGTCTCTCACTCATCTATCTCTTCTCTCATCTCTTTTCTCTCCCTGTCTCTTTGCTCATCTCTCTCATTTCTATCTCTCTCATCTCTCTCTGTCTCTCTCGCTCATCTCTCTTCTCTCTATCTCTCTCTCTCCCTCTCGTTTATCCCTCTTCTCTCCATGTCTCTCTCGCTCATCTCTCTTCTCTCTATCTCTCTTTCTGTCTCTCTCGTTCATCTCTCTTTGTCTCTTTTTCTGTCTCTCACTCTCTATCTCTTTATCTTTTTGTCCCTCTCTCTCTCTCTCTTCTCTTTCTTTCTTTCTCTCTCTCTCTCTCTCTCTCTCTCTCCCACTATGTTGGCGTTACTCACTCTTTCCATTCCGTCTTCTCTATTTACTGAGCTCCCTCTCGATTTATCTATCCATTACAAGAAAATGCACTTTTAGTGACCACTTTGTCTCTCTCTCGTTCATCACTCTGTCTTTGTCTCTCTCTCTCTCTCTCTCTCTTTCTCTTCTCTATCTGTCTCTCACTCATCTCTCTCTCTCTTTCACCACCCATCTCCTTTACCACCTTCACCACTACTGCAAACGTCATTCTACTACCACCATTACTACCACTGTCGCCACTTCACCTCTACGACTACCACCTCACTGTTGGTGCCTCTCTCTCTCTCTCCTAAACACCCACTGCACCAGCTGGGCTCATCCTCCTTCTCCTCCACTGGTGCCTCCGCCGGATCCGAAAGATCGTCGAGATCTGAATCAAATTTGAGTCATCGTCTCGATTCCTGATCTCTCTCAAGCTTCTCTCTACCACACCCCTCGAAACAAGCTAAACCCTAACCTAACCGCTCAATCTCGACCCTCAATTGAAGTCCTCTCACCCCCTCTCGAGCCCCAATTTGCCATGAAATCAACCAAACGCGCTTGCATTGTCGGAGTCGCGCTCAATTGCTATTTCAAACAGATCTCTCAGATGCCTAGTTGGTCCAAAAAATAGCTTAGAAAACATGAACCAGCTTAGATTACCCAAAGTTGTAGGAATGGGCCAAGTGCTTTGGATGTTTTTCAAAAGTGTTTTTGAAAATCTTCATCTTCTTCATCTTCATCATCAGCTAGAGTTTCCTGGTTTTCGAGCTCTTCAAAGATGTCAATGGCATCGCAAGAGCATCTGGACAAGATGCAGCTTCGCCAAAACTACTATAACCTCTGGCACATCGATCTGTCTTTCACTCATCTCTCTCTCTTACCACCCATCTCCTCTACCACTTTCACCACTACTGTAAATGTCATTCCACTACCACCACTGTTGCCACTCCACCTCTATAACTACCATTATTACCACCATCGCCACCGCTCCACTACCACCACCACTACTATTGCCACTACTACTACTACCATTACCGCTCCTCCACCACCGCCACTCCATCTCCTCTACCACTACCACAACTTCACCACTAATTTCCTTCACCATCACCACCACCACCACCATTACCTCTTATCTACCACCTTCATTACTGTTGCCGCTCCCTCTATTCCACCATAAAAAATTAGTTCCTAATTCTTGGTAACCAAAAAAAATGGGCCGCGAGAAAATGTTTTTAATTGACCACAAAAAATTAACTTTATTTTAATAGAAAATATTTTTCATTAAAATATTACCCCAATTTCTACCAAATAAAAATAATAAAATTTTTTTTCATTAAAATAAAAATGAAACAAATAAATTTTCAACCTTAGTAACTAAAAAAAAATCAAAAATAAAAAAAAATGAATTTTTTTTTTAAAAAAAATCATTAACTACGAAAAAAAAAAAATAATAATAATAATAATAATAAAACCACGTCACACCGCCTCTCCTCTTCTTTTATTCTTTTCTTTTCGTTTCCCCCTCTTTCTATCTAAATTCCCTCCCTCCTTTTGTTTCTCACCAACTCAAAAAACTCCCTTAAACAAAAAAATCCCCAATTTCATCTCTCTCTCTCTCTCACTCTCACTCTCACGTCTGCAAGCAGCGGCAGCGGCAGCAGTAGCAAGGGGGATGATGGCGAGCAGCGAGCGACGACGGTGAGCATCGAGTGACGATAGCTAGCAGCTGCAGCGGTGGTGTGGCGTCTCAGATACCTTTGCCGATTCAACCCGTCCCTCCGATTGAGCTATTAGGGTTTTGCCCCAAAACGAAAACCTGGCAACGCCGACTGAGGTAAACCTCTCTCTCTCTCTCTCTCTCACACACACACACACACACACACACACAAACACACACACATTTCAATCCAACATATATGTATATGCACATAAGTAATTGAGGCGTAGTTATGAACATTTGTGTTAATGCAGAGCCTAGAAAACTTGAGAAAATTGCATAATAATAGATGAAGATTCAAATTTTTTTTTTTTTTTTTTTTTTTTTTCTGTTTGTTGATTGACTTTGTACTCTCTTTTTTCCCCAGAATTATTAGTGCTTTTGGTGATGAAGCACAGGTCGTTCCAGGACAATTCTTCAGTAACAATTTCATTTTTTTTTTTTTGTTCCTACTCAGTTTTTGGGCATTTCTGTGACCATGTAGATTTATTTGTGTTTAATTTCTTCATTTAATTGGGTTGTTGATGAGGTTCTGTTTGTGTTCATGAAAGAAATTTGTAGAATTTAACCATAGAAAGAAAGGTTCATCCATGAATGTGTTTATATATGTGATTACATGGATGCCTAAGTATTAAAATTGAGTGTTTTAGTTCAAGATATCAAATGGTAATTTGGGATGATATATTGTATGTAAACATGTTGGGTTGCTGAATTGAGTAAATAAAAATCCTAGTTATATGTTGAAATGACCTTCCATGAATGTGCAAAATTTTTTTGTGTAGAGACCATCTGTTATGAATTTTGAAAACTCATTACACATATCGGAATTTTATGAAATTTTATGTGATGCTCCGCCACGAGTCTAGTAGCATGTGTAAAATTTTCAGAAGGAAAGGTGTATAAATGAGTTTTATAAAAATCGCGAACCAAGCTATATTCAGTTTGGCTGATGATGCTGAAAGTAATGTTTTTATGTTGCGGTTTTTGATTTTTTAAAATTAGATACCAAACTCGGTATTTTATGAAATTTTTGACATTCCTATATGAGTCTAGTAACTTGTGTACAAATTTAGGTGCAAAAATTGAGTAAATAGTTTCCAAGATCAGAAAAGTATAAAATTATTGGTAAGTTATTTGTTTATTGTTTATATGGTTAAAATATAATAACCCTGTATTTAAGTAAATAATTTCTGGTAATTCGTAGAAGTGTTGGGCAGGCTATATTTGCATAAGAAATCAAATGTCAAGTTGAAGCATTTAAAATATGTGGGTCTAGTTGCATGTGAGGGAAACATCTCAAGTTAGAGTTTGCAGGTGTTTTGTATGTGTATAATTTTGTGTACTGGGTTATTTGTAAATCCTATGTGTAGGATTTGAGTAACTTGCAGAGATTGCTAACAAAGGGGAGAATTTGATAAATATGTGCGGATTAAGCAATTAAGATGAGAAATCTTATACCTCGTGCAATCTTAAACTCCATTTATGAAATACAAGAACTGAACTTATAAAATGTGAACTCTTTCTAATATCGTGCTGTTACAAAGATATGATTTGGAACATGCATTGAAACTTGGTTTATGGAATAAAACCCATGGTATCTCTTTGATCACATGATTATGTTTTGGAAATATTTTGAATGTCATCCACGGTTAATTATAGCTACTGGGGGACTGCAAACATACTAGTAGCCTCCGTTTTGAGACAGCTCCTCCATATGCCACTTGTTGGCCTCCATATGCCTCTTTGTAACCTCTGATAGGAGTCCGAGTCAACACAGCTCCTCTGGTTTCCGTTGTGATGGCCATTGTATATGAAAACATGTTTTGTATGGTTACAAGTTCACTTTCTACGAAAATCTCCACTATACATTTACTTGAAAATGCAAATGCTATTTTTATAAACTATATGGGATATGTTTATTATTTCTACCTTAGTATGATTTTACTCGCTGAGTGTCGACTCACCTGGTTGTATTTAACCATTTCAAGTGATAAAGGATAGAGGGAGGCCTTCGTACATATTTTTGTGCAGTAACTTTTAGAGCATTTTTATACCCGTCTAGCCTTGCTTGGTGAATTATGTAACGTCAGTGTACATAGTGATGTTGATTTTATGGCCAGTCATGTATTTTGACGACCACGTTTTGTATATGTAGTTTTGTGATGGACTTTGCATATAGGCACTTGCTCCAACAATGGGAATGTACTAAATTCTTGGACCTTTCCTTATCATAACTGGTTTTGTTTTGAGGTAAGCTCAGTTATTGGCCAGTCACGTCTCCTAATCTCAGGTTGAGGGTGTAGAATGTCACAATAATGGCGTGCAAAAATGGTATGTACATAAAGAAAACTAATTTCATTTTTTTTTTGTTCCTACTCAGTTTTTGGGCATTTCTGTGACCATGTAGATTTATTTGTGTTTAATTTCTTCATTTAATTGGGTTGTTGATGAGGTTCTGTTTGTTAATTTCTTAGCTCATGTTAATTTCTTAGCTCTATTTCAGGGGAAAGTGAACCCTACTCAGTGTGAGGCCTTTACTATGGTTTGCACTCAGGTAAAGTTTACTGTCTTATTCTGGTTTACTTAGATGATAAACATTAATTGGAGAACTCAGTAGTGATTTCTATATTGCTCCATTTAATTTTGATTTTAAGCTCTCTCTACAGTTGTCAATATCAATTTAGTTTAATGAAGCTTAGAAGTATTATCTGGTTTTCAATATGTGCCTTTTGAAAAGTGTATAGAAATTCCTTTAAGAATATGTGGTTTGAATTGGAATTCTGATTATTTTCTCATTATCTCCACCTTAAATGACAATCATAGGGCTGTTAGCACAACCTTTTCTTGAAATTTGTTGTTCGATGTGAAAATGGCATTGTTTTACAAGGTAATTTATGCTAAGTACAGGAAAAAATAAATAAATAAATAAATAAAAAATAAATAAATAATTAAATTGTTTTCAAATAAAGGCAGAATGTATGACCATAACAAGGATATATTATTGTACTTGGGATGCTCTATTATGTTTTGAATGAGAATTGTGTTACCTTTGTTACTGTATCATTTTTCTATGATTAGCTTGGGTGCAAGTTACAAATTGTATTTTGTTTTTTTGCAGTCATCCAATGGATGAGGATGCCACTATAAGTTGTCCTGCTTGTTATTATTATTTGCCATTTCATTCCTTAGATGATTACTCGTCTTATTTACAGTTATTTGCCTAGTAGCAGTAATGTTTTCATCTTTCCTTATGCTTGCAATGTATCAATACTCCTTTTTTTTTTCCAATTGAGAATAGTCATTTTTGCAAGCACTTGCTCGCCCAACTCCATCTCATTGGTTCACAAAGCTTGATATTTGGATATATGTTGTGTTTGCGTTTTTGAGGAAGATGTTTCTGTCATCCCCTTCTTTGTATTTTCTGTTTTTCACCTTTTTAGGGAACCCAATGCGTGCTCAACTAGGTTTGAATTGAAGGTCAATTTTAACTAAGCATACAACATGATTTTGCCAAAGTATATGGTTTATATTGCCTTTGATTTGATGAATTATTGACTAAATAATACTTGATTTGTTTATAGAAAATAATGAAAATGGGGGATGGGGTGTCAATGTATGTTTTATTGTGAAGTGTGTATTGAATGTGTTTTCTAATTAAATTTTTTATTTGCAGGAAGCATTTTGTTTTAATTACTGTAATATATTTTTGCACGTGGAGGGCTATATATATATGTATAATTTGACCTACCCATCATTTTTCATCTTCCTGCTAAATAGACTTTTTAATTTATTGTTTACATTTTTTATTTGCTGTAGTTTCTGCCTCTATGCTCCTTTTATGATATAAAATTTGTTTGAAACTGTCTGTGACAGGTCAAGAATGAGGAAGAGGAATTCAGCATTGGGCATCTTTCTATTCTGATGATGAGTGTTAAAAACAACACACAGGTAATGCATACTTTTCTTCCCTGTAAATTGAGGATAATGTTGTTGTACCAGTGAAATTTTGATAGAAGGGTCATAGTCCTTAAATGGTTAAAAGCGGTTGTCCTTGTGGCATGTTGAATTTGAAAAAAAATTGTTTATCCTCTAGTTCTGGCCTTGGAGTTCTCATTTTTCTAGACATGGGTTGTTTAGATTCTAAATTAATAGGACTTCAATTCTAAATAATTATCCTTGACGCAAAGTGAGTAGTATCTTGAATAATTGAAGGTGCTTGGACTAGATTTATGTATTAATTTGTTTTATGTGTTAATTTGCTTCAGGATTGAAGTCCTATTAATTTGTTTTATGTATTCATAATTATCCTTGACGCAAAGTGAGTAGTATCTTGAATAATTGAAGGTTCTTAGACCTCATAGGGTAGGTGTACATGACATCATTTCTGTTTTGTGTTTTAAATCTTGGTTCATCTATGAAACTGATGGATGTATTTAAATATGCCAGATATATTTAACTTAAATATGCCAGATATAATTAAATTCCTTATGGGATAAATTTGGGATGAAAAGAAGTTTTTTAAATCTTGGTTCATCTATGAAACTGATGGATGTATTTAAATATGCCAGATATATTTAACTTAAATATGCCAGATATATTTAAATTCCTTATGGGATAAATTTGGGATGAAAAGAAGTTTTTAGGATGGAACGCATAATGTTAGTCTCTTTGAGTATATTAACAGAGTCATCAAAGCCATGTATATATATAGACAAATTGTGAGTGTATATATATAAAGTCATTTTCTCAATTTTTGTTTCTCTATCTTCTCACTCTTTTAGGACAAAAAAAATATCTGTATATACAAATATGGCACACCCAGATGTTAATGTTTGTTTTCTTTAAGATGGATTATGTATTAACTTTCTGGCTGTCTATTTTGATTTTCATAATATTCAATCTTAAGTTTTTACAATTAATGGCTGATAAATGTTAATGAACTTCTTTTGTAATATGGAATGGTGACTTTTCAAATGTTTGATCTTCATTCAATGGAAATTTGTTATTTCTGCAAGTGTATTGGCAGCTCCCATCTTTGTCTCTCTCCCACTCATTTCCATTATGGTTTGATGATAGAGGTATGTTCTTTTCCTATGTTACTTGGGTTATGTGTGAAATAAATTCTGAATGTACATAAATTTGGTTAATTTATATGATAAATCAATAAATTGTGGTTTGATTCACTGGTAATTGACAGGGTTCTGAATTAGCATTGCAAGTTATCCTATCTACTAGTGGATTTTTCAGTTGTATGGACCCCTTTTGATTGCTTGGAAATTCATTATGAGCTCCTGTGCTTGGAGGGATGCCATAGCCTCCAGGTTTGCAGTCCTCTGTTTGTTCTCTTGTGATATACTTATCAGGATAATGATGCTAAAATGTCACAGTAATTAATAATCATGGCATGTGCTCTGATTAGTTTTCTAGGAGAATGACTTCCAAGCCAGACCTTGATTGTATTGTTGTGGCTTGAAGCTTGTTTTTATATCAAATATATCCTTGTTTGTGATAGCACCTTTGGAAGTTTAGTGCTTGAGAGAATTGTTTCCCTGATTTTTCTCTATTTTATATGTTTTTTTTCTCGCTTTTTTTGGTTTTGGTTCTACTTTCTACTACCATGTCATTTGCCTGTCCATGGTTAGAAACATCCTTCACCCTTGTTAGTTTACCTTCATCTGACTATTTTTCGAACTTGCATGTTATCCATAAAAAGTAGATGCAGAAGCCAAAGAAAATATCTTATTGTTCCCTCAACTAAAGACTCTAGAACTTGGATCTCTGGAGAATCTCGAAAGTTTCTGTACCTCTAGACTAGCAGCACAACACTTCTTCAAACACCTGGTATGAATGTCCTTACCCTTTTTAGTTGACCTTGGAAATAGGAAAACACATAATAATATATGTGCACATAAACATATGCATTTATACAAATAAAAGTATGATTACCGTTTTCATTCAAATCCCTATATCTGACACCACACCATATCCATCTTGCTCTTGCTCATAGTTATGCATCCTTTAAAGATTTAGCAAACAAGTAGATTCAGCTATATTGTTTTAGGAATGTAAACTGCAATTACACAACAGATGTTTTGCAACATATGCAGCTCTACATCAAAATCCATGAAAATCCCCTCTGTATATCTATAAAAAGAAATCCTTTTGCTGAATGAAGTGACCAATTTTTCTCTTGTAATTAAAATTTTTCTCAGTAGTTGTTGGGTTTACCACTGTATTGAATCAGTAATTTTTTTTCGCAAAACATGACAATTGCCGACCAAGAGTTTTGGTCGCAAAAAATACATGTATTGCCGACCAAAATAGTACTTGGTTGTGGAATCTCACTTTTGCTGACCAAAAGTTTTGGTCGTGAAAAGTAACAAATGGCGACCAAAATTTTTTGGTCGCGGAATGTCACGATTGGCGACCAAAATTTTTTGGTCGCGGAATGTCATGATTGGCGACCAAAATTTTTGGTCGTTGAATGTGATAATTGGCGACCAAATTTTTTGGTCGCGAAATGTGTCAATTGGCGACTAAGATATTTGGTCGGGAAAATATCACTTTTCGCGACCAAAGTGTTTTCACGACTAAATGAATTAGTCGCGGTAATGATATATTTTGCGACCAAAAATTTGGTCGGCAAATCCGACTTTTCCCGACCAACCAAAATTTTGGTCGCGAATTACTTTTGCCGACCCTCAATTGGCGACCAAAGTAGCGACCAAAAAAATTGGTCGCGGACAACTTTTGCCGACCAAAAATGGGCTTTTAGCGACCAATTTTTTGGTCGGCAAAAGTGTTAATTCTTGTAGTGTGTTAGGACCTGAAAATATATTCCTTCAGGTCTCAAGTTCAACTCCCACTGGATATTATCAAATCCTTAGGGTGACAAATGCTAACAACTCTCACTGGATATTATCAAATCCTTAGGGTGACAAATGCTAATCTTTAGGTGACAAATGTTAACAAGTGACTCTTATACCGTGTTTAATGTTAGGAAAAAAGTGTATTAGTTTTAGTAAAAGTCCATAAATTTTGACAAATGCTAACAACTCCCATTGGATATTATCAAATCCTTAGAATGACAAATGCTAACAAGTGCCCTTAAATATTATCAAATTCTTAGGGTAACAAATGCTAATAAGTTCCCTTTATACTAACAACTCTCACTGGATATTATCAAATCTATAGGTGACAAATGTTAACAAGTACCCCTTATACAGTGTTCACTACAACAAAAAAAGGTTTTTACGGCACGCAATGCACGCTGTAAAAATCCTTCTACGACGTGTAGGCACACGCCATATTATGACCGGTCATGAAAAGTCATTCACTTTCAACGACATGCTTTGCACGCCGTAAAAAATTATTTAACGACAGATTTTGTGCGTCGTTGTTACTTTTTCTACGACATGCCATAGTACGCCGTTAAAAACTATTTAATGGTAGAATTTGTACGTCGTCCTTACTTTTTCTATGACTACTTTTGCACGCCGTTAATTAGTGAGACAAATAACGACACTGATTGCATGCCGTAAAATATGTAATACAACAACTTATTATGCCTGCCGTAGAATATGTAATTTTTTTTTTTTTTAAATTCGGCAAGTTCTATTTGACCAATTTGGTACAATCTAACAAATATTACAAACAAGCATTACAAAACATCAATCAACCACCGAAATATTGTTTGAAACATCAAAAACTATATCCATAAATTATAAACATTCAACATTGTCTATACATTCCAAACATTTGAAAACTGTATCCTTAAGTTCTAAACTGTACAAAAAGTTTAAACCATCCAAAACTATGCATATCTAACTTTCTAAACATATCGACAACTATTAAGAGATTATCTAAAACTACCGACAATAGTTCCTATAGCAGTTGCAGCTGCAGCTGTAACAAATCTACTTGCTCCGATCACAGGGACGACGGTGCCCAATGTATGTGTCACCTAAACCCACAGCAATAACTAGAGCAACTAACCTTGTTGCATTTCTTATCTGCATGACAATGGAAACTTCACATAAGTACAGAAACCAACAACTCAGGGATAAAAATATTTCTTGAGGTATTAAGAAATGATCAAGAAATTTTAAAACATCAACAAAACATTTCCAAAATTAATAAGATAATTCAATGGTCCCGTAAAAGCAATGTCATAATAAAAAATTAACAAAAATTCAAGATATTAATAGTCTCAACGTATATGCAAATAAAATCCCCATAAAGCAAAAAAAAAAAAATTTCATACCTCAAATGAAGTTACCTCTTTTGTTGCAATGTTTCTAGAGGGAAATGAGTAGGAATCTCCAAACAAATCATTAAGTTTGTACAATAATATATAGTTTGTATCCCTAGAGCCAGTATTGTGACTTGGATGGCTACCCATGGTCGACTCTATACTGGGGATAGGTTGTCTCTGTTTGGTTATACTAATAGTGTTATTTGTGTTTTCTGTCATAACCATTATGAGGATCACAACCATCTCTTTTTCCATTGTCCGTTTTCGGATACTGTTTGGAAGGAGCTTCAGTCTAGGATTAATGTATCCTGGCCCTGTCTTGATTGGCCTGAGTTGGTTAATCATATTTCAAAACTTGTTAAGGGTAATTCAGTGGGTGCTATTATTTCTAGACTTATGTTCACCTGCACTGTTTACCAGTTGTGGCTTGCTAGAAATAACAAAACTTTTAACAATGATGCTTACCTTGAAGATGTTGTTATTAAGCGGATTGTGGATATGATTAGGTTTAGAATGTTGTCTATAATCAACTTGAAAAATCATTCCAATGACAGATGGTTTTAAACAAATAGAGACTACCTACTTCTATCTTGAAAGAGAGATTTAGTGGTGGTAACAGCAGAACTTTGAGTGATGTGAGATCAGAAAATGTGGGTTGAGTGGTTGTGAGCATAAATTGTGTGTTTCTAATTATTTGCTAATTTTGTAGTTCTTACATGTTGGAATGAGTGTTGCTATTAACCAAAGAGGGTTGAGTTTTGTGAGGAACATGCACCATCCTGTCTACTGCCCATAGAGTGGTTTTCGAATGGTTACACATATATATATTGCTCGTATTTTCTTTTGCAAGTGTCTGACTGGGCTGAAGTTGCACAATAGGACTTTCTCTTGTGGGCTGAGTGTTGAGAGGCTATATACTGAGTGTTGTTCTCTTATTGCCGAGTGGTGTGAGGCTATATATTGTGGGTTAAGTGGTGTGAGCCCCTACATTATATGCATCACATCATTGTATCCTGTACATATACAATTTTCTGTTTGGCTGCTTACTCTATATCTATATATTTGGACAGGTCTTACTAAATCTCCAAATCTTAAGATGAAGGTTGCAGTTGTTAAGGATGCTGGCAGCTCTACGGCTGCCTTGCTGCTGGTGTTGCGTGCGTATGGCTATTTTGGGTTCTTCAAGTGTGACGATTGTGTATGTGAATTGTATTTTTTGTGGATATTTAGGTACTACTTTGGTTGGGTTTTTTGTATATCTTTTGTGATCATTTTTGGGCTACCCTTGCGGGCTGTATGAGGGACATCCGTTTACATCCTTTTTGTTTCAGTTTTTTGGGTTTTATTGATTGTGTTCATGGCCCACATCCTAGCCGTATAGGGTCCCTGAACACATCTAATTTTCCAAAACTGATTGGATGTTTAGCTTTGGCATTGTCTTCTATGTTAAACATTTTATTTTTTATTTGTATTGGTTGGCTTATTTATATCCCTCTAAGTCTTTGTGCCTGTTTCCAGATTCAATGTAGGTCTTTGTGATATGGCCTCTATGGCTTGGTCAGTGTGTTTTGTATAGTTGTTGCTAGGTCCTGGGGTATGCCCCTTGTATTTATGTATATTTCTTGTCTTTTATTTTATGACTTATCCACCCAAAAAAAGAATATATAGTTTGCTACTAAATCCAGGCCATAAGAAGCTCAAGAGAAAAATTAAATTTAAAAAGAGGAAGAGGTAGAATTAATCTACTTTAATGTAGTACCTACTTGGGACTTGTATAATTATGTTAAAGGATCTCTATTTTTCCAACCCTTAAATCCTACAATTCATTGTTAAGAGTTTCATCAACAATTAATTTAAAAAAAAATCAAAATCAAAACCAATACTTAAGACCGAGTGTGGTATTTATAACCCATTCCTCTTTGGATAGGCATGGAAATTGTATAATTAAGGTCAATCACAGAAGATATAAGTTTAGCATCAGTCTATCCACCCACACTTGGGTCCAAAAGCAGCCTTTTTACCACAACCTATTCCACTTTATATTTATCAGCAGAAATTAGAACCATTCCTTGTCCATGAAAAGCTGAGTTTGAAGTGTCAACTCAGTAAAAGATAAGGCAAGATGAGAAAAAGTCACAGGGAACCCAGTCATTACTAGGTTTTATAGTCATTACTAGGGTACATGTCATTACTAGGATTGGCAGGGGCCCATGTCATTACTAGGCAAAGTGCTTAAAGTTAATAGGGTTTATAGTCCCATTTTTTACTGCAGATGGTCTAAACATAAAGCTTGTCAATATTTCATGTCAATGGTTACACATAATTTACAGTAGCTGTAGGCCTACAATGCATCAAGTTAACATGTCATACTATTGAATATGCTTCAGAAGCCTTATAGACATAGCAGTGTCAAATAGAGATCTAAAACTTTAACCATTCAAGGCAGTTTAATGTATTATTTGCATCACCAAAATACACTAGAAAGAGGATAGTTAATATACCAAACTCTGTCTGGATCATCATCTGAATCACACTATGGAGGTTGTATTCCTACCTCATGCCTTAAGTAGCAACTGTTGTGCACTGCCAAATTGCAATATACCCCTCCTTCACAAGATTCCAACAAAGGCAACTTGTAAGATTAATCATCTCTGAAGATGAAGGAAGACAAACGATCAATAAACTGAACTTGTTGTCTGATGTGTTGCACATGTTACTCCTATTTAGACCATCAATAAAATGCAATGGAAACACTTCATTTGGGTGCACTGGAAGATTGACCTTCATTAAACAAATTACGGGGCACCCAGATGAACTAACATATTACATGATTTACAACCTTTCCCTGTCATTTTATCTACCATAACCAGTTTGCAAATTGATGTGTGGCGTATGTGCGTCATGTATAATTGATGTATTAATGACACGCCATATGTACGTCGTTGAAAGTTTTATTATTTACGGCGTGCATTGCAAGTCATAAAAAAATCATCGTTATTATCATTTACAGCCTACGCAATAGACACGCCGTGGTTGGAAAAGGATTTACGACATGCAAAAAAAGCAAGTCGTAAAAGTGAGAAACTACGGCGTGCATTTATTGTATGCCGTTGATATGGTGCCGTAAAAAGTCTGTTTTGTTGTAGTGGCTTAATGTTAGAATAAAGTGTAAAAAGTGTATCAATTCTAGTAAAAGTCCATAAATTTTGACAAATGCTAACAACTCCCACTAGATATTATCAAACCCTTAGAGTGACAAATGTTAACAAGTGCCCCTGGATATTATTAAATCCTTAGGGTGACAAATGTTAACAAGTGCCCCTTATACTTAGAAGTGTGCACGGTGCGGTTCAGGCGGTTTGAGAATAAAATTACAAACTGAATGATGGGTTGGTGGATTACCAGATTGACAAATTGCGGTTTGGGCGATTTTTGGCTGTTTGGCGGATTGAAGAATATTCTAACTGTGGGTATTGATTTTTGACCACATAACTAAGAAGGGGAACTTAGCTGGAGAGCATCGGCAGAATAGATTAAGCCTAACAACCTGCATAAAAAGATAAGAATCCGGCGGTGGTTCGTCCACCCGGGGGCGCTCCGACGATCAAGTAAGTAATCAATATCTCAAAGATAACAAATTGTGCTCAAACTGATAAGAAATAAATTATGGTTCTCAGTATCTCACCCCTACATGAGCCCCACGGGGGGTGCCTTGCTTTTATAGCCAGCACTTACCTAATTCCTATAAAAGCCTCATTTCAGTGAACTCAGGCTTAATGCTCATCCTGGACTCTCAACTAGATAGGAATAAACTCCCTAAGAGATTTATCTCTATCTAGACGGAGATCCTCCCCTATTCTAGGACTCTTGTCCCTTATCCGCTCATCTCGGATTTCGGTATCTCCGCAAATAACCTTGGCCTAACCGAGATCACCTTGGCATCAGGACTAGGCCACGTGGCACCTCAGCTGACACTTCGGCGTCACCTTGGCCACGTGCTGTCATTCACAAAATATGTCCCCACAACTACCCCCTAGGTTCTATTACTTCGGCAACCTGAGGTGATGGAACCTATATCGTTTGTCCACATTTTATGTCAGCTAAGAATTCACTTATCCTTCTGACCGAGATCATGACTCATCGACTTCATATGACCAGGATTCAATTGTCTATCTTTATAAAGGATCAAGAACCAAGTTCTCAGCTTTTTGCACATCTCCACCGAGATCGCTGCCTCATTATTTCAAGAATTTTAAGAATTCTAACTGCGCATTGTAGATACCTCATTTTTGACCGTTTTCAAGACTTGGATGTTCTTGCAGGGTACATCCAGCAACAAGTTTGATCGCTCGCTGAGTACTCGACTTTCGTGATGGAATGCTCCAAGTTTGATCCTTCCAGACCATATTTTCATTATGTCTCATATTTTGACCATGTGTTGGTCTTTGCATAGTGGTGTCCTTGATGCACTACTGGCCATGGTATGGCACTGCCAACCATGAGCTTTGCACTGCTGGCCATAAATAGGCAATGCTGGCCATAAATAGGCCATGCCGGCCATCAATGAGGCACTACCGGCCACCACTGATGGCCGGCCGATCACCAACTGCTCAGTAGATATTTTTGCAGATATTTTGACAACTGTTTGCACAGATTAGCTCATCTTCACCCACGTGGATGGATAGATCTCTTCAAGGCTCCTTTGTATCTTCTATATATAGAAGCTATCTATATGCATGTAAAAGGTTACAAAATTTGAGCTGAGCTAAAATTCTCTCTCTCTCTAGAATCCTCTCTCTCTACATTTTAGCCTTAAAAGTGAGCTTTTCTTGCATATTTGCACTAGTATCCTTAGCCAAACACCTTAGCCTTAGACTTGAGGTTCTTGGAGGCCTTGTTTGAGCTCCTTGGAGTGGTTTTGGTTCAGAAGTTTGATTGTTTGCTTGCTGTTTTGCTATTATCTTCAAGGGTAAGAAGTTACCCCCTTTTAAGCTTTGTTTTGCTTCATTGGTTGGCCACCCTTGAATGTTGTTTTTGGCCTAGTTGTCAACTAAAAAAACCTTTATTTTCAAGTGTTTGAAATGGTAGTTTGAGGTCCTTTTGAGATTAGAGGTGTTCTCATCTCTTTTGTGGCTTATTTGCTAAGCTTTGTGCCATGTTTAAAAGCCTTTAAAACAATCTCTTTTTGGCCTTTTAACCACTAAAATCCAGGAGATTTTCAGTGGCAAAAACTTGGTTTTGAGGACTAAAATAGGAGGGGGTGGCCTCCCCTCCTTGTTTCTCCTTTACATGTGTTGATGGCTTAGTAGATGAGCATGTTTTTCTACCATCTCTTGACTTGATCTAAGCATGTTTTTGTGACTTTTTTTTAACATGTTTTAGTTCTGTTTTTGGCTGGCTTGGTCACTTCTTGTTTGCATCTTGCACTTGTAGTGCAAATCTTGCATACTAGCCTTATATGCTTAATGTTTTAACTCATCTTTCTAGCATGTGTTAGTCTAACTTTAGCATGTTTTTACCATTGGTTTTGCATACTTGAACTCTGTGTTGAGTGGTTTTGGTCATATGAGACTTGTTATGCATGGTTGTAGTACAACGGCCCTTGCTAGCCTTGTGTTTTGAGGCCTCTCGCATGCTTAGCTTGTGATGTTTGCGTGATTTGGCATCATTTAGCATGTGATTTCAAAGCATATTTCTCTGTCACACACTCACATATATCATTCTTTCATTGTGTTTGAGAGTTGTGCCATATGCCTTGTTTGTGAGCCAATGCATGAACATGATTTTTCTTGCTTTTCATGCTACCATCTCAGCACATTTTGGCCATTTTTTTGGCATGTTTGAGGTCTTTCTAGGACTGGTTTGATCATTTGAGCATTGTAGAACATGGTCCTAGTGTTGTGTCCTTCACTAGCCTTAATGCTTAAGTCTCTTAACATGTTGTACATGAGTTGTTTGCATGTTAGAGTCTTGTTTTTCATGCTATTCTAGCACTGAAATTCTGCCATCTCCCTCACTTCTTCATCTTTTGATTTGTTTTGAGGTTTGGTTAGTCTTCAAGTTGTGCTTAAGTCATGGGATTGAGGCTCATGCTTAAATGGCTTTAATCCTCTTTTGAGGGTT
Organism: Camellia sinensis; assembly: GCF_055761805.1. Classification (NCBI taxonomy): domain Eukaryota; kingdom Viridiplantae; phylum Streptophyta; class Magnoliopsida; order Ericales; family Theaceae; genus Camellia; species Camellia sinensis. Next base: position 221,952,994 of record NC_138961.1, read on the forward strand.
TCTCCTAGTCAAAGACATGGCTTCTCTCATGCCTTAAGCCATCTTTTGATTGGCTTCCCTCTCATTAGAGGACTTTCACATTGGACAAACCGGTTAATGAATGGCTCGGTAATGTAAAATGCGTAAACAAGAATCGAATCAAGTAAAACATGACCAAGATAATCATGTTTTGTGTGCATTGCATTGTGTTCAATCAGACGTTATATTGAACACAAGGAAGATTGGTTCATTTCATACTTGAAGTGATGAAAATGAGCCGCTCTCCTTTGTCTCCATTGCCTTTGATCTTTCATGATAAGGTTGTGGTCTTAGAGTCTTGTTTGTCGTGCATTTATTGAATTTGTGCAAATTGGATCTTTGGCCATCATGCATTCTGAATTGCTTAATTAATGGTTTCGGATCCGATAGTGCCTCTTCCTTGATGTTTTGAAATGATGAGGAGTGGCACAGTACATACATGCCCTAGGAAGACCCTCACTTTCCTCTGTTTTGTGCTCTGTTGTAGTTTGGTGTCACAGCACACCAGTGGACGGCACCCTTTCATTGTTGGTCGGCAGAGGCCCATCCTTGGCCGACAGGTGGCCGGCAACCACCATTCATGGCCGACAGGCCACTGGTGCACTCCCCAGCATTGTTTTGGTAAGGTTCAACAGCAAGTCCTTGAAGACACCCTGCAAACAAAGCCTCTAAAGAGCAATTGGAGAGCTTTTCAGGATGGTAATCGAGAGCATGCATTCTTCATTACTTAAGGCAGAGCTGAGGTAGCCTAGCTTACATGTTTCACATGCTTAGTTGGTTTTGTAATTTAATTTTATTTAATTAATTTGTTGATTAGTTAAGTGTTGTAATAATTAGTAAGTAGATTGCTAGTTATTCAATTTGGTTGTGTAATAATTAGTCTAATTAGTTTAACTAGATTAGTTAGTTAGCTTAGCTTAGATCAGCTTAGCTTATTCATTCAGACCCTCCTTCGAGAGGGCGCAATGTTGTAATAAGGGTGCGTGTGTGTGTGCATGTCTTCCAACCCCACGTCTTTCTCCCTTTTACTTAATGGCTTATGATGGTTAGTTTAGGGCATATTTCAATTAGCATACCTTATGCTTTTCATGTGTGCATCATTCATTTGTCTTGCATGCACCGGGCTCGGCGCATCATTCAAACTGCATTGTATTTCAATACTTCTTTGAATACATGTATCAATTGTTGCATTCATATGCCATCTTAGATAGCCGAGCCTATTTAGTTGCATTATTGCATGTGTTGCATTAGGCATTCTGTACAGTTAGGATCATGCATATTTCTAACAAGCTTTTTGTTTTGACTCGGAGTACACTGTGAGTGTTTATGCTTTAGCATACTTGCATGAGTGTGAGTGCTGCCATGATCGCATGCTTACCATGAGGCTATTTGCTTAAGTGATTAACTACTTGAATGCCCGTGGGTGAAGGCTTGATTGCCTGAATTGGGACAACTCGATGATTGTAAGTTTTAAGCCCACTTTGCGAAGTGGCAAAATCATGTTTTCAAGCCCACTTGAGGGTGGCAAATCCACGCTTTAGCCTACTTGTGAGTAACACTTTCAAACCATTTTCAAAAGCAAACAGGAGTTATTTTGTTCCAATTCTCGTGATTGAGTCTATACTTGTATGTTGTGGCATCACATAGTAAGTTAGATAATAACTGGAATAAGAACACATGTGTCTATAAAAACAACATATCATGGTAGTAGAGGCTGATCCATTGATCGGGCGAACGGGGGTGCTCATTGCACGACCTTCCCCTCTCGTACCCAAGTTCCCGAGCCGAGGCAACTTTGGTGATGACGGACATGTGGCCTTTGGCACGAGTCAGGGTTTCCTAAATTTCTCAAAAATAAAATATTTAGGTGGCAACTCTGCAATCTGGCAAAGCAGTCCATATTTGGCCTTTTTTTTATTCAAAATCGATTTTCCAAAACGATTTGCCGAATTTGGACTCTTTTGTGTTTATTAGTCTCATATTGCACTTTGTGAGATTAGATTCAGAATCGTGATAGGAGTACGAACTGTAGTAAGACCAATTTCGCGCCCTCTCCGAAAGGGGGGCGCGCGAAGAAGTCGGATCTACATGCATGAGTTGTCACACACGGTTTTCTTAACTGTTTCCTCCACGGATCAGTTTCTCATTGGTCCGTACTTGACACGTGCTATTAGGTCGCGTTGCTTCTACGCACGCTTCCTGACAAGCATGCCGTCCGAGGCGCTTAATTATGTTTTGCCGCCTTTTCACATTTTTGACAAAACTCATTTTTGTTTCTTCGTCTCTTCACTTCTCATGCTCTTGTTTTCACTCTACTCAAATTTTCTCTCTCTAAAACAAAACCCTCAAGCCACCATTGTCGTTTCTTTAAGCTTCCTGCAACTGCTTCGTCCACCACCTCCAGTCAAAGCATCCATCGTCCTGTTCCACTCGTAGTCATAGTCCAACTCTGGCAAACCTCAAACCGGTGTCCTCGTTCTCGACCACAACCGGTAAATTTCTAATTTCTTGTTTTTGAATCTTGAATCTGTGTAATGCTTCAAAGAATGCCAATCATGTTTTGCTTGAGATATTTGCGCACTGTTTTTCACACACTCACTCAGTGATTTGAAATTTTGGGTACGCATATCTATTTTCTGCTTCAATCTTGGTTTTTGAATTTTCTTGTCTTTGATTCCTTCTTAGCTCTGAACTTCGTTCCATTTCTGTTTGCTTTGTCTGTTTTCTAGATTTTTGCTCTTGATTCTTATTTCTACATAGACTTAGGTTTGGGATTTGATTTAGAACCTTGTGCATTAGGAAAATCATGATGAACTCCCCTTAGATCTTCTAAAACCCTTGCACCAGTGCCTGTTTAGGTTTTAGTCGAGGTCTTCAAACCCATTTTAACCATTTTTCTCTGGAATCCACTACCACTTATACCAAGCCGACATAATGGGTATGTTTAGGTGGAGGGTGGACACCCCGGCTAAGCTAGATTATTTTAGGCAAGATTTCTTTATCCTAGCCGATGTCCAGATTAGGTTGGCTGGGGAGAAGGACTCCATAATGCATGTTGGCGATTCCATGCCCTTCCCTGTGGTTGCTTTCATCGAATGTGGGCTTAGGTTTCCTTTGGACATTGTTTTTAAGGAAATCCTCCACTATTACAAACTCAACCCTATGCAATTAGCCATCAATTCATATAGGGTTATCAACGGAATAATCGAACTAGCATACCGAGAGAAGGCTAGGATTACATTAGCTGACATCCAGTTTTGCTATACAATGTGTGGCCTAAAGTCTGCAAAAGGCTACATCTATTACCTCAAGCCTAGATCCACCACATACAAACTCATAGCCGACCTCCCAGACTCCAACAAGGGTGCTGGAGATGACTATTTGATCGTCTCGGACAATTGGGAATTTGCACCTGATAATGATCTTCATCTCTTCCCCCTAAACCGATGAGTCATTAGAGAGGATGAGTGCAACCTTTGTGCTTCTGCTTAAGGCTGTCACTTCATTTCTCTTTATTTGTTCTAATCTCTGCTTTTTGCTCTTGCAACTCTCCTTCAACCACCAAAGGGCTTCCGCCAGTCCTTCTTCCCCAGCAAAAACCTAAAAAGGCTACTTGGCTTGTCGATTGACCAACGGAAAGCACTTTTACTATTTAACCACATTCCGACCTACAAATCAATTTTGCCTGACGTTCCCCATCGAAGCAAAACTCCACCTTCAGCAACAACTTCACCTGCTGCTTTATTACTAAGGCGAGATCAGGCCTTTTTCTCAAACCTAGTTGAGGTTGCATCCACATCTGTCCCCCAATCGATTCCACATTCTCAACGTCGAGACCGGCGTCGAGACCCACAAAACTCTCCCGCCGGTAGAACTTGTAGCCACAAACGCCGATACTCTAAAGAGTCAGCTTACGATCCAAAAAACCCACAAACCGCCTTGCCAGCAATCCATTTCGGTACCAAAGTTACTCTCGCAGCTATTGCCGAAGACATGGGCCGAAAAGCCATTGTTGAGGACCTCTTGGTTGACTTGTCAGGAGTGGTCACTGTCACTTCTTCTTCATCATCTCAATCCCAACCCAAACAAAAACCAAAAAGGGTGAAGAGGGCTAAGGCAAAAGCCTCTGCCACCCAAATTGAGTCCGAAGATACAGTACCGATCTCCAAACTAGCCAAATTGAGAAAACTGCCTCTGCTACTGAAAAGAGGCCTGCTGAGGCCGATCCAACTGATACCACTTGGTCAAAGAAGCCGAGGTCCGAAGCTACAACAACCTCTGGTGTATTCAAAGCTGACGAACCTTGGGCCCCAACCATCATGATTGGGGATTGACCAATGAAGGCTGAGGACAGCGCCATTAACTGTCTTGAGGTCGGTGCCACCCTCTCTACTGTTGTGCTCCTGCCGACAGATTTAAATCGTATGGCCGAGATCAGCGAGTACTAAAACTTTCTGCTGATGATGCAACATTTTTTGTCTTGGTGAGTTTTCAACATTTTGGGTTTTTACTTCAAGTTTTCTTTATACTTGGAAATTTTACTAACTTTGATAATTTCTTTTCTTCTAGGCTATCCAGCACGCCCACTCCTTCGCAACGAAAGTCGAGGAATTCAAGCAGGAGTTGGTGCAACAAACCAAGGAGGCTGCTGGCTACATTGCCTCCCTTAACAATGCCGAGGCTAAGATGAAAGTTCTATTAGACCAAGCAAAAGCTGCCAAAATTGCACAAGATCTGGTCGAGGAGAGGGCTAGAGCGGCGGAGGCTGTGGCTGAGGTTTTCAAAGCCGAGGTCAAAGAGGCTGAAGCCAAAACAGCCGAAGCCCAGACAAAGCTCCGAGAGGCCTTGGCCACCAAAAAAATAGAAATCAAGGCCGTTGATGAGAGGGCATTCTTAGAGGGGCAGGCTGCCATCTGTGATCCATACAAAGCCCAAGTCAACCAAGCCTATAACCAAGGCTTTTACCCTGGCTGGACGACGGCTCTGAATAAGCTTTCTATCCCAATGGACTCCCTCTTGAGAGACATCAACCAGCTTCAAACACCCTTTCCTCCAACTCCTAAGGGCTTAGAAGTCGAAGCTGAGGATGATGATACCGAGGCTGATGATGTCGAAGAAGAGGAGACTGTTGTTGGGACAAAGTCCCCTACTCTGAATGGGCAAGTCCTGGACTTGACTCAGGATGAGGAAGGCGAGGTTTCCAAGACTGCCTCTCCCAAAAAGACAACCAGCGAAACCGAGGTCCATATCACCAAGAGGAGCCTTGACCAGACTCTTCTTGAGATCGAAGCTGAGATCGAGGCTGATAAAAATGCCGAGAAGAGTTCCTAGCTGTCTACTGAGATCGAAACACCGCTAACCACCAAAGCAGAACAATCTGAGATTAACACCCAAGATCCTAGTGCTTAGGATTCTCAAATTTTCACTGTACTTTTTGTTTTCTTTGAACAAGTTGTAATAGTTTCTGCTTTAATTAGGTCGAAGTGTCTCCTTTGTAACTGAACAAGTAGTCTTTTATGAATCCATGCTTCCTTTTTTCTAAAGTATAGAATGCTCCTCTTGCATGCTTACTGTTTTTCATCTATGCATGTTTCTATACTTAGAATATTTTTTGCATTTCTTCAAAGTACACCTTAATTGTGTATTCACTTCGGGGTAGAGTATCTCAGATATACCGTGACTGTTTGTCTCGGCCAACAACTGGAATACCTAAGCAAACACTTAAAAATGTTTTGAAACATTTTTACAAGTGCTTTATTCAGTATACTTGCTTCTTCACTTCTACTTACTGTCTTCTATCATTATTACCTCGGCTAATCTTCAACTTGTAAATTTTTCTAAAATTTCAACAAGTTCCAAGCTTCTCAAGTTTTATTTATCACTCCTGTTCCCTACCCCCTGATGTGAGCCTAAGTTCCACTTAAGTTCACATTATTCGTTTATGGCCTTTCACCGAAGTCAGATTCAAACAAAGACTAGCCGAGGTCCAACCTTGGTTTCTCTGTGTGGACTCGCCTTTTTTCGAGCCCCGCCTTTCAGAAAGGTTTGAAAAGAAGGCCTGATAGTTCGGACTCCCGGGGTTCTGAATCTAGTCTCACAAGTGCAATGTGAAACTGATAAACACCAAAAAGTCCAAATCCGGCAAATTTTTTTGGAAAATCGATTTTAAATCAAATAATGCCAAAATTGGATTGCTTTGCCAGATACAGAGTTGCCACCTAAATATTTTATTTTTAGAAAAATTTAGGAAATCTTGACTCATGCCAAAGGCCACGTGTCTGTCATCACCAAAGTTGCCTCGGCTCGGGAACTTGGGTACAAGAGGGGAAGGTCATGAAATGAGCACCCCCGCTCGCCTGATCAAAGATCGGCCTCTACTAATTATGATATATTTTTATAAACATTATGTGTTCTTGTTCCGATTATTAAACTAGTTTTATTATGTGATGCACACAACTAAGTATAGATTAGTTTGCTCAATTTGGAACAATTCAACTCATGTTTGTTTTCGAAAATGGTTTGAATTTGCCACCTCAAGTGGGCTTAAAGATGCGGATTTGCCACCAAACATAGTGGGCTTAAAACATGATTTGCCACAACAAAGTGGGCTTAAAACGCGCATTCGTTGAATCGTTCCAGTTCAAACAACAAGCCTTCATCCACAGGCATTCATGCAGTTTAGCATTTAAGCACATAGCCTCATGGAAAGCATGCTAGACATGGCGACATGGCAATTACACTCATGCAAGTATGCTAAAGCGTAAAGACTCACTTAGTACTCAAAGCCAAAACAGAAACTAGTTAGAAAGATGCATGATCCTAACTATGTTAAGTGTCTAATGCAACACATGCAATAATACAATTAATAGAATCGGCTACTAATATAGCATATAAATCATTTTGAACAACATGCGATTAAACACGTATTCAAACAATATATTGAAATAGCGATGCAGTTTGAATGATGCGCCAAGCCTCGGTAGGGATGTAATAATGGCCCGGCCACGCTGGCTTCGTGGGCTCCCGCCTTTTTAGTGGGCCGAGCCATGGGCCAAAAAGTGGGCCCAAGCCCAAGCCCACTCATAATAGGGCCTAGGGCCTGGCCTGGGTCGTGGGCCATGGGCCGGGCCTAGTCGGGCTTTTTTTTTAATTTTTTTTAGTATTAGGAATAAAAAATTAAAAATAATTATACTAGAGTATTTTGATTAAGATTAACGAGATGTTTTGTTTGTTATGCAATGTTTCATGATGATATTTAAATTTAATTATGTATGATTTATGTTTTTTTAATTATGAACTTATAATTAAAAAAGGTATGCAATTATGTAATTTTTTTATTTCAAAATGAATAATTTTATATATATGAAAATGAAACTTTCAATATTATAATATTAAATTATTTATATAACATTTATTGAATGAATAATTTTTATTCTAAAATGAAATAAAATATTACAAAAATTGATATTATTAAATAAATTAGGTATAGATTATTGATGATGGTAAAGTAATTGCATCACTATAGGTCAAGTACATCCCAACTAAGTTGGCACCTATTACCCTACCAATCATTTGCGTTATACTCTACCTCAATAATCTAATACAAAAAAAAAAAAATGAAATGAAATAGTAAAAAACAAATTGTTGATCAATCATCGGAGGAGACAGACATTTCAGTCGCGTTGCCCGAGAATGTCATCCAAATCATTTTGAATTCACTCATTTTCACTATAATTTTGTCTTCTTGTAAGCGCATGCATATGATCTCTGAATATCATTAGTGCCTTAACCATTTCAGGTGAAAGCCTGCTCCGGTAATCGCTCAACACCCGTCTACCTGCACTAAAAGCTATTTCTGAAGCAATTGTAGAAATAGGAACGGTTAGTATATCATGAGTCATCTGTGAAACCACAGGCTACATAGTTTCATTTTGTTTCCACCATTCCAAAATGTCAAAATCATCGAAATGATCTATTGATGGGCTTTCCAAATAATGTTGTAATTCCGAACTACTTACACTTGTATGTTGAGATATTCTTCTACTTTTCATTGCTGAAAAAAAACTTAATCTTCCACCTTGAGATGAGACTGCTAGTCTAGTGTGGGTAAGTGTATTTACAGATGCAACTGCCCTGTATTCTTCAAATAACTTGTTGCATGTTTGCATAATAGGGGCAAATTGTGTTTGATCAGTGAAAATCCGCTCTAAAAATTCTTGTAAACCAATTTCTTTACACCTAGGATCAATTATTATGGCTAAACCTAATAGATGAGGCAAATGATCAAAATATTTATCAATTTTTTTTTCCATTGAAGTAATAATGGTTATATAATATTTATTACCCGTATATTTTATGAAAACTTTAATTATTTCTGCTAGCATATCTAAAACAAATGGTGAAGTAGGAGTATATATATAAGAAAATAATTTTGTTGAAGTATCAAAACCTTTTAAAAAATCTTTATACAGAGCCAATTAAGTTCAGTAGGAGTCAGTACTCCTCCTATTGATGTTGTTGCAAAAAATAAATCTATTGCTCTTCTTTGTTTACAAGCTGTTTTTAACATATTATATGTTGAATTCCACCTACTATCTACACTTAAAATTAATTTTCTAAATGGTATTTTCTCGTTGACAAATTTTTCTATATTCCGAAATTCGATTACCAGAAGACATAATAGTAACAACTGCATTTTTTATTACAAGTACAGAAGTTTCATATACATGCATAGCTTCTTTAACAATTAAATTGGAAATATGGGCACAACAACGAACATGAAATAAATCACCATCAACAAGTAATTGCAAAGTTGATTTTAAATGAGCTACAGTTTGATTATAATATGATGCATTATCTAAACTAATCGTAAATATTTTAGTTTGTAAAACCCACTCGTATAATACATTTCTTATTTCTACACCAAGCGAATGACCAGTGTATGGAAGTTTAACTAATTTAAATAAAATAATTCTTTTATTTAATTTTCAATCATTATCAATAAAATGTGCAGTGATATATTGATATTCAAAACCATTATTTGATCACAAATCAGATGTTAAACAAACTCTTCCATTCAAATTTTAAAATATGTCAAATAATTCACTTTTAACATCCTCAATTTTTTTTTGAAATCCTATTTCTAGTAGTATTTATTGAAAAACTTTAATATTGCGGTGCAAAACTTTCGTGAATCATTTCTGTAAAATCGAGACATTCACTAGTAGTAAAAGGTTGTTCTTTTTTAATAATATAATCAATTACAGAATTTTGTGCACGTATAAGATCATATGAAAATGTTTGTAAATTACCAGTTGATGAAGCGCCTAATTGCATTTGACTTCGAATATCAGGTTGTCGACTTTGTAAATATTTGTTAGCATGCCTTTTTAGATGACTAGTACCCCCTGCAGATGCAACACTAAGTAAATGTGCATAATATTTACATTTTGCTTTAAATGTAATAGTACCATCACGATTACTTATAGATAGTTTTTCAAAATATTCCCAAACACTACTACTTATGCTCTTAGATGATGATCCAACTGTTGGAAGAGGGATATTAGAAGGAGAATCAGCAAATTCATATTGTGTAGTATATGTATCAACATCAACATTAACATTAGGCATATTAGGATCCATAATAATGTAAGTAAAACAATATATAAGAATTAATAATTAATTTAAATAATGTATAAATACAATCAGTAAAAAATAATAATTAATATATGTGCACAAATAATTAATGAAAAAAATGAGTAGCTAATAAATTTAATTAAACAAATTAATGTTACCGACTGGTGAATGCGATATAAAAATTTACTTCTTCTGATAATTGAGAGTTGAGATCGGCAGACTGCACTGCAGTGATGATGGACCATGTCCATGGTACAAATAATAAAGTGGATGCGCATGATATTTAGGACAATGTTGTTGGGTCTGTGGGGGCCCATCACGGGTCCCGTTCTAATAATCTGAACCGTTCAATGTGTAGAACTCGTCGAATATTATATAATTGTAAAAAATCACATTGATCGGATATTGATAACTATATGATATATCAGTTTTGTATCAAAAAAATGGACGGTGAACAAATTAATAGTTAACCAAAAAACTAATCCGATCAGATAGCTATCGATATTAGATCAATGTGATTTTTTACAAACATATAATAATAGATGAATTCTATACATTCAACGGTTTTGATTTTCAAAAAGGGACCTGTAGTGGGCCCCCAAGGGCCCAATAGTACCTACGAAGCCTCATCCTATATTCATATGATATATGTTAAGTTATCAACTTACACCATTTTGACAGCAATCCGTAGAACAAGGAAAGAGTCTCAGAGAGATAAAAAGAAAGAAATGGTCACTGACACTGCGGGTCAGTGGCTGGCTGCTACTAGCCTAGCTTTTACCTAGCCTAGCCTTATCAATCACTCAATTCAAGTTTCAAACAGTAATATACAAACGGTCATAATTAAAATTACTATAAAGATCTTTCATTTTTCAAAATAAATCTCACAACAAATAATTCTCCTTCTCTCTCTCTTAAACTCTCTCAATCTCTCATAAACTCTCAATCTATTGAGCATGTATATATATATATATATATACATCTATCTATCAAACTAAGAGCATGTATATATACATACATATATATATATATATATATATCACTGTAGATTAACCAAATAAGTATACAATTTTTTTTTTTAAATCTATGTTTAAAAAATCATAACCCAACATAGTTTAATTTGATTTGATTTTAATAAATTATTATTATTTTTTATTTTTATTTTTAAATTATTAATGTTATTTATTTAATTATATAATTTGTTTTATTTTTACAAGATTACTATTTTTTTTATAAGATCAATCTTTTTATTTATTTATTTTTTAATTATTTAACCATTATAAGTTATTTTTTATTTTTTAAAATTTGATCATTGAATATTGATATAAAGAGGGCTGGAGGGCCGGGCTGCCCGCAGGGCCTAAAATTTTTTGGGCCGGGCCGGGCCGGGCTCCAAAGTGGATGGCCCAAGCCCAATGTACTTGGCTGGGCTCAGGCGCGGGCCCGGGCCTAACCGGGCCGAAATAGGCCGGGCCCACCGCGGGCCTCGGGCCACCCACGGGCATCGGGCCATTTTTACAACCCTAAGTTTCGGCGCATGCAAGATAAATGAATGGATGCAAGTATGCGATATGCTAATTAAATCATGTCCCTAATCTAACCATAAAAAACGATTAAATAAAAGGGAGAAAGACATGGGGTTGGAAGACATGCACACACGCGCACACTTATTACAACATTACACCGTCGCGAAGGAGGGTCCGAATGAATAAGCTAACCAACTAGCTACGCTAATTAAGCTAATTAATTATTACAAACCGAAAACGAATAACTAATTAAACTAACTAATTATTGAAAACACTTGATTAGCTACAACTAATTAATTACAACACATGTTTGATCTAAAGCTAATTAAACTAACTAGCTAATCCCGGGAAGCGAGGAATGCATGCATGCTTGATCTTTCACGCGAAAAAGCCACCATTTTGTTACTGCTGCAACCTCTGTTTGCACATATTTGATCACTAAAAATTCTTCCAACTTCTAGAACACCTCTACTCCACCTCAGGAACACATTGTGCAAAAGTCATTGATGGCCAACAAGGAGGACAAGGGGCCGGTCGGCTACCATTGGTGGCCGGTCGGCCATTGATGAGGGTTGTCGGCCATTGTTGGTTCACACTTCTATGCTTCAACAGAGAGCAAAACAGAGAAAAACAGTGTATCCTCACAGGTTGTCTGTACTATTTACCCTCCTTATCATCACACAAGCTCAAAGGAAAGAAACTCTTGGCCCTTAGACCATCAATCAAGCAATTTTCATGCATGATGGCTAAGGGACCAAGTTTGTACAAGTTCAATAAATACACAAACAAGACCAAAATGACCATCACTCTATCATGCATGATCAAGGGCAATAGTGACCTAGGAAAATGACACATTTCATCACTTTGAGTATTAAATGTCCCATTTGCCTTGTGTTCAAATTAACGTCCGATTTGAACACATGCAAAGCAACACAAAGAATGATTATCTTGCACACTTTTTACTTATCAATTTTGTTTACTCATTTCAACTTACCAATCCATTCTTTAACCAATTAAGTCCATTTGTGAGAAGTCCTCTAAAGGAAATGAAGTATCAAACAAGGGGTAGCTCAAGGCATGAGGGAAGCTCTATGCTGTTAGTAATGAACCCTTAAAAGAGGATTAAACCATTAAGCATGAGTCTCAACTTCAAGTGTAAACAACCCTAAGGTTGAAACAACTCTTAAAACAAATGAAAAAGTGAAGAAATGAGGGAGGTTGCAAAGATTGTATGTGCTGAAATTGAGTGATAAAAGCACTAAAAACATGTAACCAACTCACACCAATGCTAGTTAAAGCCTTAAAACACTAAATTGGTGAAGGAATTAACACTACAACTATGCAAAAAAAGACTCAAACAAGCTAACCAGCCCAAAACAGAGCTAAAACAGGTTATTTCATAAGCAAAAACATGCTGGACTTGAGCTAAGTTAAGCTAGAAAAACATGCTAACATGTGAAGCTAACTAGGCATGCAAACAAGACATGAGAAGGGGAGGCTAACCCCTCTAATTTTGGACTTCAAAACAAGTTTTTGGACTTCAAAACAAGTTTTTGGCCACTGAAAATACTCTGAAATTCAGTGGTTAAAAGGCCCAAAAAAGTTGATTTGAAAGTGATGAAAGAATAGCACAAAAGTTATACAAGCAAAGAAGCAAGAAGGGCGAACCACCCCTAACTAAAAAAAAAGGCTCAAACCACCACTTTTGAAACACGAAAAAAATAAATTTAATGGTTCAAAACCAGCCTCAAAACAATTTAAAAAGATGAGAAAACAAGTATACTAAACAAGTGAACAAAGCAAGCAAACTACCTCTTGAAGTAAAGAGCAACTCTAGACACAAATCCAAGCTAAAACCACTTGCTAGAGCTTAAAACAAGTCTCAAGGAACCTCAGCTCAAAGAGAAGGATATTTGGTTTAGGAGGTATAGGCTAAAGTGTAGAGAAACCAAGCATACACACACAAATTTGCAAGAGAGAGAGAGAGAGAGAGAGAGAGAGAGAGAGAGAATTTTGCTCCAAAATTGCTAACCTCTCAAAATGGGAGAGGAACCCCCATATTTATAGAAAAACACCCTCTAAGCTTGGAAACATCTCACCATACACGTGTAGGGAGATGCAGCTTATTGTGCTAACAGCTGACATAGCTGTGAACAAATATCTGGAAAAAGGCATTGGTGGCCGACCGGCCACACCTCTGGCCGACAACCATCAACCATGGCCGACAGCCCATGGTGGTGGCCGACAGGTCACCAAAAGGTTCTAGAATAAAAAACAACAAGAATTGGTCCAAAACCAAGCACAAATTAGATAAGGTTTCAAGGCTCAAAGGCAAGGCACTCCACCGAGAACTTCGAGCACTCAAAATGAACACATGCAATCATAATCATCAAATGCACAAGTGATGATGTCTGAGTGTTGAGGACGGTAAAAAATGAGGTGTCTACAGTTGCCCCTCTTTGACAGAACTCGGAAGTCATGAAATAACGGGAGTGAATGTCAAAGCTCATAGACAACCCATTTTTGACAAGGTTGAAGACTTGGACAAACAAACAAATAAGACAAAAATGGTTACGCCCGTAGGCTACCTACATATCCCTTTGCAAGGAATCAAACCAGCGTAGTTCTGGGACAAGATGCAAATGATATGCACGATGCAATAACATAACTTATGATCATGCAATGAGGCTATAACGAAACATTTGAATGCAAATGCAATGCAAGCAAACCGAAACAAAGTACGGCAATCTCAATCATAAGAAAGAGTAAGCAAACACGCCACGCGTGGAAATTATAGACCGAATCACATTTCATACAGAAAGGATGTAAGAAAATTATGCAAGCTTAACTACACGACGCGCAGGAAAAAAGAAGAGCAACCGTCGGGCACACCTGAGGTCTCAACCGAGATCCTAATGTGCTGTACACTGAAGGAAAAAAGGGGGGTGTATACACCTTGGTACACCCGAATGCTTTTAACCGGAGGGCGGTGACTAAGGGAGAGTATAAACATCAGGACGCACACAAAAATGTTTTTAACTGGAGGACGGTGACTGAGGGGGGGTATAAACATCAGGACACACACAAATGTTTTTAACCGAAGGACGGTGACCGAAAAAAGGATATAAACATCAGGACACACACGAATGTTTTTAACTGAAGGACGATGACCGAAAGGGGTGATAAACATTAGGACACACACAAATGTTTTTAACCGAAGGTCAATGACCGAAAGAGGTGATAAACATCAGGACGCACACAAATGTTTTTAACCGAAGGACGATGACCGAAAGGGGGGGTATAAACATCAAGACATACACAAATATTTTTAACTGAAGGACGGTGACCGAAAGTGGTGATAAACATCAGGACACACAAATGTTTTTAACCGAAGGTCAGTGACCGAACGAAGTGATAAACGTTGGGACGCACACAAATGTTTTTAACCGAAGGTTAGTGACCGAAAGAGGTGATAAACATCAGGACGCGCACAAATGTTTTTAACCGAATGACGGTGACCGAAAGGGGGGTATAAACATCAGGACACACACAAATGTTTTTAACCGAAGGACGGTGAGCGAAACGGGTGATAAACATCAGGACACACACAAATGTTTTTAACCGAAGGTTAGTAACCGAAAGAGGTGATAAACATCAGGATGCACAAAAATGTTTTTAACCGGGGACGGTGACCGAAAGGGGTGATAAACATCAGGACACACACAAATGTTTTTAATCGAAGGTCAGTGACCGAAAGGGGGGTATAAACATCAAGACACACACAAATGTTTTTAACCGAAGGACGGTGACCGAAAGGGGGGTATAAACATCAGGACCGACACAAATGTTTTTAACAAAAGGACAGTGACCGAAAGGGGTGATAAACATCAGGACACACGCACATGTTTTTAACCAGAACATGGTTTGAAGGGTACAAGTGATTCTACCTGGAACGCCTCTGAATGAACCGTATATACAATATCATGCCTGCATAAGAAAGAAACTTAGCATGTACAATGTAGTAAGAATGCATGTTCTACGCAAGACAAATAACCAAGATACAATGTCAATGACATGTTCTATGCAAAACATAGGAGAAACAAAACAAAAGCATATTCTAGAATGCATGTTCAATGTAACAGTACAAAATGCATGTTCTATGCACGATCAATAGCACAAAATGCATTTTCTATGCAAGATTAACAACATGTTCTATGCATGATAAGTTGAAAGCATGTTCTATGTAACAGAATGCACATTCTATGTAACAGTATACGTGAAATGCACGTTCCATGCAACGACAAAGAGATACACGTTCGATGCAATGAGAAAAGCGTATTTGATAAAACCAATTCAGTCGCAACTTCCGATTTACCTATTGGAAGAGTTGCAATATGTTTTAAAAGGATACACCTCGTTCGTGTCAACTAGCAATGAAGATCTTGCACTGAAAACACAGCTTGGAGCTTCCGCAGAGGCAATTCGCACTTAAAAGTGAACTTTCCTTGCACTTCTTGAGAAATGAAGACACAAAATAGCATCAAAACTCAAAGGAGAAAAACTGGGCACTGTTCGGCCACAAGGGGAGGGCGTCGGCCACCTGTCGGCCACCACTAGTGGCCGGTCAGCCATTGATGGCAGTTCAGGCCCATTTTGGTCATTTCACCACAGGTCTTTAAATAAACACACCTAAACTTCATTTCCACACTTCTTCATAGCCGAAAATCCTTCATCCTTCTCTCTAGACACTTTTCCTCTCTAGATCCGAGCTTTATATGCGTTTTCCAATGCCCCACGCACTTTTGACTCGCTAAATCCTCTTTGTATACTCCGTTTTAAACTGATTGAAATTCGATTTCGGTGCTTTTTCTTGGAGTTTCACCACTTGAGGTTTGTTTTCCTCAAGTTCTTCTTGAGTTCTATGCCTTTTCCCGGGTTTGGCCTTTTTCTTCCCTTTTCTCTCTCTTAGGGTTGACTTTTGTTGACTTTTGGCATTTTCCACCCATTTTCCTCATTTTCGGCCACTTTTCTCATCTTCTTTCCAGATGGCGGACGACGTTCCTCATGATGGAGCTTCCCCAGAGGTTTCACCTCAGTTGTGCCCAGGGATGGAGGCAGAGCTCGAGCCTGTGCTACTACCACCCAGGGTTCGACCCTTCGACCTGATGACATATGATCCTCCGACATATGTGCTACCACCTGAGAGTGCCGGTATTTCAGGAGGTTTGAGCAAGGCGCACCAGAGGACATTTTTCTACGAGAGCCGGCCTCCTATTTATCCTACGGCGCTACCGAGGTATACATTGTATTCTCATGTTTTCTTCACTGTACCTTACATCTCTTGCTTAAACCACACTCTTGTACTGTATTTCTTACACTACTTTTCACCTGCTCATTTCAAACATATTCTTGCACTGTATTTCTTACATTGCCTTTCACTTGCCCGTTCTGATCACAGGAGGATTCCCACTCTATCAAAGGCTACGGAGCCACATCTGCGAGGGAGTGGTATATGGAGCTCCTCGATGGTGTCTGCCATATTGTTAATAAGGCTGGCTTCGGCTTGTTCTGCATGGGACTATCGCACCTCATAGCGAGTCGACCTCTACTCGGAGCATTGGTAGAGAGGTGGTGGGATACCACCAAATCTTTCCACTTCTCTACCGCAGGAGAGATGACGATGACTCTATATGATTTCTCTATGCTCACTAGCATAGAGGTAGGGGGTCGTTCGATTCCTAATGATAAAGACATGGGTGAGTGGGAGGCGACACTGATCTACCTGCTAGGAGCACACTCACCTATCTTCCTATCGGAGATGGTCCGGTACAGCTGGTTTGTAGAGCAGTTTCGAGGGAGAGAGCCAGTGACACGAGAGGAGACCGAGCATTACGCTCATGGCTTCTTAATGTTCCTATTCGGCACCACTTTATTCGCAAACAGAGCGAACACTGTTGGATTATATCTCCTGAGTGCACTGGTGGACTTGTCTTAGGTCCGTGTTTATGACTGGGGTGGTGCTGGCCTTACCACATTATATGTATGCGAGCTCAACATCCCACAGGAGATGGAACAGGGTCGGTGGCTACTAGAGAGCCTGGGAGGTATGCTTTGCCTTTTCTGCTTTGCATTTCCTGCCGTGCTTTCTGCTTTACACGTGCACTTTCTGCACTACACATTTTGCTCTCTGTATTCTGCATTCTATATTCTCTGCTTTCTGCATTCTCTGGATTCTACATTCTCTAGACATTGTACACACATTCTGCTTTCTGCATTCCCTGTGTTTTATTGTACACTTAATATGACCCTTTTCTTTTACAGCTTTGGGTATATGTCTACTTCCCGGCTCTTGCCCCAAAGCTAGAGGTGGAGATGCCTCATGTCGTGTCGTACTCTCACCGGTATGATGGGAGATGCCTGCGGAGGACACGAGAGACTCTTTCATTCTTTTACTGGTACTTCGACACTGTGACTGCAGCAGAGGTAACTCAAAACACTTTACTTCAGCTTTGATTCATACTTCAGCTCTGATTCATACTGTAATATCTAATGGGAACTAACAATCTGTGTATTTTCTGTTTACAGATCACATGGTAGCCTTGGGCAACGATGCCTGAGGAAGTCGGGGACCAGTTTGCCGGAGCTCGAGGGGCCACCCGTTTCCGGCTTCTATTCGAGGGTCCGGTTTGCCGGGCCTGGTTCCTAGGCGAGCGTTTCGTATGCCAGACCTTGGGTTTACCGCAACTGATAGTTCTCATGGTGCCTCCACCATCTATGAGAGCTATAGAGGAGGTCACCTCCCAGGAGATGATCCAATTTACTAGAGGCTTGGACGCCGATTACTTCTTGGGGGAGCGTGATTATGCTACATTCATCGAGACACACCTCATGCCTCCTTTTACCGGCATTCGCGGAGGTAAGGGGATGAGAGCTCCAGCTGTGAAAGAGAGAGCCAGAGTACCCAGGGTGACCAGGGCACGTAGTGGAGGGGCCATACAAACGAGACAGAGGACCGGCTGGCCAAAGTTGCCTACTGCACTCACATGTTGGCGGTATACTAGGGAGGCATATCAGATCCCGATTGAGCCTCCCGCAGCAAGACACAGATACATTAGAGCTCCTGATGCACCACCACTATGAACCTCATTCTTTAGTTTTCCCATTTCTTTATGAAATTTGTTCCTTTTGGACATTGATCACTTCCAATGCATTTGTAGGCACCTCCTGGATACACCAAGGATCTGCTAGAGCTGTTAGCCTCATTCGAGGGCATGATATTAAGGAAGGAGGCACTGCTCGGCTACCACGACATTCAGGTTATTTTTTCAGTTTTCTTGCATTCCAGTCATCAAATTTCCACTAACACACTGAAACTGACATTTCAACTAAAAATTTTCCCACGCTGCACTAATACACTACATTTGAATTCATACACTGTACCTGACCTTTGCATATACTCATTCTGCACACCTTACTTGCATCAGATACACATACTGTGGCTGACATATGACAATTTTCTTTTCAGGTCCCACCTATATCGACAGCACTAGCAGCACCAGGACCATCAGTTAGGGACCCGACCCGACGGGGACCCGACCCCCCGTCCCCGATAAGAGCGGTTTTTTCTCAAAAAATACCCCCGACGAGCCGGGGATGGTATTTGAAATTAAATCCTCGATCAGTTTCAGGCCGGGGACGGGGATCGCTTTCACAACCCCGTCCCCGACCCTATTTCTCCCCGAAATGAAATTACCATAACACCCCTCTATCTAATTATATATATAACCCCCTCTATACAGTCTGATCTGATCTGATCTGTCTCTCTCATCACTCTCACCCTCACTCGCTGATCTCTCTCTCACTCTCTTTCTTCTCTCCGCAGTTGGCTCTGCCTCTCGTCGCCTCCTCCACCGCCGCTTCCTCCTTCTCCAAGCCACCGCCGCCTCCTCCTCCTCCTCCTCCTCCTCCTCCGTCGTCGCACTCACAGCCACCCATCGCCTCCGAATCTCCGATCGTCCTCCTCTGTCGTCCATCGCCACTGTCCGCGACGCCGACCGTCCTCCTTCGTCCACCATGGCCTCCTCCATCGTCCATTGCCGCTGATAGTCTACTCTCTCTCTCTTTTTGTGACACAGATCTCAAATCTTTTTGTATTTTTTTTTTTTATGATCTGTTGATGATTGGGGATGTTGTTGATAGGGGATGATGATGATGTTGTTGTTGATTGTGTTGTTGTTGAAACAGATTTGGGGGGCGGAGAATCTTCGGGGTCGGGAAAACTCGATCCTCGTTGGGGGGCGGGGATGGGGATGGTGGTAGGTTCCCCGTAGGGGATCGGGGCCGGGGCCGGGGCTGGGGCCGGGGCCGAGGAGATTTTCACAATCTGGGATCGGGGATGGGGAGTGTGATCCCTGACCCCGCCCCACCCTGTTGCCATTCCTACCATCAGTACCTCCTCCGGCAGCAGGGAGAGAAAGACAGGCTCCAGCACGTAGCCAAGGCCGAGCTAGGAGCGCTCGAGCTGAGAGTGGCCCTTCCAGCCTATTCTGAGCGAGGATGACACTGAGACTAGCGAGGCCGAGGAGGTAGCGAGTCAGCATGCCAAGTCATCCGAGAGTGGAGACAATGACGCCAGCCCTGGTTCTGCTAGTGGCGATGCTACTAAGCTAGGTTCTGAGGCAGAGAGCAGCAGTGACTCCGGTTCCGGTTCGGCATCCAGTTTAGATAGCGACGCAGATGGAGACAGTGTTGCAGAGTCCACTTCGCCGAGGAAGAGGGCCTCTCGAGCCTAAGATAGCTGGCGCTGATCTATCTGTATTTTTGCTTAGTTTCTTTTGTTAGGAATGTTAGCACTTTGTACAGCCTCAGACAATTTTATTTTCTTTAAAAACTTGTACTGCACTTTTTTTTATAAAAACAACTATGATCGGAATGAAAACCAAGCTTTTTAAAAAAGTGTTGTATTTTACATCATGAGCACCGCATTGCATGAAAATGAGATTGAATTTGACATTGAAAATCGAATCCTTGTATTGTTACAACAGTCTGAATCAGGTAACAAACTGATCAACAACTAAAATAAATTAAGTAATACAACTCGATAATCAAAATAAAAACAACTTGATAAACAACAAAACAATTCGATACACAACAAAATGACTCGATACAGAACTCGATTACCAAAACAACTCGATAAACAACTTAAATATAACATAGCAAACTTGTTAAAACTAAAAGGACTCCAAACAGGACCTTAACATATACAAAGAGTAGAACAAAACAAAGGTTCTCAGCACTCACAACACAAAGGTGGATCGTAGGTCTGCAAAAAGGGCTGTCAGCCATGAATGGACTCTGTCGGCCACCAGTGTGAGGACCTTCCAAAATGTTGACAATTGGCTTCCATTCACTGCCTTATCTTCTACAAAAGGTTCAGACTTCGTGTTTTCTTCATTTCAGCTGCAAACTCTTCACAAATGGAGCCATTCTTCACCAAAAAACTCTCGATTTGGATTGCAAGTTTAGATGGCTCAGAAAAGCTGAATTTTTGGGGTTTCGGCATAAATGCACTATTCCCACTGAGTCGTTCTTCGCTTTGTTTTCAGTTTTTACATGCCGCAACTAGATGTTGGAACCCAATTACATATGTCTTTAGGTTCGGGGGACAAGAGATATGCCCGACAATTGTAGAATTTCAAGTTCTAATGGAGTCCCAGTGCGACGAGGAAGTCTTACCTCTGCCCCGTTTTGGTCACATCTAAGCTTTGGGAAAGATGTGTGGGCTCACTTTACATGATGCCCGATCTTTGGTTCACAATGGAGAGTTGGATATTCCCAGTCTAATTCATCGGTTTTCTGATGTTAGTGACCTAGGCGATCTTCTTTGGCGAGGTTTTTGACAATACGCCATTTGTTTGTGCATGTTAGCACATTTCCTTCTTGCCCCTAGTTTTGGCAGGTCTAGCATTCGGCTAGTTGAAATGGCACAAGGCTTGAAAGAGGACAAGAGTTGCATGGGCTTCGTACTAGCCGAGACTTTGATGGGCTTGGACGTCTTTTATCGGTGAGAGACAAACAAATTCACAGGGAGTCCACTACTTCTTCAGGTAATGTTTCCCACCCTTTCTAATATATGTTTCTCACATTACTCGGCACTCATGCTTTGTTTTTCTCTTAAAGCCCTTTTCTCTCAACATACACCTCTCTATTCTTTAATCTCTCTTTTCTTTTATCCTTCCCCAGATATGGCTCATAGACAGGTTGAAGGTAGTGGCCTCTTGCCCTGCATATTCAGCACAAGGCTATTTATTTCGCCAACGGCTAGTTGATTTCCCGAACGAGGGATGTTGGTGCCATTGAATGTGCAACAGGTCTGCTGCTGACATTGCTTGGCGTTGCCCCTGGTTTGATCTGCCCGAGATGAGCTACAGCATGGCTCGGCAACCCGGCATTCAACTAATTAGCTTGACACATTGCGTATTCTACTTTTTATTCTGGTTCAGGTGTCAGTTCGGACATGACCGGACTTGCCCAGAAGAGAGAGTAAAGTACCCGACTTCGTTCTTAATCCGAGGTTCACAATTGGCTCGATATCCCACTGCTTGGAGGACAAGAGAACTTCTGGCTCCTGCCCCTAGTTTTAACTACGCACTTTCTGGCGAGTGCCTAACTTGGCTTGAAGATGAGGCACAAACTGGGCCTACTTTAGCATCAGAAGCTTCTATGAGCTCAGGGAGGGGACGCATGAACACCTGACTCATCTATACCCCAAGTTTATTGCTTTGATCTTTACTTTTTAAGTTTTCTTGTTGAATGTAATAAAAGCAACTTTGATTTGTATCAAGAGTTGGAGAACTTTGTATTGAAATCAATGAAACTGAAGTTGTGGGCACTTAAAATTTTCTTTTTGATCCAAAAATTGTTTAAGTTGTAAAAAGATTAATTTGAACAAAATCAACTTTTATTAAAACTTTTCAAAACCATTTTCGATAAGGATCACAACTTGACACACATGGAATCCATCCTCGAGATGTATAACCCCGCATCCAGAAATGGAAAATTGCCCATTGACTTAATAGCACTGCTCAGCACTGTAGTCAGCTCTTCTCTTAGGGTAAGGATCACAACCGAGCTTTCAAATAACGAACAGACAAGGATGCCTTGATCAAACATATGGACACAGTTGATTTGGAGGTGTTTACGGCCGGACTTCAGAATGAAGTTGCCTACATATCCCGAAGATGGGAATCAATCCTTACGTAGTTCGGTTCGGGTTTGCTCAGGTATTAACGCTCTCCTTTTACGCTCTAACTTTTGCTAAGGCCGCCCTTTCTGGGTTTTCAACCTTGCGAGCTCAATTTTTCTTTTTTTTAATTTTTTGTGCTCTAACTTTTGCCTAGGTCGTCCTTCCGGGTTTTCGGCCTAACGAGCCTCTCGGGGTAATATTTTTTCAACTTGTCCATGTTGATTGGTTGGGAAAATTCTAGGCCATCCAAGTCCATAAAAATAACAGCTCCACCTAACCAAATGGTTTTGATAATGTAAGGACCAGTCCAATTGGGTCTGAACTTGCCCTTTGGGTCATGGATAGGAGCTCGATTGTCTTTTAGCACCAAATCCCCTTTCTTAAGATTTCGAGACTTAACTTTCTTGCTAAAAGCCCTAGCAATCCTATGTTGATAACCCTGAACATGGTACAGTGCCTTCAGCCTCCTCTCATCGAATAGCATTAGTTCCTCGAACCTGCTCTGCTGCCAATCCGTTTCTACTATCTAGCACTCAGCCATAACCCGCAGCGACAGGACCTCTATTTTAATCGGCAGAACAGCTTCCATTCCATAAACCAGAGAGTACGAAGTTGCCCCAGTAGATGTCCGAATTGAAGTTTTGTAGCCTCAAAGAGCAAATGGCAATTTGTCTAGCCAGTCCCTATAGGTCTCAACTATTTTCTGCAAAATGTGCTTGATGTTCTTGTTTGCGGCCTCAACAGCTCCGTTGGTTTGCAGCCGATATGTGGATGACTTATGGAAAGCCACGTTGTATTTCTCTAATAAGTCGATCACTTCTTTCTTGAAATGGGAGCCATTGTCTGAAATGATCTCGTTCGGGACTCCATAATAGCAAATAATGTTGTTACGGATGAACTTAGCCACATGCGCTGCTTTCAACACTGCATAAGACTGAGCTTCCACCCACTTCATGAAATAATCAATTGCCACCAGAATATACTCTTGCCCATTTGACCCCTTCGGTGTAACTGCCCCCAATGAGAAAGGTCATGGTGAAGTCATGTTGTATAGTTTTGACGGCGAGATATTCATGCGATTTGCATGAATTTAGCATTTGTGACATCGCTAGACAAAACTAATACAATCCCCTTCCATGGTAGACCAGTAGTAACCTTGCCTAAGAATCTTCCGGGCTAGCATTACTCCGCTCATGTGCGCTCCACACTCTCCCCCATGGATGGCCTCCATTAGGCGCTTCGATTCTTCTGCATCAACACACAGCTTGTGCATCCCCAGATGACCCCTTTTATACAAATTACCCCTGTAGATGATAAATTGAATGGCCATCCGCCGTATTGCCCTCTTATCTTTGGTATTTGCCTTAGTGGATAAACCTCCTTTTCCAAGAAGTTCCAGATATCATAATACCAGGGGTTTTGATCTTGTATTTCATCTATCTCAGCGATCAACTCGTAGGCCGGCGTATATCTCTGTTCAATAATGATTGGACGCATATGGACTTCAAATGGGATGTTTATCATGGAAGATAGAGTTAATAAAGTGTTAGTGAACCTGTTGTTCTCTCTTAGTAGATAAGTGAAGGTTAGCTTCTCAAACCTAGAAATCAGAACGTCCAAGTTCTGATGATAAATCTTCATCTTTTCTTCTTTGACCTTCTAGTCTACTTTTGCTTGAGACACTATTAGGTTCGAGTCCCCAATGATGTCCAACCTTTTTGCCCCCAGTTCTAGGGCGGTTTCCAAACCAGCGATACACGCCTCATATTCTGCTTCGTTGTTAGATACTTTGAACCGAAGTTTGAAGGCAAACTAACATCGGTCATCCCGTTGGAATTTCTTTCATTTCTTCAAGAGACCAAATAGTGGTTCACAAGTCAAGGTTAATTTTGAAATAAACCGTTTTATGAATTGCACTTTACCTAGAAAGCCTCGCACCTCCTTTTCAGTCCTTGGTGGTGGCATTTCTAGGATGGCCTTGATTTTGGAAGGATCTACCTCGATGCCCCTTTGTGTGATCAAGAAACCCAGCATTTTCCCTGCTGTTACGCCAAAAGTGCACTTCTATGGATTCAGGCTCAACCGATATTCTCTGATCCGTTGGAATAATTTCTTCAAGGCGGTGTAGTGTCCCTCTCTTTCCTTAGACTTGACAATCATGTCGTCCAC
The DNA here is from genome assembly GCF_055761805.1 of Camellia sinensis. Classification (NCBI taxonomy): domain Eukaryota; kingdom Viridiplantae; phylum Streptophyta; class Magnoliopsida; order Ericales; family Theaceae; genus Camellia; species Camellia sinensis. The sequence goes on from NC_138961.1 coordinate 221,977,588, forward strand.
ATACACCTCGACCTCTTTGTGGATCATATCATGTACAATTGTGGTCGCAACCCGTTGATAGGTAGCCCCAACATTCTTCAACCCAAACGGCATCACCTTGTAGCAGTAGGTTCCCCACGGCGTGGTGAAGGCAATTTTCTCTCTGTCCTCGGGTGCCATCAAAATCTGGTTATACCCGGAAAATCCATCCATAAAGGAGAGCAACGCATGGCCTGCGGTGAAGTCCACAAATTCATCGATGTGCGGTAGAGAAAAGTCATCCTTCGGACTAGCTTTGTTTAGATCTCTAAAATCCACACACACCCAAATTCTGTCATCTTTCTTTGGTACTAGAACAATATTGGCCAACCAAGTCAGATACTCAGATACTAGCAAAAAACCTACGTCTATCTGCTTGGTGACATCTTCCTTAATCTTCAAAGCCCAATCCGGGTGTGTTCTCCGAAGCTTCTGCTTGATGGGTCGGGCCTTGGGTCAAGAGGGATCCGATGCTGTACAATCTTAGGATCGATTCCAGGCATGTCTTCGTAGGACCATGCGAAAACATCTTTGAAATCTTTTAATAAAATGACTAAGTGCTTACGTCCCTCCGAAGACAATGTGGACCCGATCTGGACCAGACACGAATCCTTCTTAGTACCCACATTAATTGGAATGATTTCATCAACAAGGGGTTTTACAAACCTCTCTTCCTTCCGATCAATCAAATATTTCAAAACCAGAGGAATTCCTTCCTCGTCGTTTTCACTAAAATTTTGAAAGTCATGATCAATGCAATATACAAGTGGCACAGAGAAGTACTCAAAACCTACGGTGGCATTCTCATTCAAAAAGTCCAGTTCATCCAATTCCTCGGTTACAACTGACTCAAAAGAAAAGGAAAAAGACGACTTGGACAAAACTTCAGCATCCGGGTTATCAACCCCAAGAATACCAGACCCAGACTCAGACGAACCAGAATCTGATTCCGACTCCACAGACTCTGTGGAATCAAATTCTAGTTCACTACTTGACTTAAAGCTACCGAATAGGAAGCCCTCCTCCAGCTGCCAAGTGAGGGACAGTGCATTAGATGCATCCAATATACCACCGAAAGGGTCCACACCTGATTCGTCTCCGATCATGGAAACGGTTAGGTCATCCCCCAAGCTCTCCGAGTTGATCTGAGGATCCGAAAGGAGACATGCCAGTGCTGCTCCTACCTCAAGTTCACTGCTGTTAGAATCACTTTTTGTGCTCTTTGCAGCCTCAGCAGTTAGTTCAACTTGTTCCTCTACGTCATTCTCTTGCAGCTACAAGTCAAAGAAAATCTCAAAGTCGGGAACTCGCTGCTTCTCAGAGTTGAACCAAGGTTCACGGAAACCACAGAATGGGAAGTCTTCTCCCTTCCGAACAAAATAGCCATTTAGGTTTCTCCGAATTGGTAGGTGCACAAGCTCGTAATGCTTCCCGCTTTGCTTTGCTCTGGCTCTTTCGGCCATTTCTTTCCCATTCCTCACCCAGTTCTCTTTGGTAGGTGTATAGCCAAGACCAAAGACATAAGGGTTATGTGGCACATCGGCCAATGTAGTAATGCCTTTTCGGCCACTCTTGCCTAATCCCATTCCGGGCATGTGCTGTAACTTGTTCATGAGATATATAGATTGGGCACTGACATATAAGCTCTCATTAATAGCCAAGATATTCTGCACCACTCGGGCCTCAGCCAAGGTAAACCCCGAAATAAACACATCCTCTTCGCCGTATACAATTTCCAATACAGGTGCAATGACTCTGGCGAAGGATATATAGATGAATTCCCGAAGACTATAGCCACCCATTTTCCATGGGAGTACTTAAGAATTTGGTGGAGGGTAGAAGAGACAGCTTTTACTTGGTGTAACCAGAGTCGCCCAAGTAGTAGGTTGAAAGTGGCTAGAATGTCCAGGACATGAAATTCAATATCCTGTTGTGCAGATCCAACCTGCAGTCTGATCTATAATGTTCCCATCACCTCTCTGCTTGTATTGTCATACGCCCAGATCACCTGGGCTGTAGGTGCAAAATCGGCCGGTTTCAAGCCAATAGCATAAGCCGTACGACATGGACAGAAGTTGATTGCTTACTCGGTGTCGACTAGTACTACTGGCACCCATTTTTCTCAACACTCTACGGATATGTATAGAGGCTTGTTGTGTGCAGAGTCTTCTGGCAGTAAATCCTTATCAGAAAAGGTCAAAGTTGGTGCAGTGCCTCCTAGGAAGACTAATCCCACCAGTTGTGCCGGAGTAGTGTCGATGGATAACCTCGTTTTATCCCTCGCCAACAGTACAGCTTGTGTGTGCACGCGCGAAGCCGTAAGTAACCCCCAGATAGATATGTCTGCTTGAATCTTTTTTAACTGTTTCAGCACAGCCTTTTCCTCTAACAGTTTTTCCCTCTGCCTCTTGACTTCTTTATCCTTTCTGGATGCCTCGAGTTGGTCTAGATGCGGTGGTTTGAAATATCATCCACTTCTTGTCATATGATCGACTTCCTCCATATACCAGGTATTGTCAGGAAGGCCCTCACCCCAATCCTCATCAGTGTGGGCAAGATGCAGATCATCATCTTCCCACCACATTCCTCCAGCAACCGACAAGTAATTGTCCGGTTCAGTCTAAGCATTCCCTCAGCAGAAACATTCGCCTCGGGGCATTGTGCTATTATAGCTTTCTGATCACTTTCACTCATTTCCTGCCTAAACCGCTCCAGCGTGGCTTCTTGTTCTGTATGTACAGTGCAAACAATGCCTAGTTCCTAAGTCAATTGCTCTTTACTAGTGCCTTCCGCTAGTTTCCCTTTCCTGTTGGTCATTCCGACCATTGCAACGGTTCCCGCTTTTTGTTCCTGAAGCTTCAATTCAGTTCCCTCATCTATATCAGGTTCATCACTTAGCCACCCAAAATTGTCTGTTAACCCATTCAGATCAAACCAGTTAATGTGCACGTCTCCTTGATCTTGCTCATCAAAGAACTGCAAATTGTCTATATCCTCTTCCAGGTTGGCCAGATCATCTAATCCCTAACTTGGTCTATCCTCTCAAGCTACACTGACCTCCGTCTCGGTCGGCAGCACCACTTCCAACTTAGCTTGATTGATTGGCACAACATAGCAGCTCGGGTCGTATGTCCCTCTAGATAACTCCTCAAAGCCCTCGGGCAATGGAGTGGCATTCTCCACCAAGGCTAACCTCCCTTCGTCTTCCATTGTCACCACCACAGGTTCTGGTTAAAGTGAGGACGCGCTCATCATGCACAAGTCTGTGCTCTTAGGGATGAACAACGCCGGGTTAGGTAGGTGAGAGGGGGTGATGTATATACTGGGGTCATAAAGGATGGCCAGTGTATGGATGAGGTTTATTTTCTGGGGTGAAGGGGCTTGGTTATGTGGTGGGAGAGAATTTGTAGTGACATTGGGTTTTTCGAGAGGTGCTATCACTTTATTGTCAATGAGATCTTGAATCTCATGATGCAATCTGAAGCACTGATCAGTATCATGACCATACTGTTGATGGAAAGCACAGTATTTGACTGGGTTGTGTTTTGGAGGGAGAGGATCGGGCAATGGGCGTTATTCTAATGGCTTAAGATGTCTTTTTTTGATCAGGACCCCTAGGGCTTTGTATAAGGACATATAAAGCGGGGGTGAAAACCCTCTGGCCTCAGGCCTGATGGCTTGAGGTTTGCGAAGTTGTATTGGATGTGCCGGCAAAGGGGTTGGCACTCTTGGGTGTGGTGGTGACCATGCTCACATCCGAAGGCCTTGTGGAAGTGCCACTAGTCGTAGACGCATTGGAGCTGCGTACAAAGGACTTTTTGGGTTGTTCCTTCTCGTCGTCTATCAGACCCTGCTTCATTGCGTCCTCTATTTGCACCCCTATTTCGTGAAACTCAGCAAAAGTAGACAAATGCAAGACTATCATCTTCTGTAATAATCTTCCTTGCAAGTTACGGATCACCATTCTGATTTGGTCCTTTTCAGATGGCTGGATAGTCATCATAGAGGCCTTGGCCCTCCATCGAGTCACAAAGTCCAAGAAACCTTCCCTCGGCTCTTGACGAGTCACTTCGAGATCACGAGTAGTGACCTCGATCTGGGTATTGTAGGAGTACTATGCTATGAAGGCCTCGGCCATTTCCTCCCAGTTTCTTTTCACAGAGTCTTTAAGCTTGGCATACCAGATGGCTGCTATACCCGATAGGGTCCAGCCAAAAAGCAACAACTTCTATAGTTTGGTGAGACCCATTGGTTGTAGGATGTCAGAGAATAATCGTAGATGGACCACAGGATCCCCAGAACTGTTAAACCAGTCTATATACGACATCTTGAATCTATTTGGCAAAGTCACTGCCGAATAGTATAGCCGTTCTCAATATCAGGGATTGAATTTACGCCCTGTGCCACTTTGAAAAGTTTTTCTAGTTTGCTAACCTTTAATGTCGTAGGGTCGATCTCAAATTCAAACGGCGCCTCCGTCAGGCAAACCAGTGCCTTGGAAGTCTGGGGTAGGATCAGATCTGCCTGAATGCCCGCATTTTCTTGGACAATGATTATGACCCTGGGTGCTGGAATTCCTGCTGGGGGTGCATAGGATGTAAAGGCTACTGCTGGTTGTGGTTGTTGTTGCTGAAGTCTATCTATCACTTCTGTTTGGCGAGCTACAACCTCGGTTTGGCGAGTTGTGGTCTCAGCTTGGCGGGCAGCATTTAGTTACAAAGTCTCAATGGTTTACTGGAGCTGACGAAGCACATTTTCCATGCTGACTGGAGGACTTTGAACTACCGAAACTGGCAAATACTCTCTGTCTGGAGTAGAAATAGAAGATTGGGCCTGATTGGGCACAAGCAAAGCAAAATGTGATTGTTGGGTTGGTGAATTCTGCCTAATCCTCCTTCGTCTTGTAACTGGCGAGAGTGAAACAAACATTGGTTGTCCCCTGACTAGATCCCCAGATCTGCAAAGTTTTCTAACTCGGGTCCAGAGTGCTTAGAGGTAACAGAATCGTCAGAAGCAATGGTGAAAGACTACCTTGCAAAAAGAAAATAAAGCAAAAAGAAATAAAAATCAGAAACCGCACAGCACCTCGGCTCAAACACAAACAACACATAGTTGTAATCATAAGCTGGAGAACTGTACTCAACATTAATTTCTGCCCTAAAACTGATACCCAGATTTGCAACTGATACATATATTCTTGCAGAGTTTCACTCTAAAAGCACATATCAAACAAGTGAGAGCCAAAACACCCTTATGATGGGGTAGGGTTACCCTGTCCTGATTTCGTCAGGAGCTAGGGATTCACCATGCAAAACAAGCAGTTTCATACAATTCCTACATTCGGGTGAGCAACATGTCCTAGTTTGGAACAGTCTCTATGGTTTCCGATATGCAACTAGGCTGATTGGTCAAAAAGAGTATCTCAGTAAGACTACCTAATATACCTCTCACACCTAACACTGAGAAGTGAAAGGAGGATCAAACGGTACAGTAGTAGTCCAGATCCAAGGGTTGTGTTCTCATCGTGGTAGAGCCTGCAATCGGTCAGCCTTTTAGCAAGCTTTTCCGAGCAAGCCTCCGACAAATCGTTCACGAATAACAGATGGAAAACACTGTGACTTAGGCGCACCGATGCAAATGCAAAGAAACACTTAAGTGTAGATAAAACAACATATCATAAGTTAGAGTCAAGTTCTCTAAATCCCCAGCGGAGTCACCAGCTGTGGACTTGCCTTTTTTCACGCCCCGCCTTTTAGAAAGGTTTGAAAAGATGGCCTCACAGTTTGAATTCCCGTGGTTCTGAATCTAGTCTCATAAGTGCAATGTGAAACTGATAAACACCAAAAAGTCTAAATCCGGCAAACATTTTTGAAAAATCAATTTTAAATCAAATAATGCCAAAATTGGACTGCTTTGCCAGATACAGAGTCGCCACCTAAATATTTTATTTTTGGGGAAATTTAGGAAACCCTGACTCGTGCCAAAGGCCACGTGTTCGTCATCACCAAAGTTGCCTCGGCTCGGGAACTTGGGTACGAGAGGGGAAGGTCATGAAATGAGCACCCCCGCTCGCCCGAACAAAGATCGGCCTCTACTAATCATGATATGATTTTTACAAATATTATGTGTTCTTGTTCCGATTATTAAACTAGTTTTACTATGTGATGCGCACAAGTAAGTATAGACTAGTTTGCTCAATTTGGAACAATTCAACTCATGTTTGTTCTAAAAAATGGTTTGAATTTGACAGGTCAAGTGGGCTTAAAGATGCAGATTTGCCACCAAACATAGCGGGCTTAAAACATGATTTGCCACAACAAAATGGGCTTAAAACGCACATTCGTTGAATCGTTCCAATTCAAACAACAAGCCTTCATCCACAGGCATTCATGTAGTTTAGCATTTCAGCACATAGCCTCATGGTAAGCATGCTAGGCATGGCAACATGGCAATTACACTCATGCAAGTATGCTAAAGCGTAAAGACTCACCTAGTACTCCAAGCCAAAATAGAAACTAGTTAGAAAGATGCACGATCCTAACTATGTTAAGTGTCTAATGCAACACATGCAATAATGCAATTAATAGGCTCGACTACTAATATGGCATATGAATAATTTTGAACAACATGTGATTAAACACGTATTCAAAGAATATATTAAAATAGCGATACAGTTTGAATGATGCGCCGAGTCTCGGTGCATGCAAGACAAATGAATGGATGCAAGCATGCGATATGCTAATTAAAACATGTCCCTAATCTAACCATTAAAAGTGATTAAATAAAAGGGAGAAAGACGGGAAGACATACACACGCACGCACACTTATTACAACATTACGCCCTCGCGAAGGAGGGTCCAAATGAATAAACTAACCAACTAGCTACGCTAATTCAGCTAACTAATTATTACAAACCAAATTAATTAACTGTTCTAGCTAATTAATTATTACAAACCGAAAATGAATAACTAGTTAAACTAACTAATTATTGAAAACACTTAATTAGGTACAACTAATTAATTACAATACATGTTTGATCTAAAGCTAATTAAACTAACTAGCTGATCCCGGGAAGCGAGGAATGCATGCATGCTTGATCTTTCACACGAAAAAGTCATCGTTTTGTTGTTGTAGCCTTTGTTTGCACATATTTGATCACTGAAAATTCTTCCAACTTCCAGAACACCTCTGCTCCACCTCAAGAACACGCTGTGCAAAAGTCATTGATGGCCGATAAGGGGGACAAGGGACCGGTTGGCTACCAATGGTGGCCGGTTGACCACTGTTAGTTCACACTTCCATGCTGCAACAGAGAGCAAAACAGAGTAAAACAGTGTATTCTCACAGGTTGTATGTACTGTTTACCCTCCTTATCATTACATAAGCTCAAATGAGAGAAACTCTTGGCCCTCAAACCATCAATCAAGCAATTTCCATGCATGATGGCTAAGGGACCAAGTTTGTACAAGTTCAATAAATGCATAAACAAGACCAAAATGACCATCACCCTATCATACATGATCAAGGGCAATGGTGACTTAGGAAAATGACACATTTCATCACTTTGAGTATGAAATGTTCTATTTGCCTTGTGTTCAAATTAACGTCTGATTTGAACACATACAATATAACAACCCAGATTTTTAATTATTCTGTAGAATTTATACTAATATTATTTAATCTCAGTTCGGAAAATATATAATTTATTATATATTATTATGCGTGATTTTGTAAAATAATATAATTATTTAAAAGTTTAGGGGTCAAAATATAAATAATAATAATATAGATAATATAAATAATAATAATAATAATAATAATAATAATAATAGGTGTGGTACTAAAATAAATAATTAATTTTCTATTGATATATGATAATGTGTAATTTAATTAAGAATTAATTAATTTATATAATTATATTAAAATATTGGGTCAAAAGGTAATTATCTTAAATATCTATTAAGGATAAGAATGAATCTATATAATTATGAATTAAATCTGAGCGAAAGCGATGTCTGAGCCACGTGGAGGCCACGTACTCGTCTCTCCTCCCTATAAAATGAGGAGACGTTCACTGGAGAGGAGAGGAAAGAAAAGAAGAAAAGAAAAGAAAGAAGAAAGAAAAGAGAAAGAAAGGAAAGAAAGAGAAGAAAAAGGAAAAAAAAGATAAGAAAGTTGAAAGAGTTTTTGATAGTGGAAAGAAAGAGTAAGGTATTAAAGTTAAGGTGAGTTATATTATACCTTGAGTCACCAAAATGTATTTTATGTATGTTTTGACTTACCAAAATCTGTTTTACACAAGTTATGTTTTATTAGTATATTAATAAAAGTTATGTTTTATAAATGTTTCAGTTACGTGGTTTTATTTCTGAACCCTATTTGCTTAAAAGGAAAAAAGAAAAGAAAGAAGAAAGAAAAGAGAAAGAAAGAGAAGAAAAAGGAAAAAAAAGATAAGGAAGTTGAAAGAGTTTTTGATAGTGGAAAGAAAGAGTAAGGTATTAAAGTTAAAGTGAGTTATATTATACCTTGAGTCACCAAAATATATTTTATGTATGTTTTGACTTACCAAAATCTGTTTTACACAAATTATGTTTTATTAGTATATTAATAAAAGTTATGTTTTATAAAGGTTTCAGTTATGTGGTTTTATTTCTGAACCCTATTTGCTTAAAAAGAAACCCATGGATATGTCTGTTTATATTTTAAAGAATATTTGACTATGACCTTATAAACAATTATGTTTTGTAAGTACCACCACGGGAGTCCCACGCCTTGGGGGACTTAAATAACCATTGGCATCTGTTTGGTTACTTTGTGGCCCTCTGATCCATTGACCTCTGTTTTGTGCGGACCAAAGTGTTGTGTGGAGCTAAGTGCTACACTATATTGGGAGCCACCTCTAGAATCCGTACGAGCCACCTCTTGAATCCGTACCTCTGTTCTGTGCGGACCAAAGTGTTGTGCGGAGCTAAGTGCTACACTATCGTGGGAGCCACCTGTAGAACCTCTTGAATCCATACCTCTGTTCTAACTGTCACTTCTGTGACCTCTGCTCTGTTCTGTTCTGTACCGTGGTTATGGTTATCTATTTATATAATACATGTATTCCCGTTTTTGCTACTCAAATGATTTATGTACTAAACTAAGTTATATAAATGTTTTGGCCTAATTAATTGTCCATGGTTATTTCGTGTCCCTTATACTCTTGGTATAATATTTCTCACTCTGCCATGTGCTTATAGTTGTTTACCAATTTTCAGGAACCAATACAATTCAGAAATACCTTTGGAAAGTCTTAGACGCGAGGTTGCGGAATAGACACACACAACACTTTTATAATATTTTTCTATGTAAATATCGGCCTTTTTGGTCAATATGTTTTGTAGTAAAAATAGAAGCTCCAATAATTATTTTGGTACCCTTATTTAAATATTACTTCTGCTCGCATTTATTGATTTGTTTATGAATTGGTCGGAGGTTACATCAGTTACTGGCCATCACGATACTTAACTCTTGGGTACGGGGAGCGGGTCGTGACATGCAATGCAACACAAAGAATGCTTATCTTGCACACTTTTTACTTACCAATTTTGTTTACTCATTTTAACTTACCAATCCATTCTTTAACTAATTAAGTCCATTGGTGGGAAGTCCTCTAAAGGGAGGGAAGTGTCAAACAAGGGATAGTTCAAGGCATGAGGGAAGCTTTATGCCGTTAGTAATGAACCCTCAAAAGAGGATTAAACCATTAAACATGAGTCTCAACTTCAAGCTTAAACAATTGTAAGGTTGAAACAACCCTCAAAACAAATGAAAAAGTGAAGAAATGAGGGAGGTTGCAAAGATTGTATGTGCTGAAATTGAGTGATAAAAGCACTAAAAACATGCAACCAACTCACACCAATGCTAGTTAAAGCCTTAAAACACTAAACTGGTGAAGGAATTAACACTACAACTATGCAAAACAAGACTCAAACAAGTTAACCAGCCCAAAACAAAGCTAAAACAGGTTATTTCAGAAGCAAAAATATGCTGGACTTTAGCTAAGTTAAGTTAAAAAAACATGCTAACATGTAAAGCTAACTAGGCATGCAAACAAGACATGAGAATGGGAGGCTAACCCCTCCAATTTTGGACTTCAAAACAAGGTTTTGGCCACTGAAAATACTCTAAAATTCAATGGTTAAAAGGCCCAAAAAAGTTGATTTGATAGTGATGAAAGAAGAGCACAAAAGCTATACAAGCAAAGAAGCAAGAAGAGTGAACCACTCCTAACTAAAAAAAAGGCTCAAACCACCACTTTTGAGACACAAAAACGGAGTTTTTTATGTTTCAAAACCAGCCTCAAAACAATTTAAAAAGATGAGAAAACAAGTATACTAAACAAGTGAACAAAGCAAACAAACTACCTCTTGAAGCAAAGAATAACTCTAGGCATAAATCCAAGCTAAAACCACTTGCTAGAGCTCAAAACATGTCTCAAGGAACCTCAGCTCAAAGAGAAGGAGATTTGGTTTAGGAGGTATAGGCAAAAGTATAGAGAAACCAAGCATACACACACAAATTTGCAAGAGAGAGAGAGAAAAATCTAAAGAAAGAGGGCGAATTTTGCTTCAAAATTACTAACCTCTCAAAATGGGGGAGGAACCCCCATATTTATAGAAAAACACCCTCTAAACTTGAGAACATCTCACCATACACGTGGAGGGAGATGCAGCTTATTGTGCTAATAGCTGGCACAATTGTCAACAAATAACTAGAAAAAGGCATTGGTTGCCGCCACACCTCTGGCTGACAACCATCACCCATGGCCGACAGCCCATGGTGCTGGTCGACAGGTCGCCAAAAGGTTCCAGACTCAAAAACAACAAGAATTGGTCCAAAACCAAGCACAAAACAGATAAGGTTTCAAGGCTCAAAGGTAAGGCACTCCACCGAGAACTTCGAGCACTCAAAACGAACACATGCAATCATAATCATCAAATGCACAAGTGATGACATTCGAGTCTTGAGGATAGTAAAAAATGAGGTGTCTACAGTTTGTTTATCGACTTTAGTTCCATTATGAGTTTAACTCTGCCAACATGGCAAGCCTAGGTTAATTCAACTTAGTTCAACTCTAGTATATGCAAGTATAATTGCCATATAATAAGCCTAAGTTATTCGTCATGTTTCATTCGGAAACATCGCCAACTTAGTTCAACTCTATTATATGCAAGTATAATTCAACTCTGCCATATAATAAGTTTAAGTTATTCGTCATTCTTCATTCAGAAACATCGTCAACTTAGTTCAACTTTATTATATACAAGTATAATTCAACTCTGCCATATAATAAGTCTAAGTTATTCGTTATGTTTCATTTAGAAACATTGTCATAGGACTTGTCGGTCCTATCGCACAAATTTCAAAATCATAAAAATCAAACTAGCATTTTATTATTACTTTAACCAATAAACTTAAAAAAACAAAAAACTAATGATAAAAAAACTTCAAGTTACAAGTGTTCCAAGGTCTTGGCAACTCTTTGCCGTCAATATCTTCAAGCAGATATGCTCCATTGCCGGCAATCGAGATGATTCTATAAAGGCCCTCCAAATTTGGGCCAAGCTTGCCCTCCCTAGGATCCTTCTTGTTGCTGACAACTTTTCTTAGGACGAGGTCCCTAACCTTGAACTCTCTTGGGTTGACCTTTTTGTTGTAAGCCTTAACACGTTGTTGTTGGTATGCCCCCAACATAATTGTTACTCTCTCTTCTCTGCTCCAGTAGGTCCAAATCTCGGGCCAAAAGTGCCTCATTAGTCTCATTCTCCACTCCTTGGGTTCTGATCCCAGGGATGCCGACTTTCAATGGGACAACTGCTTCAATGCCATAAGCCATGGCAAAAGGTGACTCCCTAGTTGATTTTCTCGGCGTAGTCTGATATGCCCAAAGCACAATGGGCAACTCTTTCACCCACTTCCCTTTTGTTGCTTCTAGCATTTTCTTGATCCTATCCAAGATAGTCTTATTAGATGCTTCAGCCTGACCATTTCTCCGAGGGAAACTTGGAGTGGAGTAGTAGTTCTTGATTTTGTACTTTGCACAGAAGCTTTTGATTAGCTTACCGTCAAACTGTGTACCACTGTCTGCTATTATTGCTCTTGGGATCCCAAACCTGGTGATGATGTTCTTCCATATGAAATTCTTCACATCAATATCTCGAATCTTCGCAAGGGGTTCAGCTTCTACCCACTTCATGAAGTAATCAGTTGTTACTAGCAGAAACTTCCTTTGTTCGGTTGCTTGGGGCAGTTGTCCAACAAGATCCATGCCCCACTGGATAAATGGCCAAGGGCTGGATACTGGGTTCAAATCTACTACTGGCTGATGTATCAAAGGTGCAAACCTTTGACACTTCTCGCACTTTCTGACATAAGCTTCAGCATCCTTCTACACGTAGGGCCACCAGTACCCTTGAGTAATGGCCCAATGAGCAAGTAATCTACCCCTAGCATGGCTTCCACATACCCCTTCGTGTATTTTATACAAGAAGTCTTCAACCTGGGAGGGATGCACACATCTCAAAAAGGGACCAGCGAAGGATCTCCTGTAGAGATGGCCATCGGTTGTTAGACTGAACCTGGCCGACTTCAATCTAGTCTTATGTGCCTTTTTTCGATCATTTGGTAGCTGTCACGACCCAGACCTGCCCCTTTGGGTTTAGCATTGTAATCGGCCAATAATTCGTGATTACCAAAGGCCTGCTTAACAGTAATAATAGTAATATAGAGTAAGGGGCTGGCGGAAGTCAAACAGTAATAGAAAGAATGTCCAATGAGCTGTGACAATCTGAATGCAAAAAGACTTTTATAAACAAGCCACATTCGGAGTCAAAACATATATACATGTGACATAAACACAACGTCCAGATTAGGGACCAAATCCCTAACTATAACTGTACAGTCGAGTCTTGTTCAGTTAATACAAAACAGAGACAAAAGGGGGTAGATCTAAAACACCCCGAAATAGCCTTGGCTTTAACGTATTCGGAATCTCGAGGTGAGGCACAATGGTTGGCTTTGACAAAACGGGAGCTTAGCCCGACGCTCCTAGCTTCAGTCCGGTGCCTGGACACCTACATATAAATATAAATACTGAGCTAAAGCCCAGTGAATAACATATGCGTAAAGGGATTAAGAATGAATGTCCTTTCAGTAATTAAAACAGTCAATTTTATCAGTAAATCAGTTATTTAGAAACCATAATAGTCATATGTGGTACGTCCAGTAGCAAAACAGTACAGTAGGTCTTGACAGACCGAACAGTCGGTTGATGGCCATCATAACAGTAAACAGTAGTAGTTCCAAACAATGGAACTGACAGAGATCTTCGTAACAGTAGTAGTAACAGTACAGTAATAGTAAGTTGCTATGGATGCCACAAATATAGTTTACAAATAGGATAAACATTCATCCAGTAAGTAATATCATTTCAAAAAGCGGTATAGTCAATCATTCAGTAATAAATGTATTTGAACATATCTTTACAACATTGTTACTCACAGAGCACTGGGCTACAGATAGGCTAATGAGCGTCCTCAGATGCCAACCCTACACAGTTACAGAATGAACACACACTAAGTCACACACTGGGGAATCAATAACTTAGCCCCTATCTTGACTCGGTGTGGTCCTATAGCATTATCCTCATAGGCCTAGGATGGAATGAGGATGCAAAGATGCACTTTAAAACATTTTTCAAAATTTGCTGAAAACAGGGGTCTCGTTCGAGCGTGACTTTCTTCGCTCGAGTGAGCTTGCCAAAACAGTGGGGCCGCTCGAGCGTAAACACCTTCGCTCGAGCGGTTTGTAAAAATGCAAAAGTACTGGTTGTTGAAAATCTCCGCTCGATACTCGCTCGAGCGTGAGACACAGCTCTTCGCTCGAGCATAGGTCTCATCGCTCGAGCGTGCATCTGCGTGCACCAAAAACCTGAGAGCTTGCAATCTACGCTTGATCCAAAATTCCTTCGCTTGAGCAGAGCTCTGAACAAAAGATGGTCGCTCGAGCGTGGAATTCTTCGCTCGAGCGAGGAAGCCGAATTCTGGGTTTTCCAGATTTACCTTCAAGGCTCAAACCAAGCATTCAACACATCAAAACTCAACCTTTTGGGCCAATTTTCTGAAAAACACTTGAAAGCCAACAATATAACATTTTTTGAAGATCAATTTGTAAAATCAAAGCCCAAAGGTAAGTCAATTGACTACAAATTTCAAAGAAACTTTCATGAACTAAGCAAGAACATAACATGCAAGTGTTCTAATGAATTTCAATGCTCCAAAACATAACCAAATGCAAGTTTGAACTCCAAAACATGGTGAATTCATGGACTACAACCAAAATGTGGACATGCATGTTGAAATTCTCATGAAAACAATCTCAATTTCAAGAATATGTACATGCATGCATGAATTAGCTACTCAAATCAACTCTTTAAGTCAATTCTTGACTCTAATCACCAAATTTCCATGAACCATGCAAGAAACAACTTAAGTTCACAATTAGGAGGTTGAATTCCCTATCTTAAGTCTTGAATTCTAGGTGTAAGAGCCTAATGTACAATTCTCCTTCAATTCTCTTTCAAATTCTCTTAAGTTCCAAGCCAAACTTGTTGAATCAACTCTTTTCTCCCAACTCTCACTCTCTCTCTCTCTCTCTCTCTCTCTCTCTCTCGGTTTAATCTAGGAAAGTGGCTGAAGAAATGTTATGTCAAACGTGCATGAAGTGGAGAGGACTTAGCCTAGGATTACCCACTCAATGGCATAAATGCAAATAACTCAAGTTGATGCAATTTAACTTTATTTAATCTAATTTAATCAATTTAGTCATTGCAAATCAAATTTTAATTAAACCTACCATAAAATCACATAAATTCTAACTAGTATAAAACACTAATCAATTTCTGATTCGGTCACCGATAAGGCTTCCAATTCGCAATTCGAAGTAAAAACACGAGCATATCGTTCAGTAATCAAATAGATAGAAATGAATTTAAAGCAATATACTCATGCAATCAATTCAAAATTTCATCTTACTCAATTACTTATCATGCTCAATCACAGTTTAACACTAATTAGTGGTGAGGGTTGTCACAGTAGCTTGCCATCCTAAGGAACATCACTATTGCATCCATCCAACTTGGACCCATCTCCACACGCATTGCTTTGTACTCTGTAAGTAGTGGTTCCACACTTGGGCCTGACAAATAATCAACCATTATTGTCCTTGCCTCCCCTGATTTCATTGCACTAGCCAAGTTAGCCAAGGCATTAGCATGACTATTATCATCTCGGTTAACCTACTGTAGCCGGCAATCCTGGAACAATGCTAGCAGTCTAACAACTTCTTTGACATAGGCTATCATTCTTTTATCTCGGGCTGCATACTCGCATGTTGCCTGATTCACAATAAGTTGGGAGTCACAGAAGACTACCACCTCATTGGCCTCCATTGATGCTGCTAACTTCAACCCTGCGATTAGTGCCTCATACTCTGCTTCATTGTTTGAGGCCTTGAACTCCAAACGAATAGACTGCTCTAACATTCGCCTATCTGGCGATACTAGCACTACTCCTGCCCCCGCTCCTTGACGATTTAAACTTCCATCAACAAGCAAGCGAAAGGAATCGCCGATGTAGATGTCGCAGGGCTTTGGTTTCTCTTCTTTCTTCTGTTTTGCTTGAGTGGGGTTCTTGGGCCCCAGTTGGGTTTTTTCTTGCTCCACTGGACATCCCAAACCTTGGCTCACCGGAGTCCAACGCGGAATGGCACCAGGGGTGAACTCAGCCACAAAGTCGGCCAGAATCTGGTCCTTAATTGTTGTTCTGGGCCTAAACTCTAAGTTATATTGGCATAACACTACTGCCCATCTGGCTACCCTACCTATTAGATCTCCTTGCTGCAATAGGGACTTCAAAGGATGCTTAGTCAGTACCACAATCTTGTGGGCTTAGAAGTAGTGATTCATTTTTTTGAAGCCATCAGTAAGGCTAGTGTCAACTTTTCCAGTGGTAAGTACCTAGTCCCTACATTTGCTAGGGTTTTACTTACATAGCATACTGCCATTTGTTCTCTTTTCTCTTCTTTGATTACCACTGCACTCACTGCGTGCTCTGAAACTACCAAGTATAGAAACAATTCTTCTCCAGGAATTGGATTTGACAAGACCAGAGCTATTGTCAGGTATTTTTTTAAGTAGGCCAAGGCGACTTTGCACTCCTCTGTCCACAAAAAATCTGTGGCCTTTTTTAACAAACTAAAAAATGGTTTACTCTTATCAGAACTTCGGTTGATAAACCTGTTCAGGGCTGCAACCCTTCCAGTCAACATCTGCACTTGTTTTACGGATGTCAGGCTTTTCAAGTCAATGGCCTTGATTTGATTTGGATTTGCTTTAATGTCCCTTCTAGTGACCAAGTATCCCAGAAACTTTCCAAACCCGACTCCTAATGAGCATTTCAAAGCATTGAGTCGGAGCCGATATGTTCTTAGGATATCAAAAACCGCCTTCAAGTCGGCCAAATGATTCCCAGGTTCTTTGGTCTTCATGACCATGTCATCAATGTACACTTCTACTGTCTTGCCAATCAAATGTCTAAACATTTTGGTCACTAACCTCTTGTAGGTTGCTCCTGTATTTTTTAACCCGAAAGGCATCACTCTGTAGCATTACAGCCCTTTTGGGGTGATAAATGTAGTCTTCTCCTCATCAAGGGGACACATTGCTATCCGGTGGTATCCTCTATAAGCATCCTGGAAGCTCACCCTTCCGTGTCCTGAAGTGGTATCTATTAACTGATCAATCTTGGGCAGTGGAAAATAGTCTTTCGGGCAAGCCTTATTCAGGCTGGTGAAATCGAAACAAACCCTTCACTTGTTATTCTTCTTTTTCACTACCACAGTGTTGGACAACCAAGTAGGGTAGTTCACATCGCAAATGGCTTTGGCTTCCAGCAATTTGTCTACTTTCTTCTCAGCTGCCTCAACATGCATCAACGTCGGCCTCATCGCTCGCTGGATGACTGGTTTAGCTGACTTGTTTACATTGAGCATATGGCATGTAACCTCAGGATCAATGCATGTCATCTCGTATGGCGTCCAGGCAAATACTTCTATGTTGGCCTGTAAGAAAGCTTCCAACTCCCTTTCTTCATCCTTGGCCAAGCCTGAGCTAAGAAAGAAGAAGTGCTCTTCATCCCCTTCTTGAACCAGAATTTTCTTCAAGGCTTCCTCACTTTTCTCAGCAGGCTCTTTGCCGACATCATCTATAACTTCCATGTCTTCGTCTTCAATTTCTATTGTTTCTATCTCTCACATATTGCAAGTGGATTTCATTGCTGCCATAGAATAATTTTTTACCTGTACCTGATCCCCTCTAACTTTTTCAATTCCATGCTCTGTTGAGAACCGCAACAGTTGGTGCAGCATTGAGGGAACAACCTTCATTGCGTACAACCATGGCCTTTCCAAGATAACATTATAAGGGGAGAGAGTGTCAATTACTATAAACTCTATGCTTACCTTCCTGGTGCTTGCTTACACCTCCAAATTTATTGCTCCCAGGGGCCATGTCGGCGTTCTATTGAACCCGACCATTGGGCTGTTCGACTGCTCCAAATCATCTCGATGAAGGCCAAGCTCCTTGTAACATCAGACATAAGGCCCGTTTGGTAGAGCTGTGGAAAAGTGATTATAGATTATAGCTTAACAGATTATGGCTTATAGCTGTGAATATAAGCTGTTAACCTGTTTGGTGCAACTGTGAGATTATGAATTTAAGCAGCAGAGTAGTATTTGGTTAATAAGCTGCGAAATAACTTTTTACTGTGTAATTGTTCTTTTTGCCCTCATATGATATAAAAATGATTATTTTTTCATTTTTTCAGTTTTAATTTTAAAAAAAATATTTCATTAATAAAAATTAATATAATTAGTTTTACAAAAGTTAATATAATTTTTTTCATTTTTTAGTATAAATGAATTAGGTCTCAATTAATGGCTTAATTACCATAAATTAATACTAAAATTAATAATAGTATCAATTAGTATATTTTTTTTTTATTTTTTCATTACAAATTAATTAGTGTCAATTAATAACTTAATTAGTATCAATTAATACTAAAATTAAAAATAGTATCAATTAGTATAATTTTTTTCATTTTTTCATTATAAATGAATTAGGTGTCAATTAATGGCTTAATTACCATCAATTAATACTAAAATTAATAATAGTATCAAATAGTATCATTATAATTTTTTTCATTTAATATAATTAGTATTAATTAGTATTAACTAATATAAAAATTGATCCATTTGATAAAAATGTAATGGAAGTGTTATTGTAGCAATTTTTTCCATTATAAATTAATTATTATCAATTAATTGCTTAATCAAATAAATTATTCTTGTTGTTATTTAATCAAATAAATTATGTAATGGAAGTGTTATTGTAGCAATTGCTTAATGAAATAAATTATTTTTTTCCATTATCAATTAATTGTTATTTTTTTAATTTATTATTCTTTCTTAAATAATATCAATAATCAACAATTGTTATTTTTTTCATTAATAATTATTCTTTTTTAATTTATTATTCTTTTTCATTACAATTAATAACAATTGTTATTTTTTTTGATTTTGTTATTTTTTTAATTCTTTTTCATTACATTACAAAATAATTTATTATTCTTTTTCAAAAAAAAAATCATTACAAAACCCTAGCCGTACGTCGCCGTCTCCCGTCATCTCCTCCATCCGTACGTCGTCGACCCCCCTTCTTCTCCTCCGTTTAAGACCGGCGACCAGTTGGAAATCGTGTGTGTGTATGTGTGTGTGTGTGTGTGTGTGTGAGAGAGAGAGAGAGAGAGAGAGAGAGAGAGAGAGAGAGCTCTGGCCGGAAATCACCCTCACAGGAAATCGCCTCTGTGTTGCGGGAAATCGCCTCTGTCTTGCCGGAAATCGCCTCTGTCTTTCTCTCACAAGTGCACAGTGCTTAGACAAAGCTTATATAGTGGGGTTTTCAGTAATAATTGAAATATCTTAGGGGCATTTAAGTCATTATACACCTTAAGGATCAGCTGCCCGCATAATCAGTTTGGAAAAGCACCTCTTAGGCAACTTAACAAATTATGGGTGAAATGGCTTAAGTTAAGCCACAATCCATCCCTCATAATTTTTACCAAACACTCCAATATGAGTTATTTTAAGCTATAAGTTGATTTAAGCTGTAAATAAGTTCTGCCAAACACCCACATACATGATGTTGTAGAGAGTCGCCAGAAACTGTAGACGCGCCCGAAGAACTCCCAAGAGGATCTCGTTTTGTTCTCTAGCTACTACAGTTCGGACTCAATGTCACGGTTCTGAATCTAATCTCGCAAAGTGCAATGCAAGACCGATAAATCACCAAAGAGTCCAAATCCGGCAAATCGTTTTGGAAAACTGATTTTTGTAAAGAAGTGCCAAACATGGACTGCTTTGCCAGATACAGAGTCGCCACCTAAATATTTATTTTGGGGAAATTTAGAAAACCCTGACTCGTTGCCTAAGGCCACGTGTCCGTCATCACCAAAGTTCCCTCAGCTCAGGAACTTGGGTACGAGAAAGGAAGGTCATCTATGAGCACCCCTGCTCGCCCGATCAAAGATCGGCCTGTACTAAGCATGATATCTTGTTTTTGAAAACACATGCGTTCTTATTCCGGTTAATTAGCTAGAATTACTATGTGATGCGCACAACATACAAGTATAGACTAAATCACCTAATTCGAAACAAAGCATTGCATATCCATTCGTTTGGAAATGGTTTGAAGTTTGCTACTCGCAAGTAGGCTAAAAAATGCAGATTTCAACGAATTGTTCCAATTCAAGTAATCCAACCTTCACCCACAGGCATTCAGGTAGTTATATCACATAAGCAATTAGCCTCATGGCAAGTGTGCTGTTATGTTAACATTCACACACATGCAAGATACTAAAGCATAAACACTTATAGTGTACTCCGAGCCAAAACAATAGCTAGTTAGTAATCATGTGTGATCCTAGCTATGTTGAGATGGCTAATGCAACACATGCAAAATGCAACTAGAAATAGGCTCGGCTATCTAAGAATGTCATGCGAGATGCAACAACTTGATACATGTATTCAAATAGGAATTGAAATACAATGCAGTTAGTATGATGCGCCGAGCCTGATGCATGTAATACAAATGGATAGATGCAAACATGCGAGCATAAGGTATGCTAAATGGAATATGCCCTAAAACTAACCATCGTAAGCAGTTAAGTAAAAGGGAGAAAGACGTGAGGTTGGAAAACATGCATCACACATACGCACGCTTATTACATCAACTGGTCCTCTCGATGGAGGGTCCGAAAGAATAATACAAATCAACTAATTAACTAACTAACAGGCTAATTAATTATTACATAACTCTTAACTAATTAAACAAATTAATTAAGCTACAAAAACAGTAAAGCGGCCTTGATAAGAGGGACAAATGCATGCTCGATCGGCTTCGCTCAGAAATCCGTTGCCATGCCACATGTTGCCTCTGTTTGCACTATTTTGCACCTCTGAAAACTGCACAAGTCTCTGTGATGCTCCAGAACCACTTCATGGTCAGGCTGAGAAGCCATCGGCCAAGAGATGAAAGTCATCGACCAAAAATAAGGCTCTCGGCCAGACATTGTTAGCCGATCGGCACTGAATATGGTCGATTGGCCATTTTTCCCTGCAAAAAGCTGTTTTGCTGCAGCAGAGGACAAACAGAGCATGGCAATGCATTTGCAAGAAAATGTTTGCAACCACACCCCTTATCATGTTTAAGACTCAAATGTGTGCGGCTCTCGACCCTCGGGCCACCAATCATGCATTCCAATGCATGATGGCCAAAGGAGCCAAGTGTGTAATTCAATATCAAATGAAATGCACAAAACACATAAGGGGCCCCAACCTCTATCATGCTTGATCAAGAGGCAAGGAATGCACACATAATGCAATGCAAACATGCAAGCATGATGCGAACAACTCAAGCATGCAACAAGTATGCAACAAGATCATGCAATGCATCTAATATGCAATAGGCATACAACCTAAACATGTAAACATGCATGGCATGCAACAACATGCGAGATGAAGCAAGCATACAACAACATGCAAGACAAGCATGCAACAACATGCAAAGATGGACTTAAACTAAAGTGGACAGCTCTTAAATATGCCCAAATCAGTGGCCAAAATGCTAAGAAATGATAGACAAAAGCACATACAAATATGCACATATGATGGCCTATCACCTAGGCATGAGAGGGCCACTTTCAAGAACACTTAAAATGGGACAAATTTGGACATGTGACGAACATGGTAAGCTTTGAAATCACACATGGAAAGGTGCCAAACCAACCAAATAAAGCAAGCAAATCATGCAAGAAGGTCCAAAACTTAAAGCTAGCTAGAAGACTCAAACCATGGCCTTGCAAGGCAAGCCCCAAAGGGCCAAGGGCACCCAAAACAGTCCCAAGGCAGGTCAATACAAGACCAGAAACATGCTCGAAACTAGCCAACACAAGCTAGAACACAACACCAAAAGCATGAGGCATGCAAGGCTACAAAAGGGGTGTTACACTACACCTATCAAAACCAAACACGGCATGAATTAAACCAATAAAATTAGAGTTATGGCATATCAAAATAAGCCCAAAAACCCACTTAGATGGCATCCCAAAGACTTAAGCATGGAAGCACACACAATGGTCCATTCATGAGGCATAAAACATCAACTCTGTAAAGCATTAAAGGAGTGATAAGTGCAAGCATTTGAGCATGAAACATGGACTGAAATATCATAACAAACGATGCCAAATCATTGAAATGAGCCAAGTAATGCATGCTAGTGACTTGGACACTTGAAGCTAACAAGCTAGATTGAACCATGGCTATACAAAACAATGCAAGCATCATCAAAACAACACAAAACAAAGCTTAAGTATGGTAAAACAAGGCTAAAAGCTTCTTTGGGTCAAGCCAAAATCATGCTAAAAACATGGCTTAAAGCACAAAGCATGTTAAGGCAATTTCATGAAAATGCACTACAAGTGCATGAGGCATGCAAAGGCTAACCAAATCAAACCTAAACAGAGGTATGGCATGGTAAGACAACACCAAATACATGCTGAAGTGGACACAACATAGGCTAGAATGACATGCTACTTCATGAAGCATATGGAACTAGTGTGTGTGATTTACACTACAAGTGTATAAACTATGCATGGAGTGACCAAACCAAGCAAAAATAGTGTTGCATTATGGCAAAACAGAGCCTAATACATACTGAAATGAACCTAAAACAAGCTAAGCAAACATGCTACCAATATAAGCCATTTATACTAGCGTACAAGAAAACAAGGAGAGGGGATGACCCTCTCCTGTTTAAGCCCTCAAAACTACCTTTCCACCACTAAAAATCCTCTGGATTTGAGTGGTAGAAAGGTCATGCGAAGCCAAGAACAAGGGCCAAAAGGGATGGCCTAAAACAAGGCCTAACAAGGCCTTGGAGGGAGGAAATGACCCCCAACCAAAAAGTGACCTTCACCAAAGATTTAAAGCATGTAAAAATAGAACTTTTATCAGTTAAAAGTTAAGCTTAAAATAATAAGCAAGTATGTCTAAAAGCTTAAGCAAGGATGGGGGTTTAAAAGCAAGTTTGCTCACCCTTGAAGAACACCTTCAAGAACAAAGCTCCAGCACCTTTCTCTGATCAAAACTAGCCCAAGAACTCTAAAACCAACTCCCTAGTACCTCAGCAACAAGAGGATGGTGTATTGCTAGGTGTTTGTGTGCAATAGTGTGAACAAAACACCCTTTAGAGCACAAACACACACACAAATGTAGAGAGAGGGAGATATAGAGAGAGAATAATATATAAACTCTATATCAAAATTCCAGAACCTCTGAGAAGGGGGGAGGAGCTCCCTTCTTATAGAATTCCAATTCCAAAGCTTCCTAAGCAAGCTAAAACAAGGTTCAAATCCTTCCATACACGTGTATGGAGAATGTGAATTGTGTATGCCAGCTGTGACAACTGGCATAAAATATCTGCATAAAGCAAATGAACATGGCTCGACCAGAAAATATGGCCGATCGACTAACACAAGGGCCAATCGACTAAAAAAAGTGCCAATCGGCCAACACTTTTGGCCGATGGCAAGAAAACAGGGCCGATGGCTTTATGCCTTGGTTGATGGGTTGAGGGGATGGCCAACAAGCCACCCTCTTCCCTCAGAAGCAAAAACACAAGTGCTTGGTCCACAACCAAGCAGAAAATAGGCAAGTTGAGAGATCTTAAGGCAAGGCACGCGACCGAGACCTCCGAGAACTCAAAATGAACACGAGCATGGATTATCATCGAGTGTTCAAACGATGACGTCCAAGTCTTGAGGACGGTCAAAAATGAGGTGTCTATAGATGTCACAAGAGCTGCCTTTGTTGATCAGAATGCGCCTTACCTAGCATTCCCCAATCTTGAGGGTCACCACAAGAGCATCGTTGTGTGGATGCTGCACCATGTCTAAGTCTGCCTTAGTAAAGGACACCATTGGCCCTTAGCACTCGTTTGCCCTAGGCCTCTTTTGTTGAACCTAATACACATGTTGTCAGTGTCTCACCCTCTGAGTCTCTCCTCGTACCTCCTTCTCATTGACTCTCGAATGAATCACATTGATCATTCGAGGTCCATCTGTTTGCTATTGTGGTGGGGGTGGAGGTGGTGCTACCGGTGCCTGGGGCAGTTTTGCTTGCTCTTCCCTTGTTCTGGCCTCATCTACCAGGTCCCTCAAGTGACCCTGTTTGACCAGGTCTTCCAAATGCGTCTTCACGGCTCTGCACTCTTGAGTCAGATGCCCATCCTCATTGTAGTAGGCACAATGCTTCCCAAGGCCTCTCTCCATAAATTCGCCAGGAATCTTCTCCAACGCTCTATAATATGGTTGGTTCCTGATCTTTTATAGAACTTTATAAATCGGGATTTGAAACACAGTAGCGACTGCCTATGCAGCCCTCAACCCTATTTCTTACCTGTTAAATCTAGTATTACCTCAGCTTCGCTTTGGCAAGCCATTTCTCTTCTCCTGCTTCGGCGCCTTCGTTCCTGGTGTATCCTCTTCTACTCTAGCATATTTCTCGATCCTTGCCATGAGCTCCTCTATACTTTTTGATAGAGTCTTTGCGATCGACTTCTGAAGGGTGCAGTCATCCTCCAACCCGTTCGTAAAAGACATGACCGTAAGCTCCTAGTTGCATCCCGGTATTCGGTTGAACACCTCATAATAGCTTTTGGCATAAGCCCTGAGGCTGTCACCCTCGCTAATTTTCAGTGCCATCAGGGAGTCTACCCTTAGTGGCTGTAACTTGTTTGTATCAAACTTGACCACAAACATCTTGGCCAGGCCTTCCTAACTCTTACAGTTCCTTTCGGTAACCTATGAAACCAGTCCGAAGCGATTTCCCTAAAGGATGAGGGGAACACCTTGCATAGCAATAGTTTGTTCCCGGTATACAGGGCCATTGAATTTAGGTATAAGCCGACGTGAAAGTTCAGATCGCACTTATCGTCATATGTCTGAAACCTCGACATATGGAACCTTTTTGGGGCCTCAAACCTATCCAACTCTACTGAGAACGGCGTTCTCGGCTTGATGGGGGATGTGTCCTCGGCAGCCTGTCACTTCCTCTGGAGGTAGTTCTTCAAATCCTTCTTAGTCCGACCAGGAGCTCGGCTATCGACAGATTTCAACCTTTTTGGTGCGCTGCTCTCGGTGTCGTTATGTGTCCTATTAGACTTCTCTTCATTCACCGTATCAAAGCAAAGTTCCTTCCCCTAAATGTGCCGATATTCTTTAACATAAGTTCCTTTGGTACGTGGCGTCTTCTGAGACTCTCCTCTCACAAACTCTACTCGCCTGGCATCTCGTGAAGGCCGATGTGAGTGTTTTTTTACCTTGTCATGCTGAAGGACTACTAGGATTACTTTCTGCCCCCTCTTTGGGCATCGTTCTTAGCTGTTGGAATCGGCGTGTCCTTTAATGGAAACGGTGGCTGCATGACGTTGTTCTGCATCATAAAATTGACAACCGATTGTAGGTCTGCTAATTTATTTCATTCCCTTCATCTTGTCATCCCTTCTCAGGCATTTATCTTTCCATACCTGGAGGTCGTGTTCGTTGTAATACTCGTCTCAGCCTGCTTTCTTCGGAGTGTCTCATTCTTGGCAGACGTCCTTGTCTTCGGGATTCTGATCCTATGGTCCTTCATTACGGTTTTCCTCCTCCATGTTAGGATCAGCATGTTTACCACTCACATTAGGCTTGTCGTCACCAATCTTCTCTTTTTGCCCGTCGTTGGCCATCTATTCTAACTAAGTTCCCACAGACGGCGCCAAATTGTGGGTGCTGATTTTTTACTACACCACCAAGAGGGGGAACTCAGCTGGAGAGTATTGACAGAATAGATTAAGCCCAACAACCTGCACAAAAAGACAAGAATCTGGCGGTGGTTCGTCCACTCGGGGACACTTTAACGATCAAGTCAGTAATCAATATCTCTCAAAGATAACAAATTGTGCTTAAACTCACAAGAAAGAACTTATGGTTCTCAGTATCTCACATCTACCTAAGACCCATGGGGGTGCTCTGCTTTTATAGCTAGCATTGACCTGATCCCCGTAGAAGCCTCACTTCAGTGAACTCAGGCTCAATGCTCATCCTGGACTCTCAATTAAATAGGGATAAACTCCCTAAGAGCTTTATCTCTATCCAGACTAAGATCCTCCCCTGTTCTAGGACTCTTGTCTCTTATTCGCTCATCTCGGATTCTGGTATCTCTGCAGATAACCTTAGCCTAACTGAGATCACCTTGGCATCAAGACCAGGCCACGTGGCACCTCGACTGACATTTCGGCGTAACCTTGGCCATGTGTTGTCATTCACAAAATATGTCCCCACACTAACTAATTATCATACATTTGCATAATATATAACACTAATTTGTATAATATTTTTTACATATGTAACACAAAACAATTTTACATAATATGTTTCATAGATATAACCACTAATTTGTAATAAATTTCATATCTTAAATATCTCTTACACTCATTTTTATATGGGAGATTTACCAATAAATCCCAAAATTTGAACTTATGAACCAATTGGTCCCATTTTTATTCTATTAAACCGTTTAGTCCCATTCAAATGTGAGGGACGTAATTACCCTCATCTAACCGTTGCTGATGCAGCTGTCGGGCAGAAATTGGGTGAGGCACGTGTGTCGCTCACGTGCGTGATTAGTGAATGGATGTGTGGTGTGTTGCATGTGATACATTGGTAGGGAGTCACAGAATGGCAGAGCGCTGTAAGGGGTTTTTTATTGGGCTGGGTTGGTGTGTTTGGGGGTTAACACACACACTAATACACACCAAACCCAGCTTTCTCTTCTTTCTCTAAGACACCCAGCGCATAACACACACACACTGATACATGAACACTACCACGTCCGGCAGTACCTTCCTCGCCAAACCCTTGTGGTTGTTTGCCGCCGAACTCCGCAACACCACTGCCGCTTCCTGCGCCACCGTCTCCTTTTTCGGCAACTCATTCCTTTCCTCTTCCTCCACCTTCACCTCCACTTCAGCTTTTTCGGGTAACACCACCAGAGTAGAGTCATGTTCCGGCAAAATAACCACAAAACTATCTTCACTCTCCAGAAAAATCAGCCTCTCTCTCCGCCGCCATAGTTTCCAAAACATCGGCCGGTGTTTCGGTTCCTCAGCGACCCATTTTCTCTCTTTTCTTACCTCTGGTGTTCTTCTTCGACTGTTATTTGCTCGCCAAGTGTTCTTCAAAGGCTTCAATGGCTTGGTGAATGAGTTCACGGTTAGGCGAAGAGTCCCACCTGAACCAGAAACTCGTGTAATAGTCGAAACACTCTCTCACATGGAGACCCAGCCACACACATATCTCCTCTCTCTAGCAGACACGAAACACCATGCACACATAACACCATTAACACACACACCCAACAGCCACACTAATACACACCATACACACAACACACACACACACAGCACACACCAAACCCAGATTTCTCTTCTCTCTCTAAGACACACCCAGCGCATAACACACACACACTGATACACGCACACACACACAATGATACACACAAACAGCACACACAACGCACACAGTACACACAGCACAGACTGGGACATCAACACACATGCATCTACTGGCTCTCTCTCTCTCTCTCTATCGGTGGATTTTGGGAGTGAAAAAGATCAACACAGACCTCTCTCTCTCTAGTTGAAAAACACACAAAATATATCTCTCTCTCTCTCTCTCTCTCTCTCGTGAGGGATTAAAAAAAAGGGAGGGGATAGACTCACACACAAGAAGGCAGCAGCGACTCTCTCTCACACACAAACAGCACAGCAGACACCACCGCTGCCATTACCCATCACCACCACCTTCCTTTCGAATCTCTGAGGGTGTGCCACACAGCCGTCGGCAAGGAAGACACATTCAAATTTGAAAACCCTACCTCACAATTGGTGAAACGTATTTGAATGTATCACCAAAATTAGCCAAACCGGAATGAGCAACGTTTCCAAAAAAGGAACTGATCCAGCAAAACAGTAACACATTAAACCAAGGGCACTCTAATCCACACAGTGAAACAAAAATGGAAAAAAAACCAAAAAGGACCAAATCAACTCACCAGCAGGACTATTTGGTATAATAGAATAAAAGTGGGACTATTTGGTGTAACAGTTTGTGAAGTAGGATTTATTGGTAAATAATCCTTTTTATATTGATATTTCATTGGAGGTTAAAAAATATATATGTATTAATTATAGCGAAGAGAAACGGTTTGGTTGGCGGATTATAAATTTTAAAATTTAAACCGCGGTTAGCGGTTAGAGCAGTGCGAATCGATGCGGATCAATGCAGTTTTAGCAGATTGAGCGGTATTTTGCACAGTCCAACTTATACTAACAACTCCCACTAGATATTATTAAATCTTTAGGGGACAAATGTCAACAAGTGTCTCTTATACAATGTTTAATGTTAGGAAAAAGTGTATTAATTTCAGTAAAAATCCATAAATTTTGACAAATGCTAACAACTCCCATTGGATATTATCAATTTTTTAGGGTGACAAATGTTAACAAGTGTTCCTTATACTAACAACTTCCACTTAGGGCTGGGTATAAGGTTATCCAAACCTGCACATCCCGCCTAACCCGAACCGATCCGCATACAAATGGGTAGTTTTGCAGACACAATGCGGATGGATGTGATTTGGAATATGACATGAGTGCGGGTTATGGGTTTAACCTGCACCCGCAATAACCTGCCGCACTTAGACTTTTTTTTTTTAAACCTAGACCATTGTTATTTTATTATTGCATTTTGGGTGAATATAAAAGTTAATGAAGAATTACTTTTAGGTAAGCTTAGGATTTTGAATTATTTTACTTTAATTGTATTGTTGGGTAGCAGATAGTGAGTGAGATTGATAATCTAGTTTAGAATTTTGAAAGATATGCTTGTGTTGGTTTATGATTTGATTTAAAAATTTAGAATTTTGAATGATTTGTTTGTACTAGGAATTGATTTTGTTGTGTTTTTAATTTTATAAGTTTTAATTCATTAATTATTAATGCTGTAGCACTTTAGAAAATGAGGGAAAATGACCCAAAATAAATATTTACAAAATGGGAAAAAAAAAAATTCCAAAGTAATTTTTTTTTTAAAAAGTCCAATCCCAAACTGCCCGTACATTTGCGATCCCTATTTGCACAAACCACAACCCGCATTGTGGGCGGTTGCGAATTGAATTTTCTCCAAACCGCATATATGTAGGCGGGTCTAAACCGATCCGCAAACCATCTAAAACAAATCGCGACCACCCCTACTTCCAGTGGATATTATCAAATTTTTAGGATGACAAATGCTAACAACTCCCACGGTGACAAATGTTAACAAGTGCCCCTTATACAGTGTTTAATGTCAAGAAAAAGTGTAAAAATTGTATTAATTTCAGGAAAAGTCCATAAATCTTAACAAATGCTAACAACTCGCACTTGATATTATCAAATCTTTAGGGTGACAAATGCTAACAAGTGCCCCTTATACTAATAACTCCCACTAGATATTATCAAATCTTTAGGGTGACAAATGCTAACAACTTTCACTAGATATTATCAAATCCTTATGATGACAAATGCTAACAAATGCCCCTTATACAGTGTTTAATGTTAGGAAAAAGTGTAAAAGTGTATTAATTTCAGTAAAAGTCTATAAATTTTGACAAATGCTAACAACTCTCACAAAATATTATCAAATCCTTAGGGTGACAAATGTTAACAAGTGCCCCTTATACATTGTTTAATGTTGGGAAAAAGTATAAAAAGTGTATTAATTTCAATAAAAGTCCATAAATTTTGGAAAAAGTGTATTGCATTTTGCAATTTTTTTGTCATTTACTTGTGTCCTAGGAGCACTTTGTGGCTAAAATAATCTATAAAGACAAAAAAAAAAGACTTCAAATTGATAATAAGACAAAATGTCACATCATACACATTAACCAATCACTTTTTTTTCTCATAACTATTTATTCAACTACAAAAAAAAAAAAAAAATTCATATATCATTCCAAAACTTTTTTTCATCTCATAAAGGCCTAATTTGGGAACTTGGCTAAAAATTGATTCTTGGCTTGTAACCTATTTTAGATCATATCACTTCTCTATTTTTTTTAAAAAAATGCCAAAAAAGAAAAAAAAAAGAAGCCAAATTTTAATCAACTTTCCAAACACAATCCAAAATAGTCAAAAAGCCAAAAAACTAATTAAAATAATCAAACTCCCAAACGAGGCCTATGTTCCTAAAAGCCAAAGAGCCAAAAAGCCATTAAGAAAATAAAGAAAACAAACAAATGGATACTTACGTTTAGGTCCTAATAAGTGGACCTATTGTCTAATAGGTCTTACGAGAAAAAATTATGGTAAAAAATGTCACTAATTGTAAGTTAGTGACAATTTATAAAAATCATGACAAAAAAAAGTCACTAATTGTCAATTTTTAGTGACGTATGTAAAAAATTGTTACAAAAAAATTATTTTTAGCGACAATTTTTCCAAGTTTTATTTTCAATAGGACTTGATAGGAATTAAGTCCAACTATTAGGATCTATTGGTAGTTTACCCACAAATGGAAGTCAAATATTCTATTTTCTCTCTACTTCTTATATCTATATTTTTGTAAAAAAAATTTAAAAAATATTCTAAACATACTAATTTTTTTACTTAATATTTTAGCCAAAAAAATTACTTAGGGCTATGCAAAATATAACTTAATCCGCTAATGCCGCACCAATCCACATCAATCCATCGCTCTATCTGCTAACTACGAATTAAACTTTAAAATTTATAATTTGCCTGCAAAACAGCTCTGCTCTGCTATAGTTAATACATATATATTTTTTTTAATCTTTAATAAAATATCAAAATAAAAATGAATGTGAGAGAAATTTAAGATGTGAAATTTGTTACAAATTAATAATTATATATATAAAAAATATTATGTGAAATTAGTTTATATTATATATAAAAAATATTATATATTATACAATTACTCAATAATTTATTAAAATATTTAGCAATTCACCAATTTATTTAAACTGCAATACGTCAATCCACCATTCAAATTATAATTTTTCTTTCAAACCCACGGCACTGTGCAGATCCAAGTTGTAAGAGGAGTGTGGGGGTCTACTTTGAATTGCACATGATAAGGATGGAGATCTGATCATCCATCATGAAACAACCACAAATCAACGGTTCAAATTGCTCTTAAACTTGTGGGGTCCAGCATCAAACTGGTTTGCTTGGTAGAGAAGAGTTAGTGCCTATTTGAGAAGTGGGTTTGGAGGTTTTTTTTGGTTAAAATAATCACAAAAATCAAAATAGGTTTTTTAACTTAACAAGACAAAATATCACATCTAATTCATAATCATTACATTCTTTTTCTTATAAAAAAATCAAAAAAGTCAAAAAATAAAAAATCTTTTCCAAACTAAACTTTTTAATCTCAAACTAAAATAATCAAAAAAATTAAAAAATCAAAAAATCAATCCAATTTCCAAACCAAACCTTAGAGTTCAAATCGAATATAGGGAAGCCATACGAGTATATGCCAAATTGTGTGGCCCTGCTCCAAAACCAGACCTCTATACATAAACGACTCGAAACGTCGTCGTCGCGGGTACTCCAGCCATTTCAATTGACTTGCCCAAGTGGTTATTAACCGTGAATTGTTAGAATGTTCGTGTCGTGGACGGAGTCAAGGTGTTACTGTTGGGTCTGTAGTGTCTGAAAGTCGCATGATCTGAAAGTTTTACGTTATTGACGGGAAGTTGGGTCACAATGTTCACAAATCAATATTCCGAACTTATGTCAATCATAGCCTAAGTCTTTATAAGGTTGTCGCCACCTAGGGTGGGCAATCCTCTGTTCTAGATATGATGGACATGGGTGATGTAATTTATATGCTCAGATGTACGATCCTTAGGGATTGTTTTGGAAGAATTCCCGGTTTGTCTTTAATGACTTACATAAGGAATATCCTAGAATGATTCTAGATGCAAAATTACAAACTCATTGACTTACCTATCGGTAAAAGTCAGAGCCTTAGCTATTAAGTGAATTTTCGGATTGTCTTTGGGAGAAACAGATGACCTATATTCCTTGATATTTTTTTGTTGTGGGAGCCTAAAGTACGCTATGTGGGCGTATTCGGCATGATAAATGTTATCTTTGGTAAATGGTCAACTAAGTAGTTTAGACATTGACCTTGCTCATTAGACGGTGGATAGAATGCTTTACTACTGTATATTAATTTGCTCCTTGTAAGATTCTCTACGCTAGTTGGGCACATCTTGAATGAACACAAATTGGTCACCAAAATATCTTTAGAGAGGTAATTGCGCAAGAGGTAGTGATCTTGAACCACTTCATGTGAGGCGCACATGGAGGATTTCGTTGTATATGCTTATCGCAAGAGGTGCTGATAAGGCTTATGCTTGGAATTTAGAATTGCGTAGATTGTGGTTGTGTTTTTTAAAATCGATCACTTATTTGTTGTGAGATGATGGAATGTTGACACTATTATGGTTTGTGTCATAATGGTTAGCAAATGATGATGTCAGCAGACAAGATTGGCGCACTCACACGAGCAATCACCCTTAACGCTTGGGAGCGAGTAAGGATGAGACTAGTGGTTTATTTTTATTTAGAGCTAAGAGAGGCTTAAATTATCCACTATGTATGTCGCATTGGTTACAACCAATATGAGGTTATGTTAAGGACCAAACATGGATGTTAGTACCCACTTTTCATGTTGTGCTTGTTATGATTTGCTAGATGCGAGATCTCATTTGGCGCCTGGAAGGTGAGCAAATAGAGAATTCGAATTAGGCGCTAGAAAGCGACTAGACTAAGATCTGTACGGTGTATCGAATATGACGTCACTTTTTTTTGGAAGAGTTACTCCACCGTAACATGTATTTATACTATATGTACTTGGCGACGAATAATGAGGTGAGAGAATGGATCCCTGTTTCCTCACCGTGTGAGTCTTACGTGTCATTATTAATATGACTTTCATTTATATATCCTTTTGTGACTTTTGACTATGTCATAAGATGAGGAGTTGATGTTCAGCTACTTTGGTATGTTGCCTGTGGTCATGTATGATTCGACTTTAAGGGACATTACTGGGAAAGCGGTCAATTTCAAATTAAATGATATGAGGGTGAAGGGAAGATCATCCAGTTCTACATCTCTGCTCTATATTCACTGTCGACAACTCACATCACTCTTTATGGGGTGCTAATTGGGTATGAATATAATGCGGGACCTAGGAGAGTCAAACATGCTCTTTGAGGGATTAGAGATGCTTTTGGACCGATGTAGCTAGATGGGTCTGGGTACATGAGACACTATTTCTGTTCATTTTGGGTTGATGTCTCTATGCTGACTCATATTGAGTTTCTAGTATAGAGCTCCCACATACAGGTGTTCTCAGCGGTCGCACGGTGCATTGGCTAGTATGAGATTGTTCATTTTTTGGGGAGATTGAGATAGATATGTGGCAGTGTCATGCCAACTCATGTGCTAGTGGGAGATGTTAGAAATTGGGCGCCCATGTGGCATGACCCTTTGAACTTTTTGAATCTTATCCATGTAAGTTTGAATTTGAATTTAAAACTTATTTGGATCCAGTCATGATATCTATATCTGTCATATTAACTGATATGGTTAGATGATATATTTATCCTATATATCTGATATGATATATGAGATATAGATATATGAAACAACGTATGTTTTTCCTATACTTACTCTCTTTCATTAAAAACAACAATCAAGCTTTTTGTACTGTGACTTGTGTGGGTGATACTCATATTGTAGTATCACACCACTGCGGGGTGTTCGTTGTTCGCATTTTAAAAGCACGTGATTTACCCACGAGATTCCTTGCTTCAGGTTCTATCACCTAAAGGTATGATCTAAATTTTTTACCCGCTGCGTTATACTTTGATTTACATAATATCCCCTGCGCATTTGTTTACTCTGTATGTAAAAATGGCTGCTAAGACAGTGTTGGCAGACTTAACTAAAGGAGAGAAATTGGATGATGACAATTATGACATATGGCGCCGTAAGATCCAATACCTCCTCAATGAGCAAGAAGTGTTAACCACACTTGAACAAGTGATGGTTGAGCTAGAGCAGGGCAATACAGCTTAACATCGTTGTGATCTTGAAGTCTTTCAGACTTGGCGTAACAAAGATCGGTGTGCGCGCTTTACTATGTTGAGCAGCATGCACAACGACTTGATTAGTGAGTTTGAGCATTGCCCGATTGCATTTGAGATGTGGGAAGCTCTTAAGCAAAAGTTTGGTATTACCTCTTTGGCATAGCTACGTGGGCTGACTATGAAGTTTGACTCCAATCAGAAAAGGGTGCATCACTCGATGAAGCAGCATTTAAGGGTCATGTCAGCCATGATACGTGAGCTTACAACTGCTGGGCACAATTTGACTCAAGAACAGCAAGTACAAGCTGTTGTTGTGATTCGCTCTCTGCCAAATTCTTGGGAGCAGATGAAGCAGAACATGATGCATAATGAGAGTGTGAAAACATTCGAAGACATATCGCGTCATTTGGAGTTAGAGGCTGAGCGCCTTGAGGCGGCTAAGTCTGATAGTTCTGCTATGCTGGTTGTGTCGAGCTCACGTAGGACTTCTCAGTTCAAATATGGAAAAGCAAAAGGTTCCCTTAAGAAGCAAACACCAGTTGCGCTAAAGCCCAATGGCACTAGAAATTTCAAACGTAGGGGCAAGAGATGTGGCAAGAAGGTAAAGACTAAATTGACATCCTTTAATTGTAACAAAGAAGGACACTTTGCTCGGGATTGCCCTAAGCAGAAGAAGGTACTTCTTTACTTAATTTCTCGTATTCAATGCTTTGTTTCTAATCAAGCATTAATTACTCATTCTCCTCATTTTT
Organism: Camellia sinensis; assembly: GCF_055761805.1. Lineage (NCBI taxonomy): Eukaryota > Viridiplantae > Streptophyta > Magnoliopsida > Ericales > Theaceae > Camellia > Camellia sinensis. Next base: position 222,012,276 of record NC_138961.1, read on the forward strand.
AGGTTGTAGATTCCGGAGCAACAGACCACATCGCGAAGGACATAGTAGGGTTCGTTGAGTATCGCCGAGTACCTGCTGGGAGCAGAAAAGTTTACATGGGGAACAAGTCCAGTGTGGAGGTGCTTGGTATTGGCACATACAAGCTGGAAATGCGACGAGGGCGCACCTTGTATCTTCATGATGTTCTTTATGCTCTGGATATTCGGTGAAACTTAGTTTCAGTTATTAGCATGATGAGCCTTGGTTTTAGCTTTTGTTTTGAGAATAATGGTGTTAGCATTTATTTGGGAACAATTTTTTATGGTTTTGGTTATCTTTCAGATGCTTTTTTAGTTTTGGATGTGGATGATTCTAGTTTTAATAAAAATGCCAATGGCTCTGTTTCTAATATTGCATCTTTTTGTGATAATGATTCTATGAGATGGCATGCTAGATTAGGCCACATAGGGCAAGACAGGATGACTAGATTGGCTAGAGAAGGTCTTTTAGGCCCACTTACTAGAGTCACTTTGCCTACTTGTGCGTACTGTCTTGCTAGAAAGGCAACAAGGAAACCATTTGGGAAAGCCATAAGAGCATCTATCCCATTACAACTTATTCATTTTGATATATGTGGACCAATGAACGTGAGGGCAAGACATAGAGCCCCTTATTTCATCACATTTATAGATGATTGCACGCGTTTTGGTCATGTCTATTTGATTTCTCACAAGTCAAAAGCATTGGATTACTTTAGACGGTATGTTAATGAGGTTGAGAATCAATTAGACAAGAGCATTAGGGCTCTAAGGACTGACCGGGGGCGCGAGTATCTATTTGAGCAATTTAAAGTGCTCTGTGAGGAAAAAGGAGTTATCAGGCAATTGACAATTCCTAGGACTCCGCAGCAAAATGGTGTAGCGGAGAGAAGGAATCACACATTGTTTGACATGGTTAGATCAATGATGGCGCAAGCTAATCTTCCCATTTCTTATTGGAGAGATGCTTTGTTGACTGTTGCCTACATCCTTTACTGTGTGCCCTCCAAATCAGTTCTTTCCACCCCATATGAGATGTGGACTGGCAAAAAGCCTGACTTGGGCAATTTGCGGCCTTGGGGTTCGGCAGCTTACATACACAACACTTCTCATAAGTTTGGGAAGTTGGGCCTTAGAGGAAAGAAGTGTATTTTCATTCGCTATAGTGAACATTCTAAGGGCTATGCGTTTATTATGGAGCATCCGGATGGAAGTGTGACTGAAATTGAGTCACGAGATGTGGATTTCCTAGAGGAGGATTTCCCTAGCAGAGGTGAGGTAACTAGAGAAGTAGAACTCTATGAGATGGAGGATCTACTTGAAGGCGTACCTAGTAGCCTAGTAGAGAATGGGGAGATAATCCCTCAAGCTCCTAGGTACAGTGGGAGTGATCTACCTGCCATGGATTAGATCCAATGGACGAGGATTCTCAGGATTCTCAACTACGTAGAAGCAAACGTGGAGCTATTCCCCGTTGTCGTTTTGAGATTGAAGGGAAAGCATTCATGATTGCTCCGAGTGATAAGATGGAGCTTAAGAATCTCAAAGAGGCTCTCTCATCCCCTGCTAGTAAAGAACGGAGTACTGCAATGGATGAAGAAAAATCATGTCGGGGACTTGGTTGATTTGCTACCAGGGCGCAAGACTATTGGGAACAAATGGGTTCTCAAAATCAAGTGCAAAGTGGATAGTTCCATAGAAAGGTATAAGGCTCGTCTAGTGGCGAAAGGTTACACCCAACGAGAGGGTGTGGACTATGAGGAAACTTTTTCACCGGTTGTAAGGTTTGCCTCTATTTGCCTAATTCTGGCCATAGTAGCTCAGTTGGACTTAGAGCTATATCAGATGAACGTTAAGACTGCATTTCTCAATGGAGAGTTGGATGAAGAGATTTATATGGATCAACCAGAAGGCTTTGTGGTAGTAGGTCAGGAGCGTAAAGTTTGCAAGCTTCAACGATCTATTTATGGCTTAAAGCAATCATCCAGACAGTGAGATCTAAGATTTCATCGAGCCATTGTTTCTAATGGGTTTACGATGATCGATGAAGATCACTGTGTGTACGTTAAGCTGTCCAAGGACATTTTTCTGATATTGTCATTATATGTAGATGGCATATTATTGGCTGGAAATGACAAGGAGATGATTGTCGCCACTAAAAGGTGGTTGTTCTCTACATTTGAGATGAAAGACATAGGTGAAGTGAGCTATGTGCTCGGTGTTAAGATCCTTAGGGATCGCTCTAGGAGACTTCTTGGTTTGTCTCAAGAGACTTACATTAAGACTATCCTAGAGCGATTCCAGATATAGAGTTGCAAACCCATTGACACTCTTGTTGCGAAAGTCGAGAGCCTAAGCCTTAATATGGGTCCTAAGACTCTAGAAGAGAATGAACAGATGGCTCGTGTTCCCTATGTAAATGCTATTGGAAGCTTGATGTATGCTATGATGTGTATACGCCCTGACATTTGTTATGCAGTCGGATTGGTAAGTCGTTACCAATCTAACCCAGGACCAGCTCATTGGAAAGCAGTTAAGAGGATATTACGATATCTTAGAGGGACTGCAAATTACAAACTTTGCTACCAAAGTTCAGATCTACATCTAGTTGGCTATTGTGATGCTGGCTGGGGAGGAGACTTAGATGATCGTAAGTCTACTTCAGGATATGCTTTCATGCTTAGCGATTGTGCTATTTCTTGGAGCAATAAGAAGCAATCCTGTATCGCCTTATCGACTATGGAGGCTGAGTTTGTGGCTTGTTCATCTGCCGTTCAGGAAGCCGTTTGGTTAAGGAGATTCCTTCAACATTTGGATGTTGTCACACACACTTCAGACCCTGTGACTATCCATTGTGACAGCATGGCTGCACTCGCTTACGCTAAGGATTCTAAATACCACGGCAGAACCAAACACATTGATGTGAGGTTCAACTTTATTAGAGACATTGTGGCGCAGAAAGAAGTGATCTTGGAGCACATCCCTACGAGTCTCATGGTTGCGGACCCTTTGACTAAGCCCATTGCTAGAGATGTTTATCTTACTCATGTTAGGGCTTTAGGACTACGTAGGTGGTGATATATATATATATATATATATATATGTATGTGTGTGTATTCAATTGCACTCATATATTTTTTGGAGATATTTATGCCATTAGTATTCATATTTGTTTCTATTACACATTTATGTTTACTACTTTTTGCAATAGTTCGTGAATTAACATACACAGAATAAGTAAATTGATGTTAGCAGGCAAGATTGGCTCACTCACACGAGCAATCGCCCTTAGCGCTTGGTAGCAAGCAAGGATGAGACTAGTGGCTTATTGTATTTGGAGCAAATAAAGAAGCTAAAATTATCCACTAGCTATGTCGCCTTGGTTGGAGCCAAGATGAGGTCTTGTTAGAGACTGACTATGGATATAAGGGTACTCACTTTTCCATGATGTGCTTGTATGGATAGCCAGATGCGAGATTTCATTTGATGCCTAAGAGGTGAGCAAATAGAGAATTCAAGTTAGACGCTGGGAAGCGACTTGTGCGCTTAAGAGTGACTAGACTAAGATCTGTATGGTGTGTGAGTTTAACATCACTTTTTGGAAGAGTTACTCCACTATAACATGCATTCGTACTGCATGTGCTTATCGACTTGTTAGTGAGGTGAAAGAATGGATCCCTACTTCTTCACCGTGTGATTCCTAAAAGCCATTTTTCCCTAAATGAATTCACTTTGTGCCTTTTGTGACATTTGACTATGTCATAAGATGAGTAGTTGATGTTCAGTTACTTTGGTATGTTGCCTGCGGTCATGTATGATTCGGCTTTAAGGGACATTACTGGGAAAGCGGTCAATTTCAAATTAAATTATATGAGGGTGAAGGGAAGATCATCTAGTTCTACATCTCTACTTTATATTCACTGTCGACAACTCACATTGCTTTCTATTGGGTGCTAATTGGGTGTGAATATAATGCGAGACCTAGGAGAGTCAAACATGCTCTTTGAGGGTTTAGAGATGTTTTTGGACCGATGTAGCTAGATGGGTCTGGATAAATGAGATACTATTTCTGTTCATTTTGGGTTGATGTCTCTATACTGACTCATATTGAGTTTCTAGTATAGAGCTCCCACATACAGGTGTTCTCAGCGATCGCACGGTGCATTGGCTAGTATGAGATTGTTCATTTTTGAGGAGATTGAGATAAAGATGTGGCAGTGTTATGTCAACTCATGTGCGAACGGGAGATGTTAGAAATTGGGCGCCTATATGGCATGACTCATTAACTTTATCCATATAAGTTTGAATTTGAATTCAAAACTTATTTGGATCCACTCATGATATATATATCTATCATGATATGGATAGATGAAATATTTATCCTATATATCTGATATAATATATGAGATATATATAGGATATGATATAACAAAAACAACGTATATTTTTTTCATACTGACTCTCTCCCATTAAAACAACAATCAAGAAGTTGCATGATCCGAAAGTTTTACGTTATTGACACTGATGATCAATGTATTTGGTACTCCTTAGGAGGACTCAATCATTTTCTCCATCATCCGTTCATTTCTTATTTTGGCAACATGGCTTTAGAATCATCCGGACTCACTTTCCTTAGTTCCAAGGTTTTGTTCATGATTTGACAATGTAGTGGTTGTCAATTGTCCAAAATATACGCCATTATTACGCTTATGCCCCATTTTCATTTATTTATGATGGTTAGATTTGATGGTATTTTGGTACTTTTACATTTTTGTAAGATAAAGAGTGGAAGGTCAATATTTTTGTATAAGATGCAGGCGGCTGATAAGTTTTCCTGAACACACCAGTTAATTAACTTATTTTAACTTTCGAATTTTTTTAACATATTTTATCAAATATTTATATAAATATATAATTTATATGAGATTCATATGATATGTGTCTCACGTTTATATAAAATATTTGATAAAATATTTGAGATTTTTAATAATTTTTCATTTTTTTTTAATTTTAATTCTGAGTGATTTGATAGATTTATTACTAATAATTTTGTTTTTATTAATATTTTTATTTTTCGAATTGATGCCACGTTTGGTAGGGACTGTGGTGTGCTGGACTTTTACCAACCATCGTGACTGCCGTCCAAAATTATCCAAAAACAGGAAGGTTATTTCCGTCATTACACAAATCAAGAGGACAAAAACCAGGACACACACCACACCACACCACACCAGTGTCAATCACACTACCAACGTCGTCGTTTCCGTTCCCACCTATCCCGAACGACGCCGTCCCTCTTCCCGCAAAATGTCAGCATCAGCTATTCCATTGCTGCAACTCCCGCAGATCTCACCTCTGTTTTCACTTCTCAAAAAATATTTTTCAAAAAATTTTACTTTTTTATTATTTATATTTTTTTATTTTTATTAAAATTTTTAATATTTTCAATAAATTTTTTACTTCTTAGACACACTTAACATAAATACATCTAAAAAATAAAAAAATTATTAAAAAAATCTTTTAAAAATTCACCAAATACTAAAAATATAAAAAAATACAAGAATTTAATATATTTTTTATATTTTTATATATTTATTAGTTTTTTCATAATTTTTTTTTATTTTTTAAATATATCTAAATAAAATATATCTAAAAAAATAAAATAAATATTTAAAATTTTAAAAATATTTATTAAAAACATAAAAAAAAAACGTAAAATCAAAAAAATAAAATTTTAAAAAAACTTAATCCACAAAACTTAAACATACTAATCAGTCGCCGACCGCAAAAGCAACGGCTAGGCCGACATATTCCATACCGATTTCTTCTTCTCTACAACTCTGATCGGCTCACCGGAGATTCGACGGTGTAGTTGGGATTGGGAGAACCGCGAGAATGGATCGAGCGGCGATCACGGTTGGGGCAGGCATGGACATGCCGATCATGCACGACAGCGACCGCTTCGACTTCGTCAGAGATATCGGCTCCGGCAACTTCGGCGTCGCTAGGCTCATGAGGGACAAGCAGACCAAGGACCTCGTCGCCGTCAAGTACATCGAGCGAGGCGATAAGGTCACTTTCTGAATTCGATCGGCTTCTTGTTTGTGCTGGTTGATTAGCTTGACGTTTTTGGAATTAATTTTATGATTTTATTTACTAATTATGTTAGGGCTTTGCAAATATTTAATGCTGTTGTGAGTTTGGAGTTTCCGTTCTTAATTGCCAAATATATGCGGAACCTTCTTTTTTTTTTTTGTGTGTGTGTGTGTGCAGTATTTTAGTTATGGGAACCTGGAATATCCACTGCGGATTTTGATTTATCCATTTAGGGATTGGGGATGGATCAAAGTTTGTAATAAATAAGAGGGTTAGCCTTGCACTCCACTTAGTTTTCATGGAAAGCTTGAAAGCTGTCAATTTTCATTAAGGAAAAAAGTAACCCCCTCAAAAAAAATAAAAAAAAAACGAAAAAGAAAAAGAAAAAGAAAAAAAGTGGCAGGGCTGAAATTTGTTGGGTTTTAAGGAAGAAGCAAAGCAACAACAAATTGAAGTGTGTGAATTCACCTTTGAAGCTTAGCATATATATGTAAATATATATGATTCATGTATATGTTCTACTTGAACTTTTTGTTCTACATTTTAGCCGTGACGGTGTGATAACAATTTCTTCGTGATAATTGGATATTATATAAAATTGAATGGTAACTGGAATTCTTCTAATTTGATGACTGGCTACATTTCACTAGTCGCTGCATGTACTATGTTCACAAGCAATTAAACTGACAGAAAGATGAAAGTTGATACAGTGAGGTGTAGCACAACTGTCTGCATCTTAAGGGTGTGTTTGGATGTTCCATGAAAATTTAGTGACCCTACTGATATTGTATTAGCATTTCAAGGTAGGAATATATTTTTCTTAAATTGAGGAATTATGAAAGATTTTAGCTGTCAAACAAGTAATTTTAGTTTTTATTGTTTTTTCAAGGAAACCTAAAAATGATCATGTGATGGAAATTTGGCGAGATCCTGTATTTTCTTAATGGCCACACTTTATATAATAGAATTGATCTTTCAGATTCCACAGAAAGTGCGGGCCAACAATCTAAATTCAGTGGGACATGCAAATGTGCACCATAACATAACTCAACTAACTATAAGGATAAAAATAGGGAAAATTGCATTTAAGCTGGAACAACTCAAAGCAATTGCACTTTCATTTGTAAGTTGGAGCAAATGAGAGTTGTGTCCCATGCCACAACTTTCATTTGCACCTCCATGAAAGTGCTATTCCCTTGAACTATTCCCATTTAAATGCACTTTTCCCTCAAAAATATTAGGTACTACATCACATGTTGTGAGGTAGGAATGCTTATATGGTGGATCTAAGAAGCACAGACATATTAGACACCAACACAATACTCTCTGGACACTTCCCAACATTTGGAAACACATTTCAAGTTTGAATAAAACAAATACAATATAAATTTATACTTATTCTCCTCTTTTAAACTTTAAAATTTATTAACTTAGATATTCATGTATATGATATAATAAATATATAAAATTATATATTTTTGCAAATGTCCCGTACGTGTTGAGTTTTATATTTTTTTGAAAATTTTCATGTCAGTGTCATGTTCGTGCCCATGCTTCTTAGTGGTGGATAAAGTTTAAACTAGAGCAAGGTGGCTTTATGGTTGGGCTGTTCAAGATTATACAATCAGGCCACACACACTTGCACATATAACCTATACTCACTCTCACTCACATTTAAGTCTTGGGAATTGCTTTTGAGATAAGAATTTCAAATCTTAGGCATTTCTTTCTCAGTCAGGTTTTCCATGTTGCAGATAGATGAAAATGTCCAAAGGGAAATCATAAATCATAGGTCTTTGAGACACCCAAACATTGTCCGGTTTAAAGAGGTTTGCTCATTTTCTTATTTTCTCGTTTATTTTGTCTATCATAGGGTGTTGTGGCGTAACTGATCATTACTCTGATAAAATTTGTGCTCTAGGTCATATTGACACAAACCCATCTAGCTATTGTGATGGAGTATGCAGCCGGAGGAGAGCTTTTTGAACGAATTCGCAATGCAGGGCGCTTTAGTGAGGATGAGGTTGTTTATTCACGTTTTATACTTGGAGATCCTTTTTCTCTGATAAATGTTGCTATGGTTGTTTATCCTAGTGTCTGCTGCAGGCTCGCTTCTTTTTTCAACAACTAATATCTGGAGTTAGCTATTGTCACACAATGGTATGCAAATATTCTTTTTGTTTTAAAGTGCCGTTATTTAATTATTTGATACTTTATTTTGGATCCCGGGGATACAAACTGGATAGTTTATATGTATTGCTTGCACCTTTTTTATTGATGAAGCAAGTGTGTCACCGGGATTTGAAGTTGGAAAACACTTTATTGGATGGCAGTCCCGCTCCTCGTTTGAAGATCTGTGACTTTGGGTACTCCAAGGTACTATTGGGTTTTGCTCATCCTTGTTCTCTGTGTTGCTTTTTATGTCCTTATATTATGTAGTTCCTGGAATGTGGATCTCAATTGAATATAGAAGTTTTCTGATGCACATCAGCATTGAGTAAAAGAAGTTTCTGATTTAGCGTGTGTCAAGGAACTTGTGTAGGAATTCCTGTGTGTGTCTACTAGTCTTCCCTTCTGGTGGTTTTGATGGGATTTGATTTTATATTTTGATATCTTGTTTGTGAAGAATTTGGTAACTTTGGCGCCTCTGTATCATCATGAAACTTATGCTTGTTGTACCATTGAACTGAAAATCACCCTTTTCTTCGTATATGCAGTCTGGATCAATTATTATCTGTGTTTATCTGACCGTGGATTGTTTTTCCGCCCCCTCAGTCTTCTGTTTTGCATTCACAACCAAAATCAACGGTGGGAACTCCTGCATACATTGCTCCAGAAGTGTTACTTAGGCAGGAATATGATGGCAAGGTAAAACCGGTTATTATGTTTATGTAAATCCAGTGGGAATTTTGCATTATTTGACAAAATCCTACCATGCCGCTTTAGCTTCACTGCAAGAAGTACAATAATTTGTTCCTCGGAATAATTTAATAATGATTTAGATGGCATACTTTCAAGTGGTACTCATTTTATCTACTGATATACTTATTTTTGTTCTTTTTCTTGTCTCTCTCCCCTTTTCTGCTGGGTTTAGAAACCCTGCAGCTTATCAGTTTTGAAAGTCTCCTTTATCTCAGTGGCATAGTTTATAATGCATTGACAATCCTTTGCAAATCCATATCATCATTTTCAAAAACTTGTCTTGTTTCTAAGCTTCTTATATGCCAGAGTATAATCACAAACAGGGAATTCCTGGGGATGTTAAATGCACTGCTTCTTTGGAACACCCCAAAAAACTGCTACTATCTTGAAGGTTTTGAGTAAGCTTCTGGACCAGGGGTTTAGTCGTTTCATTTATAGGTTTGTTGAAGTGAACCCTAATTTCACGGGCTTTAGGACATTCCCTGCTGTGTAGAGGGGACTTGATTTTCACTTGTTACCTGCATTTAGGTTAGGTATCATCAGTCTACTTTCCTGCCAATTCTCATCTGGTTAGTTACCAGTCTACCATGTTGAGTTCTGAATAAGATATACTTCAGCTTTTAGGGTATTACTAATTTCTAGAGCCACCTCCGATCTGTATGGTCGTCGATAGAACTGGCTAAAAGTTTGTAAGCAGCTTGGGTGTTAAGTTCACTGTTAGAGGTACTTCACATGATGCGGCATATATCATGTGGTTGGGGATGGGTTTTCTTGATATTGTGGATTTCTATAGGATAGAGGTATTGAGAAATGCAAGGGACATCTTGTTAAGTCACCAGTTATCCCCAAAGCTTAAGTTGTTAGGAAATGAATCCAACAATGTATATCAAATTATTCATCACCCTCCCTCATGTGCAAACCCATCTTGCTCGTGGAGATGCAAACAAACATAAATAGAGAGATTTTTTTAATGCAATCGAGAGAAGAAAGAATGAAAACAGGGACCAATGAGACTTGAACCCGTTGTGAGAATATATTGTATATATGGCATGATTGTGTATCGTAGGAATTATGAAAGATTGTGGTGTACAAAGGAACTTTGTATTTCCTTTTTTAGTTATAGATTTAGGGCTATAAAAACTGATGAACTCTTCGTAAACAAATACAAGTTGAATATACAGAATTATTCAGAAAACTTACATGGTATCAGAGCTTGGTTTGAAACCCTAGCAGCCAACACGAATATCTCTCTGGTTTTGATCTCTGATTCAATCGAGTTCTCTGTTCCTTTCTTCGTCTGGTTTGTTTGGGTCATCTGCTTCGTTCGACCGATCGTCTGCTCCCTCTCGTCTGGTTTGTCTGATTCATCATTGGGTCATCTGCTTCGATCCCTTGATTCGTCTGGCTTGTACGACTTATCTAAGTTCGCGACCCAACTGGTTCATACTCATGACATCTCTCTCTCTCTCGCTGACTCTGGTTGGTGATTCCTCTGTCTCTCTCTGGTTCTTTGGTTTGAAGTTGTGAAGGTCCTTTGATTGTCCCAAGGTCTCTATGTGGAGCTTGGTTTTCTTGCACTGAGTATTGATCAAGAGTACCACTGGTGTTCTCCCACTCAGTGGTTTGATATTCTGGTTATTTTGTTTTCACCCACCAGTTCTCAATTTATTACACTTGAACCTCCTTTAAGTTTCTTGTTATTACCCTTCGACCCCTAGTTGGCCATTTTGTTTTGTTTTGGGTTTACTACAATTCAACCCCTTAGATTTTGAGTATTACACTTGAACCCTGGTTTGGCTATTTTTGTTTGATTGTACTTGAACCCCTCAGTTTTCTGATTACTATGTCTCTGGCTTCTGATGAGTGTACTTTCTGTTAACAGAAATTGTTCCAAGAAGGGATGTTTGTCTGTTTCGCCTGTGTCTGCCTCATCTTCTCAGCAGTTTTCAATCAAGTTCTCTGCTCCTCCTCTAAGTACTGTTCGGCCTCCCGCCGGTTCTACTGCATCTGCTCCAGCTCTTGATCTTGACTTGGCTTTCTTGACTGCTCAGATTAGTCAGCTTCAACATATGTTGTTAACCTTCCAGCCATCCATGTTTGCCTCCATTGTTTCCTCTCTTTATTCAGGTTTGCTTGAGTTTTCTTCAGGTATTTCTCCATCTATTTGGCTTTTTGACTCTGGTGTCCCTCATCATATGACTCCCCATCTCTTTTTACTTCAAAATTGTACTCTTCCTTCCTTTCCTATTATCGTCAATGCTGCTAATGGGCCTGGTATGTTTGTTATGTCTGTTGAGTCTATCCTACCGTCTGCTATGTTTGTTGTCTTTATTGCATCTGTCCTTTATGTTCCTCAATTATCTGTCAGTCAACTTAATACCTCTGGTTTTGATGTTATTTTTTCTTCTTCTATCTATTCTGTGCAGGATCGGATGTCTAAGCAGCAGATTGGGGTCGGCCGTAGAGTTGGAGACCTCTATATGATGGAAAGCTTGCATCTGCCGATGGCAACCTCTCTAACTGCCTTTTTCTCTTCGCAGTTAGATTCTTTGTCTAGTCCTTTTTACTTGTGGCATTCTAGATTAGGGCATTTGTCTGCTGATCGTTTACGGTCTTTAGCTCAGTCTGGTATATTGGGTAAAGTTTCTCCTAGTGAACTTACTGAATGTCGGGGTGTGTAAACTTGCCAAAATGACAGCCTTACTTTTTCATAAAAATACTTCTACATCTGATAAACCATTTGCTTTAGTTCATACCGATATTTGGGGCCCTTTTCCTGTTCTTACCAAAGGGGGTTCTGCATATTATGTGTCATTTGTTAATGACTGCACCCGTTACACTTAGGTTTATCTTATGACTCATAAGTCTGACTTGTACCAGATATACCGTACTTTCCAGTGTATGGTCAATACACAGTTTGGATCTACTATTAAATTGTTGTGGTCTGACTTGGGTGGGAAATACTTTAAAACTGAATTCTGTGAATATTTGGCCAAATTGGGTATCATTCACCAAACTTCTTGTACTGATACACCTGTTCAAAATGGTCGAGCTGTGCGTAAACGCCGTCATCTCTTTAAGACAGCTAGGTTTCTCCTTCTCTCTACTTTTGTTCCGGCTCCGTTTTGGGGTGAGTCAGTTCTTACTGTTGCTTTTCTTCTCAACCGTATGCCTACCCCCTTTCTTTCTGGTCAGTCTCCTTATAAGGCTTTGTTTTCTCAATTTCCTAATTACTCTTTCCTTTGTGTATTTGGGTCTGCTTGTTTTGTCCTTTTACCCCGTAAAGATAGGACCAAACTTAGTGCCCGGTCTGTCCTATGTGCCTTTTTGGGTTATAGTCTCACTTAGAAAGGTTATCGCTGTTATGACCCTGTTTCCGGTCGCCTTTATGTCTTCCGCCATGTTACCTTTTTTGAACGTCTACCTTACTTTTAGCTTCCTCCTCTCACCACTCCAGTTTCCAAAGAGGATTTGGTTCATATTGATCTGTTTTTCTTCTGAGGTCTTATCTAATGAGTACATCTCCACAGTTCCTCCTGAACTTGTTCCATCTTCTCCTCCTGCTTCACCTCTGGCTGCTTCTCCTTCTTCGGTTTCTTCTCCTCTTCCGTTGTTAGTTTATTCTCGTCGCAAGGCTCCTCTTCCACCGGTTGTCTCCACCCCTATTGCTGATCCTCCTATATCTGACGACTCTGATCCTGTTGCCCACCAATATCTTACTCGAGCTTGTCATCTTCCAAACAAGTTGGGTTGATCTAATACATGTTTTTCTACTTTCTATCGTACTTTTTGTCTGTTATTCACTCTTTTTCAGAACCTCAGTCTTATAAGGAGGCCTGTCAGGATTCTCATTGGGTTCAAGCTATGGAGGATGAGTTGTCTGCTTTATAGAAAACTAGTACTTGGGAGTTGGTTCCTCCAGTGTTGTCAAAGTCGCGCCTAGGCGCGAGGCGAGTCGAGGCGTACCATCTGCACTTGTACAGGTACCAGGCGAGGCGACTTGAGCCAGGCGAGCGCCTTAGCCGCGACTTGAGTAAGGCGAGAGAGGCGCAAGGCCCTCGCCTAGGCGCGACTGAGTGTTTAATCTGTAGATCTGATCTAACGACTCAAATGCGACTCAGATGAACCTTTCGAATGGCTCGTAATCACAGAGGATCAGAACTCATGTACCATATGAGTCAAATAGGACTCAGATTAACCCTAATCGAAGTCGTCTCTCCCTCTTTCGCCTTGCAATTGACTTCGAGCTGCTGGAGCTGGACTTGGTCTGCGACTACGACTGCGACACAAGAGCTGGACTTCGACTGCGACACTGGATCAACTTTGGCTTCGTAGGTTCGACTCTCTCTCCCCTTCTCCTTCTTCTTCGTCTTCGACACTGGTTGTTCGACTTTCATATTTATTTATTTTTTTTCCTTCGACTTTCAGTTCAGTCCTTTGTTTTTTTTTTCAAGTTTTTTTATTTTGCTTCTTCTTTTTTTTTTTTTCCTTTTCTTTTTTTTTTCAATTATTTGAGTCTATTTTTTTTCCTTCAGTTCAGTCCATTCCTTTTCTTCTTCTTTTCAATTATTAATTTTCTTCTTCTTTCGACTTTCTTTTTCTTTATTTTTTTTTTCATTAATGATTATTACATTCATTATGATTATTACATAAATAAATAAATTAATTCATACATACATAAATAAAAAAAATAGATACATTACATTACATTCATTATGATTATATTGAAATTGATTCATCATTATACTTGAATTAATTAATTGATCATTAATTAAAAAAATAGAAAATTGATTCATAAGTTAATTTCATACATTACATACATTCATTACATTACATACATTGAATCATAACATTAATTAATTCATAAATTGATTCATAAGTTAATTAAAAAAATAGAAAATTGATTAATTAATTAGAAAAGATTAATGTGTTGTGATTAATAAGAATTTAATGTGTTGTGATTAATGTGATTAATAAGAATTTAATTGATTAATAAAGATTAATCAATTTATCAATTAATCAATTTATTGTGTTGTGATTAATGTGTTGTGATTAAAAAAAATAGAAAATTGATTGATTAATTAATTGATAAATTGATTCATAAGTTAATCAATTTATTAATGTGATGAATTAATAAATTGATCAAAGTTTTTCTTGAAAAAATAATGTAACATAGGAATGAATGTAATGGAATGTAATGTACATTAATTAATTAATTCATCATTAATTAAAAAAATAGAAAATTGATTCATACATTACATACATTTATTCATTCATCACATAACATACATTACATTCATTATACTGAAATTGTTTTTCTGTTATTTATTTTTTGTGTTGTGTAGTAAGTACTAAGTAGAAAATGACATCGGAAAGCAATAGAAAAGATCCGGCGTGGCAATATGCCCATTTGGTGGAGGAGAATAATGTAAACAAGTTTGAGTGTAATTTTTGTGGTAAAGTATCAAATGGAGGTGTTTATCGGGTGAAACAACACCTTGCGGGAGGTTATAGGACTGTTACTGCTTGCCCGAAGTGTACTTCTCATGTAAGAGAAGAGATTAGAGAGTTCATGTCCAAAAAAAAGACACAAAAAGAAGAAATGAACATGTTGCCTGATTTTGATGACATGGACATGGAAGATGAAGATGAAGATGATGATGTCGTTGAGATCAATGTCAATCAACACTGCAAGTTGACAAGTAGTAGCCAAGGTTCATCCAAATCCAAATCCAAATCAAAAATGCCAAAGAGAAAAGGGCCTATGGATGTTTACTTCACACCCAATCCTGAATCAGTGGTGAAAAATCGAAGAGACCAAGCCAAAGGGAAACAAACAAAAATTAATGCAAATGATCCTTACAAAAAAGAAATGAGAGCTCGGGCACTGCAAAGATTTGCAAGGTGGATGTATGATGTTGGTATCCCTTTCAATATAGTAAATTATGAGAGTTTTGGACCAATGATTGAAGCCATTGGCCAATATGGTCCTGGTATGAAGCCACCGACTTACCATGAAGTGCGGGTTACCCAACTCAAAAAAGAAGTGAAACATACTGAAGATTTGATGAAGTATCATAAAGAGGATTGTGCAAAATACGGGTGTTCCATAATGGCTGATGGTTGGACTGATAAGAGAGGAAGGGCATTGATTAACTTTTTAGTTAATTATCCAAGAGGAACCATGTTTGTTGAGTCGGTTAATGCTTCTAGCTATTCAAAGGATGGGCAAAAGCTATTTGAATTACTAGACAAGTTTGTGGAGAAAGTTGGAAAAGAGAATGTGGTGCAAGTTATCACTGATAGTGCTGCAGCTAATGTGTTGGCGGTTAAGAATATTTCCTCATTCCTTACATCAAAATTGTTTACTCATAGTTTGTTTTGTATTTAAAATTTAAAAACTTGAAAATAATAATTCTTCATTATTGTTACATTATAGGGAGGTTTTTGGAAGCTAAGTATGAACACTTGTATTGGAGACCATGTGCTGCTCATTGTTTGGACTTGATGTTAGAAGACATTTTCAAGATACCTAGACTAAAAAAGACATTTGAAAGGGGTATTACAGTACATGGCTACATTTACAATCGGCCTATGTTGCTAAACATGATGAGGCGCTATACAAATTTGAAGAATTTGATCAAGCCTGCAAAAACTTGATTTGCAACCGCCTTTTTGACTTTGTCTAGGATGCATCAACAAAAAAATAATTTGAGAAAGATGGTCACCTCCGAAGACTGGACCTCAAGCAAATGGGCAAAGGAGCCACAAGGTAAAAGAATGGCACAAACTTTGTTGATGCCTTCATTTTGGAATACTGTTGTGTTTGCCCTTAAGGTCTCGGGTCCTCTTGTCAAAGTGCTTAGATTGGTTGATACCGAGAAGAAACCTCCCATGGGATACATTTATGAGGCAATGGATAGGGCAAAAGAATGCATTGCAAGTTCATTTGATCATAAAGAAGAGAAGTATAATGAAATCTTCGAAATCATTGACAAAAGATGGGATGTCCAATTGCATCGACCTTTACATGCAGCTGCGCATTTTCTTAACCCAGAATTCTTTTACCCAAAAGCGTTAGAGGTGCAAAGAGATCATGAAATGATGAATGGGTTTTATGAATGCATGCAAAGGTTGGTCCTGGATGTCACTGTTCAAGATTTGATCACTAATGAGATGAGTATTTATATGAAGGCTGAGATTCTTTTTGGCAAGGCTGTTGCGATTAGGCAAAGAAATACAAGAGCACCAGGTAATAAATTATAGACTCATAGAGTTTATTTTTAGTAATACTTTTAGTAAAACTTAATACTTGGTAACAATTATTTCTAACTAGTGGATTATCGCAGCTGATTGGTGGGCATCATATGATTCTTATACTCCAAACTTGCAAACTTTTGCCATAAAAGTCCTTAGCCTAACATGTAGTTCATTGGGTTGTGAACGAAATTGGAGTGTATTCAAACATGTGAGTATTTAACATTCTACCTAATTTTTTGTTCAATTCAAATATTTTTTATTCTCATTATATAGAATTTAATATCTTTTTAATACTTGCAGCTTCATAGCAAGAAAAGAGATAGATTGGAACAACAACGTCTCAATGGCTTAGTGTATGTCAAATACAATAGAACATTGAGATTTAGGTATGACATGCGCAACACTCTTGATCCCATATCTTTGCAAAATATTGATGAAAGCAATGAGTGGTTGCTTGGGAGGATGGATGGAGAATCAGATGAAGATAATGAGCCTGTGTTTGATGATGATGATGATGGCTTGACGTAGGCCACTGTTGCTAGAGCTTCTAGAGTAGAAGAAAGTAGCCATGCAAGTAGAGCAACAAGTTCACGCTCAAAGGCACAACCGAGGATATCTAAATCATCAACATTGACTCCACTTCAATTAATAGATGAAGAGGAAGCAGGCTCAGATGACACAGAGGAGGAAGATGTTGAGGGATACAAATCAACTGATGGAGAAGAAGATGATAGTTTGCTTGCCATTGATGTTGAGGATGATGATTGACTGGCACCGACCTAACCTATCCTTTCTTTTGATATTGATGTTTTTAAGTGTTAAGACATATATTAATATTTGTTGGATATTTATGTTTTGGATGTTTAGTGTTTATGTTTTTATTTTATTGAATGTGGATTATTTGATCTTTGAAAATTGGAATGTTATGTAATATGCACTTTCATGGTTTTGAGAATTATTCTATATTTTGTCTTGAATCTTGATTACTTTTTATTTTTTTAAAAATTGTCTTACTACTATGAATGATTAGTCTATATTAATTTTTCTATTTTTTATGAATACTGTGCGCCTTCTTCAATAAAGCCCACGCCTCGCCTTGCGCCTAGGCTCCAAGAGACCTTCGGCGCCTTAGTGTGTCTTGAGCCTTTAAAAACACTGGGTTCCTTTGCCTGTTGGTTAGAATCTGGTTGGTTACGAATGGGTCTACAAAGTCAAGACTCATTCTGATGGTTTTCTTGAGCGCTACAAAGCTCGTCTGGTTGCCAAAGGTGTCTCACATGAGTATGGTATTGATTATGAGGAGGCCTTTGCTCCTGTTGCCAAGATGACTACTGTCCGTACTTTGATCTCTGTCGTTGCTGTTCGTTCTTGGCTTCTTTATCAGATGGATGTTAAGAATGCTTTTCTTAATGGTCATCTCACTGAGGAGGTTTATATGTGTCCTCCCCCTAGCCTTCCCCATTCCTCTGGACACGTTTGTCGCATTCGGCGTGCTCTGTATGGTCTGAAGCAATCTCCCCGTACTTGGTATGATTGCTTTCAGACTACTGTTACTGAGCTTGGATTTCATTCTTATGCTTTCGACTTTGCTTTGTTTCTGAGACATACCTCGGCTGGCTTTGTTGCTCTCTTACTATATGTGGATGATATGATCATCACTGGCTCTAACTCTTCTGCTATCTCCGAGGTTAAGCAGCATCTTTTTCGCACCTTCGAAATGAAGGATCTGGGTCCATTGCGGTATTTTCTTGGTGTTGAGGTTGCTTCTTCTCCAAAGGGCTATTTCCTGTCTTAGGCTAAGTATGCTATTGAGGTCATTCACTGTGCTGGTTTTACTGATATTAAGGTTTTTGATACACCTATTGAGCTTAATGTGAAGCTTACTTTACTAATGGAGTTCCTTTGGCTGATCCCACTTTATATCGCGAGCTTGTGGGTTGTTTAGTTTATCTGATTGTCATTTGCCCTGATCTTGTATGTGTTGTTCATGTGGTTAGTCAATTCGTTTCTGCTCCTCGCTCTATCTATTGGGCTGCTTTGGTTTGCATTCTTCGCTATCTTCGGGGTACTATATTTCAGGGCTTACTGTTGTCTTCTACTTCCTCTTTAGACTTGGTGGTCTATGCTAATTCTAATTGGGCTGGTGATGTTAATGATCGCAAGTCCACCACTGGTTTTTGTATGCTTCTTGGTAATTCCTTGATCTCTTGAAAAAGCAAGAAACAAACTGTTGTTGCTCACTCTGCTGCTGAAGCTGAGTATTATGCTATGGCTCATGCTATTGCTGAGCTTGTTTGGCTTCGCTGTCTTCTCTCTAATTTGGGTGTCCTTCAGTCTTTTCTGACCTCTCTCTATTCTAACAACCGCAGTGCTTCAGATTACCCACAATACTGTCTTCTATGAACGGACGAAACACATTGAGATTGATTGTCACTTTGTCCGACAGCATCTGTAGTCTGGCTCTATCTCGCTTCCTTTTGTCTTCTCGGCTTTGCAACTTGCGGACTTCTTCACCAAAACTCGCACTACCGCTCAGTTTCAGTTTCTTCTTAGCAAGCTCTCAGTGTTTTTTGCTAAAATACCTTGAATTTGAGTGGGGGTGTGAAAATATATTATATATATGGCAGGATTGTGTATATATGGCATGATTGTGTATCGTAGGAATAAGGAAAGATTGTGGTGTAAATAGGAACTTTGTATTTCTTTTTTCAGTTATAGATTTAAGGCTATATAAACTGATGAACTCTTTGTAAACAAATATAAGTTGAATATACAAAATTATCCAAAAGCTTAAGTTGTTAGGGAATGGGCCTATGTATATCAAGCCATTCAACACATCTCACGTAAGTCTTTGTATTTTCCAGTCAAAGCATGAATCAATGATTAAATAAAGCAATTGAAATTAAAATTACTCTACTAAATTTTTTTTAATATTCTTACTCTTCGTCTGAAATTTCTTAACCAGACATTTTTGCTTTTGGTTGTTTTAGTTCATGGGGCTCACATGAATGTTATTATAGCATGATTCACACAGTCCATGTCTTTTATGTTTTTTTTTTTGGGCAAACTTCACTTTACCCTCTGTGGTTTGGGCCAGGTGCGGTTTACCCCCTTGACATTTGGAAATAACCACATAACCCCCATGTGATTTCTGGACCAAAGAACACCGTCAGCTTTTCCATCTAAATTAACGGAATGCGAGGTTCATGCGTCTAAAAGGAGAGTAACGTAATTTTTAAGACTAAATTACCCCTCATTCACCTTCAGATTTACAAAAAATACCCCCTTACCCTGAAAATCAATTACATATATATATATACACATATATGCACATACAAATAGAGAGAGAATGACACAGGAGAAGATGGGGGTTGAGGGGTTGGCAGTGGATTGGGTTTGATATGTATATATGTATATGTATATGTACACATGATCAAGAAAAATGGTTTTGGATTTGGGCAGTGAACTGGGTTTGATATTATACATATATATATATATATATATATGTATACATTTTCTACACATGAAAATAGATTTCTTAATCTGTGATTCTCTAATTCACATATTCGTATGGTTTCTATCTATATTGTGGTATGAAAGTGGGTTTGGGTAGTCAAAGATTTATCTTTTATCAATACAAGATGTTTTACCATTCTTATAATATACAATATGCTGTAGAGAGAGAAAGAGTGAGATTTGCAAATCCACGAGGCAAAGATTTATCTTTTATCAATACAAAATGTTTTACCATTCCTATAATATACAATATGATTTAGAGAGAGAAAGAGTGAGATTTGCAAACCCACGAACAATATCATCTAAGTGTTTGGGTTTGATTTGGCCTTATAGTGGTGGTGGCCAAGGATGGATGATGATGGAGTAAGGATGGATCATGGTGTGGGTGCATCAGTTCTATGATGGTACATCAATTCTTCTCTTTTGTTCTCTTTGTTTTGGATTTTTTTTTAATCAACAGATTTCAGCCGCAATTTTGGGTATCAAAAACTTGTGAAATTGATTGTTGAGGTTTGTTGATTGTTGGCCCCTCGTCGTTGTTCTCTCTCTTCTCTCACTCTAGAACTGTGAACAATATATATATATATATATCATATATATAAGTTTAGTTTAAATGAAAGGATAGAGATAAGGGTATAACAGTCAATTTACTACTGTTGTTAACAGAAGTTACATGTGCGCTTTGGTCCAATAACCACATGGGGGTTATGTGGTTATTTCCAAACGCCAGGGGAGTAAACCGCACCCGACCCAAACCACAGGGGAGTAAAGTCAAGTTTGCCTAATTTTTTTTTTTTTTTGCTTTGTTAAATTTACATGATGTCATAGTACTTATA
This sequence comes from Camellia sinensis, assembly GCF_055761805.1. Classification (NCBI taxonomy): domain Eukaryota; kingdom Viridiplantae; phylum Streptophyta; class Magnoliopsida; order Ericales; family Theaceae; genus Camellia; species Camellia sinensis. The sequence goes on from NC_138961.1 coordinate 222,032,923, forward strand.
ATAAGTTGATTGCCATGAATAGTAATCATTTAATGACAAAACAAAAATGTAAGCTCGACCAAAGAAGGAAGTAGGCATGCTTTTATTGTTGTTATCAGATAGGCTGTACTAAAATGTCTTCAATTTAGAGAGAGCATTCCACTGTTAATTTTGGGAAGAAATTGGCAAGTCTTTATTCATTTGCTTTAGATGTTAGCTGAGATGTTTGTCATGGGTGCTTTACTCTCTTAGATTTGCATGTGAACTTGTCTGAGGTGGACATCTAATAGCAATTTACCTTCGTTAAGTCAGTAGGTGAGATTACATGTTTCAATTCTACCCAACTTCACAATTTTGGCAACTGTTAAATACACTACATGGACACTCCTTGCAAATCTTTTTTATCCTATTTTAGTCTTTGTTCCAGTTATGTGCAACTTTTCTTGATTTTGGATCATGGATTTGGGTATGGATTTGGAAAAGGAAAGGGAAATCGAAAAAAAATTTAGCTTATATTTCATTCAAATTTCACCCACATTTTCCCCTATTCCAAATCTTGCTTATATTTCATTCACATTTCGCCCATCATTTCCGTTTTCTTTTCCAAATCCCTATCCAAATCCATGATTCAAACACAGCGTAAAGCATTGGTTTATGTCATTCCATTAGCTTCAATTATTGAATTAGGAGAAAGTTTGCTTGTAGCATGTTTTGGAGGAGAAGATAAAACATGGGAGGCAAATGGAAATTTCATTGGAAAAGTAGGACTTATTTGATATTTCCCCTGTAGTTTTGCTGCTTCATTAGAATATATCTAAGAATTGAAGCCTGTAATTTTGGGGTCTCATACATCGTTGCGATTTCAGATTGCAGATGTTTGGTCCTGCGGTGTGACATTGTATGTGATGCTAGTTGGTTCATATCCTTTTGAGGACCCTGATGAACCAAAAGACTTCCGGAAGACAATACAAGTATTTCTTTGGACCTTTCATGACATCAGTATCTACTATTTGTATGAGTAATTTTACTGAGCACGAGAAATTTTCATTCACTTTTCTGCAGAGAATTCTTCAAGTCCAGTATTCTATTCCAGATAATATCCAAATATCTCGCGAATGTCGGCACCTAATCTCGAGGATCTTTGTTGAAGACCCCACAAAGGCTAGTAATTTCAGATTTTCAAGAAACTTGGCGTGTTTAATATTTTTTTTTCAATCCTCTATGTAATTGTGTGCATGTTTTAACCAAGATTTTCAAGATAGGGTGATTGTTATTTTGAAGCGTTGTGTGGGGATTCTGAGGGAAGATGTTCCTCCTCTTTCCATGAAGTGGAGCATCTTGGGAACAGAAAAAAAAATTGAAGCTTGAATGTTTCCTCCATGTTGCTTTGGACTCTTAGAAGGGCTATAGCTGAGGGTTGTAGAAAATGTTTTTTAGGCCCTAAGAACTAAGTGGAATTGGGAGTAAGCGCAGCCACAGTAGGATGAGAATCCTGTACTCTGAATTCTGCTTCGAGAAGAGCATGCCATAGCATGCATATTGTTATGACTATGATTACAATCTTAATTACATATATGAGGGATCTGTACCAAGAGCTGTTATGGTAGTGCACTTTGTTATACAGGATTATAATCATTGGAATTTATCCATTAATTCATTATGGGTATTTCACCATTTATTAAAATATTTATGCTATGGATTTGAGCAGCCTCATTATTTAGTCTAGTTTTGTTGCTGTATGAGCCTAATGCAATTTGATGTACACATGCAACAGAGGATCACCATTCCTGAGATAAGGAACAACGAGTGGTTTCTAAAGAACCTCCCTGCAGACCTCATGGACGAAAAGACGATGAGCAACCAGTATGAAGAGCCTGATCAACCCATGCAGAGCATTGATGCAATCATGCAAATAATTTCCGAGGCTACCATACCGCCAGTTGGCCTTTACGATCTAGACCTGGACATGGATGATGACATGGAAGATTTGGACTCAGATCCTGATCTTGATATCGACAGCAGTGGAGAGGTCATCTATGCAGTCTGATTACAATTTCTTTCTGGAGCTTCAGAAATCAGTTTCCTCAGCTATGAGTGAACATTCTGGTCTCTCGGGTTTGTAATGAAAGTTGAGCTTTACAATGCATGATAGAATATCTCATAGACATCCTAGTGACCACGGTATGAGATCTAGTCAGTCACTTGTTAAAGGTATCTGCATAATCTGCATAATATATTGTGCTTTTGTAGGGAAGAAAGTTGAGTTTTATCCCTTTGCTAGTAGAATATATACAACCCGTTACTTTCGTCGAAGTCATTTTTTATTTTATTTTATTGTGTTTTTTGTTCGATTGTGATCTCTCTCTCTCTCTTCTTTACCAAATTTTCTCTGTTAGAACTTTCAGTGTTGTTTAAATTTCTACTCCGTAAACAGTTGTGCTGAGCTCTTCTATAAGTTCCTCCAGTCCTCTTTCTCTCTCTGGGGTGTTTTTTGTTTTTTTGGTAGTACACTTTGGGGCCTTCTTCCGGCTGCTTAGAGTAGTCCCTCTTGTATATATTGAGGTCGATGTGCCAAGAACCCCATGGTCACCCACTGCACTTGCATGCAGAAAATGTTGGATTTTAAGGGAACCATTAACAAGACTCAATGATGATTTTTAATGTAGTTGGCGAAGCCCGGACACCCTCATAAAAAAATAAAAAATAAAATACATGGCAAGACAGGTTGCCTCGGTTTTTGACTGAAGGTATTTCAACACCATGTTTATCGAGTGCCCAAGTTTCAAACAGATGCAAGAGGCAATCAACCGAATTGGAATTCATGCTGAGGAAAATAGGACCAAATCCGATACAAAATTTTGGTTACATCAAGATAAGTATTTCCAAAATTTTTGGTAATTGATCTTTCAACAATTTCAATTCATAGCATTACATCATTGTCTAAGAATTTTGAAATTGTGTTTGTACACGATACAATACAGTTAATAGCTTCATACACATAGGCATCAGAACGAAAAACAAAAGCATAATCAAGTGCTCAAGTCATTCTCCCAGAAGGAACTCTTCAAAAGAACATGAATTTTTTTAGCTTCTGCAACAAAGATTGTGAGCCATTTCAGGTTTATGTTTCCGCACGGAATAAAAAATCTTCAACTCGGTGAAGGCTCATTAAGGATGAATATCATTTAAGCCAGTCTTGGTTGACGTCTTCTTTAAGCACATGAAACTTCAGATTGGGGAGATGAATCTTATAATTCTCCCAGAGATAACCAGTTTCTTCATCACATATCAAATCCTCCAATTGCCTAAGATTCTTCACAGAGGATGGCAACTCTGACAATCCACGGCAACCTCTCATGTTCAGCTTTCTTAGACTGGATAACTCCCCCATCCGTTCAGTCAATTTACTTATGCTTATGCAGTCAGACAAATCAAGAAATCTAAATTTTTGGAGTCTTCCAATTGACTCGGGCAGCTCCAAAAGTTTTGTGCAGGCATGAAGCCTTAGCACTTCTAAATTATCTAGCTTTCCAAATGCTTCAGGAAGTGCAATGAGCTCGTGACAGTTGGTGATGTTAAGCCTCTTAAGGCTGCTGATATTGCAGAGCCATGCTGGAAATTCCACTAAATCATTGCAACAGTCAATAACAATCTCCACAAGATTTGGCAACATATCGGTAATCTGGATAGTACAGTTCCCAAAAGCGTCATCAAACTTGCACATAACCAAGGATATTTTCTGCAAATTTTTTAGTCGTAGCATGGTTTTAGCAATGGAAGAGATTGAAATATGCTCGAATCTGATTCTTTTTAGACTGGATAAATGTCCAAGTAGTGGAAAGTTGCTGATCTCAGCTGAGCCAAAACCGTAGTTGGTGACGATCAGAACCTTCAATTGGTCCATTTTCTCCATCAACTGAGGTAAGGTGTAGTTCCTTATTTGGATGTTCAGCAGTAGAACTTCAACTTTACTTAGTTGCATGTTGTGCCCGTTTGAGATTTCTCCTGCAACCAATTTTCTGCACTGTCACTTGTTGGAAAAGAGACAAATAGCACATATTGTGCGTGAGATTATTTTAAATACTTGTAAGGCTAAATTGTTCAATTTGAAACAATAGGGACCAAAGTAAAATTTAGGTCAAACTATAGGAGTTAAAAGTATAATTTATCCTAATTTTAAATACACAAAGATAAGCACACCTGTGGATATAGACACAAGGCGGATAGGATGCTGCCCTTGTTCAATCCACCACTTGGGAAGATCATTGCCACTGATGTCCATTATTAATCTACTCTGGTGGATGGGATTTTGGTCAATCTGGCGGGTAGCTACCTCTCTAAGTAGATCATGCTGCGTGACAAAATGCTCATTGTAGTAGCCATTGATCTCGTTTGCATCTTTCCTGTGAATGGGAATGAAATTGGATGGTTAATATCAATTCATAGGTATATACAACAATAGCAAATATATAATTCTATGATTAGTCCATTAATTGGAAGAAACAACAGCAATAGCGTCCCTGCTGCAATATGATGAGAGGCTATACCTCCCGGCACACTGGATTTAACATAGGCATTCATGCAGAGCATTATTCATCTTACTAGTAAGAGCGCACACACACCAACATACAAGACATCTCTTAACAAAAAGCAATACCTTGTAGGTACAAGATTGAGGAGATTCCGATCAGACAGTTCATGGATGTTGGCAAAGGCACTAACTTCATCAAGGTTGTAAAGTTCCGCCCACATGTCCACAAGTGCCATGGCAGGGATTCTTTGGTCCTCAGGAAATGCAGCCAGGTCCAAGTAACACTCCTTGATTTTTACATCCAAGTCATCTAAGGTGGTTTGGAGACGATTAAGTAAATCAGTGGCTCCATTTGGTGCTGCGTCAGAATAGAAAATAGATTGCCCTTCAGACCACCGGTTCAGCCTATTGTTCCAGGTGACCTCAGATTCTCCTTTGAGGGATTTGCCAACCACTTCAAGGGCCAAAGGGAACCCTCCACAGCCTCTCACTATCTGCAGTTCAATGCTGCCAAACAAGTCAGCAAAGGGATGCTCTATTTGCAAGTCTTTTAACGCAATGAATTGAACATCTGTAGTTGTACGGGGGTGATATTGAAACTCATCATCATCTTGCAAATTAATATTTCTAAATAAGTTTTTCACAACTATGTATACTTATATTATATCACAACCATATCAATACTATATATACAATTACAAGATGTTATGTGATCTTTGTGTTTCTATATTTTTAATTTTATTTAATATGAAAATATACATGTCACAATATGATTTGCTATTAAATCAATAGGTCAGAAGTGAATATTTGTTTCTGACCTTGTTAACAAGATCATCTGGTATGTAGGAGGAGCTCCCACCTTGTGGAAATGCTAAATGACAGAAAAGAGCCATGGCTTGTTCATCTTTCAACAAGGTCAATCTATATGTTGAAGAAAATCTTGGAAATACAGATCTTGATGTAATCAAGATTTTGTAATCTGATATTTGGAACTTGAACCTCTCAACAAGGAACTCCGATCCAAACCACACATCATCCAAGACTAGCAATATAGGTTGTCCTATTCGTTTCAGCATGCTTTCCAATTGATTCATTGCCTCTTCATCTGTTTGAAACTGGGGAACTTGATAACCGTTGTGTTGTAATAATCTCTCAGTTATGACCATGAGGTTAGGTGCCTTGGAAAAGGCCACAAAGAAGATATTGTCCGTGAATTTGCCTATTCAAACACACTGTTTGTCAAAAATTGTCCATTACAGATTTTGGAAAATAAATTTCTGGGTTTCTTTTAAAATCACAGGCTTTATGCTAGTTTAGTTTCCAAATTATATATCAAATATATATATATATATATAGAGAGAGAGAGAGAGAGAGAGAGAGAGAAATATACCTTTAATTTCTTTATCACGGCAGAGCATTTTGGCCAAGGTAGACTTCCCACATCCTCCAAGGGCCGAAATGGCAACCACCTGTTCTCCACCCTCGAGCACCATTGTCTTCAATTCTTGAAGAGGTTCTTCGAATCCCACAACAAAATTGGGAACTCCAGGAACTTCACACCAACCCGCAATTCCCTTCCCATTACAACCCCATCCTCCTCCTCCGAATGTGTTCATACGCTCTAATTTCTCATCCACTTCGTTCACCACCACCAAAATCCTCCTGCTGTCCATAGACATCTGTGCTTGCGCCTCGATCTGAAAGAACGTCACGATAGATTGTTCTAAGTCCTTAAGCTTAATTGTGTAGAGCGATTTCTTGCAGCAATTCCACCAGTGGATCTTCTCGCACTTATTTACAAAGTGTAGACCTTCTTTCAAACGGTTGGTGAACATCTCTGTGTCTTGCTCCGATCGGCCCAATTTTCTGTTTAGGTTGTCGATTTCTTCGAGCATCGGGCTTATCTGATTCAGCCTCGACCTGAGGCTTGTGAGGGTGGACTTGAATTGCACAGCATTAATTATCCCATTGTCAACAGCTCGCAGTAATTCCCCAAACGCAGCTCCCAAAGCAGCACCTCCAACCAGTGAACCAGCCATCGATGTCTTCCAAAACCCACTCTAGTTCCAGAGAATTGGGATTGGGTTTGGTGTTGTTGTAGTGAAAGGCTATGGAACTTGCAAGTAAGCAGTTGTGAACGCGAGAGCAGTGAAGAAGTTGTGATGGAATTTGTGTGGAACTTGGAAGTGAAGCAATTGTGAACGCGAGTGCAGTGAAGAAGTAGTGATGGAAATTGTGCCAAGTTTCTTCGATTCTTCGTGAGGACTTTGAATTCTGGAGGGGAAAAAAGGTGTGGAAACAATGCATACCCTTTTTCAAAAAGAAATATTCGTTTCGTAGCTTTTGGAAAATATAATAGTAGGAAGAGTGCTTGAAGCTTCCCAGTCCTCTTCCCATTAGCTTTTGGAAAATATAATAGTAGGAAGAGAGCTTGAAGCTTCCCAGTCCTCTCCCATTGACTATGAACAGTAGTGACAGTGACTGATCAAATTCCAAAACTATAAAAAAAAGAAAAAAAAGAAAGTGGGATTTGAACCCGACGTGAATCGAACACGCAACCATTGCGCCACCGATCCACTTTGTACCATCTGTTTCTCTCATATTCTATTTAATGATTTAATTTTGATCAGCATGACCAACCCCTACGCTTTGTGCCATTGTAATTAGTAGGGGTGAGCAGCGGATATATCGATTCGTCAAAATCGATCGAATCGAATTGATCCGTTGCATTTTGGACGGATGCGTGATGACGGGTGGATGGTTGCGGATTGATTTTCTCCAATCCGTCACTTTGGAGGACGGATGGCGGATTTGAGATTCCTTTGACCGCAACCGAACCGCCAAACCGCGAGCACCCTTATTAATTTATAAGACTTTGTATTTTCAATTCGTTTAAATATTTTGTTTGTGTTTTCAATTGAAAAAGAGTTTAAATATTCTATTGAAAAAAAGTTTTCAACTTGAATATATTTTTTGAATTAAAAAAAATAAACGTATTATTTATCTATATTTTTTAGTTTTTAAATCTAACTCTAAAAATAATAAATAGAAAATATGATAAATGCTGGTTGGTTTTTGTTTTCAAAAACATATATAGATTTAACAATACAGAGACATAGAATCTCCATCATTCTCCAACCTTCTCTCTTTTGTTCTAGCACCTAATTAGCTTGGACAAATAATAGTTTCACTAGTTTAAATGGCCAACTTTAACTCAAACTAATCTTACTTCGCCGCCAAGAAAGAGATTTTACTGAGTAATTGTAGTTTAACGATATTAGTATCTCTTAAGCACCTTCTTTAAGGTTTGAATTATTTTTGTATTTTATGAACCACATATTGTAATACTTTATATGGATGAATCATACTCTGATTGTAATATGTGGATGATGCATGTAATGATTGTGATATTCTAAAGTTCAAACTTTCTTTCTTTGGATGAGGTATACATTGATTGTAATACTTTTTTAATTCATTGACTGAAATACTTTCTTCTTCTTCTTCTTTTTTTTTTTTTTTTTTTTTGAGGAAGTGCACAAGTTGAATTATGTTGAAAATTTATAAAATTTTAAACCGCCAAACCGATTCGCATTCATCCGCCAAACTGCCAATTCGCTCAATCCACATCCGCCGAATTGGCGGACGGATGCAGATTGATTTTCTCCAATCTGCCAATCTGGCGGACGGATGGCGGCCGGATTGGAGGTTCCGTGGCCGCAACCGACCCACGCCCACCCCTAGTAATTAGGGTTGCAAACAAGCCGAGCCAATTTTTAATATGTTTGGGCTTTTTTATTAAGATTTTAACGAACTCGAACTCGAGCCGGGTTGGCTTAGGCTCAGCTCGAGCTCCAACTCAGCTCGAGCTCGAGCCTGTTCACGAGTTTTAACGAGCCAAAAAATTTATAAATTCATACTTGCATGTGAGACTGAAGTTACAATTAAAATTTTGATTATACAATTATATATACAACATATATAAACATACTAAAAAAAAGTCTATATTTTACTAAAATAATAATTTCTGCTACCATTATTATATAAATGTACTATCTATAGTTAACTATTATTTACATTTATATTTTTTAAATATATAAATAGCATATTTCTCTTATTTTTTATACATATTTTTATATTATTTAATATATAAATAATAAATATTAAACGAGCCAGCTAACGAGTCGAGATTTAAAATGTCTGGGCTTGTTTATTAAAAATTTAACGAGCTCGAGTTCGAGCTTGAACGTAAAAAAAAATTAACGAACCGAGTTCGAACGAAATCTTACCGAGCCGAGCTCGAGCCTGTTCATGAACGACTCTGCTCATTTGCAGCCCTAATTGTAATACAAAAAAACTAAGATCCCAGAATTAGGAATCCGTAATTTACCTAGAATGAGTATGTATGGTAGAAATTAAATTGATAAAATATGAAATTCATGAATGGAATGAATTTAAATCATTAATTCCTATTTTTTGATAAATTTTGAATAAATAATTCTGAATTTATAGCCTTATTGATTGTAATAAATTAGATCAATATGTGCAAAAATGTTCAAGAAAATGATGCAATCAAGAGAGAATTTCAAAATATGAATTACATCACCCACTAGTAGGTGGATGATGAAGCTTAGAGAACACTCGAAATGATATCTATACTATGAATGTGGATTGTTTGATAAGAATCCCACAGTGATAGTCTTTCTTCGTCGAAGACATATTGAAACTTGAATAAAAGAGAGTTCTAACATGCATAACAACTACGTCTAAGAGCATCTCTAACGGTTTAGTAAAATTTTCATCAAATCTGAGTTAAAAAGAAAAGTAATTTTCTCAATCTAATACGAGTAGCTCCAATGGTTCTACTGTAATGCGCATCAAAGTGAAGTGCATCAAAGCGAAAGGAACATCTGGTGGATTGACCGGGTTGGCAATCTCAAATTTTATTTTTCCCTCCCTTTCTATTCCCAATTCGTTTATTATTTATTTCCCTCCATTTCAAGACCCACTTCTTGATTTTTCTCTTTATCTTCTAAGGAACCATTTTCATTACTGTTCTTTTCATTCGAAGCTTCTGGTCTGAGCTCTTCCTGGCTATCATCAAATGCATCAATTCTCTGCTCCTTCGTTACCGATCCATAGTCACCGAATTCATTGTTGGACTCAACGTTCGGTTTCTTGTTTTTTGCAGATGAATTGGACTCGTCTGTCATTGTTCTGATGAGAGAGACTAGTGTCTGAAGTTGTTAGACCACGAACTGTTGTTGTCGCTATGGCCAATAGACAAGTAACAAACTCTGTTTGGTGGGTTAGGAAATGGACGAAACAATTTTCTCAGTAACCAAACGACGGGTAAAATTAGATAAAGTAGGTAGTTTGATTGGCAGATAGGCCAACCAAATTGAAGCAGGTTGAAGCAGTTTGCATGCGCCGGTCGACCGGTGGGTCAACCGGCCGGGGTCCACCTCCAACGTTACAGCCCAGTGAAATGGTGAAATATCACGCAGATCCTCAGTTTGATGAAACTTTTGCTCCGTTCTTAGTTTGATATCAATTTGGTGAAACTATTGGAGAGAAAAAAAGTGACTTTTTTCATTAAATTCAAATTTGATGTTTAATCTGATGCAAAATTAGAGATGGTCTAAAAGTGTAGCAGGGATATCATTGTTAGTTCTTAAAATGCGAAAGTTTTCTTAAATTTGGAGTTTAAAGCAACTATTTAAGTCACCTAATGCAAAGACAAATTTGAATGTGAGTTGTATTTATGAACATGGAATTATAAGTCCATGTCACACAATTATTATTATTATTATTGCAAAAAATGTAAATTCATCACAAATCTAGGACGTGACTAATTTGAATTTACAAATTTTGTCCGAATTTGCTTTTAGTTTTGCTAATCAATTAGGTACCCACAAGCTCATATGCAGGCTCGGCCTTGGGCATAGGCCCACCAGACCATGGCCTAGGGCCCTTCAAAATAGACCCAAAAAAGGAGCTTTTCCTATTATAGCTTAGTGTAATATATTAGGTATGTTTTAGGTTTAAAAAAATAAAAAAAGGTCTAAACTAACTTAAAATAAATTGACCTATTAAAAAATTGAAAGGCTCATCCAAAATTAAAAAGGCTCATTCTCTCTCCCTATCTAATTTCTAACCCTAATTACTCTTAATCCAATTTTTCCAACAACTTGGCAGCAACAGCCCAACAAAGAGCAAACTTAGCAGCAGCACACTCGTCTAAATTACTACCAATTTTGAGTAAGTTTCTATCACTTATTTATTTTTAATTTTTTTTAATGACTCTTCATTGTAAAGTTGCAGTCTATTTTTTGTTTTTTGAAATTTAAGGTCTGTTTGCTTTGGCGGAAATATTTTCTTGGAAATTTTCCACCATTTTATGATTATTTCTTTTGGAAAAATTTAGAGAATATTTTCCCTCCAAACAAACATAGCCGTGGATTTATTTATTTATTTATATACAAATATTTTTTTTTTGGTTGACTTGCACATACATAACAAATTTTGAAAATTTATTTTTCTGATAGATTGAAACCCTAGAGTTGGTGAATTATGTGTTAAAGCTATGTTGATTGTTTGGGTGATTTATGTAAAATTTGTTATTTGACTTGGTAATTGCTTAATGAGACTTATATATTATGAGGATAAGGCTGTTTAGATGAGACTATACTTTGTGTTTCAGTTTGCAATATCTGAAATTATTTGTTCAATTTAGTAACATCACATAATTTAAATTTAATGTATTCTTCTTTTTCTTTGTAGACAATTATTCCATGTCACTCATAGGGCCTTCTCTGTAACATCATATAATTTAAAAGTTTTTTATTTTGTTAAATGGTTGTGATGCTCTTATTTTGAATTTTGATCTTAAAAAGTATTTTGATTTCAGTTCATCATGACTCTTAAAAGAAATTATTCATCTGGATTCACAAAAAGGAAATTTTTTTTTTCATTCAATGAAAAAAAAAATGTGAAGGGCCTCATAAATTTATTAATTAATTATTGATTTTGGTTTTGGAAATCTCAGGATCGGGCCTCCTCATATGACTGGGATTTTGCGAAGGTGCTTGGGAAGCCCTTAGCCATCTATTGGGCTTCGGATTTGACCTTGCTTATCTAACATCCTAAATTTCTACAAAGTGAACCTAAAAAAAACTAAACAAATATAAAAGAAAAAGAAAAAGAAAGGAGTGTTTGTTTAGTTCTTTTAATTTGAACCCTAGTGTAAACCCGCAAGGGTAGCCCAGTTGGTTGAGGGCAAGGGACTAGAGACCTAGGAGTATGCTCCTCACTAGGTCTCAGGTTTGAATCCTACCCCCGGCTGGCTACTGGCGGGTCACTGCGTCTTTGCCCGGTCGATAAGCTCAGGGCCCCGAGATTAGTCGAGGTGCGACACTCCGAAGGGGTGCTGGCCCGGACACTCGGTTATCAAAAAAAAAAAAAAAAATTTGAACCCTACTGTGAATGAAAAATTTGGTACAAAAGTCAAAAGGTTCTTCCAATCAAAATTTGTGGTGTTTTAAGAAGTTGGTAAAAAGTTAGCTTTTGACTTTTTTAGCCAAAAAAGTTAACCTTTTTGGTAGTGACTTGAATAAAAAAACTAGTTTTTTTGGCTAAAAAAAATTAAAAACTAGCTTTTTGCTAGCTTCCCAAAGTGAGTGTCGACTAATGAGTTTGCTAGAAGCATGCATGCATGTGGGGGATTAGGCAAACATTTATCGTTGCTTCCGCCACCATCACACTAAAATATTCTTCTTCTCTCACCAGCTCATTTTTGGGTGGCATCCCATTCCCCACGCCTCTTGCAAATGTTATATATTATCAAGTTTGAAATAGTTGTGCTTTTTTTTTAAAAAAAAAAATAATAATAAAGTATATTATAAAGAATATATAATTATTTAAAATTTTATTAATTAAAAACATTTTTATTTGATAGTTTATGAATTATGTGAGTCAGAAGCACTTGATTATTTTTCTGGACACTTGTTAGTATTGAAAATGTGATTAAAAAAAAATGTTTTGAGAAAGTGTAAAAAGGGTCACTACAGGAAATCAGGGATTTAGGGACGTTTAATTAAACGTCACTTTTTTTAATTTTTAACGGCGTTTTATAACCGTCGCATATTTTTTTAACCAAAACGGCACCATTTTCTATTTAAAGGCGTGTAAAAGCGCCTCCAAATGCGGTAGATACACGTGCCCCTTTTCTGAAACCCTTATTTTTTAATCTGAGCCCTCTCTTTCTTATACGCACACCTCTCTCTTATCTTACACGCAGACATCTTTCTCTCTCTCTCTCTCTCAGCGACGAAGAAAACGGAGGAGATAACTCTACGAAGAAGCTTCGTCTCTCGAAAGATCAATCAGCTGTTCAGAGCGATTTTGAAGCGATTTCGAAATTCAGATTGATATCAATCGGCTGTTCAGAGCTTTTTCGAAGATTCAGATCGATTTCGAGATTCAGAGCGATTTCGATGCTCCGTCGCCACCGTCATCTGCACTGGCGAGGTAGCGAGCTCCACCGTCTCTCTCTCTTTCTCTCTAGATCTCATACTGATTGATCCAGATGAGGTTAGGGCCCGTGCCAAACAGGTTGTGCAAGATAAGCGTTGTCTGAAGGTTGGTCTTCCTCTCTTGGACACTTAAAATGAAATAGATCAGGATAACTATGGATGACAAACTTTTAGTCTACAGGATGCATGTATAAATAAATATGTATGGATGGATGTATATTAATATTATATATGTATAAATATTATATATAAATATATAGTGAGGAAATTGGATGTATGTATATAAATATTATATATAACCATTTATCAATTTGGTTCCCCTTTTAGATGTGCAAATAAAAACTGGGGAAATTGAAAATACTGAGAAAATACTGAGAATTAGGCATGCGTTTGGCTACCGAGAAGATACTGAGGAAATTGGAAAACAAGAAAGCTTCCATGATTTATTTTTATTTTTATTTATTTATTTATTTATTTTATAAATGGAGATTACTTATCCAAATAACCTTCTTTGCTAAACTTTAGTTGAGTTTTTGTTTCTAGAGGGCAAATCAAGGGACATTACGATGCAAATCGTTCATATAGTTTTTCCTCCATTGTATTTTTTTAAGCAACCTAGCAGATTGTAAGAAAAGGTTCCATACCTTTTGAGTTTCTATGCTAGTGCATGGTCTTTGTGCTAATTTTGTGGAATTGAAAAGATTTATAATCTGTATCATCAATTAGTTGGTTGTATTGATTGTTTTAGGGTTATCTATCTGTAGGATTGGAAGACTGAAAGATACAAAGAAATTATCAGATCTGGGACTGTAAGTACAAATTTTTGTATTCTTCATTTATGATTACTTGTTAGTTCATCTATGTGGGTGATTATTCTGGATGAGTGATTGTGAAGAAAATGGATTTGAGTTAATGGGCAGGTGGAGCCCAGACCTGGAGTATTGAGATTGATGGATGAGGCCAAGGATGCTGTAAGACGAACATTTTACCTTATAAATGCAATTATCACTTTATCACGGTTCTTAAGTTTTTTGTTGAATTTGCATCTGTTATCCACATTTAATTAGGTTATAAGACTACTTATTCTTTCCAAAGTTGTCAAATTCCATGTCCTTTTTCATACATGAAGAACCCTGCTTGTCTATGCTTCCCTCTGTTATCATATTTGCCTTTCGGCTAATGGTTATAGGGTAAAAAATTAGCAGTCTGCTCTGTTGCAACTAAAAGTTCTATTGTGCTCTGCCTTGAGAACCTTATTGGAATTGTAAGTCCTTCTCAGGAATTTTTTATTTTTTTTTTAATTATATGAGATAGGGTAACCTATTTAATGTTGATGTTTTAGGAGCACTTCAAAAATCTTGATTGCTTCCTTGGAAGTTGAATCAATTGAGTTGGCCAATCTGTATTTTTCAGAATGCTCTAGTCAATTTGTAGGGTTATGCAAGTAGTTGATCCCTTTTCATCCATCAGTGTCCTTTTGATTTCTAATTATTCTTTACTTGTTATTTGAGATTTTGTCACTTATAATTCAGATCTCCTTATGCTCATAATTTATTATCATTCTTGATTAAGCTTTCATTTCCATATATATTAAACATAAATTTGCATTTATCTAAAAATTCATTTCACATGCAAATTAGGATAGAATTTGGATCTTTGAGTTCCATTCTAATGACAAGGACACATGCTATGCCCTTTACAAATGAACATGCTTGACAAATCTCTGATGTTCTTCGTTAGGCACATGCAAAAGAAGGAAAACATATCATATCTGAACCATAGTTTATTATATAGTTCAGATTTACTAACCACAAAATATATTTTGAACCATAGTTTATTATATATAAATATATAGTTTATTTTTTGCCAAGCAATAGAAAAATCTCTAATCCCTTGATTCCATGTTTTGAACCATCACTCATTATCAATTGAGGTATTTTCTTTTTAGTCCATCCCCGGGCCACGAAACTGATAGATCACTGGTAATGTTGCAGCTAGGTTGAAGGCACGTATTTTAAGGTTTCATAATTACTCAAAGTTCTCATTTTGGTATTGTATGTAGCCTCGATTGGTTAGTCTTCAATTTCATTATTCTTTATTATTTGTGCTGTTTAGCCGGATCTGGAATGAGACATGGTTGGCAAGCCTTTTCTACAAACCTTGCAACTGAGTTTTTTGTCAAGCAATCCCCAACAAACCATTCTCCCCTGTTGGCGACAATGTGGGTCTTCTTCTACGTGGCTTAAAATGGGAAGATATTCAGCGATGACAGGTAAATGACACCAATAAATCACACTGAAGTATTTGTGGTAGAACATATTGCTGACAGTAAATAACCTTGTAAATAATTCAGTCAATTTATGAGTCTGAAATGCAAATTTCGGGTAACTCATCATGTGTTTGAAAGGAAAGCTATTTTAACCTTACACCAGTTTTAAAATGTTTTTCTATTGGTGATCATGATGTGTGTGGATACAGTGATGGGTGTTGGAAAATGTTATGTGAAATGTATGAAATTAACCCCCAGTTTTATAAGCAAAAAACTGGAAATAATTTTAGAAGGATGTACTTAACCATCCTCTGCTGCACAGGTGATTGCCAAGCCTGGGTCAGTGAAAACTTACAAGAGGTTTGAGGCAGAAATATATGTCCTCACAAAGGATGAAGGTGGTCGCCATACTGCATTTTTCTCAAACTATAGGCCTCAGTTTTACATGAGGACTGCAGATATCACTGGTAAAGTAGAGTTGCCGGAAAATGTTAAGATGGTTATGCCTGGGGACAATGTGACTGCTATTTTTGAGCTCATATCGCCTGTTCCTCTTGATGCGGGTATGCATATCTTATAACTTTCTTACCATTGTTACTTCTGTTTGTTTTCATTTATTTCTTATTATCTCTTGCAGTTTATTTCTATGAACCTAGTGGCAGCCTTTCTTTTCTTAAAGCAAAGTCATACCAATCGGACTGAATCAGTCTATAGACCTAATATAATATTATAAATAATGTCGATATATAGGTTCTGTTACATCTATGGTAGTGTTAGCAGTTTGTTTTCCCTTAATAATATTTATGGTTACATTGTTGGTGTCTTCCTCAGCTGCGAGCAAGTTGTGTCTCATGGTAATCAGCTTGCAACACCTTCTTTCTTAGGAAATTTTGATTACAAAATTTACATAGGAATTAAGGATTAATATTAAGTGGTTTTTTCCCTTTTAAATATTATTTTTTGATTCGCAATTTGACAACAATGGTTTTTTGAAGTTTTTAAAAAATAGACGCAATATATTTATTCCAGTACTGGATATTTGTTTTGGGTACCTGCTATGCGTGCAGACCAGCACCGGATACCGTACGACATAATTGTAGTACCCATGCTTCATAGCATCATATCTCTCAAAAGAGAAGATATACATTGAATAGTAGAGCTGTAGGTGAATCCTTATATTTACTAAGCTTATACAGTCTTCCTTTCTCAGTCTGTGACTCCTTTTACAATTGGTAAGATGGGAAAAAAAAAAAAAAAAACACTGCAAATTTGAAAACACACTCTCTCTCATGCACAGTTGTAGACCAGCTACACCCATCACCGCACTAGCCCACATGCACAGATACACATCTACCCTCGTGCCCACATAGGTTGGATACATCATATTTGGCATGATTTTTTTAAAATTAATGTGCATCCTCATAAGTGGATGCATTGAAGTAACTATATTCCTATTGTATTCAAACTAGTTGATATTCATTATTTTTGGAATCTTTGTAGATTACTGACTTGCCATTTTCTCTATACTCAACATTTATCATTGAGGCCCGCCATGGTTTCAACAAAGTTTGTACTCTCTCATTATTTGAATAGGTTACTGTCAATAAGTTGCATAATTAGCATATAGATTTCTCTTTTGATTTTGAATTTCTTATTATTCTTGAAATTAGCACATAGATTCCTCCTAGAGTGTGCAACTCATCAATGAACAGAATAATGGCCCTTTTGCTTTGCTTAACTTCATCAACCACATTCAGTAACCTTTTCTTCAATATTGGGATAGTTAGGTTGTTCAGTTGGTGGCTTATATGGGTGGTACACCTTGTAAGAGATATCATTATAAATGAAACTATCATCATTAACAATTAGGGTCTATAAAGGATCACTTCACATTAAAAAAATATGCGATTATGTGCAATAATATTTTCGTGTTAAAGGTTCTGTCTCGGAGAAACATTACTACGGAGCCCATCTTGTCTATTATTCTCTCAAACATAAGAAGAGAATGTCGACAGAATTTAACATCTCAAGTGATTTCTGCCCTACAGGAACAAGACAGGAATGAAGCTGAAGCACTTGAGAGAGAGTTGCATTCTAAAGATGATGCTTCAATCTCGTTACCTGCAAGACAGGAATGTATTGTGTAATACATTGGCATGAAATTTTGTTTGTTCTTCTTGAATGGCTATGCGATGTATTGCGTTGTGTCATGGTCAGAATTTACTTGGCACCATATTTATGTATGTAACAAATTTCCTGTCTTGCAGGTAACAAAATTCCTGTCTTGGGGTTAATGAGATGCACCACTCCTCATCACTGGACGAAAAACAAGAGCCTTGGCTTCACCAAGAGTTGAACTTGAGACCTAGAAGTTATAACTCCCAAGTCTTACCATCATATTCATGAGTTATGGACTGTACTCTAATTATCATATAGTTTGGACTTTAGGCTGGCGGGTGTCAGTTGTGACTCATGAGGTTGAGCCTGGGGCTAGTATAGATGATTTGGTTTTTCAGAAAGCCAGTAATCTATAAGATGAAGGTGTTATGCTATATGCATATCAAATTTGCTCAGTACTATCTGGTAGTTGCTATGATTTTTCATTTTATTTATTTATTTATGACTATGATTTTGTGCATCTACACTATTGGAGAAAAAGTGCTGGACTCTGAAACAGCAAACAAACCTTTTTGAGCAAAATTTTCAATCTAAATTATCTTTCATGTATGGTAGGAGGGTGGGTTTTCCCATGATATTCCAACCACTCTGCATAGAAGTAAAGTTGACTGCCCGGTCCCAGAGGTTTGTATTTTATTTCCTCTTTATTACAAATTTTCTTAGGTGTTATTCCAGTTATTTAATTTTCATCTTTATGTATATTGCAGGAAATGGTTACTGTCAGTGTTGATGGTTCTGTGGTAGATCGAATTGCTAAAATTATGTCATATCTTCGCCTTGGATCATCTGGGAATGTTCTCAAGAAAAAGAAGAAAGAAAGAGAAGTGAAAGGTATGCTATACTGTTTTTTGAAAAAAAACTTGTTGGCCACTGTCACTTTGGTTTGTATTTTTGCATGATATTCCAAGAAACTATTTAATTCCAAATCCATGAGACTTTTCAGAGCATATTCAGCACATCTGTGCTTTAGAACATGACGAAAACGTTAACTCTGGTCTAATGGGTAAATGGGAACATAGCCACCCTGATTAGCATGAATATAATTGCTCTTAACAAACTGGTATGAATTCAAAATACTTCTCAGAAAGGAAATTCTGCAGTGATTTAATTAATTCTTATCAGGGGTAAGTTTCTAGAGAATTCATGTGACCATTCATGCAATGCATGCATGGATTATAATGCTATGGTGTCAGCCATTTGGTATCAGATTGGTTAGTTTCGATTTCCTAGGGAGGGTGAGAGGTTTCTACTTTTTCGGATTTCCACACTTGCTGTCTTATTTTGTTTTCTGTATATGTGCATTTCTGTGTGGTGGTTATTTGATTCTGTTTTGTAATGAATGCATTATCCTTTTCCCCCCCTCCAATAATGTTAAAAACACTAACTAATGTACCAACAAACATAACTAATGTACCAACTAGACACAATGTTAAGTGAGTCCTAGGTCAAGTGGTGGATCGCACATGTATGTCTTGTGTCTTAGTTGATATGTTTGTTGGTACACTAGTTAGTGTTTTTAGCATTACTTTTTCTTTTTTCTTGACCTCTGTAATTTCCATCTGCATGTAACACATTGTCAAATCAACAGGAAGGATAGCAATTATTGGCAATGAATATGTTGAAGATGAGAGGGTGTCAAAGCCTAACGGTGAAATTTTGAAGAATAGAACTTACAGAGAAAACCTACCTCCACCTCCCCCACCTCCGAAGCAGGGACATCCTGATTCAAAAGAGAACCAAGGCCCTGAAGTTTCCAGAGCTGAAGATGACGACATTTTTGTGGGGGAAATTTTGTTACCTGCACTCTAAAGATGATGCTTCAATCTCGTCACCTGCAAGACAGGAATGTATTGTGTAATACATTGGCATGAAATTTTGTTTGTTCTTCTTGAATGGCTATGCGATGTATTGCGCTGTGTCACCGTCAGAATTTACTTGGCACCATATTTATGTATGTTCTCTCGAAACAAATACATTTGATTTTTTTTTTCTTTTTTGTATTTGTGTTTGTAGTTGGAGGCCTATTTTCCTTTTGCTACTGTACTTGCCAAAGTGTTTATGAGGGTTTATGCATCACAGAATTAGCACAATTTTTTTTATATAAAAAAAAAAAAGAGAAAAGAAAAATGAAGCTATAACGGCGTTTTTTAAACGCCACTATAGTGTTATATTTTTAAAATAGAAAAAAGCTACCACGACGTTTTTAAAACGTCGTTAAATATTGACATCACTGTTATGTAACACATTTAACGCCGCCTATTCTCATATAATGACGCTTTTGGAGCGCCATAAAGATACAATGACGGCCGCATCTTCGACGTTTGGTACTAAACGTCGCAAAAAGAATTAGCGGCGTTTTTGATAATTATAGTGGCGTTTTTTAAACGCCTCTAAAAGCCTCATTTTCAGCAGTGGCTATTTTGAGCACTCGTTTGGCATATTGATTGGGTTCATTTTTTAGTTAAAATAATTATAAAAAGATAAAATAAGTTAAAAAATTAATAAGAAAAAATATCACAACTAAACCATAATCATTTCATTTTTTTCTCACAAAAGTTAAAAAAGTCAAAAAATCCATCCCAAACGAGACATTTTAGTTCCAGGCTAAATAGTAAAAAAGGTAACCCACATTCCAAACGAAACCTGAATTGAGAAAATTATAAATCAAGTGTATTCTTCAAAAATAATAACACACACGTGGTCTATGACTTTAATAATTAAAATTTATAAACTTTACCATTAATCTTAATTTTTTTCTACCTTACACTAATTTGTTATTTTTCCTTTTGAATTTAGTAACAGATGTCTTGGGATCTAATCAAGCCAAATCAAATCAAGTCTTAAATCTTATCAAATGAGGTCGGCTATGTAAATCTTTCTTCTCCACTTGACTCTATCAAATGCCATTTGGTTAGTCTAATTAAGGATATTTATCTCTTTATTTACTACACTAGTCTACATCAATCTAGGTCTGTTCATTTCCCTAACACTTCCCTTTACTTTATTCACTACACTAGTCCACGTCAATCTAGATATGTTCCTTTCCCTAACACTTCCCTTTACTGTTAGTATCACATCTCTTCACTATTACATCTGTTGGTCTCCGTTGTCTTGAGATCTATTATTATTATTTTTTTCTTGTGTTCAGAGGCACTTAAAAACAACGCCCAATTAGTATACATTAATGTGTGTTTGGGAGGAAAAAGATTGAGTACACACCTACCCTTTGACATAATGCATAAAGTGGTGACCCTAAGACTTGAACCCATAACCTTAAGGTTATTTGGCCAAATCTTAACCATTGAACTAATTACAACACATTAATGTGTGTTCAGAGGCACTTGTTAACAAAAAAACAAAACAAAACAAAAATGGAAGTATAGGAGAGTTTTAAAGATAAGTCAGTTAACAAAGTTAAATGATTGGTACATTTTAGTGTCCACTTTTATAAATATTTTACAATTGTTTTAAGCTTGACACTCATTAAGAAAACATTTGAAATAAGCATTTGAATAAGTTTGACACATAATTAATAAGCTTGACAAAGAAAGAATTGTCCAAGTAAATGAACTAGAGAACAATTTTATACAGAGCCGAGGCTTGGGATTACAATTTTGAATCTCTGACTCCATTTGATTTTATAAGGAGTTTTATTTTATTCTTTTTAAATTAAAAAATATAGGTATGAAGATATGTTACTCTATATATTTATCGAGAAGTATTGTCTCTCAATATCACAAAACAATTTGTAAGAAAATCCGTCTCATCTATGTTAGGGTCGAAACGAAGGTCCCATTGCATGTTGTATAGGTGTTGTCGTGTTGATGAGTAAATTTAACTCTACCAAGCAGTTATAGAGACTCGAACTCAAGTATTGAGTGAAGAAATCTAAATTCTTACCATTGAACCAACCACTCGATTGTACTTTATAAGGGAGCTTCAAGGGGACACATAAGTTTTTTAGATTGTATTTGAATCATAAATTTAGATAGAAATTTGTAAACAAAAAATAAAAAAAGATGGGTGAATTTCATGATCAAAATACAATCTTAAACTACACATGTAGAGTATCATATACATAAGACCTACCTATGTGTCATATACATAACACCTACGCATGTTAACTTAGCGAGGATGTGTTGCATTGCATATGAATCATAGACAGCTACACACAATTGATCACATAAGGGGTTTTACCCACAAATGTTTCCTTCAACCCAAATCAAATGAAACCACAAAGGACCAAACATCATAGTCAAGAATATGCCATTAATTGCTTCTAAACTAATTAGCAGTAGACTACTAATCAGTGGGTTCGACTTTTAATGTTGGACAAATTACAATAGTAATACATGCTGTTTACCTGTTGACAATTTGGTCCCTATATATAATTCTAATTGCAATAATGCTACTTTTAATTTTGTATTTTTGTGTTTAATTTGTTCATGTGTTTTTTTTTAAATCTTCATCAATATGATTATAATGTGTTAGAATTCATTGTAATATCATATATAAATATAAAAAAAATGTTGGAAAATTTCGTTTTTTAAGGCTTATTTTAGGCTAACTTTGAGCCCAAAATTGAGTGGGTCCCAAACGTCTTTTGGGGTGGGTCCGAAGAGGTGATGTGTTCCTTACCGCATGGTAAGTCATACGGTGAAGACGATTCGTCAAAACCATTTATGAGTAAATGAGAAGTGAACATCGTTTTCAGGTTCGTGGAATTGAATATTTAAGGAATTAAATGTGGATTTCCTTGAAAGGCTTGTCCTACATTAAAACTTGAAGAGAACTTATGTGTGTATATAAGTTCTAGGTGGCAACACTTGAGTTCGGTCCCAAGAGGCACCCCAAGTTTGTAGAAGGGAGGAGTTATAGACAAATGGAACATTGGCTCAAACCACCACACGCACGTGCCGCCGTCTGACCAACTGAGTCGTGCCGTGTGCAGGTGTGGGTCGGGTCAGTTCTAATATTAATTTTTTGAACAAAATTTATTTGAATTTTTTCTAGAAAATTTTATGCAAAAATTGAAATTAATTTTCTGTCTAATTTTTACCACCTTCTGTGTAAAATTCCTAAACAGATTCAAACTGTTTTACAGTTTTATAACTGCCAGAAGCTGCTGCAGTTAACAGATTTGAATCTATACAGTTCAAACAGATCAAACTGTCCAACAGATCTGTTGAAATTCAAACAATACCTGTTCAATTCAAAAACCCACCTGTTCAGTTTGAATTTTACACCTGTTCGGGTCTATATATACTAGATCTATTCCAGCATTTTTTTATTCTGAAAATTCATTCTTTCCTTCTAGTTTTGATCTCTTGCATCAATTATTCTTTATAATTTTTAGAAAAAAATTTAAAGAGTATAGAACACAGGTTCTAGTTTGCCGGACAAATTTGTTTGAAGTGCTACTACAAATTTTGTAAAGATCATTGTATCCTGGGAGATAGATGCCACTTAACCGTAAGTATTATAGCCGGGCGAATCTGTATTAAGGATAGAGTGTCAAACACTCGAATTGATCTTAAATATTTATTCGGTTCAGTAAAATAAATTTGGTACGTAATTTATTTTAATTTTGTTTGATTTGTTTCATTTATTTATTGTACATAGAAGATTGTTCCAACAATCTTAAGACAGATTCGACTTATTCTGTTTACAGAATTTTTCGTTTGTTTCCCTTTCTTTTTTTTCTTACAGAAATTATTTTCTGTAATTTTACAAAATAATATTCTGGTTGGAAAACAAATAGTAGTAATATACTGTTTGACAGATAGTAGTAATATACTATCTATTTTCTTTGACAACTAGCAGTAATATACTAGTGTCATTAACAATTCAGAATATTTATTTGTAAAATTTTGTCAGAAATTAATTTTGATTTTCAGAAATTATTTCTGAGTGTTCATTAATTAAAATTCTATTTCATTATTTTAATTATTGAAGTGTTACAGAAATTAAATTTTTTGTGTGGAATTAATTTGGTTAAATAAAATTTTATTTATTTCCAAATTAATTGAAAAGTAAAAGTTACATTTCTTGTTTCTTTTATTTTTACAGAATTTAATTCTGTGAATTTGGATTAATTTTCTGTGTAGTATAAAACTCTAATTATAATTTTGTTTTATAATTTAGAATTCATGGCTACTGAAACAAATGCTCAAACGAGTACTGGTATGGTGGTTGCAATTGCGCCAACTCCCCTCTTGTTGTGACTGTGCCAGTCGATCATGGTGAAAAACCAGAGAAGTTCTTAGGAACTGATTTTAAAAGATGGCAGAAGAAAATACTATCTAAAGGAGGGGAAACTAAGAAGTACAAGTTTAATGGTAAGTGTTACATTTGTGACAAAAAATGACATCAGGCCAAAGATTACCATTACACACGTAAAGGCAAAGAAAGATCAAGCAAGAAGCCTGCTCAAGCTAATATAACCAAAATGGAAAAAAATTTCATTGGTGTAGATATCATAAATCTTTTTGCAGTTGTTTCTGAGACAAACCTTGTCGGAAATCCTAAAGAATGGTGGGTGGACACTGGTGCTACTCGTTATATCTTTGCCGACAAACAGATGTTCACATCTTATTCTACAGTGGACAATGGTGAATAACTTTTTATGGGTAACTCCTCAACTTCCAAAGTTGAAGGACAAGGAAAGATTGTACTTAAGATGACATCTGGAAAGGAACTCACTCTCAACAACGTGCTGCATGTACCGGACATTCGCAAGAACCTTGTTTCCGGATATTTGTTAAGTAAGAATGAATTTAGGCTAGCGTTTGAGAGTGATAAATTTGTACTTACTAAGAATGGGATGTATGTAGAAAAATGTTACATGTCTGATAGCCTTTTCAAAATGAATGTAATGACTGTTGTACTCTTTGTTATTAATAAAATTACATATTCTTCTTACTTGCTTGAGTCTTCAAATTTATGACATGGTAGACTTGGACATGTTAATTATGGATCTTTGAGTAGATTAATTAATATGAAATGTTTACCTAAATTTGACATTGATTTAAATCATAAATGTGAAATTTGCGTTAAGGCAAAATTATCTAAAACTCTTTTCCATTCAATTGAAAGAAGTACAGAACCACTTGAATGAATTCATAGTGATATTTGTGATTTTAAATCAATTCAAATTAGAGGTGGGAAAAAGTATTTTATCACTTTTATAGATGACTATAGTAGATATAGTTATGTTTATTTAATTTGAACCAATGATGAAATTTTGGAAACTTTCATTCAATATAAGAATGAAGTTGAAAATCAACTTGGTAAGAAAATTAAGAAACTTAGAAGTGATAGAGGTGGTAAATATGAATCACCTTTTGGTAAGTTTTGTAAAGAACATGGAATAATTGATCAAACCACCGCTCCTTACTCACCTTAACAAAATGGAATTGCTGAAAGGAAGAATAGGACTTTAAAAGAAATGATGAATGCCATGTTAATAAGTTCTGGATTACCTCAGAACTTGTGGGGGGAAGCAATACTTTCTGCTAATTATATACTTAATAAGGTATCCCGGAAGAAAGTGAATCAAACACCTTATAAAATGTTGCATGGGAGAGTACCATCCTACAAATACTTAAAAGTATGGGGGTGTTTGGCTAAAGTGGTTATTCCTAATCCTAAAAAGACTAAGATAGGTCCTAAAATAGTTGATTTCATTTTCATTGGTTATGCCAAGAATAGTAGTGCATATCGGTTTTTGATTTATAAATCAGAACATACCGAAATGTATCTCAATACTATTATTGAGTCTCGGAATGTATCATTCTTTGAACATGTATTTCCAAATAAGACTGGACAAGAGACTAGTTCTAATAAAAGATCTTTGATGCTATTACTAGTAATGATCAAGAACAAGATCAAGAGCAAGAGATAGATCAAAATGAGGAAGAGGAACTTAGGCATAGTAAACGTGCTAGAACCTCAAAATCTTTTGGTCCAGATTTTCTAACATATTTGTTAGAAAATGAGCCTTTAACTTTTAAAGAGGCTATGTCCAGTCCTGAAGCTCCTTTATGGAAAGAAGCTGTCAATAGTGAAGTTGAATCCATCTTGCAAAATCACACTTGGGAATTGATGGATTTGCCACCAAGTTATAAACCTCTTGGATATAAGTAGATTTTCAAAAGAAAAATGAAAGCGGATGGATCAATTGACAAATACAAGGCAAGACTTGTGGTCAAAGGTTTTAGACAAAAAGAAGGTCTTGATTACTTTGACACATACTCGCCGGTTACTAGAATAACATCCATTAGAATGCTAATTGCTATTGCGTCTCTATACAATCTAGAAATTCATCAAATGGATGTGAAAACTGTTTTCTTAAATGGTGAGTTAGATGAAGAAATTTACATGGAACAACCAGAAGGTTTTTCTGTTCCAGGAAATGAAAAGAAAGTGTGTAAATTGGTTAAATCATTATATGGTTTAAAATAAGTGCCAAAGCAATGGCATGAGAAATTTGACAAGGTTATGATGTCAAATGGATTTAAAATTAATGAGTGTGAGAAATGTGTTTATATTAAAAACATAGACAAAGGTTATGTCATTGTATGTCTTTATGTGGATGATATGCTCATCATAAGTAGTAATAATAATATGATTAAAACTACCAAGAAAATGTTGAATAAACATTTTGACATGAAAGACATGGACATTGCTGATGTAATTCTTGGTATGAAAATTACCAAAACATCAAAAGGTTATGCTTTGTCACAATCTCATTACATTGAGAAAATACTTAACAAATTCAGCAAAGATGATGATCATCTTGCTAGAACACCTGTGGATGTTAATTTGTTTCTTTCTAAGAATGTACATGAAAGTATTTCTCAATTAGAGTATGCCCAAATTATTGGAAGCTTAATGTACTTGATGAACTACACTCGCCCAGATATAGCTTATGCAGTAAGTAAATTAAGTAGATATACGAGTAATCCAGGAGTAGAACACTGGAAAGCAATTATAAAGGTTCTAAGATATCTTCAATTTACTCATAACATTGGGCTGAATTATACTAGATATCCAGCAGTACTTGAAGGTTACTGTGATGCAAACTGGATATCGGATACTAGAGACTCAAAGTCCACAACTGGGTATGTCTTTACTCTATGTAGGGCGGTTGTATCTTGGAAATCTTCTAAACAGACTTGCATAGCTAGGTCTACTATGGAATCAGAAATCAGAACTTTAGATAAAGCTGGGGAAGAAGCATAATGGTTTCGTCACTTCCTTGAAGATATTCTAATGTGGCCAAAACCGGTGCTTTTTATATGCATACATTGTGATAGTAAATCAGCAATAGGTAGAGCACAGAGCCATATGTATAACAGTAAGTTCCGACACATTCGTTATCGACATAATACCGTAAGACAACTACTCTCTAATAGAATTATTTCCATTGAATATGTGAAGTTTAAAGACAACATAGGGAATCCACTAACCAAAGGGTTAGCAAGAGAGCTAGTTAAGAATTCATCGAGGGGAATGAGACTTAAGCCTATTAAATAAGAGTTAACACAACGGCAACCAAACCTAGTTGACTGGAGATCCCAAGATCTAGATTCAAAGGGACAACCAAGTTGTGTATGATATAAAAGGATTACTAGGGAGTCAAACTCCTACCCATTTCTATGATGAAATAGTGATGTCTGCAGCATTTTAGGTTAAGTAATACTTTTAATGATTATTATATCTAGGTATACCTAATGGAGTATGGCATGATACTTTTCATAAGAATCACTTATATGAATGTGAACTGGGCCGATTCTATGAGATTTGTGAAGGGCTACAATTCTCTAGAGCACTCATGAAATACCAGGTTGTTCAGGGCCAAAATGAACACAATAGTGAGAACTAAACTGTGTATGGGGATATACTGTGTGAATTCTATTGTCTTGGTTTACACAAATAACTGAACAGCTCAAGACATCATGTTCACTGGTTAGCTAGTAAATCCGATAGTGTCTCACAAGGAAAAGTTCAAAGCCAAAAGCTACCTATCCTTTGCAGAATATTTCCAATCTCTGTACTCTCTCTAATTAGATCATGTTGTTGCATTTTTTCTTCGTCAAATTCCATTCATGTGGGGGATTGTTGAAAAATTTGGTTTTATAAGGCTTATTTTGGGCTAACTTTGAGCCCAAAATTGAGTGGGCCCCAAACGTCTTTTGGGGTGGGTCCGAAGAGGTGACGTGTTCCTTGCCGCATGGTAAGTCACACGGTGAAGACGGTTCGTCAAAACCATTTATAAATGAATGGGAAGTTGACGTTGTTTTTGAGTTCGTGGAATTTAACATTTAAAGAATTAAATGTGGGTTTCCTCGAAACGCTTGTCCCACATTGAAACTTGAAAAGAACTTATGTGTGTATATAAGTTCTAGGTGGCAACACTCGGGTTGGGTCTCAAGGGGCACCCTAAGTTTGTAGAAGGGAGGAGTTATGAACAAAGGGAACCTTGGCTCAAACCACCACACTCGCGCGCGCTGCCGCCGTCCTTCTGTTCGGCCGCGAGTGTGGGTCGGGTTGGTTCTAATATTAATTTTTTGAAAAAAATTTATTTGAATTTTTTTCAAAATTTTTTAATGAAATTAAATTCCAATTTTGTGCCAAAATTGAAATTAATTTTCTGTCCAATTTTTACCACCTTCTGTCCAAAATTCCTAAATAGATTCAAACTGTTTTACAGTTTTATAACTGCCAGAAACTGCTACAATTAACAAATTTGAATCTGTACAGTTCAAACAGATCAAATTGTCCAATAGATTTGTTTAAATTCAAACAGTACCTGCTTAATTAAAAAACCCACCTGTTTAGTTTGAATTTTACACCTGTTCGGGTCTATATATACCAGATCTGCTCCAGCATTTTTTCATTCCAAAAATTCATTCTTTCCTTTTAGTTTTGATCTTTTGCATCAATTATTCTTCATATAATTTTTAGGAAAAAATTTAGAGAGTATAGAACACAGGTTCTAGTTCGCCAGACAAATTTGTTTGGAGTGCTACTACAAATTTTGTGAAGATCATTGTATCCTAGGAAATAGACGCCACTTAACCGTAAGCACCGTAGCGGGGCGAATCTGTCTTAAGGACAGAATGTCACACACTCGCTTTGATCTTAAATATTTATTTGGTTCAGTAAAATAAATTCGGTACGTAATTTATTTTAATTTTGTTTAATTTGTTTCATTTATTTATCATACACAGAAGATTGTTTCCACAAAAAATAGACTCAAAATACAAAATTATATAATAAAACTATTACAATTAAAATTTTAAAAATTAAATTAACACGAGATGAATGGTAAGGAGTACTACTGTGATTTGCCCTTCAATTTATGGGTCTGGTTGAGGTATATCTAAGATTAGTTTACTACTTTTGTTTGAATCCATCAGTTTGTCTACCAAAAGTGATACTCATCACCAGGGGCATCACAAACACAATGCCATGCACTAACATCACAATCAATAACGCTCGTTTGTTGTTTATAGGAACATCAGAATCATGACGAATTAATATTTTGTTATTTGTAATTCTTATTAAGTTGTTAGGTTATTTGACCCTTTACAATTTTATTCAATGTGTTTGATTTTAATTTTTTAAATTTAGTTTTTTAAAAATTAAGTTTTTTATTTTTTGTGTTTTTTTTAGTGAATATTTTAAAATTTTAAATAATTTTTTACTTTTTTAGATGCACTTTACTTAGATGTATCTAAATAATAAAATATTTGTAAAAAAAATATTTAAAAAAAATTAATAAATATACAAAAATGCACAAGATGTACTGAATTTTTGTATATATATTTTTTATATTTTTGGTATTTAATAAATTTTTTAAACATTTTTTTCACAAATATTATATTTTTTAAATGTATTTTTATTAGACATGTCTAAAAAATTTTAAAAAAATATGTAAAATATTTAAAAAAAATTTATTAAAAATAAAAAAATAAAATTTTTAAAAGAATATTTTCTAAAAACTAAAACCAAACTGATTATTTTTATTTTTCTTGATTGATGTTGCTCGTTTGTCTTGTCTTCAATACCCATCTTGCACTTCTTTTTAGAAGTCACCGCACTGTGCTTCACGCGGAGAGGAAATTCGGTGTGGTACCCACTCAAAAACACCCAACCGATAGTAAAGCCCATCTCTTTTTCTCCTTAATTTTGTCACTGGCCTTGCTTCAAAGATGGACTATTTTAGTTAGTTATTTATCTTTTTAATTATTTTAGTTTGATTAAAAAAATTATATTTGAAAAGTTGGTTAGTTTTTTTTATTTGATTTGATAATTGTGAAAAAATAAATAAAATGATTATAAGTTGAATATGATATTTTATTTTATTAATTATTTTAATCTATTTTATCTTTTAATGAGTTATTTTAACCCAACCTTCTTCACAAACACCCCACTATTAGGTTCGATTAGTAATTCAATAATCTTAGAATATTATATATTATTTACAAAATATTTCAAACAAAGATATAAAATTTATAAATAAAACATTGTAACTCGCTTTTATTAAACTAGTTAAAGCATTGCACGTGACTATTTTGGTCTAATTCATTTTTTCAACAATTGTAGCAAGTAGTGTTTATGGATTTAAGTAAATTTTTTTAAAAAATTGAGATCAACTTGTGTTGGATACTATTTGCATGTATATCCTTTGAAAATAAAATTAAAGTTAGGTAAAATCAAAAATATAAATTAAACACAATCAAAATTTTGAATCTATTTTCTATATTGCAATATTACAAAAAGTCTTGTGAAAATATATAAGCAAGGTTTTAAAAAGCGGTTGCAACCATTACGTAACGCCGTTACGTAACAGTTGTGGTGGTTACTACCACCGTTATGGCTGCTATAATGGTGTGACGGAAATTCACATGTATAACGGCCATTGCGGTGTTACGTAACGGCCTAACGGTCCATTATACACTGTTACACATTTTTACAATATTTTGAATATTTTTCTTTTTAAAAGAAAAAAAAAACTTACAAAAAAAGAACAAATATTCAAGTAATCCAAACTCAAAGAAAAAATCTTATATGAAATTTTTTTCTTTATAATTTTTAAAAATTTATGACACAAATTTTATTTTATAATCATTTGATTTAATAATTGTGAATATTTTTTGTTCAGTTAGTTTAAGTATTGGTAAAAAAAAATTTCTAGACATTTAAAATCAATTATTCTTAAAATCATTAACTATTAAAATAAAATGTAAGAAGCTCATTTTCTAGAGATTTGAAAATATGAAATTTATTGGATCATACTTAAAAATTAACAAAAATTGATTAAAAAAATTATTTTAAACCCCAATAAATGTGATTCTAAAAAAAATATATGCATATTGATAAGTTTTTTTCAAATTGTGTGAAAAATAAAAAAAATACAGTTCTGGTTACCGCAATCGATACACTACAACCTTTACACGTCGCAGTCGCAGTCGCAATCGCATCCGCAAGCACTACCGCGTCACAGCAATCGTTACGGCGACTACAATCGCTTTTTCAAAACCTTGCATATAAGTTTGAAAAAAAAATATATATATATATATATATATATATATAATGCACAAAAAAAAAAGAGGTGTGAATTAATTTATTTACAGTTGTCTATACTGCATCAACTTATGTATAGTTGTCTACATTGCATAATCAAAACATAGGCAAAAATATAGTTTTCAAAAATTAAAACATAGATACTGATTGTCATTTAGAATTTTGACAGCATACGTGGGTTAATCAATTATCTTCTTGACACATTACTGGGTTCAGAAAGTGTCTAAAAAGTGGATTTGTATATCATTTTCCTTAAAGTATCATGTAAAATAATACAATTCTAAAAATCTAAACAAAGAGAAAGTGTATAAAAATAGCTTGCGAATTCCTAAGGTGCAGTACGAAACTGGATGCATCTCCATCTATATAGATTCGAATAGATGCATACAATTTTAGGATTCAACCCAAAATATTCACAACATTTTTGTATAGATTCGAACAAATGAATACAACTCTAAAATTCAACCCCAAACATTCACAGTGGTCTAATTCATGATGGATAGTTGTAAATAATATGTACAACAATATGGAACTATGTAGAGGAAATAAGAAAATTTTACAGTTCAATCATCAATTCAAAAAATAAGAAGATAAGTTTGTTATAAGACTTTTGAAGCAGAGGAATAGGAAATTGATCTTTTTTTAGTGTTAAATAAATAAAAAAATGTTAATGTCAAGAAAAAAAAAAGGATAATTGGTTTATATAGGACTCTTTATAAATTTTGGGCTTGTTGGGCGATAACCTCATTCCACGAGATCTCTACTACTTCATATGAAATTTCAGTTTCGTTCCATATGTACCAAATCCCGCCTATCACTCTTTCCATTCCGCTGGGATTCATGGTCTTGGTGTTGGAGTAGCTCATAATTTGACTTATAAACTGGGCCTTGCTTTCTCCTTTTTTGTGATGACGAGATGGAAGCATCCATAAGAGTGTAAGTGCATGTAGTGCTGAAGGACGTTAGGTCGAGCAGCACTTTCAGTGTTGAAGAAGAGGATGTTTGTTATAAGAAGATAAGTTTGTTATAAGACTTTTGAAGTAGAGGAATAGGAAATTGATCTTTTTTAAGTGTTAGGCCTCGTTTGGGAACAGATTTTTTTAGTAACTTTTTGGCTTTTTGGCTAAAATGTGATGTAAAAAAAACTAGTATGTTTGGGATCACTTTTTGACTTTTTACGAAAAGATGTGCAAAAAGTAAAGAGAAAATGGAATCTTTGACTTTTTGGTATGGGTTGTTGGCTTTTTGATTTTTTTTAGTAACTTTTTGACTTTTTGGCTAAACAGGTCGCTTCCCAAACGAGGCCTAAATAAATAAAAAAATGTTAATGCCAAGAGAAAAAAAAAAGGATAATTGGTTTATATAGGACTCTTTATGAATTTTGGGCTTGTTGGGTAATAACTTCATTCCATGGGATCTCTACTACTTCATATGAAATTTCCGTTTCGTTCCATAGGTACCAAATCCCACCCATCACTCTTTCCATTCCGTTGGGATTCATGGTCTTGGTGTTGGAGTAGCCCATGATTTGACTTATAAACTGGGCCTTGCTTTCTTCTTTTTCGTGATGATGAGATGGAAGCATCCATAAGAGTGTAGGTGCATGTAGTGCTGAAGGAAGTTAGGGCGAGCAGCACCTTTAGTGTTGAAGAAGAGGATGTTTAACGGAGTGTTGTGGGGAATGCTTGGCGGAGTGTTGCAAAGAGCGCTTTTTTCCCCCAAGTTAAGGTCTACGAAGTTCTCTATATCCTATCCAAGTCCCAAATCTTCATTTGGGTTTTCCAACGGTGCTAACATCATAGAGATACGGTGGTCCAGATTCCTCTCTGTCGGTCTTTGTGAAAGGATGTTGATTCAGATCCTCTCGAAATATGGGATTAGCACTTGCATTGCTTAGCAGGCAGACCCTTGGAGAGTGAGGTTGCCTTCTTGGTTTGGTAAGAACAAAGTATAGAATGATGGTATTGTGTAGACATTTAGAAGGTTTAATGCCTTGTACTATCCCCTTATTTTACCTTGGAATTCTTTCGGCACCTCTACAACCATATATAGGGATGTTGGACCAAAGGGGATTTGAATAGCAGACCTTGGAATTGCCATGGAGGCATGGAGAGTATTCTTTGAAAGAACTCACACACTGGGTGGTGGCGGCGGCGGTGAGTAGAAGTGGAGCTCGAAGCTCTAAAGTTGGAGTTCAAAGTTATATAGTTTGAACCTCTCCAGTTTGGAGCCGTCTTGTTCACTGGCTAGTGATGAGTGGGAGTGAAGCTCAAAGCTCTAGAGTTGAAGTTCGAAACTATATAGTTTGAACCTCTCTAGTTTAGAGCCTTGTTGTTCCGCCAAACGATGTTATCTTGGTGGTCCTCTCCTCTGGAAGCCATTATTAGAGAGAATAAGTTGTTGAAGTTGAGAGGAGAGTATTAGCAATTGAATATAAATGTGCTTGAGTTTTTGTTATGTTATTGTTTTATATTTGCTCTCTTATAAAGAGATTGCATCGGGAAGGAAGAGGTGAGTTTACTAACTTTTGCAGCTTTATGAAGACATTGGGTGTAATGACCCCAAAATGCGTATAAGGAATTATCTTTATTTACCAATGGGTTAATGTGCTTCAATTTAATTATATCTGTTCGAATTGAAGAATTATCTGTTGAGTTACGACTTTAAAACTGGAATTGACAACCTTTATGGGTTCAGAAATCGGAATTGAGTACATAGATATGTTAATGAGAATTTTTAGAGCTATTTAGGAAAATTAATTATGTTAATCATATTATTTAATTTTGATGATGTCTAAAATATATTAGTTAATATACATATTATTTGACACAAATTATTATCTTTTTAAAAAATATATATTTGTTAAATATTATTTAAATAAAATAATATTATCTTTTTAAAATATATATGTTAAATATTATTTTAAATATTTTCAAAAACTTTACTATTCACTTTTTGAAAAATAGGGTTAATTACTATTCATCTTTTGACAAATCAATTAATTATATTATTTTGACAAAAATGATTATTTTAAATATTTTCAAAAACTTTACTATTCACTTTTTGAAAAATAGGGTTAATTACTATTCATCTTTTGACAAATCGATTAATTTTATTATTTTGACAAAAATGATTGATTGGTTGTATTATTTTGACAAATTTGATATTTATGGGTTGTCTTATTTTGACAAAATTAATATGGAGTGGTAAAATATATTTAGTTTAAAATCTTTACAACATATACAATATTTTAAAGAGGACATATATTTTCAGATCCATCATAAATATTATTTATAGAGATTTTTCTGTATGCAAAATTTTGATCAGAACTTATATAACATTATATGCATATTATAATCAAACAAGAAGAAAAAGATGGAGTTATATATATATGTGTATATATATATATATATATATATTATAAACTAGATGGAGAAAATTATTTGTTTGAAAGTTGTAAACTTTGTATTAAATTGTCTACAAAAATGGTGGCTCCATGTTTGAAATAACAAAAAGAAAAAAAAATCAGTCTTATTTTTTATCTTTTGTTGACTATTTTAAATTTAAGGAGTGTGCTTATGTAAGCAATGACATCAAGAGCCTGCTTATGTAAGCGATGACATCAGGAGCGTGCTTATGTAAGCGATGACGTCAGGAGCGTGCTTATGTAAGCCATGACGTCAGCAAGGAGTGTCCAACGGGCATATTTTTGTGTATAAATAGAAGTGTTGGATGTGGAGAAAAATCAAGAACTTGAAGAGAAAATTTTCTGTGAGCTCCAAATTGTATTCTTCTCTTTCACTTTCAGATCTAAGTCTAGCTTTTGTTCTTACACTTTCATATCTACTCTTTGTGAGAGAATTGTTGTAAAAGTGGGTTCAATTACCACTTATTCTTATTCTTTATTTTTGTGAGAGATTTTGTAAGGGTAAGCCTGTGCCAAATCCACAAGCTTGGTGGTGTATTTATTCAATTGATAGTAAAGAAATTCTCAAGGAGGTTCCTTGGGGAGTGGACGTAGGCCTGGCGTGCCGAACCACTATAAATCGCAGTGTTTGATTTTCTCTCTCTATCTCTTCTACTTTTATATTGATAATTATTATTCTGTTTGTTTTTATTTATTCAAATTCTGAATATTGTGTTATATTTAATATTGTGAAATTTTTAATAACCCAATTCACCCCCCCTCTTGGGTTGCCTAACTGGGATAACAATTGGTATCAGAGCCTAGACTCTAGTTTTTGTGACTTAACCGTCTCAGAGTAGATCATGGCAACCCCTAGTTATTCCTTACCCGAGGGACAAGCATCTAATAGGCCACCTCTATTTAGCGGCACAAATTTTAGCTATTGGAAAACTAGGATGACCATACATATTCAATCTAATGATTATGAATGTTGGAAAATTATTTGTAATGGTCCAAAAATTCCTACCAAAACTATAGATGGACTTAGGGTACCAAAACCTGAAGATGAGTGGGATGAATCAGATACTAGAATGGCCCAAATTAATGTCAAAGCTACAAACATGTTGTACTGTGCTTTAGATGCCAACGAGTTCAATAGAATTTCCACATGTAAAACCGCTAAAGAAATTTGGGACAAGCTTATAGTGACTCATGAGGGAACCGAACAAGTTAAAGAATCTAGAGTCAGTTTGCTAGTCCATAATTATGAACTTTTTAAAATGAAGCCTGATGAAACTATTCCTCAAATGTTTACTCGTTTTACTGATATTATTAATGGTTTAACTTCTCTTGGCAAAATATATACTAATGCTGAAATTGTAAGAAAAGTGCTTAGGTCATTGCCAAAAAGTTGGGAGACAAAAGTCATTGCCATTACCGAAGCCAAGGATTTATCAAAGCTAAGTCTAGATGAGTTAATGGGATCTCTCTTAACTCATGAGCTCATAATGCAAGAAGGAAAGGAAGAGGAGGACAACAACAAGAAGAAAGGAATAGCTTTCAAATCCACCTCGAAACATCAAGAGGATAAGGAAGATGATTCAGATGAGGATGAAGAAATGGCATTCATCACTAGAAAGTTCCAAAGGTTTGTGAGAAAGAAACAAGGTGTACGAAATTTTTTCAGAAAAGACTTCAACAACAGGGATTTTCAAAGAGGAGAAAATCACAAAAAATCTGAAGTAACCTGCTATGAATGCAACAAACCTGGACACTACAAATCAGAATGTCCAGAACTTAAGAAAAAATTCAAGAAGGACAAAAAGAAAGCTATGATTGCAGCATGGGGAGAAGATAGTGATGAAAGCGATACAGAAACCGAAGTTTGCAAAAACGAGGTTGCTAACCTATGTTTAATGGCACTTGGAAATGAAAATGAGGTAAATGACGAATCTTTTACATTTGATGAATTACAATTAGCTTTTGATGAATTACATGCAGAATTTAAGAAACTTAGTTTGAAAAATAATTGTCAAAAGAAAGTAATTTCAAGTTTATCAAAAGAAAATGAATCATTGACTTCCAAGATAAATGTTTTAGAAAATGAAGCCATGAAAATGAAAAAGGAAAATGAGATTTTAACTCAAAAAGAGTCTTCAATTTCTGAAAAACATTTAGTTGTATTGCAAAAAGAAAACGAGTCTTTAAAAAATGAGCAAATTATTTTAAAAGAAAATATTGAAGACTTGAAAACTACTCTTTCAAAGTTCACTCAAGGTAGAGAGACTTTAGATAAAATTCTTAAAAATCAAAACCGTACTTTTGGTAGAGCCGGAATTGGATATAAACCTTTTTCAAAAGTAAAAACTGCCAAAAATGGTTTTGTATATGCATCTTCTAATCACTCTCATCTCACATGTCATTTTTGTGGAACAAAAGGTCATATTTCACCTTCATGTCCTATTAAAAGAAATCCTTTTGCTAAAATAAAAAAGATGTGGGTTCCCAAGGATATCTCAAGGATATCAAATTCTAACTTTTATGGACCCAAGAAAAAATGGGTACCAATAGATAAATCAAATTTTTGTAGGTATGTTTCAAGACAAAATCCAGTAACGATAGATGGTATCTCGACAGTGCATGTTCGAGGCACATGACTGGAAATAAAGCTATGTTCGCCACACTCCAACCAAAGGATGGCGGATATGTGACTTTTGGCGACAATAGCAAGGGTAAAATCATTGGTGTAGGAAGTATTGGTAAAAATCCCTTTCCTATTATTGAAAATGTTTTATTTGTTGAAGGTTTAAAACATAACTTGCTTAGTATTAGTCAATTATGTGATAAAGGTTATAGAGTTATTTTTGAGAAAACTCATTGCACTATTGAAAATACCTTAGAAAACAAAACTTTATTTGTAGGTTATAGACATGAGAATGTATATGTGTTTGATTTACATGATTTATCTTCTCATTTCAACATTAAATGTTTATCTGCTATAAATGATAATGGTTGGCTTTGGCATAGAAGATTAGGACATGCTCATTTTGATTTAATTTCCAAGCTTTCAAAAAATGAGTTAGTCATAGGTTTACCAAAAATTGTTTTTGAAAAAGATAAACTTTGTGATGCATGTCAATTTGGAAAACAAACTAGAATTTCTTTTAAATCCAAAAATATCGTTTCAACTACTAGACCGCTTCAACTCTTGCATATTGATCTATTCGGACCATCTAGAACATTAAGTTTAGGAGGAAAATCTTATGCCCTTGTTTGTGTTGATGATTACACTAGATATACATGGGTATTATTTTTAGCACACAAAAATGAAGCTTTTTATAATTTCTCAAAACTTTGTAAAAGAATTCAAAATGAGAAAAATCTTAATATTTGTAGTATTAGAAGTGACCATGGTAGAGAATTTGAAAATGATGATTTTATTAAGTTTTGTGATGATTTAGGAATAGATCATAATTTCTCAGCCCCTAGGACTCCTCAACAAAACGGTGTGGTTGAAAGAAAAAATAGAACTCTTGAAGAAATGGCTCGTACTATGCTTTGTGAAAATAATTTGCCTAAATATTTTTGGGCGGAAGCTGTAAACACTGCATGCTATGTTATAAACCGTGCCATGATTAGACCTATTCTTAAGAAAACTCCTTACGAACTTTGGAAAGGTAGAAAACCAAATATTAGTCACTTGCGTGCTTTTGGTTGTAAATGCTTTGTATTAAATAACAATAAAGATAATTTAGGAAAATTTGATGCTAAATCAGATGAAGCTATATTTCTTGGTTATTCTATGTCTAGTAAAGCTTATAGAGTATTTAATAAAAGAACTCTACTTGTTGAAGAATCTGTGCATGTTGTTTTTGATGAATCTAACGATATTATTTCCAAGAATCTTTTAAGTAATGATATTGTAGAAAATCAACCAAGCATGGAGAGCATTTATAAAAAGGAAAATGAAGAAAATCCATTACGCGAACATGATGAAGAAATGACAATGGAGAAACTTCAAGAAATATATACTCTTCCAGAAAATGACTCAAATCTACCAAAAGAATGGAAGTATGCTCATGGCCACCCCAAAGACCTCATCATAGGTGATGCGGCGGAAGGTATAAAAACCCGTTCCTCTGTTAGAAATATTTGTGGTAACTTGGCATTTGTTTCACAAATTGAACCAAAATCATTTTTAGAAGCTGAAAATGATGAAAACTGGATTTTAGCAATGCAAGAAGAATTAAATCAATTTGAAAGAAATGAAGTTTGGTTTTTGACCCCTCGACCTAAGGATCATCCCGTTATTGGTACAAAATGGGTTTTTCGAAATAAAATGGACGAATCTGGAGTTGTTACTAGAAATAAAGCTAGATTAGTAGCTCAAGGCTATAATCAAGAAGAGGGAATTGATTTTGATGAAACTTTTGCACCAGTTGCTAGACTTGAAGCTATTAGAATGTTACTTGCTTTTGCGTGTTTTAAAGATTTTAAATTATATCAAATGGATGTTAAAAGTGCTTTTTTAAATGGGTACATTTCGGAGGAAGTTTATGTTGAACAACCTCCCGGTTTTGAAAATCATAAATACCCGGATCATGTTTTCAAACTTTCAAAAGCCTTATATGGCTTGAAACAAGCTCCTAGAGCATGGTATGAAAGATTGAGTAATTTTCTACTTGACAAAGGTTTTTGTAGAGGAAAAATTGATACAACACTTTTTATAAAAATTAAAAAGGAAGATATGCTAATCGTTCAAATTTATGTTGATGATATCATTTTTGGTGCTACTAATGAAAATTTGTGCAAAGAGTTTGCTAAAGACATGCAGGGTGAGTTTGAAATGAGTATGATGGGGGAATTAAATTACTTCCTTGGTCTACAAATTAAACAAACTAATGATGGAATCCATTTAAATCAAACGAAATATATCAAAGATCTACTCAAAAGGTTTGAAATGGAATCATCAAAGCCTGCAGCAACTCCAATGAGCACATCGATAAAAATCGACAAAGATGAGCAAGGTAAACCCGTAGATGAGAAGAAATATCGAGGTATGATTGGTTCTTTACTTTATCTTACTGCAAGTAGGCCCGACATAATGTTTAGTGTTTGTATGTGTGCACGTTTTCAATCCGCACCGAAAGAGTCACACATCATCGCAGTCAAACGCATTTTCAGATATCTTGTCGGCACTCAAAATTTGGGATTATGGTATCCTAAGGGAACCACCTTTGAACTTTTTGGTTACTCAGATGCCGACTTTGCGGGATGTAGACTTGACCGAAAAAGCACTAGTGGCACTTGTCATTTTCTTGGACACTCACTCACCTCTTGGTTTTGCAAAAAACAAAACTCAGTGGCTTTGTCAACTGCTGAAGCAGAATACATTGCCGCCGCTGGGTGTTGTGCACAATTGCTTTGGATGAAACAACAACTTCAAGATTTTGGACTTCACTATGATCATATTCCTATAAAATGTGACAACACAAGTGCCATTAACCTTTCAAAAAATCCTATTCAGCACTCACGCACTAAACACATTGAAATAAGGCATCATTTTCTGAGAGATCATGTACTCAAAGGTGACATTGAACTCGAATTTGTGCCTACAAATTGTCAATTAGCTGACATATTTACCAAGCCTCTAAATGAAGAACAATTTTGTTATATTAGAACAGAACTTGGTATGATGAATACTCCAATATAATGTTTATATTAAAAAATAATTTTTTAATAATTAAATAAAATAAATATTGTAATAATAATTATTATTATAAAAATTAATAACCATAATAATAATATACATATATTTATATATATAATTTTTCTCTCTCTCTCTTCCGTTCCGTCTCTATCTCTCACCCACTCTCTCCCTTACTCTCTCTTTTTCTCCTTCTCTTGCTGTCTCGCTCTCCCCTTCTTCCTCTACCCTTAGCCGACTCCATCTCCACCCTCACCATAGCCTACAACCAACTCCACCATCCACAAAATCATCGATCACTTTCATCACTATCACCATCCATCCAAATCCCTCACTAATCTTCCAAACTCCATCACTGCTCCACCCGAAATCTGCATCACCATCTTCACCGATTCATCAAGTTCCATCACCGATCCATCAAGATCCGTGACTGATCCATCAAGATCCATTGCCGATCTACAAAAATTCATCACCGATCTACCCAATCGTCTCAATTTCTTCCGTTCATCAAGGTTATCACCGATCAACATGTTAAAATTTTTGTTGCACTGTGTTGTATTTTTTTACTTGTTATATGTGCTCCAAATTTTCTTGGATTTAATATTGGTTGCTTCTACCTTGATTGAAGTATTTGTTTTTATTTTTATTTTCTCCTTTTTTGCTAGTGCACTTGGTGTAGTTGTTTATGGCCAGATCTTAAGGGCCTTTGGTGTCATAGATTGGTAATTTATTTCTTCAATTTTATGAAATTTCTAGTGCATTAACTCAGGGGGAGACTCATATTTTGAGATTAACAATCATTATAAAAAAAAATATATATATATATAAAAAAAAAGGGCATGTGTATATTCTGTGCATAATTTTAGGGGGAATATATATACATTTTTTTTCTTATTTGCCATACTCCTTATCTGCACCAACAAACAATTTTTTTTTGTGCAAAGTCAAAATTTAAAAAAAAAAAAAAAAAATTAAAAAATAATAATAATAATAAATAAATAAAGGAAGAAATGCTCACAATTTTATTTCAGAAAAAAAAAAAATATTACTCGATTACAGGTAAATTTTCAGAAGGTTTCACAGATTTTTTCTTTTTCACTTCTCTCAACAATTTTTCATGAGCCTCTGTTACATGCCTCTCTCTATTTTCGATTTCTGTGAGTCTTGGCATTATCACCGTTGCATAATACTGCACTGCATTCTCCAACTGTGCATTTTTTCTTTTTAGCTCTTTCTTCTCCTTACCCATATTCACTACTTGTTGTTTTAACAAGCACACCTCATCTCTCCATTGCTGATTTTCTTGTACTCTTGCTTGTAATCGTCGCGCCATATTGGAAACTGCAGTCATGGCCTGTGTACTAAGAGCCATAGTGTGATTAATAGCATCGAAATCATTTCGATTGCCAATACCACTAGAACCCTCATTTACAGGCATAGCATGTGCCTGCGTCACTGGTACTCTATCATTTGTCTGCATTACAGGCACCTCATGCAGGTCCGACTCATTGATAGACAAGGTAAGGAATGACATGATTACAAAATGAGCTAAAACAAATTTTTCTCTCAAACACTTGATGATTTCGTATCTTTGCTTCTGATCTGTGTCACTTTTTATACACTCCATTGCTCCATTCCTCGATGCATATCTGCTATATCTGCTCAAATCTTTTGTTTGTCCATACTTCCTGCGCTCGAGATGCTACAAAATCCCCACAATGATTCCGACAAGACAGCCGGCCCCTTATTTTATTTTTTGGCCCCCCAGATTATTGTATCCACTGTGTTTGTTTCTTATCTTCATCTTTATTTTGATGATGTCAAAGGGGGAGAAAAAATATGATTTTGAAAATTATATGTCGCAGGGTTGTCAAATATTTTGTCAAATTTATTTTGTGTCAAATCCATACAAATATTGCCATCATCAAAAAGGGGGAGATTGTTAATCATATTATTTAATTTTGATGATGTCTAAAATATATTAGTTAATATACATATTATTTGACACAAATTATTATCTTTTTAAAAAATATATATTTGTTAAATATTATTTAAATAAAATAATATTATCTTTTTAAAATATATATGTTAAATATTATTTTAAATATTTTCAAAAACTTTACTATTCACTTTTTGAAAAATAGGGTTAATTACTATTCATCTTTTGACAAATCAATTAATTATATTATTTTGACAAAAATGATTATTTTAAATATTTTCAAAAACTTTACTATTCACTTTTTGAAAAATAGGGTTAATTACTATTCATCTTTTGACAAATCGATTAATTTTATTATTTTGACAAAAATGATTGATTGGTTGTATTATTTTGACAAATTTGATATTTATGGGTTGTCTTATTGTGACAAAATTAATATGGAGTGGTAAAATATATTTAGTTTAAAATCTTTACAACATATACAATATTTTAAAGAGGACATATATTTTCAGATCCATCATAAATATTATTTATAGAGATTTTTCTGTATGCAAAATTTTGATCAGAACTTATATAACATTATATGCATATTATAATCAAACAAGAAGAAAAAGATGGAGTTATATATATATGTGTATATATATATATATATATATTATAAACTAGATGGAGAAAATTATTTGTTTGAAAGTTGTAAACTTTGTATTAAATTGTCTACAAAAATGGTGGCTCCATGTTTGAAATAACAAAAAGAAAAAAAAATCAGTCTTATTTTTTATCTTTTGTTGACTATTTTAAATTTAAGGAGTGTGCTTATGTAAGCAATGACATCAAGAGCCTGCTTATGTAAGCGATGACATCAGGAGCGTGCTTATGTAAGCGATGACGTCAGGAGCGTGCTTATGTAAGCCATGACGTCAGCAAGGAGTGTCCAACGGGCATATTTTTGTGTATAAATAGAAGTGTTGGATGTGGAGAAAAATCAAGAACTTGAAGAGAAAATTTTCTGTGAGCTCCAAATTGTATTCTTCTCTTTCACTTTCAGATCTAAGTCTAGCTTTTGTTCTTACACTTTCATATCTACTCTTTGTGAGAGAATTGTTGTAAAAGTGGGTTCAATTACCACTTATTCTTATTCTTTATTTTTGTGAGAGATTTTGTAAGGGTAAGCCTGTGCCAAATCCACAAGCTTGGTGGT
This sequence comes from Camellia sinensis, assembly GCF_055761805.1. NCBI lineage: Eukaryota > Viridiplantae > Streptophyta > Magnoliopsida > Ericales > Theaceae > Camellia > Camellia sinensis. Next base: position 222,076,254 of record NC_138961.1, read on the forward strand.
GTATTTATTCAATTGATAGTAAAGAAATTCTCAAGGAGGTTCCTTGGGGAGTGGACGTAGGCCTGGCGTGCCGAACCACTATAAATCGCAGTGTTTGATTTTCTCTCTCTATCTCTTCTACTTTTATATTGATAATTATTATTCTGTTTGTTTTTATTTATTCAAATTCTGAATATTGTGTTATATTTAATATTGTGAAATTTTTAATAACCCAATTCACCCCCCCTCTTGGGTTGCCTAACTGGGATAACAAATTACAAATTTATTTCGTCAGATTCGTTAAGGTATGTTTGGGTGATTAACTTTGCACTGCAAATTGAAGGCCTTAGAGGCTTCAGAAACTAGAACAGAGTACATATTTATGATTAGCATAATTTTTAGAGTCATCTAGGAATTTTAATTGAAATTTGATTTTGTACGATTCGTAAGGGTGCGTTTGGCTATTCCTATTTGTGATAAGTATATATATATATATATGATATGAGTGAACTCAACATTTGAGCCAAAAATATCTAAGGGAGAAGGAAAGAAAAATCTAGAGAGAGCAAGAGAGAAGCAAGAGAAGAGGAGAAAACTTGAGAATGAAGAAGAAAGATGGGGAAATTAATGGAATTAAAGTAGAATTTAAGAGATTGGCTCAAGGTATGTGTAATCAACTTAACCTCTTGAGATTGACCTATTATTTGTTTAAATTCATGATCTAAGATGAAGAGTAAACACCTAATTGAGTTGGGGTTGAGAAATATAAGTTTAAATGGGATCTCTTCATGGAATTGAACTTTGATTCTATAGATTTGCTTGATTTAAGAGTCAGTTTCCTTACATTTGCTTATCTTGAAGTTGATTATGAGATGTTGAACCTTAATCTTGAGGGTTTGTATGGTTAATCATATATGAGATGAAGATCTACATGAGTTTAGAAGAGGAAGTTTTGGGAAAAGTTTGATAAAGAACTAAATAAAGACTTTGATCTTTCTTGCTTAAAGATTCATGGTATTTTTGGTATTTTGATTTAGAAAACAACCATAATCTCATGTTTTCTATTAATTTTACATGTTTTTGAATGATTTAAGTTGAAACCTAGCTTAGAAAATGAGAGAACAAGTGGTAGAACCAACTGGTATTTTCGGACAACAATTTTTGCCCAGAGTCGCATGTGGGGCGGGGCTTCCCACACTTGCGGGAGCCTTCTCCCAGCAACATTTTTTATTCTAAAATAAAAGCACGTGCCCTCGCACGTGCCCTGGATTTTCCGCACGTGCCCTGGATTTGGTCCCGCACGTGCGGCACTTCTCCGTTTCAGCTCAACTTCAAATAAGCATATCTCTCTCATCCGGACTCCGTTGTAAGTGATTATTGAGCCTAAATTCAAGCCCCGGAAGTATAGTTTCCAATGGTGGTAGTCTCACATCTAAATTCTAAGTACACAAATAGATATGCCCAAATTAGTGACAATTGTTCACTTTCTGTCTATCGGTTTTATACCATTTCTTCTTCTAAACCATTTTCCTTTCGATTCCTCCTATTTTCCTAGACACGGATTATGACCTATTGATGACTAATGAGTTTAGAACCACCAAGGCTAACTGATTAAAGAACAAGAAATAGATTGGTTATATTCTCATATTACGCTATGTGCATTGTGTTTGTAGGTCAACGAAGACATCGTCCCATTGTTACCAGAAGCCCAGCACTGTGAGTAATAGTCTAGTAAAGATATGTTTTTTCATTATCTATTTTGTTAATGTGTGACATGATTCTCTATATGTCGTATTTTGTTAAAATACACAAGTTTCCAAGAAAAGTAAAATAAGTCATGAATAAGAACTGTGAATTGTTTATAATATAAAATGGTGGGCCCAAGGCCGTTCTGTTTATCTGTTCTGTTTATGCTATGGCATGGTATGAATTGTTCGGTCTTTAAGACCTAAACATTTTGGTATGGAACAAAGTGCTGTACGGAACTAAGTACTACAGTGTGAGTCACCTCTAAAGTCCATACGAGACACATCTTACGTCTATACATGCATGAATTGGGCCCAAGGGGAGGTGGAGACATATCGATGTTCCATCTACTCCAAGATTAGATACGATGATACGATATGATACGTTTGGACCGAAGGTCGTTTTGATATATAATTGGGCCCGAGGCCCTTTTTTTATATATGGACCCGAGGTCATTTAGAACATATGATATGAATACAAAGGTTTTGACATCGCTATATGACTCATGTTATAATGTGTTATTTTATCTGCATGACTGGATGTCCTATTTTAAAATGTGCTTCTAATCTTTTGTATAAGTGGGCGTACCACGTACCACATACCACGTAAAATGTTTTGTAATAGTTCCATTATGTATTCCACTTGAAAGGGTATGATTTATGATACGATAAATGGTTGTTTTGAAAAGATTTATAATACGTTTCTAAATTGTGAAGTATGTTATCCTAATGTTAAGGACATCATTCATTAACCTTTTTACTTTAGTATTACTCACAGGGCATTAGCTCACCCCTTTCATTTTATATATGTAGGTGAGCCATCGAGAATCAACACTAGAGTTGTATCAAGGTTTGCCGCTCTGTCAAACCAACCGGGTTACGCCTCCACGTTGAGGCCTTAATTTTGTATTGGGAATTATGTAAATTATTGAGTCTTATGTAAGTATGTGTGAGATCTGTATAATTCTGTGATTTGTATGAATATGGAAGCATACTTAAATGCTTAAAGTAACCTAAATCTTCATGTATGCACAAGCTGAATGGGCATTTTATCTATGTTGGTATTTGCTTCTGCTTAAGGCCCCGTATTTGAATAAATATTATTTTGAAATTTTGTTTTGAGGCCTAAACACAGGCTAGTCATGGACCAAACTTTTAGGGCCGAGTTTGGGTCGTGACATTGGGAATGAGCGATCAATGGAGAGGACAACTCACCAATTGAAGTCGTAGTTACTAGTTTAGAGCGGACCATTAATAGCTGCTAATTTGGAGCTAATCATGGTAGCTTGTGATAGCTTTTGTAGTTGTTAGTAGCTGCATCAAAGTGACGTTTTGGAGAGTTTAAGGTTTCTGCAGTCATGAGCCATGAGCAGTCACGTCTATTTTAATATTTCCATCGAGCATGAAGAGTTTTTGATTGATTTAAGAATTCTACCTTGGGAAGGTACAACCTCAATATATGTGTGTATATATATGTATATAAATTTTATTTATTTATTTATTATTATTATTATTATTATTATTATTATTATTATTATTATTATTATTATTATTTTTGGGAGCTCCTTGTTCCACTTGAACATTGTAGTTTTGTAGCAAAGAACAATTACCCTATATATAATTTGGGTATAGTTTGAACCCGCTTGAACAGGGAGCTTGCTTTTTTTTTTTTTTATAGAAATATGTATTATGTATATTTTGAATTTGATCAGAGCTTCGTGTATTCCGGTCACTTCCTACGCCTTCTCCCTTTACCCATTGGATAGAGGGATTTTGCTCTTTTTTTTTCTTTTCTTTTTTTTTTTTTTTTTTTTGAACCTTGATCAAATAGGAGCTTTGTATTTTCCGTTTGCTTCCACGACTTCTCCTTTTACCCACGGCATAGAAGGGTGTTTTGTTGACTTGGTTAATCGCATCTTGGTTACTTGGATAAATGTACACTACTATGAAACCTATTTGGTTGTTCTAGGTTTTTTTATACTTTTCCCTCCCAGTTTGATTCTGGGTTTTCTATGGTCTTTCACTCTAAGTTGGGTTCGGGGTTCTTTATATTCTCTCCCTCCATAAGTTTGGTTTTGGGTTTTTAGAAAGAGAAAGGAGAGAAGAAGGGTGCCAACAACCACCAAGGATCCTCTAGAGTGTTTTTTTCCTAAAGTTTCCTAAAGTGGTGTATTGTGTGGTTGAGATTTAATGCTGAAAAATTGATGTGACTTGTCATTAAATCTCAACCACATAATGCACCACTCTAGGAAACTTTAGGAAAAAAAAACTCTAGAGGATCCTTGCTCGCCAACAACTGTGAGTGAGGGGAAAAAGGTTGTCACCGACGGGCTATGAGGTAGGTGTTAGAGTAAAAGGTGCTGCGTGGTAAGAAGGAACTGCAATTTTTCTCACGCAGTTTCGGCAGAATCCGATCTTGGGTTTAGTTTGGGACTGTTTTTGGGTTTTTGTATCGTCAATCAACTTTTTTGAATCGAGTCAGGGAAGTGGGTCGAGCAATGGTCGATCTGTGTAAAGCTTTAGCAAAATCGGAGCTGTTGAATTGAAGGTATGTATGCCGAAACAAAGGTAGAGCTAGGGTTGTGGTTCCTTTGATTTGTTGATCTAATAGAGGGGATGAGAGGTACTACTATTGTCGATTCTTGGGAGAGAAGAGGCAAGATCTGGGTAGGGCAGCTAGTGAGTTTCGAGCTATTGGGAAAGAACTTTGTGTTTTCGAAGGTGAGCCGTAGTTGTGGGTTTCATCTGCTTGGAGTTCGTTTGTCGTGGCTTTTGCAATTGGAGATTAACTTTGTTGAGGTATGCTTCCAATCACCCATTTTTTTTGAGTGGAGAGCTAGCCCTTAGGAGAGCTGAAAGAGTAGATCTTTGTTGTAAAGCCTAAAAATTGGTGAGCCATTATATGGGCTTTAGCCTTAGCCAAAACTTTGATGAGGCACTTCGATAACTGAAATTAAAGCGCTGTATTTTGGAAAGCCGAAGAATTTGGAGGGTGCTATAATAATAAAAGAAAAATGATTAAGAGCTCTAATAAAGAAGCTCTAATGGGAGTGGACCCTACTGTGATGTGATGTTTTGGCCTTGATTTTATTTATTTTTATTTATTTTATTCTCTGCCACATCATAAGAGCTCAATTAGAGCTCCAAAATTAGATGGATGTATCATTACTCATAATAAAATATTATTTTGGTGGAGAGCCAAAGGATTAGAGAGTTTTAAAATTAATAATAAAATATTATTATGGTAGAGAGCCAAAAGGTTGGAGAGAGCTCTAAAATTAATAATAAAATATTGGAAAGCTGTGAAATTAGAGAGTTCTAAGAATAATAATAAAATATTAGAGAGCTCTAAAAATAATAATAAAATATTAGAGAGTTATGAAATTGAAGAGCTCTAAGAATAATAATAAAATATTAGAGAGATGGGAAATTAGAGAGCTAAAGATTTTTTTGCTGACTTTGGACACCTGGCAAGTTTTATGAGAAAATTGGGAGCCAACTCTATTAAGGGAGAGCTATGAAATTAAAGAGCTCTAAGAATTAATAATAAAATATTAGAGAGTTATGAAATTGGAGAGCTCTAAAAATAATAAAAAAAAATATTAAAGAGCTATGAAATTAGAGAGCTCTAAGAATAATGATAAAATATTGGAGAGCTGTGAAATTAGAGAGTTCTAATAATAATAATAAAATATTGGAGAGTTATAAAAATATTAGAGAGCTATGAAATTGGAGGGCTTTAATAATAATAATAAAATATTACAGAGTTGTCACCATGTGAACTCCAGCTACTTCGGACACTTCGCAAGTTTTATGGGAAAATTGGGAGCCAACTCTAGAGCTCTACTTTGTGAGAGAGCTATGAAATTGGAGAGCTCTAAGAATTAATAATAAAATATTGGAGAGTTATAAGAATTAATAATAAAATATTAGAGAGTTATAAAATTAGAGAGCTCCAAAATAATAATAAAATATTAGAGAGCTATGAAATTGCAGAGCTCTCACATGTGGATTGTCACCCAAGCTCTACTAGTGAGAGCTCTTCTTTGTCGACCTCTAATATCTTGGAGAGTCTGTTGGAAAAAATGGTTTATATAGGCATATTTTGGGCTGACTTTGAGCCCAAAATTGAGTGGGCCCCGAACGTCTTTTGGGGGGGTCCGAAGAGGTGAAGTGTTCCTTGCCGCGTGGCAAGTCACGCGGTGAAGATGATTCGTCAAAACCATTTATGAGTGAATGGGAACATGACGTCGTTTTCGAGTTCGTAGAATGGACTTTTAAAGAATGAAATGTGGGTTTCCTTGAAATGGGTTGTCCCACATTGAAACTTTAAGAGAGTTTTGTTGAGTATGTAAACTCTAGCCTACAATACTTGGGTTGGGTCCCAAGGGGCACCCCAAGTTTGTAAAAAGGAGGAGTTATGGACAAAGTGAACCTTAGCCCAAACCACAACACACGCGCGCGCCCCGCCGCCGCCGTCCATGCTGGGTGCGGGTATGAGTTGTGGGAAGGATCGGTTCTTATATTAATTTTAAATAAAGTTAAATTCAAATTTTGTGCCAAAAATTGAATTGATTTTCTGTCTCTATTTATCTCCTTCAGTCCGAAATTCCACAACTTTTAAAAACAGTCCAAACAGGTCTTACCTGTTGAACCCGAACATGTTTTTTAATTGCCAATCTGTTATAATTTTTGGACAGATTCAAAATTGATTTACTGCCCAGACAGGTTCAGTAACTGCAGCAGTTATCTGTTCAGTTCCTGTTTGCACCTGTTCATTTGAATTCACATTTGTTCATTCAAATTTTGGTACCTGTTCGGACAGTAGTTTTGCCTATAAATACAAATCCACAGAAAATAATTTCTTAAAAGACGAAAGAGAAAAGGAAACAAACGAAAAATTCTGTAAACAGAATAATTCGAATCTGTCTTAAGATTGTTGAAAAAACAAATAGTAGTTATATGCTATTTGATAGATAGTAGTAATATACTATCTATTTTCTTTGACAACTAGTAGTACGATACTAGTGTCATTAACAATTCAAAATATATTTTTGTGAAATTTTTTCAGAAATTAATTTTGGATTTTAGAAATTATTTTCTGAGTTTTCATTACTTAAAATTCTGTTTTAGTATTTTAATTATTGAAGTGTTACATAATATAATTTTCTGTGTGGAATTAATTTGGTTGAATAAAATTTTATTTTATTTCCAAATTAATTGAAAAATAAATGTTATTTTCTTATTTCTTTTATTTTACAGAATTTAATTTCCTGTGTGGAATTAATTTGGTTGAATAAAATTTTATTTTATTTCCAAATTAATTGAAAAATAAATGTTATTTTCTTATTTCTTTTATTTTACAGAATTTAATTTCCTGTGTGGAATTAATTTGGTTGAATAAAATTTTATTTTCTTTCCAAATTAATTGAAAAAATAAAAGTTATATTCTTATTTCTTTTATTTTACAGAATTTAATTTCCTGTGTGGAATTAATTTGGTTGAATAAAATTTTATTTTCTTTCCAAATTAATTGAAAAAATAAAAGTTATATTCTTATTTCTTTTATTTTACAGAATTTAATTTCCTGTGTGGAATTAATTTGATTGAATAAAATTTTATTTTATTTCCAAATTAATTGGAAAATAAAAGTTACATTCGTGTTTCTTTTATTTTTTACAGAATTTAATTCTGTGAATTTTGTTTAATTTCCTATGTAGTGTAAATTCTAATTCTAATTTTGTTTTATAAATTAGTATTGATGGCTATTGAAACTAATGTCCAAACAAGTACTACTGTAGTGGCTGCAATTGCACCAACCCCCTCTCCTGTGGTGATAGTACCAATAAATCATGGAGAGAAGCCAGAGAAGTTCTCAGAAACTGACTTTAAAAGATGGCAACAGAAAATGTTGTTCTATCTTACAACTCTGAATCTAGCTCGTTTCCTCCGTGAAGATGCTCTTATCTTGAAAGAGGCTGAAATCGACCGGCAAGTGGTTGCTAGGGTTGATGCCTGGAAACATGCCGATTTCTTTTGCCAGAATTACATCTTGAACGGACTTGACAACATATTATACAACGTCTACAGTCCTATCAAGACAGCAAAGGAACTTTGGGAGTCTTTGAAGAAAAAATACAAAACAAAAGATGCCGGCTCAAAGAAATTTATAGTTGGCAAATTCCTGAATTTTGTAATGATTGATTAAAAAACTGTGATCAGCCAAGTTCAAGATTTCCAACTCATTCTGCATGACATTCACGCAGAAGGCATGTCTCTTAGTGAATCCTTCCAAGTTGTAGCCTTAATTGAAAAATTACCAAAAGGCTAGAAGGAATTCAAGAACTACCTCAAATACAAGTGCAAAGAAATTTCTATGGAAGAATTAATTATGCGTTTGAGGATTGAGGAGGACAACCGCAATTCTGAAAAGCGGGCTGGTAAGCATCCTATGGAGTCTAAGGCAAATGTAGTGGAACATGCTTCAAAAATCAAGAAACGAAAGTCTTTTGGAGAAAGTTCATCACAAGGCTCTAAAAGGGGGGAAAATAAAAAGTACAAGTTTAATGGCAAATGTTACATCTGTGACAAAGAGGGACATCGGGCCAAAGATTGCCGTAGCAAAGGCAAAAGCAAAAGAAGAACAAGCAAGAAGCCTGCTCAAGCCCATATGACCGAAGTGGATAAGATTTCCAATGGTGTAGATGACATCAATCTTTCTGCAATTGTTTCCGAGGCAAATCTTGTCGGAAATCCTAAAGAATGGTGGGTGGACACTGGTGCTACTCGCCATATCTGTGCCGACAAAAAGATATTCACATCTTATTCTACAGTGGATAATGGTGAACAACTTTTTATGGGCAACTCCTCAACTTCCAAAGTTGAAGGACAAGGGAAGATTGTTCTCAAGATGACATCTAGAAAGGAACTCACTCTCAACAATGTGCTGCATGTACTAGACATTTGCAAGAATCTTGTTTCCGGATCTTTATTGAGTATGAATAGGTTTAGGCTAGTATTTGAGAGTGATAAATTTGTACTTACTAAGAATAGGATGTATGTAGGAAAATGTTACATGTCTGATGGCCTTTTCAAGTTAAATGTAATTACCGTTGTACCTTCAGTTATTAATAATAATCATTCTTCTTCTTACTTGCTCGAGTCTTTAAATTTATGGCATGGTAGACTAGGACATGTTAATTATGGATCTTTGTGTAGATTAATTAATACGAAATGTTTACCTAAATTTGACATTGATTCATATCATAAATGTGAAATTTGTGTTGAGACAAAATTATCTAAAACTCATTTTCATTCAATTGAAAGAAGTACGGAACCACTTGAATTAATTCATAGTGATATTTGTGATTTTAAATCAATTCAAACTAGAGGTGGGAAAAAATATTTTATCACTTTTATAGATGACTATACTAGATATAGTTATGTTTATTTAATTCGAACCAAGGATGAAGCTTTGGAAACTTTCATTCAATACAAGAATGAAGTTGAAAATCAAATTGGTAAGAAAATCAAGAAACTTAGAAGTGATAGAGGTGGTGAATATGAATCACCTTTTGGTGAATTTTGTAAAGAACATAGAATAATTCATCAAACCACCGCTCCTTACTTACCTCAGCAAAATGGAATTGCTGAAAGGAAAAATAGGACTTTAAAAGAAATGATGAATGCCATGTTAATCAGTTCTGGATTACCTCAGAACTTGTGGGGGGAAGCAATACTTTCTGCTAATTATATACTTAATAAAGTATCCCGAAAGAAAGTGAATCAAACACCTTATGAATTGTGGCATGGAAGAGTATCATCCTATAAATACTTAAAAGTGTGGGGGTGTTTGGCTAAAGTGGCTATTCCTAGTCCTAAAAAAACTAAGATAGGTCCTAAGACCATTGATTGCATTTTCATTGGTTATGCCAAGAATAGTAGTGCATATCAGTTTTTGATTCATAAATCAGAACATTCCGAAATGCAAGTAAATACTATTATTGAATCTCGGAATGCATCTTTCTTTGAACATGTATTTCCAAATAAGACTGGACAAAAGACTAGCAACAGTAAAAGATCTCATAATGCTATTACTAATCAAGATCAAGAACATGATCAAGAACAAGAGTTAGATCAAAATAAGGAAGATGAACTTAGGCGTAGTAAACGTGCTAGAACCTCAAAATCTTTTAGTCCAGATTTTCTAACATATTTGTTAGAAAATGAGCCTTTAACTTTTAAAGAGGTTATGTCTAGTCCTGATGCTCCTTTATGGAAAGAAGCTGTCAATAGTGAAGTTGAATCCATCTTGCAAAATCACACTTGGAAATTGATGGATTTGCCACCAAGTTATAAACCTCTTGGATATAAGTGGATTTTTAAAAGAAAAATGAAAGCGGATGGATCAATTGACAAATACAAGGCAAGACTTGTGGTCAAAGGTTTTAGACAAAAAGAAGGTCTTGATTACTTTGACACATACTCACCAGTTACTAGAATAACATCCATTAGAATGCTAATTGCTATTGCGTCTCTATACAATCTAGAAATTCATCAAATGGATGTGAAAACCGCTTTCTTAAATGGTGAGTTAGATGAAGAAATTTACATGGAACAATTAGAAGGTTTTTCTGTTCCAAGAAAAGAAAAGAAAGTGTGTAAATTGGTTAAATCATTATATGCTTTAAAACAAGCACCAAAGCAATGGCATGAAAAATTTGACAAGGCTATAATGTCAAATGGATTTAAAATTAATGAGTAAGACAAATGTATTTATATTAAAAACACAGATAAAGGTTATGCCATTGTATGTCTTTATGTGGATGATATGCTCATCATAGGTAGTAATAATGATATGATTAAAACTATCAAGAAAATGTTGAATAAACATTTTGATATGAAGGACATGGGCATTGCTGATGTAATTTTTGGTATGAAAATTACCAAAACATCAGAAGGTTATGCTTTGTCACAATCTCATTACATTGAGAAAATACTTAACAAATTCAGCAAAGATGATGATCATCTTGCTAGAACACCTGTAGATGTTAATTTGTTTCTATCTAAGAATGTACAGGAAAGTATTTCTCAATTAGAGTATGCCCAAATTATTGGAAAGCTTAATGTACTTGATGAACTGCACTCACCCAGATATAGCTTATGCAGTAAGTAAATTAAGTAGATATATGAGTAATCCGGGAGTAGAACACTGGAAAGCAATTATAAGGGTTCTAAGATATCTTCGATTTACTCGTAACATTGGGCTGAATTATACAAGATATCCAGCAGTACTTGAAAGATACTGTGATGCAAATTGGATATCGGATACTAGAGACTCAAAGTCCACCAGTGGGTATGTCTTTACTCTTGGTGGGGCGGCTGTATCATGGAAATCTTCCAAACAGACTTGCATTGCTAGGTTTACTATGGAATCATAATTCATAGCTTTAGACAAAGCAGGGGAGGAGGCAGAATGGCTTCGCCACTTCCTTGAAGATATTCCAATATGGCCAAAACCGGTGCCTGCTATATGCATACATTGCGATAGTCAATCTGCAATAGGTAGAGCACAGAGTCATATGTACGACTGTAACTCTCGACATATTTGACATCGACATAATACCGTAAGACAACTATTCTCTAATGGAATTATTTCCATTGATTATGTGAAGTCTAAAGACAACATAGCGGATCCACTAACCAAAGGGTTAGCAAGAGAGTTAGTTGAGAATTCATCGAGAGGAATGGGACTAAAGCCTATTAAATAAGAGTTACCACAACGGCAACCCAACCTAGTTGACTGGAGATCCCAAGATCTAGGTTCAAAGGGACAACCGAGTTGTGAATGATTTAGAAGGATCACTGGGGAGTTAAACTCCTACCCATTTCTATGATGAAATAGTGATAACTGCAGAGTTTTTAGGTTAAGTAATACTTTTAATGATTCTTATATTTAGGTATACCTAGTAGAATATGACAGGATACTCTTCATAAGAATCACCTAAGTGAGTGTGAACTGGGCCGGTTCTATAAGATTTGTAAAGGGTTATAAATCTTTAGAGCACTCATGAAAAACCAGGTTATTCAGGGCCAAAATGAACACAATAGTGAGAACTAAACTGTGCCTGAAAATATACTGTGTGAGTTCTATTGTCTTAGTTTACACAAACAGCTGTAGTAAATCCGATAGTGTCTCACATGGGAAGGTTCAAAGCCAAAAGCTACCTATATTTTTCAAAATATTTCCAATTTCTGTACTCTCTGTAATTAGATCATGTTGTTGCATTTTCTCTCCGTCAAATTCCATTTATGTGGGGGATTGTTGAAAAAAATAGTGTTTTATATGGCTTATTTTGGGCCAACTTTAAGGCCAAAATTAAGTGGGCTCCAAACGTCTTTTGGGGTGGGTCTGAAGAGGTGACGTGTTCCTTGCCGCGTGACAAGTCACACGGTGAAAACAGAACGTCAAAACCATTTATGAGTGAATGGAAAGTTGACGTCGTTTTCGAGTTTAACATTAACTTTTTAGACAAAGTTCATTTGAATTTTTTCAATAAAAATTATTTTGGGAATTTTATTTAAATATAAATTTATTTTTTGGTTTCCTAAAGTGGTTTCCTAAAAATGATTAAACTATTCAAATAGTTTAATAAGAATATTTCCAATTGTTTGAATAAGTGTGTACAAAGTGCAACGGATACATTTTTCAAAAAGTTTGAAAAACTGTTTGAATAAGTGTGTTCAAAGTACAACGGATACATTTTTCAAAAAAGTTTGAAAAACTGTTCCAAGCAACGGTCAGATTTCAAACAGTACCTGTTCGGATTCCTCAGCACCTATTCGGGTCAAATATTTGGCTATATATACAGCCAAGGTTCCAGCAATCAGGATAATCCGAAAACCAGTCTGCTTTTATGCCTTTGCTATCCAGATTTTGTTCTAGTGCATTTATTCTTCATATATTAGTTTTAGATTAAATAATCAGAGAGTTAGAACACAGGTTTGGATCGCCGAACAATTTGTTTTGGAGTGTTACTACAAATTGATTAAGATCATTGTATCTTGGGAGATAGACGCCATTCAATCGTAAGCACCGTAGCAGGGCGAATCTGTCTTAAGGACTGAGCGTCACACACTTAACTTGGTCTTTGAATTATTTAGTCGGTTCTACAAAATAAATACTGTAAGTTTTATTTTATTTTGTTTGAATTGTTTCATATTATTTTATTTACACAGAAGATTATTCCAACATAGTCGAAATTGGAGAGCTCTAAAATAAATGATAATATTTGGAGCAATCGTCATGTTGAGAGTTGAAAAATAATAATATATTTAGAACTATACACATTAGTGAGCCAAAATATTGGAGAGCCAAGAATTAGGAGGCAGCTGGAGTTCTACTTCATTGGTAATCTTGGAGGGCCATGAAATTGGAGAGTTCTACTTGGAGAGCCAAAGAATTGGAGAACTCTACTTTGTTATTTCACCATTTTGGAGACTTAACCAAATTTTGATGAGAAAATTGGGAGCTAGCTTTACTAAGGAAAGCTCTACTTCGTTGGCCTTCGCCATCTTGGAGAGCCAAGAAATTTGAGAGCTCTACTTTGTTGGAAAGCTAGGAATTAAGAGCTAACTCTTTTAAGGGGAGCTATACTTTATTGGTCTCCTCTGGAGAGCCAGAAATTGGTGAGCCCAAAAATTAATAAAAGTATATTTGAAGCTATCACCACATGGGCTACACTTTTTGTTGGCTTCACCACTTTGGCAACTTTGTCAAATTTGATGATGAAAAAATTAGAAGCCAGCTCTACTGAGGAGAACTCTACTTCATTGTTCTTCACCATCTTGGAGAGCCAAGAAATTAGAGAGCTCTATTTCATTGGAGACTTTGCTGAAAAAAATTGATAAGTCAAAAAATTGATAAAAATGTTGTTACCCAAAAGATAACCCAAGAGGGGGGTGAATTAGGTTTTTACAAATAAAAATAATAATACCCTAATAAAAATTATGACTAGCACAATCGATAAATATAGTTAATGAAATAAAAATAATTAAAACAAGTGTTCTAATAACTATGTCAATTAATGATTTTAGCATAATAAAAATATGAAATATAGCTATGACAATTTAAATAAAATAAAGAGATAAGGAAGAGAGAGGCAAAAAAATTTATAGTGGTTCGGCTTCAACTCGGCCTACGTCCACTCCTCAAGCTTCACTTGAGATTTTCCACTATTTTCTAACTTCACAGGGTGCTAGTAACCTTTTCATATATGGAGCAATCCTCCACGGATTTTACATAGACTTTCTAAGTCCAAAAAAACATGGAGAGTACTACACTCTTACAAGATTGAAAAGAAAGTATTTTTGCTTTCACAGAAAATTACAACAATTATCTCTCAAAGATAGATATAAAAATGAGACTCTAATTTTTCTGTAATCCTCAAACAGGAAAGATGGGCTTAAAGCTATACGACTTAATGTATAATTTCTAAGAGAGGACGTAAACAAAAATTGAAGAACACTTCTTAGAAAAATTTTCAGAGAATAGATGAGGGTGATTTTAGATCAAAGGATATTTTCTGATTTTTGTAACTTATTTATAGTTTCTGCATCTTGTTTACATCATAGGCTTTGGTATATATAATGAAACTTATAGCCGTTTATAGTCGTTGTATTCATTTTAATATCTCCCACTCCATCATTACTAATTTGAATATCTTCCACTAGAACCTTTTGAACTATTTGAATTGCTGCTTTGCTGGGCTGTTTGAACCTCTATTTTTGGGCTATTTGAACCTCTGTTTTCGGCTGTTTGAACTCCTGATTTGATCAAATATTAATTACATTCTAACAACATTTAGAATAAAGGTTTATGTGAGAAATAATGGGACAAAATAAATTTTAATTCTATTTTTCTCTTTCAAATAAATTAAAACATAAGTAAATAAATCTTCAAAATAAATGTTGATTCTATTTTTCTCTTTCAAATAAATCATCAAAATAAATTTTGATTCTATTTTTCTCTTCCAAATAAATTAAAACATAATTAAATAAATTATCAAAATAAATAAGTCTAGCAATCTCTCCCTTTTTTATGATGGCACACAATGATGTTTTGATTTGTTTTGGGAGTAAGAAAAGCTCCCGCTCAAGTCATGGTTCCGAAATTCATTTCTAAATACATAAGTTAGCACATGTGTAATAAATAAGCTTTAATCAGAGACATGATATGAGACTAAGATATCAAACTATAAATACATAACATCATAATATATAACATTATAAGTTTTTCCCCCTGTGACATTATCAAAAAAGAAATCATGGCTCAGAATCTGGAAGAGGAGAAGGAGTAAAATGATAATGATAAATGGCATCAAAAATAGATAATCAAGACATATATACATATATATACGATTCGCGCACCACTCTCTTTTCCGTCGAAAATCGCGTCAGACACGCGGCTTCGCTTTTGCGTCAACCGACCGACAAAAGTGAGACGGGTCAATCAACTGCCTCGGCTCTCTCTCCCTCTTGTCTTCTTCACTTCCGTCTTCTTCTTCTTAATCACTCTCTTCTCCTTCTTCTTCATCATTCGCTTGCATCACTTTCTACGTCGTCTTGAGAGAGATAGAGCAGAGAGACTGAGCAGAGTAGAGCAGAGAGACTGCCAAAAACGACTTCTTTCGATTACATTTCCCTTGTCGACCACATGGCCTCGCCCCGTCCCCTCACTCTCTTTCCAGACCTGAATGACCTCTCAAGCGCTACTGGGCCGAGTGCCCTGGCGCCTACTCTTCCCAACCTTCTTATGATGTCGATTGAGCAAATAATGGCAGCGCAATCAGATATTGAAGCCAATTATTTCACACTGACGTCCTGTATGGAGACGGTGACTGCAGTCACAAAATTGGCGCATCGACTGCAGAACAGAATGAGTGAGCTCCACTAGGTCAACGCCCAACTCTCTCTGCTCCAGCGCATGTACAAAGATGTGCGAGCAGAGATTTGTGCACTGAAGGCCGAAAATAAAGAGCTTAAACGGAAGACCACTTCTATGGCCCGATTTGGAGTAACGTCATTCTTGGCTTTTGATAGTCAGCAGGGAGTTCTCGCTCTTGACGAAAGCACAGGGACAGGGCCTTCAAGGGCCTCCCAAGGTAATAAAAAAGGAAGAAAACGATGGAAGAGACGAGTAAGTGAGATCGGTGTATGGCCATAAACAAAAAAAAATGAAGGTTTTTTTTTTATGTAAATATTTTTATTTTGATTGGCGTATGGCCGTAAAAAAAAAAAAATGAAGGGTGTTTTGTTTTTGTTTTTTTTTTTTTGTAAATATTTGTATTTGTATTTGTATTTGTTTTTATTTTTATGTTTAAATACTGAAAAATGAAATTAAAAAGCAAAAAAAAAAAAAAAATTAAGCCCAAACAAAAAATAATAATCAGAAAAAAAATTAAGCCTAATAACAAAATAAAAAAAATTAAAATAAAATAATACCAGCAGAAATTAAACTTAATGAGACGTTGGTTTTGCTGGAATAGTAATGCAAAAAAAAAAAAAAAAAATACCATGAGGGTTTTTAAAAAAATTAATGTATGCAAAGTTAATTTTACCTCAAGATGCAAAACCCCAAAAAAAAATCACACAGTTAAGAATAGCAAACTGTTAAGGAGAATAATTGTATAAAAGACTTGAGAGTATTCAACTGATATAAATGTTTCCATTTCAATGTAGTAATACACATATATTATTTTAACAAAAATTCAAGTATCACAGTCATAACAAAACTTTTTAAGTAGAAATCGACATTCCAAGCTCGTCACGAATAAAATTGAAGCGATCCTCGCTTAGGGGTTTTGTGAAAATATCCGCCAATTGCTTGTCGGTGTTTACAAATTCAAATACAATATCCCCTTTTTGAACATGATCTCTTAAAAAATGATGTCGAATTTCGATATGTTTTGTTCGTGAGTGTTGAATCGGATTTTTGCTTAAATTGATGGCACTAGTAGTATCACATTTAATAGGGATATGATCATAATGCAAATCAAAGTCCTCCAATTGTTATTTTATCGAAAGTATTTGGGCACAACAACTTTCGGAAGCTATATATTAAGCTTCAGCCGTTGATAAAGCAACAAAATTTTACTTTTTGCTAAACCAAGATAATAATGAGTTACCAAGGAAGTGACAAGTGCCACTGGTGCTTTTTCTATCAAGTTTGCATCCGGCAAAATCGGCATCCGAGTAACTAATTAAGTCAAATGCAACTCCTCTAGGATAAAACAGTCCTAAATTTTGAATGCCAACATGATATCTAAAAATTATTTTAACAGCACTAAGATGTGATTCCTTAGGATTTGATTGATGTCTAGCACACATACAAACACTAAACAAAATATCGGGTCTACTTGCGATTAAATAAAGAAATGAGCCGATCATACCTCGATATTTTGTTTAATCAATGGACTTACCTTTTTCATCCTTGTCTAGCTTAATGGATGTGCTAATAGGAGTTCCAACTATTTTTGAGTCATACATACTAAATTTTTTGAGTAGTTCTTTTGTGTACTTAGCTTGGTTGATAAAAATTCATTCCTTACATTGTTTGATTTGAAGTCCAAGGAAATAATTTAGCTCCCCCATCATGCTCATCTCAAACTCACCTTGCATACACTTAACAAATTCTTTACACAAGGTTTCATTAGTAGCACCAAATATAATGTCATCCACATATATTTGCACAATAAGTAAATCATCATTTTTAGTTTTAATAAAAAGTGTTGTGTCAATCGTTCCTCTAGAAAAATTATTTTCAATCAAAAATTTACTCAATCATTCATACCATACAAGAGGTGCTTGTTTCAAACCATATAAAGCTTTTGATAGTTTAAAAACATGATTTGCAAAAGCATGATCTTCAAAATCTGGGGGTTGTTTAACATAAACTTCCTCATTTATAAAACCATTTAGAAATGCACTTTTTACATCCATTTCATAAAGTTTGAAATCTCTAAAATATGCAAATGCAAGTAACATGCGAATGGCTTCTAATCTAGCAACCGGAGTAAAGGTTTCATCGAAATCAATACCTTCTTCTTGATTGTATTCTTATGCAACAAGTCTAGCCTTGTTTCTTATAATTGTGCCGGATTCATCAAGCTTATTTCGAAAGATCCATTTGGTACCGATAATGGTATGATTTTTAGGTTTTGGCACAAGTTCCCACACTTTTTTTTCTTTTTTTTTTCCTGAAATTGGTTAAGCTTTTCATGCATCATCCAATGTTCATCGAATTCGGCTTCTTGAAAGTTTTTAGGCTCAATCTGTGAGAGAAAAACCAAGTTACTATAATTTTTTTTAAGTGAAAAGCGAGTTTCAATACTTTTTGTAGGGTCACCTAGGATTAAATCCTTAAGGTGATTATGAACAAACTTCCATTTTCTTGGCAAATCATCATTGTTTCCTCCTTCTTCTTGAGGTGGGAGAATAGGTTGTTCAATCTCTTTGTTCAACTTACATGGTTGGTTTTCTTCTTTGTAGATACTTGAATCTTCCACATTTGGTTCCAAATCTATATTATCACTAACAATTTACTTTTCAACAAAGATGTTAATTTCATCAAATGCAACATGTATAGATTCTTCCACAGTAAAAGTTCTTTTATTAAAAACACGATAAACTTTGCTAGTTAAGGAATAACTAAGAAAAATTACTTCATCAGATTTTGAATCAAATTTACCTAAGTTATCCTTACCATTATTATGCACAAAACATTTACAATAAAAAACATGCAAGTGACTAATGTTGGGCTTTCTATCATGCCAAAGTTCATAAGGAGTCTTTTTTAGAATATGTCTAATTAATGCACGATTTAAAATATAGCATGCGGTGTGAACGGCTTTGGCCCAAAAATATTTAAGAAGATTATTTTCGCAAAGCATTGTTCTACTCATCTCTTCTAAAGTTATATTCTTCCTTTCTACTACACCATTTTGTTGAGGGGTTCTAGGTGCTGAAAAATTATGTCCAATACCATGCTCATCACAAAACAATTCAAATTTCTCATTTTCAAATTCTCTACTATGGTCGGTTCGAATATTAGTAATAAGAAAGCCTTTTTCATTTTGAATTCTACGATAGAGTTTTGTGAAAGAAGAAAATGTTTCATCTTTGTGTACTAAAAACATAACCCATGTAAATCTTGAATAATCATCAATAATAACAAGACAATAATGTTTATCACCTTGACCTTGAGGGACCAAATAAATCCATATGCAGTAGTTGTAAAGGTCTAGTTGTGGAAATGTGAGATTTTGATTTAAACGATATTTTAGTTTGTTTTCCTTGTTGACAAACACTACAAAGATGATCTTTTTTAAATTTAATTTTTGGAAGTCCAATGACCAAATCCTTTCTCAAAAGTTTAGCAATTAAATCCATATGAGCATGACCAAGTCTTCTATGCCATAACTAACTATTTTCATTATTAACATATAGACATTTAACATCACTAGCATAGAGATTATTGAGATGAAAAACATAAACATTATTGTGACGATTACCAACGAATAAAATTTTATGATCATTGGTGTTTTCAATTGCGCAATGTAATTTATCAAAAATAACTCGATTACCTTTATCACATAATTAACTAATACTAAGTAGATTATGTTTAAGTCCATCAACAAGTAAAACATTTTCAATAGAAGGGTTAGGAGAAATACCGATGCTACCAATACCGATGATTTTTCCTTTCTTGTTGTCTCCAAAAGTAACAAAGCCTCCATCTTTAAATGACAGTGTAGTAAAGAATGATTTATCTTCGGTCATGTGTCTGGAACATCCACTATCAAGGTACCACTTCCCCTCTTTAGCTTTGGACTTAAAATAAATCTACAAGATAACAATCAAGTGTTGGTTTTTGATACCCATAGTTTCTTAGGTCCTTCTTGGTTAGTTTTGCTAGATTCCTTAACAATCCAAATCTTTTTAATCCCCATGTTTATATTATTTTTGAATGGACAAGAAGATATATAATGTCATTTCTTTCTACAATAACAACAAGTAATATGAGGGTGAGTCATGAGATGTGCCTTTTCAAAAATTGTATTGAGATTCTTTGTTTTTTAATAAGGTCATATCCAATGTCCGCTTTATCGAAAACACATCTTTGATTTCCAAGAAGCATGTTGAGATTATTTCTACCTTTTACAAAATTTTCAAGTGTTTTTGTTAAATCATCAATATTATTTTTTAAAGTAGATTTCTCATTAGAGATAGTATCAAAATTATTTTTCAAAACAATTTTTTCCTTCTTTAATTCTTCTACATTAATAGATAAAGATGCAACAGATTTCTTCAACACATTATTTTTTGCACAAATTTTTCTAAATTCATCTTGTAGTTCATGGAATGCACTTTCAAGTTTTTCATAAAGAGTAGTTACCTCATCTTGAGTAGAGTCTGCATCTTCAAGAGCATAAGACATAAGTTGGCTACTTCATTTTCAATTTCATTACTTGAGCTTTCATTTTCATTTTCTCCCCAAGCTGCTACCATGGCCTTTTTGTTTCTTTTGTAACTTTTCCATGATTCTTCAATTTTGAACAATCTATTTTCATATGTCCAAGATTTTTGCACTCATAGCAAATAATAGGCTCTTTCTTGTTATCTTTGTTGTATTCTTTCTTGAAATGTCTTATTCGTCATAATTATTTTTCTTGAAGTTCTTTTTAAGATTTCTACTAAACATGACATAACTTTCATCCTCACTGGAGTTTTTATGTTCTTCTTCATTTGATGAGGCTTTGAATGCAATTCCACTTTTTTTTTTTTTTTTTTTTTTTTTCAACATCCTCATGTCCTTTCATGGTGATCTCATGAGTCATAAGGGAACCCATAAGCTCATCCAATCCAAGTATGAAGAGATTTTTGGCTTCTATAATGGCTGTGACCTTTGCTTCCCAATTTTTTGGTAAACACCTAAGAATTTTTCTCACCAACTCACTGTTAGTATAAGTTTTGCCAAAAGATTTCAAAGAGTTTATAATTTCAGTAAATCTAGTAAACATACTAGAAATAGATTCATCAGAGTTCATTTTAAATAATTCATAACTATGAACAAGCACATCAATACGAGATTTCTTCACTTGGTTTGTACCTTCATACGTTACCTCAAGTTTGTCCCAAATTTCTTTTACCGAATCACAACTTGAAATTCTATTATACTCTTTAGAGTCTAATTCACAAAAAATGGTGAGTTTGGCTTTAATATTAGCTTGCAATAATTTATGATCCCTCTCATCACATTCATCTTTTATTTTAGGTACACTAATATTGTCTACTAATTTGGTAGGAATTTTTGGACCTTTGGTGATAATAATGCACATGGCATAATCAGTGGCTTGTAGGTATAGGGTCATCTTATCATTCCAATGACTATAGTTGTTTCCGTCAAACAATGGTGGCCTATTTGTGGCTTGTCCTACAGCTAAGGTTGCCATGGATCGAAACTCTCAAATGGTTAAATCTAAAACAAGAGTCTAGTCTGATACCAATTGTTACCCAAAAGACAACCTAAGAGGAGGGGTGAATTAGGTTTTTACAAATAAAAATAATAATACCCTAATAAAAATTATGACTAGCACAATAGATAAATATAGTTAATGAAATAAAAATAATTAAAACAAGTGTTCTAACAACTATGTCAATTAATGATTTTAGCACAATAAAAATATGAAATATAGCTATGGCAATTTAAATAAAATAAAGAGATAAGGGAGAGAGGCAAAAAAATTTATAGTGGTTCGGTTTCAACTCGGCTTACGTCTACTTCTCAAGCTTCACTTGAGATTTTTCACTATTTTCTAACTTCACAGGGTGCTAGCAACCTTTTCACCTATGGAGCAATCCTCCACGAATTTTACACAGACTTTCTAAGTCCAAAAAAACATTAAAGTACTACACTCTTACAGGATTGAAAAAAAATGTGTTTTTGTTTTCACAGAAAGTTACAAGAATTATCTTTCAAAGATAGATATAAAAACGAGACTCTGATTTTTCTGTAATCTTCACACAAGAAAGATGGGCTTAAAGCTATACGACTTAATCTATAATTTTTGAGAGAGGATGTAAACAAAAATTGAAGAACACTTCTCAAATTTTTTTTCAGAGAATAGATGAGAGTGATTTTAGATCAAAAAATATTTTCTGATTTCTGTAGCTTATTTGTAGTTTTTGTATCTTGTTTACATCATAGGCTTTGGTATATATAATGAAACTCATAGCCGTTGTATTCATTTGAACATCTTTTACTCCATCATTACTAATTTGAATATCTTCCACTTGAACCTTTTGAACTACTGCTGTGCTGGGTTGTTTGAACATCTGTTTTTGGCTGTTTGAACATATGTTTTGGATTGTTTGAACTTCTGATTTGATCAAATATTAAATACATTCTAACAGCATTTAGGATAAAGGTTTAGGTGAGAAATAATGGGACAAAATAAATTTTGATTCTATTTTTCTCTTTCAAATAAATTAAAACATAATTAAATAAATCATCAAATAAATGTTGATTCTATTTTTCTCTTTCAAATAAATCATCAAAATAAATTTTGATTCTATTTTTCTCTTCCAAATAAATTAAAACATAATTAAATAAATCATCAAAATAAATAAGTCTAACAAATGTATTTGGAGATAACTCTACTAAGGAGAGCTTTATCACCGTGGAGTTATCTCTACCTAGTAGAGCTATATTTACCAGCTAGCTTTACCAATGAGAGATCGACCATTACATGGGCTCTACTTTTGTTGGCTCTACTCCTTTGGAAACTTAGCCAAAAATTGATGAAAATATTTGAAGCTAGCTCTATCAAAGAGAGCTCTATCACCTTGGAGCTCTACTTCATTGGGGCTCTCCGGTCAGTGGGTTCTTCTTTAGGAAAGATAATTGTTATTAAGCATGGTATGGTGCGTTTCAGGAACTCTATCTTGGTTAATTCTTCTGAGAATTCTACTTTAGAAGTCAAGGTAGCGAGGGCACCTAGGTGTCGATTGGTAGAGCAAGGAGTGTGTTCTATCCTTACTGTGTCGAATTCATTTGTCGGCTTTCGAACGATGGTTTTGTATGAAGCAAACGGGGCTCTTTGATAGCGTAGTCTCCATTGGTCTGCTTGACCACTAGATTAGAGTCTCCTTTCATACCTAGAAAACTTACTCCTAGATGGAGTGCTGCCATAAGCCCCAATATCAGGGCTTCATACTCTGCCTCGTTGTTGGAACATCTAAACTCCAGTTTGTATGACAAATTGACTTAAGTTTTATTTAGAGAAGTACTATTCCAACTCCTCCTTTGGAGGTAGATGATTCGTCGAAGCTCAAGCTCCATTCTCCTTCGATATTCACTTCAACATCTTGAAATTCATCACCTGGAAGTTCATTTGAGGGCAGCTCATGTTTCTGCTTGGGAAATGAGCTAGGATGTTAGCCGAAACTTGGCTCTTGATGGCCTTAAGGGCTTTGCAAATGATACCATATTCTGCCTACGAGAGAAGCCAGTGAGGCGGCCTATCAGAGAGGGCCAGTCTTGTAAGCTGTGAGCATCCCTTCGATACACATTGACACCAGATGATGTTCTTCCATTGGATCTTGAATGTCTACTACTTTCTCTCTTAAGCGGAGAACATAAACCAAGATATCTTCTCCTTATCGCTGTGTCTCTCTCATGAGGTGGAGAGTAGTTAATCTCTCTTCGACATAAAAGAACTTGATATAAAACTTCTTCACCAAGTCTTCCCATGAAGATATGGAACCAGCGGGGAGGTTGGCATACTAAGAAAATGCTCGGTCTATGAGGGATTTGGAGAACTCTAATACTGAGGTTTCAGTCTTCTTGGTGGGCACCAAAAGCATCAAGAAAGCGCGAAACGTGCTCCCTAGCATTCCCCTTTCATCCATCAAAGCAGACAAACTTGGGTACAGTTCTAGAGAAGCAGGGATGTGACCTTTGTCTGAAGTAGACTGTATATGTGTTCTTTCACCACGTCTAATGTCAATGATTGGGTTAAAGGAGTCTGGTTTGGCAGAAGAGTCGGAGAGTAAGTTGAAGCCATTACGGTGGGAGTTCCACCAACCGAACCAACTTGTGGTGGAGGTACTTGGCTTGGAGCCGATAGAGGGAGCGGGGTGGCTGTTTGTCCTCCTGCTTGGTTTTGCAAGTTCTTTTGTGGAGTGGGGTTAGCCTCGTCTCTTTCTCCAAGCAAAGTCAAAGAGGGAGCTATCATTGTTGGGAGACAACTCCACGACGTTGATGATCCTGAGGTCTTAGCCTCCAATCCACAATCCTCTAATGATCCCAAGCGGGAGTACCTAGGTCCTACTCCCGACCTAGGCAGCCAAGGGGGTGAGTGCATAGGGTGAGCCAAGGGCTCATCCTGAGCAACTAAGTAAACATAGGTGAGCCAAGAGTCCAACTATGTTGCTATGGAGTTGGGATGAGTAGGCAAAGAATATACTTCTTGAGTTATGAAGGGCCATGGAGAGCTCTAGGTGAGCCAGCTCTATCAAAGTGAGCTATGGCCATGTTTTCATACTTGGTGTTGTGCATGCCCCCACTTAGGCTAGGCATACGAACCCAACTCATCGTGGTGCCTCAAGGGTCTGCCACGTGGATGTGTGATGGTGAGAATGTGACGCCTGTAAGGCTTACCACGTACCAAGCATAATATAGATACCCACATTAGGGAATGGGCTTAACAATATATATCAAGCCATTCAACGCATCACCCGTAAGCCTTGGTATTTTCTAGTCAAAGCATGAATCAATGATTAAATAAAGCAATTGAAATTAAAATTACTCTACTAATTTTTTTTTTTAATATTTTCTTACTCTTTCCTGAAATTTCTTATCCAAATATTTTTTGCTTTTAGTTCATGGGGCTCACATGAAAGTTATTATAACATGATTCACACAGTCCATGTCTTTTATGCTAATTTTTTTTTTCTTTTTTTTTTTTTTGCTTTGTTAAATTTACACGATGTCATGGTACTTATAATAAGTTAATTACCATGAATAGTAATCATTTAATGACAAAACAAAAATGTAAGCTTGACCAAAGAAAGAAGTTGGCATGCTTTTATTGTTGTTATCAGATAGGCTGCACTAAAATGTCTTCAATTTAGAGAGCATTCCACTGTTAATTTTGGGAAGAAATTGGCAGGTCTTTATTCATTTGCTTTAGATGTTGGCTGAGATGTTTGTCATGGGTGCTTTACAGTCTTAGATTTGCATGCGAACTTGTCTGATGTATCTAATAGCAATTTACCTTCATTAAGTCATTAGGTGAGATTACATGTTTCAATTCTACCCAACTTCACAACTTCACAATTTTGGCGACTGTTAGACACACTACATGAACACTCCTTGCAAATCTTTTTTATCCTATTTTAGTCTTTGTTCCAGTTATGTGCAACTTTTCTTATGAAATCTTAAGGTTGTGTTTAGATCATGATTTTGGGTATAGATTTAGAAAAGGAAAGGGAAATGGAGAAAAAATTTAACTTATATTTTATTCACATTTCACTCACATTTTTCTCCATTCCAAATCTTGCTTATATTATATTAACATTTCACCCATTATTTCTGTTTCCGTCTCCGTTTCCTTTTCCAATGCCCTATCCAAATCTATGATTCAAACACAACTTAGCATTGGTTTGTGTCATTCCATTAGCTTCAATTATCGAATTAGAAGAGAGTTTGCTTGTAGCATGTTTTGGAGGAGAAGATAAAACATGGGAGTCAAATGGAAATTTCATTGGAAAAGTAGGGCTTATTTGATATTTCCCTTGTCGTTTTGCTGCTTCATTAGAATATATCTAAGAATTGAAGCCTGTAATTTTGGGGTCTCATGCATTGTTGCAATGTCCTGCGGTGTGACATTGTATGTGATGCTAGTTGGTGCATATCCTTTTGAGGACCCTGATGAACCAAAAGACTTCCGGAAGACGATACATGTATTTCTTTTGATATTGAATATACTTTCTTACCTTAAAAATTGTGGATTCCATGTTAAGTATCTATATAAATCAATTACCATTCACATAATTCAATATGTCTATGTATAGCCTTTGGTTTAGCGTCACCAATTGACAATATCAAAATTAAATGAATAATTAATTATTTAATACAAGTCTCTCAAATCAAAGGAAAATAAGTGTATCATAATAGAATTATCTTTTAAACTAACAATGATCATTTCATAGGTGTTTTCAAAACCGATCATGTTCAGTGGATGATGATGGAGTAAATCATTCTATCATATATTAGCAAAACAAGTATATGCCATAATAGTGTGATGCCCAATGAACACCCATAGTCTAGAATATTAATTGGGTCTACAAGGCACCAAAAAATCATAATTCCAAACTTTTGATTCATTAACCATTAATAAACCTTATGTTCACGTTATATATAATATTAAATATAACATTATTCAGCATAATAATATATAAAAATACAAAATAAAATGTCAAATAATTTATTTAATCAATTAATAAAGTTAATAAATTGATTTTTGAAGTGACAAATGCTAACCGGTGTTCATGCACTCCAATTCCTCATCCACTTCGTTCACCACCACCAAAATCCTCCTGCTGTCCATAGACATCTGTGCTTGCGCCTCGATCTGAAAGAACATCACGATAGATTGTTCTAAGTCCTTAAGCTTAATTGTGTAGAGCGATTTCTTGCAGCAATTCCACCAGTGGATCTTCTCGCACTTATTTACAAAGTGTAGACCTTCTTTCAAACGGTTGGTGAACATCTCTGTGTCTTGCTCCGATCGGCCCAATTTTCTGTTTAGGTTGTCGATTTCTTCGAGCATCGGGCTTATCTGATTCAGCCTCGACCTAGGCTTGTGAGGGTGGACTTGAATTGCACAGCATTAATTATCCCATTGTCAACAGCTCGCAGTAATTCCCCAAACGCCGCTCCCAAAGCGACACCTCCAACCAGTGAACCAGCCATCGATGTCTTCCAAAACCCACTCTAGTTCCAGAGAATTGGGATTGGGTTTGGTGTTGTTATAGTGAAGGCTATGGAACTTGCAAGTGAAGCAGTTGTGAACGCGAGAGCAGTGAAGAAGTAGTGATGGAATTTCTGCCAAGTTTCTTCGATTCTTCGTGTGGAATTTTAATTCTGGAGGGGGGAAAAAGGTGTGGAAAACAATGCATACCCTTTTTCAAAAAGAAATATTCGTTTCGTGGCTTTTGGAAAATAGTAGGAAGAGAGCCTGAAGCTTCCCAGGTCTCTCCCCTATTGACTATGAACAATAGTGACAGTGACTGATCAAATTCCAAAACTAATAAAAAAGTAAGTGAGAATTGAACCCCGACGTGAATCGAACGCACAACCTTCTGATATGGAGTCAGACGCAATGCGCCCCGGATCCACGTTGTTCCATTTCTCTCTCTCATATTTACTTTTGATCAGCATGACCAAGCCACCCGCTTCGTGCCATTGCAATACAAAAAAATTAGGATAAATTATAAACACATCCTTTGAGATTTATTTAAATTATAAATCGCTTCTTGTAGTTTTAAAAATTATATTATGTTTCTTAAGTTTTTAATTTTATAATAAATAGATCATTTTATTAATAAATTATCAATTTAATTAACAGTTTTAAATAATGTTAAAATTTTATTTCAATTAATAATTCAGATAATTTTATTATTATATAGGTGAATAGTTAGAAATTTCACTTTTTTAATTAATTCTGTTAAATAAAAAATTCTGACAGAGAGGTATTTGTAATTTTCCAAACCACAAGGGGCAATTCATATTTTGAGTAAATCTCAGGGAATGTATTTGTAATTTACCTAAAAAACTAAGATCCCAGAATTAGGAATCCCTAATTTACCTAGAACGAGTATGTATGGTAGAAATTAAATTGATAAAGTATAAAATTCATGAATGAAATGAATCTAAACCATTAATTCTTATTTTTTTTGATAAATTTTGAGTGAATAATTATGAATTTATAGCCTTATTGATGGTAATAAGTTAGATCAATATGTGCAAAAATGTTCAAGAAAATGATGCAATCAAGAGAAAGTTTCAAAATATGATTTACATCACCCACTAGTGGGTGGATGATGAAGCTTAGAGAGTACTCAAAATGATATCTATATTATGAACGTGCAGTGGCGGAGTCAGAAAATTAATTTAGAGGGGACACTTACTAATTATAATAATTTTTACAAAAATATTTCACGTAAATTTTTTATGATTGATTTCAGGAAACATAAAAAAAAAAAAAATTATTTGTAACTAGTGTATCATGGATAATACAAAAAAAAAATATGGATATAAGCCTTAAAATAAATTATATAATGATAAATTATTTTTTGATACAAAATTTGATTAAAATTCTATATAATAGTAATACCACGTCATCATTGGTATGTAACATCACTCACTAATGGTAAATAAACGCATAAAGAGTGAACCTCACATGTCAAATGTAACTAACAATCTAATAAATAGTGAGATTACTTATACTCGCATATCACTAATAATGACATCGTCGTTACATTCAAAAAATTTCATAGCTAATATGGTTTATTTATAATAGTCTCTTCATTTTCAATCAAAACAACCGTTATTGTTTTCATAATTTTTAAAATGTCATTGACATTTCACTCCAATAAAATTTTGTAATTTTTGTTTTAATTATTTTTTTTATATTTGCACAAAAAACCAGGGGACACGTGAGGCCCCTGGTCACATGCTCCCTCCGCCACTGTGAACGTGGATTGTTTTATGAGAATCCCACAATGATAGTCTTTCTTCATCGAAGACATATTAAAACTTGAATAAAAGAGAGCTCTAACATGCATAACAACTATGTCCAAGAGTGTAGCAAGAGAATCATTGTTAGTTCATAAAATGTGAAAGTTTTCTTAAATTTGGAGTTTAAAGTAACTATTTAAGTCACCTAATGCAAAGGCGAATTTGAATGTGAGTTGTATTTATGAACATGGAATTATAAGTCCGTGTCACACAATTATTATTATTATTATTTGTAAAAAATGTAAATTCATCAAAAATCTAAGACCTGACTAATTTGAATCTACAAAATTTGTCCGAATTTGCTTTTAGTTTTGCTAATCAATTAGGTACCCACAAGCTCATATGCAGGCTCGGCCTGGGCATAGGCCCACCAGGCCATGGCCTAGGGACCTTCAAAATAGGCTTAAAAAATGGGTTCCTCTTATTATAGTTTAGTGTAATGTATTAGGTATGTTTTAGGTTTAAAAAAAATTAAAGAAGGCTCAAACTAACTTAAAATAAATTGACCCATTGAAAAATTGAAAGGCCAATTCAAAATTAAAAAGACCCATTCTCTCTCCCTATCTAATTTCTAAGGGAGTGGAGTCACTATTGTGCCCCTCCCTGTTGTGCTCCTGCTGTGCCGTAAAACGGCACAGTTTTGTGTTCCTTTTCTCTTTTTCTTTTTTTTTCATTAAAATTTATATTTTTTATTTTAGGGTTTAGAGTTTAGAGTTTAGGGTTTAGGATTTAATTCTTAATTTATTTTTTATTTTTTATTTTAGGGTTTAGGATTTAGGGTTTAATTCTTAAAATTTATTTATTTTTATTTTAGGGTTTAAGGTTTGGGATTGAGGGTTTAATTCTTAAAATTTATTTATTTTTATTTTAGGGTTTAGGGTTTAGACTTAAGGATTTAGGGTTTAGGTTTAATTTTTAAAATTTATTTTAGGGTTTAGGGTTTAATTCTTAATTTTTTTTTATTTTAGGGTTTAGGGTTTCGATTTAATTTTTATTTTTTTATTTATTTTAGATTTTAGGGTTTAATTTTTAAAATTTATTATTATTTTTTTATTTTAGAGTTTGGGGTTTAGGATTTAGGATTTAATTTTTAAAATTTAATTTTTTTATTTTAGGATTTAGGGTTTAGGGTTTAGGATTTTGGTTTAATTCTTAAAACATATATTTTTTTTATTTTAGAGTTTAGGGTTTAGGGTAAAGTGTAATTTATCATGCCAAAAAAACATAGTGACAACATGAAAAAAAAAGAAAAAAAAAAAAGAAAAGTGGTGAAACTGTGTTGTTTTACGGCACAGTAGGGAAGGGGCACAGCAGTGACCCCTTGTCCAAGGGGGAAGCGGGGTCACTGCTGTGCCCCTCCTTGTTGTGTTCCTACTATGCCGTAAGATGGCATAGTTTCATGTTCCTTTTTTTCCCTTAAAATTTATATTTTTTATTTTAGGGTTTAATTCTTAAAATTTACATTTTTTATTTTAGGGTTTAGCGATAATTTTTTTATTTTTTATTTTAGAGTTTAGAATTTAGGGTTTAATTCTTAAAATTTAGTTTTCTTATTTTAGGGTTTAGAGTTTAGAATTTAAAGTTTAATTCTTAAAATTTATTTATTTTTATTTTAGGGTTTAGGGTTTAATTCTTAAAATTTTATTTATTTATTTATTTATTTATTTTAGAGTTTAGGGTTTAGGTTTAATTTTTACAATTTGTTTTTTTATTTTTATTTTAGGGTTTAGGGTTTAATTTTTAAAATTTATTTATTTTTTATTTTAGGGTTTGGGGTTTAGGATTTAGGGTTTAATTTTTAAAATTTAATTTTTTTATTTTAGGGTTTATGATTTAGGTTTAATTCTTAAATTTTTTTTATTTTTTTTATTTTAGAGTTTAGGGTTTAGGGTAAAGTGTAATTTATCATGCCAAAAAAACATAGTGACAACATGAAAAAAAAAATGGTGAAACTGTGTAACGCCCTCAAAATAATAACATTAAACTAACCACATTCCTTTATTTCATTGAGTTTCATTACATAAGTATTACATGTTAACATCAAAACAAAATGCCCTACGGGCTTACAGCTTTCCAAGTTAACACTTGGTTTCAACAAAAGAGTTCTAACTCGTTTACACATTAAGCCCTTGGCTTGAAATTACATGTAATACATCAAAAGTAAAACGACAAAACTATGCCCGCCACTAGCCTCCCAGCTATGTCCTTGGAGGTGGCATGCTTCCTGTACCTGAAAATGATATTCCCATATAGGGTGAGCCACAGCCCAGTAGAAATACACTAAACCAACCATGGACAATGACTAAAACATTAGCAATTGATAGTTGGTCAACACTGATACAATCACATAAATTACATATTTATGTCAACGACTTACAAGTCCCAATTACTTTTCATTTTCCCTTTTTCAACAGATAAGCATGCTAGCTCTATCATCATTTCCACAGATATGTATAAAGACTATATCTCACATTCTCAACAGATATGTATATCAACAATATCCACAGATAAGCATACAAGCTATATCCACACTCTACAACAGATATGTATATCAACAATATCCACAGATAAGCATACAAGCTATATCCACACTTCACAACAGATATGTATATCAACAATATCCACAGATAAGCATATGAGCTCTATCTTCAATTCTCTAGACAAGCATATGAGCTCTGTCTACGGAGTTCATCCCCTATCTCCTCCCAATACCTATCCGGTTTAGAGGTACATCCCCTATCTTCCCCTAAACCGCGGAGTACATCCCCTATCTCCTCCTCTACACATAACGTATATAAACACATTGGTTCTATATACAATCACACAATACAAACAATTAATGTATTCTATCAACTGTCAAGTTCCATGACACATTCCATTGATTAGTTTCAGTTTGCCTAATCAACATGCATTGTCTACAACAATCACGACTATCCTCCACCGATAGCCCAAAACAGTTATTTCTAAACAGAAAATAAATGCACAATGGATATTAAATCCACATTTCATTTCTTCATTCTTCTCAATTAATCATCCCAATTAATTAAACAATGTAATTAGGTCAATTCCCATAATTAACATTTCAACCCTTAGGTCCCATTTTCATCAATGATTCAACAATCATTCCATTTCTCTATGCCAAACATGCATCTAGGTTTATTATGAATAAAACCCCAACTTTTGTAAAATTACACAAAAGCCCCAAACTTTCACAAAATTACCAAACCAAGCCAACATCTCAAAATACCTAAATTTAAAGACAAAACCCATAGAGAGGAGTAGGATATCCCTACCTCAAATTCGGAGTCCCAAAGGAGAAGACGACAAAACCCAACGTGCTCCAAAACCCGAGATTTTCAGATTAAAATGAAGCCCTCGACGATCAACAACTTTTTTATAAAGGCCAAAGGTGAGTAAATCACTCCTACTAGATCAAAACCTAGAGAGAAGGTAGAGTCTAGAGTGAGAGGCTCAACAATGGTGATTTTGGAAAAGTAAGAGAGAGAAGAGAAAGTGAAAAAGTGATTTGAAAAGTCACAATTTCGGGACTTTAACCCAGGTCTCCGCTCGAGCGTAAAACACCCCGCTCGAGCGTCCACTCACAGACTTCCGCTCGAGCGGCCAACCGCCCGCTCGAGCGCAGAATGCACTCGCCCAGCACTTTTGCAGAACCAGGACTCCGCTCGAGCTCCCAACCATACGCTCGAGCGGCCACTCACACAGATCCGCTCAAGCGGCCAACTCCACGCTCGAGCGTACAACACTGCACAACAAATACTGGATGGGTGTATTACCCGCTCGAGCGCCAACACCTCCGCTCGAGCGTACAGGCCAAAAATCTGGGCAACTAGGTTTGGTTTCTAAACTCAACCAACCTGAAACAAATCCGCCCAACACATCCTATAACTCAAATACGAAGTAAAAGGATGTAAACAAAATAATAAACAACTACCAACATCCACGGACACATGTCCGGATCACTATACAACAAGGGTAAACCCGGGATCGCTATAAACTGTGCCGTTTTTAAAAAAAAATTATTTTATTTTAGGATTTAGTGTTTAGGTTTAATTCTTAAAACTTATTTCTTTTATTTTAGAGTTTAGGGTTTAAGGTAAGGTGTAATTTATCATGCCTAAAAAACATAGTGACAACATGAAGGAAAAAAATAAAAATAAATAAGTGGTGAAACTGTGCCGTTTTACGGCACAACAGGAACATAGCAGGGGCCACAACAGTGACCCGTTGTCCAATTTCTAACCCCAACTACTCTTAGGGGTTGTTTGGGGTGTCCTAAATAAGTGCACTTTTTGTCTTTTTGAACTAAAAAATTAAGGGAAAAAATATGGATGTTTGGGTTAACTTTTTAACTTTTCATGAAAAAATGTGTAATAAAAAATTGTAAAAATTGGTTTGTAGAGGAAAATTAGGATTGGGAGTTGTGTAGCGGTAATTATTGACTTTTGGTGAATAGTGTTAACTTTTTAACTTTTTGAATAATTTTTTTGCTTTTTAACTTTTTTTACATACCCCAAACTTGGCCTTAATCCAATTTTTCCAACAACTTGACAGCAGCAGCCCAACAAAGAGCAAACCTAGCAGCAGCACACTCGTTCAAATTACTACCAATTTTAAGTAAGCTTCTGTCACTTTTTATTTTTATTTTATTATTATTTTTTTTTTATGACTCTTCATTGTAGAGTTACAGTCTATTTTTTATTTTTTGAAATTTAAGGTTTGTTTGCTTTGGCGAAAATATTTTCCTGGAAATTTTCCACCATTTTATGATTATTTCTTTTAGAAAAATTTAGAGAATATTTTCCCTCCAAACAAACATAGCC
This sequence comes from Camellia sinensis, assembly GCF_055761805.1. NCBI lineage: Eukaryota > Viridiplantae > Streptophyta > Magnoliopsida > Ericales > Theaceae > Camellia > Camellia sinensis. Next base: position 222,109,682 of record NC_138961.1, read on the forward strand.
GTGGATTTATTTATTTATATATATATATATATTGTTGACTTGCACATACATAACAAATTTTGAAAATTTATTTTTCTGATTGATTGAAACCCCAGAGTTAGTGAATTATATGTTAAAGCTATGCTGATTGTTTGGGAGATTTATGCAAAATTTGTTATTTGACTTGGTAATTGCTTAATGAGACTTATATGTTATGAGGCTAAGGCTATTTAGATGAGACTATACTTTGTGTTTCAGTTTGCAATATCTGGAATTATTTGTTCAATTTAACATCACATAATTTAAATTTTAATGTATTCTTCTTTTTCCTTGTAGACAATTATTCGATGTCACTCATAGGGTCTTCTTTGTAACATCACATAATTTAAAAGTTTTTTATTTTGTTAAGTGGTTGTGATGCTCTTATTTTGAATTTTGATCCAAAAAAATATTTTAATCTCAGTTCATCATGACTCTTAAAAGAAATTATCCATTTGGATTTACAAAATTATGTTTTATAAATTATATTAGCATTTTTAATTATGTTATTTATTTTATAAACCTTATTTTATATACTAAGGAAAACTCATGGATATAACTGTTTATTAAAATGTGTTTTGAATAATCATTTTATAAGTATCGCCACGGAGGTCCCACACCTTGGGAGACTTAAATAACCATTGGCCCTCTGATTAGTCACGTTGTGACTCTCTGTCTGTCATGGATCCACTGACTCTCTGATTTCTGGTGTGGAGCAAAGTGCTATGCAGAGCTAAGTGCTACACTATTGTGGGAGCCACCTCTAGAGTTCGTACGACCCACCTCTTAAGTCCATACACATGTTTTGTTCCGTTCTGTACTGTGGTTATGATTATTTTGTTTATACGATTTATATATTATATGTCAAATGATTTTCGTATTATATATTATGTATTTTAATACCAAACTATTATCTGTTTAGCCCAATAACTATCCATGGTGATTTTTATACCCTCAGACTCTCGGCATAATATTTCTCACTCTGTCATATGCTTATAGTTGTTGACCACTTTCAGGTGATATGTTAGGACCAGCGCGTGGGGTAGGCACAAGGTACTTTATAATCATAATCTAAGCTCGGGCAATGAAACTAACTAGAAGCTCCAATGTATATGTTCTGTTATTATTAAATAAAGTTTTGGGTACCCTTTTATTTTACTCTGCTGCACTATTAATTTGTTATGACTTCAATTATTATCTTGTCGCGACGCTAAACCTCCGGGTACCGGGTTTGGATCGTGACAGTATGTGCTAAAATAGCAGATGCTATTTTAGCAAATTATTCTATTTGGATCATAATCATCTTATTTGGGTCACATCACCTTTCTACCACATCACTTCAAATCCAACCCGTATTTCATATATTTTTTTGTAAAAATTCAAAAAGTATACTAATCTAACACTTTCCAAACAACCCTAATTGAATATATTGCTTTTCGTGTTTTTTTATTTTTAGTGAATATTTTTAAATTTTTAATTTTTTTTTTACTTTTTTAGATGCACCTTACTTAGATAGTATAATATTTATGAAAAAAATATTTTAAAAAATTAATATACTGAATATTTATGAAATACACTGAATTTTCGTATATTTTTTTTAGGGAAAATTGCGCTAACATTCCCTATAGTTTGGGACTTGTGTCACTTTAGTCTTTGACTTTTCAATTGTGACACATTTGACCCTGAATTTTGAATCTTGTTCCAAATAAGGACAATTGAAGATACCATTGTTTAATTTCAAGGGCAAAATCTTCAATTTAATAAAATATAAACTAATTTGATAAAAATAAATGTAAAAAAATATTGTTAATTTTTTTAAAATTAATTCTATCCACTAAAGATAAAATTATGTAAAATTGATCAAAATTAATAAAAATTACATGATTATTTTTTAAAAATTAATTTTACATGATCATCATCCAAATACATAATAAAAATTAATTTGGTAAAATAAATAAATAAAATTTTAAAATATTTATCAATTTTACATAATTTTATCTTTAGTGGGTAGCAATAATTTTTAAAAATTCAAAAATATTATTTTGACATTTATTTTTGTCAAATTAGTTTATATTTTATAAAATTGATGATTTTACTCTTGAAAAATTTAATGATATCTTCAATTGTCCTTATTTGAAACAAGATTCAAAATTCAGGGTCAAATGTATCACAATTGAAAAGTCAGGGACTAAAGTTACACAAGTCCCAAAATATAGGGACTATTAGTGTAATTCACCCTTCTTCTTCTTTTTTATATATTTTTGGTATTTAATAAATTTTTAAAATATTTTTTCACAAATATTATACTTTTTAAGTATATTTATGTTAGGTGTATTTAAAAATTAAAAAAATTACTTAAAATATTAAAAAAGTTCATTGAAAAAAAAATGAAAAAAAGAAGAAGTAATATTACAGAATTTAAAATATTTTTATGGATTTAAGTAAAATTTAAAAAAAAATTGAGATCAACTTCTATGGGGTACTATTTGCATGCATATCATTTGAAAATAAAATTAAAGTTAGGTAAAATAAAAAATATAAATTAAACGTAATCAAAAATTTGAAGTTATTTTCTATATTGCAATATTGCAGAAAGTCTTGTGAAATCATATAAGTAAGATTTTAAAAAGCGGTTGCAACCATTACATAATGGTTGTGGTGGTTACTGCCACCCGTTACGGCCGCTATAGTGGTGTGATGGAAATTCACATGTATAACGGTCGTTTCGGTATTATGTAACGGCCGTAACGGTCCATTATACACCGTTATACTCTTTTACAATATTCTGAATAGTTTCCTTTCCCTTCCCTCCCAAAAAAAAAAAAAAACTTACAAAAAAAAAAAAACAAATACTCAAGTGATCCAAACCCAAAGAAAAAATCTTATATAAAATTTATTTTTTTATAATTTTTTAAAAATTTATGGCACAATTTTTATTTTATAATCATTTCATTTAATAATTGTAAATATTTTTTATTCAGCTAGTTCAAGTATTGGTAAAAAATAATTTGTCGACATTTTATAAAATCAATTATTTTTAAAATCATTAACTGTTGAAATAAAATGTAAAAAGCTCATTGGGAAAATTATGCAAATAGTCCCTATTACGGGAAAGAAATAAACCTTCTCGTATAATCATGTTGATCAAATCTGCGCTCCTCCGTACGTTGTCGCTTTATCACCTGAAAACACAAACGTGAGCTAGCCGGCGGGTGTGTGCCGGAAACCTCTCCGATGCCTAAATCAGTAAGCTTGACAAATAAACAACAGCTCTGTGTATTCAGAAAACAAAGTTGTGTTACCTCTCCAAAGGTGATGTTTGTGAGCTTTTATAAATTTTGCGTGGCACAATCCTAGTAGGACTTCTACTCCTCCATGCAGAGTCCTCCTAGGATTCATACTCCTGAAAGATAATGCTTATCCTTCAACACCCCCCTCACTGCTTAAACCAAGTGAGATGGTTTTTACCATGGCCGAACTCCAATATGACCGAAGTAATCATGATCACGCCGAGCCACAGAGTAGACCGAGCTATCGTTAGTTCGGTTTTACCTTCAGTGTTCCTACTCCAGTTCCTCCATTGTTAACAGTGTTAAGTCTAAACCGATCTAATTTCTAGCAAGGCTTTTAGACCGAACTAACCATACTGTGCCTTAACCGATATAAGTTCAACGCATCCTTAAACCGGTCCAACTACAAAGCGTCCTTCAACCGGACTAATATTAAGAGTAACTCGGACTGGTCTACCTTCTAGGCTTGAGATCGGGCTAACTTTAAGCCTCTTCAAGACCAGAGTAACTTTATGGCCTCCTTACTCAGCCCTTCGTACTGAGGCCCATAAAGGCCCAGCTCGGCCTAATTTTGCATATAAATTATCCTCTCAATTGCCCCTTAATTCCATCTGTGTAGCATGATAGGGATTACCTGTCTATAAACCGGGCTAAAGTTTTACCTTTTCAACTGAGCTAAAAAAACCCTTTAGCGTTTCCAGCCGAGCTAAAACTCTCTCAGCCGAGCTAAACCTAAGTCGAGTTGTGCTTGTCCGGTCACAACGTCCCTTCAATCACAGAAACTGAATCGATTCTTATCCCTATGACACGTGGCATGCTGACATTGGCTTACTGCAGCTATCGCGCCACCCTCGTACTCTGCAAAATTTGAACAGTTCCCGCCTTTTGCCCCTTCTCTTTCCACAAAACAACCCTTTCATCCTTTGAATCACCCTCATCGATCATTTTTACTGTTTTTAAGCTCTTCTCTCTCTTTTTGCCTCCATTGCTCTTCAACCTCTGAGCTCGTGTTCTCCATTGCTGCTGCTCTCATCTCCAGTTCTTGCCTCTTCATCTGGTAAGCACTACACCTCTATCTTGCTTTCCTTGTTTTCGTACTTTGTTTTGTGGTCTTTGCATTTGCTTTCTTTCATTCTTGGCACGCTGTTTCTATTTTTGCAAAACATATATTCTTGCTCCACCTTACGTTTTCTAGAAAAAACTTCATAAGAACCTCATGAACCTCATGAAGTAATCTATAAAACAGTGTTTGATCCACAATTACCATATAACCGAACTAAAAAGTAGTTTATAGTCAATGTCCTTCTATCAGAGACTTTAACCGAACTAGCACTCCATGTTGGTACTAGTAGTTTGAATAAGTCAAATCACTCCTTGATAGACCTTAACCGAGGTAAACGAACCGAACTAAGTCCGAACGTAGCATAATGAAACCTTATCGTTCGACCGAGCTAGGTCTTTGGGGCTAAGCCAGCTTTCTAAGTTTTTAGACTGAACTCAGAAAGCTGCCCCTAGAGGCTTAACCGATCTGACTGAGCCTTCTCTTTAACCGAGATAACGAATCGTTTTGCCAAGACCGAGCTATCGAACCTCCTGCTTAATCCAAGTTACTAAGCATCTTGTTGAAATAGAGACAGAACTTGTAGCATCCCACACAGCCGAAGTAGGACTCCTATTCTTGCTTTCATTTTGTAGCACGGTCCAATGATCTGTGCTTAACCCCTTTGTTTTCTACTTTGCAGACTTAGGTTGCCCAGGTACTCCACTGCGCGCCCAACCGAGTTACTGAGCACACTTTTTGTGACCGAACTAAATTATCCATAACTTAAAAAATAAATGGGGAAGTATAGGTTTTTGATAGAAACCCCTAGTGGCCTGGCTGAATTCCGAAGGGATTACAACATCCCTGACGACGTCCAGCTTATTCTGGCCGAACAAGATACCCTTCCATGGGGAAAACAGGGCTATGTACCTTTCACCCTCCTATCAATAATAGAAACCGGACTAAGATTCCCTATTCAACCCTTGATTTGTGAATTCCTAAGACAAACCAGAATATGCCCAACTCAGCTTTCCACCAATTCTTACCGTATAATAATGGGAATAGCCGAACTAAACCGCCGAGCCGGTCTTAACCTCGGTCTAGCCGAAATACTCCACCAATACTCCATTGGCTCCAAAGATGACGGCTGGGTCTACTACCTTAGGATACGCCGCCGCAGAGAAAAAATAATAAAAGATACGTCGAATAAGGACTTAAACGATAATGACTTTTTCTGCGTGTCTGGCAATTTTGAAGACCAGCAAGCCCAGATCCCTGGCCGAAGTATAAACTGGAATAAAGGAGAACCTGGTATAATTACTTCGATTTTTGGCATGTTTTGCTTTATTTCGGTTACCTGCTCTTAAATCGAACTAACAGTTTGTCTTATTTATGCAGATTCAGCCCATCTGCAATCTTTGTATAGTTACCCCAACTTGAACACACTTCGTGTCACACTACGTTTTTCAGAAAGAAGTTTGGCCAAACTTCTTAATTTTGAGCCGACATACCGTTACAGCGGTCGCCGAAAAGCCAGAGTAACTGACTTTTTGTTGGAAGATGCTCCTGAACCGGACCCCACCTTGCCACAAATTAACTTAGTCCCTCTGACAGCCGAACAAGAAATGGCAAAAAAGAACAGAGTTAGGGCCCTCCTGACCGAAACCAATAGACTCGAAGTTCCGCCACCAAGCTAAACTCAAGAGACCGTGGTGGCCCTTCCTTCTCAACAGCCTTCTTCATCACGCCGAACTAAACGCGCCCGGACTACCCAAACCGAACAACGGTTAGTTGATGAAGTTGAAACGACCCTCCCACCGAGCCACCCACCGAGTCCGCAACCAGAGCCATCTGACCGAGCTATCTCCAAGTGGGCACCGAAGCTCACTTATCAGAATCGAGATATTGAGGAAACTGATTCGGTGGTTGCAGAGAAGGATCACATACTGGCCTTCAACCTTGCCAAAAGTGTGTGCCTTCCAAAGGACATGGAGCACCACAATCAGCTAAACATCGAGCTGAAGGCCATTCGGTCTTCAACAAAATCCATGATCCTGATAGGTAGCCCTCTTTTGCTTTTGTACCTTTCTAATTCTTCCTTTCAGCTCGGCTAAAAAGGAAAGTTTCTATTCTATTGCAGGCCATTCAGAAGAACCACATTGCACACAAGCGGGTGTTGGAGCTCAGGAGAACATCAAGGGAGGCCATGGCAGAGGCCGAAGCCAAAACCGCCGAGCTCAAACAAGAACAAGTGAGGACGGCTGAGCTGGAGGCCGAGGTGACTCGTCTGACCGGCCTAGTTGCTTCGGCCGATGCTGTCAGATAGAGAGCCCTAACCGAGATGAAAGATAAGTATTTGCAGGAACTGGCGAAACTTGAGGGTGTCAAGGACGCCGAAATAAATGTTTTGAAGAAGAAAGCTGAAGATGCCGAGGTGAAGGGCTTCAAGGAAGGCGAAGCTGCATACATCCAGTAGTGTGAGGCTGCGAAGGACTTGTTCTTCAAGTGCGGCTGGAGGGGTGCCGTGGAGCAGCTCGGTTGTGGTCCCGACACCGAGGTCTTCAATGCTCTGCAGTATTTTATTCTGGCCTCACTGGCGGAGTATGCAGCCGATCTACAGAAGTAATTCCTTGAAGCATCTGACGACGACGATGAAGAGAATGAGCCAACTGACACTCCGGTAGTCAATGAGCAAGGCAACGATCAACCAGCTCGGTTGGAGCCAATGTTTGAAGACCTAATTGTTGAGCCGCCAACTGACACCGTGCTGCCAGTTGCTACTGAGACTGTTCTTCCATCTGCAACCGGTGTTCAAGTTGATATTGAAGCCGATCTTGAAGACCTTTTTAATTAATTTGTATTTTTTTCTTTTTCTTTTTGCTTTGACTTGTAACCGGGCTGGGAGCCCTTCTCTTGTAATTGCTCTGAACTTGATCAATGAAAATCATCTTTTCTGTTACAACACTTTTTTCGGTTTGAACTGTATGTTTATACTTGTAATGACTTTTCCATGATCTTTTCACTTCCAACTGTTATCTCGGTTTAAATTCCTGTTTGAGCTTGCTTTCTAATAGTAGTGTGGCTGAGATACTTTATTCTGGTCTCAGCTGAGCAATCTGACTAAGCTTACTAGCCGACCACTCTTTAGCCGATGTCCTTACTTCGGCTAAAGAGTACTGAGAGTTTGGTTTAATCCAGCCAACCACTCTTTTAGCCGATGTCCTTACTTCAGCTAAAGAGTACTAAGAGTTGGTTTAATCCAGCCAACCACTCTTTCAGCCGATATCCTTACTTCGGCTAAGAGTACTAAGAGTTGGTTTAATCTAGCCAACCACTCTTTAGCCGATGTCTTTACTTCGGCTAAAGAGTACTAAGAGTAGGTTTAATCCAGCCAACAACTCTTTAGCCGATGTCCTTACTTCGGCTAAAGAGTACTAAGAGTAGGTTTAATCCAGTCAACCACTCTTTAGCCGATGCCCTTACTTTGGCTAAAGAGTACTAAGAGTTGGTTTAATCCAGCCAACCACTCTTTTAGCCGATGTCCTTGCTTCGGCTTAAGAGTACTAAGAGTTGGTTTATTCCAGCAAACCTCTAAGTTAGTTTTTCCAGCCAACTTAGAATAGAATGTTTGGTTATTCCGACCAAACGTCCTGCAGCCTGGATCCACGTCCTGTAGCCTAGATCCTTATCCTGGGTTTAGGAGGGGTGTTGGTTTAATCCAGCCAACCTCTAAGTTAGTTTTTCCAGCCAACTTAGAATAAAATGTTTGGTTATTCCGACCAAACGTCCTGCAGCCTGGATCCTTATCCTAGGCTTAGGAGGGGTGTTGGTTTTTCCAGCCAATCTTTAGATTGGTTGTTCCAGCCGACCTAAAATAAAATGTTTGGTTATTCCGACCAAACGTCCTGCAGCCTGGATCCTTATCCTGGGCTTAGGAGGGGTGTTGGTTTAATCCAGCCAACCTCTAAGTTAGTTTTTCCAGCCAGCTTAGAATAAAATGTTTGGTTATTCTAACCAAACGTCCTGCAGCCTGGATCCTTATCCTGTGCTTAGGAGGGGTGTTGGTTTAATCCAACCAACCTCTAAGTTAGTTTTTCCAGCCAACTTAGAATAAAATGTTTGGTTATTCTGACCAAACGTCCTGCAGCCTGGATCCTTATCCTAGGCTTAGGAGGGGTGTTGGTTTTTTCAGCTAACCTTTAGATTGGTTTTTCCAGCCAATCTAAAATAAAATGTTTGCAATGTTCCTAACTTCACTAAAACTATCTTTTACAGAGAACAACTTATGCTGAAAAGAATCGATTTGTTTTATTGAGGAAAGAAAAAATTACACATGTTTGAAAGAGGAAAGCTAAAAATAAAATAACTTGAGATTGGCGGTGTTCCATGGCCTAGGGATTGCTTTGTCGTCCTTGTCTTCTAGGTGGTATGCCCCTTTGCCTGCTAACCCAACCACTTTGTAAGGACCTTTCCAATTAGGCCCTAGCTTGCCATCTCCTAGTACCAGGGTGTTTCCCATCACTTTGCGCAGCATCCAATCTCCGATCTTGAATTGCCTTGGATGTACCGTTTTGTTGTATTTCCTGGATAACTCTTGTTGATATGAGGCAATGTGAACTAGTGCTTTTTCTCTTCTTTCTTTTGTAAGATCGAGTTCCAATGTTATGGCATCGCCGTTTAAGTCTGGATCAAAATTTTCGCTTCGAATTGTGGGGAGGCCAACTTCCAGTGGGATTACTGCTTCCATTCCGTAGGCTAAGGAGAATGGTGTTTCTCCTGTTGATCGTCGAGGTGTGGTGCGGTAAGCCCATAAAACATGAGGAAGTTCTTCCGCCCACTTGCCTTTTGCCTTCTCCAACCTTTTCTTCAACCCATCCAAGACTATCTTGTTTGAAGCTTCTGCCTGTCCATTTGCTTGGGGATATGATGGTGTAGAATTATAGAACTCTATCTTGTACTCTTCACAAAAGCCTCTGAAGATTCTACCGTTGAACTGAGTGCCATTGTCTGAGATTAGGGCTTTTGGTATGCCAAACCGAGTGATGATATTCTGCCAGACGAACTTCTTTACATCTTTTTCCTTGATTGATGCCAATGCTTCTGCTTCCACCCACTTTGTGAAGTAGTCTGTTGCTGCGAGAAAGAACTTCCTGTTGCCGGGTGCTGTTGGAAGTGGTCCTACTATGTCCAAGCCCCACATTGCGAAAGGCCATGGGCTAGTCAATAGTAGGAGTTCTCTAGCTAGTTGATGTATTTGGTGTGCGAATTTTTGGCATTTCTCGCACTTTTTCACATATTTCTCTGAGTCTGCCTGCATATATGGCCACTAGTATTCTTGCGAAATGGCCCTGTAAGCTAGCGATCTTCCTCCTTGATGGCTTCCGCACACCCCTTCGTGTATCTCGTATAAGAATGCTTCTACTTTGCTGGGGTGGACACACTTTAGATAGGGTCCTGAGAACGACTTTTTGTATAATGCCAGCGATAGGGAGAGCCAAAATCGCTGTGACTTTGCTCTAATTTTGTTGGCTTCTTTCTTTTCTTCCGGTAGGACGCATCTTTCAAGAATAGTATGATGAGATCCATCCATGAGGGGCCTAGATCGGCGCAACATACTTCTTCTGCTTCGGGGTCTTCGATGCTTGGTCTTGGTAAGTAGTCGATGAGCAATGGATGAGGGATGGATGTATCTGCCATTGAAGCAAAGCTTGCTAGTTCGTCTGCTCTGCCGTTCTCTTCCCTGCCTATCTGTTCAATCCTCACTACTTCAAATTTCTTGATCTCTATTCTGACCAATTCTTGGTACTTGGCCATTCTATCATCCTTTGCTTCATAGTCGCCAGAAATTTGGTTTACCACCAGCTGTGAGTCGCTGTAGACCATTAGTTCGGTGGCCTTCATGTAGAACGCTGTTTTGAGACCTGCAAGAAGTACTTCATATTTCGCTTCGTTGTTTGATGTTGGGAAGCCAAGGTTGATTGTTTGCTCCACAACCAGGCCGTCTGGTGAGATAAGGACTATGCCAATTCTTGCACCATGCCGGTTGGATGCTCCATCCACAAAGAGCTTCCACATCTCTCCAACGAACAACTTCCAGCAAGTGGAGGGGTCAGACGATGTCGTGGGGTCAAGAATGTTGCTGGTGGTTTCTTCAAGGTCCACGTTTGCTGTCTGCCCCTCGCTATCTGATTGTACCAAGTCTTTATTTGTTGGTGAATCTTGGCTTGGTGTAGCATGGTTTGCTTCTTCCTTGCTGTCTTTAGTCTGGTCTGCCATGGGATTTGATTGAGTATCCTGCACCAGGGGTTGCGTTATTCCGGCTTCAACTTCTATCCCTGGTTTGGTTGTATCAGTCAGGTCGACTGGGCAGATATAATGACTTCCTAGGGTGAATTCTGCGACAAAGTCTGCCAAAGCTTGGGCCTTTATCGCGGTTCTGGGTTGGAACTTAATGTCAAATTGTCCCAACTCTACTGCCCACTTTAAGATTCGCCCAGAAAAGTTTGCCCTCTCAAATAAAGCTTTTAGTGGGAAAGCTGTGAGGACGACTATGGTGTGGGCGTGAAAGTAGTGCGACAACTTCCTTGAGGCCATCATCAAGGCCAATGCTAGTTTTTCCAATGGCAAATACCTTGTTTCGGCTCCCAGTAATGTCTTGCTGACATAATAGATAGGCAGATGTTGAATTCCTTCCGCGCGGACCAACACTGCGCTAACTGCGTGCTGAGAAACTGCCAGGTACAGGAAGAGTTCTTCTCCAGGTATTGGGGTGACCAGCAATGGTGGAGAAGACATGTATTCTTTCAAGCTTTCCAGCGCTTGGTCGCATTCTTTGTCCCATTCGAACTTGGCTTTTAGTGCATGGAAGAATGGTTGTAGTCTGTCTGATGACCGGCTTATGAACCAATTGAGCGCGGCTGCCATGCCGATGAGATGCTGCATTTCTTTCACTAAGTTTGGTTTCTCCAAACCCTAGATTGCTTTGATCTGAGAGGGGTCTGCTTCTATACCCCGGTTGGTCACAAGGAAGCCTAGGAATTTCCCAGATCCTACTCCGAATGCACACTTGGATGCGTTGAGGCGCAACTTGTGCTTCTTCAGGATTTCAAACATCTCTCCTAGGTCCTTGAGATGGTCATTCTCATCCTTGCTCTTGACCACCATGTCGTCGATGTAAGCCTCAATTGTTCTGCCTAACAATGGTTCAAACATCTTGGTGACCATTCGTTGGAATGTTGCCCCTGCGTTCTTTAGGCCAAAGGGCATGACCTTGTAACAGTACAGTCCTCTTGGAGTTGTAAAGGATGTGACCTCCTGGTCTGGTTCATGCATGGCGATTTGGTGGTAGCCTCTGTATGCATCCAGAAAGCTAAGTCGGCTGTGCCCTGCCGTTAGGTCTACCAGTTGATCTATCCGTGGTAGAGGAAAGCTGTATTTTGGGCACGCCTTGTTGACTATTTTATAGTCGACGCAGACACGCCACTTGCCATTCTTTTTTGGCACTACGACTGTGTTGGAGATTCATCTTGGGTAGTGCACTTCTCTAATTGCTCCTGCCTCCAGCAGGTTACCTACTTCTTCCGCCACTATCTCAGCATGGTGGAGTGCCGATCTGCGTGTGCGTTGGATGATTGGTCTGGCGGATAGGTGGACATTGAGTTGGTGACAGATGAAGTTGGGATCAATACCTGGCATGTCACATGGCGTCGAAGCGAACACTTCAATGTTAGAGGTCAAAAATTTCAACACCTCTAATCTCTCAGTGCTGGACAACGACGAACCGAGCAAAAAGAACTTATCTGGGTTCTTTTCATCTATTCTTACCTCTACCAAGTCCTCCACCGCTTTCTGATCAGCCGCTTTGCCGACATCTGCGAATAGCTCATTGCTCTCAGGTTCTTCCACCGAATGAACGTATCCTTTGGCAGCGCGACTGCCATTCACCGTGACGAAGCATTGCTTCGACATGATCTGATCTCCATAGACTTCTTCAATTACCCCGGTATCGTTGGGGAACCGCATTACTTGGTGATAGGATGACGCCACCGATCGCATGGCATGCAGCCATGTTCTGCCCAAGATGATGTTGTAAGTGGAGGGGACCTTCAATACCCAGAACTCCACTTGTTTCGTCACGCTTCCTGCTCTGACTGGAAGAATTATTTTGCCGACGGGCCATTCTGGCATGGAGTTGAATCCAATTAGGGGAGATACGGCAGGCGCCAAGTCTTTGTCTTGTAGCTTTAATTGCTTAAATGTTTCGTAGTACATGATTTCACATGAACTACCCTGGTCAATCAGAATCCGCTTGACGTCGAAATCCTTGACTCGGAGAGTGACGACCAGGGCATCATTGTGAGAGCAATATATCCGTTCCAAGTCTTTATCTGAAAAAGACATGACGTTTGTGGCCTCTGTCTTCCCCTTCTTGATGGCAGGTTGGGCACTTCGCACCTCTCTAAAGTGTTCAGCCTTTTTGATTGATCCCCTAAGCTCGCATACACGCTTAGGTTCAAAGACTCCATGTATCACATTGATAATGCCTTGAGGTGGGGCGTCGACTGGCATCCCGTTAGTGTTATTATGGTCCTGGGGGGCTGGTTGCGTCCCTCCTTCAATGTATTTATCCAGGTGAGCTGCTGCCACCAACTCCTCCAGGTGCTGTCTCAATGGCGTGCAATTTTCAGTGCGGTGCCCCTTTTCTTTATGGAAGGTGCACCGTGATCGTTCGTCATAGTCCTTCTGAGCTTCCCCAAGCTTAGCTGGCCATCTGACGAAAGGCTCATCCCGTATTTCACTTAGAATTCGGTAGATCAGTTTGTTGAATACCGTGGTTATGGCCTTGCGGACCCTCAACCATCTTTTATCCTGGTCCTTTCCGTTGTCTCGTCTGCTACGTCCGTTTCTGTTCGGATGATCTACCGCGTTGACCTTTGCTGAGGTCTTCTTTTCTGGTGCTGTGGTCGCGCCAGATTTTGCTTTAGCACGTGCGCCATCTTCCTCCACTCTGATGTGCTGATGCACTCTTTCCATCAGGGCTTCCATGGTGAGGGGAGGTGTCATGGTGATTGAGTCCCTTAGTCTATTCCCGACTGGTAGGCCTCTTTTGTATTGTGCAATGGCGAGATTGGTGGGGCAGTCCCCAATCTGGTTGAATGTCTCCCAGTATCGACTATTGTAGGATCTTAGCGTCTCCTTTTCGCCCATGTCGATGGAGAGTAGTTGGTCAATCTCTACCGGGGTTTTGGTGTTCGTTCTAAACCTTGTGACGAATGCCTCCGCTAATTGTGCCCAGGAGGCTATGCTGCCTTCTGGAAGTTTTTCGAACCAAGTCAAGCCTAGGTCGCCAAGGCTTGATGGGAAGAGGATACACATTAAAGCCTCGTTTCGCCGATATACCGCCATAACCTGGCGGAAGTGACTTAGGTGAATGTAGGGGTCCGTCTTCCCCTCGTACGTGGTGAATTTGGGCTGAAGGAAGCCTGAAGGCAGGAGCGCGTTTTCGATCGCCGGAACAAACGGCGAGGTCTGCAGCCTTGCTAATGCTTTGTCTGTTGGTTCGTAGGCAGGGTGTGGTAATGGCATTCCAACCTCGACGCTTCCATGAGATCGAGGAGCCAATCGTTGAAGGGCAGAAACTCTGCGCGAGTCGCGCACCCTGGTGTCCTCCTTCCATCGTGCCTTTTCCTCCAGCATGATCCGCAAATCGGATGATCTGGGCAACTCCGTCTGTTTGGATGATGTTTGGTGCGAGTGTGAGGGTCGGTAGGTACTTCCCTCTGTGTAAGACCTCAATGATCTCGTTCTCTCAGACCTGGTGTAACGAGTTCTGGAGGTTCTAGACTGAGTATCACCTGTCTTGAGGCTTCTACTCTCTGCTTGTGATGGTATGGAATACCTTCCACGGTCGTCTGAGTGGCGAGGGGATGTCTTGTTTTTGCGCTCCTCTCCTGTCGCCACTCATTTTCCCTTCATTTGGCGCTTCAAGGCCTCCATGTCCGCCGTCATCTTCCTTATTAATTTGTCTTGCTCCTTCACGCGGTCCTCCAGAACTTGAGGATCAATCCTCCGCCTTTGCCTGTCAGGACTTTGTGAATGAGAGTGACGGGGGTTGTTAGTCCGCCTCCCCCTAGTATCCCTCCTGGAGTTATGTCGTTAGGGCTCCAAGTCTGCCATAGGAGGGATAGAAGGTAGTCCTTCACGCCTTGCACCCCCATCTGGTGTTTGCCCGTCGATGGCGCAATGTGGTAAATCTTCATTGTGCGGCATTGTTCCTAAAGAGGTAAAGCTTGATCAAGAGGTTTTATCCTGTCTATTTTTCCCACAGACGGCGCCAATTGTACGGGAAAGAAATAAACCTTCTCGTATAATCCTGTTGATCAAATTTGCGCTCCTCCGTACGTCGTCGCTTTATCACCTGAAAACACAAGCGTGAGCTAGCCGGCGGGTGTGTGCCGGAAACCTCTCCGATGCCTAAATCAGTAAGCTTGACAAATAGACAAAAGCTCTGTGTATTCAGAAAACAAAGTTGTGTTACCTCTCCAAAGGTGATGTTTGTGAGCTTTTATAGGTTTTGCGTGGCACAATCCTAGTAGGACTTCTACTCCTCCATGCAGAGTCCTCCTAGGATTCATACTCCTGAAAGATAATGCTTATCCTTCAACACCCCCTTCACTGCTTAAACCAAGTGAGATGGTTTTTACCATGGCCGAACTCCAATATGACCGAAGTAATCATGGTCGCGTCGAGCCACAAAGTAGATCGAACTATCCTTAGTTCGGTTCTACCTTCAGTGTTCCTACTCCAGTTCCTCCATTGTCAACAGTGTTAAGTCTAAATCGATCTAACTTCTAGCAAGGCTTTTAGACCGAACTAACCATACTGTGCCTTAACCGATATAAGTTCAACGCATCCTTAAACCGGCCCAACTACAAAGCGTCCTTCAACCGAACTAATATCAAGAGTAACTCAGACCGGTCTACCTTCTGGGCTTGAGATCGGGCTAACTTTAAGCCTCTTCAAGACCGGAGTAACTTTATAGCCTCCTTACTCAGCCCTTCATACTGAGACCCATAAAGGCCCAGCTCGGCCCAATTTTGCATATAAATTACCCTCTCAGTTTACACGATGTGTCAATTTGGTCATTGTAGTTTCAATTTGCTTGATTTTGCCTCTTAATTTAACGAATTGTGTCATTTTAGTCCAATAAATAACGATTGTTAAGTTAATTTAACCGGAAGTCAAACAATACATCAATTTGGTCCATGTATTTTTTAAATTGTGTCAATTTAGTCATTGTCAAAATCGAGAAAATTGAAATTACGGGAACCAAATTGACATATCATGTAAAGTACAGGGACCAAATTGACACATTGTTTGACTTTCTGTTAAATTAACTTAACAATCATTATTTATTGGACTAAAATGACACAATCCATTAAATTAAAGGGGCAAAATCGAGTAAATTGAAACTACATGGATCAAATTGACACATCGTGTGAACTATAAGGACTATTTGCATAATTTACCCAAGCTCATTTTCTAGTGATTTGAATATATAAAATATATTAGATCATACTTAAAAATTGACAAAAATTGATAAAAAAAAATTATTTTAAACCCCAATAAATGTGATTCTAAAAAAAACATATATGCGTATTGGTAAGTTTTCTTCAAATTGTACGAAAAATAAAAAAAAATCACGATTCTGATTACTGCAACCGTCACGCTATAGTTTTTACACGCTGCAATCGCTACCGCGTCATCGCAACCGTTACAGGAACCACAACCGCTTTTCAAAACCTTTTACATAAGGTTGAAATATATATATATATATATATATATATATATATATATATATATATATATATATATATATATCATGCATGCATGCATGCATGCAAAAAAAAAAAAAAAAAAAAAAGGTGTGAATTAACTTTTTTTACAGTTGTCTACATTGCATTAACTTATGTATAGTTGTCTACATTGCATAATCAAAACATAGGCAAAAATATAGTTTTAAAAAATTAAAACATATATAATGGTTGTCATTCAGAATTTTGACAGCATACGTGGATTAATCAATCATCTTCTTGACATATTATTGGGTCTAGAAAGTATATCTAAAAAGTAGATTTGTATATCATTTTCCTTAAAGTATCATGTAAAATAATACAATTCTAAAAATCTAAACAAAGAGAAAGTGTATAAAAATAGCTTGGAAATTCCTAAGATGCAGTACGAAACCGGATGCATCTCCATCTATGTAGACTAGCATATCACCCGTGCTATGCACGGATTGTGTTTATAATTATCTATATATGTGAATTGTGATTTTTAAATATTTTTTTTTTTAAATGTCTTCTTTTTTTTCCTTTTTTATATTATATTAAAGTTTAATATTTTGATAATAATCATATGTGTTGGACTTTTCAAGAATTTTTTTTTTTATGTAGACTAGCATATCACCCGTGCTATGCACGGATTGTGTTTACAATTATCTATATATGTGAATTGTGATTTTTAAATTTTTTTTTAAATGTCTTCTTTTTTTTCCTTTTTTATATTATATTAAAGTTTAATATTTTGATAATAATCATATGTGTTGGACATTTCAAGGAATTAAATGCCTTTTTTATTATTATATTATATTAAAGTTTAATATTTTGATAATAATCATATATGTTGGACTTTTTTATAAATTCTTTTTTATCTACTTATATTTCATTTAACTTACATTATTTTCTTATGTTCCACTACATAGTTACCAAAATACTCCTAATAATATTTACATTTACATTGTGAATGTTCCGTGATGTGAATGTTCACATCGTCAATGTGAATGTTCACGCCATTAATGTAAATGTTAACAGGTCAATGTGAACAGATGCATACAACTCTAAGATTCAACCCAAAATATTCACAACATTTTTGTATAGATTCAAACAAATGAATACAACTCTAAAATTCAATCCAAAACATTCACAGCGGTCTAATCTATAATGGATAGTTGTAAATAATATATACAACAATATGGAACTACATAGAGGAAATAAGAAAAATTTTATAGTTCAATCATCAATTCAAAAAATAGGAATATAAGTTTGTTATAGGACTTTTGGAGCAGAGGAATAGGAAATTAATCTTTTTTTAGTGTTAAATAAATAAATAAAAATGTTAATGTGAAGAAGGAGGAAAAAATTGGTCTATATAGGGTTTTTTATGACTTTTGTGCGTGATGTAGTGGTTGGATTTAAATCCAAAACCTTTTAAATTTAATGAAACACCTATTCAATTCAAAAAAATATTAATTGTACAAGTTTCAATTTGAAATTTGAAATTTAAATGACAATTTTATTAATTTTTAATTATTTAACAATAACAACAAATATATGTATATATATATATATAACTAGTGGTAACTATAAATTAAAATTTTGAAATTCATCATATCGATTGATTAAAAGTTTGAGGAATTTTTTGTTTAGAATTATTTATTTATTTATTTTTATAAATGATTATATATATATATATATATATTTTTTTTTTGTATATATGTATATTTGTATTTATATATACACATTTTAAGAATAAAATAAAATTTTAATGTTCAGGAATCCACGTTGAACCACGTTCAATCGACAAGAATTGGTGATAGTTATTTGGTATTCGGTAGTGGTGGATCAAATTAAAATCAATTAAGTGTATTTACCCCCTCTAAAAAAATATGTTTAATAACTGAGCACTTTTTTTATAAATTCTTTTTTATTTACTTATATTTCATTTAACTTACATTATTTTCTTATGTTCCACTACATAATTACCAAAATACTCCTAATAATATTTACATTTACATTGTGAATGTTCCGTGATGTGAATGTTCACATCGTCAATGTGAATGTTCACGCCATTAATGTAAATGTTAACATGTCAATGTGAATATTCACATTGTAAAATATGAATATCCACATTACCAAATTATTAACCGTTCAAAAAATATTTGTCAAGATAGAAATATTTATAAAATATTTTAAATATGATAATCCAAATTAAGTAAATCAAATGTCCAAATAATAGGACTTATTAAAATATAAAAATATCTTATGAGTTAATTGGGATACAAACACTTAAAAAATGATTTTCTAATAAATTTTCCGTTTAGTAACAATAATTTTTATCAATTAAAATATAAATTAAAATAAAATGCAATCTTAAAGACTTGAGGGTTGTGGTGTTTGTTTATAGTGTAGAATAGTGTGTTGGTTAGTGCAGGTAATGGTTGGTAATTCAGGTGCGGCGGGACACATTTCTGTCGATGCAAAATTTATGTTATGAAGGATATTTTGGGAATTGAAAAAAAGTAAAAAATAATCAGAGTAAGTGTTCCTTTTATTTAAAGTAGTTTAGATAGATAATAATAATAATAATTGTACGGGGAAGAAATAATTCTCCTCGTATAATCCTGTTGACTAAGTCCACGCTCCTCCGTACGACGTCGCTTTGTCACCTGAAAACACAAACGTGAGCTAGCCGGCGGGTGTGTGTCGGAAACCTCTCCGATGCCTAAGTCAGAAAACTTGACAAATAGACAAAGCTCAATGTAATCAGGAAGAAAAATTGCATGTTGTGTTATGTTACCTCCTTCCAAGGTGATGCTTGTGAGCTTTTATAGGTTTCGAGTGGCCCAATCCTAATAGGACTTTTATTTCTCCATGCAGAGTCCTCCTAGGATTCATACTCCTAAAGGATAATGCTTATCCTTTTACACCCCCCACTGCTTAAACCAAGTGGGATGGTTTTTACTATGGCCGAACTACCACATGACCGAAATAATACTGGTTATACCGAGCCACGGAGTAGGCCGTACTAACAGTAGTTCGGTTCTTCTTCTTGCTACACCATATTTTGGTTCTCTCATGCACGAACCATGGTGTGGTTAGACCGATCTACCGAGTAGCAACATTCCGACCGACCTACCCAGAATACATCATAGCCGGACTATCTCCGAGACCGGCCTTACTAGAAAAGTTGTACGGACTGAAATAACTCAACATCTCTTCTGAGCCGAAGTAACTTTACCATTCTTGAACCGGAGTAACTTTCTTACTCTTGGACCGGAGTAACTTTTACATTTCCATTGGGCCTTTTTATCCAGTCCTTCATATTTTGGGTCATAAAGTCCATCTCTGTAGCTCGGCCCAATTTTTACCAAAAATTACCTTCTCAATTGCCCTTAATTCCATCTGCACAACATGATTGGGATTACCAGTCTACTAGCCGAACTGAAGTTTTTTAAGCTTTTCCAGCCGAGCTAAAAACCCTTTAGCTTCTCCAGCCGAGTTAAAAACTCCAAGCTTTTTAAGCCGAGCTAATTCTTACTCCGGGCTCTGTTTTGTCCGGTCAAAACGTCTCTTCAATCACGACTGTAACGCTTCCCTTTCCAATGACACGTGGCAGATTCTGATAGGCTGGGGGCAGCTGTCATGCCGCCCTCGTACTACGAAATTTTTGAACAGTTCCCGCCCTTTCTCTTTCTCTTTCCACAAAACAAACATTCTGTCCTTTGGATTAACCATTCTATCATTACCTCTCCTCTCTCTACCCTGTGTTCTTGCTGTTCTTCCGTTGCACCTGAAGACTGATATTGCTGCCACTTTCCCATCTCCAGTTCCCTCTTCTTCAATCTGGTATTTCTGGTTTGCTTCTGTACTTTTATTTGGAAAAAACTTTATCATAGAACACTTGGATATATGCCATATCCTGTTGAATACTAGTTTTCAATCCAAAATCACCATTTAACCGAACTAGGATACCGTTCGTGCTAGATGTAAGTCTTATCAAGATAAAACCGAACTAGAGAAGATGCATGAAATCAAATGCACCGAAATAATAGGACTTCATCTTCTTGATTGTCTCTAGCCGAGATAAAATGCACCGAACTAAGTCTGAATTTAGAACAACGGAAATCTTAGTCTCCGATCGAGCTCAGCCTTCGGGGCTAAGCCAGCTTTCTTAGTTCTTTAAACCAGACTCAGAAAGCTGCCCCTAGAGGATTAACCGAACCAGCCAAACCAGAAGTTCAAACCGAGATACAAACTGTAGCACCACACATAGCCGAAGTAGGACTTTGTCTTGTTTTTATTTGTAGCACGGTCCGATGATCTGTGCTTAACCCCTATGTTTTCCACTTTGCAGACTTAGGTTGCCCAGGCACTCCTTCTTGCGCTCAACCGAGCTACTGAGCCCAATCTTCCGACCGAACTAATTTATTCTTAATTTATACCATAGATGGGTAAGTATAGGTACCTAGTAAACACTCCAGGCGGCCTAGCCGAATTCAGGAAGGACTATAACATACCTGATGATGTCCACCTGACATTAGCCGAAAGAGATGTCATTCCCTGGGATAACGAAGGCTTTGTCCCCTTCACCCTTTTATCCATTATAGAAACCGGACTACGGTTTCCAGTCCAACCATTGATCTGTGAATTTCTTAGGCAGACTAGACTATGCCCTACCCAACTGTCCACTAATTTATACCGCATCATTATGGGAATAGCCGCACTGAACCAACAAGCCGGACTAAACCTTGGCCTGGCCGAAGTCTTCCACCAATATTCCATTGGCTCAAAAGAAGATGGGTGGGTTTATTATCTTAGAATACGTCGCCGCCGAGAGAAGATAATTAAATATACACCGGACAAAGACTTAAACGACGATGATTTTTTCTGGGTCTCTGGGAACTTTGAGGATTTTCAAGCCCAAATTCCTGGCCGACCTATCAATTGGAAAAAAGGAGAGCCCGGTAATTTTAACTTCGGTCTTCTTTCTTGCATATATTTTATTTTTTTTTATTTCGGTTTGTTAGTCTATCAACCGAACTAACAGTTCTTCTTTCGCAGATTCCGCCCACCTCCATTCCTTATACAGCTATCCAAACCTTGCAATTTTGCGAGCCGCACTACGATATCCTGAACGTAGTTGGGCCAAATTGCTGAAATTCGAGCCGACCTACCGATACAGTGGTCGCCGTAAAGCCAGAGTAATTGACTTTCTTCTCGAAGACGCCCCAGAGCCGGACCCAACCTTGCCACAAATAAGATTAATTCCATTAACCGCTGAAGAGGAAATGGCCAAGAAGAACAGACTAAGGGCGCTTCTGACCGAGACAAGCAGGCCTGAAGTACTGTTACCAAGCCAAACGCAGCCTACCGTTGTGGCCCTCCCCTCACAACAGCCATCTTTGTCGCGCAGAACCAAACGCGCCCGAACCACCGAGTCTGAACCAAGTTTGGTAGAAGATGAGACTGCTGTTCCACCGATTCTGCCACCGAGCCCCCAACCGCAGCCTGCCGACCGAACTATCACCAGCTGGGCACCAAAGCTTAGCTTTAACGACCGAGATATCCTTGACGCTGATTCGGTTGTCGCCGAAAAAGATCACCAGTTGGCCTTTAGCCTGGCCAAGAGTGTGTGCCTCCCCAAGGATATGGAGCACCACCAGAAGCAGTTAAACACCAAACTAAAGTCCATGATCCTGGTATGTAGCTCTGTCCATTTTTCTATCTAGTTTTTTAAACTTTTACATCGGCTCATGGGAAGTCTTTGTTTTGCCAGGCAATTCAAAAAAACTACAACACTCACAAGAAAGTGCTGGAACTCAGAAAAACTACAAGGCAAGCTGTGGCAGAAGCCGAAGTGAAGTCGGCCGTGGTAGAAGACATCAAGAAGCAAATGGCTGAGCTACAAGCTGAGAACAGCAGGCTGACCGGACTGGTTAGTTCGGCCGAAGCAGAAAGGCAGAAGGCTGCCATAGCTCTGAAGGACAAGTACCTGCGCGAGCTTGTGAAGCTCGAAAGAAAGAAAGATGCCGAAATATCCCAAGTGAAGGAGAGCGCAAAAGAGGCCGGCAAACAAGGCTTCAAGAAGGCAGAGGATGCTTATGCCAAGCAATGTAATGCTGCCAAGGAGCTGTTCTTCAAGTGCGGCTGGAGGGCGGCTGTTGAGAAGCTCGGTCACGATCCACAGACCGAGGTTTTCAACCCTCCAGCCTACTTCATACCGAGCTCTCTTGTGGAGTATGCTAATGCCATGCAAGAGCAGTTTCTTGGAGACTCAGATTCTGATCAAGATTCTATCTCTGAAGATACTCCGGTTGTTAGTGCGGACCCGTCAGTTCGGTTGGAGCCTACGGTGGAAGACCTGACTATTGAACAACCAGGTGAAACCGTGGTTCCGACCGAAACCACTCTTGCGACTGAAAACGTCCTTCCGCCTGAAACCGGTCTTCAAGTTGATGCCGATGCTGCCTTTGACGCCGAAATTGAGGATCTTTTTTCTTGATTTTTTCTCTTTTTTGTTACCTTTTCCTTGTAACTGGGCTAGGCCCCTCTGTACTTGCTTTTTAATGAATGAAAATTTTGTTGGACTCTTATTCCGGTTTTGATGTGTGCTTGCACTTGTAATGTCTTCTATTGTTCCTCCAACTGCCATTCCGGTTTTAAATGATTAAACTAACTATGCTTACCAGCCAACCACTCTTGAGCCGATATAATTACTTCGGCTGAGGAGTACAAAGAGTTGGTTTAATCCAGCTAACCACTCTTCAGTCATGCCCATACTTCGGCTGAAGAGTACTAAGAGTTGGTTTAATCCGGCCAACCACTCTTCAGCCATACCCATACTTTGGCTGAAGAGTACTAAGAGTTGGTTTAATCCGGCCAACCACTCTTCAGCCATACCCATACTTTGGCTGAAGAATACAAAGAGTTGGTTTAATCCAGCCAACCACTCTTCAGCCATGCCTATACTTCAGCTGAAGAGTACAAAGAGTTGGTTTAATCCAGCCAACCACTCTTCAGCCATGCCCATACGTCGGCTAAAGAGTACCAAGAGTTGGTTTAATCCAGCCAACCACTCTTCAGCCATACCCATACTTCAGCTGAAGAGTACAAAGAGTTGGTTTAATCCAGCCAACCACTCTTCAGCCATGCCCATACTTCGGCTGAAGAGTACCAAGAGTTGGTTTAATCCAGCCAACCACTCTTCAGCCATGCCCATACTTCGGCTGAAGAGTACAAAGAGTTGGTTTAATCCAGCCAACCATTCTTCTTCCATGCCCATACTTCGGCTGAAGAGTATCAAGAGTTGGTTTAATCCAGCCAACCACTCTTCAGCCATACCCATACTTCGGCTGAAGAGTACAAAGAGTTGGTTTAATCCAGCCAACCACTCTTCAGCCATGCCCATACTTCGGCTGAAGAGTATCAAGAGTTGGTTTAATCCAGCCAACCACTCTTCAGCCATACCCATACTTCGACTGAAAAGTACAAAGAGTTGGTTTAATCCAGCCAACCACTCTTCAGCCATGCCCATACTTCGGCTGAAGTGTACCAAGAGTTGGTTTAATCCAGCCAACCTCTAAAGAACAATGTTTGGTTATTCCGACCAAACGTCCTGCAACCTGGATCCTTATCCTGGGCTTAGGACAGGTGTTGGTTTATTCCAGCCAACCTCTAAGTTAGTTTTTTCCAGCTAACTTAGAACAATGTTCACAATATTCCTATCTTCACTAAAGCTAACTTTTACAAAGAACAATTCATGCTGAAAAAGAATCGCTTGTTTTATTGAAGAAAGAAAATATTACACATGTTTGAAAAAGAAAAGCTAAAAGTAAAATAACTTGAGATTGGCCGTATTCCATGGCCTAGGGATTGCTTTGCCGTCCTTGTCTTCTAGGTGGTATGCCCCTTTGCCCGCTATCCCAACCACCTTGTAAGGACCTTCCCAGTTTGGCCCCAACTTGCCATCTCCTGGTACCAAGGTGTTTCTCATTACTTTGCGCAGTACCCAATCGCCGATCTTGAATTGTCTTGGATGCACCTTATTGTTGTATTTTCTAATTAACTCTTGTTGGTATGAAGCAATGTGAACCAGTGCTTTTTCTCTTCTTTCTTCTGCAAGGTCGAGTTCCAATGTTATGGCTTCTCCATTTAAGTCTGGATCAAAGTTTTCGCTTCGAATTGTGGGGAGGCCAACTTCCAGTGGGATTACTGCTTCTATTCCATAGGCTAAGGAGAATGGTGTCTCTCTTGTTGATCGTCGAGGTGTGGTGCGGTAAGCCCATAAAACATGAGGAAGTTCGTCTGCCCACTTGCCTTTTGCCTTCTCTAGTCTTTTCTTAAGTCCATCCAAGACGACTTTATTTGATGCTTCTGCTTGGCCATTCGCTTGAGGATATGCCGGTGTAGAATTGTAGAACTCTATCTTGTACTCTTCACAAAAGCTTCTGAAGATTCTGCCGTCGAATTGAGTGCCATTGTCTGAGATTAGGGCCTTTGGTATGCCAAATCGAGTGATGATGTTTTGCCAGACGAACTTCTTCACATATTTTTCCTTGATTGATGCCAATGCTTCTGCTTCAACCCACTTTGTGAAGTAGTCTGTTGCCGCGAGAAAGAACTTCCTGCCGCCGGGTGCTGTTGGAAGTGGTCCTACTATGTCTAAGCCCCACATTGCGAAAGGCCATGGGTTAGTCAATGGTAGGAGTTCTCTAGTTGGTTGATGTATTTGATGTGCGAATTTCTGGCATTTTTCACACTTCTTCACATATTTCTCTGAGTCTGCCTGCATATATGGCCACCAATAACCTTGTGAAATGGCCCTGTAAGCTGGCGACCTTCCCCCTTGATGGCTTCCGCACACTCCTTCGTGTATTTCGAACAAGAATGCTTCTACTTTGCTGGGGTGAACGCATTTTAGGTAAGGCCCTGAGAATGACTTCTTGTATAATGCCAAAGATGGAGATAGCAAAATCGCTGCGACTTCGCCCTTATTCTGTTGGCTTCTTTTTTCTCTTCTGGTAGGATGCCGTCTTTTAGGAACAGGATGATGGGATCCATCCAAGAGGGGCCTAATTCTGCGCAACATACTTCTTCTGCTTCGGGGTCTTCTATGCTTGGTCTAGGTAGGTAGTCGATTAGTAGTGGATGGGATATGGAGGGGTCTGCCATTGAGGCGAAGCCTGCTAGTTCGTCTGCTCTGCTGTTTTCCTCCCTGCCGATTTGTTCTATCCTTACTACTTCAAATTTCTTGATTTTTGTTCTGACCAACTTTTGATACTTGGCCATCCTATCAGCCTTTGCTTCATAGTCGCCGGAAATTTGATTTACCACCAGCTGTGAGTCGCTGTAAACCATTAGTTCGGTGGCCTTCATGTAGCATGCTGATTTGAGTCCTGCGAGAAGCGCTTCATATTCCGTTTCGTTGTTTGATGCTGGGAAGCCAAGGTTGATTGCTTGCTCTACAACCAGGCCGTCTGGGGAGATGAGAACTATGCCCAGCCCTGCACCATGCCGATTGGATGCTCCATCCACAAAGAGCTTCCACATCTCTCCAACGAACAACTTCCAACACGTGGAGGGGTCAGATGATGTCGTGGGATCAAGAGTGGTGTTTTCTTCAAGGTCCATGCTTGCTGTCTGCCCTTTGTCATCTGATTGTTTTGTTGGTGAGCCTTTGTTTGTTTCTTCCTTGTTGTCCTTAGTCTGGTTTGCCTTGGAGTTTGATTGACTACCTTCTACTAGGGGTTGCGCTATTCCGGCGTCAACTTCCGTCCCTAGTTCGGTTGTGTCAGTTAGGTCGACTGGGTAGATATGATGACTTCCAGGAGTAAACTCTACGACGAAGTCTGCCAAAGATTGGGCTTTTATTGCGGTTTTGGGTTGGAACTTGATGTCGAATTGTCCCAACTCTACTGCCCACTTCAAAATTCGCCCACTAAAGTTCGCCTTTTCAAACAAAGCTTTTAGTGGAAAGGCTGTGAGGACGACTATGGTGTGGGCATGAAAGTAGTGTGCCAATTTCCTGGAGGCCATCATTAAGGCCAATGCTAATTTTTCCAAGGGCAAGTACCTTGTTTCGGCTCCCAACAATGTCTTGCTGACATAAAAAATGGGCAAGTGTTGTATTCCTTCTGCACGAACCAACACTGCGCTAACTGCGTGCTGAGAGACTGCAAGGTACAAGAAGAGTTCTTCACCAGGTACTGGGGTAACAAGCAATGGTGGGGAAGACATATATTCCTTCAAGCTTTCCAGAGCTCGGTCGCATTCTTCATCCCACTCAAACTTGGCTTTTAAAGCTTGGAAGAATGGTCGCAGTCTGTCCGACGACCTGCTTATGAACCGATTGAGCGCAGCCGCCATGCCGGTAAGATGCTGCACTTCTTTGACTGAGTTTGGTCTCTCCAACTCCTGGATTGCTTTGATCTGGGAGGGGTCTGCTTCTATACCCCGGTTGGTCACAAGGAAGCCCAAGAATTTGCCAGATCCTACTCTGAATGCGCACTTGGATGCGTTGAGGCGTAACTTGTGCTTCTTCAAGACTTCAAACATCTCTCCTAAGTCCTTGAGATGGTCATTCTCATCCTTGCTTTTGACCACCATGTCGTCGATGTAAGCCTCCATTGTTCTGCCTAACAATGGTTCAAACATCTTGGTGACCATCCGTTGGAATGTCGCCCCTGCGTTCTTCAGGCCAAAGGGCATGACCTTGTAACAGTATAGTCCTCTTGGAGTTGTAAAAGATGTGACCTCCTGGTCTGGCTCATGCATGGCGATTTGGTGATAGCCTCTGTATGCATCCAGAAAGCTAAGTTGGTTGTGCCCTGCAGTCAGGTCCACTAGTTGATCTATCCGGGGTAGAGGAAAGCTGTCTTTTGGGCACGCCTTGTTGACTGTTTTGTAGTCGACGCAGACTCGCCATTTGCCATTTTTCTTTGGCACTACGACTGTGTTGGAGATCCATCTTGGGTAGTGCACTTCTCTAATTGCTCCTGCCTCCAGCAGGTTGCCTACTTCTTCTGCCACTATTTCGGCGTGGTGGAGTGCCGATCTGCGTGTGCGTTGAATGACTGGTCTGGCGGATGGGTGGACATTGAGTTGGTGGCTGATGAAGTTTGGATC
This sequence comes from Camellia sinensis, assembly GCF_055761805.1. NCBI lineage: Eukaryota > Viridiplantae > Streptophyta > Magnoliopsida > Ericales > Theaceae > Camellia > Camellia sinensis. Next base: position 222,136,996 of record NC_138961.1, read on the forward strand.
AAAGCCTGGCATGTCGTAGGGCGTCTAGGCAAACACTTCAATATTAGAGGTCAAGAATTCCAAGACCTCTACTCTCTCAGCGCTGGACAACGATGAGCCAAGCAAGAAGAACTTATCCGGGTTTTTCTCATCTATTTTTACCTCCACCAAGTCCTCCACCGCTTTCTGATCAGCCTCTTTACCGACGTCCACGAATAGTTCATTACTTTCAGGTTCCTCCACCGAATGAACGTATCCTTTGGCAGCGCGGCTGCCATTTACCGTAGCGAAACATTGTTTTGACATGATCTGATCTCCATAGACTTCTTCAATTATACCGGTGTCGTTGGGGAACCGCATTACCTGATGGTAGGGGCGCGTTTTCAATCGCCGGAACAAATGGTGAAGTCTGCAGCCTTGTCCGTCGGTTCATAGGCAGGGCGCGGTATTGGCATTCCAACCTCGACGCTTCCATGCGTCCGAGGAGCCAACCGCTGCAAGGCTGAAACACTATGTGGATCCCTTGCCCTGGCATCCTCCTTGCATCGTGCTTTCTCTTCGAGCACGGTTCGTAAGTTGGATGATCTAGGTAATTCTGTCTGTCTAGATCTAGTTTGGTGCGAATGTGAAGGCCAATATGTGCTTCCTTCAGTGTATGACCTTTCAGATCTCGTCCTCTCAGACCTGGAGTGACGAGTTCCGGAAGACCAGGATTGAGTGTCGCCTGTCCTGAGGCTTCTGCTCTCTCCTTGCGAGGGTGTAGTATTCCTACTACGATTTTCTAAGTGGCGAGGGGGCGTCTTGTTTTTGCGCCCCTCTCCTGTCACCACTTCTTTTTTCTTCATCTGGCACTTCAAGGCTTCCATGTCCGTCGCCATCTTCTTTATCAATTCATCTTGCTCTTTCACGCGATCTTCCAGAGCTTGAGGGTCAATCCTCCGTCTTTGCCTGTCGGGAGTTTGAGAATGGGATTGACGGGGGCTGTGAGTCGTCTCCCCCTAGCATCCCTCCTGGAGGTATGTCTTTGGGGCTCCAAGTCCGCCATGGGAGGGACAGAAGGTAATCCTTTATGCCTTGCGCCCCCTTCTGGGGTTAGTCCGTCGACGGCGGACTGCGGCAAGTCTTCAATGTGTGCCATTGATTGTAAAGGGGAGAAGCTTTAATCAAGAGGTTTTGTTCTGTCTGGATTTCCCACAGACGGCGCCAATTGTACGGGGAAGAAATAATTCTCCTCGTATAATCCTGTTGACTAAGTCCACGCTCCTCCGTACGACGTCGCTTTGTCACCTGAAAACACAAACGTGAGTTAGCCGGCGGGTGTGTGCCGGAAACCTCTCCGATGCCTAAGTCAGAAAACTTGACAAATAGACAAAGCTCAATGTAATCAGGAAGAAAAATTGCATGTTGTGTTATGTTACCTCCTTCCAAGGTGATGCTTGTGAGCTTTTATAGGTTTCGAGTGGCCCAATCCTAGTAGGACTTTTATTTCTCCATGCAGAGTCCTCCTAGGATTCATACTCCTAAAGGATAATGCTTATCCTTTTACACCCCCCACTGCTTAAACCAAGTGGGATGGTTTTTACTGTGGCCGAACTACCACATGACCGAAATAATACTGGCTATACCGAGCCACGGAGTAGGCCGTACTAACAGTAGTTCGGTTCTTCTTCTTGCTACACCATATTTTGGTTCTCTCATGCACGAACCATGGTGTGGTTAGACCGATCTACCGAGTAGCAACATTCCGACCGACCTACCCAGAATACATCATGGCCGGACTATCTTTGAGACCGGCCTTACTAGAAAAGTTGTACGGACCGAAGTAACTCAACATCTCTTCTGGGCCGAAGTAACTTTACCATTCTTGAACCGGAGTAACTTTCTTACTCTTGGACCGGAGTAACTTTTACATTTCCATTGGGCCTTTTTATCCAGTCCTTCATACTTTGGGTCATAAAGTCCATCTCTGTAGCTCGGCCCAATTTTTATCCAAAATTACCCTCTCAATAATAATAATAATAATAGTGGTAGTAGATACATAGACAGTAGGTAATAAATTGATGTGGCCAAGCAACGGTTGATCTTGTTGTGTTATTTAATAAGTTTAGAAAGTTACTTTTGAAATACGTACAAAGTAGAAAACACTTAAATTTTTAAAACAGTAGTAAAAAGTAAATAATTAAGTGGGAAAAAAAATCCTTAATGTTTATTATGATTTTTCATTTATCATGAATATCATCAAATAAATAATAATACTATATGATATTTCAAGAATTTCTAGCATGTTTTGCTATCTTCTTCTCCCTTGCAAATTTCCATGAGCTGCACATCCAACCTTATTAAACGACACATTAACCAACCGTTGCTTGGCCACATCAATCTACTATCTGTCTATGTATCCACTATTATTATTATCTATCTAAACTACTTAAAAGAAAAGGAACGCTCAATTTTTTTTACTTTTTTTCAATTCCCAAAACATCCTTCATAACATAAAATAAGGGTTATAACAGAAATGATTTCTCTCCGTTTCTCCCAATTTCTCTCTACTTAAGTTATCTAAATAAGTAAGAAAAATACACATTTCTCTATTTTTTTTTTCCTCTCCAAATCACTCGATCCAAACATAGTGTTAGTTTTCATGGAAAGCTTGCAGGCTGTCAATTTTCATTAAGGAAGAAAGAAACCCCCTCCCAACAAAAAACAAAAAAAAAAACAAAAAAGTAGCAGGGCTGAAATTTGTTGCGTTTTAAGGAAGAAGCAAAGCAACAACAAATTGAAGAGTGTGAATTCACCTTTGAAGCATGGCATATATATGCATATATATATGATTCATGTATATGTTCTACTTGAACTTTTAGTTCTACATTTTAGCCGTGACGGTGTGAGAACAATTTCTTCGTGATAATTGGATATTATATAAAATTGAATGGTAACTGGAAATCTTCTTATTTGATGACTGGCTACATTTCACTAGTCGCTGCATGTACTATGTTCACAAGCAATTAAACTGACAGAAAGATGAAAGTTGATGCAGTGAGGTGTAGCACAACTGTCTGCCTCTTAAGGGTGTATGTTTGGATGTTCCACGAAAATTTAGTGACCCGACTGATATTGTATTAGCATTTCAAGGTAGGAATATATTTTTCTTAAATTGAGGAATTATGCAAGATTTTAGCTGTCAAACAAGTAATTTTAGTTTTTATTGTTTTTTCAAGTAAACCTAAAAATAATCATGTGATGGAAATTTGGCGAGATCCTATATTTTCTTAATGGCCATACTTTATATAATAGAATTGATCTTTCAGATTCCACAGAAAAGTGCGGGCCAACTATCTAAATTCAGTGGGACATGCAAGCGGCCGCAACCGTTACGTAACGCCGTTACGTAACGGTTTTGGTGGTTACCGCCACCTGTTACAGCCGCTTTTGCAGTATGACTGAGATTCACAAGTGTGTCGGCTGTAGCGGCTGCCGTAGCGGTCGTAACGGTGCTTTAACAGCCGTAACGGCCTATTATGTACCGTTATGTAGCAGTTCCAAACTGTTTCTTTCGAAAAAACACACAAAAAAAAACTGAAAAATGGAAGAAGAGCGATAGAGAGAAGAGGGAAGATAAAGAGAGAAAATTGAAGAGCAAGAGATAGAGAGAGAAAGAAGAGGGAAGATAAAGAACATGTTATTGATTTGTTGAAGCTGTAAGACCTATGCTATTCTATTCAGCTGCTATCACTCAACCATTTTGTTTGTGTGTCTATCTATATGTTGTTTGAAAATAATAATAATAAGTGTGTTCATTATCTATTTGGCTTGGTTAAAAAAAAAATATATATATATATATATATATATATATTTAGGCTCTTATTTATTCTCTTACTTTTGTCATTATTTATCTTATATATAATAGTTAGTAGTTGATTTTTTATATAATATAAAGTCATTAACTATTAAAATAAAATGTAAAAAACTCAGTTTATAGTGATTTAAAAATATGAAATATATTGGATAATACTTAAAAATTTACAAAAATTGATCAATATTTATTTTAAATCCAATAAATATGATCATGGAAAAAAAATATGCGTATCGATAAGTTTTTTTCAAATTGTGTGAAAAATAAAAAAAATTCACGGTTTCGGTTACCACAACAGTTACACTATGGCCTTTACACCCCGCAACCGCAACCACGCTACCGCCACCGTTACAGCGACCGCAACCGTTTTTCAGAACCTTGCTCTTAAATATTTCCATTTAAATGCACTGTTCCCCAAAAAATATTAGGTACTGCATCACATGTTGTGAGGTATGAATGCTTATTTGGTGGATCTAAGAAGCACAGACATACTTAGACATCAACACAATACTCTTTGGACACTTCCCAACATATGGAAACACATTACAAGTTTGAATAAAATAAATTGGAATCTAATAATAAAACAAATACAATGTTATTCTCCTCCTTTAAACTTTTATTAACTTCGGTATTCATGTACATGATATAATAAATATATAAAATTATATATTTTTGCAAATGTCCCGCACTCTTTAATTTTTATATTTTTTGAAAATTTTCATATCAGCATGCCAGTGTCATGTTCGTGTCCAAGCTTCTTAGCGGTGGATAAAGTTTAAACTACAGCAAGGTGGCTTTATGGTTGGGCGGTTCAAGATTATACAATCAGGCCACACGCACATGTAACCTAGACTCACTCTCACTCACATTTAAGTCTTAGGAATTGCTTTTGAAATAAGAATTTCAAATCTTAGGCATTTCTTTCTGAGTCAGGTTTTCCATGTTGCAGATAGATGAAAATGTCCAAAGGGAAATCATAAATCATAGGTCTTTGAGACACCCAAACATTGTCCGGTTTAAAGAGGTTTGCTCATTTTCTTATTTTCTTGTTTATTTTGTCTATCAGAGGGTGTTGTGGCCTTACTGATCATTACTATGATAAAATTTGTACTCTAGGTCATATTGACACAAACCCATCTAGCTATTGTGATGGAGCATGCAGCCGGAGGAGAGCTTTTGAACGAATTTGCAATGCAGGGCACTTTTGTGTGGATGAGGTTGTTTATTCACGTTTTATACTGGGGAGATCCTTTTTCTCTGATAAATGTTGCTATGGCTGTTTATCCCAGTGTCTGCTGCAGGCTCGCTTCTTTTTTTAACAACTAATATCTGGAGTCAGCTATTGTCACGCAATGGTATGTAATATTCTTCATGTTTTAAAGTCCCGTTATTTAATTATTTGTTACTTTATTTTAGATCCCGGGGATACAAACTGGATATAGTTTATATGTATTGCTTGCACCTTTTTTATTGATGAAGCAAGTATGTCACCGGGATTTGAAGTTGGAAAACACTTTATTGGATGGCAGTCCCGCTCCTCGTTTGAAGATCTGTGACTTTGGGTACTCCAAGGTACTATTGGGGGTTTCCTCATCCTCGTTCTCTTTGTTGCTTTTTATGTTGTTATATTATATAGTTCCTGGAATGTGGATCTCAATTGAATATAGAAGTTTTCTGACGCACGTCAGCATTGAGTAAAAGAAGTTTCTGCTTTAGCGTGTGTCAAGGAACTTGTGTAGGAATTCCTGTGTGTGTCTACTAGTCTTCCCTTCTGGTGGTTTTGATGTGATTTGATTTTATATTTTAATATCTTGTTTGTGAAGAATTTGGTAACTTTGGCGCTCTGTATCATCATGGAACTTATGCTTGTTGTACCATTGAACTGAAAATCACCCTTCTCTTCATATATGCAGTCTGGATCAATTATTATCTGTGTTTATCTGACCGTGGATTGTTTTTTTCCCCCCCTCCTCAGTCTTCTGTTTTGCATTCACAACCAAAATCAATGGTGGGAACTCCTGCATACATTGCTCCAGAAGTGTTACTTAGGCAGGAATATGATGGCAAGGTAACCGGTAATTATGTTTATGTAAATCCAGTGGGAATTTTGCATTATTTGACAAGATCCTGCCATTACATGGTGCCACTTTAGCTTCACTGCAAGAAGTACAATAATTTGTTGCTCAGAATAATTTAATAATGATTTAGATGGCATACTTTCAAGTGGTGCTCATTTTATCTACTAATATACTTATTTTTGTTCTTTTTCTTGTCTCTCTCACCTTTTCTGCTGGGTTTAGAAACCCTGCAGCTTATCAGTTTTGAAAGTCTCCTTTATCTCAGTGGCATAGTTTATAATGCATTGGCAATCCTTTGCAAATGCATATCATCATTTTCAAAAACTTGTCTTGTTTCTAAGCTTCTTACATGCCAGAATATAATCACAAACAGGGTATTCCAGGGGATGTTAAATGCACTGCTTCTTTGGAACACCCCCAACAAACTGCTATTATCTTGAAGGTTTTGCGTAAGCTTCTGGACCACGGGTTTGGTCAATTTATTTATAGGTTTGTTGAAGTGAACCCTAATTTCAAGGGCTTTAGGACATTCCCTGATGTGTAGAGGGGACTTGCTTTTCACTTGTTACCTGCATTTAGGATAGGTATCATCAGTCTTCTTTCCTGCCGACTCTCATCTGGTTAGTTACCAGTCTACCATGTTGAGTTCTGAATAAGATATACTTCAGCTTTTAGGGCATTGCTAATTTCTAGAGCCACCTCCGATCTGTACGGTCATCAACAGAACTGGCTAAGCAGCTTGGGCATGTCCACAGCCCCCCCCCCCGGCCCTTTCAAGTTTTGATAATTATATTGGTGCCTTTATTTATATATATATTACTAGCGTTCATCCGTGCTATGCACGGAACAAATATTTTTTGTCGATATATATTGTACTCTTTTTTTTTTAATCATTTTGTTTCTCTTATATAAAACTTTTGATTTAACTCACTTTTTAGAAAATTAATTTTTTATTTTTTAGTAATTTTTTTAATATTTTACTTAGTTTTTTAAAATTTTCTAGATATACTTAATCTAGACATACTTAAAAAGTATAATATTTATATATAAAAAAAACTTTTAAAAAATTCACCAAATACACACACAAAAAAAAAAAATTCAATATATTTTCACATTTTGTTGTCTTCAATAAATCTTTTAAAGGTTTTTGTACAAATTTTATACCTTTTAAGTATATCAAGATTAATTGAAAATTCAAAAAACTGTTTTTGAAAACTCCAAACCAAATGGAGTATTATTTGTAAATTTAAAATAAAAATAAAAATACGAATTTAAAATTTGTGTAAGATTATAAAAAAAAAAATTAAAAATTATGAGTTTAATGCACAAATGACTTAATACCTGTTATGATTTTATAATATACATAAAATTAATTAATTTCCCCTTACTCCACCCAAAATAAATTTAGTTGTATTATGCGTAAAATTATTGATTTTATTTTTCATAACATAAAATAAAAATAAAACTAATATGTATTTTTTAATATAATGGTAAACTTGCATTATCTTCTTGGTGGAACACTGCAAATACCTATCAAAATATACTTTTAACCATCTTAAACTTTATTTTTTATTGAATTATTTATCCACTAAAATCATAAACAAAATATAGTATTAAATTTAATAGATTCTTGAAATCTAAGAAATTAAAGAAGTAATGAAAATAATTAAATTTTAATCTTAAAATAAAAAATATAAAGAAAAACAAAAGAATTGAAATCATGTCTAATATGGTAGAATTTTCATTTCAAAAAATAAAAAATATTTCCAATTTTCAAACCAAGTATGTACATATATATTTTGGATTTTGTAAAACAAAATAAAACATGAAAGATTAAAAATTTTGATAGGAACACTCATAGTACCATCCACAGTAGTACCGTTATAAACCATTGCCTACCATATCTCAAAGTAAGACATGTAAAAAATAAAAATAAAAAAAAGAACAATACTACTACTAAAAGAATTTATATGAACATAATTTAAATTACAATCTGCCAAAAATAGAATGTATATGAACACTATTTATATTCGTAATGCAAATCAAACCTATACTTTTCTCAATAAATACAAAAATGTGTCTTTGTGCAAGTGTATTCAAGGTATGTCAATAATAAAAGTACACCATTAATGAGAATAAACATAATGAATCTATAGAATTGGGCTTGAAAGTTGTTTGGGTTGAAATTCTTTTAAAACGTAAAAGATTTGTGGTTTCAAAATCTACAACTTCAGCAGCCCATGCGCATGTTATTCTAAGCTTGTAATTTTTGAACCGTAAGTGCAGCTGGATTTGTTAGACTAATCTGCCTATGTCTGCACGTAAAGTTATGGGTAAATTACATTTGCTTTTTCTGCAATCTTTATAATGAAAATACAAAATTGCAAATGGTGCAATATTTATAGTCAAAATACAAAATCACAAATGGTTGGAACAAAAAATAATTTAGTAAAGCAAAAAAAGAAAAAGAAAAAGAAGAACCAAGACATGCATTTGATCGAGAGACGGACTGTTGAATTCGGGGACCGCTGATGTTCACTGCTGAAGAAGGAAGTTAATGAAGTATATTTTAGATTTGTTTGACGTGGGAGAGTAACGTGGGAGAGGGATATGTATATCTTGGATATGTATCTATTGTAGGAGTTGTGGGAGAGTGAAAGTCTTTATATTTATCTGTTATAAGGATATGGATAGATGGGTGTTTTTTGTTTTTAGATTTGTTTGAGGTGGGAGAGTAACGTGGAAGAGGGATATGTATCTATTGTAGGAGTTGTGGGAGAGTGAAAGTTTTTTTTACAGTTTTTTATGGATATGTTTTGTTTGTTTGTTTGTTTGTTTGTTTTTTTTTTTTTTTTTTGACAGCTTTTATGGATGGGTTTGTTAGGAGTTTTTATTGTTCCGAAAGTCTTTGAGAGGAGAAGAAATGAACTATAAACTAAAAAGAGAGCTGCCACGTATTTTTTAAAATTATGAGAATTTTAGAATAACATTTTGAAGGCTTTTGGAAACACCACTACATTCTATTATATATATAGTATAGATGGATATCATATATATCTTTTATAAAATTATAATAATATCCCTTTTTCAAATTATAATAGTCCCTCTATTATAAATTTTCTCTCTAATTACAATTGTACGAGAAAGAAATATTCTTTCTCGTATAATCCTGTTGATCAAGTCTGCGCTCCTCTGTACGACACCGCTTTATCCCCTGAAAACACAAACGTGAGCTAACCGGCGGGTGTGTGCCGAATACCTCTCCGATGCCTAAGTCAGCAAAATAGACAAATAGGCAAAAGCTCTGTGTATTTGAGAATCAAAGTGGTGTTACCTCTCCATAGGTGATGTTGTGAGCTTTTATAGGTTCCGTGTGACACAATCCAAGTAGGACTCTTACTCTTCTATATAGAGTCCTCCTAGGATTCATACTCCTGAAAGATAATGCTTATCCTTCAACACCCCCCTCACTGTTTAAACCAAGTGAGATGGTTTTACCATGGTCGGACTCCAATGTGGCCGAGGTACGCATGGCTATGCTTAGCCGTAGAACAGACCGAACTATCCTTAGTTCGGTTTGTCCTTTTACTGCCCTTACCTCAGTTCCTCTTGTACAAACCGTGGTAGGTCTAAACCGAGCTAACTTTTAGCAAGGTTTAGACCGAGCTAACCATACTGCGCCATAACATGTATAAGTTTTTAGTATGGTGACCGAGCTAACTTACTTGGGACCGGAGTAACTTTAAACCTCTTCAAGACCAAAGTAACTTTAAACTTCTTCAAGACCGGAGTAACTTTATGCCTTTTTTACTCAGCCCTTCGCACTGAGGCCCATAATGGCCCAGCTCGGCCCAATTTTCATATAAATTACCCTCTCAATTGCCCCTTAATTCCATCTGCAAAGCATGATAGGGATTACCTGTCCCCAGCCGAGCTAAAAAAAGTTTCAACCTTTTCAGCCGAGCTAAACCCCTTTAGTCTTTCCAGCCGAGCTAAAACTCTTAAGCCTTTCCAACCGAACTAAATTTCATACCGGGCTCAGTTTGTCCGGTCAAAATGTCCCTTCAATCACAGCAATTGAATCGATTCTCATTTTAATAACACGTGGCACGCTCTGATTGGCTAAAGGCAGCTGTCCCGCCGCCCTCGTACCTCGCATAATTTGAACAGTTCCCGCTTTTGTCCCTTGCATCAAAACAAAAACTCTTCATTTGGATCAAACACTGCACTATTCACTTCCTCTTCTCTCCCTCTCGTTCCTAAGCTTCTGAGCTTGCTGAGTTCTTTGATCTGTATTCGAAGAAGCTTCGTGGTTTTGCTGCCGTTTCTCTCATCTTCTCTTGTCCTGGTAAGCTACTCAAACCTGCCTTGCTTTCCTTGTTTTTCGCATTTGTTTAATCCACAGCTTTAGGTTTGTGTTTTTGCGAAACACTTTCTTTCTACTTGATTTGTATATTTCTGGAAAAACTTAGCAATAGAACACTCGAATACATGTAATATCCTGTAGAACACTGGTTTTTGATCCGAAATCATGATGCAACCGGACTAGAAAGTTGTTTGTAGTTAATGCTGAATTAGGCAGACTATCCAACCGAACTAATACTTCATGCTACCCCATTAGTCTCAACAAGCCAAAGTACAACACTCTCCTTAACCGAGCTAATGAGCCAGACTAGGGCTGTACAGTAATGTACTGGGAAACCTTAATTCCAACCGAGCTATGTCTTGGGGCTAAACCAGCATTCTTAATTTTTAGGCCGAACTAAGAAAGCTGCCCCTAGAAGCTCAACCGGTCTAACAAAACCTTCTTTTTAACCGAGATATTGAACTGCTAGGTCCATACAGTAGTGTGCTTGAAAGCCTTGTCCATGACCGCGCTATAACTTGGGGCTAAACCAGCATTCTTAGTTCAAACCGAACTGAGGACGCTGTCCCTAGAGGCTCAATCGGGTTAACAAATCCTTGCGCAAACCGAGATAATAAATCCCTTGCGCAAATCAAGATAGCAAATGCCATTGAACAGACCAAAATATTGAGTACCTTGCCTAAACCGGGATAACAAAGCACTTTGCACAAACCGAGCTAAGACACGTAGCGTTTCACATAGCCGGGCTAGGACTTGATGTATCTTGTCTTTATTTCTCTTTAGCATGGTCCAACGGTCTGTGCTTAACACCTTTGTTCTTTTTTTTTCACTTTTGCAGACTTAGGTTGCCCAGGCACTCCTTTGAGCGCTCAACCGAGCTACTCAGCACAAATCTTCGACCGATCTAACACTCCGCTTTAATTTGTTTATAACTTAAGATATAAATGGGAAAGTATAGATTCTTAGTAGAGACACCTGGTGGTTTGGCCGAATTCCGAAGGGAGTACAACATCCCTGACGATGTCCACCTTACTTTAGCCAAGCAAGATATTACTCCATGGGGGAACCAAGGTTTTGTACCCTTCACCCTTCTGTCCATAGTAGAAACTGGACTAAGATTTCCCGTTCAACCCTTGCTTTGTGAATTCTTTAGGCAAACCAGAATTTGCCCAACCCAGCTTTCCACAAGCTCATACCGTATAATAAATGGTATAGCCGAACTAAACCGCCGTGCTGGCATTAACCTCGGTCTAGCCGAGATCTTCCATCAATACTCCATAGGCTCGAAAGAAGATGGCTGGGTTTATTATCTTAGAATACGTCGCCGCCGAGAGAAAATAATAAAGGACACACCGGACAAAGACTTGAACGACGATGACTTCTTCTGGGTATCTGGGAATTTTGAAGATCACCAAGCCCAGATCCCTGGCCGTAGTATAAATTGGAAGAAAGGAACCCCTGGTATAATTACTGCGGTTTCTTTGACTGCTTCTCTTTTATTTCGGTTTTCCTATTTCTGAACCGAACTAACAGTTGTCTTCTTTATGCAGATTCAGCCCACCTTAAGTCATTATACAGTTACCCCAACCTAGACACACTTTGCGCCGCACTACGATACCCTGAAAGAAGTTGGGCTAAGCTTCTGGATTTTGAGCCGACATACCGATATAGCAGCCAACGCAAAGTCAGAGTAACAGACTTTTTGCTAGAGGACGCCCCTGAACCGGACCCCACTTTGGCCCAAATCAATCTTGTCCCTTTGATTGCCGAACAAGAGATGGCCAAAAGGAACAGAGTAAGGGCCCTTCTCACTGAAACAAACCGAGCCGAGGTACCACCACCGAACCAAATTCAGGAAACCGTGGTGGCCCTCCCATCTCAACAACCCTTTTCATCACGCCCAAGCAAGCGCGCCCGGACTACCCAAACCGAGCAATGCCTTGCTGATGAAGATGAAGTCAGTCTTCCACCAAGCCCTCCACCAAGTCCGCAACCGGAGTGTGTCGACCGAGTTAGCTCCTCCAAATGGTCTCCAAGAATGACTTTCCAAAACCGTGCTATTTGTGATACTGACTCTGTGGTGGCTGACAAAGACCATATGCTGGCCTTCAACCTGGCTAAGAGCGTATGTCTGCCCCCTGACATGGAGCATCACAAGCAGTTGACCGAGTTCAAGGCCATCCAGTTGGCAACAAAATCAATGATCCTGGTCAGTAGCTCCTCTTGTCACTCTAATTTTTCCAACTTTCTGTTCGGTTTTGTCATTAGTTTCTTTGTATTCTTTTTCAGGCCATGCAAAAGAGTCAAATTGCGCACAAACGTGTGTTGGAGCTTCGTAAAACAGCAAGGCAAGCCATGGCCGAAGTTGAAGCAAAAACCACCGAGCTAAAAGAATCCAAACAGAAGACAGCTGAGCTAGAGGCCGAGGTAACTCGTCTGACCGGACTAGTTACCTCAGCGGATGCTGACAAATAGAAGGCACTGACCGTGATGAAGGATAAGTACCTTCGCGAGCTAGTCAAGCTCGAAGGAACGAAAAATGCAGAGATTGCCGAGCTAAAAAAGAAGGCGGATGATGCAAATGCTGCAGGTTTCAAGGAGGGGGAGGCCCTCTACATCCGACAATGTGAGGCCGCTAAAGATCTTTTCTTTAAATCGGTTGGATGGCATCCGTGGTGCAGCTCGGTTGTGAACCTGAGACCGAGGTCTACAATCCTCCTCAGTACTTCATACAGAGCTCACTGGCGGAGTACGCTGCATCCGTTCAACAACAGTTTCTACAAGGTTCAGATGATGATGAAGACACCGAGACCAATAATACCCCGGTCGTCAATGATCAAGCCAACGGTCAATCAGCTCAGTTGGAGCCAACGGTTGAAGACCTGATGTCACGACCCAAACCCGCCCCTATGGGTTTAGTACCGTAACCGGCCAATAATCCGAGATTACCGAAGGCCTGCTTAACAATAATACAGTAAGACAGAGTACAGGGGCTTGGCAGAAGCCAATACAGTAATTAAACAACGTCCAATGAGCTGTGACAGTCTGTATGCCAAAAAGATTTTTCATGCATTCATACATTCACAACAGTACAGGCTATACAAGCATTTACAGACATTCAATACAGGGACCTAATCCCTTGATAACAGTACAGTACAGTGGATAACAGTCTATACAGTAATACAAAACAGTAACAGGGACAAGCGGGGGAAAAAGACACCCCAAGCCATAGCATGGTGAACTCGGAACCTCGCAATGAGGCGCGGTGGTTGGCTTGACAAAACTGGAATAACCCTGACGCCTCTAGCTTTGATCCGGTGCCTGTACACCTACGTATATATATGAGCAGTGAGCTAAAGCCCAGTGAATAACATAAAGCGTAAAGGCGTTTAGAATGAATGTCCTTACAGTAATGAAAACAGTTCATTTCAATCAGTATTCCAGTTGCTCAGTACAGTAAACAGTCATATGTGGTACATCCATTAGCACATCAGTAACAGTAGATCTTAAAAGACCGAACAGTAATGATAGCCATCAGTCAGTAAACAGTAGTGGCTCCACGAGGGAACCGACAGAGATCTCTGTAACAGTAACAGTAAACAGTAGGTGCTAAGGATGCCACAGTACAGTTCAAAAATAAAAGACATACATTCATTCAGTAAATAATACCAGTTCAGTAAACAGTTCAGTTCAGTATTCAAAAGATAATCAGTTGAACATATCTTTACACAATTTTTACTCACAGAGTTCTGGGCTACAGTAGGCTAGAGCATCTCCTCGAAATGCCAACCCTATACAGTTAACAGATTGAACACACTCTAAGTTTCACAGTTGGAAAAGGTAATAATTAAATCCCTAAATTTGCCTTGGTGTGTTCTACATCTATATCCTCATTAAGATGTCTAAAACTAGGCCTAAGAATGCCTAGGATGAAATGAGGATGCAAAGATGCACTTAGAAAACATTTTCAGAAATTTCAGTGAAATAGGGTCCCGCTCGAGTGCAGGTTTTCCCGCTCGAGCGTACAGGCAAACAAAGGTCCCCGCTCGAGCGTCCATTATACCGCTCGAGCGGACCAAAAAGTACCGGATAGGGGAAATCCCCGCTCGACACCCGCTCGAGCGTGTCACCCAGTCCTCCGCTCGAGCGCCCAATACTCCGCTCGAGCGGACTGTTCTACAGTGCAAGATGCTGGAAGCTCGATTTTCCCGCTCGAGTGGCACTTCCCCCGCTCGAGCGGACGACTGAAATCTGGAAATCCCAGATTCGAGCTCCAGGTTCAAAACCAAGCTTAGATGCATAAAATTCGATCCTCTTGGGCCAATTTTCTGGAAAACTCTTTTAAACACATAGAATAACATGTTTCAAAACTCAATTTAGGAAATCAAAGCCCAAGGGTGTTTAATTCAAACCCAATTTCCAACCATTCTTCAAGAACAACATTCAAACATGTCATGCATGAGTTTTAAACCAAATTAAAGCTCCAAAGCTTGTTCAAATGAGCTCATTTCTTTTCAAAACCAGATGAAAACATGGTCTATAACAACAATATGAGCATGCATGTACTAATGTCCATGTAATCAACCTCAAAATGCAACAATACTAACATGCATGCATGAATTATGCTCTATTTCAACATGCTAGAACTAATTCATGGCTCAACTTTCAATTTTGACATAAACCATGCAAGAATCAAGCTCAAATACATCAATAAAGGTTGAATTCTCTTACCTAAGTCTTGTATTTTGGATAGGGAAGCTCAATTATACAAAACTTCTTCAATTCTTCAAGATCTCAAGCTAAATCAACAAGAACAATTCTCTCTCTCTCTCTAACTCTCTTCTTTGGTCGGTTGAGGCAACACAAAGGCTGATGAAATGTTGTTTTAATCAAATGCATTAAATGTAATAAGGCTCAAAAGGTTTGAGGTAGTGGGCCACTACAAGGCTAGTTTGGTAAATAAGTCCAACTTGCCCAATTAGCTTATTTTAATCTAATTTAATCATACCAAATCACTTTTTCAATGAATATACCATAAAATTACATAAATTATGTTGATCATAAAACACTAATCAATTTTGGATTCGGCCGCCGATAAGGCCTTCAACTTACAGTCTAAACATATAAGCATGAACAGATAATCATACAGTCAAACAGATAGAATGCAATTTAACTAACATATACTCAATCAATTCGGTTTCCAATTTCAGTCAGCCAGTTCCGTAGTTTATTCAGTTCAATTATCAGTCATAATCAGTCTCGGTTAACAGTAATTAGCAGTTAATCAGTCATTAATCGGTAAACAGTATGAGGGTTGTTACACCTGACGACTGAAACCGTGCTTCCAATAGACACCGAGCTCCCAACTAAGACCAATCTACCGTCTGAAACCGGTCTTCGTGTTGACATTGATGCTGATCTTGATGATCTGTTCAACTGATTCTGTACTTCTTTTCTTGTTGCTTGTTTTTAGTATTTTCTTCTTCCCTTTTGGTCTTGTAACCGGGCTGAGGTCCCTCCTTTGCATTTGCTTTGAATTTGATCAATGAAAATCATCTTTTGTATTCAACACTTATTCCGGTTTGATCTGTATGCTTGCACTTGTAATGAGTTTTTCAATGAATTCTTTTGCTCCAACTGTTATCTCGGTTTACTTTTCTGTTTGTGCTTGCTTTCTAACTGCAACTTGAACGAAACACAAAATTTTTCGGCCGAGATACTTTATTCCGGTCTTAGTTGAGCAATCTGACTGAGCTTACTAGCCAACCACTCCTTAGCCGATATACTTACTTCGGCTGAAAAGTACCAAGGGTTGGTTTAATCCAGTCAACCACTCTTCAGCCTATACCCTTACTTCGGCTAAAGAGTAATAAGAGTTGGTTTAATCCAGCCAACCATACTTCAGCTAATATCCTTACTTCGATTGAAGAGTAATAAGGGTTTAATCCAACCAACCTCAAAGTTGGTTTTTTCCAGCAAACCACTCTTTAGCCGATGTCCTTATTTCGGCTAAAGAGTACTAAGAGTTGGTTTAATCCAGCAAACCACTCTTTAGCCGATGTCCTTTACTTCGGCTAAAGAGTACAAGAGTTGGTTTAATCTAGCCAACCACTCTTTAGCCGATGTCCTTACTTCGGCTAAAGAGTACTAAGAGTTGGTTTAGTCTAGCCAACCACTCTTTAGCCGATGTCCTTTACTTCAGCTAAAGAGTACAAAGAGTTGGTTTAGTCCAGCCAACCACTCTTTAGCCGATGTCCTTTACTTCGGCTAAAGAGTACAAGGGTTGGTTTAATCCAGCCAACCACTCTTTAGCCGATGTCCTTACTTCGGTTAAAGAGTACTAAGAGTTGGTTTAGTCCAGCCAACCACTCTTTAGCCGATGTCCTTTACTTCGGCTAAAGAGTACAAGGGTTGGTTTAATCCAGCCAACCACTCTTTAGCCGATGTCCTTAATTCGGCTAAAGAGTACTAAGAGTTTGTTTAATCCAGCCAACCTCTAAATTGGTTATTCCTGCCAAGTTAGAATAAAATGTTTGGTTATTCCGACCAAACGTCTTGTAGCCTAGATCCTTATCCTGGGCTTTGGAGGGGTGTTGGTTTTTCCAGCCAACCTCTAGATTGGTTTTTCCTGCCAATCCTAGAGTAAAGTGTTTGGTTGTTCCGACCAAACGTCCTGCAGCCTGGATCTTTATCCTGGGCTTAGGAGGGGTGTTGGTTATTCCGGCCAACCTTGCTTTTGATGTCCCTAACTCACTAATACAATCTCTTGCAAAAAACAACTATGCTGAAAAGAATCGACTTTGTTTTATTGAGAAAAAGGAAAATTACACATACTCGTAAAAAAAAACTAAAAATAAAATAGTTTGAGATTGGCAATATTTCATGGCCTAAGAATGGCTTTGTCGTCCTCATCTTCCAGGTGGTATGCCCCTTTGCCAGCTAATCCGACCACTTTGTAAGGTCCTTCCCAATTAGGCCCTAACTTGCCATCTCCTGGTATTAAGGTGTTTCCCATCACTTTGCGCAGCACCCAATCTCCGATCTTGAATTGCCTTGGGTGCACTGTTTTGTTGTATTTCCTAGATAACTCTTATTGGTATGAGGCAATGTGAACCAGTGCTCTTTCTCTTCTTTCTTCGGCGAGGTCGAGCTCCAATGCTATGGCTTCTCCATCCAAGTCTGGATCAAAATTTTCGCTTCTAATTGTGGGGAGGCCAACTTCCAGTGGGACTACTGCTTCCATGCCGTAGGCTAAGGAGAATGGTGTTTCTCCTGTTGATCGTTGAGGTATGGTGCGATAAGCCCATAAAACATGAGGAAGTTCCTCCGCCCACTTGCCTTTTGCCTTCTCTAACCTTTTCTTCAGTCCATCCAAGACAACCTTATTTGATGCTTCTGCTTAGCCATTTGCTTGAGGATATGCCGGTGTAGAATTGTAGAACTCTATCTTGTATTCTTCACAAAAGCTTCTAAAGATTTTACCGTCGAACTGAGTGTCATTGTCTGATATTAGGGTTTTAGGTATGTTGAACCGAGTGACGATATTCTGCCAGATGAACTTCTTCACACCTTTTTCCTTGATTGATGCTAATGCTTCTGCTTCCACCCACTTTGTGAAGTAGTCTGTTGTTGCGAGAAAGAACTTCTTGTTACCGGGTGCCGTTGGAAGTGGTCCTACTATGTCCAAGCCCCACATTGCGAAAGGCCATGGGCTAGTCAATGGTAGGCTGGCTGATGTATTTGGTGTGCGAACTTTTGGCATTTCTTGTACTTCTTCATATATTTCTCTAAGTCTGCTTGCATGTATGGCCACCAGTATCCCTGTGAAATGGGGCTAATGATCTTCCACCTTGGTGGCTTCCGCACACTCTTTCGTGTATTTCGAACAGGAAGGCTTCCACTTTGCTGGGGTGGACACACTTTAAATATGGTCCAGAGAATGACTTTTTGTACAATGCCATAGATGGAGAGAGCCAAAATCGCTGCGACTTTGCCCTAATTTTGTTGGCTTCTTTCTTGTCTTCCGGTAAGACGCCGTCTTTTAAGAATAGTATGATGGAATCCATCCATGAGGGGCCTAATTCGGCGCAACATACCTCTTCTACTTCGGGGTCTTCAATGCTTGGTCTCGGTAGGTAGTCAATTAGTAGTGGGTGAGGGATGGATGTATCTGCCATTGACGCAAAGCCTGCTAGTTCGTCTGCTCTGCTATTTTCCTCCATGCCGATCTGTTCTATCCTTACTACTTCAAATTTCTTGATCTCTGTTCTGACCAATTCTTGGTACTTGGCCATCCTGTCATCCTTTGCTTCATAGTCGCCAGAAATTTGGTTTACCACCAGCTGTGAGTCGCTGTAGACCATTAATTCGGTGGCCTTCATGTAGAATGCTGATTTGAGTCCTGCAAAAAGTGCTTCACACTCCGCTTCGTTGTTTGATGCTGGGAAGCCAAGGTTGATTGCTTGCTCCACAACCAGGCCGTCTGGTGAGATGAGGACTATGCCAAGTCCTGCACCATGTCAGTTAGATGCTCCGTCCACGAAGAGCTTCCACATCTCTCCAACAAATAACTTCCAGCAAGTGGAGGGGTCAGATGATGTCGTGGGGTCAAGAATGTTGCTGGTGTTTTCTTCAATGTCCATGCTTACTGTCTGCCCCTCGCTATCTGCCTGTACCAAATCTTTATTTGTTGGTGAGTCTTGGCTGGGTATAGTATGGTTCGCTTTTTCCATGCTCTCATTATTCTGGTCAGCCTTGGGGTCCGACTGAGTATCCTGCACCAGGGGTTGTGCTATTCTGGCATCAACTCCCACCCCTAGTTTGGTTGTGTTAATCAGGTCAATTGGGCAGATATGATGACTTCCCGGGGTAAATTTCGCGACAAAGTCTGCCAAAGCTTGGGCCTTTATCGCGGTTCTGGGTTGGAACTTGATGTCGAATTGTCCCAACTCTACTGCCCACTTCAAGATTCACCCAGAAAAGTTCGCCCTCTCAAACAAAACTTTTAATTGGAAAACTGTGAGAACGACTATGGTGTGGGCGTGAAAGTAGTGTGACAATTTTCTCGAGGCCATCATTAAGGTCAAGGCCAGTTTTCCAGTGGCAAGTACCTCGTTTCGGCGCCCAGCAATGTCTTGCTGACATAATAGATGGGCAGATGTTGGATTCCTTCCGAACGGACCAATACTGCGCTAATGGCGTGCTGAGAGACTGCCAGGTACAAGAAGAGTTCTTCTCTTGGTATTGGGGTGACAAGCAGTGGTGGAGAAGACATGTATTCTTTCAAGTTTTCCAGTGCGCGGTCGCATTCTTCGTCCCACTCGAACTTGGCTTTTAATGCTTGAAAAAATGGTCGTAGTCTGTCTGACGACCGGCTAATGAATCTGTTGAGTGCAGCTACCATGACGGTGAGATGTTGTACTTCTTTTACTGAGTTAGGCCTCTTCAGATCCTGAATAGCTTTGATCTGGGAGAGGTCTGCCTCTATACCCCGGTTGGTTACTAGGAAGCCTAGGAATTTGCCAGATCCTACACCGAACGCACACTTAGATGCATTAAAGTGCAACTTGTGTTTTTTCAAAATCTGGAACATCTCACCTAGGTCCCTTAGATGGTCATTCTTGTCCTTGCTCTTGACCACCATGTCGTCGATGTAAGCTTCCATTGTTTTTCCTAACAATGGTTCAAACATCTTGGTGACCATCCGTTGGAATGTTGCCCCTGCATTCTTTAGGCCAAAGGGCATGACGTTGTAGTAATACAGTCCTCTTGGAGTTGTAAAGGACGTGACCTCCTGGTCTGGTTCGTACATGGCGATCTGATGGTAGCCTCTGTATGCATCCAGAAAGCTAAGCCGGTTGTGCCCCGCCGTTAGGTCTACCAATTGATCTATCCGTGGTAAGGGGAAGCTATCTTTTGGGCATGCTTTGTTGACTGTCTTATAGTTGACGCAGACACGCCATTTGCCATTCTTTTTTGGCACCATGACTGTGTTGGAAATCCATCTGGGGTAGTGCACCTCTCTGATAGCTCCTGCCTCTAGCAAATTTCCCACTTCTTCCACCACTATCTCTGCGTGGTGGAGTGTCGATCTGCGAGTGCGCTGAATGATTGGTTTGGCGGATGGGTGGACATTGAGTTGGTGACAGATGAAGTTTGGATCAATGCCTGGCATGTCGTAGGGTGTCCAGGTGAACACTTCGATGTTAGAGGTCAAGAATTCCAAGACCTTTAATCTCTCAGTGCTGGAGAGTGACGAACCGAGCAAAAAGAACTTTTCCGGGTTCTTTTAATCTATTCTTACCTCTACCAAGTCTTCCACCGCTTTTTGATCAGCTGCTTTGCCAACATATGCGAACAGTTCGTTGCTCTCAGGTTCTTCCACCGAATGAACATATCCCTTGGCAGCGTGGCTGCCATTAACTGTGACGAAGCATTGTTTGGACATAATTTGATCTCCAAAGACCTCTTCAATTATTTCGGCTTCGTTGGGGAACCGCATTACTTGATAGTAGGATGATGCTACTGATTTCATGGCATGGAGCCATGTTCTTCCCAGGATTATGTTGTAAGTGGAAGGGACCTTTAATACCCAAAATTCCACTTGTTTTGTCACGCTTCCTGCCCTGACTGGAAGGATAATCTTGTCGACTGGCCATTCTGGCATTGAGTTGAATCCGATCAGGGGGGATACAGCTGGTGCCAGGTCTTTGTCCTCCAATTTCAGTTGTTTAAAAGTGTCGTAGTACATTATCTCACATGAGCTACCTTGGTCTATCAGAATTCGTTTGACGTCATAGTCCTTGATGCGGAGGGTGACGACCAGTGCATCGTTGTGAGGGCAATATATTCTTTCCAAGTCTTTGTCTGAAAAAGACATGATGTTCTTGGCCTCTGTTCTCCCCTTTTTGATGGTAGGTTGGGCATTTGGTACCTCCCTTAAGTGCTCAGCCTTCTTGATCGACCCTTTGAGCTCGCATACACGCTCAAGTTCGAATACTCCATGTATCACACTGATTACTCCTTGAGGTGGGACGTCAATTGGCATTCCATTGGAGTTATTGTGGTCTTGGGAGGCTGGTTGCGTCCCTCTTTCAATGTATTTATCCAGGTGACCAACTGCCACCAACTCCTCCAAGTGCTGTCTTAATGGCATGCAATTTTCAGTACGGTGCCCCTTTTCTTTGTGAAAGGTGCATCGTGATCTTTCGTCGTAGTCTTTCTGAGCTTCTCCAAGTTTAGCTGGCCATCTGACGAAAGGTTCATCGCGTATTTCGCTTAGAATCCGGTAGATCGGTTTCTTGAATACCGTGGTTATGGCAGTGCGGACTTTCAGCCATCTTTTATCCTGGTCCTCACCGTTGTCTCGCCTGCCTCGTCCGTTTTTGTTCGGACGTTCTACCGTGTTGATCTTTGCTGCGGTCTTTTTATCTGGTACTGTGGTCGTGCCAGATTTTGTTTTGGCATGGGCGTTGTCCTCTTCCACCCTGATGTGCTGATGCACTCTTCCATCAAGGCCTCCATGGTGAGTGGTGGTGTCATGGTGATTGAGTCCCTTAGTCTGTTTCCGACTGAAAGACCTCTTTTGTATTGTGCAATGGCGAGATTGGTGAGGCAGTCCCCAATCTAGTTGAATGTCTCCCAGTAGCGACTATTGTAGGATCTTAGTGTCTCCTTTTCGCCCATGTCGATGGAGAGTAACTGATCTATTTCCACCGGGGTTTTGGCGTTCGTTCTGAACCTGGTGACGAACGCCTCTGCCAATTGTGCCCAGAAGGCTATGTTGCCTTCTGGAAGTTTTTCGAACCAAGTCAAGCCTAGGTCACCAAGGCTTGATGGAAAGAGGATGCACATCAAAGCCTCGTTTCGCCGATATACCGCCATAACCTGGCGGAAGTGGCTTAGGTGTATGTAGGGGTTCGTCTTCCCCTCATACGTGGTGAATTTGGGCTGAAGGAAGCCTGAAGGTAGGGGTGCGTTTTCAATTGCCGGAACGAACGGCGAGGTCTGCAGCCTTGCTAACGCTTTATCCGTTGGTTCATAGGCAGGGCGTGGTAACGGTATTCCGACCTCGACGCTTCCATGCGTCTGAGGAGCCAACCGCTGAAGGGCAGATACCCTGTGAGGGTTGCGCGCCCTAGTATCCTCCTTCCATCGTGCCTTTTCTTCAAGCATAGTCCATAAGTCGGACGATCTAGGCAACTCCGTTTGCTTGGATGATGTATGATACGTGTGTGAGAGCCGATAGGTACTTCTTTCTGTGTAAGACCTTAATGATCTCGTTCTCTCAGACCTGGAGTAACGAGTTCTGGAAGTCCTTGATTGAGTGTTGCTCGTTCTGAGGCTTCTACTCTCTGCTTGAGATGTCGTGGTATGCCTATTACGACCTTTGGAGTGGCGAGGAGGCACATTGCCTTTGCGCCCCTCTCCTATCGCCACCCCCTTTCCTTTGATTTGGAGCTTCATGGCCTCCATGTCCGCCGTCATCTTCCTTATTAATTCATCTTGCTCCTTCACACGGTCCTCCAGAACTTGAGGATCAATCCTCCGCCTTTGTTTGTCAAGACTTCGTGAACGAGAGTGATGGGGGCTGTTAGTGCACCTCCTCCCCCTTGCATCCCTTCTGGGATTTTGCCGCTGTGGCTCCAAGTCCGCCATGAGAGGGATAGAAGGTAGGCCTTCACGCCTTGCACCCCCTTCTGGTGTTTGTCCGTTGATGACAGACTGCGGCAAATCTTCGTTATGCGCCATTGTTTCTAAAGAGGAAAAGCTTGATCAAGAGGTTTTTTTCTAGTCTGACTTTCCCACAGACGGCGCCAATTGTACAAGCAAGAAATATTCTTTCTCGTATAATCCTGTTGATCAAGTCTGCGCTCCTCCGTACGACGTCGCTTTATCCCCTGAAAACACAAACGTGAGCTAGCCGGCGGGTGTGTGCCGGATACCTCTCCGATGCCTAAGTCAGCAAAATAGACAAATAGACAAAAGCTCTGTGTATTCGAGAATCAAAGTGGTGTTACCTCTCCATAGGTGATGTTGTGAGCTTTTATAGGTTCCGTGTGGCACAATCCAAGTAGGACTCTTACTCCTCCATGTAGAGTCCTCCTAGGATTCATACTCCTGAAAGATAATGCTTATCCTTCAACACCCCCCTCACTGTTTAAACCAAGTGAGATGGTTTTACCATGGTCGGACTCCAATGTGGCCGAGGTACGCATGGCTATGCTTAGCCGTAGAACAGACCGAACTATCCTTAGTTCGGTTTGTCCTTTTACTGCCCTTACCTCAGTTCCTCTTGTACAAACCGTTGTAGGTCTAAACCGAGCTAACTTTTAGCAAGGTTTAGACCGAGCTAACCATACTGCGCCATAACCTGTATAAGTTTTTAGTACGGTGACCGAGCTAACTTACTTGGGACCGAAGTAACTTTAAACCTTTTCAAGACTAGTAACTTTAAACTTCTTCAAGACCGGAATAACTTTATGCCCTTTTTACTCAGCCCTTCACACTGAGGCCCATAACGGCCCAGCTCGGCCCAATTTTCATATAAATTACCCTCTCAACAATGAACCTACAAAAATAAGTCCTTCTATTATACACCTCCAAAAGAGGTGTACCACATACTAGTTATTACTTTATGATATTGATATTATAAATTTTCATAACTAAATTATTTTCATTGATAACTAAAATGACTACTATATAAATTATAACCAAACAACACATATTCAATTATAACCCAAAAATAAATAATAAAAAAAATTACAACGAGTCATTACGAATCATTACTTGATGTATAATCAAAGACCTCTTCAATCATAACCAAAATAACAATCACAAGAAGTTATAACTAAGTTATATCCAACACTATAATGTGTCATAACTGAAGACCACAAAAATCATAAGTGCGACATATGATAGACATTTTTTTTGCAGTGTTTTATAAAATTTCTCTACTAAAATATATCATTTCTACCTCAACTTATCTTCTTTTTTAATTTTTTAATCCACCAAAAAATTAAAATAGTTACTCCACAATATTTGTATAAAATTTAGTCTCAAATCCTTTTATTTAAAATTCACATTTATCCAAATAAACTCTTAATATTTACGTTTAGTAATATCTCATTATTGTTTATTATAAGGAAAAAACAAAATCAATATTGTTATTAATTTATGCCCCTTTTTCACTGAATTCCTGACTCCACCATTGAGTTCACTGCTAGAGGTTATTCACATGATGCGGCATATATCATGTGGTTGGGGATGGGTTTTTTTTATATTGTGGATTTCTATAGGATAGAGGTATTGAGAAATGCAAGGGACATCTTGTTAAGTCACCAATTATCCCCAAAGTGTAAGTTGTTAGGAAATGGATCTAACAATGTATATCAAATTATTCATTACCCTCCCTTATGTGCAAACCCATCTTGTTCGTGGTGATGCAAACAAACATAAATAGAGAGATTTTTTTAGTGCAATCAAGAGAAGAAAGAATGAAAACAGGAATCAAAGAGACTTGAACCTCTGACCTCCCCCAACTTGACACTGACATCAAGTTAAGTCATCAATTGTGCCAAAAGCTTAAGTTGTTAGGGAATGGGCCTAACAATATATATCAAACCATCCTTGCAAATCTTTTTTATCCTATTTTAGTCTTTGTTCCAGTTATGTGCAACTTTTCTTATGAAATCTTAAGGCTTTGTTTGGATCATGAATTTGGGTACAGATTGGGAAAAAGAAAGGGAAATGGAGAAAAAATTTAGCTTATATTTCATTAACATTTCATCCACTTTTTCCCCTATTCCAAATCTTGCTTATATTTCATTCACATTTCATCCACCATTTCCGTTTCCTTTTCCAAATCCCTATCCAAATCCATAATTCAAACACAGTGTAAAGCATTGGTTTATGTCACTCCATTAGCTTCAATTATTGAATTAGAAGAAAGTTTGCATTTGGCATGTTTTGGAGGAGAAGATAAAACATGGGAGGCAAATGAAAATTTCATTGGAAAAGTAGGACTAATTTGATATTTCCCCTGTAGTTTTGCTGCTTCATTAGAATATATCTAAGAATTGAAGCCTGTAATTTTGGGGTCTCATACATTGTTGCAATTTCAGATTGCAGATGTTTGGTCCTGCGGTGCGACATAGTATGTGATGCTAGTTGGTGCATATCCTTTTGAGGACCCTGATGAACCAAAAGACTTTCGAAAGACAATACAGGTATTTCTTTGGACCTTTTATGACATCAGTATCTACTAGTTGTATGAGTAATTTTACTGAGCACGAGAAATTTTCATTCTCTTTTCTGCAGAGAATTCTTCAAGTCCAGTATTCTATTCCAGATAATATCCAAATATCTCATGAATGTCGGCACCTAATCTCGAGGATCTTTGTTGAAGACCCCACAAAGGCTAGTAATTTCAGTTTTTTAAGAAAGTTGGCTTGTTTAGTATTTTTTTTTTCAATCCTCTATGTAATTGTGTGCATGTTTTAACCAAGATTTTCAAGATAGGGTGATTGTTTTTTTGAAGCGTTGTGTGGGGATTCTGAGGGAACATATTCCTCCTCTTTCCATGAAGTGGAGCATCTTGGGAACAAAAAAAAAAAAAAAAATTGAAGCTTGAATGTTTCCTCCATGTTGCTTTGGACTTTAAGAAAGGCTATAGCTGAGGGTTGTATAAAATGTCTTTTAGGCCCTAAGAACTAAGTGGAATTGGGAGTAAGGGCAGCCACAGAAGGATGAGAATCCTGTACTCTGAATTCTGCTTCGAGAGAGCATGCCATAGCATGCATATTGCTATGATTATGATTGCAATCTTAATTACATATATGAGGGATCTGTACCAAGAGCTGTTATGGTAGTGCACTTTGTTATACAGGATTATAGTCATTGGAATTTATCCATTAATTCATTATGGGTATTTCACCATTTATTAAAATATTTATGCTATGGATTTGAGCAGCCTCATTATTTAGTCTAGTTTTGTCGCTGTATGAGCCTAATGCCATTTGATGTACATATGCAACAGAGGATCACCATTCCTGAGATAAGGAACCACGAGTGGTTCTAAAGAACCTCCCTGCAGACCTCATGGACGAAAAGACAATGAGCAACCAGTATGAAGAGCCTGATCAACCCATGCAGAGCATTGATGCAATCATGCAAATAATTTCCGAGGCTACCATGCTGCCAGTTGGCCTGTACGATCTAGACCTGAACATGGATGATGACATGGAAGATTTGGACTCAGATCCTGATCTTGATATCGACAGCAGTGGAGAGGTCATCTATGCAGTCTGATTACAATTTCTTTCTGGAGCTTCAGAAATCAGTTTCCTCAGCTAACATTCTGGTCTCTCGGGTTTGTAATGAAAGTTGAGCTTTACAATGCATGATAGAATAGTTCATAGATATCCTAGTGATCACGGTATGAGATCTAGTCAGTCACTTGTTAAAGGTATCTGCATAATCTGCATAATATAGTGTGCTTTTGTAGAGAAGAAAGTTGAGTTTTATCCCTTTGCTAGTAGAATATATACAACCCCTTACTTTCGTCGAAGTCATATTTTTATTTTATTTTATTGTGTTTTTTGTTTGATTGTGATCTCTCTCTCTCTCTCTCTCTCTCTCTCTCTCTCTCTCTCTCTCTTCTTTTCCCCTTTTTCTTTGTTAGAACTTTCAGTGTTGTATAAATTTCTACTCCGTAAACAGTAGTGTTGAGCTCTTCTATAAGTTCCTCCAGTCCTCTTTCTCTGGGGTGTTTTTTGTGTTTTTGGTAGTACACTTTGGGGCCTTCTTCTGGCTGCTTAGAGCAGTCCCTCTTGTATATATCGAGGTCGATGTGCCAAGAACCCCATGGTCACCCACTGCACTTGCATGTAGAAAATGTTGGATTTTAAGGGAACCGTTGACAAGACTCAATGATGATTTTTAATGTAGTAGGCGAAGCCCTGGACACCCCGGTAAAAAAATAAAAGTTAAAATACACGGCAAAGACAGGTTACCTTGGTTTTTGACTGAAGGTATTTCAACACCATGTTTATCGAGTGCCCAAGTTTCAAAAAGATGGAAGAGGCAATCAACCCAATTGGAATTCAGGCTGAGGAAAATAGGACCAAATCCTATACAAAATTTTGGCTACATCAAGATAAGTATAGCGATCCCGGGTTTGTCCCCTTTATGTACAGTGTTCCGGTCGTAGGTTCCGTGGAGTTGGTGGTTGTTTGTCTTGTTGTCATCCTTTAGATTCCGTATGTCTGAGTTTTAGGATGTGTTAGGCGTGTTTCGAACAGGCGGGTTGAGCCTTAGTCTCTTTCCTTGTTGCCCAGAGTTTTGGTGGTACGCTCGAGCGGGTACCATTGCGCTCGAGCGGAGTTGGATTTTTAGTTGTACACTCGAGCGGACCATATCACGCTCGAGCGAAGTTTTCACACTTCCAGTATCTGTGCCTCTGCAAAACTTCTACAGATGTGTTTTTCACGCTCGAGCGGGTCTGTTAGCGCTCGAGCGGGGTGTTCATTATCTGCGAAAGTTCTGAGAGGGGATAATCTACGCTCGAGCGAACTGGTTTTCACGCTCGAGCGGATGTATTTTGTTCTTGTGTCTTGGTGCTCGAGCGGGCTTTCTTGCGCTCGAGCGGTTCCAGTTTTTGTGCTTGACGCTCGAGCGTTCTATTCTCCGCTCGAGCGGATCATGCGTTTATCAGTTGGCAGCTGTGCATTTTTTAGTCACATTTTCAACATCCTTTCTCTCTCTTACTTTTCCGAAAAATCCATTTGAGAGCTTCTCTCACTAAAACTCAACTTCTCTCTAAGTATTCATCTAGTAGGAGTGATTTCCTCACCTTTGGCCTTCACAAAAGTTGTGTTGATCATCGAGGGCTACGTTTTGATCCGAGCATGTTGAGTTTTGGAGCACTTTAGGTTTCGTCATCTTCTCCCTTTGAGCTCCGAATTTGAGGTAGGGATATCCTACTCCTCTTTATGAGTTTTGTCTTTGAATTTTAGCATTTTGATATGTTGGGGGTTGTTGGGTATTTTTGAGAAAGTTTGGGTCTTTGTGTAATTTTACAAAAGATGGGGGTTTGTTATATGTAAACCTATATGCATGTTTGATAAAGAGAAATGAGGCTAATGTTGAACTATTGAAGAAAATGGAACCTTAGTGTTGTTATGCAGATTATGGGTAAAGGCCTAATTACATTGATAAATTAATTTGTACAAGAAATTTAGGGAATTGAGAAATTGAATAGGAAATATTCAAATTAGAAAGATATGGGGTTAAAGGGTGTAGTTGGACTCATTTGTCGCTCACCTAGTTAAACTGTTGATAATATATCAAATTAGTGCATTTATTTCCTATTTAGAAATAACTGTACTGGACTATCGGTGGAGGATAGTCTTGATTGTTGTAAGCAATGTATGATGATTAGGCAAACTAAAGCTAATCTATTGAGTATGCTAATGAACAAGGAAATTGGTTTAATACATCAAAATGTTGTATTGATAGGTTGAATTTGTATATGATAATTGTTTATATACATTGTATTGTGTGGGAGGAGAAAGGGGCTGTACTCCACGGTTTATTGGAAGAAAGGGGCTAAACCTCTGAACCGAATCTTGTGACAGTGATACAGCACTACAATGTGTATCAGGCTGCGAATTAGAAGTGTTTTTGTTTCATTAATACAGCACTACAATGTGTATTATTTGAGACTTATGGAAGTGTTTGTTTTGATTTGATATAGCACT
Source organism: Camellia sinensis (assembly GCF_055761805.1). Taxonomy (NCBI): domain Eukaryota; kingdom Viridiplantae; phylum Streptophyta; class Magnoliopsida; order Ericales; family Theaceae; genus Camellia; species Camellia sinensis. The sequence goes on from NC_138961.1 coordinate 222,166,030, forward strand.
AAAATGTATATCATTATCATTCGTGAAATATGGAATTGTTTGTTTGATTTGATATAGCACTAAAATGTATGTCGTTGAGAAATATGAAAATGTTTTGTTTGACTTAGATATGACATCAACATGTATATCCATCACGAATTTTGAAAGTGTTCTAGTGGGGAATTATGATCTCATCAAATGATTTGGCCAGGGCACTGAGCCTTGTTTTCAAACTCTAAGTTGAATAAGAAATGGAAAGTGAATTGTAACACGGACACGAATGTCATGGAACAGTAATGTGAGGTAAACGAGTGTACAAGTGTTGACCATCTATCAACTGCTAATCTTTTAGTTATTGCTTATAGTTGGTTTAGTGTATTTCTACTGGTCTATGGCTCACCTTATATGGGACACCATTTTCAGGTACAGGAAGCATGCCATCTCCAAGGACATAGCTTGAGAGGCTAGAGGCAGGCAGACGTTTGTGGTTGTGTTATCTTTGTTGTATTACATGTAATTTCAAGCCAGGGGCTTAATCTGTATTTGAGTTAGTACTCTCCTTTTTGTAACCAAGTGTTAACTTGGAAAACTGTAAGCCCGTAGGGCATTTGCTTTTGTTGTTAATATGTAATGCTTTTGTAAAGAATTACTCTGATGAATAGCATGATGTTTATCTCTTGTATCAATGCATGTCTAAATTGATGGGATTAATGTTATTATTTTGAGGGCGTTACAACTTGGTATCAGAGCCTACCGGGTTCGAATACTTTGGGTACGTAGGAAGTGATTAGTATCACAATGGGTTTGTCTCGCTTGTTAGAGACTTAGATGTAATGTTATGTGCTTATGTGATAACATGTTTATGTGACTATGTGGGTATGGAATGTAGTTTCTTGGATGTTGATTGGAACCTTGGGCTTCTGGGAGTCCTGTTGGAAAGGCACCTGATCAATGCTATTTCTAACCGGAACTCTAGTAACGCCTCGGGACTATCATTATCCGGAAATGAAATTCGTAAGTGCTTAGATGTTTATGTGCTTACGTGGAATGAATTACAGTTGTCCATCGTGTTAGGACGCTAGTGAAATAGTTTCGGCACCCTAGTTATTGTGCTAATACCTTGTTATTTTTACTAGAATGCCTAGACGAGGGAGTTGTGATTTCCCTCCTTCTGCACGGGAAGAGTTGAGGAGACAGTTTGTGGAGTTGCGCCAAGGTACTACACCCTTGGTGTAGTTTGAAACATGGTTTGCTAACCTGTCGAGGTTTGCTCCAAAATTGGTGGAGACGGAGGAATTGCGTTGTTCAGAATTTGAGAGTAGGCTGTGTGACGACATCCGTGAAAGGATTGTGGGGTCATGGCATAGGAGTTATAGTGTGCTTGTCCGGGCTGCAACTCATGTAGAGGCAGCGGTGCTAGCTATGGGGCAAAATAGGGGAGAGGCCACAGTTTTGAGTGTTGGTTGCGTTAGGGAGGAGGCTACTTCGACGACTCCTGTGATTCAGAGTGTTGGTAGGCCTTTTAAGAGGCAAAAGGGTTTTAATCCACAACAATTTCAGAGAGCTTAGCCCGGCTCTACTTTTCCAGTGCCGAGCCTAGGTTTGGGAAAGGGTGAACGTAAGGTTGTCACTTGTTTCAAATGTGGTCAGCTTGACCACAAGTCCCTAGCTTGCCCACAGAAAAAGAGAGCAGGGTTGGCAGTCCGACCAGTAGTTGTACCATCAGAATCATCTAATCAGCCGAGTTTTGGACCGATCAAATATTCGGTAGGGAAGCAGTCGTTGAGGTCTTCATCAGCTCGGACTTTGAACCAATCTTGTGCTAAGGAGCCGTTTACTTGTTGGGTGTGTAATCAGCCAGGTCATATCAGTCGTTTCCGTACTCAGCGGGGGGCTTCTTTGAGGGTTTTACAACCTAGTCGGGTCCAACCTTATTTGACTGGACAGGGGCAATACCCTTTTAGGGGACAAGCAGGCCAGACTTCAAGGGCCTCAGGAGAGTCGAGTTCCCAAGTCCCACTTGGGGAAGTCCGCAGTTGTTCCAAGTGTGGTCAGTTGGGGCACATCAGTAGTTCTTGTCCATGGCTTGTAAGCTTGTAGGTTATCTTATGTTTGGGGATGACCAACTTTGACGGTCCAGCGAGGGACGGCAGTAGTGGTAGTACCGATGGGTTGGTTTTGTTTTGACTAATCCGTTTTGTAATCGGTGGTTTATTGTTTTGTAATCATTGGGTTCTGTTGTGTAACCAATGTGTTTTGGGAATGTTGAAACATCTGAACTATATGTTTATATATATATATATATATATGTTTTGTTTGTTAACTTCCATGGATTGGGTAAATTGGAGCTTGTTGTAGCACTAAAGTTTTATTAATGTAATAAGTTGTGTGACCACAAAATTTTTGGTAATAATGCATTTATATGCGTGTGACTTGGTTTGGAAAAATGAGGGCTGAGAAGCCATGCGGCCAAATTTGGAAGAATTTGGAGGGATGCGTATCCTAATCAGGACTATTATGGGGCTAGAGTAGTTATACTTGCTGGGTGTACGGAACTTCTTGGGTGTTACTCATTTAATCTTATGTGTTCGGTAGAGATTTTTGATCTTTTGTCTGGAGAACTCCTCGAGGGGATATGTAGTGTGTGGTTAATACTTGGTGTTGTATATATTTAACATGATGTTGTACGGAGACATAGTACACAATTTCGTTAGGACCAGACTTATCCCTTCATGATAGGTAATGTCGCCAAATTTGCATCTGTACCGACAGGTAGTTTGATTAGAGAAAGTGTGAGACCCTATATAAGATAGTGGTTATTGGCATCGGGAGTGGTGTGTGGTGAGCAGTTGGTGTTATATCCCGAGCGGTGGTGTAATGGGTGTTTCTTAAGTTCCCAGACTCCTTTTTGATAGTAGAATGCGATAGGTTTGTACCTTACTACCGGGTAGGTCAAGTGATGCTAACGACAAGATTGGTTGGGTGTATAACCCATGGTTTGGTTGTGAACCGTGAGTGGAGTCACTGTGGTTTGGTCTTTGCGAAAAAAGGCTTGGGATGATAATGAGAAAGTTGAGGACTTTTACTCCTCCAGAAATTTAGAATGGGGAATCTATGAAAGCCTTGTCGGCGGCAGGCGACGATGTCAGGGTTTGGTTCATGGTGGTTGTCTGGCGGTAGCATTGGCTGGTGGTTTGGCACGAAGGCTGGGCCTCTTGATGGTACTCTCGGGATGAGTGACAACTAAGATGCGGGGTAAAGAGTGGACCCTATGGGTTATGGAGGGACTCAGTATGGGAGTAAGATAACTTGTAAAATAAGGAGGTTTTACCTAGTGCGGTACGTGTTAGTGTGTGGTTCGTAGGTTGTTATTAGATGATGTGTAGAAGGGGATCAGTCCTAGAAAATCCCAAGTGAATACCTTGATAAGACAATGGTGTGGTTCCTTATTGAAGTCGAGAGGTTAGATGTTTGGTTAAGCCAGGTCACTTAGTTATAAGTGTCCGTTGTCCAGTTTGGATGGTGGTGACACGAGTGAGGTGGTAAGGTTGTGAAGAGTGAGTGAGGCACTCTGCTAGAATCATTTTTATTCGTTAGAGCCTTGTTCATGCGTTGTAAGGCACGAGGGTGTGCAATGTTATCCTTTAAGTCGTTGCATTGTTGGGAACTTCAAATGTTTAGTAATCCCTTCTTGAAAGTTCTGTTTTTGGGTATTGCGTCATCACTATGAGTATGGCGGGTTTTGTGGGTTGGCTGTGTTGAGATTCACTCAGGGGTCATTGAGTACTCTTCGTAAACTAAAATGATTTTTGAATCGAAACGTGAGTTTTGCTACCCTTATTTTCGGGAAAATAATTTGAGAGAAATCTTTGAGTTCGGCAGTGGCCAGATGTAAATGACGTGTTTAGTGGTAGCCTTATGAACCTGAATATTTTACGGGAAATTAGACTCGACCTAGCCTGAGTTGCTGGTTATATGCTGTGTGATTTTGGAGAGACCTTGAAGTAGTAGGGTAGTAATGTGCCGTATTGTTGTTCCCTACCCGTGCTTCGTCTTACATACGTGTTTTGTGAGAGTTGACTGGAAGCCTTGTGTACAAACGTTTCCTTGTTTCCTTTGTTGGGATATTTAGTACCAAATACTGGTTTGAATGTTGTGAGTAGTCGGGACATGGTGGATGTCTCAGAACACTGTAGTGATTGAATGTGTCTTACTATTATCATTGTTATCGAGTCTGGCTAGGCCGGACTTTTCCATTCGTAAGGTATTATGAAAACGTAATGGGGGTTGAGGAAACCACTTGGGTGAGTGAATTTCAGGTCCGCGAGAAAAATCCGGATCTATCTCTAATTGTTGAGCACTTGTTGTATCTTTATTGTGTTGTTAAAATTTAAGAGCATTGAACATGTCTTAAGTTGTGTAACATTGCGTATGTTGAATGTATTGCAGAACTGGAAATATATCATGAACACTGACTATGATATGTATGAAATTGTGAACCATATATATTGGAAATTGTTAGATTTGAAGAAATGCATGTTGTAGCATACATTGTAAATTGCCTCTTGAATAGAGATGAAGTGACCAGTAATGGGTCAGGTGGTTGATAGTTAAATTGTAATATTGTTGACAAACTGATTTAATTTAAATCGTGGATGGTTAAACGTTATGGGTGACATCGGGTTTATGAAAATGTTTGCAAAATTTTTAAATTTCGAATGGAAAATGCAAAGTTTGTTTTGGAATGCCAACGTTGAAAATTTGATTTTCTTTGAGATATGCCTCATGAGCAAGAGAATGATTTCCCTTATATTTATACAAAGGATTTGCGTTGGTTGTTTTATTTGGAACTATAATTGTTGAGAAGTGACTTAGCTGGGAAGCGCTAGTCGGGTGTTTTGGTGATCTATCTCGGGAAGAGTTTGGTTTCGTTGAGGTCTTTTGTGCCTGAGTGTTGTCGTTGGAACGTGTTCCCTTACTTAGTCCTTTCTTTTGTGAGAGTTAACTACAAATTTGTTGAGAGAATAGTTTCTCCCTAAATGCTCGGGGGTTGAGTGCTTTGTGGTCAGTTGACCTTGTAATTGTGTTATTTTCATAATTTCGGGGACGAAATTCTTTAAGGAGGGGGAGGTTATAGCGATCCCGGGTTTATCCCCTATATGTACAGTGTTCCGGTCGTAGGTTTCGTGGAGTTGGTGGTTGTTTGTCTTGTTGTCAGCCTTTAGATTCCGTATGTCTGAGTTTTAGGATGTGTTGGGCGTGTTTCAAACAGGCGGGTTGAGCCTTAGTCCCTTTCCTTGTTGCCCAGAGTTTTGGTGGTACGCTCGAGCGGGTACCATTGCGCTCGTGCGGAGTAGGATTTTTAGTTGTACGCTCGAGCGGACCATATCACGCTCGAGCGGAGTTTTCACACTTCCAGTATCTGTGCCTCTGCAAAACTTCTGCAGATGTGTTTTTCACGCTCGAGCGGGTTTCCTTACGCTCGAGCGGGTCACGCTCGAGCGGGTCTGTTGGCACTCTAGCGGGGTGTTCATTGTCTGGGAAAGTTCTGAGAGGGGATAATCTACGCTCGAGGGAACTGATTTTCGCGCTCGAGTGGATGTATTTTGTTCTTGTGTCTTGGCGCTCGAGCGGGCTTTCTTGCGCTCGAGCGGTTCCAGTTTTTGTGCTTGACGCTCGAGCGTTCTATTCTCCGCTCGAGCGGATCATGCGTTTATCAGTTGGCAGCTGAGCATTTTTTAGTCACATTTTCAACATCCTTTCTCTCTCTTACTTTTCCGAAAAAGCCATTTGAGAGCTTCTCTCACTAAAACTCAACTTCTCTCTAAGTATTCATCTAGTAGGAGTGATTTCCTCACCTTCGGCCTCCACAAAAGTTGTGTTGATCATCGAGGGCTACGTTTTGATCCGAGCATATTGAGTTTTGGAGCACTTTGGGTTTCGTCATCTTCTCCCTTTGAGCTCCGAATTTGAGGTAGGGATATCCTACTCCTCCTTATGAGTTTTGTCTTTGAATTTTAGCATTTTGATATGTTGGGGGTTGTTGGGTATTTTTGAGAAAGTTTGGGTCTTTGTGTAATTTTACAAAAGATGGGGGTTTGTTATATGTAAACCTATATGCATGTTTGATAAAGAGAAATGAGGCTAATGTTGAACTATTGAAGAAAATGGAACCTTAGTGTTGTTATGTAGATTATAGGTAAAGCCCTAATTACATTGATAAATTAATTTGTACAAGAAATTTAGGGAATTGAGAAATTGAATAGGAAATATTCAAATTAGAAAGATATGGGGTTAAAGGGTGTAGTTGGACTCACTTATCGCTCACCTGGTTAAACTGTTGATAATATATCAAATTGGTGCATTTATTTTCTATTTAGAAATAATTGTATAGAACTATCGGTGAAGGATAGTCTTGATTGTTGTAGGCAATGTATGATAATTAGGCAAACTAAAGCTAATCTATTGAGTATGCTAATGAACATGGCAATTGGTTTAATACATCAAAATGTTGTATTGATAGGTTGAATTTGTATATGATAATTGTTTATATACATTGTATTGTGTGGGAGGAGAAAGGGGCTGTACTCCACAGTTTATTGGAAGAAAGGGGCTGAACCTCTGAACCGAATCTTGTGACAGTGATACAGCACTACAATGTGTATCAGGCTGCGAATTAGAAGTGTTTTTGTTTCATTAATACAGCACTACAATGTGTATTATTTGAGACTTATGGAAGTGTTTGTTTGGATTTGATATAGCACTAAAATGTATATCATTATCATTCGTGAAATATGGAATTGTTTGTTTGATTTGATATAGCACTAAAATGTATGTCGTTGAGAAATATGAAAATGTTTTGTTTGACTTAGATATGACATCAACATGTATATCCATCACGAATTTTGAAAGTGTTCTAGTGGGGAATTATGATCTCATCAAATGATTTGGCCAGGGCACTGAGCCTTGTTTTCAAACTCTAAGTTGAATAAGAAATGGAAAGTGAATTGTAACACGGACACGAATGTCATGGAACAGTAATGTGAGGTAAACGAGTGTACAAGTGTTGACCATCTATCAACTGCTAATCTTTTAGTTATTGCTTATAGTTGGTTTAGTGTATTTCTACTGGTCTATGGCTCACCTTATATGAGACACCATTTTCAGGTACAGGAAGCATGCCATCTCCAAGGACATAGCTTGAGAGGCTAGAGGCAGGAAGACGTTTGTGGTTGTGTTATCTTTGTTGTATTACATGTAATTTCAAGCCAGGGGCTTAATCTGTATTTGAGTTAGTACTCTCCTTTTTGTAACCAAGTGTTAACTTGAAAAACTGTAAGCCCGTAGGGCATTTGCTTTTGTTGTTAACATGTAATGCTTTTGTAAAGAATTATGAATAGAATGATGTTTATCTCTTGTATCAATGCATGTCTAAATTGATGGGATTAATGTTATTATTTTGAGGGCGTTACAATAAGTATTTCCAAGATTTTGGGTCAATTGATCTTTCAACAATTTCAATTCATAGCATTACATCATTCTCTAAGAATTTTGAAATTGTGTTTGTACACAATACAATACAGTTAATAGCTTCCTATACATAGGCATCAGAACACAGTTAATAGCTTCATATACATAGGCATCAGAACGAAAACAAAAGCATAATCAAGTGCTCAAGTCATTCTCCCAGGAGGAACTCTTCTAAAGAACATTGATTTTTTTAGCTTCTGCAACAAAGATTGTGAGCCATTTCAGGTTTACGTTTCCGCTCGGAATAAAAAATCTTTAGCTTGGTGAAGGCTCATCAAGGATGAATATCATTTAAGCCAGTCTAGGTTGACATCTTCTTTAAGCACATGAAACTTCAGATTGGGGAGATGAATCTTATAATTCTCCCAGAGATAACCAGTTTCTTCATCACATATCAAATCCTCCAATTGCTTAAGATTCTTCACAGAGGATGGCAACTCTGACAATCCACGGCAACCTCTCACGTTCAGCTTTCTTAGGCTGGATAACTCCCCCATCCGTTCAGTCAATTTACTTATGCTTATGCAGTCAGATAAATCAAGAAATCTAAATTTCTGGAGTCTTCCAATTGACTCGGGCAGCTCCAAAAGTTTTGTGCAGGCATGAAGCCTTAGCACTTCTAAATTTTCTAGCTTTCCAAATGCTTCAGGAAGTGCAATGAGCTCATGACAGTTGGTGATGTCAAGCCTCTTAAGGCTGCTGATATAGCAGAGCCATGCTGGAAATTCCACTAAATCATTGCAACAGTCAATAACAATCTCCACAAGATTTGGCAACATATCGGCAATCTGGATAGTACAGTTCCCAAAAGCGTCATCAAGCTTGCACATAACCAAGGATATTTTCTGCAAATTTTTTAGTCGTAGCATGGTTTTAGCAATGGAAGAGATTGAAATATGCTCGAATCTGATTCTCCTTAGACTGGATAAATGTCCAAGTAGTGGAAAGTTGCTGATCTCAGCTGAGCAAAAACCGTAGTTGGTGACGATCAAAACCTTCAATTGGTCCATTTTCTCCATCAACAGAGGTAAGGTGTAGTTCCTTATTTGGATGTTCAGCAGTAGAACTTCAACTTTACTTAGTTGCATGTTGTGCCCGTTTGAGATTTCACCTGCAACCAATTTTCTGCACTGTGTCACTTGTCGGAAAAGAGACAAATAGCACATATTGTGCGTGAGATTATTTTAAATACTTGTAAGGCTAAATTGTTCAATTTGAAACAATGGGGACCAAAGTTAAATTTAGGTCAAACTATAGGAGTTAAAAAGTATAATTTATCCTAATTTTAAATACACAAAGATAAGCACACCTGTGGATATAGACACAAGGCGGATAGGATGCTGCCCTTGTTCAATCCACCACTTGGGAAGATCATTGCCACCGATGTCCATTATTAATCTACTCCGGTGTATGGGATTTTGGTCAATCTGGTGGGTAGCTACCTCTCTAAGTAGATCATGCTGCGTAACAAAATGCTCATTGTAGTAGCCATTGATCTCGCTTGCATCTTTCCTGTGAATGGGAATGAAATTGCATGGTTAATATCAATTCATAGGTATATACAACAATAGCAAATATATAATTCTATGATTAGTTCATTAATTGGAAGAAACAACAACAATAGCGTCCCTGCTGCAGTATGATGAGAGGCTATACCTCCCGGCACACTGGATTTAACATAGGCATTCATGCAGAGCATTATTCATCTTACTAGTAAGGGCACACACACACACACTAACATACAAGACATCTCTTAACAAAAAGCAATACCTTGTAGGTACAAGATTGAGGAGATTCCGATCAGACAGTTCATGGATGTTGGCAAAGGCACTAACTTCATCAAGGTTGTAAAGTTCCACCCACATGTCCACAAGTGCCATGGCAGGGATTCTTTGGTCCTCAGGAAATGAAGCCAGGTCCAAGTAACACTCCTTGATTTTTACATCCAAGTCATCTAAGGTGGTTTGGAGACGCTTAAGTATATCAGTGGCTCCATTTGGTGCTGCGTCAGAATAGAAAATATGAAAAATCTAGAAATCCCCTAGATGTTGATTTGTGATTATGTATCAATTTTGAGCAGAATATAACAATCCCAATCAAACAATCAAGACAAAAAGACACAACGATTTAACGTGGAAAAAACCACAATTGGACACCTCCAACTGTGATAAAAAAACCACGGGCAACAGCCACAAGAACAATCCACTAAGAAGATTTAAAGGAATTACACAGGTATACTCTCAAATACCTAGCGAATCCACAACGCCTAATTGAACCAACCTCTATGTGCCTCTTCCAACCCCATCTTCACCACGGAATTGTCTTTCTGATGAGCCACTCCGGATTCCACCAAAGCTTCAGGCTCAAATTCTTCAGAATTCACAACTGAAGAATAACTTTCTCTTTTGTGTATAGCAAACAAACCTTTGATGTACTCTCTTTAAATCATGAGTTGAAGACTCAATAAAAACATCAAAGAAAACAAACAAAATATCCCCAGATATAAACTTTAAGAACCAAAAAGAAGATCTGGAGGACTTCAATCAATCACTTAGTTTTGGGAGAAAACCAAGTATTTATAGAGAACCAAAAGTAATCCAAGATTGGGAAGAAAACAAACTTCTTGAGAAATCCGGATTCTGAGGTTCGCTCGAGCGAAGCTTTTCTGGCTCGAGCGAGCAGTGTATTTTTCATGATTTCTACTAGTGCCTTGGCTCGAGCGACGGATCCTTGGCTCGAGCGAGGAATACACTCTTTCAGGTTTTTGTATGGACGCAATCCTTGGCTCGAGCGTGCATTCCTTGGCTCGAGCGAGACCTAGCTCGAGCGAGAACTCCTTGGCTCGAGCGCGCAACGACGGACATGCAATTTTGAATGCAATTTTGCGTTTTGCTTCGGCCGCGAGCTGACCGGGCAGCTCGACCCCCGTAATAATCAGCGAAGTGGCAATCTTGAAAGCATTAACATCACAAACTTCTCTGCATGGTTCGATTCGGGTTTGGATTCGCATCTAATAAACTCATAGCCTCACTGAAAAAAAAGTGCGAAAAAAAATACATCTGAAAGGAGTTTTGTCAAACGGGGTTGCCAAGAATAAAAACCTAACAAAATAGATTGCCCTTCAGACCACCGGTTCAGCTTATTCTTCCAGGTGACCTCAGATTCTCCTTTGAGTGATTTGCCAACCACCTCAAGGGCCAAAGGGAACCCTCCACAGCCTCTCACTATCTGCAGTTCAATGCTGCCAAACAAGTCAGCAAAGGGATGCTCTATTTGCAAGTCTTTTGACTTAATGAATTTAACATCCGTAGTTGTAAGGGGGTGATATTGAATCTCATCATCATCATGCAAATTAATATTTCTAAATAAGTTTTTCACAACTATCTATACTTATATTATATCAAAACCATATCAATACTATATATACAATTACAAGATGTTATGTGATCTTTGTGTTTCTATATTTTTAATTTTATTTAATATGAAAATATACATGTCACAATATGATTTGCTATTAAATCAATAGGTCAGAAGTGAATATTTGTTTCTGACCTTGTTAACAAGATCATCTGGTATGTAAGAGGAGCTCCCACCTTGTGGAAATGCTAAATGACAGAAAAGAGCCATGGCTTGTTCATCTTTCAACAAGGTCAATCTATATGTTGAAGAAAATCTTGGAAATACAGATCTTGATGTAATGAAGATTTTGTAATCTGATATTTGAAACTTGAACCTCTCAACAAGGAATTCGGATCCAAACCACACATCATCCAAGACTAGCAATATAGGTTGTCCTATTCGATTCAGCATGCTTTCCAATTGGTTCATTGCCTCTTCATCTGTTTGAAACTGGGGAACTTGATAACCGTTGTGTTGTAATAATCTCTCAGTTATGACCATGAGGTTAGGTGCCTTGGAAAAGGCCACAAAAAAGATATTGTCCGTGAATTTGCCTATCCAAACACACTGTTTGTCAAAAATTGTCCATTACAGATTTTGAAAAATAAATTTTTGTGTTTGTGTTTCTTTTAAAATCACAGGCTTTATGCTAGTTTAGTTTCCAAATTATATATATATATATATATAGAGAGAGAGAGAGAGAGAAATGTTAACAATATAATATACTATACACTATAGTGCATTTGTAGGCTGGCATTTGTAAGCTGTAAAGAGCTCACCCACTACCACCTTCAGCTTTGACAGACGCCTTTGTATTATTTTAATGTATATTTTCGATTCCAATTGTCTCCCTCTCCTCTCTATAAAGAGAGAGGGCTCATTCTCTTGTATTTACACAATAACATACATGAATCAATAATACAATTCTCTATTTCTCTTTATACATCAATTTTAACATGGTATCAGAGCTATAAGATTTAGGCCTATACTCCTTTCTTTCCGGCGGGCAGCCGGCCGGCAACCTTGCCTTCGCTGCCCGCTGGAGTTTTTCAACACAAACCTTGAAATTTCTTCGAGTCCACCACCTTCACGCCCAACTCCTTCGAGTCGCAGTCCTTGTCTCACCAAGCTCACCCAGCTCTCTCTTTCTGAGAAGAAGTATGGCTCAAATACATGTGAAGCTCCTCCAATAATAGCTCTCTCTCCTTCTGAAAGTTGTAGAGAGAGAAGTAAAGTAACTCCCAACTCAGTCCCCATCAACTCCAACTCAGTCCTCGTCGCCCTCCTCGACTCCCATTACACCGAGCTCGCCAAGCTCGTTGAGCAAGCCCTCCTCTTACCAACCCTCGAAGCCACAGTAAACAACCACAACATCACCATCTTCGCACCAAAAAACGCAGCTCTTGAGCGCGACCTCGACCCCGCGTTCAAACGATTCCTCCTCGCACCCGGCCATCTCTAGTGTCGGCAGTTTCACCTCGGTAGCAGTTTCTTCTTTGGTCTTTTCTTCAGCAACAATCCAGCCTCTTCTTGCTTTGGTGTAGGCATCTTTTTGAAGCTAACAAAAAAAAAAAAACAAAAAACAAAAAACAAAACAAAACACAACAAAACAAAACCGACACACATAGAAAACCAAACCCATCTTTGGCATGCTCTTACTTTTGTTTTGATGAGATGGCTAAAATACCATTGCTGCAGCAAGCTCACCACCGCCGGTTTCCGATGGCTCTTGTCAGGAACACCGCCGATCTCATCTGTCTTCTGCCGACGCTGGCGATGGTGTTGAGTGTGGTTTTTCTCTCACTAATCTCGCCAAAGCATCTCAGATCTGCATATGATGATCTGTGAGATGAACCACTAAAAAAAAAAAAAAAAAGCTCTCTCTCCCTCTCGGCATCACAGAGCTTCATACACGACACACACGGCATGCATTGGGAGATGAATACATACTCACATGCTTCTGTCTCCCACATGCACTTTATGCAGCAGCAGAGGGGAAAAGGGCAACTTTATTTATTTATTTATTTCTTTCTTTCTTACTTTCTTTATTTATTTATTTTTCTTTTCATTCCTTTATTTATTTATTTGTTTGTTCATCCACCGCTCACATCCCTCACTTTCTTTAAACCCACTTTTATTTTATTCTCTACTCCACCTACCCATCATTTTTTTCCCCACTACCAAATATTATACTAGCCTTCATGGATTCCACTGGCTTCCACCACTTCGTTTTATTTATTATTATTATTATTATTATTATTTTCAACAAAAAAAAAAAAAAACTCTTGCTGATTCACAACTCTTGCTGATCGACCACTTCGTTTTATTTATTATTATTATTATTATTATTTTTTTTTTTTAAAAAAAAAAAAATCCATTCACACCCACCTCGATTTTCATTCCACAAACTTGTCATTTTTTTCATGCCGGGATCAACCCCGATCCCAATTACACAAAAAAAAAAAAAAAAAAAAACAGCAAAGACCACCATCACAACACCAACAAATTTGTTTTCTTTTCTGCAGACGGCCACCCGCCGACATCCCTTCTTCTCTACTCTGCCGCCGGTCTCTTCTTCTTGCCTCCGTCCTGGGCGTCCCTTGACGATGTTGCCTCGGTGTTTCCCACTCCACTGGGCACAATCACTACTCCCTGCTCCTCCACTGCAGCATATGGCGGCCCTCCAAATCGGAACATAATGGTGGCCTTCCGCTTCAGCTCCTTGTTCTCCGCCTTTAACACACTTATCTCTGCTCGCGCATCCTTATACATGCGCTGGAGCAGAGCCAGCTGGGCGTTTAACTGCTGCACCTCATTTGTCCTACTCTGCAGCCGGTGCGACAGGTTTGTGACCGCCGTCATGGTCTCTACACATGACTTCAATGTATACTGATTGGCCTCCACATCCGTTTGCACTGCCATTTTTTGCTCCACCGACTGCATCGGAAAGTTCAACGGAGCAAACCCAGTGGTGTTTGGTTGAGGTTCACGGGACCCCGCACCAATTATCTCTCTTGTGGACTCGTTGAGGTCAGGAAAGAGAGTAAGCAGAGGGCGGGACGAAGAGGCCATTTTCTGGGCAACAGAGTATTACAGACTATCTCTCTCAGCAAAACGAAGAGTTTTTTTTTTCAGAGGTTTTTCTCAGTTTCTTGTCTCAGCCTCTGCCTCGGCCTCAGGCTCCGTCTTGGTTAAATAGCCGAGGCCGCCACGCGCATCGCGCGCCACTTGACACGCGCATCATGCGCCGCTCGGCGCTCACCGACAACCTGGCACGCCTTTTCATGGCACGCCTTTTCATGGCACGCCTTTTGACAGATTGGGCACACCTTTTGAGGGCACGACTTTTGAGGACTCGATATCTACATCCATGTATATCTTTTGGGCAGCCTATATACACACTCATACAGTGTCTTCTACACCGGTCAGCTTTATCAATCCCTTTGTTTCAACCTCAAATAGGTTTCTAACTTCACACCTATTTGAGTTTGAGGGGGGGTTATACACAGTATCATGTATAAGTCGCTCATGGCGCACTCCCTAAGTCGCCCCCTTGGTGCACCACCACAACCTGCTACAACGGTCCGACATGACCCCGTAAACTGTTTTCTACATCGGTCTGACACGACCACACAGTGTCAGCTTCCAACGGTCCGACATGACCCCATAAACTGTCCCGACATTGATTCCGGTCAGCTTTTACATCGGTCCGACATGACCTCGTAAACTGTCCCGACATTGATCCCGGTCAGCTTCTACACAGGTCCGACATGACCCCATAAACTGTCTTCTACAACGGTCTGACACGACCATACAGTGTCTCCTATCTTGTTTTATTTTATTTATCAGTTTACTTTCCTGTTTTGTTACTCTCTCCAAACTCAAGTTGGTTAGTTCCTACCCTCCTTGAGTTTGCGGGGGGCTGTTAACAATATAATATACTATACACTATAGTGCATTTGTAGGCTGGCATTTGTAAGCTGTAAAGAGCTCACCCACTACCACCTTCAGCTTTGACAGACGCCTTTGTATTATTTTAATGTATATTTTCGATTCCAATTGTCTCCCTCTCCTCTCTATAAAGAGAGAGGGCTCATTCTCTTGTATTTACACAATAACATACATCAATCAATAATACAATTCTCTATTTCTCTTTATACATCAATTTTAACAAGAAATATACCTTTAATTTCTTTATCACGGCAGAGCATTTTGGCCAAGGTAGACTTCCCACATCCTCCAAGGGCCGAAATGGCAACCACCTGTTCTCCACCCTCGAGCACCATTGTCTTCAATTCTTGAAGAGGATCTTCGAATCCCACAACAAAATTGGGAACTCCAGGAACTTCACAGCAACCGGCAATTCCCTTCCCATTACAACCCGATCCTCCTCCTCCGGACGTGTTCATACGTTCTAATTTCTCATCCACTCCTCTCACCCCCATCAAAATCCTCCTGCTGTCCATAGACATCTGTGCTTGCGCCTCGATCTGAAAGAACATCACGATATATTGTTCTAAGCCCTTAAGCTTATTTGTGTAGAACGATTTCTTGAAGTAATTCCACCAGGGGATCTTCTCGCATTTATTTACGAAGTGTAGACCTTTTTTCAAACTGTTGGTGAACATCTCTGTGTCTTGCTCCGATCGGCCCAATTTTCTGTTTAGGTTGTCGATTTCTTCGAGCATCGGGCTTAGCTGATTCAGCCTCGACCTAAGGCTTGTGAGGGTGGACTTGAATTGCACAGCATTAATTATCCCATTGTCAACAGCTTGCAGTAATTCCCCAAACGCAGCTCCCAAAGCAGCACCTCCAACCAGTGAACCAGCCATCGATGTCTTCCAAAACCCACTCTAGTTCCAGAGAATTGGGATTGGGTTTGGTGTTGTTATAGTGAAAGGCTATGGAACTTGCAAGTAGGCAGTTGTGAACGCGAGAGCAGTGAAGAAGTAGCGATGGAATTTGTGTGGAACTTGCAAGTGAAGCAGTTGTGAACGCGAGAGCAGTGAAGAAGTAGTGATGGAATTTGTGCCAAGTTTCTTCGATTCTTCGCGTGGAATTTGAATTCTGAAGGGGAAAAAAGGTGTGGAAAACAATGCACACCCTTTTTCAAAAAGAAATATTCGTTTCGTAGCTTTTGCAAACAGTTCCAATTCGTAGTTCAAAAGAGCGTGGCGCGAGAGTGGCTCGACACCAAAACGACCTGGTTTTGGTTTTTTTTTTTTCGCGTTTTTCTGATGATGGGTTCATGCACTGTTGGTCAGCAGTAGACCTTTTTTCCTGAACAAGAGAAATAGCTTTATGCACTGTTGGTTCAAGAAGAAATAGCTTTATGGCAGGTGCGATGATGGGTTCATGCACTGTTGGTTCAAGAAGAAGAAGAGAAGATGACGAAGAAGGTCTGCTGCGCTGCTGACTATGAACTAGCATAAGTCACTACTGTTCACTGTCACAGGCTTTATGCTAGTTTAGTTTCCCAGTCCTCTCTCCATTGACTATGAACAGTAGTGACAGTGACCGATCAAATTCCAAAACTAAATAAAAACACAAGTGAGAATTGAACCCGACGTGAATCGAACACGCAACCTTCTGAACTGGAGTCAGACGCACCATTGCGGCACGGATCCACTTTGTTCCATTTGTGTATTCATATTCTATTTAATGATTTACTTTTGATCAGCATGACCATCCCATATGCTTTGTGCCATTGTAATACAAAAAAAATAAGATCCCAGAATTATGAGTCCGTAATTTACCTAAAATAAGTATGTGTGGTGGAAATTAAATTGATAAAATATGAAATTTATAAATGAAATAAATTTAAATCATTAATTCCTATTTTTTTGATAAATTTTGAGTAAATAATTCTGAATTTATATAGCCTTATTGATTGTAATAAGTTAGATCAATATGTACAAAAATGTTCAAGAAAATGATGCAATCAAAAGGAAGTTTCAAAATATGAATTACATCACCCACTAGTGGATGGATGATGAAACTTAGAGAGTACTCAAAATGATATCTATACTATGGACGTGGATTGTTTGATGAGAATCCCACAATAATTGTCTATTTCATGAAAGACAATTTGAAACTTCAATAATAAAAGAGAGTTCTAATATGCATAACAACTACGTCTAAGAGTGTAGCAGCGGAATCATTGTTAGTTTTTAAAATGTTAAAGTTTTCTCAAATTTGGGATTTAAAGTAACTATTCAAGTCGTCTAATGCAAAGGTAAATTTGAATGTGAGTTGTATTTATGAACATGAAATCATAAGCCCATGTCACACAATTATTATTATTTTTATTATATTTTTTGTAAAAAATGTAAACACTACAAGAAAATACACATTTGGTGACTAAATTTTTAGTCGCCAAAAGTGATTTTTTAGTCGCCAAAAGTCGGGTTTTAGGTTTTCCAGACTAAATTTTTTAGTCGCCATGTTTGTCGCTGAAAAATTGTCGCGGAAGGTATGGGCGACTAACCCACTTTTAGTGGCCAAAAACAAACTCTGTAGCGACTAAAATTTTCGTCGCCAAAGCTCATTTATATTTTTTAAATTATACATTTGGCGACTAAAGTTTTACTCGCCAATAGTGAATTTTTTTTTTAATTCATACATTTGCCGACTATTTTTTTCGTCGCCAATACTAAAGCTTTTGCCGACCACCTGTTTTAGTCGCCAAAAGCATATTTTAAAAAAAAAAAAATTTGAACCTGTGTTGCTCACAGGTTTCCCACCACCACATTCCAAACCTTTTGCCAAACACTCCCTCCACTATGCCACAGCATCATCACATTAATATATATGCAATATATATTATTTATATATATATTAACCGCTATTAATACAAAATAATATTTATAAATATAATTTTTTTAATTCAAATATAATTTATGTAAAAAATAAATTATTTACTAAAAAAAAATTTAGGCCACTTTTGGCGACTAAAACCATTATTTAGTCGCCAATTCTATTATTTTGGGCTACTAATTATTTTTTTGTCGCTAAAAAAAGAAGTTCCAATTAAAAATCAGCAGTTTTGGCGACGAAACCTATTTTTAGTCGCCAAAAACGTCCCCTTTTGGCTACAAAACTGAATTTTAGTCGCCAATACTCAGTTTTTAGCTACTAATTTTTTTTTGTAGCCAAAAAGCTTCACTTTCAGCGACCAATCTGTTTTTAGTCGACAAAACACCTACAATAGGCGACCAATCTGCTTTTTAGTCGCCAAAACCATCACTTTTGGCTACTAAATTATTTTAGTCGCAAAAAACCGTCACTTTTGGCTACTAAACAACCTTTAGTCGCTAAAACCCCTACATTCGGCGACTAAACTGCCTTTTAGTCGCTAAAACCATTGTATTCGGCGACTTCAGTCTTTTAGTCGGCAAAAGTGTTCAATTTTGGCAACTAATTCCATTTTAGTCGCCATTTCTACTACTTTCAGCGACAAAAAATGAAATTTTGGTCGCCAAAAACGCTTTTTCTTGTAGTGAAATTCATCACAAATCTAGGAACTAACTAATTTGAATCTACAAATTTTGTCTGAATTTGCTTTTAGTTTTGGGATAAACTATCAATAGGTCCTAATAGTTGGACTTAATTCCCATCAATTCTATTGAAAATAAGTCTTGACAAAATTATTGTTAAAAATAATTTTTTTGTGACAATTTTTTTACATACATCACTAAAAATTGACAATCAGTGATTTTTTTATCATGATTTTTATAAATTGTCGCTAAAACGTACAATTAGTGACTTTTTTATGACAAATTTTTTTTCATATGACCTATTAAATAATAAGTCCACTTACACTACAAGAAATTAGACTTTCGCCGACCAAAATCTTAGTCGCCAAAGGTCACTTTTTAGTCGCCAAAACCAATTAGCAACTAAATTTTTTTGTCGCCAACTTAGTCACCTAAACGCTGTCGGCGAATGTTTTAGCGACTAAACGCGAGTTTGGTCGCTGAAAATGCAACATTTGGCTACTAATTTGTGTAGTCGGCAAATGTGACCCTTTGGCGACTAAAAAAATAGTCGCCGAAAAGGTAATTTTTAGCTAACAAATTATTGGTTGCCAAACGTCAACGTTTGGCTACTAAAGTTGGGTTAGTCGGCAAAAGTTATATTTTTGGCGACCAAAATATTAGTCGCCGAAAGTTGTAACAAAACTAATTTGAACTATTTAGAGACTAAAGTTTTAGTCGCTAATTGCACTATTTGCCGACCATGGCATTTAGTCGCCAAAGGATGCCAACTTTTATTCATTTTCCTACTACATTATTAGTGGCCAAAACATTTGAAAATAGTTTTTGGATACCAAAATAGTTAGTAGCCAAATACTATATTAGAAATTTTTTTTTTTTTTAAATTTTTGAACCACCTATATCCATTATTAGTACAACCTATACAATGTATAAACAACAAAATCCATCAATACTAAATATATATTATCAACCATTCGACAATGTGCATGCCAAAAATTCCATTCGACATCCAATTCCATTCCATTCCACATATGTAATACAAATTCCATACGACCCAAGTATATTCCAACCTCAATAATTTAGTAATACAAAATATGTAATACAAAATATATTCCCTCCATTCGACATATGTAATACAAAATGTCAACCTGATAATCAATCCTAAAATTAGTAAATAAAATTGGAGTGTAAAATATACAATTCTGGTGCTGCATTCTTAAATATACATTCATTTCTAAGTTTCTACAAGGACCAAAGAGTTATTGTTAGGACGGCTCCCCCCACCCAACACACACACACACACACACACACACACACACACACACACACACACACACTACGGATGCCTGCAGTGGGAAGGGAAATAGCAGGTGCACCTCACTCTCCTGATTCTCTTCTTGTCCTTCTTCCACACCATATGGGTCCTGACCAGAGCTTGTGAAGGAGAGTACAATTCATTGTTGCTAGAGCACAGCTGAAATGAGTAAAGACAAAATGAATCCCACTGGGTTGAATTTGAAATTAGGTGATTATAAATATGATACATACACATTTATATATATTTTTGATGGTGAATTAATTTAAATAAATCACATAAAAAACTAAATGCTCAAATACTTCCGAGATACTTGCCATCAACAATCCCCATTCTGTGTTGATTCTAAATAACTTACAATCTTGCTTTCCCCAGTCATGCTAGATTCATCGATGGCAAGAGCATGACCAGAAATTATGATTCCATCTGCTGGGACCTGGGAAAAATGGAAAGGTAACAAACTATTTTTTCTCGTGTTCATAAGCAGTAATATCTACAGTTGCAACAGTTGATTCAAATATTTTCTCTCCTACCACCTCTTACAACCTGCATAATAATTCATAAAAATAACAATTTAGCATCCTAAGGTTAATAGATTAAAAATAAAGTAAATGCTTCATGTTGTAATTGCACACCTCCAATTGTATATTTCTCTTTTTTTGTAATTCACACCTCCAATAATGCAACCAGGTACTCATTAATTTTCCAAATTTCAGATTTGGTTTTTCCTCATGATGGTGCTGATTTACAGTGTACAGGGACCGACGGTGCTAAGGATGCAGGGTCATGGGGTTTGCAAAGAATTTTAAACTTGAAATAGATGTTGCAAGACAAGGTGACAACATAACTAACAAGCTCCACTGTAATTAAGCGACATTCAACAAACCAATTACATGACTGAAGCAAGTCTATTGCAGGCATCTCAGGTGAGGCCAAAGAATAAAAAGTTGGATTTTAAACTATTGAGCATAATGGTAAAAGATATATATAATAAGAATTTCAAGTTCCACAGATAAGTACCTCTTCCCCCAACAGTTTGACCCGCTTCCTTGCAATGGTGCAATTTCGTATCAGCAAAACAAGAAAATAATGGGCTAAATTCTAATCACCAAAACTGTATATGATTGTCATAAAGGTGTATTAAATCAGAATAGGCAAAGTTCAAATAATTTGGACACTAACATGGGCATAATGATTGTGTCAAAAATTGTGCACTGCTATATGAAAAATAAGGGTACATTGATAAAGGAACTAGTAACGATAAGATTGCCAGGCTTGAAGTTAGATTCTGTTACCAAACAAATTTAAAATTAAAATCACTTACCGGGTTGGTGGTTGCCGACCAAACTGATATAGAAGAGTTTGCTGTAAAGTCAATCGTTGCTAAAACAGAGAAAACTGAAGTTAAGAAAGAGATGGAATGAAGAAACAAAGAAACAACCCAACAATCGAAAATTAATCATTTTAGAAAATTCATTTTAGAAAGATGGTTTTAGAAAATTAATCATTTTACAAATAATAATAAGAATAGAACAACACTCACAAACTAAATCCACAATCGAAGCAGTTTTTTTAATTTAAAAAAAAAACCCTAACTTTAAGCTAATTCCAACAACCCAACACGCAACGCAACACATGAACAAAATATTGAAACTCCAATAAACAATCACATTAATTGCGAATTTCGATCGCTAAATGATGGGGAAAAAACAAAAAAATTAAAAATTCACCTCGAGTTTTTGCAAGGCGACTGACTCAGACGGGCCGGTGATGCTCATGAAGGTCTCGATTGCTTCTTGATTGGATCTCGCCATTAGAGAAGTCCACAAATTTGCAGAGAGATTGAGAAAGGGTCTTGATTGTATTCCCCGAACTCATTTGTGTGTTTTTCCAGAGAGAGAGAGAGAGAGAGAGATAAATTAGAGAACAAAAGAGGGGTTTACCTATCTTAGAAAAAAAGAGGACATTTTAAGAGGTACCATCGCCTCAATTTTTAGAGGCAGATCACCCAAAAAAGAAAAATAAAAATAATTTTTTGTTTTTTTTTTCAAAATTAAAATTAATTTGAGAACGATAAAAATCAAAAATATATTTTAAAATTTTTTAAAATTATTTATGACTTCCTAAAAGATAAAATTATACAAAAATAATAATTATTTTTTTATTTTTTCACCAAATTTTGTTTTTAGTTTTTCAAAAAAAAAATTGAAACAAGATTCTGAAAATAAAACCAAACATATTGAAATTGATAATCTAATATTCTTTGGAAAAGTTTAAATTATCTCAAATTAGCCATCTCAACTTAAGAGTGTGTTTGGGCTTAATGAGTTCATTTTGTGATCTAATTCAATAATCACTTTAATTTTACAATTCAATAACTAGAATATTTAAAACTCTTTGAAAAATTATAATAAAAACACAAATCACTAAATCCCCACATTTCACTAGAAAATTTTTACCAACGAATAGTGTTATCGTCGCTAAATATAGTTTTGCCTATGAGAAATTGACGTCGTCGCCAAAAGTAGTTGCCCAAAGTGCAATTTATTGTAGTGTGCCGACTAAAATTTGGTCGCTAAAAGTAAATTAAATACCGACTAAATTATTTTCCGACTAAATATAAATTAAAAATATTAAATTATCTTAAATATTTGTCCTAATATGTTTTTTTACTGAAAAATATAATAATATATTTTAAAATATTATATTCTTATATTTTCTTATATTCTTATATTTTAAAATTTTATGATAGATAATAATATATTCTTATATATTTTAAAATTTTATAAGAATATATTTTTAAATATTATATTCTTATATTTTAAAAATTTTCTTATATTTTCTTATATTCTTATATTGTAAAATATAGTTAATTTTTTTTTGGGACTCCTGCATGACTAACTAGGCACTAATCAATTTGATTTAGAATTTTAGAACATGCAATATGTATATTTTGTCATAGATAAAGACAGATGAAGAAATCATGTGTCAAGTGGATTTAATTAATTTATTACTAGTTTATTATATTAAATTTTTAATCACAAAATACACCCAAAATAAATGTTTTAATTTTCATTCGGCTACCAAACAATTTAGTAGCCAAAAGTAGGTCTACAGCGACTAGACGTTATTTTGTCGCTGAAAATATATGTTTGGTGACCAAAATTTTGGTCGCCGAAGATCAAAAATAAATTTTTTAATTTTCATTCGGCTACCAAACAATTTAGTAGCCAAAAGTAGGTCTACAACGACTAAACGTTATTTTGTCGCTGAAAATATATGTTTGGCGACCAAAATTTTGGTCGCCGAAGATCAAAAATAAATTTTTTAATTTTCATTCGGCTACCAAACAATTTAGTAGCCAAAAGTAGGTCTACAGCGACTAAACGTTATTTTGTCGCCAAAAATATATGTTTGGCGACCAAAATTTTGGTCGCCAAAGATCAAAAATAAATTTTTTAATTTTCATTCGGCTACCAAACAATTTAGTAGCTAAAGGTGCCCCTACGGCTACTAAAATTTATTTTAGTCGCCAATTGTGATATGTTTAGCTACTAAAAAATTTTTTAGTGGCCAATTGTAATATTTTTAGCTACTAAATTTATTTTAGTCGCCAACAATTAACATTCCCCTACTAAAAAAAATTAGTAGCTAAAAAGTTGACTTTTGCCGACTAAAATTAATTTTGGTAGCCAATTCCCACACTTTTGGCGTCTAGATTTGTTTTGGTAGCCAAAAATGGTCGCCAAAAATGTGTTTTCTTGTAGTGTTAAGATCTACACGTAAGTAACGTTAGTTTTGCTAATTAATTAACTACCCACAAGCTCATATGATTTGGATTTTGCGAGGTGCATGGGATGCCCTTAGCCATCTATTGGTGGCTGATCAGTGTGTTCAATGTGGGCTTCGGATTTGGCCTTGTTTATCTAACATCCTAAATTCGTACAAAGTGAACTTAAAAAAAACCTAAACAAATATAAAAGAAAAAGAAAAAGAAAGGAGTGTTTGTTTAGTTCTTTTAATTTGAACCCTAGCGTGAACTAAAAACTTGGTACAAAAGTCAAAAGGTTCTTCCAATCAGAATTTGTGGGAGTGGAGTGTCGACTAATGAGTTTGCTAGAAGCATGCATGCATGTGGGGATTAGGCAAACATTTATTGTTGCTTCCGCCACTATCACACTAAAATATTCTTCTTCTCTCACCAGCTCATTTTTGGGTGGCATCCCATTCCATACACCTCTTGTAAATGTTACATATCATCAAGTTTGAAATAGTTGTGCCTTTTTTTTAAAAAAAATAAAATAATAAAAACATATTATAAAGAATATATAATTATTTAAAATTTTATTAATTAAAAACATTTTTATTTTATAGTTTATGAATTATGAGAGTCAGAAGCACTTGATTATTTTTCTAGACACTTGTTACCATTGAAAATGTGATAAAAAAAAGTGTTTTGAAAAAGTGTAAAAGCGGTATTTTGAGCACTCATTTGGCATATTAGTTGGGTTGGCTTTTTGGTTAAAATAGTCATAAAAAGATAAAATAAGCTAAAAAATCAATAAAACAAAATGTCATATCCAAACCATAATCATTTTATTTTTTCTCTCACAAAAGTCAAAAAAAAGTTAAAAAGTTCATCCCAAACAAGGCTCTTTAACCTTACACTAAAATAGTCAAAAAGTCAACTCACATCCCAAACAAAACTTGAATTGAGAAAATTACAAATTAAGTGTATTCTTCAAAAATAATTGCATACACGTGGTCTATGACTTTAATAATTAAAGTTTATAAACTTTACCATTAATCTGAATTTTTTTCTACCTTACATTGATTTGTTAGTTTTCCTTTTGAATTTAGTAACAGATGTCTTGGGATATAATCAAACCAAACCAAATTAAATCTTAAATTCTATCAAATGAGGTCGGCTACATAAATCTTTCGTCTCCACTTGACTCTATCAAAGGCCATTTGGTTAGTCTAATTAAGGATATTCATTTCTCTATTTACTATACTAGTCCACGTCAATCTAAGTCTGCTCCTTTCCTTCTTTTACTGTCAGTATCACATTTCTTCACTATTGTATCTGTTCGTTTTCGTTGTCTTACACTGCTAGAAAATCGACTTTTAGCGGCATTTTAAAAACGCCGCTATAGGTACTAAAAACGTTGCTAATTCTTTTTGTGACGTTTAGTGCCAAACGCCGACAACGCGGCCGTCGCTATAGCTTTATGGCATTTGAAAAACGTCGTTATATTAGTATGGGCGGCGTTTTTAAAAATACCGCCAAATGTCCTACCCTAACGATACTATGACGTACTATGATATTTAACGACGTTTTTGAAACGCCGTCATAGACATTTTTACATTTTAAAAATCTAGCTGTTGGGATTGGGATATAGTGACATTTAAAAAACGCCGCCATAGCCTTTTTTTTTTTAAGTTATGCTAATTTTATATGGTTGAACTAAAAAAAATACCTATCATAAACAATTATTAAGAACTAATAATTGATGTTTATTAAAATAATAAATAAACTAAGCTTGAAAAAAAAATTAAAAATAAGAAACAATGCATTGCATACCCAAGAATAAAACAATTCATGTTCAGACTTTAAATACATCAATTAAAATCAAAATGGTCAAGAAGAAGTCAAATTACTTAAACTTCAAGAGTAGCTCTCATTAGTGTGAGATGAACAACATTTAAAAGATGTGATTTGCCAAAAAATTTGCATAGAACCCCATAAGCTGTTTAAACAATTACAACCTTCAAGGCTCTCATCTTAGCTGCTGCTTTAAAGTGACTTGTACGAGGAAGGGCTACAGGTCAAAACATTTTTGTAGCATCCAGGGGTGAACCATATGAAGTAGTTGCCAGTTCTAACCAATAAGAAATATACAACTTTGCAGTAGCTTCCAAGTCTTCCACTAAGCACTAATATCAATTGAAGGAACAAGAATTGCAGCAACAAGAAAAAAAAATAAAAAAAAATAAACCAACCATTTCAAGTATTAAGAACAATAAGAGAGTGAAAGATGAACAAACCCAAAGTAGTAGCAACAACAACTAACTCCAACACAAACACAAAGCAGCAGCAGCAGCACAGAGGAAGAAGAGAGAGAGAGAAATTATAATGTCAACTTGTTGAGAAAAACACCAGTCAACACTACAATCAGCATATAACAGCTAGGCTGCAAGAATGTATAGTGACCCATCCAATAATCATACTTCAGCTTCAAGTGACTGATACAGGTCATCATATCACAAAGATAAGGATCTTACAGAAGTGACTCCCAAGTGGCATTAGCAGAGACCAACCATGGTTTTAATCAAAGGAGGATGGACAAGTGTCTGTTAAAAGTGCAAGTCCTACTCCTAGCAGAGCTACTTACATCCTATGCTCAAGTGACCTCCATTTGGTCTCATTTCTGTGCTGAGAAATTACCAATTATTTATCTTCCTTTGTCACCACAATGGCAGCAGCTAGGTTTGTCTTCTATTCTACATCATTTGCTCCCAAGTATCATACAAGCAAAATTGAGAATTTACAATAGAGATGTTTCAACATTAGATAAATATTAGTACAGCCACTTTGAGTCTAGTTTCTCACTCATTTACAAGCTCGAACATGAAGCTGATAAAGTCAAAACAATCAGGACTAGTCCATAAACTGGCTGTGTCACGTTTTAATTACTCGAAAACATTACCAAAGCCTGAAAATTTAGGTCCATTTCTTTCTTTTTTTTAAATATCTATTACCCTTGAGTAATAGAAATACATTAATACATGTTCTCTCTCTCTCAATGAATACAATAATAACAACAATACATGCCACTCTTCTACTGTGAAGTTACAAATAAATAAATACAAATATCAATATACAACAATTACTTCCTTCACATCCACAATGAAATTACACACAACAGACTTATGGACTTTGTAATTCTTCAACTATGAATCCAAATTTTTCTTCCTGTAAAAAGATAAAACAACAAGGGTTGAGCACTAATGCCCAGTAGGAATTTCCATAGTTCTACAACAATAGCTAACACACAGATAGAAATGATCATGCATGCAGGGTGATACCATATAGTAGGGTGACATTTTATAATTTCAAAGTATCATAAGTAAGGTACCTTTTTCTCAAGGACTATTCAAATGCTTTTAAGAAAAATCATCAGCCATTAAAATTTATCCATTAACCTTAGAAAACCATAGATCCTTATGAAACCAACATATTTAAGAAACAACATCATTTAAAAATTATTAACCAATTCCCAAAATATTTCTCATTTAATTTCCATTTTAATATTCCTCTTTTTCTTTCATTCTGCTTTTCTACTCATTATTTTTATTTAGAACTTCATAACTTCAAGTTCAAGTTCTCTCTTTGGTTTATGGACAATTCTCCTATACTCAATTCACACCGTTATTCACACTCTCAAATTTCAATTCAAGGTAATACAAAATTGATAAACCCCTTTTTAATTCAGTTCTTCAATTATTTACAGAACAACACTCATAATCTACCTTTATTGTCACAACTGATTCATTATGTTCGCCCTCACCAATCCATAATCCCCTTACCCATTTTTGGGTTCCATTCTTTACAAATAATGTCTATGTACGTTTCCGTTTTATACCAAATTACACATCAATTTGCAATTTCACAGATTCATCACAAGTCACAAGCAATATCATCAACTCAATACATATCGCAACACATATCTCAACACAATCCACCTTTCGCCAGCTACTATACGGCAGGAAGTGAACTCCCAAAAGTCATTTTCTCAAAAGCCATTTTCTTTCAAAAATCATATTTCTCCAAAAACCCATTTTTTAACTTTTGTAAAACCATCCCCCACATATTCCGGCTACTATCCGGCGGGACATGGGCACCCAAAACATTTTCGAAAACCAATCGTTTTTCCACTTTTGCCGGCTACAATACGGCAGGACTGTGTGGACACCCAAAAATCATTTTTCCACTTTCACCGGCTACTATACAGCGAGACTGTGTAGACACCCAAAAATCATTTTCCCCACATTCGTCCAGCGATAAGCCTAGACAGGGCAATTGGGCACCTTTAATTCAAAACCACCCCCACATTTGCCGGCTACTATATGGCGGGACGTGGGCCCCCCAAAACCTTTTTCAACTCCTCGCGCGAGTACCAACACAACACCACCCAACTCAACACAACCCAACTCAACACAACCCAACATAACTCAACTCAACACAACTCATCAAAACCCAACACAACTCAACCCAAACTCAACATGATTCAACACAATTCAACATAGTCAACACACTTCAACATAATCAACACATTTCAACATAATTCAATTCAACACCACCAAATATAATTCAACACAATTCAAGGTGAACTCTTAAATTTCCATTTCATCATTTCATCCCAAGGCTCATATCATCCATATCATTAACAAATCATTTTCCCCAAATCTCATCTCATATTATAGCATGATTTATAATATCCATAATAAAGGTTCAATCGCTAATTTTTAACATAATTTTCAAACACTTCCAAAATTCAATTAAACTTGTATATATAATTCAATACCTCAATTTCATGATTCTACTTTCAATTTAGGCAAAATCATTAATTATCACCATGAATCAACTTAGAGTTCTCAAGAAAAACCAAGAATTTCAAGAACAATTGAAACTTCTCACACCACTACCTTTAATTACAATTTTCCCCTTGATTATACACCTAAGGTTCATAATCCACAAGTTTAACCCAACAATTGAACCCCAACTTTTCAAACTCTAAACCCCCAAATTTCATGATTTAACACTATATGCTTAAAAATGGAGATTTTGTATTTATATAATCAAAATACCACAAATCTATCTATTAATGCAAGTATTGAAGAAGAACTAGGACCCTTACCTCAAGATTGGAAGCTAAGGGTGAAGACCCATCTTCAAACTTCAATGAAATCACAAAATAATCGGTCAAAATCTTGATCCTTGCTTGTTCTTCAACCTTGATGCAAGATCCATGGTGGATTTGTTGATAAAAATGGATGAAATCAAAGTTTTGGGAGCAAGGTTTTCGGACATGGAGGAGGAGAAAAGAAGAGAGGATGAAAAAGTGAAGTTTTTGGGCCAAAATGTCACTTTATAATGTCTGTTAGCGACCTGGTCGCTCGAGCGAAGGAAGCTTGGCTCGAGCGTGGAAAAGAAGCTCTCAGATTTTCTGAAAAACGCACTCTTCACTCGAGCGAAGAAAGTCTCACTCGAGTGAGCATGCTTCCAACATAGAAACTCAAAATTCAAACAGGTGTAACTTTCTCGTTCGGACTCCGTTTTAGGTCGTTCTTGTGTCCAAATTGAAGCCTCGGAAACAAGCTTTCCAATGGTTCCAGCCTCACATTCAAATTCAAAGTATGGAAGGAGAAAAGGGCAAAAGAGTGAAGGTTGGTCAAAAACTCAAACTCAAACTTGGGGCTTTTTATCTAATTTTACCTAAATACCTTGTTAAGGCTTTAATCAAGGTTCCAAACATCACCCAAGGGTCCTCAATTGTAATATTTAAAGGTCACTTGCCAACCCGTCAATATCAAGAGTCTGACAACCATACAAGTTTTAAGGTGACAGGCACTACTTTACATCAATCCAATGTGAATTAAAATCCGAGTCATTACAGGCTTACTTGGGAACAAAACGTTGTGCTTAAATAAACTAAAGCATATACAACTTCATGAATGACCACTCTTTTAAGTCCTCGGAAAGAACTCAGAAATGAGTTAAAGGCAACATAGAGGTTTGAAATAACATGTTGGCACTCCACAAAGACTTACTATCATCTTTCTTATACCACATTGGCATTTCTAGATGAAACCAACAAATTCATTACCAAGTTCGTTAAGTAATTGCTCTAATGTCCCAAGTTTTGATACTGTAATGCATGAGAGGTAAAAATCTTTTCTATTCATAAAGCCTTCACCATTGAGGTATAAATTGGTTTCATGTAGAATACAACAGCAAGATCTGTGCTGCTGTTCTTGGATTAGAAGTTTAGTACCAAAACAAAAAAGGTGGAAAGCAAAGATTATGTAACTAAAATTTCCACGCTTCAAAACAAACAAAAAGCCACCTCCAAGAGTAAAAAATACCAAATTCCAAAAATGCAAATACTTGACAATGCATTCCCATTGAAAGATTGCAATACATTGGCAACAGAAGTAGATGCTTTTGGGGTGGCTAAAAATACTAAACTCAAAAAAAGAAAACAAAAGAAAAAGAAAAGCAAAAACTTGGCATTGCATTCCCCTTAGAAGATCAACGCACATAGGCAAAAACAACAGCTTATTTTGGGATGGCTATCATGCCAACTTCTACTGGCTCCATAACTGAACTTAATTGACTATAATTTTAATAAAAAAGAAGGCTTCAAGTATGATGACAAGGTTTACATAATTAACAATGTGAAAGTACTCAAATAATTCATCGTCTTACCAGCAAAACCTTGCACCATTGTCATTACCCACTTAGCGACTTGTTGTATCTACCAAAAGGCACATATTAGAATCTGAATGACTCATGCTGAATCAAGGCAGCTAACGAAATTCACAATTCACTATTGCAATTATCAATAGAAGAACAATCTGATATAATAATATATGATAAAAACAAAGAACTAAATATTCAAGCTAAACACATGGAACATATATCACTAACAACCGTAACGATTTTGTTGAAAATGGTTTTCTTGATAATGATTTCTTTAGTGGGGTTCAATCTTTAATTTTTGTACTATATAGGGCATTGTTCTTTAAAATCCATTCCGTTGTGTCAAAAGTTATATATGTCTAGTTCAAATCATTGTCTTTGAACATTAAAATTCACTTTTATATTGACTCCGTCTACACAACTCATCCTCACTATCATAAGAATTCACAGGACTCTGAACTCGAGAAACTTCAGGCTCCATAGATTCTACTTCTCTTTCCTCCCCCTGTTCAGGTTTTGCTACTTCCTCCTGTTCACCCTACAAATAAATGCATTGACAAAATGAAATGACAAACATGCCACAAAGAAAAAGTCTAAGAACTCAAAAAACGAGTATAGAACCGGACACAACAAAAGAGACATACGTTGATTTCGGGATTCACCTCGTCCTCATTGCCTGTCAAGCCAATTGAATCATCTCCATAGGAGTTTTGGCTCTGTTCGGTTTAAATTTCAAAACATAGTTCCACCACTGATTTAAGTGTGGTATTTGGTTGCAGCTTTCAAATCAAAATTCTACACCCATTTCTCAAAACTCATTTAAAACTATAATCATTACTTTTCAAAACTCATAACCAAACACACAACTCAAAACTCTCTTCAAAACTTAAAAACAACTTAATTTTTATTTTAAATATTTTTTATTTTTTTATTTTAAATATTTTATTTTATTTTATAGGAATATTTTTAATATTTTAATTTTCATAAAAATATTTTTAATATTTTATTTTTAATATTTTTATATTTTAATTGTAAATATTTTGATTTTCGGAATATTTTTAATATTTTGATTTTTGGAATATTTTTAATATTTTGATTTTTGGAATATTTTTAATATTTTATTTTTTCAGAATATTTTTAATATTTTAATTTTCTAAATATTTTTAATATTTTAATTTTCTAAATAATTTTAAAATGTTTTTAGTACTTATACAGGCCTAAAAAATGAATTGATAGAAAAATTAATTGACATAAAATAATTGACATAGAAGTTATTTGAAAAAAATTATTCAAAAAAATTACTTAAAAACAATTAATTAAAAAAAATTATTTTTTATTTGAGTATTTTAAAAATAGTTTGGTTATGACTGTTGATCAAAAATACATATATCGAGTTATAAGTTGTGTGTTTGATTAGCAATTATAGGTTGAATTAAGTTTTGAAAACTATTTTGAAAACTCATTACCAAACAAATTTTCTTATTTCACATGTCACATCAAACTTTCAAAACTCAATTCCACATACAATTCAAAACTCAATTCAACACTTTATTCAAAAACCATAACCAAACAAATTTTCTACACTCAAATCATAATTTCACAACTCACAAACTCAAAACACAACTCATACTCTCAAATCATATTTACAAAACTCTACCAAACGCAACCTTTGTTTTTCCTCAGCAGTAAGTTGTTGTAAACGCTCAATAACCAGTTGATAATGGGAATGATTTGCAAGAAAGCTCAAATTATTCCACAATTTCCAAGCAGACAAACTCACCATATAAATAATTTAATATATATTCTGATTTAATTTGTGTATGAAATTTAGAAGCTGCATGCATGCATTTTTTTACTAGTGTTTGCATCTTGGCCACATATGGCGAATCCAAAAATGCCCTATCAAATTAGATGCATTTTTAACAAAATAAACTGAAACTAAAAATCTATCAGAAGACAGATTTTTTTTTGGATGCAATATATATAACATTTGCTAATGGTTTATGCAGCCAGGCATCAAAATATAGGGATCTAACATGAAACTACAATGACAATGACACCAACCACCATTGTAGAATTAAAATTAACTAAGAATAGAACTAAAGAATTTTTTTTTTAGGGGTAACCATTGGTTCAATGATAAAACCTTGACCTAATAACCTTGAGGTTATGGATTTAAGTCTCGGGGCAATCACTTTATACACTATACCAAAGATTAGGTGTGTACCCAATCTTTCTATAGCGATCCCAATTTTCTCCTGTCATTTATTGTATTCTGGACTCGAGTCTATTGGTTGTATGTTGTTGTCTGTATCTTGTTTCCATCATTTGATTCTCTGTATTTGAGTTTTGGGATGTGTTGGGTGAGTTTGGAACAGGTTGGTTGTGAGTTAGAACAAATGGTTGCTGCCGAGGATTTGGCTTCTTCACTCGAGTGAGGCTTTTTGCGCTCAAGCGAGGCTTGGGTATTTGCTTCTTTGCTCAAGCGAGGATTGAGGGTCTTCAGGTTTCTTTTTAGACGCAGCTTCTGCTCGAGTGAGCTTTTTTGCGCTCGAGCGAGCACTCTTGCGCTCGAGCGTGCGTCTGCGTCTCTTTTGGACTTGAAGGTTGGTATTCTTTGCTCGAGCGAGCAAGCCCTATGTTTTGTGTTCCTTCGCTCGAGCGAGAACTCTTGCGATCGAGCATGCTTCTGGGTTGCAAACCTAAAGCTTCCCATTGTTCGCTCGAGCAAGATTCTTTTGTGTCTGGTCGCTCGAGCGAGCCTCGATTTTATTAGTTGGCAGCAGCGTGATATTCATCACTTTTTCATCATCATTTTCATCCTAACCCTCATTCGGTTGTCTCTCTCTCTCTAAAGTACCCCTTCTCTCTACAAATACTCTTGATATAGAGTTCTTCTACCCTAGTCCCTTTGCAAGAAAGTTAGAGCTTGACTTGGGCCACCTATTGATCTGAAAAAGTTGGGTTTTGGAGCATCTTGGGTTTTTCTCTTCATCTCCTTTGAGCTTCCTCATTTGAGGTAGGAATACTCTACTCCTAATTATGAGTTTTGACATAAACATTAGTCATTTTGTATAAATGGAGGGATTTGGTAATTTTGGGTAAAGTTAGGGTTTGATTTGAAATTATAAAAGGGGTTTTCCAATTTTGGGTTCATTGGGTATGTAAAGTCTTGAGTTTAGCTCCTTTCGTATATAATTGATGAAATTTGGCCTTTAGTGCAAATATTGAGAAAGATGAAGAAATGCCCTAAATGAGATTAATTGAATTGTTGGTGTGCATAATGAAATCAGTTGTGGGAATATGAAATTGGGTTGAGAATCTTGAAATTGGGGAAAATTGTGATTGAATGGGGTAGTTGGATTGATAAATCACTCACCATTGGAAAATGTAATAAATTATCTGTTTGATAGATTTATTTATCTGTTTAGAAATAATTGTTTTAGGCTATTGGTGAAGGATAGTCTTGATTGTTATAGACACTGCATGATGATTAGGGAAATTAAAACTAATCAATTGGATTATGTCATTGAATGTGACGATTGGATTAACGCATTGAATATGTGAATTGATGGGTCATTGTATATGACTACATGTTTAAATACATTGTATATGTATATTGTGTGGGAGGAGATAGGGGATGGACTCCATTGATAACTAAGTTGGCCAAAGTGTCCATGGTGCAAGTCCCGAAATCTTATTTATTTATGGGTGCTGGTTCCCTCGGACGTAGTTCCATAAAATGGTATGTGAATGGAAATGTTGACTGATGTTTGTTATTGAAGTGTTGTTATATGAGTTGTAGTCTCATTTTATATTGCTGGGATAATATTGGACTATGTCAATGAATTAATGTGGATAAATAATGGGAAGTGGATTGAATATGATGGAAATGTCAATTGGTTATGGAAATGGTATAAGTTAGTTCACTTGTGTTGAACATTTATCGGATGTTAACGTCTTAGTTAATTCTCATATTCTGTTTAGCATATCTCTACTGGGCTTTGGATCACCCTACTTGGGACACCATTTTCAGGTACAGGTGACATGCTGCCCCCAAGGTCATAGCTTGGGAGGTCTCAGGGCTAGAGTCGCTGTTTTGGTTGTTTTGCTTCATGTTATATGTTTTCATTTCAAAGCCTAGGGCCTTAACTTGTAAAGGGCTTTTGACCCTCTTTTGTTGTAACCAAGTTATACTTGAAAAGATGTAAGCCCGTAGGGCATTTACCTTGTTGATTAACATGTAACATCCTTGGTATAGAACACTCTGATGAATGGAATACAACTTTGCCTTAATGTGTATGTATCTTTCGAATGAATGTTTAATGTCATATTTTGAGGGCGTGACACTTTTCCCTCCCAAACACACATTAATGTGTACTATTTGGGTGTTATTTTTTTTATCTCTACGAAACTGCCACACAACCTAGAACACAAATTAAAATAGAACTGAAGGTATTTGCACTAATTATATTAATACTCCAGAATAGTAACTAAAACATGTTTCCTTAAAGAATCAGACTAAAAATTTCTTGAGGATCACCCATCACACAAGGCTGCAAAACATTCTCACAACTTTCCAAACTTTTGAATACCTGTTTGGAGAACATCCATATCTTTGATTGGTTGAAGGTGGTTCTGGTGTTTTTCCTTCTTTGCTCTGAACAAGAGAACCAAACGGAACCAAGGTATTGAATTAGATATGCTAAAATAAACCAGACAAATTACACAGGTAAAGAAATGTGACATAACAAGAAAGAAAATGGTGATATTTCAATAACAAAGTATCAACAAAAATATCAATGCATAACATGTAATGATATCCACTCATCATATCCATTAAAAGAAAGTAATCATAAATTGAAGCATAGTACATATCGGCATCCGCTCTCGATACTCTGCAAGCAAAATTATCTCTCTAATACTCAAACTTTGGAAGTCAACCTCTTCCTCTGGAGTTCCAAGCAAAACCTTGTCCATTATCAAAAAAGTAAAACCGTGTCAACACATGATTCAGAATATAGTTTGTGCCCATTATCAGTCACAATCCTAACACCAAAAAAGACCCAGTTACCTTGTCTTCTCTTTCGCCGAGTAGAGTGAGAAAACTTATGATTTCTTTAGTGGGGTTCAACCAAACACAACCTAATTTTAGGGAGCAAAGTCAAACAATCCCCAATAAATAATAATGTAAATTAAATTGTAATGCAAAAATAGACATTGAGAAGAACCCTATGATCAAGCCACATCGACTTAGATCAGTGAATTCCACAATTCCAAACAAAATCAACCAATCACACTCAAATTCACAAAAATCTAAGTCTATAACCACATCGATGACAGATCGAACACAATATAAACATAGATGAAATCACTGAGACCAATTACTGAAAGCACAATCTAGATCTCATAGTGCAGAGCAACACATCAATGAAAAACAATTACTAAAACAGAGATGAAATCACTGGGACCAATTTTTCAAAACACTGATTCAGTATTTTTCGAAACACTGATCCAAAAGAGAGATAAATCATAAATAGAACAACTAACCTCTGATCGAAGAAGACGAAGAGTTCCAAATCCATGGAGATAAATCACGGAGCTATGTTCAAAATCGAACTTCGAAATTGCAACCCGAGATGAATCACCAAACTGAAGAAGAATCGAAGAAGAATCATTGAGTAAGAGAGTGAAGAAGAATCGAGAGCCCTAAGGGCTTATGACCTATATAGAGCCCTAAACAAAAGTATTCACTAAACAAAACACTGATCCAAAACAGAGACAAATCAAAAACATAATAACTAACCTCTGATCGAAGAAAACAAAGAGTTCCAAATCCACAGAGATAAATCATAGAGTTGTCCTCAAAATCGAACTTTGAAATCGCAATCCCGAGATAAATCACCGAACTGAAGAAGAATCGAAGAAGAATCACTGAGTAAGAGACTGAAGAAGAATCGAGAGAGACAACTTATCTTCTTCTTTTTTTTTCAATTAAACAAATTCGATCCTCTAAGAGAAAGAGCGAGCAAGAGAGTGAGTGAGACAGGATTCGATCATCTAGACGACGGTGCTCAAAATAGGATTTTCAAAATAAAGGCTTAGAGAGACAAAAGAGGGTGTGAAGAGAGACAAGATTTGGAGGCGTTTTTCAAACGTCTTTTATTCACAAAACAGTACCATTTTAATTAACACCAAATACGACATTTAAAAAATGCCGTTAATTTTTTTAAAAAAGTGATGTTTAATAAAATGTCGTTAATTAAATGCCGTTAAATCCCTAATTTCCTGTAGTGTTAAGATCTATTATTTTTTTTTTTTTTTTTTGTGTTTAGAGGCACTTGTTAACACACACACTCACACACAAAATTGAAAGTATTGTTAAGTAGAGTTTTAAAGATAAGCCAGTTAACAAAGTTAAATGATTGGTACATTTTATTGCCCATTTTTATAAATATTGTACAATTATTTTAATCTTGACACTCATTAAGAAAACATTTGAAATAAGCATTTGAATAAGCTTGACACATAATTAATAAACTTGTTAGACTTATTTATTTTGATGATTTATTTAATTATGTTTTTAATTTATTTGAAAGAGAAAAATAGAATCCAAAATTTATTTTGATGATTTATTTAATTATGTTTGAAAGAGAAAAATAGAATCAAAATTTATTTTGTCCCATTATTTCTCACCTAAACTTTTATCCTAAATATTGTTTGAATGTATTTAATATTTGATTAAATCAAGAGTTCAAATAGCCCAAAACAGTGGTTCAAACAGCCCAGCACAGCAACAGACCAAAAGGTTCAAACGGCCTAGCATAGCAGCAGGCTAAAAGGTTCAAACAGCCCAGCACAGCAACAGACCAAAAGGTTCAAACGGCCTAGCATAGCAGCAGGCTAAAAGGTTCAAACAGCCCAGCACAGCAACAAGCCAAAAGGTTCACGTGGAAGATATTCAAATTAGTAATGATGGAGTACAACGGCTACAAACGACTATAAATTCAAATGAATACAATGGCTATAAACGAATATAAATTTAAATGAATACAACGGCTATAAGTCTCATTATATATATCAAAGACTCTAATGTAAACAAGTTACAAAAAATCAGAAAATATTCTTTGATCTATAATCACTCACATCTATTCTCTGAAAAATTCTCTGAGAAGTGTTCTTCAATTTTTGTTTACATCCTCTCTCAGAAATTATACATTAAGTCGTATAGTTTTAAGCCCATCTTCCTTGTGTGAGGATTACAGAAAAATCAGAGTCTCATTTTTATATCTATCTTTGAGAGATAATTCTTGTAGCTTTCTGTGAAAGCAAAAATACCTTATTTTCAACCCTGTAAGAGTTCAGTACACTCAGTGTTCTTGACTTAGAAAGTCAGTGTAAAATCTATGGAGGATTGCTCCATCTGTGAAAAGGTTGCTAGCACCCTGTGAAGCTAGAGTATAGTGGAAAATCTCAAGTGAAGCTTGAGGAGTGGACGTAGGCCGAGTTGAAGCCGAACCACTATAAATTTGTTTGCCTCTCTCTCCCTTATCTCTTTATTTTATTTTAAATTGCCATAGTTATATTTCACATTTTTACTGTGTTAAAATCATTAACTGACATAGTTGTTAAAACACTTGTTTTAATTATTTTTATTTCATTAATTATATTTATCTATTGTGCTAGTCATAATTTTTATTAGGGTATTATTAATTTTAATTGTAAAAACCTAATTCACCCCCCTCTTAGGTTATCTTTTGGGTAACAATTGGTATCAGAGCCTAGACTCTTGTTTTAGATTTAACCATCTGAGAGTTTCGATCTATGGCAACCTTAGCTAACACTGCTGAAAGACAAGCCACCAATAGGCCACCACTATTTGATGGAAACAACTATAGTCATTGGAACGATAAGATGGCTATACCTTCAAGCCACTGATTATGCCATGTTGGTTATTGTCACCAAAAGTCCAAAAATTTCTACCAAATTAGTAGACAATATTAGTGTACCTAAAACAGAAGATGAATGTGATGAGAGGGATCACAAATTATTGCAAGCTAATACTAAAGCCAAACTCACCCTTGTTTGTGGATTAGACTCTAAGGAGTATAATAGAATTTCAAGTTGTGATTCGGCAAAAGAAATTTGGGACAAACTACAGGTAACGCCTGAAGGAAGAAATCAAGTGAAGGAATCTCGTATTGATATGCTTGTTCATAGTTATGAATTGTTTAAAATGAACTCTGATGAATCTATTTCAAGTATGTTTACTAGATTTACTGAAATTGTAAACTCTTTGAAATCTCTTGGCAAAATTTATACTAACAGTGAGTTGATAAAAAAAATTCTTAGGTGTTTACCAAAGAATTGGGAAGCAAAGGTCACCGCCATTATAGAAGCCAAAGATCTCTCCACACTTGGACTGGATGAGCTTATGGTTCCTTTATGACTCATGAGATCACCATAAAAGGACATGATGATATTGAAAACAAAAAGAAAAGTGGAATTGCATTCAAAACATCATAAAATGAAGAAGAACATGAAAACTCCAATGAGGATGAAAGTTATGCCATGTTTAATAGAAATCTCAAAAAGCACTTCAAGAAAAACAATTATGGAGGAAGAAGACCTTTCAAAAATGAGTACAACAAAGATAACAAGAAATAACCTATGGTAGTGTTTGGTAGAGTTTTGTAAATGTGATTTTAGAGTATGAGTTGTATTTTGAGTTTGTGTGTTGTGGAATTATGATTTAAGTGTAAAAAATTAGTTTGGTAAAGAGTTTTGAAAATAGTTTTGAAAAGAGTTTTGATTTGAGTGGGGAATTATTGATGTGACATTTGATATGTGATTACAAAAATTTACAACTCATAACTAAACATACAACTCAAAATTATTTTAGAGCACATAAAAATTTTTAAAAATTTCAGAAAATATTTTTTTTGATTATATAAATCAATTGCAAAAAAAAAAATTACTATTCCGGTCAACCGGCCGGACGTCCCGTAAGGCAAAATTTTGAAAAAAAAAAAATCTGAAAATCGCGGCTGTGCAGAGAACTCTGCAGAGTTTTGGAAACGTGTTTTGAAAACACGTTCCAAACACCATTCTGAAATCACTATGTAGAATCATATTTCAAAAACACATACAAACAGAGCCTATTATTTGTTATGAGTGCAAAAATCCTGGACATATGAAGATGGATTGTCCAAAATTGAAAAATCATGGAAAAGACTACAGAAGAAACAAGAAGACCATGGTAGCAGCTTGGGAAGAAAGTGAAGATGAAAGCTCAAGTGATGAAATTGAAAATGAAGTAGCCAACTTGTGTCTCATAGCTCTTGAAATGAAGACTCTACTCAGGATGAGATAACTACTCTTTATAAAGAACTTGAGAGTGCATTCCATGAACTACAGGATGAATTTAGAAAAGTTTGTGCCAAAAATAATGTGTTAAAAAAATCTGTTGCATCTTTATCTAGTAATGTAGAAGAATTAAAGAAAGAAAAAATTGTTTTAAAAAATGATTTTGACACCATTTCTAATGAGAAAACTGCTTTAAAAAACAACGTTGATGATTTAACAAAAACACTTGAAAATTTTGTAAAAGGTAGAAATAATCTCAACATGCTTATTGGAAATCAAAGATGTGTTTTCGATAAAGCGGGCATTGGATATGACCTTATTAAGAAACAAGAGAATCTCAATACAATTTTTGAAAAGGCACCTCTCATGATACACCATCATATTACTTGTCATTATTGTAGAAAGAAAAGGCCATTATATATCTTATTATCCATTCAAAAAGAATATGAACATGGGAATTGAAAAGATTTGGATTATTAAGGGATCTAACAAAACTAATCAAGAAGGACCCAAGAAACTATGGGTACCAAAAACCAACACTTGAATGTCATCTTGTAGGTTTGACTTAAGTCCAAAGCTAAAGAAGGGAAGTGGTACCTTGATAGTGGATGTTCCAGACACATGACTGGAGATAAATCCTTCTTTACTACACTGTCATCCAAAAATGGAGGCCTTGTTACTTTTGGAGACAACAAGAAAGGAAAAATCATCGGTATTGGTAGCATCGGTATTTCTTCTAAATATTTTACTTGTTGATGGACTTAAGCATAACCTACTTAGTAATAGTCAATTATGTGATAAAGGTAATCGAGTTATTTTTAATAAATCACATTGCACAATTGAAAGCACAAATGATCATAAAGCTTTATTCGTTGGTAATCGCCATGATAATGTTTATGTTTTTCATCTTAATGATCTCTATGCTAGTGATGTTAAATGTTTATATGTTAATAATGAAAATAGTTGATTATGGCATAAAAAATTTGGTCATGCTCATATGGATTTAATTGCTAAACTTTTGACAAATGATTTGGTCATTGGACTTCCAAAAATTAAATTTGAGAAAGATCATCTTTGTAGTGTTTGTCAACAAGGAAAACAAACTAAAACATCATTTAAATCAAAATCTCATATTTTCACAACTAGACCTTTACAACTATTGCATATGAATTTATTTGGTCCCTCAAGGAAATCTAGTCTAGGTGGTAAACATTATTGTCTTGTTATAGTTGATGATTATTCAAGATTTACATGGGTTATGTTTTTAACACACAAAGATAAAACATTTTCTTCTTTCACAAAACTCTGTCGTAGAATTCAAAATGAAAAAGGCTTTCTTATTATTAATATTCGAACCGATCATGGTAGAAAACTTGAAAATGAGAAATTTGAATTGTTTTGTGATGAGCATGGTATTGGACATAATTTTTTTAGCACCTAGAATCCCTCAACAAAATGGTGTAGTAGAAAGGAAAAATAGAACTTTAGAAGAAATGAGTAGAACAATGCTTTGCGAAAATAATCTTCCTAAATATTTTTGGGCCGAAGCCGTTCACACCGCATGCTATATTTTAAATCGTGCATTGATTAGATCTATTCTCAAAAAGACTCCTTACGAAGTTTGGCATGATAGAAAACCCAACATTAGTCACTTGCATGTTTTTGGTTGTAAATGTTTTGTGCATAATAATGGTAAGGATAACTTAGGTAAATTTGATTCAAACTCTGATGAAGCAATTTTTCTTGGCTATTTCCTAACTAGCAAAGCTTATCGTGTTTTTAATAAAAGAACTCTTGTTGTGGAAAAATCTATACATGTGGCATTTGATGAAACTAACATCTCTGCTCAAAAGCAAATTGTTAGTGATAATATAAATTTGGAACCAAATGTGGAAGATTCAAGTATCTACAAAGAAGAGAACCAACCATGTAAGTTGATCAAAGAGATTGAACAACCTATTCTCCCACCTCAAGAAGAAGGAGGAAACAATGATAATTTGCCAAGAAAATGGAAGTTTGTTCATAATCACCCAAAGGATTTAATCCTATGTGACCCTACAAAAGGTATTGAAACTCGCTCGTCACTTAGAAACATTTGTAGTAACTTGGCTTTTCTCTCACAGATTGAGCCTAAAAACTTTCAAGAAGCCGAATTCGATGAACATTGGATGATAGTTATGCATGAAGAGCTTAACCAATTTGAGAGAAACAAAGTGTGGGAACTTGTGCCAAAACCTAAAGATCATACCATTATTGGTACCAAATGGATCTTTCGAAACAAGGCTAGACTTGTTGCACAAGGATACAATCAAGAAGAATGTATTGATTTCGATGAAACCATTGCTTCGGTTGCTAGATTAGAAGCCATTCGCATGTTACTTGCATTTGCATGTTTTAGAGATTTCAAACTTTATCAAATGGATGTAAAAAGTGTCTTTCTTAATGGTTTTATAAATGAGGAAGTTTATGTTAAACAACCCCCAGGTTTTGAAGATCATGCTTTTCCAAATCATGTTTTTAAACTATCAAAAGTTTTATATGGTTTGAAACAAGCACCTCGTGCATGGTATGAAAGATTGAGTAAATTTTTGATTGAAAATAATTTTTCTAGAGGAACGATTGACACAACATTTTTTGTTAAAACTAACAATTATGATTTACTTATTGTGAAAATATATGTGGATGACATTATATTTGGTGCTACTAATGAAATTTTGTGTAAGGAATTTGCTAAGTGTATGCAAGGTGAGTTTGAGATGAGCATGATGAGGGAGCTAAATTATTTCCTTGGACTTCAAATCAAA
Organism: Camellia sinensis; assembly: GCF_055761805.1. Taxonomy (NCBI): domain Eukaryota; kingdom Viridiplantae; phylum Streptophyta; class Magnoliopsida; order Ericales; family Theaceae; genus Camellia; species Camellia sinensis. Next base: position 222,208,405 of record NC_138961.1, read on the forward strand.
CAATGTAAGGAAGGAATTTTTATCAACCAAGCTAAGTACACAAAAGAACTACTCAAAAAGTTTGGTATGTATGACTCAAAAATAGTTGGAACACCTATGAGCACATCCATTAAGCTAGACAATGATGAAAGAGGTAAGTCCATTGATCAAACAAAATATCGAGGTATGATCTGCTCACTTCTTTATTTAACTGCAAGTAGACCCGATATTATGTTTAGTGTTTGTGCTACATATCAATCAAATCCTAAGGAATCACATCTCAGTGCTGTTAAAAGAATTTTTAAATATCTTATTGGCATTCAAAATTTGGGACTGTTTTATCCAAGAGGTGTTGCATTTGATTTAATTAGTTACTCGGGTGCCGACTTTGCCGGATGCAAACTTGATAGAAAAAGTATCAGTGGCACTTGTCACTTTCTTGGTAACTCATTAGTCTCTTGATTTAGCAAAAAACAAAATTATGTTGCTTTATCAACGATCGAAGCTGAATATATAGCTTCCAGAAGTTATTATACCCAAATACTTTGGATGAAACAACAATTGGAGGACTTTGATTTGCATTATGATCATATCCCTATTAAATGTGATAATACTAGTGCCATCAATTTAAGCAAAAATCCGGTTCAATACTCACGAACAAAATATATTGAAATTCGACATCATTTTTTTAGAGATCATGTTCAAAAAGGGAATATTGTACTTGAATTTGTAAACACCGACAAGCAATTGGCGGATATTTTCACAAAACCCCTAAGCGAGGATCGCTTCAATTTTATTCGTGGCGATCTTGGAATGTTGATTTCTACTTAAAAAGTTTTGTTATGACTGTAAAACTTGAATTTTTGTTAAAATGATATATGTGTATTGCTACATTTATATGGAAACATTTATATCAGTTGAATGCTCTCAAGTCCTTCATACATTTATTCTTCTTAATAGTTTGCTATTTTCAACTGTGTAATTTTTTTTTTGGGTTCTACATCTTGAGGTAAATTAACTTTGCATACATTGATTTTTTTTAAACCCTCATGGTATTTTTTTTGCATTACCATTCCAGCAACACCAACGTCCCATTAAGTTTAATTTCTACTAGTATTATTTTATTTTAATTTATTTTAATTTTTTAGTTTGCTATTAGGCTTAATTTCTTTTTTTTTTTCTCATTATTATTTTTTGTTTGGGCTTAATTTTCTTATTTTTTTTCTCTACTTTTTAATTTCATTTTTCAGTACTTAAACATAAAAACAACAACAACAACAACAACATATCAAAATACAAATATTTACATTAAAAAAAACAAAAACAAAAAATACCTTTCATTTTTTTACTGCCATATGCCGATCAAAATACACATATTTCCTTAAATAAATAAAAAAACCTTCATTTTTTTTTATGGCCATACGCCGATCTTACTTAATCGCCTCTTCCACTGCTCTCCTTTTCTTTTTATCACCTTGGGCGACGCTTGACGTCCCTGCTCCTGTGCTTTCGTCGGGAGCAAGCACTCCCTCCCAACTATCAAAAGCCAAGAACGACGTTGCTCCAAATCGGGCCATAGAGGTGGTCTTCCGTTTAAGCTCTTTATTTTCTGCCTTCAGTGTGCCTATCTCTGCTCGTGCATCATTGTACATGCGCTGGAGCGGAGAGAGTTGGGCGTTGACCTGATGAAGCTCACTCATCCGGTGAGCCAATTTTGTGACTGCAGTCACCGTCTCCATACAGGACGTCAGTGTGAAATGATTGGCTTCAATGTCTGATTGAGCTGTCATTATTTGCTCAATCGACATCGTAAGAAGGTTGGGAAGAGTAGGAGCCGGGTCACTCGGCCCAGCAGCACTTACGGGATCATTCAGGTCCGGAAAGAGAGTAAGGGGACGGGACGAGGCCATGAAGTAATAGAGAGAGATGTAATCGACAGGAGGGTCATTTTTGGCAGCCTTTCTGCTCTGCCCAGTCTCTCTGTTCTATCTCTCGAGGAAGAAGAAGATCGAAGAGAGTGATGAAGAAGAGATAAAAGAGAGTGAGGTGAAGAAGAAGAAGCAGACGAGTGTGATTAAGAAAAAGGCTGAAGAGAAGAGGTTGAAGAGAAGAAGACAAGGAGGGAGAGATAGCCGAGGCGAGCGACAATAGAGGAGAGCTACTTTTGTCGACCAATGATGCAAAAGCCAGGTCACGTGGCAACCGTGTATTGCGAAAAAAGAGAGAGGCACGGGAGAGTTGTATGTGTATGTATATATGTATATATGTTTTGAATTGTATAAATGTCATTTATCACTATCATTTTCCTCCTCTTCCGCCTCCTCCAGATTCTGACCCGTGATTTCCTTTTGATAATGTCACAGGGGGAGAAATTATATGATGGTATGTATTATGGTATTATTTTGTTATGATGTTATGTATTATGGTATTATTTTCAAATTATGATATTATTTGAAAACTAATCTGATGATTATGTATTTATAGTTTGATATCTTAGTCTCATATCATGTCTCTAATTAAAACTTATTTATTACACATGTGCTAACCTATGTATTTAGGAATGAATTTAGGGAGCATGACTTGAGGGGGAGCTTTTCTTACTCCCAAATCAAATCAAAACATCATTGTGTGCCATCATAAAAAAGGAGGAGATTGTTCGACTTATTTATTTTGATGATTTATTTAATTATGTTTTTAATTTATTTGGAAGAGAAAAATAGAATCAAAATTTATTTTGATATTTTATTTGAAAAAAAAATAGAATCCAAAATTTATTTTGATGATTTATTTAATTATGTTTGAAAGAGAAAAATAGAATCAAAATTTATTTTGTCCCATTATTTCTCACCTAAACTTTTGTCCTAAATATTGTTTGAATGTATTTAATATTTGATTAAATCAGGAGTTCAAATAGCCCAAAATAGTGGTTCAAACAGCCCAGCACAGCAACAGGCCAAAAGGTTCAAACAACCCAGCACAGCAGCAGGCCAAAAGGTTCAAGTGGAAGATATTCAAATTAGTAATGATGGAGTACAACGGCTATAAACGGTTATAAATTTAAATGAATACAATGGCTATAAACGACTATAAATTTAAATGAATACAACGGCTATAAGTTTCATTATATATACCAAAGCCTCTAATGTAAACAAGTTACAAAAAATCAGAAAATATTCTTTGATCTATAATCACTCACATCTATTCTCTGAAAAATTCTCTGAGAAGTGTTCTTCAATTTTTGTTTACATCCTCTCTCAGAAATTATACATTAAGTCATATAGCTTTAAGCCCATCTTTCCTGTGTGAGGATTACAGAAAAATCAGAGACTCATTTTTATATTTATCTTTGAGAGATAATTCTTGTAGCCTTCTGTGAAAGCAAAAATACATTCTTTTTGACCTTGTAAGAGTGTAGTACACTCAGTGTTCTTGATTTAGAAAGTCTGTGTAAAATCTGTGGAGGATTGCTCCATCCGTGAAAAGGTTGCTAGCACCCTGTGAAGCTAGAGTATAGTGGAAAATCTCAAATGAAGCTTGAGGAGTGGACGTAGGACGAGTTGAAGCCGAACAATTATAAATTTGTTTGCCTCTCTCTCCCTTATCTCTTTATTTTATTTTAAATTGACATAGCTATATTTCACATTTTTACTGTGTTAAAATCATTAACTGACATAATTGTTAAGACACTAGTTTTAATTATTTTTATTTCATTAATTATATTTATCTATTGTGCTAGTCATAATTTTTATTAGGGTATTATTAATTTTAATTGTAAAAACCTAATTCACCCCCCTCTTAGGTTGTCTTTTGGGTAACAAACCTGTCAAGGCAAAGGAAGAATTGTCAAAGTAAATGAACTAGAGAACAATTTTGTACAGAGCAGAAGCTTGGGATTGCAATTTTGAATCTCCGACTCCATATCCATTTAACTTTATAAGGAGCTTTATTTTTTTTTTTAAATTAAAAAATATGGGTATGAAGATATGTTACTCTATATATTTATTGGGAAGTATTGTCTCTCAAAATCACACAACAATTTGTAAGAAAATCCATATTATCTATGTTAGGGTTGAAGCCAAGGTCCCACCACATGTTGTATAGGTGTTGAAGAGTAAATTTAACTCTACCAAGAAGCTATAGAGACTTGAATTCAAGTATTGAGTGAAGAAATCTAAATTCTTATCATTAAACCCACCACTCGATTGTACTTTATAAGGGAGCTTCAAGGGGACACATAAGTCTCTTAGATTGTATTTGAATCATAAATTTAGATAAAAATTTGTAAAGAAAAATAAAAAAAAAAGATGGGCGAATTTCATGATCCAAATACAATCTTAAACTACACATGTACAATATCATATACATAACACCTACCTATGTGTCATGTACATAACACCTACGCATGTTAACTTAGCTTCTATGGATGTGTTGCATTGCATTACATCTAGGGGGTGTAAATTTGGTCCGGCCTGGCGCATGTCGAGTCTCGCGGGATCCCTCCAAAATTCGGATCAGGTCGGGTCGGGTCGGGCCTGCCCGCGAGCGAAACAATTAGGCCCTGGGCTTGGGCGTGGGTAGGCCTAAATATTTTTTTTTGTTTTTTTGAAAATTTTTTCTACTAAAATTTTATTATTTTCCATTAAAAAAGACATTGAGTCTCGGGCGCGCCTTAAGCAAGCCGATGGGCTAGACTACGAGCCGAACTAGGCTTCAAATTGATGGCCCAAGCCAAGCCTAAGGTCTTGGGTTGGGCTCGAACCTGGATCCAAACGGACTTAAACGGGTCGGGCCCACCCCAAACCGCGGGTGAATTTCAAGCTGCCCACGAGCCACGAGCCATTTTTACACTCACAAACACCTACACACAACTGATCTCATAAGGGCTTTACCCACAAATGTTTCCTTCAACCCAAATCAAATGAAACCATAGAGGACCAAACATCATAGTCAAGAATATGCCATTAATTGCTTCTAAACTAATTAACAATATATTACTGATCACAGGGTTTGACTTTTAATTTAGGGCAAATTACAATAGCAATACATGTTGTTTACCTCTTGAAAATTTGGTCCCTATATATAATTTTAATTGCAATAATGCTACTTTTAATTTTGTATTTTGTGTTTAATTTGTTCAATTGATTATGTGTTTTTTTTTTAAATCTTCATCATTATGATTATAATGTGTTAGAATTCATTGTAATATCGTATATAAATATAAAAAAATTAGACTCAAAATGCAAAATTAAATAATAAAACCATTACAATTAAAATTTAAAAAAATTAAATTAACACTAGATGAATGATAAAGAGTACTACTATGATTTGACCTTTAATTTATGGGTCTGGTTAAGATATATCTAAGATCCTTAGAGCATCTCCAATGGTTTGCCATTAGAGCTGTCACAACTATAATATAGCAGTTTTGAGGAAAAAGGGATTCTACAATGGTGAGATATAGTAGCTCTTAAAAATGGCAAATGCCAAAGTTGTTGCTAAGTTTGACAACAACTTTGGCAAATGGAAAATCTGCCAGCTCGCTCAAAACCAACTGATTTTCTTCCTTTCTTCCTTCCCTTCCTCCATTTCTCATCCTTTTCTAAAATAAACTCAAACAAAAACAGATCAATAATTTCATTTTGCGAAATTCACAAAATTTGTTTTAAACAAATCACAAAACTCACCAATTTGTTTAAACAGTGTTGGCAATTGACATTTGAAAAAAAAAAATTCAACAATTTTTTTAAAACAGAATTTCACTAAAACAACAACAAGCATTTAAGCAATCTCAAACAAATTTCAAGTAATCTCAACAAATCTCAAGCAATCCAAACAATAATCAATAAATCTAAAGCAGAGTTTAAACAATAAATATCTAGATTTAAAGAAATAGGTTGAAGCATAGTACAGTTGCTTCAGCTTAATCTTCTTCATTTTCATATTCTTCTTCAAGTGATTCCAAGGGTTTCGGTTTCTCACAGACAAATCGAAGATAAAGGTTTAGGGTTTCATTTTCTCACAGTTCTGCAATCCGAAGACGGGGGTGGATGAGACTATTGTCATCGACTGATCTTCACCGAGGTTCATTGATTTCTCTCTCTCTCTGATCTTTATTGATCTGAACATTCCGGAGTCAAGATGGACACACACACAGAGAGAGAGAGAGAGAGAGAGAGAGAGATAGAGAGAAAGAGAGATAGAGAGAGAGAGAGACGACTAGTGATCGGTGATGAGGGTTCATCTGAAGTGAGAGAAAGGTTTAAAGGATGAAGAGAGAGAGAGAGAGAGAGAGAAACAGAGAGAGAAAAACAGAGAGAGGCGATTGAAACAAAGAAATCGAGAGTTGATCTCAAAGAAATAGAGAAACAAAGAGTTGTAAGACGGGGTTATGGTGGAGAAGAGGGTTGGACAAAGAAATTTGGGGTTTGAGTGTTGGAGATCGACGGTGGGTGTGGTGATAGTTCTGTTGTTTCTGGTGGTAGTGGTTTTTGTGGTTGTGGTGATAAAGAAGCTGACAGGAGAGAGTATAAGGAAGAGGTTTGGAGACGATGAGAAAGAGGGAGAGAGATAAAGATGGTGAGAGAGAGGGAGACAGAGGTAATGGAGAGAGATAGAGAGATAGATAGAGAGAGAGCCGAGTGTTCATCTGGAGTGAGATGATTCCAGTGGGTTCATCTGAACCATTGGATTATTTAATCCAACGGTGCTCTTTTGTCATTGGAATGTACAAATTGAGCAATGACTCTTTTGCTTCCTCCAATTTAGAAAAGTTTGAAACGACTTTATTTAATGGCTATAAATTAAACGGATAAAAAAAATGGCCATATTTTTACTCCCTATAAATATAAACAACTAATCTCAATTTGAATTCACAACTTTCAATCTACATAATTTTTTTATGTTTGATTTTTTACACAATCAGTATGGAAGGTTCATCAAAAACAAAGAGATTAAAGTCATTCACCACTCAAGAAGATGTGGCAATTTGGTGTCACATTACTAAAGATCCAATTGTTGGGAATTCGCAATCTCATGCTCATTTTTGGGGAAGAATTTTTGAAAATTATTGCTCGCTATAGAATGATCACTCAAGAACACAAGTGTCTATCTCATCTCGATGGGGTGTAATCATGAAATGTTGCAACAAATTTCGTGGGTGTTTAGCGGAAGTCGAAAAACTACACCCAAGTGAAATGTCTCAAATTGATATAGTAAGATTTCATCTTCATTTATTATGTTAGTTTTTTTTTTATATATATTTTGTATCATATAAAAATTGACTAATTAATTAATTTAATATTTTATTGATACAGTTGCTTCAAGCAAAACTTTTATACTATCAAGATGAAAACAAACATTTTGCTTTTGAACATTGTTGGCCAATCTTGCAAAACAATCCTAGGTGGCAAGATGTAGCTTCTACGAACACAGTGAAGTTAAGGATACATACACCGTTTTCCCTTAATGCAGCCCCCGATTCCCCTATGGATAACTGCATTTCTCTTGAAGGAGACAACAGTCCAAGTGTTGGTAACAATTCAATTGTTGGTAATAATCCAATTGGTGAGGGTAGTGTCTCTACAAGGGGTAAAAGGCATACGGGTAGGAAAGCTACAAAAGAATTATTTCAAAGAAATCAAATCGTTGAAGCTAAAGTCCACAAATTTAGCAATGTGTTGGAGACATTTAACCAACACCTTGTTGTGAAAGAAATGAAAAAAGTTGAAAGAGAAGAAAAAATGATTCAAACACTACAGAAGATGAAAGAATTTGAGATTAAAAGACAAGAACATAAGATTAAAAAGGAAGAACATTTGATAATGATTACAGACATTTCTCATTTGGACCCTCAGACGAAAGCGCATTACATTATACGAAAAATGAGATTTTTGCCAAGTGGTCTGCAAATGTCAGCAACCCAAATTACTATTTCCCCCTACCTCCTAATGACTAATTACGGGAGAATGTATTTTTTAATTTTGCATTGTCATTTATTTAATGTAATTTTTAGTCTTTATTTGCAATGTCATTTTTATGTTTCAATGTAATTTTTAGTATTTAATTTTTTTTTTCATTTTTTATATTTGTCTAGTCGGGTATAATATAAATATATAATTTTTTATACAAATAGTTAAAAAATATCACAAAAGACAAAAAATAAACAAAAAAAAAATACTAAAAAATTATATCTAAACAACACACACAAGCTTGGAAGGAAAGTTTGTTGAGATTTACTAAAATAGCATGTGTACCATTACACTACAAGAATTAACACTTTTGCCGACCAAAAAATTGGTCGCTAAAAGCCCATTTTTGGTCGGCAAAAGTTATCTGCGACCAATTTTTTTGGTCGCTACTTTGGTCGCCAATTGAGGGTCGGCAAAAGTAATTCGCGACCAAAATTTTGGTTGGTCAGGAAAAGTTGGATTTGCGGACTAAATTTTTGGTCGCTAAATATATCATTACCGCGACTAATTCATTTAGTCGCTAAAACACTTTGGTCGCGAAAAGTGATATTTTCCCGACCAAATATGTTTGTCGCCAATAGCAAAAAATCGGCGACCAACTGTTTTCATCGCCAAAAGTTGAGGAATCGCCAACTAATAATTTAGTCGCCAAAAGGTAAGGAATTGCCGACCAATGATTTTAGTCGCAAAAGTGTAGAATTTGGCGACCAATTATTTAGTTGCCTAAACTTTTCGCAACCAAATATTTTGTCGCCAAAAGACATTAAACAATCAACAACTAATTAGTTAGTCGCCAAATTTATTTATTTTTTGTTTTTTTTTTAACAATCAATTTTTGTTTATATACATTCAATCCAATATTGAACAAAATTCATTCAACCCAACCCAAATATAACATTAAAATTCATCATATTTTCCTGCTCAATCCTAAACTTTACAATCATTCCATTCAAAACATTAATTGAGACAAGTTTTAAACATCCATCCATTGAAAACCAATAAGTAATTGAACAAAAATTAAAAGGAAAATCAATGAACGAATCCAAAAAAAATCCTAAAACAGGAAGGAATATATATGGTTTTGAAGCATCAGCCTTGTGCTTGATCGTTCTTTTCACCAAGCATGTTCTTTTCACCAAGCATCAGCCTCGTGCTTGATCGTCCTAAAGAACCACCAAGCATGTTCTTTTCATTCTCAAATTCATCCTTGAATGCATTCCATAAAGTCATCCATTGAATAACCTCCATTGTAACAAGCTGTTTCAAAAGCAACCTATGACAGAACAGAAGGGCAAACATCCAATACTGTTAACAGAACAAAACTATGCTCTCTGTTTTTTTTTTTTTTTTTTGGTCATTTACTATTGGTTTCACAACAGCAATCACATCATTGCATAGAGTCTGTAACCAATAGAATAGCACTTAAATTCAAGCAAAGAGACGGGTATAAAAATATCTTTGGAGATTAAAATTAAAAAAAAAAAAAACTGATGATGTGCATGAGTAGTGGAACACATCCTTTTCAGTAGTTCTAGTATATCCCAAAAAATACATACCTCTATTGATAGGTCTAGTTCATTTTCGGTGGATGATTTCCCATGTCCTCTTAGGTCCATGGCTACTACCCTTGACTTTTCCTTAAGTTTTCTAGCTGCCAATGCAAATGAAAGCCTGTCCAAATGAATTTTGTCATGTACCAAGGTAAACAAGTCGCAGAGCGCTTGAAATAATAATATCAGCATATGCAATCTTTATTCTTTTTCTGTTTTTGGTTCTTTTTCAATCTAGAACTGCAGCTATATAAAAGTAAGACATACACAACAACAAAACAATATGAATTAAATTTAGTTAATGTAACTTTCTTTTTCTTTAATTAGTAAGGGATTTAGGTGGGGGTGTTTGAAGACAGTGCCATTTTCTTGGGAAAAAAAATTATATTTACAGATAATCAAAAGGCACATAGTGAAACATTGCAGTGGAGAATCTGTACGAGATCATTGACAGAACAGAAATGAAGTTGCAGGTTAAATTTTCTGTGATTCTGATAAATAAATAAAAGACATTAAACTCCTTTCCCTTTAAAAATTATATTATGAAATTACTATTCAAAGTGAGTCCTCTTCACTACTTATTTCTCTTGTTTCAAACTGCTATATGTTACAGTTTTGTCTTTTTCTGAATACAATAACTAAGAAAGCCAGAAAGATAAGATATTGCACCACAATATAGACTATTTTGATTCTCCTTGTATATTAGTTTGTTGATAACCTCACTAAAGTTTACATAATAGTATGCATTAGTCTGGATCTCAGGATTCTCGTAATTCATGCATTAGAAATACTATGAAAGAATAAAAGACAATTCTATTAAAATAAAATCAAACGTACCCAGAATAACCACCTCCATACAGACAATTAATAACTAGTCCATCTGATCCTGCTTTATAAATGTGAAAAACCTAAAATGAAAAGGCATGTTAATAATTCCACCCTAAAAAATAATAATTATAATATGAAAGGGAAAAATTAAAATAACGAAATAAACTTTCGCACGTATTCAATAACTAAAAGGAGAAAAAAAAATTACTTACATCATTCGAATCTGGAATGTGAATATCATCTTCTTTGTTTCTTTGTTATCTATTATTCATGATATTCTTTTTGAGATATGATGTCAATTATAAACGATAGTAGAGTACTTGTGCAAATCCCATTTTGATAAGATTATTGAAGATCCAACTGTACCATTGTTTGATGCAACACATGATGGTTGGTTGTTTGACAAATCCCACAATTTTACCTGCAGCAATCAAGATTAACCAATTGAGAAAGTACTACTATTACTATAATATGATTTGTGGGAATATGGAGGCCAATAGAAATAAAGAGACAGAAACTCAAAATCAAAAAGAGAAAATCACCATTTTATCAGGGATCCAGTTGCTAGAAGCTACAAAAAACAGAGGAACAAACAGTTAGTATAGCAAGTACAGTGAAGTCGAGTAATAAAAATGTCTATAGAGGAGAAATATGTACATTTGGGGCCGAAACAGATACAAGGTGTCAGACTGTGAACACCTTCAAATTCCAAAACATATTTGTCTACATTATCAACAGAAAGAATAAGGTAAAGCATTAAAAACTTGATCTTATTAAGAAGAAGGATGACATAACTTTTCTTTCAGTCACTCTTCAATTACAAATATTCTTCCCCATCCTAAGTTGCTTACAAATCCATCGCCATCCACATTCTTCACCACTATACACAACTGTCAAGCCCCAAAAATACCCTCATCTCCAGCACCAGCACTGACCCACCACCAGAGACTTCAGATGTTCTTTTTTATTTTATGTTATTCTTTTTATTAACAATACTCATTACATAGTTTGTAATATGGTTGGTAACATAATCAACATGAGTCCCACCCTTAATTGTCGCAATCGAATTTATAAAGCTGACCTGGAAAGTCATCAACCCATCAAAATTAAACATTAAGTTTCATCAATACAGTGTACATTATATACATCCTATTTATAGAACTACATTCCAATTCGAACACCATTTGTACCTGCTGAAACTGCCCTTCAGTAAGACTAACACATATCTCCCACCTATCGTTAACCTTTTCAGCAATCCTGATGAAATTTTTTAATTTGATTAGTATTTTGATTAAAATTATGAGAAGTAAAATGAATCAATAAATATTGAAATGAAAACCTTGGGAGGGCATCTAGTCTGGCTTTGGAGGCAGATTGAAGGTAGAGATTAACATAGTCAAGAAAAGACTTTACTGGAATACGTTGCCCATTAAGGTCAACCTTCACAGTCTTTCCAAGGCATCCCGCCAAGTCAATCACCCGGTTTTTCATCAGGGCAACAACATCATCTTCAAGACGAGTCATATTGAATTTTGCTAAGTCAGGCTTAAATGTAAAACTAGACCCAAAGACCAACTCAACTGCTAATTCTTCAAAAACTAGATCAATTCAAAGATAAAGCAACCAAATAATAACATTACAAAACTCTCAGTTGACTTAAGTTTAATATATATACAGTAAAATTACTATTTTATAGATGAAAACAAATTGCTAATTCCCATGCACCATTAAAATGCCTAATAAATTTTTTTTTTAAATTTACCTTCATTAGGGTAACATTATATGTAGATACACCAGTTATAGGGGTTGAACTTTGATTTTCAACAGTGTAAAATGCGATGGCACTTTCTCCTAGTTTAACCCTTACCTATAGATACAATCCCATAACATAACAATTCAAACACCAGAAAGGATATAAGTCCCCTAATACACATATATACACGCATACAAAATAAATATGTTATGTTTATATATAGGGTAAATTATAGTGATCTTCCGGAGGTTTAGAGAAAATAAAGCAAGCCTCACAGTTTTGATATAATTACATTAGGCTCCCTTAATATTTTAATTTGCATAACACTTAGCCCCCTTTTCATCAATTATTTGTTGGTGTGATTGATCGAAAAATGATATTGTCATCTCTTATACACTGAAATATATATTTTTTCTTATTTATTCTTGTGTTTCACACTATTTGTATTAGTTTCGATTAAGGGTAGCTATTGGCTCTATGGCCTATCCAACCCATCAAACCCAACTCGATAATTTTTGGACTAGGGAAAAACTATTTAGCTCATAGGGGTACGGCAGGCTGATATTTTGGTCCATTTAATTTTTGGGTTGGACTGGAGGTGAGGAGTTTTAGCCCAATCTGCCCAGTCCAACTCTGCCCACCCCACCTCACCCCACCCCACCCCACCCATTTATAAAATATTAATTTTAATTTTATATTACTTAGTTACAAAATAAATTAGAAACATAATAAAAGATAAGAAATATATATATATATATATATATATATATATATATATATATATATATACTTTTTTCTAAGGCTTAAATTAAAATATTCGTTAAATGACCATATTTATTTTGCACTTAAATTTTGTTAATGTTTCAAATTTAAATAATTATTAAAAGAGTCTAAATAATTTAATAACTTTCAAGAAAACATAAAAATAAAAAAAAAATTAGTAGCTCAAGTCTAATGGTTTGTTCAGTGTACGGGCCTGGGATTTAGAAGTTCTTGTAGGGTCGAACTTGGGATGGCTGGATTAAGCCCGATGTCGAGTCGGATTGGGCTTGGGATGACACATATGCTCTTATTATATGGTGCAAGCCTGGCCCGGTGTTTGTCAATATAGCGATCCCGGGTTTACCCTTGTTGTACAGTGATCCGGACATGTGTCCGTGGATGTTGGTAGTTGGTTATTTTCGTGTTTACATTCCTTTTTCTTCATATTTGAGTTATAGGATGTGTTGGGCAGGTTTGTTACAGGTTGGTTGTGTTCAGGAGCCTAGTGTTGCTGCCCAGAATTTTGGACCTTCGCTCGAGCGAGGAGTTGGTCGCTCGAGCGAGAGTGGGTTCGAGTATGGTGGGTCGAGCCAGAGTGGCTCGCTCGAGCGAGCGGTTGCACCTGGTTCTGGACCTGAGAGCTGTCTTTCTTGGCTCGAGCGAGCTTCCTTCGCTCGAGCGGTCTGGATTTTTCTTCGCTCGATCGAGAACTTCTTGGCTCGAGCGAGAGTTTTCTGTGTCTGGTCGCTCGAGCGACCAAGCCTTCGCTCGAGCGAGCGTGTTTTATATCAGCGGACAGCAGCGTCTAAAACATCACTTTTTCACTTTCTTTTTGATCCAAAACCCTTAATCCGACACTCTCTCTCCCTAAACTTGCACTCTCTCTAAGATTTGATCTCCCTAGAGTGTGAATCTAGCCTAGGGCCTTTGTTAAAAAGATAGAGGGTGTTGAGAGCTTCGATTTAATCTGAAAAAGTTTGGATTTGGAGCAAGTTGATCTTCGAGTCTTCATCTCCTTTGTGGCTTAAACTTCAAGGTAGGGATAACCTACTCCTCTCTATGGGTTTTGTCTTTAAATTTTGGTATTTTGAGATGTTGGCTTGGTTTGGTAATTTTGTGAAAGTTTGGGGCTTTTGTGTAATTTTACAAAAGTTGGGGTTTTGTTCATAATAAACCTGGATGCATGTTTGGCATAGAAAAATGGAATGATTGTTGAATCATTGATGAAAATGGGACCTAAGAGTTGAAATGTTAATTATGGGAATTGACCTAATTACATTGTTAATTAATTGGGATAATTAATTGAGAAGAATGAAGAAATGAAATGTTGATTGAATATCCATTGTGCATTTATTTTCTGTTTAGAAATAACTGCTTTGGGCTATCGGTGGAGGATAGTCGTGATTGTTGTAGACAATGCATGATGATTAGGCAAACTGAAACTAATCAATGAAGTGTGCCATGGAACTTGACGGTTGATAGAATACATTAACTGTATGTATTGGGTGATTGTATATAGAACCAATGTGTTTATATACGTTATGTTTAGAGGAGGAGATAGGGGATGTACTCCGCGGTTTAGGGGAAGATAGGGGATGTACCTCTAAACCGGTTAGTGTTGGGAGAAGATAGGGGATGAACTCCGTAGACACAGCTCATATGCTTGTCTAGAGAAGTAAAGATAGAGCTTATATGCTTATCTGTGAATGTGGGATATTGTTATTATACATATCTGTTGAGAATGTGGATATAGCTTATATGCTTATCTGAATGTGGGATATAGTTTTTATACATATCTGTGGAAATGATGAAAGAGCTAGCATGCTTATCTGTTGAAAAAGGGAAAATGAAAGGTGATTTAGACTCATAAGTTGTATGACATACATGTGTAATTTATGTGAATGTATCAGTGTTGACCATCTATCAATTGCTAATATTTTAGTCATTGTTCATGGTTGGTTTAGTGTATTTCTACTGGGCTGTGGCTCACCCTATATGGGAATATCATTTTCAGGTGCAGGTAGCATGCCACCTCCAAGGACATAGCTGGGAGGCTAGAGGCAGGCATACTTTTGTTGCTTAACTTTTGATGTATTACATGTAACTTCAAGCTAAGGGCTTAATGTGTAAACGAGTTAGTACTCTTTGTTGTAACCAAGTGTTAACTTGGAAAGCTGTAAGCCCGTAGGGCATTTTGTTATGATGTTAGCATGTAATACTTATGTAATGGAACTCTAATGAATAAAAGAATATGGTTGGTTTATATGTAAATGCATGTCTTATCTGATGGGATTATTGTTATTATTTTGAGGGCGTTACAACTTGGTATCAGAGCGTACCGGGTTCAAATACTTTGGGTACGTGGGAAGTGATTAGGATCACAATGGGTTTGTCTCGCTTGATAGAGACTTAGATGTAGTACCATATGCTATGTGCTTAATTGATAACATGCTTATGTGACTATGTGGGTATGGGATTTAATTTCTAGGATGTTGATTGGATCCTTGAGTTTCTGGGAGTCTTGTTGGAAAAGCACTTGATCAATGCTGTTTCTAACCGGAACTCTAGTAACGCCTCGGGACTATCATTATCCGGAAATGAAATTCGTAAGTGCTTATGTGTTTATGTGCTTATGTGGAGTGAATTACAGTTGTCCATGCATTAGGACGTGAGTGTTTAGTTTCGGCACATTTATGAATGTGCTAACGTTCTGTGTTGCCTTTATTAGGATGTCAGGACGAGGAAGAGGAGCTAGGCGTGGTAGACCTGCGAGGCAGGAAGTACCGTTACCGGGTGAGATTCCGGCAGTACAGGAGGGGGTTGGTCAGGCCAATGTGGTCGAGGGTCAGCAGGCTATGGGTGCCTTGGCTAGAGAGATAGCAGGAGCTTTGGGTATTCTTAGAGCTGGGAATCAGGCAGCTGAGACAGGGCCTTCTTTCTTGAAGAGGGAGTTTTTCCGGTCTAATCCGGATGAGTTTATCGGGGATCCGAAGGAGCCACTGAAGGCTGATGAGTGGTTAGAACAGATGAGTAAGACGTTCGAGATGCTTGGCATTGAGGACGGAGCACTGAAAGTGACCTTGGCATCCTTCCAACTGAAGGGAGATGCGGGTCAGTGGTGGAAGTACGAGAAGGCTTGTGTTGGTGGTACTTGGGAGGCGTTTCTGAATGCTTTTCAGGAGAGGTTTTTGTCTGCAGCAGCTAGGGAGAAGCTGAGGGATCAATTTAGCCGGCTTAAACAGCAGGGCTTGTCAGTGGCCGAGTTTGAGGCTACTTTTACCAGTCTGTCCAGGTTTGCACCTGAACTGGTGGCGTCTGAGGAACGCCGTTGCTATGAGTTTGAGCGGAAGTTGAGGCGGGGCCTCAAGTTGAGAGTTGGTGGGTCTTACATCCGAGAGTATAGACACCTAGTTGATGCTGCTGCTCATATGGAGATTATGATGCAGGAGGAGGAGGAAGAACAGAGGGGCTCCAAGAGGAGCCAGGATAGTCAGTGTGATGGCAGGAGACAGAAGGGTTATAACCCTCAGCAGTCTCAGGGTGCAGTCTCTAGATCGACCTTTCCAGTGCCGAGTGTAGGCTCAGGGAGAGGCAGTCAGGGGGAATTCACTTGTTACAAGTGTGGCCAGCTGGGTCACAAGGTTTCTGTTTGCCCGCAGAAGGGTGGGGGTCAGAAAGCTGCTTCTTCTTCAGCTAGACCGCAGAGTCAGAGTTTGGGCAGGGGGCAGCCCCTGACTTGTTATCAGTGTGGACAGCCTGGGCACCTGAAGAGGTTTTGCCCACAGTTGAGTGCCACTTCGGGAGCGTCTGGTTCTAGGCAGACGCAGGGTTTTCAGCCAGCTCAGTCTGTGTAGGCCTCGAGGGCTAATCCGGGAGTTTCGTCATCCCAGTCTGTGCAGCAGTCTTTTGCTCCGAGAGGTGAGCAGGTAGACCAGGGGCCTACGGGGCGCGTGTATGCTGTTACCGCGCAGGATTTAGTACCGGCTCCATCAGTAGTGAGAGGTACTTTTTTGTTTTGCAACTCAGTTGCTAGTGTGTTGATAGACACGGGTGCATCTCATTCTTTTGTATCTGCTGCATTTGCATCTGTTTTGGAATTGGAGTTAGCACAGTTAGCATCTCCTATTTGTGTGGTATCGCCTTTGGGTGGTGAGTTGGTTCTGAAACAGGGTGTTAGAGGATGTGATATAGAGGTCGCCGACTATAGGCTTCCTTTTCCGTTTGTTGTCATGCCCATGAAGGGTTTTGATGTTATTTTGGGTATGGACTGGCTATCGTCATACCGGGCTGTTATTGATTGCTACCGCCAGAGGGTCACGTTATGTACCTTGAGCGGGGAGTGGTTCCATTTCTTGGGAGACCGGGTTGGTAGTGTTTTGCCACCGGGGTATGATTCGCGAGGGCGAAGTGAACTTAGTAGTCTACTTGCTAGCTTTGAGAGTGGTGAGAGTGGTGAGACCCAGCATGTATTGCCGAGGGTGGTTTGTGAGTATTCGGATGTCTTTCCCGAAGATCTTGTTAGTTTGCCACCTCACCGAGAGATAGAGTTCTCTATTGATTTAGTGCCGGGTACGGCGCCGATTTCTATGGCACCTTACCGTTTTGCTCCAGCAGAGTTGGTTGAGTTGAAAGTTCAGCTCCAGGAATTGCTCGATAAGGGCTTTGTTCGCCCTAGTGTTTCACTGTGGGGAGCACCGGCCCTCTTTGTTAAAAAGAAAGATGGTGCCTTGAGATTGTGTATAGACTACCGGAAGTTGAATCGGGCTACGGTTAAGAATAAGTATCCTATGCCCCGTATAGATGATTTGTTTGACCAGTTGAAGGGTTCCCGTTGTTTCTCTAAGATAGACTTGAGATCGGGTTACCACCAGTTGAGGGTCAGGGAAGAGGATATTCCGAAGACGGCATTCCGTACGCGGTATGGCCATTACGAGTTTCTGGTGATGCCATTCGGGCTTACCAATGCACCGGCAGTCTTTATGGACTTGATGAACCGGATTTTCTGGGAGTTCTTAGACCGATTTGTGGTTGTTTTCGTGGACGATATTCTTATCTATTCGTCTTCTGAGGAGGAGCACGAGGCACACTTGAGAGTGGTGCTTGAGTTACTTAGAGCCCATAGGCTGTATGCCAAGTTTGGGAAGTGTGAGTTCTGGCTGGGGGAAGTCAAATTCTTAGGCCACGTAGTATCCGGGGAAGGGGTGTCTGTTGATACATCCAAGGTTGAGGCAGTGCAAGATTGGACACAGCCTAAGAGTGTGTTTGAGATCCGCAGTTTTCTGGGATTAGCTGGGTATTACCGTCGGTTTGTGAAAGATTTCTCCAGGTTAGCGTCACCGTTGACTAGACTGACTCGGAAGGGAGTCAAGTTTGTGTGGAGTGAGACTTGTGAAAAGTCATTCCAAGAATTGAAAGTTAGATTAACCACCGCTCCGGTGTTGATTATTCCGGAGAGAGGGTTGGGTTATGCGGTTTATTGTGATGCCTCACGAGAGGGTTTGGGTTGTGTGTTGATGCAAGAAGGGAAAGTGGTAGCTTATGGCTCACGTCAGTTGAAAATACATGAGAAAAATTACCCCACACACGACCTAGAATTAGCAGCTGTGATCTTTGCCTTGAAAATCTGGAGGCACTACCTTTATGGTGAGAGGTTCGAGGTATTCTCGGATCATAAGAGTTTGAAGTATCTGTTTACACAGAGAGACTTGAATTTGAGGCAGAGGAGGTGGATGGAGTTCATCGAGGATTATGATTTTGAGTTGCACTATCATCCGGGAAAGGCCAATGTTGTGGCCGATGCACTTAGTAAGAAGACCATTAGTGATGTAGCTTGTATAGCCATCCGGGAATGGGAGATGTTGGGAGCACTTGGCGAGTTTGATTTGCTACTGGGCGAATCTGTTGAGGCTGCGGCCTTGTTTTCTGTTGTTGCGCAACCTACACTTGTGATTAGAGTGTTAGAGGCACAGAGAGGTGACCTTGAGGTAGAATCCCTCCCAGAGAAGATCTCCAGTGGGAAGGTTGAGAAGGGCTTGACGGTGTATCCCGACCTAAGTGTGAGATACCGAGACCATTTATTTGTACCGGAGTCTTGCCGAGAGGAAGTACTCCGAGAGTATCATCATTCGCGCCTTGCAGTGCATCCGGGAGGTACTAAGATGTATCAGGATTTGGGTCGCCAGTTTTGGTGGCGGGGTATGAAGAGAGATGTGGCTGTTTTCGTATCGAAGTGCCTTACTTGCCAGCAAGTGAAGGCCGAGCATCAGAGGCCAGCGGGTTTGTTGCAATCCTTGCCTATTGCCGAGTGGAAGTGGGAGCATGTCACTATGGACTTCGTTGTAAGTCTTCCGAGGACTCAGCGGGGTAGTGATGCTATTTGGGTGGTTGTAGACCGGTTGACTAAGTCGGCGCACTTTATTCCTATGCGCGTGAGAGATTCGGTAGATCATCTTGCCGACTTGTATATTCGGGACGTAGTGAGATTGCACGGGGTCCCAGTGACGATCGTCTCAGATAGAGATCCTCGTTTTACTGCTAGGTTGTGGCAGAGTTTGCAGAGTGCCTTGGGCACTAAGTTGACCTTTAGTACGGCTTATCATCCTCAGACTGACGGGCAGTCCGAGCGTACTATTCAGATCCTCGAGGATATGCTTCGGGGTTGTGTCCTGGATTTCAGTGGGACGTGGGAGAGGCACTTGCCATTGGTAGAGTTTGCCTACAACAACAGTTTTCAGTCTAGCATCGGTATGGCACCGTTTGAGGCCTTGTATGGCCGACCGTGTAGGTCTCCAGTGTGTTGGGCCGAGGTGGGTGATGCACCTTTGTTGGGTCCGGAGTTGGTTAGGGAGACAACGGAGAAAGTTGAGCTTATCCGTAGGAGGCTTGTTACAGCCCAGAGTCGACAAAAGAGTTATGCCGACCGTAGGAGGAGGCCTTTGGCGTTTGAGGTAGGTGATCATGTCTTTCTGAAGATATCACCTAGACGAGGCCTGATGAGGTTTGGGAAGAGTGGGAAGTTGTCCCCTCGGTTTATTGGTCCTTTTGAGATCCTTGAGAGGATTGGTGAGGTTGCTTATCGATTAGCCTTACCACCGCAGTTGTCCGGAGTGCATGACGTGTTTCATGTGAGTATGCTTCGGAAGTATGAGCCAGATCCATCACATGTGTTGGATTGGACTGATTTAGAGGTAGATGAGGATGCCTCGTATGAGGAGAGACCGGTTCGGGTCTTGGATAGGCGGGACCAGGTCCTGCGTGGCAAGACCATTTCTTTGGTGAAAGTCTTGTGGAAACATCACGGAGTGGAGGAAGCCACTTGGGAACGTGAGTTGGAAGTCCGAGAGAAATATCCGGACTTGTTTGTTGATATGTAATCTTGTATTTAAATTTTACATTTTGTTGAACTTAAGAGCTTTATATATGTCTTAAGTTGTGAAACATTGAAAATGTTTTGGTTATTGGAAGTATGTTTTGGAACTTGCCTCATATGGAAGTTGAATGTGACATTATATGTGTTAAATATATTGTTGACATTGGAAAGTTAGTGCATAATGTTGGTGCATGTTAATAATACATATGTTGTTTACATATTGTGATATGTCTCTTGTTTAAGGGATGGGATGACCGGTAATGGGTCGAATTGTTGAATGTTAAAATATAACATTGTCTAAAATGAAGGAAAACTTGTTTTTGAAAACTTGTGCTTAATTTCGGGGGCGAAATTCTTTAAGGGGGGGAGGTTATAGCGATCCCGGGTTTACCCTTGTTGTACAGTGATCCGGACATGTGTCCGTGGATGTTGGTAGTTGGTTATTTTCGTGTTTACATTCCTTTTTCTTCATATTTGAGTTATAGGATGTGTTGGGCAGGTTTGTTACAGGTTGGTTGTGTTCAGGAGCCTAGTGTTGCTGCCCAGAATTTTGGACCATCGCTCGAGCGAGGAGTTGGTCGCTCGAGCGAGAGTGGGTTCGAGTATGGTGGGTCGAGCCAGAGTGGCTCGCTCGAGCGAGCGGTTGCACCTGGTTCTGGACCTGAGAGCTGTCTTTCTTGGCTCGAGCGAGCTTCCTTCGCTCGAGCGGTCTGGATTTTTCTTCGCTCGATCGAGAACTTCTTGGCTCGCGCGAGAGTTTTCTGTGTCTGGTCGCTCGAGCGACCAAGCCTTCGCTCGAGCGAGCGTGTTTTATATCAGCGGACAGCAACGTCTAAAACATCACTTTTTCACTTTCTTTTTGATCCAAAACCCTTAATCCGACACTCTCTCTCCCTAAACTTGCACTCTCTCTAAGATTTGATCTCCCTAGAGTGTGAATCTAGCCTAGGGCCTTTGTTAAAAAGATAGAGGGTGTTGAGAGCTTCGATTTAATCTGAAAAAGTTTGGATTTGGAGCAAGTTGATCTTCGAGTCTTCATCTCCTTTGTGGCTTAAACTTCAAGGTAGGGATAACCTACTCCTCTCTATGGGTTTTGTCTTTAAATTTTGGTATTTTGAGATGTTGGGCTTGGTTTGGTAATTTTGTGAAAGTTTGGGGCTTTTGTGTAATTTTACAAAAGTTGGGGTTTTGTTCATAATAAACCTGGATGCATGTTTGGCATAGAAAAATGGAATGATTGTTGAATCATTGATGAAAATGGGACCTAAGGGTTGAAATATTAATTATGGGAATTGACCTAATTACATTGTTAATTAATTGGGATAATTAATTGAGAAGAATGAAGAAATGAAATGTTGATTGAATATCCATTGTGCATTTATTTTCTGTTTAGAAATAACTGCTTTGGGCTATCGGTGGAGGATAGTCGTGATTGTTGTAGACAATGCATGATGATTAGGCAAACTGAAACTAATCAATGAAGTGTGTCATGGAACTTGACGGTTGATAGAATACATTAACTGTATGTATTGGGTGATTGTATATAGAACCAATGTGTTTATATACGTTATGTATAGAGGAGGAGATAGGGGATGTACTCCGCGGTTTAGGGGAAGATAGGGGATGTACCTCTAAACCGGTTAGTGTTGGGAGAAGATAGGGGATGAACTCCGTAGACACAGCTCATATGCTTGTCTAGAGAAGTAAAGATAGAGCTTATATGCTTATCTGTGAATGTGGGATATTGTTATTATACATATCTGTTGAGAATGTGGATATAGCTTATATGCTTATCTGAATGTGGGATATAGTTTTTATACATATCTGTGGAAATGATGAAAGAGCTAGCATGCTTATCTGTTGAAAAAGGGAAAATGAAAGGTGATTTAGACTCATAAGTTGTATGACATACATGTGTAATTTATGTGAATGTATCAGTGTTGACCATCTATCAATTGCTAATATTTTAGTCATTGTTCATGGTTGGTTTAGTGTATTTCTACTGGGCTGTGGCTCACCCTATATGGGAATATCATTTTCAGGTGCAGGTAGCATGCCACCTCCAAGGACATAGCTGGGAGGCTAGAGGCAGGCATACTTTTGTTGCTTAACTTTTGATGTATTACATGTAACTTCAAGCCAAGGGCTTAATGTGTAAACGAGTTAGTACTCTTTGTTGTAACCAAGTGTTAACTTGGAAAGCTGTAAGCCCGTAGGGCATTTTGTTATGATGTTAGCATGTAATACTTATGTAATGGAACTCTAATGAATAAAAGAATATGGTTGGTTTATATGTAAATGCATGTCTTATCTGATGGGATTATTGTTATTATTTTGAGGGCGTTACACTCTAAGGCAAGCCAAAGAAAACTAAAATAATTAGAAGAAATGCATGCTCCTAAACAATGCAACATGATTAATGCAACACATACAAAATGTAACTAATAGGCTCGGTTTATTAACATGGCATGTGAATCAATTTGATAGCATGAGGTGAAGCACGTATTCAACGAAGGAATAAATGACAATGTTGTTAGAATGATGAACCGAACCCTATGCATGCAAAAATGGATATTTACACATGGTAATGATATGAAATAAAAAACATGATACTATATGCAACATATCATAAACAAATAAATAAAAGGGAGAAAGAAATGGGGATTGGAAGACATACACATATTATTACAAGTTTGCCTTCATACAAGAGGGTCTGAATGTCCAAGTCCGAATTAACTACTTATTACAAATTCGAATGAATAATAAATAAACTAACTATCTAATTTATTACAACAACAATATTACAACAATAATATGAACAAAAATATTACAATAATAATGCACAAGGATCATATGCACGTCGAGTAAAACAGTCTTCAGAAACTGCTCTGTCTACCTCCTAGGAAATTGTTCTGTTTCACCCTCAACCACTGCTCCCTATTTCAACCAAAAGTGCTCTGTTTACCATACATTGAGGCCCGGCTGGGCCCAAACAAATCCGGCTGTGCCTTGTTTTGTTGCAGAAAAATGTTTTTGTGCCCTGAGGTGAAAATAGTGTAGACAGAGCATTTCTAAGCTATGTTTGTCATTTCTGCTCTTCTCTATCATCGAGAAACTCAAGAGAAGAGCGGATTCGATTTCGAAACCATAAATGGTCGCAAGTTGATTGCATGATGGTTTTGGACACAATTGGACAAAAATTAATGAATGCAATAAAAGACACACCACCTCTCCCTCCTATCATGAAGTTAGTTCAATGAGGGAGGTAGACATGCCTCAAGAATCATCAACATCACGAATTAGTACGTGATGACTCTAGAAGTGACGAATTCGGTATAACGTCTGACCAAATTCAACCAATTCTATTTATCTTCTTTATGTCGGTTTAGTCGATTTTATTAACCTTTTTTAACTTACATTTCCATTACTTAATCATTTTGTTCAAAAGTGAATGTTACGTCCACTAAGTGCAAAAGCAATGAAAATGAACAAGTATCGACTTAACCCGAGAAATGAGCCTTTCAAGCCCTTTTCTTTGGGGGGAAATTACAAAAGATGAATCAAACTCATTTGCAAGCGATAATGGATTCCGAGTCAAACCCAAAATGAGCGATAATGACTAGTCAAACTCAAAGGAGCGATAATGACATAACTAAACCCACAATGAGCGACAAGGACTCTAAATCCAAACTTAATAACAAGCTATAATGAAACCTTTTTTTGTGATTTCCAAGGGCCTAACCAAAGAGTTAGTCCCCGTAGAAGTAAATACACCAGTGATAAAGAAGAGTGACAAACAAGAGGTTGCGTTTAGCATAAGAGAGATGTAATGCCTTGGCAATGAACCTCCGAATGAACCTCCGAAGAAATTAAACCATTAAGCATGGAAAGGCTCTTTCTTATGCTTGAACAACACCCTTTTGTTAAACACAAATCTTTAATAATAAAAAAAAACAAAGAATGGAGGGAGGTTGCAGAGATGATTATGCGAAGTTGATTATTACAAAAGTAGGACTCTTTACATGAAAACTAGATAAAGAAAGCTATCAACTCGAATGCCTCGATGTCCAGGACCGGCCCTGAGTTATTAGGGGCCTAAGGAAATTTTTTTAAATTGGGCCCTTCATGTATCATTACCTTAAAAAAAAATTGTTTGGATAAAACAAAAAGGATAAAAATTTATTTCTATTGAATTACAATTTAACTAATTTTAGATAACAAATATATATATATATATATATATATGTATAAAATAGTTGAACTTCAATTAGATGAATCGAATCTTTATTTTTTAGCTTACCAATGCTACAAGAACTAAAATTAATTGGGGGGCAAGGATGAGAATTTTCGACACAACTCAAGCAATATATAAAATTAGTGAGTTAGAGTTGACTAGTTTTCAACATGAATCTAAGTATGACACGATTCAATAATATGAATTATTAGTTATATATTTTAATTTTCACTAAGGGATGAGATGACATTTTTTTAATCTTTTATTTAACTCCATCTAACTGAATAAAAAAGTATGTAAAATAATAATTAAGACTAATATCTTTTTTTCATTTAGGATATGTATTTTTTTGTTACCTATTTTAGAGTCAATCTAATAAAAAATATATAGTAAAAAGGTACAATTTTTTTAATTAGAAAAATGCAATTGAATTAAAATCAAACATTCTATGAATAATTTCATTTAGTAGAAATAAATTTTATAAAATTCAACTTATGGGAAAAATTTTAATCTCTTCATACACTTGCTAAGTTATTTTTAACTAAAAGTAAAAGTTTTTACATTAAATATCAATTAGACACGAATCAAAATAACACCATACAACAACACGAAAATAAATGAATTGAACTAATTTTAAAGTAATTATGAAATAACACGATATGATACACTCCCCTAATTAGGGGCCTAAATTTTGTTCAAAATTGGGGGTCCGAGACGACCGCCTTAGTGGCCTCACCTCAGGGCCGGCCCTGTCAATGTCTAAGGCCTAAACAACCGAAGTCATGAGGACTTATAACATAACAAGTATAATATTCAAAGCATAAACTATTTAAATGAATTAAACAACCCTTATAACATAAAAAATAGTAGCTAAAATCATGTTTAAAAGAGGACGAAAGATAGCCAAAAACAAGGAGATACAAAGCTAGTAAGCAAAAATAACGAGGGGTGGCTAACCCCTCCACTTTTGGGACTTCTAAACCATATTTTTCAGCCCTTTAAAACTCTAAAAATCAGTATGTAAACCAAAGAAAAGAGTGAGAAAACAAGGGGTATGAGCTATGGGAGAAGGTTCAAGAAAGGGTGATAAGCCCCTCCACATTTGGTAGCTCTTTAACCCCAAGTTTCAGCACTTGGAATGGATCCAAAATAGTATGAAAACACAAGAAAAAGATAAAAAAAGATTGAAATGAAAGCAAGGAAGATGGTGAGAAGCTTATACCTCTTGAAGAGAGAAAGCTTTGGTTGCAAACCAAACTTGATCCTAGAGCACTCTCAAGGTTGAATAATGATTCTCAAGTCTTAACCAAGGCTCCAAGTCTAAGCTTTAATGGTGTATATGATATATGTAAATAGTTCAATGATGGTAGGCTAGCTCAAAAATGACTTGTAAAGGAAGAAGGAGCTCTCAAAGGTGTTTTAAGCTATTTAAATTTTTTCTAACCCTCAAAACAGAGATATCAGCTCGTATTTATAGAATTTGAGATAAATAGGTCATAAATATCTTCAAAAATAGACAACTGGCAGATTTCCATCCAAAATAGTGTTTATTGCCCAAAAGGCACGACCGGGTTCTAATGGCCACAGCTGGCCCCAAATGAGGCACGATTGGGTCCCAATGTGGCTCCCCTGTTCCTCTGTTTAAAGTTTAATGTAAGTTGGCATAATGCTCAAAAATGGATTTCTGAAGTATAAAAACAACTTGGATATGGAAGGTTAGGATTGTTTAGAGCTCAAATTCGGATTCCTTCATTGAGAATTCAAATCATTTACACAATGTAACTTTCATCATTGAGAGCTTAGAATAAAGCGCCGAAGTCTTGCGGGCGATCAAAAATGGGGTGTCTACAGGCCATAAAGGCATTCCGATGACCCATAAAGGGACGCATATCATATGATGCTAAGGATGCCATGAATACATTTCAGAAAATTGGACAACCATTCATTTATATAAAATATAGCATTTCAAAAAGCTAATCATTTCATATCATAATGTTCAAAAGATATTTAACATTGAACATAGCTTTACAAAGTTATTACTCACAGATGGCTCCAATAGAAGATCAGACGAATCAAACAAACTGAGCAGCTAATGTGCGTGACCTACACAATCATAATACACATTGAAACGCACATTCTGAAACCACTTAACTTGTTTCTTTTCTATCTTGGTGTATTTCTAATCCCTTATCCTCATTATTATGTCTTCATTAAGGCTTAGGAATGCCTAGGATGCAATGAGGATGTCAAACTATGTATTGTAACACTTTAGTCAAATTTTTGAAAATAGGGTCTTCGCTCGAGCGCAACTTTAGTCGCTCGAGCGGACTGCAAAACTCTGAAAAACTTCTGGGAGCTCTCATTTTGTGCTCGAGCGCAACTTCTGGTCGCTCGAGCCAAAGTTCAAAAATAGGCATGGGCGTTTAAGCGCAGGTTTCCTCGCTCGAGTGGAGGCTCATGTTGCAAAAGTACTGGGAGCATGAATTTTACGCTCGAGCCAACTTTTGGTCGCTCGAGCGGAAATGCAAAACCAAGAGTGGTCGCTCGAGCACAAAATATGTTGCTCGAGTGGTGATGCAGAATTTTGAAATTTGCAGATTAATGTTCAAGATGCAAAACTCAATTCCAAAGCTTTAAAACACATCCTTTGGGCTCAAAACTTGAGAAAACATGTCTAAACTTGTAAAACATCCTATATTCAAAACCATTTCACAAAATCAAAGCCTAAAAGCATGCCAATTAAGCAAAAACAAAGTTGACATTTTGAAAACATAACATGAGCATAACATGCATGAAGTGTATTGGCTTTTAAGCTTCCAAAACGTGATCAATTGGTATCAAATAATGCAAGACAAGATGAATTCTCAAAGTAAAGTAAAAACCAAGACATATATGGAAGAATTCTTGAAAAACAACTTCATAATGACGTGATATATGCATGTATGTATGTATTGAGCCTAAATTCTTCAATCCTAGCTTCATCCATGTATTTAACCTCTTAATCTTCTAGAATTCATGTCTTGACGAATTTAAACTTCAAGTTTAAAGGTTGAGTTTCCTACCTCAATTCCTCAAATGGAGTTTATATGACCAAGTCTTCAACTTCCAAACTAATTCCCTCCAAATTCCTTTTAATTCCTTGGTTTGATCTCAATTCTCCCTTCATCTTCTCTCTCTCACGTTTTGAAGCTTTAAGGATGATGGAATGAGGTGTAAAATGAACTAATGAGTTCATATGAGCCTTATATAGGCTTGATTAACATTGGCTAATGAAGTGGAATTTAGTGCTAATTAAATTATTCTAATTATTTGGTTCCGATTTGAATTTCAATTAAATCTACTACAGAATTTTGAAGATTCCAAATAACACGTAAACCAGGTCAATTTCGTGATCGGGTGCCAGTATGGCCTTCAATTCGCATAATGAAACAGAAACACAGACAGATATTCCTATAGCAGACATATATAAACTCAAATAATGCAACACATATGCAATTAGTTCAGAATTTCTCCTTAATTACTGATTTGGAACTCTTAATCATGTTCATGCTATGTTTCTAAACAATGGTTTGCACTTAGACAAATACTATATGGTAACCAAAATGTGTCATATGAGTTGATTTGGAGGCCAAAAGAAAAATGATAACATGAGATGATATTATGATGGGCAGTAGCTACCCACCCATTCAAGATATGTTCATTTATTTCAAAAGAAATTTTTGTACATGCAGGATTGGTTTCCCAATGCTCACTATGAAGGTTTTAAATATAAGTGTTATATTTGTGGGGCTATAAATTGTTTATGATTGTTGGAATGATAATTCTAGTGTGCATTACCATAATGATTCAAAATCCCGCATTCTATGGATTTATATACAATGCAATACTTATATTCTTTTGATACATGTTTTTAATTTTTTAATTTTTAACATATGCAATTCAAAATGACGAAATTTAATCCTTTGTCCAAAATTCTTGATGATAATCGTTTGACTAGACCAAACTATGTGAATTGGAAGAGAAATATAACAATTGTCCTCACTGCTGAAAAATTGAACCATGTCCTAACCACTGATCCACCTGTGCTCCCTGGAGCGGATGCCACTGATGAACAATGTGAGGCTGCTAGGAAGTGGCAAGAGGCGGATGTTGTTGCAAAATGCTACATATTGGCCTCAATGACCAATGTGTTGCAAAAGCAACATGAGGGTGTTCCTACTGCAAAAGACATGATGATTAATTTGAAAGAAATGTTTGGAGAAATATAGCAGAAGTGCACGCTAAATTGCCATGAAAGGTTTGATGTCCACCAAAATGGTGAAAGGTACTCCAGTACATGAACATGTCTTGAAAATGATATCTTTCATTAACATACTAAAAACTTTGGGTGCAGATATTGATGGTGAAACTAAAATTGATGCGATCCTTTCATCTTTACTAGATTCTTATAATCAGTTTATTTTAAATTACAATATGAATAAGATGATTGTTGCACCATCAAAATTGCTCAATATGTTGCAAGCAACAGAGGATCTTATTAAAAATAGCCAACCCACCGATGAGTGAGAAGAAAGGTCCTAGAAAATTCAAGCCAATAGTGTTGGGGATGAAAGTTACAAGAGGAGTACTTGCTAATTACATGTTAGTAATACTTTGAATTCAAAAATATTACTTTAAATTTTATTTAAAAATATCAATTTATAATTTAGATTCATTTACCTATAGATCTTACACTTGTAACAATTTAACCTCTACCATACATCCCACTACCTAGAAAATTCTTGGTAGTTTAATTTGGGAACCTAGAGTTTTTCATAGAATGTTGGTCACCATTATAATCTTCGTGATTAAGGAACTTATTATCAAGTTGGAGCAATTAAAATAAAATATACAGATTAAACAGTTGATTACGTGTGAGACTTGATCTTTATATGAGACAAGTCAGAAGTTTGCACAAACCTGTGTAGCTATTTGTTCTTTTTCTATCCTGTGTCCCACGACAAAAGCAACACCGTGAAACACATTTTGCAAACATTAATACTATCATCTCTAACCTACCCATTTAGAAATTATTTAAAATTATTATTTTGTAATTCAAATTTATTCTATGTATAAATTTAATATTATATAAATTTCATCTTTATCATACAATCACTCACTCAAAAAAATTTAAAGGTATATGTCTAGTTTTCAGAATTTTCTTGTTTTCAATTTTTCTATCTCTCTCTCTCTTAATACATTTCTAATTTCAAAATGGAAGAGGATTATGGACGGAAGGACGCTATTTGAATCCATGGGATTCATCATGAATTTTATTTCAATGATTCAAATAATTCATTTTGTTAGATAATTCATATATTTTATTCACACAAAAAATTAGATTGATACAATAATCGTAATTTATTTAATTTATCACGCTTGTCACCCAATTGTGCTTTTAAAAATTAATCATTCATTTTTTTTGTGACAAATATGATAAATTGAATAAGTTACAATGATCATATCAATCTAATTTTTTTTTTTAAATGAAAATTTTCAAATTTTTAACAAGATGAACAATTCAAATTATTAAAATAAATTTAACCAGAAGGAGCTACCTCCTTTCAAAATTAAGTACGAAAATTTATTTATTTATTTAAATATATAAATAAATAAATTTTAAAACAGAAAATGTTGTACGACTTTTGTTTACATGGTGGAAACGCATCTGGAGAGTGAGAAAGTGGAAGCCAGTGCATGTGAAATGAATTTCCAAAGATGGTTTATTCATAGAGAGAGGGGTGGCTATTTTTGAAAAAAAAATTTAAAAATTTGTTTGGTTAAAATTTAAAATTATTATTTTTATTATATATTAATCAGTCTTTTTTTTTCTTCTGTCTTTTGTTTTGTTTTGTTTTTTGTTTTTTTTACACACTACATATCAATTATTATTATTTTTACATCTATTTATTCAATTACAAAAAAAAAAAAATTAAATCATCCCAAATTCCAAAACTTTAAAACTAAACATACATTGTATTTTGTAAACTCTCTCAACTTTCGATTTGATTTTTTTGTTATATAGCGATTTCGGTTTTGACCCGTCACTTGCTATATTCCGGACTCGGGTTTGTATGGTTTTGAATAGTGATTCATATCTTATTTCCCTTGTCTCCTCTTTATTTTGGTTACCGGGTTGTGGTTGTATGTTTAGAACAGGTTGGTTGCTTGTTTTTTCAAACTTTTGTTGCCCAGACGTTTACTCCTCCGCTCGAGTGGCCTTTCTTGAGCTCGAGTGGGCTTTATAATTTTTTCTCCTCCGCTCGAGCGGCACTTCTTGCGCTCGAGCGGGTTTTGCTAACTCTCAGTACTTTACAAGTCTGCAAAACTACTGGGAGAGTGTTTTTTACGCTCAAGTGGCGTTTCCTACACTCGAGCGTTAGTTTGTTGTCTGCAAAACTTCTGGATGTGTGTTTTCTACGCTCGAGCGGAGAATTCTTGCGCTCGAGTGGGTAGCGTTTGTTGTGTCTTGGTACTCGAGTGGAACAACTTTTTTTTTTGTGTCTGACGGTCGAGCGTCAACTCTTCAACTTGAGCGGACTGTGCGTATATCAGATCGCGAAAATGACTTTTTACATTATTTTTTCAGATCTATCCTTCAAAAAGCCCTAAAGTGAGACCATCTCTCTCTAAAACTTACATTCTCTTTACATTTCCACCTAGATCTAGTGATTTCTCCACCCTACTTCCTTTGTTAAAAAGGTAGAGCTTCTCAAGATCTTCACTTTGATCTGAACAAACTTGGTTTTCGGTGTCTTTGGAGTTTCAACCTTGCTTTGTTCGTCTTCTCTTCTTGAGGTAGGGATTTTCTACATTTAAATATGGTTTTTAACTTAGTTATTTGTCGTTGTGTAACAATTGTGGGATTTGGGTGTAGTTTAGACAAACCTAGGGTTTGAGTATGAAATGAAAAGAGGGATTTCTTTGTGGATGTGAAATAAATGAGTGTGGGGTTTGAATATGAGATCATGTTGTGTCAAAATGGTTGATTTTGATGCTTGGGTTGATATATGAGAAAAATTAGAGGGGGTGGTTTTGCCCTAATTGAATTAATTGTTATTGTGTATAAATAATTGGATTTGTCATCGAAAGGGTGAAATTGAATGATTATTGATATGAATAGTGGGGTTGGATATGTGTTATCTCATACCTCTGGAAATTTTAAATAAATTATCCGTCTTAAGATTGTATATATGTTTAGAAATATTTGTATTAGGCTATCGGTGGAGGATAGCGTTGATTGTTGTAGAAATTGCATGTGGATTAGGTAAATTTACTCCAAGTGTGATTATGTGTTTAAATATATTTGTAGCTCGCCTTTTTTGCGCCCCCTTTCGGAAGGTTTGAAAAAAAGCTCTACAGTTCGGACTCCCGCGGTTCTGAATCTAATCTCACAAGTGCAATGTGAAATTGATAAACACCAAAGAGTCTAAATCCGGCAAATCTTTTTGGAAAATCGATTTTGAATCAAATTGCCAAAAATGGACTACTTTTCCAGATACAGAGTCGCCATCTAAATATTTTATTTTGGAGAAATTTAGGAAACCCATGACTCGTGCCAAAGGCCACGTGTCCATTATCACCAAAGTTGCCTCGGCTCGGGAACTTAGATACGAGAGGGGAAGGTCATAAATTGAGCACCGCCACTCGCTCGATCAAAGATCGGCCTCTACTAATCATGATATGATTTTTTATCAACATTATGTGTTCATGTTCTGGTTATTAGGCTAGCTTTACTATGTGATACGCACAAGCAAGTATAGACTAAAATTGCAAGACTTGGAACAATTCAATTCATGTTTGTTTGTGAAAATGGTTTGAATTTGCCACCTCAATTAGGCTTAAAGTTTGCGGATTTGCCACCAAACATAGTGGGCTTAAAACTAATTTGCCACGCAACAAAGTGGGCTTAAAACTTACATTTGTTGAATCGTTCCAATTCAAACAAAAGGCCTTCATCCATAGGCATTCAACCAGTTTATCAAGTAAGTATTTAGCCTCATGGCAAGCATGTTAGATATGGCACCACTCACATTCATGCAAGATTGCTAAAGCATAAAACTCACCTAGTACTCCAAGCTAAGAAGATATGAGTTAGAAAAATATGCATGATTCCTAACTATTCAAGATGCCTAATGCAACATATGCAACGTGTAATTAATAGGCTCGGCTACTAATATGGCATATGGATCGATTTGATAACATGCGGTTAAACACGTATTCAAATAAGATATTGAAATAACAATGCAGTTTGAATGATGCGTCGAGCCTCGATGCATGTAAGAGAATGTATGCAAGCATAAGGTATGCTATTTGAAACATGCCCCTAATCTAACCATAAAAAGCGATTAAATAAAAAGGAGAAAGGCGTGGGGTTGGAAGACATACACATTATTACATTTTGCACTCACGAAGGAGAGTCCGAATGAATAAAGAAAAACTAGCTAGCAACTAATTAGGGCTAAGCTAATTAAGCTAAGCAAGCTACTTAACTAATTATTACAAAACTTGAATGAAATAAATTAACTAGACTAAGCTAATTAAATATTACAACACAAATGTCAGCAATCTAAGTAATTAAGACATCTAACTACGCTGCCACTACTCCACCTTGGGAAATGGAAAATGCACATGCTCGGATACCACCCGAAAAGACCTCTGTTTTGCTCTCAAAAGCCCCTATTTGCACAGTTGAACATTTCCAGAACCATTCTGTTCCACTTTACCAACATTCTGTTGAAGTTTGCATCAGTGACCAGCTGGCCACTAGTAGATGCTGCCGGCCATGAAGGTGGCCTGTCGGCCATCTATGGTGCACTGCCGGCCATGGATGGTGGTCTGCCGGCCACTAATGCACTGGATCATCATGCTGTAACAGAGTACAAATAGAGCAAAAAGGGGGTTTTTCCAAGGATTGTCTGCACAATTCACCCCTCATTTTTATGGACAAATCCAAGGAGTTGTGAACTTAAACCACAAACCACCAATTTAAGCAATTTCATTGCATGATGGCTTGTGGTTCAAGGTGTGCAATCTCAATGAATGCAAAACAAGGCACTCAAGAATCATCACCCTATCATGCATGATCAAGGGTAATGGAGACCTAGGAAACTTGAGACATTTCATCACTTTGAGTATGAAATGTCCCAATTTTCCTTGTGTGCAATTAACGTCCGATTGAACACACCAAGTTATTATCTTGCTCAATTTTAGTCCTAAGTTTTATTTACACCATTTTACTTACCAACCATCCTTTAATCAAATTAAGTCCAAATGGTGAATTAAGTCCTCTACATGAAAAAAAAGCTCAAACCAAAGGCTGTTTTGGGCATGAAAGAGACTTCATACCATTGGTAATGAACCCCCAAATGGATTAAACCATTAAGAACAAAACCTCAATTTCATGTTTTAAACAAGCAAATGGTTTGAACCACTTTCAAAGCAAAAATAAAACCAAGAAAGGAGGAAGGTTGCAGAGATGATTAAGTGCTAAAAATGAATGATAAAAGCATAAACAAATACTATCAACTCAAACAAGAAGGTGTCTAGAGCCTAAAACACCAAGCTTGTAAGGACTATTGCACTACAACCATGCAAAACAAGACTCAACTGACCCGAACAATCCAAAATAGAGCTAAAGCAGTCTAAAACAAAGGTAAAAACATGCTGGAATTAAGCTAAAACAAGCTAGAAAAATAAGCTAACACATGGCACCAACTAGGCTAGCAAACAAGACACAAGGAGGACAGGCTAACCCCTCCAATTTTGGACCTCAAAACATGATTTTTCTTACTGAAAATACTCTGAAATTCAGTGGTAAAAAGCCCAAAAAAAGATGGTTTCAAAATGGGGAACAAAGGTGCAAAGGCCTTAACAACAAGGAATAAAGAGAGATGAACCACCCCCTAACCTTTAATGGCCAAAAACACTAATTTCAATCCATGAAAACAAAGTTTTTTAGAGTTCAAAATCAGCCCACAATAGTAGGAAAAAAATGGAAAAACAAGTAAGCAAAGTAAGCTTAAAAGGCTAGTATTATATCTCTTGAAGAGAAGAGTGATTTCAAGCAACAATTCAAGCCAAAACCAACTTCAAGAGCTCCAAGAAGGCCTCAAGGAACCTCAGCTCAAATATGATCAACTTTGATTAAGGAGGTGTAGGCAAAAGTGTAGTGTATGTAGGCTAATTTGTACAAACTTGCACAAGAGAGAGAGAGAGAGTTGTAGAGGGAGAGACTCCCAAAATTTTTCTAACCTTGAAATATGAGAGATAGGTCATCTATATATAGAAAAATGTGAGCTTTGGTCGAAAATATCATCAAATGGACAGCTGGAACTTTGTGCAAACAGTTGGAGGTAAATATCTGCAAAAAAAAACTGATTTTTGACACTAGTGGCTGGAAAACTTCATCCATGGCTGGAAAAATTCACCCATGGTCGGCATGGGACCAGAAAAATTTACCTAGGGCCGGCATGGGGCTGGCAAGCCACATCAGTAGCCGGCCACAAAAATCTGTTTTTCGGGCCCGACTTCAAATGGGCATATCTCCGACATCCGAACTCCTTTGCAGGTCATTCTTGAGTCTAAATTGAAGCCCCGGAAGTCTACTTTCCAATGGTGGCAGCCTCACATCTAAATTCTAAGTGAAAAAATAGATATGCCTATTTTAGTAAAGGTTGCTCAGTTTTGGCTTAAACGGATTGATGCCTAACTTCAAATAGCCATATCTCCCTCATCTGAACTCGGCTTTAGGAGATTCTTGAGTGTAAAATGAAGCCCCAGAATTCCAATTTCCAATGGTGGTGGCCTCATAATAAAAGTTCAAGTATAAAAAAGGATAGGCTTGATTTAATGAGGCTGTCCGGTTCTCTCTTAACGGTTTCAAGCCCAACTTCTTCCCCAACTAGTTTTCTTCCTTCCACTCTTATTTTCTTCAACTCCAAACCTTTAAATGAGAAGTTTTAAATATTTTTTTCAAAGAGTTCACCTCTCTTTCATTTATCTCCTCCTTGTCCTTGCTCGATTTACCGCCAAGTGCAATTTTCAATGAAATGCGAGCCTCGGAACATTGTAAAAATATTTTCAAAAATATTTTGAAAGAGAGGGTGTTGAGGTCTAAAATAATTTTGGTCAAAATAGTTTTGGTCCAAAATGGGGTATAAGGTTGGGATTTAGAGCTTTTCTTACTAAAGAAATTGAACATTTGTATTGCATAACTTTCATCATTGAGTGGTCAATCGATGGCGCCCAAGTCTTAAGGGCAGTAAAAAATGGGGTGTCTACAACATTGTATATGTATTTTTGTTTGGGAGGAGAAAGGGGATGGACTCCATTATTTGGGAGGAGAAAGTGGATGGACTCCATTTTAATTAAGTTGGTCAGAGTGTCTTGAGTAAAAGTCCCGAAATTTATACTTGGGTGCCGATCCTGCAGATGAAATATCCGTAAAATGGCAGTTGGAAGTGTTTGTGTGTTGATTGTGAAATTGTTGAATCATTGAGTTGCAGTCTCATTTGGGTTATTGATAAACAATGAAATTGGCTCATGTATTGAAATGAATTGAAGGAAAATGAAATGGGATATGGACTCGGTATTTTTATGACTATATAAAAGTGTGAATGTTTTATCCCGGGCATTGTATATGCACATCGCACTTATATCTTTGTTAAATATCATATATTGTGTTAGATTATTGCTACTGGGCTGTGGCTCACCCTATTTGGAAAAAAACATTTTTAGGTAATGATGGCATGCCTCCACCAAGGCAATAGCATTGAAAGGACTTTTGGGAAGCAAGAGCTTCCTTGTTTTGTTTCACTTTTTGTGCAGCCAAAGGCTTTAATTGTACGAGTTAATCTTTTTTGTTGTAACCAAGTCAAGGCTTGGAAAGATGTAAGCCCATAGGGCATTTATTTGTATTAAACACCTTTGTGCTATTAACTCTAAGAAATGAAAGAACATTATACTCTGATTCATGCTGTAAACTGTATTTATTATGTGTTGGGTTTATGGTTTATTTTGGGGGCGTTACAACTTGGTATCAGAGCGTACCAGGTTTGAATACTTTGGGTACATGGAAAGTGGTTAGTACCACAATGGGTTTGTCTCACTTGTTAGAGACTTAAGTATGGACGATATGTACTTATGTGATAACATGCTTATATGATTATATGGGTATGAGATTTAATTCCTAAGATGTTGATTGGGTCTATGGGTTTCTGGAAGTCCTATTACAAGAGCACTCAATCACTGCTATTTCTAATTGAAACTGTAGCAATACCGCGGGACAGTCATTACCTAGGAAGGAAATTCATATGTGTTTACATAATTATGTGCTTATATAGAATGAATTACTATTGTCCATTGTATTAAGACGCGAGTGAATTAGCTTCAACACATTTATAAATGTGCTAATCTCTTTCGTTACCTTTATTAGGATGTCGGGACGTGGATGTGGTGGTGGTAGGTGTGGTAGGCCTAGGAGGCACGAGGTGCCTACACTGGATGAAATTCCGGCACAAGAAGAAGAAGTTGGTTAGGCTAACATGGCTGAGCTAGTAGGTCAACAGGCCATGGCCACCTTAGCCCGTGAAATGGCTAGGGCATTGCGGGAATCTATGGACATTCTCAGAGCTGAGAATCAAGTCCAAGTCCAGGTTGTTGAGGCATGGCCATCTTTTCTAAAGAGGGAGTTTTTCCGATCGATCCCGAATGAGTTTTTGGGGGATCCTAAGGAGCCACTAAAGGCAAATGAGTGGCTTGAACAGATAGTGAAGACATTCAAGATGCTTGGCATCGAGGACAACCAATTGAGGGTGACCTTGGCGTCTTTCCAGCTGAAAGGGGATGCGGGTCAGTGGTGGAAGTATACACGGGGACGCATTGGAGGTACATGGGAGGCTTTTGTCAACGCCTTCCAGGACAAGTGTCTACCTCCCACGGTTAGGGAGAAGTTGAGAGACCAGTTTTCCAAGTTGGTGCAGTTGAATACACCAGTGGCTGAGTTCGAAGCCACCTTTACTAGCTTGTCTAGGTTTGCATCCTTTCTTGTGGTGATTGAAGAACACCGTTGCTTGGAGTTTGAGAAATGGTTGAGGATCGGGGTCATGTTCAGAGTGGCCGGATCCATGATTAGAGACTATGGGTGCCTCATGGAGGCAGCGGCCTATCTTGAGACTATCATGTAGGCAGAGGATGAGAGGCTCTAGGAGGAGTCAGGATAGTCTGGGGAACGATAAGAAGCAGAGGGGTCCTAACCCTCAGTCGAGGTCCATTTTTCCAGTGCCGAGTTCAGGTTCTGGAAGAGGTAGTCATGGAGATGTGACTTGTTTCAAATGTGGTTATTTGGGCTACGAATCTCTAGCTTGCCCGTAAAGAGGAGGGCAACGAGCAGCACCATCTTCGGCTCGTTCTCAGGGCTAGAGTTAAGGTAGAGGGCAGCCGTCCACTTGTTATTAGTGTGGACAGGCGGGACACCTGAAGAGATTTTGCCCATAGTTGGGTGGCACGTCTGGTGCGTTTGGTTTGAGACAAATACAGAGCCACCAGTCTACACAGTCGGTACAAGCCTTGAGAGCCAATCAAGGAGCCTCTTTGGTTCAATCCGTGCAGCAGGCTTATGCTCCGAGGGGTGAGCAGGTAGATCAAAGACCAACAAGGTGTGTGTATGCTGTTACCGCGCCAGATCTTGTACCGGCTCCATCTGTAGTGAGAGGTACCTTTTTATTTTGTAATTCAGTTGCTAATGTGTTGATTGATACATGTGCATCCCATTTATTGATTTTGTCTGCATTTGCATTGATTTTAGGATTGGAGTTGGCACAGTTAGCATCTCCTATTTGTGTAGAGTCACCTATTGTTGGTGAGATTATCTTGAAACAAGGGTATCGGGGTTGTGACATCGAGGTTGTCCGTCGTCGATTACCTTTTTCATTTGCATTACCTGATATGTCTAGTTTTGATGTTATTTTGGGTATGAATTGGTTATCGTCATACCGGGCTATTATAGATTGCTACCGTCAGAGGGTTATTGTATGTACCTTGAACGGTGACTATTTTTATTTCTTGGGGAGATCGGGTGGATAGAGTCTTATCACTGGTATATGATCCGCATGGGTGGAGTGAACTTAGTTATCTCCTTGCTAGCTATTTGATTAGTGAGTGTGATGAAGGCCGGGTTGAGTTGCCAAGGGTGGTTTGTGAATACCCCGATATTTTTCCCGAGGACCTTACTAGTTTGCCACCTCACCGAGAGATCAAGTTCTCTATTGATTTAGTGCCTGGCACGACACCGATTTCTATGGCATTGTATCTGTTTGCACCTGCTGAGTTGAATGAGTTGAAGATTCCATTCCACGAGTTGTTAGATAAGGGTTTTATCCGCCTTAGTAGTTCACCTTGGGGAGCACCGGCTCTCTTTGCTAAAAAGAATGATGGAGCGTTGCGTCTTTGTATTGATTACCGAAAGTTGAACCGGGTAACTGTTAAGAACAAGTACCCAATGCCTCGTATAAATGATCTATTTAATCAGTTGAATGGGTCTTATTGTTTTTCTGAGATAGACTTCAGATCGGGTTACTATCAATTGAGGGTAAGGGAGGAGGATATCCCGAAGGCAGCATTCCGTACATGGTATGGCCATTACGAGTTCCTAGTGATGCCTTTTGGGCTAACCAATGCTCCAGCTGTATTTATGAATTTGATGAATCGGATCTTCCATGAGTTCCTAGATCGTTTTGTAGATGACATTTTAATTTACACACTCTCTGAGGAGGAACCCAAGGAACACTTGCGAGTGGTGCTTGAATTGCTTAGAGCCTATAAGTTGTATGCTAAGTTTGGAAAGTATGAATTCTGGTTGAAAGAGGTTAAAGTTCCTAGGCCATGTGGTGTTCGAGGAAAGAGTAACTGTAGATTCATCCAAGATAGAGGCAATGCAAGATTGGTCACAACCTAAGAATGCTTTTGAGATTCGCAGTTTTCTAGGGTTGGCCGGGTATTATCGGAGATTTGTAAAGGATTTCTCTAAACTAGCTTCACCTTTAACTAGGCTGATGAGGAAGGGAGTCAAATTTGTGTGGGATGAGGCTTATGAGAAGTCGCTCCAGGAACTCAAGGTTAGACTCACCACTACTCCAGTCTTGATTATTCCAGAGAGGGGTTTGGGTTATTCAGTGTATTGTGATGCCTCCTGAGAAAGTTTGGGTTGTGTTTTAATGCAAGAGGGGAAGGTAGTAGCTTATGGCTCGCGGCAATTGAAAACACATGAGAGGAACTACCCTACCCATGATCTAGAATTAACAGCAGTGATATTTGCCGTGAAAATTTGGAGGTGTTATCTAAATAGTGAAAAATTTGAGGTGTTTTTCGATCACAAGAGTCTGAAGTATCTGTTTACACAGAAAGACTTGAATTTGAAGTAGAGAAGGTGGATGGAATTCATAGAGGATTATGATTTTGAGTTGCATTATCATCTGGGGAAGGCCAATGTTGTGGCCGATGCCTTGAGTAGGAAATCTATTAGCAGTATAGCTTGTATTGCCGTTTGAAAATGGGAGATGTTGGGTACTTTTGGAGAGTTTGACTTGCATCTTGGGGAGTCCGTTGAATCTGCGGCTTTGTTTTTAGTAGCTGCACAACCTACACTTGTGAACCGAGTGTTAGGAGCGCAAAGGGGTGATCTTGAGGTAGAAACCCTCATGGAAAAGATCTCCAGTGGAAAAGTGGAGAGGGGCTTAAGTGTGTATCCTGACCAGAGTGTGATATACCGTGATTGTTTGTTTGTGCCGAAGTCTTGCCGAAAGGAAGTACTCTGAGAGTTTCACCATTCACGCCTTGCGGTGCATCTGGGAGGCACAAAGATGTATCATGATCTGAGTCGCCAGTTTTGGTGGAGAGGTATGAAGAAGGATGTAGCCATGTTTGTATCAAAATGCCTTACTTGTCAACAAGTGAAGGCCGAGGATCAAAGGCCAGTGGGTTTATTGCAACCCTTGCCTATAGCCGAGTGAAAATGGGAGCATGTCATAATGGATTTGTTGTGGGCCTTTCGAGGACTCAACGAGGTAATGATGCCATTTGGGTGGTAGTTGACCGACTAGCCAAGTCTACGCACTTTATACCTATGCGTGTGAGTGATTCGGTAGACTATCTTGCCGACTTGTATATCAGGGACATAGTGAGGTTGCACGGGGTCCCTATGACGATTGTTTCGGATAGAGATTTGCGTTTCACATCTCGGTTGTAGCAGAGCTTGCAGAGTGCCTTGGGCACTAGATTGACCTTTAGTACTGCGTATCATCCTCAGACTGACGGGCAATCCGAGCGTACTATTCAGATCCTTGAAGATATGCTTCGAGGGTGTGTCCTTGACTTCAAGGGTTCGTGGGAGAGGCATCTGCCCTTGGTGGAGTTTGCCTATAACAATAGCTTCCAATAAAGTATTGGCATGGAGCCATTTGAGGCCTTGTATGGTCAACCATGTAGATCTCCAGTGTCTTGAGCCGAGGTGGGTGATGCACCTTTGTTAGGTCCAGAGTTGGTTCGGGAGACAACAAAGAAGGTAGCACTTATTCGTAAGAGATTGGTTACGGCTCAGAGTCGCCAGAAAAGTTATGCCGACCGTAGGAGGAGACCCTTGTCTTTTGAGGTGGAAGACCATGTGTTTTTGAAAATATCACCTAGGAAGGGTTTGATGAGATTCGGGAAAAGTGAAAAATTATCCTCTCGGTTTATTAGCCCTTTTGAGATCCTTGAGCGGATTGGGGAGGTTGCTTATCGTTTGACGTTGCTACCACAACTTTCCAGAGTGCATAACGTGTTTCATATTAGTATGCTTTGGAAGTATGAGCCGGATCCATTGTACGTGTTGGATTGGACCGACTTGGAGGTGGATGAGGATGCCTCGTATGAGGAGAGACCGGTGAGAGTCTTGGATAGAGGGGACCAAGTCTTGCGAGGCAAGACAATTCCATTAGTAAAAGTATTGTGGAAACATCACAGAATTAAGGGAGCGACTTGGGAATGTGA
The DNA here is from genome assembly GCF_055761805.1 of Camellia sinensis. Lineage (NCBI taxonomy): Eukaryota > Viridiplantae > Streptophyta > Magnoliopsida > Ericales > Theaceae > Camellia > Camellia sinensis. The sequence goes on from NC_138961.1 coordinate 222,249,914, forward strand.
ATTGGAGGTCCGAGAGAAATATCTGGACTTGTTTGTTGATGCCTAAACATGTATTGAGATTTTGATTATGTTAATGAAAAATAGAAGCATTGTATATGTTTTAAATTATGAAAACATTGTATATGTTATGGGCATTTTGGAAACATGTATTCAACATAAGTATTGCATATGTTTTGAGAATATGGAATATTAAGGGTGTTGTATCACTTTCGGAAGCATTGTATATGTTATGAAAATTTTTTAAAACTCCGATTTTGATTAAACATTGTAAATATTTTGGGAAATTGTAAATGTCTTTTTGATATGGGACTTGTGCATCGAGTCGATGAGAATGGATGACCGGAGAATGGGTCATGGTATTGAATTTGTGAGAATAACATTGTTATGAATGGTCTAATGTTGATTTTGAACTTGATTTGAAATTTCGGGGACAAAATTCTTTAAGGGGGGAGGTTATAGCGATTTCGGTTTTGACCTGTCACTTATTCTATTCCGGACTCGGGTTTATATGGTTTTGAATAGTGATTCATATCTTGTTTCCCTTGTCTCCCTTTTATTTTGGTTACCGGGTTGTGGTTGTGTTTGGAACAGGTTGGTTGCTTGTTTTTCCAAACTTTTGTTGCCCAGATTTATACTCCTCTACTCGAGCTGTCTTTCTTGAGCTCGAGCGGGCTTTGTAATTTTTGCTCTTTCGCTCGAGTGGCACTTCTAGCGCTCGAGCCGATTTTGCTAACTCTCAGTACTTTGCAGGTCTGCAAAACTACTAGGAGAGTGTTTTTTATGCTCGAGCAGGTGCGCGCTCGAGTGGCCTTTCGTACGCTCGAGCGTTGGTTTGTTGTCTGCAAAACTTCTAGATGTGTGTTTTCTACACTCGAGTGGAGAATTCTTGCGCCCGAGCGGGTAGCGTTCGTTGTGTCTTGGCGATCTAGCGGCTTTTATTACGCTCAAGCAGAACAACTTTTTTTGTGTCTGACGCTCGAGCGTCAACTCTTCCGCTCGAGCGGACTGTGCGTATATCAGATTGCAAAAATGACTTTTTACATTACTTTTTCAAATCTATTCTTCAAAATGCCATAAAGTGAGACCCTTTCTCTCTAAAACTTACCTTCTCTCTACATTTCCATCTAGATCTAGTGATTTTTCCACCCTACTTCCTTTGTTAAAAAGGTAGAGCTTTTCAAGATCTTCACTTTGATCCGAACAAACTTGGGTTTCGGTGTCTTTGGAGTTTTAACCTTGCTTTGCTCGTCTTCTCTTCTTGAGGTAGGGATTTTCTACACTTTAATATGGTTTTTAACTTAGTTATTTATCGTTGTGTAACAATGATGGGATTTGGATGTAGTTTAGACAAACCTAGGGTTTGGGTATGAAATGAAAAGAGGGATTTCTTTGTGAATGTGAAATAAATGAGTGTGGGGTTTGAATATGAGATCATGTTGTGTCAAAATGGTTGATTTTGATACTTATGTTGATAAGTGGGAAAAGTGGGAGGTTTTGCCCTAATTGAATCAATTGTTATTGTGTATAAATAACTGGATTTGTCATTGAAATGGTGAAATTGAATGATTATTGATATGAATAGTGGGGTTGAATATGTGTTGTTTCATACCTTTGGAAATTTTGAATAAATTATCTGTATTGAGATTGTGTATCTGTTTAGAAATATCTATGTTGGGTTATCGGTAGGGGATAGTTTTGATTGTTGTAGAAATTGCATGTGGATTAGGTGAATTGAAACTAATCTCTTGTTGGTTGTCATTGAATATGACTATGTTTAGATACATTGTATATGTATGATTATTTGGAAGAAGAAAGGGTATATACTCCAAGTGTGATTATGTGTTTAAATACATTGTATATGTATGATTGTTTGGGAGAAGAAAGAGGATGGACTCCACTGTTTGGGAGAAGAAAGGGGATGGACTCCATTATAATTAAGTTGGTCGGAGTGTCCTGGGTGAAAGTCTCGAAATTTATATATGGGTGCCAATCTCGCGGACGAAATATCCATAAAATGGCAGTTGAAAGTGTTTGTGTGTTGATTATGAAATTATTGAATTATTGAGTTGTAGTCTCATTTGGGTTATTGATAAACAATTAAATTGGCTCATGTATTGAAATGAATTGAAGGAAAATAAAATAGAATATGGACTTGGTATTTTTATGACTATATAAAAGTGTGAATGTTTTATTTCGGGCACTGTATATGCACGTCGCACCTATATCTTTGTTAAATATCATATATTGTGTTAGATTATTCCTACTGGGCTGTGGCTTACCCTATTTGGAAAAAAATTTTCAAGTAATGATGGCATGCCTCCACCACGGCAATAGCATTGAAAGGACTTTTGGGAAGCAAGAGCTTCCTTGTTTTGTTTCAATTTTTGTACAGCCAAAGGCTGTAATTGTACGAGTTAATCTCTTTTATTGTAACCAAGTCAAGGCTTGGAAAGATGTAAGTTCATAGGGCATTTATTTGTATTAAACTCCTTTGTACTATTAACTCTAAGAAATGAAAGAACATTATACTCTGATTCATGATGTAAACTGTATTTATTATGTGTTGGGTTTATGATTTATTTTGGAGGCGTTACATGTTAGAAATAAATTTAGCTACACAATAATTATTCACACATCCTTGACGGGAATTGGAGAAAAAAATACAAACTATTGTATTTCATTCATATTTCAAATGATCAAATTACAAAGTTATATATAACACTCCAATACCCAACTCTTAATATTCTAACATAATAATAATTCTTACTAATATTTAGACGTACATATTTCTCTAATTGTCTTTAAAAGTGAAAATTTTATTATTAAAATATTTAGAGATCAATTTTTATCGTCGCAAGAATAATCATTAAAAGATTGTCCCAAAAAAGTTCTAAAAACAATTAGGGAGAAATTTTTAAAAATGTTGTTAATAAATGTAATTTTAGAGATAAAATAATTTGGTCTCAAAATGTTTATTTTTTTAGATAAAAAACTTAATCCTAATAAGATAATAATTCATCACTAAATGTATAATTTCATAACTATAAATACAATAAGAAGAAATAAAAATGTTATGATTAGCATAACGACCTAATTTTTTTTCCGAGAATGATAAACACAAAAATATTTACATAATAAATAATTTGAATTATCAAAATAGAATGCATAATGAATCCTAAAGACTTTAACATAATAATAGAGTTTTAGATTTTACAATTGAGAGAATGTCTATCCATATTACCAATGAAATATTAATATGAGATAGTGAACAGAACACGATAAAAAAATGTGAAAAATAAGAGCAAAATGCACTATATAAAACATTTGTTATTTTGTATTTCGAATGCATACTACAAACTCATAATTTTTTTTAATGATTCAAATTTATTTTTTATTTTATTCGTAAATTTCATCCTTTATTAATTCAGTAATACTATGAATTCAAACATAAAAATTTAGAAATTATTCAGAATTTTACATCAATAAATTAGATTCATTTTGCCTTCATTTGGGATGTGGGTTGATTTTTTGACTTTTTGACTTTTTTAGCCTAGGGCTAAAAAGTCTTGTTTGGGATAAATTTTTTAGCTTATTTGACTTTTGTAAGAGAAAAAAATAAAATGATTATAGTTTTGATGTGACATTTTGTCTTATTGATTTTTTAACTTATTTTGTCATTTTGTGACTATTTTAACCCAAAACCAACATGCCAAACATAGCCTTTGTGGGTTCGTTTGAAATGTGGGTTGGCTTTTTAATTTTTTGATTATTTTAGTTTGAGGCTAAAAAGCCTTGTTTGGGATAAGCTTTTTGGCTTTTTTGACTTTTGTGAGAGAAAAAATGAAATAATTATAGGTTGAATGTGACATTTTGTCCTATTTGGCTAAAATAACCTATTTTGTCGTATATAGCTATTTTAGCCCAAATGGGCATCCCAAACCAGGCTTGTGTTTGGATCTCACATTTCATCAATTTAATTTTCACCACATACACCAATTTTTGGGTTATTCTAGATCCTAAATTTCTGGGACCCTAATTTTTTTTGGGCTTCGTTTGAAAAATATATTGACCTTTTGACTTGGGGCTAAAAAGTTTATTTAGATTAATTTTTTTTATTTTTTTTAAAAAAATAAAATAATTATGACATTTTATATTCTTTAATCTGTTTTATTTTTTTATAATTAATTTAGTTAAAAATCAAAAAAGGCTACTTATCAAACGAGCTTTGTCAACAATTTAATCTTCATCACACGAAATGATTATACGCATATTCTGAGACGCGGGTATGTTTGGTTTGAGTTTGGGAGATGAGTTTTAGAGATAAAAAGTATGAAAAGTTGTTTGGTTTGATTTTTTTCAAAAGATGTTTTGGAAAATTATTTTGAGAGAGAGTTTTGGAAAAAGTGATTGATTTGATGTGTATGAGAGATAGATTTGTTTGGAAAACTTATATACCAAACAAGTTTTGAAATTTTTTTTTGGGAAAATTTGTTTGGTTTGATTACTTTTGAAAACTTATTTGTAGAGAATTTTTCTCAAAAATTTTTGGGAAATACAAACCAAACAGGGCCATGATCTGATTCCCTGATTCCCAACTTTTTGCTTTTAAATATGCGAACACTACTGTAAATAAAGTGTGAAAACACAAGTGGGAGAAAAAGATGAAGTCTGTGTTTACTTTTTGACTCTCAACATACTCGTTTCGTTTTGATGCGAAGGTCACTGGAAGTTCCCTCTGAGAGAAAGAGAGAGACTGCATTTATGTATGTAAAATAGAGAGATAAGAGAAAGAGAGGGGACATGGATTTGAGATCTTCTTCGTTCCTCATATACTCTTCTAGAATCCGGATCCTAGGCCGCACTTCTCTGCGACCCTCCAAAACGACATCGTTTTGAATTTTTTTTTTCTTCCATTTCTTATTTTGCTTTTCCCTTTTCATTTTTAAACCCTAGCCTCTGAAACAAATTAAGAGAGAGGCGACGAACGGAAAGGCGACGAAGGCAAGGCAAGGCAAGGAGAGGCAGTGAGAGACTAACAGAGAGAGGCGGCGAGAGAGGAATAGAAAGGGCGACGAACGCAAGGCGGCGACGAGGTTCTCAGGCACTCTCTCACTTCCATGATCTTCCAGCCACCTTCCAAGTTGTCTCTCTCCAAAGCATCCAAGTGGATTTTTCACTTCGATCTCAAAAATGCCTCTTCTATCTCCCTTGAAGCTTTGAACCCTCTTTGTGCTTACGTTCTCTTCCTTAGGTCACTTTTGGCCCCAAAAGGTCATTTCTCTTCTTTCCTGTGCTTATTCACAGTTTTTAGATTATGGCTTCTATGATTTTGTTTCCTAATTAAAGTAGTTTAGTTTAATTTAAGTATTAATTTAGTTTTCAGATTGTGGGTTCTAATGTTTTGAGCATGATTCAAGATTTTGGTAGCAAACAAAATGTTGGGGAAAATGGTGTTATTATCTTCATACTTTGTTTGGTTTGAAAGTTGTTAATTTAGTTGCTATGATTTTGATCAATTGCTACTCTGTTAAATACAGGTGGCAGTTGCCTAATACAAATAGCTATGTTTTAGCATCCACTGCCAGTGAATTACGCCGTGACAAATACACCCCTATTAATCCTGAGAAGTTGAAGGCTGCAGTTGTAGGGCTATCACCAAGGTTGTTAAAATCAAGATTCTACGTTGGATCGTTGGAGGTGTTTATAGGATCGGATCGTAGAATTGGATCGAGGATCATAAGATCCTATCGAAAAAAATAAATTACATAATAATTTAATTTAAATAAATATTTCTTAAAAAGTATACACAAAATGAGCCTATATTCTATTAAAAAGAAGTGAAGATATTGTGAAAAATATAATACTCTATGTAAAATGTACATATAATATTATACAATAGAAAATTCGATGGTAAAAGTTTTGTATTTCATCAAAAAAGAAGATGAAGAAGAAGAAGAATTCTATAACAAAATACTTTATAATCTATAATAATGCATAAAAAGTGAAGAAAAAATATTTAACAAAGTTGGATATGAAAATAGATTAAGAACTCAAAAGAGCAGCTTAACCGAATGATAAGGTTTGTCGTTAGCATCCCTGGTGGAGCGGATTCCAGCCACAAAAATAATCTCTCCAAAAATTGGGATAAAGTTGCAATCATTTTACCCTCTTTAGACTCTACTAAAGCTAAGTTTGTTTTTCTAACTAGTTAATTTTCTTAAATTACCACAATATTTGAATGTTTGTTTCCTAATTTGTTTTTCTTAGTTTATTTTATTCAAACTACTTAATTTTTATTATTTATTTTGATCACATAAATTGGTATTTAGACAACAAATATAAAATTTACAATAAAATATGTCAAACAATACAAAACAAGGCTTGTAAATTGGATCGTATAGGATCAGATTCAGATCGGGATCCCAAGATCCTATAAGATTCCATTACTAGGACCGAAAAATCCTACCTATAAGGAATTTTTTACACGATCCGGATCGATTATACTCAAATGGATTGTAAGATCCGGATCGGGATTCTGATAACCATGGCTATCACAAAGTAGGTTTAGAATGGTTTTCATTTAGTGGATATGAATGTCTATTCATTTTCTTCTTGAATATCTGTCACGACCCAAACCCGCCCCTAATGGTTTAGCATCGTAACCGGCTAGTAATCTGTGATTACCGAAGGCCTGAATGACAATAATAACAGTAATACAATATAAAAGGGGCTAGCGGAAGCCAAACAGTAATAACAAGGTGTCCAATGAGCTGTGAAAACCTGAATGGGAAAAACTTTTATGGACTAATCCACATTCATAACCATATATATATATACATATCAGATACACATAATATGTAGGTTAGGGATCCAATCCCTTCACCATAACTGTACAACCAAGTCTTAAACATTCGATACATAACAGAGACAAAAGGGTGAATTCGAAACACCCCAAAAACAGCCTTGGCTCGAGCATACTTGGAACCTTGAAATGAGGCACAACGGTTGGCTGGACAAAACATGAGCTTAACTCGACGTTTCTAGCTTTGGTTCGGTGCCTGGCCACTTACATACATATATAAACTGTGAGCTAAAGCCCAGTGAATAATAAATGCGTAAAGGGGTTAAGAATGAATGTCCTTTCAGTAATTAAAATAGTCAATTGCATCTGTAGATCAGTTATTCAATCAGTGACTCATAGTTCATGTCATAATAGTCGTTTAGAAACCATAACAGTCATACGTGGTACATCCAATAGCAGAACAGTACAGTAAGTCTTAATAGACCGAACAGTCAGTTGATGGCCATCAAAACAGTAAACAGTAGTAGTTCCAATCATTGGAACTGACAGAGATCTCTGTAACAGTAGCAGTAACAGTAGCAGTAGTAGTAATAGTCAATTGCTATGGATGCCACGGGTACAGTTCATAAAATAGGACAAACATTCATTCAGTAAACAATGTCATTTCAGAAAACAATACAGTCAATTGTTCAAAAAATAATTGTAATTAAACATAGCTTTACAACATTGTTACTTACAGATTACTGGCCTATAGGCAGGCTAATTAGCGTCCTTGGGTGCCAACCCTACATAGTTGCAGAACGAACACACACTAAATTATACACTCGGGGTTAATAACTTAGCCCCTAACTTGACTTGGTGTGGCTCTATAACATTATCCTCATTATGATGCCTTAAACATGGCCTAGGAATGCCTAGGATGAAACGAGGATGCAAAAATGTACTTAAAAACTTTTTCCAAAACTTGCTGAAAACAGGGGTCTCGCTCGAGCGTAGACTACTTCGCTCGAGCGAGCTTACCAAATGGGAGAGGTCGCTCGAGTGTAGACTCCCTCGCTCGAGCAATCTGCAAAAATGTGAAAAGTACTGGTTGCTGAAATTCTTCGCTCGATGCTCGCTCGAGCATAGGTCTCGTCGCTCGAGTGTGCATTTGCACACGCAAAAACCTGAGAGCTTGCAATTTACGCTCGAGCCAGCATTCCGTCGCTTGAGCGGAATTCTGAAAACAAAGGTGGTCGCTCGAGTGTGGAATCCTTCGCTCGAGCGAGGAAGCCAAATTCTGGGTTTTCCAGATTTGCTCCCAAGCTTCAAACCATGAATCAAACATTCTAAAACTCATCCTTTGGGCCAAATTTCTGGAAACACTTAGAAACTCATGATACAATATGTTTTAAAGATCATTTCATAAAATCAAAGCCCAAAAGTATGACAATTGAACACCAATACAACTTCAAATAAAAGAACATGGTGTAATTATGCCATGCATGTGTTTATTTGAATTCATTGCTTCTAACACATGATCAAATGAGCCATTCTTTCCAAAAACATGATGAATTCTTAGATTACAACTATAATATGAACATGCATGGAAGAACTTCATGCAAAATAACTTCAAACTCCATGATATAGACATGCATGCATGAATTAATGTTTCTTAAGCTTAAATCTCATATCTCATAATTTAATTCACTTGAAATCATAAGTGATTCAACTTAAATTCAAGACTAGGGACTTGGTTTCCTTACCTTAGATGTTCAAATGGGCATAGGACACTAAAATCTTGAGCTAGATGAACTAATCTCCAAAACTCCTTCAATTTCCTCTCAAATTCAAGCAATACACTTGTTGAATTAAATTTTCCCCTATTCTCCCTCTCTCTCATGTTTTGGGCAGGAAGGTAGATAGAGAATGGTGTCAACCAAAATGAAATCAAACAAATGGCCTTGTAAAGGCCCACCAATGGAAAATGTATAATAAACTCAAGCTAAAGTAATTTAGCATTATTTATTCTAATTTAATCATTCCAAATCGAATTTTAATTAAACCTACCATAAAATCATATAAATCCTAATTAGCATATAACACAAATCAATTTCTGAATCGGTCGCCGATAAGACTTTCAATTCGCAATTTGAAATTAAAACATGAACAGATCATTCTGTAACAAACAGATAGAAATGCAATTAAACAACACACTCACGCAATCAATTTGGGGTTTCACCTTAATTAATTATTTATCATGCTTAATCATGAATTAACGCTAATCAGAGGTGAGGGTTGTCACAATATATGATTGTACTTAGCTTTATCCTTGGGATTATGAGGGTTCTAGTTTGAATTTTACTTGAATGATGGGTTTTTGATTTTGTATTTTTCTGTTTATTTGATTTCTGTGTGCTGTATAAATGATAAAAACTGTGTTCATGTCCTGTCATTAGACTCCATGATAAAAGAAAAAGAAAATGGGGGAAATTTTACATTGGAGAGGCTTGGCTTATCATTAGCATTCTTAATGTCTTTCCGCCTTAGAAAAGCAATACAATGATACGGGATGTTTGTCTCATACAAAAACCTTCTGTTGTCTTTGGCAGTGCCACTTTGATGGTTGGACTAGCAGCCTTCAAACTAGAGCTGCACAATGTAAGTGTACATCTTCCACGCTTTGGCTCTTAAATTTTTCTCCACATCATGGACTTTTAATGTCACAAATTAGTAAATGACAATGAAAAACAACCTTGATCAGTTTTTCTTTAAGTATATGTGAACTCAAACACATGCCCAAACATACAAATGCCTACAGTGCATAGTTGAAATTAATTAGCAATAGAACTATTTTATATTTGGATAAATTATACAGACCTCTAAAAAATGGATTTATTACAGTAGTTGAGCAGGTAAGCAAGTAATTGAGCAGCCTCGGAGGAGCACAGATGTTTTCGAGGCTTCAAGGAATAGCACTGACCGGAGAAAGAAACCAAGGCACAACATCGATAGGCCAAAAAAAATGAAGACACTGCATCCAAAGGAGATGAAGTTGACACCTGAGATCACTTTTGGGGGTGCTTGTATTTGTATGGGGTCTTATGTAGTTTTTATTTGTACGAAACAACCTTCTATCTTTCTTTCTTTGTATTTGTATGGGGTCTCATGTACTTGTATTTGTATAGTATTAATTTTTATAATGAAGCCTATCCAATCAAGAAATGGTTTTCAATTGACTTAAAATTTCAATTGACCAAATACTTGATAACATTTGTAGCCATTTCCTTTCTCACATTTGTAGACCAAATTCTTGGTTAGACCAAATACTTGCTATCATTTACTTTCTCAAAAAAATTGTGATTGAATCTGTTTTCAATAGCCATTTCATATGGAGAAATAGTTTTTTTCTTTTCTTTTTCTTTCTTTAATTGAAAATTGAACCTCTTACTCAAATTCAAATTTAAATTTATAATCCAAACACAACCAAAATCAATTCCTGGGAAGATGAAAATGTAGTAATAGTTCGCTCCACAAGCAGATAGTTTTGCTACTCATTCGCTTCTTCCCTCCCTTCCTCCATCACTATATATGAAAGTTGAATGTAAATTTAAAATAGCAAACTACGTAGACATTCACACTCGATCAATTGAAGAAACTGGAAACATTAAACTCACAAATTAATTAAGAGAATAAACTTGATCTGTAAATAAAACAGTGCTTATTTTTTTAAGAGAATAAAAATTACAAAGGGAAAGAAAATAAAAAGATCACCCAAATAAAAATTTAACTAGAGGAAAGGACCAACTGTTTGCGACTTTGTCCTATAAATTCAAGCCAAAGAGGCTTGGGGGGAAAAGAAAATGTGAAAACAAGGATGTTGTCAAATAGAGTTTCTGTGAAGATTTTAGCAGTAATATTCTCCTTTGATGAACTCATTCAGTTTATTCACTTCCCCGCTTTGCTGCTCCACCATCGCTCGGACAACATCTACAATCGAAATCATTCCGACAATCTTTCCATCTATCACTGGAACATGCCGTATGTGATTCTCTGCAAACAACAAAAATTATTATCATTTCCCTCACCGCCCCCCCCAAAAAAAAATGAACTCAATAGTATACGGTTTTTCTTTTCACATCACAATTCAATAGGATAAATTTTACCTGTCATGAGCTGTATTGCTTGAAGAATGTTTGTATCGGATGTCACTGTTATCAACTTGTGTTGTTCGATTAAGAATATGAAACTGGTCAGATCTTCACACACACACACACACACACACATATAAGAAAAGAAAATGTATATCTTGAGGTAATAGGAATAACCTGATCAGTCATGATTTCACAACACACACATATATAAGAAAAGAAAATGTATATCTTGAGGTAACAGGAATAACCTGATCAGTCATGATTTCCCCAACTCTTGTGTATTTAGAAGGCCTATCCTCAACAAAAATTCTTCAATATCATTGTATATCAAGATTATCTCTCAAGACATTTATCAAACAGTTGGTTTGCAACACAAAATGTAATACAAATCACAAGAAATGCTTCCAAAATGCAAAATAGAAATTTCAGCAAAAAGTGCTACACAAACACAAAAGTGCTGCACGCTTTGCAAACTCATTTTTTTCAAAGCAGACTACTAAACATGTATAGAACTATGATAAAAACTAAAATTGGATTACTACTAATCATACTAATCCACAAAAGAATCTCTTAACTGATCATTAGTATTTAATGATCAAACATACTAAATCAAACGTGAATATACGACAGAAGCACAGAAGACACAACTAATCCACAAATATAGCTTACAGAAGACAGCATTCTTCAATATGTATATATGGAATTAATTTTAGAAACACAGACAACACAAACATTTCAGAAATAGGAATACAAAAATTAGGAATTTCACAACACAGACAGACCTAGTTATATACGTATACATGTATATATTAGCAAGAAAAATCTGAAATGATGAAATTGACCTCGTCATGGCCACAATCTCGCTTTGCCGTTGTGTTGTGTCCCTCTGCCATCCTCTGTCCTCCGTCGTCGCCGTCGCCATCGCCGTCTCCGTCGTGTCCCTCCACCATCTTTCTTAGTTCGTTTCTCTATGCCTCTCTCTCTCTCTCTCTCTCTCTCTCTTCATCTAGTGTCTTTCTCTCTCGTCTTTGTTTCTGTTAGGGCTAAACACAAAACATATGAGATTATAGAGGAATATGAAAGTCAAAAAATAGGGAAACTCAAATTTTTGAAGGGGGGAAAAAAAAACCAAGCCAAAATGACGTCATTTTAGCCAAAACGATGTCGTTTTGGAGAGGGTGGCAGGCAGGGCCGCAGGAAAGGGCGGCCGAGGATCCTTACTCCAGATTCTATTCTACACACAGACAGACAGTGCATGCGCAGCTCAGAACAATAGGTTAGATCTTGTTCTTCTTCCAATCTAGTTAAAGAAAAAACAGTTATTAGAATTGTTAGTCTCTTTTTTAACTTTTTTATTTGATTTGTGTTTTTTCATTCTAGTTATTGCTATTCTCATTGATTCTGTGATTGATGATTAATGGGAGATCTGTTATATAAGCTTCTAATATTTGTGATTTGCCAAAGCAAAATAGCTGCCCCCTCTCTGTGTGGGTAATTTTGTGAATCATTTTGTATGGCAGACACAGGTGATTGATTACTGACAAACAACACTATGTGGCTCTCTCTGATGGCATTTGGAAGATGGATATTATCATCCATATTTGTCACGATCCAAACCCGCCCCTATAGGTTTAGCATTGTAACCGGCCAGTAATCCTGGGATTACCGAAGTCCTTTGAGACATATTGACATAATATTAGGGGCTAACGGAAGCAAATAATAAACATACAACATCCATTGAGCTGTGCACTTATATGAGACAGAAAAATTTGAAACTTTTCATATATATATACATCATTCTTACGTCATCATATATATATATATATAGATTAGACAAAGAGGGACGTAGCCCTATTTAAAAAATAAACAAAGCCTTGTTTAACCAAACAAGAAAACAAAACTTGAACTTTATGTACTTAGCCATAACCACTAGACATATCCGGAACCTTTACGGGAGGCAAAACAAAGTCCAGGCAGAAGCTCTAGGCCTGGTCACGCTACTAACGACCTACATACGTAAATAATACGGTGAGTTGGAATCCAGTGAATAATAACAAAGTAAAGAGTTTTAATGAATGATGTCCGTCATAGAGTCTTATGCATATTCAGATTTCCGTCAGAAACGGATTCATATTCATATTCTTATTCAAATCACATACAGAAAATAGAGTTCATGCTTAATGTTACACAGTATATCCGTTAGCGCTACTAATCACATACAAAGAGTCTCGTACTTGTTAGTTCTATGGAAGAACCTCCGGCCGGGTAAGGATAACTTATCAGTTCCGTAAAGAAACCTCCGGACTGGGAACTTGTAAACTTGTCAGTTCCACCTAGGAACCTCCAGCCGAGTACAGATAGCTTGTTAGTTCCATAAGGAACCTCCGGTACCAGGAACTTGTAACATACTTGAATCATAGCATACTATCACGTAAATGCTTGTTATTGTTGGACAGTCATTCATAGTATAAAACATGGCATTTTATTCAACAGATCTTATTTCATATACTAAAAATAATTTAACTTGAACATAGCTTTACTAAGTTATTACTAACAGTGTTCAAATGCCTGGTTCACTCTTGTAGTTGACCCTATACAATTCATAATACACATAGAAATTGAGTCACAATACAATTCATTCCGTTCTTTAACTTGTTTAACATTCTTAGGCTTCTTTTATGTTCTTTAATTCATTTACAATGGTTAATGCATGCCTAAGAGTGCTTTGGAAAGAAAGGGAACGGAAAACGAAGTATAGAACAACTTTTTAAAATTTCTAAAACAGGGTTCTCCGCTCGAGCGTTGCTTCGGCCACTCGAGCGGACCTCTTTGGTCTGAAAAGTACTGGTTGCTTGCAAATTACGCTCGAGCGAGACTTTTGATGCTCGAGCGAGGAGTCTAGTAAAACAGGGTACGCTCGAGCGGATAGGTCAAATTTTGGGTTTTTCCAGATTATGTTTGAGGTTCAAAACTTGGTTTCAACCAATGTAATTAATATCATAAGACTCATATTTCCACCACATAACCTTTAACATGAATATAAGGGCCAATTTTACAGGATTTGAATCTCAAATTTACATAAATCCATCTCATAACTCGAATCATATCAAACTCACTTCATAACTTCAAAGCTCATGCAAATTAATTGCCATGTCATTTGAAATATACGTGCATGTTTGTACTCAAATATGCAAACCCATGACAATCCTTTATATGCATGTACACACAAACTTCAAATTCATCAAATTCAACTTAGTTCATGTTTTTCATATCAAGCCCAATTCCAAACTCACAAATTCTAAACTTGAATTGAGCTTTCAAAATAATTTCAAAACTTGGGTTCATACATGGCTTGTCTAAAACATACAAACTCTTAAATAATCAAGAAAATATGATCAATCTTAAATCATTTATATCAAAACTCCTTTAATTTATAAATTAAGCTCATTGTTCATAAACCCATAAATTTCCAAAGCTTAATTCTTATTTTATCAAAACATGAGATCAATTATTAGAAATCCATGATGTATGTACAATTAGAATATTAAAACTTACAGAATTTATCCATGCATGTAGAAATTAGACTCAATTCATGCATGATATTCCAAAATCAAACCCAAAGTAATTAATTTCTTCTTTAACTTCATAAACTTGATCTTGGCTCCAATTCTTCATTTTCTTGTCAATTTTTCTTAGCAAACATTGCATATATGTAATTCCAATAAAACTAACTAATTTAATATATTCAATAACATGTTTAAATTAAATAAAACTCTTAAATTACATTACATGCATGGATTAGAAATTAAAATCAAACCAATTTTTAGGTTTCAAAACAAAATCAAAACCTCAATTAACTCCATGATTAACCCTTTTTTTTTTTTGAACTCAATGTTTTCAAAATATTTTCTTCAAAATCAAATGCATAATAAACTTGTATGGCTCAAATCCTTTCAAAACTCATGATGCATGCAAATATACATTTCATATATACCAAAGTTTCCAAACCCAAGCTCAATTTGGAGAATTCTTACAATTATTTCAATAACCACAAACATGCATGTAACCCATTTCATGTTTAGAACCCAATTTCCTTCCATAATTTTGAATCCAATTCAATTTCTTCATCATTTTACTAATTCCTCTTAAATCATGAAATTGAAATTATAAACTATTTTAAAGAAATATTTGCATATATGAAATTAGGATCAAAACTACTGATCTTATATTTTTTCCAAGCAAATCATAATTTAATTATTAAATTACTCTAATTTAGATTTTTATTAATTTTCTACATATCTAACCCAAATTTACACTCATAAGTCTTTTACACATGAATTAAATCTATAACTTTGAAATTCTAACATGCATGTAAGGATGGGCCTCAAACTTATGAACAATAATAAAAATCAAACTCAAACTAATTAATTTCCAAATTTATTTCCATAATCTTAAACTTAACTCCAATTTTCTTCATCTTCTTGCTAATTCCTTTTAATTACATGATTTGAGTCTAATTTCATCTTTAATTGTAAGTGTAATGTAAGGATTCTACACAAATTAATCGTAAATTCCATACCTTAAGTTTTCTAATTCTTCTTCTCCTTCAAACCTTGAGCCCCTCTTTTAATTTATCTTCTTTTCTAGCTTTTCTTTCCTTAGTTTTTTTTTTTTTTCTTCATGGGCAGAAATTCCTTCTTTTCCAACAACAAGCAACAAAAATGAAGTAGGTTCTCTCTAGACTCTCTCTTCGTTTCTCTCTCTCAGATTCCTTCTCCTTTCTTTCCTTTTTCTCTTTTTTTTTTTTCTTCCAGCAAAAGGTTGAGGCCAACCCTCAAAGAAAAATGCTTGGGAGCACTAATTAGTGCTCCCACTAATTAGGTGGCAGTGGGTCCCGCCATGAATGATATGATGTTTTGGTCTTGGAGTTGTATTTTTTTTTTTTTTTTACTTTTTTAATGCATTAGTGCTATTAGTGGTGATGTTTTTAGTGAGATGAATCATTGTTGACCCTCAAAATAGAAAAATGCTTGGGAGCAGTAAAAGGAGATCACTAAAGGGAGCACTAATGATGTGTCAGTGGGTCCCGCTCACTTTCTATGCCTTGTTTTTATTTTTTTATTATTTTTTTGTCATTCCTAATATATTAGTGCTATTAGTGATGCATTTTTTAGTGGTCTAAATCATTGTTGCCTCAAAATATTACATACATATACATACCTTCACCTCTTGACCCACACAAGAACACGTGTGCACACACGCACTCTCAGAATTGCTCAGTACACCTACAGAATTCTCAGCACACCCACACCCAAAATTCTAGTTTGTTCCATAATTTAATTTATGTGTAGGATTAATTTAATTAAGCATCACTTAATCTTAATAAATCTTGATTAACACAAAATTAATTAATTATAACTAATCTCAAATCCCACATAATTTAATTAGTCTAATTGATTTCCATAAGAGCCCAATTAATTATATTTAAATTTATCAATCTGAATCAGATTTTAATTAAACTCCCCAAAAGCTCCAAATATCAAATTGAACTTATTCATATCCTCAATTTTGGTATCTTAAATCATTTAAGCCTTCAATTTCTGATCAGACTTACAATTTCGTCAATAAATTGCTTATCCAAATTAGGCACCTCATAAATGAATTTAATTCACAATAATCTTAATTCCTAATTCGTATAACTTAATCAACTTCAATTTGGACCCAATTAATCAAATCTTAATTTTATAAATCTGAATCGAATATTTAATTAAACCCCCATATGATTCAATATTCAAAATTAAAATAATTCAATTCGCCATTTATACTATCTTTAGCCCCATAGGCTTTCACTTTCTAATTCCAAAAATTAATCCTCAATAGAATCATATATGAATCAATCTTCATAATTTTCATAAATCCTAGATTAAATTAGAAAAAGTGGCAATTAAAATTCAAATCTCCTTAATTAATTAAGTGTTAATCATTATACGTGGTGGGATCGTCACAATATTTGATAATAAGAATGATTCAGATCAAGAAAAGAAAATTCCTGGAAAACGGCAGCATGTTTTTGGAGGATCTCATTTCTTTTTCAAATGGTAAATATAATAGTTCTATTCTTAGATTCTCTATCCAAGAGCTCTCTCAGGCAACAAATGGATTTTGCTCCAATCAAATTGTGTTGGTTGACTATTTTGATATTTATAAGGGTTCTTTTGACAAACGCCCAATTTTAATCAAGAAGCATCATTCACATTTGATTTATGCAAAGCCTCAGGCTACTGCGACATGGTGATTACGTCATTAATGAGTAGTCACAAGAATGTTTTAAAACTAATAGGTTGTTGTTGTTAGAATATAATATGTTAGAATATAATATGTAGGGTAATGATACATCCCACTAAATGTGGTGCTCTAAAGCACCACTAATGAGTTGGCAAGAACTTTAACCAAAAAAAAAAAAAAAACACAAGACACAACAGTGGGTCCCGTCCACTGCCACATCACTAGTGGTGCTTTTAGAGCACTACTTTTAGTGGTCTCAAGCATTATTGTAATATGTAAAGTGTTTAATAATTATGTTTTCTTCTTTCGGCTCTTTTGGCCCCTTTGTAACACTCTCCCCTCTATAAAAGGAGAGGTACCTTCACATTATATTTACAGCATCAATAACATCAATATATATACATTAATTGTAACATGGTATCAGAGCTATAAGATTTAGGCCTATATTTCTTTCTCACCGGCGGGCAGCCGGTCGGCACCTTTGCCTTCACTGCCCGCTGGAGTTTTCTAAACATAGCTGCGAGTATTCCTTCTTTCGACGAAAGGGAATTGTCATCAACTGCTTATCATGATCTTGGACAACATGCTATCTTTGCTGAGCAGACGGCTGTATCATCTGCTACTCATCCTTGCCCATATATCGCTTACTTAGGACCAATTCACCCCTCATCAAATTAAGCGTGTCAGACGGTTCTAATTTCAATAATCACTGGAATGGGCCAGCTGTTCCTCGTGAGTTGCCTGCTTCTTATGCTTTTCCTCCCATGGACGTCCAATATCACAGTTGGGAGCACCATTCCTCTCCCTTCCCAACATCGAGCAGTCGTGTTGGCGGTGTTGATCAGCCCTCAATTCCATCTGTGACTCACAGGGCAGCTAGGCCGAATTCAGATATACCAAGATCGGGATCTTTTATGCATCCATTTGTCATGGGTCACAATTCTGCTGCCAGAGCAGGGAGCTCGATACCATCATCAATGATTCCTCCTCACCCTGGCAGAGTTGCTCATGCCCGTGACCGTGTCCAAGCTCACCAGGCATACTTTCAACAACCGAGCAATTCACCAGCTATATCAGCTCCTGTCTCACGGAGATCTAGCAATCATCGGGGCATGGCCCAAGTAGGGCCTGTTGCCGCCTCATCTTCAGATCAAACAGGCGCGAAAGAGAGCTCGGACATTGTCATATTGCCGCCTCATCTTCAGATCAAACAGGCGCGAAAGAGAGCTCGGACATTGTCATATTGGATGATAGCTTCCCTTCTGTCACCACGGTCTTGTGTTGGGGTAGATGTGTTTATAACAACATCCAGAAAAAAATTCATCCAGTAGCAATCTGGATCTTCCTGAGCTTCACAGTGATCATCTACAACAAGTACATCCTGGATCGCAAGCTCTACAACTGGCCTCTCCCCATCTCGCTCACCATGATCCACATGTTCTAACTCCTCCCTACCCTCGTCAAATCAGCTCAAACAGTGCGTTGCACACTACCCCAGGAATGATGATCATAAGCCCCACTTGCTCTTTTTTTTTATTGCCCACCGAACCGCCTTCATCCATGCTTTCTCTTTTATGTTACTCCCCCGGGCCCCATGCACATGCACCTCAAGAGACCGATGTAGTGGTGTTGTGCTTCTTTTTCTTTTATTATTAAAAACTTAGTTGGTGAGCCCCTTTCACACCCACGTTTCCCACTACCTACATACCCACCTTTCTCTTTCTCTTGACTAGCACATACACACCCACATCATTGATACAGTGGGAACCAACCTCTCTTATCTTTCCACTTTCTTTTCCTTTTTTTATTATCACTTTCTTTTTTCTAATCACGCTCTCTTGCTTCGTCCTGTTCCCCACTCCCACCTTTCTTTTTTTTTTTTATTCCTCATTATCTATTCATCCTCACCATGCTCAAAAACAAACAAAAAACAAAAAAAAAACAACAACAACAAAAAAAAAAAAAAAAAAAACACCACACACACATTTCAAATTTGCAAAACAACCCATATTTTATTCATCTCAGGGATCACCCCGATCCCAATTTTACACAAAAAAAAAAAAACAAAAAACAAAAAAAACAACAACAACAACAACAAACCAAAACAGTGGCATTTTTTCTTCTCTACTCTGCCGCCGGTCTTTTCTTCTTGCCTCCGTCCTGGGCGGCCCTTGCCGGTGTTGCCTCCGTGTTTCCCACTCCACTGGGCACGATCACTACTCCCTGCTCCTCCACTGCCACATATGGCGGCCCTCCAAATCGGAACATCACGGTGGCCTTCCGCTTCAGCTCCTTGTTTTCTGCCCTTAGCACGCTTATCTCTGCTCGCGCATCCTTATACATGCGTTGGAGCAGAGCCAGCTGGGAGTTTAATTGCTGCACCTCATTTGTCCTACTCTGCAGCCGGTGCGACAAGTTTGTGACCGCCGTCATGGACTCCACACATGCCTTCAAAGTATACTGATTCGCCTCCACATCCGTTTGCACTGCCATTTTTTGCTCCACCGACTGCATCGGAAAGTTCAACGGAGCAAACCCAGTGGTATTTGGTTGAGGTTCACGGGACACCGCACCCGTTATCTCTCTTGTTGACTCGTTGAGATCGGGAAAGAGAGTCAGCAGACCACGGGACGACGAAGCCATTTTCTCTCGCAACAGAGTGTTACAGACTCTCTCTCTCAGCACAACAGTGTTACAGCCTCTCTCTCTCAGCACAACGAAGAGTTTTACAGAGGATTTCGCAGGTTTTTTGCTTCTGCCTCGGCCTCAGGCTCTGTCTTGGTTAAATAGCCGAGGCAGCCACGCGCATCGCGCGCCTCTTGACGCCAGACAAACGGGCACGCCAGCCAAGGCACTCACGTGCCTCGCCATCATATTTGGCACGCCTTTTGATGCATCGGGCACGCCTTTTGATGGCACGCCTTTTGACAGATTGGGCACACCTTTTGAGGGTACGACTTTTGAGGGCTCGATATCTATATCCATGTATATCTTTTGGGCAGCCTATATACACACTCATACAGTGTCTTCTACACCAGTCAGCTTTATCACTCCCTTTGTTTCAACCTCAAATAGGGTTCTATCTTCACACCTATTTGAGTTTGAGGGGGGGTTATACATATATCATGTATCATGGTGAGCATGGTTACACACCATGGGAACCACCCACGCCACCCCATGGCGCACTCCCTAAGTCGCCCCCTTGGTGCACCACCACAAGCTTCTACAACGGTCCGACATGACCCCGTAAACTGTCCCGACATTGATTCCGGTCAGCTTCTACAACGGTCCGACATGACCCCGTAAACTGTCTTCTACAACGGTCCGACATGACCCCGTAAACTGTCCTGCTACATCGGTCCGACATGACCCCGTAAACTGTCTTCTACAATGGTCCGACATGACCTCATAACCTGTCCTGCTACAACGGTCCAACATGACCCCGTAAACTGTCTTCTACAACGGTCCGACATGACCCCATAAACTGTCTTCTACAACGGTCTGACACGACCACACAGTGTCTGCTACAACGGTCTGACACGACCATCCAGTGTCTCCTATCCTATTTTATTTTCCTGTTTTGTTACTCTTTCCAAACTCAAGTTGGTTGGTTTCTATCCTCCTTGAGTTTGAGGGGGGCTGTTAGAATATAATATGTTAGAATATAATATGTAAAGTGTTTAATAATTATGTTTTCTTCTTTCGGCTCTTTTGGCCCCTTTGTAACACTCTCCCCTCTATAAAAGGAGAGGTACCTTCACATTATATTTACAGCATCAATAACATCAATATATATACATTAATTGTAACAGTCTAGACTTTGACATTCCTGCTTCAGTGTATGAATATGCAGCAGGAGGGAGTATCGAATTACTTTCAAAACGTTTGTACGAAAGTAAATGCTCATCATCATTAACGTGGAAAAGTAGGCTAAAGATAGCAAATGATATTGCCTATGCTATTATTTACATGCACACTGCGTTTTCTGCACCCATCATCTATAGGGACCTAGAACCAAATAATATTATCATACACCAATCTGGTGTTGGTAAATTATTGGATTTCTCCGTCTCTATATCAATTCCTCCTGGAGAAACACAGGTGGAAGACAAGGTAGTTGGGACAATTGGATTTATAGATCCTAAGTACATATCAACGGGCTTTTTCACTGAGAAGTCCGATGTTTATAGTCTTAGCATGATTCTTCTTGATCTTCTAATCGGGAAAAAAGCCATACACTTGTACCATGACACAAATCAGCGATCCATAGAATCATGGGTGAAAGACTCTGTAGAAAAGGATCAGTCCAATGAAATTGTGGATCCAAGAATTCTGAAAGAAAGAGGAGGAATTGAGGAAGAACAACAATTACAAGCTGTAGGAGCACTTGCCTTGAGATACACCCAATATAACAAAGAAGATAGACTAGAAATGATTGATGTCACAAAAGAACTCAGGCAAATGCTCAAGTCTGATTGCCCCTCCTCCTCAACTCGACCATAATAATCCTCCATTTCTAAGATGATGATGGTGATGACTACGACGACTATATGCTTCATACAATTATATATGCATCGTCACCAATTCATACAATTATGTATTACACATTATTATATATGCTACTACTCATCTCTCTCATTGTTATATATTGTTAAATCATTCTGTTTGGCTCTATATTGTTTGTGAGGTAGAAAACTTTTGCTCTACAAAGTGATTATTCAGAGTATATATACATATAGTAACTATTTTAATGTTATGACATCTTGTGTGGTTTGTTCTGATTACTGAATTGTAGTCTCACTGTATGTCTTATTACTAAGATAAATACCAATTGTGCAGCCTGTGTATTTTTTTCCCCATCTTTCCATTACATTCACACCCCATTCCACAACTAAAATGGTAGGGGGGAAAAATTTTTTTTTTTTTTTTTTTTTGGGTAGATGTAAAGCCAGTTTGAACATACTGCAGGGTCCTTAACTATAATTTTTTTTTAATAGATGTAAAGCTGTTAAGTGTAGCACTGGCATTACTGTTGAACAAAGCAGTCTATATTTGCTCTTATTGATTTTGGGCTTGCCAAACAGCCCACTACATGGTTAATTGAACTGGGAAAATACAGCTAAACTGAGCACATCAACATCATTGGAAGCTCATGGAACAGATTTGCCCTATGCCTCCTTGCTACGGAGTAGGATTCTGATTTGTTTACATTAGTATAGTTATATTTTGGGCCTTCTTTTGCAATTTATGAGTTGGGTTGGCTTTGCAATGGCAGGTTTAAGATTGCAACCCAATTGTTTGGATCATAAAATTTATTATTGTTAATTTATTTTAACGAAGGAAAAAGCCCAAAAAAAAAAAAAAAAAAAGAAAGAAAGAAAAATTAATAGTGAATACTAATTTTTTTTTTTTGGCAAATTACTTACCAGTCATTTTTAAAAAGTGTGTATTCTATTTAATCTCAAAATCTTTTAGATAAACCCAAAAGTTTTGCACTCATTTATCTTCTCATTTTTCTTTGCACCTTATTTTTTTCTCTTTATCTCTCTTTCTCTGATATTTTGGTGAAGATCACCACCGCGTCTTCTTTCTTTTCTTTCTCTTTCTAATCTACATTCTTTGCACCTTATTTTTTCTCTTTACCTCTCTTTCTCTGATATTTGGGCTCAGATCACCACCACGTCTTCTTTCTTTTCTTTCTCTTTCTAATCTACAGTCACTGGCGACCAATGACTACCATTAATTAGGGTTCACCGATAAATATTGAGCACCGACTCCTTGTTTCGCGCTCACCGATGGTGAAGGAGATAAGTACTCAAATCTAATGTAAATCTATTTAGATCTACATCAGATTTAAATAGATCTACGCCAGATTCTGCTAGATCTAAACTAAAAATAATTGTCGGAGTACAACTCTCTCTGTCTCTGTCTCTTTCATTCGATCTCTCAGTTTTTTTACTTTTTCTGTAGTACACATTTCTATTTTCCTGTTTTAATGGAGAAAATTGTTAAGTTCTGAATAAGTTGTTTTTTACTTTTAGTTACAGGCGGTGAAATCTGAATAAGTTGTTTTTTACTTTTAGTTACAGGCGGTGAAAACAGTAAAATTTTACAGTTTTAATTTTTTTGCTGCTGAAATGAATCATTCTTTAGAACTGTAAAATTTTACAGTTTCATAACTTTATTTAGAATTGTAAAATTTTTATAATTTCATAACATATTTTTTAGTTTGATTAATAAGAATAAATACTTAATAAAATCATACATTGAAACTGTGACATTTTATAGTTTCAAAATTTGTGTTTCAGTTTGATCAATATTGGAGATTATTTATTTAAACTCTACAAAAATTGAAAATAATTTATATTTTTTCCCATTGTTGTTTGTTATTATTACGTTTTTTTTTTCTTTTCTTTTAGTTTATCAATATTTAGTACATTTTGATATTTTTTTGCTCTAATTTCTCAATTTATTATTTTTTTTACTGACAATATTCTGGATATTCCAGTGAGTCTCCGACTATATTCTTGACATCTAGCAAACATTCTAGACATTCGGTGACTTTTAATGACATTTAGAACACTCCGGCAATACTCCCGTGAATTTTTGGTGATGCTCCGGTGACTTTCCAGGGACGTTAAATATTTCAACAAGTCTTTGGTGACCGTCTGACGGAAATCCGACGGTGGTGGGATGTAGCAGCATCTTTAAATTTAAAAAAAAAATGGTAACAATTAAAAATATATAGGACTAACTGGAGTAAGTGTTTTGTTTTGAAATTAGATGAATTTTAAACTTTGTGTATAAAATCTATCGGAAGTTCCCTTTTTTTAGATGGTTGTGAATATTTATTTATGTAGAGAGAAATAACAAGACAGTGGGGTCATAAAAAAATAATTTTAAATAAGTGACAAATATCATAAATATTAGTAATTATAATTATAATTTTTTTTCATAAATTTATAATAATTTTTAAAAATTATCACTAAATGACAATTTTTCCATTTATATATTGGTTGAGAAAATTATTATGAGATTGGGAGTCCCATTTAGATTGCTAATCCTCTCATAAGGGTGGGGACTAGCCTATAGGAGGCTTAGAATCACGGGAATGAAAGTGAAAATTTTATTTTACTCTCACTTTATAAAAATAATAAAGTTACTAATTAAACAAATGTAATTTAGATAATCTCATTCAATTTTTTTTTTTTTTTTTTTTTTTTTATAATTCGACAATCAAACATCATTGCTAAATATGTGTTACTCATATGCACTAAAAATATATTATATTAACATGCTATTTACTATCTATAAATAAAAAACTATTATATTTTATTTTTCATTGATTTGATAAAAATAAAAATCTAACATATTTTAATCTTGTATCACAATCGACGGATTTAAATCACTAAAAACTGATCCAAACGATTTGGTTTGTCTTATATGCAAGTAAAAACCGTTCGGACCAAGTTGGACATCTAAATCGAATTTTATATTTTATTTTTATTTTTATTTTATATGAATTTGTCTAAGATGGCGTTGATATAGGATTTTAGCACACTGGAGATAGGCACATGGGATTAACCTTGGTTTAAAATCAATAAAAGTCAAACAACAGCGAAGATATATATTATCCCATACCAATTTACTTTTAATAAAGGTCTCGTTTGAGAAGTGATTATTTTTTAGGCTTTTTAGTTTGTATGTTTGGGAAGATGGATGAAAATATTTTGAAATGATTGTATTGGAGAGAGTGTTTGATATGATGTTTTGTTATGAAATTACCAAACTGCCCCCAGATCACCAGATCGGCGTGCGTTGGTCTCAGCTCGGCAGAAGGCTTGACGTGGACGTACGGACTGCACTTTTGTCCAAGTTGAATTGTGTAATTGAAATGCTAACTGTAATTGAAAAAAAAAATTGGAAATAATTCTACCCATTGTTATTTAATTGGAAAAAAAAAAGATTGTTACTTTTAATTGAAAAAAAAAATAAACAGACATGGGTAACAAAAAATAAAAAAGATTATTATTTATTTTAATTGAATTGTAATTTTTAACATGTACAGATAACAAAAAAAATATATGTAAAATTTGTACACAATTAATTATATATATGAACACACCTTCAGTCATTTATTAAACCTAACTCATTAATTTATTAAAATAATTTATAATTCTTTTGAAATTTAATATAATTTATAATTCTTTTGAAATTCATAATTTATTAATAATCATCAGTTTATACATATTTATAATTTATTTATAATCATCAACGTAGGCCTTCTTTTGATATTTATAGTGTGAAAAATACATATTTTTCTCCAATTATTTACTTGTCAATTAATTTTCTTTTTCAAATAAAAATTCAGAATTTACTTTTTTTCCAAATATGAAAATTTTGGCCATTACATTTGTTTGAATGTTTTTTTTGCAATAATTTGTTTGCAATTTATGATTTGATATTTTTTTTTGCAATAATTTGTTTTCAATATTTTTTTTTGGGAGTAAATTTTTTTGTCGGCGATTAAATTTTTTTTTTTTTTCTGTAACTAGTTTGTTTTCATTTTTTTTTCAAGTAAAACAGATTATTATTTATTTTAATAATCTTTATTAAAATAAAGATTATTATTTTTTCAAGTAAAAAAGATTATTATTTATTTTAATACTCTTTATTAAAATAAAGATTATTATTTAAGATTATTATTAAAATAAAGATTATTATTTATTTGACAAAATCTTGTTTTCATTTACACAAGATTTTTATTTATTTTTTTCAAGTAAATTTTTTTCCCCAAATAAAAAAGATTATTATTTATTTTATTTTTTTCTGCAATTTATGATTTTATATTTTTTTTCGAACTATAATGTGTATGCTCTCATTATCATAAATAATAAATATTAAATTGAAATATATTTTTGGCTTGACCACAAACTGTTTTCTTTAGTTCATGTTTACAAAAAATGGAAAACATTTTGTCAAAATCTGTTAAAAATTAAATATGAATTTCTATGTTTTTCTACAAAATAAAAAAAAAAACAGATTAAAAAATTATTGAATTTGTCAGAAATTGAATAAATTACCAATAAAAATTATGAACTACATTTCAAAAAAAGACAGCAATTCTTTGTCATGAAATTTGATTGGGAGTCAAATGTCAAAGGCATCCAATAGGTGCAAAATTGAATGAAAGTAAAGGACGATCTAATTAATTAAAATGTATAAGTACATTACAAACATTGAAGATACTGCAGTTCGAATAGTATGCATTACAAATACGAACATAAGTCCAATGGCTTGCTACGTGGGTCACATTCCATAACATAAAAAAAATATCGAAAAAAGCATATTCACATTAGTCCCAAACTCTGTATGTAAAACAAATGGTCGCGTATGCGAACACGAACTCTTGCCATATCCACATCTGTATCCCCAACCATGAGCCCATCATCGACATTTTGTCCGCCGGCGTGAACGTCCGGCATGTCATCGGGCGCTGATGAAACAAAATAATGTCTGTCGTTGCCCAAGGCAGCTATCTCGTGTCTACGAATGAAATTGTGTAAGGCCATTGATGCACTGACCAACGGCACTTGCACCGTCGCGAAATCATAGTCCGGCATGTTGTGCAGGAACTTCCACCGAGATTTCCACACTCCAAAAGTCCTTTCCACTACACTCCTCAATGACGCATGCGCTTCGTTAAACATTTCTCTCGGGTTATCGGGTTGTCCATGTTCCCGAAATTGTGCTTGATGATACCGAGACCTTTTGAATGGTGCCAGGTACCCCTTCTTGTTTGGATATCCTGCATCAACAAGGTAATATTTACCTATAATTAAATAAAATAAATTAAAAAAACCAATTATATACACGTGACATAAACCCCAAATAGTACTGAATTTGAAATATGTTACCTTCTTGTGGGTGCGGAAACGGTGCACGCTGATTTTCAGTTACTTCCTTAAAGATGCGACTGTCATGCATACTTCCATCCCAGCCGCAAGAAATAAAAATAAAGCACATGTCAAAGTCGCATACAGCTAGTATATTTTGGGTTGGATAACCTTTTCGGCCATAATATGTGCCCGCATCACGGACAGGCAACACAGCTTGTACGTGAGTTCCATCCAACACACCTATACAATTCTGCCATAATAGAACACATCACAACTATTTAATTGAACACCGCATTGTACACAAGTGTTGTTAACGACAATTACAGCATTCTCACCTTGAACGGTATGTATTTGCCTCTTGACCGCAATTTGGGATGCCTACTAGTTTGAGCTCTGGTTGGCTTGCAATGCTGTTCAGTGAACAACTTCATTGCATCCAACACTGCATGAAAATGTCGAGAAACCGTTTCTCCCGAGTGTTGAAACCGCTCTTGAATGCTTCGGTTTTGGTAGCCGGCCAAGGTATGTATGAACATGGCAACACTTTCTTCAATGTGTAACCCATGAGGTCTTTTAGGTACCCGTAAACCAAAATCTCTTCGTAATGTATGACATAACGCGTTAAACATGTAAAGAGGCATATGCAAATTTTCTTCACCCCTGCCCAAGTGTCCATCAAATAATTCTTGAATCCATGCACGACCGGTTAAAATTGAAGTTCGACATGGGATCTTGTCCATGTACTTTACGTAATATTCCATTGCATGTCGCGCTGCGTCAACAATTACATCATTCTGTTGGTCCTCTTGTTCTTCTGCTTGCTCGATTAAGTAATCATCATTATTTCGATACAGATTGCTACATTCACCGTTCCACATATCAAAAGTGTTGAACCCTACAATGCACACAACACAGTATTAATTACGTTGACCATATAGTCTTATCCTTCGTTAAAGTAATGCACAAAATAAAAAAGCATGGCACCACCTATGCATACATCTACATTTTCCTACAAACCATAAAGAATAATGCAGTCAATAAAATTGAACAATTGTAGATACGAATGATGGTATAGTCAACACAAACCACGCTTCGATGAAGCAATACTGCATAAAATGTTCCACATTAGGTTCGCATCCATTCACCCAAAAACATTAATATTAACTAACAGTACTGATAATCGAAGCTACCAAAAAGCAAAAATAAATAAACAAAACAGCACAAGTCATGTCCACAAACACCCACAATGGTTTCCATTTTCCCCAAAAACAACAAACCACAGTTATCACAGTCCTTTGGAGGCCTTCAACGCTGCAAGCCAACCGACCACATTACCATCATCAGGCATGCACATTAGTATCTCACGGTAATCTGCATTCTCCAAAGCAATGCAGGCAAAGTGGAAAAGAGGCGTACTGAGAAAGTCGGGTATAGCCATAATCCTCTGCATGCATGCCTCAATACCATACTTCTGAGAGGCACCAGTTCCATGCCTGATCGTAAGGTGCTTCTGTGAACGAACAGCCTCGGATAGATGGTTTAAACTGTCTGCAAGCACAGATGCGCCACTGGACGGTTTCTTAGACTTTCCACTTGAACTAGTCCCCTTTTTGCGCTTTGACCCTTGCTCCGTTTCATCTACCTGGACAATGGGGGAGGGTGGACAGTAAAACGCGTGAACAGTGGAAAGTCTAGGTAGATGAAACGGAGCAAGGGTCAAAGCGCAAAAAGGGGGCTAGTTCAAGTGGAAAGTCTAAGAAACCGTCCAGTGGCGCATCTGTGCTTGCAGACAGTTTCAACCATCTATCCGAGGCTGTTCGTTCACAGAAGCACCTTACGATCAGGCATGGAACTAGTGCCTCTCAGAAGTATGGCATTGAGGCATGCATGCAGAGGATTATGGCTATACCCGACTTTCTCAGTACGCCTCTTTTCCACTTTGCCTGCATTGCTTTGGAGAATGCAGATTACCGTGAGATACTAATGTGCATGCCTGATGATGGTAATGTGGTCGGTTGGCTTGCAGCGTTGAAGGCCTCCAAAGGACTGTGATAACTGTGGTTTGTTGTTTTGGGGGAAAATGGAAACCATTGTGGGTGTTTGTGGACATGACTTGTGCTGTTTTGTTTATTTATTTTTGCTTTTTGGTAGCTTCGATTATCAGTACTGTTAGTTAATATTAATGTTTTTGGGTGAATGGATGCGAACCTAATGTGGAACATTTTATGCAGTATTGCTTCATCGAAGCGTGGTTTGTGTTGACTATACCATCATTCGTATCTACAATTGTTCAATTTTATTGACTGCATTATTCTTTATGGTTTGTAGGAAAATGTAGATGTATGCATAGGTGGTGCCATGCTTTTTTATTTTGTGCATTACTTTAACGAAGGATAAGACTATATGGTCAACGTAATTAATACTGTGTTGTGTGCATTGTAGGGTTCAACACTTTTGATATGTGGAACGGTGAATGTAGCAATCTGTATCGAAATAATGATGATTACTTAATCGAGCAAGCAGAAGAACAAGAGGACCAACAGAATGATGTAATTGTTGACGCAGCGCGACATGCAATGGAATATTACGTAAAGTACATGGACAAGATCCCATGTCGAACTTCAATTTTAACCGGTCGTGCATGGATTCAAGAATTATTTGATGGACACTTGGGCAGGGGTGAAGAAAATTTGCATATGCCTCTTTACATGTTTAACGCGTTATGTCATACATTACGAAGAGATTTTGGTTTACGGGTACCTAAAAGACCTCATGGGTTACACATTGAAGAAAGTGTTGCCATGTTCATACATACCTTGGCCGGCTACCAAAACCGAAGCATTCAAGAGCGGTTTCAACACTCGGGAGAAACGGTTTCTCGACATTTTCATGCAGTGTTGGATGCAATGAAGTTGTTCACTGAACAGCATTGCAAGCCAACCAGAGCTCAAACTAGTAGGCATCCCAAATTGCGGTCAAGAGGCAAATACATACCGTTCAAGGTGAGAATGCTGTAATTGTCGTTAACAACACTTGTGTACAATGCGGTGTTCAATTAAATAGTTGTGATGTGTTCTATTATGGCAGAATTGTATAGGTGCGTTGGATGGAACTCATGTACAAGCTGTGTTGCCTGTTCGTGATGCGGGCACATATTATGGCCGAAAAGGTTATCCAACCCAAAATATACTAGCTGTATGTGACTTTGACATGTGCTTTATTTTTATTTCTTGCGGCTGGGATGGAAGTATGCATGACAGTCGCATCTTTAAGGAAGTAATTGAAAATCAGCGTGCACCGTTTCCGCACCCACAAGAAGGTAACATATTTCAAATTCAGTACTATTTGGGGTTTATGTCACGTGTATATAATTGGTTTTTTTAATTTATTTTATTTAATTATAGGTAAATGTTACCTTGTTGATGCGGGATATCCAAACAAGAAGGGGTACCTGGCACCATTCAAAGGGTCTCGGTATTATCAAGCACAATTTCGGGAACATGGACAACCCGATAACCCGAGAGAAATGTTTAACGAAGCGCATGCGTCATTGAGGAGTGTAGTGGAAAGGGCTTTTGGAGTGTGGAAATCTCGGTGGAAGTTCCTGCACAACATGCCGGACTATGATTTCGCGACGGTGCAAGTGCCGTTGGTCGGTGCATCAATGGCCTTACACAATTTCATTCGTAGACACGAGATAGCTGCCTTGGGCAACGACAGACATTATTTTGTTTCATCAGCGCCCGATGACATGCTGGACATTCACGCCGGCGGACAAAATGTCGATGATGGGCTCATGGTTGGGGATACAGGTGTGGATATGGCAAGAGTTCGTGTTCGCATACGCGACCATTTGTTTTACATACGGAGTTTGGGACTAATGTGAATATGCTTTTTTCGATATTTTTTTTATGTTATGGAATGTGACCCACGTAGCAAGCCATTGGACTTATGTTCGTATTTGTAATGCATACTATTCGAACTGCAGTATCTTCAATGTTTGTAATGTACTTATACATTTTAATTAATTAGATCGTCCTTTACTTTCATTCAATTTTGCACCTATTGGATGCCTTTGACATTTGACTCCCAATCAAATTTCATGACAAAGAATTGCTGTCTTTTTTTGGAATGTAGTTCATAATTTTTATTGGTAATTTATTCAATTTCTGACAAATTCAATAATTTTTTAATCTGATTTTTTTTTTTATTTTGTAGAAAAACATAGAAATTCATATTTAATTTTTAACAGATTTTGACAAAATGTTTTCCATTTTGTGTAAACATGAACTAAAGAAAACAGTTTGTGGCCAAGCCAAAAATATATTTCAATTTAATATTTATTATTTATGATAATGAGAGCATACACATTATAGTTCGAAAAAAAATATAAAATCATAAATTGCAGAAAAAAATAAAATAAATAATAATCTTTTTTATTTGGGGAAAAAAATTTACTTGAAAAAAATAAATAAAAATCTTGTGTAAATGAAAACAAGATTTTGTCAAATAAATAATAATCTTTATTTTAATAAAGATTATTAAAATAATAATCTTTATTTTAATAATAATCTTAAATAATAATCTTTATTTTAATAAAGAGTATTAAAATAAATAATAATCTTTTTTACTTGAAAAAATAATAATCTTTATTTTAATAAAGATTATTAAAATAAATAATAATCTGTTTTACTTGAAAAAAAAAATGAAAACAAATTAGTTACAAAAAAAAAAAATTTAATTGCCGACAAAAAAATTTACTCCCAAAAAAAAATATTGAAAACAAATTATTGCAAAAAAAAATATCAAATCATAAATTGCAAACAAATTATTGCAAAAAAAACATTCAAACAAATGTAATGGCCAAAATTTTCATATTTGGAAAAAAAGTAAATTCCGAATTTTTATTTGAAAAAGAAAATTAATTGACAAGTAAATAATTGGAGAAAAATATGTATTTTTCACACTATAAATATCAAAAGAAGGCCTACATTGATGATTATAAATAAATTATAAATATGTATAAACTGATGATTATTAATAAATTATGAATTTCAAAAGAATTATAAATTATATTAAATTTCAAAAGAATTATAAATTATTTTAATAAATTAATGAGTTAGGTTTAATAAATGACTGAAGGTGTGTTCATATATGTAATTAATTGTGTATAAATTTTACATATATTTTTTTTGTTATCTGTACATGTTAAAAATTACAATTCAATTAAAATAAATAATAATCTTTTTTATTTTTTGTTACCCATGTCTGTTTATTTTTTTTTTCAATTAAAAGTAACAATCTTTTTTTTTTCCAATTAAATAACAATGGGTAGAATTATTTCCAATTTTTTTTTTTTCAATTACAGTTAGCATTTCAATTACACAATTCAACTTGGACAAAAGTGCAGTCCGTTCGTCCACCTCAAGCCTTCTGTCGAGCTGAGACCAACGCACGCCGATCTGGTGATCTGGGGGCAGTTTGGTAATTTCATAACAAAACATCATATCAAACACTCTCTCCAATACAATCATTTCAAAATATTTTCATCCATCTTCCCAAACACACAAACTAAAATAGCCTATTAAAATAGCCAAATAACCAAAAAGCCTAAAAAATAGCCACTTCCCAAACGAGGCCATTATAAACTTACTCAACTCAATAAGTTATCTTCAACCAATTTAATGAGAATTTTTTTAAAACATATACTAACAATATTATCAGTTGGATTAAATTGATATAAAATCTAAAATTAAAAATCAAAATCAACTCAATTAAAGATCTAAGAACCAAAATAACATAAATAATAAAATATAAAAATCACCAATGTAATTTGTATCAATCTTAAAAATATCAATTTTGTATCAATCTTAAAAATTTCCAAAATATCACTTTTTTCCAATTTCCAAAATATCCTTTATAACATAAATTTTGTATCAACAGACATGTGTCGCACCATGCCTAGATTATCAACCCAGCAATGGTTGAGGGTCACAATTTTTGTGGCTCAAATGGTTCAAAATTGTCAAAACGACGTCGTTTTGAGTACAAAACAATTTTAAAATTGCC
The DNA here is from genome assembly GCF_055761805.1 of Camellia sinensis. Lineage (NCBI taxonomy): Eukaryota > Viridiplantae > Streptophyta > Magnoliopsida > Ericales > Theaceae > Camellia > Camellia sinensis. Next base: position 222,283,102 of record NC_138961.1, read on the forward strand.
AAAACGACATCATTTTAATAATTTCAAATCATTTGAACCACAAAAATTGTGGCCCTCAAACATTTTTCTTACCAACCATTGTCTGCACTAACCAACACACCATTCTGCACTATAAACAAACACCACAGCACTCAAGCCTTTAAGATTGCATTTTATTCTAATTTATATTTTAATTGATAAAAAGTACAGTTGTTAAACATACGTTTTTTAGAGGGGGTAGACATACTTAACTGATTTTAATTTGATCCACCACCACTGAATACCAAATAACCACCACCAATTCTTGTCAATTGAACGTGGTTCAACGTGAATTCCTAAACATTAAATTTTTATTCTATTCTTAAAATGTATATATATACGTATATAAATACAAATATACATACATATAAAAAAAAACAAATATAATCATTTATAAAAATAAATAAATAAATAATTCTAAACAAAAAATTCTTCATACTTTCGATCATATATTGAAATGATGAAATTCAAAATTTTAATTTATAGTTGTCACGAATATCGACTATTTATATATATAAATGCTGTTATTGTTAAATAGTTAAAAATTAAATAAATTTTGCATTTAAACTTCAAATTTCAAATTAAAAGTCGCACATTTAGTGGACATTATTTTGAATTGAATAGGTATTTGTTTAAATTTAAATGATTTTGAATTTAAATCCAACCACTGCATTATGCACAAAAATCATAAAGAATCTTATATAAATTAACTGTCTTTTTTTTCTTCTTGACATTAACATTTTTTTGTTTATTTAACACTAAAAAAGGATCAATTTCCTATTCCTCTTATCCAAAAGTCCTATACAAGCCTATCTCCCTATTTTTTGAACTGATGGTTGAACTATAAAATCTTTCTTATTTTCTCTATCTACTTCTATATTGTTGTACATATTATTTACAATTATCCATCATGGATTAGACCGCTGTGAATATTTTAGGTTGAATCTTAGAGTTGTATTTATTTGTTCAAATCTATACAAAAAATGTTGTGAATATTTTGAGTTGAATCTTAGAGTTGTATGCATCTATTCTAATCTATATAGATGAAAACGCATCTGGTTTCATACTGTATCTTAAGAATTCACAAGCTATTTTTATACACTTTCTCTTTGTTTAGATTTTTAGAATTGTATTATTTTACATGGTACTTTAAGAAAAATGATATACAAGTCCACTTTTTAAATCCACTTTCTAGAACCAGTGATGTGTCAAGAAGATGATTGGTTGATAATTAGAGAATATTTAATTATTAACCATTCATCTTCTTAACACATCACCGAGTCTGGAAAGTTAGTGTAATTTTTCTGCGTGAATAGCAATGATTGTACTTTAATAACTCAAGTATACTATCAAAATTTTAAATAACAACCACTTTCTAAGGTTTAATTTTTGGAAATTATATTTTTGCCTATATTTTGATTATGCAATGCAAACAACTACATATAAGTTAAGTCACACCTTCTTTTTTTTTTTTTTTGTTGTGTGCATGATATATATATTCAAATTATATATATATGTATAATTATTGATTTCATTTAATTTATATATATATATATATTCAAATTTATATGTTTTCACAAGACTTTCTGCAATATGTAATATAGAAAATAGCTCCAGAATTTTGATTTCATTTAATTTATATTTTTTTACTTTACCTAACTTTAATTTCATTTTCAAATAATATACATAGAAATAGTACCCGGCAGAATTTGATCTCAAATTTTCTCAAAATGTTACTTAAATCTATGAACACTACCTGCTATAATTGTTAAAAAAATAAATTGGACCAAAATAGTCATGTGCATTGCACGTGTGCTTTTAATTGTTGAAAAAATAAATTAGACCAAAATTGTGCATCGCACGTGTGCTTTACCTAGTTTAATAAAAGTGAGTGACAATGTTTTATTTCCAATAATTTTACATACGTAATTTGTTTGAAATATATATTTTTATGCCAGCCATCGCTGATATAGCCCCTTGTTTTATATATTCAAATAGGTTCTTCATCCCATCGCTGATGTAATCAATATCAACAATAAAATATGGGATATGTATTTTAGGGATCTTTTTACAAGACTAGTCAGGGAAGGAGATGATGGTAACTGCGGTTCAGCTACAGTCTGTGACACAATTTGCTTGCAGGTATACATTTTTAACATATAACTAATCTCGATTAGTTTGAACTGTGAATTATTGGAACAGGAGATGATTTTACTGCTGTAATGTACTGTGAACTGCATTTTAATGCTTCTAAGTGTGTGCTTGCTTTAACACACCTATTTGTAGATGATAATTTGTTTTTAATTTGATTGTCCATGAAGCTCATCATGTTTAATTTTCTAAAAATGGTAAAGCAAGCGGCCTAAACTGAATATCCTACGTTGAATTATAAACAAGACATTTTCCCCGTTGTAAAACAGTGAATGATTCATTTGCCGAGTATTAGTGACTGCGTACTGTGTTCACTAGTTACATTAATGATCCAACATTCTTTCTCATGATAGAAGAAAAGTAATTGATGGATTTGTTGCTTTTGCAGATATATGCTGACTAATTTTATATGTTACAATAATTTGAGAGAGAGAGAGAGAGAGAGAGAGAGAGAGAGCAACTGAATAGCTCTGTATTGATCTATTAATTATGTGTGTAAGTTTACAAACAGAATGAGCTCTCTTTATAGAGAGAAGAGGGATACAATGGAGCACCGAAAGCATAAAGGGTACATTAAACAATATAAAGCTAAAGCTAAAGGTGTGGTAGTGGGTGTCTGCTTTTACAGTCTTTACAGCTACAATTACAGCTACAATGTACTATATATTATATATTAACAGCCCCCCGCAAACTCAAGGAGGGTAGGCATCGACCAAGTTGAGTTTGGAAACAAGATCACGGAAGCGCACAGGAGGATGAGCCTTGGTGAAAATATCAGCAGGTTGATCGGCAGAAGCAATAGGGAGAAGATGAACAGTACCATGTGTAACATGCTGTCGAATGAAATGACAATCAATCTCAATATGCTTGGTGCGATCATGAAAAACATCATTGTGAGCAATCTAAATGGCACTCTGATTGTCACAATAAAGAGAGGTAGCGCCAGAAGAGGAAACACCCATATCAGTGAGGAGCCAGCGAAGCTAGAGAAGTTCATGAGTAGTATCAGCAAGAGCTCGGTATTCAGCTTCGGTGCTAGAACGGGCAGTAAGGGATTGTTTCTTGCTACGCCAAGTAATAAGAGAATCCCCTAAGAAGAAATAGAATCCCGTGGTGGAGCGTCGATCCGTAGGATCCCCAGCCCAATCAGCATCAGAAAAGGTACGCAGTTCAAGAGAGAAGGAAGCAGAATAGTGAAGGCCATGGAACAGAGTGCCTTTGAGGTATCGAAGGATGTGGAGGAGAGCAGTATAATAGGGAGTGCGAGGAGCCGACATGTACTGACTAACAATGTGAACAGCATAGGCAATGTCAGGACGAGTCACTGTGAGATAGACAAGACTACCGACGAGCTGGCGATAAAGATTAGCATCATTGAGGAGAGCTCCATCGAGAGGAGTGAGACGAATCTGAGGATCAACTGGAGTAGATGTAGTTTTGCAATCAGTAAGACCAGCACGAGCCAGAAGATCGGATGCATATTTGGCCTGAGATAAATAAGAACCAGTAGAATCATGAGAGACTTCAAGGCCTAAAAAGTAGTTAAGAGTACCAAGGTCCTTCATCTCAAACTGACGGTGGAGAAAATGTTTGAGGTGGAGAATACCAGCTGCATCATTACCAGTGATAATCATATTATCCACATACAGAAGGAGAAGAGTGGTACCATGAGGAGTAGTCCGTATAAAAAGAGCAGAGTCATAGGAGCTAGAGGTGAACTCGAAGTCATGAATGGTAGAACTGAACTTAGCAAACCAAGCGCGGGGTGCTTACTTGAGGCCATAGAGGGCACGCTGTAGTTTGCAAACCTTATGAGGTGGAAAAGTGGACCTAGGTGGAGGTTGCATGTAGACCTCCTCAAGAAGATTACCATTGAGGAAAGCATTTTTGACATCCATTTGAAAGAGCTCCCAGTGACGAGCAGCAGCAACAGCCAGGAAACTGCGAACAGAGGTAAGTCGAGCACCAGGGGAGAAGGTTTCCTCATAATCAATCCCATAATCCTGGTTGAAACCCTTGGCAACAAGACGAGCTTTGTAGCGTTCAATAGAGCCATCAGAATGAGTCTTGATTTTGTAAACCCATTTGCAGCCAATCGCAGTTTTGGCAGGAGGAAGATCAATAAGATCCCAAGTATGAGTTTTGTCCAAAGCTTGGAGTTCATCAGTCATAGCTTGCTGCCAAAGAGGATTAGTACAAGCCTCACGATAGGAGGTAGGTTCATAAGTTGAAAAGGCATCAGACCCAACAATATAATCACGAAGGTAGATAGGAGGTTGAGTTACCCGGTGTGGTCGACCCGTAGGAGGATCGGTGGGAGGAAGAACTGGTAGAGAAGGAGGTGGTGCAGGGAGAGGTGAACCTTCAAGGAGAGCAGTCTGGTCGGGAGCCGGAGTGAGCAAGGGCTTCTCAATGAAGGAGGAACCTGTATCAAAATCATCAAAAAAGAGATCTATGGAAGGATTAGTAAACAGTACATTAGTGGAAAGTGCGGGTAAGTGAAAGGAGGATAAGGAGGAAAACATTTGGTGCTCCCAAAAAACGACATGGCGGGAGATACGAAGACGTTTAGAGAGAGGGTCCCAACAACGAAGACCTTTATGTTCAATTCCATACCCAAGAAAGCAACAAAGACGAGAACGAGGTTCAAGCTTGGTGTGTTCATGAGATTGAAGGAGAACAAAGCAGGCAGAGCCAAAAACCCGAAGATTAGTATAGGGAGGGGAAGTGCCATGCAGACGTTCAAAGGGAGTTTGATTATGGATGACAGGGGTAGGAGCACAATTGATAGTGTAGACAGCAGTGAGGGCAGCTTCCCCCCAAAAGTTTTCAAGGCAGGAAGAAGAGAGAAGGAGAGCGCGAGTAGTGTCAAGAATATGCCTATGTTTCCGTTCAGCACGGCCATTTTGCTGGGACATGCCAGCACAGGAACGATGAGGCAGTGTACCATGACTCTGAAGAAAAGAAAGGAAATCTGAATCCCGATATTCCATAGCATTGTCAGAGCGAAAAAGTTTGATGGATTTGGAAAATTGGGTGTGGATCATTTGGGCAAATCGATAATAAAGGGTTTTGAGTTTAGATCGAGTTTTCATGAGAAAAATCCAAGTAAACCGTGAAAAATCATCAATAAAAACAACAAAATAACGAGATCCCCTCATAGTAGTAGTAGGGGAGGGGCCCCAAATATCCGAATGTATAAGATCAAAAGGTGCACAGGAAACAGAAGTACTTTTATTGAATGATAAAGCAGGTTGTTTGGCAAGTTGACAGGGTATACAATCGAAAGTATCTGGAATTACATGACCCAATTGTCCACTAGAAACCAAAGACTTTAAGCGATTAACAGAAATATGCCCTAAGCGACAATGCCAAAGATGAAAAGGAGATAATGAGGAAGCAGATGTAGGAGCAGCGATCTAAGGAGAGTTAGGAACATGAAGGTGAATGAGCTCATAGAGACGTCCATGCTTACGGTCGATCCCAATAGTCTGCCTCGTCTGAGGGTCCTGCACCAAACAATGAGTAGCAGAAAATGTGACAGTTAGACCAAGTTCACATAATTGACCAATAGAAATAAGGTTTAAAGTGAGAGCAGGGATATGATAAACTTGAGGTAAAGATAAAGAAGATGTGGAAACAGTACCAATATGATGGACAGCCATGAGAGAACCATTGGCAGTTTGAATTGAGGAAATATGAGGAGATGAAGAGATGAAAGAAAATATAGTTGAACTGGAGGTCATATGATTACAACAGGCAGAGTCAAAATACCAAGAAGAGTTACCTGGAATCACAGACAAATCAGTAGGAGGAGGTGTACCAGAAAGGGAGAGAAGGTGTTTGAACATGGCCTCTACATCCGTTGGAGAAAAGAGAGGGGTAGACGGAGCAGGAGACTTAGAAAAACCCTCAGTGGCAGCAGCAGCAGTGTGATGAGACTGATTTTCGGAACGATGAAAGCTCCCCCGGGAAGAACCACCGCGAGAAGAGTGGCTGTTAGAGGATGAACGAGATGGATTGCGAAAACAATCCTGTTGCAGATGACCAGGACTAAGTTTGTTGCAGTATCGGCAGGTTCTGACGGGGCAATTGACCAGGAGATGTGTTGAAAGAAGGCCCCGATTCTGACAGTAGAGGCAGACAGTGGTCCGCTGGGTAAATGATGGCCGGTACGGAGGAGTGGCAAGAACAGAGTCCACATGATGAGTTTGGAGAGTACCAAGACGAGTCTCCTCTGATAGCAACTCAGAAATAGCTTGTTCTAGAGTAGGCAAGGGATGACGATGAAGAAGAGAGACAGGTACGGGCTCAAAAGATGAAGTGAGAGCCATGAGAAAGTGCACCAACCTTTGCTGATTACGATAAGCAGTAAATAAAACAGCATCTTCTCGGTGAGGCCAAGTCTGTTCGGAAAGAGCAAGTTGGTCCCAAACGGAGTACATTTGAGAAAGGAAGTCATTGATGGACTGACTAGATTCTTGGCGCATCCGATGAAGTTGGCTTTGAAGTTGATATTGATGAGCAAGACTAGTAGTCTGGTATTGTTCTTTCAAAAAATCCCAGATGTCTTTTGCAGGAGTAGTGACAGAGTCAAGCTGAAAGTGACCAAACTGAAGACTGATAGAGGTAACAGAAGTATTTCGAAACCAGGTAATGATTTGGTAATTCTTACGGTCCTATTCCTCAAGTCAGTCTTCATATGTAGGAGTAACAGTAGAAACAGTGGTTTCAGCAATGTCTTTCACCGATTGGGTCATATCCCCGGTGATAATTCGCTAGAGCTTCTTTCCTTTGAGGAAGGAAGACATGGCTTGGGCCCATAGAACATAGTTGGAACCATTCAAAATAACGGAAATGAGATGGGAGGCATCATGACGATCCATAATAATAGTTGAGTAGGGCCAAATTTGAGAGGAATAGACCTGTAGGAGCAAAATTAGGTAAAACAGAGTGTACCAGTGAGTTCGGAAGGTCGAAAATAGCTAGGAAAGGTGGGCTATGCAGAGATGATGTCAACAGGATGGAAAATGATGTTAGCGGCGCACGTTAGCAGAGAGGGCGTGCGGCGCACGGTAGCAGAGAGGGCGTGCGGTGTACAGTAGCAGAGTGGCGCACGTGGGTGCACAATAGCGGAACGGCGCACGTGCGGCTCACGGTAGACGAATGGCGCACGCGGGTGCACGGTAGCAGGCGCGGCGCACGAAAGAGCAGAGTGGAAAGCGCGTGAAAGCGCGTGTGAGCGTGGCAACGGAAGTAGAGACGCGCTGAGCAAAAAGGTGGCGCGTGGGAGCGCGTGAGAGCGTTTCTGGTGATGGGCTTGGTGCCGTTGGAATCGTAAGGAGATTCCGAGCTGTTTGGTGTAGTTCCACTGTGTACAGAACTAAGCACCAAAATTGAAGAATGCCAGAAATGTATTACTGCGCTCTGATACCATGTGACAATAATTTGAGAGAGAGAGAGAGAGAGAGAGAGAGAGAGAGAGAGAGAGCAACTGAATAGCTCTGTATTGATCTATTAATTATGTGTGTAAGTTTACAAACAGAATGAGCTCTCTTTATAGAGAGAAGAGGGATACAATGGAGCACCGAAAGCATAAAGGGTACATTAAACAATATAAAGCTAAAGCTAAAGGTGTGGTAGTGAGTGTTTGCCTTTACAGTCTTTACAGCTACAATTACAGCTACAATGTACTATATATTATATATTAACATTATATATATATATATATATTAGTATAACGTTTTTCGCTATGTTTTTTTATATATCCCAAAGCATGGCATTTAACATAGTGTTGGGGATTAACCAATCATTCTAACTTGCAACTATTCCTTCTATGTATTGTTGTACTTTGTTTGCAGGCTCTCTCAAAGAGAATTCATTATGGTAAATTTGTAGCAGAGGCTAAATTTCGAGCTTCACCAGATGCATATGAAGCTGCAAGCTGCAATTAGAGCACAAGTTTATATTTTATTTTCCAGACGCACCCAGTGCATCCATTCCTTTAGTATAACTTTTTCAAAACCTTGTGTGCTGAAACAGGTCATGATCACTTTGATTTTGTTAAATTGTGGTGCTTGTGATTTTGCAGGACAGGACTCGACTGATGGATTTGCTGACGTATCCCACTATGGAAGAGGCGATAAAGAGGAGAGTAGAGATGAAAGCCAAAACTTACGAGAACGAGGTGACTGATAATAATAATGTAAAGGAAGACGGAGCTGATCCGGTATGCAAAATAAAACCAAGCTTGGTTGCTGACCTATATGGGGACTGGATCATGCCCTTGACAAAGGAAGTTCAAGTTGAATATTTATTGAGAAGGCTTGATTGAATTAAGGTCAGTTTCTAAAAGTAAAATCATATATGTATATTATACTACAATATGAAGAAATAGTGCAAGTTAGCATTAATATCAATACCTCATTCATCATTATATTTTAATATCTTCAGTTGCATTTGGAATTTTTTGAACTACAATTTTTCAAAGCTTAAATACATTCCAGAGTAAGGAATACCTGATTCTTTATAGGAGGTTAGCGGCTGAAAACAAAGGTTGGGTGGAGACTGTTGTCAATTACGGGAGAGGAGGATTTGGGAGGGAGGAAATTTTACTTGATTGGAATGAAATTGCAGAAGAATATGGTTAGTTTCTTTCTTACATTCTTATTTGCAAGAAGAATTATTTCTTGTTTACAGGTTTTGTATGTACATTGGTAGTCTTGCTTCTTATCTATATTCTAGTACAAGAAGCTTAAATGTTATTTGCAAGAAGAATTATTTCTTGTTTGCAGGATATAATAGCTTCAAGTGGTTTGCTTTGCATAACATTTTCAAGTGGTTTGCTTTGCATAACATTTAAGCTTGAAGGTCTAAACTGTTTGACTGTTTAAAATGAACCTCATAGGTATTTATTGCTCAAGCAAAGATAATTTGAATGATGTCTAATATATTGATGTATATTTTTGCAGGTAGTGTTGAGGGAGTAGTTGATATGATTGGGTGGGTGATATTGAGAGCTAAATTGAGATTTTTTTTTTTTTTGAGTACTTGAATCTATTAGTATTTTGTATAAATACTTTTAAGGATGGTTTGATGGATATTTGTTTTGCATGTATAGAAGTTTATATTTTGTATGCACATTTTTTTTTTTTTTTTTTGAAAAAAGATAATTTTGTTGAGGGAAGTGATGGAAAAATAATACATGAGTATTAGAATTTTTGCAAATATCACTTTACATTTATTGTATATAATATTTGAATATATATATACACATATATGAGAATATAGATTGTTAAAACATTGTAAGATTTTTTTTTATAATTTTTTTGCGACAGTAACAAGATGGTCGCTAATACATTGTAGGTATTTTTTAAAATTTTTTTGCGACGACAAAACATTGGTCACCATAAGTAGATTAGGCGGTCGTAAATAGTTTGCGACTGCTGTTTTGCGATCGCAAAAAGTATTTGTCACCCCCCACATTCAAGACCCCCATTTGCCGTTGCATAGGTCGTCGCAAAAGGTCTTTCGCGACTGCTTTTTATTATTTGCGACGACTTGTAGCGGTCGCAAAAATTACTTTTTTTAGTAGTGTATTATGTAAACAATATTATATAATATTTTAAGATTATTGAATTATTAACATAACTTAATAGTGGGGGTGTTGTTTGGGAAGAAAATTAGGCTAAAACCATTAAAAAATAAAATAAGTTAAAATAATTAATAAGATAAAATGTATCTAACTTACAATCATTTTATTTTTTCTCTCACAATCATCAAATCAATTATAAAAATTAAAAATAAAAAAACCAACCAATAATCTTTTTAACCAAATTAAAATAATTAAAAAATTAAACAACTAATTAAAATAGCCACCTACCTAAACAAGGCTAGTGACAAAAGGAAAATGTTTGAGACCCCTTTAGGGATGACCTCTACACTCTCAAAGTGATCATGGCCCTCCATGTAATGTGTGGGGTCCACTCATATATATGTGAAACCCATATTATGAGTGGTTCAAATTTGTGAAGGTCTTCTGAAATGAGAGTCTCAATCATGCTCGTGACAAAATTAAGGAGAAAAAGAGAGAGGTTTTACTAATGATGAGGACACATGTGAGGTGTTCGGTTAGGTGTTTTTGAGTGGATGCCACACCGTATTGCCTCTCCGTGTGAAGCACAGTTCGGTGACTTTTGAAAAGAGTTGCAAAATGGGATTGAAGACAAAACAAACAAGCAAGGATCATATCAATCAAGAAAAATAAAAATAATAAGATCGTAAAGCGTTAAATAATTTAACAAGAATTGCAAATAACAAAATTTAAATTCGCCATCATTCTGATGTTCATACAAACATGCTTTATTGATTGTGATGTTAGTGCATGGCATTGTGATGCCCCTGCTGATGAGTATCACTTTTGGTAGGCTAACTGATGGACTCAAACAAAAGTAGTAAACTACCAGCATCTCTAATAGTATTTGTTATAATATCAGTATTATTATTATAATTTGATAATAAATAGTAGTAATTTGTCAAATTATAACAATAGTACTCTAACATTACAAGAATTTACATATTTGCCGACCACTTTTGCCGACCAAAAAAATTTTTGTCGCAAAAAAATGACATTTGCCGACCAAAAAACATTTCGTAGTTAAAAGTTGATACTATTACCGACTAAAGTAATTTTGTTGCAAAAAGGTGATTTTTTGCGACCAATTTAAAATATTAGTCGCTAAAAATGATGTCAGGAGGTGAAAAATTGGGCGGGAACAGTAAAATCTTTTAGTGACTAACACAATTTAGTCGCAGATATCAAAACGACGTCGTTTTGATATCTAAATGCACTGGCAGACAATGGCTGACCAAATTTTAGTCGTTACATGTTAAGATTCTGCGACAAAAAACAAATTTAGTCGCTAAAGGTGAAATGTTTTTTTAGTGGGATATATATCACCGCACCTGTTCTCTGTTTACAACCATTTGTTCAAACCTCTCACACAGATTCTCCTTCACCACCAAGCCTCACCTCACTGCAGACCACCACCATCGGCACAGATCGCCACGGCCACCGCCTCAGATCCCCACTGCCGTCGATGATCCTCCTCCGTCCTCCGCTGGTGCCTCTCTCTCTCTCTCTCTCTCTCTCTCCTAAACACCCATCGCCGTCGATGATCCTCCTCTTTCTCCTCCTCCTCCTCCACTGGTGCCTCTGCCGAATCCGGGAAGATCATCGAAATCCAAATCAGATTTGAATCCTAGGCCGAGATCTAACCGTCGTGAGCGATCCATAGCGACGCAATGGCTTCCAAATCCTATGGCAAGATCGCCGATATCTGTGACGACCTCATCCTCCAGGCACATACACTACCCATCCTTCTATTCTATTATTGATCTCTCTTCTTATCAAACCCTAATTTACTCTCTCTCTCTCTCTCTCTCTCTCTCTTGCTCTAGGTTTCAACGCAGGGGATTACATTCCAAGACGAATGGCCCTACTCGATTCATCTTCTTGGCCATATCTACATCGACGACATGTGAGTTGATTTTGTATAACTGTGTTGTTCAGTGTCATTGATTTGGGGTTTTACGATGGTTTTAGGGTTTATGTATATATATATATATATATATGTTTTGTATTGCAGCTGAGAAGTCTACTGGGATTAATTACGGTTGCAAATCGATCCCAAAGAAGAAGCTCATCTGCAAATCAATCCCAAAGAAGAAGTTCATCAATCATATTGGAATCCAGGTCTTTATTTTCTAAATTCGTTTCAGAAATTTATTTAAATTTGTGAAATTTGGGTTGATTTTTTCTTGACTGAAATTTGGGTTTGATTTGTTCTAAATTGATTATGAAATTTGGGGATTTTGTGATTTGTTCTTGAAAGCTGCCCATTGAAGCTCTTGGGAAATTTGGGTTTCATCGTTCAGCTTGAAAGCTGCCCGTTGAAGCTCTGGTCCTTAAACTTTAATTGGTGTTTTATGTCAATCTTGCTTATTTAACATTTGTTTGGTTGTTGAGAAACAGAGCAAAGGGATAGTGATTGCATCTATTAGTGTTTTTTTACAAATATGGAAAGCTCTCTGCTCTCATCTTCTCCTATCTTGATTTTATTTATTTGTTTATTTTATTTCAAAATACACTCTCACTAACCAAAAACAAGTTTTCTTTTTATTTCAAAAATGATGTCAGGAGATTCTGCCAAGCTACTGGATATGGAGGTACTGTTCAGCACCGTGAGGTGAGACTCAATCTCATGATTTTCTGTCCAGAACTTTTTTTTTTATCCCTCATAGATGGTATTTGAAGTCCTTAGTATGTTTTGGAGTGTTGAAGAAAAGATTGCTCGCCATGCTCAAGACGGAACACGTACCACCAGGTAGCAACTCTTCGTTGTCAATATTATCAATTAGTACAATGGTCAAAACCTTTTTCCATTTGTGATAAGAAGTAAAGCTTATAAGGTGGAATTATATGTTTTGCATTTTTGCAAATTTTTTTTTTTGCAGAGATTGATTTGTTTATATATATATATATATATATACGTATATATTTATGCTATTAATTAAAAGTTGCAAGAGAGGATAAGTTTGACAGAGACTAGAGCGGGAGAAAAAAGCTACAATTTATCTTTTGTTATTAAACGATATCAATGAAGTTTTACAACAACACTGGTCGAGTTCTATAGTACAAAAGAACCGATACATTGATTAGATGAACCCCCATATTTGCTTCCATTTGTAACATAGCATAGTTTCATTCTTCCTGACACTTCATTTAAATCAAGAAATTAGAGTGAAGCAACTAATTTTAGGACTATGCATATTTATTGTACTTCTTAATTGTTTCAATTGAGATGAATTTGTCCCATTTGCATGCTTTGTTACAAGTTCACAATCTCTTGTTTCAGGGAGATTGTGGTGCAGTTCAATGCTGATGTGGCTGATGGAATGCAATGGAAGTTTGTTCCTACTCAACGCGAGATTATATAGTTCATAATGTGTCATATATATGCATAACATATTATATATATGAGTAAATTACACTAACCTCACCTGAGGTTTGGAGAAAATACAAGTAGCTCGATAGTTTTGGTATAATTACATTAACCTCCCTTTTAGTAAGATTAAAGGTATTGAAACTAGGGGTTGACTGTAACGCCCTCAAAATAATAACAATAATCCCATCAGATAAGACATGCATTTACATATAAACCAACCATATTCTTTTATTCATTAGAGTTCCATTACATAAGTATTACATGCTAACATCATAACAAAATGCCCTACGGGCTTACAGCTTTCCAAGTTAACACTTGGTTACAACAAAAGAGTACTAACTCGTTTACACATTAAGCCCTTGGCTTGAAGTTACATGTAATACATCAAAAGTTAAGCAACAAAAGTATGCCTGCCTCTAGCCTCCCAGCTATGTCCTTGGAGGTGGCATGCTACCTGCACCTGAAAATGATATTCCCATATAGGGTGAGCCACAGCCCAGTAGAAATACACTAAACCAACCATGAACAATGACTAAAATATTAGCAATTGATAGATGGTCAACACTGATACATTCACATAAATTACACATGTATGTCATACAACTTATGAGTCTAAATCACCTTTCATTTTCCCTTTTTCAACAGATAAGCATGCTAGCTCTTTCATCATTTCTACAGATATGTATAAAAACTATATCCCACATTCAGATAAGCATATAAGCTATATCCACATTCTCAACAGATATGTATAATAACAATATCCCACATTCACAGATAAGCATATAAGCTCTATCTTTACTTCTCTAGACAAGCATATGAGCTGTGTCTACGGAGTTCATCCCCTATCTTCTCCCAACACTAACCGGTTTAGAGGTACATCCCCTATCTCCTCCTCTACACATAACGTATGTAAACACATTGGTTCTATATACAATCATCCAATACATACAGTTAATGTATTCTATCAACCGTCAAGTTCCATGACACACTTCATTGATTAGTTTCAGTTTGCCTAATCATCATGCATTGTCTACAACAATCACGACTATCCTCCACCGATAGCCCAAAGCAGTTATTTCTGAACAGAAAATAAATGCACAATGGATATTCAATCAACATTTCATTTCTTCATTCTTCTCAATTAATTATCCCAATTAATTAACAATGTAATTAGGTCAATTCCCATAATTAACATTTCAACCCTTAGGTCCCATTTTCATCAATGATTCAACAATCATTCCATTTTTCTATGCCAAACATGCATCCAGGTTTATTATGAACAAAACCCCAACTTTTGTAAAATTACACAAAAGCCCCAAACTTTCACAAAATTACCAAACCAAGCCCAACATCTCAAAATACCAAAATTTAAAGACAAAACCCATAGAGAGGAGTAGGTTATCCCTACCTTGAAGTTTAAGCCACAAAGGAGATGAAGACTCGAAGATCAACTTGCTCCAAATCCAAACTTTTTCAGATTAAATCGAAGCTCTCAACACCCTCTATCTTTTTAACAAAGGCCCTAGGCTAGATTCACACTCTAGGGAGATCAAATCTTAGAGAGAGTGCAAGTTTAGGGAGAGAGAGTGTCGGATTAAGGGTTTTGGATCAAAAAGAAAGTGAAAAAGTGATGTTTTAGACGCTGCTGTCCGCTGATATAAAACACGCTCGCTCGAGCGAAGGCTTGGTCGTTCGAGCGACCAGACACAGAAAACTCTCGCTCGAGCCAAGAAGTTCTCGATCGAGCGAAGAAAAATCCAGACCGCTCGAGCGAAGGAAGCTCGCTCGAGCCAAGAAAGACAGCTCTCAGGTCCAGAACCAGGTGCAACCGCTCGCTCGAGCGAGCCACTCTGGCTCGACCCACCATACTCGAACCCACTCTCGCTCGAGCGACCAACTCCTCGCTCGAGCGAAGGTCCAAAATTCTGGGCAGCAACACTAGGCTCCTGAACACAACCAACCTGTAACAAACCTGCCCAACACATCCTATAACTCAAATATGAAGAAAAAGGAATGTAAACACGAAAATAACCAACTACCAACATCCACGGACACATGTCCGGATCACTGTACAACAAGGGTAAACCCGGGATCGCTATATAGAGTACTAGGTGAGCATTTCTTACTTTAGCATATTGCATGTATGTTAGTGTTGACATATCAAGCATATTTACTATGAGGCTAAGTGCTTAATTGATATATCTCTTGAATGTCTGTGGATGAAGGCTAATTTGCTTAAATTTGGATGATTTGATTAATGTACATATGAGCTTACTCTTTCAAGTAACACATATCCAAAACCTTTTGCAAACAAACATGAAATCAAAGCGTTTTAAAATGAGTAAATAGTCTATACTTGTGTGCCTCACGTAGTAATGTTTGGCATAATAACCAAAACAAGAGCATATAATGTAAATAAAAACCGCATCATGATTAATAGAGGCAGATCTTTGATCGGGTGAGTAGGGTGCTCAATTTATGACCTTCCTCTCTCATTTCTAAATTTCTGAGCCGAGACACTTTGGCGATGATGGTTAAGTGGCTTTTGGCACAAGTCACGACTTTCCTAAATTTTTTTAAAATATTTAGGTGACGACTCTGAAATCTAGCAATGTAGTCTATTTTTGGCATTTTTTATTCAAAATTAATTTTTTAAAAGATTTATCGGATTTAGACTCATTTGTGTTTATTTATTTCACATTGCACTTATGAAATCAGATTCAGAACCATGGGAGTCTGAACTGTAGAGCTGATCGTATCCGAGAGGAGCACGAAAAGCAAGCTACATGGTTGTCCCTTTATGGGTTATCAGAAACGTTTCTATGCACATGAGTCATCAGAATGCCTTTATGGCCATCCCTTTATGGGTCATTGGATTTGTTAGCAGTAATGGATGTACCACGTATGATCATATGCAAAATATAAATATGAATATGTATATGAATCTATTTCTGATTTGAAATCTGAATGTGCATAAGACTCTGTTTCTGATAAGAATCTGTTTTTGATATAAACTCTGATTTCTAACTCTGTGATGAACATCATTCATTAAACCCCTTTAATTTTTTATTATTCACTGGGCTCTAGCTCATCGTATTATTTATGTATGTAGGTGACCACGCGTGCAACCAGGCTCAAAGTTGATCGCCTAGAGTTCTGTCTGTCTACTAGCCACTGTGCCTCCCGAGGAGGTTCCTTTTGAGAAGTGGTCAAGTTTTGTGAACCATGTTAATGATCTTTGTGTTTCTTTTGTTAAGTTGGACACATCTTTCGTTGTCTATATATATATATATATGTAGATATATGATGACGTGGAATAATGTCAATATATAAATTAAGTTTTTAATTTTTTGTCCCATGTATGTCTACACAGCTCTATAGACTATGTGTGTTTTATATATTTGCTTCTGCAGCCCCTTATTATGAGTTAATCCGTTTAGAGGCCTTTAGTAATCCCAAGATTACTGGCCGATTACGACGCTAAACCTATAGGGGCAGGTTTGGGTCGTGACAGAGTGGTATCAGAGCACAACTTATACCGCACACGCGAGTCCAGATGAGCTATAGGATGTCCTAGTAAGAATTAGGGACATTACATCTGCATGTGTGAGTGTGTAACGCCATGTGAACATATCTGAATCAATATATATTGACACTAAAATGGAATGGATTGAAATTTAACACTGTAAGGAATTATTTTCTTGTGTTTATTAGTACTATGTTTACTTATAGCAAATGGAGAATACAAGAAGTAATGATGCAACTGAATCTTCTGAGACTCGCATGAACCGAATGGAATGAATGCTTGAAGCTTTAACAGAAGCAATGATGCAACAACAAAGACAACAACCTTTGCCTCCTCTGCCCCCTCCAGTCTAAGCAAAGCCAGTAAACAATGACATCATCTGCTTGACTCAAAAATTCAATAAAATGAAACCACCGACTTTCTTGGGTGGAATTAAACCTTTAAACGCTGAGATGTGGATGCTAGAAATTGAAAAACTATTTGAAGTCTTTCCATGTACTGAGACTCAAAAAGTTTTGTTGGCCACCTATACTTTAAAAAGCGAAGCCCGACGTTGGTGGATGCTTATCCAAGACAACAGTGGGACTCTGACTTGGGGTCAATTCAGAGAGATTTTCTATGAGAAATATTTCCCTCAATGTTTTCGAGATAGAAAAGTGTCTGAATTCCAAGAGCTTAAGCAAGGCAATATGTCTTAGCAGAGTACGAAGACAAGTTTACTGAATTGGCCCGATTTGCTCTACACATGGTGGATACTGATTACAAAAAGGCTCAAAAGTTTGAAGGAGGCTTGAACCTAGATATATTTGATCGGTTTGGTGTGTTGAAACTACTCAGATATGTGGATATCCTTGACAGAGCTATAATGGTTGAAGTTAATTTGACTGCAATGAAACAAACTAAAGCTCCGACAATTGAATGGACAGGTAAGAGATCGGGATTTAATTTAAAAAGGGTCGGTCATTTTCAAAGAAGCAAAACACAGGATCCTCCAGTAGTTCAATCCAAAGTAATGGATTTACACCGACTTGCCCAGAATGTGGTAGGAAACACAAGGGTGTTTGTCATCAAGCAACGAGTGCCTGTTTTAGGTGTGGTAAAACTGGCCACATGATGAGAGATTGTCTTGTCGGGTTTGAAAATGCCAATTGCCCAGTAGTAAGTTCAGCTGAATCCGCTTCTGCATAAAGAACGAATATGAGAGCTAACATTAGGTGGGAAACCTTAAGGTCGGGTCAAGTATTTGCACTTGTGCCTGGTGATGTGCAGAACACAGAATCAGTGGTGTCAGATAAACTCCCTATTTGTGCTCAAAATGCATATGTGCTGATAGATTCTAGTTCTACATATTCATTCGTATCGCATGCTTTTTCTCGAAAATTAACTAGACCACTAGAACCCATGAATTATTTGTTAGCTGTATCTACGTCTGCTGAGGGTTCTATGATTTGTGCTTATGTGTGTCCTGCATGTGACATCATGATTGGGAATGTGTTATTATATGTTGATTTGTCGCCATTAGACATTACTCATTTTGATTGTATTCTGGGTATGGATTGGTTGACCAAATATTATGCTACTATTGATTGTGTGAATAAATCCATTGTATTTCGACCATCTGGTTTGTCTGAGTTTATGTTTAGTGAGAATGATATAGTTACTCCTCCGTATTTGATTTCTTCTATGAAGGCTATTAAAATGTTGAGAAAGGGTTGCCGAGGTTATTTGTGTTAGGTATTGGTTGAGCCCACTGATAGCACTAATGTCAAGAACATCCCTGTAGTCAATGAATTTTTTGATGTGTTCCCTAATGATTTGCCCGGAAATTTGATATATAGAGAAATTGAATTTAGCATTGAGGTATTACCTGGAACACAACTTATCTCTAAAATCCCATACCGAATGTCAACCTCTGAATTGAAAGAATTGAAAATCCAACTACAAGAATTGTTAGATAAAAAGTTTATCTGACCGAGCACTTCCCCTTAGGGTGCTCCCATTTTATTTGTCAAAAACAAAGATAGATCTTTGAGGCTATGTATCGACTACCATAAATTGAACAAAGTGACCATTAAGAACAAATATCTACTGCCCCGAATAGATGATTTGTTTGATCAATTCCAAGGAGCTCAAGTCTTTTCAAAAATTGACCTTAAATCTGGATACCACCAGTTAAAAGTTAAGGCAGAAGACATAGAGAAAACCGTTTTCCAGACTAAACATGGGTTTGGTAATGTCGTTTGGGGAAACTAATGCACCTGTGGCCTTCATGGACCTAATGAATAGAGTGTTTAACAATTTCTTGATGAGTTTGTTGTTGTGTTCATTGATAATATATTGATTTACTCCAAAAGTAGGGAAGAACATAAACGTCCTCTGAGAACTGCCTTACAGACATTGAGAGAAAATAAATTATATGCAAAACTGTTTAAATGCGAGTTTTGGCTTGACTGTGTAACATTTTTGGGGCATGTAATCAATAAAGATGGCATCCCTGTTGACCCACAGAAAATTGGAACTATTGTAGACTAGCCTAAACCAATAAATGTGTCAGAAGTAAGCAGTTTTTTGGGGCTTGCAGGCTATTACAGAAGATTTGTAAAAAACTTCTCCAAACTTGCCATGCCATTGACACAACTGACACAGAAAAATGTATCATTTGATTGGAATGATCAACGGGAGTTAGCCTTTCAAGAATTAAAGACTAGGTTAGTAACTGCACCAATTTTAACTTTGCCTGATGGTACTGATGACGCTTCATACAAAGGTTTGGGATGTGTACTAATGCAAAATAGTAAAGTGATTGCTTATGCTTCTCGCCAACTCTGTCCTCATGAAAAAAATTATCCAACCCATGACCTGGAACTTGCGGTTGTCATGTTTGCTTTGAAAATCTAGCGCCATTATTTATATGGAATGACTTATGAGGTGTATACAGATCATAAGAGTCTGAAATATTTCTTCACTCAAAAAGAACTGAACATGAGACAGAGGAGATGGCTCAAATTGATTAAAGACTATGATTTACAGATTTTGTATCATCCGGGAAAGGAAAATACAATTGCAGATACTTTGAGCTGGAAGTCTAATGGGAATTTGTCATGTTTGCTCACTGGCCAAAAAGAATTGTTGTGTGATCTGGAAAGAAATGAAATTGAAATTGTTTTACGTGAACATAGTGGAATCCTAGCTACCATTTCTGCTCAGCCGACCATAGTTGAGAAAGTTAAAGAAAAACAATTAGAAGATGGAATTATGAAGAAGATTATTGAAGAAATTGACTCTAAACCAAGGTCGGGATTTGTGTATGAGAATAATGTGTTGAAATTTCATAGTAGGCTTTGTGTACCGAACCATTTTGAATTAAGAAAGCGTATCATGACCAAAGCTCATAACTCTAAATTTGCTATGTATTCGGGGAATACAAAGATATACCATAACTTGAAACAGAAGTTTTGGTGATCTAGAATGAAGAAAAGTATCGCTAATTTTGTAGCTAAGTGTTTATACTGCCAACAAGTGAAGGCCGAACATCAACAACCCGCTGGATTACTTCAACCGCTACTAATACCGGCATGAAAATGGGAGCACATTATGATGGACTTTATTGTTGGACTGCTACACTCCTCTCGAGGTATGGATTCTATCTGGGTCATTGTTGATCATTTAACTAAGCCTGCTCGCTTTTTGCCCGTTAAAACTCTATATAATGCGGATAAATTGGCTAATATTCATGTGAATGAGATTATGAGATTGCATGGTGTGCTAGTATCTATTGTATCTGATAGAGATTCGAAGTTCACTTCAAGATTCTAGTAGAGTTTGCAATAAGCTTTGAGGACTGAATTGAGATTGAGTAGTGCTTATCACCCGCAAATAAATGGTCAATCAGAAAGAACGATATAGACCTTGGAAGACATGCTCAGAATGTGTGTATTGGATTTCCAAGGAAATTAGGAAACCTATTTGCCCTGGGTTGAGTTTGTGTACAACAACAACTACCACTCAAGTATTGGAATGGCTCCTTATGAAGCGTTGCATGGTAGAAAATGTCGATCTCCGATTTGCTAGGTCGAAGTAGGCAATAGACCATTGTTGGGATCAGAACTTATGTAAGAAACAACTGAGAAAGTCAAATTGATTCAACAGAGACTGAAAACTGCACAAAGTCGCCAAAAGAGTTATACGGATGTCCAAAGAAGAGAGAAAGAGAGAATATGAAGTCGGTGACCATGTGTTTATAAAAGTGACTCCGATGAAAGGTTAGACACGGTTTGGAGTGAAAGGCAAGTTGGCACCGAGATATGTTGGGCCATATGAAATCCTAGAGAAAATCAATCTGGTGACGTATCGGGTAACCTTACCGCTAGTCATGGAACATATGCATAATGTTTTTCACGTATCCATGCTTCAAGATGATATACTAGATCCATTACATGTTATTGAACCAACAAATGTGCTTTTGAAGGATGACTATACGTATGAAGAGAGGCCAATTCAAATTGTGAATCACCAAATCAAAAGGCTAAGAAACAAGGAGATTCTATTGGTGAAGGTTGATTGGAAAAACCACGGACGGACCTATGCGACATGGGAAACTGAAGAAGATATGATGAAGAGATATCTTAATTTGTTCCCTCTTGATCCAGTATTCTTCCAAACTGAAGGTAATTCGAGTTTTGAGGACTAAAATCTTTAAGAGAGGAAGACTATAACAACCTCAAACTATGATTAGCCACTAATCCACGATTAAGAGTTCCCAATTAGTAATTAAGGAGAAATTCTGAACTAATTGCATATGTGTTGCATTATTTAAGTTTTCATGTGTCTGCTATAGGAATATATGTCTGTGTTTCTGCTTCATTATGCGAATTGAAGGCCTTACCGGCATCCGATCACAAAATTGACCTAGTTTACGTGTTATTTGGAATTTTTAGAATTTTGTAGTAGATTTAATTAAAATTTGAATAAGAACCAAATAATTAGAATAATTTAATTAGCACTAAATTCCACTTCATTAGCCAATGTTAATCAAGCCTACATAAGGCCCATATGAACTCATTAGTTCATTTTGCACCTCATTCCATCATCCTTAGAGCTTCAAAACGTGAGGGAGAGAAGAGGTAGGGAGAATTGAGATCAAACCAAGGAATTGGAAAGAATTTGAAGGGAATTAGTTTGGAAGTTGAAGACTTGGTCATATAAACTCCATTTTAGGAATTGAGGTAGGAAACTCAACCTTTAAACTTGAAGTTTAAGTTGGTCAAGACATGAATTCAAGAAGATTAAGAGGTAAAATTCATGGATGAAGCTAGGATTGAAGAATTTAGGCTCAATACACACATGCATGCATATATCACATCATTATGATGTTGTTTTCCAAGAATTCTTCCATGCATGTCTTGGTTTTGACTTAACTTTGAGAATTCATCTTGTCTTATAGTATTTGATACCAATTGATCATGTTTTAGAAGCTTAAAAGCCAACACACTTCATGCATGTCATGCTCATGTTATGTTTTCAAAATGTCAACTTTGTTTTTGCTTAATTGGCATGCTTTTAGGCTTTGATTTTGCAAAATGGTTTTGAATACAGGATGTTTTATAAGTTTAGACATGTTTTCTCAAGTTTTGAGCCCAAATGATGTGTTTTAAAGCTTTGGAATTGAGTTTTGCATCTTGAACATCAATTTGCAAATTCCAGAATTCTGCATCACTGTTTGAGCGACAGATTTTGTGCTCGAGCGACCACTCTTGGTTTTGCACTTCCGCTCGAGTGATCAAAAGTTGGCTCGAGCATAAAATTCATGCTCCCAATACTTTTGCAGACATGAGCCTCCGCTCGAGCAAGGAAACCTGCGCTTGAGCGACCAAGCCTATTTTTGAACTCTAGCTCGAGCGACCAGAAGTTGTGCTCGAGCACAAAATGAGAGCTCCCAGAAATTTTTCAAAGTTTTACAGTCCGCTCGAGCAACCAAAGTTGCGCTCGATCGAAGACCCTATTTTTAGAAATTTGACTAAGTGTTGCAATACATATTTTGGCATCCCTATTGCATCCTAGGCATTCATAAGCCTTAATGAAGACATAATAATAAGGATAAGGGATTAGAAACACACCAAGATAGAAAAGAAACAAGTTAAGTGGTTTTAGAATATGCGTTTCAATGTGTATTCGCTATGTGATTGTGTAGGTCACGTGCCTTAGCTGCTCGGTTTGTTTGATTCGTCTGATCTGCTATTGGAGCCATCTATGAGTAATAACTTTGTAAAGCTATGTTCAATGTTAAATATCTTTTGAACATTATGATATGAAATGATCAGCTTTTTGAAATGCTATATTTTATATGAATGAATGGTTGTCCAATTTTCTAAAATGTATTCGTGGCATACTTAGCATCATATGATATGTGTCTCTTTATGGGTCATCGGAATGCCTTTATGGCCGTCCCTTCATGGGTCATTGGAATGCCTTTATGGCCGTCCCTTTATGAGTCATCGAATTTGTTAGCGCTAATAGATGTACCACGTATGATCATATGTAAAATTTGAATATGAATATGAACATGTATATGAATCTATTTCTGATTTGAAATTTGAATGTGCATAAGACTATTTCTAATAAGAATCTGTTTTTGATATAAACTCTAATTTCTAACTCTATGATAGATATCATTTATTAAACCCCTTTAATTTGTTATTATTCACTAGGCTCCAGCTCACCATATTATTTATGTATATAGGTGACTACAGGCGTGACCAGGCTCAAAGTTGATCACTTGGAGTTCTGTCTGTTTGCCAGCCATTGTGCCTCCCGAGGAGGTTCCTTTTGAGAAGTGGTCAAGTTTTGTAAACCATGTTAATGATCTTTGTGTTTCTTTTGTTAAGTTAAACATGTCTTTCGTTGTCTATATATATATATATATATATATATATAAATATATGGTGACGTGGAATGATGTTAATATATAAATTAAGTTTTTAATTTTCTGTCCCATGTATGTCTACACAGCTCTATGGACTATGTATGTTTTATATATTTGCTTCCACAGCCCCTTATTATGAGTTAATCCGTTCAGAGGCCTTTAGCAATCCCAGTATTACTAGTCGGTTACAACGCTAAACCTATAGGGGCGGGTTTGGGTCGTGACAATGGTAATATGAATTTGGATCAAATTTGACCCAAATCTGGTGTAGTAGTGCCCCATCTAGCTTGGAAACGGCATACCCACATTTAGTAAGTTTCCTTTGTTGTTGCTAGGGTTTCGAAGTATTGTTGTGAACCAATTTCAAATTTTGAATTTTGTCATCGAATCCATCATTTCAGATTTGGGACTAGTGTGGAGGCGATTGGGGTAGGAGTATTTGTTATCATCTCGTTGAGCGAGTGTGTTGCTGGGTTCGTTGTGGAACCCTAACTGTTGGGATAACGTGGCAGTTGATTGTGGATTTAGACCTCTGTGAACAAAAGACCTCGTTGTCATATATGCATATGACCATGATGAGTAGAAGTAAGTATTTCTAATTCTTGTCCATTGTTGTAGAATTTGATGTCATTGGTGTGTGGTTTCAATTTGGTTGAGTTTATGAAGCAATGTCCATCATTTATTATTAACAGGGGTATGCGTGGCTGTAGCAATTTCATGTCTAATAAGAGTGTTGTTGTGTCGAATGGGTTCGAGGCATTTAGTTGTCTATTTTTGATGGTCTGCTGTGTTATTTTGGGTGGGTGTGTTGTCATTTGGTTCGTGTGTCCTATTTGTTAATTTGGGTCCCCACAATGTGGTGTCATTTTGTGATGTAGTTGGTAGTACAAATAAGCAGGTTCAAGGATGGAAATGGTGGTATGGTTTGGGTGGGTTTGTGTGTTTTTGGTTGGTCTCTGCAAGTTGGTGGGGTTCTTTGTGGGTTTTTTTTTTTTTTTTTTTGTGTTTTATGATGTGGGGTTCACATTGCTACGAGTAGGTGTGTGGGAACTATTTGGGGTAATGTGAAGAGAGTTGTGTCGTTATGTTGCCTTTTTTGTTATTTTTTGCATTATGCACGTAAATGACATGGGTGGAATGGGTTTGGTTTGTCGGTGTGGGCTTGGGTGGAAAGAAGTTGTGTATGTGGGTTGTGTGGTGTGTGTTTTATATTTTTGTTTTATATGTGAAGGTGTTTGGAAACGTGTATTGTGTTGTGGTTGTCCAGCCACGTTAGTTCGGTGTGTTTTCCCCAAAGGTTAACATATGGTTTGTTCTTTGTTGAAGGTAGTGGGGTGACACGTAGTCCGTGAACGTAGTCTTGTAAACGCAAACGACAAGAAAGAGTGGGAGGTACGCCTGAGAAAACACTCAGGGTGACCATGCAGGGTCAGATTTTGTTCAAGCAACAAAAAAGTGTACAACCTGGTAACGAGAAACCGAAAAAAGGAAAGACAAGGTTGAATTTTTGGTCAAACATTGTCGGGATTGTGAAGTTAGTTTCTGCAATTAACTTGACAGAGGAGCATTTTGTTTATTTGACGAAGACACCATTTTGGCTGTTGTTTCAATCTGTAGTGACAAATGAGCTGGATCATTCGGCGTACCGTAAAGGGGACAACATGGTGGTGAACATCATATGGGCTTATAGTGTGCGGGATGGCGCGTTCCGTATTGGTGGTAAGGTTGTGGATGTGACTAATGAGGACATATGGTTGATCTTCGGAATTCAATGTGGTTCGGCTTTCCTGGATATGACACCTCGTCGAGGCAACCTTCTGACTTCATACAGCGAAGGTGTCGAAACACCAGTCAAATCACTCTGAAGATTGTTAGGAATCTGATGGTGGAAACGGCAGCAGGGAAGAACGAAATTGACAAGGAGGACACGGCTAAATTGTTGTGTTTGTATGCATGTGGGAAATTATTTTTTTCAACGGCCGGGGAAACAATTAGTTAGTGTTTTATATGTTACATAGATAATTTGGATGCAATGAAGAAATATGATTGAACGGGTGCAATCTGTCATGCATTGATGAGCTCTGTACATAACTTCCACGAAACACCAGAAAAGGTGATAGGATGTGTTGCCTCTTTGTTGGTATTGTTGCTAGCGTACTTGTCTTGTCTTTTGTTTTGTTTTTGGGTTTGTATATTATGTTTTAGTGACGGGTTGAATTGTGTGGTCTAACTTTCTAGGATACATATGGTTGTTGTAGTATTGGTTGTGTGAACATTCGAATGTAGTGGATCCTAGTTCGGAGGACAAGCTCTTGAGGTTTCTGAAGTGGAACGTGGGTATACTTTTGTCGAACGCTCATGGAGTGAATCTGAAGGGCCAACTCAACTTCGAGGTATGTGTGATGTATTCAATAATGTGATAATTATAGCTGGGTATGTGTGGTGCATGGTTGGTTTATGTTTCATATTGGCTTATTATTGACAAAATTGATAATATGTAGGTGAGGTACGAGCGGTTAGTGGCAGGAGCCAATGAGATTTTATGCTTGGAGGGTGGACCACCTAGGGGAGATGAAAGTGGTGGTTTGGGCGAGGAGGCAATGGTTGTGGGTGTGGGTGGCCCGTTGCAGACTGTCGTGGGGTCTATGAGTGGTGAACAAGTTGTTGTGAGTTTGGAGGCAGAACTGGGTGGGAGTTTTGATTCTAGTATGCGTGGAAAGCACAGTGGCAGCAAACGTGTAGTGTCGTCTGGTGGTTGTCGTGTTGTCGGGCAAGGGAGTGGCAACCATAAGGACAGAGAAATGGACCTAGACGAAGCATTGAACACAATCGCAACTTTGGAGTTGTAGATTAGCACCAAAAACAATGAAATTTTGAATTTAGATATGGAAGTTGATAAATTGAGAAGATGTCCAACAAAATGCATACACTGCATCTGGTGGGGGGGTTTGAGAGCATTTTCAAGGTGAAGGATAGCAAGTTGGGGAAGTTGGTTGCTGAGAATGTGGAATTGAGAAAGACTATTGCTGGGTTGGAGGAGCAGTCGGTTGATAAGGAAGTGCACAATGTTACGCAAGCGTTCCGTGACATTTCAGTAGTGCGTTAGAATGCGGTTGGTGGGCCAAGCCAAGACGTGCACATACCAAATGGGTTGTGTATCACAACATGTGAGGATTGTAATGTGTTTGATATTAACGATGCAAGTGAGAGAGTTACGGAGGTACGCCAAGTTGAATATGTGCATGTTCAGGAGGCAGTCGATGATGTGTTGGTGAATGAGGTGGTAGTGATCAGCCCACTAGTAGCTGAAGATGGCAGAACAAGTGGAGGATCGAGTTCTTTTGTTTGTAACATTAAGTGTAAAGTTTGGAAAGAGTTGAAACTTCCGGATTTTGAGTATTCGGTTGTGCGGGGGCGGGGGGGTAAGGTTGGTTTTGGTGTAGGTTACTCAGGGGCTATTGGGGTGAGGGGTGGCATAGAATGTACGTTGTCGGTGGATGTTATTGATATGGAAGATGTCGAGGGGCCTTTAAAAAAATGGTCGTCATTAACAATAGATTGGCCATTTGGAAAATGTTGACGGCTGACGAGAAGAGTAGGATTGTTGGTGCGTATGAGCGCGACAGTGATGGATAAGTCATTATGTTTGTTATGTTTTGTAGTATGTGTCTATATGTGTGTGTTCCGCGATGTTAATAGGGGTTGTTTTCCTTTTCTTTTCTTTTTTTTTTTTTGTTAGTGTTGTGATCTGGGCAAGTAACGGGAAAGTTGGTGATGTTTAGGCGACAAATGTGTTGGCGCTTGTCCGGCAGGACCGAGTGCATGGCGATGTAAGTTGATTTTATGGTTTATTGGTGTGTGTGAGGAAATTTTTGTGCGACGGTAATGTATGACGTGGTGGCATAGTTGTAAGGTGATGTGTGTGTCTACATATGTCTTTATTGGCAGGTAATTGACACATACGCATTGTAATTAACGTACAAACAGGCTAAACTAAATGAGGGTGTACAATTTTCGGAGAAGTCCTATTTTGTTAGCAGCATATGTTTGTTGAGTGTTATTTGTTGACTGTGTTTGTTGTAGTCCATTTTTTTTAAGTGCCTTATTGGTTGAGGTGTTGTTTGCAGGATATAATACGGAACAGAAACATGCAAGCGAGAGACATATTTATATTGAACAACTTGAACGCAGTGGACGACGCACGCTACATACACTTCCCATTCTGTCGTGATTCACATTGAATGCTCGTAGTATATGACACAGATGACGGTAATTGGAAACATTATAACTCAATGAGGGAGAGGGCAGGCACCGTGGACGTACATTACCAGCAAGGAAGTTTCCTGGTAAGCATGATAAAAACTTGTATGTGTTTTTCATTAAATTGGTGTGTTGAGGCTAGCTGACGGGATGTGGTTTGGTTGTGGTGTGTGCGCCATGTTGCAGAACAACATTGTGACTGAGGTGGTGAGACGGACGTAACGTACAAATAATTTGGGTGACTTAGTTGAAACACAAGAATCTGATGTTGCAATGGAGTCAGTTGTACAGTGTTCACATCAACGTGTTGACACGTAAGTAGTGCTGATTGTAGTGATGGAAATGTGGCATGTTATCTACCTGTATTTGTTGATTTGTTTGTATGTTCACTTTTTGGTTCCCATGTTGCATGCACGGTAGACTATGTGGTCATCATATGTGCGATCATGTGGCAGTATGTGTGCCCTGTGGATGTGGGTCGTTCATTGCATGGGGGTAACTGTAGCGTACTGCGAGTGACGATAGTGAAAGGCTTTATGAACGACCCTGTCAGAGGAGTGGCAGCCAATGTGATGCGGAATGCGGGATGATACGGGGCTGGCAAGGTGAATAGTTGATGGTTGGGTAATGATAATTTTAACCATGGGAAATTATAAATGGGGGTTTAGGGTTTGGTTTCTATATTGTTCTTCATTAAGTAGTGAAACAGATTCATGATGTATATATGGTTTTTGATTTATTTCGTTTTGGTTGTGAATGTGATTTTGGTGGATGATGTGACGTTGTGTATGATGTGTTACCATAATTTTAAGTTTGTTAATTAGTTATTTTTGTTTGGTGATACATGCCATGTGTGTAATGCACGTTTTGTGTGTTTGCATGAAACGAGGCTAATCGTGATGTGAATGAGTTGTCCGACGCGGCCAAATATGCATGATGTGGATTGGTATTGTGAATGGTATGTGTCCGATTAGGTCGTGTAATGGGCAGATTTTGGGGAGTAGCACGAAGTTGGCTGTGTCATATGGAAGCCATGTTCGATTTATGTGAATCTGAAACTGTATGTACGGTTTGACTTGTTTTAGTGCTTGATATGTTTAATTGATGACAAACTTGTGATTGAAATAATTTGGCAGATAAGTTTGTGGGTGGAGTTGTGTTCTGTTGCATTGAAGGGTTAATGTTGAGTGGGTGTGTCACGTTAGATGTTCGAAGGTCATTTTCAACTATAAACTGTACCTGGGTGAGTGGTTGTAGTCATTGATTACGTTTTGTGGGTAAGTGTGAAGAATGTTTTTTTTTTTTTTTTTTCCTTTTTTGAACAGTAAGTGTGAGTTGTTTCATGGATTGGAACGTGGGTCTGGTAAGAGTGCCGCCATGACCTTGTGTATGTAGTTTTTAAGTGAACGTTAGTAGCCATGTACATGACCTGTGTGTGAAAGGGGTAACGGTATGGCGTAATTTGTTGCATAATCTGCATGTCGAGTGTTAATTTTGTGAATGTGGTACTATTATATGCAGTTAGACTTACTGAAGTGGTAGACCGTTTGGTATGGATGGATGGTTTTTTTTTTTTCTTTAACTTAAGTGTCTGACATGAAGGGGTTAATTCGCAGTGGGTGTGCCACATTAGGTGGTGTATGTTAGGTTCCCAGCGTCCACCATTGAACGTGGTGTACTTGAAGGAAGTGGTAGCCTTGCTTGTTAAGTGTGTCGCATGAGGTGGGACATGTGTGGCTAATTTTTTTGCAACGAGACGTTGGGCGGCACGCATGCATGATGTTCATAGTTGTTGGCTTGAAGTTATGTTATTGTGAAGGCTGTTTGAATGATAAACTGTAGGGTGGGCTGATATGCTTGTGAAGTCACTATGGCACTCACGTGATCATGGATGTAAAATGAAATTACGAAGCAGGTAAAGTTTAGTGGACATTAGTAAAAAAACACATAACACGTAAATAAACCCCGTCACTTTATTTAGTAGATATTATATTGATGGTTGGGGCAAGCCGTTCCCCGGCTAGATTGACCAGTACAGTGGCTGTGTTGAGGAGATCATAGTTGTGGTAATAAGATAAGTTTTATTATAATGTGGAATTAAGCATCAAGGTGAAGATAGGTCAATGCATAACTCAATTGAGTGGTTCCTTGCATGTTTTACAATTGTGATTTCCCATACGACCGCGTCTGCTACATCGTATCTGTTGGACGTGTTCACCACGTGACATGATTCTTTTTTTTCTTTCACCAGCCCGGTGGTCGTTTAACAGCCAGTGGGAAAATGACATAATCACCTGGATCAAATGGTGGTCTTTCAATTGTTGGTATTGGGCAGATTGTCGGGCCGTATATGGAAAGATATTCTGACACATGGAAATATGGTTCGATAATTTCATTTAAATCTCTACCGCTTCTTCGTATTGCAACAACAACATGGGGACATGGGAAACCCTTAATCTGTCATTGGAAACAAAAGCAAAAGTGTGTGGCGATGTTGACAGGTACGGACGGGTGCGAATGAACCTCGTACACATCATCATTTTCCTGGATGACCTTCCACAAATGGCCTTTGGTGTATGACTTTTCCAACCGAGCCTCCATTTTAGGGCAGATTGCACCTGTCCACGTCTGTGCTGCAACCCTGCGTTTTGACATCTGCCTCATTAGCTGCGCCCTGATACTGTCTACTAGTTTCGTGATTGGGAGATTGCGCGCTTCACTTATCCACAAATTGAAAGACTCGGCTGCATTGGAACTCATCTCTCCATAACGGTTACCCTAGTTAATATGAACACCACAAGTGACAGTGTAACAGTTGATGTATTATGTGTTTCAAATCAACAGTAACGACAATTATTTTTGTTCAAGCTAATGTAAGTACCTGAAAAATGCATTCGCCCAATGTTGTGGGTGCGCGTCCTCGAGGAATTTGGTTGCAATAGCACGGCCAAATTTCTGAAATTTTTCCAATTTCTGATTGAATGCGAGAACGGTTGGTGCATACGCACAAGCCCGAAATTTATTTACTAAACTGTCATGATGCACACTGTTCATGTATCGTATTTTGTCTTTCAAGTTACGCTGTAAGTGTTGGATACAAAACGTGTGATGTGCGTCTAGGAAAATACTAGGCATCGCCTCAAGCAGCCCCACATTTCTATCCAATACAAATGTTAATGGTCTTTCCCCAGCCAAGACGTTGGATAAGTTTTGCAAGAACCACGCCCAGTTTGTCATGTTTTCGGAGTCCACAATTGCGTATGCCAAAGGGAACAAACTTGTTCACACATTGTGCACGGGGTAATGGATAAGTGAATTAATGGTAAAATTTAAATTGTAATGTTTAAATGATAGTGCATGAAATGGTTTACGTTGGTAGGGTGGGCGTCATTCGGGTATTACATTTTGTAGTATATGTGAAGGTTGTGACATACCTGTGTTACCATCTTTCGTAGTAGCAGCCAGCAAGAACCCTTTGAACCTTCCTTTCAGGAAAGTGGCATCCAGGAATAATAATGGATGACAATGTTGGAAACCGTCAATAGATGCCTTGAATGATATGAAGTACTGGAGGAAACGGTGCGTGTTGATATCGTAATCAAGATTAGTGTAGCTTCCGGGGTTGTACTCGGTTACGGCATTGGTGTACCAGCGCAACTGGTCGAACGATAGTGAATGTGCCCCAAACTGTTCGCCTCTCGCTTTTTCAACACCTAACCATGCAACATGGTATGTAATGTCCAATCCGTAGTCATCCTTCAAATCTAACATGACATCGGTAGGGCGTGTGAGTGGCCTGGCACGGACACGTGATGAGACAATATCATCAACCAACTCTGATCTCACCCTTAGGTGCTTAGATGTATGAACTACAACGCCACATAAGTGCTGACTGTTCCATTTGCGAAGGTAGAAGAATCCGTTAGCGGCTAGCACTCGTGCGTGGACGTACCACATGCAACCTTTTGTGTCCTTTATAGCACAAACAGTTGTCACCCGAATGAAATCATTCTCACATATTTATAGTGGAAGCCACACTCCACGGCATATTTGCAAAACACAGACAAGAATAATTGTGCACCTCCTTCGAAACACTAACCAACATGAGTGAGTCCGTTAGCCCATGGGACAGTCAGTAGCACCTTCTCGGTGTGAGCGCAAAAGTTTGGTAGCAGATCAATGTCATCATCAAACTCCAATGGCCGCTTGACCCCTCTATAGGGTGGCTCAGGGTCGCTCATCATGGAATGAGCATCAGATTCGATTGCGTTAATAGCCTCCTATTCTTGTGAAATAATGACAACTACGTGTTGCAAGCGGAATGACAAAGCGAGGCACACCATATTCTGCATGTCCACATCGTTCTGCGAGGTAAAGTTGTCGAAATTGGGGATCTTGTAAAACAACGCTACGTTTGACAGTGTGAATCCCTTAAATTTCGAGCTAATGAAATGAACTAGATCCACATTCACAAATGGAGGTTACATATTGTATGCAACATTCATATTCCGGTGTAAACACAGCAACATTAGATTACTATCCATACCTGTAACGAAGTGCACAAACATGAGAACCAACAACAGTAATAAATAATTTTGTTTAGTGTAATACATCAGACAGGGGTCGAGGGTGTAGCATTACTGGTTTTTTATGTTATGTAGACAATTATAGGGAATTATGCAAACCTAGCAACCAATAAATAATTTTGTTATGTGCAATACGTCAGGCGGGAGTCGATGGTGTAACATTGCGTGTTTTTTACATTACGCAGACAATTATAGGGAAATAGGCGAACCTACCAACCAATGAGAACAGATACATCAGTCATTGGCACATCGGCACGACATCGGTTCAACCAACACCACCTATGGGTACACATTTGTGAGATACACAGGTACGGGAGTGAAGGGTATTTTATGTGTTACATATCAATGTGACAAAGCGTATCACACCAACAAGTCGAAGAATGTGTAGGTGAGATGAAACATAACTGTGAAAAAGTACAACGTCAAAGATCCCTAATGGCAATAGAATGGCTCTTTCTGCCTCCCCCCCCTCAAACCTCGTATGACCCATCCCCCTTGAATCTCCAAAGAAAATGGACGTAACTTTAAATCGTAATTAAACAAACAATCATGAAGAATAGGGAAGACAGTGGTATGCAAGATGTACCTTTCCTGGCAGCCGGCGACGGCATCCACAAAAACAAAACCCTATTCTCCTCTCAGCAATAGTGCTTTGTTGAAGCTTGCAACGTGGCTACCGTCTCAATCTTGGGTCGCATATATCCCAGCCACCCAAAAATACGGGATACGTTTTTCCTTAATAAACCCCATTAGTAGAATATATATGGGTAAAACCGTCCAGCCAAATCATAAACAATTCAAAAAAAGGATTTGATTGCACAACTAACGGGAGCACATAGGACTACACAAAGCATAAAAACAAATGTGGGACCAAATTGAGCAAATGTTCCCCAAATAGGATTTTCCAATAATTTTCCCTTAATTAAAACCAAACCAGTCCTTTTGGTATCAATTAAATCTCAATTAATCATATTTTTTATTTACCAACAATGGAGGACCATAGGTATTATTTTCTTAAAATAATCTTATTTACCAACAGTGTCTTACGAAAACCAACCCTTTTATTTTTTATTTTTTATTTTTTTTGCCCATCATAAGGTTTTGATTTGAAACTGTAATCATATCTATAACAAAGCTAATTTTGTTTTTCAGTCCTTTTTTTTTTGCCCTTTTCTTTTTGTTTACTGTTTCAACCCCCTTTCATTTTTACTTATTTATATTTTTAATGAACAATTAATACAAGAAAAAAAAAAACATAGATTATATATTCACAAATTATATAATCGGCAATCACACAAGACAATATCGAATATTAATTATTTTCATCAAAATAAAAAAAAAAACAAAAACATAAAGTCATGCAATCAAAGTAGCTTGGCTTTGATACCAATGTAAGTTTGCAGAAAAAAAAATTATTTCAAAAGATAATTTTTCAAAGAAACACCACCTGATTACACAATCTAAAATACCTCAATCCAAGCATATTGTTGTTTGTTCCTTACCAAGCGATCCAAATGTCTCGCCTCTAAAGTGATTCACCTTGCACCTTCTTACTTTTATTTTTGTGTGTATTTTTCTACAGACCTTAAAAATTCTGATGGTCAATTTTTTGTATGAAATACGTTTCATATATACACAACACATGATAGAATTTGTATGTAGGTGGGATCCTTAGGGATCTATATCTTTCAGTTGCGGAAATAAAATAAAAGATGTATCTTTTATTTTGAATTTGCAAGATACAACTTATCTAATTTTTCATTTAATTATCTTTTAAATAGGTAATATATAACGTCCACTTATTGCAATAAAGTCCATCAACACATTACAATTAAACTCCTAAAAGTAGAGAATTACAAGTGAGGCCCTTTCTTACAATTGGTCACAAACTTCCTTTCATCAAACTATATTTTACACCAGCTATTAGGTATGGACAAATTTATCACTATCAAGAAATCTTAGCTCATGTAACCGAATTCTAAATTTTCCCTTCTTCTAATTGGACCTCAAAAGCATTTTTCAAAAATAGTTCTTTATAATTATACATGTATACATTCCATGTTAAGCACCTATATAAATCAATTACCATTCACATAACCCAGTACGTCTGTGGGCTTTGGTTCGGCGTCACAAATTGACAATATCAAAGTTAAATGAATAGTTAATTATTTTATACAAGCCTCTCAGATCAAAGGAAAATAAGTGCATCATAATAGAATTACCTTTTAAACTGACAGTGATCATCCATAGATGTTTTCAAAACCGATCATGTTCAGTGGATGTACTTATTGCATAATACCCACCTATTTGCCTAATGTCGCTACCTCAATGATGAAGTAAATCATTCTATCATATATCAACAAAACAAGTTTAGGCCATAGTAGTGTGACACCCAATCAACACTCATAGCCTAGAATATTAATTGGGTCTACAAGCCACCGAAAAATCATAACTCCTAACTTTTGATTCATTATCCATTAGCATGTTTTTCTACAATATTACCCAATGAACCTTATGTTCACATTATATATAACATTAAATATAACATTATCTAGAATGACAATATATAAAAATACAAAATAAAATGCAAAATAATTTATTTAATCAATTAATAAAGTCAATAAATTGATTTTTTAGGATACAAATGCTAACCCGTGTTCATACGCCCCAATTCCTCATCCA
The DNA here is from genome assembly GCF_055761805.1 of Camellia sinensis. Classification (NCBI taxonomy): domain Eukaryota; kingdom Viridiplantae; phylum Streptophyta; class Magnoliopsida; order Ericales; family Theaceae; genus Camellia; species Camellia sinensis. Next base: position 222,318,253 of record NC_138961.1, read on the forward strand.
CTTGGTTCATCACCACCAATATCCTCCTGCTGTCCATAGACATCTGTGCTTGCGCCTCGATCTGAAAGAACATCACGATAGATTGTTCTAAGCCCTTAAGCTTATTTGTGTAGAACCATTTCTTGAAGCAATTCCATCAGGGGATCTTCTCGCATTTATTTACAAAGTGTAGACCTTTTTTCAAACGGTTGGTGAACATCTCTGTGTCTTGCTCCGATCGGCCCAATTTTCTGTTTAGCTTGTCGATTTCTTCGAGCATCGGGCTTATCTGATTCAGCCTCGACCTAAGGCTTGTGAGGGTGGACTTGAATTGCACAGCATTAATTATCCCATTGTCAACAGCTCGCAGTAATTCCCCAAACGCAGCTCCCAAAGCAGCACCTCCAACCAGTGAACCAGCGATCGATGTCTTCCAAAACCCACTCTAGTTCCAGAGAATTGGGATTGGGTTTGGTGTTGTTATAGTGAAGGCTATGGAACTTGCAAGTGAAGCAGTTGTGAACGCGAGAGCAGTGAAGAAGTAGTGATGGAATTTCTGCCAAGTTTCTTCGATTCTTCGTTTGGAATTTGAATTCTGGAGGGAAAAAAAGGTGTGGAAAACAATGCATACCATTTTTCAAAAAGAAATATTCGTTTCGTAGCTTTTGGAAAATATAATAGTAGGAAGAGAGCTTGAAGCTTCCCAGTCCTCTCCCCAATTGAATATGAACAGTAGTGACAGTGACTGATCAAATTCCAAAACTAAATAAAAAAAACCAAGTAGGAATTGAACCCGACGTGAATCGAACACGCAACCTTCTGATCTGGAGTCAGACGCGCTACCATTGCGCCACGGATCCACTATGTTTCAATTTTTTATCTCATATTTTGAGGTCTTTTGGAAAGAGGGTAAAAGCCAATTTTTAGCTTTTTTATCCATTTTGAGTCACATCAACTCTCACATTTTTTATTTACAAAAAGATAAAATAGACTTAAAAAATTAAAAAACTATGGCTCTATTGGAACCGTTTTCAAATTAGTTTTCTACGTGATAGTTTGAGAATGATATTTGGATGGAGTTGTGGAATTAATTTTCCACAACTCTGCAGAAAGCTCTGTGTATTCTGTCAAACTGAGCGCGAGTTTGAATTCTTTTTTTCGAAATTTGACCTAACCGGTCGTCCGGCCGGTTGGCCGGAACAGTATTTTTTTTTTTTTTTTTGCAATTGATATATTAATTTTTATATAATTGAAAAAAATATTTTTCTGAAATTTTTAAAATTTTTTATGTGCTTTAAAATAATTTTGAGTTGTATGTTTAGTTATGAGTTGTAAATTTTTGTATCAAATATCAAATGCCACATCAACAATTCTCTACTCAAATCAAAACTCTTTTCAAAACTATTTTCAAAACTCTTTACCAAACAAATTTTCTACACTCAAATCATAATTCTAAACCCCACAAACTCAAAATACAACTTATACTCTCAAATCATAATTACAAAACTTTACGAAACGCAACCTAACATTTTACTAACTTTCCAAAACACTCCTTTATTTAATGATTTACTTTTGATCAGCATGACCAAGCCATACAAACCATATGCTTTGTGCCATTGTAATACAAAAAAACTAAGATCCTAGAATTAGGAATCCATAATTTATCTAGAATGAGTATGTGTGGTAGAAGTTAAATTGATAAAGTATAAAATTCATGAATGAAATGAATTTAAACCATTAATTCCTATTTTTTGATAAATTTTGAGTAAATAATTATGAATTTATAGCCTTATTGATTGTAATAAGTTAGATTAATATGTGCAAAAATGTTCAAGAAAATGATGCAATTAAGAGAGAGTTTCAAAATATGAATTACATCACCCACTGGTGGGTGGATGATTAAGCTTAGGAGTGTTTTGGGAAATTGGTAAAAAGTTAGATTTTGACTTTTTATCAAGTTTTTTAGCTTTTTGGAAAGTGATTTGGGAAGTTGGTAAAAAGTTGACTTTTTGCTTTTTAATTTAATATTTATTTATGGTGTCAAATCAAATTAAAATTACCAAAATACCCTTACCCAACATAAGAAATTTTTTTTTTTTTATAGGCCCTAATTTGTAATTTTACACCTGCATTTTTAACACTTGCCAAACCAATTTTTTGGCATTTTTGGCACTTGCGTTTTTGGACATTTTGTTCAAAAACATGACTTTTTACTATGTATCCAAAATGACACTTAGAGAGTACTCAAAATGATATCTATACTAAGGACGGGGATTGTTTGATGAGAATCCCACAATGATAGTCTTTCTTCATCGAAGACATATTGAAACTTGAATAAAAGAGAGTTATAACATGCACAACAACTACGTCTAAGAGTGTAGTAGGGGTATCATTGTTAGTTCTTAAAATGTGAAAGTTTTCTACAAATCTGGGACCTGATTAATTTGAATCTACAAATTTTTTCCGAATTTGCTTTTAGTTTTGCTAATCAATTAGGTACCCACACGCTCATATGTAGGCTCGGCCCTAGGCCTATCCCACCAGGCCATGGCTTAGGACCTTTCAAAATAGACCTAAAAAAAGGGTTCCCCTATTATAGTTTAGTGTAATACATTAGGTATGTTTTAGGTTTAAAAAAAATTTAAAAAGGCCTAAACTAACTTAAAATAAATTGACTCATTAAAAAATTGAAAGACCCATTCAAAATTAAAAAGGCTCATTCTCTCTCCCTATCTAATTTCTAAGGGAGCGGGGTCACTGCTATGCCCCTTCCCTGCTCCTGTTGTGTCGTAAAACGGCATAGTTTCATGTTCCTTTTTTTTTACTTCTTTTTTCCTTAAAATTTATATTTTTATTTTAGGGTTTAGAGTTTAGGGTTTAGAGATTAATTCTTAAAAAAAAAAAAAAATTTATTTTAGGGTTTAAGGATAAAATTTATTTTTTTTATTTTAGGGTTTAGGATTTATGGTTTAATTCCTAAATTTTTTTTTTATTTTAGGGTTTAGAATTTTGGGTTTAATTCTTAAAATTTATTTATTTTTATTTTAGGGTATAGGGTTTAATTCTTAAATTATTTTTTTTTTTATTTTAGGGTTTAGAGTTTAATTCTTAAAATTTATTATTTTTATTTTAGGGTTTAGGGTTTAATTTTTAAAAATTATTTATTTTAGGGTTTAGGGTTTAATTCTTAAAATTTATTATTTTTATTTTAGGGTTTAGGGTTTAATTTTTAAAATTTATTTATTTTTTTATTTTAGGGTTTGGGGTTTAGGATTTAGGGTTTAATTTTTAAAATTTATTATTTTTATTTTAGGCTTTAGGATTTGGGTTTAATTCTCAAAACTTATTTTTTTTATTTTAGAGTTTAGGGTTTAGGGTAAAGTGAAATTTATCATGCCAAAAAAACATAGTGACAACATGAAGAAGAAAAAAAAAAAAAAAAAAAAAAAAAAAAAAAAAAAAAAAAAAAAAAAGAGTAGTGGTGAAACTGTGCCGTTTTAAAATTTATTTTTTTTATTTTAGAGTTTAGGATTTAGGGTAAAATGTAGTTTATTATGCCAAAAAAATATAGTGACAACATAAAAAATTAAAAATTAAAAAAAATAAAACGAAGAAGAAGAAGTGGCGAAACTGTGTTGTTTTACGGCACAGCAGGGAGGGGGTCACTGATGTGCCCCTCCCTATTCCTACTATTCCGTAAAACGGCATAGTTTCATGTTCCTCTTTTTTCCCTTAAAATTTATATTTTTTATTTTTAGGATTTAGAGTTTAGGGTTTAGGGTTTAATTCTTAAAATTTATCTTTTTTATTTTATGGTTTAGGGATAAAATTTATTTATTTATTTTTATTTTAGGATTTAGGGTTTAATTCTTAAAATTTATATTTTTTTTTATTTCAGGGTTTAGGATTTAGAGTTTAATTCTTAAAATTTATTTTTTTTTATTTTAGGGTTTAGGTTTAATTTTTAAAATTGATTTTTTTTTATTTTAGGGTTTAATTCTTAAAATTTATTTTTTATGTATTTATTTTAGGGTTTTGGTTTAATTTTTTTAATTTATTTTTTATTTTAGGGTTTAAGGTTTAATTTTTAAAATTTATTTATTTTTTTATTTTAGGGTTTGGGGTTTCGGATTTAGGGTTTAATTTTTAAAATTTATTATTTTTATTTTAGGGTTTAAGGTTTAGGATTTAGGTTTAATTCTTAAAACTTATTATTATTTGTTTTTTTAGAGTTTAGGGGTTAGGGTAAAGTGTAATTTATCATGCCAAAAAAACATAGTGACAACATGAAGAAAAAAAAAAGAAAAAAAAGTGGTGAAATTGTACGTTTTAAAATTTATTTTTTTTATTTTATTGTTTAGGTTTAATTCTTAAAACTTATTTATTTTATTTTAGAGTTTATGATTTAACGTACAGTGTAATTTATCATGCCAAAAAAACATAATGACAACATGAAAAAGAAAAAAAAAATGATGAAACTGTGCCGTTTTACAGCACAGCAAGAACACAGCATTGACCCCCTGTCCAATTTCTAACCTTAACTACTCTTAATCCAGTTTTTCCAACAACTTGACAGCAGGAGCCTAACAAAGAGCAAACCTAGCAACAGATTACTACCAATTTTAAGTAAGCTTCTGTCACTTTTTTTTTTTTTTTTTTTGATTTTTTTTTATGACTCTTCATTCTAAAGTTGCAGTCTATTTTTTCTTTTTTGAAATTTAAGGTCTGTTTGCTTTGGCAGAAATATTTTCTTGGAAATTTTCCACCATTTTATGATTATTTCTTTTGGAAAAATTTAGAGAATATTTTCCCGCCAAACAAACATAGCCGTGGATTTATTTATTTATATACAATTTTTTTTTTTTTTGGTTGACTTGCACATACATAACAAATCTCGAAAATTTATTTTTCTGATAGATTGAAGAAAAATGTTTGGTAGCCCGAAAATACGTGGCTCGAATGGCTCGAAAATGGTAAAACGACGTCGTTTTGAGTGTTTCAAGCCATTCGAACCACATATTTTCGGGTTACCAACCATTGTTGTAGATTCAAACCCTAGACTTAGTGAATTATATGTTAAAGCTATGCTGATTGTTTGGGCGATTTATGCAAAATTTGTTATTTGACTTGGCAATTGCTTAATGAGACTTATATATTAAAAGGCTAAGGCTGTTTAGATGAGACTATACTTTGTGTTTTAGTTTGCAATATCTGGAATTATTTGTTCAATTTAGTAACATCACATAATTTAAATTTTAATGTGTTCTTCTTTTTCCTTGTAGACAATTATTCCATGTCACTCACAGAGTTTACTCTGTAACGTCTCATAATTTAAAAGTTTTTTATTTTGTTAAGTGGTTGTGGTGTTCTTATTTTGAATTTTGATCTAAAAAAGTATTTTGGTCTCAGTTCATCATGACTATTAAAAGAAATTATTCATCTGGATTCACAAAAAGGGAAAAAAAATATTCATTCAATGAAAAAAAAATATGAAAAGCTTCAAAAATTTATTAATTAATTATCAGTTTTGGGCTATGAAAATCCCAGGGTCGGACCTCATATGATTTGGATTTTGCAAAGGTGCTTGGGAAGCCCTTAGCCATCTATTGGTGGCTGATCAGTGTGTTCAATATGGGCTTCCGATTTGACCTTGTTTATCTAACATCCTAAATTCCTACAAAGTGAACCTAAAAAAAACTAAACAAATATAAAAGAAAAAGAAGAAGAAAAAGAAAGGAGTGTTTATTTAGTTCTTTTAATTTGAACCCTAGTGTGAACTAAAAACTTGGTACAAAAGTCAAAAGGTTCTTCCAATCAGAATTTGTGGGAGTGTCGACTAATGAGTTTTGCTAGAAGCATGCATGCATGTGGGGGATTAGGCAAACATTTATTGTTGCTTCCGCCACTACCACACTAAAATATTCTTCTTCTCTCACCAGCTCATTTTTGGGTGGCATCCCAGGAGCAAGGATCTCAACCTTGGCTTTCGTACTTGACTTTTTATTTGATGGGTTATTGGGTTTATTTTTTGGCTCAATTTCGATGATCTGAATTGTTTAAATTTTAGAAAGGTCTCGCTTTGGTCCAGTCTACTACCGGACTGGACCGTGCTGTTAGGCCTGTGGGGGCCCACCACGAGTCCCGTTTTAAAAATCTAAACCGTTCAATGTGTACAACTCTTTGAGTACTATATGCCTGTAAAAAATCATGTTGATCGGATATCGATAGCAATGTGATCAAATCAGTTTTGTATAAAAAAAATAAACGGTAAATAAATTAACGGTTGACAAAAAACTGATTTGATCACATAGCTATTGATATCCGACTAACGTGATTTTTTACAGACATATAGTACTCGAAGAGTTCTACACATTGAGCGGTTCAGATTTTTAAAACGGGATCCGTGGTGGGCCCCCATGGGCCCAACAGCACGGTCCAGTCCGATGGTGGACTGGACCAAAGCCAGACCCATTTTAGAATTTGTCATGTACATCATACCTGTAAAAAATTAAATTGATTGAATATTGAAAAAACTAAAAACCATTTATTAAAAAAAATTAATAAATAGTTTTATTATTTAATAAAACTTTTAGTTCACATGATTTTTGATATTCGATCGACTTGATTTTTACAGGTATGATATAAATGAAAAATTTTAAAATGTGAATGGTTCAAATTATCAAATTCGATCCAAAAATTGACTCAATGACCCATCAAATAAGAAATTAAGGGAATCAAGGAGGGGATCCATGCTTGGCATGCCATTCCCTACGCCTCTTGCAAATGTTATATATTATCAAGTTTGAAATAGTTGTGCTTTTTAAAAAAATAATTTTTAAAAAAATATATATTATAAAGAATATATAATTATTTAAAAAAAAATTAATTAAAAACATTTTTATTTGATAATTTATGAATTATGAGAGTCAGAAGCACTGGATTATTTTTCTGGAAACTTGTTAGTATTGAAAATGTGATATAAAAAAAAAAAAAAAAGTGTTTTGAAAAGTGTAAAAGGGATATTTTGCGCACTCGTTTGGCATATTAATTGGATTGATTTTTTAGTTAAAATAGTCCTAAAAAAATAAAATAAAATAAAAAATTAATAAGACAAAATGTCACATCTAAATTATAATTATTTTATTTTTTTCTTACAAAAATTAAAAAAGTCAAAAAGTCTATCTAGTCATGGGATAAATAGTCAAAAAACTAACCCACATTCCAAACAAAACCTGAATTGAAAAAATTACAAATCAGGTGTATTCTTCAAAAATAATTACACACACGTGGTCTATGACTTTAATAATTAAAATTTATAAACTTTGGCATTAATTTGAATTTTTTTTCTACCCTACACTAATTTGTTATTTTTCCTTTTGAATCTCTGACTCCATTTAACTTTTTAAGGAGTTTCATTTTTTTTTTTAAATTAAAAAATATGGGTACGAAGATATTTTACTTTATATATTTATCGAGAAGTATTGTCTCTCAATATCACAAAATAATTTGTAAGAAAATCCATCTTATCTATGTTAGGGTCGAAACTAAGGCCCACTGCATGTTGTATAGGTGTTGTCGTGTTGATGAGTAAATTTAACTCTACCAAGTAGCTATAGAGACTCAAACTCAAGTATTGAGTGAAGAAATCTAAATTCTTACCAATGAACCAACTACTCAATTGTACTTTATAAGGGAGCTTGAAGGGGACACATAAGTTTTTTAGATTGTGTTTGAATCGTAAGTTTAGATAGAAATTTGTAAAGAAAAATTAAAAAAAAATTGGTGAATTTCATGATTAAAATACAATCTTAAACTACACATATAAAGTATCATATACATAACACCTACGCATGTTAACTTAGCGAGGATGTGTTGCATTGCATTACAACATATGAATCATAGGCAGCTACACACAATTGATCACATAAGGGGTTTTAGCCAGTGGCGGAGCTAAGAAATTAAGGTAGAGATGGCACTTTATAATTTTAATTTTTTTTGGTGATCAATAATAAAATAATAATAATTTTATGAGCTAAATTTAGGTATAAAAATTTAATTATTTATTATTAATAGCAACTAATCAAAATTCTATAATAATGTGGAATAACTTGGATACAACAATAATGTAAGTATGCGATTTTAGCACAAAAAATTACAATTAAAATTCTTAATTTTAGAAAATAGAAGCAAATAATTTATAGCACAAATCATTATAAAATTTCTATAATTTTTATTTGATAGAAAAATATTAGAGAGATAGCATTGATTATAAAAATGTGTTTTGAATAGAAATTATTAGATAATCTCAGAATATTATATGGTGTTGATGACGTAGTGGTCTGAATATAAGAAACCGTAATTAACACTAAGTAATTCAATTATTATCTTTCAATTACCTAACAATAATGAGTTACTATGTTCCATTCAAAAAATTTGACACTATATTGTTGGTATAGACTACCACATAAATAATATCACATAGCATTCAAAGAACACTAAATAAATTATATATTATGTGTGAACAATACAACAATAACAACAACAATAATTTTTTTTAAAAAAAAAAAAAAACATTCAAAACTGAGGGGGCACGTAACCCCTTGTCCTGCTTTGGCTCCGCCACCGGTTTTGACCACAAATGTTTCCTTCAACCCAAATCAAATGAAACCACAAAGGACCAAACATCATAGTCAAGAATATGCCATTAATTGCTTCTAAACTAATTAACAATAGACTACTGATCAGTGGGTTTGACTTTTAATGCTGGGCAAATTACAATAGTAATACATGCTGTTTACCTCTTGACAATTTGGTCCCTATATATAATTCTAATTGCAATAATGTTACTTTTAATTTTGTATTTTTGTGTTTAATTTGTTCAATTGATTATGTGTTTTTTTTAAATCTTCATCATTATGATTATAATGTGTTGGAATTCATTGTAATATCATATATAAATATAAAAAAAAAAAGACCCAAAATATAAAATTAAATAATAAAACCATTACAATTAAAATTTTAAAAATTAAATTAACACGAGATGAATGGTAAGGAGTACTACTGTGATTTGTCCTTTAATTTATGGGTCTGGTTGAGGTATATCTAGGGGTGCAACTTGGGTGGGTTCAACCCGAGTAACCCGAATCCAGCCTGAATTTTTTTTAGGGTTTGGACAAGATATTTTCAAATTTGGTATGGGCTTGGGCAAAAATTCAGAAACTCGAATTAAATTTGAGCGGGCTTAGGTAAAGATATCAAATAACTCGAGCAACCCAAAACCCGAATTATACATATATAGATATATAAAAATATTATATATATAAATTATTAGCCATTACATGATATTAAAGTAAATTAGATTATTAAATTATATTGAATATATATTATATATACAAATAACGTAAAATCTTTTTTTTTTTACTCATAAATTGTAAAGACTATTATAACGGTATCTCTCTTACATTATATAAATTAATTATTTTGATGGTATTAATAATTTTTTATATATAAAAAAATGTAAATAGAGTTAAATTTTAATAATTTAATAATGTATCCGGAAAAAAAAAATTACAATTTGGGTAACTCGGTCAATTCGGGTTTAATTCGGGTCGGGCTTGAGCAAACAACATCGGATTACAATTCGAGATTGGACAGACCTGGACAAAACTCAACACAACTCAAACTGAGCTTGAATAACCTCACAACTTACCCGAACCCGTCCGAATTGCATCCTCGGTATATCTAACATCCTTAGTTTACTACTTTTGTTTGAATCCATCTGTTTGTCTACCAAAAGTGATACTCATTAGCAGGGACATCACAATGCCATGCACTAACATCACAAATCAATAATGCTTGTTTGTTGTTTGTAGGAACATCAGAATCATGACGAATTTATATTTTGCTTTTTGTAATTCTTGTTAAGCCTTTATTTGGCATTTTAATCTTGGATTAAAGTAGTCACAAAATGATAAAATAAATTAAAAAATTAATAAAATAAAATATCACATCCAAACTATAATTATTTTATTTTTTCTCTCATAAAAATCAAAAAGGTCAAAAAATCCATCTCAAACGAGACTTTTTAGCCTAAGCTAAAATGTCAAAATGTCAAAAAGTCAACCCACATCCCAAACGAACCCTAAGTTGTTAAGTTTTTGACCCTTTACAATCTTATTTAGTGGGTTTGGTTTTAGTTTTCTAAATTTAATTTTTTAGAAATTGAATATATTGTTTTTTGTGTTTTTATTTTTATTTTTAATGAATATTTTAAAAAATTTAAGCAATTTTTTACTTTTTTAGATGTATCTTACTTAGATTTATCTAAATAATAAAATATTTGTAAAAAATATTTTAAAAAATTAATAATTGTAAAAAAATATAAAAAATGTATTGAATTTTTGTATATATATATATATATATATATATATATTTGGTATTTAGTGAATTTTTAAATAAAAAAAATCTTAAATATTATGCTTTTCAAGTGTATTTATGTTAAATATATCTAAAAATTTAAAAAAAAATTACTTAAAATATTAAAAGAATTCATTGAAAAAATAATAATAATAATAATAATAATAATAATAATAATTTTTTTAAAAAAATATATTTTAACCAAACGTTGGTTCTTTTTGTTTCGTCTTCAATACACATTTTGCAACTCTTTTTAGAAGTCACCGCACTGTGCTTCACGCGGAGAGGAAATTCGGTGTGGTACCCACTCAAAAACACCCAACCGAACACCTCACATGTATCCTCATCATTAGTAAAGCCTATCTCTTTTTCTCCATAATTTTGTCACAGGTCTTGCTTCAAAGATGGACTATTTTATTTATCCTTTTAATTATTTTAGTTTGATTAAAAAAATTATATTTAAAAAGTTGGTTAGTTTTTTTAGTTGATTTGATAATTGCGAGAGAAAAAAATAAAATAATTATAAGTTAAATATGATATTTTATTTTATTAACTGTTATTTTATCTTTTAAAGAGTTATTCTAACTTAACTTTCTTCACAAACACCCCACTATTAGGTTCGGTTAATAATTCAATAATCTTAGAATATTACATATTATTTACAAATATTTGAAACAAAAATGTAAAATTTATGAATAAAATATTGTAACTCACTTTTATTAAACTAGTTAAAGCACAAGTGCGATGCACATGGCTATTTTGATCTAATTCATTTTTTCAACAATTGTAGCAGGTAGTGTTTGTGGATTTAACTAAAAAAATTTATAAATTTGAGATCAACTTCTGTGGGATACTATTAGTATTTGCATGTATATCATTTGAAAATAAAATTAAAGTTAGGTAAAATAATATATATATATATATAAATTAAACGCAATCAAAATTTTGAAGCTATTTTCTATATTGCAATATTACAGAAAGTCTTGTGAAAACATATAAGTAAGGTTTTAAAAAACGGTTGCAATCATTAAGTAACGTTGTTACGTAATAGTTGTGGTGGTTACCGCTACCCGTTACGGTTGCTATAATGGTGTGACAAAAATTCACATGTATAACGACCGTTGCGACGTTACGTAACGACCTAACGGTCCATTATACACCATTACACCTTTTTACAATATTCTGAATAGTATCATTTTCCAAAAAAAAAAAAAAACACTTACAAAAAAAGATCAAATATTAAAGTGATCCAAACTCAAAAACAAAATCTTATATCGAATTTTTTTCTTTAAAATTTATTGCACAATTTTTATTTTATAATCCTTTGATTTAATAATTCTGAATATTTTTTATTCAGTTAGTTCAAGTATTGGTAAAAAATAATTTGTAAACATTAAAATCAATTATTCTTAAAATCATTAATTATTGAAATAAAATGTAAAAAGCTCATCTATATCTATCTATCTATCTATCTATCTATCCATACTATATATTAAGTAAAATGGGGTTTTTAACCCCAAGCCTTGTGGGAGCTCCAATCTCCCAATCTAAATTTCTTGATTTTTTGATTTTAAAAAAAAAAAAAAACCTTAGCATTTATTAACTTCTCACAACCCTCAAGTCTTACCCTCATAATAACATTTTAATGCATTAAGAACAAGTATAAAAAAAATTCTTTGAAATCGAACATATGAATTCCTTGAAAAGTCTCAATACATATGATTATTATCCCTCATAATAACACTTTAATGCATTAAGAACAAGTATAAAAAAAATTATTGAAAAGTCTAACATATATGATTATTATCAAAATATTAAACTTTAATATAATATAATAAAAAAAGACATTTAATTCCTTGAAAAGTTTAACACATATGATTATTATCAAAATATTGAACTTTAATATAATATAAAAAAGGAAAAAAAGAAGACATTTAAAATAAAATAAAAAAATATTTAAAAATCGCAATTCAAACAAAAAACCTTAGCATTTATTAATTTCTCCCAACCCCCAAGTCTTACCCTCATAAATTTCTCCCAACCCCCAAGTCTTACCCTCATAATAACACTTTAATGCATTAAGAACAAGCATAAAAAAAAATTTTGAAATCCAACACATATGAATTCCTTAAAAAGTTTCAACACATATGATTATTATCCCTCATAATAAGAACAAGTATAAAAAAAATTTCTTGAAAAATCCAACACATATGATTATTATCAAAATATTAACTTTAATATAATATAATAAAAAAAAGACATTTAATTATTTGAAAAGTCTAACACATATGATTATTATCAAAATATTAAACTTTAATATAATATAAAAAAGGAAAAAAAAAAAAAGACATTTAAAAAAAAAAAGACATTTAAAAATCACAATTCACATATATAGATAATTGTAAACACAATCCGTACATAGCACGGGTGATATGCTAGTCTGTACTATATATTACGCAAAAGGGGGTTTTTAATCCCAAGGCCTGTGGGAACTCTAATCTCCTAATCCTAATTTTCTAATTTTTTGATTTAAAAAAAAAACCTCAGCATTTATTGACTTCTCCCAACCCAACCTCAGCATTTATTGACTTCTCCCAACCCACAATCCCTTTTGACTTCTCTCATAATTATTGCAATACCCTTTTCAATTTCTTCCATACACTATGGTTACACACAAAAATAAAAAAAAAAAGATAAGAATTTAGCTATAGATCTCAAAAAGATATAATATCTAAATTTGAATTATGATTTAATAATATAATTATGTATTTTTTTTATGTATATCTATCAAAATTTTAAATCACTTAATGAGACAAATTAATCAATTTTCCAAAATTATTGATTTTTAATTTACAAAATAAATTAAAAAAAATATTAACTGATTTATTTATTTAATAACAAAAATATTTCATAATCTCTCCCTCCTAATCTCTCTCACAAATTTTCAAAAAAAAAAATATTAAAACTTGCATTCCTTTTCTCTTCCCAAAAAAATCAGATAATATTTTTTATTAAAATTGTAGATATCTACCTATATTTTATATATTATACTATAACATAACAAAAAAAACTAAAAAATTAAAAAAACAATCTTTAAAGTTTATTAATAAACTTTAAATCAATAAAACTCACATGTCTATCACATATCTAACTCACATCATAACTTACCTAAATAATAATAATTAAAAACAAATGGAAACCACAGATAAACTAAATTTAAAAAAAAAAATACCCACAACTCCATCTTAAATAAATTGAAAAAAAAATACCTGAATAGAAACCACACAAAAATAAAAATAAAAATAAAAAGATATATCTATCTATCTATCTATCTATCTATCTATCTATACTATATATTAAGCAAAATGGAGTTTTTAATCTCAAGCCTTGTGAGAACTCCAATCACCCAATCTAAATTTTCAAATTTTTTGATTTAAAAAAAAATTAGCATTTATTAACTTCTTCCAACTCCCAAGTCTTACCCTCATAGTAACACTTTAATGCATTAAGAACAAGTATAAAACAAATTCTTTGAAATCCAACACATAAATTCCTTGAAAAGTCCCAACACATATGATTATTATCCCTCATAATAACACTTTAATGCATTAAGAACAAGTATAAAAATAATTCTTGAAAAGTCCAACACATCTATCTATATCTATACTATATATTAAGCAAAAGGGAATTTTTAACCCCAAGGCCTGTGGGAGCTTCAATATCGCAATATGAATTTTCTAAATTTTTTATTTAAAAAAAAAACAAAACTTAGCATTTATTGATTTGGTCAAAATCCCCTGATCAGCATTTATTAACTTTTTCAATCCACATGTCTTTCCACATGCCTGCATTTATTGAATTGGTCAAAATCCCCTGATTAGCATTTAAAATCCCCTCATACAAATAATTATAGATGCAATCTGTGTATAGTTACTGCAGTATCCTTTTCAACTTCTCTCATACACTTTGGTTAGTGATAAGATTGTTAAATTATTTTTATAAAAAATCTTAAAAAACATAATTTATATATTAAAAAAATCTAAAATAAATATAATTATCTATAATTGTCCGTGCATAGCACGGGTGATAGGCTAGTATCTATACTATATTAAGCAAAATGGGGTTTTTAACCCCAAGCCTTGTGGGAGCTCTAATCTCTCAATCTAAATTTCCTGATTTTTTTTATAAAAAAAATCTTAGTATTTATTAACTTCTCCCAACTCCCAAGTCTTACCCTCATAATACCAATTTAATGCATTAAGAACAAACATTAAAAAAAAATTCTTTGAAATCCAACACATATGAATTTCTTGAAAAGTCCCAACACATATAATTATTATCCCTCATAATAACATTTTCATGCATTAAGAACAAGCATAAAAAAAAACTTCTTGAAAAGTCCAACGCATATAATTATCTATGCTATATATTAAGCAAAAGGGGAGTTTTTAACCCCAAGCCTTGTGGGAGCTCCAATCTCCTAATCTAAATTTTCTGATTTTTTGATTTAAAAAAAAAAAAAAACCTAGGATGTGTTTGGTAACGTTTACGTTTTTAGTTTATATTTACAAAAATTTTATAAACTGGTTTTTGTTTATTTTTTGTTTATTTTTAGAAAAACATAAACAACAAACGCATTTGGTAATTGACAAAATGTTTAAAAAATTTTAAAAATATAAAAAAAAGTAAGAAATGGCAAGTGGTGGTAAGTGGCGGCGAAAAACGGTGGTAGAAAGTGGCGACAGTGGGTGGTGGGTAGTGGCGGGTGGGTGGGTGACGGTGGCGGGTGGTAGCAAGTGGGTGGTGGGTGGTGGTGGCAGGTGGGTGACGGATGGTGGTTGGCGGGTGGTGGTAGGTGGGTGGGTGGGTGACGGTAGCGAGTGGGTGGTGGTGGTGGTGGCGGGTGGTGGGTGGATGGGCGACGGTGGCGGGTAGTGGTGGTGGCGAGTGGTGGGTGGTGGTGGCAGGTGGGTGGCGGATGCGCGGGTGGTGGTGGTGGTGGTGGATGGGTGATGGTGGCGAGTGGTAGGTGGTAGCGAGTGGGTGGTGGTTGCAGGTGGGGTGATGGTGGTTGTGGTGGTGGTGGGTGGGTGATGGTGGCGAGTGGTAGGTGGTAGCGAGTGGGTGGTGGTTGCAGGTGGGGTGATGGTGGTTGTGGTGGTGGTGGTGGCGGTGGTGGCGGGTGGGTGGGTGGCTGGTGGTGGTGGCAAGTAGGTGGTGAATGGTAGTAGCAAGTAGGTGGCGAGTGGTGGTGGCGGGCGGTGGATGGTAGTGGCGAGTGGATGGCAGGTGGGTGGTGGTGGCGGCGAGGAGTGGGTGGTGGTGGTGAGTGGGTGGCAGACGGGTGGTGGCTGGTGGGTAGCTGGTGGGTGGTGGTGGAAGGTGGTGGGTGGTGAGTGGTGGTGGCAGGTGGTGGTGGTGGCAGAAGACGGTGGTAGAAAATGGTGACGGGTGGTGGTTAGTGTTGGGTGGTAAAAAAAAAAAATTCAAAATTCAAAACGGAAACACATTTTTTGTGTTTTCATTTTTTAGCCAAATTTATAAACTGAGACCACTGATTTATAAATCAAAAATTTTTACAAACAAGTTTTTATTTGAGTTTTTAAAATTTTTGTAAATATAAACAGAAAACTGAAAACGTAAGTGTTACCAAACGGCACCTTAGCATTTATTAATTTCTTCCAACCCCAAGTCTTACATGCATGATAACACTTTAATGCATTAAGAACAAGCATAAAAAAAATTCTTTAGAATCCAACACATATAAATTCCTTGAAAAGTCCCACCATATATGATTATTATCTCTCATAATAATATTTTAATGCATAAAAAACAAGCATAAAAAAAATTTCTTGAAAAGTCCAACACATATGATTATTATCAAAATATTAAACTTTAATATAATATAATAAACAAAAGACATTTAATTCATTGAAAAGTCTAACACATATGATTATTATCAAAATATTAAACTTTAATATAATATAAAAAAGGAAAAAAAGAAGACATTAAAAAAAAAAAAGACATTTAAAAATCGTAATTCACATATATAGATAATTGTAAACCCAATCCGTAGATAGCACGGGGTGATATGCTAGTATTATATAAGGAAAAAGAAGTTTTTAATCTACAAGTTTTGTAGAAGCTCCAATATCCTAATCCTAATTTTCTAATATTTTGATTTAAAAAAAAAACTCAGCATTTATTGACTTCTCCCAACCCACAAACCTTTTTGACTTCTTTTATAATTACTGCAGCACCATTTTTAATCTCTCTCGTACACTATAGTTACGCACAAAAATAAAAAGATAAGAATTTAGCTATAGATAAAAGATATAACAACATCTAAATTTGAATTATGATTTAGTAATATAATTATCTATTTTTTGATGTATATTTATCAAATTTTTAAATCACTTAATTGGACAAATTAATCAATTTTCTAAAATTATTGATTTTTTAATTTATAAAATAAATTAAAAAACTATTGACTGATTTATTTATTTAATAACAAAAATATTTCATAATCTCTCCATCTTAATCTTTCTCATCGATTTTCTAAAAAAAAATATATTAAAACTTGCCTTCCTTCTCTCTTCTCCAAAAAATCAGATAATATTTTTCATGAAAATTGTAGATATCTATCTATATCTTATATATTATATTAAAACATTAAAAAAAATTAAAAATCAGATATACAAACAGACAAAATTAATAAATTTAATTTTTATTTATTCAGTTAAAATCTTTCTTTTGCATCTGAATATCTAATTTTAAATTTTAAAAATCTTTAAAGTTTATCTAAACAAATATTATATTTTAAATCAATAAAACTCACATGTCTATTATATATCTAACTCACACCATAACTTACCTAAATAATAATAATTAAAAACAAATAGAAACCACAGACAAATTAAATTTATAAAAAAAAAAACCACAATTCCATATTAAATAAATTGAAGAAAAAAAAAACCCCGAATAGAAACCACACAAAAATAAAAAATAAAAAAGATAAGAATTTAGATATGAATCTAAAAAAAATAAGGCAATATCTAAATTTGAATTATGATTTAGTAATATAGTTATCTATTTTTCTTAATGAGACAAATTAATCAATTTTCAAGTCTTATTTAAAGAATAATCTGATTAGTCATTCCAACTCCAAAATTTCGTGAGCACTGGCAGAAGAGCTAACGAATTG
Organism: Camellia sinensis; assembly: GCF_055761805.1. Lineage (NCBI taxonomy): Eukaryota > Viridiplantae > Streptophyta > Magnoliopsida > Ericales > Theaceae > Camellia > Camellia sinensis. Next base: position 222,335,852 of record NC_138961.1, read on the forward strand.
GGTTAGGTGAGGTTTAAGTTGTTGGAGATAATATTCTCCCATTCTATAAATTTATTTATTTCCCTATGTGATTCTTTTTCTCTACTATTGATTTGGTTTTGGTTTCAGTTTTAGTGATGTTTATGTGTTTGTTTACAGATTTGCATGGTAGAGAAGAATTATTGGTAATTATAATTACAATTGAAGTATCTATGTCCGCTCCATACCAACGATTTTAATCGGATTTTGTTTTTTTTCAATGAAGATCATAAAATTGAAGTAAACAAAATTGGTATCAAATTTTTTCTTTTTTATTATCATTTTATTTTATAAAAAAAATGTGAAAATTTATTGAGAATTCAAGTTTTTGCTATAATATTAGATTTTTGTATAACTAGATAAATTTAAAACTTTTAAATATCATTGTGTTCTTTATTTTTATTTTCTTTTTATCCCATTAGACCATTACTGTTATGTGTTACTTTGTTAATTATAATTCAATTAATTGAAAATGAAAACTTAATATAGTTTTTCATATACATTATAGTTGATTTGTTACAACTATAGTTGTATACAGTAGCATAATATATAAGGATAATCTCTAAATATAATTTTTATTTTTTTATGTGATTAAAATAGTAATAGTATATAGAAGAGTTATATGGTTTCTTTTATCTCTAAAAAATCCAGTCTATTTTTTTTTTACTTTTTAATTTTTTAAATTGAAACATTAATTATTTATGTCCATAAAACAAAACTGATAAACACAAATAAAAAAGCTACACATTTTTTCTTTTTCTTTTTATTTTTTATTTTTTAATATGTAGGATAATTACAAATGGAAAATGTTTGGCACTTCAAATTTTTTTCCATAATCCAACTTATAATGATGTAATCATAAGTGTCAATTATTTTTACAAATATGAGAAAATAATTAATTACATAATACATTTCAACCAACCACATACTCAAATTTCGACAATTTCAAGATATTATTTTACTATGATTCCAATTAAGAGAATTTTCAATCCTTAATATATTTTTTTTATCAAATTATAATTTAATAAAAATTTAAAAAGATGAAACGCCGAAAATTATTGTTTTTTCCGTCAAAAATGGTGAAAAGCAAAAAAAATTGGGATAAGAATGAATTTTTTTTTAAAAGTTGATAAAATTTAAAGAAAAAGTTAAAATAATTCATATCAAATCAAAAAATTTATTCAAATTTAAAATTAAATTAGATAAAAAAAAATTAAAAGGAAATGATGAAAGTTTAAAAATATGTTGAAACATTCTTATTCATAAAAATTAGAAATCCGTGTGTATATTATATTCATATTGTATTTTTTGTTATGAAATTGAAATAAAAAGAAATGCAACTTAAATTATTGGATAAATAAAAGGAATATCATATTAATTATTGTTAAATATCACTTCACTTCATATTTTATAATAAAATTATATATATATATATATATATATATATATATATATATTTTTAATTATAACTATTAAATTTGTATATTTTCATAACAAGAAGAGGTATGTCATAACTCAATTAATCTCATTTAATCAGGTTTAACTTTTTTTTAATACAAATTATCAAAATTGCACTAAATATATTTATATATATATTTTTTAATTTTTTTTAAACTAATAATTTAAAAAGTTATAAATATAAAAGTTAACTTATAAATTTCATATATACTACAAAATAAAATATTAAATTACTTCACGATAATTATAATGATTTTTTTTTAATTTATAAAATCTCGTGCATAACACGGGTTACCACTAGTTTTTTTAGTGATTTGAAAATATGAAATATATTGGATCATACTTAAAAATTTACAAAAATTAATTAAAAAAATTATTTTAAACGACAATAAATGTGATTCTAAAAAAAAATATACGTATCGGTAAGTTTTCTTCAAATTGTGCAAAAAATAAAAAAAAAATACAGTTCTGGCTGTTACACTACAACCTTTATACCGCAATTACTATCGCGTCACCGCAACCGTTAAAGTAATCACAACCGCTTTTCAAAACTTTGCATATAAGTTTGAAAAAAAACAATATATATATATATATATATCATGCATGCAAAAAAAAAAAAAAAAAGAGGTGTGAATTAACTTATTTACAATTGTCTATATTGCATTAACTTATGTATAGCTGTCTATATTGCATAATCAAAACATAGGCAAAAAATATAGTTTCAAAAATTAAAACATAGATAGTGGTTGTCATTTAGAATTTTGAGAGCATACGTGGGTTAATCAATCATCTTCTTGACACATTACTGGATCTATAAAGTGTGTCTAAAAAGTGAATTTGTATATCATTTTCCTTAAAGTATCATGTAAAATAATACAATTCTAAAAATCTAAACAAAGAGAAAGTGTATAAAAATAGCTTGCGAATTCCTAATATGCAGTACGAAACTGGATGCATCTCCATCTATGTAGATTCGAATAGATGCATACAATTCTAAGATTCAACCCAAAATATTCACAACATTTTTGTATGGATTCGAACAAATGAATACAACTTTAAAATTCAACCCAAAACATTCACAGCGGCCTAATCCATGATGGATAGTTGTAAATAATATGTACAACAATATGGAACTACGTAGAGGAAATAAGAAAAAATTTATAGTTCAATCATCAATTCAAAAAATAGGAAGATAAGTTTGTTATAAGACTTTTGAAACAGAGGAATAGGAAATTGATTTTTTTTGTGTTAAATAAATAAAAAAATGTTAATGTCAAGAAAAAAAAGAAAAAGATAATTAGTTTATATAGGACTCTTTATGAGTTTTGTGCACAATGTAATGGTTGGATTTAAATCCAAAACCTTTTAAATTTAAACAAACACCTATTCAATTTAAAAAAAATATTAATTGTACAACTTTCAATTTGAAATTTGAAATTTGAAATTTGAATGAAAATTTTATTAATTTTTAATTATTTAACAATAACAACATATATATATAAGTAGTTGATATTCGTGGTAACTATGAATTAAAATTTTGAATTTCATCATTTCAATATAAGATTAAAAGTTTGAGGATTTTTTTGTTTAGAATTATTTATTTATTTATTTTTGTAAATGATTATATTTGTTTTTTGTTTTTGTTTTTGTATGTATGTATATTTGTATTTATATATACACATTTCAAGAATAGAATAAAAATTTAATGTTCAGGAATCCACATTGAACCACGTTCAATTGACAAGAACTGGTGGTGGTTATTTGGTATTCGGAAGTGGTGGATCAAATTAAAATCAATTAAGTATATTTACCCCTCTAAAAAATTATGTTTAATAACTATAATTTTTATCAATCAAAATATAAATTAAAATATATAAAATGCAATCGTAAAGGCTTAAGGGTTGTGGTGTTTGTTTATAGTGTAGAATACTGTGCTGGTTAGTGCAATCGTAAAGGCTTAAGGGTTGTGGTGTTGGTTTTTGAAATATGTAAAAAATAAAAAACACGTAGACTTTTAAAATAGTAGTAAAAAGTAAATAATTAAGTGAGAAAAAAAATCCTTACTGTTTATTATGATTTTTCATTTATCATGAATATCATCAAATAAATAATACTACTACATGATATTTCAAGAATTTATAACATTTTTTGCTATCTTCTTCTCCCTTGCAAATTTCCATGGACTGCACATGCGCGAGGCCCACATTCCTACTGACAAAGATGTAAACATAAATTTCAGAACATGAAACTTCATGTTTCGGATCATCTACCATGTATGTCATCAAGAAAGCAAGACAAAATGACATACCAGAATCCATCGATGAACGGTTAAACGGAAGCGTCTGATTGTCAATAAAACCTTGATATTGACTATGTTATTGCCTTCTAATCCTTTCCCCTTTGGTGCCTTATGTTTCTCCTTGAGAGGATTTAGAAAAACAAAACAGTGTTCTTATCTTTCACCTTAGGAAGGAATAGGGACCATAACCTTTTATAGGTTGTAATTGGTTTTCATAACTGAAAGGTAATGAAAACCAATAAATTAACCATTATTGGTTTAAAACTGAAAGGTAATGAAAACCAACTTTAACCAATATGTTTTAATTTCTATTTCTGCCCCTCATAGAAATAGAAATTATACAACTAGTATCTACACATTAGGTCCATAACACATATACCCTTAAGCCTATTAACTAAATTGAATCACTTAAATTGTAGGCTTCTTATAAATGATAACACCGCATTTAATTATGTGGTCCCATTGAGACATTATCTAACAATCTCCCACTGGACCACATATGTATCTTGAAAAATGTACTTAACTTTAGTGAGCTCAGAAATTTGTTATCATAACTTGAGGGTATCCAAACAATCTTGTCCATTAACTATATTAATATAGGATCAAAGCGGTCTTCGTTACATCAATCGTAACTCGACCCACCAATGGTCACGTATACAAATATAGCTAAATGACATAGATCAATCATGGATGCGTAGCATGGAAATTACATGTGATGTGATCCATACATGCCTATGTCCAACTGGTTCTACTTAACTTTATTGAGATCAATACTTCACAATACGTAACAGAGCGTAATAAACTGAATACTTCATTTCTGCAGAAATTAATCTAATTACATAAATAAAACTCAAGACTGACATAAAGCAGTAATATAAATATAAACTCCCACTAAACCAGAATGTTCTCAAATAGAACAACACCCATATGAGCAGTGTGCTCATGAAAGACCTTGGGTGGTAGTTTCTTCGTAAGTGGATCCGCTATCATGGAGTTTGTCCCAATGTTCTCTATGAAAATCTGTCCACTCTGCACTCTTTCTTTTACAACTAGGAACTTGATATCAATATGCTTTGATTTTGTCGAGCTCCTGTTGTTATTGGAATATAAAACTGCAGACTTATTGTCACAATATATCTTAAGTGGTCTTTCAGTGCCTTCCAAAATACGCAACCCAGTGACAAAATTCCGCAGCCATATCCCTTGGTTTGATGCCTCATAACATGCTACAAACTCTGCAGCCATGGTGGATGAAGCTATGAGCGTCTGCTTTGCAGACCTCCAAGAAATTGCTCCGCCAGCTAACAGATAAATATAGCCTGATGTGGATTTCCTACTGTCTTGGCATCCAGCAAAATCGGAGTCGGAATATCCAATGACCTCTAACTTATCCGATCTCCTATATGTGAGCTGTTATCCCAGTTAGGCAACCCAAGAGGGGGGGTGAATTGGGTTATTAAAAATTTCACAATATTAAATATAACACAATATTCAGAATTTGAATAAATAAAAACAAACAGAATAATAATTATCAATAAAAAAGTAGAAGAGATAGAGAGAGAAAATCAAACACTGCGATTTATAGTGGTTCGGCACGCCAGGCCTACGTCCACTCCCCAAGGAACCTCCTTGAGAATTTCTTTACTATCAATTGAATAAATACACCACCAAGCTTGTGGATTTGGCACAGGGCTTACTCTTATCTATTGAGCCTCACTCAACAATAAATGCCTTACCCTTACAAAATCTCTCACAAAAATAAGGAATAAGAATAAGTGGTAATTGAACCCACTTTTACAATAATTCTCTCACAAAGAGTAGATATGAAAGTGTAAGAACAAAAGCTAGACTTAGATCTGAAAGTGAAAGAGAAGAATACAATTTGGAGCTCACAGAAAATTTTCTCTTCAAGTTCTTGATTTTTCTCCACATCCAACACTTCTATTTATACACAAAAATATGCCCGTTGGACACTCCTTGCTGACTTCATGGCTTACATAAGCACGCTCCTGACGTCATGGCTTACATAAGCACGCTCCTGATGTCATGGCTTACCTAAGCACACTCTTGATGTCATCGCTTACATAAGCACACTCATTGATTTTGAATAGTCAGCAAAAGATAAAAAATAAGACTGATTTTTTCTTTTTGTTTTATCAAACATGGAGCCACCATTTTTGTAGACAATTTAATACAAAGTTCACAACTTTCAAACAAACAAATAATTTTCTCCATCTAGTTTATAATACATATATATATACACATATATATATATAACTCCATCTTTTTCTTCTTGTTTGATTATAATATAATATAATCAATGTAGTGTAAAAAATTTAATAACGCACGTGATGTATTCTGCATATAATGTTATATAAGTTCTAATCAAAATTTTGCATACAGAAAAATCTCTATAAATAATATTTATGATGGATCTGAAAATATATGTCCTCTTTAAAATATTGTATATGTTGTAAAGATTTTATACTAAATATTTTACCACTCCATATTAATTTTGTCAAAATAAGACAACCCATAAATATCAAATTTGTCAAAATAATACAACCAATCAATCATTTTTGTCAAAATAATATAATTAATCGATTTGTCAAAAGATGAATAATAATTAACCCTATTTTTCAAAAAGTGAATAGTAAAGTTTTTGAAAATATTTAAAATAATCATTTTTGTCAAAATAATATAATTAATCGATTTGTCAAAAGATGAATAGTAATTAACCCTATTTTTCAAAAAGTGAATAGTAAAGTTTTTGAAAATATTTAAAATAATATTTAACATATATATTTTAAAAAGATAATATTATTTTATTTAAATAATATTTAACAAATATATATATTTTAAAAAGATAATAATTTGTGTCAAATAATATGTATATTAACTAATATATTTTAGACATCATCAAAATTAAATAATATGATTAACATGAGCATATATTCCTTTGTTCTCTGTAAATATCGCATAACACGCTTGACTGCTTTCCAATGATCCATGCCAGGATTACTTAAATATCTGCCTAACATGCCAACTATAAGCGCAATATCCGGACGCGTACATACTTGAGCATACATTAGACTCCCTACAGCTGAGGCATAAGGAATCTTCTGCATTTCTTGAATTTCAAGACTGTTCTTCGGGCATTGGCTGAGACTAAACTTCTCCCTTAACAACTGGGGTTTCACCTGATTTACAATTTTGCATGCCAAATCTAATGAGTATTTTTTCGATATAGCTCCTTTGTGATAATCCCAGAATACCCCGAGAACGATCTCGGAGTATTTCGATTTCTAATACAAAGGAAGCATCATCAAGATCTTTCATTTCAAAATTCTTAGATAGAAATCTCTTGGTGTCATGCAATAAGTTTATATCGTTTGTGGCAAACAATATGTCGTCAACATATAAAACCAAAAATATGTGTTTACTCCCACTGAACTTGTGATACACACATTCATCAACAACGTTAGTTTCAAAACCATACGAAGTGAGAACTTGATGAAATTTGAAGTACCACTGACGAGAAGCTTGTTTGAGTCCATAGATGGATTTAGTCAATTTGCAAACCATATTCTTTAGGTCTCCTGACACAAAGTTTTCTGGCTGCACCATATAAATTGTTTCTTTAATGTCACCATTAAGAAAAGCTGTTTTGACATCCATCTGATGCAACTCAAGATCAAAATATGCAACAAGCGCCATAATTGTCCTAAAAGAATCTTTCGAAGAAACTGGAGAGAAAGTTTCTTTAAAGTCAATTCCTTCTTTTTGAGTAAAGCCTTTGGCTACAAGACGTGCCTTATACCTCTCCACATTACCATTTGAATCCCTTTTTGTTTTAAATATCCATTTACAACCTACGGGCTTCGCACCAACTGGTAATGAGACAAGTTCCCAAACTTTATTGTCTTGCATAGACTTATATTCTTCATTCATGGCTTCTATCCACTTATGAGAGTTGGAACTTTCCATGGCCTGACGAAAGTTGATTGGATCATCTTTCGACATTCCATTTTCTACCTCATGTTCCTGGAGATATACAATATAATCATCTGAAAATGCAAATCTCCTTTCTCTGGTGGATCGCCTTAATGGCACAGATTCTTGAGGTTTACCTCATCTTGAATGGGGGTTTGAACTATATTATCTTGAACAACATTGTCTGGTTGAGGATTCGAAATTACTTCTCGAGCAATGACAGGTATAGGGATTACTCCTGCTTCCTCCTCAAAGACAATGTCTCTAACTGGATTTCTCCCCCCAAACTCAACATCCTCAAAAAATGTTGCAATTCCCGTCTCAAATATTGACCTATTTGTGGGATCATAAAACTTGTAACCCCGTGATCGTTCGGCATAGCCAATAAAGTAGCTGCTAATGGTTTTAGAGTTCAATTTTCGTTCATGAGGTTTATAAGGCCTCGCTTCAGCAGGACACCCCCACACATGCAAATGTTTTAGACTAGGCTTTCGCCCAACCCAAAGCTCATAAGGTGTTTTTGCAGCTGCTTTAGTTGGCACCCGATTTAAGATATAAGTTGCTGTCTTTAGGACCTCACCCCAGAGGGACTCTGGTAAAGTAGAATGACTGATCATACTTCTTACCATATTCTTAAGAGTCCGGTTTCGTCTCTCAGATACACCATTCATGCTAGGTGATCCTGGCATGGTGTATTGTGGGACGATTCCACATTCCTCCAGGTATTTTGCAAACGGTCCTGGACGTTGTTCACCTGATCCATCATATCTGCCATAGTATTCACCACCACGGTCAGACCTGACACTTTTAATCCGTTTGTTGAGTTGTAACTCAACTTCGGCCTTAAATCTTTTGAAGACGTCCAAAGACTGTGATTTCTCATGGATAAGAAATATATACCCATATCTGGAATAATCGTCTATGAATGTGATAAAATATTGTTGACCATTCCAAGACGCCATAGGGAATGGGCCACAAATGTCTGTATGAATTAGTTCTAAGACATCTGTAGTCCTATGGGCACCATATTTCTTTATTTTGGTCTGTTTTCCCTTGATACACTCAACACAGACATCAAAATCTGAAAAATCAAGAGAGTCCAAAATTCCATCAGACACAAGGCGCTCAACTCTAGATTTAGAGATGTGACCTAGGCGTTTGTGCCATAATGAGGCTGAATTTTCCTTAGTTAATTTACGCTTTGTACCTCGTGATTCCACGTGCAAGGTTGCATTATAAGATGCAATAGTTTCGAGCAAATATAGATTATCAAACACATTAAGTAAACCAGTACCAATAACATTGGAATCAATAGACATACTAAACTTCATATTTCCAAAAGAACAATAATATCCCAATTTGTCCAATACAGAAACAGAAATTAAATTCCGTCTAAAGGACGGTACAACAAAAGTGTCTAATAAATCCAAATAATAACCAGTTTTCAGTAATAATCTAAAGTGCGCTATTGCCTGCACTTCTATTGACTTGCCATCACCCACAAAGATGTATCTTTCAGCATCAGTTGGCTTTCGGTAGTTCAGGCAACCCTGCATAGAAACCCATATGTGAGTAGTAGCACCAGAATCTACCCACCAAGTGTTTCTTGGTACTGAAGCTAAATTTATTTCAGAACAGACCAAAACATGAAATGGACCTTTCTTTATACGCCAGGCGACGTATTTGGCACAATCCTTCTTTCTGTGTCCGGGCTTGCCACAAAAGAAACAACCATCCTGCGTTTTCTGTTTCTTTGGTTCCGGACCCTGAGGAATAGCAACTTCCTTTCCCTTATGCGTTCTTTTGCCCGTATGCTTGGAGGTGCTTGCTAGATGAGCACTTTCAGTCCTTTTTTGCTTCAATCTCTCTTCCTCTTGCACACAAAATGAAATGAGCTCATTGAGAGTCCATTTCTCCTTCTGGCAGTTATAATTGACCTTAAATTGGTTAAATTGTGCAGGAAGAGAGATGAGAACTAAATGCACGAGCAAATCATCAGATAGGTCGAGCTTTAGTGCCTTAAGTTTTTAAGCAAGATGAGACATTTCCATGATGTACTCGCGAACATTACCCTTGCCTTTATACTTTATTGAAATCAAGCTTGCTAAAAGCGTGATTGTTTCAGCCTTATCGTTTTTAGCAAAACGCTTTTGAATTTCTAAAAGAAATTTACCGGCAACGGTAACATCCTCTGTTATTGCACCCCGAAAAAATTCTGGAATCCCACGCTTCATGATCATAAGATTTAGCCTGTTAGAACGATCCCACTTTTCAAAGTACACAGTTTCCTCAGGAGTACTTTGTGTAGTGAGAGCATTCGGTTTTGGCATCCTTAATGCCAAGTCTATGTCCATGCAGCCGAGAACAATCAATATGTTCTCTTTCCAGTCCTTAAAGTTTGTTCCATTTAACATTGGAACATTGTTCATGTTGGCAGAGATTGAAGTAGTCGACATTAAAGCTGAATCGAAAAGAAAATAAAAGGAATAAACAATTATACTGACATTAAGTTACCAAACAGATAATCTCTAAATAAATTAATTTAATGACAACATCTCAAGATACCTAGCACAACATTAATACCAAGCCTTTGGGTAGTGATATTAACTGTAAGTGGTATTCTTGTTGTAATGATCAAACATTGACAATAAGTTATGTCAAATAACAAATCTATCTTTTGATGGATTTATTATTCACATTAGGTTTCCTTGACAATTGACACATGTTTATCACCACAAAATGTGTGTGTAATTCTGCCAAGTCTTAATCATGTCTTTGGACCGATAAATACCCGCATGAGATACACAGACATGAATTTCAAAACATTCCATATAAAACAATCTAGACAAGAGAGATCACTTTTGTGACATCTTGTTTGAATTGACTTATATTTAGAACATTAGAAAATTAAATTTCCGTAGACGTTGTATGAAATTACATTAAATTTAAAGATTTCTAAATTTGTTACCCCGTATATGTTATATAATCTGCAGCAATCCCAATTATATACATATATATATATAAATACATGATGTTCACCATTTGAAAAATGAACCGCCCATCCGAATTATGTTCCATTTCCAGAAAACAAAACAAAATTTGCAGCAGAGGGAAAAATAGAAATACAAAAAACAGAATCTGATTCCAAGAAACTAAATAGGATGAATAAAAGCATATCTATTCTGATAATACACATGATATAACTGCTCTGATACCACTTGTAAACATAAATTTCAGAACATGAAACTTCATGTTTCGGATCATCTACCATGTATATCATCAAGAAATCAAGACAAAATGACATACCTGAATCCATCGATGAACGGTTAAACGGAAGCGTCTGATTGTCAATAAAACCTTGATATTGACTATGTTATTGCCTTTTAATCCTTTCCCCTTTGGTGCCTTATGTTTCTCCTTGAGAGGATTTAGAAAAATAAAACAGTGTTCTTATCTTTCACCTTAGGAAGGAATAGGGACCATAACCTTTTAAAGGTTGTAATTGGTTTTCATAACTGAAAGGTAATGAAAACCAATAAATTAACCATTATTGGTTTAAAACTGAAAGGTAATGAAAACCAACTTTAACCCATATGTTTTAATATCTATTTCTGCCCCTCATAGAAATAGAAATTATACAACTAGTATCTACACATTAGGTCCATAACACATATACCCTTAAGCCTATTAACTAAATTGAATCACTTAAATTGTAGGCTTCTTATAAATGATAACACCACATGTAATTATGTGGTCCCATTGAGACATTATCTAACAAAAGAAATATAAATATGCACAAATTATGTTTGTGGTATCTATATTTTATTACTTTTGTTATTTTTGATTTTTATATTTTTAATTGACTCGATTTTGATTCTTAATTTTAGATTTTGTATCAATTAAATCCAAATGATAATATCATTAGTTTTTTTTATTTATTTAAATTATCACTAAATTGGTTGAAATTAACTTATTGAATTGAGTAAGTTTATAATTTTGTCTTTAAAAATATGACACATAACACTACGTGTATATATTTTTTTATAAAGAATTGTTAAAAATTGTAATTAATTAGGCCAAAATTGAAACAAATTCATAAATTCAAAATCAAACTAGAATCAATTAAAATTAAAAAAAAAACTAAAATATAGGCACTACCATCATAATTTGTTAAAGCTAAATTGGTATCGTTATTATATCTTCTCTTGTGTTTGACTTTTCATGATTGTAAACCAAGGTTAATCCCTTGTGCCTATCTCCAATGTGCTAAAGTCCGATATGAACGCCATCTTAGACAAATTCATATAAAATAAAAATAAAAAATAAAATTCGATTTAGATGTCCAACTTGGTCCCTACTTGTTTATTTTACTTGCAAATAAGACAAACCAAATCGTTTGGATCAGTTTTCAGTGATTTAAATCGGTTAGACTTTTGCGTCACATTAAATTCTTTAGGTTACTTAAATTTATTTATTTTTAAATTTAAATAAAATATTAAATAAACTACTCAGCTATCTATATATATAAAAGAAATTAATATTGCTGACGGATCTCAATTTGTTGGAAAGTGGTTCACTGGAATCAATTTTGCCTTCATTTTTGTTTCTCTCATAAAGTAATGAAACTTTACAGAGTAATCAGCTTGTTTGATTTTGATTTCTAAAAAGTATTTTTCAAAAAAAATTTAATTTTTAATTTTTCGTATTTTTTTATTTTCAATAAATTTTTTTAATATTTCAAGCAATTTTTTTAAAAATTTTAGACACACTTAACATAAATACACTTAAAAAGTAAAATATTTGTGAAAAAAATTTTAAAAAAATTTACTAAATGCCAAAAATATAAAAATTCAGTACATTTTTTTGTATTTATTAATTTTTAAAAATATTTTTTCACAAATATTTTACTATTTAGATACATCTAAGTAAGGTGTATCTATAAAAAAATTTTTTTTGATAGTTTAAGCAAATTCTTTTAATTTTTAGACACACCTAACATAAATACACTTGAAAAGTATAATATTTGTGAAAAAAAACATTAAAAAATTCACTAAATATCAAAAATATATATATAAAAATTCAGTACATTTGTCAGATTTTTTTATATTTATTAATTTTTAAAAATATTTTTTCACAGATATTTTACTATTTAGATATATCTAAGTAAGGTGCATTTAAAAAAAAATTGCTTGAATTTTTAAAACATTCACTAAAAACAAAAAATACGAAAAACAAAAAATTTAATTTCTAGAAAACTGAAACCAAACACACTGAATGAGTTTGTAGTCTCTTTCTCTCAGAAAAATTATCCGGAATTTAGAAATTTCAATTAGGTTGCGTGTCTTTATAATTTTATTGGTTACTTTATGAAATAAATATAGGAGAAAAAATTAGAAATAATGAGTATGTAACCAATATAATTACAAAGACATACCAATATGAAGTGGACTTATGTGATAATTTTTCCTTTCTCCCCCCTCCCCCCCCCCCAAAAAAAATTGAGGGAAATGAGATTAATCACATCAATTCTTCAAGTTATATCAACTAATTACAAGAATAAAATAAATTAATTGAATTTTTATTTTCTTTTAACAATTTATAGGAAGGAACAAGATAAGGAAAAGTTGCATCATGAGTTGGAAGACTCACATTTAGAGATCATGATTGGTAAAATATCGTTTCATCCACCAAGTTAATCCTTTTATCTTATAGTAAAGTCATAGAATTATGGTATTTTTGTTTTAATATTTTGTTAGCAAGTCACTTATTAATAAATTTAAAATAAAATTTTACAATTTTTTTCCATAAAAATTATAAAAATATGTAAAATTTGCTGACGAATGTACCTTCTTTTGCGCAAAAAAAAAAAATTGTTCGGTAAAACATCAATCTTTCTCTGAGTTTTTTTTTATAAATATTCCCCCAAAAAAAAAAACTAATTAGAGAATTAATCCATTTTTCAAACTATTTAAGAAACTAACTTACTTTTTGAAATTGCATTTTCAAAATGCGATTTTGAATTGTAAGTTGAAAATGATGACATGGTGAAATTGTATGTTTAACATGCGATTTCAATTGAAATCGCATTTTCAACATGTGATTTCAAGGTGAAATTGCATGTTGAAAATACATTTTCAATTTCAAAATCATATTTTCAAAATGCGATTTCAAAAGCAGATTAGTTTTTCAAATAATTTAAAAAGTAGGTCAATTCTCTAAATAGTTTCTTTTATGGAATATTAAAAAAAAAAAAAAACTCAACTTTCTCCCTTTGTTACTGCGCTAAATGTGGTTAAATGGTCCACCACATGAACCCAAAAAAAAAAAAAAAATCATGTAACAGCAAGAGAGAAGTTAGAAGGCAAAGAATTTTAGGAGACACTTTTTCGTAAATTTCTTTTTATTTATTTATATTTTAGGATAAATTATCAATAGGTCTTTATAATTAGACTTAATTCTCATTAACTCATATTGAAAATAATCTTGGTAAAATTGTTGCTAAAAACATTTTTTTTGTGACAATATTTTACATGCGTCACTAAAAATTGACAATTAGTGACATTTTTTATGACAAATTTTTCTCATAAGACCTATTAGATAATAAATTCACTTATTAGGACTTATATGTAAGTACCCCTATATTCTATTTAGTCTATATTATTTTTTTTTATATTTCAATAAGTCCTATAAGTGACATAGTTACCAAAATATCCTAATAATATTTATATTTATAATGTGAATGTTCCGTGATGTGAATTCACACATCAATGTGAATATTCACATTGTAAAATACGAATGTTTATATTACTAAATTGCTAATCGTTCAAAAAATATTTGTAAGGGTAGAAATATTCATAAAATACTTTAAATATGAAAATTATGATTTGGTAGATCAAATCCTCAAATAATAGGACTTATTAGAATATACGAATATCTTATGGACTAATTAGGCTACAAACACCTGAAAAAAGATTTTCTAATAAATCTCCCAAGAAAAAATAAAGAAAATGAAAAACTAAAAAACTAAAATGTACAAATAGAATACATCCAAAAAAAAAAAAAAAGAAAAAGAAAATGCAGTTATAAATATACAATTATATTATAATAATCACATTATCTTGTGTCACAACCAGATTATAAGTAAAATATAATAAGATAACCAAACATTATAGATCCAGTTCAAATCATAATTCGATAACACAAACCTAAAAGTTCAATAACCAACACATGAAACAATTTGATAAAAAGAAAAATAAACACAAATGGATATCAATCCATTGATCTAGATATTGATTCGCAAGTAGTTTTTTCTTTTATTATTTATTATTATCCACCAATCAAAGCACTTCACCATGAATTTAACCTCTTGTCTTGATTATCTCTTCTTGGGCGTGATTGGATTATATCTCTCATGCATACCTACCGAGAGGCAAACAGTATTGCGAACAAACACAATAAGTATCCATTGTAATATATCATCAACCTCCCTATTTTGTATCCAATGACAACAATGGGATGATTATCTTACGTTGTGTATCCAACAAAATAATATTTGTCTATAAAGTTTGCCTCTTTATCCAAAACCAAAAAAGTGACCAACTGATTGGCCTAGTTGGCTTATAGATTTGGAATTTATTTATTTAATAAATTTTTAATTTTTTAGGAAAAAAACATATAAAAAAATTTAAAAACTATGTAATAAATAAGCAAACAAAGTACTAATTTAGATTGTTTTGAAACCACCATCAAGCTAACTAAAATATGAATTCTTACAAAGAAAATGAAATAGAACGAGAAAAAAAATAAAAATAAATTTGGATTCAAAAGATGATAAAGCACTGAGCAATTAATGGCGAGATTTAAGGGTGCACCAATCAACTTCCACCAGACAGTTAAAAAGCTTTAATCCTTTTCTTCTTTTGTGCTTTTTCCATAAATGAGTATGAATGTATGATATATGTAGTAGGCTCGAAGTGGGTGCTTTTATTTATTTTTTATTATTATTATTTTCAAAATTCAAATCCAATCTAATCATATAGATTGACTGACCTCTCTCATTCAACCCAACTGGGTCATATTTAATTTAGGACAAATTCTATTATAAACACTGTTAGCCTATGTATTTTTAAGTTATGTTTTTTTTTTTTTTTTTTTTTTTATAGTTATAAATAATTTTCTTCTTTAATTATATCTTATAAGTTGTTTGGTTATGATTATTTTTTTAGTTGTGACTCATAAAATATAAAATTATATTAGTTTTTTCTTTAATTATAATATATATACAATACATATCTTTTAAAAAGTATGTAATATAGTATTTCCCTTAATTTGGTTATGTGAGTGAGTTTTTTTAAAGCAAAGTCTAACGACTAGCTAAAAAAAAAAAAAAAAGAAAGCAAAGGCTAATGGTGTGGTAGAGAAAATGCCAGCCTACTTGAATTAAGGGTAAATTATAAATATATTCTTAAAATTTGTTTAAAATATGAATTGTCTCTTATACTTTAGAAAATTATAAATATTCCTCTGTCAAAATTTTTTATTTAACAAAATTAATTAAAAAAGTAAAATTTCTAACTGTTCACTTATATAATAATAAAATTATTTAAATTATTAATTGAAATAAACTTTTAACATTATTAAAAACTGTTAATTAACTTGATGATTTATTAATAAAAGACTTATTTGTTATGAAATTAGAAACCGTAGGGGACATGATGTAATTTCTAAAACCACAGTTGATAATTTACCCTTGAATTAAATTAAACTAATCAGTGAATCGTGCTTGGGATTCCTTTACTCTATCCCCTTCTCCAACTGAAAAAAAATAAAATAAAATTAAATAAATTTAAAAGTAATTTCTTCTATTTTCTATTGATTGAATTATTTCATTGAAAAAAATATGTTTATATGATGAATCATATATAATATATTTATCTTAATCTCGTGACATTTTGGACCATTGACTTAAGTGAGTCACATGAATATGTGGCTTCTTGGATCATTGGACTGTTTGAATTTTGAAAAAAAAAAATCAATTAATTTGAGAAAAATCTAAACTATATGATTTAATTTGGTGATTTAGAGAGATAATGGGTCAAACATTTTTATGCACACGCAATCCAATTGTTTAGAGAGATGATGTATATTTAACACTAAGCACGTAGGAGTGATCAAAAGATAATGAAAAAACTAATACTAAAATGTGGGGATATATTTTCTGAATACTAACACGTGGCATGGTGACGCTGACGTATCAGCTGAGGTGCCACGTGTCGTGGTAATTATGCCGAGAAGATCTCGGAGTTGCCGAGGTTATTTCCGAAGATATCGGAATCCGAGATAAGCAGATAAGGGACAAGAGTCCTAAGGCAAAGAGGGGACTTAACCAAGATAAGGATAAAGCCCTTAGGGAGTTTATCTTTATCTCTTAAAGAGTCCAAAGTAAGCACTAAAATTGGAGTTCATAGAAGTCATACTTCTAGTGGAACTTGGGTTGAGTATATTATAAAAGAGAGGCACCCCCGTGGATCTAAGGTATGCAATTTATGTTTTGAGTGTTAAGTTTTGCACTTGATTATCTTTGAGAGATATACTGACTTGATCGTCGGAGTGCCCCCGGGTGGAAGAACCACCACCGGAGCCTTTTTCTTTCTGTTTCAGGTTGCTGAAGCCATCTATTCTGCCGGTGCTCACCAGTTGATCACTAAGTAAGCAGTGTGGTCAGATTTTCACCCACACAATTTTGGCGCCGTCTGTGGGAACGAAGGAAGAATAGATGGCCAGTAACGGACAGCAGGAAAATATTGGGGATGACACTCCCGCTGGGAGCGGTAGACCAATTGACCTTGACATTGAAGAAGATAACCACAATACGGAAGCCCGCAACCAGGGTCACAAAAAGAACGACGTCATCCCGGAAGACGACACGTCAAAAAGGACAAACCAAGGCCAAGGAAAGTACTACAATGAAGATAACCTCCAGGTATGGAGGGACAGGTGCCTACGGAGGGATGAGGAAGTAAAAGAATTGGCGAACAAGCTGGCAAACCTTCAGTCAGTCGTCAACTTCATGATGCAAAATAATGTTATGCAGCCACCATACCCGCTACAAGATACGCCGATACCAGCAACCAACGCCCAGAGGGGCGGAAGAAAAACAATCCCCGACGTCCCTCAGCATACCAGGAGCGGAAGGCATTCTCACCGGCCTTCCAGGGAAGTCGGACGAGAAGAACCAAGGCAAGAGGAGTCCCGAAGGACGCACCCCACGAAGAATCCAGAGCCCAAAGAACATCGGCATGTTCAAAAACAAGCACTTTGCTTTGACACAACCCATGAAGAAAGATCCAAACGGACCCACCATGAGGCCGAAAGCAGTGTACCAAAAAGACTAAAATCCAAAGACAGCCGAGCTCCAGGGAGGAGCAAAGAAGACCTGAGGGACTACCTCAAAAGGAGGCAGCATAATGCTGAAGCCGAGGTTAACTCCCCAGTAAAACCGAAGACAGCCTTCTCGGTAGAACTGGACAAATTCGAACCACCAAAAAGATTTAGCATGCCGAGGTTCCAAATTTATGATGGCAAGTCAGACCCAAACTTTCATGTTGGACTATACTTGAATTCAATGGCGTTATGTAGCGGGAACGAGCCGTTGCTCTGCAAAGTATTCCCCTCATCCTTTGGGGAAATTGCATTTGATTGGTTCCATAAATTACCAAAGGGAAGCATAAAGACATGGGAAGGCCTGGCCGAGATGTTTGTGGTCAGGTTCGTGACCAACAAGCTGCAACCCCTGAGGGTTGATGCTTTGATGGCTCTAAGAATCACCAAGGAAGAAGGCCTTAGGGCCTATGCGAAGAGGTACTACGAGGTGTTCAACCGAATACCCGAATGCAACCAAGAGGTAGCGGTCGTGTCTTTCAAAAACGGCCCGAAAGATGACTGCCCGCTACGGAAGTCTTTGGCAAAAACATTGCCAAAAAGCATGGAAGAACTCATGGCAAGGATCGAGAAGTATGCCAGAGCCGAAAAAGATACATCGGGAAACAAAGAGATAAAGCAAGAAAAGGGAAACGGCTCGCCGAAGCGAAGCCGAAGCAACACTGGACCGACCAAACAAGAAACAGAGTTGAGAAATAAACAGGCGGTAACAACGATATTCCGGATCCCAATCCATAAAGTCTTAGATCGGATTCGAAATCAACCTTATTTCAGGGCTCCGGCAAGAGCACCGGGGGAATTCATGGGAAGGAACGTTGGTAGACGTTGTGCCTACCACAATGAAGAAGGGCATCCAACTCAAGGTTGCAGAGCCTTAAAAGCACACTTGGAAGACCTGGTAAGACAAGGCCTTCTGAGGGACCTGGTCGATGAGGCCAGAACAAGGGAAGAACAGGCAAGGTTGCCTCAAGCACCAGCAGCTCCCCCTCCCCCAGCACAGCTACCACAAGCAGGAGAACCGAGGGTGGTTAATGTGATCCACTCAAGGGTCAACGAAAACGAAGTCAGAGGAGAGACCCAGAGGGTAAGACATTTACAGCATATCTACCAAGTCGGGGAAAAAAGACATCGGCCAGAAGAATGCCAAGGGCCGATGATAGCCTTCACTGAAGCCGACCTAGAATTGGTCCAACATCTGCATAATGATGCCTTGGTAGTATCCCTCCAGGTTGGGGAGTGCCAAGTAAAACGCATCCTAATAGATCAAGGCAGCTCCTGTGACATCATGTATGTCAGATGTTACAAGGAGCTAGGCCTTCACCCTGATGACTTAGAACAATCCAGCGGCCCGATGGTCGGCTTTAATGGAACGCCGACATGGCCACTAGGTGCAACAAGCTTGGAGGTACAAACCGGCACTAAGAAGATCCAGACGGAATTCCTGGTAATTGACACACCCTCACCATACAACATCATCTTGGGAAGGCCGTGGTTGCATGCAATGGGGGCAGTTCCCTCAACGTTGCATCAACTACTACGATTCCCAACAGAGCATGGGATTGAAGAAGTCAGAGGGGATCAACTACAAGAAAAAAATTGCTCCATGACAGCAATGAAATCCACCTGTAGTATACGGGAGCCAAGGAACGTAGAAGTTGAAGATGAGGACATGGAGGTCCTAGAAGACGTCGGGAAAGAACCAGCCGAAAAGAGCGAAGAGGCGCTAAAAAAAGTTTTCGTCCAAGAGGACGACGAAGAGCGTTTGTTTCTTCTCGGCTCAGGCTTAGCTAGAGAAGAAGAGAAAGAACTGGAAGATTTCTTAAGGGCAAACATAGAGGTGTTCGCCTGGACACCTTATGAAATGCCAGGCATTGACCCCGAGGTCACTTGCCACAAACTGAATGTCGACAGATCGGAAAAACCTGTGATTCAACGAGCCAGAAGACCGACGTTGATGCACGTCGAAGCAGTAGAAGAAGAGGTAGACAGACTCCTGGAGGCCAGGGCCATCCGAGAAGTTCAGTACCCAACATGGCTGTCCAACACAGTAGTAGTAAAAAAGAAGAATGGTAAATGGAGGGTTTGTGTAGACTTTACCAGCCTCAACAAAGCTTGCCCCAAAGACAGCTTTCCTCTGCCCAAATTCGACCAATTGGTAGACGCCACTTCAGGACATGAAAGGATGAGTTTTTTGGATGCATACAGAGGGTACCACCAGATTACCATGTACCCTCCAGATGAGGAAAAAACCGCGTTCATCACCCATAAAGGCCTGTACTGTTACAAGGTAATGCCTTTTGGGTTGAAAAACGCAGGAGCAACCTATCAGAGGTTAGTAACAAAGATGTTTAAGCACCTGATTGGCAAAACAGTAGAAGTCTACATCGACGATATGGTCGTAAAGACAAGGGAATCAAAGGGTCATCTTGCCGACCTAAAAGAGGTCTTTCACATACTCAAAAGATATCGGCTCCGACTCAACGCCTCAAAATGCGCCTTTGGAGTTGGGTCAGGTAAATTCTTAGGATATCTGGTAACAAGAAAGGGCATTGAGGCCAGCCCAGACCAAATCAAGGCCATCCTGGACTTACAAAGCCCGACATCGGCAAAGCAAGTTCAAGTGCTTACTGGAAGGGCCGCAGCCCTAAACAGATTCATCAGCAGAAGCTCAGATAAGTGCAGACCCTTCTTCAACCTGGTGAAAAAAGCCACGGACTTCCTATGGACAGAGGAATGTGAAGCCGCTTTAACCGACCTAAAAAAGTACTTGACCACAACTCCGGTTCTTTCCAACCCAGTACCAGGGGAGGTACTGTTTTTGTACTTAGCAGTCTCAGAACACGCAGTCAGTGCAGTACTAATCCGGGAGGAAAAAGGAGAACAAAAGGCTGTTTATTATGTAAGTGAAACTTTGGCCGACGCAGAAACAAGATACCTACCACTGAAAAAATTAATGCTAGCCTTAGTAATGGCTTCAAAGAAATTGAGCCATTACTTTCAGGCACACAAGATTGTGGTCCTAACATAGCACCCACTGAAGTCCTTATTGCAACAAGGAGATTTAACAGGAAGGATAGCAAAATGGGCAGTAACACTGGGCCAGTTTGATCTGGAGTTTAGGCCGAGAACAGCAATAAAAGGCCAAGTTTTGGCCGACTTCGTCGCAGAACTCACACCTGAGGTCATCACACATCGGGCTCCGTCGAGCCAAGATGAGCATTGTCTCGACAGGCAAAAAGAATCCCAGCCAAAGACAAAAAAGCAAGAGAAAGAGAAGCTCAGACCCTGCAGCATCTACATCGGCGATTCATTCAGACTATTCGTCGATGGAAGTTCAAACCGCCAGGGAGCAGGGGCAGGAGTACTGCTGATATCTCCAGATGGAGAAATAGTAGAACAGTCTATCCGTCTGGGGTTCAAAGCCTCCAACAATGAAGCAGAATATGAAGCATTAATTGCAGGGCTAAAGCTAGCAGCAGCAGCAGAAGCAGACGAGGTAATTGTTTTTTGTGACTCACAACTCATTGTTAACCAGTCAACAGGAGAATTCGCAGCCAGAGACGAAAGAATGTCGGCATATGCAACGGAAGTCATCCGACTGGCAGCCCTATTTCAGAACTGCAGATTACTCCAAGTTAGCCGAGATGACAACACCCACGCCGACGCGTTGGCTAACCTGGCCAGTTCAATTCAAACTCGAAGAACAAGGACAATTATGATTGATTACATGTCGGCCCCGAGCATAGATAAACAGAGCACTGAACAAGAAGCAATGTGCGTAGACTTGGGACCAAGCTGGATGGATGCAATCATTGCATTCCTAAAAGAGGGGAAGCTGCCAGAAAACCATAAGGAAGCACATAAAATCAGACTAAAGTCGGCCAGATTCAGCCTAACAGCAGAAGACCATCTCTACAGAAGGTCCTTCACTGGACCACTTTTAAGGTGCGTACATCCTTTGCAGGTTGAAGATTTTCTTTACGAAATCCATGAAGGAATTTGTGGAAGCCATGCTGGGGGCAGATCATTAGCCCACAGAGCCATTACCCAGGGGTATTGGTGGCCCTCCATGCAAAAGGATGCCGAAGCCTATGTGAAGAAGTGCGAACAATGCCAAAGGTTTGCACCTTTGATACATCAGCCAGCTGCTGACCTAAACCCAATATCCAGCCCTTGGCCGTTTGCCCAATGGGGCATGGATCTGGTTGGACAACTCCCCCAGGCAACTGGACAGAGAAAATACTTGCTGGTAGCAACAGACTACTTTACAAAATGGATAGAGGCAGAACCTCTTGCCAAAATCCGAGATGTGGATGTCAAGAATTTTATATGGAAAAACATTATCACCAGATTCGGGATTCCAAGAGCAATAGTTGCCGACAACGGAACACAATTTGACAGCAAACTCATCAAGAACTTTTGTACAAAATTCAAGATCAAGAATTATTTCTCAACACTAAGTTTTCCCCAAAGCAATGGGCAAGCAGAGGCATCCAACAAAGTAATTCTGGATGGAATAAAGAAAAGGCTACAGGCAGCAAAAGGAAAGTGGGTAGACGAATTGCCCAATGTACTTTGGGCATATCGGACTACGCCGAGAAGATCAACAGGAGAATCCCCCTTTGCCATGGCTTATGGCATAGAAGCAGTCATCCCATTGGAGATCGGCATTCCAGGGATCAGAACCCAGGGAGTAGAGAATGGCACCAATGACGTACTCTTAGCCCGAGATCTGGATTTATTGGAAGAACGAAGAGAGAAAGCTGCCATTCAGCTTGCAGTATACCAGCAACAGCTTGCCAGAGCCTACAACAAGAAGGTCAATCCAAGAGATTTTCAAGTCGGCGACCTAGTCCTAAGAAAAGTCGTCGGAAACAAGAAGGACCCCAGGGAAGGCAAGCTTGGCCCGAACTGGGAAGGACCCTACAGAATTACTTCAATATTAGGCAATGGAGCATATCGGCTTGAGGACAACGAGGGCAAAGCACTGCCCAGACCCTGGAATACTTGTAATTTGAAATTTTTCTATCATTAGATGTACATCATATTTTGGCCGATATCATCAATAAAGTCCTTTCAGTATTCTTTCAACACACATGATTAAGAAAGTTATGCATTGATATTTGTTGAAGACATAATTAATGTGAACCCAAGTCAAACTCAGGTTCACATTGGGGGCAAAGAAAAAGCCGAGATTATTCCTTAATTCACTTGTTGAAATTTGTAGCAATTTACAAGTTGGAATTAAGCTGATTCCTTATCTTCACTTGTTGAAATTTGTAGCAATTTACAAGTTGAAGTTAAGCCGAGATTATTCCTTAATTCACTTGTTGAAATTTGTAGCAATTTATAAGTTGGAATTAAGCTGATTCCTTATCTTCGCTTGTTGAAATTTGTAGCAATTTACAAGTTGAAGTTAAGCCGAGATTATTCCTTAATTCACTTGTTGAAATTTGTAGCAATTTACAAGTTGAAGTCAAGCCGAGATTATTCCTTAATTCACTTATTGAAATTTGTAGCAATTTACAAGTTGAAATTAAGCTGATTCCTTATCTTCACTTGTTAATTTGAAGTTAAGCCGAGGTTATTGCTTCAGTTCTCATAGCAATATGGTGGTTGTTTAAATCCTAAGGAAGATGCTTAACACTTGTTGAAATTTTAGCAATTTACAAGTTTATAAGCCGACATATGGTCACCAGCCGAGGTATACAGAAACTTACAAGTTAAAGTAAAAGTTAAGTATATTGTTTAAACGCTTGTTGAAATTTATTTATTTAACACTTAGAAAAGTCTACAGTATATGTTAACACTTGTTGAAATTTGTAGCAATTTACAAGATTGCAGGTCAGTATTTTGCCGAAATAAAAGTTTTGTAGTTATACCCGAGGTATTTAACCCCGACAAGATTACATAAAGGATGCAACATGAAGAAGCATACAAAGATTTCTAAGTATAGAACGATGCAGAAGCAATCAACAGAACATCACAAGATTACAAAGCATCTATAGAAAGAGCAGTTGCAGTTACATATTGAAAAAGTTATATCGGCCACAAAAAGGAGTTTTACATTGTCTGGAAACTAAAAAAGTACAAAATACAAAGTACAGAAAAAAGAAGGAACAAAGTACAAAAGACATTTTTCAAGACTCTTCAGTATCAGCAGCCACAGGGACTGGGACCTCGGACGATTCTGGTGGAACCTCGTCGGCCACTTTTTGCCGCTTGTATCTCGGCATCAATCTCTGTGATTGTTGTCTCAACACTTCTTTCTATCAAGAGAAGATCGGACGATAGCTGCCCAGTGACAATTTCCTTGGTTGCTCCCTCAACCTCATCACCCTCCTCATCCAAGGTTAAGTCCATAACCTGCCCAGCAGGAGGAGGGGACTTGGTTTCGACGGCATCCTTGGGTTTTCTCACCAAGGCTTCTTCATTGGTTTCCTTATCTTCATCCTCGGCATCAGCCTTAGACTCTGATTCACCTTCAGGTGGAGGTGGAGGAAATGGTAAAGGAATAGCATCGGCCTGGCGCAATGGCGAGTCAACAAGAAGATCAAGCTTCTTTATCAGGGACATCCAACCAAGAGAAAATCCCCTGTTGCATGCCTGCCTGACTTGAAGTTTGTAGTCCTCTGCGACGTCAGCCATGCCCTGGGCATAGGCCTTTTCGTCGGCCTCTTTGACTTCGGCCTCTTTGGTGGCCAGAGCTTGCTGAAGTTCTTTCTCCGCCTGGGCCTTTTTAGCCTCAGCATCTCTTTTCTCGGCCTCAGCAACTTTTTACACGGCCTCAGCGGATTCGGCCTTCTCAAGAGCTAAAGTTTGGGCCTTAGTAGCCGCCTCGGCCTGATCTTCCAATTTTTTCATCATTGATTCCAGAGATCTGATCTCCTTTTTCATGGAAGATGCTTCCCTCTTCATATCAACCAATCTTTGTCGGTTTTCAAAAGATTGCATTGAAAATGAATGGGCGTGCTGAATGGCCTAAGGAAAAACAGAAGTGTTAGAAAATATTTTCAGTAGGAAACAGAAGGAAAAATCACAAATGCAAACAGGAACACTTACTTGAACGGAGTGTTGGAGCATGAGAGCGTAATTTTCATACTCGCTAAGCTTAGCATTTCGATCCAAATCATTTGGAAGGAGAAGAGCAGTGCTGAGGGCGACACCAACGTTAATATCGTCGGCACTTTCACTGGCCATGATAGGCCTATCCTCCAGAGATAGTTCAGGAGCCCATGGGACGTCGGGCTTCTTTGACGCCGAGGTCGTCGCGGACGATGACCTTGGCCTCTTAGATTGTGTAGACCCTGAGGGTTGGCCCTCAGCAGACCTCTTGGTGGCAGCAGAGGTTGATTTTTTGCTTTCTGCCAGCTTAGAAATAGACAAAGCATCCTCAGCCTCGGCTTCTGTAGCCTTGGCCTTAGGTTGAGCCTTTTTAACTCTCTTTGGCTTTGGTGGGAGCTTTGATTGCGTTGGTACAGCTTCGGCGTCAGTTGGAAGGTCGGCAAGAAGATCTTGAACGACAAGCCTTGGACGAACCATCTCAGCAGTCTTTACAAGTCTTCGTCGACGTTTACGCTTCGGAATTGGTATTAAGTAGGGGGCCGAAGTTGATGGAAGATCAGCTGGGTCAGAAGTGGATCCTTGATCTGTTCGGGACGAAGAAGCGGCTAAAGTTGTAGCAGTAGGTGGAGACAGACTCTTTTTCTTCCTTCTTGGGATGTGGGGCAAAGTGGATTTATACGTAGGGATGAAGTTTAGTAATAGTGGGGCTTTTCGTTTGTGGACTGGAAAATCAAGGAGTTTTTTCAGATCTGTTCCTGGGATGAAGGATTGACGGAAGTTTTTCGGTGGCTGATGAAGATCTGCAGGACAAAGAGACAGATGTCAGAAACAGAAAGTATTAAAGACTTAAATAAAAACAACTAAAGTTGGCTCAGGGCTCTTACCCTTGCCCTCTGAAATTGTTCGAGGAAGAGGGTAGAGGTGGACATCTTCGTCTGGGCCAAATTCCCAATTTCCCGACGCAATAACAAAGTCATCTCCAGCCCCCTTGTTGGAGTCTGGAAGGTCGGCTACAATTTTAAACTTGGTGGATCTCGGCTTAAGGTAATAAACAAAACCCCTATCCTTCAAGTTGAGGGGACACATGGTATAGCAGTACTGAAGGTCGGCCAGGGTGATTCTAAGATTCTCCTGCCTAGCTAAAGCTATAATACCGTTAATCACCCTATATGAATTGATAGTAAGTTGCATAAGACTTGTTTCAGTTTTCCCTAAATTTGAAGGTTCTACGCACAAATCCCAAACCTAAGAACTATAAAGATCAAGATCGAAGGCACAGATCTGGGACAGATACAAAAAAGAGAAAACAAAGACGAAGTCTCAGATTCAAGAACAAAGATGGCCTATCAGAAACACGAAGAATACAAAGGGATAAGGGTCAAGAATTATGGCAAGAAAAATATTGAAACAGTACAAATGTTCAAAATATGGGAGAAATCGAGCAACAAAGCAGTAATGGTAAAAGCGCATAAAGAGAATAGAAGAATTAAAGGAAAGGGTCTTACCAGAACAAATGAAGCCGGGGCAATGTTCGCCGAGCTCAGAAATCAGTTGCAACAGCAAAGAAAGCTTCACAAGAATGAGAGATTAAGGACAGTTCCAGAAGAGAGATCGAAGCAATGGTAGATTCGAAGAAGAAAGAGCTTTCAGAGAGAGAAAGAGCAAAAAACCAGAATGGAAAAGTGAAGGAAAAGTAGAGGCAAAAAAGAGTTTTGTCAAAAATTTGAAACGGTGGCAAAATTAGGGCAATTATTACGCCTAGAGCAACGCAGGCGTCAGACGGCGCAGACAAATGACAGACAGCTTTCAGGCGCGTCACAGACATGCTCCAATGAAGACAAAACACGTAGAAAGGAACGGTTAGATATGCATGACAGCTCATGCGCGTGGAAAAGTACGATCGAAGCCTTGTTCTCCGAAGAGAAAACGTCGGCTGGAAGAGGATTATCTCGGCTAAAACAGTTTTTGAGCCATTACTCAGAAAAGAAATGTTGAAATGTCGGTATAGGTTCCATCACCTCAGAATGCCGAGGTAATAGAACCTAGGGGGCAGTTGTGGGGATATATTTTCTGAATACCAACACGTGGCATGGTGACGCCGACGTATCAGCCGAGGTGCCACGTGTCGTGGTAATTATGCCGAGAAGATCTCGGAGTTGCCGAGGTTATTCCCGAAGATATCGGAATCCGAGATAAGCAGATAAGGGACAAGAGTCCTAAGGCAAAGAGGGGACTTAACCAAGATAAGGATAAAGCCCTTAGGGAGTTTATCTTTATCTCTTAAAGAGTCCAAAGTAAGCACTAAAATTGGAGTTCATAGAAGTCATACTTCTAGTGGGACTTGGATTGAGTATATTATAAAAGAGAGGCACCCCCGTGGGTCTAAGGTATGCAATTTATGTTTTGAGTGTTAAGTTTTGCACTTGATTATCTTTGAGAGATATACTGACTTGATCGTCGGAGTGCCCCGGGTGGAAGAACCACCACCGGAACCTTTTTCTTTCTGTTTCAGGTTGCTGAAGCCATCTATTCTGCCGGTGCTCACCAGTTGATCACTAAGTAAGCAGTGTGGTCAGATTTTCACCCACACATAAAATATTAATTTGGTGTTTTTAATTATTTTTTGATTAATTAAGTAGAAAAAAATTGTTTATTTTTAGTTAGAAAAGGTAACGATGGAACAAAAAAAAATAGTAATGATATACAAATAAAAAAATTATATAATTTTTTTTGACACAAGTGTGTCTATTTATTTCAAATTAAAAGACCCATTAAAATAACTTATAATTTTAAAAATGACATTGTTATATTATTCTTGTAATATTTTTGCATGAATTTTTTATTTATAAATTTTCAAAAAAAAAAAAAAAAAAAACAAAGCCGTCATTCAAATCAACTCTTCCACTAATGTAAAGAAAATTAGAAAATTTAACAATAATCAAACACATTAACGTTTTTAGCAACAATTTTATTCTAAAACATAATGTGACCTATTAAGTATGTGGGTAATGTGAAAGCTTTAAATTTGTCATCATTTTGTTAGGGATGAAGGATGGATGCTGTTTCATTGATGGGGCCCACCTGGAGGATACTTTAATAATTTAAATTGTTTATTTCTTAGAATATATTGAATAAAATATTTTTATAAAAAATGAAATTGGTCGGATATTGATAACCAAATTAATTTTGTATCAATAAAAATAAGTAATAAGTGTAATTGTAATTTTGAGTATAAAATTAAATACGAAATTGATTTGATGATAATGTTATTGATGTCTGATCAACTTAAGTTTTTGTAAGAATATTTTACTCAACATATTTTGAAAAATAAACGATTCAAATTATCAAAATAAGATATGAAATTAACCCTATCACCTGACCAACAATGAGTACTATGTCGATAACACAACAGCCACCCTTCATCTTTGTAGAGATTGATGGAGGAACATATCACACCAATATTATTGTTGACAAATATAGAAATGTGGTAAATGTATCATTATTGTAATTCTGATTTTCTATCAAATTAATAAATAAATAAATGAAAAAACCTTGAAAAAAGATATTTGGTTTCTCTTAAATTGGTCATATCAACTTAAGAAAGTGTTTGGGCTTAGTAAGGCCTCGTTTGGGAACCCTCTATTTTAATCAAAAAGTCAAAAGTTAGCCAAAAAGCCAACAATCCATACCAAAAAGTCAAAGATTCTCTTTTTTCTATACTTTTTGCACATCTTTTTGTAAAAAGTCAAAAAGTTATCCCAAACATACTAGTTTTTGTAGCTCGTATTTTAGCCAAATAGTCAAAAAGTTACTAAATTAGTCTGTTCCCAAACGAGGCCTAAGTTCATTTTGATATCAATTTTAATGATCTAAACCGTTTACTTTTTATGACTCGTTAAATAAAATATTCATGCAAAAAATTATGATGATCGAATATCGATACTTATATGTTTAAATCAAATTTATATTTTAAAAAAATGGATGACCATTTTTAAAATTATATTTGTTGTCAATTTTTTAAAAATAAATATAATTTAAATATATAGCTACTTATATCAAATTATTTTGATTTTTTTATATGAATATTCTACTTAATGAGTCTTAAAAAATAAACAATTTGAATTATCGAAATTAGTCTCAAAATGGATCTTCCAAGTCTAAATAGTCTCCCGAATTGATATCGGAACCCAAAAAAAGGAAAAAAAAAAGAAAAAAGAAAATAACTAAATTGTAACTACAAAAAAAATATAGGGGTATAAGTTAGAGTTCATCCCCACAAAATTTGAATTACACGCCATCACAAGATTATTTACACCCACCATGTTTGTGTAAAATTTTTTTCCTCTCCTGAGTAAAAAAAAAAAAAAAAAAAAAAGCACCGAATACGTTCTCCTCAACCTCGTGATAAACTTGAACGCCTCATGATTACCTGGAACCGCGTGAAATGCGGCGCAAATGGGCTCATTCTCCGCTTTCCCCACCTACATATCCCTCTTTTATTAAAATTCCAATACAATAATACCACTCACCCCCACCACACCACACCACACCACAGGCATACCCAGTGAAGCTTCTTTACGCGCTCTCTTG
Source organism: Camellia sinensis (assembly GCF_055761805.1). NCBI lineage: Eukaryota > Viridiplantae > Streptophyta > Magnoliopsida > Ericales > Theaceae > Camellia > Camellia sinensis. Next base: position 222,365,715 of record NC_138961.1, read on the forward strand.
TTGTCTCCTCGGATTCATTCATCTATCTATATATATATACAATGCAACCCTGTTTGTCCACTTCATTCCAGACTTTTCTTGATCTCTCCATGCAGAGATAGACACATCTTCTCTTCTTTTCTTTTCTTTTTTATTCTTTTTGTGGGTAGAATACTCACTTTTCACTTGGTACGTTCTATCTATCTATTTCTTTGTTTGTTTCTTTGTGTATAATGTATGCATTGTGTTTGTATATATGTTTGTGTTGTGGGTTTTGATTTGTGGCCTCTCGTTTGATTTGTAGACAAGAGAGATTTGTGGGTTTCTTTGCTTTTCTGCTACAATGGGGAGATCAGTGTTACTACTTTCAATTTTTGTTGCTCTGGCTCTGTTGAGTGTTTTTATTGTGAAAGCAGAGGATGCTTATAGATACTTCACATGGACTGTCACTTATGGAACAGCTTCTCCTCTTGGTGTCGCTCAACAGGTTTGGTTATATATACTGCATGCATTTTGGTTTTTTCAATAACTGATGATGATTTGCAGTTTAGTTTTCAGATTTCTTAAATTTTTTAATGTTTGATTTTGAAGGTCATCCTTATCAATGGTCAATTTCCTGGCCCTCCACTTGATGTTGTCACTAATGACAACATTGTCATCAATGTTTTTAATGAGCTCGACGACCCTTTTCTCTTGACATGGTGAGTCTCTCTCTCTCTCTCTCTCTCTCGTTCACTGTCTTGGCCCATCTTTTAGTTTTAGACCTGTTTTTGGCATAAGTTTATGTATTACCGAAATTTTAAATTCCTTGATTTGGACATATTTGATCTTCAAACTACAGGGGAAGTCAACTTGATGCCTTGCCTAACCTTAAATATATATATATATATATATATATTTTTTTAAAAACATTTTGGCTAATTGAATAAATTACCTGAACATTTCTATCCCGATGCTTATTAATTTGGGCAGCTTACAAGTTATGCTTCATCCAATGTGTATTATGTTCAATGGATAATGAAGGGTTGCCAAGAGGTAAAAAAAATGAGCATGTTTTGGGAATGTGTATAAGAGCATAGGAATAGCCTACTAATCAATTGGGTTAGCCCATTAACCTCTGCACCTCACGAGGAGGTCAAGGGTTCATGTCCCCCCAAGCTACGACATTCAATGCACAATAAAATAAAAAAGAATATCAATCACTTCGAGGCAAATTTTTTCAAATGAATGTGACCTTCATCAATATTTTCCTTCAAGGCAAAATGTACTTGGTTTGAGGATACCATTAAGTTGTTATATACGTTGCTTTTCTTATTCGAATGTAAGAAGTGTTAAATTTTGTGAAAAGAGTGTTGTTAACATTGCATACATACCTAATTTAATGTTCCTTTTGTGCAATTTCTGTTAATTTATGTGGCATCTACAATAGAACATGGTCTAATAACACTAATTTTTCACTTTTAGGAATGGAATTAAGCAGAGGAAGAATTCCTGGCAAGATGGAGTTTTGGGCACTAATTGCCCCATCCCTCCGAACTCGAACTTCACTTACAAGTACCAAACCAAAGATCAGATTGGAACCTTCACATACTTCCCATCAACTCTAATGCACAAAGCTGCTGGTGGGTTTGGAAGGCTAAATGTCTATGCGAGATCTGTGATCCCTATACCATATCTTAAACCTGCTGAGGATTTTACTTTACTTATTGGTGATTGGTCCAAGACTAGCCATAAGGTATGAGTTCATATTTTTTTGACCTACTTAAGTATTTGTTTTCTTTATATATGAAATTCTTAAAAATAATGGCATTGTCAGTATGCATTTCTTTAAATCACTAGGAATAGTATTAGGTCAGATGCTTTTGTGAACTTTGTGTTCTAAAATTAAGTCAACGGCTGTAGAATTGGTTCTTATTCTTGCATTTGTGGAATGGAAAATGATATTTGTAACCGGATGAAAAAAGCTGTTGAAATCCATCCTGTGGAATATATGCTAATTGATGTTAAAAGTTCTGATTGGTCAATCTGACCAACACGATGGAGCCATGTTGTTGAGCTGGATCCAAACTGCGCGATGTTTTTTCTTATTTTCCCCCCTTGTGGAAAAATTCTTGTATGATTTTATCTCAGAAAGCTACTCTTAGTTGGACTTTTATTGGGAGTTTGCTTTTTTGGCTTTGTTAGTTAGACTTATTTTCATCTTGGAAAATTTAGCCAAAACCCCTCAATTAGACTCTTATTTAGTGAAAACGACAATTTAATTTATTTTCCTTCATAAAACCCCTAAGGAGAAAACACATAATTGACTAAGGACAAAGTAAAATATATTTTTTTTTTCTTGGACAATATTGCCAGAGTAATATGTTACTCTCAAATAGAGTTACTCTCAAACAGCGTTACTGTGAGACAGAGTCAAATAGAGTTGTTCTGAGACAGAGTAACATGTTACTATTAAATAGAGTTACTCTCAAATAGAGTTATTGTCAAATAGAGTTAAGTGTCAAACAGAGTAACATATTAATGTGAGACAAGTAATATGTTACTGTGAGACAGAGTAACATGTTACTATCAAATTGAGTTACTCTCAAATAGAGTTACTGTCAAACAGAATAACTTGTTACTCTCAAACAAAGTACCATATTACTCTCAAATAGAGTTACTCTAAAAGAGTAACATGTTATTATGAGACAGATACTCTCAAATAGAGTTACTCTCAAATAGAGTAACATGTTGCTGTTGCTGTTGCTGTTTATATCAATTGCGACGGTAATAATTCTTTTTCCTCTAAGAATTTCATAGCAACATGGATCTTATTTGATTAGATCTTGATGAGAGAGTTCTAAAGATATTAATTTATTAAAAATCAACATCTACATCAAAAGTTATATAATTTTATGGTGGTGCTACCTGCACCAATTAGTATACACACTAGTGTACTTACTAGTGTTATGATATCATTAATGACCCTATTTATTATACAAATTATAAATAGTCAAAACCTCTAAAATTATGTCATATCATCTATTGGTACACTAGTGTGCACACTAATTAGTGCATATAGCATTGTTCATTATTTTAAAGTTTAATATTTTGATAATAATGGTATGTGTTGAATTTTTCAAGGAAAACTTTTTGTGTTTGTTCTTAATGTATTAAAGTTTTGTTATGAGGGGACTTTGACCAAATCCCCCTTTCATCTTTAGTGATTTTTTTTAAAATATATAAATTATGTCAAATTTCTCTACTTTCTAGATCAGTCTCCCGACTAGACAATCCTAAAAATGTAAAAAATTGATTATTTTTTTTTTATTTGTATTTTTCTATAAAAGAAGTCCAGAAAAGGGTATAGTTTTAGTTGGTAATACATGATGTGAATTTAGTTAGAATCTAATATATGGCTGGTGAAAATATCATGCCAGAATGGTGCCTGAATGAAATGTACATCCTTGTCATACTGTAATAACATGTCTTCTTGTCTGCAGGAATTGCAGCAACTTTTGGATTCAGGGAAATCTCTTCCCTTTCCTGATGCCATCCTTATAAATGGTTTGCCTGAGTCTACCTTTACTGGTGATCAAGGTCATCCTCATCATTTGATTACTACTAGGCTTTCATTCAAAGGATGTTTTTACAATTTCCATGTAGTGACTTATGAATAGGTAGTTTAGTCCTGTGAGATAGCGTTTTGTTAACAATGTTCCACTTTCTTTTGCATATCAGGCAAAACCTACATGTTCAGGATTTCAAATGTGGGCTTGTCGACCGCTTTCAATTTTAGGATTCAGAACCATACAATGAAGTTAGTTGAGGTTGAAGGCTCTCATGTCATTCAGAACACATATGATTCGCTAGATGTGCACGTTGGCCAATCCTTGTCTGTCCTAGTTAAATTGGATCAGTCTCCAAAGGACTACTACATTGTCGCATCTTCACGGTTTACAAAGCATGTTCTCATAGCTACAGCAGTGTTACACTACACAAACTCTCAAACCCAAGTATCTGGACCTGTGCCTGCTGGTCCGACTTACCAAATACACTGGTCTATGAAGCAAGCCAGAACCCTCAGGTATATACACGAGAAAAACTGTACTCACACCCACACACAGGTATTCATTTTGGAATTTGCATGTGTACACCTAAAATTTAGTCTTGTTTTCAACTTATAACAGAGTAGATTAAATGTGTTTGGCTGTTAAGTGGAATTTGAGTGGTTTCATAGTGTTTTAGATGGAATTTAAAGTTAAAAACTCATCATCATTAGTTGGGTGATTTGAAAAAAATTGGAGCTATAACAACTAATGATATGGGATCAACTCAAGCTTTTCTTGGGATGACACTTCCAATTTGTCATTGATAGTTGTGAGATGGATGAATGATTTTTCTTCATAGACATGAGTCAAATTAGGGAACCCTTTACAATTCCTGATTGTAATTTCCATTAGAGCAAATGTATTCTTAATGAGCCAAAAAAGGGATAAAATGTAGCCTTTGATTCATTGGACATTGAAATGTTTAAGGAAGTATACTGATTTCCAACCCCCCCCCCCCCCCCCTTCTTGTTTGTGTTTCTCGAAGGTGGAACTTGACAGCGAATGCAGCTAGGCCCAACCCTCAGGGATCGTACCACTATGGAAATATTACGATAGCAAGGACAATTATGTTGGCCAACTCAGCACCTCTAATCAACGGGAAACAACGATATGCTGTTAACAGGGTCTCCTACATTAATTCCGATACCCCTCTGAAGCTTGCCGATTATTTTAACATCCCCGGAATCTTTAGTATGGATACTATCCAAAGCCTTCCCTCCGAAGGCCCTCCATTCCTATCTACGTCTGTTGTGCCTGCCTCCCTCCATGATTTCATCGAAGTTGTTTTCCAAAACAATGAAAAAACTGTGCAATCTTGGCATCTTGATGGCTATGATTTTTGGGTTGTTGGGTAAGTGACTGCTTTGCTTGTCCTTTTCATTTCTTTTGTGAAGCATTTTGTTGCTGATCATTTGTCACTCCTAACTATTTTACAGTTATGGTTCTAAGCAATGGACAAATGCCAGTAGAAAGTCCTACAATCTAGTTGACGCTCTTACAAGGCACACTGTACAGGTAACCTAAATACTGGTCTGTTTGGTTGTTTTCAGAAACAGTCTATTTTGAAAAATAGAAAATAAAAACTAGTTTGATGCAAATAAAAAACACTCATTATTTTCATATGCTTTTCTCTATTTTGGGTCGGAAATAATTTTTGAAATGAAAAAAAATCTTTTCAGAGTGTTTATTTTTGTCAAACTAATTCCTAATAAATAAATAAAAAAACAAAAAATAAGTTCTAGAAACTTAACCAAATACCTCATACCTTGCAAATTGAGCCATGGTATTTGCCACTAATATCACCTAATATTCACCTAAACTTTTCCTTACATGCTTGGATTTTTTTTGCAGGTGTATCCGAACTCGTGGACCGCCATATTGATCTCATTGGACAACCAGGGCATGTGGAATATGAGGTCTGCAATGTGGGAAAGGCAGTATCTTGGGCAGCAATTCTATCTCAGGGTATACACCGCAATCCACAGCCTTGCTAACGAATATGACATTCCTCATAATGCACTTCTTTGTGGAAAAGCTGTTGGACAACACCCTTGATATGATCATCTTTTCAGTGTTCTATTTTTCAGTCATGAGAGCTTGACTGCAAGAGAAGACACAACTGTTTATTTTTCAGTCATTTCTAAATCTTTTGGCTTCTTGATTTGTATATCGCAAAAATTATAGGTTAATTTTATTTTTTTACCGAGTGATTACCTAATTAGTTTGATTTAGTTGGATTTATTTTGTGAAAAAGTTGTGGCTGGGAGCCAAATGTTGTTTGAGAATTAGAGGGGGGAAAAAACTACTTTTGCCTAAATCATAATTTATTCTTTTCTTCCTTCTTGTTATGTTTCCACATTTGATTTCTGTAGCTGAAGTGTAACAAGTACCGTATGAAATTGAGGTGTAGAAGTGCTTGTTTTCAACTTTGGTTGTGGTTGTGGACAACCTTCTATTACCGTATTCTAACATTGTAGTTCCTATTTTAATTGGAGAAAGTCTAAATGCACTGAAGTTTTTATCTGCGTCTTATTCTATCAAATTCTTCTGTATTTCTAGTACAATTGTTTTAGTTGTGATTACAATGGATGGTTTGACTTGCATTCGATACTACGTTTATGAGCAAAAGATGTTTAATTGCTATGGTATTTGTAACTGTAAGTAACTGATGAATTTCATTTTGTGCATGTTCAAAAATTAGAAAACAACTGCAAAAGCAAACCATATCAAAATTCTGATTACAGAAGAGAGAAAAAGAGAAAAGCTGCACTTTCAATTTGCTCTTTCCATTTATTGAATTTTTGTCAGTATGGTTTAGTTGGGCCGCTGCCATCTAATTTTTTAACCAAAAAAAGATGTCAGTCACATTAAACAAAAAAAAGTCAAAACGGAAAAAGCACAATATTTAAAGTGTCAAAATGAGTAAGTATATTATGAAAGAAGACAAAATGAAAAATATTTTAGCATAATGTGGTATTTCTTGTTAGAAAACTAGACGACAATTACTACTGGATCACATTAATACAAACTCAATAGTTAAAATGTTCAAATAAAAAATGTATATATTTATCAACTCAATAGTAGGCAATGGCAATGTCATTGACAAGTGATGGGCGCTAAGCCAGTGCAGTCTGGGCTGCAAATTGCCAAAAACCCAATTGACATGAGATATTTTACTAAAATTATATTGAGGCACATTATTATGGGCACATGAGGGGAATTTATTAATTTCACATGTGCTTGGTATTAGTGTCATTCTATCTACTAATTTTGTATGGAAAATCTGTCATTGGGATACACTCTGAATGAAGTTAGTTGACTTGAAGAAAATGATTCCAAGCGGGGAAGTTCACATGGCTGTGGCCAGTCAGTTTCATAAAGATAAAGAATTATGTGTGCATTGGATTTAATCTGAATTTGATTGGAAAATCCGAATCGGTTAATGAATATTTCATCCGTTAATCATTTGGATAAATCCAATATGATTTTTATAGTTTAATTTTTAGAGCAATGGTAGAGGGCCCAAATTCTGTGGCTCAAATGTGGCTCAAATAGCCAAAACGACGTCGTTTTGAGTACAAAACAACATCAAAATGGCCAAAACGACGTCGTTTTGGCCATTTGAGCCACATTTGAGCCACAGAATTAGGGCCCCCAAACATTTTTCTAATTTTTATTTGTATATAGATTATTATGTTTTAAAAATAATTGGCAAAAAAAAAAAAAGAAAAAAGTGAAATTCAAATAGATTGGGGGAATATCAAAAAAAATTGAGAGTAGAAAAATTAATTACAAAGTAATGAATGTACAAGCGAATCATGTATTGAATTATGCAAATAAGATTTGTAGCTTCTTCACTTTATAATTATATTTTTTACTTATCGTTTTTTTGAATTTTCTCCTAGAAAAAGGTGTTATAACAAAATGGGTTAGATTATATTTTGGATCGAGTACCATATGGATTGGATTTTGATGATTGAATTTGTTGTAGTTGAATGGGATTCTAAATTCAGATTATTTTATAATCAAATTTAAATTACATCAAAATCAATGTGAATCCTTATTAACCTACTTGTGACCTCGTTCTCATTTTTTTTTTTTTTAAAAAAAATCTTCACAAAAAATTCTTTATATAAGAATGTTTGAATAATTGAAGGGTAACAAAAAGAAAAAAAGAATAAGAAAAGAAAATGACTTTGCTTGGTCAAGAAAATAGGAAGAAAATATATATATGGATCAAAATATTCATTTCTCTGGTTAAATTTTTTCTAAAAGAAAGTATGCTTGCATAAATAATTTTATTTCCCATTTTTATCCATTAATTAAAATCCAAATATAAAGTCGGTGCAATTTTTTTTTTTTTAAAAAAAAAAAAAAAAAAAAACCAAGTGGCGGCAGATGGCGGGAAGTCAAAATGGGAATAAACGACCTTCCCAAATACAGTTGATACAATAAATAAAATTTTCCCTCCAAAATGTCGAAACCCTAAACTAAACCCCCACAGAGAGAGCTTGTGTAGTGCCTCTCAGACCCGATCCACCGAAGCCTCCCATTGTCTTCGCTTCCACGTGAACCAACCAGCCAATCCTTCTCTGTAAAACCCAAAACCCTAATTTTCAAATTATGTCCTTCTATTTCTTGATTGTCAATTATTAACCCCCAATTGAATCGCATTTAATGACGATCCGCTCTCGGCTGCGTCGTTCTCGCTGCTTTCCCAGATCTTCCTTCCCCATCTCACCACCGACGTTTCCAAATCTAAACACCACATTACACCACTGTACTCTCTACAATTTCACTCCAAGAACCAAAATAATAATAATAATAAAATAATAATAATGAACATTGTGTTACATATGTACATATATTTTTAATATATATTTCTTTTAATGGAAGAAAGATTTGGGAATTTCGAGAAATTTTGGTCAAATAGATTAATGGGTTGGTTATTCACAACTGAGCTGCAAATGGGTTGTGAAGAACAAGTACAGTCTGTCTGGGTCGCTAGCATGAAGTGCGCCGCAAACGAGATCGATTTCTTGGTACTCGAGTCCACGTTACACTTTCAGATTAAGATGATGTTTTGCTTTCAGTGCTACTTGCTTGTATATAAGTCTTGGTGTTCTTACTTCAACAAATCATCGTCGGCATACATCTTCGCTTGCTTCTCTGTCTCCTCTACCAATTGGGGAGATAGATTCATTCTTTTCGTTATTGGGTTTTCAAACTTGTAAGTTATCTGTTCGTCTATATGTTTGAATGAGCGTAATGTTTTTGGAAATTGTAATATTGTACTTCATTAGGATTTGAATTCTTCATGGTTAGGAAATTTAAATGTAACTTGAGCAATATGTTTCAAGAGTTTTTCACTTGTATATAGTTCATGATGAACAACAACATATCTGATTTTCTATCTTAAATTGATTTCAAAATTTGGTGTCAAGACTCCAGCTAAGTTTTCTTGTTTTAACTGTTTAACAAACTTTATTCTAATTTTTAAATTTGAGCAGGATGTAAACTCAAATTGAATTGCTCTTAACATGTTTTCTGTGATCCTTTGTTTTCGGGTGGAGACAGGTTCTTGGAGGAATGTATTCTAATAAAATGACACGCTCCATTTTTCTGCAAATTTTTCTCGGAATATTTGCTTGCTTGAGTGTTTCATGGGTGAAGGCTGAAGACCCATATAGATATTTTACATTGGAGGTTACATATGGAACAATTTCTCCTCTCGGTGTCAACCAACGGGTAGATTTTCCAACCCCATTTTTGTTAGTCAATACCTGCCACATTTAATTGTTCTTTTTCTTTTATGCAGTTTCGCTTCATCTTTACTTTTCTCTGGGGTTTTTGTAGGGCATCCTTATCAATGGGCAGTTTCCTGGACCCACACTTGACTGCATCACTAACGACAATGTAATTGTTGATGTCATTAATAATCTGGATGAGCCTTTCCTCATTACATGGTCAGTGTTTGCATCCTTCCCTTCCTCTTCTATACGTGCCTCTTGCTTGTTTGCTCCAATGGGCTTCTGTCAATGCGTGTCTCAACTTAACATTATACGGCGTTTTCTGCACTGTCATACCAATTGAATAGGTAATTGGGCTAGGAGGGTCATTATTCTGTGATTTTTAATTCCTGCCATGCCAGAGTGTTGATTTAAATCTTAGGAGTCTCTTGCTTAAGAAATATCAAGATGGTCCTTAAGTGGCCTAGATATGGATCATGTTGTTGTCAGCTCTAGCTAAAGCCTCATTTGGGAACTTGGTTTTTTGGCTAGAAAAGACGAAAAAAAGAAAAAATGTCAAATCCAAAAAAGCTACTAAATAAGCAAGTGAAACATACCAGTTATTCACGTTTTCCATACAACTAAAAAGTCATTCACCTCATAAAAAGCCAAAAAATTACTAAAAAGCCAAATCCCAAACAAACGAGGCCTTAGAGTCTATCATTTACAGGCATAAATTGAGCATGAAGAAGTTACCTAGTTTAAATATTTGATTTGCAGCTTGTGCTAAGGTATATTCAATGTGTTGGCATACATCTATTCCGCTGTTTATTGAGCCTTACTAAAAGCTACCCATGGCTGTTAGACATTGAGGTTGTTCATTCTGTTTGGAAGTATTGTACTGTTCTTTCCATCTAAGGGCTTCAAAATTTGTCTATGCCTACTCTCTGGTGTGGAAGAAGTGCCCAGCACTCATTCCATAGGGTTTAGGCTGTCTTCGTTGTGTGTAATTTGAAAAACAAAAGAAAAAAGGAACATGGAAGGAAACTAATTTTTTTGAAGTTGTATCTATCTATTGCAAATGACATAAGGGGATTTATGGGAAAAGAGTACTCTTTATTTCTTTTCTTTTTTTTTTTGTTGGTTGATAAATCTCTTTATTTTTTTATTTTTTTTTCTTTCATTTTACATGTATATAAACATAAAAGGTAAAAGTTGAAGAAATGTGATAATTGGAAGTTTTCTCCAAAGGGGTTGAAGAGGATGGGGTCTGTTCTTTAGTCACTTACATTTCTAAGCAGAACTCTATCTCAAACTTAATAGGGGAACTTAGTTTTGAAGGTGAAGTTGTTATTCCAAGAACTCTCAATATTTTGTGTCTTTTTTATACATTTCCTGTTTTCAGTGTGTTCACTTACTTGGTGGGAACAGTGTGCAGGAGTGGGTATTTTTTCTTCTTTTCTTTATTGGTTTGAATGTGGATTTAGAAGTAAAGCTACAACTCCTAAATAATGGTTTTGTGGTTGGATCCAGGAATGGAATTAAACAGAGGAAGTCCTCATGGCAAGATGGAGTGCTTGGAACGAATTGCCCAATCCCTCCAAACACAAACTGGACATACAAGATGCAAATGAAGGATCAGATAGGGACCTTCTCCTATTTTCCTTCGACTTTGATGCATAGAGCTGCTGGTGGTTTTGGGGGGCTCAATGTCGCATCAAGGTCAATTATACCCGTACCTTATGACAAACCTGCTGACGAATTCACTGTAGTTGTCAATGATTGGTGGAAGTCTGATCACAAGGTCTGTGAGCCCTTTCTTCTGTTTTCCTTAAAATGAAAAGTTGTTCAAATTTTCCTTTCAATTTGGATAAAATATTTTATTGTAATATTCATTAATTCTCTTGCCTGAACTGGCTTGGGTTGAATTTACCAGCCTAGTAGATGGGCTTGTAAATCAATTACAGGAATATGCAGCAATGCTTACGCCAAGTTTGTTTTGCTTGGCTCGCCCATGCAAGCCCTTTTGAAACCCACATATTTTCGTTTTGGATCATATTCTGAGAGCTTAAAATAGTATCATTATAACTTATAGTTATTGGATATATCATAGGATTTAGGTTATAATGTCTGTGGAGCACTTGTTATGGAGGACTGGCAAAGTGCCCTATGTTTAGGCATATGCTAAAATCCATGACGCTTGAGCATGATAAGCATAAATCAAAATTCTGTATTAGTTACTAGCATTCTCACCTTAAATCCCTGTACATCTATCTCCTACAAAGCACAAACTCTTTTGCCGAGGAAGCGTGTCGTGTCCGACACCCGTGTTTGACACCGACACTCTTCGGACATTTTCAAAAGCATGTCTTCAACATGTCTTTATTAAAAAGTCAAATCACGTCTTATATGATGAATCATTTCATAATAACAATGTTTTGCATTCTTCAAAACACAACTTCTACAGTGTATTTTTGAAACATTTATCAGATGAAACATTACATGTATTAAAATGTTCTATAATTGTTTTGCATTTTTTATAATGTAATTTGCTTACGTGAATGATAACCTTATATTTAAGTGACGAAAAAATTTATAGCTATGTAAATAGTGTGGTGTTGTAGTTCATGAAATATATAGCTATCTTTATTCATATATGTGGGCATATAATACATTTGCAAAATATAAAATTTTAATGTATCCCAACTTCCCAAGCATGTCGGGTCCTCTATTTTTTAAAATAGATGTGTCGGTGTCCTTGCATGTGCTACTTACTCCACCTCTTTTTTTCATGGAAGAGAGATTTTTTTAGGAACCATCCAATTTCAATCAAATATTAAAAAAAAAATCCACTTTCAATCAAACATATTGTTTTTCCCTTACCAAATGGTTCCTCAATCAAAATTTTGAACTCCTAAATAGGTCTAAAACTGAATTGGATAAAAGCCTTACATTTTTTCCAATCCAATGCTGTAACCCCAAATCTCTGAAAAACACAACAAAAATTTTGTGGTGGGACAGTTATCACGTGGGTTGAAAACATATCACCAGGTTTGGTTTGCAAGAATGTGAGGTCAGTGACTAGATTATTTATTATAGTGAATTGAATCCACAAAAATTTTAACTAAAAAAGAGGCCATCCAAGCAAGCAAAGATAGTGAGAATGAGCACAAGGAATTGCCTTTCTAAACAGGTTCAGGATGCATAGTTGTATGATCTGGATGTAGGATCAGAATAGTTTGTTTTTTTCTTCACAAAAGTGACTTGCTGGAGCTCATGTTAATTGCATTAAGTCTGTTTAAATTGTCTGCTTTTTCTTGAATATGTCTGTTCTGGTTGTAAGAATGGAACCCCTTCAAATTTAACCATACAGTTGCCAAAGCAAAAGCACATAATGCATTTATGGGTAAGATAAGAATGTTCTTCTTGCAAGCCCAAAAAGTTTGTTATGATAATGTCTGTTTAGGTCTTTCCCTTCTTATTTTGTTCTGTTTAACAGATTTTTATATTGAAATGTCCAGTTAAAACTTTCTCTATTAGTTACGAGGACTAACACTGTTGATCATCTTATTCTTGCAGATATTACAGCAAACACTGGACTCAGGGAATCCTTTTCCTTTCCCTGATGCTATCCTTATAAATGGACTTCCTAAATCTGCTTCTTTCATCGGTGAAAAAGGTAATAAGCATCCCCATTAATCATTTAGTTCCAGTTTGTTGTCTCCTTGCACTGAAAGTTGTAGACTAATGACATAATTTGGTTTCTTGTATGCATTCAACTGCTAAAGTTGAAACTTTTGTTGATTTACATTTAAATTTGTATAGTTTGGTTTCTGTATTTCAGGGCAATCCTATCTGTTTAGGGTGTCGAATGTGGGTTTAACAACTTCAATCAACTTCAGGATTCAGGGCCATACATTAACACTGGTTGAGGTTGAAGGAGCTCATACTCAGCAGGAAGTATATGAATCACTTGATATTCATGTTGGCCAAGCTGTGGCTGTTTTGGTGACCTTAAACGGGTCACCAAAGGACTACTTCATTGTTGCTTCATCTCGTTTTACAAAGCCTATTCTTACTGCTACTGCAATTCTTCACTATGCTGGTTCTAACAGCCCAGCCACCGAACCACTGCCCATTGGTCCTACTTATCAGCTTCACTGGTCCATGAAGCAAGCACGAACAATCAGGTACATTGTGTCACCATTACCATCCCTTGGAGCTATACATAGTTTTTAGTTATTAATCTGTTATTAATCTTCGATTCTGAACTGTCTTCTTTCTTTCTTTTTTTCCCCCTTTTTTTTTAAGATGGAATTTGACGGCAAATGCAGCCAGGCCCAATCCTCAAGGGTCATTTCATTATGGTACAATACCAGTAGTTCGGACAATTATACTTGCAAACTCAGCGACAAAGACAAATGGCAAACTTCGCTATGCTGTTAACAATGTCTCCTATGTTAACCCAAGCACCCCTCTGAAGCTTGCTGACTATCTTAACATCCCTGGAGTCTTCAGTTTGACCACAATCAAGGACACTCCTCCTACAGGCCCTGCAGTACTTGGCACCTCTGTCATTGGCACTACTCTTCACGACTTTGTGGAAGTAGTCTTTCAAAATAATGAGAAAACTGTCCAAGCTTGGCATCTTGATGGCTATGATTTCTGGACAGTCGGGTACGCCTCCGTGTTATTTCATTTTTAGCTATTTTGTTTGTCCAATTTTCATGACAGTCGTATTATGTTTGTTCCTCTTTCAACTTTCATGGATAATGAAGGAAGGCCCAGAGAACATTTTAATATGGGAATTACTTCTCACCAGTCTGGATATGGACTGGAGAGAACAGTCCGAGCTCCCAGATTTTACCACCTTGGCACATTTTGTAAATCGAAGGTCTAGATTTTGTCTATCCATGAACCCATTAAATATTGGGTTGGATTTTTTTGTTTAGATCTAATATTGGGTTTGTAAGTAGGTGGACATCATCTGAACTATTAATTTACAAAAAAAATGCCTACGTGGCAAACATTTGTTGCTTTGATTATGAACTAGAGACAAGCTTGGCCCTTTTCATGTAGGCCTAAACATCTTTGAAGTCATCTTTGTTTATTCTTGGCTTTGTGGTAGTCTGAGATCCATTCCATGATGTTTCTTGGGAGATGCAACTTTAAATTTGGCCAAGTGATCAAAGCTTTATGTATCATATATTGTTGAAAATTATAGTACCATATCAATGCTTCCGATATTTAGTCTTGACTATTTCTTTCTGAAAATCAGATTTGGGAATGGTCAGTGGATACCTGATATGAGAAAACGCTACAATCTAGCTGATGCAACCAGCAGATACACTGTCCAGGTAGCTAATAACAATTTCTTAGAGCGTCTTAGTTAAGCTTTCGATGAATACTCGAGCAGATAATTTCCAAACAAAAAGGAAAAAAAAAAAAAAATCAAAATTGATATTTATGCAATGTATACTTACATTCTTGTAGGTCTATCCAAATGGTTGGAGTGTGATCTTGGTGTCGTTGGACAACAAGGGCATGTGGAATTTGAGGTCTGCAATCTGGCCGAGGCAGTATTTGGGTCAGCAATTGTACGTTAGAGTGTGGAACAGCGTAACCAGCGCGTATACGGAGTATAACATCCCTCAAAATGCTTTGTTTTGTGGCTTGGCACACCCTTAGTAGTAGGATATTATTCATCATTGATGCATGTAACCTTTTCCTTCTATAATTTTTTTTTCTTTCTTTTTTTTTTATTTTTTTTATTTTAAATTTTCGCTATTGTAATTCAGTCACAAGAGAGTGACTGTCAACCAAGAAAAAAAGAAAACAGAAGAGGTAATTGGGGAGTGACAAAGGTTTTACAATTGTCATTGTGTTTAGATTTCTCCCTAGTCATAATCTTAATAAAAAAGTTCAATCTTATTCTGAATTTTTAGTTGTTTATTTGCCTTCTCTTTTTTTTTTTTTTTTTTTTTTTTTTTTTTTTTTTTCCCCTTAAAAAGTTCCACAAATGACACAAAAATACTAGTGAGAAATAGCTTGGTCCATATTTGAATTTCAGTTTCAAATTTTATACTGAAGCATTAGGAATAAGTTTTGGGCCTCATAAGTGAGGCTACAATGATGCATCCAGACCTCCCCTAGGGGGACAAAAACTGATGCTATTTGATTTATGTGGTTCTACAGTTCCCTGTTTGGAAAAGTTTTTTTTTTTAAAATACTTTTTGAACTAAAATTTAAAAGATAAAATAAGTTAAAATAATTAATATGATAAGATATCACGTTAAATTTATAATCATTTTATTTTTTCTCATAAATATCACATTCAATTATAAAAAATTTCAATCATCTTTTCAAACACAAATTATTTAATCTACTAAAATAATTAAAAAATAAAATAACCTATTAAAATATTGGACTTCTAAACAAGACCAAGGTATAAAGTGGGTTCAAGTTGCTCTTTACGAAGTATGGTGTATAAAGTGGTTCAATTTGCTCTTTATGAAGTACAACCTCTTTCCCGTCAGTTCCAAAAAACAAAAAATCTCTCTTTCCCGGAAAAATTAGATACTGTTTCACGGAATTGGGGAGCGTAGGTACAACACGGTGCTGTGCGGCCCATTGGGCCTTTATCTTAGCTTATGTCATTAATCTGAATCGTTTATATTATAAGATTTATTGAGTAAATCATTTATAAAAAAAAAAATCAAATTAATTGGTTATCTGTAACTTTAAAATAAGACTATATTTATTTTGTAAAAAAAACCGATTAACATAATTTTGATAATTTATTTTAAAATAGTTAAGACTTGATCATGAAGTTATATATATTTGATTAACTTGATTTTTTTATATATATGATATGTTTGATGGACCTTATAATATAAACGATTCGAATCATTAAAATATACTCAAGACAAGGGCCCACTGGACCGCACAACACCGTGCTCGTACCCCAGGTCCGTGTTTCACATGCACTTGCATCACCTTGTTGGGCTGAGATTAGGGGTGTTTTATTGCTCGGTTTGATCTGAGTTGAGATAAAAAAATTAGTATTGAATCGATTCATTCGGCATTGTAGTTGAGAAATCGAAAGCAACCACATGCAATGCTTCAACTTTTGTCAATTTTTAGTGTAGTGTAAAAGATGATTCACAACAAATTTGAGGAGTTTTACAAACTTTATAAATGTCTCAATCTTTTATTACAATTACAAAATGTGCAGTATTGGTCATTTATTTTTTTATTACTTAAAGAATCATAATATAAAGAACATGTAAAAATAATATTTTAATCTAAAATTTTGATTTGTCTCAACTGGTCGACCCAATTCAACTAATTTGTCGTGGAAAAATTATTCAATGCCCCAACCCCCCAAGGCTTGGCTGAGTTTGTGCACAAGGAAATTACATATGATGCTGGGTTGTTTGGAGCTCTAATTAAGCAAAACCATGATGACAAAGTTGTCTTCTTTAAAATCTAAAAGTATGGGGAAGTGGATAAATTCTTTGTATTCGATGAGAGTATCAAAAATAAAGTTGTCATCGCTATAATAATTGAAGTGGTGATTAACAATTCAATAAGATATCGAAGTAGACAATATATCTTGTGTTTATTTGATAATTATAATTTTTACATGTATTTGGTTTGTTTATAATGAAGAGCTGTCTACACGTGACGAGACATTATGAGACCTCGTTAATGATAACTTAGGAAATAAAATAAAATAAAAAGAAAGAATATAGACGAAGAAATATTACATACATACATACATATTTATCCTAATATAATCAAATTTTGATTACATCCTATCCTAAGTGTTTCTTATCATGAGAAGGGTGATGAAATACACTCCCTCTTCCAGTCACATAATTAATTAGAGTGCTTCTATCATACTTGTATCATCACTTCTTTTGCTTCATACTGATAAAGCCGTACATATTGGATTTTCATTGTTCAATTTTTCATTCTTTTGATTTTTTTCCTTTTCTTTTTGGGAGAATTATTGTTCAGTGCATCTTTAGAAAGTAATTACAGGTACATTGAAAAACTTATGTCTTTAATTATTAAAATAGATATTTACCATTAATTTATCATTATTTTTTTAGAATTACTCTGATTTATAATGTTTTCCCCTTTCAAATGTTAGTTTCACACTTCTAATTATCTGCTCTTCTTCTCTTATTTCTCTCCCTTGATTCCCTGCACTTTATCAACCCATGACCGACAGAATTTGACCGTCCATTATAAAAGTTTTAAAAAAAGTTATCAATAAACAAAATTTTTTATAGAAAAAAGTTATTCAAAATAATGTGAAAGTAAAATTTTAAAATTATGAATCATAATGATAAATATTTTCAATATTATATGTTAACGAGACAAGTTAATACAAAAATGTTAGAGATCTCAAAAGTTCTAAAAAATTTCTATCAAATGTCTCACATAAATGTGGAATGTGGATCCCGCACCCATATGAGACATTTGATAGAAATTTTGATAGAACTTTTAGACTTCTAGCATTACTCTAACTAATATACATGATAAGTTAATATTTTCAGTATTAATGCTAAAAGAACCTAATCAAGTTAGAAGCGTTACATAACATTTGAGAATAGAAACATGTCACCGGATTACCTGATAAAATATTAAATAATTATTTTTATTAATTGCTTAACAATTATTTTCAAATAAAAGAACTGATCATAAATATTTATGTAGAAGGTAATATAAAACAATGACAAAAACTCTGTAACATGTAATATTTAACTGGCATAATGTGGTAACTTTTCAGAAATAAAACTCTTTGATGCAGAAAAGTAATATACTTGCTGCTTTGTCATCTTGCATGTTCAAACTAGAGAGAGAGAGATATATGATAGTGGAAGTGGTGTGTGTATGTGAGTGTAGGAGGGAGGAGATGGTGGTGAGTTAAAGTAATACAAAAGGGGAAGAGAGGGAATAATATGTTGTCAAATTCCAGAGAAGCAAACAGAGGGAGGCAGGCAGACACATAAAAAAGGCTGCATGTGGAATCCTTCTCACTGTAAGAATCAAATTGCTGTTTTAAGGAAACTCTTTCCAAAGGCTGCTTTTTAACCCCAACCCCCACTTCATTCACAACTCACTCGCTCGCTCACTCACTCACAACTCACTCACTTGTCATTAGTCAAATATCAAAAACATTGAACGAATCTTCATTTGCCACCCCACCAGGCCTCCTCCACCACCACCACCACCTTCTCTAAGATATGGTCTTGTGGTGTCTGTACACACATATATATATATATATATATATCTATAAAGAAGTTGTGATAACCAAGAAGATATATTCTTCTATCTCGGAGTTTATTCTTTGTCGTATATTTTATTTCAAATATCTTCTACTGTTGTAATAGAAAAAGTACTACTTGGTTCTAAAAAATTTAGAAAAAAATCTTTTCTCCTCTGTAGAAGAATGAAATCAACACTCTCCTCCTATCTAGAAAAATTCAAGTCCTATCCTAGCCAGGCCTTTCTTTTAGGTATACCTATGATATATTTTATGCAACAAAAATGCGAAATCTGCCACAGAAAAAGCACTTCAAGAAAACCTAACATTTTCCCATTTTTAACACTTCTTGGTCCTTGGTACAAGTACACCCTCATAAATTAACCAAACATTAACACACCTCAAAACACACATACATAATATTTAAAAAAAAAAAAAGAGCAACAAAGCAAAGAAGAAAAATAATTCTACATCCCATATTCATATACCACAACCCAGACCACCACAACAACAACAACAAACCCTAGCTTATGAAAGTAATAAAATAAAATAAAATAAAATAAAAAGGATTCTTAAGGATATGCACCATTGGTTGTTGGCAGATCCGACCACGAAAGCGTCGGGTTCCAGTAATCCAATTCACCGGCAGCCGCAACAGGAGCTGACTCCAAAATTGCGGAAGAAGATGAAGATGAAGAACCCACATTGCTCATAAGTACCGGCGAATGATGAGGATAGTAGTTCACTGATGAAGGTCTAAGCCTTTGATACAGATCTTGAATACCCGTGTTTTGAACTTCACCAAGTACAAACCCATTGTGCTGTTGCTGTTGCTGTTGTTGATGGTGATTTTGTTGATGATGATGATGGTGTTGAACTTGAGCTTGGTGATTTTGTTGTTGATTATTGCTTCTCCAAAAAGGGTTGCACAGACCAATAGAAGGAACCTGGTTATTCAAGCCAAGTGCTCGAGCGCTCATGTGGGGCGATCCAATCATAACACTTTCCTCCTTCACAGTGAGAGAATTAGGGTTAGGGTTTTGATTGGCTCTGAGTAAGGCAAGCAGATGAGAATTCTGCGGCGAGGCCCATAGAATAGGGTTTGATGGAAGCTCTTGATCAAAACCACCAACGAGGCCTAGGGTTGATTTTCCTATCTCAGATGAGACAACCGTTTTTAACCTCCCCGCGGCGCCACTTGGCTTGCCGGAAGATGATGTCACACTGACAGTCTTGTTTTTCCTGCAACCGCCGCCAATCGGGACATTGCGGAGAGCGCCACCTTTGGTCCAGTACCGGCGGCAAGTCTTGCAGAAGTGGCGGGGCTGAGTGAGGTTGTAGTTGTTGTAGTAACAGAACTTGGTGTTCGATGAATCGCAACGCGGACACCGAAGGTTTTGGTTCTCCGCTGGGGCTGAAGAGCTCGCCGGAGTGGTGGCGGCAGAGGAGGAAGGAGATGGAGAAGATGAAGAAGGAGAGGGAGAAGGGGAGGAACCCTCTAGAACACCGGTGATGGAGATTTTTCTCTCTCCTCCTATTAGTCCAGCACCACCTCCTAATAGCTCTTGAATCATCTTTTTTTTTCTTTTTCTTTTTTTCTTTCTTTTTTGATCTACAACAATCCAAAAACAAGAAAAGCAAAGAAGGGTTAGTCTTTTTTGATAGTGGAAAAGCTATAAAGAAAGTAGGTTTTGTTGTATATTACTGTGTGATGATCTGTGTGAGAGAGAGAGAGGTGGAAACATGACTTGCCTTTGTGAGATCTCTCAGCTGAATATGGCTTTTCTTGGACTGGTCTTTGTGGGTGTAAAAGAATAGAGGACTGGAGGGTAGTAGGCAAAGCTTTAATATAGAAATACAAAGGAGAAGGAAGAGAGAAACCACTTTCTCTAGGTTTAGAAAATATAATAATATGTTTTTGTGGAATGAAGTATGAGGAAATTTTATCTTTTTCCTAATTTACCCTTGTCATCATACCTTTCTCTCTCATTAAAAATCAAAATTGATAATACCACATTATTGTCCTCATGATTCCAGTGGGCATTTGAGAAAGAAAGATTAACGAATCAGATTGGAAAATCTTCACTTTCTTGTTTTTTGATTTGAGTCTCTGGTCACAACGGACAACACTTCAGAAAAATCTCACATTTGAATGTATTTTGTAATATATATTTAAATTTAATGAAGCATAAATTAAACCTTAGATTGATATTTGAATAAAATTTTTATACAAAATAATATGATTTTCATTTTTTTTTTTTTTTGTTTCAAACCAAGTCACCTACTATTATAGTTTGTTATTCTAAAAATAAAATTGCCACATTATTCTGCACACTTTTTAGTCCAATTTTTTTTTTTTTTTTTTATATGAATATTTCTGGTACCATTTTTCAATTTGAAATTCAAATGGGTGTCTATGGGTATGTCAAATTTGAGTTTGGGAGAAGAATTAAAGTGTTGGTGGCAATATATATATATATATATATATATATATATTTATCCACATACGATTCACTCACCATTGTACAAATAAGTGGGAGCAGAGCTAAGAATTGATAATGATACTTGCAATCAAGTTTACTAAAAGAATAATCTTTGCTAGGGTTTTGCGCTTTCTTTATGAAAGATGCTGTTCAAAACAATCATTACTAGTTCAAGGAGAGGGCTTATCACTTACTTATACATGTGTAAAGTTTATAATGGCACTGCCCCGAAACTTATGGCTTGAATTTAGCCAACCGGCATGGTTTAACTTAACTTCGCCAATCAAATAAAATGTTATATTTAAATTATAATTATTATTTTTTTTTATGATTATTGAATTAATTATAAAAAATTTAAAATTTATTTCAAATATAATATTTCTAGTCAAAATGAAATAGTCAAAAAATAAAAAAAGTCAAGCAAATTAGTTCATTCCAAACGAGGGATGATTATATTTGGTTTATGAATTTAGAAAAAAAAAAGAAAAAAATAATGTGTGACATATAATTAGATTTTATTTACCTTATTTCTTTCATTTTTTAAATTTTTACCCAAATTCATTTAGTGTTATCAATTATATGATAGGAGTAATGGAATAAATAAATAGTTCTTATTTTCTACTTATTTAACCATATAATTCCATTGTTTTCATATTAGTTCTTTAATTAATTAATAATTTTATGATTGTTATATGCAATACTTATTCCGCAATCCTGTACTAGTAAGAGCTAAGAAATTGCAAGATGATTGGCAAGGTGTGTTGCACATTTGGGTATTGTTGAAGCCAAAGGTCAATTATTCGACCAATTTAGTGCGATTTCTTTTGTGTTGAAAGCTCAAAAATAAAAAATTAAAGTTAAAAACACATATTTCCTCATTTTAAATAATTATTTTTTTAATTTATATGAGTTATTTCTGCATCATAAAATGTAAATAAAAACTAGAACAAACACTTTAACACAAATTTCTTAAATTAAAAAAAAAAAAATATATATATATATATATATATATATATATATATATATAAACAGCCTCATAAATTACACCAAATAAGGTCAACACAATATATGTGATGGAGCGTTGTGAAGCTTCTTCATGTTTAAAACTTTCAGAGTCCTTAAAGGTAGATGTGGCCCAAAACCTTGCATAAGATGGCGTCTTTAATTGACTATGAAAACGTGAATGCAAATGAGGGTACATATTGACTTGAAAGATTTTATATCTATTGACTTCAAAATCCATTTGGTTGAGAGCTTAAGAAATCACTAACAAAATGATGTGCCTTTTAGTTTTTGCTTACCTAAAAATATTGATGTTCCTTTCGCATGCTGTTACTTTTGTGCTCGGCCGTTATTTTTAGATAGTATTCAAAATTTGATACTCAAATTTAGTCACTGTGGCATTATTGATGTCTTATTAATACTAGTTTTGATAATATGAGGCCAATTCAACTGAAATGGTTAGTAATTGTTGAGAAAATTGCAGATTATTTGAGAGAGAGAGAAGCATGGTTCCTTATACACACTTGTTGAGGAGAAAAAAAAAAGTTTTAAGCGGGAAAGAAATCTGGTGAAGAAGGGCCAAATAATTAAGAATGTTAAGTAATGGTTTATATGGAATGTAATAAGAAAATAGTCTTCAAATTAGGATAAAACTACAAATCTAAACCACCCTTTTGCTGAGTTTTGGGTGCAAAAATTAAGAAGGCAGAAATTATTTAGTAGGTTAGGAAGATTACATCATCAGCTCATGTGGTATGTACCCAGTGAAATTTTTAAAAAAAGTGATAGTTATTTTTTAAATTAATGACACATTGACAAAGTTCTTAAAATTTCTCTATGTATTATGTTTTTGTTCCCTTTATGTATTATTCTCATTGGTTGGGTACATTACTAATGTGGTCTGCCAGACTTATGTGGTCTGCCAGACTTATGGACTAATTGCTTAAGAGATGAGGACAAATTGTTGACCGCTATCTCATTTAAAAGCTTATGCAGTTAGAGAGGGCACTATAATAAATTAAGGCTTTAGAGACAAAAATTTAAGGACAAAATCACTTTTTAAGGACAAAATATTTATGTTACAAAAAATGTTACTATTTTATTTTTAGCGATAAAATTGGATATGATGAATTTCTAACCATTTAGGACCAAAAATTCTCAAAAAGTAAATTTTTTGGGAACTAATTTATTTTGGAGGATCCCCTCTTGTCATTGTTTTGGACAAGATGGGTTGTTTCGGCCCATGGGGCCCATCACATACCCTATTTTGATAATCTAAACCGTTCGTTTTGTCAGATTTTTCGTGTATTTCATCTATAAAAAAAAATTAGGTCAATCCAATAACTGTAACAAATTCAATTTATCGTATTTCTTACACAAAAAAAAAAGACGACCAAAAAAAAAAAAAACCTATAATTTTTTTTTGTGAAAAATGTGATAAATTGAATTAGTTACAGTTACCAGATCGACCTATTTTTTTTTGGGGGATGAAATACACTAAAAACCCGACAAAATGAGCGGTTTGGATTATTAAAATGAGAATCTGTAATGAGCCCATGAGCTGGAACAACCCTGTCCAGTCCAAAACAGTGACTGGAGGGGATCCTCTATTTATTTTATCGCTAAAAGTGCATTTTTTGATCTGCAAAAAAGAAAGAAAACTTTATTGATAAAATAAGAAAATAATACATTCAAAAATACAAAAGGATGAATGCAAAGAATATCCTAGCAAAACAAACCGATCTCAACTAGGATAGCATAAGAAAAGACGCCCAATCACTTACTAGCACACGAGTGGGTGAGAAACCAGCCAAAGGCACCCTGAGAAACTAGCCCAGTTCAAACTAGGAACACAAGCAGCCACCCAAACCAAATGAAAAACAGTAGCAGCAGCCCTCCAAAGCTTCAGCAAGCAAAGTTCTCCTCTGATCCAAAAAATAGCTTGAAAGCAAATTCTCACCAACTGTACGCTTGATACAATCTCATTAATGGGATATAAGCACCCCTTCCTTACGATAAGACTTCAACTACAAGGCCACTCTTAATTTAATTAACCCACACAGGTCTTCAATGACTGGTTGAATGCCATTAAAGATGTAGTCATTTCTATACTTCAACAAGGACCATAAAACAAATATAAGGTCAGCTCTCCTAAAAGTATATTTATTAGTAATATTTTTAAAATTTTGTCTCTGAAAACTTTTCACTGTGTTTGGTTTGAGTTTTCTGAATTAAGTTTTTTGAAAATTGGCTTTTTTGGTTTTTGTATTTTTTTGTTTTTAGTGAATATTTTTTAAATTTTAAACATTTTTTTTACTTTTTTAGATGCACCTTACTTAGATGTATCTAAAAAATAAAAAAATTGTGAAAAAATATTTTAAAAAATTAATAAATACATAAAAATAAAAAAAATGTACTGAATTCTTATATTTTTTTTTGTATTTTTGGTATTTAATGAATTTTTTTAAAAAAAAAATTTACAATTTTTTTACTTTTTATGTGTATTTATGTTAGGTGTGTCTAAAAAGTAAAAAAATTACTTAAAATATTAAAAAAATTCAGTAAAAACAAAAAAACACGGAAAATAAGAGAGTAGAATTTTCTGAAAACTGTTTTGAAAAACTGAAAACCAAGCAAGGTTACTTTTCGCAATAACTTTTTAACAACTGTTCTCGTGACAATTAAAATTAGTTCTTAAATATTTTTTTCAACAAAATTTATACTTTTAAAGATGAAAAATTTGGTTTCTACAACTTTTATATGTTATAATGGAGATAATTTTATAATTTACATGCTCCATACTTGTGGTCTTTTAGTTAAGTTGTATCTTGAAATTAATGTTTGTCTGTTTTTTTTTAAATTTTTTATTGCAACCCTAAAAATGTTGTGGTACTAGTGGTTCTGGCGGTGATGCTAGGTAGGGTGTGATGGTGTGGTAAGAAGGTGGCTGCAATAGTAGGTTGGTGGTTATGGTTATAGTGGTGGTAATGGTGGTAACAATGGTAAGATTCTGATTTGTTTCATTAGATCTAACCAATGTTTTTCATGTTTATAAACTAGAAAATGCTCTTCCTTTAATTTAGTTTTTTTTTTTAATCACAAATTTTTTTTTTCTTTGGGTGAATACAATTTTTTCTTTTCTTTTCTATTGTATCGAAATCTTTCGTGAAAACAACCTCTTCGTTTGCGGGAGTACGGTTGGGTATATAAACTCCTACCCAGACCCCGTTTAAGTGGGAGTTTCGTACATTTAAGTACGCCATGTATCGAAATCTTACCAAAACACGAAAACATATTTAAAAAAAACAAAAAACATTTTCAACATTGAGCTTAACAGAAAATTATATATATATATACATAAAAGTTTGAACCCCACTATTACTAAGATTGCAAATGAGCCGAACCGAGTCGAGTCGAGCTTTTGAATGTTCAAACTTGTTTATTAAGAATTAGTCGAGCTCGAACTCGAGCCGAACTTAAAAAATTGAGTTCGAACTCGATTCATCAAATAGTTGTTGAACTTGAGCTCGGCTTGAGCTTACTCAATTACATAAATGAGCAGAATTCGAGCTCGAGCTTGAGCTTGAATTTGAAAAAAAAAAATCAAATTTAAATTAATTTACTTGTTAAGATTTAAAAAAAAACAAAATTATAAGTAAAATATATAATAATATTTATATTAATAATAAATTTCATCAATCAAATATGTAAATTTATACAAACACCAACCATAAATAAAAAATAAAATAGATTATTGAAAATTTATTTAAATATTATTAAAAATAAATAAATATTTATTTATTTTTACATTCACGAGTCTTGTCGAGCCGAGTTTAGAACTACTCAAGTTCGGCTTGATTAATAAACGAATCTAAAAATCAAGCTTGAGCTTGTTCATGTAGTAAATGAGTTGAGCTCAAACGCACTTTAAACGAACTGAGCTCGATCTGTTCATGAACAGTTTGGTTCGTTTACAATCATGACTATCCTTAACAGCGAGCTTCATGGAACTATTAAAGAAAAATATCATATTTGACAACCTCACTATCTAAATCATAGTTCACACTTGAGATGAATTTTATAATGCAACTTGATCAAAAAGTATGAAGAAGACCTTGGTCATGGACCTAAATTAGCAAGGTCTTTCTTTTATATTTAGGTCTCTATTTCATCACTATTTTACCTACCCACAGGAACATAAGACAATCTGAATCAACTATCCTTTTCTATTTGGTACTCATGAAAAGACACTGTTACACTTTTACAATCCAAAACCAATGTAAAGGTAATTATTTAATAATATTATCAAATATCATGTAATATTGTGAAGTCTAATCCATCTTTATTAAATAGTTCAAAAATAAAAATAAATTATTCAACATATTTCGTAATTTTTCATTGTTCAAGAACATTGGGTAGGGTATACGATATGATACTCTGAGATTATTCTAACATGTGTGGCAACAAAATCTTTGTGTGAACAAGGTTCTTTTCAATGTACGTGTGGTTGTGCAACTACAAACATGCCAAGATAGAAAATGATGACAAAGTGAATATTAATAGAAAAATAAAAGTGTAATATTACAAACTCAAAAACAATTATTTTAAAAAATAAATTAATGGTCATAGTTAGTCATTCAAAGTTTATGTTACACATCACTAATTTAAAATTTATATTAAAAACTCAATTTTAAGATAAAAATTAAAATAATTTTTTTATGATTCGTAATAATTTTCAAATTAAAGAACGGTAGCTAGGGGAAGGAGGGTCCACATGTCTCACATTTGTGACACCATTTGTCAATCACCAGTGATTCAGTCATAATTGAAATGTAAAATCTTATCACTTCGGCTATACGTTAATATTGTAACTGACCTTTCACAACTAATGTTTTACAGTCTCACCCCCACTTCATTATATCAGATTAATACAAACGAGTGCTCTACAGATATTTTACTAAAATGTACTGTAATTAATAGTCTACATTTTTTAATGATTATTAAATGTGTAATTAAATAAGACATTCCCAATTACTTGAAGCAAGAGAGAAAAGGAACGACTGATGTGTTTTCCGCATAGCAATCATTATTGGGGGTTACATAAATCATTTTGAGACTCATTTTGATAATCTGAACCGTTCACTTTGAACAGTATATCGAGTAAAACATACTTGTAAAAAATTAAGTTGATCAGACATTATTAATTATTTCATCGAATCGCATTTGTATATAAAAATAAATGACAAATGTGATTTGAATTATAAAACTGGATACAAATGTAAATGGATGAAAGAGTTAATAATATCTAATCAACTTGATTTTTAGCCTCTGTGTGGGAAGAGACTTTTTGGATTTTTTTTAGCTAAAATAGCCACAAAAGACAAAATAGACTATTTTAGCCACAACAAACAAAACATCACATCCAACCCATAATCATTACACTATTCTCTCACAAAAAAAATTTAAAAAGTCAAAAAGCCAAAAAGTCCTTCCCAAATCAATCTTTTTAGCCCAGGCTAAAATAGCCAAAAAAGTCAAAAAGTCAACCCACTTCCCAAACGAAGGTATGTTCTACTCTTTGTATTCTAAAAAGTGAACGGTTCAGATAATCGAAACGTGCCTATATGGCCACACAACAGTCCCCCATTTCCGGTGCGAGTGTCCAACAAGTATATACAATATAGTTTAGGCTCCGTTTGGTAAGAGCTAAACGGGGCTTTTTTTGGCTATTTTAGCCACAAAAGACAAAATAGGCTATTTTAGTCACAAAAAATAAAATATCATATCTAACCCATAATCATTACATTTTTCTCTCACAAAAAAAGTCACAAAAAGCCAAAAAGCCAAAAAGCTCTTCTCAAACCAAATTTTTTAGCCTAGGCTAAAATAGCAAAAAAAGTCAAAAAGCTAAAAATCAACTCACTTCCCAAACGGAGGCTTAATTAGAGACAGTTGTTAGTAACGGTTAAAACCTAATTTTGAAAAAACTCAAACAAAATAACTAAATTTTATTTTTTTATTTATTATTTTGAAAAGAGAGGTGGAGAAAAATATGAATATTTGATTGTAGACTAGCCTCTGTTTGGGATTGGCTTTTTTGGCTAAAATAGCCACAAAAAACAAAATAGGCTATTTTAGTCACAAAAAACAAAACATCAAATCCAACCCATAATCATTACAATCCTCTCTCACAAAAAAAGTCAAAAAAGCCAAAAAGCCAAAAAGCCCTTCCCAAACCAGGCTAAAATAGCCAAGGCTAAAATAGCCAAAAAGTCAAAAAGCCAACCCACTTCCCAAACGGAGGCTATATAAGGTGTTTAATATAGTGTAACTTTTTTGTCTAGTCTTGTTTGAAAATAGGTTATTTTAATAATTTTTTAATTTTTTACGAAAAAATATAAAAAAAATATAGAGATTGATGCGATAATTTATAATGATTTTTTAACTTAAAATTAAAAGTTGCCAAATGAGATTTCAATTGGATCATATGAATCGAAATAAAAAATTTAGTAATTAAATAATTGAAACTAATAATTTAAAAATAAAATAGAAAAAACAACCATCGCAAGAATAAAATTGAAATTAATCCCCCCGCCCCCCAACACAAAAAAAATAAATAAATAAATAAAAATCGTATGGTAAAAAAGTGATACACAACCCAACAAATTGATAATATTCACGCTGAAAGCAGAAAAGGAAAGGACAACGTAAAACGAAAAGTCATGCATGTGTTTGTTTGTTTCTTTTCTTTATTGCCACTGGCAGTTATGGGGTTGTTTGGTGGGTTTTTTTTAGCTAATTTATGGTTTTTGGTTTTTAAAAAATTATTTTGGATTATTTGGTTAAATTTATTTCAAATAACTTCTGATTCTAATAACTTATTTTAAAAAAAGTTGATTTTGAGAAGCTGCTCATCCCTTACTTCTGATTATCAGCTTCTGCTGTGGACATGCTAATTTACGGTTATACTCTTAAATTTTTTTATTTTTTATTTTTTTAAAAATAGAAAAAGACCCAAATGAACTATAAAATATTATTATTATTTTTTATGAGAAATGTAGACAAATAGTGAATAATAAAAAATAAAAATTAATTGAAAAAGCTACTTCACAGCTTATTTAACAAACATTACTCAGCAACTTAAATCTATAATCCAACAACTATACCAAACAGATTAACAGCTTTTGATTAAAGTCATAATTTATGATCTGTTAAGCTATAACCTATAATCTGTTTTAACAGGAACACCAAACAGTACTAGTATGGTTCAATTATGGACTTTTGGCCAAATATATATATATATATATATGTTGGAATAACAATCAAATAAAGAATAGAAATAGAATAATTCTATATATATATATATATATATATTAATAATTTTATTAAAAATATAAAAGATTAAATGTGATAAGTTGTTAAAAAAATAATAACATTTAAACATCTAATAATATTTAAATATATTTCTAATAAAATTATTAATAAAATTTTAAATAGATATAATATAACATGCTCATAAAAATAAGCATATATATAGAAGGAATGGATACAAGTTCATATTTGGACTTTTGGCCAAATATGTTCTAGAAGGGATATAATTATATAGGGAAGGATTTGGGGTGGTTGCTGTACGGGGATGCATAGTAGTTATTTTTGTGCAGTTAAATGGACTCATTTTGATAATTTAAATTGTTCACATTTTAAAATACATCAAGTAGAATATACTTACAAAAAATCAAGTTAATCGGATATCGTTTGCCCTTTCATATCCGATTAACTTAATTTTTTACAAGTATGTTATATTTGATGTATTCTAAAATGTGAACGGCTCGGATTATCGAAATGGGTCGAGTTATAAGCCCATTTAGCTATATAACAGTGGCTATTGTGCATCTCTCACAGCAGCCACCCCAAATCCTTATAGGCACTACAGAGACTTTAATAAAAGAAAGGGTAAATTACAAATACACCCATTGAGGTTTGCTTAAAGTACAGATTGCCTCATGTGGTTTGAAAAATTACAAATACCTCATTGTTAGTATTTTTTATTTAACAGAATTAACTAAAAAAATAAAATTCATAATTATTCTCCTATACAATAATAAAATTATCTAAATTATTAATTGAAACATATTTCTAATATCATTAAAAACTATTAATTAAAATGATGATTTATTAATAAAAAGGGCAATTTGTTATGAAATTAGAAATCTCAGGGGGGTGAAATGTAATTTCCAAGACCACAGGGGGCAATTCGTATTTTAATCAAATTTTAGAAAGTGTATTTACAATTTACCCTAAAAGAAATTATGTGAGACATAGGAAATGAAACTTCAATGGCTGAGAGAAAATTAGTGTATGTTTGGTTTGATTTTTTTAAAAATATTTTTTATTTATTTATAATGATTTTTTCATACTTTTTAAATATATTTTTGTTCGGATTTTTGTTTTCCTAGTGATTTTTTTTTTTTCATACTTTAGTTAAACTCTTTTATTTTTTTAGATACGTCTAATCTTTGATGTATCTAAAAAGCGAGAAAAAAAAAAGACTAAAATATAAAAGAAATCAATAAAAATAAATGAAAACTCGTCTCAAAAGAATTTCTAAAAATTGAAACCAAACAAAACCTAAGTCTCAATAGGTACTAAGGGAGAAACTTAGAGACGGAATTTAAATACAAGAATTAAGGAGATGATCAATACAAAAAATGAAATTAAATGAAAATCAATAATTTGGATAACATTTACCTTTATGTATTTAATTTTATGTAATTTAAACATGTGACAAGTAATATTTGATAAACTAATTTTCTGTATAGATGGTCTATTAAAATCAGAACAATTTATATCGTTGATTTATTTATAAAAATGATAAAAGTTTTTAAAAATTATTAAATATTTTACACAATATTAATATAAGTGTAAAATATTTAGTAATTTGTTTGATATCCTTAGATTTATTTATAACTGACAAATAAATGAAAAATTTACCATTTAGTTGTAACTTAAAAAAAATTATAATTATAATTATTAATATTTATAATACTTAGGTGTCGTTTGGGAAGAGTTCATTTGGGCTCTTTTGGTTCTTTGAGTCACAAAAGACAGAATAGACTATTGCCACAACAGACAAAACATCACATCCAACCCATAATCATTACACTTTTCTCTCACAAAAAAAGTCAAAAAAGTAAAAAAGTCAAAAAATCATTTCCAAACCAAGCTTTTAAGCCCAGACTCAAATAGCTAAAAAAGTCAAATAACTAAAAAGACAACCCACTTCCCAAACGGAAGCTTAATGGTAATTTTTTTTTTTTTTTTTCTTGACAGATACTGATCTGTTATTTCTTTCTCCTAAATAAATGTAGCTGAGCGGTGACCGCGCGTGCCGTCCGTAACGCGGGACCTGTGGCAGAGATTTTCGATAACAGAAGAGAAGACCAAAGACCTCTCTCTCTGACTGACTACACCCACCCACCTACCCTCCGCCACCATTGGCCAGTGGTTTGGTAAACGTTACAATTGGGCTTTCTAGGTTAAAATTTATAAAAAAATAAAATAAATTAAAATAATTAATAAGATAAAATGTAATATTAAATTTATAATTATTTTATTTTTTTTCATAAATATTATATCTAATTACAAAAAAAATTTAATTATCTTTTTAAATACAAAAAATTTAACCAATTAAAATACCTAAAAACTAAAATAGTTAACTTCCCAAACAAGACCAAATTGTTTGAGAAGTGGGATTTTAACCCAATTTAGGTTAAAATAATTAATAAGATAAAATGTTATATTAAATTTATAATCATTTTACTTTTTCTCTTACAAATATCACATCTAATTATAAAAAACTTTAATTATCTTTCCAAACATAAAAATTTTACTAAAATATTAAAAATTAAAATAGAAATTCCCAAATACCCACAATATACTATAGTATAGAGAGTAGCAGATAATGTACTCTGCGGGCAGGGACAAAACGACGTTAGAGCAATCGTTACAAAGATGGCTTTTTGGTGGGGAAGGACCGGCAGCTGACGAGTCGGGTCTATGGATGGCAACGGGTCTGATTTTGCATGCGTATATTTTACTTTAAATTCAATTATTAATGAAATATTTTTTTTTATATTTTATCTTAATTTTAATAATTTTTTATCTATTTAATCGTATATTTATATTATCTTATCAATTCTCTTTTAAATATTATTTATTAAAATTAAATACGCACGAATATAATTTTATCATCCCCAATCAGTCCAGTGAGTTGGGGCAGATGATAATGTCGCCGTCAATGTTGGGTTTGCGTTTGGGTGGGGGGTGGTGGGCTAGACAAAAGCGTGGTAGATGTAGACCTCCCTCGATCCTCGGGCTCTCTTCTTGGTCCACACTTCACACCACAACCACCAAAAACCCTTTTTTTTCTCTCTCTCTCTCTCTCTGGCTCTGTCTCTATCACTATCTTTTCTCTCTCCTCCGCCGAATCTCTCGCTCTCCCTCTCTCCCTCTCTTACTAAACCCTATCTAATTTATTTTTGTAATGTTTTTAATAGATTATTTATTCAACAAATTAAGTTAATTAAAGATTAATTATTTAAAAAATAATATACAAGTCTAATTTTTAGACATATTTTTTATTATAAAAGTGATTGATTTATATACAAGATAATTAATTAATAATTAAAAAATATTTAATTATCAATCAATCATCTTTTTGACATATTAAATCTAAAAAGTGTATTTAATTTTTGGGTTTGAATAGCATGTTTAGATTATATATATTTTTAAAATAAATAATTTATTATTAAAATTATATTTGTTATTTATTTTTTAGATAAATTACAAATATACATTTGATTTGTATTTAAAATACGAATTATTCTAATTTTTTATTTAATAAAATTAATTAAAAAATAAAATTTCTAACTATTCTGTTATACAATAATAAAATTACTTAAATTATAAATTAAAAATATATTTATGACATTATTAAAAATTGTTAATTGATTTGATGATTTATTAGTAAAAGAGGTCATTTGTTAGAGCATCTCTAACGCTTTATCAAATTTGAGCAAAAATTTGATGAAAAATTTGATCTGATATGATTCCCTCCAATAGTTTCTTCAAATCTGGGTGGTTGTCCGGCTGAACATCTGGTCTAGAATAAATTTTCATCAAATTCATTCAAAAATCGACTGTCCAAGAGGATGTCTGGACGGACGTCCAGTCTAACGATCACCTGCAAATTTGATGAAAAGAGTAACTCTCTCCCTTTATTTGATATCACTTCGATGAAAACGTTAGGGCTCACTTTTTAAGACATTTTCATCAAATTTGAATTTGACGATAGATTTGAGTAAACATTGGAGATAATCTTATCAAATTAAAAATTTTAAGAGGTGAGATGTAATTTTTAAAATCACAAAAAATAAATTGTATTTTAAACAAATCTTAAAAGTTATATTTGTAATTTATTCTTATTTTATTTACGTAGTTGATTTGCTTATCAAATCTTACCAGATGAATTATGTATAGAGTAGTGCTATAGACTAATAATTTGGATCCCTAATTTGCCCTATAATAATATGACAAGAGAGATAAATCTTGCACAATTGAATAGTGACAAATTAAAAAATTAACATGTGTCCTGCCACGCCATTATAGACCACATTGTGAAAGATTTTGTGTGGTCAAAATCATTTTCCTTATGCATATTATCAAAGTGGACTCACTGAATTTATTTATTATTATTATTTTTTTTTTTTTGTTGATCGGCAAGGGCTCACTAAAATCTAAACGTTTCAAGTAGAATTACCAACTTGAGAGAAATTCCTCTCTATTTATTCTTGTATATGATTTATTAAAATAAAAATAAAATTTAAATATACTTTTGCATATTTTATCATACTTTTTATCTAAACATTAAAAATTAATAATTAAAAAAAATTGTCTAAAAAATTATTAAAAATATATTTACTGATCGCAATCATTTTAGGTGTCACTCATATTTCACCATTTTTAAATTTATACTATATATATTGAAAGATTTGTTTGAGAGAGAAGCTAGAGAGCAAAGAGTGAGAGAAGCTAGAGAGCAAAATGTTTCTGTATTGTGTGTTATATCATTACAAGAGAAATGAACTCTCTCTTTATAGAGAGAAGAAATGTACATTGGATACCAAATGATGATCCATTACCACCGAAAGCAGAAAGGAAAAGAGACAGCTATACAATTAGCAAGAAAGCTATACAATTAACAATATTATATTAACAGCCCCCGCAAACTCAAGGAGGGAAAGCATCTACCAAGTTGAGTTTGGAAACAAGATCATTAAAGCGGCCAGGAGGATGAGCCTTAGTGAAGATATCAGCGGGTTGATCGACTGAAGCAATAGGAAGAAGATGAACAGTTCCACAAGTAACATGCTGGCGAATGAAATGACAATCAATCTCAATATGTTTGGTGCGATCATGAAAAACATCATTGTGAGCAATCTGAATAGCACTCTGATTGTCACAGTAGAGAGGGGTAGGAGTAGATGAAGAAACTCTCATATCAGCAAGGAGCCAGCGAAGCCAGAGAAGTTCCTGAGTAGTATCAGCAAGAGCTCGGTATTCAGCTTCGGTGCTAGAGCGGGCAGTGAGAGATTGTTTTTTGCTACGCCAAGCAAGAAGAGAATCCCCTAAGAAGAAGCAGAATCCCGTGGTGGAGCGTCGATCCGTAGGATCCCCAGCCCAATCAGCATCGGAAAAGGCACGTAGGTCAAGAGAGGAAGAAGCCGAGAAGTGAAGACCATGGAACAGAGTGCCTTTGAGGTAGCGAAGGATGCGGAGTAGAGCAGTATAGTGGGGAGTGCGAGGAGCCGACATGTACTGACTGACAATGTGAACAGCATAGGCAATGTCAGGACGAGTGACTGTGAGATAGACAAGACTGCCGACGAGCTGGCGATAAAGAGTAGCATCAGAGAGAAGAGTGCCATCGAGAGGAGTGAGACGAATCTGAGGATCAATCGGAGTAGAGGCAGTTTTGCAATCAGTAAGACCAGCACAAGCCAGAAGATCGGATGCATATTTGGCCTGGGACAAATAGGAACCAGTAGAATCATGAGACACTTCAAGGCCTAAGAAGTAGTTAAGAGTACCAAGGTCCTTCATCTCAAATTGTTGGTGGAGAAATTGTTTGAGGTGGAGAATACCAGCTGTATCATTACCAGTGATAATCATATCATCCACATACAGAAGAAGAAGAGTAGTACCATGAGAAGTAGTCCGTATAAAGAGAGCAGAGTCATAGGAACTAGAGGTGAATCCGAAGTCAAGAATGGTAGAACTGAACGTAGCAAACCAAGCACGAGGTGCTTGCTTGAGACCATAGAGAGCACGCTGTAGTTTGCAAACCTGATGAGGTTGAAAAGTGGACCCAGGTGGAGGTTGCATGTAGACCTCCTCAAGGAGATGACCATTGAGGAAAGCATTTTTGACATCCATCTGAAAGAGCCCCCAGTGGCAAGCAGTAGCAACAGCAAGTAAACTGCGAACAGATGTAAGCCGAGCAACAGGAGAGAATGTCTCCTCATAATCAATGCCATATTCTTGGTTGAAGCCCTTGGCAACAAGACGAGCTTTGTAGCGTTCAATAGAGCCATCAGAATGTGTTTTGATTTTGTAAACCCATTTGCAGCCAATTGCAGTCTTGCCAGGAGGAAGATCAACAAGATCCCAAGTATGAACTTTATCCAAGGCATGGAGTTCATCAGTCATAGCTTGCTGCCAAAGAGGATTAGTACAAGCCTCACGATAGGAGGTAGGTTCATAAGTAGAGAAGGCAGCAGATCCAACAATATAATCACGAAGATGGATAGGAGGTTGAGTTACCCGGCGTGGTCGACCCGGAGGAGGATCGGTGAGAGGAAGAGCCGGTGGAGAAGGAGGTGTGGTAGCAAGAGGTAGACCTTCAGGTAGAGCAGGCTGGACAGGATCAAGGGTGAGCAAGGGCGTCTCGATGGAGGAGGAACCTGTATCAAAATCAGCAGAGAAAAGATCGATGGAAGGATTAGTAAATAGTGCAGTAGTGGAAAGTCCGGGTAAGTGAAAAGAGGATAGCGAGGAAAACATTTGGTGTTCCCAGAAAACGACATGGCGGGAGATACGAAGACGTTTAGAGAGAGGATCCCAACAGCGGAAGCCTTTATGTTCAATGCCATACCCAAGAAAGCAACAAAGACGAGAGCGAGGTTCAAGCTTGGTGTGTTCATGGGATTGAAGTAGAACAAAGCAGGCAGAGCCAAAAACCCGGAGATTGGCGTATAGAGGGGGAGTGCCATGCAGACGTTCAAAGGGAGTTTGATTATGGATGACAGGTGTAGGAGTACAGTTGATAGTGTAAACAGCAGTGAGGGCAGCTTCGC
The DNA here is from genome assembly GCF_055761805.1 of Camellia sinensis. NCBI lineage: Eukaryota > Viridiplantae > Streptophyta > Magnoliopsida > Ericales > Theaceae > Camellia > Camellia sinensis. The sequence continues at coordinate 222,402,189 of NC_138961.1, forward strand.
CCCAAAAGTTTTCAGGGCAGGAAGAAGAGAGAGGGAGAGCGCGAGTAGTGTCAAGAATATGCCTATGTTTCCGTTCAGCGCGGCCATTTTGCTGGGATGTGCCAGCACAGGAACGATGAGGCAATGTACCATGATGCTAAAGAAAGGAAAGGAAATCTGAATCCCGATATTCCATAGCATTGTCAGAGCGAAAAATTTTGATGGTTTTGGAGAATTGGGTGTGGACCATTTGTGCAAAACGATAATAAATGTGTTTCAATTCAGACCTATGTTTCATGAGAAAAAGCCAAGTAAACCGGGAAAAATCATCAATAAAAACAACAAAATAGCGGGATCCCTCCATAGTAGTAGTAGGTGAGGGTCCCCAAATGTCCGAATGTATAAGATCAAAAGGTGCAAGAGAAACAGAAGTACTTTTATTAAATGATAAAGCAGGTTGTTTGGCAAGTTGACAGGGTATACAATCGAAATTATCGGGAATTACATGACCCAACTGTCCACTAGAAACCAAAGACCTTAAGCGATTAACAGAAATATGCCCTAAGCGACAATGCCAAAGATGAAAGGGAGATAATGAGGAAGTAGATGTAGGAGCAGCAATTTGAGGAGAGGCAGGAACATGAAGGTGAATGAGTTCATAGAGATGTCCATGCTTACGGCCGATCCCAATAGTCTGCCCTGTCTGAGGGTCCTGTACCAAACAATCAGTAGCAGAAAATGTGACAGTTAGACCAAGTTCACATAATTGACCAATGGAAATAAGGTTTAAGGTAAGAGCAGGGATATGATAAACGTGAGGTATGGATAAAGAAGAGGTGGAAACAGTACCAACATGACGAACAGACATGAGAGAACCATCAGCAGTATGTATTGAGGGAATATGAGGAGAGGAAGATAAGGAAGAAAAAATAGTAGAACTGGAGGTCATATGATTACAACAGGCAGAGTCAAAATACCAAGAAGAGTTACTTGGAATGACAGACAAAGCAGTAGGAGGAGGTGTACCAGATGGGGAGAGAAGCTGTTTGAGCATGGCCTCTACATCTGTTGGAGAAAAGCGAGGGGTAGATGGAGTAGGCGACTCAGAGAACCCGGCAGAGGTGGCAGTGTTAGTGTGATGAGACTGATTCCCGGAAGCAGCAGCAGCAGTGTGATGAGACTGATTGCCGGAACGGTGAAAGTTTCCCCGGGAAGAGCCACCGCGAGAGGAGTGGCTATTGGAGGATGAGCGAGAGGGATTGCGAAAACAATCCTGTTGCAGATGGCCAGGACCAAGTTTGTTGCAGTAGCGGCAGGATCTGACGGGGCAATGGACCAGGAGATGGGTTGAAGGAAGGCCCCGATTCTGACAGTAGAGGCAAGCAGTAGTCCGCTGGGGAAATGATGGCCGGGACGGAGGAGTGGCAAGAACAGAGTCCACATGATGAGTTTGAAGAGTACCGAGACGAGTCTCCTCGGAGAGCAACTCAGAAATTGCTTGTTCAAGAGTGGGCAATGGATGGCGATGAAGCAGAGAGGCACGTACGGGCTCAAAAGATGAGGTAAGAGCCATGAGAAATTGCACCAACCTTTGCTGGTTGCGATGGATAGTAAATAAAACGGCATCTTCGGGGTCATGCCATGCTAGTTCGGAAAGAGCAAGCTGATCCCAAACAGAGTACATTTGAGAAAGGAAGTCATTAATGGACTGAGTGGATTCTTGGCACATGCGGTGAAGTTGGTTCTGAAGTTGATATTGATGGGCAAGACCAGTAGTCTGGTATCGTTCTTTCAAAAAATCCCAGATGTCTTTCGCAGGAGTAGTTACAGAGTCAAGCTGAAAGCGGCCAAATTGAAGACTGATAGAGGTAATAGAGGTATTACGAAACCAGGTAATGATTTGGTAATTCTTACTGTCCCATTCCTCAAGTCGGTCTTCATATGTAGCAGTATGAACAGGAGTTTCAGTAGTGGCACTGTCTTTTACTGGTTTAGCCACATCCCCGGTGACAATTCGCCAGAGCTTCTTGCCTTTGAGGAAAGAGGACATAGCTTGGGCCCACAGAACATAGTTTGAACCATTTAAAATGACGGAAATGGGATGGGAGGCATCATGACGATCCATAATACTAGTTGAGTAGGGTTAAAGTAATAGAAATAGATCCGTAGGAGCAAAATTAGGTAAAACAGAGTGTACCAGTGAGTCCGGAAGGTCGAAAATAGCAAGGAAAGGTATGCTGGACAGAGATGATGTCAGCAATGATGTTAGCGGCGCACGTTAGCAGAGTGTAGGGAGGAGCACGTTAGCAGGAAGGCAACGGCGCACGTTAGTAGACAGGCGCAGGCGCGGCGCACAGTAGCTGGTTTGGCGCACGCGGGTGCACACTAGCAAAGCGGCGCACGGTACGCGTACGGTAGCAGGCGCGGCGTATGGGAGCCGCGGACGTGTGGGCGCGTGGCGGAAGTGAGCGACAGGAGTTGGCGCGTGTGGGCGCGTGTGAGAGTGGTGGCGGTCGTGTTGACGCGCAGAGGCTAAGGGCGGCGCATGTGGGCGCGTGTTGGCTTTTCTGAGAACGGGCTTGGTGCCGTTGGACTCAGGAGAAAATTTCGAACAGGTTGATGCGCTCTGATACCATGAAAGATTTGTTTGAGAGAGAAGCTAGAGAGCAAAGAGTGAGAGAAGCTAGAGAGCAAAATGTTTCTGTATTGTGTGTTATATCATTACAAGAGAAATGAACTCTCTCTTTATAGAGAGAAGAAATGTACATTGGATACCAAATGATGATCCATTACCACCGAAAGCAGAAAGGAAAAGAGACAGCTATACAATTAGCAAGAAAGCTATACAATTAACAATATTATATTAACATATATCTCATTTTTAGATAAATTTAAAATAAAAATTCTTGGAAAATGACATTTTTCTTCTATATTGACTCATATGGTAGGATAGCATGCATATATAAGAACAATAGTAATTAAGAGCTCTAATAATATAGCTCTAATAAGAGCACTAGTGACGTGGCAACCCTAAAAAAATAAAAAAAATAAAGGCTAAAATATCAAATCACACAGTGAGGCTCACAAGTTAGAACTCTTTTAAAGCTCACAATTTAGAGGTCTCAATCATTTTTCATATAAGAATATATGTTTTTTTGTTGTGCATGTGAGTAGTACGAATGACAGTATCAACATGCCCCCTCTCTATTATCTGGTCGAAAAACAACGTTGATGGAGGCGTGTAGGTACACTATTTCATGGTGGGATTTGTAATTTTTCATGAATTTTTCATTTGTCCCTCAATAAATAAACTTAGCACAAGTGCAAAAAAATACTTTTTGAGTGTTTTTATTCAAAAATTAAATAATTAAATTAAAATTAAATTATTTCTTAAATTAAATTAAGAACAATGCTACAGACCCCAGTGGGAGTCCGACCCCAGTGACGTGGCGCGGCCTCATTGGCTGAAAAAAAAAATTAATTTTTTTTTCTCCCAATCAGGGCCCTACACGCACGACCCCCAGCACCCCCACTGAGAATCGGAGGCATTTTCCTTAAATTAAAAGCATAATTGTTATTTACATTTAAAAAAATGCTATTACCAATCTCATTTTTACTTGAATGTAAACACTTGAGAAAAAAAATGATGTAGTTCAAGTAGTGTTGTGCTTTTTAAGAAACGTGAATATCAATTACATTTTAATCTAATGTAAAAAATAAATTGAATTATGATCTTTTTTTTTCTTTTTTTTTTCAATTTTTGAATGAAGAAGACTACTTAGAGTGTGTTTGAAATAATATAAATATAATTTTTTATTTTTTATAAAAAAATGGATAAAAAATATAAATAAAAATGGGATGTGAAATAGTGTCCTAAATAGGTAAAAGTGCCACATGCTATGCCATGGCTGCCATGCAAATGGATGATATGACAGTGACACACACACACCCCCCTATATATTGAGATATTCATCAATATTCAACTGAATTGAATTGGGTTTTGAAATCCTACATTCTCTATAATATGGATAATGGATGATGGACCCCTCGTTCTGTCTCCCCTTATGGAGCAGCTCTCAGCTTTTTCTTGGGTCCTCAAAACCCTTTTTCCTTGTGAGTGGATGGAGAGGGGTACGGCTTCCTTATTAAATAATATGTTTCACTCTCAATAATGTTAATAACTCTCTCTCTCTCTCTCTCTCTCTCGTGTGTCTGTAAGTTTGTATTGTATGCATAATAATAATGCAACTGATGAGTTTCTCTAGCTGTCTTTAGCAATTGTAGTAGTGAGTCTAAACTAGGTTCTTGTGACCCCTTAAGGCGTCTGGGCCTGTGTTTGCATTGTTGTCCGCACAAGTACGGTCTTGGTTTGCTGAAATTCTCTTCCCCCTTTGTTTTTGCACAGAAAGTCTTGTTCTCACATATTTACGTATTTGACACTTCAATGAGAGCCCAAGAGAGAGTCACACAAAACACTACTCAAACTCTTGCATGTAGTTGCTGTAGTTGTAATTAATCCCCAGATATATTTCTATTTCACTAGTTTAATCCTCACTCACTACTACTTCTTCTTCTTCTTCTTCTTCTTCTTCTTCTTCTTCTTTACAGTGATATGGATCATTTTCTCTTACTTTTCTAAAAGAAAAATATGTACTCCCTCCCCCGTTGCAAAATAATAGTATTTTTTAGAGAATTTAATTTTTTTTGATAGTACAATTATTGCATTTAAAAAAAAAATCTAAAATTTCCATTTGATAATATATTTTTTTAGAGAATATCAATTGTCATAATTATACTTTTTGTGTTATTAATGAATTTAAAATAATAGCAAAATAAGAAATTCATATTACTTAGTTCTTGATTTTTGAAAAAGAACTAATATTTTAAGACAATAAAAAATAAAATAAGAGACTAATATTTTGAAACGGGAGAGGATCATTTAAGAATAAGTTCACAAATAAAAAAAACCGAAAAGACTTGTTTGGCAAAGATTTTTTTTGTTTTGGGGGCTAAAATTTATAAAAAGATAAAATAGACTAAAATAATTAATAAGACAAAATATCATATCAAACCCATAATCATTTTTTTCTCACAAATATCACTTTTTATTATAAAAAAAAAATGTAACCATCTTCTCAAATACAAATATTTTAATCTATTAAAATAATCAAAAATTAAAATAATCGACTAAGATAATCAACTCTCCAAACGAAAGCATCCATAAGATTTTTTAGAAGTAAGTTTTTATCAATATTAAACTTGTTAGAGAAATTAAAAAGTTGCTCCACGTAGCGATCTCATGACCAACCAATGTGACAAATTTACATCGCATGCCTAAATTAACTTGATTGTTTTTTTTTATTATTATTATTATTTTAAAAAACCCTTTATTTATTGAAAAATGCCACTTACACCCACTGGGGGTCGACCCTCAGTGAGGTGGCACTCCATTATTGGGCAAAAAAAAACTGTTTTTTTTTTTTATTTTTTTTTTTTAAGTTTCAGTCAGTGGGGGCGACACCTCACTGGGGGTGCGACCCCCACTGGGGGTATACAGCAGTGTTGTTATTTATTATTGTTAGTGGGCCCAGTCTATTATCAATGTACTGCATATTAATGGAACATTATTGGTAGTCCCTCTCCCTATTCTCTAGACCCTTGAAAAACATAGAGCAAACAAAAATATGTTGTACTCAAGTCCCGCTTGGAGCATTTGAATTTGCAACGAGGTAATAAATCTTTGTGCAAAATATTTTCTTATATAAAATGATGTTGTTTTTTGTGATTATTTTATCTTTAATTAAAATTTATTATTGTTATAACTTATAATTTATAAATTATCATTATAACATTAAAAAATTTTCTTTTTTTTTTCAATAAAGTCTTTTTATTTATAAAATAATAATAAAAAAATCTCTTCATAATATTCTTTAATGAAAACCTCGAGTACTTCCACCAATTTCATAAGAAAGCCAAATTAAAATCAGTCAGTTAATGAATCAAACATTAAAATGCACCAATAATTATATTTGTGAATCACTTTTATTTTTCTTTCTATAAGAAGCAAAAGGACATATATTTTTTTTTTTTTGTTGTTGTCATTCATACAAATTATTAATTTAAAGTGAAAGAGTTTGGGAATGAAATGAAAAAGGGAGAAACATGGAAAGACATGTGGCATTCATACAAATTATAAATATAAAGTGAAAAAAGAGTTAGGAAATGGGAATGAAAGTAGGGGAGAAACATGGGATGGTTCTTTAAAAACTCTACATGTTCTCATGGACCCACCTTGAAGAATATATATATATATATATATATGACCCATGATAGGAACTCTAATGGGTGGTTCAACCTGACAAAAGGTTATATTGAATATGGATGGACAAGATCCTCCCTTAAGGAATACCACAGATCATGTCTCTGTGAACAAAGTTGGCATGTGGGTTGGTGTTTATTGGATGAGAGAGAGAGATGAAAAGGGATGAATGATGATGATGAGGCTGTCAGAGAAGTGAATTTTGTTTCTGATAGGCCTAAGGCCCCATGCCAATTTCTGTTGAATCAATTTTTGTTATTATCAAGATTAGATTTGGTTATCTTTAGAAGTTTGCATTCGTTGTTGCAGGCTTTGTTAATAAATTAATATTTCTGTGTATTATATGATTATATAAGATTGGGGGTTTAGATTTCTAACATTCAAGTGATCTACATTGAAGATCCCAAACAATATAAGAATAAGCATGGGTATATATTAGTTTTATAATATATAAGCTTGATAGAATATGGCCAAGAATTGTATCGAAAAAACATGTAAGTAAGATTTTGTTACGTTCATGACATATTTGAAACACAAGTACTTCTCTAAAGTTGTTATATTTGTGATAGATTGCACCCCAAGCCCAACATGCATCGAAATTTGATGTCTGTCTTATAGTATATTTAACTTAGGTCTTCTTTTAAAAGTAGTTAAAAAACTAATTTATTGATAGTTTACAAAAAATAAATGAATAAATAGATAAAATTTTATTGTTAAAAAGTTAGTTTATTTGTACGTATATATATATATATATATATATATATATATATAAAGTGAAGTTCTTGACCAAAACAAATTTGTCAAATGAGTTACGTTTTTATTTTATTTTATTTTATTATTTTAACAAAATCTAAGAATATTTCTAATGAGGCGGCACATTAGCTCAAAATGTGTCGTTACCTTGTGTTTGATTGAGAGATTTGATAAGAGATTTAGAAAGAGAAATGAAAAAGATATGTGAAACTAAATATACGTATATTTTATTTATATTTCACCTACTTTTTTCCTCTTTATTTTTAAACCCCTCCTCAAGTGATCTATCCAAATACAACGTTAAGAAGAAAAGAAAAAAAAATTAGAAAGTGTGGATATGGGGGAAGAAAAAAGGACTTTAACATTCTAATAGAAAAAATCATGGGCCAAACCAAGAACTTAACAATTATGACATAGGTTTTCTAACAATCGTTATCCATGTCTTAATAGATAGAATATATAAACTAACTTTACACTCGTATTATTAGTTTAGAAAAGAAAAAAAAAAGTTTCTATAAATTTAATTTAATTAACACTAATATCTTTAAAACAATTATAAGAGATATTGAAACAAAAAAATTCATTCTATAAATGTAAATAAAAATTTAAAAAAATGGAGAGAAGAAGATGGAAATGAGAGAAACAACTCACCTTTAGATTATCGAAGATCAATTAATAGAGAGGAGAAGGAGATACATAAAATTTAAAAAAAAATTAAAAAAGAAGATGAAATTTTTTTGTAAGAATATAATTTTTCTAAATATACATAAAATTTGACAAGAATAATGTGACAATGTTAATTAATGTATATTTGATTTTGTTGTTGCGCCAAATAAAATAAAATAAGATTGAATGTATATTTAGCTTTGGTTGTGAATCTTAAAAAAAAAAAAAAGTCAAGTTACGTTGAGAAAAATCCAAACCCATTAAGAGATGGGGAGGGTAATACCCACGGAGAATGGGGAATGAGAAAAAATAATTATAAGAGAATGGCGACGGGAATTAATATCTATCCCATTAACCCCCTTGCTATCCCTAGTAAAAACATATGGAGAAATTATTTTCCGATGTATCTAAATATATATATATATATATATATATATGGAAAAATTAGTGGGTACCCATTCCCGCCCCATCTCCAGTAGAGATTTAAAAAATATCATTTATTCCACCCGACAGACAAAAAAAAAGAAAAAAAAACCTATATATTAAGATTGAATCTCTATAAATACCCACAAAATAAATTATCTATTACCATCCTTAGATATCTCTCATATCCATCTTTACCTACATATGACGTGAAACATAAGCATTATCCATGAGGGAGGGAGAATGATGAGATTCTGTATTTACACGTGTCACGATTTGAGAAGGTAGATCCTCAGTTAGGGACTAATCTAAGTGGTGGTGAGCTATGAAATATTGAGATCATTTCCAAAAGAATGACAAAAGGGCTCCATAATATTTTTTTTGATTTTGATGGGACACAGATTATCAAAGCCCCATATGAAAGAAAGAAAGAAGGACTAATTGACATATATGGATTTAAATTAATTTTTTTTTTAAAAATCATTTAGTTACGTGATGAACTTTCTATCTTTGATTTGATGTACTCTCCAACCGCTTTGACAATGAATAAATTGACAGGTCATTAAGATAATAAAAATGTGAAAATATTTAAAATACATTTTATATCTTCTTAACTATTTATATATATACATATATATATATATTTCTACAATTTTTATAACTGCAGTTTGATTGATGATCACCACTTAAAGAGATCATTAACATTTCCCAAATTGAAATAGCCCATTTCATATCTCCTTTCACACATTATCCATTCATCTAGAGTTTTGTTAACATATATGTTAAGTAAGCTTAAAAAGAATTATATTCTTTATTATTTGTATTAAAATGTATAATTAAATTTCTATTCCAATAATGTTGAGTTGTGAAACACAATATTGGTTGGATAGTGGACCTAAAAAAATTATTATCAGCTTATTTTATTTTAGTTTTTAGAAAATTTTAATTCTTTATTTTTCGTATTTTAATATTTTCAATGAATTTTTTTTTAATATTTTAAGTAATTTTTTTTAAAATTTTTAGACACACCTAACATAAATACACTTAAAAAGTATAATATTTGTAAAAAAAATCTTTAAAAAATACACTAAATAACAAAAAATACAAAAAAAGAAAATTCAATATATTTTTCGTATTTTTGTGTATTTATTAATTTTTTAAAAACAAAAAAATACAAAAAACAAAAAATTCAATTTTTAAAAAACTGAATTTAAAAAACTAAAATTAACATACTATATTATTTTTATAATTATAAAAATATTACTATCACATAATCTTAATGAAAAATTCTGTGCAAAAACTTTGAAGCATGACACACTTGGTTGCATTTTGACTAACAGATGTTGAAGATAGTTGGGAACCAGAAAAACTGCTGAACAGCTTGGAGACTTGGGTCACTCACACTAGCGATTCACCTATTTGAAATGCTTGGGCTGGACCATCTGTGTTATTAAAATTTATCTCTATGTGTGTTCAGTGGGTGAACTGAGAAGCAAAGAACAACGACTGGTGAAAAACTTAACAGAAATCTGCAGAGATTGCCAACAAGAAAAACTCACCGGTAGTGCTACATGCACTAATTAGTGTACTAATTAATATTAGTTATAATATTATTGATCCTACTCATTAATCACATTATAAATACCAAAAATCTTTTAAATTATGTCACATCATCAATTGGTACACTAGTTAATACACTAATTAATGCATATAGCATTATTCAAAACCCACCTACCTAATATTACAACAGTTCAAGAATATTGAATTATTGAGGCAAATGCTTCCTTTATCTACAACATGAATGCTAACCAACTATCAAGATCAGGAAGAAAATGAAGCAGTATAAATATGATTTTTTTTTTATTTGTATTAAAACTAATTATAGAATCAAACACAATATTTTCATATAGCTATAAGACTCATAAAAAAGATGAAATCTACTTATATGAGAGAAATAAGACAAATTTAAATGCCACATGCTAGGGATCTTAAATAATTTATCAATTTTTTTACCAAATCTCTTACATAGTTGTGTGACCCACATACATGTGTTTGTATGAATCTCACACCCATATAAAAGATTTGATAAAAAAATAAATAAATTATTTAAAATTCATAGTATTTTCCGGAGTAAAAGCAACCCTTCCATATTAAAAGTCACCAATGCTATACATCATTGATTTTCTTTTGGCATTGGTTTTCAAAAACTTTCAATAATAAATATGAATGCAACATTTATATTATTGCAATGCGTAGTCTCTTGTTAAATTTGCAATGCCCATATTAAAAAGGGTCTGGACAGTATCCAGTTCAGATTTGAGATAGTTCAGTCTAGTTCGGTTCATTAAGTTTATTTTTGGATTTCTTTTTGATAATTCAAATAATTTATATTTTAAAGTTTGTTGAGTATATTATTTCTGTAAAATATCACATTGATCGCATAATGGATACTATGTATTTGGATCACTATTATCTGGAAAAAAATGGCCAGTCAGAAAATTAACAGTTCATAAAAACGTGATCCGAATACGTAGTATCCGTTATCCGATCGACGTGATTTTTTACAAAAATAATATATTCAACAAATTTTAAAATATAAATAATTTAAATTATTAAAAAAGAATCCAAAAGTAGGCCCGATGGACCGAATTGAACCCTCCAGTCTAAATGGTAGACGGGAGGCAAGCCCCGGCCTATTAAAAAAGACACTATTGTTGTACATTATAATTTTTGTTATGCTTTGCTTTTGAAACTCTTTATTGTAATGCTCTCCATATTAAATACCAAAATTTCATTATTGCCTACCACATTAGCTAATATTATAAAATTTATTATAAACTTATATAACATTTTATCCATGTCATTTTCAGTCGTTGGTCAACCTCCACTTCACTTGCTCCACATCAGATCGTTTAATAGTTTCATAAATTAATCATCAGCAGATGAATCCAAATAACTTCTGTAATCATCCACCCAATTGTCTTAGTGACTTCAATATTAATTAAATTCCATATACTTTGATGCAAAATAAATTTATCTTATAATGGAAAGCGACCCTCCTTTCAAATAAATTTCTCCATTCGGATTGAAAGCCAAACATGACACAATACCCACAAAGGAAATGGGACAAATTAATTTGGCTGGCCAGGTTTGTTGTGGACTGTACCTAGTTTGCCCCAGTTGAATCTTCACACACACACACACAAAAAAAAAAAAAAAAAAAAAAAAAAAAAAAAAAAAAAACACAAAGATTATTTCTTGTAAATTTGATGTTCAATTATTGTATCCTCAGCACCACTAACAATTCAATAATGCATGCCGTAAACAATAATGCATTCTACCACCACTTTTAAGTTTGACTTGTATGATTTTGTCATTTGCTAAAAACAAATATATCTGTATATAACTAACTGAAAACAACAAAGCCTTAAATTCAAACTCACTGGTAATGGAAATATTAAATAAAACAATCACACCGAGGGGCACAAGCTGTATATGTTAATTGCTAACGACGATGTATTCTCAGTGCAATTACAATCATAATTCATCCCTTAAAGACATATGTCAAGAAAGTTTTAAAATATTATTTGTTTTTATTGTACTAACAATTTCCATACAAAATATATATTTTTTTAAATTTCTAAACGTGGGGCATATGTCAACAAAATTTATAAATAAATAAATAAATTAGTGCAATAATTAGCACCTTTGAGACCTACTATAGCCACATTTTTTTTACAACATTTCTAATCACCTACTCACAGTGAGAGTAGATCCGACATTATCACATCATATGGGACCCATTTCTATTGTGAGATAAAAAATGTTATAAAAAAGTATGTGGTTGTAATCTTACTCGCACCATTAATATATTGAGAATCCAAAAAATCTTTTTTTTGACCCTTCTTCAGAAAACCTCAAATGAGGTGACAAAAAATATATAATAATTTTAGTTATATTGTCCTAATATGGGGGTGATTATGGCAGGAAGGGTGGATTTAGTGTTAAGGTGGGAGTAGTTGATATTGAAGGTAAACACACATGCCATTCATTCCCCACACAAAAGACTTTATATTCCAAATTGACAATTAAATGCATGTCCTATGATTTTTTTAAAAAAGGTACTTGTCGTAATGTGCTCTTTTTTTTCTTTGGAAGACTATTAATGTTAGGATAATGGAATTGAAGTATCACTTTCACCAATATGCATATAAAACCACAAGACAAATTTTGAAAGAAAAAGGAGAATATTTGAGTAGAACATGTGTGGTTTATTTTTTATTCCTCTAGTTGTTTGGTCAATTTTACTTTATATGTTTTCATCCCTTTTTTTCAAGGTTTTGAAGTTGATGTTCGTTTTTTACAGTCATATAGTCAATGACATAAACAAAATCACAACTACCACTTTGGAAAACAAACCAGTTTTTTGATTGCAAAGATATGCCATTAGAATGCCAACCTGCCAACCAATAGATCATGTAGTGTGCTTTCTGTTGATTATACCTAATTTTGTTGCTCAAACTTTTTGATTTTTTTTTTTTTTAAAATTTTTGTTATCTTGTGATTATAAGAAAGTTGAGCTCCACCGACGTTTGATTGTGATACTTTTCCTCATTTTACTAGTTGATAGGAGATCATTAGTTCAGTAATTAAAATTCAATCCCTCAATTTTAAAGTTGCACGTTTGAAGTGGAGGACATACACTTTATGTAAATAATGTCCAAAATTAGGTCGGTACTTGATTTACCCCTCCTAAACCATGTTTAATGGGGCCAAAACTTTGCATAATTGGGTCTATTATATATCAATAAAAGGAATGAAAAGTATTACATAGTTCCCATCCAAATTGTGATCCTCTTCATTGTATATTTGTAATAGATGATTTTATTTATACACCATCAATTCTTTGAGTACACACCATTACTTAGTTCACATCAATAATATTTTAAACTTCTGATTTTTCACTCAATATGCACCATAATATTACTCTTTTAACGTGACCTACACAACACAATGCACACCTTAACATAAGATGATGTACACACCAACAAAATTTAAAAGACAATTCAGTGTGTTTGGTTTCAATTTTCTGGAAATTGAGTTTGTTGTTTTTCTTTTTTTAGTGAATATTTTAAAATTTTTGATGGGTTGTTTCACATACAAAAAATAAACATTAAATTATACCAAATTCTTTTAGAATAATGGCAAGTCTAAATATCGATCCACATGGACAAACGAGAAATTAAACTAATTTAATTGTTAAATTCCTAAATCAATTTTGATAAAAAGATTGATTGTTCATAACTTAATAATAATTAAATTAAACAAAGCGAATAAAATAGCAATTATAAATAAAGACGAATTTACTGATTTGGGGAAAAACCTATGGCAATGAGTTCACCACCAATTACGTACATAAGGTTTCAATTTGAAATCAATTATGGTACGGTTTGAACTAAATAATAATTCGCAACTATAAGTTCGAAGCATTTATCGAAAGAGTTACTGTGACGCCCCGATTTTCTCTTTTGAAACATCATAAAATTTAAATAACAAATAACTTGCTAAATAAAAATTTTAACAACTAATAATTAAGAAAATTTAGATCTTACATAGTCAAAGCTTAACAACTAAATTACGAGTCCACATACAATATTACAACAACTTTATAACATACGTAATTACTAATATCAAAGATAATAAAATTTTATTTCGATAGAGTATTGACTTTAAGTTAGCCAATGTTTAATATTAGCAGCAGCTCCAAATTCAGCCTCAGTCCCTTCTTCGACATAATCTGGCATGAAACACCAGGGCAACAAAATATATGTCAAGAGTTTTGCAACATAGTAAGAAAACGTAACTAACTTACTATTCTTTTTAAGAAAAAATAATCAAATCATGACAATTAAAATAATAGTAAAATTCAATAGCATGATAAATATAACAAACATTATAATAATTTCGACAATTTTAATAGTTTAGGTGACACTCAAAATCTCACCAAAGAGATTTTCTTACAACCACTAAGCCATGACCACGGTTAATTTGGAAACCCCCCCTTGGTCAAATATTAAAGAACTACCAAAGATGCCCACATCCGAAGTTATATACCCAAACTGTGGCATCCATGGTCTGTCCCAAGGGAATGGTCTGCCAGGGATATGTAACCTCCCTGCGTGCCACCCGCACATCCACCCTTATTCCAAAACCAAATACCGATAAGGGTTCAAATAAGTCCCGTGCCGTCTTAGGGTTTCGCGACACAATTTACATAAAAATTATTAAAAATCAGGGCACACCCTGAACAACCGGTATTAACCCTTAATTGTTAACTTTGTATATGTCGTTAATTACTTCCGTTAGTTTTGATATTAATCACAAATAATTCTAATTTTTAATTACAAGTAATGTTATACTAACTCATTAAAATTCCCAACATGAAATATTACATATGTCACACAATAATAAATAATTGTACAAAATTTAAATAAACAATTTATTTAAACCATGGTATGAAATAATAATTTAGATACCAATAAATCATAATTACACACATGCATGGATTTTTAATTTACAAGATTAGACTAGCACAATATTAAATTTTTTAGTCCAAATAAACAATTGAAGAGATAATTTTTTTTGATTCCTCCTTAATCTACCAAAATTTTCAAAATGCATATCTTGCAATTAAAATTATAAATAAATTACTTATACAACTCTAAAATTCATATAAATCTACAGAATACTCAATAAACATATTATGGTCATTTTTCAGAAAGCATTTTTCAAAAATAAATTATAAATAATTTTTAAAAATTTTAAGAAAGTTTATGACACAGATTTATCACATTTTCTTAAACTAATTCCATAATTAAATTTATAAATCAATTTCGTAATTTAAAATTTTATTATGAAACTAGACTTTTCAAATTTCATTTTTTGCTTAGAAATTAACAGATTTTGTTTAATATAAAATTTTTAATGATTTTTCAAATACATAGTAAAATCTGCCTATAGCTCCTGATTTGGTTAAAAATCTATATAAATTCGTACGAAACTCCATAATTGTTGAAAAAATGCATGGATGAAGTAGACATCATTCTAAACAACTTTGTAGAAGAATCATTTTCAAATTTTGAGTATAAAATTGTCTAAAAATTTGTACAAATTTTCTGGCAGATTCAATGACCAAATAAATTCTTCAATCCTCTCTATAATAGTATAAACTACAAATGCAAGCCTATTTTCACAATAATACCATGACTTTAAGAATATCAATATCTTTAAATATTTGATATACACATCACAAAATTTACATACATATATATAAAAATTTATATTTATAAATTAGTCATTTTATCATATAAATAAAATTTGAAAATTTCAACAATAAAAAAAAATGAGAGGATTGAGAGGGTTTTCTTACTTAGTTGTAGGATTGAAATGAAATAGTGAAATGGTAAGAAAATATGCAACCTTAATGTTCTCTTCTTCTACTAAACTTGCTCACAGGAATTCCATCTTCTTTTTTTTTTTTTTACTCTCTCTCCGATTAGTTTCTTTGTCTGCATGTACGCATATATGTATATATAGAGAGATTCCCTGAGGCTCCCTCTCTCTCTTTTAATCATTCCTTTAGTCCTATCAAATCTTCTAGTTCTAAGGAGTATATTTGAGTTAATATGCATGCAATCCAAGTGTTGTTCTCTGCCGAAATATTCTTCTCTTTTTTTTTTTTGGTGTATTTGTGTGGGTTTCTTAAATTTGATACATTAGGATTTTTAACGAAGCTATTTGGTAAGAATAATTATCATGTTGGATCCTTATTAAAATAATTTATAATAACAAATATTGAACACCCACAAAATTATTATTCTTAATAATGTCTTTGTTAGTGACTGAATTGGGTTAATTTAAAACTAACTTATATATTTTAGATAAACTCTGGATAAAATTAATTAATTAATTTATTTTCTTTTAAGAATAATTAAATGTGGATTTTCATAATCTACCCTCCTAAAAAAAAAATTTTGTCCTCGAAATTAATTCGTACCTTTAGACTCGAAAAGCTGAGGGTAATTGGCACGTATCATGTCTTCTTGTTCCTACGTTGACTCTTCCGTCCCATGATGTCTCTAGAGAACTCGAACCAACGGTATAGTTTTACCTCACAATTTCTTCTCGCGACAATCTAAAATTTTGACAGGCCTCTCTTCAAATGTCACATCTTCATCAAAATTAATTTCCTCCCAATTGATGATGTGAGAAGGGTGTGGCTCGTATTTCCGTAGCATAGAGACGTGGAAAACATTATGCACTCCAGCCAATTGAGGAGGTAGAGCTAAACGGTATGCCATCTCTCCTATTTTGTCCAAAATTTTGAAAGGCCCAATGAAACAAGGTGATAACTTTCCCTTCTTTTTGAAACGAACAACTCCTCGACGAGGTTGTATTTTCAGAAATACATGATCTCCAACTTGAAATGCTAAAGGTCTTCTCCTTTGATCTGCATAACTTTTCTGCCTACTCTGAGCGGTCTCAAATCTTTATCTAATTAATTTCACATTTTCGGTAGTTTCTTGAACCAACTCTGGCCCTAAAAGAGGCGCTTCTCTGAATTTCGTCCAACATAATGGTGATCGACAAGGCCATCTGTACAAAACTTCATACGGTGCTATACCAATACTTGCTTGAAAACTGTTATTGTAAGAGAATTCGACTAGTGGTAAGTGTCTCTCCCAACTACCCTTAAAGTTCATCACACAAGCTCGAAGCATGTCTTCTAAAGTTTGAATTGTTCTTTCTAATTGACCGTCAGTTTGAGGGTGAAAAGCTGTACTAAAACATAACTCTGTACCCATAGCTTTCTACAGACCTTGCCAGAATTGTGACGTAAAACGAGAATCACGATTTGACACTATTGAGACTGGTACTCCGTGCAACCTAATGATTTCTCGAATAAACAATCAACTTAATGATTCGAGTGTGTCTGCCGGTCCTATTGGTAAGAAATGTGTCGTCTTAGTTAACCGATCAACTACAACCCAAATGGCATCGTGGCCTTGCGGCGATCAAGGTAATCCTATTACAAAATCCATTGTCACGTGTTCTCACTTCCACTCAAGCATTGGCAAAGGTTGGAGTTTCCCTGCCGGCTTCTGATGTTCTGTCTTCACTTGCTGACACGTCAAACACTTAGATACGAATTGAGCAACGTCCTTCTTCATTCCACTCCACCAATATTATCGCTTGAGATCCTGGTACATCTTGTTTCCTCCCGGATGAACCGCAAAAACCAAATGGTGAAATTCTTTAAGTACTTCTTTTCTCAATTGTTCATTGTTCGGCACAAAAATTCTACCTAAATACCTTAAACTACCATCTTGATGGAGCGTCCAATCCAGTGAAGATTCCCCAGACATTAATCGTGCCTTGATAAAGTTGGTCTCTTGATCAAGTCTTTGGGCTTCCAACACTTTGGTAAGAAATTGGGGTGTTGTAACTATCGTAAACAACCTACCCTTCCCATTCTGAGTCTCCGGTTGTAACTTAAACTCGTTCACGGTGCTTACCATTTCCCATTCTTTAATTGATATGTTGGCTACAATCTCTCTTGTCTTTCGACTTAGTGCATCTGCTACAACATTAGCCTTCTTGAGATGATAAGACAAAGTGAATTAGTAATCTTTAAGGTACTCCATCCAGCGTCTCTGCCTCATGTTTAAATCTGTTTGTGTGAACAAGTACTTCAAGCATTTGTGATCGGTAAATATCTCAAACTTTTCGCCATAAAGGTAATGTCGCCAAGTCTTAAGTGCGTAGACCACAGCCGCCAACTCCAGATTGTGAGTAGGATAATATTTCCCATGATTTTTCAATTGTCTTGATCCATAAGCTACTACCTTCCCGTTTTGCATTAACACACTACCTAACCCTTCTTTAGAGGCATCACAATACACCATGTACCCGATGTCACGTTCGAGTATGATTAGTATAGGAGCGCTCGTCAGTCTCTTCTTAAGTTCTCAAAACGACTGCTCGCAAGTTTCGTTCCATTCAAACTTTACTCCTTTTTGTGTTAGACGTGTCATTGGCTTGGCTAATTTGGAGAAATCTTGAATGAATCTCCTATAATAACCTGCTAAGCTCAAGAAACTACGAATCTCAAATGTATTCTTAGGTTGTTTCCATCCCATTACTGCTTCTACTTTAGCAGGATCCACTGATATTCCTGATTCAGACACAACATGACCTAAGAATTTTACTTTTTTCAACTAAAATTCACATTTACTAGCTTTAGCATAGAATTGGTTCTCCTTTAGAACTTGCAAAACGGTTCTCAAATGTTGCTCGTGATCTTCCTCTGATCGTGAGTATATCAAAATGTCGTCAATGAATACTACCACAAATTGGTCCAAATAAGGTGTAAAAATTTTGTTAATTAAACTCATGAATACCCCAGGCGCATTCGTCAAACCAAATGGCATTACCATGAACTCATAGTGGCCATAGCGGGTTCAAAACGCAGTTTTGGGTATATCTTTGACTCGATTTAGTTGTCGATAATGGATGCACAATCTTAAGGTTCCATCCTTCTTCTTCGCGAATAATGCTGGCGCTCTCTAAGGAGACGTACTTGGTCTGATAAACTTCTTACTCAATAGTTCTTGCAACTGCTCCTTTAATTCTCGAAGTTCAGCTGGCGCCATACGATGTGGTGCTATTGAAATTGGTAAAGTCCTAGGTTGAAGCTCGATCGTGAAATCTACGTCTCGTTTTGGGGGTAATCCTGGTAATTCGTCAGGGAAAACGTCAGCGTACTCGCACACCACATGGGGTAATCCGGAATCCTTTCAATTTTCGTCTTCCAAAATTAAACTTGCCAACCATCTAGTCAGTTGATCATGCCACCGCGACTTGCGACACGTTGGAGTTAGAGAATCTTGTCTATCTCCTTTAAATTGAACTTTCGTGCCATTAAGAGAGGATGCCGTCAATGTCTTACGGTGACAATCAATAATGGCTCGATGAACCGACAACCAGTCCATTCCTAAGATGACGTCAAAATCAGACATCTCCATAACTCTTAGATCACAGATCAAATATGAACCGGAGATTTCTAGTTCACAAGACTTACATACTAGATTTACTCAGGTTTGACCTCTTAAGGGTGAAGCAACACTTATAGCTATCTCTAATGTTTCGGGTTCCAAACCCAAACTTGACACATATGCAGTAGATATAAAAGAATGCGAAGCTCCGGAATCAAACAATACCTTAACCCACGAATTCATAAGGATTAACATACCTTAAATTACTGATGGGTTACCAACATCCTTTTCTCCTTGGAGAGCATACATTCTTCCTACTGCCTGTTGGTTAGTCCCTTCTGGTTTCTTTCCATTTCCAGCTCCTTGTGGTTGTGTTCTTGGTCGGCCTGCATTCCTAGAGGCTTATGGTTGTCCCTTGTTGGTCTGAGTATTTTGAGTAGGCTTAGAACCTTGCCCTAGCTGGCATTTGTTGTATTGTTGTGCCCCTCGCTGATCCATAAAGTACTCCCCACCTTGAGGACACTCACTTCGACGATGCCCCTGCTGACCACATCTGAAACATTTTCCTTTCCACTCATTTACAAAGTTTCCTCTCTGCTGGTTTCCTCTATTCTGCCTTTGTTGCTACTGCAACCCCCCGGCATAAGGTGTTGGTGCAGGATGGTTTCTGGTGTTGCGGACTGGACCTCCTCCACGTGGTTGGTTGTTGTTCTTTGATCGCTGATTTCGAATGCGTTCGGAATCTGCTAACTCTCGTTCCACAATTAAAGCTCAATCCACCATTTGAGCATAGGTGGAAAGCTGCACTGCGATCAATCTTCCCCTAATGTCTATGTTCAAACCTCATTCAAATTGTCTAACCTTATCCTCTTCATTTGCTACTATAGCTGAAACATACCGTGAGAGGGCTTCAAAACGGTTCGCATATTGAGTGACTGACATTTTCCTCGTTTCAGTTGAAGGAACTCTTGAATCATTTCTTATCTTAGCGAGTTAGGAAAATACTTTTCCATGAATAAATCTTCGAATTGTCTCCAAGTTAATGTCTTTACTTGTCGAGTACTTCTGATCATTTCCCACCAATGATCTACTTCCCTTTCCATTTGAAATACTGCCATAGTCACTCTATCTTGCTCATTTCGGATGTTAGAAGTATCTAGCAATTTCTTAAATTGTCTTAACCAAGCTTCAGTTTCATAGGGGTTCGATCTACCAAGGAATTTTTGGGGATGTAGTTTTTCAAATTTTGCTATTATTTCAGATTTGCTATGATCTTGGTTTCGGGGTGGTATATTGCCTACCCTATCAGCAATTGCGCGTATAATTCGAGCGACATCACCATCAGACACTCCATCACCATTATCGTTGTTACTATTTCTTGTTCGTCCAGCCATTCTGCATGATGGGATTTTTAGTAATTTGTGATTTATTCATTTATTTATTATCGTTATTATTATTATTATATTTATGTGCAAGGATAGTTAAAAAAAAACTTCATTAGTTAGATTATATAAGCTATAATCAACAAAATACAAGTAAAACAAAGGAAAAGATAAAATAACATACTACGGGCAAAAGATAACCCCTACAATCCAAGTTAACTCCTACACTCACAATTCTAAACTAGGCAATTTTACATGTAAGCATACAAAACAATCGGTTAGCCTAATTTAGAATTCACTTAAGACCTCTTAAAATAGCCAAGGAAAGTCTCTCTTCACAAGGGTTTCCGGTTCCCATGTGGCTTGGAAAAGCCCCATGAATCGCCACAGCACCCTCACGAAGACAACAGTTTCGTACACACAATGCCCTAGCAGTTGCACCGGCTCCTCCTGATAGGTCCTCTAGTCCTTGAAGTCCACTGACTTATCTCTCCTTACAATTCTGCTTGGGTCGGGCATGATATACTGAAGGCTCCAAATGTCAAAAAGGTTGCCCACCCTATCGGTGAAACCATCCGAGAAAGGGCCTAGCTGATATAACCAAGGAGTCTCTTACCTCAAAATTCGGATAGGTCCGATGTAGGTACCCACCCAACTCTCAGATTTCCAAGCACAACCTCCTAGGGAATAAATTCTGATATATACAAATGAGCCAATCTGCAGCCCATTTTGAACATCCCAATTCTCAAACACGGCTCCTACCTCTCCGGTGCTCTTATCAGTATTGCCTTCTATAGACTCCTCTTCAGTGTCTGACTCAATCACAATTATCTCAATTGGGTTGTTTATTGGTGCAATCTCTTCAGGGTCACATTCAGGCTCAGACTCAGGTTCAAGTTCGTAGTCTTCTACTAGTGTAATTTCTTTAGGGTCAGACTCAGGCTCATAGTCCTCTACAGGCAACTCCACTTCCTCACTTGGGTCAGATTCATAGTTTCCCATCGAACTTTCATCATTAGAGTTAATATCAGATGACCCCGGCATCCTACAATTAAAAGGTTTTAACTTAGTTAAGTCGTTGAAAATAATAAGTTAACGTAAGGCTTTCTTAAACGTAAAAAAAAAATATAATTGCTACCCATGGCCTAAAGGTTCGAATCTAAGCTCTGATACCAAACTGCGACGCTCCAATTTTCTGTTTTGGAACATCATAAAATTTAAATAACAAATAACTTGCTAAATAAAAATTTTAACAACTAATTAGGGAAATTTAGATTCTTACATAGTCAAAGCTTAACAACTAAATTACGAGTCCACATACAATATTACAACAACTTTATAACATACTTAATTACTAATACCAAGGATAATAAAATTTTATTTCGATAGAGTCTTGACTTTAAGTTAGACAAGGTTCAATATTAGCAGCAGCTCCAAATTCAGCCTCAGTCCCTTCTTCGACATAATCTGGCATGAAACGCCAGGGCAACAAAATATATGCCAAGAGTTTTGCAACATAGTAAGAAAACGTAACTAACTTACTATTCTTTTTAAGAGAAAATAATCAAATCATGACAATTAAAATAATAGTAAAATTCAATAGCATGATAAATGTAACAAACATTATAATAATTTCGACAATTTTAATAGTTTAGGTGACACTCAAAATCTCACCAAAGAGATTTTCTTACAACCACTAAGCCATGGCCACGGTTAATTTGGAAACCCCCCCTTGGTCAAATATTAAAGAACTACCAAAGATGCCCACATCCGAAGTTATATACCCAAACTGTGGCATCCATGGTCTGTCCCAAGGGAACGGTCTGCCAGGGATATGTAACCTCCCGGTGTGCCACCCGCACATCCACTCTTATTTCAAAACCAAATACCGATAAGAGTTCAAATAAGTCCCGTGCCATCTTAGGGTTTCGTGACACAATTTACGTAAAAATTATTAAAAATCAGGGCTCACCCTGAACAACCGGTATTAACCCTTAATTGTTAACTTTGTATATGTCGTTAATCACATCCGTTAGTTTTGATATTAATCACAAGTAATTTTAATTTTTAATTACAAGTAATGTTATACTAACTCATTAAAATTCCTAACATGAAATATTACATATGTCACACAATAATAAATAATTGTACAAAATTTAAATAAACAATTTATTTAAACCATGGTATGAAATAATAATTTAGATACCAATAAATCATAATTACACATATGCATGAATTTTTAATTTACAAGATTAGACTAGCACAATATTAAATTTTTTAGTCCAAATAAACAATTGAAGAGATAATTTTTTTTGATTCCTCCTTAATCTACCAAAATTTTCAAAATGCATATCTTGCAATTAAAATTATAAATAAATTACTTATACAACTCTAAAATTCATATAAATCTACAGAATACTCAATAAACATGTTATGGTCATTTTTCAGAAAGCATTTTCCAAAAATAAATTATAAATAATTTTTAAAAATTTTAAGAAAGTTTATGACACAGATTTATCACATTTTCTTAAATTAATTCCATAATTAAATTTATAAATCAATTCCGTAATTTCAAATTTTATTATGAAACTAGACTTTTCAAATTTCATTTTTTGCTTAGAAATTAACAGATTTTTTTTAATATAATTTTTTTAATGATTTTTCAAACACATAGTAAAATCTGTCTATAGCTCCAGATTTGGTTAAAAATCTATATAAATTCGTACGAAACTCCATAATTGTTGAAAAAATACATGGATGAAGTAGACATCATTCTAAACAACTTTGTAGAAGAATCATTTTCAAATTTTGAGTATAAAATTGTCTAAAAATTTGTACAAATTTTCTAGCAGATTCAATGACCAAATAAATTCTTCAATCCTCTCTATAATGGCATAAACTACAAATGCAAGCCTATTTTCACAATAATACCATGACTTTAAGAATATCAATATCTTTAAATATTTGATATACACATCACAAAATTTACATACATATATATAAAAATTTATATTTATAAATTAGTCATTTTATCATATAAATAAAATTTGAAAATTTCAACAATAAAAAAAATGAGAGGATTGAGAGGGTTTTCTTACTTAGTTGTAGGATTTAAATGGAATAGTGAAATGGTAGGAAAATATGCAACCTTAATGTCCTC
Source organism: Camellia sinensis (assembly GCF_055761805.1). NCBI lineage: Eukaryota > Viridiplantae > Streptophyta > Magnoliopsida > Ericales > Theaceae > Camellia > Camellia sinensis. The sequence goes on from NC_138961.1 coordinate 222,425,925, forward strand.
CTCTTCTTCTACTAAACTTGCTCACAGGAATTCCATCTTTTTTTTTTATTACTCTCTCCGATTAGTTTCTTTGTCTGCATGTACGCATATATGTATATATAGAGAGATTCCCTGAGGCTTCCTCTCTCTCTTTTAATCATTCCTTTAGTCCTATCAAATCTTCTAGTTCTAAGGAGTATATTTGAGTTAATATGCATGCAATCCAAGTGTTGTTCTCTGCCGAAATATTCTTCTCTCTTTTTTTGTGTGTATTTGTGTGGGTTTTTTAAATTTGATACACTAAGATTTTTAACGAAGCTATTTGGTAAGAATAATTATCATGTTGGATCCTTATTAAAATAATTTATAAACAACAAATATTTAACACCCACAAAATTATTATTCTCAATAATGTCTTTGTTAGTGATTGAATTGGGTTAATTAAAACTAACGTATATATTTCAGATAAACTCTGGATAAAATTAATTAATTAATTTATTTTCTTTTACGAATAATTAAATGTGGGTTTTCACAGTTACCATGTTCAATGTATAGGCACGAACCATCTCAAGTAGTACGAGTCGTTCACTCTAAACTAGGGTAGTAAAACGACTCGTCTCTCGTAGTATGGTTCGTCTCATACCTTGAATAGGAAAGAAAAAAAAACCATTCTATAGAAAGCATTCAACAATCACAAAAAACCGAATACTCGAAGAAATAGTGGAAAATATATATTTGAAACCTCTAAAACACCATACACTTGTTCAAATCTTTACATAATCGAAAAACAAAAAGAAAACCTAATTACATGGTTAGGGTTTCATCAAAACCCTAGAAAAGAAGAGCCTAGCCACTCATGGAGGAATGGGAAGAGGTGGAAGAGATGGAACCCTTCATGGGAATTGGCTTTAAAAATTAAGAATCACTTTTTTCCAAATCATAGCCTCCTCTTTCTCCTTGAATTTTTCAGACCCCTATTTCAACCTATTTTCTATCTTTTTATACCTTTGATGTCTTTCAAATAGGTTCAAAACAGTGGCATAAAATCCGAGGTACGGCCACACGTGCGGGAGTGGTCACCGCACGTGCGGGAAGATTAGGCCATGTTTGGCTGCGAGGTAAAGGCCACACGTGCGGGGAATGGGCCTCCGTATGTGTGGGAAGCACTTTTCTCTCCAAAATTCTGCATTTTTGCTCATTTTATGTTCCCACTATGTACAACCTGATTGACATTAAACAGACATAAAATATATAGTTTGACAAGCAAGTAGAGTTAAGAGATCCTAATTAATGGCCACAATGTTGCACAATTCAGTCTCAATCACATCCCCCAACTTACAACTTGCTGGTCCTCAAGCAAGGAATAAATAAGAAAAAAATAAAAAAATAAAATATAATTAAACAAAATCTAACTATTTCCTCTTTCGTGGGAAGAACGGTTACATTTAGCATATGCAACAAGCCTTTAAACCACAAAGTTATCCCAAGTGGACGAGTAAAGTCTCGTGAGGGTTTTCAGAAATGATACCCACAAACATTATCATATTCACATCTATCCAGCAACAATCAATCACACTGTACCACTCAAGAATTAACTTATGTGCCACTACAATGCAATATTAAGACATGATGAGTCATTGTAGACACAGTAGACGAATATGATGAAATCGATTGAGTAAAGACCGCAATTCAGTATTACACAAATCAAGTTCTATGTACTTGTGAATGTTAGTACAACACATCATCAATAACCTCGGCGTAATGTGCAATCTCTATAACTAGTTAACTGATCACTATAATAGCTCAGTGTAACTTATAATAACCCCCAACATATACAGACAAGATTAAACTTTTGTAACCAAGATTCTCAAAATGTTTTTTTTTTTTTTGAAAGATTGTGTAATGTCCTGATCCATTACGCTTTCTAATCATCCCTTGTAGCAAGCATTGGGCCAATGACTCCCAAACTAGACGGTTTTAGGGCACTAGGTGTGAAGACACCCCTACGGTCCTAATAACTCGAGTTGAAAAGGCTACGAATCCTAACAAGTCTTTTTCCTTATTTTCCTTAACTGTGCAAAGTTTAGGTCCCTTAAGCTTTCTAATTAACCCATGTTGCAAGTATTGGGCCAATGACTCCCAAATCAGACGGTTTTAGGGCACTAGGTGTGAAGACACCCCTGCGGGCTTAATAACTCGAGTTAAAGAGGTTACGAACCCAAACAAGTCAAGTGTTTGTTTTATTTATTTATTTATTATTTATTTTGAGAATCAAAGCTAGTCATTTATTCTTTTCTACAACACTAGCAATTATCAATGATGTACACCAGGGATTATAATAGAGAGGCCACCGCTAGGATAGTGTGTTTATGTGAATCGAGGCATATTTATGATATGTGTACTAATACCACAACCACAAATAACTATCCTAGTGCAAACATCACATGTAAGTGTTTACCCAGTAAACCCTTTTCATACAAGTCTACAATGCTTCCTAATTAACATATGCAAATATCATCACCCTATTAGTAACAAGTCGACATCAAGTGAAGTAGTACAATCAAGTGAAACAGGTATAAGCATGAATTATGAGCCAAATAGAAATGCACGAAAGAAAATACCCTCATCCCCCAGCTTGAATATGACAATGTCCTCCATGGAAGCAAATGCTAAGTAAATAGGCAAGAGAGAATATTACCAGAGATTGTAGGTGCACATCCAAGTAGACAAATAGTAAAACACACACACACACACATTTTTAAAAAAAAATTTATTTATAGAAAGAGAAACAACTAAAAGGAAAATACATAAATAAAAGAGATAAAGAAAGAGATAGTTTGGAACTAGTAAGAATCCAGTGGTGGCGGTGGGGGGAAATGCTGTGCAAACAAGGCGTTCATCAATGACCGCGTCTCGAACGTTTCGTTCTGAACCCGAGTGCTGAGCTGGTCAAAATGTTGTTGGCTGGACTCTAAATATGTTTAAAAGTCAGTTTGTAGTGATGCAACTGACTGCTGAATGTTGAGTTGGCGGGCGTTGAGCTGGTTGAAAGCCGCTTAAGCATAGTCCTGATGCGCTTCAAAATCCGTGCGCAACCCCATGAGGATCTGGTGGTGATCGTGAAGAGTACTGTGGAATTGATCCATAGAGTTCTGAAGTTGTAAGTACTCCTCGTGAGTCATGTATAATGGGTCCCCTTGGGGTGGTACATGGAAGGTAAGAGGAGGTGGTTGGTTGGGCATGGGGTCATGGGCCTCATCAACTGGGGCACCAGCTTGTTGCAGGATATGGGATAAGCCATGCTGCCATTCCCGCTGCTCGAAAGTCGAATAAGCAGTGTCAATCTCTTGAGTCGGATCAATTGGGAGGCTATTCAGCTCAAAGATAAGTGTGAGCAAGTTGGCAAATTGTAGAGGCCGAGTCAGGTTCTGCATACATTGAGGCTGAACGGCCTCCTACAGAAATTTTTGTATATACATCCAGATCACGTGTATAAGCAGGACCTGATAGCCATGCTGATAACCATGTAGGACCCGAACAAACTCCATGTGGCGTTCAGCTTTATGCCCAAGTGGAAGGGCATTCTTATGTATCACTGAGTCAATGAATAACAAGCGGCCAGATAGCTTGCTCTGGCGCAAGCACGTGTAACTTGCGTCACCGTGGGCCCCCGAGAAGTACTCTTGGATGAGACTGTGTATCGGTTGTTAGCCTTCAACTTTTGGGAAGGGCTGGTGGTCCGCCTTGGAAAAGAACCCTAACACTTGGGCAATCATGGATTCTGTGATGCTGACAAGGTAGCCATCAATAATGGACAGCAGTCCTACCTCAGCGAGTGACTTGTACATGTTCTGGTAGAAGAGTTGTACTAGACGAGGATAAGTGGGTGCCGTAACAGTGCAAAGGCCTAACTATTGCCGGAGTTAGAGCTGCTCAATGACCCAAGAAATGACTAGGTCATGCTAAAAATAGTTGATGTTAAACTGTGTGAGCTTGTGAAGCGGGCGTAAAACCCACTCTGGTCGTGGCAACTCAACCAGTGGTGGTGGCAAAAATAGTGGTGACGGTGGCGGCAGTAGCGCCGAGGAGGAAGAACCTCTGGGCTTTTTTGAGGCTCGAGTGGATATCGGTCATGTCCTGCACACACCAACAATAGCCACATATACCCGTGGAACCAGCATGAGAATAAAGTAACATACTAAAGCACAGCTCTGCCCATTAATGTACCACATGCAATTCTCATCATTTTTGTTTTTCTTTTTCTTGTTCTTGTTCTCTTTTTTTTTTTCTTTTTTTATTTTGTAATAAATGAAACTAAAATAAAATTAAATTAAATAAACTAGACACATTAACATTTTATTTGAAAACTAATGATTAAACAAATAAAAACGAACTACACTAACAAGTAATGAATTAAACTAACAAGTAATAATGAGATAATAAAATAAATAGAATAAATAATAATCAAAATAAAATAAAATAAAATAAAATAATTATAAACAACTAAATAAATATATTTTTTTTTGTGGGTAATAAATGAAACCTAAAATAAAATAAAATAAACTAAACTAGACACATTAACATTTTATGGAAATATTGAATGATTAAACAAGTAAAAATGAACTACACTAACAAGTAACGAATTAAACTAACAAAGCATAATGAGATAATAAAAAAAAAATAGCTAAACAACTAAATAAATAAATAGACAACCTAGGACATAAAATGAATCAGAAAGGCTAAGCATTTTTTTTTTCCTGAGGTGTCACATGTGCGCCGATAGAGGCCACACGTGCAGTTGTGTTGGCCAGATTCAATTTTCAGGGTTTTTCTTTTTTTATTTATAATTTTTTAATTTTTTTTAAGATGAATCTTTAGAAGTTAATCTACTCCTACACTCAACAATAAGTGAAGATTGGAAGAATAACTATACAAATCTAAACAAATAGGAAAGTGTACCTTCAAAAAGTGAAGAAAGAGAAAGAAATAACAAAGATTCGTTGGAAAAAATGGTGGTTGTCGGAGATCGCTGAACGGAGAGAAGGTAGGGCGCCGGTGGTGAGACTCCGGTGGTAGAGTGGTGGAGAGAAGATGTTGGGTGAAGATTGGTGATGGTGGGAAGAAGAATGAAGAAAGTTGGTGGTAGTGGTGGGGTTTGAGTGAATGAGAAAGAGATTAAGAAGATAATAAGGCAGAGAGAGAGAGAGAGAGAATATGAGAGGTAGAGAGAGAGAGAGAGAGAGAGAGAGAGAGAGAGATAGAGTCTGTGAGAATGAGGCAAAAGTGGGTTAGGTTTTTGATGAAATCAATTTTTTTTCTTTTTTTTAACGTCGTGCCACATGTGCAAGAATTCACGTCGCACGTGCGGATGTGTGCCCACACCAGATCATGCACCTGCTTATAAAGCCGGCGACAAAAAAGTTTCAAAAAATTTCCTATACGTGCGGGACCTAGGCCGCACCACCCCCGCGCACCTGTTTTTAAAGCAGTCGCTAACTTAATGAATGAAACTTTTGTTGTATGTGTGGGGGATTTTTGCTGCACATGCGGATTTTTTTTATTTTTATTTTTTATTTTTTAAGAAACTAAACCCAAATCACAACCCAAAAACTTTTCAAACCATTTCTATCTTCATTTTACATCCGAAATAAATATAACATTTAAAAAATAACTAAATTCTCAACAAAGGTATAATCTTCATGCAAAAACCACAGGGTACTACTCTTCTCCCTAACAGTGCTTGTAACTTTCCCTATTCTTCAACAGGGTGACAGACTAAATTGATTCGGTATCCAGAATCAAGACACATAAAGCTAACTTGACCTATGGGGCTACCATACAGATTTCAAACCGGGGTAGTTTTGAAGCAATCTCCACAACCCCAGGTATTTAAACCAGACTCTAGTCTCGAAAATTCTAAACTTTTGTATTCTAGGCTTTGCCATTCGAACTCTAGTTTCCACCATCTAAGTTGGTCTCTTAGGTGGCTATACTAGACTATCAAATGCCGTTCGGGCACGACAAACACCAAAGGAATTACACCTTTAGAGGATTTAAAGTCTTCTGGACGTCTCATAAAGCACAAGAAGCATAAATAAAAATAGAATAAAATAGAAATGAAGGAAAAGAGAACAAGACATCAATCTCTCAATCATAGTAAAAAGGGTCTATCAAAGCAATGGACTCAATCATATCCCCATTCACAATCCCCTCTATACATGGCTTCAGTTTTTGGCCATTCACTTTGAAAGTGTGGCCATTCCTTGGATCTTGTACTTCAATGACGCCATGAATAAATGCCTCTACAACCAGAGAGAGATCATCCCATCTTGATCTAAGCTTATCTGGAAAAAGTCTCAATTTTGAGTTAAAAAGCCATACTTTTTGGCCAGGTTCAAAGGATTTTCTATTAATGTGCTTATCATGGAATTCTTTAGTTCAAGCTTTAAAAATTTTTGAACTCTCATATGTATCATTTTGAATTTCCTCCAACTCATTGAGTTACAATTTCCGGTTGAGCCTAACCGTGGCCATATCGAAGTTAAGCTTCTTTATGGCCCACAACGCTTGGTGCTCAAGTTCAACTAGGAGGTGGCAAGCTTTGCCAAACACCGCTCTATATGGTGACATTCCAATGGGTGTCTTATAAGCAGTGCAGTAGGCCCATAATGCATCAATCAAGTGTTTTGACCAATCTTTCCTATCTGGCCTCACATTCTCTCTATTATGTGCTTCACTTCTCTATTAGAGACTTCCACTTGACCACTAGTTTGAGGGTGGTATGGAGTGCCAATTTTATGAGTGATAGAGTATTTCTTAACTACCGACTCAAAGAACCGGTTACAAAAATGCATACCCTGGTCACTTATTATGGATCTCGGAAACCCGAAACGACTAAAGATGTTTTCATGCAAGAATTTGATTACTACTTTATAATCGCTTGTTCTGGTTGTGATCGCCTCCACCCACTTAGAAACATAATCCACTGCCAAAAGAATATACTCAAACCCGAACGACGACAGGAAAGGGCCCATAAAATCAATCCCCGAAACATCAAAGATCTCTACCACAAGAATATAGGACATTGGCAACACATCATAACGAGATATCGAACCCATTTCCTAACAGCGCAAACAAGTTCTACAAAATTGATAGGCATTTTTAAAAATAGTGGGCCAGTAAAACCCGCTTTGTAAAACCTTGGCGGCTGTTTATACCCACTAAAATGAACGCCACATGCAGAAGAATGACAAAATGTAAGAATTCGATGCACTTCACTCTCTGGTACACACCGTCGAATCAATTGGACGAAGCAATATTTAAACAACTCCGGATCCTTCCAAAAATAATACCTGACTGTGAAAAGAATCAGTCTTTATCTTGTTTAGACCAATTTTAAGGAATTTGCCCAATGGCCAAGTAATTCACAATATGTGCAAACCAGGGGGGCTCGCTCGTGACACCACAAGAAATTCGTTCGAAAATGAATTATACAAAGTTAGATGGTCACTAGTATACTCAACAAGGACTTAGGAGAGGTGATATGCTACCACATTCTCAGATCCTTTCTTATCTCAGATCTCTATCACGACCCAAACCCGCCCCTATGGGTTTAGCACCGTAACCGGCCAGTAATTCGAGATTACCGAAGGCCTGCTTAACAGTAATATAGTAATACAGAGTACAGGGGCTGGCGGAAGCCAATACAGTAATTAAACAATGTCCAATGAGCTGTGACAGTCTGTATGCAAAAAGACTTTTCATTCAAATATATACAGTCGAACAGAACAGTATGCACATATATACAATCATTCAGTTCAGGGACCTAATCCCTATTAAACAGTACAGTACCGTAAACAACCAGTTACAGAGACAGAAGGGGGAATTAAAACACCCCTAAGCCATAACTTGACAGGCTCGGAACCTCGCATTGAGGCACATAGGTTGGCTCGACAAAACTGGAGTTTACCCCGACGCTCTTAGCTGCGGTCTGGTGCCTGTACACCTACATATATATATGAGCAGTGAGCTAAAGCCCAGTGAATAACACAATGCGTAAAGGGGTTAAGAATGAATGTCCTTACAGTAATAAAAACAGTTCATTAAATCAGTATTTCAGTCGTTTAGTCGATACAGTCATATGTGGTACATCCATTAGCATAACAGTACAGTAAACAGTAGGTCTTAAAAGACCGAACAGTAAATGATGGCCATCAATCAGTAACAGTAGTGGTTCCAACAGGGGAACCGACAGAGATCTCTGTAACAGTAACAGTAAACAGTAGTTGCTAAGGATGCCACAATACAGTTCAGAATATAGGACATACATTCATTCAATTAACAGTAACAGTTCAGAAAGCAGTGCAGTTCAATTGTTCAGAAGATAATCATTTTGAACATATCTTTACACAGTTGTTACTCAGAGTTTTGGGCTACAGTAAGGCTAGAGCGTCTCCTCGGAAAGCCAACCCTACATAGTTACAGATTGAACACACACTAAGCTATACAGTTGGGAAAGATAATAACTTAATCCCTAATTTGCCTTGGTGTGTTCTACATCTATATCCTCGTTAAGATGCCTTAAACTAGGCCTAATAATGCCTAGGATGAGATGAGGATGCACAGATGCACTTTAAAAACATTTTCAGAATTTTCAGTAAACAGGGGTCACGCTCGAGCGTAGGTTACTCCGCTCGAGCGGACATGCAGACAAAGGTTTCCGCTCGAGCGTAGACTTACCCGCTCGAGCGTTCTGCAAAACAGTCAAAAGTGCTGGATAGGCGAAAATCACGCTCGATTGGGCGCTCGACACCCGCTCGAGCATGAGACACAATGTCCCGCTCGAGCGTCAATTATTCCGCTCGAGCGGACTTCAAAACAAAACAAAATGCTGGGAGCACGATTTCCATGCTCGAGCGCCAGTCACCCCGCTCGAGCGTGAGTCCAAATTCTGGAAATTCCAGATTTGAACCTCAAGCTCAAAACCAAGTTTGAAACCATAAATTTCGATCCTCTTGGGCCAATTTTCCAGAAAACACATCAAAACTCATACTTTAACATGATTCAAAGCTCAATTTATAAAATCAAAGCCCAAGGGTGTTTCAAATAAATCCAATTCAAACCAATTTCCATGAATATGAAGAACATGCAAACATGCATGAATTTAAACCATTTCAAAGCTTCAATTACATGCTCTAGGGAGCCAATTGTTCCAAAAACAAGATGAAAACATGGACTTAACATAACCACGAGCATGCATGAGACAATTCTCCATGGAATCAACTCAAATATTCAACAATTCAAACATGCATGCATGGAATGAGCTCCAATTCAACATTAATGAACCAATTCTTGACTTAACTCTTTCAACTACCATGATCCATGCTAGAAGGAACTTAAATACACAATAAGAAGGATGAAATTCATACCTAGGTTCCTCAATTACAAGTCTAGAGGCTCAATTATGCACTTAAGCTTTCAATTCTTTAAGATTCAAGCCAAAACTCTCAAGAACAACTCAACTCTCTCTCACTCTCTATCTCTATGGTCGGTTGTGTGCAACAAATGGGAGAAGAAATGTTTTGGTTAAGTGTAATGAGACTCAACTATAGTCTAGGTAGTGAGCTACTCATGTGGCAAAATGGTAATTAAGTCAAACTATGCAATTTAGCTTAATTTAATCTAGTTTAATCATACCAAATCGATTTTCAGATAAATATGCCATAAAATCACATAAATTATGACTAACACAGAACATCAATCAGTTTCAGATTCGGCCGCCGATAAGACCTTCAATTCGCAATTTAACCATAAAAACACGAACAGATCAATTAACAATCAACAGATAGAAAATGTATTTAAATAGGTATAGTCAATAAATCAGTTTCAGATTTCAGTCGGTCAGTTCAGTTTTTCAATCAGTTCAATTACTTCAGTTATCAATCACAATCAGTCTCAGTTTATTCAGTAATCGGTAGTTATCGGTAAACAGTGACGAGGGTTGTTACAATCTCTAAGTCAAATTCCTGAAGCAATAATATCCATCTGATCAACCTAGGTTTGGTCTCGTTCTTTGATAGTAAATACCGCAAAACGGCATGATCAGTGAAGACTATGACCTTGGAACCTAGAAGATAGGATCGAAATTTATCTAAGGCAAAGATCACAACTAGCAACTCTTTCTCGATGGTAGTGTAATTCAATTGTGTATCCGAGAGAGTGCGACTAGCATAGTTTATAGCATAGGGTGCCCTATTGACCCTTTGGCCTAACACAGCCCCAACAGCATAGTACGAGGCATCACACATGATTTCAAATGGGAGAACCAATCTGGTGATTTCATGATTAGGGCGGTTCTAAGGGCCGCTCTCAGTGTTTCAAAGGCTGTCAAACATGCCTTATCAAAGATAAACGGTGCGTCCTTCGCAAGTAAACTACACAAAGGATGAGATATTTTACTAAAGTCTTTGATGAACCTACGGTAAAAACTTGCATGCTCTAAGAAAGATCGGCCTTGACGCACAGAATTGGGTAGAGGAAGGCTTGCAATAAGGTCAACCTTAGCGTTGTCAAGCTCTATGCCTCGAGGGGACACAATGTGTCCCAACACTATACCTTCACGAACTATAAAATGGCGCTTTTTTCAACTCAAAATAAGGTTTGTCTCCACATAATGATGGAGACATTCCTCAAAAGACGACCCAAACACGGAGAAATCATCCATGAAAACCTCTAGAAATTTCTTCACCATATCGGAGAAAATGGCCATCATACACCGTTGAAAAGTCGTCCGTGCATTACATAGCCCAAAGGGCATGCGTCTGTAAGCAAACATGCCAAAAAGGCAAGTGAATGTGGTCTTTTCTTGGTCAGCAGGGTACACCGGGACTTGATTATACCCCGAGTAGCCATCAAGAAAACAATAAAAACACTACCTCGCTAACCTCTTAAGAATTTGATCAATAAATGGCAAAGGAAAATGGTCATTCCTAGTCATGGAATTTAATTTTCTATAATCAATACACACTCGTCACCCAGTAGTGGTTTGTGTGGGGACCAATTCTCCTTGCTTATTCTCTACAACAGTGACGCCCGATTTCTTGGGCATCACTTGTGTGGGACTTACCCACTTGCTATTTGAGATAGGGTATATAATACCCGTATCTAACAATTTCAAAACCTCCTTTTTACAACCTCTTTCATGTTGGGATTGAGTCTCTTTTGCATTTTTCGAGAAGGTTTGGTGTCCTTCTCTAGATGTATATGATGCATGCACACGGATGGATCAATCTCTTTCAAATCAGCCACCGACCACCCTATAGCACTCCGGTGTGCCACAAAAGCACTCATTAATTGACTTTCCTGCTCTGCAGTTAAGTCAAATGCAATGATGACAGGTAAAGTATCCTTAGGCCCTAAAAATGCATACTTGAGTATGGCGGGGAATGGCTTCAACTTAAGTGTAGGTGGTGTGACTAAGGATGGTATGGCAGGTTCTCTAGACAGAGGAGAAAGGGACTCAAACTGGGCTTTCCACGAAGAAAAATCAAGTATAGAAGAAGAATTAAGTAAGGCATTCACCTCCTCAACCGACTCGTCATTATCAAAATTTTTAAACCCAAAATGAGTTAGACAAGCCTCTAGAGGGTCTTCTACAAGAATGGAGGATAAAACTTCCCCCACAATCCCCTCCACAACATCCACAAATAAACACTCCTATTTTTCGTGGGGCTGTTGGGATACTTGGAAAATATTGAGTTTCACTTGCATATTTCTAAATGAAACATCCATAACCCCAGTACAGCAATTTATGCATGCATTGGCCGTAGCCAAGAAAGGTCGACCTAAGATCACCGGGATTTGCTTCCTAGAGCTGGCTACTAGTTCCATATCTAAGACCAAAAAGTCAATAGGAAAATAAAACCTATCAACCTTTACTAACACATCCTCAATTATGCCACGTGGCACTTTGAGGGACCGATCAGCCAACTAGAGAGTAACAGTAGTGGGCTTCAACTCGCCAAGCCCAAATTCCTCATACACAGAGTACGGCAACAAAAAACACTAGCCCCTAAATCTAACAAGGCCCTATCAATGAAATGGTCCCCTATAATGCATACAATGGTTGGGGCACCCGGGTCTTTAAGCTTAGGGGTGGTGTCACTCAATAAGATAGAGCTTACTTGCTCCATGAGTATGACCTTTTGGGACATGTGTGTCCTAGATTTACGCTTTTGCGTACAAAGGTCCTTCAAGAATTTAGCACATAAAGGTGCTTGTTTAATCGCCTCCAACAAGGGGATGTTGATTTTAACTTGTTTAAAAACCTTCATCATCGCTTCCATGGATGTCGTTTTTTTATTAAAAGGCGACAGTGTATCAAGACATTGGGGAAAGGGTGCCTTAGGCTCATGTAAAGTGCTATGGGCTAAGTCTCCCCTTTAGGTGTTTCTCCTTCACCCTTGCTCTCTTTGGGTTGACCACCATGATCACATTTCTTAGCCGTAGTTACATCAGAGGCAACTGGTCAAGGCTCTAAATCCCTCCCACTTCTTAAGGTAATCACCATTTACACCTAATCATGGTGCTTTCCATTCCCACCCGACCCCTCTGCCCCATATTAACCCTTAGGGTTAGCCACAGTCTGACTCGGTAATTTTTCATCATTTCTCTTATTCATGTTATTAGCCATTTGACCTAATTGGGCCTCTAGCTTGGCTATGGAGTGAGTATGGGAGTGACCTATTGGTGCTAACCCCTTAAGTTCTGAGAGAACTTCTAACATTTGAGTCTCAAAAGCTGAGTTGCCTTAAGGAACAAACAGAGGTTGTGGTTGCCAGTAAGGTTGTGGTGGTCGGTAAGAAGATTGGTTGGCAAAATTATTAACATTCTGCCTTGGTGGTGGAGGATTGTAAGAAGTGCCTTGTGAATGAGGTCTCTATGAAAAATTAGGGTGATTTCTCCATCCCGGATTATATGTATTGGAATATAGGTCATTACCCGGGTTGGAGAATCCTTGAGCCACATTCACATGCTCTTGGACTAATTTCGGAAATTGTGATGTCGAAAGGCATTTACTCAGGTCATGAGTAGGGCTTGCATAAATAGCACATGTCTCGTGAAATTGAGGCTGATCTTGCTGTGTAGGGCCATGTCCTAAAGCTAATAATTGGTCCATCTTGTGGAACAATGCCTCTACCTGTTAGGCTAACTCTAGGTTTTACACTACCTCATATATGCCCATCTTTTTGGGGCTCCAATTACCAGTTGCCAAACTTGCTGGGCTGCGAAGGCATGGTGAAAAGAATTATCACTTGAATTCTCAAATAGTTGCCATGCCTTGGCGTTATTTTTGGACATTAATGTCCCACCACAAGAAGAATCCACCATTTGGCGGTGAGGCTCAGTTAAGCCATAGTAAAAGGTCTGAACAAGTTAACAATTAGGCACTTGATGGTGAGGACACTGTTAGAGAAGGTCACGAATTCTTTCCTATGTTTTATGAAATTGCTCGCCATCAATTTGAGCAAAATTGGTGATGGCTCGCCTGAGTTGGTTGGTTTTACTAATGGGAAAGTACTTCTCCAAAAACTTTTATTGTAATTGGTCCCAAGTTGTGATTGAATTAGTAGGTAAGGAGTTCAACCAGTGTTTGGCTTTGTCCTTTAATGAAAATGGAAATAAACGTAACATTAGGGCCTCATTGGTAAAGTTTTGGATCCTCACTGTAGAGCAAATTTCCAGAAATTCATGCAGATGTTTGTAAGGGTCATCATGAGCTAGTCCATAGAATGATGAGAGCATTTGGATAGTGCTAGACTTAATCTCATAATGAGAAGCAGTGGTGTCGGGTAACTGGATGCATGATGGTGATGTATATGCAGTGGGTGTGAAGTAATCCTTAAAGGTCCAGTCGAGCCTATTTAGGCCATTCAGATTCGCCATCTCTAATGGCTCAAAGTATGGATATGAATATGCAAGCCTAGGAACACGGGCAGGGGCTCTAAGTTTCCTAAGAGTCATTTCTAGTTCAAGATCCAAACTCCACAATTCAGGGCGACAAGAACGGCGCCCGTGCATACACTACTTACACACACACATACTAAGTTCCGACTCTGTGCACTAAGTTATGAAAGCAAAATACCAAAGGGAGAAATACTCATAGCGATTTAACAAAAACGCTTTACTCGTCTTGCAGGTGCTTGACGTGTAGACGTTGTCTCCAATCTCCGATTGAGCTCTGTCTTTCTTTTTAGCACTTTGGTGCTTTACTTGCGAGTGTTTGCTTTTTTTTTTCTTTTTTTTATAGCACTTTAATGCTGCGGTTTGTTTTTAAAGTTTGGTTGCGCTCCGCTTGCACTTCTGTAATAGCTCCACTTTCAAACACTCTGCACACTTAGCAATACTAAAAAAAAAAAAAAAATTATAAAATCCTAAACTAAAAATTAAAATAAGAATGTAACTTTAAATTAATTAATTTCGCCATAAGTCCCCAGCAAGGGCGCTAAAATTTGATTGGTTGTTTCACACACCAAAAATAAACACTAAACTATACCAAATTATTTTAGAATAATGGCAAGTCTAGATATCGATTCACAGGGACAAACGAAAAATTAAACTAATTTAATTATTAAATTCCTAAATCAATTTTGATAAAAAAGATTGATTGTTCGTATCCTAATAATAATTAAATTAAACAAAGCGAATAAAATAACAATTATAAATGAAGATGAATTTACTGATTTGGGAAAAAACCTAGGGCAATGAGTTCACCACCAGTTACGTAAATAAGGTTTCAATTTGAAATCAATTATGCTATGGTTTGAACTAAATAATATTTCGCAACTACAAGTTCGAAGGATTTATCAAGAGAGTTATTACGTTCAATGTATAGGCACGAACCATGTCAAGTAGTATGAGTCGTTCGCTCTAAACTAGAGTAACAAAACGATAGTTTAGAGTAACAAAACGACTCGTCCCTCGTAGTATGACTCGTCTCATACATTGAATATGAAAGAAAAGAAAACCATTGTATGGAAAGCATTCAACAATCACAAAAAGCTGAATACTCGAAGAAATAATGGAAAATATATATTTCAAACTTCTAAAATACCATACAACTATTCAAACCTTTACATAATCAAAAACCAAAAAGAAAATCTAATTAAATAGGTAGGGTTTCATCAAAACCCTAGAAAAGAAGAGCCTAGCCACTCATGGAGAAGTGGGAAGAGATGGAACCCTCCATGGAAATTGGCTTTGAAGATTGAGAATCACTTTTTTCCAAACCCTCGCCTCCTCTTTCTCCTTGAGAATCACTATTCTAGCCTATTTTCTGTCTTTTTATACTTTTGCTGTCTTTCAAATAGGTTCAAAATAGCGGCACAAAATCCGAGGTATGACTGCACGTGCGGGAGTGGTCACCGCACATGTGGGAAGGGGTGCGGTACGTGTTGGAAGATTAGGCATTGTTTGGCTGCGAGGTAAAGGCCGCACGTGCGGGAATGGGCCTCCGTACGTACGGGAGTCACTTTTCTCTCCAAAATTTTGCATTTTTGCTCATTTTGTACAACCTGATTGACATTAAACAAGCATAAAATATATAGTTTGACAAACAAGTAAAGTCAAGAGATCCTAATTAACGGCCTCAGTGTTGCACAATTTGGCCTCAATCAATTTTAAGCAATTTTTAAAACTTTTTTAGATGCACCTCAGTTAGATATATCTAAAAAGTAAAATATTTGTAAAAAAATATTTTTAAAAATCAATAAATACACAAGAATACGAAAAATGTACTGAATTCTCATGTTTTTTTTTAATTTATATTTTTGGTATTTAGTGAATTTTTTAAAGATTTTTTTCACAAATATTATACCTAAAAATTAAAAACAATTGCTTAAAATATTAAAAAAATTTAGTGAAAACAAAAAAATATGGAAAAAAAAAATTAATTTTTTAAAAAGTGAATCCTAAAAGTAGGATTCAAACAAGCTAAATAAGGTCGAAAATACAATTCACTGTAATTTTAGATTCTTATGTCTCTCTCTCTCCCAAATTTGTATTGAATTTATGGAAGCAATGTGAGGGCAAACGGTGAAAACTAAACGGTGAACAGAAATTTTAAGGCGACGAAGCAATCGGTGTGGTATTTAACAAAAAATTAAATAAAAAAATAGTTTTAATATGGTTCATAAATATAGTGCTGAAAAAACTTAATATGTTCACAAGTTTATATTTGAACTAAACTAAAATGTTTAATTTTTTTATGTATGAACATTTAATACTTGCTTGACTTTAATAATATGAACAAAATGATTCTATTCAAATGTAAATAATTGAACATTTTGTAAATATTCAACTCTACGTGCACATGGAACAAATTAGTCATTGTTATAAAGATGAACAATGATCTTTTATTCTAAATTAATACAAACAAGATAAATAACAAAGTAAATTGATATTTTTATTGTTATTTTGTTTCAAATCAATGTCATTCATAATATGTAAATCTTTAAAATCAACTTATTTTAATATTTTAAAACTCTAAAGGGTTGTTTGGAGTGTTCTAAATAAGTGTTTTTTTTGTCTTTTTTGACTAAAAAGTAGAGAGAAAAAATATAGATGTTTGTGTTAACTTTTTGACTTTTTACGAAAAAATGTGCATTAAAATATTGTATAAAATTATAAAATTACGAAATTACCCTCGTTGTCACTGCGCAGTGCACTTTCTGTCACTTTACAATTTTTTTTTTAATATGGCATGTGTGGCTACGAGTGTGTCACGTTGAAAAATTTGTTGGAATGTGTGGCTGCACAGTTTGTGTAGCGCTATTTTGTTTTTGTTTTTTTTGTTTTTTTTTCAATTGACAGATTTCTCGCCAAAAAGAGGTAAATAATATGAACTTTTTTGCTTTTTGAATTTTTTTGAGGATGCTAAACTTGGCCTAAATCTTCCAAAACAATAATATTTTGAGTTTGAAAAATAATAGAATTTTTTTATATATATTTATTCTAGATGATGGTGTGTATAGAGATATTTGTATTTTCATACGTGAATTGTTGAAGGGTTTGGCTTTGGTCCAGTCCAAGATCAGACTGGACCATGCTGTTGGGCCCGTGGGAGCTTATCATGGGTCCCATTTTGATAATCTGAACCGTTCAATATGTAGAACTCATTGAGTACTATATGTTTGTAAAAATCACGTTGATCGGATATCGATAGCTATGTGATCAAAACAGTTTTTTGTCAACCGTTAATTTGTTCACTGTCCATTTTTTTTAATACAAAACTGATTTGATCACATAGCTATCGATATCCGATCAACGTGATTTTTTAATAAGCATATAGTATTCGATGAGTTCTACATATTGACGGTTCGGATTATCAAAACGGGATCCGTGGTACGGCCCCACGGGCCCAACAGCACTGTCCAGTCCGATCTTGGACTAGACCAAAGCCAAACCCCTTGTTGAAATAAGTATACACACATCTATATTGTCCTTAATAGTCATTTTACTTAAGGATATTATTGTTATATAAATTTAATGGTTACATAGTATATATTGGGAAAATTCTATTTCCACATACCTAAATAACTCAGAACAAATTTTTTCTCAATACATACACCTGATAATTTATTTATTGAGTGTTTTTCTCAATCCACACACTAAAAATTGCAATTATATCTTTTACTCAAATATTATTGTACACACACTTACCCTTATTTTTCACACACTTTTTGAAAACTTGAAGACCAAAAAAATTCTACCCACATGAAGCGAACACCAGTCTGAAGACCACATTCTTGAGCCACCCATGAAGTGAATAAGGTTTTTAAATCCTCAACCAAGACTTCAAGAGAAAACCTAGAGCAATTTTTTAGGGTTTTCATGCCAGTAATTATTCAGAAGTTAACCAACCCAATCATCAACACACACAAACCTACCAACTGGGTAATGATTGAAATCCAATTGCTAGTATCTTCACTATAAACCATCCATTTTTGCAAGCAAACAAAGTCAAACAAACCCTCCTCTCGAAATGAAATTAAAAAATTAGTGTGTTGGGTTTTACTAGAAAAGCAACAATCTGATCAGATTTTAAAGATTTCTCATCAATTGACCAAACTAGTCCTTTCAATTTACACTCCTACAAACAAAGAATCAAGAACGATATACAGAATCATATACAAGCTACCATATTAAATGATAAATTCAAAGAACTGAGATTTATATAAAATCTGAGTGACTTACCCGGGAGATTCATATTATCATGAAGTGAGTCCATTGAAGCCATCTATGGAAGATATTGAAGGTGTTGTTGGATGTCTATCATTCTCATTAAGATTTAGGATATAATTGCCATTAAATTAAAAATTCATTAAGTGTGTTCTTTTAGTTATTTAGGCGTGTGGAAATAGAATTTCCCATATATTGAGAGGATTGATGGTTTGTAAGTAAAATTACCTATTTGTAATAGAGATGTTCCATTATATCATCTAATAGTAAGTGTAATAATATTTTTAATTTAAACTAATTATAAATTTGCATTCCTATTTTATAAGTATTAGATATATAATGGGAGATCAAAGTTCATCTTATTGAAGTTTATTGTTTTGGTACGGTCATTATTTTAAAGTTTTCACAGAAATTAAATCAATTACTTATATATTTTGTAGAAAATTATAGATCAACGTAGAAGATTAAAAATAATTTTAAAAACAAAGAGAGGGTGAAGCTATATGTAAGAAAATTGAGGGGTGTTTGTATAATTTACCCAAATAAATCTTTCCTTTGATATCCCACCAATCCCTTCGCGCCACATAGCACTCCACAAACAGTGTCTGATTACTTCCTCCATCCCGGCAATCTCGCAACAAACTGGCGACGCAAAGTTAATTTTAGGGCTTCATTCTCTCGCTTCCGATCAAATCTCACCCCTCAAAATTCGATCGTGGACTCTCTTCAACATCTTCTCTGTATATTATTCAAGCTCGTATCATGAACTGCGAAGTTTGTCAACTCAAAGAATTGGTAAGCCTGTTTACTTTGTATATCAAATTCGATCTGTCCAACTCAGTGTTTCTGTATTTGTTCGTTGATTGTAGTAGAATTCTTAATTTTTTTTTAAAATTTTTTTTTTAGGAATTGGAGCACTTCGAGATTAGCGAAGTTCTGCGATGTAAGTTAGTTTTTGTCGATTCATTGGATTACCTAAGATTTTTAGGTTCTCTCCTTTCATATACGTAGTAGAGTTCTATATGTGTTCAATTATGCTAGCAATTCGACTTACTAATGGAGCACTTATTACTGATTTGGATAAGCTAAAACAGGATAGTTATTTTTTGCCTTCCTAATTGTAGGATAGGATGTTAGTTGGGCTAGTAAGTTAAGATTATAACGAAACGATCGCAGTCGCTTCATCACCTCAAAAACATTAGGCCAACTGCTCTGTTCAACTAAAAGGAATTAGCAATAGGCAAATATTTGATGGTGGAAACCTGTTCCAGTGTCCCACAATTGAAAGAAGTCAAATCCTAACAAGTAAAAATAATAGACCTTCTCAATTAACCCATCCCCTACAAGTCTTGAATTTTCTCGAGCTCTGTTTGTCACTTATAATAGTTTCACCAAAGCTTGCACAATGCACTGGACATCCCACGTTTTATTACCTTTGTCTGTCTTTTGAATATCCTGTTATTCTGTTGTTTCAATATATAATATACTGCGAAATCCATATTACCTCATTGTGGTATGACTTCACAGCACTTACCCCTTGTCTTTTAAAAATAGCTGATTACCCCCATGTAGTTTTGGACTAAATTACAGTAATAATTAATTCCAATAAATTTACTTGTAAAAGGATGGTTTTACCTTTGGTCCTCTACCACCATACCCAACATAATTTTTGTTGATATATATATCCCAAAAAATACATAAACAAGGGAGGAGGTGGTTAAAAAGTGCACACTAATTTAAAGAATTTTGAACAAGTAAAAATATCTTATGAAAGTGTCTAAATATTAAAAAAGTGAGAATATGGAATGTAAAGGATGGTAATGTCTTCCCTGCCTTCCAATTCCCTAGGAATTTTCTTTTCTCTGCCTATCCTTCTAGGCCATAACATGATCAATGCTGTTCATTGGCCAAGTTTACAGCAATAATGAAGACATTGAAAAAAGGTGGTTTTTTCTTTGTTTTTTCTCTTCTTCCCCCGCCCACCATGTTGTTAGTGCAACCAAAACAGAGTAGCTGTTGAGATGATTAGCACATTTTTCTTATTTGTATGTAGTTTACTTTTGCATTGCCACTACAAGTTTCAACAAGGCAGAAGGAGATCATAGAATTTAGTTTGTGGTCCAATGATTAATGATCAGTTTATTTTCTTATGCCCAGTTCATATCTTTCTAGTTGAGGTCCCTTTGGTTTCATACTATTAACCATATTTTATCCTTATTTTGAAGGTCTCCTCCATTTAATTGATGTTGGTGGAGATCTTGTGATTTTTCTTCTAATCTTTTGTCCCGACTTTGCCTTAATTGTCTTGTGTCTCTCTTGTTTTTGCAAACTAATCACTATAACGTTATTTCTTTTCAATTAACTATGGTGAATATATGTGCAGGTATTCTGCACACAATATTGTTCCATAGGGCTTTAGGCCTTGTCCGGCCCAAAGACATTGATTTGGAACTATTTGAAATTACATATGTAAGTGCTTTCTCAGTTGTTGTAGTTATTGGCAGATATTATCCTTTGTTGAATGCATGCCAGTTTCTCTTGATGACATTAGTAGTAGATGAAGAAAGGATCCTTTTCCTCATGCAATATGGAATTTCCTTGTTTTTCAAAGAATCCAAAATATTCAAAAGAATACTCCTTTTATTTTAACATGAATATATTGGTTAGATGAAACTTCATGGGTTCTATTTGGTTAGGGGGATTGGTAATTGATTGGACAAGAGCCACAATACTAGACTCATGTATATAGAGAAGCTCATTTGAGGTGGATATGTGGGATAACCAAATTTGGGTAGTTTGATATTTGAATAATATGAGAATCTTGCAAGTATTATGAGTAGGAGGTTCTTCTTCTTGATTTAGAATTTGAAGGCTAGTGACACTCAGTTAAGCTTGGTCCAAACTTGACATATGCAAATTTGATTTAAGTGATTCGCTTCCTCATGTGTAAGGCTACTACCATTGCTGCCACCAAATGTAGGCTGCCGCTATTTTCATTGGTTCCGCCTCTGATGTACACAGGTAAACCGAGCAGTGTTCTTGTTAATTTGAAATAAAAGGCATGGTAGTCATACTGGAGACTTAGGGTTGAATCCTGCTTTCATTTAGGTTGGGGGGTGGGTCATGTGTAGCGAGAGGGATCGTGCTGTGTAGTCCATCACCATTGGATTGGCTTTTCTGATGGTGTACGATATGCTATAGAATATTCAAATTTTATTTTCTGTGTAAACATTCCAATTCTTTTGTAGTTTGCTTTTTGCTCCACCTAGTATTTTGTTGAAGTCCAGGGAGGTCAAAGCTCCTTGTAGGATTGGCTGCTTGTTTATTGTGTATTAGTGTATCGTGGAAGCATTGAAACCAAAATGCCAACTTGTATATTCTTGATGCAATGGTCTAAATCTTGCACAAGGGGTGCGTTTGGACTTTGAGTGATGCATGGTCCTTAGAAGTTGTTTTGTACGATAAGGAAATATGCTATATGATGTGTCAACGT
Source organism: Camellia sinensis (assembly GCF_055761805.1). Classification (NCBI taxonomy): domain Eukaryota; kingdom Viridiplantae; phylum Streptophyta; class Magnoliopsida; order Ericales; family Theaceae; genus Camellia; species Camellia sinensis. Next base: position 222,447,634 of record NC_138961.1, read on the forward strand.
AGTTTTGTGTGCAAATTGTGACTTTTGCTTAAAGAAAATAACAACACTGCTTTCACATTCTCAAACATGGCTAAGTGTGGTTTGTCTTGTATTTGATTTGGTTTTGACTTAGTTTTAATCTTGTAGGGATAGTGCCATGTGCCTAAGAATTATATTAAAACTGAGGCAGGTTTTGCACTGCATATGTTGTTGTTAAATTTGCAATAAGAAATATATAGCCTCTTGTTGTTTGAATCTCGGCTGGGGCAAGCGATTTGTTGCTTGCCTGCAACAAAGCAAATATGTGTCTCTCTTGTTAATTGTTTTGTAAAATCTTACATTGTTTTGAGACCTGGATTGTGTCATGTTACCTTTTTTCAATTTAATTGCACTATAGCCGTAGGAGTGCTTAAATTGATAACTTTTATTTTGGTAGTATATAATTTTTATCATTAATGCCTGAAATTTTTATTGCATAGGTGCAATGTGGTGATGTGGAACTTGAAAAGAAAATTGATGAGAAGATTGGCCAGTTCATCGATAAAGTGGAGAAACACCCGAGCAAGAAAAATCAGGTTTTTTGTTTACCATTGGATTGAAATTAGCAAATCATTTTGGTTATGTGTGACGTACATACAAAAAATTTGTATGGCTTATGGATGACTGTGAAGCTGATTCCCATGACTTGAATCCTTGTCGCAACATCGGGGGCGGACACCCTCTATATTGATCCATTAAGGGGCATAATTGTTAATTCTGAAGTTGCATTTTTGCGTGCAAAGCTTCGATTGCCTTCTGTGGTGTTGGATACCTTTTATCAATCTTAGATCCAGACAACCTTGTTAGTATCATAGTAATGCATGCTGGCCATGAGATGGTGCGATTTGTTGTCTTATCACTTATGGAATTTGAGAACGAAGCAAAGGAAAAACCCCTGTTCCACTGAAACATAAATGTCTTATAACTTTGTAATTTGATGTCAATTTACTCCTACTTGTTGCCATGATATCAACTCTTAATTCAAATCAGCTGGCCAGTATTTGTATTTTTTTTCTTCTTATGTGCAATTCTTTCTGTTTAGGACTCGAGCTTGCATAGATGTTATTGTCATTTTTAATAATGTTTCATTTCTTCTGTAATTTGGTTGCGTACATTCAAAGTTGCGAGATTATTGTTAGCCAGATATTATGTTGTGCTTAGTTTTAGAGCTTATAGTGCAATGGTCTCTAGCACAGTTTGTCTCTCTTCATTGAGTTTTTTCTCCGTCATATTTGCTTTTGGCAGTTTTTAATTCTTCTTCGTAAAAATTGCTTTATTTGTGTACTTGTCTCCACTTATGGGCCTCTTAATGGTGCAGATATGTTTATCTTTCTATGAAATGAAAAACAAACAGGCCACATGGTTCAGCAACAAAGTTGAGCGCTTATACTGGGAACAGTGGTTTATAAATTTGAACGTGGTGCAACATTCAAAAGCACATTCTGGAAAATCTCATCATTCCAAATTTGTAGTAGACCCGGGAGGTACATTCATTGCAGTGCGTTGCTCTCTTTTTATTTATGTTTTAGTAATAATTCATAATGATGTATGCTTCCCTGTGAATGATGGCAGAGAGTGCTCTGGATGAGAGGAGTCATCGGAGGGCAGCACTTGAAGCATCTCTTCGTGAGGTTTTATTCCAGATAATAAAATTTGTGAATGAGAAAAAAGATCACGTTCCACCCATACCGAATCTTGAAGGTGTCTCCTTTCCCTATGAAATTACTGTCTCAAGGTGAGCTGTTTTATCCATGACATTGTTCTGGTGATTATTTTTCAATACAACTGTTGCTGTTTCAATATTTAGGACCTTTCTTAAAGGGTAGCTGTCTTGTTTCATTTTCTCTATTGAATTTTACAGGCTTCTACATTCCTTGCTTCCTTTTCTTTTGTTATTGTTATTTGATCTGTTTTCATGTATTGATGTGGTTTTATTTTTAATTTTGTTTTTTCAATGCTTTTGATATGTTTATGAAAAAAGTGTTCATGGATTTTTCATTTATAACAACTCAAAAGAAAAAAAGGGAAATATCTTGTATTTCAGAGTACATGCAACCTGAACTTTGTCTTTGTTAAAAGGAAAGCTACACGTGATTCCTGTTTGCAGAAGCTCTTTTTTCACAAAGTCCCTGCTTTGCACTATAGTAATTGTGCCAAGAGTGTCATTAATCGAGAATGTGAGATTATAAGGGGCAAGTTGATTGTAGGTGATGCATTAATTCTAGATTTTTGGCAGCTTTTTTGTTCAAAGGCAACACTTCTTTCTGGAATGGTTGTGCTTATGAGTTCTCATGATGTGAAATTGTGAGATTTTATAGTTGTGTTTGTGGGGATGGGTTTTGGACCCTAATTTTTCATGCAAGGTGTCTTCCTTAATTATACACTTTGCAAGATGCTAATTAATCTTTGAGTCGTTGCACTGTGTTTAGTTGATTAATGCATTCCTTTGTTTGCAATCTTTCATTGAGTTTTAACACTGATAATTGCAATATGCTTAATACACTAATTTGTTTTAATATATATATATATATATATATTCTCAATTAGAACTCTAGTTGTGGTTGCTTGAAACATTTCCGAAGCTAATCATTGGACTGCTGAGTTAATAGAGTGTTGCCTTGTTTTTTAGTTCATCAGATTCCGCATTTGGGATGGACATGTTTAAGAGGATGCTTCAGACTGGACATCCTACCATGCTCAGCTGATATTTAAAGCTCTCAGGATAAATTGCCTTTCCTTATCTCATCCTGAGGTAAAAAAAATTTGGTTTCTTATATGTTATGACATCTCATGTGTATATATATATGGACGGTAGCTTTATAACCCCGAATAGAGATTATATCTACTGAGATGAGCAGAAATAGATTCTTCTGTAAAAGAGGTGGTTTGTGTGTACATATTAAATTGTTCTATCTTTTAATATATTTTCTTTTTCTGTTTCCTTCCTCATACATTTTTTTTTTTTAGGTTGTAAAAAAATTTTTAAATTTTTTTTCTTTGGTTACACTTTTTTCTTTTTGTTGATTCTATTACATTGGCCCCGTTTGGTAGAGCTGTGGCAAAGTAATTACAACTTATAGCCTAACAACTCATAGCTTATGGCTGTGAACATAAGCTGATTTTTGACTTATAAATTAAGCTTCTCCTCCCCCACTTAAAGAATAAGCTGATTTTTTACTTACAAAAAGATATAAGCTGTATTGTTAAGCTGAACCAAACACATCAAAATAGCTTAAATTAAGTTAAAAGTTGAAATAAGCCCTATCAAACAGGGCCATTCTACCCAAAGTTTTAAAAAGTGGCCGCAACCGTTACGTAACGCCGTTACGTAACGGTTTTGGCAGTTACCGCCACCCGTTACGGCCGTTTTTGCAGTGTGATTGAGATTCACAGGTGTGTCGGCCGTAGCGGTCGTAACAGTGCCGTAACAGCCGTAACGGCCTGTTACGCACCGTTACGTAACGGTTCCAAACTGTTTCTTTCGAAAAAATCCACAAAAAAAAGCTGAAAATGGGGAAAGAGGGATAGAGAGAAGAGGGAAGATAAAGAGAGAAAATGGAGGAGCAAGAGAGGGAAGATGAAGAACATGTTATTGATTTATTGAAGTTGTAAGACCTATGCTGTTCTATTCAGCTGTTATCACTCAACTATTTTGTTTGTGTGTGTCTATTTATATATTGTTTGAAAATAATAATAATAATAAGTGTGGTCATTATCTATTTGGTTTGGTTAAAATATGTATATATATATATATATATATATATATATATATATATATATATTTAGGCTTTTATTTATTCTCTTACTTTTGTCATTGTTTATCTTATATATAATAGTTAGTGATTGATTTTTTGTATAATATAAAGTCATTAATTATTAAAATAAAATGTAAAAAATTTAGTTTATAGTGATTTAAAAATATAAAATGTATTGGATCATACTTAAAAATTGATAAAAATTGATTAGTATTTATTTTTAACCTAATAAATATGATCATGGAAAAAAAATATGCGTATCGGTAAGTTTTTTTTCAAATTGTGCGAAAAATAAAAAAATTCACGGTTCCGGTTACCGCAATCATTACACTACGGCTTTTACACCCCGCAACCGTAATCGCGTCACTATCATCGTTACGGCGACCGCAACCGCTTTTCAGAATCGTGATTCTACCACATGACTAGCAATTTAATTAAACTGTACAATCACCGGCATCGGCATCATCCACGCACATTAGCAGTGGCCATCATTAGGGGGAGCTTCACTATCATTAGGAACATATCTTCTTCCAGTACCGGTGCTTATCACCTAATCCACCCATCTCTTCAATTGGGATACCCTTAGTCTAAGGGGAAAATAATGCTACAAGGGGAGTCACCCTCTGTTCCGTCCACATCACCATTAGGCGCATAGCCATTGTCACACAGCACTTATGGACGACCACTATACATACAGCTACCATCACACGTCACGTCACTTGTTGACCACCTAGGAAGTTTTTATGTTATGAAGTTTCAAAAAATGAAAACTTCGGTGTCAAGGGTTGATTATGGATTTTTGCCTACAATGGAGCATCAGGCCTCTGAACCACCAACGGATGGCAGGAGGATGAGGTGATGAGGGGGAAGGCGGCTGTGGGCCGTTGGTGGTGGCAGTGGATGGCTCTGTGCCATGGAGGTGAGAGAGTAAAGATATAGGGTCAGCATACTTGGAGTTGTTAAAATTGTTATTATTTTTAATTTACTTGCCAAACTATGTCATGTTGGGTTAAGTTCATTTAAGATTTACACATGGTTGTGGAGCCCTTAATGTATCTGACCAATCTCCCAACTGACCTGTTGGCCGACCAAATGAATGAGTCCCAAAATGGCCATGTTTGTTTCGAGTGTGCCCCAACTCGTTTGGTCATCTAAACAAGATATTATTATTCTGTGCTCGACAAATTTTTGGTTATTGATTTAGATAATACGATTCAACATTTTTATGTTAATATCTTAAGAGATGATATAAAAAATATCAGTTGCTTATTCAAGTGGAGCATGGCTCCAGTAAATTTTAGGACACTCGTTAGTATGAATCACAAATTTTTCATGTGTAAAATGTGTGAAAAAAAAAAAATGTAAAATTTATAAAAATATTTTGAGATGTGTATTAGTCGTATTAAGATTTTAAATTAGTACAGACCTTTTTAAGAAAAGAGTTTGGCTATGGACACATTATTTTTATTCCATTTTTTTTTAACCGCGTATTCTAGCCTACGTTTCTTCTCAAGATGTTGTTTACTAATGCTGTGTTTGGTTGGAGGATTTGGGAAGGGATTTGGAAAGGAAAATGAAAAAGGTAGGTGAAATTTGAATAAAACATGCTTATATTTCATATAGTTTCACACACCTTTTCTCTTTCTAAATCTCTTTCCAAATTTCCCAACCAAACACATCATAAGGCTTCTCTGTCGATTTCCAATCTGGGATATTAGTTGCAGAAGTGATTTAGGTGGTGGTGGCTTGGTGATTGTTAGTTCAACTAATAAATTTGCATAGCCATCCAAATTTTGATGTGTTCGGAATCTTCTTATGCTCCAAAGGAGATAACCCAAATGGAGGAGCTAAAAAGGAGGGGAAATAATATTTCAGTGGTAATTTTAAAAAGAGCAATGTTGTGTAGCTCGAATTTGAGCTTGACTCGAATTTTATCATGTTGGTTGTTCATCCGGTCATCCGTCTAATCGTCTGTCAAAATGGCTGACAGCTGCGGTTGACAATATGACAACCGCGGTAGACAAGTGGTTCACCCGATTGTTCGGGTGGTCGACCAGTAAATACAAATTCGAGCCATTTGAGGTACCACCTCAATTCGTGACACTAAGGATTTCTGTTTTAAAAAATATTATCACTTTCACAGAAAATTTTATATATTTATTTTTTAATGTTGTAAAGTTTTTTTTTAATTAATTTAAAAATATTTTTCTTAGTTTCTACTTTAATGATATTTTCCTTAAAAAGTAAGACAGAAATGAACACCACACTAGTGGAGGGTGTAATAGATGAGATTATTGTTGTTCCTATTTAAAAGTAGACAAAGATTGTTATTGCTCCTATTTAAAAGTAGACAAAGATGGGGCTTAAAGAGATGGGAAAAAAGAACTATTCTTACCTAATATTTATGCATATTTTTTCACTTGCTGTGACGGTGAAATTTTTAAATAACAATGTACACTTTTTTTCAACTGTGATCAGTGTTAAATTTTATAAATATTAATATTTAAATTTTTTATTTTTGTATGAATCTATAATTATTTTATGAAATTACCAGAATTGTAATTTTCTGGAAATTTTTTTTGATACTTATTAATTAAAGGATAAGTCATCTTTAACATTACTTAATTTTAAAAATATAATTTTCAATAATTAATGTTTGGTCAGTGCATGAGTTGACTGCATCTAACTGTTTAAATGCCAGGATAAGGGATCCGAAAATCAAATAATTTCATATTTAATTCTTAAGCTTTGATAATGAATACCGAAAGTCATGTTTTGATTCGCGGTCGAGGAAAGGGTTGTGTAATAAGAATTTTGTTAAAATATGACTCAAATACTTTTCTTGTAATAAAATTATCCTACGACATCTTATCCTGCTTAATCCATTTTGCAAATTAAATCTGATCTAAAAATATTGATTAAATAGTTGTATATAGTTTTAGATGGGGAATCGTACAATGTTAACTACTCATTTTATGAATAACATTTAATTATGGCACACAAAGATTAAAAAAAAGAAGAAAAAGAAGATCTCTCTGGTTGGAGTCAAGTGTTGTAGGTCTTGTAGGTCTTTCATGAGTTCTATTTTGATAATTTAAACCATTTAATTTTTGGACTTTCTCATGTAGATTGTTCGTGTAAAAAAAGTAATTCAATAATCGTAGCTACAATTATTTTATCAATTTCTTCTATAAAAAATTAATGATAAGTATAATTTTAAAATAAATTTGTTTCATTTTTTCAAACCATTCAGAGTACCTTTGATAAACTCCAAATGTCAAATAATATCGGACTGAACTTTTCCTCAACTGAAAGCGAGTTTAGGGTTTAGGATTTAATGAAATACAAAATGAATATGAAAGGGATATATGAAAGTGAAATAATATTATATGTACTAATTGGTATACTAGCAAATGATATAATATAATTTTAGAGGTTATATGTCTTTGCAATTTGTATAATATGTGAAATTATAATTTTAAAATGAAAATATTATAACATATTAATGCGCGTGGCACCACCCATAAAAGTGGGTCAATTACTTGCTACATTTTTTTTTCAACACTGCTACAGACCCCAGTGACGTGGCGCAACGCCATTCGCCAGTTTTTTTTTTTTTTTTTTCTTTCTTTCCTACCAATCACCCACAGCCACGTGGGCTGGGGGTCACTGGGGGTCGCCCGTACTGGGGTCCCCGCATTTTCCTTTTTTTTTTTGCTCATTTCTGCGGGCACACTTTTTTTTTTTCCTTCGACTTTATATGATATATGGGCATGTGATACTTTCTTAGTTGACGTTATTTGAATATAAAACAAGTCTCAAGATTGAATGATACAGGGACCATGCCCACACATGGTCACACATAGTATGTAGTAATTATTATTTGTTGTAAAATGTTTGGATAATCGTCAAAAGAAGGGTAAATTATACTTTGCATCCTTACACTTTATATTAAATCTTACTTTGACCCTTGCACATCAAATTGTGATACTTAACTTCCTGCACTTTTGGTCAAGTGTCACTTTGACCCTTCTGTTAGTCTCGTTGTTAACAGAGATTAGCCACATGAAAAACATGTGAGGATAAATTATACTTTGCACCCTAGCACTTTACATAAAATTTCACTTTAGCCCATATACATCAAAATTGTGACACTTAGCCCCCTAAAGGATAACTTCTGTTAGCCTCACTATTAACAGAAGGGCTAATGTGACACTTGACCAAAAGTGTAGGGAGTTAAATGTCACAATTTGATGTGTAGGGAGTAAAGTGAGATTTGTGTAAGGTTCAGGGGTGCAAAGTGTGATTTACTCCCAAAAGAAATATCATTTTAGATAAGAAGAAAATGTTTTAGATTTCATAAAAAAGACAAAAAAGAAAAAAAAAATAGAGGTAGGAGATTGGAGAGGTTGTAAGAATAAGACTACATTGATTTCTACAAAAAGGAATTGTTTGCTTGATGCATAGATAGAAGAGGATCAATGTGAATTATTCTCTTTTAGCCCAAATTCTTTGTTATTCCCTTTTGATCTTCACTTTCTCTTTTTATTTTCTTCAGTTTTATAACATTATTATTATTATTATTATTATTATTGTTATTATTATTATTTTTATATATTTTTTTTTTGAGAAAAAGAAAAAAAGAGAGAAACTTAACACCAGTTATGAAAACGTAAGTTTATCTCAGATTTTTGTATTCACTATATGCACATTGTACATTGCACATTGACTATTTATGTGCTTTAAATTAACTGTGTTTAATTAGTTCTATTATGATAGATAAAATTTTGAAAATAAAATTTATTTTTCATTTCCTAGTCAAAGAAATAGTCACATATAATTTTATTTTTTTCTTGTTAACGAAAGTATCCAGAGTTTTGCACATAATTTTATATCACCACTGACTTGACTACTCGTGATCATTGATTATTATTTAGAAATAATTGTTAAAAAAGAATAAGAAGAATAGGATCATTATCATCTATTCTATTATATAAAGTAAATAATTCATTTGAAATATATCTTTATCACATAGTTACAATTCTCAAAAAATGATAATAACATTATATTTTTCTCAAAAAATGTAACTAAATTTGCTTAACAATTACTATAAAGATTAAAGAATAATTTTTATAATAATTTGAATTGTTCATTTTATTAGATATTTCATGTATTTCATCTATATAAAAAAGTTAGATGAATATATCATGAAGTGCCTACAAAAATTACTTAAGTCAGATTACAAACCGGAGAGAATAACAATAATTGTTAGCTCAGTCTTCTAGTCATATAATAAAGTGTACATGTCATTTGTGTAAATATAATCACACATTCCCCCCCACAGTCCAAAGAATGCTTTCACATCCAATTTCCCCCACCCTAATAGGTAATACTGATCGGATCCTAAATGTTATATATTCGGCTCATTAATATATATTTTATTAGTTTATTAATTTGTATTATTTATAATTTTGTGTGATTTTTGTATATTTATATATGTTTTAGTGTTTGTACATTAATTATATAAATAATAAAATAAAAAATGAAAAAAAAAACAAAACAAACAAACAAAAGAGAGGCAGCTGGAAGCAATGGAAGCCAAAGTGAAAAGAAAGAAAAAAACATGAAAAGAAAGAAAGAGAAAAAGAGGCAGCCACGTCTCTCACACCTAAAACTGCAAATGAGTCGAGCCAAATTTTTGAATGTTCAAACTCGTTTATTAAGTATTAGTCGAGCTCGAACTCGAGCCAAGCTCTAGTCAAGCTTAAAAAATCAAGTTCGAGCTTAGCTCGTCAAAATTTATTGAACTCGAGCTTGAATTTGAAAAAAAATTAAATTTAAATTAATCTACTTATTAAGATAAAAAAATACAAAATTATGGGTAAAATATATAATAAGACTTATATTAATAATAAATTTCATCAATTAAATATGTAAATTTATACAAACACTAAACATAAATAAAAAGTAAAATAGATTATTGAAAATTTATTTAATATATTATTAAAAATAAATATTAATTTATTTATTTTTATATTCACAAACCTTATTGAGCCAAGCTTAGGGTTACTCGAGCTCAGCTCGATTAATAAATGAGCTTAAAAATCGAGCTCGAGCTCGTTTATTTAGTAAACGAGTCAAGCTCACACGAGTTTTAAACAAGCTTGAGCTGTTCATAAACAATTCGGTTCATTTGTAACTTTTCTCACACCCTTCAATCACTCAAATTATATATATATATATATAATAAAATATTGTATTATATTATTTTGTTTTATTTTGCACGTGGAATGTTATAAAAGAAGAAGAAAAGAAGAAAAGAAAGAAGAGAAGGGGGGAGCAGGCGGAGGCTTCGGCCAAGGAAGCAGAGCGTTGCAGCCCAAAGGAAGAGAAAGAGAGGAAAAGAAAGGGAAACTGGGAAAGTGTAATTTATATATATTAGAGTGTGGTAGTTATATAGATATTAAGAACTAATATTCTCATTTTAGGGTGGAGATGAAATTCTGACCAAATAATGGGGGTGAGTTGTATTTAGTATTTTTAATTTTGATTTGATTTGAATAAATTGTTTAATTTTTAGATCTTTTTGAGCAATAAATGTTTTATTCAAATCATGTTATACAATTATTTTAACTGCTGTGTATTAAAATTGTTAGATGAGTCATACCTAATAAAACGGGTCGTGCATCAACTTTCGTCTAGTTTATTGGTGACAGTCCGTGTTAAGCGAAGATGATTAATGACTTTTTGGTTTTAATATACAAATTCTCTTGACGATGTATTTCTGATTAACTTATATCATTTTATCCAAATTAATGATATTTTAAAAATTAATACAATAAACCCCTGATTATAAGGTTAGTGGTAGATTCAAAATCTTGAAAAATTTCTTATTTTATTTTATTTATTTTATGTTTTATTAATTTTAATTTTATTATTTTCAAAATTAATTTTCTTAAATTACTTTAATTATTATTTTTGTATCAAAACAATTCAATTACTCCCTGAGAATCGACACTTGATCTTAACCACTATTCTACGGAGTAGTTATTTTTACTTGGTTTTAAATAAAATATTTTTGTGTGCAAATGATCATATCAAATTTTGGTGCTGTTGTCGGGAATTAAAGATAAGTTGTCTGATTCAAAGGTAATTTTTATTGTAATTCATTTTTTTAATTTTAATATATATATATATATATATATATATATATATATTTTCTTGTGCAGGTGTTACTAATATTTTCTTTTTCTTGTGATTGTCTTGTGCAGGAGAACTAAAAAAATACAAAAAATAAAAAATAAAAAAAATCCATAATGTGACACAAAGAAAATACACGTGCTGGACACTGTGGATGACCTTTGTTGAACACGTAACTTTGATGATTAAAAAAAAAAAAATTCAGGCTACTAGCATTTATTTTATTGTATTTTTTTTCTTTCTTTCTTTGGGGGGCCTTATACCCCTTTTTATTTTTATCGCACTTTTATTTATCGCAATTTACCTATCGTACTTTTGTTCTATTTTGTTTTGTACTAATTTGCAAGTTTTTCTTTAGTGTGTTTTTGAAGGAAAAAGAAAGAAAAAAGAAGTTAGTTGAGCATTCTTGTGAAATCTTTTTGACAAAAGTAAAGGTTAGAGCTATCTAGTGTTTTGAAGCCTTATGTATAGTAGAGTTATGGTGTATTTTGGAAATAATTCTTGGGGATATAAGAGTCAACATTTTGATTATTTTGAAAACCCTTTTGATTATGTTCAATATCAACATGAAACTCCATCACCTCAATATTCTCCCCATTTTGAAAAGAGAGTGTTGCAAATTCTTCACAGTACACAATTGTTACACTCCCAAATCCTACCTCAACATAATTCAGATCATGAGGATAGAGTGTTAACATTTCTTTAAAGCAGTTTAGAGTCCACCTATGAGTTGTTGCATATCCAGAGTCAATCGTTTGCCAAAATAGAAGCCCATTTAGAGCAAATAGCTAAAATTTTCGATAGGGAAGAAGAAACCGTCTCTCGTTTTTTAATAGAAAATTCTTTAGGAGAGTTTCTAGCTCATTTTGATTTTGATGACAGTAATATGGATGAGCCATTGTTTATCCCTTTCAAATAATCATATTTTTCTTTCCTCAGGTAATACTGATGAGTTTTTAGATAAGGTTGAGACAATCTCCATGGATACTCCACCTAATTATCCAATGTCTGAGGAAATAATGAGTGAGTTGAGTGGATTTGACAATGATTTGGATTGGGATTTCGCGATTGGCGATGATATTTTGATCTTTGTTTCTATGGTATGTTTACATGATTTTCTATTAAAAGACAGATACCCTAAATTTGTATATATTACTTCTACTCTGTTAAAAGATGATTTTGTAACTCACTTTTGTCTACTCTTGGACGGGTCAAATAATTTCGGCTGGGATGATCCATATTTCATAAATCATAAGAAGCGGAAAAAGTGGAATAGACGAGTATACCTTTGAAGGGAACCGCAAAGTAAGACTAAAGAAACTTGGTCTGAGACGGGTTACTTACAGGAGGATAAAATTTTTAGCCCTAAACTGTCTTGGAATCTGACAATAAAAGAGTAATTTTTATTTTATTGTGTTTTTCTTCCTTTTTACTATTTTTGTCAATGCTTGGTAGGGGTGGCCACTGGGCGGGATTTTTTTCCCCACTACGGGTGGGATTTTTTCCCCTTATCTAAGGTCCCGCGGATACCCGACATCCATGGATACCGGTCCACAATTTAAATTGAGAGCTCAAACAATAAAAGTAATTAATAAAATAAAAAAATCAATCAAACATACGGTGAAAAAAAAAATTGTCAATGAGGAAATTTCTAGTTTATACATGAGTTCCTTTGGCATCATTTCATGTTCCAACAAATCATAAACAAAGTAGCTATTATATATGTACAGAGAGAGAGAGAGAGTAATGAATATATATGCAGAACTTGAAAGAGTTTAAAGTAACACCACTTTAAGAACTTAAAATAACCTATGATTGAGAGAGAATAGAAAAATATAGCATTGTAATTGTACACCTGTAGTAATTTTTTAGTCAAGAAAAGTGAACCAAATCTTCATGTGAGAAACCGAGAGGGAGACCAACAGGAAGTTCAAATAGTAGAGCAGAGCAAATGGGTATCTCATGTCTAATAAAGAAAGGGGGTTTTTTATATATAAAAGAGCTGAGACGTTTAGTATTCTTTTTTTTTTTTTTTAATTTAATTATACTAAATATATATTATTAATTATATCGGATCAGATTTGAATCGGAGAGGTGATACCCGCCCTCCGCTTCACGTGAGCAAAATGTAATCCACCCCCACCTTGCATAAGTGTCATGTCAAGTAAAACCTGTCTCATTCCCCACGAGTGTGGGCGGTCTCCGCAGGTCGGGTTAAAATGGTAGTGCTTGGTAGTATGTGTTATTGGAGACAATGTCATTTAAGTTGGGGGAAAAGGTTGTGTGTGTTTATTTTGTTTTTTTATTTAGGGTTTTATGTTTATTTATTTTTAGTTTGTGTGTTTATTTTTATTTTTATTTTCTTTGTATTTTGAAAAAAGAAGGTTAAAAAAAAATTGTCTGCAATTGTTCGTGTTTAAAAATAAAAATAAAAAAAACTAATTTTTTTTCTTTGTGTTTTTGTTACGTGCTGTGTTACATGAGTGTGGTTTTTTATTTTTTATTTTTTTTAAAAAAAATTTCTTTATATGTGCGGTTGTTTGTGTTAATATATATATATATATATATATATGTATATATTTGTGTGTTGCGTGTGGTGTTTTTAAAAAAATTGAAATTAATTGTTAATTTTGTTACCTTAGCATTTTAATTATATTTTAGTTTGTTATACTATTTTTTAGTTACAAATAATTTTGTGTCTCATCTCAAATGATGTGCACATGGACATAGCCGCTTAAATATTCTTTGATTAATTTTTGGACTTAGACTTGAAATCTTGATGTCTAATGTGGAAGCTATAACCCGTGTAAAATTTTGAGTTTATCATTCTTTTTGGAGGGTTATATTACATTTACTCTTAATTTTTTTTTGACAACTCATTATGTCATTGTTAAGTCTCATTATTTTTTCAAATTGGCCGTAAACATTGAAATTATCATTTTTATGCAATTTTGTCCGTGTAACATATAAATTATCCTATATTTTGATAAATAATTTTAGGCTATCTTTCTATATTTGAGCTTTATTAAAAAAATAAAAAAAAAATTTCTTATTTCAATTATCGCTAGTTAGCTCATTGGGCCTTTATAGATTTTTTTTATTTTTATTATTCATTTAGTCTTTTCTTCCGATGTCTCAATAATGGATTTTTTCTGTTATTTTGGGAGGAAGATATCTTCTGAGTGGAACAAGAAAATTGTAAAAAAAATATTTTTACTTCTATGTTAAAAAAAAAAAAAGAATAAAAAAAAGAGAAAAAAAAAATATAACAACAGAATAGAGAGTATGGTTGTGAATCATATATATATATATATATATATATATATATATATATATATATTTAAAAAAGAGTTAAAAGGACGGGTTAGTGAAGTAATGTTCTACATATGCTGCATTAATTTGATTTATTTCTTGGACACCTGTTTTCACCCTCTACCCAATTCTATAAATAATTCCCATTGACCCAACATTACAACCAAAAAATAAAGTTCTATTTGATCTCGGGATTAGTATGCTTTTTCAAATGACAAATTGACATAATTTCATTATTTTCGGCTTTCCTATCACGAAACTATGTATATATATATTTTTATTTTTTTATGTTGGAAAAAATGAATTTTTGGTGACTTTAATTAAATATTGAAGTGGATCCCAACAATCTATTGTGTTGGGTTCAAGTAGGTCTAGATACTTTGCAATAAGATCTTTACACCACAAATAGAATAGCCAAAAACTATTGAGAATTGAATGAGAAATTGCCCCATGAAGTTAGCTTCATGAAAGAGTTAATGGGGTTTGTAACTTCTGCATTTATTGTAGAGGTTAATAGTGTATTAATGGGGTTTGTAACTCCTGGCTTTATTGCAGAGGTTAATGGTGCATTAGTGACAAGCCATAAAGGCTGGAGGCTTCTCCTCTCTCCCCTATATATGTATAAATTGAGACCCTCCTGTCAAGTCTCAAACACAGAAATTATTTCTTCCATTCTTTAGTCAGTTTGCCAGAAATTTCTTATTGTGAGAGAGTGCTGCTATTGTCAGTTCGCCAAAGCTAACAGAAGGTGTTTCTAAGTTAGCCTGTTTAAACCATTTTATCTTGGGAGACAGAAGTCGATGTTCCTCCAGCACTCACGGTGAGGCGGCTAATCTGTTTTAAGGATACTGTGGTATCACACATAATTTGCTTTGATTTCTTATTATCATATTCAGATTAAATATATTCTTATATTAGTCTTGTTTCATATTATGCTCTATGATGTAATTTATCAAGTATAGTTTTATTTGATGTTCTTTCAGTTAATTTAATAAAACATAAATTTATTTATTTTGTTTCAATTACCCAATTTAAACACCATTTTATACAACATTTTTCATTGCTAATTGTGAGAAATTTTCGTTTTGTTAAACATAAGTATTCTCTCACATATATACACTGGTGAGTTGAACCATTTTAGAATGTTTCATTCGTTGAGAGTAAACGACAGAGAATTGAGTTGAAGCATGCTTATGATAGAACTAGAGTCTTATTTCATTTTGAGACTAAATAATATTTTTGTTGGCTATAATTTACACACACACACTGAGATTTGAGATATATAAAATTATTTTTATTGATTGCTAGTATTCTAAATTCTGATAATTCTTTTACTAATATATTAAAATTAACAATTATCTCTGTAAAAAAAGAAAAAAATTGAATTCTCTACAAACCCTCACGAGACTACAATTTGTCTATTAGGATAACTTAAGGGTTCAAAGGCTAGTTGCATACGCTAAATGTAATTGTGTTCTCTACGAAAATGGTATAGATAAATTTTATTTTATTGTGTTTTTAGTTTTGTTTTGCTCGAAGACTAGCAAAATGTAAGTTCGGAGGTGTGATCGGATTCTAAATGTTACACATTTGAGCCATTAATATATATTTTATTAGTCCATTAATTGGTATAATTTTATAATTTTGTGTGATTTTTATGTCTATATATATATTAGTATTTATACATTAATTAGTATAAATAATATATTATATAAATAATAAATTAAAAAATGAAAAAAAAAACAAATAAAGGAGAGGCCGCTGAAAGCAATGGAAGCAAAAGTGGAAAGAAAGAAAAAAACACATGAAAAGAAAGAAAGAGAAAAAGAGGCCGCACGCCTCTCACACCCCTCTCGACCACTTAAATTATATATATAAATATATATATATATATATATATCTATTGACCAGAAATTTTTTGAAAATGTCGTATATACATTTGTCCAATTAAGATATTTAGATTGTTTAAATCAGTTTAAATTATAAAATAACGGTTGTGATGTATGTTATTTTCTTGCTTCTCTGTCTTACTTTTTTCTTTTCTCACCCACCCTATCATGATCCTATGAATAATCTCTTGAATGATTCCATGATTCCACCTTCATCCCTTATTTATTTATTTTTAATTTTCCTCCCTTATTTATTTATTTTTTGTTTTCTCTTTTTTATTCATTTATTCACGGACACGGACACGAGCACGGGCATATACTAATATATATATATATATGTTGAGGCAATTCCATATCGCCTGGGAGGGACACTTACAACTAACTTATAAGCGTATTGGCCCCCTCCACCTTGTAAGAGGCCTTTTAAAACCGTGAGGCCGACGGGCGTCGTTTCGCCACCTCGCCAAAGTGGACAATGTTTTATCGAGGCGCGAGAAGCCAGTCACGTCAGTTTGGTGGCCCATGCAGGTCGTCCGGCAAACTCTCCCGCTGTTCGCGGCCCAGTCCGCTAGGGGGTTATGTTGAGGCAATTTCATATCGCCTGAGAGGGACACTTGCAACTAACTTATAAGCGTACTGGCCCCCTCCACCTTGTAAGAGGCATTTTAAAGCCGTGAGGCCGACGGGCATCGTTTCGCCACCTCACTAGAACGGATAATGTCTTACCAGGGCGCGAGAAGCCAGTCACGTCAATATATAATAAAATATTATATTATATTATTATATTTATTTTGTTTTGTTTTCTTTTGCAGGTTCAAGGTTATAAAAGAAGAGGAAGAGAAAGAAAGAAAGGAGGGGAGGGGGGAGCAGGCAGAGGTTTCGGCCAAGGAAGCAGGGAGAAAAAAAGAGAAAAATAGAAAGAAATGGAAGGTGGGAGAGTATAATTTTTATATATTAGTGTGGTATGAGTGTTAGGAAATAATTTTTCATCTTAGGGTGGAAATGAAGCCCTGATCAAATAATTGTGATTTATTATATTAAATATTTTCAGTTTTGATTTGATTTGGATAAATTGTATAACTTTTAGATATTTTTGTGCAATAAATGTTTTATTAAAATCATTTTATATAATTGTTTTCACTACAGTGTATTAAAATTGTTAGATGAGTCATATTTAGTAAGATGAGTCGTGCATCAACCTTAGTTTAGTTTAGTTTAGTGGTGACGGACCGTGCTAAGTGAAGATGATTTGTAACTTTCTGGTTTTAATATACAAATTCTCTTGACGATATATTTTTGATCAACTTATATAATTTTATCCAAATCAATGATTTTTTGAAAACTAATACAATAACCCTTGATTATAAGGTTAGTGGTAGATTCCAAACCATAAGAAATTTCTTATTTTATTTTATTTATTTTATGTTTGATTAATTTTAGTTTTATTAATTTCAAAATCAATTTTCTTAAATTGCTTTAATTATTATTTTTGTATCAAAACAACTTGATTAGTCTCTAAGGATTGACACCTGGTCTTAATCACTATTTTACAGAATAGTTATTTTTACTTCGTTTTAAATAAAATATTTTGATGCACAAATGACCATATCAAATACCATATCAAAACATTTAACTCAAAATTAATTTGCAATAAATACAGAGAAATTAACAATATATTAGACAAATTTGAGTAACTTAGATTAATGACGTGAGATTAAAGTTTAATAAAATTATTTACAAATTTAAATATATAAAATAACAAACACAATTCGCTAGTCATGATACAAAACCACATATGAGAAAAAATGGTGTTGTTGCACGAGCTGCACATCAAAATATGGTCATAATAACATTTATTATTATGACATAACCATTTTAAAATTATCATCTTATCTATTATACAAATTATAAAAATTTAAAATTTTTAAAATTATACTATATTATCTATTAGTATAGTAATTGATATAACAATTGAGTAATACTAGAGACCCCAAATATTCTACCAAAAGTTTTACCAAATGTCTCACATGGATGTGGGACCCACACAATGTGAGTCCCACACATTTGATAAAATTTTTGATAGAATTTTTAGAGCCTCTAACATTTTTGATAACAATTAATACATATAATATTATTAAAAAAATATTTAATTGACAATAAATGAGTCATAAACATTTTTTCTTTTATTGTAATTATTATGTTTCTGACTATTGTCATGTAAGACAACGACTATGACCTGTGGTTGTTCTTCTACTGTTAATTATATACCCTACAAAGTGTGAAACTTCTCATCCCCACACAAATAATCCCTCTTTAACTCTTTTTTGTCTTCCATTCCTTCAATGATCCTATAAACCATTCATAAATCCAAAACTAAAGACAACAAGAATCATCAATGGAGGAGAGTGCAAAGCACTTTGTTTTGGTTCATGGAATTTGCCACGGAGCATGGTGCTGGTACAAGCTAGCCACTCTGCTCCGGGCGGCGGGCCACCGTGTCACCGCCCTCGACCTGGGTGGTTGTGGGGTGGACCCAAGAAGGCTCGATGAGATGGCTTCGATCTCCGACTACTTGCAGCCCTTGATGGAGTTTATGGCCTCTTTGCCTGATCGTGATGATGAGAAGGTGGTTTTGGTGGGGCACAGCTATGGTGGGCTTGGCATTTCTCTGGCTATGGAGAGGTTCCCTGAGAAGATCTCGGTTGGTGTTTTCATCACAGCCTACATGCCCAACTGTCAACACCCTCCTGCTACTCTCATACAAGAAGTAAGTAATACAAATTCTTCATTATAACCCTTACAACAACTCTTATGTGATTGATCTTTTCAGATTGTTTTCCTTAAAATTTTATGTTTCAAGTGTCAACTTCATAGCCAAAATTTAAAAAGAAAAATTATGTGCATAATTAATTACATGAAAAAATAATTTCTAGTGTTAAAAAATTTTATGTTGAAACAAACGGAGGTTAAAAAGAAATACATTTACTCCAGTTAGGTATTGTGTTGTTAGGTCTCAGTTTGTTGGGCCTATCTGGAAATCAATTTTGTTAATTTCGAATCATTCATCTTATAAGATTTACTGAACATACTATCTATATAAAAAAATTAAGATAATTCTAAGAGCTAGATAGTATCTAATCATCTTAATTTTTTAACTAGATATTTTGCTCAAGTAGTTCTCTTAAGCTAGTGATTGATATTATCAAGGTGGAGCCACCAAACTCAACAACAGCACGCCGAGCTAGAGAGAACCCATTTCGAACTCAAAAATTAAAAATAAAATTATTAGATAGGTCTGCCTCATATTTTACATGATATATTCTTACAATTCTATTAGTTATAGATCCATTGTTTCTTATTTTTTTCCCTATATATTATATAAAACAACCAATATAATTGGAAGGGAATATAGTCTAATTGAAATTCTTGGAAGAGAGGATAATTTCTCCAAAAATAAATGTTAGTTAATTGATTTTTGCACTAAATTGCTATTCTAACTCGAAAGTTAAATCTATTTTTAAATTTAATAATGTGACAATCAATTAAAATATTTAAAGTAACTTACTCTTTTATATCTTCTTCAATCATTAATAAATTATTTTTCTTATACATCATTAAATCCAAAAAATAAATTTAAAAAATAGGGTTACATATCATTTTCCATACAATTTTCATTTCAAAATAGTAATTATTTATTGCTTTTGTTTATGGATTATATAGTTCTTTAAGAGGAGCTCATTACACTCTACTAAGGATTGCCGATTTACATTCGATCAAGGCCCAGAAAATCCACCGACATCAGTAATCTTTGGTCCCGAGTACATGGCCACCAATGTCTATCAACATTGCCAAGCAAAGGTCAGTGTTTAAGGCAATTTAAGTAATGCTGTCGAGTAATTAAAGTTATAAAATTCAAAAATTAATGCAGATGTGATTGAATTAGATTATTTTGCACACATTCTGCTCTCCTATAGTGGACCCTACACCTAAAGTGAATCTACATAATATATTATTTTTTTATATTTTTCTGTGTCTAAATTTTTAATTTATGACATTATTAAAAAAGTTTCACAGAAAACTGCACCCAAAAAGAGTTCAAGTGATATTTTTGTAACTAAACCATTTTAATGGGCATTTTGTATTTTTGTAAGAAGGTGATAAAAAAATAAAAAAAAAACCATTCATCTCATTTTAGATGAAATTTCTTTAAAAGTTAAAATAAAATGACTTTCACATAGTTTTCATATGAAACAAAGTGAAAAGGTTATATAAAAAATCATTTTCTTAAATATATATATTTTTATACTAAACACAGACTATACAACTCAAATTAATAAATACACGTGAGAATCATTTTCTTTTTGTTTAGAAAAAAAAATTACGCTCGATTTAATCTGCATCTAATGTAGATAGAATCCAACTGGGTAAATTATAAATATACCTTTTGGGATTTGATTCACCCACTGTGATTTTAGAAATTATATTTCACCCCCTGAAATTTCTAATTTCACAACAAATTGTCTCTTTTATTAATAAATCATTAAGTCAATTAACGGTTTTTAATGATATTAGAAATATGTTTCAATTAGTAATTTATGTAATTTTATTATTATATAGGAGAGCAATTATGAATTTTATTTTTTTAGTTAATTCTGTTAAATAAAAAAATACTAACAAGAAGGTATTTGTAATTTTTCAAACTATATGGGACAATCTGTACTTTAAGCAAATTTTAGAGGGTGTATTTGTAATTTATCGGAATCTGAATTATATGTCTATTTCTATGCAGTGTTCTTTGTCCCTTTTAATTTTATTAGTTCATCCAGTTACTTTTACTGATATAAACAACCACATGAATCAATGAAATGTATATAAACTAAAGGGTAAACTACCAATAGGTCCTAATAGTTGGACTTCATTCCTATCAAGTCCTATTGAAAATAAGTCTTGATAAAATTGTCGCTAAAAATAATTTTTGTGTGACAATTTTTTATATATGTCGCTAAAAAATTAACAACTAGTGACTTTTTTGTCATGATTTTTATAAATTATCGCTAAAACTTATAATTAGTGACACTTTTTTTAAGATAAAATTTTCTCATAGGACCTATTAAATAAGAAATCCATTTATTAAGATCTACACGTAAGTACTCCTAAACTAAAAAAAAAAAAAAAGGAATAGAAGGAAGTAGGTGGCCTTATTCGATTATATGGCAATATGGAAAAGGTAAATTGAATCAAAGACCTAACTTTGGTTAAAACAAATGCATTTATACTATTTTCCTAATGAGGTTATTCGATTTTTTTTAATTGAATAACAATAAATATAAATAAATTTCTTAAAATTATTATTATTATTTTTTTAATTTGATAAGAAGACAATGGTCATCTCAAATGGAAAATTTTCTTCTAATAATGAGATTTGGGCCTAATTGGGTTGCGATTCATGCAGGACCTGGAATTAGCGAAGGCGTTAGTAAGGCCCAACAGGATGTTCTTCGATGACGTGGCCAAGGAATCGCTTCTAACAGAAGCGAGATACGGGTCGGTGAGTCGGGTTTACATAGTGTGCGAAGAAGACCAACTTATGAAACTCGAATTCCAGAAATGGATTATTCAGAACAGCCCACCTGATGAAGTCAAGTCCATTGCAAATGCTGACCACATGATCATCCTATCACAACCCCAGGAGCTTTTCCTCTATTTGCAGGAGATTTCTCAGAAATATCATTGATTTTACTTGAGTGTCTTTTAATAGATTAACCTCTATTTGGTAATCTCTAAATAAACAGTTTTTTTTTTTAAATTAAAATAGTCAAAAGTTAAAAAGTCTATTGGTTTGTTTAGTTATAATTTAAAAGCAAATTTTTCATTAAAAAAAAAATATATTTGAGAATTTTAGCAGCTTAAAAACATATTTTTTTAAATTTCATTGTGTATCTTTACTTATACCATATTAATGATGGTAATGTGGTAATTTTCTTTTTTTTTTTTTTTATCAAAAAGCAAAACTTTGGAAAAATTCATAAAGAGCTTTTTTTTCTTAACCAAAAAATAATTTTTGTAACAATTACCTAATGCATCAGCTTTTTAAAACTATGAAAATATTGAAAATCAAAAAATTACTTAAAGAAAATTGTTTTTGTTGAAGTTCACCAAAATTGAGGAAAGAAGTAACAGTAGCTGGTTTATACGGTAAGTAGGCTGTGCATCACTGAGATTGTGAAATTATTTTCAATTTTTTTTATCAATAAAAAAGGATTATATTGATGAAAAGCGAAATACAAAATATATTACGGCAAATATCATTAAAATAAGGCGGGTGCAAACTCATCACAGTGAGTAAGATCATCTCATTTGTTCTTGCTAGTTTGCCAATTTATTAAAGATGCCTAAAATTATTTTAAATTGACTAGTTCAAAAAAGGTGAAAGGAATTGAAAGTCTCAACCACTCCATGCACCATGACCATCATCATCATCATCAGTGGCGTGACTAAGAATTCAATCAAAAGAGACATAAATTAATAATAATATTCACTGTGTTTGGTTTAAGTTTTTTGGATTAAATTTTTTAAAAATTGAATTTTTTAATTTTCGTATTTTTTTGTTTTTAGTGAGTATTTTTAAAATTTTAAACATTTTTTTTTACTTTTTTTTAGATGCACCTTACTTAGATGTGTCTAAAAAGTAAAAAAATTGTGAAAAAATATTTTAAAAAATTAAGAAATACAAAAAATGTACTAAATTCTTATATTTTTTTTATTTTTGGTATTTATTGAATTTTTAAAAGATTTTTTTTACAATTTTTTTACTTTTTAGGTGTATTTATGTTAGGTGTGTCTAAAAAGTAAAAAATTTGCATAAAATATTTAAAAAATTCAGTAAAAACAAAAAACACGAAAAATAAGAGTGTAGAATTTTCTGAAAACTGTTTTTAAAAAATGGGAACCAAACAAAGTGATTAATTTTTTTTTCATAATAAACAACAATGAGATATTACTAAACTTAAATATTAAGAGTTCATTTGGATAAATGTGAATTTTAATTTAAAGGATTTGGGATTAAATTTTATACAAATATTAGGGAGTAACTATTTTATAGGTGGATTGGAAAATTAAAAAAGAAGATAAGTTAAGATAGAAATGATTTATTTTAGTAGAAAAGTTCTATAAAACGTACCGCAAAAAAAAAAAAGTGTCTGTCATATGTCGCAATTATGATTTTCGTGATTTTTAGTTATAACACATTATAGTGTTAGATATAATTTAGTTATAACTTCTTGTGGTTGTTATTTTGGTTATGACTATATATCAAGTAATAGTTAGTTATGACTCATTCTGATATTAATGATGACCTATTGTAATTTATGTTTTTTATTTTTTTATTTTTTATAATTGAAGATGTGTTACTTGATTATAATTTACATAGTGGTCATTTTAGTTATGAATAGAAAGAAACACATGGAAGATAAACTTCACATGTCAAATGTAACTAACAATCCAATAAATTCCATATCTTCATTGACATTAATTATGTTTGCATGTCAATAATGATAGACATCAATTTATCTATACTATATATTAAGCAAAAAGGGGGTTTAACCCCCAAGGTCTGTAGGAACTCTAATATGCCAATTCTAATTTTCTAATTTTTTGTTTTTCTAAAAAAAAATTTAATCTCAGCATTAATTAACTTCTCTCAACTCACAAGACTTTTTGACTTCTCTCATAATTATTGCAGTACATTTTTCAAAATAAATAATTTGTATATTAAAAAAATTTAAAACAAATATAAATATCTATATCTATATCTATATCTATCTATTTATTTATATCTATCTCTAACCCACAAGTTTTGTGGGAGTTTTAATATCTCAATCTAAATTTCTTGATTTTTTTATTTAAAAAAAAAAATCTTAACATTTATTAATTTCTCACAATCCCCAAGCCTTACCCTTAAAATAATACTTTAATGCATTAAGAATATGTAAAAAAAAAAAAATTATTGAAAAGTCCAACATATATGAATTCCTTAAAAAGTCCAAACATATATGATTATTATCCATTATAATAACACTTTAATGAATTAAGAACAAGCATAAAAAAAATTCCTTGAAAAGTACAACACATATGATTATTATCAAAATATTAAACTTTAATATAATATAAAAAAACAAGACATTTATTCAATGAAAAGTCTAACACATATAAGGGTAATGCTAGGGACACTAAATTTTCTACCAAATAAATGACAAAATATCTCACATGGGTGTGGGGTCCGCAATTTTGTGGGCCCCACACCCATGTGAGACATTTGGTCATTTATTTGGTAGAAAATTTGGGACCTCTAGCATTTTCCACACATATAATTATTATCAAAATATTAAACTTTAATATAATATAAAAAAGAAAAAAAAAAGAGAAGACATTTAAAAAAAAAGACATTTAAAAATCACAATTCACATATATATCCCCTGATCAACATTTATGACATTTTTTCAATCCACATGTCTTTCTACATGCTTACATTTATTGATTTGATCAAAATTCTCTAATTAGCATTAAAATCCCCTCATACAGATAATTATAGATACAACCCGTACATAGTTACTGCAGTACCCTTTTTAACTTCTCCTATACACTATGGTTAGTGATAAGATTGTTAAATTATTTTTATAAAAAATCTTAAAAAACATAATTTATATATTAAAAAAAATCTAAAACAAATATAAATATTTATAATTATCTCATGCATAGCACGGGTATCTATATCTATATTTGTATCTATATCTGTCCATATCTATATCTATACTATATATTATGCAAAAGGGAATTTTTAATCCCAAGCCTTGTGGGAGCTCCAATCTCTCAATCTAAATTTCCTATTTTTTGATTTAAAAAGAAAAATCTTATCATTTATTAACATCTCCCAACTCTCAAGTCTTACCCTCATAATAACACTTTAATGCATTAAGAACAAGCATAAAAAAAATTCTTTGAAATCTAACACATATGAATTCCTTGAAAAGTCCTAACACATATGATTGTTATTCCTCATAATAACAATTTAATGCATTAAGAACAAACATAAAAAAAAATTTCTTAACTTTAATATAATATAATAATAAAAAAAGACATTTCCTTGAAAAGTCCAATACATATGACTATTATCAAAATATTAAATTTTAATATAATATAAAAAAGAAAAAAAAGAAGACATTTAAAAAAAAAAAACATTTAAAAATCATAATTCACATATATAGATAATTGTAAACCCAATAAAATAGGATGGCATTCATGTCTATACGTTTTTTTTATAAGAACTCCTCTATTATAATAAGATAGCACTTTATTTCTCTCATCTTATAATCTATATATATATAGATTGCATTATATATTATCTATACTATATATTAAGCAAAATGGGGGTTTTTAACCCCTAAGGCCTGTGAGAGTTTCAATATTCCAATCTGAATTTTTTAAAATTTTTTATTTTTTATTTAAAAAAAAATCTCAGCATTTATTGATTTGGTCAAAATCCCCTAATCAGCATTTAAAATCCCATCATACAAATAAGTGTAGATACAATCCATGTATAGTTACTGCAGTATCCTTTTCAACTTCTCCCATACACTATGGTTAATGATAAGATTATTAAATTATTTTTATAAAAAATTTTAAAAAACATAATTTATATATTAAAAAAATCTAAAACAAATATAAAATATCTATAATTATCTTGCGCATAGCACGGGTGATAGGCTAGTCTAGATATAAGAAAAAGGGGATTTCTAACCCTCAAGCCTTGTGGGAGTTTCAATATCCAAATCTTAATTTTCTAAATTTTTGATTTAAAAAAAAAAATCTCAGCATTTATTAATTTTTTTTCCAATCCATATGCCTGCATTTATTGATTTAGTCCAAATCATCTGATCAGCATTTATTAATTTTTTCTAATCCACATGCCTTTTGAGAGCTTTGGTCAAAATCCCATCATACAAATAATTATAGATACAACCCGTGCATAGTTACTGTAGCACCATTTTCAACTTCTCACATACATTATGGTTAGTAATAAGATTGTTAAATTATTTTTATAAAAAATCTTAAAAAACATAATTTATATATTAAAAAAAATCTAAAACAAATATAAATATCTATAATTATCCCGTGCATAGCACGAGTGATAGGCTAGTATATTATATAAGGAAAAAGAGGTTTTTTTCTAACCCATAAACCTTGTGGAAGCTCTAATATCTCAATCTTAATTTAAAAAATTTTTGATTTAAAAAAAAAATCTTAACATTTATTGATTTCTTCTAATCCATAAGTCTTTTTGACTTCTTCTGTACATATTGCTACACTTTTCAACTTCTCCCATACATTATAATTAATGATGAGATTATTAAATTATTATTTTTTAAATCTAAAAAAAATAATTTGTGAATTAAAAAAAATATTTAAAACAAATATAAATCTATCTATCTATATTATATAAGTAAAGTGAGGTTTTCGTGAGGCGTATTGTGAGAGTTTCAAAACCTCATAATGAATTTGTGGAGTTATTGAATTAAAAAATAGTATTAGCTAATCCATTAAAGTAATAGTTTTCAAAATATTAATAATTTCGTAATTTATAGTTTTCAAAAGGAAAGATAAAAAAAAAAATTCTATAGCTTTCCAACCTAATCTTCTCCTACTGATTTTTATTTCCCTTAAAAAAAAAATTAAAAATTACTTCTTACTATATTACTATATTATTCATACCATATATAACTACTTTCAAATTTTTAAAATTCATGATAAAAATTAAGAACCTTCAAAATGTTTTGATTTAATTACACACATTAATTTCTTTTGTACATTTTTTTTTTCATTTTTTGATTTATTTGTACACTCATATGTACTAATATTTATGCATAAATTATATATATTTTAATACACGTGATGGGTGTGAAAAGGAATTAAATGTGTATAATCATAAGCACCCTCCCTATTAGCCACATTCATTGATTTTGTTTCCAAATAAATAAATAAATCTATATCTCATCAAATTAAATCTTTAGTTAATGGATTTTCACACTACTAAAAGACAATTTTTTAAGTATTTTTTATAATAGTAACTTCATTTCACAAATAATTAATTATTTTTATAATATTAAAACATTTTACGTGAAAATTTGTATTAAATAAAAATTTAATAAAATTTAAATTAAAAATTATGATTTGTTTTGAGACTTCATTTCTTTGATCAAGTTCTATACTAAAAATAAAATCTATGAACTAACTTAATCTCATTTTAAATAATTCTTTCAGATGTAAATATAATTTAATATTAGACATATTTAAGAATAAATATATAATTTCTTAATTGAAGTTTTAGAATATTAATAAATACGCCAAATATACATTCATATTTTTTTATTTTGGTTATAAAAACTTTTACCATATTTTTACCATTTTAAAAAATAAATAAGCAGGCAATGTAATGGTTGGACATGAACCAAAATGATTATCTAAAAATTGGATGTATAGCATAAAAATCAACCAAATCCAATTTCTACATTACTTTTAGTATTTGATCTAGTATTAGCTCATACACATCACAACTTAACAAATTATTAAACATAAACTTAAATTGATTATTATTAACTGTTTTAACTAATTAACTGATCTATTTTTAAATCTTCAACATTTTAGGTTGATTCAGTATTATATAATTTTTTCATACATAAATATACTTAATTATTTGTCTAATAATTTTTCATATATATATATATATATATATAAATTTTTTACACAAAATAAATAAATATGCCAAAAATATACATGCATTTTCTTATTTTTGGTATAAAAAATAACCATAATATATTTACCATTTTTTTTTTAAAAAAAAAAGTGGGTTAAGTGATCATGAATTGGGTATGAATAAAGATAATTCTCCAAGAATTTAAATGTAGGCATAAAAATTGATCTTAATCTAACATCTAAACAACTTTTAATGTTTAATGCTAGTACTATCCCTCAAATTAGTTCATAATATTCAAAACTTAAGAAATTATAATATAATTTAGACATAAAATTTAAATTAATTATTACCAATTTTTTCTATTAATTGATCGATCAAAATTTTAAATCAGTTACAAAATATGGTTGAAACAATGCCCATATTTTAGGTTGACCTTGAATAGTTTTTTCACACATAAATACACTTGACTATTCATATAATAATTTAAAATATAAATATAAAATTGTATCAAAGTTGTAATTTTTTTTAATAATTCTACATACATATTTATTCACCAATTTAAAAAAATAAATGAGTTAAGTGGTCATATTAAGGCATAGATTAAGACATTTCTCTAATGATTAGGTCATGACCAAACTAAGATAAATGTTGAGTCAATTAGATTAATTATGTCACTTCTAGTGTCTAACACAACTATAAATCCTCAAGCCAACTCTTATATATTTTATTTTAAAAATAACTAACATATATTTATTCACCAATTTAATATATAAACGAGTTAAGTGGTTCATATTTCGGCATGGAGTAAGATAATTCTCTAATAATTAAATCAGAACTAAGTTGAGATAAATGTTGAGTCAATTACATTATGTCACTTTTAGTGTCTAATACAACTATAAATCCTAAATAATTATAAATATAAATATAAAATTTTATCACAATTTTCATTTTTTTAATAACTATGCATAAAAATGTACATATTTATTATTTTATTATAAAAAATACGAACATATATTTATTCACCAATTTAATAAGTAAATGAGTTAAGTGGTTCATGTTTAGTCATAAACTAAACCAATTTTCTAATGATTAAGTCACAGCCAAGTTGAGATAAATGTTGAATCAATTAGATTATGTCACTTTTACTGTTTAGCACAACTATAAATCCTTAAGAAAACTCTTATAAATTTTATTATAAATAATATATATATATATATATATATATATAATTTAATAAATAAATGAGTTAAGTGGTTCATGTTTAGGCATAGACTAAGACAATTCTCTAATAATTAGGTCATGGCCAAGTTGAGATAAATGTTGAGTCAATTAAATTATGTCGCTTTTAGTGTTTAGCACAACTATAAATCCTTAATAATTTTAAATATAAATATAAAATTTTATCGAAATTTTAATTTTTTCAATAACTATGCATAAACATTATCGGAGAGGCGAAGAGATTTGTTGTTAGGAGGTTTTGAGGAAAGTGGTTCAGTTATTCATGAATGCAGAGGTCGTCTGAGTTTGTCTGAGATTGATGTACGCAGAGGTGGTGATGGAACTAGTGATATTGATCATAGTCCGTCGATTTCGGAGGTTGGTGTTAGTAAAGAAGAAGTTGATCGTAGAGGATCAGTTGTTATGGATCTAACAGAATTTTCTGATGTTTTATGAAATGTAATAACGAGTGTAAAAAATAGTGATGTGACTCAAGATGTAATAGTTGATGATAAGGGAAATGTAGTAAGTAAATAAAAGTTTGAGTGGTTTCATAAATAAAACTAATAATTTTTTTCATTAATCATGACAGTGGTTACATTAACATGAAACCATTCTCTCATTTTTTGGGACATTGTATCTAACCAATTACTGTCCCCATTAGTTAATATAATACAAGGAATTTCTCATTTAATAGTGAGATCTGGTTTGAATTTAACAAATACATGGAAGTCTCTCCGGCAACCTACTAAATTTTTCATTAATTCGGTAGGGATTGTCGAGTATTTGATGTCATCTATGACATTGTAGATGGCGTCTTGATCATAGTCCTTGAAGCTTATTCTGTTGGAGAAGTAATTGTGTCATCTGAGACTTCTGGCCCATGCAGTTTTTCCTGTTCTTGAGGGTCCTTCGAAGTAGAGAGAAATTGGGCGGATAGGTCGCTGTTCTGGTTCCTGTTATCCGAGGAGGAGGAGAGTTCTTCGTCATTATATATAAATTGTTGATATTATTTTTGTGTATCCCTAATTTAATCCAGTCATCTTCCTTCCAAATAGAGAGACAGCGATTTTGACATAACTCGTATTATACAAAATTTCGACTTACAAACAAAATATTATTTTCTACCCATTTTTTTTACTTCTTCATTGAAGAAAGGAAATGAATTAAAGGGACTAGTATATGGGGGCCTCTCTCTTTTGTAATGATCCCTCGAAAATGTTTTTTATTGGGGGTATTTTGTGACGTAATCAGTAGGACATCTTTCTTTGTAGAGTGCAAAGAATTGTTCCTCCATTTCTGCTTCTGCAAGTATTCCCCTCCAAAGTTCGTCTCTGTTCTTTGAAAGACTTTTCCCCTTCGATGAAAATTCTCCCCATTCTACGATGTCGCCCATTTTCTGTATATACTGTCGACTTGCTGTTGGAGAGTGGAGTTTTTCTATATTTGGATGATAGATTTTGCCGTTGGTTCTGGTGAGATCGAAAAATGTCGGGTTCGTAGTTTGGATCTTCTTTATACATTGAACAATAGCATGAAGGTGAGGGTTTCCATCTTCGTGGCGCTCCCTTGCGACAAGTATGTAGTGTAGCTGACAGGCTAGTTGGAGTAGGGATTGGAGGAGTTCCAAGAGTTGTTCTTTTGGGTATGGGCGTTGTGGGTAGGTGAGAAAAACATTCTTGGCATAGAAACGGAAAGAGGCTTGGCGAGGCATTTTGTAACGGTAAACAGTGAACTCACACCAACCGTACAAGGTCTCCCTATTAGTTAAAAAACCCGGTGTGAATGGTGTAAGTGGTGCAACTGGGGGGGCACTGTATTAATATTACCAACGCCTCTCCTTCTCGCTGATTTGGGCCGTCCATTGTTGTACTTATGGACACATGTATGGATGGGGTTAAAACAAAGTCACACCAGGGCCCATGTGTGAGTACTTTTGATTCTTTTGCCAGATAGTGCTATACATGTGTCACTTTTCTGGTGGTTTGCATGTGTAGACGTCCTCGAACGTCCCGGGCGGGAATCCCGTTTTGTTCGTTATGGGCTCATTACAGTTCGGACTCAAAAGTCACAGTCCTGTATCTAATCTTGCAGAGTGCAATGCAAGACCGATGAATCATCAAAAAGTCCAAATCTGACAAATCTTTTTTGAAAATAGATTTTTTTGAAAGAAGTACCAAACATGGACTGCTTTGCCAGATATAGAGTCGCCACCTAAATATTTTATTTTAGGGGAATTTAGGAAACCCTGACTCGTGCCTAAGGCCACGTGTTTGTCATCACCAAAGTTGCCTTGGCTCGAAAACTTGGGTACGATTGGGGAAGGTCACTTCGTGAGCACCCCTGCTCGCCCGATCAAAGATCGGCCTCTACTAACCATGCTATCGAGTTTTGAAAACATTATGCGTTCTTATTCCGGTTATTAGCCTAGATTTATTACGTGATGCGCACAGCATACAAGTATAGACCGGATCGCCTAAATTGGAATTAAACATTTCATGTTTATTTTTTAAAGCGGTTTGCTACTCGCAAGTAGGCTTAAAATACAGATTTTGCCACCCTCGGGTGGGCTTAGAAAACATGGTTTTGCCACTATCTAGTGGGCTTAAAACTCACAGTCAATGCATTTTTCCAATTCAGATAATCCAACCTTCACCCACAGGCATTCAGGCAGATATATTACATAAGCACATAGCCTCATGGTAAGCATGCTATCATGGCAATCACTCACACACATGCAAGGATGCTGAAACAAAAACACTTACCGAGTACTCTAAGCCAAAACAAAAAACTATGTTAGAAATTCATGCATGATCCTAACTATACAGAAATGCCTAATGCAACACTTGCAAAATGCAATTATAGTAGGCTCGGCTATTCTAAGGATGGCATGTGAAATGTTACAACTAACAAGTATTCATCTTGGAATTGAAATACAATGCAGTTAGTATGATGCGCCGAGCCTGGTGCATGCAAGACAGATGAATGAATGCAAACATGCGAGCATAAGTATGTTAATTGAAACATGCCCTAATCTAATCATCATAAGCTGATAAATAAAAGGAAGAAAGACGTGGGGTCGGAAGACATACATCACACACACGGACACTTATTACAACATTGCCCTCCCGAAGGATCCGAATGAATAATACAGTCCGAATAAATAATTACAGTCCGAATGAATAATTAAATATTACAAAACCCTAATAAATTAACAAATTAACTAGGAAAGCAATAAACTAGTATGCAAATTCATGGACCGCCTCAGCTCTGTTCCGAATGATGAAAGATGCATGCTAGAGTTGCCTTGTGCGGAAATCCATTGCGATGCCCCGATTCGCCTCTGTTTGCAATTGATCCCGGAATGCTGTGCAAGGCTTTAGAAAGTTGCTGATTTCTGATTTGCTGCAACAGAGAGCAAGAAAGGGGCATGGCAAAGTATTTTCACATATGTATGCACACCTCGATCCTCGTGCCACTAATCACGCATCTCGATGCATGATGGCCGAGGAGTCGAATTGCACGACTCGATGTGAAATGAATGCACGTATAAACACAACAAGGCCTAGACTCCATCATGGTTAATCCGGAGTGTCGGCGACCGGGAATTGAGACACGTTTCGTCACTTTGAGTACAAAACGTCCCTCGTTTCCCGTGCTTGGGCTAACTCCTATCCCAAATACAATGCAAATGAGATGGCATACACAATGCGACTAACATGTAACCTAGCATATGCAATGCTATGGACTAAAAATGGCGTACACAATGCATGTGATGTAACATAGCGTACACAATGCTCTGACATGCAACCTAGTATACGCAATGCTATAGATTGAAATGGCATACACAATGCACGATGGACTTACACCAACATGAGTGGACCTCAGCCACACTCACATCAGTGGCCATATGATGGAAATGAGACAATCGAAACACGTGCAAACATGCGCGATGCAAGGGATCGATCCTAAGGCATCAAATGCCACTCTACCAAAGCATGGAAAAGGATGCAATATGGCATACAAACACACAAATTCCAGCTCTAAAACATGATACAAAATGGTCTCGAAACATGCAAACATGGCACACAATGCAAGCTAGGGGGACCCTGGTACCGAAACTAGTGAAGTGCGTTACTCTAGAGGTATCCAAAACAATGCACTAATGGAAAAATCAACCCCAAACAGACCCTAGGCAGGTCTGAAACAGTGGGGAAATGGCCTAAAATGATGGCTCGGAATGCAACGAAATGGAGCTCATTTAATAGTCGGTAAATGAGGCATACAAGCCCGACTCTCAAACGCATTTAAAGAGTACAAAACATGAAAATATGGCATTCAAACAAGCTCTGAAATATGATTTATAATGGCCCCAAAACAAGGAAATACCTCAGTATATGCATGTAATGGACCCTGAAACTCAAAGCTAAGCAAGTGTATTGAACCACAAGCATGCAAAACAAACACCATTCGACTATGAGACCCAAAAATAGAGCTAGGGCATTCCAAAGTATGCACAAAATCAGTTTAAGGCATGGCCAAAATGTGCTAGAATCAAGGGTCAACAAAGCATGCAAAGAAAGCTAGTGAACCATGAGTTGTACCACAGCTACATGAAGCATATGAGGGCTCACCAAACCAGCCAAAAACAGGAGTATTCCATGCCAAAATATGCCCAAAAAACCACTGAAACTCAGTCAATGCATGCAAGAATGATGGGCTCCTTTGAGAGGCCAATAAGAGGGTTGTTCAACACATACAAGATAGACATGCAAAATGAAAAAACCACCTCTGGAAATCAGTTATGAGGGCCCTAAAACTCACCAAAAAGGCCTTGAAATTAGCCTAGGAAACATGCAAGTGAAAGCCCCTTTGAAAGGCCTTGAATAAGATTGCTCTACACATGCAAAATACACACTTTATATGGAAAAATGGGCTCCAGATAGAGCCAAGGCAGACCTTAAAACTCACCAAATAGGGCTTGAAACATGGCTTCAAAGCATGCAAAGTGGAGCTCCTTTGTAAGGCCAAAAGGGCCAACAAACAAGGCAAGGATAGAGGGGGTCACCCCCCTCTGATTTTGGCTCTTAAAATAGTATTCTAGCCACTGAAAATCCACTGGATTTCAGTGGCTAGAAGGCCAAACAAAGCACAAAACCAAGGCCTAGATGCAAGGCTCAAAATAAGATGCAAACAAGCATGCAAGGGGGTAGATGACCCCCAACAGAAAAATGACCTTAAACAATCTTCAAAAGGAGCTCAAAATAAGACTTTTTTTCAATTTATGTCAAGGCTCAAAAATGCTTGCAAGTAAGGCTAAGATATGAAGTCAAATAAGCCTTAAAAGAGGGATGGAGCATACAAGGGAGTAGATGACCTCTAACAGAAAAATGTCCTGAAACAAACTTCAAGAGGGACTTAAACTAAGACTCTTTTCAGTTTATGTCAAAGATAAAAAATGCTTGAAAGTATAGCTAAAAGATGGATCAATATAATGCTTAAAAAGGGAAAAAATGGTTACCTTTGAAGACCAGCGGAAACTAGCAGCCTCTAGACCCAAAAACCCAACCTTGAACCTCTGAAAATACCCTCCAAGGACCTTAGGTTGATGATGGAAGTGTTAGGCTATGAGAGGTGGTGCAAAGGGGCCAAGAACCAAGCAATTTAGAGCTCAAAAGAGAGAGATATAAAGAGAGATATATTGTTTAGCCCTAGCAATTTTCTGAACCCTTTCAAGTGAGGGATATGGTTTCTCTTATAGAACAAAAGGTCTAAATCTTCTCAAAGAAGCTTCAAACCAAGGGCCAAGATCCTCCATTGTGTATGGAGGATGCAACAAATGCATCTTAGTTGGCACAGGTGGAACACACTCACTGAGATAAACAGGATGGGAGCTGGTCGACCAGTTCAAGTGGTCGGCCGACCACTTGACCTGGTCGGCTGACCAGGTCAAAAGGTCAAGGTGGTCAGCCACCCCCATGGATGAAGCCCCAGAATTTAGCTTTCCAATGGTGCAAACCTTGCATTAAAATTCCATCTGTGCAAAAACTTATGCCTGTTTTGGTGAAACCGCGCAGATTCGGTCCAACAGGATTGATGCCCTACTTCAACCAACCATATCTCCCCATTCGGACTTGGCTTTAGGAGATTCTTGAGTGAAAAATGAAGCCCCGGAAGTAAGATTTCCAATGGTGATGGTCTCATATCTTAAATCTAAGTATGCAAATGAATAAGCCCGATTTAGCGAGGGCTGGTTCTCTCTCTCCTTCCCAGATTCATGCCGAATCACTTTTGACCACCTAAGTGGTCGGCCATCTGATTTTCTGGTCTGCCATGTGGCCACATTGAAGCCCCAGAAGTTATCTTTCTAATGCCCTAGAAGTTATGCCCGTTTTGGTGAAGCCGCGCAGTTTCGGTCCTACCCGAATTCATGTCGAACTTCTCCTAAACTAGTTTTCTTCTCTCTTCTCCTCTTTTCTTCAACTCCAAACCCCTCAACAAGGTGTTTTGAAATATTTTTCAAAGATTTCATCTCTCTTTCATTCATTTCCACTCTGTCCTGACTCGGTTTACCGAAAAACGCAACATTTAACAAAATGTGAGCCTCAGAACATTGTAAAAACTTTAATTCAAAAATGTTTTGAAAGAGAGGGTTTTAAGGTCTAAAAACCATTCAAAATAGCTTTGGTCCAAAATGGGGTATGAAGTTGAGATTTGACTCTCCTTGCCGAAGAAACTGAACCTTTGCCCTGCACACCTTTCTCCATCAAGTAAATCATCAGTAGTGCCCAAGTCTTAAGGGCGGTCAAAAATGGGGTGTCTACAGTTGCCCCTCTTTGACAGAACTCGGAAGTCAAGAAGTGACGGGAGTGAATGTCAAAGCCCAGAGACGACCCATTTTTGACAAGGCCGAAGACTTGGACAAACAAAGTACAGATAAATAAATGGTTGCGCCAGCAGGCTGCCTACGTATCCCTTTGCAAGGAATCAAACCAGCGTAGTTCAGGGGCAGGATGCAAAATGATATGCTGAAAGATTTCGATAATTGGACTTATACGCTACGCGAAGCCGATTTAAAAATTGGACTTATATGCTACGCGAAGCCGGTTTGATAATTGGACTTATACGATGCGCGAAGTTGGTTTGATAATTCAGGATTTATGCAATGCAATGCAATGTAATAGCTAAAATGCAATGTAATAACTAGGAAGTGAAGGTACCTTACAGGGGCAATTGGCAATGACGTACCTCATGCTGCTGGGGATCTCTCGCTTCTTCTTGGTTGAACCACAGGTACTACTTTTCTCCTTGACTATGGTCGCAGCTTTCTGTATTCTCCAACAGGGTGACAGACTAGGTTGGTTCAGTATCTAGAATTGAGGTGCATACACATGCTATCTCAATCTATGGGGCTGCCATACAGATTTCAAGCCGAGGATATACCTCTGGGTATTTAAACCAGACTTTAGTCTCGAAAATCCCGAACCTTTGCGTTCTAGGCATGAGCCATTCGAACTCTAGTTTCCACCGTCTCAGTTGGTCTCTTAGGAACTCACCGCAAACACAGGCAGGTGGCTATACCAGACCACCAGAAGTTGTTCGGGCACGACAAACACCAAAGGAATTGTACCTTTAGAGGATTTAAGGTCTCCTAGGCCAGAGGATTTAAGGTCTCCTAAACCAGAAAGTGCACAAGACAGTGCGAATGATACAAAAGTACAATGTGCACAAGACAGTGCGATGCAGAGCGAATGCACAAAATAGTGCTAAACAGATGCACAAAATAGTGCGATGCTAAAGGTGTACAAAACAGTACGAGCAGGGTGAATGCACAAAGCAGTGCGATACAGATAAGGTGCGCAAGATAGCGCGATGTAATGCACTAACAAGTGTGGAGAGGTGCGCAAAATAGCGCAATGTGATATGTAAAGCACAAGACAGTGCGATGCGCGAATGAATGTAATGCATAGGACAGTGCGATGCGCAAAATAGCGCGAATGTAAACTGCACAAAATAGTGTGATTGAGGTGCGCAAAATAACGCGAATGAATGTAATGCACAGGACAGTGCGATGTGCAAAATAGCGCGAATGTAAACTGCACAAAATAGTGCGATTTAGGTGCGCAAAATAGCGCGAATGATAAACTGCACAAAACAGTGCGATGCGCAAAATAGTGCGAATGTAAACTGCACAAAACAGTGCAATGTGCAAAATAGCGCGAATGTAAACTGCACAAAACAGTGCGATACGCTAAACATCGCGATTGATTTGAAATGCACAAACAGTGCGATACGCTAAACAGCGCGAGTGATTTGAAATGCACTAAATAGTGCGATACGCTAAACAGCGCGAGTGATATGCAATGCACAAGATAGTGTGAGTGAGATACAACCACAAGATGCACAAGACAGTGTGATAAAATGCATTTTCTATGCAAGTATGGGGGCATTTTCTACGCAACAGATACGAGCATTTTCTATGCAAGTATGGAAGCACATTCTATGCAATATTGAAAGCATATTCTATGTATGAGACAAGCAAAACATATTCTATGCGGAATCGAAAGCAAGTATATTCTATGCATGAATCATAATGATGCGCGACACGCATGCAACAACAGTGTATATGAAAGCTCACATTCTATGCAATAGAGGAGCATCAAATATGTACTCTGGTGCTCTGATTTGCCTCTTAGAGGACTTCGCAACACACT
This sequence comes from Camellia sinensis, assembly GCF_055761805.1. Classification (NCBI taxonomy): domain Eukaryota; kingdom Viridiplantae; phylum Streptophyta; class Magnoliopsida; order Ericales; family Theaceae; genus Camellia; species Camellia sinensis. The sequence goes on from NC_138961.1 coordinate 222,485,489, forward strand.
CAGCTCAAAAAGGGCATACCTTGTTCATATTGGCGAGAGATAACATCTGCATGTGAAACCCTCGGGTGCTGCTTGGATTGCCATTCTGACTTGAAGCAGGCTTACACTTGGGGTCGAGATACACTCATACTCCAGAGGAAGGCGAGGCCTGACAAGATGCACCTGGAATGCAGTCTCGGATTTTGCTAAAGTTGAAACATGCTAAGATGCTCCAAATTTTCCCTCTTTTCTTTTGCTTTGCAGTCTGGAACCTAAATAGCTTCAGATAGGTCCTTGTTTTACTATTCTGACATGACCTGGGTTGAACCCTGCGGCTTTATGAAAGAACCAATCCTGTTTTGCACAAATGTGGAGAATGACACGGCACTCTGAGCACAAAATGATTTTTGAAATTGAAATGAGAAAAGGGTTCTCAACCGGGTATTGAGCCTACAACTGACCACAGCCAAAACGACTCAACAACGAAAAACAAAGGTAGAACAACCTAAACACAACTCAACAAAGGAAAAACAAGGTAAAACAACCTAAACACATCTATTGACACTCAAATGACTCAAAACAAGAATTGAGACAAATAAAAATGCACAAACACAACACTCAGCTGTGTTACAAAGGCAAGAGACCTCTCGGTGCACGAGGAGCCAGTTTCTCCGGGTATTGTTTTCTACCCTTTCTTATTTGTGATTCTCATACCACTTGGCCCTCAGGCTCGATTTTTTCTGAAAAAGCCCTTGTCCTCACTTTTTCTCTCAGCGCACATCTCTCTATTCTTTAATCTCTCATTTTTTTATCCCTCCTCTGGGTGGTTGATGGATAAACAAGAAATTGCGGGCTCCGGCCCCTAGCATTCTGCTAGATTCTTTTTCTTCTGCGCACAGCTAGTGAGTTCCTCCCACAGAGGAGTTGCGCTACAACTGGGTGTGTAGCAAATCAGTAGCTGACACCGGTTGACGATGTTCTGTCGGGGAATTTGGACGTGGTTAGATCTGTCCAGATGAGGGAGTGGAAAATCTTGATCCATTCCAATTCATGCTTTGTACATGGCCTGATACCTCGTTACTTGGAGGATGAGAGAGCTTTCAGCCCTTTACTGACAGTTTCAGCTGTGCCCTTTTCTAGCAGGTAGAGTGCCCTTTGTGGCAAGGAGAGTGCCCTTTTTTGGCAAGTATGTTGACAACGGGAGAAAGACAGGAAGCCTGACTCAACTGTGCCCCTAATTCATCATTTTGACCATTTTTTGTTTTGGTTTTCTACTAAAACAATTTTGACTAACATGAGAGTTAGATTAACATGCTTGTTCGATTTTCTGATTTGAAATCATGTAAGTCAGGTTATGAACACCGAAAATTTTCCTTTTTTGGGTCCAAGAAATGGTCCAGTTTTGAAAAATGGAATACTTTTCGAGAAAATCAGTCAACCTCAGTAAAAATTCTCAAAAACTATTTTGCATACAACCATTGCTCAACGAGCACGGAACCTACTCTTGAGATGCACAACCTCAGATCCGAAGGAAAATTGCCCCTTGTTTGAAGGACACTGCATGGTAATGGAAAGTTGTCCCTTGTTTGAATAGCACCGCGACACACTGTATGGCAACGGAAAGTTGCCCCTAGTCTGAATAGCGCCACAGCACATGGCAACCAGTCCTCTCTAGCACCGTAGCACATGGCAACCAGTCCTGACAGTGACAATTACAACCAAATTCTCGGATACAGAGAAGACAAAGATGACCAAAACCATCACATGGACACAGTCAGATTTGAAGTGTTTTATGGCTGGACTTCAGAGTGAAGTTGCCTACGTATCCCAAAGATGGGAATCAAGTCTTACGTAGTTCGGGGTTAAGGTACACTCGTGTATTTAACCTCTCCTTTTGCGCTCTAACTTTTGCTAAGGCCTCCCTTCTGGGTTTTCAACCCTGCGAGCTCCGTTCTTCTTTTTTTTTTTCATTTCTTTTCTTATTTTTTTCATCTTTTCTTTTTATTTTCTTCATTTTTCTTCTTTTCTTTTCTTCATTCTTTGCATTTTTCTTTTTTTTTTGTTCTTTTTCTTTTTTTTCTTTGCTCTAACTTTTGCCTGGGTCACCCTTCTGGGTTTTCGGCCCAGCGAGCCTCTCAAGGGTAAAAGTGTAGTTTTGTCCATGTCAAATGGTTTTGAGATCCTGAAGTCATCTAAATCCAGGAAAATGGTTGATGTTCACTGATGATGTAGGAGTCCATCCAATGAGAGCTGAATTTGCCCCTAGTGTTGTGGATAGGAACTTAGTTGTCTTTCAGCACAAACTTTCTTCTTTCCTCTCTTCTGGGATTTGGCATTCTTGCCAGCCTTCATTGATTTGCAAGATGATCCATCTTCGGCTCTTCGAGCACATCTAATATTTTTCTGTCCCTAGGTCGAGGGCTGCTTCGAATCTGGCCACACAGGCCTCACATTGCGGTTGACTGTTGAACATTCTGAGTTAAGGTTCAAGGTTTGAAAGCAAAGGGGGGTCGAGTCTCGATGCTGAGAGTGATCCTAAGCTGCACAATCTCAAGAGCGATTCCACACAGGTCTTCGCAGGACTGTGCAAAATATTTTTTGAAATCTTTTAAGAAAGCGACTAATCGCTCGCGTGGAAGACAATGTAGAACCAATCTGGATGAAGCCAGGATCCTTCTCGGTACTTTCATTAACAAACATGATTTCATTCATTAAGGGCTTAGCATGCCTCTCTTTCTCTCAATTGATCAAATTTTTACAAATCCCAAGGAATTCTTTCCTCTTCGTTTTCATCACAGTGTTTAAAAGGTTTTGAAAAACTTAGGTCAATGCAATGAGTTCGAGGCACAAAAAAGTAGGCGAAAAGCATTACCATTTCATTCAGAACTTCTGGCACAACTGGCACAAGGCAGAAGCGAACACAAGAATGTGAAAATCACTGCTGTTCATTCAAATCTGTTGGCATTACTGGCTCCAAGGCAGAAACAGACTCAAAAGAAAACGAAAAGACAAACACAAAACAAACAAGTGATGTCCGAAGTAACACCCTTGAAATCACCCGACTCCAACAAAATAGGACTGACTCGGTACAACAAGACAGACCCAACTGACTCAGTAAGAAAAGACTGACTCTGTACAAAACAACAAGACTGACCCAATACCCAAGTCAAAAAGTACAAATTAACAATATTCACAAATGTGCTCAAAACAGTGTATGCCATCCACCATATCTGGAGTAAACTGAGCGCCATCCGCAGGCGGTTCATCCCCCGATCACATGGTCACATTATCCCCCAAGTTCACCGATCCAGTGCCGATAGACTTTGCAGGAGCTGACGCGAAGATGACCTTTTTATCAATCAGATCTTGTATTTCATGGTGAAGACGAAGACACATGTCAGTGTTATGGCCAGCTTGTTGGTGAAAGACACAGTACTTCGCCGGGTTGTGGAAGAGAGAAAATTTATTCAGTAATGGCCGCGGCTCCAGGGGCTTCAGATGCCCCTTTTCGATCAGGACCCCCAAGGCCGTTGACAGAGACATGTCCAGTGGGGTGAACACTCTCTGGCCCCGAGGTGGGTATTTGGCAGGTTGTGAGCTGGTTGTGTTGAACGTACCAGCGAAAGGGTCGGTAGGTGCTGACTTTTGATGATCTCTTCCGAGTGTAGGATTGGAGCTGAAAAGGGTGTTTTTGGTACAACATTTCTTGTCTCAGCTTGCCCCTTGATTCAGACTACCCCTAACTTGAGTGGCAAAAGTATCATCCACAGTTTTTGCAACCACTGCAAGCACTTGCTGTTTGTTTAGTCCTTCAGCCTTCAAAGCCTTAACAGCCCGTTGAAGGTGTTCATAGGGACCAATTCCTGTCCCTACCCTGTTTTTACCACTCGCCCCCACTTTGCCAAGGGATCGACCTTCTTCAAATGCAGCCCGTCCCAAGATTGGGGAGCATTTTGTCATGAAATTCCCGGTATGTGATGTGGTCGATGAGGGAGCCAATGTCTCAGAGGCCTGATTTGTCACAGTTCCTTGAAGATCTTTGATCATTCTCTTCAGCTCAGAAGTAGTGGGCTCACGGGTTTGAGATGATTGGGGTCCAGGTGTATCCATCATGCATAAGTCCATGCTTTCTGGAATGAACACCTCAGGCTTGGGTAGATGGACCGGGGTGATGTATATGCTGGGGTCGAAGGGGGATGGTAGTATATGGATGAGATTGAGGAGGGCAGGAGATGTTTGGTCATTGGGGTCTAAAGGTGGAGCTATTGTCCGGTTATTGATGAGATTTTGGACCTCATGATGCAGGCAGTAGCAACGGTCGGTGCCATGATCGCACTGCTGATGGTACACACAGTACTTCGAGGGGTTATGTCTGGCTGGGAGTGGATCAGGAAGAGGTTGAGGATCAAGGGGTTTAAGATACCCTCTTTCCATCAAGATTTTTAGTGCGCTAGTCAGGCTCATATAGAGAGGGGTGAAAGTTCTGCCCTGAGCTCGGGCTGGGCCGACAGTTTGTAGGCTTGGTTTGGCAAAAGGGTTGGCTGTGGCAACTGTATTGATTTCGGTGGGTTTGGGAATAGCGCTACTACCAGCATTGGTACTCCTTGAAATCACCCTTCTTGTCGGTTCACTTGTTCTGGGAATGATCCCACAGTTGAACACATTCTCGATCTGAACCCCCAGTTCATGCAAACTTTTGAAAGTGAATAGCGGAGCGACTATCAACTTTTGCAACATATCATGCTTGAGGTTTCGCACCATCATCTGCACTTGATCCCTCTCAGAAGGGCGACGATCTGTCATTTGTGCTGCCTTTGCTCTCCACCTCACAATTAATTCCACAAAAGGCTCTGTTGGGTTCTGGCAGGTTGCTTCAAGCTCTTGGATGGTCATTTCAACTTGGGTATTGTAAGAATACTGATCAACAAAGGCCTCAGCCAATTCTTCCCAGTTTTGTTTCACTGTATTCTCCAACTTGGTGTACCAAGCGGCCGTTACACCCGATAGGGTTCTTCCATACAAAGAGAGTTTCTGTGGCTTAGTCAGACCCATCGGCTTCAGGATATCCAAGAAAAGCCGGATATGTACCATAGGATCTCCAGACTCGTCGAAACGGTCAATATGTGGCATTTTGAAACTGTCTGGGAGTCGTACGGCAACCTCGGTGTACCCATCCTCAATGTCGGGAATGGAATTAAGGCCCTGTGCCTTTTTGAATTGCTTCTCAAGGTTTGCGATTTTCACCGCAATTGGATCAAGGTCACTAGCATCAAGGAGATAAAGCCTCTCATTAGGCTGCACCAGGGGTCAAAAAACTTGGGTTTGAGCCAACCGTTCTCGAGGATCTGGACCCTGCAAATCTTCAGCTGGCGGAAGTGGGTCAAAGTTTGACTGGGGTCCCAAAGCTGGATGTAAGGTAGATGCCCAGATGGGCGCTGCGTTTCAATACTGGTCTCAGCCTGCATGGTAGCTCCCTGATTTAACGTTGCTATCACGGCCACAAATTCTTCCGAACCCTGTGCCATCACGGTCTGCTGATGATGTGACTGGTGATTGACGGATCAGATGAACCGGTGAGCCTTGACTGGCCCTTCTCTGCCTTGCCTTAGCGAAGGAAAACACTGGCTGCTCTGAACTGAGTCTCTGACTGGACAAAGTCTATCAGTACTAGTCCAATGTACCCGAGGGATATTGGAACCTTCTGAAGCTATGATTCCAAGACTACCTAGCAAAAGAGAAAACAGGTAGCATCTCGGCTCATTTTTGCCAAAACAGATATGAGCATAGCTGAATGACCGTGCTCTCTACCAAATTCTGCCCAAAAGTCTGCCTGTAAACTAATACCCTTAGGTAAAACTAATTCCCAAATACTAATGCCCGCAGGCCTGATACCCAGACTTGCAAACTGTTACATGCATTCCTGCAGGGACACACCCTAAAAGCACATAGCAAGCAAGTGAGAGCCAAAACACCCCTATGTTGGGGTAGGATTTCCCTGTCCTATTTTGTCAGGAGCTAGGGTTTCACTACGCACGCAGTGGTTTCAAACAACCTATAATCGGGTAAGCAACCTGTCCTAGCTTTGGAATGGTCACTATGGATTCCGAATATGCACTAGGTCGAATGGTCAAAAAGGGTGCCCCGATAAAATCGGGGTTTGTGTTCCTGTCGTGGTAGAGCCCGCAACCGGTCAGCCTTATGGCACGCTTCTCGAACTGAGCCTCCGGCAAACCGTTCAGGAATAGCATACGGAAAACACGGTGTCCTAGGCGCACCAATGCAAATACAATGCAAAGAAACACATAAGTGTAGTCAAAACAAGATATCATGAGTTCGAGTCAAGTTCTCTAACTCCCCAGCAGAGTCACCAGAAACTGTAGACGTCCCCGAACGTCCCGGGCAGGAATCCCATTTTGTTCATTATGGGCTCACTACAGTTCGGACTCAAAAGTCACGGTCCTGTATCTAATCTCGCAGAGTGCAATGCAAGACCGATGAATCATCAAAGAGTCCAAATCCGGCAAATCGTTTTTGAAAACAGATTTTTTTGAAAGAAGTACCAAACATGGACTGCTTTGCCAGATACAGAGTCGCCACCTAAATATTTTATTTTGGGGGAATTTAGGAAACCCTGACTCGTGCCTAAGGCCACGTGACCGTCATCACCAAAGTTGCCTCGGCTCGGGAACTTGGGTACGATTGGGAAAGGTCACTTCGTGAGCACCCCCACTCGACCGATCAAAGATCGGCCTCTACTAACCATGATATCGAGTTTTGAAAACATTATGCATTTTTATTCCGGTTATTAGCCTAGATTTACTACGTTATGCGCACAGCATACAAGTATAGACCGGATTGCCTAAATTGGAATAAAACATTTCATGTTTATTTTTTAAAGCGGTTTGCTACTCACAAGTAGGCTTAAAATACAGATTTTGCTACCCTCGGGTGGGCTTAGAAAACATGGTTTTGCCACTATCTAGTGGGCTTAAAACTCACAGTCAATGCATTATTCCAATTCAGATAATCCAACCTTCACCCACAGGTATTCAGGTAGATATATCACATAAGCACATAGCCTCATGGTAAGTGTCATGACCCGAACCCGCCCCTATGGGTTAAGGACATAACCGGCCAGTAATCCTGAGATTACCTGCGGCCTCTAACCAAAACAGACATAACTCATCAGAGTAAAGGGGCCAAACGGAAGCAAAAATTTAAAACTTTGTCCATAGAGCCGTGCTTGTGTGCACATCAAACAACTATACACATATATGTTAATAACCCACGACAAAATACAGTACCATAAAATCCTTGACAGACAGGATCATCCAAACTGAGTCAACCCATATCAAAACTATATACAGATATCCATAAAGTCCTAGCCAACAAGACAAAATATAAATACATAGCAAAATGGCAAGGATGGGTCTCGTGCGTGAGACACAAGGCTGATTCTCCAAAACTCATGTTGTTCCTAGAAGACTTCACTAGGGCTGGGTTTGGACCTCTCTTGGCTCACCTACAAACACATGAATGAGCGTGAGCAACAGCTTAGTGAATAATATCAAATACAGAACTTACATAACAATGTAGAACAACATGTTCCAAACGACCTTGGGCCCAATTCACATTTCTACTTAACATATATATATATACCTATACAAAATTTAGGTCAAGTGACTGTAGTTCCAACATACTGGCCTTTGGCCCATTCAGGTTTCCATTCTTGTCAAAACGGCCTTCGGCCCACTTGTTTATGTCAAAACGGCCTTCGGCCCATTCATTTCTGTCAAAATGGCCTTTGGCCCATTCATTTACGTCAAAACGGCCTTTGGCCCATACATTCGTGTCAAAACGGCCTTCGGCCCGCTCATTCATGTCAGAACGACCTTTGGTCCATTCATATAGGTCAAAACGACTTTCGGTCCGTTCATTTATATCAAAACAACCTTCGGTCCATTCATTTACATCAAAACGACCTTCGGTCCATTCATTCATTCATGTCAGACTTTTGTCCACAATCCCAATTAACAATTCATAACGTTTATAAGGGAATAAACAATTGGACATTGATAAGCTTTCAAATATTGATATTACTCACAGTGATCGGCTTGTGGATTTGCCCTGGAGCTTGACCCTACACATTTCATGAACATAAAAGGGTCACTAGTAATTCAATCCATTCCTTAATTCACATATTCCTCTTTAGGCTTTGTTCTTATCTCATTAACTCGTTTACAATGCTTAACATATGCCTAAGAGTGCTTACAAGTGAAAGAGAACGGAAAACGAATCACATAATGCATGAACAAAATTTCAGAAAACAGGGTCCCCGCTCGAGCGTGGACTTACCCGCTCGAGCGGACCCCTGAGGCCTGCAAAAGTACTTGATATGGGAAATTTACGCTCGAGCGTTCAATCCGGCGTTCGAGCATAAGGCCTCTTTACATGGCTCCCCGCTCGAGCGTGAAACTCCCGGCTCGAGCGTAAGCCATGTCTGCAAGAAGTTCTGGATGTATCATTTTTATGCTCGAGTGTGACCTCGGACGCTCGAGCGAAAGTCCATCCTACATAGCTCCCCGCTCGAGCGTGGACTTACCCGCTCGAGCGGACATCAAGGTCTGCAGAAAAAAATACTGGGAGCACGTATTTCCCGCTCGAGCGGCCATTACCCCGCTCGAGCGGACTTCAAAATTCTGGAAAACCCAGAATGTGTTCTTGAGCTCCAATTCGGTTTTCAAGCCACAATACTTGCTCGCAATGGCTCAAATCTCAATATAATCATATCAACATGGTACTAATGCAAGATTATAACATTATAGAGCTCAATTTCTTGATTTATCTACATGCATGTCCCAAAATATGTCAAACTCAACACCAACATAACAAACTCATGCATCCAAGCTCATATCTTCTCAAATTGTACATGCATGTGATGAATTAGCCACATTCTCAACTTAGGTAACACAAATGGTGATCAAGACATGAGTTTCCTTTAACATTTCACATGGATTATACACATTTGTGCTCAAACATGCAATATCAAGGTGATTTCCTACATGCATGCACATATTAAGCTTCAATTCAACAAATACAACCCAATTTCATTTTAACCTTACTCTTGATCACCAATTTAGCTTGAACACACAAAATAACAAACTATACTCCAAGAATTACTCACCTAGAAGCTTTGATCTCCTAAGCTCTAGTCAATTCTTGAGCTAAATCTCAAAGATTCCCAAGCTTTAGGCCAAATTTGCACAATTCTCTCCTCTCTCACTCTAACAGCTGGCCTTGCCTCTCTCTAGAGAGTTGATCAGCCCAAATGAAGTTAAAGGAAGGGAATTGAGTGTAACATGCCTTTACATAAATCCCCACTCACAATATAATAATAATAATAAAGTAATTTGGCATTATTCATCAATTTAATCGATTTAATCTAACCCGAATCAATTTCTAATTAAATTTCACCGTAGGCTCTAAAAATTATGCCAATCACGATGGCGTAATCAATTTCGTGTTCTGTGGCCGATAAGGCCCTCAATTTAATTTCCAAAACACATTATTCAGACAGGTATTCCTACGGTGAATAGATAAGACTTCAAAATCACAAACATTCACATAATGGCACATAAAATCATGCTAAACACATAATCATACTCAAATTAAGGACCAATTAGCATATTACGGGACATGGGCATCACAGTAAGCATGCAATCACGGCAATCACTCACACACATGCAAGGATGCTGAAACAAAAACACTTACCGAGTACTCCAAGCCAAAACAAAAACTATGTTAGAAATCCATGCATGATCCTAACTATACAGAAATGCCTAATGCAACACATGCAAAATGCAATTGTAGTAGGCTCGGCTATTCTAAGGATGGCATGTGAAATCTTACAACTAATAAGTATTCATCTTGGAATTAAAATACAATGCAGTTAGTATGATGTACCGAGCCTGGTGCATGCAAGACAGATGAATGAATGCAAACATGCGAGCATAAGTATGTTAATTGAAACATGCCCTAATCTAACCATCATAAGCTGATAAATAAAAGGGAGAAAGACGTGGGGTCGGAAGACATACATCACACACACGGACACTTATTACAACATTGACCCCCCTGAGGGGTCCGAATGAATAATACAGTCCGAATAAATAATTATAGTCTGAATGAATAATTAAATATTACAAAACCCTAATTAATTAACAAATTAACTAGGAAAGCAATAAACTAGTATGCAAATTCATGGACCGTCTCAGCTCTATTCCGAATGATGAAAGATGCATACTCGAGTTGCCTTGCGCGGAAATCCATTGCGATGCCTCGATTCGCCTCTGTTTGCAATTGATCCCGGAATGCTGTGCAAGGCTTTAGTAAGTTGCTGATTTCTGATTTGCTGTAACAGAGAGCAAGAAAGGGACATGGCAAAATATTTTCACATATGTATGCACACCTTGATCCTCGTGCCACCAATCACGCATCTCGATGCACGATGGCCGAGGAGTCGAATTGCACGACTCGATGTGAAATGAATGCACGTATAAACACAACAAGGCCTAGACTCCATCATGGTTAATCCGGAGTGTCGGCGACCAGGAATTGAGACACGTTTCGTCACTTTAAGTACGAAACGTCCCTCGTTTCCCGTGTTTGGGCTAACTCCTATCCCAAACACAATGCAAATGAGATGGCATACACAATGCGACTAACATGTAACCTAACATATGCAATGCTATGGACCAAAAATGGCATACACAATGCACGTGATGTAACATGGCATACACAATGCTCTGACATGCAACCTAGCATACGCAATGCTATAGACTGAAATGGCATACACAATGCACGATAGACTTACACCAACATGAGTGGACCTCAACCACACTCACATCAATGACCATATGATGGAAATGAGATAATCGAAACACGTGCAAACATGCACGATGCAAGGGATCGATCCTAAGGCATCAAATGCCACTCTACCAAAGCATGGAAAAGGATGCAATATGGCATACAAACACACAAATTCCAGCTCTGAAACATGATACAAAATGGTCTCGAAACATACAAACATGGCACATAATGCAAGCTAGGGGGACACGGGTACCGAAACTAGTGAAGTGCGTTTCTCTAGAGGTACCCAAAACAATGCACTAATGGCAAAATCAACCCCAAATAGACCCTAGGCAGGTCTGAAATAGTGGGGAAATGGCCTAAAATGATGGCTCGGAATGCAACGAAATGGAGCTCATTCAATGGTCAGTAAATGAGGCATACAAGCCCGACTCTCAAATGCATTTAAAGAGTACAAAACATGGCAATATGGCATTCAAACAAGCTCTGAAATATGATTTATAATGGCCCCAAAACAAGGAAATACCTCAGTATATGCATGTAATGGACCTCGAAACTCAAAGTTAAGCAAGTGTATTGAACCACAAACATGCAAAACAAAGACCATTCGACTATGAGACCTAAAAATAGAGTTACGGCATTCCAAAATATGCACAAAATCAGTTTAAGGCATGGCCAAAATGTGCTAGAATCAAGGGTCAACAAAGCATGCAAAAAAGCTAGTGAACCATGAGTTGTCCCATAGCTACATGAAGCATATGAGGACTCACCAAACCAGCCAAAAATAGGAGTATGCCATGCCAAAATATGCCCAAAAAACCACTGAAACTCAGTTAATGCATGCAAGAATGATGGGCTCCTTTGAGAGGCCAATAAGAGGGTTGTTCAACACATACAAGATAGACATGCAAAATGGAAAAACCACCTCTGGAAATCAGTTATGAGGGCCCTAAAACTCACCAAAAAGGCCCTGAAATTAGCCTAGAAAACATGCAAGTGAAAGCCCCTTTGAAAGGCCTTGAATAGGATTGCTCTACACATGCAAAATAGACACTTCATATGGAAAATGGGCTCCAGATAGAGCCAAGGCAGATCTTAAAACTCACAAAATAGGGCCTAAAACATGGCTTCAAAACATGCAAAGTGGAGCTCCTTTGTAAGGCCAAAATGGCCAACAAACAAGGCAAGGAGATAGGGGGTCACCCCCCCTCTGATTTTGGCTCTCAAAATAGTATTCTAGCCACTGAAAATCCATTGGATTTCAGTGGCTAGAAGGCCAAACAAAGCATAAAACCAAGGCCTAGATGCAAGGCTCAAAATAAGATGCAAACAAGCATGCAAGGGGGTGGATGACCCCCAACAGAAAAATGACCTTAAACAATCTTCAAGAGGAACTCAAAATAGACTTTTTTCAGTTTATGTCAAGGCTCGAAAATGCTTGCAAGTAAGGCTAAGATATGAAGTAAAATAAGCCTTAAAAGAGGGATGGAGCATACAAGGGGGTAGATGACCTCTAACAGAAAAATGTCCTGAAACAAACTTCAAGAGGGACTTAAAATAAGACTCTTTTCAGTTTATGTCAAAGCTCGAAAATGCTTGCAAGTATAGCTAAAAGATGGATCAAAATAATGCTCAAAAAGGGAAAAAATGGTTACCCTTGAAGACCAGCAGAAACCAGCAGCCTCTGGACCTAAAAACCCAACCTTGAACCTCTGAAAAATACCCTCCAAGGACCTTAGGTTGATGATGGAAGTGTTAGGATATGAGAGGTGGTGCAAAGGGGCCAAGAACCAAGCAATTTAGAGCTCAAAATAGAGAGATATAAAGAGAGATATATTATTTAGCCCTAGCAATTTTCTGAACCCTTTCAAGTGAGGGATATGGTTTCTCTTATAAAACAAAAGGTCTAAAGTTTCTCAAAGAAGCTTCAAACCAAGGGCCAGCAAATGCCTCTCAGCTGGCACAGCTGGAACACACTCACTGAGACAAACAGGATGGGAGCTGGCCGACCAGTTCAAGTGGTCGGCCGACCAGGCCAAAAGGGTCAAGGTGCTTGGCCACCCCCTAGGATGAAGCCCCAGAAGTTATCTTTACAATGGTGCAAACCTTGCATTAAAATTCCATCTGTGCAAAAAGTTATGCCTGTTTTGGTGAAGCCGCGCAGATTCGGTCCAACCGGATTGATGCCCTACTTCAACCAACCATATCTCCCCCATTCGGACTTGGCTTTAGGAGATTCTTTAGTGCAAAATGAAGCCCCGGAAGTAATCTTTCCAACGGTGATGGCCTCATATCTTAAATCTAAGTATGAAAATGAATAAGCCCGATTCAGCGAGGGCTGCTCCTCTCTCTCCTTCTCGGATTCATGCCAAATCACTTTTGACCACCTAAGTGGTCGGCCATCTGATTTTATGGTCTTCCATGTGGCCACATTGAAGGTCCAGAAGTTAGCTTTCCAATGGCGCCAACCTTGCATCAAAATTCCTCCTGTGCAAAGAGTTATGCCCGTTTCGGTGAAGCCGCGCAGTTTCGGTCCTACCCGAGTTCATGTCGAACTTCTCCCAAACTAGTTTTCTTCTCTCTTTTCCTCTTTTCTTCAAATCCAAACCCCTCAACAAGGTGTTTTGAAAGATTTTTCAAAGATTTCATCTTTCTTTCATTCGTTTCCACTCTGTCCTGACTCGGTTTATCGAAAAGCGCAACATTTAACAAAATGTGTGAAGTTGAGATTTGACTCTCCTTGCCAAAGAAATTGAACCTTTGCCCTACACACCTTTCTCCATCAAGTAAATCATCAGTAGTGCCCAAGTCTTAAGGGCGGTCAAAAATGGGGTGTCTACAGCGTGGTTCTAAAGTAAATATTCTTGCAGAATAATATGCATAAAGCAAATGCGGCAAAATAAATATGTTTGAATTATTTTGAATCGGGAATCTTCGTACTTAATCATGGGACAGTTTTGCTATTTATTTGGTACCAGAACACATTTGATGGTATAGAGGAATATGCTTTTACAGTGGGAAAGCTATTATGGTGAAGTTGTTTTCTGGTACCTTATTTCGTCCCTCATTTTCAGTCTTTTTTTTTAGTGATTGTTTTGGTATACAATGTTATACTTCTTAGAAGAGTATCCCGAGAATCACAGGCAGTTTACTCAAATGTGTGTAGATCGTTTTTTAACGTGCCAAATCGGACTGTGGGAAGAGAGGCGGTGGTCAGCTCCGACGAAGTTTGTTCGTGGGTACGAGGAGCAGAGGGAAAAAATATCAAAGTTAAGGTGTCTGAACAGAAGGGTTAGCAGAGGTAACAGAATCTGCAGAATTTGTAGGATAAAAGATTTGGAGTGTTTTATAAAAAGTGGAAGGAGATATGAGCAGCCAGTATTGGACTCCCCTTGCGTATCCCCAGTTAAGGACACCGGCAGCCAGTGGATATAAGCGTAGTTACCGTGGTCGTGCACCTTTTAAGGCAACATACATTCGCAGATAGTATGTTCAGAATATTCCCTAATATATGAAGAAGACTAAGAGGGGAGTAAGGAAGTTACAACTATACGATGAACAATTAAGGGACGTTAAATTTGATAATAAAGGTGTGGCAAGATTGATTAATGGTATTGAGTTGGGTAATAAGAGATGTGACCGTCAATCAGACAAGATTGTGGTTAAGGGTATAAAATTAATTGGGAATGTTCAATTGGGACAAGATACTAAAGATGAAGCTGTGGTCTACCACATATTGTTTTTCGTCATAAGTGATAATAGTCCATTAGATTCTGTCCCCACACTTGACAAGATATTTACTGGAGTTGGGAAGAGTAATGTAACCGCTGTCATGATTAATGAAAAATTTTATTAGTTTTATTTATGAAACCATTCAGACTTTTATTTACTTACTACATTTCCCTTATCATTAACTATTACATCTTGAGTCACATCACTATTTTTTACATTCATTATTACATTTCGTAAAACATCAAAAAATTTTGCTGGATCTACAACAACTGATCCTCTATGATCAATTTCTTCTTTGCTAACACCAACCTTCGAAATCGACGGACCAGGATCAATATCACTAGTTCCATCACCACCCCTGCGTACATCAATCTCAGACAAACTCAAACGACCTCTGTACATTGTTATTATTTTATTATAAAAAACACTAACATATATTTATGTACCAATTTAATAAATAAATGAGTTAAGTAGTTCATGTTTAGGTATAGACTAACACAATTATCTAATGATTAGGTCATGGCCAAGTTGAGATAAATGTTGAGTCAATTAGATTGTGTCACTGTTAGAGTCTAGCACAACTATAAATCCTTAAGCAAACTCTTACATATTTTATTATAAAAAAAATACTAACATATATTTATTCACCAATTTAATAAATAAATGAGTTAAATAGTTTATACTTAAGCATAGACTAAGACAATTCTCTAATAATTATATCAAGGCCAAGTTGAGATAAATGTTGATTAAATTATGTCACTTTTAGTGTCTACTAATCTATAAATACTGAATAATTTTAAATATAAATATAAAATTTTATCAAAGTTTAATTTTTTTAATAACTATGCATAAACATGTACATATTTATTATTTTATTATAAAAAATACTAATGTATATTTATTCACCAATTTAATAAATAAATGAGTTAAGTGGTTCATATTTAGGCATAAATTAAGAAAATTCTCTAATGATTAGGTCATGACCAAACTAAGATAAATGTTTAGTCAATTAGATTAATTATGTCACTTTTAGTGTCTAACATAATTATAAATCCTCAAGCCAACTCTTATATATTTTATTTAAAAAAAATTGGCATAATTTATTTACCAATTTAATATATAAATGAGTTAAGTGCTTCATATTTAGGCATAGAGTAAGACAATTCTCTAATAATTAGGTCATGACCAAGTTGAGATAAATGTTGAGTCAATTAGATTATGTCACTTTTAGGGTCTAACACAACTATAAATCCTCAATAATTAAAAATATATAAATATAAAATTTTATCAAAATTTTCATTTTTTTAATAACTATGCATAAACATGTACATATTTATTATTTTATTATAAAAATACTAACATATATTTATTTATCAATTTAATAAATAAATGAGTTAAGTGGTTCATGTTTAGTCATAGAATAAGACAATTCTCTAATGATTAAGCCACGGCCAAGTTGAAATAAATGTTGAATCAATTAGATTATGTCACTTTTAGTGTCTAGTACAACTATAAATCCTCAAACAAACTCTTATGTATTTTATTATAAAAAATACTAATATATATTATTTACCAATTTAATAAATAAATGAGTTAATTGGTTCATAGTTAGGCATAGACTAAGACAATTTTCTAATAATTAGGTCATGGCCAAGTTGAGATAAATGTTGAGTCAATTAAATTATGTCACTTTTAGTTAGTTTTTAGCACAAGTATAAATCCTCAATAATTTTAAATATAAATATAAAATTTTATCAAAGTTTTAATTTTTTTAATAACTATGCATAAATATGTACATATTTATTATTTTATTATAAAAAATACTAGCATATATTTGTGTACCAATTTAGTAAATAAATGAATTAAATAGTTCATGTTTAGGTATAAAGTGAGACAATTATCTAATGATTAGGTCATGGCCAAGTTAAGATAAATGTTGAGTCAATTAGATTATGTCATTGATAGAGTCTCGCATAACTATAAATCCTTAAGCCAATTCTTACATATTTTATTATAAAAAAATACTAACATATATTTATTCATGAATTTAATAAATAAATGACTTAAGTGGTTCATACTTAGCTATAGACTAAAACAATTCTCTAATAATTAGATTATGGTCAAGTTGAGATAAATGTTGAGTGAATTTAATTATGTCACTTTTAGTGTCTACCACAACTCTAAATCCTCAATAATTTTAAATATAAATATAAAATTTTATAAAAGTTTTAATTTTTTTTTTAATAACTATGCATAAACATGTACATATTTATTATTTTATTATAAAAAAAACTAATATATATATATATATATATATATTGATTCACCAATTTAATAATTAAATGAGTTAAGTGGTTCATGTTTAGACATAGATTAAGACATAATTATTAGGTCATAGACAAGTTGAGATAAATGTTGAGTCAATTAGATTATGTCAGTTTTAGTGTCTAGCACAATTATAAATTCTCAAGCCAACTCTTATTCTTTTGTACTTGTGAATTATGGCATATTTTTAAACTATTACAAAATAGACAATGTGTAGTTAATAAATTGACAAATATAATTTATTATATGATTGGGCTATGTTTGACATAAAATAAACTAAATTGCAAAACTTATAAGACAAAATGTATTTATATTTCATTGTAAAAATAAGTTTTGCAATTTTATTGCACTTTTTTAAAAATACATTCTACCATAGTTTGTTTATTTCTTATAAATAAATTTTATGTTATTATTTAATTTCAAAATTAATTGTTAATTATTGATTTAAACCCGTGCATAGCACGAGCATTATGGTTTATGAAATAATTTTAAAAAATTACACCCGTGTTATGAAGATCCATTAAGCAAAGGTGAGTGAGAGAGAAGAAGTAAGAAAATGACCAATGTGACATGGCAGAACTAGCAATTGTAAGAAAATCTAAAACTTATACTTGATAGGTAAATGCTGATTTCAGGAAAGATAAGAGGTTAAGGGTCACTGATAATTCATTGTTTGTCATTTTCATTTTGTTATTCAATTTTTTTGATTTAAACAAATTTTGCTAGATTGAGTTTCAAAAAAAAAATTTATTATTACTATTACTATTATATGGCATACTAAAAAAATATAATTAGTAAATAATAATAATAATGATTATTGAGTTTCACATAGTTTACCATATCATCTAATATATGGCAAATTAAAATTATGAAACCCTTAGAAAATAATAATGTATTTATATTTTATCATAGGTGTAGTTTTTATTCTAAAAAATAGAAATTAAAAAGTGTAATTTTATAATTTATCATAATTTTTGTTTAATTTTTTCTAATTACATTATGATTCATGTTATTGTTATTTAGAACTTACACTACAACAAAATTAAATTTTTACGGCTTGTAATGAATGCATAAAAACTCTTTCACGGCATGCACACAAATGCCGTTATATGACATGTCGTGGAAAGTTGAGCGTCATTTACGGCATGCAGGTAAGGTTGTAAAAAGTAATCAATTAAACATTAATGACATACTTTGTATGTCGTATATAATTTTTTACGACATTTTTGTCATGCCATAAATCATCATAGTTTCTATGGCATAATTTTGCATGCCGTAGAAGGTTATTTTTAATATATTTATTGCTTACTTTGCATGTTGTATATAATATTTTACGACATTTTCTTACATGTCATAAATCATCACACTTTTTACGACATAATTTTGTATGTCGTAGAAGGTCATTTTTAATATATTTATGACATACTTTGTATGTCATATATAATCTTTTACGACATTTTATTGCATGTCATAAATTATTACACTTTTCATGACGTAATTTTATATGCCGTAGAAGGTTGTTTTTAATATATAATATATATACAGGAATGTAACCTTGCCTAACAGTATGTAGACAGTAGCTTATAAAATGCAACCTGTTAACAAACCAAGCAGAAGCAGCAACTATGAAGTAAGCAAAAAAAATCTAATATCCATACACCAAACAACCTGCATATTAACTTTCATCCTCAACTTCTATGATATCAAGCTGATAACAACCTCAAACATACAAACCAAGAACAATATCTAAATTATAAGATTCACTAATCTCTAAAATACAACTTTAAACATCCAAAAAGTATACCTACAATTCGTAAATCAATTAATCTAATATTTAGTCCAAAAGAATGAATTGACTAGGTTATGCAACTGTACTTCTTATGGCATCTTGAACATCATACATTTCAAGAGTAGAACGAAACAATGGCACGTTGACTGTTACGTGGTTTACCCATACTTTCCAACACATAGGTCCAAGAGTCACATGATGCACCTTTGACTTGGGATCCCTTGATGCAATTTGGTCTTCTGCAACCACCAAGTTTGTCCCCTCCCAATGCAATAACTTGCATTTGATATTCTCTAAGCTTGACACACCATTACTTTGATCCTACAAAAATTAAGAGTATATAGGCATACTGCATAACATTTATCCGATTTATCAAGTATTAGTTCAACAAAGGAAATGAAAATGTAAAAAAGCTTCAAGGAGAACTCACTTATATACGTCATCAATGTCAGAAAAGAAAATTTCAACCTAATGAATACATATTTTGAGATAGTCACACTTATGAGTCTACTCAACCTGATGAATTTATAAAAACCAAATGGACAATCTAATTCAAGTGGACCTCTAATAAGTTCCTCAGTTCTTTACTAAAGAACACAAGAAGATGATTTTGGAGTCCTCATTATGAGAGTTGTATTAAAAATAAAATAAAAAAATAAAAAAAAGGAGTATTGTGGCAAGGAGATAATTTTTATGGAACATTCATCTAACCAGTACTTATCTTTGCACTCTGCTACTAATCTCAGGGAGGTCACGCCACGCCTTGTGAAACTTTTTTAGGTCCTTACTTTGGAATCCCTCATTCAAGTCATGGAATTTTTAACATCTAAATGTTAATTCCTTTTTATTTTTTATTTTTATTTATTATTATTATGTTTTTGGAATTTGAGAGTTTGGACTTCTGAGTTAATTTGTCACCCTTCCATGTCTTCCTCAGTCTATAGCTTCAGCTATTGTTATTTATAGTGCAGGCTTTTTCTCGTACTTCTCTGAGCTTTATAATGGGCTCTGTACTGCGCTCATGTAAGACTTCATCATTCTACCGCCACCATCTCTATCTTTAATATGAATTGATGTTAAATAGACCCCTCTCTCTTTTAGTTACAATTTTGAAATGGGTTATTCAAAGTAACTGAATGAAAAGGAAGGTGTTATCTTGTTGACCTTGATGAGTTGATATTAAAGCCTAGTTGAGTTGAGTTTTTTGTAACTTGTGATCCCTTACTATAGTATAATCTCTCTTTCCTTCTCTTAGAGGCATAAATAATAATTAATTGTACTTACTAATTTAATCTGGCCTATGCTAAAGTGCTTCCTATGTTACATGCATCAAGTACTGTGCCTTTAGCATGTTGAGTTATTCATTATTTATGTCTCTGGTTGGATGCATTGGCCTGTGCACAAGTCATGCGCTAATCAGTTCAAAATTTGTATATCATCTAGTTTATGATAATTGTTTCCTATTAATTTGTTTGGATAATTAGGATCTTGTTGCTCACTCAGCTTCTTTCAGTTGTGTCTTTTCTTCCAGTTTGCAACTGTACTGTTATTGTGCTGCTCATGAAATTTATCAATTAGCAATTTATTGTTATGATCTATTTATTTCAATTTTTATGCATCAGGTTCGCAATTACAGCCCACCTCCTGATATTAACAATAGTATTAAGGTAAGTGTGCTACTGCAATGTCTTTTACATTCGCATTAACTGATCTTTGCTGACCAGTGGCCATTCCAAAGGGTAGACTAGAGTCTATGGCTGGGATCAGGGTGCTTCTAGTGTTGGCCTATGTAATTATAGGGAGAAAAAGAAAGGAAGGAAAAAAGAAAAAAAGAAAAGAAAAAGAGCGAGAGCATTCTATTATCTGCATTATGCCATGCTTCATATTCATGAGAAATTATGTATTAGATGGGGAAGCAAAAACAAAGTTAGCAACTCTAATTTCCAATTCTATATATTTTTAGTATATGTTTTTCTGATATAACGCCCCCAAAATAATACAATAAAGATAACTCATATGCGGAATAAATATGAGAAACAACATACTTTCATGCATCAGAGTTTACTGTTTAACAAACAATTAAATGCCATATAGGCTTACATCTTTCCAAATCATTACTTGGTTACACAAATTGAGTCTCGCTCATTACATCTTAAACCCTTGACAAACCCTTGACTTTACAAATACCAATATACACACAACAAAACATAATTAAGAAGCTCTTGCTTCCCGAAAGTCCATCCACGTATTTGCCTTGGAGGAAACATCTCATCTGCACCTGAAAATGGTATTCCCTTATAGGGTGAGCCAGCAGCCCAGTAGGAATAATCTAACACAATTTATGAAGCAAAGGTATCAATACCACGTATATAAACAATACCGATATGGAAGCATACACAAGGCCTGCATATCTATATGCCACTAAGACCAATCGTATTCAATTTTCCTTCAATTCACTTCCAGTTCATATATATACTACTCAATTCATGAGTTAAATTCATTATCTTTCAACAACTAAAATGAGATTACAACTCAAAGGTTTTTCAATTATGTAAAACACATACATAAACACTTCAAACTTTGCCATTTTACGGATATTTCGTCCGAAGGAACCGGCACCCATTTATATAAGAGATTTCGGGTCTTTCACCCAGGACACTCAGGCCAACTTGCTTCAAATGGAGTTCATTCCCTTTCTCCTCCCCAAACAAATATACATATGCAATGCATTTACAAACATAATCATATATGGATTACATCCCCTTTCTCCTCCCAATAAATATACATATACAATGTATTCATGACATCATTAATTATGGAGTACATCAAATTTCTCCTCCCAATAAACATACATATTGTAGACGTCCCCGAACGCCCCGGGAGGGATGAGTCCCGTTCTGTTCGTATTGGGGTTCACTACAGTTCGGACTCTCAAATTGTAACGGTTCTAAATCTGAACCAAAGTGTCCAAATCCGGCAAATCGTTTTGAGAAAACAGATTTTGAAAGAAGTGCCAAACATGGACTGCTTTGCCAGATACAGAGTCGCCACCTAAATGTTTTATTTTGAGAAAATTTAGGAAACCTTGACTTGTTTGCTTAAGGCCACGTGTCCGTCATCACCAAAGTTGCCTCGGCTCGGGAACTTGGGTATGATTGGGGAAGGTCACGTCGTGAGCACCCCCGCTCGCCCGATCAAAGATCGGCCTCTACTAACCATGATATCTATTTTTGAAAACATTATGCGTTCTTATTCCGGTTATTAGCCTAGATTTACTATGTGATGCGCACAGCATACAAGTATAGACTGGATCGTCTGAATTGGAACAAAACATTTCATGTTTATTTTTTTAAAGCGGTTTGATGGTGTTACCCGTAAGTAGGCTAAGACGTGGATTTGCCACCCTCGGGTGGGCTTAGAAAAACATGATTTTGCCACTATCTAGTGAGCTTAAAACACACATTTGATGAATTGTTCCAATTCAAATAACCCAACCTTCACCCACGGGCATTTAGGCAGTTATATCACATAAGCATATAGCCTCATGGTAAGCATGCTATTCATGGCAGTCACTCACACGCATGCAAGGATGCTAAAGCATAAAACTTACTGAGTACTCCAAGCCAAAACAGAAGCTAATTAGAAATCCATGCATGATCCTAATTATACGGAAATGCCTAATGCAACACATGCAAAAATGCAACTATAGCAGGCTCGGCTATTCTAAACATGGCATATGAAATGTTACAGCTAAAATGTATTCAACTTGGAATTGAAAATACAATGTAGTTAGTATGATGCGTCGAGCCCGGTGCATGCAAAACAGATGAATGAATACAAACATACTATCATACTGTATGCTAATTGAAACATGCCCTAATTTAACCATGATAAGCGGGTAAATAAAAGGGAGAAAGACGTGGGGTTGGAAGACATACATCACACACACGCACACTTATTACAACATTGCCCTCGCGCAGAGGGTCCGAATAAATAATATATAGTCCCAAATGAATAATTACAGTCCAAATATGTACAAAACCCTAATTAATTAACAAATTAAATTAGGAAAGCAATAAATTGGCATGCAAGCCACGGACTGCCTCAAATCTGCTTCGGATGATGAATGATGCATGCTCGGGTTGCCTTGTGCGGAGAATCCCTCGCGATGTCCTGATTTGCCTCTGTTTGCAATTGTTCTTAGAATGCGTGCCAAGCTCCGGAAGGCTATCGATTTCTGATTTGCTGCAACAGAGAGCAACAAAGGGGCATTGCAAAGTATTTTCACATATGTATGCATGACTACTCTTCAGGGAGTGTAGTTTTCGGTCCTCGTGCCACCAATCACGCATATCGATGCATGATGGCCGAGGAGTCGAATTGCACGACTCAATATAAAATGAATGCACATATAAACACAACAAAACCTAAACTCCATCATGGATAATCCGGAGTGTCGGTGATTGGGAATTGAGACACGTTCCGTCACTCGAAGTACGAAACGTCCCTCGTTTCCCGTGCTCGGGCTAACTCCTATCCCATGCACAATGCAATATGCATGACATGCATGAATGCAACTAATATACAACCTAGCATGCACAATGCTATGAGATGGCATACACAATGCATGATGTAACAAGGCATACGTAATGCTCTAACATACAACCTAGCATATGCAATGCTATAAAATGAAATGGCATACTCAATGCACAATGGACTTACACCAACATGAGTGGACCTCAGCCACGCTCACATTAGTAGCCAATGAGATGAAAAATGAGACACTCGAAATACGTGCACACATGCATGCAAACCGAGGACCGAACCCAAGGCATAGCATGCAACACTAACAAGGCATGGCAAGGCATGAAACATGGTATGCAAACATGCAAATTTCAGTGCTGAAATATGATGCAAAACAGCCCCGAAACATGGAAACATGGCACCCGATGCATGGAATGAACCCGAAACACAAAACTAGGCATATGCATTGGCCTATAGCTATACAAAACATGCATTATTTGATCATGAAGTATGAAGACAGAAGCAAGAAAGTCCCAAAACATGCATATTTACAGTTTATAACAAGTCTCAAATATGAACACAAATAGGGCTAATCTATCATGCAAAAATGGCCCCAAAATAGAGATTAAACACAAAGGGAAAGCAGCTGGCACCAAATGGCAAAGAGCCCTTCAACGAAGTTGAAGAGGGGCTCAAAAAACGGTATTTTAAAGTTTACATCAAGCCATGAAAATGATCACAAATAAGGCCAAACTGTCA
The DNA here is from genome assembly GCF_055761805.1 of Camellia sinensis. NCBI lineage: Eukaryota > Viridiplantae > Streptophyta > Magnoliopsida > Ericales > Theaceae > Camellia > Camellia sinensis. The sequence goes on from NC_138961.1 coordinate 222,509,466, forward strand.
TGCAAGAAAAGGCCTAAAAGAGGGGTAAAGAGACAAGTAGCAGCTGCTGTTCTCAAACAGAGGAGAGCCCTGCAACAAAGTTGAAGAGGGGCTCAAAACAAGACATTTCACAGTTTATGAAAGAGTCCAAAACAGCTTACAAATGAGCCTAAACTACCATGCAAAAATTGGCCCAAAAGAGAGATAAAGAGGCAAGTGGCAGTAGGGGACCTCAAACAGAGAAGAGTCCTTTAACAATGTTGAAGAGGGGCTCAAAATAAGACTATTTACATTTTGGCTTGGAGCCCAGAAATGATCAAAAACAAGGATAATAGATCATGCAAGATTAGGCCCTAAGAGAGAGATAAAGAAGCAAGTGGTAGTAGGAGATCTCAAACAGTAGGAGGTCCTTAATAAAACATGAAAATAGGCTCAAAATATGACTATTTACAGTTATGGTCGGAGCCCAAAAGTGTAAGCAAGTATGGCTTAGATATGGAACAAAACAAGGCAAGAAAAAGGGAAAATGGGACTCACCCTTGTAGAACCAAGCTTCAATGACTTTTGGACCAAGTTTAGAAGCTCTTCACCTCTGGAAATCAGCTTCAAAGGTCTGGAATGGAGTATGGAAGCTTTGTGCTATGAGGTAGTGTAGAAATGATGTAGGAAACTTGGGGTTTTGGAGCTTGGAATAGAGAGAGAGAGAGAGAGAGAGAGAGAGAGAGAGAGAGATAATGCAAGAGCCTTAAAGTAAATTTTGTAACCTCTGAAAACACAGCTGGGGGTGCTGGTTATATAGGCAAAGGAGTGGAGGAAAAGGGGGGAAAATGAAATTCAAATTTCCCTCAAAAAATAGGCCTAAAAGAGAGATAAAGAGGCAAGTGGTAGCTGCCGGCCTCAAAATGAAGAGAGCCCTTCAACAAAGTTGAAGAGGGGCTCAAAACAAGACATTTTACAGTTTATGACCAAGTCCGAAATGACTCACAAATAAGCCTAAAATACCATGCAAAAATAGGCTTAAAAGAGAGTTAAAGAGGCAAGTGATAGTAGGAGACCTCAAACAGCAAAAGGTCCTTAATCAAACATGAAAAGAAGCTCAAAATATGACTATTTACAGTTTGGGTCGAAGCCCAAAAATTCTTGCAAGCAAGGCTTAGATATAGATCAATATAGGAACAAAATGGAGGGAAAAGAAGCTTACCCTTGAAGACCAATGGACCAGCAGCTCTTGGTCTGAGAAATGGTGCTCCTAAGCTCTGAAAAACAGCTCCAAGTTGTTGGAATGTATGGTGGTGGGGTGTATACCAAAAACCAGGGCAAACGGAGGTGGTTAAGCGGTCCCGAACCGAGGCACACGACCGTTGGCTCCGAAAAAAAATGGGAAACCGGGCTCCAAACGGGAAAAATGGCCTACGACCACGAAACGTAGGCTACGACCACTAAGAGATGATCTACGAGACCTCTCCCTCCTTTCGGGAAGAGAAAACAGAGAAAACGGAGCCTGATTTGCAAACCGAGGCAAGACACGAAAGAGTCCGGAAGTCCGTAGGCAAGGCTCGCAGCTGAGACTCTGAAACTTCTGAACGAGCACAATATGCACCATCACCGAGCGCTCAATCAGTGACGTCTGAGTCTTAAGGTCGGTCAAAAATGGGGTATCTATAGTTGCCCCTCTTTGACAGAACTCGAAAGTCACATGTGACGGGAGTGAATGTCAAAGTCCAGAGACGACCCATTTTTGACAAGGCCGAAGACTTAGACAAATAGGCAAGACAAACAGAGATGTGCCTGCAGGCATGCCCGCAGGCAGGGGCAAAATGCAACCGACAATGCAAGAAGCCGAAGGTATCTCAATGATCATGCAAATGCAGCAAGCTGTAACGAAGCACATATTCACAATAGATGCAACAATTTTAAGCGAGAATGCAAAGCAACAACTAAGCACATATTCACAATAGATGCAACAATTTTAAGCGAGAATGCAAAGCAACAACTATATTTCATGCAGTTAAGAATGTGGAGAATTGTTCGATTCTCGCCACGTTTCACACGGAGAAGATACAATACCTGCACGATTCGTCTGGTTGCACCAGCTTCGAATGAACCGTACATGCAATATCGTGCCTCACGCTGTTGGGGATCTCTTGCTTCTTCTTGATTGAGCCACAGGTACTACTTTTCTCCCTGACTATGGTCGCAGTTTTCCCTATTCTCCAACAGGGTGACAGACTAGGTTGATTCGGTATCCAGAATTGAGGTGCATATATATGCTATCTCAATCTATGGGGCTGCCATATAGATTTCATGCCGAGGATATACCCCTGGGTATTTAAACCAGACTTTAGTCTCGGAAATCCCGAACCTTTGCGTTCTAGGCAAGAGCAATTCGAACTCTAGTTTCCACCGTCTCAGTTGATCTCCTAGGAACTCACTGCTAACACAGGCAGGTGGCTATACCAGACCACTGGAAGTCGTTCGGGCACAACAAACACCAAAGGAATTGCACCTTTAGAGGATTTAAGGTCTCCTAGACCAGAGGATTTAAGATCTCCTAGACCAGAAAGTGCACAAGACAGTGCGAATGATACAAAAAAACAATGTGTACAAGACAGTGCGATGCAGAGCGAATGCACAAAACAGGGCCAAACAGATGTACAAAATAGTGCAATGCTAAAGGTGTACAAACCAGTACGAGCATGGTGAATGCACAAAACAGTGCGATACAGATAAGGTGCGCAAGATAGCGCGATGCAATGCACTAACAAGTGCAAGTGGGATGCGCAAGATAGCGCGAATGATACAATGTAATGCACAAAATAGTGCGATACGCTAAATAGCGCGAGTGTAAACTGCACAAAACAGTGCGATGCGCAAGAAAGCGCGAGTGATTACAAATGCGGAAGTGCACAAGACAGTGCGATGCGCAAAATAGCGCGAATGTAAACTGCACAAAACAGTGCGATTGAGGTGCGCAAAATAGCGCAAATGATAAACTGCGCAAAACAGTGCGATACGCAAAATAGTGCGAATGTAAACTGCACAAAACAGTGCGATTGAGGTGTGTAAAATAGCGCAAATGATAAACTGCACAAAACAGTGCGATGTGCAAAATAGTGCGAATGTAAACTGCACAAAACAGTGCGATGCGCAAGAAAGCGCGAGTGATTTGAAATGCACAAGACAGCGCGATACGCTAAACAACGCAAGTGATTTGAAATGCACAAGACAGTGCGACACGCTAAACAGCGCGAGTGATTTGAAATGCACAAGACAGTGCGATACGCTAAACAGCGCGAGTGATTTGAAATGCACAAAACAGTGCGATACGCTAAATAGTGCGAGTGATTTGAAATGCACAAGACAGTGCGATACGCTAAACAGCGCGAGTGATTTGAAATGCACAAGACATTGCGATTGAGATACAACCATAAGATGCACAAGACAGTGCAAGTGAGACACAAAGTGTAAGTGCACAAGACAGTGCGAGTGAGATAAAATGCACAAGAAAGTGCGATAAAATGCATCTTCTATGCAAGTATGGGGACATTTTCCATGCAAAAGATACATGCATTTTCTATGCAAGTATGGAAGCACATTCTATGCAATATTGAAAGCAAGTATATTCTATGCATGAAACAAGCAAAGCATATTCTATGCGGAATTGAAAGCAAGCATATTCTATGCATGAATCATAACGATGTGCGGCACGTATGCAACAATAGTGTATATGAAAGTTCACATTCTATGCAGTAGAGGAGCATCAAATATGTACTCTGGTGCCTCTGATTTACCTCTTAGAGGACTTTGCAACACACTCAGCTCAAAAAGGGCACACCCTGTTCATATTGGCGAGAGATAACATCTGCTGCTGCTTTAATTGCCATTCTGACTTGAAGCATGCTTAAGCTTGGAGTAGAGGCACACTCATTCTTCGGAGCACTGACAAGGCCTAAAGAGGTACATATGGAATGCAATCTCAGAATTTTCTGAAGGTGAAACACACTCAGATGCTCAAAATTTTCCCTCTTTTCTTTTGCTTTGCAGTCCAGAACTTATATAGCTTCAGATAGGTCCTTGTTTTACCGTTCACACTTATCGGGGGTGGACCCTGCAGTTTTATGAAAGAACAAATCCTGTTTTGCACAAATGTGGAGAATGGCACAGCACTTTGAGCACAAGATGATTTTTTTGAAATTGAGAAATGAGTTCTTGACCGAGTAATGAGCCTACAACTGAACACGGCGAAAAAGACTCAATAATAGAAAACAAAAGGTAAACAACCTAAACACATCGAGACACACTCGGACTGACTCAAAGCAAGAATCGAGACAAAACAAAAGACACAACACTCAGACGTGTTACAAAGACGAGAGACCTCTTGGTGCACGAGGAGCCAGTTTCTCCGGGTATTATTTCCCACCATTTTCTTATTTGTGATTCTCACATCACTCGGCCCTCAGGCTCTGTTTTTCTGAAAAAGCCCTTTCCTCACTTTTTCTCTCAGCGCACATCTCTCTATTCTTCAATCTCTCATTTTTCATCGCTCCCCTGGGTGGTTGATGGATAAACATAAAGTTGCGGGTTCTTGCCCAACATAATCAGTTCGCGGCTATTTCCTCCGGTGACATTTGTCGATGCGCCGGATAAGGGAATGGAGTATCTTGATCTGTTCCAATCTTGTGCTTCGGACTTGGCTTGATATCTCACTGCTTGGAGGATGAGAGAGCTTTTAGCCCTTTCGCAGTCGCTGTCGCTGTCGCCTTTAGTTGTGCCTTTTCTGGCAAATAGAGTGCCCTTCTTGGCAAGTATGGCGCCTTTTCTGGCATGTATGTTGACAATGAGGAAAATACAGAACACCTGACTCAACTGTGCCCCTAGTTCATCATTTTGACCATTTTTGTTTTTGGCTTTCTACTAAAACAATTTTAACCAAAATGAGAGTTAGATTAACACGCTTGTTCGATTTTCTGATTCAAAATCATGCAAGTTAGGTTATGAGCACTAAAAATTTTCCTTTTTTGGGTCCAAGAAAAAGGTCCAGTTTTGGAAAAATGGAATAGTTTTCGAGAGAAGATCAGTCAACCTTTGTAAAAATTCTTAAAAACTGTTTTTTCAAACACCACTGCTCAACAAGCATAGAACCCACTCTTGAGATGCACAACCTCAGATCCAAAGGAAAATTGCTCTTTGCTTGAGGGGAGCTGCATGGCAACGGACAGTCGCCCCTTGTTTGAACGGCACTGCAGCGCATTGAATGGCAACGAAAAGTTGCCCCTTGTCTGAATGGCCTCGCAACGCCTTGTAGTCAGTCCTCAGAGTGACGAACACAACCAAATTCTCAGATACAGAGAAAGCGAAGATGATCAAAACCATTACATGGGCACAGTCAATTTGAAGTGTTTTACGGCTGGACTTCAGAATGAAGTTGCCTACGTATCCCAAACATGGGAATCAAGCCTTACGTAGTTCGGGGTTAAGGTACACTCGGGTATTAACCTCTCCTTTTACGCTCTAACTTTTGCCAAGGCCACCCTTTGCGGGTTTTCAACCTTGCGAGCTATATTTTTCTTATTTTCAATTTTTGTGTTCTTTTCATTTCTTTTCATCTTTTTTTTCTTTTGCTTCTTTTTCTTCTTTCATTTTCTTCATTTTTCTTCTTTTTCTTTTTTTTTCATTCTTTGCATTTTTCTCTTTTTTTTCTTGTTCTTTTTCTTCTTTTTCTTGCTCTAACTTTTGCCTGGGTCGCCCTTCCGGGTTTTTGGCCCAGCGAGCCTCTCAAGGGGTAAAAGTATAACAAGTCCATGCCAAATGGTTTTGAGATCCTGACATTATCTGAATCCAGGAGAATGGCTGCTGTTCTAGCTTCGCAAGCTTCTTCTGATGAGATCTAATCTTCTTGACCTGACTTTGGGTGCCTCTTGTTCGAGGGCTGCTTCAAATCTGGCCACACAGGCCTTACATGGCGGTTGACCGTTGAACGTTCTGAATGGGTCCAAGGTTCGAAAACAAATGGATTGAATCTTGAGGCTGAGAGCGATCCTAGGCTGCACAATCTCAAGGGCGATTCCACACAAGTCTTCACAGGACTGCGCAAAACATTTTGTTTTTGAAATCTTTTAAGAAAGCGACTAGTCGCTTGCGCTGAAGACAATGTAGAACCAATCTGGATCAAGCTAGGATCCTTTTCAGTACTCATATTAACAAGCATGATCTCATTCATTAAGGGCTTAGCACGTCTATCTTTCTCTTAGTTGATCAAATTTTTGCAAATCTCGAGAAATTCCTTCCTCTTTGTTTTCACTACAGTGTTAGAAAAAGTTTTGAAAAGCTTAGGTCAATACAACGATTCAAGGCACAGAAGAACAGGCAAAAGGTACTGTTGTTCGATTCAAATTTTCTGGCACAATTGGCACACGGGCGAAGCAAACACAAGAGTGTGAAAATCACTGCTGTTTCATTTAAATCTGTTGGCACAACTGGCTCCCCGGCAGAAACAGACTCAAAAGAAAACAAAAGGACAAACACAAAACAAAATAGTGATATCCGAAGTAACACCCCCGGAATCACCCGACTTTAACAAAACAGGACTGACTCGATACAACGAGACAGACCCTTAATCAAAAAGACCAACTCAAAACAAAGAGACAGACTCAAAACAAAACCACAGAATTGACTCAACACCCAAGTCAGAAGCTACCAAAACTAGTATTCACAAATGCTCAAAACAGCGCGTGCCACACGCCACATCTGGAGTAAACTGAGTGCCGCCCGCAGGTGGTTCATCCCTTGATCACATTAGATTATCCCCCACAAGTTCACTAATCAAGTGCCGATAGACTTTGCAGGACCTGGTGCGGTAATGACCCCGTTGTCAAACAGATCCTGTACTTCGTGGCGAAGACGAAAGTAGTTGTCGGTAGTATGGCCAGTTTGCTGATGGTACGCGCAGTACTGGGTAGCATCATGTGTAGCCGGAAGAGGGTTCGACAGAGGCCGAGGCTCAAGGGGTTTGAGATGGCCTTGTCCAACAAGGATTTGGAGAGCTTTGGACAAAGGCATATAGAGGGCATGGAAGACCCTCCAACCTCGGGGTTGGTACTTCAAGGCTTGTGGATTTTTACTGGGCGCACCAGCAAAGGGATTGGCAGGTGCTGGCCTGGTTTGCCGATCTCTTCCGAGTGGAGGATTAGAGATAACAGGATTGTCTCTGGTATGACAGCCCTTCTCAAGATGTTCCCTTTGATTCAGACTGCCCCCAACTTGAGTAGCGAAAGTGTCGTCCACAGTTTTTGCAACAACTGCGAGCACTTGCTCTTTGTTCAGTCCCTCGGCTTTCAAAGCCTTAACAGCGAACATGAGATGTTCATGGGGATCCATGTCCGCCCCTACCTTGTTCTTTCCACTCGCCTCCACTTTGCCAAGGGATTGGCCTTCCTCAAATGCAGCCCGTCCCAAGATCGGGGAGCCTTTTGACATGAAGTTCGCGGTATGTGGTGTGGTCGATGATGGAGCCAATGTCCTGGAGGCCAGGTCTGTCACGGTTCTTTGAAGATCTTTAATCATTCCCATCAACTCAGAAGTAGTGGGTTCACGGGTTTGAGATGGTTGAGGTTCAGGTGCGCCCATCATGCATAAGTCCATGCTTTCTGGGATAAACACCTCAGGCTTGGGTAGATGGGCCGGGGTGATGTATATACTGGGGTCATAGGTGGATGAAAGTATATGGATGAGATTAAGGTAGGCAGAAGATGTTTGGTCATTGGGGTCTGAAGGTGGAGCTATCGTCTGATTGTCGATGAGATTTTGGATCTCATGACGAAGGCGGTAGCAACGGTCGGTGCCATGACCGCGCTATTGATGGTACATATAGTACTTGACGGGGTTATGTCTGGCTGGGAGTGGGTCGGGAAGAGGTTGAGGATCGAGGGGTTTGAGATGCCCTTTTTCCATCAGGAGTTTTAGTGCGCTAGTCAGGCTCATATAGAGGGGGGTGAAAGTTCTGCCCTGAGCTTGGGCTGGGCTGGCTGGTTGTAGGCTTGGTTTGGCAAAAGGGCCGGCTGTGGCGACTATATTGATTTCTGCGGGTTTGGGAATAGTGCTACTACCAGCATTGGTACTCCTTGAAATCACCCTCCTTGTCGGTTCACTTGTTCTGGAAATGATCCCACTGTTGAACGCATTCTCGATCTGAATCCCTAGTTCATGCAAACTTTTGAAAGTGAATAGCGGAGCGACTATCAACTTTTGCAACATATCATGCTCAAGGTTTCGCACCATCATCTGCACTTGATCCCTCTCAAAAGGGCGACGATCTGTCATCTATGCTGCCTTTGTTCTCCACCTCGCAATAAATTCTACAAAAGGCTCTGTTGGGTTCTGGCGGGTTGCTTCAAGTTCTTGGATGGTCATTTCAACTTGGGTATTGTAGGAATACTGATCGACGAAGGCCTCAGCCAATTCTTCCCAATTTTGCTTCACCTTGTCCTCCAAGTTAGCGTACCAAGTGGCTGTTACACCCGACAGGGTTCTTCCATACAGAGAGAGTTTCTGTGGCTTAGTCAGACCCATCGGCTTCAGGACATCCAAGAAAAGTCGAATATGTACCATTGGATCTCCAGACCCGTCAAAACGGTCGATATATGGCATTTTGAATCTTTTTGGGAGTCGTACGGCAGACTCGGTGTACCCATCCTCAATGTCGGGAATGAAGTTAAGGCCATGTGCCTTTTTGAATTGCTTCTCAAGGTTTGCGATTTTCACCGCGGTCGAATCGAGGTCACTAGCATCAAGGGGATAAAGCCTCTCATTAGGCTGCACCAGGGGTTTGGAAACTCGGGCTTGAGCCACCCTTTCTCGAGGATCTGGACCGTGCAAATCTTCAGCTGGCGGAAGTGGGTCAAAGTTCGGCTGGGGTCCCAAAGCTGGATGTAAGGCAGATGCCCCAGATGGGCGCTGCGTTTCAATACTGGTCCCAGCCTGCATGGCAGTTCCCTGATTTAGCGTTGCTGTCACGGCCACAAATTCTTCCGAACCCTATGCCATCACGGTCTGCTGAGTCTGAACAAAGGTGATGTGACTGGCGACTGACGGATTAGATGAACCGGTGAGCCCTGACTGGCTTTTCTTTGCCTTGCCTCAGCGAAAGAACACTGGTTGCCCTTGAATTGAATCTCTGACCTAACAAAGTCTATCAGCACTAGTCTAATGTACCCGGGGGATATCGAAGCTTTCTGAAGCTATAGTTCCAGGACTATCCTAGCAAAAGAGGAAACATGCAGCATGTCAGCCTGATTTCACCAAAACAGATATGAGCATAACAGGATGACTGTGCCCTCTACTGAACTCTGCCCCAAAATTCGGCCTGTAAACTGTTACCCTTTGGTAAACCGAATCCCAAAATACAGAACTGGTGCCCGCAGGCCTGATGCCCAAACTTGTAAACTGATACATGCATTCCTGTAGAGACGCACTCTAAAAGCACATAGCAAGTAAGTGAGAGCCAAAACACCCCTATGTTGGGGTAGGGTTTCCATGTCCTATTTTGTCAGGAGCTAGGGTTTCACTACGCACGCAGCGGTTTCAAACAACCTAAATCGGGTAAGCAACCTGTCCTAGCTTGGAATGGTCACTATGGATTCCGAATATGCACTAGGTCGAATGGTCAAAAGGGTGCCCTGGTAAAACCGGGGTTTGTGTTCCCATACTGGCAGAGCCTACAACCGGTCAGCCTTATGGTCATGTCTTGACAAGACAAGCCTCCGGCAAACCGTTCAGGAATAGCAGATGGCAAACACGGTGTCCTAGGCGCACCAATGCAAATGCAATGCAAAGAAACACATAAGTGTAGTCAAAACCAGATATCATGAGTTCGAGTCAAGTTCTCTAAATCCCCAGCGGAGTCGCCAGAAACTGTAGACGTCCCCGAACGCCCCGGGAGGGATGAGTCCCGTTCTGTTCGTATTGGGGTTCACTACAGTTCGGACTCTCAAATTGTCACGGTTCTAAATCTGAACCAAAGTGTCCAAATCCGGCAAATCGTTTTAAGAAAACAGATTTTGAAAGAAGTGCCAAACATGGACTGCTTTGCCAGATACAGAGTCGCCACCTAAATGTTTTATTTTGGGGAAATTTAGGAAACCCTGACTCGTTTGCCTACGGCCACGTGTCCGTTATCACCAAAGTTGCCTCGGCTCGGGAACTTGGGTACGATTGGGGAAGGTCACTTCGTGAGCACCCTCGCTCGCCCAATCAAAGATCGGCCTCTACTAACCATGATATCTATTTTTAAAAACATTATGCGTTCTTATTCTGGTTATTAGCCTAGATTTACTATGTGATGCGCACAGCATACAAGTATAGACTGGATCGTCTGAATTGGAACAAAACATTTCATGTTTATTTTTTTAAAGTGGTTTGATGGTGCTACCCGCAAGTAGGTCAAGACATGGATTTGCCACCTTCGGGTGGGCTTAGAAAAACATGATTTTGCTACTATCTAGTGGGCTTAAAACACACATTCGATGAATTGTTCCAATTCAAATAACCCAACCTTCACCCACAGGCATTCAGACAGTTATATCACATAAGCATATAGCCTCATGGTAAGCATGCTATTCATGGCAGTCACTCACACGCATGCAAGGATGCTAAAGCATAAAACTTACCGAGTACTCCAAGCCAAAACAGAAGCTAATTAGAAATCCATGCATGATCCTAATTATACGGAAATGCCTAATGCAACACATGCAAAAATGCAACAATAGCAGGCTCGGCTATTCTAAACATGGCATATGAAATGCTACAGCTAACATGTATTCAACTTGGAATTGAAAATACAATGCAGTTAGTATGATGCGCCGAGCCCGGTGCATGCAAAATAGATGAATGAATGCAAACATACTATCATACTGTATGCTAATTGAAACATGCCCTAATCTAACCATCATAAGCAGGTAAATAAAAGGGAGAAAGACGTGGGGTTGGAAGACATACATCACACACACGCACACTTATTACAACATTGCCCTCGCGGAGAGGGTCCGAATAAATAATATACAGTCCCAAATGAATAATTAAAGTCCAAATATGTACAAAACCCTAATTAATTAACAAATTAAATTAGGAAAGCAATAAATTGGCATGCAAGCCAGGGACTGCCTCAAATCTGCTCCGGATGATAAATGATGCATGCTCGGGTTGCCTTGTGCGGAGAATCCCTCGCGATGTCCCGATTTGCCTCTGTTTGTAATTGTTCTTGGGATGCGTGCCAAGCTCCGGAAGGCTATCGATTTCTGATTTGCTGCAACAGAGAGCAACAAAGGGGCATGGCAAAGTATTTTCACATATGTATGCATGACTACTCTTCAGGGAGTGTAGTTCTCGGTCCTCGTGCCACCAATCACGCATATCGATGCATGATGGCCGAGGAGTCGAATTGCATGACTCAATATGAAATGAATGCACATATAAACACAACAAAACCTAAACTCCATCATGGATAATCCGGAGTGTCGGTGACTGGGAATTGAGACACGTTCCGTCACTCGAAGTACGAAACGTCCCTCGCTTCCCATGCTCGGGCTAACTCCTATCCCAAGCACAATACAATATGCATGACATGCATGAATGCAACTAATATATAACCTAGCATGCACAATGCTATGAGATGGCATACACAATGCACGATGTAACAAGGCATACGCAATGCTCTAACATACAACCTAGCATACGCAATGCTGTAAAATGAAATGGCATAGTCAATGCACAATGGTCTTACACTAACATGAGTGGACCTCAGCCACACTCACATTAGTAGCCAATGAGATGAAAAATGAGACACTCGAAATGCGTGCACACATGCACGCAAACCGAGGACCGAACCCAAGGCATAACATGCAACACTAACAAGGCATGGCAAGGCATGAAACATGGTATGCAAACATACAAATTTCAGTGCTGAATTATGATGCAAAACAGCCCCGAAACATGGAAACATGGCACCCGATGCATGGAATGAACCCGAAACACAAAACTAGGCATATGCATTGGCCTATAGCTATACAAAACATGCATTATTTGATCATGAAGTATGAAGACAGAAGGAAGAAAGTCCCAAAACATGCATATTTCCAGTTTATAACAAGTCTCAAATATGAACACAAATAGGGCTAATCTATCATGCAAAAATGGCCCCAGAATAGAGATTAAACACAAAGGGACAGAAGATGGCCCCAAATGGAAAAGATCCCTTCAATGAAGTTGAAGAGGGGTGCAAAATAAGGTATTTTACAGTTTACATCAAGCCACGAAAATGATCACAAATAAGGCCAAACTATCATGCAAGAAAAGGCCTAAAAGAGGGGTAAAGAGACAAGTAGCAGCTGCTGTTCTCAAACAGAGGAGAGCCCTTCAACAAAGTTGAAGAGGGACTCAAAAAAAGACATTTCACAGTTTATGGAAGAGTCCAAAACAGCTTACAAATGAGCCTAAACTACCATGCAAAAATTGGCCCAAAAGAGAGATAAAGAGGCAAGTGGCAGTAGGGGACCTCAAACAGAGAAGAGCCCTTCAATAATGTTGAAGAGGGGCTCAAAATAAGACTATTTACAGTTTGTCTTGGAGCCCAAAAATGATCAAAAACAAGGATAATACATCATGCAAGATTAGGCCCTAAGAGAGAGATAAAGAAGAAAGTGGTAGTAGGAGACCTCAAACAGTAGGAGGTCCTTAATAAAACATGAAAATAGGCTCAAAATATGACTATTTACAGTTAGGGTCAGAGCCCAAAAGTGTAAGCAAGTATGGCTTAGATATGGAACAAAACAAGGTAAGAAAGAGGGAAAATGGGACTCACCCTTGTAGAACCAAGCTTCAACGACTTTTGGACCAAGTTTAGAAGCTCTTCACCTCTGGAAATCAGCTTCAAAGGTCTGGAATGGAGTATGGAGGCTTTGTGCTATGAGGTAGTGTAGAAATGGTGTAGGAAACTTGGGGTTTTGGAGCTTGGAATAGAGAGAGAGAGAGAGAGAGAGAGAGAGAGAGAGATAATGCAAGAGCCTTAAAGTAAATTTTGTAACCTCTGAAAACACAGCTGGGGGTGCTGGTTATATAGGCAAAGGAGTGGAGGAAAAGGGGGGAAAATGAAATTCAAATTTACCCCCAAAAATAGGCCTAAAATAGAGATAAAGAGGCAAGTGGTAGCTGCCGGTCTCAAAATGAAGAGAGCCCTTCAATGAAGTTGAAGAGGGGCTCAAAAAAAGACATTTTACAGTTTATGACCAAGTCCGAAACGGCTCACAAATAAGCCTAAAATACCATGCAAAAATAGGCCTAAAAGAGAGTTAAAGAGGCAAGTGATAGTAGGAGACCTAAAACAGCAAAAGGTCCTTAATAAAACATGAAAAGGAGCTCAAAATATGACTATTTACAGTTTGGTTCGAAGCCCAAAAATGCTTGCAAGCAAGGCTTAGATATAGAGCAATATAGGAACAAAAAAGAGGGAAAAGAAGCATACCCTTGAAGACCAATGGACCAGCAGCTCTTGGTCTAAGAAATGGTGCTCCTAAGCTTTGAAAAACAGCTCCAAGTTGTTGGAATGGATGGTGGTGGGGTGTATACCAAAAACCGGGGCAAACGGAGGTGGTTAAGCGGTCCCGAACCGAGGCACATAGTCGTCGGCTCCGAAAAAAAATCGAAAACCGGGCTCCAAACGGGAAAAATGGCCTATGACCATGAAACGTAGCCTACAACCACTGAGAGATGATCTACGAGACCTCTCCCTCCCTTCGGGAAGAGAAAACAGAGAAAACGGAGCCTGGTTCGCAAACCGAGGCAAGACACGAAAGAGTCCGGAAGTCCGGAGGCAAGGCTCGCAGCCGAGACTCTGAAACTTCTGAACGAGCACAATATGCACCATCACCGAGCGCTCAATCGGTGACGTCTGAGTCTTAAGGTCGGTCAAAAATAGGGTGTCTACACATATACAATGTATTTATAACATGGTCATATTCAATGACACTAACAATAGATTAGCATTATATCGCCTAATCCTCATACAATTTCTACAACAATCATAACTATCCTCCACCGATAGCCCAATGCAATTATTTCCAATAAATGTTCAATTTCGGAATAAATAGTTTATTCAAAACTTCCATAGGTGAGATAATACATATCCAATATCACCATCTATATGAATAACCATCCAATTTAACATATTCAATGTTAAGTCAAATTATTTATACAAAATAATCATTTTATCAAATTTGGGAAAAATCCCCCCCTTTTCAATATTGACCCAAACACCCAAAATCAACTATTTTGGTACACCAAGATCTTATATTCAAACCCCATACTCATTTATCTCTTATACATCAAAAGCCCCTCTTTTAATTTCCCACCCAAATCTTAGATTTGTCCAAATCACAACCAAATCTCATCATCTATATACAATAGCAAATAACTAAACTAAAAACCATACTAAAGTATAGAAAATCCCTACCTCAAGTGTAGAAAACCCAAGCAACAAAGCGGAACTCCAAAAATGACGAAACCAATTTCTTCTTGGATCAAAACGAAGCTCTTGAAGCCCTCTACCTTATTCTCAATGACACTAGGGTTAAGAACACAATGGATCTAGATGAAATCTTAGAGAGAAGGTGAGTTTTAGAGAGAGAGACAGCCGGATTAGGGTTTTGGGGGAAGAAGTGAAATCAAAACGTGATGTAAAACATCACTGCTGTGAATTGATATACACAGGCTCGCTCGAGTGACCAGAAACAAAAGGTCGCCTCGCTCAAGCATAAGAAGCGTCGCTCGAGTGAACAATGGAAAGCTTCAGGTCTGCAACGCAGAAGCACGCTCGAGCGAAGAACACCAACCTTCAGGTCTTACAGAGACGCAGACGCACGCTTGAGCGCAAGAGTTCTCGCTCAAGCGAAGAACAGTTTACACAAGGCTCACTTGAGCGCAAGAAGCCTCGCTCGAGCGAAGAAGCCAAAATCTGTGCAACAACCATTTGTACCAAAAGACAACCAACCTGCTCCAAATTCGCCCAACAAGCCCTAAAATTCAAATTCAAAGAATTAAAGGAAGGAAGTAAGACATAGACAACAATATATAATAACGGAATCCGAGTCCATAATACCACAAGAGACGGGTCAAAACCAAGGTCGCTATAACTGAAGCATAACACAATCGCCAAATCCCAATAGAATTTTCTTAATCTCTAACCGTTTAGCCTTGCAGCTGGAAGTTGGGATTGAAGATTGCCTTCATAAAGAATTTGAGTACAATAAAAGCAAGTAAGCAAGAATGACAAATTTGTGTTTTTGATTAGTAGTTTATTATCTGTGGCTTACTATGCTCTTGTTTAGACACCTAGTAATAATTAAACTTTGTTAATCTAATAAACTGAATCTTGATAAAAAAGAAAAAAAAAAGAAAAAGAAATAGAAAAGGCAGCTCTTGGTTGTTCAGTTCAACTAGGTTGTGCAGGACACTAAACCCAGGTCCCCCTTCTTCAATCAATCAAAGCTTCTTATAACTTAAAGCTGATATTAAGCCATATGTATTAGGCTTTCGATTGGACAACTTCTCTATTTGGATTCTGAATTCACAATCTAACCTAACCAAATCAGTTGCCCTGGTGTTTGGCACAGTTTAGTTGTAGTTTGTCACTTAAATTTCAGTAAAAAACAGGGATGTATGCCTTGGCTGACTCTGGTGTTCATTACTTAGGTATCATCTGAAAGACGTTATTGTGGGCAAAGTATGGACCTTGAGATCAGACGCAGAGAATCGACAGGATCAGGGGCCAACACCCATGTTGAGACTGAGACACTTGCAAAGTACGAGTTGATGGATGGTACTCCAGTCAGAGGTATGCAAGAATCATCATTTCGGTTTCATCTATTTTTTAATGCATGCCATCAAAATAATACTAACTAAGCACAATCATCATTTAGGTTTCATCTGTTATTCTAATCTCTTACTTCAAGTATATCTTTCTTGCAAGTTAAATTTAATAATACTAACTAAGCAACTAATATCTCCATCAAAATTCAGAACAAAGAAAAATTCAACTAGCAATTGGAAACAATTTATGTAAGAACAGAGACATTCAAACCATCAAAACATGTTACATAACCAAATCAATAGAAATTTTCATTGCAAAGCTATAAAACACAACACAATTCAAAATACCTCATAAGCTCCTGTCTCTCTATAAATCCTTGCTGCTTGAGATCATAAAGTTGAAATGAAACTGCAAGGGAGAAAAATTTAGCTTAATTGAATAGAAATCAAATCACAATCAAAATCAAAACCCTAGAAATCAAAATCAAAACTCTAGAAATCAAATCAAAATCAAAGAGAGATGAGAAAGGAGAAATTGAATTAATCGAATAAGGGATGCATTTCAAGGCTCTCACCGAATTAATTGAATAGAAATCGGAAAAAATAGATATGCAAGCAACAATATATACCGAATTAATCAAATGGAAATTGAATAAGTTAGAAACTCACAAAGAAAATCAAATCCGTGGAAGGGGCTCAGAATCAGAATCGAACTCCAAGCTCGGAATTAGAATCAAACTCGGAATCAATTGATTGGTGCTCATGTAACTAACATCATCGGAGGGGCAGTGTCTGGTGGTGGTTGCTGGTGGTGCTCGTGTGTTTGTGTGAGATGTTGATAGAGAGAGAGAGAGAGAGAGAGAGAGAGAGAGAGAGAGAGAGAGAGAGAGAGAGACGTATATTAAAAAAAAATGTGTGAGCTAACAGAATGCAATAATTCTGTTCCAAAAAAAAATGACAATATTAATAAATAAAAAATCTAGGAGGTAAAGAATGTATGATTTTAACAATATTAATAAATAAAAAAAATTTGGAGTAAAAAATTTTAGAAAAAAAGATTTAAGTATAAGTTTATAAATTATTTTTGTATTAAAAAAATCTAGATCATAAATAGAATTCTAGTTTATTGGAAAAAAAATAAAAATTTGTCATATTTACTAGAAATTTATAAATATTTAAGAACGTCTAGAATTTATTTTTATTATTTATAATTAAAATATAATTTCTCTATAGAATGAGACAGTTTGGGACAAAAACAGGTATGGATCTAGAATGAGAGGGAGTGTGGCGTAAGTTTTTAAATAATTTTTTTTTTACTTTTTAAATTCAAATAATTTACATATATTTAGAAGGAAAAATATTTTTTAATTTTCTAAAAAAATACTAAATTCAAAAAATATAAAATTTAATATTTTAGAACATGAAATGCATGTTGTCTGAAATGCAAATATTTTATAACATATTTTTGTATGTCGTGAAAATATATATTTTTTACGGCATACTTTTGCATGCCTTAAAAAAATCAGATTGCATTTTTTTTTTTTTTTTTATACAAGTTTTCATGACATTCATTAGCATGTCGTGTAAAGTTATAATATTTTACAATATAAAATGTATGTCGTCTTAAGTACAAATATTTTACGACATATTTTTGTAAGTTGTAAAAATTTACATTTTTTACGGCATACTTTTGTATGCCATAAATATATGAATTAACGACTTACATGATATGTATACTGTTATTGACAAAACATTAACAGCTTTCTAAAAAAAAAAATGTCGTAGAATGTACTAATTACGACATGCATTTAATGCATGCCATAAACATGATGCCGTAAATAGTTAGTCTTGTTGTAATGTTAAAACATAGCATTATTGGTAGGAGGAAAAAATAAATAAATCCATAAGCGAAATTGTGATAAAAATAGTTAAAATTTAATTAATTTTATTTGTTTACTGTTTAATTTTAATTTTAAAATTACTTACTAATTATTTTATTTAAAATCGTGCATAGCACGGATATTACGCTAGTTACCATTATATTGAAATTTTCATAAATAATAATATGACTTATCATAGTCTCTTTATTTTTAATCAAAATAATCATTATTGTTCTCATAATTTTAAAAATGTCATTGACATTTCACTTTAAATAATATTTTTATAAATTTTTTTATTTAAAATATTTTCTTTATGTTTAAAAAAAAAAAAAATCCCAAAACTCAGGGAGCGTATATGACCCCTTGGGCCCTATGTGCCTCCGCCACTGATCATCACTAACATCAACACTAATGCAATCATTAATATATTAATCTCAAATTTGTAAATCAAAAAACTATTTCTTGTGAAAAATATTCTTTTTTGTTGAAATGAACAGAAAGGAATAAATCCAACTTAATAAAACAGATAAAGTAGAAATAAAAGTTGAGTGGGAGGCACTTTAAATGTAGTTTACAATGATATACATAAGAACACCTTACCATACTAACTGTGACAAAATGTAGTTTACAATGATATACATAAGAGCACCTTACCATACTAACTGCGACAAAGTTTTTCTGGCATTTACTTAAGCACAAAAAGAAACCATACTACCACACAAACCCAACATCGCCAGGACCATTGCCACACACCAAGTGAGGTACCGAAACAGAGAAAAAAACATAATGTCAACCCTGGGTTGGGATAACAAGAAGAGGTTGGTTCCTTCTTCTGTAAGGTGCAATGCTAAACTTCTCCGTCATGTACAAGTTCTCTAGTTCAATCCCATCTTTACTCTTCCAATCAAATAAGTTTATGAGCAAACCCAACACCACTAGACCCATTCTTATTGCCGCACACGAATTGAAGTACCAAAACAGAAGGGAAAAAAAAAATGCACATTGTCAACCTGGATTGGAACAACAAAAAGAGGTTGAGCCTTCTGTAAGATCATGCCAAACTTCTCCTCCATATCCAAGTCCTCCGATTTAATCCCACCATCAAGCTTCCAATCAAGCGAATTTAAGAGTGAACCCAACATCACTGAAATCATCCTTGTTGCCAATGGTAGCCCTGGACATATTCTTTGACCTACACCAAATGGAATTAACTCAAAATTGCAGTATTGGACTGTGGGAGCCGAATACATGGAAAAATCAGAAGGTGCGTACCATTGGAAGACTGATATTAATCGGCTGTATCCTACGAGAGTGGGGAGCCGAATATAATACATGCGCCGAATAAATATAACTCCTTAGGGCCGAATAAAAGAAAGGACAACGATGCATAAATATAACTCCTTAGGGCCGAATAAAAGAAAGGACAATGATTAAAAAGTAGGTCCTGGCCCCGAGGATAAAAAAGAACAGGTATAAATACAGGAACAACGGTTATAGAAAGGTATGTAAGAATCACTTCACAAAATTTGATAAACAAGCTATCCTGAGTGTCTGAACTAACTTGTCCGTCGGAGTGCTAATTCCGGCAACCCCGACCGGAGTGTTTGTATCTTTTCAGGTGACTAGCTGAGGATCACTAGCGTCTCCCAGGATTTGAAGAGTATTTCCAAACCACTTCTCTACAATTGGCGCCGTCTGTGGGAATACTCAAATACATCCATGGCAGGCGTGACTGAAGATCGTCCGGTAGCCATTGACGAGACCACATAGGGAGATGACCTCACTCCAGCAAATATGCTCAGAAAAGAAACCATCGCTGTAAGACGCGCCTTGAACTTCGACTCACCAACGACCTTAGTGCAAGAGACAATGCAGGCGGTCATAGAACAAGCAAAGCAGAATGAACAAAGGCTGGAGAACATGATCGCTTAAAATGAACGTCTTCGTCAATATTTGGCCCTCGAAGTCGCAAAATCGAGAGAAGCCATGCGCCAAGAGACCAAACGACCTCCGAGGGCCGGTGGACAACAACCCCGAGCCTGACCAAAGGATACCGATAGTGACACCAACTCATTACCCATAGAGCTCAACAAGAAGGGACGATCCAAAACTTCCAACTCCTCCGAAAAGAGTCTACATACAAGGAACAAGCGCAGGAGGAGCAGTTCAGATGAAGAGGACTAGCACGATCCTTTTGTTTGACAGATTGCAAGGGCAACCCTGCCCAAGAAGTTCAAAGCTCCGTCATTCACTCTTTACGATGGAAAATCAGAACCCACTGATCATATCCGTCACTACAAGCAGGCCATGACATTGCACGCAGACAACGAAGCCCTCATGTGCCGAATATTCCCTAGCAGCCTAGGGCCATTAGCTGTCAGGTGGTATTACAAGCTAGAGCCGGCCTCGATCAAAAGCTTCCATCAATTACAGAAATCCTTCAGGGCCAGGTTCATCACCAACGAGGTACAACCAAAACAGGCCGACTCTCTGTAGGCTATGCAGATTCAGTCAGGAGAAACGCTCAGAGCGTATTCAGCGCACTATTGAGAGTGCTTCAACCTCGTCGATGACGCTTGCAATGACTCCATGGCCATCACCACCTTCAAAATGGGACTACATCCTGACAGTCCTCTTCGCAGTTCCCTGACCAGAAGACCCCCCAAAACAGTCTGGGCGTTGATGAAGAAAGTTGAAGAGTATTGCAAAGTGGAAGATGATGCTTTGAGAATAAAAGCCGGCCAAATGTCCAACAGAACGGCCCCCCCTGAAATTGCTCAACCAATAAGTTTCGTGCCACCTCCTAGCCCAGAGCCTCGATAATGCGCTAAACGAGACAAAAGGCGGGATACTCACCGATCAAGCGATCAATGCTCCCACCGGACGAATGAACAACTACAAGTCGACAGTAGGCGTTCGAGGCGTGTCGACAAAAAGTACACAGAGTTGTCAGAACCAATCGCTGCAATAATGACCAAAGTCCAACACCTTCCATTCTTCAAATGGCCGTCAAAGATGGTGGGGCCGCCCGACATGTGAAGAAGGGATAGGCAGTGCGAATATCACAAAGATCACGGCCACGAAACGGAGAGCTGTTACGCATTAAAAGATCACCTGGAAGAACTAGTGCAAGACGGCCGACTTCAACAGTATGTGAGAAAAGGAAAGCCAATCAAGGCACTAGCCTTGAGGCAGGACTCACCTCCACTTGGCGTGATCCATATGATCTATAGCCCTGCACCCCCAACCGTGCACATAATTCAATCACATCCAATCCCCCAAAAGTGACGTATTCCGACTGAATGGCCCAAAGAAGCTCCGACAATTACTTTCAATGACTCCGATCTTAGCAGCACAACAGCTTCCCACATCGATCCGTTGGTCATTAAATTACGCATAAATCAGTTCACCATTGAACGCATTCTCATAGACCCAGGGAGTACTTCAGAGGTTATGTATTACCAAACTTTCATCAAACTAGGCCTCAGCGAGTCAGATTTATCTCCGGCGCCTCACCCATTGTTCGACTTTAATATGAATCCTGAATACCCGTTAGGGAAGATCATATTACCTGTTCGAGCGGGCTCCAGAACGGTCGAAGTAGAATTCCTGGTCGTAAAGCTCCCTTCACCGTATAATGTCATCATGGGGCGAACCTGGATACATATTATGAAGGCCGTTCCAAGCACTTATCATCAGCTTGTGCGCTACCCGACAGCCCATGGCATTGAAGAGATCCGTGGCTCCCCCCAATCGGCACAGGCAGAGATTTTATGAAAACCCTATCACTGACCCGACCTGTGGGCTTTGATACTTGTATATATATCACCTCTGCAATGCAAACCATTTTTCTTCATAGCTCAATTCATTTCACAAACCCCATTGTAACGCTCGTCATGACGACGATTCAGAGCCCCCTTTGGTGCACGTCACTTTAGGGCCGATTAAGCCTCCGGATTCGGAGCGCCCTTCGTGGATATCACGATTGGACACACTAAGTCTCCAGATTCGGAGCCCCCTTTGGTGCACGTCACCTTAGGGCCGACTAAGTCTCCGAATTCGGAGCCCCCTTTGGTGCAGGTCACCTTAGGGCCAACTAAGTCTCCGGATTTGGAGCCTCCTTTGGTGCAGGTCACCTTAGGGCCAATTAAGCCTCTGGATTCGGAGCGCCCTTCGTGGATATCACGATTGGCCACACCAAGTCTCCGGATTCGGAGCCCCCTTTGGCGCACGTCACCTTAGGGCCGACTAAGTCTCCGAATCCGGAGCGCAGTTCGTGGATATCATGATTGGCCACACTAAGTCTCCGAATTCGGAGCCCCCTTTGGTGCACGTCACCTTAGGGCCGATTAAGCCTTCGGATTCGGAGCGCCCTTCGTGGATATCACGATTGGTCACACTAAGTCTCCGGATTCGGAGCCCCCTTTGGTGCACGTCACCTTGGGGCCGATTAAGTCTCCGGATTCGGAGCCCCCTTTGGTGCACGTCACCTTAGGGCCGGTTAAGCCTCGAAATTCGGAGCCCCCTTTGGTGCACGTCACCTTAGGGCCGATTAAGTCTTCGAATTCGGAGCCCTCTTTGGTGCACGTCACCTTAGGGCCGATTAAGTCTCCGAATTCCGAGCCCCCTTTGGTGCACGTCACCTTAGGGCTGATTAAGCCTCCGAATTCAGAGCCCCCTTTGGTGCACGTCATCTTAGGGCCGATTAAGTCTCTGGATTCGGAGCCCACTTTGGTGTAGGTCACCTTAGGGCCGATTAAGCCTTCGGATTCGGAGCGCCCTTCGTGGATATCATGATTGGCCACACTAAGTCTATGGATTCGGAGCCCCCTTTGGTGCACGTCACCTTAGAGCCGACTAAGTCTTCGGATTCGGAGCCCCTTTTGGTGCAGGTCACCTTAGGGCTGACTAAGTCTCCGGATTCGGAGCCCCCTTCGGTGCAGGTCACCTTAGGGCCGATTAAGCCTCCGGATTCGGAGTGCCCTACGTGGATATCACGATTGGCCACACTAAGTCTCCGGATTCGGAGCCCCCTTTGGTGCACGTCACCTTAGGGCCGACTAAGTCTCCGAATTCGGAGCCCCTTTTAGTCCAGGTCACCTTAGGGCCGATTAAGCCTCCGGATTCAGAGCGCCCTACGTGGATATCACGATTGGCCGCACTAAGTCTCCGGATTCGGAGCCCCCTTTGGTGCACGTCACCTTAGGTCCGATTAAGCCTTCGGATTCGGAGCGCCCTTCGTGAATATCACGATTGGCCACACTAAGTCTCCGGATTCGGAGCCCCCTTTGGTGCACGTCACCTTAGGGCCGATTATGCCTCCGAATTCGGAGCCCCCTTTGGTGCACGTCACCTTAGGGCCGATTAAGCCTCCGGATTCGGAGTCCCCTTTGATGCAGGTCCCCTTAGGGCCGATTAAGCCTCCAGATTCGGAGCGCCCTTCGTGGATATGACGATTGGCCACACTAAGTCTCCGGATTCGGAGCCCTCTTTTGGTGCAGGTCACCTTAGGGTCGATTAAGTCTTCGGATTCGGAGCCCCCTTTGGTGCAGGTCACCTTAGGGCCGATTAAGCCTTCGTATTCGAAGCGCCTTTCATGGATATCATGATTGGCCACACTAAGTCTCCGGATTCGGAGCCCCCTTTGGTGCACGTCACCTTAGGGCCGATTAAGTCTCCGAATTCGAAGCCCCTTTTGGTGCACGTCACCTTAGGGCCGATTAAGCCTCCGGATTCGGAGTGCCCTTCGTGGATATCACGATTGGCCACATTAAGTCTCCGGATTCAGAGCTCCCTTTGGTGCACGTCACCTTAGGGCCGATTAAGTCTCCGGATTTGAAGCCTCCTTTGGTGCACGTTACCTTAGGGCCGATTAAGCCTCCGGATTTGGAGACCCTTTCGTGGATATCACGACTGGCCACACTAAGTCTTCGGATTCGGAGCCCCCTTTAGTGCACGTCACCTGAGGGCCGATTAAGTCTCCGGATTCAGAGCCCCTTTTGGTGCATGTCACCTTAGGGCCGATTAAGCCTCCGGATTCGGAGCGCCCTTCGTGGATGTCACTATTGGCCACGCTAAGTCTCCGAATTCGGAGCCCCCTTTGGTGTACGTCACCTTAGGGCTGATTAAGTCTTCGGATTCGGAGCCCCCTTTGGTGCCCATTACCTTAGGGCCAATTAAGCCTCTGGATTTGGAGCCCCCTTCGTAGATATCACGATTGGCCACACTAAGTCTCCGGATTCGGAGCCCCGTTTGGTGCATGTCACCTTAGGGCCGATTAAGCCTCCGGATTCGGAGCGCCCTTCGTGGATATCACGATTGGCCACATTAAGTCTCCGAATTCGGAGCCCCCCTTTGGTGCATAACACCTTAGTGCCGATTTAGCCTCCGGATACGGAGTACCCTTTGGCACGAACAAAACAAAACTCGCCAACATAAAAAATAAG
This sequence comes from Camellia sinensis, assembly GCF_055761805.1. Classification (NCBI taxonomy): domain Eukaryota; kingdom Viridiplantae; phylum Streptophyta; class Magnoliopsida; order Ericales; family Theaceae; genus Camellia; species Camellia sinensis. The sequence goes on from NC_138961.1 coordinate 222,533,626, forward strand.
GTGCTTAACTGAGCATATAAAAAATTCAGAATAAGACGCAAATGTTTGAAATAAAGCTTTTTATTCGATCAAACAGTTGTTACATAAACGCAACCTGCATTTGAGCATTACAATTTTTATTTATTCAGACAGTTGTTACATAAACGCAACTTGCGTTTGAGCATTACAATACCCATTTCCAAACTCGAAAGCTAAAAAGGGGAGAAGAGGCATTGGTAAAGCGGCAGTGCCGAATCAACTCCCCTCACCTGGAAGTCCTCTACGGTTTGCAATGCCTTGAGCCAACTGTGCCTAAGTCCTCCCCTGATACCATTGACAATGTCAAGGCAAAGATCCAGGACAAGGAAGGATAAACCCAACGGTTGTTGCCTTTCCTTTCGAGGTGATCTGTTTCGACGACTTAAAGATTCATGCCAACTTTTGGACGCCCTACTTCTCATACAGATGGGTCCTTTGCCGCGCTCCATGGCAATATCAAGTTCGGCTGAACTCCAGTCTCTCTAACTTACATCCCCACTTATCCCACCTCACATAAGTGATTGTTTATCTGCGCGAAGCGCTCACTCTTTTTATTTTCAATACTGGCAGCGATCTCGAGGCCCCAATCCCGAGGTGATTTCACTAACACTAAACTCCATGAGAAAAATGTCGGTTGACATTCGCTATGGCGTAGTCATCCAAACGAATTTTTGAAGCACGTGCACTGGCCAAAAATCTAGGTCCCGAGCCGAGTTGAATTTGCCGCAGCCACTCTACCCACTGGCTTTCGGCTTCCTCAAGTTACAATAGCCTCATTCAGGAATAAACGGCTATCATGTATGGGCCGATCCTGCCGATCAACATCTATACATTCATTCAAACATATACAGTAAAACGAAATGCATACATACTAAATACGAACTGCAACAAAATATTTATCATAGAACGTTTTTTATTCAATAAACAAGCAATATATTACATAGTTTCGAATGCGATCTGTGTTTCAACCTTACAATAAGTATACTTATACGGCATCACCTTCATCCTCACTCTTCTCGACTTCAAAAGCAGAAAACGAAAAATGTTTACTGTGGTAGAGTGGCGATGCCGAATCAATGGCCGACGCTTGAAGAGCTTCTGCGGCTTGAGATGCCTTGATCCAACCGTGCCTAAATCCATGATTTTCACATCGGCAAACTTCTTCGGCAAGTTTTTCCTTGGTCTTTTCGATTCTAACTTTTCGGCCTTCATGGAAACCTTTCTCATAGGCCTTCCCCTTCGTGTTCTCCATTGCGAACATATTCGCCGTCTCACGATCGGGAAGCGCGGAACTGATGAGCCGACTAGTAACCCTTTCTCCCACGATTGGGTTTCCGCACCCGGTGGGTTGTGCCTAGGCCCTTAACTCACACTCAACCACCTCCGCGCGAGCCTCCAAACTTCGAATACGTTCCTTTTTCTTCTTCATTTCTCGGCGGGCAGCACGCAACCGCATGCCGATTTCATAAGCAGTGTAAAGCCCCTTCACCGCCCCGTGAATGCCTTCGCGAAATACTTCATAGTCCTGACGACCTACCATCGATTGCTGAACCTCAGGAGGAAAAATTTGTCGAGCAAACTCGACCGCTACATTTGGGTCCCGAACGATCGAGTCCACCTCTGTCATAGGTCTATTCCCTACAAATACCGCAAAGCTTAATGGGCACGGATTCGAGTCAGATCCTCTCTCGACTCGAGGTTGAGAAGATCTGCCCTGCGACTGCTTGTCCTGCCTGGGCGACCTGCTTCGACGTCGAGGAGACTGACGCCTCTCTCGATCCCTGGAACTCCTACCCCTTGTGCGCGAAGGGTCACCACCTCGATGCATGTCTCCGCCCAGCTCAGCTAGTGTCCTCGCTTCCCCTCTGCTGTTAAAGAAAAGTCTGTTCGACATTCACACGATACCTTCAAAAGCTGGAGTCAGTTGTTTACTGTAAAGTTGTGCCCTTAATCATTTATCATTTACAGAGGCAGCACCCTCGAGGCAATTTCATTAATTGTGAAAACCTCAATCGCCCGGCACCGACTGGATAGACCCGCCGGCGCCCGAATGATCATGTACCACCTGGGGCAAGGGCAGATTAATCAATCTGTTCGGCTTAAGTGCCCCAGCCGGCTCAAGAATTGACTTCAGAATGATCATGCACCGCTTGGGGCAAGGGCAGATTAATCAATCTATTCGGCTTAAGTGCCTCAGTCGGCTCATGAATCGACTTCAGAATGATCATGCACCGCTTGGGGCAAGGGCAGATTAATCAATCTATTTGGCTTAAGTGCCCCAGCCGGCTCATGAATCGTCGATAAAACTCCTAAGTCCGTCTTTTCTAGCACTCGAATGATCATGCACCGCCTGGGACAAGGGCAGATTAACCAATCTATTCAGCTTAAGTGCCCCTGCCGGCTCATGAATCGACTTCAGAATGATCATGCAGCGCCTGGGGCAAGGTCGTGATAGATTTATCAATATACTCGGCTTAAGTGCCCCAGCCGGCCCATGAATCGTTTCAGCATAATACCAACGAACTATTCGGCATACGAATGATAAGTTTGCCATGATATTCAATCATAGAAAGGTCAACAGAGTAATCATTCTATCTAAAGTAGTGAAAGGAAAACATTATACACCAACATAACATCACAAACTGCGCATTAGTAGTGAAACAAGAAGATAATTTTCATTAATAAATTGAGCGCAGACAGTAGCCAATTTATACATGAAAACTACTCGGAATCAACAAAAGTCCTAAAAACAAAAACATACATTAAAAGGGAAAGCATTTCATAAAATTCAAACGACTCCCAGACCAATCCTCGGGGTTAGACTCAAGTGGCTCAACGTCCACCTGCTCATAAGGAATTGGCATGGCCAATGTAACCCCAGCGGCATCAAGGGCCTTGAGCCACCCGTGTTTGAACCTCCGATTCTCAAACCTGGGGACTTCATCTACATATTCTTTGAAGGCGATGCCTTTTCCTGCTTCGAATGCAGCAGAAGCCTTAGATTCTGCCTTTTCCTTGGCCGCCTTCAACTCTGCTAACTCAGCCTCCATCTTGTTAAGCGCCTCCTCGGCTAGCCTAAGCAATTCTTTGCATGCGTTCGCCTTATCTTCGGCATCAGAACGGTGCTGATCGGCAGCCCGAGCCCTTTCCACTTCGACTTCGGCTCGCGCAGTCTCCATAGCGGCCCTCATCATCTCAAACTTGGCCCTGCTCTTTTGATCGACCACTTCTGACTGCAAACGGTCAATCCTCTCAAGGGCATCGTGTAGGCAGCGGCCCAAGTCGGCGATCCTGCCGACCGTCTGTAAAACGAGTTGGGATCGTTAGATGCCATAGGCAACCAAAATCAAAACAAGTCAAAGTTCACCTACCAAAAGGGCCGACTACGCAGATAGGGCTATGGCCACCAAATCTGGCACGGCATGAAAGGATGCCTTATCAGCTGGTAGGGAGACTGACGCCGCTAGGCTCAAGGCTATTGCCGGGTCGGTAATGATGGATGCGTCAGAGGGAATTGGCGTGTCTCTGATCTTTGGCTAAACAATAAAAGGAACAACCACGTCCGATTCTTCTAAGCGAGGCCTTTTATCGGCAAGACTATCTTCTGAACCGGCCTCTTCCTCGGTGCTACGCTTCTTGCCCCGCTCTTCCGGAATCAACCGTTCATCAATGACCGGTTGTTCAACCTCTTTCGCCGTTTCGGCCGCAACAATCTTAGCCGACTCTTGAATAACGAGTTCGAAAGACTCAACCAAGGCAGGTCCAAAACGGGCGGCCTCGGCCTTTTTCTGGGCAGCCATACGCTCGGCATTTTTCTTTCGAGCCATCTACGTGAGGCTTTCCCCAGCCATACCTTCAAAAAAACCGCCGGGTAAATCTCTCAAACCTCCAAAAATATCTCTAGAAGAAAACTCCGCCCGACCCGAAGTGGACGGCGAGGTAGGGTGACTATGTTTGGCTGCCTCAAACGCCGAGTTTAGGGCCTCGTCAACCTCTTTGGCCTCCTCAATGAACTCTCTGTCTAGTTCGGCGACTACCGCTACCACCGGCTCGACGTCTTGCCCCGAGTCAGAAGCTTCGAGACCAACTTTTCTGAGACTCTTGAAGCTAGGAAAGATAAGAGCCGTAAGCTGTCGATCGCCAGATGGAATTGGAATATTGTCAACGGCCGAAAAAGTAGTGTAAGTAGGCTCGTATCGAAGAAGTATGTGGGCCGCTCTCCCTTGCTTCTGTAAGTTTGGACGGCCGAAGTATCCAAGTGCAGTCGCAACCTGCGCAAGGACCGCGTCATCGGTAGAAACCAGAATCTTCTTCAAATTACTGCCTGCAAAGACAAAGGGTTAGACACAGAGGGAAGGCCGAGTAAAGGAAAAGTTCAGTAAACACAATGAGACATACGGCAGCCTGGTTCACCCCTCCATCTAGGAATAGGGTCTAGGCGACCCTTGCCTTTGCCAAATTCCTAATTCCCTCGGATATTGACCATTCCGTCATCCACATGCTTGCCAGAACTGGCGAGCATGGTTACCAAATGATGGTCAGTATCCTTGGCCCTAAGAAAGTACCGCCCAAGCCGACCGGAAGATTTGGCTAATGCATAACAGTGCCGAATGGCCGAAATCCCAAGATCGATCCTGAGGCGCCGGTTCAACTCTACGATCCCCATTACGATTCGAAAAAAGTTCATGTTAGGCTAAGAAGGAATCAGACCCCAATAGCGGAGGATGGCCCTAAGGAATGGATGTAGGGGAAAACGGACCCCGCCCTCTGCAATGGATAGGAGAGGAAAGACGATTGAATTTTGATCCTCTCTTTCCATGTCCAGAGTGTTGTCCGTCACTAGAGATAGATGCACATCGACGGGGATGGAAAAGTGTCACCGGAATCCGGAGACACGACCCTCAGAAAGGAGGTCTTTCAAGTGTTTGGCCATTTTCACGGGGAAAAAAGGGTTCACCAAAATGAAAATAATAAATAGAAAGTAGGATTGCAAAGAAAAGAGAAGAAAACTTACGAGGAACAAGGGAGACGGGGGTAGATGGAGAAGAGTTGCAAAAAATGCGAGTCAGAGAAGGGATATCCACTGGCGGTCCAAGAGTCTCGAATACTCGACGAACTGTGCATTCGAAAGGACTGAAATTTCAAATCACAATAAATGCGAGACGCATGATTGAGGCGGGAAAGCGTAATGATGAACGAAAAGGTGTGCGAATCCTGACATCTATATTGGGGTACGCGAGGCCGCCTGATCTATTTTTAATTTTTCCAATTCAAGACCAAACACGCCGATTAACTTTCGTCAATAGGGAGTTCGGGGGGCAATTGTGGGAGCCGAATACATGGAAAAATTAGAAGGTGTGTACCATTGGAAGACTGATATTAATCGGCTGTATCCTACAAGAGTGGGGAGCCGAATATAATATATGCGCCGAATAAATGTAAGTCCTTAGGGCCGAATAAAAAAAAGGACAATGATTAAAAAGTAGGTCCTGGCCCCGAGGATCAAAAAGAACAGGTATAAATACAGGAACAACGGTTATAGAAAGGTATGTAAGAATCACTTCACAAAATTTGGTAAACAAGCTATCCTGAGTGTCTGAACTAACTTGTCCGTCGGAGTGCTAATTCTGGCACCCCCGACCGGAGTGTTTGTATCTTTTCAGGTGACTAGCTGAGGATCACTAGCGTCTCCCAGGATTTGAAGAGTATTTCCAAACCACTTCTTCACATGGACATCAATGTCCGAGTCCAAGGACCTTTCTGGCATGAATGAGGCGGGGTTCAGCCAAATGACCAATAGCCTAAACGTTTACTAGTACTTGTGACTCCTTTGGGATTGTGTAGCCACAGACTTGCTCGTATGTGTCAACTTTACGAGGAATTAAGAAGGGAACGACTCAGAGCATCTTGAAGGTTTCCTTAACAATTGCCCTTGTAAGAGTAATAGAATCATAATAAATCTGTTTAAGTTCAGATCAATCTTTGAGAAGAAAAAGCCAAGTATAACGAGAAAAATCATCAACAAAATCACAAAATATGTGGACCCCCAATGGTCGGTGTGGGGGAAGGGTCCCAAATATCTGAATGCACAAGATCAAAAGGAGTAATAGACATAGAATTACTTTTATTAAAAGATAAGGCAGGTTGTTTAGCAATTTGACAAGATAAACAATCGACATCTTCGAGACGAACATGACCTAACTGACCACTAGAAACCAAAGTTTTCAAATGACTAAAAGAGACATGTCCTAAGCGACAATGCCAAAGGTGAAAAGAAGACATGACAGAAGTAGACGCAGCAGAGGAAGCAATGTGAGTAGCAGTAGATGATTTGGGTAGAATACAAAGATGGGTAAGCTTGAACAAACGTCTATGCTTACGGCCTATCCCAAGGATCTGTATCGTCTAAGGGTCTTGCATCAAACAACCGTTAGCAGAAAAAGTAACGGTTAGACCAAGTTCACATAACTGACCGAAAGAGATAAGGTTCAATTGTAGAGAAAGAATATGATAAGCATCGGAAAGAGACACAGTAGAAGTAGAAATTTGACCAATGTGACTAACAATCATATAAAAACCATCAGCAGTGTGTATGGTGGGGACAACAGATGATGATGATATAGAAGAAAACATAGTGGAGTCACAAGTCATATGATTACAACATGCGGAATCAAAATACCATGGAGAGTTACTTGAGGTCACTAAAAGAGCAGTAGAGGGAGGAGTACCAGATTTGGTAAGCACCTGTTGGATGATGGACTCAACATCATCCATAGAGAATGAAGGAGTAGCGAAATCAGTGGAATAGTGAGTAGAAAAACCCTTAGAGGCAACAACAGCAGAGTGAGAGCCTTGTCCAGATTTGGATTGATATCCAAAACGAGAAGACCTTTTCCTGGATGAAGTAGTGGAGGGGGCTCGAGGACAATTGCGTTGCAGATGACCTGGAGCAGTCTTGTGGCAAGTCAAGCATTCGTGAACCTGGCACTAAACAAAAGAATGAGTGGCTGGCAGGCCACAATTATGACAATAATTATAAAAACTAGTGGGCTATGAAGATGAGGAACTCCGTGATGATGGTGTAGCAAGAACAAAATCCATATTCTGAGATTTGAGAGTCCCAAAACAAGTTTCCTCTGATAAAAGCTTAGTAATGGCTTGCTTTAAAGTAGGCAAGGGCCAATGATAGAGCAAAGAAGTACGCACGGGCTAAAAAATGCTACGAAGAGCCATAAGGAACTGTAATAGTTGCTGATGATTCCGATAAGTAATAAACAACTGTGCATCCTCAGAATATGCCTATGTAGGTTTAGAAAGAGCTAACTGGTCCCAAATAGACGTCATCTGGGATAAGAATTCATTGATAGATTGACCGGGTGCCTGGCACATGTGATGATGCAACAACCTCGACTTGTGATTAGCCAATAATCCATGATTAAGTATGCTTAATACGTATTCAGAAGAAATTATGGGGTAACTTCCATGTGCATTGTATTATTTGTGTTTATATCTGTCTACTGTGGGAATATCTATTTGTGTTTTTGTTTTGTTCTATGAATTGAAGGCCTTATCGGTATTCGATCAAGAAATTGACTTGATTTATGTGTTATTTAAAATTTTTAGAATTTTATGGTAATTTTAATTAAGATTCGATTTGGAACGAATTAAATTAGAATAATTAATAGCAATTAATTAGCTACTAATGATATTCTCTAATCATGCCTATATAAAGCGAAATGACTCTAGAATATTAGATACACACTCATTTTCTCATCTCTTAAGCCTACAAACATGTGTGTGTGTGTGTGTGTGTGTGTGTGTGTGTGTGAGAGAGAGAGAGAGAGAGAGAGAGAGACCGAGAGAGAAGTGATCAACAAGGAAATTGCTAGAGAACTTGGAGGTTTTGGCTTGGGACTTCAAATAATTAACCATTTGAAGTGTAATTGATCATCTAAGGTAAGAATTCAACCTTCTAGCTTTGGGATTGAGTCATTTTGCACATGAATTCAAAGAATAAAGTTGTGTAATGCTAGAATTGAGCTTAGATAGGTGAAAATGAGAGTGAATTATACATGCATGCATAAATCTCATGCTTTTGAAGTTGAAGTCAAAGAATTTTCCACATACATGAAGCTTTACTTGCATACTTTGAAGAATTTAACTTGGTGTCACTTGTATTCCTTCAATTGTTCATGTTTTAGAAGCGTTGGACTTGCATCATCACATGCATGTTATGTTTTCACACTTTTAAGTTTAATTTTGAAAAATTGGCATGCTTTGGGCCTTGATTTTTGGGAAATGATTTTGAATTCATGACGTTTGACAAGTTTGTACAAGTTTCCTTCAGTTTTTGGCCCAAAAGACCATGAATTTTAGCTTTGAAGTAAAGTTTTGAACTTGAAGGCAAATCAGAATTTGGCCTCCTCGCTCTAGCGACATAATTTGTGCTTGAGCTACCATCCTTTGTTTTGTACTTTCGCTCGAGTGACCAAGAGTTGGCTCGAGCATAAATTGCATGCTTCCAGAAGTTTACAATTTTTGCAGACCGCTCGAGCAATGAGAGTTGCGCTCGAGTGAAGATCTCAGTCACATGCTCGAGCAATAGTCGAGCGGTCGTAGGCCGGAGAATTCACACAACCAGTACTTTTGTAGAGTTTACAGACTACTCAAGCATGTGCTTGAGCTATCACTCACATTTTTGAATGTCTGCTTAAGTGAAGGAAGTGGCACTCGAGCGACCACTCACATTTTTGAACGTCCACTCAAGCGAAGGAAGTTGCGCTCAAGCGAGACCCTTGTTCTCAACAAGTTTTGTTAAGTGTTCTCAAGTACATTTTAGCATCCTCATTACGTCTTAGGCATTCCTAGGCTATGGTTAAGACATAATAATAAGGATAAGACTTAGAAACAGACTAGAAATGAATATATTGGGTTAAGTTATATGCGGGTGTGTGTTTCAAGAATGTATCTGTTATGTTTGTGTAGGTCATACGTCGTAAGCTCTTTGAATTATCTGCTCTGTCTGTCTACCTCTGAAGCCAACTGTGAGTAACAACTTAGTAAAGCTATGTTCAACTTTATTTATTTTTTGTATGATGTAATAAGATATGTTTTCTGAAATGCTATCTGGAATGCTATTTGTGAATCATGAATGAATGTCCATTTTTCTGAAATGTATTTGTGGCATCCATAGTTCACGTGGCCCTCGCCCGAGGGTAACAATATTATGGCTGATTTGCAAGTGGCCATTGCCCAGGGGTAACAATACTGTGGCTTATGTTTATGTGGCCCTAGCCCGGGGGTAACAATACCGAGGCCTATGTTCACGTGGCCCTCATCTGGGGGTAACAATACCATGGCTACTTGTGCACAAGATGCGGACCTATGTGGTCATTGATACCAACTATAAAAATTTGATATGATATGACGGCTAAATGGATATAGCACATATAACTGCTATAATCTCTGGTTAAGTATGGGAAACTGAATTTGTTTCTGATTTGAAATCTACTATGGGATATCATTTATGAAATTCTTTACTCTGTTATTATTCACTGGGCTTCCGCTTACTATTTATATTATGTATGTAGCTGTTGCCTGGAGTTTTGGTGTGTCAGCCACCCTTTTGTGCCTCTCAAGGATATTCCGAATTAAGTCAAGCCTTGTGGCCATGTTTTGTAAACGTTTAAGACTTTGTTTTCTGTTGATATATGAGCAAACTTTTGTTTATCTGTATATGGGGCTTAGTTCCCTTTTTGCTCCATCTGTAATGAATGTGACGTAAGATGACTTTATTTTTGACGTCACATATTTGTATATAAAGTTTAAAATTTTTGTCCTATATACTTCAGCACAACTCTATAGACAATGTGTTTTATATATTTACTTCCTCAGCCCCTAATTATATGTTATTCTGTTCAGAGGCCTTTGGTAATTCAAAGATTACTGGCCGATTACGATGCTAAACCTATAGGGGGCGAGTTTGGGTCGTGACAGAGTGGTATCAGAGCACGTGTTATACTGCACACGCGAGTCCATATGAGCTATAGGTTATCCTAGAAAAAAAGTAGGGACATTACATTTGCATATGTGAGTGTGTGTTAAATTCTGTCAATGTGTAAACTGAATCTGAATATGAACTCATGAACTCTTGAAATTTAAAACAATGAACTTACTCTAAACATTGCAAATGGAAAATACAAGAAGTAATGATGCCACTCAGTCTTCTGAGGCCCGAATGAGTAGAATGGAACATATACTTGCAGCTTTGACTGAGGCAATGACGCAACAATAGAGGCAACAACCGTTACCTCCACCACCTCCGGTGCCAGCTGAGTTGGAAAACACTGATATTATTGCACTAACACAGAAGTTCAATAAAATGAAGCCGCCAATCTTTTTGGGTGGGATTGAGCTGTTGAAAGCAGAAACATGGTTGCTAGAGACCGAAAAGATATTTGAAGTATTTCTGTGCTCGGAAATGCAGAAAGTTCTTTTAGCCACTTATATTCTGAAAGAAGAAGCTAGACGATGGTAGATGCTTATCCGAGATGGTAGCGGAACTATGATATGGAGTCAGTTTAAAGTAATATTCTACGAGAAATATTTTCCTTAATGCTTTAGAGACTGTAAGGTGTCAGAATTTCAAGAACTTAAGCAAGGCAAGATGTCTGTAGCCGAGTATGAGGCTAAGTTTACTAAGTTGGCCAGATTTGCTCCTCATGTGGTTGACACAGATTACAAAAAGGCTCAAAAATTTGAAGGGGGATTAGATCTGGACGTATTTGATTGAGTAGGTGTTTTAAAGTTGCCTACATAGGTGGAAGTACTTAATAGAGCATTGATGGCAGAGGCCATTTTGGCAACAAAGAAACAAGCTCTAGCTCCAACATTGAATGAAAGGGTAAACGATCTGGATTTAATTTGAAAGAAGTGTCGGTCATTTTCAAAAAGGCAGAATACGGGATCCTCCAGTAACTCTAGTCAGAGTAGTGGATCTATTCCAAACTGTCCTGATTGTGGAAAAAAGCATAAAGGCACATGTTACCGTGCATCAGGTGCTTGTTTTCGGTGTGACAAGATTGGCCACATGGTTAGAGATTGTCCGCTGAGATTCGATGATGCTAATTGTCTTGCAGCAAGTTCAGTTGGGTCTGCTTTTGTAGCGAGAACAAATGCATGAGCTAATGCCAGGGGTAACACAGGAAATGAGACACTGAGACAGGAAAGAGTGTTCGCACTAGTACCCAGGGATATACAAAACACCGAGTCTGTGGTGTCAGGTATAATTTCCATCTGTAACTGAAATGCATATGTCTTAATAGATTCTGGTTCTACACACTCATTTGTGTCGCATGCATTTTCTCGAAAATTGACTAGACCTTTAGAACCTATGAATTATTTATTGTCTGTTTCTACACCATTTGGGAGTTCTATGGTATGTACTTATGTTTATTCGGCATGTGAACTAGTAATTGGTGATGTGACACTGTATGTTGATTTATTGCCATTGGGTATTGATTATTTTGATTTTATATTAAGTATGGATTGGTTGACGAAATACTGTGCAACTATTTTCTGTGTGAATAAATCCATTGTGTTTCGTCCATCTGTTTTACCTGAATTTGTGCCCATGTTTGATTTCTACCTTGAAAACTGTTCAATTGCTTAGAAAGGGATGTAGAGAGTACATGTGTTATGTTTTGATTGTGATTTCTGATAGCCTTACTATAGAGAACATCTTAATAGTAAATGAATTTCCTGATGTATTTCCAATTGAATTGCCCAGGGAGTTAATTGATAGAGAAATTGAGTTTACTATTGATGATGTACCCGTAACACAACCAATTTCCAAACCCCCGTATAGAATGTCAACTTATGAGTTGAAAGAATTAAAAAGCCAACTTCAAGACTTGTTAGATAAGAAGTTCATCCGACCAGTTTTATTTGTTAAAAAGAAAGACAGATCTTTGAGGTTGTGTATAGACTATCTGGAGTTGAACAAAGTGACTATTAAGAATAAATACCCACTACCTCGAATAGATGACTTATTTGACCAACTACAGGGAGCCTATGTCTTTTCAAAAATTGACCTTAGATTCGGATACCACCAATTGAAAGTTAAAACAGAAGATATAGAGAAAATCGCCTTCCGGACAAGATATGGGCACTACGAATTTTTAGTCATGCCATTTGGGGTAACGAATGCACCTACAGCTTTTATGGACCTAATGAATAGGGTCTTTGAACAATTTCTTGATGAATTTATTGTTGTGTTTATTGATGATATCTTGATTTACTCGCAAAGCAGGGAAGAACATAAACATTACCTGAGAACTGCTTTACAGATTCTAAGAGAAAAGAAATTGTATGCAAAGTTGTCCAAATGTGAATTCTGGCTTGACAGTGTATCATTTTTGGGGCATGTAATCAACAAGGAGGGTATCTCTGTTCACCCATAGAAAATTGAAGCTATTGTGGACTGGCCTAGGCCAACTGATGTGTTAGAAGTTCGAAGTTTTTTGGGGCTTGCTGGCTATTATAGAAGAATTGTGAAAGACTTCTCCAAACTTGCCTTGCCATGCCTTTGACACAGTTGACGCGGAAAAATGTGCCATTTGATTGGACTGATCAATGGGAATCGGCTTTTCAAGAACTAAAGACCAGGTTAGTAAATGCACCAATTTTGACTTTGCCTAATGGTATTGATGGGTTTCAAATTTATAGTGACGCTTCATATAAAGGTTTGGGATGTGTGCTAATGCAAAATGGTAAGGTAATTGCTTATGCCTCGTGACAACTCCAACCACATGACAAGAACTATCCGATCCATGACCTTGAACTTGTAGCTGTGGTTTTTGCACTAAAGATTTGGCACCATTATCTGTATGGAGTGACTTGTGAAGTGTATACTAACCATAAAAGCCTCAAATACTTCTTCACCTAAAAAGAATTGAACATGAGACAAAGAAGATGGTTAGCGTTGATTAAAGATTATGATCTGCAGATTTTGTACCATCCAGGGAAGGCAAATACAGTCGCTGATACCTTGAGCTGAAAATCTATTGGAAATTTGTCATGTTTGCTCACTGGCTAGAGATAATTATTATGTGACCTAGAGAGGAATGAAATTGAGATAGTCCTGCGTGAACAATGTGGAATCCTAGCCGCCATTTCTGCTCAGCCTGCAATTATTGAAGAAAATTGTTGATGAAAGTGACTCAAAACCGAGGCCTAGATTTGTGCTTGACAATAATGTATTGAAATTCCAGAATAGACTTTGTGTATTGGATTGTTCTGACTTGAGGAAATGTGTTATGACTGAAGCACACAATTCTAAATTTGTTATGCATCTAGGGAATACGAAGATGTATCATGACTTGAAACATAATTTTTGGTGGCTTGAAATGAAGAAAAATATTGTTGACTTTGTGGCTAGATGTTTGCATTGCCAACAAGTTAAAGTCGAACATTAACGACCTGCAGGATTATTTCAGCCACTTCCAATACCAACATAGAAATGAGAGCACATTACGATGGACTTCATTGTTGGATTGCCTCACTCCTCTCAAGGTATGGACTCTTTCTGGGTGATTGTTGACTGTTTAACTAAGTTTGCCAATTTTCTGCTTGTTAAAACTATTTATACTGCAGACAAGTTGGCTAACATTTATCTGAATGAGATTGTGAAGTTGCATGGTGTGCTAGTATCCATTGTATCTAACAGAAACTCAAAATTCACGTCAAGGTGTTGGCAGAGTTTACAACAGGCCTTGGGAACTGAATTACGGTTGAGTAGTGCATACCACCCACAGACAGACGACTAATCTGAATGAACCAATCAGACTTTGGAGGACATGTTACGGATGTGTGCCCTAGATTTCCAAGGCAATTGGGAGACCTACTTACCATTAGCCGAGTTTGTGTATAACAATAGCTACCATTCGAGTATCGGTATGGCTCCTTATGAAGCTTTGCATAGTAGAAAGTGCCGATCTCCAATTTGCTGGGCTGAAGTAGGTGATAGACCATTGTTGGGACTAAAACTTGTGCAAGAAATGACTGAGAAAGTGAAACTGATTCAACAGAGACTGAAAACTACACAAAGTCGCCAAAAGAGTTATGCGGATGTTCGAAGAAGAGATTGAGAATATGAAGTCGGGGATCATGTGTTCATTCGCGTAACTCTTGTGAAAGGGCAAACGCGATTTGGAGTAAAAGGAAAATTGGCACCGCGGTATGTTGAACCATATGAAATTCTTGAGAAAATCAATTCGGTGACATATCGGGTAGCCTTACCGCCAGTTATGGAACACATGCATAATGTTTTTCATGTCTCAATGCTTCGGGACTATCTACGAGATCCATTATATGTTATTGAACCAACACATGTGTTTTTTAAGGATGACTATACCTATGAGGAAAGAGCAATTCAGATTGTGAACCGCCGGATCAAAAGATTGAGGAATAAAGAAATCCCCTTAGTGAAAGTGGATTGGCAAAACCACGGAGGGACATATGCAACATGGGAGACGGAAAAGGACATGATAAAGAGATATCCTGATTTGTTCCCTTTGGACCCGATATTCTTTCGAAACGAAGGTAATTTGAGTTTGGATGACCAAACTCTTTAAGGGGGGAAGACTGTAACAACCCCGACTTGTGATTAGCCAATAATCCATGATTAAGTATGCTTAATACATAATTCAGAAGAAATTCCGGGTAACTTCCATGTGCATTGCATTATTTGTGTTTATATTTGTCTATTGTATGAATATCTGTTTATGTTTCTATTTTGTTCAGCGAATTGAAGGCCTTATCGACATCCAATCAAGAAATTGACTTGATTTATGTGTTATTTAGAGTTTTTAAAATTTTATGGTAGGTCTAATTAAGATTCGATTCGGAACGAATTAAATTAGAATAATTAATAGCAATTAATTAGCCACTAATGATATTCTCTAATCAAGCCTATATAAAGCCAAGAAATGACTCTAGGATATTAGATACACACTCATTTCCTCATCTTTTGAGCCTACAAATGTGTGAGAGAGAGAAAGAGACTGTAACAACCCCGATCCATGATTAACTGTTAAACCATGATTAAGCCATGATTAAGTATGCATAATAAGTAATTAAAATG
Organism: Camellia sinensis; assembly: GCF_055761805.1. Lineage (NCBI taxonomy): Eukaryota > Viridiplantae > Streptophyta > Magnoliopsida > Ericales > Theaceae > Camellia > Camellia sinensis. The sequence continues at coordinate 222,548,786 of NC_138961.1, forward strand.
AAATTCTGAATTAAGTGCATATGTGTTTCATTATATGTATTTCTATCTATTTATCGTAGGAATATCTATTTGAGATTTTATTATATTTTGTGAATTCAAGGCCTTATCGACATCCGACCATGAAATTGATTTGATATATGTGTTAGTTGGAATTTTTAGAATGTTATGGTACGTTTAATTAAAATTTGATTCGGAACGAATTAATTAGAATAATTAATGTCAATGTGATTGACCTAAGCCAAGATTAATTAAGTCAACTTAATTGAGCCTATATAAGGCATGAGTGGACTCTAGTATACATTTTACACTCTTATTTTATTCCCTTGAGACAACAAAACGTGAGGGAGAGTGAGAGTTAGAGGGAGATAGTGAATTCAAGAAGAAAAAAATGGGAGTTGGTAAGATTAAAGAAAAATTTGTGGAGTTGAGCAAGAATTTGCTAGAATTCAAGAGAATTGGGAACTCTAGGTAAGAATCATGCCCTCAAAGTTTGTATTTAAGACATAGGTGGTTGAACTTAAGAGGTTTAAGTGTCAAAATGTGAGAATTGAGCTTAGATTAAGGAATTGGAGCATGATTCCTACATGCATGCATAAGTCACTAAGAATTGTAAGTTGATTCTCAAGAATTTCCACATGCATATCCATATCTTGGTTTTATTCAAAGAATTCAACATGTTTTTGACCTAAACATCTCATTTGCTCTTGATTTGGAAACTTGGAGCTCAAATCATCTCATACATGTTATGTTCATGTTATGTTTTCACATTTCAAGCTTGAGTTTGTATAATTGACATGCTTATGGGTCTTGATTTCATGAAATGATCTTTAATTCTCTATGTTTTCCAAGTTTAAACTTGTTTTCTCAAGTTTTGGGTCCAAAGGAAGTGCTTTGAAAGGCTAAAGATAGGTTTTGAAGCTTAGAGGTGAATCTAGAATTTCTAGAATTCGACCTCACTACTCGAGCGACAGATCTTGCGCTCAAGCGACCAAAATTTGGCTTGAGTGTAAAATGCATGCTCCCAGAAGTTGACACATTTTGTAGACCGCTCGAGTGACAAGAGTTGCGCCAGAGCGAAGACCTCAGTCACATGCTCGAGTGGCCATCGAGCGAAAAATTCACACAACCAGTACTTTTGCAAAGTTTACAGATCGGTTGAGTGAAGGAAGTTGCGCTCGAGCGACAACTCACATATTTGGCCGTCCGCTCGAGCGAGGGAAGTTGCACTCGAACGAGACCCCTATGTTCAGCAAATTTGTCTAAGTGTTGAATAGCATGTTTTGACATCTTCATTGCATCCTAGGCATTCCTATGCCCTAGTTAAGACATAATAATGAGGATAAGATGTAGAAACACACCTAAAGAAGAAAGAACTAAGTTAATAATTTTGGGTGTGTAATTCAGTACGTATTCGTTCTGTATCTGTGTAGGTCACGCACCGCAAGTTACCTGATTTGTCTGCTCTGTTGTTTGCTTTGAAGCCATCTGTAAGTAATAACTTTGTAAAGTTATGTTCATGTTTAATTATTTTCCTATATGATATGACAAGAAATGTTCCGTTTTCATGAAATGCTATGTTCTGTATCAATGAATGATAGTCCATATATTGAAAAGTATTTGTGGCAACAATTCCATGGCTCAAGTATGTTATCTGTACCCAGTACTGGAGGTTCCTTTATGGAACTGACAAGTATGCTAGTTATTCCCATTACTGGAGGTTCCTTTGTGGAACTAACAAGTATGTTATCTGTTCCCAATATTGGAGGTTCCTTTATGGAACTGTCAAGTGTGTTATCTGTTCCCAGTACTGGAGGTTCCTTTGTGAAACTGACAAGTATGACTCTTAATGCTCTGTATTTGAACTTTTGCGCTAATGAATATATCACATATGAACAAGCATGAATTTAATTTCTGTATATGATTCAAACAAGAATGTAAATATGAATTTGTTTCTATTTTTCTGAATCTGGTGGGGCATCATTCATTTAACCCTTTACTCTATTATTATTCACTGGGCTTCCACTCACTATTTATATTATGCATGTCCGTGAGCAGGCGCGTGACTAGGCCTAAGCTGTTGCCTAGTTTTGGATCAGCCAGCCACCGTGCCTCCCGGGGAGGTTCCTGTTTTGAGAAGTCAAGTTTTGTAACCATGCTAAGGCTGTTTTGTTTTTGTTTACTTGTACACTGGGTTAAGTTCCTTATAATACATAATGTTATCTGTAAGGTGATGTAAGACTTAAGGCAGTTTATCGTTACATATGTATATATCTATTTCAGTTTTGAAGTTTTTTGCCCCATATAGGTCTACACAGCTCAATGGACTATGTATGTTTCTATATTTGCTTCTGCAGCCCCATATTATACGATCATCTGTTCAGAAGCCTTTGGTAATCTAAGGATTACAGGCTTGTTACGATGCGAAACCTATAGGGGCAGGTTTGGGTCGTGATAGAGTGGTATCAGAGCATGTGTTCTACCACACACACGAGCCCATATGAGCTTAGGATGTTCTAGTCAGGAGTACGGGCATTCCATTTACATGTGTGAGTGAGTATGTTCTTTAAATGTAAAAATTGAATGTGATGATCGGTTTCGTTGTGCGTCGCTTTACTCTTTGTCTATATTGGGTTCATTGCGTTCGGAACTTTTCATCAAATTCCTGTCCCTGTTTATTTCGGGTTTGAGTGTCACTTGTTTCGAAGGGTGCACGGTCGAGTCCGGAGTGTCTGGCATTGAACCAAAAAATTTATGGGCTGGGGCATTACATTGAATCTGACCATAAACACATAAAATTGAAATGAATGATCTAAATATTGTAAAAATGACTATTTGCCTATGTTTATAGTGCTCTGTTTACCTATAGCAAATGGAAAACACAAGAAGTAATGATGTCACCGAATCCTCTGAGACTCGCATGAGTCGTATGGAACAAATGCTTACAGCTCTGACTGACGCATTGGCATAACAACAGAGGTAGCAACTTTGCCCTCTTCGCCTCCACTAGCACAACATGAGCCAAATACCAATGATATAATAAACCTAACTCAGAAGTTCATGAAGATGAAACCGCTAACTTTCTTGGGTGGCATTGAACCCTTAAAGGAAGAAACCTGGTTGCTCGAAATAGAGAAACTATTTGAAGTGTTTCCTTGCTCCAAAACACAAAAAGTTCTTTTGGCCACCTACACGTTAAAAAATGAAGCTCGGAGATAGTGGTTACTGATCCGAACTAATAATGGGAACATGATGTGGACTCAGTTTAATGAGATTTTCTACAACAAGTATTTTCCCTAATGCTTCAGAGATCGAAAAGTGTTAGAATTTCAAAAACCTAAGCAAAACAGAATGTCCGTAGCTGAGTATGAAGCTTAATTCACTGAATTAGCTCGGTTTGCTACACACATGGTGGATACTAATTACAAAAAGGCATGAAAATTTGAAGGCAGTTTGGATTTGGAAGTGTTTGAGTGAGTTGGTGTCTTGAAGTTGCTGACCTATGTAGAAGTACTTGATAGAGCATTGATGACAGAAGTCATTTTGGCAGCAAAGAAACAAGCTCCAGCTTCGACAACTGAATGGAAAGGTAAACGATTCGGATTCAATTTCAAGAAGGGCTGGAGGGCTGGTCATTTGACAGACGGCTCAAGTGAAGGAAGTTGCGTTCGAGCGACCACTCACATTTTTGAACGTCTGCTCGAGCGAAGAAAGTTGCGCCCTGTTTTCAACAAGTTTTGTTTAAGTGTTCTCAAGTACATTTCAGCATCCTCATTACATCCTAGGCATTCCTAGGCCATGGTTAAGACATAATAAGAAGGATAAGACTTAGAAACACACTAAGAGTGAATGTATTGGGTTAAGTTATATCCGGGTGTGTGTTTCAAGAATGTATCTGTTATGTTTGCATAGGTCACGCGCTGTAAGCTCTTTAAATTATCTGCTCTGTCTGTCTGCCTCTGAAGCCAACTGTGAATAATAACTTAGTAAAGCTATGTTTAACTTTATTTATTTTCTGTATGATGTAATAAGATCTTTTTTCTGAAATGCTATCTGGAATGCTATTTATGAATCATGAATGAATGTCCATTTTTTTAAAATGTATTTGTGGCATCTATAGTTCATGTGACCCTCGCCCGGGGGTAACAACACTGTGGCTGATATACATGTGGCCTTCGCCCAGGGGTAACAATACTGTGGCTTATGTTCATGTGGCTCTAGCCTGGGGGTAACAATACCGAAGCCTATGTTCACGTGGCCCTCGCCTGGGGGTAACAATACCATGGCTACTTGTGCACAAGATGTGGGCTTATGTGGTCATCGGTACTGACTATGCAAATTAGATATGATATGACGGCTAAATAGATGTATCGCATATAACTGCTATAGTCTCTGGTTAAGTATGCAAAATTGAATTTGTTTCTAATTCGAAATCAGCTATGTGATATCATTCATTAAATTTTTTACTCTGTTATTATTCACTGGGCTTCCTGTCATGACCCAAACCCGCCCCTATGGATTAGAGTCATAACCGACCAGTAATCATGAGATTACCTACGGCCTCAATCAAAAATCAAACCATATTTAATAATAGGCGGCCAAACTGCGGAAGCAATGCATACAAGAATTGTCCAACGAGCTGTGCATACATGGTTTAGTCAAAAACTTTCTCATATACATGAAATAACTCACACCATGTAATATTTACGTTATGTATGTACCACGTACATTCAGGATCATTTTATAGTTTCAACACCAAGTTCCAAGGTTATACACGACATTGGTCATACCTGACCATAAGAGAACAAAAACAAAAGTAAAACAAAAGTAAGGCCTCTACATGAGGCAACCTTGGTTGATCTCACAAAACTTGGCTTCTCAACGCTCACTGGGACTGGAGTTGGACGTCCCGCTACTCACCTACATACATATAAATATAGAGTGAGCTAACGCCCAGTGAATAATACCAGCGTAAAGAGGTTAATGAATGAGTTTGATTCACAAATGAGTCATACTTATAATTTAAACATTTGAACTACTATTCCCATTCACATACAAATTTGTAAATCATAACAAAGCAAAATGACCTTGGGTACAATACATCGTAGCCATATACACAACGATCTCGGGTCCAACTCAATATAAAACAAACGACCTTAGGTCCATCTATACAAAGAGACCTCGAGTCCAATACACATTCATAGACCAACTTCAGGTATAATGGATCCATGTACCAAGGACCACCGGTCCTCCATATCATATTACCAAACGACCTTGGGTCCACCATTCTTATATTCATAATTATGCGCATATGATCGTGATCACATCCATGCTTATATTCAAAACGACCTTTGGTACAATTTGTATATAAGATGACTTTTAGTCTATTTTGTTAAACATTCCAAACGGCCTTGGGCCAAATCCGCGTCCTCATCAAATATACCAAACGGCCTTAGGCCCAATCTGTGTCCTCGTCAAACATACCAAATGGCCTTAGGCCCATTTCATACTCATATATCAATCACTTCACATACTTCATTACGAATCAAGCAAATAGAATACTCATTCATAGTACAAATTCATAGGGTCAAAAATTTATCACGTAGGTAACATTTAGAAAATAATGCATACATAAAAATATCTTTACTAAGATGTTACTCACTGTATTCCGGTGCTTGATTCGTCCTTGCACTTGACCCTACATAATTCATAACACATTGGGTCATACTTCAATTCATTCCGTTCTTTAATTCATATAATGTTCTTAGGCTTCTTTCATGCTCTTTAATTCATTTAGAATGTGCAATGCATGCCTAAGAGTGCTTAGAAATGAAAAAGAACGGAAAACGAATCATAAAATGACTTTTCAAAATTTTTGAAATAGGGCTCTCTACTTGAGTGCAGCTTTGGTTGCTCGAGCGGACCCCTTTGGTCTGCAAAAGTACTGGTTGCATGTAATTCACGCTCCAGTGAGATTCTCGACGCTCAAGCGGGGAATTTTGCAAAACAGGGTTTGCTCGAGCGTAGAGTTTGCCGCTCGAGCCACAGTGCAAAACTCTGCAAAACGTATGGAAGCTTGACTTTCATGCTCGAGTGACACTTTCTTCGCTCGAGTGGACAAATCGAATTATAGGCTTTCCAAAACTCTGTTTGAAGCTCAAAACACATCTTCAAATGTTCAAAACTCATATTTTTGGTCTAGAATCATGGAAAACCATCATATGACATGGAAACATAAATAAGTTGAGACCAAATACTCAAATCATGAACAATTGTTCCGAATTCAAACTCAAAACATGAAGTTGAAACCATGTATGTAAAATCCATGTTTCATATCTTGCATATACAAGCTTCAAGACTTAAAATTGGGCTTCAAAACATGGCAATTCATGTATGCATGTGTCAAACAACTCTCAATTCAACATGATCATTATGATTCATACTCAACTATGAGAAATCACAATAAATTCATGCATGCATGCCCAAGTTGATCTTAAATTCAACACATTTAGCTTAATTCTCATATTTATCAACATATACTTCTTGAATTCACATAGTTATGAAATTAAACTCATAAATTTGAGTTCAATTACTCACCTAGAGTCTTTAACTCTTCCAAATCTAGTTAGTTCTTGAGGCTAGTTCTTCAATTCTCCAAGCTTTGAGCTCAAGTCCTTAAATTTGAGCCTCTTCTCCCTTAGAATCACACTTTCTCTCTCTCTCTCTCTCTCTCTCTATATATATATATATATATATAGGCCTTTCTTAGATTTTGCAAGGTTTAGAGCTCAAAACTATGAGCCTAGGCACTTGCACTATGTATAGATAGTGGTGATTAGTTTGACTAATCATATTTTCTTAGAGTTAATCAATTGTACTTAACTTAATCAATTTAATCTAATTATTTTGATCCGAATCAGTTTTCAATTAAATTTCACCATAAGCTCTAAAAATTATGCTAATCACAATAATACGGCCAATTTTGGTTTCTATTGCCTTTACGGCATTCAATTTAATTTTTATAGCAGAGAATCAAACAGATTTTCCTACGGTGAACATATATAAATTCACAAACACCCATAATCATATAATTAGCACTCAAAATCATATCAAGCTCATAATTATAAGCATAATTAAGATTAATTAACATAACACAGAGTAGGGTTATCACACTTCTGCTCACTATTTATATTATGTATGTAAGTGACTAGGCGCGTGACCAGGCCTAAGCTGCTGCTTGGAGTTTTGGTGTGTCAGCTACCATTTTGTGTCTCCCAAGGAGGTTCCGGATTAAGTCAAGCCTTATGACCATGTTTTGTAAACGTTTAAGACTTTGTTTTCTGTTAACATATGAGCAAACTTTTGTTTATCTATTTATGGGGCTCAGTTCCCCTTTTGCTCTATTTGTAATGAATGTGACGTAAGACAACTTTATTTTTAACGTAACATATTTGTATTTAAAGTTTTAAATTTCTATCCCATATATGTCAGCACAACTCTATGGACAATGTGTTTTATATATTCGCTTCCTCAGCCCCCTAATTATATGTTATTCTGTTCAGAGGCCTTTGGTAATCCAAGGATTACTGGCCGGTTACGACGCTAAACCTATAGGGGCGGGTTTGGGTCGTGACAGATGAAGAGTCTGCAACAGGTGATTTTGATGAGCATGTCCAGTGGTTTGATAATGTTCCTTCAAGAAATCCCAAATTGCTTTGGCAGTGGAAGTAATTTGATCATTATCCTAGAACTGGCTAAACTAAAGATTAATGGAGGGAACTGAGGTGGCCCAGAACCATGTGATAATTTGATAATTCTTACTTTCCCATTCGTTAAAACGGTCAGCAAATGCCGAGTTAGTCTTATCCTCCTTCTGGGTGGGTTTAGGAAGAGCACCAGTAAAGATTCGCCAAAGTTATTTCCCTTTGATGAAGTTGGAGAGAGCTTGGGCCCAACTAACATAATTTGACCCATTAAGTATAACAGAAACTGAATGAATGTTGTCAAAATGATGCATGATGCTCAAATAGGGCAAAAAAAAAAAGAAAAAGAAAAAGAAAAAGAAGGTGCTTTGTAGAGGCTGATTTTGCCAAAACAGAACACACCAGCAGATTCAAGAGGCCAAAAACAATTAGGATATGGTCTGAACGGGCCAAAGATAGGACTAGAAAGGTGGCGAATCGGTTGGTCAAAGTTGTTTGACCTACTTGGTCAACCAGAACAAGGGTTGACGTCACAACAAGGGGATTGGCATTAGAAACATGTGACGTACGTTAGTAGAGGTGCGCGCGGCGCACGATAGCAAAAAGGCAGAAACGGCGTACAGTGAATTAGGAATGACATCAACGATGACGTCAAAACATGTGGCTTACGTTAACAGATGAGGCCGCAACGTAAGATAGCACGAGACAGGAGCATGAGGCATGTAGAGGCGCGTAAGAAAACGGCACAGCGCGTGACCAATCTTCTGGCGGCGCGTGAAGCGTTGGATGAAGATAATTCTGGTGGCATTGGCCTTAGAAACAGGGAATGACTAGACATGTAGAAACCAACGTAAAAAGGAATCAATCTGTCAGGCAGGAAAGGAAAAAAAAATGATGAAGAAGAAGAGAAGGTTAGGAGAAAATCCTAGCCTCTGATACCATGTAAGAGTAACAGAGAGAGAGAGAGAGAGAGAGAGAGAGAGAGAAGTATAAGAACTGTATTAATGAATTAATACAATACAATAGGAGAAGCCTGTATATATAGGCCAAGAAATCTAAGTATACAAGAAACCTAAGTGTACAAGAATCCTAAGTATAGGAATATATAAGTATACAGCTAACAGCCCTCAAGGAAGGTAGGCGTACAATATTTGATTCTGATATTGGTTTGCCTTTGCCAACTATTTGTTCAAGCTCGGTTTTGGCTTTCTTTAGAGTCTCTGGATTGCGTAAAAGCTCTATCATTGACCACTCTAATGTACTTGAAGTTGTATCTATCCATGCTATAAATAAATCCTATAACACAATTTTGTACGAATTCAGACTAAATAATTACTCAATTCAAATTCAATATAATAAAAGTAGGGCAAATTATGATAGCAGTCCCTGTATTTTGGTTCTTGTGTCATTTTAATCTCTACAATTTCAATTGACTCGATTTTGATCATGAATTTATGACTTTGTCTCAATTTGGTCCGATTAATTGCAACTCTTAATTTTTTTTTTAATAGAAAATATGCATATAAGTGTTAGATGTCATATTTTTAAGGACAAAATTATAAACTTACTTAATTTAGCGAGTTAATATAAACCAATTTAGTGATAATTTTCTATAAAAAAAACATAAACAATATTATCAATTGCACTAAATTGATACAAAAGTTAAATGAAAGATAAAAAATGATCCAATTAAAAAATATAAGAATCAAAATAATATAAGAAATAAAATATAAACACGAGTAGTTAGGTTCACCCATAAAAGTAAGACGGAATAAACCAAGCACATGCGCTCGATTTGAACTCTGTCGAGCTCGTCACCATTCTTCTCTTCACTAATATTGAGCAATATATCTATCATATCATTTTCTTCACCACTCTTGCTTAATATCTTAACCTCCACCCTCCGATCAATCACTCTCCCAAAAAGCTCAATCATACTACCAAAGTACTTAGTCATACGCCGCCTTATCCCTTGTGGATCCATCTTTGCCACTATCGGAAAAAAATCCACCACGTTGAATCTACTGGCCTCCACTATGATATTCCAAACTAGATCCTTAAACTCATTCCCAGTATCTTGACTAGTGTCCGCCAAATCCTCCGAAAAAATGGTGTTCCACAACACATTCATTGACGTCCTGAAACCAACTCTCCCAATATCCACCGCAACACCTGTTCAAGAAATTAGAAATTAAATATTAAATAACAATAAATTAAATAATAATAGCATGGGAAGAAAATAGTTTGTGAGATGTTTTAGACATAGATAAGCATGGTCCAAACCCAATTGTAGACAACCCATTTTTGACCGTCCTCAAGACTTGGACGTCATCTTTTGAACACTCGATGGTTTTGTATGCTTGTGTTTGTTTTGAGTGCCTGAAGTTCTCGGCCGAGCGCCTTGCCTTTGAGCCTCTCAACTTGTCTGTTTTGTGCTTGGTTGTGGACCAAGAGCTTGTTGCTTCAAGTCTAGAGGAGAGAGTGGCCTGTCGGCTATCCCCACAGTCCATTGGCCATGGCTTGTGCTTGCCAGCCATCAGTGGTGGCCGGTCGGCCACATTGATGGCCGACGACCATTTTTCTCCTTTGTTAGATATTTGTTTGCTAGCTGTGCCAGCTATTGTTCATTGAAGTGCATCTCCATACACGTGTATGGAGGGATGAATACAAGCTCTAAGCTTGTTTTTCTATATATAGGGGGGTCTCTCCCCTATTTTGAAGAGTTAGACAATTTGGATCAAAATTCTCTCTCTCTCTCTCTCTCTCTCTTCTTATTTTGTGCTTTGTAGTTACCTTTCTCTACACTTTTGCACATAGACCCTTGATTAATCTTGACTACCTTGGAGCTAAGGTTCTAGGAGGTCTTCTTGGAGCCTTAGAAAGGGTTTTGAGCTTGAATTTGTGCCTGAAATTATCTTGTGCTTCAAGAGGTATAAAACTTACCTTTTAAACGTGTCTTGCATAATTTGAGTTACTATCTTTTTGTACTGTTTTGACCTAGTTTTTCAACTACAAAAAAACTCTATTTTTGAGGTTTGAAAATGGTAGTTTAAGTCTTGGTGAGTTAGAGGGTTGTCATCCCTTTTTTGTTCTTTGGCTTGTGAAGCCTTTTGTGCCATTTCTTACCACCTCTAAATCAAAATTTTGACCCTTTTAACCACTGCAAATCAGAGTTATTTCAGTGGTAAAAATCAACTTTTGAAGTCCAAAATAGGAGGGGTTAGCCTCTCCTCCTTGTGTCTTGCTTCCATGCCTAGGATGCTTCACATGTTAGCTTCATTTTCTAGCTTAACTTAGCTTAATTCAAGCATGTTTTAGGCTCTGTTTTGGCATGTTTAAGCTTTGTTTTGGGCTGGTTGGAGCACTTGAGGCTTGCTTTATATGCTTGTAGTGCAATTGTGCTTGATAGTTTAGCTTGTGCTATACTTTGGCCTCTTATTCTAGCTTGTGTTAGCTTAATTTCAGCATGTTTTTGCTATTGTTTTGACTTATTTTAGCTCTGTTTTGGACTGGTTAAGTCCTTTGAGGCTTGTATTGCATGGTTGTAGTGTAAAGGGCGTCACCAGTTTAGTGTTTTAGGCCTTTAAGCATGAAGTGCTTGAGTTGCTTGCATGTAGCAGTGTTATTTTGCATGTAATCTGAGCATCATAATCTATATCACATACTCATTTGTCTCACTCTTTCAATCGCTTTTGAGAGTTGTTTCAAGTTTGGGATTCTTTAAGCTTGAGATAGAATTTATGCTTAATGGTTTTAATCCTCTTTTGAGGGTTTCTACTAACCAAAGGCATGACCTCTCTCTTTCCTTAAATCATCCCTTGGTTGACACTTCTTTCTCTTTAGAAGACTCTTACCTTAGACTTAATCGATTAAATGACTAATCAGTCATGTAAAATGAGTAAGCGAAAGTGACAAGGTAAAAGAGGCAAGATAAGCATCTTGTGTTGCATTGCATGTGTTTAGTCGGATGTTGTATTGAACACAAGGAAGATTGGAGCATTTCATACTGAAAGTAATGAAATGAGCCAATCTCCTTGGTCTCTTTTGCCTTTGATCACACATGATAAGGTGATGGTCTTGAGTCTTGTTTTTGCATACAATGAAGTTATACTTCTTGGTTCTTTGGCCATCATGCATTGAAAATACTTGGTTGATGGTTTTGGAGCCAAGATTTACACTCCTTTAACCTTGTGTAACGATAAAGAGGGTAATAATACATATACTCCTTGAGAATACACTGCTTTGCCTCTGTTTGCTCTCTGTTGTAGCAAAAAAGAGAAGTCCGGGGAAGAGGTGGCCGACCGGCCACTAGAAGGGGCAGACAGCCACCAAAAGTAGTCGACCGGCCACTAATGGTAGCCGACAGCCACCATTTGTGTCTGACCGGCCACCAGTGAAAGAAGGTTTCTCTGTGTGTTCCTGAGATGGAGCAAAGGTGTTCTGGGAGTTGGCACAATTTTCGTTGTTCAAGCAAGTGCAAACAGAGGCTGCAAAAGGCGAAGCGGTGGCATTTTCGGGAAGAGAAGTCGAGCATGCATGCATCCCTTGCCCCTCGAGGCCATTTACTTGCTTTGCTTAATTAGTTAGTGTAACTAGTTAATCAATTCCAATTTGTTATATTTAATTAGCTTAGTGTAGCTAGTTATTCAATTTGGTTTGTAATAATTAGTTAACTATAATAGTTAATTAGTTTCGTGTTGTAATAGTTAGCTTAGATTAGATTAGCTTAACTTATTCATTCGAACCCTCCTTCGAAAGGGCGTAATGTTGTAATAAGTGTGTGTGTGTGTGTGTATGTGTGTGTGTGTGTGTGTGTGTGTGCATGTCTTCTAATATCACGTCTTTTCTCCTTTTTATTTACCCACTTTTGATGGTTAGATTAGGGACATTTTTTATTAGCATACCTTTATACTTGCATGTTTACATCTATTCATTTGTCTTGCATGCACCAAGGCTCGATGCATCATTCAAACTGCATAGTCATTTCAATACACTTCTTTGAATACGTGTTTAATCACATGTTATCAAATTGCATCATATGCCATATTAGTAGCCGCGCCTATTAATTGCATTATTGCATGCGTTGTATTAGGCATTTTGTATAGTTAGGATCATGTATTTTTCTAACTAGCTTTTGTTTTAGCTTGGAGTACTTAGTGAGTTTTATGCTTTAGCATACTTGCATGAGTGTGATTGCCATATTGCCATGTTTCACATACTTGCCATGAGACTATGTGCTTACTTGCTTAACTACATAAATGCCTGCGGATGAAGGTTTTATTGTTTGAATTGAAACAGTTCAACGAATGTAAGTTTTAAGCCCACTTGAGGTGGCAAATCCACATCTTTAAACCCACTTGAGGGTGGCAACTTCAAACTATTTTTGAAAACAAACATGAATTGAATTTGTTCCAATTCTTGCGACATAGTCTATACTTGTATGCCTGCGCATCACATAGTAAAGTTAGCTAATAACTGGATTAAGAACATATGAGGTTTATAATACAACATATCATGATTAGTAGAGGCCGATCCTTTGATCGGGCGAGCGGGGGAGCTCATTTTAGGACCTTCCCCCCTCGTACCGAAGTTCTTGAGTCGAGGTAACTTTGGTGATGACGGACATGTGGCTTTTGGAATGAGTCAAGGTTTCCTAAATTTTCCAAAATAAAATATTTCGGTGGCGACTCTGTAATCTGGCAGAGCAATCCAGTTTTGGCATTATTTGATTCAAAATCGATTTTCCAAAATGATTTGCTAGATTGGACTCTTTGGTGATTATCAGTTTCAAATTGCACTTGTGAGACTAGATTCAGAACTGCAGATAGAGTCCAAACTGTGAGGGCTTTTCTTTTCAAACCCCTTTCTGAATGGCAGGGGCGCGGAAAAAGGCAAGCCCACAGTTTCTGGCGACTCTGCTGGGGATTTAGAGAACTTGACTCAAACTCATGATATGTTATTTTATCTACACTTATGTGTTTCTTTGCATTGCATTTGCATCGGTGCGCCCAAGTCACAATGTTTGCCATTTGCTATTCCTGAATGGCTTGTCGAAGGCTTGCTTGGAAAAGCATGCCATAAGGCTGACCGGTTGCGGGCTCTGCCACGATGGGAACACAACCCTTGGATCTGGACTACTGTTGTACCGTTTGATCCTCCTTTCACTTCTTGGTGTTAGGTGTGAGAGGTATATTAGGTAGTCTTGCTGAGGTATCCTTTTTGACCAATCGGCCTAGTTGCATATCGGAAACCATAGAGACTATTCCAAACTAGGACAGGTTGCTCACCCGAATGCAGGATTGTATGAAACCGCTTATTTGCGTAGTGAACCCTTAGCTCCTGACGAGATTAGGATAGGGCAACCCTACCCCATCATAGGGGTGTTTTGGCTCTCACTTGCTTGATACGTGCTTTTAGAGCGTAACTCTACAAGAATGTATATATCAGTTGTAAGTCTGGGAATCAGTTTGAGGGTATCAGTTTTGAGGCAGAAAATTTGGGGCAAAAATTAGTGTTTGAGTATAGTCGTCCAGCTTATGATTTCAACTGTGTGTTGTCTCTGTCTAAGCCGAGGTGTTCTGCATTTTTTTATTTTTGTTTCTTTTGTTTTATTTTTCTTTTTGCAAGGTAGTGTTTCACAATTGCTTTAGACGAGGCAGTTACCCCTCAAGCACTCTGGAGTCGAGTAAGGCAGATTTACCGATCTGAGGATCTTATTGGAGGACAACTAGTGTTCGCTTCGCTATCCCCGGTTACCAGACAGAGGAGAGTTAGGCATAGCTCACCGGTTCAGCAGTCGCCAATTCAATAGTTACTGACTACTTCACTTATGCTCAGTCGAACCCAGCTATCTGCTTCAACTTTAGAAAGGGAGGACACACTAGTTCTGATAAATTAGTACCCCTCAGTCAACATGGAGGATATGATGCGCCAACTTCAACAGACTATCGAGAATATGTAGTTGGATGCTACCTGCCAAGAGGAAATTATAGTCCAGTAGGCTGAGTTGATTGCTAGGATACAGCAACAACAGCCGCAACAAGCAACAGCTCCTGCATCCCATCCATCTTCTGCAAACATTCCAGTACCCAGAGCACCTGCTCCCATAGCCAATGTCCAGGAAAATGTGGACATCCCAGTGGATTCGATTCCACCCCAGACTTCCAAAGCACCGGTTTACCCAACAGAGGTGCCATTTGAGTTTGAGGCTGACCCTACCGTACTGAGAGTGAGCAAGCTTGAGAAGCTTTTCAAACGAGCGCAGGGTGTCAATTCGATCCCAGATATAAAGGACGGCTATACCGATGCAGCGATGACCTTGCCAGATAGGTTTAAAATGCCATATATAGATCGCTTTGACGGCTCGGGTGATCCTATGGTCCACTTGCGACTATTTTCAAACATTTTGCGGCCAATGGGCCTAACTAGACTGCAAAAGTTATCCCTCTTCGGCTGGACCTTGTCGGGTATAGTGGCCATTTGGTATGCTAAGTTGGAAGATTCCATAAAGAGGAGCTGGGAAGAGATGGTTGAGGCTTTTATTGCCTAATATTCCTATAACACTCAAATTGAGGTCACAACTCCTGATCTCGAAGTAACTCGTCAAGAGTCGAAGGAGGGCTTCTCCGATTTTGTCACTCGGTGGAGGGCCAAGGCCTCCATGATGACCATCCGGCCAGCTGAAAAAGACCAGATAAGAATGGTCATCCGTAATCTGCAACCGAGGCTGCTACAGAAGATGATAGTCTTACCTCTGCCTATATTTGCCGACCTCCATGAAATAGGGGTGCAGATAGAGGATGCAATGAAACAGGGTCTGATAGACCACGAGAAAGAGCAGTCCAAGAGGGCTTTTACACGCGGTTCCAATGCGGCTACAAGTAGTAATGTAGCTGTAAGGACCTTTGATGTTGGTATGGTCACCACCACACCGAAAACAGCCACCCCATTTGCCGGTACATTCGAAACCACCTCACAACCTACAAAGAACCAACCCCAAGGCCAGAGGGTTTTCACCCCACTCTACATGTCTCTATCTGCGGCCTTGAGGGTCCTGATCAAAAAAGGGTATCTAAAGCCCTTAGAGCCACGTCCATTGCCTAATCTCGTCCCTCTTACACACAACCCGGCCAAATACTGTGCCTTCCACCAACAGCATGGTCATGACACCGACCTATGCTTCAGATTATGTCATGAGATTCAGGATCTCATTGACAACAAAGTGATAGCGCCTCCTCAAAAGCCTAACGTCATTACAAATCCTTTCCCACCACATAACCAAACCCTTCTACCCAGGCAAATAAATCTAATCCAAACATTGGTCGTCCCATACGACCCTAGTAGATACATCACCCCTTCCCACATACCTAAGCCGACGCTGTTCATCCCAGAAAGCACAAACTTGTGCATGATGAGCACGTCCATATCCCAACCCGAACCTGTGGTGGTGGCTGCGGTTGAAGAAGACATGCTTGAGGGCTCTGTGAGCTTAATTGAAGAGGCATACAACCCGTGTTGCTACATTGTGCCAACAAGTCAGGCCAGACCAGAGAAGGAATTGTCGACTTGGAATAGAGGTTAATGTAGTCCGGGAGGATGGACTAAGCCAGGGACTGGATGACTTAGCTGAGCTTGAGGAGGACATTAGTAATCTGCAGTTCTTCGATGAACAAGATCTGGGGAGTATACAAATTGGCTGGTTTGATATGAACGGATCGACGGATAATACGGGATGGCTCAGTGATGAACCGGATGTCGATGAGGGGTCTTAACCAAAGTAGGAACAGCCAGAAATCGAAATTGCTGCAACGGTCGGAACGGTCGACAACAAGGGAAAGTTGTCGGAGAGCACCGGTACTAAGAATTGTGCTCAGGAGTTACGTAGCGTTAGTACAGCCGATACAGAACAAGAGGCCACGCTGAAACGGTTCAAGCATGAAAGAATTGAGAATGATCAGAAGGCTAGAAAAGCCAGAGGCCCTGAGGGGATTGATTGTGATGCAGATGTGGGAATACTTACAATGGAACCGAACAGTTACTTGTCGGTTGTCAGAGGAATGTGGTGGGAAGATGATGATTTGCATCTTGCCCACACTGATGAAGATTGGGAGCAGAATCTACCAGATGATACTTGGTATTCCGAGGAAGTCGATCACATGACTCGAAGCGGGCGGTATTTTAAGCCCCCACACCTGGACCAACCAGAAGCATCTGGGAAAGATAAGGAAGCTGAGAAACAGAAAGATAAAGTTCTAGAAGAAGAAGCTGTACTGAATCAGCTAAAGAAGATTCAAGTAGACATATCTATTTGGGGATTCCTCATGGCTTCACGGGTGCACAGACAAGCCGTCCTATTAGTAATGGATAAGGCTAAGCTCTCTATCGACACAACCCCTGAGCAATTAGTGGGACTAGTCTTTCCAGGAGGGGCTTCGCCAACTTTGCCTTTACAGATAAGGAATTACCGCCTGAGGGCTCTGAGCATAACAAACCACCATACATCTCTGTTGAATGTAAAGAGAAGTGGATACCAGTCGTCTTGGTTGATACCAGGTCTGCAATTAATGTGTGCCCGTCGCGCACTGCCTATGCAATTGGCTTGAAGCTAGTAGACTTTGTACCAACGGCCTGGGTGATTCGGGCTTATGACAATACAAGTCGAGAAGTGATGGGGACAGTCTAGATCAGAACGTAGCTTGGTCCGGTCCAACAGGATCGGCCACCTTTAATTTACTCCGTGGACAGCCGTGGCTGCACCAAGTAAAAGCTGTCTCTTCCACTCTGCATCAGATGTTGAAGTACCCCCATGAAAAGAGGGTATCTATTATTTTTGGAAATTCTTCTATACATCCTCCGCTGGAAGTCATTACACCGGTACTGGAAATTGTACATGGCAATGAAGATGTTTTCCTGCCTAGGTTCACCTTGGCCGAGGCCCGGGTGGTGCAGGATATCCTAGCTATTATGAAGGGTTGTACGTCAGTGCTCAATCCGTCTACCTCATGAATAAGCTACAGCATGTACCCGGAATGGGATTGGGAAGGAGTGGTCAGAAGGGCGTTGCTGCAATGGCCGAAGTGCCACATAACCTCATACCTTTGGTTTAGGTTACATGCCTACCAGAGAATACTGGGTAAGAAAAGGAAAGGAAATGGCAGGAAAAGTTAAAGCTAAGCAAAGTGGGAAGCACTATGAGCTGGTGCATAGACCCATTGAAGGAACCCTAAATGGCCGCTTTGTCCGGAAGGGGGAAGATTTCCCATTTTACGGCTTTCTTGAGCTATGGTTGAACTCTGAGAAGTAGCGTTTGCCCGGCTTTGAGATTTTCTTCGACCTACAGCTGCAAGGAGATGAAGTTGCAGAGGAACAAACTGACCTACTGGCTGAGGTTAAACAAAGTACAGAGGATGAGCCCAATGGCAGAGAACTTGAGATAGGAGCAGCGTTAGCTTGTCTCCTTTCAGATCCTCAGATCACACTGGAGAGCTTAGGGGATGACTTCACCGTTTCCATGATTAGAGATCAATCAGTTGTGGACTCTTCTGATGGTATTCTGAACGCTTCTATCGCGCTCTCCTTCATTTGGCAGTTTGAGGAGGGCTTTTTATCCAGTAGTTTTGAATCAAGTAGTGAGCTGGAATCTGATTCTACAGAGTTTGTGGAGTTGGAATTAGATTCCAGTGCTTCTGAGTCAGAGTCTGATATTCCTGGGGTTGTTAACCCGGATGCCGTTGTTTTGTCTAGGTCATTTTTTTTCTTTTCTTTTGAGTCGGTTATAACCGAGGAATTGGATAAGTTGGAAGCTTTGAATAAGAATGGTACCACTGTTGTTTCTGAGTACTTTTCTATGCCACTTATTTATTGCATTGATCATGACTTTCAAAATTTTGATAAAAACAACGAGGAAGGAATTTCTCTGGTTTTGAAACATTTGATTGATCGAGAGAATGAGAGGTTTGTAAAACCCCTAGTTGATGAAATCATTTTAATTAATGTGGATACTGAGAGGGATCCGCGTCTGGTCCAGATCGGGTCCACATTATCTTCAGAGGAACGCGAACGCTTAGTTGCTTTATTAAAAGACTTCAAAGATATTTTCGCGTGGTCCTACAAAGACATGCCTGGAATCGATCCTGAGATTGTACAGCATCGGATCCCTCTTGACTTTAAGGCCCGACCCGTCAAGCAGAAGCTTTGGAGAATACGCCCGAATTGGGCTTTGAAAATTAAGGAAGAGGTCACCAAGTAGTAAATGCGGGGTTCTTGCTAGTATCTGAGTATCCTACTTGGTTGGCCAACATTGTTCCGGTGCCAAAGAAAGATGGCAGAATTTGGGTGTGTGTAGATTTCAGAGATCTGAACAAAGCTAGTCTGAAGGACGACTTTCCTCTATCGCACATCGACGAGTTGGTGGACTTCACCTCAGGCCATGCGTTGCTTTCCTTTATGGACGGGTTTTTCGGGTATAACCAGATCTTGATGTCATTAGAAGATAGAGAGAAGACTGCCTTCACCACGCCATGGGGAACTTATTGCTACAGGGTGATGCCGTTTGGTCTGAAAAATGCTGGGGGCTACTTATCAATGGGCTGCAACCATGATCTTGCATGATATGATCCACAAAGAGTTTGAGGTGTATGTGGACGACATGATTGCCAAGTCTAAGGAAAGAAAGGGCCACTACACCGCCTTGAAGAAATTTTTTCAACGGATAAGAGAATATTGGTTGCGACTGAATCCACAGAAGTGCACTTTTAGTGTCACAGCAGGGAAGATACTAGGGTTCTTGATTCCACAAAGGGGCATTGAGGTTGATCCTTTCAAAATCAAGGCCATTCTAGAAATGCCACTACCAATGACTGAAAAGGAGGTGCGAGGCTTTCTGGGTAAAGTGCAATTCATAAGACAGTTTGTTACAAAATTAACTTTGACTTGTGAACCACTATTTGGTCTCCTAAAGAAAGGAAAGAAATTTCAATGGGATGACAGATGCCAGGTTGCTTTTGAGCAGATCACACAGTACTTTCAAAACCCACCCGTGTTGTCACTGCCAGAATCGGGGAAGCTGTTGATTTTGTATCTGTTAGTAACCGACACGACAATGGGTGGCATACTTGTACAGGAATCTGAGGATAGAGTGGAGAAAGCCATCTATTACCTGAGCAAGAAGATGCTGGAATATGAGACCCATTACACCCCATTGGAAAAGGCTTGTTTGGCCTTGGTATGGGCTACCAGGAAGTTAAGGCACTACCTGTTAGCTCACTTCGTAATTCTGGTTTTGAGATTAGATCCCATCAAATATCTCTTCGAGAAACTAGCGCTTACGGGTAGACTAGCCCGCCGGTTGCTTCTTCTCTCCGAATTTGATTTGAAGTATATGACTCGCAAGTCTATGAAGGGGAGAGCAGTAGCAGAATTCCTAGCCGACCACCTAGTGGAGGGAGACGAAGCAGTAGAGTATTTGTTCCTAGATGAGGCTATTCTACAAGTCGAGGAAGAGATTTGGACTATGTACTTTAACGGAGCGTCTAACCAGTATGGTTATGGGATAGGGGTGTTGCTGATAGTGCCCGACAATTCCCACATACCTTTAGCTTTCAAACTCCGGTTCAAGGTATAAACAACGAAGTAGAATACGAGGTATGTATCGCTGGCTTAGAAGCCACCCTTGAATTAGGGGCAAAACGGTTAGACGTCATTGGGGACTTGAACCTGGTTGTGTTTTAAGCGAAAGGAGATTGGAAGGTTAAGGAAAAAATGATGAAATCTATCACTAAACCCTAGACGTTCTAATTCCCAGGTTTGAGAAGCTAACCTTCATGCATCTGTTAAAAGAGAACAACAGGTTTGCTGACGCTTTACCAACTCTATCTTCCATGATAGACATCCATTTGGGAGTCCGAATGCATCCGATCATTATTGAACAAAGATATGTGCCGACCTACGAGCTGATCACCGCAATAGAAGAAGTACAAGATCAAAACCCCTGGTATCATGACATCTAGAACTTCTTGGAAAAATGAGGCTTATCCACTAGGGGAAAATGCCAAAGATAAAAGGGTAATACGGCGAATGGCTGCTCAGTTTATCATTTGCGGGGGTAAATTGTACAAACAAGGCCATCTGGGAATGCACAAGATGTGTGTTGATGCAGAAGAGTCAAAGCGCTTAATGGAGGCCATCCATAAAGGAGAATGCGATTCACACATGAGCAAGGTAATGCTAGCTCAGAAGATTCTCAGACAGGGTTACTACTGGTCAACCATGGAGGAAGATTGTATTGGTTTTGTTTGACGATGCCACAAATGCCAAATTCATGCAAATCGCATGAATATCCCACCATCGAAGCTGTACAACATGACTTCAACATGGCCATTTTCAGTCTGGGGAATTGATGTTATTAGGGCAGTTACTCCGAAGGGGTCAAACGGGCATGAATATATCTTGGTGGCAATAAACTATTTTACAAAGTGGGTTGAGGCGCAATCCTATGCAGTGTTAAAGGCGTCGCATGTAGCCAAGTTCATCAGGAATAATATCATCTGTCGTTATGGGGTCCCAAATGAGATCGTCTCGGACAATGGTTCCCACTTTAAGAAAGAAGTAATTGACTTGTTAGAAAAATACAACATGGCTTTTCACAAGTCATCTACATATCGACCGCAAACCAGCGGAGCTGTTGAGGCCACCAACAAGAACATCAAGCACATTTTACAAAAGATAGTGGAAACTTACAGGGACTGGCCAGACAAGTTGCCATTTGCTCTCTGGGGCTATAGGACATCAAGTCAGACATCTACTGGAGCAACTTCATATTCTCTGGTTTATGGGATGGAAGTTGTTCTACCGATTGAAGTTGAGGTTCCGTTGCTGCAGGTTATGGCTGAGTGCCAGATAGCAGCAGCAGATTGGCAGCAGAGAAGGTTCGAGGAACTAACGTTGTTCGACGAGAGGAGGCTGAAAGCACTGTACCATGTCCAAGGATATCAACACAGGATTGCTAGGGCTTTTAACAAGAAAGTTAAGTCCAGGAATTTGAAAGAAGGGGATCTGGTGCTCAAAGACAACCGGGCTCCCATTCATGACCCTAGGGGCAAGTTCAGACCTAATTGGACTGGTCCTTACATCATCAAATCTATTTGGTCGGATGGAGCTGTTATTCTTATGGACCTAGATGGCCTCGAATTCTCCCAACCAATCAACATGGACAAATTGAAGAAATACTATCCTTGAGTGGCTCACTAGGTTGAAAACCCAGAAGGGTGGCCTAGACAAAAGTTAGAGCACAAAAAATTAGAAAAAAGAAAAACTGAACTCGCAAGGTTGAAAACCCAAAAAGGGCGGCCTTGGCAAAAGTTAGAGCACAAAAGGAGAGTGTTGATACCTCAGTCAACCCGAACCGAACTACGTAAGGCTTGATTCCCATCTTTGGGATACGTAGGCAACTTCATTCTGAAGTCCAGCCATAAACACTTCCAAATCAATTATGTCTATGAGATTCTTCTGGTTATCTTTGTCTTTTCTGCATCCAAGAGTTCGGTTGTGATCTTCACTATCAGAGCTGGTTACAATACAATGTAGTGCTATTCAGACAAGGGGTAATTTTCCATTCATTGGATTCGGGGTTGTACATCTCAAGGATAGACTCCGGGTGTGACCAGTTGTGATCCTTATTGAAAATGGTTTTGAAAAGTTTTAATAAAAGTTGATTTTGTTCAAATTAACCTTTTTACAACTTAGACCATTTTTGGACTGAAAGAAAAATTTTCAATGCCCACCACCTTCAATTTCATTGATTTCAATACAGAGTTCTCTAACTCTCGATATAAATCAAAGTTGATTTTTATTACATTTGAAGGGAAAACTTGAAAGTTAGACCAAAGCAATAAACTTGGAGCACAGATGAGTCAGGTGTTCCTGCGTCCCCTCCCAGAGCTTGTGGAAGCTTTAGATACTAAAGTAGGCCCGGTTTGTGCCTCATCTTCAAGCCAAGCTATGCATTCGCCAGGAAGGGTGCAACTGAAATTGGGAGTGGAAGCCAGAAGTTCTCTTGTCCTCCATGTAGTGGGATATTGAGCTAGCTATGAACCTCGGATTGGAAATGGAGCTGGGTACTCTACCCTTATTCTGGGCAAATCTGATCGTGTCCGAACTGACACCTGAATCGGAATAGAAAATAAAAGATACAGTGTATCAAGCCAATCAGTTGAATGTCAGGTTGTTGAGACATACTGTAGCTCATCTCGGGCTGATCAAACCATGGGCAATGCCAAGTAATGTCAGTAGTAGATTTGTTGCACTTCCAGTGGCACCACCATCTCTCATTCGGGAAATCAACCAGCTGTAGGCGAAAGAAATAGCCTAGTGCTAATTATGCAAATCAAGAGTCCACTACTTGCAACCTGTCTATGAGCCATATCTGGGGAGGGATGAAAAATAAGAGAGATTAACGAATAGAGAGATGTGTGTGGAGAGAAAAAGTGAGAAAGGGTTTTGAGAGAAAAACAGAGCCTGAGGGCCGAATGATATGAGAAACACATGTGAGACAGGGTGGGAAACATTACCTGCAAGAGTAGTGGACTTCCTGCGAATTTGGTTGTTTCTCGCCGGCGGAAGGCGTCTAAGCTTATCAAAGTCTCGGCCAATACTAAGCTAATGCAGCTCTTACCCTCTTTCAAACCTTGGGCTACTTTGATCAAGCGAATACTAGACCCTCCAAAGCCAGGGGCAAGAAGAAAATGAGCCAACATGCACAAACAGAGGCATAATGCCAAAAACTTTACCCTAGACGGTCGCTGCGGTTGCCGGTATCAGAAAATCGGTGAATGAGACTGGGAATGTCTAGTTCTCCGTTGCGAACCAAGGATCGAGCCTCATGTAAAGTGAGCCCACACATCCTTCCTAAAGCTTCGATGTAGCCAAAACGGGATTGGGGCAAGATTTTCTTGTCACGCCGGGATTCCAAGATTTTCGGTGAAGAATGACTCCATTTGTGGCAAAAACAGAGCTGGAATGAAGAAACTACGAAGTCCCAACTTTTGTAGAAGATAAGGTGTTGAGTGGAAGACAGGTGGCAGCAATATGGAGGTTCCTTACACTAGTGGCCGACCAGCCAGTGTTGGTGGCCGACTGGCCACTTTTGTAGCCGACCGGCTAGTGCTAGTGGCTGATAGTCATTTTTGGAGGCCGACAACCTCTTTCTATAGCCGACATGATTTTTATGGCTTTCCTATGTGTTGAGAGAGCTAAGAACCTCTGTTTTGTTCTACTCTTGGTGCATTTTGCCGCCTTGTTTTAAGAGTTTTGTTGAGTCACTTTTTATGTTGTTTCTCTTTGTTTATCGAGTTGTTTTGTTGTTACTTATCGAGTTGTATTGATGTTGTTTTGCTTATCGAGTTGTTGCAATAGTTGTTCATTGAGTTGTTTTACTCTGTCTGTTATGTGTTGGTCGGTTCATTACCTGATTAAAGTTGTCAATACATTGTACAATATTTAATTTCCATCAAATCTCATCTTTTGTGTGTGTGTGTGTGTGTGTGTGTGTGTGTAAAATGGTGCAACGCGATGTTCAGAATGTAAAATATAACATGTTTCATCAAAAGCTGATTTTTCATTTCAATCATGGTTTCTTTTTACAAAAGGGTACAAGTTTTTAAGAAAATAAAACTGTACAATGTGCTAATAGTACTAGCAAAAAGAAACTAAGCAAAAAACATCTAAATCAGTGCCATTCACCTCAGGATCGGGAGGCCCTCCTCGTCCTCTTCTTGGGCACGGACTCAGAACTATCTCCATCAGCGCCGTTGTTAGAGGCCCCCGAGTCTGAGCTAGCTATTGAACCGACCTCAGCATCATCTCCGCCCTCAGAATCTGAGCCAGCATGACTCTCTCCGTCCTCAGATGACTTTAACTGTCGACTAGCTGCTTCCTCATCCTCACTCGTCTCATCCTCATCATCATCCGGAACCGGCTCTGAAGGGCCACTCTTGTCACAAGTGCCCCTAGCTCTGCCTCGACTGTAAGCCAAAGCCTCACATCTCTCTCTCCTTGCTGTCAGAGGAGGTATAAATGGTCCCGTTGCAACTCCCATTGGAACATCCAATGTGCATGGGATCTGAAAAGGGGCAGTTTGTCAAAACAAATCAGTCGCGGTGTATACCTGACGCAAAAAAATGATGTGCAGGAAGTAGTCTAAATGTATTTGAGTGCAGTATTTGAATGCAGTATCTGAGTGTAGTGTCTGAGTGCAGTGTGCAAGATCAGTGCAGTGTGGAATAGATTATGTTTGAAATGCTAATGTATCACCAGGAAGTTTCATGGCATGAAGTGTGAATTGAAGAAAATTACCAGAATCTTGTAGAAGCTAAGCAGGTTCATGCTCTTCTGCACCATCTCTGTCAGGGAAGCCACTAGCTCGAGGGCCTGCCCGATGTACTCTATGAGTGCCTGCAAGTGCATTGAGAGGATTAGTGTTCTATAAAGCATAACTGTAATGAAGTAAATATGCAAAATGTAAAGTATGGTACATACTTGAGTCGGGCCTTGAACCCTGACAAGCTCATGCCTGGTTGGTGCGGGCTCAATGGGAATTTGGCAAGCCTCCCCGGTATGTCACTGGTAGGTAAGTGTGGTAGGCAGCTCTGGCCACCCAGTCCTCCGTCTCGCCCCAGAACCTTTTCTTTCTATGGGTCCTAGTCGCCCCGGCCCCTCTACCTCTCTCTCCTACAGCTGGAGCCCTCGCTCTCTCATCACCACGAGCCCCAGTTAGAGGTGGCATGAGGTATGACTGGATAAAGGCTGTGTAATCACCCTTGACTCGGAAGAAGTCGGCGTCCCAACCTCTAGTGAAATCGATCATCTCCTATATAGTGTATTTCTCTGTGCCTCTCATATACGTCGGAGGCAGCATCGGAACTACCGGCTCAGGCAAGCTGATGGTCTGGCTCAAGAATTGCTCCCCTAAGAACCATGCTTGACAAACCAGGCCCTCAAGCAGGATCTGGAAGTGAGAAGCCTCTCGGGCACCAATGAACTGATCCCTGACTCCCTTAGGCATCGTCACCCAGGGCTGCCAAGTAATCTGTAAATGGAGAGTGTGCAGATTGTTAGCTATCATCAGATATTGCGATATGAGTCAGAATCAAAGGAAAACAAAAATAGCAGAGAAACTTGAGTTACCTCAGCCACGGTCATAGTATCGAAGTATCGGCAGAAGAAGATGAAGGACTCCCGGGACCTCCGCTGGCATCTCCTGTCGTACCGGTGAGAGTACGGCACAACAGGCGACATCTCCACCTCTGGCTCTGGGGCAAGTCTCGGAAAGTAGGCATACACCCATAGTTACAGAAGGCGAAGTGGCAACAGTGAGTATACAATGGATACAATGTATGTAAAGCAGAAGGCAGACTGTGTGTGTACGGGATAAATGTATGTAAAGCAGAAGGCAAACTATGTTTGTACGAGATACAAAGTATGTAAAGTAGAAGGCAGACTGTGTGTGTGCAGTGTACAGAGTATGCAAAACAGAAAACATATTAGATGTGTACAGTATACAGCTTGTACAGTATACAGAAAGTTCAAAGCAAAAAGCACGATAGGAAATGTAAAACAGAAAAGTAAAGAATATTTCTCAGGCCCTCTAGTAGCCTCCTATCAGATGTCCGCTCCTGCGGGAGGTCGAGCCCATGTATTCGTAGAAGGTGGCCAGGCTAACGCCGCTCCAATCATAGAGTCGGACACGGGACAGGTCCACCAGGACACTTATGACGTATAGCCCGACGGTGTTCACCCGGTCGGCGAACAGGGTAGTGCCAAACATGAACATCAAAAAACCTCGCGCATACTACTCGGTCTCCTCTTGGGTCACTAGTGTCATCCCTCTGTAATGGTCTGCAAACCCAGAGTATCGAACTATCCCTGATGGAGAGATAGGCGGGCGAGTCCTCAACAAATGAATCTGAGCGGCCTCCCACTCACCCATATTAGTATCATAAGGAATCAGATGACCCTCCACCTCTATGCCGGTGAGCATAGAGAAGTCGAAGAGAGTCATCGTCATCTCCCCTGCAGTAAAGAAGCGAAAGGAATCAGTGGTATCCCACTACCTCTCTGCCAAGGCACCCAGTAAAGGCTGGCTCACTATGAGGCACGAGAGCCCTATGTAGAATGAACCGAAGTCGGCCTCGTCAATGATGTAGCGAACAATATTGGGGAGCTCCATGTACCACTCCCTCGTGGAGGTGGTCTCGTATCCTCGGATGGCGCGTGAATTTCCCTGTGATCAGGACAAACAGATGCAAGGCAGTGTAAGAAATATAGTGCAAGAGCATGTTCGGGACAAGCAGATACAAGGCAGTATAAGAAATATAGTGCATAAATGTGTTTGCGATGAACAGATGAAAGACGGTGTGAGCTATGCAAGAAATGTAACATACATTGCGGAAAATGAAGAAGAAGTGTATACCTCAGAGGCGCCATGAGATAAATGTGACTTCAGCTCGCGCAGTAAGAGGTTCTCTGGTGCGCCTCGTGCAAATCCCCTGAACAGTCGAATGCTATCAGGTGGTAGCACATGTATCTCGGGATGATACGTCACTGGGTCAAAAGATCGAATACTGAATGGCAGTGGCTCAAACTCTGGATCTACCTCCATCTCTGGAGAAGCTCCGTCATGTGGGATGTCGTCCGCCATCTCAAGAGAAGATGAGAAAGTGGTCGAAAATGTGAAAAATGGGCGGAGAATGCCAAAAGTCAACAAAAGTTAACTCTCAGAAGGAGAAAATGGAATAAATGGATGGAGTCCAAGAAAGGGCACCAAATCCAAGAGAAACTTGGGGAAAACAAACCCCGAGTGGTGAAAATCAAGAAGGAAACCCCGAAATCAACTTTCGATCGGTTCAAAATAAGGTAAACTACGAGGGTTGGCGTTGGAAAACGCATGTAGTGCTCGGATCTAAGGAGGATGAAGGTCTAGAGAGGGAGGAGGATGATTTTTGGGATTAGGGTTGTGTGGAAATGAGGTGTGAGGGTGTAAATATAAAGACCTAAGGTGAATTTCCCATTTGCCCCGAATATGCCATTGGTGGCCGACAGCCACCATTTGTGGCCAACTGGCCACCGCTAGTGGCCAATAGCTTCCTCTTGTGGCCGATGGTGCCTAGGAGTGGCCGATGGGTAGTCGGCACCCCTCCCTGGTGGTCTTCCAATCCCCAATGTTCCTATTTTGGTGTTTTCCCACTGATTTGGTCCTTGTTTCCTAAGAGGTGCAAGGAAAAGTTACTGTTGAGATTGGGTTCTCTTCGCGAAAACTTGAACTGTGTTCTTGGTGATCCTTGTTTGCCTCTTATTGGACGAAGCGTATCCTTTTCATATCCTTTATTGTATCGCGAGATTGAAGAGTTGCTTTTTGAACATGTTGCATTACAGCATTTTTGTCGTATATGTAAGGCGTGCGTTACGCATTTTGTACTTTAGGCGAGCATGGAGCATGCATTTGTTACTCTCGCATGGAACATGCATTCACTCATGTTGCATTGAAGATACATTGTTGTTATTTTGCATAGAATATGCATGTTGTGTTGTATCACATTGTACATGCTCTCATGTTTGCATAGAATATGCATGTTGCATTGAAGATGCATTGTTGTCATTTTGCATAGAATATGCATGTTATGTTGTATTGCATTGTACATGTTCTCATGTTTGCATAGGATATGCATGATGCGTTGTATTGCCTTGTACATGCCCTTACATTCGCATAGAAAATATTCGTACCTGTTGTATCGACCATGTATTTGCTACTATCGCATAGAATATGCATTACTCCGTCTATTGCATAGAACATGCTCTTGCTCGCGTCGCATAGAATATGCTTCTGTTTTGTTTCTTGCATGTTGTGTATGCAACATACCTCTGACATTGTGTCAAAGGTTATTCGTCTTACATAGAGCATGCATTCTTATTGTATTATACCTGTTAAGTTTCTTTCTTATGCAGGCACGATATTGTATGTACGATTCATTCAAAGTTGGTGCAATCAAACGATATTGTATGTACGGTTCATTCAGAAGAACTCCAGGTAAGATCATTCCTGTCCCTTACACCCTGTTTTGGTTAGAAACATTCGGGTACGCCTGGTGTTTACACCACACCCTTGTTGGCTAGAAGCGCTCGGGTACTGTAGGCACCCCATTTTGACTGGCCCTAAGCCTTGGGCACTTTATTTCGACCACTCTCAGCAGAAAAATCAAAGTGAAGCTTTAATCTTAAACCTCACAGATTTTTGGCCAAATTATTTTATAATACTAATATTTTATATATTTTTATATAATTTTATGTGTGTGTATATATGTTTAGGTGTGTTTTATATAAATTGATAAATATTTTATAAACAAAAAAAAAATGATGATAAAAGAAATAGAAAAAAAAAAAAAAAGAAATATCATGGGGGCGGTGGTGCAAAATATTCTTTTGGAAAAAGAGGGAGGTGGTGGAGGAGTTTTAAAATAGATGATATGGTTTTTGATAAGGGACAACACACATTTGCATTATATCTCTCTAGGTGGGGATTTAAAAAAAACAAAATGCATATCAACACACTATATCATCACTCTCTCTCGGTGGTGGTTCGAAGGATAATGTTTTAGAGCAAAAAAGAAAGAATGGGTGGGAAGTTTTGTGGGAGTGTTGTATAAATAATATATATCATCTCTCTCTCTTGAAGAAGAGGACAGCCCATACACACAGACCACAGACAGCACACATTGAGACATGCACTGATCTCTCTCTTCTCTCTCTCGGGTTGGTTCTCCATACACAGCACACACACACACGACATACACACAGTGCACACACACACGGAGCTTCAACACACACACACACACACACACTGATACACACACAGCACACACGGACACACTCTCTACACTCTCTCTCTCTTCCCACAGGTGCAACCTTCTTCGCTATCGTCTCACGCACACTCGTTGCAAGCAACAGGAGCACCACCGCGAAGCTCTCCTCCACTGCCACCGGTCTCCGCTGCAGCACCACCAGCTCTGCCAAGGCCGATGCTGCAGTTTCTGGTAGAGTTCGAGTTGCTTTTCTAGAGAGAGAAAAGTTGATAACGAGAGATAAGCTGGGTCGGTGCTCCGTCTATGGGTTTCACGATCCTTCGGGGTTATCGCTGGATCAAATGAAGTTGGGTTCTGTGGTCCTTCATGGGTTCCTCTCGCCAACACATGATTTTTGTTTTGGTGTGCATGTGTTGGCCCGAGTTGCTGGGTTTTGATATAGCTTTGGCTATGAAGATCGGCCAGTTCATGGAGGTGGTTGACCATGCTTACTAAGGTTGTTGCTCAGCACAAGCCAGTAGCCTTCATAAGAGTGGCTGGTTCTGAGTTTGTTCAGAAATACTTGGGTGAGGGTCCTCGAATGGTTCGTGATGTCTTTCGTCTTGCCAAAGAGAATGCGCCTGCAATTATTTTCATTGACGAGGTGATGCTTTTCAGGTGGGGCCCTCCATTAAAGATGAATACATGGGCTGAGGTGTGCAGGTCGGCCGGATTGAAAACAAACGTTCCTTGCTAGTTGATGAAAGGCCGGGGGTTTCAAGGTTTTATTTTTTTTTTTTTTTGAATGTTTTGGAGGTTTCATTTTATTTTATTATTCCCTCCTTTGTCCCTCTTTTGGATTTGTAATATTAAAGTGTTGTAAAAATCTTCCATTTCATTTCTTTCTAACACATTCTTTAATCGTTTTTCCTAACTGTACATATATATACATCTGACATGCCATGTATATCCATACTTTCCATTTATGTTTCATGCATTAAGATTTGGCTAATTTTACATTTGTAGATTTAATCAATTCTTATGTGATTATATGCGCTACCTCATGTTCTTGAAATGATTCACATGCCATATCTTAGAAGCCGAATCTTTAGTTGCATCTCATGAGTGAATTGCATTAGAATTCTGTATATAAGATCATACATATTTTTACTAACTTTATTTTGTAGCTGTTCGCGGGACGTCTGTAAATCCCATTTGTGTGTGTTTTTCTTACTATGTGTTAGCTTTCTACCATGAGACTAATCGCTTAAATAATAAACTGTTTGAATGCCTGTGGATGAAGGTTTGTTGCTTAAATTGTAATGATTCAACAAATGTACGTTTTAAGCCCACTTTGTAGTGGCAAATTCACAAACTTTAAGCCCACTTTGTCAAGTGGCAAATTCAAACCCCTTTCGACAAACAAACATGAAATTGAATTGTTCCAATTTGAGCAAACTAGTCTATACTTGTATGCTTCACATAATAAATTTTAGGGTTTACTAAATAATCAGAACATGAACGTATAAAGAAAATAAAATTCATATCATGGTTTAGTAGAGGCCGATTTTTGATCGGGTGAGCGGGGGTGCTCATTATTGACCTTCCTCTCTCATACCTAAGGTTCCGAGCCAAGCATCTTTGGTTATGACGAACAATGGCCTTGGCACGAGTCATGGGTTTCCTAATTTCTCAAAATAAATATTAGGTGGCGACTCTGAGATCTGATGATGCAGTCCATTTTTGACAAAATTGCAATAAAATAGATTTTCAATAACAGTTGTCAAATTTGGACTCTCATCTATGTTTTACATTGCAGTAGTGAGGCTAGATCAAAGAGATCTAGGGAGTCCGAACTGTTTAACGCGCGCGAGTACCCCCAGTCATGTTACAGGTACGCCCGGTGTTTACACCACACCTTGCTTTGGTTAGAAACATTGCAATGTGTTCCCGATGTTTATACCATCCCCCCTGGTTAGAAGCGTTTGGAACGTGTTCCGATGCTTACACCACACCTTGTTGGTTAGAAACGCTCGGGTACGCCCGGTGTTTACACCACGCCTTGCTTTGGTTAGAAACATTGGAATATGTTCCCGATGTTTATACCACCCCTCTGGTTAGAAGCGTTTGGAACGTGTTCTGATGCTTACACCACACCTTGTTGGTTTGAAACGCTTAGGTACGCTTGGTGTTTACACCACACCTTGTTTTGGTTAGAAACATTAGAACGTGTTTCCGATGTTTATACCACCCCACGGTTAGAAGCATTTGGAACGTATTCCGATGCTCATACCACCTTGTTTTGGTTAGAAACATTGGGGCGTGCTTCGATGTTTATACCATCCACTGGTGTTTGCACCACTCTCTTTTCCCTCTCGCACGTGACACGTTAGAATGCTTTGGTTAAAAGCATTCGGACGGATTTCAATGCTTATACCGCTCTTTGTTTTGGTTAAATAATATTTAGATGTGTTTCAATTGTTATCACTATTCCCTTTGGTTCGGAACATTAGGGTGTGTCCTTTGGTTCACACTATTTCTCTCCCCGCGCGTGCCACGCGTTGGAATCTTATTTAACACCTCGAGTGCACCCAAGGGTTGTGTTGTTCTTTGCTGTTCCTGCGTAAGGCGCAGTTAAGATTGCTTAATTTTCTTACATCCTTTCTGCATGAAATGTGGTTTGGTTCATGTTTACTTGCTGATGTATGAGTTTGCTATAGCATTCCTTTGCACGGCGCTTGCATCTTGATGTTTCATTGTAGCCACATTGCATGATCATAAGTTATGTTCTTGCATTGTGCATATCATTTGCATTTTGTCCCAGAACTACGCTGGTTTGATTCCTTGCAAAGGGATATGTAAGCAGCCTGTGGGCGCAACCGTTCTTTGTTTTGTTTGCTTGTTTGTCCAAGTCTTCGGCCTTGTCAAAAATGAGTCGTCTCTGGGCTTTGACATTCACTCCCGTCATTTCATGATTTCCGAGTTCTATCAAAGAGGGGCAACTGTAGACACCCCATTTTTTATCATTCTCAAGACTTGGACGTCATCATTTGAATACTCGATAGTTTTGTATACTTGTGTTCGTTTTGAGTGCCTGAAGTTCTCCGCCGAGCGCCTTGCCTTTGAGCCTCTCAACTTGTCTGTTTTGTGCTTGGTTGTGGACTAAGAGCTTGTTGCTTCAAGTCTGGAGGAGAAGGTGGCATGTCGGCCATCCCTACAGTCCAGCAGCCATGGCTTGTGCCTGC
Organism: Camellia sinensis; assembly: GCF_055761805.1. Taxonomy (NCBI): domain Eukaryota; kingdom Viridiplantae; phylum Streptophyta; class Magnoliopsida; order Ericales; family Theaceae; genus Camellia; species Camellia sinensis. The sequence goes on from NC_138961.1 coordinate 222,581,561, forward strand.
CGGCCATCTGTGGTGGCCGGTCGGCCACATTAATGACCGGTCAGCCACTGGTGATGGCCGACGGCCATTTTTCTCCTTTTTCAGATATTTGTTTGCTAGTTGTGCCAGCTGTTATTCACTAAAATGCATCTCCATACACGTGTGTGGAGAGATGAATACAAGCTCCAAGCTTGTTTTTCTATATATAGGGAGGTCTCTCCCCTATTTTGAAGAGTTAGACAATTTGGATCAAAATTCTCTCTCTCTCTCTCTCTCTCTCTCTCTCTCTTCTTATTTTGTGCTTTGTAGTTAGCTTTCTCTACACTTTTGCACATAGACCCTTGATTAATCTTGACTACCTTGGAGCTGAGGTTCTAGGAGGTCTTCTTGGAGACTTAGAAAGGGTTTTTAGCTTGAATTTATGCCTGAAATTGTCTTGTGCTTCAAGAGGTATAAGACTTACCTTTTAAACTTGTCTTGCATAACTTGAGTTACTATGCTTTTGTACTGTTTTGACCTAGTTTTTCAACTACAAAAAAACTCTATTTTTGAGGTTTGAAAATGGTAGTTTAAGTCTTGGTGAGTTAGGGGGTTGTCTTCCCTTTTTTGTTCTTTGGCATGTGAAGCCGTTTGTGCCATTTCTTACCACCTTTAAATCAAACTTTTTGACCCTTTTAACCACCAAAAATTAGAGTTATTTCAGTGGTAAAAATCAATTTTTGAAGTTCAAAATAGGAGGGGTTAGCCTCCCCTCCTTGTGTCTTGCTTCCATGCTTAGGATGCTTCACATGTTAGCTTCATTTTCTAGCTTAACTTAGCTTAATTCAAGCATGATTTAGGCTCTGTTTTGGCATATTTGAGCTCTGTTTTAGGCTGGTTGGAGCCCTTGAGGCTTGCTTTATATGCTTGTAGTGCAATTGTGCTTGATAGTTTAGCTTGTGCTATGCTTTGGCCTCTTATTCTAGCTTGTGTTAGCTTAATTTCAGCATGTTTTTGCTACTTTTTTGACTTGTTTTAGCTCTGTTTTGGACTGGTTAAGTCCTTTGAGGCTTGTATTGCATGGTTGTAGTGTAAAGGGCTTCACTAGTTTAGTAAAGTGCTTGAGTTGCTTGCATGTTGCAGTGTTATTTTGCATGTAATCTCAGCATCATAATCTCTGTCACATACTCATTTGTCTCACTCTTTCAATCGCTTTTGAGAGTTGTTTCAAGTTTGGGATTCTTTAAGTTTGAGATAGAGTTTATGCTTAATTGTTTTAATCCTCTTTTGAGGGTTTGTACTAACCAAAGGCATGACCTCTCTCTTGCCTTAAATCATCCCTTAGTTGACACTTCTTTCCCTTTAGAAGACTCTCACCTTAGACTTAATCAATTAAAGGACTGATCGGTAATGTAAAATGAGTAAGCGAAAGCGACAAGGTAAAAGAGGCAAGATAAGCATCTTGTGTTGCATTGTATGTGTTTAATCGGACGTTATGTTAAACACAAGAAAGATTGGAGCATTTGATACTGAAAGTGATGAAATGAGCCAATCTCCTTGGTCTCCATTGCCTTTGATCACACATGATAAGGTGATGGTCTTGAGTCTTGTTTTTGCATACAATGAAGTTGTAATTCTTGGTTCTTTGGCCATCATGCATTGAAAATGCTTGGTTGATGGTTTTGGAGCCAAGAATTACACTCCTTTGACCTTGTGTAACGATAAGGAGGGTAATAATACATATACTCCTTAAGAATATACTGATTTGCCTCTGTTTGCTCTTTGTTGCAGCAAAAAAGAGAAGTCCAGGGAAGAGGTGGCCGACAGCCACCAAAAGTAGTCGACCGACCACTAATGGTAGCTGATAGCCACCATTTGTGTCCAACCGGCCACCAGTGAAAGAAGGTTTCTCTATGTGTTCCTGAGAGGGAGCAGACGTGTTTTGGAAGTTGGCACAATTTTTGGTGTTTAAGCAAGTGCAAACAGAGGCTGCAAAAGGCAAGGCAGTGGCATTTTCGGGAAAAGAAGCCGAGCATGCATGCATCCCTCGCCCCTCGAGGCCATTTACTTGCTTTGCTTATTTACTTGCTTTGCTTAATTAGTTAGTGTAACTAGTTAATCAATTCCAATTTGAAATATTTAATTAGTTTGGCGTGGCTAGTTATTCAATTTGGTTTGTAATAATTAGTTAACTAGAATAGTTAATTAGTTTCGTGTTATATTAGTTAGCCTAGCTTAGATTATCTTAGCTTATTCATTCGAACCCTCCTTCGAGAGGGTGCAATGTTGTAATAAGTGTGCGTGCGTGTGTGCATGTCTTCTAATCTCATGTCTTTCTCCTTTTTATTTATCCGCTTTCGATGGTTAGATTAGGGACATTTTTTATTAGCATACCTTTATGCTTGCATGTTTGCATCCATTCATTTGTCTTGCATGCACGAAGGCTCGATGCATCATTCAAACTGCATAATCATTTCAATACACTTCTTTGAATACGTGTTTAATCACATTTTATCAAATTGCATCATATGCCATATTAGTAGCCGAGCCTATTAATTACATTATTGCATGCGTTGCATTAGGCATTTTGTATAGTTAGGATCATACATTTTTGTAACTGGCTTTTGTTTTGGCTTGGAGCACTCGGTGAGTTTTATGCTTTAGCATACTTGCATGAGTGTCATTGCCATATTGCTATATTTCGCATGCTTGTCATAAAGCTATGTGCTTACTTCCTTAACTAGATGAATGCTTGTGGATGAAGGTTTTGTTGTTTGAATTGGAACAGTTCAACGAATGTAAGTTTTAAGCCCATTTTGCGAAGTGGCAAATCATGTTTTAAGCCCACTTAAGGTGGCAAATCCGCATCTTTAAGCCCACTTGAGGGTGGCAACTTCAAACTATTTTTGAAAACAAACATGAATTGAATTTGTTCCTATTCTTGCGACATAGTCTATACTTGTATGCGTGCACATCACATAGTAAAGTTAGCTAGTAACTGGAATAAGAACATATGAGATTTATAAAAAAACATATCATGATTAGTAGAGGCCGATCCTTTGATCGGGCGAGCAGGGGTGCTCATTTCAAGACCTTCCCCCCTCGTACCCAAGTTCCCGAGCTGAGGCAAATTTGGTGATGGCGAACACGTGGCCTTTGGCACGAGTCAGGGTTTCCTAAATTTTTCAAAAACAAAATATTTAGGTGGCGACTCTGTAATCTGGCAAAGCAGTCCAAGTTTGGCATTATTTGATTCAAAATCGATTTTCTAAAATGATTTGCCGGATTGGACTCTGTGGTGATTATCAGTTTCACATTGCACTTGTGAGACTAGATTCAGAACCGCAGGTAGAGTCCGAACTGTGAGAGCCTTTCTTTTCAAACCCCTTTCTAAAAGGCGAGGGCACGGAAAAAGGTGAACCCACACCAATTTTCTAAAACCATTAAAAATTTTCGATCTGATAATGCTATGGAATATAGGGACCTTGATTTTTCTCTCATTCCTTCAGCATCATGGTACTCAGCCTCATCGTTCCTGTGCTGGCACGTCCTAACAAAATGGCTATGTTGAACGGAAACATAGGCATATTCTTAACACTTCTCGAGCCCTTCTTATCTCTTCCTCGTGTCCTGAATATTTTTTTAGGGAAGTTACTCTTACTGTGCTGTCTACACTATCAATTGTGTTCTTACTCCTATTATCCATAACCAAACTCCTTATGCACATTTACATGGCACTAGTTCTCTATACACAAATCTTTAGAATTTTGAGTCTGCATGCTTTGTTCTCTTCTAACCTCATAAACACACCAAACTTGAACCCCGTTCTCGTTTTTGTTGCTTTCTTGGGTATGGAATTGAACATAAAGGCTATCGTTGCTGGGATCCTATCTCTAAACGTCCTCGTGTCTCTTGTAATGTGGTTTTCTGAGAGTATAAAATGTTTTCATCCTTATCCTCATTCTATTTATCATCATCTTCTACTTCCATTCTATTTACTAATCCTTCTATAGATCTCTTCTCTAATGCCTATGATACAGGTTCCTCCTCTCTAGAGACGCCTTTACCTACACTTGATCCTATCTTGACTGCTCCCTCTGATGGTCCTGTTGAGTCTCCTATCACCCTACCAGATCCTCCTCCCACCAGTCGTCCACATCGAGTAACTCAACCACCTGTTCATCTTTGTGATTATATTGTCGGGTCTACTGCCTTTTCTATGTATGAATTTACCTCCTATCGTGAGGCTAGTACTAATCCTCTTTGGCAGCAAGCTATGACTGATGAATTACAAGCTTTAGACAAAACTCATACCTGGGATGTTATTGATCTTCCTCATGGAAAGACTACAATTGGCTACAAATGGGTATACAAAATCAAGACCCATTTTGATGGCTCTATTGAACGCTACGAAGCCCGTCTTGTGGCAAAGGGCTTCACCTAGGAATATGGCATTGATTATGAGGAGACTTTCACTCCGGTTGCTCGGCTTACCTCTATGCGTAGCTTACTTGCTTTTGTCACTGCTCGTCACTGGGATCTCTTTCAGATGGATGTCAAAAATGTCTTCCTCAATGGTGATTTTCTTTAGGATGTCTACATGTAACCTTCCCCTTGGTCTACTTATCCGGCTCATAAGGTTTGCAAATTATAGCGTGCTCTTTATGGTCTCAAGAAATCCCCACGAACTTGGTTTGCTAAATTCAGTTCCACCAACCATGACTTCGGCTTCACTTCTAGCTCATATGACTCCGCTCTATTTGTTCGAACCATTCCTAATGGCACCACTCTTCTTCTTCTTTACGTGGATGATATGATTATCACTGGTGATGATGTGGCTAGTATTCTTAGCCTCAAAGAATTTCCTAATTGTCAGTTTGAGATGAAGGACCTTGGAACTCTCAATTATTTCTTAGGGCTTGAAATCTCTCATGATTCCACTGGTTATTATTTGTCCCAAGCCAAATATGCATCTGATCTTCTGGCATGTGCTAGTCTTACCGATTGCAAGACTACCTCTATTCCCATTGATCTTCAGACTCGTCTCACTCCTCTAGATGGGGATCTTCTCTCTGATACTACTATTTATCACTAGCTGGTAGGTAGTCTTGTCTATCTCACTGTGACTTCTCTTGACATTGTCTATGCTGTCCATCTTGTTAGTTAGTACATGTCGGCTCTCCGCACCCTGCATTATACTGCTCTACTTCGCATACTTCGCTACCTCAAAGGCACTATGTTCCATGGACTCCACTACTCTGCTTACTCTTCTCTCGAGCTTCGTGCCTTTTCTGATGCTGATTGGGCTGGGGATCCTGCTGATCGGCGTTCCGCCACGGGTTTCTGTTTCTTCTTAGGGAATTATCTTCTTACTTGGTGCAGTAAGAAACAGTCCCTCACTGCTCGCTCTAGTAATGAAGCTGAATATCACGCTCTTGCTAACACTACTCATGAACGTTTATGGCTTCGCTGGCTCCTTGCTAATATGGGTGTTTCTTCTCCCGGTGCTATCTCTCTCTATTGTGACAATCAGAGTACCATTTAGATTGCTCACAATGATGTCTTCCATGATCGCACCAAACACATTGAGATTGATTGTCATTTCATTCGACAACATGTTACACGTGGTACTATTCATCTTCTCCCTATTTCTTCTGCTAATTAACCTGTTGATATTTTCAACAAGGCTCATCCTCCTGGTCATTTCAGTGATCTAGTTTCCAAATTCAAGTTGGTTGATGCTTACCCACCTTGAGTTTGAAGGGGGCTGTTAATGTATATATTAGCTTTATTTTACCTATCTGTATTGTACATATATCTTATCTCTATCTCTTTGTATCTCTATCTCTACATTCTTCTATACTTATCTAGGTTTTTTCGGCCTATATATATACAGGCATCCCCTGTTGTATACTAATTCAATTAAATATAATACAAATACACAATTTTCATATTTCTTTCAATCATTCTAACAAAGTCAAAGACAATAGAAGATATAGTCCAAAGCTCAGGAAATCCATTGTTTCCGGTGAATGTATGGATGGGTTGGAGAAGATTGGAGAGATTTCAATGGTTTTTAAAGTCTTGGTGAGGTGTGAACTTTGCATTAAACAATAAATAATTCTATCAACCCAATTTAACTACTCGTTACCCGTTCAAGTGTGTTTGTTTGGGATTGAATTTGTGTAACGTGAGATTCATTTGTAAAATAATTCCGAATCATAAAATAATGAGTATTATTTAGATAATTAAGTCTAAATTTATAGTATAATTGTTCAAAAATACCAGGATGAGGGAATCATAATCTCAATAAAAAAAATTATTGTAAACTTTTATTATTTTTATATATTTTTGTTTTGTTTTTGTTTTTGTTTTTGTTTTTTTTTTTTCTTCTTCTTTTTTTTTTTTTTTTTTTGGGAGCAATGAAGTTGTTTATATGCTCCTTTCATGTTGATCATATTGATCATTTTTTTTTTTTTTAGTTAACTAATTTTTTATCTGTCTCAATTTTCTTTGGTAAATTCGAGGCTAACTTGTTTAATATATATACATATATTATTGAATCATCTCATGTAAAGCCCAAGAAAATCTTACAAAATTGGATAGGTTTTGAACATTAAAAAAAAAAAAAAATCAAAATGACAATAAAGAATGAAGTATAAGTAAAAATAGAGAATCATCAAGAAGTTTTTTATATTTTTTCTATATTTTTTTTAAAGGAAAACAAACGATGGGAAGAACAAATAATTAGGAAAACAAAGAAGCAACATCAGTCAAATAATGCTTATTTAAAGCCATGGAGCACATTCTCAAATAAAGCAAAGCTTATATATTTTATATATGATTTGAAAAAATTATTAGATTACTAGCGATTCTCATATTTGATGTGCGTAATTTCAAAAAATAAAAATAATATAAAAATAATAATTTCTATGCTTGGTTCCATTTTTCTAAAAATAGTTTTCAAAAAATTCTATTTTCTTATTTTTCGTATTTTTTTGTTTTTACTGAATTTTTTTAATATTTTAAATTTTTTTTACTTTTTAGATATGCCTAACATAATTAAACCTAAGAAGTAAAAAATTTGTGAAAAAAACCTTTTAAAAATTCACTAAATACTAAAAATACAAAAAAAAATACGAAAATTATGTACATTTTTTTGTATTTTTATGTATTTATTAATTTTTTAAAATATTTTTTTACAAATTTTTTACTTTTTAGATACATCTAAGTAAGGTGTATCTAAAAAAGTAAAAAAAAAATGTTTAAAATATTAAAAATATTCACTAAAAATAAAAAAATACGAAAATAAAAAAACTTAATTTTTAAAAAATTTAATTCAAAAAACTCAAGTGATAAGAGTTTTATTTGCTTTACTTTGATCTGATTGTCTCCATTAGCCGGCTGTGACTTTGGTTCGGAAGACCACCGAAGATGTTACATGGACTACCGCTGTAATACCAAAAGACAGTCATACCTTAAAAGGAAAAAATTAATATAACTTTTTTTTTTAATAATAAATTACACTCATTTCTCTTTAAATTTAAAGCAATTTTAAAAATCTTTGCTTCTATATTTCATATTGGGTTGGGTTTTCCTCCGATCCAAATCTCGACTGAAGGTGCTATTCGAGATAGTGGGTGGGTTCGAATGGATCAAAACGATTATGCATTTAAGGCAACCTAACCAAACTCATACATTTAATAAATGGGTTCAAACGGATTTGATTGAAATAGATACGAGTTGGACAAATAAACTCGATCAACCCATTTACTTAATCTCTTTTTTTAATTATTTTTAAAACTGTTTTTTTTATTTAAAAAGTAATAATTTTTTTATATTTTTAATACGACGATGGCTGTGGCAAAGCCGAGATTGTGGTGGCAAAGTAGTGGTGGTGGAGTGATGACGGTGGTGATGGTGGTGGAGTGGTGATAGTGAGAGAGGAGGTAGTGTGTCGGCGGTAGTGGAGTGGCAGTGGTAATCGTGGAGTGGCCGTAGTAGAGGAGGTAGAGGTGGTGGTGGCAGAGGAGGCATGGTGGAGGAGTGGCGGTGGTGTAGGTGGATTGGTAGTAGAAGTGGTGTCCATTTAGACGAGCTTAAATGGGTATCATGTCTAACCCATGTAAACTCAATTTTAATTGGATTGACAATGAGAAACATATTTAAGCACGTTTATTGATTTGGGCGATTTATATGAGTTTTAAATGGGTATAATTGGACAAGTTTGTAAATTTGGGTTAAGTTTGTCACCTCTAAATGGAGCTCATCACAAGTCCCGTTTCAACGATCTGAATTATTCAGCTCTTTAGCAATCTCATCTATAAAAATAATTAAGTCGATTCGATAATTGTAATATTTTTATGGAAAATTTACCCATAAATCCTATTTTTTGAAAAGTTGAACCATTTAGTCCTAAAAGTTTTCTTATGCACCATTTAGTCCCATTTTATTTTGGTAATGTTGTTTATTTAATTTTGATTATTTTGCAGGTTACAATAATACCCCTTTTGTAGAATGTTTGTTTCCTAAAAATCTGCAACATCATAAAAACATCAACAACAACATCAATTACTAAAACAGATTTTTTAATCAACAACATCATAATCACCAACATCATCAACAACATCATAATCACCAACAACATCAACAACATCATAATCAACTCAAACATATATATATATATATATTTTTAATCTAAAAATAACTAAACTCCAAATAGCCTCAATCATATATGACCTGCTCTCTTATTACATAATCAGGAGTAAATTTAAAATTTTAAAATTGTGAATATATATTTTTTTTGTTGGATCAGAAATTGTAAATATCTAACCTTTATCATTTTGTGACTTTCCTCATCATATAGATGTTTACCGCACTGTTGAGCACTGTTGATTACTTGAATAACCCTCTCTTTCTCTCTCTCTCTATATATATATACATCACCAACGGATTAAATAGAGTTCCTCCAATATACTCTGTGATTTCAAGAGTTTCTCAAATGCCCTAACACTGTGACACCCCTGTTCCGTAGTATGTTAATTGGTCCTTAACATGATGTGATTATGTATTTTGATATGATTTTGTGTTCCACTATGTGAAAATATGTGGTTTGAAATTTTATCTGTTCATCGTAGGAATATCTGTTTGAGTAGTCTGTTTTGGAAATTTAATTGAGGGCCTTATCGGCCACGGAACCCGAAATTGATTGCGCCATTGTGGTTGGCATAATTTTTAGGGCCTACGGTGAAATTTAATTGAAATTTGATTCTGGTCAATTTAAACTGATTAAATTGAGAAATTAAGTACCCCATTATTCTATATTAAAATATTTGTTAGTGGGGCTTGTTGTATATTTGTATTGCACTCTCCTTTAGCTCTCTTAAAAACTCAAAATCTGAGTTAGACAATTGAGAGTGAGAGAGAGGCCGGTCATGGAGAGAAAAAGGGAGAGATTTGTGTAATTTGGGCTCAAGACTTGGGACTTTGAAGATCTAGCTCAAGATTTGGCTAGAGCTTGAGTGTTGAAGCTCTTAGGTAAGTGATTTCATGAACTCTTACTGGTAATTTGTAAGTTCAAGGGTTGTTTGTGATCAAGAACATGTAATGAGTTGATTTTTGTTGAGATTGAAGTCTTAGAACTCATGCATGTAAGAAATTACCTTGAAATTGCATGTTTGAGCTTGAAACACATGACTCATGTGGAGTTTTGGGTAAAGCTCATATTGTAGTCACCATTTGTACCATCTAAGTTGAGAATGATGAGCATCTCCCACATGCATGTACAAATCATGGGAGTATAAGTCTTGAATGTTGAATTTGAGCATGTTGATGATGGGTTTGAGACAATTTGGGACATGCATGTAGATAATTCATGTAATTGAGCTTCCTAATGTTGTAATCTGCATTAGTAGCATGTTAGCATGTGTAAATGTGTAATTTGAACCATTGCATGCAAGAAATGTAGATGGAAAACTGATTTGGAGCTCAAGAACACGATCTGGGAAACCCAGATTTTTGAGGTCCGCTCGAGCGGGGTAATGGCCGCTCGAGCGGGAAAATCGTGCTCCCAGCATTTTTGCAGAGTTGGATGCCCGCTCGAGCGGGACATTTCACGCTCGAGCGTGGATTTTTGTAGACGGACCTTCAGCTCGAGCGCATCTTTTGTGCAACCAGTACCTTGCAGGCCTTAAGGGTCCGCTCGAGCGGAGAATCTTACGCTCGAGCGGGGACCCTGTTTCCTGGAATTTTGTTCATGCATTCTGTGATTCGTTTTCCGTTCTCTTTCACTTGTAAGCACTCTTAGGCATGTGTTAAGCATTGTAAATGAGTTAATGAGATAAGAACAAAGCCTAAAGAGGAATATGTGAATTAAAGAACGGATTGAACTGTTAGTGACCCTTTTGTATTCATGAAATGTGTAGGGTCAAGCTCCAGGGCGCATCCACAAGCCGATCACTGTGAGTAATATCAATATTTGAAAACTTGTCAATGTCCAATTGTTATTCCCCTATAAATATTATGAGTTGTTAATTGGGATTGTGGACAAAAGTTTGACATGAATGAATGGGCCAAAGGCCGTTTGACATGAATGAATGGGCCAAAGGCCGTTTGACATGAATGAATGGGCCAAAGGCCGTTTGACATGAACGAATGGGCCAAAGGCCGTTTGACATGAATGAATGGGCCAAAGGCCGTTTGACATGAATGAATGGGCCAAAGGCCGTTTGACATGAATGAATGGGCCAAAGGCCGTTTGACATGAATGAATAGGCCAAAGGCCGTTTGACATGAATGAATGGGCCAAAGGCCGTTTGACATGAATGGAAACCCGGATGGGCCAAAGGCCAGAATGTTTGGAACTACGGTTACTTGACTTGCATTTCGTATAGTTATATATATTTTGCTGTTAAACAGAAGTATGAATTGGGCCCAAGGCCGTTTGGAGCATGTTGATCTACATATTGTTATGTAACTGTTATGTTTGATATTATTCACTGGGCTATCGCTCACGCTCATTCATGTATTTGTAGGTGAGCCAAGGGAAGTCCAAACCCAGCCCCAGTGAAGTCTGCTAGGAACAACAGGAGTTTTGGGAGAGTCAGCCTTGTGCCCCGCGCATGAGACCATCCTTGCCCTTTTACTATGTACCTATGTTTTGTCTTGTTGGCAAGGACCCAGTGCATGTCTGTACATAGTCTGTTATAGGTTGACTCGTTTTGGACGATCCTGTCTGTAATGAATTTTGTGAAACTGCACTTTTGATGTGAGTTATTAACGTATCTGAGTATGGTTTGTTTGATGTGCATATAAGCACGGCTCTATGGACAAAGTTTTTAATTTTGCTTCCGTTTGGCCCCCATTAACTCTGTTAAAATACGTTTAGAACAGTTTGAGGCCGCAGGTAATCTCATGATTACTGGCCGGTTACGTCCTTAACCCACGGGGGCGGGTTCGGGTCGTGACAAACACCCTTCTCACCCAAGGCATTGTTCGAAAGATTAAGAGATTTCAAAACAAAATCTTCAAGGGCTTCTACACAGAGAGAAAGTAGAGAGAGATCGGTGTAGAGGCGCTGATGTTGACGATGTTGATCATGGCATTGATGTCGCTGATGTTGATGATGGAACTAATGTTAATGATGTCGATCATGGCGCTGATGTTGATGATGTCGATCATGGCGCTTTCTCTCAGTTCGGTGAAGTAATCGAATCGAAGGTCTGTTTGATCTACACGTCGCAGAGATTAGATCTGTTCCGCGGATCTGTTCCGAACGGTCAGGATCTTGACGGGCACAACATCACTGTCAAGGAGGCCCAGTCTCGCGGAAGCGGTGTTGGCGGAGACGGCGGGTTCCGCGATGGTGGTGGTCATCGTGAGGATGGATATGGTGGTAGTGGATGTCGCTGATGTTGATGATGGAACTAATGCTGATGATGTTGATCATGGCCCTGATGTTTGATGATGTCTAGCACTGATGTTGATGATGGATCGCCCTTTTTCCGTAATTTCACATTACTAAACTACCAATGTTGCCCAGCAGTTATACCACACACGCGTACGATGTATATGCCCTCAACGGTCAATTCCCTTACAATGGGACTGTTCAGTTCATAAGAAAACATTTGGGACTAAACAGTGTATAAGTTATTAATTTGAGATTTATTGGTGTTTCTCCCTATTTTTATTTTATCACGTTTATCACCAAAAAAAAAAAAAAAAAGGTCTAATTTCAAAAACACATTTCTTGTCTATTTATTATTTTTTTTAAACAAACCCATTAATTTAAAAAAAAAATACAATTATTAAATCAATTTAATTTTTTTTATAAATAATATATATAGACAATTTTTAAAAATTAAATAAATTATCGAGACCCATCCGTTCAAAATCTAAGAAGAGAGGAAAGCTAGCCATTACCTAGATGGCTTGGGATCACTTGTCCACGTCCCAATCTTCTATCTTATTGTGTAGATGTTGCCGCGTCATCTTATGTAAGATTAATGGAGAATAACATTGTAGTGTAATTTAATTATCTATTAATAAAAAAATTATAATTATTGTACGAGCATGAAATAATCTTCTCGTATAATTCTGTTGATCAAGTTTGCGCCCCACCAAACGCCGTCGCTTTACTCCCTGAAAACACAAACGTGAGCTAGCCGGCGGGTGTGTGCCGGATACCTCTTCGATGCCTAAGTCAATAAAATAGACAAATAGACAAAAGTTCTGTGTATTCCGAGAATCAAAGGTCTGTTACCTCTACATGGGTTTTGTTATGAGCTTTTATAGTTTTCGCCTGGCACAATCCTAGTAGAACTCTTACTCCTCAATTTAGAGTCCTCCTAGGAATCACACTCCTGAAAGATAATGCTTATCCTTCAACACCCTCCTCACTGCTTAAACCAAGTGAGATGGTTTTACCACTGCTGGATAACAGTATGACCGTGCTAACACTTGCCCTTTGACATACTCAATTCGGTGATTCTATACGCAATGCCTAGCTCGGCCCTTGTCCATGTACACCTCGGTTCTGGAGGTTCAAATCGAGCTAAATGCAGCAGTCTCTCACCGGGCTAAACAGGATGAGGTCAATCGCGCGATGCCTAAGTTCCTCGATCCATAGCTCAGTCCGAACTGCGCCTGGGCCAAGCTCGTTAGCTCTAAGACCGGGCTATATCAACTCTTACCCTGACCCATTGTGCGGCCCAACTTACAAAGAAGGCCCTTCCTTAGCTCGGCCCAATTTATTTACAAATTACCCTCTTAATTGCCCCTTAATTCCATATGCGTAGCATGATTGGGATTACCTGTTACCAGCCGAGCTAAAAGTTTAGACCTTTAACCGAGCTAAATCGTCACCGGGCTACCCAATTTGTTCGATCGAAAAACGTCTTTTCAATTACGCTGTACATCTGAATCGTTTGCTATCCCCATAGCCACGTGGCTGGCCCTTATTGGTTGAGAACAGTTGTCAACGCCGTCTTTGTACCTTGTGAATTTTGAACAGTCCCGCCCTTTCTTTAGGTTTTATAAAAAAGAATCCCCTTTTTTGAAAAACACTCTTACTGTTCATCTTCTTGCCTTTGCCCTCTGAAAACTTGTGTACTCGAAGTTCCATACTCACACCTTCATCTCCATTGGCTACTGTTCCTTCGCGACTTCTCACTCGTAAGTTTTGCTAACACTTCTTTATGCTGTTCTTTTTCTAATTATTTCCTCATTTTTGATATTCAATCCCCACATACATGTGTTCATATACGCTAGATATCTACCATAGTACAGAGTAAATGTTATAAACCCCAAACCTTAGGCTCGAGCTCAAGAACACAACGTCTGGATTCTGAAAACATGAAGTTTGAATCTAGAATCGCGCTGTAACCGAGCTAAAGACCTGTTTAGGAAACTCTAGACTTTAAACACAACCGAACTAGGGAGCTTGTAACAACCCTCATACTGTTTACCGGCTTATGACTGATTGATTACCGATAACCATCGATTACCATTAAACTGAATTGATTATGACTGATAATTGAACTGATTAAAGTACTGAACTGACTGACTGAAATTGGAAACCGAATTGATTGATTATATGTTAGTTAAATTGCATTCTATCTGTTTGACTGTATGATTATCTGTTCATGCTTATATGTTTAAACTGCTAATTGAAGGCCTTATCGGCGGCCGAATTAGAAACCGATTGATGTTCCATGACCCTCGTAATTAATGTGATTTTATGGTGTATTTACCTGAAAACTGATTAGGTATGATTAAATTAGATTAAAATAAGCTAATTAAAGAGTTTGACGTAATTACACTTTTGCCATCTAGTGGGGCCTTTGTTTACTCATATTTGAAGCCTTGTGTATGCTTTCTCAAAACATTTCATCAGCCATTTCTTCTTGTTCTAGCCGAATTTAGAGAGAGAGGAAGTGAGAGCCTTGAGTTCACTTGTAGAATTGTTTGGAAATTGAAGAAATTGTTAAGAAGATTGCATATTTGAGCTCCCTTCTTGAGCTACAAGACTAAAGGTAGCTCCATTGTCTTCTTGTTCATGTTTTGAGTTGATTGTTGCATGGTCCATGTTAGATTGTAGAGCTAAGTCATGATTTGGGTCATTAATGGTGAATTGAAGCTCATTTCATGCATGCATGTTTGAATTAATGAGTTTTGAGTTGAATTCATGGTATAATGGTGCATGCATGTTCATAATCCTGTGGTACCCCATGAGTTCATCTTGTTTTTGAAGGTTTAAGCTCTTTTGAAACAGCATTAAAGCTTTGAAAATGATTTAAGATCATGCATGTCATGTTCGAGGATTGTTCTTGGAAAATGGTTTGAAATTGGGTTTGAATAAAACACCCTTGGGCTTTGATTTCTCAAAATTGAGCTTTGAACCATGTTATTCTATGTGTTTATAAACATTTTTCAGAAAATGAGCCCAAGAGGTCGAGTTTTGATGCATTTGAGTGTGAGTTTGAGCTTGGAGGTGTAATCTGGGTTTTCCAGATTTCGCACTTCCGCTCGAGCGGGGTAAGTTCCGCTCGAGCGTGTAATCCGAGCATCCAGCATCTCTCTGCACTGTTCTGCAGTACGCTCGAGCGGAGGATTGGGCGCTCGAGCGGAGTCATATCTCACGCTCGAGCGGGCGTCGAACGGAGATTTCACCCATCCAGTACCTTTATGGTACGCTCGAGCGGGAAAGTTTACGCTCGAGCGTGTACCTTTGTTGCATTACCGCTCGAGCGGGGAAACCTGCGCTCGAGCGGAACTCTGTTTTTCTGAAAATGCTTTTAATTGTACATCTTTGCATCCTCATCCCATTCTAGGCATTCTTAGGCCTAGTTTAAGGCATCTTGTTGAGGATATAGATGTAGAACACACCGAGGCATTAGGGGTTAAGTTATTATCTTTCCCAGCTGTGTAGCTTAGTGTGTTCAATCTGTTAATTGTGTAGGGTTGGCGACTGGAGAGGCACGCTCTAGCATTCTGTAGCCCGAACTCTGTGAGTAACAATTGTGTAAAGATATGTTCAACTGATATCTTTTGAATACTGAACTGAACTGTTTACTGAACTGGTATTACTGAATGAATGTATGTCCTTTATTTCTGAACTGTACTGTGGCATCCTTAGTACCTACTGTTTACTGTTACTGTTACTGTTACAGAGATCTCTGTCGGTTCCCTCGTGGAGCCACTACTGTTTACTGACTGATGGCCATCATTACTGTTCGGTCTTTTAAGACCTACTGTTACTGTTATGCTAATGGATGTACCACATATGACTGTTTACTGTACTAAACAACTGAAATACTGATTGAATTGAACTGTTTTCATTACCGTAAGGACATTCATTCTAAACCTCTTTACGCATTATGTTATTCACTGGGCTTTAGCTCACTGTTTATATATATATGTAGGTGCTCAGCCACCAGATCGGAGCTAGGAGCGTGGGTTAGACTCCAGTTTTGTCAAGCCAGCCTTTGTGCCTCACTGCGAGGTTCCGAGTTGCCATGCTATGGCTTTGGGGTGTTTTGTTTGTTTTCCCCCGTCTGTCTCCATACTGTTTGGATTACTGTATAGACTGTCAGTTACTAACTGTACTGTATCAAAGGATTAGGTCCCTGTACTGTGTGACTGTAAATTTTGTATAGACTGTACTGTTTGTGTATGTACGAATGCATGAAAAATCTTTTTGGCATACAGACTGTCACAGCTCATTGGACATTGTTTAATTACTGTATTGGCTTCCGCCAGGCCCTGTACTCTGTTTTACTGTATTACTGTTAAGCAGGCCTTCGGTAATCTCGGATTACTGGCCGGTTACGGTGCTAAACCCATAGGGCCGGGTTTGGGTCGTGACAGAGTGGTATCAGAGCGATACTTACCACGAGTTATACCGCACACACGTGTCCAAATGAGCTATAGGGTGTCCTAGAAAAGTTATTAGGGCATCTCATGAGGATGATAAGTGTGTGGTTATGTTATGACTGAATACATGCTAATGTGGTAAACCGTTAAACAAATGACTGCTTATGTTTAAAACTGTTATAACTGCTTATAGTGAAATGGACAATGCAAATGAACCTGAGTCCTCATCTACTGAGGAAAGAATGGAAAGAATGATGGAACTGATAACTGCTACACTTGAACAACAGAACCAACAGCCTCCTCCTCCTCCGGTTCAGCCGGAACCTAATGTGAATGTGAATGATGGGGATATAATTGCTCTGACCCAGAAGTTCAGCAAAATGAAACCGCCATCCTTTCAGGGAGGCCTTGAACCGTTAAAAGCTGAAGCTTGGGTTCTGGAAACAGAAAAATTATTTGAAGTATTTCCGTGCTCAGAGGCAAACAAAGTATTGTTAGCTACCTTCACCCTACAAGAAGAGGCTAGAAGGTGGTGGATGTTGATCCGTGATACAAATACTGTTATGACTTGGGCTCAGTTCAAGGAGTCCTTCTTTGAAAAGTACTTCCCACAATGTGTCAGGGATAGGAAAGTAACTGAGTTTGAACAACTGAAACAGGGCACCACGTCGGTTGCCGAATATGAAACGAAATTTACTGAACTTGCCCGTTATGCACCGCATATGGTGGATACTGAGTAAAGAAGGCCAGAAAATTTGAGGGTGGCCTTAATGTTGCAATACTTGACCGAATAAATGTGTTGAAACTACCGACTTTTGTGGGTGTTCTCGACCGGGCATTGATGGCCGAGTCGAACATTGCAGCAGTGAAACAATCTGAAACACCAACAACCGAATGGCATGGAAAAAGGCAGGGTTTCAAATTCAAGAAAGGCAAGCACAACCCAGCCAACAAGAAACAGAATACGGGGTCGACAACTAGCCCCAGCCAAGGGAGTGGGTTCATACCACCCTGTCCTGAGTGTGGCAAGAAGCACAAGGGGGTCTGCTACAGAATATCTGGAGCCTGTTACAGGTGTGGCAAGGTGGGCCACATGGTTAAAGACTGCCCCTCTGCTCCACAAGCCAGTAGCAAAGCTGCACCAAGCGCAGCAGTATCAACTGTAGCACCAAAGCCAAACCCCAGAGCTACCGGGAAAGAGCCCATAAGGCAGGGCCGAGTGTTCGCCCTAGTACCGGGAGACGTGCAAAATACTGAGACCGTTGTGTCAGGTATTCTCTCTATTTGTGCACAAAATGCATATGTATTGATTGATTCGGGGTCTACACATTCTTATGTATCGCATGCTTTCTCACGAAAATTGAATAGACCCTTAGAACCTATGAACTATCTGCTAGCCGTATCATCACCCGTAGGAGGGTCCATGACATGTGCTTATATGTACCCCGCATGCGAAATCATTGTTGGGGATATGCATCTATTTATTGATTTACTGCCATTGAACGTTGATCATTTTGACGTAATATTGGGGATGGATTGGTTACAAAAATATCATGCCACTATTGACTGTGTGACCAAGCAAGTTGTTTTCCGTCCACCTGGTTTGCCTGAATTCGTGTTTAATGGGAGTGGAGTAGTACCTCCTCCGTATTTGATTTCGTCAGTGAAAGCTGTTAAATTAATTAGGAAGGGGTGTAAAGGGTATCTGTGTTCTGTGCTGACTGCGTCTACTGATGATAGTGTTAAAATTGATGTGAATTGTGTTCCTATAGTCAGAGAATTCCCAGATGTTTTTCCAGATAATCTTCCAGGAGATTTGACTGACAGGGAGATTGAATTTACCGTTGATGTGATTCCCGGAACACAACCAGTTTCTAAAGCTCCTTACCGAATGGCTCCAACTGAACTGAAAGAACTGAAAGTGCAATTGCAAGAACTGTTAGACAAAAAGTTCATCAGACCTAGCACTTCGCCATGGGGTGCTCCTGTTTTGTTCGTCAAGAAGAAAGATGGCTCACTGAGACTGTGCATTGACTATCGTGAACTGAATAAGGTAACTGTAAAGAATAAATACCCATTACCGCGTATTGATGATTTATTTGATCAGTTACAGGGTGCACAAGTGTTTTCCAAAATCGATCTCAGATCGGGGTATCATCAACTGAAGGTTAAACCAGAAGACATTGATAAAACTGCTTTTAGAACGAGGTATGGCCATTATGAATTTTTAGTTATGCCATTCGGAGTCACGAATGCCCCTGCTGCTTTTATGGACCTCATGAACAGAATTTTTAAACCATACCTTGATGACTTTATTGTTGTATTTATCGATGACATATTGATTTACTCCAAAAGTATAGAACAACATGAACATCATCTGAGACTTGCCCTACAAACCTTAAGAGAACAGAAACTGTATGCTAAACTGTCCAAATGTGAATTTTGGCTTGACCATGTTATGTTTCTGGGGCATGTTGTTAGCAAAAATGGAATTTCTGTTGATCCGCAGAAAATTGAAGCTGTAGTGAACTGGCCTAGACCGACAAATGTGACTGAAGTCCGAAGCTTTTTGGGACTGGCTGGATATTACAGAAGATTTGTTAAAGATTTCTCCAAAATTGCCCTACCATTGACTCAGTTAACTCAGAAGGGGACATCATTTGACTGGACTGACCAAAGAGAATCTGCTTTTCAGGAGTTGAAAACTCGATTAGTGACTGCACCGGTTCTTACCTTACCTTCAGGTACGGATGGTTATACTGTATTTAGTGATGCTTCTCATAAGGGCTTGGGATGTGTTTTAATGCAGAATGGGAGAGTAATTGCCTATGCTTCCCGTCAACTGAGACCGCATGAAAAGAACTACCCGACCCATGATCTGGAACTTGCTGCAGTAGTATTTGCGCTGAAAATCTGGCGTCACTATCTGTACGGGGTGACATGTGAAGTATACACCGACCACAAGAGTTTAAAGTATTTCTTCACACAGAAAGAATTGAACATGAGACAGCGGAGATGGTTGGAACTGATTAAAGACTATGACCTACAGATATTGTACCATCCGGGAAAAGCCAATACCGTTGCCGATGCATTGAGCCGGAAATCGATTGGAAACTTAGCCTGTTTGTTTACAGGACAGAAAGAGTTGCTTTGTGACCTTGAAAAATCTGAAATCGAAATTGTTTTATGAGAACAAGGTGGAATCTTAGCTACTATTTCTGCTCAACCGGCGCTGATTGAGGAGATTAAAGAGAAACAGCAACTGGATGACTTCTTGAAAAAGATCATCGAAGAAAGAGAATCTAAACCGAGACCGGGATTCAAATTTGATAATAATGTACTGAAATTTCAAGAAAGACTGTGTGTACCAAATGATACTGAACTAAAAAGAAGAGTTCTGCAAGAAGGCCACAATTCGAAATTGTCTATCCATCCGGGGAATACGAAAATGTACCAAGATCTGAAACAGAATTTCTGGTGGCCGGGAATGAAGAAAGAAATTGCTGATTTTGTATCCAAATGTCTTCATTGCCAACAGGTCAAAGCTGAACATCAACGACCTGCCGGACTATTGCAACCCCTACCCATACCAGAGTGGAAATGGGAGCATATCACGATGGATTTTATCGTTGGATTGCCTCGCTCCAGAAAAGGTATGGATTCAATTTGGGTTATTGTTGATAGATTAACCAAATCTGCTCACTTCTTACCTGTCAAGACAATCTATAATGCGGACAAATTGGCTGTTATCTATATTGATGAGATTGTAAGACTGCACGGAGTGCCTGTGTCTATTGTTTCTGACAGGGATTCGAAGTTTACATCGAGGTTTTGGCAAAGCCTACAAACTGCACTGGGTACTGAACTGAGACTGAGTAGTGCCTATCATCCTCAAACAGATGGCCAATCAGAAAGGACCATCCAAACTCTGGAGGATTTACTGAGAATGTGTGTCCTTGATTTTCAGGGAGACTGGGAAAGTCATCTGCCATTAGTTGAATTCGCCTACAATAACAGCTACCATTCGAGTATTGGTATGGCGCCCTTCGAGGCATTGTATGGCAGAAAATGTAGATCTCCAATTTGCTGGGCAGAAGTTGGAGATGGGCCTTTGCTTGGGCCCAAGATTGTGTATGAAACAACTGAAAAAGTGAAACTGATACAGCAAAGACTGAAAACTGCACAGAGTAGACAGAAAGGTTATGCAGATGTCAGAAGACGGGACAGAGAGTATGAAGTGGGTGATCACGTTTTTGTGAAAGTGACACCAATGAAAGGCCAGACTCGTTTTGGAGTCAAAGGCAAGTTAGCGCCGAGATATGTCGAACCGTATGAGATTATTGAGAAAATCAATCCGGTGGCGTATCAAGTTGCGCTTCCTCCTGAAATGGAACACATGCATAATGTTTTCCACATTTCTATGTTAAGAGATTATCTCCGGGATCCCTTCCATGTAATAGAGCCTACCCACGTAGTGTTGAGTGATGACTACGCTTACGAGGAACGGCCTATACAGATTGTAAACAGACGAATCAAGAAACTGAGGAACAAAGAGATCCTGTTAGTGAAAGTTGACTGGCAAAACCACGGTGGCGTGTATGCCACTTGGGAAAGGGAAGATGACATGGCCAAACGATATCCTGAACTGTTTCCACTGAATCCTGTTTTCTTCCAGAATGAAGGTAACTCGAGTTTAGAGGACTAAACTCTTTATAAGGAGGGGAGACTGTAACAACCCTCATACTGTTTACCGACTTATGACTGATTGATTACTGATAACCATCGATTACCGTTAAACTGAATTGATTATGACTGATAATTGAACTGATTAAAGTACTGAACTGACTGACTGAAATTGGAAACCGAATTGATTGATTATATGTTAGTTAAATTGCATTCTATCTGTTTGACTGTATGATTATCTGTTCATGCTTATATGTTTAAACTGCTAATTGAAGGCCTTATCGGCGGCCGAATTAGAAACCGATTGATGTTCCATGACCCTCGTAATTAATGTGATTTTATGGTGTATTTACCTGAAAACTGATTAGGTATGATTAAATTAGATTAAAATAAGCTAATTAAAGAGTTTGACGTAATTACACTTTTGCCATCTAGTGGGGCCTTTGTTTACTCATATTTGAAGCCTTGTGTATGCTTTCTCAAAACATTTCATCAGCCATTTCTTCTTGTTCTAGCCGAATTTAGAGAGAGAGGAAGTGAGAGCCTTGAGTTCACTTGTAGAATTGTTTGGAAATTGAAGAAATTGTTAAGAAGATTGCATATTTGAGCTCCCTTCTTGAGCTACAAGACTAAAGGTAGCTCCATTGTCTTCTTGTTCATGTTTTGAGTTGATTGTTGCATGGTCCATGTTAGATTGTAGAGCTAAGTCATGATTTGGGTCATTAATGGTGAATTGAAGCTCATTTCATGCATGCATGTTTGAATTAATGAGTTTTGAGTTGAATTCATGGTATAATGGTGCATGCATGTTCATAATCCTGTGGTACCCCATGAGTTCATCTTGTTTTTGAAGGTTTAAGCTCTTTTGAAACAGCATTAAAGCTTTGAAAATGATTTAAGATCATGCATGTCATGTTCGAGGATTGTTCTTGGAAAATGGTTTGAAATTGGGTTTGAATAAAACACCCTTGGGCTTTGATTTCTCAAAATTGAGCTTTGAACCATGTTATTCTATGTGTTTATAAACATTTTTCAGAAAATGAGCCCAAGAGGTCGAGTTTTGATGCATTTGAGTGTGAGTTTGAGCTTGGAGGTGTAATCTGGGTTTTCCAGATTTCGCACTTCCGCTCGAGCGGGGTAAGTTCCGCTCGAGCGTGTAATCCGAGCATCCAGCATCTCTCTGCACTGTTCTGCAGTACGCTCGAGCGGAGGATTGGGCGCTCGAGCGGAGTCATATCTCACGCTCGAGCGGGCGTCGAGCGGAGATTTCACCCATCCAGTACCTTTATGGTACGCTCGAGCGGGAAAGTTTACGCTCGAGCGTGTACCTTTGTTGCATTACCGCTCGAGCGGGGAAACCTGCGCTCGAGCGGAACTCTGTTTTTCTGAAAATGCTTTTAATTGTACATATTTGCATCCTCATCCCATTCTAGGCATTCTTAGGCCTAGTTTAAGGCATCTTGTTGAGGATATAGATGTAGAACACACCGAGGCATTAGGGGTTAAGTTATTATCTTTCCCAGCTGTGTAGCTTAGTGTGTTCAATCTGTTAATTGTGTAGGGTTGGCGACTGGAGAGGCACGCTCTAGCATTCTGTAGCCCGAACTCTGTGAGTAACAATTGTGTAAAGATATGTTCAACTGATATCTTTTGAATACTGAACTGAACTGTTTACTGAACTGGTATTACTGAATGAATGTATGTCCTTTATTTCTGAACTGTACTGTGGCATCCTTAGTACCTACTGTTTACTGTTACTGTTACTGTTACAGAGATCTCTGTCGGTTCCCTCGTGGAGCCACTACTGTTTACTGACTGATGGCCATCATTACTGTTCGGTCTTTTAAGACCTACTGTTACTGTTATGCTAATGGATGTACCACATATGACTGTTTACTGTACTAAACAACTGAAATACTGATTGAATTGAACTGTTTTCATTACCGTAAGGACATTCATTCTAAACCTCTTTACGCATTATGTTATTCACTGGGCTTTAGCTCACTGTTTATATATATATGTAGGTGCTCAGCCACCAGATCGGAGCTAGGAGCGTGGGTTAGACTCCAGTTTTGTCAAGCCAGCCTTTGTGCCTCACTGCGAGGTTCCGAGTTGCCATGCTATGGCTTTGGGGTGTTTTGTTTGTTTTCCCCCGTCTGTCTCCATACTGTTTGGATTACTGTATAGACTGTCAGTTACTAACTGTACTGTATCAAAGGATTAGGTCCCTGTACTGTGTGACTGTAAATTTTGTATAGACTGTACTGTTTGTGTATGTACGAATGCATGAAAAATCTTTTTGGCATACAGACTGTCACAGCTCATTGGACATTGTTTAATTACTGTATTGGCTTCCGCCAGGCCCTGTACTCTGTTTTACTGTATTACTGTTAAGCAGGCCTTCGGTAATCTCGGATTACTGGCCGGTTACGGTGCTAAACCCATAGGGCCGAGTTTGGGTCGTGACAGAGCTTCACTCAATAACCGAACTAAAATTTTCACGCCTCGCCTAATCTTATAACCGGTCTAAGAACCTCATTTCACATTTAGCCGAGCTGAAGACTTTTGTTCCAACCGGACTAAGAAAGGATCTCCTCCCATGTAGCCGAACTAGGGTCATATTTATTCTGCCTCTATACTTAGCACGGTCCAACGATCTAGGCTTAATCCTTTTCTTCTTCGCTTTGTAGACTTTGACTAGGTTGGCCAGGCACTCCTTTGCACGCTCAACCGAGATACTCAACGTCATCTCAACACCGAGCTAGTACTCGAGCTAATTTATACACAACTTAAGTTATAAATTGGTAAATACCAGTTCCTAGTAAACTCCCCAGGGGCCATCGCCGAATTTCGCAAGGATTACCATATCCCCGACGATGTTCACCTTTCTTTGGCCGAGCTAGACACAATACCCTGGGGAAAAGAGGGCTTCGTTCCTTTCACCGTGATATCCATTGTTGAAGCTGGACTTCGATTTCCTGTTCAACCACTAATATGTGAATTTCTTAGGCAAACTAGAATATGCCCAACCCAACTTAACACAAATTCTTATAGGATAATAAATGGCATCGCCGGGCTAAATCGCCGGCTTGGCCTCAACCTCGGTTTAGCTGAACTATTTCACCAATACTCCCTTGGCCAAAATGAAGACGGCTGGGTATACTATTTAAGAATAAGAAGATGCCGAGAGAAAATAATCAAAAGCACACCAGACAAAGACGTGAACGATGACGATTTTTCTGGGTTTCTGGTAATTTTGAAGACCAGGAAGCCCTAATACCAGGATACGGAATTAACTGGAATAAAGGGGTAGCCGGTATGAATACCTCGGCTTCACTTGTCTAATTTGTGCTTTTGTTGTTTATAACTTTTACACCGTGCTAACCGTTTTCTTTCTCCATGTGCAGATTTGAACTAACTAAAGTTACAATACCAATATCCCAACTTAGACGCTCTCCGCGCCGCGCTTCAATATCACGACTGAGGTTGGGCCGAGCTACTTAACTTCGAACCGACCTACACATATAGCGGAAGGAGGAAGACCAGGGTGTCAGACTTTCTCCTTGAGCCTTCTCCTGAACCAGATCCCACGCTTCCTCAAATTAGGCTGATCCCACTAACAGAGGAGCAAGAAATGGCTAAGAAGAGAGCAGTCAGAGCACTAAGCACCGAAACAACTGTCGCAGCCGTCGGGGACCAAACCGAGGTACTACGGGCCAAACAAATGCATGAGGCCGTGGTAGCTCTTCCAACAGCTCATGCCTCGTCATCTCGACCCAGTAAACGAGCTCGCACTTCTTCAACCGGGCCGCGTCTTGTTGATGAAGATGACACCGTACTTCCAGAGACCACATGACCGAGCCCAGAACCCGTGCGTTCTGACTGGGCTAGCCCTTCTGAGTGGGCACCAAGAGTTACCTTTAAGAACCGGACCATTATGAACACAGATTCGGTGGTCGCTGAAAAAGGTTTTGCAGGGGTCGGACAATGGGCCTTCTTTGTCGATCAAAATCTCTCAATTTGGTTGATTAAAATCCGTTTGATGTCGAAATTCTTGACGCGTAGAGTGACAACCAGTGCATCATTGTGAGGGCAATATATTCTTGCTAAATCTTTGTCTGAAAAAGATATGACATTTGTGGCCTCTGTTCTCCCCTTTTTTATGGTAGGTTGTGCACTTAATACCTCCCTCACGTACTCAGCCTTTTTGATCATCCCCCTGAGCTAACATACCCGCTCAAGTTCGCATATCCCATGTATTACGTTAATCACGCCTTGAGGTGGAGTGTCAACCGGCATCCTGTTTGGGTTGTTGTGGTTCTGGGGGGCTGGCTGTGTTCCTCCTTTTATGTACTAGTCCAGGTGCCCAGGTGCCTAGCTGCCATTAACTCCTCCAAATGCTGCCTCAACGGCGTGCAATTTTTAGTGCGGTGCCCCTTTTCATCATGGAAGGTGCACCGGGACCTCTCGTCATAGTCTTTTTGTGCTTCTCCCAACTTTGCTGGCCATCGGACGAAAGGTTCATTGCGTATCTCACTGAGAATTCGGTAGATTGGTTTTTTGAACACTGTGGTAAGGGCAGTGCGAACTCTTAACCTCCTTTTGTCTGGGTCCTCTCTGTTGGCCCGCCTGCCTCGCCCATTCCTGTTAGGCTGCTCTACCGTGTTGACTTTTGCTGTAGTCTTTTTATCTGGCATTGTTGTTGTGCCAAATTTTGTCTTAGCCCGGGCGCTATCTTCCTCCACGCGAATATGTTGGTGCACTCTCTCCATTTAGGCCTCCATCATGAGGGGTGGCGTCATAGTAATTGAGTCCCTCAATTTGTTACCGATTGGCAGGCCCCGTTTGTATTGCGCAATGGCGAGGTTCGTAGGGCAATCCCCAATCTGGTTGAAGGTTTCCCAGTAGCGACTGTTGTAGGACCTCAACGTCTCTTTTTCGCCCATGTCTATGGAGATTAGCTAGTCGATCTCCACTGGTGTCTTGGTGTTCGTCCTGAATCTAGTAACGAACGCTTCTGCTAGCTGCGCCCATGAGGCAATGTTGCCCTCTGGTAGCCTTTCGAACTAGGTTACACCTAGTTCGCCAAGGCTGGATGGAAATAAGATCTACATTAAAGCCTCGTTTTGCCGGTATACTGCCATAACCTGGCGAAAGTGGCTCAGGTGCATGTAGGGGTCGGACTTCCCCTTATAAGTGGTGAATTTGGGCTGGTGGAAGCCTGAGGGCAGTGATGCGTACTCAATTTTCAGAGCGAACGGTGAGCTCTGTAACCTTACTAATACTTTATCTGCAGGTTCGTAAGCAAGGTGCGACATTGGCATTCCTACCTCGACGCTCCCATACGTCCGAGGGGCCAACCGCTGAAGGGCTGAAACTCTGCGTGGGTCGCGAGCCCTGGTGTCCTCCTTCCACCGGGCCCTTTCTTCAAGCACAGTTCATAAGTCAGATGATCTAGGCAACTCTGTGTGCCTAGATGATGTCTAGTGCATGCGCGAGGGCCGATAGGTGTTTTTCTCAGTACACGACCTCTCAGTTCTCGTTCTCTCAGACCTAGAGTAACGAGTCCTGGAAGTCCGTGATTGAGTGTCGCCTGTTCTAATACTCCTGCTTTTTGCTTGCGATGGTGTGGTATGCCTACCATGATCTTCCGAGTGGCGAGGGGGCGTGTTGCCTTTGCACCCCTCTCCTGTCGCCACCCATTTTCCTTTTATTTGGCGCTTCATTGACTCCATGTCTTCCGTCATCCTCATTATTAACTCGTCTTGCTCTTTCACGCGATCCTCCAGAACTTGAGGGTCCATTCTTCGCCTTTGTCTTTCAGGACTTTGAGAACGATGGGGGCTACCGCCCCGTCTCCCCCTTGAGTCCCTCCGGGGGTTCTGTCACTGGGTTCTAAATCCGCCATGGGAGGGATAGAAGGCAAACCTTTGTGACTCCCACCCCCCTCCGGGGTTTGCCCCTCGATGGCTGATTGCGGCAAGTCTTCATTGTGTGCCATTGCTTCCAACTAGAGAGGAAAGCTTGATCAAGAGGCTTTGTTCTTTGTGGAATTCCCACAGACGGCGCCAATTGTACGAGCATGAAATAATCTTCTCGTATAATCCTGTTGATCAAGTTTGCGCCCCTCCAAACGCCGTCGCTTTACTCCCTGAAAACACAAACGTGAGCTAGCCGGCGGGTGTGTGTCAAATACCTCTCTGATGCCTAAGGCAGTAAAATAAACAAATAGACAAATGCTATGTGTATTCCGAGAATCAAAGGTCTGTTACCTCTACATGGGTTTTGTTGTGAGCTTTTATACTTTTCGCCTGGCACAATCCTAGTAGAACTCTTACTCCTCAATTTAGAGTCCTCCTAGGAATCACACTCTTGAAAGATAATGCTTATCCTTCAACACCCTCCTCACTGCTTAAACCAAGTGAGATGGCTTTACCACTACTGGATAACAGTATGACCATGCTAACACTTGCCCTTTGACATACTCAATTCGGTGATTCTATACGCAATGCCTAGCTCGGTCCTTGTCCACATACACCTCGGTTCTAGAGGTTCAAACCGAGCTAAATGCAGCAGCCTCTCACCAGGCTAAACAGGATGAGGTCGATTACGCGAGGCCCAAGTTCCTCAATCCATAGCTCGGTCCGAACTGCGCCTGGGCCAAGCTCGTTGGCTCTAAGACCGGGCTATATCAACTCTTACCTAGGCCCATTGTGCGATCCAACTTACAAAGAAGACCCTTCCTTAGCTTGGCCCAATTTATTTACAAGAGTGGCTCAGGTGCATGTAGGGGTCGGACTTCCCCTCATAAGGGGCGCAAACTTGATCAAAAGGTTTTGTTCTTTGTGTACTTTCCCACAGACGGCGCCAATTGTACGAGCACGAAATAATCTTCTCGTATAATCCTGTTGATCAAGTTAGCTTCCTCCAAACATCGTCGCTTTACTCCCTAAAAACACAAACGTGAGCTAGCCGACGGGTGTGTGCCAGAAACCCCTCCGATGCCTAAGTCAGCAACTAGACAATAGACAATAAACAATAAACTCTGTGTATTCTAGAGTAAGACTTGGGATACCTGTACATAGGTCCTGCTATGAGCTTTTATAGACTCTGCCTGGAACAATCCTCGTAGGATTCCAACTCTCCTTACAAGAGTCCTCCTTGGAATCACACACACCCTACTCACTACTAACCAAGTGAGATGGTTTACACAATCCTAGTAGGACTCTACTCTCCTTAGCAGTGTCCTTCTAGGAGTCTTAAGCTCAATGAAGAATATCTATCATGACAACACTCTGACTTCCTCCAGTCAAGTAAAATGGTTACCTCCTTTGTTTAAGCTGTTGTAACCTAACCGAGCTATATTACCTCGGTCATATACTCAATTAAGTAATGATGCAGATGGCATTCGGCTGAGCTATATCAAGCCTGGCCTCCTTTCTCACCAACACCTCGGCTAACCACTAGGCCCACTTGTTTAGGTAGCTCGGTCCACAGTACCTCTGCCCAACTTGGAGTTTATACAACATGAGACCGAGCTATTCGAAGTCCACACCTCGGCCTTTAGTCCGGCCCAAAGCAGAGACTAAAGGATCGTAGATCAGCCAATATTTATTTATAAATTACCCTTTCAATTATAATTATTAATATTTGTATTATTTTTTATTTATTTATAAATATTTTTTGAATGAAACATGTCAGTATAATTCCTCTAAGATTAAACCTCATGTTCACCGGTGCTTTGTTGGTGTTTTTTTTTATCAGACCATCAATAAAAAAAATCTACAACTACAAAGTTTTGTCTCTATTAAATGGAATCATAAATAGTACAGATAAATGGTTTAAAGGGAGGAAGAGGATTTCCTCATGTCCAAATTTTGGATTGGAGAGTATTGTTTGAATTTGTGAGATGTATTACGGGTCCTATTTCGATAATCTGAACCGTTTATTTGTTAGATGCTTTGTATATTTCATTCAAAAAAAAATTAAATCGATTCGATAATTATAACTTATTCAAGTAATTACGTTTATCACTGAAAAAATAAATGGTTCATTTTTAAAAACATAATTATTATCTATTTTTTAATGAAAAATAAAAATAAACAAGTTACAGTCATCGGATCAATCTAGTATTTTTTTGTAGATGAAATACATGAACTGTCCAACAAAATGAACGGTTTGAATTATTAAAACATGGCCTGTGATGGGCATCACGGGCCCAAACAACACCCTCAGTCTAAAATCTGGATTGGAGGGAATCCTTTTCCTTAGAGGAAAATAATTTTGCTTGTCTCTAGTTGAAAGTTGAACTGGACTAAACAATTAAGATTTTTGATCGGTAAGAGTCATTACATAGAAAACTCTAACTGGTAACAGTTTATGAAAATATGGCCTAATTGAATTTTTTAAAAACTCTTACCAATAATTTTTTTTATTTAATACCTCTTACTGATCAAAGATCTCAACTGTCTAATGAAATTGAGACAAGTCATTCCCAGGTTAAAATTGCATTGAACCTTTAAAGTGGTGATGGATTAGAAAATTGTTTTGTGCCAAGAGGAATCTATGAGGCATATGATACGAACTAAAGAAGAGAAAAATTCAGAAAAAAAAGTGATTTATAATAAAATTTATTGTAGAAATCTCATGGAAGTATTCAAATTCGAAGTCTTTTTCTTTTCTTTTCTTTTCTTTTAACTTTGTAAGAGGAGCTAATTTGAGTCCACTAAATTAATTAGGCCCAATAGTCCAAGGTTAGTGGACCCGAATTTATCGCAAGTCCAAGATCGGTGGGCCAGGATTTATCGCCATCAAACGGGCTAAATCGCTCTAAGCCTCGAAAGGGTTCGGATCTACGAACTTACAGACTTACTCAGGCTCGGACTCGAAAGGGTATTGAGCAAGTCTAGAGATTCGAGGCACTGGGACTCGAAAGGATTCGGACCCACGAATCTAGAGATCCGAAGCACTTGGCTTCGAACAGATTCAGACGCAATTTAGAAGCCGCTCCATTAATGAGTCCCAAAACACTTGCGGACTCAGAGCTTTCCGGGATCTACGTACCAGAACCATGGGCGTAATGGAGTCTGAACAAAGGACCCAATCCCGAGGACGGTGAGTGGAGATAAATTCACTCTTCGGTTAAACTAGCCTATACTCGGGTCGAGGTGGCACGATCTAGGGGGTCCCTGAGACTCGGCAATATTTGCGGCCGGGCGTTCTCTTGAACTACCTCTGACCCTTATGCGGCAAGACGTCCTCTGGGACTACCCCTGACCCTTTGGGATGATTGGGGATCATTGGTTAGGTGTGGCTAAGAAGAAGGGTTCACCGAGGGGTTGATCTCCTCTTCGGGATTTTTCTCATCCTCGGAGAGGTCACCTCCTTGGACAAGGTAGTTAGAGAGAATATTCCCCATATGCTTTGCACATGGGCTCCATCTTACATCATGAGGTGCTTATAAATAGCACCCACCCATAGCTTTACAAGGGATGGATTTTGGAGATTTAACTCTTGGGAAAGAACTAATTTCCCTTCTCCATTATCAACCTTGAGAGTGAAAGTGGGAGATCCATGAGAAAGCCTTGCCATTATTCTCTCTCCAGTCACTTTGCCTTCTTCTTCACCCAACCTCTTATCTTCATCATCTCCTTTACTCTTGTGTTCTTGAGTTGAGACTATTGAAGAATCTAAGTCTCTCATCATCTTCTAGAGAATTTGAAGTTGTTCTTCAAGGATCTTCGAAGATATTCGAATTTTCTAACGACGTTCTTGAACCCTCTCATAATCAACTCAAGAACACAAGAGTAAAGGAGATGATGAAAATAAAAGATTGGGTGAAAAAGAAGGCAAAGTGGCTGGAGAGAGAATAATGGCAAGGCTCTCCCATGGATCTCCCACTTTCACTCTCAAGGTTGATAATGGAGAAGGGAAATTAGTTCTTTCTCAAGTGTTAAATCTCCAAAATCCATCCCTTGTAAAGCTATGGGTGGGTACTATTTATAGGCACCTCATGATGTAGGATGGAGCCCATGTGCAAAGCACATGGGGAATATTCTCTCTAACCACCTTGTCCGAGGAGGTGACCTCTCCGAGGATGAGAAAAACCCATTACGCCCATGGTTCTGGTACGTAGATCCCGGAAAGCTCCGAGTCTGCAAGTGTTCTGGGACTCATTAATGGAGCGGCTTCTAGATTGCGTCTGAATCTGTTCGAAGCCAAGTGCTTCGAATCTCTAGATTCGTGGGTACGAATCCTTTCGAGTCCCAGTGCCTCGAATCTCTAGGCTTGCTCAATACCCTTTCGAGTCCGAGCCCGAGTAAGTCTGTAAGTTCGTAGATCCGAACCCTTTCAAGGCTTAGAGCGATTCAGCCCGTTTGATGGCGATAAATCCGGGCCCACCAATCTTGGTCTTGCAATAAATTCGGGCCCACCAACCTTGGACTATTGGGTCTAATTAATTTAGTGGACTCAAATTAGCTCCTCTTACAAACTTTTGTGGTGATGGATCAGAAAATTATTTTGTGCCCAGGTAAAGAGGAAGTAAAGAGGAATCTATGAGGTATATGATGCCAAATGAAGAAAAGGAGAAAAATAAAAATTAAAAAAACACAAATAAATAAAGAATTTAATATAATAAAATATTTTGAAGAAATCTTATAGAAGTAATCAGATTCGAAGTCTTTTTCTTTCCTTCTACTTAACTGTTGCAAAGGTTGTGGAGATCCCAATGGTGTGATCGAGTCAAAATGGTGTTCAGTGTGATGAAAGACCATCGGGTTAACCAGATGTACAAACCAGAAGTAATAATCCTGTAATCTAAGTGTAAATTCAATCTTACACAAGTTGACATTGCAGCATTTAAATAATGGAATAAAAATATTAGAGATTTAAAAAAATTTATTAAATTTTTTATCAAACATCTCACATGAGTACGAGACTCACATCATGTGATTTCCATGTGAATCACACATTCATGTGAAACATTTGATAAAAAAATTTAATAAATTTTTTAGAATCTCTAGCAGTACTCATAATGGAATAGAAGATTGGGCTAGGTGATCTCAACAAAAACAGACTCCTCTCTCTAACAACAGCAACATAGTTGGTTAGGTGGGGCCTCAAGTTGCTACCAACATAGCACTTGGCGTGAGTTTGATTCTCTCCCACTAAGCAAGTCTTGACATAAGCGGAATTTGTACTGAGGGTTCGATGTAAGCTTCAAGGTTATAGTCTCTAATTCGGAACTAGAACACATTGATGATCTCGACTTGGGCGTTTCCTTAGACCTGCGGGAGGATGTGAGGATTTTCTTGTACCAAAAAAAAAAAAAAAGATTTCATCATTTGTCGAGTTTGTCTAAAAAAAAAAAAGATGATAAGTGTATTTTTAAAAATAGAACATTCTTCTTTCTAATAGAATTGATTTTTTTTTATATTAATAATCGGATGTCCGAACCATTTTACACACACCTCAACCAAGACCCTCAAGCTAATGAAGGGCAAACTTCCACTGACTCCAAAATTTAAAATGTTTGGTCCTTGTTTGGTTTGTTTTTTAGAGAGTAATTTTAGAGAAAAAATTTTAAAATTTTGTTTGGTTTAGTAATTTTGGAAAAAAAATTCCAAAATCACTTTCTCTCTTCTACACATCAATCAATCACTTTTTTTTTCTCTCCTCTCTTATTTTGAATCACTTTTTCTCTCACACGCATCTACTCAACTACAACAAAATATCAAATCATTCCAAACTCTCATACTCCAAAACTATTTCCAACATATACAACCAAACAAATCAAAAAAATTTCTAAACTCTCTCCTCAAATTTTTTTTTTTTAAAATTTATCTTCCAAAACCAAACCAAACATACTCTTGATCTCTGTAGAATTTGACCATTTTTTTTTTTTTTGATTGACATAGGATTTGACCCTACAACTTCTTAAATAGTAAATTCTTAGTTGTCCCACTCCCATTAAATCAAATCCTTAAAGTTTTTTTACAATGGAAGTGATGACATCATCCACTGTTTTTTTTTTTTAGTTTTTTTTTTTATATAGATTTTTTCAACCTTTAACAACTGAAAGTATTCCAATGTACCCCATAAAAAAAAATAACAAAAAATAAAATAAAAAAATAAGAAGATCATGATGTCATCCACTATTGTTTTAAATACTAAATTTGTCCTTACTTATGAAAAAATATAAATAAAATTTATTTGTCATGGCATCCAAACAATTTCAATACCAAAATTATAATAATAAGAGGTGTACTGTATGCACGATTGTTACACATTTTTATAGGGTATGTTATGATTTTTATAATAAATATTATGTATTTTTCATGATAAAATTATAATAATTTTATAATTCAAAAATGAAATTATACATTTTATGGTAATAATAATAATAATAATAATAATAATAAA
Source organism: Camellia sinensis (assembly GCF_055761805.1). Taxonomy (NCBI): domain Eukaryota; kingdom Viridiplantae; phylum Streptophyta; class Magnoliopsida; order Ericales; family Theaceae; genus Camellia; species Camellia sinensis. The sequence continues at coordinate 222,614,996 of NC_138961.1, forward strand.
ATTATTTATGTTCACTGCATCCAAACTCATTTCACTTAAACCCCACCATAAACCTCCTTCACTTAAACTGACAACCAAAGACTCCTCTCTCTATCTTTGTGTTTGGATTTTTTAATCAGAATGAGATCTCGGACTTGTTTTGTTTACATGAAGGAGAAGCAATGTGAGCTACGCAAACGCAATATAAACAAAGAATGATGGTTCTCTCACATGCCCAGTGATCTATCTGTATTAAGGAGTCTTTTATTTCGATTCTGTTTCAAGGTTTGGGTGGTTTTACAAAAAAGAAAAACAATTTATGAATTTAGTTTCATCTGTAAAACTAAATTAATTATTTAGTCATTATGTTGACTCATATGATATATGTGCGTACTGAATACTGCACTTGATGATTGTGGATCGGGGCTCCGCACTTGGTTGAACTGTCCAGGAATTAAGGCCCTGCAACAAAGAGTACCGTCAGAGCTGCTCGGCTGGGGTTGGCCGGATAACCCCTCCAGTGTGGGAATAAGTAATCGGAGAAGGAGGAAGATGCTCTCTAAGTGTAGAGAGTTATGTTTTAGTGAGCAGGGTTTAGCTTAGATCAGTTACCTTCAATGTGAAATCAAGGTAGTTTATTTATAACTCCTTGCTTGTTGTCCAAGATGGTTTTATGGAGCTCTGGTGCTGCCAAGTTTCTTTTTAGCATTGCCCAAGGTAAGGGACCATCTGGTAGTTGTTATGGGGTGCATATACTCATTGTAGTCATGCTGATAACAAACCACATTCATCTGGTTAAGTGTTTCCATGATTCTAGGTGTAGGGGACTAGCTAAGGTGGTAACTTGCACATGCATATGCTCACAGCTTCCACGTTTCTCTGGTGTGTTCCTTTGGCTCGGCATTGTTGTGCCTCAGCTCGGCCCTCTATGGGATTGCTTGTAGAGATAGGCCGGCCCAATATAATATCTTTGTGTGGGCTCGGCCTCTTTTGGGTTCTATCTAAGGGTCAGGTCCTGCGGCTCAGCCCAGCCTAACATCACGGCTGGACTGACCTTTCTACCACATGCCGGGCCCAAGTGCTTAAGGACTTGGGTGGATTGTTGACGACGTAATTGGACTGAACTGACTGGCCTACTTGCTTATCCTGCTTCTCAAGTCTTGAGTCTAATGGATTGGGCCGGCCCAAGGCTTGGATCCGACCCATTTCATATTTAGCCCCTTCATTCACTCCCTAGCTCGCGCTAAGGTTCCCCTTGGGGGGAGCTATTGCTCTGTACTCCAAGCATCACATCGCTTCGGATCTGCCCTAATTCAGTCTTGGTGACGATTCAAATCTAACACACGCCCCCTGCATATGTCCTTTCATGGCGACACGTGGCAACGTGGTACTAGTGCACAGAGATAGTGTGCTGATCCTATACTGATGGTCGTGATTTATGTATCTTCACGCCGTCTGGTGTAATAAATGCTATGGATTTATCAATTTAAATCCCTTCATCTGTTTTTCAAACTTTTAGAGAGTCCAAAACCCTTTTCGTTCCTCTAAGTTCGTCTCATCGGTGCTCTGTCCAGACGTTCCACTGCCGCTCTCATTTCAGCACCTCCTGCTTGTCACTGCTATTCCAATCTCTGTAAGTTCCTTTGAGATTCTTCTTTTCTTGTCTTTTTCTATCTTGATCACCCTTTTTGGCCCTTGCGTCATTGTCTCCAGTATCTGGTTTTATTTTCTACCTAGTCTGAGTTTTGTCTTCGTCCCATTAGGTCTGTTTAATGGGGAGGTTTCGATCATTAGTTGATACCCCTGAGGCTATGGCCATGTTTCGCTGAGACTACGGTATCTCTGATGATGTGGCCCTTTCGCTGGCAAAGGTTGATGCCAAGCGCATGGGCACTAGGAGTACTGTTGCCCTCCCAGTCGCGACCATTGTTGAGGGAGGGGTTCAATTTTCCCTTGACCTTTTGGTGTGCCGATTCTTGCACCAAGTTCAGCTTACCCCTATGCAGGTGTCTATTAATCTGTTCCAAGTCGTCTATGGCATCCCCGCTCTTAACAGGCGTTTGGGTTTAAGTCTGGACATTTGGGACATTTTGAGTTGCTATACTCTTTCGCATAACAAGGATCACAGCACGTACTACCTTCGCGTTCATTCGGTCGATTGCCATCTTGTGACTGGTTTACCTGATTCGAACAAACATAATGACGATTTTCTACAAGTCAGTGGTAATTGGGAGTTTCCTGCTGGGACTGAGTTCCAATCTGAACGGATGCCCCAGAAGGATGGCTACCCAGGTTCGAGTCCTTCATTCTAGTGTTTTTTGCATTTTTTGCCTCATTTTGAATGTTGCTCTAATGTTGCTTTTCTTTTCTGCAGAGGCTTCCCGTTTTCAACGCAGGCCGAATCGAGAGAATACCGAGGCCATCAAAGCTATTTTGAGGTACAAGAAGAGGTCCGCACCCGAGCTATTGGATTACCAAGCGACTTATCGTTCCACCATTCTAAAGAAAGCGAGGCTCGCTGTGTCTCTTCTGGATTCTGACACTGAGACTGATAGATCCCTTACCCATATGGTTACGAATCGTCGCCAAAGCCAAGGTGTGCCGTCTGAGAGGACACCTTCTCCTGCCCCCAGTTTTGCAGGGGGTGGGTCTATGTCAAAAAGGAGAGTATTGGTGGATTTAGAAGCGGAGGCTTTTGGCTCCTCTGACGCTTTAGGGACTCTTTCGGTTAAGGCCGAAACGAAGAGCCTTATGGATGTAAAGTTAGAGATAGGAGCCTCTGGCCCTTATGCTGCTGCTGCCGAACCCTCTGCTTCGGATGCTACAAGGGCGAAGAAGATGAGGAGGGAAACCGGCAAGGCAGTAGTTGGGGAGGCTTCTGAAGATCCTGTTGAAGATAAGTTGTTTGATTTGGGAGCCGCCAATGTTGCATTAGGGCAGGCCCATTTCTACTTCAGATTCAGTTATTGCTTCCGAAGACTTTGCTTTTGACCTAACCAAGACCTTATTAATGCCAATGGACATCGCTGATCACAACAGGGCCCGTGATATTCCTGTTCTGAAAGGGACCCTTCAAATAATGACTATTGTAAGTGTGTTTTTTTTTTTTTTTTGGTGTTATGCTACTGTTTTCTTTCTTTTAATACCTTGCTATCTGTTATAGTGTATTCAGAGGATGCACCTGTCAATCACCAGAGCAGAGGAGCTGGAGAAGGCCATACTGGAGGCCTCTATGAATTCTGAGAGACTATCAGTGAGCTTGGAAGCCGAGAAAGAATGATGCAGGACTGCCGAGAGGGAGGTGTTCCACCTGAACAAGGTTGTTACCTCAGCTGAGAAGTCTAAGGAAACTGTCATTGGGGTATAGGCCCAACTTGAAGGGAAGGTGGCAGAGTTGGAGGCTGTTATTGTTGTGATGGCCGTTGAACGTTCTACGTTGGAGGCTAAGTATTGGCAGCAAGGTTGGGATGATGCTGGGGCTGGTTACAAAGAAGAGGTGCTGGTGTTGCGGGACAAGCACTTTTTGAAGGGTTGGTCAAGTGCTCTGGCCACTACTTAAGTTCCTGAAGGGTCTCCCTTGTTTCAGGATGCTCCTGTTCCCTCAAGATCCTTGGGTCTAAAGACTGCTACTACCCTTGCAATTCTTCTGGCTAAGGTTTCTCCAGGAACTAATTCTATAACCAAGACTCAGGAGAGCGATGTTGCTAATGAGATAGTGAACGTTGAAAGGGGTAAAACCCTAGAAACTAAAGCTGTGAGAGATGTGGTTAGGGAAGCTTCTACTTCTCAAGAAGTTGGAGCTACCTCTACTTTTCCTCCCCAAGATGGCCTGGATAAGATTGTGAACGTTGCTCCTGAGGTTCCTCCTGTTGATGGAAGTTGAAGTCTTCTTTGGAATGATTCGAAGTTTTTGCTTTTTCTTTTTTTCTTTTGTTTTCATGTTTCTGTTGTACTGGGGCTCGGTCTTCCTACTATGTCTGAATGTTATCTGTGCTCCTTACCCTCGGCCGAGCACTGTTGGGACCTCCGGCCGAATAGCTGCTCAGTCTGGTTAACGAATATGTTGTACCACTGTGTTTGGTGTTGTAATGAAAGGAGAGGGTCTTACTTAGGCCCAGGTTGGTTTTGAAAAACAATTATTTGCCCCTACCTGGAGCTAAGTAAGATTGGCATTGAAGATTGTGCTATTTAGGCAGAACTGCTTAAGTCTGTTGCAACGTTAGTAATATGAGTGTATTTGAATGAGATGAAGGTATAAAGAGGTGTCTTACTCAAGTCCAGGTTGGTTTTCCCTCAACTAGAGTTGAGTAAGACTAGTGTTGGAAGTTTGCCCCTGATAGAATTTGGCCGAGTTTGTTCTAACTCTGTTTGTATACAGCAGTGTTGAAGTGTTGATGTGACGATACTTAAGAAATTCTGTGGACTCAAAGATGTTTATTTAAAATATGTTAGTGCGGTTTCCACCAAGCAATTCCACTTGGCTAAAGTCCAATTTAGTTGCCAAACATAATTCCACCAAGCAATTCCACTTATCATGTTTGAATGCTAACTAAAATTAAATCTCGTTCAGTCATTCTGAAACTAAGTCCGTTTGGGTTAGACCAAAGCTAAATCCATTTGACAATCATCAAAGCTAATTCCATTTGGTAAACACCAAAGCTAAATCCGTTTGGTAAACACCAAAACTGACTCTGGAAATCTCTTGTAATGAAGTCGATAAGATATTAAGCACACAAAATAAAATAAAATTGAGAGAAATGGGGAGGCATTTGCATTGATCAAAAGATAAATGTCTTTATACTCTGATAGAGAAGTTAGGGGACAATTCTATTGATAGTATTTTTTGAGATTTGTTACATTCCAAGGCCGAGGTATGGCTCTGCCTTTGAGATCCTCTAGGTAGTAACCTTCATTTCCAGCAACGACTGTGACTTTGAATGGACCTTCCCAGTTAGGTCCAAGTTTTCCTTCGCCAGGCACCCTTTTGTGATCCATAACTTTCCTCAAAACCAGTTCTCCCGGTGTGAATTGCCTTGGGAAAACTTTTTAGTTGAAACACTTAATAAGCTGCTGCTGATATGCTACAAGTCTGATCAGTGCTGCTTCCTTTCGGCCTTCTGTCATATCCAGTGCTTGTGTAATAGCTTCCTCATTACTTGTTCTTTCAAACAGTTCAGATCGGAGGGCTGAGAGACTAACTTCAAGTGGGACAATAGCCTCCATTCCATAAGTTAGGGAGTAAGGTGTTTCCCTCGTTGAGTGACGGGTCGTAGTTCGGTGAGCCCATAACACGTGGGGTAACTCTTCAATCCATTTTCCTTTTGCATGTTCGAGCCGCTTCTTTACTCCATTCATGATGGTTTTGTTCGACGCTTCTACCTACCCATTACTTTGTGGGCAGCACAGAGAAGAGTTCTGATATTCGATTCTAAGGTCGGCACAAAATTTTCTGAAGATCTTTCCATCAAACTGTGTTCCATTGTCTGCAATCAATACCCGCGGGATGCCGAAATGGACCACGGCGTTTCTCATAACAAACCGCTTTGTGTCTATTTCTTTAATACTCGCTAGTGCTTCAACTTCAACCCACTTAGTGAAATAGCCGATTGCAGCGATGAAGAATCGTCTTTTCCCAGTGCCTCGTGCCAACGGTCCAACAATATCTAGACCCCATTAGGCAAAGGGTCATGGGCTGGTGAGTGGAGAGAGAGAGCTTTGGCTGGCTGATGAATCAATGGAGCAAACCTCTGACATTTATCACACTTCTGAACATACTGTTGCGCATCTTGTTGCATTCGTGGCCACCAGTACCCATGAGTGAGGGCTCGGTGCGCCAGTGACTTTCCACCAGCGTAGCATCCACAAATCCCATCATGAATTTCGTAAAGAACATTTTCGACTAGATTTGGATGCACACACAAAAGATAAGGACCGAGATAGGAGCGTATGTATAGCTTTCTAGATGGTGAGACTCAGAACCGAACTGACCTATGTTGGATTTTGTTGGCCTCCTTCTTGTCTTCGGGGAGAGTGCCAGATTTCAGAAAAACAAGTATTGGATCCATCCAGCTTGGCTCTGGGTTACTGTAGAGCACTGGAGATGCAATGCTTGGTTCTGGCATGAACTCAACCCAAACTTTTCTAGCGTATTTGGCATCTAATGATGAGCCGAGGCAGGCCAGAGCATCAGCGTGGCTGTTTCTGTCCTGATTGATTCATTCCACTCGTATGGATTGGAATTTTTTGAGTAGATCCTTAGCCTTGGCTGCATACATTGCCATTCTTTCGTCTAGTGTTTCGTAGACCCCAATAAGCTGGTTTACAACCAACTGAGAATCGCTGAAAACCCAAAGTTATTCTACATTGAAGTGTTCGGCACTGTGTAATCCAGCCAACAGTGCTTCGTACTCTGCCTCATTGTTAAAAGCCTTCCAACCAAGCCTAAGAGCTTGCTCCCAGATAAACCCTTCTTGTGACATAAGCACTACCCCTGCTCCCGAGCCTCAGTTATTGGATGATCCGTTGACATAGAGCTGCCAGATGTTACCAATAAAGAGTTTACATGCTTCTGTAGCACACTGTTTTCCTAGTTCGGTAGTGCGTGGCACCTGTACCGAGCCAGAGTTCTCGAGCTCGATGCCCTGGGTGGGAGTGAATTCGGCAATGAAATCCGCCAAGACCTGGGCCTTGATCGCTGTTCTGGGTTGATATCAAATGTCAAACTCACCAAGTTCAACCACCCATTTTGCTGTTTGGCCAGAGAAATCGGCTCGGCTGAAGACGGATCTGAGGGGGAATTCAGTGAGGACATTGATTGTATAACCCTGAAAGTAATGTTGCAGCTTCCTTGAGGTGATGAGCAGTGAGTAAGCTAGCTTTTCCAAGGGTAGGTACCGTGTCTTGGCATCTAGTAGAGTCTTGCTAATGTAGTATACCAGCCTTTGTTCCTTGCCAACCTCTCGAATCAGTACCGTACTTACAGCTTGATCCGAGACTACTAGATATAGGTACAGTTCCTCCCCTGGTTCTGGAGTGGATAGGAGAGGCGGTGTACTGAGGTATTTTTTGAGACTTTACAATGCTTCGGTACATTCAGGACCCCATTCAAATGCAGCCTTTTTTCTTAGTAACTGGAAGAAGGGCTTCATCCGATCTAAAAACTTGTTGATGAACCGATTCATGGCGGCCGCCATTCCAGCCAGTTTCTGTAGCTCCTTTGCCTTTGTTGGTACTTCCAGCCCTTGTATTGCTTTTAGTTGATCCGGATTTGCCTCAATTTCTTTGTGAGTCACCATGTATCCCAAGAACTTCCATATTCCTACCCCGAAAGTGTATTTCGAGGTATTAAGGCAAAGCTTATGGCTTTTCAGGATACCAAAAACTTATCTTAAGTCTAGAAGGTGGTTTGTAGCCAGCTTGCTTTTCACTACCATGTCATCTATGTAAGCTTCTATGGTTCTTCCGAGCTAGTCCTTGAACATTCGAGTGATCATTCGCTGGTAGGTTGCCCCGGCATTCTTGAGGCCGAACGGCATTACTTTGTAGCAATAGGTGCCTCTTGGAGTGATGAATACTGTCTTCTCCTGATCTGGGCCGAATAGTGGTATCTGGTGATAGCCACTATAAGCGTCCAGAAAGCTCATACGCTCATGTCCTACTGTTGAGTCTACCAGTTGATCAATGCGAGGTAGGAGAAAACTGTCCTTGGGACAAGCTCTGTTTAGGCAGGTGAAGTCAACACAGACTCTCCATTTTTCATTTTTCTTCTTGACTACAACTGTATTGGATAGCCATTGTGGGTACTGAACTTCTCTAATCGCAACTGATGCTAGGAGTTTTTCGACCTTGGTAATTACTGCTTCAATGTGCTCAACCAAGGATCTTCGACTTTTTTGCACGATAGGCCGAGCAGTAGGGCTGACGTTGAGTTTATGGCAAGCAAAATCCGGATTAAACCTAGAGTATCATATGCTGACCATGCGAATGCCTCTATACTTTCACTCAGCAAAACCAGCAACTGAAGTTTCTCATTAGCGCCTAGCGAGGTACCGATAAGGCAGTACTTTTCTGGATCATCCTCATTTACTAGGACTTTCTCTAAATCCTCTGCTATCTTTTCCGTTGGGGCGCCTCCCACATCCTCCAAGACTGGCTGTTTGGCTACTTCAACTGTCTGTACTCGATTGCAAAGTTGTTTAACTTTCATAGCAGCCATGAAGCAATGTTTTGACGAAACCTAGTCCCCTGAGATCTGCTCTACTTCGTGTTCCGTTAGGAAGCGGATAAGCTGGTGGTAGGTCGAAGGGACCGCTTCCATTTAGTGAATCCAAGAACGACCGAGTATGGCATTGTAAGGAGAAAGTGTATTAATAACTAGAAATTCTATCTGCAGGGTCTTTGTCCCAGCCACAACTAGCAACACTATCTTGAAAAATGGCCATTCAAGCTGTGAATTGAAGCTGACCAATGGAGCTGCCGTCGGGGTGAGGTGCTACTCAGAAAGACCGAGCTTCCTGAACAAGTCATAATACAATATATCCGTTGCACTACCCTGATCTACCACGACTCGTTTTACATCAAATCATTTCCCAATTCCCACAGTTATAATCAGTGCATCAATATATGGGTGTTGAATGCCTTCTAAATCCTTTTTAGTAAATGAAACAGTGCACAAGGGGGACTTGGGTACTGTGCGTACCTTTTTTGACGCGGGCCCTACTGACATAACCTACTGAATTTGCACAGCTTTGGCAATTTTTTCTTTTAGTGCTTCTTCACGCTCTTGGGTAGTTGTTCCATGGGTTACATTTATTACCAACCGAGGTGGATGCTCAATGTTCGGTTCTGGTAGAGGGTTCCCCTGTTCAGCCACCCCTTTATCCTGATCAATGTAGTCTCAGAGGTGTCTAACAGCTACCAAGTCTTCTAGGTGTTGCTTCAGTGCTCTGCAATTCTAAGTCATATGCCCCCTATCTTGGTGATAGGTGCATCTGAGCTTCTGATTGCACTGAGCTGGATCTCCCAATATTTTTGGCGGCCAAATAAAGAATGGCTCTCTCTTGATCTTTTCCAAAATACAATAGATTGGTTCTTTGAATACGGTCATGACTACTTCATGAGATTTGGACTTGTCTACTTCATTCACCGTGAGTCTTCGGTGTTCCCCTCGGTCCACTCTCTTCTTGTGCTGAGCTGTTTGTTCAGTTGACGATACCTCGATGGGGATCTGGTCGTCTTCGAAGCGAGCGTACTGCTCAATCCTAGCATGTAAATCTTTTAGTGCTGTGGCCCGGCGCTTGGTAAGTGACTGTCACAACTTACTTTTCGAGCACAAACCATGTTTAAAAGACATCACAGCCATCTGTTCGTTGTAGACGTTTTCCTCCAAGTCATTATACTCTTCCCAATACCTCCTAGCATAATTGCACAGCATTTCTTCCTGTTCCTTTCAGAGACCGAACAGTGTATCTGGCTCTTTCAGGATCTAAGTATTGGAGACGAACCTGGCCAAGAACTCTTCGGAGAGCTGCTTGCAGTGGTAAATCAATCCAACGGGGAGTCGATCAAACCATCGAAGTCTAGATTCTCTTAATCTGGACGGGAAGACTTTGCACATCAGTGCTTCATTTCGGCTCCATAGGGACATCATCTGTCTATAATGGCTGATGTGTGCCAATGGGTCTAACTTTCCATCGTACGACATGAACTTTGGTGGGGTGAATTTCTTGGGAGGTCTTATGGCCTCAATTTTCGGGGAAAATGGGGAGGAGACAAGCCTATCCAACGCTTGGTACTCTCTCTAGTGGATGGTACGGTCAAAATGATCTCGCTATTGCTCATTTTGCTTGTTAGCAATCAGCCAAGTACGAAGGTCCTGGGGGGGTACTCTGTCTACTGACTAGCTGTTTTTTGCCTCTTAGCCTTCCTCCGTCGTGAGCCACGGGTGTGGCTGCTCGCCGCCTCACTTTGTACCGGGATTGGCTGGCTCTACTGCCCAAACTCATTTCTAGGAACCTTCTTCATTGGTGGTTCTCAGGATGGGCTTCTCTGTCGCAAGCGAGAGGGCTCTACATCAGTCCTCTTCTCCGTCGGGTCACCCATCACCCTTTTGAGTTGCGCTTTCAGCTCTTGTATCTCCATTCCCATGGAGTCTATGATTTGATTTCTGTAATCATTTTCTAGAAGAAAGTGATGAGAAGAACCTCTAGCGAAGGGCAATCGATGCTCAATAGATTCGGGAGTCCGATTATTGTTTCCAGTTTGTTCTTCTAGGACTGTTGGGAGTGCTAAGCCTTTATCCTTTGTTTTCTCTGTCAGTGGAGTCTGTGTCAAATGTGGGATGTCCTCAATCCCCATCGCCGGAATCAAGTGCAGAACTCGGAGACAAAGCAGTTCACGCTCACTGCACCAATTATGCGTACTAAATACTGCACTTGATGATCGTGGATCGGGGCTCCGTACTTGGTTGGACTGTCCAGGAATTGAGGCCCTGCAACAAGAAGCACCGTCAGAGCTGCCCGGTCGGGGTTGGCCGAATAACCCCTCCGGTGTGGGAATGAGTAATCAAAGACGGAGGAAGATGCCCTCTAAGTGTAGAGAGTTATGTTTCAGTGAGTAGGGTTTAGCTTAGATCAGTTACCTTCAATGTGAAGTCAGTAGTTTATTTATAACTCCTTGCTTGTTGCCCAAGATGGTTTTATGGAGTTCTGTTGCTGCCAAGTTTCCTTTTAGCATTGCCCAAGGTAGGGGACCATCTGGTAGTTGTCATGGGGTGCATATACTCATTGTAGTCATGCTGATAATGAACCACATTCCTTTGGTTAACTATTTCTGTGATTGTAGGTGTAGTGGACCAGTTGAGGTGGCAACTTGCACATGCATATACTCACACCTTCCACGTTTCTCTGGTGTGTTCCTTTGGATCAGCATTGTTGTGTCTCAGCTCGACCCTCTATGGGATTGCTTATAGAGATAGGTCAGCCTAGTATAATATCTTTGTGTAGGCTCGACCTCTTTTGGGTTCTATCCAAGGATCAGGTCTTGTGGCTCGGCCCAGCCTAGCATCACGGCTGGACTAACCTTTCCACCATAGGTTGGACCCCAAGTATTTAAGGACTTTGGTGGATTGTTAACGATGTAATTAGGCTGAACTGACTGGCCCACTTGCTTATCCTACTTCTCAGGTCTTGTGTCTAATGGATTGGGTCGGCCAAATGGTTGGATCCGACCCATTTCATATTTGGCCCCTTCAATATAGTAATATAAATTAGAGATTTAACAGGATTATAATTTCATATTTTTTGCTATAATTAATTGGTAAATAAAGAAGAGTGTTTTCTAAGTATCTTACTTTGATAGAAAAGTGAAATCATTGTTGAATAAGGAAATTGATCATTTCTCTACCTATAAAAGGACATTTAGATTACCCATCAAATGATTCTGAATTCAATGTATTCTAAAGAGGGTTAAGAGAGTGAAACATTTTTCCACTAATATAGATATTAGGTTTACGTTCTGTGGAGATGTGATCCGGAAATACTCTTGGATCCTGAAGGATGTTCCTGATCCTCTGAATGCCACCTGAAAAAGGGATAAACAGTCCGGTTGGGGGTGCCGGAATTAGCACTCCGACGGGCAAGTTAGTATATGTCTTTTGTTTACTTATGTCTTAAGTTTCTTCGGGTTTTTTTTACATACCTTTCTTTAGCTGATGTTCCTCTATTTATATCCTCTTTTAGGCCCTAGGGTCGGGCCCACTCTTAATCTATTGCACGTTTAGATATTCGGCTGTTGTTTAACTAGTTCTACGGCCGATTTGTGATAACCTTGTTCCGTTTTGTGCTAATTGGTCCTTAATATGAATATGATTATGTGTTTAATGGGATTTTGTGTGCTATCATGTGAAAAAATGTGGCTTTGAATTTCTATCTGTTCACCGTAGGAATATCTGTTTGACTATCTGCTTTGGAAATTAAATTGAAGGCCCTATCGGCCACAGAAACTGAAATCGATTGCGCCTTTGTGATTAGCGTAATTTTTAGAGCCTACAGTGAAATTTAATTGGAAATTGATTTGGATCAAATTAATTAGATTAAATTAATGAATTAAGTGCCCAATTGTTTTATAATAAAATAATGTATTGAGTGGGGACCTTAATACACTCAATTTCTCTCCTTAGCCTCATTTGGACTGATCATAAACTCAAACAAAAGAAGAGAGGGTCGGCTTAGAGAGAAAGAGAGAGTAGGAGATTGAGGTTTTGGTCTTAAGGCTTGGAGATTTTGGAAGATTACTCAAGAATTTGCTATAAATTGGAAGAATTGAGCCTCTAGGTAAGTGAATCCATGAGTTTAATGTGTAATTTTGTGTATTCAAAGTGGATTAATGATAAAGAGTAAGGATTGAAGTGGAATTGAGTTGTTTATGTTGAATTGAAGGTCAATGTATGCATGCATGTATATAATTGCTATGAAATTGCATAATCTAGCATGTTTTTGTTGAGTTTCATGAGAATGAACACCATTTGCATCATCTAGGTTGAGAACAAGGGTAATACATCACTTGCATGTACAAATTATAAGAATAGGAGCTATGAATGCATGAATTTGCATATTGGAAATGAGTTTGGTGTCAATTAGGACATGCATGTGTTTGATTTATGAAATTGAGCTCCATATTGATGTAAATGGGTGTTTGTATCATGGTAGCATAAATATATTTGGAATTTGAGCCATAAAATGTAAGTTGGATTGGTTTGAATGCTGGATTTGAGCTCAAGAACTTAGCTGGAAAAAACCCAGAAAGTTGATGTTCGCTCGAGCGGGGAACCCGCCGCTCGAGCGTGAAATTCGTGCTCCCAGCATATTTTGCAGACATGACTCCCGCTCGAGCGGAGAAGTTCACGCTTGAGCGGGGAGCCATGTAGAGAGGCCTTCCGCTTGAGCACCAAAATTAACGCTCGAGCGTAACTTTCGCATAACCAGCACTTTTGCAGGCCTCAAGGGTCCGCTCAAGGGGGGACCCTATTTTCTAAAATTTTGAAGGTGTATTCTGTGTTTTGTTTTCCGTTCTCTTTCACTTGCAAGCACTCTTAGGCATGCATTAAGCATTGTAATTGAGTTAAAGAGATAAGAATGAAGCCTAAAGAGGAATATGTAAATTAAAGAACGGATTGAATCGTTTGTGACCCATATGTGCTATATGATGTGTAGGGTCAAGCTCCAGGTAAATCCACAAGCCGATCATTGTGAGTAATATCTTAACAAGATATTTGAAATATACTGTTGTCCAATTGTTTACTTCTATGTAAGCTTTGTAAGTTCATTAATTTGAATGGTAGACAACGATTGACATGAATGATTGGGCCGAAGGCCGATGGACATGAATGATTGGGCCGAAGGCCGATTGATATGAATGATTGGGCCAAAGGCCGATGGACATGAATGATTGGGCCGAAGGCCGATTGACATAAATGATTGGGCCAAAGGCCGATTGACATAAATGATTGGGCTAAAGGCCGATTGATCTAAGTGATTGGGCCAAAGGCCGTCTGCTGTAACTGTTTCAAAGATTGCTTATGTACACGCTCATTCATATACATGTAGGTGAGCCAAGGGACGTCCAGAACCAGCCTCGGTGAAATTGTGAGAAACAGTCAGAGTTTTGAGTAGTCAACCCAAACGTCTCACGCACGAGACTGTCTTCGCTTTTGTCCTTTGTTCATAGTTTTTGTAATGTTAGTGAAAGCATTGGACTACTTTTGTATATAAGTCTTGGGTTCGACTGACTTAAACTTGTATGATCTTGTATGTACAATGTTTTGTGTTGGTATATATTTTGATGTGAGTTATTAACACATAAATGTTTAGAATGTGATGGTGTGCATATAAGCACAGCTCTATGGACAAAGTTTTAAATTTGCTTCTGTTTGGCCCCTTTACTCTGATGAGTTTTGTTTTAGTGGTTTGAGGCCGTAGGTGATCTCGTGATTACTGGCCGGTTATGGCCTTAACCCATAAGGGCGGGTTCGGGTCGTGACACGATTAGTTTATTCTGCTTTGGGATCGTCCAGGACAGAGCCGAATACAATATTTATCCTGATTATCCTCAAGCCTGTTATTCGGCTTTCTCGCACGTACATCAACATTATTCCCCACCCACAATTGCCCTCCAAACATCCTATTAACACCAGTTAGACGGCATGTTTGGTTTCAAATAGCGTGTTTGTTTTCGAACTTGAAAAGTCAAAGAAAAAATAGCAGTTAGCCTCATTCCAATGTATGTCAGTACACACGCTTTTTAGGCATCATTACATCTTCCTGCCCCTTCATTCGCTTCCTTCATTTAATGCGATTTGAAACTAAGTTGTCCCTTTGAATGTATGTTTTTTGAATACTCAAAGCTTCTGGTCTGCCTTTCAGTATACCTCCTCCATATCGCGACCTCTGCAACTTCTTTCCGTTTCTCATTGTCTCCTCTGCTTCTTGTAAGTTCTCTTCTCCTTCATTTTGAATCCCATTTCCTTGTTTGTTTTTAGTTTAGCATACTCCTTAGACTGGCGAGGATGGCAAAACATTTGAAAGACCTTCTTTCTGCGGATTGAGTTTCTGGTTTTCGACGCCATTTTTTCATTCCCGAAGATGTCTATCTGTCACTCGTGGCAGACAACACCCTTGATATGGAAAGGACTGATGAAAGTACAATTATCTTTCCTCTCCTATCAATTGCTGAGGGCGGAGTCCGTTTCCCCCTTCACCCATTTCTTAGGGTCGTCCTTCGCCATTGGGGTCTAATCCCTTCACAACCTAACGTAAATTTTTTCTGAATCATAATGGGGATTATAGAGTTGAACCGACGCCTTAGGATCAATCTTGGCATACCTGCTATTCGACATTGTTATGCCTTGGCCAAATCTTCTGGCCGGCAGGGGCTCTATTTTCTCAGGGCCAAGGACACCGACCATCACTTGGTGACTATGGCAAGCGAGTTGATGATGTCATGGTCGTTGTCCGAGGTAACTGGAAATTCAGCGAAAGTGAAGATCGCCTAGATCCTGTGCCTAGACGGAAAGGCTAACCAGGTGGCCGTTTAGTTCCTCATGTTTATCTACTTTATATTCACTCGGCTTTCCTTCCATGTACTTATCCTTTTATTTGTGCAGGCAACGATTTGAAAAAAGTTCTGGTTTCGGCCGATGACGCTGCGCTTGTGAAAATCAAAACCGCACACCAGTTCTTTGGCCATCCAAACCTCCAGAAGCAAGGAAGGGCGGCCCATATACTTCTGAGTTACGAGCCGACTTACACAACATTTTCGGTCGCGGACAACATTCTGATTCCACGGGGAGAACAGGAGCTCACGGCCCTTATCTTCTCCCGCTTCAAAAGCCTTAGGCAGATTGGTTTGGAAGATTCTAATTCAGAGCAGGCCGAAGAACTAGTTGCCGATGAAGTCGCCGAGCAGCCGAGTCAGTGCACTTTGGAAGCCAAAGAAGTTGACGAGGCTCTAAACGTGGCTTTTGAAGAAGCCGACCTTAATCCATCCAACCCTCCACCCACTTCAAGTCAAGGGGACATGTCCTTTGAAGACATTTTTACTGATTTAGGGGATCTCCACGGCCCGTATCCTCAGAACATGGCTGGGGAATCACCGAACGGATGGCCACCCGGAGGACGGCTGAGACCATCCGTTCTGAACCTGTTGTCGTGACTGAGTCTTCTCCACCTGTTATCGTGGAAGAAACGGCTCAAATTGAGACGGCCGAGATGGAGCAAGTAGTCGAACGGTTGAGTCAGGAGGCCGAGTAGAGGGGAGAGAAGCGTTCCCTCGAGAGCGAAGTCAGCCCTGAGGAAAGCCCTACTGACAAACGGCCGCGCATAAAGGAGTCTGACTCGGTTATGCCATTCGTTGTTCAACCAAGGATAAAAAACGTGCCGATTTCCTTTGATGCGTCGGCTCTGAAAGATCCGGTCGTGGCATTGAGCATGGCTTCCTCAATTTCCCTGCCGGCTGACAGGGCGACTTTTCGGGCGAAGCCAAATCTGTTGGCAATAGCATTAGCCGCTCAATCAGCCATATTGGTACACAAATTGATCCTTGTCTGCTGTTTTTCGCCTATATGTTTTTTTTATTTTTATTCTAGTTCCTTGTTTTGCAGACGGCGGGAAGAATAGCCGAGATCGGCCACTGTTAACACGATGCTATTGAACAGATTGGCTTTCTGAAAGCAGAAATTGAAAAGTGAGAAGAGCAAGGCCACGGAGGCCTCTAAAAGGGCCGAGTACGAGGCGTCGAAAGCGGCGGAGGAAAATGCATGGGCCGACGCCGAGTCAGCAAAGGCGAAAAGCTCTGACCAGCTCAGGTTAGCCGCCGAAGAGAGGGTAAACGCGAGCGAAGACGGGCTCAAGTTAGCCCAGGAGGTGATTGCTGACCTGGAAGCCAATTTGGAAAAGTCAAAGAAAGCGAAGGAAGTAGCCAACTCTGAGATTTCCAAAGCATTCCAAGCTAGGAAGGACGCCACCTTGGAGGACTACGTAGAAGAAGTGCCCAAGTTCGAGAATCGGGGCTTCAAACACAGCTAGCTCAAAGCCCTCACTGCCGCTAATGTGACATTGGCCCAGCCGATTCCATACGAGCAAGTGGACATTGAGCCGCTCGAGTCTGACCTTGAAGATTGATTAGGGTGATAACTTGATTTTTGTTAAGAATCTTCCGCGTATAGTTTTTGTAGATTTTTGTTTATTTACTTCGGTTAGAAGTTGAATGTAAGGTAATTTTCATGTGTAAAATTACTACATCTGTACTCAATTTATTAATGAAAATTTCCTTTGTTTTTCTATTTGTTTCATGTGTAATCACATAATGGGATTGTTGAGACAATTTAACAGAATAAACAATTTAATAAGATAAATCGGCGGGCATATAACTGCATGGTTTTACAAGTTGGCCAAATTAGTTAATTAAAGGACCGATGTTAGGCCGAATAGATCAATCAATCTGCCCTTGCCCCAGTGGATTAGTGAATGTGGACACCGAATATCGATAGTTCATTAATTGGCTGGGGCAGATTGTCGTTTCGGCACAAATTACAGATATTAAGCCGAATATATCAATCGATCTGCCCTTGCCCCAGCGGATTAGTGAACGTGGACACCGAATGAATTGGCTAGGGCAGACTATCATTTAATTACTGATACTAAGCCGAATAAATCAATCAATCTGCCCTTGCCCCAACGGATTAGTGAACATGGCTGCCGAATATCTATAGTTCATGAATTAGTTGGGGCAGATTGTCGTTTCGGCACATATTATGGATACTAAGACGAATAGATCAATCGATCTGCTCTTGCCCCAGCGGATTAGTGAACGTGGACGTCGAATATCGGTAGTTCATGAATTAGCTGGGGCAGATTGTCGTTTCGGCACAAATTACGGATACTAAGCCGAATAGATCAATCGATCTGCCTTTGCCCTAGCGGATTAGTGAACGTGGCCGTTGAATATCGATAGTTCATGGCGCAGAACTTTGAAGAGATCGCTTTGGGAGCAGTGCATCCGTGAGTAATAAAAAATGGTGGTTGCTTCGTGCACGTAGATTCCATTAGTGTGTCCAAACTCAACTCAACCCAGTGCATCAAACAAGGTTGGAAAAGTGTGAATGTCGAGTAGACTATTCTTCAACAGCAGAGGGGAAGGTAGGACACTGGCTGAGCTGGACTCAGCGACGAATCGAGGTGGCGAACCTTCACGAACGCAAAGTAGGATGTCTGGGGAGCACGAGAGGCGTCACTCTCCACGTCATCAAAGTAGGTCACCTAGAAAGGACAAGCAGCAGTGGGGGAACTCCCCTTATTCGCGAAGTGAGGCCAGTGGGCCACTGCACCCGTTGAGTTTTTCAGTATTTATCAGGAACAAACCGATGACGGAGGCAGATTCGATTGTCCGAGATCCACACGTGGCAGTTGAATTTGCACGACAGATTTTTCCGCTAGAAGTCCAACAGTCGATGATCGGTCAACCTGATTTCGAAGTGTTTTGGGAGGGCGTTCATAGAGTGGTGAAAGGGCTATACACTGCCTATGAAATCGGCATGCGCCTACATGCCGCACTGCGGGAGATAGAGCAGAAAGATGAATGCATTTGAAACTTAGAAGCTCACGCGGAGAAATCCGAATGTGAATTAAGAAGAGTCAAAACTGCCGAGATGTTGTCAGCAGACCAGGCTAACTCGATTGTGGAGAAAAGGGTGACCCAACGACTTATAAGTCATGCGATTGCCGATCGAGAAATGACTAGCATGTTTGCGATAGAGTGTGTAAAGACCAAGGCCTATGAACAAGGCTTCCATAATGGCCGAAAGGTTGGGATACAGAAGACCAAGGAAAAACTCGCCGAGGAGGTCTGTCGATGCGAGAATCATGGATTTAAGCATGGGTGGATCAAGGCTCTCCAAGCCACGGAGGCTCTCCATGCAACAAGCATTGATTCGGCATCACCGTTATATCAGGGTCACAATTTTCCCTTCGCGGCCTTCGAAGTTAAGAAGAGTGACGACAAAGGTGGTACCGAAAAAAACTGAATACATTGTACCTTTTTAACACAAATTGGATGCGGATTATGTATTTTGGATCAATTTAATGAAACATATTATTTGAACTGTTTGCAAGTTATTTCAGTCAATGTTTATAAATTTACCTATGAGCATCTACCATTTTATGTCAATTGCGTTGGCACTTATCAATCACAATATTCATGAAAGGAGCTCCGAATTCGGATGCTCATTCGTGCCAACCGTGTTTTCCACGCAGGACGCTCCGAATTCGGAGGCATTTTGGCTTGGCCAATCGTGACCTCCACGAAAGGTGCTCCAAATTCGGAGGCTTATTCGGCCCGAACGTGTTATTCACGAAGGGTGCTCCGAATTCTGAGGCTTTTTTGCGTTGGCCAATCGCGATTTCCACGAAGGGCGCTTCGAATTCGGAGGCTTATTCGGCCTGAATGTGTCCTTCACGAAGGCCGCTCCGAATTCGGAGGCTTTTTACGCTAGCCAATCGTGATTTCCACGATGGGCACTCCGAATTCGGAGGCTTTTTGCGTTGGCCAATCGCGATTTCCATGAAGGGCACTCCAAATTCGGAGGCTTATTCGGCCCGAACGTGTCATTCACGAGGGGCGCTCTGAATTCGGAGTTTTTTTGAGTTGGCAAATCGCGATTTCCACAAAGGGCGCTCCGAATTAAGAGGCTTATTCGGCCCGAACGTATCATTCACGAAGGGCGCTCTAAATTCGGAGGCTTTTTGCGTTGGCCAATCACAATTTCCACGAAGGGCGCTTTGAATTCGGAGGTTTTTTGCGTTGGCCAATAGTGATTTCCACGAAGGGCGCTCCGAATTCAGAGGCTTTTTTGCATTGGCCAATTGCGATTTCCACGAAGGACGCTCTGAATTCGGAGGCATTTTTGCGTCGGCCAATCGCGATTTCCACGAAGGGCGCTCCAAATTCGGAGGCTTATTCGGCCCGAACGTGTCATTCATGAGGGGCGCTCCGAATTTAGAGGCTTTTTGAGTTGGCCAGTCGCGATTTCCACAAAGGACGCTTCGAATTCGGAGGCTTTTTGCGTTGGCCAATCGTGATTTCCGTGAAGGGCGCTCCAAATTCGGAGGCTGCTCCAAATTCGGAGGCTTTTTGCATTGGCCAATCATGATTTCCACGAAGGGCGCTCCGAATTTGGAGGCTTTTTGCGTTGGCCAATCGCGATTTCCATGAAGGGCGCTCTAAATTCGGAGGCTTTTTTGCGTTGGCCAATCGCGATTTCCACGAAGAGCGCTCTGAATTTTGAGGCTTATTTGGCCCGAACGTGTCATTCACGAGGAGCGCTCCGAATTTGGAGGCTTTTTGAGTTGGCCAATCGCAATTTCCAGGAAGGGCACTCCAAATTCGGAGGCTTATTCGGTCCAAACGTGTCATTCATGAAGGGCGTTCCAAATTCGGAGGCTTTTTGCATTGGCCAATCACGATTTCCACGAAGGATGCTCCGAATTCAGAGGCTTTTTTGCGTTGGCCAATCACGATTTCCACGAAGGGCGCTCCAAATTCGGAGGCTTATTCGGCTCGAACGTGTCATTCACGAGGGGCGCTCCGAATTCGGAGGCTTTTTGAGTTGGCCAATCATGATTTCCACGAAGGGCGCTCCGAATTCGGAGGCTTATTCGGCCCAAACGTGTCATTCACGAAGGGCACTCCGAATTCGGAGGCTTTTTGCGTTGGCCAATCGCGATTTCCACGAAGGGTGCTCCAAATTTGGAGGCTTTTTGCGATGGCCAATCGCGATTTCCACGAAGGGCGCTCCGAATTCGAAGGCTTATTCGGCCCAAACTTGTCATTCACGAGGGGTGCCCCGAATTTGGATGCTTTTTGAGTTGGAGTCTTTTTGCGTTGATGATGTGCCGTTGCATCTACGAGTTGGTCTATTCTGGGCATGGGAAAACAGTCCTTAGGACAAGCTTTGTTCAAGTCCGTAAAATCCACACAGACGCGCCAAGAACCATTCTTCCTCTTTACAACCACAGTATTGGACAACCACGTAGGATAAGTTACTTCGCAAACTGCCCCAGCATCAAGTAACCTATCTACCTCTTCAATGACAGCCGAAGTATGCTCCGCGGCTGACCATCGGCTTCTTTGAACAATTGGCTCACATTTCGGATCAACGTTCAAGCGGTGTTGGGCCATTGACGGATCTACTCCTGGCATCCCGTATGGGGACCATGCAAACACATCAATATTGCCAAGTAAGAAGGCTATCAATTCCTGCCTTTCGACGTTATCCAAGGAAGCGCCGATCATGAAGAACTTGTTAGGATTTTCGTCAATTTCGACCCGATGCAGGGCTTCGGTGGCTTTTTCACTTGGGATCCTCCTAATGTCTTCGAGACTCTCCCTATCTGGTACCTCAATTGAATGCACTTCCAGTTCCCTTGGTCTCTTTGTAGCTAGAAGACAGCATGTCTACGTCGATTTCTAAGAGCCGCGAATTTGTTCAATACCGTATTCAATCAAAAAATAAAGCAGTTGGTGGTAGGTGCTCAGCACGGCTTACATCGTATGTAACCAAGTTCTTCCCATGATCAGATTATACGGCGAAGGGAGCTTAACAACTAGAAATTCTACGTCTATTGATCTGGTTCTAGCCCACACAGGTAGTGTGATCTTGCCCAAAGGGTACTTCGGGTTAGCATTGAAGCCGAATAACGAATAATCAGCCAGAGATAGATCTGAATCGGTAAAGCCAAGTCTGACAAATGTTTGATAAAAGTTTTGTAATACATTATCTCCGAAGTGCTGTCCTGGTCAATGAGAACACGCTCAATGGTGAATTTGTTTACATGTAGCTCGATGACGAGGGGATCAGTGCGGAGGTGGGTCACTCCAACTAAATCACTATCATCGAAACTAATCTTTCCAGTGTTGTGTGGCCGTTTCGCTGGCGTCATTAGGCTATGGGTGCTAGATGGCAACTGGATTGTGTGCACCTCAGGTGGTGTCGGCGAGCTATTTATCATATGAATTACACCAAGAGGGGGTGACTCCAGCCGTAGAGCTACTGCATTTGTCGAATTGTTCTTTCGGACATATTGCGTAAGACGACCGTCTTGCACCAATTCTTCCAGGTGATCTTTTAAAGAAAAACAACTATTGGTGTCGTGACCATGGTCTTTATGATACTCACATCATTTATCTTGTCTTCTCGCATCGGGGGGTCCCGTCATCTTGGGCGGCCACTTGAAGAGCGAAAGGTGTTGTATTTTCGACAGAATCTTATTGATCAGCTCTGTCAGCTCCGTGTATTTCTTGCCCGAATGCCTTGTCCGCCTGCTATCCACTTGATACTGTTCATTAGCTCGATGTGAACATTGGTCGTTTGATCGGCGCGAATCATGTCTTTTGTCTCGTTTAGGTCGATCCCGTCGCTCGGGGCTTCTTGATGGCACGGCACTAATCAGCTGAACAATTCCCGACGTGGCCGACTCAACGGCTTTACGTTCGGCTTTGACTCGAAGGGCATCGTCTTCCACTTTGCAGTACTCTTCGACCTTCTTCATTAATACCCAGGCAGTTTTGGGGGGACGCCTGGTTAATGAACTACGGAGGGGACTATCAGGATGCAATCCCATCTTAAAAGCGGTGATGGCTATGGAATCATTGCAAGCATCATCTACCAGATTAAAGCACTTCCAATAGCGGGCCAAGTATTCACGAAGAGTTTCTTCCGGTTTAATTTGCATGGCCCAGAGAGAATCGGCTTGCTTCAGCTGGACGTCATTAGTGATGAATCTCGCCCTGAATGACTTTTGGAATTGGTAGAAGCTCTTAATCGATGCCGGTTCCAGTTTATAGTACCACCTCACGGCCAGTGGTCCCAGGCTGCTTGGAAATATCCGACACATGAGGGCTTCGTCGTCAGCATGGAGCGTCATCGCTTGCTTGTAATGACGAATGTGATCAGTGGGGTCTGATTTTCTGTCGTAGAGGGTAAACGACGGTGCCTTGAACTTTTTGGGTAGCACAGCCCTAGCAATTCGTTGCACGAATGGGTCATGTTTATCTTCCTCATCCGAATCATCGTTTCTTCTTTGTCTATGCCGTACATATGGACTTCCTTCGGACGAGCTGGATACATCAACGCGCCTTTTCTTTCTGGGCTCCGGGGATGGTGAGTCCGAATCACTATCATCATTGCATTTCTGAAGTCGACGTCGACGGCCATCTTTTTTTCCCAGAGGTCGATCCCGGTCTTGGCATGCGACTTGTTAGGATTTCGCCACCTCTAAGGCCAAATCCTGGCGCAGGCGCTCATTCTCAGCCATCATGTTCTCCAGCCGCTGTTCATTTTGCTTTTTCTGATCCATAATCATCTGCATTGTCGGCGTTATTCTCTGGTCCGAGCATGTTTCTTGGAGTGAGGTCATCTCTTGGTGTAGTTTCGTCAGCGACTATCAGAGGATCTTCCGTTGCGCCCGCCATGGACGTACTTGAGTATTCCCACAGACGGCGCCAATTGTGGAGATGTGATCCGAATATACTCTTGGATCCTGAAGGATGTTCCTAGTCCTCTTAATGCCACCTGAAAAAATGAATAAACACTCTGATCAGGGGTACCGGAATTAGCACTCCGACAGGCAAGTTAGTATATGTCTCTTGTTTACTTATGTCTTAAGTTTCTTAGGTTTTTTTTTGCGTACCTTTCTTTAGCTGATGTTCCTCTATTTATATCCTCTTTTGGGCCCCAAGGTCGGGCCCACTCTAAAATTTTCAATTTGCTAAGCATGATATGAAAATTAATATGCAACTCTTATGTTTCTACTTTAGATTCGATTGTGTATTGTATAAATAATATTTATTTAATGAGTGCTAACTCTTTGATAATAAACCGAATGTTTTAATATTTTGATAATTGAATACCATGAATGATTTAATTATCTTTATTATGAGCAAATGTTTAGTGGATAATGACCATTGTATTGTTTGATTTAGTAATGCCTAAATATATTCGTATTACATAATGAATCATTATTATTCACGTTTTGCTGAATTTTATATTATCAAATTTTATTGTGAGGCACATGAAAGTGTTTTTTTTTGTTTTTTTTTGGGTGGGTAGTAAATAAATTTTTGGGTAGGTAGCACATTAAAGTGTTATTAAATTTTAATATGAGAAAGCATATTGATCTTTATAGTACCAAGCATATTGCTATTTAAGATTCTAATTGTAACTTCTAAAAATTATATAAAGATGATGTCATTACCACCATTACATATAAGTTTGATTTTTGTGGGTGGTTTAACGAGATACAAAAGTATATATTCTTATGTAACATAGAATATGAATTGTGTTAATATTTGTTGTCTTAATTCTTATGACTTCGTAATATGCATTATGATTATGATGATGAATAATTGTGAATAAATTATTATTCATTCAATAATGTCCATGCAAAGTTTTTATTGTGATTTGAAATTGGGAAACTTACCAATAAGTCCCATATACGAAGTTTAAGACCCATCTAATCCACAAATAAAACACTTGCACCAATTAGTCCTATATATTTTTACTTGTTACAAAAAAATCCTTTTTTTTTTTTTAAAAATTTACAAACGCTGTTACATTCTACTAGCATTGGATTTCCGTCAAACATTCACTGGAGACTCGTCGGAATGTTCAACATCACCAGAAGTTGCCGGGGTATCGCCGGGAAGTCGCCAGAGTATCGCCGGAAGTTCATCGAAGTGTTATGAACGTTAATGGAAGTTGCCAGAATGTTCAGAACGTTCACTGGATGTTAAGAACATCATTGGAGACTCACCGGAATGTCCAGAATATTGCTGTGGAAAAAAAAAAGAATAAATGAAGAAATTAGAGCGAAAAAAATATAGTAAAATGTGCTAAATATTGATAAATTAAAAGAAAAAAAATAGAACGATAAAAAACAGCAACAATTGAAAAAACATATGTTATTTTTCAATTTTTGTAAGGTTTAAACAAATAATCTCCAATATTGATCACACTGAAAAGCAAGTTTTGAAACTGTAAAATATTACAGTTTCAAAGAAAAAATCTATTAAGCATTTATCTTTATTAATCAAACTGAAAAATATGTTATGAAACTGCAAAATTTTACAGTTCTAAAAAATGTTATGAAACTATAAAATTTTACAGTTTTATACCATGATTCATTCCAACACCAAAAAAATTTGAAATTGTAAAACTTTACAATTTTCACCACTTGTAACTAAAACTCGAAAATAACTTGTTTAGAATTTGAAAATTTTCTCCATTAGAACAGAAAAAAAGAAGTGTATAGAAAAGAAAATATAGAAAAAATAAGAGATCGAAGGAGAGGGGCGGATATAGAGAGAGGATTGTACTCCGGTAATTATTTTTTGTTTAAATCTAGCCGGATTTGATGTAGATCTACTCAGATGTGATGTAAATCTACATCAAATCTAAGTAGATCTACTCATCTCCTTCGTTGGAAACATATCTTCTTTACTTTCGGTGAGAGTGAAGTAAGGAGTCGGCCGTCAGTGGTTGCCGGTGAATCCCAATCGATGGTAGTTGTTGGTGGCCGATCGCCGGTGATTATGTATCAAAAAGAGAAAGAGAAGAAGAAAGATATGGTTACCCGTCAACAATCGTCGGAAATCTCAAAGAGCAAAAGAGGCAGATAAGAAGAAAGGCAGAGAAGAAAAATAACCTTATAGGACTTTTGGGTATAAATAAAAGGTTATGGGACTAAATAGACTACACGTTTTTCCAAAAAAACTTCTTGGTAATTTCTCCTTTGAAATTTAAATTATGATACGATTGGTAGTTGCCAAAGTGACTCAATCGAAATGACACATAGATATCAAATCAAATAATTGAAATTTAATACCCTTCCCAAGTATTAAAAAATAATGACTTTGCAAATCGCAATTCTTTAATTACAAAGATATTAGGTTGGTCCAAAGGTGCACCACTTCTAAGTAATTGTTGAATTGGAATAGGATAGTTGATAGGTATTCATAGTTGATATTGGAATGAATACCCAAAGGTAACAGATCTATTTAATTATAAATATTTTATCTACTAGTCTTATTAGTGAAAGAGAATCACCATAATTGTTAAATAGTATGCCATTAGATTATCCCAAAGGCAGACCACGGTGATACTATTTGTGATTGTTTAAACATGTGTTTATCTTGACTAATTGTCAATTATTGATTACTCTAGCATTAATATAGTGAGCATTAATTATTAATTAAAGTTTTATTTCGCTATATTTTTATACCTTGTTTGTTTCGATTTTAAATGGAAAAGATTTTTCAAAATGAATAGAATAAATTCAGTTTCATTTCGATGTTCTGAATTTTGACTTAGTATTACTATTTGAGAATTTACTGCTATTATGATTCAAACAATATAAAAGAAAGAAAAAACTTTTCATAAAATACAAAATGATCGAACAAATAAAGTTTATGCTTTTATGCGAATGAGTATAGCAAACATTAAGGTTTAACTTCCTTAAATAATGCTAAATAATGTGAAAAAAAATTTCTGAACTGTTAATAAGTTTTTTGCTAGGACACTTATGGTTAAGCTTAGCAACATAAAGTTTAATGGTATGCATGAGATGTATGAGCATGTCATTGAATTGTCTAATTTGATTGCTCAATTAAAAAATTTAAGAATATTTGTGAATAAGTTTGTTTTCATGCAATTTATTTTGAATTATTTATCTCTTCCGTATTGAAAATCTAAGTGATTTGTGATTAGATCAAGATTAAAATATTCCAAAAACCCAAAAATCCAAAACACACAATCTAAATCAACAAGCACTTACGAAAGTGATTTAGATTGTTTGTTTTTCAGATTAAATAATAAATCGATACAAACGATTTTTACGTGGAAAAAAACCACAATTGGACACATCCAACTGTGATTAAAAAACCACGGGCGAAACGCCACAAATCAATCCACTACTGAAGTAAAAAGATTACAAAGA
The DNA here is from genome assembly GCF_055761805.1 of Camellia sinensis. Classification (NCBI taxonomy): domain Eukaryota; kingdom Viridiplantae; phylum Streptophyta; class Magnoliopsida; order Ericales; family Theaceae; genus Camellia; species Camellia sinensis. The sequence continues at coordinate 222,641,518 of NC_138961.1, forward strand.
TATCATACAAATTACCCAACTCAGTCAATCTGTCTTCGAATCTTCTGTAACTCTTTTTCACGACTTCGTCTCGGAACTGATCAATCTTGAAGTTGATTCCGCAACCTCACTCACATATAGAATCAAACACCTTTTGAAACTATATGCTAGAATCTTCGGAATCCACCGAAGAGAACTCTCTCTTGAATTTAAAGAAACCAACTCCTTGATGTATGTATTTTAGATCATGAGTGAAGAACTCTTCTCAACACATCAAGGAAAACTCACCAAAATCTCTCCACAAGAAAACCTCAGAAAATCTCAAAGTAGATCTAAAAAGTAATCCTAAAGTTTGGAGAAACCAACTACTTATAGATTTCCGGATTCTGAAGCTCGCTCGAGCGAAGCTTATCTCGCTCGAGCGAGAAGCTTATCTCGCGTGACTTCCATAAGTACCTTCGCTTGAGCCATAAAGTCTTCGCTCGAGCGAGGAATAAACTCTTTCAGGTTTGTACGCAGATGCAGTTCTTCGCTCGAGCCTCCAATGCTTCGCTCGAGCGCACAATGACCTCTTTCAGGTTTGCAGCCAGACGCAGTCCTTCGCTCGAGCGAGGACTTCTTCGCTCGAGCGAGCAACACAAAACAGCACAGAAATTACAACTCGATTACACAAGTTTGTTCGTGGAATTGACAAGACTTAGGGACCTAACAATCTCCCCCTTTGTCAATACCCGGACAAAACTTCCTAACACAATTTCCTAAACAGACGAACTAGCTAAAACGATTACAACTCAAAGCAAACGAACTGGCTAAAACTATTACAACTCAAGGCAAACCAACTATGCAACCAATCTCAAAACAAACTGGAACTAACATCTTGAAACAATAAACCAAACTTGAGGAAAACCTGTAATCAAAGCTAACTCCATCAAACCTGAAAAGGAACATATCAAAACAAACCATCAAGATATAACACAAAAACATATAGATAAAACATATAGCCCCCAATATCCATATCAATGATAGCCACATCATATAAACATAAACGTCCAAATAGCCATCTGCAAAACAAACATGAGTACCCCAAAACTACTCCCCCTTTTTGTCCGGGAGTGACCAAAAAACATCAACAGGCAGATACAGTATATAAAAAAAAACACTATCCAAAGTAAGAACAAAAACTGTCCAAGAGAAGCAAATGCCAAAAGCTAAGAAGGAGAAGATGGTGGCTGCTGCAACTGAAGAAGAGAAAGAATCTGAGCAAGCATGGCACTCTGCTCATCAAGGCGGCCATCAAAACCATCAAGACGTGCAGCCAAAAGATCAAGGCGACATGTAACAGACTGCTCAAAGTGCTGTAGCTGGCCACGAAATGAGCGAGGACGTAGCTCAGGAAGATCAGGGGCACCGGCATTGGCGGCCTCAAACTCCTCCTCCTCGGCAAGGGGATCATCATTACCTGCACCAGAACTCCCAACCCCCGACACACTCCCCCTCACATGAGCCTGACTCTGAGAGGTTGTCAATTTAGTAATGGGTTTGACAGGGTAAGCAAACTCATCATCATCAAAAACAAGAACATCAAGAGCAGTGAGAAAACGAGTAAGCAAACATCCATAAGGAAGCCCCAAAGATTTTTTGCCCTCAGAGACCCCAATCATTTTTGACACAATCATCTCCGGAAGGTCAATAGGTAGTCGGTGATGAATACAATACAGAACATAACCTTGGTCCTGAGTAATATGCGAGGAATGGGTGGTGACATAAAGATTCACACACACGATGATATTCAAGAGACGGAACCGAGGAAGCAACTCATTTTGCTGAAGGAGATCCCCAGTGACCCAAGTCCGGTCAACACCACATAACTCAGTCGCAACACAATTAAAATCAACACCTGACCGGGTAAGAAACGGAAAATGACAATTACGAACTTCAGGAAGACCAAGTAAAATCCGAAACACATCCCCAGTGATAACAAGTGACTTCTTCCTAACCCAAGTCTCAAAGGAGGCCGGAAGTTCTTTGCGAATGGAATGGATATTGCAATAGAATTCCCGGATGAGACTCAAATTTTGTGGCCCGGAGAAATGCAACACTTGATCTCCGCCTAACGAATCAAATAAAGACCGAATGGGAAGAACCTCAAAGGCATTTGGGAGGATATTGCGCTCTAAATGTACGGTACGAGATGCAAAAGACTCCCTAAACAACTTAGATTTTCCTTTCGATGGGAACTTTTCAGAGTTGAAGGGAGAACGAGAAACCGTAGCTTTACGGCGCTTGGATGACTCGGCCATGACTAATACAACCCAAATAGAGCAACATAGACAAGAGCCCAGAAAGACAAGAAACAACCAATAAACAACACCAGAAAACCCCCAAAACAAAACACAAAGAGTCAGTCAAAACAAATTAGTCCAACAGGGGTTAGAAAAGCAGTGAAATTCGTAACATTAGCATAAAAGAAATGAAATGAAGAGCAGTGCTAAAGAGACAAACAATCAGCCACAGAGAAAACAAGATATTACAGCCATTATAGAATCGAACCATCAATGTAGGAAACAATAGAGAGAAAACATATTACATAATGGCAATATATGTATATATAAATGAAATCCCCAATGTTAAACTCTAACAAACCCCCAATGGTAACCCTAAGCACAATGGAGAATGCTATAGACAAAATCACGAACCCTAGATGCAAGAGTGAGGCTCGAAAATTAGAGGGAAGAACCACAATCAACAAAAATCAAACCTAGAGCCTAACAAAGAACAACTACAACCACATCTCAACCCAAGTACCATACGAAAAAATAAATAAATAAAGCGAAGAAAAGAAAAAAAAACTTACCAGAAACGGAGAGAGAAGATGAAGAAAAAAAACTCCGAAATCAAGAGGGAAAAATGCAGACGATCGCAACAAAGATAACCACGAAAAACCCTAGGGGAGAGAGAGAGAGAGAAGACGAAGGGGGGAAAAGATGAACAGAATAGGCACAGATTCAGAATTTGAACCGCGAAGGTCGCTCGAGCGAAGACTTTATCGCTCGAGCGAGAGATAAAAATGCCCAGGCGGTCGCTCGAGCTAAGAAAGGGTCGGTCGAGCCAAAAAAAGCATGTTCTCAGGTCTAATGCAGTGGCAAAGGCACGCTCGAGCGAGGCAATTGTTGCTCGAGCCAAGAGAGAAAAAAACAAGCCAAAATGTTTTTTTTTTTTTTAAAAAAAAAAAAAAAGCAACACTATACTCAAAATCAAGAGGTGAGTCTTGAAACAAAAATAGATGATCATACTGAGCCAAGTGAATACTAAGATGAAATAATCCGCAATTCATGAATCTTGTGAACTTGCAATTTTTATAAAAAAAAAATGACACTGGAAATCATGAGCAAAGCAGATAAAATATAATCAATGATCATAAGCTACATGAGAATGTACAACCCAAAAACCAATATGAGAGCTCACATAAAAAGTGTGTGTGTGCAATCCATGAGAGGTCACTGAACTAGAGTTAATCCTAGTAGTGATCGGATGGATGGACCTCCATCAAGAGTAACTCAACAATACAGTGAAAAGTTAAACCACTAGGAATCACGGGGTATTTGTTGAGTAAATGTGAAGGCTCCCCCTCAGTCAAAGAGTCCCTTTTTTTTTATTTTTTTATTTTTACATTTTTTTTTTCTTGTGGGCACTCACTGGTGGCTTTCACTCTCAAGAGTATGGAAACCAAACCAGAGAAGAATGAAATCATAAAGGATGGCCTGGTTGGTGCCTCTGAGGTAGCCTTTTCCTAATGCCCGGACTTCAAGGAACTGAGGGAGAAACCGTGGAAGTGAAAACAGATGGTAGATGGTTAAGAGACTCAACATCACCCATGATATGCTAGTATCGGTCAATTCCACAGTAAAAGTACAAGAAACACTGTTAGTGGTCCATAGAGAACTTTGATCACATGTGTGGAAACCCCTGCAACAATTAATCTCAAGGATGTGTACAGAATGAGATCATGAGGTTAATGAGCATGGGCATTCAAAATGAGCTATGACCAATGAACAATGAGATCTTGTAAGCAGCATGAGTAGTGTAAAAAAAATTGGATGCAAGTAAACAGATATCAATGATAATGAGATTATCACATCCAAGCATTCATAAGGCACAAACATTTACACCTACTCAAGAAACAAGTAACACTCTAGTGATCGAGCATGACACCCAAGGTCTTTCTAAGGAACTCAAACCGAAGAAGATCAAGGGGTTTTGTAAAAATATCAGCTTTTTGATGCTCAGTGGGAATGTGCTCAAGAACAACAAGGCCCTCTTCCACTAACTCTCGAATAAAATGATGACGAATGTCAATGTGTTTGGTGCGAGAGTGTTGGACAGGATTTTTTGAAATGTTTATGGCACTTGTGTTATCACAGAAAAGAGTAAGAGTGTTCTGTTCTATCCCATAATCATGAAGCATTTGTTTCATCCACAACATTTGAGCACAACAGCTCCCTGCAGCAATGTACTCAGCCTCAACAGTAGAAAGAGAGATGGCATTTTGCTTTTTACTATGCCAGGAAACCAGATTATTCCCAAGGTAAAAACACCCCCCAGATGTACTTTTCCTATCATCAGCACACCCTGCCCAGTCGGCATCAGAAAAACCAGTAATCTCAGCTGTAGTATCAGTAGAAAACCAAACCCCATACCCCAAAGTCCCATTAACATATTTAATGATGCGTTTGACAGCAAGTAGATGAGACTCTTTAGGACTAGCTTGGTAACGGGCACAAACACCTACACTGAAAGCAATATCTGGACGACTGGCTGTGAGATACAAAAGACTCCCTATCATACTCCTATAAAGGGTAGGATCAACATCAATACCAGAGGAATCTTTGGAGAGGTGAAGACTGGTGCTCATAGGAGTGCGGGCATGTTTGGCAGACTCAAGACCAAACTTAGACACAAGATTTTTCGCATACTTAGACTGAGACACAAATATACCTGAAGGAGACTGTTTAATTTGAAGACCCAAAAAATAAGACAACTCTCCCATCATGCTCATCTCAAACTCATGTGTCATGCAATCCGAAAAATATTTCACAAGATGTTCCGCAGTGGATCCAAACACAATATCATCAACATAAATCTGAGCAACAAGAATATGAGACTTAGTATGTTTCACAAATAAAGTCTTATCCACACTACCCCTTTGAAAATCATTATCAAGAAGAAATGTAGTGAGTCTATCATACCAAGCACGAGGGGCTTGTTTCAATCCATACAAAGCCTTGTCTAACTTGTAGACATGATTAGGACATTTAGGGTCCTCAAACCCTTTTGGTTGCTCAACATATGCCTCTTCTTTCAAGTACCCATTCAGAAAAGCACTTTTCACATCCATTTGAAACAATTTAAAGCCAAGAAAACATGCAACACCAAGTAAAATACGAATAGATTCGAGACGTGCAACTGGGGCAAACGTCTCATCATAGTCAACACCCTCTACTTGTGTGTAGCCTTGAGCAACCAACCTAGCTTTGTTCCTAACAACTGTACCATTCTCATCAGATTTATTTTTAAAGATCCACTTGGTACCTATCACATTCATGTCTCTAGGTCTGGGAACTAGAGTCCAAACTTTGTTACGTTCAAATTGACCTAATTCTTCATGCATAGCATTGACCCAACTATCATCTAGCAAGGCCTCTTTAAAATTCTTAGGTTCAATTAAAGAAACATAACACATATGTGATACCTCATCCCGAATCTGTCTTCGGGTTTTCATTCGATCCGAGACACTTCCAATCACCTGTTGAGATGGATGATTCAGTTTCACCCTAGCTGATGGTTTCAGCTCAGGACTTGTGGTGACAGGGGCAACAGGAGTGATGTCCCTTGGAGCACTCTTTGGACTTGGCCTTACCTGTGAGGATGGTTCGGCAACCATTTCTTGTGATGGGTCTGCACCTTCTCCTTGATTTTGAGATTCGATATCCAAGATTGGAGACTCATCATTATCATCCTCATTTGTTGCTGGAGGAGGTGCACCTGTGTCATCTATAACCACATTGATAGATTCCATTAAAGATGAAGTTCGCAGGTTATAGACTCTAAAAGCCCTACTAGTGGTTGAATACCCTAGAAAAATACCTTCATCACTTCGGGAGTCAAATTTGCCCAAAGGCTCTCTATCTTTAAAGATGTAACACTTACTCCCAAAAGTTTTGAAGTATTTTACATTAGGTTTCAAGCCCTTCCACAATTCATATGGAGTTTGTAAAGTGCCGGGCCTTAAATACACGCGATTTATGACATAAACAGCAGTATTTATGGCTTCGGCCCAAAATTTTGGAGGAAGTTTCTTACTAAGGAGCATGACCCTAGCCATTTCTTGAACAACCCTGTTCTTCCTCTCAACAACTCCATTTTGTTGTGGAGTAATGGGTGCAGAAAATTCATGCTTAATTCCATGTATATCACAAAAATCCGAAAACGAACTATTTTCAAACTCACGACCATGATCGGTTCGGATTCTTATGATACGATCAATGGAAATACCTTGTTCATTCTGGATTTTAAAGACTAAGGCCTGGAAAGCATCAAACGTATCAGATTTTTCCTTTAAAAAATTTACCCATGAAAATCGAGTAAAATCATCAACAGTTAAAAAAATGTATCTTTTACCTCCGATGCTTTCAGTGCGAGTAGGACCCATTAAATCCATGTGAACCAATTCGAGAGGACGTTTGGTTGTAAAACTGTTCACCACGGGTTTGCTTTCCAAGTTGACATGGTCCACACACATGGCTCAAATTCTTACCCAATTTAGGTATTCCCCTCACAAGCTCTTTGTTGGCTATCTTAGTTAGGTCATTGAAATTCATGTGACCTAATCTTTGATGCCACAGGTCAATGTTACTAATGATGGCAGAGTAACAAGTGAGATCATTAGTAGTAACAATCCCATAGCAGTTATCAGATGTGCGAACCCCATGTAAGACAGTATTTCCCTTTTTATCCAAAATTTCACATTTATTTTTTGAAAACAATACTTCATGATGGGAATCACACATTTGACTAATGCTTAAAATATTTGCTTTAAGACAATCAACTAGTAGAACATTATCTAGCTTGGGAAGACCAGCAACACTTATAGAGCCCTTACCAATGACTCTCGAAGTGCCGCCATCTCCAAAGGTAACAATTCCTCCTTCATATTTTTCAAGGGAGGTGAAGTAGGATTTGTTATCGGACATATGACGAGAACATCCACTATCAAGATACCACATGTGTGAATCACGTGCTTTTAGAGCAGTGTGAACAACTAAACAAGTCAAATCATCTTTTTTCACCCAAATTTTTTTAGTCTTGGTATTCCGCCTAGACATGTAAGGTTGTCTCCTAGCCCAAAAAGTATTTGAATTTCTACTCTTTTGAGACACCTTACCAAACAATTCATAGCAATAAGGACGAATGTGGCCATACCTACCACAGTGATGACAAATAAAAATCGGTTTTACCTCCTTTTTGTTGATCTTACCAGCTTTTGGTGGACGAAGAGAGAGATCAGACTGGTCTACCTTCAATTTTCCCTTTGCTTGAGTCTTCTTGTCATGTGAAGTAGAGGCCTGTCCCTTGTGAGCTGTTGCACCATAGCCTAACCCGCTTTTGTCGCAACCCATTTGTTGAGACCCGAGGATGTCTTCTAAAGATTTGGAACCTTTGTTCCACATGGCAATAGTGGCTCTAGCAAGACGAAGCTCTTCATCCTTTTGACAGACTATCTCTTCCAATCTGGCTTGTGACAGCTCAAGACTTTTAAGCTTTTCTTCATATGTGGAATACACCTTCAGAAGTTCATTCCTTTCAGTTTCACAGGATAGTAATTTTCCACCTAAGTCTTGCCTGTCACTCGAGATCTTGACGATATTCTGCTTTGCGGCTACAAGTTCTCCTTTCAGCCTGACATTCTTATTCTCACATGTTTTGATCTTGAGAGAGAGTTTGTCGTTGGTTTTGGACAAATTCAGAGATTCCTCGTATAGCTTTTCGTAAGCTTGTTGTAGTTCATCGCCATTGATCTCATCATTGTCATCAGATGTTTCATCATCCTCTTTTTGCTCTTCATTCTCCTTTGCCTCTTCCAATCTAGCCACTAAGACTGAAAAGTTGCTGGATGGTGGTAAATGTGAATTTCCTCCTTCATGGAATTGGCTCAAAATTTCCCATGCCTCTTTAGCCTTTGTGCAACGAACAACCCGTTGCTGTTCTTCATTAGAAATTGCTCCACGAATAGTGATCAGGGCTCTCTGATTGCTCGGATTGTCAGCCCTGTCTGTATCTTCTTCAATGGCCTGCCAGCCTTCTGGATCAAAAGCTCTCAGAAAAGCTCTCATTCTGATTTTCCAAAACAGGTAGTTACTCCCGTCAAAGGTGGGAGGAAGATGCAAATTCTGACCACGAGCTAACTCTGCTGGCTTTGGAGGAGGTGGTGTCAAAGTAGACCAAAAAGCCATGAAAGCACTATCCCCGTCTTCTCCAGATTCAGGTTCTTCGGGTTCTTGCTCCGACCCGCTTTCATCATCCCAAGTTACAGTGTAGACTTTCTTTCAATTCTTTTTCGAAGGGCATTCAAGGGCAATGTGACCAAAACCTTGACATTCATAGCACTTGACCCCTTGCCCCTTTACAATCTTCTTTTCAGTTTTTGAAGCAAGTTTTGGTGGAAAAGTTTTGGGTTTGTCATTACTCTTATCTTTTGAAATAGGGACTCTGAAATTCGGCATCTTTTTCAAAAAAATTTTAAACTATTTTGTAAGCATAGTCGTCATCTCAGACTCTAAATCAAATTCAGTCTCCGGAGGTTTTGCAGTCTCATGGGCACTCGTGAAAGCCATATTTTCTTTTTGCTTTTTCTTAGAAATTTGGTGGGCTTCATAAGTCTGCAAATTTCCAACCAATTGATCGAGCTTGAGGGTATCAACATTCTGAGCCTCCTCAATGGCTGTCACCTTTGGTTGGAACCTTTCGAGAAGGGACCTCAAAATTTTTCCAACAACTTTTGCTTCTGGGATTTTTTCACCGAGAGTGAAACAGGAATTCACGATATCACTGAGTTTTGCATAAAATTCATCGAACGTCTCATCGTCGCGCATAAAAAGGGTTTCAAAGGCGGACGTGAGACGTTGAAGTTTTGCCCTTTTAACAGAGGTAGTACCTTCGTGAATCGTTTCAAGAATATCCCACGCCTCTTTTGCTATTTCACACGTGCAAATTCGACGGAATTCTTCAGGTGTGACAGAGCAGAAGAGGGAGTTGAGAGCTTTGCTGTTCCAACTCGAATTCTGGTAATCGGTTGTGTCCCATTTATCAAGGGGTTTAGGAATATCAATCCCATCCATGGTGATTGTAGGTTCACTCCACCCAAAGATTACGGAGTGCCAAACTTTCTCATCGATGGATTTTAAAAATGCTCTCATACGAGCTTTCCAATAAGAATAGTTTGTACCGTCAAGTAAAGGGGGTCTATGAGTCGAGTTACCTTCACAAATAAAATCCATGATACTAATCACACAAAATCACACTCCTATAGTTTTGAAAAAACAAAGAGTGACCCGCTCTGATACCAATTGAAAATCTAAGTGATTCGTGATTAGATCAAGATTAAAATATTCCAAAAATCCAAAACACACAATCTAAATCAACAAGCACTTACGAAAGTGATTTAGATTGTTTGTTTTTCAGATTAAATAATAAATCGACACAAACGATTTTTACGTGGAAAAAAACCACAATTGGACACATCCAACTGTGATTAAAAAACCACGGGCGAAACGCCACAAATCAATCCACTAAAAGATTACAAAGATATCATACAAATTACCCAACTCAGTCAATCTGTCTTCGAATCTTCTGTAACTCTTTTTCACGACTTCGTCTCGGAACTGATCAATCTTGAAGTTGATTCCACAACCTCACTCACATATAGAATCAAACACCTTTTGAAACTATACGCTAGAATCTTCGGAATCCACCGAAGAGAACTCTCTCTTGAATTTAAAGAAACCAACTCCTTGATGTATGTATTTTAGATCATGAGTGAAGAACTCTTCTCAACACATCAAGGAAAACTCACCAAAATCTCTCCACAAGAAAACCTCAGAAAATCTCAAAGTAGATCTAAAAAGTAATCCTAAAGTTTGGAGAAACCAACTACTTATAGATTTCCGGATTCTGAAGCTCGCTCGAGCGAAGCTTATCTCGCTCGAGCGAGAAGCTTATCTCGCGTGACTTCCATAAGTACCTTCGCTCGAGCCATAAAGTCTTCGCTCGAGCGAGGAATAAACTCTTTCAGGTTTGTACGCAGATGCAGTTCTTCGCTCGAGCCTCCAATGCTTCGCTCGAGCGCACAATGACCTCTTTCAGGTTTGCAGCCAGACGCAGTCCTTCGCTCGAGCGAGGACTTCTTCGCTCGAGCGAGCAACACAAAACAACACAGAAATTACAACTCGATTACACAAGTTTGTTCGTGGAATTGACAAGACTTAGGGACCTAACACGTATGAATCATTTATATTAACTATAATTCTATTAATAGTAAGTAGAAAGTTAATAAATTGATTAGTATGTTTATTGATCTTGTAATTCAAGGAGCCAAAAAGAAAGGGTGACTGCTTATAAAAGGATATAAAGAAATAGTCACACAAAGAAAATGAGTCTGCTCAAGAATTTCAGTTTCATAAAAAAGGAAATGGCTATTCATGTTTTTTAGTTCGATACAAGATTATTTTCAAACCAATTATGTTAAAACTCCAATTGAAATTATTGGGATTTATTGTTTATTTTTTGGACATTGATCATTATTTAGACTTTGTTTCAAAATTTTATATTCATTCTAATTTTGAAAAAAAAAATTATTTATTGATTTGTCTAAACTTAATTAACCTTGATGGTTATTTTCAAAATTTAGAATAAAAGTTTAATTTATTGAAAATACCTCTTTTGTTAATTTTGGTATTATTTATGATGTTTTGTATAAATTAAAATGTAATAATTTCTCAAAAATTTAATTTATCTTGCAAAATTATATTGGTCCTAAATATAGCTTGATATATGAAAAATTTTCAAACTTGTGGCATAAAAGATTGCGCTATTTTTCTATAAAAAATTATAAAGACTAGTACAAATGAGATTCATTTAAATTTAGATTTTATTACTTTTAAAGGGAGTGTGGATTGTATTAAGGAAAAATAATTCAATCACATTAAGTAAAGTACCACAAGAAATAGATGACTTCTTCATATTACCCAAATAGACATTATTATACCCTTTTGACACTTCATATTTGGTAAATAAAGTTATTACACTTTTTGTAAGGTCCCGATGTCCTACATCGGGAATAGAGGGAGAGTTTCTAGGCTATAAAAGTAAAAATCTGGACCCATATATACCATTGAGGCCTTTTCTCGGGTGGTGAAATCCCTAGCAGAACTTCCCAGTTAAGCATGCTTAGGCTAGAGTAGTTCTAAGACAGGTGACTCACTGGGAAGAACAAATTCGTTCGAGCGTGGCCCAAAGCGGACAATATCGATGACATGTGAAGGGTTGGGGCGTTACAAATGGTATAAGAGCCGATTCTCTAGAGTACCGAGTGTGGACCCCTGGCGTCTCTCGGTGTATGTGGGCGGGCTTATGAGCTGGCAGGCTAGCATGGGAACGTGCAGCCTTAAGGGTAATGGATTGTAAGGTCCCGGTGTCCCACATCAGAAATGGAGGGGGAGTTCCTTTATATAGCATCGAGGCCTTTTCTCAGGTGGCAAAATCCCTAACAGAACTTCCCAGTTACGTGTGCTTAGGCTGCAGTAGTTCTGAGATGGGTGACCCATTGGGAAGAACAAATCCGTGCGGGCGTGGCTCAAAGCAGACAATATCGATGACATGTGAAGGGTTGGGGCATTACACTTTTATAGATGAATTTTCACTTTATGATTTTGTTTATTTATTGCATAACAGATCTCTAGTAAATGAATACTATTGACGTGTACATTCTTAAGGAAGAAAGACAATTAAACAAAAATGTGAAAAACATAAACATAATGCAAAACACAAGTCTATTTGCTAAACTCTATGAAAGACAAAATGTCTCAGCAGAATAATGTAGTTGAGAAACATTATTGTACTCTAATGAACATGACTAAGAATATGTTAAATACCCATAATATTGTAGATGTGCTCTAAAGAGGGTTAAGAGAGAGAAACATTTTTCCTCTAATATTTATATTAGGTTTACGTTCAATCAATTATGGATCACTCGAAAGTTTCACATAACTGATCTGGATATATTAGTTATTTTTCACATTATGTTATTATTTGTGAAAATCATGATAGTTCACTATTTTAGATTATGAAGGTTATTATATGCATAATACCATTAAATTTTTACTTCATCTACAAAGGTACAAGTGATACTAATTCAAGAAACAAAAATTGGACCTAATTTTATCATATCATTGTATACAAATCTTTTTAACGTTTTTTCTGATTGAATTTGATATAAAAAGGATCATCTAGCATATAACAATGATATGATAAATTTATATACAATGAAAAATGAACATGGACACGAGAAGTTATATTACAATTATTAAAATTATATGATAAAGAGGACCATCTAGAAATCATACTGACATGGGTAAGTCCATAAAGGTTATAGCCTACCACTTAGGGCCCAATACATAATTCAAATACTAAAGCTCAACGTTGCTGGAGCTCAACATGGTATTAAGAACCAATGAAATCTAAACACGTGGCAAGAGAAGGATAAGCCACATAAGCAGACAAAGATCCTGCAAAGTTATTGCACTACATATCAGCCATTAATGAAGCCCCTTACAGCATTTATTGCGATAACCCCTCCCCGTCGAAACAGAACGGCCTCACCATGAACAAGGCAAACTAGAGCATAGACTTTCGGCCAAGATGACAGGTTGGAAGAGACAACGAAATGATTACCAGATGATATAAGCAGACATCGAAGACAAGAAGAAAGTTAAGCTTTCTATCTCTAATCTATCCCTACATTCCATCTCTCTTCCTAACTTGCTCGTCGGAGGGTTCACTGGGGCACTCCTCGTTTCCCGTTGAACTCTTGTGCAGGTTCCTCTGTGGGCTTGGTACCTCGGCCACCGGTTTGGGAAACATGGATCAGTCCGACCCGTTCCATCTGGAACCCGCTATATCATCAGTTGGCACCATCTGTGGGAATCCTTTTGTTTCGCGCGCCAGTTGCGCTCATTGTCACCGGAGACCCTTTCCCAATAACCCCTTCCTGCCACCCACCAAGGTGGATGGTCACAACTAGATCATTGGCTTCTCACCACAATATTGCCAACCACCAAGCCGACCCTCCCAATCCAAACAACCCACCGCAGTATTTCACCGAGCTCACCAACAGCATTAACCGCCTGGCCGAGCAAAACCAAGCCCTGATTAATGCTCTACTCCAAAAAAACCTTCCTATACCTCCTCCTCCACCACCTCCAGATATCCCACCCAACCAAGAACGAGCCCCGAGCCCCGAGCCACACTATCCAGCAGCCCCATCCACCCAACTTTGAAGGCTTGCGACCCCCTCTCCCGGATATAAACCCGCTACCTCGGGTCCCACCTCCATCAGTCCAGGCACCCACACCCGAGGGAGAGCCCAGTAGTGTTCAGCCCCCGCTACATTCTGGCAGTGACAACATTCCACTCTGGGATGCGGAACTCCGAGCCATGAAGCTCCAACTCCAAGGAGTCATGCAGAACATACAGCATAAACCATCTACCACAGCCAACTCACCATTCGTTGCCTCCATCAGGGACAAACCTCTACCTCCTAAGTTTAAAATGCCCTCGATTGACTCTTTCGACAGCACAACGGACCCAGTCGATCACTTGGAGACCTATAGGACCCTCATGATCCTCCATGCATTCCCTGATGAAATCATGTGTCGGGCTTTCCCCGTAACACTTAAGGGGTCAGCCCAACTATGGTTTAGTCAGCTGCCGACGAACTCCATCTCTACCTTTCAGCACCTGAGTGACTCCTTCCTCAGCCACTTCATTGGTGCCCAGCGCCAACGACGTCCGGCAACTCAACTCCTTAACATCCGTCAGACAGAAGGAGAGTCGCTGCGCAGCTTCGTCACCCGCTTCAACACCGAGGCCTTGCAGGTGGCAGAAAATGATGACAAGGTCATTCTCATGGCTTTCATGGCCGATCTACGATCATCTAATTTCCTTTTTTCCCTCTCCAAAAACCCCTTGACCTCTATGGTAACCCTACTTTCCAAAGCCCAAAAATACATGAACGCCGAAGATTCCTTAGTCACCCGACAAGATCCTAATGCCAAAAACCCGACCCCCAGAGAAAAGAGAAAGGACTCAGAAACCAGAAACACTCAGTACACTCACCAAACACCTCAGTATACCGACCGACCACCCCGAGCCAACCGGTCGATATCAACCCGACCGCATGGCCGGTTCGAACGATACACCCCCCTCAACTCCCCCATGAAACAAGTCTTGAACCAGATTCAACGAGATTATCCCCTAAAATGGCCCCAACCGTCACGGTCTCCTTCTAATCGGCGAGACCAGTCCAAATACTGTCGTTTTCATCAGGACCTGTGTTAACCTCAAAGACTAGGTTAAAGGCTTGATACGTCAGGGACATCTCAGTCGGTTCACGAAAGCCCACCCTCAGTAGAGGCAAAGGACTGAACCCATCAGAAACAACTGCCGGCGCACCCCTCCTCGACAACTCGCACAACCTAACCAAGGTCATAATTGCCCTCCACAACATCCCCGGGCACAAGGTAACCCCGCCCCCCTATTGGAGAGATCAGAGTTATTGCTGGCGGGCTTGCTTGTGGAGGGCCATCCCGCTCGACTTAGCGGGCAGCACTCAGAAAAATAAGGCAGGGCTCAGACAAAGAAGTCGTCACATTGGACCGCCCTTCCAAACAGCCCAAGCAGTGGATGGAGCCCATCACCTTTACGAAAGGCCAACTGCACCGGCATCCGTTACCCCCATGACGACCCCTTCGTCATCTCTGCCCTCCTCTCCAATTACAAAGTCAGACGGGTTCTCGTCAACAACGGCAGTTCTTCAGACATCATCTTCCTAAATGCCTTTCGCCAGCTCAAGGTCGGGGAAGAAAGTCTGTCCCCTCTCCAAACCTCATTGGTGGGTTTTACTGGAGATCGGGTGACCTCCATCGGCTCCATCGATCTTCCCATCACAATCGGAGAATACCCGCGACAGACCACAAAGTTGCTCACCTTTATCGTCGTCGACAATCCCTTTGCTTACAACATCATCCTCGATCGCACCACCCTAAATGCTTTCCAAGCTATCATATCCACTTTCCATCTTGCCGTCAAATTCCCCACCGACCTTGGGGTCGGCACGGTGAAGGGAGAGCAGACCGTAGCTAGAGAATGTTACGTCGCTTCACTTAAAGAGGTCAAGCTAAAGGAGGCTATGATCATTGAAGGGCTCGACGTCAGAGACGAGGATGAGCTGGTCAAAGGGGAACCAGTGAAAGAGCTTGTCGAGGTTCTCATCGATCCCACCGACCCGACAAAAATTGTCAAGATCGGCAGCCAACTATCCTCCTAGGCCAAGGCCAACCTTACTGCCCTCATGATTGAGCACAACGACGTATTTGCCTAGACCCACTCCGACATGCCGGGTATTGACCCCTCCTTCATCACCCATTGTCTTAGCATTGAGCCCCATTTCCAACCCTTCCGCCAGAAGCAACGCATCTTTCACCCGGAGCGTAATACTCTTATCGCTTCTGAAGTAGATAAGCTCCTTGAGGCACAGTTTATCAAAAACACGGACTACCCTAGATGGCTATCAAATGTGGTCCTGGTCCATAAAAACAACGGTAAATGGTGACTCTGCGTCGACTACTCCGACCTTAACCGAGCTTTCCCCAAAGACAGTTATCCCCTTCCTCGCATAGATCTGCTTGTTGATGCCATAGCCAGTCATCAAATGCTCAGCTTCATGGATGCCTTCTCTAGGTACAACCAAATTATGATGCACCCGTCTGACCGGGAACACACCTCCTTCATCACCGACCGGGGAACCTACCATTATTGTGTTATGCTATTTGGGTTGAAAAATGCCGGGGCTACTTACCAACGGTTGGTCAATGCCGTCTTTCATCATCAGATAGGCCGAAACATGGAAGTATACGTCGATGACATGCTAGTCAAGAGCAAACTCTCCACTGATCATCTGGCCGACCTGCAAGAGACCTTTGGCACCCTACGAAAGTATCAAATGAAGCTCAATCCGGAGAAATGCGCTTTCGGTGTAGGATCTGGAAAATTCTTGGGTTTCATGGTCAGTCAGCGAGACATCGAAGCTAACCCCGAAAAGATCAAGGCCTTGATAGAAATGCAGCCGCCCAGAACGGTTAAGAAGGTTCAGAGGCTTACTGGCAGAGTCGCCGCCCTCAACCGCTTCATTTCCCGCGCAACAGACAAGTGCCTCCCCTTCTTCAAAGTTCTTCGACAAACTTTCGAGTGGACGATCGAATCCAAAGAGGCTTTCCAACAATTGAAACAATGCATGGCCAACCCCCCTTACTCTCCTAGGCGCTCTCGGGTGAGCCCTTTTTCCTCTATTTAGCCGTCTCCAGCATCACAGTCAGTGTGGCCCTCATCAGGTACGGTTCAGTACAGCGCCCGGTTTATTTCATTAGCCGGGCTCTCAGAGGCGCAGAACAGAACTACCCATTGCTAGAAAAAATGTTCTTGGCCTTGGTCACCGCCTCAAGACGACTCCGTCCTTACTTCCAAGCCCATTCTATAGTGGACATCACTGACCAACCCTTGAAGAAGATAATGCAACAACCAGAGCTATCCGGCAGACTTATGCAATGGTCCGTCGAGCTTAGCCAATTTGACACCTTTTACTGATCTCGAACGGCAATCAAAGGGCAGGCTGTTGCCAATTTTATCTTGGAATTCACTAATCCCACTCCAACCATGGCCCTCCCACCCCCGCAACCCCACACTGAGGCACAAGACCCCCACTCTTGGACCCTCAACGTCGACGGATCATCCCACAAAGAAGGCAGTGGGGCCGGTCTCATTCTCACTGCCCCCGAGGGTGGTTATTTCAAGTGTACTCTCCGCTTCTTGTTCGACGCAAGCAATAATGAGGCTGAATATGAGGCATTGATCGCAAGTCTCCGCCTCGCCAGAGACATTGGTGTCAGCCATATCCAAGTGTTCTGCGATTCCCAGCTCATTGTCGGACAAATTATGGGAGAATTTAATGCCAATGAAGACACAATGCGGGCTTACAAAGATATTGCACTCCCTTTTGCTCGCCTCTTCAACACTTTCCACATCAAACACATCACTCAGATGGAAAACTCCAAGGCAGATAAGATGGCTCAATTAGCTTCTGCAGATCAGTCAGACCTCAGCCATGGTGTCCGCCTCAAGTACCTGGCCCACCTTGCCATTTTCCCAAACTAATAGCAAGTCCACTTCCTCCAACACAAACCTATTCCATGGGCGGCCGACATCTTTCTATTTTTGACAAAGGAGGAACTGCCAGATGACAAACAGAAGGCTGCCAAAGTTAGGGCTCGGTCATCCAACTACATTCTCATCAGCGGCCTCTTGTACAAACGTGGCTTTTCACGCCCATACCTGCGATGCCTCAATCCTGCTCAAGTGACCTACGTGATGAGGGAAGTCCACGAGGGTATATGTGGTAATCATTTGGGTGCCAGGTCACTAGCCCACAAAATAATTCGCACTGGTTGCTTCTGGCCTACTCTCAATCAAGATGCCACTGAATTCATGCTAAAATGTGATAAGTGCCAACGCTTTGCCAACATCTCTCATGCTCCTCCTACAAAACTGATCACACTCTGCAGCCCTTACCCATTCGCCAAATGGAGGATCGACTTAGTTGGCCTATTGCCCACCGGCCGAGGCCAAACTAAATTCGCAATCGTCGCCATTGATTACTTCACTAAATGGGTGGAGGCAGAACCCCTTGCCACAATCACCGAGCGAAACACAACCAGATTCATATGGCAGTCGATCGTGTGCCGATTTGGCATCCCTCAAGCCATTGTCTCCGACAATGGCAAACAATTCGGCAATGCCAAGTTCAGGAAATTCTGTGCAGAGCTTCAAATCCAGCCCTACTTCTCTTCCCCAGGTCATCCCCAAGCCAATGGCCAAGTTGAGGTTACCAACCATTCTTTTCTGAAGATCATCAAAACTAAGTTGGAAGCTGCTAAGGGACTCTGGGCTGAGGAATTACCAAACGTACTCTAGGCCTACCGCACTACCGCCCGAACCCCCACTGGGGAGACCCCCTTCCGCTTAGCATACGGTGCTGAGGCGGTCATCCCAGTGGAAATCGGTCTGCCCACCCCAAGGGTTCTGCACCCGAATCCAGAACTAACTAAAGAGCTGCGTCAGGCAGACCTAGACTTGATTGAAGAGCTCCGAGAGACCACTGTTGTCAGGCAGGGCTCATACCAACAGAAAATGAGAACACACTACAACCGTAAAGTCCGACCGAGGGAGTTCGCCGTGGGGGACCTTGTTTTGCGCGAAGCAACTCTTGCCACCAAAAATCCGGCTGAGGGCAAGCTGGCAGCCAAATGGGAGGGACCTTACGTTGTTAAGGCCAAACCTCGTCCGGGTACTTACTGACTTCAGGACATGGAAGGCCAAGACCTCCCCCATCCATGGAACGCCGAGCACTTGAAGCGTTATTTTCAATAAAAGCCATATTTTTGTATTGATCCATTGTTGTATTTTTTATTTTATTTTTTTGACAATCTATACACTTGGATGTTTTTGTCCTTTTCTCACATGGTGTAAATTTGTGATCAATGGGCCACGCTTTAAATGAAAACAATCTTATATCTCAGTCATCTGTGTGGAATTTCAATAACACCTTACTTAAAGCCTCAGCCGGACTGAGCACGAAGGGCTCAGCCAGACTGAATTACTTAAAGCCTCGGTCAGACTGAGTACAAAGGGCTCAACCAGACTGAGTTACTTAAAGCCTCGACCAGACTGAGCATGAACGGCTCAGCCAAACTGAGTTAGTTGAAGCCTAAGCCAAACTGAGTTAATTATGGCTTAGGCCAAACTGAACACAAATGAAAAGCTCGGCCAAGGGCATTCTTGCAACTTCATGATTGTGGCATAGTTGTCATACTTAGTCAAATTCCAGGTCCATGCTTTTACGCCTCTTAACATTCTTTACATTTTTTAACTTTCATTTCCCAACCCAATCCTTCATTTCTCAACACTCTAACCACATGATTTAACATTTCAAGACTCTCACATTTTAAGACATTTACACTCTCACATTTTCTCAACACTCTCACATTTTAAGGCCTTTACATTTCAACGTTTTTATTGTCAACATTCTTTGCGTCATAGTTTTCTCACAAGTTAGATTGGCTCCCTACTTCTCAACTTTTACTACGATTTATACACAAGCCTTATTTGAATAACCATTCTCATTCTTTTCAGATCTACAAGAAATAAAGACAACAGTATGAAAAAACACAACTCATAATTTTATTTATTTACAAACTTACACATAAGTTCATTACAGAAATTACACAAAAAAAAAAAAAAACAAACAAACAAACAAACAACAAAAACAAAAATTTTATTTACAAATTTTCTTTACAATCAATCACTCCTCCTCACTTGAGGCCAGGTCTTCTTCGTCCATCCCCTCATCAAGGGGGGTCTGGGCCACGTCGTCTTCATCTATTCTTACATTGCTGAAGTCCAAGTCTGGGAACAGTTCTTCTGCTTTGCGTCAGAAAGTCTTCCAACCACTGTCCTAGAACTCAGCCATCTCATGCTTGTAGAAGTCCGACTGCTGGAAGCTCTGGATCACTTCCTCTTCACTCCTGCTTCCAGCGGTCGCTCTCGACGGGCCAGCCCCCCCATCTCCCTCTCTTGCCAAGCTGCTGGCGATAGCGGCATCAATGGCCATCTGGAAGTCGGCAGACCCATTGAACTGCTCTACCATTGCAACACATAGATCGGGGTACGCCACCCTCTCAGACACCAACTTGGCCCTTTCCTCTTCCAAGGCCTTCTCCAACCCTGCCTTCTCAGCCACTGACTTGGCCCGCTCGTCCGCTAGCGCCCTCTCCAACTCAGCGATCTTCAGATCTGCTTCTTCTTTTTCTTTGATCGACTGAGCGCGCGGATCTTCATTGTAGACCATGGCCTCATCCCACCTTTCGTTGGCGACGGTGCAAGCTTTCTGGGCCTCTTCCAGCTTCTTCTGCTCGCCAGCCAACTAGAACTCGAGCGACACCACCTTGCAGCATTCCGTCTCAAGCTTTAACTTGGTTGCGAGCAGCTCAGCATTAGCACGGTCGGCTGAATAACCCTGCACCATCGCTAACACCTCCAACTTCTTGGCGTTTTGGGCATACTCCAGCCCCCTAACACATGCGCTCCGCAGGGCTTTCCTCCATCCCCAGCCTCCCTCCTTAAATTTTCAAGCTGGGCCTTCACCTCCTCCAACTTTACCTTCAGTGGCTCAACTTTGCCTTTTACGAACGCCGCTTTCTTCAGTAAGGCTCCTGCTAAGGTCGTCGCCTTCATCTGGGCAGAGCACAACCCCCTTAGCAGTTCAGCCTCGGTGAAACTTGTCAGTGAATGAATGGCCGCGTCCTCTACCACTCCCAAGAGTAGATCGGCAATAGTCCTGGCTTCGCTTCCTTCTCCCTCCAGTCGCCCGAACACTGTTGGAGCGTGGTAAATGGCAGTCTTCAACCTGGCCCTCTCACCTTCTCCTTGAGGCGCAAGACCCCCTTTGGCTGTTGCTCTGCCCCCTGCTCAAGGCCAATCGCCCCACCTTCTACTTGTGTTTCGGGGCCCATGGCATCCTGTCACGACCCAAACCCGCCCCTATAGGTTTAGCACCATAACCGGCCAGTAATCCGAGATTATCGAAGGCCTGCTTAACAGTAAGACAGTAAAACAGAGTACAGGGGCCTGGCGGAAGCCAATACAGTAAATAAATAATGTCTAATGAGCTGTGACAGTCTGTGTGCCAAAAAGACTTTTCATATATACAAATACACAGTGCAGAACAGTATGTACAACATTTATAATCATTCAGATCAGGGACCTAATCCCTATTAAATAGTACAGTAACAATCTATACAGTCTACAAAATAGTTACAGGGACAGACGGGGGAAATTAAAACACCCCTAAGCCATAGCTTGACAGGCTTGGAACCTCGCAGTGAGGCACAGTGGTTGGCTTGACAAAACTGGAGCTTACCCTGACGCTTCTAGCCGCGGTCTGGTGCCTGTACACCTACATATATATATGAGCAGTGAGCTAAAGCCAAGTGAATAACATAATGCGTAAAGAGATTTAGAATGAATGTCCTTACAGTAGTAAAAATAGTTCATTAAATCAGTATTTCAGTCGTTCATTCAATACAGTCATATGTGGTACATCCATTAGCATAACAGTACAGTAAACAGTAGGTCTTGAAAGACCGAACAGTCAATGATGGCCATCATCAGTAAACAGTAGTGGTTCCAACAAGGGAACCGACAGAGATCTCTGTAATAGTAACAGTCAGTAACAGTAGTTGCTAAGGATGCCACAATACAGTTCAGAATAAAGGACATACATTCATTCTATTAACAGTATCAATTCAGAAACAGTAAAGTACAATTGTTCAGAAGATAATCACTTTTGAACATATCTTTACACAATTGTTACTCACAGAGTTCTGGGTTACAGTAAAGCTAGAGCGCGTTCCCTCAGAAGCCAACCCTACACAGTAACAGATTGAACACATACTAAGCTACACAGTTGAAAAAGATAATAATTGAATCCCTAGTTTGCCTCGGTGTGGTTCTACATCTATATCCTCATTAAGATGCCTTAAACTAGGCCTAAGAATGCCTAGGATGAAATGAGGATGCAAAGATGCACTTTAAAAGCATTTTCAGAATTTTCAGAAAACAAGGGTCCCGCTCGAGCGTAGGTTAATCCGCTCGAGCGGACATGCAGACAAAGGTTTCCACTCGAGCACAGACTCAACCGCTCGAGCTTACTTCAAAATAGTCAAAAGTGCTAGATAAGTGAAATTCACGCTCGATTGAGCGCTCGACACCCGCTCGAGCGTAAAACATAAGGTCCCGCTCGAGCGTAAATTACCCCGCTCGAGCTGACTCAAAAACAGAACAAAATGCTGGGAGCACGATTTCCACGCTCGAGCGCCAGTCACCCCGCTCAAGCGTGAGTTCAAAATCTGGAATTCCCATATTTGAACCTGTAGACGTCCCCCCGAACGCCCCGGGAGGGTTAGCTCCCGTTCTGTTTGTTTGGGGGTCACTACAGCTCGGACTCTTAAAATGTCACGATTCCTAATCTGAACCAAAGAGTCCAAATCCGGCAAATCGTTTTGAGAAACAGATTTTTGAAAAAGTAGTGCCAAACATGGACTGCTTTGCCAGATACAGAGTCGCCACCTAAATATTTTATTTTGGGAAATTTAGGAAACCCTGACTCGGTGCCAAAAGGCCACGTGTCCGTCATCACCAAAGTTGCCTCGGCTCGGGAACTTGGGTACGATTGGGGAAGGTCACTTCGTGAGCACCCCCGCTCGCCCGGTCATAGACCGGCCTCTACTAACCATGATATCAATTTTTGAAAACTTTGTGTGCTCTTATTCCAGTTATTAGCCTAGGTTACTATGTGATGCTCACAGCATACAAGTATAGACCGGGTCGCCCAAATTGGAACAAAACATTTCATGTTTGCCTTTTTCGAAAGAGGTTTTGTTACCCGCAGGTAGGTTCGAAACATTTGATGATTTACTCCAATCCAGATAACCCAACCTTCACCCACAGGCATTCAGGCAGTTATATCAGGTAAGCAAATAGCCTCATGGTAAGCATGCTATTCATGGCAATCACTCACACGCATGCAAGGATGCTAAAGCATAAAAACTCACCGAGTACTCCAAGCCAAAATAGACACTTATTAGAAATCATGCATGAATCCTAAGTATACAAAAATGTCTAATGCAACACATGCAAAATGCAACTATAGCAGGCTCGGCTATTCTAAGATGGTATATGGAATGCTACAACTACCATGTATTCAATCTTGGAATTGAAAGTACGATGCAGTTAGTATGGTGCGCCGAGCCCGGTGCATGCAATACAGATGAATGATGCAAACATGCTGTCATACTGTATGCTAATTTAAATATGCCCTAATCTAACCATCATAAGCGGATAAATAAAAAGGAGAAAAACGTGGGGTTGGAAGACATACATCACACTCACCCACACTTATTACAGTTATGCCCTCATGCAGAGGGTCCGAATAAATATACAGTCCAAATATTACAGTCCCGAATAAAAGAATATTACAGTCCAAAATATTACAAAATCCTAATTAATTAAAGAATTAACTAAGAAAACAAATAACACTGGCGTGCAAGCCAGGGACTGCCTTGCTTCTGATGGATGATGCATGTCCGGGTTGTCTTGCGCGGAAATCCACCGGAATGCCCCAATTAGCCTCTGTTTACACCTGTTCTTGAAATGCGTGCCAAGCCCCAAAGTTGCTGATTCCTTGTTTTGCTGCAACAGAGAGCAGGAAAGGGGCATAGCAATGTATTTGCACAGATATATGCATGTCTCGATCCTCGTGCCACCAATCACGCATACCGAGACATGATGGCCGAGGAGTCGAAATGCACAACTCAATATAGGATGAATGCACATGAAACTACAGCTAAAACCTAACTCCATCATGGATAATCCGGAGTGTCGGCGACTGGGGAATTGAGACACATTCCGTCACTCGGAGTACGAAATGTACCTCGTTTCCCGTGCCCGGGCTAACTCCTATTCCGGACACAATGCAATATGCATGATATGCATGAAATGCAATTAAGATACAATCCTAATATGCACAATGTTGTGAAAATGAGATGTCTCGAAATGCGTGCACACGGGCACGTAAACCGAGAAAATGACAGAAATAATGAAAATGAGGTGCCGTGAAATGCGTGCACACAGGCACGCAAACCGAGGCGATGGCAAAATGCAATGAAAATGAGGTGCCTCGAAGTACGTGCACACGGGCATGCAAACCGAGGCGATGACAGGAATAATACGAAAATGAGGTGCCTCGAAGTACGTGCACACGGGCACGAAAACCGAGGCGATGACAAAAACAATGCGAATGAGATGCCTCGAAGTACGTGCACACGGGCACGCAAACCGAGGCGATGGCAAAATGCAATGAAAATGAGGTGCCTCGAAGTACGTGCACACGGGCACGCAAACCGAGGCGATGACAGAAACAATGCAAATGAGATGCCTCGAAGTACGTGCACACGGGCATGTAAACCGAGGCGATGGCAAAATGAAATAAAAATGAGGTGCCTCGAAGTACGTGCACACGGGCACGCAAACCGAGGCGATGACAGAAATAATACGAATGAGATGCCTCGAAGTACGTGCACACGGGCACGCAAACCGAGGCGATGACAGATGGGCTTATACCAACATGAGTGAGCCTCAGCCACACTCACATCGGATGCCGGCGGACGAAAATAGAGTGCCTCGAAATGCGTGCACACGGGCACGCAAACCGAGGCGGTGATGAATATGTGATGTAATGACATGGAAATGACAAATGGGCTTATACCAACATGAGTGAGCCTCAGCCACACTCACCTCGGATGCCGTCGGATAAAAATGAGGTGCCTCGAAATGCGTGCACACGGGCACGCAAACCGAGGCAATGGCAGAATGCGATGAAATGACATGGAATGGATGGCAATCATTCTAACAGAATTTCAGCAACAAAATATGGGGGAAAACAGTCCCGAAATGAGGTGAAATGACATGAAATGCATGGAATTAACCCGAAATGCGAATTTAGGCACCCGAAATGGCCTATAGCTATGCCAAACATGCACAACATGGACATGCAATGCAAAGATAGAAGCTAGACAGTCCCAAAAAATGCACTTTCACAGTTATAAACATGGCCAAACAGCAAGCATAGGTATGGCAAAAATGGCATGCAAGAATAGGGGCCAAAAGAGGGGTAATGAAGCAAGTGATATAAGCAAAACCCAAACTGAAAATTTTCCTTCTACAACACTGAAGAGGGACCAAAAATATGAATATTTACAGTACATGGAAGCCTCATAATCAGTATACAAACATGATAGAAATGTGATGCAAAATAAGGCTCAAAAATGGCTATAACATGAAGTATACAAAATAATCACCAAACAGAAAAAAAATGTTAATGAAACATGAAGTATAGGCCAAAATAAGGCCACTTTCAGTTCGGACCAAGGTCCAAGAACAGAAGTAAAGGGGGTTGCCAATTTATGCAAAAATGGAGCCAAATAAGGGGTATAACTACAAGTGACACATGGAGGCACCAAACAATGTTGAGCCCTTCTCCAATGTTGAAGAGGGGCTCAAAATAAGCCTAATATCAGTTTACAACATGCTCAAAAACAGATTTCTCATGGGCTAAAAATAGCATGCAAAACTATGACATACAAGAGGATCAATGAAGCAAGTGTATTATGGAGGGCTCAAACAGGGTTGAGCCCTTAATGAAAAGTGAAGATGAGCTCAAAATAGGGCCCTTTTCAGTTAGGGCCGGAGCTTGAAACAAAAAGCAAGTGGGGCTTAGAAATAGATCAAGAAAAAGGGTCAAAAGGGTAAAAGTATTACTTACCCTTGAAGATTCAAACTTTTGTTGCTTCTTGGATGAATTTGCAGCTTCTTTGGCCTTTGAGAAACCTCCCTTGTTGCTGGAAATGAGATGGTGGTGGTAGAGCTTGGTGGTGTAGAAGGAATGATGGTTAGGGACTTAGGGTTTTTTGAAGAATTGAGAGCTATGGAAATGGAGTTTGCTATGGAAGCTTGAAGGAGAGTTTTTCTAACCTCTCTAATGCATGCTTGCAGCTGGTTATATGGACAAAAAGAGGGTGTAAAGGTGGGGCAAAAAGGAGGTAAGCTTTCCCCCACAAGATATTTCCCCCGGATACAGATATTTTGCGGAAAAAAAGTGCATAGCTGTAATGCACACAACCTGAGGATCATGGCCGGCCACTTTTGGAGCTGCAGGTGGCCGGCCGGCCACCTATTTTGGCCGGCCGGCCAAGGGTCAAAAGGGTCAATGAGAATTAGTAGCCGACCACCAACTTTTAGGATTCTCCTATGTGTGTACATCACAAATATGTGATTAAAAGTTTAAGAAAATGGCCCTAGGGTGTTCAACATTGGCTCGGAAGGAGGGGTTCAAAAGGGTCAAGCAACATTAGTAGCCGACCACCAACTTTTAGGGTCCTCCCATGTGTGTACATCACAAATATGTGGTTGAAAGTTGGCAACACTAACCCTAGGGTGTTCAACATTAGCCTCAAAGAGGAGGGGCAAAAATGGAAAGAACAATTAGTGGCCGGCCATGACTTTTTTGGGTTCTCCAAGGTGTGTAGATCACAGGTATGTGGTTAAAAGTTGGCAACACTAACCCTAGGGTGTTCAACATTAGCCCGGAAGTTGGAAAAACGGGCGTCGGGAGGCTCCGGAGGAGAGATAACTGGTTACTGCAACAATTACTAGCCTTCCACCCTTCCATGACCTTCCTAGTGATGAAACAGAGGTACCTGCCAAAAATGAGCAAAAACCGATGCAAAACGAATGTTCGGGGGCCAAAATACGCAGTTCGGGATCCCGAAAATGGGCTGTTAAGCACCGAAAGTGGCGTTCAGCCACGAAGTGGGTTTCCGGGACCCCAGTGTCCCTCAAAAGGGAGCAAATAGGAAGTATGCCAAAAATCAGAGCAAACGGAGATGGTTAGGCGGTCCCGAACCGAGGCACACGGCCTGACGGTCCCGGAAAACCGGAAACCGGGCTCCGAAATGGGCAAAATGGCCTACGGCCACCAAATGTAGCCTACGGACATTGAGAGATGGTCTACTAGACCTCTCCCTCCCCTCAGGAAAAGAAACCGAGAAAACCGAGCCTGGTTCGCAAATCGAGGCAAGGCACAGAAGAGGGTTCGGAAGTTCGGAGGCAGGGCGCACGGCCGTGACTCTGAAACTTCTGAACGAGCACATTATACAACATCACCAAGCGCTCAATCAGTGACGTCTGAGTCTTAAGGTCGGTCAAAAATGGGGTGTCTACAGTTGCCCCTCTTTGACAGAACTCGGAAGTCATAAGTGACGGGAGTGAATGTCAAAGCCCAGAGACGACCCATTTTTGACAAGGCCGAAGACTTAGACAAACGTACAAGATAAACAAAAATGTGTGCCCGCAGGAATGCCCGCAGGCATGGGCAAAATGCAAAATGATATGCAGGGAGATTTTGAAGATTGGACTTATACGCTAAGCGAAGCCGGTTTTGAAAGTTGGACTTATACGCTACGCGAAGCCGGTTTTTGAAAGTTGGACTTATACGCTACGCAAAGCCGGTTATCACTCATGATCCTGCAAAGAGAGCTGTAATGAAGCAAGTATTCGCAAATAGATGTAATAGTTTTTAAGTATGAATGCAAAGCAGCAACTACATTTCATGCAGTTAAGAATGCGGAGAATTGCTCAATTCTCGTCGCGTCCCACACGGAGAAGATACGATACCTGCGCGATTCGTCTGGTCGCACCAGCCTCAAATGAACCGTACATACAATATCGTGCCTGATGGTGCTGGGGATCTCTCGCTTCTTCTTGGTTGAACCACAGGTACTACTTTTCTCCCTGACCATGGTCGCAGTTTTCCCTATTCTCCAACGGGGTGACAGACTAGGTTGGCTCAGTATCCAGAATTGAGGTGCATACACGCTATCTCAACCTATGGGGCTTCCATACAGATTTCAAGCCGAGGACACGCCCCTGGGTATTTAAACCAGACTTTAGTCACGGAAATCCTGAACCTTTGTGTTCTAGGCATCAGCCATTCGAACTCTAGTTTCCACCGTCGCAGTTGGTCTCCTAGGAACTCACCGCGAACACAGGCAGGTGGCTATACCAGACCACCGGAAGTCGTTCGGGCACGACAAACACCAAAGGAATTGCACCTTTAGAGGATTTAAGGTCTCCTAGACCGGGGAGTGCACAAGACAGTGCGATGCAGAGTGAATGCACAAAATAGTGCTAAACAGATAAGGTGCGCGAGATAGCGCGATACAATGTACTAACAAGTACAGGTGAGATGCGCAAGATAGCGCGATAGAATGCATGCAAAATGCAAGTAAGGTGCACAAAACAGTGCAATGCGCAAGAAAGCGCGAGTGATTTGAAATGCACAGGACAGTGCGATGGAGGTGCGTAAAATAGCGCGAAATGTAAACTGCACAAAACAGTGCGATGCACAAAATAGCGCGAGTGATTTTGAAACGCGCGAGTGATTTTGAAACGCACAAGACAGTGCGATTGATTTGAAATGCACTAAACAGTGCAATACGCTAAACAGCGCGATTGAAATGCACTAAACAGTGCGATACGCTAAACAGCGCGATTGAAATGCACTAAACAGTGCGATACGCTAAACAGCGCGATTGAAATGCACTAAACAGTGCGATACGCTGAACAGCGCGATTGAAATGCACTAAACAGTGCGATGCGCTAAACAGCGCGATTGAAATGCACTAAACAATGCGATACGCTAAACAGCGCGATTAAAATGCACTAAACAGTGCGATGCGCTAAACAGCGCGATTGAAATGCACTAAACAGTGCGATACGCTAAACAGCGCGATTGAAATGCACTAAACAGTGCGATACGCTAAACAGCGCGATTGAAATGCACTAAACAGTGCGATGCGCTAAACAGCGCGATTGAAATGCACTAAACAGTGCGATACGCTAAACAGCGCGATTGATTTCGAAATGCAATGCACAAAATAGTGCGAGTGAGATACAACCACAAGATGCACAAGACAGTGCTAGTGAGATACAAAGTGTAAGTGCACAAGATAGTGCGAGTGAATGCAAGTTCTATGCAAATGAGGTGCATTTTCTATGCAAGTATGGAAGAGTGCATTTTCTATGCAAAAGATACGAGCATTTTCTATGCAAGAAACAGGAGCATATTCTAAGCAATATTGAAAGCAAATTCTATGCAGAATCGAGAGCAAGCATATTCTATGCATGAATCATAACGATGTGTGGCACGCATGCAACAATAGTGTATATGAAAATTCATATTCTATGTAGTTGAGGAGTATCGAATATGTACTCTGGTGCCTCTGATTTACCTCTTAGAGGACTTTGCAACACACTCAGCTCAAAAAGGGGCACACCCTGTTCATATTGGCGAGAGATAACATCTGCTGCTGCTGCTTTAATTGCCGTTCTGACTTGAAGCATGCTTAAGCTTGGAGTAGAGGCACACTCATTCTTCAGAGCACTGACAAGGCCTGAAGAGGTACATATGGAATGCAATCTCAGAATTTTCTAAAGGTGAAACACACTCAGATGCTCAAAATTTTCCCTATTTTCTTTTGCTTTACAGTCTGGAACCCATATAGCTTCAAATAGGTCCTGGTTTTACTGTTCTGACGTGACCTGGGTTGAACCCTGCGGTTTTTATGAAAGAACGAATCTTGTTTTGCACAGATGTGGAGAACGGCACGGCACTCTGAGCATAAAACGATTCATTTTTGAAATTTGAGAGATGAGTTTTTTGACTGGGTATCGAGCCTACGACTGAACATAGCGAAAAAGACTCAACAAGGAAATAAAAGGCACACAACCTAGACACATCGAGTAACACTCGAAACGACTCAAAACAAGAATCGAGATAAAAACAAAAAGACACGACACTCAGACGTGCACGGGGAGCCTGTTTCACCGGGTAGTGTTTCCCACCCTTTCTTATTTGTGGCTCTCACATCGCTTGGCCCTCAAGCTCTGTTTTTCTGAAAAAGCCCTCTTCTCACTTTTCCTCTCATCGCACATCTCTCTATTCTTCATTCTCTCATTTTTCATCCCTCCCCTGGGTGGTTGATGGACGAACAACAAATTGTGGGCTCGTGCCCCTAGCATTCTGCTAGATTCTCTCTCTTCCGCTCACAGCTAGTGAATTCCTCCCACGGAAGGGTTGCGCTACAACTGGGTGTGTAGCAAATCCGCAGCTGACATTGGTTGACGATGCTCTGTTGGGGAGTTCGGACGTGATAAGATCTGTCCAGATAACGGAGTGGAATATCTTGTCCCATTTCGGTTCGTGCTTCGCACTTGGGTTGATACCTTGTTGCTCGGAGGATGAGAGAGCTTTCAGCCCTTTGTTGTTAACTTCAGTTGTGCCCTATTCTGGCAGGTAGAGTGCCCTTCTTGGCAAGTATGTTGACAATGGGAAAGACAGGAAGCCTGACTCAACTGTGCCCCTAGTTCATCATTTTGACTATTTTTTGTTTTAGTTTTCTCCTAAAAAAATTTGACCAAAATGAGAGTTAGATTAGCATGCTTGTTCAATTTTCTGATTTAAAATCATGCAAGTTAGGCTGTGAGCACTGAAAATTTTCCTCTTTTGGGTCCAAGAAATGGTCCAGTTTTGAAAATTGAATACTTTTCGAAAAGGTTAGTCAACCTCAGTAAAAATTCTCAAAAACTATTTTTGGCAAACGACCACTGCCCAACGAGCACGGAACTTACTCTTGAGATGCACAACTTCGGATTCGAAGGAAGATTGCCCCTTGCTTGAGGGGAACTGCATGGCAACGGAAAGTTACCCCTTGTTTGAACGGCACCGCGGCGCATTTGAATGGCAACGGAAAGTTGCCCCTTGTTTGGATGGCACCGCGGCGCATTTGAATGGCAACGGAAAGTTGCCCCTTGTTTGGATGGCACTGCAGCGCATTGTAGGCAGTTCTCAGAGCGACGAACACAACCAAACCCTCAGATACAGAGAAAACAAAGATGACTAGAACCATCGCATGGACACAATCGAATTGGAAGGGTTTATGGCTGGACTTCAGAATGAAGTTGCCTACGTATCCCAAAGATGGGAATCAAGCCTTACGTAGTTCGGGGTTAAGGTACACTCGGGTATTAACCTCTCCTTTTTAGGCTCTAACTTTTGCCAAGGCGCCCGTTGCGGGTTTTCGACCTTGCGAGCTTTGTTTTTCTTTTCTTTTCAATTCTTTTCATTTCTTTTTCCTTTTTTTTCTGATTTTCTTTTTTGTTCTTTTCTTTGCATTTTTGTATTGCTTCTTTTTTGTATTTTTCTCTTGCTCTAACTTTTGCCTGGGTCGCCCTTCCGGGTTTTCGGCCCAGCGAGCCTCTCAAGGGTAAAAGTGTAGTAAATCCATGCCAAATGATTTTGAGATCCTGAGATTATCTGAATCCAGGAGAATGGCTGTTGTTCTAGCTTCGCAAGCTTCTTTTGATGACATCTGATCTTCTTGACCCGATTTTCCTGGCCTCTTGTTCGAAGGCTGCTTTGAATCCGGCCACGCAGGCCTCACATCGTAGTTGATCGTTGAACCTCCTGAATTCAAGGTCAAGGTTTGAAAGCAAGGGCTCAAGTCTCGAGGCTGAGAGCGATCCTAAACTGCACAATCTCAAGAGCGATTCCACACTAGTCTTCGCAGGACCGCGCAAAACATTTTGTTTTTGAAAATTTTTAAGAAAGCGACGAATCGCTTGTGCTGAAGACAGTGTAGAACCAATCTGGATCAAGCCAGGATCCTTCTCAGTACTCACGCTAACATGCATGATTTCAATCATTAAGGGCTTAGCATGCCTCTCTTTCTCTCAATTGATCAAAGTTTTGCAAATCCCGAGGAATTCCTTCCTCTTCGTTTGCACCGCAGTGTTCAAAAAAAATTTTGAAAAACTTAGGTCAATGCAATGATTCCGGGGTGCAGAAGAGTAGGCGAAAAGTACTGCTGTTTCATTCAAACTTTCTAGCACAACTGGCACAAAGCAGAAGCAAGCACAAAGCATGAAAAACCACTGCTGTTTCATTCAAATCTGTTGGTACAACTGGCTCCCTGGCAGAAACAGACTCAAAACAAAACGAAAAGACAAACACAAAACAAAATGGTGACGCCCGAGGTAACACCCCCCGGAATCACCTGACTCCTATACAACAGGACTGACCTGATACAACAAGACAGACCCAAAACAAAAGAGACTGACTCAAAACAAAACGACAGACTCAAAACGAAACAACAAGACTGACCCAATACCCGAGTCGGAAACCGGCATTCGCAAATGCTCAAAACAGTGCATGCCATCCACCATATCTGGAGTAAACTGAGCGCTGCCCGCAGGTGGTTTATCCCTCCAATCACATCACATTATCCCCTACAAGTTCACTGATCAAGTGCCGATAGACTTTGCAGGACCTGGTGCGGGGATGACCCCATTGTCAAATAGATCCTGTACTTCATGGCGAAGACGGAAGCAGGCGTTGGTAGTATGGCCAGTTTGTTGATGGTACGCGCAGTACTGGGTAGTATCATGTGTAGCCGGAAGAGGGTTCGGGAGAGGCCGAGGCTCAAGGGGTTTGAGATGGCCTTGTCAAACAAGGATTTGGAGAGCTTTGGACAAAGGCATATAGAGGGCATGGAAGACCCTCCGTCCTCGGGGTTGGTATTTCAAGGCTTGTGAATTTTTGCTGGGCGCACCAGCAAAGGGATTGGCAGGTGCTGGCCTGGTTTGCCGATCTCTTCCGAGTGGAGGATTAGAGATAACAGGATCGTCTCTGGTATGATAGCCCTTCCCCCGATGTTCCCTTTGATTCGGACTGCCTCCAACCTGAGTAGCGAAAGTGTCATCCACAGCTTTTGCAACAACTGCGAGGACTTGCTCTTTATTCAGTCCCTCGGCTTTCAAAGCCTCAACAGCCAACAGAAGATGTTCATTGGGATCCATGTCCGCCCCTATCTTGTTCCTCCCACTCACCTCCATTCTGCCAAGGGATTGGCTTTCCTCAAATGCAGCCCGTCCCAACATCGGGGAGTCTCTTGACATGAAGTTCCCGGTATGTGGTGCGGTCGATGATGGAGCCAATGTCCCGGAGGCCAGATCCGTCACGGTTTTTTGAAGATCTTTAATCATTCCCATCAACTCAGAAGTAGTGGGTTCACGGGTTTGAGATGGTTGAGGTTCAGGTGCACCCATCATGCATAAGTCCATGCTTTCTGGGATAAACACCTCAGGCTTGGGTAGATGGGCCGGGGTGATGTATATGCTGGGGTCAAAGGTGGATGGCAGTATGTGGATGTGATTGAGGTAGGCAGGAGATGTTTGGTCATTGGGGTCTGAAGGTGGAGCTATCGTCCGGTTGTCGATGAGATTTTGGACCTCATGACGAAGGCGGTAGCAACGGTCGGTGCCATGACCGCGCTGCTGATGGTACACACAGTATTTGGCGGGGTTATGTCTGGCTGGGAGTGGGTTGGGAAGAGGTTGAGGATCGAGGGGTTTGAGATGGCCTTGTTCCATCAAGGCTTTTAGTGCGCTAGTAAGGCTCATATAGAGGGGGGTGAAAGTTCTACCCTGAGCTCGGGCTGGGCCAGCTATTTGTAGGCTTGGTTTAGCAAAAGGGTCGGCTGTGGCGACTGTATTGATTTCGGTGAGTTTGGGAATAGCGCTACTACCAGCGTTGGTACTCCCTGAAATCACCTTCCTTGTCAGTTCCCTTGTCCTGGGAATGATCCCGCTGTTGAACGCATTCTCGACTTGAACCCCTAGTTCATGCAAACTTTTGAAAGTGAATAGTGGAGCAACTATCAACTTTTGCAACATATCATGCTCGAGGTTTCGGACCATCATCTGCACTTGATCCTTCTCAGAAGGGCGACGATCTATCATTTGTGCTGCCTTTGCTCTCCACCTTGCAACGAATTCCACAAAAGGCTCTGTTGGGTTCTGGCGGGTTGCTTCAAGCTCTTGGATGGTCATTTCAACTTGGGTATTGTAGGAATACTGATCGACAAAGGCCTCAGCCAGTTCATCCCAGTTTTGCTTCATTTTATCTTCCAACTTAGTGTACCAAGTGGCTGCTACACCCGACAGGGTTCTTCCATACAGAGAGAGTTTCTGTGGCTTAGTCAGACCCATCGGCTTCAGGACATCTAAGAAGAGTCGGATATGTACCATTGGATCTCCAGACCCGTCGAAACGGTCGATATATGGCATTTTGAATCTGTCTGGGAGCCGGATGGCAGCCTCGGTGTGCCCATCCTCAATGCCAGGAATGGAGTTAAGGCCCTGTGCCCTTTTGAATTGCTTCTCAAGGTTTGCAATTTTCACTGCAGTCGGATTGAACTCATCAACATGAAAGGGTTGAGTTTTCTCATTAGGCTGCACCAGGGGTCTGAGCACCTGAGCCTGAGCCAACCCTTCTTGAGGATTCAGACACTGCAAATCTTCAACTGGCGGAATTGGGTCAAAGTTCGGCTGGGGTCCCAAAGCTGGGTGTGAGGCAAATGCCCCAGATGGGCGCTGCGTTTCAATACTGGTCTCAGCTTGCATGGTAGTTCCCTGATTTAGCGCTGCTGTCACGGCCGCAAACTCTTCCGAACCTTGTGCCATCACAGTCTGCTGAGTCTGAACAAAGGTGATGTGACTAGCGACTGACGGATTAGATGAACATATGAGCCCTGACCGGCTTTTCTTTACCTTGTCTCAGCGAAAGAACACTGATTACCCTTGAACTGAATCTCTGACCTGACAAAGTCTATCAGCACAAGTTCGATGAACCTCAGGGGATATTGGAGCCTTCTGAAGCTATGGTTCCCAGACTACCCTGCAAAAGAGAAAACAGACAGCATCTCAGCCTGATTCCACCTGAATAGATATGAACCTATTTGAATGAGTGTGCTCTCTACCGAATTCTGCCCCAAAATTCGGCCTCAAAATCTGAGTCTGATACCCACAGGTCAAGCTGACTCCCAAATACTGATAGTAATGCCCGCAGGCCGGATGCCAAAATTCGCAAACTGGTGCCCGCAGGCCTGACGCCCAAACTCATACACTGATACATGCATTCCTGTAGAGACGCACTCTAAAGCACATAACAGGTAAGTGAGAGCCAAAACACCCCTATGAAGGGGTAAGGTTTCCCTGTCCTATTATGTCAGGAGCTAGGGTTTTACTACGCACACAGCGGTTTCAAACAACCTATGATCGAGTAAGCAACCTGTCCTAGTTTGGAATGGTCACTATGGATCCGAATATGCACTAGGTCGAATGGTCAAAGAGGGTGCCCCGGAAAAACCGGGGTTTGTGTTCCCATACTGGCAGAGCCCACAACCGGTCAGCCTTATGGTCATGCCTTGACAAGACAAGCCTCCGGCAAACCGTTCAGGAATAGCAGATGGCAAACACGGTGTCCTAGGCGCACCAATGCAAATGCAATGCAAAGAAACACACAAGCGTAGTCAAAAACAGATATCAAGAGTTCGAGTCAAGCTCTCTAAATCCCCAGCAGAGTCGCCAGAAACTGTAGACGTCCCCCCGAACGCCCCGGGAGGGTTAGCTCCCGTTCTGTTCGTTTGGGGGTCACTACAGCTCAGACTCTTAAAATGTCACGGTTCCTAATCTGAACCAAAGAGTCCAAATCCGGCAAATCATTTTGAGAAACAGATTTTTGAAAAAGTAGTGCCAAACATGGACTGCTTTGCCAGATACAGAGTCGTCACCTAAATATTTTATTTTGGGAAATTTAGGAAACCCTGACTCGGTGCCAAAAGGCCACGTGTCCGTCATCACCAAAGTTGCCTCGGCTCGGGAACTTGGGTACGATTGGGGAAGGTCACTTCGTGAGCACCCCCGCTCGCCCGGTCATAGACCGGCCTCTACTAACCATGATATCAATTTTTGAAAACTTTGTGTGCTCTTATTCCAGTTATTAGCCTAGGTTACTATGTGATGCTCACAGCATACAAATATAGACCGGGTCGCCCAAATTGGAACAAAACATTTCATGTTTGCCTTTTTCGAAAGAGGTTTTGTTACCCGCAGGTAGGTTCGAAACATTTGATGATTTACTCCAATCCAGATAACCCAACCTTCACCCACAGGCATTCAGGCAGTTATATCAGGTAAGCAAATAGCCTCATGGTAAGCATGCTATTCATGGCAATCACTCACACGCATGCAAGGATGCTAAAGCATAAAAACTCACCGAGTACTCCAAGCCAAAATAGACACTTATTAGAAATCATGCATGAATCCTAAGTATACAAAAATGTCTAATGCAACACATGCAAAATGCAACTATAGCAGGCTCGGCTATTCTAAGATGGTATATGGAATGCTACAACTACCATGTATTTAATCTTGGAATTGAAAGTACGATGCAGTTAGTATGGTGCGCCGAGCCCGGTGCATGCAATACAGATGAATGATGCAAACATGCTGTCATACTGTATGCTAATTTAAATATGCCCTAATCTAACCATCATAAGCGGATAAATAAAAGGGAGAAAGACGTGGGGTTGGAAGACATACATCACACTCACCCACACTTATTACAGTTATGCCCTCACGCAGAGGGTCCGAATAAATATACAGTCCAAATATTACAGTCCCGAATAAAAGAATATTACAGTCCAAAATATTACAAAATCCTAATTAATTAAAGAATTAACTAAGAAAACAAATAACACTGGCATGCAAGCCAGGGACTGCCTTGCTTCTGATGGATGATGCATGTCCGGGTTGTCTTGCGCGGAAATCCACCGGAATGCCCCAATTAGCCTCTGTTTACACCTGTTCTTGAAATGCGTGCCAAGCCCCAAAGTTGCTGATTCCTTGTTTTGCTGCAACAGAGAGCAGGAAAGGGGCATAGCAATGTATTTGCACAGATATATGCATGTCTCGATCCTCGTGCCACCAATCACGCATACCGAGACATGATGGCCGAGGAGTCGAAATGCACAACTCAATATAGGATGAATGCACATGAAACTACAGCTAAAACCTAACTCCATCATGGATAATCCGGAGTGTCGGCGACTGGGGAATTGAGACACATTCCATCACTCGGAGTACGAAATGTACCTCGTTTCCCGTGCCCGGGCTAACTCCTATTCCGGACACAATGCAATATGCATGATATGCATGAAATGCAATTAAGATACAATCCTAATATGCACAATGTTGTGAAAATGAGATGTCTCGAAATACGTGCACACGGGCACGCAAACCGAGAAAATGACAGAAATAATGAAAATGAGGTGCCTTGAAATGCGTGCACACAGGCACGCAAACCAAGGCGATGGCAAAATGTAATGAAAATGAGGTGCCTCGAAGTACGTGCACACGGGCACGCAAACCGAGGCGATGACAGGAACAATGCAAAAATGAGGTGCCTCGAAGTACGTGCACACGGGCACGCAAACCGAGGTGATGACAGAAACAATGCGAATGAGATGCCTCGAAGTACGTGCACACGGGCACGCAAACCGAGGCGATGGCAAAATGCAATGAAAATGAGGTGCCTCGAAGTACGTGCACACGGGCACGCAAACCGAGGCGATGACAGGAACAATGCAAAAATGAGGTGCCTCGAAGTACGTGCACACGAGCACGCAAACCGAGGCGATGACAGAAACAATGCGAATGAGATGCCTCGAAGTACGTGCACACGGGCACGCAAACCGAGGCGATGGCAAAATGCAATGAAAATGAGGTGCCTCGAAGTACGTGCACACGGGCACGCAAACCGAGGCGATGACAGAAACAATGCGAAAATAAGGTGCCTCGAAGTACGTGCACACGGGCACGCAAACTGAGGCGATGACAGAAACAATGCAAATGAGATGCCTCGAAGTACGTGCACACGGGCATGCAAACCGAGGCGATGGCAAAATGCAATGAAAATGAGGTGCCTCGAAGTACGTGCACACGGGCACGCAAACCGAGGCGATGACAGAAACAATGCGAATGAGATGCCTCGAAGTACGTGCACACGGGCACGCAAACCGAGGCGATGACAGATGGGCTTATACCAACATGAGTGAGCCTCAGCCACACTCACATCGGATGCCGGCGGACGAAAATAGAGTGCCTCGAAATGCGTGCACACGGGCACGCAAACCGAGGCGGTGATGAATATGTGATGTAATGACATGGAAATGACAAATGGGCTTATACCAACATGAGTGAGCCTCAGCCACACTCACCTCGGATGCCGTCGGATAAAAATGAGGTGCCTCGAAATGCGTGCACACGGGCACGCAAACCGAGGCAATGGCAGAATGCGATGAAATGACATGG
Source organism: Camellia sinensis (assembly GCF_055761805.1). NCBI lineage: Eukaryota > Viridiplantae > Streptophyta > Magnoliopsida > Ericales > Theaceae > Camellia > Camellia sinensis. The sequence goes on from NC_138961.1 coordinate 222,679,825, forward strand.
AATGGATGGCAATCATTCTAACAGAATTTCAGCAACAAAATATGGGGGAAAACAGTCCCGAAATGAGGCGAAATGACATGAAATGCATGGAATTAACCCGAAATGCGAATTTAGGCACCCAAAATGGCCTATAGCTATGCCAAACATGCACAACATGGACATGCAATGCAAAGACAGAAGCTAGAAAGTCCCAAAAAATGCACTTTCACAGTTATAAACATGGCCAAACAGCAAGCATAGGTATGGCAAAAATGGCATGCAAGAATAGGGGCCAAAAGAGGGGTAATGAAGCAAGTGATATAAGCAAAACCCAAACTGAAAACTTTCCTTCTACAACACTGAAGAGGGACCAAAAATATGAATATTTACAGTACATGGAAGCCTCAGAATCAGTATACAAACATGATAGAAATGTGATGCAAAATAAGGCTCAAAAATGGCTATAACATGAAGTATACAAAATAATCACCAAACAGAAAAAAAATGTTAATGAAACATGAAGTATAGGCCAAAATAAGGCCACTTTCAGTTCGGACCAAGGTCCAAGAACAGAAGTAAAGGGGGTTGCCAATTTATGCAAAAATGGAGCCAAATAAGGGGTATAACTACAAGTGACACATGGAGGCACCAAACAATGTTGAGCCCTTCTCCAATGTTTAAGAGGGGCTCAAAATAAGCCTAATATCAGTTTACAACATGCTCAAAAACAGATTTCTCATGGGCTAAAAATAGCATGCAAAACTATGACATACAAGAGGATCAATGAAGCAAGTGTATTATGGAGGGCTCAAACAGGGTTGAGCCCTTAATGAAAAGTGAAGATGAGCTCAAAATAGGGCCCTTTTCAGTTAGGGCCGGAGCTTGAAACAAAAAGCAAGTGGGGCTTAGAAATAGATCAAGAAAAAGGGTCAAAAGGGTAAAAGTATTACTTACCCTTGAAGATTCAAACTTTTGTTGCTTCTTGGATGAATTTGCAGCTTCTTTGGCCTTTGAGAAACCTCCCTTGTTGCAGGAAATGAGATGGTGGTGGTAGAGCTTGGTGGTGTAGAAGGAATGATGGTTAGGGACTTAGGGTTTTTTGAAGAATTGAGAGCTATGGAAATGGAGTTTGCTATGGAAGCTTGAAGGAGAGTTTTTCTAATCTCTCTAATGCATGCTTGCAGCTGGTTATATGGACAAAAAGAGGGTGTAAAGGTGGGGCAAAAAGGAGGTAAGCTTTCCCCCACAAGATATTTCCCCCGGATACAGATATTTTGCGGAAAAAAAGTGCATAGCTGTAATGCACACAACCTGAGGATCATGGCCGGCAACTTTTGGAGCTGCAGGTGGCCGACCGGCCACCTATTTTGGCCGGCAGGCCAAGGGTCAAAAGGGTCAATGAGAATTAGTAGCCGACCACCAACTTTTAGGATTCTCCTATGTGTGTACATCACAAATATGTGATTAAAAGTTTAAGAAAATGGCCCTAGGGTGTTCAACATTGGCTCGGAAGGAGGGGTTCAAAAGGGTCAAGCAACATTAGTAGCCGACCACCAACTTTTAGGGTCCTCCCATGTGTGTACATCACAAATATGTGGTTGAAAGTTGGCAACACTAACCCTAGGGTGTTCAACATTAGCCTCAAAGAGGAGGGGCAAAAATGGAAAGAACAATTAGTGGCCGGCCATGACTTTTTTGGGTTCTCCAAGGTGTGTAGATCACAGGTATGTGGTTAAAAGTTGGCAACACTAACCCTAGGGTGTTCAACATTAGCCCGGAAGTTGGAAAAACGGGCGCCGGGAGGCTCCGGAGGAGAGATAACTGGTTGCTGCAACAATTACTAGCCTTCCACCCTTCCATGACCTTCCTAGTGATGAAACAGAGGTACCTGCCAAAAATGAGCAAAAACCGATGCAAAACGAATGTTCGGGGGCCAAAATACGCAGTTCGGGATCCCGAAAATGGGCTGTTAAGCACCGAAAGTGGCGTTCAGCCACGAAGTGGGTTTCCGGGACCCCAGTGTCCCTCAAAAGGGAGCAAATAGGAAGTATGCCAAAAATCAGAGCAAACGGAGATGGTTAGGCGGTCCCGAACCGAGGCACACGGCCTGACGGTCCCGGAAAACCGGAAACTGGGCTCCGAAATGGGCAAAATGGCCTACGGCCACCAAATGTAGCCTACGGACATTGAGAAATGGTCTACTAGACCTCTCCCTCCCCTCAGGAAAAGAAACCGAGAAAACCGAGCCTGGTTTGCAAATCGAGGCAAGGCACAGAAGAGGGTTCGGAAGTTCGGAGGCAGGGCGCACGGCCGTGACTCTGAAACTTCTGAACGAGCACATTATACAACATCACCAAGCGCTCAATCAGTGACGTCTGAGTCTTAAGGTCGGTCAAAAATGGGGTGTCTACAGAACCTCAAGCTCAAATTCAACTTTCAAAGAAATAAATTCGATCCTCTTGGGCTCATTTTCTGGAAAACACTTCAAAACTCATAGTTAAATAGGATTCAAAGCTCAATTTGTAAAATCAAAGCCCAAAGGAAGATCAATTAAACTCAATTTCAAATCAATTTTCATGACAACAATTCAAATGAACATGCATGAGTTTTAAATCAATTCAAAGCTTCAATACATGCTCTAATGAGCCAAATCTTTCAAAAACATGATGGTTTCATGAACCTTAGCTAGGACTTGTACAAGCATGCAACAATAATCCATGAAATCAACTTAAAACTCAACAATACCAACATGCATGCATGGAATGAGCTCCAATTCAACATTATTAGACTAAGACATGACTTAGCTCTCTAGAGGCTCAATGTCACGACCCAAACCCAGCCCTATGGGTTTAGCACCGTAACCGGCCTGTAATCCGAGATTACCGAAGGCCTACAGAACAGTAATACAGTAAAACAGAGTACAGGGCCTGGCGGAAGCCAATACAGTAAATAAATAATGTCCATTGAGCTGTGACAGTCTGTATGCCAAAAAGATTTTTCATGCATTCATACATAAACAGTACAGAACAATATGTACAATATATACATTCATTCAAACTAGGGACTCAACCCTAGATAGCGGTACAGTGAACAGTCAGTCTATACAAAACAGTGAAACAGTACAGAAGGGGGAATTCTTAAAACACCCCTAAGCCTTAGCAGATAGGCTCGGAACCTCGCAGTGAGGCACAAAGGCTGGCTTGACAAAACTGGAGTCTAACCCACGCTCCTAGCTCCGATCTGGTGGCTGAGCACCTACATATATATATAAACAGTGAGCTAAAGCCCAGTGAATAACATAATGCGTAAAGGGGTTTGGAATGAATGTCCTTACAGTAATGAAAACAGTTCAATTCAATCAGTATTTCAGTTGTTCAGTACAGTAAACAGTCATATGTGGTACATCCATTAGCATAACAGTAACAGTAGGTCTTAAAAGACCGAACAGTAATGATGGCCATCGGTCAGTAAACAGTAGTGGCTCCACGAGGGAACCGACAGAGATCTCTGTAACAGTAACAGTAACAGTAAACCGTAGGTACTAAGGATCCCACAGTACAGTTCAGAAATAAAGGACGTACATTCATTCAGTAATATCAGTTCAGTAAACAGTTCAGTTCAGTATTCAAAAGATAATCATTTGTGAACATATCTTTACACAATCGTTACTCACAGAGTTCGGGCTACAGTATACTAGAGCGTATCTCCCTAGTCGCCAACCCTACACAGTTAACAGGTTGAACACACTAAGCTACACAGTTGGGAAATCTCATAACTTAATCCCTAATTTGCCTTGGTGTGTTCTACATCTATATCCTCATTAAGATGCCTTAAACTAGGCCTAAGAATGCCTAGGATGGGATGAGGATGCAAAAATACACTTAGAAAACATTTTGCAAACTTGCTGAAAATAGGAGTCTCACTCGAGCGGGACTTTCTTCGCTCGAGCGGGCTTCCAAAATCAAAGGCTTCGCTCGAGCGAGTAATCCTTCGCTCGAGCGGTCTGTCGAAACAGTAAAAATACTGGATGCTGTGATTTTACGCGCGATGGTCGCTCGATGGTCGCTCGAGCGGATTCCTGGACAAAGGTGCTCGCTCGAGCGGGGAATCCTTCGTTCGAGCGAGGAAGCCAAATCTGGAATTTCCAGATCTGCTTCCCAAGCTCAAACCAAGCATTCAACCACTCCAAACTCGACCTCTTGGGCCCAAATTCTGGAAAACATAACTAAATTCAATGTATAACAAGTTTCAAAGCTCAATTTAAAAATTCAAGCCCCAAAGGTGAGTCAATTAAAACCACATTCAAACCCATTTTCAAGAATATGAAGAACATGCAAACATGCATGAATTCAAATCATTTCAAAGCTTCAATTTGATGCTCTAAGGAGCCAATTGATCCAAAAACAAATTGAAAACATGAACCATTACAAAATTGTGAACATGCATGCAACATTTTACCATGAATTCAACTCAAACTTCTACATTAGCAACATGCATGCATGAAATGAGTTTCAAATCAACAACAATGAACCAATTCTAGACTTGAATCACTAAAGGCTCAAGAATCTTGCATGAATGAGCTTAAACACAACAAAGAGGGGTTGAATTCCTTACCTAGAGCTTTAGTTACAAGGTGAGGAAGCTAAATTTGCAACCTATGTTCCAATTCCTTCATTTAGCAAGCAATTCTTCAAGCAAAATTGAGATGAACTTCACTCCCCTTGTCTCTCTCTCTCTATGGACGGTTAAGCTCAAGAAATGAGCTGATGAAATGCTCTAATTGAAGTGTATACAAGGCTCAAGTGTGTGTATTGAGTTAGTGGCCCACTCAAGGGCAAAACGGTAATTAAGTCCAACCCTTTAATTAGCTTATTTTAATCTAATTTAATCATACCTAATCAGTTTTCAGATAATTATACTATAAAATCACATAAATTATGTTAATCATTAAACATCAATCAATTTTGGATTCGGCCGCCGATAAGGCCTTCAATTAGCAGTTTAAACATATAAGCACGAACAGATATTCATACAATCAAATAGATAGGATGTAATTTAACTAACATATACTCCATCAATTCGGTTTCCAATTTCAGTCAGTCAGTTATCAGTCATTATTAGTTCCGTTTAACAGTAATTGGTGATTAACGGTAATCAATCAGTCATTAATCAGTAAACAGTATGAGGGTTGTTACACTCAAGAACCATGCAAGAACAATCTTAAATACATCAATGAAAAAGTGAAATCCTTACCTAAGTCTCGAATTATAAGGTGTAGGAGCTCAAATTCACAATTATCTTCTAAAATCTCCAAGTCTACAAGCAATTATCAAGGAAGAACTCACTTTCTCTCACTCTAACTCTCTTGGTCGGCAAGAACAAGGGAAAAGAGCTGAGCAAATGTTTGATCTAGGTGTAATGAGGCTCAAAGGTAGTCTTAGATAGTGGCCACTCACAATGGCAAAATAGTAATTAAGTCAACAATACAATTTAACCCATTTTAATCTAATTAAAACATACCAAATCAATTTTCAGATAAATATGCCATAATTTTACATTAATTCTAACGATCATAGAACATCAATCGATTTCGGATTCGGCCGCCAATAAGGCCTTTAATTAACAGTTTAAACATAAAAACTGAACAGATAATTAAACAGTCAAACAGATAAACAGGCAATTAAACAGATATAGTCAATCGATTCAGTTTCAGATTTCAGTTAGTCAGTTCAGTATTTCAATCAGGTCAATTACCAGTCATAATCAGTCTCAGTTTAGCAGTAATCGGTAATGAATCAGTAAACAGTGGTGAGGGTTGTTACACATCCCCCACCCCCCCTTGTCTCCTCTAGCTCCACCTCTGGGGCAACCTTCGCCACCCCCTCATTCATCTTCTTCAACACTGGCCCCTCTTCACCCTTGTCCATCCTCTTCTTCTTCTTCCCCTTTAACACAGCCTTCACCTCCTTGTTGGCCCTTTCCTTCAACGGATCAATTTGGGGCGGTCGTGGCTCAAAACTGCCTAAGTCTTTTTTCCCCAGCGGCTTGGGGCGCGGTCGGATTCTTTCCTTCGCGATCGTTTTCGGCGAACGGTCTAGTTGTGCCTCTTTGTATTTATCAGCTTTGGCAAAGATTGTCCTATCCTCCACCTCTTGTGCCTTCCTCATCGCCTCTAGTTCTGCCTGCCCAAGTTCTCCACCGGTCGGTTGAAGGCCCAGCCTTGAGGCAAATAAGCCTGGGGACTGAATGAGGTCATCCCACTTGACGCCCTCATTCTCCCTCATTTCCTCACCTTCTTCACCCTCTCCTCTGCCGCTGCCCCCAACCTTGGCTTCACCGACTTGGTTGGCACTCTCCACACTGTGCGCACTCCTACTCCCCCGTTGGTGGACACATAGAACCACCACGGCCTCCACCCCCTTAATGGACGACGGCAACCCCGCCACCAAACCCTTCCCTGCCGCCGCTTGTAAAGTGACCCAAGTCTCTTGCTAGCCCGAAACCTTGTAGCACGCAAAAAAACTCGTCCACTGTCATCGCAGCCCCCTCGTTCGCCCGCGGCCACGCGCTTGCACAGGCCAGTAAAATCTTCCACGCATTCGGCATTAGTTGACCCGGCGCCACCTCCAACCGATTTAGCATATCCACTACCACCTGCGGAAGCGGCAACCTCAACCCCCCCTTTCAACGCCTCCTCGTAGAGGGCAAACTCCCCCGATCGGGCGTCGGATGGCCTTTCCTTCGGTGTCAGCAGCTTTAACTCTATTTCTGCGGGAATCTAATATTTCTCGCGCATACCCTCCAACTCCTCTACGATAAAGGTTGACTTGTCAGCCTTCATGTGCTAGTGATCTAGCTCAACTTGACTGATTGGCTTCACAGCCGCTATCAGTGTGGACGAACGGGGTCGCCCTACCGGTCCCCCCTCATCCCTTACTCGCTTCTCTGTCCTGTATTGCTCCGCTAGGTCCACCGCATCGTCGTCCCCCAAGGCATCTAGTCTCACGGTGGGCACTTCTTCTCGAGCCATCTCTCTGGTATACTTGCGTATAACTTCAGATGCTGGTACAAGGTAGTTCACAAAATGTTGCAAAGGTGTATCACTCGACACAAAGGAGTTTACTCTTGGAATGTTTTGGTTTTTTGCAAACAGGTAGGTAAAGCGGATAATAACAAAAGCCCAAGGCTTGCTTGTATTCTAAGGGTCACAATTAAATTTTGCCAACTTGAAAATTTTCAAAAAAAATTGGCCAAAACCGTCTTTTCAACACCCTATGTTAACCTACCCTTTCGTTTCTTGCCCAACGCCTAACCTCCCCCATCACAAGATTCCGCCACGTGTACGACCACGATCCACTGCCCCCTTTCCCCTACCTTGTCCTTTCCACTTCACATCACCACGGGCCCTGCCACTTCTCGAGCCCCGCGCACCGCCACTTGCCCCTCCACTCAGCCACCCTTCACGGTCGGCCTTCCTCATGGTCGGTCCCTCCACTCGGCCATCTTTCGCGGTCGGCCTTCGTCATGGTCGGTCCCTCTACTCGGCCACCCATCGCCGTTGGCCCACCTCTCAGTCGGTCTTCGCCCCGTCGATCTCTAGCAACCATCATTTTCTTCATTATTCCCTTCGTTGGACTAAAGCTGCACTCGGGAATGGGGAACTACTGACATGGGTAAGCCCATAAAGGTTATAACCCACCACTTAGGGCCCAATACATAATTCAAATACTAAAGCCCAACGTTGCTGAAGCTCAACATGGCATTAAGAACCAATGACATCTAAACACGTGGCAAGAGAATGATAAGCCACATAAGCAGACAAAGATTCTGCAAAGTTATTGCACTGCACATCAGCCATTAATGAAGCCCCTTACAGCATTTATTGGGATAACCCCTCCCCGTCGAGACAAAACGGCCTCACCATGAACAAGGCAAGCTAGAGCATAGACTTTCGGCCAAGATGACAGGTCGGAAGGGAAACGAAATGATTGCCAGAGGATATAAGCAGACGTTGAAGACAAGAAGAAGGTTAAGCTTTCTATCTCTAATCTATCCCTACATTCCATCTCTCTTTCTAACTTAATCGTCGGAAGGTTCGCTGGGAGACTCCCCGTTCTCCGTTGAACTCTTGTGCAGGTTCCTCTGTGGGCTTGGCACCTCGGCCACTGGTTTGGGAAGCATGGATCAGTCCGACTCGTTCCATCTGGAACCCGCTGTATCATCACATACTTTCAATCATACGAGTGCCTGAGCCAAACTTCTAAAAAATGAGTAGTCCAAAAATTATAAAAATTAAAAATCATTTTAGTGAAAAAATATAATTATTTTAACATTATTACATTCAAAATGAACATGGACATGAGAAGTTTTTACAATATATAAAAGTTTTAGAAATCAAGTTTTTTGATATCTAAAAGTAAAAATTTTGCTACAAAAGATATTTAAGGATCAATTTTATCGTCGTGAAAATAGTCGTTAAAAGATCGTCCTAAAAAGCCAAAAATAAGGCTTTTAACGACAAAAATTTGAAAATGTCACTAATAAACAGACTTTTAGGGATAAAATAATTTAGTCTGAAAATGGTTTATTTTTTGAAACAAAAAATTTGGTCCCAAAAGGATAATAATTTATCACTAATGGCCAATTTTCGTTGCTAAAAATATAATGACGACACTTTTGGCAACAAAAATATTTCACTACAACAAAAATATACTTTAGTGGTACTACACTATTGGCATATTTTTAGAAAATGCCACAAAAATAATATTTGGGACATGTTTTAAAAAATATCTCAGAACCACAAACATAAAAAACTCTAGTAACATTTTAATGAAAAAGTGTCATATCACTACAATAAGAATGTGATTTAATAGTATCAATTTTATGACATTTATAAAAGAATGACATAAAAAATTATTTTAATGACATTTATCAAAAAATACCACTAAACTTTAGTAGTTTGGCATTTTTTTTAAAATGTGATTAAAAAGTGTCATTGCACCAATCTTGCCCCTTAGTGGAGTCCTCCATTGCTGTGAGTTGTGACAATATGATTTGGATTTAAAATCAAAGAAGTGAAAAAAAAAAAAAAAACACCCGTCTTTTTAAAATCCCTAGTTTATGTTTCTATATCTTGTTCGTCATTGATAAAAATCACTGAAGTTAGCCATCGCACTGCCCACGACGACCGCCGTACACTGGCCATTACGACCATCTTCTGGACTGACGAACAGTCACCATCTTTTCTAGCACTGTGAGCAATACAATGCAGGTTCAATTTCTCATATTTCTATCTACCCTTCTCTTCTCACAATGTTTTCTATTAGCGCGCTGTCTTTGTTTAATTTGGAACAATTTGCTACTCAACTTGTGAATAAAGCCAAGTCTCTCTGACTGTGAAGCCTAAATAGGAGGTTTGATGAATCTTTTTTTTTTGTGTGTGCGCGCATATTACTTGTTTGATAAAATGCCCCAATGAAAGGGCATTGATTTGAGTTCCTTTACTGGAATTTTGGAGCTTCTAATGGGTCAATTTGAGATTTCATTTGATTGAAATCAAACATTGGCTAGTATATTTTTTCTATTTGTTTCTAATTTCTCTTAGTGTATTTTCTTCTTACTTGTTAAGTTTTGCTTGTATTTCAGTGTGTCATCATCAAAGCATTTGAAGAACATATTTATGAGGCCCCATTCTAATTTGTATAGACACTTCTATGAGGCTGCATCTAGCAATTACAAGTAGCTTATGAGAATTCGATTTGGGCATTGACTTTCACAAATATTATTAAAGTACTATAGCGATACACATTTTTTATGGATATGAATATTACCTCTCTTTTTTTTTTTTGGACATGTAAATATTGTATTTGTTTAATTTTTGTTTATGATATTATGATAATGATATTGACTTTGTCAAAATAGGAACAATGTTCTGATTTTATTTTATTAGTTAAGAACAATATTGTTGTATTATATTTAATAAATGAAATTTTATTTGTTTATCTTGCAAACCAAAATATCAATGGAGTCAATGTTGTAAAATAATTAATTATTTATTTATTTATTTATTGTCTTTCAATTTATCTCCATTTATGGCATAAATGAATGGTGAAACACTGACACTTTGAGCTGTCACTAAAAGTTGGATCTAGTGACATTTATAAGAGTTACTAAAAATATTAATTATGGTATAAGAAGTGTCATTAAAAAAGTATGTAGTGGGAATTTTAAAATTATAAGACTTCTTTAATGGCGTTTGAGAGAGTCACGAAGAATAATATTAGGGATCATGAAAAAAATATCATGAAATGCTTTATAAAAAATTTTCATCCCTTCATTAGTGTGTGTTGTTTTTTTGCATGTGTAATCTAACGGTGGAAAATCTTTTATGATCAATTTCATGATATTTTTTTCATGATACATAGCATTACTTGAGTCACGAATAATGTCTATCATGACATCGAAGTGTCATTGAAAGTCTTTAACCTTGATGGTGTAATGGCACTTGCAAGCGTCACTAAAGTGCCACTAGTATCTATGGTGACATGGGTATAAATGATACTTGTTTAAAACACCACAAGGCTAAAAAAATGTCACTAGAGAAATAATTTTGTAACACTTTCGAGTGTCACTGAACGAAGAAAATATTGCCAAATTTGGTCCCTAAAATATAATTTTATTCTTAAATTTTGGTCTCTACAACTTTAATTTTTTGTAGTGTTATTTGGTGATTCTGGGGCACGGCCATGTGATGCCTCAAGTGTGTTGTGATTTATGGAGAGAATGGAGCTAACGATATTGTATTGAGTGATTAGAGAATAATAAGAAACATAATGATTTATGGTCAGCTAAAGACATAGCCACGTGGTACTTCCTGGACCACCAAATAATTTTTCCATACACATGCCATTTATATTTCAAAACGACCCAGCTCCTCTCTAGTAATTGGAGGGGGTTGTTTTGCATTGCTAGGCCATGATTCGAGTCCATGTCGATAATTTAAATCGTTGAATATATAAAACCTGTCGAGTGTATAATTCTTATAAAAAAATCACATTAATCAAATATCAATAACTATTTGATCAAATCACATTTCAGTCACAATTTATTTTGAAAATTATATTTGAAAATTATTTTAAAATGTAATCTAATCAAGTAGTTATTAATATCCAATAAAGGTAATTTTTTACAAAGAGTTTGTTTGGGAAGTGGGTTGGTTTTTTGGCTTTTTGGCTTTTTTAGCCTGGAACTAAAAAGTCTAGTTTGGGATAAGCTTTTTAGCTTTTTTGACTTTTTGCGAGAGAAAGAATGTAATGATTATGGGTTTGATGTGACATTTTGTCTTATTAAGCTAAAAAGCCTATTTTGTCTTTTTGTGGCTCAAATAGCCCCAAACCCAACCCAACTCAACCCGAGTTGCCAAATGAAGGCAAAGATGATATGGGTTCATTTGGGAAGTAGGTTGGCTTTTTGACTTTTTGACTATTTTAGCCTGGGCTAAAAAACCTCGTTTGGGATAGGTTTTTTTGACTTTTTTGACTTTTGTGAGAGAAAAAATAAAATAATTATGGTTTTAATGTGATATTTTGTCTTATTGGGTTAAAAAATCTATTTTGTCTTTTTGTGGGTAAAATAACCAAAAAACCAAAAACGTTAGCATGCGAAACGAAGACACATTTGATGAGTTTTATACATTAAATGATTTGGATTATTGATATGAATCCCGGGACGAGTAGTGCCGAACACCACCCTCCTGTCACTAGGGTAGTGACAGGAGCTGGGTTCATTTCAAAAAGAAAGGAGGCAGATGCCCTCTAATCGACAATTTGGATTGGGGTGCTCTTTGGGCCCTATTTTGATAATTCAAATCATTTATTTTGCTGAAAAATTTGTATATTTTATCTACATAAAAAAAATTAGATCGATCGGAAAACTGTAACTTATTCAATTTACAACATTTTATACCCAAAAAATGGACGATAATTGTATTTTTAAAAATAAATCACATTTTGTGTGAATGAATCACACAAAGTGTCTGACAAAATGAACGGTTTCAGGCAATCGAAATAAGGCCCGTAGTAGACTCCACGGGTCCAAACAATACTCTCTAATTTAGATTTTGGACTAGAGGATATCCTCCTATTAAAAAAAGTGTTTTAAACATGGGCAAAGTTTTAAAAAAATGTAAAATTAATTTAAAGTGTTTTAAAATTGATAAAATACATATATCCCATATTCTTTCTCCTTTTTATATTTTTTCTTTTATAAATCATCCTTAAAAAATGGATACATCCAAGTCCAACATAACAAATCAAATGAAGTTGAAATAAAAGTTGAGTGGGATGCACTTTAAATCTAGCTTATACATAAATGAGCAAAGCTTTTATTTAGGACTTGACTGGTTGTCACAAAGGTGTTCTGGCATTTACCCAAGCACAAAAGGAAATCATTTTGCCACTAGCGAATTGAAGTATCAATTTTTTATCATATTTTATTTTTTTATTTTTTTATTACATGATATGTAATCATTGTATTAATAAGATATGTAAGTCATAAAATTTATTAACCTAAATAATAATGACACGTGAGATAATAAACGAAAGATAATAAGAAAATGTGATCACCATAATATTATTACTACTAAAAAGGAGAGAAACACGTTGTCAACCACTGATTGGAACAGTGAGAAGAGGTTGAGCCTTCTGTAATGTGATGCCAAACTTTTCCTTCATGTCCAAGTCCTTTGGTTCAATCCCACCTTGAAGCTTCCAATCAAACAAGTTTATGAGCGAACCCAACATCATCGGAATTATCCTTATCGCCAATGGCAGCCCAGGACATATTCTTCGACCTGCACCAAATGGAATTAGCTCAAAATCACAGCCTCGAACATCAATCTTCGAGTCCATGAACCTCTCTGGCATGAATGAGGTGGGGTTTGGCCATATGCTTTGATCGCGGCCAATAGCCCAAGTGTTTACTAGCACTTGCGTCCCCTTTGGGATTGTGTAGCCGCAAACTTGCTCTTCTGAGTCAACTTTACGAGGAATTAAGAAGGGAACTGCTGGATGCATCCTCAAGGTTTCCTTCACAATAGCACTCAAGTATGGTAGGTGTGGAATATCAGATTCTGATATTGGTTTGCCTTTGCCAACTATTTGTTCAAGTTCGACTTTGGCTTTTTTTAGAGTCTTTGGATTGCGTAATAGTTCTGCCATTGCCCATTCCAATGTACTTGAAGTCGTTTCTGTTCCCGCTGCAAATAGATCCTATAATAGAATTTGTATATGAATTAAATTACAGTTCAAAACTTTCAAAAGTTAACTAATTAATGGAACGATTTTGCAAAAGAGCCCAAGTACACCTTAAAATTATTTGGCATGATAAGACGCTTTTAGCGTAGTCATGTCATCCTTAATGCTGTGTTTGGTTGGGAGATTTGAGAAGGAATTTGGAAAGAAAAATGGAAAAGGTAGGTGAAATATGAATAAAACATGCCTAAGTTTCACCTAGTGTCACACACATTTTCCCTTTCCCTTTTCAAATTCCTCCTCAAATCCTCCAACCAAACACAACATAAATGCTTTGGTGAAATGTGTACCGCTCTTTTAGTTAGGTGTAATATGATACTTATTCTGTGTGCCGTCAACAATTACGATGAATTCTTGGCTCCCGCTAGTAGGGCTAAACAACTAGTCCGTGGGGTTAGACCATTGTTCCAGCCTTGGAGGAGTAGTCAGAGGCAATTCGCTAATATAGAGCTCTTTCCTCCAGTATGAAACGGAATTGAGGGGCCTTTACGCATTCAGCTGACCATTCAATTACCGTGGGAAAGTCTCACTCTCGGTGAAGCGGATGACTCATCTTGATAACAGAATAAGCCGATGCGAGTCTAACACATGTATATATTTTTTATATTTTTTTCGAGTTTGATATAATAAAAAATGTAAAATAAGAAAACATATTTTTCATAATTAACAAAAAAATATGTCTAGATTGATAATAAATGTTTTTTACTTTCAAAAGGCCAAAAACTTTTTTTAGAATCAATGTCATCACACTAACACCGTTACTCTCACCATCACCACCAAACCACCGTCACTACAGCCAATGTCACCATCACACAGCCAATGTCACCATCACCATTGCTATCACCACCGTCACCACCCCACCACCACCACTATGCTACCACATTCATCACCATTGTTTCCATGAGTATCACTATTTTTTTACTATCATTATTATCACTACCACTACCACTACTGTCACCATTATTAACGCTACTGTTACTACCGCTACAATCACCATCACCATCACCATCACTATCACTATCACTATCACTATCATACCATCACTACCACCATTACAATATAAAAATTAAAATATATAATTTGAAAATAATAAATTTAAATTGACTCTTATACATATCAAACAAGTTATCTGAGGCCTCGTTTGAAAACATACTTTTTTAGAAATTTTTTGACTTTTTAGCTAAAGTATGATGTAAAAAAAACTAATATATTTGGGATGGCTTTTTGATTTTTTACAAAAAGATGTGCAAAAAATAGAAAAAAAATGAATTTTTTGACTTTTTGATATAGGCTATTGACTTTTTAATTTTTTAGTAATTTTTTAACTTTTGGGCTAAAAAATGATATTGTCAAACGAAACCTCAGTACTTAAATTTTTATCAAAACAAATTTTTCATTTAAAAAATTCAATATTCAATATTTAATACTTAACTTTTAGTATTTAATTTTCAATTTTCAACTTTCAACTTTACCAACGCTATCTAAGGGGTCGTTTGGCAATGACTTTTTTAGTTGATTTTTTTACTTTTTCACTTTTTTAGACTAAGAGTTTTTTGTTTGTTTGGTTTTCTTATTTGACTTTTTTGACTTTTTATCTTAAAAATGACAAATATTTTTTTATCCTTTTGTAATTTTTGACTTTTTAATTTTTTTTTTTAATCCTTTTGTGATTTTTTAACTTAGGGCTGGTTTGACAACCTTAGAAAAAGTCAAAAAGTTACTCAAAAAGTTAAAAAATTATCACTATTCACCAAAAAAAAATATTAAAAAAATTAATATTCAAATATTAATACATATAAAGTAGATGGCCCAAGATTGGTACTAACGTGATGAACTAGTAGACAAAAGAAAAAAATTATGTGTATATTCACTAAATTGGATGGTAAAGTTGGGCCCGTGGGGGCTCACCATGCGTCCATTTTTGATAATCTGAACCGTGCAATATGTAGAACTCGTCTAGTATGGCTGTAAGAAATCACGTCTATCGGATATCGCTAACTATATGATCAAATCAGTTTTGTATAAAAATGGATGGTGTTACAGTTAACAATTAACACAAAAAAACTAACACGATCAGATAGCTATCGATATCCAATCAATGTAATTTTTTACAAACATATAGTACTCGACGAGTTCTACACATTGAACGATTCCGATTAGAAAAACGGGACCCATGATGAGTCCCCACGGGCCAAATAACACCATTCAATCAAAGCCCGAGAAGGAGACAATATTTTCTCATCTACTCACCCGCCAGACTCCACTGCCAATCCGTACGGCCTATTACCCTATCTTCTCCTACACATTTATTTATACAATTTTTTAATACACATTTTTTCATAAAAAATTAAAAAATTAACACAAATATCTATATATTTTTTCTCAACTTTTTAATTCAAAAAAATAAAACATATACTTATTTAGAATATCTCAAACACTAAACCGGCGCCAGGTAGTCCTCTCAATTAATGGGTTCGCGTAAAAAGGGAAGGTGCAATTATGAGCCTTACGGATTGGACATATTTACTAGTTGGACATATTTACTAGTAACAATGCTCTAATTTTAAATGATAAATTTATTATTATATAAATATTTTTTAAAAAATATTTATATTTTTCACATCATATTTCAAAATAAACTAATATAAATAAATTCAAAAAAAAACAAAACAAAACTAGATAAATGACAGCTATATACCATTTCTCAATTCACAAAAAATAAATAAACAAATAAATAAATGAAAGGGTAAAAAAGTAAAATGGTGAAAAGGGGCATACCAAGCACAAGCGCTCAATGTGAACTCTGTCGATCTCATCACCATTCTCTTCACTAATATTGAGCAAAATATCGATGACATCATTTTCCTCCAGACTCTTCCTAAATCTCCTCACCTCCAACCTCCGATCAATCAATCCCCCAAAAAGCTCAAGCACACTCCCAAAGTAGTCCGTCATCCGCCGTCTTATCCCTTGCGGATCCATCTTGGCCACCCGGGGAAAAAAATCCACCAAGTTGGGCTTCCCAGCCTCCACCATTATATTCCATACCAACTCCTTAAACTCCTTCCCCGTATCCTCCCTCGGGTCTGCCAAATCCTCCGAAAAAATAGTATTCGACAACACATTCATCGACGTCCTAAAACCAGCTCTCCCAATATTCATCGCAACACCCTCTTCGCTACATTTTTGGGCGTACTCCACCAGCTCCGCCACCTTCCGCCGCCGCAACTCTTGGGTGGCGTCGAGCCTGTTGCCCGAAAATATGTTCGAATTCAGGATTTTCCGGAGGCTACGCCATCGATTCGAGACCGGTAACCAAACCACCGAGTACTTGTACTGCTCGTGGGCGTGGAGGGCGTTGGGGATGGACCGGTTGGAGAAGGCGAGATCTTGCTTTTGGAGGACTTCTTTGGCCATGGCTGATGAAGATATCACCACTACGGTTACTCGGCCGAGTTTCAGACTCATTATGGGTCCGTGAGTTTTCGCTAGCTCGGCTAGGGACTGGTGGGGCTTGTCTCCGAGTTTCAGGAGGTTTCCGATCACCGGCAATGGGACCGGTCCCGGAGGCAGCTTTGGACATTTTTTGGTTCCTCTTAGAAAGGAAAAGATGGCTCGAATTGAAGTCAACGCTAATAGAAGATAGAATGTAGAGGTCAAGAAGTCCATTGTTGGAAGTGGAGAGTTTGCTTGCAATGCCTTGGTGAGATGTGAATTGCATTAAAAAAGACCAGGAAGGTGGACTCATGGAGCTCAATAAAAAATTGTAGTAAATTTAAATTTTTTTTTTTTTTTTTTTTGTTTGGGCGAATAGAAGTTCACGTGACAAGTTAGTTAGAGATCGTACAATATCTCATCTATAAATTATATAATTAATGCTCCATGAATGGAGCATGGATCTTCTAGAGTGATTTTTTTCTAAAGTTTCCTAGAGTGTTACATTGTATGGTTGAGATTTACTGACAAGTCACATCAATTTTTCTGATGTGACTTGCCAGTAAATCTCAACCACACAATGTAACACTCTAGGAAACTTTAGGAAAATTTCACTATAGAGGATCCTTGGTGCCATGAATGATGCAATCCTTGGTTGAATTTGTTCTACTTCATCATGTGGTTTATTAGAGAAACTCCAATAATACATTTTTTTTTAATAGAAAAAAATAGTTAAAAAATAGGTTATCCATTTTAAAGAATCATTTTTTAAGTTGAATCTATTTTTTCATATGGTATTATAACATCTCCAGCAATGGATTCTCCAAGGGTGTGTCTGGTAACATTTACGTTTTTAATTTATATTTACAAAAAATTTATAAATTGATTTTTGTTTATTTTTTGTTTATTTTTAAAAAAACATAAACTACAAATGCGTTTGGTAATTGACAAAATGTTTAAAAAAATTTAAAAATATAAAAAATAGTGAGAAATGGCAAGTGGCGGCGGAAGACGATGGTGGAAAGTGGTAACGGTGGGTGGTGGGTAGCCAGTGGTGGTGGGTGGTGGCGGGTGGGTGGTGGTAGTGGGTGGGTGGGTGACGGTGGCGGGTGGTAGGTGGTAGTGAATGAGAGGTGGTGGTGGCGGGTGGTGGGTGGTGATGGCAGGTGGGTTGTGGATGGCGGGTGGTGGTAGGTGGTGGGTGGTGAGTGGCCGATGGCGGGTGGTGGTGGATGGCGGGTAAGTGGCGGGTGGTGGGGGTGGGTGGGTGGGTGGGTGACGGTGGCGGGTGGTGGGTGGTAGCGAGTGGGTGGTGGTGGTGGTGGTGGTAGTGGTGGCGGGTGGGTGGCGGATGGCGGGTGGTAGTGGGTGGTGCCGGGTGGGTGGTGATGGTGAGTGGGTGAGTGGGTGGGTGATGGTGGCGGGTGATGGGTGGTAGCGAGTAGGTGGTGGTGGTGGTAGTGGTGGCGGAGGGTGGTGGGTGGTGGTAGCAAGTGGGTGGTGGTGGATAGGTGGCGGGTGGTGGTGGTGGTGGTGGGTGGGCGGGTGACGGTGACAGGTAGTAGGTTGTAGCGAGTGGGTGGTGGTGGTGGTGATGGGTGGTGAGTGGTAATGGCAGGTGGGTGGCAGGTGGTGGTGGTGGTGGGTGGGTGGGTGACGGTGGCGGGTGGTAAGTGGTAGCGAGTGGGTGGTGGTGGTGGCAGGTGGGTGGTGGTGGCGGGTGGGTGGCAGGTAGCTGGTGGTGAATGGTGGTGGCAGGTGAGTGGTGAATGGTGGTTGCAGGTGGGTGGTGAGTGGTGGTGGCAAGTAAATGGCGGGTGGTGGTGGCGGGCGGTGAATGGTAGTGGCAAGTGGTGGGTGGTGGCGGGTGGATGACAAGTGGGTGGTGGTGGTGGTGGTGGCGAGGGGTTGGTGGTGGTGGCGAGTGGGTGGCAGATGGGTGGTGGCTGACGGGTGGTGGCTGGTGGTAGCAGGTGGGTGGTGAGTGGTGGTGGAGGGTGGATGGTGGGTGGTGGTGGCGGAAGACGGTGGTGGAAAATGGTAGCAGGTGATGGCTAATGTTGGGTGATAAAAAAAAAACTGAAAACTCAAAATGGAAATACATTTTTTGTGTTTTTATTTTTTGGCCAAATTTATAAACTGAGACCACTGATTTATAAATTAAAAATCTTACCAAACAAGTTTTTATTTGAGTTTTTTAAATTTTTATAAATATAAACTGAAAATTGAAAACGTAAGTGTTACCAAACGACACCTAAGGAATTACTTTTTTAATTAGTTTATCAAATGATATTTCTTTTTTTAATTTTATTACATTTAATTTTTTTTATTAATTGTTAATTTAAAATGCAAGAAGATGCCTATATAAAAATAAGATTTAAATTCTCTCAAGTTATGATCAAAGAGATGATGATTATGAGGATAGTTTTAGATAAATAATGATGGGAAACTTGAAGGGGTTGTTGGCTTGATGGTCAAGGTGTAGGGTTTGGGGGTGTACTCTCTGTAACGTCATAGGTTCGAAATCTTTTAAGTATAAATAAATTCTTGGGTCAGTCCAAATAAGGCAATTGGGACCTTCCAAGTGAATAGTTGGATTAGTCTTTTGAATTAGTCGGTCCAAATAAGGCAATTGGGACCTTCCAAGTGAATAGTTGGATTAGTCTTTTGAATTAGTCGGTCGAATAGAGTAGATATCGAGTTATAAAAAAATAAATAAATAAAATACTCCCTTCGTCCCACAATAATAGTATCTTTTAGGGATTTTAACTTTTTAGTGGAACATGTAGTTATTGTTTTGAAGCCGAATCAAAATATATTAATTTACCATATTGCCCCTTTTATTCTCATCATTAAATATATTTATAATTATTTTTTAAGGATAGTTTTGGAATTTTCTAAAATTTTATATTTTGACTGTTTAAAATGGACAAATATTTCGAAACATTCAAAAAATGAAAAATGGACCAATAATATGGGACGGATGGTGTAATGAAAAGAAAAGAAAAAAAAAGAAAAGAAAGGAGATGTTTAGCTACAGTCTGCCTCTTTTAAATTAAGATTATTTGGTTATAAGTAAAACTTAAAAGGTGAAAATATAAAATCAATAATAATCATTAATAAAAAAATTTAATAGGCGAAGTCAATATAATTAATTTCAAAAATCACTTAAAATTCATTTCTAAACTTTAAATGTATTTTAAATTTGACTCCAATATAGAGTGATTCAAGTATTAAAAATCAATCAAATCTAAAAAATAAAAATAAAAAAGTAAAAATCAATGAATTATAAAACATTGTGAGTAATTTGTTTTTAGACCTTATCAATTTGCACGTAAAATAAATAATTGTTTCCCTCTTGCAAAAGATTCCAACATGATTCTCCATCATTTCTCTAAGAGATCATATATATGCCCCTTCCGTTGTTAGACAAACCAAAAAAAATTCAACTCCCTAACGTCGCCATTAATAATGAGATACGATCTTTTATTTTATTAAATTAAATGGCTGGTTTTCTATTTTTTAAAATTATATTATTTCAACAACATTGCTAGCAGCACGTGGAAGTTGAGTATGTGTTCAATCATGCAATCATGGCTCTCTTTTTCTTTTCTTTTCTTTTTTCGTCTAATTTAGCCCAAAAGGATCATAATATATCTTCGTTATCTTAACCAATTTTTTTAAAAATAAATAAATAAACACATTAGGAAATAAACAAATAAATCCTGCCAGTCCACAATCGGAGGAAAAAAAAAACAAAAGTCAAATACCAACCAGCCATGCCCAAAGCCTGGTAGGCCTGCCATGCGCCAGGTATATAAATTAGGGATATTTACGTATAGATTTTAATAAGTAGATTTATTATATAATGGGTTTTATAAAAAAAAATGTTATAAAAAAATTATTAATTGTAAGTTTTAGCGATAATTTATAAAAATCATGATAAAAAAAGTCACTAATTATTAATTTTTAATGACATATATAAAAAATTATTATTAGCGATAATTTTATTAAGACTTATTTTTAATAAGACTTGATGGGAATTAAGTCCAACTATTAATAGTTATTGGTAATTACTTTATAAATTTAAATATTGAATTATATTTATATATTTTTTTCAAATTAAACCATAATATTTTAAAAGGGTAGTAGGTGTATCCAATCAAGAATCAACAAGCCCAGTCGGCTACTCCAATCGCCGTAAGGTGGGAGAAACAGACAGTGCATTTGAATAAAAGGAGAGAGAGAGAGAGAGAGAGAGGGGAAAGTGTATGGGGTGCGCATTGGCCCCGCGGCCCAGCCTAAAGATTTTAACGATTTGGAAAAACAATATTTAACTCATAAAATCGGATTTGATTGAGATTTTAAATTTTTTAAAAATTTTGAGTTAAATTTGAAATAAATAAATAAATAAAATTGTACCCAAGCAGGATCTGGTGCAACTATTTAAAAGTATTAGTTTTATTTTTATTTTATTTAATTACACAATATAACTATCTACTTTGTTTTTATGGCTTAAATTCAAACATTTAGGCCTTGTTTAGGAACATATTTTTTTAGTAATTTTTTGACTTTTTAACTAAAATATGATGTTAAAAAATTAATATGTTTGGGATGATTTTTTAACTTTTTACGAAAAGATATGTAAAAAGTAGAGATAATGAAATCTTTGACTTTTTGGTATAGATTGTTGATTTTTTTTGACTTTTTTAATAATTTTTTCGATCATGCTATGTAGCTCAAATGCCGCGGCTCGAAACGCGGCTCGACACCAAAACGACGTCGTTTTGGTGTCGATTTTGTTTTTGTTTTTTTTTTTTTTTTTCCTGGTTTTGCAGAACGAAGAAGAAGAAGAAGAAGAAGAAGAAGGGAGAAGAAGAGAAGGGAGGAGGAGGAGGAGGAGAAGGAGGAGGAGGGAAGGGAGGGGGCCATAAAAACCGGTTTGAGAAGGAGGGGAGGCTGGGCTGCGACGGAGGCGGGGCTGCGACGGAGGAGGAAGCAGCAGCGGCGGCCGGAGCTGCGACGACGGCGGGGCGGGGCTGCGACGACGGCGGGGCGGGGCTGCGACGACGCCGACCTTCTTCCTCTCCCTCCCTTCTCTTTCTCCTCTCCCTCTCTTTCTCTCCATCTCCCTCTCCCTCTCCCTCTCTTCCTCTCGAGCCATTTCGAGCCTGGTAGCTTCGAGCTACCAGGCATTTTCCTAATTTTCTTACCTTTTTGACTAAAAAAATCACTTGCCAAGTGGGACCTTAATAAAAGACCTAAATTTATTGTGCTATTAAATTTTGTTGAGGACCTAAATTTATAAAATTATTAAAAATGTTTAATTTATGGGTGATTATTCAGTATTTTCGAAATATGAATATGTGGTGTTTTATAAGGTTTTGATTGGTAGAGAGGAGTAGGAGCTCGTGATTTATGTGAGAATGGAGGAATAACATGAGGCTAAGTAATTAGTAATTTACTTAGAGTATGACCACGTTGTGTTTCGAAATTATTAAATAATTTCTCTCAATTCATTTAACAGTCCTTCAAGTTAAAAATAACAATAACAATAACTCATATCCCACAATTTATAATATAATTTTTTTTTAAAAAAAAATGTTTAAGATTCCCAAAAAACTTTACAATTCAACCCATAATAATGAAATATGATAAGTGTTAACTTATGATTTTTTTACACATCCAATCAATATGGAGCTTAATTCTCTTACCATATCAATGTAGATAAATTCACAAGTTTAAAAATGTAATTTTCTAACAAAAATTTGGTGGCGTTAAAAATTTTGGTATAAATAACTCTTAAAATAGGGATAGATTTGTATGTTGATTCGATGGTCCTACTTTGTCCCAAATGGTCTATAAGGATCAGCTTCAAACTCTGTAAAATTTGAGTTAAATTATAACACAAAATCTACTTTCGTATTTTAGTTAGCCTCTTTTTTATCTGCACACTCCATCAAATTCTCTATTTTAAAATTCTATTTCATTAAAATATTCTTTTTATTGTGTTCCTTTTTTATTATATTTTATTTGTAATCTCATGTGTTGACACTGTAACACCGCCTTATTACCTGTTAAATCTGAAGGTTACCTTCATTATGTGCTTTTATGTGATTTATATGCTTATATGTGTGTTAATTACGTGCCATGAATTATTTTAAGTATGCTTTGCTTGACAAATATGTTAATGTGTGAAAAAGACCTGATTGATTTGTTAAATTATAAGGTTAAAAAGTAGATATTGGACTAGGTGGTTAGAGCCTAATTCACCTTAGGGTTTGTTTGGAAAGTTTTATATTCACATGCATCATGGATTTTGAAGACTTTTTTTTTTTTTTTTTTTGATCAGAGGAAAACACCCAAGAAACATAACCAAAGCAACACAAACTAGGCCAAACGTAATAAAGCAGTAAGAGCCAAAGGAGGACAAGAAATCCAGTCTATGGGAAGAGCATTCCTGAGAGAAGCCTGGGCCAGCCAATGCATTGCTTTGTTTGCTACTCTAGGACTCCAAGAAAACAGCAAGTTCAAAAGATCAGCAATATGTTTGATGTCAAAAAAAATGGCACCACATTCCCACGGAGGATCAAGTTCAGATACACTTAGCTGAATAACAGACTTGTTATCTCCTTCAATTTCCACCCCCGAAAGGTTACCAGCTAGAGCGAACTGACAAGCTAACCGACATGCGAGGGCCTCAACTTGGAGAGAAGAAGAACACATAGTTTTTTTGACCAAACCATCCAACAGCCTACCATTCGAATCCTTAAGAATGACAGTAATTGACGCATGATCTAGGCCTTTTTAAATAGCCACGTCACAATTTATCTCAAATTTTCCAGCAGCTGGACGTTTCCAATTAGCTTCACGTTGATGGTTGCTTCTAAAACTGTGACTTTGATCAGCCCCATGCGAGTTGTTCCTCGTATCAAATTCCTTTTTTGCCTTCCCTTCCTTTTTTGCCTTCCCTACTCGATGCACCGTGAAGATCGGATCAACTGGATTTTGAGAGAACAAAATCATTGTGGTCTTTCCAAACAAACCAATAGATCCAGGCAATTGAGCTGAAGAAGATATTACACTCCTTGTTGTCATTGAAATACTTCATCATCTTGCAAGACCACTTCAAAATTGAATGAGTCTCTGTCCAAGAAACTTTATAACCAAACTCACACCCGAACCACACCGGTCCAACCCAATCACACTCAAATAGAAGGTGCTCTACCGATTCCAGCTGCTTGTCGCAAATAGGACAATAACCAGACTCTGCACATTTCCCGTTGAACAGATTTTCCTTTGCGGCTAGCAAGTTCTTACATACTCTCCACCAAAAATGACGGATTTTCAGAGGGACATTAGAGACCAAATGAATTTCCAAAGGTTCTTAGGGAGCTGGAAAGACGAAGGCGGTCTGTAAATGAGCTCCTTTTCTTTCTTTTTCAAAGCAACATGATAACTCGACTTCACCAAAAAAGAGCCCTTAGACTCGAAATGCCAAACCAAAGAATCCTTCATACCTCTTCCGAAATTGGAATAGTACAAATAGCTTCAACTTTCTTCATCGAAACTATGCTCACTACTACAAAAATAAATAAAGATCACACTTTTTTTTGTGATGTATATTATTTAATCACACTTTTTAAATTTTATTAAAATGTGATTAAAATGAGTCATTTTTAATCACACATTTTAAGTGTGCTTAATAACATTTAGATCACACCTTTTAAGTGTGATTAAAAATATTTAGATCACATCTTTTAAGTGTAATTAATAACATATAAATCACACATTTTAAGTGTGATTTAAAATATTTAGATAACATCTTTTAAGTGTGATTAATAACTAATAAAATCTATGATAAAAAAAGAGTTTGACATATTTGAAAAATAATCAATATTATTTTTGTATGCACATTTGAAAATGTAACACATTATATACTATACTTTGAATCATAACCACATATTGAATGGAATAACGTCATATATTTCATAAATGAAAATTAAATGTTCAAAAGTATATACAAAGAAATTAAATAAAAAAAATTTAACTGTGCTTACATATATTAAAAAATGAAAAAAAAAAAACTTAAAAAAAACTAAGTTCTTTAATTCTTTGACCATATTTTGCATCTCTGCAAAAAATTTCTGACTTGAAAAATGAAAACACAGATTAATTCAGAAACCGCAGGAACATATGAATAAACTAACTATTTATAGAGACTATTCTAGTCTTACAAAAGATACAGTTGGACTTTTTCTCATTATACTGACTCTTCATCTCCTGCTTCAATAGAAAAAGAATAACAACTATGATTGAATAATCAATTCTTATGGAAAAAGTGGACCAAATATCTTAAAATAGCTTAATATAAACTATGACTACAGGGCAACAATGATCAGGAGAAGGAACAGGGTTATGCAAACATTTTATCCATGCCCTTGAATATAGGAAAACTCACGTGTTAAAAGATTTCAGCAATTAACTCATCATCAGACATGAACATGCAGAAAACAAATTAATATCCAGAAGAGAGCTGTCATCTCCATTTAAAAATTGATAATTTTTCCAAGACATGAACATGCAGAAAACAAATTGCTCCATTTCTTAAACCACATAAAACAATTCGTCCCTGCAACAACAGATGAGTTTGTTACATTGAAATCATATAGTGATAGTCTGTTAACCACAGATAAAGGTTATGTAATGATAATAGATAAAAAATTATCAAATAAAAAATGTAATGATAATATATAAAAGTACAGTAATGCCATTTATAAATCTTGAGATGAGGTCAATATCTACCAAGAAAAAAGTTGTTGACTTGATTATGCAAAGCCTGTTAACTGTTGATGTGCAAATTCTGAATTACATATTGGTGCCACATGGAACCTAATGGAATTAAGATTTTAGTCAAGTAAGTTTTATGTCAAGTTTTCTAGGTTAATGTGTTGCAAATATTTTAATATGAAGTTTGTGTACTCTCAGAATTCTTGACTAGACAGAACCAAAAACAAAAAAGAGTGATCCACTTAGTAATCTAAAAAAATAAGGAAGCAGACGTGAAAATAGACAATTTAGAAACATTTGTATGGAATCTTAAATGTGCATAATTACCGAATGATCAAGTTGTAGTGACAAAACGTTACTTTTACGACGAAACACCCATGATTGCACACCAGTTTCCAGATTTACCAAGGCAGCTCCAAGATCGGTGCCTATACCAACCAAAAGTAAGAACAAAACAAACAGGAGAAAAACATGAAATATTAGTCATTTAACAGAGTCCTGACATTTTCAATAGGGCCACGACCTGTTAATGTCATTAGTACTTGTGAACTAATAAAGCATGCTAATAACGGTAAAATAAAAACTATAGTAAAAATAATAATAAATAGATGAAAGTGCAGAGCTCAAACAGGAGTCTTTTAGCCAGGAATGAACACGTAAATCTTGGGTAATTCAAACCCACCACCCATGCCAAATGAACTTTGACATGGATTTCCAGTGCAGGGATAAAAAATTTAATCCTACATGACAAAATTTTCAGAACAGTGTAATTATATAAATCATTTTGTGTTTTATGATTTGTTGCAGGTTCAGAGTATCTAAATATATCCACATACCATAACAATATCTTGGGGATCCACCTGCCAAGAAAACAAATATTCAAATGTCATCTTGTGAGTGACTGCATATTGTGCAATCAACACCAAACGAAAAAATATATAAATATGAGAAACATGCAGGAGAAAAGATGGGATGCCCAACCTGCTTTCACATTGTTACTAATGAAGCCTCATTGTGTGAGATTAACATCAGACACTCAGATTTATGTGATAACTGTAGGCTTCTCCCTTCCAGTGAAGTCCTTAGCTTTGATACAAAATAATACCTCAAACAGTGCCTTGGTTCAATGCATTTCCTATAGTGGGAATCGTCTGCATTACTTGTCGCAATTTTGCAGATTCTTTTACCTATAATAACGGGTATGATATTAAGGTGCTGAAAATGATTTCTCACTAGTTCTAACTTCACAAACCCTAAATAAAAGGAAGTACCTCTCTAGCAGCAGCATTAATTGTGTTCAAGTTACATCTTAAGTCATTCACCTGAACAAGTTTGAAGATATAATATAAGCACAAACGGCTAGAAATAATAATAGCATTTGTTCTAAGATAATACACAAAAAAAAAAAAGTCCCAAATCAATATACCTAACTGGAAAAAGTAATTCTGAACGCAAATACTCATAATTTGGACTCCACTCGCGAGACATTCATCAAGTCCTGGAAAAATTGAAATGTTCATCAAGCACAAAATTTGTTATCAATACCTATACAGGATTTTTGCACTTCCCTTCCCTCTATCATCAAACCAAAACAAAAACCTGTTCATACTTTCCAAGCATATTGTTGGTCCCATTGTAGTTCTGAAAGAAAGAAAAATCAGTAAGAAACAAATAAAATAGTTAAATATAATTTTGAAATCATCTTAAGAGATAAAAAGAAGGGAGTACACCAGATAAAAGTGTACCACAGCTCAAGAAACCAACTAATGAGTAATTTTGAAGTTAATACAAAACCTTTTCGTTTTTCAACATATGCCTAAGTCAAATACATACTATGACATCAAAATATCACATAATTACAACTCAAACCCAACAAATTGAGAGAGAGAGGGGTATGGAAGTGTACCTTCAGCATTGTCATTTCTTCTTTTGTAGGACAAAATTTAATGAGATTTTCTACTTGATCAATGTCCAGGGCTAAAGAATCCAAAGCCAGAACAACATTCTGGAAATAAAGCATTAGAACCCCAAAGCATATATAATTGACATGTCACATATACATATACTAGAGATAACCCGTGCCTGAAGGCACTGACAACAATTTTTTTGATATCAAGTGCTACGAAACTCAGTAAGAATAAATCAATTCAAAATGATAATATTACTCCGATTTAAAACTTCACCTATGATACACAATCCTAAAGGCATTGATAATTCTAAAGCTAATAAATTTAAGAATGTTAATCCTATCTAATTCAGCCTGCCTAAACAAAGAATAACTTAGGATTCAACTCTTTTGTCCCCTACAATATATTGAGAAAGAGTAAAATTATTGAATGGACATCCTATAACTTTTAAATGCACAATAAACTTGTAAGAGAACTGTAGTAACCTGTGTGGTTGTATTTTCATTTTCTTTGTTTTCAAAAACAAAAACAATGAAAAGTTAAAAAACATCCATCATTTTCAAATCCCGCAAAAACCAATTCCAAAAATTTGAAAACATTTATGGTTGCCTACCCATCAATATGATAACGAAGTATAGGTTTCATTCTAGCACATATTCTCTAACCCCTAAATTGATAATGAACACAATCCCCGTATGCACACTAAAAAAAATGAAATGCGGTCCAGCAAGTTAGCGAGAGGAAGAATGTCATCCCTAGTGTTGTCCTGAACTTCCCAATTCCCATTTTGCAGCCTCCACAATCAACCATTTAATGGGAGGGTTGGGAAAGGGGGCAGTCCCATTCAAAAATCATGCCTATGCATCATGTTACAACAGCTTTGGGAATTTATTCCTAAGTCTCAAAAATTATTGGCCTATTAAAAGATATAGAAAATTTAAGTCAAGAAAAATAAAAAACCAAAATTAATGTACAATATACAGACAGCGAGAGCGCGAGGGGGGGGGCAGCGGCGGTGTTGGGGGCTGAAGTCCTTTCGGATATGTAAGTTTACTAACTCTCTGTTTCTGCTTCAGGACATAGCATCCCTCCGTCGATGTCACCATCTTTCTTATCAGAAGCAACCTCAGTCTTCTCCTCTTCCACTATGCTCCTCTGCTGCAACTCCTACTTCAACCTTGTGATCTTATCATCCTTCTCTTCTACACTATCTTGCAAGATAAGCACCTGTAATAGAATAGAACCCATGTTCAAATTGTACATCTCAATCAAGCAATCTCAGCTGCACACAATGTCATCAGTTCTAGTGTATTTGTAAATTAAGCTCGTCTCATTGCGTGTTCAATGTTAGATAAAAAGACACATAATTTCTTGCCAATTTGGACCATCCAAACCATACCAGAGATTCTTTAACAAAAAGCTGTAACATTTGAAACATTTAAGACTATAGCCATAATTAAATTAAACCATCAATGGCCAATTGAAAGTTGAACATGCAGCTTTTTCATAAAACCAGCAGCAGCATAATCAAACAGAACAGAACAAAAAAAAACCCAAAAACCAGAGCAAAAATCCCAGCAAAACAGCACACAACATCAGCAAAAATTAGCAGAACTGAGAATGAAGACCCAAGACAACTCCTGAGTTATTAAAAATTGAAAACAACTCCATTAATTGAGAATGAAGCTCCACTGATATGAAGATTTCAGCCAAATTGTAAAAGATACATTGTAAATTCTTAAATGAGATCAATAATCTTAACACTAATGCATCTGTTGCTAAAGTAGTCCACCCTACGTTTATTTGCAGGGATTAGGAGGACATAGACTGTGCAGACTGGGACAGCCTTCAATAATCCGATGAAACCTTGTACAGGGCAGGAAGCCGGCTTGATTCGAGATGATGTCACGGTTTCTATACATGGGTTTTTACCAAGGAAGCATAAGAAAGAGTGTAGACTTTCATTAGCCCAGAGTAGTTGTCTGAAACTTAAATAGACATTAATGTACATTGTATTTTCTAAAGAAATCATGTATTTTGCAAGGTTCATTTTTAATTTAAATATATAAGAACCTCAGTAGTGGATGGTCAAATGTAGTATGTAGATCCATGTTGTAGGTTATATACATACATGCTTTACCTTACTTTACTTTGTATGATTTCTCTGCTTTGCTTTGCTCTAAAATTTAACTCGTGTGGTTAAGATTTATTTGCATAGGCACTTTCAAGTTGTGTTTGGGATCTTGCATTTGTGCAGTGAAAAAAGAAGGGAAAGAATTTGTGTGTGTGTGTGTGTGTGTATTTTTTTTCTTTTTTTATAAATTTTAAAACCACCCTCTATTTCATTTGCAAGTTCTTTATTGTTTTTTCTTCACAAATCAAATTTCCCAAGTTCTCTGTAAATGTGTACATCAAATACAAACCCCTTGGGTTTTTGATGGCTGGTTCTTATTCTAAAAGATACAAATTTTATAGAAGGAACTTCCTATTGAAATTTGGTTTGTAAGGGAAGGAGGTCAAGAGCTTTATGAAACCACCTGAAATGGAAAGAAGTCATCGAACTACCTGAAATTGCAACCACCAAACAATGCTGAAAAACCATGAAAGGGTCTGTCAAATTAGAAACCTGTGACAGAACCAAAAAAATAACCAAAACAGAACCCTAAAATAACAAAACATCTATCAAAAACATCTAAATTTTTAACAAAATAGAACCAACAAAAAAACAAAAAGAATTTTATGAAGCGTTCAATTGGTGGAAATGATTCAGCATGGTCCCCCAGCTTTAATTTGCATGTTTGAGTGAAACAAAAAGAAAAAAAAAATGCTCTGAAGCTTAGAAAGTTTTTTGTAAAAAAAATCTTAGAAAGTTTTTAGAAGGACACAAATCTGAAATGATTTAACAAATCCAAATCAAACTCAATGATTTAACACAAATCAAACTCTAGCATAGAAACAAAACAAATCTGAAATCTATATAAACAAATCCAACACTCTGTTTTTCTTTCTGTGAGTGAAGCAAAAAGAAAACAAAAAGAATCACAAAGAAAACTTCTTATTTACTGCAAAGTAAACAAAATCTATTTCAATTAATTTCTAAATCTATTTAATTGATACAAATATATACCCACATTGAAACTTCTCTTCTTCTTTTTTCTTTTTTCTTTTTTTTTTTTTTTTTTTAAAGCAAAGAATACAAAATCATGTTCACTGTTATCTCACATGTGCAGAGAGTTACATATATACACACATGAAACTACTTATTTGATTTCCAACTAAGAAAAAAAGATCCAATTCAATTCATTTTAAATATGTTTCTGTTTAATTTTTTTTTTTTTTTTTTCTAGCAAAGAATACCAAATCCGGTTTAATTGATGTCCAAATCTCATATGACCAAACAAATACATATTTCATTTGGTTCAGCTTTAATTTCCATGTTTGAGTGAAACAAAAAGAAGAAAAAAAAATGTTCTGAACCTTTCATTTGGTTCAGTTTATGTATTCAGAGAAGATAAAAATGTTCTCAATTTATGTTCCCAAATTCAGCCTGAAGACCCCAATAAATCCAATAAAAAATTACCGATCATAAAGGAAAAAATAGAAAACCCAATACACATAACCAATAAACCCAATAGAAAACCCCAACCTGACAGAGAAAGTAAACTCATGCCAGGAACCTTTGTAAGAGGAGAGAAACTTCGTAAAGGAAAAAATACATATAAAGCCTTCATAAATCAAAATACACATAACCCCTGGAACTTCTAAGTGAAACTTCTAAGCAAAAATCAAGTGAAACTTCTAAAAGGAGAGAAACCCACAAAAATATCACTTGCAAATTTGTAAGTTATAGTTTACCTCTGAATGGTTGCAATGTCGTCGCAAGAGGAGAGAGGCAAATTAGGAGGGCGAGAGAAGAGAGTCCGTGGTCGGTGGTCGAAAGAAGAGAGGAGAGCAAGAGGCGAGGAGAGGGAGAGAGAGAAGAGCGTATGAAAGAGAAGGGATATCTCTGAAATGAGAGAGGAAGGATTTGGGCAGAGATGAAACAGGAGAGAGGAAAAGCAAAGGCCAAATCTGAACCATCCAGAGTGAATAACAATATTGATCTCAATCATTGAAATGTCCTTGTAGGACAAATGAGAATGAGACATTTTTAGCCCTTGGATTGAAGCAATCTAATGATTCATATTTTGACACATAGACATTTTCAATTTTGAATTCAAAATCAGCCTTCTATTGTTATATAGATATCTGAGGCACACAATATATATACATACTGAAATCATACATAAGGAGGGGGTTTGGGGTTTGAAAAATACGAAATGTGGTTTAGATTTCCATACTTACCACATCTGCAAAATTAATTTAACTCCTAATAAAATTAATAAAATTCAAACTAATAATAGATTAATTTAAGTCCTAATAGATTAATTTTGCAAACTAATAAAATTCAAATGTTATCGAATGTTACAAACTAATAAATTCGAATGTTATTAAAATGCTATCCAAACTAATAAACATGTGTTTTATGCAATAAATAAAACTCAAACTAAGGCCTTGTTTAATTAACAGGTTAATAAAATAGTAACACTAATACTACCAATCAAACATGCCCTAAGTGTCATTCAAGGAGAAAAGAAAAAAGAAAAAAAACAAAGATTAATTTAACTCCTATCTATATTGGTTAAATATGAAACATTAGATAAAAAGTCAAAAACTAATACAAAAAATAAATCCATTTAACACAAAAAACATGCCCTAAGAGGCAGAGGAATGTATGTTTATTTTCTTCTTCCAATTTTTCATTTTTTTTATTTTTAAAAAAAAAAGCCCACTTCCGTTTTGTTAATTAATTGGCATAGGCTTTGTTAGACATGGCTTTCTCAGACATGGCTTCTCAATATTATGTATACATACTGGAATCATATATAAATAGGGGGTTTAGGGTTTAGGATTTAGGATTTGGAATCATACATATAGATTAATTTAAAAATAAAAGATTAATTTAACTCCTATCTATATTGGTTAAATTTGAAACATTAGCTAAAAAGTAAAAAATTAATACAAAAAACCAACCCATTCTTTTCTCAACCCACAAAAAATAAACCCATCCAACACAAAAAATGTATGTTTCTTTTCTTCTTCCAATTTCCAATTTTTTTTTTTTTTTTATATAAAAAAACACTCTTTTTCGTAATGTAAAATTAGAATTCTCTAATCAGAAAGACCCACTTAAGTCTTCATTCCAATGATTTTATCAATCAACAGCTTTTCAAAACCATAGAAAATCAACATCCATTTTCCATTAAAGAATCAAACCCATTGGATGATGTTTCCACAATAGATGTTTGCCTGCCACTATTGATGTTTATTTTACCAACTATTGGTTCAGAAGATAATTAAATATAGGTCTAAGAAACTTTCACAGATTATCACAAATTAAAGCCATAGCATCAAGAATATCCTATTGGTTCAGAAGATAATTACCAACTACAACAAACAAAATTATAAAAAGTGAGCAATAACAGATAATTATCAAGAAGATGAATAATGGGTGTTTCAATAAAGAGTCACAGGGGACCAAAAAAAACTTTCTCCAAAGAAAATCTGTGCAAGATGTGTGTGTGTGTGTGTGTGTGAGAGAGAGAGAGAGAGAGAGAGAGCTTACAGATAAGAGAAGGAGAGGATTCAAGCGAAAGGTATGAAGAGCTGTGAGGAAAAAGTTGTACTGAATCCTGAAGTTCTGAAAGCAACAAATGCAAAGAAGATTGTTAATTTGCCAAACACAGCATTGTGTCTTCCCAAAGAAAATTTGAAAGAGATGAGAGGAGTACATGTGTGAGAGTGAGAGGGTGTGTTCAAAAACAGAGCCATCATATTACATTTTCAGACATTTTGACAAAGAGACAAAAACAGAGGGTGTGTGTTCAAAATTATATATATAATACACACAAATAAATAAATAGGATTGGTTTGGTCACTACCTTCAGATAAACTAACCATATAAAAAACCATATCAGATGTGTGATAGTGAAATGTTGGGTAAAAAGTTTTTTTGGTATAAAGAAATAAATGAAAGTTTTTTTGAGTAAAAAGTTTTTTTGGTATAAAGAAATAGGGCACTACCTTGAGAGGAAGGAAAAATGAAAAAAAAAATAATAATAATTCCAAATTCCACCATGGAATAGTATTCAACAAACGGCTTATTTGGTATAACTTTTTATTAATTGAAAGTTTGATAATTTTTTTTTGGGTAAATAAAAAAAAAATTGGGTGAATAAAGTTTGATAATTAAATAGTAAAAGAAGCAATACGACACATACTTTCAAAATAAAAAATAAAATAAAAACACCATATATTAATTGAACCAAACAACACCAAAAACTTATACATGAATCATGATATCTACTCATTTCTTTCTCAAGAGTAAAAATCTGTCGTAGCAATGAAGACATGCATGGAGAAATTCTCATTAATCTACCAAAAAAAAAAAAGAAAATCCAAAATTGACAGCCTGAAGTCATGGAGATTCCTAGAGAGAGAATTTTATATATACTGGTCCCGTGATTGAATTTTAATTTTCCCTTGTATGCATTAGAATATTTGACGTACAGTGATTGAATATAAAGATTCTTAGGATGTGATTGTTTATGTTATTATTTTTATATAGAGAATTTATGAGTGACCAAACCAATCCTATGTGTAAAACTCCTCAGATTTTGAACACACACCAATCCAAACCAAACCAAACCAAACCAAAGCAATAAATATATAATTTTGGTTATATATATAAATACATAGGATTGGTATCAAACCCATTTCATAAATCAAAACCATGTAAAAAATAAAATATTTCGAACTAACCATATCAGATTAAGAGAAATAGGAAATTATATAACTCTTCTTGATAAAAGCATATATATATACAGGAAATGTTTATAACATAACTCATTCAAATGTTTCAAAACAGGAAACATGTTTTTTAGAGGAAACTGTTCTTGAGAAACATTTCAAAAAGAGTTTTGAAATGTTAACTCTTCTTGAGAGGGTGTGCTTTTATCAAGAAGAGTTTTGAAATGTTTCTCAAGAACAGTTTTGAAATGTTAACATGTTTATAACATAACTCATTCAAATAGGAAATGTTTCTTAGGAAATTAATTTGAAATGTTTCAAATTAACCATATCAAGAAGAGTTATTTTAAATTTTTACATATATATATATATATACATATGTATATACACATATACATATATATACCATAAATTGTTCTGAAATATGTGTATGTGTATGTGTATATATATACATATGTTAACATTTCAAAACTGTTCTTGAGAAACATTTCAAGTTGATTGGTTGTAAAATGTTTATAATACCAAGATTCCCCTTCAAGTTGATTGGTTGTAAAATGTTTATAATATGTTTATAATACCAAGATTCCAACAAATTGGGAATCAAACAAATCAGACCCAACAAACAATCAGACCCAACAAATCAAACATTTCAAGTTGATTGGATTTAATTCCCTATACCAATCAGACCCAACAAACAAACGAAAATTCCTATAAAATAACAAACGAAAAAATACAGCTAACGTTTTCCACTTTTCCAATAATTTTATCCAAACCAAGCAAATTCTAGAAGAATTAAATCCAGAATATATTTTTTTCCAGGGAAAATCAAAGAGAAAATAAATTGGGGGTTTAAGCAAGGGAAAATAAATTGGCTTCTCAAGAAATATATATAGACATATACATATATATAGATATATTTTTATACATACTGAAATCATATATAATCACATCTATGTTAATGAAATCATATATAATCACATCCCTGTTAATGAAATCATATATAGATCATATATACATATATAAAATTATGTATATAATCACATTCGCATTCATTCGGGTGATCCACACACATTTAATTTATATACATGATTTGCATTTGAGGCAACCACACACATTTGAGGCACACAATATTGAAGTTTATAATTCACAAAAACCCCTAATGCATCACAGAACCAATACAAAGAGCTCCACTTTTGATTGAATCCAGAAACCAAAAATTATTCACAGAAAATGCTAATGAAACAAATATATGGAATTGAGATAAGACAAACAAATATACGTAACTGAATGAAATCGAAAGGGCTTGAGAAGACAAACCATTGTTCTGTTAGTGAGATCGAGTGGAGGACAGTCCAGCGAGATCGAAACCATTGTTCTGTTTGCACGGGTCATCCACACACATTTATCATATATAATCATATATAAAATTATGTATATATTACACACAAATGCATATACATACATACATTCGGTCTCCGAACCTGTGAATCTCCCATCTCTGAATCAAGCGGGAAGAGACTAATAGGGGGTTTGGGGTTCGGTCGCCGGCAAGGGTTGGGCTCCGACAGGGTAACACGTCTGATGGAGAGAGAGAGAGAAGGGGGGTCTGATTTCAAAATTTGAAATAAAAAACCAGCAACAAAGAGATGAGAGTGTGGGAGAGAGAGAGGATGTGGGTTCAAAATGGAGAGTTTAACACTGTGAGCCCTTGGATTAAGTTCAATCCAATAATTTATATTTTGACAAACAGACAGAAGTCCTATCAAGGAAAAAAAACTGAGCTTCCTTATTATATAGATATATATAATTTAAAGCCAAGAGAGTGACCACTGAAAGCATCAGTGCCATCCAAGACATGCCTCTCATAGCAAGCAACGAGACAGAAACTTTCATAGTTCAACTAGAACCATATTGGGTATACCGTCACAATAAAGCAATTCAGTTCCTCTATGTGTATATCAATTCCCACACAAACAGAGTGCCGGACTCTGACAATTGAAGTTGGAGAAGAGCAGTGGCTTCATGGCTTCTTCTCTGCCAAATTGCCAGCCGTTTGAGTTCGCCACCAAGTATTACGCAAGCACGGGGGACAGTTATGTGAGACAGAGCAGTTTCTTTGGAGGGAAAGCAGTTTTAAATCAAGGTGTTGGGTACTCTGTTATTCTTTGATTTGGGGCCTTCTTTGTTGTCTTCACCTCCTTCCTGGTATTACCCCATTCCTATCTCTACACTGCATTATTATTCATAAGGTTCACACTTGTAATTAGTGTCAATATTGAATAAACCCACTATTTGGGGAATTGTGTCTCATAAAATGGGTGTATTGAGAAATTTTGTGGGTGTATTTAGAATTATCCAGAATCTTGTTGAAAAGTTTTAGCCATTGGAATCCTAAAAAATCCCCACATAAAATCTTCTCGTGCCTCATGGATTTGCACTTATTTTTCACTGAAGGATAAGCTTAGTGGAAGTGTAGATGGTAATGACCAACACCATTATGGTGGTGTTTGGGAACAAGGAAGACAGGCTATTTTAGCCCCAAATTCCAAAAAAAAAACCTTTTAGTCTCAAATTATCCCACCTAACTCATTGATTTAAAATAAAATAAAAAAAAAAAAAAAGGGAAAAGCAGCAACTGTCTAGCAGCACAACAGCCTACACTGTCACCAACAGTGTAGGTTTCAGACAGTGAAATGACGCTCTTACCCCTATAGATCAATTTTGGAAAAAATAAGGTTAGGGGCAAATTTGTCATTTCAACTTTAAATATCATTTCAAACACACTTTTCAATACAACAATCAACCCAAAAATTTAACCCAACTTCCTAAACACAAAAACTAAAATAGCCTACTAAAATAGCTAAAAAGCTAAAATGCCTAAAAAAAAAGCCATTTCCCAAACACCCACTATATGACCTTTACATGAATAATAATTTGAGACTGCCCCTTCCACATAGAATCATTAACAGCTATTTGAAACTCCAAACTAGCGTGAATTATCTTTTTGTTTCTTTACCATTATTGCTGCTTGTTTAAATTGAAACAACAAACTATGAATTAATTTGCCAGGTTTGGCTAGAGAAGCGATATGTTGGATCGTGCCACACATCGGAATGGTTAAACACTGCAGGTAGGAATGTTAAAACAGGACTCATTGCTAGTGTGATTGAACCTCTGTATAACACCAGCCTCTAGTATAATTTATAGCAACATGATTCTACAATTAGAGAAAAATTTAGTCTTGGCATGGAAAAAACACAAACATGCGCACATGCAGATGCTTGGATATACTTCAACCACTGCACAAATCACATGCATACTCATAACATTGACATCTTTCAAAAGAGGATGGCGGCCTTTTAAAAGTCCAAGTTCCACAGCTGCAAGCCACTGCACATACCACATGCATACTCATAACATTGACAGTTGCACAAGGGATATTTACATTGGCCAAAATCCTAGTATACCACTATCAAACATGTCCATTCCATATCAATAAAACCAGAAAATCATTACACATGGTGATGGTGGCGAGATCAGTATCACACATGTAGACACATAACATTCAAACAATACCAAAATAACTGAAATAGGCATAAAATGAAATTATTTTTCCCAATAAAATAATTTTTGAAAATATTGGTACTCCTTCAACCCCAAATAACTAAGTAGTCCAATAGTTCTTTTACTTTAATACAAAATTGACACATCAACACTAAAAACAAACTTAGGATTCATAAAATCATTCTTGGAAATAACCAACTTTCAGGAGCTTCCTAAATAAGCTTGGGCCAGCCAAAATGATATTTTTTACTCTTCTTTATTGTGACAGTTTGGAGACTAACTTTAGTGTGGCAGTTTGAAACAAAGCAGTGGTCGCAAAGTCCCATTGTGGTTGTGTTTTGAGCTTATCTTAGCACAGGGAAAAAAAATGTTGCATTAGTTTTGGAACACTAGTTTTAGTTACCTAAAATTGGCCTATTTGACTTAACATTAACCTTGATATTTTGGAACTAAAAATTATGAAAACAAGATTAAGGGGCAGAAACTAGATACTCACTCAAAGCCTGCTTGAAAAGAGCTTGAGCAGAGCACTCAGTGGTTTCTAAAAAAAATGTAAAAATTCCAAGAGGCTCCTTCTCGTAGCCTGCTCAAAGAGCGGTCACATGGGTGACAACATTACATGAAAGAGAACAGGGATAGTAGTGTGCTTGAGCTGGGTAACACGCACAAGTCTTTGTAATTCATGCAATGTCTTTTCTAAACAAACTATAAATAGACATTAGGCTAAGGGCTCTCAGAAAACTCTGATTTATTAATCAGTGAAGAGACTTGAATGTTCTAATGATTCAATAGCTTTAAATGATTGTTTTCTTTTGCCCAAAGTCCATGGACCAAAAAACATGGTTGAGACCATTGCAAAATCATTAGATCATCAGATTGACAACACAAGCATAATCATAATGTCAATCTTCGGCAAGGAACATCAAATTCAACATCAATTCATTCCACTAAACCACCGCAAAATCATAGGAATCTCAAAATGCAAGCGAAAATCAGCATGTAAGAACCAGAAAACAAGAGCTAGAGAAAGAGAAAGTACCGTGAAAACGTTCTTCGAAGTAGACTTCGACTGAAGCGATCACGAAGAGGACCTTTTTGTTCAATCCCAAAACGAGCAATCACGGAAGTGAAAACACATTCAATAAGGGTGTGAAAACCCTAGAAATCAAAATCAAAGAGAAATGAGAGAGAAGAATTGGAACACATAAATTCAAGGCTTAGAATCGAATTAATCGAATAGATATGCAAACACAGAATTAATCGAATCCGTGGAAGGGGCTTAGAATCAGAATTGATCTCCAAGTTCGGAATCGGACACCAAGCTCGGAGTGACAGCCGCTGGTGGGGGTCGGTGGTGGTGCTCGTGCGTTTGTGTGAGACGCCGATGGAGATAGAGAGAGAGAGATGTATGAATGCAAAATTTGTGTGACTTTAATCTCAAATGCAAAGAATGTATGAAGATCTATCAGGGGATTTGAAGGTCTGATTTGTTCTCGAGGGTTTTAGGGGAGGAGTGAAGAAGAGAAACGGTTGGGTTTTATTGGCGAGTCCGTAATCCGACTCGAATAGAATGGACTTGTTTGGTAGAGCGGTGAGAAAGAGCTTATAAGTTATGCTTAAACAGCTTATACCATATAATTATGAACATAAGTTGATTTTTGACTTATAAATTAAGTATCTTCTGTCTCACTCAAAGAATAAGTTCATTTCTGACTTCCAAAATGCTATAAGTTATAAGTTATAAGCTAAACCAAACACATGCTTAAATTAAGCTGAAAGCTGAAATAAGCAGCTTTTAAGCTGCACCAAACGGGACCAATGATGAAAACATAACACTGAACCAACCCAGGGGTTGGAAATTGCTAGTTTTTTTTTTTTTTTTTTAAATTTTGAAAATATATCAAATTGAAATTTTTTTAGTTGATGTTTTCACGACATGCTAATGTATGCTGTGTAAGGGTATAACATTTTACAACATAAATGTATGTCGTCTTAAATAAAATTATTTGTATGCCGTGAAAATATATTTTTTTTTACGACATACTTTTGTAGGTCATAAAAAAATCGAATTAAAATCTTTTTTAGTAAAAGTTTTCACAACATGCTAATGCATGCCGTATAAAGTTAAAATAGTTTAAGACATGAAATATATGTCGTCTTAAGTGCAATTATTTTACGACATATTTTTGTAAGCCGTGAAAATATACATTTCTTATGGCATACTTTTGCATGTCATAAATATATGAATCAACGACTTACATGGTGTGTATGCTGTTATTGAAAAAGTATTAGCGACTTGCTAAAAAAAGAAAGGTCATAGAATGTACTAACTACGATATGCATTCGAAGCATTTCGTAAATATAAAGCCGTAAATAGTTAGTTTTGTTGTAGTGCCATCTCTCTCTCTCTCTCTCTCTCTCTCTCTCTCTCTCTCTCTCTCTCTCTCTCTCTCTCTCTCTCTCTCTCTCTCTCTCTCTCTCTCATGTGCCTTGTGATGAACCCTAGCCTTCTACATTCCTTTTAATTAAAAGTAGCCAAAGAGTTAAATGTATTTTGATTTTTTTTTTAATTTGTGTTTTGGTGTTGGCGCTTTTTTTTTAAAAAAAAATGGAAATTGTATATTCTATATAAAAATCAAATTGGAATATTTTATATAATCACACTTATTTAAAAAGTGTGATTAAAAAGTAGTAATGTATATATAATCACACTTTAATTAGAAGGTATGATTAAAAAATATATAAATAATCATACTTTAATTAGAATGTGTGATTAAAAAATATATATATATAATCACACTTATTTAAAAAATGTGATTAAAAAGTAATAGTATATATATAATCACACTTTAATTAGAAGGTGTGATTAAATATATATATATATATATATCAACAATGATTCATCCCCCCACACTCAATCAAATTAAGTGTGATTAAAATATCAATCTAATTTTTTTTATCACACTTCCAATAAAAGTTGGATATTTGTTTTTTTTTTTTTTTGGTCAAAGTGTGATCTTTAACTATTTTTGTAATAGTGGCGGTTAAGGGAATCAATTTTCCAGCTCTTGTGTTGAGCTATTTAATTTTATACTTTGAATAGAAAAAAGGAAAAGTCTTATGAAAATTAAGTTTTGGGCTAAAAATTGAGTTAAGATTAAATTCTAAGAGATTATTTTTTGTA
Organism: Camellia sinensis; assembly: GCF_055761805.1. NCBI lineage: Eukaryota > Viridiplantae > Streptophyta > Magnoliopsida > Ericales > Theaceae > Camellia > Camellia sinensis. The sequence continues at coordinate 222,720,843 of NC_138961.1, forward strand.
ATTCATCATTTGAGTTTGGTTTTGTCATTTTTCATGAAATTGAATTCCATATTTACATGCATCCTAGATTGTTTAAAAGATGTGAAGGATTTATTCCATGTTTTGGTATAAGAAGAGCAAGTTTTGGAAAATGATGAATTCATTAGCGCTTTGAGTTTAATCTTGAATTAAAGGAATTTTGATGTAAATAGTATGTGACGTGTATAGGCCCATAAAGGCCATGAATCACTATGAACAACCTAAGCCCATCACTTGGAGCCCAATACATAACCCAGCTGGTGAGGTCCAGGACAGTTGGAATCCAACATGGCATAAAGAGCCAATGACACTCAGACGCATGGCAGGTGAAAGACGAGCCACATCAGCAGACAAAGATCTGCAAAGTTATTGCCACTGCACATCACCATTAATGCAGCCCATCACAGCATTTATTACAACAACACCTCTCTGTCGGAACAGGACCCCCTTATCCTGAACAAGGTAAGCTATAGCATAGACTTTCGGCGATGAGGGCAGGTCGAAAGGGACAGCGAAATGATTACCAAAGGACATAAGCAAACGTTGAAGACAAGAAGAAGGTTAAGCTTTTCTATCTCTAATCTCTCCCTCTGCACTCTACTTCTCTTCCTAACTTGCTCGTCGGAGGGTTCACTGGGGGACTACCCAGTTCCTCGTTGAACTTGTTTGCAGGTTATCCGGTGGGCTTGATCATTTGGACGTGGGCTTGAGGGGCTTGGACCAGTCCGATCCATTCACTGGAACAAACTGTATCATTAGTTGGCGCCGTCTGTGGGAAGGACTTTGCTCCGCGCGCCAGTTGTGCTCATTGTCTCCGGAGACCCTATCTCAACAACCTTTTTCTCCTACCCATCAAAGTGTATGGTCACGACTAGATCCATGACTTCTCACAATAATGCTGCCGACCATCAGGCTGACCCCCCCAATCCAAACAACCCACCGCAGTATTTTATCGAGCTTACCAACAGCATTAACCGCCATGGCCGAGCAAAACCAGGCCCTGATAAATGCTTTACTCCAAAGAAACCTTCCGATGCCTCCTCCACCACCTCCAGATATTCCACCTAACCAAGAAAGAGCCCCGAGCCATACCGTTCCGCAACCCTATCCACTCAACTTGGAAGGTTTGCAACCTCCTCTCCCACATATAAATCTACCACCTCCACCCCCACACCCGTCGGTCGTGGCACCAGCCCCTGAAGGGGAAGCCAGCAGCGTCCAGCCCCCATTGACTGACCATGGTGACAACATTCGCCTCTAGGACGCTGAACTCCGAGCAATGAAGCTCCAACTCCAAGGGGTCATGCAGAACATTCAGCATAAACCCTCTACCACGACAAACTCACCATTTGTTGCCTCCATCCGGGACAAACCTCTACCCGCCAAGTTCAAGATGCCCACCATTGACTATTTTGACGGTACGACGGACCCAGTCGACCATCTGGAGACCTACCGAACCCTCATGATCCTCCATGCCTTCCCTGACGAGATCATGTGTCGCGCTTTCCCCATGACACTGAAGGGGTCAACCCGACTGTGGTTCAGCCAGTTGTAGACGTCCCCGAATGCCCCGGGGAGGAACGAGTCCCTCGTTCCGTTTGATATTGGGCTCACTACAGTTCAGGACTCTCAATTTTGTCACGGTTCTAAGTCTGAACCAAAGAGTCCAAATCCGGCAAATCGTTTTGAGAAAACAGATTTTTGAAAGAAGTACCAAACATGGCCTGCTTTGCCAGATACAGAGTCGCCACCAAAATATTTTATTTTGGAAAAATTTAGGAAACCCTGACTCGTTTGCCTAAGGCCACGTGTCCGTCATTACCAAAGTTGCCTCGGCTCGGAAACTTGGGTACGATTGGGGAAGGTCACTTCGTGAGCACCCCCGCTCGCCCGATCAAAGATCGGCCTCTACTAACCATGATATCTATTTTTTAAAACATTATGTGTTCTTATTCCGGTTATTAGCCTAGATTTACTATGTGATGCGCACAGCATACAAGTATAGACTGGATCGTCTGAATTGGAACAAAACATTTCATGTTTATTTGTTTGAAAATGGTTTGATGGTGCTACCCGCAAGTAGGCTAAGACGTGGATTTGCCACCCTCAGGTGGGCTTAGAAAACATGATTTTGCCACTATCTAGTGGGCTTAAAACACACATTTGATGAATTGTTCTAATTCAAATAACCCAACCTTCACCCACAGGCATTCAAGCAGGTATATCACATAAGCAAATAGCCTCATGGTAAGCGTGCTATTCATGGCAGCACTCACACGCATGCAAGGATGCTAAAGCATAAAACTCACCGAGTACTCCAAGCCAAAACAGAAGCTAATTAGAAATCCATGCATGATCCTAATTATACAGAAATGCCTAATGCAACACATGCAAAATGCAACTATAGCAGGCTCGGCTATTCTAAACATGGCATATGAGATGCAACAGCTAACAAGTATTCAACTTTGAAATTGAAATACAAATGCAGTTAGTATGATGCGCCGAGCCCGGTGCATGCAAAATAGATGAATGATGCAAACATGCTGTCATACTGTATGCTAATTGAAACATGCCCTAATCTAACCATTATAAGCTGGTAAATAAAAGGGAGAAAGACGTGGGGTTGGAAGACATACATCACACACACGCACACTTATTACAATTATGCCCTCGCACGGAGGGTCCGAATAAAATAATATACAGTCCCAAATGAATAAATAATACAATCCCGAATAAATACAAAAATTCTAATTAATTTACAAATTAATCTAAGAAAGCTATAAACTGGCATGCAAGCCAGGGACTGCCTCGACTCTGATGAATGATGTATGTTTGGGCTGCCTTGCGCAGAAATCCACTAGGATGCCCCAATTAGCCTCTGTTTTGCAATTATTCTTGGAAAGCGCGCCAAGCTCCGAAAGGTTGCTAATTCTTGATTTGCTGCAACAGAGAGCAGGAAAGGGGCATAGCAGTGTATTTTCACATATGTATGCATATCTCGATCCTCGTGCCACCAATCACGCATCTCGATGCATGATGGCCGAAAGGTCGAATTGCATAACTCAATATGAAATGAATGCACATATGGACATAACAAGACCTAAACTCCATCATGGATTATCCGGAGTGTCGGTGACTGGGAATTGAGACACATTCCGTCACTCGAAGTACGAAATGTCCCTCGTTTCCCGTGCTCGGGCTAACTCCTATCCCGAGCACAATGCAATATGCATGACATGCATGAATGCAACTAATATACAACCTAGCATGCACAATGCTATGAAATGGCATACACGATGCATGAGGTAACATGGCATACACAATGCGCTAACATACAACCTAGCATACGCAATGCTATGAAATAAAATGGCATACACAATGCATAATGGACTTACACCAACATGAGTGGACCTCAGCCACGCTCACATAGGAGGCCATTAGATGAAAATGAGACAACTCGAGATGCGTGCACGCATGCACGCAAACCGAGGACCGACCCTAAGGCACCAAATGCCACTCTAACAAGACATGGCAAGGCATGGAATATGGAATACTAGCATGAAAATTTCAACGCTAAAATATGACCCAAAACAGCCCCGAAACATGAAAGCATGGCACCCGAAGCATGGAATGAGACCCGAAATGCAAAACTAGGCATACGCAATGACCTATAACTATACAAAGCATGCATTATTTGATCATGAAATGTGAAGAAAGATTCAAGGAAGCCCCAAAAAAAGCATATTTACAGTTTTAAGGAAGGCCAAACAGCGAACACAAATGGGGCTAAGCATGTAAAAATGGCCCCGAAAGAGAGGTAATGAAGCAAGTGGCAGCTGCTGGCTCTAAACAGATGAGGGCCCTTCAACAATGTTGAAGAGGGGCCCAAAATATGACCTTTTACAGTTTATGATCAAACCCAAAACAGTGCACAAGCATGCTCAAAATACTATGCAAAACAAGGCCAAAAAGAGAGCTATAACACAAAGTACAAAAAGGATGCCTCAAACAGTAAAAGACCCTTAATGAAACATGAATAGGGGGTCAAAATAAGGCCATTTATAGTTCGGACCAGAGCCCAAAAACAGAAGCACAAGAGGCTAACAAATCATACAAAAATGGAGCCAAAAGAGAGATACAAAGGCAAGTGGAAAATGGAAGCCTCAAACAGTGATGAGCCCTTCAACAATGTTGAATAAGGGCTCAAAATAAGCCACTTTACAGTTTTTCTCGGAGCCCAGAAATGCTTAAAAACAGGGCTAACATATCATGCAAGAATAGGCCCTAAAAGAGAGGTAAAGAACAAAGGGGGAGAAGAAGACTTTAAACAGCAAAAAGTTCCTATTCAAACATGAAAATGACCTCAAAATATAATCTTTTTCAGTTTGGATCGAAGTCCAAAAATACTTGCAAGTAAAGCTAAACAATCATGCAAAAAAGTGCAAGTTTAAGGGAAATAGGGACTCACCCTTGAAGAACAACTTTCCAGCAGCTTTTAGTCAGAAAATATGAGCTTTCAACCTCTTCAAATGTCTTCCAAGGTACTGAAATGAGTAATGGAGGTGATAGGCTAGGGGTTGTAGTGTAAAAATGGTCCAAGAACAAAGGGTTTTGGAGCTTGGAAGAGAGAGAGAGAGAGAGAGATTTAATGTGAGAGCTCAAAACCAAAATTTTCTAACCCTCAAACACAGCTGGGAGCTGCTGGTTTTATAAGCAAAAGAGGTGGAAAAGAGGGGTGTAGACACCCCATTTTTGACCGTCCTCAAGACTTGGACGTCACCGTTTGAACACTCGGTGATCATCCATGTTTGTGTTCGTTTGGAGTTCCCGGAGGTCTCGGCTCGCACGCACTGCCTTAGGATCTCCGAACTTGACCGTTTAGTGTCTGGTTTTGCACCGAACACTTATGTTTTGCCTTGGAAGGGCAGGGAATGCCTTATGAGGCATCCCCACACACCACCGGCAGTGGCTGGAGGCCACCGGATGGTCTTTTTCTGCCATCGGCACTTTTGTTTGCCGGTCGGCACACTTTATTGCCGGTCGGCATAATTTGTTGCCGGTCGGCACTATTTTTTGCTGAAATCGCATTTTTGGGCAGCCGACCACTGTTCATCCACTTTATGGAGATATTTTGTGTCAGCTGTGATAGCTGGCACCAACTCTTCCCCCCTCCATACACGTGTATGGAGGGATCTCCCTCTAAGCAAGCTTGTTGAATAAGCTTTGCAAGAGGGAGTCTTATAAGAGGAGGGCCTTCCTCTTTGATCTAGGTTAGACTCTTGCAACCAAAAACCAGACCATGGAGATATAGATACATATTATCTCTATACCTCCCTCTCTCTCCTCCTTTGTGTGTGTTTCTTAGCTCAAAAGGTGGTTTTTACCTTACTTTTGCACCATTACACACACCATCACACCTTACTCCGAGATTGAGGGACTTGGGGGGTTGTTTCTTGAGTTTTTGGACTGGTTTTGATCAAAAGAAGAGGGCTAGACCATTTGTTCTTCAAGGGTTCTTCAAGGGTGAGCATCTTGCTTTTTATTCCCCAAACTTGCAATAGTTTTCTACCTACCTTGCTTGCTGTTTTAGCTCTTGTGTATAACATAAAAAAGGTTTATATTTTCATGCTTTAGAACTTTCATTAAGGTGGTTTGGTGTTTTGGGTGCAAACTCACTCTATTAGGCCTTGTTTGGCCACTTTTGTTGCCTCTTTGGTTAAGCTTTGGTCATCTTTGTATCTTGATCCCTTCACCACTGAAAATCAGTGTATTTTTAGTGTTAAAAAAGTCGGTTTGAAGTCTTGCATAGGGGAGGGACACCCCTCTCCCTTTATGGTCTTGTTTCCTTGAGTTGTGGCCCAAAAGGGTGACATGCATGCTTGCTTGGTTTTTGCTTCATTTCAGAACTTTTTGGGTGTTTTAGGTCATGTGGGATCTCTGTTTTTGGCTGGATTTATGCCTCCTTGTATGCTTGTAATACTTGCTTTGTATTGCTCCATTTTGCTTAGAAGTGTATCTCATGATTAGGCCATGATTCTTGTGTGTGTTGGGTTGGTTCCTTGAAGATGTTAGCACTTTTTTTTCATGCTTAAAACCTGTTGGTTATCCATTTGGTCATGTTTGACCGGTTTGATATGGTTGCCATGCATTTTGGCTTGTGAGCCCTCAAGTACATGAATCACTAGCATGCCTTAGTTGATCCACTTTAATGAGTTGAAGTTGTTTGCCATGCTATTTTAGTCCAAGAATCATGTTTGCATGTGTGCATGCTTGACCTCTTTCATGCCTTAAGGGTGTACCCTCTTGTGCCTAGGAATGAGCCTTAGTGCATACGCCTCTTGGGGGTCATCTTGGCTGCCATTTTAGGAGTTTTTGGAGTCCCATTTTGCATGTAAAATTTCTATTTTTTTACTTGTTTTAATCATGCCTTGAGAGGTCATGTTGATGGGAGTAAGTTGCCTCCTTTTTGTGCCTTAACTTTGGGACCATTAGCTTGCATGTTGGCATGAATTGTTGTCCATCATTTTGGGCACTTTTTGGTGCTGTCTTGGGGTGAACTAAGGACTGTCCCTTTATGATCCAAAGGCTCCATTGCATGCTTGTTTTATGTAAGTTGCATGATTGCTTCATTAAGCCTCATAGCATGCTAATCCCATTACCAAATTGGTCTATGTTTGCACCACATTTGCACCTTGCATGCTTGGCATTACACATTTGTCATGTTGGTTGCATAGTACTTGTTGTGCTTTACATTTTGGTACCATGTTGCATTTTGAGCCTTGTGAGCATAACATGCATTGCATCGTTTGACTTGGGGTGTCAAGCCAAATATGAGGGTCAAGGGACATTCATACTCCAAGTGATGCAATGTACCTTGATTCTCGGTCACCGGGGCCTTTGACTTCGACATGATAAGGCTTCGGATCTCATTTTGTTTGTTGCATGCATCCTTACATTGAGTGGCGAATTTGATCCCTTGGGTCATCATGCTCCATTGATGGCTCAAAGATCGAAGGCCGTGCTTCTTTGAGTTTAAAACATGATAAGAAGCACAACCATGCCTACATGTACCTGAGAACCCCATGCCATGCACTGTCTGTTCTCTGTTTGCTGTCAAATTGTCTTCTGCAGGAAGTTTCTGCCGACCGGCAGAATTTAGTGCCGACCGGCAATATATGGAGTGCCGAGGAATCCAAAAAGTGCCGATGGGAATTTTGGAAGTGCCGGTGGGAATTTTGTCCGGCCGGTGGTGCTCTGCAGGATGCAAGGAACTTGCTCCAGTACTTTGGCAATTTTCAGAAAGACAAGGCAGTACAAACAGAGGCGGCAGGAGTACAGCACGGGTTTTCCGGGCGAGACGGATTCGAGCATGCATCATTCGCACATCCCGAGGCAGAAGCTGCGGCTGCCCTCTTCTTTCCTTTGCCATATTTTCTTTTAAATTAAATTAGAAATCTTGTAATAATTTTATTCGTTTATTATTTTGGGACTGTAATATTTATTTGATCCCTCCGAGTGAGGGTAAAGATGTAATAAGTGTGTGTGGGTGGTGTGTATGTCTTCCAATCCCCATTTCTTTCTTCCCTTTTATTTACCCGCTTATGATGGTAAATTAGGGCATTTTTTTGAAATTAGCATACCTTACGCTATGCATGCGTACATCCATGCATTTGTATTGCATACATTAGGCTCAGTACATCACGCTAACCGCATTTGTATTTCAAATTCTAAACCGAATATGTGATAATTGTGCATTTTCACATACCATGTTTTAGGGTTAGCCGAGCCTGCCTAGATTGCATTTTTGCATGTGATGCATTAGCCATTTTTAACATGAACTAGGACACGCATGTTTGCTAACTAGTTTACTGTTTTGGCACGGAGTACGATGTAAGTATTTTTGCTTTAGCATCCAGCATGCGTGTGAGTGTTGCCCTAACAGTATGCTTGCCATGCGGCTAAGTGCTTACATGAGATAAACTGCTTGAATGCCTGTGGGTGGAGGTCAAATTGCTTAAATTGGGATAATGCGTTAAAACTGCGATTTTTAAGCCCACTAGATAGTGGCAAAACCATCTTTTCCAAAAGCCCACTTGAGCGTGGCAAAACCTGTATTTTAGCCTACTTGCGAGTAGCAAACCATTTTCAAAACAAACGTGAAATGTTTTGTTCCAATTTGGGCGATTTGGTCTATACTTGTTTGTTGCGCGCATAACATAGTAATTCTAGGCTAACAATTGGTTTAAGAACACATAAAGTTTTCAAAAACGGATATCACGGTTAGTAGAGGCCGGTCTTCGGACCGGGCGAAAGGGGGTGCTCATAGCTGACCTTCCCTGATCGTACCCAAGCTCCCGAGCCGAGACAACTCCGGTGATGACGGACATGTGGCCTTCGGCACCGAGTCAGGGTTTCCTAAATTTCCCATTTTAAAAAATATTTAGGTGGCGACTCTGTATCTGGCAAAGCAGTCCATGTTTGGCACTACTTTTTCAAAAATCTGTTTCTCAAAACGATTTGCCAGATTTGGACTCTTTGGTTCAAGATTAAGAACCGCGACACAAAATCGAGAGTCCGAACTGTAGCGAGGTCCCCCCCCCCGCGGACTTGTTACAGTTTCTGGCGACTCTGCTGGGGAATTTTAGAGAGCTTGACTCAAACTCGTGATATCCTGTTTTGATTTCGCTTATATGTTTCTTTGCATTGCATGTGCATTGGTGCGCCTAGGAACACAGTGTTTGCCATCTGCCATTCCTGAACGGTTTGCCGGAGGCTTGCCTTGTCAAGGCATGTCCATAAGGCTGACCGGCTATGGGCTCTGATAGCATGGGAACACAAACCCCGGTTTACCGGGGCACCCTTTTTGACCATTCGACCTAGTGCATATTCAGATCCATAGTGACCATTCCAAATTAGGACAGGCTGCTTACCCGATATTAGGTTGTTTGAGAACTGCTGCGTGTATAGTGAAACCCTAGCTCCTGACAAAATAGGACAGGGAAACCCTACCCCAATGTAGGAGTGTTTTGGCTCTCTTTACTTGCTATGTGCTTTTAGAATGTATTTCTACAGGGAAATGTACATACCAGTTTGCAAGTCTGGGCATCAGGCCTGAGGGCATCAGTATCAGTTTTAAGAGAATCAGTTATCTGCGGGTATCAGGGTTCAGTGTTGGGAACAGAGCTTGTTTTTGGGGAAACAGTGATCAATATCGAGGAACAGTGTGTTCGGCTCACCGACTTTGTATTCAATATCCAACTGTGTATTATATGTTTATTTTATACTGTTGTGCTGTCCGGTTGTTGGTTTATTTATTGCTTTATTTATCTTTTTGCTAGGTAGTTTAGCATCATTGCGTCCAACCCAGTAGACATTCCCCAAGCACTCTGGATCAGAGGTCGTCGGCTCCATCGATCTGAGGATCTGATAGAAGGACAACTGGTGTACCATTCTCTACCCCCGGTTGCTAAACGGAAGGCAACTAGACAGAGGACATTGGTCCAACAGTCAGTACAGAGGGCTTCATCTACCCCACCTATGTACAGTAGGGACCAGGATCCTGTTTCACCCACAGAGAGGGAACGCATACCAGTAACTCAACTAGAGTAGAATAGTATGGCTAGCTTAGAGGAGATGGTGCGCCAACTTCAAGAAAGCATGAAAATGATGCAGCAGGATGCTGTCCGACAGGCAGAATTCGCCAGACAACAAGCTACAGTCATGAGTGAGCAAGCGGATTTAATTGGGAGATTGCAACAGCAAACTGGGGCATCACCTTCGCAGCAAATCCCTCCTCCATTAAGGGTTCCAATACCCGAAGAGACACCAATCGCCCGGAATGTCCAAGAGGATACAGACATCCCAACAGGGCCAGCTCCCCTCCCGATTCCACCTCAACAATCCAAGGCACCCACCCCCATCAATCTGTCGGATTCTCCCTTTGAGTCCGAGGTAGACCCCATGACGTTAAAAATGCACAAGCTTGAAAAGCTGTTCAAGAAATCTCAAGGTACGAAGTCCATTCCCGACATTGGAGACGGATACATCGACACAGCTGTGACGCTGCCAGATCGGTTTAAGATGCCACAAATTGATCGTTTTGACGGATCTGAGGATCCCATGGTACACCTGCGACTATTCTCAGACGTCCTAAGGCCAATGGGCCTCACTAGATTGCAGAAGCTATCTTTATTCGGCCGGACCTTGTCGGGTGTGGCGGCCGCATGGTATGCCAAGTTAGAGGATGACGTCAAGAGAAATTGGGATGAGATGGCCGAGGCCTTCATCCTGCAGTACTCGTATAACACACAAATCGAGATCACGACCCGGGATCTCGAGACAACGAGGCAAGAACCCAAGGAGAGTTTCTCAGAATTTGTAACCAGATGGCGGGCTAAGGCTTCGATGATGACCTTAAGACCCACGGACAAAGACCAGATTCGGATGATTGTGCGCAATCTCCAGCCGAAGCTAATGTAAAAGATGATCGTAGTCCCCTTCCCTACCTTTGCTGATCTGCATGAAATGGGGGTACAGATCGAGGACGCCCTAAGACAAGGGTGGATTGATAATGACCGGGAGCAACCCCGCAGAAATTTCAATCGTAATACTAATGCAGGCCCGAGCGGCGCTACGACTGCCAGGACCTCCGAAGTGAGTATGGTCACCACTAACCCTTCCCCAAGAAATACAGCAGCCACACCATTCTCCGGTGCGTCCGGAAGCAACTCACAAACAGCCAAATACCCTCCCAGAAACACCAGAACCTTCGCTCCACTTTATATGCCCCTATCCAAAGCTTTGGGGGTTTTGATCAGAAAAGGGCATCTGAAGCCCCTAGAGCCGCGGCCCTTACCTGAAAGACTGCCTGCCACCCACAATCCGGCCAAGTATTGTGCGTTCCACCAGCAGCACGGTCACGACACTGACCTATGCTTTCGTTTACGTCATGAGATTCAAGATCTCATTGATAATGGGGTGATTCTATCCCCTGAGAAACCCAATGTTACTACAAATCCTCTCCCCACACATAACCAAGTTCCACCACCCAAGATAATCAACTTCATCCACACTGGGGTCGCACCCTACGATCCTAGTATCTATATTACGCCCTCCTACCTGCCTAAGCCGAAAGTTTTCCTCCCTGATTGCACCAATTTGTGCATGATGGATGTCTCTATAACCCAACCCAAACCAGTGGTGGTGACCATCGAGAACAGGAAAGAGGTTGTCAAACCAGAGTCTGTGGGGCCTGAGAATGATGTTGGGAATACTTACAGTCCGAGTGACTACATTTCACCAGTGGGCCAGAATAGACCAAATGTCGAATTTCCAGTCGGGGGAGAGCTGTGTGTAATACGAGGGAACAGTTCAAGACAGGAAACGGATGATTTGGCAGCCATGGAAGAGGACCTTGCCAAGTTCCAATTTTGTGATAACCAAGATCTAGAATATTCAGCCATCAACTGGTACGATAATGAAGAATCAGTGGAGGCCACGGGATGGTTAGACGATCAGCCAGATGTAATAGGGGAGTTCCAGTCAGAACAAGGCCCGGCAGGGGCGGGAATGTCCACAACGGCCGGGAGTGTCGAAGAACGGAATACATCGCCGGAGAGCGCCGGTGTCGAGAGTTTCGCTCGGGAATGGAGCATTTTAAGTACAGGGATCAATGAGCAATCTACTGCATTGACACAGCCAGAACAAGAGAGATTCGAGGATTCTGAGAGGATCAGGAAAGCAAAAGGCCACGTGGGGGTCGAAACCGCCACAAGTACGGAAATGGAGAATGCTGCGAGCATAGGGATAAAAGGTACTGCGAGTATCGGGACAGTTGTGTCAGAACCAGACAGATGCTTGTCAGCTGCAGATGGTATGTGGTGGGAAGACGACGATCTATGTCTGGCCCACACGGACGAGGATTGGAAAGATAACCAACCAGATGATACCTGGTATATCGGCGAAGTCGATCACATGACTAGGAGTGGACGGTATTTCAAGCCTCCACACCTAGATCAACCAGAGGCGTCTGGAAAAGATAATGAAGCAGAGAAACAAAAGGAGAAGCAACTTGAAGACGAGGCCGTGTTGAGACAATTAAAAAAGATACAAGCAGACATCTCCATCTGGGGACTGCTTATGGCTTCTCGAGTACACAGGCAGGCTGTCCTTTCAGCCATGGACAAAGCCAAACTTTCCATAGATACCACACCCGAACAGCTGGTGGGCTTAGTCTTTTGGGGAGGAAGTTCCCCGGCATTGAGTTTTTCTGACAAAGAACTGCCACCCGAGGTGCGAACCATAACAAGCCGCTCTACATCTCTGTCGAGTGCAAAGATAAATGGATACCCATGGTGCTTGTTGACATGGGGTCCGCCATCAACGTCTGCCCGGCAAGGACAGCTTATGCAATTGGTTTGAAAGTCGCGGATTTCGTGCCAACGGCTCAGGTGATTCGGGCGTATGACAACACAAGCCGGGAAGTAATGGGGACAGTTAAGATTCAAACAAAGGTTGGGCCGGGACAGCACGAGATAGATTTCCACGTCTTGGAGGTTCCTACAACGTTCAACCTGCTTTTGGGGCGGCCGTGGCTGCATCAGGTAAAGGCGGTCTCCTCTACCCTACATCAAATGGTGAAATACCCCTATGGGAAGGGAGTAGCCATTGTTTTTGGAAACTCATCAATTCATCCACCACCGGAGGTATCTACGCCTGTTCTAGAAATCGAGCATGGTATGGAAGATGTGTTCATATCAGGTTTTACCTTGGCTGAGGCTCGGGTCGTACAGAACATCATGGCAGCTAATGAAGGGGTGTATGTCAGTGCCCAAGCAGTCTATCTCATGAACAAACTCCAGCACATCCCTGGGATGGGATCAGGCAAGAGCGGCAGGAAAGGTGCCGCAGTATCGGCCGAAGTGCCATATGACCCACATACCTTTGGTTTGGGCTACCTACCCACCAAAGAGGATTGGATAAGGAAAGGAAAGGAAATGGCCGGAAGGGCCAGGGCGAAACAGATGGGGAAACCCTTTGACTTAATGTACCAGCCCATTCGGGGGACCCTAAACGGACGCTTCGTCCGGGAGGGGGAGGACTTTCCGTTCTGTGGTTTCCCAGAGTCGTGGCTCAACGCGGAGAAGAAGCGCGTACCGGGATTTGAGATTTTCTTTGATTTACAGTTACCTGAGGATGACATCGCCGAAGGGCAGGTAGATCTATCGGCTGAGGCTGAGCAAAGTAAGCAAGTGCAGTCTGAGGACGATGAAAACGAAATGGGGGCAGCGCTGGCATGTCTGCTTTCAGATCCTCCGATCGAACAGAGGTGCTTGGGGGATAGCTCCTCGGTATGTGTGATTGGGAATGAAGCGGCTGCGAGCCTACCATCAGCTATTTTGGATGCGTCCATCGCACCTTCTCTCATCTGGCAATATGAAGAAGGCTTTTTATCAAGCAGCACCGGGTCAGGTAGTGAGCCGGAATCTGATTCTACCGAATCTTATGCGTCGGAATCAGATTCCAGCTCAACTGAGTCTGAGTCCGGTATTCCCGGGGGTGATAACCCGGATGCCACAGTCCTGTTTAGGTCGTCTTTTTCATTTTCTTTTGAGTCTGTTGTAACAGAGGAATCCGACGGCTCGGAAGTATTTAATGAGAACGACGTGGATGTGGTTTCGGAGTATTTTTATGTGCCTTTGATTTATTGCTTAAATCAGGATTTTCAAAATTTTGATGAAAACGACGAGGGAGAAATCCTTCCGGTTTTGCAACGGTTAATTGATCAAGAGCAGGAAAAGTTTGTTAAACCCTTAATGGATGAAATCACTACTGTGAATGTTGGTACTGAGAAGGACCCGCGGCTGGTCCAGATCGGGTCCACGTTGTCTTCTGAGGAACGCGAGCGCTTAGTCGCTTTGTTAAAAGATTTCAAAGATGTTTTCGCGTGGTCCTACGAAGACATGCCTGGAATCGATCTTGAGATTGTACAGCACCGGATCCCTCTTGATCCCGAGGCCCGACCTGTCAAACAGAAGCTCAGAAGGATCCGCCCTGATTGGGCCATTAAGATCAAGGAAGAGGTCACCAAACAGATTGATGCAGGCTTCCTGTTGGTGTCTGAGTACCCGACTTGGCTGGCCAACATTGTTCCGATGCCGAAGAAAGATGGCAGAATTCGAGTCTGCGTAGACTTCAGAGATTTGAACAGGGCCAGTCCGAAGGACGACTTTCCCTTGCCGCACATTGATGAATTGGTAGATTTCACGGCAGGACATGCCTTGCTTTCGTTTATGGATGGCTTCTCAGGTTATAATCAGATAGTAATGGCACCCGAAGACCGGGAAAAGACTGCGTTCACTACCCCGTGGGGTACATATTGTTATAGAGTGATGCCATTTGGGCTGAAAAACGCTGGAGCTACCTATCAACGGGCAGCAACTACAATATTGCATGATATGATCCATAAAGAGGTCGAGGTGTATGTGGATGACATGATTGTCAAGTCCAAAGAAAGAGAGGGCCACTACGCCACCTTACAAAAATTCTTTCAGAGGATCAGAGAGTTTCGGCTGCGGCTGAATCTCCAGAAGTGTACTTTTGGTGTTACAGCAGGGAAGATGCTAGGGTTTCTGATTACGCAAAGGGGCATCGAGGTCGACCCTTCCAAAATCAAGGCCATCTTAGAAATGCCACCACCGAGGACTGAAAAGGAGGTGCGAGGCTTTCTAGGTAAAGTGCAATTCATAAGACGGTTTATCTCTAAATTAACCTTGACTTGTGAACCACTTTTTGGTCTCCTGAAGAAAGGAAAGAAATTCCAATGGGACGGCCGATGTCAAGCAGCTTTTGAGCAGATCAAAGAGTATCTACAGAACCTGCCTGTGTTGTCACCGCCAGAACCGGGGAGACCGTTGATATTGTATCTTTCGGTAACTGAGACCACCATGGGTTGCATGCTCGCACAGGAGTCAGAAGACAAAGTGGAAAGGGCCATCTACTATCTGAGCAAAAAGATGCTGGATTACGAGGCCCGCTACACTCCGCTCGAGAAGGCTTGCTTGGCCTTGGTATGGGCTACCAGGAAGCTGCGGCACTACCTGTTAGCTCACTCTATAATGTTGGTTTCACGTTTGGATCCCATCAAATATCTTTTCGAGAAACCAGCACTTACGGGTAGGCTGGCTCGTTGGTTGCTATTGCTTTCCGAATTTGACTTGAAGTATGTAACACGCAAGTCGGTGAAAGGGAGAGCGGTAGCGAAATTCCTTGCCGACCATCCGGTTGAGGGGGATGAGGCGGTTGAGTACCTATTCCCAGATGAAGCTATTCTGCACATCGAAGATGAAACTTGGACGATGTACTTTGACGGAGCGTCAAACCAGTATGGGTATGAGATAGGGGTGTTGCTGATAGCGCCTGACGATTCCCGTATCCCTTTAGCGTTCAAGCTCCAGTTCAGGGTCTCGAACAATGAAGCAGAGTATGAGGCATGTATTGCTGGGCTAGAAGCAGCCCTAGAACTAGGGGTAAGACGATTGGACGTCATTGGGGACTCGAATCTTGTTGTGTCTCAGGCAAAAGGAGACTGGAAGGTCAAGGAGGAAAGGATGATAATTTACCACCAAACCTTGGATTTGTTAATTCCTCGGTTCGAGAAACTAAATTTCACCCACCTCGTAAGAGAGAACAACAGGTTCGCAGATTCACTAGCAACTCTATCTTCCATGATAGACATCCCGTCGAGAGTCCGGATGCGTCCAGTCATCATTGATCAGAAGTTTGCACCAGCATACGAGTCAATTTCCGCCATAGATGAGGCTCAAGACGACAACCCCTGGTATTACGATATCTGGAACTTCTTGGAAAAGGAGACGTATCCCCTAGGGGCAAGCGCCAAGGATAAGAGGGCCATTAGAAGAATGGTTATTCAGTTCATCATCTGCGGAGGTAAGCTGTACAAAAGGGGTCATCTGGGGATGCATAAGCTCTGTGTAGAAGCCGAAGAGTCGAAGCGCCTAATGGAGGCCATCCACGGAGGGGAGTGCGGCGCGCACATGAATGGAGTAATGTTGGCCAGAAAGATCCTCAGGCAGGGTTACTACTGGTCGACCATGGAGGAGGATTGTATCGGCTTCGTTCGGCGATGCCACAAATGCCAGATCCATGCAAACCGTATGAATATCCCACAATCCAAGCTTTACAACATGACGTCCCCGTGGCCATTTTCCGTGTGGAGGATTGATGTGATCGGTGCTGTTACCCCGAAGGGGTCGAACGGACATGAGTATATCCTCGTAGCGATAGATTATTTCACAAAGTGGGTCGAGGCCCAATCATACGCGGTGTTGAAGGCGTCGCACGTCGCCAAGTTCATCAGAAACAACATCATTTGCCGCTACGGGGTGCCAAACGAGATTATTTCGGATAATGGATCCCACTTTAAGAAAGAAGTGGTCGACTTGTTGGAGAAGTATAACGTGGCTTTTCATAAGTCGTCTACATACCGGCCGCAAACCAACGGAGCAGTTGAGGCCGCTAACAAGAACATCAAGCATATACTGTGGAAAATGGTGGAGACCTACCGAGATTGGCCAGATAAGTTGCCGTTTGCTCTATGGGGCTACAGGACTTCAATTAGAACTTCAACCGGAGCAACTCCGTATTCGTTAGTTTATGGAATGGAGGCTGTTCTACCTATCGAAATTGAAGTTCCGTCGTTACGGGTATTGGCTGAGTGTCAGATAGCTGAGGCAGATTGGCAGCAGAGCAGGTTTGAGGAACTTATGCTCTTTGACGAAAGAAGGCTGAAAGCACTGTACCACGTTCAAAGTTATCAGCGCAGGATTGCTCGGGCTTTTAACAAGAAGGTTAAGTCCAGAAATCTAAAGGAAGGAGATTTGGTACTCAAAGACAACCGAGCACCCATCCACGACCCGAGGGGCAAGTTCAGACCCAATTGGACTGGTCCCTACATTATCAAAGCTATCTGGTCAGGTGGAGCTGTGGTTCTGATGGACTTAGATGGCTTAGAATTTTCCCAACCGATCAACATGGACAAGTTGAAGAAATACTACCCTTGAGAGGCTCGCTAGGCCGAAAACCCGAAAGGGCGACCTAGGCAAAAGCTAGAGCACAAAAAATTAGAAAATATAAAAACTGAGCTCGCAAGGCTGAAAACCCGCAAAAGGGCGGCCTTGGCAAAAGTTAGAGCGCAAAAGGAGAGTGAAAATACTCGAGCGAACCTAAGCCGGAACTACGTGAGGCTTGATTCCCATGTTTGGGATAGGTAGGCAGCTTCATCCTGAAGTCCAGCTATAACACTTCCCCGATCAACTTTGTCCATTTGATCATCTCAGTCATCTTTGTTCATCAGCATTCGTTGGAATCTCCGGTGCGGTGCCACTCAGACTAGGGGTAACTTTCCGTTGCTATGCAGTGCTGCGGCGCTCTTCAGACTAGGGGCAACTTTCCAGTTGTAGGAATCTGGGGTTGTCCGTCTCGAGTGACAGATCTCAGGCGTGTCCAGTTCTGATCCACATCAAAAATATCTTTGAAAAGTTTTAATAAAAGCTGACTTTGTTCAAATAATCTTTTTACAACTTTGACCATTTTTGGACCAAGGTGGAAAATTTTCAGTGCCACAACTTTCAATTTCTTTGATTTCAAAACAGAGTTCTCCTGCTCTTACATACAATTGAAGTTGCTTTTTATTACATTCATAAGAGTAAACTTGAAAGTACTAATAAAGCAATAAATCTAGGGCATAGTCAAGTCAGGTGTTCCTGCGCCCCCTCCCAGAGCTGGCCGAAGCCTCTGATGCCATGCTGGGCCCAATCTGTGCTTCTTCATTGAGCCAATCCATGCACTCATCAGACAAAGTGTAACTGAAAGTAGGAGCGGGGGCCAAGAGTTCTCTCATCCTCCATGCGGTGGCCTGCCAAGCAAGCTGTGCGCCTCGAGCTGGGAATGCAGCAGGATACTCTATTCCCTCTGGCGGGCAGGTCTGATCATGGCCAAATTGGCGTCGAATCCGAAATGGGAAATAGAATACACAGTGAGTGAGACCAACCAGTTGAATCCCAGTCTGCCGAGGCATATTGTAACTCATTGCCGGAAGGTTCAGCCAAGGGCACCGCCAAGCAATACGGTCTGCGGACAAGTGGCACATCCAAGCGAACCACCATTCCTCATCCAAGGCATTGACTAGATGATGCCGGAAGAAGTAGCCGCGAGCTGAATATGCGGGGCAGGAGTCCACAACCTGCAGTTTATCCATCAGCCACACCTGGGGAAGGATTGAAAAAATGAGAGAATAAAGAATAGAGAGATGTACGAGGAGAGAAAAGTGAGAATAGGGTTTTGTGAGAAAAGACCGAGCTCGAGGGCCGAGTGATGTGAGCAATACAGAAATGCGAGATTGGGTGGGAAACATTACCTGTAGTAGTAGTGGACTCCCCGCCAATCTAGACGTCTCATGACGATGAAAGGCGTCTAAGCCCATTAGCGTCTCGGCCAGAGCCATGGCAATACAGCTCTTGCCCTCCTCCAAGCCTTGGGCAACCTCAATCAACTGGATACTAGCCCCTCCAGACCCTGAGATGAACAGGAAATGGGACAGCATGCACAAGCAGAGGGCATGTCGCCGGAAGCCTTGCCAGTGATGGTTGTTGCGATCACCAGCATCAGAAAATCGATTAGCCAAACTCGGAATGTCCAGCATCCCGTCACAAATCAAGGACCGAGCGTCACGCATGCTGAGTCCACACATTCGCCTTAAGGATCGGACATGACCAAAATTAAGTTGGGGCAGGAGTTCCTCGTCGCGCTCGGACTCCATTAAGGCTCGGAAGTCTTCGAAGGTAGGACATATCTCTTGCCCGGCGAAACTAAAGACATGTGTCACCGGATTCCAAAACCTTGCCGCGGCTTGAAGAAACGGGAGGTCCAATGGGGTGCGACCTAGAGTGAATAGTGCATTTATGCTGAAACCCCAGAAATTCACTTTTTCCGAGCCATCCAAGCTAGCAATCCAAGCTGTCAGATTTTGAGCAAGAAACTCTTCCATTGGAGCGAATCAGTGTGAAAATGAGAAAAACTACGAAGCTGGGATCTTTTGTAGGAGATAAGGATAAGTGGGGGACAGGTGTCAACATTCTGCTGATCCCCTTATTTAGTGCCGACCGGCCAAAAACTCTGCCGACCGGCTATTTTATTTTGCCGGCAAAACAGACACATGGCCGGTAGCCATTCCTTGCAGCCGGTGGTCCCTACACCATGCCGGTGGACTTCCTTCTGCTTTTTTTGAGCTGTTTATGCTAAGAATTGGGGAACTTAACCACCTCCAACCCCTCCCCGGCGATCGACTCTTGCGGAGCCACGCCTGTCTGCTTGCTGAGTTTTGAACATTTGCTTATCGAGTTGTATTTCGCTCTCTTGGAGCTCTTGATTTGTTTATCGAGTTGTATTCACACTTGTTTGGTTGTGTCATGTCCTTGTTTTGCTTATCGAGTTGTAAGTCGGTTCACTACCTGATTATTACGATGGCAAATTTCCAAAATGAGTTTAATTTCGTTCACATTGGGATGTGATACCCTGCGATGCGATGCACAGAAGATCTACAATTGCAACATCTTTTAAATAAAATGATTTGTTTCATTCCCATCACATGTTTTGCAAAGTGTGTGAATTTTGAGAAAGAAAATAAACCTGCCTGAGGCAGTGTAATACGCTTAAACTACTAGTAAAAAGGAAAATAAAACGTAGGATGGCAGGGTAGCCAAGTGTCGGAATAGATACCAGCAAAACTCCCCTGGTGGATAACGCACCTTCCGCACCTCCGTTCGGGTCAGCCACGTCGCTGGACGCCCTCACAATACGAGAAAGCACGCCTTTGAAACGTGAACCTTTGAGTTGACCTCAGGCCACAACTACTGCAAGCAATGCTCAATGAGTGCGAAGAATGTCCCGCCCCATATCCTTTTCATGCTTTGTGAACTCCACAAATTGTTTCAATTATGCTATGTAATGGTAATCCTTTCTTTACTTGCGTAGACCGCATGTTTTGATTGCGTAGACCGCATGCTTAATTCCATTACCTGCGTAGACCGCATGTTTTGATTGCGTAGACCGCATGTTTAATTCCATTACCTGCGTAGACCGCATGTTTTGATTGCGTAGACCGCATGCTTAATTCCATTACCTACGTAGACCGCATGTTTTGATTGCGTAGACCGCATGTTTAATTCCATTACCTGCGTAAACCGCATGTTTTGATTGCGTAGACCGCATGTTTAATTCCATTACCTGCGTAGACCGCATGTTTAATTCCATTACCTGCGTAGACCGCATGTTTTGATTGCGTAGACCGCATGCTTAATTCCATTACCTGCGTAGACCGCATGTTTTGATTGCGTAGACCGCATGTTTAATTCCATTACCTGCGTAGACCGCATGTTTTGATTGCGTAGACCGCATGTTTAATTCCATTACCTGCGTAGACCGCATGTTTAATTCCATTACCTGCGTAGACCGCATGTTTAATTCCATTACCTGCATAGACCGCATGTTTTGATTGCGTAGACCGCATGTTTAATTCCATTACCTGCGTAGACCGCATGTTTTGATTGCGTAGACCGCTTTCTCCACTTACCTAGTTGTGTTTCCATATGCATTGTCATGCTCCCCACTTGCTTTGTGCTGTCACGCATTTCGAGTACACTACTTTGCATTTTGCTAACGATATTGTACCTGTTGAGTTTGTTTTCTTTTCAGGCACGATATTATATGTACGGTTCATTTGAGGTTGATGCAACCAGACAGGCTGCACAGGTATTGTATCTCCCGAGTGAGACGTATTGAGAATGGCATAATTCTCTTACATCCTTTCTGCATTATAGTGTAGTTTGATGTGTGCTAGCTTAAAACTGTCGCATGTATGCTTCGTTACAGCTTTCTTTGTATGATCATGAGTTATGTCCGGCTCTCTGCATTGTCTTGCATTTTGCCCCTGCCTTCGGGCGCATACTTTGATTGTCTTGCATGTTTGTCTAAGTCTTTGACCTTGTCAAAAATGGGTCGTCTCTGGGCTTTGACATTCACTCCCGTCATTGTTATGACTTTCGAGTTCTGTCAAAGAGGGGCAACTGTAGACACCCCATTTTTGACCGTCCTCAAGACTTGGACGTCACCGAGCGGTGATCATCCATGTTTGTGTTCGTTTGGAGTTCCCGGAGGTCTCGGCTCGCGCGCCCAGCCTCAGGATCTCCGAACTTGACCGTTTAGTGTCTGGTTTTGCACCGAACACTTATGTTTTGCCTTGGAAGGGCAGGGAATGCCTTATGAGGCATCCCCACACACCACCGGCAGTGGCTGGAGGCCACCGGATGGTCTTTTTCTGCCATCGGCACTTTTGTTTGCCGGTCGGCACACTTTATTGCCGGTCGGCATAATTTGTTGCCGGTCGGCACTGTTTTTTGCCGAAATCGCATTTTTGGGCAGCCGACCACTGTTCATCCACTTTATGGAGATATTTTGTGCCAGCTGTGATAGCTGGCACCAACTCTTCCCCCCTCCATACACGTATGGAGGGATCTCCCTCTAAGCAAGCTTGTTGAATAAGCTTTGCAAGAGGGAGTCTTATAAGAGGAGGGCCTTCCTCTTTGATCTAGGTTAGACTCTTGCAACCAAAAACCAGACCTTGGAGATATAGATACATATTATCTCTATACCTCCCTCTCTCTCCTCCTTTGTGTGTGTTTCTTAGCTCAAAAGGTGGTTTTTACCTTACTTTTGCACCATTACACACACCATCACACCTTACTCCTAGATTGAGGGACTTGGGGGGTTGTTTCTTGAGTTTTTGGACTGGTTTTGATCAAAAGAAGAGGGCTAGACCATTTGTTCTTCAAGGGTTCTTCAAGGGTGAGCATCTTGCTTTTTATTCCCCAAACTTGCAATAGTTTTCTACCTATCTTGCTTGCTGTTTTAGCTCTTGTGTATAACATAAAAAAGGTTTATATTTTCATGCTTTAGAACTTTCATTAAGGTGGTTTGGTGTTTTGGGTGCAAACTCACTCTATTAGGCCTTGTTTGTCCACTTTTGTTGCCTCTTTGGTTAAGCTTTGGTCATCTTTGTATCTTGATCCCTTCACCACTGAAAATCAGTGTATTTTTAATGTTAAAAAAGTCGGTTTGAAGTCTTGCATAGGGGAGGGACACCCCTCTCCCTTTATGGTCTTGTTTCCTTGAGTTGTGGCCCAAAAGGGTGACATGCATGCTTGCTTGGTTTTTGCTTCATTTCAGAACTTTTTGGGTGTTTTAGGTCATGTGGGATCTCTGTTTTTGGCTGGATTTATGCCTCCTTGTATGCTTGTAATACTTGCTTTGTATTGCTCCATTTTGCTTAGAAGTGTATCTCATGATTAGGCCATGATTCTTGTGTGTGTTGGGTTGGTTCCTTGAAGATGTTAGCACTTTTTTTTCATGCTTAAAACCTGTTGGTTATCCATTTGGTCATGTTTGACCGGTTTGATATGGTTGCCATGCATTTTGGCTTGTGAGCCCTCAAGTACATGAATCACTAGCATACCTTAGTTGATCCACTTTAATTAGTTGAAGTTGTTTGCCATGCTATTTTAGTCCAAGAATCATGTTTGCATGTGTGCAAGCTTGACCTCTTTCATGCCTTAAGGGTGTACCCTCTTGTGCCTAGGAATGAGCCTTAGTGCATACGCCTCTTGGGGGTCATCTTGGCTGCCATTTTAGGAGTTTTTGGAGTCCCATTTTGCATGTAAAATTTCTATTTTTTACTTGTTTTAATCATGCCTTGAGAGGTCATGTTGATGGGAGTAAGTTGCCTCCTTTTTGTGCCTTAACTTTGGGACCATTAGCTTGCATGTTGGCATGAATTGTTGTCCATCATTTTGGGCACTTTTTGGTGCTGTCTTGGGGTGAACTAAGGACTGTCCCTTTATGATCCAAAGGCTCCATTGCATGCTTGTTTTATGTAAGTTGCATGATTGCTTCATTAAGCCTCATAGCATGCTAATCCCATTACCAAATTGGTCTATGTTTGCACCACATTTGCACCTTGCATGCTTGGCATTACACATTTGTCATGTTGGTTGCATAGTACTTGTTGTGCTTTACATTTTGGTACCATGTTGCATTTTGAGCCTTGTGAGCATAACATGCATTGCATCGTTTGACTTGGGGTGTCAAGCCAAATATGAGGGTCAAGGGACATTCATACTCCAAGTGATGCAATGTACCTTGATTCTCGGTCACCGGGGCCTTTGACTTCGACATGATAAGGCTTCGGATCTCATTTTGTTTGTTGCATGCATCCTTACATTGAGTGGCGAATTTGATCCCTTGGGTCATCATGCTCCATTGATGGCTCAAAGATCGAAGGCCGTGCTTCTTTGAGTTTAAAACATGATAAGAAGCACAACCATGCCTACATGTACCTGAGAACCCCATGCCATGCACTGTCTGTTCTCTGTTTGCTGTCAAATTGTCTTCTGCAGGAAGTTTCTGCCGACCGGCAGAATTTAGTGCCGACCGGCAATATATGGAGTGCCGAGGAATCCAAAAAGTGCCGATGGGAATTTTGGAAGTGCCGGTGGGAATTTTGTCCGGCCGGTGGTGCTCTGCAGGATGCAAGGAACTTGCTCCAGTACTTTGGCAATTTTCAGAAAGACAAGGCAGTACAAACAGAGGCGGCAGGAGTACAGCACGGGTTTTCCGGGCGAGACGGATTCGAGCATGCATCATTCGCACATCCCGAGGCAGAAGCTGCGGCTGCCCTCTTCTTTCCTTTGCCATATTTTCTTTTAAATTAAATTAGAAATCTTGTAATAATTTTATTCGTTTATTATTTTGGGACTGTAATATTTATTTGATCCCTCCGAGTGAGGGTAAAGATGTAATAAGTGTGTGTGGGTGGTGTGTATGTCTTCCAATCCCCATTTCTTTCTTCCCTTTTATTTACCCGCTTATGATGGTAGATTAGGGCATTTTTTTGAAATTAGCATACCTTACGCTATGCATGCGTACATCCATGCATTTGTATTGCATACATTAGGCTCAGTACATCATGCTAACCGCATTTGTATTTCAAATTCTAAACCGAATATGTGATAATTGTGCATTTTCACATACCATGTTTTAGGGTTAGCCGAGCCTGCCTAGATTGCATTTTTGCATGTGATGCATTAGCCATTTTTAACATGAACTAGGACACGCATGTTTGCTAACTAGTTTACTGTTTTGGCACGGAGTACGATGTAAGTATTTTTGCTTTAGCATCCAGCATGCGTGTGAGTGTTGCCCTAACAGTATGCTTGCCATGCGACTAAGTGCTTACATGAGATAAACTGCTTGAATGCCTGTGGGTGGAGGTCAAATTGCTTAAATTGGGATAATGCGTTAAAACTGCGATTTTTAAGCCCACTAGATAGTGGCAAAACCATCTTTTCCAAAAGCCCACTTGAGGGTGGCAAAACCTGTATTTTAGCCTACTTGCGAGTAGCAAACCATTTTCAAAATAAACGTGAAATGTTTTGTTCCAATTTGGGCGATTTGGTCTATACTTGTTTGTTGCGCGCATAACATAGTAATTCTAGGCTAACAATTGGTTTAAGAACACATAAAGTTTTCAAAAACGGATATCACGGTTAGTAGAGGCCGGTCTTCGGACCGGGCGAAAGGGGGTGCTCATAGCTGACCTTCCCTGATCGTACCCAAGCTCCCGAGCCGAGACAACTCTGGTGATGACGGACATGTGGCCTTCGGCACCGAGTCAGGGTTTCCTAAATTTCCCATTTAAAAAAATATTTAGGTGGCGACTCTGTATCTGGCAAAGCAGTCTATGTTTGGCACTACTTTTTCAAAAATCTGTTTCTCAAAACGATTTGCCAGATTTGGACTTTTTGGTTCAAGATTAAGAACCGCGACACAAAATCGAGAGTCCGAACTGCAGCGAGGTCCCCCCCCGCGGACTTGTTACAAGGGGGAAAAATGGGGGGGAAATTGAAATTCAAATTTCCCCCCAAAAAGGCCAAAAAGTGGGATATAAAGGCAAGTGGTAGCTTCTGGACTCAAATGGCCAAGAGCCCTTCAACAAAGTTTAAGAGGGGCTCAAAAAAAGACACTTTGTAGTTTATAACAAGCCACGAAAATAAATACAAGTAGGCCTAAACTATCATGCAAGAAAAGGCCTAAAAGAGGGATAAAGAAGCAAATGGCAGTAGGAGATCTCAAACAGTAAAAGGTCCTTAATCAAACATGAAAAGGACCTCAAAATATGACTATCTCAAGTTCGGGTCGGAGCCCAAAAATGCAGAATGAAGGTTCGGGAGCTAAAACACGCAATTCGAGGCCCCGAAAGTGGGCTGTTAGGCACTGGAAGTGGTGTCCGACCACGAAGTTGGTCTCTCGGACCGTAGTGTCCCTCAAAAGGGAGTAAATAAGATGCATGCCAAAAACTGAAGCAAACGGAGGTGGTTAAGCGGTCCCGAACCGAGGCAGACGGCTAACGGCTCCGAAAAACCGGAAACCGGACTCCAAACGGGCAAAACGGCCTACGACCACGAAACGTAGCCTACGGCCACTGAGAGATGATCTACGAGACCTCTCCCTCCCTTGGGAAAGAGAAAACAGAGAAAACGGAGCCTGGTTCGCAAACCGAGGCAAAGCACAAAAGAGTCCGGAAGTCTGGAGGCAAGGCTCGCAGCCGAGACTCTGAAACTTCTGAACGAGCACAATATGCAATATCACCGAGCGCTCAACTGGTGACGTCTGAGTCTCAAGGTCGGTCAAAAATAGGGTGTCTACACCAGTTACCAGCAGACTCTGTCTCCACTTTCCAGCACCTTAGCGACTCTTTCCTCAGCCATTTCATTGGAGCCCAGCGCCAATGCTGCCCGACAACCCAACTCCTCAACATCCGTCAGACCAAAGGGGAGTCGCTGAGCAGTTTCGTTACCCGCTTCAACGCCGAAACCCTGCAAGTAGCGGAAAACGATGACAAGGTCATCCTCACGGCTTTCATGGCCGGGTTACGATCGTCCGATTTCCTCTTCTCCCTCTCCAAAAATCCCCCGACCTCCATGGCAGCCCTACTCTCCAAAGCCCAGAAATACATGAATGTTGAAGATTTACTAGCTGCTCGGTAGGATCCAATAGCTAAAAACCCGACCCCTAGAGAAAAGAGAAAAGACTCAGAACTCAGAAACACCCAGTATAATAGCCAAACACCCCACTATACAGACCGACCTCCCCGCGCTGACCGGTCGGGCTGGTGCCGACCGCCCGGTCGGTTCGAGTGGTACACCCCCTTTAATTCTCCCATGGAACAAGTCCTCAACCAGATCCAACGGGACTACCCCCTCAAATGGCCCCTATCTTCACAGACCCCTTCCAATTGGAAAGACCAGTCCAAATATTGTCGTTTCTACCAGGACCATGGCCATAACACTGATGACTGCATCAACCTCAAGGATCAGGTCGAGACCCTAATACGTCAAGGGTGTCTCAGCCGGTTCACGGACACCCGCCCACATCAGAGGCAAAGAACTGAGCCCCTCAGAAACAACTGCCGGCGCACCCTACCCCGTCAACCTGCCCAACCTAACCAAGGCCATGATCGCCCCCCACAACAGCCTCGGCCGCCAGGTAATCCCCTTTCGCCAGTTGGTGAAATTCGAGTCATTTCAGGTGGCCTTGCTTGTGGGGGACCATCCCGCTCGGCTCAGAGGGCAGAACTCAGAAAGATAAGGCAAGGCTCAGACAAAGCAGTTGCCACGGTAGACCGACTCTCCAAACAGCCCAAGCAGTGGACAGAGCCCATCACCTTTACGGACGCCGACTGTACAGGCATCCGTTATCCTCATGATGACCCTCTCGTCATTTCTGCCCTCGTCTCTAACTATAAAGTCAGACGGGTTCTCATCGACAACGGCAGTTCTTCAAACATCATATTCCTCAACTGCTTCCGCCAGCTCAATATTGGGGAGGAAAGTCTGTCTCCCCTCCAAACCCCTTTGGTCGGTTTCACTAGCGACCGGGTGACCTCCATCGGCTCCATCGATCTCCCCCTCACTATCGGCGAATACCCACGGCAGACTACCAAGTCGCTCATTTTCCTCGTGGTCGACTGTCCCTCTGCCTACAACATCATCCTTGGTCACACCGCCCTCAACGCTTTCCAAGCTATCACTTCAACCTACCACCTCGCCATAAAGTTCCCTACCGACCTGGGCGTCGGGACAGTAAGGGGAGAGCAGACCATAGCCAGGGAATGTTATGTCGCCTCACTCAAGGAAGTCAAGCTGAAGGAGGCCATGATCATTGAAGGACTTGACGTCCGAGATGAGGACGAGCTGGTCAGAGGAGAACCGGTGGAGGAGCTCGTTGAGATTCCCATCGATCCCACCAACCCAATGAAAACTACCAAGATCGGCAGCCAACTTTCCCCCCAAGCTAAGGCCGACCTTACCGCCCTTCTGATTGAGTACAATGATGTATTTGCCTGGACCCATTCAGACATGCCGGGCATTGACCCTTCTTTCATAACTCACCGCCTCAGCATCGAATCCCATTTCCAACCTTATCGCTAGAAGCAGCGCATCTTTCATCTAGAGCGCAATACTCTTATCGCTGCAGAGGTTGACAAGCTCCTTGAGGCCCAATTCATCAAAAACGTGGTTCACCCTAAATGATTGTCAAACGTGGTCCTAGTCCGCAAGAACAATGGCAAATGGCGACTCTGTGTCGATTACTCTAACCTAAATCGAGCTTGCCCCAAAGACAGCTATCCTCTTTTCCGCATAGATCTGCTGGTCGACGCCACGGCCGGTCATCAAATGCTCAGTTTCATGGATGCTTTCTCTAAGTACAACCAAATCCTGATGCACCCGTCCGATCGGGAACATACATCCTTCATTATCGACCGAGGTACCTACCACTACCGCGTGATGCCATTCGGACTGAAGAATGCTGGGTCCACCTACCAACGGTTGGTCAATGCCGTTTTCCATCATCAGATAGGTCGGAATATGGAAGTATATGTCGACGACATGCTAGTCAAGAGCAAACTCTCTATTGATCATCTAACTGACCTGCGAGAGACCTTCGCCACCCTACGCAAGTACCAAATGAAGCTCAACCTAGAGAAGTGCGCCTTCGGCGTAGGATTTGGGAAGTTTCTGGGTTTTATGGTCAGTCAACGGGGCATTGAAGCTAACCTTGAAAAGATCAAGGCCTTGATTGAGATACAGTCACCCAGAATGGTTAAGGAGGTTCAAAGGCTCACTGGCCGAGTTGCGGCCCTCAATCGCTTCATTTCCCGCGCAACAGATAAGTGCCTACCATTCTTCAAAGTTCTTCGGCAAACTTTTAAATGGACAATTGAATCTGAAGAGGCTTTTCAGCAGTTAAAGCAGTGCATGGCCAATCCCCCCCTCCTTTCACAAGCAATTACGGGTGAGCCCCTCTTCCTCTATTTAGCCGTCTCAAGCACTGCAGTCAGTGCAGCTCTTATTAGGGAAGACGACTCTGTCCAACGGTCGGTCTACTACATCAGTCGGGCTCTCAAGGGAGCAGAGCAAAATTACCCGCTGTTAGAAAAATTGTCCTTGGCCTTGGTTACCGCCTCCAGACGGCTCCGTCCTTACTTCCAGGCCCATTCCATAGTGGTTCTCACCGACCAACCCTTGAAGAAGGTCATGCAACAACTAGAACTTTTCGGCAGACTCATGTAGTGGTCAGTGGAACTCAGTCAGTTTGACATCTCCTATTGGCCTCGAACAGTAATTAAGGGACAGGCTGTCGCGGATTTCATTCTGAAATTCACTAATCCTCCCCCAACCACTGCCCCTCCACCTCCACCAACCCCTATCGAGCCAGAAGACCCGCATCCTTGGACTCTTAAAGTCAACGGATCATCCCGCAGAGAAGGTAGTGGGGCTGGCCTCATTCTCACCGCCCTTGAGGGTGGCTATTTCAAATGTGCTCTTCGTTTCTTGTTTAATGCCAGTAACAATGAGGCTGAATATGAGGCATTGATAGCAGGATTCCGCCTCGCTAAGGACATTGGAGTCAGCCACATCCGGGTGTTCAGCGACTCCCAGCTCATTGTCGGCCAGATTACGGGGGAATTCGATGCCAAGGAGGGCACAATGCGAGCTTACAGGGATATGGCACTCCCCCTTGTTCGCCTCTTCAATACCTTCCACATTAAGCACATACCTCAAGCGGAAAACTCCAAGGCATATGAGATGGCTCAATTGGCCTCTGCAGACCAGTCCGACCTCAGCCACGGTGTCCGCCTCGAATACCTAGCCCACTCGGCCATCTCACCTGACCAACAAGAAGTGCAGTTCCTCCAAAACGAACCCATCCCTTGGGCATCCGACATCTTCCTATTTTTGACAACGGGAGAACTTCCAGATGACCAACAGCAAGCCGCCAAAGTCAGGGCCCCGTCGTCCAATTACATCCTGGTTGGTGGCGTCTTGTACAAACGTGGTTTTTCACGACCATACCTGCGATGCCTCAATTCGGCTCAAGCAACCAATATAATGTGGGAAATCCATAAGGGAATTTGTGGTAATCATTCGGGCGGCAGGTCTCTAGCTCACAAAATATTCCGTACTGGTTATTTCTGGCCAACTTTCAATCAAGATGCGATTGATTTCGTGCTCAAATGTGATAAGTGTCAACGTTTTGCCAACATCCCCCATGTTCCTCCTACAAAGTTGATCACACTTTATAGCCCTTATCCGTTCGCCAAATAGGGGATCGACTTGGTCGGTCCACTTCCCACCAGCAGAGGCTAGACCAAGTTCGCGATTGTTATAGCGATCCCGGGTTTACCCTTGTTGAACAGTGATACGGACATGTGTCCGTGGATGTTGGTAGTTGATTATTATCTTGTTTACATCCTTTCTTACTTTGTATTTGAGTTATAGGATGTGT
Source organism: Camellia sinensis (assembly GCF_055761805.1). Taxonomy (NCBI): domain Eukaryota; kingdom Viridiplantae; phylum Streptophyta; class Magnoliopsida; order Ericales; family Theaceae; genus Camellia; species Camellia sinensis. The sequence continues at coordinate 222,750,840 of NC_138961.1, forward strand.
TGGGCAGGTTTGTTACAGGTTGGTTGAGTTTAGAAACCAAAACTAGTTGCCCAGATTTTGACCTGTCCGCTCGAGCGGGGGTTTTGGCGCTCGAGCGGGAATTGCACCCATCCAGTATTTCCTATGCAGTGTTGGATGCTCGAGCGTGGGATTAGCCGCTCGAGCGGGGTTCAGTGTGTAACGCTCGAGCGTGGGATTAGCCGCTCGAGCGGGGTTCAGTGTGTAACGCTCGAGCGGGAGAGTTGACGCTCGAGCGGAGACCTGGTTCTCTAAGATAGACTTGAGATCGGGTTACCACCAGTTGAGGGTCAGGGAGGAGGATATTCTTATGACGGCATTCCATACGCGGTATGGCCATTACGAGTTTCTGGTGATGCCATTTGGGCTTACCAATGCACCGGCAGTCTTTATGGACTTGATGAACTGGATCTTCCAGGAATTCTTGGATCGATTTGTAGTCGTTTTTGTGGACGACATCCTTATCTATTCGCCTTCTGAGGAGGAGCACGAGGAACACTTGAGAGTGGTGCTTGAATTGCTTAGAGCCCATAGGCTGTATGCCAAGTTTGAGAAGTGTGAGTTCTGGCTGAGGGAAGTCAAATTCTTAGGCCACGTGGTATCCGGGGAAGGGGTGTCTGTTGATGCATCCAAGGTTGAGGCAGTGCAAGATTGGGCACAGCCTAAGAGTGTGTTTGAGATCCGCAGCTTTCTGGGATTGGCTTGGTATTACCGTCGGTTTGTGAAATATTTCTCCAGGCTAGCTTCGCCGTTGACTAGGTTGACGCGGAAAGGGGTCAAGTTTGTATGGAATGAGACTTGTGAGAAGTCGTTCCAAGAGTTGAAGGTTAGATTAACCACCGCTCCGGTTTTAATTATTCTGGAGAGAGGGTTGGGTTATGCGGTTTATTGTGATGCCTCGCGAGAGGGTTTGGGTTGTGTGTTGATGCAAGAAGGGAAAGTGGTAGCTTATGGCTCACGTCAGTTGAAAATTCACGAGAAGAATTACCCCATATACGACCTAGAATTAGCAGCAGTGATCTTTGCCTTGAAGATTTGGAGGCACTACCTTTATGGTGAGAAGTTCGAAGTATTCTCGGACCACAAGAGTTTGAAGTATCTGTTTACACAAAGAGACTTGAATCTGAGGCAGAGGAGATGGATGGAGTTCATTGAGGACTACGATTTTGAGTTGTACTATCACCCGAGAAAGGCCAATGTTGTGGCCGATGCCCTTAGTAGGAAATCTATTAGTGATGTAGCTTGTATAGCCATCTGGGAATGGGAGATGTTGGGAGCACTTGGCGAGTTTGATTTGCTACTGGGCGAATCCGTTGAGGCTGCGGCCTTGTTTTCTGTTGTCGCGCAGCCTACACTTGTGACTAGAGTGTTAGAGGCACAGAGAGGTGACCTTGAGGTAGAATCCCTCAGAGAGAAGATCTCCAGTGGGAAAGTTGAGAAGGGTTTGACGGTGTATCCCGACCTGAGTGTGAGATACCGAGACCGTTTGTTTGTGCCGGAGTCTTGCCGAGAAGAAGTAATCCGAGAGTTTCACCATTCACGTCTTGCGGTGCATCCGGGAGGTACTAAGATGTATCGGGATTTAGGTCGCCAGTTTTGGTGGCAGGGTATGAAGAGGGACGTGGCTGTTTTCGTATCGAAGTGCCTTACTTGCCAGCAAGTGAAGGCCGAGCATCAGAGGCCAGCGGGTTTGTTGCAACCCCTGCCTATTGCCGAGTGGAAGTGGGAGCATGTCACTATGGACTTCGTTGTAGGTCTTCCGAGGACTCAGCGGGGTAGTGATGTTATTTGGGTGGTTGTAGACCGGTTGACTAAGTCGGCGCACTTTATTCCTATGCGCGTGAGAGATTCGGTAGATCATCTTGCCGACTTGTATATTCGGGACATAGTGAGATTGCACGGGGTCCCAGTGACGATCGTCTCAGATAGAGACCCTCGTTTTACTACTAGGTTGTGGCAGAGTTTGCAGAGTGCCTTGGGCACTAAGTTAACCTTTAGTACGGCTTATCATCCGTAGACTGACGGGCAGTCCGAGCGTACTATTCAGATCCTTGAGGATATGCTTCGGGGTTGTGTCCTTGACTTTAGTGGGACGTGGGATAGGCATTTACCCTTGGCAGAGTTTGCCTATAACAACAGTTTTCAGTCTAGCATCGGTATGGCACCATTTGAGGCCTTGTATGGCCGACCGTGTAGGTCTCCAGTTTGTTGGGCCGAGGTGGGTGATGCACCTTTGTTAGGTCCGGAGTTGGTTAGGGAGACGACAGAGAAGGTTGAACTTATCCGTAGGAGGCTTGTTACAGCCCAAAGTCGTCAGAAATCTTATGCTAACCGTAGGAGAAGGCCTTTGGCGTTTGAGGTAGGTGATCATGTCTTCCTGAAGATATCACCTAGGCGAGGCTTGATGAGGTTTGGGAAGAGTGGGAAGTTATCCCCTCGGTTTATTGGGCCTTTTGAGATCCTTGAGAAGATTGGCGAGGTTGCTTATCGGTTAGCTTTACCGCCGCAGTTGTCCGGAGTTCATGACGTGTTTCATGTGAGTATGCTTCGGAAGTACGAGCCAGATCCATCACATGTATTGGATTGGACCGATTTAGAGGTAGATTAGGATGCCTCGTATGAGGAGAGACCGGTTCGAGTCTTGGATAGGCGGGATCAGGTCCTGCGTGGTAAGACCATTCCTTTGGTGAAAGTCTTGTGGAAACATCACGGAGTGGAGGAAGCCACTTGGGAACGTGAGTTGGAGGTCCGTGAGAAATATCCGGACTTGTTTGTTGATATGTAATCTTGTGTTTAAATTTTGAACTATTGTTGAACTTAAGAGCTTTTATATATGTCTTAAGTTGTGAAACATTGAAAATGTTTTGGTTTATTGGAAGTATGCTTTGGAACTTGCCTCATATGGAAGTTGAATGTAACATTATATATCTGTTGAGTATATTGTTGAAATTGGAACGAAAATGCGTAATGTTGATGCATGTTGAAAGTACATATGTTGTTTACATATTGTGAAATGCCTCTTGTTAAAGGGATGGGATGACCGATAATGGGTCAAATTGTTGAATGTTAAAATGTAACATTGTTTAAAATGGAGGAAAAACCTGTTTTTGGAAAACTTGTGCTTAATTTTGGGGACGAAATTCTTTAAGGGGGGGAGGTTATAGCGATCCCGGGTTTACCCTTGTTGAACAGTGATCCGGACATGTGTCCGTGGATGTTGGTAGTTGATTATTATCTTGTTTACATCCTTTCTTACTTTGTATTTGAGTTATAGGATGTGTTGGGCAGGTTTGTTACAGGTTGGTTGAGTTTAGAAACCAAAACTAGTTGCCCAGATTTTGACCTGTCCGCTCGAGCGGGGGTTTTGGTGCTCGAGCGGGAATTGCACCCATCCAGTATTTCCTGTGCAGTGTTGGACGCTTGAGCGTGGGATTGGCCGCTCGAGCGGGGTTCAGTGTGTGACACTCGAGCGGGAGAGTTGACGCTCGAGCGGAGACCTGGTTCTGTAAAAGTTCTGGGAGTGTGTATCCGCCGCTCGAGCGGGATTTTTGACGCTCGAGTGGGAGTCTGTGAGTGACGCTCGAGCGGGGTGTTTGACGCTCGAGCGGGGCGACTAGGTTTAAGTTCCGTGTTTTGACTTTTCAAATCACTTTTTCACTTTCTCTTCTCTCTCCTACTTTTCCAAAAACACCATTGTTGAGCCTCTCACTCTAGAACTCTACCTTCTCTCTAGGTTTTGATCTAGTAGGAGTGATTTGCTTATCTTTGGCCTTTACAAAAAAGTTGTTGATCGTCGAGGGCTACATTTTAATCTGAAAATTTCAGAATTTGGAGCACGTTGAGTTTTGTCATCTTCTCTCTTGGGGCTCCGGATTTGAGGTAGGAATATCCTACTCCTCTCTATGGATTTTGTCTTTAAATTTTAGTATTTTGAGATGTTGGGGTTGGTTTGGTAATTTTGTGAAAGTTCGGGGCTTTTGTGTAATTTTACAAAAGTTGGGGTTTCATTTATAATAAACCTAGATGCATGTTTGGCATAGAGAAATGGAATAAATGTTGAATCATTGATGAAAATGGGACCTAAGGGTTGAAATGGTGATTATGGAAAATGACCTAATTACATTGTTTGATTAATTGAGATAATTAATCGTGAGAAATGAGGAAATGAAATGGAATTGTTGAGATTGGGAATGTATGGGGTTAAAGGGTGTAGTTGAATTATTTATCACTCACCGAAATGAAATGTTGATTGAATATCCATTTGTGCATTTATTTTCTGTTTAGAAATAACTGCTTTGGGCTATTGGTGGAGGATAGTCGTGATTGTTGTAGACAATGCATGATGATTAGGCAAATGAAAACTAATCAATGGAATGTGTCATGGGATTTGACGGTTGCTAGAATACATTAACTGTATGTATTGAGTTATTGTATATAGAACCAATGTGTTTGTATACGTTATGTGTAGAGGAGAAGATGGGGGATGTACTCCGCAGTTTAGGGGAAGATGGGGGATGTACCTCTAAACCGGATAGTATTGGGAGAAGATAAGGGATGAACTCCGTAGATACAGCCCATATGCTTGTCTAGAGAAGTGAAGATAGAGCTCATATGCTTATCTTTGTGAAGTGTGGATACAGCTTATATGCTTATCTGTGAATGTGGGATATAGTTGTTATACATATCTGTTGTGAATGTGGATATAGCTTATATGCTTATCTGTGAATGTGGGATATAGTTTTTATACATATCTGTTGAAATGATGATAGAGCTAATATGCTTATCTGTTGAAAAAAGGAAAATGAAAAGTAACTTGGACTCATAAGTCGTATGACATAAAATGTGATTTATGTGGATGTATCGGTGTTGGCTATCTATCAATTGCTAATCTTTTAGTCATTGTTCATGGTTGGTTTTGTGTATTTCTACTAGGCTATGGCTCACCCTATATGGAAATATCATTTTCAGGTACAGGTAGCATGCCACCTCCAAGGTCATAGCTTGGGAGGCTAGATGCGGGCAGATTTTTGTTATTTAAGTTCCTTTTGATGTATTACATGTAAATTCAAGCCAAGGGCTTAATGTGTAAATGAGTTAGTACTCTTTTGTTGTAACCAAGTGTTAACTTGGAAAGCTGTAAGCCTTTAGGGCATTTGCTTTTGTTGTTAACATGTAATACTTTTGTAATGAAACTCTGATAAATAGAAGAATGTGAAACTTTTACATATAAATGCATGTCTTTATTGACGGGTTTAATGTTGTTATTTTGAGGGCGTTACAGTCGCCATTGATTACTTCACCAAGTGGGTAGAGGCAGAACCCCTTGCCACCATTACCGAGCGGAACACAACCAAGTTCATCTGGCAGTCGATCGTTTGCAGGTTTGGCATCCCTCAGGCCATCATCTCCGACAACGGCAAACAATTTGACAACGCCAAGTACAGGAAGTTCTGTGCCGACCTCCAGATTCAACCATGTTTCTCTTCTCTCGGTCATCCCCAGGCCAATGGCCAAGTTGAGGTCACCAACCGTTCTCTCCTGAAGATCATCAAAACTAAGTTAGAAACTACTAAGGGACTTTGGGCTGAGGAACTACCGAATGTACTCTGGGCTTACCGAACTACAGCTCGAACTCCCACTGGGAAAACCCTTTTCCGCTTAACATACGGCGCTGAGGCGGTTATTCCAGTAGAAGTCGGTCTGCCTACTCCCTGGGTTTTACATCCGGATCCAGCGCTAACCGAAAAGCTTCGTCGGACAGACCTGGACCTAATTGAAAAACTCAGAGAGACCACCGCTGTGAGACTGGCCTTATACCAATAGAAAATGAAAGCACACTACAACCGCAAAGTCCGACCAAGGGAGTTCGCTGTAGGGGACCTTGTCTTGAGAGAAGCATCTTTTGCTACCAAAAATCCGACTGAGGGTAAACTGGCAGTCAAATGAGAGGGACCTTACGTCGTGAAAGCCCGACCACGTCCGGGCACCTACCGACTTCAAGATATGGAAAGTCGAGACCTCCTCCACACCTGGAACGCTGAACACTTGAAGCGCTACTTTCAATAAGTTCCTACTGTTGTATTGCTCAGTTGTTGTATTTTCTTTTTGATGCATAATGTAAACTTTGATCGACTGGACTATACTGTCTAGGACAACAATTTTATATCTCAGCTATCTGTGTGTTGTCTCAATAACATTTTCATCTGCAGCATTGATTACAGCCTCAGCCAGACTGAGCACCAGAAACCTCAGCCAGACTGAGCACTAAAAGCCTCAGCCAGACTGAGCACCAGAAGCGTTAGCCAGACTGAGCACTAAAAGCCTCAGCCAGACTGAGCGTAACAAGCCTCAGCCAGACTGAACACCAGAAGCCTCAGCCAGACCGAGCGCAACAAGCCTCAGCTAAACTGAGCACAACAAGCTTTAGCCAGACTGAGCACAATAAGCCTCAGCCAGACTCAGCACCAGAAGCCTCAGCCAGACTCAGCACAATAAGCCTCAGCCAGACTCAGTACCAAAAAGCCTCAGCCAGTTTGAGCACCACAAGCCTCAGCTAGATTGAGCACCAACAGCCTCGTCCATACGAGCGCCAAAAAGTCTCAGCCCGACTGAGCATGAAGCACTCGGCCAGTCCAAACCTCAGCCAGCCTAAGCATAACAAGTCTCTGCCAAGACCGAACGCCACAATTTCAGGTTCAGACTAAGTTACTTACAACGTCAGTGAATCATAGCTTATCCCCAACTGAGCACGCATGCAGGGCTCGGTCAAGGCCACCCATGCAAACTTCATGCTTGTGGAATTAGTAGACACACTTAGTCATAATTCCAGCTCCAAGTCTTTACACCACTCTTTGCTCAGTCAAATTTCAAAGACGTTCTTACACGTTTTCTTTACAAGTCAGGTTATTTTCTTCTCAATCAAACTCTTACAAGTCAGCCTCTTTCCTTAACAAGCTAAGCCTTACTCCATAAACCACTAGCCTACTTGAGCAGCGTGGCAAAAACCAACTTATAATTTTATTACATTTTAAATTTCACTCTGCATTGAGGAGTTCCTAACTTTACTCTGCATTGAGTTTTTATTACAAGTTCAATTTCACTCTGCATTGAGGAGTTCCTAACTTTACTTTGCATTGCGTTTTTATCACAACTTCAATCCCACTCTGTCTTGAGGAATTCCTAAATTCAGTTTTTATTACAAGTCTAACTCCACTCTCCACTTCACAATGATTCATACACAAGCCACCATTCTCATCCATTTCAGATGCACAAGCAAAAACAATCAAATGCAAAACACAACTGAAATTTTATTTATTCACAACTTTGTACATAAATTCATTACAGCAATTCAAAAAAAAAAAAAAAAAAAAACACAAACAAAACAAAACAAAAACAACCACACAATGTCTGTGCAAGGTCTTCTTCTTCTTCTTCAATTACTCCTCTTCGTTGGGCACAAGGTCTTCTTCTTTAATACCCTCATCCAGGGGGGTCTGGGCCACATCGTCGTCGTCGATTTTCACACTACTCAGATCCAAGTCTGGGAACAGCTCCTCAGCTTTACGCTTGAACATCTTCCAACCACTATCCTAGAACTCCGCCATTTCGTGTTTATAAAAGTTTGACCGCTGGAAGCTCTCAATCACTTCTGACTCAATCCTGCCCCCAGCGGTCGTCCTCGATGGGCCCGCCCCCCCAGACTGCTCCCTCACCAAGCTGCCGGCAACTACGGCATCAACTGCCATCTGAAATTTAGCGGACCCCTTGAACTGATCCACTGCTGCAACGCACAGATCGGGGTATGCCGCCCTTTCAGAGGCTGCCTTGGCCCTCTCTTCGTCCAGATCCTTCTACAGGGTTGCCCTTTCAGAGGCCGCCTTAGCCCTCTCTTCCTCCTACTGCTTCTGCAGGGTCGCCCTTTCAGAGGCTTCCTTGGCCCTCTCTTCAGCCAACTCCCTCTGCACGCTCGCCCTCTCCTCCTCCAACTCCTTTTGCAGGCCGTCCCTCTCCTCCATTGCCTTCGTGCGCTCTCCCTCCAGCTCCCTCTGCAGACTGTCAATCTTCACGTCTGCCTCATCCTTTTGTTTAACCAGCTCTTCATTACTGGTCATCACCTCTTCATGCCGTTCGAGCGCGACCGCGCAGGCTTTTTGGGCCTCCTCCAGCTTCCTCTTCTCACCAGCCAATTGGAACTCGAGCGACACAACCTGGCGGCGTTCGTTCTCCAGCTCCAACTTGACCGCTCGCAGCACAGCATGGGCACTCTCCCAGTTTATACTCTCATTCTTCAACCTTGCAAGTTGAGCCTTGGCCTCATCTGCCTTGAGTTTTGCAGCCCCCGCCTTTCTCAGCAGAGCCCCTGCTAAGGTGGTTACCTCTATTTGAGCGGAGCATAACCCCCTCAGCAGCTCAGCCTCATTGAATCTGGCTGCTGAGCGTAAGGCTGCCTCTTCCACAATCCCCACAAGGCAGTCTGCCCCTACCCTAGCTAGGCCTTCTTCTCCCTCCAGCCGCCTAGCCACTGCACGAGCGTGGTAGATCGTAGTAGTCAGACTGACTCCCCCTCCTTGGGGTGCAGGACCCCCCTGGGGCTGTTCTCCCCTCCTTGGCTCAGGGCCAGTTGCCCCACCTTCTACTTGCACTTCGGGGGCAGCCCTCGTTACCTCTGTGGCGATCCCCACCACTATTGGGACGACCTCTATCCCCTTCGACGCGATGTCCACCACTTCTGGGACGACCACCCTTCCTGGGGTCTCTTCCACTCGCCCCATCTCTGCCTCCTTAGCCACACTAGTCTCTTCTGCCCTCACTTCCCTCATTCTCTTCAAGGCAAGCTCTTCTTTACTTCTCCTCACTCTTCTCTTCTTCTTCACTACGCCCCTCACCTCCATCTCCTTCAAAGCCCTCTCCTTCAAGGGATCTGTTGGGGGCGGTCGTGGCACAAATTCACTTAAGTCTTTTTCTCCCAAGGGTTTGGGGTGAGGTCGGATCCTCTCCCTCGCAACTGGCCTTGGCGGTCGATCTGCCTGCGACTCTTTGAATTTTTGGGCTTTGGCCAAGATTGTCTGGTCCTCCGCCTCTTGAGCCTTTCTCCTTGCTTCCAACTCCGTTCGGTCGAGGTCCCCACCACTCGGCTATGGACCCAACCTTGCCTCAAACAAAGCCGACAGCTGAACGAGCTCGTTCCATCTGGCCCCTTTCTTCTCCCTCTATTCCTTTACCCTCTTCACCCTCTCTTCTGCTACTGCTCCCAGCTTTGGCTCCACAGACTTGGTGGGCACTTTCCAAATGGTGCGCACTCCAACCCCTCCACTGGCAGACACATAGAACCACCGTGGTCTCTACCCCTTGATTGACGACGGCAGCCCCGCCACCAGCCCTTTCCCTGCTGCTACTGCCTGCAGAGTGACCCAAGTCTCTTGCTGCCCTGAGGCCTTGTAACATGCGAAGAATTTGTCTACTGTTATGGCCGCCCCTTCGTTCGCCTTTGGCCACGCACTTGCATAGGCCAGTAAGATCTTCCACGCATTGGGCATTAGTTGGCCTGACGCTACCTTTAAACGATTCAAGACATCTACCACCACTTGCGGCAGTGGCAGCCTCAGTCCTCCCTTCAATGCTTCCTCATAAAGGGCAAACTCCCCTGGCCTGGCGTCGGATGGCCTCTCCGTCGACATCGGCAACAATAACTCTATTTCAGCAGGCACTTGATATTTTTCGCGAATAGCCTCCAAATCCGTTGCAGTAACCGTTGATCTAATTGCCTTTGTATGCCAGTGATCTGGTTCTGCCTGGCTGATTGGCTTTGGAGCTGCTATCATGGTGGAACCATGGGATCGTACCACCAACTCCCCCACCCTCTCCATCCTATATTGTCGTGCTAACTCCACTGCATCATCATCACCAAGTGGATCCACCCTGACATTCGCAGCTTCTTCTTGGGCCATTTCTATGGTATGTCTGCGAATCGCTTTGGATGCAGGTGCAAGGAAATTGAAAAGTGTTGCAGAGGTGTATCATGAGCAACAAAGGAATTCACACTTGGAATATTTTAATTTTTCGTAAACAAGTAGGTGAATTGAATAATGCCAAAAGCCCACGGTTTGCCCGTATTCCAAGGATCCCAATTAATTTTTGCCAGTTTGAAAACTTTTCAAATCATCCGCCAAAACTGTCTTTTCAACACCCATAATGAGCTATCGTTTCATTTCTGATCTAATGCCTAATCTCCCCCCGCGGGATGTTGCCACGTGTATGACCACGATCCACTGTCTCCTCCCCTTACCCTGTCTTTTCCACTTCAAATCACCACGTGACACGCCGCCTCTCGAGCCCCACGCCCCTCCACCTCACCCTTCGCGGTCGACCCTCCTCGTGGTCGACCCTCCCATTCGGTCACTCTTCGCGGTCGGCCCTCCTCGTGGTTGACCCTCCCACTCGGTCACCCTTCGCGGTCGGCCCTTCTCGTGGTCGACCCTCCTACTCAGTCAACCTCCGCGGTAGGCCCTCCTCATGGTCGACCCTCCCACTCGACCAACCTCTGCGCTCGGCCCCCTTCGCGGTCGGCCCTCCTCGTGGTCGACCCTCCCACTCGGCCAACCTCCGTGCTCGGCCCTCTTTACGGTCGGCCCTCCTCGTGGTCGACCCTCCCACTCGGCCAACCTTTGCGATCGGCCGTCCTCGTGGTCGGCCTTTCCACTCAGTCACCCTGCATGGTCGGACCACCTCCCGGTCGGTTCACCCTCTCGGTCACCCCTGCCGGTCGACCTCCATCCTGTCAATCCCTAACACCCTCATCTTTTTCATTAGTATTCCCTTCATTAGACTAAAGCTGCACTCGGGAATGGGGGACTACTAACGTGTATAAGCCCATAAAGGCCATGAATCACTATGAACAACCCAAGCCCATCACTTGGAGCCCAATACATAACCCAGCTGGTGAGGTCCAAGATAGCTGGAATCCAACATGGCATAAAGAGCCAATGACACTCAGACACATGGCAGGTGAAGGACGAGCCACATCAGCAGACAAAGATCTGCAAAGTTATTGCCACTGCACATCACCATTAATGCAGCCCATCACAGCATTTATTACGAAAACACCTCTCCGTCGGAACAGGACGCCCTTACCCTGAACAAGGTAAGCTACAGCATAGACTTTCGGTGAGGAGGGCAGGTCGGAAGGGACAACGAAATGATTACCAAAGGATATAAGCAAACGTTGAAGACAAGAAGAAGGTTAAGCTTTTCTATATCTAATCTCTCCCTCTGCACTCTACTTCTCTTCCTAACTTGCTCGTCGGAGGGTTCACTGGAGGACTACCCAGTTCCTCGTTGAACTTGTTTGCAGGTTATCCGGTGGGCTTGATCATTTGGACGTGGGCTTGAGGGGCTTGGACCAGTCCGATCCATTCACTGGAACAAACTGTATCATCAGTTTAATTTTGATCCTAATTTCACACATGTAAATATTTCTCTAAGAATTTTATAATTAGATTGATATTTTAAAGATAAATACTTTATATTTATCTTTAAACTTTTACCAGTGTGACCTCCTAATATTTAAAAAAAAAAAAATTAATTCATTCAATCAAAAACATAAAATTAAAAAAATTAAAAGAAAAAGTTATTGTTTAGTTTGGACCATTGACTTATAGTGGTAGAACTCAATATTCTATATTCATCTTTTAATTTTTACCCGTGTAATAAAATTCCATTGATGTATAGTGGTGGACTCAATACTTTATATTCATTTTTAAATTTTTACTTGTGTAATAAGGGGATAGTTTTTACAGTCTTTAATATTAAGATTTTATAACATAAATGACATCCAATATTTTCATAATATCTAAGGCCGCTCAACATCAATCTAGAGAAAATTCGATCTAGAGAATTTCTCTAGACTTTCCACTTCAGAGAAATTCTCTGAACTTCCTAGAAAACTTCTTCCCAGAAAATTTCTCTCTAGACTAAAGAATTTCTCTAGATTCCAATCTAGAGATTTTGGATTCCTGTCTAAAGATTCTAGGAAGGCCAAAAAAATTACGTACAGAAAACTTCTCTGGGTTCAAACTAGAAAATTGAAATTTCTCTGAGTTCAAACCGGAGAAATCTAGAAAAAATTGAAATTTCTCTGGCTTTGTTTACAAATTTGTCTAGATTTGTTCACAGAGAATTTCTCTGGCTTTGTTCTCAAATTTCTTTGTGTTTGAAATTTAGATTAATCTGTATTTTCTTAGATTTCTAATCTTTGTTGTCGCTTTCGTGCCATTGAAACGAAGAGGATCTCAACGATGACATAGAACTAGTTCTTCAGCATAGAGATTTGTTCCGCCATTTCACATCTCGTCCTCTCAGAAACTTGTCGGATTCATCCATCACATTCTCGCAATCACCTTCGTTTTCGTCGACGTCTAGTACTGGCGCAAGCACATGAAGTCGTTGGAGGTGCGAAGAGAGCTTCATCAACCGGATCTGGCTGTTTAGGAACAGTTCTTTAGCTGATATCATCAATCCGGTCGGTGACGAGCTTATTGTCTCAAGCCTAGTTGAAAATTTGAACTTAAATGAGCCCGAAATCGACGCCTCTAACACCAAAGGCATCGAATTTTGAGATGACGAACACATCATGAAGTGCATTGGACTCGCCAGAGCATTGTAAAAGAATCCTCCTTCCCCACAGCCTCCAAAGCCATAGTTGGGGCTCAAAGGAGCATTGACGTAAGGCGTGAAGGAAGTGCTATCGATGTCGTCAAAGTAGATATAGGGTTTGTGAAAGATTGCGGCTTTTCCATTGTTAGGGTCTTGAAGCTCTGGTCTGAAGTATGTGGCAACTCTGCCGCCATTGGTGATGGTGGTGATAGGAGTTTCAAACCCTTCTTCCATGTGTGTGTGTGTGAGAGAGAGAGAGAGAGAGAGAGAGAGAGAGAGAGATTTTGGAAGTTGGCGTGGAGAAGTGTGAAGTTAAACCAAGATTGGGTGGGTGAGATATATGTGGATGAATAAGGGACCTTAGACATCAAAAAATAATACTGTGAACCTCTTTTATTACTAAAAATGAAAAAGGGATCTAATTTTCTAGTGTAATAAAATAATTAACATATATATATATATATATATATATATATATCATTGATAAGTGGATGGCACAATGATCATAAAAGATGGGTGGTATATAGTATTACTTGAAATTATATTTAGATGGTTAATTTATTGAGTCACTGCAAATTTAATAATGTGACAAGTAGGAGACAAAGTACCTTAGTAAATCTTATTTAATATATTTTAATCAATATTTTTTTTATTAAATCAGTCTATCATTTTTATTCCCTTTCAAATGTTCATAGGATTTAATCATGCTGGGCAAGAAATAGGATTACAGGCAGCGACGAAACGAGAAGAAAATTATAGGGGTCATGCGCCCAGTTTTTGTGAACATTATTATTTGTCATAAAATTTTAAATATATATATATATATATATATATATATATATATATATATTATTTTATATATAAAATTGTTTCTCAGTATAAAATATATATATATATATATATATGTCATTCTTTCTCGAGTAATGATTGAGACTCTACCCCCACAAATTTGAACCATTCATGATGTAGACCCCACACATATATGAAGGACCATGACCACTTTGGGAGTGTAGAGGTCATACCCAAAGAGAGTTTCAAATATTTCCCTTCTTCATCCATCTTGAATTCTTTTTCTATTTTACATTAAAAAACTTATTCATCCTATTAGAAATTGTTTCTATGATATTTATTTATTTTTTGTATACATAATTTATATATCATATATACATACATGTGTGTTTTGTGTATATAGTGAAACAATTTATTTTTCTTTTGATCTCTCTGATAATAAAATTTTGGTTCTGTCCCTAATTACGGGTAAAAAAATTTATTGTATTGTTTCCTTGACAATTCTTGAAAATTTGAGTCTTGTTGACCCTTTTAAAAAATTAGGAGTGAACATATATCAATTAGGTTTTGACAACTCATGCTTAGCATATGGCTTTGCTCTTGAATATCAAGTGTTTCTAGACATTAAAGTGCAAGTAAAATTAATTGAATAATTTTTTTATTAAAAATAAAAAGTCCAATTTTCTGATTTTTAAAATAAAATTGGATTTTATTTTAGTGGACTTTCTAAAACTTTGATTCATTTAAAGGAAATTAGGCCTTGTAATAATAATAATAATAATAATAATAATAATAATAATAATAATAACAACAACAACAACTTTTTAAAAAATAACTTTAACAAAAAAAATAAAAATAAATAATCAGGATGATGTTTGGATGACAAACTGGCTGAGTTATTTGACAAGTAATATTGTGATAATCAAATTTTATATTAAGTTACTTGTTAAATGGTTGGTCATGATTGCATTAGTAGAATAATTTCACTTTTTTTATACAAAAATGCTAAGAAAAATGTTAGGAATATCAACAAAATTATTAAAAAATTTATCAAATCACTCACATGTGTACACCCTTCTCAATCAATGCCTGAGCATTCCATACATCGCCATTAAATTGACATTCTTGCACCTTGTGTAGCGTCTCCCAATCTCACATGTGAGCCCTACACTCATGTGAGTGATTTGGTAGATTTCTTGTTAAAATATTTAGCATCTCTAGCATTGTTGAAATGTTAAAGGTCACAAATGTTTTATCAAAATTTTTATTAAATCATTTGCATGGGTATGAGACTCACACCCAAGTGAGCCACACACTTGTGAGTGTTTTGTAAAATTTTGATAAAGCATTTGAGGTCCTAAAGGCATTCACATCAGCCAAAACAAATTTTGAGTTAAATTATAACTAAAAATTTAGTTTTCTATTTTAGTTAATATTTTTTGTATGTACACTATATCAGACTCTCTATTTTAGAATTAAATTTTATAAAATATTCATTTTGTATTGTTAAAAAGCAGCCAAAATTGGAGAAGTTAATTTTGTGTTATTTTATATATATATATATATGCAAAGTTAATTTTGTGTTATTATATATATATATATATGCAGTTTCATATCCAAAAAAATAAAATAAAATTGTGCCCAACGATGTCGGGTCACCCTTAAAAATAAATGATAAAATATTATATAACTTGTTAACAATATATCGCTACATGCAACTATGTACTATAGCAAAAATAACCAAAAGCTAGTTTAGAAATAATTTGTTGAGGCTAATTAAGCAATAATTTTATAATTTGTTAGTTATATTTAACTAAAATTTACATTAGTGGAATATACAAAAATGCTAAGAAAAATGTTAGAAATATCAACAAAATTACTAAAAAAATTATCAAATCACTCACTGGGTGTGGGGCATTTAATCAATGCTCCACACGTAGGCCCTACACCCATGTAAGTGATTTGATAAATTTCTTGATAAAAAATTTAATATCTCTAGCATTGTTGAAATGCTAAAGGCATCAAATATTTTATCAAAATTTCTATCAAATTACTCATATGATCCCACACCCAAGTGGGCCACACATTTATATGAGTATTTTATAGAAATTTTGATAAAACATTTAAGCTCCTAACATTACCCTTTTCTATATTGTCTTAATAAGTGATTTTGTTTGGTATAACTTATTGAATTACTTCAAATATATATATATATATATATATTTTGTCTAAGTGTTGTATGTAAGTTATAACTTTTGTTTGTTTATGAGCAAAATCAACTTAAATACATTTAAAAAAAATTATCTAAAAGCAAAAATATATATATGTTTTCTTTTTTTAATTTTTAATTATATTGATTTACAAGTTGAAAAAAATGACACGAAACATGATATGAATAATGTCACCTAAATAGTAAATTTGGAGAAAAAAAATTAATCAACGGTAATATTTATAATCAAAATTAATGCAAATAAATTCTCAAAATGAGAAATATATATATATATATATATATATATAAAATACAAAAGCAACCAAAATCACACAGTATGTAGAAAAATTCAAATCATTGACATCTGGCAACGTTTAAAAAGGCTTCTTAAGAATGGTCACATGGAGAAGTTAATTGTTGGTCCTGGGTCACACTATGCGGTGTCCTCTATGTATTTTGATCAGTGAAAATAATAGAATTTATAATTTTGTATTAAATAATTAAAAAATATGAGTATGTATGGAGATTTTTAATTGGCCATAAGTATAGCCACGTGATGCTTTTAAACCAATCAATTATTTTTTTTGTCCCATGTGAATTTCACATGTGTGGGTTCATCCTATTTTCATGTGATAATTTTTGTACATTTTATGCATATAACATTGTTGTTAGTCATTATTGAACTCATTTTTTAAAATAATAAATTTAAGTGTATAGAGGTCAAACACAAAATTCAATACAAATGTTTAATAAGAGATGGGATCTATATATAAGATTAAGGGATTTTTTGGAAATGACCTAAATAAATATATTTATTTTAGTCACATTATTTTTTTATTTTTCTACACATTTTTTTTTTTGTAAAAAATCAAAAAATATAAACAAATCTTAAATAATCCTTAATTCTTTATGAAATATTAATTTGTCTCATTTTGATTTTTATACGTAACTTACTATTTTTAGAATGGTGTAGGCAATTTAGAACATAGAACTTTTCCACCAATGCAATTATACGGAAGCATTTTTTAAAATCTACGCCAAAACAGGGCATTAACGGCGGTTTTTTTAACGGCGGTAACGAAAACCGTCGTTAAAGGTATTATTAACGGCGGTAACGAAAACCGTCGTTAAAGGTATCATTAACGGCGGTTTTGTTACCGCCGTTAAAAAAATTGCCGTTAATGCCCACTTTTAACGGCGGTAACAAAACCGCCGCTAATGCCCAATCATTACCGCCGTTAATGACGGCGGTCTTTGCCGGCAAAACTCCGGCGAAACTCCGGCGTGCTCCGGCGAAACTTCGACGAAACTCCGGCGAAACCATCTACAATAAAGTAAAAGTAATGTTTAAATATTTATTTAGGGAATATATTTCATGAAGAGTGGCTATGGTAAAGTGGTTAGTGTGGGTGGATGAGAGGTTGAGGGTTCAAGACTTGGGGAGAGTAAGAAGAAAGAATTATTTTTTGAAAAATTTGAACCTATTTACGGCGGTAAAAAACCGCCGTTTTTGGTCCTATGTTACCGCCGTTTTTAGTCGACTTTTAACGACGGTAATTTACCTTTTTTATGACGGTTGTACTTTTTCCGACACGCGCATAAACGGCGGTAACAAAACCGACGTTAATACCGCCGTTAAAGGCTTTAATGGCGGTTTTACAGCTTTTAACGGTGGTAAAAAACCGCCGCTAAAGCCCAATTTTGGCGTAGTAATTTTATTTACACATTTTTAATACTTTCAGTATACATTATTCTTAATTTTTTTTTATTAAAATTTTAACCCACACTAAAATTACTTTTTAGACAAATTTCTAAACCCTAATCTCTCAATTCACAACATCATCATAATCATCACCATCATCATCACCACCACCACCACCACCAGTCACTCCACCAAGTTCTACTATCTCTAGTTGTCGTCCCAAACCACCACCATCACGACATTCTCTCCTGCTATCATCACAGTCTGGTCTCTACTGCCGGTTACCACTATCACTAAAATCTCCACTGCCACCACTAATAGAGAAAGTGAGATCTGAAAAACCCAGATCTAGAAAATAAGAAGAAGAAGAATAAGAAGAAGAAGAAGGAGGAGTTAGGTTATGATGGTTGTGGTGGCTGCGGAGGTTGATTCCACTAACTTGTCACCTCCGCCTGTTGTTCCCGAGCTACCACAATGACGATGGCTTCCTCTTCGGCCACCATCGTAGCCATCCACTGCCATCACAACACATACCGTGCGACGAGAGAGAGAGAAATTTGAGACGAGGTTGATAGACGAGATGAGGATGACGATGGCGATGGGAAGAGAGAGAACCTGAAGGGTGTTATATATAATAACTATATATTCTATATGTAATTTGTACGGTATATAATCATACCCACCATGATATAAGTATAATAAAGGGGAAGGCGATGAGGCAACTGGGACAGGGATGGCGGCATCTGGTAGATATGATATGGGGGTGTTGGAGAAGATGAAGATATTTTAGGGTTTTCCAAAAATTGATGGTGTGAAATAAGAACAAAAATTAAATAATTAAAATAATATGTGGTGTAAAAAGGTTTCGTTTGAGAATATGTTTTTTTAGTAGTTTTTTAACTTTTTAAGAAAAGATATGTAGAAAAATAAAAAGGATAATATGATAACTTATGATAAATTTTTAATTTTTTTGATCAAAACTAAAAATTGTCAAACAAAACCTAAGAGATTAATGTGTAGCAAGAGTTTGTGTGGTGTGGATAGGGGTGTGCGCGGTGCGGGTCGATGCGGTCTAGGAGAAAAATAGAAACCGTACGACGGGTGGCGGATTGATAGAAGTGTTATTAGAAATTGCTATTTTTTCTATTAAAAACCGGCGGTTCGGTTGGCAAATAATGGCAGTTTTGACTTGGCGGTTTGGGTGGATTGGCGGTTTATAAGAAAACATAATTTAAATTATAAAACTTGAATCAAAGATTAAAAGATCTAATTTATAAATTAACTAAAATAGTCAAAATTAAAATATTGTGTTTTCATTATGTGCTTCCTAGACAATATTATGAGAACACTTTGATTAAAGTAAAATAAATAAAGCACTTTCATGTGCTCATTAGACAATATGATGAGAGCATCACTAAGAATTTATGTTTTATGCAACTAGAAAAGCTTTGATACGACAAATAAACAACTAATAAACTCTGCCTATTTGTCCACTTCGGTAAGAGATAGATATTGAGGAATGGAGAGAGAGCAGAGAGAGAGAGGAAAAAGAACCACATACCAAGCAACTCGACGAGCAGAGAGCAGCAACGGAGATGAGAGAGCAGCGACGGTGAGAAGATAGCAGCGGCGGTGAGCGCACAGCAGTGACGGCGAGGCTAGGACAATGCCAATCAGCAAGGTAAGGAAGGAGGAGGAACAAGAGCATATAGCAGCGCCGATCAAAGAATGAGATGAGATGTTTAGATGTGAATTAGGTTTAATTGAGAATTTATTGTGTGTATGTGAGTGTATGTACATTTGGTATGATAAATGTAATCTAATGGTTGGAAATGTAACCTGGGTGTATATACAGTGGCAGGGGAAAATGTTTTAACAAAGTGGTGATGCGGGTCGATTTTTTCAGCGGGTTGGTATTTCCAAACTGCCACCCGCGCCGACCTGTTAGTCCTGGCACCTCAACTCGTCCACTTGCTTGCCAGAATTGAAAAAAAAAAATCGCGGGTTAGAGCGGTTCGAAACTGTTTTGGCGGTATTGTGCACAGCCCTAGGTGTGGATTTAGAATCACCCTTTCAAAAAGTCAAAATGAGTGTCTTTCTCAATTCGTCGCCTCCCTCCTATTCTGTGGGCCCATTATTACCTATTTTAATGATTTATTAGATTTATGCATGAATTATTTATTTAATAAAAATTAAATTAAATTAAATTAATAATTATAATTATAATTTTTATTCATTTTTTTCTTAAAAAAATGCGCATTATTATTACAATTGAACTAATCCATTTTTATGAATATGAAAACAATAAAATTATATTATTATAGATTATTAGATCAATGTGATTTAAAAAAAAAATTACAATTAAGTGTAATTTTTTAAAATTAATTTAAATTAATAATAAATTCTATTAATATTAATAATTAAAATCTTAAACCTTTTAATAAATTTATAATTATTTTATAAAAATAGTACTAAATTATTATTATTTTTATTTTCTATATAAATAATCTACGCAACAAAATTAAAAATAACCAAATGGCTCACCTAAGGGGAACTACTGATGGCCAAGCATTCGACTGGATGGTTTCATGAATTACAGGCCTAGTTTGCTTCTTCTTTTTTATTTTTTCCCAATAGATATAAGAATAATTATATTATAAGAAATAGTTACATCATTAAACAGATTACTAACTCACAATAATTTAAAAAAATCAACAAATTCATTGAGTCAAGTTTAATAACCACTACTAATCTTATATAATTTTCATAATAGGAGAGAAATAAATCAATCTATATATATATAAGATTGGATATGATTAGATTATTGATAGGATTGTTAAAAATAAATTATGTTATAAAATTAGATGGAAAGAATATCATGAGATAATAAACGAAAAAATAATTAAATATAATTATTTTTGACAATTGAATAATTTTTTTGTATAGCAATCTGATGATACTGTGGATTTCTGGAGGGCAAGTAGGATTGACCCACACTTCCTACATCGTTCCCCAATCACTGAGCTCACCGGAGTACTTGCAAAAGTGTCCAACGGGAAGCGGAAGTCCCCT
The DNA here is from genome assembly GCF_055761805.1 of Camellia sinensis. NCBI lineage: Eukaryota > Viridiplantae > Streptophyta > Magnoliopsida > Ericales > Theaceae > Camellia > Camellia sinensis. Next base: position 222,771,281 of record NC_138961.1, read on the forward strand.
AGCGGACCCTCCGACGATCAAGTTGGGAGCGAATAAAGATGTGTAGAGAGAGAGAGAGAGAGTATAAGAACTGACAGCTTAACCTTTTGTGTGTCTTGAAAACTTCCTTATATCCTTTATTCATCATTTCTTTGTCCACTCCGACCTGTCATGTTGGCCAAAAGTCTATGCTCTAGCTTGCCTTGTTCATGGTGAGGCTGCCCATTCTGACGTGAAGGGTTTATCGCATTTAATGCCCTTTGAGCTTCATTAATGGCAGATGTGTGGTGCAATAACTATGCAGGATCTTTGTCTACTTATGTGGCTGGTTCTTTGCATGACACGTGTTTGGATGCAATTTGTTCGTAATTCAGCTTTGGGTTCTCGAGGGTGTTAGGCTTTACTGTTTGAGTTGTGAGTTGGGCTCTAAGTGGTAGGCCAAAACCATTTGTGGGCCAACCGATGTCAGTAGTCCCCCATTCCCAAGTGCAGCTTCAGCCTAACGAAGGGAATAAGAAGAAGAATAGGGAGGGTGTGGGGCCGAGTGGGAGAGCCGACTGTGTGAAGAGTCGACTGCGAATGGGGCGTGTGGAGAACCGACCCCAAAAAGTAGAGGTCGAGCGAGACGACCGACCGAGAGGAAGGTAGACCGCAGAAGGAGGCCGAGCTAGATGATCGACCGAGAGGAGGGTCGAACGCAAAGGGGGCCGAGCAAAAGGTGGTGACGGCTCGCGGGGCTCGAGGAGTGACGAAGCACGTGATGATGTGAAGTGGAATAGACGGGAAAGGGGAAAAAGGTGGTGAATCATGGTTGTACACGTGGCATGATCCAACGGTGAGGGAAGTGATGCGTTAGCAGGAGGTGAAAGGTTAGAACTAAGATGAGACGTGCAAAAGGCGGGGTTGGAAACTTTTGAAAATTTTCAAACTGACAAAATTTAATCTCGATCCTTGGAATATAGGCAAATCATGGGCATTTGGAGTTATTCATTTTACATACCTCTTTACGAAAAACCAATACATCCTAGAGTTGAACTCATTTATGTCGTGTGATACGCCTCTCTAATACTTTGTGAACTTCCTTGTGAAAGCATCTGAAGCAATACGCCGAAACGTAGAAGGGATGGCTTGAAATGAAGTGCCAGCCATGAGACTAGAGGCACTGGAGGAAGACGATACATTGGAGTTGGCGGAGCAATATAGAGCAGAGAAGCGGGAGGGAAGAGGGGCGGAGAAAGCGGCGCAAGCTCACCCATCTACGATGATCGTAGCCGCAAGACCAATTAGCCAAATGGAACCGAACCACTGGCACACCAAGGCCGACAAGTCAACGTTCACGGCGGAGGAGTTTGAGGAGGTACGAAGGAGGTACGAAGGAAGTACTAGATTGCGACGGAGATAGAGCTGAAGTTGCCCACGCTTAAGGAGAGGGCGTCGGATACACGATTGACGGAGTTTACATTATGCGAGGAAGCGTCGCCCGGGAGGGGGGCTTGAGGCTGCTGCTCCCCTAAATAGTGGTGGACGTATTGAACCGACTGGAGGTGGTGCTAGGGCAGCTGATGCCCAACGCATGGAAAATACTAATGGCCTGTGCGATCGCATGGCCACAGGAAACCGGGGGGCAGCGATGACAGTGGAGGAATTCTTTTCTTACTACCAGGCCTCCGGTCAGCAAGAAACGTGGGTGACCTTCCAGGTGGCGGCGGGTAGAGGACTGGTGGCTGGCTTACCATCATCGGTGAAGGGGTGGAGACCGAGGTGGTTCTATGTATCAACAAATGATGGGAGGGGGATGCACACAATGTGGAAAGTCCCCACGAAGTCGGTGGAACCAAGGCTAGAAGCGGATGCGGAGAATAGGGTGAAACGGGTTAAGGAGTGGAGGGAGAAGGAGGGTGTGAAGTGGGATAACCTTATCCAACCGTTAACTCTGTTCGTCCTGAGTCTGGGGCCGCAGCCGACTGAGGAGGATCCTACACAGGAGGAGTTGGAGGCAAGGAGAAAGGTGCAAGAGGCGGAGGAGCGGAAACGTTTGCCAAGGCGAACAAGTATAAGGAATCACAGTTGGGGCCTGCGCCTAAGCTAGTAATGAGGGAGTGGGTCCGACCACCGCCCAAGCCGTTGGAAGACAAAGATCTGAATGATTTTGTGCCATTGCTACCCCCAGTGGATCTGCTGAAGGAGAAGAGCAAACAGGAGGTGGAGGCGGTGTTAAAAAAGACGAAGAAAAAAAGGGCGACGGAAGAAGGGAGTAAGGGTGCCCTGTTTTAAAGAAGGCGGATGAGGGGAAGACAGAGGAAGCCCCAGAAGGAGAGAATGCCCAAGTGGTGAAAAATGCCATGGGCCTAAATGCCCAAGTGGTGACGAGCGTGGCGGAGTCAAAGCAGGTGGCCGTAGATGAGAGGTTGAGGCCGCAGCCACTCAAGTTGAGGCCTGTGGTAGAAGTTTCCCCCAGTCATAGTGAAAGGAAAGTTGGGGTTAGCAAATCAGAGACGAGTGCCACATTGAAGACCGCCATGTACCACATGCGCGCGGTGGCAGGTCGGTCGGTAAAAGAAGGGGGCATAGCCAAGGTCGCTATCGACCGTCTCATTAGGGTAGTAGAGGATGCGGCCGTGCGGTCGATGTCGTGATTAACAGAGGCCGACCTCTAAAGAGGGTTCTGCTCAGCGCAGATGGAGGCGACGACCTTGGCGGTTGCCCTGATGAATAAGGCAACGTGCACGAAGGTAGAAGCGGAAAGGGTGAAAGCACAGTTGCAAAACCTAAAGGCTAAAATGGCGGGTTGGAGGAAAGCCGCTCAGAATGCATATGCAAATGGGCTAGAGTATGAGCAAAGGGAAAAGAAGATGGAAATACTGGAGGTGGTGCAGAGCTACTTGGCAGATCGTGCTGCTGCTGAGCTCGTCATGACTAAATCAGAGCTGGAAGCAGTACGCCACAAGACGGTATCGCTGGAGTTCAAGTTGGCGAGCGAGCAGAGAAAACTAGGCGTGGTCCAACAGGCCTGCACCACTGCCAATAAAAGGTTAGAAAAGGCCCTTGCCAACAATGAAGATCTGCGTGACCAGGCAATTAAGGACAACGAAGAAACAGATGGTCAAATTGCAGAGTTGGAGAAGTCATTGGTAGAGGAGAGGGCCAAATTGGCATTAGAGAGGGCGGCGTACCCCGACTTATGTGTGGCGGCTGTGGAGCAATTTAAGGGGTCCACCGAATTCCAAATGGCTATCGACGCTATAGTCGCTTGGAGCTTGGCGAAGGAGATGGAAGGGGGTGCTGGCCGTTGGGAGCGGCCGCTGAAGGCAGGAGCGAAGAAGAAGTGCTCCAAAGCTTTCAGCGGTCCGACTTCTACAAGCACGAGATAGCCAGTACTGGGACAGTGGCTGGATGTCGTTCAAGTATAAGGCGCAAGAGCTGTTCCCAAACGTGGACTTCGGTCTTGTGAAGGTAGGAGAAGACGACGTTGCCCAGACCCCATTGGATAAGGGAGTTGAGGAGGAAGATCTCGCGTTAAGTGAGGGGGATTAGGCGTATAATTTTTTTTTTTTTTTTTTTTGTACATGTAATTTCTGTAGTGAATTGTATAAAAGTGCAAGTTTGTTAATAAAACGACGAGTTCTGTTATTGTTGTTGTTGTTGTTATTGCTTTGATTTGTAAAGTTGAAATGGTAAAAATGGCTGAGTAGAATTGGATAAAAATAGGTAAGAAAAATTTGGGAATATGAAATTTGATAAGTAACTTATCTTGTAAAAATGGTAAAAATGAGCAAGCAGGCTGACTTGTATGAATAGTAAAAATGGATGATTATGAACTGGGATTTTAACTAAGTTTGGCAGTGACTGATTATAACTGCATGCTTTGTCTGGATGAGACTAATTTTGACTTAGACTGGTTGAATTCTTCGTGCTCAGTCTAGCTAAGACTTGAAGGGCTCAGTCGGGCTGAGGCTTTAATTAACTCAGTTTGGCTGAGTTCTTCATGCTCAGTCTGGCTGAGGCTTAAAGGGCTCAGTCGGGCTTAGGCTTTAGCTAACTTTATCTGGCTGAGCTTTTCTTACTCAGTCTGGCTGAAACTTGAAGGGCTCAGTCGGCTGAGGCTTTAGTTAACTCAGTCTGGCTGAGTTCTTCATGCTCAGTCTGGCTGAGAGTTTGGTTAACTTAGTCTGGCTGAGCTCTTTGTGTTCAGTCTGGCTGAGGTTTTAGTTAACTCAGTCTGGCTAAGCTCTTCATGCTTAGCCTTTCTGAGGCTTCAGTTAACTCAGTCTGGCTGAGCTCTTCGTGTTCAGTTTGGCTGAGGCTTGGTCGAAAAGTTATTATTGAAACGTAACACAGATAATGGAGATGTCAAATTGTTGTCATTTAAGGCACAGCCTGTTGATCACGAGTTTACACCATATATGGAAAGGGCGAAAATGAACAAATGTGCAGATCAACAAAAAAGAACATACAACAATTGAACAATACAAAAACAGGAGACGCCATTTCACTGGAAATAACGCTTCAAGTGCTCGGCATTCCATGGATGGGGGAGGTCTCTGCCTTCCATATCTTGGAGAAGGTAAGTGCCTGGGCAGGGTCTGACCTTCACAACATAAGATCCGTCCCATTTAGCTGCTAGCTTGCTCTCGATCGGATTTTCAGTGGCAAGGGTTGCTTCGCGCAAGACTAGGTCACCCACTGTGAACTCTCGAGGTCGGACTTTGCGGTTATAATGTATTCTCATTTTCTACTGATATGACGCCCTTCTGACAGTAGTTGTCTCTTGAAGCTCTTCAATCAGGTCCAAGACAGCCCGACGTAACTCTTCATTTAGTTTTGGATTCGGGTGTAAAACCCAAAGGGTCGGCAAGCCGATTTCCATTGGGATGACTACCTTAACACCGTATGTTAGGCGAAAAGGGGTCTCCCCAGTAAGGGTTCGGGCGATCGTCCGATAAGCCCAGAGCACGTTCAGTAATTCCTCAGTGTAGAGTCTTTTAGCGGCTTCTAATTTAATCTTGATGATCTTCAAAAGGGAGCGATTGGTGACTTCGACTTGCCCATTAGCTTGGGGATAACCTGGGGAGGAGAAACATGGCCTAATGTGGAGCTCTGCACAGAATTTCATGAACTTGGCATTGTTGAATTGCTTGCCGTTGTTCGAAACGATGCCTTGGGGGACTCTAAATCGGCACACGACCGACTGCCAGATGAACCTGGTGGTGTTTTGCTCTGTGATTGTAGCAAGGGGTTCTGCTTCCACCCATTTGGTGAAGTAGTCAATGGCAACCACAGCAAATTTGGTCTGGCCTCTACCAGTGGGCAAGGGACCGACTAAATCGATGCCCCACTTAGCGAAGGGGTAGAGGCTGCTGAGCGTAATCAGTTCTGTTGGTGGAGCATGAAGGATGTTGGCAAAGCGTTGGCATTTATCACACTTAAGAACAAATTTGGTGGCATCTTGGTTGAGAGTAGGCCAGAAGTAGCCAATACGGAGGATTTTATGGGCCAGAGACCTTGCACCTAAATGATTACCACAGATGCCCTCGTGGACTTCTCTCATCACATAGGTCGCTTGAGCAGGACTGAAACACTTAAGGTATGGGCGTGAGAATCTGCGTTTGTACAGTAGGCCGCTAATAAGGATGTAATTGGACGACCGGGCTCTGACTTTGGCGGCCTGTTGTTTATCGTCTGGTTACTCTCCTTGTTTCAAAAACAGATGGAAGTCTGCAACCCATGGGATAGGTTCGTTTTGGAGGAAGTGAACCTCCTGCTGGTTTGGTGAAGTAGTTTGATGGGTCAGGTATTCAATGCGGATGCCATGGCTGAGGTCTGACTGGTCAGTCGAGGCTAATTGGGCCATTTCGTTCGTCTTGGAGTTTTCTGACCTAGGGATGTACCTGATGTGCAAAGTATTGAAAAGGCAAACAAGAGGGAGTGTAATGTCCCTGTGGGCTCGCATCGTGTCTTCCTTTGCGTCAAATTTCCCAGTAATCTGCTCAACGATTAATTGGGAATCACTGAATACCTGGATATGGCTTACACCAATGTCTCTAGCCAGTCAAAGACCTGCTATCAAGGCCTCATATTCGACTTCATTATTGCTCGCGTCGAATAGGAAATGAAGAGCACACTTGAAATACCTACCCTCTGGGGCGGTGAGGATGAGACCGGCCCCACTGCCTTCTTTACGGGATGACCCATCAACACTAAGCATCCAGGAATGGAGGTCTTCTACCTCAGTGTTGGATTGCGTTGGCCGGGGGGGAGGGGGGGACGTTCGGAATAAGATTGGTGAACTCCAAAATAAAGTCGGCGACGGCCTGTCCTTTGATCACTGTTCAAGGTCGATAAGAGATTTCAGACTAAATAAGCTCAACGAAACATTGCATAAGTCTGCCTGACAACTTTAGTTGTTGCATGATCTTTTTCAGAAGCTGGTTAGTGAGAACCACTATGGAGTGAGCTTGGAAATAAGGTCGGAGGCGCCTGGCGGCTATGACCAAGGTGAGGGCCATTTTCTCCAACAGGGGATAGTTCTGTTCTGTCCCCCTGAGAGCGCGGCTAATGTAGTAGATTGGACATTGTACTAAGCTGTCTTTCCTGATGAAGGCAGCACTGACGGCAGTGTTTGATACGGCTAAGTAGAGGAAGAGGTTTCCGATAGGGAGCGCTCGAGAAAGGAAGGGGGTTGGCCATGCACTGCTTCAGTTGTTAAAATGCCTTCTCAAATTCGATGTTCCACTCAAACGCCTGTCGGAGGACTTTGAAAAATGGAAGACACTTGTCTATTGACCGAGAAATAAAACGGTTGAGGGCGGTGACTCTGGCCGTGAGATGTTGAACCTCTTTGACCGTTCCGGGAGACCGCATTTCTACCAGGGCCTTGATCTTTTTGGGGTTAGCCTCGATGCCCCGTTGGCTGACCATGAAGCCCAGGAACTTCTCAGATCCTATGCCGAATGCGCACTTCTCCAAGTTCAGCTTCATCTGATATTTGCGTAAGGTTTCGAAGGTTTCTCGCAGGTCTGCCAAATGATCAGAAGAGAGTTTACTATTGACTAGCATGTCATCGACATAGACTTCCATGTTCCGACCTATCTGGTGTTGAAAGATAGCATTGACTAGACGTTGGTAAGTTGCTCTGGCATTTTTCAAGTCGAACAGCATAACACGATAGTGATAAGTTCCTTTGTCTGTGATGAAAGAGATGTGTTCCTGGTCGGTCGGGTGCATCAGAATTTGATTGTATCCGGAGAAGACATCCATGAAACTAAGCATCTAATGTCCGGCAGTTGCATCAACCAGCAGATCTATCCGGGGGAGGGGTAACTATCTTTAGGGCAAGCCCGATTAAGGTTGGAATAGTCGACGTAGAGTCGCTATTTACCATTATTTTTACAGACCAACACTACATTGGATAGCCACCTGGGGTAGTCCACGTTTTTGATGAACTGTGCCTTCAGTAGTTTGTCTACCTCAGAGGCGATGAGGGCATTGCGTTTCAGGTGAAAGATACGCCGCCTTTGGCAAAAAGGTCAGAAGTAGGGCTCGATGTTGAGACGATGAGTGATAAAAGGGGGATCGATAACCGGCATGTCTGAATGGGTCCAGGAAAACACATCGTTGTGTTCGGCTAATAGACCTGTGAGATCGGCTTTGGCCTGCAAGGATAGTTGGCTGCCAATCCTGGCTGTTTTGGATGAGTTGTTAGGATCGATAGGGACTTCCACAAGTTCTTCTACTGGTTCCCCTTTAACTAATTCTTCTTCATCTCTGACGTCTAGTCCTTCGATGATCATAGCCTTCTACAGCTTGACCTCTTTTAGTGAGGTGACGTAGCATTCTCTGGCCATCATCTTCTCGCCCCTCACAGTGCCAAACCTAAGGTCGGTGGGGAATTTCATGGCTAGATGATATGTGGAGGGGACAGCTTGGAAAGCGTTAAGAGCTGTGCGTCTGAGGATTATGTTATAAGTAGAAGGACAGTCGACGACAAGGAAAGTAAGTAGTTTGGTGGTCTGTCGTGGATATTCTCCGATGGTGATGGGAAAGATCGATGGAGCCTATGGAGGTGACCCGATCGCCAGTGAAACCGACTAGCGGGGTTGGGAGATGTAATAACCCTCACCACTGCTTACCGTTAAACTGAACTGATTATGACTGATAACCGAACTGCTTAAAGTACTGAACTGATCATGACTGATAATTGAACTGCTTAAAGTACTGAACTGATCATGACTGATAATTGAACTGATTGAAGTACTGAACTGACTGACCGAAATTGGAACTGAATTGAATGAGTACATCTGGTTGAATTGCATTTTATCTGTTGATTGTTTACTTGATCTGTTCGTATTTTAGTGTTTAAACTGCTAATTGAAGGCCTTATCGGCGGCCGAATCAAAAATTGATTGATGTTTTATGATCATCATAATTAATGTGATTTTGTAGTATACTTACCTGAAAACTGTGATTTGGTATGATTAAATTAGATTAGAATAAGCTAATTAAAGAGCTAGGCTTATCTACCATCTTGCCATTGCTAGTGGGCCCCTTAGTATATCATACTAGAGCCTTGTACTCATTGAAACAAACACTTTCCTCAGCCTTCTTCTTGTTCTTGCCGACCTTGAGGGAGAGAGGGAGAGAATAGAATTGTCCTTGGGGGTTTGGCTTAGTCAACTTGAAGAATTGCTTGGAATTGAAGTGTAAATTGTCAAATTGGACTCCTAAACCTTGAATACAAGACTAAGGTAGGACATTCACCTTCTTGTTGTTGTCATAGAATTAATTCTTGCATGATTCATGCTTCAATTCTAGAGTTAAGTCTTGTTTTAGTTCATACATGTAGGATTAGAACATAATTCATGCATGCATGTTTGAATTGATGAGTTTTGAGTTGAATTCATGGTAAAAAGGTTACATGCATGTTCATAATTATGTTTAAGTCCATGATTTCATCATGTTTTGAAAAGAATTAACTCCTTAGAGCATCAAATTGAAGCTTTGGATTGATTTGAATTCATGCATGTTTGCATGTTCATATTGTTCATGAAATTGGTTTGAAATTGGGTTTCAATTAAACACCCTTGGGCTTTGATTTCTCAAAATTGAGCTTTGAGCCATGATATTCTATGTGTTTACAAATGTTTTCTGGAAATTCAGCCCAAGAGGTCGAGTTTTGAATTGTGAAAACTTGGTTTTGGCTTGGAGGTGCAATCTGGGATTTCCAGATTTTGCACTCCCGCTCGAGCGGGGTAAGTGGCGCTCGAGCGTGGAATCCGAGCATCCAGTATTTCTCTACACTGTTTTACAGTCCGCTCGAGCGGAGGATTGGGCGCTTGAGCGGAGGATTGTGTCTCAAGCTCGAGCGGGCATCGAGCGGAGATTTCACCCATCCAGTACTTTTACAGTACGCTCGAGCAGAGTATTATACGCTCGAGCGTGTACCTTTGTTGCATGACTGCTCGAGCGGGGGAAACCTGCGCTCGAGCGGGACTCTATTTTTCTGAAACTTTTGAAATTGCTTTTTGAGTACATCTTTGCATCCTCATCCCATCCTAGGCATGCTTAGGCCTAGTTTAAGGCATCTTACTGAGGATATAGATGTAAAACACACCGAGGCAAATTAGGGATTAAATTATTATCTTTCCCAACTGTGTAGCTTAGTGTGTGTTCAATCTGTTAACTGTGTAGGGTTGGCGACTGGGGAGACACGCTCTAGCATACTGTAGCCCAGAACTCTGTGAGTAACAATTGTGTAAAGATATGTTCAAATGATTATCTTCTGAATACTGAACTGAACTGTTTACTGAACTGATATTGTTTACTGAATGAATGTATGTCCTATATTCTAAACTGTACTGTGGCATCCTTGGCATCTACTGTTACTGTTACTGTTACAGAGATCTCTGTCGGTTCCCTCGTGGAACCACTACTGTTTACTGATTGATGGCCATCATTACTGTTCGGTCTTTAAGACCTACTGTTTACTGCTATGCTAATGGATGTACCACATATGAATGAATAACTGTTCTGACTGAAAGACTGAAGTATTGTTTAATGAACTGCTTTCATTACTGTAAGGACATTTCATTCTTAACCTCTTTACGCATTATGTTATTTACTGGGCTTTAGCTCACTGCTCATATATATATGTAGGTGTACAGGCACCAGACCGCGGTTAGAGGCGTCAGGGTTACTCCAGTTTTGTCAAGCCAGCCTTTGTGCCTCACTGCGAGGTTCCGAGTTGCCATGCTATGGCTTTGGGGTGTTTTGTTTTTCCCCTGTCTGTCCTCATACTGTTTGGATTACTGTATAGACTGTCAGCTACTAACTGTACTGTTATCAAGGGATTAGGTCCCTGTACTGTGTGACTGTAAATTTTGTATAGACTGTACTGTTTGTATGTATGAATGCATGAAAAATCTTTTTGGCATGCAGACTGTCACAGCTCAATGGACATTATTTATTTACTGTATTGGCTTTCGCCGGGCCCTGAACTCTGTTTTACTGTACTACTGTTAAGCAGGCCTTCGGTAATCTCGGATTACTGGCCGGTTACGGTGCTAAACCCATAGGGCCGGGTTTGGGTCGTGACAGAGTGGTATTAGAGCGATACTAACCACGAGTCATACCGCACACACGTGTCCAAATGAGCTATAGGGTGTCCTAGAAAAGTGATTAGGGCATTTCATGAACCTGAAAAGTGTGTGGCTATGTTATGACTGAATACATGTTGATGTGATAACTGTCTAAATATGCAACTGTTTATGTTACAATTGCTATAACTGTTATAACTGCTTATAGTGAAATGGACAATGCAAATGAACCTGAATCCTCATCTACCGAGGCAAGAATGGAAAGAATGGAAAGAATGATGGAACTGATAACTGCTAGACTTGAACAACAACAGAACCAACAGCCCCCACCTCCTCCTCCACCGGTACAGCCGGAACCTAATGCGAATGTGAATGATGGTGATATTATTGCTCTCACCCATAAATTCAGCAAAATGAAACCGCCGTCCTTTCAGGGAGGACTGGAACCGCTAAAAGCTGAAGCGTGAGTTCTTGAGACAGAGAAATTATTTGAGGTGTTCCCGTGCTCTGAAGCACACAAGGTACTGTTAGCCACCTTTACTCTGCAGGAAGAAGCTAGAAGGTGGTAGATGCTTATCCGTAATGAAAATACAATTATGACTTGGGTTCAGTTCAAAGGAGCCTTCTTTGAAAAGTATTTCCCTCAGTGTGTCAGGGATAAAAAAGTGACTAAATTTGAACAGCTGAAGTAGGGCACGATGTCCGTTGCGGAATATGAAACAAAATTTACCGAACTTGCCAGATATGCACCACACATGGTGGACACTGACTACAAGAAGGCCAGAAAATTTGAGGGTGGCCTTAATGTTGCAATACTTGACCGAATAAATGTTTTGAAACTACCGACTTTTATGGGTGTTCTCGACCGGGCATTGATGGCCGAGTCAAACATTGAAGCACTGAAAACTGAAACACCAACGTCGGAATGGCGTGGTAAGAGGCAGGGTTTTAAATTTAAGAAAGGCAAGCACAACCCGGCCAATAAGAAACAGAATACGGGGTCGACAACTAGCCCTAGCCAAGGGAGTGGGTTCATACCACCCTGTTCTGAGTGTGGCAAGAAGCACAAAGGGGTCTGCTACAAAATATCTGGAGCCTGTTACAGGTGTGGCAAGGTGGGTCACATGGTTAAAGACTGCCCCTCTGCCCCACAAGCCAGTAGTAAAGCTGCACCAAGCGTGGCAGCATCAACTGTAGCACCAAAGCCTAATCCCAAAGCTACCGGGAAAGAGCCTATGAGGCAGGGCCGAGTGTTCGCCCTAGTACCGGGAGACGTGCAGAATACAGAGACCGTTGTGTCAGGTATCCTCTCTATTTGTACACAAAATGCATATGTATTGATTGATTCGGGGTCTACACATTCTTATGTATCGCATGCTTTCTCACGGAAATTGAATAGACCCTTAGAACCCATGAACTATCTGCTAGCCGTGTCATCACCCGTAGGAGGATCCATGACATGTGCTTATATGTACCCCGCATGTGAAATCATTGTTGGGGATATGCATCTGTTTATTGATTTACTACCATTGAACATTGATCATTTTGATGTAATATTGGGGATGGATTGGTTACAAAAATATCATGCCACTATTGATTGTGTGACCAAGCAAGTTGTTTTCCGTCCACCTGGTTTGCCTGAATTTGTGTTTAATGGGAGTGGAGTAGTACCTCCTCCGTATTTGATTTCGTCAGTGAAAGCTGTTAAATTAATTAGAAAGGGGTGTAAAGGATATCTGTGTTCTGTGCTGACTGTGTCTACTGATGATAGTGTTAAAACTGATGTGAATTGTATTCCTATAGTCAGGGAATTCCCAGATGTATTTCCAGATGATCTGCCAGGGGATTTGATTGACAGGGAGATTGAATTTACCGTTGATGTGATTCCGGGTACACAGCCGATATCGAAAGCTCCTTATAGAATGGCCCCAACTGAACTGAAGGAGTTGAAAGTGCAATTGCAAGAACTGTTAGACAAGAAGTTTATCAGGCCCAGTACTTCACCGTGGGGTGCACTGGTTTTGTTTGTAAAGAAGAAAGATGGCTCGCTAAGACTGTGCATTGATTACCGTGAATTGAACAAGGTAACTGTGAAAAATAAATACCCATTGCCACGTATTAATGATTTATTTGATCAGTTACAGGGTGCACAAGTGTTTTCCAAGATTGATCTCAGATCCGGATACCATCAGTTGAAGGTTAAACCGGAAGATATTGATAAAACTACTTTTAGAACGAGGTATGGCCATTATGAATTTTTAGTTATGCCATTCGGAGTCACGAATGCCCCTGCTGCTTTTATGGACCTCATGAACAGAATTTTTAAACCATACCTTGATGATTTCATTGTAGTATTTATTGATGACATACTGATTTACTCCAAAAGTGTAGAAGAACATGAACATCATCTGAGACTTGCCCTACAAACTCTAAGAGAACAGAAACTTTATGCTAAACTGTCTAAATGTGAATTTTGGCTTGACCATGTTATGTTTTTGGGGCATGTTATTAGCAAAAATGGGATTTCTGTTGATCCGCAGAAAATTGAAGCTGTAATGAACTGGCCTAGACCAACAAATGTGACTGAAGTCCGAAGCTTTTTGGGATTGGCTGGATATTACAGAAGATTTGTCAAAGATTTCTCCAAAATTGCCCTACCATTGACCCAGTTAACTCAGAAGGGGACATCATTTGACTGGACTGACCAAAGGGAATCAGCATTCCAAGAGTTGAAAACTCGACTTGTGACTGCACCGGTTTTGACTTTACCTTCAGGTACAGATGGTTATACTGTATTTAGTGATGCTTCTCATAAGGGTTTGGGGTGTGTTTTAATGCATAATGGGAGAGTTATTGCTTATGCTTCCCGACAGTTGAGACCACATGAAAAGAACTACCCGACCCATGACGTGGAACTTGCTGCGGTGGTGTTTACACTGAAAATTTGGCGTCACTATCTGTATGGGGCGACATGTGAAGTATACACCGACCACAAGAGCTTAAAATATTTCTTCACACAGAAGTAACTAAATATGAGACAGCGCAGATGGCTAGAACTGATCAAAGACTACGATCTACAGATTCTGTACCATCCGGGAAAAGCCAATACTGTTGCCGATGCATTGAGCCGAAAGTTAATTGCCAACTTAGCTTGTTTGCTCACCGGACAGAAAGAGCTGCTTGGTGACCTTGAAAAATTTGAAATTGAAGTTGTTTTGAGAGAACAAGGTGGAACGCTAGCCGCTATTTCTGCTCAACCAGCCTTGATAGAAGAAATTAAAGAGAAACAGCAACAGGATGACTTCTTGAAAAAGATCATCGAAGAAAGAGAGTCTAAGCCGAGACCGGGTTTCAAATTCGAGAACAATGTACTGAAATTTCAAGAAAGACTGTGTGTGCCGAATGACACTGAACTGAAAAGAAGAGTTCTGCAAGAGGGCCACAATTCAAAATTGTCTATCCACCAGAGAAATACGAAAATGTACCAAGATCTGAAACAGAATTTCTGGTGGTCGGGAATGAAGAAAGAAATTGCCGACTTTGTGTCCAAATGTCTTCATTGCCAACAAGTCAAAACTGAACATCAACGACCTGCCGAATTATTGCAACCCCTACCCATACCAGAGTGAAAATGGGAGCATATCACGATAGATTTTATCGTTGGGTTACCTCGCCCCAGAAAAGGTATGGATTCAATTTGGGTTATTGTTGATAGACTAACCAAATCTGCTCACTTCTTACCTGTCAAGACAATCTATAATGCGGACAAATTGGCTGTTATCTATATTGATGAAATTGTGTCAATTTGGGTTATTGTTGATAGACTAACCAAATCTGCTCACTTCTTACCTGTCAAGACAATCTATAATGCGGACAAATTGGCTGTTATCTATATTGATGAAATTGTGAGACTGCATGGAGTGCCTGTGTCTATTGTTTCTGACAGGGATTCGAAGTTTACATCGAGGTTTTGGCAAAGTCTACAGACTGCATTGGGTACTGAATTGAGGCTGAGTAGTGCCTATCATCCTCAGACAGATGGACAGTCAGAAAGGACCATCCAAACTCTGGAGGATTTACTGAGAATGTGTGTCCTTGATTTTCAGGGAAACTGGGAAAGCCATTTACCTTTGGCTGAATTCGCCTACAACAACAGCTACCATTCGAGTATTGGTATGGCGCCTTTCAAGGCATTGTATGGCAGAAAATGTAGATCTCCGATTTGCTGGGCAAAAGTTGGAGATGGGCCTTTGCTTGGGCCTGAGATTGTTTATGAAACAACTGAGAAAGTGAAACTGATACAACAGAGATTGAAAACTGCACAGAGCCGACAGAAGAGTTATGCGGATGTCAGAAGACGGGACAGAGAGTATGAAGCGGGTGATCACGTTTTTGTGAAAGTGACACCAATGAAGGGCCAGACTCGTTTTGGAGTCAAAGGCAAATTAGCGCCAAGATACGTCGGACCGTATGAGATTATTGAGAAAATTAATCCGGTGGCGTATCAAGTTGCGCTCCCTCCTGAAATGGAGCACATGCATAATGTTTTCCACATTTCGATGTTAAGAGATTATCTTCGGGATCCCTTCCATGTAATTGAGCCTACTCGGGTAGTGTTGAGTGATGACTACACTTACGAGGAACGACCTATACAGATTGTGAACAAACGGATCAAAAAACTGAGAAACAAAGAGATCCCGCTAGTGAAAGTTGACTGGCAGAACCATGGTGGTGTGTATGCCACTTGGGAAAGGGAAGACGACATGACTAAGCGATATCCTGATCTGTTCCCGCTTGATCCTGTTTTCTCCCAGAATGAAGGTAACTCGAGTTTAGAGGACTAAACTCTTTATAAGGAGGGGAGACTGTAATAACCCTCACCACTGCTTACTGTTAAACATTGATTACCGTTAAACTGAACTGATTATGACTGATAACCGAACTGCTTAAAGTACTGAACTGATCATGACTGATAATTGAACTACTTAAAGTACTGAACTGATCATGACTGATAATTGAACTGATTGAAGTACTGAACTGACTGACCGAAATTGGAACTGAATTGAATGAGTACATCTGGTTGAATTGCATTTTATCTGTTGATTGTTTACTTGATCTGTTCGTATTTTAGTGTTTAAACTGATAATTGAAGGCCTTATCGGCGGCCGAATCAAAAATTGATTGATGTTTTATGATCATCATAATTAATGTGATTTTGTAGTATACTTACCTGAAAACTGTGATTTGGTATGATTAAATTAGATTAGAATAAGCTAATTAAAGAGCTAGGCTTATCTACCATCTTGCCATTGCTAGTGGGCCCCTTAGTATATCATACTAGAGCCTTGTACTCATTGAAACAAACACTTTCCTCAGCCTTCTTCTTGTTCTTGCCGACCTTGAGGGAGAGAGGGAGAGAATAGAATTGTCCTTGGGGGTTTGGCTTAGTCAACTTGAAGAATTGCTTGGAATTGAAGTGTAAATTGTCAAATTGGACTCCTAAACCTTGAATACAAGACTAAGGTAGGACATTCACCTTCTTGTTGTTGTCATAGAATTAATTCTTGCATGATTCATGCTTCAATTCTAGAGTTAAGTCTTGTTTTAGTTCATACATGTAGGATTAGAACATAATTCATGCATGCATGTTTGAATTGATGAGTTTTGAGTTGAATTCATGGTAAAAAGATTACATGCATGTTCATAATTATGTTTAAGTCCATGATTTCATCATGTTTTGAAAAGAATTAACTCCTTAGAGCATCAAATTGAAGCTTTGGATTGATTTGAATTCATGCATGTTTGCATGTTCATATTGTTCATGAAATTGGTTTGAAATTGGGTTTCAATTAAACACCCTTGGGCTTTGATTTCTCAAAATTGAGCTTTGAGCCATGATATTCTATGTGTTTACAAATGTTTTCTGGAAATTCAGCCCAAGAGGTCGAGTTTTGAATTGTGAAAACTTGGTTTTGGCTTGGAGGTGCAATCTGGGATTTCCAGATTTTGCACTCCTGCTCGAGCGGGGTAAGTGGCGCTCGAGCGTGGAATCCGAGCATCCAGTATTTCTCTACACTGTTTTACAGTCCGCTCGAGCGGAGGATTGGGCGCTCGAGCGGAGGATTGTGTCTCAAGCTCGAGCGGGCGTCGAGCGGAGATTTCACCCATCCAGTACTTTTACAGTACGCTCGAGCGTGTACCTTTGTTGCATGACCGCTCGAGCGGGGGAAACCTGCGCTCGAGCGGGACTCTGTTTTTCTGAAACTTTTGAAATTTCTTTTTGAGTACATCTTTGCATCCTCATCCCATCCTAGGCATGCTTAGGCCTAGTTTAAGACATCTTACTGAGGATATAGATGTAAAACACACCGAAGCAAATTAGGGATTAAGTTATTATCTTTCCCAACTGTGTAGCTTAGTGTGTGTTCAATCTGTTAACTGTGTAGGGTTGGCGACTGGGGAGACACGCTCTAGCATACTGTAGCCCAGAACTCTGTGAGTAACAATTGTGTAAAGATATGTTCAAATGATTATCTTCTAAATACTGAACTGAACTGTTTACTGAACTGATATTGTTTACTGAATGAATGTATGTCCTATATTCTAAACTGTATTGTGGCATCCTTGGCATCTACTGTTACTGTTACTGTTACTGTTACAGAGATCTCTGTCAGTTCCCTCATGGAACCACTACTGTTTACTGATTGATGGCCATCATTACTGTTCAGTCTTTAAGACCTACTGTTTACTGCTATGCTAATGGATGTACCACATATGACTGAATAACTGTTCTGACTGAAAGACTGAAGTATTGTTTAATGAACTGCTTTCATTACTGTAAGGACATTTCATTCTTAACCTCTTTACGCATTATGTTATTCACTGGGCTTTAGCTCACTGCTCATATATATATGTAGGCGTACAGGCACCAGACCGCGGTTAGAGGCGTCAGGGTTACTCCAGTTTTGTCAAGTCAGCCTTTGTGCCTCACTGCGAGGTTCCGAGTTGCCATGCTATGGCTTTGGGGTGTTTTGTTTTTCCCCTGTCTGTCCCTATACTGTTTGGATTACTGTATAGACTATCAGCTACTAACTGTACTGTTATCAAGGGATTAGGTCCCTGTACTGTGTGACTGTAAATTTTGTATAGACTGTACTGTTTGTATGTATGAATGCATGAAAAATCTTTTTGGCATGCAGACTGTCACAGCTCAATGGACATTATTTATTTACTGTATTGGCTTTCGCCGGGCCCTGAACTCTGTTTTACTGTACTACTGTTAAGCAGGCCTTCGGTAATCTCGGATTACTGGCCGGTTACGGTGCTAAACCCATAGGGCCGGGTTTGGGTTGTGACAGGAGAGGGGACAATTTTTCTTCTCCGACTTTGAGTTAGCGATAAGCGTTCAGGAATATGATGTCTAAAGAGTTGCCGTTGTCGACAAGCACCCGTTTGATTTTGTAATTGGAAAGGAGAGCAGAAATGACAAGGGTGTCGTCGTGGAGGTAACGGATGCCTGTGCAGTTGGCCTCCGTAAAGGTGATAGGTTCAGTCCACTGCTTGTGGTGTTTGATGGGGCAATACAATGTTGTGAGTTTTTTATCGGAGTTTCGCCTGATTTTTCTGAGTTTGGCCCACTGGGCCGACTGGGATGGACCGCCACATGTAAGCCCATTAGCGATGACTCTGATCTTGCCGACTGGAAGGGCAGGATTGCCTTGTGCTCAGGGAGGTGGTGAGGTCCGATCATTGTCTCGCTTAGGTTGTTCGGGTTGTCGGGTGGATATGGCAGCGGTGGCCCCTTGGCGAGTAAGTCCTTGGTCGCTGCTGGGGTCGGGCTGCCGTGAACCGACTGAGGCGTCCCTGGAGTATCAAATCCTCTACCTGATCTTTAAGGTTGACACATTCCTCAGTGTTGTGGTCGTGGTCCTGATGGAAACGACAATACTTGGATTGATCTCGTCGGTTAAAGGGAGATCGTGATGGTTGTGGCCATTTCAGGTTGTAATCTCATTGGATCTGGTTCAAGACTTGTTCCATGGGGGAATTGAGGGGGGTATATCAGTCGAACAGACTAGGAGGTCAGGTAGGTGCTGACCAGTCGGCTCGAGCGAGGCGGTCAGTATACTGAGGGGTTTGTTGGGTATAGTGGAAGGGTCTGCTTTCAGATTCCTTTCTTTTTTCTCGAGGGGTTGGATTTTTTGTTGTGGTATCTTAGCGGGCTGCTAAAGAATCTTCGGCATTCATATACTTTTGGGCTTTGGAGAGGAGGATGACCATGGTGGTTGGAGGGTTCTTAGAAAGGAAGAAAAGGAAATCAAATGGTCGTAAACCGGCCATGAAGGCTGTGAGGATGACCTTGTCGTCGTTTTCTACCACCTGTAAGGCCTTAATGTTGAAACGGGTGACATAGTTACGTAGTGATTCCCCTTTCGTCTGACGGATGTTAAGCACTTGAGTTGTCGGGCGCCGCTGGCGCTGAGCACCAATGAAATGGCTCAGGAAGGAATCACTTAGGTGTTGGAAAGTAGAGACAAAGTTCGATGGCAGCTGACTAAACCATACCTGAGCTGACCCCTTAAGCGTCACGGGGAAAGCCCGACACATGATCTCGTCAGGAAAAGCATGGAGGATCATGAGGGTCCTATAGGTCTCCAAATGGCCAACCAGGTCCGTTATGCCATCGAATGAGTCGGTCGAGGGCATTTTAAACTTGGGGGGTAGGGGTTTGTCCCTGATGGAGGCAACAAATAGGAAGTTGGTTGTTGTGGAGGGTTTATTCTGTATATTCTGCATGACTCCTTGGAGCTGGAGTTTCATGGCTCGGAGTTCCGTATCCTAGAGAGGAACATTGTCACCTTCAGAGTGCAGTAGGGGTTGAACACTACTAGCCCCTCCTTCAGGAGCAGGTGCTTGAATTGACGGGTGAAAACCCCGAGGTGGTGGGTTCATGTCTTGAGGTAGAGGCTGCAAACCCTCAAGTTAGAGAGGTGAGCTTGTTGGAAAGGATGGCTCGGGTTCGTTCTCGATTGGGAGGGATATCTTGTGGTGGTGGAGGAGTTATAGGGAGGTTTCGCTGGAGCAAGGCATTGATCAAGGCCTGGTTTTGCTCGGCCAAGCGGTTGATGCTGTTGGTGAGTTCTGTGAAGTACTGGGATGGGTTGGGAGGGTTGGGAGGGTCGGCTTGGGGGTCGACGACGTTGTATTGAGAAGCCATGGATCTCGTTGTGACCATCCATCTAGATGGCCGACGAGGAGGAGTTATCGGGAATGGGTCTCCAGCAATAATGAGCACAATAATGGGTCGACGACGTTGTATTGAGAAGCCATGGATCTCGTTGTGACCATCCACCTAGATGGCTGACGAGGAGGAGTTATCGGGAATGAGTCTCTAGCAATAATGAGCACAACTGTTACCCGAAGTGGCGTTCCCATAAATGGCGCCAACTGATGATACTGCGGATTCCTGGAGGGCGAGTAGGGTTGACCCACGCTTCCTATACCGTTCCCTAGACACTGAGCTCACTGGAGTGCTTGCAAAAGTGTCCAACGGGAAACGGGAGTCCCCCAGCGGACCCTTTGACGATCAAGTTAGGAGCGAGTAAAGATGTGTAGAGAGAGAGAGAGTATAAGAATTGAGAGCTTAACCTTTTGTGTGTCTTGGAAACCTCCTTATATCCTTTGTTCATCATTTCCTTGTCCACTCCGACCTGTCATGTTGGCCGAAAGTCTATGCTCTAGCTTGCCTTGTTCATGGTGAGGTTGCTCGTTCCGACGTGAAGGGTTTATCGCATTTAATGTCGCAGAAGCCTCATTAATGGCTGATGTGTGGTGCAATAACTCTGCAGGATCTTTGTCTGCTTATTTGGCTGGTTCCTTGCTTGACACGTGTTTGGATGCCATTCGTTCCTAATTCAGCTCTGGGTTCTCGAGGGTGTTGGGCTTTAGTGCTTGAGTTGTGAGTTGGGCTCTAAGTAGTGGGCCAAAACCATTTGTGGGCCAACTGATGTCACAGTCAAATCATCTTATTTTTATAATCTTTTTATATTATGATTAAAATTATTTAAAATTTTAGTACCATATAAAGCAAGCAATGGATTAATAATTTCCCATTATTCCCTTATCCTGTAAATTAGAAAACAATAATGATCGAGAGTTTTAATTTTAGAGCTCTAAAGCGAGCTCTAGTGATATGTTATGAGAAAAAAACAAAAAATAAAAAAATAGACACATATATTACATCACATATAAACTCCACTTCTTATCACATTACTAAAGCTCTCTTTATAATTCCAAAATTAAAACTCTCCACCTTTATTCATAAAGAAAATATTTACAACTATTAAAATGTATTTATAATTTTATCCATAATAATATGATAGAATATGTGTCAGTGTTAATTTATTATCCACTTAATGATTGTGCGTCTATATGTAGCACTGCTTCTTACCTATATACATACAAGATAGGGAACATCCATCCACATCGGAGACGCACGATCACCAACAAACAAAAAGATGGAAGCAACCAAACAACAAACACAGACCCATTTTTTCCTAGTACACGGTGCTTGCCATGGAGCTTGGTGTTGGTACAAGCTCAAACCACTGCTGGAGTCTCATGGCCACAAGGCCACTGCTCTCGACCTCTCGGCCTCTGGTATCAACATGAAGAAGATAGAAGAGCTTCGCACTCTTTATGACTATATGGAGCCCTTGATGAAGGTCATGGAATCGCTTCCTCAGGGCGAAAAGGTGGTTCTCGTTGGGCACAATGTTGGCGGCTTGAACTTGGATCTTGCCATTGACAAGTTCTCACAGAAAATCTCCGTTGCTGTCTTCCTCACTGCTTTCATGCCTAATATTGTGCACAAACCCTCGTTTGTTAGAGCATCTCCAACGGTAGTAGGTATTTTACCTATCCAAATATTACTATAAAGTATATATTTTATTTTGCCTATCAACTGTTTTATGTTTTTACTCTAACCATGCTCTTTATTTTAGCTATTTATCCAAATACTATTAATTTTATAGAATGCCACGTCAACAATAAAGATGGAGGGAAATGATCCTAATGATTGAATACATTTTGCCTAGCGTTGAAGGCTAGCTACATGTAGCTAGTGAATATGAGTTGAGCCAAAATGCCTAATCATATGCTTAGTGCATTAGAATTGAAAAAAGTGAATTACACTAGGCATTTTAACTAATAAGTATTATATGCCTAGTGCATTGGAGATGCTCTTATCGAACAGGTACAGATTATATAGAAATTAATCATAGAATCAGATATAAAAATAGTCATACAGTTACAAGGCCCAGCCACTAATGCTAGAAACGCCTTAATCACTCATACACTCTACACGTATTTATGATCTTTTGTTTTCTACTTCCCGCTTCATTTATTGGGTTATTTATTTGGTACAGTTTTTCCTAAGTTAATAATAATTAATAATCAAAGTGTAAAAATTAAAATTTCTCATTCTCATTTTTCTAATAACAAGTAGTTTTTAGATTGAGAAAAATTCACATTAGTGAATAATGATTTTTTTTTTTAATTTGAAATAATAATAAGTTCATATTATTAATTTACATAGTACTGTTAATGCTTGAATAATATTTAATATTAGTGAAGCGACTACGATTTGATAAGGTTGTGTTTGGTTGAAAATTTAGGAATAAATTTGGTAAGGAAAAGTGAAAATGTGTATGAAACTAAATAAAATGTGACTATATTTTTTTTCACATTTTATTTTTCTTTTTAAATTTCCTAACCAAATATAGTGTAAGTATAAACTTTTGAGTTGCCTGTTTTTTATTCACATTTTGCTTACTCCTATCAAATGAAAAACTTTTTGAGTTGTCTTTTTTTTTTTTTTTTTTTTTTTTTCAAGAATAAGAAACTTTCATAAATTAAAGTTCACAAACTTTTTTTTGAGTTGTCTGTTTCTTGGTTAATTTTCTTCTTGCTACAGTACTTTAAGGGGACAACCCCAGAGTCATGGTTGGACACAAAGTTTGAATCCTATCAACAATGATAGGTGGCCCGAAAATTCATGTCTCGAATGGCTTGAAACGACATCATTTTGAGTGTAAAACGACATCGTTTTGATATATTCGAACCATTCGAGCCACACAAATTCGGGTCAACAAACATTTTTCGAATCCTATGGTACTCTAGAAGTGCCCCTAACATCAATGTTCTTTGGCCCCAAATTTTTGGCATCCAAACTCTACCAACTATGCCCCATCCAAGTAAGCCATCCTCTCTCCCTCTCTATCTCAAAATTAAACACAAAATCGGGAAAAAAATATTATCATATGATTTTAATATTCAAATCTGAATTTAATTTTTGTGTTTCTAGACATACTACAAGTTAATATGTTATTTTTACAGGATTTCACACTGGCAATAATTTTGGTGAGGACAGGGTTACTATTTTTAGAAGATTTGGCACAGGCAAATAACTTCTCAAATAAAGGTTATGGATCGGTGACACGGGTTTATGTTGTGTGCAACAATGATCACGCAACACCAAAGGAATTCCAACGGTGGATGATCGAAAACAACGAGGGAATGAAAGAGGTGAAGGAGATCAAGGGTGTAGATCATATGCCAATGTTTTCAAAGCCTCGAGAACTCTGTTACTGTCTCTTAGAGGTTGCTAATAAGCACACTTAAAAATATGAGATGGCAAATAAAGCAACCTGAAAAAGACTTCTATATGTTATGTTTTGATTGTAGCATGATATTTTTTCCCCCCTTTAATTTGTGATAATAAAATTGCTGAGTGCTAATAAAATTGTCGTTGTTGCATTGGTTGTGATTGTTTTCAAACTTTCTACCAAATCGTATATTTTTTTGCTTTTTATTTCTCCTTTTTTTTTTTAATTTAACACTTAGGCCGTGTTTAAATGATGTTTTTGAGTAAGAATTTAAAAAGACAAAAGATAAAAATAATTAAAATGACAAAATTTATTTTACCCCCTTATAGTTTTGCTTCAAAATATTTTATCCCTTTATAAGAACATTATGATTTTGGACTAATGTGCCAATCGACTTAGGACAAAATTAGTCAATTACATCTATGGTATATTCTCCTCTCTCTCTCTGGTATATTCTCCTCTCTCTCTCTCTATTATATATAATTTCTTATCTTAACCATATATTTAACAAATAAAATCATAGTAAACTAAACACTTTATCATAAAATTATTTTAATTTTTAACCTAATTTCTTATTTAATAATATTTAAATTAAACATAAAATTTCCATAAATTAAACCATAAGATTAAGGAATTTTTTTTAAAGATTCTTCATATTAAGATTTTATAAGATAAAGACAAACGATATTTTCATAGTAGTTAAGGTCCCTCAACATTTTTACAGAAAAAATTCGACTCAGAGAAATTTTGGTCCTAACACAAAGAAATTTTGCCTGACTTAGAGAAATTTTAACTTTGACAGAGAAATTTCTCTAATATGATCACAGAGAAATTTCAAAATTTATCTAGTATGATCACAAAAAAATTTCATCGAGGGACTGTAGCTAATAAAAAAATGATAAATTACACCAACACCACCTGAAGTTTGGATTTAATACATATCACCCCTAACATTTGGGAAATTACACTGACCCCCCTATCATTATAATTATTTAGACGGAATTAACGTTGGTATAAAAAAAATATTGAATTCATACACTCTCTTTTACTTACTTTGCTTTCCTTTTTCTTTTTTTCTATTTTTTTTCTTCTTTCCTTTGCTTTATTATTATTATTATTATTATTATTTTTAATGTCACTTTCTCTGTTTTTTCTACCAAGAATTGTTGCCTTTTTTATATAAGCATGGGGTTTGGGAAATGAGACTATTAACCACATAGATAAAAATGTAATTTCTATAATGTCAGGGGGTACAATGTAATTAGACCAAACCTTAAGGGGTGTCAGTGTAATTCATCCTAAAAAAATATTTTAAACCTCTCCTACTATACAAAGTTGGAGATGGATGTTTCACCAATTTTTCCTAAGATTAACTTAAACACCTTAATTTATTATCATAAATTTATCTTAAGATAATTTTTAATTTTCATAAAAATTTAAAATAAACATATATATATATATATATATATATAATTAAATCAGAAATTAAATTAAATACCCTATTTTAGTATCGTAAAATTATTTTAGTTGATAACATTTTAAATTAAACATATATATATATATATATATATATGTTTAACAAATTAAACTAAACACCTTAACTTATTAAAATTATTTTATTTAATAACATTTTAAATTAAACATGTAAATATATATAATTAAATCATAAAATTATCTTCATCTAATTTTTAATTTTTAACCCAATTTCTTATTTAATAACATTTTATATCAGACATTTACACACATACACATATCTCTCTCTCTCTCTCTCTCTCTCTCTCTCTCTCTCTATATATATATATATATATATATATAAATTAAACCATAAACTAATCTAAATAATCTAATTTATTACTATAAAATTACCTTAATCTACTATTTAATTTTTAACTCAATTTCTCATTTAATAACATTTTAAATTAAATTAAATTAATTTTTTTTTATAAAAGATGACAATTAGGGTTAGGGTTTGGTTAGGATTAAGATTTAATTTGGAAAATAAGATTAATATGGGGATATTATTGACATTTAATTCAATTTTTTACGTTGACTTAACACTTTTACATTGCCCACTCTCAATTTGAGAGTATGACACAATTTCCGCTATCTTTAACAAACAAATCTGTAGCACTTTATTCCACAATCATAAAAGAGTTCTCTACCTATATTTTTTTTAATATGTAATAGTTATATTTTTCAAAAAATATCATTTACCCAATACTTTTATTTTGGCTAGTACTAGGGAGATAAGAAAAATCGACCAAAATTATTGAACCAAACTGACTCTATTGGGTCAGTCTTTTAATATGAATAGGTCTGTGTGGTTTTTAAATTGTTATTATTATTATTATTATTATTTTGGTTCGGTACTAATTTAGGCACCTTATGCATCAAATTAAACCAAAACTGACCGAAAGTTTTTCATATTAAACATAATGGCCTCTTTTGAGGATGACGTTAAACGCAGCTTTTTCGCTTTTAATTTCTTTTTTGTTATATCACATCTCTACTTTTTTACATATTTTTTTTTAAAAAAAAAAAAATCAAAAAAGCCATAAAGTTAGCTTTTAACCTACTTCCTAAAATAACCCAATATATCTTAAATATATAAAATTGGTTGAATACAAAATTTAGTTGATTCACTTAATTGTTTATTTTTTTTTAAATATTCCAATTTTGATAATAGACATTGGCAATGTGATAAGTTGTTAGTTTGTCACTCATATGTACTTGAGTCAAGTTTTGCTACTATTATGCCTATAGAGCTATAGCAAATGTTTATGTCATTTTTCATTTTTTGTTTTAATTCTATTCGATAGACTTATGATTTAGCTTTATGGGATGATGGTTTTATAGCGATCCCGGTTTTGACCCGACCTTTGTTGTATTCTGGATTTAGGCTTCGTGATTTAGTATTGCATTCATGTCTTGTTTTCCTCCTTTAACTCTTTGAATTTGAGTTTTGGAATATATTGGGCGTGTTTAGAATAGGTTGGTTACTAGTTAGTCTAGATTGTTGTTGCCCAAATTTTGGGGTATTGAATATGAGGTTACAGGGGTTAAAATGATGAAATTTGGACTTGAGCTTGATATTTGAAAATGGAAAAAAATTGCCCTAATTTGTGCTCAATAATTATTTTATATAAATAATGAAATTGATATAAGAAATATGCAATTGGGAGGTTATATGAATGAATGGTGTAGTTGGATTTGATAAATCACTCACCTATGAAAATTTGATAAATTATCTGTTTAAAAAATTGTATATTTGTTTAAAAATATCTATTTTGGGTTATCGGTGGAGGATAGCCATGATTGTTGTAGAAACTATATGAGGACTAGGTAAATTGAAACTGGTCATCTGAATTATGTCATTGAATATGACGGTTTAATTAAACCATTGAATATGTGATTTGGATAGTCATTTTATATGACAACGCTTTTAAATACATTGCATATGTATCATTGTTTGGGAGGAGAAAGGGGATGGACTCCATTTTGAAATTAAGTTAGCCAGAGTGCCTAGGGTGAAAGTCCCGAAACCTTACATGTGTGTATTTGGGTGCCGACTCCCGCGGACGAGAATCCAAAAAATGGCAAGAAGTTTGAAGTGTTTGAATAAAGAATGTTATTGAAATGTGAATGAATGAGTTGTAGTCCCATTTGGGATTGTGTGGACGTCCTCGAACGCTCCGGGAGGATGAGTCCCGTTTTGTTCATTGGGCTCACTACAGTTCAGGACTCAAAGTCACGGTCCTGTATCTAATCTCACAGAGTGCAATGCAAGACCGATGAATCATCAAAGAGTCCAAATTCGACAAATCGTTTTTGAAAACAGATTTTTTGAAAGAAGTGCCAAACATGGACTGCTTTACCAGATATAGAGTCGCCACCTAAATATTTTATTTTGGGAAATTTAGGAAACCCTGACTCGTTGCCTAAGGCCACGTGTCCGTCATCACCAAAGTTGCCTCGGCTCGGGAACTTGGGTACGATTGGGGAAGGTCATTTCGTGAGCACCCCCGCTCGCCCGATCAAAGATCGGCCTCTACTAACCATGATATCTAGTTTTGAAAACATTATGCGTTCTTATTCCGGTTATTAGCCTAGATTTACTATGTGATGCGCACATCATATAAGTATAGACTGGATCACCTGAATTGGAACAAAACATTTCATGTTTGTTTATTTGAAAATGGTTTGATGGTGCTACTCGTAAGTAGGCTAAGATGTGGATTTGCCACCCTCGGGCAGGCTTAGAAAACAAGATGATTTGCCACTTTCAAGTGGGCTTAAAACTCACATTCAATTAATTGTTCCAATCCAAATAACCCAACCTTCACCCACAGGCATTCAGACAGGTATATCACATAAGTAAATAGCCTCATGGTAAGCATGCTATCATGGCAGTCACTCACACGCGTGTAAGGATGCTAAAGCATAAAACTTACCGAGTACTCCAAGCCAAAACAAAAGCTACGTTAGAGATCCATGCATGATCCTAACTATACTGGAATGCCTAATGCAACACATGCAAAATGCAACTATAGTAGGTTTGGCTATTCTACAATGGCATATGATGATGCTACAGCTAACACGTATTCAATTTTGGAATTGAAATACAAATGCAGTTAGTATGATACGCCGAGCCCGGTGCATGCAATACAGATGAATGATGCAAACATGCAAGCATAAGTATGCTAATTGAAACATGTCCTAATCTAACCATCACAAACTGATAAATAAAAGGGAGAAAGACGTGGGATTGGAAGACATACATCACACGCACACACA
The DNA here is from genome assembly GCF_055761805.1 of Camellia sinensis. Lineage (NCBI taxonomy): Eukaryota > Viridiplantae > Streptophyta > Magnoliopsida > Ericales > Theaceae > Camellia > Camellia sinensis. Next base: position 222,799,311 of record NC_138961.1, read on the forward strand.
CTTATTACAGTTGTGCCCTCGCTCGGAGGGTCCGAATAAATAATATACAGTCCGAATAAATAGTACAGTCCGAATAAGTACAAAACCCTAATTAATTAACAGTTTAACTAGGAAAGCAAGTAAATTAGCACACAAATCCATGGACCGCCTCAGCTCTGTTCCAAATGATGAATGATGCATGCTTGAGTTGCCTTGCGCAGAAATCCATTACGATGCCCCAGTTTGCCTCTGTTTGCAATTGTTCTTGGAATATTGCGCAACGTTCCAGAAGGCCGCTGATTTCTGATTTGCTGCAACTAAGAGCAACAAAGGGGCATGGCAAAGTATTTTCACATATGTATGCATGACTACTCTTCAGAGAGTGTAGTCCTCGATCCTTGTGCCACTAATCACGCATCTCGATGCTTGATAGCCGAGGAGTCGAATTGCACGACTCGATGTGAAATGAATGCACATGAAAACACAACAAGACCTAAACTCCATCATGGGTAATCCGGAGTGTCGAAAACAGGGAATTGAGACACATTCCGTCACTCGGAGTACGAAACGTACCTCGTTTCCCGTGCTTGGGCTAACTCCCATCCCAAACACGATGCAAATGAGATGGCATACACAATGCGATTAACATACAACCTAGCATACGCAATGCTATGGATTAAAAATGGCATACATAATGCACGTGATGTAACATGGCATACACAATGCTCTAACATGTAACCTAGCATACGCAATGCTATAGACTGAAGTGGCATACATAATGCACGATGGACTTACACCAACATGAATGGACCTCAGCCACACTCACATCAGTGGCCATGAGATGGAAAAGAGACAACCGAAATGCGTGCACACGTGCACGTATATTGAGGACCGAACCTAAGGCTTATGTAATGCCCTCAAAAATAACAACATTAAACCCATCAATAAAGATATGCATTGATATGTAGAAGTTCCACATTCTTCCATTTTATAAGAGTTTCATTACAAAAAGTATTACATGTTAACAACAAAAGCAAATGCCCTATGGGCTTACAGCTTTCCAAGTTAACACTTGGTTACAACAAAAGAGTACTAACTCATTTACACATTAAGCCCTTGGCTTGAAATTACATGTAATACATCAAAAAGAAAACGACGAAAGTATGTCCGCCTCTAGCCTACCAAGCTATGTCCTTGGAGGTGGCATGCTACCTGTACCTGAAAATGATATTCCCATATAGGGTGAGCCACAGCCCAGTAGAAATACACTAAACCAGCCATGAACAATGACCAAAAGATTAGCAATTGATAGATGGCCAACACTGATACATCCACATAAATCACATTTTATGTCATACGACTTATGAGTCAAAGTTACTTTTCATTTTCCCTTTTTCAACAGATAAGCATATTAGCTATATCCACATTCTCAACAGATATGTAAAACAACAATATCCCACATTCACAGATAAGCATATAAGCTATATCCACACTTCTTTAGACAAGCATATGAGCTGTATCTACGGAGTTCATCCCCTAACTTCTCCCAATACTATCCGGTTTAGAGGTACATCTCCCATCTTCCCCTAAACCGCGGAGTACATCCCTCATCTCCTCCTCTACACATAACGTATACAAACACATTGGTTCTATATACAATCACACAATACATACAGTTAACGTATTCTATCAACCGTCAAATTCCATGACACATTCCATTGATTAGTTTCGGTTTGCCTAATCATCATGCATTGTCTACAACAATCACGACTATCCTCCACCGATAGCCCAAAGCAATTATTTCTAAACAGAAAATAAATGCACAAATGGATATTCAATCAACATTTCATTCCGGTGAGTGATAAATAATTCAACTACACCCTTTAACCCTTTGCATTCCCAATCTCAACAATCTCATTTCATTTCCTCATTTCTCTCAATTAATTATCCCAATTAATCAAACAATGTAATTAGGTCATTTTCCATAATTAACATTTCAACTCTTAGGTCCCACTTTCATCAATGATTCAACATTTATTCCATTTCTCTATGCCAAACATGCATCTAGGTTTATTATGAGTAAAACCCCAACTTTTGTAAAATAACACAAAAGCCCCAAACTTTCACCAAATTACCAAACCGACCCCAACATCTCAAAATACTAAAATTTAAAGACAAAATCCATAGAGAGGAGTAGGATATCCCTACCTCGAAGTTTGAGCCAAAAAGGAGATGAAGACTCGAAGATCAACGTGCTCCAAATCCAAACTTTTTCAGATTAAGTCGAAGCTCTCAACGCCCTCTATCTTTTTAACAAAGGCCCTAGGCTAGATTCACACTCTAGGGAGATCAAATCTTCGAGAGAGTGTAGGTTTAGAGAGAGAGAGTCTCGGATCTAGGGTTTGAAAGAAAAGGAAGTGAAAAACTGATGTTCAAAAACACTTCTGTCCGCTGATATAAAACACGCTCGCTCGAGCGAAGCCTTTGTCGCTCGAGCGACCAGACACAGAAAACTCTCGCTCGAGCCGAAAACTCAGAAGTGCGCTCGAGCGAAAGAATGCTCGCTCGAGCTAACAACTCAAACCCTCAGGTCTGCAACCAAAAGCACGCTCGAGCGAAGAACAAACCAGACCGCTCGAGCGAAGAAAACTCGCTCGAGCCAAGAAATGCAGCTCTCAGGTCCAGAACCAGACGCAATCGCTCACTCGAGCGAAGCCACTCTGGCTCGATCCACCAGACACGAACTCAACTCTCGCTCGAGCGACCAACTCCTCGCTCGAGCGAAGGTCCAAAAATCTGGGCAGCAGCACTAGGCTCCCAAACACAACCAACCTGTAACAAACCTGCCCAACACATCCTATAACTCAATATACAAAGTAGTAACAGATGTAAACAAGACAATAATCAATTACTATCATCCACGGACACATGTCCGGATCACTGTACAACAAGGGTAAAACCGGGATCGCTATAGCTTAAAATGCCACTCTACCAAAGCATGGCAAGGGATGAAAGATGGCATACAAACATGTAATTTCCAGCACTGAAACATGATGCTAAATGGTCCTGAAACATGGAAATATGGCACCCGATGCATGAAATAAGCCCCAAAACTCAAAGCTAGGCACATGTATTGAATTATAACTATGCAAAGCAAGCATTATTTGGCCATGAAGTACAAAGACAGAGCCAAGGCAGTCCCAAAACATGCACATTTTTAGTTTAAAGCATGGCCAAAAAGTGCTAATATAATGGACTAAAATAGCATGCAAATTTGGCTAGCAAGCATGGTTTACATGGCATGTATATGAAGTGTATGAGAACTCATCAAACTAGCCAAAAATAGTGAATAAAACATGACAAAATATGCCCAAATAACCACTGAAATGCAGCCAACATGTGCAAAAATGATGAGCTCCTTTGAAAGGGCATGCAAGGAGTTACTCAACACATATATGATGGACACTTAGCATAGCAAAACCAACTCTGGAAATCAAATATGACAGCTCTAAAACTCACCAAAAAGGGCCTGAAATTGATCAATAAAGCATACAATGAAAGGTCCTCTTGAAAGGCCTTGAGGAGGGTTGTTCCACACATGCATGAGGGACATAAAATATGGCCAAAAAGGCCTTGGAAAGAGCTAAGGCAGACCTCAAAACCCTCATAATGAGGCCTGGAACATGACTTCAAAGCATGCAAAAAGGGGTCCCTTTTGAAGGCCAACAAGACCACCAAACAAGACAAGGAGAGAGGGGGTCACTCCCCTCTGATTTTGGCTCTCAAAAATGCATCTAAGCCACTGAAAATCCATTGGATTTCAGTGGCTAAGAGGCCAAACCATAGCCAATGCAAGTGCTCTAATGCATAGCCCTAATCATGAAGAGATGAAGCATGCATAGGGGGGAGATGACCCCAAACAGAAAAGAGACCTTAACCAAACTTGAAGAGGAGATTAAAACAAGATCTTTTTCAGTTTATGACAAATCTCAAAAATGTTCACAAGTAAGGCTAAAATATGATGCAAAAAAAGGCCTAAAAGAGAGATAGAGGGTAAGGGGAAGTAGATGGCCTCAAACAGCAAAGTGCCCTTAAACAAAGTTGAAGAGGAGCTCAAAATAAAACACTTTACAGTTTAGGTCGAGGCCCAGAAATGCTTGAAAATAGGGCTAAGTAATGAAGCAAAATAAGGCTAGAAAAGGGGAAATGAAGACTTACCCTTGTAGAGCCGACCTCCAGCAGCTTCTGGACCAAGTTGGTGAGCTTTCAACCTCTGTAAATGACCTCCAAGGTGCTGGAATGAATGAGGGAGGTGGTAGGCTAAGAGATGTAGGGTAAAATGGCCAAGAATATGAGTGTTTTGAGGTTCAAGTGTAGAGATATATATATATATAGAGAGAGAGTTGTAAGCCTTCAAAGGTGTTCAATCCTTGCCCAAGAAGATCAGCCTCCCCTTTATAGAGGAGAGGCTCCAAAATATCCCAAAAGGGCTTCACATATCCTCCATACACGTGTATGGAGGATGGTCCAATTGCCTCACAGCTGGCACAGCTGTGATGCATTTAGAGAGAGCAAAAAGCAAGAAGCAGGCCGGCCAGTTCAAGTGGCCGGCCGGCCACTCCCCCTGGTCGGCCGACCAGGGGTCAAAAGGTTCAAGAAGAATTTCTGGCCGGCCACCCAAAAAAGGTGGCCTCCCAAATAAGTACAACACAGCTGTATGGTGGAAAACCAGAAAAAGTGACCCAAGAGAGAGGAAAACCAGCTTTTTAGCAAGGTTCAAAAGGGTCAAGAAGAATTACTGGTCGGCCTACCCATATTGGTGGCCTCCCCGATGAGCACAACACAATGGTGGTATGAAAAGCTAGAAATTGTGGCTCAAATGTGAGAAAAACCAGCTTTCTGTCAGAAAAATTGGCTTTTGGAGAGAGAAAAAGAGAAAACTAGTTTTTCAGGGGAAAAGGTGGCCTCCCACCATCCTACCACCTCCCTAACAATGAAAATAGGGTCCCTACCAAAAATGGACCAAGACGGATGCAGAACGAGGGTTCGGGGGCCAAAACGCGCAGTCTGGGGCCCCGAAAACAGGCTGTTAGGCACCGGAAGTGGCGTATGACCACAAAGGTGGTCTCCCGGGCCACAGTGTCCCTCTAAAGGGAGGAAATAAGGTGTGTGCCAAAAAATGGAGCAATCAGAGGTAATTAAGCGGTCCCGAACCGAGGCGCACGGCCGACAGCTCCAAAAAATCGGAAACTGGCCTCCAAACGGGAAAAATGGCCTACGGCCGCGAAACGTAGCCTACGGCCACTGAAAGATGGTCTACGGGACCTCTCCCTCCCTTCGGAAAGAGAAAAAAGAGAAAATAGGACCTGGTTCGCAAACCGAGGTAAAGCACAAAATAGCCCCGAAGTCCAGAGGCAAGGCTCGCAGCCGAGACTCTGAAACCTCAAAACGAGTACAATATGCAACATCACCGGGCACTCAACTGGTGATGTCTGAGTCTTAAGGTCGGTCAAAAATGGGGTGTCTACAGTTGTCCCTCTTTGACAGAACTCGAAAGTCATACGTGGCGGGAGTGAATGTCAAAGCCTAGAGACGATCCATTTTTGACAAGGCCGAAGATTTAGACAAACAGGCAAGATAACACAGATGTGCCTGCAGGCATGCCCGCAGGCAGGGGGCAAGATGCAAAATGATATGCACAAAGTCGGATGTAACTCATGATCACGCAAAGCAACAAGCTGTAATGAAGCGCACACGCAATAGCTTTAAGCAAGAATGCAAAGCAACAACTACATTTCATACAGTTTAAGAATGCGGAGAATTATTTAATTCTTACCACGTCTCACACGGAGAAGATACAATACCTGCGTGATTCGTCTGGTTGCACCAGCTTCAAATGAACCGTACATACAATATCGTGCCTGCAAAAGAGAGAAACTTAACAAGCACAACATAGTTAGCAACACATGTTCAACGCTAAATCGAATGCAGACAAACAGGGTGCCGATGGGAAAGTGCATCGCAATGCGAGAGACACGCGCGTGACAATGCAAGCTAAGTGTGAGGGTATGACAATACCAATGAAACGTGCACAACAATGCAAGTGGTATGCATGAGAATGCAAGTGACGTGCATAACAATGCAGGATAAGTGCAAATTCGAATGCGTGTTTGACGCGAAACAACGAGCAAAGAAATGCAAGTTTCGACGAGTGTGACTCAATCGCGACCTCCGGTTTACCTCCCGGAAGGGTCACAATGTGCTCAAAAAGGATACATTTTGCTCTTGACGAGTAACGATGAAACACGCATCGAAAGTTGAAGTTGAAGTTCCCGTGGAGGGATTTCGCGACGAAAAGTGCACTTTTCTTGTACTTTATCGGGTGCCGGGGACTCCGATGACTACCAAAATTTGCAGAGACCTTGGAGACCCTCTTGGGAACACCATCGACCAGGTTTGGAGTCCACTGGAGGCCACCGACCAGGTTTGAGTGCAGGGGGTGGTCAGCCTACCAGAAAAGGTGGCCGGCCGACCACCTAGCCCAAATCCGGGGCAGTTTTGACTTTTCACACTCATTTCTTTAAATACATTCGGCCAAACACTTTTTGCTCACAACTTCAGATCCGAAAACACCTCCTCTTCCTTCCTAGACCATTCTCTTTCTCAGATCTGTGCTCTATACGCGTTTTCCAACGCCCCACGCCAAGTTGTTTCGCGAAAACTTTCAGTTCTCTTCACTTTGAACCGATTAAATTTTGATTTCGGAGCTTCTCTTCTCATTTTCACCAATTGAGGTAAGTTTGTCTCAATATTTGGAACATTTTCTCGGGAGTTGACTTTTGTTGACTTTTTCATTTCCCGAGAGTTGACTTTTGTTGACTTTTTTCAATTTTGGCTCATTTCGCTCATTTTTGCTCCTTTTTGCAGATTCCCTGAGATGGCGGGTCAATTTCCCCATGGCAGAGGTTCTCCAGATGCCGGAGGCGATCCAGATATCATGTCTCTGCCGCTAAGGATTCGACCATTCATTCCCGAGAGATATAACCCTCCGGCACACGTCCTTCCTCAAGCGATTTTTTATCACTTTACCGGCTTCGATCCTCGAGCTCCTATGGACCGGCTACTGCGGAGCCGGAGTCCCATCTCTCTCATCAGGCACGAGAGGTACGTACTTCACCTTTTTACATTTCCTGCCTTAATTTTGTATTTTCCATGCATTTCATGCTATGTATGCTTATTGCTCGTTCTGAACACATTCGCATGCCATACTTCTGCTCATTTTGAACACGCAGCCCACATTATTTCCAAAATCTGAACACACAGCCCAAATTTGTTTGTGAACACGCAGCCCGCATTTGTTGAAAGCTGAACACGTAGCCCAAACTTTAAATTTCTGAACACGCAGCTCATATTTGTTGAAAGTTGGACACGCAGCCCAAACTTTGAATTTCTGAAATCTGAACACACAGCCCAAATTTGATTGTGAACACGCAGCCCACATTTGTTGAAAGTTGAACATGTAACCCAAACTTTAAATTTCTGAAATCTGAACACACAGCCCAAATTTAATTGTGAACACGCAGCCCAAGCTTTAATTGTGAACACGCAGCCCACACTATTTCCGAAATATGAACACACAGCCCAAATTTGATTGTGAACACGCAGCCCACATTTGTTGAAAGTTGAACACGCAGCCCAAACTTTGATTGTGAACACGCAGCCCAAACTTTAAATTTCTGAAATCTGAACACATAGCCCAAATTTGATTGTGGACACGCAGCCTACATTGTTGAAAGTTGAACATGCAGCCCAAACTTTAAATTTCTTAAATCTGAACACACAGCCCAAATTTAATTGTGAACACGCAGCCCACATTTGTTGAAAGTTGAACATGCAGCCCAAGCTTTAATTGTGAACACGCAGCCCACACTATTTTCGAAATCTGAACACACAGCCCAAATTTGTTTGTGAACACGCAGCCCACATTTGTTGAAAGCTGAACACGCAGCCCAAACTTTAAATTTCTGAACACGCAGCTCATATTTGATTGTGAACACGCAGCCCACATTTGTTGAAAGTTGAACACGTAGCCCAAACTTTAAATTTCTGAAATCTGAACACACAGCCCAAATTTAATTGTGAACACGCAGCCCACATTTGTTGAAAGTTGAACACGCAGCCCAAACTTAATTGTGAACATTCAGCCCACATTTGTTGAATTTGATTTGATTTGCACACAGCTCATATATTTCATTTGCACGCAGCTTATTCATTTCATTCTGAAACTGAATACATGTGTTCATTATGAATGCAAATGTCCTCCCGCGTTACACGGGAATATGGCTCCATTGCTGTGAGAGATTGGTATGCGGAGCTCCCGGAGGCCGTCCGCGATTGGGTTGATCTAGCAGGGTTCGGGCCCTTTTGTACCGGGATATCTCGCTATCTAGCTAGCAGGACGTTGATGGGCGCCCTGGTGGAGAGGTGGTGGGACACCATCAACTCCTTTCATTTCTCATCTGCTGGGGATATAACTATGACCCCATTTGACTTCATCGTGTTGACAAGCCTCGACGTGGGAGGCTGGGCGATCCCCTACGATGAGGACATGGGTGAGTGGGAGGCTGCCTGGGTTTATCTGTTGGGAGCTCGACCACCGGTCGACCGATCTTCGGGCCGGGTCCGATACACCTGGTTTTCTACACAGTTCAGGCATACTGAGCCCGAGACTCCTGAGGAGATTGCACAGTACACCCGAGGGTTTTTGATGTTCCTCTTCGGGACCATTCTGTTCGCTGATAGGGGGAACACCGTTAGGCTATTTCTGCTGAGTGCCCTGGTAGACCTCTCGCAGGTTAGTTAGTATGACTGGGGTGGTGCCAGCTTGGCTACCCTATATTGCTACATGAATGCGACCTCCTGCGGACGGGAGAACATAGTCGGCGACTACTGGAGAGCTTGGGAGGTACCTTCTGCCCTCTTGATTTACATTTCCACTTTTCATTATCTGTACATTGCACGCACGACACACTTTACATTCTGTACTCACATTCTGCATTCAGCATTCTGTATTCGGATTTTGCACTCAGCATTCTGTATTCAGATGGCTTTTGCCCTGTTTTCCACAGTTATGGGTTTTTGTGTACTTTCCGACGCTAGCCCTAGAGCTCGAGGTGGAGGCCCCCTCATGACCCCCTACTCGCTCGTTTTCGAGGGCCAGTACCGGCCGCGGGCCCGGGAGACTCTCCCCTACCTACGGCAGTTCTTCGACACAGTACGACCGACAGAGGTAATTCAGAACTCTCCGTCCTTCATGTTTTCATCTTTGATTTATTTTGCACATCTACGATTTCTGATCGGCTTATGCATTGGTTATCTGCAGATCACCTGGCATCCCTGGGTGCCTTTGGGTGGGGATCTCTAATTCCAGCTTGCTGGAGGATGGGCCACCTCTCGGTACAGGATCCTGTTTGAGAGGCCGGTTGGTAGGGCCTGGTTCTTGGGGAAACGTTTCCTTCGCCAGACTATGGGCTACCCCGAGTAGAGTGTCCCTGCAGCACCTCCGGTCGACATGCGGTCCGCTGATAGGCTCACTCCCCAGGGTGTCACTGGCGCCAGGTTGGGCACCGATGTATTGCTACACTTGGAGAACGGGGAGTACGTAACCTATCGTCATACATATTTGATGCCTCTATTGCCAGGCGTCCGTACTCCCATGAGGAGGTCTACTGGCATGCCATCCTCGAGTCGCACTCGAGCTAGAGACATTCCTTCGACTAGAAGGGCTGGTGCATCTAGGGGTGGGGCTGGACTGGTTCCCCCGACTTATCATTATGCCGGATGGCCAGACATTCCGATTGAGTTGACGGGTTCACGATACGGGACTTCCTACCCGATTCTGATAGAGCCTCCTATGCCTGATTGTTGATATGTCAGTGATCCTGACTCACCACCGGTATGCTCTACTGCTTTTCATTTATCACTCAGAAACTTAGATACTCATTTATTCATTGACGATTTGAGCTTGTATCTGCAGCCACCCAGAGAGTACATGGAGGGGATGCTCGGATTGGTGGCCTCACTCGAGGGTATGGTCTTGCGGAGAGAAGCGCAGCTGTCCATCATGGGTGTCTCGGTACTCTTTAGTTTTCTTGTATTTTATCATACTTCTGATGACATACTGAACTTGATCATTTCACTGCATTGAATGACTGTATATGTAGAGCATATATGACACACACCACATTCATGTACTATATCTGCATACATCCACTCCATGTAGCTTTTTTATCTGTGCATCTGATATACATATTTTGGCTAATGCATTCGAATTGCACTCTTTCTTTTCAGATGCCTCCGCTATATACTGAGCCACAGGCCGGGCCATTTGGGCCTTCCCGAGGAGCTGGGCCATCTAGGCCTTCTCGAGGAGCTGAGAGAGGGGAGTCGTCTCACAGACGAGGTGGGCGCAGAGCACATATCATCGAGGATGGGTCCAGCGAGGAGGAGGAGTCCGCGTATCCTCAGTCAGAGACATCCGCTGGCAGAGAGGATGACTCTGAGTCCCGTTCTGAGGGCAGAGGTGATGCCGATGAGGGTTCCGAGGACAGCCGCTCCGATTCAGATAGTGGTGCTGATGGGGATGACGTAGGGGCGGTTCCGCAGAAGAGGACAAAGAGGGCCTCTTTTTCTCGCGCTTGAGAGCACAGATGTTCCTGCTTTATTTGCCTTTTTTACTAGTAGTTGTAGCACATTGCACATTATTAGGCAGTTTTATTTTCTGTAAAACTTGTACCCTTGTTGTAAAATGTTGTAACAAAGGAAGCATGTTGGAATGAAACAGTTTTTGTTCAAAAAGTGTTGCATTTTATGTTCTTGCATCGTATCGCATCATTTTGCACAAAATGAGATTGAATGGAATTGTGCACTTGAAAATTGTCAAGTCAGGTAGTCAACCGACGCAACAAACAAAGCAACTTAAACTTACTAAGAAAGAACAGAACCTTAGCAAGTTTACAACTCGATAAGAGAAACACAACAATGTTGATTAAACAAAGAGTAGCAACTCAATATACAAGACTCAACGGCTCGACAAAACTTAATACCTCGATAAACTAAACAACTCGATAAGCAAAACAACAACTCAATAAGCAAAATAACAACTCAATAAGCAGGATTTAACAACAACTCGATAAACAAATGCATTTCGGACGATTTGGGTGACGGAACGCATCCGAAACAGAGGAAAACTCGCACCTTCAACACCCCCAATGCATGGAAATGCTAGGAACTTTCTTCTAGAAGCTAGAACAAGACCAAAGCCACCTTCCTCCCTATGGCCGACCACCTAAGGGAGCTGGCCGACCAGCTTTTTGCATTGGAGGGGAGAGGGGCGGTCGGCCTACCACAAAAGGTGGCCGGCCGACCACCTAGCTTGGCAGCCACCAAATTTTCGACACGTGTCCTCCGAACAGTGTTTATCCTCTTTAAAAGCTCCAGCCTCGTGGCTTTTTCATTTCATCTTAGTTTTGCATCAAAATGGAGGCGTTCTTCACCCAAAATCTCATAGATTGGATTGCTTCTCTAGACGGCTCGGAAAAGTTGAACTTCCGAGGCTTCGGCTTGAACGCACTATTCACGCTGGGCCGTACTCCACTGCATCTTCCTTTCTTCTATGCCGCGGCAAGGTTTTGGAATCCGGTAACACACGTCTTTAGCTTTAGCGGGCAAGAGATGTGTCATACTTTCGAGGATTTCCAAGTTTTGATGGAGTCCGAACGTAACAAGGAAGTCTTGCCTCAATTTTGATTTGGCCACGTCCAAGCCTTAGGACAAATGTGCGGCCTCACTTTGCATGATGCTCGATCATTGATTCATGATGGGGAGTTGGACATCCCGAGCTTGGTTTGCCGATTTTCTGATGCTGGTGACCGCGGTGACCATCATTGGCAGGGCTATCGGCAACACGCGCTTTGCCTATGCTTGCTATCTCATTTCTTACTTGCCTCAGGTTCCGGAGGATCCAGTGTCCAGTTGATCGAGGTTGCCCAAGGTTTGAAGGAGGGTAAGAGTTGCATTGCTATGACATTGGCTGAGACATTGATGGGCTTAGACGCTTTTCATCGCCGGGAGACGGCTAGGCTTGCGGGGAGCCCACTACTATTGTAGGTAATGTTTCCCACCCAATCTCACATATGTATTGCTCACATCACTCGGCCCTCAGGCTTGGTTTTTCTCGCAAAGCCCTTTTCTTACTTTTCTCTCATCGTACATCTCTCTATTCTTTATTCTCTCATTTTTTAATCCTTCCCCAGGTGTGGTTGATGGACAAGTTACAGACTGTGGAGTCTTGCCCCGCATACTCAGGTCGCGGCTACTTTTTCCGACAACGCCTGGTCGATGCCCTTGATGAGGGGTGGTAGTATAGCTGGATGTGCAATTTGTCTGCAAATCGTATTGCTTGGCGCTGCCCTTGGCTCGATCTACCGGCAATGAGTTACAACATGACCCGTCAACCTGGGATTCAATTGATTGGCATGACACACTGTGTCTTCTATTTTCCGTTCCGGTTCTAGCGCCAATTCGGACATGATCAGACTTGCCCGCCAGAAGGGATAGAGTATCCTGTTGCATTCCCGGTTCGAGGCGCACAGCTTGCCCGGTATGCCACAGCATGGAGGACTAGAGAGCTCTTGGCCCCTGCTCCCACTTTTAGTTGCACTTTGTCTGATGAGTGCTTGGATTGGCTCAATGGAGAGGCACAAGAAGGGCCCATTTTGGCATCAGAGGCTTCGACCAGCTCTGGGAGGGGGCGCAGGAACACCTGACTTAGCTATGCCTCAGATTTATTGCTTTATTAGTACTTTCAAGTTTTCTTTATGATTGTAATAAAAAGTAACTTCAATTTGTATACAAGAACGGGAGAACTCTGTATTGAAATCAATGAAATTGAAGGTTGTGGGTACTGAAAAATTTCCACTTTGGTCCAAAAATGGTCTAAGTTGCAAAAAGATTAATTTTGAACAAAGTCAACTTTTATTAAAACTTTTTAAAACCGTTTTCGATATGGATAAGAACTGGACACGCCTGAAATCTGTCACTAAGATGCACAACCCCGGATCCCAGCAACTAGAAAGTTGCCCCTAGTCTGAATAGTACCGCAGCACTGCGTAGCAATGGAAAGTTGCCCTTAGTCTGAAGAGCACTGCACCGGAGATCATAACCGAACTCTTGAATGCTGAATAGACAAAGATGGCCGAGATGATCAAATGGACAAAGTTGATCGGGAAAAAATTTATGGCTGAACTTCAGGATGAACTTGCCTACGTATCCCAAATATGGGAATCAAGCCTTACGTAGGTCAGGCTTAGGTTCACTCGAGTATTTTCACTCTCCTTTTACGCTCTAACTTTTGCCAAGGCCACCATTTGCGGGTTTTCAACCTTGCGAGCTCAGTTTTTATAATTTCAAATTTTTTATGCTCTGGCTTTTGCCTAGGTCGCCTTTTCGGGTTTTCGGCCTAGCGAGCCTCTCAGGGGTAATATTTTTTCAACTTGTCCATGTTGATCGGCTGCGAGAACTCTAGGCCATCTAGGTCCATTAGAACCACAGCTCCACCTGACTAGATAGACTTAAGGATGTAGGGACCAGTCCAATTAGGTCTGAACTTGCCCCTCAGGTCGTGGATGGGAGCTTGGTTGTCCTTGAGCACAAAATCTCCTTCTTTTAGATTCTTAGACTTAACTTTCTTGTTAAAAGCCCTGGCTATTTTGTGCTGATAACTTTGAACATGGTACAGTGCTTTCAGTCTGCGCTAGTCAAAAAGCATGAGTTCTTCAAATCTGCTCTGTTGCCAATCTGCTTCGGCTATCTGACACTCAACTAGTACTCGCAGAGACGGAACCTCAATTTCAATAGGTAGAACGACCTCCATCCCGTAAACCAACGAATACGGAGTCGCCCTAGTAAAAGTTCTAATTGAAGTTCGGTAGCCCCAAAGAGCAAACGACAGCTTATCTGGCAAGTCCCGGTAGGTTTCCACCATCTTCTGCAATATGTGTTTGATATTCTTGTTGGTGGCCTCGACTGCTCCATTGGTTTGCGGCCGATATGTAGACGACTTATGAAAAGCCACGTTGTATTTCTCCAACAAGTCAATCACTTCCTTCTTGAAGTGGGAACCATTATCTGAAATGACCTCGTTTGGGACCTCATAACGACAGATGATGTTGTTTCTGATGAATTTTGCAACATGTGACGCCTTCAACACCGCATAGGATTGGGCCTCAACCCACTTCGTGAAATAATCTATCGCGACCAGGATGAACTCATGCCTGTTAGACCCCTTCGGAGTGACAGCCCCGATCACATCGATTCCTCAAACTGAAAATGGCCATGGCGAAGTCATATTGTATAGCTTCGACGGTGGGATGTTCATGCAGTTTGCATGGATTTGACATTTGTGGCATCGCCGAACAAAGCCGATACAATCCTCCTCCATGGTGGACCAGTAGTAACCCTGTCTGAGGATCTTTCGTGCCAACATTACTCCGTTCATATACGCACCGCATTCCCCTCCATGGATGGCCTCCATCAGACGTTTTGATTCTTCAGCTTCAACACACAGCTTGTGCATTCCCAGATGACCTCTCTTATATAATTTACCTCCACAGATGATGAACTGAATGGCCATTCTTCTTATTGCCCTTTCGTCCTTGGCATTTGCCCCTAGTGGATACCCCTCTTTCTCCAAGAAATTCCAAATATCGTAATACCAGGGGTTCTCATCTTGAACCTCATCTATAGCAGCGATTGATTCATATGCTGGCGCAAACTTCTAATCAATGATGACTGGACGCATCCGGACTCCAAATGGGATGTCTATCATGGAAGATAGAGTTGCTAGTGAATCTGCGAATTTGTTGTTCTATCTTAACAGACGAGCGAAGTTTAACTTCTCAAACCGAGGAATTAACAAATCCAAGGTCTGGTGATACATCATCATTTTTTCTTCTTTGACTTTCCAATCTCCTTTCGCTTGAGATACAACAAGGTTCGAGTCCTCGATGACGTCCAACCGTTTTGCCCCTAGTTCCAGGGCTGCTTCTAAACCGGCAATGCATGCCTCATATCCTGCTTCGTTGTTCGAGACTTTGAATTGGAGTTTGAAGGCTAGAGGGATACGGGAATTGTCGAGTGCTATAAGCAACACTCCTATCCCATACCCGTATTGATTTGACGCTCCGTCAAAGTACATTGTCCAAAACTCGTCATCGATATGCAAAATGGCCTCATCTGGGAATAAGTACTCAACTGCTTCACCCCCTTCCACTGGATGATCGGCTAAGAACTCTGCTACTGCTCTTCCCTTGATCGACTTGCGCGTCACATATTTTATATCGAATTCGGAAAGCAACAGCAACCAACGAACTAGCCTACCCGTAAGCGCCGGTTTCTCGAAAAGATATTTGATGGGATCTAACCACGAAACCACCATTACGGAGTGAGCTAACAGGTAGTGCCGCAGTTTCCTGGTAGCCCATACCAAGGCTAAGCAAGCCTTCTCTAATGGTGTGTAGCGAGTCTCATACTCTAGCATCTTCTTGCTCAGATAGTAGATGGCCCTTTCCACTTTGTCTTCTGATTCCTGCGCGAGCATGCAGCCCATTGTGGTCTCAGTTACTGAAAGGTACAATATCAACGGTCTCCCCGGTTCTGGTGGTGATAACACGGGTGGGTTCTGTAAATATTCCTTGATCTTTTCAAAAGTAGCTTGGCATCGGCCGTCCCACTAGAATTTCTTTCCTTTCTTTAGGAGACCAAAAAGTGGTTCACAAGTCAAGGTTAATTTTGAGATAAACCGTCTTATGAATTGCACTTTACCCAGAAAGCCTCGCACCTCCTTTTCAGTCCTTAGTGGTGGCATTTCTAGGATGGCCTTGATTTTGGAAGGGTCGACTTCGATACCTCTCTGTGTAATGAGGAACCCCAGCATTTTCCCTGCTGTAACACCGAACGTACACTTCTGAGGATTCAACCGCATTCGAAATTTTCTGATCCTTTGAAAGAACTTTTGCAAGGCAGTGTAGTGGCCCTCCCTTTCCTTGGACTTGACAATCATGTCGTCCACATATACCTCAACCTCTTTGTGGATCATGTCGTGCAATATTGTGGTCGCGGCTCGTTGATATGTAGCTCTAGCGTTCTTTAGCCCAAATGGCATCACTCTGTAGTAGTAGGTCCCCCACGGGGTGGTGAATGCAGTCTTTTCTCGGTTTTCAGGTGCCATCACTATCTGGTTGTAGCCCGAAAAGCCATCCATGAACGAAAGCAAAGCATGCCCCGTTGTGAAGTCCACTAACTCATCGATATGTGGCAAGGGGAAGTCGTCCTTCGGACTAGCTTTATTCAAGTCCCTGAAATCCACGCATACCCGGATCCTATCATCCTTATTCGGCACCGGAACGATGTTGGCCAACCAAGTTGGGTATTCGGATACCAGCAGGAAACCTACATCAATTTGCTTGGTGACCTCTTTCTTAATCTTGAAAGCCCAGTCCGGGCGGATCCTTCTGAGCTTTTGTTTAACGGGTCGGGCCTCGGGGTCAAGAGGGATCCGATGCTGTACAATCTCAAGATCGATTCCAGGCATGTCTTCGTAAGACCACGCGAAAACGTCTTTAAAATCTTTTAATAAAGCGACTAAGCGTTCGCGCTCCTCCGAAGACAACGTGGACCCGATTTGGACTAGCCGCGGGTCCTCCTCAGTACCGACATTCACAGTAGTGATTTCATCCATTAAGGGTTTAACAAATATCTCCCGCTCTTGTTCAATTAAGCGTTGCAAAACCGGAGGAATTTCTTCCTCGTCGTTTTCATCAAAATTTTGAAAGTCTGAGTTAATGCAATAAATTAAAGGCACAGAAAAGTACTCAGAAACCACAGCCACATCATTCTTATTAAGCACATCCAAATCGTCCTATTCTTCGATTACAACAGACTCAAAAGAGAAATAAAAAGACGACCTGGACAGGACTGTGGTATCCGGGTTATCACCTCCAGGAATACCGAACTCAAACTCAGTCGAGCTGGAACCTGATTCCGACTCACAAGACTCGGTGGAATCAGATTCCGGCTCACTACCTGACTCGGTGCTGCTTGACAAAAATCCCTCTTCATATTTCCAGATGAGAGAGGGTGCGATAGATGCATCCAAAATGTTTGCTGGTAGGCCCGCAGCCGTTCCATTCCTGATCACGCATACCGAGAAGTTATCCCCCAAGCACTTCTGTTCGATCGGAGAATCTGAAAGTAGACATGCCAGCGCTACCCCCATTTCACTTTCGGCATCCTCAGACTCCACTTTCTTACTCTGCTCAACCTCAGCTAATGGGGCTGTCTGCTCTTCGGCAACGTCATTCCTAGGTAACTGCAGGTCAAAGATGATCTCAAACCCTGGCATGTGCTTCCTCTCCGCGTTCAGCCACGGCTCTGGGAAGCCACAAAATGGAAAGTCCTCCCCCTCCCAGACGAAGCGTCCATTAAGGGTACCCTGAATGGGCCGGTGCTTTAAGTCAAAAGGCTTCCCCGTCTTCTTCGCTCTGGCTCTCCCAGCCATCTCCTTACCTTTCCTTATCCAATCCTCTTTGGTGGGCAGATAACCCAAGCCAAAGGTATGTGGGTTGTGTGGCACCTAGGCCAATGCTGCGACGCCCTTCCGGCCGCTCTTTCCTAATCCCATCCCGGGGATGTGTTGAAGCTTGTTCATGAGGTATACTGATTGAGCACTGACATACACCCCCTCATTAATAGCTAAGATGTCCTGCACGACCCGGGCCTGTAAAACTGAATAAGAACACATCCTCCATACCGTGCTCAATTTCCAAAACTGGCGTAGATACTTCCAGCGGTGGATGAATCGATGAATTCCCAAAAACAATGGCTACTCCCTTTCTATGGGGGTATTTCACCATTTGATGCAAGGTAGAAGAAACTGCCTTCACTTGATGCAGCCACCGCCGCCCCAAGAGTAGATTGAAAGTGGCGGGAACCTCTAGGACGTGAAAGTCAATTTCATGCTGCCCGGCCCAACCTTAGTCTGAATTTTCGTTGTCCCCATGACTTCTCTGCTTGTGTTGTCGTATGCCCGAATCACCTGGGCTGTTGGCACAAAGTCCGCGGTCTTCAAACCGATTGCATAGGCAGTCCTTGCTGAACACACATTGATGGCGGACCTTGTGTCGACAAGCACTACGGGTATCCATTTATTTCTGCACTCCACGGAGATATAGAGTGGCTTGTTATGGTTCGCACCCTCAGGTGGCAGTTCTTTGTCAGAAAAGGTCAACATCGGGGTAGCTCCTCCCGAAAAAACTAAGCCCACCAGCTGTTCGGGCGTGGTGTCTATTGAGAGCTTGGCCTTGTCCATGGCCGATAAGACAGCTTGTCGATGCACTCGCGATGCCATAAGCAGTTCCCAGATGGAGATGTCTGCCTGTATCTTTTTCAACTGCTTCAGTACGACCTCTACTTTGAGTTGCTTTTCTTTCTGCTTCTCTGCCTCCTTATCTTTCCCAGATGCCTCTGGCTGGTCTAGGTGCGGGGGCTTGAAATACCGTTCGCTCCTGGTCATATGATCGACATCGCCGATATACCAGGTATCATCTGGTTGATTGCTCCCCCAATCCTCATCCGTGTGAGCAAGACATAAATCGTCGTCCTCCCATCACATTCCGTCGGTACCCAACAGACACCTGTCTGGCTCCGGTTCAATTGCACCCGCAGTACTCTTTGTCCACATGTTCGCAGCATTCTCTATCTTCGTGCACACAGCACTTTCAGTCCCCTCAAGGCCCTTGGCTTTCCTGATTCTCTCAGCATCCTCAAATCTTTCTTGTTCCAACTGCGTCAGTACAGCTGGCTATTCAACAATTCCTGCATTCATAATGCCCAAGTCTCGAGCAGAATTCTTAGCACCGGCGCTCTCCGACGATTCATTCTGATTTCCGGCCCTTCCGGCCACCACTGATATTCTTGCCCCTGCCGGGCCCTGTTCCAACTGAGCTTCGTCAACAACGTCTGGTAGGTCATCAAGCCACCCGGTGACCTCTACTGACTCCTCAAAATCTGACCAGTTGACTACCATGCCCTCTAGCTCTTGTTCATTGAAAAATTGGAGGTTAGCAAAGTCCTTTTCCACAGCTGCCAGGTCATCTATCCTCTGACTAGATTCATCCCCTTGTATCATGCAAAGCTCTTCCCCCGCCGACAATTCAAAGTTCGGCCCAAATTGGCCCACTGATCGGATGTAGTCACTTGGACTGTATAAAAAACTCTCAGATTCCTCAGATCCTGGCTCGACAATCCCATTCTCCCCTGGAATCTCCCCTGTTTTATCTTCGACAGCCATCACCAATGGTTTGGGTTGGGCTCTGGAGATATCCAACTTGCACAAGTCAGTGCAGTTAGGAAGGAGCACCTCCGACTTGGGTAGGTGGGTTGGGGTAATATATATGTTGGGATCGTAAGACACGACCCCAGTCTAGATAAAGTTAATTCTTTTGGGAGGTGGAGCTTGGTTGTGCGGTGGGAGAGGGTTTGTTGTGACATTGGATTTTTCTGGAGGCACAATCACCTGCTTGTCAACGAGATCCTGAATCTCGTGACGCAATCTATAACATTGGTCGGTGTCATGACCGTGTTGTTGGTGATATGCGCAATACTTGGTTGGATTGTGGGAGGGGGGAAGTGGATTTGGCAATGGCCTCAACTCCAGGGGCTTCAAGTGCCCTTTCCTGATTAATACCCCTAGAGCCTTGGACAGGGGCATATACAGTGGGGGTGAAGGTTCTTTGGCCTCTGGGTTGGAATCGGGTGGTTTGTGTGTTGTTTCCGGACGCGCCAGAGAAAGGTGTAGCTGCCATGGGTCTGGGAGGGGGGAAGGTGGTGACCACGCTTACTTCTGAAGCTCTAGCATTTGTGATATTGCTGGTGCCTGTGTTGTTGTTGCGGTTGAAAGCTCTTCAGGGTTGCTCTCTATCTTGGTCAATCAGACCTTGTTTCATAGCATCCTCTATTTGTACCCCCATCTCGTGCAAATCTGAAAAGGTAGGGAAGGGGAGCACAATCATTTTCTGCATCAGTTTTGGTTGGAGATTGCGCATAATCATTCGGATTTGATCTTTATCTGTAGGCCTTAGGGTCATCATTGAGGCTTTCGCCCTCCATCAGGCCACAAAATCCGAAAAGCTCTCCTTAGGCTCCTGCCTTGTTGTCTCAAGATCACGGGTTGTAATCTCGATCTGAGTGTTATAGGAATACTGTGCAATGAAAGCCTCGGCCATCTCGTCCCAGTTCCGCTTAACATCATCTTCTAATTTTGCATACCAGATAGCGGCCACACCTGACAAGGTCGGGCCGAATAGTGAAAGCTTCTGTGGTCTGGTGAGGCCCATCAGTCGCAGTATATTTGAGAACAACCGAAGATGGACCATGGGATCCCCAGATCTGTCAAAGCGGTCGATTTGTGGCATTTTGAACCTATCTGGCAGCATCACAGCCACATCGGTATATCCGTCCTCGATGTCTGGAATGGACTTCACCCCTTAGGATTTCTTAAACAACTTCTTGAGCTT
Organism: Camellia sinensis; assembly: GCF_055761805.1. NCBI lineage: Eukaryota > Viridiplantae > Streptophyta > Magnoliopsida > Ericales > Theaceae > Camellia > Camellia sinensis. Next base: position 222,819,923 of record NC_138961.1, read on the forward strand.
GCTTAATTTCAATGCTGTATGGTCTACCTCGAACTCAAAGGGAGAGTCCGGTTGATTGACAGGCGTAGGTGCCTTGGATAACTGTGGTAGAATCGAGGGTGGGGCCGGCCTCGTCGGGATGCCCGTATCTGCCTGGACATTTGGTGCCTCCCCAGGCGCCAGAATTCCTGGTGGGGGAGGAACTTGGTGGGAAGCAGATGCCCCAGTTTGTTGTTGCAACCTGGTAATTAATTCTGCCTGGTGGGCCATGATCTCGGCTTGTTGTTTGGCAAACTCATCTCGGCGAGCAGCGTCCTACTGCATGGCTCTCATGGTCTCCAGTATCTGACACATCATTTCCTCAACTCCTGTCGGTGCCGCCATACTGCCCTGATCTGTCTGAACTATTGGCAGGTCTATCTCTATAGCAACAATTGGGATCTCAATCCGACTGTCCACTGATGGGGTAATCCACTGCTCTGGCAACCTCTGCTCGGATACACTGCGTCTTTTCGACCTCTGTCTGATAACCGGGGACAGGGAATGATACACTGGTTGTCCGTCGACCAGATCCTCAAATCGATGGAGTCGGCGACCTCTTGTCCAGAGTTCTTGGGGAATATCTGCTTGGTCTGAAGCAATTGTGCTAAACTACCTAGCAAAAAGTTAAATAAAGCAATAATAAGGAAATAAACGAGCAGACAAACGGACAGCATAGCGGCATAAATAAACACAACACACAGTCGGGTATAATTAACACGCAATTGATACACTGTTCTCAAAGACCGATCATTATTCCCAAATCACTATTCTCAAATCACTGTCCCCGAAGTTGAATCTGATACCCGCAGATAACTGATTCCAAAAATACTGAACTGGTGCCCGCAGGCCTAATACCCAGAATACTGAACTGGCGCCCGTAGGCCTGATGCCCAAACTTGTAAACTGATACATGCATTCGTATAGAGACGCACTCTAAAAGCAAATAACAAACAAGTGAGAGCCAACACACCCCTATGTTGGGGTAAGGTTTCCCTGTCCTATTTTGTCAGGAGCTAGGGTTTCACTACGCATGCAGTGGTTTCAAACAACCTATAAACGGACAAGCAACCTGTCCTAGTTTGGAATGGTCACTATGGATTCCGAATATGCACTAGGTCGAATGGTAAAAAAGGGTGCCCTGGTAAAATCGGGGTTTGTGTTCCTGTCGTGGCAAAGCCCGTAACCGGTCAGCCTTATGGCACGCTTCTTGAAGCAAGCCTCCGGCAAACCGTTCAGGAATAGCATACGGTAAACACAGTGTCCTAGGCGCACCAATGCACATGTATTGCAAAAAAACACACAAGTGTAGTCAAAACCAGATATCATGAGTTCGAGTCAAGTTCTCTAAATCCCCAGTAGAGTGGCCAGAAACTGTGGACGTCCCCGAACGCCCCGGGAAGATGAATCCCGTTTTGTTCATTGGGCTTACTACAGTTCAGGACTCAAAGTCACGGTCCTGTATCTAATCTCACAGAGTGCAATGCAAGACCGATGAATCTTCAAAGAGTCCAAATCCAGCAAATCGTTTTTGAAAATAGATTTTTTGAAAGAAGTGCCAAACATGGACTGCTTTGCCAGATACAAAGTCGCCACCTAAATATTTTATTTTGGGAAATTTAAGAAACCCTGACTCGTTGCCTAAGGCCACGTGTCCGTCATCACCAAAGTTGCCTCGGCTCGAGAACTTGGGTACGATTGGGGAAGGTCACTTCGTAAGCACCCCCGTTCGCCCGATCAAAGATCGGCCTCTACTAACCATGATATCTAGTTTTGAAAATATTATGCGTTCTTATTCCGGTTATTAGCCTAGATTTACTATGTGATGCGCACAGCATATAAGTATAGACTGGATCGCCTGAATTGGAACAAAATATTTTATGTTTGTTTATTTGAAAATGGTTTGATGGTGCTACTCATAAGTAGGCTAAGACGTGGATTTGCCACCCTCGGGCGGGCTTAGAAAACAAGATGATTTGCCACTTTCAAATGGGTTTAAAACTCACATTCGATGAATTGTTCCAATCCAAATAACCCAACCTTCACCCACAGGCATTCAGGCAGGTATATCACATAAGTAAATAGCCTCATGGTAAGCATGCTACCATGGCCGTCACTCACACGCGTGCAAGGATGCTAAAGCATAAAACTTACCGAGTACTCCAAGCCAAAACAAAAGCTACGTTAGAGATCCATGCATGATCCTAACTATACTGGAATGCCTAATGCAACACATGCAAAATGCAACTATAGTAGGCTCGGCTATTCTGCAATGGCATGTGATGATGCTACAGCTAACACGTATTCAATTTTGGAATTGAAATATAAATGCAGTTAGTATGATGCGCCGAGCCCGGTGCATGCAATACAGATGAAGCATGCAAACATGCAAGCATAAGTATGCTAATTGAAACATGCCCTAATCTAACCATCATAAACTGGTAAATAAAAGAGAGAAAGACGTGGGATTGGAAGACATACATCACACGCACACACACTTATTACAGTTGTGCCCTCGCTCGGAGGGTCCGAATAAATAATATACAGTCCGAATAAATAGTACAGTCCGAATAAGTACAAAACCCTAATTAATTAACAGTTTAACTAAGAAAGCAAGTAAATTAGCACGCAAATCCATGGACCGCCTTAGCTCTGTTCCAAATGATGAATGATGCATGCTTGAGTTGCCTTGCGCAGAAATCCATTACGATGCCCCAGTTTGCCTCTGTTTGCAATTGTTCTTGGAATATTGCGCAACGCTCCAGAAGGCCGCTGATTTCTGATTTGCTGCAACAGAGAGCAACAAAGGGGCATGGCAAAGTATTTTCACATATGTATGCATGACTACTCTACAGGGAGTGTAGTCCTCGATCCTCGTGCCACCAATCACGCATCTCGATGCTTGATGGCCGAGGAGTTGAATTGCACGACTCGATGTGAAATGAATGTACATGAAAACACAACAAGATCTAAACTCCATCATGGGTAATCCGGAGTGTCGGCGACAAAAAATTGAGACACGTTCCGTCACTCGGAGTACGAAACGTACCTCGTTTCCCGTGCTTGGGCTAACTCCCATCCCAAACACGATGGAAATAAGATGGCATACACAATGCGATTAACATACAACCTAGCATACGCAATGCTATGGATTAAAAATGGCATACACAATGCACGTGATGTAACATGGCATACACAATGCTCTAACATGTAACCTAGCATACGCAATGCTATAGACTGAAATGGCGTACATAATGCACGATGGACTTACACCAACATGAATGGACCTCAGCCACACTCACATCAGTGGCCATGAGATGGAAAAGAGACAACCGAAATGCGTGCACACATGCACGTATACCGAGGACCGAACCTAAGGCATAAAATGCCACTCTACCAAAGCATGGCAAGGGATGAAAGATGGCATACAAACATGTAATTTCCAGCACTGAAACATGATGCTAAATGGTCCCGAAACATGGAAATATGGCACCCGATGCATGAAATAAGCCCCGAAACTCAAAGCTAGGCACATGTATTGAATTATAACTATGCAAAGCAAGCATTATTTGGCCATGAAGTACAAAGACAGAGCCAAGGCAGTCCCAAAACATGCATATTTCTAGTTTAAAGCATGGCCAAAAAGTTCTAACATGATGGACTAAAATAGCATGCAAATTTGGCTAGCAAGCATGGTTTACATGGCATGTATATGAAGCGTATGAGAACTCATCAAACCAGCCAAAAATAGTGAATAAAACATGACAAAATATGCCCAAATAACCACTGAAATGCAGCCAACATGTGCGAAAATGATGAGCTCCTTTGAAAGGGCATGCAAGGAGTTACTCAACACATATATGATGGACACTTAGCATAGCAAAACCAACTCTGGAAATCAAATATGACAGCCCTAAAACTCACCAAAAAGGGCCTGAAATTGATCAATAAAGCATACAATGAAAGGTCCTCTTGAAAGGCCTTGAGGAGGGTTGTTCCACACATGCATGAGGGACATAAAATATGGCCAAAAGGGCCTTGGAAAGAGCTAAGGCAGACCTCAAAACCCTCATAATGAGGCCTGGAACATGACTTCAAAGCATGCAAAAAGGGGTCCCTTTTGAAGGCCAACAAGACCACCAAACAAGACAAGGAGAGAGGGGGTCACTCCCCTCTGATTTTGGCTCTCAAAAATGCATCTAAGCCACTGAAAATCCATTGGATTTCAGTGGCTAAGAGGCCAAACCATAGCCAATGCAAGTGCTCTAATGCATAGCCCTAATCATAAAGAGATGAAGCATGCATAGGGGGGAGATGACCCCAAACAGAAAAGAGACCCTAACAAAACCTGAAGAGGAGATTAAAACAAGATCTTTTTCAGTTTATGACAAATCTCGAAAATGTTCACACGTAAGGCTAAAATGTGATGCAAAAAAAGGCCTAAAAGAGAGATAGAGGGTAAGGAGAAGTAGATGACCTCAAACAGCAAAGTGCCCTTAAACAAAGTTAAAGAGGAGCTCAAAATAAGACACTTTACAGTTTAGGTCGAGGCCCAGAAATGCCTGCAAATAGGGCTAAGTAATGAAGCAAAATAAGGCTAGAAAAGTGGAAATGAAGACTTACCCTTGTAGAGCCGACCTCCAGCAGTTTCTGGACCAAGTTGGTGAGCTTTTAACCTCTGTAAATGACCTCCAAGGTGCTAGAATGAATGAGGGAGTTGGTAGGCTAAGAGGTGTAGGGTAAAATGGCCAAGAATATGAGTGTTTTGAGGTTCAAGTGTAGAGATATATAGAGAGAGAGAGTTGTAAGCCTTCAAAGGTGTTCAACCCTTGCCCAAGAAGATCAGCCTCCCCTTTATAGAGGAGAGGCTCCAAAATATCTCAAAAGGGCTTTACATATCCTCCATACACGTGTATAGAGGATGGTCTAATTGCCTCACAGCTGGCACAGCTGTGATGCATTCAGGGAGGGCAAAAAGCAAGAAACAGGCCGGCCAGTTCAAGTGGCCGGTCAGCCACTCCCCCTGGTCGGCCGACCAGGGGTCAAAAGGTTCAAGAAGAATTTCTCCCAGATGAGTGCAACACAGCTGTATGGTGGAAAATTAGAAAAGTGACCCATGAGAGAGGAAAATCAGCTTTTTAGCAAGGTTCAAAAGGGTCAAGAAGAATTACTGGTCGGCCTACCCATATTGGTGGCTTTCCAGATGAGCACAACACAATAGTGGTATGACAAGCCAGAAATTGTGGCTCAAAAGTGAGAAAAACCAGCTTTCTGTAAGAAAAATCGACTTTTGGAGAGAGAAAAAGAGAAAATTGGTTTTTCAGGAGAAAAGGTGGCCTCCCACCATCCTACCACCTCCCTAACAATGAAAATAGGGCCCTTACAAAAAATGGACCAAGACGGATGCAAAACGAGGGTTCGGGGGCCAAAACGCGCAGTCTGGGGCCCCGAAAACAGGCTGTTAGGCACCGAAAGTGGCGTATGACCATGAAGGTGGTCTCCCGGGCCACAGTGTCCTTCTAAAGGGAGGAAATAAGGTGTGTACCAAAAACCGGAGCAATCGGAGGTAATTAAGCGGTCCCGAATCGAGGCGCATGGCCGACGGCTCCAAAAAATCGAAAACTGGCCTCCAAACGGGAAAAATGGCCTACAGCCGCGAAACGTAGCCTACGACCATTGAGAGATGGTCTACGGGACCTCTCCCTCCCTTCGAGAAGAGAAAACAGAGAAAATAGGACCTGGTTCGCAAACCGAGGCAAAGCACAAAAGAGCCCCGATGTCCGGAGGCAAAGCTCGCAGCCGAGACTCTGAAACCTCAGAACGCGCACAATATGCAACATCACCGAGCGCTCAACTGGTGATGTCTGAGTCTTAAGGTCGGTCAAAAATGAGGTGTCTACAGATTGTTTAGACGATAAGGAGCTATATCTATGCATTGATTTAAAATGAATGAATGGAAATGAAATAAGTTGTGATTATCAAAATTGAATGGTAATGGGAAAAAGTAAGTTGGTTTTGAGTATTGGACTTTTATCTGACATTTATATTTTAGTTAAATCTCATATATTGTGTTAGTTTATCTCTACTGGATTTTGGCTCATCCTACTAGGGAAACTATTTTCAGGTATAGATGACATGCCTCCTCCAAGGGCATAGCTTGGGAGGACTTTGGAGTTGGAGGCTTTGTTTTGTTATTTTTGTGTTTAAATGTTAATTCAAGCCAAGGGCTTTACATGTGTAGAGCTTAGGACTCTTTGGTTGTAACTGTAGCTTGGCTTTTCGTGCTTCCTTTAAGAAGAATGAATAGCCCTTACAGTTCGGACTCCACTTGTGCGTTTTGAATTTGATTTCACAAGTACAATGTGAAACAGTGGAAACACAAAAAGAGTCCAAATCCAGCAATTTCTTTTGAAAAATTGATGTTTTGAATCAAATGTAAAAAATGGACTGCTTTGCCAAATATCAAAGTCGCCACCTAAATATTTATTTTCGAAAATTTAGGAAACCCGTGACTCGTGTCAAAGCCCATTAATCCGTTGTTACTAAAGTGTTTGGTTCAGGAACTTAGGTATGAGAGGGGAAGGTCATTTATTGAGTATCCCACCTATCAAAGATCAGCCTCTACTAATTATGATGTGATTTCTTATTCTGATTATTTAATAAATCCTCAAAATTTATTATGTGAAGCATATAAGTATAGACTAATTTTGCAAGAATTTGAACAATTTCAATTTCAGATTTGTTTTGCAAAGGGTTTAAATTTACCAGCTCAAGTGAGATTAAAGTTTGTAAATTTGCCTCTACAAAGTGGGCTTATAACGTACATTCGTTGAATCATTCCAATTCAAGTAACAAGCCTTCATCCATAGGCATTCAAACAGTTTATCATTTAAGCAATTAGTCTCATGGTAGGATACTAAACATAATAAGAAAATTATGTACAAGCGGGATGTTAAAGCATAAAAATTTACATATTTACTCATATATTTACCGACGTCTCGCAAGCAAGCTACAAAACAAAGTTTAGGAAATATGCATAATTCCCAACTAAATGCAATACATGTGATATGCAATAACTAGGCTTGGCTACTAATATGGCATATGAAATGATTTGATCGCATGTGGTCTAAGCATGTATTCAAAGAAGTATTGAAATGACAATGCAAATTGAAATGATGTGCCGAGCCTTGGTGAATGCAACACAAGTGGATGCAAGCATGAATATGTTAAATTAAACATGATGTCCCTAATCTAACCATCGTAAGCTGGTAAATAAAAGGGAGAAAGACGTGGGGTTGAAAAACATACACATTATTACAAGTTCGTTTTCTCTCGCACAAGAGGGTCCGAATGAACTAACTAGCTAAGCTAAACTACTTAACTAATTATTACAAAACTTGAATAAATAAGCTAGTTATCTAAGCTAATTAATTATTACAACAAGTAAATGATTAATTATGCTAACCTAATTAATTAAGTAATTATAATAATGAACTAATTTAAATAACTACTTTAAGCTAATTAAATAAGTACAATACAAAGCTAATTAGCTAAACTAATTAATTACAGAATAACTAATTAAACTAGTCAACTAATTAATTACAACATGAATTAACTAATTAAATAACTAATTTAATTAGATAGCTACAACGCTTTAATTAGCCACAACACAATTATGACTAACTAATTAAGAATTAAACTAATTAATTATTCTACCTAATTATTACAAATTGGAACTAACTAATTAATTTACACTAATTAATTAATTATAAAATTCTAATTAAACTAACTAATTAATTATTCTAATGAACTAACTAATTAACTACACTAATTAATTAATTATAAAATTCTAATTTACTAAACTAATTAATTACAATATCCAAGAACAACGCTTTGAGCACTGTGTTTTCTGTGTATGTGGGCAATGATGGTTGGAGTATTTCCAAGATTTATGGCACATGATCTCTCAAGCCAACTTCCCTTGGCAGCCAAGAACACATCTAATTCGGTCTTGAATTGGATAAATGACGACTTCTTAACACTGAAAAGTAGATCTTTGAGGTCTGAGCTCCGTCCCCTGAACACTTGCCACCTGATATGCAATTTGTTTATGCCATGCATGGACATCGATCCCGATCCATGCCATTGAAAGCTTGAAATTCCATTGCCGGATAATGAGCTGGAGCAACAGGAGGCTCGTTCCCACTATCGGTTTGGTCAGATTCAGCAGAAGAAATCCTTGAAATGCCATAATTCTCCTGATCATTCTCATTGTGTATACAATGCATTAGCGCTCAGCTTTCCTCTAAATGAAACTGCTGCAGCGCCAGCAGCCGCTCCATCTTCAGCCCCGGCCATGTCGACATCGCCTTCCTCTATTTTCTCTCTCTATATCTATAATTCTCCACCACATGCAGCAGAGATAATGAGCGAGAGAGAGAGAGAGAGAGAGATGGTGACTCAATGAAAACCAGCCAACCCCATCACCATGCGAAGCTTGAATCTCCATCTTTCACTCATTTCAAATAAGTTTGGAGAAAAACGATTGGTCTCTGTAGTCCAATCGATCCATCACGTGTATGTCTGTCATAACCCCGTGTGAATCTGTGATGAGAGAGAGCGAGATTGAAGGCCAAGCAGCCAGCAGGTGTGAGGAATGGGTCTGGTTTTTGTGGTGTTGGTGGTGTCTATTCTTCAAAATTAGCCGTGGGTTTTGTACCAAAAACTAGCCCAAGAATTGTCATGCATGACCCCCCCAAAGACCCATCATCCAATCCACACTGCTAGTTTCTTTTTAGAAGGACCGAGAGAGAGCGGCCGAGAGGGAGCAGAGGCAGCTCTGAACAGCTACCCCGCTCCCTTTGTGTGCGTGTCTGTCTTTTTTTTTGTTGCAGATGATGATCAATTATGCTCAAAAACCAGAGAGAGAGAGAAAGGTATCCTCCCTGTGTGATGTGTGTCTTCTCTCACGCACAGGAGGAGGAGGAGGAGAGGAGATGTAGAGAGAGGCCGAGACCCACACCAACTTGGTATATCACCTTGTATCAGTTCCGTCCACCCCCCCCAAGAGAGGAGATGTCGAGTGGGCTGTGTATGTGTATGTGTTATAGCCAAGAACACTACAAGAATTTACACAATTGCCGACCACTTTTGCCGACCAAAAAAATTTTGGTCGCAAAAAAATGACATTTGGCGACCAAATATTAATTAGTCGCGAATGATTATTATTTTTGGCGACCAAATATTATTGGTCGCAAAAGGTTATATTTTGGCGACCAAAAAATGAGTTGGTCGCAGAAAGTGGTATGCTTTTGCCGACCAACTATAAATTTGGTCGCGGAAGGTCACATATTTTTGGGCGACCAAAAATTTGGTCGTCAAAAACTTATTTTCAACAACCAAAAAAAATTGGTCGCCAAATTAGTACATTTAGCGACTAATATTTTAGTCGCCATTGATTGAGATTTGGCGACTAAAAAAATTTGTCGGCGAAGGTACCTTTTCTGCGACTAATATGATATTTGGTCGCCAAAAGTTTGGGAAGGAAATTTGAAACGTGGAGGTGGGAATTAGGGCTGGGCATAGGGTCATTCGACCCGCACAACCCGCCCGGCCCGGCCCAGCCCGACCCGTACGCGTATGGGCGGTTTTGTAAATATAATAGGGTTGGGTGCAGTTTGAAATATTTCTAATTTTCGGATTGCGGGCGGGTTGCGGGTTTGAACCGCACCCGACCAACCCACCCGCATAACTTTCTTTTTTTTATTTTTTATTTTTTCCTTTTTTTTTAGAAGATCTGGACCGTTCACTTCACTTCATCTATACCCAAACAAAACAAAGAAAGGAAAAAAAACCCTAAAATCAAAAACACATTACGCAGCTCTCATCTCACACTCTCTCTCGTTTTTCAGTCTCTCACTCTTATCTCACTCTCATCTGATCAGTCTCTCATACTCACTCTCTCACTCTCATCTCATCACTCATCTCGGCCGATCAACCTCGCAAGAGATCGACTCTCACTCATCGCAAGATTGACCGATCAACCTCATACTCTCATCGCACCGATCGACCTCCCAGGTACGGATCTCTATGTCGCTGTCTCTGTCTCTCTTTCCTCTCCGATCTCTGATTTTTTTGTGTTATTCAGATCTGTGTCACTCTGTGTGACTAAGATTGTTTGTCAATGGTGATTTTTTGTTCATTTCTGTGTCAATGGTGATTTTTTTTTTTTTTAGATCTGTGACTCTTAGTTTATTTGTTCATTTCTGATTGTGTGTTATGTGTCAATGGTGAGGACTTTGATAGTGGAGTCGATGATATTCATACTCCAAGACAGTGTATAGTATGGAATATGAATAAGAATACTCATATTTACCCAGAATATGTTGTTAGCTTCAAGGTCTCTTCTGATCTGAATCTGTTAGTGATTTTGGAATCTGAATCTGTATAAATTAAATCTGAATCTGTAATTTTGTTTGATCTGAATCTGTTAGTAATTAAATCTGAATCTGTAGGAATTATTTTTGATTTAATTTGATTCAATTTGTTAACTTTTGATTGCAGTGTTGTAAGATATATACGATTCTATTCAATTTCTTATATAGTCATGTGAGCACATAAAGGTGAAAGATGTAGGTATAGATATAGATATAACTGGTTTCATTTGACTTTGAAAATGATTCATGCATTTACTAGTTTTTATTTTTTTATTTTTTATTTTATTTTAATTCTGATTTCCAAATTCCAAGTTGGGAAATTGTGATGGCAGGTTTTGGTGGTTAGACAAGACCTAAAGATGGGAGTATGAAAGATTGCGTCCCAATGTGCTCGTAAGATATATTTCACTCTTAACAATGTTTAAGGTTTTGCCTTTGATTGCACTTTGTATCACTTTACGATCTCTGTGCATTGTTCGTTTCACATTTATTTGACTAATTATTTATTTTTAAACTTGCAGATGCTGCTGTTGGGATGTATTCAGAACTGATGCAAAGTTATGACAATGCTAAACACAGGATTACTTCATTTATTCAAGCCCTGAAATTTACTTTGATTCTAATAGTTTCTTTCCCCTCTTATTCTCTTTAATAATTAACATCCTTAATGGCAAAAACAATCTTTTGAGGAGGAACCAAACTTTGTTGCTTGCTGTAGCTGTTCAAAATAAAGATTGACAAAATGGGAAAGAAAAAAAAAAGGTTTAAAAATCTAAGTGGCATAATGAAATGGCATAATGAAATAATCTAAGTATGATCTACCGTTGTTGATTGTGTTATCCTTTGCATTAGATGGTTTACTCCAACAGTCGGATCCGCTGTTGAGTGTGGTTCAGTTCTTATTCCAATCTCTTCTAGTAAAGTGATGTTGACTGTTATTTTTGCATATTGCAGTCTGTCCCTCCTAAATGTTAGAGTTTTAATTTGGTTGCTTACCTTTTTAATCCTTTGTTGGCATCCTTGGATTACATTCACAGATTTTCTTTTCTTTCTTTGATAAACTAGATTAGAATCTTGGTTGTAATTCAAGTTACAGATTCCTTAATAGAATCCTCTTGTTATGTGCCTGTTGGTGCAAGTAATGCAAGTAATATGATACTGTGATGTCCTGTGGTGCCCCATAGTATTACTAATGTTATGTATTTTGTAGTTACGGATAATATGTATGAGACCATGTTAGCTTTAAATGTTTTTGAAATGTCTTTTTTAGGCTCCATATTGCCTCATACACTATATTAACCATTTCCCCCTTTAATTCCTTAGATAAATTCTTTCTTGACGATTGCTAAGAGTGTTTTTTTTATTAATTGAGGTTGGTCTTTGAGCAGCAAGAAATGACCTATCTCATCCATCTAAAAGAAATGAAAATGAAAAAACGTAGAAAATGCTATTGCTCTATTCTCTCTCATACAAAGTTTTAAAACGCATTATCGAGGCTTGCCTTGAGGCTTTATTTTTAGGCGACACTCCTCAAAGGCTTGTGCATATGGAGATCTTGATCTTGGATTGTTGTTAAACTTAGTCTAATACATTATTTAAACATAAAAAGAACTCCTTTTGTAACTATATTCATGAGAAAAATCAAGTAAATTATTGACCAAGAAAAAACACAAAGCTAAGGCTTGAAAACTGAAGCTAAGAATGTTGATTTCACGTGTAAAGAGTGCAAGCTTCCTTCTCTGGAGTGAAATGTTTGATGCTTTGAGAAAAAATGTATTTGCACTTTTATATTTAATTTACAATATTTTAACATATTTTAGTTGTTTACTAAATATAAAAATTCAAAATGTTTACGCCTTGAGGCTTATACCTTGCGTCACAAGGGGTAAAGTGCCTAGCATAATGCATTCACCGTTAAAAACTTTATGTGAATATCATCAAATTGTATTATCTATTTGTTTATCCTTTAAGTAAATTTATTGGTTTTGTGACTACTGTCTCCTCAGGTACTTGGCTGATGAAACTGCTATCTTACTGCTTTACTCATTAGTGCATGGGAACTCAAATTTTCTGGAGTATGTCTTGGTGCGAACAGATTTGGATACACTGGTATGGAGTGGCAGCTATCATTTCCATCTTATTTGTATTTAGTTAGCCCACCTATTGTTGTGTGGTAACCTTGGCAAGAGATAAAACAAAATTTTTAGAAAAAAAAGAAAAAAAAAAAAAGAACAATGGTTATTACTTGTCAGATAAGTGATGTTATGGACACAATTTAAAATTTTTTTGTGTACAATGGTAACTAAAAAATCTTATGAGCAGTCATCATTTTTAGTAGTTTACGTAACATAAATGCCACATATCCTAATTTGATTTGCATTATGCAATGAAATCAACAGTTGATGCCCATGCTGGAAACACTGTATAATGCTTCAAAAGGGACATCCAATCAAATCTACATGGTGCTAATTATTCTGCTAGTACTTAGTCAAGATTCTTCTTTCAATGCCAGTATTCACAAGCTGGTGAGTACTGCCTCTGTAGGCTATCATTTAACTGGATTATATAAAGATCATATTAACATCTTATTTATTTGAACAGATTCTGCCAAGTGTTCCATGGTACCAAGAACGCCTGCTCCATCAAACTTCTCTTGGTTCCTTGATGATCATAATTCTGATAAGGACTGTGAATTACAACCTATCTAAGCTACGGGTATGGCTTGGTGCCCATGTCTGCTGATTATTTATATTTAAATACTTTGTTATGTGTTCTCTTGGTATTGCTGTGATAGATTCCTTGTTTCAGTTCAGAAATTGAGATCGATTTGTATGACCCATGAAAAGAAGATTGTCTCATACGTGCTTGTTGTCAAAATTTGTCAATGCTTACAGTATGAATTTTTGGAGATTTGTTGAGATCTTAAAATTCAGATATATCAATTTCAATGTTGATGCTAAGTAAAGATATATATATATATATATATATATATTTTTTTTTAATTTCTTAAATATATATATATATATATTGTTTGTGTGTGTGGAAAATTTGTGAGTTCAGGCAATTTCCCTTTTAAGACTTACATGAACACACATTAATAGAGGAACAAAATTATGTGGTATACTGATAGAGAATTTATTAGTTATGTCATGGGAAAATAATCAGTCCACACGTAAAACATTCTGATATATTAACAATTCTAAAATACAAGAATTACCTCTGATGGAAATGTAGTATCTTTTCACCATGGGCAGAATTTCTTTTCACCATTTGGTCCTAGTTAAGAGTATAGTTTGTCTATGAGATTATGAAATCTCACTTACCTCTTGGAGTTGCTGTTATCTGCATCATTTAAATTATTCTGTTGAAACTGGTGCATGGGTTTGAAAATTCCATTTGGTCCTAGTTAAGAGTATAGTTTATCATTCTTTCACTTTCTTAAAATAGGAGAAGAAAACTATTGCATGGAATAAGCAATGCTCACCCGAGCCTCAGGGGAGGTTGATATTTTCAAGTATTTCTGTGGGTTATTTCTGATTTCCATGCTACAATTATGACTGAAAATCAACAACCCCCATAAGATTTGTCATAGAAAGCTTTCTTTGAAAGATAAACTTTAGTTATCTGAACTGTTGTTATATTGGTGTGGGGGAAAAAATCACTATGACAATTATGACTATTCATTTCATTGCAGGGACACATATAATCTGTGGTTTATTTGTTCAATTATACTGATTTTAGTTTCTCACTGTTTTTTCTTAGACACATCTGATGGAACTCATTGAGCAAATGGTTCCTGTCTCTATTCTATTTTATTTTCTTGACTTTTAGACAATAAGTGCTAGCCATGGATGAAACATCTAGTTGGTCGTATATAAAACGTTTTTTTTTTGGTCGTATCCTTGTCGTGTCCGTTCATTTTACCCCTTATGGTATGGTCTGGAAAAAATCATTTTACCCCTTATGGTATGGCCTGGAGCACTTCATTTTACCCCTTATGGTCGTATCCTTGAGCAGATTAGTTCATTTATTTTATTTTTGGAAAAAATCATTTTACCCCTTATGGTATGGCCTGGAGCACTTCACCCTCTCACGTTTAAAAATATCCAATGACCTCTCATGTGGTTTGATCATTTTGTCCTATCTACGGCTACTAATGATTTACCTATGGCCAATTAGTCAAGTCATTGCTCCAAGACATAACATAACCAATGCTAATTGCAGCAATGAACAAGGCGTAACATAACCCATCCTAGAGATACACTAGCCTAGGTGCTAAATGGCTTAATATTAAAAATACTAAAATAGCCGAACACTAAAATTAATTACACTTGTTATTGCCATATTCTTTTTTTCTAGATAAGCCTTGAAAGATTTGGCCTTGTGAAGACTCTAATTGAGCACAAATTTGTCTTGCATTAGAGGGTTTACTTTGTGTTTGATAGACCATGGTCTTGTTGGGTATACAAAACTTGTGCACAGAAGCTGTTTGAGGATTTGTCAAAGAGACATGTAAACTCATACTCTGCTGTGAAGATGATGTGGACATTCTTGAACAAGTTAAAAATTGCTGCAAAGTTATTGAGGTTGATGCTCCTGTGACTCATGAAGTAAGTATGCTCAAAGATATGATGAATATGTCCAGTAAAGCAAAGTTATTGCTGAACCCGGTCCGGCCCAAAGAGAATCACAACCCTTCTTTTTCCGAGATTGGGCTAGGGTTAGTTCGGCCAGGATATATATAGTCCATGTATCAAAATCTGAAACCCTAATGTCATAGTCCCTTTCTGGTTCCTCCGATACGTGACCTAGCAGATCAGAGAACAGAGCACGGAGGCGCAGGAAAGAGAGAAACCTCACCGGAGTAACTCTCTCTCTCTCTCTCTCTCTATAAGCATATCTATATATAGACAAATGTGTGTGTGCACTTTCTAGGGTTTAATGGGAAGCTTGTTTGTAGGATAATGGCGGACAGTAAGGCGGTGACCATACAAACGAGGAAGTTCATGACTAATCGGCTTCTCTCGAGGAAGCAATTTGTCAGTTCTAATTTCTTACACTTTTCATGTATTGATGATTATTGTTTGCTGTTAATTTACTTGTCACATTTTTTTGTTTTGTTTTAATTGACTGGATTCAGATCATTGACGTTCTACATCCAGGAAGACCAAATGTTTCCAAGGTTTGTTCTTTCTCCTTTTTTGATTTCTCTCCAACATCTCATGGTTTGTACAACATGTTTTTCTATTTATTTTGTTTGCTATAATGTTGTTATTGCAGTATATGTGTAGTTTATTCACAAATTAGTGATCTAGTTTAACCTTTTATATTGTTGATCAATTATTCTTGAAAAACGAAATCATGGGTTTGTTTTACTGGGAGGTCATTTGTTTACTTAAGTTATTAAAGTGTAATGTGTTAATCAACTATTGTTATTCTGGTGTTGTTTAGTTATTTAATTTAATGTGTTCTTGTATAACCATTACCTATTAATGCACATTTTCAGGTTGTATTCAATTTCTGGTAGATTTACTTTGTTTGGTTCTACATATTATTTTTTGATTGGCTGTTCTACATTTTTTGCTTGTGGGTTTTCTTTTTTTAATTGAAGGCGGAGCTGAAGGAAAAATTGTCTAGGATGTATGAGGTGAAAGACCCAAATGCCATCTTTGTTTTTAAGTTTCGTACCCATTTTGGAGGAGGCAAATCTACTGGTTTTGGTTTGATTTATGATTCCGTTGAGAATGCAAAGAAATACGAGCCAAAATACAGGCTCATCAGGGTAATTTCTCATCTTTTCTTATTTTTGTATTATTTTTGTTTTCACCTGTGTACTACCAATTGCTATCTATTTAAATGGGCGTCTGCATCACCTAAGTTGCACTGAAATGAACATTCTCTCTGCTTTTGTTTGCAATTTCTGTTGCTTCGTATGTATGGGTTTTGTTTTAGATTCATTTATTCAGTATCTCTTTTAGTATTTATGCAAAATACTCAATCCTGTATGCATGCTTGTGTTAAGCTCTGAGTATGAACTATAAAGAATGGATTTTATGTAAATCACTCAAGTGAATATGTTTGTTTTTGTGAGTACATGGCAGTATCAAGTCATATTGAGGTTTCCTATGTATTCTTTTGTTATCATGATATGAGTAAGAAAGTGAGCATATGGAATTTATCTCTAGAAGTTTTTCATTTTCTTTATAGTGTATTTATTTCTTGTCTATTTCTCCTTCGCAGAACGGCCTGGACACAAAGGTGGAGAAGTCAAGGAAGCAATTGAAGGAAAGGAAGAACAGGACCAAGAAGATCCGTGGTGTAAAGAAGGTAAGGAAATTGCTTATCTTGGCCTTGGGGTACACGTACACTGGTCAATCTCTCTCTCTCTCTCTCTCTCATTGTTACACAATGTGCAGACCAAGGCTGGAGATGCTGCAAAGGCTGGCAAGAAGAAATGAGATGTTGTGGATTTTGTGGTTATTGCATGCCGGAAGCAAAAGCGAAGAATGGTCTTACGCAGCAGCTTTCTTCATATAGTTATTCTGTTATTTTTGGATTTTGGTTCAGTTTTCTTGCTGCTTAATTAAAACTTTGGCATGTATGAATCTCTCTTTCAATCAATTTTACTACTAAGAAATTTTGTTCCTACCAGAATTCAGTCTAATTCTATGTATTACAATGACGAGTCATTCATGTTGTAGATCTTTTGAGGTCTGAAGTTACTTCAATGAGCATTCTTAGCTTTACTGGACATCTTGTTTGGATTTCTTAGTTTTTTTTAAAAAAAAAATGTTATTGTTCCGTAATTGTGGTTGGGTTGATTGAATTTTGTTCGATATTGGATTGACTGGTTATAAACAAAAAAGGATTGTGACAAAAAAAAAAAAAGGAGATTTGACGACTAAAAAATTGGTCGGCAAATTCTACACTTTTGCGACTAAAATCATTGGTCGGCAATTTCTTATCTTTTGGCAACTAAATTGGTAGTCGGCGATTTCTCGACTTTTGGCAACTAATCTATTTGGTCGCGGAATGTGACAATTGGCGACCAAAATTTTTGGTCGCGGAATGTCACGATTGGCGACCAAACTTTTTTGTCGCGGAATGTCACGATTAGCGACCAAAATTTTTTTGGTCGCGAAATGTCACGATTGGCGACCAAACTTTTTTGGTCGCGGAATGTCACAATTGGCGACCAAACTTTTTGGTCGTTGAATGTGATAATTGGCGACCAAACTTTTTGGTCGGGAAAATATCACTTTTCGCGACCAAAGTGTTTCAGCGACAAAATGAATTAGTCGCGGTAATGATATATTTCGCGACCAAAAATTTAGTCGGCAAATTTGACTTTTCCCGACCAACCAAAATTTTGGTCGCGAATTACTTTTGCCGACCCTCAATTGGCGACCAAAGTAGCGACCAAAAAAATTGGTCGCGGATAATTTTTGCCGACCAAAAATGAGCTTTTAGCGACCAATTTTTTGGTCGGCAAAAGCGTTAATTCTTGTAGTGGAATCATGTGGTTGGCAAGAATATTGTTTTATTATTTTTTTAACATCCGGCTCCATGCTTCCACCTCCCCACACATGCTTGCCAAGAACCCTTTTTTTTTTTTTTTGTTTAGCTTTCTCTTTCCCTCTATAACATATCTTCCGCTGCCCCAAAAAACATTATGATCATCCAGGTGACCCCTCCTCTCTATGTTCTATCATCATGTCTCCATGACAAACCCCAATCATCATGACCATATATTCCGTCCTATTATATAAATAAATAAATATATATATATTTTTTGAAACCTAGTTGAATCCAGCAGGTGACCGACTTCTCTCTTTTTTATTTATTTATTTATTATTTATTATTTATTTTCTTCTTTTTGTTTTTGTTTTTATTATTATTTTCTTAATTTATATCAAAACACCTAAAAAAATATGTACAAATACATAAATTATATAAAATTATAAAATACTATAAATTAATAAAATACTAACAAGATTTTAGTGATATAAAATAATTTGGCCAAAGTGGGTGAGGTTTGAGATTAAAGTTTCAATTTGATTTTTCTACTGAAAAATTTATAAAATAGCACATTCCAATTTTCATCAGCGGGTGTTCAAAACACAGTCCCCAAGTCTTAGGGCCGGTCAAAATGGGGTGTCTACAGTAACCAAGTGATATCTTGGAAAGATGTAAGCCCATAAGGCGTCTTTTTTGTTGCAATCAATTAGTGTTACATGCTGTAGTTTCAGAATGAACATTTATGAAAGTATAATACATGTAATCTCTCTTGTAATATAAACTCTGAATAATGAGAGTATAACATTTTCGATTATGTTTATAAATCTCTTAGGTTGGATTATCCACTTTATCTGGAGGGCATAACAACTTGGTATCAGAACGTACCGGGTTGGAATACTTTGAGTATGTGAGAAGTGGTTAGTACAACAATGAATTTGTCTCACTTGTTAGAGACTTAACTATGGATGCTATTTGCTTATATGATAACATGTTTATGTGACTATATGAATATGAGGTCTAATTTTTAGAATGTTGATCAGGCCCATGAGTTTCTGAGAGTCTTGTTGGAAAGACACTTGATCATTGCTGTTTCTAACTGGAACTCTAGCAACGCCACGAGACGATCATTATCTAGAAATGAAATTCGTATGTGTTTATGTGATTATGTGCTTATGTGGAGTGAATTACTGTTGTCTATCATATTAGGACGCGAGTGAATTAGCTTCGGCACATTTGTAAATATGCTAATCTCCTTGTTATCTTCATTAGGATGTCAAGACGAAGTCGTGGTGGTAGGCATGGTAGGCCTAGGAGGCATGAGCTATCTATACCGGAAGAAATTTCGTCGCAGGAGGAAGGAGTTGGTTAGGCCAATGTGGCCGAACCGGGTTGGTCAACAGGCCATGGGCGCCTTAACCCATGAAATGGTCAGAGCATTGAGGGAATCTATGGATATTCTCAGAGCTGAGAATCAAGTCCAGGCCCAAGTAGCTGAAGCTAGGCCCTTTTTTTGGAAGAGGGAGTTCTTTCGGTCGAATTCGGACAACTTTTTAGGTGATCCTAAGGAGCCACTAAAGGCTAATGAGTGGCTGGAACAGATGACGAAGACGTTTGAGATGCTCAGTATCGAAGATAGAGGTTTGGAAGTGACCTTAGCGTCCTTCTAGTTGAAGGGAGACGCAGGTCAGTAGTAGAAGTATGCGCGGGGGCGCATTGGAGGGACTTGGGAAGCCTTTGTTGATGCTTTCCAGGACAAGTGCTTACCTGCTACAGTGAGGGAGAAACTGAGGGATTAGTTTTCCCTGCTCAAACAGTTAAACACACCGGTGGCTGAGTTTGAAGCCACTTTCACTAACCTGTCTAGGTTTGCACTGGAGCTGGTGGCGACTGAGGAACGCCATTGTTTGGAATTTGAAAAGAAGCTACGGACCAAGCTTATGTTTAGAGTGGCCGGATCCATGATTAGGGACTATGGGCGTCTTGTGGAGGCTGTAACCCATCTTGAGACTATCATGCGTGCAGAGGATGAGAGGATGAGGGGCTCCAGGAGGAGTCAAGATGGTCTGGAGGACAGTAAGAGGCAGAGGGGTTCTAACCCTCAATAGTCCCAGGAAGTGCATTTGAGATCTAACTTTCCAGTGTCGAGTTTGGGTTCTAAGAGAGGTGGTCGGGGAGACATCACTTATTTCAAATGTGGTCAGTTGGGTCACAAGTCTCCAGCTTGCCCACAGAGGGAAGGAGGGCAGCAAGTAGTTTCATCGTCGGTTCGTTCTCAAGGCCAGAGTCAGGGCAGAGGCCAACCGCTCACTTGTTATCAGTGTGGGCAAGCGGGCCACTTGAAGAGATTTTATCCACAGTTGGCTGGCACACCTAGTGCATCTGGTTCGAGGCAAACACAGAGTCACCAGCCAGCGTAGTCGGTACAGGCCTCGAGGGCCAGTCAGGGAGCCTCTTCGACTCAACCAGTACAACAGTCTTATGCTCTGAGGGGTGAGCAGGTAGATCAGAGACCTACGAGGCGCGTGTACGCTGTTACCGTGCCAGATCTTGTACCTGCTCCATCTGTTATGAGAGGTACATTTTTGTTTTACAACTCGGTTGCTAACGTGTTGATTGATACAGATGCATCCCATTCATTTATTTCGTCTACATTTGTATCTATTTTGGGGTTGGAGTCGGCACAGTTAGCATCTCCTATATGTGTCGTGTCACCTGTTGGGGGTGAGATGATTTTGAAACAGGGGTGTCGGGGCTGTGATATAGAGATCGCCAATCGCTAGTTTCCTTTTTCTTTTGTATTGATGGACATGTCTGGTTTTGATGTTATTTTGGGTATGGACTGGTTATCGTCATATCGGACTGTTATAGATTGTTACTGTCAGAGGGTTACTGTATGTACCTTGAGCGGTGATTGCTTTTATTTCTTGGGAGACCGGGTGGATAGAGTCTTATTAGCAGTGTATGGTTCGCGTGGACGGAGTGAACTTAGTTATTTTCTTGCTAGCTTTTTGAGTAGTGAATGTGATGAAGTTCGAGTTGAGTTGCCAAGAGTGGTTTGTGAGTACTCAGATGTCTTTCCCAAGGATTTTATTAGTTTATCACCTCATTGAGAGATCGAGTTCTCTATTGATTTAGTGTCTGGCACAACACTAATTTCTATGGCACTGTATCGGTTTGCGCTAGCTGAGTTGAGTGAGCTGAAGATTCAGCTCCAGGAATTACTAGATAAGGGTTTTATTCACCCTAGTACTTCGCCTTGGGGAGCACAGGCTATCTTTGCTAAAAAGAAAGATGGAGCCTTGCGACTTTGTATTGACTATCGAAAGTTGAACCGGGTTACAGTTAAAAACAAGTATCCAATGTCTCGTATAGATGACCTATTTGATCAGTTGAAAGGGTCTCGTTGTTTCTCCAAGATAAACCTAAGATCAAGTTACCACCAGTTGAGGGTCAGGGAGGAAGATATCCCAAAGACGACATTCTGTACGCGGTATGGCCACTATGAGTTTCTTGTGATGCCTTTTGGGCTAACCAATGCCCCAGTTATGTTTATGGACTTGATGAACCGAATTTTCTGAGAGTTCTTAGATCGTTTTGTGGTCGTCTTCGTGACATCTTGATTTACTCACCCTCTGAGGAGGAGCACAAAGAACACTTACGAGTGGTGCTTGAGTTGCTTAGAGCCCATAAGCTGTATGCTAAATTCAGGAAGTGTGAGTTCTGGCTAAGAGAGGTTAGGTTCTTAGGCCATGTAGTATCTAGGGAAATGGTGACTGTAGATTCATCCAAAATTGAGGTAGTGCAGGATTGGGCACAACCTAAGAATGCTTTCGAGATTCATAGTTTCTTGGGATTGGCCGGATATTATCGTCGGTTTGTGAAGGATTTCTCCAAATTAGCTTCTCCATTGACAAGATTGATGAAGAAATGGGTCAAATTTTGTGTGGAGTGAGACTTGTGAAAAGTTGTTCCAAGAGCTTAAGGTCAGACTTACCACTGCTCCAGTCTTGATTATTCTAGAGAGGGGATTAGGCTATTCAGTGTATTGTGACACGTCACGAGAAGGTTTGGGTTGTGTGTTGATGCAAGAGGAAAAAATAGTGGCCTATGGCTCACGGTAGTTGAAAACACACGAGAGGAACTACCCCACTCACAATTTAGAGTTAGAAGTTGTGATTTTTGCTTTGAAGATTTGGAGGCATTATCTGTATGATGAGAGATTTGAGGCGTTTTCTGATCATAAGAGTCTAAAGTATCAGTTTACACAGAAGGACTTGAACTTGAGGCAAAGAAGATGGATGGAGTTCATAGAAGATTATGATTTCGAGTTGCATTACCATCCGGGGAAGGCCAATGTGGTGGTCGACGCTTTAAGTAGGAAATCTATCAATGGTGTAGCTTGTACTGCCATTTGAGAATGGGAGATATTGGGTGCCCTTAGTGAATTTGACTTACATCTGGGCGAGTCTGTTGAGTCTTCAGCCTTATTTTCAATAGTTGCGTAACCAACACTTGTGAACCGAGTGTTAGAAGCATAGAAGGGTGACTTTAAGGTAGAATTCCTTCGGGAGAAGATCTCCAATGGGAAGGTAGAGAAAGGTTTGACTGTGTATCTCGACCTGAGTATAAGATACCGTGATCGTTTGTTTGTGTCGGAGTCTTGCCGAGAGGAAGTACTCTGAGAATTTCATTATTCACGCCTTGCGATGCATCCGGAAGGCACAAAAATGTATCATGATATGAGTCGCCAATTTTGGTAAAGGGATATGAAGAAGGATGTGGCCGTGTTTGTATCGAAGCGCCTTACTTGTCAGCAAGTGAAGACCGAACATCATAGGCCAATGGGTTTGTTACAATCCTTGCCTATAGTTGAATGGAAATGGGAGCATGTCACAATGGATTTTGTTGTGGGCCTTCCAAGGACTCAATAGGATAGTGATGCCATTTGGGTGGTAGCTGACCGATTGACTAAGTCGGCGCATTTTATTCCTATGCGCGTAAGAGATTCGGTAGATTACCTTGCTGACTTGTATGTTCGGGACATAGTGAGGTTGCACGGGGTCCTTGTGACGATTGTTTCAGATAGGGATTCGTGTTTCACAACTCGGCTGTGACAGAGTTTGCAGAGTACCCTGGGCACTAAATTGACCTTTAGTACTGCTTACCATCCTCAGACTGACGGGTAGCCCGAGCGTACTATCCAAATCCTTGAGGATATGCTTAGAGGTTGTGTCCTTGATTTTAAGGGTTCGAGGGAGAAACACTTACCCTTAGTGGAGTTTGCCTACAATAATAGTTTCCAGTCGAGTATTGGCATGGCACTGTTTGAGGCCTTGTATGGCCGACCGTATAGATCTCCAGTGTGTTGGGCTGAGGTGGGTGATGCACCTTTGTTGGGTCCAGAGTTGGTTCGAGAAACGACGGAGAAAGTGACACTTATTCGTAAGAGGTTGGTTATAGCCCAGAGTCACCGAAAGAGTTACGTCGACTATAGAAGGAGACCTTTGTCATTCGAGGTGGGTGATCATGTCTTTTGAAAATATCACCTAGATGGGCTTTGATAAGATTTGGAAAGAGTGAGAAGTTATCCCCTCGGTTTATAGGGCCTTTTGAGATCCTTGAGCGGATTGGGGAGGTTGTCTATCGTTTGGCGTTGCCACCACAACTTTTCGGAGTGCATGACGTGTTTCATATTAGTATGCTTCAGAAGTATAAACCGAATCCATCGGATGTGTTGGATTGGACCGACTTAGAGGTAGACAAGGATGCCTCATATGAGGAGAGACCGGTGAGAGTCTTGGATAGGTGGGACCAAGTCTTGCTAGGCAAGACAATTCCTTTGGTCAAAGTATTGTAGAAACATCACGGGGTTGAGGAAGCAACTTGGGAGCGTGAATTGGAAGTCCGTGAGAGATATTTGGACTTATTTGTTAAGGTTTGAGTATATGTCAAAATTTTAGTTTTGTTTATGAACTATAAAAACATTGTATATGTTTTGGATTAAGAAGGCATTGTAAATGTTGAATATGTTTCGAAAATGCAAGTTAATTTGAACATTGTACATGTTGTTTAAGTTTTGGAAATGCAAACTTATCATAAACATTAAATATGTTTTGGAAACATGAGACATATGTATTGAAATTAGTTAAATTTCAGAAGATACATATTGGTAATATATGTTGAGCGATATGTTATGGATTTGTTCTCTTGTGAAGAGATTGAACGAACGGTGGGTGGGTCATGATGATGAGAATTGAATTGTGAACATTTTGAAAATTGGGTAATTATGGTTTTTGAAACTTGTACTAAAATTTCGGAGACGAAATTCTTTAAGGGGGGAGGTTATAGCGATCCCGATTTTGACTCGACCTTTGTTGTATTCCGGATTCGAGTTTCGTGGCTTAGTATTGCATCCATGTCTTGTTTTCCTTTTTTAACTCTTTGAATTTGAGTTTTGGAATATGTTTGGCGTGTTTGGAACAGGTTGGTTGCTAGTTGGTCTAGATTGTTGCTGCCTAGATTTTGGCTTCTTCGCTCAAGCGAGGCTTTTTGCGCTTGAGTGAGCCTTGTGAAATTTGCTTCTTCGCTCGAGCGAGGTTTCTTACGCTCAAGTGAGTTTTAAGGGTTTTCAGGTTTCCTTCCCAGACGCAGCATTTCTGGGAAGATGAAGTTCTTCGCTTGAGCGAGGCTTCTTGCGCTCGAGCGAGGATGTGCGTCTGTGAAATACCTGAAGGTATGTATTCTACGCTAGAGCGATACTTCTTGCGCTCAAGTGAGGTCACTTGTTGTGTCTGGTCGCTCGAGCGACCACTCCTTCGCTCGAGCGAGGATCACGTATATCAGTTCGCAGCAGAGCATTTTTGTGTCACTTTTTGTATCTCTTTTCACTCAAAACCCTAATCCGGCATCCTCTCTCTCTAAAATTCTCTCTCTCTCTACAAGTACTTCAAGATCCAAGCATCTCTCAACCCTAGTCTATTTGTTAAAGAATTAGAGCATTTTGTGGGCTTCCTCTTGATCCGAACAAAATCGAATTTAGAGCATTTTTGAAGTTCTTCATCATCTCCTTAGAGCTTCTACACTTGAGGTAGAGATATTCTACACATTGATATGGTTTTTAACCTAGGTACTTGTTGTTATGTATAAATGGTAGGATTTGGGAAAGTTCTAGTGAAGTTAGGGTTTGGTTTCAAAATTGAAAGAGGGGTTTTTATATTGGGTTCCATGGATATATATATATATATATATATATATATGGGGTATTGAATATGAGGTTATAGGGGTTAAAATTATGAAATTTGAACTTGAGGTTGATATTTGGAAATGGGGAAAAATTGCCCTAATTTGTGCTCAATAATTATTTTGTATAAATAATGAAATCGATATAGGAAATATACAATTGGGAGGTTATATGAATGAATGGTATAGTTGGATTTGATAAATCACTCACCTATGGAAATTTGATAAATTATCTGTTTAAAAGATTGTATATCTGTTTAAAAATATCTATATTGGGCTATCGGTAGAGGATAGTTATGATTGTTGTAGAAACTATATGAGGACTAGATAAATTGAAACTGGTCATTTAATTATGTCATTGAATATGACGGTTTGATTAAACCATTGAATATGTGATTTGGATAGCCATTGTATATTACAACGCTTTTAAATACGTTGCATATATATCATTGTTTGAGAGGAGATATGGAATGTACTCCATTGTTTTGGAGAAGAAAGGGGATGGACTCCATTTTGAAATTAAGTTGGCCGGAGTGTCCATGGTGAAAGTCCCAAAACTTTACATGTGTATATTTGGGTGCCGACTCCCTCAGACGAGAATCCGTAAAATGGCAAGAAGTTTGAAGTGTTTGAATATTGAATGTTATATATTGAAATGTGAATGAACGAGTTGTAGTCTCATTTGGGATTGTTTAGATGATAAGGAGCTACACCTATGCATTGATTTAAAATGAATGAATGGAAATAGATTAAGTTGTAATTATCAAAATTGAATGGTAATGGGAAAAGGTAAGTTGGCCTTGAGTATTGGACTTTTATCTGACATTTATATCTTAGTTAAATCTCATATATTGTGTTAGTTTATTTCTACTGGGTTTTGACTCACCCTACTTGGAAAACCATTTTCAGGTACAGGTGTCATGCCTCCTCCAAGGGCATAGCTTGAGAGGGCTTAAGAGTTGGAGGTGTTTATAGAATCGGATTGTAGAATCGGATTGAGGATCGTAAGATCATATCGAAAAAGATAAATTACATAATAATTTAATTTAAATAAATATTTCTTATAAAGTATACACAAAATGAGCCTATATTTTGTTAAAAAGAAGTGAAGATATTGTGAAAAATATAATACTCCATGTAAAATGCACATACAATATTATACAATAGAAAACTCGATGGTAAAAGTTTTGTATTTCATCAAAAAAGAAGGTGAAGAAGAAAAATTCTATAACAAAATACTTCACAATCTACAATAATGCATAAAAAGTGAAGAAAAAATATTTAACAAAATTGTATATGAAAATAGATTAAGAACTCAAAAGAGCAACTTAACCGAATGATAAGGTTTGTCGTTAGCATCCCTGGTGGAGCGGATTAAAGTCACAAAAATAATCTCTCCAAAAATTGGGATAAAGTTGCAATCATTTTACCCTCCTTAGACTCCACTAAAGTTAAGTTTGTTTTTCCGACTATTTAATTTTCTTAAATTACCGCAATATTTGAATGTTTGTTTCCTAGTTTGTTTTTCTTAGTCTATTTGATTCAATACGACTTATTTTTTATTATTTATTTTGACCAAATAAATTGGTATTTAGACAACAAACATAAAATTTACAATAAAATATGTCATACAATACAAAACAAGGCTTGTAAATTGGATTGGATAGGATCGGATTCAGATCGAGATTCCACGATCCTATAAAATCTCACTACCAGGATTGAAAGATCCTACATATAAGGAGTTTTTTACGCGATTTGGATTGATTGTACTCAAATGGATCATAAGATCATAGGATCGTAAGATCCGAATCGAGATTCTGATAACCATGATCTTAGTCAACTTTTTTAAAAAATAAATAAATGAATACATTAGTAAATAAACAGATAAAAACTGCCAGTCCACCATCCCAAAAAAAAAAAAAAAACAAGTCAAATATCAACCAACCATTCCCAAAGCCTGGTAGGCTTGACATGTGCCTGCTATATAAATTAAAAGATAAATTATAAATACATCTCTTTAAATTTGATTAAAATATGAATTGCTTTTTATAATTTTGAAAATTTCATTCTATTCCTGAGGTTTCTAATTTCATAATAAATTGTCATTTTTATTAATAAATCATTAAGTCAATTAACAGTTTTTAATGATATTAAAAATATATTTCAATTAACAATTTAGGTAATTTATTATTGTATGAGAGAGCAATTATGAATTTTTTTTTAGTTAATTCTGTTAAATAAAAAGTCTAATAAGGAGATATTTGTAATTTTTCAAAGTACAAGGGATAATCTGTATTTTAAGCAAATCTCAAATGATGTATTTATAATTTACCCTAAATTAAAATAACAAATTTTAAGATTTGATCCATATAATAAATTAAATATTGAATTATATTTATATATTTTTTTCAAATTAAAGCATGATATTTTAAAAGGGTACTAGGTGTATCCAATCAAGAATCAACAAGCCCAGTCGGCTCCTCCAATTGCCGTAAGGTGGAAGGGAGAGAGAGAGAGAGTGTATGGGGGGAATTATATTTAAAATTAAAATATGTCTCAATTTAAATTTATAAGTTTTAGTTCATATTATATCTTAATATGAATTTAGGGGGATTTTTTTTTAAGGTCCCTGATATTAAGAATTTATAGTATAAAGGACACTCAATATTTTCATAATGTCTAAGGTCCTTCAACATCAATCCAGAGAAAATTGGATCCAGAGAAAATTCGGTCCAGAGAATTTCTCTGGACTTTCCAGAGAAATTCTCTCCAGACATCCAGAGAAATTCTCTTTATCCAGAGAAAATTCAGATAGTCCAGAGAAAATTTAGACATCCAGAGAAAATTCACACAATCCAGGAAACTCTGCATCATCGTGCATTTTATATGTTCTCTTACAAATATCTTTTCATGAAGGGTTACCATCAAAATTCTGTTTGCTAATCCTAGTGCTCTTTGTAGATCAAGTTCAACAAGATGAGGTGGTTGACAGTAAGATTTTGCCATACCTTAGCATAGATAAGAAAGAGAAGAAGTCATTCCCTAGACTTCCAGAGAAAATTCAACTTCAAAGAGAAAATTGGTCCAGAGAAATTCTCCAATTTCTCTAACATTCCCTAGAATTCCCACTGTAAATTTCTCTGGCCTTCCATTCTCTCCAGAGAAATTTCCCTTCTCTCTAGAGAAATTGTAATGTGCTTCATCTTGTTTGAATATGCTATATTGTTGATATTGATTCAGAATTTCTACAATTTGTTTGGGAAATTCCTATCATTTTCTTTGAATGAATTCAATAAATTTTTGTTGTACTTATCTACAAATTTTTCAGGGTATATCTATCCTTACCTAATTCTAATGGAGAGTGGGAAATATACAGAAGGCCAGAGAAAAAAATTTCTCTGGAGAGAAGGGAAGACCAGAGAAATTTGCAATGGAAAGTCTAGGGAAGGTAAGTCCCTGCACCAATTTTCTCTGTGAAGTCGAATTTAGCAAAATCAACAATTATTACCAACTCTACAACCTGAATTCTGTAGAATCAAATATCAAATTTCACAGAGAATTCTCTGTGAACTTCATAGAGAATTCTGGTTCACAGAGAATTTCTCTGGTGACTTCACAGAGAAATTTTCAAATTTCTCTGACTAAATCACATACTCATCTCTGTGATTTTCTCTGGCCATCTAGAGAAAATTTCTCTAGCCTTCCCTTCTCTCCAGAGAAATTTCTCTTCTCCAAACCCAAAGAAATTCACTTAAACCAAATAAATTTCCCAAACCCAGAGAAATTCGCAAAGAGATGGAAAAGTCAGTGTATACGCAAAGTGCTTTCAATTTTCAGAGCTTTCAGGGTTTTTAAAGTAAGAACTCCTCAGATTCACACTCTCAATTTGTCCCTTTCTTGTTTATAGGAAATGAGTTTGCTAAAAATGAGGCCAAGGGTCTAAAATTGGCATGGGTTTGTATATAGAGACTCTGTCTTGTTCTCGGTTTGTCTCTAAAATGTTTTTCAATCTCGTTTATAGTGGTGGAGGAGTGAGAGATTCGTAGATTCGAAGAATGAGGTTCGGTGGATGATGGACTTATGGGACGCCATACTGGAGTTGGACAGAGTCGATACATGTGGGGGAGAATATGTCTGATAACAATAGAAGATTTCTTCGATGATCTGATCCGAGAGGCTGCCAAGAAGACAGAAGGCTTCTCAGGTCGAGAGATAGCGAAACTAATGGCCAGTGTTCAAGCAATCGTGTATGGACGCCTGGCAGCGGCAGTAGGTTCATTGATGATACGCATCACATTGAGTCCAGCAATAACACCATCATCCTTTGTTGCCTGACGTTGAGAATCATTGAAGTAGGCAGCCTCCATGTCTGTTCAACAGCTCTGCAATGCAACTATGGCGCTCTCTCTCTCTAGATTCTCTCTCTAAAATGAGGTTCGGTGGATGATGGACTTCTGGGACGCCATACTGGAGTTGGGCAAAGTCAATACATGTGGGGGTGAATATGTCTGATAACAATCGAAGATTTCTTCGATAATCTGATCCGAGAGGCTGCCAAGAAGGAGCGACAGTGGGTTCATTGATGATACGCATTACATTGAGTCCAGCAATTACACCATCATCGTTTGCTGCCTCACGTTGAGAATCATTGAAGTAGGCAGCCTCCATGTCTGTTCAACAGATCTGCAATGCAACTATGGCGCTCTCTCTCTCTAGATTCTCTCTCTAGAATGGAGAGACAAATCATCGAATTGGTTTATGGAGGTTTGAAGGGTGAGGGATATGAAATTTCTCTGTAGGGACCTTAGACATCATAATATAATTTTGTGAACCTCTTCCATTACGAAAAGTGGGAGAGGGACCCTAGACCGATTTTCCCATGAATTTATTAATAAAGATAATATATATTAAATCTTAAAATAATTTTTTTTTCTCATGGTACACTCTAATCAGTTATTCCTATTTAAATCTATATATTTTCTTCCTTAAGAGAACAAAGTTATTTCTTTTTCTTTTCCCATGATACACTCTAATCAGTTATTCCTATTTAAATCTATATATTTTCTTCCTTAAGAGAACAAAGTTATTTCTTTTTCTTTTCTTCTTCTTCTTCCTCCTCCCTCCAAAACTCCAATATACCCTACCAAACCTCACCATCATCATTAATATCAGTATTTTTTTATTATTTTGAAACCTTAAACCATACAAGAAAGTTTGAACAAAATTAAATAATAGATGAGAGTAATAATCAAAATAATTTTTTGAAGCAACCATAAAAAAGGAGGTAAGTATTCATGTAATGGAGTCTCACAATTTTTGTAGAGTACCATCATTTATTTTCTATATCTTTTTTTGACAAAAATTAAAAGACCTAATAGTTAGATTAACAATAATATATTATTGAAATTGTTCTTATTTTGTCATTTAAATAGTACATAGTTTGAAAACTATTCTTTCTTGTTAGTACCTGATATTTATATGCTTATAAATTTGGTTTTTACTTTTCCACGAGCATTCTTATGGATAATTTATAATGTAATTTTTTTTTTCTATATTGAAAAGTTTTATAATGTAAATGTAAAAGTTTGGTTTTTTCTGGGTTTATAATGCTTATGTGTTTATAAGTTGAATTTTTTTTTTTCTGTATTTGAGAATTATTTTTTATATTGAAAAGTTTTTGAAATAATTTGGTTTTTTTTTAATTTGTTATTATTTATTATTTGGGTTTACCTTGAAGGTAATTTGAAAAAAATAATAGAGTGTAATGAGAATAAAATAAAATTTTAAATAATTAAATAAGGTGTCCTTAGAAATTCATTTAACAGTCCTTCAAGTTAAAAATAACAATAACAATAACTCATATCTCACAATTTATAATGTAATTTTTTTTTTTTGAAAAATGTTTGAGACTCCCAAAAAATTTTACAATTCAACCCACAATAATGAAATATGATAGGTGTTAACTTATAATTTTTTACACATCTAATCATATAGAGGGTAACTCCCTTACCACATCACTGTAGATAAATTCATAAGTTTAAAAATGTAATTCTCTAACAAAAATTTTGTGGGGTTAAAAATTTTGGTATAAATAACTCTTAAAATAGGGATAGATCTATATGTTGATTCGGTGGGCCTACTTTGTCCAAAATGTCTATAAGGATTTGCATGAGTAAAATTTGAGTTAAATTATAATACAAATTAATTAGTCTCTTTTTTATGTGCACACTCTATTAAATTTTCTATTTTAAAATTTTATTTCATTAAAATATTCCTTTTATTATGTTCTTTTTTGTTATATTTTATTTATAATCTCATGTGACACTGTATTCTATTTAATTAAAATATTATTTTTTTTTTGTTATTTCTATTTATCTATAGTTTTTATTTTATCGCTTTTTTATTGATAATATTGTATTAATAACAAATATAAATGGTGAGATCTATTAAACTACAATATTAACACATATTTATTATTAATATTGTAATAATTGATTAAATGATAAATAAAATATAATATATTAAATATTTTATTACTTAAAATCATTTGTTGAATCCTCTTTTCTTAGATACAAGAAGCGAGTGGTTTAACATTCAACTAAAGTAATTAGTGAAAAATTGGGTTTGATGAAATCACTACAACAAAAATCACCTTTGGCGACTAAATTTTTAGTCGCCAAAAGTCCCTCTTTAGTCGCCAAAAGTGGATTTTTCAGATTCAGCGACTAAATTTTTTAGTCGCCCATTTTGTCGCCAGTACTTAGTCGGCAGAGGTATTGGCGACTAAACAAGTTTTAGTCGGCAAAAACAGGTGTTTCAGCGACGAAAGTGATGGTCGCCAATAGTGAATTACACTTTCGGAAATTATACATTCAGCGACTAATATTTTAGTCGCTGATAGCCATCAATCGCCGACCAAAGTGATTAGTCGCCCAAAGCAACACTTTTGGCGACGACTAATTTTAGTCGCCAAAGGTATTCCGTGAAAAAAAAAAAAAAACCTTCTTTCTTTGCATTTTCTGAGTTTCGAACCGCTGACCCTTTCACATTCTAAACCTTTAACCAAACACTCCCTCCACTATGCCACTATAACATCACATGAATGTATATGCAATATATATTATTTATATAGTATATTAATCGGTATTAATACAAAACTAATTATATAAATATAATTATTTTTATTCAATATAAATTATGTAAAAAATAAATTATTTATTAAAAAAAGTTTAGGCCACTTTTGGCGACTAAAACCATTATTTAGTCGCCAATTCTATTATTTTGGGCTACTAATGATTTTTTTGTCGCTAAAAAAATTAGTTCCAATTAAAAATATGCAATTTGGGCGACTAAACCTGTTTTTAGTCGCCAAAAACGTCACCTTTTGGCTACTAAACTGAATTTTAGTCGCCAATACTCAGTTTTTAGCTACTAATTTTTTTTTGGTAGCCAAAAAGCTTCACTTTCAGCGACCAATATGTTTTTAGTCGGCAAAACACCTACAATTGGCGACCAATCTGTTTTTTAGTCGCCAAAACCATCACTTTTGGCGACTAAATTATTTTAGTAGCCAAAAATTGTCACATTCGGCGACTAAACTACCTTTAGTCGCTAAAACCCCCAGATTCGGCGACTAAAGTGCCTTTTAGTCGCTAAAAACCTTGTATTCGGCGACTAAACTGTTTTAGTCGGCAAAAGTGACCAATTTTGGCGACTAATTCCATTTTAGTCGCCAATTCTACTACTTTTAGCGACGAAAAAAGAAACTTTAGTCGCCAATTCTGCTATTTGTTGTAGTGAATGTGTTTCTATGATTTTGTGTTATAAAGTAGTCAAAAAAATACTCTAACGAATTTGATAATGATGCTCTAAGACAAGGTGTATGGGGGTACAACTTAGCCAACTTCATCATACATATCATAACCAAACAATATTTCTTCGATCATCAAAACAATAACATGTTGGTGACAATATTTCTTAGATAATCGAAACAATAACATGTGCATGTAGCCAAGATTAATTAAGCGATTTTTTTATCAAACATAATGGTTGAATTTGAGTGAAAAATAATAAGAAAAATGATATATAATTTTAATTTTTAAATCTATTTTTTAGATTCAATAATGAGTAAGTGAGATGATTGATTAATAATTAAAAAGGATATGATAGAAAAAAAATAATATATATAAGAGTGATTGATTGATTGATCATTAAACTTAAAAAATAAATTTAATTTTTTAATTTAAATAGCACTAATCAAATAATAATACCAAGCATAATGACATTTTCTTCTCTTATTACTGTAGAACGATCGTAACAAAACAATAATAATAACAGCCCAAGTGCAAAAAAGTCCAAGGAATATTGGATCTACAATTCTAATCAGTGTGTTTGGTTTGAGTTTTTTGAATTAAGTTTTTTGAAAATTGAGTTTTTTGGTTTTCGTATTTTTTAGTTTTTAGTGAATATTTTTAAAATTTTAAACATTTTTTAAACTTTTTTAGATGCACCTTACTTAGATATATCTAAAAAGTAAAAAAATTATAAAAAAATATTATTAAAAATTAATAAATACATAAAAATATAAAAAATATACTGAATTTTTATATATATTTTTTATATTTTTGGTATTTAGTGAATTTTTGAGTAGGGCTAATTTCAAAAAGAATAAAAGACTTTTCGGCCATTAATTTTGAAAGAACTTTTGAAATGGTAAAAGTGGTCAAATAACAAGCTTGGAAGATTGAGGGCTTACGAGACGTCCAATTTTAGCACGTCAGTCCAAGTCCAAGGAGGTGTACAACAAGAACACAAGCGAATCATGCTCTTACGCAAATGTATCTTTAATTTTTTTAAATTTTAATTCATACAATCAAAAACATAAAATAAAAAATAAAAATAAAAAAAAATTGTTATTGCGTGGCCTGAACGATTGATGTGTAGCGGTGGATTCAATACATTATATTTATCTTTAAGCTTTTGCCAGTGTGACCACCCTAATTTTTTTAAAAAAAATAAATTTAATTCATACAATCAAAAACATTAAATTAAAAATAAATAAAAGAAAAAGTTATTGTTTAGTTTGGACCATTGACGTATAGTGGAAGAACTCAATACTTTATATTCATTTTTAAAATTTTACCTGCGTAATATAATAATAATAATAATAATAATAATAACAACAACATTTTAAAAAATAACTTTGACCAAAAAAAAAATTGTAGGGTTATGTTTGGATGACAAACTGGCTGAGTTATTTGACCAGTAAGAGTATCTCCAACGGTGAACCAAACCTGGCATCAGATTTAAATTTTAGTGAAAAAGTTACTTTTTGGAGCTCCAATGGTTTCAACAAATTGGTATCAAAATGAGAATTCACCAAAAAATTCATCAAAGTGGGAATAGGGTACAGATTTCACTACTTTACTGTACGTGACCGATTTCATTACTTTACTGTGCGTGACCATTAGAGGAGACCAACCGGTCAACCAGCCGGTTGACCAACCGGTCGACCGGTTCCCTTTCAAATAGGAAGGTTCAAACCGGTCAAAAAGGTTCAAACAGGTAAAAAAAAAAAAAATTTGCCTTATCGGTCGACCAGCCGGTCGACCCTCCCCTTTTGATGCACGGTTGGAGGAAGAAATATTAGATTGAGAAAATTAGCTTTTTTTTTACCCAAATTTGATGAAAAATTTGATTCACTGTTGGAGATGGTTTAATATTGCAATGATCGAATTTCATATTAAATTCACTTGTTAAATGGTAGGTCATAATTACATTAGTGGAATAATTTCACTTTTTATATAAAAGAAAAAATGCTAAGAAAAATGTTAAGAATTTAACAAAATTATTAAAAAATTTAGCAAATCAGTCACATAGGTGAGGGCCTTTCCGAGCATTCCATACATCACCATTAACCTGACATTCTTGCACCTTGCGTGGGGTCCTCAATCCCATATGTGGGTCATACTCATGTGAGTGATTTGATAGAATACTTGGTAAAATATTTAGAATTTCTCACATTGTTGAAATGCTAAAGGTCACAAATATTTTACCAAAATTTCTATCAAATCATTCGCATTGGTATGAGTACCACACCCAAGTGAGTCTCACACTCAAGTGAGTGTTTTGTAAAAAATTTGATAAAGAATTTGAGGTCCTAAGAGCATTCACGTCGGCCAAAACAAATTTTGAGCTAAATTATAACTAAATAATTACTTTTCTATTTTAGTTAATTTTTTTGTATGTATACTACATGAGCCTCTTTATTCTAAAATTAAATTTTATAAAATATTCATTTTGTATTATTAAAAAGCAACTAAAATGGTATAAGAGAAGTTAATTTTGTGTTGTTATATATATGCAGTTTCATATTAAAAAAATTTAAAAAATAAAATAAATAATAATAATAATAATAATATTATTATTATTATTATTATTATTATTCCCAGGAGCAGTTGTCCAGTCGGACATCCAAAGTGTATAGGATATATCCATGCAATTTCATATTCCTTTTATAAAAAAAAAAAAATTATGTAATAGCCAGTTGTCTAGCAAGATGTCAGGTCACTCTTAAAAATAAATGATAAATTATTGTATAACCTGTTAACAGGCCATGCAACGATGCACTGTAGCAAAATTAACCAAAAGTTAGTTTAGAAATAATTTGTTGAGGCTGATTAAGCAATAATTTTATAATTTGTTAGGTATTTAACTAAAATTTAAATTAGTGGGGTAATTTCACTTTTTATATACAAAACTGCTAAGAAAAACGTTAGGAATATTTACAAAATTACTAAAAAATTTATCAAATCACTCACATAGCTGTGAGACATTCTCAATCAATGCCCGAACATTCCATACATCACCATCGAATTGGCATTCTTGCACCTTGCGTGGCATCTTCCAATCCCACGTATAGGCCATACACCCATGTAAGTGATTTGATAAAAAAAATGGATATCTCTAGCATTGTTGAAATGTTTAGGGCTCAAATATTTTATTAAAATTTCTATCCAATTACTCACATGATCCCACACCCAAGTAGACTCCACACTCATATAATTATTTCGTAGAAGTTTTGATAAAACATTTGAAGTTTTAACATTACTCTTTTTTATATTTTCTTAATAAGTGATTTTGTTTGGTATAACTTATTAAACTACTTATAATTTTGTTTTTTTGAAATTTGTGTCAAAGTATTGTATATAAGTTATAACTTTTCTTTGTTTACGACGCAAAATCAACTTAAATACCTTTTTAAAAAATTATCTAAAAGCAAAAATAAAATATTTTTATTTTTTCTTTTTAATTATATTGATTTACAAGTTAAAAAAATGACACCAAACATGATACGAATAATGTCACCTCAACAGTAAATTTGGAGAAAAAGAAATTAACATTAGTCTTTTTTTCAACTATATATCATACCACAATCAACAGTAACATTCATAATCAAAATTAATGCAAATAAATTCTCAAAATAAGAATATATATATATCAAAAAAATACAAAAGGACCAAATCCACACACGTATGTAGAAAAATTCAAATCATTAACATTCATAATCAAAATTAATGCAAATAAATTCTCAAAACGAGAATATATATATATATATATATCAAAAAATATAAAAGGAACCAAAGCCACACACGTATGTAAAAAAATTCAAATAATTGACATCTCGCAACGTTTAAAATGTCTTTCTGAGAACGGTCCCATGGAGAAGATGAAGATATTTTGGGGTTTTTCAAAAATTGATGGTATGTGTACGGGAAAGAAATAAACCTTCTCGTATAATCCTATTGATCAAATCTACGCTCCTCCAAATGTCGTCGCTTTACTCCCTGAAAACACAAACGTGAGCTAGCCGAAAACCCCTCCGATGCCTAAGTCAGCAAAATAGACAAGTAGGCAAAAAGCTCTGTGTATCAAAGAACCAAAGTTGTGTTACCTCTCCATAGATGATGTTTGTGAGCTTTTATAGGTTTTGCGTGGCACAATCCTAGTAGGACTTTTACTCCTCCATGCAGAGTCCTCCTAGGATTCATACTCCTGAAGGATAATGCTTATCCTTTAACACCCCCCTCACTGCTTAAACCAAGTGAGATGGTTCTTCCATGGCCGACCTACCATACGACCGAAGTAATCACGACTATGCTTAGCCGAACCATACCTAGTTTGGTTCTCTGTCCATAGTTTTCAACAAATCATTGTATGCCCAAAACTGAACTATCTTTTATCAAGGTTTAGACCGATCTTGTTTCACTGCGCCATGACCGGTATAAGTTCAAAGCATCCATAAACCGGTCTAACTACATAGCGTCCTTCGACCGGACTAACATCAAGAGTCCCTCGGACCGGTCTACCTTTTGGGCTTGAGATCGGACTAACTTTAAGCCTCTCCAAGACCGGAGTAACTTTATGACTTCTTTACTCAGCCCTTCGTACTAAGGCCCATAAAGGCCCAGCTCGACCCAATTCGTATATAAATTACCCTCTCAATTGCCCCTTAATTCCATCTGCGTAGCATGATAGGGATTACCTGTCTATAAACCGGGCTAAAGTTTTACTTTTGTAGCTGAGCTAAAAAACCCTTTAGCCTTTCCAGCCGAGCTAAAACTCTGAAGCCTTTAAAGCCGAGCTATATACTTTTAACCCTCCCAGCCGAGCTAAACTTAAGCCGAGTTGTGCTTGTCCAGTCACAACGTCCCTTCAATCACAGAAACTGAATCGATTCTCATCCCTATGACACGTGGCATGCTGGTATTGGCTTACTACAGCTTGTGCGCCGCTCTCGTACTCCGCAAAATTTGAACAGTCCCGCGCGTTTTCGTCCTTCCTATATCCCAAAACAACACTTTCGTCCTTTGAATCACCCTTATCAATCATTTTACTGTTTCAAGCTCTTCTCTCTCTTTCTCTCTTCTAAGCTCTTACTGTTTTTTGTATTTCGAAGAAGCTGCGTGTTCTTGCTATTGTTACTACTTCCACTTCCATCTTTTTGTGCCTCTGGACCTGGTAAGCATCATAAATCTGTTTCTCCATTTTTGTTTCTGCTTTTGTATAATCCATAGCATACTATGTTTGAAAAACACTTTCCTGCTAGTTACTGCATTTTTCTGAAAAAAAAAACTTTAAAGAACCACTTGAACATCATGAAGTAGTCTATAGAACACTGTGTTTGATCCAAAATTTCAATATAACGGAACTCAAAAGTAGTTTGTAGTTGATGCCACGCTAATCTAACTATACGACCGAGCTAGCAATTTCAATAAGTCAAACCATCCTCTGATTTACCTCCGCCGGGATAAACGAACCGAACTAAGTCTGAAATTAGCATACTGGAAACCTTAACTTTCGACCGAGTTAGGTCTTTGGGGCTAAGCCAGCTTTCTAAGTTTTTAGACCGAACTCAGAAAGCTGCCCCTAGAGGCTCAACCGGTCTAATAGAGCCTTCTCTTTAACCGAGATAACGAATCGCTCGCCAAGACCGAGCTATCGAACCCCCTGCTCAATCCGAGTTACCAGGCATCTTGTTGAAACCGAGATAGAACCTATAGCATCCCACATAGCCGAAGTAGGACTCCTATTCTTGCTTTTATTTTGTAGCACGGTCCAATGATCTGTGCTTAACTCCTTTGTTTTCCACTTTGCAGACTTAGGTTGCCCAGGCACCCCACTGCGGGCTCAACCGAGCTACTGAGCACAATTTTGCGACCGAACTAATTATCCATAACTTAAAAAATAAATGGGGAGGTATAGGTTTTTGGTAGAAACCCCTGGTGGCCTGGCCGAATTCCGAAGGGATTACAACATCCCTGACGACGTCCAACTTATTCTGGCCGAACAAGATATCGTTCCATGGGGAAAAGAGGGCTATTTACCTTTCACCCTCCTATCAATAATAGAAACCGGACTAAGATTCCCCGTTCAACCCTTGATTTGTGAATTCCTAAGACAAACCAGAATATGCCCAACTCAGCTTTCCACCAATTCTTACCGTATAATAATGGGAATAGTCGAACTAAACCGTCGAGCCGGTCTTAACCTCGGTCTAGCTAAAATATTCCACCAATACTCCATTGGCTCCAAAGATGATGGCTGGGTCTACTACCTTAGGATACGCCGTCGCAGAGAAAAAATAATAAAAGATACGCCGGATAAAGACTTAAACGATGATGATTTTTTCTGGGTATCTGGAAATTTTGAAGACCAGCAAGCCCAGATCCTTGGCCGAAGTATAAACTAGAAAAAAGGAGAGCCTGGTATAATTACTTCGGTTTGTTGGCATGATTTGTTTTATTTCGGTTACCTGCTCTTGAACGAACTAACAGTTGTTTTCATTATGCAGATTCAGCCCATCTTCAATCTTTGTATAGTTACCCCAACTTGAACACACTTCGCGCCGCAAAGTTGGGCCAAACTTCTTAATTTTGAGCCGACATACCGTTACAGCGGTCGCCGTAAAGCCAAAGTAACAGACTTTCTGCTTGAGGACGCCCCAGAATCGGACCCAACTTTGCCCCAAATTATCCTGGTCCCTCTCACAGCCGAACAAGAAATGGTCAAGAGAAACAGAGTCAGGGCCCTCTTGACCGAAACCAACAGACCCGAAGTACCGCCACCAAGCCAAACGCAACAGGCCGTTGTGGCCCTTCCTTCTCAACAGCCTTCTTCATCACGCCCATCCAAGCGCGCCCAGTCTACCCCAACCGAGCAGCGTCTAGCGGATAAGGATGAAACCACCCCTCCACCAAGCCACCCACCGATTCCACAACCGGAGCCTTCTGACCGGGCTGGCTCTTCCAAGTGGGCACCAAAGCTGAAATTTCAGAACCGAGATATCCAAGATACCGATTCGGTGGTTGCTGAGAAGGATCACTTGATGGCATTCAACCTTGCCAAGAGTGTTTTCCTTCCAGCAGACATGGAACACCACCAGAACCTGACCGAGCTAAGGGCCATCTGATCGGCCACCAAATCTATGATCCTGGTAAGATGCCCCTCTTGTCTCTCAAATTTTTGAAACTTTCCGTTCAGTTTTGTCATTTCATTTCTTTCCATTCATTTCAGTCTCTTCAGAAGAGCCAAATTGCCTATCAAAAGGTATTGGAGCTCAGGAAAACGGCTAGGCAGGCCATGGTAGAGGTGGAAGAAAGAACAACCGAACTGAAGGAATCACAACAAAAAATGACCGAGCTAGTGGCTGAGGTAGCTCGTCTAACCAGACTAGTTACCTCGGCTGAAGCTGACAAACAGAAGGCGTTGACCGTGATGAAAGACAAGTACTTTTGTGAGCTAGTCAAGCTCGAAGGGAAAAAGGACGCCGAAATCGCTGAACTGAAGAAGAAGGTGGATGATGCCAACGCCGAAGGTTTCAAGGAGGCGGAGGGCCTCTACATTCCACAATGTGAGGGAGCGAAGGACTTATTTTTCAAGTGCGGCTGGAGAAGTGTTGTGGAGCAGCTCGGCTGTGGGCCCGAAACTGAGGTCTACAATGCTCCTCAGTATTTCATTCCGGCCTCACTAGCGGAGTATGCTACTTCTGTCTAACAACAATTTTTGCAGAGTTCAGATGATGAAGATGAAGAAAATGAGCCAACTGTTACTCCGGTAGTCAACGAGCAAGGC
This sequence comes from Camellia sinensis, assembly GCF_055761805.1. Taxonomy (NCBI): domain Eukaryota; kingdom Viridiplantae; phylum Streptophyta; class Magnoliopsida; order Ericales; family Theaceae; genus Camellia; species Camellia sinensis. Next base: position 222,860,767 of record NC_138961.1, read on the forward strand.
AACGATCAATCAGCTCGGTTGGAGCCAACGGTTGAAGACCTAACTGTTGAGCCGCCGACTGACACCGTTTTGCCAGTTGCTACTGAGACTGATCTTCCATCTGCAATCGGTGTTCAAGTTGATATCGAAGCCGATCTTGAAGACCTTTTTAATTGATTCTGTACTTTCTTTTCTTGTTGCCTTTTGCTCTTGTAACCGGGCTATGGTCCCCTCTTTGTACTTGTTTTGAATTTGATCAATGAAGTGTTTTTTTGTTCAACTTTTATTTCGGTTTGATCTGTATGCTTGTGCCTATAATGTCTTTTCAATGACTTCTATTGCTCCAACAGTTATCTTGGTTTACTTTCCTGTTTGAGCATGCTTTCTAACTGTAACTTGAACCATACTATTTTTCGGCCGGGATACTTTATTTCGGTCTTACCTGTGCCAACTGATTGACCTTACTAGCCAGCCACTCTTTTGCCGATATACTTACTTCGGTTGAAGCGTACCAAGAGTGGTTTAATTCGGTCAATTATTCTTCAGCCTAAACCCTTACTTCGGCTGAAGAGTAATAAGAGTTTAATTTGGCCATCCTCTAAGCTGGTTTTGTCCAGCCACTAAGTTGGTTTTGTCCAGCCAACCATTCTTTAGCCGATGTCCTTACTTCGGCTAAAGAGTACTAAGAGTTGCTTTAATCTAGCCAACCATTCTTTAGCCGATGTCCTTACTTCGGCTAAAGAGTACTAGGTGTTGGTTTAGTCCAGCCAACCACTCTTTAGCCGATATCCTTGCTTCGGCTGAAGAGTATGAAGTGTTGGTTTAATCCAGCCAACCACTCTTTAGCCGATATCCTTGCTTCGACTAAAGAGTATGAAGTGTTGGTTTAATCCAGCCAACCACTCTCTAGCCGATATCCTTACTTCGGCTAAAGAGTACCAAGTGTTGGTTTAATCCAGCCAACCTCTAGATTGGTTTTTCCAGCCAACCTAAAGTAAAGTGTTTGGTTATTTCGACCAAACGTCCTGCAGCCTGGATCCTTATCCTGGGCTTAGGAAGGGCGTTGGTTTTTCCAGCCAACCTTTAGATTGGTTTTTCCAGCCAACCTAAAATAAAGTGTTTGGTTATTTCGACCAAACGTCCTACAGCTTGGATCCTTATCCTGGGCTTAGGAAGGGTGTTGGTTTTTCCAGCCAACCTCTAGATTGGTTTTTCCAGCCAACCTAAAGTAAAGTGTTTGGTTATTCCGACCAAACGTCCTGCAGCCTGGATCCTTATCCTGGGCTTAGGAAGGGTGTTGGTTTTTCAAGCCAACCTCTAGATTGGTTTTTCCAGCCAACCTAAAGTAAAGTGTTTGGTTGACCAAACGTCCTGCAGCCTGGGTCCTTATCCTGGGCTTAGGAGGGGTGTTGGTTTAATCCAGCCAACCTCTAAGGTGGTTTTCCCAGCCAGCTTAGAATAAAATGTTTGCAATGTTCCTAACTTCACCAAAACTAACTTTTACAGAAAATAACTATACTAAAAAGAATTGACTTGTTTTATTGAGGAAAGAAAAAATTACACATGTTTGAAAGAGGAAAGCTTAAAAATAAAATAACTTGAGATTGGCGGTGTTCCATGGCCTAGGGATTGCTTTGTCGTCCTTGTCTTCTAGGTGGTATGCCCCTTTGCCTGCTAACCCAACCACTTTGTAAGGACCTTCCCAATTAGGCCCTAGCTTGCCATCTCCTGGCACCAGGGTGTTTCCCATCACTTTGCGCAGCACCCAATCTCCGATCTTGAATTGCCTTGGATGCACTGTTTTGTTGTATTTCCTGGATAACTCTCGTTGATATGAGGCAATGTGGACTAGTGCTCTTTCTCTTCTTTCTTCTGCGAGGTCGAGTTCCAATGTTATGGCTTCTCCGTTCAAGTCTGGATCAAAATTTTCGTTTCTAATTGTGGGAAGGCCAACTTCTAGCGAGATTACTACTTCCATGCCATAGGCTAAGGAGAATGGTGTTTCTCCTGTTGATCGTCGAGGTGTGGTGCGGTAAGCCCATAAAACATGAGGAAGTTCCTTCACCCACTTGCATTTTGCCTTCTCTAACCTTTTCTTCAGTCCATCCAAGACAACCTTGTTTGATGCTTCTGCTTGGCCATTTGCTTGAGGATATGCTGGTGTAAAATTGTAGAACTCTATCTTGTATTCTTCACAAAAGCTTCTAAAGATTTTGCCATCAAACTGGGTGCCGTTGTCTGATATGAGGGCTTTAGGTATGCCGAATCGAGTAATGATATTTTGCTAGACGAACTTCTTCACATCTTTTTCCTTGATTGATGCCAATGCTTTTGCTTCCACCCACTTTGTAAAGTAGTCTGTTATTGCGAGAAAGAACTTCCTGTTTCCGGGCGCTATTGGAAGTGGTCCTACTATGTCCAAGCCCCACATTGCAAAGGGCCATGGGCTGGTCACTGGTAGGAGTTCTCTAGCCGGCTGATGTATTTGATGTGCGAACTTCTGACATTTCTCGCATTTCTTCACATACTTCTCTGAGTCTGCTTGCATGTATGGCCACCAGTATCCTTGCGAAATGGTTCTGTAGGCTAACGATCTTCCTCCTTGGTGGCTTCCGCACACCCCTTCGTGTATTTCGAACAAGAATGCTTCTACTTTGCTGGGGTGGACACACTTTAGATAAGGTCCTGAGAATGACTTTTTGTATAATGCCATGGATGGGGAGAGCCAAAATCGCTGCGACTTTGCTCGAATTTTGTTGGCTTCTTTCTTGTCTTCTGATAAGATGTCGTCTTTTAAGAACAGTACAATGGGATCCATCCATGAGGGGCCTAATTCGGCGCAACATACCTTTTCTACTTCGGGGTCTTCAATGCTTGGCCTTGGTAGGTAATCAATTAGTAGTGGGTGAGGGATGGATATATCTGCCATTGAAGCGAAGCCTGCTAGTTCGTCTGCTCTGCTGTTTTCTTTCCTACCAATCTGTTCTATCCTCACTACTTCGAATTTCTTGATCTCTATTCTGACCAATTCTTGGTACTTTGACATCCTATCATCCTTTGCTTCATAGTCGCCAGAAATTTGGTTTACCACCAGCTGTGAGTCGCTGTAGACCATTCGTTCGGTGGCCTTCATGTAGAATGCTGTTTTGAGTCCTACAAGAAGTGCTTCATACTCCGTTTCGTTGTTTGATGCTAGGAAGCCAAGGTTGATTGCTTGCTCCACAACCAGGCCGTCTGGTGAGATGAGGACTATGCCAAGTCCTGCACCATGCCGGTTGGATGCCCCATCCACAAAGAGCTTCCACATCACTCCAACGAACAACTTCCAGCAAGTGGAAGGGTTAGATGATGTCGTGGGGTCAAGAATGTTGCTGGTGTTTTCTTCAAGGTCCATGCTTGCGGTCTGCCCCTCGCTATCTGATTGTACCAAGTCTTTATTTGTTGGTGAGTCTTGGTTCGGTGTAGCTTGGTTTGCTTCTTCCTTGCTATCTTTAGTCTGGTCTGCCATTGGATCGGGTTGAGTATCCTGCACCAGGGGTTGCGCTATTCCGGCGTCAACTTCTATCCCTGATTTGGTTGTATCAGTCAGGTCGACTGGGCAGATATGATGACTTCCTGGGGTGAATTCTGCGACAAAGTCTGCCAAAGCTTGGGCCTTTATCGCGGTTCTGGATTGGAATTTGATGTCGAATTGTCCCAACTCTACTGCCCATTTTAAGATTCGCCCAGAAAAGTTTGCCCTCTCAAATAAAGCTTTTAATGGGAAAGCTGTGAGGACGACTATAGTGTGGGCGTGTGTAGACGTCCCCGAACACCCCGGGAGGGTGAGTCCCGTTCCGTTCATTTGGGGTCACTACAGCTCAGGACTCTCAATTTGTCACGGTTCTAAATCTGAACCAAAGAGTCCAAATCTGACAAATCGTTTTGAGGAAACAAATTTTTGAAAGAAGTACCAAACATGGACTGCTTTGCCAGATACAGAGTCGCCACCTAAATATTTTATTTTGGGAAATTTAGGAAACCCTGACTCGTTGCCTAAGGCCACATGTCCGTCATCACCAAAGTTGCCTCGGCTCGGGAACTTGGGTACGATTGGGGAAGGTCACTTCGTGAGCACCCCCGCTCGTCCGATCGAAGATCGGCCTCTACTAACCATGATATCTAGTTTTGAAAACTTTATGCGTTCTTATTCCGGTTATTAGCCTAGATTTACTATGTGATGCGCACAACATACAAGTATAGACCGGGTAGCCTGAATTGGAACAGAACATTTCATGTTTGTTTTTGAAAGGTGGTTTGCTACTCGTAAGTAGGCTTAAAATGCAGATTTTGCCACCCTCGGGTGGGCTTAGAAAAGATGGTTTTGCCACTATCTAGTGGGCCTAAAACTCACAGTTGAATGAATTGTTCCAATCCAAATAACCCAACCTTCACCCACAGGCATTCAGGCAGTTATATCACATAAGCAATTAGCCTCATGGTAAGCATGCTATTCATGGCAGCACTCACACGCATACAAGGATGCTAAAGCATAAAACTTACCGAGTACTCCAAGCCAAAACAGAAACTACATTAGAAATCATGCATGATCCTAAGTATACAGAAATGCCTAATGCAACACATGCAAAAATGCAACTATAGCAGGCTCGGCTATTCTAAATATGGCATATGGAATGCTACAGCTAACATGTATTCAACTTGGAATTGAAATACAAATGTAGTTAGTATGATGCGCCGAGCCCGGTGCATGCAAAACAGATGAATGAATGCAAACATGCTATCATACTGTATGCTAATTGAAATATGCTCTAATCTAACCACCATAAGCAGGTAAATAAAAGGGAAGAAAGACGTGGGGTTGGAAGACATACATCACACACACGCACACTTATTACAGTTGTGCCCTCGCGCAGAGGGTCCGAATAAATATACAGTCCCGAATAAAAGGATATTACAGTCCAAATAATACAGTCCAAATAATGTACAAATTCCTAATTAATTTACAAATTAACTAAGAAAGCTGTAAAACTGGCGTGCAAGCCAGGGATTGCCTTGCTTCTGATGAATGATGTATGTTTAGGCTGCCTTGCGCGGAAATCCATGACGATGCCCCAATTAGCCTCTGTTTGCACCTGTTCTTGAAATGCGTGCCAAGCCTCGGAAGACCGCTGATTCTTGATTTGCTGCAACAGAGAGCAGGAAAGGGGCATAGCAATGTATTTTCACAGATGTATGCATGCCTCGATCCTCGTGCCACCAATCACGCATCTCGATGCATGATGGCCGAGGAGTCGAATTGTGCAACTCAATATGGAATGAATGCACATGAAAACTCAACTAAAACCTAACTCCATCATGGATAATCCTGAGTGTCGGTGACTGGGGAATTAAGGCACGTTCCGTCACTCGGAGTACAAAATGCACCTCGTTTTCCGTGCCCGGGCTAACTCCTATCCCGAACACGATGCAATATTGTAACAACCCTCATACTATTTACTGATTAATGACTGACCGATTACTGTTAAACGAAACTGATAATGACTGATAACTGACTGATAATCGAACTGAATGAAATACTGAACTGACTGACTGAAATTGAAACTGAATTGACTGAGTATATGTTAGTTAATTGCATTCTATCTGTTTGATTGTCTGATTATCTGTTCATGTTTATATGTTTAAACTGCTAATTGAAGGCCTTATCGGCGGCCGAACTAGAAACCGATTGATGTTCCGTGACCCTCATATTTAATGTGATTTTATGGTATAAGTATCTGAAAATTGATTAGGTATGATTAAATTAGATTAAATAAGCTAATTGAAGAGTTGGACTTAATTACCGTTCCGCCACTTAGTGGCCACCACATCACACCTCTTGAGCCTTTTACACTCCACGTATGTGATCAAACCAAACATTTCTTCTCCTCTTCTTGCCTCAACCGACCTTAGAGAGAGAGAGACTTGAGGAGTTGGTTTTCATCTTGAATTGCTTGGAATTGTTTGAGAATTGAAGTGTGATTTCTACTTTGAGCTCCTAGACCTTGAATACAAGACTAAGGTAGGACATTCATCTTCTTATTGTTGTTTTTGAGTTCATTCTTGCACAATTCATGCTTTAATTGTAGAGTTAAGCCATGTTTTGGTGCATACATGTTGGATTGAAGCTCATCTCTTGCATGCATGTTAGTATTATTGCATTTTGAGGTTGATTACATGGGCATTAGTACATGCATGCTCATATTGTTGTTATAGACCATGTTTTCATCTGGTTTTGGAAAGAAATGAGCTCATTTGAGCAAGCTTTGGAGCTTCAATTTGGTTTAAAACTCATTCATGCATGTTTGAATGTTGTTCTTGAAAATGGGTTTGAATGTGGTTTTAATTGACTCACCTTTGGGGCTTGAATTCACAAATTGAGCTTTGAAACTTGTTATACATTGAATTTAGTTATGTTTTCCAGAATTTGGGCCCAAGTGGTCGAGTTTGGAGTGGTAGAATGCTTGGTTTGAGCTTGGGAGGCAGATCTGGAAATTCCAGATTTGGCTTCCTCGCTCGAGCGAAGGATTCCCCGCTCGAGCGAGCACCTTTGTCCAGGGCTCCGCTCGAGCGACCATCGAGCGACCATCGCGCGTAAAATCTCAGCATCCAGTACTTTTACTGTTTTGCAGACCGCTCGAGCGAAGGATTCCTCGCTCGAGCGAAGCATTTGATTTTGGACTTACGTTCGAGCGGAGAAAGTCTCGCTCGAGCGAAGCCCCTATTTTCAGCAAAGTTTGCGAAATGTTTTCTAAGTGTATTTTTGCATCCTCATCCCATCCTAGGCATTCTTAGGCCTAGTTTAAGACATTTAGATGAGGATATCGTTGTAGAACACACCAAGGCAAATTAGGGATTAAGTTATGATATTTCCCAACTGTGTAGCTTAGTGTGTTCAACCTGTGAACTGTGTAGGGTTGGCAACTGGGGAGACACGCTCTAGCATACTGTAGCCCAGAACTCTGTGAGTAACAATTGTGTAAAGATATGTTCAACTGATATCTTTTGAATACTGAACTGAACTGTTTACTGAACTGGTATTACTGAATGAATGTATGTCCTTTATTTCTGAACTGTACTGTGGCATCCTTAGTACCTACTGTTTACTGTTACTGTTACTGTTACAGAGATCTCTGTCGGTTCCCTCGTGGAGCCACTACTGTTTACTGACTGATGGCCATCATTACTGTTCGGTCTTTTAAGACCTACTGTCACTGTTATGCTAATGGATGTACCACATATGACTGTTTACTGTACTGAACAACTGAAATACTGATTGAATTGAACTGTTTTCATTACTGTAAGGACATTCATTCTAAACCCCTTTACGCTTTATGTTATTCACTGGGCTTTAGCTCACTGCTCATAAATATATGTAGGTGTACCGGCACCAGACCGCAGCTAGAGGCGTCAGGGTTACTCCAGTTTTGTCAAGCCAGCCTTTGTGCCTCACTGCGAGGTTCCGAGATGCCATGCTATGGCTTGGGGGTGTTTTGTTTGTTTTTCCCCCTTCTGTACTGTTTTACTGTTCTGTATAGACCGAGTGTTACTGTACTGTTATCTAGGGTCGAGTCCCTAGTCTGAATGATTGTAAATATTGTGTATACTGTTCTGTACTGTATATGTATAAACGTATGAAAAGCTTTTTTTTGCATACAGACCGTCACAGCTCAATGGACACTATTTATTTACTGTATTGGCTTCCGCCAGGCCCTGTACTCTGTTTTACTGTATTACTGTTCTGCAGGCCTTCGGTAATCTCGGATTACTGGCCGGTTACGGTGCTAAACCCATAGGGCCGGGTTTGGGTCGTGACAGAGTGGTATCAGAGCGATACTTACCACGAGTTATACCGCACACACGTGTCCAAATGAGCTATAGGGTGTCCTAGAAAAGTTATTAGGGCATCTCATGAGCATGATAAGTGTGTGGTTATGTTATGACTGAATACATGCTAATGTGGTAAACCGTTAAACAAATGACTGCTTATGTTTAAAACTGTTATAACTGCTTATAGTGAAATGGACAATGCAAATGAACCTGAGTCCTCATCTACTGAGGCAAGAATGGAAAGAATGATAGAATTGATAACTGCTAGACTGGAACAACAACAGAACCAACAGCCCCCACCTCCTCCTCCTCCTCCGGTACAGCCGGAGCCTAATGCGAATGTGGATGATGGGGATATTATTGCTCTCACCCATAAATTCAGCAAGATGAAACCGCCATCCTTTCAGGGAGGCCTCGAACCGTTAAAGGCTGAAGTTTGGGTGCTTGAAACAGAAAAACTATTTGAAGTGTTTCCGTGCTCAGAAGCAAATAAAGTATTGTTAGCTACCTTCACCCTACAAGAAGAGGCTAGAAGGTGGTGGATGTTGATCCGCGACGCAAATACTGTTATGACTTGGGCTCAGTTCAAGGAGTCCTTCTTTGAAAAGTACTTCCCACAGTGTGTCAGGGATAGGAAAGTAACTGAGTTTGAACAACTGAAGCAGGGCACAATGTCCGTTGCAGAATATGAAACAAAATTCACTGAACTTGCCCGTTATGCACCGCATATGGTGGATACTGAATATAAGAAGGCCAGGAAATTCGAAGGTGGCCTTAATGTTGCGATCCTTGATCGAATAAATGTCTTGAAACTACCGACTTTTGTGGGTGTTCTCGATCGGGCATTGATGGCCGAGTCGAACATTGCAGCAGTGAAACAATCTGAAACACCAACAACTGAATGGCATGGAAAAAGGCAGGGTTTCAAATTCAAGAAAGGCAAGCACAACCCAGCCAATAAGAAACAGAATACGGGGACGACAACTAGCCCCAGTCAAGGGAGTGGATTCATACCACCCTGTCCTGAGTGTGGCAAGAAGCACAAGGGAGTCTGTTACAGAATATCTGGAGCCTGTTACAGGTGTGGCAAGGTGGGCCACATGGTTAAAGACTGCCCCTCTGCTCCACAAGCCAGTGGTAAAGTTGCACCAAGCGCAGCAGCATCAAATGCTCCACCAAAGCCTAACCCTAAAGCTACCGAGAAAGAGCCTATGAGGCAAGGCCGAGTGTTCGCACTAGTACCGGGAGATGTGCAGAATACCGAGACCGTTGTGTCAGGTATTCTCTCTATTTGTGCACAAAATGCATATGTATTAATTGATTCGGGGTCTACGCATTCTTATGTATCGCATGCTTTCTCACGGAAATTGAATAGACCCTTAGAACCTATGAACTATCTGCTAGCCGTATCATCACCCATAGGGGGATCTATGACATGTGCTTATATGTACCCCGCATGTGAAATCATTGTTGGGGATATGCATCTGTTTATTGATTTACTGCCATTGAACATTGATCATTTTGACGTAATATTGGGGATGGATTGGTTACAAAAATATCATGCCACTATTGACTGTGTGACCAAGCAAGTTGTTTTCCGTCCACCTGGTTTGCCTGAATTTGTGTTTAATAGGAGTGGAGTAGTACCTCCTCCGTATTTGATTTCGTCAGTGAAGGCTGTTAAATTAATTAGAAAGGGGTGTAAGGGATATCTATGCTCTGTATTGACTGTATCTACTGATGATAATGCTAACGTGAACTGTATTCCTATTGTCAGCGAATTTCCAGATGTTTTTCCAGATAATCTTCCAGGGGATTTGACCGACAGGGAGATTGAATTTACCATTGATGTGATTCCCGGAACACAACCAGTTTCTAAAGCTCCATACCGAATGGCTCCAACTGAATTGAAAGAACTAAAAGTGCAACTGCAAGAACTGCTAGACAAAAAGTTCATCAGACCGAGTACCTCACCATGGGGTGCACCAGTTTTGTTTGTAAAGAAGAAAGATGGCTCACTGAGACTATGCATTGACTACCGTGAACTGAATAAGGTAACTGTAAAGAACAAATACCCATTACCGCGTATTGATGACCTGTTTGATCAGTTACAGGGTGCTAAAGTATTTTCCAAGATTGATCTCAGATCCGGATACCATCAGTTGAAGGTTAAACCGGAAGACATTGATAAAACTGCTTTTAGAACAAGGTATGGACATTATGAATTTCTAGTTATGCCTTTTGGAGTCACGAACGCACCAGCTGCTTTTATGGACCTCATGAACAGAATTTTTAAACCATACCTTGATGACTTTATTGTTGTATTTATCGATGACATATTGATTTACTCCAAAAGTATAGAACAGCATGAACATCATCTGAGACTTGCCCTGCAAACCTTAAGAGAACAGAAACTGTATGCTAAACTGTCTAAATGTGAATTCTGGCTTGACCATGTTATGTTTTTGGGGCATGTTGTTAGCAAAGATGGAATTTCTGTTGATCCATAGAAAATTGAAGCTGTAGTGAACTGGCCTAGACCAACAAATGTGACTGAAGTCCGAAGCTTTTTGGGATTGGCTGGATATTACAGAAGATTTGTCAAAGATTTCTCCAAAATTGCCCTACCACTGACACAGTTAACACAAAAGGGGACATCATTTGACTGGACTGACCAAAGAGAATCTGCGTTCCAGGAATTGAAAACTCGACTTGTGACTGCACCAGTTTTGACCTTACCTACAGGTACAGATGGTTATACTGTATTTAGTGATGCTTCTCATAAGGGTCTGGGGTGTGTTTTAATGCAGAATGGGAGAGTTATTGCTTATGCTTCCCGACAACTGAGACCGCATGAAAAGAACTACCCAACCCATGATCTGGAACTTGCTGCAGTAGTATTTGCACTGAAAATCTGGCGTCACTATCTGTACGGGGTGACATGTGAAGTATACACCGACCACAAGAGTTTAAAGTATTTCTTTACACAGAAAGATCTGAATATGAGACAGCGGAGATGGCTGGAACTGATTAAAGACTATGACCTACAGATATCGTACCATCCGGGAAAAGCCAATACCGTTGCCGATGCATTGAGCCGGAAGTCGATTGGAAACTTAGCCTGTTTGCTTACAGGGCAGAAAGAGTTGCTTTGTGACCTTGAAAAATCTGAAATTGAAATTGTTTTGAGAGAACAAGGTGGAATCTTAGCTGCTATTTCTGCTCAACCGGCACTGATTGAAGAGGTTAAAGAGAAACAGCAACTGGATGACTTCTTGAAAAAGATCATCGAAGAAAGAGAATCTAAACCGAGGCCGGGATTCAAATTTGAGAATAATGTACTGAAATTTCAAGAAAGATTGTGTGTACCAAATGATACTGAACTGAAAAGAAGAGTTCTGCAAGACGGCCACAATTCGAAATTGTCTATCCATCCGGGGAATACGAAAATGTACCAAGATCTGAAACAGAATTTCTGGTGGCCGGGAATGAAGAAAGAAATTGCTGATTTTGTATCCAAATGTCTTCATTGCCAACAGGTCAAAGCTGAACATCAACGACCTGCCGGACTATTGCAACCCCTACCCATACCAGAGTGGAAATGGGAGCATATCACGATGGATTTTATCGTTGGATTGCCTCGCTCCAGAAAAGGTATGGATTCAATTTGGGTTATTGTTGATAGGTTAACCAAATCTGCTCACTTCTTACCTGTCAAGACAATCTATAATGCGGACAAATTGGCTGTTATCTATATTGATGAGATTGTAAGACTGCATGGAGTGCCTGTGTCTATTGTTTCTGACAGGGATTCGAAGTTTACATCGAGGTTTTGGCAAAGCCTACAAACTGCACTGGGTACTGAACTGAGACTGAGTAGTGCCTATCATCCTCAGACAGATGGCCAATCAGAAAGAACCATCCAAACTCTGGAGGATTTACTGAGAATGTGTGTCCTTGATTTTCAGGGAGACTGGGAAAGTCATCTGCCATTAGTTGAATTCGCCTACAATAACAGCTACCATTCGAGTATTGGTATGGCGCCCTTCGAGGCATTATATGGCAGAAAATGTAGATCTCCGATTTGCTGGGCATAAGTTGGAGATGGGCCTTTGCTTGGGCCCGAGATTGTGCATGAAACAACTGAAAAAGTGAAACTGATACAGCAAAGACTGAAAACTGCACAGAGTAGACAGAAAAGTTATGCAGATGTCAGAAGACGGGACAGAGACTATGAAGTGGGTGATCACGTTTTTGTGAAAGTGACACCAATGAAAGGCCAGACTCGTTTTGGAGTCAAAGGCAAGTTAGCACCGAGATACGTCGGACCATATGAGATCATTGAGAAAATCAATCCGGTGGCGTATCAAGTTGCGCTTCCTCCTGAAATGGAGCATATGCATAACGTCTTCCACATTTCTATGTTAAGAGATTACCTCCGGGATCCCTTCCATGTGATTGAGCCTACTTGGATAGTGTTGGGAGATGACTACACTTACGAGGAACGGCCTATACAGATTGTAAACCGACGAATCAAGAAACTGAGGAACAAAGAGATCCCGTTAGTAAAAGTTGACTGGCAAAACCACGGTGGCGTGTACGCCACTTGGGAAAGGAAAGATGACATGGCCAAACGATATCCTGAACTGTTTCCACTGAATCCTGTTTTCTTCCAGAATGAAGGTAACTCGAGTTTAGAGGACTAAACTCTTTATAAGGAGGGGAGACTGTAACAACCCTCATATTGTTTACTGATTAATGACTGACCGATTACTGTTAAACGAAACTGATAATGACTGATAACTGACTGATAATCGAACTGAATGAAATACTGAACTGACTGACTGAAATTGAAACTGAATTGACTGAGTATATGTTAGTTAATTGCATTCTATCTGTTTGATTGTCTGATTATCTGTTCATGTTTATATGTTTAAACTGCTAATTGAAGGCCTTATCGGCGGCCGAACTAGAAACCGATTGATGTTCCGTGACCCTCATATTTAATGTGATTTTATGGTATAAGTATCTGAAAACTGATTAGGTATGATTAAATTAGATTAAATAAGCTAATTGAAGAGTTGGACTTAATTACCGTTCCGCCACTTAGTGGCCACCACATCACACCTCTTGAGCCTTTTACACTCCACGTATGTGATCAAACCAAACATTTCTTCTCCTCTTCTTGCCTCAACCGACCTTAGAGAGAGAGAGACTTGAGGAGTTGGTTTTCATCTTGAATTGCTTGGAATTGTTTGAGAATTGAAGTGTGATTGCTACTTTGAGCTCCTAGACCTTGAATACAAGACTAAGGTAGGACATTCATCTTCTTATTGTTGTTCTTGAGTTCATTCTTGCACAATTCATGCTTTAATTGTAGAGTTAAGCCATGTTTTGGTGCATACATGTTGGATTGAAGCTCATCTCTTGCATGCATGTTAGTATTATTGCATTTTGAGGTTGATTACATGGGCATTAGTACATGCATGCTCATATTGTTGTTATAGACCATGTTTTCATCTGGTTTTGGAAAGAAATGAGCTCATTTGAGCAAGCTTTGGAGCTTCAATTTGGTTTAAAACTCATTCATGCATGTTTGAATGTTGTTCTTGAAAATGGGTTTGAATGTGGTTTTAATTGACTCACCTTTGGGGCTTGAATTCACAAATTGAGCTTTGAAACTTGTTATACATTGAATTTAGTTATGTTTTCCAGAATTTGGGCCCAAGAGGTCGAGTTTGGAGTGGTAGAATGCTTGGTTTGAGCTTGGGAGGCAGATCTGGAAATTCCAGATTTGGCTTCCTCGCTCGAGCGAAGGATTCCCCGCTCGAGCGAGCACCTTTGTCCAGGGCTCCGCTCGAGCGACCATCGAGCGACCATCGCGCGTAAAATCTCAGCATCCAGTACTTTTACTGTTTTGCAGACCGCTCGAGCGAAGGATTCCTCGCTCGAGCGAAGCATTTGATTTTGGACTTACGCTCGAGCGGAGAAAGTCTCGCTCGAGCGAAGCCCCTATTTTCAGCAAAGTTTGCGAAATGTTTTCTAAGTGTATTTTTGCATCCTCATCCCATCCTAGGCATTCTTAGGCCTAGTTTAAGACATTTAGATGAGGATATCGTTGTAGAACACACCAAGGCAAATTAGGGATTAAGTTATGATATTTCCCAACTGTGTAGCTTAGTGTGTTCAACCTGTGAACTGTGTAGGGTTGGCAACTGGGGAGACACGCTCTAGCATACTGTAGCCCAGAACTCTGTGAGTAACAATTGTGTAAAGATATGTTCAACTGATATCTTTTGAATACTGAACTGAACTGTTTACTGAACTGGTATTACTGAATGAATGTATGTCCTTTATTTCTGAACTGTACTGTGGCATCCTTAGTACCTACTGTTTACTGTTACTGTTACTGTTACAGAGATCTCTGTCGGTTCCCTCGTGGAGCCACTACTGTTTACTGACTGATGGCCATCATTACTGTTCGGTCTTTTAAGACCTACTGTCACTGTTATGCTAATGGATGTACCACATATGACTGTTTACTGTACTGAACAACTGAAATACTGATTGAATTGAACTGTTTTCATTACTGTAAGGACATTCATTCTAAACCCCTTTACGCTTTATGTTATTCACTGGGCTTTAGCTCACTGCTCATAAATATATGTAGGTGTACCGGCACCAGACCGCAGCTAGAGGCGTCAGGGTTACTCCAGTTTTGTCAAGCCAGCCTTTGTGCCTCACTGCGAGGTTCCGAGATGCCATGCTATGGCTTGGGGGTGTTTTGTTTGTTTTTCCCCCTTCTGTACTGTTTTACTGTTCTGTATAGACCGAGTGTTACTGTACTGTTATCTAGGGTCGAGTCCCTAGTCTGAATGATTGTAAATATTGTGTATACTGTTCTGTACTGTTTATGTATAAACGTATGAAAAGCTTTTTTTTGCATACAGACCGTCACAGCTCAATGGACACTATTTATTTACTGTATTGGCTTCCGCCAGGCCCTGTACTCTGTTTTACTGTATTACTGTTCTGCAGGCCTTCGGTAATCTCGGATTACTGGCCGGTTACGGTGCTAAACCCATAGGGCCGGGTTTGGGTCGTGACAAATATGCACGACATGCATGAAATGCAACTAAGATACAATCCTAACAAACACAATGTCATGGAATGGCATACACGCTGCACGAGGTAATATACAACCGAGCATACACAATGCTATGGATGAAATGGCATACGTAATGCAATAATGGGCTTACACCAACATGAGAGAGCCTCAGCCACACTCACATAGGAGGCCATCAGATGAAAACAAGACAACTCGAAATGCGTACATGCGTGCACGCAAACCGAGGACCGACCCTCAGGCACCGAAATGCCACTCTAATGAGACATGGCAAAGACATGGGATATGACATGCAAACATGCAATTTTTAGAGGCAAAATGAGATGCAAAACAGCCCCGAATCATGGCAAAATGATACCCGTGCATGGAACGAGTCCCGAAACATGAATTTTGGTGCATGAAATGGCCTATAGCTATGCAATGCATGCATAATTGGTACATGGAATGAAAAGACAGAAGCAAGGCAGCCCCAAAATAAGCATTTTTACAGTTCAAAGCATGGCCAAACAGCAAACAGAAATAGGGCAAAACTAGCATGCAAAAATGGCCCTAAATGTGAGATTAAGAAGCAACTCACAGCTTCTGTCCCCAAAAAGATTAGGGCCCTTCAATAATGTTGAATAGGGGCCCAAAGCATGATCTTTTACAGTTTATGGCAAACCACAAAAACCAGCACAAGTATGGCTAAACTCTCATGCAAGAAATGGGCCAAAAGGTGGACAAAGAAGCAAGTAAATGTTTCTGGCCTTAAACACAAAGGGGCCCTTCAACAACATTGAAGAGGGGCCAAAAATAATGCATTTTACAGTTGATGGCCGGACCCAAAACAGTATGCATACAAGCCAAAAATATTATGCAAAATATGGCCAAAAAGGGAGATATAACACAAAGTATATAAAGGATGTCTCAAACAGTGAAATACCCTCAATTAAACATGAAGAGGAGGCCAAAATAAGGCTGTTTTCAGTTCTGAAAATCGCCCAAAAATAGAAGCACAATAGGCTAATAAATCATGCAAAAATGGGGACCAAAGAGGGGTATAATGACAAGTGGCACATGGATGTCCCAAACAGTGATGAGCCCTTCTTCAATGTTGAAGAAGGGCTCAAAATAAGCCTATCTACACTTTACATCATGCTCCAAAACAGATCATACATAGGCCATACAAGGGGACCTCAAACAGTGAGAGGCCCTTAAATAAAAGTGAAAAAGAGCTCAAAAGAAAGCCACTTTCAGTTAGGGCCGGAGCTCAAAACAGCAAGCATGTATGGCTTATAAATGATACAAGAAATGGACCAAAAAGGGAGAAATGGAACTTACCCTTGAAGACAAGTCTTTGGTTGCTTCTTGGCTTAAGAAGTGATGCCTCACAGCTGCTGGAAAGCTCCCCAAGCTGCTAGAAATGGAGTAGTGGTGGTGATGCTAGGTGGTGATGAAGAAAAAGGGGTAGAACTTGGTTGTTTGAGCTTGAAAGAGAGAGATGGAGGGAGATGTGTATACAAGGCTTGAAGGCAAATTTTTCCCAACCCTTGGACCAATGCTGGAGGCCAGTTATATGGACCAAGGAGAGGGAGAAATGAAGGGGAAAAAGTGGGGAAAAAGGGACCAAGTTTCCCCCAAAAGCTGTCCCCCGGATACAGGCTTTTTTGGGGGAAAACAGATATACAGCTGTAATGTACTCAGCCTGAGGAGAGAGGCCGGCCAGTTTTTGGAGCTGCAGGTGGTCGGCCGGCCACCCCCCATGGCCGGCCGGCCAGGGGTCAAAAGGGTCAAGGTGATTTAATGGCCGGCCACCACAGATAGGTGTCCTCCCAGGTGCCCTCAACACAACCCTGTGGTTCAAAATTGTCAACTGTAAAACAGGAGAGAGAACAAGCCATTTTTAAGAAGGGTTCAAAAGGGTTAGGTGGAATTACTGGCCGGCCACCAACTTTTGGTGTCCTCCCATGTGTGTACAACACAAATATGTGATTAAAAGTTCAAGAAAATGGCCCAAGGTTGTTCAACATTGGCTTGGAAGTGAGAAAAACGGGCGTCGGAGGGCGCCGGAGGAATATAACTGGTTGCTGAAACAATTGCTGGCCTCCCACCCTTCTACGGCCTTCCTGGTGATGAAACAGAGGTACCTGCCAAAAATGAACAAAAACCAATGCAAAACGAATGTTCGGGGGCCAAAACACGCAGTTCGGGGCCCCGAAAACTGCCTGTTAAACACCAAAAGTGGCATTCGACCACGAAGTGGGTCTCTCAGACCTCAGTGTCCCTCAAAAGGGAGTAAATAAGATGCATGCCAAAAACCAGAGCAAACGGAGATGGTTAAGCGGTCCCGAACCGAGGCACACGGCCAACGGTCCTGAAAAATCGGAAATCGGGCTCTGAAATGGGCAAAATGGCCTACAGCCACAAAATGTAGCCCACGGCCACTGAGAGATGGTCTACGGGACCTCTCCCTCCCCTCAGGAAAAGAAACAGAGAAAAACCGAGTCTGGTTTGCAAACCGAGGCAAGGCACAGAAGAGGGTTCGGAAATCCAGAGGCAGGGCTTACGGCCGCGACTCTGAGACTTCTGAACGAGCACGATATGCAACGTCACCAAGCGCTCAATCGGTGATGTCTGAGTCTTAAGGTCGGTCAAAAATGGGGTGTCTACAGTTGCCCCTCTTTGACAGAACTCGGAAGTCACAAGTGACGGGAGTGAATGTCAAAGCCTAGAGACGACCCATTTTTGACAAGGCCGAAGACTTAGACAAACGTACAAGATAAGTAGAGATGTGCCCGCAGGCATGCCCGCGGGCAAGGGGGCAAAATGAAAAGCGATATGCACAGAGCCGGAAGTAACTCAATGACCATGCAAATGCAGCAAGCTGTAATGAAGCAAGTATTCGCAAATAGATGCAACAGTTTTATGCAAGAATGCAAAGCAATAACTACATTTCATGCAGTTAAGAGTGCGGAGAATTATTCAATCCTTGCCACGTCTCACACGGAGAAGATACGATACTTGCGCGATTCGTCTGGTCGCACCAGCCTCAAATGAACCGTACATACAATATCGTGCCTGCAAGAGAGAAATTCAACAAGCACAATATGCTACCAACATATATTCAATGTGATTTCGAAAGTTTGACACACGCAGTGCCGGCGAGTGAATGCATCGCGATGCGAGAAAGGAACGTGCGTGACAACGCATGCTCGAGCACAGAGGTATGGCGATATCAAGAAATGTGCATAATAATGCAAGTATGCTCATAAGAATGCAAGTTATGTGCATGATAGTGCAAAGCGAGCATAAATCAAGGTGCCCATTTGTTACGAAATAACGAGCAAGGAAACCCGTGTTTCGGTGAAGACGGCTCGATCACGGCCTCCGATCCACTTCCTGGAAAGGCTACAACACATTCAAAAGGGATACACTTTGATTTCGATGAATAATGACGAGACACATGTCAGAACTTGAAGCTGAAGTTTCGGCGGAGCAATTTCGCGACAGAAAGTGCACTTTCCTTGAACTTTTTCAGGTCCCGGGAACTCCGATCTTCCTCAAAATTTGCAGAGAGCTAGGTGAGCATGTGGGGAACATGGCCGGCCAATTTTATGGAGAGGGGGAGGTGGCCGGCTAGTTTTCGAAAAGAGAATGGCCGGCCAGCCAGAAAAGGTGGCCGGCCGGCCACCTGCCCAAATTCGAGGATAATTTTGTCTTTTCACCTTCTTTTCTATATATTCTCTCACCCAAACACTTTGAGCTCATAACCTCAGCCACGAAATCTTCTCCTCTTGCTTCCCACACCATTTTCTCCCTCAGATCTGGGCTCTATACGCGTTTTCCAACGCCCCACGCAAGTTGTTTTCGCGAAAACATTCAGTTTCAAGCACTTTGAACCGATTAAATTTTGGTTTCGGGGCTTCTTTTCTCATTTTCGCCACTTGAGGTGAGTTTGTCTCAATATTTGGAAGATTTTCTCGGGAGTTGACTTTTTCATTTCCCAAGAGTTGACTTTTGTTGACTTTTTTCAATTTTGGCTCATTTTTGCTCCTTTTGCAGATTTTCCGAAATGGTGGGTAATTTTCCTCATGGTGGAGGCTCTCCGAGTGACGGGGATGATTTTGATGTCATGACTTTGCCTCTGAGGGTCCGACCCTTTATTCCCGAGAGGTATGCCCCGCCGGCACATGTTCTTCCCCGGGCCATTTTTCGTCACTTTACTGACTTCGATGATCGAGCACCTGGAGATCTACTTCTGCGAGAGCCAGAGCATCACCTCTCCTATGAGGCACGAGAGGTATTTACTTCATTTTCTGCATCTTTCGTGCATTTCGTGCCTTTGCCATGCTTGAACACACAGTTTATTCTATGACATAGTACTTTGTTTGCATCCTGAACATGTGGCTTAAACACTTGAATTTCTGAACACTCGGCTCATTAATTGATTGCGAACGCACGGTACACATTAGTTAAGAAGTGAACACACGGCTCAAACACTGATTTGTCGAACACACAGCCCGAATTTGAAGGTGAACACACAGCACACACTGACTAAGAGTAGAACACGCAGCCCAAACTCTGATTTTCTGAACACGCAGCCCAAGTTGATGGTGAGCATACAGCCCACACTGATTGAGAGTAGAACACACAGCCCAAACTCTGATTTTCTGAACACGCAGCCCAAGTTGATGGTGAACACACAACCCACACTGATTGAGAGTAGAACACACAGTTCAAACTCTGATTTTCTGAACACGCAGCCCAAGTTGATGGTGAACACACAGCCCACACTGACTGAGAGTAGAACACACAGTTCAAACTCTGATTTTCCGAACACGCAGCCCAGATTGATGGTGAACACACAGCCCACACTGATTGAGAGTAGAACACACAGTTCAAACTCTGATTTTCTGAACACGCAGCCCAAGTTGGTGGTGAACACACAGCCCACACTGACTAAGAGCAGAACACACAGTTCGAACTCTGATTTTCTGAACACGCAGCCCAAATTGATGGTGAACACACAACCCACACTAATTGAGAGTAGAACACACAGTTCAAACTCTGATTTTCTGAACACGCAGCCCAAGTTGGTGGTGAACACACAGCCCACACTGACTAAGAGTAGAACACGCAGCCCAAACTCTGATTTTCTGAACACACAGTCCAAATTGATGGTGAACACACAGCCCACACTGATTGAGAGTAGAACACACAGTTCAAACTCTGATTTTCTGAACACGCAGCCCAGATTGATTGTGAACACACAGCCCACACTGACTAAGAGTAGAACACGCAGCCCAAACTCTGATTTTCTGAACACACAGTCCAAATTGATGGTGAACACACAGCCCACACTGATTGAGAGTAGAACATGCAGCCCAAACTCTGATTTTCTGAACACGCAGCCCAGATTGAAGGTGAACACACAGCCCACACTGATTGAGAGTAGAACACGCAGCCCAAACTCTGATTTTCTGAACACACAGTCTAGATTGAAGGTGAACACATAGCCCACAGTTTTTAAAAGTTGAACACGCAGCTCATTCATTTCATTGGCACACAACTCATTCATTTCATTGGCACACCGCTCATTCATTTCATTGGCACACAGCTCATTCATTTCATTGGCACACAGCTCATTCATTTCTATACTGACACATGTATTCATTCTGAATGCAGGTTGGTTCTCGCAGTGTACGGGGATATGGCTCCACCGCTGCGAGAGATTGGTATGTTGAGCTCCCGGAGGCTGTCCGGGATTTAGTAGATCTGGCGGGGTTCGGGGCCTTCTGTGTTGGGTTATCGCGTTGTCCTGCCAGGAGGACATTGATGGCAGCTTTGGTGGAGAGATGATGGGACACCACCAACTCCTTTCATTTTTCCGCCACTGGGAATTTGACTATGACCCCGCTGGATTTTGCTGTATTGACCGACCTGGACATAGGAGGTTGGCCCATTCCTTACGACAAGGACATGGGCGAATGGGAGGCCGCTTGGATACATTTGCTGGGGGCCCGCCCGCCTGTCGACAGAGCTTCCGGGAGAGTTCGATACACTTGGTTCTCTTCCCATTTTCGGAGGGAGGAGATGGAGCCCGGGACTCCTGAGGAGACAGAGCAGTATGCCTGTGGTTTTCTTATGTTCCTCTTCGGGTCTACTCTGTTCGCCGATAGAGGGAACACGGTTGGGCTGTATCTGTTGAGCGCTCTAGTTGACCTATCACAGGTCAGTCGGTACGACTGGGTAGCGCCGGCCTGGCTACCCTTTACTGCTACATGAGCGCGACCTCCCGCCGGCAGGGAGACTTACTTGGCGGTTATTGGAGAGCCTGGGAGGTACTTTCTGTCCTCTTGATTTATATTTCTGCTCCTCATTACTTGTACATTGCACACACAGCGCACTTTATAGTCTGTATTTTGCCCTCAGCACTTTGTACTTACATTTTGCATTGCTTTTCTCAGTTATGGGTCTACGTATATTTCTCGACGTTAGCCCCAGAGTTGGAGGTGGCAGGGCCCCACATGACCCCGTACTCACTGGTGTTCGAGGGCCAGCACCGGCCGAGACCCCGAGAGACTCTCTTTTATCTACGGCAGTATTTTGACACTGTGCGCTCATCGGAGGTACTTCAGAACTCTCGGTCCCTTCCATTTTCGTCTTTGATTTGCCCCGCAGATTCCCGATTTCTGATTGGTTTATGCACTTGTTATCCGCAGATTACATGGCAGCCCTGGGCACCCTTGGGTGATGGTCTCCGATTTTAGTATGCCGGAGGATCGGGCACCTCCCAGTACAGGGTCCTGCTCGAAGGACCGGTTGGTAGAGCATGGTTTCTGGGGGAACGCTTTTTGCGTCAGGTATGGGGGTACACTTCTCAGGACCCTCCCGCAGTACCCCCAGTCTGTATGCGGACTGCTGATAGGCTCTCTTCCCAGGATGTAGTCAGTGCTATGCTGGGTAGTGATGCTTTGCTGCATCTCGAGGAGGGAGATTACGCCACTTACCGTCATACATACCTGATGCCTCCATTGACGGGAGTTCGCACCCCGATGATGAGCTCGGGCTGCAGACGCCCCTTCCACTAGCAGGGCTGGTACATCTAGAGGTGGGGGTAGACCGGTTCCCCCGATTCCTCCGACTTATCCTCATCCTGGGTGGCCGGATATGCCGACTGAGCTGATGGGGTGGCAGAATGGGACCACCTCTCCGACTCCGATCCCGTTAGAGCCTCCGATGCCCGGTGATCGATACGCCATTGATCCCGACTCACCACTGGTATGCCCCATTGTTTTTCATCTATCATTCAAACATTTAGACATTCCTTTATTCACTGATGATTATGAGCTCGTATTTGCAGCCACCCCAAGAGTACATGGAGGAGGTGATCGGATTGGTGGCCTCACTCGAAGGCATGGTCCTGCGGAGGGAGGCACAGTTGTCTATCGTGGGCATCCAGGTACCTTTTAGTTTTCTGACATTTATCATACTTCTGATGACATGCTGATTTCTACTGCATTGATAGGCTACTTGTGTAGAGCACATCTAACACACACCCCACTTGTACACTGTGTTTACATGCACTCATTTCATATAGTTTTTGCTTGTATCTGCATCCGATGTACATATTTGGACTGATGTATTTGAATTGAACTCTTTATTTTCAGATGCCCCCGGTATACGCTCAGCCGCCGACCAGGCCACCTGGGCCTTCTTGGGGAGCTAGGCCATCTGGGCCCTTTCACGGAGCTGGGCCATCCAGGCCTTTTCAGGGAGCTGGGCCATCCAGGCCTTTCCGAGGAGCTCGAGGAGGGTCCTCTCGCAGACGCAGGGCACATGTTATAGAGGCAGAGCCCGATGAGGAGGAGGAGGAGGAGGAGGAGGAGGTCACAGACCGTCAGTCAGAGAAATCTGCTGAGGAGGGAGACTCTGGTCTTGGTTCTGGGAGTGGGGGCGACGCTGAGGGGGATCCTGAGGACGACAGCTCCGACCCGGATGATGATAGTGATGTGGAGGTTGTCCCACAGAAGAGGACGAGGAGGGCCTCTTATTCCCGCTCCTGAGAGCACGGACGCAGCTGTTTCCTGTTTTATTTATCTTTTTGCTAGTAGTTGTAGCACATTTGTACATTATCAGGCAGTTTATTTTCTGTAAAACTTGTGCCTTAGTCTGTAAAATGTTGTAACAAGCGAGGCATGGTGGGATGAAACAGCTTTTGAAAAAAGTATTGTATTTTAAACACTTAGCATCATATCGCATCACTTTGTACCAAAATGAGATTGAATGGAAGCGTGTATCGTGCATTTTGCCCAGTCAGGTAGTGAACCGACGCAACAACTTAACTTTCTAAGGTATAACAGAACCTCAGCTAGTTTACAACTCAATAAGCAAAATACAATAGCGTTGATGACGCAAATAAACAAGACTTAAATAAAGATTGCTTAAACAGAGAGCAATGACTCAAAAACACGAAACACGACAGCTCGACAAACAACTCGATAAGCAAAACGACAACTCGATAATCAAAACAACAACTCGATAAACAAAACTCAACAAAACGAAGTGTACTTCGGACGATCTGGGCACCGGAACGCATCCGCAACAGGGGGAAATAGAGGCCTTTGACGCATCCGTTGCATGGAAATGCTCGAAACTTTCCCTCGGAGGGTAAAACAGGGCCAAGGACATACATTGGAGCATGGCCGGCCACCTTTGGGAGCCGGCCGGCCAGATTTATGGAAGAGAGGGGGCCACCGGCCAGTTTTGAAAAAAGAAATGGCCGGCCTGCCAGAAAAGGTGGCCGGCCGACCACTTATCCCTGCAGCCGCCCAATTTTTGACACGTGTCCTCCTGAATAGTGTTTTTCCCTCTTTAAAAGCCCTAGCACCATGGTTCATTCAATTCACCTCAGTTTTGCATCAGAAATGGAGGCGTTTCTTGTTGAAAACCTCACAGCTTGGATCGCTTCTCTAGATGGGTCGGAAAAGTTAAACTTCCGGGGTTTCGGCTTGAATGCACTATTCACGCTGAGTCGCACTCCATTACACCTTCCTTTCCTCCATGCCGCGGCGAGGTTTTGGAACCCGGTGACGCATGTCTTCAGCTTTGGCGGGCAAGAGGTATGTCCGACTTTTGAAGATTTTCAAGTTTTGATGGAATCTGAAGGTCTTGAAGAGATCTTGCCCCAGTTCCGCTTCGGCCATGCCCAGGCTTTGGGGCGGATGTGCGGACTTACCGCGCATGATGCTCGATCTCTGATCTGTAACGGGGAACTGGACATCCTTGGCTTGATCCATCGTTTTTCTGACGCCGGTGACCGCAGCAACCATTATTGGCAAGGTTTCCGGCAACATGCCCTTTGCTTGTGCCTGCTGTCTCGCTTTTTGCTTTCCCCGGGCTTTGGCGGATCTAACATCCGTCTGATTGAAGTTGCTCAAGGTTTGAGAGAAAGGAAAAGTTGCATCGCCATGACCCTGGCCGAGACGCTGATGGGCTTGGACGCTTTTCATCGCCGGGAGACGACTAGATTTGCCGGGAGTCCACTACTGCTGTAGGTAATGTTTCCCACCCAATCTTACATATGTATTTGCTCACATCACTCGGCCCTCAGGCTCGATTTTTCTCACAAAACCCTAGTCTTACTTTTCTCTCATCGTACATCTCTCTACTCTTTATTCTCCCATTTTTCATCCCTCTCCAGGTATGGTTGATGGACAAATTGCAGGTTATAGATTCTTGCCCAGCCTACTCGGCTCGAGGCTATTTCTTTCGACAACGTCTAGTCGATGCCCTTGATGAAAGGTGGTGGTTTGACTGGATGTGCAATTTGTCTGCAAATTGCATTGCTCGGCGTTGTCCTTGGCTCAATCTCCCGGCAATGAGCTATAGCATGTCCCGACAGACTGGGATTCAGTTGATTGGCTTGACTCACTGTGTATTCTATTTCCCATTCCGGTTCCAGCGCCAGTTTGGCCATGATCAAGTTTGCCCGCCAGAGGGGATAGAGTACCCGGCTGCTTTCCCGGTCCGAGGTGCACAACTTGCCCGATATGCCACAGCATGGAGGACTAGAGAAATCCTGGCTCCTGCTCCCACTTTCAATTGCGCTTTGTTTGATGAGTGCTTGGATTGGCTCAACGAGGAGGCACAGGTTGGGCCTAGCTTGGCGTCAGAGGCTTCGACCAGCTCTGGGAGGGGGCGCAGGGATACTTGACTTGACTATGCCCCAGATTTATTGCTTTATTAGTACTTTCAAGTTTTCTTCATAAATGTAATAAAAAGCAATTTTGATTGTATGCAAGAGCAGGAGAACTCTGTTTTGAAATCAATGAAATTGAAGGTTGTGGTACTGGAAATTTTCCGCTTTGGTCCAAAAATGGTCTTAGTTGTAAAGAGATTAATTTGAACAAAGTCAACTTTTACTAAAAACTTTTCAAAACTATTTTCGATATGGATCAGAACTGGACACGCCTAAGATCTGTCACTGAGATGCACAACCCCAGATCCCTGCAACTGGAAAGTTGCCCCTAGTTTGAAGAGTACCGCGGCACTGCATGGCAACGGAAAGTTGCCCCTAGTCTGAATAGCTTTGCACCATCGTGGCAACGGAAAGTTGCCCCTAGTCTGAGTAGCACTGTACCGGAGATCGCGATAAATGTTGATGGATAAAGATGACTGAGATGGTCAAAATGGACAAAGTTGATCAGGGAAAAGTTTATGGCTGAACTTCAAGGTGAAGCTGCCTACGTATCCCGAAGATGGGAATCAAGCCTTAAGTAGTTCAGGCTTAGGTTCACTCGGGTATTTTCCCTCTCATTTTACGCTCTAACTTTTGCCAAGGCCGCCCTTTGCAGGTTTTCAACCTTGCGAGCTCAGTTTTTATATTTTCCAATTTTTTGTGCTCTAACTTTTGCATAGGTCGCCCTTTCGGGTTTTCGGCCTAGCGAGCCTCTCAAGGGTAATATTTCTTCAACTTGTCCATATTGATCGGTTGTGAGAACTCCAAGCCATCTAGATCCATCAGAACCACAGCTCCACCTGACCAGATAGCTTTGATGATGTAGGGGCCAGTCCAATTGGGTTTAAACTTGCCCCTTGGGTCGTGGATGGGAGCTCGGTTGTCCTTGAGCACCAGATCTCCTTCCTTTAGATTCCTGGACTTAACTTTCTTGTTGAAAGCCCGGGCAATTCTGTGCTGATAGCCTTGAACATGGTACAGTGCTTTCAGTCTTCTTTCGTCAAAAAGCATGAGTTCCTCAAATCTGCTCTGTTGCCAATCTGCTTCGGCTATTTGACACTCAGCCAATACTCGTAACGATGGAACCTCAATCTCGATAGGTAGAACGGCCTCCATCCCATAAACCAATGAATACGGAGTCGCTCCGGTAGAAGTTCTGATTGAAGTCCTGTAGCCCCACAGAGCAAATGGCAGCTTATCTGGCCAATCCCGGTAGGTTTCCACCATCTTCTGCAGTATGTGTTTGATATTCTTGTTGGCAGCCTCGACCGCTCCGTTGGTTTGCGGCCGGTATGTAGATGACTTGTGAAAAGCCACGTTGTATTTCTCTAACAAGTCTATCACTTCCTTCTTGAAGTGGGAACCATTATCTGAAATTATCTCGTTTGGGACCCCATAGCGACAAATGATGTTGTTTCTGATGAACTTTGCAACGTGTGACGCCTTCAACACCGCATATGATTGGGCCTCGACCCACTTCGTGAAATAATCTATCGCAACCAGGATGAACTCATGCCCATTTGACCCCTTCGGAGTGACAGCCCCGATCACGTCAATTCCCCAGACTGAAAATGGCCATGGCGAAGTCATGTTGTACAGCTTCGACGGCGGGATGTTCATGCGGTTTGCATGAATCTGAAACTTGTGGCATCGCCGAACAAAACTAATACAATCCTCCTCCATGGTGGACCAGTAGTAACCCTATCTGAGGATTTGCCGTGCTAGCATTACTCCGTTCATATGTGCACCGCATTCTCCTCCATGGATGGCCTCCATCAGGTGCTTCGATTCCTCAGCTTTAACACACAACTTGTGCATTCCCAGATGACCTCTCTTATACAGTTTACCCCCACAGATGATGAACTGAATGGCCATTCTTCTGATTGCCCTTTTATCCTTGGCATTTACCCCTGGCGGGTATACTTCCTTTTCCAAGAAATTACAAATGTCATAATACCAGGGGTTTTCGTCCTGAACCTCATCTATAGCGGCGATCGACTCATAGGCTGGCGCAAATTTTTGGTCTATGACAACTGGACGCATCCGGATTCCAAAGGGGATGTCTATCATGGAAGATAGAGTTGCCAAAGAATCTGCGAACCTGTTGTTCTCTCTTGGAAGATGAGCGAAGTTTAGCTTCTCAAACCGAGGGATTAGCAACTCCAAGGTCTGATGGTACATCATCATCTTTTCTTCTTTGACTTTCCAGTCTCCGTTTGCTTGAGATACAACCAGGTTTGAATCCCCAATGACGTCCAACCGTCTTGCCCCTAGTTCCAAGGCTGCTTCTAGACCGGCAATGCACACCTCATATTCAGCTTCGTTGTTCGAGACTTTGAACCGGAGTTTGAAGGCTAGAGGGATACGAGAATTGTCAGGTGCTATCAGCAACACTCTTATCCCATATCCGTATTGATTTGACGCTCCGTCAAAGTACATCATCCAATATTCGTCGTCGATGTGCAAAATGGCTTCATCTGGGAATAAGTACTCAACTGCTTCTCCTCCGTCGACTGGGTGATCGGCCAAGAACTCTGCCACTGCCCTTCCCTTGATTGACTTGCGCGTCACATATTTCAGATCGAATTCGGAGAGCAACAGCAGCCAACGAGCTAGCCTACCCGTAAGTGCCGGTTTCTCGAAAAGATATTTGATGGGATCGAGCCGTGAAACCAACATTACGGAGTGAGCTAACAAGTAGTGCCGCAGCTTCCTAGTAGCCCATACCAAAGCTAAACAAGCCTTCTCAAGCGGAGTGTAGCGGGTCTCATAATCCAACATCTTCTTGCTCAGATAGTAGATGGCCCTCTCCACCTTATCTTCCGATTCTTGTGCGAGTATGCAGCCCATTGTAGTCTC
Organism: Camellia sinensis; assembly: GCF_055761805.1. NCBI lineage: Eukaryota > Viridiplantae > Streptophyta > Magnoliopsida > Ericales > Theaceae > Camellia > Camellia sinensis. The sequence goes on from NC_138961.1 coordinate 222,888,816, forward strand.
AGTTACTGAAAGATACAATATCAACGGTTTCCCCGGCTCTGGCGGTGACAACACGGGCGGGTTCTGCAAATATTCTTTGATCCGTTCGAAAGATGCTTGACATCGGTCGTCCCACTAGAACTTCTTGCCTTTCTTTAGAAGACCAAAAAGTGGTTCACAAGTCAAGGTTAATTTTGAGATAAACCGTCTTATGAATTGCACTTTACCCAGAAAGCCTCACACCTCCTTTTCAGTCCTTGGTGGTGGCATTTCTAAGATGGCCTTAATCTTTGAAGGGTCGACCTCGATGCCCCTTTGTGTAATCAGAAACCCCAGCATTTTCCCCGCTGTGACATCGAAAGTACATTTCTGAGGATTTAGCCGCAACCGAAATTCTCTAATCCTTTGAAAAAACTTTTGCAAGGCGGTGTAGTGGCCCTCTCTTTCCTTGGACTTGACAATCATGTCGTCTACGTACACCTCAACCTCTTTGTGGATCATGTCATGTAATATTGTGGTCACGGCCCGTTGATAAGTAGCTCCGGCATTCTTCAACCCAAACGGCATTACCCTATAGCAGTATGTTCCCCACGAGGTAGTGAATGCAGTCTTTTCTCTGTCTTCTGGTGCCATCACTATCTGATTGTACCCTGAGAAGCCATCCATGAATGAAAGTAAAGCATGCCCTGCCGTAAAATCCACCAACTCATCAATATGCGGTAAGGGAAAGTCGTCCTTCGGACTAGCTCTGTTCAAATCCCTAAAATCCATGCATACCCGGATCCTGCCATCCTTCTTCGGCACTGGAACGATGTTAGCCAACCAAGTCGGGTATTTAGAAACCAGCAAGAAGCCTGCATCGATTTGCTTGGTGACCTCTTCCTTAATCTTGAGAGCCCAGTCGGGGCGGATCCTTCTCAGTTTTTGCTTAACAGGTCGGGCTTCGGGGTCAAGGGGGATCCGGTGCTGTACAATCTCAGGATCGATCCTAGGCATGTCTTCGTAGGACCACGCGAAAACATCTTTGAAATCTTTTAGTAAAGCGACTAAGCGCACGCGTTCTTCCGAAGACAGCGTGGACCCGATATGGACCAGCCGCGGGTCCTCCTCAGTACCAATGTTCACGGTAATGATTTCATCAGTTAAGGGTTTGACAAATCTCTCCTGCTCCTGCTCAATCAAACGTTGCAAAATCGGAGGAATTTCTTCCTCGTCGTTTTTATCAAAATTTTGAAAGTCTGAATTTATGCAATAAATTAAGGGCACAGAGAAGTACTCAGAAACCACAGTCACTTGATTCTCATTAAGCTCATCCAAATCGCCCGAAATCTCGGTTACATTAGACTCAAATGAAAAAGAGAAAGACGACCTGGACATAACTGTGGCATCCGGGTTATCATCCCCAGGATTATCAGACTCAGACTCAGTCGAGCTGGAACCTGATTCCAACTCACAGGACTCGGTGGAATCAGATTCCGGCTCACTACCTGACCCGGTGCTGCTGGACAAGAATCCCTCTTCGTGCTGCCAAGTGAGAGAGGGTGCGATAGATGCATCCAAGATAGTTGCTGGAAGGCCCACAGCCGTTTCATCCCCAATCATGGAAACCGAGGAGTTATCCCCCAAGAACATTTGGTCGATCGAAGGATCTGAGAGTAGACTTGCCAGCGCTACCTCCATCTCAAGTTCGGTGCCCTCAGAATCCACTGCCTCACACTGCTCAACCTCAGCTGATGGGTTTGTCTGCGCTTCGGCAACGTCATCCCTGGGTAGTTGCAGGTCGAAGAAGATCTCGAAACCAGGCACGCGCTTCCTCTCCGCGTTCAGCCATGGTTCTGGGAAGCCGCAAAATGGAAAGTCTTCCCCCTCCCGGACGAAGCATCCGTTCAGGGTACCCCAGATGGGCCTATGCATCAATTCGAAAGGCTTCCCAGCCTGCTTAGCTCTGGCTCTTCCGGCCATTTCCTTTCCCTTCCTCACCCAGTCCTTTTTGGTGGGCAGATAACCCAGTCCAAAGGTGTGAGGGTTGTGTGGCACTTCGGCCAACGCTGAGATGCCCTTCCGGCCGCTCCTTCCCAATCCCATTCCGGGGATGTGTTGTAGCTTGTTCATGAGGTAGACGGATTGAGCACTGACGTACATCCCCTCATTCACAGCCATGATATTCTGTACCACTCGAGCCTCAGCCAAAGTGAACCCCGATAAGAACACATCCTCAGTGCCGTGCTCGATTTCCAAAACAGGTGTGGACACTTCCGGCGGCGGATGGATTGACGAATTCCCAAAAACAATTGCTACCCCCTTCCCATAAGGGTACTTCAGCATCTAATGGAGAGTGGAAGAGACTGCCTTGACCTGGTGCAACCACGGTCGCCCCAAAAGTAGATTAAAGGTTACGGGAACGTCCAAGACATGGAATTCAATGTTGTGTTGTCCTGGACCAACCTGAGTTTGAATTTTGATAGTCCCCATCACTTCCCTGCTAGTGTTGTCGTATGCTCTGATCACTTGAGTAGTCGGCACGAAGTCCGCGAGCTTCAACCCGATCGCATACGCTGTTCTGGTCAGGCAGACATTAATAGCGGACCCAGTATCAACAAGTACCACTGGTATCCACTTGTCTCTACATTCCACGGAAATGTAGAGGGGTTTGTTGTGATTTATGCCCTCAGGTGGTAGTTCCTTGTCTGAAAAGGTCAATGCCGGGGAACCTCCTCCCGGGAAAACCAGCCCAACCAGCTGTTTGGGTGTAGTATCTATGGAGAGTTTGGATTTGTCCATAGCAGTTAAGACGGCTTGTCGGTGTACCCACGACGCCATAAGCAGTTCCCAGATGGAGATGTCTGCTTGTATCTTCTTTAGCTGTTTCAGTACAGCTTCCTCTTCAATCTGCTTCTCCTTCTGCCTCTCGGCTTCTTTGTCTTTCCCGGATGTCTCGGGTTGGTCTAGGTGCGGGGGCTTGAAGTACCGCCCGCTTCTCGTCATGTGATCAACCTCATCGAGGTACCAAGTGTCATCCGGTTGATTGTTTCCCCAGTCTTCGTCTGTGTGTGCAAGACATAAGTCATTGTCTTCCCACCACATTCCGCTGACGTCCAAAAGGCACCTATCTGGTCCTGATATGTTTGTACTCACAGTACTTTCGGTCTGTTTGCCCACAACATCCTCTATTCTCGTGCCCACAGCACTTTCGATCCCCTCAGGGATTTTAGCTTTTCCGGTTCTCTCAGAACCCTGTTATTCCACCTGCGTCAGTGCAGTTTGTTGTTCAATCTTCACAATGCTTTCATCCCGAGCGAAATTCTTCGTACCGGCGCTCTCCGGCAATGTACTTTGACTTCCGGCCCTTCCAGCCACAACTGATACTCCCGCCCCTGTCGGGCCTTGTTCTAGTCGAATTTCTTCCACAATATCGGGTTGATCATCTAGCCACCTGGTAGCTCCTGCTGCCTTCTCATATTCAAACCAGTTGACTGCTGTGTCCCCTGATTCTTGGTCGTTGAAGAACTGGAGGTTGGCTAAGTCCTCTTCCACTGCTGTGAAGTCATCTGGTCTCTGCTCAAATCCTCCCCCTCGGATCATACACAGTTCTGCACTCTCTGGCAACCCCACACTCGGCTCCGATTGGCCCACCGATAGGATGTATTCACTTGGGTCGTAGGCTTCCCCAGCAAAAATTCCAGACTGTTCAAACCCAGCCTCGACCATTCTATCCCCCTCTGCAACCTCTGCTACACTATCTTCCACAGTCACCACCGCTGATTCGGGTTGGGTTATAGAGATGTCCAACATGCACAAAAGGTCAGTGCAGTCGGGAAGGAGAGCACCTCTGGCTTAGGTAGGTGGGTGGGAGTAATATAGATGCTAGGATCATAAGACACAACCCCAGTCTGGATAAGGTTGACTCTTTTGGGAGGCGGAGCTTGGTTGTGTGTAGGGAGTGGGTTGGTTGTGACGTTAGGTCTTTCTGGGAGTAGAATTATATTTTTGTCAACGAGGTCTTGAATCTCGTGACGCAGCCTGTAACATTGGTTAGTATCGTGGCCATGCTGCTGGTGATATACACAGTACTTGGCTGGGTTGTGAGAGAGAGGGAGTGGATTCGGCAATGGCTTCGGCTCTAGGGTTTTAGATGTCCCTTTCTGATCAGGACCCCCAGAGCCTTAGACAGAGGCATGTATAGTGGGGTGAAGGTTCTTTGGCCTCTAGGCGGGTACTTATTGGCTTGGGTATTACTTCCGGATGCACCGGAGAAGGGTGTGGCCGCCATGGGCCTTGGAACGGGAAGGGGAATGGTGGTGACCATACTGACCTCTGAAGCTCTTGCAGTTGCAGTGCCACTTGGACCTGCATTGTTATTTCGGTTGAATGTCCTCCTGGGTTGCTCCCTATCCTGGTCAATTAGACCTTGTTTCATTGCGTCTTCGATTTGTACCCCCATCTCATGTAGATCCGAGAAAGTGGGGAAGGGGAGTACAATCATTTTCTGCATCAACTTTGGTTGGAGATTGCGCACAATCATCCTGATTTGATCCTTATCAGTGGGCCTCAAAGTCATCATTGACGCCTTTGCCCTCCACCGGGTTACAAAGTCTGAGAAAGTTTCCTTGGGCTCTTGCCTTGTCGTTTCGAGATCACGAGTTGTAATCTCGATCTGGGTGTTATATGAGTATTGTGCGACAAAGGCCTCAGCCATTTCATCCCAATTTCTTTTGACCTCATCCTCTAGCTTTGCGTACCAGATGGCGGCCACACCCGACAAGGTTCGGCCGAATAATGAAAGCTTTTGTGGTCGGGTTAGGCCCATTGGTCGCAGGATGTCTGAGAATAGCCGAAGATGGACCATGGGGTCTCCGGATCCGTCAAAACGGTCAATTTGCGGCATCTTGAACCTATCGGGTAATGTCACGGCCTCATCGGTATATCCGTCCTCGATGTTCGGAATAGCCTTTACCCCTTGCGATTTCTTGAAGAGCTTCTCAAGCTTGCTCAATTTCAGAGCTGTATGATCAATCTCGAACTCAAAGGGAGAGTCCAGGTGATTGGGTGTATGGGTCTTGGGCAGTTGTGGTGGAAGCGGGAGCGGAGCTGGCCCCGTTGGGAGGTTCGTGTCCTTTTGCAGGTTCTGGATATTTGGCACGGTATTCTGGGTGATTGGCGGAGCGTTCTGAACAGTAGGTGTCTGCTCAGGTAATGGAGCCCCTGGCGGAGGAGGGACTTGATGTGAAGCAGATGCCGCATTCTGCTGTTGCAATCTGGTAATTAGCTCGGCCTGCTGGGCCATGATCTCGGCCTGTTGCTTGGCGAACTCATCTCGGCGAATGGCATCCTGCTGCATGGCCCACATGGTTTCTTGCATTTGGCGCATCATTTCCTCAACTCCTGTTGGTGCCGCCATACTGTTTTGATCTATCTGAACTACTGGCAGATTTAGCTCTGTAGCAACAATGGGGATCTCAATCCGACCATCCGCTGATAGGGGATACCACTGTTCTGGTGACCTCTGTTCAGACACACTGCACTTTCTCGGCTTTCTTCTGACAACGGGGGGTAGAGAATGGAACACTGGCTGTCCGTCAATTAGATCCTCAAATCGATTGAGTCGGCAACCTCGTGTCCAAAGTGCTTGGGGAATATCTGCTGGGTTGGAAGCAATTGTGCTAGAACTGCCCCTAGACAACAAGATAAATAAAGCAATAAGGGAATAAATAAACAGATAAACGGACAGCATAACAGCGTAAAGTAAATGCATGACACACAGCCGGGCATAACAACACACAGTCGATAAGCTGAATACACACTGTCCTCAAACATTGGTTATTATCCCTGAATCACTGTCCCCAAAACTGAATCTCTGATACCCGCAGATAACTGATTCTCAAATACTGACTGATGCCCGCAGGCTTGATACCCACAATACTGAACTGATGCCCGCAGGCCTGATGCCCAAACTCATACACTGATACATGCATTCGTATGGAGACGCACCCCAAAAGCACATAACAGATAAGTGAGAGCCAAAACACCCCTATGTTGGGGTAGGGTTTCCCTGTCCTATTTTGTCAGGAGCTAGGGTTTCACTACGCACGCAACGGTTTTCAAACAACCTATAAACGGGTAAGCAACCTGTCCTAGTTTAGAATGGTCACTATGGATCCGAATATGCACTAGGTCGAATGGTCAAAGAGGATGCCCCGGTAAAACCGGGGTTTGTGTTCCTATACTGGCAGAGCCCACAACCGGTCAGCCTTATGGTCATGCCTTGACAAGACAAGCCTCCGGCAAACCGTTCAGGAATAGCAGATGGCAAACACGGTGTCCTAAGCGCACCAATGCAAATGCAATGCAAAGAAACACACAAGTGTAGTCAAAAACAGATATCATGAGTTCGAGTCAAGTTCTCTAAATCCCCAGCAAAGTCGCCAGAAACTGTAGACGTCCCCGAACGCCCGGGAGGGTGAGTCCCGTTCCGTTCATTTGGGGTCACTACAGCTCAGGACTCTCAATTTGTCACGGTTCTAAGTCTGAACCAAAGAGTCCAAATCCGACAAATTTTTTTGAGAAAACAGATTTTTGAAAGAAGTGCCAAGCATGGACTGCTTTGCCAGATACAGAGTCGCCACCTAAATATTTTATTTTGGGAAATTTAGGAAACCCTGACTCGTTGCCTAAGGCCACGTGTCCGTCATCACCAAAGTTGCCTCGGCTAGGGAACTTGGGTACGATTGGGGAAGGTCACTTCGTGAGCACCCCCGCTCGCCCGATCGAAGATCGGCCTCTACTAACCATGATATCTAGTTTTGAAAACTTTATGCGTTCTTATTCCGGTTATTAGCCTAGATTTACTATGTGATCCGCACAGCATACAAGTATAGACCGGGTCGCCTGAATTGGAACAGAACATTTCATGTTTATTTTTGAAAGGTGGTTTGCTACTCGCAAGTAGGCTTAAAATGCAGATTTTGCCACCCTCGGGTGGGCTTAGAAAAGATGGTTTTGCCACTATCTAGTGGGCCTAAAACTCACAGTTGAATGAATTGTTCCAATCCAAATAACCCAACCTTCACCCACAGGCATTCAGGCAGTTATATCACATAAGCAATTAGCCTCATGGTAAGCATGCTATTCATGGCAGCACTCACACGCATGCAAGGATGCTAAAGCATAAAACTTACCGAGTACTCCAAGCCAAAACAGAAACTACATTAGAAATCATGCATGATCCTAAGTATACAGAAATGCCTCATGCAACACATGCAAAAATGCAACTATAGCAGGCTCGGCTATTCTAAATATGGCATATGGAATGCTGCAGCTAACATGTATTCAACTTGGAATTGAAATACAAATGTAGTTAGTATGATGCGCCGAGCCCGGTGCATGCAAAACAGATGAATGAATGCAAACATGCTATCATACTGTATGCTAATTGAAATATGCCCTAATCTAACCACCATAAGCAGGTAAATAAAAGGGAAGAAAGACGTGGGGTTGGAAGACATACATCACACACACGCACACTTATTACAGTTGTGCCCTCGCGCAGAGGGTCCGAATAAATATACAGTCCCGAATAAAAGGATATTACAGTCCAAATAATACAGTCCAAATAATGTACAAATTCCTAATTAATTTACAAATTAACTAAGAAAGCTGTAAAATTGGCGTGCAAGCCAGGGACTGCCTTGCTTCTGATGAATGATGTATGTTTAGGCTGCCTTGCGCGGAAATCCATGACGATGCCCCAATTAGCCTCTGTTTGCACTTGTTCTTGAAATGCGTGCCAAGCCTCGGAAGACCGCTGATTCTTGATTTACTGCAACAGAGAGCAGGAAAGGGACATAGCAATGTATTTTCACAGATGTATGCATGCCTCGATCCTCGTGCCACCAATCACGCATCTCGATGCATGATGGCCGAGGAGTCGAATTGTGCAACTCAATATGGAATGAATGCACATGAAAACTCAACTAAAACCTAACTCCATCATGGATAATCCGGAGTGTCGGTGACTGGGGAATTGAGGCACGTTCCGTCACTCGGAGTACGAAATGCACCTTGTTTCCCGTGCCCGGGCTAACTCCTATCCCGAACACGATGCAATATGCATGACATGCATGAAATGCAACTAAGATACAATCCTAACATACACAATGTCATGGAATGGCATACACGCTGCACGAGGTAATATACAACCGAGCATACACAATGCTATGGATGAAATGGCATACGTAATGCAATAATGGGCTTACACCAACATGAGAGAGCCTCAGCCACACTCACATAGGAGGCCATCAGATGAAAACAAGATAACTCGAAATGCGTACACGCGTGCACGCAAACCGAGGACCGACCCTTAGGCACCGAAATGCCACTCTAATGAGACATGGCAAAGACATGGGATATGACATGCAAACATGCAATTTTCAGAGGCAAAATGAGATGTAAAACAGCCCCGAATCATGGCAAAATGATACCCGATGCATGGAACGAGTCCCGAAACATGAATTTTGGTGCATGAAATGGCCTATAGCTATGCAATGCATGCATAATTGGTACATGGAATGAAAATACAGAAGCAAGGCAGCCCCAAAATAAGCATTTTTACAGTTCAAAGCATGGCCAAACAGCAAACAGAAATAGGGCAAAAATAGCATGCAAAAATGGCCCGAAATGTGACATTAAGAAGCAACTCACAGCTTCTGTCCCCAAACAGATTAGGGCCCTTCAATAATGTTGAAGAGGGGCCCAAAACATGATCTTTTACAGTTTATGGCAAACCACAAAAACCAGCACAAGTATGGCTAAACTCTCATGCAAGAAATGGGCCAAAAGGTGGACAAAGAAGCAAGTAAAGGTTTCTGGACTTAAACACAAAGGGGCCCTTCAACAACATTGAAGAGGGGCCAAAAATAATGCATTTTAAAGTTGATGGCCAGACCCAAAACAGTATGCATACAAGCCAAAAATATTATGCAAAATATGGCCAAAAAGGGAGATATAACACAAAGTATATAAAGGATGTCTCAAAAAGTGAAATACCCTCAATGAAACATGAATAGGAGGCCAAAATAAGGCTGTTTTAAGTTCTGAAAATCGCCCAAAAATAGAAGCACAATAGGCTAATAAATCATGCAAAAATGGGGACCAAAGAGGGGTATAATGACAACTGGCGCATGGAGGTCCCAAACAGTGATGAGCCCTTCTTCAATGTTGAAGAAGGGCTCAAAATAATCCTATCTACACTTTACATCATGCTCCAAAACAGATCATACATAGGCCAAAAATACTATGCAAGATTATAGCATACAAGAGGAATAATGAAGCAAGTGCATCAAGGGGACCTCAAACAGTGAGAGGCCCTTAAAAAAAAGTGAAAAAGAGCCCAAAAGAAGGCCACTTTCAGTTAGGGCCGGATCTCAAAACAGCAAGCATGTATGGCTTATAAATGATACAAGAAATGGACCAAAAAGGGAGAAATGGAACTTACCCTTGAAGACAAGTCTTTGGTTGCTTCTTGGCTTAAGAAGTGATGCCTCCTAGCTGCTGGAAAGCTCCCCAAGCTGCTGGAAATGGAGTAGTGGTGGTGATGCTAGGTGGTGATGAAGAAAAAGGGGTAGAACTTGGTTGTTTGAGCTTGAAAGAGAGAGATGGAGGGAGATGTGTATACAAGGCTTGAAGGCAAATTTTTCCCAACCCTTGGACCAATGCTGGAGGCCAGTTATATGGACCAAGGAGAGGGAGAAATGGAGGGGAAAAAGTGGGGGAAAAGGGACCAAGTTTTCCCCAAAAGCTGTCCCCCAGATACAGGCTTTTTTGGGGGGAAAACAGATATACAGCTGTAATGTACTCAGCCTGAGGAGAGAGGCCGGCCAGTTTTTGGAGCTACAGGTGGCCGGCCGGCCACCCCTTATCGCCGGACGGCCAGGGGTCAAAAGGGTCAAGGTGATTTAATGGCCGGCCACCACAGATAGGTGTCCTCCCAGGTGCCCTCAACACAACCCTGTGGTTCAAAATTGTCAACTGTAAAACAGGAGAGAGAACAAGCCATTTTTAAGAAGGGTTCAAAAGGGTCAGGTGGAATTACTGGCCGGCTACCAACTTTTGGTGTCCTCCCATGTGTGTACAACACAAATATGTGGTTAAAAGTTCAAGAAAATGGCCCAAGGTTGTTCAACATTGGCTTGGAAGTGAGAAAAACGGGCGTCGGAGGGCGCCGGAGGAATATAACTGGTTGCTGAAACAATTGCTGGCCTCCCACCCTTCTACGGCCTTCCTGGTGATGAAACAGAGGTACCTACCAAAAATGAACAAAAACCACTGCAAAACGAATGTTCGGGGGTCAAAACGCGCAGTTCGGGGCCCCGAAAACTACCTGTTAAACACCGAAAGTGGCATTCGACCACGAAGTGGGTCTCTCAGACCTCAGTGTCCCTCAAAAGGGAGTAAATAAGATGCATGCCAAAAACCAGAGCAAACGGAGATGGTTAAGCGGTCCCGAACCGAGGCATACGGCCAACGGTCCCGAAAAATCGAAAACCGGGCTCCGAAATGGGCAAAATGGCCTACAGCCACAAAATGTAGCCCACGGCCACTGAGAGATGGTCTACGGGACCTCTCCCTCCCCTCAGGAAAAGAAACAGAGAAAAACCGAGTCTGGTTCGCAAACCGAGGCAAAGCACAGAAGAGGGTTCGGAAATACAGAGGCAGGGCTTACGGCCGCGACTCTGAGACTTCTGAACGAGCACGATATGCAACGTCACCGAGCGCTCAATCGGTGATGTCTGAGTCTTAAGGTCGGTCAAAAATGGGGTGTCTACAACATGAAAGTAGTGTGATAACTTTCTTGAGGCCATCATTAAGGCCAATTCCAGTTTTTCTAGTGGCAAGTACCTTGTTTCGGCGCCCAGCAATGTCTTGCTAACATAATAGATGGGCAGATGTTGGATTCCTTCCGCACGGACCAAAACTGTGCTAATTGCGTGCTGAGAGACTGCCAGGTACAGGAAGAGTTCTTCTCCAGGTATTGGGGTGACCAGCAATGGTGGAGAAGACATGTATTCTTTAAAGCTTTCCAGAGCTTGGTTGCATTCTTCGTCCCATTCGAACTTGGCTTTTAGTGCATGGAAGAATGGTCGTAGTCTGTCCGATGACCGGCTTATAAACCGATTGAGCGCAGCTGCCATGCCGGTGAGATGCTGCACTTCTTTTACTGAGTTTGGTCTCTCCAAATCCTGGATTGCTTTGATCTGGGAGGGGTCTGCTTCTATACCCCAGTTGGTCACAAGGAAGCCCAGGAATTTGCCAGATCCTACTCCGAATGCACACTTGGATGCATTGAGGAGCAACTTGTGCTTCTTCAGGATCTCTAACATCTCGCCTAGGTCCTTGAGATGGTCATTCTCATCCTTGCTCTTGACCACCATGTCATCGATGTAAGCCTCCATTGTTCTGCCTAACAATGGTTCAAACATCTTGGTGACCATCCGTTGGAATGTTGCCCCTGCTTTCTTTAGGCCAAAGGGCATGACCTTGTAACAGTATAGTCCTCTTGGAGTTGTAAAGGATGTGACCTCCTGGTCTGGTTCATGCATGGTGATTTGATGGTAGCCTCTGTATGCATCCAGAAAGCTAAGTCGGTTGTGCCCCGCCGTTAGGTCGACCAATTGATCTATCCGTGGTAGAGGAAAGCTGTCTTTCGGACATGCCTTGTTGATTGTTTTGTAGTCGACATAGACACGCCACTTGCCATTTTTCTTTGGCACCACGACTGTGTTGGAGATCCATCTTGGGTAGTGCACCTCTCTGATTGCTCTTGCCTCCAGCAGGTTTCCTACTTCTTCCGCCACTATCTCGGCATGGTGGAGTGCCGATCTACGGGTGCGTTGAATGATTGGTCTGGCGGATGGGTGGACATTGAGTTGGTGACAGATGAAGTTGGGATCAATGCCTGGCATGTCGTATGGTGTCCAGGCAAACACTTCGATATTAGAGGTTAAAAATTCCAAGACCTCTAATCTCTCAGTGCTGGACAACGATGAACCAAGCAAAAAGAACTTATATGGGTTCTTTTCATCTATTCTTACCTCTACCAAGTCTTCCACCGCTTTCTGATTAGCTGCTTTGCCTACATCTACGAACAGTTCATTGCTCTTAGGTTCTTCCACCGAATGAATGTATCCTTTGGCAGCGCGACTGCCATTCACCGTGATAAAGCATTGCTTGGACATAATCTGATCTCCATAGGCCTCTTCAATTACACCGGTATCGTTAGGGAACCGCATTACTTGGTGGTAGGATGACGCCACCGATCGCATGGCATGCAGCCATGTTCTGTCCAAGATGATGTTGTAAGTGGATAGGACCTTTAATACCCAGAACTCCACTTGTTTCGTCACGCTTCCTGCCTTGACTGGGAGGATTATTTTTCCAACAGGCCATTTTGGCATGGAGTTGAATCCAATCAGGGGAGATACGGCAGGTGCCAAGTCTTTATCTTGTAACTTCAACTGTTTGAAGGTGTTGTAGTACATTATTTCACATGAACTGCCTTGGTCTATCAAAATCTGCTTGACGTCAAAATCCTTGACTCGGAGAGTGACAACCAAGGCATCATTGTGAGGGTAATATATCCTTGCCAAGTCCTTATCTGAAAAAGACGTGACGTTCGTGGTCTCTTTCTTTCCCTTCGTGATGGCAAGTTGGGCACTTTGTACCTCTCTTAAATGCTCAGCCTTTTTGATTGATCCTCTGAGCTCGCATACACGCTTAGGTTCGAAAACTCCACGTATCACATTGATAACGCCTTGAGGTGGGGCGTCGATTGGCATTCCGTTGGGGTTATTGTGATCCTGGGGGGCTGGTTGCGTCCCTCCTTCAATGTATTTATCCAAGTGACCGGCTGCCACCAACTCCTCTAGATGTTGTCTCAATGGCATATAATTTTCAATGCGATGCCCCTTTTCTTTGTGGAAGGTGCATCATGACCTTTCGTCGTAGTCTTTCTGTGCTTCTCCTAACTTAGCTGGCCATCTGACAAAAGGTTCATCGCGTATTTCACTTAGAATCCGATAGATCGGCTTTTTGAATACCGTAGTTACGGCAGTACAGATTCTTAACCATCTTTTATCCTGGTCTTCTCCGTTGTCTCGCCTGCCTCGTCCGTTTTTGTTTGGACGTTCTACCGCGTTGATCTTTGCTGTGGTCTTTTTATCTGGTACTGCAGTCGTGCCAGATTTTGCCTTAGCACGAGCGCCATCCTCTTCCACCTTGATGTGCTGATGCACTCTTTCCATCAAGGCCTCCATGGTGAGGGGTGGTGTCATGGTGATCGAGTCCCTTAGTCTATTCCCGACTGGAAGGACTCTTTTGTACTGCGCAATGGCGAGATTGGTGGGGCAGTCCCCAATCTGGTTGAATGTCTCCCAGTAGCGACTATTGTAGGACCTTAATGTCTCTTTTTCGCCCATGTCGATGGAGGGTAGCTGGTCAATCTCTACCGGGGTTTTGGTGTTTGTTCTGAACCTTGTGACAAATGCCTCCGCCAATTGCACCCAGGAGGCTATGCTGTCTTCTGGAAGTTTTTCGAACCAAGTCAAGCCTAGATTACCAAGGCTTGATGGGAAGAGGATGCACATTAAAGCCTCGTTTCGCCGATATACCGCCATAACCTGGCGGAAGTGGCTTAGGTAAATGTAGGGGTCCGTTTTCCCCTCGTACGTGGTGAATTTGGGCTGAAGGAAGCCTGAAGGCAGGGGCGCATTTTTGATCACCAGAACAAACGGCGAGGTCTGCAGCCTTGCTAATGCTTTGTCCGTTGGTTTGTAGGCAGGGTGCGGTAATGGCATTCCAACCTCGACGCTTCCATGCGTCCGAGGAGCCAACCGCTGAAGGGCAGATACCCTGCGAGGGTCGCGCGCCCTAGTATCTTCCTTCAAACGTGCCCTTTCTTCCAGCATGATTCGCAAATCGGATGATTTGGGCAACTCCGTTTGCCTGGATGATGTCTGGTGCGAGCGCGAGGGTCGATAGGTACTTCCCTCTATATAAGACCTCAATGATCTCGTTCTCTCAGACCTGGAGAAACGAGCTCTGGAGGTTCTGGATTGAGTATCGTCTGTCCTGAGGCTCCTACTTTCTGCTTGTGATGGTGTGGAATACCTTCCACGGTCTTCTGAGTGGCGAGGGGGCGTTTTGCTTTTGCGCCCCTCTCCTGTCGCCACTCCTTTTCCCTTCATCTGGCGCTTCAAGGCCTTCATGTCCGCCGCCATCTTCCATATTAATTCATCTTGCTCCTTCACGCGGTCCTCCAGAACTTGAGGATCAATCCTCCTCCTTTGTCTGTCAGGACTTCGTGAACGAGAGTGACGGGGGCTGTTAGTCCGCCTCCTCTCCCTTGTATCCCTCTTGGGATTTTGTCTCTGTGGTTCTAAGTCCGCCATGGGACGGATAGAAGGTAGGCCTTCGCGCCTTACACCCCCCTCTAGTGTTTGTTCGTCGATGGCGGACTGCGGCAAATCTTCATTGTGCGCTATTGCTTCTAAAAAGGAAAAGCTTGATCAAGAGGTTTTGTTCTGTGTCTTCTTCCAACAGACGGCGCCAATTGTACGGGAAAGAAATAAACCTTCTCGTATAATCTTGTTGATCAAGTCTGTGCTCCTCCAAACGTCGTCGCTTTACTCCTTGAAAACACAAACGTGAGCTAGTCAGCAGGTGTGTGCCGGAAACCCCTCCGATGCCTAAGTCAGCAAAATAGACAAGTAGGCAAAAAGCTCTGTGTATCAAAGAACCAAAGTTGTGTTACCTCTCCATAGGTGATGGTTGTGAGCTTTTATAGGTTTTGCGTGGCACAATCCTAGTAGGACTTATACTCCTCCATGCAGAGTCCTCCTAGGATTCATACTCCTGAAGGATAATGCTTATCCTTCAACACCCCCCTCACTGCTTAAACCAAGTGAGATGGTTCTTCCATGGCCGACCTACCATACAACCGAAGTAATCACGACTATGCTTAGCCGAACCATACCTAGTTCGGTTCTCTGTCCATAGTTTTCAACAAATCATGGTATGCCCAAAACCGAACTATCTTTTATCAAGGTTTAGACCGATCTTGTTTCACTGCGCCATGACCGGTATAAGTTCAAAGCATCCTTAAACCGGTCTAACTACATAGCGTCCTTCGACCGGACTAACATCAAGAGTCCCTCGGACCGGTCTACCTTCTGGGCTTGAGACCGGACTAACTTTAAGCCTCTCCAAGACCGGAGTAACTTTATGACTTCTTTACTCAACCCTTCGTATTGAGGCCCATAAAGGCCCAGCTCGGCCCAATTCGTATATAAATTACCCTCTCAGTATGAAATAAGAAAAAAAAATTAAATAATTAAAATAATATATGATGTAAAGGTGTCATTTAGGAACAGATTGTTTTAATGATTTTTTAATTTTTTATAAAAAAAAATTGTATAAAAAATAGAAAAAACAATTTAACAAATTATAATAATTTTTTAATATTTTAATTAAAATTAAAATCGTCTAACTAGACGTAAGAAATTAATGTTTAGTAAGAGTTTGGTGTGGATTTAATCACCCCTTTTAAAAGTCGAAATGAGTGTCTTTCTCAATTCATCGCCTAACCAAGCCAACTTTCGAAGGTGGATTGCACCTTCCCCTGTTTTGTGAGCCCATTATTACCTATTTTAATGATTTATTAGATTTATGCATGAATTATTCATTTAATAAAAATTAAATTAAATTAATAGTTATAATTATAATTTTTTTTCATTTTTATCTTTAAAAAAATGATTAATTACCTAAAAGTCCTATCTACATATTTTGTGGTAGCTTAGGTCCTATCTAAAAATTTTTGAACCAATAAATCCTATTTATAAATAAGAAGACATTTTTACCCTTCAATCCAAATAGTTATATATATATATAGTCAATCCTATATTGGCCGGAATAAAGGCTTCGTTGGGTAGTAGTATTATTAGGGGCAATATTAATAAGTAAACTGCTTTGTCCAAAGTAATACTTATTTGAAGAAGTATTCAATGGACTAGTCATGGGACATACTTGGGAACATTGAGACATCAGTGAAGATCAATACATACCTGAAATAGACTTGACACCCATTCATCAACAACTGCCTGCAAATTAAAGCCATATTGGTTTGGGCTGTGTGTGACTGACTGGTGCCCTTCGCCCTCACAAAGTGCCTAACATCCAAACCCTTCCCCCCTCGTTAATTATTACTACCAGTATTTATTATTCCCCAACTCTCTCCTCCAACATTTGGTAGCACCTCCACTTCTACGTAATTATAAACAAATCCTCACTGTATCTTGAATTGATCAAAATCATTGGCTTGCTCTCTCTAGCTATCTCTCTCATCTTCTCTTGTTTTCAATTTGAACATTCTCAGTTTATAATATTCTCATTTTCAATCATGAAAAAAATTGAAAAATTTCTTAAAACTGACAATATTTTTAGAAAAAAAATTGAGAAATTTATTAGTTTTTATAAACTGAAATTATTCTCTGTTTTGAAATTGAGAATATTCTCAATTTATAATATTCTCAATTTTAATCATGAAAAAAATTGAGAAAATTTTCAAAAATATCTAGTAAAATTGAAAAAAATTTCAATTTTTTTCAATATTAAAACTGAGAATATTATCATTTTTTTTAATTTTAAACTAATAATATTCTCAATTTTAAAATTATAAAACTAAACACACTGATGATTCAAATAAATCAACAAACAAATAAATCAAAATAGGCCTTTATCAAATTTTGAGGCCACATATATCTCCAACTCAGTTTTGAGAAATCAGAATTAATTGGAAGCCGACAAATCAGAATTAAAATGAAGAAGTTTACATATATTTATAATATTCTCTCTCTCTCTCTCTCTCTCTCTCTCTCTCTCTCTCTCTCTCTCTCTTCTCTGAATTCTTTTGTGTGTTCATTTAAAGAGCACACCAAATGAAGAATCAAAGCTCGTGGTGTTCTGCAACTACTGTTGACTCCACGAAAGCGACGACGATCTCCGATTCACCTCCATTGGACTCGTGCTTCTTCCGCCTTTGTTGAACCTCGAAAGCTTCGCGATCGGGACAGCAACAGGGACAACTAGTACACATTTACAAATGGAAACGATTGAAGAGGTGCGAATGGAGATGGAATCGATGTCCAGTGGATCGACCTTGGGGACCTGGTAGGGCACAGTAGGGTCGTCGTACTCAATCGCGATGGAGTAATCGAGCTGTTCTTTGTTAGGCAATGGAGCTCTGACAGGTAACATCTGCCTCAGAACTTCTTCCCACCTCTTCGCGTGTTCTCGACTAAGAGAAAGAGAGAGAGAGAGAGAGAGAGAGAGAGAGAGAGAGAGAGAGAGTAAGAGTAAGAGAGAGTGAATGAAGTACAACAATGGAGGAGGTCTTGGAAGGGTAAATTAATCTATTAAAAATTAATGGGACTTGAAGGAGTAAATAATTTTATCTAGGACTTAATGGATTATAAGTTCACAAAATGGGACTTGTATGTAAATGCCCTTTTTTATAATGGGTGAGAAAAAAACCAATCTCCATATATATATATATATATATATTATAAAATTTTATGTGATTAGATTATTGATAGAATTGTGAAAAATAAATAATATTAGAAAATTAGGGGGAAAGAATATCATGGGATAATAGATGGAGAAATAATTAAATATAATTATTTTTGACAATTGAATAATTTTTTTTTTTATAGAAGTCAAATCATCTTATTTTTGTAATCTTTTTATATTATTATTAAAATTATTTAAAATTTTAGTACCATATAAAGCAAGCAATGGATTAATAATTTCCCAGTATCCCTTTATCCCACAATAAGAAAAATATTTGCGATCATTCAAAAGTATTTATAATTTTACTCGTAATAATATAGTAGAATATGTGTCAGTTTTAATTTATTATTCACCTAATGATAGTGGGCTCTCCTATAACACATTATTATTGTCACGACCCAAACCCGTTCCTATAGGTTTAGCGTCGTAACCGGCTAGTGATCCGAGATTACCAAAGGCCTTCCTGTACAGTAAAAAATAATCAGGGCTAGCAAAAATAATATACAAAAATACTAATGGTCCAATGAACTATGTATCTATATGAACAAACATGTACACATATAAACGCTAATTTATCCACATAACGGTACATAACTTATAACATAATATCTTATACAAAACATATGCACGTGTCAAAAGTGTACACCATGGTCAAAAGCTTGACAACAGCCTTTCAGGCCTAGCCCCAACTCGGAGGCACTCAAAACGACTTGATAGGCTTCCAAACAGTGACTCGGCTACAGACTCCTTTTAGACTTGTCCTCTGGAACGCTCACTTATACCTAAATATATAAAAATAGTGAGCTAAACCCCAGTGAATAACATTAAAGTAAAGAGGTTAATGAACGAATTCCAACATATCTTTATCAGAAAACAGATCATACATATCTATCATATCAATCATATATCTATACAGTCTCATAACAGAATATAATAATGGTATGTCTGTAGACATCCCCGAACGCCCCGGGAGGATGAGTCCCATTCTGTTCATTTGGGCTCACTACAGTTCGGACTCAAATGTCACGGTTCTAAATCTGAACCAAAGAGTCCAAATCTGGCAAATCGTTTTTGAAAACAGATTTTTTGTAAAGAAGTGCCAAACATGGACTACTTTGCCAGATATAGAGTCGCCACCTAAATATTTTTTATGGGGGAATTTAGGAAACCCTGACTCGTTTGCCTAAGGCCACGTGTCCGTCATCACCAAAGTTGCCTCGGCTCGGGAACTTGGGTACGATTGGGGAAGGTCAGCTATGAGCACCCCCGCTCGCCCGATCCAAAGATCGGCCTCTACTAACCATGATATCTTATTTTTGAAAACACATGCGTTCTTATTCCAATTAATTAGCTAGAATTACTATGTGATGCGCACAACAAAACAAGTATAGACTAGATCGCCTAATTTGGAACAAAGCATTGCGTATCCGTTTGTTTGGAAAAGGGTTTGAAGTTTGCTATTCGCAAGTAGGCTAAATCACGGATTTCAATGAATTATCCCAATTCAAACAATCCAACCTTCACCCACAGGCATTCAGGCAGTTATATCACGTAAGCAGTTAGCCTCATGGTAAGCATGCTATCATGGCAGCACTCACACGCATGCAAGATGCTAAAGCATAAACACTTACTGAGTACTCCGAGCCAAAACATAAACTAGTTAGTAATCAAATGCATGATCCTAGTTCATGTTAAGATGGCTAATGCAACACATGCAAAATGCAACTAGAAATAGGCTCGACTATTCTAAGATGTCATGTGAAATGCAACTTGATACATGTATTCAATTTGGAATTGAAATACTATGCGGTTAGTATGATGCGCCGAGCCCGGTGCATGCAATACGGATGAATGGATGCAAACATGCAAAGCATAAGTATGCTAATTGAAATATGCCCTAATACTAATCACTGAAAGCAGGTAAATAAAAGGGAGAAATACGTGGAGTTGGAAGACATACACACACTCATGCACACTTATTACACAATTGCCCTCGCTCGGAGGGTCTGAATAAATAAATAGTCTAAATAAATAATTAACTACTCTAGCTAATTAAATATTACAAAACCCCTAATTAATTAACAAATTAATTACAAAGGGAGGCTGCCACAGCCCTGCCTCAAAATGCTTGGATGATGCATGCTCGATTCTCCTCGCCCGGAAATCCGTACCATGCCACTATTGCCTCTGTTTATACTATTCTGCACTTCTGAGACTTGCACAAATCTCAAGGTTGCTTCTGGACCACCCCTTGATCAGCATGGGATGCCACCGGCCAAGGCATAAAACCACCGGCCATTGATAGATGCTCATCGACCATTTATGAAGCCATCGGCCAGATACTTTTGGTCGGTCAGCACTTCATATAGTCGGTCGGCCAAAACTCCCAGCACAATCCCGTTTTGACAGCAGCAGAGGGCAGACAGTGCATGGCATAGGATTTTCGAAGCAATGTGTCCATGGCCACTCTCCCAATCATGCTATGGGCTCAAGGGAGTGCGACCCTTGGTACTCGGGCCACCAAACACGCATTCTGATGCCTGATAGCCAAAGATACCAAGCTTGCCAATCGATGTAAATGCATGCAACAAAACACATGAATGCCAACAACCTATCATGTTGAGATCAAGGGCATCGGCGACCGAGGAGTAAGGCGCGTTACGTCACTTCAAGTACGAACGCATCCCATTCCTCAAATTTGGTTTGACACCCCAAACCAAACCTAATGCAATGCGTGTATGTCATATATAATGCAAAATGATGCAACTTAATGCAATGCAATGCAATATGAGCATGCTAGCCTAATACAATGCAATACTACCAAGACATGCAAGCTAATCTAATGTCACATTAGTATGCCAAGTATGCAACAAGGTCATGTGATGCCATTAGCTAAACAATATGCAAAAATGCAAACAAGATATAATGCAAGCATGCAACTAATGTAATGCAACATACATCATGCCAACTATGCAATTATGTACAAGGGTGGTCTTAAACTGAAATGGAAGGCCTCAGCCATGCCCCAAAACAGTGGCCAAAGATGGGGCAAAAGAGCACCAATT
Source organism: Camellia sinensis (assembly GCF_055761805.1). Lineage (NCBI taxonomy): Eukaryota > Viridiplantae > Streptophyta > Magnoliopsida > Ericales > Theaceae > Camellia > Camellia sinensis. Next base: position 222,909,476 of record NC_138961.1, read on the forward strand.
ATGCATGCAAGCATGCACACAAGGTTCATCATCTAAGCATGGAAGGGGACAACTCTAGGCATACTTGAAGGCGATATACATGGATGTTAAACACTCATGTTAAACTCTGAAAAGCATGCGAAGAATGATGCCAAAACATGCTAGGGAATGGGTGCGAAATAGAAGGCATTCAAGGCCACAAAAGAGAGCATTGCTCAACACCTATCCTAAGCAAACATGGCATGGACTATGCAACCAAAAACAGAGTTACAATGCACCAAAATAAGTCCCAAAACCCACTGTTATGGTAGCTCAAATGACTCAAACACATAGGCATGCACAAAAGCCCAAACATGGAGCATGAGACCACACTTCTTCAAGGCATAAAAGGGGAACAAATGCAAGTATGTAAGTACAAAACATGGACTGAAATGGCATGGGAAATGATTCCAAATCACTAAAACAACCCAACTCAAGCATGCTCATGACTCACACACTCAAGGCTCACAAGCCAAATGCAAAGAGGCTATACCAAACATGGAAAATATGATCAAATCAGTGCCTAACAAACCTCAAGCATGATGAAATATGACCAAGAACTTCACAAAGTTAGGCAAGAACATGCAAGCATGATGGTCTTAAAGGCAAGATGCATTTCTAGGCAAAAAATGAGGAATGCAAAGCAAGTATATTATGCATGCAAGGGGCCATTAATCTGACCAAAAATAGAGATATAATATGACCAAATAACACCCAAAAATCTCTGAAATGAAGCCAAAAGCAACTAAGCATACATGCTACCCTTATGAGCCAAAAATGCAAACAAAAGAGAGACAAAGGGAGAGGGGTGTCCCTCCCCTATGCAAGACTTCAAGACCCCTTCTTCATCACTGAAAATCCACTGGATTTTAGTGGTGAGAAAGTCAATACACAAAAGTCCCCAAAGCTTAACAAAGAGAACACAAAAAGGGCCAAATAAGGCCTAAGGGGGGGAGGTCGACCACCAACACCAAAGTGACCTTAATGAAGTATCTTAAGCATGCAAATACAAGACTTTTTTTTGTTATACACAAAGCTTAAATCAGTATGAAAGATAGGTTAAAGACTAGTGCAAGATTGGGGAAAACAAAGCAAAAGTGTTACCCTTGAAGAACACTTCAAGAACAGCAAGTGCAGCCACCTTCTTCTGATCAAAATCAGCTCAAAACTTGAAGAACAAACCCTCAACACCTCCAAAGTCAAAGTATGGTGTAATACTATGTGTTCTAGTGCAAAACTAAGAACAAACTACACTTTTAGGCCCTCAAACACACACAAATCAAGAGAGAGAGGGAGATATAGAGAGAGAGAGAGAGAGAGAGTGATATATATCAGAGATATATGTAATTAGGTCCGATTTTGCTGAACCTCTCAAATGGAGAAGAGAGCTCTCCTTATATAGACAAGGCAATGGTGCTAAGCTTCTTAGAGAAGCTAATATAAAAGGATCAAGGGGGTCAAGCTTCCAAGGGAAGCTAACCCAAAAGTCCAAGCTTCTTGAGGAAGCTAAGACAAAGGGTCAAGCTTCCTCAAGAAGCTAAACCAAAAGAGGTCAAGCTTCCATGAGAAGCTTGAGTAAAAGGGTGCAAAGGTTCAAAACAGCCACACACGTGTATGGGGGGGTCCGTGCACTCCAGGTGGCACAGCTGGCTTGCACCATGCCTAAAAAAGGCAAAAAGGAGGTACCGGCCAGAAAAGGAGACAATCGGCCAAATAAATGGTCGGCCGGCTATTATAAATGGTCGGCCTGCTATTTTACTGGTCGACCGGCTAAATTGGTGGCCGGTACATGGCTTCTAAGGCCACAAAGTGGTCGGTGGATGTCCAGATTGAAGCCCCAGAAGTTATCTTTCCAATGGCGTAAACCTTGCATTAAAATTCCTCCTGTACAAAAAGTTATGCCCGTTTTGGTGAAGCCGCGCAGATTCGATCCAACCGGATTGATCCCCTACTTCAACCAACCATATCTCCTCCACCCGGACTTGGCTTTAGGAGATTCTTGAGTGCAAAATGAAGCTCCGGAAGTAAGATTTAAAATGGTGGAGGCCTCATAGCTAAAATCCAAGTATGTAAATGAATAAGCCTGATTCAGTGAGGGTTGTTCGACTCTCTCTCCTACCCGGATCCTCGCCGAACTTCTTCTCCAACTTGGTTTCTCCCATCTTCTCCTCTTTTCTTCAATTTCAAACCCCTAAGCAAGGTGTTTTGAAAGATTTTTCAAAGATTTCATCTCTCTTTCATTCATTTCCACTTTGTCCTTGCTCGATTTACCGAAAAGCGCAACATTTGCCAAAATGCGAGCCTCGGAACATCGCAGAAACTTTATTTCAAAAATGTTTTGAAGGAGAGGGTTTTAAGGTCTAAAAACCATTCAAAATAGTTTTGGTTCAAAAAGGGGTGTGAAGTTGGGATTTGGCTCTCTCATTGCCGAAGAGATTGAACCTTTGCCCTGCACATCTTTCATCACCGAGCAAACCATCAGTAGCGCCCAAGTCTTAAGGGCGGTCAAAAATGGGGTGTCTACAGTTGCCCCTCTTTGATAGAACTCGGAAGTCAAGAAGTGACGTGAGTGAATGTCAAAGCCCAGAGACGACCCATTTTTGACAAGGCCGAAGACTTGGAGAAACAAACAAAATACCGATAAATAAATGGTTGTGCCTGCAGGCTGCCTACGTATCCCTTTGCAAGGAATCAAACCAACATAGTTCAAGGGCAGGATGCAAATGATATGCAGGAAGACTTTGATAATTGGACTTATACGCTATGCGAAGCCAGTTTGAAAATTGGACTTTTACGCTGCGCGAAGCCGGTTTGATAATTGGACTTATACGCTACGCGAAGCCAGTTTGGTTAAAAATTCAGGATTTATACAAAAAAGGAATCGCACATTTAGAGGATTTAAGGTCTCCTAGACCCAAGAGTGCACAAGACAGTGCGAGTGATACAAAAACACAGTGTGCACAAGATAATGTGATGCACAAAACAATGCTAAGAAGATGCACAAAACAGTGCGATACAGGTTGGAATGCACAAGACAGTGCTAACAAGATGCACAAAACAGTGCAATGCAAGAGTGAATGCACAAAACAGTGCTATACAGGTGCTCAAGAGAGTGCTATATAGGTGCACAAGATAGTACGATGTGGCTAAAGGTGTACAAAACAGTACGAGCAGGGTGAATGCACAAAGCAGTGTGATACAGGTGAGGTGCGCAAGATAGCGCGATGCAATGTACTAACAAGTGCAGGTAAGGTACGCAAGATAGCGCGATAAAATGCATGCACAATGCAAGTAAGGTGCACAAAATAGTGTGATGCGCAAAATAGTGCGAATGAAATGGAATGCACTGACAAGTGCAGGTGGGATGCGCAAGATAGCGTGAATGATACAATGTAATGCACAAAACAGTGCGATGCGCAAGAAAGCGCGAAAGTAAATTGCACAAAACAGTGCGATACGCTAAACAACGCGAGTGTAAACTGCACAAAACAGTGCGATGCACAAGAAAGCGCGAGTGATTAGAAATCCGAAAGTGCACAAGAAAGTGCGATGCGCAAAATAGCGTGAACCTGAACCTGTACAAAACAGTGCGATGCACAAAACAGCGCGAATGATAACCTGCACAAAACAGTGCGATGCGCAAAACAATGCGATACGCTAAACAGCGCGAGTGATTCGAAATGCACTAAACAATGCGATACGCTAAACAGCGCGATTGATTTGAAATGCACTAAACAGTACGATACGCTAAACAGCGCGATTGATTTGAAATGCACAAGATAAACAGCGTGAGTGATTTGAAATGCACAAGATAGTGCGATAAAATGCACCTTCTATGCAAGTATGGAGGCATTTTCTATGCGAAAGATACGAGTATTTTCTAAGCAAGTATGGGGGCATTTTCTATGTGTGAAACAGGAGCATATTCTATGCAATATTGAAAACAAGCATATTCTATGCAGAATCGAAAGCAAGCATATTCCATGCAGGAATCATAACGATGCGCGACACACATGTAACAAAAGTATATATGAAAGTTCATATTCTATGCAATAGAGGAGCATCAAATATGTACTCTGGTGCCTCTGGTTTACCTCTTAGAGGACTTTGCAACACACTCAACTCGAAAAGGGGACACCCTGTTCATATTGGCAAGAGGTAACATCTGCATGTAAAACCCTCGGGTGCTGCTTGGACTGCCATTCTGACTTGAAGCAGGCTTACACTTGGGGTTGAAATACACTCATACTCCAGAGAAATAATGAGGCCTGAGAAGGTGCACCTGGAATGCAGTCTCGGAATTTGCTGAAGTTGAAACACACTAAGATGCTCCAAATTTTCCTCTTTTTTTTTTTTTCTTTTGCTTTGCAGTCCAGAACCTATATAGCTTTAAATAGGTCCTTGTTCTACTGTTCTCACATGACTTGGGTTGAACCCTGTGGTTTATGAAAGAAAGAATCTTGTTTTGCATAAATGTGGAGAATGGCACAGCACTCTGAGCACAAAACGATTTTATTTTTGAATTTGAAATTAAGAAACAAGTTCTTAACTGGGTATTGAACCGACGAATGGCCACAACCAAAACGACTCGACAAAGGAAAAACGAAGGTAAAACAACCTAAACACATCCATTGATACTCAAAACGACTCAAAACAAGAATCGAGACAAACAAAGACACAAACACAACACTCGGATGTGTATCACCAATGGCAAGAAACCTCTCAGTTCGCGAGGAGCCAGTTTCTTCGGGTATTGTTTCCCACCCTTTCTCATTTGTGATTCTCACATCACTCTGGCACTCAATCTCTATTTTTTTGAAAAAGCCCTTTTCTCACTTTTTCTCTCATTGCACATCTCTCTATTCTTTAATCTCTCATTTTTCATCCCTTCCCTGGGTGGTTGACGGATGAACAGGAAGTTGCGGGCTCATGCCCCTAGCATTCTGCTAGATTCTCTTTCTTCTGCTCTCAACAGTGAACATTCTCACAGTGGGGTTGCGCTACAACTGGGTTTGTAGCAAATCTACGGCTAACATCGGTTGATGATGCTCTGCTGGAGAGTTTGGACGTGATCAGATCTGTCCAGATGAGGGAGTGGAATATCTTGATCCATTCCAGTTTGTGCTTCGCACTTGGTTTGATACCTCGTTGCTCGGAAGATAAGAGAGCTTTCAGCCATTTTGCTGGTAACTTCAATTGTGCCCTTTTCTGGTAGGTAGAGTGCTCTTCTTGGGAAGTATGGTGCCCTTTCTGGCAAATGCATTGACAATGGGGAAAAGACAGGAAGCCTGACTCAACTGTGCCCCTAGTTCATCATTTTGGCCATTTTTTATTTTGGTTTTAAAACAATTTTGACCAACATGAAAGTTAGATTAACATGCTTGTTCAATTTTCTAATTTAAAATCATGCAAGTCCGGCTATGAGCACTGAAAATTTTCCTTTTTTGGGTCCAAGAAATGGTCCAGTTTTGAAAAATGGAATACTTTTCGAGAAAATCAGTCAACCTCTGTAAAAATTCTCAAAAACTATTTTTGCAAACGGCCAATGCTCAACAGGCACAGAACCTACTCTTGAGATGCACAACCTCAGATACGAAGGAAAATTGCCCCTTGCTTGAAGAGAGCTGCACGGCAATGGAAAGTTGCCCCTTGTTTGAATGGCACCACGGCACACTGTATGGCAACGGAAAGTTGCCACTTGTTTGGATAGCACCGCAGCGCATTGTAATCAGTTCTCAGAGTGACGATGACAACCGAACTCTCGGATACAGAGAAGGCAAAGATGATCAAAACCATTACATGGACACAGTCGATTTTGAAGTGTTTTACAGCTGGACTTCGGAATGAAGTTGCCTACGTATCCTAAAGATGGGAATCAAGCCTCACGTAGTTCGGGGTTAAGGTACACTCGGGTATTAACCCTTTCCTTTTGCGCTCTAACTTTTGCCAAGGCCGCCCTTTCTGGGTTTTCAACCTTGTGAGCTTTGTTTTTCTTTTCTTTTCAATTCTTTTCATTTCTTTTCTTTTTCATCTTTTCTTTTATTTTCTTTATTTTTCTTCTTTTCTTTTTTTCATTCTTTGCATTTTTCTTCTCTCTTTTTTTTTTTTGTTCTTTTTTCTTCTTTTTCTTGCTCTAACTTTTGCCTGGGTCGCCCTTCCGGGTTTTCGGTCCAGCGAGCCTCTCAAGGGTAAAAGTGTAGCTTTGTCCATATTGAATGGTTTGAGATCTTGAAGTCATTTGAATCCAGGAGAATGGCTGCTGTTCGCTGATGATGTAAAAGTCCATCCAATGGGGGGTGAATTTGCCCCTAGTGTTGTGGATAGGAACTCGGTTGTTCTTCAGCAATGTCTTCTTCTTTCCTCCCTACTGGGATTTGGCATTCTTGCCGATCTTTGTTAGCTTGAGCAATGACCCCATTTTTGACTCTTCGAGCACATCTGACACTTTTTGCCCCTAGTTCGAGGGGTGCTTTTGATCTAGCTTTGCAAGCTTCTTTTGACGACGTCTGACCTTCTTGATCTGACTTTCTTGCCCTTAGTTCGAGGGCTGCTTCGAATCTGGCCACACAGGCCTCACGTTAATGTTCTGAACTCAAGTTTAAGGTTTGAAAGTAAGGGGTTGAGTCTCGAGGCTGAGAGCGATCCTAAGCTGTACAATCTCAAGAGCGATTCCACACAGGTCTTCACAGGATCGCGCAAAACATTTTTTGAAATTTTTTAAGAAAGCGACAAATCGCTCGTGCTGAAGACAGTGCAGAACCAATCCGGATCAAGCCAGGGTCCTTCTCAATACTCACATTAATAAGCATGATCTCAATCATTAAAGGCTTAGCACGCCTCTCTTTCTCTTAGATGATCAAAATTTTCAAAACCCGAGGAATTCCTTCCTCTTTGTTTTCATCACAATGTTCAAAAAGTTTTTGAAAAACTTAGGTCAATGCAATGATTTCAGAGCACAAAAGAGCAGGTGGAATGCACTGCCGTTTCATTCAAGCTTCTGGCATAACTGGCAGAAGGCGGAAGCAAACACAAGAGTGTGAAAACTTCTATCGTTTCATTGAGATCTGTTGGCATAACTGGCTCCTCGGCAGAAATAGACACAAAAGAAAGTAAAAAGACAAACACAAAACAAAAATAGTGACGCCCGAGGTAACACCCCTGGAATCACCTAACTCTAACAAAACAGGACTGACTCGATACAACAAGACAGACCCGAAACAAACAGACTGACTCAAAACAAAGAGACAGACTCAAAACAACACAACAAAACTGACCTAAATACCCAAGTCAGAAACTAGCATTCGCAAATGCTCAAAACAATGCGTGCCATACGCCACATCTGAAGTAAATCGAATGCCGCCCGTAGGTGGTTCATCCCCTAATCACATCACATTATCTCCCAGGTTCACTGACCCGGTGCCGATAGACTTTGTAGGACCCGGCGCGACGATGATTCCATTGTCAATAAGATCTTGTATTTCATGGCGGAGACGGTAACAACTATCAGTGCCATGACTGGTTTGTTGATAGAAGGCGCAGTACTTGGCCGGATCATAGGAGGGAGGAAGTTTATCCGGCAGTGGTCGCAACTCCACGGGTTTCAGATCTCCCTTTCTGATCAGGACCCTTAAGGCCACTGATAGAGACATGTATAGTGGGGTGAACACCCTCTGGCCCCGAGGTGGGTGTTTTGAGGTTTGTGGCTTTTTGCTAGATGCACCAGCAAAGGGATTGACAGGCGCTGACTGGGTTTGCTGATCTCTTCCGAGCACGGGATTAGAGCTAAAAGGAACATTCCTGGTACAACGGCCCTTCTCTCGGCTTGCCCCTTGATTCAGACTGCTCTCATTCTGAGTGGCGAAAGTGTCATCCACAGTCTTTGCAATAACTGCGAGTACTTGCTGTTTGTTCAGCCCTCCGGCTTTCAAAACCTCAATATCCCACTGAAGGTGTTCATGGGGACCAATGTCTGCCCCTACCTTGTTCTTACCACTTGCCTCCACTTTGCCAAGGGATTGGCCTTCTTCCAATGCAACCTGTCCCAAGGTTGGGGAGCCTTTAAACATGAACTCCCTGGTACGTGATGTGGTCAGTGATGGGGCCAAAACGCCAAAAGCTAAATCTGTCACAGTTCTCTGAAGATCTTCGATCATTCTCATCAGCTCAGAAGTAGTGGGCTCATGGGTTTGAGATGATTGGAGTCCGGGTGTATCCATCATGCATAAGTCCATGCTGACTGGAATGAACACCTCCAGTTTGGGTAAATGGGCTGGGGTGATGTATACGCTGGGGTCGTAAGGGACGGCCAGTGTGTGGATTAGGTTGAGATGTGGATAAGGTACTTGGTCATTGGGGGCTGAAGGTGGAGCTATCGTCCGGTTGTCGATGAGATTTTGGACCTCATGACGAAGGCGGTAGCAACGGTCGGTGCCATGACCGCGCTACTGATGGTACATATAGTACTTGGAGGTGTTATGTCTGGCTGGGAGTGGGTCAGGTAAAGGTTGAGAATCGAGGGGTTTGAGATACCCTCTTTCCATCAAGACTTTTAGTGCGCTAGTCAGGCTCATATAGAGGGAGGTGAAAGTTCTGCCTTGAGCTCGGGCTAGGCCGGCGGTTTGTAGGCTTGGATTAGCAAAAGGGTCGGCTGTGGTAACTGTATTGATTTCGGTGGGTTTGGGAACAACGCTACTACCAGCATTGGTACTCCCTGAAATCACCCTCCTTGTCGGTTCACTTGTTCTGGGAATAATCCCACTGTTGAACGCATTCTCGATCTGAACCCCCAGTTCATGCAAACTTTTGAAAGTGAATAGCGGAGCGACTATTAACTTTTGCAACATATCATGCTCGAGGTTTCGCACCATCATCTCCACTTGATCCCTCTCAGAAGGGCGACGATCTGTCATCTGTGCTGCCTTTGCTCTCCATCTCGCAACAAATTCCACAAAAGGCTCTGTTGGGTTCTGGCGGGTTGCTTCAAGCTCTTGGGTGGTCATTTCGACTTGGGTGCTGTACGAATACTGATCGACAAAGGCCTCAGCCAGTTCTTCCCAGTTTTGCTTCACTTTATCTTCCAACTTAGCGTACGAAGTGGCTACTACACCCGACAGGATTCTTCCATACAGAGAGAGTTTCTGTGGCTTAGTCAGACCCATCGGCTTCAAGACATCCAAGAAAATTCAGATATGTACCATTGGATCTCCAGACCTGTCGAAACGGTCAATATATGGCATTTTGAATCTTTCTGGGAGTCGCACGGCAACCTCGGTGTGCCCATCCTCAATATCGGGAATGGAGTTAAGGCCTTGTGCCTTTTTGAATTGCTTCTCAAGGTTCGCAATTTTCGCTGCAGTCAGATCGAGCTCATTAGCATCAAGGGGATAAAACCTCTCATTAGGCTGCACCAGGGGTCTGAAAACTCGGGCTTGAGCCAACCCTTCTCGAGGATCTGGACCTTGCAAATCTTCAGCTGGCGGAAGTGGGTCAAAGTTCAGCTGGGATCCCGAAGCTGGATGTGAGGCAGATGCCCCAGATGGGCGCTGCGTTTCAATACTGGTCTTAGCCTGCATGGTAGTTCCCTGATTTAACGCTGCTATCACGGCCACAAATTCTTCCGAACCCTGTGCCATCACGGTCTGCTGAGTCCGAACAAAGGTGATGTGACTGGCGACTGACGGATCAGATGAACCGGTGAGCCCTGACTGGCCTTTCTTTGCCTTGCCTCAGCGAAAGAACACTGGTTGCCCTTGAATTAAATTTCTGACCTAACAAAGTCTATTAGCGCTAGTCCAATGTACCCGGGGGATATCGGAGCCTTTTGAAGCTATGGTTCCCAGACTACCTAGCAAAAGAGAAAACAGATAGCATCTCAGCCTGATTTCACCGAAACAGATATGAGCACAGCTGAATGACTGCACTCTCTACTGAATTCTGCCCAAAATTCTGCCTCAAATTTGATACCCTCGGGTAAAACGGATTTCCCAAATACTGATGCCCTCAGGCTGGAAACCCAGACTTGCAAACTGATACATGAATTCCTTGTAGAGGCACACTCTAAAAGCACATAGCAAGCAAAGAGAGCCAAAACACCCCTATGTTGGGTAGGGTTTCCCTGTCCTATTTTGTCAGGAGCTAAGGTTTCACTACGCACGCAGCGGTTTCAAACAACCTATTTATCGGGTAAGCAACCTGTCCTAGTTTGGAATGGCCACTATGGATTCCGAATATGCACTAGGTCGAATGGTCAAAAAGGGTGCCTTGGTAAAAACTGGGGTTTGTGTTCCTATCGTGGCAGAGCCCGTAACTGGTCGGCCTTATGGCACGCTTAACAAAGCGAGCCTCTGGCAAACCGTTCAGGAATAGCAGATGGCAAACACGGTGTCCTAGGCGCACCAATGCACATGCAATGTAAAGAAACACATAAATGTAATCAAAACAAGATATCATGAGTTCGAGTCAAGTTCTCTAACTCCCCAGCAGAGTCGCCAGAAACTGTAGACGTCCCCGACCGCCCCGGGAGGATGAGTCCTGTTCTGTTCATTTGGGCTCACTACAGTTCGGACTCAAATGTCACGGTTCTAAATCTGAACCAAAGAGTCCAAATCCGGCAAATCGTTTTTGAAAACAGATTTTTTGTAAAGAAGTGCCAAACATGGACTGTTTTACCAGATACAGAGTCGCCACTTAAATATTTTTTATGGGAGAACTTAGGAAACCCTGACTCGTTTGCCTAAGGCCACATGTCCGTCATCACCAAAGTTGCCTCGACTCGGGAACTTGGGTACGATTGGGGAAGGTCAGCTATGAGCACCCCCACTCGCCCGATCCGAAGATCGGCCTCAACTAACCATGATATCTTGTTTATGAAAACACATGCGTTCTTATTCCAATTAATTAGCTAGAATTACTATGTGATGCGCACAACAAAACAAGTATAGACTAGATCGCCTAATTTGGAACAAAGCATTGCATATCCGTTTGTTTGGAAAAGGGTTTGAAGTTTGCTACTCGCAAGTAGGCTAAATCACGGATTTCAATGAATTATCCCAATTCAAACAATCCAACCTTCACCCACAGGCATTCAGGCAGTTATATCACGTAAGCAGTTAGCCTTATGGTAAGCATGCTATCATGGCAGCACTCACACGCATGCAAGATGCTAAAGCATAAACACTTACTGAGTACTCCGAGCCAAAACATAAACTAGTTAGTAATCAAATGCATGATCCTAGTTCATGTTAAGATGGCTAATGCAACACATGCAAAATGTAACTAGAAATAGGCTTGGCTATTCTAAGATGTCATGTGAAATTCAACTTGATACATATATTCAATTTGGAATTGAAATACTATGCGGTTAGTATGATGCGCCGAGCCCGGTGCATGCAATACGGATGAATGGATGCAAACATGCGAAGCATAAGTATGCTAATTGAAATATGCCCTAATACTAATCACTGAAAGCAGGTAAATAAAAGGGAGAAATACGTGGGGTTGGAAGACATACACACACTCACGCACACTTATTACACAATTTCCCTCGCTCGGAGGGTCCGAATAAATAATACAGTCTGAATAAATAATTAACTACTCTAGCTAATTAAATATTACAAAACCCCTAATTAATTAACAAATTAATTATAAAGGGAGGCTGCCACAGCCCTGCCTCAAAATGCTTGAATGATGCATGCTCAATTCTCCTCGCTCGGAAATCCATACCATTCCACTGTTGCCTCTATTTATACTATTCTGCACTTTTGAGACTTGCACAAATCCCAAGGTTACTTCTGCACCACCCCTTGATTAGCATGGGATGCCACCGGCCAGGGCATAAAACCACCGGCCATTGATAGATGGTCATCGACCATTTATGAAGCCATCGGCCAGATACTTTTGGTCGGTCGGCACTTCATATAGTCGGTCGGCCAAAACTCCCTGCAGAATCTTGTTTTGACAGCAGCAGAGGGCAGACAGTGCATGGCATAGGATTTTCGAAGCAATGTGCGCATGGCCACTCTCCCAATCATGCTATGGGCTCAAGGGAGTGCGGCCCTTGGTACTCGGGCCACCAATCACGCATTCTGATGCATGATGGCCAAAGATACCAAGCTTGCCAATCGATGTAAATGTATGCAACAAAACACGTGAATGCCAACAACCTATCATGTTGAGATCAAGGGCATCGGTGACCGAAGAGTGAGGCGCGTTACGTCACTTCAAGTACGAACGCATCCCATTCCTCAAATTTGGTTTGACACCCCAAACCAAACCTAATGCAATGCGTGTATGTCATATATAATGCAAAATGATGCAACTTAATGCAATGCAATGCAATATGAGCATGCTAGCCTAATACAATGCAATACTACCAAGACATGCAAGCTAATCTAATGTCACATTAGTATGCCAAGTATGCAACAAGGTCATGTGATGCCATTAGCTAAACAATATGCAAAAATGCAAACAAGATATAATGCAAGCATGTAACTAATGTAATGCAACATACATCATGCCAAGTATGCAATTATGCACAAGGGTGGTCTTAAACTGAAATGGGAGGCCTCAGCCATGCCCCAAAACAGTAGCCAAAGATGGTGCAAAAGAGCACCAATTATGCATGCAAGCATGCACACAACAAGGTTCATCATCTAAGCATGGAATGGGACAACTCTAGGCATACTTGAAGGCGATATACATGGACGTTAAACACTCATGTTAAACTCTGAAAAGCATGCGAAGAATGATGTCAAAACATGCTAGGAAATGGGTGCGAAATAGAAGACATTCAAGGCCACAAAAGAGAGCATTGCTCAACACCTATCCCAAGCAAACATGGTATGGACTATGCAACCAAAAACAGAGTTACAATGCACCAAAATAAGTCCCAAAACCCAATGTTATGGCAGCTCAAATGACTCAAACACATAGGCATGCACAAAAGCCCAAACATGGAGCATGAGACCACACCTCTTCAAGGCATAAAAGGGGAACAAATGCAAGTATGTAAGCACAAAACATGGACTGAAATGGCATGGGAAATGATTCCAAATCACTAAAACAACCCAACTCAAGCATGCTCATGACTCACACACTCAAGGCTCACAAGCCAAAATGCAAAGAGGCTATACCAAACATGGCAAATATGATCAAATCAGTGCCAAATAGACCTCAAGCATGATGAAATATGACCAAGAACTTCACAAAGTTAGGCAAGAACATGCAAGCATGATGGTCTTAAAGGCAGGATGCATTTCTAGGCAAAAATGAGGAATGCAAAGCAAGTATATTATGCATGCAAGGGTCCATTAATCTGACCAAAAACAAAGATATAATATGACCAAATAACACCCAAAAACCTCTGAAATGATGCCAAAAGCAACTAAGCATACATGCTACCCTTATAAGCCAGAAATGGAAACAAAAGAGAGACAAAGGGAGAGGGGTGTCCCTCCTCTATGCAAGACTTCAAGACCCCTTCTTCACCACTGAAAATCCACTGGATTTCAGTGGTGAGAAGGTCAATACACAAAAGTCCCCAAAGCTTAACAAAGAGAACACAAAAAGGGCCAAACAAGGCCTAAGGGGGGGAGGTCGACCCCCAACACCAAAGTGACCTTAATGAAGTATCTTAAGCATACAAATACAAGATGTTTTTCAGTTATACACAAAGCTTAAATCAGTATGCAAGATAGGTTAAAGACTAGTGCAAGATTGAGGGAAATAAAGCAAAAGTGTTGCCCTTGAAGAACACTTCAAGAACAGCAAGTGCAGCCATCTTCTTCTGATCAAAATAAACTCAAAACTTGAAGAACAAACCCTCAACACCTCCAAAGTCAAAGTATGGTGTAATACTATGTGTTCTAGTGCAAAACTAAGAACAAACTACACTTTTAGGCCCTCAAACACACACAAATCAAGAGAGAGAGGGAGATATAGAGAGAGAGAGTGATATATATCAGAGATATATGTAATTAGGTCTAGTTTTGCTGAACCTCTCAAATGGAGAAGAGAGGTCTCCTTATATAGACAAGGCAATGGTGCTAAGCTTCTTAGAGAAGCTAATATAAAAGGGTCAAGGGGGTCAAGCTTCCAAGGGAAGCTAACCCAAAGGTCCAAGCTTCTTGAGGAAGCTAAGACAAAGGGTCAAGCTTCCTCAAGAAGCTAGACCAAAAGAGGTCAAGCTTCCATGAGAAGATTGAGTAAAATGGTGTAAAGGTTCAAAATAGCCACACACGTGTATGGAAGGGGGGTCCGTGCACTCCAGGTGGCACAGCTGGCTTGCACCATGCCTGAAAAAGGCAAAAAGGAGGTACCGGCCAGAAAAGGAGACAATCGGCCAAATAAATGGTCGGTCGACTATTATAAATGGTCGGCCTGCTTTTTTGCTGGCCGGCCGGATAAATTGGTGGCCGGTACATGGCTTCTAAGGCCAAAAAGTGGTCGGTGGATGTCCAGATTGAAGTCCCAGAAGTTAGCTTTCCAATGGCGCAAACCTTACATTAAAATACCTCCTGTGCAAAAATTTATGCCCGTTTTGGTGAAGCCGCGCAGATTCGATCCAACCGGATTGATCCCCTACTTCAACCAACCATATCTCCCCCACCCGGACTTGGCTTTAGGAGATTCTTAAGTGCAAAATGAAGCCTCAGAAGTAAGATTTCCAATGGTGGGGGCCTCATAGCTAAAATCCAAGTATGCAAATGAATAAGCCCGATTCAGCGAGGGCTGTTCGACTCTCTCTCCTACCCGGATCCTTGTTGAACTTCTTCTCTAACTTGGTTTCTCCCCTCTTCTCCTCTTGTCTTCAATTTCAAACCCCTAAGTAAGGTGTTTTGAAAGATTTTTCAAAGATTTCATCTCTCTTTTATTCATTTCCACTTTGTCCTTGCTCGGTTTACCGAAAAGCGCAACATTTGCCAAAATGCGAGCCTCGGAACATCGCAGAAACTTTATTTCAAAAATAATTTGAAAGAGAGGGTTTTAAGGTCTAAAAACCATTCAAAATAGTTTTGGCCCAAAAAGGGGTGTGAAGTTGGGATTTGGCTCTCTCCTTGCCGAAGAGAATGAACCTTTTCCCCGCACATCTTTCATCACCGAGCAAACCATCAGTAGCGCCCAAGTCTTAAGGGCAGTCAAAAATGGGGTGTCTACAATGTCCCACAGAACATATCATATTGTCATCCGACTAGGGTAATCGGTTCTGGATACTGATTGAGCATAGATCACTACAATGAAGTGGCTAATGAGATCTCGTATCACATATATGTCATGGACCCGCATTTACATGTCGTCCCCCAAGACTTGGGACTATCTATGGATGCCCTAATAGATTCGCAAATAAGACATTCATTTACATGATCAAAATAGCATTTTAGAAATTATCACTTATCGATAACAGTTAAAACATAATTCATAACAACATATCTTTACAGAAATGTTCCTCACGATGGACTTCCAAAACCGGTTGTTCGGTCTTCGAGTCTTGACCTTAGATGCTTGATTTGATGATGATTTAGCTTAATCCCTTTTTTATCTTCTTTTTCCTCTTCATTCTTCTCTTAGTCTCGAGAAGTCTCTCTCTCGGATTTTTATTTTGTGCTGAGTTTAACACTAAGGCTCATATATATCTATCTCTATCTAAGTGTATAAATGATGAGCCAAACACAACTTAGCGAATCAGATGAAATCAATTTTCAATTAAACTTTTCAAATGGCTCTAAAAATTCCCATTAGTCTATCCATGTGCTTAATTTTAGTTTCTGAACCAATTAAGGTTCTCAATTTCAGTTCCAAAGTTGTAGCTCCAACAGATATTTTTCCAATGCAGACAAATATTCTCAAATTAATTCATATTAACGTAACAAATCATTCCAAAGAAAGACACATACATATATAAGTCTAGATTTCATTATCACATAAACATTTGGTTATAAATTCGTAAGTAGTAGGATTCAATAACAAAAATTCATTCTCCGATAATCAACATAGGTTCCCAATCTTGAAAGTTCTATACGTTGAATAAGTCAAGGTATATTATGTAAGGTCATCGTTCTAATCAGTTAGTGAGTTCCCAATGTCACATTAATGTTCACATAAATATTTTGCATATAATTAAGATACTACCTGCATTAGCTGTCTCAGTATTCTGGGTATTTTCTGACACTAGGGTATAAACCCTTCCTCGTCGGAGACTATTCCTTTTGGCAGTAATGGTTGCCCTTATTTTTGGTGTCATGGTTGATCCAATCCCACTGGTAACAGGTCTTTCATTGCTTGGGTGGGCTTATAGACAAGATTTGGCTGAGTGTCCTTTCTGTCCACATCGAAAGCAAGCTTGAGAAAGGTGGCAACAAATGCCCTACATTCTCTATAGGTTGGTATGCAATTGTTTCCACTGCTTTCCCATCTTGTGTTGTCACCGGCTCTTAAATTCGATTTCTCATTCAAGGAGGCCATTTATTCACTAACCATTTCCATTTTCTATTTCTTTAATTTCATACTTTCTCCTTCCGTTGTTGCTATTGACTTGGACATTTTCAAGGCAGCAATATTAGCTTCATACATCAAGGCTCTATCAAGTACGTCCACATACTTTACCAATTTCAAAATGTTGACCCAGTCAAACACTTCGGTATCTATTCCGCCTTCAAATTTCCTTGCCTTTTTGTAGTCAGTGTTAACCATACGAGGTGCATATTGGGCTAATTCAATAAATTTTACTTCATATTTTGCCACAATCATGTCACCTTGTTTTAGTTATTCAAATTCAGATCCCTTCCTATCTTGGATGCATTGCGGGAAGTATTTTTCATAGAACATTTACTTAAATTAATCCTATGTCAAGCTGTCATTCTCATCCCAAACGAGCATTCACCATATTCTTGCTTCTTCTTTCAAGGTAAAGGTTGCCAACAACACTTTATGTAATTCAGTATACGAAAACACTTCAAATATCTTTTCAGTTTCAAGTACCCAAGCCTCGGCTTTTAATGATTCAATACCTCCCAAAAATTCTAGCGGCTTCATTTTCTTATATTTCTGTATAAGATCGATAATGTCATCATTATCAATTTGGTCCAGAGGCAGCGGAGGAGGAGGTGGAAATCGTTGCCTTTGCTCTTATTGTTGTCTCACCAGTTTAGTTAAAACCTCCACCATTCTTTCTAACCATTCTATTCTGGCATTAGAAGATTCAGATTCATCTGTGCGTCTTGCATTCTCCATTGGTCTATACATAACCCGAGGTACCAATAAACATAGGGAAAAGTTCTCACAGCTTCCATTTTCATTGTCAGTTCCAAATATATTCATAGTATTCAATTTCATTTCATGTCATTGTATTACATTAGATTTTAGTTCTGATAAGTTCATATAATTCCACACACCCTCACACATGTTGATGCAATGTCCTAATTTCTTTTCTAGGACAATCTATAGCTCAACTGGACACGTGCGTGGGTAAATTAACTCGTGCTCTGATACCATTCTGTCTCAACCCAAACCCGCCCCTATAGGTTTAGCGTCATAACTGGCCAGTAATCCGAGATTACCAAAGGCCTTCCTGTACAGTCAAAAATAATCGGCGCTAGCAGAAGTCATATATAAAAATACTAATGGTCCAATGAGTTGTGTATCTATATGAACAAACATGTACACATATAAACGTTAATTTAGCCACATAACAATACATAACTTATAACATAATATCTTATACAAACATATGCATGTGTCAAAAGTGTACACCATGGTCAAAATCTTGACAACAGCCTTCCAGGCCTAGCCCCAACTCAGAGGCACTCAAAACAACTCGGTAGGCTTCCAAACGGTGACTCGGTTGCAGACTCCTTCTAGACTTGTCCTCTAGAACGCTCACGTATACCTAAATATATAAAAACAGTGAGCTAAAGTCCCATGAATAACATTAAAGTAAAGAGGTTAGTAAACGAATCCCAACATATCTTCATTAGAAAACAGATTATACATATCTATCATATCAGCCATATATCTGTACAGTCTCATAACAGAACATAATAATGGTACATCCTACAAAACATATCATATCGTCATTCGACTAGAGTAATCGGTTCCGGATACCGATTAAACACAAATCACCACAATGAAGTGGCTAACGAGATCTCGTATCACTTATATATCATGGACCCACATTTATATGTCGTCCCCCAAGACTTAGGACTATCTATGGATGCCATAATATATTCACAAATAGGACATTCGTTCACATGATCAAAATAGCATTTCAAAAATTATCACTTATCAATAACAGTCAAAACATAATTCATATCAATATATCTTTACAGAAATGTTACTCACGGTGGGCTTTCAAAATCGGTTGTTCGGTCTTTGAGTGTTGACCTTGGATGCTTGATTTGATGAAGATATAGCTTAAACCCTTTTGATCTTCTTCTTCATTTTCCTTTCTTTTCTTAGTCTCTAGAAGTCTCTCTCTCAGATTTTTATTTTGTATTGAGTCTAACACTAAGGCTCATATATATCTATCTCTATCTAAGTATTTTTCCAATGCAGACAGATATTCTCAAATTAATTCATATTACACATAATTAAATAAAGATAAATGTGACACGTATTTTGGGGAAATTACAATTGTGAATGAATTTATAAATAAAAAAATGTTTGGAAACTCTAAAATATGAGTTCTAAAAGAGCTTTGAGAGGTAGATCCCACCCATTATTGTGATGTTTTGGCTTTGATTTTTTTTTTTTTTTTTTTGGTTTTGAATTTTCACATTATTAGAACTCTAAAATTAAAAGGTGTATCATTGCCCTTTATAAATATAAATGTGTTTGTCTCTATGTAGCACTGCTCCTTGTCTATTCACTACAAACAAAAAGATAAAAGAAGGCAAACAACAAACGCATACCCATTTTGTCCTGGTACATGGTGCTTGCCATGGAGCTTGGTATTGGTACAAGCTCAAACCACTGCTAGAGTCTCATGGCCACAAGGTCACCGCCCTCAACCTCGGGTATCAACATGAAGAAGATAGAAAAGCTTCACATTCTTTATGACTATACGGAGCCATTGATGGAGGTCATGAAATCGCTTCCTCCAGGTGAAAATGTAGTTCTCGTTGGGCACAAGCTTGGTGGCTTGAACTATTAGAACCCACAAAGGTGTATGTGTGTAAATTAAATGTATAAAATAAATAAACAATAAAATAAAATAATTCAGAAAATAATTATATAAATTATTTTCCGAATTAAATGCTTACAGAAAATATTGTCAAGGCTTGTGTTGGACACAATCTCCTTAATGTAGATTTCGCCCTCGCTCCGGTGCTTCGAGTTTTATCGGCATCTACTTCCCAGGATGCATCAACTAATCCTTAAATTTGCAACACTACAAATTTAAGTCTGGCGAACCAAAACTCTGTTGTAACTCTCTCTTTTTCTTCCTAAAAATAAATGCAGAAACGATGCACAAAGACAAAAGAAGAATAGCAGGAGAAGAACGAAATTCTGATCGAAAAAATTGTGTATTATGAATTGTTGGAAGCATGCTTTATATAGATAGAAATGTGGCTATTCCGAACAGGTGCCAATAGATAGGCAACTGTTAGGACAAATTTGAACAGATAGAAAATCTGTTTGAATTGTTTGGACAGTTCCAGATCTGTTTGGGAAAGGGTTCAACAGGTTCAAACCTATTCGGGTGGAAACCAACAAGTATGAAACCTGTTCGAACCTGTTTGGGTGAGAAAAAATTTAGACCAGAATTAATTTAATTTTTCGAAACTAAAATTCAAAATTAAATAAATAAATACAAATGTTTTTAGCCCAAAAAAATAAGTATTGGGTCGGAGAAGCCCAATCTCACACCACGCAATCGCACCCAAGCCCAGCTCGACCGACCGACAGGACTACGTCACCGCACGTGTGTGGTTTTAATTTTGGGTCCAATGGGTCTAACCCACTACAACTATAACCTCACCCTTCCACAAACATGGGTACCCCTTGAGGCCTATCCCAAGTATCCAATGCTAAGGTTTATAAACCCAAACAATTCCTCAAGCCTTTTTAATGTGAGACAAGCACATTTCACAAATGTGTAGGAAACCCACTAAAAAACTAGTTCTACGAACCCGAAAACATGCATTGAATTCTCATTCATCCGAAAATGGTTTTGAACAACCACATACATGAATTTATTCACTACGCGGCATTAAACATGAACCCACTTAGAAATATTAAAAATAACGCTTGGGTCCTACCTTAATTAATGCTCAAAGTTAGCAAAAAATAAGGTTTTTTCCAAAACTATTCCAAAGCCATTTTCCAACAATCCCCCACATGAATGAAATTCACGATAACGGACATGCAACAATATGCGGACAAAGAAAGAGTATATTAAGAAGATACATCACATCGAGATAGGCAGCTTTTGGCTTTGAACCTCCTCTAGTGAAAGCCTATCGAACTTACTGGCTAACCAGTGGATGCGATGCCTTCAATTGTTCAGCTGTTTATGTAAGCCAAGACAATAGACTACACATAGTGTATCCTCAGACACAGTTTGGTTCTTACAGTTGTGTTCATTTTGGCCCTAAACAACGCCTGGTAATTCGTAAGCGCTCTAGAGAATTTAGCTTTCTCAATTCTCATAGAACCGGCCCAGTTCACACTCATATAGGTGATTTCTAATTAAGAGTATCCTACTATACCCCACTTGGATGTCCAAGCTATAAGAATCATTAAAAACAAAGCTTATCCTACTAACGCTGCAGGTATCACTCTTCTTATCATAGAAATGGGTAGAAGTAAACCTCTTTAGTGATATGTGAAGTCATCCATAATTCGGTTGTCCCTTTGAACCTAGATCTTGGGATCTCCAGTCAACTAGGTTTGGTTGCCATTATGGCGACTTTTAAGTAATAGGTTTTAATCCCATTCCCCTCGATAAATGGTACACTTGCTCTCTGGCTGGCCCTTTAGTCAATGGATCTGCAATATTCTCCTTTGACTTTATATATTCTATGGAAATTATTTCATGTGAGAGAAAATGCCTAACGGTATTATGTCTTCGACGAATGTGTCGAGACTTACCATTATACATATGATTCTGTGCTCGTCCTATTGCTGCTTCACTATCACAGTGTATGCATATAGCTGGCACAAGTTTAGGCCACATTGGAATGTCTTCTAAGAAATTACGAAGCCATTCTGCTTCTTCTCTTGTTTTATCTAATGCGATAAACTCAGATTCCATTGTCGACCTAGCTATAAATGTCTGCTTAGAAGATTTCCAAGAGACTGCAGCACCTCCTATGGTAAAGACATATCCACTAGTGGATTTTGAGTCTTTAGTATCCGATATCCAATTTGCATCGTTGTACCCCTCGAGTACTGCTGGATATTTGGTATAATGTAAGCCATAATTCTGGGTATGTCTTAGATACCTAAGTACCCTAATTATAGCTTTCCAATGATCGGATCCTGGATTACTTGTATACCTACTCAATTTGCTTATAGCATAGGCTAAATCGGGCCTAGTGCAATTCATTAAGTACATCAAGCTTCCGATTATACAAGAGTACTCTAACTGTGATAGGCCTACACCTGTATTTTTTGACAAATGAAGACTAATGTCAACAGGTGTTTTAGCAGGACGGTTGTCATGCTTTCCAAATTTCTCCAGAATCTTCTCAACATAGTGAGACTAAGATAAAACATATTCTTCAGATGTTCTAGTAATTTTTATTCCTAAAATTATAACTGTTACTCCCAGATCTTTCATGTCAAACTTTTTGTTTAACATTTTCTTTGTGGATTTAATCATGTCATTATTACTTCCAATAATGAGCATGTTATCCACATAAAGACAAACTATGACATAGCCTTTGTCTGTGCTTTTAACATAGACGCATTTGTCACATTCGTTTATCTTAAAACCATCCGAAAGTATAGCATGATCAAATTTTTCATGCCATTGTTTTGTAGCTTGTTTTAATCCATAAAGGGATTCGACAAGTTCACAAACCTTTTTCTCTTGGCCAGGAACTTGAAACCATTCTGGTTGTTCCATATACATTTCATCATCTAACTCGCCATTCAAAAAAACTGTTTTAACATCCATTTGATGTATTTCCAGATTATACAAAGTTGCAATCGCAATAAACATGCGAATAGATGTTATTCTTGTTACTGGTGAATAGGTGTCAAAATAATCAAGGTCTTCCCTCTGCCTGTATCCTTTAACAACAAGCCTAGCCTTATATTTATCTATTGAACCATTTGCTTTCATTTTTCTCCTGAATATCCACTTACATCCAAGAGGTTCACATCCTGGTGGAAGATCCACCAGTTCCCAAGTATGATTTTGCAGTATCGATTCAATTTCACTATTCACAGCCTCTCTCCACAATGGAGCTTCAGAACTTGCATTGCTTCCTTGAAGTTTTGAGGCTCATTTTCTAACAAGTATGTCAGAAAATCAAGACCAAATGATTTAGAGATCCTAGCCCTCTTGCTACATCTGGGTTCATCTACTTCATTATCATTTTGGTCTTCACTGCTACTCATAGCAGTATCAAAAGTTCTTTTATTTGAACTTTTCTTTTCAATTTCCTTGCTAGGAAAATGTGTTCAAAAAATGATGCATTTCTTGACTCAATAATAGTGTTTACATGCATATCCGGATTTTTAGATCTATGAACTAAAAATCTATATGCACTACTATTATTGGCATATCCAATGAACACACAATCAACGGTCTTTGGTCCTATCTTAGTCGTTTTGGGACTAGGGACTGCCACCTTGGCCAAACACACCTACACTTTAAAGTTATTGTAGGTAGGTCGTCGACCTTTCCATAATTCATAAGGTGTTTGATTGAGTTTCTTGTGGGGTACCTTGTTAAGGATAAAGTTAGTAGACAAAATCGCCTCCCCCCACAAGTTCTGAAGTAACCCTAAACTAATCAACATGGCATTCATAATCTCTTTAAGAGTTCGATTCTTTCTCTCAGCAACACCATTTGATTAAGGAGAATAAGGTGCAGTGGTTTGGTGAATGATACCATGTTCAGAACAAATTCTTCAAATGGTGCATCATACTCACCACCTATGTCACTTCTCACTATCTTAATAGTTTTGCCAAGTTGATTTTCAACCTCAAGTTTATATTGCCTAAAAGCTTCTACGACTTTATCTTTACTTCTCAATAAGTAAACATAGTAATATCGAATGCAATCATCAATAAAAGTACTAAAGTACTTCTTACTTCCTTTAGTTTAAACAAATTTTAAATCACAAATATTTGTGTAAATTAAACTTAAAGATTTAGTACTTCTTTCAACTTTATTAAATGATGCCTTAGTGAGTTTTGCCTCAATACAAATCTCACATTTTTTATTAGGATCAAATTCTAAGTTAGGTAAACATTCTAAAGCAACAAGTCTACGCAAAGAATTAAAATTAACATGTCCTAATCTACCATGTCATAAGAAAGAAGACTCAGTAATATAAACAGAAGATGTGTTCTTATTATTACAAGCCAAATTAGGTACAACAGCATTTACATTGAGCTTAAAAAGCCCATCACTCATGTAACCTCGCCCCACATACATTCCACTCTTGGAGAGTACAACTTTATCAAATTCAAAGACTAATTTAAACCCCTTTTTGATCAACAATGACCCAAAAATCAAATTATTGTGAATCTCTGGCACATGGAGTACATTGTTAAGAGTGAGTTCTTTCCCGGATGTCATTTTCAGCACAATCTTTCCTTGTCCTTCTATAGTTGAAGTAGAGGAGTTTCCCATAAAAAGTTGTTTCCCACTTTCCACCACTTTGTAGGTTGTGAACATCTTCTTATATGCACAGATATGGCAAGTTGCTCCAGTATCCACCCACCATTCCTTGGGATTGCCCACCAAATTTTCTTTAGAGACTACTGCAGCAAGATTGATGTCTGCCACTCCATTGGAAAGATAAAAATCCATGGCTATGTTGGCTTTTTGTTTGAACTCCCTCCATTCTTGCCAACGTGATAATCCTTAACGCGATGTCCATCTTTGCTGCGCACAAAACATTTGCCTTTGAACCTCTTGTTGAACCCATTGTTGATCCCTTTGTTGATCTTACTAGTGGATCCTTGTTTGGGACCATTGCTATCATGCTTCCGCTTCTTGTTATTGAACTTTGACCCTTGTTCATGTTCCACAACATTTGCTTTAGTCTACATGACAGGGTTTCCTGACTTCTTGTCGGAACCACGGTTGTCTTCCTCAATTCGGAGCCGCACTATCAGTTCCTCCAATTTCATCTCCTTAAGCTTATGCTTCAGATAATTCTTGAATTCTTTTCAAGATGGTGGCAATTTTTCAATGATTGCCGCTACTTGGAAAGATTCACTAAGAACCATCACTTCCGCATGTATGCCATGGAGAATTAAATTGGAGATCTTGAACTTGGCTAATAACCGTTTTGGAATACATCATTTTAAAATCCAGAAAACGACCGACAACAAATTTCTTTGTACCGCGGTCCGCTGTTTTATACTTATGGTCTAGAGATTCCCATAGTTCTTTAGCTGTGCTTTTCACACTATACACATTATACAATGTAGACAACCCATTGAGGATATAGTTTCGACACAGAAAATCACCATGTTTCCATGGATCGACTGCGGCAACCACTTGCCGGTCAGTTTCTTCCTCGTTCAGTGCTGGTGCCTTTTCATGAGTGAAGCGAGCCAAATTCAATGTGGTAAGATAAAACATCATCTTTTGTTACCATCTTTTAAAATCTTTACCATTGAATTTTTTTGGCTTCTCCCCATGATTTACCGGTACTGCCAGAGTCATCACTGGCACAATAGGTGTGGGGTTTGAGTAATAATAGTCTCAATACTGTTAATTTTAGTTGTCATAATTCTGACGAAATAAAAACAATACACCAATCACAAATTTATATAAAAAATGAATTCACACACAAAATAAATAGAATAATATTTTGTAACAAAATTCTAATGATAAACATTATATTACTAGTATATTATCAAAGAAATCATTAAACAGTATATTACTACTATTTAAGAAATTAAACAGTATATTAGTACTATTTAATTTCCCGAAACAAAATATTTTTTTATCTATCGCAAAAATAAATAAAAATAAGAAATCTACTTTAAGATTGTTAGAACCCACAAAGGTGTATGTGTGTAAATTAAATGTATAAAATAAACAAACAATAAAATAAAATAATTTAGAAAATAATTATATAAATTATTTTCCGAATTAAATGCTTACAGAAAACAATGTCGAGACTTGTGTTAGACACAATCTCCTTTGAAAAATCTAGAAATCCCCTAGATATTGATTTGTGATTATGTAACAATTTTAAGCAGTATATAACAATCCCAATCAAACAATCAAGACAAATCAACACAACGATTTTAAGGTGGAAAAACCATAATTGGACACCTCGAACTGTGATTAAAAAACCACAGGCAACAGCCACAAAACAATCCACTGAGAAGATTTAAAGGAATTACACAGGTATACTCTCAATTACCTAGCGAATCCACGCCTAATTGAACCAACCTGTATGTGCCTCTTCCAACCCCGTCTTCACCTCGGAATTGTCTTTACGATGAGCCACTTCAAAATCCACCGAAGCTTTAGGCTCAAATTCTTCAGAATCCACCGAAGAACAACTCTCTCTCTCTCTCTCTCTCTCTCTCTCTCTTGTGTATAACAAACAAAACCTTTGATGTACTCTCTTTAAACCATGAGTTGAATACTCAATAAAATATCAAAGAAAACTAATAAAATATCCCCAGATATAAACCTTAAGAACCAAAAAGAAGATCTGGAGGAATTCAGGAGTCGTCTAGTTTTGGGAGAAAACCAACTACTTATAGAAAACCAAAAGTAATCCTAGATTTGGAAGAAAACCAATTCCTTATAGAAATCCAAAGTAATCTTGGAAAACCAATTCTTTATAGAAATCCAAAGTAATCCTGGATTTGACCCAACACGCGAATTTATAGAATCTGTCCCGCGATCTCCGCTCGAGCGCCCAACAGCCCGCTCGAGCGGCTTCAGCAAAATATGCGTGTGATATAACAGAGGTCCGCTCGAGCGCTAGAGAACCCGCTCGAGCGCTAGAGAACCCACTCGAGCGCGAAATCACACAGCTCAGCACTTTTACAGGCGACCAAAACTGCTGGAACCAGGGATTCTCCACTCGAGCGGGGGAATGTCCGCTCGAGCAGACAGGCAACTTGGAATGTATTTTTGCATTTTGCTTGATCCCCGTCATAATCAGCGAAGTGGCAATCTTGAAAGCATTAGCATCACAAACTTCTCTGAAATGTACAATTCGGGTTGGATTCGCATCTAAACACTCATAGCCTCACTGAAATAAAAGTGTGAAAATAAATACAACTGAAAGGAGTTTTGTCAAACGGGATTGCCAAGAATAAAATCTAACATCCTTAAAGTAGATTTTACCCTCGCTCCGGCGCTTCGAGTTTTACCGGCGTCTATTTCCCAGAATGCAACGACTAATCCTTAAATTTGCAGTAGTACAAATTTAAGTCTGGCGAATCAAAACTCTGTTGTAACACTCTCATTTTCTTCCTAATAATAAATGCAGAAACGATACAGAAAGACAGAAGAAGAATAGTACGAGAATGACGAAATTCTGATCGGAAAAATTGTGTATTATGAATTGCCGGAAGCATGCTTTATATAGACAGAAAGGTGGCTATTCTGAACAGGTGCCAACAGATAGGAAACTATTCAAACAGATTTGAACAGATAGAAAATTTGTTTGAACTGTTTAGACAGTTCCAGATCTGTTTGAGAAAGGGTTCAATAGGTTCCAACCTGTTCGGGTGGAAACCAACAGGTATGAAACCTGTTCGGACCTATTTGGGTGAGAAAAAATTTGGACCATAATTAATTTAATTTTTTGAAACTGAAATTCAAAATTAAATAAATAAATACAAATGTTTTTGGTCCAAAAAGATAAGTATTAGGCCACATAAGCCCAACCCAACCTCACACCACACACACAAACTTAGCCCACCCGCCTGAACGGATGGCGATGCGCGGGGTTTTAATTTTGGGTCCAATGGGCCTAGTCCACTACACCCATAACCTCACCCTTCCACAAACATAGGTATCCCAAGTATCCAATGCTAAGGTTTATAAACCCAAACAATTCCTCAAGCCTTTCCAATGTGGGACAAGCACATTTCACAAATGTGTAGGAAACCCACCAAAAAATTAGTTCCACG
Organism: Camellia sinensis; assembly: GCF_055761805.1. Classification (NCBI taxonomy): domain Eukaryota; kingdom Viridiplantae; phylum Streptophyta; class Magnoliopsida; order Ericales; family Theaceae; genus Camellia; species Camellia sinensis. The sequence continues at coordinate 222,936,782 of NC_138961.1, forward strand.
AACCCGAAAATGCGCATTGAATTCTCATTCATCCGGAAATAGTTTTGAGCAACCAAATACATGAATTCATTCACTACGCGGCATTAAACATGAACCCACTTAAAAATGTTAAAAATAACGCTTGAGTCCCACCTTAATTAATGCGCAGAGTTAGCAAAAAATAAGGTTTTTTTTCCAAAACTATTCCAAAGCTATTTTCCAATATGAACTTGGCTCTTTCCATAGACAAGTTCCTCCAGAAAATCTCCACTGCTATCTTCCTCATTGCTTTCATGCCCAATACTGTGCACAAACTCTCGTTTGTTATTGAACAGGCGCAGATTATATAGAAATTGATCGCAGGATCAGATATAAAAACAGTCATATAGTTACGAGGCCCAACCCCTAATGCTAGAAACACCTAAATCACTCAATACACGATATGCGTATTTGTGGTATTTTGTTTTCTACTTCGTTCGCACTTCATTTATTGAGTTATTTGGTACAATTTTTTTCTAAGTTAATAATAATTAATAATCAAAATGTAAAGATTAAAATTTCTCATTCTCATGTTTTCTAATAATAAGTTGTTTTTAGATTGAGAAAAATTCACATTAGTGAGTAATGATTTTGTCATCTTTTGTTTTCTATTTCGCAATTCATTATTTATTTGGTACAGTTTTTTTTGAATTAATAATTAATAATCAAAATGCAAAAATTAAAATTTCTCATTCTCATGTTTTCTAATAATAAGTTGTTTTTAGATTGAGAAAAATTCACATGAGTGAGTAATGATTTTTTTTTTTTTTTAATTTGAAATACTGATAAGTTCATATTATTAATTGATCATAGTATTGTTAGTGCTGGAATAATAATTAATATTAATGAAGCAACTAAGATTCGATAACGCTGCCTTTGGTTGAGGGATTTGATATTGGATTTGGAAAGGAAAAGAGAAAATGTGTGTAAAATTAAATAAAATATAAGTATATTTTATTCACATTTTACTTACCTTTCTATTTTTTCTTTCCAAATTCCTCAAACAAACATAGCGTAAAGGTAATTTTTTTCTCTTATTCTAGCTTTTTATGTTTCAAGTATTTTTTTAATTTATTTCAAAAGGTAAGTTATATTCAAAATTAAATAGAAAATGACATATTGACAGCCACTTAATATACAAATATTTTATTATATATAATTCACATTCTGACCAAACTCAAACTCTAATATAAGAGTAATTTTAGGTATTATGAAAAAAATATCATCTTAATGTGCGGTGTTTTATTGTGTGTATAATTTAAGGATAAAGAATTTTTATGAAACATTTTATGATATGCCTAGCATTATTCTTAATATAATATAATATTTTTTTATAATATAATATTTTCTGTCTAATTTAAAATAAAATTTAACATTGTGAGTAAATTTTAAAAAAAATAAAAATATATAAAAGTCCAAAACAGGAAAAAGAAAATTAAAGACAAAGTGAAAAAATAGTCAAATTTACTTAGCCTCCGTTTGAGAAGTTGGTTGGCTTTTTGACTTTTTAGTTTTTTTAGTTGTTTTAGCCTGGGCTAAAAAGCTTAGTTTGGGAAGAGCTTTTTGACTTTTTGACTTTTTTGAATTTTTTTTGTGAGAGAAGAGTATAATGATTATGAGTTGGATGTGATATTTTATTTGTTATAACTAAAATAACCTATTTTATCTTTTGTAACTAAAATAGCCTCAAATCGCCTTGTCAAACGGAGCCTCATAAGGGTTTACACAATAGATAAGAAAGCAGAGAAAATGGTTACTGACTCCAATGCAAGAGGTTTGTTTGGACTAACAAATCAATGGCTTAACCCAAAGCTTCTAGTGCACTTGGTAAATACTTGGAGTTAAAGGATTCAGGTGTCAGGTTCAAAATTTTTTAGGTCAATTTTTTAGGCATAAGATACTTGGTCAGGAGGTTAGAGATATTTTGAAAAATGAGTTAAAAGTCACTTCTTAACTTTTAATTCGTTTTATCTCTCATAAAAAAAAAAAAAAAGTTAAAAAGTCAAAAAAAGTTAAAAAGTCAACTTTTAACTATCTTCTTAAAACACTCATTAATCTCAAGTTGTTGCTATCGCAGTATTTGGAATGGGTTCAATATTTCCCGTTGTGCGAGTCCTGATTTAAGCGGAACTTATCTTAGGAGGTCATGTAAGTTTTTAGATTATAGTCTCTGACTCAAAACAAACAATAAGACACCTTAATAATCTTTGTAAAGGGCACTGCTTAGACCTGCAGAAGAGGAAGAAGATTTTCCTATAACAAAAAAAAAAATCAATGGCCCGCTTGCAAATTCAAACTACAATACAAATCATGATAAAAACGAGGCAATCGTTAGTTGAATAAATAGCCAATGAGTGGGGTGTAAAAAAACAAAAGGGAAAGGTACATTTAAAATATGAATTATTTTTTATAATTTAAAAAATTATAAATATATTATTATAAAAAAAATTATTTCACAAAATTAATTAAAAAATAAAATTCTAATTGAAATATGTTTCTGATATTATTAAAAATTATTAATTAACTTGATAATTTATTAATAAAAATTATCATTTATTACGAAATTAGAAATTTCAAGAGGCGGGATGTAATTTCTAAAACTATAGGAGATAATTTGTATTTTAAACAAATTTCAATTGATGTATTTGTAATTTATCTAAAAAATAAATATCAATTCTATTGAAACTTTTATAAATTTGACTTTTAATGTAATAAAACTTATCATCAATATATAAATATTTTCTCTCACTTTCATTGAAATAATATATTCTCTGTATTGCTGTTGGAAGAAATATATCTAGTGCTTTAATTTGATTGTTATTAATTTAAATAGTAAGATTAATGCGGATATATTTGGTAAGAGTATTAGTATCAACCTCTCTCCAATAGCTTTGAAGCTATTGTAAAGAGCAAAAGTCAAAAATATGTGCTCTATCAGACTCAACAAACTAATTCTATGGCTAGCCATTATTTATATTTGCTCCAGTAACTCAACAACGTTGTTGAGCCACTGTTTATTGGCTATTTTATTTTTTATTATATTTTTTGGAGTAAAATTGGGTCAAAATTTTTAAACCAGTCGTCCACCCAGATGTCTCATGAGTGCCTGTAGCAGAAGAAGAAAAATCTCCAAAATTAACCTAACCGGTTTACCGGCCAGTCAACCAGTCAACGGTATTTTTTTTTTTTTTTCAAGAATTATTTGGGTGACATATTATCAATTTAATAAAAAAAGAAAGAATAACAAATAAAATAATAAAATAATATTTTAATAAAATTGAATTAAAATAGAGAGTTTAATACAATAAGTAATAAAAAAATATTTTAAGTTATAATTTAATTCAAAATTTATTAAGACTAATACAGATGCTGTGTTGTATTATCTCCCAATTCGAGGGCTTTAAGCTCGTAGCCCAAAGTAGTGTAGTATTATCTAATAATTTTAAATAATTATAGATATTCAAATACTGTTTGTCTTCCGTCTTTAATTATTATTATTATTTTGGCACGTCTTGCTAATTTGTTAATTATTGGTTGGCCTTTGATGGAGGAAAGCAATGTAAGAAAAATTAAGGGGCAAGGTTATATTTCATGAAAAAAAATTATAAACTTTTAAGAAATAATTTAGTGTGGTAGGTAAATAACACTGCTGGAAATCGCACTTTTAGCGGCGTTTAAAAAACGCCGCCATATGTATCAAAAACGCCCCTAATTCCTTTTGTGGCGTTTAGTACCAAACGTCGAAGCTGCGGCCGTCGCTGTAGCTTTGCGACGTTTTAAAAACGTCGTGATATTAGTACAGGCGGCGTTTTTTAAAACGCCGCCAAATGTCCCACCACACACACGCTGACGTCACCAACAATATTTAGCGACGTTTTTGAAACGCCGTCGTATCTGTTTTAAAAATATTACCGTTACTGTTGAGGGATTAGGAGGCGTTTGTAGAAACGCCGTCATATCTTCCTTTTTTTTTTTTTTTTTTTGGGGATATTATGCTAATTTTATTTGATTAAATTAAAAAGAATACCTGTAAAAAATATTGAATTTAGTTTCTCATTCAATTAATAAAAAAATACCTATAATAAAACTAACATACAAAATATTAACTCCTATTCAAATATCTGTAATAAAACTAACATTTAAAATAATAACTCCCATTCAAATAACAAATGAAGCATTAATTCAATTTCACATTAAAAAAAAACTAACATTTAAAATAATAACTCTCATTCAAATAACAAATGAAGCATTAATTCAATTTCTCATTCAAAAAAAAACTAACAAACCGTGTTTAAGTAAGAGACTACAATTTGTAAAATTTTGATTCCAGATCTGCTAAAATGAAAAATCCATCCATCTTGTCATAAAACATAACCCACCAAACTCAAATCTTGTCTCAAACTGCTGCTGAGCTACAGTTGCATGTTCAATCATTCCTTTCTGGAAGGTAGCATCAACTTGCTCAAACATGGCTTTGCATGACATCTCAAAGGCAGGAATAACGGAAGCTTCCAAACTAGACTTCAATGCATCCTGCATATTGAATCACTCAAACAGTCAGATCAAGATTTCCAGATTCATTTAGTAAGGCATACAATCTCCTCAGGTCAGATACTGCTAGAGAGAGAGAGAGACCCATAAAAATTTTGAAGTTATTGAACAACAATTACAAAACATCAATTAATCCCATATACATGCATAACATACTCAAGAAGAACTAGAGCCAGACACTACATTTGAAAAGTTGAGAGATAATGGACTGTCCACCCAAGATGAGTTTATGTCTCTGCAGGAATGCTGCTTTGTCAAAATAAAAATGATAATTTAAAATATGACATTCACCAAGTGTCTCATGCACATCACATTAAGAGAGAGAGACAGAGAGAGAGACCTTAATATCTAAAGATTACAAGAAAAAGGGCTCTGAGAATCAACAAAGTCTCAAACGAACCAAAATCCCTCAATAACCTTTAAGATAGTTAATGATATAGCAAGAAGTGAATAACAGATCATTCAGCATAAAAATGAAATCCAGAATTTGTAAGGTCATAATAACATAATAGAAAGAATCACTTCAGCGTCAATAATGCTCTCCATACTGCTCCATAATGTCATCTAAAATACATCCACACTCAATCAGTAAAATCCTAGCACTATAAACTTATGCATACCTGAAGAGCTTGCTTGCCAGAAGTTTGAAATTGTGCTTGGATCTGCCTAGCAACAGTAGCTTCAAGTTTTGAATTAACTGATTTCTCCAGTTGATTCACTGCCTTATCACCAACTCCTCTCTGCACCACATGGGCATCAATTAGTTCTCAACAAGACTACATCCCTAGTATAAGACTTGGATCTTTTAGAATATCAACCTGAAAAGCCTCTGTAATAGCCGTAGATATTGTTTTTTCAATGGCCGGAGAAATTGCACGAGCTACAGCTGGTCAAACTGCAGCCAATTCCTTCTTCACTGTTTTCTCCACCATAGCTGGCAAGTCCTTATTTATGCAGTTAGTGATCAAACTTGTTATCTGCTGCGTATTTCACTGTGTCAGTGGTTCGTGGATCCAACGCCAACTCTTGATCAATTTGAAGAATACCTTTTCCTAGTAGTATTTGCTGGTAATAAGAATTATCCACAGCATAGGCACTCACAGGGTTCTCATCAAGATCAGCAGTGTTATCAACTGTTGCATTTTGAGGACACCGAGATTTCAAAATCTCTAACAGCACGAGATTCATGATCGGGTCAGGCTTTCCACTGTTTTGAAAATTATAGAGACGATCTTCAAAGAGTGAACAATGTGCAACTCCAACAGTGTGACCACCTATATAAAATAGTCACTTAGTCATTAACAAACAATTGATTTGTCGTGCATATATCAAATAAATCACTTGAGAAAGCAATGATGACAGCACTATATTCGAAGCATTTTGCTGTGAAATTTTACTGTTTAGCATTACTAGATGAGAAATAAAGGCGGCGAAGGTAAATTACCAAGAAGATAAACCATGTCGATGACATCAAGTCCTTTATTGGCAAATACATTGATGGAATCAGACACGGATATAAAAGGAGCTGGGAGATCCACATTTTGAGCTAGAGATACAAGACCGTCTCTTCACCCTGTTTGCACCGCGTATCTATTTCCTCCAGCCTACATGTACCCAACCCAATATAAACCACCATTGTAAGTTATCACATCATCATATGTTGATTAGTAGCAGAGAGTGAGAGAGAGAGAGAGGGGACACATTACTCACCAAAGACACTACATCTCTGGCAGCCATAACAATGATATCAGCAAATGAAACTACTCCAGGACACACTGCCTCAACAGCAGCTTTTGCTGCATCAATAATGTGAAAGCCCCTTACACTTAGATTAGGAAATGCAGTTTTCTCACTGTTGCTCCCATCTAGGAGGATTGATGCATCACATCCCTTTTCATTGTTTAAACCCAAATAAATAAATAATAAATCAAAGTTAGTGTAACAAAATTCAAATTGAACATCTACATGTAAAATGAACATCTACCACATTAATCAATATCCTAGAACAGTTTCTTCTGTTTTTCTCATTAGATATCATAGACCAATTCTATTAATAACAGTTGAACCTGATAAATAATCAAGCATTACAACAATGTCTTCATGTATAGCAACTACTCATGTATACTCAAGCAAATTGATACGTCAAGCAAACAATGAATGAGCTTTTCCCACAAGTGTCACACTAAAACTGAAGAAGCTTCCAAAGAACAAACTAAAGATAAACTCACTCAGTTATAGTAATTCATTCAGAATCATTACACCAAAGCAAGTTGATTAGCCAATGTTAAAACCCTTGAATAAACTAACTTACGAACTATAAAGCCAGAACAACAAATAAAACAAAATACCACATAAATAAAGAACTCATTTTTGATGAATAATATTGACGTCTTCAAATATTGAATGTTCACTAAATCAAACATACAACAGAAAAAAATGTATCCAATCCTTGACATATACACACAAATTTCACATGCACAAACAAAATACATACAAAACACTGATGATCATGGACGAGAGAGAGGGGGAGAGAGAGAGAGAGAGAGAGAGAGAGAGAGAGAGAGGGTACCTCTTTATTCAAAATTATGATGCTTATCTTCTTACAGAGATTGAAAACCCTAAAGAACAAAATCCACAAAAATATCAAAACGCCAACCCCCCAAAAAAGAAACGAGAAAGAAAACAAAAGAAGAAACAACAATTGAAAAAATAAATAAATAAATAAAAATTATAATCTTGAGTCACGTATCGATTTTTTCTTTTAACTGGAATCACAGATCGATCAATTTCAATTTCATAGTTCTTGGTTACAATTTCAATTTCAATAACCAAATCCAGAGAGACGGAAGGAAGAGCTTGTGAGAGACAGAGAATCGATACCTCGCTGGTGCAGATGATGGTGGCCGTGGAGCTTCGAAATCAGAGATTCAGATGAAATCGAAATCAGAGAAATCGAGCCGGTGCAGACGGTGGAGATTCGAAATCGAAATCGCTCTGAATCTCAAAGATGAATCTGTGAGAATGACAAGGGCTCAGAGAGGGTTGAGAGAGGCGAGATTTGAAGCCGTGAGGATTCCAAATAAGATGAACTTCGAAATCAAAATCAAAATAGCCAAGATGAATCACCGAGATTGTATCATTCTGAGATGAATTGATCCATTGAGAGGGTTGAGAGAGAGAGCGAACGAGAGAGTGATTGAGTAAAAGATTAGGGATACAAAATGAGTGAGTGAGAGATTAGGGCTTCAGAGGCTCGCGCATTTAAGGGAGAAAGAGAGAGGACATTTGAAGGCGCTTTAAGACGCCTTCCGTTATTGAAACGGTACCGTTTTAATATATTTAAAAAGTGACGTTTAAAAAACGCCGTCGAATGTTATAAAATATGGCGTTTAATAAAACGCCATTAAATGAACGTCGTCAAAACTCATATTTCCTGTAGTGAAACAAATACATGCAATATGATAAAGTTGAAAACTCAGAGAAATGAAATAAAAAATAAAAAAATTTAAGGCTAATCTTTGCCCCTGCAGATGTCCTATCTTATGGACAAAAAAATTATTCAAATAATCAAATAATGCTACAACTTATAGCAGGTAGCAGACCCAAAAAAATATTACCTTCTCCTTTTCTTGCAGGGCATCTTCAGCGGCCTTCATTTTAGCTACTGAATCATCATCACCATTCCTGCTCAAGTGAATAAACTTCTAATCAGAAACTGTATCAACAGAAAAACAACCAAACAAAGGTACATTAATGATAAAACAGAGCCCCCAGTAAGAACCAACTACCCAGTCGAAATGGTCTTAAAAAAGGCAACAAAACAAGGAACAAAGAGTTATTACACATTATTAGATATCATGTGTGCTTCCCCATGAGCAATAAATCAAACTGGTGACTGAAATTTCTAATCAGTTACGCAGGCCCACAAGAGCAATAGATCAAATTGACAAATGATTTTCTTTTTTCTTTCTTTATTCTTTTCTGGTACAGAATAAAATTATTTTCTATGCCAACAGAGAAAGATAAGAAATAGCTGTTTTAATGAAGGAGATGAAAATGAGCAGGCATGAAAATTTAGGGAAAAGAGAAGAATGCACTCAGCATGTGACAACAATTAAATTCTTTTTTTCCTTTTTCTTGGGTACAAAGACAACCAGAGAAGATTAATATGAAGGTCACCGGTAACATCTTTGACTGCAAACATTCCTCTGCAGTGCGTCCCCCCCTCCCCAAAAAAAAGGTGGCCCCATGAGCATAGATGGCAAGGAATTTGTTTATTAAGGTGGCCCCATGGGCATAGACAGCAAGGAATTAATTTAGAAAATAAACAAATAACAAGGGACAACAACCAATAAATAAATGAAGAAACTCATCTCAGTCATCGCACTAAGCACTGAAGAATATTTTTCTAACAAAGGAGATTTATAGACCTGCCCCACTGCACGGAGAATGCTCTTCTGAACTCTAATATCTTTCTCAACTTCAGCTCCTAGGATTCACATTACATGATACATAAATGTTTGTTTTTTAATTAAGATCACAATATGGATGTATAAATATGTATAGAGATCTAACCAGCTGCTATGAACAAAAGAAATTGTTGTGTGGGATCCAGCCCTATAATATTATAGCGTCCTGGTTTCTTGCATTTGTCCTTTCCACCAGCAGAACCAGAATCTGATGGTCCACTGACACGAGCAGAGCAAAGCATTGCGGTCAATACGGCATCATGTCGCCTATGAGCAGCAGCCACTGCCCCTGGGGGAACATCACAAACAAGATCGCCACTCATAACCTGCAAAAGCATAAAGAATTAATAGCCATAAATTCCAACAGAACCATAATGCACAAAAGTTGAGAACTCCAACCAAGATATCATGTGTAGTCAGGTGGTGACCAATGGCCCGAAGAGCACCAGTTGTGCCAACATCCTCGGGTACTGCAACTACCTGCAAATTTTCATTATTTTACAAGTGTTGCACAAAGGCAAATAAATAAATAAGAAAAAGAAGAAATAACAGCTCAACTCTCCTCCCTAAATGATAACCTTCCTCTCTGGTCTTGAGCAAAAGATGCCAACAATTATAGATTTAAACCCCCCATAATCTGCATGGGTTACAGTAGTCCCACCCCATTCATTTAAAATAAAAATTATTTAAAAAAAAAAACAAAAAATAGCACAAACAATGAAGAGATGATTTTGCAAGAGTACATAGCACGGTACTGAAAGGTGCTAAACCTGAACGGTATTAAAATTTAAAATACAAGATTTTGTTAAAGGCAAGTAGTTCATAAAACATAATATGAACTAATACCTTCTTGAGAATTATGTCAAGAAGTTCTGCCCCTGCTTTTGAATCAAATACCTCAGCTTGATGGCTGTTATTCCAAGCAAAAAAGAAATTTGAATTCATCTAAACTAGCAATTTACAGGGAAAAACTAGCAAACAGCACTGAAACCTACAGAAAACACATGTCCCAGCAGGAAATGATTACTACAAAATATTTAGTTGACCCTCCAGCTTCAGATCCAATTTCTAAGAGAGAAAATTTTCCAATCCACTCCCCAAGTTTCCCAGTCTTTTTTTTATTGAAAAAGCAGGCACAAAAAATGAGGTCTGGAAGAATTTGAGGTAGCATCAAATTAACATTCTGTAATGGGCCAAAATGGCATATAATAAACATTATGCCACTATGACTAATACAGGAAAAAGAGTAGTAGGATTGGCATAGCCTCATAATCCTCTACAGAATCCAAACCCTTGAATCACATAATCAAATCATCAGATAAAGGCATAGCCTCAAACCAGGTCATTTCAACAAAAAATTAAACACCACAACAACCCATCATTCACACACAAGTATAGATCAGATCTCAAAAACCGAAGAAATCTTGAGAAATTCATAAAAACTAAGAAATGAAAGCCTCATAATCCTCTAGAGAGATTGAAACAAAAATAAATAAATAAAAAATTAACATAACAGCAGATTTCAAAGAACAAAGAGTAAACACCAATTACTGCATGCAATCCTTTCCAAGTAGGAACTCTGGAGTTTCCATCACCCAAATTCTTAACACCAACTTCTGGAGTTTCCATCACCCAAATTCTTAAAATTGTATTTAACAATATTATTATGTGCCTTTTTTGTTGCATGATTGCTATAAAATGAATAAATTGCTAAAATTTATGAAAGAAGTGAATTAACTGTTCAATTTGCCATCATCACCATGAGATGAATTAAACACAATCTTATGATCTTGCAGATTTTAACCTATCTAAACATTCAACCCACATAACAGTTCCAAGAAAGAAAAACAATAGACAAGGCACAACATCCAATTAATATCATGACACTGCTTCCGAAAGAATTAGAAAACCAAATAGCAGTTGTGATGTAGTCCTTCATCAATAGTTGGCTGTTCTTCAAAACCACATCGATGACAGATCGAACATAATTTAAACATAGATGAAATCACTGAGAGCAATTACTGAAAGCACAATCTAGATCTCATAGTGCAGAGCAACACATCAGTGAAAAACAATTACTGAAATAGAGATGAAATCACTTAGACCAATTTTTCAAAACACTGATCCAAATCATATTGTATATCATATTGTAAATCATATTGTATAAATCACAAACAAACAGAACAACTAACCTCTGATCGAAGAAGCCAAAGAGTTCCAAATCCACGGAGATAAATCACGGAGCTATGCTCAAAAGCGAACTTCGAAATCGCAATCCCGAGATGAATCACCAACCAGAAGAAGAATCGAAGAAAAATCACCGAGTAAGAGAGTGAAGAAGAATCGAGAGCCCGGGCTTAAGACCTATATAGAGCCCTAAACAAAAGTATTCACTAAGAAAAACATTGATCCGAAACAGAGATAAATCACAAACGGAACAACTAACCTCTGATCGAAGAAGACGAATAGTTCCAAATCCATGGAGATAAATCACGGAGCTGTGCTCAAAATCGAACTTCAAAATCGAAGAAGAATCACTGAACTGAAGAAGAATCGAAGAAGAATAACTGAGTAAGAGACTGAAGAACAATCGAACCTCTGATAGAAAGAGAGAGCAAGAGAGTGAGAGAGTGAGCAAGAGAGTGAGTGAGTGACGGCTGTGCTCAAAATAGGGTTTTCAAAATAAAGGTTTGGAGAGACAGAAGAGGGTGTGAAGAGAGACGGGATTTGGAGGCGGTTTTCAAACGTCTTGATTGACAAAACGGTACCGTTTTAACTAATAACAAATGCGGCGTTTAAAAAACGCCGTTAATTATTTAAAATGGTGACGTTTACTAAAACGCCGTTAATTAAACGCCGTTAAATCCCTATTTTCCTGTAGTGTAAAAAGGGCGATTTACCTTAATGTAAATGTTTTTTAATTTTGAAGTCTTACTTTATAAATAGTATAGACTTAGTTTTGTCTTGTAGTATGATCGATAGATTGTAACTGTATGTATGTGATTGCATAACATAACACCACAAACTAATTTAAGGATAGGTAGGGTTTATTTCCAGTTTATTTTAACTTTTAACTTAATTTAAACTATTTTGATGTGTTTGGTTCAGCTTAACAATACAGTTTATAACTTTTTGTAAGTCAAAAATCAACTTATTCTTTGATTGAGGGAGGAGAAGCTTAATTTATAAGTCAAAAATCAGCTTATGTTCACAGCTATAAGTTGTTAGGTTATAAGTTATAATCACTTTCCCACAACTCTACCAAACGGGACCAAAGAATCTTTATAAAACTTTTCATGATAATTTTTCTTGAAACAAGCATTACTCAAAATTAAGAGATTTTCCCTACTCAAAATTAAAATAGTTCATTTTAGAAAATACTGTGTCCCAAAACAATCCCAATAATTTGAAAATTTTAAGATACAAAATGGTAAAGTATAATCTAATAATTGTAAATACTTCGAAAAAAAAAATTTCTAGTTAGAGAATCTTGTGTCATGTATTAAATTCTACATTTATCGTAAATTTTATTAATCTAATTTTGTATGAGATACGAGTTAGGGCACATTCACAAGAATAATGTTATACTTAAAATACTTTTATACAACATTTAAGCCTTGTTTCAGTTAAACTATGTAGGTGTACTTTTTTTGCATAAATATATTTATTTGAGTCTCATCCATTAACATCTTATCTCTACTTTTTTATATATATTTTTATACAAAATTAAAAAATAAACTTATTTAAAACATCCCAAACCAAACATTAATATATCATTTTTTGCATCAGCACATTATTAATATAATAAGTCCTACCATTTATGTCTAGCCGTAATGTCATTGGTCACTTATTTCTATATAATTATTTTTTTCCTACTAAAAAAAAGGAGAAATTATACCGACGTCATGAAAAATTATTTACAAACAAATAAAAGATACACTTTGCCTGGTTTGAATTTTCTAAAAACACTTGTTAGAAAATTTTACTTTCTTATTTTTCGTATTTTTTTGTCTTTACTTAAATTTTTAATATTTTAAACAATTTTTAAAATTTTTAGACACACCTAACATAAATACACTTAAAAAGTATAATTTTTGTGAAAAAAAATCTTTAAAAAATTCACTAAATATCAAAAATATAAAAAAATGAAAATTCAGTATATTTTTCGTATTTTTGTATATTTATTAATTTTTTATAATATTGTTTTACAAATATTTTACTTTTTAGAAACATCTAAGTAAAAAAAATAAATAAATTTTTTAAAATATTCACTAAAAATAAAAGAAAATGAAAAATAAAAAAACTCAATTTTCAAAAAATTTAATTCAGAAAACTCAAACCAAATACACTAATTATAAATATTATAATTTTTTTTTATTAATTTATATTCCCTCTGTCCCAAAATATTAGTCCCTTATTCTATTTTTCATTGTCCCAAAACATTAATCTCTTTTCAATAATCAAGTACAAAAATAATATAAATTTCTTATTTTACCCTTCTTTTAAATTCATTAACAACGTAAAAAATATAATTACGATATTGATATTCTTCAAAAAAATATATTATCAAAGAGTAATTATGAAAAATCAATTTTTTAAAGTGTAATAATTGTACTATTAAAAAAAGTTAAATTTTTCAAAAAAGACTATTAAATTTTGAGACGGAGAGAGTAATATTTTTTCATCTGACACTACAAACTACTGTTAGGTAGTTTCCCGAAAAACTACCCCTCTCAAACGAAAAACTCTTTGAGTTGTTTTGTTTTGTTTTTGTTTTGTTTTGTATTTTATTTATTTATTTATTTTTTTGGGAGGAATAAGAAACTTTCATAGATTAAAGTTCACAAACTTTTGAGTTGTCTGTTTCTTGGTGAATTTTCTTCTTGCTACAGAGCTTTATTAAGGGGACAACCCCAGAATCCTGGTTGGACACAAAGTTTGAATCCTATGGTACTCCTTCAGAAGTGCCCCTAGCATCAATGCTAATTGGCCCAAATTTATGGCATCCAAACTCTACCAACTATGCCTCATCCAAGTAAGCCATCATCATCATCATCATCATCATCCTCCTCCTCCTCCTCCTCTCTCTCTCTCTCTCTCTATCTCTCTGAAAATTAAACACAGAATAGGAAAAAAAATATTATCATATGATTTTAATGTTCGAATCCAAATTTAATTTTTGTATTTCTAAACATACTATAAGTTAATATGCTATTCTTGGCAACCCCGTTTGACAAAACTCCTTTTAGTTGTATTTGTTTTCGCATTTTTATTTCAGTGAGGCTATGAGTTTATTAGATGCGAATCCAACTCGAATCGTGCCTTTATTAATTCCATGGATCAAAACCGAGGTTGTAATAGGATCAAGTTTTCCAGATTTTCGAAATTTGGTCGTCCCACTCAAGCGGGAAAGTGACGCTTGAGTGGGGATTGCAAGCTCACAGCATCTCTGCTTCGCCTGAAAAAGCACTGGATGGTGTGATTCGACGCTCGAGTGTGGAAACTTCCGCTCGAGCGTGAAGCCTATATGAATCACACAATTTTGAAGCCTCCGCTCGAGCGGACAGCGCGAATACAGATTTTTGGAGTTCTATAAAGAATTGGTTTTCTTCCAAAACTAGGATTACTTTGGATTTCTATAAGTAGTTGGTTTTCTCCCAAAACTTGGATAGCTTCTCTAGATCTTCTTTTTGGATTCTAAGGTTTATATCTAGATATTTTTTGCTAGTTTTCTTTGATGTTTTCATTGAGTATTCAACTCACGGTTTAAGAAGCATACATCAAAGGTTTGTTTGTTTATTCTACACAAAAGAGAGAGTTGTTCTTCAGTGGATTCTGAAGAATTCTAGCCTGAAGCTTTGGTGGATTCCGGAGTGGCTCATCGTTAAGATAATTCTGAAATGAAGACGGGGTTAGAAGAGGCACATAGAGGTTGTTTCAATTTGGGCGTGGATTCGCTAGATAATTGAGAGTATACCTGTGTAATTCCTTTATATCTTCTTAGTTGATTGTTTTGTGGTTATTGCCCGTGATTTTTTATCACAATTAGAGGTGTCCAATCGTGGTTTTTTCACGTAAAATCGTTGTGTCAATTTGTCTTGATTGTTTGATTGGGATTGTTGTTTACTACTTAAAGTTGATACATAATCACAAATCAACATCTAGGGGATTTTTAGATTTTTCAATTGGTATCAGAGCAGGTCGTTCTATTTTTTTTTTTTTTTTAAATTTCTTTTAGAACGAGATCTTGTTTGATTTGTGATAATGGATTCAATTCGTGAGGGAAATTCTATGGTTCGACCACCCCTACTTGACGGATCCAGTTATTCTTTTTGGAAAGCTCGGATGAGGTCGTTTTTGAAATCTATAGATGAAAAAGTTTGGCAATTTGTCATGAATGGGTGGACCGAACCAACAATTACTGTTGATGGAGTAACTTTTCCCAAACCAATTGAAAAGTGGGACACAATTGATTACCAAAATAGTAGCTGAAATAGCAAAGCTATCAATTCTCTCTTTTGCGCTGTCACACCTGAAGAGTTTAGTCGTATTTGTAATTGTGAAGTCGCAAAAGAGACTTGGGATATCTTACAAACTGTTCAGAGGGCACTCCTTCTGTGAAACGCTCAAAACTTCAAAGGCTCACATCTAGTTTCGAAAACCTTTCAATGAAAGATAGTGAGACCTTTGATGAATTTTATGCGAAGTTGAGTGACATTGTAAATTCCAGCTTCAATTTAGGTGAAAAAATACCAGAATCCAAAGTTGTGGGAAAAATTTGAGATCCTTGCCCGATCGGTTCCAACCAAAAGTTACGGCTATTGAGGAGGCTCAAGATGTTGACAACCTCAAGCTAGATCAGTTGGTTGGAAATCTCCAAACTTATGAGGCACATAGGAATTTCAAAAAGAAACAAAAAGATATTGCTTTTAGTAGTGCTCATAGAGTTGGAGAGGATTCTGATGAGGATTATGAGATAGATTCCAAGATTACAGCTGCTTTTGTTAAACAATTTAAAAAATCTTTTTTGAAAAAGAATCATAATCTTTTGGAATCTACTCATACTCATAAATCTAAAGGCAAAGATAAACTCAAAATTAATTCTATAGCCAAGAAGGAAAAAGGAAAGATACAAGGGAACTCTGAAACAGTCCAATGCTATGAATGCCAAGGATTTGGCCACTTTGCTTCAGAATGCCCTACTCCTTTAAGGAAGAAGAAAGCCCTTGCTATCACTTGGATTGATGAATCAGAATCTGATAAAGATGAAAGTGACAATGAAGATGACGGTGAAGAGGGACATAAACAATTCCTTGCTTTCATGGTGGCTTCTGAAACTGAAGAATGAACAGAGTATCCGAAGAGCCTGGTTGAGAATACCATTGATGATGAATACTCGGGAAGTGATGATGAAGAGCTTGAGCAAGCTTATGAAAAGTTGTATAAGGAATCTCTTCAGTTATCCAAATTGAATGACAAACTCACTATGAAACTCACAGCATGTGAAAGTGAGAATGTCAAACTAAAGGAAGAGATTTCTGAGGCTAGGCTTAATGCCATCAAGATAGCTAATGATCAACAAGCTCTCTGTGCAAAACTCTTGACTTGTGAGACAGAGAGGAACGAGGTACAACAAATCTATGCAACATATGAAGAAAAATTGAAACTCTTGAGATGTCTCAAGTTGCTTTGAAAGAACTAATAATCAAGAAAGAGGAAGAACTCAAGTGTGCCCTGGTTACCATTGGTCTTTGGAACAAAGGATCAAAGACTTTGGACAATATCATTGGGTCTCAACAAATCTGTCCTGACAAGAGTGGCATTGGCTTTGGTGGTAATAAAGAGCAAAAACAGATCTCATGATACAAGAACTCAAGGAAAGGGAGAACAAAAAATTTAACATAAGGATGGACTTCTCAAACTTCCTAGAGTTGGTAAGGTAAAAGAAAAGAAGGTACACCCTGTTTTTATTTGTCATCATTGTGGTATGCATGGTCATATTCACCTTATTGTTATAAGTTGCATGGGAGAGTGTCTTTGCCTATACCTAAAAATTGGAAGTTGGAAGCCAAGTCGAGACGGGTTCCGATTGCAGGGGAAAAGAACCACAACATCAAGACACCACCCAAGAACTGCAATTCTCACAACTTTGTTCGTACTAAAGCAGTTTGGGTGAGAAAACTTGACTTGTGTTAATTTGTTTTGTCATTTTAGTTTTTGGGTTTCTGTGTGTTTTGTTTTTTTTGTCATTACATGTGTGCTTGTTTGTTTTTTGTTTTGCTTTGGTTAAGAAAAAAAATAAAAATAAATAAAAAAAACCCAAAAAGATTTTCTTAGTATGGTTTTGCAAGCTTGAAATTTTTGAGTGGTCTTTGGTGCATATTGGAATTAATAAGAATATCCATTACATGTTAATATATGTGTGCTTTCTGTGGTCATTACTCATTTTGGAGTGCGTGTTTTTTGATTAGTATGTCTCATTCTGTACACACTCTTGGATTAGCAAATTTTGGAGTCTTCCGCCTTAGTGATTATTTTTTCTCTATAGACTTCTGGCATTGTATCTTTTGCTTTTCTAGAGGAATTGACCTATACTAGCATATCATGGGTGATGTTGAGTCTCTTAACCATCTACCATCTTTTTGCATCTCCATGGCTTTCTCCTTAATTCTTTGCAATCCAGTCATGAGGAAAAGGCTACCTCAGAGTCACCAACCAGGCCATCCTTATTATATCCATGCTTCTCTGGTTCGGTTTCCATACTCTTGAGCGTGTCAGCCACCAATGATTGTGCAAAAGAAAAAGAAAAAGAAAAAGAAAGAGAAGAAGAAAAAAAAAAAGATTCAATGATTGAAGGGGAGCCTCCGCCTTTACTCACCAAATACCCATTGATTCCTAGTGGTTTGACTTTCCTTTGTCGTGCTTAGATTCTCTTGTCGGAGGTCCAGCTTTCATATCACTACTAGAATTGAATCTAGTGTTTGTTGAACTTCAAGAGTCACACACACACTTTTATCATGGGATCTATGCTTTTCACATAGTGCATCACTTTCTTTCATGAGGAATCTTCTACAGACTGTGCACATTGTGTTTACTAGTAATTGTGCTTCTTGAATAGTTTTGTGTGTTTTAAAGTACTAATCTGAAATTTCTTGCTTGCTCCACCATATTATTTTTGTTGTTTTCTTCTTTTCACTGTTTTCAGTGTTTGTGGTTGCTTTTAGTGAGGGAGAGTTTGGTTCATCTTGACTTGGGTTGGTTTATGATCTTGCTTTTGTTGTTTGAGAGCTGTTTTTCATAAGTCTTAGATTTCATCTATTCATGTTTTCCATCTCATGTTTCAAGATAATCGTGTCGTATGTCTATTGTTTTTTCATATACTCTTGTGGGACTAATAGTTGTTTTGGAGATTGTGGCACTAATAACTGTTTTGCAGATCATGACCTTGAGAAAAAAGTTGGCTTTTGTTGGCTGTAATGGGTTGAGGTGATTAGGATTTTATTTGTCAGGTGTGTTTTGTCACGACATTGCCAAAGGGGGAGATTGTTAGGTTTTATTCTTGGCAACCCCGTTTGACAAAACTCTTTTCAGTTGTATTTGTTATCGCATTTTTATTTCAGTGAGGCTATGAGTTTATTAGATGCTAATCCAACCCGAATCGTGCCTTTGTTAATTCCATGGATCAAAACTGAGGTTGTAATAGGATCAAGTTTTCCAGATTTTCCAAATTTGGTCGTCCCGCTTGAGCGGGAAAGTGACGCTCAAGCGGGGATTGCAAGCTCACAGCATCTCTGCTTCGCTTGAAAAAGTACTGGATGGTGTGATTCGACGCTCGAGCGTGGAAACTTCCGCTCGAGCGTGAAGCCTATATGAATCACACAATTTTGAAGCCTCCGCTTGAGCGGGAAGTCTCACACTCGAGCGGACCGTGTGAACACAGATTCTTGGATTTCTATAAAGAATTGGTTTTCTTCCAAAACTAGGATTACTTTGGATTTCTATAAGTAGTTTGTTTTCTCCCAAAACTTGGATAACTTCTCTAGATCTTCTTTTTGAATTCTAAGATTTATATCTGGGGATTTTTTGCTAGTTTTCTTTGATGTTTTCATTGCGTATTCAACTCATGGTTTAAGAATCATACATCAAAGGTTTGTTTGTTTATTCTACACAAAAGAGAGAGTTATTCTTCGGTGGATTCTGAAGAATTCGAGCCTGAAGCTTTGGTGGATTCCGGAGTGGCTCATCGTCAAGACAATTCCAAGGTGAAGACGGGGTTGGAAGAGGCACATAGAGGTTGGTTCAATTCGGTCGTGGATTCGCTAGGTAATTGAGAGTATACCTGTGTAATTCCTTTATATCTTCTTAGTGGATTGTTTTGTGGCTGTTACCCGTAGTTTTTTATTACAATTGGAGGTGTCCAATAGTGGTTTTTCTACGTAAAATCGTTGTGTCGATTTGTCTTAATTGTTTGATTGGGATTATTGTTTACTGCTTAAAATTGATACATAATCACAAATCAACATCTAGGGAATTTCTAGATTTTTCAAAATTGTTGTTGTTGCGTTGGTTGTGATTGTTTTCAAACTTTCTAAAAATTATCTTCTTTTTTTTTTTAATTTAACATTTAAGTCATGTTTAAATGATGCATTTGAGTAAAAATTTAAAAAGACAAAGATAAAAATAATTACAAGAGCAAAATTTATTTTACCCCCTTATGACAGAGAAATTTCAATTTTCACAGCGAAATTTTTTTGAACAGAAATTTCGCCCGACTCAAAGAAATGAATGGTTTAGAGGGAGGAGGATGATTTCCTCCTATCCAAAGTTTGGATTGGAGAGTATTATTTGAATTCCTGGGACTCATTATGGGTCCTGTTTCGATAATTTGAACCATTTATTTGTTAGACACTTTGTGTATTTCATTTATAAAAAAAAATTAGATCGATCCGATAACTGTAACTTGTTCAATTAATTGTGTTTATCATTGAAAAAATGGATGGTTTTTTTTTTTTAAATTATTCTCTATTTGTTTAATGAAAAATAAAAATAAACAAGTTACAGTTATCGAATCAATCTTTTTTTTTTTAGATGAAATACACGAAATGTTCAACAAAATAAATTGTTTGGATTATCGAAACATGGCCCATGGTGGGCCCCACGGGCCCAAACAGCGCCCGCAGTCCAAAATCTGGATTAGAGAAGATCCTCCTCCTTAAAGGAAAATAATTTAACTTGTTTCCAGTTGAAAGTTGAACTCCACTAAACAGTTGTGATATTTGGTTGGTAAGAGTCATTAAACAGAATACTCTTACCGGTAAAAATTTATGAAAATATGACCTAGTTAAATTTTTCAAAGACTAAACCAGAAGTAATATTCCTGTGATCTAAGTGTAAATTCAATCTTGCACAAGTTGACATGGCAGCATTTAAATAATGGAATAAAAATGTTAGAGACTTCAAAACTTTAATCAAATTTTTTATCAGATGTCTCACATGAGTGTGAGGTCTACATCATGTGAGTCTCATGTGGGTCTCACACTTATGTGAGATATTTAATAGAAAATTTGATAAAACTTTTAACATCTCAGATATTATTCATAATGAAATAAAAGATTGGGCCAGGTGATCCCAACAAAAACAGGCTCCTCTCTCTAACAACCGCACCACAGTTGGTTAGGTGGGGTCTCAAGTTGCTACTAACATAGCACTTGGCGTGAAGTTTGTGTTGAGGGATCGGAGCAAGCTTCTAGATTATAGTCTCTAATTCAGAAAGAATAATAGAACACCTTGATGATCTAAACTTAGGCGTTGTCTTAAACTTGCAGGAGGGTGTGAGAATTTTCTTGTACCAGAAAAAAAAAATAAAAATGATAAGTGTGTTTTTAAAAATAGATCATTCATTTTTCGTTTTTCTTTATAATATAATTGATTTTTTTTTATATATTTTTTTATTTTTATAATTAGATGTCCGGATCAATTTACAGATATCTCGACTAATCCAAGACCCTCAAGCTAACGAGGGGGAAACTTCCAGCGACTCCGCAGAATTGGACTTCTTTTTTTTGTTTTTTTGATCAACATAAGATTCGATATTACATTCTCTAAAATAGTAAATTCTTTGTGTCTCACCTCCCATTAACCCAAATCCTTAATTTTTTTTACAATGGAAGTGATGACGTAGTCCACTGTTGTTTTTTATTATAGATTTTTTCAACATTTTTTTTTTTTTGGATACAACGGAAACAAGATTTTTTCAACCTTTAACAACCGAAAAAGTTTCCGATGCCCCCCCCCCCCAAAGAAAAAAAAAAAAAAAAAAAAAAAAAAACCCGGAAAGAATGATCAAGATGTCATCCACTTTTGTTTTAAATACTAAGTTGATCGTTATTTATGTAAAAAATAAAATAAAATATATTTGTCATCGCATCCAAATAATCCCAACGTCAAAATTATAATAATAAGTATGTACTATATGCATGATTGTTACATGTTTTTGTAATGTATGTTATGATTTTTGTAATAAATATTATATATATTTTTAATAAAATTACAATAATTTATTATTCAGAAATGAGATTATGATAATAATAATAATAAAATTATTTATGTTCACTGTGAGCTACGCAAACGCAATATAAACACACAATGATGGTTCACGCACATGCCCAGTGATCTATCTGCATTATGGAGTAATATAAGTCTTTTATTTCGCTTCTGTTTCAAGGTTTCGGGGGTTTTACAATAAAGAAAAACAATTTATGAATTTTTAAAGTTTTTTCTGATTGAATTTGATATAAAGAGGGCCATCTAGCAAAGTTTGAATCATACTTTCAATCATACGAGTGCCTGAGCCAAACTTGAGTAGTGCAAAAATTATACAAATTAAAAATTATTTGAATAGTAGAAAAATATAATTATTTTAACATTAATATATTCAAAAAGAACATGGCCACGAGAAGTCGCACTATAACATATAAGAGTTTTCGATATTAAATTTTTTGATATCTGAAAGTTAAAAATTTGTTACAAAAGACATTTAGGAACTAATTTCTATCATCGTGAGAATAGTCGTTAAAAAGTTATCCCCAAAAGTCAAAAATAAGACTTTTAGCCACAAAAATTTGAAAATGTCACTAATAAATATATATAAAATAATTTGATCTCAAAATGGTTTATTTTTTTAGACAAAAAATTTGGTCCAAAAGGATAATAATTTCAAAAATGTCTAAGACTCCATTTTTTTCCCACCCTCTTTGACCCCCTCTCTCTTTCATTGGTTGGATTTTCTTTTTCTTTTTTTGTGTTTTCCTTGTCCTCCAATCACTACCTGCCACATGTGTGTGGGGGGTGGTGGGGGTGGTGATTGGAGGGAGTCTCCATCACACCTCTAATAATTTATCACTAATGTCCAATTTGTGTTACTAAAAATATAATAAAGATAATTTTGGTAACAAAATATTTGGTTTCTAAAAAATTATTAGTCTATAAATTTTGGTCTCTGAAACTTTAATTTTTGGTAGTGTTATTTGGTGATTCTGGGACACGATCATGTGATGTCTCAAGTGTGTTGTGATTTGTAGAGAGGGTGGAGCCAATGATATTGTATTAGGTGATTAGAGAATAATAAGAGACATAATGATTTATGATCGGTTACCGACATAGCCACATGATACTCCCTGAACCACCAAATAATTTTTTCATAGACATGCCATTTATATTTCAAACGACCAGCTCCTCACTAATAATTGGAGAGGGTTGTTTTGCATTGCTACTAGGCCTTGATCCGGGACAATGTCAATGTTCCAAACTGTTCAATATATAAAATTTGTCGAATATATAATTCTTGTAAAAAATCATGTTGATTGGATTTCAATAACTAATTAATCAGATTACATTTTTATCACAATTTATTTTGAAAATTATTTTAAAATGTGATTTGATTAAGTAATTATTAATATCTAATTAAGATAAATTTTTAGAGAAATAATATACTCGATAAATTCTATACATTAAATAATTTTGATTATCGAAATCTCAATCAGCGACGAGTAGTGCCGAACACCATCCAACCGTCACTGGAGACGGGCTGGGTTCATTTCAAAAACATTTGACAGTCCTCACGTTTTTAATGTCCTTTATCTAAATATCCTAACAAGTTAAAATTTGGATATGAATGGCAAATATTTTGAAAAGAGGTATAAAAAAAAATAGACAGATGCCCTCCAATCCACAATTTGGATTGGGGTGCCTATTTTGATAATTTGAATAATTTATTGTGTTGAAAACTTCATATATTTTATCTACATAAAAAAATTAGGTCAATCGGATAACTGTAATTTATTTAATTTGTAATATTTTTCATCAAAACAATAGACGACAATTATATTTTTAAAAATAGATCATATATTTTTTTGATAATAAATACAATAAATTAGACAAGTTACAATTATTAGATTAACTTAGTTTTTTGTGTGAATGAAAAACACAAAATGTCTGACAAAATAACGGTTTAGATAATCGAAATGGGGCCTGTGGTAAACTCCACGGGTCCAAACAACGCTCTCTAGTTTAGATTTTGGACTAGGCGGGTCCTCAAAAAAAAAAAAAAGTGTTTAAAAAAATGTAAAATTAATTTAAAGTGTTTTAAAATTGATAATATATATATATCCCATATTCTTTCTCCTTTTTATATTTTTTTCTTTTATAGCTCATCCTTACAAAAATGGATACATCCAAGTCCCATAACAAATCAAATGAAGTTGAAATAAAAGTTGTGTGGGAAGGCCTTTAAATCTAGTTTATACATAAATGAGCAAAGCTTTTATTTAGGGCTAGACTTCTTGTCACAAAGGTGTTCTGGCATTTACCCAAGCACAAAAGAAAATCACTTGGCCACACCCGAATTGAAGTACCAAAACAATAATGCTACAGTAACACCAATTTTTTATCATATTTTATTTCTTTTATTTATTACATGATATGTAATCATTGTATTAATAAGACATGAAGTCATAAAATTTATTAAACTAATATAATAATGACACTTAAGATGGTAAACGAAAGATAATATGTAATCACCATAATTTATACTATATATTAAGTAAAATGAGATTTTTAACTCCAATTCTTGTGGGACTTCTAGTCTTCCAATCTAAATTTCTTGATTTTTTGATTTAAAAAAAAAATCTTAGCATTTATTAACTTCTCCCAACTCTCAAGTCTTACCCTCATAATAACACTTTAATGCATTAAGAACAAACATAAAAAAAAAAATTCTTTGAAATCTAACACATATGAATTCCTTGAAAAGTCTCAACACATATGATTATTATCCCTCATAATAACACTTTAATGCATTAAGAACAAGCATAAGAAAAATTTCTTGAAAGGTCTAACACATATGATTATTATCAAAATATTAAACTTTAATATAATATAATATAAAAAAAAAGATATTAATTCCTTGAAAAATCCAACACATATGATTATTATCAAAATATTAAACTTTAATATAATATAAAAAAAGAAAAAAAAAAGGCATTTAAAATAATAAAAAAATATTTAAAAATCACAATTTATATATATAAATAATTGTAAATATAATCCGTGCATTGCACGCGTGATATGCTAATATTATTATTATTAAAAAGGAGAAAAAGACGTTGTCAACCACTGATTGGAACAGCGAGAAGAGGTTTAGCCTTCTGTAATGTGATGCCAAACTTTTCCTCCATGTCCAAGTCCTTTGGTTCAATTCCACCTTGAAGCTTCCAATCAAACAAGTTTATGAGCGAACCCAACATCATTGGAATTATCCTTATCGCCAATGGCAGCTCAGGACATATTCTTCGACCTGCACCAAATGGAATTAGCTCGAAATCGCAGCCTCGAACATCAATCTTCGAGTCCATGAACCTCTCTGGCATGAATGAGGCGGGGTTCGGCCATATGCTTTGGTGTCGGCCAATAGCCCAAGCGTTTACTAGCATTTGTGTCCCCTTTGGGATTGTGTAGCCGCAAACTTGCTCTTCTGAGTCAACTTTACGAGGAATTAAGAAGGGAACTGCTGGATGCATTCTCAAGGTTTCCTTCACAATTGCAGTCAAGTAAGGTAGGTGTGGAATATCAGATTCTGATATTGGTTTGCCTTTGCCAACTATTTGTTTAAGTTCGATTTTGGCATTTTTTAGTCTCTAGATTGCGTAATAGCTCTGCCATTGCCCATTCTAATGCACTCGAAGTCGTTTATGTTCCCCCTGCAAATAAATCCTGTGATAGACTTACAGTACAAAACTTTCAAAAGTCAATTAATTAATGGAACGATTTCGCAAAAGAGCTCAAGTACTCCTTAAGATTATTTGGCACGATAAGACGCTTTTAAAAGTGTAGTCTTGTCATCCTCTTTCAAAATACTTTGGTGAAACGTATAACGCTCCTTTGGTTATGTGAAAAATATTTTTTATATATATATTTTTTGGGGTTTGATATAACAAAAAATGTAAAATAAGGAAAAATATTTTTCAAAATTGACAAAAAAAATGTCTATATGGATAACAAATGTTTTCTACTTTCAAAAGGAGAAAAACTTTTTTCAAATTAAAATTTTTCTAATGTCACCATATTATCACCGTCACTCTCACCATCACCACATCAATTACCACTATGATGGTTGCTATCACCATAGTCACCGCCCTACCACCACCACCACTATATCACCACATTCATCACCATTGTTTTCATAAGTACCTCCGTTATTTTATTATCACTATCATCACTACGGCTACTACCGTTACAATCAACTCTACCGTTACCAGCGCCACCACTACTACCACCACCATGACAATATAAAAATTAAAATAAATAATTTGAAAATAGTAAATTTTAAATTGACTCTTATACATATCAACAACTTGTCTTTAATTCAATACTTCAATTTTTATCAAAACAAATTTTTAATTTAAAAAATTCAATATTCAATTTTTAGGCTTCGTTTGGGAAGTGGGTTGACTTTTTGGCTTTTTTGACTATTTTAGCCTGGGGTTAAAAAGCCTGGTTTTGGAAGAATTTTTGGCTTGTTTGGTTTTTTTGATTTTTTTGTGAGAAAAAGAATGTATTGATTATTGTAACAACCCTCATACTGTTTACTGATTAATGACTGATTGATCACCAGTTACTGTTAAACGGAACTGATAATGACTGATAACTGACCGATAATTGAACTGATTAAAAGTGCTGAACTGACTGACTGAAACTGGAACTGAATTGACTGAGTATATGTTAGTTAATTTCATTCTATCTGTTTGATTGTATGATTATCTGTTCATGTTCGTATGTTTAAACTGCTAATTGAAGGCCTTATCGGCGGCCGAATCTGAAACCGATTAGTGTTCTGTGACCCTCGTAATTTACGTGATTTTATTGTACAATTATCTGAAATTGATTAGGTATGATTAAATTAGATTAAATAAGCTAATTAAAGAGTTGGATTTAATTACAACCTTGCCACTAAGTGGGCCATTCACACACAAGTGGGCCACACACACACACACACACATGAGCCTTGTAAACACTCCACGTATTGATTAAACCCACATTTCTTCTCACATTTTGAGCCTCAACCGACCCTAGAGAGAGAGACTTGAGGAGTTGGTTTTCATCTTGAATTGCTTGGAATTGCTTGAGGATTGAAGTGTTGATTGCTACTTTGAGCTCCTAGACCTTAAGCACAAGACTAAGGTAGGACATCCATCTCCTTGTTGTTGTCTTAGAACTCATTCTTGCACAATTCATGCTTCAATTGTAGAGCAAGGCCACGTTTTGGTGCATACATGTTGTTATAGAGTGTAACTCATGCATGCATGTTGGAATTAATGAGTTTGGAGTTGAATTCATGGTAATTGGTGCATGCATGTTCATGTTTATGTTAAATCCATGATTTCACCATGTTTTGAAAAGAATTGGCTCCTTAGAGCATCAAGTTGGAGCTTTGAATTGATTTGAATTCATGCATGTTTGCATGTTCTTCATGTTCTTGAAAATGGTTTGAAATTGAGTTTGAATTAAACACCCTTGGGCTTTGATTTCTCAAATTGAGCTTCAAAACATGTTGTGCTATGTGTTTATAAATGTTTTCCAGAAAATGAGCCCAAGAGGATCGGTTTTGATGCATTTTAGCTTGAGTTTGAGCTTGGAGGTGCAATCTGGAATTCCCAGATTTCGCACTCCCGCTCGAGCGGGGAACTTGGCGCTCGAGCGTGGAATCCGAGCATCCAGCATCTCTCTGCACTGTTTTACAGTCCGCTCGAGCTGAGGATTGGGCGCTCGAGCGGAGTCTTGTCTCAAGCTCGAGCGGGCGTCGAGCGGAGATTTCACCCATCCAGTACTTTTACAGTACGCTCGAGCGGGGAAGTTTACGCTCGAGCGTGTACCTTTGTTGCATGACCGCTCGAGCGGGGAAACGTGCGCTCGAGCGGGACTCTGTTTTTTTCTGAAAATGCTTTTAAATGTGCATTTTCGCATCCTCATCCCATCCTAGGCATTCTTAGGCCTAGTTTAAGACATTTAGATGAGGATATCGTTGTAGAACACACCAAGGCAAATTAGGGATTAAGTTATGATATTTCCCAACTGTGTAACTTAGTGTGTGTTCAACCTGTGAACTGTGTAGGGTTGGCGACTGGGGGACACGCTCTAGCATACTGTAGCCCAAACTCTGTGAGTAACAATTGTGTAAAGATATGTTCAACTGATATCTTTTGAATACTGAACTGAACTGTTTACTGAACTGGTATTACTGAATGAATGTATGTCCTTTATTTCTGAACTGTACTGTGGCATCCTTAGTACCTACGGTTTACTGTTACTGTTACTGTTACAGAGATCTCTGTCGGTTCCCTTGTTGGAACCACTACTGTTTACTGATTGATGGCCATCATTACTGTTCGGTCTTTCAAGACCTACTGTTACTGTTATGCTAATGGATGTACCACATATGACTGTTTACTGTACTGAACAACTGAATGACTGATTGAAATGAACTGTTTTCATACTGTAAGGACATTCATTCTTAACCCCTTTACATATTGTGTTATTCACTGGGCTTTAGCTCACTGCTCATATATATATGTAGGTGTTCAGGCACCAGACCGCAGCTAGAGGCGTCAGGGTTACTCCAGTTTTGTCAAGCCAGCCTTTGTGCCTCACTGCGAGGTTCCGAGTTGCCATGCTATGGCTTGGGGGTGTTTTGTTTGTTTTTCCCCCTTCTGTACTGTTTTACTGTTTTGTACAGACGGAATGTTTTCTGTACTGTTCTGTAGGGTTGAGTCCCTAGTTGAATGGATGTGAATATTGTACATACTGTTCTGTATTGTTTATGTGTGAATGTATGAAAAGCCTTTTTGCATACAGACTGTCACAGCTCAATGGACACTATTTACTTACTGTATTGGCTTCCGCCAGGCCCTGTACTCTGTTTTACTGTATTACTATTCTGCAGGCCTTCGGTAATCTCGGATTACTGGCCGGTTACGGTGCTAAACCCATAGGGCCGGGTTTGGGTCGTGACAGAGTGGTATCAGAGCGATACTTACCACGAGTTATACCGCACACACGTGTCCAAATGAGCTATAGGGTGTCCTAGAAAAGTTATTAGGGCATCTCATGAGCATGTTAAGTGTGTGGTTATGTTATGACTGACTATCTGCTAATGTGTTAAACCGTTAAACAAATGACTGCCTATGTTTAAAACTGTTATAACTACTTATAGTGAAATGGACAATGCAAATGAACCTGAGTCCTCATCTACTGAGGCAAGAATGGAAAGAATGGAAAGAATGATAGAACTGATAACTGCTAGACTGGAGCAACAACAGAACCAACCGCCTCCTCCTCCTCCGGTACAGCCGGAACCTAATGTGAACGTGGATGATGGGGATATTATTGCTCTCACCCATAAGTTCAGCAAAATGAAACCGCCATCCTTTCAGGGAGGCCTTGAACCGTTAAAAGCTGAAGCTTGGGTTCTGGAAACAGAAAAACTATTTGAAGTGTTCCCATGTTCAGAAGCAAATAAAGTACTGTTAGCTATCAGGAAAACAACATCGTTATTTGAAGTGTTTCCATGATATATATACAAACAGTGAGCTAAAACCCAGTGAATAACATTAAGATAAAGGAGTTAGTGAACGAAATCCGAACATATCATAAGCAGAAAACAGATCATAGCATAATCATCCTCATATCATAACATAATAATGGTACATCCCATAGAACACATCACAGAATATCTTCCGACTAGAGTAATCGGTTCCGGATACCGATTAAACACATATCACCACAATGAAGTGGCTAACGAGATCTTGTAATTACTTGTATATCATGGACCCGCATTTTCATGTCGTTTCCCATGACTTGGGACTATCTAGAGATGCCATAATATATTTTAAACTTGGAATATTTGTTCACGAAAACAGCTATCAATTCAGAAATCAGAACTTATCATATTTCATTTGGAACATAATTCATATGAACGTATCTTTACAATAACGTTATTCACAGTGGTTCCAGTAAGCGGTCAATCAATCCTCGAGTCTTGACCTACAATCACAAAATACATAACACAAGTATGTCTTATCATTACACATTCAAGTGGCCATTAAGGCTTAGCTTTCACTACATTGATTCTTATTCATTCTTATCACATTGCCTGAAACACACACACTTGCAGTCTCGGAACTTAGTACATTCTTTTCTTAGTGTGTTTCTAATCTATAACCTCATTACTATGGCTTAATTAAGGCTTAGGAATGCCTAGGATGCAATGAGGATGCCAAAACATGAGTTGGAACACGTAGGCAAATTTTCTGAAAATAAAGTCCCCGCTCGAGCGTAGACTTTCTCGCTCGAGCGGACTTGCAAAATAAGAGGGGTCGCTCGAGCGTGACTTCCTTCGCTCAAGCGACCTGTAAACTTGGGAAAAGTACTGGTTGGTCACAATCCACGCTCGAGCTACAACTCCCACGCTCGAGCGGATCAACAACATGCAAAGGGTTCGCTCGAGCGTCAAAGTGGTCGCTCGAGCGGAGAGCTCATGTCTGAAAAAAAAAATACTGAGAGCTCGTATTCTCCGCTCGAGCGCAGGTTTCCTCGCTCAAGTGGATTGTGAAATTCTGGGTTTCCAAAAACAGAGTTTTTGAGCTTCAAAATGCAGTTTCAATGGCAAATTCGTGCAAAGCTTGTTCATAAACTTAGAAAACTTATTCACAAACATGAATATATGATTTTCACCAATTCTTTTTTAGTCAAAACCCATGAATTTACCAAAATTAGAACCAAAACTTCCATGCATGTAGAACATACAACTCTTTTCTCCAAAACTCATGAAGTTGGCAAATTTGAGCTCATAAACTCCATGCATGTAAGAAATTATTTTCCAAAACAGGAAACAAGGTTCAAAACATGATAATTCAAACATGCATGTGACCTCTAGCTTGTAATTTCATCTCTAATGGCATGAATGATGCTCAAACATGGGAGCTCTTGACAAATTTATACATGCATGTGTAACTTAGCAACAATTCCTTCATCCTAAGCTCATGAACACAATTTAAACACATAATCTTGAAGAAAACTCATGTTAAATGACTTAGATGCACAATCTAGAGGTTGCAATCTTACCTAGAGTCTTGAATCACTCTTGTTCTAGCACAATCTTGATGAATTCAACACAAAACCTTCAATTCTTCTTCAACCCCTTCCTCTCTTTCTCTCTAGAATTGCACTCTCTCTCTTTCTAAAATGAATCTCAGATTTTGGCACTAAGAGGTAAAAGAATTGAGCTAAAAAATGAGCTTAGGGCTCAAATATATAGCTATGGTGCTAAAATACATTAATTAAAACATAAGGCTCGCCAAATGCAACTTAATGAATCGTTCCGAATCAATTTTTAAAAAAACTTGCCATATGATTCTAAAAATTCCAAATAACCTATTGATGTAATCAATTTCGATTTTCGGATGCCGATGAGGCTTTCAATTTACATATTAAAGCGGAATTCCAAACAGATATTTCAACAAGTAACAGGTAGAAAGCCAACTATCGTACAATTTACATAATAAACCATAATTAATTTTAATTCTCTCATCAGCATCATTAATTACGGATTAGTAGCTAATTACGGATCGGGGTTATTACAGTGAGTTAAGAAAAAAGTATGTCAATGATTATTTTTCAGGTATCTTTTATAGGTCCTATAGATGGATTAGTTGATGTTTCTCAGAAACACTTCCCATTTTTAGCCAAAAGTTGGACAAGGATATGGGCTCATGCACACACACGAAACAATTAGAGTGTGATTTGTCGTCATCCTCTCATATCTTGTATTATTTATGCTTTTTTCTCTTTGGTGGTTTGGTGTGCTTGTGCACATGCATGTGTGTACACTTTTGGTATCAAGGATATGAGTCTTGCATGTGTACCAAGCAATAGAAGCTTGATTTATTGTTTTTCTTTTGGGATGTATATGTGCACCATAGTAAACTGCCTCAGGCTTCATTTAGGGATGCCTAGATCAGACGACCATGTTTTCTCAAGCAAAACTTGAACAAATAAAAGTTTGTCCTCCATATGCACTTAACACAATTGTTTCTTGAATCTCACCCTATTGTCAAGTTCTGTCTGTGCCAAATACTATCTATATTATATCATTGTTTGGAGGTTGGTCTGAAATATTACCAAAAATTGTCCAAAAGTTTAGTAGTGTGAATCATGTATATCATATCTTTTAGACTCATGGATTGGTTTTTAGCCATAGAAGAACTGGATGGATGCTAAAATGCTATTATCAATCTGACTTGTTATTTGTTAATTGGAGTCTTTTGTGTAGGAGTAGTAGCAAAAACAACTTGAACTCATTCTGACAATTGGAAAGACTGGAAAGGTATAATTTTGTGTGTACATGGACATTACATCATGTATCCTTAGGAAAACTTGTGCTGCTTCTTGTTATTCTTTGGGCTTCCATCATGTATCTTTTTTTGTTTTAGTTGCTATCCTTCCAGTTGTCCAGTTGAGATCAATTTATTTATTTATTTTTTGCTTGTCAAACCAAATGGAGATTGAATTTACTCTCAACAAAAAACTGTTGCAGATATATATATATATTCATATAAATTATTTGTGTATCGAGCTATGAATTGATGCATATCGTGAAACAAAGCTAAAACAACAAACGCGGGCTGAAACAAAGCTGCCTCGAGCAGCACTACTTTGAACACTAGGAAACTCGATGAAGAGACATAATCTTTCTCATGAGTATATTTTAAATTCGAGTGTGCACGTATATATATATATATATATATAGGACTCATTTACTTCCTTTAAATTCCTTGTACTTCTTCTGAATGAATTTTACAATTCATTTAAACTTCTTTCCAAATGGAGATAATATATGTGTTGATAGACCTATTAACTCTTTTTGATGATGTGAGTCATGTGGCCTTGTTTATTTAAATTTTTTTGGACTCAATTGAATACATTGTTCTGCCTATTTTCTAAAACTTATGCTTTTGGGACAGTTGGTGATGCAAAAATTTGATCTTTGTTCTTTTTTGTCATCAATCTTTCAAGGTCTATGAGAGATCTCTGTTAGGTTCTGGTGCTAGCCCAAATGCAACTGCTGCTGCTCAGTTTGTGAGAGCTGAAATGCTTCCAAGTGGCTATTTCATTCGGCCATGCAAGGATGGAGGATCAATTATCCATAAAGTTGATATGTTAGTTTGGATTAGCTGCCAAGCAAGTTGATATGTTAAATCATTAAAGAAGGTGAAAGGCTTCAAGTTTTGTGTCATGTTGGACTTCAAAGAGGATATAGCTTTTGAGAAGACATGCTTACTAAATTAAATTTGACTTGAATATGCCCTGTGCTGCATTACGGTTACATATTTTCATCTTTATTTTAAATAGAATTCAATTATTATTTGATGATTTAGTGAAGTTATAAGAAAGGAAATTTGTTAATTATTGTTCCTAAGCTTTTTCCTTTTTAAATGTTATTGTTCCTTAATTGTGGTTGGGTTGAATAAATTTTGTTCGATATTGGATTGAATGTTTATAAACAAAAATTGATTGTTCTCAACAACAACAAAAAAAAAAAAAAAAAAAGAAAGAGATTTGGCGACTAAAAAATTGGTCGGCAAATTCTATACTTTTGTGACTAAAATCGTTGGTCGGCAATTCTTTACCTTTTGGCGACTAAATTGTCAGTCGGCGATTCCTCGACTTTTGGCGACTAATCTGTTTGGTCGTGGAATGTGACAATTGGCGACTAAGATATTTGGTCGGGAAAATATCACTTTTCGCGACCAAACTGTTTTAGCGACAAAATAGATTAGTTGCAGTAATGATATATTTAGTGACCAAAAATTTAGTCGGCAAATCCAGCTTTTCCCGACCAACAAAAATTTTGGTCGCGAATTACTTTTGTCGACCCTCAATTGGCGACCAAAGTAGCGACAAAAAAAATTGGTCGCGAATAACTTTCACCGACTAAATATGGGCTTTTAGCGACCAATTTTTTGATCGACAAAGATGTTATTTCTTGTAGTGATTAATCCAAAACCATAAGGTTCTTTTTCTATATTTGAACTATAAAGGGATAAAATATTTTGAACCAAAACTATGAGTGGGTAAAATAAATTTTGTCATTTTAATTATTTTTATCATTGTCTGTTTAAATTCTTACTCAAATGCATAATTTAAACACGACCTAAGTGATAAATTTAAAAAAAGAAAAAAAAAAAGAGAGAAATAAAAAGCAAAAAAAGATACATTTCGGTGGAAAGTTTGAAAACGATCACAACCAACGCAACAACGACAATTTTATTATCACTCAGCAATTTTATTATCACAAATTAAAGGGAAAAAAATATCATGGTACAATCAAAACATAGCACATAGAAGTCTTTTTAAGGTTGTTTTATTTGTCATCTCATATTTTTAAGTGTGCTTATTAGCAATCTCTAAGAGACAGCAGCAGAGTTCTTGAGGCTTTGAAAGCATTGCCATATGATCTGCACCCTTGATCTCCTTCACCTCTTTCATTCCCCCGTTGTTTTCGATCATCCACTGTTGGAATTCCTCTGGTATTGCGTAATCTTCGTTGCACACAACATAAACCCGCGTCACTGATCCATAACTTTCATTTGAGAAGTTATTTGCCAGTGCCAAATCTTCTAAAAATAGTGACCCCGTTCTCACTAATATTGTTGCCAGTGTAAAATCCTGTAAAAATAGCACATTAACTTGTAGTATGTCTAGAAACACAAAAATTAAATACGGATTTGAATATTGAAATCATATGATAATATTTTTTTCCCGATTCTGTGTTTAATTTTGAGAGAGTGAGAAAATGAGAGAGTATGGCTTACTTGGATGGGGCATAGTTGGTAGAGTTTGGATGCCAGAAATTTGGGGCCAAAGAACATTGATGTTAGGGGCAATTCAGGAGTACCATAGGATTCAAACTTTGTATCCAACCATGATTCTGGGGTTGTTCCCTTAAAGTACTGTAGCAAAAAGAAAATTAACCAAGACACAGACAACTTAAAAAGACTACTCAAAAAGTTTGTGAACTTTAATCTAGGAAAGTTTCTTATTCCTGAGAAAAAAAAAGTTTTTCGTTTAATAGGAGTATGCAAAATGTGAATAAAAAACAAGTCAAAAGTTGATCCTTACACTATGTTTGGTTTGAAAATTTAAAATTTAAATGAAATGTGAAAAAAATATAGTCACATTTTATTTAGTTTTATACACATTTTCACTTTTTTTTACCAAATTTATTACTAAATTTTTAACCAAATACAAGGTTGTCAAATCTTAGTCCTTTCACTTATATTAAATATTATTTAAGTATTAAGGTCATGTTTGATTTTACAAGATTAATAGTGAGGTATTAATAATCTAATCAAATTAGTGTGGTATTCACAATCCTATCCCTACTCCATTATTAATAATCCTACAAATTTGTTGGATTAATTATCCATTAGATTGATGATCCTAAAATAAAATGTCAAAACAAACATGGGATAGTAATTATTATTAACTTAGGAAAAACTGTACCAAATAAATAACCCAATAACTGAAGTGGGAAGTAGAAAACAAAAGATCACAAATACGTGTATAGTGTATGAGTGATTTAGGCATCTCTAGCATTAGTGGCTGGGCCTTGTAACTGTATGACTATTTTTATATCTGATTCTGCGATGAATTTCTATATACTCTTGTACCTGTTCGATAACAAACGAGGGTTTGTGCACAGTATCGGGCATGAAAGCAGTGAGGAAAACAGCAGCGGAGATTTTTTGGGGGAACTTGTCCATAGCAAGAGCCAAGTTCAAGCCACCAAGACTGTGCCCAACGAGAACCACCTTTTCGCCCGGAGGAAGCGATTCCATGACCTCCATCAACGGCTCCGTATAGTCATAAAGAGTGCGAAGCTCTTCTATCTTCTTCATGTTGATACCGGAGGCCGAGAGGTCGAGGGCGGTGACCTTGTGGCCATGAGATTCCAGCAGTGGTTTGAGCTTGTACCAACACCAAGCTCCATGGCAAGCCCCGTGTACCAGGACGAAATGGGTCTGTGTTTGTTGTTTGGTTGCTTCCATCTTTTTGTTTGTTGGTGATCGTGCGTCTGCGATGTGGATGGATGTTCCCTATCTTGTATGTATATATATAAGAAGCAGTGCTACATATAGATGGACAATCATTGAGTCGATAACACTGACACATATTCTATCGTATTATTATGAACAAAATTATAAAGACATTTTAATGGTTGCAAATATTTTTCTTATGAATAAAGATCGAGAGTTTTAATTTTGAAGTTATAAAGAGATTTTTAATAATGTGATAAGGAGTGGTGTTTATATGTGATGTGATGTGATGTATGTATTTATATTTTTATTTTTTTCTCATATCACATCAGTAGAGCTCTCTTTATAGTTCTAAAATTAAAACTCTCCATCATTATTGTTTTCTTATTGCAGGATAAGAGAATGATGGAAAATTATTAATCCATTGCTTGCTTTATATGGTACTAAAATTTTAAATAATTTTAATCATAATATAAAAAGATTACAAAAATAAGATGATTTGACTACTTTACAAAAAAAAGTATTCAATTGTTAAAAATAATTATATTTAATTATCTTTTCATCTATTATCTCACGATATTCTTCTCATCTAATTTTATAACATAATTTATTTTTTACAATCCTATCAATAATCTAATCATATCCAATCTTATAAATAAATATATATATATAGATTGATTTATTTCACTACCATTATGAAAATTGTATAGGATTAGTAGTGATTATTAAACTTGACATAATGAATTTGCTAATTTTTTTTAATTATGTGAGTTAGTAATCTGTTTAATGATGTAACTATTTCTTATAATATAATTATTCTTATATCTATTTGGGGGGGGGGGGGGGGGGAACAGCAGCAAACTAGGCCTGTAATTCATGAAATGATCCAGTCGAATGCTTGGCCAGATGAACCATTTGGTTTATTTTTAATATTGTTGCGTTATATAGAAAATAAAAAAAAAAAATAATTTAGTAGTATTTTTATAAAATAATTATAAATTTATTAAAAGGTTTAAGATTTTAATTATTAATATTAATAGAATTTATTATTAATTTAAATTTTTTTTTAAGAACTTAAACTTGATTGTAATTTTTTTTAAAAAAAATTAATAATTAATAATAATATAATTTTATTTGTTTTTATATTCATAAAAATGGATTAGTTCGATTGTAATAATAATGCGCATTTTTTTAAGGAAAAAATGAATAAAAATAAAAATAAAAATTATTAATTTAATTTAATTTTTATTAAATAAATAATTCATAATTCATGCATAAATTGAATAAAGCATTAAAATAGTTTCGACTTTTTAAAAGGGTGATTCTAAATCCACACCACGCCAACTCTTACTACACATTAATCACTTAGGTTTCGTTTGATAATTTTTAGTTTCAATTAAAAAATTAAAAATTATTATAAGTTATCATGTTGTTTTTTTAATTTTTCTACACATCTTTTTATAAAACGTTAAAAAATTATTAAAATACCATGTTCTCAAACGAAACCTTTTCACACCACATATTATTTTAATTATTTAATTTTTTGTCTTATTTCACACCATCAATTTTTGGAAAACATCAAAATATCTTCATCTTCTCCAACACTCTCATATCATATCTACTAGATGCCGCCACCCCTGTCCCAGTCGTCTCGCCGCCTTCCCCTTTATTATACTTATATCATGGTGAGTATGATTATATACCATACAAATTACAGATAGAATATATAATTATTATATTTAACACCCTTCAGGTTCTCTCTCTTCTGTCGTCGTCGTCATCCTCATCTCTTCTATCAACCCCGTCTCAAATTTCTCTCTCTCTCTCTCTCCCTCTCTCTCTCTCGTCGCACGATGTGTGTTGTGATGACAATGGAGGGCTACGATGGTGGCCGAAGAGGAAAGTCATCGTCATTGTGATAGCCCAGGGACAACAAGCGGAGGTGAGAAGTTAGTGGAATCGACCTCCACAGCCACCACATCCATCATAACCTAACTCCTTATTCTTATTCTTATTCTTATTTTCTAGATCTGGGTTTTTCAGATCTCACTTTCTCTGTTGGTGATGGCAGTGGAGATTTTAGTGATAGTGATAACCGGCAGTAGAGACCAGACTGTGATGGTAGTAGGAGAGGATGTCGTGATTATGGTGGTTTGAGATGGCAGCCAGAGATAGTAGAACTTGGTGGAGTGGCTGGTGGTGATGATGATGATGATGATGGTGTGAAATGAGAGATTAGGGTTTAGAAATTTGTCTAAAAAGTAATTTTAGTGTGGGTTAAAATTTTAATAAATTTTTTTAAGAATAATATATACTAAAATAATTAAAAATGCATAAACAAAAATTTTATTTTAAAAAATGCTTCCGTATAATTGCATTGGTGGAAAAGTTCTATGTTCTAAATTGCCTACACCAGTCTAAAAATAGTAAGTTACGTATAAAAATTAGAATGAGACAAATATTTCACAAAGAATTAGGGATTATTTAAGATTTGTTATATATAGATCCCATTTCTTATTAAACATTTGTATTTAATTTTGTGTTTGACCTCTATACACTTAAATATATGATTTTAAAAAATGAGTTTAATAATGACTAACAACAATGTTACATTCATAAAATGTACAAAAAATTATCAAATGAAAATAAGATGGACCCACACATGTGAAACTCACATGGGACGGAAAAATTATTGATTAGCTTAAAGGCATCACGTGACTATACTCATGGCCAATTAAAAATCTCTCTACACACACATATTTTTTAATCATTCAATACAAAATTATAAATTTTATTATTTTCACCGATCAAAATACACATAGGACACCACATGGTGTGACCCAGTACCAACAATTAACTTCTTCATATGACCATTCTTAAGAAGCCTTTTTAAACGTTGCAGATGTCAATGATTTGAATTTTTCTACATCCGTGTGTGATTTTGGTTCCTTTTGTATTTTTTTTCATATATATATATATATATATATATATATCTCATTTTGAGAATTTATTTGCATTAATTTTGATTGTGAATGTTACTGTTGATTGTGGTATGATATATTGTTTAAAAAAAAAAGAGACTAATGTTAATTTTTTTTCCCCAAATTTACTATTGAGGTGACATTATTCATATCATGTTTCGTGTCATTTTTTTCAACTTGTAAATCAATATAATTAAAAACTAAAAATCAAAATTATATATATATATATATATTTTGCGTTTAGATTATTTTTTTAAAATGAATCGTTTAAATGCTAGGTTGATTCCCTTAAGTAACGCGTTGCGCCTGCCTCCGAGTGTTTTGAGAAGTGAACAAGGGGCGCCGCATCGATGCCTGGGTGTGATGAAAAATGGGCAAAGGTTCCCACGTTTTTCTGGACGAGTGCAGGTAAAGAAACTAGTCCAAGACTATCGGTTTAGGGTAGCCACTTGGAATATAGGAACCTTAACTGGTAAGACGATGGAGTTGGTAGATGTTATGATTCGGGGGAGAGTCAGTATAGCTTGCGTATAAGAAACTAAATTGACGGGTGAAAAAGTTAGGGAAATTGAAGATATCAGTTTTAAACTATATTATAGTGGTAAGGATAGATGTAGGAATGGGGTATGAATCTTAATTGTCAAGGGTTTTGTGGAGAATGTAGTGGCTGTCGTTAGGAAATGGGATATGATTATGTTAGTTAAACTAGTTATTGGAGGGAATATAATGAACGTTATTAGTGTATACATCCTTCAAGTAGGACTAGATGATCAGACTAATAAGGATTTTTGAGAGCAAATGGATAAGATCTTACAGGAGATACCCGTAGGAGAGAACCTAATTATAGGTTGAGATTTAATGGCCATATAGGCATAGATAAACTAGGCTATGAAAGAGTACATGATGGATACGATTTTGGTGACAGAAATGAGGCTGGAGAGAGTATCTTAGATTTTGCGTTGGCTTCTGATCTGGTGGTGGCCAATACTATGTATAAGAAGAGGGAAGAGCATTTGATAACCTTAAGAATGAGTCAGTTAAGAGCCAAATAGATTACTTCTTAGTAAGAAAGGTGGACTGCCTAAAATACAATGATTGTAAGGTGATTCCTGGAGAGAACCTGACCTCTCAACATAGGATTTTGGTACTAGATTTATGTTTTAGAGGGCAATACCACGCTAGGAAGGATGGTGGGCGTCATAGGACGAGATGGTGGGACTTAAAAGGGGATAAATCAGAAATATTTAAGAATAGAATGGATAAGGAAGATACTTGGAACTTGGAAAATGATGCTAACACTACGTGGAACTTGATGGCCAATTGTATGAGGAGAATCTTGAGGGAAGTGCTTGAAGAGTCGAAAGGAACGACACCCAACTCTAGGGAAACTTGGTGGTGGAGGGAAGAGGTTTAAGCGGTAGTAAAGGTAAAAAAAGAGTGCTTTAAAAAGTGGCAAAAAGATAGAATTAAATAAAACCTTAAGAGCTATGGATTGGCTAATAAGGAGGTCAAGAAAGTAGTGAGAGAGTCTAAGTTAAAAGCTTATGATGACCTATACACTAGACTAGATAGTAAGGAGAGAGAGAAGATGGCAAACAAACTTGCTAAGATACAAGAGAGGAAAACAAGAGATTTTAATTAAGTTAAGTGCATTAAGAGTGAGGATTCTAAGGTATTGGTGATGGGTGAAGAGATTAAGGAAAGATGGAAGAACTATTAAATAAGGAACATGAAGGTACAACAATAGGGGAAGAAATAGCCAGTAATACGATAAACCAAGACTATAGGTTCTATCACAGGATTAGGAACTTTAAAGTGGAGATTACATTTAAGAAGATGAAATTAAATAAAGTTTTAGGACCAGATGATATCCCTATTGAAGCTTGGAAGTGTTTGGGTAAAAAGGGGGTTGCTTGGTTAACTAGGTTGTTTAGCAAAATTTTGTTGGCTAGGAACATACCAGATAAGTGGAGGAAGAGTATTTTAGTGGCAATCTATAAGAATAAAGGAGATGTCCAGAATTGCAACAACTATAGAGGAATCAAGCTATGTGTCATATAATGAAAAGTGTGGGAGAGGGTGATAGAATACTGATTGCAAGATATAACAGAGGTGTCAGATAATCAATTTGGGTTTATGCCTGGCAGGTCAACAATGGAAACGATCTATCTTTTGAGGAAAGTAATAGAAAAGTATAGAGAAAAGAAAAGAGACATTCATATGTTTTTATTGACCTTGAGAAAACATATGATAGAGTGCCTCGCGATATAATATGGTGGGTGTTAGCGAAAAGAGAAAGGTTACATTGATGTGATTAGGGACATGTATGAAGGGGTGGCGACCACTATTAGATCACCTGCTTGAGAGACAAATAAATTTTCTATCACTGTAGAGTTACACCAAGGATCTACCTTAAGTCCTTATCTCTTTTGCTTTAGTTATGGATAAGTTGACAAGAAATATTCAACATGACGTGCCATGATGTATGCTTTTTGCAGAGGATATAGTGCTAGTGGATGAGACTAGAGAAGGGCTTAATACAAAGTTAGAAATTTGGAGAAAAACTCTTGAATCTAAAGGATTCCGGGTAAGCAGAACTAAGACAGAGTACACCGAGTGTAAATTTAGTAACAGTAACAATGAAAGCAGTGGAGAAGAACCAAGAACTACCCAAGAGTGAACATTTTCGTTATTTAGGGTCGATTATCACAACAACATGGGAGATTGATGCGGATGTGACCCATAGTATTAAGGCGGGATGGGGTAAATGAAGAAGTGCGTCTGGAGTACTGTGCGATAAATGAATACCCACTAGACTTAAAGGTAAGTTCTATAGAACGGCTGTTAGACCAGCGATGTTGTATGGGACAGCGTGTTGGGCAACCAAGAAACAACATATAGATAAGATAAGTGTGGCTGAAATGAGAATGCTAAGGTGGATGTATGGCAAGACTAGATAAGACAGAATTAGGAAAGAGTGCATTCGAGAATGGGTAGGAGAAGCACCAATAGAAGATAAGTTGAGAGTGTGATATCCCTGTTCCGTAGTATACTAATTGGTCCTTAATATGAATATGGTTATGTGTTTGTTATGATTTTGTGTGCCATTATGTGAAAATATGTGGTTTTGAATTTCTATCTGTTCACCGTAGAAATATCTGTTTGATTATCTGTCTTGGAATTTAAATTGAAGGCCTTATCGGCCATGAAATACGAAATTGATTACGCCATTATGATTGGCTTAATTTTTAGAGCCTACGGTGAAATTTAATTGAAAATTGATTCGGATCAAATTAATCAGATTAAATTAATGGGTAAGTGCTCAATTATTTAACATTAAAATAATGTATTTGAAAGGGAGCTTTATAAAGGCCATTATATGTTCAATCCTTCTCTTTTGTTCAATATTTGGCTGATTTCAACTCTAAGAAGAGAGAGAGGGTCGGCTAGAGAGAAGGAAGCAATTGGAGATTTGAGCAAAGAACTTGAATAACTTGGAGATTCAACTAGAATTTGTGAAGAATTGAACCTCTAGGTAAGTAAATTCATGGATGTTAACTTGTAATTTTGTGAATTCAAGGTTGAATAATGATCAAGAGCATGAATTAAATTGATTATGATGAAATTGAGTTGGTTTTGTTGGATTGGAAGTCAATAGATGCATGCATGTAGGAAATTGCCATGAATTTCCATGTTTGAGCATAAAGTGTGTAATCCATGTTGAATTTTGGTTGAAGTCCATGTATTTAATCATCTCTTCACAAACTAAGTTGAGAATAATGAGTATATCCCATATGCAAGTACAATTCATGGAGGTGTGAGTCTTGAATGTTTGAATTTAGCATGTTAGTGATGAGTTTGGGATAATTTGAGTCATGCATGTAATTAATTTAAGGAATTGAGCTTCATAATGTTGTAATTTGGTGTTTGTACCATGTTAGTACATGTGTATGTGAAGTTTGAGCCAAAAACATGCAATTAGAGCCTTTGAATATCAAGTTGAAGCTCAAGAACATGTTTTGGATTTTCCAGAAAATTTGATGTCCGCTTGAACGTGAGAACCTCCGCTCGAGCGTGAAATTCGTGCTCCCAGTATATTTTTTTGCAGACAAGGTGTCCACTTGAGCGGGGAAGTTCGCGCTCGAGCGGGGAGCTATGTAGACAGACCTTCAGCTCGAGCGCCCGACTTCACGCTCGAGTGTAATTTTGATGCATCCAGTACTTTTGCAGACCTCATGGGTCCGCTCGAGCGAGGAAGTCCACGCTCGAGCGGGGCTCGAGCGGGGACCCTATTTCTGAAAATTTTAAAAAGGCATTTTGTGTTTCATTTTATGTTCTCTTTCACTTCTAAGTACTCTTAGGCATACATTGAGCATTGTAATTGAATTAAAGGGATAAGAATAAAGCCTAAAGAGAAATATGTGAATTAAAGAACAGATTGAATCATTTGTGACCCGTATGTGTTATGTGATGTGTAGGGTCAAGCTCCAGGGCAAACCAACCAACCGATCACTGTGAGTAATATCTTGACAAAGATATCTGAAATATGTTGTTGTCCAATTGCTTACTTCTATGTAAGTTTGTAAGTTTGTTAAATTGATTGGTGGACAATGTTTGCTATGCCAAATGAATGGGCCAGAGGCCAGTTGTAGACACCCCATTTTTGACCGACCTTTAGACTCAGACGTCACCAGTTGAGCGCTCGGTGATGTTGCATATTGTGCTCGTTCTGAGGTTTCAGAGTCTCGGCTGCAAGCCTTGCCTCCAGACTTCGGGGCTCTTTTTGTGCCTTGCCTCGGTTTGCGAATCGGGTCCTATTTTCTCCGTTTTCTATTCCCAAAGGGAGGGAGAGATCTCGTAGACCATCTCTCAGTGGCCGTAGGCTATGTTTCGTGGTCGTAGGCCATTTTTTCCCATTTGGAACCCAGTTTCCGGTTTTCGGAGCCGTCGACCGTGCGCCTCGGTTCGGAACCGGTTGACTACCTCCGTTTGCTCCAATTTTTGGCACACACCTTATTTCCTCCCTTTAGAGGGACACTGTGGCCCGGGAGACCACCTTCGTGGTCATACGCCACTTCCGGTGCCTAACAGCCTATTTTCGGGGCCCCGAACCGCGCGTTTTGGCCTCCGAACCTTCGTTTTGCATCCGTTTTGGTCCATTTTTTGTAAGGACCCTTTTTTCATTGTTAGGAAGGTGGTAGGATGGCGGGAGGCCACCTTTTCTCCTAAAAAACCAATTTTCTCATTTTCTCTCTCCAAAAGCCGATTTTTCTGACCGAAAGCTGGTTTTTCCCACTTTTGAGCCACAATTTCTGGCCTCCCACCACACCATTGTGATCTACTCATCTGGGAGGCCACCAATATGGTAGGCCGACCAGTTTTCTCTTCTTGCCCCTTTTGACCCCCTTTAAAAGCTAGCTTTTCTCTCTCTTGGGTCACATTTCTGATTTTTCTCTACATAGCTGTATTGCACTCATTTGGGAGGCCACCTTTCTGGGGTGGCCGGCCAGAAAATTTTGTTGACCCTTTTGACCCCTGGTCGGCCGACCAGGGGGGGTGGCTGGCCAGCTACTTGAACTGGCCGGCCTGCTTCTTGCTTTTTCTGAGTGTAGTCCAGCTGTGTCAGCTAGAGACCATTTGGTGTACCCTCCATACACGTGTATGGAGGATAATTGGGGACCTTTTTGGATATTTTGGAACCTCTCCTCTATAAAGGAGAGGCTTGGCTTCATATCATAGGGTTGAACAAAATTTACTAAGGCATATAACCTCCCTCCTCCATTGTCACTATTCCAAGCTCCAAAACCCTAATTTTCTTGGTCCATTTGCACTACAACCCTTAGCACCACAGCTCC
The DNA here is from genome assembly GCF_055761805.1 of Camellia sinensis. Lineage (NCBI taxonomy): Eukaryota > Viridiplantae > Streptophyta > Magnoliopsida > Ericales > Theaceae > Camellia > Camellia sinensis. The sequence goes on from NC_138961.1 coordinate 222,981,304, forward strand.
ATCATCCATTCCAACACCTTGGAATTCATTTGCAGAGGTTGAAAGCTCACCAACTTGGTCCAAAAGTTGATGGAGGTCGGCTCTTCAAAGGTAAGTGTTTATTTCCCTTAAACTTGCATTTTTTTGCTACATTAATTAGCTTCACTTGCAAGTATTTCTGGGCTTTGTCATAAACTAGAAAGTGTCATATTTTGAGCTCCTCTTCAACTTTGTTTAAGGGCACTTTTCTGTTTGAGGTCATATACTTTCCCTTACCCTCTATCTCTCTTTTAGGGCTATTTTTGCATCATACTTTTGCTTTACTTGTGAACATTTTCGAGATTTTTCATAAATTGGAAAAGGCCTTGTTTTGACCTCCTCTTTAAGATTTCTTGAGGTCACTTTTCTGTTTGGAGTCATCTCCTTCCTTGCATGCTTCATTCCTTCATATTTAGGGCTATGCATTAGAGCATTTGCATTGGACTTGTTTTGGCCTCTTAGCCACTGAAATTCAAGGGATTTTCAGTGGCTTTGATAAGGTTTTGAGCTTTGAAATCATAGAGGGGTGACCCTCTCACCCCTCATTTTCTTTACTAGCATCATTGGCTTTCCAAAGGGGCTCTATTTTGCATGCATTGAAGTCACTTTTTGGGCCCAATTTTGTGGGTTTTAAGGTCTGCCTTAGGTCTGTCCGGGGCCCTTTTGATTATATTTTATGTCTATAGTGCATGTGTAGAACAATTCCATTCAAGGCCTTTTGAAGGGGCCTTTCATTGTATGCTTCCTCGACTGATTTCAGGGCTAATTTTGTGAGTTTTAAGGCTGTCATAACTCATTTCTAGAGTTGTTTTGGTCATGCTAAGTGTCTATCTTATATGTGCTTAACAAGCCCTTGAATGATCTTCCAAAGAAGCCCCTCATTTTTGCATGCATTGGCTGCATTTCAGTGATTATTTGGGCATATTTTGGCATGTTTTATTCACTGTTTTTGGCTGGTTTGATGAGTTCTTATTTGCTTCATATACATGCCATGTAAACCATGCTTGCTAGCCAATGTTGCATGCTATTTTAGTTAGCATCTTTTGGCTATGCTTTAAACTAGAAATGTGCATGTTTTGGGACTGTCTTGGCTCTGTCTTTTGACTTCATGATCAAATAATGCTTGCTTTGTATACTTGTGGTTCAATACATGTGCCTAGTTTTGAGTTTCGAGGCTTATTCCATGCATCGGGTGCCATATTTCCATATTTCGGGATCATTTAGCATCATATTTTAGTGCTGAAAATTACATGTTCATAGGCCATCTTTCAACCCTTGCCATGCTTTGGTAGAGTGGCATTTGATGCCTTAGGTTCGGTTCTCGGTATGTGTGCATGTGTGCACGCATTTCGGTTGTCTCATTTTCATCTAATGGCCATTGATGTGAGTGTGGCTGAGGTCCACTCATGTTGGTGTAAGTCCATTATGCATTGTGTATGCCTTTTCAATTCATAGCATTGCGTATGCCAGGTTGCCTGTTAGAGCTTTGTGTATGCCATGTTGCATCGAGCATTGTGTATGCCATTTCATAGCATTGCGTATGCTAGGTTGTATGTTAGTCGCATTGCGTATGCCATCTCATTTGTATTGTGTTTGGGATAGGAGTTAGCCCGAGCACGGGAAACGAGGGACGTTTCGTACTCCAAGTGACGGAACGTGTCTCAATTCCCTGTCGCCGACACTCTGGATTACCCATGATGGAGTTTAGGTCTTGTTGTGTTTTCATGTGCATTCATCTCATATTGAGTCGTGCAATTCGGCTCCTCGGCCATCACGCATCGATATGCGTGATTGGTGGCACGAGAATCGATGACTACACTTCCTGAAGAGTAGTCATGCATACATGTGTGAAAATACTTTGCCATGCCCCTTTGTTGCTCTCTGTTGCAGTAGATCAGAAATCAGCGGCCTTCTGGAGCGTTGCGCAATATTCCAAGAACAATTGCAAACAGAGGCAAAATGGGGCATCGTAATGGATTTCTACGCAAGGCAACTCGAGTATACATCATTCATCATTTGGAACAGAGCTGAGGCGGTCCATGGATTTGCGTGCCAATTTACCTGCTTTCCTAGATTAATTTGTTAATTAATTAGGGTTTTGTATTTATTCAAACTGTACTGTTTATTCGGACTATATTATTCATTCGGACTGTATTATTCTTTTGGACCCTCCGAGCGAGGGCAATGTTGTAATAAGTGTGCGTGAGTGTGATGTATGTCTTCTAACCCCACGTTTTTCTCCCTTTTATTTACCAGCTTATGATGGTTAGATTAGGGCATGTTTCAATTAGCATACAGTATGCTTGCATGTTTGCATCATTCATCTATCTTACATGCACCGGGCTCGGCGCACCATACTAACTGTATTTGTATTTCAATTCCAAATTGAATACTTGTTAGTTGTAGCATTTCATATGCCATCTTTAGAATAGCCGAGCCTATCTTAGTTGCATTTTGCATGTGTTGCATTAGGCATTTCTGTATAGTTAGGATCATGCATGGATTTCTAACAGAGCTTCTGTTTTGGCTTGGAGTACTCGGTAAGTTTTATGCTTTAGCATCCTTGCATGCGTGTGAGTGACTGCCATGATAGCATGCTTACCATGAGGCTATTTGCTTATATGATATACCTGCCTGAATGCCTGTGGGTGAAGGTTGGGTTATTTGGATTGGAACAATTCATTAAATGCGAGTTTTAAGTCCACTAGAGAGTGGTAAAACCATGTTTCCTAAGCCCACCCGAGGGTGGCAAATCCACATTTTAGCCTACTTGCAGGTAGCACCATCAAACCATTTTCAAAATAAATAAACATGAAATGTTTTATTCCAATTCAGGCGATCCAGTCTATACTTGTATGCTGTGCGCATCACATAGTAAACCTAGGCTAATAACCGAAATAAGAATGCATAGTGTTTTCAAAACCCGATATCATGGTTAGTAGAGGCCGATCTTTGATCGGGCGAGCGGGGGTTCTCACAAAGTGACCTTCCCTAATCGTACCCAAGTTCCCAAGCCGAGGCAACTTTGGTGATGACGGACACGTGGCCTTAGGCAACGAGTCAGGGTTTCCTAAATTTCCAAAAATAAAATATTTAGGTGGCGACTCTGTATCTGGCAAAGCAGTCTATGTTTGGCACTTCTTTCAAAAAAATCTGTTTTCAAAAACGATTTGCCGGATTTGGACTCTTTGATGATTTCATCTGTCTTGCATTGCACTCTGCGAGATTAGATACAGGACCATGACACAAATTGAGTCCTAGACTGTAGTGAGCCCAATGAACAAAATGGGGGGAATTTCCTCCCGGGACGTTCGGGGACGTCTACACCAGTATGATTTGAATGGTAAAATGAATGGGCCAGAGGCCAGTATGATTTGAATGAAAGTATGAATGGGCCAAAGGCTAGTTTGGCATGAAAGAATGAACAGGCCAAAGGCCAATTTGACATGAAAGAATGAATGGGCCAAAGGCCAGTTTGACATGAATAAATGAATGAATAGGCCAGAGGCCAGTATGATTTGAATGGTAAAATGAATGAGCCAGAGGCCAGTCTGATATGAATGAAAGACAAATGGGCCAAAGGCCAGTTTGACATGAATGGATTGGGCCCAAGGCCATCCGAAGCGTTTGGAACCGAAGTTACTTGATCCAAATCTATTTATGTATTAGATAGAAATATGAATTGGGCCTAAGGCCGTCCGATGTATATTGTTCTAATGCATCTTCTTTAATTGATATTATTCACTGGGCTTTCGCCCACGCTCATTTATGTGTTTGTAGGTGAGCCAAGAGAGGTCCAGACCCAACCTCAGTGAAATCTGTGTGGAACAACCAAGGTTTTGAAGAGTCAGCCCTTGCGTCTCACGCACGAGACTCGTCTTCGCCCTTTTGTTATGTATTTATATTTTGTCATGTTGGCGAAGACTTTGAATCTGTTGTACATAGTTTCATGGGTTGACTTAGACTTAAATGATTCTGTTTGTACAGAACTTTATGTTACTGTGTTTTATGTTGTGAGTTATTAATATGTCTATGTATGGTTTGTTATGATGTGCCATGTAAGCACAGCTCTATGGACAAAGATTTAAATTTTGCTTCCCTTTGGCCCCCCTTTACTCAGATGAGTTATGTCTGGTTTGATTTGAGGTCGTAGGCATTCTCATGATTACTGGCTGGTTATGTCCTTAACCCTTAGGGGCGGGTTCGGGTCATGACAGAGTGGTATCAGAGCACGAGTTAATAACTCACACACTTGTCCAAAAGAGCAATAAGCGTCTAGAAAAGATCTAGGATGCATTCATATGATAAGTATGAATTTGATAGCATCGAGAATGCACCTAAATGTTTTAATGTGGACAAGTATGTGTTATGAGTTTGTGATTTGCTTGCATTGCAAATTATTTGAATATGTATGCTCTTTAATATATGCATACCTGTGAATCTTTTGTACAAAGAACAATGTAAGTTTAATCAGATGGTGAGAACAAGAGGTGATGAGATAGAAGAGTCCTCTACTGCCAGAATATATAGAATGAAGAGATTGATTCAGGAAATGGCAGAAACATTGAGGCAACAACAGGAATGGCAACAACAGTGGTAGCAACCACATCCTCCACCTCCACCTCCACCTCCGGCACCTCCTGTGCCAAACAATCAGAATGATGATCGGATAATAGCTCTCACCAAAGAGTTCAAGAAAATGAAACCACCACAGTTCCATGGTGGATTAGATCCATTGAAAGCCGAAGCGTGGGTCCTCGGCATCGAGAAACTATTTGAAGTGTTCCCGTGTTCGGAGACACATAAAGTACTTCTAGCCACTTTTATGCTAGAGGACGAAACAAGAAGGTGGTCGATGTTGATGCGTGAGAATCACAAAGATGTTGACTGGGTAAAATTTTTGGAGATTTTCGATGACAAGTACTTCCCACAGTGTGTTCGGGATAGGAAAGTGTCAGAGTTCATGGAGCTTAGGCAAGACAGTATGATTATAGCCGAGTATGAGGTCAAATTTACTGAATTGGCCAGGTTTGCACCACATGTGATTGATACTGATTATAAGAAGGCAAGGCATTTTGAAGGTGGGTTTCGAAGCGACATATTAGAAAGGGTGAATGTCTTGAAGCTAGAAACCTACATTGGGGTCCTAGACCGAGCCATAATATTAGAAGCCAATATAGCTAGAAAAACTAAACCAACAACTGACTGGAAAGGCAAGAAAAGGCAAGGCTTCTTCTCAAAGAGAAAATTTTCGAAAAAGCAAAACACGGGCTCCTCAGATACTTCGAATTCTTCCCGAGACACATCTCCTATGTGCAACATTTGTAGTAAAAGGCACCGTAGGATTTGTTACCGTGTATCAGGAGCCTGTTTCAAATGTGGTAAACAAGGGCACATGGCCCGAGATTGTAATCAGAACAGTGGGAAGATAGCTGCTAATTCCACTGCATCGATCCCGAAGCCGGGAAATACCATGAGATCTACTACCACCGGAGATACCGTGAGGCAAGGAAGAGTTTTTGCGCTTGTTCCGGGAGATACGCGGAATGCCAACACGGTTGTCTCAGGTACTACTTCTATATGTAATCAGGACGCCTTTGTGTTAATTGACTCCGGATCAACACACTCTTTTGTGACATGTGCATTTGCGTCTAGACTAAGTAGACCTCTAGAATTATTGTCATATCTTCCATGTGTATCTGCTCCATCTGGGGAATCTGTATTATGCGAATTTGTATATCGTTTTTATGACATGCGTGTTGGGAATGCTATTTTGTATGTAGATTTGTTACCCTTGAACTTTAGGCACTTTGATGTAATTTTGGGCATGGATTGGTTAACTAAATATTGTCCCACCATTGATTATGTGACAAAACGAGTTGTGTTTAGTCTACCAGAACAGGAAGAAATCGTGTTTGTGGGTAACAGGATAGTGCCTCCACCTTATTTGATATCTGCAATGAAAGCATGTAAACTGATCAGGAAAGGGTGCCAGGTTACTTGTGTTATGTGTTGTCTGAACAATCTGTAGATGTTGAAATGAATAATATCCCTATTGTTAGGGAATTCCCAGATGTGTTTCCAAATGAACTACCAGGGGAATTGGTGGACAGGGAGATAGAGTTTACAATTGAGACTATACCAGGCACCCAACCTATTTCTAAAACTCCATACTGAATGGTTGCTACTGAAATGAAAGAATTGAAAGAACAATTGCAAGACATGCTTAACAAAGGGTTTATCCGACCTAGCACTTTGCCATGGGGTGCACCTGTATGTTTGTGAAGAAGAAGGATAGAACCCTACGTTTGTGTATCGACTATCGAGAATTGAACAAGGTAACAATAAAGAATAAATATCTCTTACCTCGTATTGATGACCTGTTTGACCAGTTGCAAAGCTCGCAAGTGTTTTCCAAGATTAATTTGAGATCCGGGTATCATCAGCTAAATGTAAAGGCAGAAGATGTTGAGAAAATCGCATTCAAAACGAGGTATGGTCATTTTGAATTTCTTGTTATGCCATTTGGGGTGACTAATGCTCCGGCAGTATATATGGACTTAATGAACTAAATTTTTAAAACCTACCTTGATGAATTTGTTGTGGTTTTTATTGATGACATTCTGATATACTCTAAGAATAGACTTGAACATGAACATCATTTGAGAACTGTCCTACAAATACTTCGGGAAAGGAAATTATTTTCTAAACTAAAGAAATGTGAGTTTTGGTTGGATGAAGTTATTTTCTTAGGGCATGTGATCAACAAGGAAGGAATTTCAATGGACCCACAGAAAATAGAGGCAATTGTGAATTGGCCTACACCGACTAATGTGACAAAAGTCCGCAGCTTCATGGGCTTAGCTGGGTACTACAGGAGATTTGTGAAGGATTTCTCAAAAATAGCTGTACCTCTTACCCAACTGACACGCAAGGGGCAATCATTTGAATGGAATGACGAAAGAGAATCTGCCTTTCATGAATTGAAAACAAGGCTGACCACTGCACCAGTACTAACATTGCCCACAGGTACGAAAAATTTTGTAATTTTCAGTGATGCATCTTATAAAGGTTTGGGTTGTGTATTAATGCAAAACGGAAAGGTTATTGCTTACGCCTCCCGACAATTGAGACCACACGAGAAGAACTACCCAACACATGATTTAGAGTTAATCGCAGTTGTTTTTTCTTTGAAAATCTGGCGGCACTATCTGTATGGGGCAAAGTGTGAAGTCTACACGGATCACAAAAGTTTGAAATACTTCTTTACACAGAAGGAGTTGAATATGCGACAGAGGAGATGGCTGGAACTGATAAAAGACTATGATCTTGAGATTCAGTATCACCCCGGGAAAGCTAATACAGTTGTTGATGCCTTGAGCAGAAAATCGACGGGGAGTATGGCTTACCTGCTCACTGAACAGAAAAAAAATCTTGCTAGATTTTGAGAAGTCTGAAATTGAAGTGGTGTTGTGTGAACAGGGCGGATTGATAGCCGCTATTTCAGCTGAACCAGCAATTATTGATGAAATTAAACAGAAACAGAAAGAGGATGAATTCCTCAAGAAAGTGATTGATGAATTTGAGACGAGTCCGAAAGCAGAGTTCAGCATTGAAGGCGAAATATTGAGATTCTGAAACCGAATGTGTATCTGTAATAACCGCGACCTCCGATTAATGCAACCATGATCATTTATGCCTAACAGTAATTTAGAAGGAATCCGGAATTAAATTGCATATGTGTTGCATTATCTTAGTGTTTTTATCTGTTTGCCCTAAAACGATCTGTTCATGTTTTATGTTTTAAACTGCAAATTGAAGGCCTTATCGGCGGCGAATCCGAAATTGACTAGTGTTTTAGACTAATTAGAATTAATGTGATTTTATGGTAAATTTAGTTGAAATTTGATTTGGTATGATTAAATTGGATTAAATAAGCTAAATTACATTAGTTGGACTTATTTACCATTATGCCACTTAGTGGCTTAATTTGAGACCAACCTTATTACACTTAGAAACATATCTCCTCAGCCATTTTTCTTGTCAAAACCGACTAGAGAGAGAGAGCTAGGAGAAATATGATTCATCCAGAGATTTGGCTTGGAGCTTAGGAGAATTGAAGAGGCTTTGCAAATTTGAGCTCCTAGACTTGGAATTCAAGGTTTAAGGTAGGAGATTTCCCTTTCAATTGTGAATTTAAGATTAATTCTTGCATGGTTCATGGAAGATTAGAGATTAAAGTCAAGAATTGGTTGAAAATGTTGAATTGAGGCTTACATCATGCATGCATGTTCATATCTTAGCATTTTGAAGTGTTTTCATGGTAGTTCTTGCATGCAAGTCCATATTCTAGCCTTAGTCCATGAATTCATCATGATTTTGAGCTCAATCTTACATTTGGTCATGTTTTAGAGCATTGGATTTAAAATGAACACTTACATGTTAAGCTCTTATTTTATTCTTGAAGTTTTATTTGAAATTGTGTTCAATTGACTCACTCTTGGGCTTTGATTTTACAAATTGATCTTTGAAACATCTTATACTATGATTTTACAAGTGTTTTCCAGAAAATGGGCCAAGAGGTCGATTTTTGAGGTGTTGAATGCTTGGTTTGAGCTTGGGAGGCAAATCTGGAAATTCCAGAATTTGGCTTCCTCGCTTGAGCGAAGGATTCCACGCTTGAGCGACCATCGTTTGTTCAGAGCTCCGCTCGAGCGAAGGAATGGTGGCTCGAGCGTAAATTGCAAGCTCTCAGGTTTTTGGTGCACGCAGACGCACGCTCGAGTGACAAGACCTACGTTCGAGCGAAGGGCTATGTCTCACGCTCGAGCGAGCATTGAGCGGGTATCGAGCGTAAAATTTCAACAACCAATACTTTTGCATTTTTACAGACCGCTCGAGCGAAGGAGTCTACGCTTGAGCGACCCCTCTGTTTTGACAAGCTCGCTCGAGCGAAGAAAGTCACGCTCGAGCGAGACCCTTGTTTTCAGCAAGTTTTGAAAAATGTTTTCCAAGACATCTTTGCATCCTCATTCCATCATAGGCATTCCTAGGTCATGTTTAAGACTCTATAGTGAGGATTTAAGGTTAGAAACACACTAAGAACCAACGGCGTAAGTTTTGTGCAATTAGAATGTGTGTTTCAAGTGTGTGTCCGTTATGTGTTATGTAGGTCACGTGCCGTGTGTCGTGTGATCAATCTGCTCCATTTGTCTATTTCAAGGCCAACTGTGAGTAATAATTTAGTAAAGTTATGTTCAACTGTATCTATTTTCTGTGTGATAAAACAAGATTGTTTTCCGAAACGATATGTTCTGTACAATGATTGATTGTTCAATTTCTGATATGTATTTGTGACATCCTTAGCATCATGTGATATCTGTTAGCTGTTACCCGGTATCGGAGGTTCCTTTATGGAAATTATTTCCGTCTGCACTCTGTTACCCATACCGGAGGACCTATCACGGGGGCTCAGCTTCTGTTCTATTTTGTTACCCAGATCTAGAGGTTCCTTTATGGAACTGGTTATTCATAACCCCATGTGTATACGTTATGTTCTGTTCTGTTTTGTTAATGCTAATGGATATATCTCGTAAACTTAATCATGACTTATGATTTCTGTCTGTATATGATCTGGATAAACTATGATTTTGATATGAAACTGAATTATGATTTTTGAATATGTACGAACTCATTCATTGAAACTCTTTACTCTATTATTATTCACTGGGCTTTCGCTCACAGTTTATATTATGTATGTAGGTGAGCCGGCACATGACTAGGGCCAGAGTTGACGGCCTTCTGTCCTGTTTTTGTCAGCCAACTGTTGTGCCTCCCGAGGAGGTTCCGAACGAAGCCTTATGCCATGGCTGTTTTTTTTGTATTCATGCTAGTCTTGTGTATGCTTTGTAAAGTTACGTCTTGGGAAGTACATTTTGTAAATACCTTGTAAATATTGTGTATCTGGACTGGCATGTTTGTGTTTATATAAATAAGTTTTGAAATGTTCTGTCCCATGTACGTTATCACAGCTCATTGGACCTTGTCTATTTTGTATTATTGCTTCCTTAGCCCCTTATTATTTGCTAATCTGTTCAGAGGCCTTTGGTAATCCACGGATTACTGGCCGGTTACAGTGCTAAACCTATAGGGGCGGGTTTGGGTCGCGACAGTATCCCAGATATTCCGGAATTAAAGAAGAGGGTTTTAGATGAAGCCCATAAATCAGTGTTTGTTATGCATCCAAGTAACAATAAAATGTATCGGGACTTGAAACAAAGCTATTGGTATCCTAAAATGAAGAAACAAATTGCAGAATATGTGTCCAAGTGTCTTCAATGTTAGCAAGTTAAAGCTGAACATTAGAAACCAAGCGGTCTACTTCAACCTCTCCCTATTCTTGAATGGAAGTGGGAGCATGTGACTATGGATTTCGTTGTTGGCCTACCTCGGACTTCTCGAGGTATGAATTCTATTTGGGTTGTAGTTGATAGATTGACTAAGTCTGCACATTTTCTACCGGTTAAAACTACATTTAATGCTTATAGACTGGCTACCATATATGTTGATGAGATTGTTCGTTTACACGGAGTTCCAGTATCTATTGTGTCGGATAGAGATCCGAAATTTGTATTTAGATTGTGGAAGAGTTTGCAGGAAGCTATGGGAATAGAACTAAGGTTCAGTACTGCATTCCACCCACAGACAGATGGGCAATCAGAATGAACAATACAGACTTTGGAAGATATGCTTCGGATGTGTGCTTTGGATTTTCAGGGGAGTTGGGAAGACTATCTATCACTTGTAGAATTTGCATACAATAACAGCTTCCACTCCAGCATTGGTATGGCACCATACGAGGCTTTGTATGGTAGAAGGTGTGGATCACCGATTTATTAGACAGAAGTCGGGGATAGAGCTTTATTTAGGCCTGAAATTGTGCAAGACACTTCTGAAAAAATCAAAACTATTCGGCAAAGGCTCAAAACGACTCAGGACCGACAAAAGAATTATGCAGATGTTCGGAGAAGACCTCTTGAGTATGAGGTTGGTGACCATGTGTTCATCCATGTGTGTCCGATGAAGGGCCAAGTTAGGTTTGGAAAGAAGGGCAAGCTGTCGCCCCGTTACATTGGGCCATTTCAGATTCTGGAAAGGCTTGGCCCAGTTGCCTATAAAGTTGCTTTGCCACCGGGATTTGAACAAATCCATAATGTGTTTCATGTGTCAATGTTGAGGAGTTACCACCGAGACCCGTTTCATGTGATTGATTATCACCGGGTAGCTATTGATGAAAATATGGAATACGCCGAATTGCCGGAACGAATCGTTGACCGGCAAGTGAAACAATTGAGAAGCAAGTCCATCCCAATGGTGAAAGTGGAATGGAAAGAACACTATGGGACGGATGCCACGTGAGAAAAAGAGGATGAAATGTGACTACGTTACCCACATTTATTTCTCGACGAAGGTAAATTAAGTTTGGAGGACCAAACTTCCTAAAGGGGGGAAGATTGTGATATCCCTGTTCCGTAGTATGCTAATTGGTCCTTAATATGAATATGATTATGTGTTTGATATGATTTTGCGTGCCATTATATGAAAATATGTGGTTTTGAATTTCTATCTATTCACCGTAGGAATATCTGTTTGATTATCTGCCTTGGAATTTAAATTGAAGGCCTTATCGGCCATGAAACCCGAAATTGATTACGCCATTGTGATTGGCTTAATTTTTAGAGCCTACGGTGAAATTTAATTGAAAATTGATTCGGATCAAATTAATCAGATTAAATTAATGGGTAAGTGCTCAATTATTTAACATAAAAATAATGTATTTGAAAGGGAGCTTGATAAAGGCCATTATATGTTCAATCCTTCTCTTTCGTTCAATATTTGGTTGATTTCAACTCTAAGAAGAGAGAGATGGTTGGCTAGAGAGAGAGAGAGGGAAGCAATTGGAGATTTGAGCAAGGAACTTGAATAACTTGGAGATTCAACTAGAATTTGTGAAGAATTGAACCTCTAGGTAAGTAAATTCATGGATGTTAACTTGTAATTTTGTGAATTCAAGGTTGAATAATGATCAAGAGCATGAATTAAATTGATTATGATGAAACTGAGTTAGTTTTGTTGGATTGGAAGTCAATAGATGCATGCATGTAGGATATTGCTATGAATTTCCATGTTTGAGCATAAAGTGTGTAATCCATGTTGAATTTTGGTTGAAGTCCATGTATTTAATCATCTCTTCACCAACTAAGTTGAAAATAATGAGTATATCCCACATGCAAGTACAATTCATGGAGGTATGAGTCTTGAATGTTTGAATTTAGCATGTTGATGATGAGCTTGGGATAATTTGAGTCATGCATGTAACTAATTTAAGGAATTAAGCTTCATAATGTTGTAATTTGGTGTTTGTACCATGTTAGTACATGTATATGTGAAGTTTGAGCCAAAAGCATGCAATTAGAGCTTTTGAATATCAAGTTAAAGCTCAAGAACATGTTTTGGATTTTTCAAAAAATTTGATGTCCGCTCGAGCGGGAGAACCTCCGCTCGAGCGTGAAATTCGTGCTCCCAGTATATTTTTTTGCAGACAAGGTGTCCGCTCGAGCGGGGAAGTATGTAGACAGACCTTCAGCTCGAGCGCCCGACTTCACGCTTGAGCGTAATTTTGATGCTTCCAGTACTTTTGCAAACCTCATGGGTCCGCTCGAGCAGGGACCCTATTTCTGAAAATTTTAAAAAGGCGTTCCGTGTTTCGTTTTCTGTTCTCTTTCACTTCTAAGTACTCTTAGGCATACATTGAGCATTGTAATTGAATTAAAGGGATAAGAATAAAGCCTAAAGAGGAATATGTGAATTAAAGAACAGATTGAATCATTTGTGACCCGTATGTATTATGTGATGTGTAGGGTCAAGCTCTGGGGCAAGCCAACCAACCGATCACTGTGAGTAATATCTTGACAAAGATATCTGAAATATGTTGTTGTCCAATTGCTTACTTCTATATAAGTTTGTAAGTTTGTTAAATTGATTTGTGGACAATGTTTGCTGTGCCAAATAAATGAGCCAAAGGCCAGTATGATTTGAATGAAAGTATGAATGGGCCAAAGGCCAGTTTGACATGAAAGAATGAATGGGCCAAAGGCCAGTTTGACATGAATAAATGAATGAATGGGCCAGAGGCTAGTATGATTTGAATGAAAGAATGAATGGACCAGAGGCCAGTTTAACATGAATGAAAGACAAATGGGCCAAAGGCTAGTTTGACATGAATGGATTGGGCCCGAGGCCGTCCGAAGCGTTTGGAACCGAAATTACTTTATCCATATCTATTTGTGTACTAGATAGAAATATGAATTGGGCCTAAGGCCGTCCGATGTATATTGTTCCAATGCATCTTCTTTAATTGATATTATTCACTGAGCTTTCGCTCACGCTCATTCATGTGTTTGTAGGTGAGCTAAGAGAGGTCCAGACCCAGCCTCAGTGAAGTCTGTGTGGAACAACCAAGGTTTTGAAGAGTCAGCCCTTGCGTCTCACGCACGAGACTCGTCTTCGCTCTTTTGTTATGTATTTATATTTTGTCATGTTGGCGAAGACTTTGAATCTGTTGTACATAGTTTCATGGGTTGACTTAGACTTAAATGATCCTGTTTGTACAGAACTTTATGTTACTGTGTTTTCTGTTGTGAGATATTAATATGTCTATGTATGGTTTGTTATGATGTGCCATGTAAGCACAGCTCTATAGACAAAGATTTAAATTTTGCTTCTCTTTAGCCCCCCTTTACTCTGATGAGGTATGCTTGGTTTGGTTTGAGGCCGTAGGTAATCTCATGATTACTGGACGGTTATGTCCTTAACCCTTGGGGACGGGTTCGGGTCATGACAGAGAGAGAATCAATTGAGATTGTTTGGTCATATTCAACGGAGACCAACAGAGGCAGTAGTGAAGAAATGCAATGCTGTAAAGGAAGATGGAAGTGTTAGGGGACGGGATAGGCTTAGATTAACGTTGATTAGCATTGTAAATAGAGATATGAATCTACTTAATTTAACTAACGAAATGGCCTTTGATAAGGCCGCATGGAGAATAAGGATTCATGTAGCCGACCCCATTTGATGGGACATAAGGCTTGGTTTGGTTTAGATAATTTTTTTTAAATGTATTTAAGTTGATTTTGTTTCATAAACAAACGAAAGTTAAAACTTATATACAACACTTTGACACAAATTTCCAAAAAAATAAAATAAAATAAAATTTTCAATAAGTCATACCAAACAAAATCACTTATTGAGACAATATAGAAAAGAGTAATGTTAGGACCTTAAATGTTTTATCAAAATTTCTATAAAATACTCATATAAATGAGGGGCCCACTTGGGTGTGGGATCATGTGAGTAATTTGATAGAAATTTTGATAAAATATTTGAAGCCTTTAGCATTTCAACACTGCTGGATATCAAATTTTTTATCAAATCACTCGCATAGGTGTGAGGCCTACATGTGGGGTTGGGAGACGCCACGCAAGGTGCAGGAATGCCAGTTCAATGGTGATGTATGGAATGCTCGAGCATTGATTAAATGCCCCACACCTATGTGAGTGATATATTTGATAAATTTTTTAGTAATTTTGTTGATATTTCTAACAATTTTCTTAGCATTTTTGTATATTCCACTAATGTAAATTTTAGTTAAATATAACTAACAAATTATAAAATTATTGCTTAATCAACCTCAACAAATTATTTCTAATCTAGCTTTTGGTTAATTTTGCTACAGTACGTCGTTGCATGTAGCGATACACTACTAACAAGTTAGATAATATTTTATCATTTATTTTTAAGAGTGACCTGACATCGTTGGGCACAAATTTTTTTTTTTTTTTTTGAATATAATAACACAAAATTAACTTCTCCTATTTTGGCTGCTTTTTAACAATACAAAATGAATATTTTATAAAATTAATTTTAAAATAGAGAGTCTGATGTAGTGTACATACAAAAAATATTAACTAAAATAGAAAACTAATTTTTTTAGTTATAATTTAACTCAAAATTTGTTTTGGCTGATTTGAATGCCTTTAGGACCTCAAATGCGTTATCAAAATTTTTACAAAACACTTACACGAGTGTGTGGCTCACTTGAGCGTGGGACCCACACCCATGCGAATGATTTAATAGAAATTTTGATAAAACATTTGTGACCTTTAACATTTAAACAATGCTAGAGATACTAAATATTTTAACAAGAAATCTACCAAATCACTCACATGAGTGTGGGACCCACATGTGGGATTGGGAGACACTACACAAGGTGCAGGAATGCTCAAGCATTGATTGAGAAGGGCATGCACCCATGTGAGTAATTTGATAAATTTTTTAATAATTTTGTTGATATTCCTAACATTTTTCTTAGCATTTTTGTATAAAAAAAGTGAAATTATCCCACTAATGCAATCATGACCTACCATTTAACAAGTAACTTAATATAAAATTTGATTATCACAATATTACTTGTCAAATAACTCAGCCAGTTTGTCATCCAAACATCATCCTTTTTTTTTTTTTTGGTTAAAGTCATTTTTTAAGTTTGGTTTTTTTGGGTTAACTCAGCCAGTGTGTTTGGTTTGCGTTTTTTGGATTAAGTTTTTTAAAAATTGAGTTTTTTAGTTTTCGTATTCTTTTATTTATAGTGAATATTTTTAAAATTTTAAACATTTTTTTTACTTTTTTAGATGCACCTTAGTTAGATGTATCTAAAAAGTAAAAAATTTGTGAAAAAATATTTTAAAAAATTAATAAATACATAAAAATACAAAAAATGTACTTAATTCTTGTATTTTTTTTTTGTATTTTTGGTATTTAGTGAATTTTTAAAAGATTTTTTTTACAATTTTTTTATTTTTTAGGTGTATTTATGTTAGGTGTGTCTAAAAAGTAAAAAAATTGCTTAAAATATTTAAAAAATTCAATAAAAACAAAAAAAAATGAAAAATAAGAAAGTAGAATTTTCTGAAAAGTGTTTTCTGAAAAATGAAAACAAGCAAGCTGATATTATTATTATTATTATTATTATTGTTATTATTATTATTATTACAAAGCCTAATTTCTTTTAAATGAATCAAAATTTTAGAAAGTTCACTAAAATAAAATCCAATTTTATTTTAAAAATCAGAAAATTGGACTTTTTGTTTTTAATAAAAAAAATTATTCAATTAATTTTACCTTCACGTTAATGTCTAGAAACACTTGACATTCAAGAGCAAAGCCATATCCTAAGCATGAGTTGTCAAAACCTAATTGATATATTTTCACTCCGAATTTTTTAAAAGGGTCAACAAGACATCAAATTTTCAACAATTGTCAAGGTAACAATACAGGAAATTTTTTTACCCATAATTAGGGACGGAACCAAAATTTTATTATTAATTAGAGGGACCAAACGAAAAATAATTTTTTTTATCATATACACAAAACACACATGAGAATAAAATAAAAAGAGAATTCAAGATAAATGAAGAAGGGAAATGTTTGGGACCCCCTTTGGGGATGACCCCTACACTCCTAAAGTGATTCTGGCCCACTATATATGTATGGGGTCCACATCAATGAGTAATTCAAATTTAGAAGGGTCTTGTAGCGATGGAGTCTCAATCATTGCTCAAGAAAGAATGACATATATATATTTTTTATACTAAGAGATCATTTTATATATAAAATGATATATATATATATATTTTAAAATTTTACGACAACTAACAATGTTCACAGAAATAGGAGATTATGACCCCTATAATTTTCTTCTCGTTTCGTCCCTACGTGTAATCCTATTTCTTGCCTGGTTTGAAAGGGGAAAAAATGATAGACTGATTTAATAAAAAAATATTGATTAAAATATATTAAATAAGATTTACTAAGATACTTTGTCTCCTACTAGTCACATTATTAAAATTTGCAATGATTCAATAAATTAACCATCTAAATATAATTTCAAGTAATACTATATACCACTCATCTTTCATGATCATTGTGCCATCTACTTATCAATGATATATATATTTTAATTATTTTATTACATGAGAAAATTAGGTTTCTTTTTCATTTTTAGTAATGAAAGAGGCTCACAATATTATTTTATGATGTCTAAGATCCTTCACCCACTCCTATATATCTCACCCACCCAATCTTGGTTCAACTTCATACTTCTCCACGCCAACTTTCAAAACCTCTCTCTCTCTCTCTCTCTCTCTCTCACACACACACACATGGAAGAAGATTTTGAAACTCCCACCCCTATCACCACCACCACCACCAATGGCGGCAGAGTTGCCACATACTTCAGACCAGAGCTTCAAGACCCTAACAATGGAAAAACTGCAATCTTTCATGAACTCTATATCTACTCCAACGACATCGATAGCACTTGTTTCACGCCTTACGTCAATGCTCTTTCGAGTCCCAACTATGGCTCTGGAGGTTGCATTGGAGAAGGATTCTTTTACAGTGCTCTGGTGAGTCCAATGCATTTCATGATGTGTTCGTCGTCTCCCAATTCGATGCCTTTGGTGTCTGAGGCGTTGGTTTCGGGTTCATATGAGTTCAAATTTTCAACTAGGCTTTGGACGATAGGCTCGTCGTCGACCAGAACGATGATCTCAGTCGATGAATTGTTTCTGAACAGCCAGATTCGGGTGATGAAGCTCTCTTCACACCTCTAATGGCCTCAGGTGCTTGCGCCATTACTAGCTCTCGACAAAAATGAAGGCGATTGCGAGAATGTGATGGATGAATCCGACAAGTTTCTGAGAGGACAAAATGTGAAATGGCAGAACAAATCTCTACGCCGAAGAACTAGTTCTATGTCGCCATTGAGATTCTCTTTGTTTCAATGGCACGAAAGTGACGACGAAGATTAGAAATTGGAGAAAATGCAGACTAGTCTAAATTTCAAACACAAAGAAATTTGAGAACAAAGCTAGAGAAATTCTCTATGAACAAATTTAGAGAAATTGTGAACAAAGCTAGAGAAATTTCAATTTTCTCTAGTTTGAACCCAGAGAAATTCTCTATACGTAATTTTTTTGGCTTTCCTAGAATTTTTAGACTGGAATCCAAAGAAATTCTCTAGTCTGGAGAGAAATTTTCTGGGAAGAAATTCTCTAGGAAGTTCAAAGAATTTCTCTGGAGTGGGAAGTGTAGAGAAATTCTGTAGATCGAATTTTCTCTAGATCAATGTTGAGAGACCTTAAACATTATGAAAATATTAGATGTCTTTTATGTTATAAAATCTTAATATTAGGAACTCTAAAAAATATCCCCTTATTACACAGGTAAAAATTTAAAAATGAATATAAAGTATTGAGTCCACCATTATACATCAATGGCATTTTATTACACGGGTAAATATTTAAAGATGAATACAAAGTATTGAGTTCTACAGCCATAAGTCAATGGTCCAAACTAAACAATAACTTTTTCTTTTATTTTTTTTTTTAAAGAAAAATGTCTCGTAGCTCAAATTTTGTGGCTCAAAAGTGGCTCAAATGGCCAAAACGACGTCGTTTTTGGCCATTTTTATGTTGTTCTGTACTCAAAACGACGTCGTTTTGGCCATTTGAGCCACTTTTGAGCCACAAAATTTGAGTTACGTAGCATTGTCGTTTTTTTAATTTTATGTTTTTGATTGTATGAACTATTTTTTTTTTTTTTAAATTAGGAGGTCACACTGGTAAAAGTTTAAAGATAAATATTAATGTGTTGTTTGGTAACACTTACGTTTTATGTTTTCTGTTTATATTTACAAAAATTTTAAAAACTCAAATAAAAACTTGTTTGGTAAAATTTTTGATTTATAAATCAGTAGTCTCAGTTTATAAATTTGGCCAAAAAATGAAAACACAAAAAATGTGTTTCCATTTTGAGTTTTCAGTTTTTTTTTTTTTACCACCCAACACTAACCACCACTTGCCACCATTTTCCACCACCGTCTTCCGCCACCACCACCCACCCCCCACCACCACCAATCACCAGCTACCTGCCACCACCACCACCACCAGCCACTCACCACCCACCTGCCACCCACTCGCCAGCACCATCCACTCCTCTCCACCACCACCACTACCACCCACCACTCACTTGCCATCCACCCGCCACTACCATCTACCGCCCGCCACCACCACCCGCCACCTACTTGCCATCACCACTCACCACCCACCTGCCACCACTAGCCACCTACCACCAGCACCCTCCTGCTACCCACCCGCCACTAGCACCCACCCGCCACCCACCTACCACCACCACCACCCACTCTCTACCACCTACCACCCGCCACCGTCACCCACCCACCCATTACCACCACCACCACCCGCCACCTGCCACCACTACCCACCACCCGCCGCCACCACCACCACCCACTTGCTACCACTCGCCACCGTCACCCACCCACCCACCATCACCACCCATCACCCATCCGCCACCCACCTACCACCACCACCACCCACCACCCGCCACCCGCCACCACCACCCACTCGCTACCACCCACCACCCGCCACCACCCACTCGCTACCACCCACCACCCGCCACCATCACCCACCCACCCACCCACCACCTACCGTCACCACTTTCCACCACCGTCTTCCGCCGCCACTTGTCATTTCTCACTCTTTTTTATATTTTTAAATTTTTTTAAACATTTTGTCAATTACCAAACGTGTTTGTAGTTTATGTTTTTCTAAAAATAAATAAAAAATAAACAAAAATCAGTTTATAAAATTTTTGTAAATATAAACTGAAAACGTAAACGTTACCAAACGCACCCTAAGTATTGAATCCACCACTATATCAATGGTCCAGACCACCCAATAACTTTTTTTGTTTCTATTTTTTTTTTTAATTTTATGTTTTTGATTGTATGAATTAAAATTTTAAAAAAATTAAAGATACATTTGCGTGATTCGCTTGTGTTCTTGTTGCATACCAATTTGGACTTGGATTGACGTGTTAAAATTGGACATCTCGTAAGCTTTCAATCATCCAAGCTTGTTATTTGACCACTTCTACCATTTCAAAAGTTCTTTCAAAATTAATGGCTGAAAAGTCTTTTATTTTTTTTGAAACTAGCCCTACTCAAATTGGATGAGAATTGTAGAGCCAATATTCCTTGGACTTTTTCACTTGTGCTATTATTATTATTATTATTGTTGTTGTTGTTGTTGTTTTGTTACAATCGTTCTAAAGTAATAAGAGAAGAAAATGTCATTATGTTTGGTATTATTAATTATTTATTTAATAATACATAAACACTTATTTATTTATAAATCATATACTCAAAATCTCATCAAGTTGTAAAAACTTAATTCAAACTCCATACATTCAAATATTTTCGAACTTCTTTTTCTTTGAAGAATAAGCATGAAATTAAATATGAGACTCATGAATTTATGAAATAAAATTCAATACAAAAAGTTTCATACATCAATACTTTTAAATGCAAACTCAAAATCATGAAACATAATTACTAATTAATTTATTTGAATCAAAACCCATGAACTCATGGTTTTTAAAATTCTTCTTCAAAATCAAATTGACAATGCAATTGCATGTAATTTTTGAAACTTATTTTAACTATAACTTTCAAAATCAACCACAAAATAATTAATTTCTAAATCAACTTTCATAATCTTGAATCTAATTCAATTTCTTCATCATTTTACTAATTCCTTTCAAATTACATGAAATTGATTTCTAACTCTTTTCTATTTTCTTTAAATCATGAAATTGAAGTTATAAAACTCTTAGAGAAATATTTGCGTGTGAAACTAGGATCAAAATCAAACCAATTACGTCAAAATTCCTTTAATTCAAGATTAAACTCAAAGTGCTCATGAATTCATCATTTTTCAAAACTTGCCCTTCTTATACCAAAACATGAAATAAATCCTTCACATCTTTTAAACAATCTAGGATGTATGTAAATATGGAATTCAATTTCATGAAAATATCAAAACCAAACTCAAATGATGAATTACAAAAATAATCTCTTAGAATTTGATCTTAACTTAATTTTTAGCCCAAAACTTAATTTTCAAAAGACTTTTCCTTTTTTCTATTCAAAGTATAAAATTAAATAGCTCAAGGTCTTCAAAATCCATGATGCATGTGAATATAAAACTCAAAGACTTCATATTGTTCAAAATCGAACCCAATTTGATGATATTATGAGATCAATTTCCATATTCATCAACCTAACTCATTTTCTTTATTTTCTTGCTAATTTCTTTTTAATTACATGAAATTGTATCTAATTACCTCTTGATTTCAGCTTCTAGATGATTTATCTATAAGATTTAAGCTTTAAGTTCTTATCTAAAATCTTCAATTGATGAATCCTTGACAAAATCTTGAACTCTTCTTCAATCCTTCATTTTCCCACGCTTTTCCTTAGCCTTTCTACACCATTTCCAGCACATGAGTTCTAAGATTTGAAAATTTTCTCTCTCTCTCGGCGGTTTGTTTTTACACTCCTTTTTGTTTGATGACAATAGGATAGTAACGAATCACCAATTTGAATTATTAATCATTAAGTGATTGAAAAATAAGTTCAAATGCTATAAAGAGAGTCAAATGGAAAGAAAGTTACGGAAGAAAGGAAATGAAATGAGACAAAGCTGCATGATTGGTTTTTGATAAAATTTGGAGGATCAAACTTTTTGAAGGGGAGAGACTGTAACGACCCTATCATATATAATAATTAGTATTTAATTAATTAAGGAGATTTAAATTTAAGTATTCATTATTCTGATTTAATTTGGGATTTATGAAAAGTTCAGAGACTGATTCGTATATAATTTTATTGAGGATTTAATTTGGAATTAGAAATTGAAAACTTTGATGGCTCAAGAAAGTATAATTGGTGAATTGAATTATTTTAATTTCGAGTATCGGACCACGTGAGAGTTTAATTAACTATTCGATTCAGTTTAGTAAAATTGAGATTTTATTAAATAGGTCCAAATTAGAGTCGATTAAGTTGTGAGAATTGGGAATTATGATTTAAATTTATTTATGAGGTATTCAATTGAATGTGCAATTTATTGACCAAGATTTTAAAGTTTAATCTGAAATTGAAGGCCTTAATGATTTAAGAAATCAAAATTGAGAATGAAAATAAGTTTAATTTAATATTTGAAGCCTTTTGGGAGTTTGATTAAAAATTTGATTCAGAATGATAAATTTAAATATAATTAATTTGGCTCTAATGGAAGTCAAATTAGACAAATCAAATTGTGTGAGATTTGTGATTAGGTATGATTAATTTAATTATGTAGTAATTAAAATTTATTAAGATTAAGTGTTGCTCAATTAAATTAAACCAAAACAAATTGAATTACAGAAGAATCTAGAATTGTCATGTGTGCTGAGAAATCTGGGTGTGCACTGAGCAAATTTGTGTATATGTGTGTAAGTGAGTGATGTGTTGGAATTCAAGAATGAGTGCACGTGTGCAATGTAAAGAGTGGAGTGTGTGTATATGAGGAGAGAGAGTAGGCAACTCTACTTTTATTACTTGCTGGAAGCATTCTCATGCTAGAAAGAGGTAATTAAGCCTTCGTTTGGCAACTTGGGTTCGATTGGGTTGGATTGGGTGTTATTTTAGTCACAAAAAATAAAATAAAATTTTTAATCTAATAAGATAAAATATCACATTCAACGTATAATCATTATATTTTTTTTCTCACAAAAGTAAAAAAAATCAAAAAATCCATCTCAAACGAGACTTTTTATTCCCAGGCTAAAATAGTCAAAAAAATAAAAAGCCAATCCACTTTTCAAACGAATCCTAAGGTGAATTAGGCTCTAACCACCTAGTCCAATATCTACTTTTTAACCTTATAATTTAACAAATCAGACAAGTCTTTTTCATACATTAACATATCTGTCAAGCAAAACATACTTCAAATAATTCATGGCACATAATTAACACACATATAAAGCATATAAATCACATAAAAGCACATAATTAAGGTAACATTCAGATTTAACAGGCAATAAGGCGGGTGTTACAGTGTCAACACTTGAGATTATAAATAAAATATAATAAAAAAAAGAACACAATAAAAAGAATATTCTAATGAAATAGAATTTTAAAATAGAGAGTTTGATGGAATGTGCAGATAAAAAAGAGGTTAACTAAAATATGAAAGTAAAATTTGTATTATAATTTAACTCAAATTTTACTGAATTTGATGTGAATCCTTATAGACCATTTTGGACAAAGTATGACCATCGAATCAACATACAGATTCATCCCTATTTTAAGAGTTATTTATGCCAAAAAATTTAACTCCACAAATTTTTTGTTAGAGAATTACATTTTTAAACTTACAAATTTATCTATATTGATGTGGTAAGAGAATTAAGCTCTATATGATTGGATGCGTAAAAAATTATAAGTTAGCACCTATCATATTTCATTATTGGGGATTGAATTGTAATTTTTTTTGGGAATCTCAAACATTTTTTAAAAAAAAATTACATTATAAATTTTGAGATTTGAGTTATTGTCATTGTTATTTTTAACTCGAAGGACTGTTAAATGAATTGAGAAAAATTATTTAATAATCTCGAAACACCACGTGGTCATATTCCAAGTCAATTATCAATTATTTAGTCTCATATTATTCCCCCATTCTCAACCTAAATTATGAGCTCATATTCCTCTCTACCAACAAAATATTATGAAACACTACGTATCTATACTCCGAGAATACTGAATAATTACCCATGAATTGAACCTTTTTAATAATTTTATTAATTTAGGTCCTCAACAAAATTTAATAGCACAATAAATTTAGGTCTTTTATTAAATGTTTGAATTTCAGCCATAAAAAGAAAATTCTACTCTCTTATTCTACTTGGTTTAGGGTTTTCCAAAACACTTTTCAGAAAATTCAACTCTTTTATTTTTCGTGTTTTTTTGTTTTTACTGAATTTTTTTAATATTTTAAACAATTTTTTTACTTTTTAGACACACCTAACATAAATATACTTAAAAAGTAAAAAAATTGTAAAAAAAATCTTTTAAAAATTCACTAAATACCAAAAATATAAAAAAAAATACAAGAATTCAGTACATTTTTTTGTATTTTTATGTATTTATTAATTTTTTAAAATATTTTTCACAAATTTTTTACTTTTTAGATACATCTAAGTAAGGTGCATCTAAAAAAGTAAAAAAAATGTTTAAAATTTAAAAAATATTCACTAAAAACAAAAAAACACAAAACCAAAAAAATCAATTTTCAAAAAATTTAATTCAAAAAACTCAAACCAAACGCATACTTTTAAATAGTTGGACCAGATCGTGCTTGGCTACAATATTTTTTTATTTATATATTTCAAATTTAACTTAAAATTTTAAAAAATTCAAAATCTCAATCAAATCCGATTTTATGAGTTAAATATTTTTTTTCCAAATCGTTAAAATATCAGGCTGGGCTGCGGGGCCAATGCGCACCCCATACACTTTCCCTTCTCTCTCTCTCTCTCTCCTTTTTCTCCCACCTTACGGCAATTGGAGTAGCTGACTGGGCTTGTTGATTCTTGATTGGATACACCTACTACCCTTTTAAAATAGGATAATATTAGAGATTATGAAAAAAAATCATAAAATGCATTATGAAAATTTTTTATCTTTTGATTAGTGTGTTGTATTTTATATATAATTTAAAGATAAATTTTTTTTCATAATTATTTTCATGATATTTTTTTTATGACCCCTAACATCACTCTTAACGATGAGAATGGTGATGAGATCGACAGAGTTTATATTGAGCGCTTGTGCCTGGTATGTCCTTTTTTAATTTATTTTATTTATTTTTATTTTTTTGTTAACAGAGAAATGGTATATAGCTGTCATTTGTTTTGTTTTATTTTTGTTATTTTTAATTTATTTAAATTAGTTTATATTGAAATATGATGTAAAAAATATTTATATTTTTTAAAAAATATTTATATAATAATAAATTTATCATTTAAAATTAGAGCATGATTACTAGTAAATATGTCCAATCCATAAGGCTCATAATTGCTCCTCCCCTTTATATGCAAACCCATTAATTAGCGTTGGATAAAGTAGAAAATTGAAAGTTAAGTATTTTAAGGCCTTCTTTGGGAACAGATTATTTTAATAATTTTTTAATTTTTTAGTTAAAATATGAGATAAAAATAAATAGTATGTTTGAAATGACTTTTTAAATTTTTACGAAAAGATGTGTAAAAAATAAAGAGAAAAAGAAAATTTTGAATTTTTTGTATAGATTATAAATTTTTTAATATTTTTTGAAACTTACGGACTTTAAACTAAAATTATAACATGCCAAATGAGACCTTAGAATATGATGTTTAGATTTGTAGATCTCATTATGCGTCTCTTGAACAGTTCTAAATAGAAGTATTTGAACACTTATTTCACATGATTAATGTTCTACTTAATTGATCACTCATGCTATACTTGATTGTTCAGTCATTACATGGGAGGATGAGTATGGGGGGAGTTATTCGGTGATTGTGGAGTGTTATTTTATATTATTTAAGATATTTACTTTGTGTTATGTTAAGATATTTGTTTTGATGTGACACAAAAGTGATGAATTTGCTATTTTAGTTGATGAAATGCATGAGTAAAATGTGTTTGGTGAAGCTTTAGAAATGTGATTTTAGTTTTTGGTTTGAACATTGTGTTTGGTTTGAACTTTAGAAACGTGATTCCATACTTATTTTTGAAAATTCCTATCTAAGCAGGAAATTTGGCTAATTGGACATTGAGTCGGTTGATCGGAACAGTATTCGTTTTTTTTTTTTTTTTCACACCTGTTATTTTTATATTGTAAATAAAAAATATTTTAGGAATTTTTTAACTTTTTACATAAGTTTTGAATAGAATTTTGGGTTGTGTGCTTGGTTATGAGTTGTAAGTTTTTGAATCAAATAACTTTTCTAATTTCAAAAACTCAAAACTCCCTCCAAAACTCAATTCACAACTTTTTTCAAAACTCATAATCAAACAAATTTTTCACACTCAAATCATAATTTCAAAATTCACAAATTCAAAATACAACTCTATTATCAAATCATATCTAGAAAACTCTGCCAAACATAGTTTTTTTTTAAAATTATTTTTATTTAATACATATTTTAACATATTTATTAGGATATTTATTTATTTATTAAATTAATAAACACTTAACACAAAATTATATTAGAGAATCTCAATGAAAATGTTTTGAGTGTGTTATTGGATAAAAAATATAATTTTGGAAGTGTCAGGAGCACAAAAATTATGTAAGCTAGATTATTTGAAGTGTGGGAAAGAAATATCTTACAATTGAATTTTTATCATATATTGTTAATTTTTTTTATAGTATATCTTGTATTTATTTATTTATATTGTCACAGCTATCCTGACGTAGGAGAAGGAACCAATAATTGACATGCAGGATCAATATTGACTCTCTGCTTGCATGTTGGTTATTTTTGTTGCATAGTGGTTATTTGGTGGCGTTAGAATAATATTTATCATTTATTATTTAATATTTGTTAAAGTTATTTTTCAAAAATCTAATATGAACACAGGAACTTGTCTCTAAAGTGTTAAATAATTTTTTCTTCTAGAGATTACATGATTTGTCATGTTACTTTGTACAAGAAGTGGGTATTAGTTAGGGATGTAATCGGTTTGAAATGATTGGTATTTAGATGAAATTTAATGTCAGTTCTATTATATTAAAAATCGATACAAAAGGAATTTTTCTCTAAACCGAACCAATTCAAACGATTCGGCTTTATGCGATTTTTTATTTAACATTTTAAATTTGTATTTCTTAAATTTATAATATAGTAAAAAATTTATATAAAAATATTGAATTAGTCATTTGTACATTACTTCAATATCCAATCAAATCATTCGCAAAATACAAACAAAAGAATTAATAAATACGTCTGTAAACTT
This sequence comes from Camellia sinensis, assembly GCF_055761805.1. NCBI lineage: Eukaryota > Viridiplantae > Streptophyta > Magnoliopsida > Ericales > Theaceae > Camellia > Camellia sinensis. The sequence goes on from NC_138961.1 coordinate 223,008,344, forward strand.
TTACTGAATTAGAATTAAAAACAAAATATAAAAATCAAAATTTAAAACCATCATCCCATAATGTTAAATCACAAGTCTATTGAGTAGAATTAAAACAAAAATGAAAAACGATTCAAATTTAGACTAAAGCCTGGTTTGGCATCTACTATATAATCCATCTTTTTATCCTTTTATTTTTTTTCCATCATATCACCTCTCTATATTTTTGCACATCTTTTCATAAAAAGACAAAAAGTACACTTTTTTAGGACACCCCAAACCAATCCTAAATTGGACTAGAGTGAAAGGAATCTACCCCCATTCCAATATATATATATATATTAGTGAAAAAGGCTGGTGCAAAGCACGGGTTAGTATGACCTTATAACTCTAATATTTTATTGAGTTTATTAAATTAAATGGAATAATATGACATTTTATTTGATTGATTCAAATAATAATAAAAATTGAATTGTAAAAAAATAATAATTATTTCACAAAAAAAAAAAAAACATTTCATTCTATTGCACTACATGAACTTTTTCTCCAAAAATAAGATTAATTTTTTAAAAAATTACTAGAATCAATGATTAAATATGTGATAGAAACTTTAATTTCTATTATAAAGTATAATTATTAGTCTCTTTTTTTGGGGGGGGGGGGGGATTCTAGCTGTTTAATAGGACATGTAATTATTGTTTTGAACTCAAATCAAAATATATTAATTTATCATTTTACCTCTTTTATTCTCATTATTATATATATTTATAATTATTTATTGAGGGTAGTTTTGGAATTCTATTAAATCTTATATTTTGACTTCTTTAAATTGTACAAATATTTTGAGAAATTCAAAAAAAAGGAAAGATGGGCCAACAATGTGGGACGGAGGGTGTAACAAAAAGGGCAAAAAAGAAAAGAGAAAAAGAAGGGAGATGTTTAGTTACAATCTGCCTCTTTTAAATTAAGGGCTGGTTTGGGGTGTCTTAAAAAAGTATACTTTTTGTCTTTTTGAACTAAAAAAGTTGAGAAAAAAATATGGAGGTTTGGGTTAACTTTTTGACTTTTTATAGAAAAATGTGTATTAAAAGATTGTATAAAAAAAGCGTGTAAGAGATGGTTAGAGAGGGGTGAGCCCCAGCCGTACAACCGGCTGGAGTGAATTGGGGTTGAAAATTATTGGCTAATTTTTGTACAAAGCACTGGACGGTTTTGTTTGGCCCGTGGGGGTCATCACGGGTCCCATTTTAATAATCTGAACCGTTCAATGTGTGTAACTTGTCGAACACTATGTACCTATGAAAAATCACGTTAATCGGATATCGATAGCTATCTGATCAGATTTATTTATTTTTCAATCATTAATTATAACACCATCCATTTGTTGTACATAACTGATTTGGTCATATAGTTATCGATATCCGATCAATGTGATTTTTTGCAGACATATAGTACTTGACGATTTCTACATATTGAATGGTTCAGATTATCAAAACGGGACCCGTGATGACCTCCATGGGACGAACAACGGTGTGTGTAAAAACCACACCCAATCATTTCTTTTTCCTCCACTGCCGCACACAGCACTGCCGCACACATCAATTCGGTGAATAGTGATTTTGAAGAAAATTGATTTTTTATTTTTTTTTTGTGGTGAATAGTGATATCTTTTTGGATTTTAGAGTAACTTTTTGACTTTTTGACTTATATGGAATAAGCCAAACCAGCCCTAAGATTGTTTGGTTATAAGTTGACGTGGTTGGGCCCACAAAGGTCATAGTCCACTATGAACAACCCAAGCCCATCACTTAGAGCCCAACACATAACCCAACTGATGAGATCCTGAACAGTTAGAAGCCAACATGGCACGAACAACCAATGATATTCAGACATGTGGCAGGTAAAGGACAAGCCACATCAGCAGACAAAGATCTGCAAAGTTATTGCGACTGCACATCGCCATTAATGCAACCCATCACAGCATTTATTACGACAACACCTCTCCATCAGAACAGCACCCCCTCACCCTGAACAAAGTAAGCTATAACATAGACTTTCGGCCAAGGTGGCAGGTCGGAAGGGACGGCGAAATGATTATCAAAGGATATAAGCAGACGTTGAAGACAAGAAGAAGGTTAAGTTTTTTTTATCTCCAATTCATATCTTTACATTACACTTCTCTCTCTTTAACTTGCTCGTCGGAGGGTTTGCTGGGGGACTCCCTGTTCCCCTGTTGAACTTGTGTGCAGGTTCTCTGGTGGGCTTGAACACTCAGTTACCGGTTGAAGAAGCGTGGATTAGTCCGACCCATTCCACTTGGGACCCATTGTATCGTAACTGTACTATCAATTGGCGCCGTCTGTGGAAAAGCTTTGCTCCTCGCGCCAGTTGTGTTCACTGTCGCCGGAGACCCTTTCTCGCTACCCATCGAAGTGTATGGTCACGACCAGATCCATGACTTCTCACCAAAATGCTGCCGACCACCAAGCCGACCCCCTCAATCCAAACAACCCACCACAATATTTCATCGAGCTTACCAACAGCATTAACTGCATGGCCAAGCAAAACCAAGCCCTGATCAATGCCCTACTCCAAAGAAACCTTCCTATGCCCCCTCCACCACCTCCCGATATTCCTCCAAACTACGAACAAGCCCCGAGCCATACTATCCCGCAGCCTAATCCGCCCAACAGAGAAGGCTTGCAACCCCCTCCCCCAGGTATAAACATGCCACCCCGGGGCCCACAACCATCGATCCCGGCACCAATCCTTGAAGGAGAGGTTAGCAGCGTCCAGCCCCCGTTGCCCTCCGGAGGTGACCACATCCCTCTCTGGGACGCGGAACTCCAAGCCATGAAGCTCCAACACCAAGGGGTCATGCAGAACATCCAGCATCAACCCTCTACCACAGTAAACTCACCATTTGTCGCCTCCATCCGCGACAAACCTCTACCCCCCAAGTTCAAGATGCCCACCATCAACTCTTTTGATGCTACGACGGACCCAATCGACCATCTAGAGACCTACAGAACCCTCATGATCCTCCATGCATTCCCTGACGAGATCATGTGTCGAGCTTTTCCTGTGACACTGAAGGGGTCAGCTCGGCTGTGGTTTAGCCAGGTACCAGCAGACTTCGTCTCCACTTTCCAGTATCTCAGTGACTCCTTCCTCAGCCATTTTATTGGAGCCCAGCGCCAGCGATGCCCGGCAACCCAACTCCTCAACATTCGACAGACCGAGGGGGAGTCGCTACGCAGTTTTGTTACCCGTTTTCTCACCGAGGCCCTGCAAGTAGCGAAAAATGATGACAAGGTCATCCTCACTGCTTTCATGGCTAGTCTGCGGTCGTCCGACTTCCTATTCTCCCTCTCTAAAAATTCCCCGACCTCCATGGTAGCCCTACTCTCCAAAGCCTACAAATACATGAATGCTGAGGATTCCCTAGCCACCTGGCAAGATCCAATAACCAAAAACTCGACCCCCAGAGAAAAGAGAAAAGACTCAGAATCAAGAAACACCCAGTATAATAGCCAAACACCACACTATGCCGACCGACCCCCCCGAGCTGACCGGTCGGCACCAGCCCGACCCCCAGGTCGATTCGAGCGGTACACACCCCTTAATTCCCCCATGGAACAAGTCCTCAATCAGATCCAGCAGGACTACCCCCTTAAATGCCCCTAACCTTCACGAACCCCTTCCAATCGGAAAGACCATTCCAAATATTGCCGCTTTCATCAGGACCATGGCCATAACACCGATGAGTGCGTTAACCTCAAAGATCAAGTCGAGACCCTCATACACCCGGGATGTCTTAACCGGTTCACGGACACCCGCCCTTAGTAGAGGCAAAGAACTGAACCCCTCAGAAACAACCGCCGGCGCACCCCCCCGGCAGCCAACCCAACCTAACCAAGGCCATGATCGCCCTCTATAGCAACCTCGGCCGCCAAGCAACCCCCCCACCTGTTGGAGAAATCAGAGTCATTTTAGGCGGCCTTGTTTGCGGGGGACCATCCCGCTCGGCTCAGAGGGCAGAACTCAGGAAGATAAGGTAGGGCTCAGACAAAGCAGTTGCCACGGTCGATCGACCCTCCAAACAGCCCAAGCAGTGGACCGAGCCTATCATCTTCACGGACGGCGACTGTACAGGCATCCGCTACCCTCATGATGACCCTCTCGTCATTTCTACCCTCTTCTCCAACTACAAGGTCAGACGAGTTCTCATCGACAACGGTAGTTCTTTAGACATCATCTTTCTTAACTGCTTTCGCCAGCTCAAAATTGGGGAGGAAAGTCTGTCTCCTCTCCAAACCCCTTTGGTCGGTTTCACTGGCGACCGAGTCACCTCCATCGACTCCATCTATCTTCCCATCACAATCGGCGAGTACCCACGGCAGACTACAAAGTTGCTCACCTTCCTTGTTGTCGACTGCCCATCCGCCTACAACATCATCCTTGGCCGCACTGCCCTAAATGCCTTCCAAGCTATCACATCAACTTATCACCTTGCCGTTAAGTTTCCCACCGATCTAGGGGTCGGGACTGTAAGGGGAGAGCAGATCGTGGCCAGGGAATGCAATGTTGCCTCACTAAAAGAAGTCAAGCTAAAGGAAGCCATGATCATTGAAGGACTTGACGTCCGGGATGAGGACAAGTTGGTCAGAGGGGAGCCTGTGGAGGAGCTCGTTGAGGTTCCCATCGACCCCACCAACCCGGCGAAAACCACCAAAATCGGTAGCCAACTGTCCCCCCAAGCAAAGGCCGACCTTACTGCCCTTCTGATTGAGTACAACGATGTATTCGCCTAGACCCACTTAGACATGTCGGGTATTGACCCCTCATTCATAACCCATCGCCTCAGCATTGAACCCCGTTTCCGACCTTAACGCCAGAAGCAGCACATTTTCCATCCGGAGCGCAATACACTCATTGCCGCAGAAGTCGACAAGCTCCTTGAGGCACAATTCATCAAAAACGTGGATTACCTTAGATGGTTGTCAAACGTGGTCCTGGTCCACCAGAACAATGGTAAATGGCAACTCTGTGTCGACTACTCAGACCTCAACCGAGCTTGCCCCAAAGACAGTTATCCTCTTCTCCGCATAGATCTGCTGGTCGACGCCACGACCGGTCACCAAATGCTCAGCTTCATGGATGCCTTCTCTGGGTATAACCAAATTCTGATGTACCCATCTGATCGGGAACACGCCTCCTTTATTACCGACCGAGGCACCTACCATTACCAAGTGATGCCATTTGGACTGAAAAATGCTGGGGCCACCTACCAACGGTTGGTCAACGCCGTTTTCCATCATCAGATCGGTCGAAACATGGAAGTATATGTCGATGACATGCTAATCAAGAGCAAACTCTCTGCTGACCATTTGACCGACCTGCGAGAGACCTTCGTCACCCTACGGAAGTACCAAATGAAGCTCAACTCGGAGAAGTGCGCCTTCGGCGTAGGATATAGGAAGTTCTTGGGTTTCATGGTCAGTCAGCGAGACATTGAAGCTAACCCTGAAAAGATCAAGGCCTTGATTGAAATGCAGTCACCCAGAACGGTTAAGGAAGTTCAGAGGCTCACTGGCCGAGTTGTCGCTCTCAACCGCTTCATTTCTCGCGAAATGGATAAGTGCCTCCCCTTCTTCAAAGTTCTTCGACAAACCTTTGAATGGACGACCGAGTCTGAAGAGGCCTTTCAGCAGTTGAAGCAGTGCATGGCCAATCCCCCCTCATTTCTCAAGCAATCACTGGCAAACCCCTCTTCCTCTACTTAGCCGTTTCAAGCACCGCAGTCAGTGCAGCTCTTATTAGGAAATACGACTCTGTTCAGCGGCCGGTCTACTATATCAGTCGAGCCCTCAGGGGCGCCGAGCAGAATTACCCACTGTTAGAAAAATTATCCTTGGCCTTGGTCACCACCTCCAGACGACTCCGTCCTTATTTCCAAGCTCATTCCATAGTGGTCCTCACCGACCAACTTTGAAGAAGGTAATGCAGCAACCAGAGCTCTCTGGCAGACTCATGCAATGGTCGGTGGAACTCAGCCAGTTTGACATCTCCTACCGATCTCGAACAGCAATTAAAGGGCAGGCTGTCGCCGATTTCATCCTGGAGTTCACTAATCCTACCCCAACCACGGCCACTCCACCCCCACCAACCCCTACCGAGCCAGAGGACCCTCATTCTTGGACTCTCAATGTCGACGGATCATCCCGCAGAGAAGGCAGTGGGGCTGGCCTCATCCTCACCGCCCCTGAGGGTGGTTATTTCAAATGTGCTCTATGTTTCTTGTTCAATACCAGTAACAATGAGGCCGAATATGAGGCATTGATAACAGGGCTCCGCCTAGCCAGGGACATTGGTGTCAGCCACATCCGGGTGTTCAGCAACTCCCAGCTCATTGTTGGACAAATTACAGGGAAATTCGATGCAAAGGAGGACACAATGCGGGCTTACAGGGATATTGCCCTTCCCCTTGTTCGCCTCTTCAATACCTTCCACATCCAGCACATTTCTCAGGCGAAAAACTCAAAGGCAAATGAGATGGCTCAGTTGGCTTCTGCAAACCAGTCTGACCTCAGTCATGGTGTCCGTCTCGAATACCTAGCCCACCCTGTCATTTCTCCCGATCAGCAAGAAGTGCAGTTCCTCCAGAATGAGCCCATCCCTTGGGCGTCGGACATCTTTCTATTTTTGACAACGGGGGAACTTCCAGATGACCAACAGCAAGCTGCCAAAGTTAAGGCCTGGTCGTCCAATTACATCCTTGTCAGTGGTGTCTTGTATAAACGTGGTTTTTCACGCCTGTATCTGCGATGCCTCAGTCCAGCTCAAGCAACCTATGTGATGCGAGAAATCCATGAGGGTATCTGTGGTAATCATTCAAGCGGTCGGTCCCTAGCCCACAAAATACTTCGCACTGGATATTTCTAGCCAACCTTCAACCAAGATACGACCGACTTCGTGCTCAAATATGATAAATGTCAACGCTTCGCCAACATCTCCCATGCTCCTCCCATCGAGTTGATCACACTTTGTAGTCCTTATCTGTTCGCCAAATAGGGGATCGATTTAGTTGGTCCACTTCCCACTGGCCGAGGCCAGACCAAGTTCGTGATTGTCGCCATTGATTACTTTACCAAGTGGGTAGAAGCAGAACCCCTTGCCACCATTATCGAATGGAACACAACAAAATTCATCTGGCAGTCGATCGTATGCAGGTTTGGCATCCCTCAAGCCATCGTCTCTGACAACGGAAAACAATTCGACAACGCCAAGTACAGGAAGTTCTGCGCAGACCTCCAGATCCAACCCTGTTTCTCCTCCCCAGGTCATCCCCAAGCCAATGGCCAAGTTGAGGTCACCAACCGTTCTCTTATGAAGATCATCAAAACTAAGCTAGAAGTTGCTAAAGGACTTTGGGCTGAGGAATTACCGAATGTACTCTGGGCTTACCGTACTACCGGTTGGACTCCCACTGGGGAGACCCCTTTTCGCTTAACGTGCGGCGCTGAGGCGGTCATCCCAGTGGAAGTCGGTCTGCCTACCCCAAGGGTTTTACACCCGAACCCAGAACTGGTCGAAGAGCTCCGTCGGGCCGACCTTGACCTAATTGAAGGGCTCAGAGAAACCACTGCTGTCAAACTGGCCTCTTACCAACAGAAAATGAGAACACACTACAACCGCAGAGTCCGACCAAGGGAGTTCGCCGTAGAGGACCTTATCTTACAAGAAGCAACCCTCGCCACCAAGAATCCGGCTGAGGGCAAGCTGGCAGCTAAATGGGAAGGACCTTACGTTGTTAAAGCCAGACCTCGCCCAAGCACTTACCGACTTCAGGACATGGAAGGTCGAGACCTCCCCCATCCTTGGAATGCTGAGCATTTGAAGCGCTGTTTTCAATAAAACTTATATTTTTTGTATTGTCCAATTGATGTATGTTCTTTCTAACAATCTGCACACCTGAATGTTCTCATTTTCTCCACATATGGTGTAAATTTATGATCCACGGGCTACACTTTGTATAACAGCAAGATTATATCTCAACTATCTGTGGTATTCCAATAACGCTTTGATTACAGCCTCAGCCAGACTGAGCATGAAGAGTTCGGCCAAACCTAGTCACAAAAAGCCTCAGCCAGACTGAGCATGAAGAGCTCGGCCAGACTGAGTCACAAAAAGCCTCAGCCAGACTGAGCATGAAGAGCTCGGCCAGACCGAGTCACAAAAAGCCTCAGCCAGACTGAGCATAAAAAGCCTCAGCCAGACTGAGCATGAAGAGCTCGGCCAGACCGAGTCACAAAAAGCCTCAGCTAGACTGAGCATGAAGAGCTCAGCCAGACCGAGTCACAAAAAGCCTCAGCTAGACCGAGTCACAAAAAGCCTCAGTCAGACTGAGCATGAAGAGCTCGGCCAGACCGAGTCACAAAAAGCCTCAGCCAGACCGAGTCACAAAAAGCCTCAGCCAGACCGAGCATGAAGAGCTCGGCCAGACTGCATTGGATTGAATTTTTCTTACAAGTAAAAATTCACTCTGCATTGAGTTTTCTCACTTTCACTCTGCATTGAATTTTTCTTACAAGTTAAAATTCACTCTGCATTGAGTTCTCTAACTTTCACTCTGCATTAAATTTTTCTTACAAGTTAAAATTCACTCTACATTGAGTTCTCTCACTTTCCCTCTACATTGAATTTTTCTTACAAGTTAAAATTCACTCTGCATTGAGTTTTGTCACTCTCACTCTACGTTGAATTTTTCTTACAAGTTAAAATTCACTTTATATTGAGTTTTCCTTACATTTTACACTTCACAATAATTTATACATTTCAGATGCATAAGCAAAAATAATGGACTAAAAACACAACTCAAATTTTATTTATTCACCAACTGGTACATAAGTTCATTACAGCATTTCAAAAAAAAAAAAAAAAAAAAAAAAAACACACAAAAACAACTCTAAGTACAAGGTTTTCTCCTTCTTCTTCAATTATTCCTCCTCACTGGAAACGGGGTTTTCTTCTTCAATCCCCTCATCCAGGGGGGTCTAGGCCACATTGTCTTCGTCAATTTTTACACTATTGAGGTCTAAGCCTGGGAACAGTTCTTCAGCTTTACGCTTGAACATCTTCCAGCCACTGTCCCAGAACTTAGTCATTTCGTGTTTATAGAAGTCTGACCGCTGGAAGCTCTCAATCACTTCAGCCTCGGTCCGACCCCCAACGGTCGTTCCAAACGGGCCCGCCCCTCCAGACACCTCCCCCGCCACGTTGCTGGCGACCGCGGCATCGATCACCATCTGAAATTCAGCAGACCCCTTGAATTATTATTGCTGCGACATACAGATCGGGGTATGCTGCCCTTTCAGAGGCTGCCTTGGTCCTCTCTTCCTGCAACTCCTTCTGCAGGCTCACCTTTTCAGAGGCCGTCTTGGCCCTCTCTTCCTCCAACTCCTTCTGCAGGCTCGCCCTCTCCTCCATTGCCTTAGCACGCTCGTCTTCCAGCTCCTTCTGCAGCCCAGCAATCTTCACGTCTACTTCATCCTTTTCTTTGATTTGCTGGGCGCCCAGTTCTTCATTGCTGGTCATAGCCTTTTCATGCCGCTCAATGGCAACCGCGCAGGCCCTTTGAGCCTCCCCCAGCTTCTTCTGCTCGCCAGCCAGCTGGAACTCGAGCGACACAACCTGGCGGCGTTTGTCTTCTAGCTCCAACTTGACCGCGATCAGCTCAGCTTGGGCTCGGTCGACAACATTGCGGTAAACAATGGCCAACACTTGCATTTTTTTAGCTTTTTCAGCTTCCTGCTAACCTTTGGAGCACGCGCTTCGCGCAGCCTTCTTCCACCCTGCACTCTCCCTTGTGAAGTTTGCAAGTTGAGCCTTTGCCTCATCCGACTTGACCTTTGCAGCCGCCGCCATTCTCAGCAGAGCCCCAGCTAAGGTGGTTACCTCCATTTGGGCAGAGCATAACCCCCTTAGCAGCTCAACCTCATTGAACCTGGCCAATGGGCAAACGGTTGCATCATCCACTATCCCCACAAGGCGATCTGCAGCTGCCCTGGCTGGGCTTTCTTCTCCCTCTAGCAGCCCAGACACCGCGCTGGCGTGGTAGATAGCAGTCGTCAGCCTGACCCCCCCTCCTTGGGGCGCAGGACCCCTCTGGGGCTGTTCCTCTACCCTTGGGTGATCTCCACCACTACTGGGATGACCTCCACGACCTCTGAGGCGACCTCCACCATTCCTGAGGCAACCACCCTTCCTGGGGCCTCCCCCACTCCCTCCTCTTCTGCCTCCTGGGCCATGGGGGTCTCCTCTGCCGTCATCTCCTTCCTCCTCTTCAAGGCAGGCTCCCCCTCACTCCTCCTCACCTTTTTTTTCTTCTTCCCCACACTGCCCATCTCCTTGGCCCTCTATTTCAAAGGATCAATTGGGGGCGGTTGTGGCTTAGATTCACCCAAGTCTTTTTCCTCCAACGATTTTGGGCGCGGTCGGATCCTCTCCTGCGCAATCAGCTTATGCGGTCGGTTTTCCTGCGCCTCCTTGAACTTACTAGCTTTGGCAAGGATGGCCATATCTTCAGCCTCTTGCGCTTTCCTCCTCGCCTCTAGTTCAGCCCGTCCTAGATCTCCAACGCTCGGCTGAGGGCCCAATCCCGCTGCAAACAAGGCTGAAGGTTGAACGAGCTCATCCCACCTGACTCCCTCCTTCTCCTTCCATGCCTTCACCTTTTTTATCCTCTCCTCTGCTGCCGTCCCCAGTTTTGGCTCCACAGATTTGATGGGCACTCTCCACACCGTACGCACCCCAACCCCTCCATTCGCGGACACGTAAAACCACCGCGGCCTCCAGCCCTTAATGGATGACGGCAGCCCCGTCACCAGACCCCTCCCTACCGTCGCCTGCAATGTCACCCAAGTCTCTTGCTGTCCTGAGGCCTTATAACACGCGAAAAATTCATCCACCGTCATCGCTGCCCCTTCAGTCGCCTTCGGCCACGCGCTTGCACAAGCTAACACAATCTTCCACGCGTTGGGCATTAGTTACCCCGGTGCTACCTCAAATCGGTTTAGGACATCAACCACCACCTGCGGAAAGCGGCAGCCTCAGTCCTCCTTTCAATGCTTCCTTGTGCAGGGCAAACTCCCCCGGCTGGGCGTCGGATGGCCTCTCCGTTGACGACGGCAATAGTAACTCTATTTCAGCGGGAACCTGGTATTTTTCGCGCATAACCTCCAAGTCTGCCGCAGTAACCATTGATTTGTCAATCTTCGTATGCCAGTGATCTGGTTCCGCCTGGCTGATTGGCTTCGGAGTCGCTATCATGGTAGAAGAATGGGATTGTACCACCGGCTCCCCTACCCTCTCCACTTGTCTCTCCGTTCGGTACTGCTCCGCCAACTCCACTGCGTCGTCACCCCCAAACGGATCAACCCTGGCGGTTCGAGCTTCTTCTTGAGCCATCTCTGTGGTATGCCTACGAATAGCTTCAGAAGCGGGTGTAAGAAAATTCAAGAAATGTTGCAGAGGTGTATCGTCAGCAACAAAGGAGTTAACACCTGGAATGTTTTGATTTTTTGCAAAGAAGTAGGTAAATCGAATAATACCAAAAGCCCAAGGCTTGCCCGTATTCCAAGGGTCACAATTAATTTTCGCCAGTTTGAAAACTTTTCAAAAACATCCGCCAAAATTGTCTTTTTAACACCCGTCATGACCTATCGTTATATTTCTGGCCCAACGCCTAATCTCCCTCCCCACGAGATGCTGCCACGTGTACGATCACGATTCACTACCACCTCCCTTTACCTTGTTTTTTCCACTTTAAGTCATCACGTGACACGCCGCCTCTTGAGCCCCGCGCCCCCCCACCTCAACCTCCCACTCGGCCACCCTTCGCGGTCGGTCCTCCTCATGGTCGGTCCTTCCACTCGGCCACCCTTCGCAGTCGGTCCTCCTCATCTTCTCCATTGGTATTCCCTTTGCTGGGCTAAAGCTACACTTGGGAATGGGGGACTACTGACGTGGTTAGGCCCACAAAGGTCATAGCCCACTATGAACAACCCAAGCCCATCACTTAGAGCCCAACACATAACCCAACTGATGAGATCCTAAACAGCTAGAAGCCAACATAGCATGAACAACCAATGATATTCAGACATGTAGCAGGTAAAGGACAAGCCACATCAGCAGACAAAGATCTGCAAAGTTATTGCCACTGCACATTACCATGAATGCAACCCATTACATCATTTATTACGACAACACCTCTCTGTCGGAACAGCACCTCCTCACCCTGAACAAGGTAAGCTACAGCATAGACTTTCGGCCAAGGTGGCAGGTTGGAAGGGACGGCGAAATGATTACCAAAGGATATAAGCAAACGTTGAAGATAAGAAGAATGTTAAGTTTTTCTATCTCCAATTCATATCTCTACATTACACTTCTCTGTCTCTAACTTGCTCGTCAGAGGGTTCGCTGGGGGACTCCCCGTTCCCCTGTTAAACTTGTGTGCAGGTTTTCTGGTGGGCTTGAACACTTAGTTACAGGTTGAAGAAGCATAGATTAGTCCGACCCATTTCACCTGGGACCCATTGTATCGTAACTGTACTATCATAAGTAAAACTTAAAAGGTAAAAATATAAAATCAATAACAACTATTAACAAAAAAAAATTAATAGACGAAGTCAATATAATTTCAAAAATCACGTAAAACTCGTTTCTAAGGCCTTGTTTATAGCGATTCCGGTTTTGACCCATCACTTATTGTATTTCGGATTTGGGTTGGTATGGTTTAGAATGGTTATCCATATTTTGTTTCACTTGTCGCTTCTTTATCTTGGTTATCGGGTTGTATTTGTGCGTTTGGAATAGATTGGTTGATTATTTTTTCAAGCCTGTGATGCCTAGATTTTGGCTCTTCCGCTTGAGCAGACATTCCTACGCTCGAGCGGGCTTCACAAATTTTGTTCCTTCACTCAAGCTGCCATTCTTGAGCTCGAGCGGGATTTGTCATCTTTCAGTATTTTCTTTTACAGGTTTGTGAATACTGGGAGAGTGCATTGGATGCTCGAGCATCTAGTCTCACGCTTGAGCGAGGTCCTTCATCTGCAAAATTTCTAGAAATGTGTATTTCATGCTCAAGCGTAACTTTTCACACTCGAGCAGGTCTTTGTGTCTTAAGCTCGAGCGTTACTTTCCACACTTGAGCGAACTACGTATATAACAGTCTGTGAATATGTCATTTTGAATCACTTTTTCATTTCTCTCTCTCTCTCTAAAACTTTTCGAAAACCTAGATCTACACATTCTCTTTCTAAAACTCACATTCTCTCTTAGATTTCATTTATATCCATTGATCTCTTCACCCTAGTGCCTTTGGGAAAAAGATAGAGCATCTCAAGATCTATATTTTGATCCGAATGGAAGTGGGTTTCAATGTTCTTGGAGTTTCTCTCTTGTTTGGCTCATCTTTTAACTTGGGTTAGGGATTTTTCTACACTTTCATATAGTTTTTAGCCTAGTTAGTTGTTGTTGTGTAACAACAGTGGGATTTGGGAGTAGTTTGACCAAACCTAGGGTTTGGAGGTGAAATGCAAAAGAGGGGTTTTTGGTGAATATAAAATAAATGAGTTTGGGGACTGAAAATATGTTTATGTTGTGTCAAAATGGTAGATTTTGGTACTTGGATTGGGTATTTGGAAAAGGGGGGGGAGGGGGTTTGCCCTAATTGAATCAAATTGTTATTTTGTATAAATAATTGAAATTGGCATTGAAAATGTGAAATTGGATGATCTTTGATATAAATAGTGGAATTGAATATGTATTACTTCACACCTTTGGAAGTTTGGAATGAACTATTTGTTTGAGATTGAATATCTATTTAGATATAACTGTATTGGGCTATCGGTAGAAGATAACTTTGATTGTTGTAGAAATTGCATGTGGATTAGGTGAATTAAAATTAATATTTTGATGGTTCTCATTGAATATAATCATGTCTAAATACATTGTATATGTATGATTATTTAGGAGGAGAAATATACTCCATATGTGATTATGTGTTTAAATATATTGTATATGTATGACTTTTTGGGAGGAGAAAGGGGATGGACTCCATTATAATTAAGTTGGCTAGAGTATCTAGGGTGAAAGTCCCAAAATTATACATGGGTGCCTAGCCCGCGGACGAAATATCCGTAAAATGGCAATTGTAGTGCTTGTATAGCTTACGTTTACATGGGTCCCGTTTGACAGTTGCTCGTGGACGAAATATTTGTGAAATGAAAGTTTGAAGTGTTTATATATATATATATGTTGTATGACTTGAAAACCATTGAGTTGAAGCCTCAGTTTGGTTATTGAGAAATAATAAAATTGATTCATGAATTGAGAAAGAAAAGTGAACGGAATATGAATTGAAGGAAAACGGGCTAAGATTTGAATTTGGTATCTTTCGAATATATATAAATTTGTGAATGTTTTATCCCAAGGCATTGTATATGTACTTCGTAGTTATATCTCTGCTAAACCTCATATATTATGTTAGATGATTCCTACTGGGCTGTGACTCACCCTATTTAGGAAAAATATTTTCAGTTAATGATGGAATGCCGCCACCAAGGCAATACCTTTGGAGAGATTTTCGGGAGCAAGTGCTTCTTATTTTGATTATATATTTTTGTAAAGCCAAATGCTTAAGATGTAATGAGCAAAACTCACTTTTGTTGTAACCAAGTCAAGGCTTGGAAGAGTGTAAGCCAATTGGGCATTTATTTATGTTAAACTCTTTTGTATCATTAACTTCATGTAATGAAAGGACTATTTACTCTGATTTATACGATCATTAGTATACGGTTTGGGTTATATCTATTGTGTATTTTTGGGCCATTATAACTTGGTATGAGAGCGTACCGGGTTTGAATACTTTGGGTACGTGGGAAGTGGTTAGTACCATGATGGATTTGTCTCGCTTGCTAGAGACTTAAGTGTGAACCATATGTGCTTATATGACAACATGCTTATGTGGAACTCTAGCAACGCCGTGGGACGGTCATTATCCGGAGATGAAATTCGTATGTGTTTACGTGATTAGGTGCTTATGTGGAGTGAATTACTGTTGTCCAATGTATTATGACGCGAGTGAGTTAGCTTCGGCACATTTGTGAATGTGCTAGTCTCTTTGTTACCTTTATTAGGATATCAAGACGTCGTCGTGGTAACAGGCATAGTAGGCCTAGAAGGTACGATGTGCCCATACCGGATGAAATTCCGGCACAGGAAGAAGTAGTTGGTCAGACCAATGTAGCCAAGCCATTAGGTCAGTAGGCCATGACCGCCTTAGCCCGCGAAATGACTGGAGCATTGAGGGAATCTATGGACATTTTTAGAGTAGAGAATCAAGTCCAAGCCTAGACAGCTAAAGCAAGGCCATCTTTTCTAAAGAGAGAGTTCTTTTGGTCGAATCCGGATGAGTTTTTGGGTGATCCCAAGAAGCCACTGAAAGCAGATAAGTGGCTAGAATAGATGGTGAAGACTTTTGAGATGCTTGGCATCAAAGAGGGAGGCTTGAGAGTGACCCTGACATCCTTCCAGATGAAGGGAGATGCGAGTCAGTGGTAGAAGTATGCACGGGGACGCATTGGAAGGACTTGGGAGGCCTTCGTCGACGCCTTCCAGGAGAAGTTTTTGCCTCCCACAGTTAGGGAGAAGTTGAGTGATCTGTTTTCTTAGCTTAAGCAGTTGAACATACCAGTAGCCGAGTTTGAGGCCACCTTCACTAGCCTCTCTAGGTTTGCACCAGAGTTAGTGGCGATTGAGGAGCACCGTTTTCTGGAGTTTGAGAAGAGGCTGAGGACCGAGCTCATGTTCAGGGTGGCCGGATCTATGATTAGGGACTATTATGCTGGTTAAGGAGGAAATGATGAGGGGCTCTAAGAAGAGTCAGGACAGTCAAGGGGACGGTAAGAGGTAGAGAGGTTCTAACCCTCAACAGTCCTAGGGAGTGCAGTCGAGGTCTACTTTTCTAGTGCCAAGTTCAAATTCTAGAAGAGGTGGTCAGGGTGATGTGACTTGCTTCAAATGTAGTCAGTTGGGTTACAAGTCTCCAACTTGCCCGTAGAGAAGAGGAGGGCAACGAGTAGCTTCGTCTTCGGCCTGTTCTCAGGGCCAGAGTCAGGGTAAAGGGCAACCGTCCACTTGTGACCAGTGTGGGCAGGTGGGGCACCTGAAAAGGTCTTACCCACAGTTGGGTGGCACATCTGGTGCGTCCGGTTCGAGGCAGACGCAAAGTCACCAGCTAGCACAATTTGCACAGGCCTCAAGGGCCAATCAAGGAGCCTCTTCAGCTCAGTCAGTGCATCAAGTGTATGTTCCGAGGGGTGAACAGGTTAAACAGGGACCTACAGGGCATGTGTATGCAGTTACCGCGCTAGATCTTGTACCTACTCATTTTTTAGTGAGAGGTACCTTTTTGTTTTGCAATTTTGTTGCTAATGTGTTGATTGATACGGGTGCATCCCATTCATTTATCTCGTCTACATTTGCATCGATTTTGGGGTTGGGGTTAGCACAGTTAGCATCTCCTATTTATGTAGAGTCATCTATTGGTGGTGAGGTTATCCTGAAACAGGAGTGTCGGGGTTGTGACATCGAGGTTGTCGGTTGTCATCTTCCCTTTGCATTTGTATTGCTTGATATGTCTAGTTTTGACGTCATCTTGGGTATGGACGGGTTATCGTCATACCGGGCTTTATAGATTGTTACCATCAGAGGGTTATTGTATGTACCTTGAGCGATGATTGCTTTTATTTCTTGGGGGATTAGGTGGATAGAGTTTTATCACCGGTATATGATCCGCGTGGGCGGAGTGAACTCAGTTGTCTCCTTGCTAGCTTCTTGAGTGGTGAGTGTGACGAAATCTAGATTGAGTTGCCAAGGGTAGTTTGTGAATACCTAGATGTCTTTCCCGAGGATCTTGTTAGTTTACGACATCACCGAAAGCTTGAGTTCTCTATTAATTTAGTGCCTGGTACGGCACCAATTTCTATGGCACTGTATCGGTTTACACCTGCTGAGTTGAGTGAGTTGAAGGTTCAACTCCAGGAGTTGTTAGATAAGGGTTTTATCCGCCCTAGTACTTCACCTTGGGGAGTACCAGCCCTCTTTGCTAAAAAGAAAAATGTAGCCTTGTAATTTTGTATTGATTACCGAAATTTGAATAGGGTTACTGTTAAGAACAACTATCCAATGCCTCGTGTAGATGATATGTTTGATCAGTTAAAGGGATCTTGTTATTTCTCTAAGATAGACCTGAGGTCGAGATATCATCAGTTGAGGGTAAATGAGGAGGACATTCCGAAGACAGCATTCCGAACGCGGTATGGCCATTATGAGTTCCTAGTGATGCCTTTTAGGCTAACCAATGCTTCAGTTGTGTTTATGGATTTGATGAATCGGGTCTTTCTAGACCGTTTCGTGGTCGTCTTTGTGAACGACATTCTGATTTACTCACCCTCTGAGGAGGAACACAAGGAACACTTGCAGGTAGTACTTGAGTTACTTAGAGCCCACAAACTGTATGCTAAGTTCGAGCAGTGTAAATTTTGGCTGAAAAAGGTTAAGTTCGTAGGCCACGTGGTATCCGGGGAAAGGGTAACCGTAGATCCATCCAAGATAGAGGCAGTGCAAGATTGGGCACAACCTAAGAACGCTTTTGAGATCCGTAGTTTCTTAGGGTTAGTCGGGTATTACTGTCCGTTTGTGAAAGATTTCTCTAAGCTAGCCTCACCTCTGACGAGACTGACGAGGAAGGGAGTTAAATTTGTATGGAGTGAAACTTGTAAAAAGTCGTTCTAAAAGCTTAAGGTTAAACTCACCACAGCTCCAGTATTGATTATCCCAGAGAGGGGTTTGGGTTATTCAGTATATTGTGATGCCTCACGAAAAGGTTTAGGTTACATTTTGATGCAAGAAGGGAAGGTAGTAGCCTATGCCTCACGGCAGTTGAAAACCCATGAGAGAAACTATCCCATTCATGATTTAGAATTAGCAACGGTAATATTTGCCCTGAAGATTTGGAGGCACTATCTATATGGTGAGAAATTTGAAATGTTCTCTAATCACAAGAGTCTGAGGTATCTGTTTACACAGAAGGACCTAAATTTGAGGTAGATAAGGTGGATGGAGTTCATTGAGGATTATGATTTTGAGTTGCATTATCATCTTGGGAAGGCCAATGTAATGGTCGATGCTTTGAGTAGGAAATCAATTTGCAGTGTGGCTTGTGTCACCATTCGGGAATAGGAGATGCTGGGTACTCTTAATGAGTTTGACTTGTATCTTAGCGAGTCCGTTGAATCTGTGGCTTTGTTTACGGTAGTTTCCCAACCTATACTTGGGAACCGGGTGTTAGAAGCGAAGAAGAGTGACCTTGAAGTAGAAACCCTTCGGGAGAAAATCTCCAGTGCGAAAGTAGAACGGGGCTTGAGTGTGTATCCTGACCAGAGTGTAAGATATCATGACCGTTTGTTCATGCCGGAGTCTTGCCAAGAGGAAGTACTCTGAGAGTTTCACCATTCACACCTTGCAGTGCATCCGGGAGGCATAAACATGTACCACAATCTTAGTCGCCAGTTTTGGTGGAGTGGTATGAAGAAGGATGTAGTCGTGTTTGTATCGAAATGTCTTACCCGCCAACAAGTGAAAGCCGAACATCAGAGGCCACCGGGTTTGTTACAACTCTTGCCTATAGCTAAGTGGAAATGGGAGCATGACACCATGGATTTTGTTATGGGCCTTTCGAGGACTCAACGGCATAGTGATGCTATTTGGGTGGTAGTTGACCGGTTAACCAAGTTTGCACACTTCATACCTATGCGTGTAAATGATTCGATAGACTATCTTGCCGACCTGTACATTAGGGACATAATGAGGTTGCACGGAGTCTCTGCGACGATTATTTCGGATAGAGATCTACGTTTCACAGCTCGATTGTGGCAGAGCTTGTAGAGTGCCTTGGGCACTAGGTTGACCTTTAGTACTGCATATCATTCTCAAATTGACGGGCAGTCCGAGTGTACCATTCAGATCCTTGAGGATATGCTTCGAGGGTGTTTGTTTGATTGTAAGGGGCCATGGGAGAGGCACTTGTCCTTAGTGGAGTTTTCCTATAACAATAGTTTCAAATCGAGTATTGGCATGGCACCATTTGAGGCCTTGTATAGCCGACTGTGTAGATCCCCGGTGTGTTGGGCCGAGGTGGGTGATGCACCTTTGTTGGGTCCAGAGTTGGTTCGGGAGACGATGGAGAAAATGACACTTATCCGTAAGAGATTAGTCAAGGCTCAAAGTCGCCAAAAAAGCTATGTCGACCGTTGGAGGAGACCCTTGTCTTTTGAGGTGGGAGATCATGTTTTCCTGAAAATATCATCTAGACGAGGTTTGATGAGATTTGGGAAGAGTGAGAAGTTGTCCCCTTGGTTTATTGGCTCTTTTGAGATCCTTGAGCAGATTGGAGAGGTTGCTTATCGTTTGGCGTTACCGCCACAACTTTCCGGAGTTCATGACATGTTTCATATTAGCATACTACGAAGGTACGAACCGAATCCATCACATGTGTTGAATTGGACCGACTTGGAGGTAGATGAGGATGCCTCATATGGGAAGACCGGTGAGGGTCTTAGATAAACAGGACCAAGTCTTGCCGAGGCAAGACAATTCCCTTAGTAAAGGTATTGTGGAAACACCACGGGGTTGAGGAAGCAACTTGGGAGCGTGAACTGGAAGTCTGAGAGAAGTATCCGGACTTATTTGTTTATGTTTGAGCATGTATTGTTTTGTGAGCATAATTGGTAGAATGTAAGAGCATTGTATATGTTGTTTACTTTTGGAAATATGAATTGTTTTTAGCTTGAGGTAGGGATTTTTCTACACTCTCATATGGTTTTTAGCTTAGTTATTTATTATTGTGTAACAATAGTGGGATTTGGGAGTAGTTTGACCAAACCTAGGGTTTGAGGGTGAAATGCAAAAGAGGGGTTTTTGGTGAATATGAAATAAATGAGTTTGGGGACTGAAAATATGTTTATGTTGTGTCAAAATGGTAGATTTTGTCACTTGGATTGGTTATTTGGAAAAAAAGGGGTTTTTTTGCCCTAATTAAATCAAATTGTTATTTTGTATAAATAATTGAAATTAGCATTGAAAGTGTAAAATTGGATGATCTTTGATATAAATGGTGGAATTGAATATGTATTACTTCACACTTTGAAAGTTTGGAATAAACTATCTGTTTGAGGTCGAATATCTGCTTAGATATGACTGTATTAGGCAATCGGTGGAGGATAACTTTGATTGTTGTAGAAATTGCATGTGGATTAGGTGAATTGAAATTAATCTTTTGATAGTTGTCATTGAATATGACCATGTCTAAATATATTGTATATGTATGATTATTTGGGAGGAGAAAGAGGATGTACTCCATGTGTGATAAATGTTTAAATATATTGTATATGTATGATTATTTGGGAGGAGAAAGGGGATGTACTCCATGTGTGATATATGTTTAAATACATTGTATATGTATGATTATTTGGGAGGAGAAAGGGGATGTACTCCATGTGTGATATGTGTTTAAATATATTGTATATGTATGATTATTTGAGAGGAGAAAGGGGATGGACTCCATTATTTAGGAGGAGAAAAGGGATAGACTTCATTATAATTAAGTTGGTCGGAGTGTTCTGGGTGAAAGTCCCGAAATTATACGTAGGTGCCTAGCCCGCGGACGAAATATCCGTAAAATGACAATTGTAGTGCTTATATAGCCTACGTTTACATGGGTCCCGTTTGACGGTTGTTCGCGGATGAAATATCCGTGAAATGGAAGTTTGAAGTGTTTATATATATATATATATATATATATATATGTTGTATGACTTGAAAACCATTGAGTTGTAGCCTCAATTTGGTTATTGAGAAATAATGAAATTGACTCATGAATTGAGAAAAAAAAGTGAACGGAACATGAATTGAAGGAAAACGGGCTAAGATTTGAATTTGGTATGTTTCGAATATATATAAATTTGTGAATGTTTTATCCCAAGGCATTGTATATGCACTTCATACTTATATCTCTGCTAAACCTCATATATTGTGTTAGATGATTCCTACTGGGCTGTGGCTCACCTTATTTGGGAAAAAACATTTTCAGGTAATGATGGAATGCCTTCACCAAGGCAATAGCGTTGGAGAGATTTTTAGGAGCAAGAGCTTCATATTTTGATTATATATTTTTGTAAAACTAAGGGCTTAAGATGTAATGAGCGAAACTCACTTTTGTTGTAACCAAGTCAATGCTTGGAAAAGTGTAAGTCAATGAGGCATTTATTTATGTTAAACTCTTTTGTATCATTAACTTCATGTAATAAAAGGACTATTTACTCTGAGTTATGCGATTATTAGTATATGGTTTGGGTTGTGTCTATTGTGTATTTTGGGGGCATTACATTGTTTGGTATAACCATTTTGTTTTCAGTTTTTAATTTATATTTATAAAAATTTTAAAAAACTATCGTAAAAATTTCTTTGTAGATTTTTTGGTTTATAAATAATTGGTCTCGGTTTGTAAATTTGATAAAAAAAATTGTAAACTCAAAAAATGAGTTTAAGTTGGTTTTTAAACTCAAAAAACGCAGAGCTACAGTAAATCAAACCATACTCTCTCTCTCCATCTCCCTCTCCCCAGCTCTTCTCTCCATTCCTTTCTCACCACCCCTTCCCCTCACCATCCGTCGCTCCACCACCACAACCTCTCTCTCTCTCTTTCTGTAACAACCCTCATACTGTTTACTGATTAATGACTGATTGATTACCGTTAATCACCAATTACTGTTAAACGGAACTAATAATGACTGATAACTGACTGACTGAAATTGGAAACCGAATTGATGGAGTATATGTTAGTTAAATTACATCATATCTGCTTGATTGTATGAATATCTGTTCGTGCTTATATGTTTAAACTGCAAATTGAAGGCCTTATCGGCGGCCGAATCCAAAATTGATTGATGTTTAATGATTAACATAATTTATGTGATTTTATAGTATAATTATCTGAAAACTGATTAGGTATGATTAAATTAGATTAAAGTAAGCTAATTAAGAGTTGGACTTAATTACCGAATCGCCACCCTTAGTGGCCCACTCAATACACACACTTGAGCCTTGTATACACTTCAATTAGAGCATTTCATCAGCTCATTTCTTGAGCTTAACCGTCCATAGAGAGAGAGAGACAAGGGGAGTGAAGTTCATCTCAATTTTGCTTGAAGAATTGCTTGCTAAATGAAGGAATTGGAACATAGGTTGCAAATTTAGCTTCCTCACCTTGTAACTAAAGCTCTAGGTAAAGAATTCAACCCCTCTTTGTTGTGTTTAAGCTCATTCATGCAAGATTCTTGAGCCTCTAGTGATTCAAGTCTAGAATTGGTTCATTGTTGTTGATTTGAAACTCATTTCATGCATGCATGTTGTTAATGTAGAAGTTTGAGTTGAATTCATGGTAAAATGTTGCATGCATGTTCATAATTTTGTAATGGTTCATGTTTTCAACTTGTTTTTGGATCAATTGGCTCCTTAGAGCATCAAATTGAAGCTTTGAAATGATTTGAATTCATGCATGTTTGCATGTTCTTCATATTCTTGAAATGGGTTTGAATGTGGTTTTAATTGACTCACCTTTGGGGCTTGAATTCATAAATTGAGCTTTGAAACTTGTTATACATTGGATTTAGTTATGTTTTCCAGAATTTGGGCCCAAGAGGTCGAGTTTGGAGTGGTAGAATGCTTGGTTTGAGCTTGGGAGGCAGATCTGGAAATTCCAGATTTGGCTTCCTCGCTCGAGCGAAGGATTACCCGCTCGAGCGAGCACCTTTGTCCAGGGATCCGCTCGAGCGACCATCGAGCGACCATCGCGCGTAAAATCATAGCATCCAGTATTTTTACTGTTTCGACAGACCGCTCGAGCGAAGGATTACTCGCTCGAGCGAAGCCTTTGATTTTGGAAGCCCGCTCGAGCGGAGAAAGTCTCGCTCGAGCGAGGATCCTATTTTCAGCAAAGTTTGTAAAATGTTTTCTAAGTGTATTTTTCCATCCTCATCCCATCCTAGGCATTCTTAGGCCTAGTTTAAGACATCTTAATGAGGATATCGTTGTAGAACACACCAAGGCAAATTAGGGATTAAGTTATGAGATTTCCCAACTGTGTAGCTTAGTGTGTTCAACCTGTTAACTGTGTAGGGTTGGCGACTGGGGAGACACGCTCTAGCATACTGTAGCCCGAACTCTGTGAGTAACGATTGTGTAAAGATATGTTCACAAATGATTATCTTCTGAATACTGAACTGAACTGTTTACTGAACTGATATTACTGAATGAATGTACGTCCTTTATTTCTGAACTGTACTGTGGCATCCTTAGTACCTACGGTTTACTGTTACTGTTACTGTTACAGAGATCTCTGTCGGTTCCCTCGTGGAGCCACTACTGTTTACTGACTGATGGCCATCATTACTGATCGGTCTTTTAAGACCTACTGTTACTGTTATGCTAATGGATGTACCACATATGACTGTTTACTGTACTGAAACACTGAAATACTGATTGAATTGAACTGTTTTCATTACTGTAAGGACATTCATTCCAAACCCCTTTACGCATTATGTTATTCACTGGGCTTTAGCTCACTGTTTATATACATATGTAGGTGCTCAGCCACCAGATCGGAGCTAGGAGCGTGGGTTAGACTCCAGTTTTGTCAAGCCAGCCTTTGTGCCTCACTGCGAGGTTCCGAGCCTATCTGCTAAGGCTTAGGGGTGTTTTAAGAATTCCCCCTTCTGTACTGTTTCGCTGTTTTGTATAGACTGACTGTTCACTGTACTGCTATCTAGGGTTGAGTCCCTAGTTTGAATGAATGTAAACATTGTGCATATTGTTCTGTACTGTTTATGTATGAATGCATGAAAAATCTTTTTGGCATACAGACTGTCACAGCTCATTGGACATTGTTTAATTACTATATTGGCTTCCGCCAGGCCCTGTACTCTGTTTTACTGTATTACTGTTCTGCAGGCCTTCGGTAATCTCAGATTACTGGCCGGTTACGGTGCTAAACCCATAGGGCCGGGTTTGGGTCGTGACAGAGTGGTATCAGAGCGATACTTAACCACGAGTTATACCGCACACACGTGTCCAAATGAGCTATAGGGTGTCCTAGAAAAGTGATTAGGGCATCTCATGAACATGAAAAGTGTGTGGCTATGTTATGACTGAATATCTGCTAATGTGTTAAACTGGTAAACAAATGACTGCTTATGTTTTAAATTGTTATAACTGCTTATAGTGAAAATGGATAACGCAAACACTGCAAATGAACCTGAATCCTCGTCTACCGAGGCAAGAATGGAAAGAATGGAAAGAATGATGGAACTGATAACTGCTAGACTTGAACAACAGAACCAACAGCCTCCTCCTCCTCCGGTACAGCCGGAACTTAATGCGAATGTAAATGATGGGGACATAATTGCTTTGACCCAGAAGTTCAGCAAAATGAAACCGCCATCCTTTCAGGGAGGCCTTGAACCGTTAAAAGCTGAAGCTTGGGTTCTGGAAACAGAGAAATTATTTGAAGTGTTTCCGTGCTCGGAAGCGAACAAGGTATTGTTAGCTACCTTCACCCTGCAAGAAGAAGCTAGAAGGTGGTGGATGTTGATCCGTGATACAAATGCTGTCATGACTTGGGCTCAGTTCAAGGAGTCCTTCTTTGAAAAGTACTTCCCACAGTGTGTTAGGGATAGGAAAGTGACTGAATTCGAACAACTGAAACAGGGCACCACGTCGGTTGCCGAATATGAAACCAAATTTACTGAACTTGCCAGATATGCACCAGGAAATTTGAAGGTGGCCTTAATGTTGCAATTCTTGACCGAATAAATGTGTTGAAACTACCGACTTTTGTGGGTGTTCTCGACCGGGCATTGATGGCCGAGTCGAACATTGCAGCAGTGAAACAATCTGAAACACCAACAACTGAATGGCATGGTAAAAGGCAGGGTTTCAAATTCAAGAAAGGCAAGCACAACCCAGCCAACAAGAAACAGAATACGGGGTCGACAACTAGCCCTAGCCAAGGGAGTGGTTTCATACCACCCTGTCCTGAGTGTGGCAAGAAGCACAAGGGGGTCTGCTATAAAATATCTGGAGCCTGCTACAGGTGTGGCAAGGTGGGCCACATGGTTAAAGACTGCCCCTCTGCTCCACAAGCCAGTAGTAAAGCTGCACCAAGCGCAGCAGCATCAACTGTAGCACCAAAGCCTAACCCCAGAGCTACCGGGAAAGAGCCCATGAGGCAGGGCCGAGTGTTCGCCCTAGTACCGGGAGACGTGCAAAATACTGAGACCGTTGTGTCAGGTATCCTCTCTATCTGTACGCAAAATGCATATGTATTGATTGATTCGGGGTCTACACATTCTTATGTATCGCATGCTTTCTCACGGAAATTGAATAGACCCTTAGAACCTATGAACTATCTGTTAGCCGTATCATCACCCGTAGGGGGATCCATGACATGTGCTTATATGTACCCCGCATGTGAAATTATTGTTGGGGATATGCATCTGTTTATTGATTTACTGCCATTGAACATTGATCATTTTGATGTAATATTGGGGATGGATTGGTTACAAAAATATCATGCCACTATTGACTGTGTGACCAAGCAAGTTGTTTTCCGTCCACCTGGTTTGCCTGAATTTGTGTTTAATGGGAGTGGAGTAGTACCTCCTCCGTACTTGATTTCGTCTGTGAAAGCTGTAAAATTGATTAGAAAGGGCTGTAAGGGATATTTGTGTTCTGTACTGACTGTATCTACTGATGATAATGCTAATGTGAACTGTATTCCTATAGTCAGAGAATAACCAGATGTTTTTCCAGATAATCTTCCAGGGGATTTGACTGACAGGGAGATTGAATTTACTGTTGATGTGATTCCCGGAACACAGCCAGTTTCCAAAGCTCCTTACAGAATGGCCCCAACTGAACTGAAAGAATTGAAAGTGCAACTGCAGGAACTGCTGGATAAGAAGTTTATCAGGCCCAGTACTTCACCCTGGGGTGCACCGGTTTTGTTTGTAAAGAAGAAAGATGGCTCACTGAGACTGTGCATTGACTACCGTGAACTGAATAAGGTAACTGTAAAGAATAAATACCCATTACCGCGTATCGATGACCTGTTTGATCAATTACAGGGTGCGCAAGTGTTTTCCAAGATTGATCTTAGATCGGGATATCATCAACTGAAGGTTAAACCGGAAGACATTGATAAAACTGCTTTTAGAACGAGGTATGGACATTATGAATTTTTAGTTATGCCATTCGGAGTCACGAATGCACCAGCTGCATTTATGGACCTCATGAACAGAATCTTTAAACCATACCTTGACAATTTTATTGTTGTATTTATTGATGACATATTGATTTACTCCAAGAGTATAGAAGAACACGAACAACATCTGAGACTTGCCCTACAAACCTTAAGAGAACAAAAACTATATGCTAAACTGTCTAAATGTGAATTTTGGCTTGATCATGTTATGTTTTTGGGGCATGTTGTTAGCAAAGATGGGATTTCTGTTGATCCGCAGAAAATTGAAGCTGTAGTGAACTGGCCTAAACCAACAAATGTGACGGAAGTCCGAAGCTTTTTGGGATTGGACGGATATTATAGAAGATTTGTCAAAGATTTCTCCAAGATTGCTTTACCATTGACTCAACTAACTCAGAAGGGGACATCATTTGACTGGACTGACCAAAGAGAATCTGCTTTCCAGGAGTTGAAAACTCGATTAGTGACTGCACCGGTTCTTACCTTACCTTCAGGTACCAATGGTTATACTGTCTTTAGTGATGCTTCTCATAAGGGTTTGGGGTGTGTTTTAATGCAGAATGGGAGAGTAATTGCCTATGCTTCCCGTCAACTGAGACCGCATGAAAAGAACTACCCGACCCATGATCTAGAACTTGCTGCAGTAGTATTTGCACTGAAAATCTGGCGTCACTACCTGTACGGGGTGACATGTGAAGTATACACCGACCACAAGAGTTTGAAATATTTCTTCACACAGAAAGAACTGAACATGAGACAGCGGAGATGGCTAGAACTGATCAAAGATTATGACCTACAAATTTTGTACCATCCGGGAAAAGCCAATACCGTTGCCGATGCATTGAGCCGGAAATCGATTGGAAACTTAGCATGTTTGCTCACAGGACAGAAAGAGTTGCTTTGTGACCTTGAAAAATCTGAAATTGAAATTGTTTTGAGAGAACAAGGTGGAACCTTAGCTGCTATTTCTGCTCAACCGGCACTGATTGAAGAAATTAAAGAGAAACAGCAACTGGATGACTTCTTGAAAAAGATCATCGAAGAAAGAGAATCTAAACCAAGGCCGGGATTCAAATTTGAGAACAATGTACTGAAATTTCAGGAAAGACTGTGTGTACCGAATGACATTGAATTGAAAAGAAGAGTTCTGCAAGAAGGCCACAATTCGAAATTGTCTATCCACCCGGGGAATACGAAAATGTACCAGGATCTGAAACAGAATTTCTGGTGGCCAGGAATGAAGAAAGAAATTGCCGACTTTGTGTCCAAATGTCTTCATTGCCAACAAGTCAAAACTGAACATCAACGACCTGCCGGACTATTGCAACCCCTACCCATACCAGAGTGGAAATGGGAGCATATCACGATGGATTTTATCGTTGGATTGCCTCGCTCCAGAAAAGGTATGGATTCTATTTGGGTTATTGTTGATAGACTAACCAAATCTGCTCACTTCTTACCTGTCAAGACAATCTATAATGCGGACAAATTGGCCGTTATCTATATTGATGAGATTGTAAGACTGCATGGAGTACCTGTGTCTATTGTTTCTGACAGGGATTCGAAGTTTACATCGAGATTTTGGCAAAGTCTACAGACTGCATTGGGTACTGAATTGAGGCTGAGTAGTGCCTATCATCCTCAGACAGATGGCCAGTCGGAAAGGACCATCCAAACTCTGGAGGATTTACTGAGAATGTGTGTCCTTGATTTTCAGGGAGATTGGGAAAGCCATTTACCATTGGCTGAATTCGCCTACAATAACAGCTACCATTCGAGTATTGGTATGGCGCCTTTCGAGGCATTATATGGCAGAAAATGTAGATCTCCGATCTGCAGGGCAGAAGTTGGAGATGGGCCTTTGCTTGGGCCCGAGATTGTTTATGAAACCACTGAGAAAGTGAAACTGATACAACAGAGACTGAAAACTGCACAGAGCAGACAGAAGAGTTATGCTGATATCAGAAGACGAGACAGGGAGTATGAAGTGGGTGATCACGTTTTTGTGAAAGTGACACCGATGAAAGGCCAGACTCGTTTTGGAGTCAAAGGCAAGTTAGCGCCAAAATACGTCGGACCGTATGAGATCATTGAGAAAATTAATCCGGTGGCGTATCAAGTTGCGCTCCCTCCTGAAATGGAGCATATGCATAATGTTTTCCACATTTCGATGTTAAGAGACTATCTCCGGGATCCCTTCCATGTAATAGAGCCTACCCACGTAGTGTTGAGTGATGACTACACTTACGAGGAACGGCCTATACAGATTGTAAACAGACGGACCAAGAAACTGAGGAACAAAGAGATCCCGCTGGTGAAAGTTGACTGGCAAAACCATGGTGGCATGTATGCCACTTGGGGAAAGGGAAGATGACATGGCCAAAAGATATCCTGAGCTGTTTCCACTGAATCCTGTTTTCTTCCAGAATGAAGGTAACTCGAGTTTAGAGGACTAAACTCTTTATAAGGAGGGAAGACTGTAACAACCCTCATACTGTTTACTGATTAATGACTGATTGATTACCGTTAATCACCAATTACTGTTAAACGGAACTAATAATGACTGATAACTGACTGACTGAAATTGGAAACCGAATTGATGGAGTATATGTTAGTTAAATTACATCCTATCTGCTTGATTGTATGAATATCTGTTCGTGCTTATATGTTTAAACTGCAAATTGAAGGCCTTATCGGCGGCCGAATCCAAAATTGATTGATGTTTAATGATTAACATAATTTATGTGATTTTATAGTATAATTATCTGAAAACTGATTAGGTATGATTAAATTAGATTAAAGTAAGCTAATTAAGAGTTGGACTTAATTACCGAATCGCCACCCTTAGTGGCCCACTCAATACACACACTTGAGCCTTGTATACACTTCAATTAGAGCATTTCATCAGCTCATTTCTTGAGCTTAACCGTCCATAGAGAGAGAGAGAGACAAGGGGAGTGAAGTTCATCTCAATTTTGCTTGAAGAATTGCTTGCTAAATGAAGGAATTGGAACATAGGTTGCAAATTTAGCTTCCTCACCTTGTAACTAAAGCTCTAGGTAAAGAATTCAACCCCTCTTTGTTGTGTTTAAGCTCATTCATGCAAGATTCTTGAGCCTCTAGTGATTCAAGTCTAGAATTGGTTCATTGTTGTTGATTTGAAACTCATTTCATGCATGCATGTTGTTAATGTAGAAGTTTGAGTTGAATTCATGGTAAAATGTTGCATGCATGTTCATAATTTTGTAATGGTTCATGTTTTCAACTTGTTTTTGGATCAATTGGCTCCTTAGAGCATCAAATTGAAGCTTTGAAATGATTTGAATTCATGCGTGTTTGCATGTTCTTCATATTCTTGAAATGGGTTTGAATGTGGTTTTAATTGACTCACCTTTGGGGCTTGAATTCATAAATTGAGCTTTGAAACTTGTTATACATTGGATTTAGTTATGTTTTCCAGAATTTGGGCCCAAGAGGTCGAGTTTGGAGTGGTAGAATGCTTGGTTTGAGCTTGGGAGGCAGATCTGGAAATTCCAGATTTGGCTTCCTCGCTCGAGCGAAGGATTACCCGCTCGAGCGAGCACCTTTGTCCAGGGATCCGCTCGAGCGACCATCGAGCGACCATCGCGCGTAAAATCACAGCATCCAGTATTTTTACTGTTTCGACAGACCGCTCGAGCGAAGGATTACTCGCTCGAGCGAAGCCTTTGATTTTGGAAGCCCGCTCGAGCGGAGAAAGTCTCGCTCGAGCGAGGATCCTATTTTCAGCAAAGTTTGTAAAATGTTTTCTAAGTGTATTTTTCCATCCTCATCCCATCCTAGGCATTCTTAGGCCTAGTTTAAGACATCTTAATGAGGATATCGTTGTAGAACACACCAAGGCAAATTAGGGATTAAGTTATGAGATTTCCCAACTGTGTAGCTTAGTGTGTTCAACCTGTTAACTGTGTAGGGTTGGCGACTGGGGAGACACGCTCTAGCATACTGTAGCCCGAACTCTGTGAGTAACGATTGTGTAAAGATATGTTCACAAATGATTATCTTCTGAATACTGAACTGAACTGTTTACTGAACTGATATTACTGAATGAATGTACGTCCTTTATTTCTGAACTGTACTGTGGCATCCTTAGTACCTACGGTTTACTGTTACTGTTACTGTTACAGAGATCTCTGTCGGTTCCCTCGTGGAGCCACTACTGTTTACTGACTGATGGCCATCATTACTGATCGGTCTTTTAAGACCTACTGTTACTGTTATGCTAATGGATGTACCACATATGACTGTTTACTGTACTGAAACACTGAAATACTGATTGAATTGAACTGTTTTCATTACTGTAAGGACATTCATTCCAAACCCCTTTACGCATTATGTTATTCACTGGGCTTTAGCTCACTGTTTATATACATATGTAGGTGCTCAGCCACCAGATCGGAGCTAGGAGCGTGGGTTAGACTCCAGTTTTGTCAAGCCAGCCTTTGTGCCTCACTGCGAGGTTCCGAGCCTATCTGCTAAGGCTTAGGGGTGTTTTAAGAATTCCCCCTTCTGTACTATTTCGCTGTTTTGTATAGACTGACTGTTCACTGTACTGCTATCTAGGGTTGAGTCCCTAGTTTGAATGAATGTAAACATTGTGCATATTGTTCTGTACTGTTTATGTATGAATGCATGAAAAATCTTTTTGGCATACAGACTGTCACAGCTCATTGGACATTGTTTAATTACTGTATTGGCTTCCGCCAGGCCCTGTACTCTGTTTTACTGTATTACTGTTCTGCAGGCCTTCGGTAATCTCAGATTACTGGCCGGTTACGGTGCTAAACCCATAAGGCCGGGTTTGGGTCGTGACACTCTCTCTCTCTCCTTTCTCCTCTTTACCTCTCTTAACACCGACACCACCACAACTCTAATGCCACCATCGACCGCGTCTTCTCCATTGACTGCACTGTCGTTGGTCGCTCTCTCTCTCTTCTAAACACCCATCGCACTACCTCTCTCTCTCTCTCTTCAGATTTGGAATCTATTGCCTCAAATTTGGACTTCGCCGTCGCACCATGCTCGACTCTACCGCGGACGAATGATGGATCTTAGAGCTCCGAAAGCCACAGCTCTAGATCCATCACCTCAGCTCCAGATTCATCACCGCAGCTCTAAATTCGTTACTCTTCGAAGGCTTTGATGGTGTCAGAGTCTAATTGGGAAAAGACGAGGATGAGAACGACGGAGGACAAGGTGGTCTGCGACGGAACCAGGCGTGACTGGTCCAGTTCAACAAAGAGATGACTTTTTTGAACTTAGAAAAAGTGAGTTCGATTGGGTTTGTGTTGCTATTGTTGGTGTTTTGATCTTGCATTAGATCTCTGATGTATGATCCCATTGTCATAAATAATAAAAAATAAATATAAATATTTTAGGCCTTAGCAAACATGTTTTTTTTGTTTATATTTTAAAATTTTTTCAAACATTTTGTCCAAGTGAAATACATTTGTAGTTTATATTTTTAAAAAAAATAAATAAAAATTAATTTATAAATTTTTTGTAAATATAAACAGAGAACGTAAACATACGAAACGTTACCTAAAATTTAGATGTGTTTTAAATTTGACACCAATATATAGTGATTCAAGTATTAAAAATCAATCAAATCTAAAAAATAAAAATAAAAAAGTAAAAATCAATGAATATAAAACATTGTCAGTAATTTGCTTTTAGACCTTGTCCATTTGCACGCAAAAAAAAATAATTGCTTCCCTCTTGCAAAAGATTCAAACATGATTCTTCATCATTTCTATTAGAGATTATATATGTGTCCCTTACGTTGTTAGACATACCCAAAAAAATTCAACTCCCTAACATGGTCATTAATAATGAGATACAATCTTTTATTTTATTAAATTAAATGGCTAGGCTTCTTTATTTTAAAAATTATTCAACAATATTACTAGCAGCACGCGGAAGTTGAGTATGTGTGCAATCATGCAATCATGGCTCCCTTTTTCTTTTCTTTTTCGTCTAATTTAGCCAAAAAGGGTCATAATGTATCTTCATTATCATAATCAACTTTTGTTGGAAAATGGTTGTTAAAAATCTTTATTTTTTTTTAATTTTGAGCATTAATTAAGATAGGATTCAAGTGTTATTTTTAACGTTTTTTTATTGGGTTCATGTTTAATGTCGCGTAGTGAATAAAATCGTGTATTTGGTTGCTCAAAACCATTTCCAGATGAATGAGAATTCAACGCGCATTTTAGGGTTCGTAGAAATCTATTTAGGTGGGTTTCCTACTGAAAAATCTAGAAATCCCCTAGATGTTGATTTGTTATTATGTATCAATTTTAAGTAGTATATAATAATCCCAATCAAACAATCAAGACAAATCGACACAACGATTTTACGTGAAAAAATCACAATTGGACATATCTAATTGTGATAAAAAAATCACAGGCAACAGCCACAAAACAATCCACTAAGAAGATATAAAGGAATTATACAGGTATACTCTCAATTACCTAGCGAATCCACGCCCGAATTAAACTAACCTCTATGTGCCTCTTCCAACCCCGTCTTCACCTCGAAATTGTCTTGACGATGAGCCACTCCAGAATCCACCAAAACTTCAGGCTCGAATTCTTCAGAATCCACCGAAGAACAACTCTCTCTTTTGTGTAGAACAAACAAATAATCTTTTGATGTATACTCTTTAAACCATGAGTTAAATACTCAATCAAAATATCAAAGAAAACTAGCAAAATATCCCCAGGTATAAACCCTAGAACCCAAGAAGAAGATCTGGAGAAGTAATCCTAAAATCTGACAGAAACTCGTACTTATAGAAATCTGGGACTGCGAAGACTCTCTCGCTTGAGTGAGGAACCAAAAACGCATGTTTTCCATAAGTGGCTTCGCTCGAGCCACGAACCCTTCACTCGAGCCACGAACCCTTCGCTCGAGCGTACATTCATCTCTTTCAGGTTTTTACACAGACGCAGTCTTCGCTCGAGCGAGCAAGGGGCGGACAGGCAACTTTGAATGCAATTTTGTATTTTGCTTCGGGGGTGCTGCCCCTTGACCCCGCTAGGGCGCTGCCTCGGACCCGCCAAGGGGCGCTGCCCCCTTGACCCCCGCGAGCTGACCGGGCAGCTCGATCCCCGTCATAATCAGCGAAGTGGCAATCTTGAAAGTATTAACATCACAAACTTCTCTGCAAGGCACAATTCGGGTTGGATTCGCATCTAAACACTCATAGTCTCACTGAAATAAAAAGTGCGAAAACAAATACAACTTAAAGGAGTTTTGTCAAACGGGGTTACCAAGAATAAAAACCTAACAATCTCCCCTTTTGGCAATGCCGTGACAAAACACACCTAACAAATAAAATCCTAAACACCCCAACCCTTACAGCCAATAAAAACAAACTTCTTTCTCAAAGTCATGATCTGCAAAACAACTATTAATGCCACAATCTCCAAAACAATTATTAGTCTCACAAGAGTATATGAAAAAGCAATAGACATATGACACGATTATCTTGAAACATGAGATGGAAAACATGAATATATGAAAACTAAGACTCATGAAAAACAACTCTCAAACAACAAAAGTAAGATCATAAACCACATAAGCAATGATATGACAATGTAAATACCAAGAACATGCAAGAAGGAAATAATTAGCAAACAGCGCATAGCAACATGCAAAACAACTATAGCCAATCTCCCTTACCAAACAAATCAAAGTGTTCATGCTAACAAACTCTTGTAATGATAAACCAAACTCCCCTTCACTAAAAACAATGAACAAGAAGAAATACAACAAAAATAATATGGTGGAGCAAGCAAGAAATCTCAGATTTGTACCTTAAAACACACAAAATTATCCAAAAAGCACAATTACTAGTAAATACAATGTGCACAGTCTATAGAAGATTCCTCATGAAAGAAAGTGATGCATTATGTGAAAAACATAGATCCCATGATAAAAGTGTGTGTGTGACTCTTGGAGTTCGACAAACACTAGATTCAATCCTAGTAGTGATTTGAAAGTTGGACCTCCGAAAAGAGAATCTACGCACAACAAAGGAAAGTCAAACCACTAGAAATCAAGGAGTATTTGGTGAGTAAAAGCGGAGGCTCCCCCTCAATAATGAATCCTTTATTTTTTCCTTTATTTTTTTTTTTTGCATCTTTTTCTTTTCTTTCTTTTGCACATCCTTTTTTTTTTTTTTTTCTTTCTTTTGCACATCTTTTCTTTCTTTTGCACACTCATTGGCGGCTGACACGCTCAAGAGTATGGAAATCGAACCAGAAAAGCATGGATATAATAAGGATGGCCTGGTTGGTGACTCTGAGGTAGCCTTTGCCTCATGGCTGGACTACAAAGAATAGAGGGGAAAACCGTGGAGATGCAAAAAGATGGAAGATGGTTAAGAGACTCAACATCACCCATGATATGCTAGTATAGGTCAATTCCTCTAGAAACACAAAAGATCAATGACAGAAGTCCATAGAGAAAAAATAATCACTAAGGCGGAAGACTCCAAAATTTGCTAATCCAAGAGTGTGTACAGAATGAGACATACTAATAAAAAAACTCACACTTCAAAATGAGTAATGACCACAAAAAGCACATAATATTAATATGTAATGGATATTCTCATCAATTCCAACATGCACCAAGGGCCACTCAAAAATTTCAAGCTTGCAAAACCATACTAAGAAAATCTTTTTGGGATTTTTTTTTTTTTCAAAAATAAAGCAAGACAAAAAAATGAACAAGCACACATGCAATGACAAAAAAAAAAAAAACACACACACACAAACACAAAAACCCAAAAACTAAAATGATAAAACAAATTAACACAAGTCAAGTTTTCTCACCCAAACTGCTTTGGTACGAACAAAGTTGTGAGAATTGCGGTTCTTGGGTGGTGTCTTGACATTGTGGTTCCCTTCCCTTTCAATGGGAACCTGTCTCGACATGGTTTCCAACGTCCTATTTCTAGGTCTAGGTAAACATAACCTCTGTTCATGTTTGGTTTCAAGCAAATCAAAATAGCAAGGTTTATTATGACCCTTAACCTCCTTACGACCAATGAAGTGTCTCTTACCCCATGAGATGTTACAATTTCTTCCATCTTTATGAGACACTCTCCCATGCAACTTATAACAATAAGGGCGAATATGACCATGCATACCACAATGATGACAAATAAACACAGGGTGTACCTTCTTTTCTTTTACCTTACCAACTCTAGGAAGTTTGAGAAGTCCATCCTTATGTTAAATTTTTTGTTCTCCATTTCCTTGAGTTCTTGTATCATGAGATGTAGATGCACTCTGTTTTTGCTCTTTGTTATCACCAAAGCCAATGCCACTCTTGTCAGAACAAATTTGTTAAGACCCAATGATATTGTCCAAAGTCTTTGATCCTTTGTTCCAAAGACCAATGGTAGCCATAGCACACTTGAGTTCTTCCTCTTTCTTGATCATTAGTTCTTCCAAAGCAACTTGAGACATCTCAAGAGTTTCAATTTTTTCTTCATATGTTGCATAGATTTGTTGTAGCTCGTTCCTCTCTGTTTCACAAGACAAGAGTTTTGCACAAAGAGCTTGTCGATCATTGGCTATCTTGATGGCATCAATCCTAGCCTCGGAAATCTCCTCCTTTAGTTTGACATTCTCACTTTCACATGCTGTGAGTTTCATAGTGAGTTTGTCATTCAATTTGGATAACTTAAGAGATTCCTTATACAAATTTTCATAAGCTTGCTCAAGCTCTTCATCATCACTTCCCGAGAATTCATCATTAGTGGCATTCTCAACCAGGCTCTTCGGATACTCTGTTCGTCCTTCAGTTTCGGAAGCCGCCATGAAAGTAAGGAATTGTTTATGTCCCTCTTCGCCTTGATCTTCGTTGTCACTTTCATCTTCATCAGATTTTGATTCATCATCCCAAGTGATGGCGAGAGCTTTCTTCTTCTTCAAACGAGTGGAGCATTCTAAAGCAAAGTGGCCAAATCCTTGGCATTCATAGCATTGGACTCTTTAAGAGTTCCCTTGTATCTTTCATTTCTCCATCTTGGCTATAGAATTAATTTTGAGTTTATCTTTGCCTTTAGATTTATGGGTATGAGTAGATTCCAAAAGATTAGGATTCTTTTTCAAAAAAAGATTTTTTAAATTGTTTAACAAAGCAGCCGTAATCTTGGAATCTATCTCACAATCCTCATCAGAATCCTCTCCAACTCTATGAGTACTACTAAAAGCAATATCTTTTTGTTTATTTTTAAAATTCCTATGTGCCTCATAAGTTTGGAGATTTCCAACCGAGTGATCCAGCTTAAAGTTGTCAACATCTTGAGCCTCCTCAATAGCCGTAACTTTTGGTTGGAACCGATCGGGTAAGGATCTCAAAATTTTTCCCACAACTTTGGATTCTGGTATTTTTTCACCTAAATTGAAGTTAGAATCTACAATGTCACTCAACTTCACATAAAATTCATCAAAGGTCTCACTATCTTTCATTAAAAGCTATTCGAAACTAGACGTGAGCCTTTGAAGTTTTGAGCGTTTAACAGAAGGAGTGCCCTCATGAATAGTTTGTAAGATATCTCAAGCCTCTTTTGCGACTTCACAATGACAAATATGACTAAACTCTTCAGGTGTGACAGCGCAAAAGAGAGAATTAATAGCTTTACTATTCCAGCTACTATTTTGGTAATCAATTGTGTCCCACTTATCAATTGGTTTAGGGAAAGTTACTCCATCAACGGTAATTGTTGGTTCGGTCCACCCATTCATGACAGATTGCCAAACTTTTTCATCTATAGATTTCAAAAATGATCTCATCCGAGCTTTTAAAAAAGAATAATTGGATCCGTCAAGTAGGGGTGGTCGAACCATAAAATTTCCCTCACGAATTGAATCCATTATCACAAATCAAACAACATCTCGCTCAAAAGTTTTAAAAAACAAACAAGCAACCCGCTCTGATACCAATTGAAAAATCTAGAAATCCCATAGATGTTGATTTGTGATTATGTATCAATTTTAAGTAGTAAATAACAATCCCAATCAAACAATTAAGACAAATCGACACAACGATTTTACGTGAAAAAACCACAATTGGACACCTCCAATTGTGATAAAAAAATCACGGGCAACAGCCACAAAACAATCTACTAAGAAGATATAAAGGAATTACACAGGTATACTCTCAATTACCTAGCGAATCCACGCCCGAATTGAACCAACCTCTATGTGCCTCTTCCAACCCCGTCTTCACATCAGAATTGTCTTGACGATGAGCCACTCCGGAATCCACCAAAGCTTCAGGCTCGAATTCTTCAGAATCCACCGAAGAACAACTCTCTCTTTTGTATAGAACAAACAAATAATCCTTTGATGTATACTCTTTAAACCATGAGTTGAATACTTAATCAAAATATCAAAGAAAACTAGCAAAATATCCCCAGATATAAACCCTAGAACCCAAGAAGAAGATCTGGAGAAGTAATCCAAAAATCTGACAGAAACCCGTACTTATAGAAATCTGGGGCTGCGAAGCTCGCTCGAGTGAAGAGTCTCTCGCTCGAGCGAGGAACCAAAAATGCGTGTTTTCCATAAATGGCTTCGCTCGAGCATACATTCATCTCTTTCAGGTTTTTACACAGACGCAGCCTTCGCTCGAGCGAGAACTCCTTCGCTCGAGCGAGCAAGGGGTGGACAGGCAACTTTGAATGCAATTTTACATTTTGCTTTGGGGGCGCTGCCCCGGACCCGCTAAGGGGCACTGCCCCCTCGACCCCCGTGAGCTGACCGGGCAGCTTGATCCCCGTCATAATCAGCGAAGTGGCAATCTTGAAAGTATTAACATCACAAACTTCTCTGCAAGGCACAATTCGGGTTGGATTCGCATCTAAACACTCATAGCCTCACTGAAATAAAAAGTGCGAAAACAAATACAACTTAAAGGAGTTTTGTCAAACGGAGTTGCTAAGAATAAAAACCTAACACTTATACATTTATGAAATGTGCTTGTCCCATATTAGAAAGGCTTAATGGTTTGAATGAGTTTATATATCTTTGCTTGGGATACTTAGGATGGATTCCAAGGGATACCCAAGCTTATAAAAGGGTAAGGTTATTGGTGAAGTGGGCTAAATCCATTGGACCCAAAACAAAAACCACATGCGTGCGCCGCCGTCGTCCGTCTGGTCAAGCGGGCTGGGGATGCGTGGTGTGAGGTTGAGTTGGGCTTGTCCGGCCCAATACTTATCTTTTTGGGCCAAAAACATTTGTAATTTATTTATTTATTTTTTATTTTATTTTCAAAATTCAAAATAAATTGATCCAGAATTTTTCTTTCACCCAAATAGATCCCTAACAGGTTCAGACCCACCCGAGTAGGTTCAGAGGGTTCAAAACAGGTTCAACTCAAACGGAATCTGTCCAAACAGATTCAAATCTCTCTAGTACCTGTTCAATCTGTCCGAATAGGTTTATACCTGTTCAGAACAGCCAACCTTTCTCCTATAAATAGTCTTCTCCAACAATTCATTTTGGATCGAAAATTTTCCAGACTTCTTCTTTTTCTTCTTCTGTACGTCCTCTATTGCTCCTGCATCTATTTCTGCATTGATTTTTAGGAAAAGAAAGAGGAAGAGTTACAACATATTTTGGTTCGCAAGGTTTGGTTTTGTAGTGTTGCAAAATTCAAGTGTTAGTCGTTGCATCCTGGGAGGTAGTCGCCGACGAAAACTCGAAGCACCGGAGCGAGGGCAAAATCTATTTTAAGGAGATTGTGTCCAACAGAAGCCTTGACATTAACTTTTGTAAGTATATAATTCGGAAAAATAATTTATATAATTATTTTCTGAATTGTTTTATTTTATTATTTATTTAATTTATACATTTAATTTACACACACTATTGTGGGTACACCAACTTTTTTTTTAAAAAAAATAAATAAATACATTAGTAAATAAACAAATAAAAACTGCCAGTCCACCATCCAAAAAAAAAAAAAAAGTTAAATACCAACAGCCATTCCCAAAGCCTGGTAGGCCTAACATGTGTCAGGTGTATAAATTAAAATATATTTTTTTAGATTTGATTAAAATACGAATTTCTCTTTGTGATTTTAAAAATTACATTTCATCTCTGAGATTTTTAATTTTATAACAAATCACCTAATTTATTAATAAATCATTAAGTCAATTAATAGTTTTTAACGATGTTACAAATATGATTCAATTAATAATTTAGGTAATTTTATTATTACATAGGAGAGTAATTATAAATTTTATTTTTTTAGTTAATTTTGTTAAATAAAAATTCTAATAAGAGGGTATTTTTAATTTTTCAAACCACAAGAAGTAATCTATATTTTAAACAAATTTCAGATAGTGTGTTTGTAATTTATCCTAAATTAAAATAACAAATTTTAAGATTTGATCCATATAATAAATTAAATATTGAATTATATTTATATATATATTTCAAATTAAAGCATGATATTTTAAAAGGGTACAAGTGTATCCAATCAAGAATCAACAAGCACCGTCGGCTACTCCAATTGCCGTAAGGAGAGAGAGAGAGGATAGGCCTGTTTGGTAGATCATATAAGTTATTTATTTTAATTTTTAGTTTAATTTAAGTTAAAATATTATGTTTGGTGTAACTTAAGTTAACTAACTTATTTTAAATTAAGTTATTTCTCAACTTATCTCAAAAGCTGGTCAGGGAGTGCTTAAATTTTTGACCTAAGCGCGCAGCTGGTGTGGGGAGCTAAAATTACTTAAATGCCCTCGTTAATACCCAAATATTAATTTTAATTAAGAAATAAAAAATTGTATATTTCTGAAGAAAAAGAAAAAAATCAATATTAATTGAAAAATAAATATTAATTGGTATTAATTATTAATAAATTCATATTGCATATTTTTATATTAATTAAAAAATAAAAAAATTGTATATTTCTGAAGAAAAAGAAAAAATCAATATTAATTGGTATTAATTATTAATAAATTAATATTGTATACTTTTGTAATGAATTAATTATTAATTGATACAAATTAATAACAATTGTTGATTATTAATATTAATTGAAACTAATAAAAATTAAATATTAATATTAATTTATACTAATTAATAATTTTAGTATTAATTGAGAGTAATTAAGCCATGAATTGATACTAATTAATAATTTTAGTATTAATTGATACTAATTAAGCAATTAATTAATACTAATTAATTTATAATGGAAAATAATTGTGACAATAATACTTCCATTCATTTTTAGCAAACGTATCAATTTTTATATTAATTGATACTAATTATATTAACTTTTATTAATGAAAATTAAAACTAAAAAAAATGACAAAGTAATCATTTTTATATCATATAAGGATAAAAAGGATAATTATACAGTAAAAATCTATTTTACAACTTATTAATCAAACAATACTCTGTTGCTTAAATCCATAATCCCACAGCTGCACCAAACAGATTAACAGCTTATGTTCATAGCTATAAGCCATAATCTGTTAAGTTATAATCTATAATTACTTTTTCACAGCTCTACCAAACGGGGCCTATGGGGGAATTATATTCCAACCTAAAACATGTCTCAATTTAAATTTATAAATTTTAATTTATATTATATTTTAATATAAATTTATTAATAAGGATAATATATATTAAATCTTAAATTTTTTTTTCTCATAGTACATCATAATCAGTGATTCTTATTCAAATCTTTGTATTTTCTTCCTCAAAAGATCAAAGTTATCTCTTTTTCTTTTCTTCTTTTGTTTTTCTTCTTTATCCTCCCTCCAACACTCCAATCCACCCTATCTAAACTCACCGTCATTATCAACATCATTATTTTTTATTATTTTGAAACCTTAAAGCCTAGAAGAAAGTTTGAACAAAATCAAATAATGGATGGAAGTAATAATCGAAAAAGTTTTTTTGAAGCAAACCATCAAAAAGGAAGTAAGTATTCATATCAATGAGTTTTTTGTTCAAAAAAAACAAAAAAAAAAAACAGCGGTGCTAGAGGCCTTGAATTTGCCTCGACAAAAATTTTTTTTATTTTTTTTTGGGTAGTGGCTATGTGTGTTAGTTTTTTTTTTATTTGGTTTTTTTTTTAAGGGTGGTTTATGTAGAGGAATATGTCAAAAAATTAGATATTTCACACCAACTCATCATATAAAATTATATGAAATTAATAAAATTTAACCAACAACCTAACTAATCAGTCAATTTTATCACTCAGTCAGTCCAATCTAATTGATTGATCAGTTAAGCTGCTGGTTAAATTTTGTTAATTTTATATAATTTTATACGATGAGTTAGTGCGGAATGTTTAGTTTTTTGGCACACCTCTACACATAACCACCTTTAAAAAAAAAAAACCAAACCAACATAGCCCAACAAATAGAAGAAAAAAAAAAAAAAAAACTCAACCTATATAGTTTGATAAGGTAAGTGAATTAGGTTAGACTTTATCAAATCATACAGGCTGAGTTAGTACGAGATGTCTAATACACATAACCACCGTAGCAAAAAAGAAAGGAAAATAAAAGATAGAAAAAAAA
This sequence comes from Camellia sinensis, assembly GCF_055761805.1. Lineage (NCBI taxonomy): Eukaryota > Viridiplantae > Streptophyta > Magnoliopsida > Ericales > Theaceae > Camellia > Camellia sinensis. The sequence goes on from NC_138961.1 coordinate 223,050,370, forward strand.
AAAAACAAAAACAACAAAAAAAAAAAACCAAACACACAGCAAAAAAAAAAAAAAAAATTTGAATTTCGAGGCCTCAAGCATTAATCAAAAAAAAAAAAAAATTCATATAAAGGAGTTTCACAATTTTGTAGAGTACCATCAATTATTTTCTATATATCTTTTTCTGACAAAAATTAAAGGACCTAATAGTTTGTTAGAGAAAATATGTGATTCCCCACAAGTAAATCAATCAATGGGAATAAAAACTAATGCGAAAAAATTAAATCAAAAGCAATACAAGAATTTTTACGTGGTTCTCTCAATGTAAGGTACGTCCACGGGATCGAAATCTGATTCCACTATCAACCAAAGAGTTTTCAAACGATTACAAACGAAACACCAATGGTCTCACAAAACTACCCTTAGGTGAATTCTAAATAATCACAAATAAACAAAGAGGAAATACCTCACCAAATAGATGAACCAAAATCTTCAAACCAGAGTTGTAGAAAACCCAAAATAATAATCCAAATTAGCTTCCATGCACCAGCCGAAAGCATACAAATAATGCTTCAAAGCAATCAAACCTTGAACCAAGTGAAACTTCCAAGCATCAGAATCTTTTTTTGCTGCTGCCGTAGTGTGTATCACACGGAAGAACATAAACAATATTTTTATATTGTTAATTAATGAGTTTTTCTATCAAAACCCTAGTTGTATCCAAATTAAATTAGGTCTCCACAAATTAAATATAATATATATAAAATATATTATACCCAAACCAAACCAAATTAAAATTCTTTAACCAAAACCAATTGGGTCTCAAACTCCAATAAGGAGGTATATCCCAACAATTCTCCCCCTATCGACTTAGATAGAGAGATCAACCATACCCGCTAAAGTTCGACACTTTAAATATTTGTCCCTCGACAAAGTCTTAGTCAACATATCCGAAATATTATCATCTTTGTGAACCTTTTCGAGTTGTAACAGTTTCGAATCTAATACATTACGAATCCAATGGTATCTTACATCAATGTGTTTTGATCTCGAATGAAAAGTTGAATGTTTACTCAAATGAATAGCACTTTGACTATCACAATAAAACACATACTTTTTTTGCTTCAAACCCAACTCTTGCAAAAATTTCTTCAACCATAACTCTTCTTTGCAAGCTTCCGTAATAGCAATAAATTCAGTTTCGGTAGTTGAGAGAGCAACACATTTTTGTAATTTAGATTGCCATGCCACAGCTCCCCCTGCAAAAGTCATCAAATACCCCGAAGTAGATTTCCTAGAATCAGCATCACCAGCCATGTCAGAATCTGTGAACCCATCAAGCATCGGTTTACCATCCCCAAAACACAAACATACCTTTGAAGTCCCTCGAAGATACCTTAGAATCCATTTTACCGCTGCCCAATGTTCTTTACCTCGATTAGAGAGAAACCGACTCACCATACTAACGACGTGAGCAATATCCGACCTTGTACAAACCATGGCGTATATCAATGAACCAACTACGGAAGCATAAGGAACTTTCAACATCTCTTCTTTGTCTTTCTCACTTGTAGGACATTGATTCGAACTAAGTTTGAAGTGACCCGCAAGTGGACAACCAACCGACTTTGCTTTATTCATGTTGAACCTCTCAAGAACTTTCTCAATATAGCTTTCTTGAGACAACCAAATCAGCCCCTCTTTGCGATCACGAACAATTTTCATACCAAGTAGTTGCTTTGCCGGTACCAAATCTTTCACAAAAGACTTGCTCAACTCCAATTTCAACCATCCGGAAAATTTTTCACAAACACACAATGGTCCGAAGTGGTTTTAGAAAAACCATTATTCATCATGAAAGAGTCAAATTTTTTGTACCATTGCCGCGGGACTTGCTTGAGGCCATACAAACTTTTCTTCAATTTGTAACCAAATTTCTCTTTTCCTTTCTCTACAAAACCTTCTGGTTGCTCCATGTAAATCTCTTCTTCAAGATCACCATGAAGAAATGCGGTCTTCATATCAAGTTGCTCAACTTCAAGGTTCATACTTGCAGCCATGCCAAGTACAACCCGAATAGAAGACATCTTCACAACTCAGATTCTTGCCATCATTCTTCAATTTGAAGACCCACTTATTTTTCAAAATTTTCCTCCCCTTAAGCAACTTCACTAAATCATAGGTGTGATTTTCAAGTAAGGAATTCATCTCCTCTTTCATGGCCTTTTTCCAATCACCTTTCTTTGCATGCTCAATTGCTTCTTGGTAGCTCTTGGGCTCCCCTTGATCAGATATCAATACAAATTCATTGGGAGGATACTTTCTTGAAGGTTGTCGGTCCCTTGTAGATTTTCTTAATTCAAGTTGTGGTGGCGGTTCTTGAGTTGGATGCTCTTCCTCAATTTCTGGCTCAACTTCATTAGGATTAGCATCATCCTCCACATCTTTAATAGGTGGCTGCATATCTCCCTCATTTTCATCATCAACTGAAGATGAAGGAGATGGATCCATGTCAATGAGATCACTAGTTTTTGGCTTCGGTTGATCACCTTTGCCAAAGTCTTCAATTGTTTGGTCTTCAAGAAACACAACATCACGGCTTCGAATGACTTTCTTGTCGACCGGATCCCACAATCTATACCCGAATTCATCACGCCCATAGCCAAGAAAAATACATTGTCTTGACTTACTATCAAGCTTGGACCTCTCATCTTTTGGAATGTGAACAAAAGCTCGGCAAACAAACACTCTCAAGTGCTCATAAGATACATCTTTACCAGTCCAAACTCTTTCTAGAACATCACCATTCAAAGGATAAGAAGGAGACAAATTGATTACGTCAACCGCTGTCTTCATTGCCTCACCCCAAAAGGATCTTGGCAATTTAGCTTGTGAAAGCAAACACCTTGTTCTTTCCACAACGGTGCGGTTCATCCTCTCGGCAACTCCATTTTGTTAAGGAGTCTTCTTAATTGTCTTTTAGTGCCGAATACCTTGTCTGCGACAATACTCATCAAATGGCCCAATGTATTCATCACCATTGTCTGATCAGATGCACTTCAATTTCTGCCCTGTTTCTCTTTCAACCATGGCCTGAAAATGCTTAAATACTTCTAGAACTTGATCTTTAGTTTTTAGAAGAAAAGCCTAAACTTTCTTTGAATAATCATCAATGAAAGTAACAAAATAAAGTGCACCACTATGTGTTCTAACCTTTAAAGGACCACAAACATCTGAATGAATCAACTTTAAAACATTTTCTTTTTTAGAAGCAACATTTTTCTGAAAAGAAACTCTACCGGCCAAACAATGAACACACGTTTTAAAATGTGTACCTTTCAAACCGGGTAGAAGCTCTTTCTTGAACAAAACTTGTAGCCCCTTTTCACTCATATGGCCAAGCCGCTTGTGCCACAATTCGGTAGAAGTATCATCTTGAAGTGCATTGACAACACCTTTACATATTTTTTCATGCATTCAATAAAGTGTATGAGTCTTCTTGCACTTAGCCACCACTAAAGAACCCTTTGTGAGCTTCCATATTCCATCACCAAATTTGTTGTTGAAGCCTTTATCATCTAGCTTCCCAGTAGGGATCAAATTGAGGCGAATGTCAGGAACATGCCTCACATCTTTAAGCAACAACTTGCAGCCCAAATTTGTTTCCAAGCAAACATCACCCATGCCGATTATCTTGGGCAAACCTTCATTACCCATTCGAACAGAACCATAATCTCCTTTGGTGTAGGTAGTGAAGAAATCAACTCAAGAATTCACATAAAAAGAAGCACCAGAATCAATTACCCAATTGCTCTCTTGGCCCACAAAATTGATACAATCATCTTCACAAACGACCATGAGATCATCGGTAGTAATTGTCGTTATGTCTTCTTGCTTCTTGTCCACACTTTTGTTACGCCTTTTCTCCTTATTCTTGAGCTTTCGGCATTCCCGCTTCATGTACCCTTTCTCATGGCAATAATAGCACTCAATGTCTTTCTTTGAAAAAGAACCATCTTTTAATTTGTCACGGCTTTGATCACGACCATGAGGAGTCTTACTCCTCCCCTTTGTTTTGCTTCGGCCTCTCACAACGAATGCTTCCGAATGAGAGGAACCCGCTGATTTTTCTAGTTTCTTCATTCAACAGGCTACTAGTGACTTGGCCCATTGTGACAACTCCATCGGGTGCCGAATTACTAACGGTGACAACCAAAGTCTCCCAACTTTCAAGCAAAGAACTAAGTAGCATCAAAACCCGCAACTCATCATCAACAATAATTTTTATAGAAGCAAGTTGGTTAACAATACTCTTTATTTCATTCAAATGTTCTGGAATGGGGCTGTCATCTTTATATTTTAAATTAATCAACTCACGAAACAGAAAAGCTTTATTTGTGGCTGATTTTCTATCATAAAGGCCTTCTAATTTTTTCCATAAATCATGTGGCGAAGTTTCAGTAGCAACATGATGAAACACACTGTCATCAATCCATTAACGGATAACACCAACGACTTTTCGATTAAGCTTATTCCATTCATCATCTTTCATACCCTTGGGTTTGCCACTATCACCCTCAATGGGTCCATACAAATCTTTACAAAATAATAGGTCCTCCATTTTAGTTTTCCAAGTTACCCAATTGCTTCCATTGAAGCTAGGCATATGACCCACATTCCCCTCCATTGATTTACACAAATAAATAAACTCAAATAAACCGTAAGCTCTGATATCAGTTGTTAGGGAAAATATGTGATTCCCCACAAGTAAATCAATCAATGGGAATAAAAACTAATGCGGAAAAATTAAATCAAAAGCAACACAAGAATTTTTACGTGGTTCCCTCAATGTAAGGTACGTCTACGGGATCGAAATTCGATTATACTATCAACCAAAGAGTTTTCAAACGATTACAAACAAGACACCAATGGTCTCACAAAATCACCCTTAGGTAAATTCCAAATAATTACAAATAAACAAAGAGGAAAGGCCTCACCAAATAGATAAACCAAAATCTTCAGAACCAGAATCGTAGAAAATCCAAAATAATAATCCAAATTAGCTTCCATGCACCAGCCAAAAGCATACAAATAATGCTTCAAAGCAATCAAACCTTGAACCAAGTGAAACTTCCAAGCATCATAATCTTTTTTTTGCTGCTGCCATAGTGTGTATCACACGGAAGAACATAAACAATATTTTTATATTGTTAATTAATGAGCTTTTTTTTATCAAAATCCTAGTTGTATCCAAATTAAATTAGGTCTACACAAATTAGAAATAATATATATAAAATATATTATACCTAAACCAAACCAAACCAAATTAAAATTCTTTAATCAAAACCAATTGGGTCTCAAACTCCAATAAGGAGGTATATCCCAACATAGTTAGATTAATGATAACATATTATTGGAATTGTTCTTATTTTGTCATTTAAATAGTACATTGTTTGAGAATTATTATTTCTTGCTAGTGCCTGATACATATGTGCTTATAAGTTTAGTTTTTACTTTTCCACGAACATTCTTGTAGATAATTTATAATGTAAATTGTTTTTTTTTTTTTTAATTTGAAACGTTTTATAATGCTTATGTAAAAATTTAGTTTTTTTTTTTTTTTTTGTATTTATAATGCTTATGTGCTTATAAGTTGTTGTTGTTGTTGTTGTTTTTTTTTTTTTTTTTTTTTTTTTTTTTTTTTTTTTTTTTCTTTTCTGTATTTGAGAATTATTTTCTATATTGAAAAGTTTTTGAAATAATTTGGTTTTTTTAATTTGTTTATTATTTATTATTTGGGTTTGCCTTAAGGGTAATTCGGAAAAAATAATAAGGTGTAATGAGAGTAAAATAAAATTTTAAATAATTAAATAAGGTGTCTTTAGAAATTCATTTAACAATCCTTCAAGTTAAAAATAACAATAACAATAACTCATATCTCACAATTTATAATGTAATTATTTTTTTTAGGAAAATGTTTGAGACTCCCAAAAAAATTTTACAATTCAACCCACAATAAGAAAATATGATAGGTGTTAACTTATGATTTTTTACGCATCCAATCATATGGAGCATAATTCCCTTACCAGATCAATGTAGGTAAATTCATAAGTTTAAAAATGTAATTCTCTAACAAAAATTTTGTGGAGTTAAAAATTTTGGTATAAATAACTCTTAAAATAGGGATAAATCTGTATGTTGATTCGATGGTCCTAGTTTGTCCAAAATGGTCTATAAGGATCCACATCAAACTTAGTAAAATTTGAGTTAAATTATAATACAAAATCTACTTTCGTATTTTAGTTAGTCTCTTTTTTATGTACACACTCTATCAAACTCTCTATTTTAAAATTCTATTTCATTAAAATATTCTTTTATTGTGTTTCTTTTTATTATATTTTATTTATAATCTCATGCCTTGACACTATATTAATCTATTTAATTAAAATATTATTTTTTGTTATTTCTATTTTTCTATAGTTTTAATTTTATTATTTTTTATTGATAATTTTGTATTAATAACAAATGTAAGTGGTGAGATCTATTAAACTTATACAATATTAACACATGTTTATTATTAATATAGTAATAATTGATTAAATGATAAATATAATATAATCTATTAAATATTTTATTACTTAAAATCATTTGTTGAATTCTCTTTTCTTAGATACATGAAGTGAGTGGTTTAACGTTAAACTAAAGTAATTAGTGAAAATTTGAGTTTGATGAAATGAGTTTCTACGATTTTGTGTTATAAAATAATCAGAAAAATACTCTAATGAATTTGATAATGATGCTCTAAGACAAGGTGTACGGGGGACAACTTACCCAACTTCATAATACATACCATAACCAAACAATATTTCTTACATCATCGAAACAATAACATGTGCATGTAGCCAAGATTAATCAAGCGATTTGAGTTGTCGAGTGAACGTATTTTTTTATCAAACATAATGGTTGAATTTGAGGGAAAAATAATAAGAAAAATGATATATAATTTTAATTTTTAAATATATTTTTTTGACTCTATAATGAGTACGTGAAATGATTGATTAATAATTAGAAAAGATATGATAAAAAAAAATAATATATAAGAGTAATTGATTGATTGATCATTAAACTTAAAAAATGAAATTAATTTTTTAATTTAAATAGCACTACTTAAATAATAATACCAAGCATAATGATATTTTCTTCTCATATTACTTTAGAACGATTGTAACAAAACAATAATAATAATAATAATAGCCCAAGTGAAAAAAAGTCCAAGGAATATTGGATCTACAATTCTAATCCAATTTGAGTAGGGCTAGTTTCAAAAAGAATAAAAGACTTTTCAGCCATTAATTTTGAAAAAACGTTTGAAATGGTAAAAGTGGTCAAGCTTGGAAGATTGAAGACTAAGAAGATATCCAATTTTAACACGTCAGTCCAACTCCAAGGAGGTGTACAACAAGAACACAAGCGAATCATGCTCTTACGCAAATGTATCTTCAATTTTTTTTTTTTAAATTTTAATTCATACAATCAAAAACATAAAATCAAAAAAAAAATGTTATTGGGTGGTCTGGACCATTGATGTGCAGTGGTGGATTCAATACTTTATATATTATCTTTAAACTTTTACCAGTGTGACCTCCTAATTTTATAAATAAAAAAAATTAATTCATACAATCAAAAACATAAAATTAAAAATAAATAAAAGAAAAAGTTATTGTTTAGTTTGGACCATTGATGTATAGTGGTAGAACTCAATACTTTATATATATATATATATATATATAATGAAAAAAAAAAGATGTTCTGAGGTGTCATCATGGCATCTATGGGCTCAGATCCTAGACTAGCCGGTTGCTAGGCTGATTTAACCCAACTCATAGAAAGGAACCCACCATTGAGGCACCAACGGAACTCAACCATACGCCACAGACAAGCCCACGTTTCGATCGGAGTACAGAGCAAAGTCACCGAAGTGAGCTACTGAAAGGACCAGCATTTCGCTCCCCCTCAGGAGTTGAACTTGTGTCACGCCTGTGGAGAAAGATGCCTTCTCCACTAGGCCATCACCCCAGTGGTAACTCAATACTTTATATTCATCTTTAAATTTTTACTTGTGTAATAAAATAATTAACAAAAATATATATACATATATATATCATTGATAAGTGGATGGCACAATAATCATAAAAGATGGGTGGTATAGTATTACTTGAAATTATATTTAGATGGTTAATTTATTGAATCATTGCAAATTTAACAATTTGACTAGTGGGAGACAAAGTATCTTACTAAAGGATTTCGTTTCCCCCCCAGTTTATAATCGAATTGGAAGATGATGTTAGATTTTGAGAGGATTCACCCTGGATCCTATTTCGATAATTCGAATTCTTCAATGTGTAGAACTCGTCGAGTACTATATGCCTATAAAAATCACGATGATCGCATATTGATAACTACGTGATCAAATCAATTTTGTATAAAAAAAAAAATAGATAGTGAAAAAATAAACGATTGACAGAAATCTGAACCGATGAAATAGCTATCGATATCCGATCAATGTGATTTTGCACAGGCATATAGTACTTGATGAATTTTACATATTAAACGGTTCGGATTATCAAAATAGGACCCGTTGTGAGCCTTATAGGCCCAACAGCATCCTCCGGTGACCGGAGGAATCCAATCCTCTTAGGTAAATCTTATTTAATATATTTTAATCAATCTTTTATTTTAAATTAGTCTCTCATTTTTATTCACTTTCAAATGCTCATAGGATTTAATCATACTGGGCAAGAAAAAGGATTACAAGTAAATTACACTTTGCTCCTTTAAAATTTCATCCATTTCTCACTTTGGATCTTTAAATTTAATTGTTCTCACTTTGGCCTTTCATGTTTGTAATTCTTCCCACTTTACCCCTTTAAGTTTAATTTTTCCCACTTTAATCCTCCATGTTTGCAATCCATCTCAGCCCTTCATATTTGCAATCCTTCCCGCTTTATTCCTAAACTAACTTTTATCTAAAATACTAACAGAATCTGCCACATCACTAAAATATCAACTCCATATGTGATATAAAAAATTCACCAAAGATGCAAAAAATAAAAAATAGAAAACAAAAAATTGGAATTTTTTTTTTATTTTTTTAGTGAACTTTTTTTTTAAAAATTTATTCATAAACATTATTACATTATAGATGCATCTAGATTACATGCAACTAAAAAAATAAAAACAAATTTAACTAAAAAAAGAAAAAAAAATTTACTAAAGACAAAAAAAATGAAAATATACTGACTCAAACACCTATATTATCAATTATGAAATGAAAAATTTACTATCGTTTTTTTCCGTCTTTAATAAACTTTTTTTTCTTTTTATAGTTAAATTTGTTTTTATTTTTTTAGCCGTATCTAATCTACATGCATCTATAATAGAATAATGTTTATGAATAAATTTGAAAAAAAAAAGTTTACTAAAGATTAAAAAAAATTGAATTTTTTTGTTTTTTTGCATCTTTAGTGAATTTTTACATCACATATGGAGCTGAAGTGTTAGTGATGTGACAAATTTTGTTACTTTTTTGGATGGAAATTAGTCTAGGAGTAAAGTGAGAATGATTGCAAACATAAAGGGCCAAAGTGGGAATGATTATAAACATGAAGAGTTGAAGTGAGAAAAATCGAACTTAAAGAGCCAAAATGGAAAGAATTGCAAACATGAAAGATTAAAGTGGGAAGGATTGTAAACATAAAGGGTCACAGTAAAAAAAATCAAACTTAAAGGACCAAAATGAGAAATAAGTGAAACTTTGAGGGGGCAAAGTGTAATTTACCCTTTAAAAAATTAGGAGTGAACATATATCAATTAGGTTTGACAACTCATGCTTAGCATATGGCTTGGCTCTTGAATAACAAGTGTCTCAAGACATTAAAGTGAAAGTATAATTAATTGAATATTTTTTTTTATTAAAAATAAAAGCCCCAATTTTCTGATTTTTAAAATAAAATTGGATTTTGATTTTAGTGGTCTTTCTAAAATTTTGATTCATTTAAAAGAAATTAGCCTTGTAATAATAATAATAATAATAATAATAATAATAATAATAATAACAATATTTTAAAAAAATAACTTTAACAGAAAAATAAATAGTCAGGGTTATGTTTGGATGACAAAACTGGCTGAATTATTTGACCAGTAATATTGTGATAATCAAATTTTATATTAAATTTACTTGTTAAATGGTAGGTCATAATTGCATTAGTGGAATAATTTCACTTTTTACATATAAAAAAAAATGCTAAGAAAAATGTTAAGAATATCAATAAAATTTAGCAAATCACTCGCATAGGTGTAGGCCCTTCCGAGCATTCCATACATCACCATCAAATTGACATTCTTGCACCTTGCGTGGTATCTCCCAATACCATATGTGGGTCACACTCATGTGAGTGATTTAGTAGATTTTTCGATAAAAAATTTAGTATCTCTAATATTGTTGAAATGCTAAAGGTCACAAATACTTTACCAAAATTTCTATCAAATCATTTGCATGGGTATGGATCCCACACCCAAGTGGGTCTTACACTCATATGAGTTTTTTGTGAAAAAAAAAAATTGATAAAGCAATTGAGGTCCTAAAAGCATTTACATCAGCCAAAACAAATTTTGAGCTAAATTATAACTAAATAATTACTTTTTTTATTTTTGCTAATATTTTTTGTATGTACACTACATCAGACTCTCTATTCTAAAATTAAATTTTATAAAATATTCATTTTGTATTGTTAAAAAGCAGCCAAAATAGTTTAGGAGAAGTTAATGTGTTGTTATATATATGCAGTTTCATATTTTAAAAAAAAAAATATTGTGCCCAACAAGAGTTGTCTGGCTTGACATCCAAAGTGTATAGGATATATCTATACAATTTCATATTCCTTTAATATATATATATATATATATATATATATGCAGGTAGTCATCTGGCAAGATGTCAAGTCACTCTTAAAAATAAATCATAAAATACTGTATAACCTGTTAACAGGGTACATGCAACGATGAACTGTAGCAAAATTAACCAAAAGCTAGTTTAGAAATAACTTGTTAAGGCTGATTAAGCAATAATTTTATAATTTGTTAGCTATATTTAACTAAAATTTAAATTAGAGGAATAATTTCACTTTTCAACAAAATTACTAAGATGCCGTTTGGGAACACTTACGTTTTCAGTTTTCAGTTTATATTTACAAAAATTTTAAAAACTCAAATAAAAACTTGTTTGGTAAATTTTTGATTTATAAATCAGTAGTCTCAGTTTATAAATTTGGCCAAAAAATGTAAACTCAAAAAATGTGTTTTCGTTTTGAGTTTTCAATTTTTTTTTTTACCACCCAACACTAGCCACCACCTGCCATCATTTCCCACCACCGTCTTCCACCACCACCACCCACTACCCACCCCGCACCACCACCTGCCACCACCACTCACCACCCACCTACCACCACCACCAGCCACCACCAGCCACCACCCACCTGTCACCCACTCGCTACCATTACCTATCCCCCGCCACCACCACTACCACCACCACCACCCACTACCACTACCACCACCATCACCCACCACCACCACTACCACCACCACCACCCACTACCACTACCACCACCATCACCCACCACCCACCCGCTACTACCACCACCACCCACCTACCACCACCACTACCACCACCACCACCACCACCACCCACCTGCCACTCACCTATTACCACCACCCATCACCCATCACCACTACCACCACCACCATCACCCACCACCCACCTGCCACCACCACCTACCACCACCACCACCACCACCACCCGAAACCACCACCACCACCATCACTCACCAGCCACCCGCCCCCACCACCACCCACCTGCTACTACAATCCACCATCACTACCACCACCACCACCACCACCACCCACCTGCCACTCACCTATTACCACCACCCATCACCCATCACCACTACCACCACCACCATCACCCACCACCCACCTGCCACCACCACCTACCACCACCACCACCACCACCACCCGAAACCACCACCACCACCACCATCACTCACCAGCCACCCGCCCCCACCACCACCCACCTGCTACTACAATCCACCATCACCACCACCCACTTGCCACCACCACTCACCGACCCACCACCACTACCACCCACCACCACTCGCTATCCACCACCCATCTACCACCATCATCCACCCACCCATCACCGCTTTCCACCACCGTCTTTCGCCGCCGCCACCACCCGTCACTTGCCACCACTTTCCACCACCGTCTTCCGCCACTACCACCCACTCACCCGCCACTTTTCACCACCGTCTTCTGTCACCATCACCCACCACCTGCCACCATTTTCCATCACCCGCCACCATTTTCCACCACCCGCCATCATTTTCCACCACCGTCTTCTGCCGCCACCACTCGTCACCACCCACCACCACTTGCCATTTCTCACTCTTTTTTATATTTTTAAATTTTTTAAAACATTTTGCCTAAACCAAACGCGTTTGTAGTTTATGTTTTTCTAAAAATAAACAAAAAATAAACAAAAATCATTTATAAATTTTTTGTAAATATAAACTGAAAACGTAAACGTTACTAAACAGGCCCTAAGTAATTTATAAAATCACTCACATAGATATGAGGCATTCTCAATCAATGCCTTGGCATTCCTTATTGGAAAATGGCTTTAGAAATTTTTTATTTTTTGCTAACTTTGAGCATTAATTAAAATGGGATCCAAGCATTATTTTTAATGTTTCTAATTGGGTTCATGTTTAATACCGCGTAGTAAATAAATTTGTATATTTGGTTGCTTCAAACCATTTTCGGATGAATGAGAATTCAACGCACGTTTTCGGATTCGTGGAACTAGTTTTTTGGTGGGTTTCCTACACATTTGTGAAATGTGTTTATCTCACATTGGAAAGGCTTGAGGTTTTGAATGGGTTTATATACCCTAGCTTGGGATACTTGGGATGGGCTCCAAAGGGTACCCAAGTTTGTGGAAGAGTGAGGTTATGGTGAAGTGGGCTAGATCCATTGAACCCAAAATTAAAACCACACGCGCGCGCCGCCGCCACCGGGCGGGCTTGGGCGCATGGTGTGAGGTTGGGTTGGACTTGTCCGGTCCAATACTTAACTTTTTGGGCCAAAAACTTTTGTAATTTATTTTTTATTTTTAATTTTGGTTTCAAAATTAAAAATAAATTGGTCCAGAATTATTTCTTCACCCAAATAAGTCCCTAACAGGTTCAACCCACCCGAACAGTTCAAAGGGTTCAAAATAGGTTCAACCCGAATTAAATCTGTTCCAAACAGATTCAAATTTGTTAGTGTCTTTTCAATCTGTCCGAGCAGGTTTTCTATCTGTTCGAACAGCCACCAAATTGCCTATAAAAAGCCAGCCTTCCAGCAATTCTGGATATACATTTTTCCTTCAGATTTTCGTCTTTCTTCTCCCCTTTCTGTCTTCCTATTTTCTGTATTTATTCAACATTTAATTTTAGGAAAAGAAAGAAAGAGTTTCAGCAAAGTTTTGGTTCGCAAGACTTGTATTTGAAGTGCTGCAAATTTAAGTGTTAGTCATTGCATTCTGGGAAATAGATGCCGGAAAAACTCGAAGTACCGGAGCAAGGGTGAAATATACTTTAAGGAGATTGTGTCTAACACAAGCCTTGACATTAATTTCTGTAAGCATTTAATTCGGAAAATAATTTATATAATTATTCTCTAAATTATTTTATTATTTATTTAATTTATACATTTAATTTACACACATACACCTTTGTGGGTTCTAACATTCCATACATCACCATTGAACTAGCATTCCTGTACCTTGCGTGGCGTCTCCCAATCCCACATGTAGGCCCCACATCTATGTAAGTGATTTGATAAATTTCTTGATAAAAAATTTGATATCTCTAACATTGTTGAAATGTTAAGGGTTCAAATATGTTAACAAAATTTCTATCAAATTTCTCTCATGATCCCACACCCAAGTGGACCCCACACTCATATAAGTATTTTATAAAATATTTGATGTCCTAACATTTCTTTTTTTTACATTGCCTTAATAAGTGATTTTGTTTGATATAACTTATTGAACTACTTATAATTTTTTTTTTTTTTGAAATTTGTCTCAAAGTGTTGTATATAAGTCATAACTTTTGTTTGTTTATGAAGTAAAATCAACTTAAATACATTTTAAAAAAATATCTAAAAAAAATATATATATTTTTGATTTTGCTTTTTAACTATATTGATTTACAAGTTAAAAAAAAAAAAAAAAAATTGACATCAAACATGATATGAATAATGTCACCTCAATAGTAAATTTGGAGAATAAGAAATTAACATTGGTCTTTTTTTTCAACTATATATCATACCACAATCAACAGGAACATCCATAATCAAAATTAATGCAAATAAATTCTCAAAATAAGAATATATATATATATATATATATATATATATATATATATATATATATATATAAAATATACAAAAGGAACCAAAGCCACACACGTATGTAGAAAAATTCAAATCATTGACTTTCATAATCAAAATTTGTGTGAGTGATTTTTCGATCACACTGCCCAACTCAGTACTTAGCTGGAGAACACTGGCAGAATAGATGACACCTGGCTAACCTGTAACAGAAAGAGAAGATTCCAGCGGTGGTTCGTCCACCCGAGGGCACTCCGACGATCAAGTCAGTATATTTCTCAAAGATAATCAATAATGCTAAACTCAATGCTCAAAGCATAAAATTGCGTACGTTAAACCCACGGGGGTGCCTCTCTTTTATAGTTACCTCAATCCTAATCTCAATAGAAGCTTGACTTCTATGGATTCCTGTTCAGTACTTACTTTGGACTCCTTTAGAGATAAAGATAAACTTCCTAAGAGCTTTATCCTTATCTTGGCTAAGTCTTCTCTTTATTCTAGGACTCTTGTCCCTTATCCGCTTTTCTCGGACTCCGATATCTTCGGAGATAACCTCGGCTTAACCGAGATCACCTCGGCGTCATGACCCTGACACGTGGCACCTCGGCTGACACGTTGGCGTCACCTTGCCACGTGTCAGTACTCAAAAATATATCCCCACCACTGCCCCCTAGGTTCTATTATCTCTACATTCTGAGGTGATGGAACCTATATCATTCATTTCTTTCAGTACGTTAGTTCATAGTATTTCAGCCGAGATCTTTATGTTGGCCGACATGTCTTCGTTAAAGAACAAGAATTCCAAATGAGCACCTTCATGCGTATGAGCTGTCAAACATCACTTTTCAACCATTTCATTCGCGCATTTCATTCTTATTGGATCGTGCTTATGACGCGCCAGAAAACCGTCTTGTCTACGTGCGCCGTCTGACGCACTTGTTACTCCAGGTGCATTTAATTTCCTTTTGCCGCCGTTTCAATTTTTTCTGACAAAAACTTGTTTCCCCCTTTTCATTTTCTTCACTTTTACATCAATTCCTTTGCTTTTTCTCTCTCTAGCCTTCGCATATGCCATTGTTCCAGACCTCAAGCTCTGCAACTGCCTTCTTTCTTTCCTTCTGGTGATGCTTTCTGCCGTTCTGCTACTTCTGTAACCATTGACTGACTTCGGCGTTTCTTACACCGGCCTCTTTTCTTCGGTGAGTTTAATGTTCCTTTCGTTTTTAATTTCTTGATGCTTTCCATTACTTGCCACCATTACTGCATTTGTTTAGACTTTTTAATTTGTGAATCATACACCTGAATGTGTTTTTTCAACGATTTTGCCCTTGCCTATATCTTGAACACACGCACTATTTCATCACTTCCCTGTATTTTTGCCACTGTTCATGGCCCTATACTTCTTGTATTCTTTATGTTCTTGATAAACCATCTCTGTTCTTGCTTCTGAAACTCGTTCTTGTTTCTGTTTTCCAGATTCGTTCCTTCAATCTTCATCATCATAGCTTTTAGGTTTGGGATTTGTCTGTAGAACCCACAATTTAGGGCAAAACTGAAACATCCCTTACAAATTTCTGCACCAGCTCAAACCTAGGTTTTTTGCCGAGGTTCCAATAACCCTATTTGAAACATCTTCTTACTGAAATCCAATACCTTTAGTTATCTTGATATCATGGGTATGTGGAAACATCGGGTAGACACCCCCTCTAAGCTAGAATTTTTTAGGCAAGAGTTTGAAATCCCAGCTGATGTCAATCTGAGGTTGGTTGGGGATGATGACTCCATTATGCCTACATAAGACTCCATGCCCTTCCCTGTGGTTGCCTTTATCGAGTATGAACTCCGGTTTCCACTTGACCTTTTTTCCCGTCAAATCCTTCACTTCTATAAGTTGAACCTAATGCAACTCGCCATCAATTCTTACCGAGTTATTACTGGTACCATAGCTTTAGTCAAACAAGAGAATGCCAGGATTACGCTTGCCGATTTCCAGTACTGTTATACCATGTGTCGCCTTAGAAAAGACACGAACTATGTCTATTACCTTAAGCCGAGATCTACCGAATATAAAATCGTAGCCGACCTCCCAGACTCCAACAAGGGAGCTGGAGACGATTACTTCATTGTCTCGGGCAATTAGAAGTTTCAGCCAAACGACGACCTCTATCTTTATCCCTTAAGCCGAACTGTTTTGGAGGAAGGAGTTGGTAAGGGCCACCCTTCATAAGTTTTCTTATCTTCTTGCATAAAGTTTTCAATATTCTGTTCTAATGTTTGTGTTGTTCTATCTTTGCAGTTCTTCCTCAGCCTCCAAAGAACTTTCGCCAATCCTCCTTCCCCAGTAAGGATTTGAAGAAGCTACTGAACCTGCCAGTTTACAAATGGAAGGCGCCTTTGCTTCTCAATTTTATCCCAACCTATAAGTCAGCCTTGTCCGACGTCCCAAAGAGGAAGAAAAAAAGCCTCTCTCCACATTCTGCCACAACTCCACAGACTGCGTCCACATCTCGGACAGATCAAGGGTCAACTTCCAATCCTGCTGATCAACCATCAACCTCGGTTCCATACCTGATTCCAATATCCCAACACCGCTGTCGACGCTGAACAGTTTCTACTGCTGAGACGGGTCGCCCAAAACCAATTGCGAAAGATTTCTTGGCTAGCATCCCTTCTGATGTTGATGCACAACCAACATAAGCCCTGCCTCCACCGAAGCCGAAAAGAATAAAAAAGGCTCAGCCAAAGGCTAAAGTTACTCAAATTGAGTTCGAGGATGCTCTGCCAATCTCCAAGTTGGCTGAGAGTGACAAGTCTCAACCTTTTGCTGGAAAGAGGCGCTCTGAAGCCCAACCATCCGAATCGCCCAAATCAAAAAGCTGAGGTCATCTTCTACAACGACCTCGGGGTCTAAGAGGCTTGCTGCCCCCTGGGCCCCCGAAATTACTTTGGAGGATAAGCCAGTCATGGCAAATGATAGTGCTGAGGATATTAATGTCGGCATTGCGCTCAGTACTGCTTTGTTGCTACTAGGCGATCTGGAGCGAAACGCCGAGTTGAGTGAATACGAAAGCTATGCGTTTATGCTTCAACGCTCTGTTCAAGTAAGTGTCTTTCAACTGACACTTTTTTTCCTTCTTTTTCATACTTTGAAAATTTTGTAATAACTTTTACCTTGTGTTTTTTTCAGGCCATCCAGCATGCCCACTCTTTTTCTGTTCAATCTTTTGAAAATCGGCAGAAGCTGGCTGATATGAAGAGGGAGTTCTCTTCTCTCCAAAAAGCCAACAAGAATTTGCAGTCAAAGATAAAAAAGTTGGAGGACCAAGCCGAGGCTGCAATCAACGCCCAAACTGAAGCTGAAGAGAAGGCTGAATCTTCCGAAGCCATTAGAAAGGTTGTTGAGTCCCAAAGAAAAGAGGCTGAGGAGAAGATGGCCCAAGCCGAAAAAGAGCTTCAAGAAGCCTTGGCCACCAAAGAGGCTGAAATCAAAGACGCCGATGAAAAGGCGTACGCCCAGGGAATGGCCGATGTTATTGAGGCTTATGAAAAACAAGTGAAGGAGGCATGCAACAAGGGTTTCACCTTTGGTTGGATGTCCCTTCTGAAAAAGCTCAACGTTCCTGAGGACTCGCCCTTGAGAAAAGCCGACGCCATTCCTCTTCCATTCCCTCTATCTCCACCTCTAAGTCATGACGTCGGCGATTCTGAGTCTGAGGATGGTGATGAGGATGAGGATGAGGCCTTGGTGAGAAAATCCAAGGATGCTGATGGGGCCAAGTCCCCTCTTCAGAAGGAGCAAGTCCTAGACTTGACTCAAGATAAGGAAGGTGATGAGGTTCCCAAAGACGCTGCTCATGAGAAGGTATCAGCCGACGTCCCCTTCGCCGACAAGAGTATTGAAGAAACTTTGCAAGAAATTGATGCTGAGCTAACAGCGGAGAAGGCAACTGAGGTTGCTTCTCAACAATCGTCCGAGGTCCCAACCCAGTTCACGGTCGACGCTGAGGAACCTTAGTTTTCATGTCTTTTCTTTTGTACTTTGTTTTTCTTTGTTTTTTTGAAACAATGTAAGCTCTCCATATGGCCGATGTGCCTCCTTTTTGTTGAATACTGATACAACTTTTCTTTACTGATTGCTTGTACTTTTGTCTTTTCTTGACTGCTCTGGCGTGATTCTATACTTAGAATATTCTGCATGTCTTTCACATACTCTTCCTTCTTTGTACAATCTTCTCGGGGTGACACACCTCGGATAGACAAACTTCTTGGTTTTAATCTTAACTTGTAAACTTTTAACAAGTGCTGAACATCATACTGGTTTAACTCAATTTGTAAATTGTCCACAAATTTCAACAAGTGTTAAACAATGACTTTGGCTTAACTTCAACTTGTAAATTGTCCACAAATTTCAACAAGTGTTAAACAAATGATTTCGGTTTAACCTAACTTGTAAATTGTCCACAAATTTCAACAAGTGTTAAACAAATGATTTCGGTTTAACTTGTAAATTGTCCACAAATTTCAACAAGTGTTAAACATATTCTTCTTCTCTCTGCCCCCTAATGTGAACCTGAGTTCCACTTGGGTTCTCATTATGCATGTATTCTAGAGACAATGTCAAGTTTTTTGAAAAGAGAACTGAATCTTTTTTTATTTACTTCGGCAAATGGTAAAGGAACAAAGAAATTCTAATGATAGAAAAATTTCAAATTACAAGTGTTCCAAGGTCTTGGCAACTCTTTGCCCTCATTATCTTCAAGTCGATATGCCCCATTACCCAGTACCGAGATGATTCTGTAGGGTCCTTCCCAATTTGGGCCAAGCTTGCCCTCTTTGAGATCCTTCTTATTGCCGACGATTTTCCTCAGGACTAGGTCGCTGACTTGAAACTCTCTTGGATTGACTTTCTTGTTATAAGCTTTTGCAAGTTGCTGCTGGTATGCTGCAAGTTGGATTGCAGCTTTCTCTCTTCTTTCTTCTAAAAGATCCAGATCTCGGCTAAGAGTACATCATTAGTCCTATTTTCTACTCCCTGGGTTCTGATTCCTGGGATGCCGATCTCCAGCGGAATGACTGCTTCTGTGCCATAAGCCATGGCGAAGGGGGATTCTCCTGTTGATCTTCTCGGCGTAGTCCGATATGCCCAGAGTACATTGGGCAATTCGTTTACCCACTTTCTTTTTGCTGCCTGCAGCCTCTTCTTTATTCCATCCAAAATTACTTTGTTGGATGCTTCTGCTTGTCCATTGCTTTGTGGAAAGCTTGGGATTGAAAAGCAGTTCTTGATCTTGAACTTTGCA
This sequence comes from Camellia sinensis, assembly GCF_055761805.1. NCBI lineage: Eukaryota > Viridiplantae > Streptophyta > Magnoliopsida > Ericales > Theaceae > Camellia > Camellia sinensis. The sequence goes on from NC_138961.1 coordinate 223,070,142, forward strand.
CAGAAGTTCTTGATTAGATTGCTGTCAAATTGAGTTCCATTGTCTACAACAATTGCTCTCGGAATCCCAAATTTGGTGATGATGTTTCTCCATATGAAGTTCTTGACATCCACATCTCGGATCTTGGTAAGAGGTTCTGCTTTTATCCATTTTGTGAAGTAATCTGTTGCTACCAGCACGTATTTTCTTTGTCCAGTTGCTTGGGATAATTGTCCAAAGAGATCCATGCCCTATTGGGCAAATGGCCAAGGACTGGATACAAGGTTCAGGTCAGCAGCTGACTGGTGTATCAAAGGTGCAAACCTTTGGCATTGTTCACACTTCTTCACGTAAGCTTCTGCATCTTTTTGCATGTAAGGCCACCAATACCCCTGGGTAATGGCCCTGTGAGCTAGTGATTTGCCCCCAGCGTGGCTTCCACAAATTTCTTCATGGATTTCATATAAAAAATCTTCAACCTGCAAAGGATGTACGCACCTTAAAAGGGGTCCAGTAAAGGACCTTCTGTAGAGATGTCCTTCTGCTGTCAGACTGAATCTTGCCGATTTCAATCTGACCTTGTGTGCTTCCTTGCAGTCATCTGGTAGCTTTCCTTCATTTAGGAACGTAACAATTACGTCCATCCAGCTTGCTCCCATGTCTACGCACATTGCTTCATGCTCTGTGGTTACTGGTTCAATGCTCGGGCCCGACAGGTAATCAATCATTATTGTCCTTGTTTTTCTAGGTTGTACTGCGCTAACTAGGTTGGCCAATGCATCGGCGTGGCTGTTATCATCTCGGCTTACCTGAAGTAGTTGGCAGTTCTGAAACAAGGCTGATAGTCTGATGACTTCCTTTGCGTAGGCCGACATTTGTTCATCTCGGGTTGCAAACTCGCCTGTTGTCTGGTTAACTATTAGTTATGAATCACAAAAAACTATTACCTTATCTGCTTGCATTGTTGCTGCCAACTTCAGTCTTGCAATGAGTGCTTCATACTCTGCTTCATTGTTTGAGGCCTTGAACCCCAAACTAATTGACTATTCTAGTACCTGCCCATCTGGGGATATCAATACTACTCCTGCCCCCGCTCCTTGTCGGTTTGAACTTCCATCAACAAACAGTCGAAAGGAGTCGCCAATGTAAATGCTGCAGGGTCTGAGTTTTTCTTTTTTCTTTTGTTTTTTTGCCTTTGCCTGGGCTTCTCCTTGCTTGGTTGGATATCGCTCATCCTGGCTCAACGGAGCCCGATGTTCGATGGATTCTGGTGTGAACTCGGCCACGAAGTCGGCCAGAACCTGGCCTTTGATTGCTGTCCTTGGCCTGTACTCCAAGTCATACTAGCCTAGGGTGACTGCCCACCTGGCTATTCTTCCTGTCAGGTCTCCTTGTTGCAGTAAGGACTTCAAGGGGTGCTCTGTTAGCACCATAATTTTATAGGCCTGGAAGTAATGGTTCAACTTCTTTGAAGCCATTACTAAAGCTAGTGCCAATTTCTCTAAGGGTAGATACCTCGTTTCTGCATCGGCTAGGATTTTGCTTATATAGTAAACAGCCTTTTGCTCCCATTTTTCTTCTCGGATTAGTACTGCACTTATCGCATGTTCTGAAATGGCTAAGTACAGAAACAGCTCCTCCCCAGGTTCTGGATTTGAAAGAACTGGAGCTGTGGTCAAGTACTTCTTCAGGTCGGCCAAAGCGGCTTCGCATTCTTCTGTCCACAAGAAGTCTGTGGCTTTCTTCACCAAGTTGAAGAAAGGTCTACACTTATCTGAGCTTCTGCTGATGAATCTGTTTAGGATTGCGACCCTTCCAGTTAGCATCTGCACTTGTTTTGTCGACGACGGGCTTTTCAACTCTAGGATGGCCTTGATTTGATCTGGGCTGGCCTCGATGCCCCCTCTAGTCACCAGGTATCCTAAAAACTTACCAGATCCAACTCCAAATCCACACTTCGATGCATTGAGTCGGAGCCGATATGTTTTAAGGATTTTAAAGACTGTTTTTAGATCGGCAAGATGACCCTTAGGCTCCTTGGTCTTAACGACCATGTCGTCGATGCAGACTTCTACTGTTCGGCCAATCAGGTGTTTGAACATTTTGGTTACCAGCCTTTGGTAAGTTGCTCTTGCGTTTTTCAACCCGAAAGGCATTACTCTGTAACAGTATAAGCCTTTTGGGGTGATGAATGCGGTCTTCTCTTCGTCTGGGAGGTACATGGCTATCTGGTGGTACCCCTTGTAGGCATCTAGGAAGCTCATTCTTCTATGCCCTAAAGTGGTATCTACTAGCTGGTCAATCTTGGGTAGAGAAAAGATGTCTTTGGGACAGGCTTTGTTGAGGCTAGTGAAATCCACGCAGACCCTCCATTTACCGTTCTTCTTGTTTACCACCACTGTATTGGATAGCCATGTTGGGTAGTGTACTTCTCTAATGGCCCTGGCCTCCAGAAGTCTGTCGACTTCTTCCTCTACTGCTTCGACGTGCATCAACGTCGGTCTTCTGGTTCGTTGAATTACAGGTTTGGCCGACCTGTCAACATTCAGTTTGTGGCAAGTGACCTCGGGGTCAATGCCAGGCATTTCGTAAGGTGTCCAAGCGAACACCTCAATATTTGCTCTCAAAAAGGTTTCTAACTCTTTTTCCTCTTCTTCGGCTAAGCCCGAGCCGAGAAGAAAGAAGCGTTCTTCATTCCCATCCTAGACGAGGATTTTCTTCAATGCCTCTTCACTCTTCTCGGCTGGCTCCTTGCCGACGTCTTCTAGGACTTCCACGTCCTCATCTTCAATTTCTGCCTTCTCTGGCTCTCGTACGCTGCAGGTAGATTTCATTGCTGCAATGGAGCAATTCTTCGCCTGCAGCTGATCGCCTCTAACTTTTTCTATCCCATGCTCTGTTGGGAATCGTAATAGTTGATGCAATATTGAGGGAACTGCCCCCATTACATGCAACCATGGCCTTTCCAAGATGATGTTGTAAGGGGAGGGTGTGTCGATGATGGTGAATTCTGTCTTGATCTTTCTGGTGCCAGCCTGCACCTCCAAGCTTACTGTTCCCAGTGGCCATGTCGGTGTTCCATTGAACCCAACCATTGGGCCATTGGATTGTTCCATATCATCTGGGTGAAGGCGAAGGTCCTTGTAACATTGGACGTACATGATGTCGCAAAAGCTGCCTTTATCAATCAGGATGCGTTTCACTTGGCACTCCCCAACCTGGAGGGATACTACCAAGGCATCATTATGCGGATGCTGGACCATCTTTAGGTCGGCTTCAGTAAAGGTTATCATTGGTCCCTAGCACTCTTCTGCCCGATGTCTTTTCTCCCTGACTTGGTAGACATGTTGCAGGTGCTTCACTTTCTGGGTCTCTCCTCGGATTTCGTTTTCGTTGACCTTCGAGTGGATTACGTTGAATACCCGAGGTCCTCCTGCCTGCGGCTGCTGTGCTGGGGGAGGTGGGGCTGCTGGTGCCTGAGGCAACCTTGCCCATTCTTCCCTTGTCCTGGTCTCATCGAGAAGGTCTCTCAGATGTCTTTGTCTCACCAGGTCTTCCAAATATGTTTTCAGGGCTCTACAACCCTGAGTTGTATGCCCATCTTCATTGTGGTAGGCGCAATGTCTGCCAATGTTTCTTCCCATGAACTCTCCTGGAGTCCTCTCTGGCATTCTGAAATAGGGTTGGTTCCGAATTTGATCCAGGACTTTAGGAATTGGGATTCGGAACACAGTTGTTACTGCTTGTGTGGCTCTCAGTTCTGCCTCTTTCTTACTCGTTCCATTGTTACCTCCCCCTCGCTTCGGCGAGCCGTTTCCTTTCTCTTGTTTTATCTCCCTGGTTCCCGATGTGTCTTTTTCGGCTCTGGCGTACTTCTCGATTCTTGCCATGAGCTCCTCCATACTTTTTGGCAATGTCTTACTTTCGTAGTGGACAGTTGTCTTTCAAGCCGTTCTTGAAAGATACGACTGCCACCTCTTAATTACATTTGAGTATTCGATTGAACACCTCATAGTATCTTTTTGCGTAGGCCCTAAGGCCTTCATCCTTGCTGATCTTTAGAGCCATCAATGCATCCACCCTTAATGGCTATAGCTTGTTTGTCACAAACCTGGCCACAAACATCTCGGCCAGGCCTTCCCAAGTCTTTATGCTTCCCTTCAGTAGTTTGTGGAACCAATCTGATGTAATCTCCCCAAAGGATGAGGGGAACACTTTGTAGAGCAACGGCTCGTTCCCACTATACAATGCCATTGAATTCAAATATAGTCTAACGTAGAAGTTGGGGTCTGACTTACCATCGTATATTTGAAATCTCGGCATACTGAATCGCTTTAGTGCCTCAAATCTGTCTAATTCCACCGAGAATGATGTCCTCGGCTTATCTGGAGAGGTTACCTCGGCTTCGGCATTCTGTTGCTTCCTCTTGAGGTAATCTCTTAAGTCTTCTTTGCTCCGCCCAGGAGCTCGGCTATCTTTCGACTTCAGTCTTTTCGGTATACTACTCTCGGCCTCGTGGTGAGCCCTTTTCGATCCATCTCCATGAGTTGTGTCGAAGCACAGTGCCTGCCCCTGAACATACCGATGTCCTTTGGGGTCTGCCTTTTTTGTGCGATGCGTCCTCCGTGATCCTTCTCTTCTTGATTCTCTTCGTCCGTCCTCCCTAGAAGGTCGGTGAGAGTATCTCTCGTTTCCGTTGTGCTGAGGGGCTACAGGGATTGTTTTCTGTCCTTCCTTCTAGGTATTGGCCGTTGGAATCGGCGTGTCCTGCAGCGAGAATGGTGGCTGCATGACGTTATTTTGCATTATGAAATTGACGATCGATTGCAGGTCTGCCAATTTGTTTGCCATCTCTTTTACCTCTTCGTCCCTCCGTAGGCACCTATCCTTCCAAATGTCGAGGCCGTCCTCATTGTAATACCTGTTTTCATCAGGTTTCTTTGGCGCGTCGCCAGTCTGGCCGACGTCTTTTACTCCATGAGTTTGTTCATGAGTTTCTGCGTTCGACCTTTCTCCTTCGCCATCAAGGTCAATAGGTCTCCCACTCTCAGTAGGAGTGTCGTCCCCAATCTTTTCCTTCTGTCCATTACTGGCCATCTATTCTACTTTCGTTCCCACAAACGGTGCCAAATTGTGTGAGTGATTTTTCAATCACACTGCCCAACTCAGTACTTAGCTGGAGAACACTGGCAGAATAGATGACACCTGGCTAACCTGTAACAGAAAGAGAAGATTCTGGCGGTGGTTCGTCCACCCGGGGGCACTTCGACGATCAAGTCAATATATTTCTCAGAGATAGATAATCAATAATGCTAAACTCAATGCTCAAAGCATAAAATTGCGTACCTTAAATCTACGGGGGTGCCTCTCTTTTATAGTTACCTCAATCCTAATATCAATAGAAGCCTGACTTCTATGGATTCCTGTTCAGTACTTCTTTGGACTCCTTCAGAGATAAAGATAAACTCCCTAAGAGGTTTATTCTTATCTTGGCTAAATCTCCTCTTTATTCTAAGACTTTTGTCCCTTATCCGCTTTTCTCGGACTCCGATATCTTCGGAGATAACCTCGGCTTAACCGAGATCACCTCGGCGTCATGACCCTGACACGTGGTACCTCGGCTGACACGTCGGCGTCACCTTGCCACGTGTCGGTACTCAAAAATATATCCCCACAATTAACATTGGTCTTTTTTTCAACTATATATCATACCACAATCAACATGAACATTCATAATCAAAATTAATGCAAATAAATTCTCAAAATAAGAATATATATATCAAAAATATACAAAAGGAACCAAAGCCACATACGTATGTAGAAAAATTCAAATCATTGACTTTCATAATCAAAATTAATACAAATAAATTCTCAAAACGAGAAAATATATATATATATATATCAAAAAAAAAATATAAAAGGAACCAAAACCACACACGTATGTAGAAAAATTCAAATCATTGACATCTCGCAACGTTTAAGAAGTCTTCCTGAGAATGGACCCATGGAGATGTTAATTGTTGGTCCGGGGTCGCACCATGCGATGTCCTAGGTGTATTTGAAAGGGATAGAATTTTTTTGGGTGAATAAAAAGGGATAGAATTTATAATTTTGTATTAAATGATTAAAAAATATGAGTATGCATGGAGATTTTTGATTGGTTATGAGTATGGTCACGCGATTCCTTTAAACCAATCAATAATTTTTCCGTCCCTGGTGAGCTTCATATGTGTGGATCCATCCTATTTTTATGTGATAATTTTTTGTGCATGTAACATTGTTGTTAGTCATTATTGAACTCATTTTTTAAAACAATAAGTTTAAGTGTGGAGGTGAAACACAAAATTAAATACAAATGCTTAATAAAAGATGAGATTCACATGATATGGGATTTATATATAAGACTAAGGAATTGTTTGGGAATGATTTAAATAACTGTTTTTATTTCGGTTACATCACTTTTTTACTTTTTTATACATTTTTTTTTTGTGTGTGTAAAAACTCAAAAAATATACCTAACAAACAAATCTTAAATAATCCCTAATTCTTTGCGAAATATTTGTCTTCTTTGTGAAATATTTGTCTCATTCTGATTTTTTATACATAACTTACTATTTTTAGAATGGTGTAGGCAATTAAGAATGTAGAACTTTTCCACCAATGCAATTATATGGAAGCATTTTTTAAAAGAATAATTTTATTTATGTGCTTTTAATACTTTCAGTATATATCATTCTTAAATTTTTTTTATTACAATTTTAACCCACACTAAAATTACTTTTTAGACAAATTTCTAAACTGTAATCTCTCAATTCACACCATCATCATCATCACCACCAGCCACTCCACCAAGCTCTACCATCTCTAGCTACCGTCCCAAACCACCAACATCATGACGTCCTTTTTGGCTACCATCACAGTCTAGTTTCTACCGCTACCACTATCACTAAAATCTCCACCGCCATCACCAGTAGAAAAAGTGAGATCTGAAAAACCCAGATCTAGAAAATAAGAAAAAGGCGAAAGAGTTAGGTTATGATGGTTGTGGTGGCTATGCAGATCGATTCCACCAACTTCTCACCTCCGTATGTTGTCCCCGAGCTACCACAACAACAATGAATTTCCTCTTCGGCCACCATCGCAACCCTCTACCGTCATTACAACACATATCGTGCAAAGAGAGAGAGAAAGAAATTTGATACGGGATTTGTTATCCCAGGTAGGCAATCCAAGAGGCGGGTGAATTAGGGTTCTAAATAAATTGCCAAATTTAAAATTAACCCAAATAATAAATAAATAAATATGCTCAACAGTATAAAATAAAATAATGAAATAAAATGAGCAAAGGAAAGAGAAATCAAACACAACTATTTATAGTGATTCGGCACACCGGGCCTACGTCCACTCCCTTAGTATCTTCCTTAGGAATTTCTCCACTATTTTTCAAATAGTAATTACACCACTAGCTTCACGAGTGCTAGTAAACCTTTATAACAAGTGACCAATCCCAATCACTCCGACTAGTTTAGAATCTGGTGCCTAGTCACACCTAACCAAGTAATTTTATCTCAAAAATCACTCACAAAAATATCTCAACTAGTATTGAATCCGGTGCCTAATCACACCTAACCCAAGTGATTTTATCTCAAAAAAATACTCACAAAAACTCTATCTTTTTACAAGAATAATATGAATAAGGGATAGAAAATCCTTTTACAATTTCGCTCAAACTCTCAACAAATTTTATCACAGAAAATATGTAACTTAATGAAGCATAATACAATATTTGAGAATATTTCAATATAACTGATTTTTCTCTTCTTGACATCTTGATTTTTCTTCACACAAAACACTTTTATATATATCCAAAAGTATATCCGTTGGAGGAGAGACACTCCTCATGCTGAGTTCGACCCCTTTGACACGCGAAGCAACGGGCCAATTTCTCATTTCAAAATTTGTAGGCGGAGGATTTGAATTAAGAGTCAAACGTCGCTCTCAATGAATAGTAATTTTAATATTTTCAAAATGTCTACTGTAAATTCAAATGGTGTGCGGTGACTTTTCTAATAAAATATTTGAATGCACAGTGAATTTTTTATTAAAATATTTGAATGAATAGTAAATTTTTTTAAAATAATATTTATATTAGATATAAAAATATATACCCTATCTAAAATCTTTGTAGCTATTGTAGAGATTTTAGATACATGAAAATAACCCACCACCCCATGTGGGTATATCAAATTTGTCAAAAGAAGTGAATAGTATTAAATGGATTTTATGCACAGTAATTTTCACGAATTCCAAACATGCACAATAAATATTTTGTATCAAATAATGTAAAATATGTGTATTGAAAAATCACAATTTATCTCTAAATATTTCAGATATCATCAAAATTAAACCACATAATTAACAGGATTGATAGACGAGCTGATGATGAGGATGAGGATGAGGATGAGGATGACGATGGTGACGAGAAAAGTGGGAAGCTGAAGGGTGTTAAATATAGTAAATATATATTATGTATGTGATTTGTATAGTGTATAACCATATTCACCATGATATAAGTATAATAAAATGAAACGCGGTGAGGCCACTGGGACAAGGGTCGGCCAGTAGTAGATAGAATATGGGAGTGTTGGAGAAGATGAAGAAGATATGTTAGGGTTTTTCAAAAATTGATGGTGTGAAATAAGAAAAAAAAATTAAATAATTAAAATAATATGTGGTGTAAAGGTCTTATTTGGAAACAAGTTATTTTAATAATTTTTAACTTTTTATACAAAAAAAAAATATATATATATATATACAGTAATTTATAATAATATTTTAACTTTTTAACTAAAAATAAAAATGGTCAAACGAGACCTTGTGGAGTAAGAGTTTGTCTCGTGTGGATTTAGAATCACCTTTTTAAAAGTCGAAATGAGTGTCTTTCTCAATTCATCACCTAACCAAGTTAACTTTCGAAAGTGGATTGGACCTTCCCCTCACTGTGGGCCCATTATTATCCATTTTAAAGATTTATTAGATTTATGCATGACTTATTTACTGAATAAAAATTAAATTAAATTAATAACTATAATTATAATTATAATTTTTTTTTTCATTTTTTATCTTAAAAAATGCGCATTATTATTACAATCGAACTAATCCATTTTTATGAATATGAAAACAATAAAATTATATTATTATAAATGATTAGATCAATGTGATATTTTCAAAAAAATACAATCAAGTGTAAGTTTTTAAAAATAGTTTTTAAAATTAATAATAAACTCTATTAAAATTAATAATTAAAATCTTAAACTTTTCAATAAATTTATAACTATTTTTATAAAAATACTACTAATTTTTTTTATTTATAAATAATCTACTCAACAAAATTAAAAATAAACCAAATGGCTCATCTAAGTGGAACTAGTGATGGCCAAGCATAAATTACAGGCCTAGTTTGCTTCTTTTATTTATATTTTTTTTCCAATAGAAATAAGAATAATTACATTTTAAGAAATAGTTACATCATTAAACAAATTACTAATTCACAATAGTTAAAAAAATCAACAAATTTATCAAGTCAAGCCCAACAACCACTACTAATCCTATACAATTTTCATAATGAGAGAGAAATAAACCAATCCCCATATATATATATATATATATTTATAAGACTGGATATGATTAGATTATTGATAGGATTGTGAAAAATAAATTATATTATAAAATTAGATAGGAAGAATATCATGGAATAATAGATGGAGAAATAATTAAATATAATTATTTTTGACAATTGAATATATATATTTTCTTGAAATCAAATCATTTTATTTTTGTAATCTTTTTATATTATTATTAAAATTATTTAAAATTTTAGTACCATATCACTACAAAAAATTCGCTTTTTTGCGACGGTAAAATACCGTTGCCAATACCCAAAAAGCCATCTCAAAAGCTTTTTTGCGACGATAAATAGCTTTTAGCGACGGTAATAGGGGGGTCGCAAAAAAAGGGGTAGCTAAAGGTCTTTAGCGAAGGTAAGACGCCGTCGCAAAATATTGGCGATGGCAAAAATGCCTTTTAGCGACGGCAAAATACTGTCGCAATTAATGTGTAAAAATTTAAAGTTTTTGAGACGGCACTAAAATACCGTCGCTAATATGGTTATTTGCGATGGTAAAATACCGTCGCAAAAGGGTTTATTTGAGACGGTAAAAATACCGTCGCTAAAATGGTTTGCGACGGGTTTAATACCGTCGTTAATACTGTTATTTGCGACAGAAAAATGTGTCGTTTCTAAAAATATTATTTGCGACGGTGAAAATACCGTCGCTAAAGGCCTTTTGTTAATATTGCTAATATCATTGGCGACGGCTACGCTACCATCGCAAAAACCTGGTTCTAACAAAAATGCTGCAATAAAATTATTAAAAATATGCAAATTACCTGTATTAAATAAAAATAGCTAAAAAAATCGATAATTATATAATAATATAAAAATTCCTGTATATAAATAAAATTTCATCTATAATTAAAATACTCTTCCATTCATAACAACACATCATCAAAATTATCCAACCATATAATTTTGCATAATACATACATAATGTTGTTCACAAATCTAAATAACATAAATCAAAAATAAAAGTTTTCTTCATAATTCTTCCGTGGGTTAAAAAAACAAAAGTTCGCCGCAATCTTTACATGGCTGCATTCCACAAGAAGCAAACAGCTACTCAGGAAATATCTGAAAATAAAAAATAAAAATAATTAATGATAATATAATTATGTGTTAATATTTTAATTACAAAAAAACATAAAAAATTAATTACTATATAATTACAAAGATAGTTAAGTAAATAATTTTGGCTAGATAGAAATCCGACCCTAACTCCCAACCCGGAAACCCGATTCGAGTCTCGTCTTCTCCCACTAGTCTCTTGTGCCTAGGCGATCATGTGTGCCAAATTTCGTGCTAAACCGACCCGTTTTGGTGATTTTGGAGCGTCAACACCTCGAATTCAAGTTTCTTAAGGAACTACTTTGCCTAGACCGAAATACGGTTCTAACTCCCAAACCGGGAAACTGATTGGAGTCCCGTCTTCTCCCACAAGTCTCTCGTGCCTAGGTGGTCGTGTGTGCCAAGTTTCATGCCAATTCGAACCCGTTTGGTGATTTTGGGGCGTCAACACCTCGAATTTAAGTTTCTTAAGGAACTAGTTTGCCTAAACCGAAATACGGCTCTAACTCCCAAACCGGGAACCCGATTGGAGTTCCGTCTTCTCCCACAAGTCTCTCGTGCCTAGGCAGTTGTGTGTGCCAAGTTCCGTGCTAAACCGACCCCTTTTGTTGATTTTGGGACGTTAACACTTCAAATTCAAGTTTCTTAAAGAACTAGTTTGCCTAGAGTGAAATCCGTCTCTAACTCCTAATCCGGGAACCCGATTGGAGTCCCGTCTTCTCCCACAAGTCTCTCGTGCCTAGGCGGTCGTGTGTGCCAAGTTTCGTGCCAATCCGAACCCGTTTGGTGATTTTGAGGCGTCAACACCTCGAATTTAAGTTTCTTAAGGAACTAGTTTGCCTAAACCGAAATACGGCTCTAACTCCGAAACCGGGAACCCGATTGGAGTTCCGTTTTCTCCCACAAGTCTCTCGTGCCTAGGCGGTTGTGTGTGCCAAGTTCCGTACTAAATCGACCCCTTTTGGTGATTTTGGGACGTTAACACTTCGAATTCAAGTTTCTTAAAGAACTAGTTTGCCTAGAGTGAAATTCGTCTTTAACTCCTAATCCGGGAACCCGATTGGAGTCCCGTCTTCTCCCACAAGTCTCTCGTGCCTAGGCGGTCGTGTGTACCAAGTTTCGTGCCAATCCGACCCCGTTTGGTGATTTTGGGGCGTCAACACCTCGAATTTAAGTTTCTTAAGGAACTAGTTTGCCTAAACCGAAATACGGCTCTAACTCCCAAACCGGGAACCCGATTAGAGTTCCGTCTTCTCCCACAAGTCTCTCGTGCCTAGGCGGTCGTGTGTGCCAAGTTCCGTGCTAAACCGACCCCTTTTGGTGATTTTGAGGCATTAACACCTCGAATTCAAGTTTCTTAAAAAACTAGTTTGCCTAGAGTTAAATTCATCTCTAACTCCTAATCCGGGAACCTGATTGGAGTCCCGTCTTCTCCCACAAGTCTCTCGTGCCTAGGCGGTCGTGTGTGCCAAGTTTCGTGCCAATCCGACCCCGTTGGGTGATTTTGGGGCGTCAACACATCGAATTTAAGTTTCTTAAGGAACTAGTTTGCCTAAACCGAAATACGGCTCTAACTCCCAATTCGGGAACCCGATTGGAGTTCCGTCTTCTCCCACAAGTCTCTCGTGCCTAGGCGGTCGTGTGTGCCAAGTTCCGTGCTAAACCGATCCCTTTTGGTGATTTTGAGGCGTTAACACCTCGAATTCAAGTTTCTTAAAGAACTAGTTTGCCTAGAGTGAAATTCATCTCTAACTCCTAATCCGGGAACCCGATTGGAGTCCTGTCTTCTCCCACAAGTCTTTCGTTCTTAGGTGGTCGTGTGTGCCAAGTTTCGTGCCAATCCGACCCCTTTTGGTGATTTTGGGGCATTAACACCTCGAATTCAAGTTTTTTAAAGAAATAGTTTGCCTATAGTGAAATCCATCTCTAACTCCTAATCCGGGAACCCAATTTGAGTCCCGTCTTCTCCCACAACTCTATTAGCTTAGAATGCAAAGAATGCAAATATACATTTTAGCTTAGAATGTAAAGTTACATTTTATACCTGATCTTCTGGTGGTGGTGTATATGGATTCTCGTCTTCTGCAGATTCCCTAAATGCCCGGTGGCCACTCGATGCATCAGGAGCCTATGATAGTCATGCATAATGTGTTAATCATATTCGAATTTTATACATAATGTTGTGTGACAATTTAACTATCAAACAATTTAATTTATATCGAACCTGTCTGTTAGGATCCATACTTGCCCCCTGTGACACAAAGGCCATCATCTCAGCTCTCAGCTGCTGTAAATGTGTAGAGAACTCTTCTCTCATCTCCTCCCTCAGCTCCTCCCTCAACTCATCCCTTGGCTCAGCACGAACTTGCTAGGTGATCTGAACAATAGTCGATGGCTGGGGTGCTGACTGTGATGGCCCTACACCATCTTTATACACTGCTCTCCGAGGCACAGTTCTCCAGTATGTGCGACAATATCCATGATTGTCATGACCTATCAACTCATGGAAAATGGCATTCCTAGCCTCCAAAGTCCGACAATCCTCAGGTAGCATAGAGAGTTGGCCATTAAACTCATCCTGTATTGAATAAGAAATACAAGTATATGCCAAATTAATATGGTTAACACAAAAAATAAAAAATAAACTTTAAATACAATCAAAGGTGTTTGGAAACTACCAAGGTCTGGATAACCTCTGAGTCATCTGCTCTACGTGTCATAAGCCAAATATTCATCTTATCAGTAGACTCCACCTTATTGGTCATCTACATTTTTTTAGAAATATAAAAATTAGAATCCAAATAATTTGTAAATATACAATGTTTATTTATATACAAAAATAAAATAGTAAAATATAATCCTCATGCCGTATTTGAGCGAAAGTAGTATGCCCTGTGGTATGAGCTATGCCGTGAGCTCGCCGATTTTTAGCGTTCCTAGTTGCAATTTTCTATAATAGGTTCAACAAATGTAAGTATATAAATATGATTTGTATGTTTACATATCATACATATAACTTATTTGTATACCTCAGCATCAGAAGTACGCCAATACTGCACAAGTTCTTCCCACTGGCTTGGCACAATGTGCAAAGGAACATCATCCTTCAGATTAGGATCTTCACTTGTAGGCTTGAAATACTTACACTTAATCTTATTCTTGTGATCCTTCCATATGCTGTTACAGTTTTTCATGCAGATTGGCTTGTACTCCTCTGGACATATATTCAAATTGTCCTATAAAACACAATTTCAAGGTTTAAATAATAATAACACAATTTTGGAATTTAAATTTTTGGACAAAAATATACTTTTACCTTCACATCCTTCCAGATAGCATCAAGAATATCATCAGGCACAGTGTTCCAGTCAAGAAAAGTAAGAGGAACAATGTTACCATTTCGCACAATAATGCCAAGTTGAGTAGTTAACTTAGACACGTTATCCCCTATTGGACATTAATTTTCATCAAATTGTATGTCCAATTTGGTACCAGTACCCCACTCCCTAATGCCCTTGGCACATCCTCTACCACGCCTACTCGAGGTTGATGAAGAACTAACATGACCTATGAGATACAATAAGAATAAAAAATATGCAATGATAATAAACAAATGCAAATTTAAATAATGTCAATACAAATCAATTTCTTATACCTGAGTGAGGCTGTGAAGAAGTCGAAGGATCTGAAAAATACAATGAAAATAAACAAGTTATATGTAATGAGAACAAATAAATATATATTTAAATAATTTTCATACAAATCAAAGCAAATTTATATACCTGCGGATGGCTCATAAGCTGATGACTCTAGTCGGGATGATAGCTGCTGCGGTGCCACTGATGGTAGACGTACCGATGGTAGGCCTAGAGGCTGAGTAGATGATAGCTGGTGTGGTGCCACTGATGGGGGTCGATGCGGTGGCACTAATGGCCCCTCTGATGGTGCTCGCTGTGATGCCTCCTCTAATGGTGGTGCCACTGATGATGGACGCACCAATGGTAGGCGTGGTGGCTGAGTAGATGATAGCTGCTATGGTGCCACTAATGGTGGTCGATGCAGTGGCACTAATGGTGCTCGCTGTGATGCCTCCTCTAATGGTGGCACTAATGGCCCTTCTGATGGTGGTCGATGTGATGCCTCCTCTGATGGTGGTGCCACTGATGTCCTCTTACGTACCACATCGGACATCATGCGCCGGGGATGATCAGGTTTCCTCTTCCTTCCCATAATAATCTGTAAACAATATAACATTAATTAGAAACATAGATAATGGTTTGTCATCAACTATAATATGACATTAATTGAACTAATACAATTACAAAGACAAAGTAAATTAAGAAACTGATGATTAACTACAACCTTGGCCTTAAGTGAATTACTGATGTTGATTAAATATCAACCTATTTGAACATCAACTGTTTCCCCTTCTACGGCTTCCCTCACCCAACCAACTTCTTCATCACGAAGCATTATATTTTCTTCCAATTGTTGGCTCATATATGGCTCAATTTGTGGATCAGTCGAACTCATATCAAATAAACCTCTTTGAGACATCTTCACCGCCACTTGCCAGTCTGGTTGTAACGGGTCTGCAACATACCAAACTTGCTCTGCTTGGGATGCCAAGATGAAAGGTTTATTAGTAATTCGATCATCTCGATACAACAAATGATTGAAGTTGACTAACGTGAAATTAAAGACATCTTGTATCTTCCCGTGAATGTTGTCAATCCAATCACACTTAAACAACACATGCTTCTTCTCATTGGAATATCGAATCTCAACAATATCTGTCAATTATCCATAATAGTACACAAACCCCACACGAGGATTCTTGTCTTTCCGACTAGCATAACTTATGGTATCTGCCTTCAAAGCTACACCACAATTTTGTGTGGCTCGACGGTCATCCATGGCCTTTACTCGATACCGAAACCCATTCATTATATACCCATTGAACCTCCTTGCCAGGTTATGAGGACCATTTGCCAATACAGTAATCTCTTCAAAAAATGTGACATCACTAGTCCTTCGCAAAGTTTGAACCTATTTTAAATAATAAAAATTGTAAAATTTAAAATATAGTTCGACTTAGGTAAATAGAATCTGTAGATTTAAATACATACATGTTCCTTGAACCAAATGTGAAAAGTTTCAAAATGTTCACGCCGAAGCTGATGATCGTCAACACGAGGCATTTTGACCTTAAGTTCTTCAAGGTGTTTGCTGTGTAAATTGAAATTTTATCAAAAACAAAATTTGGTTCAAAATTCAATGAAACATAATAAAATATTGAGTGAGTGACATAACTTACTTTATGAATGGTTAAACCGCGGCTGTATTGAATAAGACATACCGATGAGTTTGTACCCAAGAAGTGTTATCAAGATAAAAGCTTGTGATTTCACCAACAGCACGACCCAGATTATCATCACCACTGTAGTTCCTCGTGGGTCGATTAGATTTAGTTTCCACATCATTGAGATATTGTGCACAAAAATTCATGCATTCTTCCATAAGATATCCTTTAGCAATTGAACCTTCTGGACGAGCTCTATTACGCACATATTGCTTCAAAGTAAGAAGATACCTCTCAATTGGATACATCCATCGAAACTGAATCGCTCCACCCAATAATGCTTCGTCAACTAGATGTATAGGCAAGTGCTCCATTATATCAAAAAAAGTAGGAGGAAATATTTTCTCTAGATGACAAAGTGTTACGGCGATACGATCTTGAATATATTGCAAATCTGTCGCACGATCGACTTTGGAACACAATTGTCTAAAGAAATTGCTCAATTCAATCAAAGGTTCAATTACATTCTTCGATAACGACCTTCGAATGGCCAATGGAATTAGTTGTTGCATCAGAATATGACTATTGTGGCTCTTAAGACCCCCAATACTTCTATCATGTAAGCGCACACGACGCGATATATTGGATGAATACCCGTCGGGAACTCTAACTTCCTTCAATACTTTCAAGAACAAATCTTTCTCATCCTTGGTCATCGTGAATTGTGCCGGTGGTAAATAAGCTTTATTCGACTCTCTTAACTGCAAATGCAGGGGTTTTCTAATATTCATTTCTTGTAAATCACGCCGAGCATTATCACCATCCTTCAATTTTCCTGCAACCCCTAATATTGTCCACAACACATTATCACAAACATTCTTCTCTATATGCATCACATCGAGGTTATGTCTAATTAGATTGTGCTCCCAATATGGCAGTTCATAGAAGATACTCTTTTTCTTCCAGTTATGGGTGCGATGTCCAGCTTTCTCCTTCTCTACTTGTCTCCTATGCCTTTCCTTAAGGTCATTCCTCTTGTATTGGGTTAAAATACCCTCAGATTCTAATTGTAGCAGCATCTCAGTTCCAGACAACAATTTTGGTGTGAATCTGACTTCCCGACTACCATCAAATGATACTTTATCCTTTCGGAATTTATGGCCATTAGGTAAAAATCTGCGATGACCCAAGTATGATTGTTTCCTACTATGCTTCAACCAACACGATGTAGTTTCTCTATTGCAACAAGGACATGCATATTCGCCTTTAGTACTCCATCCTGACAAGTTTGTATATGCAGGAAAATCACTAATTGTCCACAGTAAAGCTGCATGCATTTGAAACATTTGATTTGTTGATGCATCAAATGTGGAGACACCGTCATTCCATAGTTCTTTCAACTCCTCAATCAACGATTTCATATACACATCAATCTTGTCACCAGGTCCTTTCCGGCCGTCAATAAGCACAGATAAAATTAGAAATGGTTATTTCATGCACATCCATGGTGGCAAGTTGTATGGAATGAGTACAACAGGCCAAGTGCTATGAACTATGTTCATCGTCCTGAATGGGTTAAAACCATCAGATGCTAAGCCAAGCCTTACACTTCGGCAATCATTACTAAAGTCAATATTCCGACGATCAAAATCTTTCCATGCAAGGGAGTCTGCAGGATGCCTAAAGACACCGTCATTAGTTCGTTCCTCTGCATGCCATCTGATTAACTTAGCCGTCTTGAATGACATAAACAGCCTCTGCAACCTTGGCTTTAAAGGAAAATACCTCATTTGTTTTGTAGCTATTTGTTTGCCACCGTTGTGAGGACCATTTGAACCACCATCACCATTTGATTTCCATCTTGAACTGTTGCATATGACACATTTATCAAGATTGGCGTCCTTGTTTCGAAACAACATGCAACTGTTGGGACATGCATCCCATGTCTCATATGTGAAGCCAAAATCTGTTGTGACCTTTTGAGCTTTATAATATGAGTCCGGGAGTTTCACACCCAACGGGAACGCCTCATTCAATAACTCAAGCAACATGTCAACAGACTTGTTTGTCCACTGATTAAGCACCTTCAAATGTAGAAGCCAAACAACGAATGACAAAGATGTGAACTTCTGACAACCCGGATACAATTCACTTTGTGCATCTTGAAGAAGTTTGAAATAGTTTGCAGTCTCTGCATTTCGACCGAGTTGGGATTCAGATGCATGGGGATCAGTGCTCTGTGCTTCATTACTGTCAACACTTGTACCGGCATGTGGATTTCCCACAGCCCCTTGTATCATTCTAACCATATCGTCGCCAATGTCTAAATTAGCCAATGTTTCATTCCCTCGATTAGCATGCAGAGATACGTAAGATTCTTCATGATTAATCCAATGTTTGTACTTTTTAAAAAAACCATTCAAAATCAGATGCTTCCGTATACCCTCTCGCACAAGATGGTATCGATTCTCATATTTTCTACACGGACAACTAATCATCGAACCTTCAACCCTATTGGTGTAGGCAAACACAAGGAATTGATCAATCCCATTAATGTATTCCCTCGACATCCTATTTGGAAAATCAATCCAACTCTTATCCATCATCTGTACTTCCCTTATATGTGTTTCCCACTATTAATTTGCTTCAGGCAAACTTACTGGGAGATATACATCTCACATACAAAACAAATATGCCCTAGAAAAAAATATAATTACAACAAATGTAAGAGTCATAATTACAAAATTATAATAACTAATTGATGAATGAAACATCCAATATATAAGTGGTTCATAATGTTTACTTTTGAACAGTTGTCCCTACTCTTTGGAAACTAAAAAACATAGAATATAGGAGCCACTGTTTGGTCACATCATAGAATATCATTTTATTAAGTGCAAAACTTGAGGACAACCACTTCAATTTACTTGAGGAAAATTTGCGGAAGGTATTCTGAATATGGTTTTTATCCAGCATCAAATTTTTTTTTTTATTAGCTTTATCCAGGGATCAATTTGAACATCTTTAGCACAATTAGGTTTAAATATGCTCATCATCATGCGAAGGAACCATCTAGTAGTCTTGCCACTTGGTCGATAACATATTTGTATTTCATTTATATTTTGGCAGGCCTGTGAATAATTTCTGCAGCTTCATTTTTCAAACCAAAAAGCCCTAGGCAGCAAACAGGTTCAATCCTAATTAAGGCTTGAACATTAATGATGAAATTCAGGAACAAATATTATCACCATATGGTCTACCAGTGTGCATGACACATATTAATAACCAGAATTTATCACCGCATTATTGCAATAAGTTGATTAAGCTAAAACTATATCCAGACTTTGATCTGGTCATGACAAGACAAGATGCAAACAGATAAAATACAAAACAATGCCACTGCTAAAATCATAACTTTTAGGCTTTACCCACATTGTTCCCTCTCACATAGGTGGACCCCACATGAGAAAGGAGGCTGTGGAATCTGGATACAGCCATAACGGTTGTGGATTTAGCAATCTTCTAAACACTACTAAAGAAGTGCATCATTCTCATGGCACCTTTACTGGCCAGACAAAGATTAATATATAATAGCATCAAGGTTACCTGAGCATCATTACTGAAGAATAACAAACTGAATTCCGGGTTGACTCTTAGAGTAGAAACTACCTGCATTTTAAACAGCACTATGAGCAGAAAAATAAAACCAAAGAAGTCAAATAAAATAAACAATACAAAGAAACAACCAGATAAACCATGAACCTCGAGCAACTAAGGTAAAAAAAAAAAATTCTTTAGTTTTTATTGCAAAACAATATTCCACTTTCAACAGAAAATGAAAAACAAGAAAAGGAGGAACAACTGCAAATGAGTTTAGGAGTTTGTTTCTGGAAATGCAAGTGCAAAGATTATGAATGGTCCAAGTAACTATTAGTATTCAATTTTTATTTATTTTTTTTATGAGTGATCTATTTGATAAATTTTACAAAATATACAATTTAAATTAACGAGATAAGTCCAAAATGAGCTCACAATCACAACCCCATATCACTGAGATGGGTCCGGAATGGGGCAGTTCCCTCAACTTGATCCCTCACCTCACCCTCTTCCTTTACAAAAATGTCGCTTTTGGTAATAAATAAATAACTTACAAAAGGGCATATAATATCAAGGTCATTAATGTTGTGTTTGATCATAAATTTAGATAAAAATGTGAATAAGAGAAAATGGTAAAATATTTAATTTATATTTGTTTACTATTTCCTTTATCTAAATTTATGATTCAAACATATTCTAAAGAAATATTACTTATTTAATAATCTCATAGCACAATGCGAGAGTGACATTGTTTACGTAATGCCCTAGACTAATTGCATAACAAAAAAAATTTATGAGTCTAACATGCATACTAGCTCACCTATGTTAAATAACTAAAAAATAAAAAATAACCCATTTGAATTATATTATAATTTTTCATATTTTGAAATAATATGTAAATAATATCATGTAATACTTTAATAAAATTTAATTAATTTTTCAAAAGATACGGAACATAGAGATGCAAAAACTGTACCACATATGCAAGTTTAAGGTAAAGGGTTAGAAAACACAGTATATAGTATATACCAACCCATTCTCTTCAAAGGACTTTTCTAATGGGGGTGCGGAGACAGAGGAAGGAATATCTTTAGGCAAACATGGTTAAAAAACAAAAGAATAAAGAGAGTTGTTGAAAGTCTACATCAAAAAGCAAAAAAACAAAGAAAGTTCAACATATAGGTGGATGATGGTGCAAAGACAATTGACGAAGACCCAGATCAATGTCTAGAAAAATGTTAGATTCAGTACAGGACCGTGGGTGGCAATTGGAAAGTGCAAAGATGAAACATAACATCAATAGAGGATATAAACAACCTAGATGATATCAATATATCACAAAATATAGATATCGTTTGGGGAGAAATCCAGATTCAAAAATTAAAATCATAATAAAATATGTCAATAAATCAAAATATCAATGTCTAAAAAATACACAGATAACTACATATCAATCTCTGAAGAATATGGATATATCAATTGATATTATAAACTTCCCAACCTTAAAGTGGGAATCAAATTGAAGAATGGAAAGGATTGAAGGTGCCTCGTCACTCGTTCACAGTCGTTCACAGTCTTGCCTCGTCACTCGTCGTTCGCAGTCATTCACCCTCGTTCTTGCCTCGTCACTCGTCGTTCACAGTCGTTCGTCACTCGTCGTTCACAGTCGCTGCCTCGTCACTCCGGCGACGGCCGTCGTTCACCCTCGTCAATCTGCGAATGCCGTCGTTCACCCTCTTTCACCCTGGCACTGAATGATTTTCATTTCAGGATTTTGGGGATTCTGGGATTAGGATTTTGGGGGTTTTGGTTTGGTGAGTTTAGGGATTGGGATTTTGGGGATTTTGGGGATTTTAGGATGACCGCGAATGGGAGAAATCCCCGTGAATGGGAGAAATAAACGGGATGTGAATTTTTTTTTTTTTTTTTTTTTGCGACGGAATACATACCACCGTCGCAAATGATACTTGATTAACAAATTAAAAGGACGTCGTTTTACAATTTTTTTTTTTGCGACGGGCTTATGCCGTCACAAATGGTCCACCATTTGCGACCGCAACTCTTTACCGTTGCTAAATAATACTTTTTACGACGGTATACGTGCGTCGCAAATGCTCCTGCATTTTTCGGTGAAATTTATTAGCGACGGAGGTAAACCCCGTCGCAAAAGGCCATTTTCGTCGACGGTAGATAAACACCATCGCAAAAATACTTTTTTGGCGACGGCAACTACACTGCGTCGCAAAAACTCATTTTTTGCGACGGCAGGTGCCCCGTCGCAAAAGCCTCCGTGTTATATAATAGATTTTCTTGTAGTGTATAGAGCAAGCAATGGATTAATAATTTCCCATTATCCCCTTATCCCGCAATAAGAAAAATATTTGCAAAATGTATTTACAATTCTATCCATAATATATATATATATATATATATATATATATATATATATATATATATATATATATATATATATATTTATTAGAAAGAAAAAGGGCTCTGAAGTATCATCACGGCCCCGTGAGCCCTGACTCTGGGGTAACCGGTTGCCAGTCAGGAATTAATCCCCACCATGTGAGGGACCCACCACCGAGGCACTAGAGAAGTTCAACTATACCCCACAGGCCGCCGAGGGTTCGAACCGGAGTATAGAGGGGGGTCTCAAAAAGAACACTTCCACACTCCCCTCAGAATTCGACCCTGAATCATGCCAAGACGAGTTGATTTCTCCACTAGGCCACCACCCGGTAGTCATAATAATATGATAAAATATGTGTTAGTTTTAATTTATTATTCACTTAATGATAATAGACGCCAATTTCTATAACACATTACTGTGTGAATGAATTTATAAATATGCGTGCGTCACTATGTTGCACTGCTCCTTGCCTATATATAGAGAGGATAGGGAGCATCCATCCACATCGGAGGCCCACCATCACCAACAAACAAAAAGATGGAAGCAGCCAAACAACAAACACACACCCATTTCATCCTGGTACACGGTCTTTGCCACGGAGCTTGGTGTTGGTACAAGCTCAAACCACTGTTGGAGTCTCATGGCCACAAGGTCACTGCCCTCGACCTCTCAGCATCCGGTATCAACATGAAGAAGATAGAAGAGATTCGCACTTTTTATGACTATACGGTGCCGTTGATGGAGGTCATGGAATCGCTTCCTCCGGGCGAAAAGGTGGTTCTCGTTGGGCACAGTCTTGGTGGCTTGAACTTGGCTCTTGCCATGGACAAGTTCCCCCAGAAAATCTCCACTGCTGTCTTCGTCACTGCTTTCATGCCCGATACTGTGCACAAACCCTCGTTTGTTATCGAACAGGTATAGATTATATAGAAATTGATTGCAGAATCAGATATAAAAATAGTCATACAATTACAAGGCCCAGCCACTAATGCTAGAAACGTCTAAATCACTCATACACCATACGCGTATTTGTGGTCTTTTGTTTTCTACTTCGCACTTCATTTATTGGGTTATTTATTTGGTTCAGTTTTTTCTAAGTTAACAATAATTGATAATCAAAATGTAAAAATTAAAATTTCTGATTCTCATGTTTTCTAATAATAAGTTGTTTTTAAATTGAGAAAAATTCACATTAGTGAGTAATGATTTTTTTTAAAAAAAAAATTGAAATAATGATAAGTTCATATTATTAACAACACTGCTACTGACCCGAAATTTTCAAGCTTGAATTTGCCCCGAATCTAAAACGACGTCGTTTTAGATTATCTTACCGGTAAGAGAATTGTAATATATCTTACCGGTAAGAGAATTTTATTACATTTTACTGGTAAGAAAACCCAAAACGATACCGTTTTGAGTTTCGAGCCAATTTCGAGCCAAATGATTTTGGGCCCTCAAACATTTTTCTATTACTAATTGATCATAGTATTGTTAATGCTAGAATAATATTTTATATTAATGAAGCGACTAAGATTCGATAACGCTGTATTTGGTGGAAAGATTTGGAAATGAATTTGGAAAAGGAAAGGAAAAAGATGTGTGAACTAGATAAAATGTAGGTATATTTTATTCATATTTTACCTACCTTTTCATTTTTCCTTTCTAAATCTCACAAGCAAACACAGTGTAAAGATAATTTTTTTTCCCCCTCTTATTCTAGCTTTTTATGTTTCAAGTATTTTTTTAATTTATTTCAAAAGGTAAGTTATCTTCAAAATTAAATAGAAAATGACATATTGATAGTCACTTAATATACAAATATTTTATTATATATAATTTACATTATGACCAAACTCAAACTCTAATACAAGAGTAATTTTAGGCAATATGAAAGAAATATCATCTTAATGTGTGATATTTTATTGTGTGTAATTCAAAGATAGATAATTTTCATAAAACTTTTTATGATGTGCCTAGCATTATTCTTAATATAATAATATTTTTTTATAATATAATATTTTCTGTCTAATTTAAAATAAAATTTAACTTATGAGTAAATTTAAAAAAATAAAAAAATAAAAAAATATAAAAGTCCAAAACAGGAAAAAAGAAATTAAAGACAAAGTGAAAAAATAGTCAAATTTATCCATAATGGTTTACACAATAGATAAGGAAGCAGAGATAATGGTTGGTTTGTTAGGACTAACAAATCTATGGCTTAACCCAAGACTTCTAGCGCACTTGGTAAGTATTTGGGGTAAGATCTCAAGTCTTTAAGTTTGAAATTTTTTGGATTAACCTTTTGAGTGCAGCGCAGTTGATTAGGAGGTTAGTCTCAAGTTATTGTTACCGCAGTACTTGATATAGGTTTAATGTTTTTCACTGCATGAGTCCTGACTTAAGCCGAACTTATCTTGAGAGGTCGAGACAAATTTTTAAATTATAATCTCTGACTCAGAACGAACAATAAAATACATTGATGATCTCTGTAAGGGACATTGCTTTAGACCTGCGGAAGAGAAGAGGGATTTTCCTGTAACTCAAAAAAAAATATCAATGGCCCACTTGCAAATTCAAGCTGCAATACAAACCATGTTAGAAACGAGGCAATCGTTAGTTGAGTAAATAGCCAATCAGTGGGATGTAAAAAAAAAATAAGGGAAAGACATATTTAAAATATGAATTATTTTTTGTAATTTGAAAAATTATAAATATATCATTATAAAAAAAATTAATTAAAAAATAAAATTCGTATTTCTATATAATAATAAAATTATTTGAATTATTAATTGAAATATATTTATGATATTATTAAAAATTATTAATTAACTTGATAATTTATTAATAAAAATGATCATTTGTTAGGAAATTAGAAATTTCAGGAGGCGGGATATAATTTCTAGAACTATAGAGGGTAATTCATATTTTAAATAAATTTCAATTGGTGTATTTGTAATTTATCCAAAAAATAAATATCAATTCTATTGAAACTTTTATAAATTTGACTTTTAATGTAATAAAATTTATCATTAATATATAAATATTTTCTCTCACTTACATTGAAATAATATTTTCTCTGTATTGTTGTTGGAAGAAATATATCTAGTGTTTTAATTTGATTGCTATTAATTTAAATAGTAAGATTAATGCGGATCTATCCCGTTGTAGGTCTCTTTGCATTTTATGTGCAAAGCTTGCAGGCTTTTCTCCCAATTCGCGCGCTTTAAGAGGTCGTAGCCCAAAGTAGTGTAGTATTATCCAATAATTTTAAATAATTAAAGACATTAAAATAATGTTTGCCTTCAGTCTTTAATTATTATTATTATTATTTTGGCACGTCTTACTAATTTGTTAATTATTGGTTGGCGGAGGAAAGCAATGTAAGAAAAATTAAGGTTATGAAAGAAATATTACGAAAAAATTTAAAAAAATTTAAAAAATAATCTATTTTCATGAAATTTTTGTTGGAACAATCTTCAGTGTAAATAAAATAACTAGAAATAAATTCAAACAAAATAAATAAATAACATACCGGATTTATTTTGTCGAACCAAATAAAATTACAAGACCAAGTCGAGTGTGTGACACTCTGTCCTTAAGACAGATTCGCCCCGCTATGGTACTTGCGGTTGAGTGACGTCTATCTCACAGGATACAATGATCTTCACAAATTGTAGTAGTACTCCAAACAACTTGTTCGGCGAACCAAACCTGTGTTCTAACTCTCTGAATATTTTTTCCTAAAATTATAAATGAAGAATAAAAACAAATGCAATATTTTTTTGGACAGCAAGAGGATCATAAAACAGACTGAATTTTTCCCGGGATCAAAACTGATGGACAGGTTGAATATAAATAAGGCCGAACCGGTGTGAAACACACCTGAAACTCAAGCCGAATAGGTGCAACATTTCAAACAAATACCCATTGTTTGAAATTGAACCTCAATATTCAAATAGTGATTTGTCCGTTAGTGGACAAATAAAGAAACTGAGGCAACTTTACTTTATTTAATCTATTTCAAATATATATAAATATATATAACTAATGAAATAGTTAAATAAATAAATAAAGAGGTACAAACTTTAGGAACCATTTAAGGAACCTAAAATTTAAATTTAGAATTAAATTAAATTCTAAAATTACACATCTTAAGAAACCACTTAGGAACTCAAAATTTGAATTTAGAATTAAATTAAATTCCCACAATAATTTTTATTAAAAAAATTCAAAAGAATTTTATCTAAAAAATTAATGTTAAACCCGAAAACGACGTCAACTACCCATTCACTCATAAATGGTTTTCACGTTCTGTCTTCACCACTTCACCTCTTCGGACCCACCCCAAAAGACGTTTGGGGTCCACCCAAAATGGGCTCAAAATTATGCCTATATAAAACCATTTTTCAACAATCCCCCACATGAATGGAATTTGACGGAGAGAAAATGCAACAACATGATCTAATCAGAGAGAGTACAGAAATTGAAAATATTCTGCAAAGGATAGGTAGCTTTTGGCTTTGAACCTTCCCTTGTGAGACACTATCGGATTTACTAGCTAACCAGTGAACATGATGTCTTGAACTGTTCAGCCGTTTGTGTAAACCAAGACAATAGAACTCACACAGATTATCCCCAGACACAGTTTAGTTCTCACTATTGTGTTCATTTTGGCCCTGAACAACCTGGTCTTTCATGAGTGCTCTAAAGACTTGTAGCCCTTCACAAATCTTATAGAACCGGCCCAGTTCACACTCACATAGGTGATTCTTATGAAAAATATCCTGCCATACTCCACTAGGTTTACCTAGATATAAGAATCATTAAAAGTATTACTTAACCTAAATCGCTGCAGACATCACTTATTTCATCATAGAAATGGGTAGGAGTAGGACTCCACAGTGATCCTTCTGAGTCAATCACAACTCGGTTGTCCCTTTGAACCTAGATCTTGGGATCTCCAGTCAACTAGGTTGGGTTGCCGTTGTGGTAACTCTTATTTAATAGGCTTAAGTCCCATTCCCCTCGATGAATTTTCAACTAACTCTCTTGCTAACCCTTTGGTTAGTGGATCCGCTATGTTGTCTTTAGACTTAACATATTCTATGGAAATAATTCCATTAGAGAGTAGTTGTCGTATGGTGTTATGTAGACGACGAATGTGTCGTGACTTACCGTTATACATATGACTCTGTGCTCTACCTATTGCTGATTGACTATCACAATGTATGCATATAGCAGGCACCAGTTTTGGCCAAATTGGAATATCTTCAAGGAAGTGGCGAAGCCATTCTGCCTCTTCCCCTGCTTTGTCTAAAGCTATGAATTCAGATTCCATAGTAGACCTAGCAATACACGTCTGTTTGGAAGATTTCCAAGATACAGCCGCCCCACCAAGAGTAAAGACATACCCACTGGTGGACTTCGAGTCTCTAGTATCCGATATCCAATTTGCATCACAGTATCCTTCAAGTACTGCTGGATATCTAGTATAATTCAGCCCAATGTTACGAGTAAATCGGAGATATCTTAGAACCCTTATAATTGCTTTCCAGTGTTCTACTCCCGGATTACTCGTATATCTACTTAATTTACTTACTGCATAAGCTATATCTGGGCGGGTGCAGTTCATCAAGTACATTAAGCTTCCAATAATTTGGGCATACTCTAATTGAGAAATACTTTCCTGTACATTCTTAGAAAGATACAAATTTACATCTACAGGAGTTCTAGCAAGATGATCATCATCTTTGCTGAATTTGTCAAGTATTTTCTCAATGTAATGAGATTGTGACAAAGCATATCCTTCTGATGTTTTGGTAATTTTCATACCAAGTATTACATCAGCAATGCCCATGTCCTTCATGTCAAAATGTTTATTCAACATTTTCTTGGTAGTTTTAATCATGTCATTATTACTACCAATGATGAGCATATCATCTACATAAAGACATACAATGACATAACATTTATCTGTGTTTTTAATATAAACACATTTGTCACACTCATTAATTTTAAATCCATTTGACATCATTGCCTTGTCAAATTTCTCATGCCATTGCTTTGGCGCTTGTTTTAAACCATATAATGATTTAACCAATTTACACACTTTCTTTTCTTTCCCTGGAACAGAAAACCCTTCTGGTTGTTCCATGTAAATTTCTTCATTTAACTCACCATTTAAGAAAGCGGTTTTAACATCCATTTGATGAATTTCTAGATTGTATAGAGATGCAATGGCAATTAGCATTCTAATGGATGTTATTCTAGTAACTGGTGAGTACGTGTCAAAGTAATCAAGACCTTCTTTTTGTCTAAATCCTTTGACTACAAGTCTTGCCTTGTATTTTTCAATTGATCCATCCGCTTTCAATTTTCTTTTGAAAATCCACTTGTACCCAAGAGGTTTACAACCTGGTGGCAAGTCCACTAATTCCCAAGTGTGATTTTGCAAGATGGATTCAACTTCACTGTTGACAGCTTCTTTCCATAAAGGAGCTTCAGGACTGGACATAGCCTCTTTAAAAGTTAAAGGCTCATTTTCTACCATATATGTTAGAAAATCTGGACCAAAAGATTTTGAGGTTCTAGCACGTTTACTACGCCTAGGTTCCTCTTCTTCATTTTGATCTAACTCTTGTTCTTGATCATGTTCTTGATCATTACTAGTAATAGCATCAAAAGATCTTTTCTTATTACTAGTCTCTTGTCCAATCTTATTCGGAAATACATGTTCATAGAACGATGCATTCCGAGATTCAATAATAGTATTTACATGCATTTCGGAATGTTCTGATTTATGAATCAAAAACCGATATGCACTACTATTCTTGGCATAACCAATGAAAATGCAATCAATGGTCTTAGGACCTATCTTAGTCTTTTTAGGACTAGGAATAGCCACTTTAGCCAAACACCCCCACACTTTTAAGTATTTGTAGGATGGTACTCTTCCATGCCACAATTCGTAAGGTGTTTGATTCACTTTCTTTCGGGGTACTTTATTAAGTATATAATTAGCAGAAAGTATTACTTCCCCCCACAAGTTCTGAGGTAATCCAGAACTTATTAACATGGCATTCATCATTTCTTTTAAAGTCCTATTTTTCCTTTCAGCAATTCCATTTTGCTGAGGTGAGTAAGGAGCGGTGGTTTGATGAATTATTCCATGTTCTTTACAAAACTCACTAAAAGGTGATTCATATTCACCACCTCTATCACTTCTAAGTTTCTTGATTTTCTTACCAAGTTGATTTTCAACTTCATTCTTATATTGAATGAAAGTTTCCAAAGCTTCATCCTTGGTTCGAATTAAATAAATATAACTATATCTAGTATAGTCATCTATAAAAGTGATTACATACTTTTTTCCACCTCTGGTTTGAATTGATTTAAAATCACAAATGTCACTATGAATTAATTCAAGTGGTTCCGTACTTCTTTCAATTGAATGAAAAGGAGTTCTAGATAATTTTGCCTCAACACAAATTTCACATTTATGATTTGAATCAATGTCAAATTTAGGTAAACATTCCATATTAATTAATCTACGCAAAGATCCATAATTAACATGTCCTAGTCTACCATGCCATAAATTTGAAGACTCAAGCAAGTAAGAAGAAGATGTAGTATTATTAATAACTGATGGTACAATGGTCATTACATTTAACTTGAAAAGGCCATCAGACATGTAACCTTTTCCTACATACATCCCATTCTTAGTAAGTACAAATTTATCACTCTCAAATACTAGCCTAAACCCATTCTTACTCAACAAAGATCCGGAAACAAGATTCTTGCGAATGTCCGGTACATGCAGCACATTGTTGAGAGTGAGTTCCTTTCCTGATGTCATCTTGAGTACAATCTTTCCTTGTCCTTCAACTTTGGAAGTTGAGGAGTTGCCCATAAAAAGTTGTTCACCATTATCCACTGTAGAATAAGATGTGAACATCTTTTTGTCGGCACAGATATGGCGAGTAGCACCAGTGTCCACCCACCATTCTTTAGGATTTCCGACAAGATTTGCCTCAGAAACAACTGCAGAAAGATTGATGTCATCGACACCATTGGAAATATTATCCACTTCGGTCATGTGGGCTTGTGCAGGCTTCTTGCTTGTTCTTTTCTTACTTTTGCCTTTGCTACGGCAATCTTTGGCCCGATGTCCCTCTTTGTCACAGATGTAACATTTACCATTAAACTTGTACTTTTTATTATCCCCCCCTTTAGAGCCTTGTGATGAACTTTCTCCAGAAGACTTTCGTTTCTTGGTTTTTGAAGTATGTTCCACCACATTTGCCTTAGACTCCATAGGATGCTTACCAGCCCGCTTTTCAGAATTGCGGTTGTCCTCCTCAATCCTCAAACGCACAATTAACTCGTCCATAGAAATTTCTTTGCGCTTATGTTTGAGGTAGTTCTTGAATTCCTTCTAGCCTTTTGGTAATTTTTCAATTAAGGCTGCAACTTGAAAGGATTCACTGAGAAACATACCTTCTGCGTGAATGTCATGCAGAATGAGTTGGAAATCTTGAGCTTGGCTGATCACAGTTTTGGAATCAACCATTACAAAATCTAAGAATCTGCCAACCACAAATTTCTTTGAGCCGGCATCTTCCGTTTTGTACTTTTTCTCCAACGATTCCCAAAGTTCCTTTGCAGTCTTGATTGGACTGTAGACGTTGTATAATGTGTTGTCAAGTCCGTTCAAGACGTAATTCCGGCAAAGGAAATCGGCATGTTTCCAAGCATCAACCGCAGCAACCACTTGCCGGTCGGTTTCATCCTCTTTCAGGATAGGAGCATCTTCACGGAGGAAACGAGCCAGGTTCAGAGTTGTAAGATAGAACAACATTTTCTGTTGCCATCTTTTAAAGTCAGTTCCTAAGAACTTCTCTGGCTTTTCACCGTGATTTACCGGTATTGTTACAACAGGAGAGGGGGTTGGCGTCATTGCAGCCACCACAGTAGTACTTGTTTGGGCATTCGTTTCAGTAGCCATCAATTCTAATATATAAAACAAAATTATAATTAGAATTTACACTACACAGAAAATTAAACCAAATCCACAGAATTAAATTCCGTAAAAATAAAAGAAACAAGAATGTAACTTTTATTTTCCAATTAATTTGAAAATAAAATAAAATTTTATTTAAACAAATTAATTCCACACAGAAAATTAAATTCTGTAAAATAAAAGAAATAAAAACTATAACTTTTATTTTTCAATTAATTTGGAAATAAAATAAAATTTTATTTACCCAAATTAATTCCACACAAGAAAATTAATTTCAGTAACACTTCAATAATTAAAATACTGAAACAGAATTTTAATTAATGAAAACTCAGAAAATAATTTCTAAAACCCAAAATTAATTTCTGAAAAAATTCCACAAAAATATATTCTGAATTGTTAATGACACCAGTATCGTACTACTAGTTGTTGTCAAAGAAAAGAGACAGTATATTACTACTATCTGTCAAATAGCATATAATCACTATTTGTTTTTCCAACCAGAATATTATTTTGCAAATCCACAGAAAATAATTTTCTTCCGAAATTATTTACGAAGAAAGAAAAAGGAAAACAAACGAAAAATTCTGTAAACAGAATAATTCGAATCTGTCTTAAGATTGTTGGAACAATCTTCAGTGTAAATAAAATAACTAGAAATAAATTCAAACAAAATAAATAAATAACATACCGGATTTATTTTGTCGAACCAAATAAAATTACAAGACCAAGTCGAGTGTGTGACACTCTGTCCTTAAGACAGATTCGCCCCGCTATGGTACTTGCGGTT
Source organism: Camellia sinensis (assembly GCF_055761805.1). Taxonomy (NCBI): domain Eukaryota; kingdom Viridiplantae; phylum Streptophyta; class Magnoliopsida; order Ericales; family Theaceae; genus Camellia; species Camellia sinensis. Next base: position 223,101,986 of record NC_138961.1, read on the forward strand.
GAGTGACGTCTATCTCACAGGATACAATGATCTTCACAAATTGTAGTAGTACTCCAAACAACTTGTTCGGCGAACCAAACCTGTGTTCTAACTCTCTGAATATTTTTTCCTAAAATTATAAATGAAGAATAAAAACAAATGCAATATTTTTTTTGGACAGCAAGAGGATCATAAAACAGACTGAATTTTTCCCGGGATCAAAACTGATGGACAGGTTGAATATAAATAAGGCCGAACCGGTGTGAAACACACCTGAAACTCAAGCCGAATAGGTGCAACATTTCAAACAAATACCCAGCGTTTGAAATTGAACTTCAATATTCAAATAGTGATTTGTCCGTTAGTGGACAAATAAAGAAACTGAGGCAACTTTACTTTATTTAATCTATTTCAAATATATATAAATATATATAACTAATGAAATAGTTAAATAAATAAATAAAGAGGTACAAACTTTAGGAACCATTTAAGGAACCTAAAATTTAAATTTAGAATTAAATTAAATTCTAAAATTACACATCTTAAGAAACCACTTAGGAACTCAAAATTTGAATTTAGAATTAAATTAAATTCCCACAATAATTTTTATTAAAAAAATTCAAAAGAATTTTATCTAAAAAATTAATGTTAAACCCGAAAACGACGTCAACTACCCATTCACTCATAAATGGTTTTGACGTTCTGTCTTCACCACTTCACCTCTTCGGACCCACCCCAAAAGACGTTTGGGGTCCACCCAAAATGGGCTCAAAATTATGCCTATATAAAACCATTTTTCAACAATTTTAAGAAATAATCTAGTGTGATATGTAACAAAATAAAAAAAGTGGTTTACCTTAATGTAAACTAGCATATCACCCGTACTATGTACGGAATAAAATAATATATTATTTAATAAAAATATGATAATTATATTTTATTTTTTTATATTATGTAAAATAAAAGTTAAACGGAATCAAGATTTTCTTAATTGTTTAAAATTAAGAAAATCAAAAAATTAGTATGAGATATTGATCATAAGGATTCTCACTAAAAATCTAATTTCGCTTATATAAATGGGAGTATAAGATTCACTTTCTGTAAGTAAAACAATTCACTTTTTTCTTTTTTTTCTCAATGTGGGATTATAAAATAAAAATTAAATGAAAGCTAATCAATTGGAATTTTTTTAATTGTTTAAAAGTTAACAATTGTTTGGGCAGAAAATTTATTTCGAATCAAACAATCTTAGCAGTTTAATCTTTAATTAGGTTGATCTTTAATTTATTTCGAATCAAACAAATTTAACCAATATATTTTGATAAAATCGTTAAAATCGCAGTTAAACCAGCGAATCAATCAAACTGAAAACGATTCACCCTATTGGCTAGGTCAAAGGACGAACCAACTTATACAAAAATTAATTAATTAAAAGTTTTAAATTGAAACATACATAACACTACAATATTAAATGGAAGCATAAGGTTTATATAGTGAAACAACTCATTTTTTCCTCCTCTTCTTGATGTGGGATTGTAAAATAAAAGTTAACAGTTGTTTGGACAGGAAATTCATTTCTAATCAAACAATCTCAATCGTTCAATTTTTAATAAGGTCAACCTTAGTTTATTTCAAATCAAACAAATCTAAGTAATATATTTTGATAAAACAACTAAAACCGTGGTTAAACCAGTGAATCATTCAAACAAAAACGATTCAGCCTAATCGGCTAAGTTAAAAGACCAACTAATTTACAACAAAATTAATTAATTAAAACCTTTAAATTTTATTTTAAAATTTAAACCATCTTGAACTGAAATATGCACAATACTATAATATTAAATGAGAGTATAAGATTCAATTTATATAAGTGAAACAACTAACTTTTTATTTCTTTTCTCGATGTAGGATTGCAATTATTTTAAAGTTAAATATTATAAGAGTTTCAAAATCTCATACAATATTATTTTTAAAATCAAAACGTCTATGTAGGATTGTACAATAAAAGTTAAATGGAAGCTAACCAATGGAGATTTTCTTAATTGTTTAAAATTAAGAAAATAAAAAAAAAATGGTATTAATTATAAGGCTTTTTACTAAAAATCTTTTTTTGCTTATATAAATAAGAGTATAAGATTCACTTTATATAAGTAAAACAATTCACTTTTTCCTTCTTTTCCCGATGCGGGGTTGTAAAATAAAAGTTAAATGGATATGCACATTGGATTGCAGATTGAAACTGTATTTACAAAAGCACCTTCACATAGCACGGGTGATAGGAGTATTCTACATGTGTTCTTAAACACACACACACACACAAAAAGAAAAATTGGTATTGATTATAGAGTTTCTCACTAAAAATCTTCTTTTGCTTATATAAATGTGAGCATAAAATTAATTTTATATAAGTAAAACAATTCATTTTTTTCCTACTTTTTCCTGATGCGGGACTGTAAAATAAAAATTAAATGAAAGCTAACCAATGGAGATTTTATTAATTGCTTAAAATTAAGAAATTTCAATAATTTATATAAATTGGAGTATAAAATTCATTTTATATAAATGAAACAATTTACTTTTTCTTTTCTTTTTTTTCCTCCCGATTTGGGATTGTAAAATAAAAGATAAATGGAAGTTAGCCAATAGAAATTTTCTTAATTTTTTAAAATTAAGAAAATTCAAGAATTTTAGAATGAGTGTTTGGATTTTCTAAAAAGTTTCTTCCTTAAAACTCCCTTTATAAGATTCATTTTATATAAGTAAAAAAATTCACTTTTTCATTCTTTTCCCGATGTGGGATTGTAACACTTTATATAAGTGAAACTACTCACTTTTTCTTTCTTTTCTCGATGTGAGATTGTAATTATTTTAAAATTAAATATTATAAGAGTTTCAAAATCCCATATAAAATTATTTTTAAAATCAAAATTATGTGAGATTGTAAAATAAAAGTTAAATGGAAGTTAGCCAATGGGGATTTTCTTTATTGTTTAAAATTAAGAAAATTAAAAAAATGAGTATGAGACATTGATTATAGAGCTTCTCACTAAAAATCTATTTTTGCTTATATAAATGAGAGTATAAAATTCACTTTATGTAAGTGAGACAATTCACTTTTTCTTTCTTTTTTCAATGTGGAATTGTAAAATAAAAAGTAAAAGAAAACTAATCAACGGAAATTAGAGAGACATAGTTTAGGTTGATGAATTTAGCATACTCGATCATTTTGTAAACTCATATGTATATTAAAAAAAATAAAAAATCAAATTCATTCTAAAGTCATGTTCCTGTGATTTCAATGTAATAAAAATATATGATCTATTTATAAAATTATATATATTATTTATTTTTAAAAATTAAATATAATAAAATTACGTGATTATAAATGATAGTCTCGCTCAAAGTAAATCAAAGTTTCATTTGTTCAGAATGTTGTTAATAAAAACTGAAAATAAATCAAAGTCAATCAACTGACATCTTCTCCTCTCTAACATGTGCCTTGTTACATTGTCATCTATGTGGTCATAATTGTGGAATTAACTTGCATCATTTCATTTTGAGTAAAATATTGTTTTAAAAATATAATTAATTGGACCTAATTGGGGGAGATGGGTGACGGCCTTCAAATTTTGAAACCCTTTTATAATAATAATAATATTAATTATTAAAAAAAACCTTTAAATTATATAAGTTGGCTTCCTATTAGAGAGACATATTTTCAACATACAGTTTGGTAAACCATCAACCTAAACTATGATAAAAGCTTCCAACTTAAACTATCACAACCTGTCACTATATTCCAACCTAAACAATTCATTTTTTCTTTCTTTTTTCGATGTGGGATTTTCAAATAAAAGTTAGTCAATGGAGATCTTCTTAATTGTTTAAAATTAAGAAAATTACGAAAATTAAGAAAATTAGTATAAGATATTGAAATTCTCACAAGGCTCCTCACTAAATGGGATGAGAGTATAAGATTCTCTTTATATGAGTAAAACAACTCATTTTTTTTTCTTTTTTCTTTTTTCCGAAGTAGGATTATCAAATAAAAGTAATTATTTAAAATTAAGAAAATCAAGAAAATTAGAATGAGGGTTTGGAGCTCTTAAAAGGCTTCTCACTAAACAGTCCATTTTCCTTATATATATAGATGCGTTTAATTTTGAAGTTTTAGTTTGTAAATAGTATAGACTTATTAGTTTTGTCTTATAGTATGATTGATAGATTGTAATTTAGTGTATGTGATTGCATAACATAACACCACAAACTAATTTAAGGATAAAGAATCTTTATGAAATTTTTAATGATAAACATAATATTACTCAAAATTAAGATATAGTTCATGTTAAAAAATACTTTGTCCCAAAACAATCGCAGTAATTTGAAAATTTTATGATACAAAATCTTGAAATATAATCTAATAATTGTAAATACTTTAAAAAAAGAATAATGTAATACTTAAAATATTTCTATCCAATATTTAATATATCCTGTTTTGTATCAGCACATTATTTATTAATATAAGAATAATGCTATATGTATTAATTATTGTATATATTAGTATGCTAACAGATGATGTGGCATAATTTTATAAATTTTTGATATTTATAATTTGTATAATAAATAAGATCATTAATAATATTATAACATTAATTAATACATTAATATATACACTAATTAATACATATAACATTATCGTGAATATAATAAGTCCTATCCTTTATGTATATCGGTAATGTCAGTGGTTACTTATTTATATCCAATTATTTTTTTCCTACTAAAAAAAGGGAGAAATTACACTGAAAAATTATTTACAAATAAATAAAAGATATTATAAATATTATAATTTTTTTATTAATTTATAAAAAAAAAATTCATCTGACACTCTGTCAGGTAGTTTCCCAAAAAACTGCCCCTCTCAAACGAAAACTTATTGAGTTGTTGTTGTCGTTGTTTTTATTTTATTTTATTTTATTTGAATAAGAAACTTTTAGATTGAAGTTCACAAACTTTTTGAGTTGTCTGTTTCTTGGTTAATTTTCTTCTTGCTACAGAGCCTTAAGGGGACAACCCCAGAATCATGGTTGGACACAAAGTTTGAATCTTATGGTACTCCTGAAATGCCCCTAACATCAATGCTCCTTGGCCCCAAATTTCTGGCATCCAAACTCTACCAACTATGCCCCATCCAAGTAAGCCATCCTCCTCTCTCTCTCTCTCTGTGAAAATTAAACATAGGAAAAAAAATATTACCATATGATTTCAATGTTCGAATCCATATTTATTTTTTGTGTTTCTAAACATACAAGAAGTTAATATGCTATTTTTATAGGATTTCACACTAGCAACAACATTAGTGAGGCCAGGGTCATTATTTTTAGAAGATTTGGCACATGCAAATAACTTCTCAAATGAAGGTTATGGATCGGTGACGCGAGTTTTTGTTGTGTGCAACGAAGATTACACAATACCAGAGGAATACCAACGATGGATGATCGAAAACAGCGGAGGAGTGAAAGAGGTGAAGGAGATCAAAGGTGCAGATCATATGGCAATGTTTTCAAAGCCTCGAGAACTCTGTTGCTATCTCTTAGAGATTGCTAATAAGCACACTTAAAAATATGATATGGCAAATAAAGCAACCTTAAAAAGACTTTTATGTGCTATGTTTTGCTTGTAGCATGATATTTTTCCCCTTTTAATTTGTGATAATAAAATTGTTGTTGTTGCATTGGTTGTGATTGTTTTCAAACTTTCTACATAAATGTATCTTTTTTTCCTGTTTGTTGCTTTTTTTTTTTTTTTTTTTTTTTTTTTAATTTGACATGTAAGTCGTGTTTAAATCATGCATTTGAGTAAAAATTTAAAAAGACAAAGATAAAAATAATTACAAGGGCAAAATTTGTTTTACCCCCTTATGATTTTGCTTCGAAATATTTTATCCTTTTATAGTTCAAATACAAGAAAAGAACCCTTATGATTTTCAAAGCCTCAGAGGAGTGAAAGACGTGAAGGAGATCAAAGGTGCAGATCATATGGCAATGTTTTCAAAGCCTCGAGAACTCTGTTGCTATCTCTTAGACATTGCTAATAAGCACACTTAAAAATATGATATGGCAAATAAAGCAACCTTAAAAAGACTTTTATGTGCTATGTTTTGCTTGTAGCATGATATTTTTCCCCTTTTAATTTGTGATAATAAAATTGTTGTTGTTGCATTGGTTGTGATTGTTTTCAAACTTTCTACATAAATGTATCTTTCTTTCCTGTTTGTTTGTTTCTTTTTTTTTTTTTTTTAATTTGACATGTAAGTCGTGTTTAAATCATGCATTTGAGTAAAAATTTAAAAAGATAAAGATAAAAATAATGACAAGGGCAAAATTTATTTTACCCCCTTATGATTTTGCTTTGAAATATTTTATCCTTTTATAGTTCAAATACAAGAAAAGAACCCTTATGATTTTCAAAGCCTCGGAGGAGTGAAAGAGGTGAAAGAGATCAAAGGTGCAGATCATATGGCAATGTTTTCAAAGCCTCGAGAACCCTGTTGCTGTCTCCTAGAGATTGCTAATAAGCACACTTAAAAATATGATATGGCAAATAAAGCAACCTTAAAAAGACTTTTATGAGCTATGTTTTGCTTGTAGCATGATATTTTTCCCCCTTTAATTTGTGATAATAAAATTGTTGTTGTTGCGTTGGTTGTGATTGTTTTCAAACTTTCTACATAAATGTATCTTTCTTTCCTGTTTGTTTGTTTCTTTTTTTTTTCTTTTTTTTAATTTGACATGTAAGTCGTGTTTAAATCATGCATTTGAGTAAAAATTTAAAAAGATAAAGATAAAAATAATTACAAGGGCAAAATTTATTTTACCCCCTTATGATTTTGCTTTGAAATATTTTATCCTTTTATAGTTCAAATACAAGAAAAGAACCCTTATGATTTTCAAAGCCTCGGAGGAGTGAAAAAGGTGAAGGAGATCAAAGGTGCAGATCATATGGCAATGTTTTCAAAGCCTCGAGAACCCTGTTTGTAACGCCCCAACTTCCAGGCCGTTAATTAAGTACAATATTACCACACAAATAGGTTAGATAACCAAAACATCTTAAGATACATATATAACCAGAGTTAGTATCACGGATCATTCGTTTATTTTCCATTGCAGGATTACAAAACATTGAAAACAAAAACAACTAGTCTAAGTCTTCAAATGAACCACCGCTCCAACACTTCATCGTATTTGCCTTTGCAATAACTTTCATCATTATAACTGCTTCACCACCTGGCATGACACGCCATGAGCTTGGAATACCCAGTAAAAACACACACATCCCCATATCTTCTATCAACCAATCAACCATACATAGGACAAATTGGGTAACATAACATGCAAAATTACAACAAGGTTCTATGAATTAGGAGTTTGCCTAGACATCTAGGATCCCCCAAAGAGATCCTTCTACCCAACCACAAGGCTGAACACCGGATTACTCAGACTCCCCCTTTTGCTGCTTTGCAGACCTTACCACCTATGCCCACCTCCTGGTTATTTATCGGTTAGTAACATTGATGGACCTCAAAAGGGACGGCCAAACAAGTGGGCTCGCTTACACCCAAATCGTGCCTAGGGCTCGCTTACACCCTGCACATACCATACCAAATCGTGCCTAGGGCTCGCTTACACCCTGCACATATCATACCAAAGGGCTCGCTTACACCCTGAAACCACCGCATAGAGTCTGAATACATCCGTGTCAACCTAGGGGCTCGTTTAGACCGCTTGCGCAAGACTTAACTCATTTGATTTTAATTCCATTCACATGTTCAATACATAAATCATTCTGAAGCACAAGGGTGAACGTCACCCACTACCAACCCCTTTCCATTTCCCATTTATTAGATCTTTTGCCAAGCAAGCTAGTCACATTCGGTAATTCGGTAATATAAAATAGCATGAGACAAACACAAGAAATGAAATGTAGCCCATGATAATCATACATAGGTATGGTAAGGCAAGAAAATAACATTAGGCATGCTTTAAAATACTTAGAGACAAACAACACAACAAAACACCATTTCCAGCACTGTTCGATTCTGCAGGGCTAACAAGAACGCTTTGGTAAAAATATTTCTAGGTCAAATTAGGGGCTGAAATTGCACAAAAACAATATTCAATCTGTCTAGTTTCAGTTCCAATTTTCAGAAGTTGCACAGCCCCTCCACAAATTCATCTACAAACTATATTCGAAAACCTGTCCAGATTTGTCACCCTTTGGGGAAACTAACTTTTCTCTCAATCTACCCGATGGTTTTCACTCAAATAAAATCTGTTGGAAAGAGGACTCAGAGTTATAAATTTTGATAGAAGAACCAACATGAGGTGATTTTTCTAGAATTTTATAAAATTGCTAAAAGGGGACTGTTTTTCAGAGATTCAGGACCAGATTTTTCAACAATTTATCCAAGCCCTAAAAACAAACAATTTGGAGCTAATAAAATTTTCACAAACTCTAAACACACCAAATATCCTACCATAAATTCAGATTTGAGAATTAAATAGATTTGATATTTATTTTAAATTAGGGAAGTTGCAGCAGTGCCTAATTTCACAAATTTGCAAGACAATGGCAATTGATCATACCCACACTTCATCATACACCAAAAACCTTATTTACCATTAATTTGCAACACAAGAGGCATATTAGACAATAGAAGGAGATGGTGAAAGAATTGGAGAAGACAAAGGAGGGGTATGTTCTTACCTTTTTTAGAGTCACCCTTATTATTATTTTTTTTTTCTTCTTCTTCTTCTCTACTTCCTTTGATCACACTTTCACCCTCTCACCCTCTCCCTAGGCTGTTGAAAATGTGTGGTGAAAATTGAGACAAAGTTCTCAATTTATAAGCCATGAAATAGGGCTAGCTTAATGACTAAGAAAAAGCATAAAAATCTAGATATTTTTCCATTGCTCAAATAAGTATTAAAATAAATAATAAAACTATTTATTTAAAGATATGTGTAGATATTTATTTAAAGATATTTATTTAAAGATATTTATTTGCTCAATTAAATAATAAAGGTTCAAAGAAAATAATAAAAATTCAAAGAACTAATAAATATTCAATTAGGCTAAAAATAAATTTGATGAATTAATTTAGAAACTAGGAGGTACATAAATAAAAGCCAAGTGTTAGGGTATTTCCAAATATAAAAATGGCATTCTATGATTTAATTATAATACAAAATAAAATACAGAAAAATAATTCTTTCTTGGACCATTTTGTAAAATTTTATAAAATTTGGGATTAAAATGTAATTGACCTAAGGCTTAGGGTATCAAGTGTAATTACCAAAAATTAGGGTCTTTACACTGTTGCTGTCTCTTAGAGATTGCTAATAAGCACACTTAAAAATATGATATGGCAAATAAAGCAACCTCAAAAAGACTTTTATGTGCTATGTTTTGCTTGTAGCATGATATTTTTCCCCCTTTAATTTGTGATAATAAAATTGTTGTTGTTGCGTTGGTTGTAATTGTTTTCAAACTTTCAACATAAATGTATCTTTTTTTCCTTTTTGTTTCCCTTTTTTTTTAAAAAAAAAATTTGACATGTAAGTCATGTTTAAATCATGCATTTGAGTAAAAATTTAAAAAGACAAAGATAAAAATAATTAAAAGGGAAAAATTTATTTTACCCCCTTATGATTTTGCTTTGAAATATTTTATCCTTTTATAGTTCAAATACAAGAAAATAACCCTTATGATTTTGAACTAAAGTGCAAATCTAACTCAGGGCAAAATTAGTTAAATACACCTATAATATATTCTTTCTCTTCTCTAATATATATAATTTCCTATCTTAATCATATATTTAACAAATAAAATCATAGTAAACTTGTGATAACCCAACCCATATTATGCTTAATTATGCATGTGATTATGTGTTTGACATGAATTTGCAAGTTTAAGTATGTGAACTATGTGATTTTGGAATTATATCTGTCGAATGTAGGAATATCTGTTGTAATTACAACTTTGAACTGAAATTGAAAGCCTTAAAGGCGCCAGAAACTAAAATCGACTTCATATCTGTATTTAGCATGATTTTTAGAGCCTACGGTGAAATTTTGTAAAATTACGATTCGTAATGTTTAATTAGCCTAATTTATAGGTATCTCTAACTTTTTGAGTTCTTCATTGTTAAGAGACTTGCTAAAGAATGACTTAGAGAGAGAGAGAGAGGAAGAGGAGAAGTTAGGATTTTGGAAGAAATTCAATGGGCAAACCCTAGATTTGAACTAAGGTATGGTAATCTACTTGGAATCTTTGTATATATCTCATCTTGTACTTGAAATCAATAGGAAATTGGGAATTTTGAGCTAGTGTGTTGATTTGTGTAATGGCTTGAAATAAAATCAAGAAATCCCTTCAACCTTGTGTGATTTGAGCTCAATCGTGTGAATAATTCATGAAATAAACTCTAGATGGTTCATACAACCAAGGTTTGTTGAAAGATTGTCTGTGTATATATATATTTTGAACTTGATCATGAGGTTTTGTATATGTATAGAAAAAGATGAGACCTTGATTTTTACATTGAAGCAAGATTGATGTGTTTCAATTAAAATTATACTTGAATCATGTTAGTATATCAAGTTTTTGAGTGAGTTTTGCATGAATTTGGGTTTGAAATTGAGTTTGGGAACTTGGCTTCAAAACTCTATTTTCAAACTGTTTAGAACTGCCCAGACTGCTCGTCTGGCTACGAGCTCCGCACAAGCAGAGCATAGACCAAATCTAGGGAAACCATTCTACTCGCTCGAGCGGCCACCACCTCCATACGAGCGGAATCTTACCGCTCGAGTGGTTGGACTGACTGCACGAGCAGCCAGTAAGGGAGAAAAATTCTGCTTTCTCGTGTTAATCTCTCCGGCCTCCTGAACGCATTTCCGACCTTATTTAAACCCTCCGGGAGATGAAATGATGGTTAGAAACCCATTAAAAAGGGTTGTGAACTATTAAAAGAAAAGTGTATGAAATAAAACGAATTTTTTATCGAATGTATATGCGACATGTTTTGTGTAGGTCGTGTGCCGGAGGCGACGCCACAAGACCAAGTGCACTATGAGTAATAGTATTGTAAAGATATGTTCTTAATTGATTATTTTGATCCAGGTACGATGACTTATTCTGATACTGTGTTTTCACTGAAATAAATGAGTTTTATGAACGTTATATGACATGTGCAATATGGACCTAAAGTCGTTCCATTTATGCTATGATGTGCTTTGGCCCGAAGCTGTTTTGATATATGATTGGGCTCGAGGCCGTTTTGATATATGATTGGGCCCGAGGCCGTTTTGATATATAATTGGGCTCAAGGCCGTTTTGATATATGTTGGACCTGAGGTCGTTCTGTTATATGTTGGGCCCAAGGCCATTTTGATATATGATTGGGCCCGAAGTCGTTTTGATATATAATTGGGCCCGAGGCCGTTCTGTTATATGTTGGGCTCGAGTCCATTCTGTAATATGTTGGGTCTAAGGTCGTTCTGTAAGTATGATTATGGATAACGTTGTGAAGGATGTAATTGTGGAAGAGTATTGTGTTAACATAATATGTTTTTTTTTTTTTTTAAATCAAGATTATTCATTTGATTCTCTTTACTTTACTACTATTATTCATTGAGCGTTCCTCACCCCCTATGTTGTATGTGTGTAGGTGATCAACATAGAGGTCAACCTTAGAGTCTACCTCAGGAGTTATTTTTGTCAGCCTGTTTGGTCGAGTCTCCAAGATGGAGCTTTTGGTTTTTGACTCACATTTTGTTATGACTTTTAGTTCGTTTTGCTTATGATCTTGGGATATGTAAACCATATGTATGGAATTCTTATTGGTACATAAGTTTCTGCATGGTCATGTAAATATGTGAATTTGTTATCTTGTAAGCTATATAATTTTGATCATATTGGCATGGCTCAATGAACTTCTTTATTTGCGTTATGTTTCTATTTATGACCCCATTATTATAATTATTCTACATGTTTGTTTGAGGCCTAAGGTAATCAAGTGATTACTTGCCGGTCATGATCTGAACTTTTAGAGGTGCGTTTGGGTCATGACAAAACTAAACACCTAATTTATTACCATAAAATTATTTTAATTTTAACCCAATTTCTTATTTAATAATATTTTAAATTAAACATAAAATTATCATAAATTAAACCATAAGATTAAGGGAAATTTTTTTTAAGATCCCTGATATTAAGATTTTATAAGATAAATGACATACGATATTTTCATAGTAGTTAAGGTCCCTCAACATTTTCACAGAAAAAATTTAATTTAGAGAAATTTCGCCCGACTCAGATAAATTTTGGTCCCGACATAGAGAAATTTAAATTTTGACAAAGAAATACCAGATAAATTTCTCTGGTATGATCACAGAGAAATTTCATCAAGGGACTTTAGCCAATAAAAAAAATGTAAATTACAATTACACCCCTAAGGTTTGGGCTTAATACATATCATCCCTTAATGTTTGGGATATTACGCTGACCCCCCTGTCATTGTAATTATTTAGACGAAATTAACATTGGTATCAAAAAAAATATATATTTTTTTAATTCTTCTATTCCTTTTTTTTTTTTCTTTCTTTCTTTTGCTTTATTTTTTTTTCTAATGTCATTTTCTCTGTTTTTCTACCAGGAGTTGTTGCCTTTTATATAAGGGGGATTTGTGAAATGAGACTATTAACCACAACGGTGAGAGTGTAATTTCTATAAGATGTAATTGGATCAAATCTCAGGGATGGTCAGTATAATTTACCCTACAAAAATATTTTGCACAATGTATAACCATATTCACCATGATATAAGTATAATAAAGAGAAAGACGGCAAGACAACTAGGACAAGGGTGGCGGCAACTAGTAGATAGGATATGGGAGTGTTGGAAAAGATGAAGATATTTTGGGGTTTTCCAAAAATTGATGCAGTGAAATAAGAAAAAAAATTAAATAATTTAAATAATATGTGGTGTAAAGGCCTCATTTGAGAACATGCTATTTTAATAATTTTTTAACTTTTTACAAAAAAAAAAATATGCAAAAAAATAAAAAAGAGTGATATACAACTTATAATAACTTTTTTACCTTTTTTATTAAAGCTGAAAGTTATCAAATGAAACCTAAAAAATTAATGTGTAGTAAGAGTTTGTGTGGTTAGGGGTGTAAAAATGGTTCGAGCCCCGTTGTCACAACCCAAACCCACCCCTATAGGTTTAGTGTCGTAACCGGCTAGTAATCTGAGATTACCAAAGGCCTTCCTGTACAATCAAAATAATCGAGGCTAGCGGAAGCAATATACAAAAACACCAATAGTCCAATGACCTGTGCATCTATAAGAACAAATATTTACATGCAAAAACGTTAATTTACCCACATTCAGTGCATAACTTGTAACTTAACATTTTATATATAACAAGAGTTTACTTCTTGATCAAAAGCTTGACAACGGCCTTCCAGGCCTAGCCCCAACTTGGAGGCACTCAAAATAACTCGGAAGGCTTCAAAACAGTGACTCAGCTATAGACCCCTTCTAGGCTTGCCTTCCAAAATGCTCACCTATACATATATATAAAAACAGTGAGCTAAAACCCAGTGAATAACATTAACATAAAGGGGTTAGTAAACGAATTCCAAACATAATATCCGTAAAACAAATCATATCACAATCAATCATATCAGTCTCATATCAGAACATAACGTAATGTTACATCTCACAGAACATATCACATATCGTCTTCCGACTAGAGTAATCGATTCCGGATACCGATTAAACACTGTCACGACCCAAACCCGCCCCTATCGGTTTAGCACCGTAACCGGCCAGTAATCCGAGATTACCGAAGGCCTGCTTAACAGTAAGACAATAATACAGAGTACAGGGGCTGGCGAAAGCTAAAACAGTAATTAAAAGATGTCCAATGAGCTGTGACAATCTGTATGCAAAAAGACTTTTCATAACATATTCACATTCAGTACCAAGCAACACATACATACATCATATACAATCATTCAGGTTAGGGACCAAGTCCCTACCATAATAGTACAGTAACAGTCTATACAGTTGGTACAAAATAGAAACAGAAAAAGGGAAATCTAAAACACCCCGAAGCAGCCTTAGCTTGGCAGCACTTGGAACCTCAAGGTGAGGCACGATGGTTGGCTTGACAAAACAAGAGCTAATCCGACGCTCTTAACTCCGGTCCAGTGCCTGAACACCTACATATATATATAAACAGTAAGCTAAAGCCCAGTGAATAACATATGCGTAAAGAGGTTAAGAATGAATGTCCTTCCAGTATTGAAAACAGTCGTTTGTCAATCTATCAGTCATTCAGTTTGTGGCTCATAATTCATGCCATTGCAGTCATTCAGAAACTATAATAGTCATATGTGGTACATCCAATAGCAAAACAGTACAGTAGGTCTTAACAGACCGAGCAGTCAATGATGGCCATCATATCAGTAAACAGTAGTGGTTCTAAACATGGGAACCGACAGAGATCTCTGTGACAGTAGCAGTACAGTACAGTAACAGCAAATTGTTATGGATGCCACGAATACAGTTCACAAATAGGACAAACATTCATTTAGTAAACAGTGTTATTTCATAAAGCAGTACAGTCATTTGTTCAGAAAATAATCTCAATTGAACATATCTTTACAACATTGTTACTCACAGAGCACTGGGCTGTAAGCAGCTAGAGCGTCCTCGGATGCCAACCCTACACAGTTACAGAACGAACACGCACTAAGCTACACAGTTGGGAATTAATAACTTAATCCCTAATTTGCCTCGTTGTGGTTCTACATCAATATCCTCATTAAGATGTCTTAAAATAGGCCTAAGAATGCCTAGGATGGAATGAGGATGCAAAGATGCACTTTAAAACACTTTTCAGAATTTTTCAGAACACAGGGGTCTCGCTCGAGCGTGGCTTTCTACGCTCGAGCGGACATGCAGACAAAGGATCTCCGCTCGAGCGTGACTTCCGTCGCTCGAGCGGACTGTAAGCTACAGTAAAAGTACTGGATGCACAAAAATCATGCTCGACGGGCGCTCGATCCACGCTTGAGCGTGAGACACAAGTCCTCGCTCGAGCGTGAACTCTCTCGCTTGAGCGGACTGTAAACACATGCAAAGTACTGGATACACGAATTTCACGCTCGAGCGTCACTTTCTACGCTCGAGCGGACTTCATGTATTCAAAGTGTACGCTCGAGCGTGGAGTTACTCACTCAAGCGTGGGTCCAAAATCTGGAAATTCCAGATTTGAACCTCAAACTCAAAACTCAACTTTAAATCATCAAATTCGATCCTCTTGGGCTAATTTTCTGGAAAACACTTGCAAACTCATAATATGACATGTTTCAAAGATCAATTTGAGAAATCAAAGCCCAAGGGTAGTTCAATTAAGCACAATTTTCAAATAAACTTCAAGAACATGAAGAACAATGCAAATTCAACACATGCATGGGTTCCTTGAAATTCCAATGCTCTAAAACAAGATCAAATGCAAGATTTAACTTCAAAACATGGTGAGTTCATGGACTATAACACAAATGTGGACATGCATGCAATAATTTCTTTGAAAACAACCTCAAACTTCATGATATACACATGCATGCATGATATAAGCTTCAATTCAACGATCATAAACCAATTTATGACCTTAGGCTCCTATCTACCATGAATCATGCAAGAACCAACTTGATTTCACAATTAAAATGATGAAATCCTTACCTAGGTTCCTTAATTGCAAGAATGGAAGCTCAAATATGCAATCACACTTCAAAATCTCCAAGTCTCCAAGCTAAATGCCTAGATGAACTCAATTTCTCCTATCTCTCTCTCTCTCTAGTCGGTTGTGTATAAGGAAATGGCTGAGGAAATATGATAAAGCTAACATAAGGAAATCAAACAAATGGCTCATGGAAGTCCACTAAGTGGCATTTTGGTGAATAAGTCCAACTCTTATAATTTAACACTATTTAATCCAATTTAATCATACCAAATCACATTTCAATTAAACATGCCATAAAATCACACAAATTCTAATTAGGACATATCACCAATCAATTACGGATTTGGCCGCTGATAAGGCCTTCAATTTGCAGTTTAAAACATAACATATGAACAGATCATTTAACAGTCAAACAGATAGACATGCATTTAAACTAACACACTCAATCAATTAACTCAGAATTTCAATCAATTCAATTACTTATCATGATCAGTCTCAGTTTAGCAGTAATCAGTGGTGTTATCAGTAAATAGTAGTGAGGGTTGTCACAAACACATATCACCACAATGAAGTGGTTAACGAGATCTCGTATCACATGTATGTCATGGACCCGCACTAATGTGTCATCCTTCATGACTTGGGACTATCCGTGGATGCCATAATAGATTCGCAAATAGGATATTCATTCACATAATCAAAATAACATTTTAGAAATTATAGCTTATCGATAACAGTTAAAACATAATTCTTATCAATGTATCTTTACAGAAATGTTACTCACAGTGGCCTTCCAATACCAGTTGTTCGGTCTTCGAGTCTTGACCTACAAACACAAGTATTCATAGCACAATTTCTCAATATACGTTTGAGTCAATCAGTCGATTCTTAACCTTCTTCAGTTATCCGTTACTTGTTCGTTCGGTTGTTTCTATTCTTTCTTTAATTTCTTTCATGCTTATAATATGTATATGGATGTGTATGACACGTGAAAATCATGTAAATGAAGGCTCATAAATCAAAAAATGAAAAAATAATAAAATTGGAAAATCTGCCCTGTTTGGCCGCTCGTACGGTGGCCTTGGCCACACGAGCGGTGGTGAAGCAGTGTGCTACTTTGAACAAATCAAGGTTGGTCACTCGAGCAGTGGCCCAAGCCGCTCGAGCGGTCTGGGTTAAAATGGTGGTCAAAACTACTCTGCTAAAGCAGTGCAATGCTTTAGCAGATTCAGTCACAATTTATGCAATTTAAGTCCAAAATCTACTAAGATTACATCCTTTTAAACATAACAAATGCTAAACAAAATTCATGGTTCCAAATTGAGGCCCAAAACCATGCAAAAAGTTTAAAACTTTTAAATTGTATTGCAACATCATAAACCATGCAAATTGGGTTCCGATCTTCAAGTTTTCATGGAGTTGTCTCCTTCACTTCCTCACCTCATGCAAGGAACTAAATAAATGAAGAATGTTTTGGTGAAATCATATCATGCATGTAGGATGTAGGAGTTAATTCATTCCATTCTTCTAAATTAAGACATGCATGATCAAAGCTTTTAGATATAAGAATAAATCCTTTAATTAATCTTGAAATTCATCTAATTACAGTTCAGACCTCAAGGATTTGAGTAAACATGTCAATTTCATAGAATAGGTGAAGTATGCTTACCTAAGATGAACAATTCATGGAGGATTAGGCTTCAAGTTCTAGTTCCTCTCCTCTTTCTCTTACTTTTCCATTTCTCCTCTTGCTTCTCTATTTCTTCTTCTAATAACCTATGTTGAACACTCACTCTTCAAGACTCTCTCTCTCTCTCTCTCTCTCTCTCTCTCTCTCTCTCTCTCTCTCTCTCTCTCTCTCTCTCTCTCTCTCTCTCTCTCTCTATGTGTGTGTAACTCTAGTTCACCAAGCCACTACACCACTCACTTACTCCTACAACGAGTCATAATCTAGCTCTTTGTTATTTATACACATAGTGGCTCTTACAAATAACCTAATAATAATAATAATAATAATAATAATAATAATAATAATAATTCATTTCATTAATTAAATTGTAGTCAAGTAATTCAAATTCATTTAATCTCATTATCTAATGATCTTAATTACACTAAATTAAATTATACTAAGATGGATTAGGCTTTAATTTCCTATCTTTAAACTTGATACAAGTAATGAGGGCCAAACATAACTTTACGAATCAGACAAAAATCAATTTTTAATTAAACTTTCCAAATGAGTCTAAAAATTCCAATTAACATATCCATGTACTCAATTTCAATTTATGAACCCAATAAGGTCGTCAATTTCAATTCCAAAGTTGTATTCTCAACAAATAATTGCCCAATTTGGACAGATATACACTAATTAAATCATACAATCCACAATTAACACATGGATAATTCAGATAATTATAATTATCATTTTTGGAGTGTTTCACCCGTGGGCGGCCTGAAGCACACACGAGGCTAGAGGTGGGCCTGTGGCACCCGAATTTTTACCATGATTATATTAATATAAATAAAATAAAATAATAATAATAATAAATAAATAAATAAATACATAAATAAATAAATACAATTCCGTAGTATATCAAAAAGTGCTTAGTGAAAACTTGTGGTTTAAAACGATAGCTGTTATTAATTTTTAATTATTAGAAATCTTTGTTTAAAGGGATGGATTGTGGGACATCATATTTGTAATATTAAATATTTAGCAAGCGGTAAGTGATGTTTTATAGTTTGGTAGTGAGATTTTTAGACGTGAACCTAACTTATAATCATACGTAATTTTAGGGATCATTGTATAAACTACCCAGAGGAAAATAACCGTGCCAATTGTGAGAAGCCAAATCAATTTTTCATGTGCCAAAGAGTTATGTGACTCTTGGGAATATTAGGGGTTAAAGCCTAAGGGGTGAAACAGGTGCCAATAAGGGGTTAAAACTTGAGGGGTGAAGAACAGGTGGCAACGGGTGGCAATGAGAGAAATTACCTACGTGTGTGTTTGTTTTGCTTGGGCCTTACTCTTAAGACATGTATAAATATGGAAGGTTGGCGCTGTAGCAAGAACACTCAAACCAGAGCATTCAAGCAAACGTATAAGGAATTCAAGTTATAGAGGAGTCTTAGAAACGAGGAGTGAGTGAAGGTTATTCTCGGAGTAAGTGTAAGGTGAGTTATATTATACCTTGCGTTATCATAATATGTTTTCTATATGTCTTGAGTTATCATATTATATTTTACGAATGTTTTGAGTTACCACAATTTATTTTATATAATTTATGTTTTATGGTTATGTTTATGTTTCAATTATGTGGATTATTTTCTGAACTTTATTTGCTTAAATTAAGGGACTTAAATAAACCATTGGCCCCTATTTGGCCACCTTGTGGTCCTCTATTTGTCATGGATCCATTGATCCTTGTTCTGATTGTCACTCCATTGACCTCTGTTCTGTTTTGTTCTATACCATGGTTATAATTATTTACGTAATTTCTATATTTCAGTTTATGCCATTTAAATAATTTATTTATGCAACTTAAATTATGTTAATGTTTTAACTTAAATAACTATCCATGACTATTTTGTACCCCTATAATATTTCTCACTCTGCTATGTACTTATAGCTGTTACCCTTTTCAAGTAACGAGACTTAGCAGGATCAAGATGGGGGATAGACCATAGTGTTTTCTTTTCTTTTTTTTTTTTTTTGTGTACTATCTGTATTTCTAATTGGACACCTGGAATAAAATAAAAGCCTAAATGACTATGTTTGATTCCTTTTAATAAACATTTGGTATCCAATTATTTTATTTTAATTTATTTAATTTATCCACTTGCACTACGACTACAAAATTATTAGAATTATTTTATTTTTATCTTGTTGCGACGCTGAACCTTTGGGTACCGGGTTTGGGTCGTAATAGGGCCCGGCCTGTTTTGGTCCGGTTAGGCACAAGCTCGAGCCCAACCCAGTACATTGGACCTGGGCATAGGTATGGGCCTGGGCCTGGGCCCTTCATTTGAGGCCCGACCGTTAGCTTGGTCCAACCCCAAAAAAATTTGGGCCCTACGCATGGCCCGACCTAGCCCACCTGATGGTCAAATTTCAAAACAAAATAAAAAAACAACAACTTGCAATGGTTAAATAATTAAAAAAATATTTAAAAAATAAAATAAAATAAATAAAATATTGATCTTGCAAAAATTTTAAAAAAAATAAAAACAAAACAAAATAACACAATAGTCAATGTCATTTTCTTGCAATGAATGAATAAATATATATATTTCAACCTGTTACCCAAAAAGCAACCTAAGATAGGGGTGAATTAGGTTTTTACAAATTAAAATAAATAATTCCCAATAAAAATTACAAACTAATACATCCATCAGAACAATAGGAAAATCAGATAAATATGGCAGTGCAAGCAAGAGCTATGCTGCTCTTTATGTGTAGTAGAGCTCAGTGCTTTGTTCTGTTTGACATGGCCCATTCCTTCTTCCCGTTCAAGAAATGGCCGTTGCGAAGTTAAACTTTGAAAATTAGCCGTTGCAGTCGGTAAAACTGAACTGGAGCGCCAGTCGCCCTTTCGGACGTCTGGCCAAAAACCTGTCGAGCCGGCCAATATATCTATCGGCCAGCCAAAAGACCTGTACAACCGGCCAATAATAAATATGAATGAAAAATAAATAAATAAAATAAAATATTTGAACAGTCATATTACCATTTACTACAATGGCAATATATATATATATATATATATATATTTTTAAATTTACTTCACTCTTTCAAACTACTATAAATATCCTCTATTTTTCAAAATAAATCTCACAAATAATTCTCTCTCTCTCTCTCTCTCTCTCTCTCTCTCTCTTAAACTCTCAATCTCTCTTAACTCTCAATTAATTTTGAAGTGACATCCCTAAGTAACAATTGCAATTGTACAATAAGAAACTTTTATCAGAAGAAGTAAATTTCTCTATCGCATTCGCCAGTCAGCAACATTAATTAATTTAATTAAATTTATTAGCTACTCATTTTGTTTCATTAATTATTTGTGCACATATATTAATTATTATTTTTTAATCATTGTATTTACACATTATTTAAATTAATTGTTAATTCTTATATATTGTTTTATTTACATTACTATGTATCATAATATTCCTAATGTTTATGTCGATGTTGATACATATAGTACAAAACATGAATCTGTTGATTCTCCTTCTAATATCCTTCTTCCAATAGTTGGATCCCTCTTCCAATAGTTGGATCATCATCTAGGGGCACAACTAGTACTGTTTGAGAACATTTTGGAAAAATATCTATAAATAATCCTGATAGTACAATTACATTTAAAGAAAAATGTAAATATTGTGCACATTTACTTAGTGGTACATTTGCAGGGGTACTAGTCACCTAAAAAGTCATGTTAACAAACATTTACAAAGTCAACAACCTGATATTAGAAGTCAAATGCAATTAGAGGCTTCATCAACTGATAATTTGCAAACATTTTCATATGATCCTATATGTGTACAAAATTCTGTAGTTGATTACATTATTAAAAAGGAACAACCTTTTACTACTACTGAATGTCCCAATTTTACCGAAATGATTCACGAAAGTTTTGCACCGCAATATCAAAGTTTTTCAAGGAATACTACTAGAAACAAGATTTCAAAGAAATTTGAGGATGTTAAAAGTGAATTATTTGACATCTTTAAAAATTTGAATGGAAGGGTTTGTTCAACATTTGATCTATGGTCAAATAATAGTTTTGAATATCAATGTATCACGGCACATCTTATTGATAATGATTGGAAATTAAATAAAAGAATTATTTCATTTAAATTAGTTGAACTTCCATACACTGGTCATTCGCTTGGTGTAGAAATAAAAAATGTATTATATGAGTGGGTTTTGCAAAATAAAGCCTGTGTTTGGAAAGATTTTCAAATCATAATTCTACCCGCACATTCTAATATCATGTTTAGATAGGGTTTTCAAACTATATTTCTACAACAAACAGAAAACTTTGTTAAAGGCGGGATTTTCATTTTTTTTTTTAAATTTGGCCTAACCGGTCGTTCCACCGCCCACCGGTCATCTAGTCGGTTGGTCAGAATAGTGTATTTTTTATTTATTTATTTATTTTTATTTTTTTGCAATTCACACATGTTAATTTTTATATATTCAAAAAAAATATTTCTCGAATTTTTAAAAAACATTTATGAGCTTTAATAGAATTTTGAGTTGTATGTTTGGTTATGAGTTGTAAGTTTTTGTATCAAACATTATATGTCACATCAAAAATTTCCAACTCAATTCAAAACTCTTTTCAAACTCATTCACCAAACAAATGTTTCACACTCAAATCATAATTCCAAACTCACAAACTCAAAATACAATTTCTATTCTCAAATCATATTTAGAAAGTTCTACCAAACGCTACCAAAATATTTACGATTAGTTTAGCTAATGCAGTATATTATAATCAAATTGTAGCTCATTTAAAATCAACTTTACAATTACTTGTTGAAGGTGATTTATTACATGTTCGTTGTTGTGCCCATATTTTAAATTTGATTGTTAAAGAAGCTATGCATGTATATGAGACTTTTGTACTTGTAATAAAAAATGTAGTTGTTACTATTATGTCTTTTGCTAGTCGAATTTCAGAATATAGAAAAATTTGTCAACGAGAAAATATGCCATTTAAAAAATTAATTTTTGATGCAGATAGTAGTTGGAATTCAACGTATAATATGTTAAAAATAGCTTGTAAACAAAAAAAAGCAATAAATTTATTTTTTGCAACAGCATCAATAGGAAGAGTACTGACTCCCACAGAACTTAATTGGCGCCAAGTAGCCTTGTATAAAGATTTTGTAAAAGTTTTTGATACTTCAACAAAATTATTTTCTTATATATATATTTTTTTTATTTCACCATTTGTTTTACATATGCTAGTAGAAATAATTAAAATTTTCGTAAAATATATGAGTAATGAATATTAATAACCATTATTACTTCAATGAAAGCAAAATTTGATAAATATTTTGATCATTTGCCTCATCTTTTGGGTTTAGCCATAATAATTTATCCTAGGTGTAAAGAAATTGGTTTACAAGAATTTTTTGAACGTATTTTTATAGATCAAACACATTTTGTCTATATTAACCTCTATTATGCAAACATGCAACAGATTATTTGAAGAATACAGAGTAGCTGCATCTGTAAATACACATGCACACACTACACTAGCAGTCTCATCTCAAGACGGGAGATTAAGTGTTTTTTCAGCAATAAAAAGTAGAAGAATATCTTTGTTAGGTTTTTTTTATTGGCAATCCCGTTTGACAAAACTCCTTTCAGTTGTATTTATTTTCGCACTTTTATTTCAGTGAGGATATGAGTGTTTAGATGCGAATCCAACCCAAATTGTGCCTTTCAGAGAAGTTTGTGTTGACAAAGCTTTCAAGATTGCCACTTCGCTGATTATGACGGAGCGCCCCTTGGCGGGTCCGGGGCAGCGCCACGGCGGGGTCGAGGGGCAGCGCCCCCGAAGCAAAATGCAAAAAATGCATTCAAAGTTGCCATTCGATCATGTTTTATTTTTCCAGATTTTCCAGTTTTGGCCTGTCCGCTCGAGCGGGACATCGGGCGCTCGAGCGTGGATTGGAAGCTCTCAGCATCTCTGCAGTCACCTGCAAAAGTACTGGATAGTGTGGTTTACCGCTCAAGCGGCAAAACCGACGCTCGAGCGTGGAGCCTGTATGAAATCACAGAATTTGAAGTCTCCGCTCGAGCGGGGAAAAGGGCGCTCGAGCGGACCGCGCGAATCCAGATTTCCAGATTTGATAAAGAGTTCGTTTTCGGCCCAATCTAGGATTACTTTTTGGTTCCCTATAAAAACTTGGTTTTCTCCCAAAACTAGGTGATTGATTAGGACTTCTCCAGATCTTCTTTTTGGTTTCTAGGGTTTATATCTGGGGATACTTTGGGAGTTTTCTTTGATGTTTTTATTGAGTATTCAACTCATGATCTAAAGAGAGTACATCAAAGGTTTGTTTGTTATACACAAAAGAGAGAGTTATTCTTCAGTTGTGGATTCTGAAGAATTCGAGCCTGAAGCTTTGGTGGAATCCGGAGTGGCTCATCAGAAAGACAATTCTGTGGTGAAGATGGGGTTGGAAGAGGCACATAGAGGTTGGTTCAATTAGGCGTTGTGGATTCGCTAGGTAATTGAGAGTATACCTGTGTAATTCCTTTAATTCTTCTTAGTGGATTGTTCTTGTGGCTGTTGCCCGTGGTTTTTTGATCACAGTTGGAGGTGTCCAATTGTGGTTTTTTCCACGTTAAATCGCTGTGTCTCTTTGTCTTGTTTGTTTGATTGGGATTGTTATATTCTGCTTAAAATTGATACATAATCACAAATCAACATCTAGGGGATTTCTAGATTTTTCAATCTTAACATACAAACATAAGTAGTTTTGAACTACAACGTTATTTGGAAAGCCCATCAGTAGATGATTCCGATGATTTTGATATTTTGGAATGATGGAAACAAAATGAAACTATGCGGCATGTGGTTTCACAGATGGCCTGTGATATACTAACCGTTCATACTACAACAATTGCTTCGGAAATAGTTTTTAGTACAGGTGAACAGGTGTTGAACGATTACCAGAGCAGGCTTTCACCCCAAATGGTTCAGGCACTGATAATATCTAGAGATCATATGCATATGCGCTTACAAAAAGATAAAATTATAGTGAAAATGAACGAATTCAAAATGATTTAGATGACATATAATCGAGCAACACGACTGAAATGTCTGCCTCCTCTGATGATTGATCAACAATTTATTTTTTACTATTTCATTTCTTTTTCTTTTTCTTTTTTTTTTTTTGTATTAGATTATTGAGGTGGAGTATAATGCAAATGATTGGTAGGGTAATAGGTGCCAGCCTAGTTGGGATGTACTTGACCTATAGTGATACAATTGCTCTACCATCATCAATAATCTACACTTATTTTATTTAATAATATAAATTTTTGTAATATTTATTTCATTTTGAAATACAAATTATTCATTCAATAAATGTTATATAATTAATTTAATATTGTAATATTGAAAGTTTCATTTTTATATATATATATAATTATTCATTTCTGGTCTCTACTACTGGCTACCATTATCACTAAAATCTCCACTGCCATCACCAATAGAGAAAGTGAGATCTGAAAAACCCATATCTAAAAGATAAAAATAAGAAGAAGAAGAAGAAAAAGAAAAAGAAGAAGAAGAAGAAGAAGAGTTGGACTATAATGGCTGTAGTGGCTACGGAGGTCGATTCCACCAACTTCTCACCTCTGCCTGTTGTCCTCGGGCTACCACAACGACGATGACTTTCCTCTTCGACCACCATCGCTGCCCTCCACCACCATCACAACATATACCATGCGATGAGAGAGAGAGAGAAATTGAGATGGGGTTGATAGACGAGATGAGGATGACGACGATGACGGGAAGAAAAGGAAGTTGAAGGGTGCAAAATATAGTAAGCATATATTTTGTCTATGATTTGCATAGTATATAACCATACTCACCATGATATAAGTATAATAAAAGAGAAGGCGGCAAGACGATTGGGACAGGAGTGGCGGCAATTGGTAGATAGGATATGGGAGTCTTAGAGAAGATGAAGATATTTTGGGATTTCCCAAAAATTGATGGCGTGAAATAAGAAAAAAAAATGATTAAAATAATATATGATGTAAAGGTCTCGATTGGGAACAGGTTATTTTAATAATTTTTTAATTTTTTACGAAAAGATGTATAAAAAAATAAAAAGAGGAATTTAATAACTTATGATAACTTTTTAACTAAAATTAAAAGTTATCTAACGAGACCTAAGAAATTAATGTGTAGTAAGTAGGGCTGTGCAAAATACCGCCCAATCCGCTAAAACCGGACTGATCCGCATTAATCCGTACCTCTCTAACCGCTAACCATGGTTTAAACTTTAAAATTTATAATCCGCCAACCGAACCACTCCGCTTCGCTATAATTAATGCATCTATAATTAATGCATATATATTTTGTAACTTCTAATAAAATATCAATGTAAAAATAAATGTGAGAGAGATTTAAGATATAAAATTTATTACAAATTAATGGTTATATATATGAAACAAATTATGTAAAATTACTGTGTAAAAAAATTATATAAAATCGTCAAAAAATCGTCCAAATCACAATTTATTAATTCGCTAATTCACTAACCTGCCATTCAATTTATAATTTTAATTTCATTTTCTAATTTGTCTGGTGTGGATTTAATCACCCTTTTAAAAGTCGAAATGAGTGTCTTTCTCAATTCATCGCCTAACCAAGCCAACTTTCGAAAGTGGATTGGACCTTACTCAGTTCTGTGTGCCCATTATTACCTATTTTAATGATTTATTAGATTTATACATGAATTATTTATTTAATAAAAATTAAATTAAATTAATAATTATAATTATAATTTTTTTTTTCATTTTTATCTTTAAAAAATGGGCATTATTATTACAATCGAACTAATCCATTTTTATGAATATGAAAACAGTAAAATTATATTATTATAAATTATTAGATCAATGTGATTTTTTTATTTTTAAAATTACAATCAAGTGTAAGTTTTTGAAAATAATTTTAAATTAATAATAAACTCTATTAATATTAATAATTAAATCTTAAACTTTTTAATAAATATATATTTATTTTATAAAAATACTAATAAATTATTATTTTTTAATAAATAATCTACTCGACAAAATTAAAAATAAACCAAATGGCTCATCTAAGTGGAACTAGTAGGGGTGCAACTTGAACGAGTTCAACCCAAGCAACCTAGTCCGAGTTTTTTTAAGGCTTGGACAACAATTTATTGTAATCTGGGTGGGCCGTGGCAAATTTTTGATGCCCGAATTGCAATTTGAAACAAGCCTAGGCAGAGGCTATGTGTAACCCGAGCAATCTGAACCCGAGTTGCATTTTATATATTATAAAAATTATATAATATATGTATAAATAGGTGGCCCTTAGATTTTATTTTTTTTTTTTTTTTTGCCGGGCTTTGGCCCTTAGATTAGAATCTTATATTTGGACCATTAGATTAAAAGTAAAGACTAAACCTCACTTATTCTTTTCTTCCCTCTATGTGTCTCAAACTCTCATTTCTTCCTCAAAGTGTTGAAGAACGGCAAAGAGAGGAACAAGAACCACAAAGTTTAATCAGTGAAGGATTCCATCTGTGCAGATGTTCTTGCTCTTAAGAATTCCAAGTAAGCAATCCAGTTATACTCTTGTATCTTGATTAATATCTTACTAGTCTAGCTTGCATACTGATAGCAGAATGTTTATCCTACCTTTAATCCATGAATTACAATAGTTTAATCATGAAGATGCTGATCATTTTGGGCTATGGTTTAGATCCACTAAAATGCACATTGCTAATCCTCTATTACGTATTTGGATACATTTTGCTGCTACATTTGCGGAAGTTCAAATAATAATGAAATTAACTGCTTATTGAATTGTGGTGGTCAATGCTTAATCAGGGTATGCATCTATACAGATCATGTATAACTTAGGTTTTTTTTTCTAATTTCTCCTATCAATATGAAAGGATAAAAAGGAGCTTCTTGTTGTAATATCATCATATTTCTTGTGAAATTTGGGCAATTTGGCTTAACCTAAGTTCAAATTATGAAGCTTAGTCCGGGCTTGGACAGCCAAGCTCAGGTTGATGGTCGGGCTTGAGCACTGTCAAACACAATTCGGGCTGGGCCTGGGCAACCCTCCAGCCCGAGCGAACCGGCCCAAGCTGCACCCCCAGAAACTAGTGATAGCCTAACATTCGAATGGAAGGTTTCATGTATTACAAACCTAGTTTGCTTTTTTGTTTTTTTTTTCAATAGATATAAAAATAATTATATTATAAGAAATAGTTATATCATTAAACAGATTACTAATTCACAATAGCTAAAAAAATCAACAATTCATCAAGTCAAACCCAACAAACACTACTAATCCTATACAATTTTCATAATGGGAAAGAAAAAAAACCAATCTCCATATATATATATTTTTTATAAGATTGGATGTGATTACATTATTGATAGGATTGTGAAAAATAAATTATATTATAAAATTAGACAAGAAGAATATCATGGGATAATAGATGGAGAAATAATTAAATATAATTATTTTTGACAATTGAATATTTTTTTTTATAGAAGTCAAATCATCTTATTTTTGTAATCTTTTTATATTATTATTAAAATTATTTAAAATTTTAGTACCATATAAAGCAAGCAATGGATTAATAATTTCATATTATTCCCTTATCCCGCAATAAAAAAATATATTTGCGAGCATTAAAAAGTATTTATAATTTTGTACACAATAATATAGTAGAATATGTGTCAGTTTTAATTTGTTATCCACTTAATAATAGTGGGCTCTAACTCCTATAACACATTATTGTGAATGAATTTAAAAATTAAAATGTTTAAAAACTCTAAAATATGAGTTCTGAAGGAGTTCTAGAAGGTGGGTCCCACTCATCATTGTGATGTTTTGACTTTAAGTTTTTTTTTATTTAAATTTTTACATTATTAGAGCTCAATGAGAGCTTCAAAATTAAAGAGGTATCTTTGCCCTTTATAAATATAAATGTGTTCGTCTCTATCTGTAACGCCCTTAATTTAAGACATAAATCATTCATTCACGAGTTCCATGAACATAACGAAAAGAATACATTTTCATTCATCAGAGTCTTCTTTACAAAAGATATTACATGTTAACAACAAAGTAGATGCCCTACGGGCTTACAGCTTTCCAAGTTATCACTTGGTTACAACAAAAGAAGAGTTCTAACTCTATACATAAAAAACCCTCGGCTTGGATTTACATTTAAAACAAAATATAAATAACAAAACGGAGTCTTCAACTCCTAAACCTCCCAAGCTAAGACCTTGGAGGCGGCATATCACCTGTACCTGAAAAATGGTATCCCAAGTAGGGTGAGCCAATGCCCAGTAGAGATATACTAAACAGTATATGAGAATTAACTAAAACATTAGCATCCGATAAATGTGTAACACTTGTGAACTACGTGCATCCCTTCCATAACCAATCAACATTCACATCTATATTTCAATCCATTTCTATTTTATTTATCCAAATCAATTCATTGACATAGTTCATTGATATCTAAACATTTCAAAATGAGACTACAACTCATATTGTCAACACTTCAACCATAAACATCATTCATACACTTCCATTCACTTGTCATTTTACGGAACTACGTCCATGGGAACCGGCACCCAAATATATATATATGATTTCGAGACTTTCACACTGGACACTCCGGCCAACTTAATTATTAATGGAGTCGATTCCCTATCTCCTCCCACACAAAGAGACATACACAATGTATTTAAACACGTTGTCATATATAATGACCAATTCAATCACATTTACCATGTTTATATCCAACCATCATATTCAACGACATAATCCAATTGATTAGTTTCAATTTACCTAATCATCATGCAGTTTCTACAACAATCATGGCTATCCTCCACCGATAGCCCAAAACAGATATATCTAAATAGATAAATAAATTTCTCAACAGATAATATATCACATTTTCCATAAGTGAGTGATTCATCACTCCAACTACACCATTTAATCACAATTTCCTCTAATTTCATGATTCTCAAACCAATTTCATATTTCCATAATGATTTCGTCATTTACACAAATAATGTATATAATTCAAATTATGGCATTTTCCCCCTTTCTCAAATATTGCTCCCAAGGCCAAATTTTCCACCATTATCCACACATAACTCCACTTTCAAATCCCCACATACATATAGAACCCCAAAATAGAAAACCCCTCTTTCACTATTTCAACCCAAAACCCTAATTTCACCCCAACCAACCATTTATACAAAATAACCAATACATATGTTAAAACTCATAGTAATGAGTAGATTATCCCTACCTCGGATAGAGAAGCTCAAAGGAGAAGAAGAGAGAAACTCAAGATGCTCCAAATCCATACTTTTTCGAATCAAATGGAAGCCCTCGCCAAGCTTTAGCTTTTTAACAAAAGAAGTAGCGTAGAAAACCTCTAGAACATGGTGTATTTGTAGAGAGAGAAAGAGAGAGGTAGCCAGATTTAGGGTTTGGAGTGAAAAAGGAGATGAAAAAGTGATAAAAATCACGCTGCTGCGAACTGATATATACAGGGCTCACTCGAGCGAAGGAGTTGTCGCTCGAGCGACCAGACACAAAAGAACCTCGCTCAACCGCAAAAAGCGTCGATTGAGCGAACAATGCAAAGCTTCAGGTCTGCAACGTAAAAACATGCTCGAGCGCAAGAATGCTCGCTCGAGCGAAGGAACACATAACACAAGGCTCGCTCCAGCGCAAGAATGCTCGCTCCAGCGAAGAATACCAACCTTCAAGTCTTACATAGACGCAGACGCACGCTCAAGCGCAAGAGTGCTCGCTCGAGCGAAGAGACACACAACACAAAGCTCGCTCGAGTGCAAGAACCCTCGCTCGAGCGAAGAAGCAAATACCCAAGGCTCACTCGAGCATAAAAAGCCTCGCTCGAGCGAAGAAGCCAAAACCTGGGCAGCAACCACTTGCACTAGCTCACAACCAACCTATTCTAACTCACCCAACACATCCCAAAACTCAAATATAAGGAATTAAAGGATGGAAACCAAATATAGACAACAACAAACAACCACGGAACCCAAGTCCAGAATACAATAAATGATGGGGAAAAATCAAGATTGCTATAGTATGTAGCATTGCTCCTTGTCTATTCACCAACAAACAAAAAGATAGAAGCAGCCAAACAACAAACACATACCCATTTCATCCTGGTACACGATGCTTGCCATAGAGCTTGGTGTTGGTACAAGCTCAAACCACTGCTAGAGTCTCATGGCCATAAGGTCACCGCCTTCGACCTCTCGGCCTCCGGTATCAACATGAAGAAGATAGAAAAGCTTTGCACTCTTTATGACTATACGGAGCCATTGATGGAGGTCATGGAATCGCTTCCTTTGAGCAAAAATGCGGTTCTCGTTGGGCACAGTCTTGGTGGCTTTAACTTGGCTCTTGCCATGGACAAGTTCCCCAAGAAAATCTACGTTGTTGTCTTCCTCACTGCTTTCATGCCCGATATTATGCACAAACCCTCATTTGTAATTGAATAGGTACAGATTATATAGAAATCTATCGTAGAATTAAATATAAAAATAGTCACAGTTACAAGGCCTAGCCACTAATGCTAGAAACGCCTAAATCACTCATTACACGATACGTATATTTGTAGTCTTTTGTCTTCTACTTCGCACTTTATTTATTTTGTTATTTATTTGGTACAATTTTTTCTAAGTTAATAATAATTAATAATCAAAATGTAAAAATTAAAATTTTTCATTCTCATGTTTTCTAATAATAAGTTGTTTTTAGATTGAGAAAAATTCACATTAGTGAGTAATGATTTTTTTTTTTTTGGTTAGAATAGTAGAGAGAGTGAGAAAATAATATGTATTGTATATATTCAATGTGTCAATATAATAGGAGAAACCTGTATATATAGGCCAAGAAACCTAGATGTATAGGAAACCTAGGTGTACAAGAATACGAGAGTCCTAAGTATAATAGGAATAGATAACAAGAGTCCTAAGTATAATAGATAACAACTAACACCCCCTCTCAAGCTCAAGGTGGTAAGGTAGATAGCAACTTGAGCTTGGCAAGTAGATCAGAGAAACGTCCTAGAAGATGAGCTTTAGTGAAGAGATTGGCAGTCTAATCAGTAGAGGTAACAAAGAGAAGATGAACAGTGCCCCTAGTAACATGCTAGTGTATGAAGTGGTAATTTATCTCAATATGCTTGGTGCGATCATGGAAGACTTCGTTATGTGCAATCTGAATAGTTCTCTGGTTATCACAATAAAGATTGGTGCCAGCAAGATAAGAAACTCCCATATCAGAAAGAAGCCAACGAAGCCACACAAGCTCTTGAGTAGTGTCAATAAGAGCACGATACTCAACCTCGATACTAGAATGAGCAACAAGAGTTTGCTTCTTGCTACGCCAGGCAATGAAAGAGTTGCCCGAAAAGAAATAGAACCCAGTAGTGGAACGACAGTCAGTAGGATCCCCTGCCTAATCTGCATCAAAAAATGCATGAAGCTATAGAGAAGACTGTGCGGAGTAGTGAAGACCATGAAACAGAGTGCCTTTGAGATAGCGCAAAATGCGAATCAGAGCATCATAGTGTGGAGAACTGTCACGATCCAAACCCGCCCCTATAGGTTTAGCATCGTAACCGGCTAGTAATCATGGGATTACCGAAGGCCTTTGAGACAGATTAACATAATATTAGGGGCTAGCGGAAGCAAATAACAATATACAACGTCCGTTGAGCTGTGCAGACTTATATGAGATAGAAAATTTTTAAACTATTTATATACATATACACACATCATCTTTAAGTCATTATATATATACAGATTAGACAAAAAGGGACTTAGCCCTATTTACAAAATACACAAGACTTGTTCAACCAAACACGAAAACAAAACTTAAACTTTAAATCATATGGCCATAATCACTTGACATATTCGGAACCTCCACGGGAGGCACATAGGCTGGCTGACAAAAATAGATTCTAGGCAGATGCCTCTAAGCCTGGTCACGCGCCTGATCACCTACATACATAAATAATACAGTGAGCTATAGCCTAATGAATAATAACAGAGTAAAGGGTTTTAATGAATAACGTCCATCACAGAGTCAGAAATCAAATTCTTATGCATATTCAGATTCCAAATCAGAAATAGATTCATATACATATTCATAATCATTGTCATATTCAAATTTTGCATATAATCATACGTGGTACATCCACTAGTGTTAACAAATCCAATGACCCATGAAGGGACGGCCTTGAAGGCATTTCGATGACTCATGTGCACAGAGACGTTTCCGATAACCCATAAAGGGACCTGATGACCCATGAAGGGACCTGATGACCCATAAAGGGACGCATATCATATGATGCTAAGGATGCCACGAATGCATTTTAGAATCTTGGATAATCATTCATTCATTTCAAACACAGTGTAGCATTTCAGAAACTAATCATTTCATATCATAATGTTCAGAAAATGTTTAACATTGAACATAACTTTATAAAGTTATTACTCACAGACAGCCGCAGAAGCAAATCAGACGGACTGGACATATCAGATAAATCAGGCAAACAATGGCGCGTGACCTACACAAGTACATAACATATACACATTGAAATACAATATTACTCCTTTGATCAAACTTGACTTTTCTAGTCTTTTTCCGTCTAAATAGTCCGAAGTTCTACTATGCTTATTCTTTCTCATTCAAATAAACCGGGTTCTTATTTCACATATTCTTTCATTACTAAGCCCTTCTTTTCCAAATAGGCTGATCTTTTACTTGGCTTCTTAAACAATTACCACTAGATCAATGATTCATTCTTCAACTAACTAATCTATGTTGATTGGTAGCTTATTAACCTTTATTGAGTCATAAATCATGTCTAGAATGCCTTGGAAAGAGATGAGAATAAAAATGTGAACTAAATGCAATTTTTCAAAATATGCTGAAAATGGGTCTCCGCTCGAGCGCCACTTTGGTCGCTCGAGCGGATTGTAAAATTTGGAAAACTACTGGGAGCTCGATTTTCACGCTCGAGCGAGACTTTCCTCGCTCGAGTGGACAACGTAAATTCTGAAATTCCAAAATTGCAATTGAAGTTCAAATTTGGTATTCAAAGCCTCAAAACATGTACTTTTGGTACACAAAAATGAAGAACCATTGGATAATTTAATAAACACTTTCAATTAGAAATCATTCATTCAAAATCAAGCTCCAATTGTCCAAATTTAGTTTTAACTCATCTTCTTTACATCAACCCACAATTCTAAAATATAAATTAGACATCCCAACCTCTTGAAATTCCATGATGTATGTAATACAAATAGATCCAATTTTATTATTAATAACAAAATCAACTTAACCATGAATTACACAAATCAATTTCTTAGAAATTCAACTTAACTCAATTTTTAACCAAAAACTTAATTATAATCATGGGTGTTCTAAAATATATCTAAATTGAATAAAATTTTTAAATTACATCACATGCATGGATTAAATAAAAATCTAATTATAAAATCAAAACTTTAGGATTAATTCCAATTTCCATAAACTTGGTTTTTCGTAAAACATTTCCTTTGTCTCTTCAAAATATGGACTTGAATGACCCAATTCCCTTAAAACTCATGTATTACAAGAAAATACTACAAAATCAAATCAAAACAATTACTTTCCACAACTATGAGTCTACTTAATTTCTTACTTAAAACCTTATTTCTTACAAAATCCACGAGACTAATTCCATAACTTTCTTAAAGATTCATTGATGCATGTAAAGATAAAGTCCAAATTCATGAGGAATACACAAATTAAACTTACTTGATAAATTTTCCCAAACTCATTTCCTTAATCTCAAGCTTAACTCAATTTATTTTAACATCAATTTAATTCGTAGTCATAGATGTTCCAAAATATGTTTAATTTGAGTCAAACTCTTAGATTACATTACATGCATGGGTTAATAATTAAAATCAAAACCCACATTTATTCTTTAATTCTTCCAAATTACATGCATGTAGAAATAAGGCCCAATTTCATGCAAGATTACAAAAATTAAATGCAAAATAATTAATTTCTAAATTGATTTCCATAATCATGAACCTAGATCCATTTCTTCATCTTCTTGCTAATTTCTTTCCAATTACCTGAAATTGAACCAAAATCCTTTTTGATTTCAAGTATTAGGTGTAGAAGAATTAAAGAAGAAATTTACCTCAACTTGTTGGATTTTTTAGCTCTCTCTCTCAATCTCTTATTTTCCTTAAGCTTTCTTTTCTTTTTTTTCCTTTAGAGTGAATTGGTGAGCTCTTCCAATTCTTCAGCAAAAATGAGATGCCTCACTCACTTTCTTTCTCTCCCTCTCGGTTTACTCTAACAGAATGGGGCAATGAAAATGGTTCCCAAAGGTCAATACACTTTCACCACAAAGCACCCTCAAATGACATACACTCTCACACACCAACTTCATGACACCACAACACACACGTGCACAACTCCAATGAGCTCCAGCACAACATTCATATGCACACACACACACAATCGCTCAATACACCCACACCCACTTATACCTTCAATTCTATCTTCTTCTTCTTTTTCCATAATTCAATTTATGATTAAGATTAATTAAATTAAACAACACTTAGTCTTAATAAATTTTGATTGGCATATAATTAATTTAATCATAACTAATCACAAATCCCACATAGATTAATCAGTTTAATTTGAGTTCCATTATAGTCCAATTAATTATATTTAAATTTATCGATCCGAATCAAATTTTTAATCAAACTTCCAAAAAGCTCTAAATATTAAATTAAACTTATTTCTATCCTCAATCTTGGTTTCTCACATCATTAAGGCTTTCAAATTCCGTCGCTTAAACTACATATTCAAATTGGACAACCCATAAATAAATTTAATTCGTAATAATTACAATTCTCAATCTTCATAATTTAATTAACTTAATTAACTCCAATTAGGATCTAATTAATCGAATCTCAATTTTACTAAACTGAAACAAATATTTAATTAAACTCCCAAATGGGTCCATAATTAAGATTAAATTAATTCAACTTCTTAACTTCACTTCCTTAAGCCATTTGGACCCTTAATTTCTAATTCTAAAATAAATCTTTAATAGAATCATATACGAGTCATATCCCACAATTAAATTATAATACTCGGCAATTAAATTTCAAATCCTCTTAATTAATCAAGTACTAATCATTATACGTGATGGGGGCGCTACAGCCTTCCCCCCTTAGGAAGTTTGGTCCTCCAAACTTAAGATACTTGTACAGAAAATCAGTCACATGACTTGGTCTCACTTCATTTCCTCCCCTAGGTAACTTCTTTTCATTGAACTTTCTCCACATAAGTTGAACTTATTCCCAATCACTTAATGGTTAACAACTCAAATTGGCGATTCATTATCGTTTCTATTGGCATCAATCACATAACTTATATACTTTAACTCATCAATCTATAGTTCATATACTTCCAATAGTAGGAGATTTCTCTTAAGGAATGTTCATGATTCTCCTTATTTTTCAAACAGATTAAAATATTTCGCTATTGACATGTTAAATCCTTCAAATAAGGTTTCACTTGCTAATCTATAACAAAAATTCTAAATTATATAGAATTGTAATCACATATTAATGGTCTTAGCTTCAAACAAACATCTTGGGTACCAATTATAATGGTGATTTCAAAACAGAGGAGCACATTGGATTTCAAACAGAAGCATATTCCACAGAAATTCATTGAGCCTATTGAGTAACAGATGTTGGCTTGCTCTCATATAGTAGCAGACAATCATATAGATCAGAGCAGAACTTTACATACTTCTGTGAAATTAAAATTACCGTTTTGACAATCTAACTCACACTATCATTTCAAAGTGGTGATTCGATTCACAACAGGTTTATGTTTTACGCGGTCGTTAGCTTCCTTATTAGCTTTCTTATCTACTTAAGGTTACATTTACATAAGTAATTCAAATTACATTGTCTTTATGCGCATTCCAATTCGTAGACCTATATAGATACATATTCATTAACTTTGATCAATTGTCACGCGGTAACTTAGGGCGAAACTTTTAACTTTCTCAAATCATTACAATAAGCCAACTAAAACTCTTATGTTTCCAAAGGTCCGTTAAGGAATATACAATTGTTATTCTAATGAAATTCATTTTCCTATTTCCCATTTGAGGGGGAATAAGTCTTCCAGATTTGTAATTCAATACATCATAATCGGTCACCTTCAATATTTTTAAAGGTTCCAAACAATATGATTCCAGTAAATTAAGTGTTGCTTATTCAGTCATCAAGTAGAAAATTTTTCATTGGCTTAAATCGTTTGGTCTTTTGTTTAGCTCAAGCCTTAGCGATGTTTTAATCATTTTTAGCAATTTCAAGTTGAGTTCTAAGTGGTCCAACAAATGGGTTCCATCTTTATCAAACAATACATAACATAGCTTGTAACAAAACATGGGATGGATCGAGTTCATCAATCGGAATCTTTCAAAGTTTCCTGGGATGTTTACTAACATCTACTTAATACAAGGATGACATTCCTGACAAAACAAAGGAATAACTGCCCCAGAATCGAAGCACACCCGTTCATGACCGTCGGTGGCTAACCCGAAATCGGTTAGACAACCCACCCGGAAAACTGTCGGTGGAAAAACGTAACCCACCCGTACAAGACCGTCGGTGGTACCATCCGTACATGACCGTCGGTGGCAAAGAGATATCTCAACAAGGTGCTACATAAGCTTAACGTCCCCTAGCACGAAAGGACCTTTCAAGAATGTCATCAAAAGAAAGCTAATACTTGATGCATAACTAATAGATCATCATTCATGCTTGATCAAATACTTTTCCAAAACAAAGCAAAGCAAAGCTTTATCAAAACATTATAGCATAGCTTTATTAAAAAAAAATATCACTCACACATAAACGGTTAACTTCAAGCAGTCCTACTTGTACTTAAGTACTATCCTTAACCAATTAAATTATTTGAGCTTTCTCTTAGGTTTGGGATAATCTTTTATTTGATGTCCCAACTTCTCACATTTCCAGTAATTCGATGACACAGTCCCCGATGGATCTTGTGACATATTGACATACTAGGATAACTTACTTCTCTTACAACTTTATCTGGAATTACTCGTCTTTTCTACCACAAAATTCTTAATTTTCTTCTTTGATTCACTTTTCATTTTCACACTTAACTCTTCATTTTGATCTTGCCATGTGTGGTAGGATTCACAGCTTTCACCACGTTCTCTAGTACTTTTTCTACTTTACCCAATCACTCTGATAAAGACTTAATTTCCACTCCATTCATACTTTTTCACCATCTTCTCCTAATGATGGAAGAGAAGGGTTAAACACAAGGAGATGGTTGATAACACTTGGGTTAATTAATTGACTTAAGTTATAACACAAAGCACATATCATATACAAGTAGACATACACATATAGGCATATAAGGACACTGGTAGGATAACCTATTCATTCCCATGGAATTTACCAAGAATTTCTGATTCGAAGCAACGCTGGCCAAACGTGATTCCAATCAGACTTTAAAGGTCATTCTACAAAGGCATGAGACTCTACGGTTTAACATTCCACATAATAGGTTTCCACCAAAATGTACTGTCATACATATCAAATAACTTTTCTCATCCTTAATTACCATAGTTCCACATATTTCATTGATCAACAAATTCCTCAATTTCCAAATATTCTCATAGTCCAATTTAACATATAACCCATATAGCTTTCATGACTTTCATTAAAGATCCTAATTCTGCATAATACTCTGTTTTCACAAATCAACATACTTATTCTCACCAATGTATTAGCCAAATATTTTGATTTCCTCATAATAGTAGAAATTTCAGAGATGTCACCATGATTCTTAGCTTTCAGCCTCATTGCTAAACTGATTCAACACATTCCAGTTTCCTTATAATCATCACAATTCCATAATAGCTCATAATTGTTAGTTTCAATACTTAAACGTATTACACAAACGTATATGCATATTCTTGAATGTAAAACTTCTTACTTACATACTAGATGCATGAAACTTAAATCCGTTGTAGACATTCTAATGCTCAATGGACACGTGTGTGAGATATTAACTCGTGCTCTGATACCACTCTGTCACGACCCAAACCCGCCCCTATAGGTTTAGCATCGTAACCGGCCAGTAATCCTGGGATTACCGAAGGCCTCTGATACAGATTAACATAATATTAGGGGCTAGCGGAAGCAAATAACAATATACAACGTCCATTGAGCTGTGCAGACTTATATGAGACAGAAAAATTTTAAACTATTTATATACATATACACACATCATCTTTAAGTCATTATATATATATATATATACAGATAAGACAAAAAGGGACTTAGCCCTATTTACAAAATACGCAAGACTTGTTCAACCAAACACGAAAACAAAACTTAAACTTTAAATCATATGGCCATAATCACTTGACATATTCGGAACCTCCACGGGAGGCACATAGGCTGGCTGACAAAAACAGATTCTAGGCAGATGCCTCTAAGCCTGGTCACGCGCCTGATCACGCGCCTGATCACCTACATACATAAATAATACAGTGAGCTAGAGCCTAGTGAATAATAACAGAGTAAAGGGTTTTAATGAATAACGTCGATCACAGAGTCAGAAATCATATTCTTATGCATATTCAGATTCCAAATCAGAAATAGATTCATATACATATTCATAATCATTGTCATATTCAGATTTTGCATATAATCATACGTGGTACATCCACTAGTATTAACAAATCCAATGACCCATTAAGGGACGGCCTTGAAGGCATTTCGATGACTCATGTGCACAGAGACGTTTCCGATGACCCATAAAGGGACCTGATGACCCATGAAGGGACCTGATGACCCATAAAGGGACGCATATCATATGATGCTAAGGATGCCACGAATGCATTTTATAATCTTGGACAATCATTCATTCATTTCAAACATAGTGTAGCATTTCAGAAACTAATCATTTCATATCATAATGTTCAGAAAATGTTTAACATTGAACATAACTTTACAAAGTTATTACTCACAGATAGCCGCAGAAGCAAATCAGACGGACTGGACATATCAGATAAATCAGGCAGACAATGGCGCGTGACCTACACAAGTACATAACGTATACACATTGAAATACAATATTACTCCTTTGATCAAACTTGACCTTTCTAGTCTTTTTCCGTCTAAATAGTCCGAAGTTCTACTACGCTTATTCTTTCTCATTCAAATAAACCGGGTTCTTATTTAACATATTCTTTCATTACTAAGCCCTTCTTTTCCAAATAGACTGATCTTTTACTTGGCTTCTTAAACAATTACCACTAGAAAAATGATTCATTCTTCAACTAACTAATCTATGTTGATTGGTAGCTTATTAACCTTTATTGAGTCATAAATCATGTCTAGAATGCCTTGGAAAGAGATGAGAATAAAAATGTGAACTAAATGCAATTTTTCAAAATATGCTGCAAAATGGGTCTCCGCTCGAGCGCCACTTTGGTCGCTCGAGCGGACTGTAAAATTTGGAAAACTACTGGGAGCTCGATTTTCACGCTCGAGCGAGACTTTCCTCGCTCGAGTGGACAACGTAAATTCTGAAATTCCAAAATTGCAATTGAAGTTCAAATTTGGTATTCAAAGCCTCAAAACATGTACTTTTGGTACACAAAAATGGAGAACCATTGGATAATTTAGTAAACACTTTCAATTAGAAATTATTCATTCAAAATCAAGCTCCAATTGTCCAAATTTAGTTTTAACTCATCTTCTTTACATCAACCCACAATTCTAAAATATAAATTAGACTTCCCAACCTCTTGAAATTCCATGATGTATGTAACACAAATAGATCCAATTTTATTATTAATAACAAAATCAACTTAACCATGAATTAAACAAATCAATTTCTTAGAAATTCAACTTAACTCAATTTTTAACCAAAAACTTAATTATAATCATGGGTGTTCTAAAATGTATCTAAATTGAATAAAATTTTTAAATTACATCACATGCATGGATTAAATAAAAATCTAATTATAAAATCAAAACTTTAGGATTAATTCCAATTTCCGTAAACTTGGTTTTTCTTAAAACATTTCCTTTGTCTCTTCAAAATATGGACTTGAATGACCCAATTCCCTTAAAACTCATGTATTACAAGAAAATACTACAAAATCAAATCAAAACAATTAATTTCCACAACTATGAGTCTACTTAATTTCTTACTTAAAACCTTATTTCTTACAAAATCCATGAGACTAATTCCATAACTTTCTTAAAGATTCATTGATGCATGTAAAGATAAAGTCCAAATTCGTGAGGAATACACAAATCAAACTTACTTGATAAATTTTCCCAAACTCATTTCCTTAATCTCAAGCTTAACTCAATTTATTTTAACATCAATTTAATTCGCAGTCATAGATGTTCCAAAATATGTTTAATTTGAGTCAAACTCTTAGATTACATTACATTGGGTTAATAATTAAAATCAAAACCCACATTTATTCTTTAATTCTTCCAAATTACATGCATGTAGAAATAAGGCCCAATTTCATGCAAGATTACAAAAATTAAATGCAAAATAATTAATTTCTAAATTGATTTCCATAATCATGAACCTAGATCCATTTCTTCATCTTTCTGCTAATTTCTTTCCAATTACATAAAATTGAACCAAAATCCTTTTTGATTTCAAGTATTAGGTGTAGAAGAATTAAAGAAGAAATTTATCTCAACTTGTTGGATTTTTGAGCTCTCTCTCTCAATCTCTTATTTTCCTTAACCTTTCTTTTCTTTTTTTTCCTTTAGAGTGAATTGGTGAGCTCTTCCAATTCTTCAGCAAAAATGAGATGCCTCACTCACTTTCTTTCTCTCTCTCTCGGTTTACTCTAACCGAATGGGGTAATGAAAATGGTTCCCAAAGGTCAATACACTTTCACCACAAAGCACCCTCAAATGGCATAAACTCTCACACACTAACTTCATGACACCACAACACACACGTGCACAACTCCAATGAGCTCCAGCACAACATTCACATGCACACACACACACAATCGCTCAATACACCCACACCCACTTATACCTTCAATTCTATCTTCTTCTTCTTTTTCCATAATTCAATTTATGATTAAGATTAATTAAATTAAACAACACTTAGTCTTAATAAATTTTGATTGGCATATAATTAATTTAATCATAACTAATCACAAATTCCACATAGATTAATCAGTTTAATTTGAGTTCCATTATAGTCCAATTAATTATATTTAAATTTATCGATCCAAATCAGATTTTTAATCAAACTTCCAAAAGGCTCTAAATATTAAATTAAACTTATTTCTATCCTCAATCTTGGTTTCTCACATCATTAAGGCTTTCAAATTTCGTCGCTTAAACTACATATTCAAATTGGACACCCCATAAATAAATTTAATTCATAATAATTACAATTCTCACTCTTCATAATTTAATTAACTTGATTAACTCCAATTAAGATCTAATTAATCGAATCTCAATTTTACTAAACTAAAACGAATATTTAATTAAACTCCCAAATGGGTCCATAATTAAGATTAAATTGATTCAACTTCTTAAATTCACTTCCTTAAGCCATTTGGATCCTTAATTTCTAATTCCAAAATAAATCTTTAATAGAATCATATACGAGTCAAATTCCACAATTAAATTATAATACTCGGCAATTAAATTTCAAATCCTCTTAATTAATCAAGTACTAATCATTATACGTGATGGGGTCGTTACAAGAACGGGGGCCAGCCATGAATTGACTGACAATGTGAATAGCATAAGCAATATATGGACGAGTAACTGTGAGATAGACAAGACGGCCAACTAGCTGATGATATTTGTGGCGTCAGACAATAAGGAACCTTTAAGAGGTGTAAGGCGAGTCTGAGGATCAACAAGAGTAGTGGCAGTCTTGTAATCGGTAAGGCCAGCACGAGCGAAGAGATTAGAAGTATACTTGGCCTGGGTAAGAAAGTAACTAGATGAATCTTGAGAAATTTCCAAGCCAAAGAAGTAGCTAAGCAAACCCAAATCTTTCATCTCAAACTGGTGACGGAGAAACTATTGGAGACTAGAAATACCCGCGAGGTCATCTCCGGTGATAATCATATCATCTATATATAGGAGACTGTTGTTAGACCACTAGCCATGCTCATCAATATAAACTGTTGGAGACTAGAAATACCTGCGGGTCATCTCTAATGATAATCATATCATCTACATATAAGAGAAGAAGAATAGTACCACGCTTCATCTTACGTATAAACAAACTCCGCATGTTTGGTTTGCCAAGTTCAGCTCTACCATTTGTGACTTTGGCTTTTCCTCCAATGCCCATGATGTACCTACACCTGTTATAGCTAATATTTCTCCTTATGGGTGCTTGTATGGTTCTCCTCCTGACTACACCACTGTTAAAGTTTTTGGTTTTATTTGTTTTGTTCTACTTCAGTCTCATGAACACACCAAACTAGAACCCCGCTCTCATCTTTGTTGTTTTCTGGGGTATGGTATACAACATAAAGGGTATCATTGTTGGGATCCTATCTCCAAGTGACTTCGTATTTCTCATCATGTAGTCTTCTGGGAACACAAAATGTTTTCAAATCTTTCAAAGTTTCATTTACCACAGTCCACCCACTTACTAATCTTTACTGATCTCTCTATAGACCTGTGTTCTAATGACTTTGATGCATATTCTAACTCCATGATTTCACAACCGCCTATGCCTATTGTCTATCCTGAGGATCCTGTGTTTGCTGATGGCCCTACACATTTCCCTATTGAGGTTCCTCCTCCACTAGAGCGTCATTCCACACGGGTAAGGCAACCTTCTGTTCTTCTCCGTGATTATATTGTTGGTTCCACTGCCTTTTCCTCTCATGAACCTACTTCTTATCAAGAAGCTTGTTCTAACCTTCTTTGGAAACATGCTATGACTAATAAACTATAGGCTTTCGATAAAACTCATACCTGGGATGTGGTTGATCTTCCTCCTGACAAGAGTACTGTTAGTTGCAAATGGGTTTACAAGCTCAAAACTCATTCTGACGGTTCTATTGAGCGTTACAAAGCTTGCCTAGTCGCCCGAA
The DNA here is from genome assembly GCF_055761805.1 of Camellia sinensis. NCBI lineage: Eukaryota > Viridiplantae > Streptophyta > Magnoliopsida > Ericales > Theaceae > Camellia > Camellia sinensis. The sequence continues at coordinate 223,145,786 of NC_138961.1, forward strand.
GGTTTACTCAAGAGTATGGCATTGACTATGAAAAAACATTTTCTCATATTACTCATCTTACTTCCGTTCATAGCTTACTTGCAGTGGTTACTGCTCGCCACTGGAGTCTTTATCAGATAGATGTCAAGAATGCATTTCTCAATGGTGATCTCACTGAGGAAGTTTATATGCAACTTCCTCCTGGTTCTTCTGTTCCATTAAACAAAGTCTGCAAACTTCATCGTGCTTTGTATGGTTTGAAACAAGCTTCGTGTGCTTGATTTGCCAAGTTCAGCTCTACCATTTGTGACTTTGGTTTTTCCTCCAGTGCCCATGATTCTGCCTTGTTTATACGTAAGACGAAGCGTGGTACTATTCTCTTTCTCCTATATGTGGATGATATGATTATCACTGGAGATCATCCCGCAGGTATTTCTAGTCTCCAACAGTTTATATTGATGAGCATGTCCAGTGGTCTGATAGCGATCCCTTAAGAAATCCCAAATTGCTTTGGCAGGGAAAGTAATTTGGGCATCATTCTAGAACCGGCCAAACTGAAGATGAATGGAGGGAACTGAGGTAGCTCAAAACCAGGTAATAATTTGATAATTCTTACTTTCCCATTTGTCAAGACGGTCATCAAATGCAGAGTCAATCTCATCATCTTTCTGGTTGGGTTGGGGAAGAGCACCAGTAATGATCCGCCAAAGGCGTTTCCCTTGGATGAAGCTAGAGAGAGCTTGAGCCCGTGGGTGCTTTTTTCGACTAAGTCACAACAACGATCTGTTGTGAGCCCGTGGGGGCTTTTTCTGAGTATTTTTTGATAATCCAAACCATTCATATTGTAGGATTCGTCGAGTATATCATCCATACAAAAAATCAAGTTAATCAGAAATTTGTAACCCTATGATCAGATTCAAATTGTTTTACAAAAATTATCGAGATAATGTTAACCATTTATTTTTTTAAAAACAAATGTACTCTTGTTATAAAGTTATAAATTTCCAATCAATTTGATTTTTTGCAGGGATGATCTATTTAACAAATCCTACAATATGAACGGTTCAGATTATCAAAAAAGACTCAAAAAAAATCCTCCACGGGAGCACAGCAGCACCTCCAGGTTCGAGAAAATAATATGTATTGTTTCTATTCAATGTGTCAATACAATAGGAGAAACCTGTAAATATAGGCCAAGAAACCTAAGTGTATAAGAAACCTAAGTGTATAGGAAACCTAGGTGTACAAGAATATAAGAGTCCTAAGTATGATAGGAATAGACAACAAGAGTCCCAAGTATAATAGATAACAACTAACATTTTTAAATTTGAAATAATGATAAGTTCATATTACTAATTTATCATAGTACTGTTAATGCTTGAATAATATTTAATACTAATGAAGCGGCTAGAATTCGATAAGGGTAGTTTTTTTTTTTCTTAGCCTAGCTTTTTATGTTTCAAGTATTTTTTAATTTATTTCAAAAATAAGTTATGTTTAAAATTAAATAAAAATAATATATTGATAGTCACTTAATATACAAATATTTTATTATATATAATTTATCTTTCTGACCAAACTCAAACTCTAATATAAGAGAAGTGTTAGGCATTATGAAAGTAATATCATCTTTAGTGTGTTGTTTTATGAAACTTTTTATGATATACCTAACATTATTTTTAATATAATAATATATTTTTTATAATGTAATATTTTTTGTCTAATTTAAAATAAAATTTAACATTATGAGTAAATTTGAAAAAAAATAAAAAATATAAAAGTCCAAAACAGGAAAAAAAAAATTGAAGACAAAAAAATAATCAAATTTACTCATAATGGTTTACCCAGATAAGGAAGGAGAGATAATGGTATTACATACTCCAAATTCCAATGCAAGAGGTTTGTTTGGACTAACAAATCAATGGCCCGCTTGCAAGTTGAAGCTACAATACGTAGGGGTGAGCATGATCCAGATTGAATTGGATTGAGGTAAAATTAGAACTAATCTGTTATTTACGGTTTTTGAAAAATTGTAATCAATCCAATCCGTTTAAATCATGGAACCTATCCGAACCAATCCATTTAAATACGGATTGGATCGGTTTAGGACCACGGATTCACATAATTAAATAATAAATATATATATAACACTTTAATTTCATAAAAATATAAACATAGTGCTACATTAGTTCCACAATAGCAACATGTTTTTCTATAATAGCGACATACTGTTCTAGAATTTAAACAACCATAAGAAAATTGGTTTCACCATAAGTATTTAGACCATTACAAATTAAAACTAAAAACTAACAAACAAAAATAATAAAAGAAGATATTATCGGTTTTAGGTTTGAGTTTAGATTTCATATAGAATAAGAGAAGATACTATGGGGAGGATGTATAATAAAAATATAGACTATTTATATACAGTCCGAATCGGTTCCAATCCGAAACCGTGGAGTTCAATCCAGAACCAATCCGTGGACTACGGATTTTTAATTCTTCAATCCGGAACTGAACCGCGGATTCAAAAAATCAATCCAAACCTATCAAATTGAATTGGATTGGATCAGATTACGAATTTCACGGAATCTTTGCTCAACCCTAACAATACAGACCATGTTAAAAACAGGGCAATCTTTAGTAGAGTAAATAGCCTATCAGTGGGTGTAAAAAAAAATAAGGGAAATACACTTTTGAGATATATTTAAAATATAAATTATTTTTTATAATTTGAAAAATTATAAATATCTTATTATAAGAATTTTTTATTTAATAAAATTAATTAAAAAAATAAAATTCATATTCTTATACAATAATAAAATTAATTAAAAAATAAAATTCATACTCTTATACAATAATAAAATTATTTAAATTATTAATTAAAATATATTTCTGACATCATAAAAAATTATTAATTGACAGGATGATTTATTAATAAAATTAATCATTTATTATAAAATTAGAAATTTCGAGAGACAAAATGTAATTTCTAGAATCATAAGGGATAATACTTATTTTAAACAAACTTCAATTGGTATATTTGTAATTTATTCAAAAAATAAATATCAATTCTATTGAAACTTTTATAAATTTGACTTTTAATGTAATAAAATTTATCATTAATATATAAATATTTTCTCTCACTTTCATTGAAATGATATTTTCTCTGTATTGTTGTTGGAAGAAATATATCTAGTGTTTTAATTTGATTGTTATTAATTTAATTTAAATAGTAAGATTAATGCGGATCTATGTGTCTTTGCATTTTATGAGCAAAGCTTGCAGGCTTTTCTCCCAATTCGCGGGCTTTAAGAGGTCGTAGCCGAAAGTAGTGTGGTATTATTTTAACATCATCTAATAATTTTAAATAATTATTGATGTTAAACTATTGTTTGTCTTCCGTCTTTAATTATTATTATTATTATTATTTAGGCACGTCTTGCTAATTTGTTAATTATTGGTTGGTCTTGAGAAATGAAAGCAATGTAAGAAAAATTGAGCAATGTTAAATTTCATGAGAGAAATATTATGAAAAGTTTTGTAAAATTTTAAGAAATAATTTATTTTCATGAAATTTTAAGAAATAATCTAGTATGGTAGGTAACTGATACTGATGGGCAACCAAGAAGGCTTAGCCTGCGGCTCAGAGCCCAGCTCACGGCCTGGGTATTAAAGCCCAGTAACCTTGAGAAGCCAATGCTGGACTAGGACCAACAGCATTCAAACACAAGTAGGAAATTAGCCACGTAAGTAGACAAAAATCCTACAAAATTGTTGCACCCACACATCAGCCATTTAATGAGGCCCTCGTATCATTAAATACGGCAAGCCTTTCACGCTGGAAGAGACAGAACTCACCATGAATGATGTGAGCTAGACTATAGACTTTCGGCCAACAAGACAGTCTAGAATATGACTAAATGATATAAGAAAGCTTTCGAAGTGCGTTAAAGGTTAAGTTTTTCATCCCTTGCCCCTCACTCTCTCGATAATCAATCTCCCCTAAACTAGCCTAACTTGATTGTCGGAGTGTCCGTCGGGAGATTACCTCCTCCATTGGACCTTTTTGCAGGCTCGCTTTGAGGACACTGAGGCCAACAGACCCATTAGAAGCGTGGATCAATCCGACCCATCCACCATCGAAGTTACAGCATTATCAGTAACAAAATAAGAAAAGCAATTTACTTTAATGTAGGTGTGTTTTAATTTTGAAGTCTTAGTTTATAAATAGTATGGACTTATTAGATTTGTCTTATAGTATGATTGATAGATTTTAATTTAAAGTGTATGTGATTGCATAACATAACACCACAAACTAATCTAAAGATAAAGAATCTTTATGAAACTTTTTATGATATTTCCTTCTTGAAACATAGCATTACTCAAAATTAAGAGGTTTTCCCTAATCAAAATCAAGATAGTTCATGTTAAAAAATACTTTATCCCAAAACAATCACAATAATTTGAAAATTTTAAGATACAAAATCTTGAAACATAATCTAATAAATGTAAGTATTTTGAAAAAATATATATATTTCTAGATATAGAATCTTGTGTCATGTATTAAATTTTACATGGGTGAATTATACTAACAGTCCCTATTGTTTGAGATTTGTCACTTTGATACCTGACTTTTCAATTGTGACACATTTGATCATGAATTTTGAATCTTGTTCCAAATAAGAACAATTGAAAATATCATTGCTCAATTTCAAGGGCAAAGTCGTCAATTTGATAAAATATAAACTAATTTGATAAAAATAAATGTCAAAAAAATATTTTTGAATTTTTTAAAATAATTTCTACCTATCACAGATAAAATTATATAAAATTGATAAATCTTTTAAACTTTTATTTATTTATTTTTTACCAAATTAATTTTTATTATGTGTTTAGATATGATCATGTAATGAGTGGTTATTAGACTTTTAATATGTAATCGATATATTTAATATATGAAATATTTAAAATTTAAAATTTTTTAATTTAATGAATTAGTGTAATTCGCCCATTCTATATTTATCGTATATTTTTTTAATCTAATTTTGTATAAGATATGAGTCCTGACACATTCACAAGAATAATGTTATACTTATAATGTTTTTATACAACATTTAATATATCATCTTTTATATCAGCACATTGTTAATATAAAGTCCCACCATTTATGTCTATCTGTAATGCCAGTGGTCACTTATCTGTATCTAATTATTTTTTTCCTACAAAAAAAAAATAGGGGAATTACACTGACATGTGTCAGTAAAAAATTATTTACAAACGAAAAATGTCCCAGACCTCCTTTCTCTCCCACCCCCACCCCCACCCCGACGTGGGGGTTGGTGATTGAAAGAAAAAAAAACAAAAAAAAAACAAAAAAAGAAAAGGGTTGACCAATGAAATGCCAGTGGGGGTTGTGGGAGTGACCCCCACTGGGGGTCTCCATCATTACCGTATACAAACAAATAAAAAAACATTATAAATTTTATAAAGTTTTTTATTAATTTATATTTTTTTTTCCATCTGACACCACTATCAGGTAGTTCCCAAAAAAACTACCCCCTCCCAAACGAAAAACTTTTTGAGTTGTTTGTTTGTTGGTTAATTTTCTTCTTGCTACAGTACTTTGAATCCTGTGGTACTCCTGAGGTGCCCCTAACATCAATGTTCTTTGGCCCCAAATTTCTGGCATCCAAACTCTACCAACTATGCCCCATCCAAGTAAGCCATCCTCCTCTCTGGAAATTAAACACAGAATAGGATAAAAATATTATCATATGATTTCAATGTTCAAGTCTGTATATAATTTTTGTGTTTCTAGACATACTACAAGTTAATATGCTATTTTTATAGAATTTCACACTAGCAATAATATTAGTGAGGATAGGGTCAATATTTTTAGAAAATTTGGCACAGACAAATAACTTCTCAAATGAAGGTTATGTATCGGTGATGCGGGTTTTTGTTTTGTGCAACGAAGATTACGAAATACCAAACAGTGGATAATTGAAAACAGCGGGGGAGTGAAAGAGGTAAAAGAGATCAAGGGTGCAGATCATATGGCAATGTTTTCAAAGCCTCGAGAACTCTACTGCTATCTCTTAGAGATTGCTAATAAGCTCACTTAAAAATATGAGATGGCAAATAAAACAACCTTAAAAAGACTTTTATGTGCTATGTTCTTATTGTAGTATGATATTTTTTCCTCTTTAATTTGTGATAATAAAATTGGTGAGTGATAATAAAATTGTTGTTGTTGTGTTGGTTATGATTGTTTTCAAACTTTCTACCAAAACGTATCTTTTTTAGCTTTTTGTTTCTCTTTTTTTAATTTATTATTCAACATATAGGTCGTGTTTAAATCATACATTTGAGTAAGAATTTGAAAAGATAAAAATAAAAATAATTATAAGGGCAAAATTTATTTTGCCCTTTATAGTTTTGCTTCGAAATATTTTATCCCTTTATAGTTCAAATATAGAAAAAGAACCCTTATGATTTTGGACTAATGTGCAAATCTAAGTAAGGGCAAAATTAGTTAAATACACGTATGGTATATTCTCTTTCTCTCTCTAGTATATATAATTTCTTATCTTAATCATATATTTAACAAATAAAATCATAGTAAACTAAACACCTAATTTACTACCATAAAATTATTTTAATTTTTAACCCAATTTCTTATTTAATAATATTTTAAATTAAACATAAAATTACCATAAATTAAACCATAAGATTAAGGAAAAAAAAATTTAAGATCCCTTATATTAAGATTTTATAATATAAAGACATACGATATTTTCATAATAGTTAAGGTCCCTCAACATTTTCACAAAAAAATTCAATTCAGAGAAATTCCAATCCCGACATAGAGAAATTTTGTCAGACTCAGAGAAATGTCGACCTTGACTCAGAGAAATTTCTCTGATATGATCACAAACAAATTTCATCAAGGAACCTTAACTAATAAAAAAATGGTAAATTACACCTACACCCTTTGAGGTTTGGATTTAATACATATCATCCCCTGACGTTTGGAAAATTACACTGACCCTCTATCAATATAATTATTTAGACAAAATTAACATTGGTATAAAAAAGACATTGAATCCATACATACTCTCTTTTCTTTCTTCTTTTTTTTTTCCTTTGCTTTACTTTTTTTTTTTAATGTAATTTCCTTTATTTTTCTATCAGGAGTTGTTGCCTTTTATATAAGTAGGGGGTTTGTAAAATGAGACTATTAATCACAGGAGTGTGAATGTAATTTCTATAACGTTAGAGGATACGATGTAATTGGACCAAATTTCAGGGGTTGTCAGTGTAATTTATCCTAAAAAAAATATTTTCGACCTCATACTATACAAAATTAGAGATGGAAGTTTCACTAATTTTTTCGACCTCATACTATACAGATTTGGCCCCGGCAACTTCGCCACTGGTTGGTTTCAACTGACAACCAGAGTGGCCTTTGCAAAAGATTATCTTGCCGGTCAAAACGGGATCCGTGGTCAAACAAGTGGAGTTCTGGGTGTTGCAAGTGCCATCCACTTATAATTTGATCCTTGGAAGGGGATGGCTTCACGCTATGCAAGCCGTAGCGTTGACCTATCATCAGGTGATGAGATTCCCCTCGGTTATTGGGGCAATTGAGGAGATTTTGGGTGATTAAGTCATGTCGAAGCAATGCTTCGTGGTGGTCAACGGGAGCCAAGCTACCAAAGGCTTCGTTCAAATGATTGAGGGACCGGAAGACCGGGGAGTCCTTGACGATATGGGCACCAGGGCCGAGGACAAAGCTGTCGAGGAATTGGTGGAAGTGCGCATTGATACAGAGCATCCGGACAAGTTCTTCTTGCTCGGCTCAAGCCTTACAGCCCAAGAAAGGACCAACATGGTTGAATTTTTGATGGCCAATATCGAAGTCTTCGCATGGTCACCTTACGACATGCCCGGTCTCGATCCAAGTTTTATATGCCATCATCTCAATGTCTTCCCTGGAGCAAAGCCGGTCATTCAGTGCACAAGGAGATCGGCGCTGCATCACGCCGAGGTAGTTGCGGAGGAAGTGAAGAACTTGCTTGAGGCGCGAGAAATTCAGGAAGTGCACTACCCTCGATGGATTTCAAACACGGTCGTGGTACCCAAGAAGAATGGGAAGTGGCGAGTTTGCGTTGGCTACAAGACCGTCAACCGAGCTTGTCCGAAAGACAGCTTCCCTCTGCCTAGAATAGACCACCTTGTGGACTTAACGGTTGGACACAACAGGCTCAGTTTCTTGGACGCCTACCACGGCTACCATCAGATTGCCATGCATGAGCCCGACCGAGAGATCACCTCGTTTACTACACCAAGGGGACTATTCTACTACCGAGTGTAGATGTCCCCCGAACGCCCCGGGAGGTTTTAAGCTCCCGTTCTGTTCATTTGGGGTCACTACAGCTCGGACTCTTAAAATGTCACGGTTCTTAATCTGAACCAAAGAGTCCAAATCCGGCAAATCGTTTTGAGAAACAGATTTTTGAAAAAGTAGTGCCAAACATGGACTGCTTTGCCAGATACAGAGTCGCCACCTAAATATTTTATTTTTGGGAAATTTAGGAAACCCTGACTCGGTGCCAAAAGGCCACGTGTCCGTCATCACCAAAGTTGCCTCGGCTCGGGAACTTGGGTACGATTGGGGAAGGTCACTTCGTGAGCACCCCCGCTCGCCCGGCCATAGACCGGCCTCTACTAACCATGATATCAATTTTTGAAAACATTGTGAGTTCTTATTCTGGTTATTAGCCTAGGTTACTATGTGATGTACACAGCATACAAGTATAGACCAGGTCGTTCAAATTGGAACAAAACATTTCATGCTTGGTTTTGAAAATGGTTTGCTACCCGCAGGTAGGCTTGAAACATTTGATGATTCACTCCAATTCAGATAACCCAACCTTCACCCACAGGCATTCAGGCAGTTATATCACATAAGCACATAGTCTCATGGTAAACATGCTATTCATGGCAGCACTCACACGCATGCAAGGATGCTAAAGCATAAAACTCACCGAGTACTCCAAGCCAAGATAGAAACTATATTAGAAATCATGCATGATCCTAAGTATACAGAAATGCCTAATGCAACACATGCAAAATGCAACTATAGTAGGCTCGGCTATTCTAAGATGGTATATGAAATGCTACGACTACCATGTATTCAATTTGGAATTGAAAATACAATGCAGTTAGCATGATGCGCCGAGCCCGGTGCATGCAATACAGATGAATGAATGCAAACATGCTGTCATACTGTATGCTAATTTAAACATGCCTTAATCTAACCATCATAAGCGGATAAATAAAAGGGAAGAAAGACGTGGGGTTGGAAGACATACATCACACTCACGCACACTTATTACAGTTGCGCCCTCACTCGGAGGGTCCGAATAAATGTACAGTCCAAATATTACAGTCCCGAATAAAAGAATATTACAGTCCGAAATATTACAAAATCCTAATTAATTAAAGAATTAACTAAGAAAGCAAATAAAGCTGGCGTGCAAGCCAGGGACTGTCTTGCTTCTGATGGATGATGCATGTCCGGGTTGTCTCGCGCGGAAATCCACCGGAATGCCCTAATTAGCCTCTGTTTACACCTGTTCTTGAAATGCGTGCCAAGCCCCAAAAGGTTGCTGATTCCTTGTTTTGCTGCAACAGAGAGCAGGAAAGGAGCATAGTAATGTATTTGCACAGATATATGCATGTCTCGATCCTCGTGCCACCAATCACGCATACCGAGGCATGATGGCCGAGGAGTCGAAATGCACAACTCAATATAGGATGAATGCACATGAAACTACAGCTAGAACCTAACTCCATCATGGATAATCCGGAGTGTCAGTGACTGGGGAATTGAGACACATTCCGTCAATCGGAGTACGAAATGTACCTCGTTTCCCGTGCCCGGGCTAACCCCTATTCCGGACACGATGCAATACGCATGATATGCATGAAATGCAACTAAGATGCAATCCTAACATACAAAATGCTATGAAAATGAGATGCCTCGAAGTGCGTGCACACGGGCACGCAAACCGAGGCGATGATAAATGGCAGGATGTAATGAAAATGAGATGCCTCGAAGTGCGTGCACACGGGCACGCAAACCGAGGCGATGGCAAAAACAAAGAAAATGAGGTGCCTCGAAATGCGTGCACACGGGCACGCAAACCGAGGCAATGGAAAAATGCAATGAAAATGAGGTGCCTCGAAATGCGTGCACACAGGCACGCAAACCGAGGCGATGGCAAAATGCAATGAAAATGAGATGCCTCGAAATGCGTGCACACAGGCACGCAAACCGGGGCGATGGCAAAATGCGATGAAATGACATGGAAATGACAAATGGGCTTATACCAACATGAGTGAGCCTCAGCCACACTCACATAGGATGCCGGCGGATAAAAATGGAGTGCCTCGAAATGCGTGCACACGGGCATGCAAACCGAGGCAATGACAAAATGCTATGGAATGACATGGAAATGACAAATGGGCTTATACCAATATGAGTGAGCCTCAGCCACACTCACATAGGATGCCGGCGGATAAAAATGAAGTGCCTCGAAATGCGTGCACACGGGCACGCAAACCGAGGCAATGACAAAATGCTATGGAATGACATGGAAATGACAAATGGGCTTATACCAACATGAGTGAGCCTCAGCCACACTCACATAGGATGCCGGCGGATAAAAATGAAGTGCCTCGAAATGCGTGCACACGGGCACGCAAACCGAGGCAATGATAAAATGATATGAAATGACAGAAATGATATGCAAGCATACTAATGGAATTTCAGCAACAAAATATGGGGGAAAACAGTCCCGAAATGAAGCAAAATGACATGAAATGCAAGGAAATGTCCCGAAATGCAACATTAGGCACCCGAAATGGCCTATAGCTATGCCAAACATGCGCAATATGGACATGCAATGCAAAGACAGAAGCTAGACAGTCCCAAAAGATGCACTTTTACAGTTATAAACAAGGCCAAACAGCAAGCATAGGTAAAGGAAAAATAGCATGCAAGAATAGGGGCCAAAAGAGGGGTAATGAAGCAAGTGGTATAAGCTAAACCCAAACTGAAGAAATTCCTTCTACAACACTGAAGATGGACCAAAAATATGAACATTTACAGTATATGGAAGCCTCAAAATCAGTATACAAATATGCTAAAAATGTGATGCAAAACAAGGCTCAAAAGGTGCTATAACATGAAGTATATAAAATAATCACCAAACAGAAAAAAAGTGTGAATGAAACATGAAGTATAGGCCAAAAAAAGACCACTTTCAGTTCGGACCAAGGTCCAAAAACAGAAGCAAAGAGGGCTATCAATTTATGCAAAAATGGGGCCAAATAAGGTGTCACGACCCAAACCCGCCCCCGTGGGTTAAGGACGTAACCGGCCAGTAATCATGAGATTACCTACGGCCTCAAACTGTTCTAAACGTATTTTAACAGAGTTAATGGGGGCCAAACGGAAGCAAAATTAAAAACTTTGTCCATAGAGCCGTGCTTATATGCACATCAAACAAACCATACTCAGATACGTTAATAACTCACATCAAAAGTACAGCTTCACAAAATTCATTACAGACAGGATCGTCCAAAACGAGTCAACCTATAACAGACTATGTACAGACATGCACTGGGTCCTTGCCAACAAGACAAAACATAGGTACATAGTAAAAGGGCAAGGATGGTCTCATGCGCGAGGCACAAGGCTGACTCTCCCAAAACTCCTGTTGTTCCTAGCAGACTTCACTGGGGCTGGGTTTGGACTTCCCTTGGCTCACCTACAAATACATGAATGAGCGTGAGCGATAGCCCAGTGAATAATATCAAATATAACAGTTACATAACAATATGTAGATCAACATGCTCCAAACGGCCTTGGGCCCAATTCATACTTCTGTTTAACAGCAAAATATATATATAACTATACGAAATGCAAGTCAAGTAACTGTAGTTCCAAACATTCTGGCCTTTGGCCCATCCGGGTTTCCATTCATGGCAAAACGGCCTTCGGCCCATTCATTCATGTCAAACGGCCTTTGGCCCATTCATTCATGTCAAACGGCCTTTGGCCCATTCATTCATGTCAAACGGCCTTTGGCCCATTCATTCATGTCAAACGGCCTTTGGCCCATTCATTCATGTCAAACGGCCTTTGGCCCATTCATTCATGTCAAACGGCCTTTGGCCCATTCATTTATGTCAAACGGCCTTTGGCCCATTCATTCATGTCAAACGGCCTTTGGCCCATTCATTCATGTCAAACGGCCTTTGGCCCATTCATTCATGTCAAACGGCCTTTGGCCCATTCATTCATGTCAAACTTTTGTCCACAATCCCAATTAACAACTCATAATATTTATAGGGGAATAACAATTGGACATTGACAAGTTTTCAAATATTGATGTTACTCACAGTGATCGGCTTGTGGATGCGCCCTGGAGCTTGACCCTACACATTTCATGAATACAAAAGGGTCACTAACAGTTCAATCCGTTCTTTAATTCACATATTCCTCTTTAGGCTTTGTTCTTATCTCATTAACTCATTTACAATGCTTAACACATGCCTAGGAGTGCTTACAAGTGAAAGAGAACGGAAAACGAATCACAAAATGCATGAACAAAATTCCAGGAAACAGGGTCCCCGCTCGAGCGTAAGATTCTCCGCTCGAGCGGACCCTTAAGGCCTGCAAGGTACTGGTTGCACAAAAGATGCGCTCGAGCTGAAGGTCCGTCTACAAAAATCCACGCTCGAGCGTGAAATGTCCCGCTCGAGCGGGCATCCAACTCTGCAAAAATGCTGGGAGCACGATTTTCCCGCTCGAGCGGCCATTACCCCGCTCGAGCGGACCTCAAAAATCTGGGTTTCCCAGATCGTGTTCTTGAGCTCCAAATCAGTTTTCCATCTACATTTCTTGCATGCAATGGTTCAAATTACATATTTACACATGCTAACATGCTACTAATGCAGATTACAACATTAGGAAGCTCAATTACATGAATTATCTACATGCATGTCCCAAATTGTCTCAAACCCATCATCAACATGCTCAAATTCAAACATTCAAGACTTATACTCCCATGATTTGTACATGCATGTGGGAGATGCTCATCATTCTCAACTTAGATGGTACAAATGGTGACTACAACATGAGCTTTACCCGAAACTCCACATGAATCATGTGTTTCAAGCTCAAACATGCAAATTCAAAGTAATTTCTTACATGCATGAGTTCTAAGACTTCAATCTCAACAAAATCGACTCATTACATGTTCTTGATCACAAACAACCCTTGAACTTACAAATTACAAGTAAGAGTTCAAGAAATCACTTACCTAAGAGCTTCAACACTCAAGCTCTAGCCAAATCTTGAGCTAGATCTTCAAATTCCCAAGTCTTGAGCCCAAATTACACAAATCTCTCCCTTTTTCTCTCCATGGCCGGCCTCTCTCTCCCTCTCAATTGTCTAACTCAGATTTTTGAGTTTTAAGAGAGCTAAAGGGGAGTGCAATGCAAATATACAACAAGCCCCACTAACAAATATTTTAATATAAAATAATGGGGTACTTAATTTATCAATTTAATCAGTTTAAATTGACCAGAATCAAATTTCAATTAAATTTCACCGTAGGCCCTAAAAATTATGCCAACCACAATGGCGTAGTCAATTTCGGGTTCCGTGGCCGATAAGGCCCTCAATTAAATTTTCAAAACAGACTACTCAAACAGATATTCCTACGATGAACAGATAAAATTTCAAACCACATATTTTCACATAGTGGAACACAAAATCATATCAAAATACATAATCACATCATGTTAAGGACCAATTAACATACTACGGAACAGGGGTGTCACAGTCTTCCCCCCTTTAGGAAGTTTGGTCCTCCAAACTTAACTTACCTTCGTCGGGAAACAAATGTGGATAGCGTAGACGCATTTCCTCCTCTTCTTCCCATGTAGCATCTGTCCCATAGTGTTCCTTCCATTCCACTTTCACCATTGGAATGGATTTGTTTCTCAATTCTTTCACTTGTCGGTCAACAATTCTTTCCGGCCATTCAGCATATTCCATATTTTCATCAATAGCAATCCGGTGATAATCAATCACATGCAACGGGTCTCGGAGGTAACCCCTCAACATTGACACATGAAACACATTGTGGATTCGCTCAAATCCCGGTGGCAAAGCAACTCTATAAGCAACTGGACCAAGTTTCTCCAAAATTTGAAACGGCCCAATATAACGGGGCGTCAACTTGCTCTTTTTCCCAAACCTGACTTGGCCTTTCATTGGAGAAACACGGATGAACACATGGTCGCCGACCTCATACTCAAGAGGTCTTCTCCGGACATCTGCATAACTCTTCTGTCGGTCTTGAGCTGTTTTGAGCCTTTGCCGAATAGTTTTGATCTTTTCAGAGGTGTCTTGTACAATTTCAGGCCCGAGCAAAGCTCTGTCCCCGACCTCTGTCCAACAAATAGGTGATCTACACCTCCTACCATACAAAGCCTCGTATGGTGCCATACCGATGCTGGAGTGGAAGCTATTATTATAGGCAAATTCTGCAAGTGGCAGGTAATCTTCCCAACTCCCCTGAAAATCCAAAGCACACATGCGAAGCATATCTTCCAAAGTCTGTATTGTTCGTTCTGACTGCCCATCTGTCTGTGGGTGGAATGCAGTACTGAACCTTAGTTCTGTTCCCATAGCTTCCTGCAAACTCTTCCACAATCTAGATACAAACTTCGGATCTCTATCCGACACAATGGTTACTGGAACTCCATGTAAGCGGACAATTTCATCAACATAAATAGTAGCCAACCTGTAAGCAGTAAATGTAGTTTTGACAGGCAGAAAATGTGCAGATTTAGTCAGTCTATCAACTACAACCCAAACAGAATCCATACCGCGGGAAGTCCGAGGTAGGCCAACAACGAAATCCATAGTCACATGTTCCCACTTCCACTCAGGAATGGGGAGAGGTTGAAGTAGACCACCTGGTTTCTGATGTTCAGCCTTAACTTGCTGACACTGAAGGCACTTGGACACATGTTCTGCAATCTCTTTCTTCATTTTAGGCCACCAATAGGTTTGTTTCAAATCCCGATACATTTTATTGTTACCCGGATGCATAGCAAATACGGATCTGTGGGCTTCATCTAAGACCCTCTTCTTTAGCTCCGGAATAACTGGAACACATATTCGGTTTCGAAATTTCAACATTCCATTCTCGATGCTGAACTCTGCTTTTGGGCTGACTTCAAATTCATCAATTACCTTTCTGAGGAACTCATCCTCTTTCTGTTTTTGCTTGATTTCATCAACA
The DNA here is from genome assembly GCF_055761805.1 of Camellia sinensis. Lineage (NCBI taxonomy): Eukaryota > Viridiplantae > Streptophyta > Magnoliopsida > Ericales > Theaceae > Camellia > Camellia sinensis. Next base: position 223,161,160 of record NC_138961.1, read on the forward strand.
ATTGCCGGCTCGGCTGTAATAGCGGCTATCAATCCGCCCTGTTCACACACTACCACTTCAATTTTAGACTTCTCAAAGTCTTGCAAAATCTCCCTTTGTTCAGTAAGCAAACAAGCCATACTTCCCGTTGATTTCCTGCTCAAGGCATCAGCCACTGTATTAGCTTTTCCGGGGTGATACTGAATTTTTAGGTCGTAATCTTTTATCAATTCCAGCCATCTTCTCTGACGCATATTCAACTCTTTCTGCGTGAAGAAGTATTTTAGGCTTTTATGATCTGTGTAGACTTCACACTTTGCCCCATACAAATAATGCCGCCAGATTTTCAAAGCAAAAACAACTGCGGCCAATTCTAGGTCATGTGTTGGATAATTCTTCTCATGTGGCCTCAACTGTCGGGAGGCGTAAGCAATAACCTTTCCGTTCTGCATTAACACACAACCCAAACCCTTATAAGATGCGTCACTGAAAATCACAAAATTTTCCGTACCTGAAGGTAGTGTCAAAATTGGCGCAGTGGTCAATCTTGTCTTCAATTCATGAAAGGCTGATTCTCTTTCACTATTCCACTCAAATGGTTGTCCTTTACGTGTCAATTGGGTAAGAGGCACAGCTAATTTCGAAAAGTCCTTTACAAATCTTCTGTAGTACCCAGCTAAGCCCATGAAACTGCGAACTTCTGTCACATTAGTTGGTGTAGGCCAATTCACAATTGCTTCTATTTTCTGCGGGTCCACTGAAATTCCTTCCTTGTTGACCACGTGCCCTAAGAAAATAACCTCATCCAACCAAAACTCACATTTCTTTAACTTAGCAAATAGTTTTCTTTCCCGAAGTATTTGTAAAACAGTCCTCAAATGATGTTCGTGTTCAAGTCTATCTTTAGAGTATATTAAAATATCATCGATGAAGACAACAACAAACTCATCAAGGTAGGTTTTAAAAATTCTATTCATTAAGTCCATAAATGCTGCCGGAGCATTAGTCACTCCAAATGGCATAACAAGAAACTCAAAATGACCATACCTCGTTCTGAATGCGGTTTTCTCAACATCTTCTGCCTTAACCTTCAGCTGATGATACCCGGATCTCAAATCAATCTTAGAAAACACCTGTGATCCCTGCAACTGGTCAAATAAGTCATCAATACGGGGTAAGGGATATTTATTCTTTATCGTTACCTTGTTCAATTCTCGGTAATCAATACATAGGCGTAAGGTACCATCCTTTTTCTTTACAAATAACACTGGTGCGCCCCAAGGCGAAGTACTGGGCCGGATAAACCCTTTATCAAGAAGGTCTTGCAACTGTTCTTTTAATTCTTTCATTTCGGCCGTAGCCATCCTGTAGGGAGTTTTAGAAATAGGTTGGGTGCCTGGCACAGTTTCAATAGTAAACTCTATCTCCCTGTCTACCAATTCCCCTGGTAATTCATTTGGAAACACATCTGGGAATTCTCTAACGATGGGAATATCATTCAATTCAACATTCACGGATTGTTCAGTCAATACATGACACAAATAACCCTGGCATCCCTTCCTGATCAATTTACATGCTTTCATTGCAGATATCAAATATGGTGGAGGTACTACCCCATTTCCCACAAACACAATTTCTTCCTGTTCTGGTGGTTTAAATACAACCCTCTTTGTCACACAATCTATAGTGGCACAGTATTTGGTCAACCAATCCATGCCCAAAATTACATCAAAGTGTCTAAAGTTTAAGGGCAACAAATCTACATACAGGGTAGCATCCTCAATATGCATGTCACAAAACCGATATATATAGTCACATAACACAGATTCCCCCGATGGAGCAGACACACATAACAAATATGGCAACAATTCTAGGGGTCTTTTCAGTCTAGATGCAAATGCATATGTCACAAATGAATGCGTTGATCCAGAATCAATTAACACAAAAGCATCCTGATTACATATCGAGATAGTACCTGAGACAACGGCATTGGCATTCCGTGTATCACCCGGAACGAGTGCAAAGACTCTCCCTTGTCTCACTGTATCCCCAGTAGTAGCAGATCTCAAAGTGTTTCCCGGCTTCGGGATCGATGCAGTGGAGCTAGCAGCTATCTTCCCACTATTCTGATTACAATCTCGGGCTATATGCCCTTGTTTCCCACACTTAAAACAGGCTCCCGATGCACGGTAACAAACTCCACGGTGCCTTTTGCTACAAGTGTTGCACATGGGAGTCGTGTCTCGGGAAGAACTTGAGGTAGTTGAGGAGCCCGTGTTTTGCTTTTTCAGAAATTTCTTCTTCAAAAAGAAGCCTTGTCTTTTGTTGCCTCTCCATTCGGTTGTTGGCTTAGCTTGTCTAGCTATATTAGCCTCTGATATGATGGCCCGGTCAAGCACCCCAATGTAGGTCTCCAATTTCAGGACATTCACCCGCTCTAGGATGTCACTTCGGAGCCCACCTTCAAAATGCCTTGCCTTCTTATAATCAGTGTCAATTACGTGTGGTGCAAACCTGGCCAACTCAGTAAATTTGGCCTCATACTCAGCTACAGTCATACTGTCTTGTTTGAGTTCCATGAACTCTGCCACTTTCCTGTCCCGGACACACTGCGGGAAGTACTTGTCATAGAAGATTTCCAAAAATTTCGCCCAATCAATATCTCTGTGGCTTTCCCTCATCAACATCCACCATCTTCTCGCTTCATCTTCTAGCATAAAGGTGGCTAGAAGCACTTTCTGTGTATCCGAGCACGGAAACACCTCAAACAGTTTTTCAATCCCAAGTACCCAAGCTTCGGCTTTTAAGAGATCTAGTCCACCATGGAACTGTGGTGGTTTCATTTTCTTGAATTCCTTGGTGAGGGCGATTATCCGATCATCATTTTGATTATCCGGCACAGGTGGTGCCGGAGGTGGAGGTGGCGGATGTGGTTGCTGCCACTGTTGTTGCCACTCCTGTTGCTGTCTCAAAGCTTCTGCCATTTCCTGAATCAGTCTTTCCATTCTGTCCAGTCTGGCAGCAGAGGATTCCTCTAACTCATCACCTCTGGTTCTCACCATCTAATTAAACTTGCATTATATTCCATACCAAAGGTACACAAGTACACATACACTAAGGAGCACATATTTCCAGATAATTCGTAATGCAAGTAGTTCACAACTTACACATATAATTATTCATAACAAAACATTTAAGCATATAATCAATGCTTCCAAACTCGTATTTATCACATGAATGCATCCTAGATCTTATCTAGACGCTTATTGCTCTTTTTGGACAAGTGTGTGAGTTATTAACTCGTGCTCTGATACCACTCTGTCACGACCCAAACCCGCCCCCGTGGGTTAAGGACGTAACCGGCCAGTAATCATGAGATTACCTACGGCCTCAAACTGTTCTAAACGTATTTTAACAGAGTTAATGGGGGCCAAACGGAAGCAAAATTAAAAACTTTGTCCATAGAGCCGTGCTTATATGCACATCAAACAAACCATACTCAGATACGTTAATAACTCACATCAAAAGTACAGCTTCACAAAATTCATTACAGACAGGATCGTCCAAAACGAGTCAACCTATAACAGACTATGTACAGACATGCACTGGGTCCTTGCCAACAAGACAAAACATAGGTACATAGTAAAAGGGCAAGGATGGTCTCATGCGCGAGGCACAAGGCTGACTCTCCCAAAACTCCTGTTGTTCCTAGCAGACTTCACTGGGGCTGGGTTTGGACTTCCCTTGGCTCACCTACAAATACATGAATGAGCGTGAGCGATAGCCCAGTGAATAATATCAAATATAACAGTTACATAACAATATGTAGATCAACATGCTCCAAACGGCCTTGGGCCCAATTCATACTTCTGTTTAACAGCAAAATATATATATAACTATACGAAATGCAAGTCAAGTAACTGTAGTTCCAAACATTCTGGCCTTTGGCCCATCCGGGTTTCCATTCATGGCAAAACGGCCTTCGGCCCATTCATTCATGTCAAACGGCCTTTGGCCCATTCATTCATGTCAAACGGCCTTTGGCCCATTCATTCATGTCAAACGGCCTTTGGCCCATTCATTCATGTCAAACGGCCTTTGGCCCATTCATTCATGTCAAACGGCCTTTGGCCCATTCATTTATGTCAAACGGCCTTTGGCCCATTCATTCATGTCAAACGGCCTTTGGCCCATTCATTCATGTCAAACGGCCTTTGGCCCATTCATTCATGTCAAACGGCCTTTGGCCCATTCATTCATGTCAAACTTTTGTCCACAATCCCAATTAACAACTCATAATATTTATAGGGGAATAACAATTGGACATTGACAAGTTTTCAAATATTGATGTTACTCACAGTGATCGGCTTGTGGATGCGCCCTGGAGCTTGACCCTACACATTTCATGAATACAAAAGGGTCACTAACAGTTCAATCCGTTCTTTAATTCACATATTCCTCTTTAGGCTTTGTTCTTATCTCATTAACTCATTTACAATGCTTAACACATGCCTAGGAGTGCTTACAAGTGAAAGAGAACGGAAAACGAATCACAAAATGCATGAACAAAATTCCAGGAAACAGGGTCCCCGCTCGAGCGTAAGATTCTCCGCTCGAGCGGACCCTTAAGGCCTGCAAGGTACTGGTTGCACAAAAGATGCGCTCGAGCTGAAGGTCCGTCTACAAAAATCCACGCTCGAGCGTGAAATGTCCCGCTCGAGCGGGCATCCAACTCTGCAAAAATGCTGGGAGCACGATTTTCCCGCTCGAGCGGCCATTACCCCGCTCGAGCGGACCTCAAAAATCTGGGTTTCCCAGATCGTGTTCTTGAGCTCCAAATCAGTTTTCCATCTACATTTCTTGCATGCAATGGTTCAAATTACATATTTACACATGCTAACATGCTACTAATGCAGATTACAACATTAGGAAGCTCAATTACATGAATTATCTACATGCATGTCCCAAATTGTCTCAAACCCATCATCAACATGCTCAAATTCAAACATTCAAGACTTATACTCCCATGATTTGTACATGCATGTGGGAGATGCTCATCATTCTCAACTTAGATGGTACAAATGGTGACTACAACATGAGCTTTACCCGAAACTCCACATGAATCATGTGTTTCAAGCTCAAACATGCAAATTCAAAGTAATTTCTTACATGCATGAGTTCTAAGACTTCAATCTCAACAAAATCGACTCATTACATGTTCTTGATCACAAACAACCCTTGAACTTACAAATTACAAGTAAGAGTTCAAGAAATCACTTACCTAAGAGCTTCAACACTCAAGCTCTAGCCAAATCTTGAGCTAGATCTTCAAATTCCCAAGTCTTGAGCCCAAATTACACAAATCTCTCCCTTTTTCTCTCCATGGCCGGCCTCTCTCTCCCTCTCAATTGTCTAACTCAGATTTTTGAGTTTTAAGAGAGCTAAAGGGGAGTGCAATGCAAATATACAACAAGCCTCACTAACAAATATTTTAATATAAAATAATGGGGTACTTAATTTATCAATTTAATCAGTTTAAATTGACCAGAATCAAATTTCAATTAAATTTCACCGTAGGCCCTAAAAATTATGCCAACCACAATGGCGTAGTCAATTTCGGGTTCCGTGGCCGATAAGGCCCTCAATTAAATTTTCAAAACAGACTACTCAAACAGATATTCCTACGATGAACAGATAAAATTTCAAACCACATATTTTCACATAGTGGAACACAAAATCATATCAAAATACATAATCACATCATGTTAAGGACCAATTAACATACTACGGAACAGGGGTGTCACAGTCTTCCCCCCTTTAGGAAGTTTGGTCCTCCAAACTTAACTTACCTTCGTCGGGAAACAAATGTGGATAGCGTAGACGCATTTCCTCCTCTTCTTCCCATGTAGCATCTGTCCCATAGTGTTCCTTCCATTCCACTTTCACCATTGGAATGGATTTGTTTCTCAATTCTTTCACTTGTCGGTCAACAATTCTTTCCGGCCATTCAGCATATTCCATATTTTCATCAATAGCAATCCGGTGATAATCAATCACATGCAACGGGTCTCGGAGGTAACCCCTCAACATTGACACATGAAACACATTGTGGATTCGCTCAAATCCCGGTGGCAAAGCAACTCTATAAGCAACTGGACCAAGTTTCTCCAAAATTTGAAACGGCCCAATATAACGGGGCGTCAACTTGCTCTTTTTCCCAAACCTGACTTGGCCTTTCATTGGAGAAACACGGATGAACACATGGTCGCCGACCTCATACTCAAGAGGTCTTCTCCGGACATCTGCATAACTCTTCTGTCGGTCTTGAGCTGTTTTGAGCCTTTGCCGAATAGTTTTGATCTTTTCAGAGGTGTCTTGTACAATTTCAGGCCCGAGCAAAGCTCTGTCCCCGACCTCTGTCCAACAAATAGGTGATCTACACCTCCTACCATACAAAGCCTCGTATGGTGCCATACCGATGCTGGAGTGGAAGCTATTATTATAGGCAAATTCTGCAAGTGGCAGGTAATCTTCCCAACTCCCCTGAAAATCCAAAGCACACATGCGAAGCATATCTTCCAAAGTCTGTATTGTTCGTTCTGACTGCCCATCTGTCTGTGGGTGGAATGCAGTACTGAACCTTAGTTCTGTTCCCATAGCTTCCTGCAAACTCTTCCACAATCTAGATACAAACTTCGGATCTCTATCCGACACAATGGTTACTGGAACTCCATGTAAGCGGACAATTTCATCAACATAAATAGTAGCCAACCTGTAAGCAGTAAATGTAGTTTTGACAGGCAGAAAATGTGCAGATTTAGTCAGTCTATCAACTACAACCCAAACAGAATCCATACCGCGGGAAGTCCGAGGTAGGCCAACAACGAAATCCATAGTCACATGTTCCCACTTCCACTCAGGAATGGGGAGAGGTTGAAGTAGACCACCTGGTTTCTGATGTTCAGCCTTAACTTGCTGACACTGAAGGCACTTGGACACATGTTCTGCAATCTCTTTCTTCATTTTAGGCCACCAATAGGTTTGTTTCAAATCCCGATACATTTTATTGTTACCCGGATGCATAGCAAATACGGATCTGTGGGCTTCATCTAAGACCCTCTTCTTTAGCTCCGGAATAACTGGAACACATATTCGGTTTCGAAATTTCAACATTCCATTCTCGATGCTGAACTCTGCTTTTGGGCTGACTTCAAATTCATCAATTACCTTTCTGAGGAACTCATCCTCTTTCTGTTTTTGCTTGATTTCATCAACAATTGCCGGCTCGGCTGTAATAGCGGCTATCAATCCGCCCTGTTCACACACTACCACTTCAATTTTAGACTTCTCAAAGTCTTGCAAAATCTCCCTTTGTTCAGTAAGCAAACAAGCCATACTTCCCGTTGATTTCCTGCTCAAGGCATCAGCCACTGTATTAGCTTTTCCGGGGTGATACTGAATTTTTAGGTCGTAATCTTTTATCAATTCCAGCCATCTTCTCTGACGCATATTCAACTCTTTCTGCGTGAAGAAGTATTTTAGGCTTTTATGATCTGTGTAGACTTCACACTTTGCCCCATACAAATAATGCCGCCAGATTTTCAAAGCAAAAACAACTGCGGCCAATTCTAGGTCATGTGTTGGATAATTCTTCTCATGTGGCCTCAACTGTCGGGAGGCGTAAGCAATAACCTTTCCGTTCTGCATTAACACACAACCCAAACCCTTATAAGATGCGTCACTGAAAATCACAAAATTTTCCGTACCTGAAGGTAGTGTCAAAATTGGCGCAGTGGTCAATCTTGTCTTCAATTCATGAAAGGCTGATTCTCTTTCACTATTCCACTCAAATGGTTGTCCTTTACGTGTCAATTGGGTAAGAGGCACAGCTAATTTCGAAAAGTCCTTTACAAATCTTCTGTAGTACCCAGCTAAGCCCATGAAACTGCGAACTTCTGTCACATTAGTTGGTGTAGGCCAATTCACAATTGCTTCTATTTTCTGCGGGTCCACTGAAATTCCTTCCTTGTTGACCACGTGCCCTAAGAAAATAACCTCATCCAACCAAAACTCACATTTCTTTAACTTAGCAAATAGTTTTCTTTCCCGAAGTATTTGTAAAACAGTCCTCAAATGATGTTCGTGTTCAAGTCTATCTTTAGAGTATATTAAAATATCATCGATGAAGACAACAACAAACTCATCAAGGTAGGTTTTAAAAATTCTATTCATTAAGTCCATAAATGCTGCCGGAGCATTAGTCACTCCAAATGGCATAACAAGAAACTCAAAATGACCATACCTCGTTCTGAATGCGGTTTTCTCAACATCTTCTGCCTTAACCTTCAGCTGATGATACCCGGATCTCAAATCAATCTTAGAAAACACCTGTGATCCCTGCAACTGGTCAAATAAGTCATCAATACGGGGTAAGGGATATTTATTCTTTATCGTTACCTTGTTCAATTCTCGGTAATCAATACATAGGCGTAAGGTACCATCCTTTTTCTTTACAAATAACACTGGTGCGCCCCAAGGCGAAGTACTGGGCCGGATAAACCCTTTATCAAGAAGGTCTTGCAACTGTTCTTTTAATTCTTTCATTTCGGCCGTAGCCATCCTGTAGGGAGTTTTAGAAATAGGTTGGGTGCCTGGCACAGTTTCAATAGTAAACTCTATCTCCCTGTCTACCAATTCCCCTGGTAATTCATTTGGAAACACATCTGGGAATTCTCTAACGATGGGAATATCATTCAATTCAACATTCACGGATTGTTCAGTCAATACATGACACAAATAACCCTGGCATCCCTTCCTGATCAATTTACATGCTTTCATTGCAGATATCAAATATGGTGGAGGTACTACCCCATTTCCCACAAACACAATTTCTTCCTGTTCTGGTGGTTTAAATACAACCCTCTTTGTCACACAATCTATAGTGGCACAGTATTTGGTCAACCAATCCATGCCCAAAATTACATCAAAGTGTCTAAAGTTTAAGGGCAACAAATCTACATACAGGGTAGCATCCTCAATATGCATGTCACAAAACCGATATATATAGTCACATAACACAGATTCCCCCGATGGAGCAGACACACATAACAAATATGGCAACAATTCTAGGGGTCTTTTCAGTCTAGATGCAAATGCATATGTCACAAATGAATGCGTTGATCCAGAATCAATTAACACAAAAGCATCCTGATTACATATCGAGATAGTACCTGAGACAACGGCATTGGCATTCCGTGTATCACCCGGAACGAGTGCAAAGACTCTCCCTTGTCTCACTGTATCCCCAGTAGTAGCAGATCTCAAAGTGTTTCCCGGCTTCGGGATCGATACAGTGGAGCTAGCAGCTATCTTCCCACTATTCTGATTACAATCTCGGGCTATATGCCCTTGTTTCCCACACTTAAAACAGGCTCCCGATGCACGGTAACAAACTCCACGGTGCCTTTTGCTACAAGTGTTGCACATGGGAGTCGTGTCTCGGGAAGAACTTGAGGTAGTTGAGGAGCCCGTGTTTTGCTTTTTCAGAAATTTCTTCTTCAAAAAGAAGCCTTGTCTTTTGTTGCCTCTCCATTCGGTTGTTGGCTTAGCTTGTCTAGCTATATTAGCCTCTGATATGATGGCCCGGTCAAGCACCCCAATGTAGGTCTCCAATTTCAGGACATTCACCCGCTCTAGGATGTCACTTCGGAGCCCACCTTCAAAATGCCTTGCCTTCTTATAATCAGTGTCAATTACGTGTGGTGCAAACCTGGCCAACTCAGTAAATTTGGCCTCATACTCAGCTACAGTCATACTGTCTTGTTTGAGTTCCATGAACTCTGCCACTTTCCTGTCCCGGACACACTGCGGGAAGTACTTGTCATAGAAGATTTCCAAAAATTTCGCCCAATCAATATCTCTGTGGCTTTCCCTCATCAACATCCACCATCTTCTCGCTTCATCTTCTAGCATAAAGGTGGCTAGAAGCACTTTCTGTGTATCCGAGCACGGAAACACCTCAAACAGTTTTTCAATCCCAAGTACCCAAGCTTCGGCTTTTAAGAGATCTAGTCCACCATGGAACTGTGGTGGTTTCATTTTCTTGAATTCCTTGGTGAGGGCGATTATCCGATCATCATTTTGATTATCCGGCACAGGTGGTGCCGGAGGTGGAGGTGGCGGATGTGGTTGCTGCCACTGTTGTTGCCACTCCTGTTGCTGTCTCAAAGCTTCTGCCATTTCCTGAATCAGTCTTTCCATTCTGTCCAGTCTGGCAGCAGAGGATTCCTCTAACTCATCACCTCTGGTTCTCACCATCTAATTAAACTTGCATTATATTCCATACCAAAGGTACACAAGTACACATACACTAAGGAGCACATATTTCCAGATAATTCGTAATGCAAGTAGTTCACAACTTACACATATAATTATTCATAACAAAACATTTAAGCATATAATCAATGCTTCCAAACTCGTATTTATCACATGAATGCATCCTAGATCTTATCTAGACGCTTATTGCTCTTTTTGGACAAGTGTGTGAGTTATTAACTCGTGCTCTGATACCACTCTGTCACGACCCAAACCCGCCCCCGTGGGTTAAGGACGTAACCGGCCAGTAATCATGAGATTACCTACGGCCTCAAACTGTTCTAAACGTATTTTAACAGAGTTAATGGGGGCCAAACGGAAGCAAAATTAAAAACTTTGTCCATAGAGCCGTGCTTATATGCACATCAAACAAACCATACTCAGATACGTTAATAACTCACATCAAAAGTACAGCTTCACAAAATTCATTACAGACAGGATCGTCCAAAACGAGTCAACCTATAACAGACTATGTACAGACATGCACTGGGTCCTTGCCAACAAGACAAAACATAGGTACATAGTAAAAGGGCAAGGATGGTCTCATGCGCGAGGCACAAGGCTGACTCTCCCAAAACTCCTGTTGTTCCTAGCAGACTTCACTGGGGCTGGGTTTGGACTTCCCTTGGCTCACCTACAAATACATGAATGAGCGTGAGCGATAGCCCAGTGAATAATATCAAATATAACAGTTACATAACAATATGTAGATCAACATGCTCCAAACGGCCTTGGGCCCAATTCATACTTCTGTTTAACAGCAAAATATATATATAACTATACGAAATGCAAGTCAAGTAACTGTAGTTCCAAACATTCTGGCCTTTGGCCCATCCGGGTTTCCATTCATGGCAAAACGGCCTTCGGCCCATTCATTCATGTCAAACGGCCTTTGGCCCATTCATTCATGTCAAACGGCCTTTGGCCCATTCATTCATGTCAAACGGCCTTTGGCCCATTCATTCATGTCAAACGGCCTTTGGCCCATTCATTCATGTCAAACGGCCTTTGGCCCATTCATTCATGTCAAACGGCCTTTGGCCCATTCATTTATGTCAAACGGCCTTTGGCCCATTCATTCATGTCAAACGGCCTTTGGCCCATTCATTCATGTCAAACGGCCTTTGGCCCATTCATTCATGTCAAACGGCCTTTGGCCCATTCATTCATGTCAAACTTTTGTCCACAATCCCAATTAACAACTCATAATATTTATAGGGGAATAACAATTGGACATTGACAAGTTTTCAAATATTGATGTTACTCACAGTGATCGGCTTGTGGATGCGCCCTGGAGCTTGACCCTACACATTTCATGAATACAAAAGGGTCACTAACAGTTCAATCCGTTCTTTAATTCACATATTCCTCTTTAGGCTTTGTTCTTATCTCATTAACTCATTTACAATGCTTAACACATGCCTAGGAGTGCTTACAAGTGAAAGAGAACGGAAAACGAATCACAAAATGCATGAACAAAATTCCAGGAAACAGGGTCCCCGCTCGAGCGTAAGATTCTCCGCTCGAGCGGACCCTTAAGGCCTGCAAGGTACTGGTTGCACAAAAGATGCGCTCGAGCTGAAGGTCCGTCTACAAAAATCCACGCTCGAGCGTGAAATGTCCCGCTCGAGCGGGCATCCAACTCTGCAAAAATGCTGGGAGCACGATTTTCCCGCTCGAGCGGCCATTACCCCGCTCGAGCGGACCTCAAAAATCTGGGTTTCCCAGATCGTGTTCTTAAGCTCCAAATCAGTTTTCCATCTACATTTCTTGCATGCAATGGTTCAAATTACATATTTACACATGCTAACATGCTACTAATGCAGATTACAACATTAGGAAGCTCAATTACATGAATTATCTACATGCATGTCCCAAATTGTCTCAAACCCATCATCAACATGCTCAAATTCAAACATTCAAGACTTATACTCCCATGATTTGTACATGCATGTGGGAGATGCTCATCATTCTCAACTTAGATGGTACAAATGGTGACTACAACATGAGCTTTACCCGAAACTCCACATGAATCATGTGTTTCAAGCTCAAACATGCAAATTCAAAGTAATTTCTTACATGCATGAGTTCTAAGACTTCAATCTCAACAAAATCGACTCATTACATGTTCTTGATCACAAACAACCCTTGAACTTACAAATTACAAGTAAGAGTTCAAGAAATCACTTACCTAAGAGCTTCAACACTCAAGCTCTAGCCAAATCTTGAGCTAGATCTTCAAATTCCCAAGTCTTGAGCCCAAATTACACAAATCTCTCCCTTTTTCTCTCCATGGCCGGCCTCTCTCTCCCTCTCAATTGTCTAACTCAGATTTTTGAGTTTTAAGAGAGCTAAAGGGGAGTGCAATGCAAATATACAACAAGCCCCACTAACAAATATTTTAATATAAAATAATGGGGTACTTAATTTATCAATTTAATCAGTTTAAATTGACCAGAATCAAATTTCAATTAAATTTCACCGTAGGCCCTAAAAATTATGCCAACCACAATGGCGTAGTCAATTTCGGGTTCCGTGGCCGATAAGGCCCTCAATTAAATTTTCAAAACAGACTACTCAAACAGATATTCCTACGATGAACAGATAAAATTTCAAACCACATATTTTCACATAGTGGAACACAAAATCATATCAAAATACATAATCACATCATGTTAAGGACCAATTAACATACTACGGAACAGGGGTGTCACATAAGGGATTGAACTACAAGTGACACATGGAGACACCAAACAAGGTTGAGCCCTTCCTCAATGTTGAAGAGGGGCTCAAAATAAGCCTAATATCAGTTTACAACATGCTCGAAAATAAATTGCTCATGGGTCAAAAATAGCATGCAAAACTATGACATACAAGATGGTCAATGAAGCAAGTGTATTATGGAGGGCTCAAACAGGGTTGAGCCCTTAATGAGAAGTGAAGATGAGCTCAAAAGATGGCCCTTTTCAGTTAGGGCCGGAGCTTGAAACAAAAAGGAAGTGGGGCTTAGAAATAGATCAAGACAAAGGGTCAAAAGGGTAAAAGTGTTACTTACCCTTGAAGATTCAAACTTTTGTTGCTTTTTGGATGGATTTGCAGCTTCTTTAGCCTTCAAGAATCCTTCCTTGCTTCTGGAAATGAGATGGTGGTGGTAGAGCTTGGTGGTGTAGAAGGAATGGTGGTTAGGGACTTAGGGTTTTTTGAAGAATTGAGAAGGAAGAAGATGGAGTTGGCTATGGAGACTTGAAGAGTAATTTTTCTAACTCTAACAAAGAAGGCCACCAGCTGGTTATAAGGATCAAAAAGGGGGTGTAAAGGTGGGGGAGAAGGAGAGCAAAACTCCCCCACAAAATATCCCCCGGATACAGAAAATATCTGGGGGATATTGCCCCACAGCTGTAAAGTGCACAGTGCAAGGAACACGGCCGGCCCATTACTTTTGCTGGAGGTGGCCGGCCGGCCACACCCCCTAGCCGGCCGGCTAGGGGTCAAAAGGGTCAATGTGATTTTCTGGCCGGTCAGCTATTGGAGAGGTACCCCTATGTGTGTACAACACAACCATGTGGTTAAAATTCCGAGAAAGTGGGTCCAAGGGGTTCAACATTGGCTCGGAAAGAGGGGGTCAAAAGGGTCAAGTTGAATTACTGGCCGGCCATGAACTTTTAGGGGCCTCTCAGGTGTGTACATCACAGATATGTGGTTGAAAGTTCAAGAAAAAAGGTCCAAGGGGTTCAACATTAGCCCGGAAGAAAGGGGTCAAAAGGGTCAGGTGACCTTAATGGCCGGCCACCAACTTTTAGGGGCCTCCCAGATGTGTAGATCACAGATATGTGGTTGAAAGTTGACAACATTAGCTCCAAGGTATTCAACATTAGCCCGGAAGTTGGAAAAACGGGCGCCGGGAGGCTCCGGAGGAGAGATAACTGGTTGCTGCAACAATTGCTGGCCTCCCACCCTTCAGTGACCTTCCTCGTGATAAAACAGAGGTACCTGCCAAAAATAAACGAAAACCGTTGCAAAACGAACGTTCCGGGGCCAAAACACGCAGTTCGGGGTCCCGAAAAGGGCTGTTAAGCACCGAAAATGGTATTCGACCTCGAAGTGGGTTTCTCAGCCCCCAGTGTCCCTCAAAAGAGAGAAAATAAGATGTATGCCAAAAATCAGAGCAATAGGAGATGGTTAAGCGGTCCCGAACCGAGGCACACGGCCTGACGGCTCTGAAAACCGGGAACCGGACTCCGAAATGGGCAAAATGACCTACGGCCACCAAATGTAGCCTACGGACATTGAGAGATGGTCTACGGGACCTCTCCCTCCCCTCAGGAAAAGAAACAGAGAAAACCGAGTCTGGTTCGCAAACCGAGACAAGGCACAGAAAAGGGTTCGGAAGTCCGGAGGCAGGGCTCACGGCCGCGACTCTGAAACTTCTGAACGAGCACATTATGCAACATCACTAAGCGCTCAATCGGTGACGTCTGAGTCTTAAGGTCGGTCAAAAATGGGGTGTCTACAGTTGCCCCTCTTTGACAGAACTCGGAAGTCACAAGTGACGGGAGTGAATGTCAAAGCCCAGAGACGACCCATTTTTGACAAGGCCGAAGACTTAGACAAACATACAAGATAAACAGAAATGCGCCCGCAGGCATGCCCGCAGGCAGGGGGCAAAATGCAAATGATATGCAAGAAGCCGAAGGTAACCCAATGATCGTGCAAATGCAGCAAGCTGTAATGAAGCAAGTATTCGCAAATAGATGCAACAGTTTTAAGCAAGAATGCAAAGCAAACAACCACATTTCATGCAGTTAAGAATGCGGAGGATTATTCAATCCCCGCCACGTCTCACACGGAGAAGCTACAATACCTGCGCGATTCGTCTGGTCGCACCAGCCTCAATTGAAACGTACATACAATATCGTGCCTGCAAAAGAGAGAAATTGCAACAAGCACAATATGCTAGCAACATGTATTTAATGTGATTTCGAAAGTTCGACACACGCAGTGCCGGTAAGTGTATGCATCGCAATGCAAGAACGGAATATGCGTGACAACATATGCTTAAACACAGAAGCATGATTAACATCAAGAAATGTGCATAAAAAAGTGGGTATGCTCATGAGAATGTAAGATAATGTGACACGAGCATAAATCAAGGTGTCCGTTTGTCATGAATCAACGAGTACGGAAATGCGCGTTTCGGCGAAGGCAACTTGATCACGGCCTCTGATCCGCTTCCTTGAAAGGTTACAACTCATTCAAAAAGGATACACTTTGATTTTGATGAGTGATGATGAGACATATGTCAGAACTTGAAGCCGATGTCCCGACGGAGCAATTTCGCGACCGGAAGTGTACTTTTCTTGAACTTTCTCAGGTCCCGGGAACTCCGATCTTCCTCAAAATTTGCAGAGAGCTAGGTGAGCATGTGAGGAGCATGGCCGGCCACTTATATTCCCAAGGGGGGGTGGCCAACCGGTTTCCACAAAAGCTAATGGCTGGCCGGCCATTTCTACAAAAAGCAGATGGCTGGCCAGCTAGAAAAAGAGGCCGGCCGGCCATGGCCTTTTCCCGGGGGCATTTTGGTCTTTTTCCCTCCTTTTTGATGTTCTTGCAATCCAAGGCTTGAGGCTTATAAAAGGCAGCCGAGCCCTCCTTCTTTTCTTGCCTCTTTCAACACTTTTCTCTCCAAATTTGAGTTTCACGCACATTTTCCAACGCCCTGCGCAAATTGTTTTCGCAAAAACACTCAGTTTTAAGCATTTTGGAGCGATTAAATTCCGGCTTCGGAGCTTCTTTTTGCGTTCTCACCACTTGAGGTAAGTTTATCTTAATATTTGGAATGTTTTCTCGGGAGTTGACTTTTGTTGACTTTTTATTTCCCGAGGGTTGACTTTTGTTGACTTTCTCCAATTTTTGCTCATTTTGCTCATTTTTGCTCCCCTTTTGCAGATTCTTGAAAATGGCGGGCAATTCTCCTCACGGTGGAGGTTTTCCAGGTGCCGGAGATGATTTCGATCCCATGACTCTACCTCCGAGGACCCGACCTTTCATTCCCGAGAGGTACCGTCCGGCAGCACACGTCCTCCCTCGTGCCGTCTTCCGTCACTTTACCAGTTTTGATGAGCGAGCACCTGTGGATCTGCTTCTCAGAGAGCCGGAGCAGCATCTCTCTCACGAGGCCCTAGAGGTATTTACCTCATCTTCTGTATTTTACATTTCGCACCTTTGCCATGCTTGAACATGCAGTTTAGCTTATGACATAGTACTTTGCTTACATCTTGAGCATGTAGTTTCAACACTTGAATTTCTGAACACTCGGCTCGTTAATTAATTGCGAACACACCGCCCACATTAGAATACACGGTTCAAACACTGATTTGTCGAACACACGAATTCGAAAGTGAACACACAGCCCACACTTTAAATTTTCCGAACACGCAGCCCAGATAGATAGTGAACATGCAGCCCACATTAGTTGAAATTTGAACACGCAGCCCAAATTTCAAATTTTCTGAACACGCAGCCCAGGTAGATAGTGAACACGCAGCCCACAATTTAACTGACAGTTGAACACGCAGCCCAAACTTCAAATTTTCTGAACACGCAGCCCAGGTAGATAGTGAACACGCAGCCCACAATTTAACTGAAAGTTGAACACGCAGCCCAAATTTCAAATTTTCTGAACACGCAGCCCAGATAGATAGTGAACACGCAGCCCACAATTTAACTGAAAGTTGAACACGCAGCCCAAATTTCAAATTTTCTGAACACGCAGCCCAAGTAGATAGTGAACACGCAGCCCATAATTTAACTGAAAGTTGAACACGCAGCCCAAATTTCAAATTTTCTGAACACGCAGCCCAGGTAGATAGTGAACACGCAGCCCACAGTTTTACTGAAAGTTGAACACGCAGCCCAAGTTTCAAATTTTCTGAACACGCAGCCCAGGTAGATAGTGAACACGCAGCCCACAATTTAACTGAAAGTTGAACACGCAGCCCAAATTTCAAATTTTCTGAACACGCAGCCCAGGTAGATAGTGAACACGCAGCCCATAATTTAACTGAAAGTTGAACACGCAGCCCAAATTTCAAATTTTCTGAACACGCAGCCCAGGTAGATAGTGAACACGCAGCCCACAGTTTTACTGAAAGTTGAACACGCAGCCCAAGTTTCAAATTTTCTGAACACGCAACCCAGGTAGATAGTGAACACGCAGCCCACAATTTAACTGAAAGTTGAACACGCAGCCTAAATTTCAAATTTTCTGAACACGCAGCCCAGGTAGATAGTGAGCACGCAGCCCACAATTTTACTGAAAGTTGAACACGCAGCCCAAGTTTCAAATTTCCTGAACACGCAGCCCAGGTAGATAGTGAACACGCAGCCCACAGTTTTACTGAAAGTTGAACACGCAGCCCAAGTTTCAAATTTTCTGAACACGCAGCCCAGGTAGATAGAATTTGCATGTAGTTTATTTCACTTCATTGGCATACAGCCCATTTGTTTCATTGGCACACAGCCCAGTTCAATCTCATTGGCACACAGCCCATTCATTTCATTATTAGCACATGTATTCATTCTGAATGCAGGTTTGCTCCCGCAGTGTGCGGGGGTACGGTTCTACTATGGCGCGGGATTGGTATGTCGAGCTCCCGGAGGCCGTCCGAGACTTGGTGGACTTGGCAGGATTTGGACCCTTCTGTACCGGGTTGTCACGTTGTCCTGCCAGGAGGACATTGATGGCAGCCTTAGTTGAGAGATGGTGGGATACCACCAATTCCTTTCATTTCTCTGCTACCGGGGACATGACCATGACCCCTTTTGACTTTGCTGTATTGACCGGCTTAGACGTCGGAGGTTGGCCCATTCCCTACGACGAGGATATGGGCGAGTGGGAGGCCGCCTGGATGTATCTGCTGGGGACTCGCCCGCCTGTTGATAGGGTTTCAGGGAGAGTCCGATACACTTGGTTCTCCTCCCATTTCCGGCGGGCGGAGATGGTGCCTGAGAGTCCCGAGGAGACGGAGCAGTACGCCCGTGGTTTCCTGATGTTCCTCTTCGGGACTACCCTGTTTGCCGACAGAGGGAACACAGTTGGGCTATATTTGCTGAGTGCTCTAGTCGGCCTATCACAGGTCCATAGATATGATTCGGGTGGCGCCGGCCTGGCTACCCTTTATTTTTACATGAGCGGGACCTCCCGCGGGCGGGGCGATTTGCTTGGCGGCTACTGGAGAGCCTGGAAGGTACTTTCTGTCCCCTTGATTTACATTTCTGCTTCTCATTACTTGTACATTGCACACACAGCGCACTTTTACAGTCTGTATTTTGCTCTCAGCATCTCGTACTTACATTCTGCACTGCTTTTCTCAGCTATGGGTGTATGTATACTTCCCATCATTAGCCCCGGAGCTGGAGGTGGTAGGGATTCCCGTGACCCCATATTCATTGATATTCGAGGGCCCGCACCAGCCGAGACCTCGAGAGACCCTCCTTCGCCTGCGACAGTACTTCGACACTGTGCGACACTCAAAGGTACTTCAGAACTTTCAGTTCTTTTCATTTTCATCCTTGATTTGCTCTGTATATTCTCGATTTCTGATTGGTTTATGCATTTATCATCCGCAGATCACATGGCAGCCTTGGGCGCCTCTGGGTGATGATCTCCGACTTCAGTATATCGGAGCATCAGGCATCTCCCAGTATAGGGTCCTGCTTGAAGGGCCGGTTGGCAGGGCATGGTTCCTGGGGGAACGCTTTCTGCGCCAGGTATGGGGGTATCTTTCTCAGGATATTCCCGCAATCCCCCCAGCTGGTATGCGGACCGCTGACCGGCTCTCTTACTCAGAGGTAGTCGGCGCCATGCTGGGTAGTGAAGCTTTACTATATACTGAGGAGGGGGACTACGCCACTTACCGTCACATATACTTGATGCCCCCATTGACGGAAGCTCGTATCCCGATGATGAGGCCTGCCGGTATGTCATCCTCGGGCCAGGCTCAGGCTCGAGCTACAGACGTCCCTTCTTCTAGCAGGGCTGGTACATCTAGAGGTGGGAGTAGACCGGTTCCTCCGGCCCCGTCGATTCATCCTCATGTCGGATGGCCAGATATGCCGACTGAGTTGATGGCGTGGCAGTATGGGGCTATCTCTCCGACCCCGATCCCGCTAGAGCCTCCGATGCCCAGTGATCGATACGCCATTGATCCGGACTCACCGCCGGTATGCTCCACTTTTTTCATTCATCATTCAGATGTTTAGACATTCTTTTGTTCACTGATGATTATGAGCTCATTTTTGTAGCCATCGCGAGGGTATATGGAGGAGGTGGTTGGACTGGTGGCCACACTCGAGGGCATGGTCCTACGCAGGGAGGCACAGTTGTCTGTCGCGGGCATCCAGGTACCCTTCAGTTTTCTGACATTTATCATACTTCCGATGACATGCTGATTTCAACTGCATCGATAGACCACTTGTGTAGAGCACATCTGACACACACCCCACTTATACACTGTATTTACATGCACCCATTTCATGTAGCTTTTACTTGTATCTGCATCTGATGTACATATTTGGACTGATGTACTTGAATTGAACTCTTTGTTTTCAGATGCCTTCATGGTCCGGTCAGCCGCAGGCCAGGCCACCTGGGCCTCCTTGGGGAGCTGGGCCATCTGAGCCTTTTCAAGGGGCGGGGTCATCTCGGCCTTCCCGAGGAGCCGGGCCATCTAGGCCTTTTTGAGGAGCTCGAGGAGGGCCTGTTCGCAGACGCAGGGCTCACGTTGTGGAGGTGGAGCCTGATGAGGAGGAGGAGGAGGCTACCGACCGTCAGTTCGAGACATCTGTTGAGGAGGGAGGCTCCGGTTTTGGCTCGGGGAACAGAGGCGAGGCTGAGGAGGATCCTGAGGATGACAGCTCCGACTCAGATGATGGTGTGGAGGTCGTCCGCAAAAGAGGACGAGGCGTGCTTCTCGTTCCCGCTCCCGAGGACTTTGATGCTGCTATTTCCTGCTTTATTTTTCTTTTACTAGTAGTTTGTAGCACTTTGCACATTGTTAGGCAGTTTTATTTTTTTTGTAAAACTTGTACCTTTGTTTGTTGTAAAGTATGATGAAATGAAATAGCTTTTGAAAAGGTGTTTGTATTTTGAACTTTTAGCATCGTATCGCATCATTTACTTTGCACAAAAATGAAATTGAATGGAAATGTGCATTGTGTAATCACCAAGTCAGGTAGCGAACCGACGCAACAAACTAAACAACTTGACTTACTAAGATATAACAGAATCTTTAGCAAGTTTACAACTCGATAAGCAAAATGCAACAACGCAAACAAACAAGACTTTTAACAAAAATTGCTTAAACAGAGAGCAATAACTCAAAAACATGAAATACGTCCGCTCGACGAACAACTCGATAAGCACAACAACAACTTGATAAGCAAAACTCAACAACAAAAAAGTGTACTTCTGACGATCTGGGCATTGGAACGCGTCCGAAATGAAGGCCTTCGACTCTCCCGTTGCATGGAAATGCTTGGAGTTCTCCCTCGAAGAGTAAAACAGGGCCGAGGAGATACACTGCAGCATTGCCAGCCACCCCTGGGAGCTGGCCGGCCATTTTTGGTGGAGAGAGACAGCTGGCCGGCCATTTCTGAAAAAGTAAATGGCTGGCCAGCCAGAAAAAGTAGCTGGCCGGCCCTTCAGTCCTGCAGTCACCAGATTTTTGACACGTGTCCCCGTGAATAGTGTTTTTCCTTCTATAAAAGCCTCAACTTCGGGAACATTCATTTCATCTTAGTTTTAGACAAAGATGGAGGCGTTTCTCGCAGAAAATGTCACATCTTGGATTTCTTCTCTAGATGGCTCGGAAAAATTGAATTTCCGGGGTTTCGGCTTGAATGCACTATTCACGCTGAGCCGTACTCGGTTACACCTTCCTTTTCTCCATGCCGCGGCAAGGTTCTGGAATCCAGTGACGCATGTTTTTAGCTTTGGCGGCCAAGAGATGTGTCCCACTTTCGAAGACTTTCAGGTTTTGATGGAGTCCGAGTGCTCTGAAGTGATCTTGCCTCAACTCCGTTTTGGTCACGCCCAGGCTTTAGGGCGGATGTGTGGGCTCACGGCGCATGACGCTCGATCTCTGATTTGCAGTGGGGAACTGGACATCCTCGGCTTGATCCATCGTTTTTCCGACGCTGGTGACCGCAGCAACCATCATTGGCAGGGTTTCCGGCAACACGCCCTCTGCTTATGTTTGTTGTCTCACTTTCTGCTTTCCTCGGGCTTTGGCGGGGCTAGCATTCGCCTGATTGAAGTCGCCCAAGGTTTGAGAGAAGGAAAGAGCTGTATTGCCATGACCTTGGCCGAGACACTGATGGGCTTAGATTCTGTCTATCGCCGGGAGGCGACTAGGTTTGCCGGGAGTCCACTGCTACTGCAGGTAATGTTTCCCACCCGTCCTTACATATATATCTGCTCACATCACTCGACCCTCAGGCTCGGTTTTTCTCTCAAAACCCTTATCTTACTTTTCTCTCATCGTACATCTCTCTATTCTTTATTCTCTCATTTTCCATCCCTCCCCTAGGTATGGTTAATGGACAAGTTGCAGGTCGTGGACTCTTGCTCGGCTTATTCAGCGCGAGGCTACTTCTTTCGGCAGCGCCTAGTCAATGCTCTTGACGAAAGGTGGTGGTTCAATTGGATGTGCAATTTGTCCGCAGACAGCATTGCTTGGCGTTGCCCTTGGCTCAACCTCCCGGCAATGGGCTATAGTATGTCCCGGCTGATTGGGATCCAACTTATTGGTCTAACCCACTGCGTATTCTATTTTCCGTTCCGGTTCCTGCGTCAGTTTGGCCATGATCAGACTTGCCCACCGGAGGGGATTGAGTATCCAGCCGCTTTCCCGGTCCGGGGGGCACAGCTCGCCCGATATGCCATGGTATGGAGGACTAGAGAGCTCCTGGCCCCTGCTTCAACTTTCAGTTGCACTTTGTCAGATGAGTGCTTGGATTGGCTCAATGAGGAGGCACAAGTTGGGCCCAGCTTGGCATCAGATGCTCCGTCCAGCTCCGGGAGGGGACACAGAGATACTTGATTCAACTATGCCTCGAATTTATTGCTTATTTAGCATTTTCAAGTTTTCTTTATGAATGTACTAAAATAAGCAACCTCGATTGTAATGCAAGAGCAGGAGAACTCTATTTTGAAATCAAATGAAATTGAAAGTTATGGTACTGAAAATTTTCCACTTTTGGTCCAAAAATGGTCTCAGTCGTAAAAAGATTGATTTGAACAAAGTCAACTTTTATTAAAACTTTTCAAAACTATTTTCAATGTGGATCAGAATTGGACACGCCGAAAATCTGTCACTGAGATGCACAACCCCAGATCCCCGCAACTGGAAAGTTGCCCCTAGTCTGAAGAACAATGCGGCACTCCACGGCAACGGAAAGTTGCCCCTAGTTTGAACAGCACTGTACCGGAGATCACGATAAATGCTGGTGGATAAAGATGACTGAGATGATCAAAATGGACAGAGTTGATCGGGGAAAAGTTTATGGCTGAACTTCAAGATGAAGTTGCCTACGTATCCCAAAGATGGGAATCAAGCCTTACGTAGTTCAGGCTAAGGTTCGCTCGAGTATTTTCACTCTCCTTTTGCGCTCTAATTTTTGCCAAGGCCGCCCTTTACGGGTTTTCAACCTTGCGAGCTCAGTTTTTATATTTTCTAATTTTTTGTGCTCTGAATTTTGCCTAGGTCGCCCTTTCGGGTTTTCGGCCTAGCGAGCCTCTCAAGGATAGTATTTCTTCAACTTGTCCATATTGATCGGTTGTGAGAACTCCAAGCCATCTAGATCCATCAGAACCACAGCTCCACCTGACCAGATAGCTTTGATGATGTAAGGACCAGTTCAATTAGGTTTGAACTTGCCCCTTGGGTCGTGGATGGGAGCTCGGTTGTCTTTGAGAACCAAATCTCCCTCTTTCAGATTCCTGGACTTAACCTTCTTGTTGAAAGCCCGGGCAATTCTTCGTTGATAGCCTTGGATGTGGTACAGTGCTTTCAGTCTTCTTTCGTCAAAGAGCATGAGTTCTTCGAATCTGCTTTGCTGCCAATCTGCTTCGGCTATCTGGCATTCAGCCAATACTCGTAACGATGGAACCTCAATCTCAATGGGTAGAACAGCCTCCATTCCATAAACCAATGAATATGGAGTTGCTCCAGTAGAAGTTCTGATTGAAGTCTTGTAGCCCCACAGAGCAAATGGCAGCTTATCTGGCCAATCTCGATAGGTTTCCACCATCTTCTGTAGTATACGCTTGATATTCTTGTTGGCGGCCTCGACCACTCCGTTGGTCTGCGGCCTGTATGTAGATGACTTATGGAAAGCCACATTGTATTTCTCCAACAAATCTATCACTTCTTTCTTGAAATGGGAACCATTATCTGAAATTATCTCGTTTGGCACCCCGTAGCGACAGATGATGTTGTTCCTGATGAACTTTGCGACGTGCGACGCCTTCAACACTGCGTATGATTGGGCCTCGACCCACTTTGTAAAATAATCTATCGCTACTAGGATAAACTCATGCCCGTTTGACCCCTTCGGGGTAACAGCTCCGATCACATCAATTCCCCAGACTGAAAAAGGCCACGGCGAAGTCATGTTGTACAGTTTTGACGGCGGGATGTTCATGCGGTTTGCATGAATTTGACACTTGTGGCATCGCCGAACAAAGCTAATACAATCCTCCTCCATGGTTGACCAGTAGTAGCCCTGTCTGAGGATCTTTCTGGCCAGCATTACTCCATTCATGTGTGCACCGCATTCCCCCCCATGGATGGCTTCCATCAGGCGTTTTGACTCTTCAGCTTCTACACAGAGCTTATGCATTCCCAGATGACCCCTTTTGTACAACTTTCCCCCGCAGATAACGAACTGAGCAGCCATTCTTCTGACAGCCCTCTTATCCTTGGCATTTGCCCCTAGTGGATATGTCTCCTTTCCCAAGAAGTTCCAGATGTCGTAGTACCAGGGGTTGCCGTCTTGAACCTCATCTATGGCGGAAATCGACTCGTATGCTGGCACGAACTTCTGATCAATGATAACTGGATGCATCCGGACTCCGGACGGGATGTCTATCATAGAAGATAGAGTTGCTAATGAATCTGCGAACCTGTTGTTCTCTCTTACGAGGTGGGTGAAATTTAGCTTCTCAAATCGAGGAATTAGCAGATCCAAGGTTTGGTGGTAGATTATCATCCTTTCCTCTTTGACTTTTCAATCTCCTTTTGCTTGAGACACAACAAGGTTCGAGTCCCCAATGACGTCCAGCCGTCTTGCCCCTAATTCCAGGGCTGCTTCCAGGCCAGCAATACATGCCTCATACTCTGCCTCATTGTTGGAAACTTTGAACCAGAGCTTGAATGCTAAAGGGATACGGGAATCATCGGGCGCTATCAGCAACACCCCTATCCCATACCCATATTGGTTTGACGCTCCGTCAAAGTACATTGTCCAGGTTTCATCTTCGACGTGCAGAATGGCTTCATCTGGGAATAGATACTCAACCGCTTCATCCCCCTCGACCGGGTGGTCGGCAAGGAACTCCGCTACCGCTCTACCTTTTACTGACTTGCGCGTTACATACTTCAAATCAAATTCGGAGAGCAACAGCAACCAACGAGCTAGCCTACCCGTAAGTGCCGGTTTCTCGAAGAGATATTTGATGGGATCCAAACGCGAAACCAACATTACTGAGTGGGCTAACAGGTAGTGTCGCAGCTTCCTGGTTGCCCATACCAAGGCCAAACAAGCCTTCTCCAGCGGCGTATAACGGGTCTCGTAATCCAGCATCTTTTTGCTCAGATAGTATATGGCCCTTTCCACTTTGTCTTCTGACTCCTGCGCGAGCATGCAGCCCATGGTAGTCTCAGTTACCGAAAGATACAGTATCAACGGTCTCCCCGGCTCTGGCGGTGACAACACGGGTGGGTTCTGTAGATACTCTTTGATCTGCTCAAAAGCTGCTTGACATCGGCCGTCCCATTGGAATTTTTTTCCTTTCTTCAGGAGACCAAAAAGTGGTTCACAAGTCAAGGTTAATTTAGAAATAAACCGTCTTATGAATTGCACTTTACCTAGAAAGCCTCGCACCTCCTTTTCAGTCCTTGGTGGTGGCATTTCTAAGATGGCCTTGATTTTGGAAGGGTCGACCTCGATGCCCCTTTGTGTAATCAGAAACCCTAGCATCTTCCCTGCTGTAACACCAAACGTGCATTTCTGGGGGTTCAGTCGCAGCCGAAACTCCTTGATCCTTTGAAAGAATTTTTGTAAGGCGGTGTAGTGGCCCTCTCTATCTTTGGACTTGACAATCATGTCGTCCACGTACACTTCGACCTCCTTATGGATCATATCATGCAATATTGTAGTCGCTGCCCGTTGATACGTAGCCCCGGCATTTTTCAGCCCGAATGGCATCACTCGATAACAATATGTCCCCCACGGGGTAGTGAACGCAGTCTTCTCCCGGTCTTCGGGTGCCATTACTATCTGATTATAGCCTGAGAAACCATCCATAAACGAAAGCAAGGCGTGTCCTGCCGTGAAATCCACCAATTCATCGATGTGCGGCAAGGGGAAGTCGTCCTTCGGACTGGCCTTGTTCAAATCTCTGAAGTCTACACAGACCCGAATTTTGCCATCCTTCTTCGGCACCGGAACTATGTTGGCCAACCAAGTTGGATATTCAGATACCAGCAGGAACCCTGCGTCAATTTGCTTGGTGACCTCTTCCTTGATTTTGAGAGCCCAGTCCGGGCGAATCCTTCTGAGTTTCTGTTTGACAGGGCGGGCCTCTGGATCAAGAGGGATCCGGTGCTGTACAATCTCAGGATCGATTCCAAGCATGTCTTCATAGGACCACGCGAAAACATCTTTGAAATCTTTTAATAAAGCGACTAAGCGCTCGCGCTCCTCTGAAGACAACGTGGACCCGATCTGGACCAGCCGCGGGTCCTTCTCAGTACCAACATTCACAGTAGTGATTTCATCCATTAAAGGTTTAACAAATCTTTTCTGCTCTTGATCAATTAATCGTTGCAAAACCGGAGGAATTTCTCCCTCGCTGTTTTCATCAAAATTTTGAAAATCCTGATTTAAGCAATAAATCAAAGGCACAGAAAAATACTCGGAAACCACATCCACATCATTCTCATTAAATACTTCCAAGCCGTCAGATTCCTCTGTTACAACAGACTCAAAAGAAAATGAAAAAGACGACCTAGACAGGACTGTGGCATCCGGGTTATCACCCCCAGGAATACCGGACTCAGACTCAGTCGAGCTGGAATCTGATTCCGACGTACAAGATTCGGCAGAATCAGATTCCGGCTCACTACCTGACCCGGAACTGCTAGATAAAAAGCCTTCTTCATATTGCCAGATGAGAGAATGTGCGATAGATGCATCCAAGATCGGCGCTGGAAAGCCTGCAGCTATTTCATCTCCAATCACAGAAACCGAAGAGTTATCCCCCAAGCACTCTTGGCCGATCGGAGGATCTGATAGTAGACTCGCCAGTGCTACTCCCATTTCAAGCTCTGTGCTCTCAGGATCCACTGCTTCACATTGCTCAACCTCAGTTGGTGGGTCTGTCTGCGCTTCGGCAACGTCATCCCCAGATAATTGTATGTCGAAGAAGATTTCAAAACCAGGCACACGCCTCCCCTCCGCGTTTAGCCATGGCTCCGGGAAGCCGCAGAATGGAAAATCTTCCCCCTCCCGGACGAAGCGTCCGTTTAGGGTACCCCAGATGGGCCTGTGCATTAAATCAAATGGCTTCCCGGCCTTTTTCGTTCTGGCCCTTCCGGCCATTTCTTTTCCTTTCCTTACCTAGTCTTCCTTGGTGGGCAGATAACCCAGTCCAAAGGCGTGGGGGTTGTGTGGCACTTCGGCCAATACTGAGACGCCCTTCCGGCCACTTCTCCCTAATCCCATCCCAGGGGTATGTCTTAGCTTGTTCATGAGGTATATAGATTGAGCACTAACATACATGCCCTCATTCGCAGCCATGGCATTCTGCACCACTTGAGCCTCGGCCAAAGTGAACCCCGACAAAAACACATCCTCCGTGCCGTGCTCGATCTCCAAGACAGGTGTGGACACTTCTGGCGGCGGATAGATTGATGAATTCCCAAAAACGATCGCTACCCCCTTCCCGTGAGGGTACTTTAGCATCTGATGAAGAGTGGAAGAGACTGCTTTGACCTGGTACAACCACGGTCGCCCCAAAAGTAAGTTAAAGGTTGCGGGAACGTCCAAGATATGAAATTCGACACTGTGTTGTCCTGGACCAACCTTGGTTTGAATTTTAACAGTCCCCATCACTTCTCTGCTGGTATTGTCATATGCTCTGATCACTTGGGTGGTTGGGAGGAAGTCCGCGGGTTTTAACCCGATTGCATATGCCGTTCTGGTTGGGCAGACATTAATTGCAGACCCGGTATCAACAAGTACCACCGGTATCCACTTATCTCTACATTCGACAGAAATATAGAGAGGTTTGTTATGACTTGTGCCCTCAGGCGGTAGCTCCTTGTCTGAAAAGGTTAATGCCGGGGAACCTCCTCCCGGAAAAACCAGCCCAACCAGCTGTTCAGGTGTGGTGTCTATGGAGAGTTTGGACTTGTCCATAGCAGATAAGACAGCTTCTCTGTGTACTCGTGATGCCATTAGCAGTCCCCAGATGGAGATGTCTGCTTGTATCTTTTTTAACTGTTTCAACACAGCTTCATCCTCAATTTGCTTCTCCTTCTGTCTCTATACTTCTCTGTCCTTCCCGGATGCCTCGGGCTGGTCCAGGTATGGGGGTTTGAAGTACCGCCCACTTCTTGTCATATGGTCCACTTCATCGAGGTACCAAGTATCATCCGGCTGGTTATTCCCCCAGTCTTCATCGGTGTGGGCAAGACACAAATCGTCATCTTCCCACCACATTCCACTGGCAGCCAACAGACATCTGTCCGGCTCCGGTCTACTCGCACTCTCAGTGCTCTCTATCCATATGCTCGCAGCATTGTTTGTCTTCGTGCACACAGCACTTTCGGTTCCCTCAGGGCCCTTTGCCTTTCTGGCTCTCTCAGTTTTCTCAAACTTTCCTTGTTCCAACTGCATCAGTACAGCTGTTCGCTCAATAGTTCCTGTATCTACAATGCCCATGTCTTGAGCGGAATTCTTAACACCGACGCTCTCCGGCGGTACAACTTGATTCTCGGCCGTTCCGGCCACAACTGATATTTCTGCCCCTACCGGGCTTTGTTCTGGTTGGGCTTCCCTCACTGCATCCGGTTGATCTTCGAGCCATCCCGTGGCCTCCTCTGATTCCTCATAATCATACCAGTTAATCGACGCATCCCCTAGTTCCTGGTCCTCGAGAAATTGCAAGTTAGCAAAGTCCTCCTCTACGGTTGTCGGCTCATCTGCCCATAGCCCAAATCCATCCCCCCGGATCATGCATAGTTCTCCTGTCTCTGGCAGTTCTACACTTAGCCCAATTCGGCTCGTTGATAGGATGTACTTGCTTGGATCATAGGCTCCCTCAGCAGAATTCTGCCCAGTCCTAGATTCAACAGACTCAGTCTTTCCCAAAATCTGCCCTGCCCTGTCTTCGACGGTCACCACCATCGGTTCCGGTTGGGTTTTGGAGATGCCTACCATGCACAAGAAGTCAGTGCAATCGGGGAGGAACACCTCCGGCTTGGGTAGGTGGGTGGGCGTAATATAGATGCTAGGATCGTAAGATGCGACCCCAGTCTGGATGAAGTTAATTCTTTTGGGAGGAGGAGCTTGGTTATGTGGTGGGAGAGGGTTGGTTGTGACATTGGGTTTATCAGGAGGCGCGATCACCTGTTTGTCAATAAGATCTTGAATCTCATGACGCAATCTGTAACAACGGTCGGTGTCATGACCGTGTTGTTGGTGATATGCGCAGTATTTGGACGAGTCGTAAGAGGGGGGGAGTGGATTCGGTAATGGCTTTGGCTCCAGGGGTTTTAAATGATTTTTCCTGATCAATATTCCCAGAACCTTGGTCAGAGGCATATATAGTGGGGTAAAGGTTCTTTGGCCTCGGGGTTGGAATCGGTTGTTTTGTGTATTGCTTCCGGACGCGCCGGAGAATGGTGTGGCAGTCATGGGCCTTGGAGGGGGAGGGGGAGTGGTGGTGACCATACTAACTTCCGAGGCTTTTGTATTTGCAGCGCCACTCAGGCCCGCATTGTTGTTGCGATTGAAGGTTCTCCTCGGTTGTTCTCTGTCCTGGTCAAACAGACCTTGTCTCATAGCATCTTCTATTTGCACCCCCATGTCATGTAAATCTGCGAAAGTAGGGAAGGGGACTACTATCATTCTCTGCATCAGTTTTGGGTGGAGATTGCGCACAATCATCCGAATTTGATCTCTGTCAGTGGGCCTTAGAGTCATCGTTGACGCCTTTGCCCTCCATCGGATCACAAAGTCCGAGAAAGATTCCTTAGGCTCTTGCCTTGTCGTTTCAAGATCACGGGTTGTGATCTCGATCTGAGTGTTATACGAATATTGTGTGACAAAGGCCTCAGCCATCTCATCCCAATTCTTCTTCACTTCATCTGATAATCTTGCGTACCAATGGGAGGCCACACCCGACAGGGTTCGGCCGAATAATGAGAGCTTCTGTTGTCGTGTTAGGCCCATTGGCCGCAAAACATCTGCAAACAGTCGGATATGGACCATGGGGTCGCTGGTCCCGTCAAAACGGTCGATTTGTGGCATTTTGAATCTATCAGGGAGTGTTACGGCCTCCTCGGTATATCCATCTCCGATATCCGGCATAGCCTTGGCCCCTTGGGATTTTTTGAAAAGCTTCTCCAGTTTGCTCAATTTCAGAGCTGTTTGATCAACCTCGACCTCGGATGGAGAGTCCGGGTGATCGGGTGTATGGACTTTGGACAGTTGTGGTGGAATCGGGGGCGGAGCTGGCCCCGTTGGAAGATTCGTGTCCTCTTGCAGATTTTGAATAGTCGGTACAGTATTCTGGGTGTTTGGAGGAACGTCCTGAATAGCAGGAGCCTTCTCAGGTAATGGGGCTCCGGCCGGAGGAGGAATTTGGTGTGAAGCAGATGCTGTGCTCTGTTGTTGCAGTCGGGTGATAAGCTCAGCCTGTTGGGTCATAATCTCAGTTTGTTGCTTAGCAAGCTCATCCCGGCGGACAGCATCTTGCTGCATGGCCCGCATAGTTTCCTGCATTTGGCGTATCATTTCCTCAACTCCTGTCGGTGTCGTCATACTGCTTCGATTTGTCTGAACTGCTGGCAGATTTGTCTCAATGGGGATCTCAGTCCAACTGTCCACTGGTGGGGGGAACCACTGTTCCGGTGCTCTCTGTTCAGATGTACTGCGCTTTCTCTGCTTCCTTCTTGTAACAGGGGGTAGAGAATGGAACACTGGCTGTCCGTCGATTAGATCCTCAGATCGATGGAGTCGACGACCTCGTGTCCAAGGTGCTTGGGGAATGCCTGCTGGGTTGGAAGCAATCGTGCTAAAACTGACCTAGCAAAAGATAAATAAAGCGAAAAGGAAATAAATAAACGGATAAACGGGCAGCATAACAGCTTAAAATAAAATGCAAGACACACAGTCGGGCATAACAACACATAGTTAACAAGCTGAAATACACACTGTCCTCAAACACTGATTATCATCCCTGTATCACTGTTCCCTAAAACAGAATCGGGTATCCGCAGATAGCTGATCCTCAAATACTGGCTGATGTCCGCAGGCCTGATACCCGTAATACTGAACCAATGCCCGCAGGCCTGATACCGACAGTTCTGAACTGATGCCCGCAGGCTTGATGCTCAAACTCGTATACTGAACTAATGCCCGCAGGCCTGATACTGCCAATACTGAACTGATGCCCGCAGGCCTGATGCCCAAACTCATATACTGATACATGCATTCCTGTAGAGACGCACTCTAAAGCACATAACAGATAAGTGAGAGCCAAAACACCCCTATGTTGGGGTAGGGTTTCCCTGTCCTATCTTGTCAGGAGCTAGGGTTTCACTACGCACACAGCGATTTCAAACAACCTATAAACGGGTAAGCAACCTGTCCTAATTTGGAATAGTCACTATGGATCCGAATATGCACTAGGCCGAATGGTCAAAAAGGGTGCCCCGGTAAAACCGGGGTTTGTGTTCCCATACTGGCAGAGCCCACAACCGGTCAGCCTTATGGTCATGCCTTGACAAGACAAGCCTCCGGCAAACCGTTCAGGAATAGCAGATGGCAAACACGGTGTCCTAGGCGCACCAATGCAAATGCAATGCAAAGAATCACACAAGTGTAGTCAAAAACAGATATCATGAGTTCGAGTCAAGTTCTCTAATTCCCCAGCAGAGTCGCCAGAAACTGTAGACGTCCCCCGAACGCCCCGGGAGGTTTTAAGCTCCCGTTCTGTTCATTTGGGGTCACTACAGCTCGGACTCTTAAAATGTCACGGTTCTTAATCTGAACCAAAGAGTCCAAATCCGGCAAATCGTTTTGAGAAACAGATTTTTGAAAAAGTAGTGCCAAACATGGACTGCTTTGCCAGATACAAAGTCGCCACCTAAATATTTTATTTTTGGGAAATTTAGGAAACCCTGACTCGGTGCCAAAAGGCCACGTGTCCGTCATCACCAAAGTTGCCTCGGCTCGGGAACTTGGGTACGATTGGGGAAGGTCACTTCGTGAGCACCCCCGCTCGCCCGGCCATAGACCGGCCTCTACTAACCATGATATCAATTTTTGAAAACATTGTGAGTTCTTATTCTGGTTATTAGCCTAGGTTACTATGTGATGTACACAGCATACAAGTATAGACCAGGTCGTTCAAATTGGAACAAAACATTTCATGCTTGTTTTTGAAAATGGTTTGCTACCCGCAGGTAGGCTTGAAACATTTGATGATTCACTCCAATTCAGATAACCCAACCTTCACCCACAGGCATTCAGGCAGTTATATTACATAAGCACATAGTCTCATGGTAAACATGCTATTCATGGCAGCACTCACACGCATGCAAGGATGCTAAAGCATAAAACTCACCGAGTACTCCAAGCCAAGATAGAAACTATATTAGAAATCATGCATGATCCTAAGTATACAGAAATGCCTAATGCAACACATGCAAAATGCAACTATAGTAGGCTCGGCTATTCTAAGATGGTATATGAAATGCTACGACTACCATGTATTCAATTTGGAATTGAAAATACAATGCAGTTAGCATGATGCGCCGAGCCCGGTGCATGCAATACAGATGAATGAATGCAAACATGCTGTCATACTGTATGCTAATTTAAACATGCCCTAATCTAACCATCATAAGCGGATAAATAAAAGGGAAGAAAGACGTGGGGTTGGAAGACATACATCACACTCACGCACACTTATTACAGTTGCGCCCTCACTCGGAGGGTCCGAATAAATGTACAGTCCAAATATTACAGTCCCGAATAAAAGAATATTACAGTCCGAAATATTACAAAATCCTAGTTAATTAAAGAATTAACTAAGAAAGCAAATAAAGCTGGCGTGCAAGCCAGGGACTGTCTTGCTTCTGATGGATGATGCATGTCCGGGTTGTCTCACGCGGAAATCCACCGGAATGCCCCAATTAGCCTCTGTTTACACCTGTTCTTGAAATGCGTGCCAAGCCCCAAAAGGTTGCTGATTCCTTGTTTTGCTGCAACAGAGAGCAGGAAAGGGGCATAGCAATGTATTTGCACAGATATATGCATGTCTCGATCCTCGTGCCACCAATCACGCATACCGAGGCATGATGGCCGAGGAGTCGAAATGCACAACTCAATATAGGATGAATGCACATGAAACTACAGCTAGAACCTAACTCCATCATGGATAATCCGGAGTGTCAGTGACTGGGGAATTGAGACACATTCCGTCAATCGGAGTACGAAATGTACCTCGTTTCCCGTGCCCGGGCTAACCCCTATTCCGGACACGATGCAATACGCATGATATGCATGAAATGCAACTAAGATGCAATCCTAACATACAAAATGCTATGAAAATGAGATGCCTCGAACTGCGTGCACACGGGCACGCAAACCGAGGCGATGATAAATAGCAGGATGCAATGAAAATGAGATGCCTCGAAGTGCGTGCACACGAGCACGCAAATCGAGGCGATGGCAGAAACAAAGAAAATGAGGTGCCTCGAAATGCGTGCACACGGGCACGCAAACCGAGGCAATGGCAAAATGCAATAAAAATGAGGTGCCTCGAAATACGTGCACACAGGCACGCAAACCGAGGCGATGGCAAAATGCAATGAAAATGAGATGCCTCGAAATGCGTGCACACAGGCACGCAAACCGGGGCGATGGCAAAATGCGATGAAATGACATGGAAATGACAAATGGGCTTATACCAACATGAGTGAGCCTCAGCCACACTCACATAGGATGCCGGCGGATAAAAATGGAGTGCCTCGAAATGCGTGCACACGGGCACGCAAACCGAGGCAATGACAAAATGCTATGGAATGACATGGAAATGACAAATGGGCTTATACCAACATGAGTGAGCCTCAGCCACACTCACATAGGATGCCGGCGGATAAAAATGAAGTGCCTCGAAATGCGTGCACACGGGCACGCAAACCGAGGCAATGACAAAATGCTATGGAATGACATGGAAATGACAAATGGGCTTATACCAACATGAGTGAGCCTCAGCCACACTCACATAGGATGCCGGCGGATAAAAATGAAGTGCCTCGATAAAATGATATGAAATGACAGAAATGATATGCAAGCATACTAATGGAATTTCAGCAACAAAATATGGGGGAAAACAGTCCCGAAATGAAGCAAAATGACATGAAATGCAAGGAAATGTCCCGAAATGCAACATTAGGCACCCGAAATGGCCTATAGCTATGCCAAACATGCGCAATATGGACATGCAATGCAAAGACAGAAGCTAGACAGTCCCAAAAGATGCACTTTTACAGTTATAAACAAGGCCAAACAGCAAGCATAGGTAAAGGAAAAATAGCATGCAAGAATAGGGGCCAAAAGAGGGGTAATGAAGCAAGTGGTATAAGCTAAACCCAAAATGAAGAAATTCCTTCTACAACACTGAAGATGGACCAAAAATATGAACATTTACAGTATATGGCAGCCTCAAAATCAGTATACAAATATGCTAAAAATGTGATGCAAAACAAGGCTCAAAAGGTGCTATAACATGAAGTATATAAAATAATCACCAAACAGAAAAAAATTGTGAATGAAACATGAAGTATAGGCCAAAACAAGACCACTTTCAGTTCGGACCAAGGTCCAAAAACAGAAGCAAAGAGGGCTATCAATTTATGCAAAAATGGGGCCAAATAAGGGATTGAACTACAAGTGACACATGGAGACACCAAACAAGGTTGAGCCCTTCCTCAATGTTGAAGAGGGGCTCAAAATAAGCCTAATATCAGTTTACAACATGCTCGAAAATAAATTGCTCATGGGTCAAAAATAGCATGCAAAACTATGACATACAAGATGGTCAATGAAGCAAGTGTATTATGGAGGGCTCAAACAGGGTTGAGCCCTTAATGAGAAGTGAAGATGAGCTCAAAAGATGGCCCTTTTCAGTTAGGGCCGGAGCTTGAAACAAAAAGGAAGTGGGGCTTAGAAATAGATCAAGACAAAGGGTCAAAAGGGTAAAAGTGTTACTTACCCTTGAAGATTCAAACTTTTGTTGCTTTTTGGATGGATTTGCAGCTTCTTTAGCCTTCAAGAATCCTTCCTTGCTTCTGGAAATGAGATGGTGGTGGTAGAGCTTGGTGGTGTAGAAGGAATGGTGGTTAGGGACTTAGGGTTTTTTGAAGAATTGAGAAGGAAGAAGATGGAGTTGGCTATGGAGACTTGAAGAGTAATTTTTCTAACTCTAACAAAGAAGGCCACCAGCTGGTTATAAGGATCAAAAAGGGGGTGTAAAGGTGGGGGAGAAGGAGAGCAAAACTCCCCCACAAAATATCCCCCGGATACAGAAAATATCTGGGGGATATTGCCCCACAGCTGTAAAGTGCACAGTGCAAGGAACACGGCCGGCCCATTACTTTTGCTGGAGGTGGCCGGCCGGCCACACCCCCTAGCCGGCCGGCTAGGGGTCAAAAGGGTCAATGTGATTTTCTGGCCGGTCAGCTATTGGAGAGGTACCCCTATGTGTGTACAACACAACCATGTGGTTAAAATTCCGAGAAAGTGGGTCCAAGGGGTTCAACATTGGCTCGGAAAGAGGGGGTCAAAAGGGTCAAGTTGAATTACTGGCCGGCCATGAACTTTTAGGGGCCTCTCAGGTGTGTACATCACAGATATGTGGTTGAAAGTTCAAGAAAAAAGGTCCAAGGGGTTCAACATTAGCCCGGAAGAAAGGGGTCAAAAGGGTCAGGTGACCTTAATGGCCGGCCACCAACTTTTAGGGGCCTCCCAGATGTGTAGATCACAGATATGTGGTTGAAAGTTGACAACATTAGCTCCAAGGTATTCAACATTAGCCCGGAAGTTGGAAAAA
This sequence comes from Camellia sinensis, assembly GCF_055761805.1. Taxonomy (NCBI): domain Eukaryota; kingdom Viridiplantae; phylum Streptophyta; class Magnoliopsida; order Ericales; family Theaceae; genus Camellia; species Camellia sinensis. The sequence continues at coordinate 223,197,143 of NC_138961.1, forward strand.
CGGGCGCCGGGAGGCTCCGGAGGAGAGATAACTGGTTGCTGCAACAATTGCTGGCCTCCCACCCTTCAGTGACCTTCCTCGTGATAAAACAGAGGTACCTGCCAAAAATAAACGAAAACCGTTGCAAAACGAACGTTCCGGGGCCAAAACACGCAGTTCGGGGTCCCGAAAAGGGCTGTTAAGCACCGAAAATGGTATTCGACCTCGAAGTGGGTTTCTCAGCCCCCAGTGTCCCTCAAAAGAGAGAAAATAAGATGTATGCCAAAAATCAGAGCAATAGGAGATGGTTAAGCGGTCCCGAACCGAGGCACACGGCCTGACGGCTCTGAAAACCGGGAACCGGACTCCGAAATGGGCAAAATGACCTACGGCCACCAAATGTAGCCTACGGACATTGAGAGATGGTCTACGGGACCTCTCCCTCCCCTCAGGAAAAGAAACAGAGAAAACTGAGTCTGGTTCGCAAACCGAGACAAGGCACAGAAAAGGGTTCGGAAGTCCGGAGGCAGGGCTCACGGCCGCGACTCTGAAACTTCTGAACGAGCACATTATGCAACATCACTAAGCGCTCAATCGGTGACGTCTGAGTCTTAAGGTCGGTCAAAAATGGGGTGTCTATACCGAGTCATGCCTTCTGGTTTGAAGAACGCCGGGGCAACTTTTCAAAGGATGGTGACCAAGATGTTCGCTCCTCTGCTAGGCCGGACAATGGAGGCTTATATTGACGATATGGTGGTTAAGAGCCGGCATCAAGCAGACCATTTGTTCGATTTGGCCGAAATGTTCGCCATTCTCAAAAAGCACAAGCTACGCCTGAATGCGTCTAAGTGTGCTTTCGGCGTGGGATCCGGAAATCTTTTGGGTTTCCTAGTCACGAACCGAGGTATCGAAGCAGACCCTACGCAAATCCAAGCTGTGCAAGAGCGAAAACATCCTAGCTCGGCTAAGGATGTGCTGCATCTGGCCGAAATGGCCGCCGTGCTTAACTGATTTATAAGCCGGTCATCAGATCGCTGCCGCCTTTTTTTTCAAGCCTTGAAATCAAAGTTCTCATGGGATGAAGAGTGTGACCAGGCTTTGGCCGAGCTTAAGGAGTATTTGTCTTCTGCGCCGTTGTTGGTCACACCGAAACCCGGAGAAGAACTTTACCTTTATCTGGCCGTATCGCAGCATACAGTCAGTGCAGTGCTTGTTTGGTCGGAAGGAATCAAACATCTACCCATCTTCTACGTCAGCAAAACCTTGCTACCGGCAGACTCGAGGTACTTGCCGCTGGAAAAACTTGCGTTAGCGTTGATGATGGCTTCAAGGAAGTTGGCACACTATTTCCATGCCCATACCATCATTGTCTTGACCGAGTTCCCTCTCAAAGCTTTGTTCGAACGGGCAGACTTCTCCGGTCAGATTCTTAAGTGGGCGGTCGAATTGGGACAGTTTGATGTGAAGTTCCAGCCGCGCACAGCCATAAAAGCCCAGACTCTGGCCGATTTCGTTGCTGAATTCTCACCTGGAACTCATCCGGTATGCCCGGTCGATATTGCCGTGGCAGATGAAGAGGTGAATATAAGCTCGACTGAAATACCACAGCTTGGCGGCATTGGCGACGTAGAACTTGCGTGCCCCGCCGAAGCCCCTTCAGTTTATACGATACTACAGCCCGGTGATGCGATGACAGAGTTGGCTATCACTGACCAACCCGCTTTGTCTGACACAACATCACCGAGGAGGGAAGAAATGGAACCGCTCAGCACAGAGCCTGCGGCCGGCATAATACCGCAACCTGGCAATTCGCCTACAGACTTAGGCATTGTGGATCAACTTGTTGAGTCCGGCGCCGAATCACCAAGGGGGGCTGAAGTGGAACCGCTCAGCACGGGACCGGAAGCCGAACAGCCAAGCAACCGTGATCCCATCAACCTTCAAGCTTTTCAGGACCCCTCAGAGTGTTGGAAGCTCTTTGTCGGCGAAATGTGAAAACTTTTTGTTGATGGCGCCTCGAACCGTCACGGTGCCGGGTTGGGTATAGTTCTGATTTCGCCAGATGGACTGACTATAGAACATTCTATCACTCTTGGCTTCCCAGCATCCAACAATGAGGCCGAGTATGAGGCGCTATTGGCCGGTCTCAAGAGCGCGCTTCAGATGCAAGCATCCGAACTAATGGTTTACAGTGATTCCCAGCTTGTGGTTAACCAAGTTTCTGGGGTTTACGAGGCAAATGATGAAAGAATGAAGAAGTACCAAGCTCTGGTCAGAGACCACATCAAAAGATTTCAGGCGATCAGGGTCTAACAGATTGGCTGAGAAGAAAACGGCCGAGCAGATGAGTTGGCCGGCCTTGCTTTTATGGTCGACAGCACATCTCCCAACCCTCTTTTGATTGAATTCCTTCCGAGGCCCAGCATTGAGGAAGCCGGGCAGACAGAAGTACTCTGCGCCGAGCTAGGTCCTTTTTGGATGGACCCCATAATCCTCTTTCTCAGAGAACGGACCCTTCCAGCCGACAAGAAGAAAGCGCATAAAGTGCGGGTGAAGTCCGAGCGGTTTTGGCTATCTCCATCAAGCGCTTTATACAAGAAGTCTTTCACTGGTCCCTACCTGAAGTGTGTGCACCTGAGCAACGTAGAAGCCTTCCTTTACGAAATTCACGAAGGCATCTGTGGCAGTCATATAGAGGGCAGGTCCTTGGCCTACCGAGCTATTTCGCAAGGCTATTGGTGGTCGTGCATGCAAGCCGACGCCCAGAAATATGTTCGCAAGTGTGAGAAATGCCAGAAGTTTGCCCACCAAATCCACTAGCTGGCCAGGAAACTTCTTCCCCTCACCAGCCCTTGGCCCTTCGCGATGTGGGGGCTAAATATAGTGGGGCCGTTACCAACCGCACCAGGCAACCGGAAGTTCTTCATCGCGGCCACAGACTACTTCACCAAATGGGTTGAAGCGGAGCCTTTGGCATCAATTAAGGAGAAAGACGTGAAGCGGTTTGTCTGGCAGAATGTGGTCACGCGGTTTAGCGTCCCCAAAATTCTGATCTCTGATAACAGCACCCAATTTGACAGCCGCCTGTTTAGGGGGTTCTGTGAAGATTTGAAGATCGAATTCTACAACTCTACTCCGGCTTACCCGCAGTACAACGGTCAAGCCGAGGCTTCGAACAAGACCATTCTTGATGGACTGAAGAAGAGGCTTGAGAAAGTCAAAGGAAAGTGGGCTGAGGAACTCCCCAGTGTCCTTTGGGCATACCGAACAACCCCGCGGCGATCTACCGGGGAAACTCCTTTTGCTTTGGCATATGGCATGGAGGCGGTCATCCCTTTGGAAGTTGGTATGCCCACCCTTAGAAGTGAAAGTTTTGAGCCCGAGCTGAACGCCGAAGCCATGGCCTTGGAATTGGACCTAGTAGAAGAACGCCAGAAAAGGCTCTTATCCATGTGGCCGCCTACCAACAAGAGCTTTCAAGGAAATACAACAAATCCGTGCACCCCAGACCGTTCAAAGTGGGTGATTGGATCTTGCGGAAGGTCATGGGCAATACCCTGGTGCCAGGCGAAGGCAAACTAGGGGCAAATTGGGAAGGACCCTACAAGATAACCGGTCTGGCGGGCAACGGGGCATATCACTTGGAAGACTTGGATGGTAGAAGAATACCCCAGCCATGGAATGCAGCCAACCTCAAGTTGTATTATTTCTAGCTTTTGCTCTCTTTTTTGTGCAAAGAAATTTTTTGCCTTACACTTCATGTAATATTCATTTTTGTCAATATATAGAAGTGACTCATTTTTGCCTTGGCATTTTTTATTGCTTCGAGTTTTGCGTATTCTCAACCGAGATGATTTACTCCGGTTGCAAGAGTTGATGTTTTGTTCAACTTAGGTACTCTCAACCGAGATGTCTACTCCGGTTGAAAGAGTTGATGTTTTGTTCAACTTAGGTATTCTCAACCGAGATGTTCACTCCGGTTGAAAGAGTTGATGTTTTGTTCAACTTAGGTACTCTCAACCAAGATGTCTACTTCGGTTGAAAGAGTTGATGTTTTGTTCAACTGAGGTACTCTCAACCGAGATGTTTATTCCAGTTGAAAGAGTTGATGTTTTGTTCAACTTAGGTAGTCTCAACCGAGATGATTAGTCCGGTTGAAAAAGTTGATATTTTGTTCAACTTAGGTATTCTCAACCGAGATGTTCACTCCGGTTGAAAGAGTTGATGTTTTGTTCAACTTAGGTACTCTCAACCGAGATGATTAGTCCGGTTGAAAAGTTGATGTTTTGCTCAACTTAGGTATTTTCAACCGGGATGTTTATTCCGGTCAAAAGACTTGAAATTTTGCTCAACTCTGGGTGTACTACCGAGATGATTTATTTTGGTTATATGAGTTAATTAATGAAATTTGTCTTGCCAACATATTTTGTCCGGTTAAAGTTACTCAGCTCTAGGACCGTGCAAACACTTGGTGAAACTAGATCTTTTTCATTAATGTAAAAAGTAGTACAAAAGGAGGGGCAGAGAGCCCGGTTACATGTGCAAAGAAAAAAAAAAAGAAAACTACACAAGGGGGGAAAGATTAGTGAATTCGTCATCAGCTGCCTCCAAGTTGACCGTTGTTTGCTCTTGGACACCGGTCTCAGTTTCTCCGGGCTGTTCTTGGCTGTTTCCTTCCTTGGCATTGGCCTCGGTTTCTTTGGCAAGCTCTTCCTCGGCCTCAGCTTGCAACGCGCTGAAGACGTCGTTGGCATAGGACACGAGGTACACCGGCAAGAAGGCAGCCGGCGGAGAGGTAAATACGTCAGTCTCGGGACCTTGACCGAGCTAAGCACAGGCAGACTTCCAGCCTGCTTTGAAATAAATGTCTTGAGTTGCGAAGACCTGCTTCTTATAGCTGTCCTCGGCTTCCTTGAAGCCGGCGTTGTTGGCATCTTTGCACTCCTTCTCCCCTGACTTCTTGAGTGCATCCAGCTCGGCCTGGAGCTCATCCCTCTTCTTCTCAGCTTCGTCAAGCTGGCCGAGCAACCTGTTGTTGTCAGCATTAGCGATTTGAAGTAAGGACTTTGCTCGGCCAAACTCGGTTTGAAGACTCTGGACTTGGCCGGCAGTGTCATTCGCCTTCTGCCGTAGTCGATGGATTCGCTCCATGACCAAGTGTTGCTTCTGGATGGCCTGCAAGAAGAAAGTCTGTTCAGAGAAGAAACCGTGCAAACACTTCATAAAAATTTCAGTGAAAGATTGAGACTTACCCTGGCCATGGACTTAACAGACGATTTCACCAACCGGGTGTCAGGAACGTGGTCGCTGCCGACCACGTCGCTCGGTAGGAGAAGGGCTTTGGAAAGGTCAAAGGCGAGCAGCTGCTCTTTGTCGCCCTTGATGGAAGCGGTAGCCGGTATGTCCTTTCCCCGGTGCTTTAGCTGCGGCCGCCACGATGGTGTTGGGTCGACAGTGACGGTGGGTTGCTCGGTGGTTAGCTCGGCAACCAGCTTGACGGATGGGTCTGCACGAGGCCTTTTTCCAGCACGGCGAGCTTCTTTTCTGGGTTGCCCGGCACCTGGAGATACCAAGGCGACCACGGGGCCACTGGATTGTCCAGCAACTTGAGAGTGGGTGGTGATGCTCGGCATCTCGGCTGAGGTTGCTGTGAGGAGGTTCTTGATGCGGCTTCGTTTTGCCATCTCTTGTTCTTCGGTCAGCCGGACTAGCGGCACGTCTGGTAGAGTTGGATCCGGAGAAGGTGTTGGAGCACGGAAAAAGTCTATAACTTTGCTCCGGCGTGGAGCTGAGTATCTGTAGGTTGGAGTGTAGCCGAGCAACTCGTTACAATCTCGGTGGCTGTAACGGAGTACGGTCCGGATGGCTTCTACGTTGGGATATTGGTAGTTGGATTGCAAGGCTTGAATTGCTGTAAAAGAAACAGGAAAAATGGTTAAGTACAGAATGTTGAAGGCAGGAAATTGACCAAGCAAATTAGCGCGACTTACATGTGGAACCAAAGTTCTTGCTGATGAACCAGCCCGGTACATCGGCTATTTCATAATTGCCGGACACCCAGAAGAAGTCGACATCATGTAAGTCCTTGTCTGGGGTGCCGGTCACTATTTTCTCTTTGCCCGGTCTTATTTTTAAATAATAGGCCAGGCCGTCGCCGGTGTGACCAGGGGTATATTGTTGTAGTATCTCGGCTAAACCTAAGTTTGTTCCTAGCCGGTTGTTTAGCTCGTGCACGCCATTGATTATTCGGTAAGTATTGGTCGAAACTTGGGTGGGTGCTAGCCCGGTGCAGCGCAGAAACTCGGTCATCAAAGGGTTGACCGGGAAGCGGAGGCCTCCTTCAATTACTGACAGCACGGTGAAGGGGCATTGGTCAAGCCTGCCCCAAGGGGTTGTTTCCATCTCGGCGAGCTCTAAATGGACATCTGTCGGGATACCGTATTCTTCCCTGAAGGCGGCCAAGGCAGCAGGTTTGTCCACAAGGAAGCGGAATTTCCCCATGTATAGCCGACCAATTTAGCTCGGCTGAGGTGGTTTGGCACAGGCTGGGAATTAATGGCTGCTCAGTCCTTGAAAGCCTCAGAATTGGTCTTTGGTCCCCTTGGACTCTGCAGAAAAACGGAGGGTAATCGTAAATGGGAGCGCGGTCGCGCAAAACGAGCTAGACTTGAGCTCAGACTTGGATTGTGCCAAACCACCTCAGTCGTAAAGGCTAGCCAAGGAGCTCGGTCGCCCAAGCGGACCAGATATTAACCCGATTGAACGGCCAAGTCATTTGGTTAGCCCGGTTTCTACTAAGGTTGGGACAAACTGCATATTTGTTCGGTCCGAGTGATTTTTTGGATCAAAGGAAGACCTGGAGCCCGGTCCGCCCCAGATCCTCAGTGTTCATCAGAGAAAATGAAGAACAGCAAGGAAGGTGAAGGGTTAGGGACGGTTTTGGGTGCCTATGTCCTAAAACCTACGGATTTAGTGCCCTAATATGTGAAATGCTGACTGAAATAGCAAAAACGAGGTTCAAGGAACTTACCAGTTGAGGGCAGGGCCTACTTCTTCGAGCACAAATGCAAGGAGTGGCAGGGACGAAGTTTTGCTGGGAGAGCTTGAGCTCTGAAACGTCGAAGGCTTGAAGAGAGGCAATAGGAATGAAAGGAAGCGAGAAGGGGTATGTCTATAGAGGGGGAGAAGCCGCCCAAATTCAAATTTGAGGGGACGGTTGGGTTGGCTGCTTGAGGATCAATAGGAGATTGACACGTGCCCCCATTAATGACGGCGTCAGAGTTGAAGAGACAGGAAGGTCAGACGAGGCGTCGACCGAGCAAGACAAGGAACCGAGCGCGGAAATTAGCCCGGTTTGCCTCTTGCAAATTATCAACCGAGAAAGAGTTTATCCCGGTCGGAACAGGTAATCCCGGTCACGCTGGCGCGCACGGAATTAAGGGGCAATTGAGAGGGAAAAATATGGTCTGGATTGGGCCATGGTAATACCAGACAAATTGTGGGCCGAACACATTTGGGTCGTGGTATCCCGGGTCCACCCAGAAGTGATTTTTTCTCGGCAATGGCAAGGGCATGTGGAACCGGGCTACTTCACCTTGTCGGCACGGAGGCCGGTCAAGTAAGGGTTCCATGGTTTATGCGTTGCGCGGTTGGATAGCACACATCCATAGCTCGGCGTGAAGGCTCATGCCTGAAGCTCGGCAGGAAGGACTTTGGTTGACCGGTATGACCAATCTCAAGCTTGGCTTCGCCGGAATGCAGTTGAGCATGGCTGGAAAGGAGCTCGGTTGTTGGGGGCACCTGGGCATGAAACGCAGCATGGCCGTTGACAGCCGAGATGCTACAGCCCGGCTGCCGAGCTCCCAATGCAGTGGGCTGGCAGTCAGGTTAGGTGATATTCAGCAAGATTTGTGCTGACAGATGGGATAGCAGAATCACGTGTCGAGAGATCACTGGGAGTAGATTTGGGGCGCAGAAAGTATATAAGAAAGTCTGCGCCCCCCATGCTGGACACACGAACATTTGGTAAGAGAAATACTTACACTCAACTCAGTCCTCTCTCTCTCTCTATCCCTGTGTATGTGTCTAACTTGATCGTCGGAGGGATTTTCCGGCCACACACCGCCGGGTAGCTCACTGCTGTTGTACACGCAGGTGATCGGACAGAAACGGAGCTTGGAAGAAAGGAGTGCGGGCTTGCCTGAATATTTGCTCACCGCACAGCCTTAATTTATTATCATAAATTTATCTTAAGCTAATTTTTAATTTTTATAAAATTTTAAAATAAACATATATATATATATATAATTAAATCATAACTTAAACTAAATACCCTAATTTATTATCATAAAATTACCTTAGTTAATAACATTTTAAATTAAATTTATAAATATATATATTTAACAAATTAAACTAAACAACCTAATTTATTAAAATTATTTTATTTAATAACATTTTAAATTAAACATGTAAATATATATATATAATTAAATCATAAAATTATCTTAATCTAATTTTTAACCCAATTTCTTATTTGATAACATTTTAAATCAAACATTTACACACACACACACACATAAAAAATTACCTTAATCTACTATTTAATATTTTTAACTCAATTTCGTGTTTAATAACATTTTAAATTAATTTTTTTTATAAAAGATGACAATTAGGATTAGGCTTTGGTTAGGATTAAGATTTAATTTGGGGGTATTATTGACATTTGATTCAATTTTTTACTTTAACTTAACACTTTTACATTGCCACTCTCAATTTGAGAGAGTATGATACTCCTTCCGTTATCTTTAACAACAAATCCGTAGCACTTTAATCTACAATCATAAAAGAGTTCTCTACCTATATTTTTGTTCATATATAATAGTTCTATTTTTCAAAAAATATCATTTACCCAATACTTTTATTTTGGCTAGTACTAAGGAGGTAAGAAAAATCGAAAAAATCGACCAAAATGATTTAACCAAACCAAACTGGCTATATTGGGTCAGTCTTTTAATATGAATCGGTTTGTTCAGTTTTTAATTTTTTTTTTTTTTTTGGTTTTCAGTTCGATACCAATTTAGGCACCTTGTGCATCGAATTAAACCGAAACTGACCGAAAGTTTTTCATATTGAACATAATGGCCTCTTTTGAGGACGAGGTTAAAATCAGTTTTTTGGCTTTTAACCTCTTTTGGATCATATCACCTCTTTAATTTTTTACAAGTTTTTTCAAAAAAGGTCAAAAAAAGCCAAAAAATTAACTTTTAATCTAATTCCTAAAACAACCCAATATATCTTAAATATATAATAAAATTGGCTGAGTATAAAATTCAGTTGATTCACTTAATTGTTTATTTTTTCTTAAATATTTCAGATTTGACAATTGACATTGGCAATGTCATAAGTTGCTAGTTTGCCACTCATGTGCTTGAGTTAAGTTTTGCTAGTACTATGCCTATAGAGCTATAGCAAATGTTTATGTCATTTTTTGTTTTTTGTTTTAATTCTACTTGATAGACTTATGATTTAACCTTATGGTATGATAGTTTTAAATTTTGATTTTGCTTTGACTTTCAAATTATATTTTGTTTTTAATTCTAGTTAGTAAAAGCTTATAGACTTCCTTCTTTTGTTTGTATTTTTGTGAATGGTTTGATTGGATAGTGAAGTAATGTACAAATGACTAATTCAATATTTTTATATAAATTATTTACTATACTACAAATTGAAGAAGTAACTAAAATTTAAAAGGTTAAATAAAAAACCTGCATCGAGTCGAACCGTTTAAATTGGTGCGGTTTAGTGAAAAATTTGTTTTGTACCGATTCTCAATATAATAAAATTGGTATTATCGATTCAGTACAAAATTTCATTTAAATACCGACTGTTTCGAACCAATTACATTCCTAGCTAAACACCCAATTCATGTACAAGTAACATCACAAATCATGTAATCTCCAGAAGAAAAAATTATTTGATACTTTAGAGACAAGATCATGTGTTCATATTAGATTTTTGAAAAATAACTTTGACAAATATCAAATAATAAATGATAATATTACTCTAACACCGCCAAATAACCACCATGCAACGAAATAACCACTATGCAAGAAGCGAGTCAAGATTCATCCTGCGTGTCAATTATTGGTTCTTTCTCCTACGTCAGGATAGCTATGACAATATAAATAAATAAAAAAATAAAAGATATAATATAAAAAAATTAATAATATATGATAAAAATTCAATTGTAAGATATTTTTTTACTACACTTCAAATAATCTAGCTTACATAATTTTTGTGCTCCTGACACTTCAAAAATATATTTTTAAAACATTTTCATTGAGATTCTCTAATATAATTTTGTGTTAAGTGTTTATTAATTTAAAATATAAATAAATATTCTAATAAATACGTTAAAATGTGTATTAAATAAAAATCCTCACCATAATTTTTTTTGTTTTAAAAAAACTAATATTTTACTTGTGGGGATGTATTTTCTGAATACCAGCACGTGGCATGGTGACGCCGACGTGTCAGCCGAGGTGCCACGTGTCCTGGTAGTTAAGCCGAGATAATCTCGGAGAAGCCGAGGTTATCTCCGAAGATATCGGAATCCGAGATAAGGGGCAAGAGTCCTAATGCAAAGAGGGGACTTAACCAAGATAAGGATAAAGCTCTTAGGGAATTTATCTTTATCTCTTAAAGAGTCCAGAGTAAACAGTAAATTGGAGTTCATAGAAGTCATACTTCTAGTGGGACTTGGATTGAGTATATTATAAAAGAGAGGCACCCCCGTAGGTCTAAGGTATGCAATTTATATTCTGAGTATTCAGTTTAACACTTGATTTATCTTTGAGAGATATACTGACTTGATCGTCGGAGTGCCCTCGGGTGGAAGAACCACCGCCGGAGCTTTTTCTTTTTGTTACAGGTCGCCAAAGTCATCTATTCTGCCTGTGCTTTCCTGCTGATCACTAAACGGGCAGTGTGGTCAGATTTTTACCCACACATTACTCATTAATTTCATCAACTAAATTAGCAAATTCATCACTTTTGTGTCACATCAAAACAAAAATCTTAACATAACACAAAATAAATATTTTAAATAATATAAAATAATACTCCAAAATCACCGAATAACTCCACCACACTCATCCTCCGATGTAATGACTGAACAATCAATTATAGCATGAGTGATCAATTAAGTAGAACATTTCATGTGAAATGAGTGTTCATATACTTCTGTTTAGAACTTTTCAGACACCCGTATTGAGATACACAAGTCTAAACAACTATTCTAATTCAGATTTTAGACTAAATTGGACTAGAGTGTAAGGAATTTACCCCCATTTCAAAATATATATATATATATATATATTAGTGAAAAAGGTTTGTGTAAGGTACGGGTTAGTATGACCTTTTGACTCTAATATTTTATTGAGTTTATTAAATAAAATGATTTTGTTTAGTTTGATTTTTGTGATAAATTTATATTTCCAAAATACAAATCTTATAACAAATTATTTTGTTTAGTTTGATTTTTTTAAAATTATTTTTAGACGAATTTTCATTTCTTTTAATAATTTTTTTCATATTTTTTCTATTTATTCTGTTAAATTAAAAATTCTAATAAGGAATAGTTGTAATTTCTAGTATAAGGATATTTCATATTTTAAACAAACTTTAGGGGTAAATTTCAATTTACCCAAAACCAATATATTTATTTGTCATAACTGACCATGAATCTTTGCATTATTATGAAAAACCCTTCACTCAAATTACTACCACAAATATTGGTAAATATTATCAAAGAAGAGGGTAAAATGAGAAAGTCAAATTATAGGTTACTATTAATAAATTATACAAAATGAAAGGACCAAATAGGAAAAAAAACCTCGGGAGTGTATTTGTAATTTATCCAAAATCAAAATATTTATGTTTTACAAAAGGCTGCTACTAACACATACCTCTTTAACCCATCCCCCCCCCCCCGGCGGCAAAAAAAAAAAAAAAAAAAAAATTCTTTGAACCCCCACCCAACAAAATGAATACCTTTCCTTTGTTCTTTGAACCCTCACCTTAATACCAATTGTACCCCTCATTTTTTTTTTTCCTAACTTTTTTTTATGCAATTTTTCTACCATCGCAATCCCGTCTATCAGACAACCTCCCAGCACCTCCTCCACAGGCGACCATCCTTCCATAACCTTTGACCATCGCAACTACCCTCCTTGCAATTTTTCCCTTTTTTGATTTCGTTTCACTCTCTGCAACTCTCTCTCTCTCTCTCTCTCTCTCTCTCTCTCTCACACACACACACACACACAGTCATCAATTTTAAACTTGAGTTCTTGACAGTGAAATTTTTCTAAAATGCAAAGTCATAACTTAGAAACCTGTGGGTGAGAGGTGTGGTTAGAGGTAGTCCAGGAAGATGGCGGGCACTTCAATGGCTTGAGATCACCGGAGATGGAGAGGAAGAGGTCAAGGCAAGCTTGGAGAGGGAGAGGTTGGCAGTGATAGACCTTTGAACACTAATGTAAAGTATGAGAGAGTGTTTTAGCATGAGACTTGGTTGTATTGTTGTTGTTGTGTCTCGCTGCATATACGATACGTTATATAGGCCGCAGGAGTATTGGAGCCCAAGCAAACTGTTGGACAGGTGGCTCGTTCTCCTCAACTCTGCCAGAAGTGATATAAGCCCTTCTGCCGTCTGTGGCTTGCCGGCAGGCGGAGAGCAACGTTTCGTGGCAGGCAGAAAGTAACGTTTCGTATATGCATCGGATGACATGAACGTAAGGTCATTGTTGCCTCTTCTCCAAGCCTGGTCGAGATAGAGTTGTCTTAGCAAGAAGACAACTATCTCGACGATCCCATGACCTCAGCCACCAGTCCAGTATCCTCTGATGATCCCGAGCAGTAGTGCCTGGGTCCTGCTCCCAACCCAGGCATCCAAGTAGATAAATGGGCCAGGGCCCACTTTAGTGTTTAAGAGAGCCAAGGGCTCGCTTCCAAGTGACCAAGTAGGAGAATGGGCCGCGGGCTTAGCTCAATGTTAAAGAGAGGGGCTCGCTTCTGAGCGATCAAGTAAGAGAATGGGCCGCAGGCCTATCTCAATGTTTAGGAGAGCCATTGTTTATCAATCTAAGTACAAGTGAGCGGGGGCTGATTGTATTGTTGTTTGGCCTTGGAGCTAGGTATGAAGAACCATGGGCCCTGCGGGGCCATGGTGCTGCCTGTTGCAGGGCTCTTCATATCTAGATATATTTGGGCTTGTATATATGCTCCCGCTTAGGCTAAGCATATAGTTTTGGTTGCCTTGGCACATGGCGCCTATAGGGCTCGCCATGTATCAAACATACGACATGCCAGATGTGGTGCCTTATTGGTCTGCCACGTAGGTGGGGTTTTGGTGATGTGGCACCTGTAGGGCTTGCCACGGATTGAGCTTGATACAAGTACCCACAATAATGTCCCCCTGTACAGATGCTCTTATAGTTGATGAGAGTATTTGTACATGACTATGTTAAAAAGTTTTGAAAAATATTAACTCATGCAGACAAGTATTCAGATAAAGCCGTCTAAAATTAAGCTTTTGATATAATGGGGGCATTTGGATTGCTCATGGAGAGTTTACATTTTAAATTTCATCCGGTGCGAGCCGGCCGGATAAAGATGTGGGCTTGTTGGGCGATGGCTTGATTCCGGGGAATTTCCACTACTTCACAGGAGATTTCGGCTTCATTCCATAGGCACCAGATTCCGCCTCTCACCCTTTCCATACCGCTAGGAGGGGGGGCAGTGGTCTTGGTGTTAGGAAAGCCCATGATTTGGCTCATGAACTGGGCCTCGCTTCCTTTTTTTTTGTGTTTGTGATGATGACGAGGTGGAAGCGTCTGCTAGAGTGCAGGTGCATGTAGTGTTGGAGGAAGTTGGGGCGAGCGACACCCTCAGTGTTGAAGAAGAGGATATTAAGTGGAATGTTGAGTGGGATGTTTGGCTAGGCACTACGGAAAACGCTTTTTTCTCCTATGTCGAGATCTGCAAGGCTCTCTATGTCCCATCCAAGTCCCAAATCTTCATCTGGGTTTACCAATGGCGCTGACATGATGGAGATGTGGTGGTCTAGATCTCTCTCTGTCGGTCTTTGTGAGAGGATGTTGATACGGATCCTCTCGAAATGTGGGACTAAAACTTGATTTGCTTGGCAGGTGGATCCCTGGAGAGTGAGGTTGATTTCTTGGTTTAGCAAAAACCAAGTATGAGACAGTGGTATTGTGTAAAGTTCTGGAATGGTTAGTGCCTTGTACCATCCTCTTATTTTACCTCGGAATTCTTCCGGCACCTCTACTACTGTATGAGCAGATATTGGGTGTTGGATCCAAGGGGATTCGAATAGTTGATCTTCGAATTGCCATGGAGGCATGGAGAGCATCTTTCGAAAAAATTCACACACAGGGCGGCGGTGAGTAGGAGTGGAGCTCGAAACTTTAGAGCTGGAGCTTGAAGCTCTATAGCTTGGGCCTCTTGGGTTTGGAGCCTTGTTCACCGGCCGCCAAACGGTGTTATCTCGGTGCCTCTGGCCGCCGGAAGCCATTTAGAGAGGATGGGTTGAAAGGAGAGTGTTAGCAATTAGATATGAATTTGCTCGCATTTTTTTTTTTTTGTCTGTTGTTGTCCTACATTTGTGCTCTCTTATAAAAACGGGGAAGAGGCGGTGAATTCATTGACTTTTGCAGCTTTTTGTTGGGAAAGAGCGATCTATGGAGACTCATCAATTGGACTTATAGGTTTAGAGCAGACTACTAATAGTAGCTGATTTGGAGTTGCTTGGTAGTGTGCGATAGCTTGAGCGTTTTGTTTGAAGAGTCTAAGGTTGTTACAGTCTGCTTTTAATATTTGTAACAGGCAAAGAGAATTTTTTATTGGTTTAAAGATTTTCCTTGGGAAGGTACAACCTCAGTACGTATATAAAATCTTTTTTTTTTTTTTTTTGAACTTCTCGCCCTGCTTGAACGTTGCATTATTGCCACGTAAAAGATTGTGTATATTTTGGGTATAGCTTGAACTTGTTGGAACCATTCCCAAAAGTGAGCTTGTCGTTTTAGAAAAATAAGGACTTTATATATACAGATATATATATATAGATATACATACATTTTTATTTTTATTTTTTTATGTTTTTATTTTTTATTATTTTTTTTTTTGAATCAGGATCTCTGTTTGTTCCTTTTACCCATTGTACAGAAGGGTGTGTGACGGATTTGGTTACCCGTAGCTGGGTTTCTTATACCATTAAGGGAGGGGCTAGGCAAGTTTGTGTTTGGGTAGACTTTTCTGTTCTCTTTCTAAAATACCTAGAATTCAACTTAGTGGGAAAGACTAGAGAATCCAGAATACAGTTGGGAGAGGAAGGTTGACAGCTACGAAGGAGGGAAAGGGTTGCCGCCAGCGAGCTCCAAAGTGAGACCCGACAGCGTCTGTGTGGTACGAAGGCATCACGGCTTTTCTCCCACCGTTGTTACGAGATCGAATGGTGAGGGGCTAGATTTTTGTGTAGTTGGTTGCAGGTTGGGGAACCAAACTTCGAAGTCGCGAAAGGGTAAAGGGACGAGTCGGGCAGGGAGATAGAGGAGGGAAGAAAAGTGCTGTGTCATGGATAGGCTGCGAAGCAATTGGTTGGGCTATCGAAAGTTGAGTTCTAATGCTGCTAGGGCTGGATTCTGTTTGGGACTTGGTTAGAAGAACCTGTGTGTGAGCCATCGGCAGAAAAGGGGCTGGGTTCGATCTTGTGTGATTCGGTAAAGTTGGGTTTCTAAGGGAAATTGCTATGGGTGAATCCTGAGCAACAAACCAGGAAGGGGAAGAAGAAGATCCGCGAGCACTCGCGTAGCTCATCGCGATTGGCGCTGCTGCGGGCTTGAAAGGTATGTGTATTTCTCAGTGGAATTTGATGTATGGTTTCATATATAGATTCATATATATATATATATATATATGGTGTTGTTTTGTGGAAAAATAGGAGGCTTTTTGAAAAACAGAGGTGAGCCATGAAATAAAAATATTGTTTTGTTATTTATTTATTTATTTATTTTTTGTATTTTTAGTTATTTATTATTTATTTATTTATTTATTTAGCAAGAGGCAGATCAAAAAAAAAAAAAAAAAAGTTGTGTTTTGGAGAATTGGAGAGGTCTATAATAAAATGTTAATTAGGTAAAAAGAGAAAATGCTGGAAAGTAATTAATAACGAATAATGGAGAAGTGTATGCTGAATAAAAAAGAATTGTTAGAATAAATATCGGAGAGCTATTTGGCAAAATTTTAGTATTGTATTGCGAGTTATGGAGTTGTATTGTTTTATGATTTATAGGTTGTAAACAGAAAAGCTGAACCGAGGGAAGCTCTAAAAGAATTTGGAGAAATATAAAAATAAGGTAAATAAATGAAATAATGAAGGGGCGATTTAATTTTATTTTATTTTATTTTATTTTATTTTATTTTATTTTATTTTTTAAAGTGATGAGGTAATAGGGGACTGTAAATAAAAGGGAACTATAAACATGAAGCGCATGAAACAAATTCGGGAAGTATAAGAAAATGAGGCGAGGGAGGAAAAAAAAAAAAAAAAGTAATTAATTATTTTTTTATTTTATTTTTTTTAAAAAAAAAAATTCGTGAAAGAAAGATGAAGTGAGGGGGGATTTGGTTATGCGAGGGAAAGGGGCTATCCCAAAATATGGGTTTTTTTTTTTTTTTTTTGGATGGAAGAGTTATGCGAGGGGAAGGGGCTAACCAACATATGGGTTTGGTTATGCGAGGGAGAGAGGCTATCTCAAAAATTTGATTTATTTTTTATTTTTATTTTTTTTTGGGAAGAGTTATGCGAGGGGAAGGGGCGAAACAACATATGGGTTTTGTTATGCGAGGGAGAGAGGCTATCTCAAAATATGATTTTTTATTTTTTTTTTTGGATGGAAGAGTTATGCGAGGGGAAGGGGCTAACCAACATATGGGTTTGGTTATGCGAGGGAGAGAGGCTATTTCAAAATTTTGATTTTTTTTTTTTTTTTTTTTGTGGATGGAAGAGTTATGCGAGGGGAAGGGGCTAACCAACATATGGGTTTGGTTATGCGAGGGAGAGAGGCTATCTCAATTTTTTTTTTTTTTTTTTTTTTTGGGGAAGGGTTATGCGAGGGAAGGAGCTATCCAACATATGGGTTTTGGTTATGCGAGGGAGAGAGGCTACCTCAAAATATGTTTTTTTTTTTTTTTTTTTTTGTGGATGGGAAGAGTTATGCGAGGGAGAGAGGTTATCTCAAAATATAATTTTTTTTTTTTTTTTTTTTTTTTGGGAAGGGTTATGCGAGGGGAATGGGCTAAACAACATATGGGTTTTGTTATACGAGGGAAAGAGGCTATCTCAAAATATGTTTTTTTTTTTTTTTTTTTTTTTGGGAAGGGTTATGCGAGGGGAAGGGGCTAAACAACATATGGGTTTTGTTATGCGAGGGAGAGAGGCTATCTCAAAATAGGATTTTTTTTTTTTTTTTTTTTTTTTTTTTTTTTTTTTTGTGGATGGGAAGAGTTATGCGAGGGCAAGGGGCTAAACAACATATGGGTTTTGTTATGCGAGGGAGAGAGGTTATCTCAAAATATAATTTATTTATTTATTTATTTATTTATTTTTTTGGGAAGGGTTATGCGAGGGGAATGGGCTAAACAACATATGGGTTTTGTTATACGAGGGAAAGAGGCTATCTCAAAATATGTTTTTTTTTTTTTTTTTTTTTTTTTTTGGGAAGGGTTATGCGAGGGGAAGGGGCTAAACAACATATGGGTTTTGTTATGCGAGGGAGAGAGGCTATCTCAAAATAGGATTTTTTTTTTTTTTTTTAACAAAAGAATTTGGTGAAATAAAGAAAAATGAAATGAGGGAGAAGTGGTGCGAGGGGAAGTAAAGATTAATGCGAGGGATGGGGGGAGCTACGAGGGATAGAGGCCTAGCGAGGGGAAGAGGCCTAACTCCTAATTTTTTTTTTTTTTTTTTTTTTTAAACTTCGGTGGAAATAGTTAGAAAATTTGCGAGGGATAGAAACGTATGTGGAAAGCGAGGGAAAGGGGAATTGGAGCAAGGGCGTACTTCGAGCGAGGGATAGAGGCCTAGCGAGGGGAAGAGGCCTAACTCAATTTTTTTTTTTTTTTTTTTTTTTTAAACTTCGGTGGAAATAGTTAGAAAATTTGCGAGGGATAGAAACGTATGTGGAAAGCGAGGGAAAGGGGAATTGGAGCAAAGGCGTACTTCGAGCGAGGGATAGAGGCCTAGCGAGGGGAAGAGGCCTAACTCAATTTTTTTTTTTTTTTTTTTAAACTTCGGTGGAAATAGTTAGAAAATTTGCGAGGAATAGAAACATATGTGGAAAGCGAGGGAAAGGGGAATTGGAGCAAAGGCGTACTTCGAGCGAGGGATAGAGACCTAGCGAGGGGAAGAGGCCTAACTCAAAATTGTTTTTTTTTTTTTTTTTTTTGTAATTGAAAATCTTCGACTACTTAATGGAGCTGACTTTCGAATTAAAACGTCATCTTTTATTATTTGTGATTATAGCTAGAATAAGTGTGAAAAAGGATGATATTTATTGAAGAAGCCCAAACTGGCACAATACATCTTGGTGTAGTACGTTATATAGTAATGGGTGATTTCTAAGGATAGTAAGCCTTCAACCATTTCGCATTGATGGGGCTTAAGAGGGTTTGAGAATTAGGCTCAGAAATTCTGTAATAGCCATTTTCATTGACTTCCCTTACTACAAAAGGACCCTGCCATTTGGGTGTGAACTTGTGAGTTGATGTTCCCCTCATGACGTGGGGTGCAGCCCGTAACACTAAATCACCTTCTTGGAACTGTCTTGGACGTACTAGAGTATCATAAGCTTTAGCTATACGGCCCTGGTAAACTCTAAGATTAGTCTGGGCCTTGTCCCTTCTTTCATCAAGGACTTCCAGCTCTGACGGCCTGGAGTACGGGCTAGTTCCGCTTCGGAGAGCCATACGAGCTGATGGTATGGCAATTTCTACTGGAAGGATGGCTTCCGTGCCATATACCAACGAAAATGGGGTCATTTGAGTTGGTCTTCTTTTGGATGTTCTGTATGCCCAGAGTGCCATTGGAAGCACATGTGCCCAGTCCCTTTGATAATCCTTGAGAGTCCTTGAAAGGATTCTAAGGAGTGTTTTGTTGGTTGCTTCAGCTTGTCCATTGCCCTGGGGGTAGTAAGGCGTTGATTTATGGTGTGTGATGTCGTAGGAGACTAAGAGTTTCCCCACTTGGCGGTTGACAAAAGGGGTCCCGTTATCCGACAGGATTACTCTAGGAATGCCAAAACGACATATAATGAATTCTCGAATGAAATTGGAGACAGCGGCTCCTGTTGCCTTCTTCAGGGGGATGGCTTCTACCCACTTAGTGTAAGTCTCCGTGGCCGCTACGATCCATATGTGTCCCTTTGATGGTGGAGAGATGGGGCCAATAAGATCCATAGCCCATGTGTGGAAAGGCCATGGTGAGCTCGAACTATGCAGATCGGTGGCTGGTGCATGAATAAGGTTACCATGGAGTTGACAGGGTTTGCAGCGTTTGGCATATATTTTGGCGTCTGCTTCCATGGTGGGCCAATAATAACCTATATGCAAAAGATGTTGGAATAGCTTGGCTCCGCCTTGGTGCTCCGACCCATGAGCAAGTTCTAAGACTTTATGGATTTCTGCTCCCGATAAACAACGTAAAGGCTTCCCGTCAAAACCATGCCTGAAAAGTTGCCTTTCTTGCAAAAAGAATTTCGAGGCTCGCTTCTTGATTATTGCAGCTGCAAAGCGATCTGGCAGCAATGATGCTTCTTTGAGGTAATCTATATACACCTGACGCCAATCGGAGGTGATTTCTGCGAAATTGCATTCAGCTTTTGGAGGGAATTCCTGGCATTTGGTGCATTTTCCCTGAAGGTCGTTTGCTTCTTTGCCCATAGTAGGCCAATAATATCCCTGTCGTTGTAGCCTCCTGTAGAGGCTCACGTCTCCTGTTCCGCAAGAACGATTGTGAACCCCTTCTAGCTTAGACTTGGCTTCGGCAAAGTCGATGCATTGTGCTAGCAGACCCCCAGGCCCTCTGTAATAAAGGACTCCCTGGTAAATCGTGAAGTGTTTGATTTCGCACAAAGGTAGTTTACCTGAGGGGGTGCGAAGCTCATCGATGATTGGGGCTCTCCAGTCAGCGGGTTCTTTTTCAGGAAAAATAGTTGTTACCGAGCACGGCATGGAGCGCTTTAGAACTTCTATCTTAGTTGATTCTTCTGCGAATTCTACTTTAGAAGCCAAGGTAGCAAGGGCGTCTGGGTGTCGATTGTTGGAGCGAGGGGCGTGTTCTATCCTTACCGTGTCAAATTTGTCTGTCAACCTTTGGACAATGGTTCTGTATGAGGCTAAAGGGGGCTCTTTGATAGCATAGTCTCCATTGGTCTGCTTGACCACCAAATTAGAGTCGCCTTCGATGCATAGGAGACTTACTCCCAGGTGGAGTGCTGCCATAAGCCCTAATATCAGGGCTTCGTATTCAGCCTCGTTATTAGAGCATTTAAAATCCAGTTTGTATGACAAATTGACTTCAGTTTGATTTGGGGAAATAAGGACTATTCCAGCTCCTCCCCCTTTAGAGGTGGACGATCCATCGAAACTCAAACTCCATTCTCCTTCGGTGTTTACTTCAGCTGCTTGGAACTCATCACCTGGCAATTCATCCGAAGGCGGTTCATGTTCTCCACTAGGGAAGTGAGCTAAGAGGTCGGCAAGCGCTTGACTCTTGATGGCCTTGGGAGCTTTGCAAGTGATGTCGTATTCTGCTAATGATAGGAGCCAGCGAGCTGGCCTGCCGGAGAGAGCTGGTCTAGTGAGGAGAAAGCGGATAGGATCACTCCTGGTCATGAGATGGATGGGATAAGAAAGAAGGTAATGGCGGAGCTTTTTGGCTGCGAACACTAGGGCGAGGCAGTGTCGCTCAATGGGGGAATATCGGACCTCAGCCCCTTGGATGACTCTGCTTATGTAGTACACGGGCCGTTCAAGTCCGTCAATTTCTTGAGCGAGTAGAGCGCCGACTGATTTCGGCGTGGAAGTGATGTAGAGGAGTAAGGGCCTTGCCGGCTGAGGAGGAGTCATGGAGAGAGGGGATGTTAAAGCTGATTTCACTCCTTCGAATGCTTGTTGGAGTTCCTCATTCCAAATGAACCTGACATCCTTCTTTAGTAATGAATTGAAGGGTTGTGTTATTTCGGCCATAGCTGGGATAAACCGTCTCAAGTAAGATGCCCGACCAAGGAAGGTTCTCAACTCGTCTAGACTGGTTGGTCGTGGCATATTTTTGATGGCGGCGACCTTTGCTGGGTCAGGGTCTATCCCATGGCGATGAACGATACAGCCAAGGAACTTGCCGGCAGTGACTCCGAATGCGCACTTAAGCGGGTTCATTCTGAGTCTGTATTTCTTACAACGTTCAAAAACTCTTTGGAGGTCTTTGAGGTGACTAGTCTCCTCTTTGGATTTTACCACCAAATCATCAATGTAACATTCTAAGGACTTGTGCAACATATCATGAAAAATGGCTGTCATAGCTCTCTGGTATGTTGCTCCCGCATTTTTCAACCCAAAAGGCATTACAGTATAGAAAAAGTTGCCTATAGGAGTGCGAAATGCTATCTTTGGGGCATCCTCTGGAGCCATCTTGATCTGGTTGTAGTCGCTGAAGCCATCCATGAATAAGAACATATGATGACCCGCCGCTGAATCAATCAAGGTGTCTATGTTTGGGAGTGGGAACTCATCTTTGGGGCAAGATTTGTTTAGATCTCTGAAATCGACGCACACTCGAATTTGACCATTCTTTTTGATAACTGGAACGATACTAGAAAGCCAGGTGGGATGTTGGATGGGTTTGATAAACCCTGCTCCAAGCAGCTTCACCACTTCGTCCTTGATGTTGAGCTCCACCTCGGGCTTATAAAATCTTACTCCTTGCTTGACTGGTCGAGCCAGGGGGATGACGTTCAACCGGTGCATGGTAACATCTTTATCTAATCCTGGCATTTCTTCATATGTCCATGCGAAAACGTCCGAATATTTCCTGATCAACTCGATGAGGGGCCCCCTTTGATCTGCTGGAAAATCTTTGCAAATGAAGATAGGACGCCTAGGTTCTCCTTCAGAGGCTATGTTGATTTCTTCCAGTTCTTGTTTTTGGGGCCTAGGGCCGTCCTGTAAACACTCCGGAGCCGGTCGGACTTCTTGCAATCCATCTTGCTTGGCAGGGACTTGGTTAAGAGATGAAGTGGCTGCCTTGAGGAGGTTAGCTTTTGAGCCTTCAGCTCCATCCAAATGAGTTACCGCGGGACAATAGGATTTGTCGGAGTGTTTATCTGTTGCTGGAAAAGCCACAGCTTTTCTTCTCCTTCTGCTCTTCTTGTCTCCACTTTTTTTGTTCTTTGCCGTTGGCGAGCGTTGGGCCAGCGCAGACAAGGTGTAGCAATAGTGATCTTCTCCACTTAGTTCACGGTGGACAATTGCTACGTCGTCTAGCTGGGGGTCGGCATTGGTAACATTTGCCAACCCCTCGCACCGTCATAAACGATATACCACTCTGCTATCTTTTGTTTGAAACCTGGTGACTTTAGGGAGCTTTCTTGAGGGCTCTGATTTGGCGAACGTCTTTCTACGAGGTGGTGATGAACCTTCTTCAGAGAGGTCATCCTAGTCAGGTACAGGAGTTCCTCGAAGTGGCAGGGGAGGTTCGTCTTCGTCGACATGATTATAAAATACTGCATCTGCCATGTAAGCTTCATCTACTCGAAAAGGCTTTTGAGAGCCAGCTACGGCTACTACTTCATTGTTGTAGATTGCTTTGACACATTGATGGTAGGTGGACGGAATCGCAGCATATCTGTGAAGCCAAGTTCTTCCTAGGAGAGCCTGATAGGTCGTCTCTGCTTCTATAACATGAAACTTAGTAGTAGAGCGAATTGGCCCCACTGCTACGTCTAACTGGACATGACCTATGGTTTTAATTTTTTGGCTTCCAAAACCGGTGATGGAGATGGGTTGTCTGACTAAGTGCTTTTGTGGGATCCCCGCCGCCTGGAAAGTAGAATAAGGCATCACATTGAGTGGAGCTCCTCCATCCATGAATCCTCTTTGAAACTCCATCCCATTGATGAATACTGGGACGTAGAGGGGATGGTTATGTGGAAATGGTACTTGTTTGTCGGCCTCGGTAAAGGTTATTGCCAAGGAGTTATCTCGAAATACTTTCCTTACTGATCCGCTTACGCTCATGCACGTTTCACCATTCTGCTCTGCAAGTCTTAAAAAGGCCTTGGTGGCTTCAAAGTGTGTTGCTTCAGACAGGCCGAATTGGTCGAAGAACCATTTGAACTTTGTCGATTTCTTAAGTGCTATCACGTGTCTAGTCTCAAAGTCCGGACAAGTGGGAGCTGGGAGTTCAGAGAGCTCGCACACCATTGGCTCTTCCATCTCGTCATAATGGGAAAGCATCATGACCGTCTTGCCATTATCCTTATGGCGCGGGAGAGGATCTTTCAAGACATCTTCTGTTTGGCGAGGTAACTCCAAAGCGTCTTCAGACATCATCTTTCGAACTAAGGATCTGAGTGCCCAGCATTCCCTAGTAGGATGTTTAACGGAACGATGGTATATGCAATAGTCTGTCCGCGCTTGATCCTTTTTGTTAACAGGTTGTCTTGGCTCGGGAAGGTGAACTTTTCCATCTTCTACCCCGGCGTTGAGGAGTGCCTGTGCCTCATTCACCGAGATAGGTAATGGCGGGGGAATTTGATCGAACTTTCTCTTTTTTGCCTGCGGGTCTTCTCTTCCCCAAGAGGAGCCCTTGGCTGCATACACAGCGTGGTTGCGTCGGCTAGGCCTCCATGAGGAAGGTTGAGGCGCTGTTGGTCGCCATGAGTGGGGTTGCGGTGCTGTCATTCGTGCCCCTGATCTTACTGTTTCACTTATGTTTCGGGCCGCAGCGCATAAAGCCGAAAAGTCAGGGAAGTGGTGGTTGACCAACTGGAGTTTATAAGTCGTGATCATTCCTTCAATGCACAATGATACCAGTTGGTGTTCTTCCATTAGGTCTTGAATGTCTACTGCTTTTTCCCTGAAACGGCGAACGTAAACGAGGATGTCCTCCCCAAGTCATTGTGTTTGCCTCATAAGATGAAGGGTGGTTAACCTCTCTTCAACATAGAAGAACTTGATATAAAACTTTTTTACCAAGTCTTCCCATGAAGAAATAGAGCCAGCAGCGAGGTTAGCATACCACGAGAATGCTCGATCTGTGAGAGATTTGGAGAATTCTCTCATGCGAAGGTTTCGATCTTCTCAATGAGCTCCAAGGACATCAAGAAAGCGTGAAACATGCTCCCTGGCGTTCCCTTTTCGTCCGTCGAAGCGAACAAACTTGGGTACTGTATATCCCGCCGGATATGGAAGACTTGCGATGTGAATAGGGTAAGGAGGACGGAGATCCAATTCTGGGGAGGCAGGGATGTGACCTTTGTTTGTCTGAAGTAGGCTATGTATGTGCTCTTTTACGACCTCCAATGTTAATGGTTGGGACGAGTTCTGATTTGCCGGAAGAGCTGGAGAGCCAGTCGAAGCCACTGCGATGGGAGCTCCACTAATGGACCCAACTTGTGGTGGGGGTGTCTGGCTGGGAGCTAATGGAGGGAGCGGGGGGGCTGTTTGTCCTCCCGCTTGGGTTCGCGAGTCGTTTTGCGTAGTGAGGTTGGCTTCTGAGCCATTTTGGGGTAATGGCAGAACGCCATTTTGAGATGATGTAGGAGGGTTAGAAGATGATGGGAGCGTAGGTGCCCTTTGTAAGGC
Organism: Camellia sinensis; assembly: GCF_055761805.1. NCBI lineage: Eukaryota > Viridiplantae > Streptophyta > Magnoliopsida > Ericales > Theaceae > Camellia > Camellia sinensis. The sequence continues at coordinate 223,222,064 of NC_138961.1, forward strand.
CAGCAGGGCGTCCATTAAGAGTTGTTGGTTCTGTTGAAGGGAGGTGATGCTCTCAGTCAATATACGCAGCTGATTTGTTATAACCGGTTGGGAGGATTGTTCTTCCGGAGAGCCACCGGAGTTATGTTCCGAGGTCTCCGCCAGGATCTCCCTACCGCCACCTTGGGATGTCGCTACTCCAGGTCTAGTGTTCTTTTTGGGTGCCATGCGAAGCGAGCACCACTCTTCCCCAGCAGAGTATAATGTCGGTGAGAGGTGTGGTTAGAGGTAGTCCGGGAAGATGGCGGGCACTTCAATGGCTTGAGATCACCGGAGATGGAGAGGAAGAGGTCAAGGCAAGCTTGGAGAGGGAGAGGTTGGCAGTGATAGACCTTTGAACACTAATGTAAAGTATGAGAGAGTGTTTTAGCATGAGACTTGGTTGTATTGTTGTTGTTGTGTCTCGCTGCATATACGATACGTTATATAGGCCGCAGGAGTATTGGAGCCCAAGCAAACTGTTGGACAGGTGGCTCGTTCTCCTCAACTCTGCCAGAAGTGATATAAGCCCTTCTGCCGTTTGTGGCTTGCCGGCAGGCGGAGAGCAACGTTTCGTGGCAGGCAGAAAGTAACGTTTCGTATATGCATCGGATGACATGAACGTAAGGTCATTGTTGCCTCTTCTCCAAGCCTGGTCGAGATAGAGTTGTCTTAGCAAGAAGACAACTATCTCGACGATCCCATGACCTCAGCCGCCAGTCCAGTATCCTCTGATGATCCCGAGCAGTAGTGCCTGGGTCCTACTCCCAACCCAAGCATCCAAGTAGATAAATGGGCCAGGGCCCACTTTAGTGTTTAAGAGAGCCAAGGGCTCGCTTCCAAGTGACCAAGTAGGAGAATGGGTCGTGGGCTTAGCTCAATGTTAAAGAGAGGGGCTCGCTTCTGAGCGATCAAGTAAGAGAATGGGCCGCAGGCCTATCTCAATGTTTAGGAGAGCCATTGTTTATCAATCTAAGTACAAGTGAGTGGGGGCTGATTGTATTGTTGTTTGGCCTTAGAGCTAGGTATGAAGGACCATGGGCCCTGCGGGGCCATGGTGCTGCCTGTTGCAGGGCTCTTCATATCTAGATATATTTGGGCTTGTATATATGCTCCCGCTTAGGCTAAGCATATAGTTTTGGTTGCCTTGGCACATGGCGCCTATAGGGCTCGCCATGTATCAAACATACGACATGCCAGACGTGGTACCTTATTGGTCTGCCACGTAGGTGGGGTTTTGGTGATGTGGCACCTGTAGGGCTTGCCACGGATTGAGCTTGATACAAGTACCCACAAAACCACATCAAACAAACCTTAAATGTAAACAAAGAGAGAGCTTATAACCTTGAGACTGCTGGTCGTTCTCGGTGAACTCCGTTTTGAGAGCTCGATCGATCATGGCGGTGAAGCTATCTTCCTTAGATCTCAAGGTGTTGGATTCTGCGACAGTGACATTGGCATCCAAGAGAGGGTTCGAATAATTAGCAGCTACGAAAGAGAATGAACGAGATGGTAGAGAGAGAACAGAGGAGATCAAGAACTATGAGAGAAAAAAGAATTGTACGCATTGCAGACGTAGAGAGCGATAGAGGGAGAGAGCGTCCTCGTCTCGTGAGGCAGTTTGATTCTCTCTTTAGTGGTCGCCGGTGGAGATTGAAAAGGCTAGTGGGTTAAGGTAAATTAGGGTTAGGGTCAGGGTTTAGAAAATTAAGGTTAGAATGTTAGGGATGAGAGTAAAAATGTAACTTTATATTTGGATAAAATTGAAATTATAAAAAATAAAAGAGATGGGAGTCTAAAGAACAAAAGTATGTGCTAATAGTAGCATTCGTTTTATAACTGACCAAGATTTTTTACATAATTACAACAAAATCTTTATGCAAATTAATACCACCAATATTGATAAACAATACAAAATAAAAAGACAAAATGAAAAAACTAAAATGTAAGCCTCTAATAATAAACAATTCCAAGCCAAAGGGCAAAATGAAAAAAAAAAAATACAAACTTCAAGTAGGTAAGCGCTTCTTTTAATGTACAGAGATATATATCTTAGAGCTACAATCTCATCTAATTTGAGTATTGCTATTTTCCAAAGAAAAAATATTTTGTATTAGTGCTATTTTCAGAAAGAGAAAACACACTGCCAAGCTGTTTTTTTTTTTTCAACACAGCCTGAAAAGAAGGGTAGTTTTGTCTAGCAAGACTTGAATTATCTCAATTAATGGAATATTTGAATGGTAGATTTGAAAAATAAAAATTGCCAAACATTTAACACAAATTTTTATATATAAAAAACAACCACAGAAATTATGCCAAATAAGATCATTATAACATTTGCAACATACTTATCTTAGCCAAGACTCCCGAGAAAGATATATAAAACTTCAACTTAGACAACAAGACACCATATCAGGAGTAAGTTCCAGCGATCTCCTGTAGGCAGGAGCACAGTTCCTGAGGCTTAGAGATCATGACCATGTGATCTGAACCAGGGATCACCTTCACCTCGTCCGTTGGATTATTTTCAATCATCCACCGCTGATATTTTTCCTTTATTATGTTGTCTTCTTCAATCACAACATAAACTCGACGGACTGATCCATAGTTATCCTTTGTAAGTGCAGTTTCCTTCAATACTTCCCCCTCATCATGGTATATGGGATATGGTCTCACCAGCAAGGTTGCAAGAGTCAAATCCTGGTTTATTTCAAAAAAAATAATAATAATAAATATTATTTAAATATAAAAGAACCTCATATTGAGGTTTCGCTTGAGGACTCGTTGAGGATTGTGCCGACCTGTGTCCCGATCTCTAAGCGAGTAGGTGCTGCCACAACATCATGTTGTAACAGCCAAACGGTATCATTTTGTTTATTAAAAAAAAAAAAATTGAAACACAAGCCTGTGAGCATGTTTTTGAAAAGTAAATTGAATTTTGGATGATTTGGTATGTGAAAGGAACTGAATTTAGAATGATATTGAACATTGAATTGGTTGGTTGGTTCGTTCATAGTTTGAATCCAAATTTATTTGTTTTATTTTTTGTTTAGTTTAGTTGTTACAGTTATATATATACATGTACTTTTTATATTATATGATTGTTACAAGTTGTATAATTGAAATATCATTTGTTTCAAATACTTATATTTCAACATTAGTTTCCTTTTAAAATTTAGAGTAAATTTCATCAGTAGTCCTTAAATATGTCGAATCAATTAAAATTACATAAATCAAAATGACACAAAAACAAAATATAAGAACCATCGGTACAATTTATCCTAAAATTTATTTGTACAAAAAAATGATTTTAAGACAAATAAAAATATTACAAAATTCAATTTTTATACAATTTTTTACATATTTTTTTCAACTAATAAAACCTATTGTTTCAATTTATTTATTTTTAATAGATTCTTATTTTCTTAAAATCAACCCAAACATAGGAGTGTTATTCTACACGTACACTACAGCAAAATGACAACTAAGGCCTTGTTTGGTAAGTGACTTTTTTAGCCAAAAAATTAAAAAGTTATTAAAAAAATTAAAAAGTCAATAACCTATACAAAAAAAGTCACAGATTCTATTTTCTCTCTACTTTTTGCATATCTTTTCGTAAAAAGTCAAAAAGTCTTCCCAAACATACTAACTTTTTTTACATCATATTTTAGCTAAAAAGTCAAAAAGTTACTAAAAAAGTCTGTTTCCAAACGAGGCCTATGTTAATTTAATTTTTTTTATTTTAATAAACAAAACGGCACTGTTTGACTATCGCAACACCTACGCCCTTCCTATTGGCATAGAGAAGATTGTCAACTTTCTCACAAAAAAATAAAAACAGTAATAATTTAGAACTTTAAATAAGGAGTTCTAAATCCACCACTAGTGACGTAGAAATTGAAAAAAAAAATAAAAATAAATAAAGCACAACATCCACGGTGGCAGTGGGTCAGTGGGTTGGACCCACTGCCACATCATTAGTTGTGGTTCTAATTAGAGCTCTCAAGGATTTTTGAAATAAAAAACTAATCAGTGCCTTTGGTTTTAATTTTTTTAAAATTGAGGTTACATTTAGTAGAGTTTTCTAATTATGATTTGATAATAGAGTTATGTTTTGAGTTTGTGCGTTTTGGAATTATGATTTGAGTGTGAAAAATTTGTTTGGTGAATAAGTTTTGAAAAGGGTTTTGAATTAAGTAGGGAATTTTTGATGTGACGTATGATATTTGATATAAAAACTTACAACTCATAACCAAACACATAACTCAAAATTCTATTAAAGCTGATAAAATTTTTTTAAAAAATCGAAAAATATTTTTTGTTATAAAAATTAACATGTGTCAATTGCCACAAAAAAAAAAAGTTGCACTGTTTTAGTCAACCGGCCGGACGACCGGTGGGACGACCGATTAGCCCAAATTTTTCCGCCTTCAACCGAGTTTTCAAAAGTGAGTATGAAATTAATTTTTTAAAACCACAACCAAACACCATATGCAAACCAAAAACTGGAATCACAATTCCAAAGCTCTTCCATACAGAGCATGAGTTTTTTTTATTTTTCATTTTTTTTGTTTTTAGTGAATTTTTCAAAATTTTAAGCATTTTTTTTATTTACTTTTTAAGATACATCTTTCTTAGATGTGTTTAAAAAATAAAATATTTTTAAAAATTAATAAATACACAAAAATATGAAAAATATATGAAATTTTCATATTTTTTGTATTTTTGGTATTTAGTTAATTTTTTAAAGAATTTTTTCACAAAAATTATACTTTTTAAGTGTATTTATATTAAGTGTGTCTAAAAATTTTAAAAATTGGTTAAAATATTAAAAAAATTCAATAAAAATAAAAAAACAAAAAAACAAAAAATAAGAAAGTAAAATTTTTTGAAAATTATTTTTAGAAAACTCAAATCAAGCAAAGTGAATAGTAGGAGTAATAATAATGAAAACATTCATCCATATGCCATTAATACATACCTCAGGTGTCGATAGGTTATACAACTTGGACGACAAAAACTTGGGGCCGAAGATCAGGGAGGTTGGAGGTTTGTCCAGCCCATTATCAAACTTCTGTTGGCAATCCATATAAGAGTCCAATCCTTTAACGTGCTATAAAATTGCATGCAAACAGAGAAGCATAGTATTAGAGAAAAACCCATATCGCCGGCCACTAAAACAACAAGTTAATACAATTTCTTGTGCTTTCAACCCCCAAGATAATTGGATTTTCGGCAATTTTATGATAGTCGAATCTAAATATGGCAGTGTGTTGTGTCTAAAAGATGCTGAAACAATAACAACGTATGTGTGTACATAAACGTAATGGGCTAAGAGAGACGGAGAAAGACAGAGATAGGTGGTACCTCTTGAAAGACGGTAAGAAAATCAAGGTCGGGACCAGGCATAAAAGCAGCAACAAATACAGCAACCGAAATTTTGTCAGGGAACCTCTCCATAGCTACAGATATGCCAATCCCACCCATGCTGTGGCCAACCAGAATCACCCTATCATCCACCTGTAGGGACACCATGAATTCCATCAATGGCTCCAAGTAGTCTGACATTGATCGGACCTCCTCTACCTGCTTAGGGTGGACACCAGAGGCAGCCAAGTCCAGAACCGTGACCCTATGACCGCCTGATCTCAGCAGAGTCGCCACCTTGTACCAGCACCATGCCCCGTGACAAGATCCGTGAACCAACACAAAATGACTCTCACGCTTATCCATCAGCCTGCTCTACCTACTACCTACTGTCCTATCCTTGTGCTAGTTTTGAGCTTTTCATAAGCTTTGATTTGGGTAGAGAGGTATAATAGTAATCTCACCATCTTGTCCATTTCATTCACAAACTCAGTGACATAGAGATAGAGGGGAGGGGACCTGGACAAAAAATCCATTTAAAATTTTGAAAACAAGTTTCACTATTCAGAAAAATGTTGTGTCCAAAACGCCAAAGCCTGAAACGGCAATGGATGAGGCTATCGTCGAAGCCAAAGAAGCCTTGAAAAAAGTTGATATATACGTACAAGTTTCACTCATCACAAATATGTTGTGCCCAAAACGCCAAAGCCTGAGACGGCAATTGATGAGGCTATCGTCAAAGCCAAAGAAGCCTTGAAAAAAGAAGAAAAAACCAAGAGAAATGAAAATGTTATATAATCATATTTCTCACACTCCATTTGGATGGAGAGATTTAGTGAGGAAAAAAAATTACGAGAATAAAAAACTCTTTCACTTGTTTGAATAGTTAAATAAGTGAGAAATTGTGAGAAATGATGAGAGATGGTAAAAAACATATTTCATCAAAATTATGTTTTTTTTCCCACAAGTGATGAAATTTGGCAGGAAACAAAATTGGGTTTGATCAATATTTTCTAAAATACCAAATTACCCTTATAAAAAAACATAACTTGCTAATATGGAAAGTTATTTTAGTAAAATGAAATAAAGCACTTTCTTTTCTCTTTTCTTATTTATTCTATCCAAACAAGATAGATGAAAAATCATATTCTCCTCTTTTTTATTCATCCAAACATAATGGTGAAAATTCATAATCATTTCTGAAAATCCTTAGTGATTCGTGATTTAGATCTGGATTAAAATATTCTAATTCCCAAATATTCAACACACACAATCTAAATCATCAAGCACTTACGAAAGTGATTTAGATTGTTGTTTTCGGAATAAATAATAAATTGACACAAACGATTTTTACGTGGAAAAAATCACAATTGAAGAACCTTCAATTGTAATCAAAAACCACGGGCGAAAAGTCACTAATCAATCCACTACTGAAGAAAGAAAGATTACAAAAATAACATACAAATTACCCAAAAATTTGTCTTCAAACTTTCTGATAACACAAATTAACCTTCAATTGTAGTCAATTTATCTTCAAACTTTCTGTAACTCTTTTACCAAGCCTTCGTCTCAGAACTGATCAACCTGAAGTTGAATCCACAACTTCACTTGTCGAATCAACGACTACGTACAGAATCAAATGCCTTTGAAACTCTACGTTTGAATCTTCAGAATCCACCGAAAATTAACACTTTTGTATGTATTCGATCAACCTCCTTAATATGTGCTTCTCAATTCATGAGTGTAATACTCATTCAATTTTATCAAGGCAAACTCACAAAAATCTCCAGAAGAAAACCCCAAACAAAATCCTAAAATCCTTAAACAAAATCTAAGAGAAGTAATCCTAAAATTAACCCAACATGCGAATATATAGAATCTGAGATCGCGCGGTCCGCTCGAGTGTGGGATTTCTCGCTCGAGCAGAGACTGTATATTCCGTGATTCATATAAGGTCCACGCTCAAAAGGAAGTTGCCACGCTCGAGTGTAAAATCACCACATCTAGTATTTTGTGTAGGCGTAGCAGAGATGCTGTGAGAGTGCAATCCCCGCTCGAGCGTTACTTTCCTCGCTCGAGCAGGAAGACAAAAGCCTGGAAAAAATAGGAAACTTACAACCTTGGTTTTTCCATGGAATTTGACAACAAAGAGTCCTAAAAATCTCCCCCTTTGTCAAATCCCGGACAAAACCATTCTAAAACAATTTTCCTAACAAAATCACTAAACCAATTTTCCTATCAAAATCACAAAAACAAGACTAACAACACCAACAACTATGAGCCAACATCGACATCCATGAAAATCTGAAATCCAAGCTTTTGAACAATCACCCTGAAAGAGAAACAACCACACAATGCCAACCAAAATCTGTGGAACTGTATTAAAGAACAAAATATAAATCCATCCATTAAAAAGAAAAAACAACTATCCAAAAAAATATATCCAACATATCCAACTATACCAAACAGCTATCCAATTGTACCAAGGAAGGATATAAACCAAAGTAAAACTACTGCACCATCAATGTAAACCAAAAACAACTGTACCAGCTAAAAATGAATACCACTCCCCCTTTTTGTCCAGAAGGGATAAAAAATAAGAAACAGACCAAAACAACAAAGATCATGGAGCAAGGGGCTGGGACTGCATCTGAAGTAAAGACAAAATCTGAGCCAGCTGAGCAAAAGACTGAGCTACGGAATCCTCAATGCGCTGGGAACAAGCCTCCAAGGCACTGAACCGAGCATCAGCCGTGGTCTCCAGATCTGTGAGCCGGGCCTCAAATATATCCATCCGTCCCTTGAGTCGGTCAAACCGGGAGGTAACAAATCGCTCGAAAAACTGAATCTGGCCACGAACCGTACAAACCAGAGGAGGCTGCTCCCCCTCACCAATATCTCCGCCAGCAGCAGCAACATCATACGCAGCCTCCTCTGCCATGGTTGCAACATCACTAGTACCTGCACCAGATCGACCTGAACCAGAAGAAACCCCCCAAATATGAGACTAACTCTGGGAGACAGTCTTTTTGGTAAAAGGCCAGGAAGGGGAAGCAAACTCATCCTCATCAAAAGCAAGGACCTCAAATTTGGCGAGAAGCCGGTTTATGAGGCAGCCATAGGGTAAACCAAGATTGTTGCGCTCAAAAGCAGCAACCATCTTTTGAATGATCAATGTGGCAAGATCTATGGAACGATTTTGAATAAGGCACTGAAGGACAAACCCTTGGTCCTGGTTAATTTCGGAGCTATGGGTGGTAACAATGATATTGGCACACACAATAAGGTTGAGCAACCTAAACTGTGGGAGAAGCTCATTTTGTTTAATCAGAGAACTGGAGGGCCAAGAACGGGGAAAACCACAAAGGGTGTGGGCAACCTCATCAAAGTCACAAGTGGGACACACTGGAAAAGGATAGTAGATGGGAAATCTTTCACTAACCTCTAACAGCTCTCGAATAAGGTCGGTGGTGACAGTAATGGATTTAGACCTAACCCAAGTCTTGAAGGAGGGCCCAATATTGTCAAGACTATCCATGTTACAATAGAATTCTCGCACCCAAAATAGGTTTTGAGAACCAGAAAATAACAGAACATTATCCCCACCCAAGGGATCAAACAGTGAACGGATAGGGATAAACTCGAATGTGGAGGGATGAACATTACGTTCAAGATGAACAGAGCGGGCAGGATAAGACTTTCAGTACAACTTGGCTTTCTCAGTCGATGGAAAGCGGTCAGTGTTATAGGTAGGGCGAGGGGCAGTAGACTTGCGTCTTTTGAAGGTGGACATGACTAAACCAAGACAACTAGACAAAACAAAAAACAACACAGACAACCCCCAACCCAAAACCAAAAATAAACCAATAGAGACAACACAAAACATTAGTATCACAGTTTGATATAAGAACATGAGGCAAGGAAATAAATCTATGATGCAAAAATGTAGGCTCAAGAGAACCAAATAGAGCAAATATAAAGTATGGGAAACTAGGCAGCCAACATGAAAATATCATAAGATAAATGAAATGAGAATCTGTGCTATCAAACAACACATGAATCCAACAGGGGTAGAGACTCAATTAGCAATGTAAAGGGGAAAAAAAAATAACAAAACCATAGAGCAATATATGTACTAAACAAAACCCCAATGGAAACTAAAAAAACTAGCAAAATGCCCAAATCACTAACCCTAGATGGAAGAGAGAGAAACTAAACCGTAGTGAAACAAGCAAAATCAACAATGAATAAACCTCAACATGAAGAACAAAAACAACCTAGACCCATCTACACATGGTAAAATCAACTCAAGCAAAACAAATACGAAGAAATCAAAGGGACCGAAATACGACACAAGAACAGAGGAGAAAGAGGTGAGAGATAAACCTGAGGTGAGCACACACACTGAGAGCACCAATAAGTCACTAAGGAGGCACAATGGACTAGAATCGCAAAGGATGCCCTAGGAGACAGAGACCAAAGTGCAAAAAATGGACGGAAGAGTCGAAGAATGGAGATTTATACAAAACCAGTCCGTTCGAGCGTGGGTTATAACGCTTGAGCGTAAGCCAAAACACACAGAAACTCGCTCGAGCGAGAAAACGGCCGATCGAGCGCCAATGCACCCCTCTCAGAACTGTAAAGTGAAGTGCAAAATGCTGCAAGGCTTAAAACCACGCTTGAGCGTGGGAATGTCCGCTCGAGCGGCGACAATTTTTTTTTTTTAAACAAAAACAACTAAGATAACCTGTAACCAGTAAGGAGTCCAAGTGGATGACTATATCACTAGGATAAAAGAATCCATCAATTATGAGTCCTGAAAACTTGTAGAAAAAATTTGAAACACCAAATCATGAACAGAACAGATAGACTTTAATCAATGACATAAGCAACATGCGAATGCATAACTCAAAAACACACATGAAAGCTTACAAATAGAATGTGTGTGTATGCAATCCTTGAGATCAACAAAGTTAGAGTTAATCCTCGTAGTGATCGGATGGCTGGACCTCCGACAGGAGTAACGGACCATAACAGAGAAAAGTCAAACAACTAGGAATCATAGGGTATTTGTTGAGTAAACGCGGAGGCTCCCCCTCAATCAATGATTCCCTTTTTTTTTCTTTTTTTTTTTTTTTGAACTTTTCTTTTCTTATGGGCACTCACTGGTAGCATGCGCGCTCAAGAGTACGGAGACCAAACCAGAGAAGAATGAAATAAAAAATGATGGCCTGGTTGGTGCCTTTGAGGTAGCCTTTTCCTAATGCCCGAATTTCAATGAACTGAGGGAGAAACCATGGAAGTGGAAAAAGATGGTAGATGGTTAAGAGACTCAACATCACCCATGATATAGTCAATTCCTCTGAAACAAGACAAGAAACACTGTTAGTGGTCCATAGAGAACTTTGATCACTTGAGCGGAAACCCCTGTAACAGTTTATCTCAAGGATGTGTACAGAATGAGATCATGCAGTAAATGAGTATGGGCATTCAGAATGAGCTACGAACAAGGAAGAATGAGATCTTGTAAGCAACATGAGCAGTGTTCATAAAAAATTTTGATGCAAAGATATCATGACTCAATGACAATGAGATTATCATATCCAAGTACAATAAGCCAACCACTCATACTCACACTCACTTTTAAAAAAACAAGAAACAGCCTAGTTACTGAGCACTACACCCAAAGTCTTTCTAAGATACTCAAATCGAAGAAGATCAAGGGATTTTGTAAAAATATCAACTTTTTGATGCTTAGTGGGTACATGTTCAAGAACAATAAAGCCTTCTTCCACTAACTCTCGAATAAAATGATGACGGATGTCAATGTGTTTGGTGCGAGAGTGTTGGACAGGATTTTTTGAAATGTTGATGGCACTTGTGTTATCACAGAAAAGAGTGAGAGTGTCCTGTTCGATCCCATAGTCATGAAGCATTTGCTTCATCCACAGCATTTGTGCATAACAACTCCCTGCAGCAATGTACTCAGCCTCAGCAGTCGAAAGGAAGATGGCATTTTGCTTTTTACGATGCCAGGAAACCAAATTATTCCCAAGGTAAAAACACCATCCGGATGTACTTTTCCTATCATCAGCACACCCTACCCAGTCGGCATCAAAAAAACCAGTAATTTTAGCTGTAGTATCAGTAGAAAACCAAACCCTATACCCCAATGTCCCATTAACATATTTGATGATGCGTTTGACCGCAAGAAGATGAGACTCTTTAGGACTGGCTTGGTAACAGGCACAGACACCTACACTGAATGCAATATCAAGACGACTGGCTGTGAGGTAAAGAAGACTCCCTATCATACTCCTATAAAGGGTAGGATCAACATCAATACCAAAGGAATCTTTGGAAAAGTGAAGACTGGTGCTCATGGGAGTGCGTGCATGTTTGGTAGACTCAAGACTAAACTTTGACACAAGATTTTTGGCATACTTAGACTGAGAAACAAACATACCTGAAGGAGACTGTTTAATTTGAAGACCCAAAAAATAAGACAACTCTCTCATCATGCTCATCTCAAACTCATGTGTCATGCAATCCGAAAAATATTTCACAAAATGATTAGCAGTGGATCCAAACACAATATCATCAACATAAATCTGAGCAACAAGGATATGAAACTTAGTATGTTTCACAAATAAGGTCTTATCCACACTACCCCTTTGAAAATCATTATCAAGAAGAAAGGTAGTAAGTCAATCATACCAAGCCCGAGGGGCTTGTTTCAATCCATACAAAGCCTTGCCTAACTTGTAGACATGATTTGGATATTTAGGGTCCTCAAACCCTTTTGGTTGCTCAACATATGCCTCTTCTTTCAAGTACCCATTCAAAAAGGCAATTTTCACATCCATTTGAAACAATTTGAAACCAAGATAACAAGCAACACCAAGTAAAATACGAATAGATTCGAGACGTGCAACTGGGGCAAACGTCTCATCATAGTCAACACCTTCTACTTGTGTGTAGCCTTGAACAACCAACCTAACTTTATTCTTAACCACAGTACCATTCTCATCAAATTTATTTTTAAAGATCCACTTGGTACCTATCACATTCATGTCTCTAGGTCTGGAAACTAGAGTCCAAACATTGTTACGTTCAAATTGGCCTAATTCTTCATGCATAGCATTAGCCCAACTATCATCTAGTAAGGCCTCTTTGAAATTCTTAGGTTCAATTAATGAAACATAACACATATGTGATACCTCATCCCGAATCTGTCTTCGGATTTTCATTCGATCCAATACACTTCCAATCACCTGTTGAGCTGGATGATTCAGTTTCACCCTTACTGATGGTTTGAACTCAGGACTTGCGGTGACTGAACCATCAGGAGTGATGTTTCTTTGTGCACTCTTTGGACTTTGACTTACCTGTGAGAATGGTGCCGTCTCAACTTCTAGTGTTTGGACTTCAACTTCTCTTTGACTTTGTGGTTCAGTAACCAAGATTGGAGACTCACCATTGTCATCCTCATTTGTTGTTAGAGTAGGGAAACCTGTGTCATCTATAACTACATTGATAGATTCCATTAAAGCAGAAGTTCACAGGTTATAGACTCGAAAAGCCCTACTAGTGGCTAAGTACCCTAAAAAAATACCTTCATCACTTCGAGAGTCAAATTTGCCCAAAGGCTCTCTATCTTTGAAAATGTAACACTTACTTCCAAAAGTTTTGAAGTATTTTACATTAGGTTTCAATCCCTTCCACAATTCATATGGAGTTTGTAAAGTGCCGGGCCTTAAATACACGCGATTTATGACATAAACAGCAGTATTTAGGGCTTCAGCCCAAAACTTTGGAGGAAGTTTCTTACTAAGGAGCATGACCCTAGCCATTTCTTGAACAACTTCGTTCTTCCTCTCAACCACTCCATTTTGTTATGGAGTAATAGGTGCAGAAAATTCATGCTTAATTCCATGCATATCACAAAAATTCGAAAACGAACTGTTTTCAAATTCACGACCATGATCAGTTCGAATTCTTATGATACACCCAATGGAAACACTCTGTTCATTTTGAATTTTAAGGACTAAGGCCTAAAAAGCATCAAACGTATCAGATTTTTTCCTTAAAAAATTTACCCACGAAAATCGAGTAAAATCATCAACAATTAAAAAAATATATCTTTTACCTCCAATGCTTTCAGTGCGAGTAGGACCCATTAAATCCATGTGAACCAATTCAAGAGGACGTTTGGTTGTAAAGCTGTTCACCTTTTTATGAGGGGCACGGGTCTGCTTTCCAAGTTGACATGGTCCACACACATGGTTCAGATTCTTACCCAGTTTAGGTACTCCTCTCACAAGCTTTTTGTTGGCTATCTTAGTCAGGTCTTTGAAATTCAAATGACCTAATCTTTGATGACACAAATCAATGTTACTTATGATGGCAGAGTGACAAATGAGATCATTAGTAGTAACAATCTCATTGCAGTTATCAGATGTGCGAACCCCATGCAAGACAGTATTTCCCTTTTTATCCAAAATTTCACATTTATTTTTTGAAAACAATACTTCATGGTGGGAATCACACATTTGACTAATGCTCAAAAGATTTGCTTCAAGACCATTAACAAGAAGAGCATTTTCGAACTTGGGAAGACCAACAACACTTATAGAGCCCTTACCAATGACTCTAGAAGTGCCGCCATCTCCAAAGGTAATAATTCCTCCTTCATATTTTTCAAGGGAGATGAAGTAGGATTTGTTATCAGACATGTGACGAGCGCACCCACTATCAAGATACCACATGTGTGAGTCACGTGCTTTTAGGGCAGTGTGAACAACTAAACAAGTCAAATCATCTTTTCTCACCCAAATCTTTTTGATCTTAGTAAATGTCTTGGCGTTGTGAGCACCCTTATGAATTTTGGTATTCCGCCTAGACATGTAAGGTTGTCTCCTAACCCAAAAAGTATTCGAATTTCTACCCTTTTGAGACACCTTACCAAACAATTTATAGCAATAAGGACGAATGTGGCCATACTTACCACAGTGATGACAAATAAAAATAGGTTTTACCTCCCTTTTGTTGGTCTTACCCCCTTTAGGTAGATGAAGAGAGGGATCACCCTGGTCTACCTTCAGCTTTCCCTTTGCTTGAGTCTTCAGGTCATGGGAAGTAGAGGCCTGTCCCTTGTGAGCTGTCGCACCATAGCCTAGCCCACTTTTGTCACAACCCATTTGTTGAGACCCGAGGATGTCTTCTAAAGATTTGGAACATTTGTTCCACATGGCAATAGTGGCTCTAGCAATACGGAGTTCTTCATCTTTCTGACAAACTATCTCTTCCAGTGTAGCTTGTGACATCTCAAGGCTTTCAAGCTTTTCTTCATATGTGGAATACACCTTCAGAAGTTCATTCCTTTCAGTTTCACAGGATAGAAGTTTTCCACATAAGTCTTGCCTGTCATTTGAGATCTTGATGATATTCTGCTTTGCGGCTACAAGTTCTCCTTTCAGCTTGACATTCTCACTTTCACATGCTTGGAGTTTGAGAGAGGGTTTGTCATTGATTTTGGACAAATTCAGAGATTCCTTGTAAAGCTTTTCATAAGCTTGTTGCAGTTCATCACCATTAATTTCATCATTGTCTTCTGATGTTTCATCATCCTCTTTTTGCTCTTCATTCTCCTTGACCTCATCCAATCTAGCAACTAAGGCAGGAAAGTTGCTGGATGGTGGTGAAGGTGAATCTCCTCTTTCATGGAATTGGCTCAGAATTTTCCATGCATCTTTAGCCTTTGTGCAGTGAGCAACCTGTTGCTGTTCTTCATCAGAAATTGCTCCACGAATAGTAATCAGGGCTCTCTGATTGCTCAGATTGTCAGCACTTTCTGTATCTTCTTCAATGGCTTGCAGCCTTCTGGGTCAAAAGCTCTCAGAAACGCCCTCATTCTGATCTTCCAATACAGGTAGTTACTCCGATCAAAGGTGGAAGCATGATGCAGGTTCTGACCACGAGCTAATTCCGCTGGCTTTGGAAGAGGTTGAGTGAAAGTGGACCAAAATGCCATGAAAGCACTATCCCCGTCTTCATCGAATTCAGGTTCTTCGAGTTCTTGCTCCGACCTGCTTTCATCATCCCAAGTCACAGTGTAGACTTTCTTTCGATTCTTTTTCGAAGAGCATTCAAGGGCAATATGACCAAATCCTTGACATTCATAGCACTTGACCCATTGCCCCTTTACAATCTTCTTTTCAGTTTTTGGGGCAAGTTTTGGTGGAAAAGTTTTGAATTTTTCATTACTCTTGTCTTTTGAAGTAGGATATCTGAAATTAGGCTTCTTTTTCTTCAAAAATTTTTTAAACTGTTTAGTAAACATAGTCGTCATCTCAGAATCTAAATCAAATTCAGTCCCCAAAGTTTTTGCAGTTTCATGAGCACTAGTGAAAGTCACATTCTCTTTTTGTTTTTTCTTTGAAATCTGGTGGGCTTCATAAGTCTGCAAGTTTCCAACCAACTGATCAAGCTTGAGGGTGTCAACATTTTGAGCCTCTTCAATGGCTATCACTTTTTATTGGAACCTCTCGAGTAAAGACCTCAAAATTTTTCCAACAACTTTAGCTTCAGGGATTTTTTCACCGAGTGTGAAACAGGAATTCACGATATCACTAAGTTTTGCATAGAAATCATCAAACGTCTCATCATCACACATAAAAAGGGTTTCAAAGGCGGAGGTGAAACGTTGAAGTTTTGACCTTTTGACAGAGGTAGTACCTTCGTGAATCGTTTCAAGAATGTCACAAGCCTCTTTTGCTACCTCACACGTGCAGATACGACGAAACTCTTCAGGTGTGACGGAGCAAAACAGGGAATTGAGAGCCTTACTGTTCCAACTCGAGTTTTGGTAATCAGTTGTGTCCCATTTATCAAGGGGTTTAGGAATATCAGCACCATCAATGGTGACAATAGGTTCACTTTACCCATAGATCACGCAGTGCCAAACTTTCTCATCGATGGATTTTAAAAACGCTCTCATACGAGCTTTCCAATAAGAATAGTTTGTACCATCGAGTAAAGGGGGTCTATAAGTCGAGTTACTTTCACGAATAGAATTCATATCACTAGTCACACAAAATCACACTTCTATAGTTTTGCTAAAACACAAAGAGTGGCCTGCTCTGATACCAATTATAAATCCTTAGTGATTCATGATTAGATCTGGGTTAAAATATTCCAATTCCCAAATATTCAACACACACAATCTAAATCATCAAGCACTTACGAAAGTGATTTAGATTGTTGTTTTCGGAATCAATAATAAATCGACACAAACGATTTTTACGTGGAAAAAACCACAATTGAAGAACCTTCAATTGTAATCAAAAACCACGGGCAAAACGCCACTAATCAATCTGCTACTAAAAAAAGAAAGATTACAAAGATAACACACAAATTACCCAACTCAGTCAATTTGTCTTCAAACTTTCTGTAACTCATTCACCAAGCCTTCGTCTCGGAAATGATCAACTTGAAGTTGAATCCACAACTTCACTTATCGAATCAACGACTATGTACAAAATCAAACGCCTTTGAAACTCTACGTTTGAATCTTCAGAATCCACCGAAGATTAACACTTTTGTATGTATTCGATCAACCTCCTTGATATGTGCTTCTCAATTCATGAGTGTAATACTCATTCAATTTTATCAAGGCAAACTCACAAAAATCTTCAGAAGAAAACCTCAAACAAAACCCAAAAATCCTTAAACAAGATCTAGGAGAAGTAATCTTAAAATTGACCCAACATGCAAATATATAGAATCTGAGATCACGTGGTCCGCTCGAGCGTGGGATTTCACGCTCGAGCGGAGACTGTATATTCCGTGATTCATATAAGGTCCACGCTCGAGTGAAAGTTGCCACGCTCGAGCGTAAAATCACCACATCCAGTATTTTGTGCAGGCGTAGCAGAGATGCTGTGAGAGTGCAATCCCCGCTCGAGCGGGAAGACAAAAACCTGAAAAAAATAGGAAACTTACAACCTTGGTTTTTCCATGGAATTTGACAACAAAAGATCCTAAAAATTTCTTTTCTTCTCACCTAAATGAGAAACCACAATTATTCCTTTTCTCACATCATCTCACAATTCAAACGTAGTTAATTTTCTCACTATTAAATACAAAAATAATAGATCCCGCATGTAATTATTAGTAGAATAAGAATCACATGAACATACTAATAAGCTTAAAATTTAAGTGTTCCCTGCTGGCTGCTAATTAATCAAATGTGGGTTCAAAACACTATCTAATTGACCTGTAAGAATTCTCACCTAATTACTTTATGGTGTGTTTAGTTGGAGGATTTGGGACAGGATTTGAAAAGGCAAAGGAAAAAGGTGTGTGAAACTATGTGAAATTTAGGCATGTTTTATTCATATTTCACCTACTTTTTCTATTTCCCTTTCTAAATCCCTCCTCAAATCCCTCAACCAAACACAACATTAGTGTTGTCATGCTTTAGAGGACTAGCAACATACACTAGTTGCAAGCTGCAATTCCTCAATTGATCATCTCTACAAGAAACGGAGGGAAGTACAGGCTGAATAAGAAAAATGGTTGCAACAAGGAAACACAAGCGTTTTGTTTCTATTCTAGTACACAGACTAAATCACGGTGCTAGCATCTGGTTCAAGCTGAAACCAAGACTCAAAGTACTTCAGTCATAGGATCACCACGCTTCACCTTTCAATTTTTGAAGTCAACATGAAGACACTAAATGAGGTCCATACACTTCATGAGTATTCTACACCATTAATGGAGATCATGGCATCAATTCCTCCAAATGAAAAAGGTTATTCCTGTACAGGCAGGGCACAGCTGTCGGTGGCTTGAGCTAAGCTCTTGACATGGAAAAGTACCCAGGGAAGATCTTAGTAGCTGCCCTCCTGATAGCATTCATGCCTGAATTTTTGTGAAGCTTTAGTCAGCCAAATGTGTTTGAGTACCTTGACTATGCACACCATGTAAAGGCCCATGCTCATCAAACATTAGTTTTGTGGAAGAAATAGATCAGCAGCGGCTCTTGCAACACAGAAGAAGGGCCCTGTTTGTATTGGTTCATTATAAGAGACTTTTTTTAATTTTTTGACCAAATACCTGATGATGAAAATTTTTGAGAAAAAATCTCAAGAAAGTTATCTTGCTGTGTACTCACGTCCATCAACTTTGAGAGCAATTTAATTATAATGCAGAATTTAAAGTTCAAATACTGTTCTGCAAGTATTAGATGTGCTAATTGCAAGTATAAGTGAATCAGCATATATAAACAATGATTCACAATTTTTATTACTCATGCAGTTCAATCATTATGGGTCAACGGACAAGATATTGATCTTGGCAGAGTGTTCAAGATTTAACATGGCTATGTACATAAAAATGTGTGAATGCCCATGAATAAACAAGAGAATCAGTACCTCTTTCTTTAAAGTGATAGTTTTTAGGTTAGAACCCAGCATAAGAGCAGTGACAAACAACAGCACTTCTCTGAGGGAGGGAACCACTCCACAGCAACAGATGTGATATTACTATGCTCAGGCCTACCAGAATCATCTTATCATCACTGGGAGAGACCCCATGAACTCCATCAACACCGTAAAGTATCCAAGAATGAGGGGACTTGTCCGGCCACTTTGAGCAATAAGCAAAGAAAGTGAAGTCCAAATCTGTAACCTTGTGACCTCCCAATCTCAGGAATGACTGCAATCTCGTGAACAAGGACAAAGTGCCCCTCTTTCTTCTCCATCTCCTCCTGCTGCAGAAGACGTTATCTCACATTAGTTTACTATTTACTTTCTTATACACTCATACTTCCATGTAAATTGTTTCATGGGGCACATCAAATGCTGATTACTTATTTAAAAGATACATCTGCATTCGACCATAAATTATACACATGACACATGTTTCAAAATGATTACATACGGAAGTTATGAAGAGTCAATCAATCAATTGAATAAGTCAATTTATTATTAAAAAAAGAAAATCAACAATATCTTAATCACTAATTTTTATATGATCAATTCATGAAAACCGTCATTTTAAAAAAATCCATACAAGACCTTTGCCCACAAAGCATCAAAACCAAGAACAAATTTCATTTTTCTCTCCATTGCCATGACAATTGTTTTCATCAATTTCTAACATTTTCAGATGAAGACTTCTGGCATGGTTAGCCCTTACAAGCCATCACAATCCAAAACGTACCATTTTAATTCTGGGGAACCACAGCCCCCAAATGAATTCTGGGCCACCATGAGGAAAACCTTCTGTTCAGAAGTCAGAAAATGAATCCAGGGGAGATAAGGAAAGAAACTGATAATTGGCAAAATGATACATCCCCAGGAATTAATTCCTGCATTCTCTGGACGTTACTCTACTGCTTGAGACAAAGCTCCTGAAATTCTGTTAAACTGCAATGGGTAACAACCAAGTCATCAAAGCCTAACAGCAGATTTTTTTTCTCCCTCAGCGGTCATGACGTTCACAGCTTATTAATCTCAGCATTAAAGAGTAAAAGTAATCAGTTGGTTTGCAGAAAGTAGACGTCACCAGAACAAGTGATTTCATTATAGGAGACATCCAAGAACCATTAAAAATACACCATATAGAAATAAATTTAAATACATAAGTACTCAAGGATGGATGGATGCACATTGAAAAAAAAAATTTACTTTGTAGAAAAAGATACCAAACTTCCAAAAACTTAAACCAGCACATTGCATACTACAATAATATATGAAGACCCTTGAATCAGAAACAATGTTCACTAACAAATTTACTATAGACCAACCCACTTCCTAAACCACTTCAAATCAGTATTAGCATATCATCAAAATTGTAGAAATGAGAAGACTGACTGGAGTAAATGTTACTCTATCATAAACACATAAACATAGACATAAAGGTAACGATGATAAAGAATCGAAAAAATTAGATTCATGACCTGGATATGCACTCTTTTTTTCTTCTTCCTCTTTTTTTGTTTTATTTTTAGTATCTGAACATGCAGAAGGAATGCAGCTTGTGAGAATAACATTCACTGCTAGCCATATAAGAAACATAAGCTTCAGTTCTACATATTTCAATTACAAACAAATGAACCTACAGGTATCAGTTAGATTTCAACAGTAGCAAAGGTGTGAATTCTTTATTTAATCTCAGTGCGTCCATGTACTTGCTAACAAGGGGGATCAAAAAAATAAAAGAGAATAATAGTTCTAGAAATTTTCCATTTTATTAGTACGAAATGGGTTTCACCAAGTTAAATAATATTGCACCAAAGTAAGAATGGTGAGTAAATACAGGAAGGATAGCACTATAATTCACAATTTGATGAGAGAAATGTAATATGTAGAAAAGAAGCACACCGTTGCAAAAGAACCTGTGGATTATATGGAAACAAACTTTTCTTATGGAGATTCTGCAGAGACTTTTTCAGTGAAAGCAAACAATCCTTGGCATTCTCAAATGGTAACCTAGTAGTTCTACAATGCTTGCTGCCACGCATAAGGGCTTTCTGACATTGCTTTCCGAGTGACAGAGGAATCCCCTTGCTTTTCATTGATGAAGAGGTTAGATGTCCCTCAATAAGTGAATCATCAACAAGAACTTTTCTTTTCTTGCCAGATGATTTATGTATGTCTCTCACATTTGTAACTTTCCCTTCTGCTGAAAATTCCACAAATACGTTCCACGAATAACATACAACACGCAAAGACCTAATAAGGGCCCAAAAAAAAAACTGAGAAGCTCATTGAAAACACCCCCAAATTCATACAAATACAAGGATGAGATAGAGCTCAGGCAAAGTTCCATCCTCTAGTACTATCTTGCAATGCATTGCATTTGTTTGCATCAACTACTCCAAGCAATAAGATCTGAAAAAGAAAATACATTGCCTAACTAAAGCAAGCGATAAAAAACCTGCACTTCTCAACATATCTAAAGCAGGCAACAGTTTTTCTTAGGCATATGATTCATGAAAATCTAGTATTCACAACTTCAGAGAAAATATCAAAGTACAATTCAAGTAACTAAACTACCTCAACAGATATTCAGCAGCTTTGGCACCTGTATCTTTTGAAATTAGGTAATCAAGAAGCACTTGATGATCATAGTGTAACTGCAAACAAGTTAGGAGTGCACGTATTACCTTATTTAATAACTTCGCCCGGCAAGTGAAGAATAGAACATAGAGGCATTTGCTTTGTATCAATGAAATAGAAGTATATACATTGGGGTAAGAAGTCTTAGTTGTTCCCATTATCTATAAATATTGAACTTGCCTCTGCAAGAAAAAGATGGAATAGGTGTATGGGGTTGAAAAGGTTTGAAACATGAAAAAGCATATCATCACATCTGTCTTGGCAGACCCTACATACAAACAAAAAACTCATTAAAGACTTTTGCAACCAATACTATTAATAACCACTAAAAATATTCTAGCATGTGTTGCTTACTGTTGCTTGCCACCAAAGGGCACGTGAAACAGTTGCAAAAGCACTTCAAATAGGATATCGTCCTACAAATCAACAGTAGACAAAAAATTAGGATATAGCAGGTCTAAAGAAACGCACATATTCTACAAACAAGAAATAAAACGATTAATAAATCAATATAACCATTCAAGCTACACTAGCAACTATATAAACTGAACTTAGGTTGAAGCACAGAGTACCTACAAGAAAGACCATAATATTGCGCACTTTCAGTACATTGTATAAGCCAAGAAAGTAGATATGCAAATCATTCAATCTAGATTTCCATGGATCAATCAACTTATAGGCAAAAGACATACATCCTTCAGAAGAATCTATAAAGTTTGAAAGCTAGTTTCTAAGGGAGTACGGAGATAACCTCATGGATAAATAGCCTGAGGAAGGATAAGGAAAAGCTGGTGCATCTTTCAGAATAGAATTTGCAGCCTATGAACATTTCAGCTGGAAGATGCCCTTGAAGCCACCCATAAAGCTCTGATAAATCTTTTTTTCTACTGTAACGCTCAAGGTCAGAACTTGAATCAGATTTCAAGCAACTCTTCAGATTTGCACAGCCACACTGGTCAGCAGCTTTATCTCTCAAGCCAACCAAACTAAAGGAACACCTCAGGAAAAGGAAAACAGCAAGCCTTTGTGAATGTCTGGAAGTCACATTATGTATTCTGGCATCAGAAACACTCGCTAAAACTGGGGAGCCTTCTAGAATGTCCTCCTGATCAGACTCCAGCTGAGTCATTGGTTGCATCAAAAGATCTTCAAAGTACTCGTGCATAAGTTGCAACCACGAAACAAGAAGAGAATATTCCAAATGGATCTGGAAGCTAAGCCTGACCATTAGCATCTGCGGAGAACAACCTAATCAGTGGCATAATTTTGAATGTATGTAATAGCACCACGCTGTTAATATACATTTCAGCAATAGTGAGCAAGTGAAGATAGGATTAGAAACTTAATAACACCTCTAGAGCGATAGAAATACAATGAAAAAATACATCTTAACTAGCAACATGGAGAGGTAGTAGATATTTATCACTGCAGTTGTTCCAAAAACTAGACAAAAACAAGTCGAACATGACACATGAAAGAAGATCTAAATGGCACGTCAAGTTGACAACATTCCAATTGATATGAAGCAAGCTAACCAAAACGAGCGAGTTGGTTCAAGCTGTTCATTAGTTATGTTGGATGTAGCAAAGTGAAAAACTTCTGCAACAAATTAATGATGCACAGTTCCTTATCTTGCAATTGCAAATCTCTGACACTGCTTCACTTGTAGGTTGTAGCTGCATCAAAGAGTACATGTAGTGCACCCTTCTTTTCATATAAACACCCTCTCCATCCTCACCCCAAGATATAAAAACAAAAGGAACAATACAAGAGTAAATAGAAAAGAACTAGCAACTAAGAAACATTGACACTTCTAAAAAGCAGATAAGCTAAATCCATACCAACATCTTGTGTCTAAAGTACACAGACATGCACATGTTGTTTGAATCCCCATCGCAAAGGCACCAGGTTAAAAGTCTAGGAATGAGGTTACTGATTTCACAAATAACCGGATGCTTATTTAAAGCTCCACCAGCAGGTTCCATCCAACCACTTTGATTAAGCAAGGAACAGAAAAGCTGAACAAGAGTTCCACGAAACACAATGCTGGACTCTAGTTCCACAGCTTTAGTGTGAAAAGCACCCTCACTGGATTTTCTAAGAGCATCGCCATTCTGACCAACATGGACCTCATCCATTGAATCCCAAGGCACACTTGCAAGACAATAACTTATTGAATTCAAGTACACTTTGAGAAGTTGATCCTCAATGTCTTGCTTTAAACATTTCAATATATTGCGTAAAACTCGAATAATGCAAGCCACTGAAGACCAATTTGCATTTTTCAGTTTTGATTTCAAGGCAATAATGGCACTTGATGAATCATGCTTCAAAACCAGGGCTTTTGTAGATGCCCGCACCAAAGAATGCAAAAGAGCATTAGAAATCAACAACTCCAAGCAAACACACAATGATTGCATAAATTCATCCCAATTGCCTCCCTGTAAAACATACAGTTTTGCAAGATAAATCACAAGAAAAAAACAAAAAACAAAAAAACAGTTGAACTTTCAAGGTAGCAAATTTTCACATACAGATGCAACAATGTAATCAGAGATGGCCACAAGAATGTTGCCTGCCAAATGTTGAACATATTGACTCTCGATTAGTAGCAGAAGTATCTGTACGGAAACAACAATTTACAAGGTCAAGAGTAGAAATGGAACCACTGCTCTGTCAGCTAGGCAGCGATTCAAGTTCCTTATGAAAGTAAGAAAACATCAAGAACTAGATAAGTGATGCAGCTAAACAATCTTTATAGGAAAATCCTCTCACTCTCCCGTAGATCCAAGGCAGCGCCTCTCGCAGAGATCACCAAGGTGTCTTATTGTCCGTTCCGAGTAAGAAACTATAACCTGAAAACTTACCCCAACCCTCCAAGACAAGTTCTACTTAAGTCCTCGCGCAGTGGGAAAGCATCGAACCCACACCAAGTGTTGTGGTAATAACAACTTGAAACTTAACCTCCTAACCAACTACGCTACGCTCAAGGAATTGACCCAAGGAGTTTCGAACTTGAGACCTGGGGTCTTAACTCCCAGGCCTTTACCAAGTGCGCTTTAGGTTATATTTGTCTACTCTGGTAAATAGTGAAATGGGAAATCTATGAGATAAATTTTTCTTTTCCCCAGGCCAGGCAGATAACTTTCTAATGAAATCATAACCATAATATGATAATATTTCACCATATGTGAAGAGCTTTGAAAATATGTACTGCGCAAATCAGGCCAAATAATTGTATTACGACATTTCACTATATGTGAATCTTTCGACAATGCATGCTGAACAAACAGAGGGAGAAGATAAGTAGCACCGATAGAAGATAAGTGAGAGAATCGATTGAGATAGTTTGGTCATATTCAACGGAGGCCAACAGAGGCAGTAGTGAAGGGAAGCGATACTGTAATGGTAGATGGAAGTGTTAGGAGACGGGGTAGGCTTAAATTAACGTTGGTTAGTGTTGTAAATAGAGATATGGATCTACTTAATTTGACTAACGAAATGGCCTTTGATAGGGCCGTGTGGAAAAGAACGATTCATGTATCCAACCCCAATTGATGGAACTTAAGGTTTGGTTTGGCTTGGCTTGGCTTGGCTTGGCTTGGCTCAGTTTATGTTTCATTCATATTTTCCTCATTTTCCAAATCTCTATCCAAATCCATGATCCAACCCCAATTTAGGGTTTCTTTGGGAAGTGGCTTTTTAGTGGTTAGCCACATGATGTGTGTATGCATCCAGAGGCAACTGACTACTTTTCCTTTCTTTTGGCATTATAGAATACATTCACACATACACACACACACACACACATACACATGCTTTCTCACCATATCAAGCATTCATTGGACCACTTATTGACTCGTGACACCTATCAAAATTGAAGTTTTCTTCAATGGCATCGAATATGGCAGACACAAACCATACATTATAAAAACAATACTTCTTAAATTTTACCACCTACGACATGTAGAGTTATTTAACAACAACAATGATACAAAGAACCAAAAATAATTATCTCGTGTATGAAGAAAGCTGCAGCCCTAGGCTGTAAATTCCACATAATCAAATTTCAGCTTAGCATAATAGCATGGTAATAAAGAATAGTTACCAAGTCACCAATGATCTTAGTTAAGCAGTTATGATCATCACAATGTGAGCCAACCGAACATTTGTTGTTGCAAACAGGTACTTTCACCACCATGCCCTGTTCCAAAATTTTGAATTTTAACTGATAAGTTCTTTAAAATGTCTAAATCTAAAAATTAAAATATACAAATATGGAGAGAGAGAGAGAGAGAGAGAGAGAGAGAGAGAGTCTGACATTGTCGGAATCGCTATCAAATTCATGTGTCCACAACTGAATTTGCCTCAACAACTGGAAGATAATTCGTAAAAGTAATCACCCAAACATATATTATTCAAAACAAAACCAAACCAAACCAAACCAAACCAAAAACCGAAATTTCAATTGAAAGAAGTGGAGAGAACCTGAGAGAGAACGATTAGGAGGTTCTTCTCGGTCTCTTTGGTTAAGCAAAAAGCGAATTGATCCTGCAAATAGTATAATAAACGACAAAGATACGAGTGAGGAAAAGAGTAAACAGATTGCTATGAAGAAAAAAAGAAGCAAAGAATGATGAAACTGACTGTGAAGGGACGGAGAGACTCGTCGATTAGACGGCAGAGCTGCGTGTGTTGCATTTTCCGCCGAAAGCTGTGAGTCGCTAACTTCGAATGGCGAAGCGAGGCGTCACTGTTAGGCTTCTCTTCGTAGCTTCCTATTTATTTCTCGATTCCCCTCTTATTAATTTTTAGGATATATCATAGCATCTCCAATCACACTCTTTATTTTTCATTAGCTAAAGTATAAAAAATAACTCTTTATTTTACCTAATTAGTTTAGTTATTATGTGTTCCAACCATACTCTTTATTTTAGTTAGTCATTCAAACTAATTTAACCAATTTTCAAAACAAAAAATGCTACATATATATATATATATATATTAATCTTTTTCATAGAATACCTCATATGCACCTACTTTCTAATATGGTTGCCAATGTGACATTTGCGATAATATTTTAAAAAATAATATTTTTTAATATTAGTTTTAAAAATATTATAAAAAATAATTTTAAGTAATATTTAATTTTTTTATTATAAAATTTATAGTATGTGAATACATTTCAACATATGAATTTGGTGGAACCATCTTGAAAGGAATGGAGGGGAAGAATAAAAGAAAACAATAAAGAATTTTTTTAAAAAAATAACAATACAAAGGAAGTTCTTCAATAATTATAGTTTATAAAATTAAGAACCGAAAGAACACAAATTAACTAATTAAAAACCTTACAAAGGTCAATGAATAAATAAGAAAAAAAATCATAAATAGCAAAGTTAGGAATAAAATTCAAAATAAATAAACTATTTCTAACACTAATTGTTACAAATCTCCATGTAGATGCCACAAATGCTCAACTAGGTCTGCTTGGAGTTTAGAATGAGTTTGTCTATCTCTGATGCGATGATGATTTTGAATGAAGTCATAAAGTTCGGGTGTACGCTCGTGTGACACTGCTGGAGGGAGAGTTTCATCGATTGCATCATAATTACAGTCTATATTTTGTTCATTTCGCTCATCCTCAACAATCATGTTATGCAATATTATACATGCCTTCATAATAACTTTAAGGGTTTCAACTTTCCAAAAACGTGCAGGTCCTCGCACAATTGAGAAACGTGCTTGGAGCACTCCAAATGCTCGTTCGACATCCTTCCTTGCTGACTCTTGAGCCTTAGCAAAATGTATTTGTTTATTGCCTCGTGGAGATGGAATTGTTTTAACGAATGTTGACCATTGAGGATATATACCATCAGCGAGATAATATCCCATTGTATAGTCATTTCCATTGATTGAGTAATCAACTTGGGGAGCACGCCCTTCAGTAAGGAGAGAAAATACAGAAGAACGTTCTAACACATTGATGTCGTTATGAGATCCCGGTAATCCAAAAAATGCATGCCATATCCATAGATCATAGGAAGCCACCGCTTCTAAAATAATAGTTGGTTCATGGATATGACCACAATACATACCTTTCCATGCAGTAGGACAATTCTTCCACTTCCAATGCATACAATCAATGCTCCCCAACATTCCAGGAAACCCACGATTTTTTCCCACCTCTAGTAATTTAGCAATGTCATCTTTGTTTGGTGCCCTCAAGTACACATCTGAAAAAATTGCAACCACTGCCTGAACAAACCTTTGTAGACTTTCTATTGCAGTGCTTTCTCCAATCCTCACATAATCATCTACAGAATCGGCCGCTACTCCATAAGCGAGCATCCTCATAGCCGCTGTCATCTTTTGAAGGGAAGACAGACCAAGAACTCCAATAGCATCTTTCTTCTGGACAAAATAAGGATCATATGCTTCCACCATAGATAAAATACGAAGAAAGAGATATCGACTCATCCGAAACCTCCTCCTAAATAAATTGGGCGGATATATAGGCGTTTCAGAGAAGTAATCTTGATAAAGTCTCTTGTGGCCTTGAATTCGATTACGATAAATAACTGTATGACCTTGAATAGAACCACGACGTAATCCCAATTGCCTCTCATTATTTAGCCGCTCTTCTTCTAAAGCAGCTATTGCAAATATCTCCAATTCATTATCAGAATCAGAGTCATCAATAATCATCTTCATTACACTATTGCGAGCCATGGAAATTAAAAGAAGAATGAAGCTGAGTAATAAGCAACTGAAAATAAATATTAGGTTGTGTTTTGCTTCTTAAGCTTTGCAAGTTTCTGCCTAACAACTTCAATTTTCTGCAAAGTCAAATTTATAAAACATATCAAACAACTTCCAAAATCAAAACACCAGCAACTTACATAATCTGTATTTAATTGATCAACAAATAGGAATGTCCTGTAAATAAGAAGCACTCCAATCCAACATACAATAAGAATTATATTAGCCATGGAGTACTTCAGCAAGCATTCAACGAGAATTCCACTCAGTAATTAAATTACTACTACTTCAACCATTCAACAATAGGTAGTTCCAAAAAAATATTAACATATAATAAATAATTCCAACATAAACTGCATAAAAAACATAGTTCTGCCTACAATGGAGAATCAAATCCAACAATAAATAAAGTGAAAAACATAGTTCCAACAACTAAATCTTTTTTTGGAGAATTTCCATTTGGCGGCGATGAAGGTATTCTGCTTGCAATGAAGGCAGACCACTTGTATCTATTGACATTATTCGCTCTTCCTCCTTCAATTGTTCCATTCGTATCTTTTCTTTCTCATTATCAACCTTTTCTTGTTCCGTTTGCGTCCTCTTTTTCTCATTATCAATCTTTTCTTGCTCTTGAAGATACGACCTTTCATACATCTCTATTTTCTTGTCATTCATTTCCTTTCTATCTTCCTTTAAATCCTCTAATAATATTAAAATAGGTGACCCTCCTTCATTTCCACGGTCTTTATTCTTTCGTTTATTCAAACGTTCCTTTTCAGCTTTCCTACCCGGTGGTCTTTCCAAGTCTACATTGTCATTATGTGAAACATCATGGTCCTCTAAATTGATTGAATCCGGTGCACTAGGAGAACAAACGCCGGGAGTTGCCACTTTTTTTGGTTTTTGTTTCTTCATGCTATATTCCTCTCGCCATTTTGGTTGATCTCTTAACTCATGCCAACAATGTTCAAATGGAAATGACGATTTGTACAACTCTTTGTATAATTTCCTCGCATCAAGAATCTGAATAATAGATAAAAGAACACTAATTATCATGAGATTAGACAATTCCAATGATAATAAGTATAAAAAACTCAATGGCATTAATACCTTATCTTTGTCAGTCTTTCCACTTTGATTCAACCTTTGGATTTGGGCGAAGCACCCACTGAACTTATTTGTGGCAAGTTGAATTGCTGACCAACGATTCATTAAAGAAGTTTGACTACGATTAGATGAAAAAGTTTTGTACTGGTGGAAATACTCCCACACTCTTAGCCAATAAGCCTTTGATTTTTGTTCATTCCCTTGCACTGGATCTAAGCTAATGTTAAGCCACGCCGATATGAGCATACTGTCTTCTTCTGTAGTGATGTTGCCACCTCGTTGTGGTTTCTTGGTGGTTTCTATTTGAGGAGAGATTGGGGAAGACTGATCCCCTTGGTCAAGAGGTTCATCCATAAATTCATAATCAGTCCCATCATTCATCAAGTTGGTGAAATATGCATCATTTTGTTGCTGACTCATCTATAGACAAGGTAAAGAAAATTATGGCAACATATATTGGGTTGGAGAAATAACTAAGATTCCCAACTGGGAGCAAATTAATTAATAATTGGAGATCATGTAAATTAAAACACTAGTTGTTTTGTTGAAAATGATTCAATGATAATTTTAGATAAATAAATGGAGATCGTGTAAATTCAATGAAAAAGAATTCAATGATAGTTGCAACCAACTCTCTATCATTGATAGACAACTTAGGTATTGGGAATATTATTTGAGTTAAGAAGTTTAAGATTCATTTTTTTTCTTGTGCTTGGCATTTCTTTTATTTAATTCTATTTTGGTTACTTTTTTCTTGTCAGACATTCGGCATAAGAATGAAGGCAATACAAATTTGATATCTAAGATTGGCTATCCCTATAAGAGACTGCCCCTCAAAATCGGAGACTAATAAAGCAGAAGCAAAGAAAACAAAAACAATTTAGTAGTATGAAAGTATGAAACAAGGGAGATGAATGAGTTTAAGTTGCTATATTGATATTATTAAAGAAGTGCAAGAAGTGCATAAGAAAACTCTCTATACTAATATTATACAAATATTAGTTGGAGTAGTTATGTTCTAAACATCTACAGAAAGAAAGGGTCAACTGTCGAGTACCTGACAATCACTCATCACCAATAAACAATATAATTATGTCAATTTTGAATAAGATTCTAACCATAACTAGGCATGCTGAATGCAAAATCAGGAAAAGGTATAAGCTAAAGCTGAATAAGATAGCTATTAAAGAATTCTATCCTAATACAGAACTTAACACTGCATCTTTTAATCCAAATTTAGTAGATTCCAAAAACTCTCAAAGTTATCACACTTCATATAAGAATAATTTATTTGACTAAGAAACAATTATTTGGAAAATGATGTGTGGATATCATTTTTCATTTTTTACTAGGTACATTGAGTTGGATAAAGGATCATATTTAGCTTATGAAACGAGAATTAATGGGTAAGGAATAACAATTTTTTAAAACTAATATACACTCCATGTTTATTCCCACATTTTTTGGGATCTTCAATGTAGATCAGTTCAACATGTGAAGTTTTTAAAGAACATGTGGAGTTTTTAAAGAACTATCCATGTCTCTTCCCCACTTTCATTCCCATTCCCAAACTCTTTTCCACTTTATATTCATAATTTGAGCTAGTCATAATTGGGAGTAAATTAATGTCCAAGTTGAAAAGACATCTGCCCTAAGAGGATAGTTGGAGCACCTCTTTAGGAGAGGTCAAGGATTCAAGTCAATTAAAAAAAATAACAAATATATAATGTTTTGATACCATCCAAGTTGATTTCTGGTCCTGTTGGACCCATCAATGCATGTCGCACACAATCTTGGTTACCAGCACTCTTGTTGGCACATCTTGAGTTGTTACTTGTTGTTAGGTTTTATTTCTTGGCAAACCCGTTTGACAAAACTCCTTTGAGTTGTAATTTTATTCGCATTTTTATTTCAGTGAGGCTATGAGTTGTTAGATGCGAATCCACCCCGAATCAAGCATTTCAGAGAAGTTTGTGATGATAAAGCTTTCAAGATTGCCAAGCAAAATGCAAAAATGCATTCAAAGTTTCCTGTTCGATCATGTTTTATTTTTCCAGATTTTCCAGATTTGGCCTGTCCGCTCGAGCGGGGAAACGGGCGCTCGAGCGGATATTGGAAGCTCTCAGCATCTCTGCAGTCGCCTGTAAAAATACTGGAAGGTGTGATGTTACGCTCGAGCGGATTCTCCTACGCTCGAGCGCATCTCAGTTTATTCGCACGCAGTTTTTGGTCAGTCCGCTCGAGCGGGCTGTGTTGAGCTCGAGCGGAGATCGCGGGACAGATTCTATAAATTCGCGTGTTGGGTCAGATTTTAAGGAGAACTTCTCCAGATCTTCTTTTTGGTTTCTAGGGTTCATATCTGGGGATACTTTGGGAGTTTTTCTTTGATGTTTTTATTGAGTTTTCAACTCATGATCTAAAGAGAGTACATCAAAGGTTTGTTTGTTATACACAAAAGAGAGAGTTATTCTTCAGTTGTGGATTCTGAAGAATTCGAGCCTGAAGCTTTGGTGGAATCCGGAGTGGCTCATCAGAAAGACAATTCCGTGGTGAAGATGGGGTTGGAAGAGGCACATAGAGGTTGGTTCAATTAGGCGTTGTGGATTCGCTAGGTAATTGAGAGTATACCTGTGTAATTCCTTTAATTCTTCTTAGTGGATTGTCTTGTGGCTGTTGCCCGTGGTTTTTTTATCACAGTTGGAGGTGTCCAATTGTGGTTTTTTCCACGTTAAATCGTTGTGTCTCCTTGTCTTGATTGTTTGATTGGGATAGTTATATTCTGCTTAAAATTGATACATAATCACAAATCAACATCTAGGGGATTTCTAGATTTTTCACTTGTCTCATGTATTTGCTTGCTGGGCACAAAGGCCTATGCTAAGCTACTTCTATGCTTTTTATAGACAGAATGCAACTATACTTGGAAAACTCGCTTCTCTCCACCAATATATAAACCAACATCAGTTTACGCTCCCTTTCTTAGAGAACTTGATTATTTATATTAATTGACTCATTAACAAGCAAGCAATTACTACCTCCTAAATGTTTCAAAAATAAGCTTGTCAATGTATCTCATTCTTAATATATATATATATATATACATATAGGCAATTCATACAGTGAAGCCATTCATCTATACACTGCATTTCTGTAACAAGGACCACATCCAACTATGCCTTGACTCTTCCGAGCAGTCAATTTTCTACATAAAAAGATTTGTTTATTTCTGGTGCTTAAGTTTTTAGTTTTAAACTACTTATTGCTTCTACCATTATTTGTCACAACAAACTAAAACGACATTATCTGGTACTAAACCTCTAATTAGCTAAAATTAAAAATCCCAAGTAAGTCACGGACCACCAAGTTTCTTTGCAAGAGCAGAACCAAAATTCAAGGCATCCACAAGTTGCTAGGCAACATGCCAACACCCAAGCAATTGGATGCATCTATGGTAAATGACAACCAAATAGACTGCACAAAGCTATCTATACTCAAACTATATGTAATTGTCAACCATTGGCTCAAAAGAATAACACCCAGGCAAGAGTTCTCGAGCAACAAACAGCAATATTACAACAATTAGTTTATTCCATCTTCCACTCAGATTAAAATCTTTTTCATATGCTCATATCAGCTGTATGTAAAAAAATATAATGTAAAACAGCTAATCATTTAAAACCAAATTCTAACTCATCTGCATACCATACTGTAATCCAGTATCTTTTTTAGCAAGTTTCAGAATTTCTTTTGGCAGGTAATACTGAACAATAAGCTGTATGAAAATGGGTCAGAAAACTGGTAGCACACAGCATACTTGAGATCAAACAACCCCCAAGAACAATAACAACGATGATGTGTTTTGCACTCTATTCAGTCTGTACTTATGACCAGTAAAAATAAGTACAGGATTCAAGCCAACAGGTGGGATTCTAAAGTGATTAACTAGAGAAATTCATGTGCTCCTTGGAAATGCATTTCTAAATTGTTGGATTTATTCTATGATTTAATTTGTTTCATGAGGATAAAATTCTTAGAATATGTAGAATTAAGGTCCAACTTGCAAAATCATTCGCAACACAAAAACACAAAACACAAAAACAGAACAGTAAAGTATCAATGTATGCTTGAACTCACAGATCAGACCCTCAAGTACACATATAAATTGTTTACAGATTGTAAAACCAAGAAAATGGGAGAGACCCAGATTACAGAGGAACAAGGAAAGTTTGTGCTATACATACATATATATATATATATATATAGAGAGAGAGAGAGAGGGTTTATGAGTTGCATAGAAAGGGGAAGACAGAGAGATAGAAGGATCCATACCTTGAGGAAGAGGTCGATGGAGGGAGTTGCAGACAACGTTGAAGGAGAAGATCGATTTCACTGAAAGAGCAGATTGATTTCGCGGGAGAGACGTGTTTGGAGATCGATTTCGCGCTGAAGAAGTAGATCGATTTCGCGGGAGAGACGTGAGTAGATCGATTTTGCGGGAGAGACGAGTTTGGAGAGCATTCAATCACTCTCCAATTGAAGCCAACGAAAAAGCCGCGAGGGAAAATAGGAAGCCATTTACCCAGCCCGTTGGAGTGAGAATATTAGGCTGATATGAGCTAAAATAGCTAACAGTACCAATATACCTCTTCCCTTGGAGTTGCTCTTACACCTCTTTTAGGATATATTACACCGCTTTGTAAATATTTCGTGGTTAGTATTTTTATTTAACAAAATTAATCAAAAAAATAAAATTTATAATTATTTTCATATATAATAATAAAATTATCTAAATTATTAATTAAAATATATTTATAACATTATTAAAAACTGTTAATTGACTTGATGATTTATTAATAAAATAGGCGATTTGTTATAAAATTAGAAATTTCAGGAGATGGAATGTAATTTTCAAAACCACATAGAGTAATTCGTATTTCAATCAAACCTCAGGGGTGTATTTATAATTTATCTTAATTTTAAAATAAAAATTAAGTTTTTTTTATAAAAACAAATTCAAAAATTGAGTTTTGTAATAAAATAAATCTTAATTTTTTAGTTTGTCAATTTAAACTTAAATTTTTTTTATTTATTTTTAATTTAAATTATTCGTCTATTTTTATTAAATAAAATTATCAAAAAAGACATATTTTAATCACTAAACTCAATGAAAACGAATAACTTAAATAATTTTCATACAATTACATTGAATTGAATGACTACAATATTGTTTTTTATATAGTTTTACTTAAAGAAAATGAATTGATGGTTTAAATTAAAAATAAACTAAAATATTAAAGTTTAAATTTATAATTTTTCCATACATGAGTGATACAGGGAGAAAGAAAATGTCTCACTTTGTTTCATTATTCAGCTTTCAAAATCAAATTTTGAGTTTATAATTTTTATTATTTTATTTTTAATATTTTGATCATTTTTTTTAGATGCATCTAATCTATTTTTTTGGATTAGATGCATATCTAGAAAATAAAAAAATTGAGCAAAATATTAAAAAATTATATTAATTAAAATTGATTTTAAAAATTGAATAACCAAATAGAGTGATTTATCCTTAATCATCTGTTTAAGCAGAACAGAGTATATGTGAACATAAAATTTCCTTGTTAGCAATCGTACTAGTTTCCTTGTTAAGCATCCACCACTTCAACGCAACTCGAATGAAAGAAAAACAAACTGAAGTACTGAAGTTCTTGTGGGCTAACATATTATATATATGCCTTAAGGGACAAAAGTAATGTATGTATGCCTTTAGGCAATTTCAAAGCAATCAACCGGGTTGGTTTTTTGTTGAGCAATTGATAATTTTGAAATTGCAAAGAATGTGAATGCCATACCTCCAGTTAGAGCCACAAGTCTTTTTTATGCCACCATCACATGAAGCCTCTTCCATAGCATCTCTCCTCATTCAAAAATGTAACTCCACAACCACCCTCAGAAAAGCCCGCCAACTCCACGCTCTCTTCCTAACCGCCATGCCTGCCGCCCCTCAATCACCGTTTCTCAACAACAACATCATTTCCATGTATGCTCGATGCGGTTCCCTCGGCAACTCTCGCCTCCTGTTAGACAAAATGCCTCAATGAAATATTGTCTCCTACAATGCCCTCATCGCGGCCTATTCTCGAAGCTCACGGCATGCATTTTCAACCTTCAAGCTGCTTGAACAATTGGAAACTGAAAGCCTTCAACCGAATGGCTCCACGTTCACGAGCCTTTTACACACATCTTCTTCGCTTGAAGATTGCTTGATGGGTTATGCACTTCACACCCAAGTCATAAAATATGGATTCGTGGATGATACGCGTGTCCAAACATCCTTACTTGGAATGTATTCGAATTGTGGGGATTTGGGATTGGCAAAAGAAGTATTCGGCTGCATAGTTGACAAGGATGCAGTGGCTTGGAATTCAATAATTTTTGGGTACCTGAAAAATGATAACATAGAAGGTGGTCTTCATTTCTATGGCGGCATGGCGAGGAGTGGTACGATTGCTACCCAATTCACATATTCAATGGTTTTGAATGCCTGTGGCAGACAAAAAGATCATAGCTTTAGGCAACTTGTACATGCCCAAGTGATCATATCTGGCGTAACAACTGATTTGCCTTTGTAGAATTCACTGCTTGACATGTACTGCAGTTATGGAGACATTCACACGGCATTTGAAGTCTTTAGTAGAATTGAGAACCCTGATTTAGTTTCATGGAATTCAATGATGGCCGGGTATTTAGAGAATGGTCTTAGAGAGGAGGCCATGGAAATGTTTGTCCAATTGTAGCAAATGTCATTTGTTAAACCAGATGAGTATACGTTTGCAGCCATCATATCTACAACAAGAACATTCCTCGGTTCTGAATATGGAAAACCACTGCATGCATAAGTCATCAAAACAAGATATGAGCTGAGTGTCTACGTAGGAAGCACGTTGATATCTATGTACTTCAATAATTCTGAAACCAATTCAACTCAAAAGATTTTCAGTTCAATTTCAGAGAAAGATGTCATTTTATGGATCGAGATGATCACAGGTCATTGTAGAACAGCTGATGGAGAGAATGCAATTAAGTTGTTCCATGGAATGCTGCAGGGAGGCCAAAAGATTGATAGTTTTGCTCTCAGTAGTGCTCTGAGCACGTGTGCTGACCTTGCGACTTTGAAACAAGGTGAGATGATTCATTGCCAGAGTGTAAAAATAGGATATGATGTTGAAATATCGGTCCATGGCAGTCTAATAGATATGTACGCCAAAACCGGGGACCTTCAAGCTGCTAAATCGACAATTTCCCAAGTCAAATCCCCTGATTTGAAGGCCTGGAATGCAATGCTTGAAGGGTATAGTCACAATGGGAAGACAGAAGAAGCAATGAAGATTTTTGATGAAATTCTAAAGAACAATCTCAGACCAGATCATGTAACATTCATTTCTCTCCTAACTGCTTGTAGCCACTGTGGATTGACTGATGAAGGAAAGTTTGTATGGAATTACATGAAAGAAAATGGTTTGAGACCTGGGCCTAAGCACTACTCTTGCATGGTTAGTTTGTTGAGTCGAGCAAGACTGTTGGAAGAGGCAGAGGAAATGATTTCCGAGTCACCTTTTAGTGAAGATTACATTGATTTGTGGAGAACATTGTTGGGCTCATGTGTCACCAACAGAAATTTAGAATTAGGGGTTCGCGCTGCTGAGGAAGTTTTAAGCATAGACACAGATGACAATGCAACACACGTATTGCTTATCAATCTTTATGCAGCTGCAGGGAAATGGGACGCAGTCACAAGAATGAGAAGAAAGATGAGAGGGCTGATGTTGGAAAAAGACCCTGGTTTAAGCTGGATTGAGGTTATGAATGATATCCATGTGTTCTCTTCCGGTGATCAATCACATCCGAAGATCAATGAAATGCAAGATGAATTGCATAGACTACAAGGAAACATGAAAAGATCAAAAACATATGGAAAATGAGGACAACTTTGAATCTTTTAATTAGAAGTGATATGGCATGGCGAACCTAACGCGTCAGCAATCATGGCCTCGGTGATGCTGACGAGATGGCCATCAATGGTGGACAGCAGCCTAGGCTCAGTGAGTGACTCATGTAGGTTCTGGTAGAAGAGTCGTACCAGACGAGGATAAGTGGGCGCTGTCACAGTGCAAATGCCCAACTATTGCCGGAGTTGGAGTTGCTCAACGACCCAAGAAGTGGCCAGGTCATGCCAAAAATATGGAATGTTGAACTGCGTGAGCTTGTGAAGAGGGCATGAAGCCCACTTCGGCTGTGGCAAGTCACCCGGCGGTGGTGGCGAGGATGGTGGTGACCGTGGCGGTGGTGGTGCCGAAGAGGTAGAACCTCTGGCCTTTTTGGAGGCCCGAGCAGATACACGTCGACTCATATCATGCACACACCAAAAGCAAATAGACACAAACCCGTGGAACCAATCATGAGAATAAAGTAAAATATGAAAGCACAAATTTGCCCACCAATAAACCACATGTAATTCTCAGTTTAAATATATATAAACTAAAAGAAATAAACTAAATACTGACTAAATAACCTAGTGACTAAAAGAAATACTGACTAAATAACTAATGACTAAAAAATTAAACTAATAGAACTAAACTATTTAAACAACCTAAACTATCAAGTAGAAAATGAATGAAGAAAATAAAATAACAGAAACTACAATAAAATAAACTATAAATGAAACTAAACTATAAAATAAACTAAACTAAATAATAAAATAAACTAAACTAAACTCTTTTTTTATTTTATTTTATTTTATTTTTTATTGTTCTAAGTTAGTAAAAGAGAAGAGAATAAAATAAAATAAAATTTAGAAAATAAAAGAAAATAAAAATAAAAACTAAACTACCTAACAATTAAATGAACAATTACATCATAAAATAAAAATAAAAATAAAATCACTAACTAAACAAGTAAAATAAAAATAAAAATAAAAACAACAAACCACTAACTAATGAAACTAACGAGAATCACTACTAAACAATTTAAACTAAACAAATATAGTAAATAAAAAAAACTAAATTATTATTATTATTAGTACCATTATTGCTGAGTTTTTTTTCTTGGGACTGCACGTGCGTCGGAGATGGCCGCACATGCGGCAATCGTCTTCCTTCACTGCAAATTTTTTTTTTTTTTAAAGGATGAACACTAGATCAACAAAAAAATAAATAAAAACAAAACAAAAACTCCACAAATTGACTCCTACGTCCACAAATCTACACATAAAAGAAAAAAATTACCTTGAAAAAGTGGAGAAAGAGAGAAAAAGAATGGAGATTCGCCGGAAAAAATGGTGGTCGCCGAAGATTTGTCGGACGGAGAGGGAAGTGATGCCGGCAGTGAGATGATGGTGGTGAGGAAGAAGAAAGAAGAAGAAAAGGGAAGAAAAAGAAAGAAGAAGAAGAAGAAGAAGAAGAAGAAAAAGAAAAAGAAAAAAAAAATGGTGAGTTTGTGGGGTTGAGAGAGAGAGATATGATGAGAGGTAGAGAGAGAGGGAAATCTGAGAGTGATTAAGAGAGAGAGGGTTAGTTGTTGATAAGGTTTTTTTTTTTACGAAAATAGAAAATAAAAATAAATAAATAAAATACGAATTTTTTTTATAGATATATATATATATATAAAAAAATTTACAAATAAAATAATTGTATATTTATTTATGTATTTATTTAAAATTTATTTACTTATTTATTTATTTTGAAATAAGTAAAAAAATTAAAAATGAAATTAAAAATAATAAAAATAGAAGAAAACAAAACAAAACAAATATTTTTTTTTATTATTTTTTTTTTGAAAATAGCCGCACGTGCGGGAGTGTACGCCGCACGTGCGGCAGTATACCCCACACCCACCCCTGCACCTGCTTTTAAAGCAGTGTGCAAAATCAAATTCACAAACTTCTTGCACGTGCGGGGGTCAAGGCCGCACGTGCAGCGATTTTGCTCTCTTGCTCTTTTTTTTTTTTTGAAAACGGCGTTCCGCACGTACGAGAGTCAAGCCGCATATGCGGCTTGGTGGACGCACGCCTCTCCATACCTGCTTTTAAAGCAGTGTGCAAATGTTGGATTTGGAATTGAGCCGCACGTGCGTGGGTTGTGCCGCACGTGCAGAATTATTTTTTATTTTTTATTTTTTTTTGGAAGAAATTCTAAGCATTTTGAATGTGGTTGAGTACTTGATTTCCCATAAACCACGAAGCAGAAATCAAGGTCTTAACCAGGCTAGGGAGGGTCCCTTCCACCCACACGCATGCAATGACATTTTTCTGCTACATGGCAACAGCATAGTTTAACAAAAACAAGAAGCGCTCGCAAGCGTACATGCTTCAAGAAAATGGAAAACTAACTCCCACCACCTAACAAAAGGCACTAGAGTTATGGCATAAAGTTGCCACTTCAGAATCCCCCAAGTAATAAAACCCAGCGTAGTTTATAGCCTTCGAGCTATTGACCAAAAACAACAATTAACAAATACAACATTTTTTTTTATTTTTTTATTTTGGTATAACTATATATAAATATATATCTATATTTACAAAAGATTAAAGAAAATAAAATAAAAACCAAGTACAGCCCAAAGTATACTTAACCATTTCTACCTTCAATTGACATCTGAAATAAATATAGTATTTTAGAAAATATCAGAATGCCTGCTAAAGATATAATCTTCACGCGAAAACCACGGGTACTACTTTTCTCCCTAACTGTGTTTGTAACTTTCCTTATTCTCCAACAGGGTGACAGACTAGGTTGATTTGGTATCCAGAATTGAGGCGCATAAAGCTACCTCAACCTATGGGGCTGCCATACAAAGTTCAAGCTGGGGTAGTTTTGAAGCAATCTCTACACCCCTGGGTATTTAAACTAGACTCTAGTCTCGGAAATTCCAAACCTTTGTGTTCTAGGCTTTGCCATTCGAACTCTAGTTTCCACCGTCTCAGTTGGTCTCCTAGGAATTCACTACAAACACGGTTAGGTGGCTATACCAGACCATCAGATGCCGTTCGGGCACGACTAACACCAAAGGAATTACACCTTTAGAGGATTTAAAGTCTCCTAGGCGCAAATAAAGCACAACAAGAACAAAGAAAAATAGAATAGAATAGAATAGAAAGAAAGGAGAACAAGAAATCAATCTGTCAATCATAGTAAAAAGGGTCCATCAAAGCAATGGACTCAATCATTTCCCCATTCCCAATCTCCTCTATAAATGGTTTCAGTCTTTGGCCATTCACTTTGAAAGTGTGGCCATTCTTTGGATCTTGCACCTCAATGGCGCCATGAATAAATGCCTCAACAACCACAAAGGGTCTATCCCATCTAGATCTTAGTTTACCCGGAAAGAGTCTCAATTTTGAATTAAAAAATCACACTTTTTGGCCGGGTTCAAAGGATTTTCTATTAATGTGCTTGTCATGGAATTCTTTAGTCCGAGCTTTAAAAACTCTCGAACTCTCATTTGCATCATTCCGGATTTCCTCCAGCTCATTGAGTTGCAATTTCCGGTTGAGCCTAGCCATGGCCATATCGAAGTTAAACTTCTTTATGGCCCACAATGCTCAGTGCTCAAGTTCAATCAAGAGATGGCAAGCTTTGCCAAACATCGCTCTATATGGTGACATCCCAATGGGTGTCTTATAAGCAGTGCGGTAAGCCCATAATGCATCAATTAACCATTGTAACCAATCTTTCCTATCTGGCCTCACCGTTTTCTCTATTATGTGCTTTACCTCCCTATTTGAGACTTCTACCTGGCCACTAGTTTGAGGGTGGTATGGAGTGCTAACTTTATGAGTGATAGAGTATTTATTGACTACCAACTCAAAGAACTGGTCACAAAAATGCGTACCCTAATCACTTATTATGGCTCTAGGAAACCTAAAACGACTAAAGATGTTTTCATGCAAGAATTTGATTACAACTCTATGATCGTTTGTTCGGGTAGCTATCACCTCCACCCACTTAGACACATAATCTACTGCCAAGAGAATATACTCAAACCCAAACAACGACGGGAAAGGTCCCATAAAATCAATCCCCTAAACATCAAATCTTTCTACCACAAGAATAGGGGACATTGGCATCATGTCATGCCAAGACATCGAACCCATTTGCTGACAGCGCAAACAAGTTCTACAAAATTGATGGGGCATATTTAAAATTTGTGGGCCAATAAAACCCGCTCTGTAAAATCTTGGCGGTCATTTTATGCCCACTAAAATGATCGCCACATGCAGAAGAATGACAAAATGTAAGAATGCTATGCACCTCACTCTCCGGCACACAACGTCAGATCACTTGGTCGAAGCAATATTTAAACAACTCCGGATCCTCCCAAAAATAATACTTGACCTGCGAAAAGAATCAGTCTTTGTCTTGCTTAGACCAATTCTACGGAATTTGTCTAATGGCCACGTAATTCACAATATGTGCAAACCACGGAGGGCTCACTTGTGACAACTCAAAGAATTGTTCGTCCGGAAACGAATCATGCAAAATCAGAGGGTCACTAGTATACTCAACAAGGATTCGAGAGAGGTGATCCACCACAACATTCTCAGATCCCTTCTTATCTCGGATCTCTAGGTCAAATTCCTAGAGCAACAAAATCCATCTAATTAACCTAGGCTTGGTCTCTTTCTTTGATAGTAAATACCGCAAAGCGGCATGATCAGTGAAGACTATGACCTTGGAACCTAGGAGATAAGACTGAAATTTGTCTAAGGCAAAGACCACAGCTAGCAACTCTTTCTCGGTGGTAGTATAATTCAATTGTGCATCCGAGAGAGTGCGACTAGCATAGTATATAGCAAATGGTGCCTTGTTGACCCTTTGGCCCAACACAGCCCCGACAGCATAATCGGAGGCATCACACATGATTTTAAAGGGAAGCAACCAATCTAGTGATTTCATGATTGGGGCGGTGGTCAAGGCCATTCTCAGTGTTTCAAATGCTTTTAAGCATGTCTCATCAAAGATAAAAGGCGTGTCCTTAACCAGTAAACTACACAAAGGACGTGATAACTTACTAAAGTCTTTGATGAACCTACGGTAAAAACCTGCATGTCGTAAGAAAGACCTAATTTGACGCACGGAATTGGGTGGAGGAAGGCCTGCAATGAGGTCAACCTTAGCCTTGTCTACCTCTATATCTCGAGGGGACACATGTGTCCCAACACAATACCCTCACGAACCATAAAATGGCTCTTTTCCCAACTCAAAATTAGGTTTGCCTCGATGCATCGTTCCAACACTCTAGTCAAGTTCCTAAGGCATTCCTCAAAAGACAGTCTAAACACTGAAAAATCATCCATGAAAACCTCTAAGAATTTCTCCACCATATCGGAGAAAATGGCCATTATACACCGTTGAAAAGTCGCCGGTGCATTACATAGCCCAAAGGGCATGCGCTTGTAAGCAAAAGTGCCAAATGGGCATGTGAATGTGGTATTTTCCTGGTCAGCATGGTACACTGGGACTTGATTATATCCCGAATAACCATCAAGAAAACAATAGAAACCCTGTTCCGCTAACCGCTCTAGGATTTGGTCAATGAAAGGTAAGGGAAAATGATCCTTCCTAGTCGAGGAATTTAGTCTCCTATAATCAATGCACACTTGCCACCCAGTAGTGGTTCGTGTGGGGACTAACTCTCCTCTCTCATTCTCAACAACGGTGATACCCGATTTCTTGGGCACCACTTGTGTGGGACTCACCCACTTACTATCTGAGATGGGGTATATAATACCCGCATCCAACAATTTCAATACTTCCTTTTTCACCACCTCTTTCATATTAGGATTCAATTTCCGTTGCATTTCGCGAGAAAGTTTGGTGTCCTCCTCTAGGTGTATATAATGCATGCACACGGAGGGATCTATCCTTTTCAAATCAGCCACTGACCACCCTTTAGCACTCCGATGTGCCACGAGAACACTCATTAACTGACTCTCCTGCTCTACAGTCAAGTCAGATGCAATGATGACTGGTAAAGTATCTTGGGGCCCTAAAAATGCATACTTGAGTGTGGCCGGGAGTGGCTTCAACTCGAGTGTAGGTGGTGTGACCAAAGATGGTATGGCAGGCTCTCTCGACAGAGGAGGAAGTGACTCAAACCGGGCTTTTCACGAAGGAAAATCTGGTGTAAAAGAAACATTAAGCAAGACATTCACCTCCTCAACTGACTCATCAATATGAAAATTTTCAAACCCAAAATGAGCTAGACAAGCCTCTAAAGGGTCCTCTACAAGAATGGAGGGCAAAGCCTCCTCCACAATCTCATCCGCAACATCCACTAATAAGCACTCCTTTCTCTCATGAGGTTGTTGGGATGCTTGGAAAACATTAAGTTTCACTTGCATGTTACCAAATGGAATTTCCATAACCCCGGTCCGATAATTAATGCATGCATTGGCCATAGCTAAAAAAGGTCGACCTAAAATCACCGGGATTTGTTTCCTAGAACTGGCCATCAGTTCCATATCTAAAACGAAAAAGTCAACAGGGAAGTAAAACTTATCGACCTTCAGTAGCACATCCTCAATCATGCCACGTGGCACTTTGAGGGACCGGTCAGCCAACTAAAGAGTGACAGTAGTGGGCTTCAACTCGCCAAGCCCAAATTCCTCGTACACAGAGTATGGCAACAAATTGACACTAGCCCCTAAATCTAACAAGGCCCTATCAATGAAATGGTCTCCTATAATGCATGCAATGATTGGGGCACCCAGGTCCTTAAGCTTAGGAGGTGTGTCATTCAACAGGATGGAGCTTACTTGCTCCG
This sequence comes from Camellia sinensis, assembly GCF_055761805.1. Taxonomy (NCBI): domain Eukaryota; kingdom Viridiplantae; phylum Streptophyta; class Magnoliopsida; order Ericales; family Theaceae; genus Camellia; species Camellia sinensis. The sequence goes on from NC_138961.1 coordinate 223,266,268, forward strand.
TGAGTAGGACCTTTTGGGACACGTGTGTCCTAGATTTAAGCTTTTGCGTACAAAGGTCCTTCAAAAATTTGGCATAGAAGGGTACTTGCTTAATCGCCTCCAACAGGGGGAGGTTGATTTTTACCTGTTTAAAGACCTCCATCATTGCTTCCATAGATGTCGCCTTCTTATTAAAAGGGGACGGTGTATCAAGGCATTAGGGAAAAGGTGCCTTAGGCACATATGGTGGCTTGGGCTCATGTGAAGTGCTAGGGACTAAGTCATCCCTCTTAAGAGTTTCCCTCTCACCTTTGCTCTCATTAGGTGAACCACCGCGGTCACCCTTCTTAGCTCTAGTTGTATCAGACGCAACTAACTGAGGCTCTAACTCCCTACCACTTCTCAAAGCAACCACCGCTTGCACTTGCTCATGGTGCTTCCCATTCCCACCCAAACTCTCTGCCCCGTATTGTCCCTTAGGGTTGGCCATAGTTTGACTTGATAATTTTCCCTCCTCTCTTCAATTCATGTTGTTAGTCATTTGACCCAATTGGGCCTCTAGCTTGGCAATAGAGTGAGTGTGGGAGTGAACTACTGGTGCTAACCCCTTAAATTCTAAGAGAACTTCCAACACCTAAGTCTCAAAGGCAGAGTTGCCCTGAGGAACATGCGGGGGTTGTGGTTGCTGGTACGGTTGTGGGGGTCGATAAGGTTGCGGTGGTCAGTAGGATGATTGGTTGGCAAAATTATTGAAATTCTGCCTTGGTGGTGGAGAATTGTAAGAAGTGCCTTGTGAAGGGGGTCGCCATGAAAAATTAAGGTGATTTCTCCATCCCGAATTGTATATGTTGGAGTATGGATCATTACCCGGGTTGGAGAATCCTTGAGCCGTATTCACATGCTCTTGGACTAACTCCGAAAATTGTGATGCCGAAGGGCACTCACTCAAGTCATGAGAAGGGCTCGCACATATAACATATGCCTCATGGAATTGAGGCTGATCTTGCTGGGTAGGGGCATGTCCCGCAGCTAATAATTGGTCCATTTTGTGGGACAGTGCCTCTACTTGTTGGGCTAACTCTAGGTTTTGCCCGACCTCATAAATGCCCCCTCTTTTCGGGGCTCCAACTACTGGTTGCCGGACTTGCCGGGCTGCGGAGGCATGGTGAAGGGAATTATCACTTAGGAAATAATTGCCATGCCTCGGCATCATTTTAGACATAAATGTCCCACCACAGGACGAATCCACCGTTTGGCGATGCGGCTCAGTTAAGCCATAATAAAATGTTTGAACAAGTTGCCAATCAGGCACTTGGTGGTAGGGACACTATTAGAGAAGGTCTCGAAGTCCTTCCCACGTCTCATGGAATTGCTCGCCATCCATTTGAGCAAAGTTTGTGATGGCTCGCCTAAGTTGGTTGGTTTTACCTATGGAAAAGTACTTTTCCAAGAACCGTTGTTGTAATTGGTTCCAAGTTGTGACTGAATTAGCAGGTAAAGAATTTAGCCAGTGTTTGGCTTTATCCTTTAATGAGAATGGAAACAATCGCAACATTAAGGCCTCATTTGTGAAATTCTGAATCCTCACTGTCTAGTAAATTTTCAGAAATTCATTCAAATGCTTATAAGGATCATCATAAGTTAGTCCATGGAATGATGGGAGCATTTGTATGGTGTTGGACTTAATCTCATAATGAGCAGCAGTGGTGTTGAGTGATTGGATGCATGATGGTGATGTATATGTAGTGGGTGTGAAATAATCCTTAAGGGTCCAGTTAGGCACATTCGGGACATCAGGATCTGCCATCTCTAATGGCTCAATGTATGAATATGAATACTCAAGCCTAGGAACACGGGCAGAGGCCCTAAGTCTCCTAAGAGTCCTTTCTAGTTCAAGGTCCAAACTCCACAATTCAGGGCGACAAGAACAGCGCCCGTGCATACACTACCCATACACACACAAAAAGTTTGACTTTGTGCACTAAGTTACGAAAGCAGAATGCCAAAGGAGAAATACTCACAGCGGTTCAACGAAAACACTTTACTCGTCTTGCGGATGTTTGGCGTGTAGACGTTGTCTCCTACCTCTATTTGAGCTTTGACTTTCGTTTTAGCACTTTGGTGCTTTGCTTGCGAGTGCTTGCTTCTGTTTATGCACCTTAGTGCTGCGGATTTTTTTTTTATATTTTTAAAGCTCGGTTGCACTCCGCTTGCACTTCAGTGATAGCTCCAATTTCAAACGCTCTGCACACTTAGCAACACAAAAGCATAAAATCCTAAACTAGAAATTAAAATAAGAATGTAACTTTAAATTAACTAATTTCGCCAAAAGTCCCCAGCAACGGCGCCAAAATTTGATGGGTCGTTGAACACACCAAAATTAAACACTAAATTACGCCAAATTCTTTTAGAATAATGGCAAGTCCAGGTATCGATCCACAGGGACAATTGTGAAATTAAACTAATTTAATTGATAAATTCCTAAATTAATTTTGATGAAAAGAATGATTGATCATAACCTAATTTAATAACGAATAAATTAAACTAAATAATTAAATTATCAATTATAACTGAAAATGGATTTACTGAATTGGGGAAAAACCTAGGGCGAAGAATCCACCACTAGTCACGTAAACAGGGTTTTCAAATTGAAAACAATTATGTTATGGTTCGAATGGAATAATGCTTCGTAACTACAAGTTCAAAGCATTTAATAAGAAAATCATCACGTTCAATGTACGAGCACGAACCATCTCAAGTAGTACGAATCGTTCACTCTAAACTAAGGTAGTGATACGCTCTCGTAGTATGATTCGTCTCATACCTTGAATGTGAAAGAATAGAAAACTCTTGTATGGAAAACATTCAATAATCACAGGAAGCCGAATATTTGAAGAAATAATGAAAAATATATATATATAAAACTTCTAAAACACCATACAATTGTTCAAACCTTTACATAATTGAAAATCAAAAGGAAAAACCTATTACATGACTAGGGTTTCATTAAAACCCTAGAAAATGAGACTAGCCACTCATGGAGGAGTGGAATGAGGTAGATGAAGAAGAAGCCATCATGGGAGACATTCTTGAAGCTTCAAGTTTCTTTCTTTCCCAAACCCTGGCCTCTCTCTTTGGTCAAAACAAGTTCAGAACCCTATTCCAGCCTTTTCCTTGCCTCTTTATCCTTCTGATCTCTTCTAAACAGGTTTAAAACGTCGGGCACATTTTCCCAGAAAAAGTCAACGCACGTGCGGAAAAGTCAACACACGTGCAGAAAAGTCAACCCACATGCGGGAAAGTCAACTCTCTCCAAATTTTGTCTTTTTGCCCATTTTATGCTCCGACTATGTACAACCTGATTGACATTCAACACACATAAAGTATACAGTTTGACCAGCAAGTGAAGATAAAAAATTCTAATTAGCGGTCTCAATGATGTACAATTCGGCCTTAATCAAATATTAATAAAATTTAGCAAATCACTTGCATAGGTGTGGGCCCTTCCAAGCATTCCATACATCACCATCAAACTGACATTCTTGCACCTTGCGTGGCATCTCCCAATACCATATGTGGGTCACACTCATATAAGTGATTTAGTAGATTTCTTGATAAAAAATTTAATATCTCTAACATTGTTGAAATGCTAAAGGTCACAAATATTTTCCCAAAATTTTTATCAAATCATTTGGATGGGTATGGGTCCCACACCCAAGTGGGCCTTACACTCATGTGAGTTTTTTGTAAAAAAAATTGATAAAGCAATTGAGGTCCTAAAAGCATTTACATTAGCCAAAACAAATTTTGAGCTAAATTATAACTAAATAATTACTTTTCTATTTTAGCTATTTTCTAAAATTAAATTTTATAAAATATTCATTTTGTATTTTTAAAAAACAGCCAAAATAGTATAAGAGAAGTTAATTTTGTGTTGTTATATATATGTAGTTTCATATTAAAAAAAATAAAAATAAAAAACAATTGTGCCCAATAGCAGTTGTCCAGCTGGACATCCAAAGTGTATAGGATATATCTATGCAGTTTCATATTCCTTTAAATATATACATATATATATATATATATGTAGCAGCTGGTCATCCGACAAGATGTCAGGTCACTCTTAAAAACAAATGATAAAATATTGTATAACCTGTTAACAGGGTACATGCAGCAATGTACTGTAGCAAAATTAATCAAAAGCTAGTTTAGAAATAACTTGTTAAAGCTGATTAAGCAATAATTTTATAATTTGTTAGCTATATTTAACTAAAATTTAAACGGTTATGCTATGTAGCTCGAAATTTTCTAGCTCGAAATTGGCCTGAATTCAAAACGACATCGTTTCGTCGTTTTGATTATTTATTTATTTATTTTTAATAACTGGCACAAGAAGAAAAATCAAAAAAAAAAAAAAAGAAAAAGAAGAAGAGAAGAGGAGAGTAGCAGAGAGAGAGAGAGAATCATCATCATATCAACCAAAAATCAAACCCACCCAACACATCTTCATCAACACAGCAGAGAGAGAGAGAATCATCATCATTAACCAAACACATCACCATCATCATCACATCTAAAATGCTGAAATGGCATATTTAGAATCTACCACATCTCTTGCAATGGTATAGTTTCTAAACCCACCATAGAGATCAACAAAAAAAAAATGTAAAAATCTGAAAAAATCTGGAAAAAAAATAAAAAATAAAAAAAAAACTTCAACACATCATCCTCATACACAAATCGGAGGCGGAGATTAGAGATCGGAGGCCGGGCTGCGACGATCGGAGGCGGAGGCGGCGATCAACCCTCTCTCTCTCTATTCCCTCTTCCCCTCTCTTCTCTTTCTCTCTTTCTCTTCCTCTTCTTCTCTGCTCTCTCTGCTCTCTCTGTTTCAGACATAAGGAAGGAAAAAAAAAAAAAAACTGCCCAAAACGACGTCGTTTTAGACAATCGGGTCATTCAGGGCAGAGAGACTCGAGCTACGAAGGATTATCCAAATTTAAACAAAATTACGAAGAAATTTATAAAATCACTCACATAGCTATGAGACATTCTCAATCAATGCCAGGGCATTCCATACGTCACCATTGAACTGGCATGTAGGGCCCACACCCATATAAGAGATTTGATAAATTTTTTGATAAAAAATTTAATATCTCTAGCATTGTTGAAATGTTAAGGGCTCAAATATTTTATCAAAAATTTTATCAAATTACTCACATGATCCCACACCCAAGTGAACCCCACACTCATATATGTATTTTATAAAAATTTTGATAAAACATTTGATGTCCTAACATTACTCTTTTTTATATTCTCTTAATAGGGTATAACTTATTAAACTACTTATAATTTTGTGTTTTTGAAATTTGTGTCGAAGTGTTGTATATAACTTTCGTTTGTTTATGAAGCAAAATCAACTTAAATACATTTTTTTTTAAAAAAAATATCTAAAAGCAAAAAAAAAAAAAAATTATTTTGCTTTTTAACTATGTTGATTTACAAGTTTTAAAAAAAAAATAACACCAAACATGATATGAATAATGTCACCTCAATAGTAAATTTGGAGATTAAGAAATTAACATTGGTCTTTTTTTCAACTATGTATCATACCACAATCAACAGGAACATTCATAATCAAAATTAATCAAATAAATTCTCAAAATAAGAAAATATATATATATCAAAAATATACAAAAGGAACCAAAGCCACACACGTATGTAGAAAAATTCAAATCATTGACATTCATAATCAAAATTAATACAAATAAATTCTCAAAACAGGAAAATATATATATATATATATACATATATAAAAGGAACCAAAACCACACACGTATGTAGAAAAATTCAAATTATTGACATCTCGCAATGTTTAGGAAGTCCTCTAATAATGGCCCCATGGAGATGTTAATTGTTGGTCCTGGGTCGTACCATGCGGTGTCCTAGGTGTATTTGAAAGGGATAGAATTTTTTTGGGTGAATAAAAAGGGATAGAATGTATAATTTTGTATTAAATGATTGAAAAATATGAGTATGCATGGAGATTTTTGATTGGTTATGAGAATAGTCACGTGATGTCCTTAAACCAATCAATAATTTTTTCATCCCAGTGAGTTTTATATGAGTGGATCCATTCTATTTTTATGTGATAATTTTTTAAAAATGAGTGAGACCCCAGTGGGGGTGACCCCATCACCCCCAGTGAATGCTGATTGGTCTATAATTTTTTTTTTTTTTTGTCCTCCTATCTTTGACCCCCACATGTATGTGGTGGTAGTGGGGGTCACTCCTAGTGGAGGTCTGTGTCAGTGCTAATAATTTTGTGTGCATGTAACATTGTTGTTAGTCATTATTGAACTCATTTTTTAAAACAATAAGTTTAAGTGTAGAGGTGAAACACAAAATTAAATACAAATGTTTAATAAGAGATGGTGTAGGCAATTAAGAACGTAATAAACAAATCTTAAATAATCCCTAATTCTTGGCGAAATATTTGTCTTCTTTGTGAACTATCTGTCTCATTCTGATTTTTTATACATAACTTACTACTTTTAGAATGGTGTAGGCAATTAAGAACGTAGAACTTTTCCACCAATGCAATTATATGGAATCATTTTTCAAAAGAATAATTTTATTTATGCGCTTTTAATACTTTCAATATATATCATTCTTAAATTTTTTTTATTACAATTTTAACCCACACTAAAATTATTTTTTAGACAAATTTCTAAACCGTAATCTCTCTATTCACACCATCATCATCATCACCACCCGCCACTCCACCAAGCTCTACCATCTCTAGCTATCGTCCCTAACCACCACCATCACGATGTCCTTTTTGGATACCATCATAGTCTAGTTTTTACCGCTGGCTACCATTATCACTAAAATCTCCACCGCCATCACCAATAGAGAAAATGAGATCTGAAAAACCCAGATCTAGAAAATAAGAAAAAGAAGGAAGAGTTAGGTTATGATGGTTGTGGTGGCTATGAAGGTCGATTCCACCAACTTCTCACCTCTGTATGTTGTCCCCGAACTAGCACAACAACGATGACTTTCCTTTTCAGCCACCATCGCAACCTTCTACCATCATCACAACACATACCGTGCAAAGAGAGAGAGAGAGAAATTTGATACGGGGTTTGTTATCCTAGGTAGGCAACCTAAGAGGCGGGTGAATTAAGGTTCTAAATAAATTGCCAAATTTAAAATTAACCCAAATAATAAATAAATAAATATGCTCAACAATATAAAATAAAGTAATGAAATAAAATGAGCAAAGGGAAGAGAAATTAAACACAACGATTTATAGTGATTCGGTACACCGGGGCTACGTCCACCCCCTAAGTATCCTCCTTAGGAATTTCTTCACTATTTTTCAAATAATAATGGCACCACTAGCTTCACGGGTGCTAGTAAACCTTTACAACAAGTGACCAATCTCGATCACTCCGACTAATTTAGAATTTGGTGCCTAGTCACTAGGGGTGGGCGCGGATCGGTTGCGACCACGAAACCTCCAATCCGCCATCCGTCCGCCAAATTGGCAGATTGGTGAAAATCAATCCGCATCCGTCCGCCAATCCGGCGGATGCGGATTTGGCGGATTGGCGGATGGATGCGAATCGGTTTGACGATTTGAAATTTTACAAATTTTCAACATACAAAAAAAAAAAACCCAGGAAAAAATTCAATTAACAAACATCACTGATATACCCCACTTTGTTGTTTTGTGTGTATATTGAATATTCAATATCATATTCAGTGGTAGATAGATACGCTGTGCTTTGAGTTTGAGTGGTAGTGTTCTTTTTGACTAATACTAAAACTCTCATAAAAAAAGGTGAATTGTGTGGGCCTATAAGACTCTGTAATGTTAAAGTGAGCCAAAAACATCATTTTCCTTAAAACAAATAACCTTAAAACCTTTTAGCAATCCACACACAAATCAATTTCCAAAGGACTGTTTTCTTTGAGCCAAAAACAATATGCAGCAAATCTGTCATTCATCTTCTTCACATGTGATGTGAGACCAGAAAACATTGCACAAACATACATAAATTTGATAGGTCTAAAACTGTAAATTGAATCTTGAAAAAGAAGAAGATATCCAATACCATTCACTAAATAATAAGCAGAGGGTAATATTATTGAACTCCACATTTATTTTATTTTATATGTCATCTTGCCAGTGTAACATATAACAGTTAACACAAGTGCTCTCCAATTCTCTCCCACCTACAATATCTAATGTTGCTTCTTTTTCTTCTCCAAATAAAAGTGATTCTGTTGGAAATTCAAGACTGCCCAAACCAAATGCCAAAAACCAATCTCTGGCCAAAGTGCATATATTATCTAAGAAAATTATTCTCAAATGCACCAGGAAAAGGGGAAAAAAATTTATTTATCTATTCACAAGAGATGTCAATAACAGAACATGAGTAAAACAAAAATCCCTTGCTCACAAAAATAAAACCATAAGCACAAAGAAAACTTCAACAATTCCAAAAAAGCATCAATTTAACAAACCTCATAAGACATGACATGTTATCAATTTCCATTATCTTCTCCTGGGCATCCAAAGTTCAATGTTCTAGTGGGCAATGCAAAAACATAATTCATTACAGTCATCCAAAATTGAAGTTGAAAATCATCCAAAGTTTAAAAAAAAAAAATAATACAGTCATCCAAAAAGAAGCAAAAAGTCGTTAATTTCCTTGAGCCAAACCATGAAATGAACCATCTAAACCTGCATAACAAAAAAAAATGAAATTATTTAATAAGGAAAACACTAAAAAGTCTTAAACTTAAAACAAATAAACATATGTTAACAACATTTAGAAAGGGGGAGGGGTATTTTACCATGATATTAAACTTCAATAAAATTAGGTTCCAGACTTGGGCTTGAACAAGAACTTGATTCTGAAACAACTACACATAAAACATAACACAAGAAAAACATGTAAAGTGAAAATAATGAATTTTGAATAATACAAAATAAATAAAATTTAAAACAAAATAAATCATTGAATTTATTACCCGAATCATATTGTTGTTCAAATTCTTCAATATCATTCATTGCTTGTCTAAGGCATATTGGAATGTTACTTCGAAGCCAATTTTGTGCACAAACAAGAACCTCCACCATCTTGGGAGCAAGTGAACTACAAAATAGATCAAGTATACGACCTCCTGTACTGAAAGCCGACTCAGAAGCAACAGTGGAAATAGGCATTGCCAACACATCTCGTGCTATAAGTGATAATACTCTATACTTTGTTGCATTAACCTTCCACCACTCCAAGATATCAAATTGAGAATTATTCCCACCTTTCTCAATATCACCCAAGTACTTGTCCAATTCCGACATACTCCCACTACTACAAAATTGCCCCTCCAAAAATGAGTTAAATTGAGAGTTCACAATAGAGTGTGAGTCATTTTCATCTATCACCGTATCTACTCTTTCATTTACATTGGAGGCATGCACATTTGTTGGCTCAAGTGTTGCATAATGATCATACAATTTGCCCAAACAATTTTTGACATTGTCTAACATTTCTTTCACTTTCACCATATCTCCACCAAAAGTTGTTGAAAAACAAAATTGCAAGTATGTCATTTTTCTTCTAGGATCAAGCACAATCGCAACATACAAAAGTTGATTGATTTTATCCCCATTTCCCCAATACTTGTCAAGCTTCTCTTTCATTTTCTTTGCCATTGAAGACAAAATAGGATCATTGTCTTTGATTAATTGTCCAATCATATTTTCGATGACAAAAATTTCAGTGTAGAATGTGTTTGAAGTAACAAATAAAGACCCAGAAAATCTTTTTGTGGCATTGTAGAACATTCTAAGAAATTTCAAAAACACCCTACAATTATCCCAATCCTCAGCTGTAGGCATCTCTCTCCTCTCACCCCCATCATTATCCAAAAAGTAGTGTTTGTAATTGTAGTCCTCCTCACCCATTCTTTGAAAAGCACTCTCAAATTTTTCTGTTGCCTCCAACATAAGATATGTTGAATTCCACCGTGTTAGCACATCTAGGCACAAGAGGCTCTTACTCTCAATTTTCAAACTTTCCACATACTTTTTAAAAGTGTCAAGACGGTTTGGAGAAGACCTCACATACCTCACTGCATGCCTCACATTCGCTATACAAGACTCAAGATCCTTCAATCCATCACTAATAATAAGATTTAGAATATGCGCACAACAACGCATGTGTAAAAATTCATGGCCCAAGATAGTTCCCTTCCACAATTTTGTTGTTCGTTTCAAGAATCTAATGGTTAGATTATTGGAACTCGCATTATCCACAGTTAAGGTAAAAATGCCATCAATTTCCCACTCCTTTAAAAGTGCCTCAATTTTTTTACCAAGAGTTTCTCTTTTGTGGTCTTCAACTTGACAAAAATTTATGATCCTCTTTTGTAACTTCCAATCATCATCAATGAAATGTGCAGTTAGACACATATAACACAAATTTTGTATGGAAGTCCATGTGTCTGTGGTAAAACAAATTCTACGCCCCTTCACAATTTTTTTCAACCTCTCCCTTTCATTGGTGTATATGTCTAGAATGTCCCTAGCAACGGTATATCGAGATGGAATCTTGAACTTGGGTTGCATGACATTACAAAACCTCTTAAAACCAACCCCGTCCACAAATCTAAAGGGCAATTCATCTATTGCTATCATCTCCGCAAGATGCCTTCTAGCAACTTCTACAGAAAATGACGTAGCCACAACATCAACAACATCCTCCCTACCAACTTCTCTAGGTTTAAATCCCAATGATTGTTGCCCATGAGTATCCCTATATGGATACTTTGTACAATTTTTCAAATGACTTAACAAATTACTTGTTCCATGACTCTTAGAGCCTGCCATATATTCTTTCTTACAATACTTGCACATAGCCTTATCTTTCCCATCAATGCCCTTAATCTTTTCAAAATGATCCCAAGTCTTTGATGTTGTTCTCCCACTACTTCTAGTTTTGGCCAAGGGTGGTCTACGAGGGGGAGCATTAGATTAGGTAGAGGGGTCAATAGAAGATGATTCAGGCTCAACATTAGGACTCACAAAAAAACTTTCTTCACTTGGAGGATCCATGGCCAAAAGATTATCAAATAAACTGCCAACAACCAATAAAAAATCATTCAAAATATGCTTTTCAAATCTATGCTCTTTTTGAAAAACTAAGAGATTAGTTTAAACTAAGAAGGATATTAGTTCACTGACTAATGTTCACTGACTAATGAGATTTTAAACTAAGTAAGATGAATCAGTAAGTTTGAACTAATTGATGTTCACTTACTAATGTTCACTAAGTAAGATTAGTTCACTGACTAATGAGATTAGTTTAAATGCTCACTAATTACTCGTGCATAATCTGAGAGTGCCAAAACTTTGTAATTTTCAGTAACCTATAATTGGGAATATGTCATGTTCACTAATTGGAAAGGAACACTCTGATATATAATTGAGCTAAATTTTCTTGATTTAATCATATTGTTAAATATTTTTTCCAGATTGTTATCATTCAAACATGTTGTCAATCTACTATGGAAAGGAGCATTCTGATATATAATTGAGCTAAATTTCTAATGCAGGAACTAGTTAGGCCATGTTGTGATGGAAAATATTGAAAAGTTAGTCTGTTTTATATAAATAATTTCATAGAATAATTGGACTCATCACAAATGGTGCTCTAAAGCAAAAAGATATAGAATGTGTAGTTTTGATCATACAATTAATTTTAAAAATCTTAATTTAATGTTAAAAACCACACATGAACTTGCAGACATATAGTTCTAATTAAATATGATATATAAGCTTTGTCTTGCAAATAAATTATTAATGTGGAGCCCAAGTGATAATCATGTTTATTTGTCGTAAGTAAGACTAAAATTATATGACAAAGAAAGGTTGAGAATATGACTAAACTAATGATGTGATTAGGAAGGGAAAAAAAAAAGGTTTAGTCAATAATGGCTCCTCACATTTCAGTTGAAGACACTTGAGAAGAGAGAACAATTTTGGTGACACAAACAGAATTTTGAATAAGGTTTGACCAAGATGCTTTTGTGTCTTTTTTTTACAAAGCAAGAAAGCAAGAAAACAATATACGTTTGTTTTCTTTTCTTGATCATGTTTTGGGTGACACAGAGGCTCTAACAAATGTTCCTAAAAAAAATTAAAAATGCTTAGTATTACATTTGTTCAAATTGTGATTGTGTTTGCTGACCACCCTCTAATCATTTCTTTATCATCATCTAGAGAGCTAACCTTCATTAATTAATCCAATAGTATTAAAGTCAAATCAATCAATCTCTCTCTCTCTCTCTCTCTCTCTCTCTCTCTCTCACACACACACACACACACCCCAAAACAAATATTCTCTCCCTAACCATTGATGTTTTTTTTTCCCCCAAAACATCCATACTTACATGAACGTTAATGTAAACTAGTTACCCACCCAAAAATATGTAAACCAGTTGTTTGGGTAGTAAAACAGACCAAGTTACTCAAGCTTACATTTATGTTTCACTTGTTAAACACTTATTTAAAATTGAAAACAAGTTAAGTTGGGACATATTTTAAACTTTTTTCTTCTTTTGAATTTGGATCGATAAGTTTATATGAATTATAGAATTGTATAAAAATTAGTTGTTAGAGCTCGGTTAGTAATCATCTTGATTGAAACTTGTTTGGGATTGACTAGAAAGATAAATACACTAAACTTGAACATGTTTTTAAATCTCGTTAATTTTTCTAAGTAATCTCAAACAATTCATTACTCTTCTTGTTTAAACCAATAAATTATGTCTCATTGTTTGAAAGAATGTTTAACCTTAAAATGTTTTGCCCATACTTCCACAGTCTCAATTAAAGTTAACTCAAGTATTAGAGATACTTTTCTGACATAAAAACTTCACTTTAAACCTATTCCTCCCTTTTAATATTGTCAAGATCAAGAAATTATTGACCAGTCCTACGTCAAATCCATATTATATCTCAACTTGATAATTATTGATTTATATAATAAAATTTGTTATATTTATGTTAGTATTTTAAGAGATAATAGAAGTAAGAATAAAATAAAAGGCAGATAATAACAAAACAGATTGTTCAATCAATCTGGTTTAGAACTGGAATCAATCTAGTTTAGAATAGATTGTTCAATCAATCTGATAATAACAAAACAGATGATAAACCAAACCTCTCTGTGGTTTTCTCTCTGTATTCCTTTCTCTGTAGAACCTTTAACAGTTAACACTGTGTCAATCAATCTAACCACATCTCTAGTTTTAGAACTGGAACAAAACAAAATAATAATAATAATAGATTAGACTCTAAAAGATTAGAAGTTTAGAACTGGAACCAAAAAAAAAAAAACAGTTAAGATTCAGAAGAAGAGAAGAAGAAGAAGAATGAGAGAAAGAGAAAGAGAGGTACCTCAGTAACTCAGTTACAGTCAGTGAGTGTAATAGACTGTAGATCGATCAATCTAACCATCTATTTCGTTTTAGAAATGGAACAAAAAAAAAAAAAAACAAATTAGACTCAGATCAGAAGAAGAGAAGAAGAGGAAAGTAGAGAGAGGGAGAGAGAGAGAGAGAGAGAGAGAGAGAGAGAGAAAGAGATACCTTAGTCAGTAAGTAGTGTAGATCGATCGTCGACGCCGTGTAGGTGATCGCCGACGCCGTGTAGATCGTCCGACGATGGGTAGGGTAGAGAGAGAGAGAGAGAGAGAGAATGAGAATGGCTGTATTCGAAAATTAGGGCAAATGGAGGATGGATGCATATCAGAAAGGAAAAGAGGGGAAAATGAGGCATATATCAGCCGAAAATAAATAAATAAAGAGCCAATGGTGGTCGGGTCGGGTCTGGTGGCTAAAATGGCGGATTACCCGCCACCCGACCCGAACCGGAAAAATGCCGTAAATCAGGCCCGCATCCGCCCGCCACGTGGCACGCATCCCTCCGTTGGGGGTCGGGTCGGGTGTGGCGGGTCGGTGGATCCGCTGCACAGCCCTACTAGTCACACCTAACCAAGTAATTTTATCTCAGAAATCACTCACAAAAATATCCCAACTAGTATTGAATCCGGTGCTTAATCACACCTAACCCAAGTGATTTTATCTCAAAAAAATCACTCACAAAAACTCTACCTTTTTACAAGAATAATATGAATAAGGGATAGAAAATCCTTTTACAATTTCGTTCAAACTCTCAACAAATTTTCTCACAGAAAATATATAACTCAATGAAGCATAATACAATATTTGAGAATATTTCAATATAACAGATTTTTGTCTTCCTAACATCTTGATTTTTCTTCACACAAAACACTTCTATATATATCCAAAATTATATCTGTTGGAGGAGAGACGCTCCTCATGCTAAGTTCGACCCCTTTGACACGCAAAGCAATGGGCCAATTTCTCATTTCAAAATTTGTAGGATGAGGATTTGAATTGAGAGTCAAACATCGCTTTCAATGAACAGTAATTTCAATATTTTCAAAATGTCTGCCGTAAAATCAAATGGTGTATGGTGACTTTTCTAATAAAATATTTGAATGCACAGTGACTTTTTTTATTAAAATATTTAAATGAATAGTAAAATCTCTTTAAATAATATTTATATTAGATGTAAAAATATATACCCTATCTAAAAGCTTTGTGCCCTATCTAAAATCTTTGTAGCTATTTTAGAGATTTTAGATACATAAAAATAACCCACCACCCTATGTGGGTATATCAAATTTGTCAAAAGTGTTAAACAGATTTTATGCACAGTAATTTTCATGAATTCCAAACATGCACAGTAAATATTTTGTATCAAATAATGTAAAATATGTGTATTGAAAAATCACAATTTATCCCTAAATATTTCAGATATCATCAAAATTAAACCACATGATTAATAGGATTGATAGACGAGCTGAGGATGAGGACGACGGTGGCGATGGGAAAAGTAGGAAGCTAAAGGGTGTTAAATATAGTAAGTATATATTATGTCTGTGATTTGTAAAGTCTATAACCATACTCACCATGATATAAGTATAGTAAAAGGGAAGGCGGTGAGGCGATTGGGACAGGGGTGGCGGCCAATAGTAGATAGGATATGGGAGTGTTGGAGAAGATGAAGAAGATATGTTAGGGTTTTTCAAAAATTGATGGTGTGAAATAAGAAAAAAAATTAAATAATTAAAATAATATGTGGTGTAAAGGTCTTATTTGGAAATAAATTATTTTAATAATTTTTAATTTTTTACAAAAAAATATACAAAAAATAAAAAAATAATAATACAATAATTTATAATAATATTTGAACTTTTTAACTAAAAATAAAAATGGTCAAACGAGACCTTGTGGAGTAAGAGTTTGTCTCGTGTGGATTTAGAATTACCCTTTTAAACGTCAAAATGAGTAAGAGTTTGTCTCGTGTGGATTTAGAATTATCCTTTTAAAAGTCAAAATGAGTAAGAGTTTGTCTCGTGTGGATTTAGAATTATCCTTTTTAAAAGTCAAAATGAGTGCCTTTCTCAAGTCATTGCCTAACCAAGCTAACTTTGGAAAGTGGATTGGACCTTCCCCTGTTCTATGGGCCCATTATTACCTATTTTAAAGATTTATTAGATTTATGCATGAATTATTTATTGAATAAAAATTAAATTAAATTAATAGCTATAATTATAATTATAATTATAATTTTTTTTCATTTTTTATCTTAAAAAATGCGCATTATTATTACAATCGAACTAATCCATTTTTATGAATATGAAAACAATAAAATTATATTATTATAAATGATTGAATCAATGTGATATTTTCAAAAAAATACAATCAAGTGTAAGTTTTTAAAAATAACTTTAAATTAATAATAAACTCTATTAAAATTAATAATTAAAATCTAACTTTTCAATAAATTTATAACTATTTTTATAAAAATACTACTAATTTTTTTTTATTTTTAAATAAACTACTTGACAAAATTAAAAATAAACCAAATGGCTCATCTAAGTGGAACTAGAGATGGCCAAGCATGAATTACAGGCCTAGTTTGCTTCTTTTTTTTTCTTTTTCTTTTTTCCAATAGATATAAGAATAATTACATTTTAAGAAATAGTTACATCATTAAACAAATTTATCAAGTCAAGCCCAACAGCCACTACTAATCCTATACAATTTTCATAATGAGAGAGAAATAAATCAATCCCCATATATATATATATATATATTTATAAGACTGGATATGATTAGATTATTGATAGGATTGTTATATTATAAAATTAGATAGGAAGAATATCATGGGATAATAGACGGAGAAATAATTAAATATAATTATTTTTGACAATTGAATATATATATATATTTTTTTTTGAAATCAAATCATCTTATTTTTGTAATTTTTTTATATTATTATTAAAATTATTTAAAATTTTAGTACCATATAAAGCAAGCAATGGATTAATAATTTTCCATTATCCCCTTATCCTGCAATAAGAAAAATATTTGCGAAATGTATTTACAATTCTATCCATAACAATATGATAAAATATGTTTTAGTTTTAATTTATTATTCACTTAATGATAATAGACGCCAATTTCTATAAGACATTATTGTGTGAATGAATTTATAAATATAAATGCGTGCGTCACTATGTTGCACCGCTCCTTGCCTATATATAGAGAGGATAGGGAACATCCATCCACATCGGAGGCCCACCATCACCAACAGACAAAAAGATGGAAGCAGCCAAACAACAAACACACACCCATTTCATCCTGGTACACGGTCTTTGCCATGGAGCTTGGTGTTGGTACAAGCTCAAACCACTGTTGGAGTCTCATGGCCACAAGGTCACTGCCCTCGACCTCTCGGCATCCGGTATCAACATGAAGAAGATAGAAGAGATTCGCACTTTTTATGACTATACGGTGCCGTTGATGGAGGTCATGGAATCGCTTCCTCTGGGCGAAAAGGTGGTTCTCGTTGGGCACAGTCTTGGTGGCTTGAACTTAGCTCTTGCCATGGACAAGTTCCCCCAGAAAATCTCCACTGCTGTCTTCCTCACTGCTTTCATGCCCGATACTGTGCACAAACCCTCGTTTGTTATCGAACAGGTACAGATTATATAGAAATTGATCGCAGAATTAGATATAAAAATAGTCATACAATTACAAGGCTCAGCCACAAATGCTAGAAACGTCTAAATCACTCATACACCATACGCGTATTTGTGGCCTTTTGTTTTCTACTTCGCACTTCATTTATTGGGTTATTTATTTGGTACAATTTTTTCTAAGTTAATAATAATTAATAATCAAAATGTAAAAATTAAAATTTCTCATTTTCATGTTTTCTAGTAATAAGTTGTTTTTAAATTGAGAAAAATTCACATTAGT
Source organism: Camellia sinensis (assembly GCF_055761805.1). Classification (NCBI taxonomy): domain Eukaryota; kingdom Viridiplantae; phylum Streptophyta; class Magnoliopsida; order Ericales; family Theaceae; genus Camellia; species Camellia sinensis. The sequence continues at coordinate 223,283,683 of NC_138961.1, forward strand.
GAATAATGATTTTTTTTTTTTAATTGAAATAATGATAAGTTCATATTATTAATTGATCAAAGTATTGTTAATGCTAGAATAATATTTAATATTAATGAAGCGACTAAGATTCGATAACGCTGTATTTGGTTGAAGGATTTGGAAATGATTTGGAAAGGAAAAGGAAAAGGGTGTGTAAACTAGATAAAATATAGATATATTTTATTCATATTTTACCTACCTTTTCATTTTTCCTTTCTAAATATCACAAGCAAACACAGCGTAAAGATAATTTTTTTTTTTCCTCTTATTCTAGCTTTTTATGTTTCAAGTATTTTGTTAATTTATTTCAAAGGTAAGTTACGTTCAAAATTAAATAGAAAATGACATATTGATAGTCACTTAATATATAAATATTTTATTATATATAATTCACATTACCAAACTCAAACTCTAATACAAGAGTAATTTTAGGCAATATGAAAGAAATATCATCTTAATGTGTGTTATTTTTTTGTGTGTAATTCAAAGATGAATAATTTTCATGAAACTTTTTATGATGTGCCTAGCATTATTCTTAATATAATAATATTTTTTGATAACATAATATTTTCTGTCTAATTTAAAATAAAATTTAACATTATGAGTAAATTTGAAAAAAAATAAAAAATATATAAAAGTTCAAAACAAGAAAAAAAAAAATCAAAGACAAAGTGAAAAAATAGTCAAATTTATTCATAATGGTTTACACAATAGATAAGGAAGCAGAGATAATGGTTGGTTTGTTAGGACTAACAAATCAATGGCTTAACCCAAGACTTCTAGTGCCCTTGGTAAATATTTGGGGGTTAAGATCTCAGGTTTTAAGTTTAAAATTTTTTGGGTTAACCTTTTGAGTGTAGTACAGTTGATTAGAAGGTTAGTCTCTAGTTGTTGTTACCGCAGCACTTGGCATGGGTTCAATACTTCCCGCTGCGCGAGTCCTGACTTAAACAGAATTTATCTCACTACAAGAAATACACATTTGGCGACTAAATTTTTAGTCGCCAAAAGTGATTTTTTAGTCGCCAAAAGTCGGGTTTTAGGTTTTCCCGACTAAATTTTTTAGTCGCCATGTTTGTCGCTGGAAAACTGTCGCGGAAGGTATGGGCAACTAACCCACTTTTAGTCGCCAAAAACAAACTCTGTAGCGACTAAAATTTTCGTCGCCAAAGCTCATTTATATTTTCTAAATTTTACATTTGGTGACTAAAGTTTTAGTCGCCAATAGTGAATTTTTTTTTTTTAATTTATACATAAATTTTGAACCTGCTGCTCGTAGGGTTTCGAACCTGAGACATCCCACCACCACATTCCAAACCTTTTGCCAAACCCTCCCTCCACTATGCCACTACAACATCACATTAATATATATGCAATATATATTATTTATATAGTATATTAACCGCTATTAATACAAAATAATATTTATAAATATAATTTTTTTAATTCAATATAATTTATGTAAAAAATAAATTATTTACTAAAAAGAATTTAGGCCACTTTTGGCGACTAAAACCATTATTTAGTCGCCATTTCTATTATTTTGGGCTACTAATTATTTTTTTGTCGCTAAAAAAAGAAGTTCCAATTAAAAATCAGCAGAAACCTATTTTTAGTCGCCAAAAGGGGACGTTTTTGGCGACTAAACTGAAATTTAGTCGCCAATACTCAGTTTTTAGCTACTAATTTTTTTTTATAGCCAAAAAGCTTCACTTTCAGCGACCAATCTGTTTTTAGTCGGCAAAACACCTACAATCGGCGACCAATCTGCTTTTTAGTCGCCAAAACCATCACTTTTGGCTACTAAATTATTTTAGTCGCCAAAAACCGTCACTTTTAGCTACTAAACAACCTTTAGTCGCTAAAACCCCTACATTCGGCGACTAAACTGCCTTTTAGTCGCTAAAACCATTGTATTCGGCGACTAAAGTCTTTCAGTAGGCAAAAGTGTTCAATTTTGGCGACTAATTCCATTTTAGTCGCCATTTCTACTACTTTCAGGGACGAAAAATGAAATTTTGGTCGCCAAAAACGCTTTTTCTTGTAGTGTCTTGAGAGGTCAGGGAAAATTTTTAGGTTATAGTCTCTGACTCAGAACAAACAATAGGACAACTTGATGATCTCTGTAAGAGGCACTGCTTTAGACCTGCGGAAGAGAAGAAGGATTTTCTTGTAACAAATATGTATATATATATATATATATATCAATGGCCCACTTGCAAGTTCAAGCTACAATACACGCCATGTTAAAAACGAGGCAATCGTTAGTTGAGTAAATAGCCAATTAGTGGGATGTAAAAAAAAATAAGGGAAAGATATATTTAAAATATGAATTATTCTCTTTAATTTGAAAAATTATAAATATATAATTATAAAAAAAATTATTTAACAAAATTAATTAAAAAATAAAATTCATATTCATATATAATAATAAAATTATTTGAATTATTAATTGAAATACATTTTTAACATCATTAAAAATTATTAATTAACTTGATAATTTATTAATAAAAATGATCATTTGTTATGAAATTAGAAATTTCAGGAGGCAGGAAATAAGTTTTAGAACCTTATGGGGCAATTCATATTTTAAATAAACTTCAAAAAATAAATATCAATTATATTGAAACTTTTATAAATTTGACTTTTAATGTAATAAAATTTATCATTAATAGATAAATATTTTCTCTCACTTTTATTGAAATAATATTTTCTCTGTATTGTTGTTGGAAGAAATATATCTAGTGTTTTAATTTGATTGTTATTAATTTAAATAGTAAGATTAAAATATTTTCTCTCACTTTTATGGAAATAATATTTTCTCTATATTGTTGTTGGAAGAAATATATCTAGTGTTTTAATTTGATTGTTATTAATTTAAATAGTAAGATTAATGCGGATCTATCTCGTAGTAGGTCTCTTTGCATTTTATGAGCAAAGCTTGCAGGCTTTTCTCCCAATTCGCGCGCTTTAAGAGGTCGTAGCCCAAAGTGGTGCAGTATTATCCAATAGTTTTAAATAATTAAAGATATTAAAATATTGTTTGCCTTCAATCTTTAATTATTATTATTATTAGTTTGGCACGTCTTACTAATTTGTTAATCATTGGTTGGCGGCGGAAAGCAATGTAAGAAAAATTAAGCGGCAAGGTTAGATATGATAAAAGAAATATTATGAAAAATTTTATAAAATTTTAAGAAATAATCAATTTTTATGAAATTTTAAAAAATAATATAATGTAGTAGGTAACAAAATAAAAAAAGTGGTTTACCTTAAGATAAATTAGCATATCATCTATACTATGCACAAGATAAAATAATATATTATTTAATAAAAATATGATAATTATATTTATTTTTTTATATTATATAAAATAAAAATTAAATGGAAGCTAACCAATCAAGATTTTCTTAATTGTTTAAAATTAAGAAAATCAAAAAATTAGTATGAGATATTGATCATAAGGATTCTCACTAAAAATTTCATTTTGCTTATACAGATGGGAGCATAAGATTCACTTTATGTAAGTGAAACAATTCACTTTTTCTTTCTTTTTTTAATGTGGGATTGTAAAATAAAAGGTAAATGAAAACTAGTCAACGGGAATTAGAGAGACATAATTTATGTTGGTGAATTTAGCATACTCGATCATTTTGTAAACTCATATGCATATTAAAAAAATAAAAAAAAATCAAATTCATTCTAAAGTCATGTTCATGTGATTTCAATGTATTTATCGTTAATAAAAAAATATGATCTATTTATAAAATTATATATATTATTTATTTTTAAAAATTAAATATAATAAAATTACGTGATTATAAATGATAGTCTCGCTTAAAATAAATCAAATTTTAATTTGTTCAGAATGTTATTAATAAAAATTGAAAATAAATCAAAGTCAATCAACTGACATCTTCTCTTCTCCGACATGTGCTTTGTTATATTGTCATCCATGTGGTCATAATCGTAGAATTAACTTGCATCATTACATTTGGAGCAAAATATTGTTTTAAAAATATAATTAATTGGATCCAATTGGGGGAGATGGGTGACAGCCTCCAAATTTTGAAACTCTTTTATTATAATAATAATAATAACAACATTAATTATTAAAAAAAACTTTAAATTATGTAAGTTGGCCTCCTATTAAAGAGGCACATTTTCAACGTGTAGTTTGGTGAACCATCAACCTAAACTATGATAAAAGCTTCCAACCTAAACTATCAACATAAACAATTCACTCTATTCTAACCTAAATAATTCATTTTTTCTTTCTTTTTTCGATGTTGGATTTTCAAATAAAAGTTCGCCAACAGAGATCTTCTTAATTATTTAAAATTAAGAAAATTAAGAAAATTAGTATGAGATATTGAAACTCTCACAAGGCTCCTCACTAAATGGGATGGGAGTATAAGATTCTTCTTATATGAGTAAAACAACTCATTTTTTTTTTCTCTTTTTTTTCGATGTGGTATATATTATCAAATAAAAGTAATTATTTAAAATTAAAAAAATAAAGAAAATTAGAATGAGGGTTTGGAGCTCCTAGAAGGCTTCTTACTAAAAAGTTTATTTTCCTTATATATATATATATATAGATGTGTTTTAATTTTGAAGTTTTAGTTTGTAAATAGTATAGACGTATAAGTTTTGTCTTATAGTATGATTGATAGATTGTAACTTAGTGTATGTGATTACATAACATAAAACCACAAACTAATTTAAGGATAAAGAATCTTTATGAAACTTTGATGATATTTCTTTCTTGAAACATAATATTACTCAAAATTAAGATAGTTCATGTTAAAAAATACTGTCCCAAAACAATCACAATAATTTGAAAATTTTAAGATACAAAAGCTTGAAACAAAATCTAATAATTGTAAATACTTTTAAAAATATATATTTCTAGATAGAGAATCTTGTGTCATGTATTAAATTCTACATTTATCGTAGATTTTTTTAATCTAATTTTGTATAAGATATGAGTCAGGACACATTCACAAGAATAATGTTATACTTAAAATATTTTTGTGTACAAAATTTAATATATCATGTTTTGTATCAGCACATTATTAATATAGAAGTGTTTTAAAAAGTTGGTAAAAAGTTAATTTTTTAGTTTTTTTAATTTATTTTATTTTTTCGTAAGTAAATTATGTGAGATGTAATGTGACGTAAAATGAATAAAAAGTTAAAAATTGACTTTTTACTAGCTTCTCAAAAAACACCATAATAGCATGTATGTCTATCCGTAATGTCAGTGGTCACTTATTTGTATCCAATTATTTTTTTCTCACTAAAAAAAGGAGAAATTACATTGACATGTGTCAGTGAAAAATTATTTATAAACAAATAAAAGATATTACAAATATTATAATTTTTTTCATCTAAAACCACTTTTTTTATTAATTTATAATTTTTTTCATCTAACACCACTGTAAGGTAGTTTCTCAAAAAACTACCCCTCTCAAACGAAAACTTTTTGAGTTGTTTTTTTTTTTTTTTCCTGATGAATAAGAAACTTTCATAGATTGAAGTTCAAAAACTTTTTGAGTTGTCTGTTTCTTTGTTAATTTTCTTCTTGCTACAGAGCCTTAAGGGGAGAACCCCAGAATCATGGTTGGACACAAAGTTTGAATCTTATGGTACTCCTGAAATGCCCCTAACATCAATACTCTTTGGCCCCAAAATTCTGGCATCCAAACTCTACCAACTATGCCCCATCCAAGTAAGCCATCCTTCCCCCCCCCCCCCCCCCACACTCTCCCGCTCTCTCTCTCTCTCTCTCACTCAAAATTAAACATAGAGAAAAAAAATATTATCATATGATTTCAATGTTCGAATCCATATTTAATTTTTGTGTTTCTAAACATACTACAAGTTAATATGCTATTTTTATAGGATTTCACACTAGCAACAATATTAGTGAGGCCAGGGTCACTATTTTTAGAAGATTTGGCACATGCAAATAACTTCTCAAATGAAGGTTACGGATCGGTTACGCGAATTTTTGTTGTGTGCAATGAAGATTACACAATACCAGAGAAATACCAACGGTGGATGATCGAAAACAGCGGAGGAGTGAAAGAGGTGAAGGAGATCAAGGGTGCAGATCATATGGCAATGCTTTCAAAGCCTCGAGAACTCTGTTGCTGTCTCTTAGAGATTGCTAATAAGCACACTTAAAAATATGATATGGCAAATAAAGCAACCTTAAAAAGACTTTTATGTGCTATGTTTTGCTTGTAACATGATATTTTTTCCCCTTTAATTTGTGATAATAAAATTATTGTTGTTGCGTTGGTTGTGATTGTTTTCAAACTTTCTACATAAATGTATCTTTTTTTCCTTTTTGTTTCTTTTTTTTTTTTTCAATTTAACATGTAAGTCGTGTTTAAATCATCCATTTGAGTAAAATTTAAAAAGACAGAGATAAAATAATTACGAGGGCAAAATTTATTTTACCCCCCTTATGATTTTGCTTCGAAATATTTTATCCTTTTATAGTTTTTAATACAAGAAAAGAACCCTTATGATTTTGAGCTAAAGTGCAAATCTAACTCAGGGAAAAATTAGTTAAATACACCTATGATATATTCTCTCTTCTCTAATATATATAATTTTCTATCTTAATCATATATTTAACAAATAAAATCATAGTAAACTTGTGATAACCCAACCTGTATTATGCTTAATTATGCATGTGATTATGTGTTTGATATGAATTTGCAAGTTTAAGTATGTGAGCTATGTGATTTTGGAATTATATCTGTCGAATGTAGGAATATCTGTTATAATTACAACTTTGAACTGAAATTGAAAGCCTTAAAGGTGCCAGAAGCCAAAACCAACTTCATATCTTGTTTAGCATGATTTTTAGAGCTTATGGTGAAATTTTGTAAAATTACGATTCGTAACGTTTAATTAGCCTAATTTATATATATCTGACTTTTTGAGTTCTTCATTGTTAAGTGATTTGCTGAAGAATGAGTTAGAGAGAGGGGAAGAGGAGAAGTTAGGATTTTGGAAGATATTCAAGAGGCAAACCCTAGATTTGAGATAAGGTATGGTAATCTACTTGAAATCTTTGTATATATCTCATCTTTTACTTGAAATTAAGAGGAAATTGGGAATTTTGAGCTAGGGTTTTGAATTGTGTAATGGCTTGAAATAAAATCAAGAAAGCACTTCAACCTTGTGTGACTTGAGCTCAATCTTGTGAATAATTCATGAAATAAACTCTAGATGGTTCATACAACCAAGGTTTGTTGAAAGATCATCTATGTGTATATATATTTTTTGAACTTGATCAGAAGGTTTTATATATGTATAGAAAAAGATAAGACTTTGATTTTTACATTGAAGCAAGATTGATGTGTTTGAATTGAAATTATACTTGAATCATGTTAGTATAACAAGTTTTTGAGTGAGTTTTGCATGAATTTGGGATTGAAATTGAGTTTGGGAACTTGGCTTCAAAACTCCAGTTTTGAAATGCCTGGAACTGCCCAGGCTGCTCGTACGGCTGCGAGCTCCGCACGAGCGGAGCATAGACCAAATCAAAGGAAACCATTCTTCCCGCTTGAGCGGCTACCACCTCTATACGAGCAGAACCTAATCGCTCGAGCGGTTGGACCAACCGCACGAGCGGCCAATAAGGGAGAAAAATTCTGCTTTCTCGTGTTAACCTCTCCAGCCTCCCGAACGCATTCCCGATCTTATTTAAACCCTCTGGGATATGAAATGATGGTTAGAAACCCATTAAAAAAGGTTGTGAACTATTAAAAGAAAAGTGTATGACATTAAACGAATTTTTTATCGAATGTGTATGCGACATGTTTTGTGTAAGTCATGTGCCGGAGGCAACACCACAAGACCAAGCAGATTGTGAGTAATAGTATTGTAAAGATATGTTCTTAATTGATTATTTTGATCTGGGTACGGTGACTTATTCTGATATTGTATTTTCACAAAAATAAACAAGTTTTATGAACGTTAGATGACATGTGCAATATGGACCTAAGGTCATTCCGTTTATGCTATGATGTGCTTCAGCCTGAAGCTGTTTTGATATATGATTGGGCCCGAGGCCATTTTGATATATGTTGGGCCTAAGGCCATTCTGCTATATGTTGGGCCCGAGGCTGTTTTGATATATGATTGGGCCCGAGACCGTTCTGTTATATGTTGGGCCTGAGTCCATTCCATAATATGTTGGGCCTAAGGCCGTTCTGTAAGTATGATTATGGATAATGTTGTGAAGGATGTAATTGTGGAAGAGCATTGTGTTAACATAACATGCTTTTTTTTTAAATCAAGATTATTTATTTGATTCTCTTTACTTTATTACTATTATTCATTGAGCGTTCCTCACCTCCTATGTTGTATGTGTGTAAGTGATTAGCATGGAGGTCAACCTTAGATTCTGCCTCATTAGTTATTTTTGTCAACCTGTTTGGTCGAGTCTTCAAGATGAAGCTTTTGGTTTTTGACTCACATTCTGTTATGACTTTTAGTTCATTTTGCTTATGATCTTGGGATATGTAAACCATATGCATGGAATTCTTATTGGTACATAAGTTTCTGCATGGTCATGCAAATATGTGAATGTGTTATGTTGTGAGCTGTATAATTTTGATCATGTTGGCATGGCTCAATGGACTTCTTCATTTGCATTATGTTTCCGTTTATGACGCCACTATTATAATTATTCTGCATGTTTGTTTGAGGCCTAAGGTAATCAAGTGATTACTTGTCGGTTATGATCCAAACTTTTGGAGGCACATTTGGGTTGTGACAAAACTAAGCACCTAATTTATTACCATAAAATTATTTTAATTTTAACCCAATTTCTTATTTAATAATATTTTAAACTAAACATAAAATTACCATAAATTAAACCATAAGATTAAGGGAAATTTTTATTAAGATCCATGATATTAAGATTTTATAAGATAAATGACATACGATATTTTCATAGTAGTTAGGTTCCTCAACATTTTCACAAAAAAAATTCAATTTAGAGAAATTTCGCCTGACTCAAATAAATTTCAGTCCCGACATAGAGAAATTTCAATTTTCTTAGCGAAATTTCTTTGAACTCAGAGAAATTTCAATTTTGACTGAGAAATACCAGATAAATTTCTCTGGTATGATCACAGAGAAATTTCATCAAGGGACCGTAGCTAATAAAAAAATGGTAAATTACACTTACACCCCTAAGGTTTGGGTTTAATACATATCATCCCTTAATGTTTGGGAAATTACACTGACCCTATATCATTATAATTATTTAAACAAAATTAACATTGGTATCAAAAAAATATTTTTTTTTACTTCTTCTATTCTTTTTTTTTTCTTTCTTTTGCTTTATTTTTATTTTTTTCTAATATAATTTTCTCTGTTTTTCTACCAGGAGTTGTTGCCTTTTATATAAGTAAAGGGGATTTATGAAATGAGATTATTAACCATAGCGATGAGAATGCAATTTTTATAAGATGTAATCGGATCAAATCTCAGAAGGTGTCAGTATAATTTACCCTAAAAAATATTTTGCACAATGTATAATCATATTCACCATGATATAAGTATAATAAAGAGGAAGGCGGCGAGACAACTAGGACAAGGGTGGCGGCAACTAGTAGATAGGATATGGGAGTGATGGAGAAGATGAAGATATTTTGGGGTTTTCCAAAAACTGATGCAGTGAAATAAGAAAAAAAATATATATTTAAAATAATATATGATGTAAAGGTCTCGTTTGAAAACATGCTATTTTAATAATTTTTTAACTTTTTACAAATAAAATATACAAAAAAATAAAAAGAGTGATATACAACTTATAATAAACAACTTAATACAAATGAAAGTTACAACTTAATGCAACTTACCTTTTTGATTAAAACTGAAAGTTATCAAATGAAACCTAAAAAACTAATGTGTAGTAAGAGTTTGTGTGGTTAGGGGTGTAAAAATGACCTAAGGCCCGTGGACGGCCTAAAGCTCGCACGAGGCTCGAGGTAGGCCCTGCCCATTTCGGCCCAGTTAGGCACAAGCCTGAGCCCAATCCAGTACCTTGGGCCTGGGCCTGGGCCTGGGCCTGGGCCTAGGCCCTTCATTTGAGGCCCGACCTATTAGCTTGGTCCGGTCCAAAAAAAATTGGGCGCCCGACCCAGCCCACCTAATGGTCAAATTTCAAAAAATTAAAAAAACAACAACTTGCAATGGTTAAATATTTTAAAAATAAAATAAGATAAATAAAAAAATTGATCTTGCAAAAAATAAAAACAAAAGAAAATAACACAATAGTCAATGTCAATTTCTTGCAATGAATGAATAAAGATATATATATATATATATATATATATTTTAATCTGTTACCCAAAAGACAACCTAAGATGGGAGTGAATTGGGTTTTTACAAATTAAAAAAAATAATCCCCAATAAAAATTACAAACTAATACATCAATCAGAACAGTAGGAAAATTATATAAATATGGCAGTGCAAGCAAGAGCTCTGTTGCTCTATATGTATAGTAAAGTTCAGTGCTTTGTTTTGTCTGACATGGCTCATTCCTTCTTCCCATTCAAGATATGGCCGTTGCAAAGTTAAAATTTGAAAATTAGTCGTTGCAGTTGGTAGAACTAAACTGGAGCACCAGTCGTTCTCTTAAACGTCCGGCAGGTTGTCCGGCCAAAAACCTGTCCAGCCAACCAATATATCTGTCGGCCAGCCAAAAGACTTGTACAGCTGCCAATAATAAATATGAATGAAAAAATAAAATAAAATATTCAAACGGTCATATTACCGTTTACTACAACGGTAATGTATATATATATATATATATATTTTAAATTTACTTTACTCTTTCAAACTACTATAAATATCCTCCCTTTTTAAAATAAATCTCACAAATAATTCTCTCTCTCTCTCTATTAAACTCTCTCAATCTGTCTTAAACTCTCAATCTCTCTCAACTCTCAATAAATTTTGAAGTGTCATCCCTAAATGACAATTGCTGTCACGACCCGAACCCGCCCCTATAGGTTTAGCGTCATAATCGGTCAGTAATCCTTAGATTACCAAAGGCCTCTTAATAGAATAACATATAATTAAAGGCTACGAAAGCAAATATACAAAATATGCATAGTCTATAGAGTCGTGCAAACATACATAGAACAGAAATTTTTGAAAACAAACTTATATTTATATAGAGATGTGACGTCAAAAATGCATGAGTCATACATCATCAGAGCCACATAGACAGAACTTCCAAAACATGTTCAGTTAAACATAAACATCAGAAAGTATAAAAATCCTAAAGACTCAAAACTTGGTCAGATCTCAAAAGGGAACCTCCACTGGAGGCACGACAGCTGGCTGACTCTAAAACTTGCCAGGCAGCAACTTAGGCCTGGTCACGCGCCTGCTCACCTACATACATAATAGAAATAGTTAGCAGACGCCCAGTGAATAATAACAAAGTAAAGGGTTTTAATGAATCATGTCCATCACAGTGTCAGAAATCAGAGTTTATATCATAAACGGATCCTTTTCAAAAACAGTTTTACATTCTTTCTAGAAACAATCAGCAAGTATTTGTGGCACATCCCTTTAGCTATTATGACATATCACATTTTGCATAGTCGGTACCGACAACCATAAGGGTTCATATCTTGCACGCAAGTAGCCATGGTATTGTTACCCCCAGGTGAGGGCCACGTGAATATAGGCCTCAGTATTGTTACCCTCGGGCAAGAGCTACGTAAATATAAACCACGGTATTGTTACCCCCGGGCGAGGGCCACGTGCATATTGACCACGATATTGTTACCCCCAGGCGAGGGCCACGTGAACTAAGTATGCCACAAATACATTTCAGAAAAATGGACATTCATTCATGATTCATAAAATAACATTTCAGAAAACATATCGTATCATATCAGTCAAAAAATACTTAAAATTTAATATAGCTTTACAGAGTTATTACTCACAATTAACAGATAGCTTTAAGGCAAACAAATAGAATGGGCAAATCAGGCGTCTTTTGGCACGTGACCTACACAGTTCCAAAACGAACACGTTCTGAATTACACACCCGGAAACATTAACTTAATTCTTTCTTATCTTGGTGTGTTTCTACTTCTTATCCTCATTATGGTGTCTCAATCTTGGCCTAGGCATGCCTAGTATGCAATCAGGATGCTAAAATGCACTTGAAAATACTTAACAAAATTGCCGAAAACAGGGTCTCGCTCGAGCAGCTTTCTTCGCTCGAGCGGACATGCAAAATGCGAGTGGTCGCTTGAGCACACATTCCTTCACTCGAGCGGTCTGTAACTTTGCAAAAGTGCTAGTTGCTTGATTTTTCCGCTCGATGCTCGTTCGACACTCACTTGAGCATGAGACTCATGCTCTTGCTCGAGCGCAACTTTTGTTACTCGAACGGTCTGTAAAACACGCAAAATTCTAGGAGCATGCATTTTACGCTCGAGCGGACGTTCAAAAATAAAGGTGGTCGCTCGAGCGTAGGATTTGTCGCTCAAGCGTGGAAGCAAAATTGTGGAATTTCTAGAATTGCTTCCAAGCTTCAAATTCAACCCCAAAGTTATAAATTATAGTTTCTTGGGCCAAAAACTTAAGGAAACTCTTGTAAACTTGCAAAACATCATGAAGTAAGAATCATTACTCAAAATCAAGTCCCAAAAGCAAGTGGATTCTTCAAATTTCAAACTTAAATTATGAGTACACACACCATGCATGTACTGACTTGGGTTCAAAATTTCCAAAACATAATCAAATGAGATAAGAGGATGTAAAACATGATGAATTCCTACAACTAAGCTCAATTTATTACATGCATGAGAGAATTTCTTAGAAAACATGCTCCAAATGCAATGAAATGAACATGTATATGCGAATTGATCTTTCTTTCCACTTCTTAAGCTTAATTCTTGCAACTCTTAGCTCAATTCTCTTGAATTCATGTATGAACCGATTCAACTACAAAACTAAAGGTTTGATTTCTTACCTTAGGTGTTCAATTAGGTCTAAGATGCTTAATTCTTTGAGCTAGGAGGTCAAATTTCCAAAGTTCCTTCCAAATGCTAACTTCCTTCCCTTGAGTTTAAACTTCTCTTCACTCTCTCTCTCCTCCTTCACATTTTTGTCTCAAAAATGATGAAGAAAGATGAGTCTAGGTGGTGTGGAGGCCTTATATAGGCTCAACTAATGAACCTTAATTAGTTTGAGTCAAAGATAACTAAGTGGGATTATTTTATTCTAATTTAATTCATTCCAAATCAAATTTCAATTGAATCTACCATAATGTTCTAAAAATTCTAAATAACACGTATATCAAGTCAATTTCTGAATCGGATGCCGATAAGGCCTTCAATTTGTAAACCTAGATGGAAACGGAAACAGATATTTCTACGTTAAACAGATATAAACACAAATAAGGCAACACACATATGCAATTTAATTCAGAATTTCTCTTAATTATTGATTAAGCTTATTTAACCACGAATTAACGTAAATCAGAGGCCGGGGTTGTTACAATTGCAATTGTGCAATAACAAACTTTTATCAGAAGAAGCTAATTTCTCTATCGCATTTGTCAGTCGATAACATTAATTAGTTTAATTAAATTTATTAGCTACTCATTTTTTTTCATTAATTATTTGTACACATATATCAATTATTATTTTTTTACTCAATTTATTCACATATTATTTAAATTAATTGTTAATTCTTATATATTATTTTACTTACATTATTATGAATCCTAATATTCCTAATGTTTATGTCGATGTTGATACATCTACTACACAGCATGAATCTATTGATTCTCCTTCTAATATCCCTCTTTCAATAGTTAGATCATCATCTAGGGATACAACTAGTACTGTTTGGGAACATTTTGAAAAAATATCTATAAATAATCCTTATAGTACAATTACATTTAAGGCAAAATATAAATATTTTGCACATTTACTTAGTGCTGCGTCTGCAGGGGTTACTAGTCATCTAAAAAGACATGTTAACATTTACAAAGTCAACAACCTGATATTAGAAGTCAAATGCAATTAGGGGCTTCATCAACTGGTAATTTGCAAGCATTTTCATATGATCCTATACGTGCATAATGTTCTGTAGTTGATGACATTATTAAAAAGGAACAACCTTTTACTACTAGTGAATGCCTCGATTTTACTGAAATAATTCACGAAAGTTTTGCACCGCAATATCAAAGCTTTTCAAGGAATACTATTAGAAACAGGATTTTAAAGAAATTTGAGAATGTTAAAAGTGAATTATTTGACATCTTTAAAAATTTGAATGGAAGAGTTACATCTGATCTGTGGTCAAATAATAGTTTTTAATATCAATGTATCACGGCACATCTTATTGATAATGATTGAAAATTAAATAAAAGAATTATTTCATTTAAATTAGTTGAACTTCCATACACTGGTTATTCGCTTGGTGTAGCAATAAGAAACGTATTATATGAATGGGTTTTGCAAAATAAAATATTTACAATTAGTTTAGATAATGCAACACATTATAATCAAATTGTAGCTCATTTAAAATTAACTTTACAATTACTTGTTGATGGTGATTTATTACATGTTCGTTGTTGTGCCCATATTTTAAATTTGATTGTTAAAGAAGCTATGCATGTATACGAGACTTTTGTACTTATAATAAAAAATATAGTTGTAACTACTATGTCTTCTACTAATCGAATTTCAGAATATAGAAAAATTTGTCAATGAGAAAATATGTCATTTAAAAAATTAATTTTTGATGCAGATAGTAGGTGGAATTCAACGTATAATATGTTAAAAATAGTTTGTAAACAAAGAAGAGCAATAGATTTATTTTTTGCAACAACATTAATAGGAGTATTGACTCTCACAGAACTTAATTGGCGCCAAGTAGCCTTGTACAAAGATTTTTTTAAAATTTTTTATTCTTCAACAAAATTATATTCTTATATATATATATATATATATATTCCTACTTCACCATTTGTTTTACATATGCTAGCAGAAATAATTAAAGTTTTCATAAAATATATGAGTAATGAATATTATGTAACCATTATTACTTCAATAAAAGTAAAATTTGATAAATATTTTGGTCATTTGCCTCATCTTTTAGGTTTAGCCATAATAATTTATCCTAGGTGTAAAAAAATTGGTTTACAAGAATTTTTTGAACGTATTTTTATTGATCAAACACAGTTTGCCCCTATTATGCAAACATGCAATAGATTATTTGAAGAATACAGGGTAGCTGCATCTGTTGTAACGCCCCAAATTTCTAGCCCAAATGATAATACAACAATCATGGCACTTTCAAGGAAAACCAAACATAAATCTCCAAACTTACATTACATGATACAATAGTTCTTCATACAACAATACATTAATCCAACAACAAGTAAATAAACAAATAAATACCCCCAAGGGGTTTACAAGTTTCCAAGGCTTGAGCCTGGTTACACAAAATGATTATTCAAACCCACACACATACAGCCCTTAGCTTACACATAGAGTCACAACAAAATAAGAGTCTTGTATTCTCAACACACATTTCCTCGCCTCTAGTTAAGCGGCATCACCACATCTTTTCCTACACAAAAATCCCGTAGGGTGAGCATAAAGCCCAGTACGAAATCCTTAACAAAGTATATACATTATATACAAGTCCCAAGAGGTGAAATGCACATGCCATGCTATGCCCTTTTAAAAGAAAATCACATCTTCATCTTTGAAAACCATCATCCTCAATGATGTCATGCAATTTCAATTCTTCAAAACTTAATAATTCATTTCAAGAGCGGTAAATACAACTCTTGTAATCCCTAGATTGGTGTCTGCAAGTAGACTATGCAAGTACTACCAATTTGTCATTTTTACCAACATTGACTAGAAGGCTCGACACCTATAATCTATCATTTTTACCAGTATTAAGTACAAGGCTCGACACCTATTCAATTTCATCTACACCACCTGTCAAGACTTACCACCATATTTATCCCAAAACTAATTCATGGAAACTTGTTTCTCAACATTCTTTTCTCAATGTAAGTTTTCAAATCAACTTTCAAAGTTTAATGTAATCAAATGAATTGATATGCCAATAATACAAGATGAATATAAATACTTTTATTCCAATTCATCATTCAAGGAATAACACAATTCTCTCTTCTCAAGTATCCTCAACAATTAGTCATTTCAAGACTATTTCAACGTTTTGAACAATAATTTCCAAAATGAACAACAATTCTCATATTCCATGAAATTCATCATTTATCTTGAAATTCATCATTAATATAAATAAAAATAAGAAATTTTCCAAACATCCATTTATCTTGACACACAAAATAAATATAACAATATCATTCATGGATTTTTAGTCTCTTTAAAAAAAATCCCCAAATTCTAGGTTTTCTCACCAAAACTATACAACTCAAATCTTTTGAAATAAAACTTTTCAAAATCATCTTTTCTTCAATCAACGAAGATCAAAACCCATAAAATCATTTTAACAAAACAAGAGACAAACCCACTTTCAAAATCGCTCAACTTCTTGAATTAATATCAATTTTCAAAGCTATCGAAGGATGATTTTGAAAATCATCTAGATCTTGCAAAAATATATATATATAACTCTAAGAAAATCCCTACTTCAAGTTTTGAAGAAAAAATGAGATGAAACCTCCAAAATCAACGGTGTCGAAACTCGATCTTCACCGCACACAACAAAGCCCTCGAGAAGTTAACCATCTTTGATGAAGAACATATGGCAGAATTCTAATGGATCTTGAGAAATCAAGGTTTTGATCCAATTTGGTGTAGGGAAATATAGAGAGAAGGGAGAGGAAATGTTTTAAGAGAGAGAGAGATATACAGAAGTGACCTGAAATATCAGATTCACGAACTGATATAACATGGTCCGCTCGAGCGTGGAAAGCCCCGCTCGAGCGTCGAATACACCTTCCCAGTACTTTTGCAGACAAGTCAAACTTTTGGAACCAAACATTCTCCGCTCTAGCGCATAAACGGCCGCTCAAGTGGACAAGCAACTTCAAATGCATTTTGCATTTTGCTTCAAGGGCACTGCCCCTCGACCCCGCCAGGGCGCTTCCCTCGGACCCGCCAAGGGACGTTGCCCTCTAGATCCCCTCAAGCTGACCGGGTAGCTCAATCCCCAACCTACCCAGTCGAAGTGGCAAAACATGAAAGAATGGTCGAAACCGGGATCGCTACATCTGTAAATACACCTACACACACTACACTAACAGTCTCATCTCGAAGCGGGAGATTAAGTGTTTTTTCAACAATAGAAAGTAGAAGAATATCTCAACATACAAGCGTAAGTAGTTCTGAACTACAACGTTATTTGGAAAGCCCATCGGTGGATGATTCCGATGATTTTGATATTTTAGAATGGTGGAAACAAAATGAAACTATGTGGCATGTGGTTTCACAGATGGCCCGTGATATACTAAATGTTCCTATTACAACAGTTGCTTCAAAAATAGTTTTTAGTGCAGGTGGACGGGTGTTGAGCGATTACTGGAGCAGGCTTTCACCCCAGATAGTTGAGACACTGATGATATTTAGAGATCAAATGCATGCGCTTGCAATAAGACAAAATTATAGTGAAAATGAACGAATTCAAAATTATTTGGATGACATATCATCGGGCAACGTGACTGAAATGTTTGTCTCCTCCGATGATTGATCAACAATTTATTTTTTACTATTTCATTTCATTTCTTTTTTTTTTTTTTTGTATTGGATTATTGAGATGGAGTATAATGAAAATGATTGGTAGTGTAATAGGTGCCAACCTAGTTGGGATGTATTTGACCTATAGTGATACAATTGTTCTACCATCATCAATAATATACACCTATTTTATTTAATAATATAAATTTTTGCAATAGTTTATTTCATTTTGAAATAAAAATTATTCATTCAATAAATGTTATATAATTAATTTAATATTGTAATATTGAAAGTTTCATTTTTATATATATAAAATTATTCATTTCTGGTCTCTACCGCCGGCTACCACTATCACTAAAATCTCCACTACCATCACCAATAGAGAGTGAGATCTGAAAAACCCAGATCTAGAAAATAAAAATAAGAAGAAGAAGAAGGAGGAGGAGGAGGAGTTAGACTATAATGGTTGTAGTGGCTACGGAGGTCGATTCCACCAACTGCTCACCTCCGTCTATTGTCCCCGAGCTACCACAACGACGATGACTTTCTTCTTCGGCCACCATCACAGCCCTCCACCGCCATTACAACATATACCATGTAACGAGAGAGAGAGAGAGAGAGAGAGAGAGAAAATTAGACAAGGTTGATAGACGAGATGAGGATGACGACAACGACGACGACGACTGGAAGAGCAGGAAGTTGAAGGGTGTTAAATATAGTAAGTACATATTTTGTCTATGATTTGCATAGTATATCACCATACTCACCATGATATAAGTATAATAAAGGAAAAGGTGACGAGGCAACTGGGACAGGAGTGGTGTCAACTGGTAGATAGGATATGGGAGTCTTAGAGAAGATGAAGATATTTTGGGATTTTCAAAAAATTGATGGCGTGAAATAAGAAAAAAAAATTAATTGATTAAAATAATATATGATGTAAAGGTCTCGTTTGGGAACAGTTATTTTAATAATTTTTTAATTTTTTATGAAAAGATGTATAAAAAAATAGAAAGAGTAATTTAATAACTTATGATAACTTTTTAACTAAAATTAAAAGTTGTCTAACAAGACCTAAGAAATTAATGTGTAGTAAGTAGGGCTGTGCAAAATACTGCGCAATCCGCTAAAACCGCACCAATCCGCATCAATTCTCACCTCTCTAACCGCTAACCATGGTTTAAACTTTAAAATTTATAGTCTGCCAACTGAACCGCTCCGCTTCGCTATAGTTAATGCATATAGATTTTGTAACTTCCAATGAAATATCAATGTAAAAATGAGTGTAAGAGAGATTTAAGATATAAAATTTATTACAAATTAGTGGTTATATGTATGAAACATATTATGTAAAATTACTTTGTGTAATATATCTAAAAAATATTATATAAATTAGTGTTATATATTATTCAAATGTATGATAATTAGCTAAAATATTTTTCAATCCGTCAATCCGTCAAAAATCATCCAAATCGCAATTTGTCAATTCATTAACCTGCCATTCAATTTATAATTTTACTCTCAAATCGCCTGAACCGCACCTCATACACCCTTAATAATAAGAGGTTGTGCGGTGTGGATTTAATCACCCTTTTAAAAGTCGAAATAAGTGTCTTTCTCAATTCATCGCCTAACCAAGCCAACTTCCGAAAGTGGATTGGACCTTACCCTATTATGTGGGCCCATTAGAGCATCCACACCAATCTCTTTAAATTTTTAGTCAAATTATAACTTAAAAAGCTATTTTTCTATTTTAGCTAGTCATATTTTTAGTACCCACTTCATCAAACTCTCTATTTTAATTCAATCCTATTAAAATATTATTTTTTTATTGTATTTGTTTTTCTTTCTTTTTTTTATTAAATTAATGGGTTGGCTTGATCAAGTAGCATTTCCAGGGGCTTGATCAAGTAGCATTTCTTGGAGGAAAACAAGGGCATGCGGTTCGGCTCGGGCATCCATCGTGCTGATCTTCGATTGAGTGTAAAATTTTTGTAGTTGATCTACTCAATCAACACCAAAATATGAACGGATCAGATTATTAG
The DNA here is from genome assembly GCF_055761805.1 of Camellia sinensis. Classification (NCBI taxonomy): domain Eukaryota; kingdom Viridiplantae; phylum Streptophyta; class Magnoliopsida; order Ericales; family Theaceae; genus Camellia; species Camellia sinensis. The sequence goes on from NC_138961.1 coordinate 223,303,503, forward strand.
AAAGTCACCAACACGGTAGCCAACTGGTGCATTTCGGATAAAATATAAAGACCCCAAATCCAAAACTAGACCATATTCTTCAATCATTCTACTGTGCATTCCAACGGCTATATTTATCAACGGTCAAAATTTTTCAAACGGCCATATTCTTCTACTATAAACAATAGCATATGTTCTCTAATTCTCACAATTTAAATGAAATATTTTTCTTTCATTCTATCCTCATTAATGTTTTTATATATGGATCTTCATTTTCTAGACATGATTCTTTATGACTCTGACTCCGATGATGAGTTGGAGATAGTTACAATAGCTTCTATGGAAGCCGAGAGTTCATCAAAGTCACGACATGCTGCTCATAAACGACGCGAGTTCGTTTGGCGTAATCCTTTGCAAGGCCATCAAAGGCATTTTCTCGACTATTTTGCTGATCCACCAGTATATCCTCCCAAATTATTTCGGAGAAGGTTTCGAATGAATTGTTCTCTTTTTCTCCGCATTCAATCTGAAGTAGAAGCTTATGAACCATATTTTGTTCAGAAAAGAAATGGTGCTGGAGTGCTCGGTTTGTCTTCTCTTCAAAAAATAACTATGGCTCTTAGAATGCTTGCTTTATGGAGTAGCAATTGATTTTATGGATGAATACTTGAGGATTGGAGAAAGTACTGCAATGAAAAGCGTAAAGAAATTTGTCAAAGCAGTGGTTGCAATTTTTTCTGATGAGTACTTGAGGTCACCAAACAACGACGACATTGCTAGTCTTTTAGCTGTTGGCGAAAGTCACGGTTTTCCTAGGATGTTAGGGAGCATTGATTGTATGCACTGGACCTGGAAGAATTGCCCAACTGCATGGAAAGGTATGTGTACTGCCATGCACATGAGCCAACAATTATTTTGGAAGCAGTAGCATCATATGATCTTTGGATATGGCATGCATTTTTTGGGTTACCTGGGTCTAATAATGATATCAATGTTTTAGAACGGTCTTCCGTATTTACCGAGCTTGCTCAAGGGCGTGCTCCTCGAGTTAATTACACCATTAATGGAAACGAATATACCATGGGATACTACCTTGCTAATGGTATATATCCACAATAGGCAACTTTTGTTAAAACAATTCCTTGTCCATAAGGAAAAAAGAATAAACATTTTGCTGAGGCCCAAGAGGCGTATAGAAAGGATGTAGAGCGTGCATTTGGAGTGCTTCAAGCACATTTTGCAATTATGCGTGGACCTGCAAGACCATGGGATCTTCAGACTCTTAAAGATATTATAAAGGCTTGTATAATACTACACAACATGATCATTGAGGATGAAAGAGATGACGAAGGAGAACAAAACATTGATTATGAACAAATCGATAAAATCCCTCTTTCACAAGTGTCACTTGAACGTACACCTGATATCATGGAATTTATTCAACAACATCGTCGCATAAGAGATAGAGAAACTCATTCTCGACTCTAATCAGATTTAGTTGAGCACTTGTGGCAAATCTATAGCCAATCTTAGGTTGGAATAGGCAAATCTATAGCCAATTTGGAATTAATGAGAATGGACCTAAACACTAGGTTGGTTCTCATGATTACAACCTTTGCTGTAGCTTGTAAGTTTTTTTTTTTTTTTTTGAACTGCTGTAGCTTGTAATTTGATTTTTGGGAAAGTCATGTGTTAGACATATTGATTTTGATGATTTTATTTATATTATGTTTTTGATTTTGTTTGATGAATTCATTTGATCAAAATGTTATAAATTATCCATATTAATTCATCCTATTGTTTTGTGGTTTTTGGAGGTGAAAATGAAGCCCAAATTCAGCACAAAAATAGCCACAAAAGAGCTCCAGATTCAGCACAAAAACAGTCACAAAACATCCCCAAATTCAGCACAAAAACAGCCGCAAAGCAGCCCCGAAACAGCAGCAAAATAGCCCTGAAACAGCAGCAAAAAAGCTTCGAAACAACAGCAAAAAAGCTTCGAAACAACAGCAAAAACAGCAGCAAAAGTATCCAAAACAGCAGTAAAAATAACCCAAAAAATAACAGTTTAGCTCAGTGTCATTCTGAAATAGAATAATCTTTGTAGCATCAAATTCCAACAAGTAAAGCTTACAAAATGCCAATGTATTATATAGGCAAAAGTTACAAAATATACATAAATTTTACTTTAGTCAAAAGTCACAAAAAAGAACCCCTGTTTCTACATCATGAAACCATATAGCACAAAAGGATCCAACTATTTCATCCAAACAAAATCTACCAAACTAACAGTCAAAAGTTACAAAAAACATAACAGTTTCATAAATTACTCGAAAATGTTGCTCTTTCTTCGACTCTCAATGATTTCCATTTGACACTGATAATAGTATTCTTGTTGCATTGGGGACATCCCACTCGTATCAATCATCATGATTCTCTCTTCTTCCTTCAATTTCTCCAATTCAGCTTTTTCAACATGAATAATATATGATTTCTCAAGCATTTCATGTTTTTTTCTCAGTTCCTTTCTTTCTATCTTCTTTCACGTCAATTAGCAAGTCTACAATTGGAGAACTTGTAGTATCTTGGCTCTTCAATTTTTTCAGCCTTTCTTTTTCTTTCTTCTTGCCAATTGGTCTCTCCAATTATATATGCGTATCTCGTGAGATCTCATCTTCCTCTAGATTGACTAACTCTGGTGTTGAAGGTGAAGATGTGGAATTTCGACTCCTTTTTGGATTTTTCTTTTGGTACGTCTCAAACCATTTTGGTTGATGCCTCAACACATTCCAACAATGTTCGAATGGAAATGAGGTGTTATGAACCTCCTGGTACATAAGTTTTGCCTTGCCAATCTAGAAAATATATATATATATATATCAAAATTTTAAAATATATTGAATGGTAAATGTCTAAATATCTATGTAATTGATACCTTGTCTAGCTCATTCACACCGCTTTCACGCATTGATTCAATTTGAGCAAAGTACCCACAAAACTTATTGGTTCCAAGTTGAATGATTAACCACCGGTTCATCAAAGAATTATCAGTACGTTCACTAATAAATGTTTTGTGCTCGTGGAAGTACTCCCCAACTCTCCTCCAAAATGTCTTACTTTTTTGCTCATTTCCATGCACTGCATCCAAGCTAGTATTAAGCCAAGCTGATATAAGCAAATTGTCTTCTTTTTTAGAAAAGTTGCCACTGCATGACTTTTTCGTAGCAGATTCTTTTTTGGTTGAAAACTGAGATTCTTGGCCAGCACCTTGACTAATTTGGTTCAGATATTGAGACTTCATGAATTGGTTGTCAAGGTTGGAGTCCTCTTGTAAAAGATTGGTAAAGAAAGGGTCTCCACTTGAATCCATCCTACAAGATAGAGTGAATCAAATCAGAATGAATCCATCGCTCAAGATAGAGTGAAAAATTTCAGATTGAATCCATCCCAACAAGACAATAAGTTAGCACTTTCGTATAAAATAAAATCAATTCAATGAAGCCTACTAAGACCACCTCCAACCCTTAACTCAAATTTGGGAAAAAGAGCACATGTTTTAAGTTTTCGTTGGATTAAATAAGAGGAGTTAACAGTTTTTTTTTGTTACAAAAATTAAATTTGATATGAATTTGAGTGAAAAATTTCAGTCTCCCTTTGAGTAAAACTAAAGTTGATATAAGTTTGAGTAAAGGGTTGAGCTTGGAGGAGTGTTTTGATGATTGTTTACTAAAATTTGAATTTTTTTCTTTTTTGAAAGGCAAAAGGAAGATTTTATTATGCAGACAAAATTACATAACAAAAGCTTAATATAAGGAAGCATCATATGTAGCTAAGCTAACATCCCAACAGAGTTAATATGAAAGCAACTACCCAGTCAAATGCTAGCAAAAACTACAAACAAGGTTGGAAAAAAAGTGTTGGTAAGGCACCAACACAGCCAACTCCCAGCAAGCCAAAAAATGCCCTCTAGATTGTGCAGGAAATCAGTAATACTCCACACCATAGCAGCAAAGCATCCATTAGAAAACAAGTGAGGAAAATTAACACCAGTAATTCATTTTGCAGGATGAGGTAAACAAACTAATTAGTACAACTAATAGAACATGAGAGTGATATTATTCTGCTTTTACTATGGCCTGGACAATGAATGTCTTACTTGGGAGGATATTAGTAGACAGTGGGTACAGTATCCATGACATCTCTCAGGTGGAAAAATGTGCTCATATATTGACCACATACTTATAAAATGCTCTAGAGTTGATTCTGTCATGCATGTTCTTGAAATAAAAGGAAGAAAGCAGATTTTCGGTTATATTATAGGAAAACACCTTTTTCAATTTCTTTGTTGTCTAACTTGAACACATTTCCCCTTTATTTTTTCTACTTGTTCTCATAGTAATTCACCTTTATCTGTCCTCTCTCTGAGAGTTATATTCAATGACATGAACAATCAACAATACATTTCACATTTGATCACTTTTAACTAAATAGTGGTAGACAATGGGGCAAATTAATTTTATGCACTAATTACTTAACAAAAATCTTAAAATTATATCATAGTTATATACAATGTGTATCAAAAAAAACCATAAAGATCACAAACTATATATGTTCTTTCTCAGTATGATAGAAATTTCCTTTACCCAGTTTTAAAGATTTTAAAAATATACAAGTAATCTAAGCTTTAAAATGTCAACATATATATGCATTCACTTTCATTGAGGCAATTTATCAAACACTTGTGATACAAGAATTTTGTGCATACAAATTTTCAAAGATGTTTAAACAACTTAATTCAATCAAAGAGCCATTGATGGTTCTCAAATAAAATTATAGACCCCAATTCATCCAATCTAATCCAAATCTAGAGTACAGCAGCACAAAGAGAGAGAGAGAGAGAGAGAGAGAGAGAGAGAGAGAACCTAAGTTTCAGATATGGTGAAAGCAAATGCTGTGGAGTGGTTGCTGCTATGTAGTTTTGGCGCGGAAGAGGAAGAGGGTAGGGTTTGGCGGGAAAAAAAATAATAAAAAAATGAATAACGATGAACAGTAGCTCGTTTGTTGTAACAAGCTACTGTAACATCCTCAAATTTTGGCGCGCTTGTAGCGAGATTGATGCGCCTGGTTTTTTGGAGTTCATCTCGCTAGTTTAGCTGGAGAAGCTGTCTGTCGAGTTTGATGAGGTTGCTCTTATTACCTATTTTAATGATTTATTAGATTTATGCATGAATTATTTATTTAATAAAAATTAAATTAAATTAAATTAATAGTTATAATTATATTTTTTTTTTCATTTTTAACTTTAAAAAATGCGCATTATTATTACAATCATTTTTATGAATATGAAAACAATAAAATTATATTATTATAAACTATTAGATCAATGTGATTTTTAAATAAAAAAAATTACAATCATGTGTAAGTTTTTAAAAATAATTTTAAATTAATAATAAACTCTATTAATATTAATAATTAAATCTTAAACTTTTTGATAAATTTATAATTATTTTATAAAAATACTACTAAATTATTATAATTTTTTAATAAATAATCTACTCGACAAAATTAAAAATAAACCATATGGCTCATCTAAGTGGAACTAGTAGGGGTGCAACTTGGACGAGCTCAACCTGAGCAACCCAACCCGAGTTTTTTTAAGGCTTGGGCAACAATTTATTGTAATCTAGGCGGGCCGTGGCAAATTTTTTATGCCCAAATTGTAATTTAATCGAGCCTGGGCAGAGGCTGTGTGTAACCCGAGTTGCATTTTATATATTATAAAAATTATATAATATATGTATAAATAGGTGGCCCTTAGATTTTTTTTTTTTTTTTTTTTTTTGCCGGGCTTTGGCCCTTAGATTAGAATTGTAACGCTCCAAATTTCCAACCCAAATGATAATACAATAATCATGGCTCTTTCAAGAAAAACTGAATATAAATCTCCAAACTTACATTACATAATACAATAGTTCTTCATACAACAATACATTAATCCAACAACAAGTAAATAAACAAATAATTACCCCCAAGGGGTTTACAAGTTTCCAAGGCTTGAGCCTGGTTAGACAAAATGGTTATTCAAACCCACACAAACACAGCCCTTGGCTTACACACAGAGTCACAGCAAAATGAAAGCATTGTACTCCCAACACACATACTTCCACACCCCTAGTTGGGTGGGATCACCACATCTTTTCCGGCATAAAAATCCCGTAGGGTGAGCATAAAGCTCAGTAGGAAATTCTTAACAAAGTATATACATTTTATACAAGTCTAAAGAGATGAAATGCACATGCCATGCTATACCCTTTTTGAAGATTAATCACATTTTCATCTTTTGAAAACCATCATACTCAATGATATCATGCAACTTCAATTGTTCAAAACTTAATAATTTATTTCAAGGGTGGTAAATACGATTCTGGTAATCCCTAGGTCGGTGTCTGCAAGTAGACTATACAAGTACTACCAATTTGTCATTTTTACCAGCATTGACTAGAAGGCTCGACACCTATAATCTGTCATTTTTACCAGTATTAACTAGAAGGCTCGACATCTATTCAATTTCATCTACACCACCTGTCAAGACTTACCACCGTATTTACCCCAAAACTAATTCATGGAAACTTGTTTCTCAACATTCTTTTCTCAATGCAAGTTTTCAAATCAACTTTCAAAGTTTAATGTAATCAAATGAATTGATATGCCAATAACACAAGATGAATATAAATACTTTTATTCCAATTCATCATCCAAGGAATAATACAATTCTCTCTTCTCAAGTATCCTCAACAATTAGTCATTTCAAGACTATTTCAACGTTTTGAACAATAATTTTCAAAATGAACAACAATTCTCACATTCCCTGAAATTCATCATTTATATAAATATAAATAAGAAATTTTTCAAACATCCATTTATTTTGACACACAAAATAAATATAATAATATCATTCATGGATTTTCAGTCTCTTTAAAAAAAATCTCCAAATTCTAGGTTTTCTTACCAAAACTATACAACTCAAATCTTTTGAAATAAAACTTTCCAAAATCATCTTTTCTTCAATCAACAAAGATCAAAACCCATAAGATCATTTTAAAAGAACAAGAGACAAACCCACTTTCAAAATCGCTCAACTTCTTGAATTAACAATCAATTTTCAAAGCTATCGAAAGATGATTTCGAAAATCATCTAGATCTTGCAAAAATATATATATATATAACTCTAAGAAAATCCCTACCTCAAGTTTTGAAGAAGAAATGAGATGAAACCCCCAAAATCAATGGTGTCCAAACTCGATCTTCACCGCACACAACGAAGCCCTCGAGGAGCTAACCAACTTTGATGAAGAACTTAGGTCAAAATCCCAAAGGATTTGAAGAAATCAAAGATCTTCTGAGGTTTTTGGTAGGAAATGTAGAGGGAATGGAGAGGAAATGTTTTTAGAGAGAGACAGATATACAAAAGTGATTCAACTTTAGCCCGACAAGAGAAGAAAAAGGAAAAAATTTCAGATCTCACCAACCCACCGCACCTCACTCTCGCACCTGCCTTTTTAGCAGTATGCAAGCTATGCTCTCCCCTAAAATCTGCACGTGCGGCTTTCTCTCCCGCTCGACCCCCGCCAGGGTGCTGCCCTTGGACCCACTAAGGGGCGTTGCCCCCTGGACCCTCGTGAGCTGACCGAGCAGCTCGATTCCCGACATACTCAACGAAGTGGCAAAACTGGGATCGCTACAAGAATCTTATATTTGGACCATTAGATTAAAAGTAAAAACTAAACCTTACTCATTCTTTTCTTCCTCTGTGCGTCTTAAACTCTCATTTCTTCCTCAAAGAGTTGAAGAACGGTAGAGAGAGGAACAAGAACCACAAAGTTTAATCAAGAAAGGATTCCATCTGTGTTGAAGTTCTTGCTCTTAAGGATTCCAAGTAAGCAATCCAGTTATACTCTTGTATCTTGATTAATATTTTACTAGTCTAGGTTGCATACTGATAGTAGAATGTTTATCCTAGCCTTAATCCATGAATTGCAATAGTTTAATCATGAAGATGCTGATCATTTTGGGCTATGGTTTAGATCTACTGAAATGCACATTGCCAATCCTCTATTTCATATTTGGATGCATTTTGCTGCTACATTGGCAAAAGTTTGAATAATAACGAAATTAACTGCTTATTGAATTGTGATAGTCAATGCTTAATCAGGGTATGCTTCTATACAGATCATGTTTAACTTAAGCTTTTTTTTTTCTAATTTCTCCTGTCAATATGAAAGGATAAAAAGGGGCTTTTTGTAGTAATATCATCATACTTCTTGTGAAATTTGGGCAATTCGGCCTAATCCGAGTTCAAATTATGAAGCTTAGTCTGGGCTTGGGCAGCCAAGTTCAGGTTGATGGTCGAGCTTGGGCGGGTTTGGGCACTGGCAAACACAATTCAGGCTGGGCCTGGACAACCCACCAGCCCGAGCGAACCCGCCCGAGTTGCACCCCTAGGAACTAGTGATAGCCTAGCATTCGAATGAAAGGTTTCGTATATTAAAGGCCTAGTTTGCTTTTTTGTTTTTTTTTTTCAATAGATATAAGAATAATTATATTATAAGAAATAGTTATATCATTAAACAGATTACTAATTCATAATAGCTAAAAACATCAATAATTCATGAACTCAAACCCAACAACCACTTCTAATCCTATACAATTTTCATAATGGGAGAAAAAAAAAATCAATCTCCATATATATATTTTTATAAGATTGGATGTCATTAGATTATTGATAGGATTGTGAAAAATAAATTATATTACAAAATTAGACGAAAAGAATATCATGGGATAATAGATGGAGAAATAATTCAATACAATTATTTTTGACAATTGAATAAATTTTTTTTTTATAGAAGTCAAATCATCTTATTTTTGTAATCTTTTTATATTATTATTAAAATTATTTAAAATTTTAGTACCATACAAAGCAAGCAATGGATTAATAATTTCCCATTATTCCCTTATCCCATAATAAGAAAAATATTTGCAATCATTAAAAAGTATTTATGATTTTATTCACAATAATATAGTAGAATATGTGTCAGTTTTAATTTGTTATCCACTTAATAATAGTAGGCTCCAACTCCTCTAACACATTATTGTGAATGAATTTATAAATTAAAATGTTTGAAAACTCTAAAATATGAGTTCCTAGAAGGTAGGTCCCACTTATTATTGTGACGTTTTGACTTTAAGTTTTTTTTATTTAAATTTTCACATTATTAGAGCTCAATGAGAGCTCCAAAATTAAAGAGGTATCTTTGCCCTTTATAAGTATAGATGTGTTCGTCTCAATGTAGCACTGCTTCTTGTCTATTCACTAACAAACAAAAAGATGGAAGCAGCCAAACAACAAACACAGACCCATTTCGTCCTGTTTCATAGTGCTTGCCATGGAGCTTGGTGTTGGTGCAAGCTCAAACCACTGCTAGAGTCTCATGGCCACAAGGTCACCGCCTTCGACCTCTCGGCCCCTGATATCAACATGAAGAAGATAGAAGAGCTTCACACTCTTTATGACTATACGGAGCCGTTGATGGAGGTCAGGGAATCCCTTCCTCCGGGCGAAAAGGTGGTTCTCATTGGGCACAGTCTTGGTGGCTTGAACTTGGCTTTTGCCATGGACAAGTTCCCCAAGAAAATCTCCGATATTGTCTTCCTCACTGCTTTCATGCCCGATACTGTGCACAAACCCTCATTTGTTATTGAAAATGTACAGATTATATAGAAATCTATCGCAAAATCAAATATAAAAATAGTCATAGTTACAAGGCCTAGCCACTAATGCTACAAACACCTAAATCACTCAATACACGATACTCGTATTTGTGGTCTTTTGTCTTCTACTTCGCACTTCATTTATTTTGTTATTTATTTGGTACAGTTTTTTCTAAGTTATTAATAATTAATAACCAAAATGTAAAAATTAAAATTTCTCGTTCTCATGTTTTCTAATAATAAGTTGTTTTTAGATTGAGAAAAATTCACATTAGTGAGTAATGATTTTTTTTTTTAAAAACTTGAAATAATGATAAGTTCATATTATTAATTTATCATAGTACTTGGGAGGGGAGTTTGCGTCAAGCAAACAGGCCGAGCTAGTTATGACTTGGGCCTTGCCGTTGGATTACGCGACCGAGTTGGCATAGCCGAGGGCAGTTTGGTCGAGGTTCTAGATCATGCGGCTGAGTTAGCTTAAAGTCCAGAAGTTAGACCGAGCTAAGCTGAGCTAGGTGAAGCGATGATCCAAGGCTGAGCAAGGTCAGCCGGAACGAACGGAATTGGGCAAATCGAGCTAGTTATTGAGCTTGACCTTGAAGGTCAGCCAGAATTGATACTGGAGCTAACCAGGCTATGCCTAGCTCGGTGGAAATTGCCAGGTGTTCAATTGGAGTGCGAGAAGAGAAACCCGCCAATGGTGTGTGTCGATACCGTTTGCCAGTTTGGCCAATGTTGTTTGGCAGTATTGACAGGTACACGTGTAAAGAATAGAGAGGGCAGTACAGTCACACGTCCAGGAAATGACGAACAAAGTAGCGCGCGTAGAGGTTATATAGACTGAGCGGCGCCTCCATAGAACAAGTCTGAATTTCTGGCTACCTAGAGCTCCATCTCTCTTTTGTCTTCTCTCTCTTTCTCTCTCTAAAAAGGTGTTAACTTGACCATCAGAGGGGTTTTCCGACAACACACCGCCGGATGTATTCTCATGTTAATCGAAGTGAAGCAAAGCTTGGACACAAGGAGTACGGACAATGACGAATATTTGCTCCTCGTACAATTGGCACTGTCTGTGGGAAGCTTCGACAGACAAAACCTTGTCCTCCGAGCTCGGCCAATCATCTTTTATGGCAAACCACGATGACATTTCGCTGTCTGCCATCAACGACATCACGGCCAAAGTCCGTTCGGTGCAGAGATGGCCAGTCCGCCATTCTAACGATGGCTAGTTTGGAGACCTCCGAGCAAGGACTTCCCAAAAATGCGCGAGACAAGCGCGCAAGGAGTTTTGGGCGCTCTGTCAGCCTAAAAGAGCATCGCCGACGGTAAGACTCACACACTTAGTACTTGGAAGACAAGCTAAGAGACCAAAATACCATCATCAAGAAGATAGCAATAGACATGGAGACCATAAAACGCCAGATGAAGGGAAATAGCATCGCTGGAGTGGGAAACCATGGTGAGCACACCTATTCTCATCGTTCTAACAATCAAAATAGACGCCGCACCACTTCACTTTCTGTCACGAGAAGCTTCAGAGTTTGAGACTACATCGTGCCGGCGGTGACACCTCGTACGCAAGACAGCAGTTACCACCCCTCACGTCCGACGATGGCGTCGAGATATTCACGCTCTGACCGGTCGAAAGACCTGAGGGATGTGTTGAAGGAGCGCGTTCATCAACGCAAAGTGCAGAAGATGCCTACATTGCAGCGGCTGGCCCCTAGAGGGCGAGCCAGTGAAGAGGTCGCCATACCACCACCACGCTTGGCGGCACACATGCCACCAGACAAAGAGTTGGCAAGACTGAGCGCCACCCCTTTTTCCATTGAGATAGAGAACACACCGCTCCCCAGTGGGTTCCACCAGCCCAAGTTCACACTCTATAATGGAAAAACGAATCCCTACATGCACGTGAGCCATTTCCGACAAGGTATGGCTGGACACAGGCGAAACGAAGCATTGATGTGCCTTATTTTTCCTTTGATTTTAGGCGAATTGGGCCTAAAATGGTTTAAGAGGCTACTGGAGTAGAGCACTGAGGGGTGGTAACGGTTGGCAAAGGCATTTGTCACTAGATTCAAGACAAACACCACAACGTCCAAGGAAGTTGACCATCTCTTGGGAATAAAGATGGAGCCGGGCGACTTTTTGAAGATGTATAATGATAAGTATTGGGAGACACTCAACGAGATCCTTGATTGCTTGACCAACCTTGCAATCACTCAGTATAAGCGCGGTCTTCCAATTAGACATTAATTAAGAGACTTGCTCACAATGAGTCAACCGTCGACCATAGAACTGCTCATGCAACACATTAATGAGCACATTCAAATCGAAAACGATGCCGCCACAGCTACCGTGATGGAAAATCTGATAGTAGAGGACAAACAAGTAGTGGGAAAGGTTCACACAGTCGAACAAGAGGGAGGTCATGCAAACCACCATGGAAGAGATCTAGGGAGTTCAGTTTTGGAAGACATCAGTAAGAAGGTCAAGAAAAGGGGGCATAAAACTCGCAGAATATAGATAGCCGGTCTATTTCCAGAATATCGAACTCTGCCAATCTAAAGTTTTGTTCTTATTTCTATTTTTGTAACCCTTTCTGCCATTGGCGCAATGAAACAAGTAGACCGTTTACTTAAAAATTGTTGTATTTTTGTCTCGCCAAGCGGATTTAGCACTGTTCAAGGGGCAACTAATGATCATTTTGACAGAAAGATTAAAATTCCTTGCTAGGCGAATTTTGCTCGACAAGAGGTTTGTTGATGGTTTTGATCAACTTTAGAATTTCTTGCCAGGCGAATTTTGCTCAGCAAGAGGTTTGTTAATGGTTCTGATCAACTTTGGAATTCTTTGCTGGGCAAATTTTGCTCGGTAAGAGGGTTGTTGATGATTTTGATCAACTTCAAAATTCATTGCCGCGTGGATTTTGCTCACTAAGAAGAAATTGCCAAGATGACTTTGCTTGCCAACTTTGATATTTCTTACCAAACTGAATTTTTCTCGCCAAGAAGTCGTCGAGCCGATTTTGCCCAAAAACTTCCAACAAAAACTAATGATTTTTTCAGTCGAAGAGAATTCCAACCAAAGAGTGAACACAGTCTAGGGGTAACCCATCTAGTCTAGGTCACTGTTTTGCCTGTGTAAGTTTAAGGCAAGACCCAGACTTAGGGGAAAGCAACAGGGTTGATCTCAATGACTTGATATTTCTTGCCAAAAAGATCTTTGCTTGGCAAAAAGATAGTTGATAGATTTTATCAACTTTGGAATTATCCACCGAGCGGATGTTGCTCGACTAAATGAGTTGATGACTTGATAAGCTCGAAGAGTTGGCGAGCGGATGTCCCTCGGCCAAATGAGTTGATGAATTGTTCAACTTCAACTTTCTTGGCCGATATGACCTTACCCGACAAGTCGAATTGATGATTCGTTCAACTCAGAGCTTCGCCAAGCGGATGTTGATTGGCCAAACGAGTTGATGAATTGTTCAACTCCAACTTTCTTGGTTGAGGTGACCTTACCCAACAAACCGAGTTAATGAATTGTTCAAATCAAACTTTCTTGGCACAAGTGACCTTATTCAACAAGCCGAATTGATGATTTGGTCAACACAAAGCTCAGCCGAGCGGATGTTGCTCGGCCAAACGAGTTGATGAGTTGTTTAATTCAGAGCTCGGTCGAGCGGATGTTGCCTGGCCAAACGAGTTGATGATTTGTTCAACTCGGATCTCCGCTAAGCGGATGATGCTCGGCCGAACGAGTTGATGATATGTTCAACTCCCAGACTTCTGGCCGAGATGATTTAGTTCGGTCAAGAAAGTTGATGGTTTTGTTCAACTTTGGAATTTCTTATCGGGCAGATTTTGCTCGGCAAGAGGTTTATTGATGGTTTTGATCAACCTTGGAATTTCTTGCCGGACGAATTTTGCACAGCAAGAGGGTTGTTGATGGTTTTGATCAACTTTGGAATTCATTGTCAAGTTGATTTTACTCGCTAAAAAGCAAGTCGCCGAGCTAACCTTGCTTGCCAACCTTGGAGTTCCTTGCCGAGCTGATTTTGCTCGCCAAGAAGTAAGTTGCGGAGCTGACCTTGCTCGCCAACCTTGGAGTTCCTCACTGAGCTGATTTTGCTTGCCAAGAAACAAGTTGTCGCGCTGACCTTGCTCGCCAACACTGAAGTTCCTTACCGAGCTGATTTTGTTCACCAAGAAACAAGTTGCAGTGCTGACCTTGCTCGCCAACCTTGGAGTTCCTTGTCGAGCTGATTTTGCTTGCCAAGGAGCAAGTTGCCGAGCTGACGTTGCTCGCCAACCTTGGAGTTCCTTGCCGAGCTGATTTTGCTCACCAAGAAGCAAGTCGTCGTGCTGACCTTGCTTGATGCCCTTGAAGTTTTGCTGAGCTGATTTTGCTCACCAAGAAGCAAGTCGTCGAGCTGACCTTGCTCGCCCACTTTGGAGTTCTTTGCCAAGCTGATTTTGCTCGCCAAGAAGTAAGTCGCCGCGCTAACCTTGGTCGCCGATTTTGAAGTTCCTCGCCAAGCTGATTTTGCTCTCCAAGAAGCAAGTTGTCGAGCTAATTTTGTTCGCCAACGTTGAAGTTCCTTACCGAGCTGATTTTACTCGCCAAGAAGCAAATTGCCAATCTGACTTTGCTCGCCAACTTGGAAGTTCCTAAACCGAGCTAAAGTTGAGTAATCCCATTCATGTTATAACAGAAGGGATTTAAGGCCAACGACCAAGCAAAGTGAACCACCGAGCAAAGAGTCTATCCTAGCCTAGTAATGTAATTCCAGTCACGCGAATGCAGACGGAATTAAGGGGCAATTGAGAGAGAAGTTTGCGTCAAGAAAACGGGCCGAGCTAATTGTGACTTGGGCCTTGCCGTTGGATTACATGACCGAGTTCGCATAACCGAACGCAATTTAGCCGAGGTTCTAGATCATGCAGCTAAGTTAGCCCAAAGTCCGAAAGTTGAACCGGGCTAAGCCGAGCTACGTGAAGCGATGGTCCAAGGCCGAGCAAGGTCAGCAAGAACAAACGGAGTTAGGCAAACCGAGCTAGTTATTGAACTTGACCCTGAAGGTCAGCCAGGATTGAGGCTGGGACTAACCTGGTTATGCCTAACTCGGTGAAATTGCCAGGTGGTCCAATTGGAGTGCGAGAAGAGAAACCCGCCAATGGTGTGCATCGATACCGTTTAGCAGTTTGGCCAATGTTGTTTGGTGGTATTGACGGGTACACATGTAAAGAATAGAGAGGGCAGTACAGCTACGCGTCCAGGAAAGAACGAGCAGAGTAGCGCGCTCAGAGGCTATATAGGCTGAACACCGCCTTCATATAACAGGTCTGAATTTCTGGCTACCCAAAGCTCTAGCTCTCTTTTGTCTTCTCTCTCTTTCTCTCTCTAAAAAGGTGCTAACTTGACCGTCGAAAAGGGTTTTTCGCAACACACCGCTGGGTATCTCACCATCTTTGTATTCTCAGGTTAATCAGAGTGAAGCAAAGTTTGGACACGAGGAGTACGGACAGCAACGAATATTTGCTCCCCGTACAATACTGTTAATGCTTGAATAATATTTAATACTAATGAAGCGACTAAGATTCGATAAGGGTAGTTTTTTTTCTTAGCCTAGCTTTTTATGTTTCAAGTATTTTTTAATTTATTTCAAAAGGTAAGTTATGTTTAAAATTAAATAAAAAATAATATATTGATAGTCACTTAATATACAAATATTTTATTATATATAATTTACATTTCTGACCTAACTCATACTTTAATATAAGAGTAATGTTAGGCATTATAAAAGTAATATCATTTTAGTATGGTGTTTTATGAAACTTTTTATGATATACCTAACATTATTTTTATTATAATAATATATTTTTTTAATGTAATATTTTTTGTCTAATTTAAAATAAAATTTAACATTATGAGTAAATTTGGAAAAAAATAAAAAATATAAAAGTCCAAAACAGGGGGAAAAAAAATTAAAGACAAAAAAAAAATAGTCAAATTTACTCATAATGGTATACCCAATAGATACGGAAGGAGAGATAATGGTTACATACTCCAAATTCCAATGCAAGAGATTTGTTTGGACTAACAAATCAATGGCCCGCTTGCAAGTAGAAGCTACAATACAGACCATGTTAAAAACGAGGCAATCTTTAGCCTCCATTTGGGAAGTGGGTTGATTTTTTAATTTTTTGACTTTTTTAACTATTTTAGTTTGGGCTTAAAAGTTTGATTTGGGAAGGGCTTTTTGACTTTTTGGCTTTTTTAATTTTTTTTGTGAGAGAAGAATGTAATGATTATGGGTTGGATGTGATGTTTTGTTTGTTATGGCTAAAATAGCCTATTTTGTTTTTTGTGGCTAAAATAGCCAAAAAAGCCCAAACCATGGCTTCCCAAACGAAGCCCTCCGTTTGGGAAGTGGGTTGGCTTTTTGACTTTTTGGCTTTTTTGGCTATTTTAACCTGGGCTTAAAAGCTTAGTTTGTGAAGGGCTTTTTGGCTTTTTGACTTTTTTGAGTTTTTTTGTGAGAGAAGAATATAATGATTATGGGTTGGATGTGATGTTTTGTTTGTTATGGCTAAAATAGCCTATTTTGTTTTTTGTAGCTAAAATAGCCAAAAAAGCCCAAACCATGGCTTCCCAAACGAAGCCTATTGAGTAAAGAGCCTATCAGTCGTGGGAGTAAAAAAAATTAAGGGAAATACACTCTTGGTATATACTTAAAATATAAATTACTTCATATAATTTGAAAAATTATAAATATTTTATTATAAAAAAAATTATTTAATAAAACTAATTAAAAAAATAAAATTCGTACTCTTATATAATAATCAAATTATTTAAATTATTAATTAAAATAAATTTCTGACATCATAAAAAACTATTAATTGATTGGATGATTTATTAATAAAATTAATCATTTATTATGAAATTAGAAATTACAAGAGACAGAATGTAATTTCTAAAATCACAAGGGATAATTCTTATTTTAAACAAATTTCAATTAGTATATTTGTAATTTATCCAAAAAATAAATATGAATTCTATTGAAACTTTTATAAATTTGACTTTTAATGTAATAAAATTTATTATTAATATATAAATATTTTCTCTCACTTTCATTGAAATAATATTTTCTCTGTATTGTTGTTGTAAGAAATATATCTAGGAATGGCAACGGGGCGGGACGGGGCTGGGGATTACACTCCCTGTCCCCAATCCCCGATTGTGAAAATTTTTCCATCCCCGGCCCCGATCCCCGACGGGGAATCTATCACCGTCCCCATCCCCGTCCCCTAACGGGGATCAGGTTTCCCCGACCCCGAAATTTTTCCGACCCAAATTTGTTTTGTTCAACAACATCATCAACACCATACATGTATACACACAAACAGATCTGTTTCAACAATAAATCTGTTTTCGTTCAAAAAAAATATAAAAAAAAAATAAATTTGTTTCAACAACACAAGATTTGTATACATACATACACATACAAAAAAAATCCGTATACATACATACACATACAAAAAATCTGTTTCAACAACACCAAAAAAAAAATGTATACATACATACACAAAATCTGTTTCAAAAAAAACTGAGATCTGTGTATGTGTCGTAGACGAAGGCGATGGACGACGAAGGAGAGGAGGACGATCGGTGACTGTGACTGCGGCAACGGAGGAGGACGATGCGTGACTATAACTGCGACAACGGAGGCGATGGACGACGGAGAAGGACGATCGGTGTCGCGGATAATGGAAGTGGCGCTGAGGAGGAGAAGGAGAGATGCGAGAAAGAGTGAAAGAGAGAGAGAGAGAGAGAGTACAAGAGAGAGAGAGAGAGAGAGAAGAGACAGAAAGGAAGATAGAAGTGAGTGAGATGAGGCTGACGTTTGGTTTAACCAAACCTTACACACATATGTTATATATATATATATATATATAAACAGAGGCAAAATAATAATTTTACATCAGGGCAAACGGGGGCGGGGATCGGGGCCGAGTCCAGGGCTGAAACATGTATCCCCGTCCCCGGCCCGAATATCATCGGGGATTTAATTTTTAATACCACCCCCGGCCCGTCGAGGGTATTTTTCGGGGAATAACCACTCAATTCGGGGTCGGGAGATCAAGTCCCCGTCGGGTCAAGTTCCGATTGCCATCTCTAAATATATCTAGTATTTTAATTTGTTTGTTATTAATTTAATTTAAATAGTAAGATTAATGCGGATCTATCTCGTAAGTGTCTTTGCATTTTACGAGCAAAGCTTGCAAGCTTTTCTCCCATTTCGCAGGCTTTAAGAGGTTGTAGCCCAAAGTAGTGTAGTATTATTTTAACATCATCTAATAATTTAAAATAATTATTGATATTAAAATATTGTTTGTCTTCAGTCTTTAATTATTATTATTATTATTATTATTATTATTATTATTGTTATTATTATTATTATTTTGGCACGTCTTGCTAATTTGTTAATTATTGGTTGGTCTTGAGAAAGGAAAGCAATGTAAGAAAAATTGAGCAATGTTAAATTTCATGAAAGAAATATTATAAAAAGTTTTGTAAAATTTTAAGAAATAATTTATTTTCATGAAATTTTAAGAAATAATCTAGTGTAGTAGGTAACTGATACTGATGGGCACCCAAGAGGGCTCAGCACGTGGCTTAGGGCCAGCTCACAGCCTGGGTATTAAAGCCCAGTAACCTTGAGAAGCTAATGCTAGACCAAGACCAGGACCAACAGCATTCAAACACAAGCAGGAAATTAGCCACGTAAGCAGACAAAAATCTTGCAAAGTTGTTGCACCTATACATCAGCCATTTAATGAGACCCTCACAGCATTAAATGTGGCAAGCCCTTCACTCCGGAAGAGGCAAAACTCACCATGAACAATGTGAGCTAGACTATAGACTTTCAGCCAACAAGACAATCTGGAAGGGATAAGGAAATAATGAGTAAAGGATATAAAAAAGCTTTCAATATGCATTAAAGGTTAAGTTTTTCATCCCTTGCCCCTCTCTCTCTCTCGATAATCAATCTAACCTAACTTGATCGTCGGAGTGTCCGTCGAGAGATTACCTCCTCCATTAGACCTTTTTGCAGGCTCGTTTTAAGGACACCGAGACCAGCAGACCCGTTGGAAGAGTAGATCAATCTGACCCATCCACCGTTGAAGTTACAACATTATCAGTAACAAAATAAGAAAAGCAATTTACTTTAATGTAAGTGTGTTATAATTTTGAAGTCTTAGTTTATAAATAGTATAGACTAATTAGTTTTGTCTTATAGTATGATTGATAGATTGCAATTTAAAGTATATGTGATTGCATAACATAACACCACAAACTAATCTAAGGATAAAGAATCTTTATAAAACTTTTTATGATATTCTTTCTTGAAATATAGCATTACTCAAAATTAAGAGGTTTGCCCTACTCAAAATTAAGATAGTTCATGTTGAAAAATACTGTGTCCCAAAACAATCACAATAATTTGAAAATTTTAAGATACAAAATCTTGAAACATAATCTAATAATTGTAAGTATTTTGAAAAAATATATATTTCTAGATATAAAATCTTGGGTCATGTACTAAATTCTACATGGGCAAATTACACTAACAGTCCCTATAGTTTCGGGTTCGTGTCATTTTGATCCCTGGCTTTTCAATTGTGACACATTTGACCATGAATTTTGAATTTTGTTCCAAATAAGGACAATTGAAAATATCATTGCTCAATTTCAAGGGCAAAGTTGTCAATTTGATAAAAATATAAACTAATTTGATAAAAATAAATGTCAAAAAAATATTTTTGAATTTTTAAAAATAATTTCTACTTATCAAAGATAAAATCATATAAAATTGATAAATCTTTTAGACTTTTATTTATTTATTTTTTACCAAATTAATTTTTATTATGTGTTTAGATGATGATCATGTAATGAGTGGTTATTAGGCTTTTAATGTGTAATCAATATATTTAATATATGAAATATTTTTAATTTTTTGATTTAATGTAATTCGCCCATTCTACATTTATCGTATATTTTTTTAATCTAATTTTGTACAAGATATGAGTCATGGCACATTCACAAGAATAATGTTATACTTACAATATTTTTATACAACATTTAATATATCATCTTTTATATCAGCACATTATTAATATAAAGTGCCACTATTTATGTCTATCTGTAATGCCAGTGGTCACTTACCTGTATCTAATTAGAAAAATGATCCGTCGCTCGAAAATGGTGGCTCGAAAATTGGCTCGAATATACAAAACGACGTCGCTTTGTATTTTTTTTTTTTCTTTTTTTCTTTTCCGTCCTTTCAAATGAATACAGACAAATAGAGGAAAGAGAAGAGAAGAGGCGGGAGAGAGAGAGAAGAGGCGATGGCGGTGATGGCGGAGGAGGAAGAGAAGGAAGATCAGTGATGCCGGTGGGTATCCCTCCTCTGTTTTCTCTGCTCTTTCTTTTTTTTTCTTTTTTTTTAACTCCCCCTTTCTAGTAGATCTGGATCTGGATCTGGATCTTGTTGTTGATGATGATGATGATGTTGATAAAGATGTTGTTGATGATGAAGATGTTTTGTGTATACAATTTGTGTATATGATCTGTGTTGATGAAGGGATGGCGAAAATATATGATCTGTGTATACGAAAATATACGAAAATACATCATCATCTTCAAGCATCCCCTTTGTATCCCTCCTCTGTGTTGAAGATGATGATGTGTTGACGAAAATATATATTTATTTTAATCAATGATCTGATTCAAGCATCCCTTTTATTTTAAAATATAAAATATCTTCAGCTCTCTCTCTCTTCTTTCTTCTTCTGCTTCCTCTTTCTTCACATTCATCTTCTTCATCTTCAGTAAAACGAGAAAGAAAAGCAAAAAAAAAAAAAAAACCCAAAACGACGGTGTTTTGGGCTTGGGTCATTCGAGCCACGCATTTTTCGAGCTACCAATCGGAGTTGATCTAATTATTTTTTTCCTACTAAAAAAGAGTAATTACACTGACATGTGTCAGTAAAAAACTATTTACAAACAAATAAAAAAATTATAAATTCTATAAATTTTTTAATTAATTTATAATTTTTTTCCATCTGACACCACTATCAGGTAGTTCCCAAAGCAAACTACCCCTCTCAAACGAAAAACTTTTTGAGTTGTCTATTTCTTGGTTAATTTTCCTCCCGGTATAGTACTTTAAGAGTGTGTTTGATTAGACGAACTGAATAAAGGGGGATTAGAATCCATCGGACTTAAATCCTGGGACTGTGAATCTCTCGACCTATTTGATTGGATTGGATATGTATCCCGTGTTTGTTTTTTCATAGGATTAGATGACTATTTTTAGTGAATTCATTGTTTGAGTAAACGGACTAAATAAGATAAATGTGCAAAAGACTATTTTACCATTTTTCAATTGTTTACTAAGTAATAGCAATATTAAACATATCCTTAATATTTTAATTATTTTTAGCTAGATTAAATAAAAAAATTATTTATTTTATTTTTTACACAATTAAATAAATTTATTTTTTAAAAATTAAATAAATGACATATCAATAAAAATATATGCTACTTTTTTAATTAAAATTTTAAATAAATTTATTTTAAAAAATAATAATAATGAAATAATGAAATTAAATAAAACATCTATTAAAATTTAAATAATATAATTAAATAAAATATAAACAAAATTTTAAAATAAAACATCAATAAAAATATCTATAAACAATTATTTTAAAAAATTAAATAAATAAAACATCAATAAAAAGTTAAATAAAATTATTTTATTTTTTAAATTGAGACATTTAAATTTTGTTGAATTTTACTAAATATAATACATAATTAAATAGCAGAGGGTCAAAATGGTCATTTCACCACCTAATCCCAACAGTAAATAGTCCCATGGAAATAATCTCACCCCCTCCCCTAGGATACAATAGTCCTTCATGTGAGGAATATGGAGTCCGACAGGACTACATGTCCGGCGGATTAAAAAAAAAAACAAATGATGGACATCTTCCTCCTTCGAATAAGCAATCCGAACAGTGAATAATCCTCTCCCTAATCTCCCCAATCAAACACACAGTGAGGGGACAACCCCAGAATCATGGTTGGACACAAAGTTTGAATCCTATGGTACTCCTGAAGTGCCCCTAACATCAATGTTCTTTGGCCCCAAATTTCTGGCATCCAAACTCTACCAACTATGCCCCATCCAAGTAAGCCATCCTCCTCCTCTCTGGAAATTAAACACAGAATAGGATAAAAATATTATCATATGATTTCAATGTTCGAATCTGTATTTAATTTTTGTGTTTCTAGACATACTACAAGTTAATATGTTATTTTCATAAGATTTCACATTAGCAACAATATTAGTGAGGACAGGGTCACTATTTTTAGAAGATTTGGCATAGACAAATAACTTCTCAAATGAAAGTTATGTATCGGTGACGCGGGATTTTTTTGTGTGGAACGAAGATTATGAAATACCAGAGGAATACTAACGGTGGATGATCGAAAACAACGGAGGAGTGAAAGAGGTGAAGGAGATCAAAGGTGCAGATCATATGGCAATGTTTTCAAAGCCTCGAGAACTCTACTGCTATCTCTTAGAGATTGCTAATAAGCACACTTAAAAATATCATATGGCAAATAAAACAACCTTAAAAAGACTTTTATGTGGTATGTTCTTATTGTAGCATGATATTTTTTCCTCTTTAATTTGTGATAATAAAATTGGTGAGTGATAATAAAATTGTTGTTGTGTTGGTTGTGATTGTTTTCAAACTTTCTACCGAAAAGTATCTTTTTTAGCTTTTTGTTTCTCTTTTTTTTTTATGAACAAATTACACTAATAGTCTCTGTAGTTTGGGGCTCGTGTCACTTTAGTCCATGACTTTTCAATTGTGACACATTTGACCCTGAATTTTGAATCTTGTTTCATGTAAGGACAATTGAACATAACATTGCTTAATTTCAAGGGCAAAATTGTCAATTTGATAAAAATATAAACTAATTTGACAAAAATAAATGTCAAAAAAATATTTAAAATTTTTAAAAATTATTTCTATCCACCAAAGATAAAATTATGTAAAATTGATAAAAATTAATAAAAATTACATGATTAATTTTTAAAAATTAATCTTACATGATCATCATCCAAATACATAATAAAAATTTATTTGGTAAAAAAAAATAAATGTCTAAAAGATTTATCAATTTTATATAATTTTATCTTTAGTAGGTAGAAATAATTTTTAAAAAATCAAAAATAATTTTTTGACATTTATTTTTGTCAAATTAATTTATATTTTATCAAATTGATGAATTTGCCCTTGAAAAATCCAATAGTATCTTCAATTGTCCTTATTTGAAATAAGATTCAAAATTCAGGGTTAAATGTGTTACAATTGAAAAGTCAGGGACCAAAGTGACACAAATCTCAAATTATAGGGACCGTTGGTGTAATTCACCCTTTTTTTAATTTATTATTCAACATTTAGGTCGTGTTTAAATCATGCATTTGAGTAAGAATTTAAAAAGATAAAAATAAAAATAACTAAAAGGGCAAAATTTATTTTACCCTTTATAGTTTTGCTTTGAAATATTTTATCCCTTTATAGTTCAAATATAGAAAAAGAATCCTTATGATTTTGGACTAATGTGCAAATCTAAGTAAGGGCAAAATTAGTTAAATACACCTATGGTATATTCTCTTTCTCTCTCTAATATATATAATTTCTTATCTTAATCATATATTTAACAAATAAAATCATAGTAAACTAAACACCTAATTTATTACCATAAAATTATTTTAATTTTTAAACAAATTTGTTATTTAATAATATTTTAAATTAAACACAAAATTACCATAAATTAAACCATAAGATTAAGGAAATTTTTTTTAAAGATCTCTTATATTAAGATTTTATAAGATAAAGACATTAGATATTTTCATAATAGTTAAGGTCCCTCAACATTTTCACAAAAAAAATTCAATTCAAAGAAATTTCGATCCCGACATAGAGAAATTTTGCCAGACTCAGAGAAATGTCGACCCCAACTTAGAGAAATTTCTCTGATATGATCACAAAGAAATTTCATTAAAGAACCTTAACTAATAAAAAAATGGTAAATTACACCTACACCCCCTGAGGTTTAGATTTAATACATATCATCCCCTGACGTTTGGAAAATTATACTAACCCCCTATCAATATAATTATTTAGATGGAATTAACATTGGTATAAAAAAGACATTGAATCCATACACACTCTCTTTTCTTACTTCTTTTTTTTTTCCCTTTATTTTACTTTTTTCTTAATGTAATTTCTTTTATTTTTCTACCAAGAGCTGTTGCCTTTTATATAATCAGGGGATTTGTAAAATGAAACTATTAACCATGGGGGTGGGAATGTAATTTCTATAACGTCAGGGGGTACGATGTAATTGGACCAAATTTCAGGGGGTGTCAGTGTAATTTATCCTAAAAAAACATTTTGGACCTCTCCTACTATACAAAGTTAGAGATGGAAGTTTTACTAATTTTTTCTAAGACTTGGCCTAATAACCTTGAGGTTATGGGTTCAAGTCTTGGGACCACCACTTTGTGTATTATGCCAAAGGTTAAGTGTGGACTCAATCTTTACCCTCCCAAACACACATTAATGTGTACTAAGTGGGCGTTGTTTTTTATTAACCTAAAGGCCTTAATTTATTATCATAAATTTATCTTAAGCTAATTTTTAATTTTTATAAAATTTTAAAATAAACATATATATATATATATATATATAATTAAATCATAAATTAAACTAAATACCCTAATTTATTATCATAAAATTACCTTAGTTAATAACATTTTAAATTAAATATATAAATATATATTTAACAAATTAAACTAAACACCCTAATTTATTAAAATTATTTTATTTAATAACATTTTAAATTAAACATGTAAATATATATATATATATATATAATTAACCTAAATACCTTAATTTATTACTTTAAAATTAAATCATAAAATTATCTTAATCTAATTTTTAATTTTTAACCCAATTTCTTATTTAACAACATTTCAAATCAAACACACACACACACACACACACACATATATATATATAAATTAAACCATAAACTAACCTAAATAATCTAATTTATTACTATAAAATTACCTTAATCTACTATTTAATTTTTAACTCAATTTCTCATTTAATAACATTTTAAATTAAATTTTTTATAAAAGATGACAATTAGGGTTAGGCTTTGGTTAGAATTAAGATTTAATTTAGAGAATAAAATCAATATGGGGGTATTATTGACATTTGATTCAATTTTTTTACTTTAACTTAACACTTTTACATTGCCACTCTCAATTTGAGAGAGTATGATACACCTTCCGTTATCTTTAACAAAAAAATCCATAGCACTTTAATCCGCAATCCTAAAAGAGTTCTCTGCCTATATTTTTGTTGACATATAATAGTTCTATTTTTCAAAAAATATCATTTACCCAATACTTTTATTTTGGCTAGTATTAGAGAGGCAAGAAAAATCGAAAGAATCGACCAAACTGATTGAATCGAACCAAACCAAACCAAACCAAACCGGCTATATTGGGTCAGTCTTTTAATATGAATCGGTTTGTGCAATTTTTTTTTTTTTTTTTTTTTTTTGGTTTTCAGTTTGGTACCGATTGAGGCATCTTGTGCACCAAATTAAACCGAAACTGACCGAAAGTGTTTCATATTAAACATAATGGCCTCTTTTGAGGACGAGGTTAAAATCAATTTTTTGGCTTTTAACCTCTCTCTAATTTTTTACAAGTTTTTTCAAAAAAAGTCAAAAAAGCCAAAAAAACTAGCTTTTAACCTACTTCCTAAAACAACCCAATAAATGTATAATAAAATTGGCTGAGTACAAAGTTCAGTTGATTCACTTAATTGTTTATTTTTTAAAAATATTTCAATTTTGACAATAGACATTGGCAATGTGATAAGTTGCTAGTTTGCCACTCACGTGCTTGAGTCAAGTTTTGCTACTACTATGCCTATAGAGCTATAGCAGATGTTTATGTCATTTTTTGTTTTAATTCTACTTGATATACTTGTGATTTAGCCTTATGGGATGATGGTTTTAAATTTTGATTTTACTTTGACTTTCAGATTATATTTTGTTTTTAATTCTAGTTCAGCAAAAGCTTATAGACTTCGTATTTATTAATTCTTTTGTTTGTATTTTCGTGAATGGTTTGATTGGATGTTGAAGTATTGTACAAATGATTAATTCAATATTTTTATATAAATTATTTACTATACTACAAATTTAAGAACTAATTAAAATTTAAAAGGTTAAATAAAAAATCACACCGAGCCGAACCATTTGAATTTGTGCGGTTTAGTAAAAAATTTGTTTTGTACCAATTCTCAATATAATAAAATTGATATTATTGATTCAGTATAAAATTTTATTTAAATACCAATCGTGTCGACCTGATTACATCCCTAAGTAATACCCACTTCTTGTACAAGTAACGTCACAAATCATGTAATCTGTAGAAGAAAAAATTATTTGGTATTTTTTTTTTTTTTTTAACTGAAAATTATTTGGTACTTTAGAGACAAGTTCACGTGTTCATATCAGATTTTTGAAAAATAACTTTGACAAATATTAAATAATAAATGATAATATTTGTTGGCACCATAAAATATTATTATTATTATTATTATTTTCAAGACACGTGGCATCCTCTTATTCATTTGGAAGTCAAAAGAAGTTATAGAGATGATGGAGAATATGAAGGACAAAGTGGATGAGTGGAAGGACACATGGCAAGACAAGAATGAAGATGGAAGAAATGGGTAGTTACTATAAGTAGTTATTACTGTATTTTTTCCTCTATAAATAGCCATTAATAGTTACATTGTAAAGGATCCAGAATTCATAATCAAAGACAATTAATTTCAATATTTCTTGTCGTTTTCCTTATCTTAGGAGTAGTTTAACATAGATTTATATTTCGAAGCATTTATTTTCAGCATTTCCATTTCGAAACATTTTATGCACTTCCTTTTCAAGAAGTTATAGAGATGATGGAGAATATGAAGGACCAAGTGGGTGAGTGGAAGAACACATGGCAAGACAAGAATGAAGATGGAAGAAATGGGTAGTTACTATAAGTAGTTATTACTGTATTTTTTCCTCTATAAATAGCCATTAATAGCTACATTGTAAAGGATCCAGAATTCATAATTAAAGACAATTGATTTCAATATTTCTTGTCATTTTCCTTATCTTAGGAGTAGTTTAACGTAGATTTATATTTCGAAGCATTTATTTTCAGCATTTCCATCTCGAAACATTTTATGCACTTCCTTTTCAAGCATAGGAGTAGAGGTAAGTAATTATTACTTTGATTATTCACTCAATCGTCTTTCTCCGTCTCCCTCATTCTTCTTTTAATTTTTCTTTTCTCTACACTTGGCAATTTTGAAGTCCTCTTTGTTGAGGCAAAAGAACCATCAAAGCAATCGCTTGATAATTGGCTTGAATTTAATCTGTAAGGATTTTTCAATCCTTGCTGGCACGCTCGTATTTATGATATTTTCCTTCGTAGGAAAAATAAGCCAACAATTTTTGGCACGCCCAGTGGAACGTCAAGTGTAATAAATGGGAAATGAATTGGATTTGTCCATTTCAAATAGCCTAGATGAAATTTATTGGCGTAAACAAGAAATTTTGGATCTTCAAGAAGATATCCATTTTCTTGATGAAATAAATTTTCATCCCTTACAATATTATTTGGTGGAAGAAAAAAGACACCATTTAATTGGAAAAATTCATCAACTTGATATGGAAAATTCGCCAATGGAATGATGAGTTATCAACTCTCACTACCAAGTCTTTAACTGAGGCCTTAATGGCTGGAATTGGTGAATTTTTTCAGAATTTTTCCATGGTTAAAAAAAGCAAAAGCAAAAAGTTGATTTCGTCAATGGCTCGGGGGTTCAAGAATCCGTTTTTAAAGAGCCAAATTATGAAATTAACATAACGAAAGAGTATGTTCTTGAGCCAAATTTGGCTAAGAATGATGTTCCATGCATGGCTCGGGGGGTCTCAAAACCAATTTTTAGAGAGTCAAGTCATGAAAATAACATATCTATGGGTGATTTTCATAAGCCATTAATGGCTAACATGAAAAAACAACCCACTTTGCCAAATAATTATGAAAATCTATTCGACAAAAGTCATGTTTTTAAAACAAACATGGTCAAAAATAATGAACAAGTCACTGTTCATTAAATCAAATTTTTTGACATTTTTCAAAATGTCAAAAAGTATGAATTTTCATGGTCACACTATACCATGACTTTTGTTGTTCGAAATCCATTTTGGATTTGTGGATCACATCAAACGTTGACTTTGATGGAATGGCTAACAAATAATATTTCGTTATTGCAATATATTGAGCCAAAAATGTTGTTATTAGTTGATCCATAAAACCATCACCATTTGATTTTGTGGTTACCTTCGAAGCATGTCTCAAGACACTTTGAAGTAGATTATTCATTGAAATATCATTTTTACAGCCATTAATGGCTAGTTAAAATGCCAAACTAATTTCATAATAATCTAACTCTTTGGATTTAGTTCGAAGAGATGTCGTGAGCACTTTCGAAGAACGACTTTAATCCTTTAGTAACATATGTGACTTTCGAAGGGTGGTTTTGTCATCAATAAACACCTTCGAAATGTAACATGGGACAAGAAAGCTTTCGAAATGTGTACTTCCCTTCAAATATATGTAAAATGGCAATTAATTAATTATCAAATAATGCCTATTTTTGGCATGATTTTACAGATAACCATTTTTATAGCCATTTGTTACATGAAAACGTAACTAGTATTCTATAAAAGTTGGTTCGAAGAACAACGATTTTGGTATCTTCGGAGAATTAATAATTGGTTTAAAGCATAAAATTAATATTTTCATTAATTATGTGTGAACCAAAACATACAAAATTTGAATAATCACAATGTTGGCCAAAAGTTGCCTCAAAAGCCCTTTTGCCATAATTTTGTAAGCTTCGAAACACTCCATCTTGCATCAACAACAGCTTCGAAGAAAAAATAGTAATAGTTATGAACCTTCGAAGCTTTGCCGAGTATTTCCAAGGATGTAATTCATCATTTGTTGGCATTTTTGACCTTCGAATGATAATTTTAGTCCTCTATACCACCTTCGAAGCTGGTTATTTAGCATGTGTAACAGTTTACTAAGGTAAATCATTGGCTTTGTCTTGAAAATATGTGGTTATCCTTCGAAACTTTTCTGCAATAATATCCCTTCAATGCGTATATATATAATTTGCAACATCTAGTCATAATTCCATGCTCATTCGAAGGAGTTTATTGGTGCTATTATATCATTCGAAACACTTTGTTAATATTATTCGAAGCACTTTATTGCTTAGATTTGTCATGTGCTTAGTTCAACCCTTCAAAAATTCAAATAAATATCATTTTTAAGGGCCGCGGGGGCTAATGTTGGCACCATAAAATATTATTATTATTATTATTATTATTATTATTATTATTATTATTATTATTATTATTATTATTATTATTATTATTATTATTATTTTCCAGACACGTGGCATCCTCTTATTCATTTGGAAGTCAAAAGAAGTTATAGAGATGATGGAGAATATTAAGGACA
The DNA here is from genome assembly GCF_055761805.1 of Camellia sinensis. NCBI lineage: Eukaryota > Viridiplantae > Streptophyta > Magnoliopsida > Ericales > Theaceae > Camellia > Camellia sinensis. The sequence continues at coordinate 223,333,015 of NC_138961.1, forward strand.
AAGTGGATGAGTGGAATGACACATGGCAAGACAAGAATGAAGATGGAAGAAATGGGCAGTTACTAAGTAGTTATTACTGTATTTTTTTCTCTATAAATAGCCATTAATGGCTACATTGTAAAGGATCCAGAATTCATAATCAAAGACAATTGATTTCAATATTTCTTGTCATTTTCCTTATCTTAAGAGTAGTTTAACATAGATTTATATTTCGAAACATTTATTTTCAGCATTTCCATTTCGAAGCATTTTATGCACTTCCTTTTCGAAGCATAGGAGTAGAGGTAAGTAATTATTACTTTGATTGTTCACTCAATCGTCTTTCTCCGTCTCCCTCATTCTTCTTTTAATTTTTCTTTTCTCTACACTTGGCAATTTTGAAGTCCTCTTTGTTGAGGCAAAAGAACCATCAAAGCAATCGCTTGATAATTGGTTTGAATTTAATCTGTAAGGATTTTTCAATCTTTACTAACACGCTCATATTTATGATATTTTCCTTCGTAAAAAAAATAAGCCAACAATATTATTCTAACACCACCAAATAACCACGCTGCAGCCAAATAACCACTATGCAAGAAGAGAGTCAAGATTGATCCAGCATGTCAATTATTGGTTCTTTCTCCTACGTCAGGATAGTTATGACAATATAAATAAATAAAAGATATAATATAAAAAAATTAATAATATATGATAAAAATTCAATTGTAAAATATTTTTTTACCACACTTCAAATAATCTAGCTTACATAATTTTTGTGCTCCTTACACTTCAAAAATTATATTTTTAAAACATTTTCATGGAGATTCTCTAATATAATTTTGTGTTAAGTGTTTATTAATTTAAAATATAAATAAATATTCTAATAAATATGTTAAAATGTGTATTAAATAAAAAAAAAATCCTCACCATAATTTTTTTTTTTCTAAAAAAACTAATTTTACTCATTAATTTCATCAACCAAAATAGCAAATCCATCACTTTTGTGTCACATCAAAACAAAAATCTTAACATAACACAAAATAAATATTTTAAATAATATAAAATAATACCCCAAAATCACCGAATAACTCCACCATACTCATCCTCCGATGTAATGACTGAACAATCAATTATAGCATGAGTGATCAATTAAGTAGAACATTGATCATGTGAAATATGTGTTCATATACTTCTATTCAGAACTGCTCAGACACCTGTAATGAGATCCACAAGTCTAAACAGTGTATTCTAATTCAGATTTTAGATAAATTGGACTAGAGTGAAAGGAATTTACCCCCATTTCAAAATATATATATATATATATATTAGTGAAAAAGACTTGCGCAAGGGACGGGTTAGTATGACTTTTTAACTTCAATATTTTATTGAGTTTATTAAATAAAATGGAATAAAATGACATTTTTAAAAAATTATTTTTTTTATATTTGATTCATTCAAAAAATAATAAAAAACAAATTGTAAAAAAATAATTATTATCATTTCACTGCACTTTATTTCATTTCACTATCTGAACTTTTTCTCCAAAAATAAGATTAATTTTTTACAAAATTGAATAGAATCAATGATTATGTGATAAAAAAAAAATTTTAATTTCTATTATAAAGTACAATTATGGAATAAATAGAAGAGATAAAATTTTAGTTCAAATGAGTGAATTATTTTTTATTAGGGTGGAATAATCGAATGGTGATATTACATGCCAATGATCATATGGTATCACCGTTAAACTTCGATTTGGTTTCATTTGTAAAAAAATATTTTTAGACCCGTGCCAGGCATGGGGTATTCTTGTGATAAATTTATATTTTCAAAATACAAATCTTATAACAAATTATTTTGTTTGGTTTGATTTTTTAAAAATTATTTTTAGACGAATTTTCATTTCTTTTAATAAATTTTTTCATATTTTTTCTATTTATTCTGTTAAATTAAAAATTCTAATAAGGAATAGTTGTAATTTCTAGTATTATAGGGCTATTTCATATTCTAAACAAACTTTGGGGGTGAATTTTAATTTACCCAAAACCAACATATTTATTTGTCATAACTGACCATGAATCTTTGCATTATTACGAAAAACCCTTCACTCAAATTAGTACCACAAATATTGGTAAATATTATCAAAGAAGAGGGTTAAATAGGATAATCAAATTATAGGTTACTATTAGTAAATTATACAAAATGAAATGAAAAAATAGGAAAGAAAACCTCGGGGGTGTATTTGTAATTTATCCAAAATCAAAATGTTTATGTTTTACAGAGGACTGCTACTAGCACATACCTCTTTACTTTGGGCCCCATTTCTTTGAACCCCACCCAACAAAATGAATACCTTTCCTTTTCTCTTTGAACCTCCACCTTAATACCAATTATACCCCTCATCTTTTTGATCCCCAACTTTTTTTCTGCAATTTTTCTACCATCGGCAATCCCATCTATCCAACAACCTCCCAGCACCTCCCCTACCGGTGACCATCCTTCCATAACCTCTGACCATCACAACTACCCTCCTTGCAATTTTCCCTTTTTTGATTTCGTTTCACTCTCTACAACTAACTCTCTCTCTCTCTCTCTCTCTCTCTCACACACACACATACACAGTCATCAATTTTTAACTCGAGTTCTGGACAGTGAAATTTTTCTAAAAATGCAAAGCCCTAACTTAGAAACCACATCAAACATACCTTAAACGTAAACAAAGAAAGAGCTTATAACCTTGAGACTGCTTGTCGTTCTCGATGAACTCCGTTTTGAGAGCTCGATCGATCATGTCGGCGAAGCTATCTTTCTTAGATCTCGAGGTGTTTGATTCTGCGGCGGTGACATTGGTGTCCAAGAGAGGGTTCAAATAATCAACAGCTACAAAAGAGAAGGAGCGAGATGGTAGAGAGAGAAAGCAGAGGAGATCAAGAACTAGGAGAGAAAAAAGAGTTGTATGCATTGTAGACGTAGAGAGCGATAGAGAGAGAGAGAGAGAGAGAGTGTCCTCGTCTCGTGAGGCAGTTTGATTCTCTCTTTAGTGGTCGCCGGTGGAGATGGTGGTGAAAAGGTTGATGGGTTAAGGTAAATTAGGGTTAGGGTCACGGTTTGGAAAATTAAGGTTAGAATGTTAGGAAAGAGCGTAAAAATGTAACTTCATATTTGGATAAAATTGAAATTAAAAAAAAAAAATAAAAGAGATAGGGAGTCCAAAGAAGAAAGGTAGGTGCTAATAGCAGCACTCGTTTTATAACTGACCAAGATTTTTTGCATAATTACAAAAAAACCTTCATACAAATTAGTACCACCAATATTGATAAATAATACAAAATAAAAAGACGAAATGAAAAAACTAAAATATAAACCTCTAATAATAAACAATTCCAAGCCAAAGGGCAAAATCGAAAAAAAAATACAACCTTCAAGCAGGTAAGCGCTTCTTTTAATATACAGAGATATATATCTTAGAGCTACAATCTCATCTAATTTGAGTATTGCTATTTTCCAAAGAAAAAATATTATATTAGTGCTATTTTCAGAAAGAGAAAACATACTGTCAAGCTGCTTTTTTTTTGTTCAACACAGCCTGAAAAGAAGGGTAGTTTTGTCGAGCAAGACTTGAATTATCTCAATTAATTGAATATTTGAATGGTAGATTTGAAAGATAAAAATAGCACCAAACATTTAACACAAATTTATATATATATATATATATATAAAAACAACCACAGAAATTATACCAAATAAGATCATTATAACATTTGCAACTTACTTATCTTAGCCAAGAGTCCCGAGAAAGATATATAAAACTTCAACTTAGACAACAAGACACCATATCAGGAGTAAGTTCCAGCGATCTCCTGTAGGCAGGAGCACAGTTCCTGAGGCTTAGAGATCATGACCATGTGATCTGAACCAGGGATCACCCTCACCTCGTCCGTTGGATTATTTTCGATCATCCACCGTTGATATTTTTCCTTTATTATGTTGTCTTCTTCAATCACAACGTAAACTCGACGGACTGATCCATAGTTATCCTTTGTAAGTGCAGTTTCCTTTAATACTTCCCCCTCATCGTGGTATATGGGATATGGTCTCACCAGCAAGGTTGCAAGAGTCAAATCCTGGTTCATTTCAAAAAAATAATAATAAATATTATTTAAATATAAAAGAGCCTCATATTGGTGCATGGATGGCTCTAAAATAATCATGTTCCCTGTCCTAATTCACTCATAATTATTAAATATGTTTTAAAATTTTTACATTTTAAGATTCTTATATGATTCAATAATTATAAATGAATTAAGACATAGAAATAGAATTATTTGAAAATAGAGGATGCTTTTCCCTCATTTTGAGGTTTTGCTTGAGGACTCGTTGAGGATTGTGCCGACCTGTGTCCCGATCTCTAAGCGAGTAGGTGCTGCCACAACATCGTGCTGTAACAGCCAAACCGTATCATTTTGTTTATTTTAAAAAAAAAAAAAAAAAATTAAAACACACGCACGCCTGCCGTCTTGATGTTGTGTAGAACAACACTTTTATAAGTTGACTTTAGGATAATAAGGAGTAGCTATAAATAAACCAAAAAAAAAATAGTAAATAAAATTTTAAAACACAAGCCTATGAGCATGTTTTTGAAAAGTAATTTTAATTTTGGATGATTAGGTATGTGATGGAATTGAATTTAGAATGATATTGAACATTGAATTGGTTGGTTGGTTCATTCATAGTTTGAATTCAATTTTATTTGTTTTATTTTTTATTTAATTTAGTTTTTACACTTATATATATGAAAGCTATACGTACTTTTTATATTATATGATTGTTACAAGTTGTATAATTGAAATACGGGAGTTTTTTTGATAAATCTACTTTCTAATAACTTTATTCCATCCAACTCATATTCTTTTTGACTATTCCATTAGGTCCTATTTGACATAAGAAGACCAAAATACCATTTTCATCTACTTATGTTCCATTTAATTCACATTATTTTCTTATGTTTCAATAAGTCCTATGGGTGACATAATTACCAAAATACTCCTAATGTGAATGTTCACACCGTCAATGTGAATGTTCATATCGTCAATGTGTAGAGGCCCGGCCCATGTCAATCCTCGTAGGTGCCCGAAAAAATTCGAGTCGGGCCGGGTTGACAATGTGAATATTCACATTGACATGTTAACATACACATTAATAGGAGTGTAAAATTGGCCCGCGTCCTGTGGCGGCGCGAAACCCTCCCGCAGCCCATGGGCGGCCCAGGGCGGGCCTGGTCCGGCCCGTTGACAATGTGAATATTCACATTGACATGTTAACATTCACATTGATAAGAGTACAAAATTAGCCTGCGGCCCATAGGCGGCCAAAAGCCCGCCCGCTGGCCGGGGCGGGCCCGGTCCGGCCCGTTGACAATGTGAATATTCACATTGACATGTTAACATTCACATTGATAGGAGTGTAAAATTAGCCCGCGCCTCGTGGCTGCCCAAAACCCGCCCACGGCCCGTGGGCGGGCCCGGCGCCCGTGGGCGGGCCCGGCCTGTTGACAATGTGAATATTCACATTGACATGTTAACATTCACATTGATAAGAGTATAAAATTGCCCGTTGATAATGTGAATATTCACATTGACATGTTAACATTCACATTGATAAGAGTATAAAATTGGCCCGAAGCCCGACCGCAGCCTGAGGCGGGCTTGGCCCGACCCGTGACAATGTGAATATTCACATTGACATGTTAACATTAATATTGATAGGAGTGTAAAATTTGCCCGCTACCCGAAGCTCGCCCGTGGCCGGGGATAGGCCCGATCAGGCCCGTTGACAATGTTAATATTCACATTGACATGTTAGCATGCACATTGATAGAAATGTAGAATTGGCCCGCGGCCCGGGGCAGACTCGTTTAGATCCGGGCCCGAGCATGTCCGAGACCCTAGGCTAGGGCTTAGGCCATCACTTTGAAGCTCGGCCAAGCCCACCGGCCTGACCCGAGGCTCGATCCATCGGCCCGTCCAAAGCCCGAATACCCTTATGCCAAGGCTAGGGCCTGGGCCTAATTTTTTGGCCCGTGGGCCGGCCCGGATTTTTTCGGACACCCACAAGGCTCGATATGGGCCGGCCCGAGCCTCTACTTATTGATGATATGAACATTCACACTGACGATGTGAACATTCACATTATGGGTATTTTGGTAATTATGTCTTCCATAGGACTTACTGAAATATAAGAAAATAATGTGAACTAAATGGAATAGTCAAAAAGAACGTAGGCTGCCCGAAGCCCGCCCGCGGCCCAGAAAAGGCTCGTTTGGGCCCGGGTTCAAGCCTAGTCCGAGACCCTAGGCTAGGACCTAGGCCATCACTTTGAAACCCGGCCCGGCCCATCGGCCTGGTTAAGGCCCATTCAAGGCTCGGCCCGAGGCCCGACCTGCGCCGAGTCCTAGTGTCTTTTTTGTGGAAAATAATAAAATTTTGGTAGAAAAAATTTTAAAAAAATATGGTCAAGCCAGACCCAAGCCTGAGGCTAAGCCCAGGCTCATCGGCCCGACCTGAGGCTCAACCCACCGGCTCGGGCCCGGACCCAAACGAGCCTGCCCCGGGCCATGGGCAGGCTTCAGGCAGCCCACGGGCCGCGGGCCAATTCCACATTCTTATCAATGTGCATGTTAACATGTCAATGTGAATATCACATTGTCAACGGGCCGGGTCGGGCTTACCCCGGGCCGCGGGCAAGCTTCGGGCAGCGGGCAAATTTTACATTCCTATCAATGTTAATGTTAACATGTCAATGTGAATATTCACAATGTCACGGGTTGGGCTGCAGTCGAGCTTCGGGCCGCCCACGGGCTGCGAGCCAATTTTACACTCTTATCAATGTGAATATTAACATGTTAATGTGAATATTCACATTGTCAACGGGCCGGATCGGGCCCGCCCTAGGCCGCTGGCCAATTTTATACTCTTATCAATGTGAATGTTAACATATCAATGTGAATATTCACATTGTTAACAGGCTGGGCCAGGGCCGCCCACGGGGCGTGGGCAGGTTTCGGGCAGCCACGGGGCGCGGGTTAATTTTACACTCCTATCAATGTGAATGTTAACATATCAATGTGAATATTCACATTGTCAACGGGCTGGGTCGGGCCCACCCCGTGCTGCGGGGGGGCTTTTGGCCGCCCATAGGCCACGGGCCAATTTTATACTCTTATCAATGTGAATGTTAACATGTCAATGTGAATATTCACATTATCAACGGGCCGGACCGGGCCCGACCCGGGCCGTTCATGGGCCGCCGGCGGGTTTCGCACCACCACGGGACGCGGGCCAATTTTACACTCCTATTAATGTGAATGTTAACATGTCAATGTGAATATTCACATTGTCAACGAGCCGGGCCCGCCTCGGCTCGCGGGCGGGTTTCAGGCCCTCACGGGGCCAATTTTACATTCCTGCTAATGTGAATTTTAAAATATGAATGTTCACATCATAAAATTACTAACCATTCAAAAAATATTTATAAGGGTATCAAAATTAAATATAAGAGCATAAGTGTCCAAGAAAATAATGTAAATCAAGAAAAATGACTTTATGAAATAAAACTATACATACATGGGTCTAAATGGGTTAAAAAATTCCTTCATGGACTTCTTGGGTTAAAACACTTCTAAATGGGATTTATCAATAAAAATCCCTTGAAATACCATTTGTTTTAAGTACTTATATTTCAACATTAGTTTTCTTTTAAAATTTAGAGTAAATTACATCAGTAGTCTCTTAATTTTGTCTCTTATGTCATATTGGTTCCTACACTTTCAATTGGCTCAACTCTGACTATTACTTTTTTAGATTTTTGTATCAATTTGATCCAATTGACAATGATGTTAAGGTTTTTGACAAAAATAATTACTAAGTTGGTTGATACTAACTCAATAAATTGATAAAGTTTATAAATTTGTCAACATATGAAAAGTCCAGCTCACACTTTTTCTTAAAACCTAGGTATTAAGGAGAAAGAATCTGAAACCTTATAACTAGTACAGATAGGGCAACTTTAGGTAATATGGGACACATTCCAACACACCCTCCTAGACCATAATATAGTAGCCGAACAAACGGCACACCAAAACACAGGCCCAACCAAGCTCGAATACCAAATTGAAGCCTACATTTCTCCTTAAAATCCAAACATTAAGGAAAGGAAAATTAGAGTTTTATAACCAGCACACAGATGGGGCAACTCCAGGCGATGTGGGACACATTCGAACAATATTCACATTTTTCATATAAAAAAAAACAATTATAATGAATTGAATCAAATTGGGACAAAGTAAAAAATATCTAGTCAAAATCGAATCAATTAAAATTACATGAATCAAAATGATACAAAAACAAAATATAAGAACCAACGGTACAATTTACCCTAAAATTTATTTGTACAAAAAAAATGATTTTGAGCCAAATAAAAATATTACAAAATTCAATTTTTATACAATTTTTTACATATTTTTTTCAACTAATCAAACCTATTGCTTCAATTTATTTATTTTTAATAGATTCTTATTTTCCTAAAATCAACCCAAACATAAAAGTGTTGTTCTACACGTACACTATAGCAAGATGACGACTTAAGTTAAAAAAAACAGAAAATTTAATAAACAAAACAGCACTATTTGACTGTCACAGTATGATGCGGGGATGATGGCGTCCCCGCTGGGAATCAGGGGCAGGGACGGAGATGTTTTGCTTTTAGGGATCCGGACATAAAGTGTAATCTCCGGGCCCACCCGGCCTGTTGCCATTCCTAGACAGCACCTACCCCTTCCTATTGGCATAGAGAAGATTGTCAACTTACTCACAAAAAATAAAAAATAAATAAAAAAAAAACTAATAGTAGGAGTAATAATAATGAAAACATTCATCCATATGCCATTAATACATACCTCAGGAGTCGATAGGTTATACAACTTGGACGACAAAAACTTGGGGCCAAAGATCAGGGAGGTTGGAGGTTTGTCCAGCCCATTATCAAACTTATGTTGGCAATCCATAAAAGAGTCCAATCCTTTAACGTGCTATAAAATTGCATGCAAACAGAGAACCATATATAGTATTAGAGAAATCAATACAATTTCTTGCCCTTTCAACCCCCAAAGATAATTGGATTTTCTGCAATTTTATGATAGTGGAAACTAAAAATGGCATGCATAAACGTAATGGAGTGTGTTGTGACTAAAAGATGCTGAAACAAAAACACCGTATGTATGTACATAAACGTAATAGGCTAAGAGAGAGATGGAGAAAGAGAGAGATAGGTGGTACATCTTGAAAGACGGTAAGAAAATCAAGGTCGGGACCAGGCATAAACGCAGCGACAAATACAGCAACTGAAATTTTTTCAGGGAACCTCTCCATAGCTACAGATATGCCGATCCCACCCATGCTGTGGCCCACCAGAATCACCCTATCATCCACCTGTAGGGACACCATGAATTCCATCAATGGCTCCAAGTAGTCTGACATTGATCGGACCTCCTCTACCTGCTTAGGGTGGACACCAGAGGCAGCCAAGTCCAGAACCGTGACCCTATGACCACCCGATCTCAGCAAAGTCGCCACCTTGTACCAGCACCATGCCCCGTGACAAGATCCGTGAATCAACACAAAATGACTCTTACGCTTATCCATCACCCTGCTCTACCTACTACCTACTGCCTACTATCCTATCCTTGTGCTAGTTTTGAGCTTTTCATAAGCTTTGATTTGGGCAGAGTTAGAGAGGTATAATAGTAATCTCACCATCTTGTCCATTTCATTCAAAACTAAGTGACATAGAGATAGAGGGGAGGAGACCTGGACAAAAAATCTATTTAATATTTCGAAAGTGGTCCATTTGCCTTATTAATTAATATATATGTACAAGTTTCACTCTTCATAAAAATGTTGTCCAAAACGCCATAGCCTGAGACGGCAATGGATGAGGCTATCGTCAAAGCCAAAGAAGCCGTGAAATAAAATAAATAAATAATAATAATCATATTTCTTACACTCCGTTTGGATGGAGAGATTTAGTGAGGAAAAAAAATTATGACAATAAAAAACTCTTTCACTTGTTTGAATAGTTAAATAAGTGAAAAATTGTGAGAAATGATGAGTGATGGTAAAAATAAATTTCATCAAAATTATGTTTTGTTTCCCACTGTAAGTGATGAGATTTTGCGGGAAATAAAATTGGGTTTAATTAATATTTTCTAAAATACCAAAAATAGTTAAATAAGTGAGAAATGATAAGATGGTAAAAACAAGTTTCATCAAAATTATGTTTTATTTCTCACCATAAGTGATGAGATTTGGTGGGAAATAAAATTGGATTTAATCAATATTTTCTAAAATTATTCTTTTCTCTTATTTATTCTATCCAAACAAGATAGATGAAAAATCACATTATCTTCTCTTTTATTCATCTAAACATAATGGTGAGAATTCATAATTATTTCTTTTCTTCTCTCCTAAATGAGAAACCACAATTATTCCTTTTCTCACATCATCTCACAATTCAAACTTAGTTAATTTTCTCACTATTAAATACAAAAATAATAGATCCCGCATGTAATTGTTAGAAGAATAAGAATCACATGAACATACTAATAAGCTTTAAATTTAAGTGTTCCCTGCTGGCTGCTAATTAATCAAATGTGGGTTCAAAACACTATCTAATCGACGACCTGTAAGAATTCTCACCTAATTACTTTAGTGGCCTCGTTTGGGAAATGGCTATTTTAGTAGGTTATTTGATTTTTTGACTATTTTAATAGGTTATTTTAGTTTTGTGTTTGGAAAGTTGGGTTAAATTTTTATTTGAGTTGGTGTATTAAAAAATGTGTTGAAAAGATGTTTGTAATTAAAATGACCATTTTGTCCCTACAATTATATTTTTTTTAATTTCTGGCTGAGGGGCAAAATGGTAATTGAGCTGTTGATGTAACATTTCCGGCTGTGACAGTGTAGGCACAGCCTACACTGTCCAGCAGTCAGCCTATATTTTTTTTTTTTTTTTTGGAAAATCAAGAAAAAGTTGCTACAGTGTAGGCTTTTGGGCTGATTTTCAAAATTAGGCTATAATAGCCGGGAAGTCATGTTCCCAAACAGGCCCAGTGTTGTCATGCTTTAGCGGACTTGCAACATACACTACTTGCAAGCTGCAATTCCTCAATTGATCATCTCTACAAGAAAGGGAGGGAAGTACAGGCTGAATAGGAAAAATGGTTGCAACAAGGAAACACAAGCATTTTGTTTCTGTTCTAGTACACGGACTAAATCACGGTGCTACCATCTCGTTCAAGCTGAAACCAAGAATCAAAGTTCTTCAGTCGTAGGGTCACCACGCTTCACCTTCCAGTTTTTGAAGTCAACATGAAGCCACTAAATGATGTCCATACACTTAATGAGTATTCTACACCATTGATGGAGATCATGGCATCAATTCCTCCAAATGAAAAAGGTTATTCCTGTACAGGCAGGGCACAGCTGCCGGTGGCTTGAGCTAAGCTCTTGCCATGGAAAAGTACCCGGAGAAGATCTAAGTAGCTGCCCTCCTGATAGCATTCATGCCTGAATTTTTGTGAAGCTTTAGTCAGCTAAATGTGTTCGAGTACCTTTGACTATGCACACCATGTAAAGAGCCATGCTCATCAAACATTAGTTTTGTGGTAGAAATAGATCAGCTGCGGCTCCTTGCAACACAGAAGAAGGGCCCTGTTTGTATTGGTTCATTCTAAGAGACTTGTTTTAATTTTTTAACCAAATACCTGAAAATGTAAATGATGAAAATTTTTGAGAAAAAATCTCGAGAAGAAAGTTATCTTGCTGTGTGCTCACGTCCATCAACTTTGAGAGCAATTAAATTATAATGCAGAATTTAAAATTCAAATACTGTTCTGCAAGTATTAGATGTGCTAATTGCAAGTGAATCGGCATATATAAACGATGATTCACAATTTTTATTACTCATGCAGTTCAATCATTATGGGTCAATGGACAAGATATTGATCTTGGCAGAGTGTTCAAGATTTAACATGGCTATGTACATAAAAATGTGTGAATGCCCATGAATAAACAAGAGAATCAGTACCTCTTTCTTTAAAGTGATAGTTTTTAGGTTAGAACCCAGCATAAGAGCAGTGACAAACAACAGCACTTCTCTGTGGGAGGGAACCACTCCACAGCAACAGATGTGATATTACTATGTTCAGGCCTACCAGAATCATCTTATCATCACTGGGAGAGACCCCATGAACTCCATCAACACCGTAAAGTATCCAAGAATGAGGGGACTTGTCCGGCCACTTGGAGCGATAAGCAAAGAAAGTGAGGTCCAACTCTGTAACCTTGTGACCTGCCAATCTCAGGAATGACTGCAATCTCGTGAACAAGGACAAAGTGCCCCTCTTTCTTCTCCGTCTCCTCCTGCTGCACAAGATGTTATCTCACATTAGTTTACTATCTTATACACTCATACTTCCAAGTAAATTGTTTCGTGGGGCAAATCAAATGCTGATTACTTATTTAAAAGATACATCTGCATTTGACCATAAATTATACATGACACATGTTTCAAAATGATTACATACAGAAGTTATGAAGAGTCAATCAATCAATTGAATCAGTCAATTTACTATTAAAAAAAAAAATCAATAATATCTTAATCACTAATTTTTATATGATCCATTTATGAAAACCATCATTTTAAATAAATGCATACAAGACCTTTGCCCACAAAGCATCAAAGCCAAGAACAAATTTCATTTTGTCTCTCCATTGCCATGACAATTGTTTTCATCAATTTCTAACATTTTCAGATGAAGAATCTGGCATGGTTAGCCCTTACAAGCCATCACAATCCAAAACGTACCATTTTAATTCTGGGGAACCACAGCCCCCAAATGAATTCTGGGCCACCATGAGGAAAACCTTCTGTTCAGAAGTCAGAAAATGAATCCAGGGGAGCTAAGGAAAGAAACTGATAATTGGCAAAATGATACATCCCCAGGAATTAATTCCTCCATTCTCTGGACATTACTCTACTGCTTGAGACAAAGCTCCTGAAATCCTGTTAAACTGCAATGGGTAACAACCAATTCAACAAAGCCTAACAGCAGAATTTTTTTTTCCCCTCAGCGGTCATGACGTACACAGCTTATTAATCTCAGCATTAAAGAGTAAAAGTAATCAGTTGGTTTGCGGAAAGTAGACGTCACCAGTACAAGTGAGTTCATTATAGGAGACATCCAAGAACCATTAAAAATACACCATATAGAAATAAATTTAAACATATAAGTACTCAAGGATGGATGGATGCACATTGAAAAAAAAAAAAAATTACTTCGTAGAAAAAGATATCAAACTTCCAAAAACTTAAACCAGCACATTGCATACTACAATAATATATGAAGACACCTGAATCAGAAACAATGTTCACTAACAAATTTACTATAGACCAACCCACTTCCTAAACCACTTCAAATCAGTATTAGCATATCATCAGAATTGTAGAAATGAGAAGACTGACTGGAGTAAATGTTACTCTATCATAAACACATAAACAAAGACATAAAGGTAACGATGATAAAGAATCTAAAAAATTAGATTCATGACCTGGACATGCACTCTATTTTTCTTCTTCCTCTTTTTATGTTTTATTTTTAGTATCTGAACATGCAGGAGGAATGCAGCTTGCGAGAATAACATTAACTGTTAGCCATATAAGAAACATAAGCTTCAGTTCTACATATTTCAATTAAAAACAAATGAACCTACAGGTATCAGTTAGATTTCAACAGTAGCAAAGGTGTTTATTTAATCCCAGTTAGTCCATGTACTTGCTAAAAAGGTGGATCAAAAAAACCAAAGAGAATAATAGTTCTAGAAATTTTCCAATTTATTAGTACGAAATGGGTTTCGCCAACAAGTTAAATAATATTGCACCAAAGTAAGAATGGTGAGTAAATACGGGAAGCATAGCACTATAATTCACAATTTGATGAGAGAAATGTAATATGTAGAAAAGAAGCGCACCGTTGCAAAAGAACCTGTGGATTATATGGAAACAAACTTTTCTTATGGAGATTCTGCAGAGACTTTTTCAGTGACAGCAAACAATCCTTGGCATTCTCAAATGGTAACCTAGTAGTTCTACAATGCTTGCTGCCATGCATAAGGTCTTTCTGACATTGCTTTCCAAGTGACAGAGGAATCCCCTTGCTTTTCATTGATGAAGAGGTTAGATGTCCCTCAATAAGTGAATCATCAACAAGAACTTTTCTTTTCTTGCCATATGATTTATGTATATCTCTCACATTTGTAACTTTCCCTTCTGCTGAAAATTCCACAAATACGCTCCACGAGTAACACACAACACGCAAGGACCTAATAAGGGGCAAAAAAAAAAAAAAACGAGAAGCTCATTAAAAACACCCCCAAATTCATACAGATACAAGGATGAGATAGAGCTCAGGCAAAGTTCCATCCTCTAGTACTATCTTGCAATGCATTGCATTTGTTTGCATCAACTACTCCAAGCAATAAAATCTGAAAAAGAAAATACATTGCCTAACTAAAGTAAGCTCTAAAAAAACCTGCACTTCTCAACATATCTAAAGCAGGCAACAGTTTTTCTTAGGCATATGATTCATGAAAATCTAGTATTCACAACTTCAGAGGAAAGATCAAAGTACAATTCTAGTAACTAAACTACCTCAACAGATATTCAGCAGCTTTGGCTCCTGTATCTTTTGAAATTAGGTAATCAAGAAGCACCTGATGATCATAGTGTAGCTGCAAGCAAGTTAGGAGTGCACGTATTACTTTATTTAATAACTTCGCCCGGTAAGTGAAGAGTAGAACATAGAGGCATTTGCTTTGTATCAAGGAAATAAAAGTATATACATTGGGGTAAGAAGTCTTAGTTGTTCCCATTATCTATAACTATTGAACTTGCCTCTGCAAGAAAAAGATGGAATAGGTGTATGGGGTTGAAAAGGTTTGAAACATGAAAAAGCATATCATCACATCTGTCTTGGCAGACCCTACATACAAACAAAAAACTCATTAAAGACTTCTGCAACCAATACACTTAATAACCACTAAAAGTATTCTAGCATGTGTTGCTTACTGTTGCTCGGCACCAAAGGACATGTGAAACAGTTGCAAAAGCACTTCAAATAGGATATCGTCCTACAAATCAACAGTAGACAAGAAATTAGGATATAGCAGGTCTAAAGAAAGGCACATATTCTACGAACAAGAAATTAAACGATTAATAAATTAATATAACCATTCAAGCTACACTAGCAACTATATAAACTGAACTTAGGTTGAAGCACAGAGTACCTACAAGAAACACCATAATATTGCGCACTTTCAGTACATTAAGTATAAGCCAAGAAAGTAGATATGCAAATCATTCGATCTAGATTTCCATGGATCAATCAACTTATAGGAAAAAGACATACATCCTTCAGAAGAATCTAAAGTTTGAAAGCTAGTTTCTAAGGGAGTATAGAGATAACCTCATGGATAAATAGCCTGAGGAAGGATAAGGAAAAGCTGGTGCATCTTTCAGAATAGAATTTGCAGCCTATGAACATTTCAGCTGGAAGATGCCCTTGAAGCCACCCATAAAGCTCTGATAAACCTTTTTTTCTACTGTAACACTCAAGGTCAGAACTTGAGTCAGATTTCAAGCAACTCTTCAGATTTGCACAGCCACACTGGTCAGCTGTTTTATCTCTCAAGCCAACCAAACTAAAGGAACACCTCAGGAAAAGGAAAACAGCAAGCCTTTGTAAATGTCTGGAAGTCATATTATGTATTCTGGCATCAGAAACACCCACTAAAAATGGGGAGCCTTCTAGAATGTCCTGATCTGACTCCAGCTGAGTCATTGGTTGCATCAAAAGATCTTCAAAGTACTCGTGCATAAGTTGCAACCATGAAACAAGAAGAGAATATTCCAAATGGATCTGGAAGCTAAGCCTGACCATTAGCATCTGCGGAGAACAACCTAATCAGTGGCATAATTTTGAATGTATGTAATAGCACCACGCTGTTAATATACATTTCAGAAATAGTGAGCAAGTGAAGATAGAATTAGAAACTTAATAACACCTGTAGAGCGATAGAAATACAATGAAAAAATACATCTTAACTAGCAACATGGAGAGGTAGTAGATATTTATCACTGCAGTTGTTCCAAAAACTACACAAAAACAAGTCGAACATGACACATGAAAGAAGATCTAAATGGCACGTCAAGTTGACAACATTCCAATTGATATGAAGCAAGCTAACCAAAACGAGCGAGTTGGTTCAAGCTGTTTATTAGTTACGTTAGATGTAGCAAAGTGAAAAACTTCTGCAACAAATTAATGACGCGAAGTTCCTTATCTTGCGATTGCAAATCTCTGACACTGCTTCACTTGTAAGTAGTAGGTTGTCCCTGCATCAAAGAGTACATGTAGTGCACCCTTCTTTTCATAGCACCCTCTCCATCCTCAGCCCAAGATATAAAAACAAAAGGAACAATACAAGAGTAAATAGAAAAGAACTAGCAACCAAGAAACATTGACACTTATAAAAGGCAGATAAGCTAAATTCATACCAACATCTTGTGTCTAAAGTACACAGACATGCACATGTTGTTTGAATCCCCATCACAAAGGCACCAGGCTAAAAGTCTAGGAATGAGGTTACTGATTTCACAAATAACCGGATGCTTATTTAAAGCTCCACCAGCAGCTTCCATCCAACCACTTTGATTAAGCAAGGAACAGAAAAGCTGAACAAGAGTTCCACGAAACACAATTCTGGACTCTAGTTCCACAGCTTTAGTGCGAAAAGCATCCTCACTGAATTTTCTAACAGCATCACCATTCTGACCAACATGGACCTCATCCATTGAATCCCAAGGCACACTTGCAAGACAATAACTTATAGAATTCAAGTACACTTTGAGAAGCTGATCATCAATGTCTTGCTTTAAACGTTTCAATATATTGCGTAAAACTCGAATAATGCAAGCCACTGAAGACCAATTTGCATTTTTCAGTTTTGATTTCAAGGCAATAATGACACCTGATGAATCATGCTTTGAAACCAGGGCTTTTGTAGATGCCCGCACCAAAGAATGCAAAAGAGCATTAGATATCAACAACTCCAAGCAGACACACAATGATTGCATAAATTCATCCCAATTGCCTCCCTGTAAAACATACAGTTTTGCAAGATAAGAAAAAAACAAAAAACAAAAAAAACAGTTGAACTTTCAAGGTAGCAAATTTTCACATACAGATGCAACAATGTAATTAGAGATGGCCACAAGAATGTTGCCTGCCAAATGTTGAACATATTGACCCTCGATTAGTAGCAGAAGTATCTGTAAGGAAACAACAATTTACAAGGTCAAGAGTAGAAATGGAACCACTGCTCTGTCAGCTAGGCAGCGATTCAAGTTCCATAAGAAAGTAAGAAAACATCAAGAACCAGATAAGTGATGCAGCTAAACAATCTTTATAGGAAAATCCTCTCACTCTCCCGTAGGTCCAAGGCAGCGCCCTCGCAGATCACCAAGGTGTCCTATTGTCCGTTCCGAGCAAGAGACTATAACCTGAAAACTTGCCCCAACCCCCTAGACAAATTCTGCTTAAGTTCTCGCGCAGCGGGAGAGCATCGAACCCACACCAAGTGCTGGGGTAACAACTTGAAACTTAACCTCCTAACCAACTGCGCTACACTCGGGGGATTGACCCAAGGAGTTTCGAACTTGAGACCTGGGGTCTTAACTCTCTGGCCTTTACCAAATGCACTACTGCCTTGGATTATATCTGTCTACTTTGGTAAATAGTGAAATGGGAAATCTATGAGATAAATTTTTCTTTTCCCCAGGCCAGGCAGATAACTTTCTAATGAAATCATAACCATAATATGATAATATTTCACCATATGTGAAGAGCTTTGAAAATATGTACTGCGCAAATCAGGCCAAATAATTGTATTACGACATTTCACTATATGTGAATCTTTCGACAATGCATGCTGAACAAACAGAGAGAGAAGATAAGTAGCACCGATAGAAGATAAGTTGAGAGAGAATCGATTGAGATAGTTTGGTCATATTCAACGGAGACCAACAGAGGCAGTAGTGAAGAGAAGCGATACTGTAATGGTAGATGGAAGTGTTAGGAGACGGGGTAGGCTTAAATTAACGTTGGTTAGTGTTGTAAATAGAGATATGGATCTACTTAATTTGACTAACGAAATGGCCTTTGATAGGGCCGTGTGGAAAAGAACGATTCATGTATCCAACCCCAATTGATGGAACTTAAGGTTTGGTTTGGTTTGGCTTGGCTTGGCTTGGCTTGGCTCAGTTTATGTTTCATTCATATTTTCCTCATTTTCCAAATCTCTATCCAAATCCATGATCCAACCCCAATTTAGGGTTTCTTTGGGAAGTGGCTTTTTAGTGGTTAGCCACATGATGTGTGTATGCATCCAGAGGCAACTGACTACTTTTCCTTTCTTTTGGCATTATAGAATACATTCACACATACACACACACACACACACACACACACACATACACATATGCTTTCTCACCATATCAAGCATTCATTGGACCACTTATTGACTCGTGACACCTATCAAAATTGAAGTTTTCTTCAATGGCATCGAATATGGCAGACACAAACCATACATTATAAAAACAATGCTTCTTAAATTTTACCACCTACGACATGTAGAGTTATTTAACAACAACAATGATACAAAGAACCAAAAATAACTATCTCGTGTATGAAGAGAGCTGCAGCCCTAGGCAGTAAATTCCACATAATCAAATTACAGCTTAGCATAATAGCATGGTAATAAAGAACAGTTACCAAGTCACCAATGATCTTTGTTAAGCAGTTATGATCATCACAATGTGAGCCAACCGAACATTTGTTGTTGCAAACAGGTACTTTCACCACCATGCCCTGTTCCAAAATTTTGAATTTTAACTGATAAGTTCTTTAAAATGTCTAAATCTAAAAATTAAAATATACAAATATGGAGAGAGAGAGAGAGAGAGAGAGAGAGAGAGAGAGAGAGAGAGAGAGAGAGAGAGAGTCAGACATTGTCGGAATCGCTATCAAATTCATGTGTCCACAACTGAATTTGCCTCAACAACTGGAAGATAATTCGTAAAAGTAATCACCCAAACATATATTATTCAAAACAAAACCAAACCAAACCAAACCAAAAACCGAAATTACAATTGAAAGAAGTGGAGAGAACCTGAGAGAGAACGATTAGGAGGTCCTTCTCGGTCTCTTTGGTTAAGCAAAAAGCGAATTGATCCTGCAAATAGTATAATAAACGACAAAGATACGAATGAGGAAAAGAGTAAACAGATTGCTATGAAGAAAACAAGAAGCAAAGAATGATGAAACTGACTGTGAAGGGACGGAGAGACTCGTCGATTAGACGGCAGAGCTGCGAGTGTTGCATTTTCCGCTCTGAGTCGCTGACTTCGAATGGCTAAGTCACTGTTAGGCTTCTCTTCGTAGCTTCCTATTTATTTCTCGATTCCCCTCTTTTTAATTTTTAGGATATATTACACCACTTTGTAAATATTTCATTGTTTGTATTTTTATCTAACAAAATTAATCAAAAAATGAAAATTCATAATTATTTTCCTATATAATAATAAAATTATCTAAATTATTAATTGAAATATATTTATAATATTATTAAAAACTGTTAATTGACTTGATAATTTATTAATAAAATATGCGATTTGTTATAAAATTAAAAATTTCAGGAGATGGAATGTAATTTTCAAAACCACAGAGAGTGATTCGTATTTCAATCAAACCTCGGGGGTGTATTTATAATTTATCCTAATTTTAAAATAAAAATTAAGTTTTTTTAATAAAAACAAATTCAAAAATGGAGTTTTGTAATAAAATAAATCTTAATTTTTTAGTTTGTCAATTTAAACTTAGATTTTATTTATTTATTTTTAATTTAAATGATTCTTCTATTTCTATTAAATAAAATTATCAAAAAAGACATACATTTCAGGAAAATTTACCCATAAATCCTATTTTTTGAAAAGTTAAACCATTTAGTCTTAAAAAAATTTTTATGCACCATTTAGTCCCATTTTATTTTGGTAATGTTGTTTATTTAATTTTGATTATTTTGCAGGTTACAATAGTACCCCTTTTGAGGAATGTTTGTTTCCTAAAAATCTGCAACATTATAAAAACATATACATCAAACATCACTAAAAAATTATACATCAAACATCAACATATACATTATACATCACTAAACAAACAACCATTTCTGAAGGATAATGGGTCGCCATTGATGGTCAATGTGTACCCATTTTTCAGGTGAAGGAACAGAGAGATTGATCAGACATAGTCTCAAACATTAACAACATTAACATCAACAAAAAAAAATATACAACTTATTACATATTTTTATAGACTATTTCTAAAAAATATATTGATTGGTGTATATTTACAGACTATATTTTTACAAACATCATCAAAAAAATATTGTGAACATCATCAACATCATCAACATTCGAACATCATCACCATCAACTGCGTTTGTTGGCTACTTTTTCTCAAAAACCCTAACCCTAACGCTAAGGTCTGCAACAATGGTGGTGAAAGCTTCCAAGGCTAAGAAGAAGACAGTCACCGTCGATCTCTACCGTCCTCTTCAAAATTACATAGTTTTCAATTACTCAGAACGCGAAGCCCAGAACCTCGAAGACGATCTCCAAATCCTAAAGCAACTGCGATCCGATCTCGAACGCGAACCACGAAGGCAGAGAGATCACGACCTCACAGCGGTGGTACTGGATAAGTGTGGATCGGCGCTGATGTTGACGATGTTGATCATGGCGTTGATGTCGCTGATGTTGATGATGGAACTAATGTTGATGATGTCGATCATGGCGCTGAGGTTGATGATGTTGATCATAGCACTGATGTTGATGATGGATCGGCCTTCCAGAAATGCTTCCACTTGAACACATCACCATTATACCCTCACGCTTGCAAATAGCAGCCTAAACACACAAAGTTACGGAACGTTAACATTGGGGTTACATTGCCCCAATTATTTCCACTATTTCCGCTTTCAAATGTAGATTTCCTTTCGAAATAATCTCGATGTTACTCGTCGTCACATTGAAACCCCAAATTTTCCATCTCTGCAACTTCACCACTGCCGAAGATGTCCCAATTCTGTAATTTTACAGAGTATCAAATTACCAAATTTGCCCACTAACGTCTAGATTCACACCCGTGATGTATATGCCCTCTATGGTCAATTTCCCTATAATGGGACCTTTCAGTCTATAAGAAAATTTTTTGGACTAAACAGTATATAAGTTGTTAATTTGGGATTTATTGGTGCATCATCCTATATTTTAATCACTAAACTCAATGAAAACGAATAACTTAAATATTTTTCATACAATTACATTCAATTTAATGACTACAATATTATTATTTTTTATATAGTTCTACTTAATGAAAATGAATCGATGGTTTAAATTAAAAATAAACTAAAATATTAAAGTTTAAATCGATCATTTTTCCATATAGAAAATGTCTCACTGTGTTTGATTATTCAGCTTTCAAAATCAAATTCTGAGTTTATAATTTGTATTATTTTATTTTTAATTATTTGTTCAATATTTTTTTTAATGCATCTAATCTATTTTGGTCCGATTAGATGCATTTAGAAAATAAAAATTAAAAATTAAAAATTAAGCAAAATATTAAAAATATATATTAATTCAAAATTCAAAATTTGATTTAAAAATTGAATAACCAAATAGAGTGGGAAGTTGCTATTTTAGTAGGCTAAAGTTTCTGAATATGTTTGTTTTGGCTTTGTAGAGTGATTTTGGAAAAAAAATTCTAAAAAACTTATTTGGTTTGAAATTTTTCTAAAACAATTTTCAAAATCACTTTCTCTTTCTTCCACATCAATCGATCACTTTTTCCCTCTCCTCCCTCCTTCTCAATCACTCTTTCTCTCACACACATCTACTCAATTACAACAAAATATCAAATCATTTCAAGCTTTCAAACTCTAAAACTACTTTCAAAATACACAACTAAACAAATCAAAAAAAATTCTAAACTCTCTCTCCAAAACAATTTTTAAAAACTATTCTCTCAAAATCAAACCAAACATACCCTTTGTGTTTGAAAAGATAATTGAATTTTTTTGTAGTTGAATATAATATTTGTGAGAGAAAAATAAAAATGATTATGAATTTAATGTGACATTTTATTTTACTAACTATTTTAGCTTATTTTGTTTTTTTGCTTTTTTTTTTTTTTTTGGGCATAGATTTTAGCCTTAAAAAGACTAAAACAGCCCTTGCCAAACACCACCAGAGTGGTTTATCCTCAATCATCTGTTGAAGCATAGCAGATTATATGCACACATAAAATTTCCTTGTTAGCAATCGTACTAGTTTCCTTGTTAAGCATCACCACTTCAATGCAACTCGAATGAGAGCAGAAGAAAAAAATTGAAGTACCGACGTTCTTGTGGGCTAACATATACGCCCTAAGGGACAAAAGTAATGCATGCCTTTAGGCAATTTCAAAGCAATCAAGTGGGTTGGTTTTTTGTTGAGCAATTGATAATTTTGAAATTGCAAAGAATGTGAATGCCATACCTCCAGTTAGAGCCACAAGTCTTTTTTATGCCACCATCACATGAAGCCTCTTCCATAGCATCTCTCCTCATTCAAAAATGCAACTCCACAACCACCCTCAGAAAAGCCCGCCAACTCCACGCCCTCTTCCTAACCGCCATGCCTGCCGCCCCTCAATCGCCGTTTCTCAACAACAACATCATCTCCATGTATGCTCGATGCAGTTCCCTCGGCGACTCTCGCCTCCTGTTCGACAAAATGCCTCAACGAAATATTGTCTCCTACAATGCCCTCATCGCGGCCTATTCTCGAAGCTCACAGCATGCATTTTCAGCCTTCAAACTGCTCGAACAATTGGAAAATGAAAGCCATCGACCGAATGGTTCCACGTTCACGAGCCTTTTACACGCATCTTCTTTGCTTGAAGATTGCTTGATGGGTTATGCACTTCACACCCAAGTCATAAAATTTGGATTCGTGGATGATACGCGTGTCCAAACATCCTTACTTGGAATGTATTTGAATTGTGGGGATTTGGGATTGGCGAAAGAAGTATTCGGCTGCATAGTTGACAAGGATGCTGTGGCTTGGAATTCAATAATTTTTGGGTACCTGAAAAATGAAAACATAGAAGGTGGTCTTCATTTCTATGGCAGCATGGCGAGGAGTGGTACGATTGCTACCCAATTCACATATTCAATGGTTTTGAATGCCTGTGGCAGACAAAAAGATCATAGCTTTGGGCAACTTGTACATGCCCAAGTGATCATATCTGGCGTAACAACTGATTTGCCTTTGCAGAATTCACTGCTTGACATGTACTGCAGTTGTGGAGACATTTACACGGCATTTGAAGTCTTTAGTAGAATTGAGAACCCCGATTTAGTTTCATGGAATTCAATGATGGCCGGGTATTCAGAGACTGGTCTTAGAGAGGAGGCCATGGAAATGTTTGTCCAATTGCAGCAAATGTCATTTGTTAAACCAGATGAGTATACGTTTGCAGCCATCATATCTGCAACAAGAACATTCCTCGGTTCTGAATATGGAAAACCACTGCATGCACAAGTCATCAAAACAGGATATGAGCTGAGTGTCTACGTAGGAAGCACATTGATATCTATGTACTTCAATAATTCTGAAACCAATTCAGCTCAAAAGATTTTCAGTTCAATCTCAGAGAAAGATGTCATTTTATGGACCGAGATGATCACAGGTCATTGTAGAACAGCTGATGGAGAGAATGCAATTAAGTTATTCCATGGAATGTTGCAGGAAGGCCAAAAGATTGATAGTTTTGCTCTCAGTAGTGCTCTGAGCGCCTGTGCTGACCTTGCGACTTTGAAACAAGGTGAGATGATTCATTGCCAGAGTGTAAAAACAGGATATGATGTTGAAATATCAGTCCATGGCAGTCTAATAGATATGTACGCCAAAACCGGGGACCTTCAAGCTGCTAAATTGACAATTTCCCAAGTCAAATCCCCTGATTTGAAGGCCTGGAATGCAATGCTTGGAGGGTATAGTCACAATGGGAAGGCAGAAGAAGCGATGAAGGTTTTTGATGAACTTCTGAAGAACAATCTCAGACCAGATCATGTAACATTCATTTCTCTCCTGACTGCTTGTAGCCACTGTGGATTGATTGATAAAGGAAAGTTTCTATGGAATTACATGAAAGAAAATGGTTTGAGACCTGGGCGTAAGCACTACTCTTGCATGGTTAGTTTGTTGAGTCGAGCAGGACTGTTGGAAGAGGCAGAGGAAATGATTTCCGAGTCACCTTTTAGTGAAGATTACATTGATTTGTGGAGAACATTGTTGGGCTCATGTGTCACCAACAGAAATTTAGAATTAGGGGTTCGCGTTGCTGAGGAAGTTTTAAGCATAGACGCAGATGACAATGCAACACATGTATTGCTTACCAATCTTTATGCAGCTGCAGGGAAATGGGACGCAGTCACAAGAATGAGAAGAAAGATGAGAGGACTGATGTTGGAAAAAGACCCTGGTTTAAGCTGGATTGAGGTTATGAATGATATCCATGTGTTCTCTTCCGGTGATCAATCACATCCGAAGATCAATGAAATGCAAGATGAATTGCATAGACTACAAGGAAACATGAAAAGATCAAAAACAGATGGAAAATGACAACTTTGAATCTTTTAATTAGAAGTGATATAAGTGTACACTTTGAATCTTTTAATCTGTTGATATGACGTGTCATCACCAGGCAATCTCTAAACCTTTTTTTTTTTTTGGTGGCAAGTTTAATCAATGATCCCTGTAAGTTTGCTTGAATTTCAATTTGAACACATTTGACTTTGAATTTTTAATTGCGTCAAATAAGAACAATTGTTTAACAACAGCTAGAAATAAACCCTCAAATAGCATACTCAGGTCAATAAACCTCAAATGGCATCAAACTTCAGATCAACTCGCAGAATTCATCTAATTTGTCAAATCAGGAGACAACACTCCAAAAAATTCTTAACAGGGATCTACAGCAAAAAACACTTACTAAAGTTTTATTTTACAATGTTACAGTGACATGGATCTCCAAGCATTATATCGGCAACATTAGAAGCCGGAAGAAAAGAAACAGAACTCAGATGCAGAGGCCCACCAGCATTTGGAAATGAACTCTGTTAGAGATTATGGCACATCCATCAACTCCAAAGCAAAAGAAGCGGCATTTGAGATCTCAAAGAGAGCACAAATAACTAATGGTAATTCCCACAAAATGAGTTATCCAGATGCTGAGAATCAATTGTGCGTATAACAAGTTGCACAAGTTGCCTCCATTTTCAGAACATCAAGAAATGCCTACTACCTAGCGTCGACCACTGCGACTTTTTGCTCTCGCTTTCTGCAACAAATAGGAGAATTAATAAGATACTTGAAAAATGGAAAATCAGTCTTTGAATTGGTCTAATGAAAATCAAAACCAAGCAGGCAGTGGTTTTTTTCCCCCAAAAAAAACTGGATAACATAACGAAAGAGAACCTAACATGGTTTGTTATTCATATTAACCAAATAGCCCCTTATTTAAAAATAAAAACAAAAAATTGTTTGAGTTTTCAGTTTCAACATTTAGGAAAGCAGGATTTAGGTGAAGTAGAGGGCAAAACAATTTAATTCAGGAATGTCAAGAGGCATTCAAATAGTCAAAAGCCTGACTGGAGTTGGATTGTAATTTCACTCAGACTTTGTCCAAAGTTCCAGGGAAAGGGAAAGCATATGCACAAGCGTGTGCGCGCGCACACACACACACACTCAGAGAGTCAGAGTTGTGAGCAAAGTTACTTACAGATGCAGTCCCAAAGCTCGCCCCTGACCCTGTTGCAGCACCTAGGATAATGTAAGAAAATCAATCAGATGGTAAGGAAAAGATTGAAATTAGAAAATCAGCAACTGCCACGGCGAAAGTGGTAATATTAGGTTTTTGTGACTCCTATTATTAGTAATACTGCACATAGTATAGCCAATATCATTAATAAAAAAAAAAAAATTTAAAATTGTGTGATTAAAATAAGTTTAGTTGATTATGTAATATCTGTTAAAATGTATGCAATCATTATGTCAACAAACAATGGGTTAACAATCATTCGTATTGCAAGATCAGCAAAGCATACTTGATCAACAATCATATCAATACATCAAAATTAAGAACAACATTAGTTCAAAGTCTTACAAACTGGCAGGCTCAAAATCACATTCATAAAGTATGAGTTTTTTAATATGCTTGGAATAACTAAATTAACAAGCACTGTGAGAGAACTGAATCCATCATGAATGCTTTGGTCATTAATAAACATGATTTCAACAGTCCTGTCCAAAATCAAACCCCATTGTCATACTGCGATGATGTTCCATACATTCTTATTTCTTAATCTTCAGCAAAATATTGATCTTTTTGTGTTTAAAGTATCATTCCCAGAATATAACCTGTCACAACGCCAAGATCTTGGCACAAAAGTAAATGTCAATTTCGGACTAAAATTAGTGCTGCCCAATAATATCGTGAAAGATAACTTCAGATCCAAAACAAAATAATAACAGCAAGAAGAATAACATTCAAAATTTGCAAGTTCCTTTTGCATGCATCCATCACTGTTTTGGCTTGAACTTTACTGGGAGGTTTAAATATCAGAAGCAAAAGAATTCTGTTAATTAATAATAGTATCCCTAATTCACTAATACTAAACGACATAGCCATAGAATGTACCTGAAGCAAATGGGGAAACTCCTGCAGAAAGAGTTGAACCAAATAGTGCTCCAGTACTACCTAAGGAAGAAGTTGTAGCACCAAAAAGTGGTGTCTGGGGCGAAGCAGCAGATGCTCCAAATAAGGACGATGTCGGAGCAGAAGTGATGGGAGTGGAGAATAGAGAAGATGATGATGTGGCAGCAGATGGAGTACCAAAAAGCGAGGACCCACTCCCTGATGATGCTGCAACTGCTGCAGAAGTTTGCGGGGCAGTTGATGCACCAGGTGTTGCTGAGCTGGCAAACAACCCTGCAACTTGAGTTGATGGTTGTGGAATTGCAGGCAAATGCAAGGTTGGATGTACCCTCCGAGCAGCAGCTTCTTGTTTGGCTGTTTCCCGTCGATCAGCCTCAAGAAACGGATCATTCCCATCTCCCCGGCGGCGCTGGTCAGCAAGATATGCTGTTTTCATGGATTCAATGTACTGATGAATGCTCTCCACCTACAGAGAAGCAGGTCATACAGCTCTTACAAAAGGTGATAAATACAACAACAACACAAAAAAAAAACCAGCATACTCATGAGCATATTGGAAAGCATCTCCAACCACTTGTAGCAAGTAAAAAGGTAATATGAACTTATAAAGGGCACACAGGATACGATTTCTGAGCTCCATTTACAGTAAACTCACACCATCACTGATGCAAACAAAATTGTAGTAGCAAAATGCATATTATAACAATTCTGAAGGTAAATTGGGACAGTGGTCCAGCGAAAAACTGCCACTACTGTCATGCAATTACTACCATTAATGAATAATGCAAGAGGAATGAGGCAAAGAAACTGTCCTACCTTCCAAAAAGACTTTCAGTTACTTTCAATTAGAAAATTTGCATCTTCTTTCATTACAAAACACAACCTTGGAAGATAAACTAATAATGCGTCAACAAACATTATTAAATATTAAAGAACACTTTTGGTACAGAAAACTCTAAAACACAAGAAATTCAGTTTTCTTTACCTTTGCAGCCACATGAACAAAAAAGTCATGCACATTTGACATGACTTTGGGTAGAGACTGCAATAACGAGGAGCTAGAGTTCAAGGAGTTCCTGTCAAAATCTATGAGGAGCAGCTGCTCTAACTCTTCAATCCACAGCCGGCACTCACCGATATACTTCTCAAATCTGACAACTGTTTGCTGCAAAAAGGGAGATGGTTTCCTTGGGAGCCCACTATAGAAATCAAAAACTGGAACTACTGAGGCAGCTGTTGGTTGACTGCTTGCATTTGGCGCCACTGCAGCTCCTGAAGCCTGTGACGGTGCAGCGGCATTTGAAGCAGCACCTGCATTTGGATGAATAAACCTTGGGCGCAACATCATGAAAGAACGAATAGCAACCTCTGTGTTACGTAGCATATGTTTAACAACAGCCATTAATTCTTGCAAAACAGCTTTCTGCCGTTCCATTGATGTACTGATTCCACCAAGTTCCTGCCATGATAATTAGAAAGTTTCATCATCATGCAATAAACTCAGAATTAAAGAGAAAATGAGCTGAAAAGAGGCCTTAGAAGCTCAAGTACCACACTGTTCTCAAAAAACTTGTAAAAGAATCCTAGGTTTGCAACTGGTGTTTATTGATCACAATAGGTGATGATGTTAAATGATTAGTTTAAGAAAATTTGATGAACACGGCTACCAAGACCTTGCTGAGATAACCAGTAGTTAACCTTCATTCCAAAAAATTCAAGGAATTAAACAATAATTTATACATAGTTTACAGCAGTTGGGGTTTGTGAATTATTGAAAAAATAAAATTTGAAGTCGAAGGAATAATTTGTTCCAACTAGTTTGAAAAGATGATAATTCAAAATATTCAGAATAATTCAGGAATTCTGTCAGAGACATTTATGTTACTTCACATAACAAAGAAACCAAGGGAACTGGACACATTCATAATATTCTCCCCGTGGAAGTTCCAAATTTACAGAATTTCAAATCTGCTCACCCTAAATTTTCAGTCGGGACATAGATGAAAGTATAAAAGATTACTCTTGAAAGGTATTTCGCTAAAAGGTTATCGCAACAAAAATGTTGAATATTGAAATTTTGAAAGCAAAAAAAAAGTATAGGACTATATAATAGCAACAAAATAATTGATTTTGATGGTGATAACATTCGTATGACCTCTCTCTATCCTAGAGACTGGTTTTATTCAAACGACTAACCCAAACCAAAAGATGGCAGACGGTTTCCTAGCTTACACAGGCATTACTCAGTAAAATGAAACCGAAAAACTCAAGTTTGGCTAGGAAAAAGCTTGGTTGAGCTCACTTAATAGCCCAGTTGAACCAACGTTGAGCCAAAATTGAAGCTTGTTGTAAGGTGAGCAAAGTCCAATCAGCCAATGGCTCTTCTGGGTAGAGCTTGTGATTCTAGTGTTCTTGAGACTGTTTTAACTAGACACTTGAAATTTGCTCTCTTTTAAATAGAAATTTTCAAATAACTTTGAGATTCTAATTCTAATTGGTAAAATAACAAATAGTGAAATTTTTAAATACATAAAGGACCTCTTAGGTTCAAAACTAGACTTAACTTCTTTTCTTTGTCCATTGATTTTCAATCAAAAAGTTAACAAATTTGTTTGAAAACATACTATCCAATAAGAGATCAACACATGCCTCAAAAACCAGGTTTAGTCTTCCAAACCACCACCCTTGGAACTTTTCATGCCAGGCAATATAACGAGCCAAGGTGAGCTCAAAACCTCAACTAATAAGCAATTCGATCATATCCACCTCTTTCATTAAAATCATTTGCTTATGATGAGCAATCTTCTAGGGTAACTATTTGTCAACTGTAATATATAAGGGATCATTTTAAATGAAGCCTATCATCAAATCAAGAGATTATCCAGAATATTCATCTAACCAAAACTACTTCTCAATAATAGAAGAGAGAGTAATATGTACTCTATGAATTAAAAAACAAAAAGGCATTATTGTAGAAAAACAACTGGGATGTATCACTTCACTAGGAACTTAAAGCAGTATCAAATCTAAAGTGCCATGCCAACACATATCTCAAAGGACCACAGAGTTCTAAGTGGTAGTATTGACAATGCACCAGGTTTTCATCCAGGCTATGAGGTATTTATTTTACTAAATGCTATCTCAGTTCTACACAGTGGATCAGATATCCATCTGTGATGCCAGACCCTCTGTACATTAATCTTTGTTACAATTATTTGAAGTGTAAGAAATAATGTATAGAGAAAGAGAGAGAATAAATTGTATGTATTATTATTGATTGATATATATTGATTTCTATTACAATGATTCATGATTCCTATATATAGAAGATGGTGAGTGTGTAGTAGGTAAGGAGTAGGTGAAGTGGAGGTGGTAGTGGTGTAGTGGGTTAGGTTTAGTGGAGTAGGTGAGGTGGTAGTGGTGTAGTGGGTTAGGTTTAGTGGAGTAGGTGAGGTGGTAGTGGTGTAGTGGGTTAGGTTTAGTAGAGTAGGTTTAAGTGGGTGAAGTAGGTGGAGAGTAGGTGGATTTTAACAGCCCCCCGCAAACTCAAGGGGGATAGGAACTAACCAACTTGAGTTTGGAGAGAGTAACAAAACAAGAAAATACATAAAAATAAAAGAGCATAAGAGACACTGTATGGTCGTGTCAGACCATTGGTGAAGACACTGGATGGTGGTGTCATAACGTTGTAGAGGACACTGTATGGGGGTGTCATAACCATGTAGAGGACACTGTTTGGTGGTGTCATAACGGTGTAGAGGACACTGGATGGCGGTGTCAGACCGATGTAGAAGACAGTTTATGGGGTCATGTCGGACCATTGTAGAAGACAGTTTATGGAGTCTTGCTGGACCCTTGTAGAAACTAACCGGAATCAATGTCGGGACAGTTTACAGAGTCTTGTCGGACCCATAAAGGAGCTAACCGGAATCAATGTAGGGACAGTTTACAGAGTCTTGTCGGACCCATGAAGGAGCTAACCGGAATCAATGTCGGGACAGTTTACAGAGTCTTGTCGGACCCATGAAGGAGCTAACCGGAATCAATGTCGGGACAGTTTACAGAGTCTTGTCGGACCCATGAAGGAGCTAACCGGAATCAATGTCGGGACAGTTTACAGAGTCTTGTCGGACCCATGTAGAAGACACTGTATGAGTGTGTATATAGGCTGCCCAAAAGATATACATGTAGATATATATATCGAGCCCGCAAAAGTCGCGCCCTCAAAAGGTGCGCCCACTTTATCAAAAGATGTGCCCGACAGAAATCATCGAGCGGCGAGCCATCAAAAGGCGCGCCAGACACGCGGCGATGCACGTGACCGACAGAACGCGTGTCGGCCTCTTCGTCAGGGTCTTTATAAACCGAAGCGGAGGCTGAGGCTTGGAAGCATAACAAACCAGTTGAAACCTCTGCATTCTCAGAGAGCTTGTCTCGAAGAGCTGCAAATCTTGAAACACTCTGTAACCAACCCTGTCTGACAGTACCAATCGGTAATCGCTGCTTCTCTGAAACACTTAGCAACCCAAAAAACATGGCCTCTTCTTCCCGTTCAGCTACCCAGAACATGGCCTCATCTTCCCGTGGTCTGCTCACTCTCTTTCCCGACCTCAACGAGTCAACAAGAGAGATAACTGGTGCGGTGGCCTGTGAACCTCAACCAAACACCTCTGGTTTTGCTCCGTTGAACTTTCCGATGCGGTCGGTGGAGCAAAAAATGGCAGTGCAAACGGATATTGAAGCTAACCAGTATACATTGAAGTCCTGTGTTGAAACCATGACTGCGGTCACAAACTTGTCGCACCGGCTGCAGAGTAGGACAAATGAGGTGCAGCAGTTAAACGCCCAACTGGCTCTGCTCCAACGCATGTATAAGGATGCGCGAGCAGAGATAAGTGTGCTAAAGGCGGAAAACAAGGAGCTGAAGCGGAAGGCCAGTTTTATGTTCCGATTTGGAGGGCCGCCATATGCTGCAGTGGAGGAGCAGGGAGTAGTGATCATGCCCAGTGGAGTGGGAAACACGGAGGCAACACCGGCAAGGGCCGCCCAGGACGGAGGCAAGAAGAAAAGACCGGCGGCAGAGTAGAGAAGAAAAAATCCCACCTGTGAATGTGGTTGTTTGTTTGTTTGTTTTTTTTTTTGTTTTTTTTTTTTTTTTTTTTTTGTAAAATTGTGATCGGGGTTGATCCCTGAGATGAATAAAATATGGTTTGGTGTGCAAAGCTAGATGGTATGAATGGAATTGGAAAAAGATTAAAAATAAGGTGAAAGAAAAATAAAGAAAGAAATAATAAAAATATATTTGAAATCAAAAATGAAAGATGGGGAAATAAGGAAAGTGGTTTGGAGAAAATAAATAAAAATAATGGAGTTTGAAATCAAACGGAGGAGAGATGATGTTTTTTTTTTTTTTTTTTTTTTTTTTTATAATAAAAAAAAGAGATATATATATATATATATATAAAATAAAGAAAGTGGGGAAAGTGGCGGTGGATGCAAAGTGGGTTGGAAAGTGAAAAGATGAGAGAGAGAAGGCATGTGGGTGGTTGTCCATTGTGGAGGACAAACATAGTGGGTTATATTATATTCAGAAAGTTGTCCATTGTGAATGATGGTTTTGATGATGGTGATGGAGGAGTGAGTGTGGAGAGTGAAGGGTATTGAAGAAGAGTGAGGAACGATGGGTCTGTGAGACATATGCTTGTGAGAGAAAAGGAATCTGAAAGAAAGAAGAGATGGGTGTTGTAGCTTTCTCTCTCATCCTGGCATTACCGTAAGGGATGAGCTCGGAAAATGGAAGACATGAACACGACTGGACATTCAGCACTCCACATGTCAACCTTGGCATCATATTGCTGAAATTGCAGAATTTCTGGGGCCATATACAGTGGAGACCTGCAAACTGTCTCTGCGTGATCATTAGGATGTAAAATTCTTGAGAGACCAAAAACAGCAATCTTTAGCACTGCATCACTGTGAGGGCTTGAAAGCAAAATGTTCTCTGGTTTCAAAGTGAAGGTATGTGTTGTGTAGAAAATAAGCGGAATAGGTTGAGGTCCGGCGGGCGGCTAAGGTGAGGTTGCCGCCCGCCGGGGAAGCGAAAATACTAGGTTTTAAACCAGCTCTGATACCATGTAAGAAATAATGTATAGAGAAAGAGAGAGAATAAATTGTATGTATTATTATTGATTGATATATATTGATTTCTATTACAATGATTCATGATTCCTATATATAGAAGATGGTGAGTGTGTAGTAGGTAAGGAGTAGGTGAAGTGGAGGTGGTAGTGGTGTAGTGGGTTAGGTTTAGTGGAGTAGGTGAGGTGGTAGTGGTGTAGTGGGTTAGGTTTAGTGGAGTAGGTGAGGTGGTAGTGGTGTAGTGGGTTAGGTTTAGTAGAGTAGGTTTAAGTGGGTGAAGTAGGTGGAGAGTAGGTGGATTTTAACATGAAGTAAAGTAACAAGTGGGGTTAATACTTCTTTTCACAAAAGGATAAATTTTAGGAACAATCCAGTATCATTCAATCATAGACAAGCTTTTAGTTACTCATCTTGGACTTCCATGTGAAGGTATAACTAAACCTATGTAGTTAAAGGGAAAATCGCTGTAAGATGGAGGGAGAATTGCAATGGTATATAGGACCATGAAAGAGGATGATGAGAATGTGACTGATTATCCACCCTAACCGAGCTTTGTTGAGAAAGTAACTATACTAAGTTAACACAGAATTGACAATTGTGTGGCACATAATGTCACAAGCAGCAAAAGACATCCAGTAAATCAAAAGAGTGAAAACCTGAACAATGTGGCTTGCGTCGGGCTCGAACCCGTCACTGGAGACAGAAGAATCATAAAGTCGACTACACTGATCCAGCCGCTGGCTTTCATCCCTGTACTCCAGTATTTTCTCCCTATTGACAAAACCACTACTTTAGCAACTCAAAACCCTAAAACAGCAAATCAAATCCAAACTCTACCAACAAATTACCCAAAATTACACGTTCCAAACGAAATTCAAATGCAACATTAAACCCTTAAAACCCCAAAACATCAATCAATTAATCAAAACGAGTAAAATTGTTAACACTCGTACGCATACACACATACTCGATTTGAAGGAGGAATTTTTGAGAGTCGGGGTGGAGATCGGCCCATTTGGTGCTGTAAGTGGCCGGAGTTTTCTCATTGGTAAAGAGATAGAGTGGTTGTTGTTGTTGTTGTTGTTGTTGTTGTTGTTGTTGTAGTTGCTGCTGTTGCAGCTGAAATTGTTGTTGCTGCTGCTGCTGCTGCTGCTGCTGCTGTTGTTGTTGGAGTTGAAATTGTTGCTGTGACTGTTGCTGTGGTTGGAAAAATGGGCTGCTCTGTTGAAATGGTGATTGTTGTTGAGGTTGGAATAGTTGCTGTTGTTGGGGTTGCTGTTGCTGTTGCTGCTGTGGAGTGAATGAAAACGCCATTGTTTTTTGAATCCTTCTTTTTGTTTCTTGTTAAATGGGTTTGGAATACATATCAAAAATAGAGAAGATCAAGAAAACCCCTGCTTTAAAACCCTAGAATAGAGGGAAGAGAATACTAATGAAAAAAGACCCGCCTTCGGCTACTGTTTTCTGTGTTTTGGGAAATCTTAGCTTAAAAGCTGTATATATCGCTGATGGGCCTACTGGGCCTCAGGATTAATTTTCGTAAAAAAGCAGGCCCCACGGTTTGCAACAAGAGCCCTTGGACCAATCTTGCTTTTGGGCTTTTTGGTTTTGGACCAAGATTACAAAAACAAAAGTACCACATTTTATTTTTTATTTATTTTTTTTGTTTTCGGTTTCGGTTTCCCAAGAGCGTTTGGCTAACTTAACGCACGCCTCAACTCGCAATGAGAGCCTGGCACTGACTCATTTGATGACACTTACCTTTTTAATTTTTAATTTATATTTATAAAAATTTAAAAAATTTAAATAAAAATTTATTTGGTAAATTTTTAATTTATAAATTAGTGGTTTCAGTTTATAAATTTAGCCAAAAAATATAAACTCAAAAAATGTATTTCCGTTTTTAGTTTTTATTTATTTATTTTTTTTACCACTCAACACTAGTCACCACCGGCCACCATTTTTCACCACTGTCTTCCGCCTCCGCCACCACCACCCACCACCCACCTGCCACCCACTCACCACTACCACCTACCCCCCGCTACCACCACCATCACCCACCACCCACCTGCTACCCACTCGCCACCACCACCCACCCCCTACCACCACCACCGCCGCCACCACCACCACCCACCCCCTGCCACCACCGCCACCACCACCCACAGCCTATCACCTACCACCCACATGCCACCCACCCGCTACCACCACCCACCCAACCGCCACCACCACTATCACCCACTCACCCGCTACCACCACTATCACCCAACCACCCGCTACCACCACCCACCCAACCACCACCACCACTATCACCCACCCACCCGCCACTGCCACCACCCACCACTCACCTGCCACCATCACCCACCACCCACCACCACCACCACCCACCACCACCATCACCCGCCACTCACCCGCCACCACCACCCACCTGCCACCACCATCCGCCACCACCCACTCGCCACCACCCGCCACCGTCACCCACCCACTCACCCACCACCACCACCACCCACCCACCCGCCACCACCCGCTATCCACCACCCACCTGCCACCACCATCCCCCCACCCGTTACCGCTTTCCACCACCGTCTTCCGCTGCCACCACCCGTCACTTGCCACCACTTTTCACTACCATCTTCCGTTACCACCACCCACCACTTGTCATCACTTTCCACCACTGTCTTCTGCCACCATCACCCACCACTTGCCACTGTTTTCCACCACCGTCTTCCGCCACCACCACCCGCCATCATTTTCCACCACCGTCTTCCGTCGTCACCACTCGTCACCACCCACTACCCGCCACCACTTGCCATTTCTCACTCTTTTTTACATTTTGTCTAAACCAAACGCGTTTATAGTTTATGTTTTTTCTAAAAATAAACAAAAATCAGTTTATAAAATTTTTGTAAATATAAACTGAAAACGTAAACGTTACCAAACAGGCCCGAAGTGTTACAACTATCGAAACTCCAAATGGGGGTAAACTTACGCTGTATTTGATTAAGAGATTTAAAAAGAATAAATAAATAAATAAATAAATAAATAAAATATATTTATATTTTATTTAATTTTACACATTTTAATTTTTTTTTTCTAAATTTTTCAACTAAACACAACGTTAATTGAATCCCAAAATTTTACCCAACGATGGATAAGTCACTGGGTAACAAGCTCGTGTGCATACATATAGTATGATGGGATCTATATTATCATTAGTTGATATTTTCATCATCATAATGATATGTGTATATATGTATATATGCTTTGTAATTTGGTGTATATTTATTCGTAATTTTATGTTTCTCAAGATTGAGAGAGAGATAGAGGATTTTGGATTTTCATTAGCTAGGTGAAGTATTGCTTGACCTCAAATCTCCTTATTCCTATATTTGAAAACACTCGTAATTATTAAATTTTTTGAAAATTCCATATATGATAAATTTGAAATGTGATCTCATTATCATCAATTTTTTGGAACATAAAGACAGAAGGATTTGGAGCCTAAAATTTCAAACCCATTAACTAATTTATTTTTATTTTTTTCCATTTGTTAGCAAGAAAATAAATTTATAGGTCGTTGGACTTCATTTATTAAATACTATCTCTTTTCGTATTTATTAATTATTACATAGTGTCTATTTGGAAATTAAATTTTTAGTGATATTTAACTGAAATATGTTTGTAAATAACGTTTTAATTTTTTATAAAAAAAAATCATACAAAATGTACATTGAATATAAATAAATATTTAACTCTTGATGAGTTTAGTTTTTTTAACTTTGTAGTAATTTTATAACTATAAGACCATCTCTAACGGTTCACCAAAGTTGACATTAAATTTAAAATTTGGTAAAAAAGTTACTGTTTGGTGCTCCAACGGTTGCACCAAATCGATATCAAATTGAGATTTCAGCAAACGATTCATCAAACTAAGGACAGAATACATATTTCATCAAAACACTGTGTGTGACCGTTGAAGCAGAAAAGCTTCAGAATTTTACACATGGGTCGACCACTTGGATGACCACCTGGTCGACCCCTTAGTTGACCACCCGGTTGACCAACCGGTCGACTAGTGCATGCGAAATTGGCCTGGTTCAAACAGTTCAAAAAGGTAAAAAAAATAAAAATTGGCTTTACCGGTCGACCCACCGGTTGACCTACGGAGGTAGGTTAAAACAGTTCAAAAAGGTATTAAAAAAAAAAAATTCCTCCTAACCAGTCGACCTGCCGGTCGACCATCCGGTTGTCCAGAAGGAGATTTGATGAAGGTGAACCGTTGGAGCATTCAATATCAAATTGAGGAAATGACTATTTTTTTACTCAGATTTGGTGAAACATTAGGTGAACCGTTGAAGATGCTTTAACTCCTTATCAAATGGCCTCAAACTTCTATCTCGGTTAGTCATTTTAGGGTCTGTTTGGGAAGATTTGTGGCTAAAATAGTCACAAAAGACAAAATAGGTTATTTTAGCCACAACAAATAAAACATCGCATCCAACCCATAATCATTACACTCTTCTCTCATAAAAAAAGTCAAAAAAGCCAAAAAATCAAAAAGTCCTTCCCAAACCAAGCTTTTTAGCTCAGGCTAAAATAATAAAAAAAAACCAAAAAATCAAAAAGGCAACCCACTTCACAAACCAACCCTTAATGGGCTTATTAAGGGTCATTTCTAACTCTAAAAAAATAAAAAATCCAATTTCTCAAGTGCTATTAGTAGAATGTAAGAAAAATCGAGAAAAAATCGATCAAATCAACTGAACCGGACCAAATCGGTTATATTTGGTTTGTTTTTTAACAATAATTGGTCCGTGCTGTTCTTAAATTTGAATTTTTTCAATTTTCGGTTCGGTATCGGTTTAAGCATCTTGTGCACCAATGTAAATCGAAACCGACCGTTTCAACATATATTGTATTTATAATATATATATATAATCTAATAATATAATGATATTAATCAGTATAATAAATTATTAACCTTAATTAATTAATCTTATCATCTTTACAACCTAAGTTTGTAAACTCTTATTATATATAATCGTAACTCTAATTCATTATTCTTGAAACCTTAGTATTTTTTTTTAAAAAAAAATTTGTTTTTATTTTTGTTAATTTAGGAATTGAAAAGTATATATTAAATGAATGGATTGGATATGTGGGTGTTTGGGAAGTGGGTTTTTATGTGGATTTTTTTAGTTGTAGGATATTATTGCAGAATTTTTTTTTTTTTGTGTTTGGGAAGATAGTTGGATTTTTTGTGATTAGATGTGATGTTTGTGAGAAAAAAAGTGAAATGATTATGGGATTTGATGTAATATTTTGTTTGGATTTGTTTTTTTTTGGTTTTACAAAAAAATTGTCTTTTAGTGAAAAAAAATCAAAAAAAATCCCAAAAAAATTGTTGCCAAACACCGCCACATGTTTGAAATGGTAGACAAATAATTAATTTAATATTTTTATATAGATTAATGATTATATTTAAAAGTGTCTCAAGTTTGAAAAATCCTAAACCGATTAAACCACACCAAACCGAACCGTTTGAATCGGTTCGGTTCGGTTCGGTACGGTTTGATGGTAGAAGCGGTCTATATCGATGTTCGAAATAATAAAACCGACATTATCGGTTCAGTGTAATTTTTTTTATCTAAATACCGACCATATGAACCGATTACATCCCTAGCTATTAGAGATGGCCATTTTCTCTCATCCTTGCTCCTGCATTTTCCGCTTGGGTTTTCCCTTATTCAGAAAGTGGGGCCGGAACAGATTTTGCTTTCACCGCCCCGTCCTACCCAACTTTGCCAATATTTTTATATATATAATATATAATATAAATTTTTTTCACTGTAATAAAATTAAGACACTAAAATATTATACTTAATATTAACTTTTACAGATCTATTATTTTTATATCTTATATTTTATAATTCTCATTAAATATAAATTATTATCATAATATACTACATTATGTATAATTTTATTAATATTTTTATTCGTCAACTTACAAATTTAACATATCTCTCATTCCACCACCACTTGATTTGCTCTACTCCCAACTATTACAAACCTACCTCAAACCCAACTCGTGACTATCCTAGGTGTTGGTCTGATGGGGGCCTTTTCTCAAATTAAGGTAAAATAGTAACTTATTTTTCAAACTAGGCCTAGTTTGGACGGAATTCTCAAACTAGGCTAAAATGTGATTGTGAACCTGACCCTCCCGCTAAAAATTTCTAAAATCGTATAAGCGTAGTCACAAACCACGCTTTTAAATTTTTTTTTTTTTATAAAACGTAGTTTCAAAACACACTTTTGAGCAAAATGTGAAAACATGTTTCCATAACACGTTTTCAACAAACACAAACCAAACCTAGCACTCTCTTCTTTCTCTCTCTCTCTCTCTCTCACACGCACATATACAAACCACGTGTTTTCAATAACTTTTTTTTTTAAATTAATTTTTTGTTTTCAATTAATTTTTTTTCAAATAAAATTAATTGAAAAAAAATTTGTTAGTAAAATTTTTAAATTTTTGTTTAAAATCTATCGTAAACTCATTTTTTGAATTTATGTTTTTTCTTCAAATTTACAAATTGAGACAACTATTTATAAAACAAAAAAATTAGCAAACAAGTTTTTATGATAGTTTTTTAAATTTTTGTAAATATAAATTGAAAACTGCAAACGAAATGGTTACCAAACATGTCTCAGATGGTAAAAATGTCGTAAAATTAACAAATAATTAAATAAGTTACCAACGTAAGAAATGATTTATCAAAAGATTTTTAGGCTATGTATGGTTTGATTTTTAATTTTTTTTAAATTAAAAATTAATTTGGTTAAGAAATAAAAAATAATTATCATTTAAGGGTAAAAAATAATTATCATTTTAACTATCAGGCAGGTTACACTTCAATTTAATTTGTAAAAAATTATTTCTAACCACTCGAAAAAAAAAAAATTTGATAAGTCATTTCTTTTAAAAAAAAATTTCTAAAAATCAAACTTTACATAGCCTAAAAATCTTTTGATAAGTCATTTCTTACGTTGGTAACTTATTTAATTATTTATTTATTTTACGACATTTTTACCATCTAAGACATGTTTGGTAACCATTTAGTTTTCAATTTTTAATTTATATTTACAAAAATTTTAAAAACTATCATAAAAACTTGTTTGACAATTTTTTTTTATTTATAAATGGTTGTCTCAATTTGTAAATTTGAAGAAAAATCATAAATTTAAAAAATGAATTTACGTTGATTTTTAAACAAAAATTTAAAAATTTTACTAATATAATTTTTTTTACAATTAATTTTATTTGAAAAAAAAAATAATTAAAAAAAATAGTTATTGAAAACACGTGGTTTGTATATGGACGTGAGTGTGTGAGTGTGTCGGAGAGAGAGAGAGAGAGAGAGAGAAAAGAGAGTGTTGGGTTTGGTTTGTTTTGTTGAAAACCTGTTTTGAAAACACGTTTTCACATTTTGCTCAAAAGCGTATTTTGAAATCACGTTTTATGAAAAGAAAAAAAAATAAATTTAAAAACGTGGTTTGTAACCATATTTTTACAATTTTAGAAATTTTCAACGAGAAGATTAGATAAACGGTGAAAGCATGGTTCACAACCACGTTTTAGACTAATTTAAAAATTATGTACAAACTAGACTTTAGTTTGAAAAATAAGTTGTTATTTTACCATAATTTGGAAAAAGGCCCATCTGATGGCCTTGCAAAATCATTATTATGTCAAAACAAAAATGCTTTCTATCCCCACTGGGGGTCGACCCCCAGTGAAGTGTCACTTCGGGATTGGCCCAAAAAAATAAATTTTTTTTTTTTTTGTGTTTTCAGCGAATAGGGGGTCGCCACCTCACTGGGGGTCGACCCCCACTGGGTGTATGTATCAGCGTTCTATGTCAAAATTTACTTCTACCATGTGCTTAGATGTAAGATTTGAGAATTATAAAGGAGAAAGGCAAAAAAAAAAATACTCTGTTTATCTTGACTTATTGGTTCATTTTCGGGATTTGTTGTCTTTAATTAGGTTAATAAGTAATGTATTTTTATAAGTAATAATCAAATTTTGTTACACAAATTAAAATATCTCAATTAATTATCAAAGTATTCAAAACAGAAAAAAAAAAAATATATATATATATATAAACGAATTTTTGGAATGTCAAAAATATTGAAAATGAACCAACAATGTACAACAAAGGAGTATACGTTAAATTTTTATCACTTTTTTTTTTTTTCCTATCAAATCTTAAATTCAAATACAATTAGAAAGTACAAACATCAAATGCTTATAAATTAAATTAGAAAGTATAAACATTTTTTTATTTTATCAAATTTGTGCTGTTAAATAAATTTCATATTATTACTAAACGTTAAAAAAAAACATTTAGACATGATTTTGACACATTGTAATTCTCTGACAAGAAAATAAAATTCTCTGTAATTGAATATATAACAAATTAAATATTATTATAAATTAAATTGTAAAAATTTAATTACGGATCTGAAATATTTTATCTCAAGTGAAAGTCTAATCACCCCAGCTCATAATTCAAAACATCACTGCCGCCGTATAATTTTGAAAATTTTGTCTAACCTAACACTTTTTCTTGTGTAGAAATTGTACCACATTGCATGTGGCATTTTCTTTTCGGTCCAACATTGATTGTGGCATTGATGTAGTAATAGAGCGACTGTGAAATGGATGCTAACATAAAAATTGATAAATTATCTAACAAACGAAATTAAACTGATGAAAAACCATGGATAAGAAAAGGTAAGTCCACAATCAAGAACAACCATTGCTTCCTCTGACATTTCAGACCTAAATCAAACTCTCTTTAACATGTAGTTGTTAAGGCAACAAAACCTATTATCATCATCATCATCAGCATCATCATCATCATATCTAAAAACAAAAAGGGAGTTACCAATACAAAACAAACACCTCATTTAAGACCATTCCCTGGTGTGGAAATAGCAAGATCCGGCAACGAAAAGCAATCCTCACCAGTAATAAACCCACCTTCACCACTCTCAAGCTGCCACGTACTCCCAATCATATTTGCACCACCAGCAGCGCCACCAGCACCACCATCCCCAACCGAAGAAATGGGCCAAACAGCTCTTCCAAGCCCAAATCCCATTTCCTCAAACCCAGACCCAAGACCAAGCCCAAACCCACCCAGCGCCAAGAACCCAGGTGCCTGAGTGCTCAACAAGGAAGTAAAACTTCCGCAACCGTTCAGACCCGGCTTCACGTCACCCACAAACGGTACGGACAGGCCGTGCTCTGCTGCTGCGGAGGAGAGGCCGAACAAAACTGGTGTGGCGGTGGGAACCGATATGTGGTGGTGGTGGTGGTAGTCCTGAGCTGCGGCGGAGGAGGTGGTGGTCGTTGGGCGAGAGCGTTTGGCGTTCTTGCGGCTACCGCCGCCGACGGGGATGTCGCGGAGGGTGCCGCCGTGGGTCCAGTAGCGGCGGCAGGACTTGCAGAAGTGGCGGGGCTGAGAAAAGTTGTAGTTGTTGTAGTAGCAGAAC
Organism: Camellia sinensis; assembly: GCF_055761805.1. Lineage (NCBI taxonomy): Eukaryota > Viridiplantae > Streptophyta > Magnoliopsida > Ericales > Theaceae > Camellia > Camellia sinensis. The sequence goes on from NC_138961.1 coordinate 223,375,685, forward strand.
TTGGTGTTGGTGGAGTCGCAGCGAGGGCAGGGGAGGTGCTCCGGCTCCGGCGGTGGCGCACCCACTTGCTGTGGTCTTGTGGGTCTTCTCTCACCAGAATCTGATGGCATTTTGTTGTTGTTTGTACAGTTCTGTTTCTGTTCAGAGGGAGTGAAGTAGTGAAGATTTGGGAAAAGGTTAGTGGTGGTAGGAGGGGGGGATGGAGTTTATGGAGGTGGTGGAAAATTAGAATGGAGATGTTTGGCTGCTTTTGGGAGGCATAGAGGTGGGGTTTTATGGGTGGAGAGAGAGAGAGAGAGAGACAGGTTCTGGGTTCTGAGGCTTATATGCAAGAGTGAACAGCTTTAGCAGTGTTTTCTGTTGTTCGCGACATTTTCAGTCGGCTCCAACAGAAGCTATGTTTGGGTCGGCTCCTAATTGGGGGCTCTTCATTTGCCTTTTCTTTTAATTTAGCATTTTTTTTCTTTTCCTAACAATGTGTTTTCTTGTATTTAAATTAATTTCATAATTTAATATTGAATAATGCTATAATACAATTAGGAAATTTTATTTTTTATTTTTTATCGTTAGACACCAATGTAATTTGATCAATAAGAACAGCCACTGCCACGGTTATATTACTCAAGTCAGGCTCAACCTCCAAACTGTACATGAAATGAGTTCTTGCCTCAAGCAATTCTAGCCAAAATTGGGGGAAAGTTTATGTTCTATTGGTTTAGTTTTTAAAATAAGTTTTGAGTTTTAAAGCCTCCGTGTGAGAAGTGGGTTGGCTTTTTGGTTTTTTGACTTTTTTGACTATATGAGCCTGGGCTCAAAAGCTTAGTTTGGGAAGGACTTTTGGCTTTTTGGCTTTTTTGATTTTTTTGTGAGAGAAGAGTATAATGATTATGGGGTTGGATGAGATGTTTTGTCTGTTGTGGCTCATGAGCTTATTCTGTCTTTTATGGCTCATTGAGCCAAAAAAGCCCAATGAGCCTTTGCCAAACCAACCCAAATTATATTTTGAAAGATAAGTTATTGAAATGAATTTTGAAAAGTTAAAAATATGTTTTATTATGAGTTTTGAAAATAACCTTTGAATGATTTGTATTTTTTTTTTTTTTTTTTGATTGATTGATGTATAGAATGAGAGAGGAGAGAGGAGAGAGGAGAGAAAAAAAGTGATGGATTGATTTATTAACAATAAAACAAAAAAACAAGAAAAAGAGAAAGGAAAGAGAAAAAATAATTTTGAGTTATGTTTTAAAAACATATTAACTAAACATATTTTTTTATTTTTTTATTTTTTTATTCAAATCATGACTTAAAAACAAAACCAAACACTATTTAATTTTTTTTTTTTTAATATCGCACAAAACCAAACACTACTTAATTTATTTATATAATCATTACATTCTTTCTCTCACAAAAATTCAAAAAATCTAAAAAATTATCCTAAACAAAACTTTTTAACCTCCAACTAAAATAATTAAAGAACCAAAAAATCAATCTACTTCCCAACCAACCCTATATATTACTTTCATTTAATAGTTAAATGTCTATTTATATCCACTTTGAAGTGTCATGGACTAATTGCATCCTGGTTGACTAACAAAATTATCATTAATATTTTAATGATTAATATTAAAAAAACATTTGATGGATGTGAGAAGTGATGATTATTCAAAATGTAGAATTAACGCCAATAATTTTACTAACACTGATACTTAGGAATGTAATCAGAATTTCATTATGCGAGAGATCAAAATAATAATAATTTTTTTTACTATATACACAAATACACATATATGTACAATATGATGTTTAAACTATATATATACATAACAAAAATTATATATCATAGAAATAATCTCTAATGGGATGAATATGTTTTTTTGTTAAAAAATTAAAAGAGAATGTAATATGAGAGAAGAATGAGATATATATTTTTTATATTAAAAGGCGATTATATATATATAATGGTATATATGTTTTTAAAAAACTATAATTTTTTACAAAAATAAAGAGGTCATAGCCCTATAAACTTCTTCTAATTCGGTCCATTTTTATACCTGATGTGAGGGAGGGCTTTGAACCAAGGACAAAAATATGTGAGGGAAGGGGACGTGTGGGCATATTGGCCCCACAAACATTATTGGGTCCATGAACATGCTATTATCCTCAATCATCCGTTAGCAAAATGAAAGATTGACGTAAACAAGTTCATTTGATTATTTTATTTATATATATATATATATATATATTTAATGATGTTATGTTTTGCTTTGCAGAAAATGAATTTGTTCTAATACAAACTTGTCACATACAAGGGTATGAAAAATAAAGAAAATGTTTGAGGTTTTAAAAAATTTCTCACAATTTAACTTATAATAATATTATTTGATGAGTGTCAATTTTTAATTGGTTATACAATCAATTATATAAAATCCATCACCTTTGTCATATCATTATAGATACATTTATGGATGTAAAATATAAACATCTAGCCTTGTTAAAAAAAATAAATTTGCTAACATAATAAATTTGTTCAATTTTAGATTGTCAATCTCATATTTAAAAAAACGTATTGAATTTTTAAATCAAATTAAAACCAATCTCTTATTGACACAAAAAAAAATTTGGGTGTGTATAAACAAAATTATATTTCAAAATTTTTGTCAATCTCACATATAAAAAAATGTATTGAATTCAATTTTTTAAATCAAATTAAAACTAATCTTTTATTCACACCAAAAAAATTTTGCTAGTGTCTAAACAAAATTTTTTAGATTCCAAAATTTTCCATGGTAATGCAACAGGACAAACGTTCCCAAATCGAATGTCCTGAGCGGGACAATATGAAAGAATGAAGGAAGGAAAGGAGCTGATGGGACGAAGAGAGAGAGGGAGAGAGAAGTGAGTGGTGTGTTATTTGTAGGTACGACAGACAGAATGATGAAGAGTGTCGGATTAGCGTGGGGGGGGGGGGGGTAGTGTAGTGGTAATGGTGGAAACAATTTATTGGATTTATTGTTTGCTTGTTTTGTTTTTAGTCATCAGTCGCTTCCCCTCTGATTTCGGATTCGTCGTTTTCTCACTCACTCTCTCTCTCTCTCTCACTTTTTTCTTTTATTATGTTACTTGAGAGAGAGGAGAGAAGAGATTCCTATTCCATATCCGTACTCTGTTTATTAGCCGGAATTCTCGCTTCTGAGAACAATACCAACACCATCAATCACGGCACGCTAACCCCACCACCCACCACCCTCACCCTCCACACCTCAGATCGCCGTTGATTATCATCGCTATCATTATCCGTTGAATATAAACTCAGGTATTATAGTCCAATCCAATGGTTAAGAATCAAGGAACAGGAGATCGTCGGTAATAGTAGGCGGCCCCCCCTCCCCCTCCCCCCTGGTCTGATAGATAGAAGTTGGGTAGGGAAGGAGGGACGGAGGGAGGGAGCAACAGCTGTCAGTCAAAACTGAGGCAAATGTCTGGTCATTGACCGGCACGCGCGGCTTCTTCTGATCACTAGTAGCCATCCGTCCTCAATCTGTGTCTCTCGTGTCTGTCTGGGACTTGATACTCTCTCATACGTCCTTTTCGTACCCTCCTCCTCCTCCTTCTATCCTGTATCTGTTTTCACTGCCAATTAAGCTGCAATGGCAGTAGAGAGACAGAGTTAGGAGAGTATATGTATATATGTATATCCATGCCTGGTGTATTCTCCTCTATCCTGATCTTCTTTCACCCTTTCTCTTTTGGCCTTTTCTCCTCCCGACTCTGATTCTCTTCCCATTTTCAATTCCAACACACATTATCAAATTGATAAGTCGGAGGGAGTGAGGTAAGGCTCTTTTCCATTCTCAATACCCCCTCCGTCCCATAATATTAGTCCCTTATTCCATTTTTTATTGTCCCAAAATATTAGTCCCTCTTCAAAAATCAAGTACAAAAATAATATAAATTTTCCATTTTGCCCTTCTTTTAAATTCATAAATAATATAAAAAGTACAATTATGACATTGATATTCTCAAAAAAGTGTACTATCAAAGGGTAATTTTGGAAAACTAACTTTTTAAAAGTACAATAATTGTACTATCAAAAAAAGTTGGATTCCTCAAAAGGGACCATTATTTTGGGACGGAGGGAGTACTACAATTTTACATACTCAAAATAATTTATTCAGAAAAAAAAATTTAAAAAAATTAAGGTTGCGTTTATTAGAACTTTCTAACTATGATTTGAGAGTAGGAGTTGTATTTTGAGTTTGTTAGTTTTGGAATTATGATTTGAGTGTAGAAAATTTGTTTGGTAAAAGAGTTTTGAATTGAATGAATAATTTTTGATATGACATATGATATAAAAACTTACAACTCATAACCAAACATACAACTCAAAATTCTATTAAAACACATAAAAAAAATTAAAAATTCGGAAAATCTTTTTTTTGACTATATATAAAAATTAACATATGTCAATTGTAAAAAAAAAAAAAATTACACTGTTCCGGTCAACCAGTAAGACGTCCGATGGGACGACTGGCTAGTCTAAAATTTTCCACTTTCGATCGCGTTTTTAAAAGTGAGCGTGGAATTAAGTTTTGAAATTCGTAAATAAACGCCGTGTTCAAATTAAGCTGTGGAACGTTAATTCCAGACCTGTACCAAACGCCACCTAAAGATTTACCTCATGGATTAATGTTACTCATATTTTACTAATTTTAAATTTACATCACACAATTATTTCGACCTAAAATTCAAATCAAGTTATGAATAATACTACAATTATTACATTTATATATTATTATATTTACTATCTTATTTAATCATAATATCAGTGTCGTGGATCTCACTTTTCACCATTTTACTTTTGTCCCATTTTTTTTTTTTTTCAAGTTATAGTAAATTTATTTTTGAGTCATACTTCAAACAAAACATATTATAATGAGCCTAATGAATCATAATTAGTACAAAGAAATTCTCAAAATAAAATAGACAAACTAAACAAATACATAAATAATAATAATAATAATATCATATTTATTTCTTTCATTTTTTCAAGTTTTCTCATATAGAAAATAAAAAAAAAAAATCCAAATTACATCTAAAAAAGCACAAATTTAATATATAACCTATACAATTTGGACTTCGTAACTTTCTAAACACAAACAAATAAAAAAAGATTTTTTGTTTTTTTATTTTTTCTTTCTAAACACTTGTTTTGTTTCTTATTCCTTTGTTTTTTTATCTATAATGATAAGATTTCACTGCTAAGGAGTTAATTGGGAGCGAAACTGTTAAAAAACTTTCCCTTAATTGATTTGTTTAATGCAGAAAGAAAATGAGAGAGGCGATGAAAATATCGATTTTGCCCCAATTTTGAGATCAAATTAGTTGGGGCAAATGGGCATTTTGCAGTAAAAAACCAACAATAATAACCAAACAAAAGTCAAAATAGTAATTTCCAAAACAATTGGCCCCACTCGTTCCTATTGGTTGTTCATGGTGAAATTAGGAGCTAAAAAGGATGATAGGTGCGGTGCGGTGTGGTGGCACTCACATCAGGGTGGTGATGTGCGCGACAAATGTATTAGGAGGAGACACGATGAGTTGCGTGTGATGGTGACTGACAATTATGAACTTGGTTTTGTGATGAGTAAAATGAGCAGGAAATAAAAAATATATATATGTATATATATTAATTAATTAATTAAATTTTCAATCAAATATTCACGTGAGATCTATATTTATATGTGATATTTGATAAAAAAAATTTAAAACATTTAACATTTTTGGAGTAAAATTGTATGGTGATTCAAGTGTAAGTTACATGGTCTTTTAATTTAGTTTTTATTAATTAAAATAATAAGTCTCATTATTTTGTATTACTTTTTTAAAAATAGCTGAGCAAATGTCACACAATGAATAATATGACTATAAGATTACCGAATAACTTCATCTCGTGGTGGTTGGTGGTATTACAAGAGGAAATATATGTTATATTATATGATTTTTATTTGTAACTCTTGTGTTTTTTCAGTGAACTCTACATCATGTTTATCTTAGTGATTGTTTGAGGTTGACTTCTTTTTTTTTTTTGTCCTTAATAATTTTTTTATAAAACTCTTTTATATTTTTAAGTTCTGTTCAATTAGACAGATCAAAAAAACTTATAAAAAACAAAATCAAAAAGGACAAAATTAAGTTTGTATGACTGTTCCATATTGAACCATTTGATTGTTTAGGTATTTCATCTAATTGTTTTCAATTTTACCATGACATTCAATTAAGCTTGTGTCTACTATGTCAATGAAATAAGAGGAGAGAGGGGAAAAAAATTAGAGAAAAGAAAAGAACATGTTACAAACATGAAAGACAAGAAAGTAAAATAGAAATTCTCCAAAGAAGGACCAAACAAGCATATAACATCCATTGTTGTTTAATAAAAACTAATAACAATAGAAAAAAGCATATAACTTTCTATGAAAATTAAAAATCTAGTGATCAATAAGTCGTTGAAGGGTGATCGGAAACACGTATTTGGGGTCTCCGACGAGCAGTTGCTTGGCAATGTGGACATTGGCAGCCTGACTAGGGTGGTAAGGATCCCAGAAGACATGTTTGTCGCGGTCCAAGCACAAACTGGAAGTTGGTCCACATGGAATTATCCCAGCAAACTGGCCTCCATTTCCACAACATGCTGTACTTGCAGTGCTAAATCCTGCACAATTTCGACATTATCAATGACAAACATACAAAAAATGCTATATATACCAATTTTGTTTTTAATCATATATAGTTTAAGTACTTACCATACTTGGCATAGTTTGTAACGAGTTCCATCACAAGATCGTACACATTTGCAAGTACAAATTTGGCGCCAGGAAGGTTTTGGTTGAGCTCGGTTACTAGATCCTTCAATCGGGAGTTGTACTGAAGTGCCATTTGGTTTGGCAACGCCACACACTCATCTTCACTTAGCTGGTTGATTGTTTTCTGATACGGAATGCATCCAATTGGTCCAACATTTGCCACTATGAACCTCCTTGCATCTAGTTGATAAAGCCGCTACCATCATAAATTTGTCACAAAATTAGACACAAGTCACAAATTTAAATTATGGAAATAGTTTCTTTGCACGCAAGAGTAAGATTATATAAATTTGACCTTTTTCGGACTCTAGTAAAAGTGTAAAATGAGTCGGTATATACATACACTACAAATTTAAAGTTATATTCAACAAAAACAATACGTCTCTAGGCATGCCAAATAAGACTTTGGTGCTAAATCCATGTTAGGTTGGGGCAAAGTTTTGGGCCTTATATCATAGATAAGAACATAAATACGACATGAACACAAAAAAACATACTCTCACTCAAAACTTTACAAATGATATTGTTGAATATTTTTCAAACTCATGTGTCCAATTAGTCTAATGTCCAATAATTAGTGGAAAAAATGTATTTATGTTTTTTTTTTCTTCCTTTAATAAGGCTTGGGAAATGTAGAAAATTAATAATTGAGTGTGTGTGAATCCAAACTTTTGTGATGCAACTCTTATTATGCCATTCCATTGTACGTCAAATTCAATTAAAATTATTTTTGTTATATTTCAAATTATAATCTTTATAAATTTGTATTTTCTTTACTTCAAATTAAATTCCTTAAAATAAATAATTGGATCCACAGACCAACAAGTGACGCAATTAGTAGGGATGGCAATGGATAACCTACCTTGTGGGTATCCATGGAGACCTAACCCAAATACATGGGTTTTCCCCTCTTTTTCTTATCCATTGGGTAGGGTAAGTGATATTCTTTAAATATCCACAGGGGATGGGTTGGGGATGGGTACCCACTAATTTCCCCATATGTTTTTTTTTTTTTTTTTTTTTTTTTTTTTTTTTTTTTTTTAAAGATTCACAACCAAAACTAAATATACATTCAATCTTTTTTCTTTTTTTTATTTATTTATTTTTTCAGGTTCAAAACCATTTTTTTTTTTTAAGATCCACAATCAAAGCTAATTATACCTCCAATCTTTTTTATTTTTATTTTTAAGGTTCACAACCATTTTTTTTTTAATTTTTAAGATTTGAAACCAAAGCTAAATATACCTCCAATCTTTTTTATTTTTATTTTTAAGGTTCACAACCATTTTTTTTTTTAATTTTTAAGATTCACAACCAAAGCTAAACATATATTTAATATGAGTCTTATAACACTTTCTTCAAACGAACTTTTTGATTGTCTCAAAATTATATATTTGATTATTATAAAACAAACTTTTTAATTAATTAATTAATGTGTATTTGATTTTGTTGTTGAACCAAATAAAATAAAATAAGATTGAATGTATATTTAGCTTTTGTTGTGAACCTTAAAAAAATAAAAAAATTAATAAAAAAATAAGTTGTTAACATTAAATATATTAAAAAAGAAAGAAAAAAGATTGAAGGTATATTTAGCTAAAACCTTTATAAAAAATAAAAAAAAAAGAAAAACAAGAAGGTTGTTAACATTAAATATATTAAAAAAGAAAGAAAAAAGATTGAAGGTATATTTAACTTTTGTTGTGAACCTTAAAAAAAAAAAAAAAAAAAAAAAGTTGTTAACATTAAATATATTAAAAAAGAAAGAAAAAAGATTGAAGGTATATTTAACTTTTGTTGTGAACCTAAAAAAAAAAAAAAAAAAAAAAAATTGTTAGCATTAATTATATTAAAAAAGAAAGAAAAAAGATTGAAGGTATATTTAACTTTTGTTGTGAACCTTAAAAAATAAATAAATAAATAAAAAATAAAAAATAATAATAAAAAAATTTGTTAACATTAAATATATTAAAAAAGAAAGAAAAAAGATTGAAGGTATATTTAGTTTTTGTTGTGAACCTTAATATAAAAAAAAAAAAAAAGTGATTGTTAACATTAAATATAAAAAATAAAAATGGGGATTAAAGTGGGTTGGGGAAAATCCATACCCATTAAAAAATGGGGAGGGTGGTAACCATGGGGAATGAGGAATGAGGAATGGAAAAAATTTATTATAGGAGAATGGGGATAAAAAATTAATATCCTCCCCATTGCCATTCCTACCAATTAGGCATAACATGACACGAGACATAATTGAGCATGATACAAATTGTGTCATGCCAATGGGCGGGTTGGGCCCTAAGGTCTAGCTTAGTCAGGCTAGCACAATGCGGCACGGATAAAAAACAATGGGCAGAGCCGGGCATGGCTGGCACGAAAAATAAATGGGCTGGGCCTGCTCAACATGACCCATTTTACACCTACATGCCCCGCATAGTGAGTAATTTTGGTTGCGTATGTATCTATGTATATGTACCGTAAGTTGGCCTCTGAGATGGTTGATGAGATCGTCGACGAAAGCATCTGGGCTTTCGGAAACCCTAGCCCCAATTGAGAGGACTGGTAGTAGATAATTGTTAAGGAAATCGTTTGATCCAATTGTCACTGAGAAAAGGGATTTGTTCATAACATAGTCTCTTGCCTGCGATGCACCCAACAATTGGTCGATCTGTTTTCTAGTAATGTTGAAATAATCAACCTGGATGTCCAGTGATAGCCTATTTACCTGCAAAACCCATGTATCATTTAATAATTTTAAAATAATTTGTATAGGAAAAATGAGCCCATTTTTAGTGATGAAACTAATCCCTCATCCCTAACCAAATATTAGAACTGAGAATTGGATGATATTGGAGGGTGCTATTGGTTTTCATGGGCCTTACCATAGTTCTATCTTAATAATTCGAATCGTTCATATTCTCCAAGCAAATTATTCATATAAAAAATTCACTTAATTGGAAAATCATACCGATGTGATCGATTCACATTTATCTTTTAAAAAAATAGATTATTTATTATTAAAATTCTACTTATCATCCATTCTTTTGAAAATAAATTTGATTTAATCATTAACGCTGTCCAATCAAAAAAAAAATTAGACATGAATAATCTCCTTAGAATACTTTACAAAACCAACAAATCAAATCATCATTGTGGAGTCTGTGATTGGGTCCAAAAGAATTTTGACACGACTAAAGGGGTTACCAAAGTATTCTTTCCAAATTAGATTAAAAAATAAATAAATAAACATAACATTTTAAAGCAAATAAATTTAAACAAATTGAATGATAAATGAAGGGTAAATGAGCACTTACAAATATTCTACCAGTGGCATTCATAATCCCAGAGCCGCCAGATGCATAATTCACCCCATATAATATAGCATTTCCTGTGGCATTTGGAGCCAGAAATGGCACTGCATAGTGTGGTTGTCCCAGTTCCTCTCCTGACCAAAAAAAACCACCCAAAATTAAAACTAAAAAAAAATGGAAAATTTTGATACTAACACAACAATAAATCACAGAAATATGATTTATTTCTGTAAAATTTTTCGAACATCCGTGCATGAGAGAGAGATGATCTTACCAATAATGTCTCCGATGGTTCTCCCGTTGGTGAACCGACCGGTGGGATTACCACCAGAAGGCTGAAAATCAATCCCATTTGGTGGGATATTAGCTTTTGACAAAGTTGGTAGATAATTGTTATTCCCAGCATCAACCAAAGAATCTCCAAATAAAAATGAAGCACCTAAACCTAAACCATTACTATCATCACCATTTCCAAACAAGCTGAAATTGATGATGATGAAAAAGAAAAATGCAAAAGCCTCCATAGCCATGGCTGATTGAGAGTCTCTTCTAATAGTTGTACCTCAGTGACACGTATATATTTATATATCTTCATCTCGAGAGTGGCTAAGAAGAGAAGGTGGTGCTAGAAACTAGCTAGGGTGGCTTGTTTATGGTGGAATTGAATTTGGTTTGACGTAATGCATTATGTGAAGAAAGAGTTAGACGGTGCTGGTGAATTTCAAGAGGTAGTTCATCAACATCTCTGTGCGTTGTCCTCAACGTGCAATGGATTTGGGAGTTAACGGTTTTGATCCAAACAAGTCATCCACGAGACGTCATAGATGATCGGTGGCTTTTGATTTAAATATATTATTATGGGAGTGTTTGGGAAGCCAATTTTATGTTTTTTTATTTTATTTTATTTTTGGTTAACATCCAAAAAAAAGTAAAATAGTCTAAAATAGTTTATAAAATAAAATATCACATCAAATTCATAATCATTTCACTTTTTCTCTTACAACTATCACATCCAATTATAAAAAAAAAAAAATCTAACTCTCTTTGCAAATACAAATATTTTAACTTATTAAAATAGTTAAAAATTAAAAATAACCTAATAAAATAACTAATTTCCCAAACGAGGCCTATGATTCATGCATTTAAAGCTTCTCAATTTAGAGTGTTTCTAGTAAATTCTTTAGTTGTTTGGTTTAGGAGTTGAAATAAGCATTTTCCTTCTTGTCAATCTCCTCAAGAAAGTGGAATCTTTCAACAATTTTTATTTTTTTTTTTGAAAAATTACACCTCCGTGTATGGTTTCAAAACAAATATAAAAAAGTGATAAAGCTTATCAACTTTAATAATTTAAGTTATAAATTTTTCTACCACTTTGTAATAATTAATTATTTAGGTTTTAAATTGATGTGGCAACTTCATTTTGGACTATATAATTTGCAAAATTTGAAATGAGTTGTTATTAATGAGAAAAAAAACTGAATTGTATAGGCCCAAAATCAAAGAGGCCTAAAAAAACTGTGTTGTTAACCTAAATTGTACCTGAATTGATATTTTAGTAAAAATGGATTGATTCATGTAAGTAATAAATAAAAGAATACTTGTGTAGGCTAAAAAACTATCAAGTAAATTACATTGACATCTCTTGAGATTTGGTCCAATTACTACTTATTCCTTAACGTTATGGAAATTACTTTCCCACTCCTGTGGTTAATAATTTCATTTCACAAACCCCCTACTTATATAAAAGGTAACAACTCCTAGTAAAAAAATAGATAAAATTACATTAAAAAAAAAGTAAAGGAAAGGCAAAAAAAAGAGAAAATAAAGCAAAGCAAAAAAAGAAAGAATGTATAAGTTCAATTTCTTCATCCTGTCTAAATAATTATAATAATAGAGAATTAGTGTAATTTTCTAAATGTTAAGAAATAATATGTATTAAATTTAAATTTCAAGAAGCGTGAGTGTAATTTCTCCAAAATCATATTAGCCCAACTGTTCAACTAGGCCGTCAAATCAACTTGCTTGAGCGGTTTAACGGTGAATTTTTAATAAGGCAAAATGTTTTTTTGAGCGAATAATGCATACTGTTGAAATTGATTTATAATGGTCAACCTGATATGCTGGGTCCAACAATGAGGTATGGTTGGTTCAATTCAAATCAAACCGAACTGACTTTGGGCAAACCATTAACAATGTTTTATTATTATATTCTTCCATTTGTATTTATTAAATACTTGCCGTTTGGTGTAAAATATATATATATATATATATAATTGCCTTTTTAGAGTTAGGATTTTTTTTTAGTTTGGAGTTAAAAGTTTGCTTGGTAAATTTTTTATTTTTTTTATTTTTATGAGACAAAAAAAAAATGATTATATCTTAAATATGATATTTTATTTTATTAACTTATTTAATTTATTTTATTTTGATAAATTTATTAGAAGAAAATTTTTCAAGTGTTTTTATCCCAATTAGTCTATAAGTTATTCTTATATTCCAATAAGTCCTATTATTTGAATATTTGTTCCACCAAATCATAATTATCAGATTTAAGGTATTTCATGAACATTTCTACACTTATAAATATTTTTTTAATGGTTAGCAATTTGGTAATGTGAATATTCATATTTTACAATGTGATTCACATCTATATTGACGATGTGTATATTCACATCACGGAACATTCACACTGTAAATGTGAATATTATTAGAGATATTTGGTAACTATATCACCCATAAGATTTATTAGAATATAAAAGAAATAATATGAACTATATGAAATATAAGCAGATAAAAAGAGATTTATGAAAAAGTACCCCTTCTATGTTTTATGCTTTTTTTTTAGTTTCAACCAACTTAGCCAAATGAAACCATAGACTAACTTCATTAGTGAAGTTTTTTAAAAATACAATTATTATTTATTTGAAAAAAATATTCATAATCCAAATTTCAAATATTCTTTTTAGGGTAAATTACATTGACACACCTTAAGGTTAGTCTTTAATACAAGTTACCGTCTTCACATTCTAAAATTTACATTTTGCTCCATAAGATTTAAACTTTCATTACAATTTAATCCTTCCGTTAATCAACCATTAAGTCAATTAACAAAAAAAAACTAATGTAAGAATTTAATTTTTAAAATGGCTATTTTATACTTGTTTAACAAACAATTTGCCGTTTAAGAAAATTTTATGCCCTAGTTGTGATTTTTAATTATGACCTATTATGGTATTAGTTATAATTATTGATTATAAAATTATTTTAGTTATGATTCAAAAGGTATTTAGTTATGCCTTATGCAAGCTTTAATTATAACAATTTTTTTAATTATGATTGAAAGTGATCTAATTATAATATTTGTGATAACACTACAAAGACTTGTGTATCATAGTATTACCTAAATATTTAATAGTATAATAATATATGTATTAATATAAATCGAATTTTTGTAATTCCTTACCAATTTTCTTTACTCATCTAGTAATTTTTTTTTAAAACAAATTTTATTTTAATAAGAGTAAAATAGATATTTAAAAAAAAATAATTTATTTTATTAATTTTCTTCGTTAGTTGACTTTACAATTGATTTATGAAATGATTAAATTGTAATGAAAGTTTAAACCTTAGAAAAAAAATACATAATTTTAAAAACGTAAAGAAAATATTTATATTAAGAGCAATGATGCATAACTCTAATTCAAGAATTCTAAATAAAGCTCTAATGAGTTGGCAAGTCAAAAGAAGATGAAAAGTACTAAAAGAAAGTAACAATAATTATACACGAGGTAATGCCACATAGATTAGAGCTCTTATTTTAGAGGTACCAAACAGTTTTGTTATATTAAAAACAAATATTAAGGAGTGTGAATATAATTTGAATAATGCTACATACACTAATTGGTATACCCATTAGTATACTAATACTATGATATAATTTGATAGATTTTGGATATTTATAATTTATATAATGGGTGGGATCAGTAATAATGTTATAAGACATGTTGATATACTAGTTAATATATCAATAGGTGCATATAGCACCACCGGTGTAATTTACCCTTCTTCTCTAAAATGCATAGCATTTATAATTTTAAAGGGCCTGGCTCAGAGGGTGTTGTTGGGCCTACAGGGGCCTATCACGGAACCCATTTTGATAATTCAAATCGTTAATATGTAAAACTCGTCGAGCATTATATGCTTGTAAAAAATCATATTAATCGAATATCGATAGTTACGTGATCAAATCAGTTTTGTATAAAAAAAAAATGAGATGGTGAAAAAATAAATGGTTGACAGAAAATTGATCTGATGAGATAGCTATTGATATTCGATCAACGTGGTTTTTTTACAGACATAGTAATTAACGAGTTCAACACATTGAACGGTTCAGATTATTAAAACAAGACCCGTGATAAACTTCCATGGATTCAATAGTACTCTCTAGTCTGATCTAAAACTGGAGGGAAGTTAGTGCCAATTTTAAAACGGTGGTACTATATATACCAGTTGGTATACCAACTAGTATACTAACATACCTTATGACATTATTATTAACCCCACCCATTATATAGATTATAAATATTTTAAAATTTTAAAATTATATCACATAATTAATTAATATACTAATTAATATATTAATTAATACATAGAGTATTATTCATAACTATTATTTTAAAATACGACCTTTATCGTTTTGAACGTCAAATTAAATATTTTAATAAATATACCACATATTGGGCCACTACCGTCATTCGAACAAAGCCCAACTTGAATTTCCCTCGCTTCGAGCCCCCTTCACGCCGTTACAAATCACAAGAAAAAAAATCCTTGCTGGAGTCCAACATTCCACACTCGACCGTTGTGGAGAGAGAGAGAGAGAGAGAGTTGCAATGGTGACACTGAGAAGCAGAGATCAAACCCTAGAAACCCCTGCAAACCCTAGCAACCACCAAATCAACGAAGATGGCCGAACCCAAATCAAGGAAACCCAGAAGGTTTCTGGGTACGAACAGTGCAGAGAAGAGAGGATCAAAGAGAACCTCCAGAGAATGCAAAAGCTTGGTATCATGGACATTTCCCTCAAACTCAAGTCCCTCAAACCCATCCGCAAGAACAACTTCTCCAATCGCAAATCCCCTCCTTGTCCCTCTCCTTTGACAACTCCTGGTGGACCCCTTCGCCGCTCCTCCAGGTTCTCTCTCATCTCATAGGATATTTATAGGTGTTAAGTTGTTTCATGGGTTTATTGTTTTCTGTATGCTGTTTACTGCTTTTGGTTTTGGTGGGCTTTTTGATAGTTATTAGATGTATCTCTAGTCCTTGATGCTTAATTTTTTTCTTTCTTTCTTTTCCTGTCCGAAGAAATGCGTGTTTCAAGGATGAGATTGATGTTGTTCTGTTTATATGTTTTTGTAAGGCTGGATGAGATTTTTAGGATCTTGACAAGTATTCAGGTGTTTTTGGTTCATAGTATTAATTGGGTCAAAATTGGTTTTAGATAGTTATCTTAGTGGGTTTCTAGTTCTTAATGATTAATGGCTTTCTACCCTATAATGTTTTTGTAAGGTAGTTGAGATTTTTGACAAGTATTATGATGTTTTTAGTTCATAGTACTCATTGGGCTTTTTGTATTTTGGACTAAGAATTGGATTTTTTTTTTTTTAGTTGTAATATGGTTTATATGAATTGATGGAGTTTTGTATTATTCTCCAACCCCCTCTCAAATTTTGGTATGAATTTAGGTTGCAGAATGTGACTCCAGTTGCCTACTCTGAAGTGATACTCTCGAAAAAGGATACATTTTTGGAAGGCGAGCATGATTTAATAAGAGGGGGTTTGAAGCCAGAGGTTTACACAGATGAACATGAAAAGCTGTTGGGTAACACCGAGATGAGTTGGACTCTTTTCGTGGATGGTTACGGACAGGATGGGAAGAGAATTTATGATCCAATCAAAGGAAAAACTTGTCATCAATGCAGGTCTGGTTTTTCTCCGCAATTACGTAAGAGATAGTTAGAGAGAAGGGGGAAGAAAAAAGTTACCTTTCTTTCCTATAGTTATGTATGTATCATGTAAAAATTAAAGGACCTTTCTTTACCATGTTCATGTCATCTTTGGTGGATAATAGAGTTATTATCACTGGTAAATTTGATCAGACTTCAAATTCATTCTTTTATTACACTCTAGATTCCCCATTTTGATGTCTCTGAATTGATTATGAGCAATTATTTGCCTTACAAGTTGAATGTCGGATGAAAGTATTAGGTTAGTGTTTTAAGGTCAAATTCATTTGGGCTAGGTGCCTTGGTAATTGTCATTCTGTTATTCTCTTCTCATTTAATATACATTTTGATATTTAGAGTTAAAATTCAAAGAAACAAAACTGAGTCCCTTTCCTTCTGTATTTAATTTTTTCTTTTAATAATTTTTGGGTCACTCTTTTGCTGAATCATCTGGTTGCATAGCTTTCTCGTCAATGAATGGCCATGTTGTTTTGCAGGCAGAAAACCCTTGGTCATCGTACACATTGCAGCAAATGTGACATGGTCCAAGGACAGTTTTGCGGAGATTGTTTGTATATGAGGTATGTATTGTGAGAATGACTTCAAACTCCGTATCATTGATCTCAATAAAAAAAAATTCCTTGAGCTATTATAGCATTAAGGTTTGCAAAATGCTTGGCCTTTAGATGAAGGGATCATTTAGCATAATATTACTATGTGATGCCATAACACAAAACCTGGTTAAAATTTATAAATTTTGTAGTTTGATTATCCTTAATTGTTTTTTTCTGCAGATATGGGGAGCATGTGCTTGAAGCAAAACAGAACCCAAACTGGATTTGCCCCGTCTGTCGGGGAATTTGCAACTGCAGTTTGTGCCGGCAAGCAAAAGGATGGCCTCCAACTGGCACTCTTTATAGGAAGGTAAGTTTGGCCATCAATCTAATAGGATTTTTGCATATTTTCCTAGTTGCAATTGGAGCTAACTAAGCTGAATCTATCCATTTCCAGATTTCTCAATTGGGCTTCAAGTCGGTTGCACATTACCTCATCCAAACCCAACGTTCACAGACGGATTCAGATAAAAATCCCAGTACTAACAGTCCGGCTTCTGCAAAAAGATCACTGCCCTTTTCAGATATGGAAGCAACGTCAGAGGGGAAGGAATGTCCTATGTCCAACAATGACCATCATGGATTAGTAACCCCTAAACATGAAGGCAACAAGACAGACAATGAGTCTAAAGGTGAGAAATGTGAGGAAACAAATTTTTCGGAGAACAAGCATGGTGCTAGTGATATTGCATTGGCAAGTAGCCAAAAAACAAACAAACGTGCACAAAACTCTGCGTCCAGTGATTACCATGAAGCATTATCAGAGGCTAAATCTGAAGACAACAAAACAGATGATAAACAACGTGATAACAATGTTGTAGAGGAAAGCAGCCCAAAGTCCAAAGGGAAGCCTCCACGTACCCTTGAACCAGCCCCAGATAGTGTTGCTGGGAGACTAAGGCAGAGGCGTCGTACAAGCCATGAGCATGACAAGGAGTTCACTCAAAACAACATTTAGTTTTTCATCAGCATGACTTCGAATCTGGCATTTTGTCGCCAATGTAGCAGAACTGCCTAAAATGTTGCAAGACAATGTTTTGTAGCTTTGATTGTGCCCTGCAGCATTTGGGTTCAGTCCAAGATATCATTTTGTAATTCTACAATGCCCTGACATGCTGGATGATTTTTAGGATTTGAGTTCATTTAATCTACAGCATTATGCACAATGTTCTTCAAGTAATTGTTCTTTGTTAGCTTGGTTAGTCCGTTAATTCAGCATGTTTATGAAAACATTCAAAGAATGAGGCTTCATAACTGCTCTAAATATGAACAGTTAGGTGTGTAGTCAGACATTTTAGAAGCTAGAAAAAAAATTTCAAACTCCCAATTGTTTGGGATCGGCTGCACATAGCCTTTTCAACATTCAACTCTATATTTTTGACATCTCATCTCAGTAATCTGGGCAAAGTCATTGAACATTTCATCTATGTATTCAGGCAAAGGCCAGTAGTGCAGTGGAAAAGTACCAAACCCTTTGGGCCAGTCAGCCCATTAGCCGGAGGTCTGGCCCTGGGATTCCCTGTCCCCAACCCCGCTCTGACCAACTAAAAAAACAAAAAAGAGAAGACAGAATGTATTCCAATAATCAAATATTCATGATAGTTAAGAGGTTAGATCACAAGAAAAAGGAATTCTGCAATATTAGTCACTGATGCCACATGCTTTCATTTCAATTCACTCTTCTACCATAATGATTTCTTTAGAAGGACTTCGTTAATTATTATTCCTAACATGCACAAAGAGACAAGGTGCTTATGAAAAACTTCATTTCATTCAAGCTCTCTAGTTCAAGTTTCCTTTGTTTTAAGAAACATCATCTATCTGCACGTGTTGCATCCTTGGACTGAGGACTTGGTCTCCTCTCCCTCTCTCCTCTCTCTCTCTCTCTCTCTCTCTCTCTCTCTCTCTCTCTCTTTCTGGCCCACCGGCCCAGCTAAAGCCCACTGCCCAAAAGTCCACAGGAGATCAGCAAGCTAAACAGTACTTCCTGGTTACTTAATTTTGTAAGTTTTCTCAAAAGTTTTGGTCACTCCCTTCCCTTCTCACCTTTTTCCCTTCTCACCTTTTTTATTTCAAGACAGACTTTTTTTTGGTTTTTTGTTTTTTTATTATTGTTTTTGTGTTTTTATTTGAGGACAGACTTGAGACCATATATATCTCACTGATTGTAACATGACCTTACCCACATGAGCCAGTATGAGAATCCAAGGTAAATCCATCAATTCTAAGGCTAGTATTTTCCACTGACATATGAGAAGTAACTCTTGGTATTGCCAATAGAGGTTAAAATTTGAAAACTTTTTGCATTTTAACCCAACTAAAACTGAATGTACAAGGAGTTCATTTGCTTATTTGTTATAAGTTGTCATATCACATCTCTATTTTTTTATACATATTTTTTTTTATAAAAAATCAAAAAATCACTAAATAAGTAAATCCCAAACCACTCCTATTTCGATCTCAAATGAGCTTTAACAAGTTAAATACAAGTCAAATTCAAATAACTTGACACCGACAAGAGTTTCTCTCCATCTCTCTGATCTCCAGTGTACAAAATAAAATAAGTAAAATGGCTTATCATTCCTCATGCTCATTGCTTTGTAATTCAACTGAAATACTCACTCAGCTTCCATTTTCAAAATTAAAAATAGTTAAAATCTCTAAAATATCGTTCCTAAATTAATCTAATAACGTGGATTGTTGCATGTCAATTGTTTTGTTTAGAAATTAGCCAATTAAGACTCAACTTCTACCACGTCAATGTAAATAAATTCAAGAGTGATATTATAACAATACACAAAAATAGCCATTACATTGATAAAATCCTGTATTGATGAATTGACATCACACAAAAAAGTGAAAATTCAAAAAAGAAAGCCCTCAAAGCAAATGGCATGGCTTCCAACAAAAAGAGGCCACCCACCCTCTACTCATTACTCTAGTTGCAGTCAGCAATCCCAACTTTAACAAAAGCAGAATATGAAATATCTCTTCATTCATTCATTCTCTAAAGTGCATCTTTAATTACTTGCATGCATCTACATTGCAGAGTACAACATATCTCTCTTTCTCTCTCTCTCTCTCTGATAGCATGACAAACCTTTTCATTTCTATCCCAGTCCCAGGAATCATGAAAAAGCAAGCATTCACGTATTATGGTTCATGTTCCAGAAAGGGTAGTTTAGTCACTCCATACATAATTGACTGGTCAACCATCTCATTACACTCCCACATCATCAATTGCTAAGTTCTAATTTTTTTTTTCGTTTTTTTTTTTTTTTAATGAGAGGTTAAAAGACAAAATAAAATGTGAGTGATGTAAAGTGGAGTAGGAACATCTTACCTTTTTTTTTTTCCCCCCCTTCTTCTCTTCTTTAAAACATGTTGAATCAACTTGTTTTGCTTTTGAGTTAATTTAAGTACACATAATTAATCACAAAAAGTGCTTATAGATGGATCTCACTGTGATATGTACATTCTTTATTTATTTTTATTTTTTTTGTAATTTTGTTCTATTTGTGGAGACTTATTATTTGCTTTTTAATTATAAAAAGCCTTGATATTGATAAGGAATTGGCAAGGGGCATATAGATTTAGTTTAGACTTCCAAGATGAAATAGCTTTTGAAAAGCTAAAACTCAATTTCACAAATAGATTTGAGGGTGAAAACAAACATAAGTGATCTTTTAGGGAGGTACTGGAGGTGGGTTATAGACAAGAATTTTAAAAAGGTTTTGAACATGCATGTACATTTGACACTAAAATCTTGCTTTGACAAAGAAAAAACTTAGACAATGCCATAAAAAAGCAAATTTCATTAAAAATTGTTCCAGAAATAATAATAACAATAATAATAATAATGTGTAGATTGACTCCAAAAAAATACACAATGGCAATAAGTTAACACATTGTACTTAACACTTACTAATCATCTAAAAATGATAAGAATTTTATTTCTCTTCATTTTTATTTTTTGTTAATAAATTCCTCAATCCAAATGGGTGGTTAGTAAATGAAATACATTTTTTTTAAAAAAAAAAAAAAAGGCTATATCGAAAATAGAAAATATAAGAAGCAATCTAGAACTGAGGCTAATGACAAAATAGTAGTAAAGTTAGAAAGAAATTAGACAAATGAATGTTGAATTTTTCAAAAAGTTTGACCCTTCGAATTGTTTTATTTTTTATTTAGAACTACTATTAATGAAGCAGATAGATACTAACAAAGATACTGATATGGAACAGAGTGTTTATAGACTATTGTCATGATCATCAAGAGACTCTTCAAAATAAACATATATTATAAAATTTGAATTGTTTGAAAAGAAGATTGAAAGATGACTTAAATGATGTTGTTTGGAAACATGCGTTGATTAGGAAAACTCCTATTGAAAAACCTTCCCAATGTCAACTTATTTGAATTAGAAGATTGGATGCAAACTTGAAATCAATAGCGCTTGGCTTTTTTAGCGGCGGTTTGAGATGTCCTAAGTAAGTATACTTTTTATTTTTTTGGACTAAAAAGTTGAGGAAAAAAATATAGATGTTTGGGTTAACTTTTTGACTTTTCATGAAAAAATGTGTAATAAAAAATTGTAAAAATTGGTTTATAGAGGAAAATTAAGATTGGGAATTATGCAGCCGTAATTGTTGACTTTTGGTGAATAGTGTTAACTTTTTAATTTTTTGAGTAACTTTTTGACTTTTTGGCTTTTTTTACATACCCCAAACTTGGCCTTAGTGTCTTTTTAATTTGTTGATTTTTTTTTATGAAATGAAAAAAAATTAAGATAAACTACAAATACACCTCCTGAGATTTACTTATAATACAGATTAACTCATGTGGTTTGAAAAATTACAACTACCCCCTTATTAGATTTTTTATGTAACAGAATTAACTGAAAAAATAAAAATCATAATTGCTCTCTTATACAATAATAAAATTACCTAAATTATAATTGAAACATATTTTTAACATCATTAAAAATTGTTAATTGACTTAATGATTTATTAATAAAAGGGGCAATTTGTTATGAAATTAAAAACTTTAAGGGGTGAAATGTAATTTTTAAAATCACAGGGGGTGATTCGTATTTTAATAAAACCTCAAGGGGTGTATTTGTAATTTATCCAAAAAATTAATACGTTTAAGATAATTTTTTGGGTGAAACACCAATAAACCTCAAAATATGATCATATGAACTGTTTAGTCTTTCATTTTTTCTTATGAACCCAAATATCTTATTAGAGTAGAAATTACATAAAATGATAGTTACTTACATGTTTAAATTTAATGTTTTAGGAACAAAGTGGATTTCTCCAAATGTGAAATTACACATTTAGGGTTTTTCCTTCTTTTGGAACAAATCTCTTATTACAAACAATAACGTAACACCCCAATGTAACACACGAAAAAAACTATTTAGTGTATTTTTTCTAAACGTAACACTCAAATGTAATACACAAAAAATACAAAAAAAAAACTCTTTAGTTTACTTTTTTCAAACGTAACACTCCAATCGACATAACATACTAAAACTCCAAATGTGAAATAAGAATTGAAATTAACCACACCCATTATAATTACACTAGCATTACGAGAACACTTATACAAATAAAAATGGACATGTTAAACCCATACAAATAAGAATTCAAATTAACCACACTCATTACAATTACACCAACATTACCAGAATACTCATGTGACACAGACAGATGATGGGCCAAAACAATAACATCCAGTGTGTTGTGATACCTTGTAACATTATCGCACACAAAAAAGAAAACTTAACATACCACAAATGTGTAGCACGCTACATATGTACATAATGGACGTACCAACGTCATGTTATACGTTATGGTGATCCAAAATGTTTCTGTAAAAAAATCAACACAAACGAAACAACACAATCATATCGAACCATCTGCTCGACCATTTCGACGAAACACAATAAACAACACAACAAAATACAACAACAAATCATCATAAAGATATAAAAAAATGGGTCGCAATAATGAACCCGGTAACACACGAAACCAACCGCAGAAACCAATGCAACAAAGCATAGAAAACATTAAACATAAAACATCAACAAACCTACGTACGTAACTTGTAATAATTCCACCTCGGACTGGACCAAACAAACTCTGCACTTCTTCTGCCGAAACACCACACCACCAGAAAAGGTATTTCAACACCTGACAGTAAGGCTGGGCGTAGGGTTATCTGACCTGCACAACCAGCTTTACCTAAACCGTCCCACACACATATGGGCGGTTTTGCAAACACAATAGGGTTGGATGCGGTTTGGAATATGACATTTTTTCGGGTTGCGGGTAGGTTGTGGGTTTTAACCGCACCTGCCACAACCTGCCCGCACTTAGAATTTTTATTTTTATTTTTTAACAAAAAACATAGACCGTTCATCTATCCTAGATATTTTTTCCCAAACAAACCAAACCCTAATCTCTCAAAAAACATATGCGCAGTTCTCTT
Source organism: Camellia sinensis (assembly GCF_055761805.1). NCBI lineage: Eukaryota > Viridiplantae > Streptophyta > Magnoliopsida > Ericales > Theaceae > Camellia > Camellia sinensis. The sequence continues at coordinate 223,398,970 of NC_138961.1, forward strand.
CTCATCTCACTTGTTAATCATATTATTTAATTTTGATGATATCTAAAATATTATTTGTAACAATTTGGATTTTTTTAATATACATATTATTTGACACAAAATATTATCTTTTTAAAATATATATATTTGTTAAATATTATTTAAATAAAAATATTTTTGAAAACTCTACTATTCACTTTTTGAAAATTTAGGCTTATCATTATTCACTTTTTGACAAAATTAAAATTGATTAATTATATTATTTTGACAAAATTGATTGATTAGTTGTATTATCTTGACAAATGTGATATTAATGAGTTGTCTTCTTTTGACAAAAGTAATATATCCAAATATAGTGGTAGGATATATTTAGTTTAAAATCTCTACAACATATACAATATTTTAAAGAGGGCATATATTTTCAAATCCATCATAAATATTATTTAAAGAGATTTTTCTGTGTGCAAATATTTGATTAGAACATTATATATACAATGCATATAATATAAATAGAATACATCACGTGCGCTATTAAATTTTTTACACTACATTGATTATATCATATTGTATGAGAAAGAAATACGCCTTCTCGTATAATCCTGTTGACCAAGTCCACGCTCCTCCGTACGACGTCGCTTTATCACCTGAAAACACAAACGTGAGCTAGCCGGTGGGTGTGTGCCGGAAACCTCTCCGATGCCTAAGTCAGTAAGCTAGACAAAGTTCTATGTTCTCAGAAAGCAAAATTGTATTGTGTTCTGTTACCTCCTCCAAGGTGATGCTTGTGAGTTTTTATAAGTTTCCTGTGGCACAATCCTAGTAGGACTTGTACTCCTCCATGCAGAGTCCTCCTAGGATTCATACTCCTAAGGATAATGCTTATCCTTTTTCACCCGCCCCCCACTGTTTAAACCAAGTGGGACGGTTTTCATCATGACCGAACTACCATATGACCAAAATAACACTGGCTATGCTGAGCCACAGAGAAGGCCGAACTATCCTTAGTTCGGTTTTCTCCTTCTACTCCTTATCTCGGTTTTCTCTTGTTCAACCATAGTGTGTTTAGACCAAGCTTCCAAGTAGCAAGCTCTGACCGATCTAACCATAATATGTCGCGACTGGTACTAAACGTGAGGCCGGACTAACTTCAAGTTGCCTCCGGACCGGAGTAGCTTTACACCTTCTTGAGCCGGAGTAACTATACCTCTCCTGGGCCGGAGTAACTACACTTCTCCTGGGCCGGAGTAACTATACTTCTCCTGGGCCGAAGTAATTACACTTCTCCTGGGCCGGAGTAACTATACTTCTCCTGGGCCGGAGTAACTATACTTCTCCTGGGCCGAAGTAACTACACTTCTCCTGGGCCGGAGTAACTTTGCGTATTTTTTCACCCAGTCCTTGGCACTTTGGGCCATCAAGCCATCACATAGCTCGGCCCAATTTTTACCAAAAATTACCCTCTCAATTGCCCCTTAATTCCATCTGCACAGGATGATTGGGATTACCAGTCCTCCAACCGAGCTGAAGTTCTACAAGCCTTTCCAGCCGAGCTAAAAACCCTTTAGCGTATCCAGCCGAGCTAATTTTACTCCGAGCTCTGTTTTATCCGCTCAAAACGTCTCTTCAATCACGACTGTAACGCTTCCCTTTCCAATGCCACGTGGCGGGCTCTGATAGGCTGGGGGCAGCTGTCACGCCGCCCTCGTACTACGAAATTTTTGAATAGTCCCGCCCTTTCTCTCTAATCCTTTTTCACAAAACATTCCCTCTATTTCCTGAGTTCATTCACCTTTTCTGTTCATCTTCTTCTCTTTGTGCCTCTGCTTCTCCAACCCCTGAGATCCTTGAGCTTGGTGTTCTTTGCTGGTGCTGTTTCTCCTCTCTTCAGCTTTCTTCTTCCTCTGGTAAGTCCCTAAAAACTTGTTTTTGCTTTTCTTCTTACTGCTTTCTACGTTTTTACGAAACATGTTTGCACATTTTAGTTTTTGCTTTTGTACTCTCATGAGAAAATCAATAGAACCCATGCGTGTATGGACTATGTTGTAGAAAATTAGTCTCTGATCCAAAATCTTGCCCCAATCGAACTAGGATACTGTTTTTGTGCTACAGCGGTAGATCACCTTAGACAATTAACCGAACTAGAACCAATAGGATGACAGCAGCTCTGAAAAATAAATTTCCGTTTCAACTTAGCCGAAATAAGATCACCGAACGAAGTCCGAACTCAATAAACTAGGAACCTTAGTCATTAACCGAGCTAAGCCTTTGGGGCTAAGCCAGCTTTCTCAGTTTCTATATCAAACTCCGAAAGCTGCCCCTAGAGGCTCAACCGAAGTAACAAAATACATAGTTCAACCGATTTAGGCCTTGGGGCTAAGCCAGCTCTCTTAGTTTTTTAGATCAAACTAAGAAAGCCGCCCCTAGATGGTGAACTGGTCTAATAAGCAACCTGCTCAACCCGAGCTTACCAGCATTTTGCTGAACCGAGATAGAACCCGTCCGTAGAGCCGAAGTAGAGTTCTTTACCTTTCTTTTAATTTGTAGCACGGTCCAACGATCTGTGTTTAACCCCTTTGTTTTCTACTTTGCAGAATTAGGTTATCCAGGCACTCCTGCGTGCGCTCAACCGAGCTATTGAGCACGATTTTTGCACCAATATAATTTATTTGTAGATTATACATCAGATGGGTAAGTATAGGTATTTGGTAGAGATCCCTGGTGGCATGGCCGAATTCCGAAGGGATTATGGCATTCCAGATGATGTACACCTTACCCTAGCCAAAAAGGACATCATACCATGGGGCGAAGCAGGCTTTGTACCTTTTACCCTGCTGTCAATAATAGAGACCGGACTAAGGTTCCCAGTCCAGCCTTTAATTTGTGAATTCCTTAGGCAAACCAGACTATGCCCAACCCAGCTATCCACCAATACATACCGGATAATAATGGGTATAGCCGAGCTAAACCGCCAAGCAGGCCTGAACCTCGGTTTAGCCGAAATCTTCCACCAGTACTCCATAGGTTCCAAAGATGATGGCTGGGTTTATTACCTTAGGATACGCCGTCGTAGAGAAAAGATAATAAAAGATACACCGGACAAAGACGTTAATGATGATGACTTCTTCTGGGTATCGGGCAATTTTGAAGATCAGCAAGCCCCAATCCCAGGTCGAAGTATAAACTGGAAGAAAGGAGAACCTGGTAGAGTTACTTCGGTTTCATGCATGTTTTTCTGTTACTTCGATTTCAGATTTCACAACCGGTCTGACAGTTTGAATCTTTTTTGCAGACTCAGCTCATCTTGCTTCCCATTATAGTTATCCAAATCTGAACACACTTCGAGCCGCACTACGGATTAAAGAAAGAAGTTGGTCAAAGCTTCTAAACTTCGAGCTGACCTATAGATATAGCGGTCGTCGAAAAGCCCGAGTGACTGATTTCCTTCTTGAAGAAACACCTGAACCGGACCCAACCTTGCCCGAAATACTACTTGTCCCACTAACCGCTGAAGAAGAAATGGCAAAGAAAAGCAGAGTTAGGGCCCTTCTGATCGCCACAACCAGGGCCGAAGTAGAACCATCCGTACAAACACAGCCTGCCGTTGTGGCCCTTCCTTCTCAGCAGCCCTCTTCATCTCGCCCTTCTAAACGCGCCCGATCTGCATCGACCGAACAGCAACTTGTTGATGAGGTTGAATCCATCCCCCAAAGTCCTCAACTTACTCTTCAACCGGAGCAAACTGACCGAGCAGAATTTGCAAAATGGGCTCCGAAGCTAACCTTCAACGATCGAGACATCAAAGCTTCTGATTCGGTTGTTGCTGAAAAGGATCATCAATTGGCCTTTAATCTGGCCAAATGCGTGTGCCTCCCCAAGGACATGGAGCACCACCTTAAGCAATTAAACACCGAAATGAAGTCAATCCGGTCTACATCGAAGTCCATGATTTTGGTAAGTAGCTCTGTCCGCTTTTTCTGTCTGATTTTTCCAAACTTTTACTTCGGCTCAAGAGATGTCTTTGTTTCATCAGGCCTTACAAAAAAATAACATTACGTACAAGAAGGTCCAAGAGCTTAGAAAAACCACAAGGCAGGCAATGACGGAAGCCGAGGCAAAGGTGGCCGAGCTAGAAGAAGCTGAAAGAAAATGGCCGAGAAGCAAGCAGAGAACGGCCGACTTGCCGATCTGGTTAATTCGGCTGAAGCGGAGAAGCAGAAAGCCGCCATTGCTATGGAAAACAAGTATCTGCGGGAGTTGGTGAGCTTGAGAAGAGAAAAGACACCGAAATAACTCAACTAAAAAAGAGCGCGGAGGGAGCCGAAAAGCAGGGTTACAAGCAGGGTTACAAGAAGGTAGAAGACGCCTATGTCAAACAGTGCGACGCTGCCAAGGAGCTGTTCTTCAAGTGCGGCTGGAGGGAGGCTGTTGAGAAGCTCGGTCATGATCAACAGACCGAGGTCTTCAACCCTCCAGATTACTTTATACCGAAGTCCCTTGCGGAGTATGCGGGTGCCTTGCAACAAGAGTTTCTGGAAGAGTCAGATTCTGATGACTCCTCCGCTTCTGAAGACATTCCGGTTGTTAGTGCAGACCCATCACTTCGGTTGGAGCCCATGATAGAGGACCTACCTATTGAACAGCCAAGTGACACCGTGGTTCCAACCGAAACCATCCTGGCAACCGAGAGCGAACTTCCTCTTGAAACCGGTCTTCAAGTTGATGGTGATGCGGCTTTTGACACCGAAATTGAAGAACTTTTTTCCTGATTTTTTCTCCTTTTTTGTTACCTTTTCTTTGTAACCGGGCTATGTTCCTCTTGCACTTGCTTTTCAATGAATGAAAATTTTGTTGGACTCTTATTCCGGTTCTGATATGTATGCCTGTACTTCGTAATGCCTTCTAATACTCCAACTTCTATTTCGATTTTTACTTGTTAAACTATGCTTACCAGCCAACCACTCCTTGGCCGACATAATTACTGCGGCTGAGGAGTACACAGAGTTTGGTTAATCCATCCAACCACTTCTTCAGCCATACCCTTACTTCGGCTGAAGAGTAATAAGAGTTGGTTTTATTCCAGCCAACCATTCTTCAGCCGTACCCTTACTTCGGCTGAAGAGTAACAAGTGTTGGTTTATTCCAGCCAACCACTCTTCTCCCGTACCCTTACTTCGGCTGAAGAGTACACAGTGGTTAATCCAGCCAACCACTTCTGCAGCCATACCCTTACTTCGGCTGGAGAGTAAAAATAGTTGGTTTATTCCAGCCAACCATTCTTCAGCCATTCCCTTACTTCGGCTGAAGAGTAACAAGTGTTGGTTTATTCAGCCAACCACTCTTTAGCCATTCCCTTACTTTGGCTAAAGAGTAACAGGTGTTGGTTTATTCAGCCAACCACTCTTCAGCCATTCCCTTACTTCGGCTGAAGAGTAACAAGAGTTGGTTTATTCCAGCCAACCTCTAAGTTAGTTTTTCCAGCTAACTTAGAACAATGTTTGGTTATTCCGACCAAAACGTCCTGCAGCCTGGATCCTTATCCTGGGCTTAGGGAGGGTGTTGGTTTAATCCAGCCAACCTCTAAGTTAGTTTTTTCCAGCTAACTTAGAACAATGTTTGGTTATTCCGGCCAAACGTCCTACAGCCTGGATCCTTATCCTGGGCTTAGGAAGGGTGTTGGTTTAATCCAGCCAACCTCTAAGTTAGTTTTTCCAGCTAACTTAGAATAGAATGCTTGCAATATATCTAATCTTTACTAAGGCTAACTTTTACAGAGAACAACTTGTGCTGAAAAGAATTGCTTGTTTTATTGAAGAAAGAAAAAATTACATATGTTTGAAAAAGAAAAGCTAAAAGTAAAATAACTTGAGATTGGCCGTATTCCATGGCCTAGGGATTGCCTTGCCATCCTTGTCTTCTAGGTGGTATGCCCCTTTGCCTGCTAACCCAACCACCTTGTAGGGACCTTCCCAGTTTGGCCCTAACTTTCCATCTCCTGGGGTCAAGGTGTTTCCCATTACTTTCCGTAGTACCCAATCGCCGATCTTGAATTGTCTTGGATGCACCTTTTTGTTGTATTTTCTGATTAACTCTTGTTGGTATGCGGCGATGTGAACCAGTGCTCTTTCTCTTCTTTCTTCTGCAAGGTCGAGTTCTAAAGCTATGGCTTCTCCATTTAAGTCTGGATCAAAATTTTCGCTTCGAATTGTGGGGAGGCCAACTTCTAGTGGGATTACTGTTTCCATTCCGTAAGCTAAGGAGAATGGTGTTTCCCCTGTCGATCGCCGAGGTGTGGTGCGGTATGCCCATAAAACATGAGGAAGTTCGTCTGTCCACTTGCCTTTTGCCTTCTCTAGTCTTTTCTTTAATCCATCCAAGACGACTTTATTTGATGCTTCTGCTTGGCCATTCGCTTGAGGATATGCTGGTGTAGAATTGTAGAACTCTATCTTGTACTCTTCACAAAAGCTTCTGAAGATTCTGCCGTCGAATTGAGTGCCATTGTCTGAGATTAGGGCCTTTGGTATGCCAAATCGAGTGATGATGTTTTGCCAGACGAACTTTTTCACATCTTTTTCCTTGATTGATGCCAATGCTTCTGCTTCAACCCACTTTGTGAAGTAGTCTGTTGCCGCGAGAAAGAACTTCCTGCCGCCGGGCGCTGTTGGAAGTGGTCCTACGATGTCCAAACCCCACATTGCGAAAGGCCATGGGCTAGTCAATGGTAGGAGTTCTCTGGCTGGTTGATGTATTTGATGTGCGAATTTCTGGCATTTTTCACACTTCTTCACATATTTCTCTGAGTCTGCCTGCATGTATGGGGGATATTTTCTCTAACCACCTTGTCCGAGGGGGTGACCTCTCCGAGGAGGTGACTTCTCCGAGGATGAGAAAACCCCGAAGAGGAGATCAATCCCTCGGCGAACCCTTCTTCTTAGCCACACCTAACCAATGATCCCCAATCATCCCAAAGGGTCAGGGGTAGTCCCAGAGGACGTCCTGCCGCAAAATATTGCCGAGTCTCATGGACCCCCCGGGGTCGTGCCACCTCGACCCGGGTATAGGCTAGTTTAACCGAAGAGTGAATTTATCTCCACTCACCGTCCTCGGGATCGGGTCCTTTGTTCGGACTCCATTACGCCCATGGTTCTGGTACGTAGACCCCGGAAAGCTCCGAGCCCGCAAGTGTTCTGGGACTCATTAACGGAGCGACTTCTAGATTGCGTCTGAATCCGTTCGAAGCCAAGTACTTCGGATCTCTAGATTCGTGGATCCGAATCCTTTCGAGTCCGAGTGCCTCGGATCTCTAGGCTTGCTTAATACCCTTTCGAGTCCGGGCACGAGTAAGTCTCTAGGTTCGTGGATCCGAACCCTTTCGAGGCTTAGAGCGATTCAATCCGTTTGATGGCGATAAATCTGGGCCCACCGATTCTTGGACTTGCGATAAATTCGGGCCCACTAATCTTGGGCTATTGGGCCTAAATAATTTAGTGGGCTCAAATTAGCCCCTCTTACATTTGCCCCTTGCGTGTATGAGAAATTTTAAATTTCTCAGACATGCATACTGTCATTTCTTCGACCCCGTTTCGCATCACGTTCCCCAAAAAAAAAAACGTTTTGTCACGACAGAGTCTATGGATAAAGTTGATGACGCACTTCAATTTACAGAAAAAATTGACAAGCAAAAATTTTATTTTATTTTATTTTATTTTTTTTTTTTTATTTTTTTTTTTTTTACTCTCCACCAACCAAACCTGGACATGTAATTAATAAGGCACCAAATAAGTTGCTCAAAGAAAATAATAATAATTCTTTTCTTTTCGTGAAGCAAATAAAATCAAAAGTTTGACCATTTTTTTTTTTTAACTCCCAGAAGCCCAAATCAAAGGCCATCATTTATATATATATATATATATATATATATTCAGGATATTTGAGAGAATATGCTAAGAATCAAACCTTTTTTTTTTTTTTTTTTAATATAAGGGGAAAAAGACAAACCCTAATCTATAGCTAAATGTTTGTTGCCCACAGCCATTCGGCTTTCTCTCTCTCTACACAGAGAGACCAACCCAGGTCTCTTCTTCTTTTTTTGTTTTCTTTAACAAATCAGAGGCTAATAACAAACCAGAGGCTCTATTTCACCTGTTTTACTTCGGCTTAGCGGCCCAACTCCTCAGAGATCCAGGCACATCGGAGCTCGATTTCGCCGACCAACACCGACGCTGACTCGTCTGCGACACCACTGTCGCTGCTGTCTTGCGCCACCAGCTCATGCTATCACTAGCCTAGCTCGTCACTGAAGACCCACAAACCACCGTAGTCGGCCTATCCGAGAGTCAGCCGTGGCACTATTTTTTGCACGCGACCACCCAATTCGCGTAGCATGTGCGCTTCATGTCCAGCACCTGTGAGATCGCTGCTTCTATCAGACGCGACCGGCCAGTGCCGACCACGTCGCCCTCGCAACGCGTCGTTGGTCCGTCTAGCATCTTTCTTACATAGATCTCGGCCTTGCTTTGCTCTTCTGCTCCAAACACTGTCTACTTTGCCACTGCCAATCGGTGCCGTTACTTCATCACAGCAATGTCTAGCCGAGCGCCGTTCACCGCGCCGTCGGCCTTCAAGAGAACCAGCCGCAGTCTTGCCTTGCGTGGACAATCTGTACTTATGGCTTATGCCATTTGTTGTTTCTTCCTTCTTTTAGCTTCACGCCTTAACCATTGTTACATCAGATCTGTGAGCAAGTATTTGAAGTCCTCTTTTTGAACTTCTTATTTGTATAAATTCTGATTTATAAAATTTTGGATAATGTAACCCATAAATTTCTGCTGTTGCACATCTTGATGAAGAGATCTTGATTTTTTTTTTTTTTTTTTTGTGTGAATATTGGAATAATCAATGTTGAATCCTTGCTAATTTTATTGAAGAAATCTGCCTTTGTTGTCTTGAATCCATGCTATTGAATCTTGAACCTGTGTCGATAATTTTGACAATAATTTTGACATACATACAGGTCTGATGTTGAATAATTAATTAGTCTTGTCGATCTTGTAGATGCTCGGAAGATAAATAGTGGATGCCCGATGCTTTGCCTTCGTCTTCGGCTGTTCAACGCGAACCACACGTCGCCCACTCAACGCGATGTGTGGTTTTGCCTAACACCATCCAGCTCGTTAGTCTCACAGTCCGGCGCTATTTTTTTTTTTTTTTTTTTTTTCGGAGTTTGAATCTCGATTTTTGCATACTCACTGGATTCGGCCGTGATTAATCAACGTGGACCTCGTCACCCTTTCAACGCGTCGTGTATGGTCGCCACCTTCTTTCCGACACCATTGCTGCCTCCGGCCTCAACTTGTCCAACGCCGACCACGCACGTTCGCCCACTCAACGCAACGTGTGTGGTCTTGCCCAGCCTAGCTCAGTCCTGTTGATTACAGTCTATAAAACCTCTCTGATTTCAACTTGAATTTCCAACATCGGCTTCGGACTTCACCCCTCTAACAGTCCCAAATTTGTGAGTATGAAATTCGGCTCCCTCTTCCTCTCGTTGAATAATAAAGATGATATATTGTTGTTTGTTTAACTTGTGGATGCTTGGGAAATACATAGCTGATGCCAAAATTTTGTGTGACCGTTGTAGCTTTACGTCGGCTTGAGAGGAGCCGGCCCGAAGAGACAAAAACTTGATTGTTGCATTTTTTCACAAGCTCGCTCAAAGGAGTAGAATTGTTGTAGCTTAAATAGATAATAAAGATGATATATTGTTGTTTGTTTAACTTGTGGATGCTTGGGAAATACATAGCTGATGCCAAAATTTTGTGTGACCGTTGTAGCTTTACGTCGGCTTGAGAGGAGCCGGCCCGAAGAGACAAAAACTTGATTGTTGCATTTTTTCACAAGCTCGCTCAAAGGAGTAGAATTGTTGTAGCTTAAATAGATAATTATTATTTGTTGATGTTGCCCCATTCTGATAATGCCTGAATCATGATCTGAAATTAATATTGTTTGTCTCATTTGTTGGCTTTGCTATTTCAGGCAAATGAATTCTTGATTGAAATCCACGACCTCGGGGCCCTTGGAACCCGCACTAATGAGAGCAAGGGCTGTTCCTCGGAAGTCCGAACAAAAGCAAGACTGTCCCTCGGGAGTTCGAGCAGAAATAAGGCTGTCCCTCAGAAGTCCGAGCAGAAGCAAGGCTGTCCCTCTGAAGTTCGAGCAGAAATAAGGTTGTCCCTCGGAAGTCCGAGTAAGAGTCCACTCTACTTTGAAAAGAAATATCCTCGGAGCTCGTATTGATGAAATCAAGGGCTGTTCTTCAGACCCGCACTAATGAGAGCAAGAGTTGTCCCTCGGAAGGCTCTCCCTCTGAAGTTCGAGCAGAAACAAGGCTGTCTCTCGGAAGTCCGAGTGGATGGACACTTCTACTTCGGCAGCTAATGGAAGCAAAGGCTATTCCTCGAAGCTCGCACTGGCGGAGGCGAGATCTGTTCTTCGAAAGTCTGAGGCGGAGAACACACTCTACTTTAGTAAGAAAGATCCTTGAGACTCGCACTGATAGAAGTGAGGGCTGCTCTTCGGAAGTCCGAGTGGGAACACACACTCTGCTTCAATAAGAAAGATCCTTAAAGCTTGCATTGATGGAAGCAATAGCTGCTCTTCGGAGGTCTGAGTGGGAGTATACTTCTACTACGTCAAGAAAACTCCCTTCAGGTTGGTAACTGAGTCTACCATTCCTTTTTCTTCTTTGAGGGGCAACAAAAAATTGAAAACTGTTTCAAGCAACATAACACAATGAAGATATACAATGTAGAGAAAATAACTTTTAATGAAGATACATAATATGGAGGAAATAAATTTCTTCATAACATAAGAAAGATAGAACTTCATGGACAATGCAGTAAATGCAAACTGTAAATGTCATAGGTAGACTTCTTTTACGGAATGTTGAAATTTGCCCCTAGAGTTGCAAGATCATTTGGAAAGCTTTCACCAGCTGCTCGGGTTGTGGCCATCATGCACCATCATAAATAGTACACCATCTTGCCTCCTTCTCGAACTTTCATCACCTTCCGAGGAATAGGCGGACTTTCTGGTCTAGACATTGCCTGCTTACTTGACTCTGCCATCAGCTCCTTGTCATCTTTGATATCCTCCCAACGAGGAATTTTGACCCCTCGAGGCTTAGAGGTGGTGGGAACTTCTTCGACAGCCAGTTCGGTGAAGTAGATGGCATCAGAATAATGAGCTTCATGGATCTCGAAAGGCCTTTCTGTAGCCTGAATTGTCACCGTCTTCTTTCCCCATTTAGCCTTAACACACTGATGATAACTTGATGGTACAGCCCCATATCTATGCATCCAGGTCCTCCCTAGAATGATGTGATAATTTGTCTCAGAATCGATAATATGGAACTTGGTGGCCGAGCGAATCTCTCCAACGGCTAAATCAACTGTTACGCATCCGATAGTAACTCTCCTTTCTCCACCGAAGCCAGTGATGACTATCGGCTGCTTCACAATGCGTTCTTCAGAGATTCCGGCCTTTTCTAGAGTAGCGCGAGTCATAATGTTGATAGAGGCTCCACTATCTAGAAAGGCCCTTTTGAACTCAACCCCGTTAATAAAAGAAGTCACATAAAGCGGGCGATTGTGAGAAAAAGGATACTTCCGATCAACCTCGGAGAAAGTAATGGCACTAGATTGCTCTTTTGCCTTCCTCGGGATAGATCCCTCAGTCGACATGCATTCCTCATGGTGTGCCTCGGCTATATTAATGATGGACTTGGTGATTTCTGTTCTTGCCTCCCTGGAAAGTCCAAGCTGGTCAAAGAACTGCTTGAACTTTACACAGTCTTGCAAGGTTTTGACATAGTGATCCGGATCTTTTTCCACTCTTGGAGGCTCGTAGTTAACCATCTCCTCGGTCTCCTCAAAATAAGATGCCACATAAACATGGTGTCCTCCCCTTCCATAGTATTCTTCTCCTCCTTCTGGATCAAAGGGATCTTCGCCATGAGTCATAAATGTTCTGCCCTCTGGATCGAGAGCACTTCCATAGTAAACTTGCTCACCCTCTAGCTCGAGGATGTCGTCCAGATAACGGTCATCGTCATCGAGATTAGCGATAGCCTCGATCATTGGGCCTTCATAAGCTATCATAGCAACATTCTTGCCCTTGTCTCGGTGTTGAGGATATGGTCCTGTAAGCTAGCGACCTTCCTCCTTGATGGCTTCCGCATACTCCTTCGTGTATTTCGAACAAGAATGCTTCTACTTTGCTGGGATGAACGCACTTTAGGTAAGGCCCTGAGAATGACTTCTTGTATAATGCCAAAGATGGAGATAGCCAAAATCGCTGCGACTTTGCCCTTATTCTGTTGGCTTCTTTTTTCTCTTCTGGTAGGATGCCGTCTTTTAGGAACAGGATGATGGGATCCATCCAAGAGGGGCCTAGTTCTGCGCAACATATTTCTTCTGCTTCGGGGTCTTCTATGCTTGGTCTTGGTAAGTAGTCGATGAGCAATGGATGAGGGGTAGATGCATCTGCCATCGAGGCAAAGCCTGCTAGTTCGTCTGCTCTGCTGTTTTCCTCCCTACCAATTTGTTCTATCCTTACTACATCGAACTTTTTGATCTCTGTTCTGACCAGCTCTTGGTATTTGGCCATTCTGTCATCCTTTGCTTCGTAGTCACCAGAAATTTGGTTTACCACTAGTTGTGAGTCGCTGTAAACCATTAGTTCGGTGGCCTTCATGTAGTGTGCTGACTTGAGTCCTGCGAGAAGCGTCTCATACTCCGCTTCATTGTTGGATGCTGGGAAGCCAAGGTTGATTGCTTGCTCTACAACCAGGCCGTCTGGGGAGATGAGGACTATGCCAAGTCCTGCACCATGCCGGTTGGATGCTCCATCCACAAAGAGCTTCCACATCTCTCCAACAAATAACTTCCAACAAGTGGAGGGGTCAGATGATGTCATGGGGTCAAGGATGGTGTTTTCTTCAAGGTCCATGTTTGCTGTCTGCCCTTTGTCCTCTGATTGAACTGTTGGTGAGCCTTTGTTTGTCTCTTCTTTGTTGTCCTTAGTATGGTCTGCCTTGGTGCTTGATTGACTACCCTCTACTAGGGGTTGCGCTATTCCGGCGTCAACTTCCGTCCCTAGTTCGGTTGTGTCAGTTAGGTCGACTGGGCAGATATGATGACTTCCAGGAGTAAACTCTGTGACGAAGTCTGCTAAAGATTGGGCTTTTATTGCGGTCTTGGGTTGGAACTTGATGTCGAATTGTCCCAACTCTACTGCCCACTTTAAGATTCGCCCAGAAAAGTTCGCCCTTTCAAACAAAGCTTTTAGTGGAAAAGCTGTAAGGACGACTATGGTGTGGGCATGAAAGTAGTGTGCCAATTTTATGGATGTCATCATTAATGCTAATGCTAGTTTCTCTAAGGGCAAGTACCTTGTTTCTGCTCCCAACAATGTCTTGCTGACATAAAAGATGGGCAAGTGTTGTATTCCTTCTGCACGAACCAACACTGCGCTAACTGCGTGCTGAGAGACTGCCAGGTACAAAAAGAGTTCTTCACCAGGTACTGGAGTAACAAGTAGTGGTGGGGAAGACATGTACTCCTTCAAGCTTTCCAGAGCTTGGTCGCATTCTTCATCCCACTTAAACTTGGCTTTTAAAGCTTGGAAGAATGGTCGTAATCTGTCTGATGACCTGCTTATGAACCGGTTGAGCGCAGCCGCCATACCAGTGAGATGCTGCACTTCTTTGACTGAGTTTGGTCTCTCTAACTCCTGGATTGCTTTAATCTGAGAGGGGTCTGCTTCTATACCCCGGTTGGTCACAAGGAAACCCAAGAATTTGCTAGATCCAACTCCGAATGCGCATTTGGACGCATTGAGGCGCAACTTGTGTTTCTTCAAGATCTGGAACATCTCGCCTAGGTCTTTAAGATGGTCATTCTCATCCTTGCTTTTGACCACCATGTCGTCGATGTAAGCCTCCATTGTTCTGCCTAACAATGGTTCGAACATCTTGGTGACCATCCGTTGGAATGTCACCCCTGCGTTCTTTAGGCCAAAGGGCATGACCTTGTAGCAATATAATCCCTTGGTGTCATGAAGGATGTGACCTCCTGGTCTGGTTCATGCATGGCGATCTGGTGGTAGCCTCTGTATGCATCCAGAAAGCTAAGTCGGTTATGCCCTGCCGTTAGGTCCACCAGTTGATCTATCCTTGGTAGAGGAAAGCTATCTTTTGGGCATGCCTTGTTGACTGTTTTGTAGTCAACGCAGACACGCCATTTACCATTCTTTTTTGGCACTACGACTGTGTTGGAGATCCATCTTGGGTAGTGCACTTCTCTTATTGCTCCTGCCTCCAGCAGGTTGCCTACCTCTTCTGCCACTATTTCGGCGTGGTGGAGTGCCGATCTGCGTGTGCGTTGAATGACTGGTCTGGCGGATGGGTGGACATTGAGTTGGTGACTGATGAAGTTTGGATCAATACCTGGCATGTCATAGGGCGTCCATGCAAACACTTCGATGTTAGAGGTCAAGAATTCCAAGACCTCCAATCTCTCAGTGCTGGACAATGATGAGCCAAGCAAGAAGAACTTATCCGGGTTCTTCTCATCTATTTTTACCTCCACCAAGTCCTCCACTGCTTTCTGATCAGCCTCTTTACCGACGTCCGCGAATAGTTCATTACTTTCTGGTTCTTCCACCGAATGAACATATCCTTTGGCAGCGCGGTTGCCATTCACCGTGGCGAAACATTGCTTTGACATGATCTGATCTCCATAGACTTCTTCAATTATACTGGTGTCGTTGGGGAACCGCATTACCTGATGGTATGATGACGCTACCGAACGCATGGCATGCAGTCATGTTCTGCCCAAGATGATGTTGTAGGTGGAAGGGACCTTTAATACCCAGAACTCCACTTATTTTGTTACGCTTCCTGCTCTGACCGGAAGAATTATTTTGCCGACGGGCCATTCTGGCATGGAGTTGAATCCAATTAGGGGAGAAACTACAGGCGCCAAGTCTTTGTCTTGTAGCTTCAACTGTTTGAATGTTTCGTAGTACATGATCTCACATGAACTACCCTGGTCAATCAGAATCCGCTTGACGTCAAAATCCTTGACTCGGAGAGTGACCACCAGAGCATCATTGTGAGGACAGTATATTCGATCCAAGTCCTTATCCGAAAAGGACATAACATTTGTTGCCTCTGTCTTCCCCTTTTTGATGGCAGGTTGGGCACTTAACACTTCCTTAAAGTGCTCAGCCTTCTTGATTGATCCCTTGAGCTCGCATACACGCTCAGGTTCAAAGACTCCATGTATTACATTGATGATGCCTTGTGGTGGGGCATCGATCGGCATCCCATTGGGGTTATTATGATCCTGGGGGGCTGGCTGTGTCCCTCCTTCAATATATTTGTCCAAGTGGCCTGCTGCCACCAGTTCTTCCAAGTGTTGTCTTAGTGGCGTGCAATTCTCAGTTCGGTGCCCCTTTTCTTTGTGGAAGGTGCACCGTGATCTGTCGTCATAGTCTTTCTGAACTTCTCCCAGCTTGGCTGGCCACTTGACAAAAGGCTCATCTCTTATTTCGCTCAAGATCCGATATATTGGTTTTTTGAACACCATAGTTATGGCGGTGCGGATTCTTAACCATCTCTTGTCTGGGTCCTCTCCACTATCTCGTTTGCCACGTCCGTTCCTATTACTTCGGTCTACCGTGTTGACCTTCGCTGAGGTTTTCTTTTCTGGTACTGCGATCGCACTTGATTTTGCTTTGGCACGTGCGCCATCCTCTTCTACCCTGATGTGCTGATGCACTCTCTCCATCAGGGCTTCCATGGTGAGGGGTGGCGTCATGGTAATCGAATCCCTTAGTCTGTTCCCTACTGGTAGGCTTCTTTTATACTGCGCAATGACAAGATTGGTGGGGCAGTCCCCAATCTGATTGAATGTTTCCCAGTAGCGACTGTTGTAGGATCTAAGGGTCTCTTTATCCCCCATGTCGATGGAGAGTAGCTGGTCTATCTCCACCGGCGTTTTAGTGTTTGTTCGAAACCTTGTTACAAACGCTTCCGCTAGTTGAGCCCAGGAGGCTATGCTGTCTTCTGGGAGTTTCTCGAACCAAGTCAAGCCCAAGTTGCCAAGGCTTGATGGGAAGAGTATACACATTAAGGCCTCGTTTCGCCTGTACACAGCCATGACTTGGCTCAAGTGGCTCAAGTGTGAATACGGGTCCGTCTTCCCTTCATATGTAGTGAATTTCGGCTGAAGGAAGCCTGATGGTAGGGGTGCGTTCTCGATTGCTGGAACGAACGGCGAAGTCTGTAGTCTTGCTAAGGCTTTGTCCGTTGGTTTGTCGGCAGGGCGCGGTATTGGCATTCCAACCTCGACGCTTCCATGCGTCCGAGGAGCCAACCGCTGTAAGGCAGAAACTCGATGTGGATCCCTTGCCCTGGCATCCTCCTTGCATCGTGCTTTTTCTTTGAGCACGGTTCGTAAGTCGGATGACCTGGGCAGCTCTGTCTGTCTAGATCTGGTTTGGTGTGAATGTGAAAGCCAATACGTGCTTCCTTCAGTGTATGACCTCTCAAATCTCGTCCTCTCAAACCTAGAGTGACGAGTTCTGGAAGACAATGATTGAGTGTTGCCTGTCCTGAGGCTCCTGCTTTCTCCTTGTGAGGGTGTAGTATTCCTACTACGATTTTCTGAGTGGCGAGGGGGCGTCTTGTTTTTGCGCCCCTCTCCTGTCACCACTTCTTTTTTCTTCATCTGGCGTTTCAAGGCCTCCATGTCCGCCGCCATCTTTCTTATTAATTCGTCTTACTCTTTTACGCGGTCTTCCAGAGCTTGAGGGTCAATCCTCCGTCTTTGCCGGTCGGGACTCTAAGAGTGACGAGGACTGTTATTCCGCCTTCCCCTGCCACCCCTCCTGGAGTTATGTTGTTAGGGCTCCAAATCTGCCATAGGAGGGACAGAGGGTAATCCTTCTCGTATTGCGCCCCCATCTGGAGTTAGCCCGTCGACGGCGGACTGCGGTAGTTCTTCAATGTGTGCCATTGATTGAGAAAATGAGCAGCTTAGTCAAGAGGTTTTTTGTTCTTGTCTGTTCTTCCCACAGACGGCGCCAATTGTACGGGAAAGAAATACGCCTTCTCGTATAATCCTGTTGATCAAGTCCACGCTCCTCCGTACGACGTCGCTTTATCACCTGAAAACACAAACGTGAGCTAGCCGGCGGGTGTGTGCCGGAAACCTCTCCGATGCCTAAGTCAGTAAGCTAGACAAAGTTCTATGTTCTCAGAAAGCAAAATTGTATTGTGTTCTGTTACCTCCTCCAAGGTGATGCTTGTGAGTTTTTATAAGTTTCCTGTGGCACAATCCTAGTAGGACTTGTACTCCTCCATGCAGAGTCCTCCTAGGATTCATACTCCTAAGGATAATGCTTATCCTTTTTCACCCGCCCCCCACTGCTTAAACCAAGTGGGACGGTTTTCATCATGGCCGAACTACCATATGACCGAAATAACACTGGCTATGCTGAGCCACAGAGAAGGCCGAACTATCCTTAGTTCGGTTTTCTCCTTCTACTCCTTATCTCGGTTTTCTCTTGTTCAACCATAGTGTGTTTAGACCAAGCTTCCAAGTAGCAAGCTCTGACCGATCTAACCATAATATGTCGCGACCGGTACTAAACGTGAGGCCGGACTAACTTCAAGTTGCTTCCGGACCGGAGTAGCTTTACACCTTCTTGAGCCGGAGTAACTATACCTCTCCTGGGCCGGGTAACTACACTTCTCCTGGGCCGGAGTAACTATACTTCTCCTGGGCCGAAGTAACTACACTTCTCCTGGGCCAGAGTAACTATACTTCTCCTGGGCCGAAGTAACTACACTTCTCCTGGACCGGAGTAACTTTGCGTATTTTTTCACCCAGTCCTTGGCACTTTGGGCCATCAAGCCCATCACATAGCTCGGCCCAATTTTTACCAAAAATTACCCTCTCACATATTATAATAAAACGAGAAGAAAAATATGGAGTTATATATATGTATATATATATATATTATAATAAAATAAGATGGAGCAAATCATTTGCTTGTTTGAAAGTTGTGAACTTTGTATTAAATTGTCTACAAAAACAGTGGCTCCATGCTTGAAAAAAAACTAAAAAAAGGAAAAGAAAAACATTAGTCTTACTTTTATCTTTTTAAGCTATGACGTCAGCACTGATTATTTAAAATCAAGGAGCGTGCTTATGTAAGCCATGACGTCAGCAGCGTTCTTATGTGTGACAACCCTCACCACTGACTAGTGCTAATCTATGATTAAGCATGTTAAGTGACTGATTGACTGAAATTCTGACTGATTGATTGAGTGTATTAGTTTAAATGCATTTCTATCTATTTGTCATTGATTTATCTGTTCATGTTTTAAGTTTCGAACTGTAAATTGAAGGCCTTATCGGCGGCCGAATCTGAAATTGATTATTGTTTTGTGTTAATTAGAATTAATGTGATTTTATGATAAATTTAGTTGAAATTTGATTTGTTATGATTAAATTAGATTAAATGAAGTTAAAATACATCAACTTAAGTTATTTACCAAAATGTCACTTAGTGGACTATTTCATGAGCCTTTTATTTGATTTATACATGTTAGCATTATCATCACATTTCTTCAGCCCTTTTCTTGAGCCAAACCGACTAGAGAGAGAGAGAGAGAGTTAGGAGATCTTTGGTTTCATCAAGAATTGCTTGGAAATTTAGAGGAATTGGAGTGTAGATTGCACATTTGAGCTTCCATTCTTGAACTTGAAGACTTAAGGTAGAGCTTTTACCTTCTTGTTTATGGATTGAGTTGGTTCTTGCATGGTTTAGAAGAATGTTGAAGTCTAGAGCCAAGTTATGGCTTAAAATGTGGAATAGTGAGCTTGAATCATGCATGCATGTTTACATTCTTGAATTTTGAGGTTGTTTTCATAGAATCCTCACATGCATGTCCATATTTGGGTTATAGTCCATGAATTCATCATGTTTTTGAGTGAATTGACTCATTTGATCATGTATTGGAAGCTTTAATTTCATTTGAACACATGTATGTTGCATGGTTATCATGTTCATGAAGTTTTGTTGAAATTGTGTTTTAATTGAACTACCTTTGGGCCTTGATTTTGCAAATTGATCTTTGAAACATGTCATATTATGAGTTTTAAAGTGTTTTCTAGAAAATTAGCCCAAAAGTATCGAATTTGATGTTTTAAATGTTGAGTTTCATGCTTGGAGACAAATCTGAAAATTTCAGATTTTGGATCCACGCTCGAGCGAGGAACTTCACGCTCGAGCGTACGCTCTGAGTTCATGCAGTTTGCTCGAGCGGGGAAAGTAACGCTCGAGCGTGAAATATGTGTATCCAGTACTTTGCATATGTTTACAGTTCGCTGGAGCGAGGGAATGCACGCTCGAGCGAGGGCTTGTGCCTCACGCTCGAGCGGGGGTCGAGCGCCCGTCGAGCGTGAATTTCATGCATCCAGTACTTTTGTAGTCCCCTCGAGCAAGGAAAGTCACGCTCAAGCGGAGCTCCTTTGTCTGCATGTCCGCTCGAGCGAGATCCTTGTTTTCTGAAAATTTTGAAAAGTGTTTTAAAGTACATCTTTGCATTCTCATTTCATCCTAGGCATTCCTAGGCCTAGTTTAAGACATCTTAATGAGGATATTGATGTAGAACCACACCGAGTCAAGTTAGGGACTAAGTCATTGATTCCCAAGTATGTAACTTGGTGTGTGTTCATTCTGTAACTGTGTAGGGTTGGCATTCGAGGACGCTCACTAGCCTATCTGTAACCCAGAACTCTGTGAGTAACAATGTTGTAAAGATATATTCAATCATGAATATTTTCTGAATAATCAACTGTACTGCTTTCTGAAATGATATTTCTTACTGATTGAATGCTTGTCCTATTTGCGAACTGTATTCGTGGCATCCATAGTAATTTACTGTTACTGTACTGTACTGCTACTGTCACAGAGATCTCTGTCGGTTCTCATGTTTGGAATCACTACTGTTTACTGATATGATGACCATCAACTGACTGTTCGGTTTGTTAAGACCTACTGTACTGTTTGCTATTGGATGTACCACTTATGACTGCTATGATCGAATAACTGACATATTGTTCAAATGACTATTTTAAATACTGAAAGGACATTCATTCCTAACCTCTTTACGCATATGTTATTCACTGGGCTTTAGCTTACTGTTTATATATATATGTAGGTGTCCAGGCACCAGATCGGAGCTAGGAGCGTGGGGTTTAAACTCCCTTTTTGTCAAGCCAACCAACGTACCTTACTGCGAGGTTCCAAGTGCTGCCAAGCTAAGGCTGCTTGGGGGTGTTTTAGATTCTCCCTTTCTGTTTCTGTTTTGTATAGACTGTATGAGACTTGTACTGTACTGTTATGGTAGGGATTTGGTCCCTAACTTGAATGCCTGTATATAATGTATGTATATACTGCTATGGTTTTGAATGTGAATACGTTATGAAAAGTCTTTTTGCATACAGACTGTCACAGCTCATTGGACATCTTTCATTTACTATTTTGGCTTCCGTCAGCCCCTGTACTCTGTATTACTGTTATTACTGTTAAGTAGGCCTTCAGTAATCACGGATTACTGGCCGGTTACGATGTTAAACCCATAGGGATGGGTTTGGGTCGTGACATTATGTAAGCCATGACGTCAGCAATGAGCGTTCAACGGATATATTTTTGTGTATAAATAGAAGTGTTGTGTGTGGAGAAAGATTAAGAACTTGAAGAGAAAAATTTCTGTGAGCTCCAAAATTCTGAGTATATTGTATTCTGCTCTTTCACTTTTAGATCTAAGTATAGCCTTTGTTCTTACACTTTCATATCTACTCTTTGTGAGAGAATTATTGTAAAAGAGGGTTTAAGTACCATTTATTTTTTCATTATTTTTGTGAGAGATTTTGTAAGGGTGAGGCATTTATTGTTGAGTGAAGTTCAATAGATAAGAGTAAGTCCTGTGCCAAATCCATAAGCTTGGTGGTGTATTTATTCAATTGATAATAAAGAAATTCTCAAGGAGGTTCCTTGGGGAGTGGACGTAGGCCTGGCGTGCCGAACCACTATAAATCTCAGTGTTTGATTTTCTCTCCCTATCTCTCTTACTTTATATTGATAATTATTATTCTGTTTTTTTTATTTGTTAAAATTCTGAATATTGTGTTAATTTTAATATTATAAAATTTTTAATACCCCAATTTACCCCCCTCTTGGGTTGCCTGCCTGGGATAACAATTGGTATCAGAGCCTAGACTCTAGTTTTTGTGACTTAACCGTCTTAGAGCCGATCATGGCAACCCTTAGTTATTCCTTACCCGAGGGACAAACATCTAATAGGCCACCACTATTTAGCAACACAAATTTTAGCTATTGGAAAACTAGGATGACCATACATGTTCAATCTAATGATTATGAATGCTGAAAAATTATTTACAATGGTCCAAAAATTCCAATGGACTTAGGGTACCAAAACCTGAAGACGAGTGGGATGAATCATATACTAGAATGGCCCAAATTAATGTCAAAGCTACAAACATGTTGTACTGCGCCTTAGATGCCAACGAGTTCAACAGAATTTCCACGTGTAAAATCGCAAAAGAAATTTGGGACAAGCTTATAATGACTCATGAGGGAACCGAACAAGTTAAAGAATCTAGAGTCAGTTTGCTAGTCCATAATTATGAACTCTTTAAAATGAAGCCTGATGAAACTATTCCTCAAATGTTTACTCGCTTTACTGATATTATTAATGGTTTAACTTCTCTTGGCAAAATATATACTAATGTTGAAATTGTAAGAAAAGTGCTTAGGTCATTGCCAAAAAGTTGGGAGACAAAAATCCTTGCCATTACCGAAGCCAAGGATCTGTCAAAGCTAAGTCTAGATGAGTTAATGGAATCTCTCTTAACTCATGAGCTCAAAATGCAAGAAGGAAAGGAAGAGGAGGACAACAAGAAGAAGAAATGAATAGCCTTCAAATCCACCTCGAAACATCAAGAGGATGAGAGAGATGATTCAGATAAGGATGAAGCAATGGCATTAATCACTAAAAAGTTCCAAAGGTTTATGAGAAAGAAACAAGGCGTACGAAATTTTTTTAGAAAAGATTTCAACAACAAGGATTTCCAAAGAGGAGAAAATCACAAAAAATCTGAAGTTACCTGGTATGAATGCAATAAACCTGGACACTACAAATCAGAATGTCCAGAACTTAAGAAAAAATTCAAGAAGGACAAGAAGAAATCTATGATTACAGCATGGGGAGAAGATAGCGATGAAAGCGACACTGAAACCGAAGTTTGCAAAAATAAGGTTGCTAACCTATGCTTAACGACACTTGGAAATGAAGATGAGATAAATGACAAATCCTTTACATTTGATGAATTACAATTAGCTTTTGATGAATTACATGCTGAATTTAAGAAACTTAGTTTAAAAAGTAATTGTCAAAAGAAAGTGATTTCAAGTTTATCAAAAGAAAATGAATCATTAACTTCCAAGATAAATGTTTTAGAAAATGAAGCCATGAAAATGAAAAAGGAAAATGAGATTTTAACTCGAAAAGAGTCTTCAATTTCTGAAAAACATTTAGTTGTATTGCAAAAAGAAAATGAGTCTTTAAAAAAGGAGCAAATTATTTTGAAAGAAAATATTGAAGACTTGAAAAATACTCTTTCAAAATTCACTCAAGGTAGAGAGACTTTAGATAAAATTCTTACAAATCAAAACCGTACTTTTGGTAGAACCGGAATTGGATATAAACCTTTTTCAAAATTAAAAACTGTCAAAAATGGCTTTGTGTATGCATCTTCTAATCACTCTCATCTCACATGTCATTTTTGTGGAACAAAAGGTCATATTTCACCTTCATGTCCTATTAAAAGAAATCATGTTGCTAAAATAAAAAAGATGTGGGTCCCTAAAGACATCTCAAGTGTGCCAAATTCTAACTTTTATGGACCCAAGAAAAAATGGGTACCAATAGCGAAATCAAATTTTTGTAGATATGTTTCAAGACAAAATCCAGTAACGATAAATGGTATCTCGACAGTGCATGTTTGAGGCACATGACTGGAAATAAAGTTATGTTCGCCACACTCCAACCAAAGGATGGCGGATATGTGACTTTAGGTGACAATAGCAAGGGTAAAATCATTGGTGTAGGAAGTATTGGTAAAAACTCCTTTCCTATTATTGAAAATGTTTTATTTGTTGAAGGTTTAAAACATAACTTGCTTAGTATTAGTCAATTATGTGATAAAGGTTATAGAGTTATTTTTGAGAAAACTCATTGCACTATTGAAAACACCCGAGAAAACAAAATTTTATTTATAGGTTATAGACATGAGAATTTATATGTGTTTGATTTGCATGATTTGTCTTCTCATTTTAATATTAAATGTTTATCTACCATAAATGATAATAGTTGGCTTTGGCATAGAAGATTAGGACATGCTCATTTTGATTTAATTTCTAAACTTTTAAAAAATGAGTTAGTCATTGGTTTACCAAAAATTGTTTTTGAAAAAGACAAACTTTGGGATGCATGTCAATTTGGAAAACAAACTAAAATTTCTTTTAAATCCAAAAATATCATTTCAACGACTAAACCGCTTCAACTGTTGCATATTGATTTATTCGGACAATTTAGAACATTAAGTTTAGAAGGAAAATCGTGTGCTCTTGTTTGTGTTGATGATTATACTATATATACATGGGTATTATTTTTAGCACATAAAAATGAAGCTTTTTATAATTTCTCAAGACTTTGTAAAAGAATTCAAAATGAAAAAAATCTTAATATTTGTAGTATTAGAAGTGATCATGGTAGAGAATTTGAAAATGATGATTTTATTATGTTTTGTGATGAGTTTGGAATTGATCATAATTTTTCTGCCCCTAAAACTCCTCAACAAAATGGAGTAGTTGAAGAAAAAATAGAACTCTTGAAGAAATGGTCCGTACTATGCTTTGTGAAAATAATTTGTCTAAATAATTTTGGCCAGAAGCCGTTAACACTTAATGCTATGTTATAAACCGTGCCATGATTAGACCTATTCTGAAGAAAACCCCTTATGAACTTTGGAAAGGTAGAAAACTTAATATTAGTCACTTGCGTGCTTTTGGTTATAAATGATTTGTATTGAATAACAATAAAGATAACTTAGGATAATTTGATTCTAAATCAGATGAAGGTATATTTCTTGGTTATTCTATGTCCAGTAAAGCTTATAGAGTATTCAATAAAAGAACTCTACTTGTTGAAGAATCTGTGCATGCTATTTTTGATGAATCTAACAACATTATTTCCAAGAATCTTGTAAGTAATGATATTGTAGAAAATCAACCAAGCATGAAGAGCATTTACATTAAAAAAAAATGAAGAAAATTCATTACGCGAACATGAAGAAGAAATGACAACGGAAAAACTTCAAGAAATATATATTCTTCTAGAAAACGACTCAAATCTACCAAAAGAATGGAAGTATGCTCATGACCACCCCAAAGACCTCATCATAGGTGATGCGGCGGAAGGTATAAAAACTTGTTCATCTGTTAGAAATATTTATGGTAACTTAGCGTTTGTTTCACAATTTGAACCAAAATCAGTTTTAGAAGCTGAAAATGATGAAAACTAGATTTTAGCAATGCAAGAAGAATTAAATCAATTTGAAAGAAATAAAGTTTGGTTTTTGACCCCTCGACCTAAGGATCATCCCGTTATTGGTACAAAATGGGTTTTTTGAAATAAAATGGATGAATCCGGAGTAGTTACTAGAAATAAAGCTAGATTAGTAGCTCAAGGTTATGATCAAGAAGAGGGCATTGATTTTGATGAAACTTTTGCACCAGTTGCTAGACTTGAAGCTATTAAAATGTTATTTGCTTTTGTGTGTTTTAAAGATTTTAAATTATATCAAATGGATGTTAAAAGTGCTTTTTTAAATGGGTACATTTCAGAGGAAGTCTATGTTGAACAACCTCCCGATTTTGAAAATCATAAATACCCGGATCATGTTTTCAAACTTTCAAAAGCTTTATATGGCTTGAAACAAGTTCCTAGAACATGGTATGAAAGATTGAGTAATTTTCTACTTGATAAAGGTTTTTGTAGAGGAAAAATTGATACACCACTTTTTATAAAAAATCAAAAAGGAAGATATGCTAATTGTTTAAATTTATGTTGATGATATCATTTTTGGTGCTACTAATGAAAATTTGCGCAAAGAGTTTGCTAAAGATATGCAGGGTGAATTTGAAATGAGTATAATGGGGGAGTTAAATTACTTTCTTGGTCTACAAATTAAACAAACTAATGATGGGATCTATTTAAATCAAACGAAATATATCAAGGATCTACTCAAAAGGTTTGAAATGGAATCATCAAAGCCTGTAGCAACTCCAATGAACACATCAATAAAAATCGACAAAGATGAGCAAGGTAAACCTGTAGATGAAAAGAAATATCGAGGTATAATTGGTTCTTTACTCTATCTTACTGCAAGTAGGCCCGACATAATGTTTAGTGTTTGTATGTGTGCACGTTTTCAATCCGCACCGTAAGAGTCACACATCATCGCAGTCAAACGTATTTTCAGATATCTTGTCGGTACTCCAAATTTGGGATTATGGTATCCTAAGGGAACCACCTTTGAACTTTTTGGTTACTCAGATGTCGACTTTGCGGGATGTAGACTTGACTGAAAAAGCACTAGTGGCACTTGTCATTTTCTTGGACACTCTCTCACTTCTTGGTTTTGCAAAAAACAAAATTCAGTGACTTTGTCAATTGCTGAAGCAGAATACATTGCCGCCACTGGGTGTTGTGCACAGTTGCTTTGGATGAAACAACAACTTCAAAATTTTGGACTTCATTATGATCATATTCCTATAAAATATGATAACACAAGTGCCATTAACCTTTCAAAAAATCCTATTCAGCACTCACGCGCTAAACACATTGAAATAAGGCATCATTTTCTAAGAAATCATGTACTCAAATATGACATTGAACTCGAATTTGTGCCTACAAATCGTCAATTAGCTGACATATTTACCAAGCCTCTAGATGAAGAACAATTTTATTATATTAGAATAGAACTTTGTATGATGAATACTCCAATATAATAGTTATATTAAAAAATAATTTTTTCTAATAAATAATTTAATAAAATAACTATAGTAATAATAATAATTATTATAAAAAATAATAACAATAACAATAATAATAATATACATATATATATATAATTTTTCTCTCTCTCTCTCTCTCTCTCTCTCTCCCGTTCCGGTTCTATCTCTCACCCACTCTCTCCCTTACTCTCTCTTTTTCTCTTTCTCGTGGTCTCTCGTTCTCCCCTTCTTCCTCACATCCTCAGCTGACTCCATCTCCATCCTCACCATCGTCTATAACCAGCTCCACCATCCACAAAATCATCCATCACTTTCATCACTACCATCATCCACTCAAATCCCTCACCAATCCACCGAACTCCATCACTTCTCTACCCAAAATATGCATCACCATCTTTACTGATCCATCAAGTTCCATCACCGATCCATCAAGTTCCGTGATTGATCTATCAAGATCCGTGACTGATTCATTAAGATCAATTGTCGATCTACAGAAATTCGTCACCGATCTACCCAATCTTCTCAATTTCTTCTGATCATCAAGATCATCACCGATCAACATGTTAAAATTCTTGTTGCACTGTGTTATATTTTTTTACTTGTTGTATGTGCTCCAAATTCTCTTGGATTTAATAATGGTTGCTTCTACCTTGTTTGAAGAAATTGTTTTTATTTTTATTTTCTCCTTTTATGCTAGTGCACTTGGTGCAATTGTTTATGGCCGGATCTTAATGGCCCTTGGTATTATAGATTGGTGATTTGTTTCTTCAAATTTATGTCATTTTTAGTGTATTAATTTAGGGGGAGACTCATATATTTTGAGATCAACAATTACTATAAGAATATATATAAAAAAAGGGCGTGTGTATATTATGTGCATAATTTTAGGGGGAGTATATTTTTTTTTCCTTATCTACAATACTCCTTATCTGCACCAACAAACAAATATTTTTTTTGTGCAAAGTCAGAATTAAAAAAAAAATAAATAAAAAAAGAAAGAAATGCTTGCAATTTTATTTCAGAAGAAGAAAATATTACTCGATTACATGTAAATTTTCAGAAGGCTTCACAGATTTTTTCCGTTTCACTTCTCTCAACAATTTTTCATGAGCCTCTTTTACATGCTTCTCTTTATTTTCGACTTCTGTGAGTCTTGGTATTATAATCGTTGCATAATATTGCACCGCATTTTCCAACTGTGCATTTTTCCTTTTTAGCTCATTCTTCTATTTACACATATTAACTAGTTGTTGTTTTAACAAGCATACCTCATCTCTCCATTGCTGATTTTCTTGTACTCTTGCTTGTAATCGTCGCGCCATATTGGAAACTGCAGTCATGGCCTGTGTACTAAGAGCCATAGTGTTATTAATAACATCGATATCATTTCGATTACCAATAACACTAGGACCCTCATTTACAGGCATAGCATGTGCCTGCACCACTAGTACTTTTTCATTTGCCTGTATTACAGGCACATCATGCAGGTCCGACTCATTGATAGCTAAGGTAAGGAATGACATGATTACACAAGAAGCTAAAACAAATTTTTCTCTCTAACACTTGATGATTTCGTATTTTTGCCTATCATCTGTGTCACTTTTTATACACTCCATCGATCCAATACTCGATGCATATCTGCTCCAATCTTTTGTTTGTCAACATTTTTGTGCGCTTGAGATGCTCCAAAATCCCCACAATGATTCCGACAAGACAGAAGGCCCATTACTTTATTTTTGGCTGCTCAGATTATTTTATCAAATGTGTTTGTTTCATTTCTTCATCTTTATTTTGATAATGTCAAAGGGGGAGAAAAAATATAATTTTGCTTTTAAAAATTATATGTTGCAGGGTTATCAAATATTTTGTTAATTTTATTTTGTGTCAAATCCATACAAATAGTGTCATCATCAAAAAGGGAGACATTGTTAATCATATTATTTAATTTTGATGATATCTAAAATATTATTTGTAACAATTTAGATTTTTTTAATATACATTTTATTTGACACAAAATATTATCTTTTTAAAAAATATATATTTGTTAAATATTATTTAAATAAAAATATTTTTGAAAACTCTACTATTCACTTTTTGAAAACTTAGGCTTATCACTATTCACTTTTTGACAAAATTAAAATTGATTAATTATATTATTTTGACAAAATTGATTGATTGGTTGTATTATCTTGACAAATGTGATATTAATGAGTTGTCTTCTTTTGACAAAAGTGATATATCCAAATGTAGTGGTAGGATATATTTAGTTTAAAATCTCTACAACATATACAATATTTTAAAGAGGGCATATATTTTCAAATCCATCATAAATATTATTTAAAGATATTTTTCTGTATGCAAATATTTGATTAGAACATTATATATACAATGCATATAATATAAATAGAATACATCACGTGCGCTATTAAATTTTTTTACACTACATTGATTATATCATATTATAATAAAACAAGAAGAAAAATATGGAGTTATATATATGCATATATATATGTATTATAATAAAATAAGATGGAGCAAATCATTTGCTTGTTTGAAAGTTGTGAACTTTGTATTAAATTGTCTACAAAAACGGTGGCTCCATGTTTGAAAAAAAATAAAAAAAAAGAAAAGAAAAAATTTGTCTTACTTTTATCTTTTTAATTATTCACATTTGCTGACTATTTAAAATCAAGGAGCGTGCTTATGTAAGCCATGATGTCAGCACTGACTATTTAAAATCAAGGAGCGTGCTTATGTAAGTCATGACGTCAGCAACGTGCTTATGTAAGCCATGACGTCAGCAATAAGCGTTCAACGGGTATATTTTTGTGTATAAATAGAAGTGTTGTGTGTGGAGAAAGATCAAGAACTTGAAGAGAAAAATTTCTGTGAGCTCCAAAATTCTGAGTATATTGTATTTTGCTCTTTCACTTTCAGATCTAAGTATAGCCTTTGTTCTTACACTTTCATATCTACTCTTTGTGAGAGAATTATTGTAAAAGAGGGTTTAAGTACCACTTATTTTTTCATTATTTTTTAGAGAGATTTTGTAAGGGTGAGGCATTTATTGTTGAGTGAGGCTCAATAGATAAGAGTAAGTCCTGTGCCAAATCCACAAGCTTGGTGGTGTATTTATTCAATTGATAGTAAAGAAATTCTCAATGAGGTTTCTTGTGGAGTGGACGTAAGCCTGGCGTGCCCAACCACTATAAATCTCAGTGTTTGATTTTCTCTCCCTATTTCTCTTACTTTATATTGATAATTATTATTTTGTTTTTTTTTATTTGTTAAAATTCTGAATATTGTGTTAATTTTAATATTGTAAAATTTTTAATAACCCAATTCACCCCCCTCTTGGATTGCCTACCTGGGATAACATCACTCTCTCTTGCTTTTCCATCTCTCTCTTTCTCTGTTGCGGCCAACGAAGTGACCGATCGACTTTCGCAAGATCGACTCTCTCTCTCTCTCTCTAGAAACTCTCAAGTAAGCGTCTCTCTGTCTCTGTCTTTCCTTGATCTCTGATTTTTTTTAGGCAATTATATTTGTCTCTCTCTGCGCAGCCTCTCTTCTCATCGATCTCATTCTTCCATCTCTCTCTCTTTGTGGCGGCCAGCGAAGCGACCGATCGACCTTCATAAGATCGACTCTCTCTCTCTAGTAACTCTCAAGTAAGCGTCTCTCTATCTCTCTTCCCGATCTGTAATGTCTTTTTTAGGCAATCAAATCTATCTCTGTCTCTGTCTCTGTCTCTCTCTCTCTCCTTAGACTCTGAATTTTTTTTATTCAATTAGATCTGCAGCAACAAATCTCTGAGTTTATTTGTTTATGTGACTAAGATTTTGTTTTTAGGTAATCAAACCTGTTTGTGTGACTAAGATTCTGTTTCAATGGTGATTTAAGATTTTGGAAATTGCATTCTTTCTCTTAATGGTGATTAAGATTTTGGATTAGGATTCTTTCTCTCAATGGTGATTAAGATTCTTCATAGACTTGTTTATATTATGAAAAAATTAGAAGTGAAAATTGCAACTTTCTTTTATGTTGGTTAAATGACACTCTGCTCTATTTATTTGTTTACTCTGCTCTATTTCTTTCTTCAAGTAATATTTTTGTAGAACTCAATGAAATGTTGTACAGAATATTGTTTGGTTTTAATTGTTTTTGTCTTTTTTAATTTTTTTTTTGGGAGTTTCTATTATTGAATTTTATTTAGAGGGTGATGTGGCGGGTGGTTTTGATCTAATTTCGGATTTTGAAAGATGTACTTGTGTTAGTTTATGATTTGATTTAGGATTTTGAATGATTTGTTTATGTTAGAGATTGATTTTGTTGTGTTTTTAATTTTATAAGTTTTAATTCATTAATTATTAATGTTGGAGCATTTTAGAAAAAGGGAAAAAAATGACCCAAAATAAATATTTACAAAATGGAAAAAAAAAGGGCTCAAAAATACATTTTTAAAGAAAAAAGTTCAATCCCGCAAACCGCTTGCAACCGCCCGTACATCCGTGAACTCTATTTGCACAAATTGCAAACCGCACTACGGGCTATTGCGGGATGACTTTTTCCCAAACCGCATACATGCAGCTGAGTCCAAACCGATCTGTAAACTGTCCAAATTCGAACGTAACCACCTCTACCTAACAACGAACATATTAAACATCAACCCAGTAGACATTATTAAAATGACTCCTCCAAATCTCAAAAAAAATCCCAGTACACATAACATTTCAATTCCTATCTTACAAATGACTAAAATATTTGGAAAAAAATATTCACAAAAAGGCAATCAAGTAAACTTAAATGGTATCAAATGAAACAAATCCTTCTTTCCAAAAACAAAATGGACCAATTGGTTTAAAAGAAATCATTTAGGACTAAATGGATCAATATTCTTCCAAATAGAATTTGTAGATAAATTTTTTTAATTTTTTTAATTGAATAAATAAGGGTGAAAAAAATTTAATTAATAAATAAGTTGTGATATTTTGATTTTTTAATTTTTTTCGTAATTTTTTTATTATTTTAATCAAGAAGTTTCACCCAAACGGGCCTAAGAAGAATGAAATTCACATCTCATATGCAAAATACATTTGGAATCTACTGTGTGTCTTTAGTCACGTTTCTCGTGCGTTGACACACACACATATATTGATATTGGCTCAGTTGTTATCACCAACGCTGACCCCAGACTTGTTTCAACTTTCTTCTTTTTTTTTTTCTTTTTTTTTTGGATTTATTGTCATTTGTGTTTATGAGTGGTCCAAAAACCCAACCCCATCAACGCCATATTTTCAACAACCCAACTAATCAACTTTGGGGTGCCAAAAGGCAGCCTGATTCTAAGTGTGTGTATATATATATATATATATATATATATATGAGAAACTTACCATGTGTACCTTTTTAAATGATGTATATTATAAAAAAATTATAATTTTTTATGATGAACGTTATGATTATTTGTGATATGTGTTATGATATTTTATAGTAAAATTATAAATAGTGAATTTATGATGTGTACCCTAACGTTAGGAATGATAATATTATGATATTTTGTGATTTTTATTATGACATTTTTCAGTAAAAAAAGTTGCAATTTTTGTAGTGAAAAAGCTATGATATTTTGAGTTTAAATTATAAAATTTTGTAAAAAAATTATGAAAGGCATACCATATGCACCTTTTTGATGGTACACACTGTAATATCCCCATATATATATATATATATATATATATATACTTGAATATAATTTTGGTCGGGTAAGGAAAATCCTTACTACTTGAGTGATCGGCAATATGTGTCTTTCTTCTAATCATACTAATATTAGCGAGTCATAAGAATAAAAAATAATAATAATAAAATTAATATTATATTGTGTATTTAGCTTGAGTACTATGTGAGTTCTCCTATTTTAAATTTATGATAATGTATTTAACTTTACGCACCTCCATGTGTAATTTTTCTTTAACATGAGGAGTAAAAGTTTCATTACATCAATTGAGACATTCTCTTAATAATAGTATAGATAAATAGATGTGAATACTAAAGTTGGTGTTACCAAGCCTATGTCCATTGATTAAGCCATTATTCTCATGTATAATCTCCTACTGTAGTTGAAATACTATTCAATTGTTACTCTCTCCTTTTACTTTATGTTTATTTTCTATTTTAATTATTTTAATAAATTACCATTTAATATCAAATCTATCCATACTATATATGTAAATGTAGTAGTCTCTTAAAAAATTTCAAATTGTCAATCTTAACATCTCATGAAACTCTTTCTTACGTGTACATTTATTCTTCTCTCATACTATTTTCCTTTTTTTTTTTATCTTTTTTATTTCACTTTTTAATTACTTATGGCATGGATATAAGAGGTTTTCAAAATATTTAAAGATAAAAGATGAGTTTCACTCTAATTCAAATTTTTTCATAAGAGAGTTTGACTTTAATTCAAATTTCTTCATCAATTTATGTCTTACCCAAGGATATTTCAACAAAAAATAATAAATAAATATATAAATCTCAAAACTTAACTTCCATGACAATATGAAATTAGACAAAAAGATTGGAGAACAGAAATAACGTTGTAGAGAAATTAAACAGGTGATTTAACCAATTATGTAATATTTTTGGCATCTTATGTGAAATAGAAACACATATTTTAAATCTCATATTGTATTTTTTGCTCTCTTTTTCTTTTGCAATTTATCTAAGTTTCTATTTCTATATTCTTATAATTTATTTTCAAATTTACACTTGATTTTTTTTTAATCTTTATCTTATATTTACAGGATCTATTCTTTCTCTTGATTTTCAATTAAGTTTATTCTTTTTTTATCTTATTTTCACTTTCTATATTCACTATAAAAAATTAAGGTTTTAGAAACCAAAATTTATGGACAAAATTATTTTTTAGGGACTAAAAAATTTTGTTGCGATAAGTGTCGTTATTATATTTTTAGCAACAAAAATTAGACATTAGTGATGAATTATTATTCTTTAGGGATCAAATTTTTTGTCTAAAAAAATAAACTATTTTGAGACCAAATTATTTTGTTCCTAAAAGTCTATTTATTAGTGACATTTTCAAATTGTCGCTAAAAGCCTTATTTTTTACTTTTCGGAACAACCTTAAAATGGAAATTGGTCTCTAAATGCCTTTTATAACAAAAATTTCACTTTAGAGACCAAAACATTTAGTCTCTAAAACTTTTATATGTTATAGTGATTTTTATAGTTTTTTATTTTTTCTTATTTTAATTAACTAGCTTTAGAATACAAAATTTGTTTAAAATTATATGTAGTAGACACAAAATAGAGTTAAATTTGTATAATAAGATAGCATAATTGCTTATTTTTTAACTACACAAAATTTAAATTTTAAAAAATTATAAGTGGCACTTAAATCTTATTTAATTTTTAACATACTACCTCAAATTTTTTTTTTTGAAGTTTTTTTTACAAATTTTAAAATTTTAAAAAATTATACCCTCATCCAATTTTTTAACTATTGCCTCTCTGGTTCTTCTGTTATTAGAGTTGTATTAGATTTTATTTTTATTTTTAAGTTTATCTTATCTTGTTTTTGAATTTTTAAATTTCAACTTTGTTTTTTTTTTTCTTTCAATTACTGAATTTCTCTCTATCTCATTTTTTTAAGGATTTATCTAATTTTCTTTTTTTTATTTCATATATTTTTATAGTTTATCTTCAAATTTAAACTTAATTTGTTTTTATTTTTATCTTATATTTACAGAATCCACTCTTACTCTTGATTTTCAGTTGAACTTTTTTTTTTTCTAAAATTTATTTAATTAAATATAGTAAGATCACTCAAATATATTATTTCAATACCCATCTAAATTAATATCATAATATTTAATTGTTAATTTTTAACATGTTCGACATTATTTACTATTTTTTATTACTTGTCTGTGCATAGCATAGGTTACTACTGGTATATGTACATACACATGGTGTGTCTCGATTTCTAGTCATCTAATGTATTACAAGTGTATAAGAGATGAAAAATAAATGATTTGAATTGTCTTCAATTCATTATGGACTAAATTAGTTTAGTATAAGTCTGAGAGCCCATCATAAGTCTTGCTCTAATAATACAATCTATTTATTTTATAGGCCTATGTGTAAATAATTATGGAGAAAAAAAAAATGATATGGATCAATTTAATTCTTTTTATAAATAATTTAAACATAAAAAAAATAAAAGATTAATAGATTGAGGCCTCGTTTGGGAAGGCTCTGTTTTAGCCAAAAAGCCAAAAAGTTACTAAATTAGCCAATTAGCCAATTAGTCATACCAAAAAGTCAACAATTACGGCTTCTCTCTACTTTTTGCACAGCTTTTCGTAATTAGTCAAAAAGTCATCCCAAACATACAAGTTTTTTTTACCTACCTTTTTAGCCAATTAGCCAAAAAGTTACTAAATTAGCCTGTTCCCAAACGAGACCTGAATCATCGAAGGCAACCAAACAGTGAGCACCAGAGAAAAACTGTCAAAAACACAAATACCTAATGGGGAACCTATAATATCTAAAAACTAGTTACCCAAAGTAGGATTATTGTTCTTCAAAATTTACCATCAACACACATTTTGTATGTTTTCAATACAATCCAAAACAAAAGTTAAAAAAATCACTAGACAATTGGGCCTTTTACTTTACTTTTAAAGAGCAAATTCTAGGGTCTGGTGCATCAGAGCCTGGCCAGGAAAAAAAGAGAATCCAAAGACAGAGTGTGGTTGTGTGTATGAGATTTTCAAAGGATTTGTTAAGATAAGTATTAAATAAATCTTTTATTTAATCAAATCCTCAAAATTTTGTTATAGTTGGAATTGGGACCATCACATGTCATTGGAGGTGTTTCAATTTTATTTTTTTCCTTATTTTAAGTGATGACAATTGATAATGACATATTCGACTTTTTGTATTATTAATAGATCAGGGTTTAAGTTTTTTCTTTTTCTTTTTTTTTAAAAAAAATCTCCATTTGTGTTTCAATCTTATTTCTTACATATATTTATTGAATTTCTATATTTCACTTTAAAAGTTTATTTATAATGCTATATTTAATCTTTATTGTGAATGGAATTTATTGAAATTTATTAATATAATTCATTAATTGGAGAAACAAAAAAGGAAAAATTATTTATAAGTCCAATTTGGAAGACTTATTTAATGTGAAGTTCTATGAATATTCTTTTAGAGTTTGAAATCCTATTTAAATAAGAATGTATTCCATAAGGTCCTATGAGTTGTAAATGAATGATATTAGTGTACTATTATATCCCTAATTTGTTTCTATATTGTATTTTATTTTCTCATTCATCATGTCACGTTTGGAAAGGTCTTTAGGAAAGACAAGTCTACTTTCAACGACCGTGTGAGTTTTTTTTGCCTTAATCACGGGATTCCAGTGCATTTTCAAAATGTTGCTTAAATGAATGTGGATATGGTCGATAATATGATGAAGTTTGGGGGTTGTGTGTTAATTCCTTCGACAGATTTCAACTCCAATCGGTTGAGGGGAAGAGGTATATATATATTTTGTTGAAGTGTGTTTTTTTTTTTTGTTGAAGTGTGGATTGTTCATCTTTAATAATGCCTTGACAATCTGTTGCACTCATTGATAGGCATACTTTGGTCAATGTTCTAATTGAATGTGTGTATTTGACATTGTGATGGTTGATGTGTTTTGATATGTTCGATGTGTGGGGTGGTGTGTGCGGGTTCAAGGGTTATGTTGGGGGTATTTGGTTTTGGTTGTTAATTGGATGTCAAATGTAAAGCACCTCGTAGTAAGGCAATTGTACATTAGGACTTGGATGATCGTGTTATGAAGGATGTTACATTTAGTGTGTAATGTTAATCCATATACACAATATATTAGATGACATTTATGTGTTTGTTCGGTTGTATATGTGTTTGAATATGTATTGTGTCTTTATTGTAACCAGTGTTTACATATATGTCACAGTACATTACGCAAAATTATTAAGGATTTTGGTTTGTAATTGAATGTGGATTAAATCTCATCGCTTGATGTAGAAGTTATGCTGGGTTGAGGGTGATGGTGGTTCAATACATGGGTTGGGTTGACATGTTACATGATTCATAATTCAACGGTAGAGTATTGAAATGTCTTGTTGGGTTTGTGATGAGAAGCATATGGGAATGTCACGGTGGGTTTAGGATGTTACATGTCACATTTACGTTTGGTTTGAGATGAGAAGCATATGAGAATGTCACATTGGGTTCGGAAATGTCACATTGGGTTTGAGATATTACATGTTCCATTTATATTTTTGAATTTTAAATTTCCAACCATATAAATATGATTACAATCTATGGTAACATTGGATTTCCCATATATCGTATTGCCATTAAGTGTTTTTAAATTTCATAAGAATGTAGGAATGTCACGTTGGGTTTGGATATTACATGTTACATTTATGTTTTGAATTTCAAATTTCCAATCTATGAAAACATTAGATTTTTCATATATGGTATTGCCATTAATTAGGTTATTTTGAATTTTAAATTTTTAACCATATAGATATGATCGCAATCTATGGTAACATTAAATTTCTCATATATAGTATAGCCATTAATTAAGTTATTTTGAATTTCAAATTTCTAACCATATAGATATGATCAAAATCTATGATAACATTGGATTTTTCATATATGGTATTATCATTAATCATATTATTTAATTAATTATGATTGGGATAGATGTGTCCACAAGAAAACTACATGACCTATTAGATTATAAATTTTTTCATAGGATCATATCTTGTATAAGTTTTCCAAATAAGAATTATAAATAATTGACCCTAAAATATAACTAATGTATATCCATTAATATTAAGATATATTTACGTTTGAAAACATTATCTAATATTAAATTCGGAATATGCTATGCTATGCTATTAGCCTAGAACTTGTTTAAGATAAGTGGAGTGTTAATTATTAATTTAAACTTTACATTTAAAATTTTAAGTTATTAATTTCATATTTTCTTAACAGGATTAGGACATGTATACTTGAATCTTATAACCCTTTATAAATTATTATTAAAATTTTATTTCAAATTTTCTTCTAAATTTTAAATTAGTTGTAGGGTTAAGTATGGTTAAATTTTTGTTTCAAAATTCTATTTATATTTTATTTTTCAAAAAAATACAAATATGTTCAAATTTTATAAGGATAAAAATTACATTTAAAATTTTTAATTTCAAATTAGATATCACTTATTTTGATACAAGATATGGCTAAAAATTATTTTTTTGATTTTTTATATAAATAACTTTTGAAATTTAAAATTATACGCATAGAATATATATAGTAGGGCAAATTACATATACACCCCTCGAGGTTTGGCTAAATTACAGATACCCCCTGAGGTTTGAGAAATTACGAATTCCCCCTGAATGCTATATTTGCATAAGAAATTAGGGGGTAATTTGTTATGAAATATAAACCTCAGGGGGCAAATTGTTATGAAAATACAAACCTCAGGGGGCGGGATGTAATTTCCGAAACCTCAGGGGGGTATCTGTAATTTAACCAAACCTCGAGGGGTGTATATGTAATTTGCCCTAGATAGTAATGATAATAGATACTATAAATAGTTCATAAATTAACAAATTTAAAAGATTTTCCATATTAATCAAGGATTTAATTAAAATATTAAAATAGAAGAACCAATGATAATGTACCATGTGTATTTCTATAATTTTTAAATTTAAAAATTTATAAAAATAAAGTTAGAAGTTTAAGACTTAATGAACCAATAATATTTTAACTTGTATTATATAACAACAATGATTCATTCCTCTAATTTGGGGGCTCTAATTGAGAATGAGGTGAAAATTCAAAAAAAAAAAAAAAAACTAAGGCCAAGAGCTCCTTTATAACTCATAGTTTAGAGTGCCCAAACATTTTTAATTATATAATTAGCTCGTCCCAATGTTGTTGATATGGTTATGTTTCATGAACATCATAATGGAATAAGGTCTGGTTTGGCATATTTCAAATAATTCAAAAGGTTAAAAAGTTACTAAAAAAGTTAAAAAGTTATCACTATTCACAAAAAAAAAAAAAAATTTACACAAAAATTATTACAACTCAGTTTGACGTCCCACAGACTTTTGCTAATTTTTTTGAAAAAATTGCAGAGGCGAACACGGTGTTGTTCGGCCCATGGGGGCCATCACGGGTCCCGTTTTGATAATTTGAACTTATCGAGTACTATATGTTAATAAAAAATCACGTTGATCGGATATCGCTAATTACATGATCAAATCAGTTTTGTATAAAAAATAGATGGTGCTATAATTAACGGTTAAAAAAAAACTAATCCAATCAGATAGCTGTCGATATCTGATTAAGGTGATTTTTTACAAGTATATATTACTCGATGAGTTGTACACATTGATGGTTCCGATAAGAAAAACAAGACCTGTGGTGGGCCCCCACGAGCCAAACAACACCGTCCAATGCAATGCCCGAAAAGGAGACAACCATTTCTTTTATCAAATCACTTGCCCAGACGGTACGGGCCGTACTGTCTACTCTCCATAACTTCTCCTACAAACTAATTTATATAATTTTTTAATACATATTTTTTCGTAAAAAATCAATAACCCAAACAACCATCTTTTTCCTTTCAACTTTTTAATCTAAAAAGTCAAAAAGTACATTTATTTAGGACATTCTAAACAACTCCAAAGTGGTTGACATTTTGCATTTGTAGTATTAAAATAAAAAATAAAACATTAATGACTTGTCAAAATCTATTTGCCCAACCAAAATTTTTATAAATTGATGGATTCATTTTGGGTCAAAAAATTAATAACCAACTAAAAAATAATTCACTTTTGAGTTTTATAACCCAAACTTTTAAACTCTAAATATAGTACCGAGCATCTTTATATAGATGTAATCTTTTATATATATATATATATATATATATATATATATATATTATTAAAAGTAATATTTTTTTCATACTTAAGTGACATATTATAAAGGGGTTTTTTTTTTTCCCTAAAAAAACCACGTCAGTATGTATTTTCTTAACTATATATAGAGTTCTACACAAATTCAATCTAATTTAAATTATACTAATTTTACCTATTTTATATGGACTCTACTTGATAAATATTTATTTTCTATATATTTTTTTATGATATATTAAGATAATCCACAAACGCAATACTAATTTTACGTTTCACGTTTTCTACTTAATTCTTTTAAGGGTATTAAGATTTTTTTTAATGCTAAATTGCTCTTTTCTCATTTTTCTTTCTTCTCTCTTTATTTTCTCATACATTATTCTATACCCAATACTAATTCTATATTATTCTATATTATAGATTTGTCGTTTAAATTTTATAGTGATTCTATATATGAAATTATAGTTAATTTCCTATATTACTTTATAAAATTACAACTCACAAGAGAAAAAATCTACACAATAATGATACTCTCAAGGAACTTTTAAAGTTTGAATTTGTTACTTTTTCAATTGTTAAACAGTAAGTTCTTTTATGTTTTGACATCATATCATAGATGATTAATCACTTTATAAACTGAGATGTATCTATCGTTTGAATATTTTCATTAATTTTTTTTTTTTCGAGTTTAGATGTTGTTATGTGATTCTTTCTTTGTTAGTCATTATTGAATTTTTTTAATATAGTTGATATTTTAATTTAATTATGAATATTTATTTTACAATCTTATAATTTAATATATATATATATATATATACATATCATATAAAATCATTATATGATAATGCAACTACAATATACTTATATTTAAATTTTTAATAAATTTTATATTGAGAGGGTGATTTATGATCCGGTGTTGGGCCGAGGTATCGACCGAGCAAGTTGAGAGCCCAGCAGTGCATTGGGCCGAGATGATCGACTGTTCACCCAGAGATGGGCTACCAGAACTTGGGCCGGGCAGAGTTTGGACTGAGTGTGTGCCGCCCCGGACCGTACGGAAGCTGCTCGGCCAAGAAGTGACCGGTCAGACCAGGATGCTCGGTCCGAGGATGGTCGAAACCAGACAGACCGAGAGACCGGCGCCCGGAAAGGCGCGATCAGCCGAGGTAGTTGATTGACCGGCGAGAGGGCCAACCAAAGGAGGAGCCCGGGCTAGGCTTTGCCGAGATGCCGCCTAGCCCGGTCCTTCATGTGTTTGTCCGGCTAGGCGCATGGGTTTGAAGCATGACATGGCCGAGGTAGAACAGCTCGGCTGCCGAGCTCCAGCTGTGAAGTCAAGCAGTTGAGGTTAGGTGGTGAATGGCATGGTTTATGCTGACAGATGGGATAGCAGAGCCACGTGTCAGGAGATGACTGGGAGTGGATA
Organism: Camellia sinensis; assembly: GCF_055761805.1. Taxonomy (NCBI): domain Eukaryota; kingdom Viridiplantae; phylum Streptophyta; class Magnoliopsida; order Ericales; family Theaceae; genus Camellia; species Camellia sinensis. The sequence continues at coordinate 223,439,605 of NC_138961.1, forward strand.
TGGGGTTCAGAAGGTATAAAAGCATGCCTGCGCCCCCCATACGCGACACACGAACACATCTGTAAGGATTACTTACACTCAAACACTCTCTCCCTTCTCTCTATTCCCTCCAAGGTGTGTGCTAACTTGACCGTTGGAGGGTTTTTCCGGCCACACACCGCCGGGTAGCTCACCGTTATTTGCTCGCAGGTGATCGGATATCGACGGAGCTCGGAAGAAAGGAATACGGGCCCGCCGGAATATTTGCTCCCCGTACATATATAATTTCTATTTCTACATATTTTTATTTTCCATATGAATATAAAAGAAAATTAAATAGCTGGAATTACTTTTCATTTTATGTTACTAATTCTTCTTCTAATTTAATTTATATTTCACACAAAATTATTATATGATAATTACAGTTTTATAATACCATAGAACTAAAATTATTAAAATGCACAAATAATTTAACTAAAATTAATATATATATATATATATATATAAGTATTCAAGTAATAATTTTATAGAACGATAACACTAATATTATCAAAATAAATAATTAAAATCATACTTTAATTATTCTTTTATAACACATATTGTATCATCAAATATTTTTTTTAAATAAATAATATACATATTGTACGGTCAACTGCTAGTGAGTTAATGAGAGGGTAATTTATAAATAAATTGGGCCGAGCTAAGGAAGAGACTTCTTTGGAAGTTGGGCCACACATCGGACCGAGATAGGAGCTGTTGTAGCTCGGTCTAAAAACTAACGAGCTTAGGCCAGGTGAAGTTCGAACCGAGCTATGGGCCGAGATGTTTGGGCTTCACAAGTTGGACCTCGCCCTTGTTAGCTTGGTCAGAGATTGTTGTAGTTAGCTTGGTCTAAACAGACAAAACTGAGGCAACATCAATGACGAGGGCCGAGCTATGTGTAGCTCGGCAGGGTAGCATTCATTAGATTGGCTTCCAATCAAACGGTCCAAATGGCAAGGGACTGAGATAAGTCAGTTCGGTCAGAAATGTATAAACCGAGGTAAAGGGTTCAACCATCTCACTTCGCTTGCAGTGATGAGACTCCTAGTAGGACTCTGCTAAGGAGAGTTAGAGTCCTACTGGAATTGTGCAAACCATCTCACTTGGTTGGTAGTGAGTAGGAGTGTGACTCGTAGGAAGACTCTGCTAAGGAGAGTAGAGTCCTACAAGGATTGTGCAAAACCATCTCACTTGGTTAGTAGTGAGAAGGGTGTGTGATTCCTAGGAGAACTCTCATAGGGAGAGTTGGAATCCTACTAGGAATGTGCCAAGCAGAGTCTATAAAAGTTCATGACCAGACCTATGTACAGGTATCCCAATTCTTGCTCCAGAATAGCTTATTGTCTATTGTCTAGTTGTTGACTTAGGCATTGGAGGGGTTTCCGGCACACACCCGCCGGTTAGCTCACGTTTGTGTTTTCAGGTGGCACACACCCGCCGGTTAGCTCACGTTTTTGTTTTCAGGTAACAAAATAATGTTGTTTAGAGGAGTGCAAATTTGATCAATAAGATCATACGAGAAGAATTATTTCGTTCTCGTACAGTTAGTATGACAATCAAAAATTAAGATGAGATAAGAGGTGTCTGCGTAAAATTCTAAGACAAAATATATTAAAAATCACAAACAAACCTACGCCATATCAATTAGTAATATATATATATATATATATTATATTATATCATAATGTCGTGTTTGCTTCTATGCCAGTAATAAAGAAGGATAAGGCCTTATTTGGTATCCGAGTGTTTTAATTTAAAAATTAAAAAAATATCAAAAAATCTATAATTTATACTTAAAAGGTTAAAGATTTCATTTTCTTTTTACTTTTTATACAATTTTTCGTAAAAAATCAAAAAGTCATTTCAAACATATTTGGTATGTTTGGTTTGTGTTTGAGAGATATGTTTTAGAGATAAAAAGTACGAAAAGTTGTTTGGTTTGATTTTTTTCAAAAGATGTTTTGGAAAATTATTTTGAGAGAGAGTTTTGGAAAAAGTGATTGATTTGATGTGTGTGAGAGAGAGATTTGTTTGGAAAACTTGTTTGGTTTACAAGTTTTGAGAAATTTTTTTGGAAAAATTTATTTGGTTTGATTATTTTTAAAAACTTATTTGTAGAGAAAATTTCTCAAAATTTTTTCAGAAATACAAACCAAACGAACCCATTAGTTTTTTTTATCTCGTATTTTAATTAAAAAGTCAAAAAAATTACTAAAATAGTTTGTTTCTAAACGAGGCTTAAGTCGTCGTTTAGCTTTTTTTAGTTTGTTTTTTTAGGTTGGGACTTTTTTAGCTTAGGATTAAGAGGCAATTTGGGAAGATTAGCTCTTTAGTTTTTTTTAAAATTTTTTTTTTTTGACATTTTTAGGTCAAATTATCTATATACTTTTTTATACAAAAAATCCAAAAAAAAGTTTAAAAAAATCAACTTTTTACTATCTTCTTAAAACACCACTAAAAAGTTTGTTTGGTTTGGTTTTTTTTACTTTTATGAGAGAAAAAATAAAATAATTATAATTTAAATATAACATTTTACTTTATTAACTGATTTAGTCTATTTTATCTTTTATGTTTTTGTAGTTCAATTAAATTAGTCAAACGACAACTAAATTGGGATGAATCGTTGACTAAATTTTATTTAAACAATGTTTGTGAAAGAATGGAACAATCGAGAACCAACTTGATGTACCCATTTTAGGATATTTAGGGTATGTTTGGTTTGTGTTTGAGAGATGTGTTTTAGAGATAAAAAGTACGAAAAGTTGTTTGGTTTGGTTTTTTTCAAAAGATGTTTTGGAAAATTATTTTGAGAGAGAGTTTTGGAAAAAGTTATTGATTTGATGTGTGTGAGAGAGAGATTTGTTTGGAAAACTTGTTTGGTTTACAAGTTTTGAGAAATTTTTTTGGGAAAATTTGTTTGGTTTGATTACTTTTAAAAATTTATTTGTAGAGAAAATTTCTCAAAAATTTTTCAGAAATACAAACCAAACGAACCCTTAATTTTTTTTTTATTTTTTATTCGATCCTTTCCTGGAATGCTAAGGTTACATAATGAATTGTAGAATAGTCTACCGAAAATGCAATGGAATTAAACTCAATTATAATGGTGTCAATTTGTTGAGAATGAATTTATGAATTTATGAATTTACATTAGAATTTTTAATATATATGAAATGATTTTATTATTTTTGTAAAATAAAAATAAAATAATTTTTTCACTTCTAATTTTATGAAATTAGATTGTGAAATCCAACCCCCTCCATGCGATTTAATGGCTCCGTTTGGTGTAACTGTTAAAACAGCTTATAAATTATAACTTAACAGATTATAGATTATGACTTTAATTAGAAGTTGTTAATTTGTTTGGTGTAACTGTTGGATTATAATTTTAAGTTGCTGAGTAATGTTTGTTAAATAAGCTGTGAAATAACTTTTTCAATTAATTTTTATTTTTTGTTTGTCTACATTTCTCATAAAAAATAATAATAATAATCTATAGTCCATTTAGGTATTTTTCTATTTTTAAAAAAATAAAAAATAAAAAAATCTAAGGGTAGAACCAAAAATTAATATGTCCACAGCGAAAGCTAATAATTAGAAGCAAGGGGTGAACAGGTTCTCAGAATCAGCTTTTTTGAGTTAAAATAAACTGTTAGAATGAAAAACTGTTTGAAATAAATTTAACCAAACAGTCCAAAATAACTTTTTCAAAACTAAAAACTATAAGTTAGCTGTGAAAAATTGAAACAAATACCCGAATACCTCCTTGGGGGGATTCATAATTGTTGAACTCATGGCATTATTGTAAGACAAACATGATCCATCTATTATTAATCCAATCACATCATCAATGGACTAAAAAACCAAAGAGGGCTCACAATCAAATTCAATGAAACTGGAGGTAAAAATTGGAAAATGTTTAAAACTCAAGTTTTGCTACATTCTTTTATCTTGTCACTCCTAATTGTAGCTTAAATAGTTGATGAGTATCTGTCAAATTAAAAGTTGACACTTATTATATTAGGATAAAATTGTAGGATTTTTATTAGAGATCTCAAATATTTTTCTTAAAACTCACAAAAAAAACTCTCAAATATTCTATATCTAATGATATAGAACTTAACTCCTTTATCACATCATTGTATATAGAATTATAAATTTAAAAGTGTAAATATCTAACATTATTAATAAAAATATTATAGTGATGTTTTGAAAAGTTAATAAAAAATTAACTTTTTAACTTTTTGTGTTAAAAAGATAAAAAAGTGATGTGATTCAAAAAGTTAAAAAATAAAAAAATTAATTTTTTACTATGTTGCCGAAATACCCTATTGTACCCCAACCCTATAAAAAAAAAAAAAAAGAATTATTATACTAGTAATATTATATTTATAATTCTATCAAACTTAATCGGAAAACAAACCTAACATAAGACTTGTGAGATAATGATTGTTAATTTAATTTTTGGGTAAATTATAGGTTTATGTTTAATACATATTACTCATAATGTTTGAGAAATTATACTAATTTTTCTGTCATTATAATTGTTTAAACGGAATGAAAATATTGAATTCATACACTCTTTTTTTTTTTTACTTTGCTTTACTTTTTTTTAAAAATTTTTTTAATGTAATTTTTTTTATTTTTCTATTAGGAGTTGCTTCCTTTTATATAAGTAGGGGGTTTGTGAAATGAAACTACTAACCACAAGGATAAAAATATAATTTTTAAAACGTTAAAGGATAGATAATAATTATATAAAATCTCAAGGAGTGTCAATATAATTTATCCTTAATTTTTAAAGTTTTTTTTGATAATTACTTACCAATTCCTTCAAAAATATATGGTATGGACTTTGAAGCAGAGACAGACAACAGCTTTTACATACACACCAACTGATTATTTGACTTTCCGCTACCCATCACTTGCATGTAGGTCCTACAAAACGCAAAATAACAGGAATTAACAAAATTCAATTATTATATAATAGTATTAAATAATTATTAAAAAAAAAATTGTACTAGTATTACTAATAAACAACAACAACACAACAACAGCCTTATAGGCTTGTGAAAGTCAATTGTCATCTCATCTCATCTCATCTCATCTCAAACTGTTTGTTAAGGCAGATTGTGGAGATAGCCAGCTAGGGTCAATGAAAGAGAGAGATACAGAGATATCAATAAAAAAAAAGATTATATAAAAACAAAAACACTGGGCAATCAAAGAAAGGGTTATGTTTTGGAGTCATCACCACCACTGTGAAAGAAGTAAATGAGCCTTTGGTGTGGAGGGTTGTTTGCTTTTAATTGGGTTGCAGAAAAGCTAGAGAGAGAGAGAGAGAGAGAGAGAGAGAGGTTGGAGTTCTTTCAGGTGTTTTTTTGATTGAAGGGCATTTTTAGGTCGGTCTTCTTGTTCTTGGAAAAGAATAGCTTTGCTTCATTCGCTGTGAGTGTCTTTTCTGCTGTCTGTTCTTTGCCAATTTTTTTTTGGGATCTGGTGGGTTTGAGTCTTTGATTGTCTCTCTGTGTTGGGTTTGTTTCAATTTGATGTTAAATGTTTGGATTTTTTGTGGGTTTGGAGGTTGTTAATTTCATGAATCTTTTGAATCTTGCGTCTTGAATTTTTATGGGTTTGCAGATTTTCTAGTCTTTTCTTCTTCTCTTGTTTCGCTCACCCAAGATGTTGAAAGTGGTCCACTAGTTCACTGATTGAACCCTAAAATCTGTGGATGAGTTTTGTCTTTTTTTGCTTCTTACATTTCTGGGTTCCAACTGTGTGGTCTTAATCCGAATTGATTTCTCGGTGTCTGTATCTTCACGACTGTCAAATCTTAGGGTTTCTTTTTGATCTGGTTGAAGATCAGCTAGAATTCAAATGTTTTGACTCAATTCTTGTTTCTGTATCTTTGAATGTTTCCTTAAAGCAAAACCTCCCGTAGGGTTTTTGATTTTTGAAAGCAAAGCTTTGATTCTGGGTGAGCTTTTGGATTGATTCCTCTTGCCTTTTGAAATTAGGGTTTGAAACTGAAACCTGCTTTTTGGGGGTTTTGGTATTAGATGGGCTAAACAAACAAACCCTTTTGTTCTGGTGAAGCTTAAGCTGTTTGTACTTTCTGGGTTTTCTCTCAAATTGATTATACAGATAAAGCTTCGATGCATCTTTCATTATGGAAGCCAATATCTCACTGTGCTGCTCTGATCTTGGACAAAAAGAGCAGAAGAAAAGATGGGTCTAACCATTCCACTGAAGAAATCAAGAGAAACTCATCAGTTCTCAGGAAATTGCAAGAGCACAAGCTCAGGGAAGCTCTTGAGGAAGCATCTGAAGATGGGTCACTTGTTAAATCCCAAGATATGGATTCAGAATCACCTGCGAATCAAGACGATAGCTTGGGGAGATCGCGATCACTCGCAAGGCTCCACGCTCAGAAGGAATTCCTCAGAGCCACTGCTCTTGCCGCGGAGCGCATATTTGAGTCCTCAGACTCGATTCCCGAGCTCCATGAATCTTTCTCGAAGTTCCTCACAATGTACCCCAAGTACCAATCTTCGGAGAAGATCGATCAGCTGAGAGTGGAAGAGTATGTACACCTGTTAGGGTCAACCCCTAAGGTATGTCTCGATTACTGTGGATTTGGATTGTTTTCTTTCCTGCAAACAGTTCATTATTGGGAATCATCAACATTTAGCTTGTCTGAGATTACTGCAAATTTGAGCAATCATGCTTTATATGGAGGTGCTGATAAAGGCACTGTGGAACATGATATAAAGACTAGAATAATGGATTATTTGAACATCCCTGAGAATGAATATGGCCTTGTTTTTACTGTAAGTCGTGGGTCGGCTTTTAAATTGCTTTCTGAATCGTACCCTTTTCAAACGAATAAGAAGTTGTTAACCATGTTCGATCATGAGAGCCAGTCTGTGAATTGGATGGCTCAGGCTGCCAGAGATAAAGGTGCAAAAGTTTATAGTGCGTGGTTTAAATGGCCAACCCTCAAATTATGCTCAACTGATCTGAGAAAACAGATCTCGAACAAAAAAAAGAGGAAAAAGGATTCAGCGGCTGGTCTTTTTGTGTTTCCCGTTCAGTCTAGGGTCACTGGTGCTAAGTATTCATACCAGTGGATGGCACTGGCACAGCAGAACAATTGGCATGTCTTGCTCGATGCTGGGTCATTAGGTCCCAAAGACATGGATTCTCTTGGATTGTCTCTATTCAGGCCGGATTTCATCATCACATCATTTTACAGGGTTTTTGGGTATGACCCAACTGGATTTGGTTGCCTTCTCATCAAGAAATCGGTGATGGCAAGCCTTCAAAATCAATCTGGACACACTGGTTCGGGTATAGTGAAAATCACCCCTGTTTTTCCTCTGTATCTGAGCGACTCTGTTGATGGTTTGCCTGGATTGGCTGGAACGGAAGATGATGAAGTGGGTGGGAATGGCGAAATATCCACTGAAACTCGCCCTGGAGCACAGTTGCCTGCATTTTCTGGTGCATTCACTTCTGCTCAGGTAAGGGATGTGTTTGAGACGGAGATGGATCAGGATAACAGCTCTGACAGAGACGGGACTAGCACCATATTTGAAGAAACCGAGAGTATTTCTGTGGGGGAGGTGATGAAGAGTCCAGTTTTCAGTGAAGATGAGTCATCGGACAACTCAATATGGATTGATCTGGGTCAGAGCCCTTTGGGGTCAGACAACAATGGCCAGTTGAACAAACAGAAGGTTGCATCTCCCTTACCACCCTTTTGGTTTTCAGGCAAGAAGAACAAGGGGCTTTCTCCTATACCTTCATCAAAGATATCTAACAGCCCAATATACGACCAAGAGATACACCCTGCTTCTCATGAGGACCACCATGTGCTATCATTTGATGCTGCTGTTCTATCAGTGTCGCACGATGTGGACCGTCTCAAGGATATCCCTGAAAAAGAACAATTAACCGAAGCAAAACCCTTTTCACAAAATGGCGGAAAGGGTTCAGGTCAACGGCACGATCAGGGAATTCAGGAGGAACCTCAAACCAGCAAATATTCCGGGGTAAACGGATCCGGTGTTGACAAGTCGTCTTCTGTCTTGCAGCCTCGTGTCCTTGAGAACGGCTCAACCTCTAAAATTCGCGTGGAGTCCAAAGAAAGTGCGATAAGAAGAGAGACAGAAGGGGAGTTTCGGTTGTTGGGAAGGAGGGAGGGTGGTCGATTTGCTGGTGGTAGATTTTTTGGCATAGAAGAGCTTGAACAGCCCGGAAGTAGGGGAAGAAGGGTATCATTTAGTATGGAAGATCACCGTAAAGAACCTCTGAACCATACTTTGGAGCCTGGAGACATCAGCGATGATGAGGAGTTCATAAGTGATGGAGAATATGGTGATGGGCAAGACTCGGGCAGAAGGGAACCCGAGTTAGTATGCAGGCATCTCGATCATGTAAACATGTTAGGTCTCAACAAAACCACTCTCCGATTGCGGTTCTTGATCAACTGGTTTGTGACCTCGTTGCTGCAATTACGGTTACCTGCTTCTGATGGGAACGAATCAGTGCCGCTTGTTCACATTTACGGTCCAAAGATTAAATACGAAAGGGGTGCTGCTGTGGCTTTCAATGTCAAGGACAGAAACCGGGGCCTAATCAATCCGGAACTTGTTCAGAAACTGGCCGAGGCAAATGGTATCTCTCTTGGCATTGGTATTCTCAGTCACATTCGGATTTTAGATAGCCCAAGACAGCAACGCGGGTCTTTCAATCTTGAAGATAGTGCCCTGTGCAAGCCGATGGAAAATGGGCGGCACGATGGGAAAAGTGGAGGGTTCATTCGTGTTGAGGTTGTCACGGCTTCTCTTGGCTTTCTGACGAACTTCGATGATGTTTATAATTTGTGGGCTTTCGTAGCGAGGTTTCTTGATCCAGCCTTTGTCAAAGAGGACGGACTACCAACTGTTGCAGAAAGTTCGGAGATTCAAGGCTGAAAAACAAGCAGCGACGCTCTAGATTCTATTTCAAAGTTAAGATGGATTTGCACATCTTGGAGTTGAAATGGAATATTTTGTTGCATATAAAGGATGAGAAAGGTACTGTTTTCAATGTGCAGGAGTCTTTTTGGTCTTCCTCTAGACTTCGCTGCAATCGGGTGAATTTGTTCATTCATGTTTTTAATTGCTTGGATTTTTCTTCTTCATCACCTTTTGGGGTTGTTCTTGTAGACTTGTAGAGTTGGGTTTAGATATTTGTATCCATCAAGAAGCATGAACTCGAACTAGAATCAACCGGGCACTTCACTCTATACCAACCTGTTCTTTTTTTCATGCTTTTGTATAAGATTCAGCTTATTTCACATGCTTTGGGCTATTATACAATGCAATGGCATGTTCAATAGAACCAATGCTAAGAACTTGTGGAGTTTCACTTGTGGAATTTTTGTTGCTTTTACCATTATGCTTTCTTCTCTTCAACTAGAGCTGTGAGGGAAGGTGAAATTTCTCTATTGTGAAAAGCAAATTTCCCTACTGAGATTTGTCGGTAACTACATTTTTAGTGTTTCCTGAAAAATTATTTGTTTTTAGAATTTTTTTCTCCACTGTCTTCAGAATTAGTTTGTCAAACAAGTTTGTGATTTTTGAAAAATGAAAACAAAAAACAGAGCACAGACCTTGTGGGTCTCATTCTATGAATTGTATGTGTACTTGCTATTTTTTCTTTAATTCAAATGTTCAAGGAATGTCAACCATCTCATACCAGATCAAAGAGGAAGTGTAATAAAATTTCTAATGAACTGGGCAAAATCATAAACACCAAAAAACAGTGATATGATTTTGACATAAACTATTAATTTATTGCATTATGCATGTAAGCACAACATTCCAACCACACATGAGGTCTCACAAATTGGCTGATTCAAGAAGTCTTATGGGATTGGGACCTCTTCCTTCTCCTATAGTAATAATTGTTGGGCCATACCCATTGATCTTTGTTTGCCATGGAGAAAAATAATAGTGAAAACTTGAATCATTCTATCATTCACTTTATTTTCTTGTTTTTGTGGATGAATTTGTGTGGGCCCATCCCAAAAAGCTGGTAGAGAATATGGAGATAGCACTTCACTATTCTTTTTAGGACATCATGATGATGATCAAAACCTGCTTTTCCTAGTAAACAAACAAATCAAGAAACCTACCCAGCATGATATGATAAACCACCCTTTATATTTCATTTGTAAAATCTTTCTAACCAAAAAAGATATCATAAAGCAAAAGCTCAAATGCAGCTATGCTTTGAAAAGTGGTTTATGGACCTTTATGGGGGAGCTGTCTTCTAAAGGGAATTTACAGTGGTGGTTGGTGACAGTGATCTGTTGACAAACTTGAACCAATCGAGTTAACCGAGATTTCAAAAACAAATCTACAAGATAAACAAAAGCATAGAATGCATTACAAAGCTTGTCAATATAATAAGCCAAAATTGCAGTATTTTATACAATCAGGTAGCTGTATTGATATGTACAGACAACAAACTTGTGCAATTCAACAGAAGAAAGAAAGCAACCCACAACTATTATCTCGAGTCTCTTTCATTAACTATTTTATAGCTCTCATCCTAATCCACATAAAAGAAAAAAATATCTTCCTTTTTCTATTTGGCTGCGTAAGCAAGATATACACTAGGCCAGATCATTCATAACCCAGTAAATAAGATTCTTTGTCTAGCCAACACCGAAGCACCAAAATAATTGAAAACTATCCATATCTCTGGCTCGTGACTGGGTGAATGGTTCAGATCTGTAGGTTGATTCAAATTTAACCTTCTAACTTTCAGCGAGAGCTTTCTTGTCTTTTTTAAATCAATAGCTACTGTGACAGGTTTGGATCCACAAACATATCTAGGAATCAACCATCTTTATAAGAAAGGCAGTCTCTAAAGCTGACTCCTTGCATTGCAAGTATCTGTTTTCCTCCACTATGTCTACTGTTAAATTAAGCAGTATTGGGCGTTTAGGGTCATAAATGGCATGGTCACGCACTCGGGCAACCCATTTCGCTGCTTCCCAAACTCCAAATCTGAAAACACAAAAAGTAAAGGTGGTGAATCAACAATTATATGTTTATTTGAGGCCATCTGGAAAAGAAAGAAGTTTTGTATAAACAGCAGGACATTATTCATTAATTAATTGTAGGTATAGAACGATAAAAACATTCTATTATATGCTGTTTAGGATTCCAATTTATACCAGATAACTATGTAATATGAGCTGCTAAATACACATAATTTCTCTCCAAACCTGCTACATGCATTATAAATCTTGTACTTTGTGGAGAATCATTTGTACATGCGGGTGTAAAAAGAAATTTAGTGGGTGAATTTAGCAGCTTCCCAAGCTGAGGCTCACTCAAAGGCAATGGATGAGACACCAGCAACAACCAGCAAGCAGCACAAAAACTGGAGCCACCATTGAGAATTCAATCTAATTCTAGCCATATAGCTGATCAATCCCACTAGATTATCCAAAATTCTAGTAAAAGAAAACTAACTGGAATAAGGACTGTTAACGCAGAGGACCTACCCAAGCAAAAAATGGCACTCATGCACACGATGTTCTTTCTTTCCCTACCATTTTAGCATTTAAAATACCAGGTAGAGCTGAAGAAAACCTAACATGATGTAGATTATAGATTATTCCGGATAAGGTCAGCCAAACAGCTGATGGAGAATGGAAATAGCAGTACCCTTTCTTAATAGTCTCCCATCCTGTAACTTTCATTCCCTACCAGCTGGACTTTGTCTACCCCATTATTCCACAAACTATAATTCTAAAGACCAGAGGAAAATCTGAAAACATAGTAAAATTACCGTGTATTGAACGATGAGCTAACCATAACAGCTGGATAGAGAACATCTTTCTGAATATTATCATAAGGAGAATAATTTCGTATAGCCCGAAAATCTTCAATGTCTCCGGGGTACCCAAATTCTTCATAGTCAGCAGGTGTAAGTGGTAAAATGGGATGGAGAAGGGTGTTACTTGGATCTAAAAATGGAACCTAAACAGAAACAGAACACAAGTCATTTACTAATAGTAAGAACAAAAGAGAGCCCAACATGGGATTAAGTGTAGAAGATTAAGCAAAAGACTCAACAATGCATCCTCAGAGCCAATAATTCTAAGATGAATTACCATGTCATTGCAATCAAAGAAAATTCTTTTAAAATATTAAAAATTATAAAACACATCTCTATGGAACATTGAAATAGACAAAATTGGTATGAAATTAGAGACATTCAAAACTGGTAAAAAGTTTCACATATACCTTCAAAACTGCAGCACAAAATAAATCTGGAGAAAGATTAATGGCTGAAGCAACGACGAGTCCACCAGAACTGTATCCCCAACCAGCAAGCTTATTTTCTTGCACAATCTCCTTCTCAATTAAGAATTTAGCACAGGAAATATAATCATTAATGGAATTATGTTTTTTCGTCCCTCTTCCGTCATGATGCCACTTTTTACCACCACGACCACCACCTCTGAGAAAAAGACCATCCAAATAACCAAACTTGAGCAATTTATGCTTAGATATTTGAAATGAATGTAATTGATGTTAAACAAACCTGACATCAGCATACGCAACCACCCAACCGCGATCAAGAAGGCTTTTTAATTCACTTCGCCACCGTTTGTCAAGCAACTCACCATAAGCTCCATGCACATGAAGTAATCCAGGATTCTGAGCCACTTTCTTCCTCGTGCATGAATAGACAATAGTCAAAGGAACTAAAACGCCATCATGTGAAGACACATCATAATGTTCACAAGCATAAAACTCAGAGAGGTCATTCCATAAGTGGTCATCTTCAAAATTGACTTCATTTGTAGAATCTGAACTTTGGGAGATTGATGACTTTTCAGTGCTGCCAGCAGAAGATGCTCTTCCATACAAAATTCGTGTTCTGTCATGCAGCATATTTTGCTGCTGAATGATATTCCACTTACCGTTTGACAAATCATAATCAACTACAGCATCAGGCATCTGCAAACAAAAAGATGCAAGACAGTCTTTGACTAGCAGTACACTTTTAGAAAAAAGAAAAATATGTCACCATTGCTTAAGATGATCTAAACACTATCTTGACATTAATCATCATCTTTGGAATTGATAATACACCACCACATGAGCTACTAATTAAACAAGCTCTTAGCAAATTATGTGTACTGGACATAACCTTGAATTCTTGGCCACTTTTACCATATTCATTAAACCATGCTAGTGAGAATCACATAAAGATGTAAAACAGTAAGGAAAAGTTTTGATTAGCATAACCCATCCCAAAAGTGATAGGTCCATATTGAATTTTGGATTGTGCAAATTTTAATACCTGCCATCACGGACATAATAAATTCAGAAATAACTCAACAGAAACATAATGGGTTGTTTCTACATTCCAATAGTTCAGTATATCAGGTTGAAATCTAATTGAATTTGTGAAGGATGGTACTTTAATAACTAATAAATTGAAGTCACACCTGGATCAAAAGTTCTGTTCTCAAAGTTGAGAAGTAAAATTTCATTCTTGAATTGTATTACTTCATTGATATAGGTTAAAAGTGCAATTCAGTGAAATGTAAAACTTACAGTTTTGCAACAGCTATAAACAATTCACCAAATAAGACAATAACTGATTGTAGTTCATTAGTATCTTTGTTTAACAAAAAGTATTATTGTAAATTCTTTTTAGGCATTGATTATGTTCACTTGCAAACATCATTAAGTACAACATATCTAAGATAAAAATAAAAGTATTCACTGATGAACTAAGCAATAGTGACTTTAGTTTTTCATAAAAGGACATACTAATGTAATAATTTCATGATTAATTATACATATGTGCTGCATATAAATGCATAATATTCCTGCTCAAAGAATATTATCTCCATCCCATTTTTTGTCTTACCTTCCATTTTTTGGGTAAATTCTATATCTTGTTAACGTAGGGTGATTCCATGTAAATATAATGATAGACATATCTATAACTTTGTGTACAGAAAATATCATTAATCCCAACAGACCATTTTTTCTTTCTTTCTTTCTTTCTAGCTAACTTGGACAAGAGTCTAAAAAGCAAGTTATTAATGAATACCAAATGGAGATTTATAAATTAAGGCTTGGTTTGCTTGGCATCTCCAAAAAAAGTCAAAAAGTCACAAAGTCACAATCCTATTTAAGTCATATCATCCTATATAAATCACATCACCTCTCTACCACATCATTTCAAACCCAACCCATATTTCATAAAAAGTCAAAAAGTACACTTATTTTGATCATCCCAAACCACCCCTAAATAGCATTGTACGTGAAACAACCTTATAAATGAATAAGTCATGTATGATTTACATACCACAGGTGATGATATTGTAAAGCGCATAGTTGACGAATAATAGTCATAGTTTGGTCCAGGTGAGATTTGAGAAACATATTTTGGAAGAGGCAGGAAATGTGGATAAAGCTCTTTGAGATGAACTGCTCCCTGACAAGAAAAGAAAAATTATCAGAATAAGATGATCCAAAAGCACTATGTAATCATACTCTTGGCAAACCAATATTCAACCATGCATGATGACTACAAAATGAAGTTTGCATCCTTGTTAGCATCCACTGCATTATTAAAAAAAAAAAATTAGAATGCAACTCACACATGATTGTCAGATAATAACATAAGCTGCTAGGTCATTGGTCCAATAATGAATATCAAACTCTCATACTGCTTGCCATGTGGCACAGTGGGACCCATCTCGCACATGGAGAGACAGATAAAGCATTATCAAGTTCCAAGTGTTCTGGAAAACGAACCTAAGAAGCAATGCAATTTCAAAAACTATGAACTCTCCACATATTCAAAAGATATCATATTCCTCTCCATGAGCACCACATTAGGTTAGAGGTACCGCCGCTGATGCCTTCCTATATCTTTCCTTAGGGCATCCTTTGTACCATGAAGAGGGTATCTCTTTAATGAGGCCAAAAAAGCTAATAGTAAAAGAGTGTCTACATATTATCCATTCTTAGCAGTTCTAGAAATAAAAAAATTCACTCGCCAACAAAAGCTTACACACCTTAAAAAGATAGTTACACAGCTTAAAAAGAAATTAACAATGGAAATGATATTAAACAAGCAAAGCTTTCTAAAGTTATTAAGTTTAAATCATGATTTAGCAATTAGAATTCACCTTAGATTCTAGAACGTAAAAAGATCCATTCCCTTTCTCTAGCACTAGCAGCAAGCAACTTAAGTTAAAGAATCCATATTGGTTCGAACAATGATTCCAAATGGCTACATTTGCAACTAGAATAATTTCAAGAGTACTTCCACAAAAAGAGCATGAAGTAAAACAGCACCATATGGGAAGATGTATCTTAGCTTGAAAACAATAAAAAGTATTCATGATACAGAGGAATTAGGGAATAGCTGATATCATTAGAACGGTTTCAAAAGCCTACTTTATGCAACAACATTTTATTACCTCCCTGGTAGGCAGTGGTAGAGCAACTGAGCAAAGCTTGAACTTCCGACCTTCCCTTACGATAAGTACCAAGTGTGTGTCACAAAAGTCAACATCCTCAATGATTAATTCTCGGTCATCAATAAATACGTTCTGCAGTAGTTGAGAGAAGCCAGATGATCACTGAAAGCAATAACATGTTAAGTGAGAGTAACAGTTTTAATTCAAGCAAGAAAAATCATGCAGCCAAGAAAACCCCAATAGAAGTATGTGAACTATATATATACATACATAAATATATTTGCCTTTATGGACATACATATGAAGCTTTATCATGAAAGCACTAACCTCCCATTTTCTAGGTGCAGAAATGTCGACAGAACTACAAAGAAGATAATGATAATCAACAGGTTGGCCCCCCTTGGCAGCGTCTGTATAAAGGTAAAGAAACCCTTTATGGTGCTCAACTATGCAATGAGCCAGTGCCTCACATTCCCATACTAATGTCAGGCCAGACAACGGATCAGCTGCGTTTATCAAAAAGACCTACAAAAACAGCCACAGATATAAATCTTTACACATTACAAATAATAGTAGGTTAACAAAAGATTGATTATGAAGTGTCATTAAAGTGATACCTTGGAAGATTTAGTGGAGAAGGTATTTACAGTCACAAAGCAGAAATCCTTGGTGTGTCTTATGTTTACATGAACATTCTCTGTATGTTCTTCTAGAAGCAATACATCTTCTTCATTTGACCCAAATATGCTACAATATAACCTATTGAAAAGCAAAGAACATCAACTATAATTTCTTTGGAGGCAGACAATAGAAAATGCAAAGAAATTGATCAAAAAATCTGCCAATCACAAACCGATATGGCCTCTTATTGTGATCAGTAACAACATAAAGCAATGCCTGCCCCCCTTTTGCCCAAGCCAAATTTGAAACCCGGTCTGCTTGAGGCTTATTACATAGTGAGCCAAAATTCAAATCCCTCACAGATAACTTGAAATAATCGTTGTCTTTATCATACATAGTGTATGCAAGAAACCGGTGATCCGGTGACACTTCTGATAATTCCTCATAAGCAAAACCTATAAATAAATGCAAAAATCAAACAATACAAATAAAAATACCCTTGAACTACAATGCAAATGGATAAATTGTAGTACCTCCAAATCGCTCAGCTTCTTGATTGTAATCAAGCAGTTTCTGCTCAATTCTCTTCCCTGAAGCAAAATCAAAACCTGCAAAAGGAGATTTATGCGAAATGAACTCTTCATTTAAGCTCGCCAATCTACGACACAACACCGGGTACTGCTTCCCCTCTTCGACCCGCCGATAATACAACCTGCGGCAACCAACCAACACCCACTTCCAAATAGTAAAAACAGACATTCAGATTTTGAAAGCAAACAAAAAATAATCAAATCAATTCTTGCTTTTATAAAACATATAAAAATTTACCAGGGGCCCCAGCGGAGGGGAGTGGTGGAGAGGTCGGAGGCCATGCGGGAGGCCATTTCGGACTGGAGTTTGGACTGGAGGCGATCGGTGTCGGCCATGACGGCCTCTGTGTACTTCTCTTCTTGCTCCATGTAGACGTCCATGTGTCGCATTGCTACTTTGTCGTTGAGGCTCGACATCCAGCTGTAGGGGTCTTCCCAGGTGGTGTCGTGGAGAGTGAAAGTTTGGGGTTTTTTAGGGGGTTTCGGGGGTTTTGGAGGGGACGGTGGAGGTTGGGGTTTTTGGGGTTTGTAATGGGCGGGCCGGCAGAGTGGAAGGGCTGTTGATGGGAGGCGGAGACACCGGTGCCGGTGGAGGGTTGCCAGAAGGTGGCTCATTGTCGGAGAGGGGAGGGAAGAAAGAGGGGTTTGGCAATAGTCGAGCTTAGCGCCTAGGGTTTAAACCGCTTGGCCTCGTTTGCCAATTTGAAATTTTAGTCTATTTATTATAATTTATGGCGTCGACTTCTTTTTTTTTTTTTTTTTTTTTTAATTTAAAAATTATTAAAATAGTATGTTCCTAAATCGAGATAGATTAAAAATTTGAAAAATTATCGGTAAATCTCAATCCGGAGGATATTGATCTATTTAGTCTTATATTTTTTTTAATGAACCATTTGGTCCGATTTAATTGGCAAGGATTATTTCTTTTGATTTGACATGTGTGAAGTTACATATTTACCATTTTGTGAGATTTGTTTTTTTTTTTTTTTTTGCTAATGTATAGGAGTGATGTTAAGGGAAATGTTTTATATTTCCATTTGTGTAATGGGTTGTGTTGAGTGATTTACGATAAGTTGTTTTGGAGGGGCTGGTGTTGTTTTTTATAACTAGCAAGCATTTTTCAGGATTGCTGGAAGTCTGTGGGGTTGACTGGTGTTTCTTGTGCCAGCAGCTGATCTGGGTTTTTATGCGACAAGGTAAGTGCTATTTAATGGGCAATTTTTTTTTTGTGTTTTAGGGTGTGGATTATTCTGATTTTTTTTATTTTTTTTATTTGGGAAAGGGGAACCTGTACACGACTGTGTGTTGTTTTTTGGGGGATTGCGTTCCATTGGGGATTGATGCTTTTCGATTAGGAGGTATCCGTGGAATATTAAGATATTTGTTCATTTTACAAGCATGGAGGTCACTATTTTATTATTGTGTACCTACAGAAAAACGAACGCTATTGTTTGCCTTCATGAAGCCTTGACATTCGCGTAGCTAATGGAGGGGATATGTGGGAAGTTTGATGGGTTGGCACCCGAAATGGTGTTTTTATTCTTTACTGTTCCTGGGAATAATAACTTCAAGGTTGTTTGGGATGAGGATATTCGGATCATGTTGTGTCTTGCCAAGTCTTTTGCCCTCTATCATATTGACATGCTTATTCAAAGACGTGTTGTTATTGACGGTGTTAACAGCAGTGAGGGTATTGTCACAGCGGAGGGTGGGAGCAACCCTGGCAATTTTGCTTGTTTTCTCACTGCCAATCTTGTCGACGTAGACACCTTCACATCAGAACCACGTGTCCTCACAGCAGACATTTTCTTGGGTGTCCAACACGAATTGTTACTTGCAACAAATTGTACAAAATTGTTAATTACATTGGCTACGCAGTTCATAGTGTCAAAAACTTTACCAACATAATCATAAATAAACATGTTAAAAACAAATTTTGCGTAATGTGGACTAACATGAACAATACCTAATCAAATAATGTCACCCTAACTAAATCACATACACAACACCGACCCGGATGACAACAAGCTAGCATGGTGTAAGGCATCAAAAAAATTAACATGACAAAAGGAAAAATATTATCACGTTTACTGTCATTGTTCACGTACCACTTACACTTCACTTTTGACATAACGCAAATCACCAACTCAAATAGATAAACAAGTGTGGTGAACTTGTTTTTTTCATTTAAAAAAAATAACAAACCGAGACTACATCCATGCATCAACGTTTTTCTTTATCATGCACTAAACGAATAAACAACATCAGCATTCCACAAATGATACGACTGATTGTACACATACTGTTTGTTACATTAAAACCTCAACCTCACAAACAATGACATCCACACAAACAGAACCATAGCAACCAATTTCACCAGAGGCCTAACCAGAATCATATAATTTGCCATTCCCTCTTTCAAATGTGGTACTTTTAATGTAGACAAACAACAACAAACATCCTAATAACCACAACATAGCAAGCAATTACATTTTAATGTTACTCATATGGAACCGTGCAAGCATATATTTCTTTGACTTTGTTTGACACAACGTTCAATACGCAACCTGCAATTCATATCCAAGGTTGTTAAAATCGGGATCTTACGTTGGATCGTTAGAGGTGTTTATAGGATCGGATCGTAGAATCGGATCGAGGATCGTAAGATCCTACCGAAAAAGACAAATTACATAATAATTTAATTTAAATAAATATTTCTTATAAAGTATACACAAAATGAACTTATATTCTATTAAAAAGAAGTGAAGATATTGTGAAAAATATAATACTCCATGTAAAATGTACATATAATATTATGCAATAGAAAACACGACGGTAAAAGTTCTGTATTTTATCAAAAAAGAAGGTGAAGAAGAAGAAGAATTCTATAACAAAATACTTTACAATGTACAATAATGCATAAAAAATGAAGAAAAAATATTTAACAATATTGGAAATGAAAATAGATTAAGAACTCAAAAGAGTAGCTTAGTCGAATGATAAGGTTTGTCGTTAGCATCCCTAGTGGAGTGGATTCGAGTCACAAAAATAATTTCTCTAGAAATTGGGATAAAGTTGCAATCATCTTACCCTTCTTAGACTCTGTTAAAGCTAAGTTTGTTTTTCCGACTATTTAATTTTCTTAAATTATCGCAATATTTGAATGTTTGTTTCCTAGTTTGTTTTTTTTAGTCTATTTGATTCAATACTACTTAATTTTTAATATTTATTTTGACGACATAAATTGGTATTTAGACAACAAACATAAAATTTACAACAAAATATGTCATACAATACAAAACAAGGCTTATAAATTGGATCGGATAGGATCGGATTCGGATCGGGATTCCACGATCCTATAAGATCCCACTACTAGGATCGAAAGATCCTACCTACAAAGAGTTTTTTACATGATCCGGATCGATTGTACTCAAATGGATCGTAAGATCCGGATCGGGATTCTGATAACCATGTTCATATCATATCCTTAACACACGGTCTACTACATATCACATGGTCACGTTGTACTCCACACATTACAGTCAAACCATGACACTTACATACCGTGCAATGCGAGATTAACACACAGTGGAACACCATACTATAGTAAACACACTTTGATAGCGTTTGGTAGAATTTTCTAAATATGATTTGAGAATAGGAGTTGTATTTTGAGTTTGTGAGTTTTGAAATTATGATTTGAGTGTAGAAAATTTATTTGGTTATAATTTTTTAATAGAGTGTTGAATTGAGTGTGGAATTGAGTTTTAAAAGTTTGATGTGACATGTGAAATATGAAAATTTGTTTGGTCATAAGTTTTTAAAAGAGTTTTTAAGACTTAATTCAAAAAGCTATAAATCATAATTAAACATATAATTCAAAACTCAATTGAAATTTTTGATCAACAGTCATAACCAAACTCTTTTATAAATTCAATTCAAAAAACTAATTATTAACATAAATTTAAAAATAAAAACATTTTGTATTGAAAATATTATAAAGAAAATAATTTAAATGTCACAATAAATATTTAATTACTGATCAAACTAAACTTATGATTGTATATTTGATTCGAATTATATTTTTTCTAATATTTTTTAGTTCAAGTTTTTTATATTTTAATAATTACTGTTATTAAAAATATACTAGTTATTATATCATTATTATCAAATAAATGACTACAAAATTTATCAATATTATATATATTACAAGTCAAACAAAAATTAAGATATCATTTGATTAATATTGTAACGCCCTCAAAATAGTAACATTAAATCCATCAAATAAGACATTCATTGACATATGAGATAACCACATTCTTTATTACAACAGAATTTCATTACAAAAGTATTACATGTTAACAACAAAAGCAAATGCCCTATGGGCTTACAGCTTTCCAAGTTAACACTTGGTTACAACAAAAGAGTACTAACTCATACACATTAAGCCCTTGGCCTGAATTTACATGTAATACATCAAAAAGTAAAATGACAAAAGTATGTCCGCCTCTAGCCTCCCAAGCTATGTCCTTGGAGGTGGCATGTTACCTGCACCTGAAAATGATATTCCCATATAGGGTGAGCCACAGCCCAGTAGAAATACACTAAACCAACCATGAATAATGACTAAAAGATTAGCAATTGATAGATGGTCAACACTGATACATTCACATAAATCACATATTTATGTCATACGACTTATGAGTCCAAGTTACTTTTCATTTTTCCCTTTTTCAACAGATAGGCATATAAGCTCTATCCACATTCTCAACAGATATGTATAAAAACAATATCCACAGATAAGCATATAAGCTATATCTACACTTCACAAAGATAAGCATATAAGCTATATCCACACTTCACAAAGATAAGCATATGAGCTCTATCTTCACTTCTCTAGACAAGCATAAGAGCTGTATCTACGGAGTTCATCCCCTATCTTCTCCCAATACTATCCGGTTTAGAGGTACATCCCCCATCTTCCCCTAAACTGCGGAGTACATCCCCCATCTCCTCCTCTACACATAACGTATACAAACACAATGGTTCTATATACAATCACTCAATACATACAGTTAATGTATTCTATCAACCGTCAAGTTCCATGACACATTCCATTGATTAGTTTTTGTTTGCCTAATCATCATGCATTGTCTACAACAATCACGACTATCCTCCACCGATAGCCCAAAGCAGTTATTTCTAAACAAAAAATAAATGCACAATGGATATTCAATCAACATTTCATTTCCTCATTTCTCACAATTAATTATCCCAATTAATTAAACAATGTAATTAGGTCAATTCCCATAATTAACATTTCAACCCTTAGGTCCCATTTTCATCAATGAGTTAACATTTATTCCATTTCTCTATGCCAAACATGCATCTAGGTTTATTATGAATAAAACCCCAACTTTTGTAAAATTGCACAAAAGCCCCAAACTTTCACCAAATTACCAAACCAACCCCAACATCTCAAAATACTAAAATTTAAAGACAAAATCCATAGAGAGGAGTAGGATATCCCTACCTTGAAGTTTGAGCCCAAAAGGAGATGAAGACTCGAAGATCAACGTGTTCCAAATCCCAACTTTTTCAGATTAAAACAAAGCTCTCAACGCCCTCTATCTTTTTAACAAAGGCTCTAGGCTAGATTCACACTCTAGGGAGATCAATTCTTAGAGAGAGTGTAAGTTTAGAGAGAGAGGGTCTCGGATCTAGGGTTTGATCAAATAAAGAAGTGAAAAACTAAAGTTCAAAATCGCTACTGTCCGCTGATATAAAACACGCTCGCTCGAGCGAAGACTTCGTTGCTCGAGCGACCAGACACAGAAAACTCTCGCTCGAGCCAAGAAGTTCTCGCTCGAGCCAAAAACTCAGAAGTGCGCTCGAGCGAAAGAATGCTCGCTCGAGCCAACAACTCAAACCCTCAGGTCTGCAACCAGAAGCACGCTCGAGCGACAGACCTCTCGCTCGAGCGAAGAACAAACCAGACCGCTAGAGCCAAGAAAAGCTCGCTCGAGCCAAGAAATGCAACTCTCAGGTCTAGAACCAGACGTAATCGCTCGCTCGAGCGAAGCCACTCTGGCTCGATCCACCAGACACAAACTCAACTCTCGCACGAGCGACAAACTCCTCGCTCGAGCGAAGGTCCAAAAATCTGGGCAGCAACACTAGGCTCCCAAACACAACCAACCTGTAACAAATCTGCCCAACACATCCTATAACTCAATATAGAAAGTAAAGAGGATGTAAACAAGATAATAAACAACTACCAACATCCACGGACACATGTCCGGATCACTGTATAACAAGGGTAAACCCGGGATCGCTATAACCTCCCCCCTTAAAGAATTTCGTCCCCGAAATTAAGCACAAGTTTTCAAAAACAAGTTTTTCTCCCTTTTAAACAATGTTACATTTTAACATTCAACAATTCGACCCATTACCGGTCATCTCATCTCTTTAACAAGAGGCATTTCACAATATGTAAACAACATATGTACTTTCAACATGCATCAACATTACGCATTATCTTTTCAATTTTAACAATATATTCAACATATATAATGTTACATTCAACTTCCATATGAGGCAAGTTCCAAAACATACTTCCAATAAACCAAAACATTTTCAATGTTTCACAACTTAAGACATATATAAAAGCTCTTAAGTTCAACAATAGTTCAAAATTTAAATACAAGATTACATAACAACAAACAAGTCCGGATATTTCTCACGGACTTCCAACTCACGTTCCCAAGTGGCCTCCTCCACTCCGTGATGTTTCCACAAGACTTTCACCAAAGGAATGGTCTTGCCACGCAGGACCTGATCCCGCTTATCCAAGACCCGAACCGGTCTCTCCTCATACGAGGAACCCTCATCTACCTCTAAATCGGTCCAATCCAACACATGTGATGGATCTGGCTCATACTTCCGAAGCATACCCACATGAAACACGTCATGCACTCCGGACAACTGCGGCGGTAAGGCTAACCGATAAGCAACCTCGCCAATCCTCTCAAAGATCTCAAAAGGACCAATAAACCGAGGGGATAACTTCCCACTCTTCCCAAATCTCATCAAGCCTCGCCTAGGTGATATCTTCAGAAAGACATGATCACCTACCTCAAACACCAAAGGCCTCCTCTTACGGTCGGCATAACTCTTTTGTCGACTCTGGGCTGTAACAAGCCTCCTACGGATAAGCTCAACTTTCTCCGTCGTCTCCCTAACCAACTCCGGACCCAACAAAGGTGCATCACCCACCTCGGCCCAACAAACTGGAGACCTACACGGTCGGCCATACAAGGCCTCAAACGGTGCCATACCGATGCTAGACTGAAAACTGTTGTTGTAGGCAAACTCTACCAAGGGCAAGTGCCTCTCCCACGTCCCGCTAAAATCAAGGACACAACCCCGAAGCATATCCTCAAGGATCTGAATAGTATGCTCGGACTGCCCGTCAGTCTGAGGATGATAAGCCGTACTAAAGGTCAACTTAGTGCCCAAGGCACTCTGCAAACTCTGCCACAACCTAGCAGTAAAACGAGGATCTCTATCTGAGACGATCGTCACTGGGACCCCGTGCAATCTCACTACGTCCCGAATATACAAGTCGGCAAGATGATCTACCGAATCTCTCACGCGCATAGGAATAAAGTGCGCCGACTTAGTCAACCGGTCTACAACCACCCAAATAGCATCACTACCCCGCTGAGTCCTCGGAAGACCTACAACGAAGTCCATAGTGACATGCTCCCACTTCCACTCGGCAATAGGCAAGGGTTGCAACAAACCCGCTGGCCTCTGATGCTCGACCTTCACTTGCTGGCAAGTAAGGCACTTCGATACGAAATCAGCCACATCTCTCTTCATACCCCGCCACCAAAACTGGCGACCCAAATCCTGATACATCTTAGTACCGCGAATGATGAAACTCTCGGAGTACCTCCTCTTGGCAAGACTCCGGTACAAACAAACGGTCTCGGTATCTCACACTCAGGTCGGGATACACCGTCAAACCCTTCTCAACTTTCCCACTGGAGATCTTCTCTCGGAGGGATTCTACCTCAAGGTCACCTCTCTGTGCCTCTAACACTCTAGTCACAAGTGTAGGCTGTGCAACAACAGAAAACAAGGCCGCAGCCTCAACAGATTCGCCCAGTAGCAAATCAAACTCGCCAAGTGCCTCCAACATCTCCCATTCCAGATGGCTATACTAGCTACATCACTAATGGATTTCCTACTAAGGGCATCGGCCACAACATTGGCCTTTCCTGGATGATAGTGCAACTCAAAATCATAATCCTCGATGAACTCCATCCACCTCCTCTGCCTCAAATTCAAGTCTCTCTGTGTAAACAGATACTTCAAACTCTTGTGGTCCGAGAACACCTCGAACCTCTCACCATAAAGGTAGTGCCTCCAGATTTTCAAGGCAAAGATCACAGCCGCTAACTCTAGGTCGTGTGGGGTAATTCTTCTCGTGTATTTTCAACTGACGTGAGCCATAAGCTACCACTTTCCCCTCTTGCATCAACACACAACCCAAACCCTCTCGTGAGGCATCACAATAAATCGCATAACCCAACCCTCTCTCTGGAATAATCAACACCGGAGCGGTGGTCAACCTAACCTTTAGCTCTTGGAACGACTTTTCACAAGTCTCACTCCACACAGACTTGACCCCCTTCCGAGTCAGTCTAGTCAACGGTGACGCTAACCTGGAGAAATCTTTCACAAACCGACGGTAATACCCAGCTAATCCCAGAAAACTGCGGATCTCAAACACACTCTTAGGTTGTGCCCAATCTTGCACTGCCTCAACCTTGGATGCATCAACAGACACCCCTTCCCCGGATACCACGTGGCCTAAAAATTTGACTTCCTTCAGCCAGAACTCACACTTCCCAAACTTGGCATACAGCCTATGGGCTCTAAGCAACTCAAGCACCACTCTCAAGTGTTCCTCGTGCTCCTCCTCAGAAGGCGAATAGATAAGAATGTCGTCCACAAAAATGACTACAAATCGATCCAAGAATTCCCGGAAGATCCGGTTCATCAAGTCCATAAAGACTGCCGGTGCATTGGTAAGCCCGAATGGCATCACCAGAAACTCATAATGGCCATACCGCGTACGGAATGCCGTCTTAGGAACATCCTCCTCCCCGACCCTCAACTGGTGGTAACCCGATCTCAAGTCTATCTTAGAGAAACAACGGGAACCCTTCAACTGGTCAAACAAATCATCTATACGGGGCATAGGCTATTATTCTTAACCGTAGCCCGATTCAACTTCCGGTAGTCAATACACAATCTCAAGGCACCATCTTTCTTTTTAACAAAGAGGGTCGGTGCTCCCCACGGCGAAACACTAGGGCGAACAAAGCCCTTATCTAGCAATTCCTGGAGCTGAACTTTCAACTCAACCAACTCTGCTGGAGCAAAACGGTAAGGTGCCATAGAAATCGGCGCCGTGCCGGGCACTAGATCAATAGAGAACTCTATCTCTCGGTGAGGTGGCAAACTAACAAGATCTTCGGGAAAGACATCCGAATACTTACAAACCACCCTCGGCAACACAAGCAGGGTCTCAACACACTCACCACTCTCAAAGCTAGCAAGTAGACCACTAAGCTCACTTCGTCTTCGCGAATCATACCCCGGTGGCAAAACACTACCAACCCGGTCTCCCAAGAAATGGAACCACTCCCCGCTCAAGGTACATAACGTGACCCTCTGGCGGTAGCAATCGATAACAGCCCGGTATGACGATAGCCAGTCCATACCCAAAATAACATCAAAACCCTTCATGGGCATGACAACAAACGGAAAAGGAAGCCTATAGTCGGCGACCTCTATATCACAACCTTTAACACCCTGTTTCAAGATCAACTCACCACCCAAAGGTGATACCACACAAATAGGAGATGCTAACTGTGCTAACTCCAATTCCAAAACAGATGCAAATGCAGCAGATACAAAAGAATGAGATGCACCCGTGTCTATCAACACACTAGCAACCGAGTTGCAAAACAGAAAAGTACCTCTCACTACCGATGGAGCCGGTACTAAATCCTGCGCGGTAACAGCATACACGCGCCCTGTAGGCCCCTGGTCTACCTGTTCACCTCTCGGAACAAAAGACTGCTGTACAGACTGCGATGACGAAGCTCCCGGATTGGCCCTCGAGGCCTGCACAGACTGAGCTGGCTGAAAACCCTGCGTCTGCCTAGAACCAGACGCTCCCGAAGTGGCACTCAGCTGCGGGCAAAACCTCTTCAGGTGCCCAGGCAGTCCACACTGATAACAAGACAAGGGCTACCCCCTGCCCAAACTCTGACTCTGCGGTCTAGCTGAAAAAGAAGCAGCTCTCTGACCCCCACCCTTCTGTGGGCAAACAGAAACCTTGTGACCCAGCTGGCCACACTTGTAACAAGCAAACTCTCCCTGATTGCCTCTCCCCGAGCCTGCACTCGGCACTGGAAAGGTCGATCTAGAAACTGCTCCCTGAGACTGCTGAGGGTTATAACCCCTCTGCCTCCTGCCATCACCCTGACCATCCTGGCTCCTCTTGGAGCCCCTCTGTTCTTCCTCCTCTTCCTGCATCATAATTTCCATATGAGCAGCAGCATCTACCAGGTGTCTATACTCTCGGATATAAGACCCACCAACCCTCAACTTGAGGCCCCGCCTCAACTTCCGCTCAAACTCATAGCAACGGCGTTCCTCAGACGCCACCAGTTCAGGTGCGAACTTGGACAGACTAGTAAAGGTAACCTCAAACTCGGCCACTGACAAGCCCTGCTGATTAAGCCGGCTAAACTGATCCCTCAGCTTCTCCCTAGCTGCTGCAGACAAAAACCTCTCCTGAAAAGCATTTACAAACGCCTCCCAAGTACCACCAACACGAGCCTTCTCGTACTTCCACCATTGACCCGCATCTCCCTTCAGCTGGAAGGATGCCAAGGTCACTTTCAGTGCTCCGTCCTCGATGCCAAGCATCTCGAACGTCTTACTCATTTGCTCTAGCCACTCATCAGCCTTCAGTGGCTCCTTCGGATCCCCGATAAACTCATCCGAATTTGACCGGAAAAACTCCCTTTTCAAGAAAGAAGGTCCTGCCTCAACTGCCTGATTCCCAGCTCTAAGAATACCCAAAGCTCCTGCTATCTCTTTGGCTAAGGCACCCATGGCCTGCTGACCCACTGGGTCGGCCACATTGGCCTGACCAACTCCCTCTTGCACTGCCGGAATCTCACCCGGTAACGGTACTTCCTGCCTCGCAGGTCTACCACGCCTAGCACCTCTTCCTCGCCCTGACATCCTAATAAAGGTAACACAGAACATTAGCACATTCACAAATGTGCCAAAACTAAACACCCACGTCCTAATGCATGGACAACTGTAATTCACTCCACGTAAGCACATAAACACATAAGCACTTACGAATTTCGTTTCCGGATAATGATAGTCCCGAGGCGTTACTAGAGTTCCGGTTAGAAACATCATCGATCAAGTGCTTTTCCAACAAGACTCCCAGAAACCCAAGGATCCAATCAACATCCTAGAAATTAAATCCCAGACCCACATAATCACATAAGCATGTTATCAATTAAGCACATAGCATATGATACTACATCTAAGTCTCTATCAAGCGAGACAAACCCATTGTGATACTAATCACTTCCCACGTACCCAAAGTATTCGAACCCGGTACGCTCTAATACCAAGTTGTAACGCCCTCAAAATAGTAACATTAAACCCATCAAATAAGACATTCATTGACATATGAGATAACCACATTCTTTATTACAACAGAGTTTCATTACAAAAGTATTACATGTTAATAACAAAAGCAAATGCCCTATGGGCTTACAGCTTTCCAAGTTAACACTTGGTTACAACAAAAGAGTACTAACTCATACACATTAAGCCCTTGGCCTGAATTTACATGTAATACATCAAAAAGTAAAATGACAAAAGTATGTCCGCCTCTAGCCTCCCAAGCTATGTCCTTGAAGGTGGCATGCTACTTGTACCTGAAAATGATATTCCCATATAGGGTGAGCCACAGCCCAGTAGAAATACACTAAACCAACCATGAACAATGACTAAAAGATTAGCAATTGATAGATGGCCAACACTGATACATTCACATAAATCACATATTTATGTCATACGACTTATGAGTCCAAGTTACTTTTCATTTTCCCCTTTTTCAACAGATAGGCATATAAGCTCTATCCACATTCCCAACAGATATGTATAAAAACAATATCCACAGATAAGCATATAAGCTATATCTACACTTCATAAAGATAAGCATATAAGCTATATCCACACTTCGCAAAGATAAGCATATGAGCTCTATCTTCACTTCTCTAGACAAGCATAAGAGCCGTATCTACGGAGTTCATCCCCTATCTTCTCCCAATACTATCCGGTTTAGAGGTACATCCCCCATCTTCCCCTAAACCGCGGAGTACATCCCCCATCTCATCCTCTACACATAACGTATACAAACACAATGGTTCTATATACAATCACTCAATACATACAGTTAATGTATTCTATCAACCGTCAAGTTCCATGACACATTCCATTGATTAGTTTTTGTTTGCCTAATCATCATGCATTGTCTACAATAATCACGACTATCCTCCACCGATAGCCCAAAGCAGTTATTTCTAAACAGAAAATAAATGCACAATGGATATTCAATCAACATTTCATTTCCTCATTTCTCACAATTAATTATCCCAATTAATTAAACAATGTAATTAGGTCAATTCCCATAATTAACATTTCAACCCTTAGGTCCCATTTTCATCAATGAGTTAACATTTATTCCATTTCTCTATGCCAAACATGCATCTAGGTTTATTATGAATAAAACCCCAACTTTTGTAAAATTGCACAAAAGCCCCAAACTTTCACCAAATTACCAAACCAACCCCAACATCTCAAAATACTAAAATTTAAAGACAAAATCCATAGAGAGGAATAGGATATCCCTACCTCGAAGTTTGAGCCCAAAAGGAGATGAAGACTCGAAGATCAACGTGTTCCAAATCCCAACTTTTTCAGATTAAAACAAAGCTCTCAACGCCCTCTATCTTTTTAACAAAGGCTCTAGGCTAGATTCACACTCTAGGGAGATCAATTCTTAGAGAGAGTGTAAGTTTAGAGAGAGAGGGTCTCAGATCTAGGGTTTGATCAAATAAAGAAGTGAAAAACTGAAGTTCAAAATCGCTACTGTCCGCTGATATAAAACACGCTCGCTCGAGCGAAGACTTCGTCGCTCGAGCGACCAGACACAGAAAACTCTCGCTCGAGCCAAGAAGTTCTCGCTCGAGCCAAAAACTCAGAAGTGTACTCGAGCGAAAGAATGCTCGCTCGAGCCAACAACTCAAAACCTCAGGTCTGCAACCAGAAGCACGCTCGAGCGACAGACCTCTCGCTCGAGCGAAGAACAAACCAGACCGCTCGAGCCAAGAAAAGCTCGCTCGAGCCAAGAAATACAACTCTCAGGTCCAGAACCAGACGTAATCGCTCGCTCGAGCGAAGCCACTCTGGCTCGATCCACCGGACACAAACTCAACTCTCGCTCGAGCGACAAACTCCTCGCTCGAGCGAAGGTCCAAAAATCTAGGCAGCAACACTAGGCTTCCAAACACAACCAACCTGTAACAAATCTGCCCAACACATCCTATAACTCAATATAGAAAGTAAAGAGGATGTAAACAAGATAATAAACAACTACCAACATCCACAGACACATGTCCGGATCACTGTATAACAAGGGTAAACCCGGGATCGCTATAAATATTTAGGCAAAATTTAAAATATCATCAAAAATCCGTGAACCTGTACTGTCTGAAGATGTGTTATTGTGCCTCACCTATGAACCTGTACCATCTGAAGATGTATTATTGTGCCCACTTGATTGATATGTGAAGGCATTGAAATGTAAAGGCATTGAAATGACCAAATTGCCCCTGTGTTATGGAATGCAAAATTGAGATGTTAGTCAAAAATAAAAAGGACAAAATTGTAATTTCACTCCTGTGCAATGGCTCAGTTGGTCAATTTCTGATATTAAAAAAAAAAACAACTCAACTATAGTTTTTTTTTTGGCCATTTGTTTGACTGAAGCTTTATATCAGAGAGCACATCCACGAACTTCACTTCACAATTTCAGTAACTTATTCACCATCTATATTCTAACATCATTACTGCACCACTTTTAACAATTTCTTCACCATCTTCATTTACGTTAATTATTCAAATAGTGGCAATACAACCAGACCACCTACCCCAATTAATTTCACAAATTCAGTTCACACCTACACCAATTAATTTCACAAATCCAGTGTATATATTTAAAACTCATATCCGTGTAAAATAAGAAAGAAAGAGCTTTGATCAGAGGTTCACAACAACAGAGCTTCATAATTTCAGTGTTGCAGAAGAGGAGTCGAAAATTCAGCCGAACTGGTAGACCGGGAGGTCAACCGGTGGGTCATCCAGGCAGTCAACCTGTGTGTTATCCTGCCAGTCAACCGGTTGCCTGTCCCAGCTTCCAGCAAGACTCAACCCGAGGCTGAGCTTTAGCTATCCCTTTTGCACAGCATTTCTTGACAGTAGCAGTCGAAACTTTCTATATATTTTTCTTACCTTTTGTCATTGTTTTGCTTACCTTCATAACTCATGTCGAGAACAAAAAAAACCAGACCAGAACATGGCAAAACCTATAATCCTTTACCACACCAATAACAGCAACAACAGATTTATCCAACTATTGATTTTCTCACATACAATCACGAACAAGCTTTTTCAAATTTTTTGAACCGACCAATTGTTATTGGGAGAAGGGCAAATCTTCCTTCTCAATATGCTTCTCTGTTGGTTGCCAGACTGGAGACGATGGAGTGGCTACCTTTAATCAATTTACCATAAAAGGTACATCCATGTCTTGTGTATTTATTTTACTTTCACTTGAGACCTACTGAGGGAGAAGTTGGAGAGAATAGTCTGACATTTTATATCAAAAGTAAAATAATCACACTGAACAGCCACACTTTGGCACAAATTATTGGGGTTGAGACGAGGGGTTTGCAAATTCATTTTTAAAGTGAGTCTGACCTGGGTAACATTGTTGGTGATATAAGTGAATTTTATACTATAATTTGTGCCAACCGATTTACTGACAGTAATTTACATGCAAGACATTTGAAACCCCACTTTCGTACTCTCCATCAATGGATTGGCAAAAATGTCACTCCAAAAAGAGGACATTTTGATGTTGTTCCAATTTATAATGTTTATTTGTTATATTGTTTTGAAGTTAAACAAAAATTGGATCTATGCTACATACTACTGAAGGAAATGGTGGTTGCAAATCTTGGTACTCTCAGTGGCCGGTCACTACTTTTTGGAGCTCTGCTAACTAAAATTTTCAAAGCTTGTCATGTCCAACTTGTAGGTGAAGCATAAATGAAAATCACCTCACCGATTTCAGAGTACACACTAACTCGAACTAGTGGAGCTGAAAATTTATTAGGAGCTATTAATGTTGCAAATGCACTAATAGATGATGCTCCTGAAGACCACAATGACAATGTCATGCCACAAAATGAACAACCCCAATACTGAACTGATTATTTGGCGATGGAACAAGAACGAAACAATCAGCGCGTTCAATGGAAACAACAAATGGCTAATCAGTTCAATGCATTGGATAATCGGTTTGATGCATTTGTCGGCGCTCAAAACTCACTAATTCAACAATTTGATGAGTTTCGTTTGAAAACTGAAAGATGTGATGAAGTGACAAACAATTGTATTGATCAAATTGACCATCGAGTCAATCAAGTCTATCATCACTACTTCCTTTCACTTCCACCACCACCTGACAATGACGCTTAACTTGTTTGGATGAACAATTAAATGGTTGACGCATGTTGTGGTTTTTATTTGTGTTACAGATGTACTAGTACTTTATGTTATTTTTTTTATTCTTTCCTTTTTTTTTTCTTCTAAATTTTTTTGGTTCACGGATGTAAGCACCATTTGTTTCTGTAATTTTTATGTTTTTTGTTTTTTGTATAATTTACTGCTGTGTGTTTTTTTAAATGATGCACCTATTTGTTTATTTTTATTATTGATGCAACTGTAATTTTTTTATTTATTTATGAAATGTCAAATACAAATGTTATTTTGTGTGAATGTTAACAAAAGAATAAAAAGAAAGAAAAAACAGTTCTAATTAAAATTTGATTGTGTTATAATACAGATTTAATGATGTGTTAAAAAGGATTGTTGCCAAATTTTTTATTTGATATGAAAGATAGAATTAAAATAGATTGATGAGTGTAATTTATCTTTAAAAAACATTAAGTCAAATAATAGATAGATATACCCCGTGTGTAGGCACCCATTCCACGTGGGTGATTGTGTTATTTGTAGTAATTATAAACTCACTTTGCATCTTCTCATCTCCAAAGACATACAGAGACAGAGACATACAGAATGTATCTTTAAATAAAAATTAAGTAAAAAAATAGAATTAAAAAAGATTGATGATATGGCTCTATACAATTTTTATACATGTGTAACCATCATGATTCCTCAACTTCGTATTTATAAAAGTTCCATTTTATTTTTTCTAATTTTAAAATGAAAAGGCTCAACAATTCCTTACCCTTTTTTTAGTACTATTTACAATTAATGTCAAATCTAACTAATTTTTTTTTTGACAAAAAAGGAAAAAAAAAATGAAGAATTTAATTCTGGAAAAAATTGTCACACCAATATAATTTTGGAAAATATGAGCAAAGTAATTTGAACACATAACTATTTGAACCACACCACTGTCGGAGACAAATATAATGACAGTATTACTGTACTATAATGAGGAGTGACACAAAAAAATAGACAATTTCATTTTAAAACAAAACTCTTTTAAAGAGTATGGTTCAAACTACAATTGCATTTTACACATTATAAATATACAGACGAATTTAATAATACATACAATACAACCAAATTCACATTTATTTCTTCATATCACAAATCTACCCATGGCCAACATGATTTTCCCACATAGCAGTAGCAATTGCATCCCTCAAGTTTGATTGGTACGTCAACCCATGTTATGACATGTCAGCATAGTTAGTTTGGCCTCTAACAAACCCGTCTACTGCTGTTTCTGCCGCCATTTCATTATCACCTTCCATGAAGAATGGGTCCATAGCTGCATACAAATGGATCCAATTGTGCACTACACAACATGCAATCACGAGGGGTCCTTGTCGTGTGGACTTGTAATTTGGCATGAACCGCAATATTAGAAATCGCTTTTCAGAACACCAAATGTTCTTTCTATGACATTGCGCAACGATGAATGTCGATGGTTAAATAATTCCTTGGGTCCAGAATAATGACGACCATGAAACTTTTGCAAGTGATAGCGTTGGGAACGAAATGGGGCAAGAAATTCAGGCATGTTCGTGAACTTGGCATCCTCTAAATAATGCTTGCCTACATTTAAATAATGTTTGCAATGATCTGTCAAATACATGTACACAAATATCAACATTTAAGAAAGTACAGTGTGTTATTTGCTGACACTCACCATGGGGTGGGGTGGAAAATGTAGATCAGCTCTTGTAATCGAGTCAACTAAAATTACGTTGTCGTGGGCGCTTCCTTCCCATCATGAATTAATAAATGTGAACAATATGTTGAAGTCGCAAGCTATGAGTACATTTTGCAATACCGTAGCTTTGCGACCACGGAATGTATTCTGTCTTGAGGCAGGGACCCACGCATCCACCAATGTGCCATCGATAGCATCGACACAATCCTACTTGAAATATATTAGCTTGACATTTAACGTGAAACAAACCTAGATATTACTTTCAAAACATAGCAAAAAATTCATTCGTTAATTACTACAAGAAAAAAAAGTTTTTACCGCGCGCAATGCATGCCATAAAAACCCTTCTACGACGTGCAACGGCACGTCATATTATGACTAGTCATGGAAAGTTATTCACTTTCAACGACATGCTTCGTACGCCGTTAAAAACTATTTAACAGCATATTTTGTGCGTCGTTGTTACTTTTTCTATGACATGCAATAGTACGCCGTTAAAAACTATTTAACGGCAGATTTTGTGCGTCGTTATTACTTTTTCTACGACCACTTTTGCATGCCGTTATTTAGTGGGACAAATAACGGTGTTGATTGTGTGCTGTAAAATATATAATACAACAACTTGCTCAGCCTGCCGTAGATAAGTAGAACATAACACAACATACATGGAATGCTGTGGAATATTTCATATAATGACCTAATTTGCTTACCATAGAATGTGCATTTTTTTTTTAAAAATTCAGCAGGTCTATTTGGCCTATTTTGTACAATCTAACATTACAAACAAATTTCACAAAATATCAATCAACCACGACAATATTATTTCAACCATAAAAAATAAACTATATCTATTAATTATAAACATTCAAAAATTGTCAATATATATTCCAAACATCCAAAACCTAACTGCAAGTTCAAAACATCCAAAAGGACTATTCTTACGTCCTAAATTATCCAAAAAGTTATAAACCATCCAAAACTGTACATATATAAGTTTGTAAACATTATCCAAAACTATTCAAAAATTATGAAAATCTATTCATCAAAGTCCTCAAAAACTATCCATAGATGTTAGTTTTACTCAAAGTCAAAGTTAATGAAATGGGTTGGCCAAGCAACAGTGCTTCCAATAACATCCTCAAGCACCAACATCTCATGATTAGAGCGAAACAATGGCGCATTAACTATGACATGGTTAACCCATACTTTCCAAGACCTTGGGCCAAGAGGCACGTGATGTACCAATGCTTTAGAATCTATTGATGCAATTGTGCCTTCCGCAACCACCACTTTTGTTCCATCCCAATTCAACAATTTGCATTTGACATTGTCCAAGGATCCACTATTTCCAGTTTCATTTGCGTCATGCAACTACCATGAAAGCAATACATAAGATAAGCTAATGAATTGAAGATAAAATTAAAATTATTATTAATGCCATATAAAATTTATCCAAATATCTTCATCGTCTTCATTGTTTTCATCACCTTAAAAAAAATGTAATACAATACGAAGTTATATTTGTTTATCCAAATTTTGTAGACGATGTGGGATGTATATGAAAATTTGACAAAAGCTCTTGAGTAGAAAAGCAAGCAAGCAAACAAAAGCAGAAGCACGAGAAAAATGAAAATGAGTAAATTAATAATGTCATACAAAATTTACCCAAATATTTTGTTATGAGTGCATCCTATGTTCACCGCCTCCATGCACCCTATTTCACCTCTACCGTTTTCCTCATCCTAAAAAAATTGTAATACAATGGAAAGAAGCATTTGTTTACTTAAATTTAGAATGTTAATGGAATCCATATGCAAAATGACAAGCTTGAGTAGAAAAAAAAGCAAGCAAACAAAAGCACAAGTATGAGAAATGTGCAAGTTTACCTAGGCTTCTCCATGTGAGTGTCCATTTGCCCCTTTGCTTGGCTCCTACAAGTATTAATCAATTTTTTATTTTTACAAACTTTGTGAAATATCCTTATATCTAAGATGAGAAGTACCAAAGTTAAAAAAACAGTTAAATTTTATAAGAAGACAAATTTGACCTCATATATTGTGACATTGTTCATTTTTTTTTAACCTCATTTTGCCTTTTTCCTTTTAACATTTCAGCTTTTATCTCATGGAGTTCTTGTTCTAAGAGCAGTAATTTTTCACTTAGTTGTCTCATATTTTGATTTTGGTATGCTTGTGCATCAACTTTCGATGGCAATGCTCCAAATCCAAGCCCTCTTACACTACCACGCCGTTCTGGACCAAACGCTTGAACAATTGCATCATCTTTGATAGACATTGACCCTTCTTATGTAGAAGGCTTGTGAAGCTCTTGAACCTTATTCTGCAATATATAGCATTTATGATAATGAACCCAAGTCTGCTAACTACAAAAACAGGTGCAAAACTCACCTATGAGTTACTTCATAAACTGAAAGGAAACACCACCCTCATTCCTTTTATTGAGCATATTAGGGCATGTTGCTGATGATAATGCTCAGTTCAAGTCTCAGGAAAACAATAACACTAATATTTCTTCTCCAATCAAATCCAAAAACCCAAAATCCATAGTTTGTACTTATATCCAAAGAAGAAGAAGAGGAAGAGGATGTACCAACTCTGCTAACTACAAAAACATGTACAAAACTCACCTCTGAGTTACTTCACCACAATAAGATAAGACAAGTAATTATCAAACAAATTAAAGAAATGAAGTAACATCACAAGCACAACTTCATTGGTTTTGTTTAAGACAAACTGTACCTCTACATATCAAAAAAAAAAAAAAAAAGTAAAACAAACTGGCAATTTGTTCAACATCTATACCAAAACAAAACAGCACAGCAACTGCAGCCCAAACAAAACAACATAGCAGACAACAATCTTTCAATTGTAAAGTAATTGTAAAGTAACAGCCAACAATCTTTCAATTGAATTGAATGAAATCACAAGCTTTGATAACATATTAAGCTAATTCATACCATTGCTTCCTGAAGCACTTCATTGACAGGTTTCCCCTTTTATCTTGTATGTCCTTTGATCCAAACATCTACTCTAGATATGGAATCTGGGTCTTGGCTTTGATTTTTCTGGAAAATAAATAAAAAATAAATAAAACATAGTACAAAATTAGAAACAACAAAATCACAATACTTTCGAAATAAATGTCGTCTATATTGCCAAACTTACCATGTCTTCCTCTAGTCGTGCATAGCCTTTTCTACTCATCGTGTGTAACACCTTTTGCTTTGCTTTCATCTCTTTGAATTTTTCACTCTTTTCTTGAGTGTAAACATTTGAAATGCCCACATTTTTTTAAGAATTTGTAATCTTTATCTTAATTGTTATGAAAAGAAATGAGCTTCTACATAAAACTATTATGAAAAAAAACTTACAATGAAGTTTTTTGAAAGTCGATTTTTCACAAATGCCTTCCATTCATCCATTTCAATCTTATCAGGTTTGGTGAGGTCAATATTACGTGCTAAATGACCTTTACCTGCCGTAACGAGAGTTCTTACTTTTCTTGATAGTTCAGACTTGTAATGCACCACAATTTTGCGAACTTTTGCATCACATGTGTCTTGTGAACATCATGTATTTTGTATCTGAGTTGTATTTTCATATAACTAAACATTTAGTATTACAAGAGGGGGGGGGGGATAATGAATTGTTGTATGAAAATTAACTGCATAAACATAATACCTTCACACAAGCCCATAACTTATCCTTAACCTCATCTGGAACTTCAGACCAATAATCTATATTAATTGGCACCATCTCCCGAGCTAAGATGCCTTCTAAGGTTGATAAGTGCACTGATTCTTGTCCTATTCGTTGGTTCATTTCATTGAAGTCGATGATTCTTGTCCTATTCGTTGGTTCATTTCATTGAAGTCGATCTCATCACGCTTTTGTTTGCCTTTGTCATGCATCTTTAACTTTGACGGCCCCCTAGTTTTCTTCTTTGGTTGTTGACTAGAGTCAGCTACTCCATCTGCATTTGGTGATTTAATTTGTCGAGTATTGGAACCTACATCTGAAATTTTAATGGGTTCATCACTTCTATTATCCATTGTGGCAGCAACTATAGCTTCTTGCTCTTTCCTATGTCTTTTTGCTGCCTTTTTAGAACTCTTTATGACATGAAAAATATAAAAATAAGGCAGCCAATAATTGGTTAAAAATGTGTACCCAAAATAAATAAATTAGAAAAAAAAAACACTTGTTTGAAAGTTACCTTTGCACACATTGTTGGTTGACAACTTCAATTACTAAATCCTTAGAAAAGAATTTCACCTGCAAAAATGAAAGAACAAAACCAAGTCAAGTAATATTTTTTATATGAGATACAAGTATATGAAAGTGTTTTGTAAAAGGGGAAAAAAAAAACTACTAATTAATTTCATACATACCACAAATATCACATAGTGAAAAAGTGATTCTTAAACATCAATCACAATAGAACACAAGTACTTATAATGTTATTTTACTTCATTACTAGGTCAACAAAACATAAAGAGTAACTCATTCATTACGCAACACTTCCTCACCCTCACAATCACTCTTTACATAGAACTCATCTTCATCACTATTAGCCATTTCAAGCCTAGCTATATCGACATGTTTACATGGCATGTAAGCATCATCATCATATATTTCAAAATCATGAAAACCTCTTCGGGGTGCTGTAAGTACAACTTCCCAACTGGATGTTTCATTGTCTCTTAAATAAAACACTTGTTTTGCTTGTGACTCTAGAATGAACAGATCTCTCTCAAATTGATGTCTGCCATGTTGTAAGTTAACCAAAGTAAATCTATCTTCAACTTTGACACCATTTCCAGTAACTGCCCAATCACATTTAAATAAAGGGACTTGGAATTTATAATAGTCCAACAAAATAATCTCTTTGATAACCCCATAAAAAGAGATTTTTCTCACAACTTGTGTGGTATCTCTCTTACTAGCTCGACAAAGAGTTTCTGCTTCAATGGAAACACCACTATTTTGTGTAGCCCTCTCAACATTGGTTATATGAAAGCAATGGCCATTAATGACATAACCCAAGTATGACATTGCATCATTTCTTGGGCCAACTGCAAGCCATTTCAATGTATTCGACACATCACTACCACAAGAATTAATTTTCTCTTTCAACCATTGACAAAAAGTATCCATTTGTCTAGAACGTAGTAATGCAGCATCCCTCAATAAACGCCTATCAGAACACTTAAACTCCTCCACATGCATCCTAATAAGAAAGCAAAATGGTAAGAACCCACCATTCTTTGAATAGTCAACTACAAAAGAGTATTTAACTCATCATACTTACTCTAGATAAGGTTGGACTTTTGCACTGTTTATCAGCACACATCGATGAGCAATTTGCAACACATCATCTGGTATTGCTATTAATTTTCCCGAAGTAATTGGGCGTCCTTCTAGTATTGTGTCATTTTCAAACTTTATATTGCGATTACGTCGAACACCTATTTCAGCTGCTTTCTTCATTTACCCACTACAAAATTGCTGGACCTCTTCAGCTAGATAGCATTCTGTTATGCATCCCTCAGGTATTGATCGATTTTTAACATAACTTTTGCGTATTTTCATGTATCTAAACAACAATAAAATTCAACTCAACAACTTTTTTAGAAGTTTGTTTATGTTAGAGAAAAAACAATACTTATATTTAAAATATGATATAGACTCACCTTTTAAATGTGTATATCCAACGAAATTGCACTGGTCTACATAAGCGAGTTTCTCGCCCTATATGTGTACCATAATATCAAAAAATGCTGGAGGAAAGAATCTTTCTAACATACATAATGTCTTGGCAACATCATTTTCAAGTTGTTCTATCTTATTCCTATCAATTACCCTTTGACATAATTGATTGAAAAAAGAGCACATTCGGAATATGGCATTCCTTGGTCCTTTTGGCAAAAACCCTCGTAATGCGACTAACAACAATTGTTGAAACAAGACGTGACAATCATGTGACTCAAGTCCAACTACCTTGCATTCTTGTAATAAAACACAATTAGCAATATTTGAGCTATAACCATCGGGCAACTTTAAATCTTGTAGCCTAGAACAAAAAATCTTCTTTTCATCTTTTGAAAGTGTATGTGATGCTGGTGGCAAGCAAAAATGGGATGCTGGTGGCAAATAAAAATGGGATCCTTTATCCTCTGCATGCAATTCACTTCTAATTCCCATTTCTGCCAAATCTTTACGAGCCTTAAGACCATCCTTTGATTTCCCCTTAACATCTAAAAGTGTGCATAAAAAACTTTCACAAACATTTTTCTCGATGACGTAAAAGCAATGCCTGCAATATCAACAAAAGATTTATTATTTAAAAAATTAGAAGAAAAAGTTTAACTAAGACTAATGATAGACAAGAGAATAAGAAATCCTACTTTCCAAGGACTTACATTCCAATATGGTAGATTGAAAAATATGGACTTTTTCTTCCATGGCTGCATGCAATCTGACTCTTTTTGGTCGTCCTTCTTTTTGGTTTGGGCCCTTTTTCTTTTCCTTTCCTTTGTAGTTTTCCCCAAGTAATTTCAATGTCCTTTACTGCATCTAACACATCAGATCCAATCAATGGTTTAGGTTTCCTCCAAGTTCTTGTTTTCCATCAAATTAACTTCTTTTTCATTCGAAATGGATGATCCGGAGATAGAAATTGCATGTGGCCTATATACACTGTCTTCTTATTGTGATTCAACCACTGCGAGCATGTGTTAATGCTACATACAGGACATGCAACTTTCCCGTTTGTGGCACATCTAGCTAAGTTCCCATAAGCTGGAAAATCATTTATTGTTCACATCAACATAGCCTTCAAATTAAACATAGACTTGCTGGCTGCGTCATACACCTCCACACCATTATTCCATAATTCTTGTAGGTCTTCTATAAGTGGCTGTAAATACACATTTATGTCATTTCCTGGTTGCTTAGGTCCCGGTATAAGTAATGTCAACATTATATTTTCCTTTGCCATGCATAACCATGGAGGAAGATTATAAGTCACTAACATCACTGGCCAACAACTGTACATTGAGCTAAGATTTGCAAAGGGATTGAATCCATTTGTTACAAGACCAAGTCGAAGGTTTCGTGGATCCGATGCAAAAAGAGGGCCACTTGTGATCAATTGCATCCCATGCCAACGAATCAACTGGATATCGCATCTTTCCATCTTGACTTTTGTGAGTGGAATGCCAAGTTAATTGTTCTACTTTTTCTTGTGACCTGAACATTCTTCTAAATCTTGGAATTATTGGAAAATAACACAACACCTTCACTGGAACCCCCTTTTTAATCTTTTTAGTTCGCTTATGTACTTTCCAACATGAACAATTGCATTTCAGGCATGTTTCCATATGCTGTAAATCTTTTCTAAATAAACAACAATCATTGACACAAGCATGTATTTTGTCATACCCAAGATCAAATACTTTAAGCAACTTCTTTGCTGAATATATAGATTGCACAAGTGTGTTACCTTCTGGTAGCATGTCAGACACTGATCTCAAATTTTCACCAAAACTCTTGTTAGATGCCCCATGCACAGCTTTATGCTTGTATAAAGCGACAATTGCTGAGAACTTAGTATACTTTGTACAACCTGGATATAAAGGAGTTTCAGCATCTTCTAATGCTTGTGTGAACTCCC
Source organism: Camellia sinensis (assembly GCF_055761805.1). Classification (NCBI taxonomy): domain Eukaryota; kingdom Viridiplantae; phylum Streptophyta; class Magnoliopsida; order Ericales; family Theaceae; genus Camellia; species Camellia sinensis. The sequence goes on from NC_138961.1 coordinate 223,481,723, forward strand.
TCTCTTTACTTTCATTTCTAGGTTGCAAAAAATCATCGTGTGCATAAACATCTCTAAACAGCCAATATGTCTCCGGAATTTTGACATTGTCTTGAACTTCTATAGATTCATTTAGTCGTTCCCCATGGAGAACCCATGACGTATATTTAGGATCCATCCCTACCATGACCAAATGCTCGAAAATAGTATCACAATGTTGTTATGATAGGTTTCGACAACTTCCACAAGGGCATATGATCATATCAATATTCCTCGAATTTTCCTTAGCCATGTTGACAAATTTTCTCACTCCGTCCACATACTCATTCAATACTCTGAAAACTTTAAATTATTATTAATTCATCCAAACAAAATGAGTAACTTAACATTTGAAAACATGTTTATGGTTATGTTTAGAAACAAACCTTGGAAAATGTACCCATGTTTTGTCCATCTTGAATTTCCCACTTGCTAACAAATTGCATCCACAAAAACTACTAAAATTAGTTACATGCATCAATGCTCAAAATGATTAGCAAATACACTAAGATGGTATTTTAGAGTTTCAAATAATCTAGAATTTAGAATTGTAATCAAACGCCATTAAATTCTGGAAATATCAAGTACGTAACAAACAATTGAATATCAATTTTGGTGTTTGATAGGCAACTTAGTAACATACTAGATGACAGCTAGATAATTATTCTGTGAAAAAGTTCAACAAACTTTAGGCAAAAAAAAAAAAAAAGTATACCTTGTAAACTCGAAATTGCTTGATTCCTTCCTTCTCCTAGATCGAAATAATTATTTTAGCTCTTTCACAAGGAGGCTTTGACAGCTGGTCAGCAGCACTTTGAAAAATCTGTTACACAGGGCCAAAGCAAATTGTTCCCAGAAAAAGAAAAGTGATGAGAGTGATAGCAATGCTACAGCAAATCAATCTAGAACCGATGATAAATTTTTTGAATTTACTAAGAACTCCAGGGAGATACTAGAAAACGATTTTCTCACTGATTCAAAGTAGAGTTTAAAGACAATAAGAAAATAAAAAGAGTTTCTGATTCTCTTCATCAAACTAAAGATGAATCAAATTTGTTGCCAATGTCCACTGAAGATAAGAACAATCAGATTTGTTGCCAATGGAACCTTCTTATTTGTTTCTAGAAAGAATTGAAGTTCATGACCATTATATTATATTATAATATAAGATATTGTTGGGTGCAAAGGTGTAATCATTTTCAATGACCATGTTAAATTGTTATATTTTGTAATGATACCAAATCCTGTAAGCCTCAGCTTCGCATTTTTTCAGCTAAAATCATGAACCAGCTGCCCCATAACACGTGGAGAATTCTCAAATTGGATAGACTGGGTTCACTTAACATTAGACTAAACAAGAAACAATGTGCATTTAATGTTTTCATCTTTGTTACTCTTGGGTTTTGACACTTCAGTTTTTAATTTATAAATTTGTTTTCTATACCATTCATATTGTTGTAAAATAATGCATGGTAAATAATACTCTACAGAATGACAAAAGTAAGAATAAATTGCTGCTAAAACAATGTCTATAGAAAAAATTGAGGGCATGTTTGATTGCTGGATTGGATACCTTGAAATTGTGATCAGGATTAGGGAGGATGAGTAATACCATGGGATTATAGTTTTGCTACTTTCAACACCAATTCAAAAAAAAAAAAAAAGAAAAAAAAATCCTTGATTACTCTTTTTACCACTTTGTTGCTTTCGGCTCTAGAATCTCTAACATGGTTTAAGTCAAATACATGTTTGATTGTGCTCATCTCTGTTGTGATGCAACTGCCTATTAGTAGTCCTAGAATCTAATTCAAAATAATTAATTAATTATTCTTTTCCTAAATCATTCCCTTATTTTCCTGTATTGTTTATTTGTATTTCTAGGAATACAGATGGAGTTTTCTTAATTTAATCTCCGTGTCTTAATTCAGAGGTGACAGACTTTCATCTTTTGGCAGCAATCAATAAGCCTCCACCCCTTTTCCTCCAATAAAAGATGATGAAAGTTGTCACTTGCTGTCTAGACAATAATATGTTATTGTAAATTTACACGACAAACATATAGGCATACCTTGAACCAGGGAAAAAACCTCATATTATTTAAAAATTTTGCCGGTATCTCCTCTTGGTTACATGGTTTGATAACCATTGATGCAAGCTTATACAGTGCCAGTATAATGATTTTAATGTGCCGACAAATAGTTTCAATGGAGTGTTAAAATCTATCGGCCAATAGTCTATGCCGATCATTTTGTGCGAATGTGTACAAAAAAAATGGCAAGCGATTCCTCGACGCTGATATGCATATGTTCAGTTTCAACAAAACCATTTTGAAGTAAAGGTGTCTTTCAGTAAAATGAATGTTTGGGTATCTATTCGCATGATGTCTATCATTGTTTTAGGATGGCCATTTAATAAACTGAAGATGTAATCATCACCTTTGAATGGACAAGTTCGTTGTGGTCGTCTACCGATTGACGCATTCATATGTTCATTCATGAAAGCAATCACCAAAAGTCCATAAAATCTTCAATAACCTCATCCTCCTTGATGAGCCTACCATCTCATTGTTTTCTGCGTCGGATAACATATTGTTTCGGCTACATAACAATAAAAGCATAATTATAATAAATTATTAACAACATGATAACTGTTACCATTATTGGTGAAACTGAAATTAAAAGTTGCAACAGAAATAAGAAAACAGACATGAATGAACGCAGAAGAATAAAATCACATCTAATTATAAAATGAAAGCAGTGTCAGAAAAATATACAAATAAACATATAAAGAAAAGCTTAGACAAATAAACATAAAAAGAGCATGCCATCAGGTGCCAACAATAAAGAATAGAAATCATCAAATCATGTTGCACAATCACAAAGAGAACCGCAAACTCTATCTAGCCACAACTTCTCCCTTGACTACAAAGCTAGGATCATAGCTAGGCGCATATGCGCAGGATTACGCATAAAAAACCTCCGCTACTCCTTGTCTTTGAATAGTGTCAGTGCCCTAACGTATTGGACCGGTGGTATGTCCTCAAGCTCTAGTAGGGCATCTTGATATGCATCAAGGGAATAGTCATCACTACTTGCATTTACAACCTCTGTGTCTGTTGATCGTGCACGGGATTGTTCTGTTTTTGCCTGCACGTAGGTAGTGAAATCTGCGCAGACATCATCAAAGCCACTTGACCGTGACCTTTTAGAACGACCACTGTTAGTCTGGCTATTTGAAAGGCCCCGCTTGTGACTTTTGCCCTTCGATGGTTCCATGTACTTATCGCCGAATGAGTCAATAGCAATGGCTTCAGCCACATTACTCCCACTAACTCCAAGTGACCAAAATTTATTAAGCATTTCATCATCTTCATTAGAGTCAAGGGCTCCTTGTGTGGATGCACGGGCCAAGGCCTCTGTGGCACAGTAGTTTTCAACAATTTCGGTCATTTCTTGAAAATACTCAAATCCTTTTGTCCTAAATTTCTTTACATTTTTTGTTGCTTACATCAATTGAAAGTTTTGAAAATAATCATATTATACGTGTGATAAAATTTTACAAAAAAATTGAAAAGGGTACAGGTTAATTCAATACCTTATCCCAAAAATCATCAGGTGTAACAACCATTCCTACAATGGGATCCCTTCCCAGACCGGTCTATGCCTGCAGTCGCTTGAAAGTTTGGTAATCAACTTTCAGTTGCAGATATTTTTGTCGCACCTATCGAAACCCATATAGATTTTGCAACTCACTTGCAAAATGATTCCAATGCCTAACTGTCCACACAGTACTACGACCATTTGTTTGATTTTTTTTGTACCTCTTCTCTCAACATATTTATTAGCTTAATTTCAAATCTGGAGCTCCAGAATCTTGTGTCCTGATTATCATCTAAATTGTTGCCATCCATCTAATAACACACAATTCATATATAAACTAATCTTAAATGGATATTAAAAAATAACAACATAAGTCTTGTGTATTTATTTTATCATATAACTTCTGTTTCCATATTCAATGTAAGAATCATCTACGATTAACAATTATGTTTCAATTGGAATAAAAGAAACATAAGAATCAGCGTTGGGAAAAACAGACAAACAAGAAAAAGTAGAATATTAATTGTAACAAGTTGCTGAAGGAGTGTTTTACATGAAGTGTACGCAATAGACAATAAGCAGAAGAAGAGAAGAAGTAGAGAAGCATTAAAGGGGTTGATCCAGAGCTGGGAGAGGTGCAATGGAGGTCGACTGGCTAGTCAACCAGCCGGAAGATCGGGGGGACAACTAGCCAGTTGTCCTGGCAATTGACCGGTGTGTTTGGACAGATCAAAACCCATTTTTGTTATTCCATGACAGAAGGATATATGTACCAGAGTAGTCGGAGTGCAATAGTTGTCATTTGTGACGTAGTGAGTAAAGACGGTGGATGTGTGCTTCTTCGGTAGGCATCTGATTCGAGAATACGCTTCACAAATTTAGCTTGAAAGAAATAAATTTGGGGATGAATTTGGGAAATAAGCAGATTTGGGGATGAATCAGAAAATCAGTGAGTTGTATATACAATCCATATATATTTTGACAGAAATTTGTGATTTGCTTTACCTCATTCTTGTCGTTGTTTCATTGCCTGGAGAGTGAATATTTCACAACGCACAAACTAAAATTTAGTTGATTTGTGGGAGCTGGTAGATGAGAATTTATGGGTAGGAAAGGGGTTCATGGTTTTGGTTTAGATTTGAAGGTCACAATTCGGTTCAGAGAGAGAAGAGGACCCGTGAAGAATCTTTAGTTGTGATATTTCAAAGAGACGAAGACGACCCGTGAAGAATCTTCAGCTGTGATATTCAGCTTTCAATTCTTTTGCACGTGAGGTTTTTCAAAAATGAACAAGTTTGTGATCTCCAGCTTTAAATTTCAGAGCACGTGAAGCTTTTAAAAAATGGAGAAGACGGAAGAGAGTACGTTTGGAAGGGTTTTAGAGTGGAGAAGATGAACGGAGAAATCTGCCAAACAGGGAGTAGAGTTTTATTTTGAAATATGTGGTGGAATTATATTTCAAAAACTGTAAACAAACGTCAAACGCAAATATGAGGGTGGAATTATATTTTGAGAATACAACCAAACACAACCTTTAATTTTCACACTACGTAATTCCACATTAAAACAGGATTAACAAATAGGCAAAAATATTGCATCGCTTTTGCCGACGTAGTTGCAAAATTAACATGCACAAACATTTATTAACTAAATGAATGTCATGCTTCCAACCAGGGCATTTTTTCGATTACAACCGACAACATAACATCAACAAACCTACTTTGTTCCTAACATTATAACCACAACTCATAGCAACAAAATTCCTGTTAATGTGATTTTCAGTTGTTATAGATGTCACTGTACCAACCATGAACAGCAGAACAACTAACATAATCTTTCATATATAGTGTGACCCCAACGCAACATTGGATCTACACAATATAATTTTACCCAAATATAGCATTGCACATTACATTAACAACACAAGGTATGCAATGACTAAACAAACCCCAAAATTAGTAACCCATACAACAACAATGTGGAATTCCAGTGAAACAAATTAGAACAAACATCATCATGTTCATTGGTAAACAACACACACCTTCACCCTTCATTGTATTCATCTGATATTGCTGCAACGTCGTGGTCGGCGTATTTAACGCAGTGGATACGAAGCAGCCAAACCCTCGCCGGGCCAGAGTAATTGGATACTGTTGATGGTGGTTCGTCAATGAATAGGTTATTGTAATTAGGTTTCAAGCCGACAAGTCAAATGTGGAATTTGACGGAACAAGTTTTCCGTGAACACACTAAATCATCTAGGTTTTCATTCAACTAACATGGGAATGCCTCTAATGTGGGAACGTTTCATCTCAATGTTTCCATATGAAGCTTGTAGCATTCAATCAAAGACGAGAGAAACCAAAAAAAGCCTATAGTGCGCTTTTATATCCACATCAGTAATTTCATCCTCGTCGATTTCCGCTACACACATCGACAATGCGTGTGAATGAGGCCAACTATGCCAATCAGTGTGTTTTTAGGACTTTTCGGTTTAACAAAAAATTTGCAGGACTAACTAGTATACAAGTTAATAAAATGGGATTTATTGGTGCTTCACCTTTAAAAATTTATTTTTTTGATTTTTTTTTTAAAAATATGCAAAAAATAAAATAAAAAGTTGATATGATCTTTAAAAGTTAAAAAATTTTAAAAATTACTTTTAATTGAGTTGCCAAAATAAGCCATAGTTAGTAGGAGAATTTAACAAAAGAAAAAATCTTTGAAAAGTTTTTATCATTTTTGTTGGCCAAGTTTGGCATGTGCCAAAAAAGTTAAAAAGTCAAAAAATTACTCAAAAAGTTAAAAAGTTATCACTATTCACCAAAAGTTAAAAAGTACGGCTGCACAACTCCCAATTCTAATTTTTTCCCTGTACACTAATTTATACAATTTTTTAATACACATTTTTTTCATAAAAAGTCAAAAAGTTAATCCAAATAATCATATTTTTTTTTCTCAACTTTTTAGTCAAAAAAGTCAAAAAGTGCACTTATTTAGGACATCCCAAACAATAAACATGGTAAAAATAAATTTTGACATTTTTTATATTTTGTTTTAAATTTTTTTTAAATACAATATAACTTGAGTTTTATAAATTTATTTTTAATAAAATTGATATAATAAAAAAAAGTAAATAGATTTTTTTCAGCATTTTTTTGAAAATAAATAGAAAAATTGCTGTAAAAATTTCGAATGGATAGATCCCAACAACTAAAATATGGAAAATGCTTTGTAGCACTAAAAAAAAGTCCCCCTAATCCCCCTAATTTCCTTTTTGAGAAATTGTTTTTTTTTTTTTTTTTTCTGTCTTCCTTTTTTTTTTTTTTTTTTTTACTAAAAAGGGAAATTGTGGGGATTCGGGGACCCCCATTCGGGGGACCAAGCACTGCCCCTAAAATATATATGTACATATATCCAAGACTAATCACTCAGCATAAACTCATGAATTGTTAAAATTTCTGATCATGGTGCTGTTGGGGGAGGAGGTTTTTTGTTTCTTTTTTTGGTTTTTTCATTAAAAGACAAATTGTTTACAAAATCAAAAAAAATTAAATCAGAATAAAATATCACATCAAATTCTATAATTATTTCATTTTTTCTCTCACAAACATCACATCCAACCACAAAAAAATCTAACTATCTTCTCAAACACAATAATATCCTACAACTAAAAAAATCTATAAAAAAATCCACTTCTCAAACACCCACATAAATAATTTTTCTCAATTCTTAACCGTATTATACAAAATGATTAAAACAAATGACCTTGTACTAGAATATTTTAATGCAAAATTATTTTTTTATTAAACTCATGACTTATTAAATCTTTTATTAAATTTAAATTTGATAAAAAAAAATTAGAATAAAAAAATTGTTTTAAAAATATTTTGATTATAGTTTAATAAAAAGATTACAATAGTTTATATAAAATCAAATTATTTTATTTTTTTTAACAAAAATCAATTATTAATTATTATATTAACACTTGTAAAATTAATCTCTTCACTCATTGCAAAACACCAAATATTTATCTTTTTAATTTAACTCCGAAAAAAGTCATCAAGTAGATTAGATTTGTTGTAGTTGGTTAATTTTTCATTTTAAAGCGGAGGAATGTATTTTGGTAAGATTGAAACTATCGACATCTCCTGAGATCTTTATTTCTTCTTCTCTCTGGGCAGCCAGGCGTCCAGCTACACTGACCGGTCTCCATCGCTGGAAATCCACCCGGTGTCTTGAGGTAGCTTATATATATATTTTTTTAATCCTTCAGTGTGTTTTGTTTGGGTTTAGCGTTCCCTTCTCTGCTGCCCATTAGGGTTTGTGCTATTGGGAGACGAAATAAAGAAAGACACACAAAAAAATGGCGAAACGTCATTGTGGTCGAAAGGCCTCTTACTTTTATGAGTTCTTTAAAGTATATCTTCCTGATCAGAGCTCCCAAAGTCTGGTACTCTCTCTCCCTCTCTCTCTCTCTCATTGTTCTTTATTTCTTTTCAAGTTGTTGGCTTTTTGTCTTTCATTTTTTTTATTTTCTGGTTGTGAATTGCATGCTCTTGAATTAGACAAAGGCCTATGTGTATTAGATTGGGTAACTCTTTGCCCAATGTACCGACAGAACCGGCGGTTTTGTTCTTCTATTTCACACCTGGATTAATGCTTCATTCATTTATTCATTGTAATTTCAAATTTCCATTTCAGTAATAGTTTTCTTGGTTTGGTTGTTGAGGAAATTGATTTAAAGAAAACAAATGAGGATTGTAATTTAAAACTAAATTGAGTGGAGGGTAGTTGTTCGCATTAATCCCAAATTTAAACATCTAAATATTCTCTGTTACTTTTCCTCATTAGCTACCAATTTGACCACTATTCTTTTGGTTGCAATAGAAAGAAGTCCCTTTTATTCTTCCTTCTCTTTCATTAACAAAAGTTTATTATTAGCTATAGAAGGTAGGGGTGCAACTCGGGCGGGTTCGGTCGGGTTGGAAGGTTGTCCAAGCCCAGCCCAAGTTGTGCTGAGACTTGCCCAAGCCCGTCCAAGCCCGAATTGTAACCTGAGGTTGTCTGTCCAACCCGACCCAAGCTAAACCCGAATTGCCCGAGTTACCCGAATTGCCCGAATTGTAAATGAATTTTAGTTTTTTTTTTTTTTTTTTTAATTTTTTTATTATAGAAAATCATTAATACCATCAAAACAAATAATTTATATAATGTAAGTGAGATGCCACTATAGTAGTTCTTACAATTTAAGAGTGAAAATAAAAAGAAAAAAAAGTAAGATTTTATGTTATTTGTATATATAATATATATTCAATATGATTTAATAATATAAATTACTTTAATATCATGTAATGACTAATAATTTATATTTATATTTAATATTTTTATATATCTATATATGTATAATTCGGGCTTCGGGTTGCTCGGGTTGTTTGACATCTTTGCCCAAGCCCGCCCAAATTTAATTCGGGCTTCTGAATTTTTGCCCAAGCCCGTACCGAATTTGAAAATATTTTGTCCAAGCCCTAAAAAAATTCGGGCTGGGCTCGGGTTGCTCGAGTTGAGCCCGCACAAGTTGCACCCCTAATAGAAGGGTGATATTAATTAGAATGTTATGGTGCTTTAATTTTATTTTTTTTTCTTTTAATGTCTCATTGTATGTTTTGAATAAAGATAAATATTCCATTTTGCAGCGTGTACCACCTGCTTTTGTCAAGCAATTGAATGGACCCATACCTAATAATGCCATACTTAAAGATCTTGGTGGGAAATTTTGGCATGTGGAGATCGAAGAAGCTGAAAATGGCATATATTTCAAGAATGGATGGCAAAGATTTGTGAATGATAATTCTTTAGAGTTTGGGAACTTCTTAGTTTTTAGATACAAAGGGCATTCGTTGTTTCATGTCAAAATATTTAGGGAGAATGGATGCATGAAAGAAGAAGCTTTAACTTTTGAGAAGACTGCTGTATCTGTTGAGATTGAAGAAGAGTCAGAAGAAGAGGATACTTGTTCTGAGCCCATTCATAATTGCAAACGGAAGTATTCAAAAATAGGCAGGAAAAGATCTGAAAATTACGAAGGCTAGTTGTTCTTTAATTAGTTTCGTTTTGTACATTTTTTTTTTTAATATGTATGTTAAATGTATAGTTCGGGTTCCAATGAAGCAAATCGATGTAAATCACAGAATTATCATATGGCTGACATAATGCAGGGAAATCTGAAAGGCTAGAATGCGAAGCCAGGAGTGAGGGAATTACTAAGGGCACTTTGCGTCTTAAAGTTCCAAGGGCAATTCAAGGGGATGACAGAGCTCTTGAAACAGCTAGCAAATTCGTGTCCGAATTTCCATTCTTCAAAGTTGTTATGGCGCCTGCTTATATTAATGGTGGGCTTATGGTAAGGTCATGAACCCTACATTTTCATAGAGCTGCAACTTAACAAACACATTCTGTTTCACTTTGAGATGTTTGGATGGATTTCCTCTCCTATGGTAAGTTATGCAATATAAGAATATATGTTTCCTCTGGAAAAAACTTTTTATGGATGAAGGATTTTTTTGGGGGCATTATTCCACATGTTTATAGTCTGATTTGCACTAATTTTTTTTTTTTTTTTTTTTTTTTGGGGGGGGGGGGGGTTTGGGTTTGGGTTGTTAAATACAATCTGTAAATTTTTGTGGGGAAGGAATAATTTATGACTTTACACATTCATTAGTGGCTGACATTTTACGGGTTCGTATTTTATGGCTGAAATGCCTTAATTGGTAAAATATGTGTCAACTATATGGATCCAAGTTTGATGAATAACATGTCTTAATACTATTACTAATATTTAGGGTAGACTTTCGATATTTTGGTCAAAATTTGTTAACATGATTATCTATAAATGTCATTCACAATGTTAACACACAACACAAACTTCTATTTTTGCAGAACATACCAGCAACATTCCTGAAGAGCTACATGGAAGAGGATAGACAGAGTGTTACACTTCTCGTTTCAGATAAGCCAGATAAGTCGTGGCCTGTGAAATTGATCAGATTTAAAGAAACCACATGTAAGCTCTCACAGGGCTGGCTCAAATTCTGCAGGGAAAACACACTAAAAACAAGAGACGTTTGTGTCTTTGAACTGGTGGAGAGAAATGATTTTGTTCTGAAAGTTTCTATTCTCAGATGTCTAGATTGAATGGTGTCTGTGGTTGCCATTATTTTTTAGAGCTAATTAGAAACTATTTGGAGAGAGCTTATATTGTAGTCAAGCTGTTTTTGTTTTATATCCCTTCTATTTAATGAAACTTTTTGTTGGCATGGTTGTAAGCTCTGGATGTAGATGGAGATATTTGTACATAATTCTAACAATCAGTTTTTTTTTTTTTGGAACAATAACAATCAGCTTTCTAGATGATGATATTTGTACATCATTATTCTTAGAATTTATCTAACAATTGTTTTGGAGATATTTTGCCCATAACAATTGGTCATTTTATTTGATGAGGCATTCATATGGACACTCGCAATGGTCATTTGCATTAAAATTCAAAGAAACTAGTGAAGTTACCAAAAAGGACACTTGCAGGGGTCATCTGCGTTAAAATTCAAAGAAACTAGTGAGGTTGCCAAAAATACTTATCTAAAACAGCTATGGCGGCTTTTTCTGTTCATATGTATTTAAGAATTTTAAATAAGCTAAACAAAATTACAAATTATAACTTAAGAAAATTCCGTTTTTTCCTTTTTTTTTTTTTTGGGGGGGGGGGGTTGGGGGCCAGGGGAATTATAATCTAAAATCATTACCACATGCTATTAGTCAATTTTTTTAATCAAATAAGCTAAATAAGTTAATTTATAAAATGTAATATGTCAAATTTGTAAGTATTATTGTTTCTTTTCCAAATCTCAAAGACGTCAATGGCCTCTGTTTAGTATATGTTATATAATGGCCCCTGCTTAGTATCACTAATAAGTGACCTTTTATGATTATATGTTTTTATATAAGTTGAAAATTTGTTTGGTGTAACTTTTCATAATTGGTGAAAAAAAAATTGAACATGTTTTGGTTAAATAAGTTGCCAGCTATTTTGTTCTGTAAATATCTAAAATGCTCTAAAAATTATAATTAAAGTAAAAGAAGGTGGATTCTTTTGTCTATAATTATTTAGAAATTTCAAATATGATAAAAAAAAAAATCATGAATTATAACTTAAGAAGATCTCACTTATTTAGGTCAAATAAACTAAAATTGTTATAATCTAAAACTATAATAAATTAACTTATAAATGTTACCAAATGGATAATATAATTTACCCATAATGATATTTATGTAGCACATATTTACCAAGCGAATTGCATTATCCATTGTGCTTTGAAAAATTACAAATCACTTTGTTTGGTTTGGGTTTTCTAAAAACACCTTTTAGAAAATTCTACTTTCTTGTTTTTCGTATTTTTTTATTTTTATTGAATTTTTTTAATATTTTAAACAATTTTTTTAATCTTTAGACACACCTAACATAAATATACTTAAAAAGTATAATTTTCGTGATTTTTTTTTAAAAATTCACTAAATACCAAAAATACAAAAAAAAAAATGAAAATTTAATATATTTTGTATTTTTGTATTTATTAATTTTTTGAAATATTTTTTCACAAATATTTTATTTTTTAAATACATCTAAATAAGGTGCATCTAAAAAATAAGAAAATACTTAAAATTTTAAAAATATTTACTAAAAACAAAAAATTACAAAAAATAAAAAACTCAATTTTTAAAAAACTGAATTCAGAAAACTAAAACCAAACACACTGGACTTTTTATTATAATTTTTTATTTAATCGAATTAACTAAAGAAATACAGCAGTGATAGGTAGCTCGAAATCGAGCGGCTCGAAATGGCTCGAATTCAAAAACGGCCTCGTTTTTGAGATGAAGGTGAAGCAGAACCAGAAGCAGGGGAGGGAGGAGGAGGAGGAGGAAGGAGGAAGGAGGAGAGACTGGAGGGGGAGGAAGAGGAGGGACTGGAGGGGGCCCAACATTTGGGGCTGGAAGCGAGGGCCGGGGGGCGGAGGCGAGGCAAAGCCGGCGATCGCTGGTGCTGCGACGATCGGCGGCAGCGAGGCGACGGCGGTGGCGGTGGCGGTGGCGAGGCGAGCAGCGACGATCCTCTCTCCCTCTTTCTCCTCTGTTCTTCCTCCTCTCTTCTCTCCCTCTTTCTCCTCTGCTTCTTCCTCCTCTCTTCTCTCCCTCTTTCGAGCCAATTCGAGCCATTGGATTCGAGCTACGGCTCATTTCCGAAAGAAATAACTGCTCTTCTATAAGTCAGTAAAATTTGGAACGCTCTCTCTCCCTAAGCTTTTCTTCTTCTAGGGTTTATGTGCAGCGGCTAGGGTGGGGAAGAGGGTTTCCGATGGCCTTCTCTTTCCTTCTTCTACCCCTTCTTTTTCATTCGTTTTCCTTGCTTTTGTTCAAAGAACCTTGGAAGTTTTGCCTTTCCAACTTTCTTCCTTCTTGTGAAGTGTTCTCTCTTCTTCACCACCGTGGCTTTTACCAAATCTACCTTCTCTATCATTCTCCGCCTCACTTCGGTGCTACCACTATCACCGCCTCTTGATTATCCACCACTTATCAGATCTGCCACCTTTACGTCTCCACGCTTTCAGCCTCACCAGATTTGGTTCCACCCTTTCTCTACGTCCTCTAGCCACTGGATCCGCCACCACCTCTACTTAGGCGTTTGGATTTGTTGGTTTTTGTGTTTTTACTGTTTTTGTTTTAGTGTGATTGTTGCTTATCCTCTGTGTGGATGTAGCCAATATATTTATCATAGACCTATTGTATTGTCAAATTCTTATGACGGACTTATGCTTCACAATATGAATTTTGCGTCTTGATATATACATAACTTCTCCTTGGTGCTTCATTTGATGACTATTCCTTTGTTTTTTAACTAGAATTTTCCTTATTTTGGTATAAACTTTCTGTTGGATTGATCTCCTTGAAGTGTAGTTTAGTTTCATTACTTTAATGGAAATTACTATTAATAAAAAAACTGCTCTTATATAAAATAATAAAATTACTTAAATTATTAATTGAAATAAATTTATAATTATTAAAAACTGTTAATTAACTTGATAATTCATTAATAAAATAAACTATTTACTATAAAATTAAAAATTTCAAGAAGTAATATATAATTTCCAAAATTATACAGACAAATTATATTTTAACTAAATACTAAATGGTCTTTTGGGAAGCTAAAAAAAAGACAGCTTTTAGTTTTTACTTATTTTAAGTCACATCACATCTCATATTTTTTACTCATAAAAAGATAAAAAAAATTAAAAAATTAACTTTTTATTAACTTGTCAAAACACCACTAAAAAGTGTATTTGTAATATACCTTATTTATGATAATACCATAAGACAGCCTTGTATTTATCTACCTGCCAACAAATTGAGTCAACAATATGTTGGAAGTGCGAAGAAGAAGAGAGTTGTGTTTCTCGGAGTGTAGTCATCAGTTCTTCCAAATTTATTATCCTTATCAATGCTCTCACCGACTGGTAAAACCTTTTCCCTCTTTATTCTATCCTCAATCCCTCACTCCCTTACCTTGATATTATTTTCTCAACTTCGCTTTCCACTCAAAAAAAAAAAAAAAAAAAAGAAAAAATCCTTTTATCATTTCTTATCAAAAATTTTAAATCTAAATAAAATTCATAAAAAAAAATATAATAACAATAAGGATGATGTGATATTGTAAATAAATCAATTTTTAATGATATTTTATTTTAAAGTCAAAGATTATAATGGTTCATATAATTATGTATGAACTTTTTTTATTTATTTATGTATATATCACTAATTTCCTCATATTATGCTAGTTGTAATATTTTTAATGGCAGCATTTAATTATCAATTGTCACTTAGTATATGAGAGGGTAATTTGTGAGTAAATTGGGCCGAGGTAGGATGAGTCTTCTTTGGAAATTGGGCCGCGCAATGGGCCAAGGAGATATTTTGTATTTCGGCTTTGGGCCGAGGTAGGTACCAGGACGGTTGGATGTGTTGCTGGGATTGAGACCTATTTACCTTATGACCGGAATGATAGCAGGGCGATGGGCTGAGCTAGGTGTAGCTCGGCAGGATACCAACGTGTAACATGGTCATCACGGCTCGCCCATGTTGAGCACGGGGCCGAGGTAACATCAATGGTAAGGGCTGAGCTGTGTATAGCTCGGCAGGGTGGCATTCGATAGATCGGCTTTTGATCACACGGTCCGAACGGCAGGGGACCGAGATAAGGCAGTTCGGTTAGGAATGTACTTGGCTTGCAGTGATAAGACTCCTAGGAGGACTCTGCTAAGGAGAGTAGAGTCTTACTAGGATTGTGCAAAACTATCTCACTTGGTTGGTAGTGAGTAGGGTGTGTGATTCCTAAGAGGACTCTTATAAGGAGAGTTGGAATCCTACTAGGATTGGGTCAGGCCAAGTCTATAAAAGCTCATGACCAGACCTATGTACAGATATCCCAATTCTTACTCAAGAATACATAGAGCTTATTGTCTATTGTCTAGTTGCTGACTTAGGCATCGGAGGGGTTTCCGGCATACACCCACCGGTTAGCTCACGTTTGTGTTTTCAGGTGGCAAAGCAACGTTGTTTAGAGGAGTGCAAACTTGATCAACAGGATCATACGAGAAGAATTATTTCGTGCTCGTACAATTGGCGTCGTTTGTGGGAATTCCAGAAGGAACAAAACCTCTTGATCGAGTTTTCCTTTCTAGTTGGAAGCAATGGTGCACAATGAAGACTTGCCGCAATCTGCTATAGATCGGCAAACCCCGGAAGGGAGTGGGAGGTGCGGAGGTTTACCTTCTATCCCACCCATGGCGGAATTAGATCCCCAGTGAAGGAATCTGCAGAGAGAAGTGAGAGAAAGACGGGCTCAAGTCCACATCGCTCTCAAAGCCCTAATAGATAGAGGCGGAAGATGGATCCTCAAGTTCTCGAAGATCGCGTAAGGGAGCAAGATGAAGTAATAAGAAGAATGGCGGCTGACATAGAGTCTATGAAGAGCCGGATAAAAGGCAAAGGGGTGGCAATAAAAGAGGAGCGCAAAGGCAACACACACTCTTGCCACTTAGAAGATCGTGACAGACAAGTCACACCATCACAAACTGAAAGTAGAAACCTCAGGTCGGGCAATACACAATCAAAGACTTCCAGGACACGCTACTCCAGGCCTGAGAGAATGAGGACTGAAAGGGTTCGAAGGAGAGAAGACCCTCAGGCTCGCGATCCTCGCAGAGTCTCCGCACTACAACGATTAGCTCCTAGAACACATAGGAGTGTCGAGGTTGGAATTCCAGAGCCACGTCTTGCCTATGAACCAGCAGACAAAGCGTTAGCAAGGTTGCAGAGCTCACCATTCATTTCGACAATAGAGAACGCACCATTACCCTAAAGCTTCCACCAGCCCAAATTCACTACTTATGAGGGGAAGTCGGACCTCTACATACACTTAAACCACTTTTACCAGGTTATGGCCCTGTATCGGCGAAACGAGCCTCTAATGTATATCATGTTTCCTTCCAGCCTTGGTGACCTGGGCTTAGCGTGGTTTGAAAGGTTGCCAGAAGGTAGCATAGCTTCGTGGGCGCAACTAGTGAAGGCATTTGTGACCAAATTCAGAGCGAACACCAAGACACCAGTGGAGATTGACCAGCTTCTCTCCATAGACATGGACGAGAAAGAAACATTGAGGTCTTACAATAATCGGTATTGGGAGACTTTTAATCAATTTGAAGATTGCCCTACAAACCTAGCTATCGCACAGTACAAACGAGGTTTGCCGGCTGGCAATAAGTTGAGGGATTCAATGACAATGACGCCGCCCCTTACTATGGAAGCCCTAATGGAGAGAATGCACCAACACATCCGGGTAGAGGAAGATAGGACGCGCACCGAGGAAGAGTTCGGCACAACAGCGATACCAGACAAAAAGCCTTTGGCGAGAGTTAACAAGGTTGACAAGTATGACCGACCGCACAAGAGTCTTTGCCCAACTGGGAGGCAATTACGAGTTTGGCCGGAATAACCAAACATTTAGCTCTCTTCAGCCGAGATCAGGATCTAGGCTGAAGAACGTTGGCCGGAATATCCAACTTTGAGCTCTTTTCAGCCGAGATCAGGATCTAGGCTGAAGAGGTTGGCCGGAATAACCAACACCTCACTCTAGGTTGGCAGGAATAACCAACTTTGAACTCTCTTCAGCCGAGATCAGGATCTAGGCTGAAGAAGTTTGGCAGGAATAACCAAATATTTAGCTCTCTTTAGCCGAGATAAGGATCTAGGCTGAAGAGTGGTTGGCTGGAAAAACCAATACTTTCCTAAGCCGAGATAAGGATCTAGGCTGCAGGAAGTTGGCAGGTATGACCAACATTTAGCTCTCTTCAGCCGAGATAAGGATCGAGGCTGAAGAGTGGTTGGCTGGAAAAACCAATGCTTGCCTAAGCCGAGATAAGGATCTAGGCTGCAGGAAGTTGGTAGGTATGACCAACAAAACTTTTTGGCACCCTTTAGCCGAGATTATGATCTAGGCAAAAGGCGGTTGGCAGGTATGGCCAAACAAAACTTTTGCACTTTTTGGCCGGGATGACAGTTAGCCCGGTTACACAGAAAGAATGTCTTCTAGTGCGATTGCGAACTTGAAGGATATAAATGTTGAAGGCAAAAATGCGGGGCTGGCTGTTCAAATTTTTGAAGATACATAACGGTTATAGCAGGAGAACGAGAATAATGGGGGTACGTCACATATCCTGGGAATGACGTCGTATCAAACATGCCAGATTAATGGAAGGACGTATTGAGCAACTGACAAGGCTTATTAGGGCCGAACAAGCTGTGAAACCGAACAATTTTTTAGCTCGACAGAGTGGGGTGTTCTTAGCTCGGCTAGAGGAAAAATAATTCCAATCATGCTACGTAGATGAAATTAAGGGGCAATTGAGAGGGTAATTTGTGAGCAAATTGGGCCGAGCTAGGACGAGTCTTCTTTAGAAGTTGGGCCACGCAATAGGCCAAGGAGATATTTTGTTTTTCGGCTTTGGGCTGAGGTAGGTACCAGGACGGTTGGATGTGTTGCTGGGGTTGAGACCTATTTACCTTCTGACCGGTATAATGGCAGGGCGATGGGCTGAGCTAGGTGTAGTTCAGCAGGATACCAACCTGTAGTATGGTCATCACGGCTCGCCCATGTTGAGCACGAGGCCGAGGTAACATCAATGGTAAGGGCCAAGCTGTGTATAGCTTGGCAGGGTGGCATTCGATAGATCGACTTTCGATCACACGGTCCGAATGGCAGGGGACCAAGATAAGGCAGTTCGGTTAGGAATGTATAACTGAGGTAAGGGGTTCAGCCATCTCACTTGGCTTGTAGTGATAAGACTCCTAGGAGGACTCTGCTAAGGAGAGTAGAGTCTTATTAGGATTATG
Organism: Camellia sinensis; assembly: GCF_055761805.1. Lineage (NCBI taxonomy): Eukaryota > Viridiplantae > Streptophyta > Magnoliopsida > Ericales > Theaceae > Camellia > Camellia sinensis. The sequence continues at coordinate 223,499,842 of NC_138961.1, forward strand.
CAAAACCATCTCACTTGGTTGGTAGTGAGTAGGGTGTGTGATTCCTAGGAGGACTCTTATAAGGAGAGTTAGAATCCTACTAGGATTGGGCCAGGCCAAGTCTATAAAAGCTCATGACCAGACCTATGTACAGATATCCCAATTCTTACTCTAGAATACACAGAACTTATTGTCTATTGTCTAGTTGCTGACTTAGGCATCGGAGGGGTTTCCGGCATACACCTGCCGGTTAGCTCACGTTTGTGTTTTCAGGTGGCAAAGCAACGTTATTTAGAGGAGTACAAACTTGATCAACAGGATTATACGGGAAAAATTATTTCGTGCTCGTACAGTATATAAAACTGATTAAAGCTGTACTCAAAAGAAAAAGTGAATAAAATATAAGTTTATTTTTGTCTTTTTTATTTTTTGTTTTTTGTTCTCTCCTAAAAAACACAATGAATTTAGATAGGGATATGAAATGAGAAAGAAAAAGATGTGAATAAAATATAAATTAAATTTTTATGTATTTTTTTATATTTTCAAAATAGTTATTTAAATTGATAATCCAAATATAGCCTAAAAAATTTGTTTTGCGGACTGTTCTGTGTGATGTTTCTAGTTTTTAACGAAGAAGACATCGTTTTGTTCTCTATATATTTCATTTAAAAATGTGAAAAGGACAAAAAAATGTATAGTTCTAATAAATTAATTGTGGCTAAAATATGTTTAGAAACTTGTAAAAATTTCTTACAACACAGTGCTTGAGTATTTATAATTGAAAAATCAAAAATAGAAAAGAGAGATTAATTTTTTCTACAAATTCTTTCTTTATAACTCAACTTTTTAGAAACAATTTTGGGCAAATTATACCCACGTTCTTGTAATTAATCCTTGTGTCAATTTAGTTGGGTAGTTTTAATTGTATCAATTTTGAACTTTAATTTTTCAAGCAGTATCTATTTACTCCAGCTGATAACATTCATTAAAAAAATTAAAACATAAATCGACCATTTGTTACATTGATTTATGTCCATAGTATATGTACTGTGAGAGGGAGATTTATAATCTGGCTTTGGGTCGTGGTAGAAGCCGGACAAGATAGGGTTGAGCATGTTTGGGCCGAGCTAACTTGGGCCTGTTCAGAGTGGGTTTTTCCCGGTCGAGGCTCGGGCCCCCTGGTCAGGCCGAGCTAACTTGGGCTTCCCCGGAGTTGGTCTTGCTCGGTCAAGGCCCAGGCCCGAGGTCTAGTTCCTATGTTTGGACCGAGTTAATTTGGCCGAGGTGATCGTTGGCTACCCCGAGTTCCATGGTTCACACATTTAGCTCAGCGAAAAAGGCCTTCTGTTTACCGGCTTGACCGATCTTGAACTCGGCTCTGCCAGAATGCTACTGAGCTCGATTGCTATGGAGCTCAGTAAGTGGAGTACTCGGACTCGTTACGCAACACGGTCGTGTGAGGCCGAGGTGATGCCGCCGGGCTGCCAAGTTCTCGCTAATGTTGTCTGGCGGTTTGGTTAGGTGGTGTTCGCTGGACTTCTGCTGACAGATGGAAGAGCAACTCCACGTGTCAAGAGACTAATGGGAGCAGAGTTAAGCGCAGAAAGTATATAAGCATGATTGCGCCCCCCCTGCTGTGGATGGAACATGATTTGGTGAGGTAAACTTACATTCATTCAGCTTCTCTCTCTCTCTCTCTAAGTGTGAGCTAAGTTAACCGTGGGAGGGGTTTTCCGGCAGCACACCGCCGGGTAGTTCACCGTCGTTTTATTCTCAGGTTGATCGGATAGATTCTGAGCTTGGACGAAAAGAGTACGGACAGCGACAGACATTTCCTCCCCGTACACACTGTATGGTCTATACATTTTTTATTTTTATTTTTTATTTTAAATCTAAATCTTTTCCCCTTCAATAGTAACCAATTGTGTTTAATCATCTAGAGAACCTTGGATTTATTTGTTAATTTCCTTTTTGTTATAGAAAATCCCACCAGAATTCATCAGGCATTTCAATGGAGATTTACCTTACAAGTCTACAATTACAAGTCCTACAAACAGATTGTGGCAGGTGGATGTGAACAAGGTTGATGGTGATTTGTTTTTCTGCGAAGATTGGTAGCCATTCGTGCAAGATAATTCACTGGAATTTGGGGACTTTCTCCTCTTCTACTATGATGGTAATTCAAACTTCCATGTTAAAATATATGGAAGTAATGGTTGTCGAAAGGAGGTCATTTCCATTCTCCAAGATAATCAAACAGTTGACCCGAGTAAGTTAAATTTCTATGAAATACAGAAGAATATGCTGCTTGCTTGACAACATTTTGCACTTAGTCATATGGATGACATAATGCGGGGGAAGCTAAACGGTTGGAATACGAAGCCAGTAGCAAAGAAATTATTGAGAGAACTATGCATCCGAGAGATCCAATAGTGATTCAAGGGGATGACACTGATAGAACTCTTGAAGCAGCTCGCAAATTCACGTCCAAATTTCCATTCTTCAAACTTGGGATGACATTTGCTTATGTTAATAATGGGGTTTTGGTAAGGTCTTGAACCCACTATTTTCATATTCTGTTTCACTTTGGGATGTTTGGATGAATTTCCAATGGAAAAAACTTCTTTGGATGAGGGTTTTTTCGTTGGGCATTACTCGACACGTCTATTAGTCAGATTTGCATAGTTTTGATTATTGGGAGATATCTCCTTAGGAGAATGAGATCCAATTGGTTTATTAAAAGAGTTTAATTTGGTTTGGTATTAGTTATTATGGGGACATAATTTTTGAATGACAACACGTGGCCGAGGTGTCACCGAAGTGCCGGCCGAGGTGCCACGTGTCCTAGTCATGACGCTGAGATCATCTCGGCTAGGCCGAGGTTATCTGCGAAGATGTCGGAATCCGGGATAAACGGATAAGGGACAAGAGTCCTAGAATAAGAGAGAACGTCAGTTTGGGTAAAAATTAGAGAGTTTATCTCAATCTTACTGGGAGTCCAAGATTAGCATTAATCCTAAGTCCATTGAAGCTAGGCTTCTATTGGGACTAGGTTTGTGTTGGCTATAAAAGAGAGGCACCCCTATAGGTCTAAGGTATGCTTTTTATATTCTGAATAGTGAGTTAAACACTAATTGCTATCTTTGAGAGATAACTGACTTGATCGTCGGAGTGCCTCCGGGTGGACGAACCACTGCCGGAATCTCTTCTTTCTGTTGCAGGTCGTTCGAGCGCAATTTATTCTGCCAGTGTTCTCCAACTAAGTGCTTGATTTGCAGTGTGGTCGAAAATTGACACACACAATTTGGTGCCGTCTGTGGAAAAGAAAAGAGAATAGATAGCCAACGACGGACAGAAAGAGAAGGTTGGGAACGACACCCCTACTGAGAGTGGGAAACATATTGACCTTGACGTCGAAGAAGACAACTGCAACGAAGAGGCTCGTGATAAGAATGACGGAGGAAAGGACATCGGCCAAGAGGGCGGCGTACCGAAGAAATCAGACCAGAGCGGGTATTATAATGAGGACGATCTCCAGGTATTGGAAAAATAGATGCCTGCGGAGGGACAACGAGATGAAGGGAATGGCGGACAAATTGGGGGACCTGCAAACGGTCGTCAATTTCATGATGCAGAACGTCATACAGCCACCATTCCCACTACAAGATACGCCAATTCCAGCGGCCAAGAAAGGTGCCCAGAAAGGGGGGCAGAAAACAGTTCCTGCAGTCCCTCAGCATGGCGGGACCAAGGGACATTCTCACCGGCCTTCGCGGGAGGTCGGGCATGGAGAATCCCAGAAGACACACCGAACAAAAAAAACCTGCACCAAAGAACATCGGGATGTTCAGGGGAAGAAACTCTGTTTCGACATGACCAATGAGGGGAGGTCCAAAAGGACTCACAATGACACTGGAAGTAGTGCACCAAAGAGGGCTAGAGAATGATGCTTGGGAGTTGGAATTTACAAGCTAAGGTTGGTTTAACACTTGTTAAAATTTTAAAAATTTACAAGTTAAAGTTAAACCGAGGTCATGTTTAACACTGGTTGAAATTTTAAGGAAAATTTACAAGTTGAAGTTAAACCGAGGTCATGTTTAACACTTGTTGAAATTTTAAAAATTTATAAGTTGAAGTTAAACCGAGGTCATATTTAACACTTGTTGAAACTTTAAGGAAAATTTACAAGTTGAAATTAAACCGAGGTCATGTTTAACACTTGTTGAAATTTTAAGAAAAATTTACAAGTTGAAGTTAAACCGAGGTCATGTTTAACACTTGTTGAAATTTTAAAAATTTACAAGTTGAAGTTAAACCGAGGTCATGTTTAACACTTGTTGAAATTTTAAAGAAAAATTTACAAGTTGAAGTTAAACCAATGTCATGTTTAATACTTGTTGAAATTTTAAGAAAAATTTACAAGCTGACGTTAAACTCGGGTCATGATTAAAGGAAGGAATGATATAGGTTCCATCACCTCAGATGCCGAGGTAATAGAACCTAAGGGGCAGTTGTGGGGACATAATTTTTGAATGACAACACGTGGCCGAGGTGTCACCAAGGTGCCAGCCAAGGTGCCATGTGTCCTGGTCATGACGCCGAGATCATCTCGGCTAGGTCGTGGTTATCTGCAAAGATACCGGAATCCGGGATAAGCGGATAAGGGAAAGAGTCCTAGAACAAGAGAAGACTTCAGTTTGGGTAAAGATAAGACTCTTAGAGAGTTTATCCCAATCCTACTAGGAGTCCAAGATTAGCACTAATCCTAAGTCCATTGAAGCTAGGCTTCTATTGGGACTAGGTTTGTGTTGGCTATAAAAGAAAGGCACCCACATGGGTCTAAGGTATGCTTTTTATATTTTGAATAGTGAGTTAAACACTAATTGCTATCTTTGAGAGATAACTGACTTGATCGTCGAAGTGTCCTGGGATGGACGAACCACCGCCGGAATCTCTTCTTTCTGTTGCAGGTCGTTCGGGCGCAATTTATTCTGCTAGTGTTCTCTAGCTGAGTGTTTGATTGACAATGTGGTCGGAAATTGACACACACAGTTATAATATATTTTCATATATTATATCTAATTTGTGGAGGCCTAATTCAGTTTGATAACAATTAGAGCTTTGATAAAACAAGTCCAAGATTTAACATTATATATATATAGTTTTAGTCTTCCAAAAATTAGTTGTGCGGCTGCTATAACATCAATTTGGTGGCTGTGCTTTGTTCCATGTGTTGCTTGGAATATTTCATTGGTGCTTTCAAACATTGTGTTAGTGGATCTTCGGTCGGTTGCTCTGATTCGATTGATTTGGGTTAATTATTTTGGATATTCTACAACTCTGATTTGAAAATTATTGTTCATCTATTTGGTGAGGTCTTTCCTCTTATTTATTTGTGATTATTTGGAATTCACCTAAAGGTGGTTTGTGAGATTATTCGTGTCTTGTTTGTAATCGTTTGGAAACTTTTTGATTGATAATGAAATCGGATTTCGATCCCGTGGACGTACCTCACATTGAGGGAACCACGTAAAATTCTTGTGTTGCTTTTGATTTAATTTTTTCGCATTAGTTTTTATTCTCATTGATTGATTTACTTGTGGGGAATCATAGATTTTCACTAATAACTGGTATTAGAGCTTACGGTTTATTTGGGTTTATTTATTTGTGTAAATCAATGGAAGGGAATGTGGGTCGTATGTCTAGCTTCAATGGAAGCAATTGGGTAATTTAAAAAACTAAAATGGAGGACTTATTATTTTGTAAAGATTTGTATGGGCCTATTGAGGGTAATAGTGGCAAACCTGATGATATGAAAGATGATGAATAGAAGAGGCTTAATCGAAAAGCCGTTGGTGTTATCCGTCAATGGATTGATAACAGTGTGTTTCATCATATTGTTATTGAAACGCCAGTACATGATTTATGGAAAAAATTAGAAGGTATTTATGATAGGAAATAAGTCATAAATAAAGTTTTTTTATTTCGTAAGTTGGTTAATTTAAAATATAAAGATGGCAGCCCTATTCCAGAACATCTGAATGAAATAAAACAGTATTGTTAACCAACTAGCTTCTATGAAAATTATTTTTGATGATGAGTTGCAGGCTTTGATGCTACTTAGTTCTTTGTCCAAAAGTTGGGAGACTTTGGTTGTGACGATTAGTAATTTGGCGCCCGATGAAGTTGTCACAATGAGCCAATTCACTAGTAGCTTGTTGAATGAATAAACTAGAAGAAAATCAGCAGGTTCTTCTCATTCGGAAGCATTTTTTGTGAGAGGACGAAGCAAAACAAGAGAGAGGAGTAAGACTCCTAATGGTCGTGATCAAAGCCGTGACAAATCAAGAGATGGTTTTCTTTCAAAGAAAGACATTAAGTGCTATTATTTCCATGAGAAAGAGCACATGAAACGAGAAAGTCGAAAGCTCAAGAACAAGGAAAAAAGGCGTGACAAAAGTGTGGATAAGAAGCAAGAAGACACAACGGCGGTTGCTACCAATGGTGATCTTATGGTCGTTTGTGAAAATGATTGTATCAATTTTGTGGGCCAAGAGAGCAATTGAGTGATTGATTTCGATGCTTCTTTTCATGTGACTTCTCAAGTTGATTTCTTCACTACCTACACCGAAGGAGATTATGGATTTGTTCAAATGGGTAATGAATGTTTGTCCAAGATTATTGGTATGGGTGATGTTTGCTTGGAAACAAATTTGGGTTACAAGTTGTTGCTTAAAGATACGAGGCATATTCTTGACATTCGCCTCAATTTGATCTCTACCAGGAAGCTAGATGATGAAGGCAGCAAATTTGGTGATGGAATATGAATGCTCACAAAGGGTTCTTTGGTAGTGGCTAATTGCAAAAAGACTTATACACTTTATTCGATGTAAGGAAAAATTTGTAAAGGTGTTATCAATGCACTTGAAGATGAAACTTCTACCGAATTGTGGCACAAGTGGCTTGGGCATATGAGTGAAAATGGGCTGCAAGTTTTGTTCAAGAAAGAGCTTCTACCCGGTTTGAAAGGTACACATCTTAAAACTTGTGTTCATTGTTTAGCGGGTAAACAACATAGAGTTTCTTTTCATAAAAATGTTGCTTCTAGAAAAGAAAATCTCTTGGAGTTGATTCATTTGGATGTTGGTGGTCCTTTAAAAGTTAGAACACATAGTGGTGCACTTTATTTTATTACTTTCATTGATGATTATTCAAGGAAAGTTTGGGTTTTTATACTAAAAACTAAAGATCAAGTTCTAGAAGTATTTAAGCATTTTCAGGCTATGGTTAAAAGAGAAACATGGTAGAAATTGAAGTGCATCCGATCAGACAATGGTGGTGAATACATTAGGCCATTTGATGAGTATTATCGCAACCAAGGTATTCGGCACCAAAAGACAGTTAAGAAGACTCCTCAACAAAATGGTGTTGTTGAGAGGATGAACCGCACCATTGTGGAAAGAACAAGGTGTTTGCTTTCACAAGCCAAATTGCCAAGATCCTTTCGGGGTGAGGCAATGAGGACAGCAGTTGACGTGATCAATTTATCTCCTTCCTATCCTTTGAATGGTGATGTTCCTGAAAGAGTTTGGACCGGTAAAGATGTGTCTTATGAGCACTTGAGAGTGTTTAGTTGTCGAGCTTTTGTTCACATTCCAAAGGATGAGAGGTCCAAGCTTGATAGTAAGTCAAGACAATGTATTTTCTTGGCTATGGATGTGATGAATTCGGGTATAGATTGTGGGATCCAGTCGATAAGAAAGTCAATCGAAGCCATGGCGTTGGGTTTCTTGAAGACCAAACAATTGAAGACTTTGGCAAAGGTGATTAACTGAAGCCAAAAACTAATAATCTCATTAACATGGATCCATCTTCCTCATCTTCAGTTGATGATGAAAATGGGGGATATGTGCAGCCACCCATTGAAGATGTAGATGATGATACTAATCCTAATGAAGTTGAGCTAGAAATTGAGGAAGAGCATCCAACTCAAGAACCGTCACCACAACTTGAGTTGAGGAAATCTACAAGGGATCGACAACCTTTAAGAAAGTATCTCCCCAAGGAATTTGTATTGATATCCGATCAAGGGGGGCCCGAGAGCTATCAAGAAGCAATTAAGCATGTAAAGAAGATAATTGGAAAAAGGCTATGGAAGAGGAGATGAATTCCTTACTTGAAAATCACATTTATGATTTAGTGAAGTTGCCTAAGGAGAGGAAAATTCTGAAAAATAAGTGGGTTTTCAAATTAAAGAATGATAGTAAAAATCTAAGGTACAAAGCACGTCTTATTGTGAAAGGCTTTGGGCAAAAGAAATGTATTGACTTTGATGAGATTTCTCGCCGGTTGTGAAGATGTCTTCTATTCAGGTTGTATTTGGCATGGCTGCAAGTATGAACCTTAAAGTTGAGCAACTTGATGTGAAGACCGCATTTCTTCATGGTGACCTTGAAGAAGAAATTTACGTGAAGCAGCCGAAAGGTTTTGTAGAGAAAGGGAAAGAGAAATTTGTTTGCAAATTGAAGAAAAGTTTGTATGGTCTCAAGCAAGCTCCGTGGCAATGGTACAAAAAATTTGACTCTTTCATGATGAATAATGGTTTTTCTAAAACCACTTCGGACCATTGTGTGTTTGTGAAAAATTTTCCGGATGGAAAATTTATTATTCTTTTGCTTTATGTTGATGACATATTAATTGTGAGTCAAGATTCTACCATGATTAACAGTTTGAAATTGGAGTTGAGCAAGTCTTTTGCTATGAAAGATTTGGGACCGGCAAAACAAATACTTGGTATGAAAATTGTTTGTGATCGCAAAGAGTGGCTGGTTTGGTTGTCTCAAGAAAGCTACGTTGAGAAAGTTCTTGAGAGGTTCAACATGGATAAAGCAAAGCCGGTTAGTTGTCCACTTGCGGGTCACTTCAAGCTTAGTTCAAATCAATATCCTACAAGTGAAAAAACCAAGGAAGAGATGCAACAAATTCATTTTGCTTCAGCAATTGGTTCTTTAATGTACGCCATGGTTTATACAAGGCTGGATATTGCTTACGCCGTTGGTGTGGTGAGTCGTTTTCTCTCTAATCCAGGTAAAAAATATTGGGTAGCGGTAAAATGGATTCTGAGATATTTTCGAGGGACTTCGAAGGTGTGTTTGTGTTTTGGGGATGGTAAGCCGATGCTTGATGGGTTCACAGATTCTGACATGATCGGTGATATTGATTTTAGGAAATCTACTTCGAGGTATTTGATGGCATTTACAGAGGGAGCTGTGGCATGGCAATCTAAATTACAAAAATGCTACCAAAACTGAATTTATTGCAATTATGGAAGCTTGCAAAGAAGAGTTACGGTTGATTAAATTTTTGTAAGAGTTGGGTTTGAAGCAAGAAAGGTATGTGTTTTATTGTGATAGTCAAAGTGCTATTCACTTGAGTAAAAATTTTACTTTTCATTCGAGATCGAAACACATTGATGTAAGGTACCATTGGATTTGTGATGTGTTAGATTCGAAATTGTTGCAACTCGAAAAAGTTCACACAAATGATAATATTTCGGATATGTTGACAAAGACTTTGTCGAGAGACAAACATTTAAAGTGTCGAACTTTGGCGGGTATGGTTGATGTCTCCACTTAAGTTGATAGGCGGAGAATTGTTGGGATATATCTCCCTAGTGGAGTATGAGACCCAATTAGTTTATTAAAAGAGTTTAATTTGGTTTGGTATTAGTTATAATATATTTTTATATATTATATCTAATTTGTTGAGGCTTAATTCAGTTTGGTAACAATTAAGATTTTGATAAAACAAGTCCGAGGTTTAACATTATATATATATATTGTTTTAGTCTTCCAAAAATTAGTTGTGTGGCTGCTATAACACCAACTCGGTGGCTGTGCTTTGTTCCATGTGTTGCTTGGAATATTTCATTGGTGCTTTTAAACATTGTGTTAGTGGATCTTCGATTGGTTGCTCTGATTCGGTTGATTTGGGTTAATTATTTTAGATCTTCTATAACTCTGGTTTAAAGATTTTTTGTTCATCTATTTGGTGAGATATTTCCTCTTGTTTATTTGTGATTATTTGAAATTCACTTAAGGGTGGTTTGTGAGACCATTCGTGTCTCGTTTGTAATCATTTGAAAACTTTTTGGTTGATAGTAGAATCGGATTTTGATTCCGTAGAAGTACCTCACATTGAGGGAATCACGTAAAATTCTTGTGTTGCTTTTGATTTAATTTTTCCACATTAATTTTTATTCTCATTGATTGATTTACTTGTGAGGAATCATCGATTTTCACTAACATTGATGGGTGCAATGTGTGTCAAGTGTTTACTATATGGAGAAACTTTTGATATTGTGGTCAAAGTTTGTTAACATGATCATCTATAATGTTCATTCTGTGATAATACACAAAACTTTCAATGTTTGCAGCATATACCAACAAACTGTTGGCTCCATCCACTACCCACATGGTAATGAGCCCACCATTCACATAGTGTAGGTAGCACCATGTTGTAAAAGAAAGTGGTGGAGGGCTACACCAACTCACTAAAGGAAGATAGTGAGGGTGGCACTACCTTGGCCAATTATGGCTAGCACTTCACCTACTCCTCCTCTCTTGGTTATAAATTGAGATGAGTGAGGAGAGGTTTGAATCATCAGAAATTGGAGAGTGAGAGCTGTGAGTTGAGTGAGTTTCATCTCCTCCTCTGTAATTGTATTTTTGCTCCATTTTAGTGATAATTCTCATTTATGTCCGTGGATGTAGGCATTGGGCCGAACCACGTAAATATTGTGTTCTCTGTGTGTGTGAGATAATTCTCTGGGTGTCTTTGATCCTAACAAGTGGTATCAGAGCCGGTGTTGTACGTTTTGCGGAAAAACAGAGTGTTGTTCCGAAACTTCCCAGAAATCGTATTGCTCGAAATCAGATTTTGAGCATACCAGGAGCAAGGACTCGACGAGAGAAGTCCAGAAATATAAAGCAGACACCCAACGGAGGCCGGACGCGCCCTCACGCGCCTCTGGAAGTTGGCGCATGAATCCCAGTCGCGTCACGCGCCTACACGCGCCGTGCAGGCTCCCGGCGCGTGGTCCTAGTCTCAGACACGCGCTACACGCGCGGACGAAGGTAGACGACGCGTGAGTTGACACGCGACACGCGCCGCACGCGAGCGCACCAAGCCACTCGAGCAGGAGCCGCGTTGACTGAGCCAGAGCCGCTAACCGAGCCGCTGACTGAGCCGATGACGTCAGCCTGACGTCAGCATAACCGGAGGAGTAATCTGGTGCTTCGCAGGCGCACCAGATTCTGTCGATTTGAACCGTTAAAATTGTTTTGGCTACATCTAAGCCATTTGAGGTCCGATTTGGGTGATCCAATAGTGCTTTCCAACTATTTGGAATATTTCGGACACATCCGTATGGTCAGAGTTTTCAAATAAGCTTTCAAAAATTTGCAGTTTTTATTTTGGCAATCCGAAGTGCTTTACCGGCTAATTTGAGCCGTCCGGACTTCACAGCAAAGCCTGTTTTTCAAACAGAGATTACTTTCTGGATGATGGAGGAATCCACATCAGTTTCAGGGCCGATGATACGGTTGAACGCTTCTAATTATGCGATATGGAAGCCGCGGATGGAGGACGTCCTGTATTGTAGAGATTTGTTTGACCTTATAGCGCTAAAGGGGGTCAAACCAGATGGAGACAAGGATGGGGACTGGATAAAAACCAACTGGAAGACTGTCGGTCAAATCAGACAGTGGATTGACCACAGTGTGTTCCACCATGTTGCCCAAGAGACAGACGCCTATGCCCTATGGATGAAATTGGAGGGCATGTACCAGTCCAAGACCGCACGGAACAAAGCCTTGATAATGAGAAAGCTTATAAACCTGAAGCTGAAGAATGGTGTGTCTGTTGCTGAACACACCAGTGAATTCCACAGCCTTGTGAACCAGCTTGCATCAATCAAAATGGAGTTGGAGGATGAGATGCAAGCATTATTATTACTCAGTTCCTTACCAGACAGTTGGGAGACGTTGGTGGTTTCTCTCAGTAATTCTGCACCCGAAGGGAAGCTGACCATGGGGATGGTCACAGACGCCTTATTCAACGAGGAGGCAAGGAAGAAAGAGATGGAAGGAGAGCAGTCACATGCCCTTGTCACAGAAAGTAGAGGCAGAGATAGAGAAAGGGGCAGAGGTAGAGGAAGAAGTAAAAGCAGAGGGCGTTCACAGTCCAGACAGGACAACACGAGGAGGTGTTTTTACTGTGATCAAGAGGATCACGTAATAAGAGATTGCCCAGAGAAGAAGGCGGACAGACAAGCCAAAGAGAAGGCTAAGGGACACGGAGGTCCCTCAACTACAGCAGTTGCAGTGCATTCCTCTGACGATGAAGAGGTGATGCTTACAATCTCGTCAGAGTTGGAAACACCCGGCTGGATTTTGGATTCAGGGTGTACGTTCCACATATGTGCGGATAGGAAGCTTTTCTCCACTTACCGAAGAGTCAGCGGTAGCATTATCCGGATGGCCAACAACACAGTGAACAGAGTTGTCGGCATAGGGACAGTGCGATTCCTTACTAAGGATGGAAGAAAAGTAATTTTATCTGAGGTCCGACATGTGCCAGGAGTACGGAGGAATCTAATCTCCCTGAGTATGCTAGATCTAAAAGGAAATTGTTTCTCATCTAGTGGCGGGGTTCTTCATGTACGCAGAGGTGATAAAGAATTGTTGCAAGGCAAATTGTGCAACAAATTGTACAGACTGGAAGGAGAAGTTTTGACAAAGATGAGTGTTGTCAAATGCCAGTCGGAGGGTACAAAGAGAGAACATACGCAACCAAAGCGTATGATTGAGCAAGGCTTTCATCAGGAATGGCGAAAACGGTGCATGGGAACGCAAGGAGGCAGTTCAAAGGTGCACAGAGCTGAGCCAGTGAAGCCAATCTTGAAGAAAGTTCAGAGCAAAGAAACCAAGTCTGTAGAGACTATGCCAGTGAAGAAGAGAGTTTCTTTTGCTTCCGTGTTAGAGACATTTTGCAACCTCTCAAAAGATGCATGGAAAGGAGGGATGCAATCTCGAGTCGCAAAGTGAGCGTTGCAATGCACTCCAATAAGGGGGTGCGAGCACTATGCACGGAGTTGCATAGTGATAACTTGTACAGACCGATGGAAGTTGTCTTGGCAGAAGGGCTAACTGTCAAACATCAGTACGGACGTACAAGTGAGACTGAACCGAACATCAGGGATTGCAGCACAGACAACGGGCGTATGAGATCGCTGGGAAGTTGTTCTAAAGTACAGAAAGCAAAGGCTGGTTGTTCAGAAATAAGCTCCGAGCAAGGAAAATTGAGGATGTTGATGTGTCACACTCTGAAGTTTTCTAGTTGCTCCCGTGTTCATCACGCAAGGAGTTGCACGGTAATGCAAGGGTATCCCGAGCAGGGGGTACAGGGCATCCAATCAGGGGGAGCTGTGTCTTGGCAGTCCAAGCTGAGAAGTCAGTTGTCCATGTGGGCGTGGAGGGGGAGAATTGTTGGCTCCATCCACTACCCACATGGTAATGAGCCCACCATTCACATAGTGTAGGTAGCACCATGTTGTAAAAGAAGGCGGTGGAGGGCTACACCAACTCACTAAAGGAAGATAGTGAGGGTGGCACTACCTTGGCCAATTATGGCTAGCACTTCACCTACTCCTCCTCTCTTGGTTATAAATTAAGATGAGTGAGGAGAGGTTTGAATCATCAGAAATTGGAGAGTGAGAGCTGTGAGTTGAGTGAGTTTCATCTCCTCCTCTGTAATTGTATTTTTGCTCCATTTTAGTGATAATTCTCATTTCTGTCCGTGGATGTAGGCATTGGGCCGAACCACGTAAATATTGCGTTCTCTGTGTGTGTGAGATAATTCTCTGGGTGTCTTTGATCCTAACACAAACTTCGTGAAGAGCTACATGGGAAAGGGTAGACGGAGTGTTACACTTGTTGTTTCAGATCATTCGTGGCCTGTGAAATTGATCAGATATACAAGAAAAATCGGAGGCATCTTTTCAGTTTAGCAGGGAAAACACACTAAAAGTAGGAGATGTTTGTGTGTTTGAGCTGATTGAGATAAATGATTTTGTTATGAAAGTTTCAATTTCCAGAGATGCATAGATTGAGCTGTTGTTGACTTTGTGGTTGATATGTCGTTTGATGAGAGCTAATCAGATACTTGTTGGAAAGAGCTTTGTGTTGAAGTAGTCAAGCTACTTTTGTTCTGTTGTATATCCCTTCCTATTTAATGAAATATTTTCTTGTTTTTTAACACTTTCTTTCAATGTGTTCAGTTTTTATTTATTTATTTATTTACATGATGAAACAGCTTTTAAAATTGTCTAGTGAAATTTGCGGGCTACATTTTGCAAGTTGCCATGCTGGGTTTATCATTTTGACAATTTTGGGTGAGTTTATCATCGGATTTGTATTGATTATTTGAATCACATTTATGTCTAAAAAATGTTTGATTTATTCTTCATGTTACCTCTGTTGTTCATTTATTAGATTTAGGGGTTTTTGGGTGCATTACAAAAGTGCATTTTTTTATCTTTTTTGAATTATATTATTTTTTTACTTTTCTACAAATCTTTTTATAATAATCCTAAACAATCCTTATTTAAATTATTCTCGAGAGTATTACAGGTGCAACCTGCATGTGTTGAGTCTAGCTCAAAAAATTTTAGAAGTTTTCGAGCAAACACTGGATTTGAAATTTTTTTTTGTATAGAAGTGAGGTAACTTCGTCTAGTTTACACCACGACCAATGTTATGAATCTCAAATATATTATTAAGGCGTTGTTTGGAGTGTTTCAAATAAGTGTACTTTTTGGACTAAAAAATTGAGAGAAAAAATATAGATATTTGAGTTAACTTTTTGACTTTTTATGAAAAAATGTGTATTAAAAAATTGTATAAAGAAGTGTGTAGGAGAAGATAGTGTAGTACGCCGTACGGATTGGCAGTGCAGGCAGCTTGGTGAATACTTGGGAAAAGATTGCCTCATTTTCGAATTTTGATTGGACGGTGTTGTTCGGCTCGTGGGGGCCATCACGGGTCCCGTTTTTCTAATCGGAACCGTTTAATGTGTAGAACTCGTCGAGTACTATATATTTATAAAAAATCACGTTGATTGGATATCGATAACTATCCGATCGTGTTAGTTTTTTTTGTCAACTGTTAACTATAACACCATCTAATTTTTATACAAAACTGATTTGATCATGTAGTTAGCGATATCCGATAGGTGTGATTTTTTACAGACATATAGTGCTAGACGAATTCTACATCTTGAACGGTTCGGATTATCAAAACGGAACCCATGGTGGGCTTCCACGGGTCCAACTTTACCATCCAACTTAGTGAATGTACACATGCAATTTTTTTTCCTTTCACTACAGCTGGCCTGACGTTAGTACATTAATGGGCCAAAAAGTTGATTTATATTTAATATTTATATATTAATTTTTTAATATTTTTTTTGATAAATAGTGATAACTTTTTAATATTTTAGATAATTTTTTTACTTTTTTTACACTTGCCAAACCAGCCCTAAATATTATATACAATACTCACATTCATTTAGAATTTACATTACACGAAACCATATCTATGAGTATTATATAAAATATTTAATAATTTATTTGGGTCTAATATTTTTGTTACAGTACAATGTCTCAGTTCATTAGACTAAAGTTATTAAAACATAAAAGGTTATTAAAATTGAAATTTTGCATGAGATTGTTAGAGGTCTCGTGAATCAAATAATAAAATTGGATTCGACAATTGTAAAATTATACTGTATTTTTAATACAAAATAAAGTGTAAAATTATCAATCGTGATAATATATGTGAAATAATTTTAAAATCAATAAAAATAAATAATAAATTTAACATATATTATTTTATAGTGCTCAATAATAATATTATAATTGATAAAATCATCAAAAATATTGATTTTAGAGAAAATCAAAATTTTTTCTCTAAATAATTTTGTTCAAATAATAAATTACACAAAGGGAAACACTATGGTATTACATGTACCTTATAATTAAAGAAGAAAATTATATAATTTTATATTTTTTGAGTCATAATTAAAAAAAAAATCATAACCAAACATAACAGACATTACAAAATATTTCATAAATTATAATTAAAGAAGAAAATAACATAATTAAAAATGCATATAATACACTCTTCTAAGGGGTGTATATAATAGAATTTCCCTTAGACAAATTCTGACGAGTGCCATGAAAAAAATTAGGGTAAATTACAAATATATCCCCTAAGGTTTTATTAAAATATAAATCGTCTCTTGTGGTTTTGAAAATTACATTCTACCCCCTGAAATTTTTAGTTTCATAACAAATTGCCTCTTTTATTAATAAGTTATTAAGTCAATTAATAGTTTTAATAATGTTAAAAATATGTTTCAATTAATAATTTAAGTAATTTTATTATTATATAGGAGAGAAATCATGAATTTTATTTTTTCAGTTAATTCCGTTAAATAAAATTTTTTAATAAGAGAGCATTTGTAATTTTTCAAATCACAGGCACTAATCTGTATTTTAAGCAAACCTTAGGAGGTGTATTTGTAATTTACCCAAAAAACTATATTGAAAAAGTATAAACAAATTATAAAGTATCTTAAAATTTATAAAAAATTTATTGAATTTAGTAATAAATACTTCGAGAGAAAATGATTCTGACTAGTCAAAATCATATTCGGGGAGAGAAAATTGTGTGGATGAATTATTTTGGTTTTACACAATTTTAGATTTTAATCATCTTGTTTGGTTTTGTTTTTTTTTTTGAAAATAATTTTTTATTTTTTTTATTTTTGGTGAATTTTTTTAACTATTTGGGTAAATAACATTGACAACTCTTGAGGTTTGGTCCAATTACTACTCACCCCTTGACATTTTGCAAATTATATTCCCACCCAGGTGGTTTATAGTCTTATTTCACAAATCCCTTACTTATATAAAAGGTAACAACTCTTAGTAGAAAACAGAAGAAATTACATTAAAAAAAAAAGTAAAGGAAGGAAGGAAAAAAAAGAGAAAGTAAAGCAAAGCAAAAAAAGGAAGAGTACATAAGTTTAATGTCTTCATTCCGTCTAAATAATTACAATGACAGGGGGTCATTGTAATTTTTCAAACGTGGGGATGATATTGATTAAACCCAAATCTCAGTGGGTGTAAGTGTAATTTATCCTAAATATTTTAAGTAATTTTTTATTTTTTTAATTGTACATAACTTGGATGCATTTAAAAGTAAAATATTTATAAAAAAATTACAAAAATTCAATTAATACATAAGAACACGAAAATATATTAAATTTTTATATTTTTTTGTATTTGATGAATTTTTTTTTAAAATTGTTTCATAAATATTATCATTTTAAAATATATATAGATTAGATTAGATATATTTAAAAGATATATATTTTTTAATATATTAAATTTTTTAGACAAAAAACAAATACACAAAAATAAAAAATTATTTTTAAGGTGAATACGATCCGAATCGTTGAAATTACGATTTGAATCCGGATTTTGACCACTTTTCCACAATTGTCCTTGAATATATAGAAAGTGTCAGCGATTTTTGCATAAGTTATATTAATATGATATTTTTTTATTATTATGATTAGTAAAAAGTAATAAAATATGAATTATAATATTAAATATTTAAAAATATTAAAAATATATATATTTATGATTAATGGGAAGATTGTGTACCGATACCGAATACAAAACTTTTTGAGAAAGTGAATTTTTATTTTTTATTTTTTGGGTGAGTAGTAGGAGTCCGGATCTTCTGCCATACATTCCTGTCATACATTCCTGCAGTGCTATACAAAACGACGCCGTTTTGTATTAATTTTTATTTTTTAATTCAAAAAATAGATAGACTTCCTTGTTTCCCTCCTTTTTCTCCTTCTCTGAGTCGTGTTTCCACCTTTTTCTGAGTCGTGTTTTCCCCTTTCTCTGAGTCGTCCTTCCCCCTTTTTCTCTTTTTCTGTATCGTCTTCTTCGCCTTTGCACCATCTATCTGAGTCAGTGAACCATAGCAGAGAGATAAAGGCATCGTGAGAGACGACTGAAAAGGCGGAGTGAGGCACTGACGCGAAAGAGATGGAGGAGCAGCGCGATGGTGAGTCCGGCAGCGATGCAATGGCGGGAAGGCCACATTACGGCGACAGCGAGGTGTATTTCATCATCTTGCTGTTATATATATATATATAGATTTGTTTCAGATTTACCCATTTCAGTTTGATTCATAGAAAAATGTTATCTTGCTGTTATATATATATATATATATATGTATATATGTATAGAGTTTTTTCAAATTTTAACCCATTTCAGATTGATTCATAGATGGTTGTTATTGATTCACAAATTAAAATCTATATCTGTTGGGGATTCATAGATATATATGTATATATGCATATATGGTTGTTATTGTTTGTTTCAGATTTGTTTTGATATATATGTATATATGTATAGATGGTTTATTAACCCATTTCAGATTTTAATCTGTTGCCTAGGTTTAATCTGTTAATTCAAATCCAGATTTTAATATTTTTTATTCAGATTAATTCAAATTCGATTCAGATTTTAATTCAAATTGATTCAAATTTGATTCAGATTAACCCATGTTAATTCAAATTTGATTTGAATATATTTGATTCAGATTTTAATCTGTTAATTCCAATTTAGATTTTTGAAATCAATTAATTCAAATTTTTTCATATGAAATGGGTTCAGTGACTGAAATGGGTTCAGTCAGTGAAGTAAGTCAAATTTTTTCATATGCAATTTTATGTTCTACATATATAGTTAATCACATTGATCTATTTTCAGACTCATAAATTTAGTTGTGGATTCATATAATTATATGGTTTATATATATGAATTGTAGGTAAATGTAATTTATATATATGAATGTGGTTTATATATATGAACCTGCAATTAAGTATAAATGTGGTTTATATATATGAATTGTAGGTAATGGAAGAAAATAATATTGTTGATGATTGTGGTTGGAAGCCGAAAGTGGGAATGGCATTTGACTTTGAACAAGCCGCATATGACTTTTACAATACGTATGGGGGAAATGTGGGCTTTAGTATTAGGAAGGCATATGCAAACAAAAACAGACAGACGAAGGAGATAACATCACGCACGTTTGTATGTTACAAAGAGGGAAGTCGGGGTATTGACAAACGAGATCCACTTGTCAAAAATTCAAGACAAGAGGTAAGATGTGGTTGTGGTGCCAGATTTAGTATCAAGTTAGATAGAATATCAGGAAAATATATTGCTTGTGATTTTGTTGAACATCATAATCATGATCTTGTGCCTCAAGATTGCATTCATATGATGCCATCCCAAAGAAAAATTTCTACCACCCAAGCAATTGAAGTAGAATTAGCTTCACAATCTGGAATTCCTCTTAGGTCTGTTTATGAACTATTTGGTAGGGAATCTGGTGGAAGAGCATCACTTGGTTTCACCAAATTGGACCAAAAAAATAACCTAAGATCGAAGAGACAAAAAGATTTGGAATATAGGGAAGCGGGTAGTGTGTTGCATTACTTTCGTAAGAAAACTGTGGAAAATCCATCTTTTTTTTATGCAGTCCAATTAGATTGTGATGAGCAGATAAGTAATATAGGAATGGCAACGGGCTGGGCCGGGGCCGGGGATCGTACTCCCCGTCCTCGATCCCCGAAGGTGAAAAACTCCCCGTCCCCGACCCCGATCCCCGACGGGGAACCCATCATTCCCCCCGCCCCCGCCCTCTAACGGGGATCGAGTTTCCCAGAACCCGAAATATCCCTGGCCAATTTATTTATTTTTTTTGTTCAACACACAACACAAGAACAAGAAAAATAAAAAATAATCTGTTTTCAACAACAATCATCATATGTAAAAAAAATCAGAAATTGAAGAGGAGAGGGCTGAAACGCAGATCTGAAGAAAAAAAAAATTCGAAACACAAGAACAGAAAATAAAATTACTATGTGGCAATCCGTTTCATTATCAACAACAACAACAACAATAACAGATCTAAACTTACATAATAAAAAAATTAAAAAAATACGATTCGAGAGAGAAAGTGATAGGATTTGCACCAACAATAACAGATCTGTTCAATGGTGGATGTAAATCTAGAGAACAAAGAGTCAGATCTGAATATGACAGGATCTGAATAGAAAGAGAGAGGTCTTCACGATCTTTCCATTGATCAAGACATCGATCGAACGGACCATGGATGGCTTCACGGACGGACCACGGTTCACGATCTGTTTAGATTAGTGGTGGTGGTCGATGTGGATAATGTTGATGATGATGATAAGAAGTGAGAAAAATCTGAGTGAGATCTCAGTGAGGGATACAGAGATGAGAGACGCAGTGAGAAGAGAGAGATGAGTCAGTGAGTGAGAGACGAGAGAGAGAGACTGTGATGAGTTGGTGAGACTAAGAGAGAGAGAGAGAGAGAAAAGTAAAGTGAGATAAGGTATATTATATTATATAAAGCATACTATATTATATATATATATATATATATAACACGTCGGGGACAGCCGGGCCGAGGCCGGGCCGGGGTCGGGGATTTGGCACTTATCACCGTCCCCGGCTCGAAATTAATCGGGGAATAATTTTTGAACACCGTCCCCGTCCCGTTGGGGGAATTTTTCGGGGAAAAACCGTATAAATCGGGATCGGGGGATCGGGTCTCTGTCGGGCCGGTTTCAAATTGCCATCCCTAAAGTAATATATTTTGGGCTGATGCTCCAATGATCATGGACTATGCTCAGTTCGGTGATGTAGTGACATTTGACACTACTTACAAACTAAATAATGAGCATAGACCTTTTGGATCATTTGTTGGATTTAATCATCATCGAGAAACAGTTATATTCGGTGCAGCGTTAATGTATGATGAGACTGCTGAATCTTTTACATGGTTGTTTCAAATTTTTTTGGAGGCAATGTCAAACAAAGCTCCGAAAACTATTTTCACAGATCAAGATGCTGCGATGGCTAAGGCCATTTCAATTGTCATGCCCGATACAAACCATCGTCTTTGTACGTGGCATTTGATACAAAATGCTGTCAAGCATGTAAGTTCTGTTTTCGATGATGTAGGGGTGAAGGGTGTGTTTTCAAAATTTATGCATGACATTGATGATGAAGAAGAATTCCGAATACAGTGGGACCAAATGCTTGATAAGTATGATGCATTCGACAATCATTGGTTGAAGCAGACTTTTCGCGTGAAGGAGAAATAGGGATGGCCATATATTATGAATTCTTGGGCAGCTGGAATGAATACTACTCAACTTAGTGAATCCTTTAATGCATTTCTGAAGGATTATCTGAATTGTGACCATAATTTGATGGAGTTCTTCAAGCATTTTGAGAGGGTGCATTATGAGAAGAGGTATAAGGAATTGGAAGCGGAGTATAATTTGTCCCAAAATTGCCGAGGGTTTCAATTCCAACTGTGATGTTAAAGCAAGTGGCAGAGATTTACACGAAAACTATTTTTGAGGAATTCCAAAATGAGTATGTGCAGTCCATTGAAGCATCCATTATAGGCACTACTAATGATGGTGAGAGCACCAACTTCACAATAAGAACAATGGTAGATGGGAAAAAAAGATAAGATTGTGACAATGGATAGAGGGGGTTGTTTGAGTTGTAGTTGCAAGAAGTTTGAGGTGAAGGGCATATTATGTTGACATTGTCTCAAGGTGCTTAGAGATATATTCAATGCAACGGAACTTCCTCCACACTATATACTCAAACAATGGACTAAAAAAGCAAGGGCTGAACAAGTGAAAGATAGACGTGGGTATGAAGTGAAGGCTGATGTCAAATTACATCAAAGTGACCGATATCGGTCATTAATGACCATGTTTAGAGCAATAGCGAGTAGAGCCGCTGAAAGTGAAAAAACTTATCAGTTGTTAGTTTCAAAATGTGAAGAATTGAGTGTAATGGTTGAAGACAAATTAAGTCTCCACATTTGTGGTCAAGTGGAGGTAACTGGTTTGAGAAATTCGTCAAGCAACGCATGCCCACAGAGTGATGAAGTAGATTGTCCAATCCAAGCTAAGGGACTGAAGAAAAGAGAGTCAACTAGTAAGGGAAAAAGGAGGATCAAAGGCGGGATGGAAAAAGCTATTGCAAAGAAGAAAAGGATGCAATCTATTCAGGTTTGGACATGACAAATTGCATACAATTAAAATACAGTAGATTAGTAAACTAAAACATTGATTTTATTTAGTAATGACCCACTTTCATTAAGGTTTTTCGTTGTGTGTAGGGTGGCGCTGATTATACTCTCCAATGTGAATCTCAGCCTCATTTTCGCATGGGTAATAATTCTTGTACGGGGGCAAAATATCCTCTGCTTTCCGTACTCCTTGTACTCCAAGCTTCTTTTGACGGCGCCTACCTGGTAACACAAAAAAGGTGAGCTGCCCAGCGGTGGTGTGCCGGATAGACCCTCTGACGATCAAGTCAGTCCACTTGAGGAAGGAGAAGACAGATAGAGAGAGAGTATTTTCTTTTGGGGGAGAAGTTGCATACCTCTAACGTTCGTCCTCCTCCCTATTTCAAGGCTGGCCATGCAGCCTCAAGATTGTGCGCGCACTACCTCTGCTGTCCTTTCCAAGACAGGTGGCAGTGCTCGCCTCCCACCACCTTACGCTTGTACAAGCTTAGTCCTCCCACTAGTATACGCAGAACTGTCTAACGGTATTGAGGCATGCGTAGAGCAGATGTCCTCTCCCTCATGCCATTGGCCCAGGTGGCACACTTGATCGCAGTACCACGACCGGCCTATCTCCCGCGAAGAACTATCACTGCAGGCACTCAACCGCACTATGCCCCACCGGACTGCCCCTTGGCAAAGGGGCAGAGGGGTGATGCTCATGGGCCGGGCTGGTATTGACCGGTCTATCGTGGCACACCGGTCGCGAGGCATGCCGGTTTCCGTCCGTTCTACCCTCATCCGAGGTTATCCGGAATCTGCCCATCTCGGCTAACCGGTCAGAGACGCGCCATCCCTCACTTGCCCATAGTTTAGCCCGAGCCACCCGTAGCCCGGTCCCGCCACTTGGCTGTGTGCCCTGCCGAAGGTTTGCTAGTCGCAGCTCGGCCAGGCTTAGTTCACACCCGGTCAGCCGATCTTTTCAACCGAGCAAAACAGACCCACCGGCCCTCTCGATAGAGGAAATAGCACGGCGCCGTGAGGTCTGTCACGACCCGCCCTATCTTAGTTCGGCCGCACTAACAGCGCAAATCTCTCCTCTCAATTCTATTCAGGTAATATTTAATAGTAATGTGGTCTTTATATGGTTAGTTTGATGAGTTCATTTCATTAAGTTCGTTCATTATATGGTTAATTGTTGTTATGTGTAATTGGTTTGCTTCGCAATGTAGTCGGGTGGTACTGTTTATACTTCCCAAGGTGAATCACAACCTCATTTCGTCATGGGTGGTAATTCTATTCAGGTATTTAATGGGTGAATCATGGGTGGTAATTTTATTCATGGGTGAATCACAACCTCATTACTGTTTACACTTCCCAAGTTGGGTTGCTTGGCATTTAATTATTTTTATCTGTAATTGGTTTGTCTGGCAATGCAGTCGGGTGATGCTATTTATACTTGCCAAGGTCAATCACAATCGCGTTTCGTCATGGGTGGTAATTCTACTCAGGTAATAGTTTTTTGTGTGCAAGTTTTTAAGAAAATGTTAAATAATGACCATGTTTTTTATTCAAATATTTTGTTTACATAGTTTCTATTGGTTGTATTTAGGATCACGGTCTTGGTGTCAATTTTTCTCAATCACAACCTCGTTTGTCATGGGTATTAATTATAATAAGGTAATATTAATGTTCAATGATGTTTCTTTTGTTTTTAAAATTTTTTGGTTATTAATCTTTTTTTTTTGTTTTTCGTCATGGGTATTAATTTAGGATCATCGTCATGATATGTACATTTCTCCATCTCAACCTCGACCTCAAGTTCTTATGGGTGGTACAAGTGGTCCTCCTCTTATGTATGGTACATATGATGCGAGTTATAATTAGTGACATAGTTTACATTTAAAATGTAGTATACATTGTAATCGAAGTTGAATACATGGTTTGGTGTATTGCAGGGGAATAACACGGCTCAGTCAATGCCTTCTGTGTATCCCACTCACAGATCTTTTCAGGGGTTGCTTCGAGGTACAAGTGTTGAAAACTTTGCAGTCCATCTCTCGCAAGCGTCACATAGTCCTGCTGACAGTCATGTAGATGGACATCCCTGAGAAGTTTATTTTATCTTCATTTGTTTTGGACAGATGTATTTTGTGTTGGACAGATTTATAATGATGTGGATAGATTTTGACAGTTTTCTTTTATTTTGGACAGATTTGGTGTCATGAATGTTGGACAGATTTGGTTGTGCTATTTTGTGTTGCACAGGTTTATAATGTTGTGGACAAATTTTGAATGATATGGACATCCTATGGATAGTTTGCTTTTATTTTGGACAGATTTTTTGGTTTTGGACAATTTTTTTTGGTTTTGGACAGATTTGGACAGGTTTATAATAATCTGCATAGATTTTTTGGTTTTGGACAGTTTTTTTGGTTTTGGACAGATTTGGAGTGGTTTATAATGATCTGGTTTTTGGACAGATTTGGACAGGTTTATAATGATCTACACAGATTTTTTGGTTTTGGACTGATTTTTTGGTTTTGGACAGTTTTTTTTGGTTTTGGACAGATTTGGACAGGTTTATAATGATCTGCACAGATTTTTTGGTTTTAGACTGATTTTTTGGTTTTGGACAATTTTTTTTAGTTTTGGACAGATTTGGACTGGTTTATAATGATCTGGGTTTTGGACAGATTTGGACAAGTTTATAATGATCTGCACAAATTTTTTGGTTTTGGACTGATTTTGGACAGTTTTGGTTGTCTTATTTTGTGTTGCACAGGTTTATAATGTTGTGGACAGATTTTGGAATGATCTGGACATATTTTGAAATGATCTGGACAGATTTGGACAGTTTTTTTTTTTGTTTTGGACAGGTTTATACTACTTTGGACAGATTCGGTTATGTTGTGGACAGATTTGGTTGTGTTATGTTGTGGACAGATTTGGTGAAGAACAAGTATGACCTGACCAATAATAAGAATATAAAATAATGAAATCTGTCCACAACATTATAAAATAATGAGATCTGTCCACAACATTATAAAATAATGAAGTCGTCAAGCATAGGTAATTTCAGGTAACGTCATTGACAGAAACAAAAAAGAAGCGCATCACATTCGTCAAACGTAGGTAATTCTATTAAGCTTTACATATCAACATTCATAGTTTAAGGTCTACAACATTCATAGTTTAAGGTCTACAACATTCAAAACCCAAATACATCCACCAAAAAAAAAAAAAACAAAATACCAAAAAAATAACTAAAAGGTTACATTCACTTCAGTAGTGTTATTAGCATGGTAAAACCAATCAACACTATGGCTGTGAACATAAACAGTTTCGTAGCTTCTTGGTTTGCTTTAACTCGTTCTAATTTATTTATAATTTGATTGAGTTTGCCAACATCATAATCATAGCCTCTCTCATCTTCATTCTTCATATGACTAGCTTTACTTTTCCTTTGGATATTTGATGCATTCCCAGTTGAAGCCGGTCCCCACCCAAAGAACTCGCACATCCTATTTGGACACTTGAAATACAGCCTCCCTGGATTTTTCTCTGATTCTGATATGAACACTGCAGCTTTTTTTCCACAATTGCATCTCTGATTTTGCAAATATCCAGCATCAATGTTTGAACTCATTGACATTGACATGATCCTAGTAAGAGCATTTTCCACAATTACAATCAGTCCATTAAGACAACATTCAAACAAAGCTGTAAAATAAAGCACTAATCAATGATATAATAACCATTTGTCTAATAAACATTGTCATTTTCATGTTCATGTTAATTCTTAATGTTATTTTCATGTTCATGTTCATCCTAGTCATATACATAGTTCATGTTCATGTTCATCCTATACATAGTTCATGTTCAGTCCTAGATCATATACATAGTTCATGTTCATGTTCAT
The DNA here is from genome assembly GCF_055761805.1 of Camellia sinensis. Taxonomy (NCBI): domain Eukaryota; kingdom Viridiplantae; phylum Streptophyta; class Magnoliopsida; order Ericales; family Theaceae; genus Camellia; species Camellia sinensis. The sequence continues at coordinate 223,526,023 of NC_138961.1, forward strand.
GTTCATGTTCATCCTAGTCATATACATAGTTCATGTTCATTCTTAGATCATATACATAGTTCATGTTCAAACCAGTAAAATAGCAAACTGTTGTTTACATGCATTGCCATTATTCATGTTTTGTTTGACACCTGTTCATTCATGTTTTCAATAACCATTGTCAACATTCATATTTTCTTCTGTTTTTTTTTGACAATGGGACCAATATAGATCAAACAGTCCTGCTGAATCATGTATTGCTCTATATTGGTCCAATATTGATCAAACAGTCTTGCCATATAAAATTCAACAAAGTTGATAAAAAAAGGTTATTATGTTTCATGGTTTTCTTGCACTACATTTTCATGCTCACTTTAATATTTCCACTAATGGATCAATGCTATGTGTCAATGTTTTCTTGAAAATTCACACCTATACACTTTCTGTGACCTCAAGGTCTAAAATGCCGGCCATAACCCCAGCTGCCAATAAATTAGGCTCAATATGACTATGGTTAACCTATTTCTTGTGCAGCATACACATAGCAAACATGTGGAGGTGCCTATCATAATGATATGTGTCAATGTTTTGTCCGGAAATGATAAACCATCGAGTCATACCACCAAGTCATTCCATATGGTCATATAAGGTCCATATACATGGTATGACTCACTGGTATCTCTAGCATCACAATTTTTTCTTCCACACGCTTGTGTGAGGTTTGATTCAAGTTACCCTTCAATCCATGTTCCTTCTTCATTTGCTATCACTACACTACCCCACCAATAATACACTGTCAAGCTCTGTTTTTGGATCTTGGATGTTTTGGATGTTTGGTTCAGTTTTCAGATTTTTTTTAAATTTTTTTTTTCAAAAATACCAAAACTAAACAGGGCAGTCCTATTTGAATCATGTCACTATTTGATCTATATTGTTCTTGTGCCTCATTCTGTTGCCATATAAAGGAAAAAAATTTGAATCATGTCTCTCTTAGATCAAACAGGGCAATCCTGGAATCACTAGAAGGTGTTCCTGATATCTATGAGCAGATTTCAGGGATCATAATGGAGTACATTAAACCAGAGGAGAGTATTATTTTGAATGTTTTATCTGCAACAGTTGATTTCCCAACATGCGAGTTGATAAGGAAATAAATGAATTCAAGGACTCAAAGACTCAAAAATGAATTCCTCAATGATTCTGTGTCAAAAGTGTCAAATAAAAGGAAAAAAAAAAAATTTCTTTTTTAATAGAAATGTGGAACCCAGATTAACACAAATCTAATTTCGGAAAAATTCATTTTGAATCATAAAAATTCATTTTGAATCATACATTTTGAACCCAGATTAACACACATAAAAAAAAGGGAAAAAATTCATTTTGAACCCAGATTAACACACATAAAAATTCATTTTCAATCATGTCTTTATTTGATCTAATTACATCAAATGGTGAACATTGAACAGATTAACACAAACATTGGAAATAATTTCGAAATAACACCAAATCAAAAAAATTTGCAAAAATTTAACAGAAATCACACCAAATCTGTTTCAACAACAAATCCATCAAACTCAACATAAATCAAAAGCATTTATTGGCAACAAAATCATATAAAAAAAAGTAATAAAAGACGAAGGGAGAAAAATGATCCTGAAGACGAACGGACCTCGTCGCTGTCGTTTCGCCGTCGTTTCCCCTCGCCCCACCGCTGCCTCTCCTCTCCTCTCATCTCTTCGTCGTTTCGCCTCAACTCTCAATTCGTCTGAGTTCTGAAGCAACACTAGGGTTCTAAATAGTTCTGAAGCAACGTAAAAGAAACGAGGAAAAAAAAAATTAATACAAAACGACGTCGTTTTGTATAGCACTGTAAGAATATATGGCAGGAATGTATGGCAGAAGATCCGGACTCGAGTGGTAGTACTTCATAGAACTCGAACACGCAACCACTGCGAATGCATGTGAAGTGGTGATCTCATTCACAGATCTGACATCTCTTATTTTTTTTTTTAAATACACCTTTTAAATTTATTTAAAATATAAATTATTTTTTATAATTTAAAAAATTATAAATATTTCTCTATCAAAATTTTTTTGTTTAATAGAATTAATTAAAAAATAAAATTTTTAATTATTTACTTATATAATAATAAAATTATTTAAATTATTAATTAAAATAAAATTTTAACACTATTAAAAATTATTAATTAATTTAATAATTTATTAATAAAATGATCTATTTATTATAAAATTATAAGTTTTAAAGGTCATAATATAATATAAATAATTTATAATTTAAGAAAATGTTGTGTGTTTATAATTTACCTTTTTTCTGTATTTTTCGTAGACACACAAAAACAATCAATCGGCACTCTGTTCTTCTCTCTCTGCCGTTTTGCCAGCTGTCCACCAACTCTCACCGGCCGGAAATCTGTCCGGCGCCTTGAGGTAACTTCGAAATCGCAATGCTCCCATTGATTGAAGTTGGTTAAAGCTCTTTGAAGCTCCGTATCCTTTTTCTCTGCTCATTAGGGTTTGTGCTATTTAGAAGTGAAAAAATGGCGGAACGTGATAGTGATCGAAAGGCCTCTTACTTTGAGGAGTTCTTTAAAGTATATCTGCCTGATCAGAACTCTCAACGTCTGGTATTCTCTCTCTCTCTCTCTCATTGTTGCATTTATTTATTCATAATTTCAACTTTCCATTTCATTAATAGTTTTCTTGGTTTGGTTGTTGAGAAAATTGGCTCAAAGAAAATAAAAGAAGTTTATAATTTAAAATTTTCTGGACTAAATTGAGTGGAATGTTGTTGTTTGCATTAATCCCAAATTTTAAATTTTCATTTCTGTTATTTTTCTGAAGTTCCTCAGCAATCAATTTGGCCACTATGCTTTAGTTGCAAGAAAAGAGGTCCCTATTTGTTCCTCTTGCTTTTTCATTAAAGTTTATTATCAGATTTAGAAGGGTGACATTAATTAGAAGGAAAATGTTTGGAATCCCTTTGGAGAAGACGCTCACACCCGAAAGTGATCCTGAGCCTCCGTGTATGTGTGGGGCCACTTATGTATGTGTGGGTCTACATCATAAGTGGTTAAGATGTGTGAGGTCTTGTAGGGGTGGAGTCTCCATCATTTCTCTAATTAGAATGGTAAAGTATACAGCTAGAGAGTACTCTAGTGCTTTGATTTATTTATTTACTAGTGTATGTCCCTGCCAAAAGACACAGTATAATTAATAATGAGATTAAAATTTAATTGAGTATAAAATTATTAAGTTAAAATGTAACTGATCAAATTTGTTGCTAAAAATTTGATGTGAAAATATAAATATAGGTCCAATTAGTTATCTGGAAATAAAAACATGTGGTTGTTTGGTTTGATTTTGGGAAAAAATTTTGAAAAAAATTCTCTACAAACAAATTTTCAAGAGTAATCAAACCAAATAAATTTTTTCAAAAAAAAATCTCAAAATTTTGCTTGGTTATCTATTTTCCAAAATCACTCTCTCTCATACACATCAAATTAATCACTTTTTTTAAAACTCTCTCCCCAAAACAATTTTCCAAAACCATTTCTGAAAAAAAGCAAACCAAACAAGTTTTCGTACTTTTTATCTCAAAAACTACTCTACAAACACAAACCAAACAAGCCCGTTATCTTTGTCGCTGAAGTGGGCTTTGTCAGTCTTTAAACAAATCACACCATTTCCTTTATCTCTCCTTGTGAAAAAATTACATTTTAATAGTAAAACTAAACCATTTTTTTTTGGTTAATAGAACCCAATTTAAATTTTGAATTCAAATTTGTTCACCAAAGAAAAAAATATTTTCCAAAATAACATCTCCCAATTATATTTTGATCTCATCATTAAACAAAAATATTTCTAATGATGTTTCGTCTCTTAATAACCAAACAACTTCAATTTTTTTATTTATTTAAATTTTGCATTCAACTTTGTATACTAAAAAAAATTTCCACAAATATTTTTTAACATGACTATAATCAAACTTAGCAACACCAGCCAGCACACAAAGCAAATCCAAAAAAAAAAAAAAAAAAGCGACCAATTTCAAATGCCCTTTGCCTCCAAATCCCTCTTCCTTACTTTTTTAATTTTTTTTTTTTAACCTTTCGTAAACTAACTACAAAAACCCATACATCTAGGGCATGCTCTTCACTTTTAAGAGTATAAAACACATAAACCCATAAATCTAGGGCATGCCGGGTTATAGAAAAAAATAAAATTAAAATAATGTTTGGTTTCTCACTCCTCTTCCTTTCTCTCTCTACCTATCTCTCCCAGCCCCTCAAATTCCAAACCCTCCTCCTACAATTTCTTCCAAAGCCACAATCTCTCTCATGGACAACAACCTAAGATTCAAAAACTCTCGCTGTCGATTAGAATTTGAAATCACCATATTCGTACAGTTACACCACCCTCACCGACAACAACCCTCTCTGAAACCACCCTCACTGCCACCCTAGAACGCCTCTTCCACGCCGCCTCCAACCTGACACAGTAGGGCCAAAACCTTATCTGCGGCTATCTACGGCAACACTACCACCGACCGTGACTTCAACAGGTATCATATGGCGACCGTTCGTTTGAATCCAGTGTTCCCTGTGCCAAAAATGCTACACTCAGACCGGCCCAATCTTCGATATGACCAAATTGACTCGTCGAGCTGCAACAACCGTCAGATGTGTCTCTACTAGGTATTGTACAGCGACGATTCTTTCACGGTGGGCGATTTCTCAACCGAAAATGTTGACATTTCGGAGGACAGGAGTCCCCAACGTTGCTCTCGGATGTAGTCATGACAATGAAGGCTTGTTCGTTGACGCCGCCGGGTTGTTGGGTTTGGGCCTAGGGAAGTGAGGTTGAAAGCAAAAGAGAGAGTGTTTAGTGATGTTGGAAATTGAGAAGTGAGATTGAGAGCCTTAAGAGAGATAGGAGAGTTTAAAGAGAAAGTGAGAAGAGCATGGAGGGAGAGAGGGAGTGAATGTGTGTTTTGAAATTTAAAATTTGGAAAGTGAGGCTGAGGGAAAGAGAGATAGGAGAGCATAGAGAGAGAATGAGGTGAGACGTAAGAGAGAAAGAGGGAGGGTGGGTGGGTGCAAAGTTTTAGATGGTGATGTTAGATGTGAAGATGCTGCTGTGCTTTATGCATAGTAGCAACTGCTGCATATGGTACGGTATCGTTTTGTTTTATTTTGTGTTTTTTGGCTCATTGTTGTTGAATGGTATTAGCTTTTAAAAATATTCCTTGTGGCAAAATGTTTCATTAATTTTCTTATTGGTTTCATTTATTTAAAGAAAAAACCTTCGACCAAAATATTACTGATTGTCTTATTGGTTATTAAAAAATATTATGCTTACAACCCAGCTCTGAGTATTTGTTCAAAATCAAATAATGTTAGAAAATTTTAAATTTTTAATACATATTTAAAAAATATATATATATCTATATATAAATTATATTAAAAATGTAAACATGTATATAAATATATAAAAGTGTGTAAGAATATGTAAAATGTGTACTAAAATTTTAATTTTTGAACATTATTTAATTTTTAACAATTTGTAGCCTAGTTTTTTTAAATACAACCAATAAGAAAATCAATAATAATTTGGTTAAAGGTTTTTGGGGAAATTATTAAAAAAAAAAAAAACTCCTAGGATTAATTTTGACGCTTATAACAAAATAAGCCCTTAGCTTTTAATTTTGTCAATTTAAATCATAATATTTTGATTTGTTTTCAATCTAAACTGTTATCAATTTATATTAAGTAAAACTAACGAAAAAAATGGTATTTTAGCCATTGAACTCAACAAAAAAATATATTTTAAACATTTTATGTATACCTACATTAAAGTTTAATGGCTAAAATACACTTTTTATGTCGGTTTTATTTAATAAAAATAGAAAAATAATTTAGATTAAAAAAATAAGGGTTTAAATTAAAAAAATTAAAACCACAAGATTTATTTTATTACCATGGTCAAACTCTGAGAATTTTTTATTATTTTTTTTATTTTATTTTTAAGCTGCAGTCAAACTTTGTTCCAAAAGATACTTTTAAAAGTCTAATATCATTTTATACACACAAAAATAAAATAAAATAACAAAATTTAAAAAACAAACCAAAGACTCATTCCTGAAGAAGCCAATTGCATTGGAGAAAGTAGTGCACTACACTTGAAATTTGGGAAAAGACTCAAAAAAATAGGAAGGATGGGTGGGTGGATAGGTGAAAAGACTCAAAAAGGGAGAGAAAGGGAGATATATTTTGGGGGAAAAGCAAAAGTAAAGAAATCATCTTGACCCTTAAATTGTTAGATGAAATAATTTGAACCCTTGATTCAAAATGTATTTGTAATACATTTTGAGACATTTTCAAAACCCTTCCTGCCATATTATATAGATTTATTTATTGTAGAGTCTAAAGTTATTTATGTTTTGAATAGAGATAATATTCCATTTTGCAGCGTGTACCGCCGGATTTTGTCAAGCATTTCAATGGAACCATACCCAACAATGCCATACTTAAAGATCTTGGTGGAAAATTTTGGCATGTAGAGATGGAAGAAGCTGAAAATGGAATATATTTCAAGAATGGATGGCAGAGATTTGCAAATGATCATTCTTTAGTGTTTGGGGATTTTGTGCTGTTTACATACAAAGGAAATTCGTTATTTGATGCTAAAGTATTTGGGAAGAATGGATGCTTGAAGGAAGAAGCTTTTGCAAACAAATGCATGAATGAAGAAGCTTCTAATGCTGATAAGATTGCCGTACCTGTTAAGATTAAAGAAGAGTCAGAAGAAGAGCACACTTGTTTTGAGCCCATTCATAATTGCAAATGGAAGTATTCAGAGATAGGCAGGAAAAGATCCAAAATTTCCCTAGGTTGGTTACTCTTTAATTAGCTTCATTCTGTACATTTAGTCTCTTTTTTTTTCCATGGTACATGTTAAATGTACAGTTACAGATTCCAATGAAATTAGTCACGTAAATCACAAAGAATTGCTTCAAAGGCCATTGAACAACACAGGCATTTGATCATCAGAATTTCTTGCACCAACAAATCCACATTTTATTTCATCGAGGTGTTGCTGCATGGACGGATGAAATAAAATGTGGATTTGTTAGTGCAATAAATTATGATGCATCAAATGCCCTGTGTTGTTCAATGGCCTTTGAAGCAATTCTTTGTGATTTACGTGATTAATTTCATTGGAACCTGTAACTCTACATTTAACATATACAACAGAAAAAAAGACTAAATGAAATTGAAGCAATTCTTTGTGATTTATGTGATTAATTTCATTGGAACCTGTAACTCTACATTTAACATATACAACGGAAAAAAAGACTAAATGAAACTAATTGAAGAATAACTAACCTTTGGAATTTTTTGTATCTTTTCCTGCCTACCTTAGTTTCTGGTGAGCTGTTGTGTTGGTAATGTATGTGAAAATAACAGTAATCTTGGTTGATGAATTGAAAACAAAAAATTCTGAAGTTTTATATCTAATGTTAGCTCAATCCCTCCTTGTTGGAGGACCTTTTAGTCCCTGCCTTAAATTTCCACTCACAATGTCACATATATCTTGATGCCTCATTTAATTTAAAATTAGAAAATACTTGACTTCAAATGGGAGTGCCCCAGAGAGATAGTGTAAGAAATGGGAATATGAAATTTTTTGGTTGGAGATGGCAGAAGATGTCTGGTTTGGGTTTTCACTTTTCACCAGCATGTGTTCCTCATATTGCACTGGAAGGATGCTGCATGCCTAACAACATTGCAGTTACTTATCACGTGGCTGATTAATGCAGGGAAATCTAAAAGGCTGGTACGTGAAGCAAGTAGCGATGGAATTACTAAGAGAACCTTACATCCAATAGTTCCAAGGGCAATTCAAGGGGATGAAGAAGCTCTTGAAGTAGCCAGCAAATTCGTGTCAAAATTTCCGTTCTTCAAAATTGCTATGAAGCCTGCTTATATTACTGGTGGGGTTATGGTAAGGTCATTGAACCCAGCATTTTCATAGAGCTGCAACTTAACAAACACATATTCTGTCACACTTTTGGGATGTTTGGATGGATTTCCTTTCCTATGGTAAATTATGCAACACAATAATTGTTTGTTTCCCATGGAAAAATCTTCTATGGATGAGGGTTTTTCTTTGGCATTACTGCACATGTTTATTAGTCAGATTTTGCACTGTTTTGATAAGTACGTCTGTAAACTTTTACGACATTAGACTAATATGTTAGTGACTGGCATTATATTGATTAGCATAATATCATTAAAAACTACCATATTGAATTGGTAAAATATCTGCAACTGTATGGAGCCTAGTTTGATGACTTCAACAAATGGTAATATGCCCTAATACAAATAATTAGGAGAAACTTTTGATATCGTGGTCATAATTTGTTAACATGATTATCTATAACCATCATTCACAATGATAATACACAAACTTTAATGTTTGCAGAATATACCATCAAGATTCCTGAAGAGCTACATGGAAAAGGATAGAGAAAGTGTTATACTTCTCGTTTCAGATCAATCGTGGCCTGTGAAAGTGATTAGAAGCAGAAAAAGCGTATGTAACTTCTCAGGCGGTTGGCGCGTATTTAGAAGGGAAAACACACTAAAACCAGGAGATGTTTGCATCTTTGAGCTGGTGGATAGAAATGATTTTGTTCTCAAAGTTTCTATTTTCAGATCACTAGATTGAGCAGTTGTCTATGGTTGCTATGTTGTTCTTTAGAGCTAACTAGCTAAATACTTGTTGGAGATAGATTAAATTTAAGTAGTCAAAGCTTGCAGCTGGGAAGAGACTTGCATTGTGTCATGCCTCACATGGCTTCGCATCTCACGCTCACGCATTAAAGCAAGATTGAATCCTACCTAGGATGGTCGCCTCCGGCTTTCCCCCTTTATTTATTTGAGGTATTTGTTATGTTTGCTGAGATTGTTGTATATGCTTGAGCTATTTGTTGGGGTCTTGTGTGTCTTGTCTTTATTGTAGAAATGGAACTGCATTAAATTAAGTTAGAATAAGAGTATGAAATTCTAGGGTATTAAACCTCCTAGTATCATTCATGAGTTGGTTGTTCTGAATAATTTTGGAGGGATGAACTCATCAGGTTTATGATTGAGTCAAGTAAAGGGAGTGCTGAGAATTTTTGAGGTGAGATCTGGTGGTAGAGGAAAAGTAAGTTTGTCTAACACCCAGGAATGCCCATCTGAACAGTCCTCACCCTATGATTAATTTTTCGAGATACACATCTTTTTTCTTTCCACACCCTTCACCATCAACATTTCCCCTCACTAAATCTACCCACCCTCTTCTACTTGACGACCTCTCTTGCCCTGTAGCCCTTCCACCATTTCCAGTGCCCCACCATTTCTCGTACCTTTTATCGCTTTCCAGATGACTCCTTTCACTCATCTCTTTGTTCTTTTCCTTATATATACATAAATGTATAGGCTAAGTTTTTAAAGTGTTAGGGTTTCAAATGTGGCAAGGCTACAGTGTCGTGGTAGGGAGGAGAAAGGGCTAACGGGAGCAACCTGAGGACAGCGGAGAGGTTAGTTAGAGTTGGGTGATGAAGGCAGTAGGTGGTAGGGTGGGGGAGAGGGGTGTAATTTTTTTTTTTTTTTGAGAGTTTTTGTTGTACGTGATAATTTTGCGCAATGGTTAAATTCTATTAATTGGTGGATCTAAAAAGAAAGAAAGTGTGTAGCTAGAATCTCTCATTGTGAGAGCCCTTCTATTTACACTCATAAAATGTTACATTGCAAGTAGGAGTGTGTTGAGATATTTAATGGGTATAAATAGAAGCATTTAAGTTTGGGTGTAACTTGAACGAGTCTAACTCGAGTAACACGAGTCTAACTTGAATTTTTTTATAAGAATGAGCTTGGGTTAAAATTTTCAATTCGAATTAAAAATTTGATTGGCCTTGGGTAAAGATTTGGAATGACCGGTGCAATTCTAACACGAGTTGTTATATTATTATGTTTCATATATATGACAAATATATAATCCACTTTGGCTATTGGATTTTTTTTATGGGATGTTTGAATTGGGAATATTTAATCTTATACCATGTAACAATATTTGTTGTTTGAAGTGGGAATGTTTATGAACAATTTATTTTTTTATTACTATGGTTTTTTTAAAGATTGTGGATTTATGAACAAGTTTGTAAAAAGTTGGTCTCGTTTGGTAGAGTTGTGAGAAAGTGATTATAGATTTAATCAACTTTCTAGACTTATAGCCTAAAAAATTATGCTGCCCAACTCAATTTTTTGTGGACAATTTGATTCTAAATTAGTTAAATTTGTTGGGCTTTAGTTGGGTTTGGGTGAAATTTCTCGGTTAGACAAATTGGGCTTTGGCAATTCTGACTACCACTTGGGCTATGCTTGAGTAGTTTTGAGTTCAATTTAATCCATTTGACCCATGTATTCCAATTATATTTCCACGAATTGCAATAATATCAATCGAATGATGTTGTAATTTCTGTGGAGGAGTTTTTTGCCACATCAAATCTAACTGCTTCCGTTCCCTCTAAAAATAAAAAAATCTAACTGCTTTTATTAATAAGGGTTAATACCTTATGTTTTTTTTTTGAGGACAATGAAATCACTAATACCTTATGTTATTTATTTATTAATTCGTATACTTTGACTCATTTAATTATAAAATTATGTTATTTTTACTTTTCAAAAAATATGATTTTTTATAATTAAAAAGATCAATATGTATAAATTCTTAAATAAAAATGATTAAACAATATTCATTAATAAGTACGGGTAACGATTTTTGTGTAACTAACTCAATTAATAGTTATAGATTGAATGTGCCCCGAGTCAAAATTATGACATTTGTAAAGTTAATTACCGCTAATGTAATAATTAAATCATTTTTAATTATAATTTTTATATTATAAAAAGTAATAAATCATAACCAAACCCCAAATAACATATAATCTAAAATATTTTAAATCATAAAAAAAAAATATTATAATTAAAATCCTAATAAATCACAACTAACCTCATGAATTATAATTAAATCATAATTAACATATCAAACACGCACTACCGTATTATAAAATTTTCTAATGTCTCACATAGGGGTATACGCGGTACGGTTTGAGTGGTTTGAAAGTAAAATTATAAATTGAATGGAGGATTAGTGGATTGACAAATTACGATTTGAACTATTTTGGACGGATTGACAAATTAAAAAATATTTTAACTAATTATCAAACTTTTGTATAATATATAACACTAAATTACATAATATTTTTCATATATATAATACAAATTAATTTTACATAATATTTTTCATTTATTTAACTATTAATTTGTAATAAATTTTACATATTAAATCTCTCTCACATTTATTTTTATTTTAATATTTTATTATATATTAAAAAATATATATATTAAGTATAGTGGAATGTAATGATATCCAATATCACTTATAAATTTTAAAATTTAAATTACAATTAACAAATAAAACGATATAAATTAATACGAATCGACACTTTGTGTGTGCTAAAATACTACAAAAGTGCATCTGAAGAGATCTCAACAGTCGCGTTGCATCGCATCGCATCTCGTTTATTCACTCTCGATCGGATTAAAATCGCAATGCTCCAAGTTGGATAGAGCGTCATTCAATGTCTATTCGTTTCTCAAACTGAATTGATTACTCAAAATTGTTAGGGTTTTTTTTGATTACTCAAATTTTCGCAGTTCTCTTTTTGATAATTGTTGAACATTGGGGCTGTAAAACGAATTGAGTTGTTTTCTTTCTCATTTTGATTTGATTAGTTCCTTTCTCTGCTCATTAGGGTTTGTGCTATTTGGAGAGGAAAGAGCAGAAAAAAAAATGACGAAACGTCATAGTAGTCGAAAGGTCTCTTTCTTTGATGAGTTCTTTAAAATATATCTGCCTGATCAGAGCTCACAATGTCTGGTATTCTCTCTCTCTCTCTCTCTCTCTCTCATTGTGCTTTAAACTTTGTCATTCATTTTTTTGGGTGAATTTTCATAACTCCACTTTGCACTACCTTGTACTATCTATTGGGAAAAAATTCAATGAAGAAAAGGAAAATGCTATGGATCTCAAATAAATTACCAAATTCTCTACCAAACCTCTCACATGTGCTACACCATGTGAGAGGTTGGGTAGAAAATTAGAGTTTATTTGGGCTCCTTAGCATAACTCTGAAGTATCTGGGTTGGTTGGGTTCTTGTCTAATCTGTGTTCAATTCAATGGAATTCGCGTTGGGTAGAAAATTAGAGTTTATTTGGGCTCCTTAGCATAACTCTGAAGTATCTGGGTTGGTTGGGTTCTTGTCTAATCTGTGTTCAATTCAATGGAATTCGCTTAAACCCGGTATCATTGCATTGGGTTGATTTAAATACCACCTGTACCTGTTATGTTCTTGAATTAGACGAGTTGGAATTCTCTGCAATAATCTTGCAATGCTAATTTAGGCGCCTAAGACAGACACAATTAGGGCAAGATTAAATCACTCTTAAGCTATCTAGTGATTTTGTTTTGCAAGATTATTTCAAGTTAGGATTATTGCAGAGAATTTCAAAAATTCTACTTCATTTATGCATTGTTTACTAACTTTGATTTCATTAGAAATCTCATTGCTCGTGTATGGTTTGAATAAAGATAAATATTCTATTTTGCAGCGTGTACCACCTGCTTTTGTCAAGAAAATCAATGGAACCATACCTAATAATGCCAAACTTAAAGATCATGGTGGAAATGTTTGGCACGTGGAGGTGGAAGAAGATGAAAATGGTGTATATTTCAAGAATGGATGGCAAAGATTTGCGAGTGATCATTCTTTAGAGTTTGGGAACTTCTTAGTTTTTAGATATACAGGAAATTCGTTATTTGACGTTAAAATATTTGGGAAGAATGGATGCATGAAGGAAGAAGCTCTAGCAAACAAACACATGAATGAAGAAACTGTTGAGAAGACTGCCATATCTGTTAAGATTGAACAAGAATCAGAAGAAGAGCAGATTCGTTCTAAGAATATTCAAAATTGCAAACTGAAGTATTCAGAAATAGGCATGAAAAGATCTGTAAAATCTGAAGGTGAGTTGTTCTTTAATTTGTTTCATTTTGTACATCCCCCTTCCCCTTCCCAAATTTTATATGTTAAATGTACCGTTGCAGGTTGTGATGAAGTTGGCCGACGTAAATCACAAAGAATTGCTTCAAAGACAATTAAACAACATGGAGGATTTGATGCATCAAACTTGCATTTTATTCCATCTGTCCATCCTACAGCCATGAAAAGATCTGTAAAATCTGAAGGTTAGTTGTTCTTTAATTAGTTTCATTTTTTTTTTCTTTCCTTCCATTTTATATGTTGAATGTACAGTTACTGGTTCCGAAGAAGTAAGCCGGCATAAATCACAAAGTACTCCTTCAAAGATCATTGAGCAACACACTGCATTTGATGCATCAGAGTTTGTTGTACCAACAAATCCACATTTCATTGCATCTTTGTATCCATCAGCGCGTTACCGTCTGGTGAGCTGTTGGTCTTATATGAGAAAAATGTACTTACTTTGTGCTTTGACAATTAATCTTGAAAATTTCAAAGTTTTTTCCTAATGGTAGTGCAATTCCACCTTGTTGTTGGACCTTTTAGCCCCTGCTTTAAATGTCCGCTCACTTCACATATCTTGATGCCTCATTTAATTAAAATTAGTAGATACTAGACTTTAAGTGAGAGGGCCATGAAGAGAAAGTGTAAGACATGGGAATATGGAAGTTTTTGTTTGGAGATGGCATAAGAATGTCTGGGTTTTCACTTTTTACCAGCATGTGTTCCTCGTATTGCTCTGGAAGCTATGAACAAGGCATCATCCTTCAGTGAAAATGTCCTTCATTTGATTTGTTTGGAAATTGGAGTGTAATATACATACCATGAAATTATAGGAAAGGGAAAAGTAACGATATTGGCAAAGCTGTACAATTTATCCCACACAAAAAAGAAGAGGAAGACATATTAGGATTCAGAGTGTTGAATGTTGAAGATAGAGATTGTTGCAGTTGCTCATTCTATAGTACTCTCGGGTGTGAAATTGGGAGAAGAGAGGCTTGTGAAGTATTTATTGGGAAGAACCAGGACTCTTGTGAGTGAGTATGAATGTGTAATGGCTATTACTTTCAAGCAGAGGCTCCCTTGGTATTACTATTGTTTGGAGCCCTCTGTACTGGATGAATTGATGTGACAGTAAAGACTGAAGATTTTTGGTGTTTGTTGTCCAGTTTTTAGTTTCTTGGATGTCTTTAGGCTATCATGGATTTGGACAGGATTTGGAAAGGGAAGAGGAAAAAGTGAGGGGAATGCAATTGAAATATAATTTAATTTTTTTTCCCCATTTCCCAGCCCTTTTCAAATCCATGAGCCAAATTCAAAGTTAATGATTTGTTGTGTGGGTGACTCCTTTAATCTTGGATCCAATGTATGAAAAGATGGAAAAGCTGTAGGTTTCCATAGAAAATAAGGCCTCAAGGACAAGATTAAAACTTGATTAGTGGTTGTCTAACACTCCATGACAAACAAAGGACATGAGGAATTGCTATTTTGCATCTATTTGTGTTACTTGTAAGTTCATAGATAAGAGATCCGCCTGAAGGAGTTCTCAAATTCACCATTTTCTGTTTTCTTTCATTAACATGAGTTATAATGCCTAGTCCGTGGTTTTTGCTATGTTATAAAATTTTGAATTACATTGATCAAGCACTCTTTTACTTTTGCCAATTTTCTCTGTTTCTTGTCTATGTCTTGGTATATATATAATTTGTGGTGCTTACAAACATTATTTGCTTTCTAATTGTATCGTTGATGTTTGCAGACCCTTCCTCGACAGTGGTTGGTTAAAAATGGTATCAAAATGGAGCCAGAAATGGTGTTGCGTGATCAGAATGGGAAGTTGTGGCCTGTGAAAGTTACTTCTCGGTTGGATGGCCGACTTACTTTCACAAATGGGTGGGCTGATTTTTGGAAGGAGTACAGTCTTGGATTGAATGACCAGTGCTTATTTGAGTTTGCTTTTCGCAGAGGTAGAAGACTAAGCAGAGAAATACAGGTGCAAATTCTACGTTGAAGGGCACAGAAACTCCACAGGTACCCTAGAAAGAGGCGAGTGTAGCTTTGAGGCACTGGGAGGAAAACCTCAGGAATGGGTAATTTTTTTGGCACATTATGGAACAGTTACATGTATCTAACCTAAGCAGTGGAGAAATGGGGATAGGAAGGCATGAAAGGAACAAGGGTGGAACTTACAATCTCCAGCTTAGGAATTGGTAGTTGAATTTTACTCATTTTGCTTGATGTGTGCGTAGATTTATAATATTTTGCCATAACTCGAGCGGTCTTGTTGTTGATCAGTTGTACTGGGTTTTGATTTGAAAAGTGAGGCTTGGTTGACTTGTTCAATCCAAGAGGTGGTGGTTGAAATCTGGTCTAGTGTTCTCGTGGTGGAGAGCAAAAAAATGTTGCCACGGTGGTCCTCTCTACCTTGGATGAACGTTTAGGCTCTTTAGTTTTTTGCGATTATGTCATGAATCCTCCAAATTATCTATAATAAAAAATAAAAAATAAAAAACTTGGCATTCAGGATTGAATTTTGCATTTCATTCCGGCCCTGGAATTTCGGTTAGGTCACCTAAAAAATTACGGTGGTCAAGGTTTACAAACGCTTTCAGGTCCCGTTTGTTTTCAGAGATAGAATGAAGGGAATTGTTAGGGGATTGTTAGTGAGGGGATTGTTAGTGAGGGGATTAGTAATGAGGAATTATTAAATTATTTTTATATAAAATAATAAAACAAATAAAAAAATATAAAAAATTAAAAATTATATTTTAAAAAAAATTTCCCATATATAAAAAATAAAAAAAATAAAAAAATTTATAATCTCCTCACTATTTTTCTAATACCATCTCTACTTCCTCCTTACCAATCCCCTCTCCAAGGGTATTAGTAATACTAAGGGACTAATAGTCCCAAGGCTTTCTCCCAAAACAAACAAGGCTAATATCTTGGTATTAGCAACTCCAATACCCTCTCTTTCGCCCAAAACAAATGGAGTCTCACGCGCTTGAATAAATTCTTAAAGATCGAGATGAGTCAACGGTGTGGGAACACTTTATAACAAAATAATTGAAAAGAAAATGGGGGGACAGGATATCCAAGTCCATTTCTCTGCACAAAATAATTGAAAAGAAAATGGGGGGACAGCATATCCAAGTCCATTTCTCTGCACGTCCCTTCGAACAAGTCCATGTTGTTTGGTTTGTGAATCCATGTGAATGAAGAGAGGCCTACAATCAGCACCCCTAGTACTTGTTACTCCATGACTTGATATTATGCATGCATGATTAATTTCACCTCATTTTCTCATTTCACAATACAAAGAAATAAAATTCATTAATTAAGAAATTTTATTTTGAAATAAATTTAAAATCTAATCTAGTGAAAAAAATTAAAAAAAAAAAAAAGACACCCACTTTTTTATATGCAGTAATATAATTTCTCCTTTTTTTAGGAGTGGAAATAAAATTCAAAAATATTTCAAAAAAAAAAAAAACAAAACAAAAACAAAACGAAAACCAATTCGAAAAACAAAACTGTGTTTATTTTTATCAAAATTTTAAACAGTCCACGAGGACAGCGTGTCAAATCTTGGATAACTTGTAATCTCTTCTCGACGAAGAAACAAATAAAATTTGTAGATCAGAATAATTACTCATAATTCATAGTTCACACGGTCAACGCCTTGGAATCATAAGAAAGCAAATCAGAGTAATTACTACTACTACTACTACTAATCTATACAGACAAACGACTTTCTTGGGAAAAAAAGCCCAAATGGTAGTTTCATTTCGGATCTAACGTCTCGCCACTTTACTAAAAGCAACAAATAAATAAAAATAAAGGTATTCCTGTAAGTCTCCAATTTCTTGTATATTGTTGTTCTTAATCTTAAAAAATTTATAAGCTGAGAAGTTCCCAAATTGAATTGGGAAACCAGCCAAGTGTTTGTTATGATGTATATGCCATTGAAATCAAGTGCAGTTGAAGAAGAAGGAGAAATCAATTCGGAAATGGAAGGTCCAAAGACGATCCTTGGTTACGTCTGTTACTCCATCTTCTTCCTTCCTGTCTTCATCATTCTTTTTATTATTGGATTCTACAAGGGTATGCTTGTCTTGCTCTCTCTCTCTCTCTCTCTCTCTCTCTACTCTACTGTCATTCACATATATGTTAATTTCACTTTTATCTCTAAATTATCACCTTTTTTTTTTTTTTTAATTTATAAATTTCATTTAGTTCCTTCTGATTTTAGTTCATTCGTCCAATTGGAGACGATTCAGTAACTGCTAAAAAATATTATTTTAAAATTTGAACAATCAAACCCATACAATAGAACCAATTCGATGGGTGTTTGGTCGTATGCTTGAATTGTTCAAATTTTGTAATGAACTTTTTGACCATCAAATGAGCCTCCAATGGTCTGATTTATACAATTATCTCCAATTGAATTACTTGATCTGAAATTAGGAACTTTAGAGATTAAATAGATGAAATTAATAGTTCAGGGATGCAATAAAAAATGGGTAATAGTTTTGGGGATAAAAGTGAAATAAACCTGTATATATAACTTAAGTGCATTTATATGTATTTGTTGGCTAATTGTGGATTATGAACAATGGATCTATATAAGCAGGTATTTTGATGACTCCCTTTGTATTTCTGATAGTCGCCTTTGGGGATTGGTTGGTCATTTTTGGTCTATTTCCCCTTCATTTTTTCTGGAGTATTTTTTGTATACTAAGGTCAAGCTTTCTTTCTTTCTTTATTATTATTATTATTATTATTATTTATTTATTTATTTTTCGGGTTTCCTTGTGAATTTTTAAAATGATGATAGAAAATATGGAATTGACTATGTTATGTTTCTGTGAATGTTGACGGCATACAGAACCAAGAAATTCGGTCCATACATGAAATGCCTCCTGCTTCTAATTTTCCCAATACCATTAGGATTGTGGACCGGACTAGGACTTATTGGAAGTACAACGATGGGTCTAGTAGTTGGCTTTGGTTGGCCTTTCATGGAGACATTCAGGGCAATTAGCAAGGAAGGTGTTCCTATTCGTATAAGAATAAAGAAATGCTTCACGGTAATTTCATGTTTATGTTTTATATCAATGCGGTTAGAAGTTTGATTAGATGGCATGCATATAGAGAGAATTTAATGTGCTTGATCCTACCTCAGGAGGGTCTTAGCAGCAGCCTCAGGGGTGCATGCACTATTGTAAGCGATTATAAAGATTTTTCCTTCTACTCGTTCTTCTCTGTTGTGGATGAGCTGCTGAAATCAAAGGGGGAGGAGGAGCCTATTGAACTCAAGTATTAGTCTGTGCTTACTTGGTTTTTTAAGTTATTGTAATCTGCTTTTGATTGCATTACTCTTTGCAGTTGGAATTTATCAATTTATGCTCTGACACTTCCCATATCTGATTGATATGTGTACGTGTTTATAGTTGTGATGAAAGAAACAAGTATTTTATGGTGACACACCATATTCAGAATGTAGAGAAAGAAAAAACACAGAGGAGACACAAAGATTTATGTGAAAACCCTTCAAAGGAAAGGGAGAAAACCACTAAGAGCAAGAGATTCAATCCATTATTAGGAATGAAGAATACAGTAAGAGATTTAGGCTATTGACTTTACAAAAAAGAACCCTCAAGTGCTACATTCAAGTTATAGTCTTGTAGACTCTCCATGCCAGCTAATCTCTGTGTCAACCTTTGGTGTTTCTATCTTCTTTCTGTCTTCAATTTGGCAGAATGCCCCCTTCATTCTTGATGGAGGGAAAACGCTTCACTCAATGAAAGAGGTGAACTCTATTTACAGAGTGGTTGCCTAGGAGAGCCACACTCTCTTGATGATATAATCACATGTAGGGCTGCAAATGAATAGAGCCGTTCATGAACAAGCTCGAGCTCGATTTGGTAACAGCTTGTTCGAACTTGGTTCGTTAAATTTTTATAGTGTTCGAGCTCGAGCTCATTGAAATCTTAATAAACAATCCCAAACATACTAAAGCTCGGCTCATTAGCTCAGCTCGTTTAACATTTATTTAAATAATAGAATAAATATATTATTCACATGACAGGACATTACAGACTTAATAATTTTAGCAATCTAGTTTGTGTGAGATAAATCAGAATTTTGTCTAGAAGACTTTGAAAGTCTACTCTACAATGTGCAGAAATATATGTCTGTGTTGATGCAAGTTTACTTGAGGAACTTTGAGCAAATATCATATCAATATAAACTAATCAATAATGCTACAATGACCTTATTTGTGTACCATAAAGTATTTACCATCTTATGTCTAACCATTGTTACCAACCATAAAGTATTTACCATCAGATGTATTGCCATTGCATTGGTAACAGAGATGAGTGGTGGGGACCTTTTAAACTAATGCAATGATGACACATAAGATGATCAATATTTTAAGATATATTAATGTGTATGTGGTCATTGTAGCATTATTGTAAACTAATTGTGTTCTTTTTCACGTGTCAAAAAAGTATGCTCTCTGTAATGTAATGCAAGAAAAATAAGTAATAATCATTATTGAGTAAGCAGTAAACAATTGTGAAGTCATCCAAATTTCTGCTACATTCAGTGTTGCTCATTCTCAAGCATGGTTATAAAGGCAATGGATGATGTAGGCTGTGCATCTCAATGTTTCAACATCTAACTGCATCTTTCTTGTCAAGTGTATTTTCTTAACATAGTTTCACATTTTGTTTCAAATACTAAAAAGATTCTTTCAGATTTTTCTATAAAATTGGTGACAAGCTTTGATTGTAAATACATCTGTCTGAACCAGATCCATGGTTGTTCTGTAGGGTCGTCCAGATACCTGGATGCATTTTGGCAGCTGTTCTCGGGATTTTAGTTAATGTGCCTGTTATCAGTATAATAACTGTGTATAAAGCTCCAATATTGCTGCTCAAAGGCTGGTACCGGTTGATACAGGATCTTATAGGGAGGGAAGGACCATTTTTGGAAACCATGTGTGTTCCCTTTGCTGGGGTTTGGATTTTGTTGTGGCCAATTGCAGTTATTTTGGCTACTATACTTGGTATAATTTCAAGCTTCGGTTTTGGATGTTATGCTGCTGTTGTTGCATACCAGGTACAATTTATAGCTGGCTACTCTCTCTCTCTCTCTCTCCCCTTTTTTTTAACCAATTTTTTTATAGTTTTTCTTCGTTTGTCTGATCTTATTTATTTTACTTGTCTCCATGAACACATGAATATTACATGTAAAATGTGCTTATAAGGGGGTGGCCTCTGAACCTCAAGTTTACACGCCTGGGATGGGTCCAAAGGATTCTGCCCAGGCTGAGTTCTTGGTCATCAAAAAAATTGTGCTTATAAGTTTTTCCTATGTTCATGCATCTCAGGAAAGTTCTACGAGGAGAGGATTACTCTATGTAGTTGCTGCTGCATCCGTATTTGACGAGTACACCAATGATTTACTATACCTGCGTGAAGGGTCCTGCTTTCCAAGGTATGCAAGTCCTGTAATATCAAGGTTACGCATTGATTTCCATTTTTGATACATGTTTTGTCATCTCATTACCTTACAATAAGTGTTGTTCTCATGCATGAACCTTGCACATGCACATCTGTCTGTTCACCAGCACTAGTGCTTTTCTTGTTAAAATTGCATAGAGATTCAGTGAATTTTGTGATAGCCTCTGTTTATGTTGTCAGCCAGACCTTCATATCGTGAGCATGGTTCCAGTTCTTCATTACTTCCTGTAAACAGTCTGCGTGAACAGCATGAGGTTATTCATTCTGAGGAACCTTTGATAGGGCCACCTAATGTGAGAATGAAGACATTGCAGGCTGTAGTGGTAAGATCAATATAACCTGAACTACCCCAAACAAATCTTCCACCAATACAATTGTACAAATATGTCACATGCATTAACAAAATATATTCTGTCATTTATGTGGGAAATTACTAATGGTCACTTAATTGAATTCAGTTCCTAATCTATTCTTACCTTCAAAAGAACGAAGCAGCTTTTCTTCAGTATGCCGCTCCATGAGCTGAGCATTAATGGTGAAAAATTCCTTTCAATATCATGCGAATTCAAGAAAGATTTATTTAAATGTAGATTTCTTTCTTGTTTTTGTACCGAGTTTTTCTCTGATTTGTGTTTCTGTCTTCGTTCTTCCACTATACAAAGTAAGCAAAATAGCTGATTGTCCAATCATTTCCATGATGGCATTTAACATTTAAAAAAAAAAAAAAAAAAAAAAAAGGAAAAAAGAAAAAGAAGAAGAAGAATCTGGCTATTGCTTGGATATAGAAAAACTCATAGTCAGGGATGGATCTAGGATTACACTATAGGGTGCGAAAGTATGTTTGGGAGTGCAAATCCTTATAATTTTTAATTATTTAAATTTTTTAGTATAATATAAGATATTTTTCAAATTTGTGGGGGTTAAGATTTTAAAAAGCGGCCGCAACCGTTGCGTAACGCCGTTACGTAACGGCTTTGGCGGTTACCGCCACCCGTTACGGCCGCTTTTGCAGTGTGATTGAGCTTTACAGGTGTGTCGGCCGTAACGACTTCCGTAGCGGTCGTAATGGTGCCGTAATGACCTGTTACGCACTGTTATGTAACGGTTCCAAACAGTTTCTTTCGAAAAAAAAAAAAAAACTGAAAATGGAGGAAGAGGGGTAGAGAGAAGAGGGAAGATAAAGAGAGAAAATGGAGGAGCAAGAGATAGAGAGAGAGAGAAGAGGGAAGATGAAAAACATGTTATTGATTTGTTGAAGCTGTAAAACCTATGCTATTCTATTCAGCTGCTATCACTAAACCATTTTGTTTGTGTGTGTCTATCTATATATTGTTTGAAAATAATAATAATAATAAGCGTGGTCATTATCCATTTGGCTTGGTTAAAATATGTATGTATTTATATATATATATTTAGGCTCTTATTTATTCTCTTACTTTTGTCATTGTTTATCTTATATATAATAGTTAGTGATTGATTGTTTGTATAATATAAAGCTATTAATTATTAAAATAAAATGTAAAAAACTCAATTTATAGTGATTTAAAAATATCAAATATATTGGATCATACTTAAAAATTTATAAAAATTGATCAATATTTATTTTTAACCCAATAAATATGATCATGGGAAAAAAATATGCGTATCGGTTAGTTTTTTCAAATTGTGCGAAAAATAAAAAAATTCACGGTTCCGGTTACCGCAACCGTTACACTACGGCCTTTACACCCCGCAACCGCAATCGCATCACCGCCACCATTACGGCGACCGCAACCGCTTTTCAAAACCTTGGTGGGGGTGCAGTTGCCCCAACCCGCACCCGCACCCGCACCCGCACCCGCACCCGCACCCGCACCCGCTTAGATCCATCCTTGTTCATATTAGTAACCATGGGAAGAGAGTGACTTTTTGAGGAGTGAGCTCCTTTTTCATGTGATTCATGGTCAAGCCCCCCACCATGCTGTATCCTCCAAAAGTGTAATGCTTTGCTAATGCTGAGTGACTGCCTTGAACTGTAATGCTTGAGATCTGAAAAACTTTGGTCATTTGAAATATTTATTTTGTGTAAATGCTTAATTTTGGTCTTTATGCTTATGTTAGATATGGGATGGTTTCATTAAAGCATGCGAAGAAATTGGGAAAGAGCTTCTCAGAGATGGAGCCATTGGAATTGCGGATCTGGATGCGTGGAAAGAGTCAAAGAACAAGATTGTTAACATTGGAATTCCTGCATATGCATTTCTTGAATGCTTTTTCTGTTCTATCAAGAATGGTTCCCCTGGGTTTCTCTTGCGTAAGAATTATTCACTGATATGCTTGATTGTTTATGATCGGCTAGTATGCTTTTGTGACCAACTGGAATCATTGGCCATTTCTTTTAAATCCAATTGGTTGATGGTATAACTCTTGGAAACAGAAACTCTTTTCAGTTCTATATTTCATATTTTCTTTACATAATCCCTTCTTTTTCTTTGCAATGTTTCTCACAAGAAAGTTTTCTTTAAAGCAATTTGTCTGTTTTACTATTTTTATGTTGCAACTGAAAATAGCAATGTTCTATCAATTATTGGGTTTGGACTGATAAGAAACATGCTTGCTATATACAATTGTACATAAGGAAAACTCTAGTGCTTCCATGGAAAATGATAATCAATTTTTCATGTCTTACCAGGTGATAATATTGAGATTACCAGTGTAAATAGACCAGAGGGAAGGGTTTTTGACTGGCTTTATGAGCCCATGTCTATCATGAAGGAGCAGATCAGGAGTCTTAATTTAGAGGAAAGGGAGGAGTTGTATTTTTATAAATACTGCCTCTATAGTGGTGATACATCAAGAATCGAGTCATGGCAGAACGGTGGTGTACCTCCTCAGGATGAGATAAGAAGGGCTCAGTTGGAGGGTATAGGTAGAAGGTACTTCGATTGCATTTTTCAACCTTGTTCTCTAACATGTATTCTGTTTAGATCATTACTTAATTTTGTTTGGGTTACGCTGCCACTATTTTTGCCAGAATCACACTGCTGAAGTCTCTCTTTCTCCTATCATTTCTCTATTTCTCAGCTCAATAATTCTATATGTACTACAAAAAAAGCTACTCGAGCTCAACTCCTGTTCGACTTGTGAAAACCTTGTTTAAGATTGACTTGTTATGTATATAAGCCAAACTTGAATGTGTTTTAAAACTCGTTAAGTTTTCAAGCCAAGCTTGAACAACTTACTACTAAGCTTGACTTAGCTCGTTTACAACCGTATTTGAATTACCTTATACTGCAGTGCTCCTAAACTCATCTTTGCAATGTGACAACCAGGTTACAAGGATTTTGTTTGACATTATCGAGGCTGCCAACATCCCGGCGTCATTTCTTCGAAGTAGTCAAAGCTATAGAGGAAGAAATGAAGAATTCCAGAGGCCTCAGAAGCAGTGGTGATGGTATAGAATCAGGTGCTTAGGTTCTCTTTCTCTATCTGCTATTGATTTTGTTGAATTTCCCTTATGTTAGTGTTCCTAAACACATTTCTGCAATGTCACAACCAGGTTACAAGGATTTTGTATGACATTTTGGAGTAGTGGAAGGTATAGATCAAGAACCAAAGAATTTTACAGGCCCATGTATGCATTTTGTGTGTTGTGCACTAACTAGTGCCAGATGAATCTCTCCAAGGCAGCCCCACCGGGGCTAGCTGTTAGCCGAGATCCTATGCATCTCACTTGAATTGAATGTTTGGGGTTCCATTCTTTCCACTTTGCATTTGTTTGAGGTATTTCTTGTGGGATTTGTGTAATTGATGAGTTTGTTGTATGTTTGTGATAATGTAACAGTTGAATGTGTGTTGTTAGACATTTTTTTTACACAATTTGATGTATGTCCCATGATATTTCTTATACGAATTACTGTAAGTTGTGATAGTCAACATCCTGATTATAGATGTTTACTGATCATTAAATTAGAAAGCATTTTGTTGTCCTGCATTTTTGCTAATGCTTCATTTATTGCCAAGTATATAAAATCCTCATTATAGAAGTTTCTATCCTTTCTTTTCATTTATCGTAAATATGGGATTATACATGTTCTTATAAAATCCCTTGAAGTCTTCAGTGAATCTCTTGTTTATACTAAATTGAAAATTTGATAAAAACGAAATGTAACATTTGGGTAGTTTTGGTTTCTCACTCTATTTTCACCCAAACACCCACTCCTTGAACCCCACCATTTCTTCACCTCTTGATTCATGTACAGTTTCTTTCTTTCTTTCTTTCTTTCTTTCTTTTGAAATGCTTACCCTTTACCACCCAAAAAAAAAAATAAAAATCCCACGTTTTTAGATATTAAGTGAAAAAAGTTTTCCAAATTTTATATTCTTGAATCTATTTCCCAAAATTTCAAAGAAGAAAAGACAGATTCATCAATAAAATTTCCAACAACAAGAAGACAAGTTAATTATTTCACAAAACGTCAAATACTTCTTGATTTTCTCTTCGTTTTCGTAAGCAACGTGTAAACCGCGTTGTAGTGTGCCCTTTTGCCACCAACCTTTTTGGTTTTTTTAGGTAAATTACTCACTTCTCTGATATTTTTGACAATTATAGAGATCTTATATATAATTTTAATAATTACAGAAACTATTCTTATATTTGATACTGTTATTAAAATTCCCCCACAATTAATCTTTTGTTAATTTATTTACAGAATATGATGATATCATATTGACATTATGTGTTGTAGTTATAAAATTTCAAAATTGTCCTTATATATTAAAATAGCAAATTTTACTCACCTCCCTAAAGATTTTACAAAAAATTAATAAAGATCCATACATTATTGTAATAATGTTAATTCTATATAATATTTTAAAAAATTCTAAATTGTTAAGACAAGCATATATATAGTAGAATAACCAAATATTACATTATCTTAAAAAAAAAAGAGCTAATAAATTGATCAACATTAAACCATATACCAGATTAAGTACAAACATTTATTTGAAAATTATGAAATAAAGTACAAAAGATGTTTTATTTTTTAAAAAGACCACCAATTTTATAAATAATTATTCAAATTTAAAAATACATATAGGTATTTGATTTTTTTTTCTGTATGAAAAATACATATTTGGAGAAATTATCCCGCTCTTTTCATTTTTTTTATTTTATTTCTTTCATTTTTCTTTCTATTTATTTTCTCATTCATTTTTTCATAGTGTCACTATAGCAAATAACAACACTATATAATTTATTATTATTATTATTATTATTATTATTATTTGTTATCTTCTCTATGTTTTTTTCTCAATTTTTTTCACTTTCGTCAATGTTAGCTAGCATTACCTAATACCATAGCAACTTACGAAACATGAATTTTTTTTTTTTGTAAACATATTTGTGTATTAAATTTTTTTAAAGAAAAATAAACATAATAACACTTCATATTTATAATAAAAAAATTTGACTTATAAAAATTACCAAATGTTACCTCATAAATATATAAAAAAATTATCATTTTATCTTTTCACAATCCTATATTATTCTCAAATTTTAATTATCATTAAAAAAATAAGTCAATATTTCTCACCTTAATAATAAAATTTTAAAAATAAATATAAAAGTGAAAAAATATCTAATCACGTTACAATAAATTAAAATTAGATAATAGAGAATGAAAGATAAAAAAAAATTATTTGAGAATAATAAACTATTTAAATTTGTCATTTCTTATAAATTCTACTTGAAAAAATAAATTATTTGAAAATAATAAAATACTCAAATAATTTGTTATTTATTACATCTAAAATCTAAAAAAAATTGTGAAAAATAAAATGATAATTTAATATATAGGTAAATTATAGTAATTAAAGAGTATTAAGTGTAAAGGGTATTATGGTCATTTGTACAACCAAGTTAACACCGTTTGGCTTAAATGAATGGGAAGGGAATTTCGACAATGTCAGAAAAAATAAGAGAGATTTTTGTAATTATTAAAACTAAGGTAAATTACAAATACATCTCCTGAGATTTTATTAAAATACGAATTGCCCCTGTGATTTTGAAAATTATATTCCACCATTGAGATTTCTAATTTTATAACAAATTACCCATTTTATTAATAAATCATTACGTCAATTAACATTTTTTAATGATGTTAAAAATATGTTTCAATTAATAATTTAAGTAATTTTATTATTGCATAGAATAACAATTATGAATTTTATTTTTTCAATTAATTTTGTTAAATAAAAAATTCTAATAAGAGAATATTTATAATTTTTTAAACCACAGGAGTTAATCAGTATTTTAAACAAATCTCGAGGGATATATTTGTAATTTATTCTTAAAATTACAGGAGAGATCCTGTAATTGTTAGAAACCTTAGGAGAGGGGAGTGTAATTTAATTTTTTTATTTTTTTATTTTTTATAGAAAAATGCTTGAGAGCACTAAAAAGGGATCACTAAAGAGAGCACTAATGATGTGGCAGTGGGTCCCGGCTACTTTCTATGCCTTGTTTTTATTTTTTTATTTTATTTTTTGTCATTTCCAATGTATTAGTGCTATTAGTGATGTAATTTTTAGTGGTCTAAATCATTGTTGTTTTTTATAACCGGAACTGAACCAACCTTCTTGTACGACCAACAAAACCTTAAACCCTAGTATTCAGAACTACCGAAATTCCGCCAAAAAAATTTTAAAAAATCAAGCAATTCAAAACAAACTTTTGTTGTGCTTCAAATCACCCAACTCCAAAATTTCTCTCAATTCAATTCATTCATCTATATAATATACCCACAGACATATAGATATATAAATACATATATATATATATATATATCTCAAAGGTTTGTGTTTTTGTCAATTCTCATGCAATCCATCTTATACATTGCTTCCAATTCTCCACCAATCTTCCACGTCCCATGGAAGCCACACAAAACCCACATTCTGAGTCCCTCACAAACCCTACCCATTATACACAAACCCTTGACTATTTCGAACGCCTTGAAAACCTCATTCGAAGAAGAAAAGCTTGACAAATCGGATGAACCCACCTCGCCAGCACGCCTTCCGGTCGTAATTCGACGTTCCGGCAGCGTTTCTAGGTACCTGTGGGATGGGAGTGAATTAAAATTGGTTTCTGTAGACGGAAATTCTTTTTCTTTGTCGTTGGATTTCGAAGATGGGTTTCGAAGATTGTTTAGAATATGTAGTTCGGGTTTGAGGAATTTTTTTCTGCCCGGGGAAGTTTGTGGGAATTATTTGGAGTATGTCAAATGGAAGTTCTTGCACAGGGTCTTCAGCTCTGCTCTTCAGGTTCTTGCCACCCAGGTAACTTCTGTTCATTCCTGTAAAATATATATATATATATATATATATATGTAAGTAGAAGGAAATTTTGCATTGTTGTTTTAGTCTTGGATGATGCATACTTTGTGGAACATTGGATGATTATTGGAATTCTGTAGATAGCCTCTGTCAAAATAGATGGTTCCATATTGAGGTTTCTATGGTTCGATATAACATATCTCTTTGGTCGGCAAACCAATGAAATATTTGTGCATTGCTTCACTTGTATTTATGAATTTACATTTGTAATTTTAAGGTTTGATTAGTTCAAGTGTTTAGTTCAGCTTCAGGTAACAGAAAGCAGATGTTTTCATTGGGTAATTTGTTAAGGATATGTTCTTTGTGTGTTTTTCCCCCCCTCTTGTTGATGAATTAGAATATGTGATCACATATTGTATGCAAATGGTTTACTCTTAGGCAATGTTTCGAGCAATTGGAATTGGATACTCTCATTCACTTCCATCAGCTGCTGCGCTCAATTGGGTCTTGAAAGATGGGCTTGGAAGGCTCAGTAGGTGCATCTACACTGCCAGCCTAGCATCTTCTTTTGACACCAATTTGAAGGTATGACTTCCATTTCTACCACAATGAGGGGTCACATATACTCTGCGTCTGCAATTACAATTTTATACATTTCTTTGGGCATGTCTTGCAGTTACTAATTGCCACAGCTCATTTTTGAATTTGGACAAAAAAATTCTTTTATATGATATACCAATTACCACACTTTATTACTTAGATTCGGACAAAAATGACTCTCTATATTCCAAAAGAAATACTGGAAAATCTCAAATACAATATTATGGAGTGGCAAAATTGGTAACTGCAAAAGAATTACAAAGCAAGACATTGCAGAGTATGTTCCCTATAATTTGATAACTAGATTTTTAATAAATTGTTAATTTATTATTTTCTCCTTAGTAGAGAGTTAGGTTTTCAACATCTGTGCTATTCAGTCTGAGCATTGGGGTTGAGTTGCTGACTCCTGCATTTCCCCAGTACTTCTTACTTGTCGCATCGATAGCAAACATCGCTAAACAAATAAGCCTAGCATGCTACCTGGCAACTGGTGTAAGTCTAAAACCTCATCAATTTGTGTGACAACTTTTTTGTTCGCTGCAACATTTTCTATCAAGTCTTTTAAATTATTTCTTCTGAACAGTTTTCTTGGACTGTCATATATGTAATTCACAGGATAGTTATTGCCTTCCCATCAGTGTCAATGCAAATGCTTCATTCCTCAAGGATTTTTAGTTGCTACTTAATGATATGAATGTTTTCAGCTGATTTACCTGTTAAATAAATTCTAATTCTGAGCTGTCTGACATTCAGAATTTTATTCGTTGGATAATCATAAAGTTGGCTTTCACCTTATTACATGGAGTCTAAATGTTGTCGTATTTGGATTTGTAGACTGCTGTTCATCGAAGTTTTGCAGTAGCAGATAATCTTGGTGAAGTTTCTGCGAAGGCACAGGTTATAGATTTTCCTATCATATTCAGTGTATTGTGCTTAGTATCTTATTTATATAAACTGAAATGATCTTTGGTTGGGTTTCAGATTCAAACAGTGTGCTTCGATAACATTGGTCTTATGCTTGCCGCAGCCTTGAACATTTTGTTCAGAAACAATCTAAGGTTTTTACTTTTCATCTTCAGATTTGAAATTAGTTCCATAGTGCCATTGTTAATCTTCATCAAATTGATATTCTATGATCGTCCCAGCCTTTTGTGACAGCTAAGTTGACCATATTGTACATCTTACTGCTGCAATTCGACATTGTGGGATTCTTTTCCCCTGTTTACATTATATTGCAATATGTTTAATATTGATTAGTTTGCTAAAATTTTCTATTTTATATTACCTGTGCTCCCCATGAATATGTGATCGAAAGATATAAAAAATTTATGACTTTTTAACTGATGTAATGTATTCAATTTGCTGATGTGATGATGGCATTTATGCTTTACTTGGCTCCCTAACTGATGATTTTTCATTAATATGAAAGGTTGCAAGCAAGTTTGCCTTTTGTCGTGTACCCAATCTTCTCAGCAATCGACCTCATTGGAATTTATCAAAGTTTGAAGCATGTTCATCTGCAGACATTAACTAAGGTTGGTCTTTTATGCTTGTACTAAACTAAGTCATTCTATTGACATTATTGGGTGTGTATATGAGAACATCAATAAAGGTGTTGCTCACATATTGAGACTACTTTGTGTTTTTAAAGGATGTAAATTTCGCTCCCTATTTGGTGAGTTCCCCTTATGTACTATCTCAACTTTTTTGCTTTAGTCTCCCATAGGTAAGTTGTGCCTGACAAGCTAATACTCGAAAAATGTTTTATTGATAGATTCCTAAAATTGTTTGGATATCATGCCTCCATTAGATAATTTGTTTATACATTACATTCTCTTGCTTTTTTTTCTTTTTTTTCATTAATCAACCCTTTTTTTTGGGTTGTCTTGCTATCAAAATTCAAAACCTGTTTCAATGGGTAATCAATAATTACTGTGCCATTGCCTGCAACAAACCACATCATTTTTACTGTGCCATTGCTTGCTTCAAACCACCCACAGAAACAAATTCCCCGACTCCTTTGTGCAATGTTGCTGGAAATGAGTCCCCGTTGGAGTACATATTCTCCAACAATGCTCCATTGTTTCAGGGATGAAGGAAATGTTTGTATTCTCTTTAGAATGCTTTGTAGTATTGCATCTTATTATCCATTTCTTGTGGTCAGGATAGGCTTGAGATTATAATTAATACGTGGATTCAGTTGGGATGTGTCCCTTCACCTGCAGATGTGAGTGAAGAGGAAGGTATTGATTTCATGTGGAGCAAAGGTGAGGTCTTGCACCTTAATTTTTCCATAAATATGTTTACTGCTTTTATATAGGGTGCTTTAGAATTGGATACCGGCATTTAGTAAGATTTTGATTAGGCAGAGGATTGTGGCCCATAAGAATTGGTTGCTTAAACCCCAAAAGTCAATTACCAAGGTTGTCAATGATGACTATGCAATCTTTGAATGATGAAGACTTCTATTTCATATGTCTGGAGATCCTCTGCAGTGGAGTGGCAAAAACTTGGCAAGTGAGTATATGAAAAAAGCTTTTGATTCTCCCATAGTTATTTGCACAGACTCTTACTTTTAAACTTTTTTTTTTTTTCTTTTCAATTGATGATTTACAGCAAGGCATTCTCGTTTGTGTGCGGGAAGGGGCTGGCACTGCAGATATTATCACGGGTTTGTTGCAGGTAGAAGATCCTGTTTTGCTAATTCGCTGCACTGCACAAGTGTGCATTTATTAAGAAATAGCCAATAGATGTTGCTAGATTAAACAAACATGTTGCCTCTTGCTCCTATATTTGGGCTAACTTCAAATGGGGGTATATGCCAATTATGATTAATCTCATGTGATGTATTTATGTTATCATGTAGGCGTGCCATATCCGCAAGGCTATTTTATCAAGTGTGTGCAAGTGGGAGCGCATTTTAGAAGCTCCTGACAGTTCAGATTCAGTTTCGAGGCATTGGTTTCAGTTGATTGAAGATAGCAAGCAAATAGCACAGCGAGATTTTAACTTGTTGAATGAACAGATGTTAGGGTTAGGCTGGGCTTGTAAAAACATTTTATTGAGCACGCAAGAGCAAGCTCGCTATAGTTTTGTAGATGACTGACAAATTTCAAGCACACTGGAGGAAAGTTAATACAGTTGCATTTATACCGTCACAAAACACGGATATTTCTCTCTTCGTTCCACGATTTTACATTAGAAAAGCAAATATCGCAAGAATTGACTTGTTTACACAGGAAAATACCCACAAAAAAAAAAAAAGCAGCTCATTATCCCACGATTAAACCTCCCTTCTGTAGTTCATTTACACACCCTTCTATGTACACAAACAATGATGATTGTTAATAGGATTAGTCCATTTACAAGCCTGTATGATGTTGTCATCAATGAGAGAAAGAGCTTGCCTCGGTGCTGTAAATTGAGTACTCACTCAAACTGAAGTTGGGTCTCTCTTCATTCCACTTCAGAATCTCACTTGCATATTTAACAGTTTCATCAACACTTTCAGGATCCAAACCCTTTACCGAAGCAACATACAACTTCCGATCAGTGAGAGATGAATAAAGCCTCTTGAACTTAACTGCAATATAATGAAAAGCCAGCTGGCTGAATGAGGGACTATTCCTGCTGTTGATGGTGGAGCTATGACAGCTCATCACTGGATCAAAATCATCAAACCAGTCACATTGTGTCAGAGGAACCCGTTCCATCTTCTCTTCAAACAGATCAAATTTGTTGAGTATCAGAAGGAAGTCCATCTGATCGAAGGTTGGATGAGTAACAATGGTCTCGAAGAATTTCTTGGTTAGTAACATCTTATTCACCAGAGTTCCATCTCCATCAATAGTGTACTGGTCATAGTCACTCAGGGCAACACAGAAAATGACTATTCGAACATCTTCAAACATTTCTAACCACTTGCAGCTCTCCACAAACCCTCTGGCTTGCACTCTAATTAGTTGGTATCTGGGAACCAAAGCAAAGGTAAAATTATGTCACAAGTAATTACATTACACCACACCTGTCAAAACCTGACATCAAATTCCCACACAAGAAGAACAATATTGAGAATAAATAAAGCTTAAATACCAAAACCTATATATCCTCCATACAGATAACCATTGAATTAAAAACATGTCAGTTATAGCCTCTGTACGGATAACCGTTGAATGTGTAGTGATTGACAAGTGTCTCCCACATGTCCAAAGTGTGTCCCGGCCTATTTTTTTATTTAAAAATAATATGACTCCATGTGTTGGAACCGACAATTATCGATGTCTGACACAGGTCCAACATGGACGCATTAGCTTCTTAGAAGTGTCTATGCTTTTTAGCATACAATCATACCCCCATTTGACACATGCACCAAAGTCCGTGAAACATTCCATGAAGAGTAGCCAAAAGTGCAATGCAACTGTCTTACAAACAAAAAAGATGCATGAAACTTAAGTACCAACCTGAGCAGAGAATCAAGCTGATCAGCGGTGTCAATGTCGATGTCATGTGCTGGCTGGGGAAATGAGAAATCCAAACAAGCAAGCCCATTGGATGACGTAACACCCTCAGCAAATATGATATCCACATCTGAAGGTTCATAGTCTAGTCTCAATATATCATCTGCCTGAAAAGGATAGGGATTATGACACAACCATCAATAATGCCAATTTTCATGCCTGCATATTTTCTAGGAAAACAAAAGCCTGAAATAAGAATAAATTGCACCAATGTTCTCTAATAGTTGCATCTGAATTACACTTCATTCCATGTGATTTCATTTTGAACACATAAAACTCAATAGTTTCAAGCGATTTTTAATTAGAACCCTCAATATCCAACTGACCAAACCACCGCATGAACAAGAAGCATGATCTTACCCGCTTTAAGAAATAACTAGCAACACTAGGTAGCAATTCCAACTCACTTCTCCGGCTGTAAGTCGCCTGAATGGCTGAATTGTTCCACAACTCCTGAACTAATGGTGCATATTCCCGAGTAGCAGCTGGGAAAATTGCTTCCAAATTACCCGATACCATAACTTTGAGAAACCAATCAGAGAATGCTTTCAACCTTGGGCAGATGGAATACATAGTTTTGCCATCATTCACATCACTATTCCCTGTTGTTAACCAGAGAATATTTTGAGACATATAAGATTCGGATAAGACATAAAAATTGTCAGTAATATAAGAGAATAACCATATCTATGTAATAATACATTGCTACCTGAGGAACCAGATTCATCAGAAAACTGATTTTTCCTTGCTTCATTCAAACTTTCATCCTCAAAACGCTCACGGCCCTCAAGGAGTATACCAAGGTAGCCATACACATTGCTTTGGATCAGTAATTTGATATTCTCACGTTCATCTTTCGAGAAAGGGACATCTTTATAAAGGATCTTGGCCTATCATGAGAATTTATATTAATAAATACACTAATTTTGGAGGGCTTTGCCAACACCAGATGCTTGCTAATGAACACCGCATATTCCCAGTGAAAGACATATTCCCAGTCCTCGTGGGGTCTCAACAATCCCGGTGGCGATGTCCAAAGCATTGGACCAATAAAAGACATAATTTAAAAGATCATATCAATTCAGTGTAGAGCCAATGCCAATATGACTTCATTAAAATTAAAGAAAATGGAAACAAATTTTAAACGGTATGGCCATAATAAAATATATAAACAAGCATCATTGTCATCCACTTGTAATTAATGTCCAAAGATAATAAATTAGTAAGTATAATCACGGATCCTGTAGGATGACAACTATCATATCACTGATCAAAAAGGAGAAAAAAAATGACTCATATCGATAACAATATTTATGCACAAGTGGTTATGGTTAAATGCAAAGTGATTCATGTATGTTGAGTCATTGTAGAATTCATTAATAAATGAGTTTTTACTAATTAAATTAACTAATTTGTCAAATTTATTATTTAGGACAAAAATGCATTATTGGAAAGAAGTTATAAATAATTGAAATATAAATTAAAAAACTAAGAATTAAAATATCTTTTATTTTATGTATAAATAAATAACAAAATAAGTAAGGAACAAAATGGAGAAAGCAAGAAACCTCTATAACCACATTAGGAAAGTACCTGCTTAAATATAGTACTCGTCCCAGACCCACTGTATCCAATTAAAAGAAGTTTTTGAAGGGTTCTCTGCTCAGTGTAGTCAGGCACAGCTCGGCTAACCAGATTATTCACTTGTTCTCCACAAGGATTTGCAGACTTGGAAGGAACAGGAAGGGATAGTACAGCACAAACCAGCTTTGTACCAGCCTGAAAGGTAACTAAGTTTAACCGAAAAAAAACAGTACTCTTTTATTTTATTTATTTATTTGGTGTGGTTAGAAAGATGCAGAAGTATATGGACATCGATACACACCTTACCCCAGATATACCCTCTTGTATTTTTCTGTCCCTCTTCCTGGTATGAACCATCCTCGTTCACCCAAAAGTGTGGGTTTCCAGCACATTGGACCCCTGCCAGCTACGATGTTGAACACATTAATATTAGATATATGCATGTGGATTAGTTTCAATCTCATCCATAGTTAGACATACGAACCTGTAACATCCGTAGCTCTACTTTTGTGATCTCCCGACCATTTATAAAAACTTGTGTGTTTCCATTGCTTGCATCTGCCTTGATGGGACCCCCAACATTCAGATGGGCGCTAATAATTTTGCAAGGCTTCTGTCCTTCCTGTTAAAATTAGCGGAAGTTCAGAACCATCAAGTTCCGTGACAATGCAACAAATGAATTAACAATAGTACCAACATAAAATGTCTCAAGGATATTGCATTCACCTTTCCCCAAAGACCAGAAACTTTATCATACCAATAATGTCCTGGTTTCAGCTTCTTTGGTGGGTTTGGGCAACTCTGCAATACAGCCAGCTCCTCTTGATAGAGAGGCTTACCATTCACAAAAACATACTCTGGTGGCAATTGATTAACTTCACAAAACTTTTCAGCCTGCAATATTTGTCGAATTTCCAAGTCATTGAGCAGTCTCTTGAGCATTCGAGAACATTTCCCCAAGGTCCCTCTCTTTGACTCATCAATAGGATATCCAATGCATGTAACACACTTTCTTCCTTCCGGCATAGACCCCATTGCTCTGAGCACACAATTACTACAATACTTAGCATCACAAACAATACAGGCTTCCTTTTCAGTGAACTTGTTTCCTTTCGAGCATCGATAGCATGCTCCCTTCCTTGCCTTAACCTCAGGTTCTCTTTTTGCTCTGTAAACTTCAGGTTCAGAACGACTTGATTCCTCACCCAAATCTCCCTCATCTGATTCAACATCACGAAAAGTTACAACCGGAGTCCGTCTTACATCACAAGCAGGTCCATTGTTGCCATCCTCAATCCTAGGAGAAGAAACCCGAGAAGACGGATGATCCAAGCTCAACACTGACTCGCTTGAAACCCAATCCAGCTGGTTGGAATCATTAAGATCTAAACTATCCTTGCAACCATTTGAAACCCTCTGTGAAGTTGAGCTTCCCGATAACTCCCTTGTTTTATCAAAACTATCCAAAAATTCCAATGTCCCTGAGCTTCCTGCGGTGCCTAATATCTCATGTGAATGTTCATGACTATCAGATGAAGAGCCCAGTGCTAGCCCGGTCAAACTTTGAATCACATCAGAAAACTCTCCAGAGCCGTCATCCCTATTTTGGAAATCTAAAGTACCCGGGCTACTTAATTCACCTGACATGGCAAAATCACCATTATTTGCAACTCCCTCCTCAAATGCAATCACAGAAGTTGGAGAAACAATTGTTTCACATCCTACAGCTAATTCTTTTGATTCATCGCCCTCACTATTTCCCCGCTCAAAGGCTATCACAGATGTGGGAGAAACAGTGGATTCAGAACTTAGTTTTAACTCTTTTGAAAACTTTTTAGTAATATCAGGCGCAGATATTGGCTGGACAACCGGCAACAATGACAACTTGTCGGAGAACGGGACTTGGGCAACCACCGTAGCCACCGGAATCCTCCCCATTTTGATAGGAACAGCTCGGGGAATATCATGGGTAATAGGTGGGCCATGGTACTCCATGGCAAACGAGTATTCTGCTCCATCACTACCTAAATTCGCCCCTTCCGGCGACATTTCAATTACCCTTCTAAATTACTCAAAGTTTGGTTTCTAGGTATATAGACAAAACAACCACCCTAATGAAACAGAGTAAATCATTTCAAGAAAAGCTCTAGCTTTACAATTTCACCATCAAAAAAAATCTAAAACAGAAAAAACAAGAACTAATCAAATTGCATTCCAAGTAAAAAAAAAAAAAAAACACACACACACACACACAACCCTAATCCTGGTTTGTGTTACAGACTACAGAGCAGTGAACTGAGAAAATTGAAGGGAAGGATGGGAAATTGAGAGAGAAGAGGAGGTGGGATTTGAATTTCTTACCAGGGAGAGAAAATTGGAGGAGAAAGGAATGATGGGACAAGTGAGAGCGGGATGGGGAAACCCAAAGCGGGAGGGTCCGTCTGTTGTTTGGGGAGGAGGAAAATGTAATGGAAAAAAGACAGAAAAAGAGAGAGAGAACGCAGCAGTGGTTGGTGGAGGTGGACACTACTGTTTTACAAGTTGAATCGTGCATGCGGGGTGTAAAAAATTGCAGAATTGATTGGATCAATTCAATCAATTAAAATTAGCGAGAATGCTACGTAACTCAACTTTTGTGGTTTAAAATTGATTTAAATGGCTAAAACGACATCGTTTTGAGTACAGAATAACATAAAAATAGCCAAAACGACGTCATTTTGGCCATTTGAGCCACTTTTGAGTCACAAAATTTGAGTTACGAGACATTTTCCTAAAATTAGTTTCGTTTAGTATATATATATATACTAATTAAAAAAAAAAAATAGGTGACACTCTAAATTAAGACTCATATAATATTTTAAAAATATTATAATAATTCTAAGATTTTTTACTCTTCAAATTTTGCAAATCTTCCACACAGAATCCGTTTTGAAGAATCAGCCTCCAAGCGTCAACATCAATAATTGGTAGTTTAGCAAAAGAAGACAAAATCCGTAGAAGATAAGGCTTCCCTTCAGATATCAGAGAAATGCGCGCCAAAATATTCTGTAGATTTTTATGTCTGTAATTATTTGTTTTTGTCGATAATAAAGATTTTCCATCACTCACTACTTTAATAGAGCAAATGACCTCCACCCTGCTCCATTAAAGAAAAGCTGTAAGAATTCTTATACGTGTCTTGTAATCAATTATAGTGTCAAAATTTTATCAAAAAAGGAGGATTGAATGATATGCAATGGGGCCCAAAGTAGTACCCGATATCATTATCCTAATCTTTTATTGATAAAATTTTATCTATATCTAGAATAGTGATTTGAGTAGTCAAAATCCATAGAAAATCATGTAAAGTCTAGAAAAGTCTATGGCTTAGGCTTAGTAGCCTTTGAACTTTTGAATCTAAAACTTTTGACGTAGAGATATTTCTTTTTGGCTTGTATGTATCAACCATGTGTATAAATTGGCATTCATGCCAGCGGAAGAAGCAGAATGAAAAACACCCCTTCACTCTGCGTTGTAAAAATTTCCAACCGTCCTCAAAAACTTCTAAGTGTATTAAGTTTTTCAGAGTTTCAGAGTCTGTAATATAATTTTTGTAAGTATATTTCTTATTAATATGAAGTGTGAGTAGTTTCTCTTTTTCCTTAAATATTTCAAAAGGGTAACTCTTCTATTCTAAGAATTTATTTTCTTTTTGGAAAAACTAAGTTTATGGAATGCTTGTTTGCTCATTAATATTACATGCTTTGAACCTTCATAGTATCTGCTGTTTGCCATTTTGTTACTGAGTGACCTTAGTTGAAGAGCCCGTGTGAGCCGTGGTTAGGCGTTGGAGGGCAAATTGTAGGCAGAAAGGGAAAGGTAAAAAATGGAAAATAAAAATATACTATGTTGAACGAGGCTTAGCTTCAAGGTGGGAGTACATGTAATGAAAACAAACATTGCCAAAAAATAGTTTTTGCCAAAGAAAAGAATTTTAGAATAAAAGGAGAGCAACCTGAGTAGAAAATATTAAGGAAATATTGTCCATAAAAGAAATTTAAAAAATCAAAACTTTATGTCGTTAGAAGATAAACTTAGGTTTAAAATTAAAATTAGTACGGAACTCATACAAGAATTAGAAGATCAAATATCAAGATATCAGTTTCTTTTATCATTAGCTTCTGGCAGATCTTTAGAAAATTACAGTTTAAAAATTTCTTAGATAAATAAACAGCTAACTGTAAAACAAGAAGTCTTAAAATTAGCCATACAACAGCTTGAAGACCTATTAACATAACTGTAGAATTAATTAGATAATTCTCAGCCCAATTCCAAAATAGTGGTAGACCACTAACTCCCATCCCCAAAAAAATTGGTATTAGAGCAGTGTTCGGTTTTAAGACAGTTTAAGTTAGTTTATGCATTTTGCTTATGGTAATAGAGTAGTTTTTATTTTTGGACATTTTAGTTATAAATTTTATATTATAGTAGCTTGTAATAATTTTAAAGTAGGAGTTAATTTTGTGTATGAAAAAAGTAGAGTATCTAGATTTAGAGCTCAGTAGCCATAACCATCGTCTCAGCATAGATAAAAACAAATTTCGTTGTAATTTCAAAAATACTTGTACACATCAGCTTCATAGTGAACATAATTCTCAGCTAAACAGTATTGCAGAAAATATCAAAAAGGACATAGATAAAATTAGTAATATTTTTATTTCATCCATAGATCATCTTCGAAATAATCGTACCATAATTAAAGATCAAGATAAAAAATTAGATTATATCCAAGACCAGTGTAGTTCAATTTTACAAAAAAGAATAGATTTAAATTTAGGAAAATTTCCCACTAAATCAGAAATAGAAACTCTAATTTCAGCTACAAATAATAGCAGCTCAAAACAAATAGAGTTAGAATTTAAACAATTAATTGAAAAAATCCATAGTCAGATAAATCAAATAGCTAAACAAATAGAACAAATCAACCAAATTCAACATAATCTAAAACAGAAATTAGAAATTTTAGAGCAACTTGTAAGATCTTAGTTTATGAGTAGTGATAAGAAAGCTAATAGAGACTACTAGATTATTTTAAAACAAGCAGAAGATTTTCATAATAACCTAGAAGGAATCAGTAGCTATCAAGGAATAAATCAGTCAGATAAAATATCAGTAAGACAAAATAATATAGAAATTTTATTAGATTGTGTGAAAAAATTGAATATTTATCAGAACAACTACATAGTTTAGTAAATCGTTTAGCTTCTTTAGAAAAAATAATACTTCAAATAGGAATAAAGAGTAGAGGATATAATATGAAAAAGAGAGAAAAGAATTTATTAGTTTGCACAGGATTTTTAGGCTTAGCAGTTTCAGAAAGTAATACCCACTATAGACTTACAAATGATCAGATAGTTAAGTTATTAGGCGCAAAAGGAATAAAGGCACTACCAGCTAAAAAATTTAATTCTAAAGATAATGCAACACTAGATTGGAAATTAAGAGACTTTCTAGGGCAAAAGAGATTAGCCCCTCAAGATAATTTACTATATCAAACAACAGATGTGTAACGCCCTCAAAATAATAATATTAAACCCATCAATATAGACATACATTGATACATATAAAAGCTCCACATTCTTCTATTCATCAGAGTTTCATTACAAAAAGTATTACATGTTAACGACAAAAGCAAATGCGCTAAAGGCTTACAGCTTTCCAAGCTAACACTTGGTTACAACAAAAGAGTACTAACTCATTTACACATTAAGCCCTTGGCTTGAATATACATGTAATACATCAAAAGGGAAAAGACAACAAAAGTCTGCCCGCCTCTAGCCTCCCAAGCTACGTCCTTGGAGGTGGCATGCTACCTGTACCTGAAAATGATGTTCCCATATAGGGTGAGCCACAGCCCAGCAGAGATATACTAAACCAACTATGAGCAATGACTAAAAGATTAGCAATTGATAGATGGCCAACACCGATACATCCGCATATATCACGTCACAATTTCATAACATACGAGTCTATGTCACTTTCCATTTTCCATCTTTATTTAATAGATAAGCATATTAGCTATATCAACACATCAACAGATAAACATCTTACGCATCAACAGATAAGCATATAAGCTGTATCCACACTTCACTAGACAATCATATGAGTTGTATCTATACTTCACTAGACAAGCATATGAGCTGTATCTACACTTCACTAGACAAGCATATGAGCTGTATTTATACTTCTCAAAGATAAGCCTATGAGCTGTATCTTCACTTCTCTAGACAAGCATATGAGTTGTGTCTACGGAGTTCATCCCCCATCTCCTCCCAATCCTATCTGGTTTAGAGGTACATCCCCCATCTTCCCCTAAACCGCGGAGTACATCCCACATCTCATCCTCTACACACAATGCATATAAACACAAGGGTTCTATACACAATCAATCAATACATAGAATTAATGTATTCAATTCACCGTCATACTCTATGACACATTCACTCGATTGGTTTTAGTTTGCCTAATCATCATGCATTGTCTACAACAATCAAGACTATCCTCCACCGATAGCCCAAAACAGTTATTTCTAAATAGAAAATAAATGCACAAAATGGATATTAAATCGACATTTCAATTAGGTGAGCAATAAATGATCCAACCACATTCTTTAGTCCCATACATTCCCGATTTCAACATTCTCAATTCAATTCCTCATTTCTAACAATTAATTATACCAATTAATTAACCAATGTAATTAGGGCATATTCTATAATTAACATCACAACCCTTAGGTTCCATTTTCATTAATGTTTTAACATTAATTCCACTTTTCCATGCTAAACATGCATTTAGGTTTTATATGATTAAAACCCCAACTTTTGTAAAATTACACAAAGGCCCGAACTTTCTCAAAATTACCCAACAACTCCCAACATATCGAAATGCCAAAATTTAAAGACAAAACTCATAAAGAGGAGTAGGATATCCCTACCTCAAATTCGGAGTTCAAGGGGTGAAGATGAAGAAACTCAACGTGCTCCAAAACTCGATATTTTCGGATCAAAACGTAGCCCTCGACGATCAACACAACTTTTGTAAAGGCCAAAGGTGAGGAAACAACTCTAACTAGATCAATACCTAGAGAGAAGGCAAGGTTCTAGAGAGAGAGGCTCAACAATGGAGGTTTTGAAAAGTAAGAGAGAGAAAAGGGGTTGAAAAAGTGATCCAAAAGTCGGATCTCGGATTTATATAAAAGTCGCCCCGCTCGAGCGTCCAACTCCCCGCTCGAGCGTCACTCACAGACTCCCGCTTGAACGTCAACAATCCCGCTCGAGCGGCGGATACACACTTCCAGAACTTTTACAGAACCAGGTCTCCGCTCGAGCGTCAAACCTCCCCGCTCGAGCGTCACACACAACATCCCGCTCGAGCGTCAAAACTCCCGCTCGAGCGCACAACACTGCAGAGGAGATACTGGAAGATGGAAAACTATGCTCGAGCGTCGGAAATCCCGCTCAAGCGGACAGACAACAACGAAGGACCCGCTCGAGCGTCAAAATCCACGCTCGAGCGTGAAGGCCAAAATCTGGGCAACTACACTTGGTTCCTAAGCTCAACTAACCTGTTATACACCTGCCCAACACAACCCAAGATTCAAATACAAAG
This sequence comes from Camellia sinensis, assembly GCF_055761805.1. NCBI lineage: Eukaryota > Viridiplantae > Streptophyta > Magnoliopsida > Ericales > Theaceae > Camellia > Camellia sinensis. Next base: position 223,568,368 of record NC_138961.1, read on the forward strand.
AGTAAAGGATGTAAACGAGATGTACACAACAACCAATGAAAAGGGAAACCGGGATCGCTATAAGATGAGAATTATGCAGTAATATTTACCCAGTATACCTATATAGCACTAGAAAAATCTGAAGAAGACGAATTTATCAGTATAGATAAGGAAGAAAATCAAGATAATCGTAGTGAAATAAATCAATTTTATGTAATGACAGAAGAAAAAACTATGTCACAAAATAAGATATATAGCATTGATGAGATAGATTTAGAAAAATTTACCCTAGAAGGTATGAATAAAATATTAGATGCTAGATATTATGAATACTTAGCTAGAGGAGATACCCATGATGAAGCAGTGCCATTTTTGGATCAGGAATTTCATACAGAATATGTAGATGATATCATAGAAGATAATATACATCCTAGCAAAATATTTAGAATACCAGAACAATCCAACTTAGAAGATACTTTTTACATGAATACAAAAAGCTCAGGAACTAATAACCCACAACCAATTGTAGAAGATCCCATAGAACCAATGCACTATGCAGTAGGAGGAAGAAGACCATTAGCCAGTTCAGGACGTAGTCACGCAGATCCAAATAAAAACTATAAGTTTCATGGAAAGCGTAGACAACTAGATATGAGTATACAATTACAACCAATCAATAATCAAGGAACTCTTTTAGGTTTAGCCAGATTCGACCCTCAGATATGGCAGGAAGTAATAGAAAGATGGGAAAAAGATGCAGTAAAAGCATGGATGACCAGTCCCTATGAATCAACGGATATGTGGGAATATATGGAGACACTTTTAGGAGATTTAGCTTATAATATTTATTTAACTTTTAAAGGAAAATATGAAGAAACAATTAAACAGCTTAAAGAATTAGGAAATAACCCGTGGAATTTTACCAATTTTATTAAAGAGATACTTATAGGATATGATCCTTCTAGAGGAAATGATTCCGCTCAAAGCGTAGCATTAACTGAGTTAGACCAAATAACATTAGAAAGTTAGAAATATATTGTACCTTTTAGTAAAGAATACTTAGCCATAGCAGCAAGAGCTGGAAAAAGTTTTGATGAAGAAATAGGAAATAAATATTTTAGAAAATTAACAGGAGAACTAGGAAGAGATATAGAAAATAAATGGTCAGTCTATTATGCAAGTTTACCAGCAAAAATAGCCACAGGAGAAATAAGAATAAGAGGAACTTTAGGAATAGGACCTAGAATAGTTTTTACATTTTATAAGCTCAGAGAAAAATGTATAGAGGTTAAAATACAGAAAGATTTAAAAAAACAAAGTTACGGTTTTTGTAGTAGTGTAATATATACTCCTCAGCAATATGAAGATAAATATAATAGGAAAAAATACAAAAAATATGGAAAATATAGAAAAGAAAAATATTGGAATAAAAAATATAGAAAACTATGGAAAAAACAGAAATTCATTAGAAAAAGTAGAACTTTTAATAGGACAAATTATAAGAAATTACCCAAAGAATAAAAAGATAAAAGAAAACAAAGATATGTTAGAAAATCCAACAGTAAAAAATGCAATTGTTTTATATGTGTAGAACCCAAACATTTTGCTAAAAACTGCCCAAAAAGACAAAGACCAAATACTAATAAACAGATAGAAAGACTTCATATTATAGAAAACTTAGAAGAAGATATAGTTAGCATAAATAGCGATGATTCAGAAGTCTATAGCGTAGTCAGTGATTATGAATTTCAAATAGAAGCCATAAGTTCAGATAGTAATTCAGAAAGTGATACAGATATAGATAATCTTTTAGGACAACTCAACTAAGAAATAGGAACGAATCCATCTCAAGATACTTTCTTTATGATGGAATATAATGCAGATACTGAATGTCAGCATAATTTTCAAATAGGACTAGGATTTGATACCACTAGATGCAGCTATTGTAATTGGTTTCTAGCCAAAGATAAGAGAGCACAATGTTTATTATGCAGCATAACCTATTGTTTAGTCTGTCTTGAAAATTTAAACATGACACATAAGATAACATTAGGAAATACCAAAGAAGATCATAGTTTAGAAAGCAGAGAATTACATTTAACAATTCGAGAATTTGAAATACAGGTAAGAGAACTTAAGTTACAAATACACGAGATAGAAACTAAGACTACTTTTGACATAGAATGTTTAGAACTAGAAAATAGTCAGCTTAAACAGCAGCTAGAACAATTTCACAATAAGTACCCTTTAAAAGACAAACTGATTGAAAAACATATGAATTCGTTAGAATTAGCCAACCTAGCTGATTCTCAACCCTTTAGTCAATACTCTAAAGCCCAACCAGATAATACATATTTACCACTTAATTACCCGGTTATTCCTAAACCAAATTTAGTTGAGATTTCTTGCATAATCAAATTTACAGAAAAGACCCTTAGTATAGATGCCATGATAGATACAGGAGCTAGTAAATCATATATTGAACAACAAGTAGTTCCACCAGGATGGAGCACAGCTTTAACAACCCCCGCTTTAGTTAGTATAGCCGATGGTACTAAACAGACATATACACATTGCATCAATGGCGCACAGATTAGTTTTCATCATCTAGGTTCTCAAGATCAGCATATAGAATGGTTCCCTTTACCTCAAGTTTGGATTGGAAATACCCGACAGAATCATCCTTTCATCTTAGGACTTAATTTCATTCTTAGTTTACAAGGAGGCATGTTTATCAGCCAACACAAAATTAGTTTCTTCAAACGAACTATCCACACACCCACAGCATATGCCCTTAGCACCATAGCCCATTCATCAGAGTTGCGTGCGAAGCGTGGTGGTACTATATGAGTAGGTTCAGTTCCAGCTACTTTTTTTATTTCCTGGTAGAAATATTTTTCCCAAGTTAGCTCAAAAATATATACCTGATGAGATAGCAAATACTTCTTTAGAAAATTTAGACACAGAAAATTATGAAGATTTAGAAGATTTTGATTGGAATTTAGAAGATTTTCAACAAACAGTTAACCTAGAATTAATTTTTGCAAAAATAAGAAAATTAAAGAAAAAACCAGTATACAAAAGAACAGAAAATGATTTAGATGAGATAATAAGATTAGCTGAAACAACAGAGATTTTAGGAGAAACAACCCATGAAATATTGGGAAAGAAATAAAATTTTAGCCAGCTTAGATATAAAAAATAAAGATTATAGGATTACCTCAGCACAAATAGATCATACGCCAACAGATATAGAAGAATTTAGAACACAGATTAAGGAGTTACTAGATTTAGGAGTAATTAGACCTAGTAATAGTCCGCATAGGAGCGTTGCATTTATGGTTAGAAATCATGCAAAGATAAAAAGAGGAAAAGCTAAAATGGTTATAAATTATAAAAGGCTAAATGACAATACAGAAGATGATAAATACGATATACCAGATAAAGATCAGCTTGTAAATAGAATACAGACAGCTAAGATATTTAGCAAATTTGATTGTAAGTCAGGATTTTGGCAGATAAAAATGGAAAAGGAAAGCATACCTTGGACAGCCTTTTGTTGCCCACAGGGACATTATGAGTGGCTAGTCATGCCTTTTGGACTAAAAAATGTACCTTCCATATTTCAGCGTAAAATAGATAGTATATTTAATAAATATAGTTTTATACTGGTATACATAGATGACATATTAATATTCAGCCCAAATAAAAATAGTCACATAGATTATTTATATTTAGCATTAGAAGAATTCATAAACAATGGAATAATAATTAGCAAGAAAAAGATGGTATTAAATAAGCCACATATAGAATTTTTAGGAATGGAGTTAGGAGATGGAAAAATTAGGTTACAACCTCATATAGTCAAGAAAATCCTAGAATATCCAGATAAATTAGAAGATACAAAACAACTTTAATCTTTTTTAGGAATCTTAAATTATGCACGAATGTATATTCCTAACCTTAGTAAAATAATAGGACCTCTATACAGCAAGACCACACCCACAGGACAAAAATATTTTAATCAACAAGATATAGCTCTAGTTAGAAAAATTAAAGACATTTGTAGAAATTTACCAGACCTACAACTTCCCTTAGAATCAGAATATATAGTCGTAGAAACAGACGCAAGTCAATTAGGATGGGGAACAATATTATTAGCTAAACCTAGTAAGTATGATAGTAAAAATAAAGAACGCATTTGTAGATATAGTTCTGGAAAATTTAAAGAAAAAGGCACGACCATGACCAGCTTAGATTTTGAAATACTAGGGGTGGTATATGCAATAAATAAATTTAGATTATTTTTGCACAAACCTTTTACTATTAGAACAGATTGTGAAGCTACAGTTAGATTTCATAATAAACTTAACGAGCGTAAATTGAGTACTAGAAGATGGGCAAAATTTTTAGATTGTACCATAGGACAAGGATATAAAGTAGAGTTTGAACATATTAAAGGGAGTGATAATAGGTTAACAGATTGGTTAAGTAGAAAAATTTATTTAGAAAAAGAAAATAATCAGTTTAATTTTTGTGCAGATAATGGAGAATAGCAAAACCATGAACTTTGGGGGATTTTCTCTTCCCATTCATGAAGGCAGAAACAAGTTCAGACCTTTAACAGGGATTAAGTTAGACCAAGTTCAACAGTGCCTTTTAGATAACCTTTGGAACAGTCAGAACCACCCAGCTAAACGCCTTTCAACCCTAAACTCTCTCAGTATATATTTTTCAAAGATCCAAAATAAACCTTTGTCAAAAAGTTTTTCTTTCTATGTAGTAGCTAAAGGAACCAAGCCCGGGATTTACCTTGACTGGATAGAAGTAGAACCCTTAGTTAAAAAATTTTCTATACCCCAGTTTAAAGGATTTTATGATTTTGAGTCAACCAGTACCTATGCCCGAAGACAAATAGGAACCAGTTACTTTATTAGCCAGATAGCTAAAGATTACCTGGACACATTGAGCAAGATGAGGTCAACCATTCTTGCGACCAGTGGAGTTCCAGTTAGCCAGATAATTGGAAGTAGTAGTATAGGTAGTAGTAGTTCTAACCCTCAGATAGATTCTCAGAATCCTCTTCAGATGTGCAGACATTATGAAGGCCTTTCTAGAAATTTCAAGAAAATTATGGATAGAGGCAAAAAGGTCAGTGAAGAGCTAGACCAACTCCGAGACGAAGAAAAACAATTAAAAGCAACCGTTCGAACCCTAACTAACCAGCTTAAAAAATTAGCTCCAGAAAAAACACCGACCTACTTACCTAGCCCAGAAATCAAACAACTCACTAGTGAGGAATTTGACCAATTGAGTGCTAGAATGTATTTCTTCAGGCGTTCTATCATTCGATCTTTTTGTGAGGAAAGCCAAGTAATGGAAGACCTAAAACCCTATATTTACACCTTAGCCGAAGATAGCAGAAATAGCGAGTTAGTCATTATTCAACATTTTCTTCAGGACCTCTCCATAGCAAGAGTTGACTGCCCTGGCCTAGCTTATCAATGGACCTATACCTATGAAGATGAAGAGAAGCCCTGCTTAGAAGAAGAAAAATGCAATAAGAGGTTCGAACATTTTGGTAGATGTCAGTGTAACCTAGACTTCAGCATTTGCCTTTGCCAGACAAATCTAGCTACATTCGAGCCATTGGAGATAGGGATTAGGGGTAAAACTCGTTATCTAACAGCCCCAAAATTGTTAGATTACGGCTTTGTCTCTAGACTAATTTTCACAGAACCAGATCAGACAGATAGCTTTGGACATAAGCTTGCTCATGCAGTACTGTGTGTAATGGAAGAACATCATCCGTATGTAGAAGCATTAATAGATAGCAGATTACCAGAGTGGAAGGGAATATGGTGCAATCCAGCTAAACATAAAATGTACCTCAAAGGAACCACTACATTCCTAGGATACCCAGGACTTCTCAATAAGAGACCCTGGCCATGCAGAAGATTTCCACTCAAAGACCAGCTCAATAAATGGAGAAAATTTGCTAGAAACTCTCTATTAGCATATAATGGAAATTATGGACATCTAGTCTGTGAAGATAGACATCAGAAGATACATTGTAATTTAGCCATCCCAGGATATACCTTTAGTAGAGAGACATTTGTCGACGAAAGTCAGTACTGTAACTATCAGCATGGTGTCTCTCATGAATCACCGGTAATGGGAGAAAATGACCAAGAATGGTACGATGAACCACCCATGGTTGATGGGGATGACTTTTACGACCAACTCTCAGCAGCAGACCTGGACGACCTCTCAGACAAAAAAAAATAAAATAAAATAAGGTGACACTCCAAAATTAAGACTCATATAATATTTTTAAAATATTGTAATAATTCCAAGATTTTTGACTCTTCAAATTTTACAAATCTTCCAAATAGAATCCGCTTTGGAGAATCAGCCTCCAAGCGTCAACATCAATAATTGGTAGTCTAGCAAAAGAAGACAAAATCCGTAGAAGATAAGGCTTCCCTTCAGAAATCAGAGAAATGCGCGCCAAAATATTTTGTAGATTTTTGTGTCTGTAATTATTTGTTTTTGTCGGTAATAAGGATTTTCCTTCACTCACTACTTTAATAGAGCAGATAACCTTCACCCTGCTCCATTAAAGAAAAGCTGTGAGAATCCTTATACGTGTCCTGTAATCAATTATAGTGTCAAAATTTTATCAAAAAAGGAGGATTGAATGATATGCGATGGGGCCCAAAGCAGTACCTGATATCATTATCCTAATCTTTTATTGATAGAATTTTATCTATATCTAGAATAGTGATTTAAGTAGTCAAAATCCATAGAAAATCATGTAAAGTCTAGAAAATTCTATGGCTTAGGCTTAGTAGCCTTTGGATTTTTGAATCTAAAACTTTTAACGTAGAGATATTTCCTTTTGGCTTGTATGTATCAACCATGTGTATAAATTGGCATTCATGCCAACAGAGAAGATTAAACTTATCCGACAAAGAATTAGGATTGCTCAGAGTCAACAAAAGAGTTACGCCGACCAGAGGAGAAGAGAGTTAGAATTTGAAGTTGGGGATCATGTATTCTTGAAAATTTCGCCGACGAAAGGAGTTTCAAGGTTTGGGAAGAAAGGTAAGTTAGCACCTCGTTATATTGGACCGTTTGAAATCCTTGAAAGAGTTAACTCAGTTGCTTACAGACTTGCCCTGCCGCCAGAACTAAGTCAAGTCCACAATGTGTTTCACATTTCGATGTTGAGGATATATATACGGGATCCATTGCATGTGATTGATCATTCCGGGATTAGGGTTAATGAAGATTTAGGCTACGAGGAGAAGCCAATGAGAATTATTGATAGACAAGTGAAGTAGTTGAGGAACAAGTTGATACCGATGGTGAAAATCGAATGGAATGAGCATTACGGCAAGGATGCTACATGGGAGATGGAAGATGAGATGAAAGTGCGGTATCCGGAATTGTTTTCGAATCAAGGTAACTCAAGTTTAGGGACCAAACTTCTTTAAGGGGGGTAGGATGTAGCAATCCTCACTTCATCTTAGTCATGCTCTCATGCATTTATATGATTTTGTCTTGTTAAGCTTGCATTTCAAATCTTGTCTTTGACTTGCTTAAGTGTTACTGCATGCTTTGTTTCTTGCATGGTGTGAGTTTAGCCGAGGTCATCCTAAGCCTGGGTCGCACCCTTGAATCTCTTCTACCTAGGATTATCTTGGAATCTTTTGGTTAACCTCCACTCGCACCTTGGCATATTGGCTGAGATGTCACTATCTAGGCCGAGGTGTTCATCACCAAGGCCGAGATGTGTATTATCTAGACCGAGATGTTACCTTTGCACCTAGTGATCTTGTTTCTGGATTGGTATGACCTAGACCGAGGTATGGCACATCTAGGCCGAAGTGTGGCACAGCTAAGTCAAGTGTTGTCCTTCCTAGCCGAGATCATTGAGACCTTACTTGCCGAAGCCTTGTCCTTAGCCGAGATCATTACTTACCGGAGTGCCTATGCCATCTTGCTTGTTGAACACACTTTGTCATAGTCTTGCCTTTTCACTCAGTCACCTTTTTCAGTAGAGCCAACCAGCCGATGCCACGTGTCCTAGCAGAGGGTTAAGTCAATAAGTTGTTGAGAAACACATCATTTTGTATCATATCCTTGTCTTTAGAGAGAGAGGCTCTAGGAAGAAGAGGGAGGAGTTCTTAGAGAGGGAATAGATTTTCCAAGCTTGATCTTCATACCTTGAGCCATTAGATTCGTGTCTCGAGGTTAGAATCTTGATGTACTCTTGTTGTTCTTATTGTTCATCTAGCTGCATTGCATGATCGAGCATGATTTGTAAGTCATGCATTGATTTAAAGTTTGGTTTTAGAAAGAGAAAGTGATATTCATGTGTTCTTGAATAAAAGCCTTATTTGATCCGAAAGCTTGCATCAAGATTCATGTTTTTGTGTTTGTTTTCATAAAATCTTCGAGTATGGGTACCCAGGTCCATGTTTTTGAATTCATAGCATGAAATCTCAGATTTTGTAATGATAAGTTATGATCTTTGCATCCATGTTCTTCAAGAAAGGGAAACCCGGATTTTCGCGACTTCATTTCCTTGAATGTGGCCATCGGGGACACACCTCGGCAAGGAGGTGTGGGACCTATGCCAAGACGTGGTTGGTGCCCAGCAAGTTTTCCCCGAGATAAGAAACAGTGTTTTGTTTCGGTTCGACTTAGTTTTGAAGGAATTCTGAGATCATTTGTATTCATGTAAAGCTTGTTTGAAAGTGCATTCAATAGACTTTGCCATGTGTTTGTAGGACTTGGACTCTTGCTTGACCCCAACGTTTGAAGAACTATGTGAGTGGTATCTTTAATAAAGCTATGTTATAATGTTTTGATAAGCCTTGCTTTGCTTTGTTTTGAAAAGTATTCAATCAAGCATGAATGATTATCCCTACTTTGTGTGCCAAGTATAAGTCTTGTATGCCTAGTATAAGTTTTGTTTTGGATGACATTCTCGGAAGTCCGTACATGCTAGGGGACTAGAAGCATTTGTAGCACAACCTTTGGAAGTCCGTACGTACTAGGGGACTATAAGCATTTGTAGCACAACCTTTGGAAGTCCGTACATGCTAGGGGACTATAAGCATTTGTAGCACAACCTTTGGAAGTCCGTACATGCTAGGGGACTATAAGCATTTGTAGCACAACCTTTGGAAGTCTGTACGTGCTAGGGGACTATAAGCAATTGTAGCACAACCTTTGGAAGTCCTTACGTACTAGAGGACTCTAAGCTTTTGTAGCACCTTTGTTAATGTCACTCCTTGAAATTTGAAAGCCTTGAAAGACTTGATTAATGAAGCTTGAAAGACTTGTTAGATGAACTTGTTTTGTCTATGATTTTGTGCCAGATATAATGTGTATCGCTTTGATAAAGATCTCGGATATTATTCATGCAAACCCTTTATTACTTGTACCATACACTGAGTATCCAAGCTCACCCTCTCTAAATATATGTAGGTGATAAGCAGGACGGCGGTGACGCCTAGATGTGCTTTGCAACTTGTTTTGGACTCGCATTTTGTAGCATCTTGAAGATCATGCTTCTTAACTTGTAATTCATTGTGTTTTGTATATGATGGCTTGAGAAGCCTTTTGGTGAAGATGTATTTTGTATTTCATTTTATTGTATCCAAGTTGTAAGACCTTGATAAGATGTATGACATTCCATTCGATCTATGCACAGCTCTTATGGACTAATTAGATTTAAATTCATTGCTTCTGCACATGTTAGCCCCATATGTATACTCTGATTGTGTGTGAATCCTTGCAAGTTGGCCTTTGGTAATCTCGGATTACTAGCCATCATGGCACCATTCTACTAGGGGCGGAATGGGGTCGTGACACATGACTAGCCACTCATAATGTCCCTGTGGGCAACAAAAGGTTGTCCAAGGTATGCTTTCCTTTTTCATTTTTATCTGCCAAAATCCTGACTTACAATCAAATTTGCTAAATATCTTAGCTGTCTGTATTCTATTTATGAACTGATCTTTATCTGGTATATTGTATTTATCATCTTCTGTATTGTCATTTAACCTTTTATAATTTATAACCATTCTAGCTTTTCCTCTTTTTATCTCTGCATGATTTCTAACCATAAATGCAACGCTCCTATGCGGACTATTACTAGGTCTAATTACTCCTAAATCTAGTAACTCCTTAATCTGTGTTCTAAATTCTTCTATATCTGCTGGCGTATGATCTATTTGTGCTGAGGTAATCCTATAATCTTTATTTTTTATATCTAAGCTGGCTAAAATTTTATTTCCTTCACAATATTTCATGGGCTGTTCTCCTAAAATCTCTGTTGTTTCAGCTAATCTTATTATCTCATCTAAATCATTTTCTGTTCTTCTGTATACTGGTTTTTTCTTTAATTTTTCTATTTTTGCAAAAATTAATTCTAGGTTAACTGTTTGTTGAAAATCTTCTAAATTCCAATCAAAATCTTCTAAATCTTCATAATTTTCTGTGTCTAAATTTTCTAAAGAAGTATTTGCTATCTCATCAGGTATATATTTTTGAGCTAACTCGGGAAAAATATTTCTACTAGGAAATAAAAAACTAGCTGGAACTGAATCTACTCCTATAGTACCACCACGCTTCGCACGCAACTCTGATGAATGGGCTATGGTGCTAAGGGCATATGCTGTGGGTGTGTGGATAGTTCGTTTGAAGAAACTAATGTTGTGTTGGTTGATAAACATGCCTCCTTGTAAACTAAGAATGAAATTAAGTCCTAAGATGAAAGGATGATTCTGTCGGGTATTTCCAATCCAAACTTGAGGTAAAGGGAACCATTCTATATGCTGATCTTGAGAACCTAGATGATGAAAACTAATCTGTGCGCCATTGATGCAATGTGTATATGTCTGTTTAGTACCATCGGCTATACTAACTAAAGCAGGGGTTGTTAAAGCTGTGCTCCATCCTGGTGGAACTACTTGTTGTTCAATATATGATTTACTAGCTCCTGTATCTATCATGGCATCTATACTAAAGGTCTTTTCTGCAAATTTGATTACACAAGAGATCTCAACTAAATTTGGTTTAGGAATAACTGGGTAATGAAATGGTAAATATGTATTATATGGCTGGGCTTTAGAGTATTGACTAAAGGGTTGAGAATCAACTAGGTTGACTAATTCTAATGAATTCATATGTTCTTCAATCAGTTTGTCTTTTAAAGGGTACTTATTGTGAAATTGTTCTAGCTGCTGTTTAAGCAGTATATTTTCTAGTTCTAAACATTCTATGTCAAAACTAGTCTTAGTTTCTATCTCGTGTATTTGTAACTTAAGTTCTCTTACTTGTATTTCTAATTCTCGAATTGTTAAATGTAATTCTCTGCTTTCTAAACTATGATCTTCTCTGGTATTTCCTAATGTTATCTTATGTGTCATGTTTAATTTTTCAAGGCAAACTAAACAATAGGTTATGCTGCATATTAACATTGTGCTCTCTTATCTTTGGCTGGAAACCAATTACAATAGCTGCATCTAGTGGTATCAAATCCTAGTCCTATTTGAAAATTATGCTGACATTTAGTATCTACATTACATTCCATCATAAAGAAAGTATCTTGAGAAGGATTCGTTCCTATTTCTTGGTTGAGTTGTCCTAAAAGATTATCTATATCTGTATCACTTTCTGAATTACTATCTGAACTTATGGCTTCTATTTGATATTCATAATCACTGACTATGCTATAGACTTCTGAATCATCGCTATTTATGCTAACTATATCTTCTTCTAAGTTTTCTATAATATGAAGTCTTTCTATCTATTTATTAGTATTTGGTCTTTGTCTTTTTGGGCAGTTTTTAGCAAAATGATTGGGTTCTCCACATATAAAAAATTGCATTTTCTACTATTGGGTTTTCTAACATATCTTTGTTTTCTTTTATCTTTTTCTTCTTTGGGTAATTTCTTATAATTTGTCCTATTAAAAGCTCTACTTTTTCTAATGAATTTCTGTTTTTTTTCATGGTTTTCTATATTGTTTCTTCCAATATTTTTCTTTTCTATATTTTTCCATATTTTTTGTATTTTTTCCTATTATATTTATCTTCATATTGCTGAGGAGTATATATTACACTGCTACAAAAACCGTAACTTTGTTTTTTCAAATCTTTCTATATTTTAACCTCTATACATTTTTCTCCGAGCTTATAAAACGTAAAAACTATTCTAGGTCCTATTCCTAAAGTTCCTCTTATTCTTATTTCTCCTGTGGCTATTTTTGCTGGTAAACTTGCATAATAGACTGACCATTTATTTTCTATCTCTCTTCCTAGTTCTCCTGGTAATTTTCTAAAATATTTATTTCCTATTTCTTCATCAAAACTTTTCCAGTTCTTGCTACTATGGCTAAGTATTCTTTACTAAAAGGTACAATATATTTCCAACTTCCTAATGTTATTTGGTCTAACTCAGTTAATGCTACACTTTGAGTGGAATCATTTCCTTTAGAAGGATCATATCCTATAAGTATCTCTTTAATAAAATTGGTAAAATTCCACGGGTTATTTCCTAATTCTTTAAGCTGTTTAATTGTTTCTTCATATTTTCCTTTAAAAGTTAAATAAATATTATAAGCTGAATCTCCTAAAAGTGTCTCCATATATTCCCACATATCCGTTGATTCATAGGGACTGGTCGTCCATGCTTTTACTGCACCTTTTTCCCATCTTTCTATTACTTCTTGCCATATCTGAGGGTCGAATCTGGCTAAATTTAAAAAAGTTCCTTGATTATTGACTGGTTGTAATTGTATACTCATATCTAGTTGTCTACGCTTTCCATGAAACTTATAGTTTTTATTTGGATCTGCGTGACTACGTCCTGAACTGGCTAATGGTCTTCTTCCTCCTACTGCATAGTGCATTGGTTCTATGGGATCTTCTACAATTGGTTGTGGGTTATTAGTTCCTGAGCTTTCTGTATTCATGTAAAAAGTATCTTCTAAGTTGGATTGTTCTGGTATTCTAGATATTTTGCTAGGATGTATATTATCTTCTATGATATCATCTACATATTCTGTATGAAATTCCTGATCCAAAAATGACACTGCTTTGTCATGGGTATCTTCTTTAGCTAAGTATTCATAATATCTAGCATCTAATATTTTATTCATGTCTTTTAGGGTAAATTTTTCTAAATCTATCTCATCAATACTATATATCTTATTTTGTGACATAGTTTTTTCTTCTGTCATTACATAAAGCTGATTTATTTCACTACGATTATCTTGATTTTCTTCCTTATCTATACTGATAAATTCGTCTTCTTCAGATTTTTCTGGTGCTACATAGGTATACTGGGTAAATCTTACTGCATAATTTCCATCTGTTGTTTGACATAGTAAATTATCTTAAGGGGCTAATCTCTTTTGCTCTAGAAAGTCTCCTAATTTCCAATCTAGTGCTGCATTATCTTCAGAATTAAATTTTTTAGCTGGTAGTGCCTTTATTCCTCTTGCGCCTAATAACTTAACTATCTTATCATTTGTAAGTCTATAGTGGGTATTACTTTCTGAAACTGCTAAGCCTAAAAATCATGTGCAAACCAATAAATTCTTTTCTCCCTTTTTCATATTGTATCCTCTACTCTTTATTCCTATTTTTATCTTTTTATGGAAGGTTGAGGTTGGTAGTAAGAAATTTGGTGGTAAATAAACTATTCCTCCTTTTGAATTCATGTCTAATTCATAGCTGCCTAAAATACTCTGTCCTACATCATTAAACCTATCATCATAAAGACATACAAAGACTTTAGTTCCTAAATTTTCTCTGGTTAAAGCTTTAATTCCTACCACAACTAATCCTAAATGAGTCATTTTAAGGTGTTCTTTTACTGCATATTTATAGCTTTCTCTATCTATCAAATTTAGCTCTATTTTTTCATCTTTATGAGTTACAATAATCATCTGCTCACCATAGTGTTTAAATAAATATTGTTTTTTATGAATTTTACCTAGCTTATATATATATTTAGCTGGAATTAATTCTAATTTCTCTTTCTTAAATTTTTCTATTTGTTGTTCTACATCTATAAATTCTTCCATTTTAACATCTTCATCTTCATTACGCTTTTTACTACTACTTCCTTTTATTAGCTGTTTAAACATTTTTATTTTCTGTAAATTCTACAGGTGGATTTTCTTGGTAATTTAAGCTTTTCAAAATATCTGGCTATATCTTTTTCGTTTACCTGAGATTGGGGTCTATTAGTTTGTCCTTCTACTCCTTTTCCTTTCTGAAGTATTATTTTTTCTAAAGAAGCTAAATGATTTTCTAAGCTATGTAGTTGTTCTGATAAATATTCAAATTTTTCACACAATCTAATAAAATTTCTATATTATTTTGTCTTACTGATATTTTATCTGACTGATTTATTCCTTGATAGCTACTGATTCCTTCTGGATTATTATGAAAATCTTCTGCTTGTTTTAAAATAATCTGGTAGTCTCTATTAGCTTTCTTATCACTACTTATAAACTAAGATCTTACAAGTTGCTCTAAAATTTCTAATTTCTGTTTTATATTATGTTGAATTTGGTTGATTTGTCCTATTTGTTTAGCTATTTGATTTATCTGACTATGGATTTTTTCAATTAATTGTTTAAATTCTAACTCTATTTGTTTTGAGCTGCTATTATTTGTGGCTGAAATTAGAGTTTCTATTTCTGATTTAGTGGGAAATTTTCCTAAATTTAAATCTATTTTTTTTTTGTAAAATTGAACCACACTGGTCTTGGATATAATCTAATTTTTTATCTTGATCTTTAATTATGGTACGATTATTTCGAAGATGATCCATGGATGAAATAAAAAGATTACTAATTTTATCTATGTCCTTTTTGATATTTTCTGCAAAGTTAATCTGATAATCTATGATACTGTTTAGCTGAGGATTATGTTCACTATGAAGCTGATGTGTACAAGTATTTTTGAAATTACAATGAAATTTGTTTTTATCTATGCTAAGACGATGGTTATGGCTGCTGAGCTCTAAATCTAGATACTCTACTTTTTTCATACACAAAATTAACTCCTACTTTAAAATTATTACAAGCTACTATAATATGAAATTTATAACTAAAATGTCCAAAAATAAAAACTACTCTATTACCATAAGCAAAATGCATAAACTAACTTAAACTGTCCTAAAACCAAACACTGCTCTGATACCAATTTTTTTGGGGAGGGGAGTTAGTGGTCTACCACTATTTTGGAATTGGGTTGAGAATTATCTAATTAATTCTACAGTTATGCTAATTGGTCTTCAAGCTGTTGTATGGCTAATTTTAAGGCTTCTTGTTTTACAGTTAGCTGTTTATTTATCTGAGAAATTTTTAAACTGTAATTTTCTAAAGATCTGCCAGAAGCTAATGATAAAAGAAACTGATATCTTGATATTTGATCTTCTAATTCTTGTATGAGTTCGGTACTAATTTTAATTTTAAACCTAAATTTATCTTCTAAGGGCATAAAGTTTTGATTTTTTAAATTTCTTTTATGGACAATATTTCCTTAATATTTCTACTCAGGTTGCTCTCCTTTTATTCTAAAATTCTTTTCTTTGGAAAAAACTATTTTTTGGCAATGTTTGTTTTCATTACATGTACTCCCACCTTGAAGCTAAGCCTCGTTCAACATAGTATATTTTTATTTTCCATTTTTTACCTTTCCCTTTCTGTCTACAATTTGCCCTCCAACGCCTAACCATGGCTCACACGGGCTCTTCAGCTAAGGTCACTCAGTAACAAAATAGAAAACAACAGATACTATGAAGGTTCAAAGCATGTAATATTAATGAGCAAACAAGCATTCCATAAACTTAGTTTTTTCAAAAAGAAAATAAATTCTTAGAATAGAAGAGTTACCCTTTTGAAATATTTAAGGAAAAAGAGAAACTACTCATACTTCATATTAATAAGAAATATACTTACAAAGATTATATTACAGACTCTGAAACTCTGAAAAACTTAATACACTTAGAGGTTTTTGAGGAGGGTTGGAAATTTTTACAACGCAGAGTGAAGGGGTGTTTTTCATTCTGCTTCTTCCGTTGGCATGAATGCCAATTTATACACATGGTTGATACATACAAGCCAAAAAGAAATATCTCTACGTCAAAAGTTTTAGATTCAAAAGTCCAAAGGCTACTAAGCCTAAGCCATAGACTTTTCTAGACTTTACATGATTTTCTATGGATTTTGACTACTCAAATCACTATTCTAGATATAGATAAAATTCTATCAATAAAAGATTAGGATAATGATATCGGGTACTGCTTTGGGCCCCATCGCATATCATTCAATCCTCCTTTTTTGATAAAATTTTGATACTATAATTGATTACAGGACATGTATAAGGATTCTCATAGCTTTTCTTTAATGGAGCAGGGTGGAGGTCATCTGCTCTATTAAAGTAGTGAGTGAAGGAAAATCCTTATTACCGACAAAAACAAATAATTACAGACACAAAAATCTACAGAATATTTTGGCGCGCATTTCTCTGATATCTGAAGGGAAGCCTTATCTTCTACGGATTTTGTCTTCTTTTGCTAGACTACCAATTATTGATGTTGACGCTTGGAAGCTGATTCTTCAAAGCGGATTTTGGGTAGAAGATTTGCAAAATTTGAAGAGTCAAAAATCCTGGAATTATTACAATATTTTCAAAATATTATATGAGTCTTAATTTTGGAGTGTCACCTATTTTTTTTAGTATAAAATATCAATTCAATCAATTAAAATTAGTTTCTTTTAGTGTATATATATATATATATATATAAAATCACTCCATACATAAACTTAATTTTATATTTTCTTTATTCAAAAGTTCAAACTCTAATTTGTTTATAAGACTATCTCCAATGGTGAACCAAATTCAGTATCAAATTTGAATTTGATAAAAAAAAAAATTATTTTTTTTGCTCCAATGGTTTCACCAAACCGATATCAAACTGAGAACGGAGCAAATTTTTCATTAAATTGAGAATCTGCGTGAGCCTTCACCAATTTACTGTGTTGTAACGTTGCAAGTGGGGCCACGGTCGGTAAAAGGTTCAAACAGTTCAAATATTCAGGTTCAAACAAGTTTAAAAAAAATACATATATATATATATATATATATTTGCCTTACCGGTCGACTGGCCGGTCAACCCACCGATCGACCCCTGCCTTTGATGACAACCATTGGAGCAGCCTATATCAGATTGAAAAAATTGTCCTTTTTTTTTACTCAGATTTGATGAAAAAAAAGGTTAACCATTGGAGATGCTCTAAGGACAAACTAGTAGGTCACCAGTGTTATACATGAGATAAAATAACATATTATTTAAATAATTATTTAATTTT
This sequence comes from Camellia sinensis, assembly GCF_055761805.1. NCBI lineage: Eukaryota > Viridiplantae > Streptophyta > Magnoliopsida > Ericales > Theaceae > Camellia > Camellia sinensis. The sequence continues at coordinate 223,585,757 of NC_138961.1, forward strand.
TTATATTTTATCTCTCATAAATAAAATTTTATATATAAATTTAAGAGTTTTATTTTAAACATTCCTTTACTATAATATATAGTATAGATAAATTAAAATTGTTGTATTGATAATTAACAATTAAAATTATGCTTTGTTATAAAAAAAATTACATAGTTTTAATACTTCACTATTTTAGAATAAAAATATATAAATTTTAAAAAATTGTTATTTTAGTTTTTGAAAGAGAAATAATTAAAAAAAAATTAAAAAACTTAATGAGCAAGAAAAAAATCATCGTAATATGTAATATCAAATATCAAAAAAAGTTAAAAAATGAATAAAGATTTTAAAAATGTTAAAAAGACAATTGAAACTAATGTCATATTTATTAATAAGTATAATTTTATTTGAATATCTATTTATACTTTAACATGCTTATTTAAAATAAAAACAAAAATTATTAAAAATATTAATAATTTTGAGTTTTAAAATATAATTTTGTAGACTTGCAATATTAACTTTTGGGAGGAATATATTGGAATATTTTTACAAAAAATTGAATATTAGTCATTAAACAAATCTTATAAGATTTAAAATAAAATTTATAATAGGAAGAAATTAATGATATTGCAACATATGCATTTTAACATTTTTAAATTTTGAAAACAAATAGATTAGGATTTTGAATTTCAATTATCGTAAATTATTTTTATTTATATAATAATATAAATAAGGATAGGTAATAGATAGATTAAAATTAATTATAAATATAGCTATATTTAAAGGATATATATGATTTTGTATAGCTGTATTTTAAATTCTAAAATTTATTTTTTAACTTCCCATATAAAAAGATTCAAAATTTTAAATTACATATGATTTTTTTCTAAAAACATATTAATTTACAGTAGAGCATAGAGAGAAGTACCGTAAAGAAAGAGAGGAGCTGCACATATTAAAGATAAATAATTAAATAATTGACTAACACTTTTAATAGTTTTGAAAAAATTGATTAAAATTAATATATATATATTTTTTTTGTAGCTTTGAAAAACTAATATATGCCTTTGAAGTAATGTTGTGCACCAATTGTCAATTGACACATGTCTTGATATCAAAAAAATATTAAAGTAAATTTTTTATTTTAAAAAAAGTAATGATATACAAACATAAAATCAATACAAAAAATTTATTAATAATGATTTTATTTGAATTTTGATTTGTCATTTTATAATGAGTGACATATTTTTTATTATACAAATGACCCTACCACGTCATTTTAGTATAAAAAATCTAGTAAAACAATATTAACTAACAAAAAATATTTATAAACAAAAAACAGATAATGGTTGGTAGGGAGAGGAGGGAGAAATAACACACAAAATATAAAATACAAAAACAAAAAATGGTCATAGATTAAAAATAAAAATAAAAAATAAAAAAGAAGAAGAATAAGAAAAAAAAAATGGTCTACCTAAAAGATAAAAAAGTCTGTTTAAAGAATACAATAGATTAAACATAAACTAACCTCCAAATTGTCTAATAAAAAAAAGAGTTAAAAGACAACAGCAGTGTTTCGTTTAGTTTTGGAATTATGATTTAAAAAGTGGACTTGTGATTTGAGTGTGGAATTATGAGTTAAGTTTTGAAAAGAAAAAATTTGTTTAGTTATGAATTTTGAAAAGAATTTTTGAATTTTGAAGAGAGTTTTAAGTTTTGAAAAAAGTTTTGAGTTGTACTTTGAGTTTTAAGTTTTTGAATTTTAAGTTGTATTTTAAATTTTATGGATCTATTTTTTTAAAATATTAAAAAATGTTTAAGAAAATTTTATTTTTTAGTTTAAATATATATTTTTTAATTTTAAATATTTTATTTTATTTTATAAATATTTTAATTTTATTATTTTAAATTCAAAACACAACTCTACGCTCAAATCGTAACTAAACACATAACAAAAAAAATTAAATATTTAAAAATATTTTTTATAAAATAAAATATTAAAAAATATTTAAATAAAATTATATATTTAAAATAAAAAATAATTTTTTTTCAATTTTTTAATACTTAAAAAAATACAACACAAAAATATATGAAATATATCAGATTGGGCCTACCTGGTCGTTTGCTCAGACATCCTCCAGACGTTCGGTTGATCGTCCGATAGGTTGACTGGAACAATGTAATTATTATTATTATTTATTTATTTTGTATTTTTTTTTGCAATTGCAGCCTGTTATTTAAAAATATATATATTTATTTTAGATATTTTTTTAATATAGAAATTATTTTTTTATATTTTTTATAAAAATAATTTAATAATCTCATTACTAAACATCTTCAATACTATATCATTAAAATAAACACACTTTTCACTTAATCTGCTCACTAACAATCCACACATTAATAATTTCCTTATTAATAATCCCCTCATTAACAATACCATCTAACCTAATCCGTCAAATCAACGTGGCCAAAATTCTTTTCAAAACTCATAACTCAAAACACGACTCCACAAATCATGGTTCTAAAAATAATTTTAAAAAACAAAATAAATTTTTTTTAAATAGAAGTTCGAAAAAAGTTTGGTTTTGAGTTTTGAAAAGAGTTTTCAGTTATGTGTTTAGTTATAAGTTTTGAAAATAATTTTTGAATTGAGTTTTGAGTAATTTTGAATTGTGTGTTTGGTTATGAATTTTGAAAAAGTGTTTCGAAAATTTTGTGTTGGAATGATGATTCCAACACATAACCAAAGGCAACCAATGAATTTTATCGTTCTATGAATGTAATATTTATAGGGCGAGGAAGACATGAATGGTTTGAAGAAGTATAATGTATGATGCCAAGGATTTTTGAATAGAATAAAGAATTTGTTAGAGAAATAGTGCACAATAATAATTTTTTTCATCTTTCATTTTCTAAATTATAAATCATTGAATCATTATAAAAAAAAAAAATTATGAGATTTTCAAAAAAAATTATATATAGTATAGATGTGCTTAAATTTATTTGGGAATAAAATTATGTTTAATTATGAAATAGAGAGAGAATTTAGATATAAGGTTTAATTTTTATTTCATGTTAGGTTTAATTTTGTGTTTATATGGATCAGACCAGTTGTGAAAAATATTAATAGTATATATTTTATGGGAGGTGAGAGAGTTTCTTTTTTATTAGATTTAGTTTAGAAAGTAGAAGATTGTATGAGATTTATATTCTTTTTAAATAGAAGCTTGATTTATTTTGAGGAGTGAGAGGTTGAGAATTGTGTACTTTATTTATTTATTTCTTTCTTTTTATCGGCAATATATTTGCATTAAATAATTTTGAAGGTTAATATTTATGTCATTGGAATAGCTAATAGATGTTTTAAAAATTTTTTTTATAAAAATAAAAAATTCAAAAAATTAGATTTAAGTTTTGAAATACTTAGGGCCTCTAAGATAAAAAGTCACTTTGGTATAATATATGAGAATTTTTTTTAAGGTCTCTAATAATAGTAATTTAGAGGATAAAGGACACCAAAAAAAGGGTGATGCATCAGGTCCCTGAACTATATGACATGCATTTTTAATTATTTCGTGGACCAAAATACCATTCACAAATTAACACAGAAACGAAACTAGATTCCGACGACTGAGTTCCATTCCAAGCATCCAACAATCTTCACGAGCAAGAGAATATCAGAATTAGGGTTTCAATATCATCTTCACCAATGACATTAGAGTTTCATTATCTTCTACAAAAATCATTCCTATTCATTCTTCACAAATTTCTCTGACCCTATTTTTACAGTTCATCACCATCTCAGTTCATCTTCGTCACATCGCATCTTCGTCACAGGGCATATCAGTTCGTAATTAAAGTTTCATTCTAGCTCTGGTAAGTTTTTCTACAATCTAACTAGATTTTCTCTGGAAACACAGTTAATTGTATTTTATATAGGGGTGTAATTTTGGCCTGTGGCCCGCGGGCGGCCCGAGGTGGGCCCGGCCCATTAAGGCCCGTTTTGGTCCGAGCCCAAGTCTCGACCGAGGCCTTAGGCCAGGGCCTGGGCCATCGTTTTGAAGCCCGGCCTGGCCCGGCCTGCTTGGTCCGACCCATCAGTCCGCTCAAGGCCCGCCTAGAAGCCCGGCCCGAGGACCAGCCCGCCTAAGGCCCAGTGTTATTTTTAATGGAAAATAATAAAATTTTAGTGGAAAAAATAAAAAATAAATAAAAATAATTGTTTAGGCCCGACCAAGCCCGCCCAAAGCCTGAGCCCAGGCCCAAGCCCAACGGCCCGGCCCACTAGCCTGCCCAAAGCCCGAATACCCCTGGGCTTGGGCCTGGGACTGGGCCTAGTTTTCTGGCCCGTGGGCCAGCCCGGCCGCCCGATTTTTGGCGGGAGCCCACAAGGCTCGACATGGGTCGGGCCTGGTCGAGTTGGGCCAAAATTACACCCCTAATTTTATATTAACCTTTCATTAATTAGGGTTTTAATTTGGTAATAAAAAGCTACATGAATTTGAAAAAAGTTATTTCTGTGTGTTTTGAACTTATTCTTGAACATGTTTGTGTAATTTTATCTGTAAATGTCTCTGGCATTTGAATTCCTCTGGTTTTTGCTTGATGTATGTTTCTTCTTTGAATTTTCTCTAACATGTTTATTTTGAAAAAAGTTATTTCTTTGTGTTTTGATATTATTCTTGAACATGTTTCTGTGATTTTGTCTATAAATTTCTCTGGAATATGTATTTTTCTCTGGAATGTCTATTACTCTCTTGTCTGTGTCTAAGTTTCTCTGGCATTTATAATTTTCTCTGGCCACATCACTTTTCTCCCTTGTGTGTCTCTATCATGTTTAATTTTCTTTGGTTGTGTATGTAAATTTCTCTGGCATTTTAATATTATGGACTGGAATGTATGTTTCTTCTTTGAATTTTCTTTGGCATGTTTATTTTGAAAAAAGTTATTTCTCTATGTTTTGATCTTGTTCTTGAGCATGTTTATGTGATTTTGTCTATAAATTTCTCTGCTCTGTAAATTTCTCTAACATTTGAATTTCTTTGGTTTTTGCTTGATGTATGTTTCTTTTTTGAATTTTCTCTGACATGTTTATTTTGAAAAAGTTATTTATCTGTGTTTTGATCTTATTCTCGAATATGTTTCTGTGATTTTGTCTATAAATTTCTTTGCATTGTAAATTTCTCTGGAATATGTATTTTCTCTAGAATGTCTATTGTTCTCTGGAATGTCTATTACTCTCTTGTCTATGTCTAAGTTTCACTGGAATTTATAATTTTCTCTGGCCACATCACTTTTCTCCCTTGTGCGTCTCTATCATGTTTAATTTTCTTTGGTTGTGTATGTAAATTTCTCTGGCATTTTAATGTTATGGACTGGAAATTTTCTCTAGAATGGAAATTTTATCAGGAATGTGTAATTTTCTCTGGTATGTTTATTTTGTTCAATTCTTGGTTTCAATGTTGTGTAATTTTCAGTGGTATGTTTGCATTGCGTTGCTTTGTTTATTTTATCTTGATAATTGTGGAATGAAAATTTTCTTTGGCTTTCCATGTTTACTTTTCTCTGTCATTCATTTTCTGTGCTTGCTAGATATATGTATCTTTTTTGAATTTTCTCTGGCTATATTTTACTTCTATATGTAATTTTAACAATTATTGAAAATTTCTCTGGCATGTTTATGTTGCTTTGTTGATTTTCTCTGGGAATGGAAATTTTATGTGGCTAGATGTATTCCACAGGAAAACAATTAGTACTCTGACATTTAATTTTTAGTGTTTAATTTTATCTGACATTTATAATTTTCCTTGGCCACCTTAGTTTTCTCCCTTATGTATAATTTTCTCTAACATTTTCTTTGGGATTTAATGTTGACATCTTTATGTTTTCATCATTGTTTAGAAATGGCAAAACGTAAAAGCAGCAAAACACCAAAAACACCGAGCAAGAAACAGAAACTCTCTCAATCTTCTTATGATCTAACATCAAAAAGTAGCAAAACACCACAAACTCCTTGCCAAAACACACAAGTCCAAGGTGATAAAGCAACTAGCATCAAGATGAATACCCCAACTTCAAAAGACTCAAGTTCAAGGGGGAAAAAACTAGTTAAACTCCAAAGAAATAGAGCTCATTACAGCATCCAATACCGATCCAACCTCTCATCTATTATCTCCTTTTTTCAAACACTTAAATTCAATTCAAACCAACTTGTAGAGCTTCAAAAGACCCCATTCTGGTATTTGATCCAAGCTCTAACCACTGGAAGGATGGATCCAAGGAAATCTAGGAAATCTGATGATGATGTAGTTGTAATAATCCAACGTTACAATGAAAAAACAAAAGCATTCACAGTTGGTAAAAAGAACTTGACCTTTACAACCAATGACATGACCTTGATTTTTGGTTTGCAAGGAGGTAAAGGAGCCATGTCATTAAGATACTCTAAAAAGCCAAATTCTGCATTCCTAAGGAGAATATTCCCAAAGGACACAAGGCTCACTGGTCCTGTTCTTAAAAATGCCTTGGTCAAAGCAATGAAAGGTAAACAACCAACTAACTTCAAAGATATAGCAATCAATGTTACCTTGTACTTGTGTCTCACTCTATTTTTTGCAACAAGTGGGAATTCAATAGGGTGGGTTTTTATAAAGTATGTGGAACCCCTTGAATCAATGAAACAGTATGATTAGTCAAAAGCAATCATATGAACATTGATTGATTCTATCATAGCATTGTACAAAACTCCAAAAAAAGTTACGGGGTGTGTCATTGCATTGCTGGTAAGTATAATTTTCATTCAAATTTTCAGTTATCATACTTACAAATTTATGTGTTTAGCAAAATTTAATTACTTTAATTTCCATCACAGTATTGGCTATGTGAACATGCAAATATCATTGACTCGGAAGACAGTAACACAACTGACTTCCCAAGATGTGCCAAGTGGAACCTGCAAAGCTTGACCAAATAGCTGCAGAAGACACCAGTCCACTCTTTTGCACATCGACAGGTTAGATTTCTATTGCCACTGAAATCTCAGTGAAATTCCAAAATTTCTCTGACCATTGGTTTGTTTTCCTCCTTGTGCCTTGATTGATTGAGATCAATTTTCTTTGAACTATCAATTTATGTTTCTTCTTTGATTATCGTTGGTTTATTTTCACCATTGTAATCAATTTTCTCTACAATCCAAATTTCTCTGACCACAATTGTAACACATTAACTTATATGCCCTGATTGATTTTCTCCGATATCTAAATTATGTTGGTTGTTTCATAATTTTCTCTGGCCCATAAAATTGTTTCTCCTTGTGTGTAATTTTCTCTGGCCCATAACTTATGTGCCTTGCTTCTTTGATTAATACTATTTATTTCTGCCCTTGTAATGAATTTTCTCTGGAATCCAAATTTCTCTGACACAATTATAGTAACATTAACTTATATGTCCTGATTGATTTTCTTTGATATCTAAATTATGTTGCTTGTTTCATAATTTTCTTCGTCTTATAAAATTATCTCCTTGTCTGTAATTTTCTCTGGCCCATACAATTTTCTCTGAAGTTTGTTTTCCATTAGTATCATTTAGATGAATTTTATCTGCCTTATTTGAATTTTTTCTCTCAGTGAATTTTGTAACATTTCTCTAATAAAAGAGCCTTCTGTTACAGATAGATAACAAGGAGCTAGTTAAAAACCCATTAGAGGAGTTTTGTCTTGGTAAAAAGAAGAAGAAATAATCAAAAAGGCAATTGTCAAATGCAAGGAGACATTAGAAGATTCATCTGAAGAATGAGGGAATGAAGAAAGAGAAGGCACATAGAAGAACAAGAAGCCAGCAATGGAGAAGAAGATCAAGCAAGCAATGGAGAAGCGGAAGCCAGAGAAGAAAGTGAAGAAATAAAAGTAGAAGACAAAGAAGAAAATGAACAGAAAGAAGAAGACAATGAAGAAAAAAATGAAGGCACTCAATCTAAAGAGCAAGAAGAAAACAATAAGGAAAGTGATGAAGAAGAACATAATGAGCCGATAAACTAACATCATGGTAGCATTTGTGGCTCAACATTGCATCAGCCTTATGAATCTGAGGAATCAAAGGATGCTTAAATTGCTGATCTACATCAAGGACTAAAGGCACTTTCTAAATTCAAAATAGAAAAAGGGAGAAATTAGAATGAATTACTTGCAGAAAAGGACAATGCAATAAGAACCTTGACATCACATAACTCAGAACTTCAAGAAAGAGACAACACAAACCAAATGAAACTAAGGATGTTGGAGGTTCAAAAAAAGGATGATACAAAAACAATTCAACAGTTGAGGTATTCAATTTCAGAGCTTGAAACTGAAAATGCTAGATTGCATGAACAAATTCAAAAACTATCCGTCCAACTAGCAACACAACCTTACCGAACACCAACACAAGTTCAACCACAAGATCAGTGAAAATCTTAAGCCAAAAAAAGTTATGTCCTTGTGTCAACATAACTCAGAGAAATTTCTATTTATCATAATTTTCTCTGCCAATGGTAATTTTCTCTGAAAGTTAAATTTCTCTAACCACATTAGTTTCTGCTACTTATTTTTATTGATTTCTACTGCTTATTTGATTTTCTCCCTCTATTTGCTTATTTGATTTTTGGGGCTTGTTTGATTTTCACTGTGTATAGTTGGAATAGAAGTGGAACAACAACCAACAACCCAGCAAGGACAAGTGGCACACAAATAACAACCAAAACAAAAGACAAAAGTCTATGGTAACTGAAAAATATTGAATCAAATAAATTTACATATTGAAATATGATCTGTTACATTAGAGAAATTTCACTTTTACTAATATTTTCACTGTCTACAGTGAAAAAAGATCCTACATCAATGATAAAGAATTTAAAGGCAAAAGAAAGGAAAGAAAAGTAGCAAGATCCAGAATTTCAATATCCCAAAGTTGCGAAGGTGACTAGAGGTTCAAAGCAAGCTGCAAAGCAAACAAAGCAAACCACCAAAGACAAAGAAGTACTTGATGCGGATGCGTATGTCTTGCCTCAACCAACAAGTATCAGAAAATCTTGGATTTTTCCACAAACTATATCGGTTTCAAAATTGATAAAAGAACATGTAAAAGACATCTTGCAGCACATATCAAATGTGTCTGGGCTCGAGTAAGTACAACAAATAAAATAGAAGATAACAATCAACCATTTACTAACTTATATTGCGTTAACAACTATTAAATCTCTTCTTTGTCATCTTGTAGGGTTTTAATCTGGACAAGTGAGTTGAATCTCATTACCTTTGAAGATAATGGAAACCTAATAAAGGAAAAAGAAATTGCCAACAATGTAAGTCTTTCATCAAAATTTCTTTGCAATGTTCCGTCAGCCTTTATAAACCAATGTTACAATTATAAATGATACTTTTCAGGTCATTGATGGCTATGGAAAGATCCTATTTGCTGACCACAGGAGAAAAGGACAACAACCAACTTCATTTTTTTCACATGCATGAGCTTAGTATGTTACTACTCTTTTATTTGATTTTCTATGGAATTTACTTATTATTTTCTCTTGTTAAGATACTTTTTGAAGCCAATTGTGTCATTAGTCTAATTTTCTCTGGCTAGTTGTGTGTGTAACAACCTAGATTTTTAATTATTCTGTAGAATTTATACTAATATTATTTAATCACAGTTAGGGAAAATATATAATTTATTATATATTATTGTGTGTAATTTTGTAAAATAATATAATTATTAAAAATTTAGGGGTCAAAATATAAATAAATAATTAAGTTTAGATAAGCTTCAATTAATTTAGATAAGTTCGAATTAATGGAGATTAATAAGAAAGTGACACGTGGCAGTTGGCTTGGGGCTCACGAATTGAATCTGTATAAATAGGGAGAAGTTGACTCCGTAAGGGAGAAAGAAAGAAAGGAAAATTAAGAGAGAAAGTAGAGAAAAGAGAGAAAATAGAGGAAAAAAAATAATGGATGCTGAAAGGGTCTTTGGTGGTGGAAAGAAAGAGTGAGCTATTAAAGTTAAGGTGAGTTATATTATACCTTGAGTTACCAAAATGTATTTTACGTATATTTTGACTTATCAAAATCTATTTTACACAAGTTATGTTTTATTAGTATATTAATAAAAGTTATGTTTTATAAAGGTTTCAGTTACGTGGATTATTTTCTGAACCCTAATTGCTTAAAAGGAAACCCATGGATATGTGTGTTTATATTTTAAAGAATATTTGGCTATGACCTTATATATAATTATGTTTTGTAAGTACCACCACGGGAGTCCCACGCCTTGGGGGACTTAAATAACCATTGGCCCCTGATTGACCACTTTGTGGTCCCCTGTTTGTCATGGATCCATTGACCCCTGTAGTGATTGTCACTTAGTTACCCTTGTTCTGTTCCATTATGTACCGTGGTTATAGTTGTTTACGTAATTTATGTAATATATGTCAAATGATTTCCATATTATATGTTAAATGATCTCCGTATTATATATGATGCATTTTAATATCAAACTCTTTTTAGCCAATAATTATCCATGGTAAATTTTATGCCCTTATACTCTTAGTATAATATTTCTCACGTTGCCATGTGCTTATAGCTGTTTACAAATTTTCAAGAAACATGCAATTCAGAAATAGCTTTTGGAAAGTCTTAGATGTGAGGCCACGGATAGACACACACAACACTTTTATGATATTTTTCTATGTAAATATCGGCCTTTTGGTTAATATATTTTGTAATAAAAATAGAAGCTCCGATGATTATTTTTGTACCCTCATTTAAATATTTCTTCCACTTGCGTTTATTTATTTGTTTAAGATTTGGCCGTAGGTAACTTCAGTTACTGGCCATCACGATGCTTAACCCTTGGGTACGGGGAACGGGTCGTGACAGTGTGCATTTAAAATTTCTCTATGTGTATATTTCTTAAATTCCTGTCATTTCAACTTTCTCATAACATAACCATTTTTTGATTTTCTCTGACCGCAGAACTTCATCAAAACGACGGAAAATCAAACTTTCCGAGTCTCATTATTCGACAAGTATCTTGAAATAGCATGGAGGAACTACAGGTTCCTCCATCTCCCAATAAATACTGGGGATAATGAGAAGTCAACAGATGGAAATCACTAGACCTTTCTAGTCTTGGACAAACAAGACAATTTATGGAGGTTCTACAACTCACTAAGGCCAATGAGAGATGATGCACAAGACAAATATATCAAAAATGCAAAACAATTGGTAACGAGTGCAAATTTCTCTGATCCATGATAATGTTTATGTGATTATAATTTTCATAGAATCCCATTGATTTGTCCGTAAATTTCTCTGTTATTTAAAAATTATTTTTTTGCAGCAAGATTATGTGGAGAATTTTTTGACTTGAAAGAGAGGCACAATCACAACCCTCTTTCAAATTGATAGACTCACAAAATACAAATTACGACTTTGAATATGTCAACAATGCTCCACAACAAGACAATGATTTGTAAGTATTATACAACATCCATAAATAAGATAATCTAATTTGAATGTTTCTTAAAACTAACTATACCTATAATTTGTATGCAGTGTGGATTGTGGATTGTGGCCTCTTTGTATGCTACATAATGAGACAATATAGCAACCATGAACCTATCAGCTCGAAATTGTCTACACAAGACGTAAGGTTGATGAGGGCATAAATCATAAAGAGATTTATGACCGATGTTGGTTGGTCATGGACAGAGCCAATTCAAATACCACCAGAAGAAGAACCAAAAGTATAATAGTGAAAGCACACTAGTGAAATGAAGACAATGCACACAATGTTATTAGGATTAGCCATTCAATTTGTTTTTTCATGCATTGAAGGAATGATGATGTTTGGCATATATGTATATATCTTTTTTTGACTAATGAAAATTTCATAGCTATCAATGGTTAAATATATATTTTTTTATTGTGATTGTCAACACAATCCACACAGAGAAAATTGTTTGCAGAAATTTCTCTGCTATGATGTTGCCAGAAATTTATAGAGAAATTTAACTCGTATCGTGCCAAGGGGATGCCTATATGATTATGTAACCTGTAATGCTATGTGTTGGTACAAAACAATCATCAAATTCAAAAAACACAAATCGCACAGTAATTTTCTCTACTATTGGCAAATTTCACTGGATGAATTTGAAGCTTCAAAACACAATGCACAGATAATTTTCTCTGCTAGTGGCAAATTTCTCTGGATAAAATTGACTGGTATTATAAACACACTGCCCATAGTATGTTTCAATAAACACAATACACACTGTAATTTTCAATGCTATTAGCAAATTTCTCTGGATGAATTGGATCTCACAAAACACAATGCACATTTTAACAAACACAATGCCCATAGTAAATTTCTCTTCTATTAGCAAATTTCTATGGATAAATTTGATTGGTATAAAGTTATCAAAAATTCACAGAGAAATTTAACTCGTATTGTGCCAAAGAGAGTGCCCATATGATCATGCAATCTGTAATGCACTGTGTTGGTACAAAACAATTATCAAATTCAAAAAACACAATGCAGATAGTAATTTTCTTTGCTATTGGCAAATTTCTCTGGATGAATTTGACTGGTATTATAAACACACTGCCTATAGTATGTATCAACAAACACAATGCACACTTTCACTACTATTGAAAAATTTCTCTGGATGAATTTGATTGGTATTATTATATACACTGTCCAAAAAATATATTTCACAAAACAAAATACACAAAGTAATCATCAAATGTATTATGCAATCAATAAAATGTATTATCCTAAACTATTTAACAAAGGTTCCTTGCATGTCCTCTTATTATGGCGACCAATACTCTCACAACGACTACACTTAATCACCCTTTTAAACTCTCAAGTAGAAACAATTCTGTTCTTCTTTGGCCTCCCAGCTGGTCTCTTACTCAATGGAGGTAAAATCATAGCATCATCAATGCTACACACAGGGTTTTCAACAGTTAGAACTGGGCCAATCGAAAACGAGTATGCTTGACGATATTTATTAGCATGAAAAAATGGTTCAACAAATGAATTCAAATTCTTGCCACTCCTAAAAATTGCAGCAACAACATGTTGACATGGATACCCATTTATTTCCCATTTTCGACATGAACATGTAACGCCCTCAAAATAAACCCATAATAACCATAACATCAACATGCATTTATAAAAGAAAACGAATCATTTAAGTTATTCATCTGAGTATTCTTATTGAAAGACATCACATGTAACATCCTGCAACATCAAAATAAATGCCCTAAGGGCTTACATCTTTCCAAGCTAACACTTGGATACAAAAAGGATGAGTACTAACTCATTTACAAGTTAAGCCCTAGGCTTAAATGTTTACATGAAATCTCAAAAAAATAACAAAATAAAACATATAACTAAAGACAAGTCTTCAAAATCCCAAACATCAAATCCTCCCAGGCTAAGTCTGTGGAGGTAGCTTATCACCTGAACCTGAAAATTATGTTCCCATAAAGGGTGAGCCACAGCCCAGTAGAAAAATACTAAACCAAATATAAGCATTGAATAAAGCTATAGCATTCAATAGATGGTTAACCAAGATAATCAATTTTATCATTAAACAGTCTCATGACACTAATGTCTAAGACACATTTCACTTTCCATTATTATCAACATGGCTCAGAACCTGGCCAAACTTACAACAGTGAATTATATATCATATTCACATTACTTCCAATATCAACAAAACAAATGAGACTCATGCTCATATCAAAACACTTCATACTTCCCATTTGATACACATTTTAGTACTGTATCAATAATCATGTAAAAACACTTCAATTTAATAAGCACACATAAAAATGGTGCTAATGGAGTCCATCCCCTATCTCCTCCCAAACAAAATCCGGTTTAGAGGTCCATTCCCTATCTTCCCCTAAACCGTGGAGTACATCCCCTATCTCCTCCCACACACAAAACAATGTATGCAAATGCAATGCTCAATCAATACACATATTTTCTGTATCAATGCCATAGTCAAAATTAATGACTTAACCAATGTGATTAGTTTCAGTTATTCCTAATCCACATGCAATGTCTACAACAATCACGACTATCCTCCACCGATAGCCCAAAACAATTATTTCTAGACTGAAAATAAATATAACAACAATTCAATAGGTGAGTGGTTTAAATTATCCAACTACACAATTTAATCAATGAATTCCTCAATTTCATGCATTTCACCAATTTCCCCAATTTCCTTAAATTAATTATACAAATTAATTTATTAATACAACTAGGATTTTTCCCAAAATTACCAAAGTACTCCCAACATATCAAAATACCAAAACTTAGAACAAAACTTATAGAATGGAGTAGGAAATCCCTACCTTGAAGTGAAGAACTCGAATGGATAAGATGAAGATGAAGACCCAAATTCCAAAGTGCTCCAAACCACCAAACGTTCAGATTAAATGGAAGCCCTCGACTCACTCTATCTTTTTAACAAAGGACTTAGGGTAGAAATACACTCTAAGTAGATCAAACCTAAGAGAGAAGGTGTGTAGGGAGAGGGAGAAGACGGTTCTAGGGTTTTAAAATAAAAATGGAGATGAAAAATGATCCTGAAAGTCGGATCTCGGATTTTTATACCAGTCGCCCCGCTCGAGCGTGGAAACCCCCGCTCGAGCGCCACGCACAGACTCCCGCTCGAGCGCCCAAACTCTCGCTCGAGCGGCGAATGCACTCTCCCAGAAGTTTTTGCAGACAGGTCCCCGCTCGAGCGCCCAACTCCCCGCTCGAGGGTCACTCACGACTTCCCGCTCGAGCGTCCAATCCCCCGCTCGAGCGGCCAACACTACACAGGACATACTGGATGGGTGTATTCCCCGCTCGAGCGGCCAAGCCAAAATCTGGGCAACTAGACTTGGTTCCTAAGCTCAACCAACCTGCTCCAAAACTTCCCAACACAACCCAAGACTCAAAATAAGAAAATAATGAATGACAACAACAATTATACAATGACGGAATCTACGGAACCTAAGTCCGGATACAATAATCAAATGGGAAAAGACCGGGGTCGCTATAACCTCCCCCCCTTAAAAGAATTTCGTCCCCGAAATTAAGCATAAGTTTGTAAATAAAAACAAATTTTTCTCAATTCTCAAAGATATTGTATAACAACAATAAACATCTTGACCCAATACTGGTCACTTCATCTCTTTATCAAAGGGTATCTCACAATATATATAAAACAACATATATTTCAACCTGTATCATTATTATGGATTATTCCCTTTAATGTTAACAATTCCCATATCATATTCAATCGCATGATATAAACAACACATTCAACGATGTACTCAATAGATGCAATGTTACACTAAACTTCTACAATGAAGCAAGTTTCAAGATACACCCATTTATCAAAACATACTCACGTTTTACAACTTAAGACATATGTAAAGCTCTTAAGTTTAACAATATTACAAAATCTAAATACTAGATTACAAATCGACAAACATGTCCGGGTATTTTTCGCGGACTTCCAACTCACGTTCCCAAGTGGCTTCCTCCACTCCGTGATGTTTCCACAAAACTTTGACCAAAGAAATGGTTTTGCCTCGCAAAACTTGATCCCGTCTATCCAAGACCCGAACCGGTCTCTCCTCATACGAAACATCCTCATCAACCACTAAATCGGTCCAATCCAACACATGTGATGGATCCGGCTCATACTTCCGAAGCATACTCACATGAAACACGTCATGTACTCCGGACAACTGCGGCGGCAAAGCTAAACGATAGGCAGTCTCGCCAATCCTCTCAAGGATCTCAAAAGGACCAATGAATCGAGGGGACAACTTCCCGCTCTTCCCAAACCTCATCAATCCCCGTCTTGGTGATATCTTCAAAAAGACATGATCACTCCCCTCAAACACCAAAGGTCTCCTCCTACGGTCGGCATAAGATTTCTGACGACTCTGGGCTGTAACAAGCCTCTTACGGATAAGCTCAACCTTCTTCGTCGTTTCCCTCACTAACTCCGGACCCAACAGAGGTGCATCACCCACCTCGGCCCAACAAACAGGAGACCTACACGGTCGGCCGTATAAGGCCTCAAACGGTGCCATACCGATACTAGACTGGAAGCTGTTGTTGTAGGCAAACTCCACTAATGGCAAGTGCCTCTCCCATGACCCGCTAAAGTCAAGAACACAACCCCGAAGCATATCTTCAAGGATCTGAATAGTACGCTCGGACTGCCTATCAGTCTGAGGATGATAAGTTGTGCTAAAGGTCAACTTAGTACCTAAGGCGCTCTGCAAGCTCTGCCATAATCTGGCAGTAAAACGAGGGTCCCTATCGGAGACGATCGTCACTGGAACCCCGTGCAACCTCACTATGTCCCGAATATACAAGTCGGCAAGATGATCTACTGAATCTCTAACGCGCATAGGAATGAAGTGCGCCGACTTAGTCAACCGGTCTACAACCACCCAAATAGCATCACTGCCCCGCTGAGTCCTCGGAAGACCTACAACGAAGTCCATAGTGACATGCTCCCACTTCCACTCGGCAATAGGCAAGGGTTGCAACAAACCCGCTGGCCTCTGATGTTCGGCCTTCACTTGCTGACAAGTAAGGCACTTAGACACGAAAGCTGCCACATCTCTCTTCATACCCCGCCACCAAAACTGGCGACCCAAATCCCGATACATCTTAGTACCTCCCGGATGCACCGCAAGGCGTGAATGATGAAACTCTCGGAGTACCTCCTCTCGATGAGACTCCGGCACAAACAGACGGTCTCGGTATCTCACACTCAGGTCGGGATACACCGTCAAACCTTTCTCAACCTTCCCACCAGAAATCTTCTCACGGAGGGATTCTACCTCAAGGTCGCCCCTCTGAGCCTCTAACACTCGAATCACAAGTGTAGGTTGCGCAACAACAGAAAACAAGGCCGCAGCCTCAACGGATTCGCCCAGAAGCAAATCAAATTCTCCAAGTGCACCTAACATCTCCCACTCTCGGATGGCTATACTAGCTATGTCACCAACAGGTTTCCTGCTAAGGGCGTCGGCCACCACATTGGCCTTTCCCGGATGATAATGCAATTCAAAGTCATAATCCTCAATAAATTCCATCCACCTCCTCTGCCTCAAGTTCAAGTCTTTCTGTGTGAACAGATATTTCAGACTCTTATGATCCGAGAATACCTCGAACCTCTCACCGTAAAGATAATGTCTCCAAATCTTCAAGGCAAATATCACAGCTATTAACTCTAAATCATACGTAGGGTAATTCTTCTCGTGAATTTTTAACTGACGTGAGCCATAGGCAACCACTTTCCCCTCTTGCATCAACACACAACTAAGACCCTCTCGTGAGGCGTCACAATAGACTGCATAACCCAACCCTCTCTCCGGAATAATCAAGATTGGAGCAGTGGTCAGTCTAACTTTCAACTCCTGGAACGACTTTTCACAAGTCTCACTCCAAACAAATTTGACTCCCTTCCGAGTCAATCTAGTCAAAGGCGAAGCTAATCTGGAGAAATCTCTTACAAACCGGCGATAATACCCAGCTAATCCCAGAAAACTGCGGATCTCAAACACACTCTTAGGCTGTACCCAATCTTGCACTGCCTCTGTCTTGGATGTATCAACAGACACCCCTTCCCTAGAAACTACATGGCCTAAGAACTTCACCTCCTCTAGCCAGAACTCACACTTCCCAAACTTAGCATAAAGCTAATGGGCTCTAAGTAAATCAAGCACCACCCTCAAGTGTTCCTCGTGCTCTTCCTCTGAAGGTGAATAGATAAGGATGTCGTCCACGAAGACGACTACAAAACGATCTAAAAATTCCCGGAATATCCAGTTCATCAAATCCATAAATACTGCCGGTGCATTGGTGAGCCCAAATGGCATCACCAAAAACTCATAGTGGCCATACCTCGTACGGAATGTCGTCTTTGGAATATCCTCCTCCCTGACTCTCAACTGATGATAACCTGATCTCAAGTCTATCTTCGAGAAACAACGGGAACCTTTCAACTGATCGAACAGATCATCTATACGGGGCATAGGGTACTTATTCTTAACCGTAGCCCGATTCAATTTCCGGTAATCTATACAAAGTCTCAAAGCACCACCTTTCTTTTTAACAAAGAGGGCCGGTGCTCCCCAAGGCGAAACACTAGGACGTATAAAGCCTTTATCTAACAACTCCTAGAGTTGGACCTTCAACTCAACTAACTCCGCTGGGGCAAAACGATAAGGTGCCATAGAAATCGGCGCCGTGCCGGGCACTAAGTCAATAGAGAATTCAATCTCTCGATGCGGTGGCAAACCAACAAGATCCTCGGGAAAAACGTCCGAGTACTCACACACCACCCTTGGCAACACAATCTGAGTCTCACCGTCCTCACTAATCGAAAGGTTAGCAAGTAGACCACTAAGCTCACTCCGTCCTCGCGGAACATACCCCGGTGGCAACACATCACCAACCCGGTCCCCCAGAAAATGAAAATACTCTCCGCTCATGGTACAACAAGTGACCCTCTGGCGGTAGCAATCAATAACTGCTCGGTATGACGATAACCAGTCCATACCCAAAATAACATCGAAACCCCTCATAGGCATAACTACAAAGGAAAATGGGATTCTATGGCAATCAACCTCTATATCACAACCCCTAACACCGTGTTTCAAAATCAATTCACCCCCAAGAGGCGACACTACACAAATAGGAGATGCTAACTGTGCTAACTCCAACTCCAAAACAGATGCAAATGCAGCAGACACAAAGGAATGAGATGCACCCGTATCAATCAAAACATTAGCAACCGAGTTGCAAAACAAGAAAGTACCTCTCACAACTGATGGTGCCAGCACAAGATCCTGCGCGGTAACAGCATACACGCGCCCAGACGACCTCTGATCAACTTGCTCAACCCTAGGAGCATAAGATTGCTGCACCGACTGAGACGATGAAGCCCCTCCCTGATTGGCCTTCGAGGCCTGACCCGACTGAGCTGGCTGCTGACCCTAAATCGGCCTCAAACCAGATGCACCAGATGTGCCACCCAACTGCGGGCAATACCTCTTCATATGCCCTAGCTGACCACACTGATAACACGAGAGTGGCTGACCTCTACCCTGACTCTGGCTCTGAGATCGAGCCGAAGAAGATGCTGCTCTCTGAACTCCTCCCCTCTTAGGACAGACTGGAGACTTGTGGCCCAGCTGGCCACACTTGAAACAGGTAATGTCTCCCTGACTGCCTTTCCCCGAACTAGCACTCGGTACAGGAAAAGTCGATCTAGAAAAGCTACCCTGAGACTGCTGGGGATTAAAACCCTTCTGTCTCCTACCATCATTCTGACCATCCTGACTCCTCTTGGAGCCCTTCTGTCCTTCCTCCTCCTCCTGCATCATAATTTCCATGTGGGCTGCAGCATCAACCATACGCCCATAATCCCGAATCATAGTTCCCCCAACTCTCAGCTTGAGGCCACGCCTCAACTTCTTCTCAAACTCAATACAACGGCGTTCCTCAGACGCCACCAACTCAGGTGCAAACCTGGACAAACTAGTAAATGCAGCCTCAAACTCGGCCACTGAAGAACTCGACTGCTTAAGCTGACAAAACTGGTCTCGCAGCTTCTCCCTGACAGCTGGAGATAAGAACTTCTCCTGGAAAGCATTCACAAAAGCCTCCCACGTACTTCCTATACGCCCCTTAGTGAACTTCCACCACTGACCCGCATCCCCCTTCAACTGGAATGATGCCAAGGTCACCTTCAACCCCTCGTCTTCGATGCCAAGCATCTCAAACGTCTTCGTTGTCTGTTCGAGCCATTCATCTGCCTTAAGCGGCTCTTTAGGATCACCCACAAATTCATCCAGATTAGACCGGAAGAACTCCCTCTTCAGAAAGGAAGGTCCTGCATCCGCAACAACAACCTGGGCTTGATTCTCAGCCCTAAGAATGCCTACTGACTCCCGAAATGCTCCTGCTATCTCTCGGGCTAAAGCGCCCATAGCCTGCTGGCCTACTGGCTCGGCCACATTGGCCTGGCCAATTCCCTCCTGAACTGCCGGAATCTCCTCTGGCACAGGCACCTCCTGCCTACCCGGCCTACCACGCCTACTGCGTCCTCGTCCTCGTCCTGACATCCTAATAAAGGAAACAAACAAAGACGTTAGCACATTAATAAATGTGTCGAAACTAAACACTCGCGTCCTAATGCATTGGACAAAAATAATTCATTCCACGTAAGCACATAATCACATAAGCACCTACGAATTTTATTCCTGGATAATAATAGTCCCGAAGCGTTACTATAGTTCCGGTTGGAAGCAGCAGTGATCAAGTGCCTTTCCAACAAGACTACTAGAAACTCAAGGGTCCAATCAACATCCCAGAAACTACATTCCATACCCACATAATCACATAAACATGTTATCACACAAGCATATAACATTACACTAAGTCTCTATCAAACGAGACGAACCCAATGTGATGCTAATCACGTCCCACGTACCCAAAGTATTCAAACCCGGTACGCTCTGATACCAAGTTGTAACGCCCTCAAAATAAACCCATAATAACCATAACATCAACATGCATTTATAAAAGAAAACGAATCATTTAAGTTATTCATCTGAGTATTCTTATTGAAAGACATCACATGTAACATCCTGCAACATCAAAATAAATGCCCTAAGGGCTTACATCTTTCCAAGCTAACACTTGGATACAAAAAGTATGAGTACTAACTCATTTACAAGTTAAGCCCTAGGCTTAAATGTTTACATGAAATCTCAAAAAAATAACAAAATAAAACATATAACTAAAGACAAGTCTTCAAAATCCCAAACATCAAATCCTCCCAGGCTAAGTCCGTGGAGGTAGCTTATCACCTGAACCTGAAAATGATGTTCCCATAAAGGGTGAGCCACAGCCCAGTAGAAAAATACTAAACCAAATATAAGCATTGAATAAAGCTATAGCATTCAATAGATGGTTAACCAAGATAATCAATTTTATCATTAAACAGTCTCATGACACTAATGTCTAAGACACATTTCACTTTCCATTATTATCAACATGGCTCAGAACCTGGCCAAACTTACAACAGTGAATTATATATCATATTCACATTACTTCCAATATCAACAAAACAAATGAGACTCATGCTCATATCAAAACACTTCATACTTCCCATTTGATACACATTTTAGTGCTGTATCAATAATCATGTAAAAACACTTCAATTTAATAAGCACACATAAAAATGGTGCTAATGGAGTCCATCCCCTATCTCCTCCCAAACAAAATCCGGTTTAGAGGTCCATCCCCTATCTTCCCCTAAACCGTGGAGTACATCCCCTATCTCCTCCCACACACAAAACAATGTATGCAAATGCAATGCTCAATCAATACACATATTTTCTGTATCAATGCCATAGTCAAAATTAATGACTTAACCAATGTGATTAGTTTCAGTTATTCCTAATCCACATGCAATGTCTACAACAATCACGACTATCCTCCACCGATAGCCCAAAACAGTTATTTCTAGACTGAAAATAAATATAACAACAATTCAATAGGTGAGTGGTTTAAATTATCCAACTACACAATTTAATCAATGAATTCCTCAATTTCATGCATTTCACCAATTTCCCCAATTTCCTTAAATTAATTATACAAATTAATTTATTAATACAACTAGGATTTTTCCCAAAATTACCAAAGTACTCCCAACATATCAAAATACCAAAACTTAGAACAAAACTTATAGAATGGAGTAGGAAATCCCTACCTTGAAGTGAAGAACTCGAATGGATAAGATGAAGATGAAGACCCAAATTCCAAAGTGCTCCAAACCACCAAACGTTCAGATTAAATGGAAGCCCTCGACTCACTCTATCTTTTTAACAAAGGACTTAGGGTAGAAATACACTCTAAGTAGATCAAACCTAAGAGAGAAGGTGTGTAGGGAGAGGGAGAAGACGGTTCTAGGGTTTTAAAATAAAAAAGGAGATGAAAAATGATCCTGAAAGTCGGATCTCGGATTTTTATACCAGTCGCCCCGCTCGAGCGTGGAAACCCCCGCTCGAGCGCCACGCACAGACTCCCGCTCGAGCGCCCAAACTCTCGCTCGAGCGGCGAATGCACTCTCCCAGAAGTTTTTGCAGACAGGTCCCCGCTCGAGCGCCCAACTCCCCGCTCGAGCGTCATTCACGACTTCCCGCTCGAGCGTCCAATCCCCCGCTCGAGCGGCCAACACTACACAGGACATACTGGATGGGTGTATTCCCCGCTCGAGCGGACAAGCCAAAATCTGGGCAACTAGACTTGGTTCCTAAGCTCAACCAACCTGCTCCAAAACTTCCCAACACAACCCAAGACTCAAAATAAGAAAATAATGAATGACAACAACAATTATACAATGACGGAATCTACGGAACCTAAGTCCGGATACAATAATCAAATGGGAAAAGACCGGGGTCGCTATAAACAAGTTCTCAATCCAAGATCAACCATAACCGAAGAAAAACAGTGCACTTCAAAGACATTATCAGATGATAAACTCAGATTCCATGTCCTCCCATCCAAGAAATCCTTCTCCAATACACTATCCATACGAGGACAGAGAACTTTATTCCATTTACTAGAGAACAGCCTCCTATCAGACCTCATATTCATGATTTGTAACCGTATCATGCCCACCAAATTTGTTATTGGCAAGTGCCGAGCTTCTCGTATCCATGAATTGAATAACTCAGTACCATTTGAATACATCTCACCATAACGTCTCCCCTCAAAATATGCATCACTCCAATTTTCATATAGTAAACTTCTCAAGAAAACACTCACAATGTCTCCTCCCTCACTTTTTAATTCATTTAACTTGAAATGAAATGATGCCTTTGTTGGCGCATGTGTACATTCTGAAAACTTGGACACAATCGTTTCCCTAACCAAATTTGTGTTTCCATATGACAACTTATCCCTCAAATTTCTCTTTAGATTCAAGACAAAATCCATGAAAGCAATTAGGGAAAAACCTAGCAATTCCTTTCACAATACCACAATGTCGATCTGATATGAAACTTATCACCCTCTCTGATCCTAATACTTCACATAAATGTTCAAGAAACCAACATTAATTGTCTTCATTCTCAGTATCAACAACAGCAAAAGCTATAGGAAAAAAACCTATAAAACAAATAGGAACAAGCATATTAGATATACACATGCAGAGAAAATTAGAACAGTAAACAACTAGAGAAATTTGACACTACCAACATCCAGAGAAAATTCACACAATGGCAACCTCTAGAGAAAATTCACTTAGTGACCAACTCCAGATAAAATTCACACATTGGCAACATCCAGAGAAAATTGACTTAGTGACCAACTACAGAGAAAATTCACACAATAACAATATCCAGAGAAAATTCATTTAGTGACCAACTACAGTTAAAATTCACACATTTGCAACATCCAGAGAAAATTCACTTAGTGACAATATCCAGAGAAAATTCACTTAGTGACCAATTACAGATAAAATTCACACAATGACAACATCCAAAGAAAATTCACACACTGACCAAAATCCAAAGAAAATTCACATAGTGGCCAAAACCAGAGAAAATTCACACAGTGGCCAAAACCAGAGAAAATTCAAAGTGTTAGAGAAAAATCACATTCACTTAATTCCTACATGTATACAAAATTCACATACTTAGATAAAATTAGATGTATTTATAATTACCTTCATTCCCATCTTTCCCCGTCGCAGCAAGCATAACTCCTTTGTATCGTCCTTTCAAAAATGTTCCATCAAGAAACAAGAATGACCAACAATATTTGAAACCAGTAATGCATGCATGAAAAGCCATAAATACTCTTTTGAAACGCTTATTATTTTCAAAATCTAACTCAAAACGACTATCTGGAATGTTCTTTAGTGCCTCATCAAAATACCACCGTAATTGATCAAATGACAAACAAGAATCCCCATATGTACTACATTATGCTTTTTCAACGCCCAACCAACCACAGTTATAACTGATTGAGACCCCATACTTGTCTTTCATTTCTTTGACAACATCCACTGGACGAGTTAAAGGTTTTGCACTTACCTCTTTAAGTATCAGCTCAAAAACTAAGCTGGAAGTCATCCTAGCATGTTTACTAGTACAAACCGCCACACCACACGCATGTTCATTGTTCAAAGTTCTTATGTAAAAGAACCCATTTGTTTTTTCAACTGAAGCATGTACACGCCACATACATCCCCTTGATTCCTTATATGCACATTCTGCCGTAACCCTCAACTTGTCATTTTTAGCATACGTAAACTGAAAACCAACCTCAATAGCATACTTGCATAAAACAGTACGGAACTCAACCACACAATCGTTAAACTTTTGTCTAACACTTGTAATATTATTTCGCCAACCAGCTGACAATAACACCTTTTCTTGGTGAGAACAAAACTTAGAGAGTGATTTCAATATCTACCAGCCTATCACATTCACCATGCACAACATCTACCCAATTAGACCCCACTTCATCCTATTGATCAAAAGTACTACACCTAGTAACTGAAACATCAACTATATCAACACCACGTGCACAAACAACCCTCAACATATTCAGAAAATCAATATTTTTTCGAACCATGCAATTTGGATGGCCCACAATAGAATATGAAATACACATCGTCTCAGGTTTCAAATTTTTCCATGTTTAACACAAAATGCCTACCAATTCCTCAAAATTCAATTCGCATGAAACAATAATGACAATAGCATCATTCCCATATTTGC
Organism: Camellia sinensis; assembly: GCF_055761805.1. NCBI lineage: Eukaryota > Viridiplantae > Streptophyta > Magnoliopsida > Ericales > Theaceae > Camellia > Camellia sinensis. The sequence goes on from NC_138961.1 coordinate 223,610,617, forward strand.
ACAACAATAACACTGCACTGTCCATCGAAACTGAAAAAAAAAACAAGAAAAATAATTTGTTCAACATAAAAACACTTCACAAGAACAACATAAAAGTCCAGAGAAATTTCTAATAATTATAATTTTCTTTATATTATAATAACAAGCTTATAATTTTCTTTGGACTCAAATAAAAGTTCAGAGACATTTATAAACTTATATTTACCTTCAAGATAACAAAAACAAAATCACAGAAAACTTAATGAATCCAGAGATAATAATAGAGAAATCTACTGGTAACTATTAAACACAATCACAGACAAAAATCACACAGAAGATCTGTTATGAAATTATAAGCTTTTCTATGATTTTCACTGAACTACAAGCTTACAATTTTCTCTGCGTCATTCTGCAATATTGCACTCATATCAAAATCCAGAGAAATTTACAAACTTATATACACCTTCAAGATAACAAAAAACACTGCATTGTTCATCTAAACTGAAGGAAAAAACACAAAAAATAACTTTTACTTAGAGAAACAAAAACTTATATTTACTTTCTACAAACTTGTAATTTTCTCTGAACTACAAACTGAAAGTGAACAACAAACTTATAATTTTCTTTGAACTACAAATAAAAGTCCAGAGAAATTTAAGAACTTACATTCACTTTCTGAGATTCTATATAGTGATCCCGGATTTACCCTTGTTGTATAGTGATCCGGACATGTGTCCGTAGATGTTGGTAGTTGATTATTATCTTGTTTACATCCTTTCTTACCTTGTATTTGAGTTATAGAATGTGTTGGGCAGGTTTGTTACAGGTTGGTTGAGTTTAGAAACCAAAACTAGTTGCCCAGATTTTGGCCTGTCCGCTCGAGCGAGGGTTTTGACGCTCGAGCGGGGAATACACCCATCCAGTATTTCCTGTGCAGTGTTGGACACTCGAGCAGGGTATTGGACGCTCGAGCGGGAGGTTGTGAGTGACGCTCGAGCGGGGCTTCGAGCGCTCGAGCAGGGACCTGTTGTGTCGAGATGCTGGGGGAGTGCATCCGGCGCTCGAGCGGGAGTTTAGCCACTCGAGCGGGAGTCTGTAAGTGCCACTCGAGCGGGGGTTTGGACGCTCGAGCGGGGCGACTGGGTTTAAGTTCCGAGTTTTGACTTTTCAAATCACTTTTTCACTTTCTCTTCTCTCTCCTACTTTTCCAAAAACACCATTGTTGAGCCTCTCACTCTAGAACTCTACCTTCTCTCTAGGTTTTGATCTAGTAGGAGTGGTTTGCTCATCTTTGGCCTTTACAAAAAAGTTGTTGATCGTCGAGGGCTACTTTTTAATCTGAAAATTTCGGGATTTGGAGCACGTTGGGTTTTGTCATCTTCTCCCTTGGGGCTCCGGGTTTGAGGTAGGGATATCCTACTCCTCTCTATGGATTTTGTCTTTAAATTTTAGTATTTTGAGATGTTGGGGTTGGTTTGGTAATTTTGTGAAAGTTTGGGGCTTTTGAGTGATTTTACAAAAGTTGGGGTTTTATTTATAATAAACCTAGATGCATGTTTGGCATAGAGAAAGGGAATAAATGTTGAATCATTGATGAAAATGGGACCTTAAGGGTTGTAATGTTAATTATGGGAAATGACCTAATTATATTGTTTGATTAATTGGGATAATTAATTGTGAGAAATGAGGAAATGAAATGGAATTGTTGAGATTGGGAATGCATGGGGAAAAAGGGTGTAGTTGAATTATTTATCACTCACCGAATTGAAATGTTGATTGAATATCCATTTGTGCATTTATTTTCTGTTTAGAAATAACTGCTTTGGGCTATCGGTGGAGGATAGTCGTGATTGTTGTAGACAATGCATGATGATTAGGCAAATGAAAACTAATAAATGGAATGTGTCATGGAATTTGACGGTTGATAGAATACATTAACTGTATGTATTGAATGATTGTATATAGAACCAATGTGTTTGTATACGTTATGTATAGAGGAGGAGATGGGGGATGTACTCCGCGGTTTAGTGGAAGATGGGGGATGTACCTCTAAACCGGATAGTATTGGGAGAAGATAGGGGATGAACTCCGTAGATACAGCTCATGTGCTTGTCTAGAGAAGTGAAGATAGAGCTCATATACTTATCTTTGTGAAGTGTAGATACAGCTTATATGCTTATCTGTGAACGTGGGACATAGTTGTTACATATATCTGTTGAGAATGTGGATATAGCTTATATGCTTATCTGTGAATGTGGGATATAGTTTTATACATATCTGTTGAGATGATGATAGAGCTAATATGCTTATCTGTTGAAAAAGGGAAAATGAAAAGTAACTTTGACTCATAAGTCGTATGACATAAAGTGTGATTTATGTGGATGTATCAGTGTTGACCATCTATCAATTGCTAATCTTTTAGTCATTGTTCATGGTTGGTTTAGTGTATTTCTACTGGGCTATGGCTCACCCTATATGGAAATATCATTTTCAGGTACAGGTGGCATGCCACCTCTACGGTCATAGCTTGGGAGGCTAGAGGCGGGCTGATTTTTGTTGTTTAAGTTCCTTTTTGATGTATTACATGTATATTCAAGCCGAGGGCTTAATGTGTAGATGAGTTAGCACTCTTTTGTTGTAACCAAGTGTTAACTTGGAAAGCTGTAAGCCCGTAGGGCATTTTGGTTTTGTTGTTAACATGTAATACTTTTGTAATGAAACTCTGATGAATAGAAGAATGTGGATATTTCGTATGTTAATGAATGTTTTATTTGATGGATTTAATGTTGTTATTTCGAGGGCGTTACATTCTATCTACATTTGAAACTTCTAATAATATGTCCATATGAACTTATACTTTTCTCTGTGATTTTCGTTGGATTATAATAACAAACTTACAATTTTCTTTGGACTATACCAACAAAAGTGCAGAGAATGAAATTTCTCTAGTCTAAACAAATTTCTCTGGTTTGAAAAAATAGAGAACAAAACTTATCATTGATCAGCATGTTGATGAAAAATAGAGCACGAAAAATGAACTCCAAACATCAAAATCAACTACACTGTCAACACGCTTTGAAATTGATCGAAAAATAGAGAATGAAAAATGAATTCCAAAAATAAAAATCAACTCTATCAAGCTGGCATCTCTCTAAAATTGATCAATAACAGAGAATGAAAAATCAACTCCAAAAATCATAAACAACTTCACTGAGCTAGCCTCTTTTTTAAATTGATCAAAACTGAAAATAAAAACCTAATGCAAAAATACACTCGAAAAACTAATTTGAAATCGGAATCCTTAAATAAAATTCAAAACAAAAATCAAAATCCATATGAAATCTCCATCGAAAACATACCTGATTCAACTCCACTGAAAAACCTACACGATCAACACACTGTAACATTTACACGGTCGTAGCAATCTCTATCGTCAAGTCCACTGCACCACTTGCAAAATCCCTACGAAATCTCCGACGAAATCTCCATCGCGAAGTTAGTTTCCAAAATTGCCACCGTGAAGCTAGCAATAGAATATTCAGTTTGCCAAAATCCAAACAAACTTATGTTATAAAGAAGGGTAAATTATGTATTTTATAACCTAAAATAAAGTTGAGGGACCTTAGCCATCAAAACATATTATTGTGGACCTCTCCTCCTATCAAAAGTTGGGGAGGGATCTTAGACCAATTTTCCCTATAATATATAGCGTAGATAGATAGATTATGAGATTTAGGAAAGAGATAAATATTAGGGGAGAGATTTTTGAAACTTGTAATTCAATTAATATTTTTTAAATCTATAGTTACTTTGTTAGCCAATAATATTATTTTTAAATATTTTTAAAATTACAAAAATTAGCAATTTTAGTATTTTTTTTTTTAATCTATAGTTACTTTGTTAGCCAATACTACTATTTTAAAATTACAAAAATTAATAATTGTGGTTTTATGTTTTTTTTAATCTATAATGTTTTTTTTTTTTGTAAAATATATAATTATTTTGTTATAAGATGAGATTTGTGTGTGTATGTGTTTTTTTTTTTTAAATGTATAATGCTTTTTTAATGGATAGTTACTTTATTATGAGATGAGATTTAAGAAAGAGAGAAATATTGAGGGGAGAGATTTTAGGAACTTGTAATTCAAAATTTTAGATGGTTTTTTTTAATTTTTTTAATCTATAATTATTTTGTTAGTCAATAGAATTATTTTTAAATATTTTTAAAATCACAAAAATTAGTAATTGTTGAATGAGACTTTGGAACTCTCACAAGTCTTTTCACTAGAAACCCCCTTGTCCTTATATAATATATATAGATAAATAGATTCTTACAAAATAACCAAACTACCCCTAATATATATATATATATATATATATATTGTCAAATAGATCATCAACATCTCCCTCCCACACACAACCATCGTCTCTTCCTTTTCATCATCTCTCTTTCTATTCAAACCAAACCCTCTCTCTCTCTTGTAGTTGCTGAAGTCACCTTCAATCTCACGCCGTCGCTTCATACCTAGATGTTGTAGATCTGAGCTTTTCTGCCTTAGACACTGTAAATCTCAGTTGTAGATCTTCAAATCCTCTCTCTCACTCTCTCTCTCTCTGTGACACCCTAAATATTTAATTAATACCACAACTAATCACGATAATAATAATAATAATAATAATAATAATAATAATAATAATAATAAAAATAAATTTTAAGATAGTATGTAATAAAGTGTAATTTAATTAAAAATTTTATATTATCAAAATCAAGTGATATAAAGCTAAGTAACAAAAGAACATTTTGGGATAAGTATTAATCTTAGGAAAATACTTGAGACCCCCACCATTTTTAACCCCCACAACCCCCAATTGATTTGTAGCTACACATTATATATATATATATATATATATATATATTTTCTCCACTCTCTTTCCTCTCCTCTCTCGCGAATGTGTGGGGGTGCTGGGGGTTCTGGGGGTCTGGATCATTTCCCTTAATCTTAATAGTTAAGGATTTGGGATCATGGGTCTAGAGCTATATGTCTTAATAGGGCAATAAAGAGCTACCACCTGTCACACCTAGTAAACAATGAGGATTGAGTCACCAAGAGGGTAATAAGGATAAAGGGGTGAATCACCATGAAGTTTGACTATATAAGTGATATACTGTTAAGCCATCGAAACAAAAACAATATAGAACGACGGTGCCTCATACAACTAAAGGGGGAATCAATATTAAGAAAGTAAAGGCTAAGAGTCAGATTAAGAGTCAGTATTAAGGTAAGTTATATTATACCTCGAGTTACTATAATATATTTTACGTATATTTTGAGCTATCATAATTTATTTTATGTAAATTGTGTTTTATAAATTATATTAATATTTCGTTTACGTTAATTATTTTCTGAACTCTATTTGCTTAAATTGAAACTTATGGATATATCTGTTCAAATTTTAATATTTATTTAACATTAATTTTGTAAATAATTATTTTCTGTAAGTACCACTGCAAGAAAAATTCATTATCACGGCGCTTAGAAAAAGACGTTTTTTGAAAAACGTCTTCATTTCTCGTTTTCCAAGATGCGTGCCTTCGCTGATGCTTAACCTTGCCAATTAATTAATGAGTTAAAAAAAGAAAAAGAAACAAACCTCTGCCACTCAAACCTAATAGAATATAACTTTTATTTCCAAACATCAGAGTCACAGATTCATTACCCTCTCCCCTCTCCCCTCTCCCCTCTCTTTCTCCTTCTCCAACATTATTCTCTCTCTAAAATGGCACGAATGAAGCTCTCTTTGTAGATATTGACGAAGCAACTGATGATGAAGATTTCAAGTAAGCCTATTGTAGATCAAAACCTTAGATCTTTTATCTCAATCGTTTTTCATTATTTTTTTATTTTGAAATCTTGTTTTGTGCACTCGATTTGACTAATTTTTTTCGAGATTATTCGATCTCTCTTCGATATTGTTTGATCTCCCTTGATTTGACCAATTTTCTTCAAGATTGTTCGATCTCCCTTGATTTTCATTTATCTAGGGTTTTGTTCTACACGGCGCTGAAAAAATGCAGTGGATCTTTTTGAAAGGGCTTTTCAATCTGTACTCGCTGTGTTCACTCGAGATTCAGAGATTTTCATGACTGCACAGTAGCAATCTAGATCTATTTTGATTTACATTCTGTCAGTTTGATTTCATTCGATTGACTGAAACGGTTGCTTAGGATTTCGATTTCCATTGTTGATCTAGGTGCTCTTCTCTTTTATTGGTCTGACTCAAGCTTGTTTTGGATGATTTTGATTTCGATCTATGTTTTTGTTTTTCTTAGGTATCGAATCTATAGCTCTTTTATTTGTTTTAGTTCTCTCAGGTAGTCAGCTTCAATGGTTTTGATCTGTAACTGTATTTTATTTAAATAGTTTTATTGTTTGTTCTACAAATAGGTAGCTTAGAAGATTTATATATTTTCTCTCACTCTCTGTGTTTCCTCTTTAAGGTTTTTATTTGCTAAAAGATGATTGAGCCTTTTGGGATGAAATATGTTTTAAAGTTGATATTAAATAAATTAAGTTATCATTTTCACCAAATAAGGGTCAAATGGAGGGGTTTTGGCCAAATTTCCCTTATAATTATATGTTTGTGTATGTGTAAGCAAAATAAAAGTAAAGAAGAACCTGTGTACAAATTTGAATGCTCATTTTTTAAATACGCCCAGCCTGAAAAGGCCTCTACTCTACTTGTTTAGGCCCGTGGATAGAAAGGATATGCATGTAAGTGTTGTGCTCTCATTTGATGGACTCGTTGCATTTTTTTTTTTGTATATTGTTATGTATTTACATGTTTGATGTATATTAGTGGGATGCATCTAATGGCTTTTCATTAATTCTACCTACAGGGTGGTTCCCAAATCTCATCTAACTTCTTACCTTATTCCCAATCTTGGAAGTGAGGGAGAATGAAGTAGTATCCTACCAGAGAGATTTAAAGAGCCTCAGAAAAATGGAGGTTAGTTAAAAGTCACTTGGAAGATTTAACATGTGCCGGCATTATTGCCAAGGCCAAACTGAGAAAACAATATTAGGGATTTGTTATTTTGTGTTTCTTAACTTTCTTGTTACATATTTCTTGTTTGGATAAAGAATGCATGTAATCAAGATTTGGGAACTTTCTAAAAATGCTAGCTTTTTGACTTTTTAATTTTTTTACACAAAAAAGCCAAAAAGTTAGTTTTTTTACTAACTTCTCAAAGCACCACATAAATTTTTGCTTCATGGTACCATAACCACTGTTTTACGGATCTCTGCAACTCTTCTACTACAAGGGACCATATCAATTCTTACAGATTTGTTTCACAGTACTAACTCTGCATCCAACTTCCAAGACAAACGCTATTATTTATTTATTTATTTTACTTTCTTTTTAACAATCATTTACTGTCTTGTGTTAATATTCAAGATTTTTTGAATGAGTTATCTTGACAATTTGCTCCATTGCATTTATGTTGAAAAATAATCAACTTACCATAACTTTCTTGCAACCTGGTTCAATATGTCACATTCTTTTACACTTCTAACAAATTGAAATAACTAAATATCATAATCTATATCAATGCTACTAACAAAAGATTCAATAAGAGAAAAGATATACTTCACGCTTAGACCTTTTTCATATATTTGTGCAAAATTTAATCCCTCAATCTAATTATATAAATGTTCTAATTTTAAACATTTATTGATTTAATTTTGAACTTCAACATTTTCTCACAATTAAACTTCCATTTTAAAATATATTAATACCAACATTAGTATTATTAATATGGAACATGTGCAACACTTCATCATTTATAGACTTTGAAAGTGTCACGATGGAATTGATCAAAAATACTTTTTGTTGTGTTTGGATCATGGATTGTGGAAGGGATTTGTGAAGGGAAAGGAAAAGTGAAGGGTTTCCTTTCGCAAATTTCTATTCGAATTCATGATTCAAACATAGCCTATAATAATCTATTAAGTGTAATACAATGGAGTATTGAATATGATTTTTTAAATATAACTAATACAAGATTCCAATATTTAACTCTTTAATTATTCTAATGGAGAAGATGTGGAGGGGAAGACCTGAGCTGACATAGGATGTAGTAGTTAAAAAAGATATTAATTTATTTAATTTAACCGAGCATATAGCCCTTGGTAGAGTAGAATGGCAAAAAATGATTCATGTAGCTGACCTTACTTGATTGGGACACAAGGCTTAGTTTGATGTGATTTGCTATATGTAATACATGTCTCTCTTTGTGTACAAACACACCCAGATACATATACACGTGCCTATTGGGGTTCTTCATAAATTAGAACTAATTTTACTAGATTGCGTAGCTATTGAAACAATTCTATTCTATTTTTTACAGATGAAATGGATGTGGAAAAAAAAATTGTTTAGAGAATAAGAAGGGGACAATTCAGCTTTTAGTTCATGTTAATTTCGTTAGGAGAAAATATTTAAAGTTTGAGGTTATTTTTCTTGCATTGTAAGTTCATTGATTTTAGAGCGTTCTTTAATGCAAAGAATGCTTAATTTAGGTGTCACATGATCTTTAGTGCCATTTGGAGTGCATCATACTTACCCGTCCCACTATTCTAAATCTAATCATAGCTTTGTTTCAGTTTCTCTGTGCCCTAACCTTGCCCGTTGGAAAACTAGTCGTCAACTACGTTGAGCAGAACCACAAGGTGAGTAGTAAGTAACATTTTGAGCTTCAATTTTACAGTAGAATTACAGATTGGATGGTTATGAACCCTAGTTGTTACTCTTTTTATAGCTAAATTGGATTAGTTCTCTATTGTGGTGTTGAGACTTCATTCTTATAGGACAAAATGAAGATCTTTATGGCAAAGTATTACTGTGTGAGATTGCATGCTTTATTCGGTGCTGCTTTGGCAGCTGGACTGGTAACAGCCAGAACCATCGCTGGAAAATATGTTGACATGATGGTTTTTCTCTGATTTTCCACTCCATAGATTTCAAAATCTGCCTGGTGAGCATACATTTTTGAATTCTTGCTATTATGAGTATTCTATGAAAGCAATTTTGGCTATACATCAAACACACATGTGCAGGATTGACAGTACATTAAAAGTGAATTTTTCAGCAGTGTGCATACCACCTTAGCTAGGTTGTTACTTTTTTAGTGTTAATAACAAACAATTAATCATGGTGCTTAAAATTAATAAAAAGAGAGAGGACATAGTGATCATTCAAGCACACATTGGTCCTACTGCATTGCATTTAATATCAAAGGCTTATTCAAGAACCTAATTAAAGTCTTCATTCTGTTTTTAAAATTCTTGTCCCTCTATTCCCAACACAGTCTTAGGCACACACGTGATATGAATTGGGCCATTTTATTTGGAAGTAGACTAATTTAAGTGAGAAGATGGCAGTTGTACATGCATTTGACTAAGAGTGAATTCTCTTTAGTGCACATTCCGATGAAATAATGAAATTTCTTACTGTTTTTTCAATTGTGATGTCTAATATGTTATAGTAAGGTCTTAAATTTGAAGGAGTGGGTATTTTAAGATTATGGGTGTTGACCTGTAGGTAATATATCCTTACATATTTGCCACACTAGCATGAGCTTTGCTTTGACAAATATGACGATGATTTGACTCAGAAATTGTTTGAATTTTATTTTGTGTCAACATTAATTAGAGAATTGTGTCAAAATGCGAAGCTACTGCCTTGCAACGTCAATTTCAAGCTATGAAGTTACTGCCTTCCAATGCTAATGATTTCATTGTTATTAATCATTGATTATGTCTATCAAGAAAAAAACTTTAACCATGAGAATCTCTTGGTTGAGAATTTTTATTTTTAAAATTTTTCTTTGTGCTATTATATTGCACTGCTCAAATGCTTTAATCTTGTGATGATTTGATTATGAATCAAGAAATATATGATGCCCATTGAGTCCATACCTTTCCATGAAATCATCTGCTTTAAGAACGTCGACAAACTTCAAGCAGTAAGTATTTTTGTAATACTGAAACTAAGAAATAGAAATCAAATGGAAAATGTTCACTGACTACTTATTGTTGTTAAGATAGTGCAAAATTTTGGTAACTACACAAGTCATTTAAGAAGCTACATATGAGTTGATAGGTTCTATTGATTTCTATATTATATTTTGATATAAAGTGTAAGTAGTTTTATTGTAACGGTGATGGTGGTGGTGTAACCAGACTGTCTTGTCTTCCTCTTCATATCTTTTTGTCCTTTGGGTTAATTTTTATTTCTTTATTTATTTTTTAACGGGAAAAATTTCATTGATAGTTTTATTGTAAGCAGGGGGAACTAAAGTTTGTTGGAAGCCTTCAACCTGCTTCGTAGTGCTGTAAAGAGTACATGATTGGTCTTGCATGTGTTGTATAGCATGCAGTTGATCTCCCCCCCTCCCTCCGGCGCCCATCTTTTTATGCTAGACAAATTCATCCATCCAATTTAAATATCTTGATTTTTTTTTTTTTTGAAAATTTTATCTTAAGAACTATTGATGATCCGTTACTAAACCTAAAATTGATTGGACTTCACAATTTGGTAGGGTTGCTGATTTCGTGGTGGCAAATTCCGATCCTTTCATACCTATGTAAGGAAGTTTTCAACAACCCTTTTCTTGGAGTTTAGTACAACATTGTAATTTAACATTTTTCTCTTTCTCGCAGAAGTCAAAAGACTCGTACGTCTTGTCATTTCTGGAAGTGGCTAAGGTATCTTTTTGTCCTTTGCTTTTTTGTTCTGTATAGATGGAGTTTTCATATTTTACTTAATATTTTGCTACGAGCACTTGCTGTCGTGAATAAGGATAAATTTACTGCAACACTATGAATAGAGCAAGAAGCAAAAAAGTTACTCTTAATGTCAAAACAGAACTCATAGAGTAATGATTTCTTCTAGTGACAAACTTGATATGATTTGCAAATTGATTTTGTTTTTCTTTCTTTCTTTCTTGTAAATAATGCAATATAGATGGTACTTGCTATTTATAGATGGTGCTTGCTATTTTATTAATCTTTAATAAAATCTTTGCTTTGTAATCTTTTCTTTAAGTAGCCATTTAAGATGTGAGAACTACTGAGCAGAACAAAAGAAATCTGAATTCTGAATCTTATGTATGATGTTGCATTGCTTATTGAATTCTGAATCTTATGTATTATTGGCTGGATTTAGAAAGATTTTACACTTGAGCATCTTGGTTATCTGGTAAGTAGTAGATTGTGTTGATTTCACCTTTCACATATAATTCTGATGTTACTTTTATTCCCTGCAGCATTCCATTTTCTGAATCTAATCTGCGCAAGGCCTTTGAATCATTGAAAAGAGTTGCAGCAGTGGTTTTGGCGGCTCATGACTAAATTGAAGAGTGCACATCAGATTTCATTTTATTTTTCCAATGATATTTTAGACATTTCTTTGATTGCATCAACAGAAAAACTCGGGAATTTTTGTTTCTTGGTAGATGCTTTCATAGTATTTGTATGTGTAATTAGTTTGAATTGCATCTTTTGTGCCGATTTGTTTTGTAATAACTTTCAACTTACAACTAGGCACTAGTTTAACTTTAGGCACTAGTTTAATTTTATTTCATCTTGGAATTGAAATATTTTTGCATATTGAAAAATATGAATTGATCTGGTATTGTGTTACCTAAATTTAGTCAATATATTGAATATTTTTCATCTTTGTTATAGGTTTTTTTTTTATTTGGGGGGGGGGTTAAATCTCACAAAATTAGCACAATTTAAAAAAAAAAAAAACAAATGAAGCTATAGCGGCGTTTTTAAATGGCAGCAGTTATATTTTTAAAATAAAAAAAGATCTATTACGACGTTTTTAAAACGTCGCTAAATGTAGCATTATCATTATGTAGCACAATTAGCGCCGTTTTAAAAAAACGCCGCCTATACTAATATAGCGACGCTTTTAAAGCGTCACAAAGTTACAGCGACGGCCGCATCTTCGACGTTCGTACAAAACGTCACAAAAACAACTAGTGGCGTTTTTGATAGATTTAGTGGCATTTTTTAAACGCCACTAAAAGCCTAATTTCCAGCCGTGTACCACCACAAGAGTCCCCTGCCTTAAGGGACTTAAATAAACCATGGGCTTCTAATTGGTCACCTTGTGACCCTCTGTTTGTCATGGATCCATGGACCTTTGTTCTGAATGTTATTCCAGTAACCTCTGTTCTGTTCTGTACCGTGGTTATGGTTATTTATTTACATAATTTATGTATTTCAGTTTTTGCCACTTTGAATAATTTGTTTATTCAAATTAAGTTATGTCAATGTTTTAACTTAAATAACTATCCATGGTTATTTTGTATCCCCTATACTCTTGGCATAATATTTCTCACTCTGCTGTGTACTTATAACTGTTACCCTTTCAGGTGATGAGATGTAAAAAAAACCTGTAACCTCATGTAGTGAAACCTGCACAGGAATTTGATGCTAATTTGTTATTTTCTTTTTCTTTTATTTTTTCCCTTTTGTTTTTTTGTTTTTTGTTTTTTTTTACTGATGGTTGGTCATTGAATAATAAAAGCTCAATAGATGTATTTTTTTTTTTTTTATCAAAATAGTAGAATGAAGTAAATTTTCTGTTTCATTATTTTCTTTCTACCATTCTGCCTCCACCTATGCCATTTAATTTATTAAGATTAGAATTAATTAGTAAGTTGCGATTTTAGCCCTAAGTCCCTGGGGTTGGGTCGTGACACACACACACTCTCTCTCTCTCTCTCCCCTAGTCACTGTTGACCTTGCGTTGCTATTTCATACATTGATGTTGTAGATTGCCAGAGATGTAGATCTCAGCATGCCATCACCGGAGCTGTTGATCTGAGCATGCCTTACATCGCAGCTCCACAACGTTGTTCAAATTATTATGTGGTGTTGTTATTTTTTATTTTTTATTTTTATGTTGTTGATGATGATGAGCATATTGAATTTGGTGATGATGTTGTTGTTGATGAACATATATGATTTGTTCTTGTTGATAATGTTTTTGAACAGATGAGAGAGAGAGAGAAGAAATATTTGAACAGATAGAAATTTTTGATCAAGTAGTATTTAGTTTGGCTTGAGATTTCAATAGATAAAAAAAAAATGAACATATAAAATTTAAGGAAAAAATTGAACAGATATGAATAAAATCTGAATTGAAAAATTCATAAAATTAAATAGATAGGGTAAAAAAATTGAACAGATAGATATAAATTTGAATAGGTAGAGAAAAAATTTGAACAAATAGAAAATAATTTGAATAAATAGATATAAATTTGAACAGGTAGTAAAAAAAAATCAACAGATAAATTAAGCGGTAAAATTGAAAACAAAATATCCTCAAAAACCAATAAAAAGACTTCTCACTAAACTATTTTACAAAGATTGGACCTCTCACTAATAAAAAATATCTATTAGACTTAAGGGTTGTTTGGTGTGTCCTAAATAAGTGCACTTTTTGACTTTTTGAACTAAAAAGTTAAGGAAAAAAAGATAGTTGTATGGGATAAATTTTTGTCTTTTTATGAAAAGATATTTAATATAATATTATTACAAATGGTAAAATGACTCTTTTACCCTTTCCAACTAACACAGTAGCAGTTGGGTACCGTGCCTGTCAATGAGTGGTCTACCAATGGAAACACTGTGCAACAGTAATATTTGTTCTATAATATTATTTTTGATTTTTTGTTCATTTCCTAATTCGAAACACTGTGCAACGGTTATGCACAGTGCTTGAACATTATTATTATTTTTTCTTTTCCTTTTTTATTCATTATTTTTTGTTTTCATTCTTTTCCTTTTAACATTATATTTTTTTTTAATTCTTTTCCTTTTAGTCATTTTTTTTATTCTTTTCCTTTTAACATTTTTGTTTTTATAATTTTCCTTTTTTAAATAAATTATTTTTTTTATCCTTTTTCCTTTTAACATTATTATTTTTTATTATTCTTTTCCTTTTTTATTCATTTTTTTGTTTTCATTCTTTTCCTTTTTTTAGTCATTATTTTTTTGTTTTTATTTTCCTTTTTTATTCTCTTCCTTTTAACATTATTATTTTTTTTATTCTCTTCCTTTTAACATTATTATTTTTTTATTCTTTTCCTTTTAACATTATTATTTTTTTATTCATTTTTTTTTGTTTTCATTCTTTTCCTTTTAACATTATTTTTTTATTCTTTTCCTTTTCTTGTAATTATTTTTTTTATTCTTTTCCTTTTTTATTCTTTTCCTTTTGACATTTTTATTATTTTTTTATTCTTTTCCTTTTAACATTATTAATTTTTTTTATTGTTTTCCTTTTTTGATCATTTTTTTGTTCTTTTCCTTTTTTGTTCAAATTTTTTTTTGGCTTGTTTTCCTTTTTTATGTATTATTTTTTTTTCTTTTCCTTTTAACAATTTTTTTTATTATTTTCCTTTTTTTTAATTGTTTTCGTTTTAACAAATTTTTTTTATTCTTTTTGTTTTCCTTATTTTTTATTTTTTTTATTGTTTTCCTTTTTTATTAGCTAGTCATGCACGGTGCTGTTGTAAGTTGTTGAACATTTTTTTTTTAAAATTTTTTTATTCTTTTTCTTTTGTTTTGAAAATTGTTTTTGGGACATATGTAACATAAAAATGGATACAAAAGTATATAAAGTTCCTGTTGAGAAGTATTAAAATTTCAGACAAGCAAAACAAATTGATTGCATTAGTTTTTTCTTATGTGTTTTTTCAAATTTCTTCGACACAACTTTTTGTTTATAGAAGGTGCATTGAAAAAAAAAATTCAAAAAGAATCACAAAATTATTGGACATACGTTCTTCATGTATTTTATATGTTAATGATTGGACATACTTCTTGTTAAAATAAAATTCATTCACAATGTAATTTATCGAAGACATCAGAATATTAAAACCAAACGTTTTTTAAGAAGATATGATAATATAAATTTGAATCTCAGTTACACACATTATAAATTTAACCAACATTAATGTTTCAAATATTTGTGTTCAGTTGCCGTCTGAGTTGGTACGTAATGTTCGCTCTTACAACAGCCATTGCGGGGTTGGAGTCCCCTTCCTCAATCACCCGTGTGTATTCATCGTGGTCAGGCATTTCCAGGGCCACGTATTCGGTGCTGTATGGGATAGCCAGCGTGACCTCATCAATTTGACTGTGTCGACGTATGAAGTTATGTAATGCCATTGACGCACATACAAAGGTCACTTGATTAGAGAAACTCAACTTCTGAATATTCCGCAATGCCTCCCACCTCGACTTCCATGCATCGAATTTTTGCTCGATAGAACTACGCAATGGCGAATGTGCCTTATTGAATAGTTCGAACTCATTCTGTGGTATTCGATTCTGATGGGCATTTTGCTGATACCTATACCCCTTGTATGGGGCTAGGTAGCCTGTCTTGTTGCTATAGTCGCTATCCACCAAATAGTATTTCCTGCAATGAACACAAAGATGTTATTCACTATTGCCTAGTTGGTGACCATTTCGTTGTCAGTTTACAGTTTATAATTATAAAACTCAAATTTACTGCCAATAAAACATCGTTTGAGAAGAGTTTTTTTGGTTTATAAATGGTTGTCACCTACAATAATTTTAGGAAAAAACATAGTGTCAAATCAGAAGTTTACATTGTTTTTAAACTGACATTTCAAATTGTTAGTAACAAATTTCTTTTTCAAGTAAGTTTTTTTTTTTTTTTCAAATCATTTTTCTTGCAAGTAATTGTTTTTCAATTAATTTTGATTTTCAAATACTGATTTTCTAATTACGAAAAATTTGGGTGAAATAAATACAAGTGGCCATTCAGGTTTTTTTTTTTCCAAAAAAATAATTTGGCTATTATTGTGTTACTAATTATTTTGTTTTCCAATTTTGTTTTGAACTACTTTTTTTGTCAATACATTGTCTTGTCAAATACAACAATTTTGAATTACATTTTTGTTTTTTGTAAATAGTAGTTTTAAATATTTTGTTTCAACATAATTTTTTTTCAAATTATTTTAATTTTGAAATTTGTTTATTTGCAATTATTTTTTTAAATGATACTGTGTATGTTCGCATTATCATGTGGATATGTTGCCTGTTGGCACTTGCAATTTGATAATGATGAAATGTTTGACAGAAATATGTTGTGTACATGGAAGCAAAATATGTGGCCATTATTGAAGTAAATTAGTTGAGGGAACAATTTACATTGCACTTGCATGACTACACTGAGTACATTGTAAAACAGCAACACTACCAACACAATCATTATTTTGTTTGTATTACTAGTATTGAAATGTTATTCTTTGTAACAAATAAAATACATACAAAAAGTGTACACTTCAAGAAAATATGAAATCAATCGTACCGATATGTTTATAATATTGTTTATTTCCTTATTATTATGAATGACTATTTATAATCTGAAATCAATTTCCAACTATAAATAGTAATTTTATCAACTTTTTGTACGAGAGCAGGTATGATGTCGTAATTTGTCTTCTATTATTTTTAAATTATACTACTTTGTTAAATGTTTAATAATTTTTACCTGGTGCAAGGTGCAGGAAGCGATATTTAGGCTCGGTTGTGACGTAGTGCAACACCCTGCTGTCGTGCATGCTCCCGTCCCAACTAGCTGACACAAATGTGAAGCACAAATCGAAGTCACATACGGCCAGTTGTAGACGTCCCCGAACGCCCCGGGAGGGTGAGTCCCGTTCTGTTCATTTGTGGGCTCACTACAGCTCGGACTCTCAATTTGTCGCGGTTCTTAATCTGAACCAAAAAGTCCAAATCTGGCAAATCGTTTTGAGAAACGGATTTGTTTTGAAAAGAAGTGCCAAACATGGACTGCTTTGCCAGATACAGAGTCGCCACCTAAATATTTTTTATGGGGGAATTTAGGAAACCCTGACTCGGTGCCGAAGACCACATGCCCGTCATCACCAGAGTTGCCTCGGCTCGGGAGCTAGGGTACGATTGGGGAAGGTCAGCTATGAGCACCCCCTCTCGCCCGATCCGAAGATCAGCCTCTACTAACCGTGATATCCGTTTTTGAAAACGTTATGTGTTCTTATTCCATTTATTAGCCTAGAATTACCATGTTATGCGTTCAGCAAACAAATATAGACTAGATTGCCTAATTTGGAAACAAGCATTGCATATCCGTTTTGTTTCGAAAAATGTTTTGAAATTTGCTACTCGTAAGTAGGCTAGAAAACACGGATTTCAACGAGTTTTTCCAACCCGGGCAATCCAACCTTCACCCACAGGCATTCAAACAGTTTATCTCACATATGCACTTAGTCACATGGTAAGCATACTATCATGGCAGCATTCACACGCATGTGGTATGCTAAAACATAAATACTTACATCGTACTCCGTGCCAAAATAATAAACTAGTTAGCAAACATGCATGTCCTAGTTCATGTTAAGAATGGCTAATGCATCGCATGCAAAAATGCAATCTAGACAGGCTCGGCTAACCTAAACATGGCATGTGAAAATGCACAACCAACATGTATTCAGTTTGGAATTTGAAATACAGATGCAGTTAGCATGATGCGCCGAGCCCGGTGCATGTAAAACAAATGGATGAATGCACGCATGCGTTGCATAAGGTATGCTAATTTAAAAAATGTCCTAGTCTACCATCATAAACAGGTAAATAAAAGGAAAGAAAGACGTGAGGTTGGAAGACACACACACACTCACGCACACTTATTACATCATTGCCCTCGCTCGGAGGGACCGAATAAATATTACAGTCCGAATGATAAGCAAATAAAATTATTACAGAATTTTTTATTAATTAATAAAAAAGAATGCAAAGAGAAAGGAAAGGGGTGGCCGCAGCCTCTGCCTCGGGATGCGCGAATGATGCATGCTCGAAACCCGGCTTGCCTGGAAAACCCGTACCACATTACTGCCACCTCTGTTTATACTGCCCTGCTTTTCTGAAAATTCCCAAAGTCCCGGAACAAGTTCCTTGCATGCTGCAGAGTACCACCGGCCAAGGGAAATTACCACCGGCACTGCACAATTCCCACCGGCCGCTTTTGGATCTATCGGCTGTAAACAGATTGCCGGTCGGCACTAAATTCTGCCGGTCGGCAGAAACTTCCTGCAGAAGACAGTTTTGATAGCAAACAGAGGACAGACAGTATGGCATGGGATTTCAGGCATATGTAAGCATGGTCATGCTTCCTATCATGCTTTAAACTCAAGGAAGCATGGCCCTCGATCCTCGAGCCATCAATGGTGCATGATAGCCCAAGGGATCAAATTTGCCACTTGATGTAAAGATGCATGCAACAAACAAAATGAGAACCAAAGCCTTATCAAATCGGAGTCAAAGGCCTCGGTGACCGAGAATCAAGGCACATTACATCACTTGAAGTATGAATGTCCCTTGATCCCCACATTTGGCTTGACACCCCAAACCAAATAATGCAATGCATGTTATGCAAACATGGCTTAAAATGCGACATGATACCAAGATGCAAGGCATGCCAAGTGTGGTGCAACTAGTATGGCAAGCATGCAATGTTAGGCATAAGAGATGCAAATGTAGTGCAAACATGGGCCATTTAGCCAATGGGATCGACATGTTACAACACTTAATGAAGCAATTATGCAACAAACATGAGATAAGCATGCAAGGGTGACCATAAACCACAAAGGGGCAGACATCAAACCATCTTAAAACAGTGGCCAAAAGTGCCTAAAATGGTGGACAAACTCTCATGGCAACATGCAAGCCAATGGTCTCAAAACTAAGGCACAAGAAAGGAAGTACCTCACTCCCATAACATGACCAATCATAGCATGATTTAGACAAGTAAGAAACAGAATTTTTACAGGCAAAATAGGGCTCCAAACCCTCCTAATATGGCAGCTAAGATGGCTCCAAATGGGTGTATGCACTAAGGTTCATGTGTAGGCATAAGAGGGCACGCCTTCAAGGCACAAAAGAGGTCACAAATGCACACATATGAGCATGATTTATGAACTGAAATATGGTCCTAAATGATGCCAAAACATGAGGATGGTCCAAACTATGCATGCTAGAGGTCAACATACTCAAAAGTTACAAGCCAAAACACAAAGAGATGACATCAAACAAGGCGAACATGGTTGAAATAGATGACCAACAGATTTCAAACATGATAAAATAATACCAAAACCTTCATGGAACCATGCCAATATATGCAAGAATCATGGTCTAAGCACAAGGGGCATTTCTAGGCCAAATGGAGCAATACAAAGCAAGTACTTTAAGCATGCAAAGAGACATAAATCCGGCCAAAAACGGAGGTCACACATGACCTAAAACACCCAAAAAACTTCTGAAATGAGGCCAAAAATGATCAAGCATACATGCTACCCTTTTGAGCCAAAAAACAAGGAAACAAGACAATGAAGGGAGAGGGGTGTCCCTCCCCTATGCAAGACTTCAAACCACCTTCCTTACCACTAAAAATACACTAGTTTTCAGTGGTGAAGAGATCAAAACACTGAAGTAAACAAACCCCTACCAAAGAGGCAACAAAAGGGGCCAAATAAGGCCTAACAAGGTGAGTTTGCACTCAAACTACAAGACAACCTTAATGAAAGTTCTAAAGCATGAAAATATAAGCCTTTTTCATGTTATGCACAAAAGCTAAATCAGCAAGCAAGATAGGTAAATAACTATTGTAAGTTTGGGAAAAATAAAGCAAGATGCTCACCCTTGAAGAACCTTTGAAGAACAAATGGTCTAGCCCTCTTCTTTTGATCAAAATCAGTCCAAAAACTCAAGAATCAACCCCCCAAGTCCCTCAAACTCGGAGCAAGGTGTAATAGTGTGTGTAATGGTGCAAAAGTAAGGTAAAATCACACTTTTGGGCCAAATAACACACACAAAGGAGGAGAGGGAGGGAGATATAGAGATAGGATGTATCTATATCTCTAAGCTCTGGTTTTTGCTTCCAAGTCTCTAACCTAGATCAAAGAGGAGAGCCTTCCTCTTATAGGACTCCCTCTTGCAAAGCTTATACAACAAGCTTGCTTAGAGGGAGATCCCTCCATACATGTGTATGGAGGGAGGCAGAGTTGGTGCCAGCTATCACAGCTGGCACAAAATATCTCCATAAAGTAGATGAACAGTGGTCGGCTGCCCAAAAATGTTATTTCGACAAAATTTAGTGCCGACCGGCAACAAAATATGCCGACCGGCAACAAACAGTGCCGACAGGCAATAAAAAGTGCCGATGGAATCAAAAACCAGCCGGTGACCTCTAGCCACTGCCGGTGGTGTGTGGGGATGCCTCACAAGGCATTCCCTGCTCCTCCAAGGCAAAACACAAGTGTTTGGTGCAAAACCAGACACTAAACAGTCGAGTTCGGAGATCCTGAGGCAAGGCGCGCGAGCCGAGACCTCCGGGAACTCCAAACGAACACAAACACGGATAATCACCGAGTGTTCCAAGCGGTGACGTCCAAGTCTTGAGGACGGTCAAAAATAGGGTGTCTACAGTTGCCCCTCATTGACAGAACTCGAAAGTCATAACAATGACGAGAGTGAATGTCAAAGCCCAGAGACGACCCATTTTTGACAAGGCCGAAGACTCAGACAAACATGCAAAACAGACAAGATATGCGCCCGAAGGCAGGGGCAAAATGCAAGACAATGCACAGAGCCGAGCATAACTTATGATCATGCAAAGAAAGCTGTAATGAAGCAAACATGCGACAGTTTTAAGCTAGCGTACACCGAACTACACTACAATGCAAAAAGGATGTAAGAGAATTATGCAATTCTCAATACGTCTCACTCGGAGGATACAATACCTGTGCGGCTCGTCTGGTTGCACCAGCCTCAAATGAACCGTACATACAATATCGTGCCTGAAAAGAAAACAAAATTAACAGGTACAATATTGTTAGGAACATGCACATTAATGTACTTGAAAATGCGTGACAACGCAAAGCAAGTAGGAAGCATAATAATGCTGTGAAGGTACAGACATGTAAGTGGAGCATGCGGTCTACGCAGGCAACAAAATTGATCATAGGCATGCGGTCCACACAAGCGACGAGATCGAGCATAAGCATGCGGTCTACGCAAGTAATGATTTGAACAAACATGCGGTCTACGCGGGCAAAACATGCGGTCTACGCAAGTAATGAAATTAATATGCGGTCTACGCAATCAAAACATACGGTCTACGCAGGTAATGAAATTAATATGCGGTCTACGCAATCAAAACATGCGGTCTACGCAGGTAATGAAATTAATATGCGGTCTACGCAAGCAATACATGCGGTCTACGCAGGTAATGAAATTGAACAATAATGCGGTCTACGCAATCAAAACATGCGGTCTACGCAGGTAATGAAATTAATATGCGGTCTACGCAATCAAGACATGCGGTCTACGCAGGTAATGAAATTAATATGTGGTCTACGCAATCAAAACATGCGGTCTACGCAGGTAATGAAATTAATATGCGGTCTACGCAATCAAAACATGCAGTCTACGCAGGTAATGAAATTGAACAATAATGCAGTCTACGCAATCAAAACATGCGGTCTACGCAGGTAATGAAATTAATATGCGGTCTACGCAGGTAATGAAATTAATATGCGGTCTACGCAATCAAAACATGCGGTCTACGCAGGTAATGAAATTAATATGCGGTCTACGCAATCAAAACATGCGGTCTACGCAGGTAATGAAATTAATATGCGGTCTACGCAATCAAGACATGCGGTCTACGCAGGTAATGAAATTAATATGCGGTCTACGCAATCAAAACATGCGGTCTACACAGGTAATGAAATTAATATGCGGTCTACGCAATCAAAACATGCGGTCTACGCAGGTAATGAAATTGAACAATAATGCGGTCTACGCAATCAAAACATGCGGTCTACGCAGGTAATGAAATTAATATGCGGTCTACGCAATCAAAACATGCGGTCTACGCAAGTAACGAAAGGTACTGTTACATAGCATGATTGAAATAATTTGTGGAATTCACAAGTCATGAAAAGGATACAGGGCGGGACATTCTTCGCACGCATCGAGCATTGCTCGCAGAAGTTGTGGCCTGAGGTCAACTCGAAGGTTCACGTTTCAAAAGTGCGCGTCCTCGCATGGTTTAAAGTAACGAAGGTGCGAAAACGCGTCGTTGACCCGAACAAAGGCGTGGAGGGTGCGTTGACCGCAAGGGGAGTTTCACTAGTATCAATTCTGATACTTTGCTACCTTGTCACTTTATGCTTTACTTTCCTTTTTACTGGTAGTTTAAGCACATTGCACTGCCTCGGGCAAGTTTTATTTTTTTCTCAAAAATACACATTTTGCAAAACACGTGATGGGAATGAAACAATCCATTTTATTCGAAAGATGTTGTATTTGTAAACTTTCTATGCATCGCATCGCGAGGTATCACACCACAATGTGAACGAAATCGAACTCATTTTGAACACCGAGTATTCGCATCGTAATAATCAGGTAGTGAATCGACTTACAACTCGATAAGCAAATGTACAAAGGCATAATAGGACCAAACAAGCGTGAGTACAACTCGATAAACAAATCAAAAACTCAAGAAGAGTGGAATACAACTCGATAAGCAAATGTTCACTAACTTGCTAAGCAGACAGACGTGACTTCGCAAGAATCGATCACCGGGGGAGGGATTGGAGGTGATGGAGTTCCCCAATGCCTAGCATAAATAGCTTAGGAAACCAGAAGGAAGCCCATCGGCTCGGGGTAGAGACCACCGGCTGCAAGGAATGGCTACCGGCCATGAAATTGCTTGGTCGGCAAACTATTATGGTCGGTCGGCAAAGAGTTTGGCCGGCCGGCACTTAATGAGGGGATCACCAGAATGTTGACACCTGTCCCCCACTCAACCTTATCTCCTACAAAAGATCCCAGCTTTGTAGTTTTTCTCATTTTCACACTGATTTGCTCCAATGGAAGAGTTTCTTGCTCAAAATCTCACAGCTTGGATTGCTAGCTTGGATGGCTCGAAAAAAGTGAATTTTCGGGGTTTTGGCATAAATGCACTATTCACTCTGGGTCGCACCCCATTGCACCTCCCGTTTCTTCATGCCGCGGAAAGGTTTTGGAATCCGGTGACGCATGTCTTTAGCTTCGCCGGGCAAGAGATATGTCCTACCTTTGAAGATTTCCGAGCCTTAATGGAGTCCGAGCGCGATGAGGAGCTCCTGTCCCAACTTAATTTTGGTCATGCCCAATCCTTAGGGCGCATGTGTGGACTCAGCATGCGTGACGCTCGGTCCCTAATTTGTGACGGGATGCTGGACATTCCGAGTTTGGCCAATCGATTTTCTGATGCTGGTGATCGCAACAACCATCACTGGCAAGGCTTCCGGCGACACGCCATCTGTTTGTGCATGCTATCCCATTTTCTATTTGTCTCGGGCTCTGGAGGGGCTAGTGTCCGGCTGATTGAGGTTGCCCAAGGCTTGAAGGAAGGCAAGAGCTGCATTGCGATGACTCTGGCCGAGACATTAATGGGCTTAGACGCCTTTTACCGTCATGAGACGACCAGATTAGCAGGGAGTCCATTACTACTACAGGTAATGTTTCCCACCCAATCTCGCATTTATGTATTGCTCACATCACTAGGCCCTCAAGCTCGGTCTTTTCTCACAAAACCCCATTTTCACTTTTCTCTCCTTGTACATCTCTCTATTCTTTACTCTCTCGTTTTTCAATCCCT
Organism: Camellia sinensis; assembly: GCF_055761805.1. Classification (NCBI taxonomy): domain Eukaryota; kingdom Viridiplantae; phylum Streptophyta; class Magnoliopsida; order Ericales; family Theaceae; genus Camellia; species Camellia sinensis. The sequence goes on from NC_138961.1 coordinate 223,634,398, forward strand.
CCCCAGGTATGGTTGATGGACAAACTGCAGGTTGTGGACTCTTGCCCAGCATATTCAGCTCGCGGCTACTTCTTCCGGCACCGTCTAGTCAATGCCTTGGATGAGGAATGGTGGTTCGCTTGGATGTGCTGCTTGTCCGCAGACCGTATTGCTTGGCGGTGCCCTTGGCTGAACCTTCCGGCAATGAGTTACAATATGCCCCAGCAGACTGGGATTCAATTGGTTGGTCTCACTCACTGTGTATTCTATTTCCCGTTTCGGATTCGACGCCAATTTGGCCATGATCAGACCTGCCCGCCAGAGGGGATAGAGTATCCTGCTGCATTCCCAGCCCGAGGCGCACAGCTTGCTTGGCAGGCCACCGCGTGGAGGATGAGGGAACTCCTGGCCCCCGCTCTTACTTTCAGTTGCACTTTATCTGACGAGTGCGTGGATTGGCTCAACGAAGAAGCACAGATTGGGCCCAGCTTGGCATCAGAGGCTTCGACCAGCTCTGGGAGGGGGGCGCAGGAACACCTGACCTGACTATGCCCCAGATTTATTGCTTTATTAGTACTTTCAAGTTTTCTTTATGAATGTAATAAAAAACAACTTCAATTGTATGCAAGAGCAGGAGAACTCTGTTTTGAAATCAATGAAATTGAAGGTTGTGGTACTGAAAATTTTTCGCTTTTGGTCAAAAAATGGTCAAAGTTGTAAAAAGATTATTTGAACGAAATCGGCTTTATTAAAACTTCTCAAAAATATTTTCGATATGGATCAGAACTGGACACGCCTGAGATCTGTCACTGAGATGCACAACCCCAGATCTCTGCAACTGGAAAGTTGCCCCTAGTCTGAAGAGCGCCACAGCACTGCGCAGCAACGGAAAGTTGCCCCTAGTCTGAGTGGCACTGCACTGGAGATTTCAACGGATGCTGACAGACAAAGATGACTGAGATGATCAAATGGACAAAGTTGATCGGGGAAGTGTTATGGCTGGGCTTCAGGATGAAGCTGCCTACGTATCCCAATCATGGGAATCAAGCCTCACGTAGTTCCGGCTTAGGTTTGCTCGAGTATTTTCACTCTCCTTTTGCGCTCTAACTTTTGCCAAAGCCGCCCTTTGCGGGTTTTCAGCCTTGCGAGCTCAGTTTTTATATTTTCTAATTTTTTGTGCTCTAACTTTTGCCCAGGTCGCCCTTTCGGGTTTTCGGCCTAGCGAGCCTCTCAAGGGTAATATTTCTTCAACTTGTCCATGTTGATCGGTTGGGAGAATTCCAAGCCATCTAAGTCCATCAAAACCACAGCTCCACCTGACCAGATAGCTTTGATGATGTAGGGACCAGTCCAATTGGGTCTGAACTTGCCCCTCGGGTCGTGGATGGGAGCTCGGTTGTCCTTGAGCACCAAATCCCCTTTCTTTAGATTTCTGGACTTAACCTTCTTGTTGAAAGCCCGAGCAATTCTGCGCTGATAACTTTGGACGTAGTACAGTGCTTTCAGCCTTCTCTCGTCAAAGAGCATGAGTTCCTCAAACCTACTCTGCTGCCAATCTGCCTCAGCTATCTGACACTCAGCCAATACCCGTAAAGATGGAACTTCAATTTCGATAGGTAGAACGGCCTCCATTCCATAAACTAACGAATACGGAGTCGCTCCGGTAGAAGTTCTAATTGAAGTCCTGAAGCCCCACAGAGCAAACGGCAATTTATCTGGCCAATCCCGGTAGGTTTCCACCATCTTCCGCAGTATGTGCTTGATGTTCTTGTTGGTGGCCTCAACTGCTCCGTTGGTTTGTGGCCGGTATGTAGACGACTTATGAAAAGCCACGTTATACTTCTCCAACAAGTCAACCACTTCTTTCTTAAAGTGGGATCCATTGTCCGAAATAATCTCGTTTGGCACCCCGTAGCGGCAGATGATGTTGTTTCTAATGAACTTTACGACGTGTGACGCCTTCAACACCGCGTATGATTGGGCCTCGACCCACTTTGTGAAGTAATCTATCGCTACCAGGATATACTCATGTCCATTCGACCCCTTCGGGGCAACAGTTCCGATCACATCAATTCTCCAAACAGAAAATGGCCATGGAGACGTCATGTTGTATAGCTTGGACGGTGGGATGTTCATACGGTTTGCATGGATCTGGCATTTGTGGCATCGCCGAACAAAGACGATACAATCCTTCTCCATGGTTGACCAATAGTAACCCTGTCTGAGGATCTTTCTGGCCAGCATTACTCCATTCATGTGTGCACCGCACTCCCCTCCATGGATGGCCTCCATTAGGCGCTTCGACTCTTCAGCTTCTACACAGAGCTTATGCATTCCCAGATGACCCCTTTTGTACAGCTTACCCCCGCAGATAATGAACTGGACGGCCATTCTTCTGATTGCCCTCTTATCCTTGGCATTTGCCCCTAGTGGATACGTCTCCTTTTCCAAGAAGTTCCAAATATTGTAATACCAGGGGTTGTCGTCTTGAGCCTCATCTATGGCGAAAATTGACTCGTATGCTGGCGCAAACTTCTGATCAATAATGACCGGACGCATCCGGACTCCGGACGGGATGTCTATCATGGAAGATAGAGTTGCTAGTGAATCGGCGAACCTGTTGTTCTCTTTTACTAGGTGGGTGAAATTTAGCTTCTCAAATCGAGGAATTAACAAATCCAAGGTTTGGTGGTAAATTATCATCCTTTCCTCTTTGACTTTCCAGTCTCCTTTTGCTTGAGACACAACAAGGTTTGAGTCCCCAATGACGTCCAACCGTCTTGCCCCTAGTTCTAGGGCTGCTTCTAGGCTAGCAATACATGCCTCATACTCTGCTTCATTGTTCGAGACTTTGAACCGGAGCTTGAATGCTAAAGGGATACAGGAATCGTCCGGCGCTATCAGCAACACTCCTATCCCATACCCATATTGGTTCGACGCTCCGTCAAAGTACATCGTCAAAGTTTCATCTTCGATGTGCAGAATGGCTTCATCTGGGAACAGGTACTCAACCGCTTCATCCCCCTCAACCGGGTGGTCGGCAAGGAACTCCGCTACCGCTCTTCCTTTTACTGACTTGCGTGTTACATACTTCAAATCAAATTCAGAAAGCAATAGCAGCCAACGAGCTAGCCTACCCGTAAGTGCTGGTTTCTCGAAAAGATATTTGATGGGATCCAAACGTGAAACCAACATTACAGAGTGAGCTAACAGGTAGTGCCGCAGCTTCCTAGTAGCCCATACCAAGGCCAAACAAGCCTTCTCCAGCGGTGTATAGCGGGTCTCGTAATCTAGCATCTTCTTGCTCAGATAATAGATGACCCTTTCCACTTTGTCCTCTGACTCTTGTGCGAGCATGCAGCCCATGGTAGTCTCAGTTACCGAAAGATACAATATCAACGGTCTCCCCGGCTCTGGTGGTGACAACACGGGCGGGTTCTGTAGATACTCTTTGATCTGTTCAAAAGCTGCTTGACATCGGCCGTCCCATTGGAACTTCTTTCCTTTCTTTAGGAGACCAAAAAGTGGTTCACAAGTCAAGGTTAATTTAGAGATAAACCGTCTTATGAATTGCACTTTACCCAGAAAGCCTCGCACCTCCTTTTCAGTCCTTGGTGGTGGCATTTCTAAGATGGCCTTGATTTTGGAAGGGTCGACCTCGATGCCCCTTTGTGTAATCAGAAACCCTAGCATTTTTCCAGCTGTAACACCAAAAGTACACTTCTGGGGATTCAACCGCAGCCGAAACTCTCTGATCCTTTGAAAGAATTTTTGTAAGGCGATGTGGTGGCCCTCTCTTTCTTTGGAGTTGACAATCATGTCGTCCACATACACCTCGACCTCTTTATGGATCATATCATGCAATATTGTAGTTCCTGCCCGTTGATAAGTAGCTCCAGCGTTCTTCAACCCAAATGGCATCACTCTATAACAATATGTCCCCCACGGGGTAGTGAATGCAGCCTTCTCCCGGTCTTCGGGTGCCATTACTATCTGATTATAGCCTGAAAAACCATCCATAAACGAAAGCAAGGCGTGTCCTGCCGTGAAATCTACCAATTCATCAATGTGCGGCAAGGGAAAGTCGTCCTTCGGACTGGCCCTGTTCAAATCTCTGAAGTCTACACAGACCCGAATTCTGCCATCCTTCTTCAACACCGGAACAATGTTGGCCAACCAAGTCGGGTATTCGGATACCAGCAAGAAGCCTGCATCAATTTGCTTGGTGACCTCTTCCTTGATCTTAATGGCCCAATCAGGGCGGATCCTTCTGAGTTTCTGCTTGACAGGTCGGGCCTCGGGATCAAGAGGGATCCGGTGCTGTACAATCTCAGGATCGATTCCAGGCATGTCTTCGTAGGACCACGCGAAAACATCTTTGAAATCTTTTAATAAAGCGACTAAGCGCTCGCGTTCCTCAGAAAACAACGTGGACCCAATCTGGACCAGCCGCGGGTCCTTCTCAGTACCAACATTCACAGTAGTGATTTCATCCATTAAGGGTTTAACAAATCTTTCCTGCTCTTGATCAATTAACCGTTGCAAAACCGAAGGAATTTCTTCCTCGTCGTTTTCATCAAAATTTTGAAAATCCTGATTAAGCAATAAATCAAAGGCACAGAAAAATACTCAGAAACCACATCCACGTCGTTCTCATTAAACACTTCCAAGCCATCAGATTCTTCTGTTACAACAGACTCAAAAGAGAAAGAAAATGACGACCTAGACAGGACTGTGGCATCTGGGTTATCACTCCCAGGAATACCAGACTCAGACTCAGTCGAGCTGGAACCTGATTCCGACGCACAAGATTCAGTGGAATCAGATTCCGGCTCACTACCTGACCCGGTGCTGCTAGATAAAAAGCCTTCTTCATATTGCCAGATGAGAGAAGGTGCGATGGACGCATCCAAAATAGCTGATGGTAGGCCCGCAGCCGCTTCATTCCCGATCACACAAACCGAGGAGCTATCCCCCAAGCACTTCTGTTCGATCGGAGGATCTGAAAGCAGACACGCCAGTGCTGCCCCCATTTCATTTTCAGCGTCCTCAGACTGCACTTCCTTACTCTGCTCAGCCTCAGCCGATAGATCTGCCTATCCTTCGGCGATGTCATCCTCAAGTAACTGTAAATCAAAGAAGATCTCAAACCCCGGTACGCGCTTCTTCTCCGCGTTGAGCCACGGCTCTGGGAAGCCACAAAACGGAAAGTCCTCCCCCTCCCGGACGAAGCGTCCGTTTAGGGTACCCCGAATGGGTCGGTGCGTTAAGTCAAAGGGTTTCCCCATCTGTTTCGCTCTGGCCCTTCTGGCCATTTCCTTTCCTTTCCTTATTCAATCCTCTTTGGTGGGTAGGTAGCCCAAACCAAAGGTATGAGGGTTGTGTGGCACTTCGGCCAATGCTGCGACGCCCTTCCGACCGCTCTTCCCCAATCCCATCCCGGGGATGTGCTGGAGTTTGTTCATGAGATAGACTGCTTGGGCACTGACATATACCCCTTCATTAGCTACCATGATGTCCTGTACAACCCGAGCCTCAGCCAAGGTAAAACCTGATATGAACACATCTTCCATACCGTGCTCGATTTCTAAAACAGGCGTAGACACCTCCGGTGGCGGATGAATCGATGAATTTCCGAAGACGATGGCTACTCCCTTCCCATAGGGGTATTTCACCACTTGATGTAGGGTGGAGGAGACTGCCTTTGCCTGATGCAGCCACGGCCGCCCTAGAAGCAGGTTGAAAGTTGCAGGAACCTCCAAGACATGGAAATCTATCCCATGCTGTCCCGGCCTAACCTTTGTTTGAATCTTAACTGTTCCCATTACTTCCCGGCGGGTGTTGTCATACGCCCGAATCACTTGGGCCGTTGGCACAAAATCCGCGACTTTCAAACCGATCGCATAAGCTGTCCTTGCCGGGCAGACGTTGATGGCGGACCCCGTGTCAACAAGCACCACGGGTATCCATTTATCTCTGCACTCCACAGAGATGTAGAGTGGCTTGTTATGGTTCGCACCCTCAGGTGGCAGTTCTTTGTCAGAAAAACTCAATGCCGGGGAACTTCCTCTCGAAAAGACTAAGCCCACCAGCTGTTCGGGCGTGGTGTCTATGGAAAGCTTGGCTTTGTCCATGGCTGAGAGGACAGCCTGTCTATGTACTCGAGAAGCCATAAGCAGTCCCCAGATGGAGATGTCTGCTTGTATCTTCTTTAATTGTCTCAATACGGCCTCATCTTCGAGTTGCTTTTCCTTTTGCTTCTCTGCTTCCTTATCTTTTCCAGACGCTTCTGGTTGATCTAGGTGTGGAGGCTTGAAGTACCGTCCACTCCTAGTCATGTGATCGACTTCGCCGATATACCAGGCATCATCTGGTTAGTTACCTTCCCAATCCTCGTCCGTGTGGGCAAGACATAGATCGTCGTCTTCCCACCACATACCATCTGCAGCCGACAAGCATCTGTCTGGTTCTGGCATAACTGTCCCGATACTTGCAGTACCTTTTATCCCTATGCTCGCAGCATTCTCCATTTCTGTACTTGTGGCAGTCTCAACCCCCATGTGGCCTTTTGCCTTCCTGACCCTCTCAGAATCTTCGAATCTTTCCTGTTCGGACTGTGTCAATGTAGTAGATTGCTCAATGATCCCTGTACTCAAAATGCTCCATTCCCGAGCGAAACTCTCGACGTCGGCGCTCTCCGGCGATGTATTCTGCTTTTCAACCATCCCGGCTGTTATTGACATTCCTGCCCCTGTCGGGACTTGTTCTGACTGAAACTCTCCTACCACATCTGGCTGATCGTCCAACCATCCCGTGGCCTCTGCCGATTCTTCATAATCGAACTAGTTGACAGCTGAGTCTTCTGGATCTTGGTTATCGTAAAATTGGAACTTGGCAAGATCCTCTTCCACAGCTGTCAAATCATCCGTTCCCTGTCCTGGACTGTCCCCTTGGATTGCACACAGCTCTCCCCCAACTGGAAATTCGACATCTAGTCTATTCTGACCCACTGGTGAAATGCAGTCACTCGGACTGTAAGCGTTCCCAACATCACTTCCAGATCCCGCAGAGTCTGGCTCGACAATCCCTTTCTCCTTTGGAGTCTTCTCTTTCCTGTTCTCGATGGTCACCACCACTGGCTTGGGTTGGGTTATGGAAACGTCCATCATGCACAAATCGGTGCAATCAGGAAGGAAAACTTTCGGCTTAGGCAGGTAGGAGGGTGTGATATAAATACTAGGATCGTAGGATGCGACCCCAGTGTGGATGAAATTGATTCTTTTGGGTGGTGGAGCTTGGTTATGTGTGGGGAGAGGATTTGTAGTAACATTGGGTTTCTCAGGGGGTAAAATCACCCCATTATCAATGAGATCTTGGATCTCATGACGCAATCGAAAGCACAGGTCGGTGTCGTGACCGTGCTGCTGGTGGAATGCACAATACTTGGCTGGATTGTGGGCAGCGGGGAGTCTTTTCGGTAAGGGCCGCGGCTCTAGGGGCTTCAGATGCCCTTTTCTGATCAAAACCCCCAAAGCTTTGGACAGGGGCATATAAAGCAGAGCGAAGGTTCTGGTATTTCTGGGAGGGTATTTGGCTGTTTGTGGGTTGCTTCCGGACGCACCGGAGAATGGTGTAGCTGCTATAGTTCTTGGGGAAGGGTTGGTGGTGACCATACTCATTTCGGAGGTTCTGGTAGTTGTAGCGCCACTCGGGCTTGCAGTAGTATTTCGATTGAAAGTCCTGCGGGGTTGCTCCCGGTCGTTATCAATCAGGCCTTGTTTTAAGGCATCCTCGATCTGCACCCCCATTTCATGTAGATCAGCAAAGGTAGGGAAGGGGATTACAATCATCTTTTGCATTAGCTTCGGCTGAAGATTGCGCACAATCATCCGAATCTGGTCTTTGTCCGTGGGTCTTAAGGTCATTATCGAAGCCTTAGCCCGCCATCTGGTTACAAATTCTGAGAAACTCTCCTTGGTTTCTTGTCTCGTTGTCTCGAGATCCCGGGTCGTGATCTCGATTTGTGTGTTATACGAGTACTGCAGGATGAAGGCCTCAGCCATCTCGTCCCAACTTCTTTTGACGTCATCCTCCAACTTGGCATACCATGCGGCCGCTACACCCGACAGGGTCCGGCCAAACAAAGACAGCTTCTGCAATCTGGTGAGGCCCATTGGCCTTAGGACGTCTGAAAATAGTCGCAGGTGTACCATGGGATCCTCAGATCCGTCAAAACGATCAATTTGTGGCATCTTAAACCAATCTGGTAGCGTCACGGCTGCGTCAGTGTATCCGTCTCCAATGTTCGGAATGGATTTCACACCTTGAGATTTCTTGAACAGCTTTTTAAGCTTGTGCATTTTTAATGCCACGGGGTCTACTTCGGCCTCGAAGGGAGAATCTGATAGATTGATAGGAGTGGGTGCCTTGGATTGTTGAGGCAGGATCGGGGGTGGATCCGGCCCCGTTGGGATGTCTGTATCTTCTTGGACATTCCGGGCGTTTGGCGTCTCTTCGGGTATTGGAACCCTTAGTGGGGGAGGGACTTGCTGTGAAGCTGACGCCCCAGTTTGCTGCTGTAATCTCCCGATTAACTCCGCTTGCTCATTCATAACTGTGGCTTGTTGTTTGGCGAATTCTGCGTGTCAGACAGCATCCTGCTGCATCATTTTCATGCTTTCCTGAAGTTGGCGCACCATCTCCTCTAAGCTAGCCATACTATTCTGCTCTGGTTGAATTACTCGTATGCGTTCCCTCTCTGTGGGTGAAACAGGACCCTGATCCCTATTGAACTCGGGTGGGGTAGATAAGGCCCTCTGAACTGACTGTTGAACTGATACTTTCTGCCTGGCTGTCCTCCGTTTAGCGACCGGGGGTAGAGAGTAGTACACCGGTTGTCCTGCTATCAGATCCTTAGATCGATGGAGCCGACGACCTCTGATCCAGAGTGCTTGGGGAATATCTACCGGGTTGGAAGCAATGATGCTGAACTACCTAGCAAAAAGATAAATAAAGCAATAAATAAACCAACAACCAGACAGCACAGCAGCATAAAATAAACATATAATACACAGTTGGATATTCATAATACATAGTCGGTAAGCCGAACACACTGTTCCTCGATACTGATCACTGTTCCCCAAAATCTCTGTTCCCAAAACTGAACCCTGATACCCGCAGATAACTAATTCTCTTAAACTGATACTGATATCCTCAGGCCTAATACTCAATCTTGCAGACTGATATGCACGTTCCCTGTAGAGCAACACTCTAAAAGCACATAGCAAGTAAAGAGAGCCAAAACACCCCTATGTTGGGGTAGGGTTTCCCTGTCCTATTTTGTCAGGAGCTAGGGTTTCACTATGCACGCAGCAGTATCAAACAACCTAACATCGGGTTAGCAGCCTGTCCTAACTTGGAATGGTCACTATGGATTCGAATATGCACTAGGTCGAATGGTCGAAAAGGGTGCCCCGGTAAACCGGGGTTTGTGTTCCCATGCTGTCAGAGCCCATAACCGGTCAGCCTTATGGTCATGCCTTGACAAGACAAGCCTCTAGAAAACCGTTCAGGAATGGCAGATGGCAAACACTGTGTTCCTAGGCGCACCAATGCAAATGCAATGCAAAGAGACACATAGATGAAGTCAAAATGGGATATCACGAGTTCGAGTCAAGCTCTCTAATTTCCCCAGCAGAGTCTCCAGAAACTGTAGATGTCCCCGAACGCCCCGGGATGGTGAGTCCCGTTCTGTTCATTTGTGGGGTCACTACAGCTCGGACTCTCAATTTGTCGCGGTTCTTAATCTGAACCAAAAAGTCCAAATCTGGCAAATCGTTTTGAGAAACGGATTTGTTTTGAAAAGAAGTGCCAAACATGGACTGCTTTGCCAGATACAGAGTCGCCACCTAAATATTTTTTATGGGGGAATTTAGGAAACCCTAACTCGGTGCCGAAGGCCACATGCCCGTCATCACCAGAGTTGCCTCGGCTCGGGAGCTAGGGTACGATTGGGGAAGGTCAGCTATGAGCACCCCCTTTCGCCCGATCCGAAGATCGGCCTCTACTAACCGTGATATCCGTTTTTGAAAACGTTATGTGTTCTTATTCCATTTATTAGCCTAGAATTACTATGTTATGCGTTCAGCAAACAAGTATAGACTAGATTGCCTAATTTGGAAACAAGCATTGCATATCCGTTTTGTTTCGAAAAATGTTTTGAAATTTGCTACTCGTAAGTAGGCTAAAAAACACGGATTTCAACGAGTTTTTCCAACCCGGGCAATCCAACCTTCACCCACAGGCATTCAAACAGTTTATCTCACATAAGCACTTAGCCACATGGTAAGCATACTATCATGGCAGCATTCACACGCATGTGGTATGCTAAAACATAAATACTTACATCGTACTCCGTGCCAAAATAATAAACTAGTTAGCAAACATGCATGTCCTAGTTCATGTTAAGAATGGCTAATGCATCGCATACAAAAATGCAATCTAGACAGGCTCGACTAACCTAAACATGGCATGTGAAAATGCACAACCAACATGTATTCAGTTTGGAATTTGAAATACAGATGCAGTTAGCATGATGCGCCGAGCACGGTGCATGTAAAACAAATGGATGAATGCACGCATGCGTTGCATAAGGTATGCTAATTTAAAAAATGCCCTAGTCTACCATCATAAACAGGTAAATAAAAGGAAAGAAAGACGTGAGGTTGGAAGACATACACACACTCACGCACACTTATTACATCATTGCCCTCGCTCGGAGGGACCGAATAAATATTACAGTCCAAATGATAAGCAAATAAAATTATTACAGAATTTTTTATTAATTAATAAAAAAGAATGCAAAGAGAAAGGAAAGGGGTGGCCGCAGCCTCTGCCTCGGGATGCGCGAATGATGCATGCTCGAAACCCGGCTTGCCTGGAAAACCCGTACCACATTACTGCCACCTCTGTTTATACTGCCCTGCTTTTCTGAAAATTCCCAAAGTCCCGGAACAGGTTCCTTGCATGCTGTAGAGTACCACCGGCACTGCACAATTCCCACTGGCCGCTTTTGGATCTATCGGCTGTAAACAGATTGTCGGTCGGCACTAAATTCTGCCGGTCGGCAGAAACTTCTTGCAGAAGACAGTTTTGACAGCAAACAGAGGACAGACAGTATGGCATGGGATTTCAGGCATATGTAAGCATGGTCATGCTTTCTATCATGCTTTAAACTCAAGGAAGCATGGCCCTCGATCCTCAAGCCATCAATGGTGCATGATAGTCCAAGGGATCAAATTTGCCACTTGATGTAAAGATGCATGCAACAAACAAAATGAGAACCAAAGCCTTATCAAATCAGAGTCAAAGGCCTCGGTGACCGAGAATCAAGGCACATTACATCACTTGAAGTATGAATGTCCCTTGATCCCCACATTTGGCTTGACACCCCAAACCAAATAATGCAATGCATGTTATGCAAACATGGCTTAAAATGCGACATGATACCAAGATGCAAGGCATGCCAAGTGTGGTGCAACTAGTATGGCAAGCATGCAATGTTAGGCATAAGAGATGCAAATGTAGTGCAAACATGGGCCATTTAGCCAATGGGATCGACATGTTACAACACTTAATGAAGCAATTATGCAACAAACATGAGATAAGCATGCAAGGGTGACCATAAACCACAAAGGGGCAGACATTAAACCATCTTAAAACAGTGGCCAAAAGTGCCTAAAATGGTGGACAAACTCTCATGGCAACATGCAAGCCAATGGTCTCAAAACTAAGGCACAAGAAAGGAAGTACCTCACTCCCATAACATGACCAATCATAGCATGATTTAGACAAGTAAGAAGCAGAATTTTTACAGGCAAAATAGGGCTCCAAACCCTCCTAATATGGCAGCTAAGATGGCTCCAAAGGGGTGTATGCACTAAGGTTCATGTGTAGGCATAAGAGGGCACGCCTTCAAGGCACAAAAGAGGTCACAAATGCACACATATGAGCATGATTTATGAGCTGAAATATGGTCCTAAATGATGCCAAAACATGAGGATGGTCCAAACTATGCATGCTAGAGGTCAACATACTCAAAGGTTACAAGCCAAAACACAAAGAGATGACATCAAACAAGGCGAACATGGTTGAAATAGATGACCAACAGATTTCAAACATGATAAAATAATACCAAAACCTTCATGGAACCATGCCAATATATGCAAGAATCATGGTCTAAGCACAAGGGGCATTTCTAGGCCAAATGGAGCAATACAAAGCAAGTACTTTAAGCATGCAAAGAGACATAAATCCGGCCAAAAACAGAGGTCACACATGACCTAAAACACCCAAAAAACTTCTAAAATGAGGCCAAAAATGATCAAGCATACATGCTACCCTTTTGAGCCAAAAAGCAAGGAAACAAGACAATGAAGGGAGAGGGGTGTCCCTCCCCTATGCAAGACTTCAAACCACCTTCCTTACCACTAAAAATACACTTCTTTTCAGTGGTGAAGAGATCAAAACACTAAAGTAAACAAACCCCTACCAAAGAGGCAACAAAAAGGGCCAAATAAGGCCTAACAAGGTGAGTTTGCACTCAAACTACAAGACAACCTTAATGAAAGTTCTAAAGCATGAAAATATAAGCCTTTTTCATGTTATGCACAAAAGCTAAATCAGCAAGCAAGATAGGTAAATAACTATTGTAAGTTTGGGAAAAATAAAGCAAGATGCTCACCCTTGAAGAACCTTTGAAGAACAAATGGTCTAGCCCTCTTCTTTTGATCAAAATCAGTCCAAAAACTCAAGAATCAACCCCCCAAGTCCCTCAAACTCGGAGCAAGGTGTAATAGTGTGTGTAATGGTGCAAAAGTAAGGTAAAATCACACTTTTGGGCCAAATAACACACACAAAGGAGGAGAGGGAGGGAGATATAGAGATAGGATGTATCTATATCTCTAAGCTCTGGTTTTTGCTTCCAAGTCTCTAACCTAGATCAAAGAGGAGAGCCTTCCTCTTATAGGGCTCCCTCTTGCAAAGCTTATACAACAAGCTTGCTTAGAGGGAGATCCCTCCATACACGTGTATGGAGGGAGGCAGAGTTGGTGCCAGCTATCACAGCTGGCATAAAATATATCCATAAAGTAGATGAACAGTGGTCGGCTGCCCAAAAATGTTATTTCGACAAAATTTAGTGCCGACCGGCAACAAAATATGCCGACCGACAACAAACAGTGCCGACCGGCAATAAAAAGTGTCGATGGAATCAAAAACCAGCCGGTGACCTCTAGCCACTGCCGGTGGTGTGTGGGGATGCCTCACAAGGCATTCCCTGCTCCTCCAAGGCAAAACACAAGTGTTTGGTGCAAAACCAGACACTAAACAGTCGAGTTCGGAGATCCTGAGGCAAGGCGCGCGAGCCGAGACCTCCGGGAACTCCAAACGAACACAAACATAGATAATCACCGAGTGTTCCAAGCGGTGATGTCCAAGTCTTGAGGACGGTCAAAAATAGGGTGTCTACACCAGTATATTTTGTGTTGGCACGCCTTTCCGGCCATAGTACGAAGTGGCATACTCTTGCGAGACATGAGCCATCATGTATATGCTGTCTAGTGCACCGATGTAGTCCTACATAATACACCATTATTCAAAAAGTATAATAAAAATTCAGGGTATATGTTGGCACTGTGATATTTAAAATTTTATGGAAAGTGTCACCTTGAATGGCCGGTACCGTCGTTGTGATCATAAATGTGGGTGGCCCCTTGTTGCACTTGCTCGAGCGTAAGACTCCTACTATGAACCGATGTGAACGGTATCATAGCTTGCATAACCTCATTGGAAATTGCGTGACAATGTCTCTTTTGAGTGTTGGAACCGTTCTTGCAAATCTTTCTAATCCATTCCCTACAATGCACAAATGAAAATGGCTACCTTCTCTTCCAACAGAACGCCATACTTCCGCTGTGGCAGTGTCAATCCAAAACTATAAAGCGCGTCGCATAACAACAAGAAGACTGGTTTGGACATACTGACAGCATCTTCAAACCGGCCTTGGTGCCCGTTAAACAACTCATACATCCATAAAAGTCCAGAAAGTATTGATGTATTTCGAGGGACTTTGTGGTCATGGTTGTAATAATATCTAGCTGCACTGTTCCACGCCTCTATCAAGTTGTGATCAGTTTTGACCGCCATTTCCCACGCAATTTCAACGATAGCTTCCCGGGATGTAATATTGTGCACGATGTGACTAGGACCAGCGTCATCCGCCATTTGTAAAAAATGGAACGCAAAATATGCAAAAATAAAATGGCAATACGACGCCTGCTACGAGTTTGACTATCAAGAATTTTCCACAATCTGAATGAGTGATGTGTACAAATGTAAGCACACACCTTCTGCAAAAACTACGGAAAATGAAAGAGTTTAAGGGAGAGGGAATGTGAGAGAGAACCACACTGTCAACATATGATTATATAAACAAATGAAAGATACAAGTAGAGATGAGCTTTGGTGGTGGTGGGTACATTTTCCTGCATTTCAAAAAGTTCACTTGCTTGTGAGAGTTGGGACAACGACGAAGGGGCCTATGTCTATGATTCCATTTTTTTTGGTTCACCCAAAAAATTTATTTGTGTTCAGAAAAGTGTATGTTGTGCATCCAAAAAAAAAATAGACACCTTGTTTTGGTATAATTTTTTAAAAACAGTGTTCAGAAAATTCTATTTTGTTCCGATGCGTAATTTTTGTGTTATCTACCTTTTGTTCATATTTTATGGTCAACTTTTTAAATTGGTAGACACACGTGACATGAATTTACAAAAACAGTCAGACAGTGTAACGGGGAAAAAAAATAGTATAAAAAATTAACTCTAATTGGGAACAAAATTATGCTTGAAAACAAAGAGAAAATATTAATAAAGAGACCATTTTGGATGCGTACAGTCTTCAAAACAGTTGAAGAAGAAAGAGGTAATGGCAAAAAGGAAAAATATAAACTGCGAAAAGAGGGAATCAAAGCACAGTGTAGGTGTGTCATCAACACCACAATGGGTTTCCTAATAAATTTTTCAATTTTAACCTTTTCAGTAATTAAAAAAAATAAGTACATATAATAATATTTATCTGTAATGATCATTGAAAAAATCTACAGGACTCTAGTAGTGTGGGCAACTCCAGTTTTTTCGTTGTCTTTTTTTTTTTTTTTAATCTTTAATGATCTTTTTTTCAAAATTATATCAAACTTTTTTTTTAATTTTTAGCTCTGTTGCAAATGTGGAAAATAAAAAAATAATAAAAGATAAAAAATAAAAAAATCACAACAAAAAATGCACAACAAAATAGAGGAGTTTGGCACACTATACTTTTTTGTGAGCTAAAAATTATGTGAAGTGGATTTAAAAAATTTAACAAATATGTATCATAATTCAAAAATCTGCAGGAATATGTACAAACCTGTTGAAAGTATGCATGATGGAAAAAGTATTCACTGATAAAGCATTCACTGAAAAAGTAGTAAAACCTACAAGAGATTCCCATAATGAAATGTGCAGCAAGCTCAGTTCTCTCAAGCCTTTCAAGCAACACCTACATCCTTCTCTCTAAGGCTAGTATCTACTTTATTAACATTGACACATCAAAACCTAAAGCACAACTAGAAGACAAACTACCAATTGCCACAATTTAATATTTTATGTATATGTAATCTGTACCATTTGTCCTCCACAGTCCAATCCCGGGCTATAACCAGCAGTCCTCCACAAATTAATTGAGGCAGAAAATCATGAAGTATATGAATGCCTACTACTCACTCACAACAGCCAAAGATGCATACCAAAGCACAACAATCTGCCAAAATCATGAAGTATATGAATGTCTACTATTGTTTCATAATGTAAGAACGTAACAGCATAACAATCTGCCCTGTACAAGTAGCTATCAATTGCACCCTCAACCCAATCACGAACATGTTACTATGTAAATCAAAGATTTTGATATAAGTAAGACCATGCAAACTATTAATTAATAAAAAATTGAATAATATAACACACATATATGTCACTGACATGCTGTATATGTTTCATAATTTAAAGTGGATGTCAGAAAAGCATTCCTGTTGCACATAATTCATTAATCCAACCGGTAATATAAATTATAGGCATGAGAAAAAACATGTAATACATTGAGGCTGCCTACCAATACAATCTAGGCCAAGGTTTCCATAATGCAAAATACACAAATTGCAACTCAAGTGGCCAAAGATAACTTGTTTCACCAAACAGCTGCAAGCATGTACTACAACATCAACATCATCAGACAAACCAAGCGATTGATAAAGTCTTAAAAATTCCATGCACAATGTCACAACTTTTGGGAAGGAAGAAAAAATGGCACACTATTTGTTCGAAAGGAAAAACAAAAAAGCAACACACAAACAGGTTGCAACATGACAGAATTGCTGGACAGTCTCAGAACCAGCCACCACCCATTCCGGAGTTTGCTGCTGATGGGCCACCCATACTTTGGGACTTCTTTATTCACAGCCAACTAATGACAGCCACGTCTGTCGGAATCCGCACCATTATGGCTTGATTTGTCGGGTTGTCTAGTACCGTCAAACCAAAAACAATTAGCGAGTCTTGCGGATCCAGCCCTTCCAGCGAGTACAACCTTGTCATACACTTGTCAATGAGGTCCTGTGTCGAATCTCCGTAATCATGATACATGCGGACTTCTCATTGTTGTAATTTAACTGAAGATGCAAGGTTTTCCATGCTACTCACCAACAATGAAGCTCCCTCACTCTGCCCTTTTTTTCGCTGTGGGTGTGTTGTGCGACTAAATTTGCGTTTGCTCCCGCCACTTGTTGGTGTGTCGTCAGCGTTAATTGCCAACGACGCAGCATGTACGGTCACTGGCGTGTCATCCTCTAGCACAGAAGTGTGGTGGATAGTGTCTTCACGCTGCGTGGTAGGCTGGAAAGGGGACAAACCGCTACCGTCCTCGTAATCTTCTTTATCCATCAGCGAAGTACCGTCATCGGTTGCAACAGGTTTGAACGCTGCACCTGGTGCCCATTCATACTTTTTGGTTGCCGTAGCACCTTCATACACCCTTTGCATGAGGTCCATGCGCTGCAACAGTTTCGTTTTGAACTTGATTGCATTCTTGTCAACCTGGGAAAAAATAAAAAATTGCACAGGATTAGATGTCAATGGTTGCAAAATCCATAGCATACGATTTGAAAATTTTGTATTTCATGGTGTGTGAGTGAACCTGTTGCTAAGTCATACCAAAAAATAAAACTAAGCTGGTTAAATTCTAAAATTATCTTTTTTATCTTACAGTGTTACAATTGGAAGGTTCCTTTGTTATACTAATTATCTGAGGCTGAGAGTATAACAAAGTAGTTATATCTACATATTCTACAAAGTTTGTACAAGAGAAATCATTACATCATATGAATATCAAACATTTCTTACAAAGGCATAGCTTGAGAGAGGTTTTGGATGCTCCAAAGGTGATGAATATTATAAAAGATACAAAACCAGCAGAACAGGTAGCTTTGCTGGCTCACTTCAGTCAATATTTTTGTTCAAATAAATTTTTTTTTTGTTTGAGAATTGAGAGTTCTTGTCATCCTATCCCTTCTTAGCTTTTGTTGTTTATGCAGATATGCTTATTAATAGTGGTTGATATTTCTGCCTTCCAATTTGTTCAGGTTAGAGCTCTTAAGGAGTTTGTCAACATGCTTTGTAATTTCAGGTTCTACCCTTGAAGACTATGTTCCATTTTCCTTATATTTGTTAGCAACTGTGATGCCAATTCAAAAATGCATAAACAATGATACTTACGTCAAAATAATTCAGGCATGTTTGATTGTTTTTCATTTATGAGGTGAATTCATGAAAGTGACATCCTTTTAATTAACAAATATTTGGTTCAAGATTATATACTTTCGATTTGTGATGTAATTGTAATTGAGAGGTTGTCATTGTCATATTGATTCAGAAGAAGGTAATGAGTTGGTGCACCCTTTTGATGAGTGGTCATGGAGATGGCTTGTCAATTAACTATGGTCATTATCCCCAGGAATACAATTGCGAACATGCTACTTTACTGATGAATGAACTTTTATCTATCCAGGATGATAGTTAAAACTCTAAATCTGAATATGATACAGTACTGTTCTTAGATATGCTACATATGTAAGAACACATGTGTTGGTTAGTAACCTTTACTGAACTTGCAGAGAACTGCTCCATTCCTCCCAATTACAATACAGTACTATCTTGCATAATTTTAGATTGCAAACATTTTGCATGGAACATTCTGAAATGTTTCCTTATTGAAACATCTATCATCCAAAAGTTTTAAAATTTAAAATCCTAGGGGTGAATGGGGTGACACCTACAAGTGTGTATGCCACATGTTCTGTGTACCTGTTGGTGTTTCAATTGAAGTTTCTGATGTGTAGCTGATATTTCATTTTCAATATTCTAGTCAAATTAAACTAATGAAGTGAATAATATATTTTGCGTTTGCTCCAACCATAACTATGTTTCCTTATTCAATTGTGCCATAGAATTGAGTACGGAAGACAGAACAGAGAAGCAATTTATAGATAGAACACTAGTAGTACATGCCCATTCACATTCACAACCAAGTTGGCAAGTATAACAAAGCTACTTGGGGTGAAAAATAGGTGTCTAACATTAGTCATACAACATTAGTACATGTCCAATGAAACTCATAAACCTCATCCCCAAGAAATTGAAATTTTCAATCTATCGTACATTAATTTGTCTGTCCAACCAAGTGACATTGCGTTTCAGTGAATACAAGGACTGATAAGGCTTTCATATTTTTTGCCAAAATAAAAATATTAATCAATAGTTACATCAGGATTGCTTTCCCTACACATTGTGTACTTGTAAGGCACCAAATTCATGCCATCCCTCACAGCATTCACAACACAACATTCCGAAATAGCAAAGTAAGTAACCTTGTCCTGGGTTAAAACCGGGCCATTAACAAACACAATCGGATCATACCCGGGTTTAACATACTTGTCATTAACTTGACTTAGAGCACTATGGATCTCATTTTGAACCTCGTAAATGTCCTTACCCCAACTCCTCGCGGGGTTTACGATTTGAACCAAAACCACTTTCCCCCTCATTTCAGGGTGTTCTTCTAAGAGATATCCCATTGCTAAGACCTTCAAATTAATACCCTTAAACATATCCATATCATCCACACCCAACAACATATTTTTCCCCTCAAAGCTTTCCTTCAATTCGCAAACTTTCTTCGATGTATCGGGAAAGGACTTGATAGATTCAAGCTGACCCATATGAATCCCAGCAAGGAGGATCTTGATACTAATCGTTCTACCATAGTATTCTAAACCAACGTACCCCCTTTTAGAATGATAATCCAAACCCAACATTCTACTAATTTCATTTAAACTCAATCAAAATATTTACAGCAGGTTGTTTAAGTCTGCAATGATTTGATACCCATTCCAAGACCAGTGAGCAGACTATTCAGGAGATGCTAAACCTTGCTATTAAATATAACAAGGCAATGCAGAAAGAGGATGGTTTGCCACCAAAAAAACTAGCAATTGCGAATGTGGGAAGACAGGATGCCAAAAAACATCTCAAAGAACATGTCTCCAACTTGATGTCTTCAAACATAATTCAGACTTTGGGCACCATGCTCGACGTAGTTGTGTTCTAGGGTTCAGTGTTTGATTCTCCACAGGATTGCATTTTAGTGGCACTTAGAAAGTTGAAAGCAATGTGGGCATGATCATAACTCCTTGAACTGCTAGAAATGTTTCATTATTTAGGTAGAATCATAGGTGGAACAAAGCTTATGCGGGTAAGCAATGCTATCATGAAATAATTTTTGATCTTACTCAGTTGTCTCTTTCTGATTTGTATTTCTAGTTTGGTTTGATTTGAATATTCTTCTAAGCTACATTCGGTTAAATGTTCTCCATATATTCAATTGTGCATCAATACAATATGTACATCTAATATATGTAGCAATTCTAGACCTAATCCTAAACAGGAATAGGAAACAAGAATAATGCTTCTAATATCAATAATGCTTGAGGCCGCGAATACCATTTTATTTTATTTTATTTTTGTGGCTGTGTTGGTTTGGTCTTTTTAAAAAAAAAAAAAAATTCCTTTCTTTTCTTTTTGCAAAAGTGGTTCTGTGAAGAAGTATACTACAAAACTAGACATCACGCACTAACTCAACTTGTATAGTTTGATAAAGTGAGTGAGTTACCCAACCAGTCCAACCCAACTCACTCACCTTATTAAACCACATGGGCTGAGTTGTTTTGTTTTTCTTCTATTTGTTGGGAATTATTTATTTATTTACTTTTATTTTTTTTTAAGGTGGTTATGTGTAAGGGTGTGTAGACACCCCATTTTTGACCGTCCTCAAGACTTGGATGTCCTTGCAGGTACATCCAACGATAAGTTTGGTTGCTCGTCGATCGCTCGAATTCCACGACGGAAATCTCCAGGTTTGATCTTTCCAAACCCTGTTTCCATTCTATCTCATATTTGGACCATGTGTTGGTCTTTGCAAAGTGATGTTCTTGATGGGCTGCCGGCCATCATTGAGGGCTGCCGGCCATGGGCTTTGCCCTACCGGCCATCAATGAGGCCCTGCCGGCCACCACTGATGGCCGACCAGCGACCAATGCATCAGTAGATATTTTTGTAGATATTTTGACAGCTGTTTGCACAGATGAGCCCATCTTCTTGCACGTGGATGGTTGGATGTCTTTGAAGGACCTTTGTATCTTCTATATATAGAGCTCATCTATATGCATGCAAAGGGTTACAAAATTTGTATGTGCAAGATTTCTCTATCTCACTCTAGAATCCTCTCTCTCTATATTTTGTGCTTGAAAGTGTGCTTTCTCTACACATTTGCACTAGCACCCTTAGCCAAACACCTTCACCTTAGAGTTGAGGTTCTTGGAGGCCTTGTTTGAGCTTTTTGGAGTGGTTTTGGCTTAGAAGTTTTGCTGCTTTGTTGCTATGCTTCAAGGGTAAGGATTTACCTCTTTAAAGCTTTGTTTTAGTTCATTGTTTGGCCACCTTTGTATGCTACTTTGAAGCTACTTTAAAGCTGATTTTAACCTCTAAAAAATCTGTTTTTAAGGTTTGAAAATGGTGGTTTAAGCCTTGTGTAGTTAGAGGGTGGTTTCCTCCCTTTGCTCTTTGGATTGTAGAGCCTTTTGAGCCATCTTTCAAAGCTTTTGAAATAACCTTTTCTTGGCCTTTTAACCACTGAAACTCAGAGAAATTTCAGTGGTAGAAAGTTGGTTTTGAGGTCCAAAATAGGAGGGGGTGACCTCTCCTCCTTGTATCTTGCTTGCATGAGTAGTTGGCCTAATGTTTGAGCATGTTTTTCTACCCTTTTGCAGCTTAGTTCAAGCATGTTTTTGGCCTTATTTTAACATGTCTCAACTCTGTTTTTTGTTGGTTGGACCACCTCTTGCTTGCTTTTTGTACTTGTAGTGCAATCATGCTCACTAGCCTAGCATACATGATGATTTAGCCTATCATTCTAGCTTGTGTTAGCTTGATCTCAACATGTTTTTGCCACTGATTTAGCATGTTTTAACTCTGTTTTGAGTGGTCTTGGTCATATGAGACTTGTTGTGCATGGTTGTAGTGTAAATGGCTACACTAGCTTTGAGTTTTAAGGCCTCTAACATGTTGTGCATGTGTCGATTGCATGTTTTGGCATCATTTAGCATGTGATTTCAGTGCTTATAACTCTGTCACACTCTCACATATATCACTCTTTCATGGCTTTTGAGAGTTGTGCTTTGAGCCTTGTTTGTGGCCAATACATGAGCATGTTTTTTTTGCTTTTCATGCTACCATCTCAGCACATTTTAGCCTATATTTTGGCATGTTTGAGGTCTGTCCAGAGTTGGTTTGGCCATTTGAGCTTGATGTTGCATGGTTCTAGTGTAAAGCTCTTCACTAGTTTTAATGCTTAAGTTTCCTAACATGTTGTACATGAGTTGTTTGCATGTTAGAGTCTTGTGTTTCATGCCATTTCAGCACTGAAATTCTGCCACCTCACACATTTCTTCATTTTTCTATTTGTTTTGAGGGATGGTTAGTCTTAAAGTTGTGTTTAAGCTTGGGATTGAGGCTTGTGCTTAAATGGCTTTAACTATCTTTTGAGGGTTCCTCCTAGTCAAAGGCATGGTCTCTCTCATGTCTTAAGTCATCTTTTGATTAACCTCTCTCTCATTAGAGGACTTTCACATTGGAAAAATCAACTAAAGAATGGCTTGGTAAATTAAAATGTGTAAACACGAATTGAATCAAGTAAAACATGGTCGAGATAAGCATGTTGTGTTTGTATTGCATTGTGTTCAATCGGACGTTATATTGAACACAAGGTAGATTGGTCCATTTCATACTTAAAGTGATGAAAATGAGCCAATCTCCTTTGTCTCTATTGCCTTTGATCATCCATGATGAGGTAGTGGTCTTGAGTCTTGTTTGGTGCATTGATTGAAATTATGTACAAGTTGAATCTGTGGCTATCATGCATTCAAAATGCTTGATTGATGGTTTTGGATCCAATGGTGCAACTCCTTTGATGTTTTAAGATGATAAGGAGGGGCATGGTACAAACATACCCTTGAGAGACCCTCCATTTTCCTCTGGTTTGAGCTTTGTTGTAGAATGGTGATGCAGCACACTAGTGGCTGGCAGTGCCTCACTGATGGCTGGCACTGCTTCATCCTTGGCCGGCAGTGCACATCTTTGGCCGGCAGGCCGCTAGTGCATTCCTCAGCAGTGAATTGGTATGGTGGAGCAGAAACTTCTTGGAGTGACCCTGCAAACAGAGCCTCTCAAGAGCAAACCGGTGGGCTTTTCGGGGCAAGAAGCCAAATGCATGCATCTTTTATTTCCAAACCAGAGCTGAAGCAGTGTAGTTTGTAGTTTGCTTTACTTGTTAGTTAGTATGGTTTTGTAATTTAATTAATTATTTGCTAATTGATTAAGTGTTGTAATAATTAGTAAGTAGTTTACTAGTTATTCAATTGGTTTGTAATAATTAGCCTAATTAGTTTAATTAGATTATTTTGCTTAGCTTAGCTTAGCATAGATTAGCTTATTTATTCAAACCCTCCTTCGAGAGGGCGCAATTTTGTAATAAGTGTGCGTGTGTGTGTGCATGTCTCCCAACCCCACTTCTTTCTCCCTTCTACTAACCACTTTCGATGGTTAGTTTAGGGCACGTTTTGATTCGCATACCTTCTGCTTGCATGTTTGCATCATTTATTTGTCTTGCATGCACCGGGCTCGGCGCATCATTCAAACTGCATCGTATTTCAATATACTTATTTGAATACGTGTTTCAAAGTATGCTATCAGATTGTTGCATTCATATGCCATCTTAGATAGTCGAGCCTATTAATTCCATATTGCATGTGTTGCATTAGGCATCTTGTATTGTTAGGATCATGCATTATTTTTAACTAGCTTTTTGTTTTAGCTCGGAGTACAGTATAAGTCTTTACGCTTTAGCATACTTGTATAAGTGTGAGTGTTGCCATGAGGCTATTTGCTTAAGTGATTAACTGCATGAATGCCTGTGGGTGAAGGCTTTATTGCTTGAATTGGAACAATTCGATAAATGTGAGTTTTAAGCCCATTTTGCGAAGTGGAAAAATCATGTTTTAAGCCCACCCGAGGGTGGCAAATCCGCGCTTTAGCCCACTTGAGGATGACATTTTTAAATCATTTTCAAAAACAAACATGAGTCTATTTGTTCCAAGTCTCGCAACTTAGTCTATACTTGTATGCGTGCGTATCACATAGTAAGGTTAGCTAACAACCGGAATAAGAACACATGAGGTTTATAAAATAACATATCATGCTTAGTAAAGGCCGATCCTTTGATCGGGCGAGCGGGGGTGCCCATTTCAGGACCTTCCCCTCTCATACCCAAGTTCCCGAGCTCAAATAACTTTGGTGATGACGAACACGTGGCCTTTGGCACAAGTCAGGGTTTCCTAAATTTCCCAAAAACAAAATATTTAGGTGGCGACTCTGTAATCTGAAAAAATAGTCCTGTTTTGGCATTATTTGATTCAAAATTGATTTTCCAAAATGATTTGACGGATTGGACTCTTTGGTGTTTATCAGTCTCACATTGCACTTTGTGAGATTAGATTCAGAACCGTGACAGGAGTCCGAACTGTAGGATACCAATTCGCGCCTCTCCAAAAGGGGGGCACGCAAAGAAAGTCGAGTCTACAGTTTGTGCCAAAAAATTAGACATCCCGCACCAACTCATCGTATAAAATTATATGGAATTAGCAAATTTTAACCAGCAGCCTAATTGATCAGTTAATTACATTAGACTTGTTGAGTGATAAAATTGACTGATCAGTTAGATTGTTGGTTTTCGTTTTGTTAATTTCATATAATTTTGTACGATGAGTTGGTGCGAAATGTCTAATTGTTGGGCATAACACACAACCACCCTTAAAAAAATTAAAATAAAAAAACTACAAAAAGAAAAAAGAAAAAAGTAATTAACACAACCAAAAAAGGAAAAAAAAATAAAAATAAAAGGAATTCGAGCCAAATTCGAGGCCTAGAATTCAAGGCCTCTAGCACTGCCGTTCTAATATATGCATGAGTATCATGTTGGACGTAAGTAAAACTCAATAGAAATGTTACCTTTTCGTAATGCGCCCACTAGTTGTCAGATACTTGTATCAAACACGGCGCTTCATTGTAACTTATGTCGGTTGGCCCATGCTTACTATCCATCAGTTTCGACCACGACTGCCAATCCTTTTTAGCAAAGTGTACTTGTTTTGCAGTTGCTTGACGTCATGCACCTTGTTTGTACACTCCTGGAAGGCCTTGCAGACAGCTCTATATCTATGCATTGTCATTGTATGGAAGCTTCCCTTGAAACTAGCATCCAACTCTTTGATAACAAGTTCCAAGAAAATCTGCACCGTGTCGGAGTCCCAAGCTGCTTTATACACGTTTGTGGACTGCTGCTGCGTCTGATCGCGCTTGCGCAAAATTTTGGAAGGCGTCGACTGTGTTTGAGACTGCTCCATTTGCGTACTACAATGTAACAACAATTTTGAAATACATGAAAAAATTGAAAAAATGGAAAAACAAATTGGGAAAAAATAAAAAAAAAAACATATAAACAATTCTCAAACAGAGCTAAATTAGACAAAAGACCAAAAAATTAAACTACAAACGTTCTTCCCAAACTAACCTTAAATATTATATATATTTTTTATATAAAAAATGTAAAAACAACAAAAAAATACCCAGTTGAAGTACAGTTACATACAGACAAACATGAGCTATGTATCATAAATGTATGACCCAATACCGATTACAGTGAAA
This sequence comes from Camellia sinensis, assembly GCF_055761805.1. Classification (NCBI taxonomy): domain Eukaryota; kingdom Viridiplantae; phylum Streptophyta; class Magnoliopsida; order Ericales; family Theaceae; genus Camellia; species Camellia sinensis. The sequence goes on from NC_138961.1 coordinate 223,659,840, forward strand.
TTAAGGAAAAATACTCAATTACAGACCAAATGAACAAGTCGTCAGATCAAATATCGAAGAAAAAAACAAAGAAATTGCAATACGGAAAGTACAAAAAACATCGGAGACAATAAAGATCCCAAGCTTCAATCAGGGGAACCAGAAATGTAGGTCTTCAGGCCTCAAAATTCATCCAAATGCCCTGCTCCACAGCTTGCGCCGAGGAGGGTTGGAGCATTCTCGCAGCACTGACTTCTTGGCATATCAATTTTCACTCTCCAAACAACAATTTAGGAAATCACAGCTACTGTACGTACACTGTGGGTGTGTTAGTGTGTGTATACATATATATATATAAACTAGCACTGGCTGCAACTTAAGTTTATACATATATACTACCACAGCTTCCCCAGCTGCTTGAGATTGATTTTCATCAACACTCTATACTTGGAGATTCTCTAGCTGATTGGTACAAGGATCCTAGTCATGTTAATGAATGTTTGAGGAATAAGATGTAAGTTTTTAATGTTTACATGAATTGCATTATCCTAAGAATGTCAAATATGCTATAATAAAAATCTATATTTCAGTTTCTAATCGTGTATTTTTTATTTGTCTTTCTATATCTTATCAAATTTCTTCTGCAGAACCAGACATTCTATGCAAAAAACAAACTGTGAGTTGGGGACAGGGGACATCTGGTCGTGTTCCTGTCTCTCAAACTCTGGTATCTGTTGATGGTGCTTCAAAGGTATTTTATAAAAGTAAACAAAAATAGCAGGTTATTTTGTTAGGTACTGATTTGCTTTGCTTAGACAAAAGGGGGATCTATACGGTAGTGGTTCAAATGCGAAGATTCATTTGCGTGGAAGAGATGTTACCTTGTACTTAGGGGGAAACGGGCCGGCATCTTGTAGATCTGGTCAGCAATGGTGCAGATCTGGGCAATGGATGGTTCGATAGCCGTTGGTTACTGTTGTCACACGATCGAGTCGAGGTCAGACTTTCCCACGGCTGTGGCGGTGCTGCACGGTGAAGGGTGCAACGGATCTCTGGCAGTTGCTGGTGTGAGCGTGATGGAGTGGACTTGATTCTCCAATTGGGGGACTGTGTTGGTTGTTCAATGACGAATACAGGTTGGAGAAAGAAAGGGGAACTTTGGGTGAGAGGATATATTATTGTGATATATCTGTGTTAGAGGAAAGAATACAAAGCAGGGGTAAAATTGTATTTTTACCCTCTGCAGATTCAGACACATTTTGCCGCCCAATGCATGAAGGTAGGATAACTTTTTGACTTTTTTAGTAACTTTTTGACTTTTTATCTTTTTCTGAAGATGCCAAACCAGCCCTTAATCTCTTAAATAATTACTAGAGTGGACATTTCAATAATTTCCTCAAAAAAAAATTAAAAATATAATCGGGTTTGATAGATTTTTGTAGTTTAAAAATTTTTGATTTCCTAATATTTAATGCTTGTTCTCTAAAATTTGTACTAGTAATTTACAACTTTTAAAAGGAATTAGTTTCGGTTCAATCTATATGTGGATTGTGGGCTTATTTTACTTTTATTTTTAGAGAAATGTTTGAGAGCTCTAAGGAGAGAGCTCTAATAGCTCTAATTTGTGTGTGAGTCTTATTTGATGTGATATATTGGCCTTGTTTTGTTTTACAGCAGTGATTCAGAGTACTAATTTTGGTACTCTAATGGAGCACTAATGACATGGCAAGGAAGGAAAAAAAAATCAAGATCAAAACATCATATCACAATGGGTGAGACTCACTGCTGGCTCATTAGAGTTGGCTTTAGAGTTCAAAGAATAGAGCTCCAAAATATTTTTCTTTGTTTTGTTTTGTTTTGTTTTGTTTTTTTTTTTTTAATTTTTTATTTTCCACATCACTAGAGCTCAATTAGAGCTCTAGTTTTAAGGGGATGAATCACTGCTATTATTTTTATGATTTCAATTGTTTATTTTTTAAAATTTTAAATTGATTAACCATTAATAATCATATAAATGGATGTTAGGTATGATTTAAAATATATATTATTTTTTAAAAAATAAATATAATCTAATTATGTGATTATCAATATATAATAAATTTAAATTTTTATAAAAATAAACAATTTACTCGATGAATATTAAAAAAATAAATAATTCAAATCAATGAAAATAAATGCAAAATGAACCCACAACCCTGAACTGGATAAATCCAATTGATGAGCTAGAAGGAAGCTTATTTCTTTTTACAAATAGTGTTCTTGTGTGCTCAGTGAGCACCCTCACACTTAGGGGTTGTTTGGGATGACCTAAATAAGTGTATTTTTTTATATTTTTACGAAAAGATGTGTAAAAAAGTAGAGAGGTAATGTGATGGAAAAAAGATAAAAAGATGAATTATTTTTGGGTTGCCAAACTTGGCCTTAATCAAAACTTTATTAGTTAGTGAGTCTAACCCCATTCCTAAACACCATTCACTTATTTTCACTCTCTTACATCTTCTCTACCACTTCAACAATAAAAAGAAGGATAATTTTACCTTACTTCCTTAAATGTGTAGATAATCCCTTGTTATTTGAAAATAATCCCATAATCCCATAATCCCTTGAACCAACCCCTCTCTCCCCCTCCTCCTGAGTCCTGACTTTGGTAGCTAAGGAATTGATCTATTTTCTTTCACTCTCATAATCTCTCTATTCTAACCATTTATAAGAAAATATAAGGTAGCATTTGGTTTAATTTTTAAAATTCAATTCTGTTTTTAAATTATGATTTGAATCAAAATTTAGAAAAAATTAGTCTAAAATCCCTCTTTCACTTTTGGTGATGGAAGAGATCTACAATATTATTTTGTAATTATTTTGTAATGTGTTCCCTTAATCCTACACCCATATATTCCAGTCTCTCGCTTTCTCCTTCTACGCACATGAACACATTTCTAACCTTTTCACTTCCACCATTAGATGTAATCTCTTTCTCTCTTGCTCTCACTCTCTCTCTCTCTCACTCTCTCTCTCTCTCTCTCTCTCTCTCTAATTCGATCAACCATGAACCGTTTCAACACCGATTCGGAGGGTTGTCCAACACTGATTCGGAGGAGCCAGTCCACCGCCGGCCATCATCATTGCCAAGTTCGCCGTCGAAGAGATCGTCACGCAGAGAGATCTCCGTTTGCTCTCATCGATCTAGATCTCATGATCATCATGTTGCTAACTCCGGCGAATCGAGGACAGAAGAATGGAATCGCAGTGGATCGAGAGCGTCGAAACGAAGGCTCTGTGTTGCTGAGGTCTATTTGTTGAGCAGCTTGCGATTTTGGAGATGAAGATGGGATTAGGCGGCAGTGGTGTTGCTTCAGCCCACTAAGGACAGGCATACCATTTTTCAGGTCTCTGAAGCATACTATTTGGTATTTCAGTCATTCATATACTTGAAGTTGTTACTTTCTAAAAAAATATACTTGAAGTTGTTGAACTAGAATTGAGAGGGAGTGAGTTTGGCTATACTTTCTAGTCTTGATTTTGAGCCTTAGTTAATGGTTTTCAAATATGATTCACACTTAACTTTAGGGCTAGAGAAGAAAGATATTTTTCTTTTATCTTCCATGCAGAAGTGAGTAGATTTCTTCATAATTCTGTGCATTTTGTAGAATCAATTGTTAATGTCTCCCCAGTTAAACATATTCTTTTGTTTCGAATGTCTACTACTTGCTGTTTCAGTTATTTGCAGTGTATGTTACTGAAAATTGTTTGATGATAATGAAAATGATTGCATTCTTTTTCAAGTTTGATATGTAAAACCATTTAACCTCCAAGATCATTGAATTACAACCACTATATTGCTTAAAAGATGCCTCTTTTTCCATCAGACACTAATAATTTGAAACCTGTTCTAGCTTCAGTCTAGACCACTCAATTCAACTTGATGAAGATTTGAATTTAAATTGGTTGTATTGGCTACTGGTAGCCATTTTTGTACAGTAGGCATAATTAATGCATCCTTGGTTCATGCTCAAGATTGTAAACTAACACTACTGCACTCCAAAGAGCATGAATTTGCAATTGCACTTGCATTTCATTATGGTTTTTGTACCTATGTTATTTGTGCTGCTAAGTTATGCATAGTTGAACTACTGTTGCTTGTTAAATTTAGAATGATATACTCTACTTATCACACACACAGAGACACATAATAGAATTGGTACTCTTACGTATCTGATGGCCAATTTTGCATTTGTTATTTTCTTGTTTCATAGTGACCATGTTTTGCTTAATACAATTTTCATTTGTTCTTTTGAGTGCTTTTCATAGTATAAGCAGAGTCTAAATTAAAAGCATCAATTGACCAGTTGGCAATGCCTTGAAGAATTACAAAGGTCTTGTCATGTTTTAAAGCTTCCTCAACTTGAGTGATTATATTCATTTTACTTGGTAATTGGTCTTCTAAGGTTGACAGGCAAGTCGACTTATTTTGAATAACTAAACCAGAATTCGTAGTGTAGGAACTTCGGAAAAGGTTGTGTCCCTACAGTGTTTTTGCACATTCTTTGTTTTGTTCTGTTCTCCCTTCTTTTATGCAAACAATGCACGAATTTGAACATGCATTTCATTGAATTTATTACTTCATTAACATACATGTGATGGACCTCCTTATAAACATGAATATAATTCTGCATGTGAATCAGGTTGCGAATGGTGATGTAAGTTTTATATACTTCCACCTGTTTAGTATCAGTTTAATTTTTTATGTTTTTTAAAACAGAAACAATCTCCTGCATTATTAGACCATTCTGACCATTAGGTCTGCTGCATATCATTTGCTTGTTGCTTTTTATGGTTGTGAAGAAAGATTTCAATGTCAGGTGGAATTTGATGAATGAATTCTGAGAAATTTTCAACTATACTAACTTTATTAGATTTGATTTCTTCATTACTGAAAGCACTGCAATTAATTCTAGCCTATGACCAGAACAAGTCTCTCCATAGCTTCAAAAAATGTTTTTGATGCCTTTGTGTAGTGTTATTGCTTCAACATATGGATTTCCAGCTTGGTTCACATGTTCAAGTCTGGGGCCAACCAGGCCAACCACCACGACTGCTTGTGTTTTTCGAAAGCACTTCACGTAAAAATACAAACTAATGGAGTTATTTGAATTGGTTACAACTTTTGCACCAAAGGGTTGACATTTTATCTCATTTTGGTTTTTTTTTTTTTTGCTCTTCTTCTTTTTGGAGTTTTCTCCTATAAACGAGTTGAATTGATCTCTATATTAATTTAACAACCTTTAAAATATGTTCAAAATTGATTTCTTTACCATATTTCTAAAATAACCTTTAATCTAATCTAAAATCAACTTTCAACAAGTGGAATACGGGTTTTAAAATCAAATTTTCTCTGGAAATCCTATTCTTTGTTTTTTCCTCATTTTGAATTATGTCAGTTATTTACCATGTGTTTGTATTTAGTTTGTACATGCATTCACTTTGGGAAGACTTTGTAATTTCTGGGCTGGTGTTTATCGTCTTCCTAAGAATATACAAATTTGGTGTAGCTTGTATTGTTTTTTTTCCAAGACCTCCTCCTTTGTAGAGAAATTTCAATTTTCTCTGGGTTGAACCCAGAGAAATTCTTTGGGAAGTTCATAATTTCTCTAGGTTGGAAGTAATTTTCTTTGGGTTTTGTAAATTTCTCTGGGTTGGAAGGGAAAATTAAAAAAGTCCATTGTTGATCAGAGCTTTTACAAATATCTATGGATACTTTTTGAAAGCTATTTTCGAAGATCTCTCTCTCTCTCTCTCTCTCTCTCTCTCTCTTAATTTACTTGATGAGTTAGGTTCTTCTTCAGCTATTCTTCTATGGTGGTAATATATCATAATCTATGCTCTTTCTCAGATTCTCTTCCAGAGAAATTTGGTGTTGGAGATGTGTAAAATTTCTCTGTGATGTGTCCAGAGATATTTGGTGTGGGTGATATGTCCAGAGATATTTGGTGTTGGTCTAGAGAAATTTGGAATTTTCTCTGTGATTTGTCCAGAGAAATTCTCTGGATTGAATTTTCTCTGGATCGATTTTCTCTAGATTGATATTGAGGGACCTTACATTTTCTCTGGTATTACATTTTCTTTTCATTCAAGTTAATGCTCTTCTAGTTGTTAAGAATGAATTTTGACAAATTTTCTGCATTCTGCTAATTTAGCTAATGAATTTGGCGCATGAGAACTTCATTGTTGTACTGTTTTGGATCCTTCCATGTTTTATTAATAATTTTTGGTCCTAGAACAGTAGGTATCCTATCAAGTTCATTCCTTCGGCTTGTTACTCATATTAATTACAAAATTAATGACCTGCTATGATGAGGTTAGCTTGATGTTGTGTGTTAGAATATGATCATGCATTCAAGCGCTAACATGGCCTTAATCTAGTGGCAAGATTATTGCTAGGGTCATTTAGATTGAAGGACACCAAAAATGCTTGTCTGTAGTGGTATTATGGATAAAAAGGGTGATATATATATGTATTTTTTTGTTGATAAACTTCAATGTTAACACAAATCATGCAATTATTGCTTTTCGTTCTAGGAGTTCATTCCCATGATGGATTGGAGTTGTCTCCTATGGTTGTTTACACACAATTTCTTCCGTGCTTACTATTGATTATGCATATACTTGGGTCTTATTCACTTCCTCTGCTCTCTTATGTTGTTTTGGTTTGGAAGTGCTGTTTGTTGTGTTACATGTTGAGTTATTTACTGGAAATCTTGTGTGCATGCCATACATCCCACAATTGTTACAGCAGCAAGATTGCCATTCTTCTACTTATATTGATGCTGTTAATTAAGGATATGGGCAGGAAGAAGACTGGGCACATAGATTACGAATATGCCCAGTCTTGATGCTGGGCAGGAAAAAGACTGGGCATCAACTGTAAGGACTGTGCCTTGCAGAATTTCTCTGAGTTGGAAAGAATTTTTCTAAATAGAATTTCTCTGGATCAAATTGAGGGACCTTAGACATTATAAAAATATTAGATGTCCTTTATACTATAAAGTCTTAACACAAGGGACCCTAAAAAAAAAACCCCCCAAAATTTATAACTAAACAAATTTTAAAAAAATAATTCAAAATTACTTTCAAAATTTATTTCTCCTCTTTTTTATTATTATTATTATTATTAATCAATCAATCAATCAATCAATCAATCACTTTTTTTCTTTTATCTCTCATCTTACATTCTATACATCAATCAATAAAAAAAAAGTACAAATTATCCCAAAACTATTTTCAAACTCATAATTAAACAAATTTTATCTTCAACAATGCTTGGTAGCTCGAATTTTCATAGCCCGAATGGCTCGAATGTATCAAAACGACGTCATTTTGGTAAAACGACATCGTTTTGAGACATTCAAGCCATTCGGGTCACATAAATTCGAGCTACCAAGCATTTTCTCTTTTAATCTTTTCAAATCACGATTCAAAAACTCAAAACTCAAAATACAACTCTATACTCAAATCATAATTTTAAAACTAAATCAAACGAACCCTAAATATAATACGAATTATTATTATATTATTTTATAATATGAAGATATTCTAGAGGTTTTGTATTTGTGCCGACCCTTCATTTTATCAAAAATATTATTTTAAGAGTATGGCTTCCTCCAACTGTTGAGCCTGTGGGGGCCTATTATGGGTTCCGTTTCAATAATTCGAATCGTTTAATGTGTAGAACTTGTCGAGTCCTATGTATTTGTAAAAAATCACGAAAATCGGATATTGATAATTACATGACCAAACCAGTTTTTTTATAAAAAAAAATAGACAATGAAAAATAAACGGTTAACATAAATCCGATTTGAACACGTAGCTATCAATATCCGATCAACATGATTTTTTACAAGCATATAATACTCGACGAATTCTACATATTCAACGGTTCGAATTATCGAAATGGGACCCGTGATAAACTCCAACGAACTCAACAGTACCCTCTAATCTGATTAGGAACTGAAGAGAAGCCCTACCCTTACTTCAATTCACCTACATTTCTCATTTTCAACTAAAAAAATACTATCATTATCCAATTTCTATGCAAAATTCTCTACTAAATAATATGATAGTGATGTCTTTCTAAATAAGTATTTTAATTTAAAATTATAAATCTCAATCCAGTCATCTTATTTTATATATAAATTCTGCATATATTTTTTATTTGTATAAAATTATTTTTTTTAATTAAATAATAATGAACCTATATATATTAATGGTTCCATCCACTTATCTACCCAGTTGACTTATTGAGCCATTGCTGAGCTCATAAGATTGTCTTAAATCCAAATCTCAACTTTTTCTTATAGAAATCTATGCATGAAGGATCAATTTACACAAAAGACAATTGCGCAATCCACATTTAAATTCAAGAAGACTTTGTGCGACACAGAAACTTCACACATTTTTATTTGTAACATACCAAACGGACCACACCTGTCATTTGACCAAAACAAGTAGAGAAAATCAATCAACTTGTCCAGTCCACAATTATGGTATCTAATTATGTGGTTATAGTAGTTTAAATAATTTGATTTTTTTGTAAAGATAATATTCTCGAATAATCATACAATATAAATAATATAAATCATCAAGATGGGTCTATAATGAGCCCATGATAACTCAACAATATTTTTAGTTGACTTTACTGATCAGATAAATATCTCTCTCAATAATAGATCAATTAACAAAACAAATTAGTGTAAAATTTTCCCTTCTAAAATGATCAATGGAAAACCAAAGCGAAATCTATACAATTTTAAGAATTTGATGGAGTACAAATCAATTCTCATGTCGAAATAAATTAGAATAACAAACAACTTTCAACTCAAATCTCAATCCCCCATCATTTCACTCTCATTGCATTAATAAGTAATTAAAGTCAACTGATATGCCCATAACAATATCAATCAGAAGAAAATAACACAAATACAATCAACTTTACAATCAATCAAATCCGAAAAAACAAAAGCCAATTAAAACCTACCACCTGTATACATACAACTACCATTTCCAACAAAATTTTATCTTAATACTAGTCCGATCTGGATATGCTTGTGTGAATCTTTTTTTTTTTTTTTTTTTTATCAGAAATAAAAGGGCTCTGTGGTGTCATCATGGCCCCTGTGAGCCCTGGCCCCGGGGTAACCGATTGCCAGCCAGGAATTAACCCTCACCAAGTGAGGGACCCACCACCAGGGCACCAGTAGAGGGCAAACACACGCCGCAGCAGAGCCCAGGAACGAGGGGAGTAAAGGGCGAGCTCTCCGTAGAGATAACAAACATCCCCCACCCAAGAATCGAACCTGGGTCTCGGCTGGGGAACATGCTGCGTCCTTCCACCAGGCTACCAACCCTGGTGGTGCTTGTATGAATCTTATGTGTAGGAAACGTAGACACAAATTCTCACTCTACACTTTTCTTCTTCTAGGGTTTTTAAGGGCTGTGGCAGTCGGGGGTGGGGAGGAGATTCCGGCGGCTTTCGGCCTCCTCTTCCCTCCTCCTACCCCCATTTTTCTCTTTCCTTTTCTTGTTTAATAATCTGGAAGCTTTGTACTTCCATCATCTCCCTCTTTTGTGGGGTGTTTCCTCCCTCCGCTTCAACTCCGGCCGTGGCCTCACCGGATCTGTCTCCTTCTTCCTCGTCGGATCTGCGGTAGTCGTTGCTGTTGGAAGTTGTTTGGTGTGTGGGTTTATGTTTTCTCTATTTTGTGTTTTTGATTTCCTTTGTGTTGTGCTCTGTTTGCGTGTATGTTTTATTGGGAGTCCATCAGTGCGTGCCTCTTAGGCTTACCCACTTTGTGGTTGAGATTTATGATTTATTCCAGACATGCTCTATTACCGATTCTTATGATCGGTTCTGCTTCGCAATACAAGCACGTGCACGAGAGGTGCGTCTGAATATTTTCTTAGGTTCTCTCCTTTGTGTTTCTTGCAAAATTTTTACTTTGTTTGGTGTAAGTTTTGGTTTGGATGGATTCTTGTAAGTGCCGCTATGGGTTTCATTAATGAAATCTTCTACCGATCAAAAAAAAATGCAATACATTTGATACATGTTCACATGATGTAACTATACAAGCAAAATTTTTGTACATTATTCCCATACAATTTTGTATGCTCAGTAGAGTAGCTGCTTCTGTTACATAAAAATTATGTTTTATACTGTTTAAACTTAGTAATATGTGTTAATGTCACAAAAGACATTCGTACGTCTATTGGTGTGGGCCTTATTTAAAACTCACGTCAATAGAATGAAAAATGTATTTGTGACATTACCACATGCTGTACTGATTAACGGCTCTGATCCTCCTCTAGCCGTAATACTTCCTTTGGCTCGTTGATTTGCTACCCTGCCGGGACGAAAAGCTTGGAAATGAGGTAAAAGTGGGCGGTGTGGCGAAACCTGCGGGCTGCTGCTGCTATGTTTCCATCTGTGTCATATGAGACGGCGACACTCTCCATATCTTCACCGATTTATCCAAACTCCCACTATACAAAATCCAATGCCGCTCACTCCGCCTCCCTCCTCCTCCCCTTCCCTGCTCTTCCTCCACCGCCAAGCACTTCACTGGCCCATCGTGCCCTGTCAACACCGCCAGGCAACCGTGCTCCCCCTCTGCCTCCCTAACCCACACGCAAATCCTCGTATCCGCCGACCCACTAAAAACCAAATTCCCAGCAGTGGCCAAGCACAGAACCGCAAGCTTGTGACCCCTCAACATACCGCCATTGGAGAGAAGCATATCTCGTTGCCAAAATTTCACAAGCCCATCCGAAGATCCGCAGTAAACCATCATTGCAGACGGGTCGATTGCCAGTGCCGTGACTGCGCATTCTTGCTTCAACAGAGTATGTGAAAAGATATGTTTCGTACCTTTGCCTTGTAACTCTCTCCTCCATACTTTCACAGTCCCATCGGCCGAGCCTGTAAAGACTAACCTATTAAACCCAGAAATAACTGAATTAACCGCGTCGTCATGAGCGTTAATTGATTCCAAGCACTTGGAATTTGAAATGCTCCAAACCTTTACTGTTTTATCCCAAGAACCAGAGTACAGGAGGGTATGATCTTCGCTCAATGCCAAACAAGAAATGGCGTCAAAGTGTTTGATCCAGACCGCATTACGATTCTTCCTCACTTCGACGTAATTGCTGGGCTTGATCGAGCTCTTAATGTAGTCCTTCAAGGTGGGTAATGTCCCGATTTTCTTGTGAACGCTTGGGTTCTTCGCAGAGACCTTCCATAACCGAATTTTCCCATCTTGATGACCCGTGAAAATTATCTCCCCAGCAATAACAATGGCCTTAACCAACCCACTGTTCGCTTTGAACCCAGAAAATTCTTTCTGGTTCTTCCATACCCGAATGTTCTGGCTATCTGATCCGGTATATAACAAATCTCCATAAGTTGCTAACGAATATATATGGCCTTCTTCGCGGACAAGGGAGCCTATTAGGTTGGTGTTAGAATAATTGTCGTCGACGTTGTTTGCCTGGGAGATGTGAGAGGTCCATGGAGAGTTTGATATTGGAGATGTTTGATTCCATGAAGGTGCTGAAAATGGAGAGAATTGTTCCCATGAAGATGGGTATTGAAAATTATTGCTGTCCGTGGTGTTTGATAGTCTCGAACTCGCGTCCGATGCATTGCTGAGGCGGAAGGAGAATTCTTCGGCATCATTTGGTTCGGATTGCATTAGCTTGCCGAATTTTTGTCGATGTGAACTGTTGGTTTCTATCACCATTTTGCCTCTTCTTGAGTTTCTCATTTTGATATTCTCTCATGTATATATATGTTGCTGGTGAAAAAACAGAATACAATTAGAATAAAGAAAAAGGAAAAGTAGATCCTAAGAAAACCGAAAGTGAATTGAAAAAAGAAAGAAAGAAAGAGAGAGAGGGTGATTAAAGAATCAAAAGGTTGAAGAAGAAGATGTATATATAGTTATATATATATAAATAGGTGGGGTAGAAAAATGTGTGGGATGATAATTTGTGAGATGTAATGTTAAAGAAAGGGACATGAGATTTTGTCAAACAGGTTGTGGTTGAAATTTTCAAAAGGGCAGTTTGTTTTTTTTTTCTAAAGGATGGCTTTGTTTTGATACATGTACACCGGCCAGCCAACGAGTATTTGTCTAACAAGTTAAATTTTCAAAAGGGAAGTTTGTTTTTTTTCTTCTAAAGGATGGCTTTGTTTTGATGCATGTACACCGGCCAGCCAAAGAGCATTTGTCTAACAAGTTTTTACTCCATGTTCTGTTTTAATTATTAGATTAATTTAATAATTTTACTATAAAAAATTTATAACACTCGAACAAATTTAAATTTAAATAGAATAAAAGAACAAGAAAAAATATGTTCATCCTATACCAATCATATCATGTAAATAAAATATTAGTGCATCAACTTATAATTAACTTATACTTATTTAATATAAATTTTAAATGATTCTTAATAAAATTCTCACAATTATATTCACGAGTTTCAAATGTTGGTATCTCGTATTATTCTTTTTAAATAAATTCACTTACACACCATAAGATAAGAGTCTTAATTTAGATTCAATTCTTCATCCAACAGTCAAATTTATGAATTGCCATTCGTTTCAAACCATCAAGATTATAAATTCAAAACTTTTATCCAAAAATTTACTTAAAAATGATGATGCTGTTTTATCGGGGTAGGACTAGGTCGGATTGATACAGGGACTCCACGGGTTGTCTTCGCTCCGTCCTTCCAGACACTCCTGCAACAAGTCCAATGGGAAGGTTTTGATATGGGGTGATTCCCTCCTGTGGACCCTCCGATGGTTGAGTTAAACGGGGTCGAAATGATATCAGAAAACAGTCTAGAAAGGAAGAGAGAGAGAGAGAGATTTCTTCTTACCAATGTGAATTATTAGAAGCTTCTTTATATTCCTCTCCCATCATTTCCTTATCTATTCACATTATCCCATTGGCCGAAAGCTTGCCATTTGCTTGCCGTCAACCATGGTGGTTTTCTATTGCCTTAGGGTTAGAGGTCTTGTTACATTTAATACTTTGACAGACTCATTTAATGTTTGGCATATGGGTTGAATAACTCTCCGAAATCTTTGTTTGTCACGTGGTCAGCTCCCTTCCTAGCTGGTGCCTCGGCCTAACCATTGTAAGTTCTCTACTAGGCTTAGTGTTGGGCCTGCCTGGCTAGGCTTCAGGTGAGTGATTGTTTGGGTAACTCAAGACAACCCCTCTGGGCTGTGCCCATCAAAAAAATATTAATGTAGGGTCTAGATATAATTTATACAAACTCTAGAATAACCTATTTAAATGTCAACCATTCATATATGTTCTTGGTTATTTATCTGATGCAAGTTCTGAGTAATTCGAAAGATAGCTATGTCTCGAGGTACTTGTTTCTCCTCCGCCGCAGCCGACAAAAAGAAGTAGCGACAGGGCGCCATATTGGATGCTCACTGGTTGGGTATCGTCTTCCACCTATTCAAACCACCGGAGAAATCAAGAGAGGAATACTTTCCATTAAAATTTACATTAAACACAAATTCATTTTTCAAGCAGAAAATATTTAGAAAAATTTATCCCTAAAGATTTACATCAAAAGATGAAAATTGAATACTGTTTATTAATTCCTAGCATTGTTGATTAATTTTTCCTTCCAAAGTTTGTCTTCTTGTATTGCTATAAAAAGAATGACTCGTCCCATTTTCTCATTTAACTTGACTATTTAGCAGATGGTAGTGTAAGAATATTACTTACATGATCTCATCATATTTTGTTTATCATACGATATATCATTATTCTTTTTCTTGTTTTTGGATTTACTATATATCATTACTATATTATTAACAAACACTAAATTTTATTTATCATGTATATACCACCACTATATTAATAACATAAATTGTGAGATCTATTAGATTAATATAAAAGTGACATACCACATAATAAATAAAATATGATATAATAAATATGATTATTATAATATTATTAGTAATACAATTGTAATGTAATTGTAGTACAAAAATATTTAAAATAAAATAATCATATATATATATTATATTAAGAGTAGATGTTTATGTGACACTTTATAAGGATTTAATTTTTTTATAAGAAAATCACGTCAGTATTTATTTTTTTAATTAAATATAGAGTTCTACACAAATTTAAACATAATTCAAATTATACTAACCTTACCTATTTTATATGGACTCTATTTGACAAATATTTTTTTTCCATATATTTTTCATGGTAAATTGAGATAATTCACAAACTCAATACCAATTATGTGTTTTACATTTGTCTTCTTAATTCTTTCGAGGGTATTATGTTTTTTTAATGCTAAATTACCTTTATTTTTTCTTTTTATTTTCCTGTGCATTATTCTATACTCAATACCAATTCTATATTATGGATTTGTCTTTGAAATTTTATAGTGATTCTATATATGAAATTATACTTCGTTTCTTATATTATTTTATATAATCACAATTTACGCAAGGAAATAATTGATACTGTGGAAAAACCTTTAAAATTTGAATTTACTGCTTGACTTACTTTTTTAATTGTTAAACAATAAGTTATTTTATGTTTTGACATCATATTATAATTAATCACTTTACACACTGAGATGTATCTATCGTTTAGATGTTTTTATTATATTTTATTTTTTAATTTGAATGTTGTTATGTGATTGTTAAATTTCTTTATAATCTTATAATTTAATATAAATATATATATATATATATATATATGTATAATTATATGATAATCTAACTACAACATATTTACATTTAAATTTTTTAATAAATTTTATATAATTTCTATTTCTATATATTTTTATTTTTCAAATGAATATAAGAGAAATTAAATAGTTAGAATTACTTTTAATTTTATGTTACTAATTGTTCTTCTAATTTAACTATTATTTTTAATATCAAAATGAGTATTTATTTTACTATTTTATAATTTAATATATATCATATAAAATTATTATATAAAATTATATTTTTATAATATGATAGAACTAAAATTGTCAAATACACAAATAATTTAACTAAAATTAATATTAATAAGTATTCAAGTAACAATTTTATAGAACGATATCGTCAATATTATCAAAATAGATATTTGAAATCATACTTTAATTTTAAATTAAAATTATTTTTTTATAATATATATTATAACATCAAATTTTTTTTTAAAAAAAAAAATAACACGTGCATTATAGATATCTAACTATTAGTTATAAAAACTATTGCTAAAGGATTTTTTTCAACTGATTGGCTTGGGGATTACCACCATTTACAATTTACAAACAATAGTAAAAACTGGAGATAATTTCTGGAGTTGACTAAAGGTTGCAGAGCACCGCCCCTGCTAGTCCCCGTACGCCTTTGCTAGTTACCACACAAGGCAGGGTTACGTTGCCCATTTTGGGAAGGGAAGAAGGAAATATTCAAACAACAATGTTAGGGAGTTACAATTTTTGTGATTATAATGGTTTAAAACTGTTAAAATAATGTCGTTTTGACATGTTTTGCATCCAAAACGACGTTATTTTGACAGTTTTAAGCTATTGTGGCCACAAAAATTGTGACCCTCAAACATTTTCCATATTCAAATATGCAGACAATTTACGCTTACTTTGGTGGGAGAGATTTGGTGAGAAAAAAATAAAAGATAAAAATAAAAATTATTTTATTTATTTGAATAGTTAAGTAAGTGATAAATGATGAGAAAAAAAATTTTCACTAAAATTGTGTTTTTTTTTTTTATTTATCAAAAATGGGGAGATTTTGTAAGAAAAGTTTGGCATCCTCCAAAAAATTCAAAAAGTCAAAAAGTCACTATCCTATTTAAGTCATATCATCTTATTTAAGTCACATCACATCTCTAACACATCACTTCAAACTCAACCCAAATCCAACCCATATTTCATAAAAAGTCAAAAAGTACACTTATTTAGTCTTCCCAAACTTGGCCTTAATGAGTTTAATGAAACTTTTTTAAAATATCAAAAATATCCTATGGTTAAAGAAGTTAAAAAAATAACTTATTATTGGGTTGTTGCAGTGATGAAAAAGTTGGAAAAGAAAATTTAGTTAGCTCTCCCTCTGGCCATTCTCAGGTCTATTTAAAAACATAGAAATGAGGGTGTCAAATGAAATTCAACTAAACTTGGACGAATTGTGTGATCTTATTAAGGTGAAAATAGCGTTGTGGATCAAGGCCTCTCCAATGTCTATTGTGTTGTCTGTCAATGACATTGTGTCTAATCTGCAACAAGTGTGTACTACACCAGGAATGGTTGCTGATGAGTTGTTGTTCAATGCTTTGGCATAACACACTGTTTGTGTTGGGTTTTTTCCTTCTAGCTGTCTGGGTGGGCCTGTGATGCGTTTTTGCTTTGCTTTCTCTGTTGGTTTCTTTGGTTGGTTGCCCATTAATTTGGGGTGCTAACACATAATAAGATGTATAATTTGGTACTAACTTAGTTGAAATGATCTTACTTATTGTGATTTTTGTGCACTTGTCATTATTCTTGTATCTTGTATTTTACCTTTTTATTAATAAAGTATCCTTTTTTGTTGATAAAAGAAAAATATGAAAAATTATTTTAATAAAATAAAATAAAGCATTTTTTTGGGATAAATTACATTGACACCCCCTGAGATTTATATTTATTACAGTTTCCTCATCACTTTTTGGAAATTACATCTCTCTCCCTGAGACTTGAAGTTTCATTACAGATTCCCCCTTCAGCAATTTAATTTTTTTTAAATATTAATTTTTCCCTTTCTAGGTAAATTACATTGACACCCCTCACATTTTAAAAATTACAATCCCTTCCCTAAGATTTAAAGTAGCTTTACCAATTACCCCTGGTTAGTATTAGTTGGAAAAAAAAAATCGTTGAAAAAAAATTAATTGGAAAAAAAATTATTTGAAAAAAAAAATTGTTAATAAAATTTTTAAATTTCTGTTTAAAAATCAACGTAAACTCATTTTTTTGAATTTACGTTTTTTTCTTAAATTTACAAACTGAGACAACAATTCATAAACTAAAAAAATTATCAAACAAGTTTTTGTGACAGTTTTTAAAATTTTTGTAAATATAAATTGAAAACTGAAAACGAAATAGTTACCAAACAAGCATCAGATGGTAAAAATGACGCAAAATTAACAAATAATTAAATAAGTTATCAACGTAAGAAATGACTTATCAAAAGATTTTTAGGCTATATATGGTTTGATTTTTAGAAATTTTTTTTAAAAATTAAAAATTAATTTGGTTAAGAAATAAAAAATAAAACATAATTATCATTTAAGGGTAAAAAATAATTATCATTTTAACTTTTGGGCATCTTATATACATACGTATAGTTGTTTCCATTTAATTTGTAAAAAATTATTTCTAATCACTCGAAAGATAAAAATTATATAAAAATGATAATTATTTTTTATTTTTTATTTCTTAACCAAATTAATTTTTAATTTTTAAAAAAAAAATCTAAAAATCAAACCATACATAGCCTAAAAATCTTTTGATAAGACATTTCTTACGTTGGTAACTTATTTAATTATTTGTTAATTTTTTGAAATTTTTACCATCTGAAGCCTGTTTGGTAACTATTTTATTTTCAGTTTTCAATTTATAGTTACAAAAATTTTAAAAAATGTCATAAAAACTTATTTGATAATTTTTTTGGTTTATAAATGATTGTCTCAGTTTGTAAATTTGAAGAAAAAACATTACGTTGGTTTTTAAACAGAAATTTAAAAAAATTATTAATAATTTTTTTTTTCAAATAATTTTTTTCCAATTAAATTTTTTTTTTTTGAATGATTTTTTTCCCAACTAATACTAACCGATGGGACAATTAGTAATGCTTCTTTAAACCTTAAGAAGGGGATTGTAATTTTTAAAATGTGAGGGGTGTCAATGTAATTTACCCAGTGAGGACAAAATTAGTATTTTAAAAAAATTAAATTGCTGAAGGAGGAAATCTGTAATGAAACTTTAAATCTCAGAGAAGGAAATGTAATTTCCAAAAAATGAAAGAATAAACTGTAATAAATATAAATCTCAAAAGGTGTCAGTATAATTTATCTTCTTATTCCTTTGGGTGACTTTAAATAGCGTCCGGATCCTCTAGAGTCATTTCCTAAAGTGATCCTCTAGAGTATTCTTTTATGGCCCGACACGTGTCCTATTGATGGAACCAATGGCTGAGATGATCCCTCTCCAAAACGACGTCGTTTTGGTTATCAACCCAATTTTTTTTTTTTTTTTCTTTTCAGTTTGCAGATCCAGTTTGCAGAGATTGATTCCAAACTCATTTCCCAAACTCATTTTGCAGAGATTTTGATTTTTTTTAGCAAAGATCTAATTTTGGGTATTGAAGAGATTGAAGTTGAGAAACTCATTTCCTAAACCCATTTTGCAGAGATTGATTCCAAACTCATTACCCATGGAAGGTGAGAAACAGAAGATGGGTAACAATGAAGTTGTAGTCTCCATTTTGGGTATTGAAGAAACTTCAAGGAGAGACCAAGACAATCAAAGCGGGAGTTCTAAAAGTTTCACAACACTGGAATCTGGGTCATCCTCTTTTCCAAAGAATGCCCAAATAGGTTCTCCTAATGCTGGATTAACAGAGCTTCAAATGTCCACACTTCCAAACTCTTCTTCTCCAGAGATAACCAAATCATGCACAACACCAGATAGGCCTCTGAAAATCCCAGATGAAAATGTTACTCGACGAAGATCAATTCCACGGTCTGCGTATTCGAAACCCAAATCAAGAGTTTCTCAACTTCATTGTTAGAGATTGATTCCAAACTCATTTCCCAAACTCATTTTGCAGAGATTGATTTTTTTTGGCAAAGATCTAATTTTTTGAAATCTCTATGTCCTCTAGTTTTTTGATCTCTATTCTTCAAAAAACTCACTTTAATCTCTATTCTTCAAGAAGCTTCAAGGACAGATTTTGCAGAGATTTTGATGGGTTTGAGAGATGAAGAAGAAAATGGGTGGATTTGCAAAGAAACCCACATGAAAATTGATTTGATGTCATCCATGGCCATGAACTTCCTGAGAACAATAAACAAAGAAACCCAAAGAACATTTCAACCCAACTATCGATTTCAACCCAACTATAAACAGACCAAAACAATAAACAACCCAAATCAAGATCCATGAAGAAACCAGTAGATCAAGAACGCCAATACCCATGAAGAAGAAGAAAAAGAAGATGAGAGTGAAGAGATGGAAATCTGAAACACAACCCTTTTCTTTCTCTCTCTGTCTCTATGTGTGTCTCTGTACTGCTTCATATGAGATCTGCAGAAATTTCGAATTAAAGTTTTTTTTTTTTTTTTTTTTTTGAAAATACTCACCAAAACGACGTCGTTTTGGTGAGTTTTATTCTCAACCGTCGGATTAAACACTTTAGGAGATCACTCTAGAGGATCCACTCTAGAGGATCCTTACGCCTTTAAATACACCCCAAAATAGTTGGACACTACATTTCTTTGTGCACTCCAACTTTAATTTTGAATTTTAAATTCTTTCTTTTTGGTTGAACACCCCCCACTACATTCCACGTAGGGCTGAGCAAGGAATCCGTGAAATCCGTAATCCGATCCAGTCCAGTCCAATCCGATAGGTTTGGATTGGTTTTTTGAATCCGTGGTTCGGTTCCGGATTGAAAAATTAAAAATCCGTAGTACACGGATTGGTTCCGGATTGAACCCCACGGTTACGGATTGGAACCGATCCGGACCGTATACAAATAGTATATATTTTTATTATACATCCTCCCCCATAGTATCTTCTCTTATCTATATAAAATCTAAACTCAAACCTAAAACCGTATAATATCTTCTTTTATTACTTTTGTTTGTTAGTTTTAGTTTTAATTTGTAATGGTCTAAATATTTATGGTGAAACCAGTTTTCTTATGGTTGTTTAAATTCTAGCACAGTATGTCACTATTATAGAAATAGATGTTACTATTGTGGAATTAATATAGTGCTATGTTTATAATTTTATGAAATTAAAGTGTTATATATATATTTTTGTTATTTAATTATGTGAATCCGTGGTCCTAAACCGATCCAATCCGTATTTAAATGGATTGGTTCGGATTGGTTCCATGATTTAAACGGATTGGATTGGTTCCAATTTTTCAGGAACCGTATATAACGGATTGGTCCTGGTTTTACCCCAATCCGGTCCAATCCGAACCATGCTCACCCCTAATTCCACGTTTGTTTTTGTAGATTACGTTAGATAAGATTGTTAGGGAGGAAATGGTTAGTGGAGAAATTGTTAATGTGGAGATTATTAGTAAGAGAATTAAGTAAAAGTATATTTGTTTTAATGATAGCGAGAGATGATCAGTGATGAGATTGTTAAGTTATTTTTAAATAAAATAAAAATAAAATATTTCTATATTAAAAAAAATTCTAAAACAAATATATATATATATACAAATAACAGGTTGCATTTGGCTTATAAAAAAAAAAAAAGTAGATCGTGATTCCCTCACTATTTTTTCAATCCTAGCCCATATAAGAGAAACTTATTAGAGTGTGTTTGTTTTGAGGGATTATTCCATGAGATTAGACCAGTCTATCGTTTGGTTCAATTTTTTTGCTCTTAGGGGGAGGGGTGTGATTATTTCCATAGGATTGATATCCCATGGGACTAATGTGTGAAATGTTCATTTTACCCTCATGCTATTACTTAATAAATAATTAAAAAAAGGTAAAATAGTCTTTTGAACATTTATAAATTATTTTTTAACATTGTTAATTTAAAATTATATATTAAATAAAAAATAAAAAATATAAATTATAAATTTAATTTAGTTAAAAATAATAAATTAAAAATTATGGCCTTATAATTTTTTTAGTGTTGTTAAAAAATTAAATTGATATATTAAATAAAATTATTTTTTAGTGTTGTTAATTTAAAATTATATATTAAATAAAAAATATAAATTATAAATTTAATGTAATTGAAGATAATAAATTAAAAATTATGGCCTTATAAATTAAATTTTTTTAATGTTGTTAAATTATAAATTACAAGGATAAAATAGTCTTTTGAACATTTATCATTATCCAATCGGTCCAACAAACATTGGATTCACTAAAAATAGTTCAATTCAGACATTTAATCCCATGACTAAACACACATATGATACAGTCCAACCAAATAGTCTGGAGATAATATATATTAGTCTGATGAATTACAATCTCCTTATCCAATCTGTTCAAACAAACACACCAAGTGTGAGAATAATACTCCACCTGAAGTAGCAATCCCCTTCACAAAGAAGTCACCACACAAAGGTTAGTAGAACCCACATCCTTATTATTCCAATCCTACTCCCAATTTTGCAAAACAAACATGACCTAATTCAATCATAAACGCATTTTTTCCCCTCACCCATGGCTGCCGCTGGAGTAACCTAAGCTGCTGCCGGCGCCTCCCGAGGCACACCACCTCCTCTCATTTATCCGCTGCCCCCACTTCTTCTTCTTCCTCCTCTTCCTCTCCTTCTTAATCTTAGATTTAGGGCTTCAGGATGAAAGATAAGGCTTATGAATTGCTGCTTTAAAAGTTCCAGTGATTGTGAATGGCTAGTCATCATTAAATGAGTGGTATTTTTTACGAAATAGCTAACCAATTCAATAAAAAAAAGAAAAGAAAAGATAAGTATCTCACTGTAAATTGATTGGTAGTGTATGAGAAGATCAGCTGTTGCTTTTTCTGAGCTTTGACTAGTCTGATGAGGTGCCATTGATTTTTTATTGGACAGTGGCAGGTTTTCTTTAAGGCTAGCAAGGTTCAATAATTGGTCATACTAATTGAATAAGGATTAATAGACAACATTGAGGACAAATCGATGGCTTTGAGGTTCCATACACGACTGCAACAGCCAAGATTTGTCTAAATGCACCTCAAAACATCGGAGCAGATTGCCGGCGCTGGGCAGCTGGCCGGAGTTAGGTTGTTGGAAAAATGAAGCTTTTTTGATAAATTCACTTTAACAGTTTTATTTCATCCAACTCATATTTTTTTTTACTATTCCATTACGTCCTATTTGAGATAAGAAGACCAAAATACCATTTTCATTTACTTATATTTCATTTAGTTCACATTATTTTTTTATGTTTCAATAAGTCATATGGGTGACATAATTACTAAAATACCCCTAATGTGAATGTTCATATCGTCAATGTGTAGGGGCCCGGCCCATGTCGATCCTCGTGGGTGCCCGAAAAAATTCGAGTCAGGCCGAGACGGACCCGGCCCGTTGACAATGTGAATATTCACATTGACATGTTAACATTCACATTAATAAGAGTGTAAAATTGGCCCGCGTTCCATGGCGGCGTGAAACCCGCTCGCGGCCCGTGGACAACCCGGGGCGGGCCCGGTCCGGCCCGTTGACAATGTGAATATTCACATTGACATGTTAACATTCACATTGATAAGAGTATAAAATTAGCCCACGGCCCATAGGCGGCCAAAAGCCCGCCCGCGGCCTGGGACGGATCCGATCCAGCCCGACACGTTGACAATGTGAATATTTACATTGACATGTTAATATTCACATTGATAGGAGTGTAAAATTAGCCCGCGCCTCGTAGTTGCCCTGAAACCCACCCACGGCCCGTGGACGGCCCGGGGCGGGCCCAACCCGGCCTGTTGACAATGTGAATATTCATATTGACATGTTAACATTCACATTGATAAGAGCCTTGAATGGGCCTTAAGCGGGTCTGGCCATTTTTTTTTAATTCTTTTTAATTTTTTCTACCAAAATTTTATTATTTTCCACAAAAAAATACATTACGCCTCGGGTGGGCTGGGCCTCGGACCGAGCCTTGAATGGGCCTTAAGCAGGCCGATGGGTCGGGCCGGGCTTCAAAGTGATAGCCTAGGCCCTAACCTAGGGTCTCGGACATGCTCGGGCCTGGACCCAAAAGAGCCTGCCCCGGGTCGTGGGCGGGCTTCGGGTAGCCCACGGGCCGCGGGCCAATTCTACATTCCTATCAATGTACATGTTAACGTGTCAATGTGAATATTCACATTGTCAACGGGCCGGGCCGGGCTTACCTTGGGCCGCGGGCAAGCTTCAGGCAGCGAGTAAATTTTACACTCCTATCAATGTTAATGTTAACATGTCAATGTGAATATTCACATTGTCACGGGTCGGGCCAAGCCCGCTTCGGGCTACGGTCGGGCTTCGGGCCGCCCACGGGCTGCGGGCCAATTTTACACTCTTATCAATGTAAATGTTAACATGTCAATGTGAATATTCACATTGTCAATGGACGGGGTCGGGCCCGCCCTGGGTCGTTGGCCAATTTTATACTCTTATCAATGTGAATATTTACATTGTCAACAGGCCGGGCCGGGCCCGCCCAGGGCCGTCCACTAGCCGTGGGCGGGTTTCAAACAGTCACGAAGCGCGGGCTCATTTTACACTCCTATAAATGTGAATGTTAACATGTCAATGTGAATATTCACATTGTCAACGGGTCGGGCCGGGCTCACCCCGGGCCACCGGCAGGCTTTTGGCTGCCCATCGACTGCGGGCCAAATTTATACTCTTATCAATGTGAATGTTAATATGTCAATGTGAATATTCACATTGTCAACGGCCCGGACCGGGCTCGCCCCGGGCCGCCCATGGGCCGCAGGCGGGTTTCGCGCGCGCCACGGGATACAGGCCAATTTTACACTCCTATTAATGTGAATGTTAACATGTTGATGTGAATATTCACATTGTCAACGGGCCGGGTCCGCCCCAGCTCACGGGCGGGTTTTGGGCTGCGCATGGGCCAATTTTACATTCTTACCAGTGTGAATTTTAAAATATGAATGTTCACATCATAAAATTACTAACCGTTCAAAAAATATTTATAATATGAGGGCATAAGTGTCCAAGAAAATAGTGTAAATCAAGAAAAAGTAATAAAACTATACATACATGGGACTAGATGGGTTAAAAAATTCCTTCATAAACTTCTTAAGTTAAAACACTTCTAAATGAAATTTAGCAATAAAAATCCCTTGGAAAAATTAGGGTTTTGGCCCAATAAAATTGTATTAAAAAAATTGAAAATATGAGCTGTCCAACCAATATTTAAGGGTGCATTTAGATATTTTTTTTTTTTTTTTTTTTATTTACTCTATTCAAATAAGATAAGTGAGGAACTACGTTCCCCTTTCTTTTACTTATCCAAACGCAATTGTGAAAAGTCATAATCATTTTTTTTCATTTGTTGATCTAAACGGAGTGTTAGGAGGTGACACTGCATTGGTGTTGGGTTTCACTCTGAGTTATTTGTTATTGCATTTGCTGTATCGATTCGTGAGTTTCCAGAATTGAATTTCAATCTATTTTGCGATTCAAGAATTTCTCTGCATGGTCCTCAAACCTAACGAGATTCATGAGATGGGTGCCTACTATGTACCCCCAGTCGGGATGTCTATTCTGCTCTTCTTCTTGCTAGAGTTCCATTCCATGATATATCTATCACCACTATTACGTAATAAAAATAAAGAAATTAGATAAATTATAAATACATTTTAAAGTTTGTTTAAAATACCAATTATCTTCTATAATTTTAAAAATTACATTATGTCTCTTAAAATTTATAGTTTCATAACAAATAACCTATTTCATTAATAAATCATTAAATTAATTAACAGTTTTAATAATGTCATAAATTTATTTTAATTAATAATTCAAGTAATTTTATTATTGTGTAGGAGAGTAGTTCGAAATTTTATTTTTTTAAGTGATTTTGTTAAATAAAAAATTATGACAACATGATATTTATAATTTTTTAAATCACAAAAAATGATTTGTATTTTAAACAAATTTTAAAAAATATATTTATAATTTATCTAAAAAAATCAAAAAATAAAATAAAAGGTGTGATGGAGATTTATTTCAAGGTAGCTCCCACGGACTTTGTTTTTTTCAGAGAACATAACTATCTCTTGTCGGGGGAACAATTTGTCTTAAAAATTGAATAGTCTCTATAGACTATTTATTTTATTAAAAAAAAAAAAAGGATTTAATAATATAATTAATAATATTTGATTATTGAGGAGGTTGCTTTCCAATTGACTGTGTGGATTGAAGTATATTGTTGGGTTTGTAGGACTCATTATGGATTCCGTTTCGATAATCTGAACCGTTCAATATGTAGAGCTTATCAAGTAATTTATGCCTGTAAAACATCACGTTGATTGGATATCGGTAGCCCCTTGATCGAATACACTTTTGTTAACAATTTATTTTTTAAATTATATTTACCATTGACAAAAATGTATTCCGATCAAGGAGCTACCGATATCCGATTAATATGATTTTTTACAGACATAAAGTACTCGACGAGTTCTACACATTAAAAGGTTTGGACCATCGAATTGGGATCCGTAGTGAGCCTCACAAGCCCAACAGTATGTTTCAATCTACACAGTGGACTAGAAAGTAGTATCTCCCTTGATTATTCTTTTTTTTTTACCAAGATAATTTATGAGGTACTTTTTCATAAAATTTTTTTCACTTATTTATGTTTATTTAGTCCACATTATTTTTTCATATTCTAATAAGTGCTATGAGTGAAATAGTTACTAAAATATCCCTAATAATGTTCACATTTATAGTGTGAATATTTCGTGATGTAAATGTTCACACCGTCAATGTGAATCATCACATTGTGAACAGTCACACGTCAATGTGAATATTCACATTGTAAAATATGAATGCTCACATCACCAAATTTCTAACCGTGCAAAAAATACTTGTAAGAGTAGAAATGTCCATAAAATACTTTAAGTATGAGAATTAGGATTTGGTAGATCAAATGTTAAAATAATAGGACTTATCAAAATATAAGAATATCTTATGGACTAATTGGATTACAAATACTTGAAAAATGATTTTCTAATAAATCTCCCATAATTTATATGGAAAGATCAACAATGTGAACTGTTAGGTTTTATTCTTGGCAACCCCGTTTGACAAAACTCCTTTCAGTTGTATTTATTTTCGCACTTTTATTTCAGTGAGACTATGAGTGTTTAGATGCGAATCCAACCTGAATTGTGCATTTCAGAGAAGTTTGTGATACTAATGATTTCAAGATTGCTACTTCGCTGATTATGACGGGGATCGAGCTACCCGGTCAGCTCGCGGGGGTCCAGGGGGCAGCGCCCCTTGGCGGGTCCGGGGCAGCGCCGCGGCGGGGTTGAGGGGCAGCGCCCCCGAAGCAAAATGCAAAAATGCATTCAAAATTTCCTGTCCGCTCGAGCGGACATACCCGCGCTCGAGCGGAGATTCCCTGGTTCCAGCAGTTTTGGTCGCCTGTAAAAATACTGAGATGTGTAATTTTGCGCTCGAGCGGGTTCTCTAGCACTCGAGCGGACCTCTGTTATATCACGCGCAGATTTTACTGAAGACGCTCGAGCGGGATGTTGGGCGCTCGAGCGGACCGCGCGAACACAGTTTTCCGGATTTTAATAAGGATTGGGTTTTCTTCCAAATCTAGGATTACTTTTTGGTTTTCTATAAGTAGTTGGTTTTCTCCCAAAACTAGACTACTCCTCAAGTCCTCCAAATCTTATTTTTGGATTCTAAGGTGTATATCTGGGGAAATTTTGTTAGTTTACTTTGATGTTTTATTGAGTATTCAACTCATGGTTTAAAGAGAGTACATCAAAGGTTGTGTTTTGTTCTACAAAAGAGAGAGTTGTTCTTCGGTGGATTCTGAAGAATTCGAGCCTGAAGCTTTGGTGGATTCCGGGGTGGCTCATCGTAAAGACAATTCCGAGGTGAAGACGGGTTGGAAGAGGCACATAGAGGTTGGTTCAATTAGGCGTGGATTCGCTAGGTAATTGAGAGTATACCTGTGTAATTCCTTTAAATCTTCTTAGTGGATTGTTTTGTGGCTGTTGCCCGTGGTTTTTTTATCACAGTTGGAGGTGTCCAATTGTGGTTTTTTCCACGTAAAATCGTTGTGTCTCTTTGTCTTGATTGTTTGATTGGGATTGTTATATTCTGCTTAAAATTGATACATAATCACAAATCAACATCTAGGGGATTTCTAGATTTTTCAATTGGTATCAGAGCAGGTCGTTCTATTTTTTTTATAAAAAAAAAATTCTTTTAGAACGAGATCTTGTTTGATTTGTGATAATGGATTCAATTCGTGAGGAAAATTCTATGGTTCGACCACCCCTACTTGACGGATCCAATTATTATTTTTGGAAAGCTCGGATGAGATCGTTTTTAAAATCTATTGATGAAAAAGTTTGGCAATCCGTCATGAATGGGTGAACTGAACCAACAATTACTGTTGATGGAGTAACTTTTCCCAAACCAATTGATAAGTGGGACACAACTGATTACCAAAATAGTAGCTGGAATAGTAAAGCTATCAATTCTCTCTTTTGCGCTGTCACACCTGAAGAGTTTAGTCGTATTTGCAATTGTGAAGTCGCAAAAGAGGCTTGGGATATCTTACAAACTATTCATGAGGGCACTCATTCTTGTAAACGCTCAAAACTTCAAAGGCTCACATCTACTTTCGAAAACCTTTCAATGAAAGATAGTGAGACCTTTGATAAATTTTATGCGAAGTTGAGTGACATTGTAAATTCCAGCTTCAATTTAGGTGAAAAAATTCCAGAATCCAAAGTTGTGGGAAAAATTTTGAGATCCTTGCCCGATCGGTTCCAACCAAAAGTTACGGCTATTGAGGAGGCTCAAGATGTTGACAATCTCAAGCTGGATCAGTTGGTTGGAAATCTCCAAACTTATGAGGCACACAGGAATTTCAAAACGAAACAAAAAGATATTGCTTTTAGTAGTGCTCATAAAGTTAGAGAGGATTCTGATGAGGATTGTGATATAGATTCCAAGATTGCGGCTGCTTTTGTTAAATAATTTAAAAAATCTATTTTGAAAAAGAATCCTAATCTTTTGGAATCTACTCATTCTCATAAATCTAAAGGCAAAGATAAACTCAAAATTAATCCTATAGCCAAGAAGGAGAAAGGAAAGATACAAGGAAACTCTGAAAGACTCCAATGCTATGAATGCCAAGGATTTGGCCACTTTGCTCAAGAATGCCCCACTCGGTTGAGGAAGAAGAAAGCCCTTGCTATCACTTGGGATGATGAATCAGAATCTGATAAAGATGAAAGTGACAATGAAGATCAAGATGAAAAGGGTCATAAACAATTTCTTGCTTTTATGGCGGCTTCCGAAGCTGAAGGACAAACAGATTCTCCGAAGATGTTAGTTGAGAATATCACTAACGATGAATCCTCGGAGAGTGATCATGAAGAGCTTGAGCAAGCTTATGAAAAGTTGTATAAGGAGTCTTTTAACTTATTCAAATTGAATGACAAACTCACAAAGAAACTCAAAGCATGTGAAAGTGAGAATGTCAAACTTAAGGAGGAGATTTCCGAGGCCAGGATTGATGCCATCAAGGTAGCTGATGATCGACAAGTTCTTTTTTCAAAACTGTTGACTTGTGAGACAGAAAGGAATGAGCTACTGCAAACCCATGCCATGTATGAAGAAAAGATTGAATCTCTCGAGATGTCACAAGTTGCTTTGGAAGAACTAATGATCAAGAAAGAGCAAGTGCTCAAGTGTGCTATGGCTACCATTGGTCTTTGGAACAAAGGATCAAAGACTTTGGAGGATATCATTGGGTCTCAACAAATGATTTGTGACAAGAGTGGCATTGGCTTTGGTGATAAGAAAGATAAAAAACAGAGTGCTTCTACATTTCATGATACAAGAACTCAAGGAAAGGGGGAACAAAAAATTCAACATAAGGATGGACTTCTCAAACTTCCTAGAGTTGGTAAGGTAAAAGAAAAGAAGGTACACCCTGGACACCCTGTTTTTATTTGTCATCATTGTGGCATGCATGGTCATATTCGTCCTTATTGTTATAAGTTGCATGGGAGAATGTATTTGCCTAGACCTAGGAATAGGAAGTTGGAAACCATGTCGAGACGGGTTCCTATTGCAGGGGAAATGAGCCACAACGTCAAGACACCACCCAAGAACTGTAATTCTCACAACTTTGTTCGTACTAAAGCAGTTTGGGTGAGAAAACTTGACTTGTGTTAATTTGCTTATTTGTTTTAGCTTTTGGGTTTTTGTGTGTTGTTTTTAATGAAAAAAATTGTTTGTTTGTTCATTTTTTTTTGTCTTGCTTTATTTTTGAAAAAAAAAATCCCAAAAAGATTTTCTTAGTATGGTTTTGCAAGCTTGAAATTTTTGAGTGGTCCTTGGTGCATATTGGATTTGATGAGAATATCCATTACATGTTAATATATGTGTGCTTTCTGTGGTCATTACTCATTTTGGAGTGTGTGTTTTTTGATTAGTATGTCTCATTCTGTACACACTCTTGGATTAGCTTTTTTTAGAGTCTTCCGCCTTAGTGATTATTTTTTTTGGACTTCTGGCATTGTATCTTTTGCTTTTCCAGAGGAATTGACCTATACTAGCATATCTTGGGTGATGTTGAGTCTCTTAACCACCTACCATCCTTTTGCATCTCCATGGCTTTCCCCTTAATTCTTTGCAGTCTAGCCATGAGGAAAAGGCTACCTCAGGGTCACCAACTAGGCCATCCTTATTATATCCATGCTTCTCTGGTTCGGTTTCCATACTCTTGAGCGTGTTAGCCACCAATGATTGTGCAAAAGAAAAAGAAAAAGAAAAAGAAAGAGAAGAAGACAAAATATGCAAAAGAAAGAAAA
The DNA here is from genome assembly GCF_055761805.1 of Camellia sinensis. Lineage (NCBI taxonomy): Eukaryota > Viridiplantae > Streptophyta > Magnoliopsida > Ericales > Theaceae > Camellia > Camellia sinensis. The sequence continues at coordinate 223,689,693 of NC_138961.1, forward strand.
AAATGTGCAAAAGAAAAAAAAAAAAAGGAAAAGATTCATTGATTGAGGGGGAGCCTCCGCCTTTACTCACCAAATACCCCTTGATTCCTAGTGGTTTGACTTTCCTTTGTTGTGCTTAGATTCTCTTGTCGGAGGTCCAACTTTCATATCACTACTAGGATTGAATCTAGTGTTTGTTGAACTCCAAGAGTCACACATACTTTTTCTCATGGGATCTATGTTTTTCACATAATGTATCACTTTATTTCATGAGGAATTTGCTACAGACTGTGCACATTGTGTTTACTAGTAATTGTGCTTCTTGGATAATCTTGTGTGTTTTATGGTACTAATGTGAAATTCCTTGCTTGCTCCACCATATTATTTTTTTGTCGTTTTCTTCTTGTTCATTGTTTTTAGTGAGGGGGAGTTTGGTTCATCTTGATTTGGGTTGGTAAGGGAGTTTGGTTTATCATTGCAAGAGGTTGTTAGCATGAACACTTTGATTTGTTTGGTAAGAGAATTTGGCGGTAGTTGTTTTGCATGTTTCTATGCACTGTTTGCAAATTATTTCTTTCCTGCATACTCCTGATATTTACATCGTCATATCATTGTTTGTGTGGTTTATGATCTTGCTTTTGTTGTTTGAGAGTTGTTGTTCATGAGTCTTAGTTTTCATCTATTGATGTTTTCCATCTCATGTTTCAAGAAAATCGTGTCATATGTCTATTATTTTTTATATATATACTCTTGTGGGACTAATAGTTGTTTTGGAGATTGTGACACTAATAACTGTTTTACAGATCATGACCTTGAGAAAGAAGTTGGCTTTTGTTGGCTGTAATGGGTTGGGGTGTTTAGGATTTTATTTGTTAAATGTGTTTTGTCACGGCATTGCCAAAGGGGGAGATTGTTAGGTTTTATTCTTGGCAACCCCGTTTGACAAAACTCCTTTCAGTTGTATTTATTTTCGCACTTTTATTTCAGTGAGACTATGAGTGTTTAGATGCGAATCCAACCTGAATTGTGCCTTTCAGAGAAGTTTGTGATGCTAATGATTTCAAGATTGCCACTTCGCTGATTATGACGGGGATCGAGCTGCCCGGTCAGCTCGCGGGGGTTGAGGGGGCAGCGCCCCTTGGCGGGTCCGGGGCAGCGCCACAGCGGGGTCGAGGGGCAGCGCCCCCGAAGCAAAATGCAAAAATGCATGCAAAATTGCTTGTCCGCTCGAGCGGACATACCCGCGCTCGAGCGAAGATTCCCTGGTTCCAGCAGTTTTGGTCGCCTGTAAAAGTACTGAGATGTGTAATTTTGCGCTCGAGCGGGTTCTCTAGCGCTCGAGTGGACCTCTGTTATATCACGCGCAGATTTTACTGAAGACGCTCAAGCGGGATGTTGGGCGCTCGAGTGCGCGAACACAGTTTTTCGGATTTCAATAAGGATTGGGTTTTCTTCCAAATCTAGGATTATTTTTTGGTTTTCTATAAGTAGTTGGTTTTCTCCCAAAACTAGACTACTCCTCAAGTCCTCCAGATCTTATTTTTTGGATTCTAAGGTGTATATCTGGGGAAATTTTGTTAGTTTACTTTGATGTTTTATTGAGTATTCAACTCATGGTTTAAAGAGAGTACATCAAAGGTTGTGTTTTGTTCTACAAAAGAGAGAGTTGTTCTTCAGTGGATTCTGAAGAATTCGAGCCTGAAGCTTTGGTGGATTCTGGGGTGGCTCATCGTAAAGACAATTCTGAGGTGAAGACGGGTTGGAAGAGGCACATAGATATTGGTTCAATTAGGCATGGATTCGCTAGGTAATTGAAAGTATACCTGTGTAATTCCTTTAAATCTTCTTAGTGGATTGTTTTGTGGCTGTTGCCCGTGGTTTTTTTATCACAGTTGGAGGTGTCCAATTGTAGTTTTTTCCACGTAAAATCGTTGTGTCTCTTTGTCTTGATTGTTTGATTGGGATTGTTATATTCTGCTTAAAATTGATACATAATCACAAATCAACATCTAGGAGATTTCTAGATTTTTCAATCGTTTAAATCATTGAAGTAGGCTCAAATGAATTTTTTGGGTCTTTTTAAATTTGTTTTTTGGTGAGAAATTATCATATTACCATTGTAATATTGTGGATGTCTTTTATGGAAACAATAATTTTTAAAAAAAAATATTAAGGGTAAATCACAATTTCGCGAAGTTGCTAAAAATATGCTCTCTTTTTTATTTATTTAATTTTTTATGCAGGAGCCATCCAAAAAGACTTATTTAATTTTGACTTTTTTAAGAAAAAGTTTCAAGAAAATATATTCAGTTTTACGAGTTTGATATAATTATATTAAATTTTTTTAAAATTTTAATTCATTACTTATTTTTTCTTTCATCAATCATTCCTTAATTGCATGCCTAAAAAAATTATTGTATCTCATTACAATAAAATATATAGTTTATCTTGTTTATGATTATGTGTTTTTATATAATCTGTATTAATTTCGATCATTTTAATCCTAAAAAAATCACATCTATTTTGTGATTTTTTTTTAAAGTTTAAAAGTATCAATCTAAAATACCCTAAATAAAAAATTCAACAATCATGTCACCAAGAATTATAGGTAGAGCAATACTTTTCTAAAACGAGTTTGTATATAGTCAATTTTTGTGTTCTATGACATAACAAGCTGTATGGGAAAATGGACTTTTCCTTCCAATGCAGAGATGACCAGTGAATTAGAGCAATCATAATTGTAGAATTTGAGCCAAAAAAAATGTCATACTTCCTTAAATTTAGCTGCATATATAGCACATGCATGTGCTCTCTTGCTAACTACTATAAAATTTAAGGAGTTGGAAATTAATTACTAGGGCAGGCCTATAAGAATATAAATAAAAATGCTGACTTTCAAACCATTGAATTTACCATAATACATACATATAGGTAATTTGAAACATTTAATTTATCAAAAATTATTACTTGAGTATGAAATATTATGTAATCGTATGCTTGTCTAGTGTTATTTTATAATTTATTCATCATATTTTTTTTTTTTTAGATCATGATATTCATGAAAAACAAGACTGTTACTCATTATTAACCAAACATAAATACTAAATCAAAAGTTATTATAAATTGAACAGGTCTTTGTGAATATCAAATTAAATTATTATACCACTTCAAATGTTGCAGTGTACCGCTGTATCACGGCCCCCTCCCCTCCTAGAAGGTTAGAAGTCAATAATCATGACATATAGCGGGTGTTTGGAAAGTGATTATTTTAAAAAAAATTTGATTATTTTAATAGGTTATTTTAGTTTTTGTGTTTGGGAGGATGTGATGGATTTTTATATGAGTTGTTGTATTGAAAAATGTGTTGAAATGATATTTGAAGTTAAAATGATAAATTTGTCCTTAACCTCACATTTTTCAAAATTGATGTAAAGGGGCAAAATTTTCATTTACCAATAATGGTACAACTTGTCAATGTGACAGTGGTAGGCTGTGCCTACACTGTCACTGTGACAGCCCACGGTTGGTTTAGGGACTTTTTGGCTTTTTTTTTTTAGTTTGAGACTATATAGCCTCAAACTCAGCTTCCCAAACACCCCCATAGTGAGCAAAATTAATTATAATGATAAGTAAAATTATGATTTTTTTTATTTAATTTAAGGGAAAATTGGTCTAACATCCCTCCTCAACTTTTAGTAATAGGAGAGGTCCACGATAAATTTTTTTATACTCTAAGGTCCCTCACTCATACCCATATATAACACTCACTGTCTCATTCTCTCTCATCTCTCTTTTTGCACCAAACAACCCCTCTCTCTCTCATCTTCATCCTCAACATTCTTCGGAGCTTCACCACCGCCCCAACATTATACACAGACTTTGAGATCAAATGCATAGATAGAGAAAGAGAGAGAGTACATCTGAGATGATGCTACGGAGGCTTTTGAGTCTGAGAGTCTGATTGAACCAAAGTTTTGAAAGATTATTTATGATGTATGTTTGGGTTAAAATGTTTAAAAGTCTATATCTGCAATTGTTTAGTCTTTGGACTTTTATACATAAAGACGTTTGGTTGGTGACTTTTGGTGAAGTTACTGGTCACACAAATTTCTCTAGATAGCTTTATATATATATATATATATATATATATTTTTTTTTTTTTTTTGTCTTTTGTTCAATTTTTTCTGGTTTGATCAAAAACACAAATTTTCTCTACACAATTTTTTCTGGATAGAGCCACATAAGGCCACACAAATTTTCTCTACACAATTTTCTTTAGATAGAGCCACACAAAGTCACATAAATTTTCTCTAACACAATTTTCTCTGAATAGAGTCACACAAAGCCACACAAATTTTCTCTAGCATAATCTTCTTTGTATAAAACCACACAAAGCTACACAAATTTTCTCTACACAATTTGCTGCCAATGTGAGTCACTAAAATCAACATCTCCCTCAAACATTAAGGTGAAATCCACTTCTATAGTGAAGTAGAGGGACTAACCTACTATTTGTAGTTCTATTTAATAAGCCAACTATACTCTTAAGTTGATTCTTGTCTACTTGAGGGTTATCCCCCGATGATTGATCTATTATCTTTAAGCAGAGAAAATCTCTTTATTGCCAATAAATGCTTCAGTAAGGTATTCTCTGTTATTTTGTAAACAATGTAAAATTAAAGACGTCATTATAGAATGCATATTTTCTACCAAGAGGAAGGTCGGGGTTGACTTTCAAAGCATTTTACTATATTTGGTAATCTCCATGTTAGCTAATTTTGGTTGGATCAATTTGTAAGTTATATACCCAGTATAGCACTACAAGCACATAGATTGGGGTCAAAGGCATCTCTATTGGTGTGCTAGCTGCTTTGTATATACTTCTGTGGATTTGTATGAGAGATAGAGAATTGAGCAAGAAGAAGAAGAGGAGGTTGTATAGACTAAGACTAAAAATTGAAGACAACAAAGTTATATGGGCTTACCAGGCAGTGATGAGCTTACAATTATCAAAGACCATTATCAAAGATCTACACCAACTATACATAAGTTTCATAGCTCACACTGGATTCAGATTCATTCTCTAGTTTCCTCAGACTGGATTTTCTTTGGATTTCTTTGGTACTTAGAGAAATTTCAATTTTCTCTAGTTTGAACCCAGAATTCCTCTGGGAAATTCACAGAGAAATTCTCTGGAGGATTTCTCTGGAAAATTTCTCTGGGCAAAGAATTTCTTTGGGAAATTCCCAGAATTTCTCTGAGAAATTGGGTTGGATTGAATTTTCTCTAGATCCATGTTAAAGGACCTTAGACATTATAAAAATATTAGATGTCATTTATACTATAAAATCTTAATATCAGGGACCCTAAAACAAATCCCCCTTAATTTAAATCATTAGTACAGACTTTTTTTTTTTGGATTTTTAGTTTAAGGTTCCTAATATTAAGATTTTATAAAATAAAAGATGTGTAACATTTTTATAATAATTGGGATCTCTCAATATTTTTATAGATAAACTAAAATTTCTTTAATAACATTATTGAGGGACCTTAATTAATAAGAAAAAAAATATATATTGGACATAACTACTGCCAAAAGTTGGAGAGAGATATTTCACTGATTTTTTTATTTTTTTTCCTTATTCAAATTTAACAAATTATGTTTAACGTACACATCATAAAAATGATATTCAGTATATTTGGTTTCAATTTTCTAAATTTAGTTTTCTGCAAATTAAGTTTTTTTTTCGTATTTTTTTTTAGTGAATATTTTTAAATTTTTAAGCAATTTTTTCCCCTTTTTTAGATGCACCCTACTTAAATGTTTCTAAATAGTAAAATATTTGAGAAAAATATTTTAAAAAAATAAATAAATACACAAAAATACGAAAAATATATTGAATTTTTGCATTTTTTCTTTATGTTTTTGGTATTGAGTAAATTACAAATACACCTCTGAGGTTTTCTTAAAAAACGAATTGCCTCCTATAGTTTGAAAAATTACAAAAACTTTCCTGTCAGAATTTTTTATTTAACAAAATTAATTGAAAAAGTGAAATTTTTAACCGTTTACCTATATAATAATAAAATTATCTGAATTATTAATTGAAATAAAAATTTAACATTATTAAAAACTATTAATTAACTCTATAATTTATTAATAAAATGACATAGTTGTTAAGAAATTAGAAACTCTAGGATGCATAATGTACTTTCTAGAACTATAAGAGGTAATTTGTAATTTAAATAAATCTCAAGGGGTGTATTGATAATTTATCCTTCGATATTTAATGAATTTTTTAAAGATTTTTTTTTATAAATATTATACTTTTTAAAGTGTATTTATATTAGGTGTGTTTTTAAAAAATTTAAAAATACCTTAAAATATAAAAAAAAATCCAGTGAAAATAAAAAAATATAAAAAATTAAAATTAAATTAAAAAAATAAATAAATTCTGAAAACTAAAATCAGTGATAATTCTTTTAAAAAAAATCTGTGTAACTAATTTGACGAAGTTAGTACACAGTGGGTGTGGGCCCACCCTTGCTACCTTCATAAAAAATATCCGAGGATGACATTGCCATTGGTGACGTGTTTTGCTGTTTTACGCGCAAACTCAAAGTTTGTGATAGTCAAATAATTCTATCATTTTTTTATTTTATTTTTTGATTTTCAATTATTTTTTCAATTCAGAATAAATCGCTAATCTTCGAGAACCATAAAAGGAGAAAAGTCGTTTCCACTAGATGTTTGGGTTCTCGGATATAATTTTTTTTTTGTCCGATAAAAGAATCTCGGATATAATTGGACACAAATAAAACTATGTATTCCATCCAAGTTGTTTGTTGATTGTCATTATTTTAAATATTTTATATTTAAAAAAATATTTTAACTATTTTGAAGTTTTTGTGTACAATAATTAATTGATATATTTTAATATATGAAAAAAATTAATTTTTATTTTTATTTTATAAAGATATATTAATTATTCACTTGATTTAAAGGTATGAATGTCAAAACTAGACAAATAATTTAAAACGAAGGGAATATAATATAAGAGTATAATTGTTAAAGAGAAAATATGATTGAGTTTGCTTATGTTACAGGCAAATCAGGACTCGTTTGGGAACAGATTAATTTAGTAATTTTTTAGTTATTTGACTAAAAAAGTAGGTAAAAAAAACTTATATGTTTGGGATGATTTTTTGGCTAATTACGAAAAGATGTACAAAAAGTAGTTGACTTTTTGGTATGAATTGTTGGCTTTTTGGCTAAAAAGGTAACTTTTTGACTTTTTGGCTAAAAAGGTAAGTCCCCAAACGGGGCCTAAGAATAAACGGTTTTGGAATATTTTTTAGCGTTTGATAACGTTTACATTTTCAGTTTATATTTATAAACATTTTATAAATTGGTTTTTGTTTATTTTTAGAAAAACATAAACTACAAACGCATTTGGTTTGAACAAAATGTTTAAAAAATTTTAAAAACATAAATTAAAAAATATGTTTATCCAGGCCTAAAATATTTATATTTATTTTTTATTATTTATGACAATGGGATCATGCACATTATAATTGAAAAAAAAAAATTGATTGGAAAAAAATTATTTGAAAAAATATTAATTGAAAAAAAAATTTGTTAGTCAAATTTTTAAATTTTTGTTTAAAAACCAACGTAAACTGATTTTTTGAGTTTATGATTTTTTCTCAAATTTATAAACTGAGACAATAATTTATAAACCAAAAAAAATTATCGAACAAGTTTTTATGACAAATTTTGAAATTTTTATAAATATAAATTGAAAACTGAAAAATGAAATAGTTACCAACCAGGCATATTGAAATTTTGATAAAAGCATCTAGAATGTATTATTTAACTCGATAAGTTGTTATAAAAAAATAATTCATTCATACAATTTGTTTTTTTCACAATCTCCTTAAATGTTGTGGCAATTACAATTTGAAAAATTGATTCACATTCAAATATTTTATCAAAATTATCTTTACTTGTATTTTGTCTTGCCACCTCATTAAGGGGATTGTGGAAGAAAGCAACTATGGCTTCGTTTGGGATGTGATTTGGTTTTTTGACTATTTTAGTCTGGAATTAAAAAGTCTCATTTGAGATAGACTTTTTGATTTGAAATGATTATGATTTAAATGTAATATTTTTTAGCCTGAGTCTAAAAAATATATTTTATCTTTTTGTAATTATTTTAGTCAAACTCACCCTAACTCAACTTCCCAAAAGAGTGCTATATAGATGTAGCACTGTTGGTCGTTATATATCCTAGAAAGCGAAGGTGCCGTTTGATAACACTTACGTTTTCAGTTTTCTGTTTATATTTACAAAAATTTAAAAAAACTCAAATAAAAACTTGTTTGGTAAAATTTTTGATTTATAAATCAGTAGTCTTAGTTTATAAATTTGGCCAAAAAATGAAAATACAAAAATGTGATTCCGTTTTGAGTTTTGGGTTTTTTTTTTTTTACCATCCAACACTAACCACCACCCGCCATCATTTTCCACCACCATCTTCCGCCACCACCACCCACCCCCCACCACCACCTGCCACCACCACCCACCACCCGCTACTCACTCGCCACCACCACCACCACCACCACCACCCACCACCTACTTGCCATCCACCCGCCACCACTCACCACCTACCACTACCATCTACCGCCTGCCACCACCACCCGCCATCTACTTGCCACCACCACTCACCAGCCACCTGCCACCACCAGCTACCCACCACCATTAGCCACCTCCCACTACCACCCACCACCTACCACCACCACCACCACCATCACCCACCATCACCCACCAACCACCCACCACCACCCACTTGTTACCACCTACCACCCACCATCATCACCCACCCACCACCACCCACCACCACCACCACCACTCACTCGCTACCACCTACCACCCACCACCGTTACCCACCCACCCACCCACCACCACCACCACCACCACCCGCTACTCGCCGCCACCACCACCCACTCGCTACCACCCGCCACTATCACCCACCCACCCACCATTACCACCCACCACCCGCTATCCGCCACCCACTTGCCACCACCCGTCACCGCCACCGCCACCACTACCACTACTACCCACTCGCCACAACCAGCCACCGTCACCCACCCACCCACTACCACCACCCGCCACCCACCTGCCGCCACCAACACCCACTCGCTACTATCCACCACCGTCACCCACTCATCTACCACCACTCACTCGCTACCACCCACCACCGTCACCCACTCATCTACCACCACCACCAACCACCCGCCACCACCAGCTACCCACCACCCACCGTCACCACTTTCCATCACTGTCTTCCGCTGCCACTTGCCACCACTTGTCATTTCTCACTCTTTTTTATATTTTTAAATTTTTTTAAACATTTTATTAATTACCAAACGCATTTGTAGTTTATGTTTTTTTAAAAATAAACAAAAATCAATTTATAAAATTTTTACAAATATAAACTGAAAATGTAAACGTTACCAAATACACCCTAAGTTATCATAATTTGTTATTCAATCAATTAAAATAATTTGGATCTGAACTATAATTTCATGACTCAATAAAAAATATTTAGATATTTGTAAAGTCACATCTTAACTTTGATTAGATGGAATATCGTTTAACGGTGTTAAACGAACAAAAATGATTTAGACCTCTAAAAGAAGAGCTCTAATAGAGCACTAATTTGTCTTTTTCTTCTCTCTTTTTTGTCTTTTACTTCACTGTTTTTTTTTTTTTTTTTTTTTATTGGTTGACAGCTCATTAGAGCTGTCCTTTTGCAGCTCTAATTAAAGCTCCGGAGCATGACTCGTTAAACGAATATTTCAATTAGTTCAAATTGACAAAATCGAATCGATGCGGCGTATTTTGGACGAATGTGTAACGATAAATAGATAATTGTGAATTATTTTTTTTAATCCATCTAGTTTTAGACAGATGTCAGATTTGAGGTTTTTTTGACTGCAACCGAACCGTCAAACCGCGAGCACCCCTAATAATTTGTAAGACTTTGTATTTTTAATTTGTTTAGATATTTTGTTTAATTTTCAATTAAAAAAAAGTTTAGATATTCTGTTGTGTTTTCAATTTGAAAATCTTTTTATCAAATGACAAGTGTTGATATTTGATATTTTTGTGTGAAAAATACAAGGTTTAATTTTGTCATTTTTTTAAAAAAAAATCAATTAAATAGTTTTTGAATAAAAAAAAAGTAATGAAATAGTTTTGATAATGTATGATTTTCTTTTATGTATTTATTATTGGTATTTGATAATTTACTTAATAATCTTTTGGTTATGTTGAGTTTGATTGTTATTCAAAAAAATAAATATTGAGATGTTGTTGTATTATATTCAAAATTTGTAAAAGTTAAAACCGTTAAGCTGATTTGCATCCATCCGCCAATCCGCTCAATCTGTATCCGCCACTCTGATGGATGGATGTAGATTGTTTTTTTCAATTCGCCAATTCGGCAAACAAATGACAAATTAGACATTTCCCGACCACAATCGAACTATGAGCGTCCCTAATAACGTTAGTCTGGTGTGATAATTTAGAATAATATTATATGTATCAATAGTGTACTACCAATTGGTGATGTGAAATAATTTGAGAGGTTTTTTATATTTATAATTTGTATAATGAGTGTGGTCAATAATAATATCATAACTACTGTTGATACACTAATTAGTGCATGTAGTACTACAAGATAATTTAACTCCACTAATCTATTAAAATAAATTTAATTTGAAATCTATACAAAAAAAATATATATATATATAGGAAAAATTACAGTTCAGTGGAAGTTTTCAAGAAACAAATTTAAATTAATGATAAATTTTACTAAATTTAATAATTAAAGTTATACATTTTTTTATGAATTTGAAATTATTTTATGAAGATCCCACCAATTTGTAATTTGTCTAAAAATATAAACTTTTATGTATTTCAAATTCATGAAATTGAAATGATTTATTGCTTATCTCGATTAAACGCAGAGGGTGGATAGCATTTCACACAAGTTGACCAGACCTGTATCATTCTGCTTCCGCTTTCTGTTTCGTGGAGTAAAAAAGATATGCTTCCGCTGAATTTCATTGTTTCATTCCCTCTCTTCACTATCATGTTTTGATTGAGCAGAATAAAAACCCTAATTTACAGTCGTCGATAGAGATTGAAGAACACCGTTGGTTTTGGTTCCAATTGCCAAAGACTTGATTGCATATTCCAACTTGAAAATCACAGAGCAATTACAGGCCATTGAAGCGTTGCAGAGTAAGCATCATCGTATATAATATAATATAGGCATTCAATAAGAAACGTGATTTTCTCAACAATCACCACATCAACAACACCACCCTTTAATATCCATCCCAATAACTTCAAGGGTCAACAAGCTTCTTTTCTCTCAAATCTGGGTTATCGTCCAATTTTCATCTAATCTCTCGATTCACCTCAATTTTCATCTATTGCAGAGAGAGATGTTATGATTGCTTCGTTTGCTTCCAATTAGTGTTGAATATGATTCTTCATCAAACAATTATTGCATTTATCGTAGCAATTCTAGTTTCCTCTTCAACCAAATCGGATGCTCAATGCAATCAAACATGTGGAACTAGCCAAACGAATCAGAATAGGGTCTCATACCCCTTCGGGTTCTCTAATGGCTGCCCAATCCCTCTCAAATGCAGCGACAACGGAGACATCAGCATCAGCCAATTTCAAGTCCGAAATGTCACCACAGACACTATACTCATCAATCTCCCAGCAAATTGCAGTCGCCCAACCGCTGAAATCGAGCCGCTCTTCGGCCCAAACTACGCTCTCTCTTCCTCGAACACCCTCATGTTGCGGAACTGCACATCCCCAATTGAAGGATGCTTGATACCAACATCCATGGTGGAGAAGCGGTTGGGATTAGGAAGCTGTGGTATCAGAAGCGATAACTTCACTTGTTACTCTGCTGTGGATACACAATTGGATTTCATGACTTTCCAGAATTTGAGCAAGAACGATTGTAAATTCTTGTTCACTTCCATCACCGTGGATTTGAGCAATGATTCCAATACGAGTTCGGCGGTTCCGCTTCAATTTCAGGTGGCGGAGCTCGAATGGTGGTTGGAGGGGCGTTGCAATTGCTCGCCGCTTGCGGATTGTACGGCGGTGACGCTGCCAAACGGTGGTTTTGGGTTCCGGTGCCGGTGTAAGGAAGGGTTTGAAGGAGATGGGTTTCTCGGCGGCGGTGGTGGTTGCCGGAAAGGTGAGTTCATTGCAAACGTTGAATTTTACTTTAAAATTTTAAATTATTTATTTATATTTACTATATTGATTGAATTTGATTTTATTTGTTTTACTTATGGTGGATGGCCAAAAATGGCTTTGACTCTTGGGAAAGTTCTTGGTAGGAACGTTACGGCCGGTGTGGTCGTTTCTGTTTGTTGACTGATATGGTTAGGGCACGTCATTGGTTTCTCTGAAATGACCAAAATAGCCATGATACGTTTTTTGTTGGTTTGGATCAAGGTGAACGGTGTTTGGTATAACTATTAAAATAAATTATAGATTATATTTTAACAGATTTATTAATTTATTTGGTATTATTAGATTATAGATTTAAATTGTTGAGACTTATATGTTTGATAAATAAGCTGTGAAATAATATTTTCAATGTGTAAATGTCCTTTTTAGGCTTTGTTTGGGATATGTTCTTTTTTTGGACTAAAATAGTCAACAAAGACAAAATAAGTTTAAATAATTAATAAGACAAAATGTTACATATAAACTATAATCATTTTTTTTTTATCACAATTATCAAATTACCTACAAAAAAAAAATAAAATAAATAATTATCATCTCAAACACAACTTTTTTAATCAAGCTAAAATAGCTAAGGCCTCGTTTGGGAACAGGCTAATTTAGTAACTTTTTGACTATTTGATTAAAATATGAGCTAAAAAAAATTAATATGTTTGGGATGACTTTTTGACTTTTTACGAAAAGATGTGCAAAAAGTAGAGAGAAAAGAGAATCTTTGACTTTTTGGTATGAGTTGTTGGCTTTTTGGCTAATTTAGTAACTTTTTGACTTTTTGACTAAAAAAGAAGGTTCCCAAACGAGGCCTAAATAATCAAAAAATCAACTAAAATAGTCAAGTTCCCAAACGGGGCCATCCTTTATTAATTGTAAATTGAATTACCCTTTGTTAATTATGAATTGAATTAACTATTATTTTTGTTATCTATTAGTTTATAATTCTCATAAAAAATAAAAAATAGTCAACCATCTTTATTTGGGTCTTTTTCTATTTTTTTTTAATTTCTAAAGATATAATTATAAATAAACTGTTATAATCAGAAAATGATAATAAGAAGCGGAGGGTGAATAGCTTTTCAAACTCAATTTTTTTGAGTTAAAATAAGTTATTAGAATAAAAAATTGTTTGAAATAAATTTAATCAAATAGTTCAAAATAACTTTTTCAAAACTAGAATCTATAAGTTGGCTTAAAAAAATCACACCAAACACGTGTAGTATACATATGTGTACACACAGGTATTTTAATTTGGGAATAAGTTATTTTAGTAATTTTTTATATTTTTTTTGTTAAAATATGGGGGTGAAAATTAGTATGCTTAGGATGTTTTTTTTTTACTTTATAAAATATACAAAAAGTGAAGAGAATAAAACTTTTGATTATTTTGTATATATCTTTTATTTTTTTGACCTTTTAATTGTTATTGTAATTTGCCAAAATAGCCCTCTGTCTCTACCTGTTTGAGATGCGATTGATATGATAGAGAGAAATGACAATGAGGTAGTTTAGAACAAAATGAAAAGTGAGATTGGGTTAAGGGGCAGATTGGTCACTATGATCTACTGTGTCTTGTTATTTGTTAATTATTCAGTAATAAAAAGTCCATTTAATATTCAGGGTTCTAACGGAGGTCTTTTAGGCTTTTTTGGAACACCGGTTGACTAGACGGACGACTGAAAGAATGTCTAGCCGATTGACCGGCTAGTGTAAATTTTGTACAAATTTTTACCTTAAGGTTAGGGATGTAATCGGTTCGGTACGGTTGGTATTTAGATAAAAAATTATACCGAACCGATAATGTCTGTTTTATTATTTTGAACACCGATACAGACCGCTTCTCCTATCAAACCGTACCGAACAGAACCGATTGAAACGGTTGGGTTTGGTACGGTTTAATCGGTTTAGGGTTTTTCAAACTTGAGTCACTTTTAAATATAATCATTAATCTATATAAAAACATTAAGGCCTAGTTTGGCTACTCTAAAAAAAGTGCACTTATTTCATCTTTTTATCTTTTTTGGGTCACATCAATCAACATCTCCTCTCTACTTTTTCTACACATAATACAAAAAAAGTCAAAAAGTGCACTTATTTAGTCTTCCCAAACTAGGCCTAGTTATTTGTCTACCATTTCAAACATATCCATTTCATCCATTTAACACATACTTTTCAATTCCTGAATTAACAAAAATAAAAACAAAAAAAAAAAATCAAAAATACTAAAATTTCAAGAATAATGAGTTAGAGTTACGATTATATATAATAAGAGTTTACAAACTTAGGCTATAAAAATGATAATATTAATTAATTAAGGTTAATAATTTATTATACTTATTAATATCATTATATTATTAGATTATATATATATATATATATATATATATATATTATAAATGCAATATATCTTGAAGCGGTCAGTTTCGGTTTAGATCGGTGCACAAGGTGCTTAAACCGATACTGAACCGAAAATCGAAAATATTCAAATTTAAAAACCGCACAGACCGATTCTTGTTTAAAAAACAGACCAAATATAGCCGGTTTCGTTCGGTTCAATCGGTTTGGTCGGTTATTTCGGTTTTTCTTACATCCCTACTTGAGGTAGTCATCCGGAGGGTGGACGACCGGGCGGATGTCTGGCCGGTCGACCGGCTATTATAAATTTTTCACAAATTTTTGCCTTGAGATGGTCATTCGGGGGACATCCGGAGGTGAAAATACATCAGCTCTGAACAGTGAAATGCTGAAAGGTTTCAGACGTTCTCAGTTTGGTAAAACATTTTTGATATTCGAAGATACTTATTTGATGAAACTATTGGAGCTGAAACAAAAGGTACTTTTTATCAAATTTAAATTTGATGATAGTTTTGGGACACGGTTGGAAACGGTCTTACTTTATATTTTTAGAAAATAAATTTAAGACAAAATTTGATAACAAAATCCCATACAATCATCTCATATGAAATGCGTTCCATAATTTGTGTAGATTTTACCCTATATAAGAGGGTTATATCTGATCTTGTTATTGGTTTTTGAGCATATAGAAGCAATGATATTTTTAATTATAGGGACGATTATATAGGAAATTGATTGTTTTTATTTTTTTGGTGTATTTAGAAGCATCCTTTTCAACTATGCTAAAGATGCTGAATGACCTTAATACCCTCCCCTTCCCTATATTTTGACCTTGGACTGGCTATCTGGATTTTGTTTCAAGAATATGAATATTTAGTAGCTGATTTTATCACTTAAAAGTGAAAAAGAAACAGAAATGAAAAGCTTATTGGAGTCTGGTTCTTCTGGACTTGCATCATAGAACTCATTTTGATGATATATCTGTCGAGATTTTGTTTCAAAACCATAATAATACACATATATACATTTGATGGGTAAGGACAGATTCATTAATGGAGCATATCTGTTGAGATGATGAAGTAATGGTAAAGTCTTTCACTATTTTGGGTCCTTGTGAATTTCCGGACTTAAAATAGGATTTGGTCATAATGAGGCTGGGGAGTTTATTCAAAACTAAAAGTCTGAGGGTATTTTTAATGTGGGCAATTTATACTGATGATTTGTCTAGTTGTTAACTTAAAAAACCAGGATTAGTTGAGGAGCAAGCAAGTTTTTTTTTTTGAACAAGTTGATTCAGACATCTAGTTATAAAAACAAACAAAATAAAATTATGGTTAAAAGAGTGAATGCCCCCAATCTATTTTTGACCTGAACAATTAACTATATATGCTATGAATTTATCCCACACAAAAAAATAAATAAATAAAAACTTATCTTGGCTATTTTAATTCTGACTTCTCACATTGAATCCCAAAAGTCAGAACCTTCCACAGTTTAATATGCTTGTTTATTGAGTGATGATTAAGTAGGGAGGCACTGTCAAATATACCTAGCTGACACGACAAAAAAGGAAGTTAATGTTCTTCTGACTCGGCACGACATGTGAACTAAGTTGTCACCACTATCCTCCATCTATTGTGCAATTGATCATGTCCTTGTACCTTGCTGAAAAGAAATAGACCGAAGTGGCTTTGAACGTTGAAAATGACGTGTAGATTATGTCTTTTCATACTGGATGAAGTGGTCGAAACATTCTGTTAAAGCTTTCTATATATAAAATAAGACGTCATTTCATCTATGATGTGAAGGAATAGTTTCAATTAGTCAGACAACAAATCAGCTGTTTAAATGAGTATTCATCTAAAAACATGATTTTTTGGTCTAAAATGACTTCAATGGGAGCCAAATGGGTTACTGCACCCCCCAAACCCCCCACCAAAAACAGCCCCGTGCCATTTGCAATAGTATTTGGAAGATAAACTGTAAATTCATCTGGGTACTGACTGTTTATGCCAGTTTCACATGCTTTTGGTTGGTCAAAATACATTATACAATATTGAAAAAAATAAATAAAATCCAGGAACACATACATTATGTGCCAGAAAACTGTTTCCAATGAAATGCCCCTTTTAGCATGCAATTTAAAGATGATGTAACTCAATTTCAGCTATTAACCTTCTCAAATTTTGTTTAGACTCATTTTTGCTAATTTCTTTTTCCTTTCTATGATTGGCAAATCATCAGTTCCTCATTGCAGTGCTTCAAACTACTTGTCTGGCCAATGTGGAGGAAAGGCTAAAGTTGGTGTTCTCATTGGAGGTAATTTTCTTTCTTCCAACCCTTGAACCACTTTGCATGGAGCTTGAAATGAGTTAAAAATGATCTTTGAAGTTTTGAATAATTTTTTCTCATCTGTGAGTCAGGGTGCAATTCAAACCCCCCCTTTTAAGTAGTCATCCAGTGGTTCCCTTGTTCTTGTAACACAGTGACAGTCCTTAGTTGTGAGACCAGTGTCATTATAGTGATTTCTGGGGTCCATGAGGCTTCTAACATAGGTTACTTGCCTAATAAATCTGAGAGATTCCGTTAACTTTCATGAGCATTTAAAAGCTACCAAATGTTCATAATTATGTTTCCTACTCATTCTAAATCTCCAATACAGCTATAAGAAAGCTAAAGAAGAGTCAAATCCAAAATTTTGATATGAAATGTACCTTATTGCAACCACGAGCTGATATAGTGGTAAGATGATGGACAAAGCTTTGTTTGGTTGCTTCCAATGTTGTGAGTTAAAAGTAGAATTACTGTTATGAAATTCTTCTATATTCATTATCATGACATTGCTGCCAAAACATGAAATTCTTCTATATGCTTTTTCATAGCATTGTTGCCAAAACATACAAACTTCATTTCTTCAGTTAAATAATGAGAATTATGTCATTCTACATATATGTTGACAGTCATCAAACAGAAATTTAGTTTAGTTTGTGTGTGTAAATTTTACAGCATTTTTTACTTTGTATTTCCTAAGGGATTATTGTTGGAGCTCTTTTGATGGCTGCTCTGGCTTTTGTCTGTTACTTCATCCGACGACGGTCTAGTTCTACAAGAAGCCAAATGAGTGCAAGGCGCTTTCGATGTGAAGCTGCAGGTAGCTCCAATGTTCCTTTCTATCCCTACAAAGAAATCGCGAAAGCCACTAATAGCTTCTCTGAGAAACAAAGGTTGGGAACTGGGGCCTATGGTACAGTTTATGCAGGAAAACTCCACAACGATGAATGGGTGGCCATTAAAAAAATTCGACACCGAGACGCTAACGGTGTTGAACAAGTCATGAATGAAATCAAGCTTCTTTCCTCTGTGAGCCATCCAAATCTTGTCCGACTCTTAGGTTGCTGTATAGAGAATGGTGAACAAATCCTTGTCTACGAATTCATGCCCCATGGAACTCTATCTCAGCATCTACAGAGAGAAAGGGGTACAGGCCTTCCATGGACAGTCCGCCTCACCATTGCCAGTGAAACTGCTCATGCCATTGCCTATCTTCACTCTGCCATGAATCCACCAATATACCACAGAGACATCAAATCTAGTAATATACTCTTAGATCACAACTTCAACTCCAAAGTAGCAGATTTTGGTCTTTCAAGACTTGGTATGACCGAGGATTCCCACATTTCAACAGCTCCACAAGGGACTCCAGGCTATCTTGATCCTCAGTACCATCAAAATTTTCATCTTTCTGATAAAAGCGATGTATACAGCTTTGGGGTCGTTCTTGTAGAGATCATAACTGCGTTGAAAGTAGTTGACTTCTCTCGACCTCACACTGAGGTGAATTTGGCTGCACTTGCAATTGACAGGATTGGAAAGGGTCATGTGGATGAGATAATAGATCCATTCCTCGAGCCACATACAGATGCTTGGACACTTTCATCTGTTCACAAGGTGGCTGAACTGGCATTTAGATGTCTTGCGTTCCATAGCGACGTGAGACCTTCCATGATGGAAGTGGCAGATGAGCTAGAACAGATAAGGCTCAGTGGGTGGGCCCCAATGGAGGACAACATATGCACGACATCATCAGTGGCATCGTCTTGTTCATCACCATATAATGGAAGTGAGAAGTCACTAGGTGGTGTGTCGGTTAAGAAGGCTAGGAGATTGATTGTTCCACAATTGACTTCATTGGAAGAGGTGAAGGATATCTCACCTGTTTCTGTGCAGGAACATTGGCCAAGTGAACAGAGCTCACCTTCAACAAACAGCTTGTTGCGTAATGTAGTTCAGTGAGCTGAAAGTGCAGAGCTTCATCTCATTTTGTGAATATCATGGAGGTATTTTTACAGTTTCGAGTTTTTATACACTTTTGATGCTTGGCCTTTCAAACACTTCTTTATAATTCTTTCTGTAATATACAGAGGATGTAGAACTATTCATTAAACAAATGTTATACAATCATATACAACGAATGTGAACTTATGAAGTGATACTACAATTCTTCAAGCTTATTATTGGAAATTACTATACCTCTTATATCAATTTCCTTTTGGTTATTCAAGTGGTCACTGCGAAGCTTTATTATCACGGCACACTCACACATGCATTCAGAATTGTGCTCACACATAGGTGATTGTAGAGAAAAGTTTACAGATAAAATCAGCATAATTTCCATGATAACAAAGCCTGAAAAATTAACTTTTACTGCTTAATTTTAAGGTTTTTTATTTTTATTTTTATCAGAAGGTTCTTAAATTAATCACCGTCTGCTGCAAAACCTGCTTCATTGAATGCATCACTCATACTCTCTATCTAAAACGAGAGCATCTCTCTCTAGCCTCTTCCCTTAGGGTTTCAACCAGCGGCGCTGTTTGGGAGGGGGAGGGGGGTTCGGCCTCCGGCCACCCCTCTCCTTTCTCCCCCCTTTTCTTTTCCTTCTTGTTTTCTGCTCAATAAACCTTGGGAGATCTCTCTTCCCAACCTCTTCCTCTTTGTGAGGATTTTCTTCCCCCATGGTGGAAGTTTGCTAGGTTGCTCCTCCTCCCACCAGTGCCGGATCTTCCATGTTCTTCTTCTCCGCTGCTCACCGTCTCTTCATCACCTTCCCACAGCCAGATCTGCTTTGGATCTGGTTGCTTCTCTCGATCCAGCTGTTCCTCTGGGTTTGAGGTTGTACTCTCCAGCTTTTTCTTTGTTTTTTGGTTTGTGAGTGCTCTATGGAATCCATCGATGCTATTTTGTGGCTTACCCACTTTGTGGTTGTAATCTATAACCTATCTTACACATACTCTATAGCCGATCATTTTGGCTTCTACTTGCAGTACGAGCATGAGCACGAGCACTTGTGCGTTTGAGATTTTCATAGTTTTATACCTGTGTGTTTGTTAGATCTGATTTTTCTTTGCTTGGTGTAAGCTTATCTTTTGGATGGTTCCCTTTTGTAAGTATCGTTTTGCTTGAGTAATGAACATTTCTTTCTGATAAAAAAAGAAAAAGAGAAAAAAAGAATGCATCACTCATAAAATATATTACCCTTGTGCATTCTGTCAATTTTATGTGAAATTAGGAAAGAGTAATGTTAGAGATACCAAATTTTCTACCAAATAATGGCAAAATGTCTTACAAGGCGTGGGGTCCACAATAGGATCTTTTTGAAGACCAAAAACTGGGCTTTTTGTGGTCTAATTTGCTGGAAATTTGATGCAACAGAGTTTCATATTTCTCAGCCATTAAAATGAGTTTGGGCCTCCTCTCTGCGTGAGAGAAAGCTTAGTGCGCGAAGCCGTTTTTGATGAGGATTAGAATTTAGAGATGAAATTATCATTTTCTTTTTCCTTTTTTATAGATGAAATTATCATTTTCTTCAATTTCCTCTATTTTAATATTTTTATATATTCATAATGGATTTTTAAAAACATTTTTTTGTCATAGAATGTCCTTTATTTTTAAATGACAATTTGTGACTTTAAAAAAAAAAATTAAATGCCCTTTATTTTTTTATATTTGTTATAATTTTAATTCGTTTTCCTTACACCATACATTATAATTGTTAATTCATTTTCCTTACACCATATAGTTTAATTATGAATGAAAATAAAGGTTATTTATATATTTTTTAAAAGTAACAAAATAACATTTAAAAGTAAAAGTCCCTCCTCATTGATTAATCTTATGATTTTTTTTTAAATTTACATTTACTATAATTTTTAGATTCATTTTTCTTACACCGTATAGTTTACTTATAATTGAAAATAAGGGGAAATTATTTTTTTTTTTAAAAAAACCACGAAGCTCCATTTAAAAATAAAAGGCATTCACTTTTATGATAAAAACAATGTTTAAAAAAAAAAATTCCATTATGAAAAGTATATAAAATTGATATAATATGACATGACGATTTTTGAAAATGTCTCAAAATGTATTAGAGATTATGTATATGGAAGAACTGCTTTCTTCATTTTAGTAAACCATCGTAAGTTAATTATTATCTTACATTTGTGTGTTTATTTATATTTTGTGTGCATATTATTCCTTTTCTCCTGTTTCCGTTCTCCTTTTGGTATCAGAGCCAAGTTATGTTGCTATCTGTTGCTTACTGAATCGTTATTTCTGTATCTACTCTTTTCCTTTCTCGAACTTGTTTACAGTCCTCTTAATCTGTCAAAATTATATCTGTGTTGTTCCACTTTGTTACTAGCCACTCATCTTTCGTCCCACATCCTAGGTAAGTCCTTTGGTTAGGCAGTGTTGGATTTAGGGTTTTTTTTTTTTTTTTTTTTTTTTTTTTTTTTTTTTTTTTTCTGAACTGGGTATGTGTGAACACATCATTTGTGAAAACATGATAAATTTGGACAATGTCTTAAGATTCCTGTAAAACATTTCTAGTAAAGGTAAAATGAGTCAATTATTTAGAAGTAACTCTTTTGTCAGTTCTAGATCAACAACTCTACCCTCTATACCTAATCAAGGATTAGTAATTAATGAAGAAGATGTAGAAATACAAAATGATAAACTTGATTTAAGCTGGAATATACCACGATTACCACTTAAAGAAATTTACAAAACTACTTTTATACAGTCTACTTTTAATATTAATCTTCATGTTAAAACATTAGAACAAGTTTATGCTTTAGAAAAACCTCGGGAAACATGTCAACTACTTGATGCTAATACTATTAAACGTCATTTAAAAATTGGTCATAATTTTATTCATTTAGAATTAATTCATGTAGGAATCAACCCATTAACTCAACAAGATAAAAATACTTCTGTATTATTATGTTTAAGAGATGCTCGTTTTCTTGATTATAATGATAGTTTAATGGGTATAATGAAAACTGGTCTCCATAGAGGACCTGTCCATTTTAATTATTTTCTTGATTTTACACTTAGTCTTAGAGATCCACATATATTGGATGCTTCAACTTTAAATATTTAGTTAAATGGTTCCTTTACAAATATGAAAGAAAATGTACATAATATTGCTTTAATTTATCGTGTTCATTACAAATGTATTAAAACTAATTTAAATGTTCACACTTTACACAAAAGTTCAAAAGACAAAACTCTATTAATCCAAAGTAGTAATAATGATACTAATATCAATATTCCCAAAATGATTGAATGGAAAGATATTACCCTCCCAGACCAATGGGTTACAGTCAATGAAAATTACAAACATAATAAAAAAATAATCGACTAGTTAAGATATTCAAGATATTCAACAATTTACTGATGGTTCTGTCCGAATTAAATTTAATCGAAGTCAATTCTCTAGACATAGTACTTCTAATATATCTACTGATACTGAAACTGAAGATGAAATGTTTAATACCCCTTTGTTTCGAAAAAATAGTCAAATTCATCTTGGTCAAACTTCACATAGTAAAATGAAAGGAGTCGACAACTCTACGACTTCCCAAATAAGTAAACCTGTTTATTCAAGTCATACTCATCTTCCTGAAGAAGATACTGTTTCTCAGGATTCCCCAACTCAAACTGATTTCGAAGTTATAACTCCCGTAAATCCTTAATTAATGACCATTAGTAAACCATTTACTCCTGATTTTGATAAATTACATATTGAATTTAAATCTAAAGACAATAAAGCCAAACTGTAGATCCGACTTTCTTCGCGCGCCCCCCTTTTGGAGAAGGCGCGAATTGGTCTTACTACAGTTCGGACTCCTGTCATGGTTTTGAATCTAATCTCACAAAGTGCAATGTGAGACTGATAAACACCAAAGAGTCCAAATCTGGCAATTGGTTTTGGAAAATCAATTTTGAATAAAAAAGTGCCAAACATGGACTGCTTTGCCAGATTACAGAGTCGTCACCTAAATATTTTATTTTGGAAAATTTAGGAAACCCTGACTCGTGCCAAAGGCTACGTGTCCGTCATTACCAAAGTTGCCTTAGCTCGGGAACTTGGGTACGAGAGGGGAAGCTCCTGAAATGAGCACCCCCGCTCGCCCGATCAAAGGATCGGCCTCTACTACCATGATATGTTGCTTTATGAACACATGTGTTCTTATTCCGATTATTAATCTCACTTTACTACGTGATGCGCGCAACATACAAATATAGACTCAATCACGAGAATTGGAACAAAACAACTCATGTTTGTTTTTGAAAATGGTTTGAAAGTGCTACTCGCAAGTAGGCTAAAGCGCGGATTTGCCACCCTCGAGTAGGCTTTAGAAAACATGATTTTGCCATCTCGTAAAGTGGGCTTAAAACTCACATTTATCGAGTTGTTCCAATTCAGGCAATAAAGCCTTCATCCACAGGCATTCAAGCAGTTAAGCAAATAAGCACATAGCCTCATGGCAAGCATGCTATCATGGTAACACTCACACTTATGCAAGTATGCTAAAGCATAACACTTATAGTATACTCCAAGCCAAAACAAAAGCTAGATAGAAACAATGCATGATCCTAACTATGTAAGATGCCTAATGCAACACATGCAAAATGCAGCTAAATAGGCTCGGCTATCTAAAATGGCATATGAATGCAACACTTGATAACATGCTGTGAAACACGTATTCAAATAAGTATTGAAATACGATGCGATGCGCTAAGCCTGGTGCATGCAAGACAAATGAATGATGCAAACATGCAAAGCATGAGGTATGCTAATCGAAACGTGCCCTAAACTAACCATCAAAAGCTAATAAGTAAAAGGGAGAAAGAAATGGGGTTGGAAGACATGCACACACACACGCACCCTTATTATAACAATGCGCCCTCTCAAAGGAGGGTCCGAATAAATAAGCTAACTAGCTATGCTAAGCTAAGCTACTTATTACAAAACAACTAATTAACTAACTTAGCTAATTAATTATTACAAACCAAATGAGATTGAATAACTAGCTAATCTAAGCTAATTAGAATATTACAAAGACGAATTAAATTAGCTAAACACATTAACTAATTAATTACAAAACCAGTAAATTAACTAGCTAAGTAAAGCAATAAAATGGCATCGGGGGAAGGAGACATGCATGCTCGGTGTGCTTTGCTTGAAAACGCATTGCCTTGCCATGAGTTGCCTCTGTTTGCACTCACTGTGATCTCAGAACACTGCACAAACTTCCAAATGGCTTCTGCCCCAAAATAGGAACACTTTGGACAATTTCTCCTTCAGGTGGCCGGCCGGCCACCTCAACTGGTTGGTAGGCTACCTCAACTGGCCGGCCGGCCAGTACAAGTGGTCGGCAGGCTAGTGCAAGTGGCTGGTCGGCCACTTCTCTTTCCAGAATCCTGCATTTGCTGCAACAGAGAGCAACAGAGCCAAGGCAATGTATTTGGCAAGAAATGTATGTACTACCACCCTCCTCATCATGTCTCAAGCTCAACGGAGTGTGGTACTTGGCTCTCAAGCAACCAATCAAGCATCTCAATGCATGATGGCTTGAAAACCAAGCTTGTACAAGCTTAGTGAATGCGCACATAAGACTCAAAGTGTCTCTACCCTATCATGCATGATCAAGGGTGTTGGTGATCAAGAAATGCAATACGTTTCATCACTTTGAGTATGAAACGTCTCGCGTTTCTGTGTTTGGATTAACGTCCGATCCAAATACATGCAATGTAACACACATATGTTATCTTGGCATAATTTACTTAGCTCAATTCTTGTTTACTCATTTACATTACCAAACCATTCTTTAATTGGTTAAGTCCAATTGTGAAAAGTCCTCTAATTTGAAAGATGACCTGAGCTTCGAGTGCCTTGAGCATGAAGAAAGTATCATGCTATTGGTTTGTAGAAATCCTCAAGGGAGGATTAAACCAATAGGCATGAATGCCTCAAGTTTATGCTCAAGCCAACAAGGGGCTTAAGGCCACTTTCAAAGTGAATGAAAGTTTGAAACAATGGAGTGCAATAACACACATTTCAGCACTGAAATAGCATGCTAAGTGACCTAAAAAACAATGCAAACAACTCATGTAATGCATGCTCAAAAGCCAAATACATTAAGCTAATGAAAGGGGTTGTGCCACCACCTTACAACACAAGCCTCAACGGGCTAAACTAAATCAAAACAGACCTTGAACATGCCAAAACAGTGGCCAAATCATGCTGAGATTGAAGTTTACAAGGCAAGAAAATCGTGCATACCAATTGGCCAACAAGCAAGGCATATGGCTTAACTCTTAGAAGCAATGAAGGAGTAACACATGCAAGACTATGACAATGGTATAAGCTTTGAAATTACAAGCTAAATGATGTCATGGCAATAACTCAAACAAAGCATGCTAGAAAGCCCAAAACATAAAGCTAGCAAAGCCAATTATACCATATCCATACAAGACAAGCCTCAAAGGACCAAGGCCATTCAAAATAGAACTAAAGCATGCTAAAATAAGGCCAAAAATATATTGGAATCAAGCTAACATATGCTAGAACGATGGACTAACTCTTTAGGCATTCAAGGCTATTAAACAAGATTACACTACAAGTGTAAGAAACAAGCAATATGTGGCCAAACCAGCCAAAAACAGAGTTAGAGCAGGTCCAGAAAGTCACAAAAACAAGCTTGAACTAAGCTTCAAAAAGGGAGAAACACATGCTCACTTGATAGGCCATCTATGCATACAAACAAGATATAAGAAGAGGGGACCACCCCCTCCTATTTTGAGCCTCAAAACCAACTTTCTACCACTGAAATTCCTTTGACTTTCAGTGGTAGAAAGGCCAAGCAAAGGTGATTACAAAGGCTAAGAAAGGTGGCTCAAGAGGCTTTACAAGCCAAAGAGCAAAAGAGAGGAAACACCCCCTAACCAAACAAGACTCAAACCAACATTTTAAAGCCTTAAAATCAGAGTTTTTAAGAGGTTAAAACCAGCCTTAAAATAGCATGCAAAGGTGATCAAACACTTAATCAAAACAAAGCTTAAGAGGGACAAGTTGTTACCCTTGAAGAACAGCAACAAGACAGGTCTTCCTCTGAGCCAAAACTAGCTTTTGAGCTCTAAACAAACCTTCAAGAACCTCAGCTCCAAGGTAGTGGTGTTTGACTAGGTATTTTAGTGCAAATATGTGAAGAAAACACACTTTAAGGCACAATATAGCACAATATATATATATATATATATAGAGAGAGAGAGAGAGAGAGAGAGAGAGAAGGAAATTTAGCTCTGAAATTTGGCAACCTCTCTAAAAGGGGAGGGACCTCCCCTTATATAGAGCAAGCAAGCAAAAAGGCTTGCTTGATCCCTCCATACACGTGTATGGAGGATGAGTTTCAATGAGCCATAACTAGCTCAAAAGATCTGAAGATATCTAAAAAGAGAGAAAATTGGCCGCCGGCCAATTCCCCTAGCCGACCAACAACTTGAAGTGGCCTACAAGAGAGAAAAGTGGCTGGCAAGTGCCACAAGTGGCCGGCAAGGCCTTCTCCTCCCCCAGGCAAGAGGGATCAAGACTTGGCCCAAAAACCAAGGCCAAAACACAAAGTGTTAAGAGGCTCAAAGAGCAGGCACTCAGTCGAGACCCTCGGCGTTCAAAACAAGCATAAACATGTGCAATCATCGAGTGCACAATCGATGACGTCAAAGTCTTGAGGTCGGTCAAAAATGGGGTGTTTACACAAACATCATGCTTATCGGCTCAAATATGATTCTACTCACCAATCTAAAATTACTCACAAATGGTATAAGTTTATGACTGAACATAGTATAGAAGTTCCTTTTTTTGAATACTTAGAAAATTATTATAAAAAAGTTAATACAATCACAAAACATAAATGGAAAACTTCTCCTAATACCACTGTAAGCTCTAATCATCCTCATTTATCTACTATCATTATCGAACATCAAGGATCTGTTATTCAGGTCTCTCCCTTTAAATTAACCAGCACTGACCCTAAAATCAAAAAAGTTATTGAACAAATAATTATACTAATCAATGCTTAAAAACTATTGGCAAACAATTAGATAAGATATAAACTAATTTAGATAATTACTCAGCTAATCAAACTTTTACAAAACAATCTTTGGATCAACCTTTACTTATTTACCTAGTAATCGTTCCAAAAGAAACAGTTTAGTAACTCAAGACAATTCTATTGTTAAGGCTATCGAACAATTATTTACTAAGTTAGCTACTCCATTGTAGACGTCCCCGAACGCCCCGGGACGGTTAGGTCCCGTTCTGTTCATTTGGGGTCACTACAGCTCGGACTCTTAAAATGTCACGGTTCCTAATCTGAACCAAAGAGTCCAAATCCGGCAAATTGTTTTGAGAAACTGATTTTTGAAAAAGTAGTGCCAAACATGGACTGCTTTGCCAGATACAGAGTCGCCACCTAAATATTTTATTTTGGGAAATTTAGGAAACCCTGACTCGGTGCCAAAAGGCCACGTGTCCGTCATCACCAAAGTTGCCTCGGCTCGGGAACTTGGGTACGATTGGGGAAGGTCACTTCGTGAGCACCCCCGCTCGCCCGGTCATAGACCGGCCTCTACTAACCATGATATCAATTTTTGAAAACATTGTGAGTTCTTATTCCGGTTATTAGCCTAGTTTACTATGTGATGCGCACAACATATAAGTATAGACCGGGTCGCCCGAATTGGAACAAAACATTTCATGCTTGTTTTTGAAAATGGTTTGCTACCCGCAGGTAGGCTTTAAAACATTTGATGATTTATTCCAATTCAGATAACTCAACCTCCACCCACAGGCATTCAGGCAGTTATATCACATAAGCACATAGCCTTATGGTAAGCATGCTATTCATGGCAACACTCACACGCATGCAAGGATGCTAAAGCATAAAACTTACCGAGTACTCCAAGCTAAAAAAAGAAGTTTATTAGAAATCATGCATGATCCTAAATATACAGAAATGCCTAATGCAACACATGCAAAAATGCAACTATAGCAGGCTCGGCTATTCTAAACATGGCATATGAAATGCTACAACTAACATGTATTCAATTTGGAAGTGAAAGTACGATGCAGTTAGTATGGTGCGCCGAGCCCGGTGCATGCAATACAGATGAATGAATGCAAACATGCTGTCATACTGTATGCTAATTTAAATATGCCCTAATCTAACCATCAAAAGCGGATAAATAAAAGGGAGAAAGACGTGGGGTTGGAAGACATACATCACACTCACGCACACTTATTACAGTTATGCCCTCGCGCAGAGGGTCCGAATAAATATACAGTCCAAATATTACAGTCCCAAATAAAAGAATATTACAGTCCAAAATATTACAAAATCCTAATTAATTAAAGAATTAACTAAGAAAGCAAATAAAACTGGCATGCAAGCCAGGGACTGCCTTGCTTCTGATGGATGATGCATGTCCGGGTTGCCTTGCGCGGAAATCCACCGGAATGCCCCAATTAGCCTCTGTTTACACCTGTTCTTGAAATGCGTGCTAGGCCCCGAAAGGTTGCTGATTCTTCGTTTTGCTGCAACAGAGAGCAGGAGAGGGGCATAGCAATGTATTTGCACAGATATATGCATGTCTCGATCCTCGTGCCACCAATCACGCATACCGAGGCATGATGGCCGAGGAGTCGAAATGCACAACTCAATATAGGATGAATGCACATGAAACTACAGCTAAAACCTAACTCCATCATGGATAATCCGGAGTGTCGGTGACTGGGGAATTGAGACACATTCCGTCACTCGGAGTACGACATGTACCTCGTTTCCCGTGCCCGGGCTAACTCGTATTCCGGACACGATGCAATATGCATGATATGTATGAAATGCAACTAAGATACAATCCTAACATACGCAATGCTATGAAAATGAGATGCCTCGAAATGCGTGCACACGGGCACGCAAACCGAGGTGATGGTATGTGTCTCGAAATACGTGTACGCGGGCACGCAAACCGAGGCGATGGTATGTGTCTCGAAATGTGTGCACACGGGCACGCAAACCGAGGCGATGGCAAAATGCGATAAAATGACATGGAAATGACAAATGGGCTTATACCAACATGAGTGAGCCTCAGCCACACTCACATAGGATGCCGGCGGGTAAAAAAGGAGTGCCTCGAAATGCGTGCACACGGGCACGCAAACTGAGGCGATGGCGAAATGTGATGAAATGACATGGAAATGACAAATGGACTTATACCAACATGAGTGAGCCTCAGCCACACTCACATAGGATGCCGGCGGGTAAAAAAGGAGTGCCTCGAAATGCGTGCACACGGGCACGCAAACCGAGGCGATGGCGGAATGTGATGAAATGACATGGAAATGACAAATGGGCTTATACCAACATGAGTGAGCCTCAGCCACACTCACATAGGATGCCGGCGGGTAAAAATGAAGTGCCTCGAAATGCTTGCACACGGGCACGCAAACCGAGGCGATGGCGGAATGTGATGAAATGACATGGAAATGACAAATGGGCTTATACCAACACGAGTGAGCCTCAGCCACACTCACATAGGATGCCGGCGGGTAAAAATGAAGTGCCTCGAAATGCGTGCACACGGGCACGCAAACCGAGGCGATGACAAAATATGATGAAATGACATAGAAATGATAGCAATCATTCTAATGGAATTTCAGCAGTAAAATATGGGGGAAAACAGTCCCGAAATGAGGCGAAATGACATGAAATGTATGGAATTGTCCCGAAATGCGAATTTAGGCACCCGAAATGGCCTATAGCTATGCTAAACATGCACAATATGGACATGCAATGCAAAGACAGAAGCTAGACAGTCCCAAAAGATGAACTTTAACAGTTATAAACATGGCCAAACAGCAAGCATAGGTATGGCAAACATAGCATGCAAGAATAGGGGCCAAAAGAGGGGGAATGAAGCAAGTGATATAAGCAAAACTCAAACTGAAAAATTTCCTTCTACAACATTGAAGAGGGACCAAAAATATGAATATTTACAGTATATGGCAGCCTCAAAATCAGTATACAAACATGCTAAAAATGTGATGCAAAATGAGGCTCAAAAGGTGCTATAACATGAAGTATATAAAATAATCACCAAACAGAAAAAAAAGTGTGAATGAAACATGAAGTATAGGCCAAAATAAGGCCACTTTCAGTTCGGACCAAGGTCCAAAAACAGAAGCAAATGGGGCTGCCAATTTATGCAAAAATGGGGCCAAATAAGGGATATAACTACAAGTGACACATGGAGACACCAAACAATGTTGATCCCTTCTCCAATGTTGAAGAGGGGCTCAAAATAAGCCTAATATCAGTTTACAACATGTTCGAAAATAAATTTCTCATGGACCAAAAATAGCATGCAAAATTATGACATATAAGAGGATCAATGAAGCAAGTGTATTATGGAGGGCTCAAACAGGGTTGAGCCCTTAATGAAAAGTGAATATGAGCTCAAAAGAGGGCCCTTTTCAGTTAGGGCCGGAGCTTGAAACAAAAAGCAAGTGGGGCTTAGAAATAGATCAAGAAAAAGGGTCAAAAGGGTAAAAGTATTACTTACCCTTGAAGACTCAAACTTTTGTTGCTTCTTGGATGAATTTGCAGCTTCTTTGGCCTTTGAAAAACCTTCATTGTTGCTGGAAATGAGGTGGTGGTGGTAGAGCTTGGTGGTGTAGAAGGAATGATGGTTAGGGACTTAGGGTTTTTCAAAGAATTGAGAAGGATGAAGATGGAGTTGTGTATGGAGGCTTGAAGGAGAGTTTTTCTAACCCTTGTAAGTGAAGCCATCAGCTAGTTATAAGGGTTCAAAAGGGGGTGTAAAGGTGGGGGAAAAGGAGAGCAAAATTCCCCCACAAAATATCCCCCGGATAAATATCTTTTCTGGGGGATATTGCCCCACAGTTGTAAAGTGCACAGTGCAAGGAACACGGCCGGCCTATTACTTTTGCTCCAGGTGGCCGGCCGGCCACACCCCCTAGCCGGCCGGCTAGGGGTCAAAAGGTTCAATCATATTTTCTGGCCGGCCACCAACTGGTGAGGTACCCCTATGTGTGTACAACACAACCATGTAAAGTCCAAGAAAGTGGGTCCAAGGGGTTCAACATTAGCTCGGAAAGAGGGGTTCAAAAGGGTCAATTTGAATTACTGGCCGGCCATGAACTTTTAGGGTCCTCTCATGTGTGCACATCACAGATATGTGGTTCAAAGTTCGAGAAAAAGGGTCCAAGGGGTTCAACATTAGCCCAGAAGGAGGGGGTCAAAAGGGTCAAGTTGAATTACTGGCCGGCCATGAACTTTTAGGGTCCTCTCATGTGTGTACATCACAAATATGTGGTTGAAAGTTGGCAACACTAACCCTAGGGTGTTCAACATTAGCCCGGAAGTTGGAAAAACGGGCGCCGGGAGGCTCCGGAGGAGAGATAACTGGTTGCTGCAACAATTGCTGGCCTCCCACCCTTCAGTGACCTCCCCGGTGATAAAATGGAGGTACCTGCCAAAAATGAACGAAAACCGTTGCAAAACGAACGCTCGGGGACCAAAACGCGCAGTTCGAGGTCCCGAAAATGGGCTGTTAAGCACCGAAAGTGGCGTTCGGCCACGAAGTGGGTTTCTCAGACCCCAGTGTCCCTCAAAAGGGATTAAATAAAATGTATGCCAAAAATCAGAGCAATAGGAGATGATTAAGCGGTCCCGAACCGAGGCACACGGCCTACAGTCCCGAAAACCGGGAATCGGACTCCGAAATGGGCAAAATGGCCTATGGCCACAAAATGTAGCCTACGGCCACTGAGAGATGGTCTACAGGACCTCTCCCTTCCCTCAGGAAAAGAAACAGAGAAAACCGAGCCTGGTTCGCAAACCGAGGCAAAGTACAAAAGAGGGTTCGGAAGTCCGGAGGCAGGGCTCACGGCCGCAACTCTGAAACTTCTGAACGAGCACAATATGCAACATCACCAAGTGCTCCATCGGTGACGTCTAAGTCTTAAGGTCGGTCAAAAATGGGGTGTCTACAGTTGCCCCTCTTTGGCAGAACTCGGAAGTCACAAGTGACGAGAGTGAATGTCAAAGTCCAGAGACGACCCATTTTTGACAAGACCGAAGACTTAGACAAACATACAAGATAAACAGAGATGTGCCCGCAGGCAGGGGGCAAAATGCAAATGATATGCAAGAAGCCGAAGGTAACTCAATGATCATGCAAATGCAGCAAGCTGTAATGAAGCAAGTATTCGCAAATAGATGCAACAGTTTTAAGCAAGAATGCAAAGCAACAACTACATTTCATGCAGTTAAGAATGCGGAGGATCATTCAATCCCCGCCACGTCTCACATGGAGAAGATACGATACCTGCGCGATTCGTCTGGTCGCACCAGCCTCAATTGAACCGTACATACAATATCGTGCCTGCAAAAGAGAGAAATTGCAACAAGTACAATATGCTACCAACATATATTCAATGTGATTCTGAAAGTTTGACACACGCAGTGCCGGTGAGTGTATGCATCGCAATGCAAGAGTGGAACATGTGTGACAAAGCATGCTCAAACATGGAGGTATGCCAATATCAAGAAATGTGCATGTTAATGCAGGTATGCTCATGAGAATGCAAGATAATGTGACACGAGCATGAATCAGGGTGCCATTTGTCATGAAACAACGAGTACGGAAACGCGTGTTTCGGCGAAGGTAACTCAATCGCGGCCTCCGATCCACTTCCCTGAAAGGTTACAACTCATTCAAAAAGGATACACTTTGATTTCGATGAATGATGATGAGACATATGTCAGAACTTGAAGCTGAAGTCCCGGCGGAGCTATTTCGCGACCGGAAGTGTACTTTTCTTGAACTTTTTCAGGTCCCGGGAACTCCGATCTTCCTCAAAATTTGCAGAGAGCTAGGTGGGCATGTGGGGAACATGGCCGGCCATTTATCTTCCCAAGGGGGGGGTGGCCAACCGGTTTCCAATAAAGCTAATGGCTGGCCGGCCATTTCTGCAAAAAGCAGATAGCTGGCCGGCTAGAAATAGGGGCCGGCCGGCCATGTGCTTTATCCGGGGGTATTTTGGTCCTTTTCACCCCTTTTTTGCATGCCTCTTCAACCAAGACTTGAGGCTTATAAAAGGCAGCCGAGGCCCCTTCCTTTCTTGCCTTCTACAACATTTTCCTCTCCAGATTTCAAGTTTCACGCGCGTTTTCCAACGCCCCGCGCAAATTGTTTCCGTAAAAACACTCAGTTTTAAGCACTTTGAAGCGATTAAATTCCGGCTTCGGAGCTTCTTTTTGCACTTTCGCCACTTGAGGTAAGTTTGTCTCAATATTTGGAAGATTTTCTCGGGAGTTGACTTTTGTTGACTTTTCATTTCCCGAGAGTTGACTTTTGTTGACTTTTTCCAATTTTTGCTCATTTTGCTCATTTTGCTCCCTTTTGCAGATTTTCTGAAAAATGGCGGGTAATTCTCCCCACGGCGGAGGTTTTCCAGGTGTCGGAGATGATTTTGATCCCATGACTCTACCTCCGAGGACCCGACCTTTCATTCCCGGGAGGTACCGTCCGCCAGCACACGTCCTCCCTCGTGCTGTCTTCCGTCACTTTACCAGTTTTGACGAGCGAGCACCCGGGGATCTGCTTCTCAGAGAGCCGGAGCAGCATCTCTCTCACGAGGCCCGAGAGGTATTTACCTCATCTTCTGTATTTTACATTTCGCACCTTTGCCATGCTTGAACATGCAGTTTAGCTTATGACATAGTATTTTGCTTGCATCTTGAACATGTAATTTCAACATTCGAATTTCTGAACACTCGGCTCATTAATTAATTGCGAATACACAGCCCACATTAGAACACACGGCTCAAACACTGATTTGTCGAACACACGGCCCGAATTCGAAAGTGAACACACAGCCCACACTTTAAATCTTCTGAACACGTAGCCCAGATTAGATAGTGAACACGCAGCCCACACTAGTTGAAATTTGAACACGCAGCCCAAACTTTAAATTTTCTGAACACACAGCCCAGATAGATAGTGAACACGCAGCCCACAATTTAACTGAAAGTTGAACACGCAGCCCAAACTTCAAATTTTCTGAACACGCAGCCCAGATAGATAGTGAACACGCAACCCACAATTTAACTGAAAGTTGAACACGCAGCCCAAACTTCAAATTTTCTGAACACGCAGCCCACAATTTAACTGAAAGTTGAACACGCAGCCCAAACTTCAAATTTTCTGAACACGCAGCCCAGATAGATAGTGAACACGCAGCCCACAATTTAACTGAAAGTTGAACACGCAGCCCAAACTTCAAATTTTCTAAACACGCAGCCCAGATAGATAGTGAACACGCAGCCCACAATTTAACTGAAAGTTGAACACGCAGCCCAAACTTCAAATTTTCTGAACACGCAGCCCAGATAGATAGTGAACACGCAGCCCACAATTTAACTGAAAGTTGAACACGCAGCCCAAACTTCAAATTTTCTGAACACGCAGCCCAGATAGATAGTGAACATGCAGCCCACAATTTAACTAAAAGTTGAACACGCAGCCCAAACTTCAAATTTTCTGAACACGCAGCCCAGATAGATAGTGAACACGCAGCCCACATTTTAACTGAAAGTTGAACACGCAGCCCAAACTTCAAATTTTCTGAACACGCAGCCCAGATAGATTTGCATGTAGTTTATTTCACTTTATCGGCATACAACCCATTTCATCTCATTGGCACACAGCCCATTTCATCTCATTGGCACACAGCCCATTTCATTTCATTATTGATACATGTATTCATTCTGAATGCAGGTTTGCTCCCGCAATGTGCGGGGGTATGGTTCCACCATTGCGCGGGATTGGTATGCCGAGCTTCCGGAGGCCGTCCGAGATTTGGTAGATTTGGCAGGATTCGGACCCTTCTGCGTCGGGTTGTCACGTTGTCCTGCCAGGAGGACACTGATGGCGGCTCTGGTAGAGAGATGGTGGGACACCACCAATTCCTTTCATTTTTCTGCTACCGGGGATATGACCATGACCCCTTTTGACTTCGCTGTATTGACCGGCCTTGACGTTGGAGGTTGGTCCATCCCCTACGACGAGGATATGGGCGAGTGGGAGGCCGCCTGGATGTATCTGTTGGGGGCTCGCCCGCCTGTTGATAGGGTTTCAGGGAGAGTCCGATACACTTGGTTCTCTTCCCATTTCCGGCGGGCGGAGATGGTGCCTGAGACTCCCGAGGAGACAGAGCAGTATGCCCGTGGTTTCCTGATGTTCCTCTTCGGGACTACCCTGTTCGCCGACAGAGGGAACACCGTTGGGCTATACCTGCTGAGCGCTCTAGTCGACCTATCACAGGTCCATCGATATGACTGGGGTGGCGCCGGCCTGGCTACCCTTTACTTTTATATGAGCGCGACCTCCCGCGAGCGGGGCGATTTGCTTGGTGGCTACTGGAGAGCCTGGGAGGTACTTTTTGTCCCCTTGATTTACATTTCTGCTTCTCATTACTTGTACATTGCACACACACAGCGCACTTTTACAGTCTGCATTTTGCTCTCAGCATTTCGTACTTACATTCTGCATTGCTTTTCTCAGCTATGGGTCTATGTATACTTCCCATCATTAGCCCCAGAGCTGGAGGTGGTAGGGATTCCCATGACCCCATATTCATTGGTGTTCGAGGGCCCACACCGGCCGAGACCTCGAGAGACCTCCTTCGTCTGCGACAGTACTTCGACACTGTGCGACATTCAGAGGTACTTCAGAACTTTCAGTTCTTTTCATTTTCATCTTTGATTTGCTCTGTATATCCTCGATTTCTGATTGGTTTATGCATTCATCATCCGCAGATTACATGGCAGCCCTGGGTGTCCCTGGGTGACGGCCTCCGACTTCAGTATACCGGAGCGTCGGGCATCTCCCAGTATAGGGTCCTGCTTGAAGGGCCGGTTGGCAGGGCATGGTTCCTGGGGGAACGCTTTCTGCGCCAGGTATGGGGGTATCTTTCTCAGGATATTCCCGCAGTACCCCCAGCCAGTATGCGGATTGCTGACAGGCTCTCTTACTCAGAGGTAGTCGGCGCCATGCTGGGCAGTGATGCTTTACTATACATTGAGGAGGGGGACTACGCCACTTACCGTCACATATATTTGATGCCTCCATTGACAGAAGCTCGTATCCCGATGATGAGGCCTGCCGGTATGTCATCCTCGGGCCAGGCCCGAGCTCGGGCTGCAGACGCCCCTTCTACTAGCAGGGCCGGTACATCTAGAGGTGGGAGTAGACCGGTTCCTCCGGCTCCGTCGGTTCATCCTCATCCCGGATGGCCAGATATGCCTACTGAGTTGATAGCGTGCCAGTATGGGGCTAGCTCTCCGACTCCGATTCCACTAGAGCCTCCGATGCCCAGTGATCGATACGCCATTGATCCGGACTCACCGCCGGTATGCTCCACTTGTTTTCATTCATCATTCAGATGTTTAGACACTCTTCTGTTCACTGATGATTATGAGCTCATTTTTGCAGCCATCGCGAGGGTACATAGAGGAGGTGGTTGGACTGGTGGCCACACTCGAGGGCATGGTCCTGCGGAGGGAGGCACAGTTGTCTGTCGCGGGCATTCAGGTACCCTTCAATTTTTTGGCATTTATCATACTTCTGATGACATGCTGATTTCTACTGTATCGATAGACTACTTGTGTAGAGCACATCTGACACACACCCCACTTGTACACTGTATTTACATGCACCCACTTTACGTATCCTTTGCTTGTATCTGCATCTGATGTATATATTTGGACTGATGTATTTGAATTGAACTCTTTGTTTTCAGATGCCTTCATGGTCCGGTCAGCCGCAGACCAGGCCACCTGGGCCTCCTTGGGGAGCTGGGCCATCTGGGCCTTTTTAGGGGGCGGGGTCATCTCGGCCTTCCCGAGGAGCCGGGCCATCTAGGCCTTTTCGAGGAGCTCGAGGAGGGCCTGTCCGCAGACGTAGGGCTCACGTTGTGGAGGTGGAGCCTGATGAGGAGGAGGAGGATGCTGAGGAGGAGGAGGAGGCTACCGACCGTCAGTCAGAGACATCTGCTGAGGAGGGGGGCTCCGGTTTTGGCTCGGGGAATAGAGACGAGGCCGAGGGGGATCCTGAGGATGACAGCTCCGACTCAGATGGTGGTGCAGAGATTGTCCCGCAAAAGAGGATGAGGAGTGCTTCTCGTTCCCGCTCTCGAGGACTTTGATGCTGTTATTTCCTGCTTTATTTTTCTTTTTGCTAGTAGTTTGTAGCACTTTGCACATTGTTAGGCAGCTTTATTTTTTTGTAAAACTTGTACCTTTGTTTGTTGTAAAGCATGATGAGATGAAATAGCTTTTGAAAAGGCGTTTGTATTTTAAACTTTTAGCATCGTATCGCATCATTTATTTTGCACAAGAATGAAATTGAATGGTAATGCGCATTGTGTAATCACCAAGTCAGGTAGTGAACCGACGCAACAAACTAAGCAACTCAACTTACTAAGATATAACAGAATCTTTAGCAAGTTTACAACTCGATAAGCAAAATGCAACAACGCAAATAAACAAGATTTTAACAAAAATTGCTTAAACAGAGCGCAATGACTCAAAAACGCAAAACACGTCTGCTCGACAAACAACTCGATAAGCAAAACAACAACTCGATAAACAAAACTCAACAACAACAAAGTGTACTTCTGACGATCTGGGCATCGGAACGCATTCGAAATGGAGGGAGATGGAGGCCTTTGACTTTCCCGTTGCATGGAAATGCTTGGAACTTTCCCTCGAAGAGTAAAACAGGGCCAAGGGGATACACTGGAGCATTGCTGGCCATCCCTGGGAGCCGGCCGGCCATTTTTTGTGGAGAGAGATAGCTGGCCGGCCATTTCTGAAAAAGTAGATGGCTGGCCAGCCAGAAAAGGTGGCCGGCCGGCCACTCAGTCCTGCAGCCACCAGATTTTTGACACGTGTCCCCGTGAATAGTGTCTTCTCTTCTATAAAAGCCTCAACTTCGGGAACATTCATTTCATCTTAGTTTTAGACAAAGATGGAGGCGTTTCTCGCAGAAAATCTCATATCTTGGATCTCTTCTCTAGATGGCTCGGAAAAGCTGAATTTCCGGGGTTTCGGCTTGAATGCACTATTCACGCTGAGCCGTACTCTGCTACAGCTTCCTTTTCTCCATGCCGCGGCAAGGTTCTGGAATCCAGTGACGCATGTTTTCAGCTTTGGCGGCCAAGAGATGTGTCCCACTTTCGAAGATTTTCAGGTTTTGATGGAATCTGAATGCTCTGAAGTAATCTTGCCGCAGCTCCGTTTTGGTCACGCCCAGGCTTTAGGGCGGATGTGTGGGCTCACGGCGCTTGACGCTCGATCTCTGATCTGCAGTGGGGAACTGGACATCCTCGGCTTGATCCACCGTTTTTCCGACGTCGGTGACCTCAGCAACCATTATTGGCAGGGTTTCCGACAACACACCCTCTGCCTATGTTTGTTGTCCCACTTTCTGCTTTCCTCGGGCTTCGGCGGGGCTAGCATTCGCTTGATTGAAGTCGCCCAAGGTTTGAGGGAAGGAAAGAGCTGTATTGCCATGACCTTGGCCGAGACACTGATGGGCTTAGATTCTGTCTATCGCCGGGAGGCGACCAGGTTTGCTGGGAGTCCACTGCTACTGCAGGTAATGTTTCCCACCCAACCTCACATATATATTTGCTCACATCACTCGACCCTCAGGCTCGGTTTTTCTCACAAAACCCTTGTCTCACTTTTCTCTCATCGTACATCTCTCTGTTCTTTATTCTCTCATTTTCCATCCCTCCCCTAGGTATGGTTAATGGACAAGTTGCAGGTTGTGGACTCTTGCCCAGCTTATTCAGCTCGAGGCTACTTCTTTCGGCCGCGCCTAGTCAATGCTCTTGATGAAAGGTGGTGGTTCGATTGGATGTGCAATTTGCCCGCAGACGGCATTGCTTGGCGTTGTCCTTGGCTCAACCTCCCGGCAATGAGCTATAGTATGTCCCGGCTGATTGGGATTCAATTGGTTGGTCTAACCCACTGCGTATTCTATTTTCCGTTCCGGTTCCTGCGTCAGTTTGGTCATGATCAGACCTGCCCACCGGAAGGGATTGAGTACCCAGCCGCTTTCCCGGTCCGGGGTGTACAACTTGCTCGATATGCCACGGCATGGAGGACTAGAGAGCTCCTGGCCCCTGCTTCAACTTTCAGTTGCACTTTGTCCGATGAGTGCTTGGATTGGCTCAATGAGGAGGCACAAGTTGGGCCCAGCTTGGCATCAGATGCTTCGTCCAGCTCTGGGAGCGGACGCAGAGATACTTGATTCAACTATGCCCCAAATTTATTGCTTATTTAGCATTTTCAAGTTTTCTTTATGAATGTACTAAAAAAAGCAACCTCGATTGTAATGCAAGAGCAGGAGAACTCAGTTTTGAAATCAATGAAATTGAAAGTTGTGGTACTGAAAATTTTCCGTTTTTGGTCCAAAAATGGTCTTAGTTGTAAAAAGATTAATTTGAACAAAGTCAACTTTTATTAAAACTTTTCAAAACTATTTTCGATGTGGATCAGAACTGGACACGCCGGAGATCTGTCACTGAGATGCACAACCCCAGATCCCTGCAACTGGAAAGTTGCCCCTAGTCTGAAGAACAATGCGGCACTTCAAAGCAACGGAAAGTTGCCCCTAGTCTGAGTAACTTTGCACTGTCGCGGCAACGGAAAGTTGCCCCTAGTTTGAACAGCACTGTACCGGAGATCACGATAAATGCTGATGGATAAAGATGACTGAGATGATCAAAATGGACAGAGTTGATCGGGGAAAAGTTTATGGCTGAACTTCAAGGTGAAGTTGCCTACGTATCCCAAAGATGGGAATCA
Organism: Camellia sinensis; assembly: GCF_055761805.1. Lineage (NCBI taxonomy): Eukaryota > Viridiplantae > Streptophyta > Magnoliopsida > Ericales > Theaceae > Camellia > Camellia sinensis. The sequence continues at coordinate 223,729,677 of NC_138961.1, forward strand.
AGCCTTACGTAGTTCAGGCTAAGGTTCACTCGAGTATTTTCACTCTCCTTTTGCGCTCTAACTTTTGCCAAGGCCGCCCTTTGCGGTTTTCAACCTTGCGAGCTCAGTTTTTATATTTTCTAATTTTTTGTGCTCTGACTTTTGCCTAGGTCGCCCTTTCGGGTTTTCGGCCTAGCGAGCCTCTCAAGGATAGTATTTCTTCAACTTGTCCATATTGATCGGCTGTGAGAACTCCAAGCCATCTAGATCCATCAGAACCACAGCTCCACCTGACCAGATAGCTTTGATGATGTAAGGACCAGTCCAATTAGGTTTGAACTTGCCCCTTGGGTCATGGATGGGAGCTCGGTTGTCTTTGAGCACCAAATCTCCCTCTTTCAGATTCCTGGACTTAACCTTCTTGTTGAAAGCCCGGGCAATTCTTCGTTGATAGCCTTGGATGTGGTACAGTGCTTTCAGTCTTCTTTCATCAAAGAGCATGAGTTCTTCGAATCTACTTTGCTGCCAATCTGCTTCGGCTATCTGGCATTCAGCCAACACTCGCAACGACGGAACCTCAATCTCGATGGGTAGAACAGCCTCCATTCCATAGACCAACGAATATGGAGTTGCTCCAGTAGAAGTTCTGATTGAAGTCCTGTAGCCCCACAGAGCAAATGGCAGCTTGTCTGGCCAATCCCGATAGGTTCCCACCATCTTCTGTAGTATATGCTTGATATTCTTGTTAGCGGCCTCAACCGCTCCGTTGGTCTGCGGCCGGTATGTAGATGACTTATGAAAAGCCACATTGTATTTCTCCAACAAGTCTATTACTTCTTTCTTGAAGTGGGAACCATTATCTGAAATTATCTCGTTTGGCACCCCGTAGCGACAGATGATATTGTTCCTGATAAACTTTGCGACGTGCGACGCCTTCAACACCGCGTATGATTGGGCCTCGACCCACTTTGTGAAATAATCTATCGCTACTAGGATAAACTCATGCCCGTTTGACCCCTTCGGGGTAACAGCTCTGATCACATCAATTCCCCAGACTGAAAAAGGCCATGGGGAAGTCATGTTGTACAGTTTTGACGGCGGGATGTTCATGCGGTTTGCATGAATTTGACACTTGTGGCATCGCCGAACAAAGCTAATACAATCCTCCTCCATGGTTGACCAGTAGTAGCCCTGTCTGAGGATTTTTCTGGCCAGCATTACTCCATTCATGTGTGCATCGCACTCCCCCCCATGGATGGCTTCCATCAGGCGTTTTGACTCTTCAGCTTCTACACAGAGCTTATGCATTCCCAGATGACCCCTTTTGTACAAATTTCCCCCGCAGATAACAAACTGAACAGCCATTCTTCTGACGGCCCTCTTATCTTTGGCATTTGCCCCTAGTGGATATGTCTCCTTTTCCAAGAAGTTCCAAATGTCGTAATACCAGGGGTTGCCGTCTTGAACCTCATCTATGGCGGAAATCGACTCGTATGCCGGCACGAACTTCTGATCAATAATGACTGGACGGATCCGGACTCCGGACGGGATGTCTATCATAGAAGATAGAGTTGCTAGTGAATCTGCAAACCTGTTGTTCTCTCTTACGAGGTGGGTGAAATTTAGCTTCTCAAACCGAGGAATTAGCAGATCCAAGGTTTGGTGGTAGATTATCATCCTTTCCTCTTTGACCTTCCAATCTCCTTTTGCTTGAGACACAACAAGGTTCGAGTCCCCAATGACGTCCAACCGTCTTGCCCCTAGTTCCAGGGCTGCTTCCAGGCCAGCAATACACGCTTCATACTCTGCTTCATTGTTGGAAACTTTGAACCGGAGCTTGAATGCTAAAGGAATACGGGAATCATCAGGCGCTATCAGCAACACCCCTATCCCATACCCATACTGGTTTGACGCTCCGTCAAAGTACATCGTCCAAGTTTCATCTTCGACGTGTAGAATAGCTTCATCTGGGAATAGATACTCAACCGCTTCATCCCCCTCAACTGGGTGGTCGGCAAGGAACTCTGCTACCGCTCTCCCTTTTACTGACTTGCGCGTTACATACTTCAAATCAAATTCGGAGAGCAACAGCAGCCATCGAGCTAGCCTACCCGTAAGTGCTGGTTTCTCGAAAAGATATTTGATGGGATCCAAACGCGAAACCAACATTACAGAGTGGGCTAACAGGTAGTGCCGCAGCTTCCTGGTTGCCCATACCAAGGCCAAACAAGCCTTCTCCAGCGGTGTATAGCGGGTCTCGTAATCCAGCATCTTTTTGCTCAGATAGTAGATGGCTCTTTCCACTTTGTCTTCTGACTCCTACGCGAGCATGCAGCCCATGGTAGTTTCAGTTACTGAAAGGTACAGTATCAACGGTCTCCCCGGCTCTGGCGGTGACAACAAGGGTGGGTTCTGTAGATACTCTTTGATCTGCTCAAAAGCTGCTTGACATCGGCCGTCCCATTGGATTTTCTTTCCTTTCTTCAGGAGACCAAAAAGTGGTTCACAAGTCAAGGTTAATTTAGAAATAAACCGTCTTATGAATTGCACTTTACCCAGAAAGCCTCGCACCTCCTTTTCAGTCCTTGGTGGTGGCATTTCTAAGATGGCCTTAATTTTGGAAGGGTCGACCTCGATGCCCCTTTGTGTGATCAGAAACCCTAGCATCTTCCCTGCTGTAACACCAAACGTGCATTTCTGGGGATTCAGTCGCAGCCGAAACTCTTTGATCCTTTGAAAGAATTTTTGTAAGGCGGTGTAGTGGCCCTCTCTATCTTTGGACTTGACAATCATGTCGTCCACGTACACCTCGACCTCTTTATGGATCATATCATGCAATATTGTAGTTGCTGCCCGTTGATACGTAGCTCCAGCATTTTCAACCTGAATGGCATCACTCTATAACAATATGTACCCCACGGGGTAGTGAACGCAGTCTTCTCCCGGTCTTCGGGTGCCATCACTATCTGATTATAGCCTGAGAAACCATCCATAAATGAAAGCAAGGCGTGTCCTGCCGTGAAATCCACCAATTCGTCGATATGTGGCAAGGGAAAGTCGTCCTTCGGACTGGCCCTGTTCAAATCTCTGAAGTCTACACAGACCCGAATTCTGCTATCCTTCTTTGGCACCGGAACAATGTTGGCCAACCAAGTTGGATATTCTGATACCAGCAGGAACCCTGCGTCAATTTGCTTGGTGACCTCTTCCTTAATTTTGAGGGCCCAGTCTGGGCGAATCCTTCTGAGTTTCTGTTTGACAGGGCGGGCCTCGGGATCAAGAGGGATCCGGTGCTGTACAATCTCAGGATCGATTCCAGGCATGTCTTCGTTGGACCACGCGAAAACATCTTTGAAATCTTTTAATAAAGAGACTAAGCGCTCGCGCTCCTCTAAAGACAACGTGGACCCGATCTGGACCAGCCGCGGGTCCTTCTCAGTGCCAACATTCACAGTAGTGATTTCATCCATTAAAGGTTTAACAAATCTTTCCTGCTCTTGATCAATTAATCGTTGCAAAACTGGAGGAATTTCTTCCTCGCTGTTTTCATCAAAATTTTGAAAATCCTGATTTAAGCAATAAATCAAAGGCACAGAAAAATACTCGGAAACCACATCCACATCATTCTCATTAAATACTTCCAAGCCGTCAGATTCCTCTGTTACAACAGACTCAAAAGAAAATGAAAAAGACGACCTAGACAGGACTGTGGCATCCGGGTTATCACCTCCAGGAATACCGGACTCAGACTCAGTCGAGCTGGAATCTGATTCTGACGCACAAGATTCGGTAGAATCAGATTCCGGCTCACTACCTGACCCGGAACTGCTAGATAAAAAGCCTTCTTCATATTGCCAGATGAGAGAAGGTGCGATAGATGTATCCAAGATCGGCGCTGGAAAGTCCGCAGCTATTTCATCTCCAAGCACAGAAACCAAAGAGTTATCCCCCAAGCACTCTTGGCCGATCGGAGGATCTGATAGTAGACTTGCCAGTGCTACCCCCATTTCAAGCTCTGTGCTCTCAGAATCCACTGTTTCACATTGCTCAACCTCAGTTGGTGGGTCTGTCTGCGCTTCGGCAACGTCATCCCCAGATAATTGTATGTCGAAGAAGATTTCAAAACCAGGCACGCGCGTCCCCTCCGCGTTTAGCCATGGCTTCGGGAAGCCGCAGAATGGAAAATCTTCCCCCTCCCGGACGAAGCGTCCGTTTAGGGTACCCCAGATGGGCCAATGCATTAACTCAAATGGCTTCCCGGCCTTCTTTGCCCTGGCCCTTCCGGCCATTTCTTTTCCTTTCCTTACCCAGTCTTCTCTGGTGGGCAGATAACCCAGTCCAAAGGCATGAGGGTTGTGTGGCACTTCGGCCAACACTGAGACGCCCTTCCGGCCACTTCTCCCTAATCCCATCCCAGGGGTATGTTTTAGCTTGTTCATGAGGTAGATAGATTGTGCACTAACATACATGCCCTCATTCACAGCCATGACATTCTGCACCACTTGAGCCTCGGCCAAAGTGAACCCCGATAAAAACACATCCTCCGTGTCGTGCTCTGCTCGATCTCCAAGACAGGTGTGGACACTTCCGGCGGGGGATGGATTGATGAATTCCCAAAAACAATTGCTACCCCCTTCCCGTGAGGGTACTTCAGCACCTGATGTAGAGTGGAAGAGACTGCTTTGACCTGGTGCAACCACGGTCGCCCCAAAAGTAGGTTAAAGGTTGCGGGAACGTCCAAGATATGAAATTCAATGTTGTGTTGTCCTGGACCAACCTTGGTTTGAATTTTAACAGTCCCCATCACTTCTCTGCTGGTATTGTCGTATGCTCTGATCACTTGGGTGGTTGGGACGAAGTCCACGGGTTTCAACCCGATTGCATATGCCGTTCTGGTTGGGCAGACGTTAATCGCAGACCTGGTATCAACAAGTACCACCGGTATCCACTTATCTCTACATTCCACAGAAATATAGAGGGGTTTGTTATGACTTATGCCCTCAGGCGGTAGCTCCTTGTCCGAAAAGGTTAATGCCGGGGAACCTCCTCCCGGAAAAACCAGCCCAACCAGCTGTTCAGGCGTGGTGTCTATGGAGAGTTTGGACTTGTCCATAGCAGATAGGACAGCTTCTCTGTGTACTCGTGATGCCATTAGCAGTCCCCAGATGGAGATGTCTGCTTGTATCTTTTTTAACTGTTTCAGCACAGCTTCATCCTCAATCTGCTTCTCCTTCTGTCTCTCCGCTTCTCTATCCTTCCCGGATGCCTCGGGTTGGTCCAGGTGTGGGGGTTTGAAGTACCGCCCATTTCTTGTCATATGGTCCACTTCATCAAGATACCAAGTATCATCCGGCTGGTTATTCCCCCAGTCTTCATCCGTGTGAGCAAGACATAAGTCATCGTCTTCCCACCACATTCCACTAGCAGCCAATAGACACCTGTCTGGCTTCGGTCCACTCGCACTCTCAGTGCTCTCTGTCCATATGCTCGTAGCATTGTCTGTCTTCGTGCACACAGCACTTTCAGTCCCCTCAGGGCCCTTCGCCTTCCTAATTCTCTCAGCCTCCTCGAACTTTTCTTGTTCCGGCTGCGTCAGTACAGCTGTTTGTTCAACAGTTCCCATCTCCATAATGCCCATGTCTCGAGCGGAATTCTTAACACCGGCGCTCTCCGGCGATACAACTTGGCTTTCGGCCATTCCGGCCACAACTGATATTTCCGCCCCTGCCGGGCTCTGTTCTGGTTGGGCTTCCCCCACTGCATCCGGTTGATCTTCGAGCCATCCAGTGGCCTCCTCTGATCCCTCATAATCGTACCAATTAATCGATGCCTCCCCCAGTTCCTGGTCGTCGAGAAATTGCAGGTTGGCAAAGTCTTCCTCTGCGGCTGTCAAATCATCTGCCCATAACCCAGATCCATCCCCCCGGATCATGCATAGCTCTCCTGTCTCTGGCAATTCTACGCTTAGCCCAATTCGGCTCGTTGATAGGATGTGCTTGCTTGGATCATAGTCTCTCCCAGCAAAATTCTGCCCAGTCCCAGATTCAACAATCTCATTTTCTCCCAAAATCTGCCCTGCGCTGTCTTCGACGGTCACCACCATCGGTTCTGGTTGGGTTTTAGAGATGTCCACCATGCACAAGAAGTCAGTGCAATCGGGAAGGAGCACCTCCGGCTTGGGTAGGTGGGTGGGAGTAATATAGATGCTAGGATCGTAAGATACGACCCCAGTCTGGATAAAGTTAATTCTTTTGGGAGGAGGAGCTTGGTTATGTGGTGGGAGAGGGTTGGTTGTGATATTGGGTTTATCAGGAGGTGCGATCACTTGTTTGTCAATAAGATCTTGGATCTCATGACGCAATCTGTAACAACGGTCGGTGTCATGACCGTGTTGTTGGTGGTACGCACAGTATTTTGACGGGTCGTAAGAGGGGGGGAGTGGATTCGGTAATGGCTTTGGTTCCAGGGGTTTTAAATGATTTTTTCTGATCAATATTCCCAGAACCTTGGTCAGAGGCATATATAGTGGGGTAAAGGTTCTTTGGCCTCGCGGTTGGAATCTGTTGGCTTGTGTGTTGCTTCCGGACGCGCCGGAGAATGGTGTGGCAGTCATGGGCCTTGGAGGGGGAGGGGGAGTGGTGGTGACCATACTAACTTCCGAGGCTCTCGTATTTGCAGCGCCACTCGGGCCCGCATTGTTGTTACGGTTGAACGTCCTCCTCGGTTGTTCTCTGTCGTGGTCAAACAACCCTTGTCTCATTGCGTCTTCGATTTGCACCCCCATATCATGTAAATCTGCGAAAGTAGGGAAGGGGACTACAATCATTCTCTGCATCAGTTTTGGGTGGAGATTGCGCACAATCATCCGGATTTGATCTTTGTCTGTGGGCCTTAAAGTCATTGTTGACGCCTTTGCCCTCCATTGGATCACAAAGTCCGAGAAAGATTCCTTGGGCTCTTGCCTTGTCGTTTCAAGATCGCGGGTTGTGATCTCGATCTGAGTGTTGTACGAATATTGCGTGACAAAGGCCTCAGCCATTTCATCCCAATTCTTTTTCACTTCATCTTATAATCTTGCGTACCAATGGGAGGCCACACCCGACAGGGTTCGGCCGAATAATGAGAGCTTCTGTGGTCGTGTAAGGCCCATTGGCCGCAAGACATCAGCAAACAGTCGGATATGGACCATGGGGTCGCCGGTCCCGTCAAAACGGTCGATTTGTAGCATTTTGAACCTATCGGGGAGTGTTACGGCCTCCTCGGTATATCCATCTTCGATATCCGGCATAGCCTTGACCCCTTGGGATTTCTTAAAGAGCTTCTCCAGTTTGCTCAATTTCAGAGCTGTATGATCAACCTCGACCTCGGATGGAGAGTCCGGGGGATTGGGTGTATGAACCTTGGACAGTTGTGGTGGAAGTGGGGGCGGAGCTGGCCCCGTTGGAAGATTTGTGTCTTCTTGCAGATTTTGGATAGTCGGTACAGTGTTCTGGGTGTTTGGAGGAGCGTTCTGAACAGCAGGTGCCTGCTCAGGTAATGGGGCTCCTGCCGGAGGAGGAATTTGGTGTGAAGCAGACGCTGTATTCTGTTGTTGTAGTCTGGTAATCAGCTCAGCCTGCTGGGTCATAATCTCAGCTTGTTGCTTAGCGAGTTCATCCCAACGAACGGCATCCTGTTGCATGGCCCGCATGGTTTCCTGCATTTGGCGCATCATTTCCTCAACTCCTGTTGGTGCCGTCATACTGTTTTGATTTGTCTGAACTACTGGCAGATCTGTCTCAATGGGGATCTCAATCCAACTGTCCACTGATGGGGGATACCACTGTTCTGGTGCTCTTTGTTCAGATACACTGCGCTTTTTCTGCTTCCTTCTTGTAACAGGGGGTAGAGAATGGAACACTGGCTGTCCATCGATTAGATCCTCAGATCGATGGAGTCGACGACCTCGTGTCCAAAGTGCTTGGGGAATGCCTGCTGGGTTGGAAGCAATTGTGCTAAAACTGACCTAGCAAAAGATAAATAAAGCGAAAAGGAAATAAATAAACAGATAAACGGACAGCATAACGGTTTAGAATAAAATGCAAGACACACAGTCGGGCATAATCCACACACAGTCAATAAGCTGAATACATACTGTCCTCAAACACTGATTATTATCCCTGTATCACTGTTCCCTAAAACAGAATCTTATATCCGCAGATAACTCGTTTCTCAAATACTAGTTGATGCCCGCAGGCCTGATACCCATAATACTGATCTGATGCCCGCAGGCTTGATACTGAAACTCATGTACTGAACTGATGCCCGTAGGCCTGATACTGACAATACTGCACTGATGCCCGCAGGCCTGATACTGACGATCCTGAACTGATGCCCGCAGGCTTGATATTCAAACTCATATACTGATACATGCATTCCTGTAGAGACGCACTCTAAAGCACATAGCAGATAAATGAGAGCCAAAACACCCCTATGTTGGGGTAGGGTTTCCCTGTCCTATTGTGTCAGGAGCTAGGGTTTCATTACGCACGCAGCGGTTTCAAACAACCTATAAACGGGTAAGCAACCTGTCCTAATTTGGAATGGTCACTATGGATCCGAATATGCACTAGGTCGAATGGTCAAAGAGGGTGCCCCGGTAAAACCGGGGTTTGTGTTCCCATACTGGCAGAGCCCACAACCGGTCAGCCTTATGGTCATGCCTTGACAAGACAAGCCTCCGGCAAACCGTTCAGGAATAGCAGATGGCAAACACGGTGTCCTAGGCGCACCAATGCAAATGCAATGCAAAGAAACACACAAGTGTAGTAAAAAACAGATATCACGAGTTCGAGTCAAGTTCTCTAAATCCCCAGCAGAGTCGCCAGAAACTGTAGACGTCCCCGAACGCCCCGGGAGGGTTAGGTCCCGTTCTGTTCATTTGGGGTCACTACAGCTCGGACTCTTAAAATGTCACGGTTCATAATCTGAACCAAAGAGTCCAAATCCGGCAAATTGTTTTGAGAAACTGATTTTTGAAAAAGTAGTGCCAAACATGGACTGCTTTGCCAGATACAGAGTCGCCACCTAAATATTTTATTTTGGGAAATTTAGGAAACCTTGACTCGGTGCCAAAAGGCCACGTGTCCGTCATCACCAAAGTTGCCTCGGCTCGGGAACTTGGGTACGATTGGGGAAGGTCACTTCGTGAGCACCCCCGCTCGCCCGGTCATAGACCGGCCTCTACTAACCATGATATCAATTTTTGAAAACATTGTGAGTTCTTATTCCGGTTATTAGCCTAGTTTACTATGTGATGCGCACAACATATAAGTATAGACCGGGTCGCCCGAATTGGAACAAAACATTTCATGCTTGTTTTTGAAAATGGTTTGCTACCCGCAAGTAGGCTTTAAAACATTTGATGATTTATTCCAATTCAGATAACTCAACCTCCACCCACAGGCATTCAGGCAGTTATATCACATAAGCACATAGCCTTATGGTAAGCATGCTATTCATGGCAACACTCACACGCATGCAAGGATGCTAAAGCATAAAACTCACCGAGTACTCCAAGCTAAAAAAAGAAGTTTATTAGAAATCATGCATGATCCTAAATATACAGAAATGCCTAATGCAACACATGCAAAAATGCAACTATAGCAGGCTCGGCTATTCTAAACATGGCATATGAAATGCTACAACTAACATGTATTCAATTTGGAATTGAAAGTATGATGCAGTTAGTATGGTGCGCCGAGCCCGGTGCATGCAATACAGATGAATGAATGCAAACATGCTGTCATACTGTATGCTAATTTAAATATGCCCTAATCTAACCATCAAAAGCGGATAAATAAAAGGGAGAAAGACGTGGGGTTGGAAGACATACATCACACTCACGCACACTTATTACAGTTATGCCCTCGCACAGAGGGTCCGAATAAATATACAGTCCAAATATTACAGTCCCAAATAAAAGAATATTATAGTCCAAAATATTACAAAATCCTAATTAATTAAAGAATTAACTAAGAAAGCAAATAAAACTGGCATGCAAGCCAGGGACTGCCTTGCTTCTGATGGATGATGCATGTCTGGGTTGCCTTGCGCGGAAATCCACCGGAATGCCCCAATTAGCCTCTGTTTACACTTGTTCTTGAAATGCGTGCTAGGCCCCGAAAGGTTGCTGATTCTTCGTTTTGCTGCAACAGAGAGCAGGAGAGGGGCATAGCAATGTATTTGCACAGATATATGCATGTCTCGATCCTCGTGCCACCAATCACGCATACCGAGGCATGATGGCCGAGGAGTCGAAATGCACAACTCAATATAGGATGAATGCACATGAAACTACAGCTAAAACCTAACTCCATCATGGATAATCCGGAGTGTCGGTGACTGGGGAATTGAGACACATTCCGTCACTCGGAGTACGACATGTACCTCGTTTCCCGTGCCCGGGCTAACTCCTATTCCGGACACGATGCAATATGCATGATATGTATGAAATGCAACTAAGATACAATCCTAACATACGCAATGCTATGAAAATGAGATGCCTCGAAATGCGTGCACACGGGCACGCAAACCGAGGTGATAGTATGTGTCTCGAAATACGTGCACGCGGGCACGCAAACCGAGGCGATGGTATGTGTCTCGAAATGCGTGCACACGGGCACGCAAACCGAGGCGATGGCAAAATGCGATGAAATGACATGGAAATGACAAATGGGCTTATACCAACATGAGTGAGCCTCAGCCACACTCACATAGGATGCCGGCGGGTAAAAATGAAGTGCCTCGAAATGCGTGCACACGGCACGCAAACCGAGGCGATGGCGGAATGTGATGAAATGACATGAAAATGACAAATGGGCTTATACCAACATGAGTGAGCCTCAGCCACACTCACATAGGATGCCGGCGGGTAAAAATGAAGTGCCTCGAAATGCGTGCACACGGGCACGCAAACCGAGGCGATGACAAAATATGATGAAATGACATAGAAATGATAGCAATCATTCTAATGGAATTTCAGCAGTAAAATATGGGGGAAAACAGTCCCGAAATGAGGCGAAATGACATGAAATGCATGGAATTGTCCCGAAATGCGAATTTAGGCACCCGAAATGGCCTATAGCTATGCTAAACATGCACAATATGGACATGCAATGCAAAGACAGAAGCTAGACAGTCCCAAAAGATGCACTTTCACAGTTATAAACATGGCCAAACAGCAAGCATAGGTATGGCAAAAATAGCATGCAAGAATAGGGGCCAAAAGAGGGGGAATGAAGCAAGTGATATAAGCAAAACTCAAACTGAAAAATTTCCTTCTACAACATTGAAGAGGGACCAAAAATATGAATATTTACAGTATATGGCAACCTCAAAATCAGTATACAAACATGCTAAAAATGTGATGCAAAATGAGGCTCAAAAGGTGCTATAGCATGAAGTATATAAAATAATCACCAAACAGAAAAAAAAGTGTGAATGAAACATGAAGTATAGGCAAAAATAAGGCCACTTTCAGTTCGGACCAAGGTCCAAAAACAGAAGCAAATGGGGCTGCCAATTTATGCAAAAATGGGGCCAAATAAGGGATATAACTACAAGTGACACATGGAGACACCAAACAATGTTGAGCCCTTCTCCAATGTTGAAGAGGGGCTCAAAATAAGCCTAATATCAGTTTACAACATGTTCGAAAATAAATTTCGCATGGACCAAAAATAGCATGCAAAATTATGACATATAAGAGGATCAATGAAGCAAGTGTATTATGGAGGGCTCAAACAGGGTTGAGCCCTTAATGAAAAGTGAAGATGAGCTCAAAAGAGGGCCCTTTTCAGTTAGGGCTGGAGCTTGAAACAAAAAGCAAGTGGGGCTTAGAAATAGATCAAGAAAAATGGTCAAAAGGGTAAAAGTATTACTTACCCTTGAAGACTCAAACTTTTGTTGCTTCTTGGATGAATTTGCAGCTTCTTTGGCCTTTGAAAAACCTTCCTTGTTTCTGGAAATGAGGTGGTGGTGGTAGAGCTTGGTGGTGTAGAAGGAATGATGGTTAGGGACTTAGGGTTTTTCAAAGAATTGAGAAGGATGAAGATGGAGTTGTGTATGGAGGCTTGAAGGAGAGTTTTTCTAACCCTTGTAAGTGAAGCCATCAGCTAGTTATAAGGGTTCAAAAGGGGGTGTAAAGGTGGGGGAAAAGGAGAGCAAAATTCCCCCACAAAATATCCCTCGGATAAATATCTTTTCTGGGGGATATTGCCCCACAGCTGTAAAGTGCACAGTGCAAGGAACACGGCCGACCTATTACTTTTTCTCCAGGTGGCCGGCCGGCCACACCCCCTAGCCGGCCGGCTAGGGGTCAAAAGGTTCAATCATATTTTCTGGCCGGCCACCAACTGGTGAGGTACCCCTATGTGTGTACAACACAACCATGTGGTTAAAAGTCCAAGAAAGTGGGTCCAAGGGGTTCAACATTAGCTCTGAAAGAGGGGTTCAAAAGGGTCAATTTGAATTACTGGCCGGCCATGAAATTTTAGGGTCCTCTCATGTGTGCACATCACAGATATGTGGTTCAAAGTTCGAGAAAAAGGGTCCAAGGGGTTCAACATTAGCCCGGAAGGAGGGGGTCAAAAGGGTCAAGTTGAATTACTGGCCGGCCATGAACTTTTAGGGTCCTCTCATGTGTGTACATCACAAATATGTGGTTGAAAGTTGGCAACACTAACCCTAGGGTGTTCAACATTAGCCCGGAAGTTGGAAAAACGGGCGCCGGGAGGCTCCGGAGGAGAGATAACTGGTTGCTGCAACAATTGCTGGCCTCCCACCCTTCAGTGACCTCCCCGGTGATAAAACGGAGGTACCTGCCAAAAATGAACGAAAACCGTTGCAAAACGAACGCTCGGGGACCAAAACGCGCAGTTCGAGGTCCCGAAAATGGGCTGTTAAGCACCGAAAGTGGCGTTCGGCCACGAAGTGGGTTTCTCAGACCCCAGTGTCCCTCAAAAGGGATTAAATAAGATGTATGCCAAAAATCAGAGAAATAGGAGATGATTAAGCGGTCCCGAACCGAGGCACACGGCCTACGGTCCCGAAAACCGGGAATCGGACTCCGAAATGGGCAAAATGGCCTATGGCCACAAAATGTAGCCTACGACCACTGAGAGATGGTCTACAGGACCTCTCCCTTCCCTCAGGAAAAGAAACAGAGAAAACCGAGCCTGGTTCGCAAACCGAGGCAAAGTACAAAAGAGGGTTCGGAAGTCCGGAGGCAGGGCTCACGGCCGCAACTCTGAAACTTCTGAACGAGCACAATATGCAACATCACCAAGTGCTCCATCGGTGACGTCTGAGTCTTAAGGTCGGTCAAAAATGGGGTGTCTACATCCATCTACTGAAAAAGTTCTCTGTCTACTGAAAAAGGTCTTACTGTATTAAACCAACAGCCTACTTTAGAGAATGTTTCAAGTCCCTCAGATACTGATACAACTAAAAATGAAATTAATACCTTTGCTCAACAATTTCAATCTTCTAATCTTAATCGAATTACTTATCCTAAAGTAAACCCTACTACTCTTACCAAAAATTGGTATTCACGACCTACTCCCCCTGATCTCCAATATGAAGAAACTAATCTTAATAATCAATTTTCTGTATCAGTGAAAAAATTATATGAATGGAACATTGATGGTCTTAGTGAAGATTAGATACTTCAAAAATTAAATCATTTATCTATGGTTGCCAATAGTTATCTTAGTAATTATCCCGATTATACTCAACCTGAAATTGTTTCCTTAATCACTTCTGGTTTTACTGGTATGCTCAACTCTTGGTTGGAAAAATATCTTACTGAAGATCAAAGAGAATCTATTTTATATGCAAGTCAAAAAGATGAAAATGATTTACCTATATTCGATGAGACTATTGGCTATTATAAACCTGATGGTGTTAATACTTTAATATATACTATCGTCCGCCATTTTATAGGTACCCCTACTAATATCTATTCTCGTATCCATGATCAACTTAGGCTAAATATGAATTAGGTAACTTCTGTGAACAATATGGTTTACCTCCTGTAGCACCTTTTCGCCGTAAAAAATATAAATATCATAAACACAAGTCTTCCTACAAATATTCCAATAAATACAAAAAGAAATATTCACTTCAAAATCAACTGATAAATTCTGTACTAAACCCAAAAAGAAATATTATAAAAAATCACATTCCAAATCTAAACCTAATAAAGATATTACCTGCTATAATTGTGGTCAAAAGAGTCATTATTCTAATAAATGTAAAGAAAAACAAAAATTAAAAGATAAAGTTAATCAACTCCAAATCAATAATGAATCCAAACATCAATTATTCGAAATCTTTTAATTAAATCAATCTGCTAATAATTCCTCTTCTGACAATCCTAATAACTCATCTGATTATGATTCCCATAGTGATCATTCAGATAATGATTCTGATAATAACATTGAATTAGGATGTTACGATATTTGTTGTAAACCAGTCAAACAAATTACTGTCCTTATTAAACAAAATCAAGAAGAAATTACCCTTATTGAATTAATTAGTAAATTAAAAGATCTAGAATTAAAACAAAAATATATTGATAAACTAAAATCCTTATTGAAAGGTACTAAACCACAACCGGTTAAACCAATTATTAGTCTATCCAAAACCTTAGAAAGATTTAAAAATAAACAAAACGAAATTACTCTTCAAGATTTACATCAAGAAATTAACCAGATTAAACGTCTTATCAAATACTTACAAAATAAAGATAAACTTTTAGAAGATGAAATCACTATATTAAAAATTAATATAAGTTTAGATAATTTCCAAAATGAGGTTGTTTCAACTAATGAATCTGAAGGAACAAATGAAGACACTCATCCAGATAATATTTTGTTTGATAATCGATCACTTCCAATAGTCATGAAAGTAAAAGATTAAATCTTATCAATAAAATTCATATCCAAAAATGGTACTCCAAAATTAAACTAGTTATTAATGATTTTGAATTAGATGTCATCGCCCTAATAGATACTAGTGTTGATCTCAATTGTATTCAAGAAGGTTTACTTCCTACAAAATATTACGAAAAAATCGGTGAACAATTAACTTCTGCTAATGGTAGTAAAATGCATATTAAATATAAATTATTAAAAGTTCATATATGTCAAAATAATGTTTTTTTTAAAACATCATTTGTTTTAGTCAGCAATATGACTGATAAAGTTATTTTAGGAACACCATTTATATTTCTACTATATCCATTTACTACTTCTAGTCAAGGCATAACTACTCAAGCTTTTGGCCAAACAGTCACTTTTAAATTTTTATCTCCACCTGAAGTTAAGGAATTAAATCAATTAAAAGATTGTTCTATATCCTAATCTATTAATCGTTTAACTCGTCAGTTAAGATATCTCAAAGAAGAAGTTAATTATAAAAGAATTGAACAACAACTAACTGATCCTGTTATTATATCTCAAATTGCAGAATTTAAATTAAAATTAGAAACAACTGTTTGTTCGACTTTACCCACTGCCTTTTGGCATAGGAAAAAACATGTAGTTACCTTACCTTATATTAAGGGGTTGCTTGGGGGTGTCCTAAATAAATGCACTTTTTGTCTTTTTGGACTAAAAAATTGAGGAAGAAAATATGGATGTTTGGGTTAACTTTTTGACTTTTTATGGAAAAATGTGTAATAAAAAATTGTAAAAATTGATTTGTAGGGAAAAATTAGGATTGGGAGTTGTGCAGCTGTAATTGTTGACTTTGTGAATAGTGTTAACTTTTTAACTTTTTGAGTAACTTTTTGGCTGTTTAGCTTTTTTGCAACATGCCAAACTTAGCCTAAACATTTTAATGAACGAAAAATTCCTACTAAATCTCGACCTATTCAAATGAATCATGAATTAGTTGAAATGTGTAAAAAAGAAATCAATGAATTATTAAAAAATAAAATTATTAGTCTTAGTAAATCACCATGGTCTTGTCCTGCTTTTTATATTAATAAAAATGCTAAATTAGAAAGAGGTGTCCCTTGATTAGTGATTAATTATAAACCATTAAATAAAGTGTTAGAATGGATTACATATCCAATTCCTAATAAAAAAGACTTAATCAAGAGACTTAGTCAAGCTGTTATTTTTAGTAAATTTGATTTAAAAAGTGGATTTTGGCAAATCTAGATTCATCCTCAAGATAGATATAAAACTGCTTTCACTACACCTTTTGGACATTATGAATGGAATGTCATGCCTTTTGGATTAAAAAATGCTCCTAGTGAATTTCAAAATATAATGAATGACATTTTTAATCCTTTTAGCCATTTTTCTATCGTTTATATCGATGATATTCTTATTTTCTCTAAATTCCTTAGTGCACATTGGAAACATCTTATTGCTTTCTTTTATACCATTAAAAGTCATGGTCTAGTCATATCTACTCCTAAGATTAAATTGTTTTAAACCAAAGTCCGGTTTTTAGGATATGATATTCACCAAAATACAATTTTACCTATTAGTCGCTCTATTGAATTTGCTTCTAAATTTCTTGATGAAATTTTAGATAAAACCCAGTTACAACGCTTTTTAGGATCACTTAATTATATAGCTGAATTTTACAAAGACCTTAGGAAAACCTGTCAACCATTATTTGATCACTTAAAGGATAATCCTCTTCCTTGGTCTTCTACCCATACTGCTATTGTTAAACAAGTCAAACAATATGTCAAGTCTCTCCCCTGTCTTGGTATTCCTACTGAAAATTCATTCAAAATTATTCAAACTGATGCCTCTGATATTGGTTATGGTGGCATCCTTCTCCAAAAAGTTACTCTTCAGTCATCTGAACAAATTGTTCGCTTTTATTCTGGTGTCTGCAATGAAGCACAAAAAAATTATAGTACTATTAAACAATAAATTTTATCTACTATTTTATGTATTAGTATATTTCAAGATGATGTTTTAAATCAAAAATTTTTACTTCGTGTTGATTACAAATCTGCTAAATATGTTTTAGAAAAAGATGTTCAAAATCTTGCTAGTAAGCAAATTTTTACTCGTTGGCAATCTATTTTAAGTATTTTTTATTTTGATATTGAATATATTCCTGACTGTCAAAATTCTATTCCTGATTTTCTTACTCGAGAATTTTTACAGGGTGGATAATGCCAATTCCCTCTATTTTTTACCACAAGCACCAAATTAAACACTAAAAATCCTTAGTTAAACATACTGCTTCTCACCTTGCTTCTCTTAAGTCAACCCATCCAACTACAAAACGGGCTCAGTACATTCAATACCATCATATTAAAGCTCAACGACAACAACTTGCTCATTATATTAATTGTTTACATTCTCATACTGATCAATTAGATATCCTCAGTGGATGCTAATTTCTATTCCTCTATTTCACAGATGTCTCGTCCCGGGTTTACCCTTGTTGTGTAGTGATCCGGACATGTGTCCGTGGATGTTGGTAGTTGTTTATTATCTTGTTTACATCCTTTCTTACTTTGTATTTGAGTTATAGGATGTGTTGGGCGGGTTGGTTTCAGGTTGGTTGAGTTTAGAAACCAAAACTAGTTGTCCAGATTTTTGGCTTGTCCGCTCGAGCGGAGGTGTTGGCGCTCGAGCGGGGAATACATCCATCCAGTATCTTGTTGTGCAGTGTTGTGAGCTCGAGCGTAGGGATTGGGAGCTCGAGCGGAGGCCTGGTTCTGCAAAAGTGCTGGGCGAGTGCATTCTGCGCTCGAGCGGGAGGTTGGCCGCTCGAGCGGAAGTCTGTGAGTGGCCGCTCGAGCGGGGTGTTTTACGCTCGAGCGGAAGACTGGGTTTAAGTCCCGAAATTGTGACTTTTCAAATCACTTTTTACTTTCTCTTCTCTCTCTTACTTTTCCAAAATCACCATTGTTGAGCCTCTCACTCTAGACTCTACCTTCTCTCTTAGTTTTGATCTAGTAAGGATCGTTTACTCACCTTTTGTCTTCACAAAAGTTGTGTTGATCGTCGAGGGCTTCCTTTTGATCTGAAAATTTTGAGGTTTGGAGCATTTTGGTTTTGGTCTTCATCTCCTTTGGGGCTCCGAATTTGAGGTAGGGATAACCTACTCCTCTATATGGGTTTTGTCTTTAAATTTTGGTATTTTGAGATGTTGGGCTTGGTTTGGTAATTTTGTGAAAGTTTGGGGCTTTTGTGTAATTTTACAAAGGTTGGGGTTTTATTCATAATAAAACTAGATGCATGTTTGGCATAGAAAAATAGAATGATTGTTGAATCATTGATGAAAATGGGACCTAAGGGTTGAAATGGTAATTATGGAAAATGGCCTAATTACATTGTTTAATTAATTGGGATAATTAATTGGTGAGAAATGAGGAAATGAAATGTTGATTGAATATCCATTTGTGCATTTATTTTCTGTTTTAGAAATAACTACTTTGGGCTATCGGTGGAGGATAGTCGAGATTGTTGTAGACAATGCATGATGATTAGGTAAACGGAAACTAATCAATGGAATGTGTCATGGAACTTGACGGTTGATTGAATACATTAATTGTGTGTATTGTGTGATTGTATATAGAACCAATGTGTTTATATACGTTATGTGTAGAGGAGGAGATAGGGGATGTACTCCGCGGTTTAGGGGAAGATAGGGGATGTACCTCTAAACCGGATAGGTATTGGGAGGAGATAGGGGATGAACTCCGTAGACAGAGCTCATATGCTTGTCTAGAGAAGTGAAGATAGAGCTCATATGCTTATCTTTGTGAAGTGTGGATACAGCTTGTATGCTTATCTGTGGATATTGTTGATATACATATCTGTTGTAGAGTATGGATACAGCTTGTATGCTTATCTGTGGATATTGTTGTTATACATATCTGTTGAGAATGTGGATATAGCTTTTATGCTTATCTGAATGTGAGATATAGTTTTTATACATATCTGTGGAAATGATGATAGAGCTAGCATGCTTATCTGTTGAAAAAGGGAAAATGAAAAGTAATTGGGACTTGTAAGTCGTTGACATAAATATGTAATTTATGTGATTGTATCAGTGTTGACCAACTATCAATTGCTAATGTTTTAGTCATTGTCCATGGTTGGTTTAGTGTATTTCTACTGGGCTGTGGCTCACCCTATATGGGAATATCATTTTCAGGTACAGGAAGCATGCCACCTCCAAGGACATAGCTTGGGAGGCTAGAGGCGGACATAGTGTAGTTGTTTTACTCTTGATGTATTACATGTAACTTCAAGCCAAGGGCTTAATGTGTAAACGAGTTAGTACTCTTTTGTTGGAACCAAGTGTTAACTTGGAAAGCTGTAAGCCCGTAGGGCATTTTGTTATGAGGTTAACATGTAATACTTATGTCTTGAAACTCAATGGAATAAAGGAATGTGGTTAGTTTAATGTTATTATTTTGAGGACGTTACAGCCTTGGTCCCATCTAGTCAACCTTTTGTTCCTCCTCTTTTGGAATTATTCACTAGATATCATACTGCTGAATTAGTTAACCGTTACCAAATTCTTGGTAACATTCCTAAACCCAGTTATACATCTGCCCTCACTACTGATCCATTTGCTTCATCTAGTCAAGCAGTCACTCCATATCCTCCTAACCCTATTAAATCAGCTCGTTCTGATTATGTTCAATCCATTACCACCAATCTTTTCTTTAAAGAACCCAGTCATAAAAATGCCAATGTTCTTGATCTAGCCAAATCTTATTTTCCTCCTGGATGGCATTTTGTTCCTCTTCATCCAGAAAAGTCCATCCCTTTCTATAAAGATATTCTTTTCAATCACCAGTCCATTGTTATTAAACGTATTAATGATCGAACTTCCACCAGAAAGATTGTTTACCATTCCTTATATATTCACAATATAGTTTCACTAGTTGAATGGGGTTCTCCTTATCAACTCCGAGATTTACCTGGTCATCCAATTCAATATAGTTATTATGACTATATTGATGCATGGTTTAAAGTCCTTTTATACCAAAATAAGTCAAATAGTCACTCTTGGTTTCTCCAATTTGATCATTCCCCACTTGGTTTCTGCGATGGTGGACTCAATATGGCGCCATTACAGACATTTTCCCTTTAATTCTGAGTGAACAAGTCCACTATTTCTCTACTGTTTTTTCATTTAGTCCACAACAAAAGATATTCCCTATCTTGCTCATTTTCATATCCAAGTACAAGGTTCCATGGATATTTAAATGGCAATATGCTATTTCTGAGGACATAATCATTCGCCAACACTTTGTTAAATGGTGGGATAATTTCAAAGTTCCACGCATCATTGAACAAGTTCAGGCAGAATTTCCAATCAACATTCATGCCCCAACACCTGCCATGGTTAAAGCTCAGCAGAACCCAACTGCTCCATTAACTCAAGGAAGCCAACTTCTTGCAGTCAATCTTGGAAGCCCATCTTTAAGTTCTTCCAAGCCCAAGTCAGCAAAGCCTAAATCGATAAAACATAGTCCAAAGCTAAGTCTAAGGCCTCTTCATCCCAGGCTCAGCCCAAAGTCAAGTCCAAATCCAAGTCATCCAAAGATGAGCTCCTCCAAATAGCTCATCTCATCATGGCCCAAGCCAAGTCAGACTCTGATCAAGATAATTTAGAAGACGGTTCAGACAGTTCAAACTCTTCTAAAGGTTCAACTACTCAGAATCCTTATGGACCCGAGTTTCAAGATGCTCAGGATCTATATGCTTGACATGGTCAACAGAATTATTATAGCTATAATTATCAGCTTTAATCAATACTCTCCTTTTGAGAAAAGCTGCTGATATACATATCTATATTGATTCCCTCAGTCACATGTCTCCACTGAAAGCAATGAATAGTGAAAAAGTCAAATTTACTATTCACTATTCATCAATCAGACAAAGTCACTACAGTCAAAAGCATCCATCAGTCACCGAAAGTTACAGACAGAGCCGATGTGCTTCATCATGCTCTTTGCCAGTCACAAGCTGCATAGTGATTCGTTTTGCTTATAAATTAGTTAGCCTAGTCATTTGGAAGACAGAGTCTATAAAAAAAAAATAATAAAAAAAATTGAGAGTTCCCTTACTTCAAAAACAAACCTATCTCTGTAATTTCATTTTCTGCAAATTTATTTTCAAGCTGTCAATGTATATGGAAGAACTGCTTTCTTCATTTCAGTAAACCATCGTAAGTTAATTATTATCTTACATTGTTTATTTATATTTTGTGTGCATATTATTCCTTTTCTCCTGCTTCCGTTCTCCTTTTGTATTAGAGATACATTTTGAATCAACGGTTCAGATTATTTCATCTAACAATTTAAGAGTCAATATGATTTCTTTACTTTTGTTTTCCTCCCAAAATATATCGCTCTTTCTCTCCTTTTTTGAGTATTTTCATCTATCCACCCAATCATCCTCCCTCTTTTTTTGAGTCTTTTCCCAAGTTTCAAGTGTAGTGCACTTCTTTTTCCAATGCAATTGTCTTATTCAGAAATGAGTCTTTGGTTTGTTTTTTAATGTTGTTTTTTTTGTTTTGTTTTTTTATTTTTATTTTTTTGTGTGTATAAAATGATATTGGACTTTTAAAAGTATCTCTTGGATCAAAGTTTGACTACAGTTTAAAAAATAAAAATAAAAAAACTTGGACAAATCACAATAAAAAATAAAAAATCTTAGAGTTTGACCATGGTAATAAAATAAATCTTGTGGTTTTAACTTTTTTTAATTTAAACCCTTATTTTTTTAATCAAAATTATTTGTCTATTTTTTTAACCGACATAAAAAGTGTATTTTAGCCATTAAACTTAGGGGTTGTTTGGGGTGTCCTAAATAAGTGCACTTTTTGTCTTTTTGGATTAAAAAATTGAGGAAGAAAATATAGATATTTGGGTTAACTTTTTGACTTTTTATAGAAGAATGTGTAATAAAAAATTGTAAAAATTGATTTATAGGGAAAAATTAGGATTGAGAGTTGTGCAGCCGTAATTGTTGACTTTTGGTGAATAGTGTTAACTTTTTAACTTTTTGGCTTTTTGACTTTTTTACAATATGCCAAACTTGGCCTTAATGTTGGTATACATAAAATGTTTAAAATATCATTTTTTTTTGTTGAGTTTAATGGCTAAAATACTATTTTTTTTCATTAGTTTTACTTAATATAAATAGATAAATAGTTTAAATCGAAAATAAATCAAAATATTATGGTTTAAATTTACAAATTAAAATCTAAGGATTTATTTTGTTATAAGGGTCAAATCCTAGGATTATTATTATTATTTTTTTATAATTTCCCCCAAAAACATTAACCAAATTATTATTGATTTTCTTATTGGTTGTATTTAAAAAAACTAGGCTACGAATTGTTAAAAAATAAATAATGTTCAAAAATTAAAATTTTAATACACATGTTACATATTCTTACACACTTTTATATATTTATATGCATGTTTATATTTTTAACTATGTATTAAAAATTTAAAATTTCTAACATTATTTGATTTTGAACAAATACTCAGAAATGGGTTGTAAATATAATATATTTTAACAACCAATAGGAAAATCAGTAATATTTTGGTCAATGGTTTTTTATTTAAATAAATGAAACTAATAAGAAAATTAATGAAAAATTTTGCCACAAGGAATATTTTTAAAAGCCAATACCATTCAACAATAATAAGCCCAAAAAAAAAAAAAAAAAACGATACCGTACCATGTGCAGTCACAGTAGCATCTTCACATCTAACATCACCATATAAAACTTTGCATCCACCCACCCTTTCTCTTTCTCTCTTATGTCTCACCCTATTCTCTCTCTACACTCTCTTATCTCTCTTTCTCTTAACCTCACTTTCTAGATTTTAAATTTCAAAACACACATTCACTCCCTCTCTCCTGCAGGCTCTTCTCACTCTCTCTAAATTCTCATATCTCTCTTAAGGCTCTCAGCTGCACTTCTTCATTGCCAGCCTCACTAAACACTTTCTCTTGTCTTTCAGCCTCACTTCCCCCAGCCCAAACCCAACAACCCGGCGATGTCAACAAACAAGCGTTCGTTGTCGTGACTGCATCTGAGAGCAACGTTGGGACTCTTGTCCCTCAAAACATCAACATTTTGATTGAGAAACAGCCCATCGTGAATGAATCGTTGTTGTACAATACCTGGTAGAGACACATCTGACAGTTTGTAACACCCGTTTCCCTATTTAACTGTTAATTTTGTTGTTTACCCTCATTGTGTGTTTCTATGTGACTTTGATGTTTATTTGTGTGCTAAATATGCGCCATATATGTTTTGTTTGACAAATACATTAATTTATGAAAAAGACCTGTCTGTAAGGTTACAAATTAAATAATGGACTAGGTGGTTAGAGTCTAATTCACCTTAATTAGATAAATTAGGGTTAAGTTAACCTAGGGTATAGTAAGAAATAATTTAATTGCAAGGGTTGTAATTTAATTAATCCAAGTCAAGTAAGTTAGATATTTATATATATGTTTGAACTTAAATGAAATCATGTGGCAAGAGAGAGATATAACCTAAGAGAGAGAGAGTTCTAGAGCTTTGGAGGAGAACAAGAAGGAAAAGAGAAAGATTAGGGAAAATCTTCACCAATTAACCCTTGAAGGTAAAATTCTTTTCCATTTCTTGAATCTAAGTTATTTTTGTGCTTGAAATCATGGATTTCTAGTTTTTAAGAAAGTTGTGTGGTGAGGGTTGAGGTTAAAACCCTAAGGAGGGGAATTTGTAGGAGATAGCTTGAAACCTTGTTATATATGTCATCTTCCATAGGTATTCACTTGCTCATGAATGCATTTATATGGCTTTTTGAAGTATAGAGCTTTCACATGCATACTTCTTGTGTCTTCCTCCATTGCAAGTTTTAATATTGTGACTTGAAAGCCATATAGAACGCAGCCAATTTATCCACGTTATACGTCGTTTTGACAGGTAAGAAATGAGCAAATTTTGTTAATCGGTCAAAAATTACCCAAATGGAATCCATACTTCTACCGAAGCTAGGCAATCCAATAATGAAATCCATTGTAAAATGTTCCCATTTCCACTCCGGGATCGGTAACGGTTGAAGTCGTCTCCCAGGTCGCTGATGTTCTGCTTTAACTTGTTGGCATTGTAAACATTTGGACACAAATTCTGCAATTTCTCTTTTCATTCCCGGCCACCAAAAATTCTTCTTTAAGTATTGACACATTTTTGTGTTTCCCGGATGGATGGATAGAGAACTTTGAATTGTGGGCTTCTTGCAGAATTCGTCTTTTCAAATCACTATCATTTGGCACACACCACCTTCCTCGAAATTTGAGTATAGCACTCTCAAAATTGAAACCCGGTTTTGGTTTGGAATTCCGTTTATCCACTGTTCTCTTGAGGACATTATCTTGCAATTGTTTTTCTTTGATCTCTTCAAGGATTGCCGGTTCTTGTAGCAAGATCTCCTGTCTGGTGAGTAATTAAGCTACATTCCCAAGGCATTTCCGACTAAGAGCATCGGCAACGGCGTTAGCTTTTCCTGGATGGTATAAGATTTGTAAATCATAATCTTTAAGCAATTCCAACCATCTACGTTGTCTCATATTTAATTCTTTCTGGGTAAATAAGTATTTAAGACTTTTGTGATCCGTATACACTTCACATGTTGCCCCATATAGATAATGGCGCCAAATTTTTAATGCAAAAATCACTGCAGCCAGTTCTAAATCATGAGTTAGGTAACTCTTCTCGTGCGGTCTTAACTGATGGGAAGCATAGGCAATTACCTTTCCATTTTGCATCAACATGCACCCCAAGCCTTTATAAGAGGCTGATTCTCTGTTCAGCCTGTAAAGCCATCAGTACCGGAAGGTAAGGTGAGAATCGGTGCTGTCACAAGTCTTGTCTTCAATTCTTGAAAAGCTGATTCTCTCTGTTCAGTCCATTCGAATGGTACCCCATTTTGAGTCAACTGAGTGAGTGGCAAGGAAATTTTTGAGAAGTCTTTCACAAATCTGTGGTAATACCCAGCTAAACCCAAGAAATTGGACTTCTGTGACATTTGTCGATCTAGGCCAATTCACAATTACCTCTATCTTTTGTGGATCAATAGAAAGGCCATCTTTCGTTATCACATGTCCTAGAAACATCACACTATCAAGGCAATTGCATGTTCGGTCTTCAAGACCGCCTAAACTAGTTTGCTACGGGATGTACCACGTAAACATTTATGTTCCTGTATGAAATAAGAATCTGTTAAGTTTATGGTTTTGCTTTTTAGTAAGGATATCATTCAGAACCTCTTTACACTGTTGTTATTCACTGGGCTCTAGCTCACATTTTGATATATATATATATATATATGTAGGTGATCCAGTTCAGGAGGGGAAGTAGTGGCAGCGATCTCGCCTTCATTTTGGTCAAGCTACCTTTTGTGCCTCTCGGCGAGGTTCCCATCTGTTGAAGCGCGGGGTAGCTGGTGAATACCCTTTTGAAAATCACTCACGTGTCATGGTCGGTTGTCACTGGTGTTATATCCATTGCTGATGGGAATGTCTTCCCTCTTCTAGTTGTATTTTAACAAACTTGTGAAACCTTGATGTATATATATATATATATCTATAGTAATGCATTTTGTCTCATGTAAGTTCACAGCTCGTTGGATGTTTTACTTTCTTATGTTTTAGCTTCCGCTAGCCCCATTTGTTAATTTGTATAGTTAGGCATTTGGTAATAACGGATTACTGGCCGGTTACAATGCCAAACTTTGAGGGCGAGTTTGGGTCATGACACAGCTGTTGTAGCTCGGCGAGTCAATTTGGTCAGATTGAAGATTAAGTTGGTCTGAGTGTAGCATTTTCGGTATGGGGAGCACTGGATCCAAACAAATTGTCGCCGTATGATACCTGCCGAAGTCGCGACCCTTGGTAGTGTTGCCGTAGATAGCCGCAGATAAGGTTTTGGCCCTACTACGTCGTGTTCGAGGTGACGTAAAAGAGGCATTCTGGGGTTGCAGTAAGGGTGGTTTCGAAGAGGGTTGTTTTCAGTGAGGGTGGTGTAACTGTACGGAGAGAGTGATTTCGGATTCTGATTAACAGTGAGTTTTTGAATCTTAGGTTGTTATCCATGAGAGAGATTGTGGTTTTGGAAGAAATTGTAGGAGGAGGGTTTGGAATTGAAGGGGTTGGGAGACAGAGGTAGAGAGAGAAAGGAAGAGGAGTGAAAAACCAAACATTATTTTTATTTTTATTTTTTTCTATAACCCGGGCATGCCTTTTATGCTCTTAAAAGTAAAGAGCATGCCCAAGACATGGGTTTTTGTAGTTAGTATAGGAAAGGTTAACCCCCCCCCCCCCCAAAAAAAAAAAAAAGGAAGAGGGATTTAGAGGTAAAGGGCATGTGAAATTGATCCTTTTTTTTTTTTTTGCCTTTTCATTTGCTTTGTGTGCTGGCTAGTGCTGCTGAGTTTGATTCTAGTCATGTTAAAAAATATTTGTGATTTTTTTTTAGTTTACAAAGTTGAATTCAAAATTTAAATAAATAAAAAAAAATTGAAGTTGTTTGGTTATTAAGAGACAAAACATCATTAGAAATATTTTATGTTTAATGATGAGATCAAAATATAATTGGAAGATTTTTTTTGGAATTTTTTTTTTTCTTTGGTGAACAAATTTGAATTCAAAATTTAAATTGGGTTTTGTTAACAAAAAAAAAAAGGTTTAGTTTTACTATTAAAATGTAATCTTTTCACAAGTAGAGATAAGAGAGATAATGGGGATGGTGTGATTTGTTTAAAGACTGAAAAAGCACACCTCAGTGACAAAGATAACATGTTTTTATTTCTGGATAACTAATCAGACTTGTATTTATATTTTCACATTATTTTTAGCAATAAATTTGATAAGTTACTTTTTAACTTAATAATTTTATTGTCAATTATATTTTGATCTCATTATTAATTATAAAGTACCTTTAGACACGGGTATATACTAGTGCTAAAATGTAGAGGGAGTTGAAGAAAATAATAGTTTGATACATTTATAGCCTTTTCAATTTTTTATGATGGTAGAATTTATTGGGAGGATTTGATGCCTCCTTAGCACCCTTGTTAAGTAATTATGTCATGATTGATATGATATAAATCATAACAATAATTTGTGATAAAAAAATATTACGTAGTTATGTCTTACCAATACTGATATGATATAAATGATATTAACAATGTCTCTTTAGTGCCCTTGTTAAGTGGTTATGTTATCAAAATAATTTGTAATATTCCCTGCGGTGGATCACTCCCTGCCAT
This sequence comes from Camellia sinensis, assembly GCF_055761805.1. NCBI lineage: Eukaryota > Viridiplantae > Streptophyta > Magnoliopsida > Ericales > Theaceae > Camellia > Camellia sinensis. The sequence goes on from NC_138961.1 coordinate 223,756,975, forward strand.
GTTTGTTGTGAATTGAAACGGCACCGTTTTCTTTCTTTCTTTCTTTCTTTTTTTATGTTTTTATTTTTTTATATGTAAGGGTTTCATTAATTCTTATTGTATTATAACAAAATAATCAACCTAGCTGCCGTCGTCTTCTTTAACCCCCTCAAGCAAAAGGTCTCTACTTTACATGGAGTAGAAAAGTTAGTTCTTTTATTTTTTATTTTTTAAATACATTTTTGTCTTTTCTCAAATAGATCGAACAATGTTCTCTGTCTTTAGTTCACCAACCTTCTGCCAGATTTACAGACCATTATTGTTCAACAAATTAGTACGTGTATCTATATATATATATTTTATGTGTATATATGTTTTGTATTTTATTTTGTACAGTGTGTTAGTGGGTTTAACAAGTATAATGGTTTGGTTTGTTTTCTGTGAATGGATTGAGAAACACAATTGTATATTATAAGAAAATTTTATTATTATGTAATTTGTTTTGTACATGTTATGTATTTTTGTATAGATATTATATAATTTTTTTAAGGAGTTACGATAATTTGTAATTCATAATTTTTTTTTTATAGCAATGTTATGTATTTTTGTGGAAATATTACACATTTTTAAAACAATGTTATGTATTTTTGTAATAATATTATGCATTTTATGGTCTAAAAAAAGTTTCAATAAAAATATCTATAACCTTACTACAAAATACGAATTTTATTTTTTAATCATAAATTGTCATAACTCAATAAAAAATGATATAACATTTGTGACAAAAATACGAAACATATATAAAAAATTTATATAATAAGAGGGCATATGATTCACATCTTTAAGCTTGTCTGCCAAATGATTCCCTATATTATATAATATACTAATTCTAATATAATTTTGCAATTGTATAGTATAATCTACTTAGACACAATAAATTTCCAATGCTACTGTACAAATTACACATCTTTTTTTTCCTCTCCCATATTCTTTTAATTAATTTACATTATTAATTTTTTAATTAGATTTCATTGAATTGTTTAATTACTCAGCATTTAAAATTAATTAATAACTTTTTTGCTCAGATTTTTGTTTCGTTTAATTTTTTTTTCTTCATATTTGTTAGTGTTGAAATGGAGGATGATATAATGAATGATGGTGGACTTGAGGGATACATCGAAGAAATGAGAGAGTTGGCCAAGGATAAATCACCATATCTAGGTATGGAGTTTCCATTAGAAGAAGCTGCATATGAGTTTTATAATAAATACAGAAGAATTGTGGGGTTTAGTATTAGAAGAGATTATTGTAACAAAAATAAGAAAGATGGTGTTATGACTAGTAGAAAGTTTGTTTGTTATAGGGAGGGAGAGAGAGAGAGAGAGAGAGAGAGAGAGAGAGAGAGAAAGATAAACGGTATATGATGATAAAAAATCTCAAAGTGAGACTAGAACAAATTGTAATGCATTCATGCATATATCTTTTAAGCGGGATTTGTCGAAGTGGATTATGTCAAAGTTTGATAACAACCATAACCACCCTTTGCATCTTTCTCAATGTACTCATTTGATGTCATCTCAGAGAAAGGTATGTGATGCTTAGGGTATAAATATTGATATAGCTTATGAGAATGGAATATCTCTTAAGGCTTCACATGATCTTATTGGTGCTATAGTAGGAGGGAAGGAATTCGTAGGGTTCACGCGGGAGGATTAGAAAACCTACTTACGTGCAAAAAGTGCAGTATGGTGAAGCAGGGAGTTTGTTAACATATTTCCAGCAGCAAGTGGCAGAAAACCCATATTTTTACTATGCCATTCAATTGGATGTAGATAAGATGATTATTAATATTTTTTGGGTTGATCATTAGATAATAATAGATTATGGGCTTTTCGGTGATGCGGTGTCCTTTGACACAACTTTTCAAACAAATAAGGAGTGTCGTTCACTTGCTTTATTTTCTGGCTTTAACCATTTTAGAATGACAGTGATTTTTGGTGCAGCATTATTATATGATAAAACTACAAAGTCATTTGAATGGTTATTTGAAACTTTTTGGATACAATGTTGAGAAAAAAGCCTATTAGTTTTTTCACAGACCAAGATCAAGCAATCGGTAAGGCAATTTCACAAATCATGCCTGAGGTTTTTCATGGGTTGCGCACTAGTTTTCACCTAATGCAAAATACTTTGAAGCATTTAGGTTACTTGTTCAAGAGTGGTTCAAAATTTAGTAGCGATTTAAAAGCTTGCATTTATAACTACGAGAATGAACATGAATTAATTGAAGCTTGGAATTCTTTGATTGATAAATACAACTTGCAAGAGAATGAGTGGATGAAAGAGCTTGGAGAAAAAGAGAGTAATGGGCGTATGTGTATATTGTAACGCCCCTAAAATAATACAAATAATCCAACTCATAAGAGAAGTGAACATAATAGAATTGGTATACTTTCATTCATCAGAGTTCACATTAAAAAAGATAATACATGCAATATACATTCATAAATGTTCATCCTGAATCTATAGCATGTAATACCAGCTAACAACAACAAAATAAATACTTTGACCAAAGGGATTGTCTTGCCTCGCAAGACTTGGTCTCGTCTATCCAAGACTCTCACTAGTCTTTTCTCATATGAGGCATCCTTATTTACCTCTAAGTCGGTCCAATCCAACACGTGCGATGGATTCGACTAATACTTTTAAAGCATACTAATATGAAATACATTATGCACTCTGGAAAGTTGTGGCGGCAACGCCAAACGGTAGGCAACCTCTCCAATTCGTTCAAGGATGTCAAAAGGGCCAATAAACTGAGGGGATAACTTCCCACTATTCCCAAATCTCATAAGACCTCGCCTAGGTGATATCTTCAAAAAGACATGATCTTCCATCTCAAAAGACAAAGGTCTCCTTCTATGGTCGGCATATCTTTTCTGACAACTCTGATCCGTAACCAACCTCTTACGAATAAGTGTCACTTTTTTCGTCGTTTCCTAAACTAACTCTGGGCCCAACAAAGGTGCATCACCCACTTCGGCCCAATGCACTGGAGAACTACACGGTCGGCCATACAAGGCCTCAAATGGTGCCATGTCAATACTCGACTGAAAGTTATTGTTATAAGAAAACTCCATTAAGGGTAATTGTCTCTTCCACGACCCCTTAAAATCAAGGACACAGCCTCGCAGCATATCCTCAAGGATTTGGATGGTATACTCAGACTGCCCGTCAGTCTGAGGGTGATACGCGGTGCTAAAGGTCAATCTAGTGCCCAAGGCACATTGTAATCTCTGCCACAACCGAGCTGTGAAACGCGGATCTCTATAAGAAATAATCGTCACAGTGACTCTGTGTAACCTCACTATGTCCCTAATATAAAGATTGACAAGATAGTCTACCGAATCGTTTACTCGTATAGCTATAAAGTGCGCGGACTTGGTTAACTGGTCAACTACCACCCAAATGGCATCACTACCCCGTTGAGTCCTCAGAAGGCCCACAACAAAATCTGTTGTGACATGCTCCCACTTCCACTCGGCTATAGGCAAGGGTTACAACAAACCCACTGGCCTCTGATGCTCGGCCTTCACTTGCTGACAAGTAAAGCACTTCGATACAAACACGGCTACATCATTCTTCATATCCCTCCACTAAAACTGCTAACTAAGATCATGATACATCTTTGTGCTTCCCGGATGCACCGCAAGACGCGAATAGTGAAACTCTCGGAGTACTTCCTCTCGGCAAGACTCCGGCACGAACAAGCAGTCGCGGTATCTCACACTCTGGTCGGGATACATAGTCAAGCCCTTCTCTACTTTCCCACTGGAGATCTTCTCCCAGAGGGATTCTACCTCAAGGTCACCCTTTTGCGCTTCTAACACTCGATTCACAAGTGTAGGTTGTGCAACCATTGAAAATAAGGCTGTAGACTTAACAGACTCGCCCAGACACAAGTCAAACTCACCAAGAATACCGAACATTACCCATTCCCGGATGGCGATACAAGCTACGCTGCTAATTGACTTCCTACCCAACGTATCGGCCGCAACATTGGCCTTCCCGGGATGATAATGTAACTCAAAATCATAATCCTCTATGAACTTCATCCACCTTCTCTGTCTCAAGTTCAAGTCCTTCTGTGTAAACAGATATTTTAGACTCTTGTGATCAGAAAACACCTCAAATCTCTCTCCATACAAATAACGCCTCCAAATCTTCAAGGCAAAAATCACTGCTGCTAACTCTAAATCGTGAGTAGAGTAATTCCTTTCATGAGTTTTCAACTGTCGTGAACCATAACCTATTACCTTCCCATTTTGCATCAAAACACAACCCAAACTTTCCCGTGATGCATCACAGTATACTAAATAGCCCAAACCCCTCTCCGGAATAATCAAGACTGGTGCAGTGGTAAGTCTAACCTTAAGTTCTTAGAATGACTTCTCATAATTCTCACTCCACACAAATTTGATTCATTTCCTCGTCAATCTAGTCAAATGTGAGGCTAGCTTAGAGAAATCTTTCATAAACCGACGGTAATACACGGCTAACCCCAAAAAATTACGGATCTCGAAAGCATTCTTAAGTTGTACCCAATCTTGCACTGCCTTCATCTTGGATGAGTCTATTGTCACCCCTTCCCCGGACACCACATGCCCTAAGAACTTAACCTCTTTTAACCAGAATTCACACTTCCCAAACTTAGCATACAACTTATGGGCTTTAAGCAACTCAAGCACCACTCGCAAATGTTCTTCGTGCTCCTCCTCAGAGGGTGAGTAAATCAAGATGTCGTTCACAAAGACGACCACAAAATGGTCTAAGAACTCTCGGAAGATTCGGTTCATCAAATCCATAAACACAGTCGGGGCATTGGTTAGCCCAAAAGGCATCACTAAAAACTCGTAATGGCCATACTGCGTACGGAATGTTGTCTTCGGGATATCCTCCACCTTTACTCTCAACTGGTGATAACCCGATCTCAGGTCTATTTTAGAGAAACAACAAGGCCCTTTCAACTGATCAAATAGGTCATATATACGAGGTATTGGATACTTGTTCTTAACAGTTACCCGATTCAACTTCCGATAATCAATACAAAGTCGCAACGCTTCATCTTTCTTTTTAGAAAAATGAGCCGGTGCTCCCTAAGGCGAAGTACTAGGGCGAATAAAACCCTTATCTAATAATTCCTGGAGTTGGATCTTCAACTCACTCAACTCAGCTGATGCAAACCGATATGGTGCCATAGAAATCATTGTCGTGCCAGGCACTAAATCAATAGAAAATTCGATCTCTCAATGAGGTGGTAAACTAGTAAGGTCCTTAGGAAAGACATCGGGATATTCACAGACCACTCTTGGCAGCCCAACCGGAACTTCATCACACTCACTACTCAAAAAGCTAGAAAGAAGACAACTAAGTTCACTCTGCCCATGCGAATCATATACCAGTGATAAGACTTTATTCACCTGGTCTCCCAAGAAATAAAAGCAATCACCGCTCAAGGTATATACAGTCACCCTCTGACGGTAATAATCTATAACAGCCCGATATGACAATAACCAGTCTATACCCAAAATAACATCAAAACTAAACATGTCAAGCAATACAAATGCAAAAGGTAATCAACGACCTGCAACCTCGATGTCACAACCTCGACATTCATGTTTCAAAATAACCTCACCATTAATAGGTGACTCTATACAAATAGGAGATGCTAGTTGTGCCAACTCCAACCCCAAAACCGATGCAAATGTAGACGAAATAAAAGAATGGGATGCATTCGTATCAATCAACACATTAGCAACTGAATTACAAAACAAGAAGGTACCTCTCACTACTGAAGGAGCAGGTATAAGATCCGGTGTTGTAACAACATACACATGCCCCGTAGGTCTCTGCTCGACCTGCTCATCCCTCGGAGTATAAGTCTGATGCACTGACTTAGCCGAAGAGGCTTGCTGATTAGCTCTTGAGGCCTGTGCTGATTCTTTAGGCTAGTGACTCTGTGTTTGCCTCGAACTAGACGCACGAGATATGCCACCCAACTGTGGGTAAAACCTCTTCAAGTGCCCCGTTTACCCAGACTGATAACAAGTGAGCGGCTGGCCTCTCCCTTGACCTTGGCCCTGTGAACAGGCCAAAGACGATGATGCTCGCTGCCCTCCTCCCCTCTATGGGCAAATTGGAGACTTGTGGCCTAACTGACCACATTTGAAACAAGTCACATCACCCTAACCACCTCTTCCAGAACCTAAACTCAGTATTGGGAAAGTGGACCTCGACTGAGCTCCCTAGAACGACTGGGGGTTAGAACCCCTTTGTCTCTTACTGTCCCCTTGATTATCCTGACTCCTCCTGGAGCCCCTTATTCTCTTCTCCTCCATCTACATGATAGTCTCGAGATAGGCCGCCGTCGCCGCCTCCACAAGGCACCCATAATCTCTAATCATGGATCCGACCACTCTAAACATGAGCTCAGTCCTTAACTGCTTCTCAAACTCCAGACAACGGCATTCCTTGGTCGCCACTAACTCCGGTGCAAATCTCGATAAACTGGTGAATGTGGCCTCAATCTCGACCACCAGCGTGTACAATTGCACCAACTTGGAGAATTGATCCCTCAACTTCTCCCTTACTATAGCAGATAAGTACTTGTCTTGGAAGGTGTCGACAAAAGCCTCCCAAGTCCCTCCAATGCGCTCTCGTGCATACTTCTACCACTGACCCGTATCTTCCTTCAGCTGGAAGGACACCAAGGTTACTCTTAAACCCCTGTCTTCAATGCCGAGCATCTCAAACGTCTTCACCATCTATTCTAGCCACTCATTAGCCTTCAGTGGCTCCTTGGGATCACCCAAAAACTCGTCCGGATTCAACCAGAAGAACTTTTTCTTTAGAAAAGACAGCCTTGCCTCAGCTACTTGGGCCTGGACTTGATTCTTAGCCCTGAGAATGTCCATAGACTCCCTCGATGCTCTAGCCATTTCGCAGGTTAAGGTGGCCACGGCCTGTTGACCAACTGGTTTGGCCATATTGGCTTGACCAACTCCTTCCTCTTGTGTCGGAATATCATCCGGTATCGGCATCTCCTGTCGTCTAGGCCTACCACGCCTACCACCACCACCACGTCCATATCTTGACATCCTAATGAAGGTAACACAGAGATTAGCACATTCATAAATGTGCCAAAGCTAAGTCACTTGCGTCCTAATGCGTTGGACAACAGTATTTCACTCCATATAAGCATATAACCACTTAAACACATACAAATTTTGTCAGGACCCAAACCTGATACCCAAAGTCTCGGCATCGCAACAAGATGAAAATAAAATAATTCAAATAATTTTGTAATCGTAGCGCAAACGGATAAATTAAAATAAATTAATTGGGTACCGAATGTTTATTAAAAGGAAACAAGCATAGTCATTTGGGCTTTTATTTTATTCCTCGTGTCCAATTAGAAATGTAAACAATATAAAAAAAGAAAAGAAAAGAAAACACTGTGGTTTATCCCCAATCTTGATCCAGCTAAGTCTCGTCACCTAAAAGGAGTAACAGCTATAAGCACATGGCAGAGTGAGAAATATTATACTGTGAGTGTAGGAGCACAAAATATCCATGGATAGTTATTTAAGCTAAAACATTAACATAATTTAAGTTGCATAAATAAATTATTTAAATGACAGAAACTGAAATATATAAATTACGTAAATAACTATAACCACGGTACAGAATAGAACAGAACAAAACAGAACAGAACATGGGTCACTGGAGTGACAATCAGAACAGGGGTCAATGGATCCATGACAAACAGAGGACCATAAGGTGGCCAAACAGGGGCTAACGGTTTATTTAAGTCCCCCAAGACTTGGGACTCTCGTGGTGATACTTACAGAACATAATTGTTTATAAAATCTTTGTCAAATAATTTCTAAAATTTAAACAAACATATCTATGGGTTTCAATTTAAGTAAATAAAGTTCAGAAAATAATCCATGTAATTGAAACATTAATATAACCATAAAACATAAATTATATGAAATAATTTGTGGTAACTCAAAACATTCGTAAAATATATTATGGTAACTCAAGACATATAGAAGACATATTGTGGTAACCCAAGGTATAATATAACTCACCTTAAAATTACTCCTAAATTATTCTGGGCTCGCTCCCCGTTTCTTGTGTTTCTTGCTTGAATTCTCTCTATTATAGCACTGTGTTTACTTGCTCAGATGCTTTCTCCTACAACACCTATCCTATTTATATAGAACCAAGAGTGAGGCCTAACACGCAGGTACTTTCCCTTAATGCCACCTGTCGTTGGCCTTAAATTTTCTCTCCCTATTGCCATCTATCTTTGGCCCTTAAGTTTACCTCAAGGAATTACCAAGGGCTAAGTTAATCTTTGGCCCACCAAAAGCTTGTTTGGCCATTTTTTTTTATTTTTTTTAATTCAATTCTAAAGGTTATGATTGCTAAAATTACCTATGATTATACATTAGGTTCACATCTAAAAACCTCACCACCCAACTATAAAACATCACTTACCACTTACTAAAATATTTAATGTGCGGTGCCTCACAATTTATTTCCTTAACAATTTAATCGATTAATTCCTAATTTCTTAAACTATGCATTTATTTATTTTTATTACTATTATTATTAATATTTATTTATTTATTTATTATTATTTTTTTTATATAATATAATCATGGTAAAAATCTGGTGCCACAATTCTCCTTTCCTCAAGAGAAGTTTGTCCCCAAACTTGATCTACCTTGGTTTTCAAAGAGATGTGGGTATTTGGCTCGCATTTGACTTTCAATTTCCCATGTTGCTTCTTCGACACGATGGTTTCTCCATAAGACTTTTACAAGAGGTATAGTCTTGTTTCGAAGGACCTGATCATGACGGTCAAGAATCTGTACAGGTTCTCATGATCGACAACATGCTCTGGACCTCAAAGATATCGATGAAGCATCGAAACATGAAACACATTATGGACATTGGACAGTTCGGGTGAAAGCGCAAGACGATATGACACAGGACCAATCCTTTCGAGTATCTCAAATGGTCCGATGTAACGTGGGTTTAAATTTCCTCGTTTTCCAAATCGGATAACCCCTGTTGTTAGTGAGATCTTTAGGAACACATGATCGCCTATTTGAAATTCTAAGTCTCGTCTCTGTGTATTTGCATAGCTTTTCTGGCGGCTCTAAGCAGTGCGAATTTGCTATTAGATGAGTTGAATCTTATCACTTGTGATTTGCATGATTTCGAGGCCTAATAATTTCCTGCCTTCGACTTCCGTCTAACACAGAGGTGATCGACATCTTCTTCGATACAGTGCCTCGTGTGGTGCCATTCCAATGCTCGCATGGTAGCTGTTATTATAGGCGAACTCCACCAAAGGTAGGTGATCATCCCAATTACCTTTGAGGTCTAGCACACATACACGTAACATATCTTCCAAAGTTTGGATTGTTCTTTCGGATTGCCCATCAGTTTGCGGGTGATAAGCCGTGCTAAACTTCAGAGTAGTTCCCAAAGCTTCTTGCAATTTGTTCCGGAAGTGAGACACAAAGCGGGGATCTCTATCGAATACAATTGAAACTAGGGTGCTGTGTAAACGAATGATTTCCTTAATGTATAGAGTGGCGAACTTAGAGAGAGAGTACATGATTCTGATTGATAGAAAATGCGCCGACTTCGTCAATCAATCTACGATAACCCATATTACATCATTCTTCGAGACTGATTGCGGTAGACCGACCACGAAGTCCATAGTAATGTGCTCCCATTTCCATTCAGGAATAAGAAGTGGTTGCAACATTCCTGCAAGTCTCTGGTGTTCTGCTTTAACCCGTTGACAATGCAGGCATTTGGAGACGTGGCTTGCTATGTCTTTCTTCATTCCTGTCCACCAAAAGCGTTCCTTCAGATCGTGATACATCTTTGTATTGCCAGGGTCAATTGCAAACCTAGAGTTATGAGCTTCTACCAATATTTTTTTTCTTGAGTTCTGGAAGGTCGGGTTCACAAATTCGATTCCATAATTTTAGCATCCCATTACTCATCGTACAGTCAGGATTGGGCGTGCTTCCTTGCTTTCGTATTTTTTCTTCAAAAGTTTATCTTTACATTGGTGGATTCTAATTTCTTCAATCAACTTGGGTTCTACGATTATGTTGGCAAGCAATCCATTGATCTTGCGGGGAACGAGGGTATATGCCAAACTGTTGGTCGTCTTTCGACTTAATGCGTCTGCTACTACGTTAGCTTTGCTAGGGTGGTGATGGATTTCTATATCGTAGTCCTTCATAAATTTTACCCATCGTCGTTGCCTCATATTCAATTCCTCCTGTGTAAATAGATATTTGAGACTCTTATAATTTGTGTAAATTTTGCAGGTTACTTCGTTAAGATAATGACACCAGATTTTGAGGGCAAAGAATACTGCGGCTAATTCCAGATCGTAGGTCAAGTAGTTCTTCTTGTGGGTCTTTAGTTGACGTGAGGCATATGCAATGATTTTCACATTTTGCATAAGAACGCAACCCAAACCATTGTATGAGGCATCCCTATAGATTACGAACCCTTCTGTTTCTGTGGGGAGTGCTAGTATAGGAGCCGTCACGAGTCTGTTCTTTAATTCTTGGAAGCAACGTTCCTGCTTGTCGGTCCATTCAAAGGGTGTGTTCTTTTGAATTAGCTATGTCACGACCCAAACCCTCCCCTATAGGTTTAGCATCGTAACCGGCCAGTAATCCTTGGATTACCAAAGGCCTCTGAATAGAATAACATATAGTTAGGGGCTGCGGAAGCAAATATACAAAATATATGTAGTTCATTGAGTTGTGAAGACATTTACGGGACAGATAATTTAAAAATTTATAAACTAGCGAGTGGTGTCAAAAGATAGAGTATTTACACATCACTCTATGAACATATTATCAGAAATCTTGCATGTAATTCAAAGAAACAAAGTCTAGTACATTCACAAAAATAACCACTAAACTTGACTCAATCCGGAACCTCCTCAGAAGGCACAAAGGTTGGCTGACAAAAACTGAGACGCTAGGTCCTCAACTTTGAGCCTAGTCACATACCTGATAACCTACATACATAATATAAATAGTGAGCGGAAGCCCAGTGAATAATAACATAGTAAGGGTTTTAATGAATGATGTCCATACCAGATTCAAAAAACATAATTCAGATTCATAAACAGATTCACATTCTTGTTTAAATCATATACAGAAATCAGAGTTCATGTTTAATCATACGTGGTACATCCATTAGCACTAATAGAGTAGATACAGAACAGATGTAGAACATATGGTGGTTATGAGTAACCAGTTCCATAAAGGAACCTCCAGGTCCGGGTAACAAATGAGAGATATGCTGAGCTCCATGATGGAGCCTCCAGTACAGGTAACAAAGTGCAGACATAATAAGTTCCATAATAGAACCTCCGATACTGGGTAATAGCTAACATATATCATATGATGCTAAGGATGCCACAAATACATTGTCAGAAATTAGATAACCATTCATTATACAGAACATAGCATTTCAGAAAACAGACCTTATTTTATCATACAGAAAATAAATAAAGTTGAACATGGCTTTACTAAGTTATTACTCACAGATAGCTTCGGGTGCTGATAGATAGAGCAGACTAATCAAATGGTTTACGGCACGTGACCTACATCAACACATAACAAATACACATTTGAAACACGCGTTGGAATATATTTAACTCATTACATTCCGTTCTTAGTGTGTTTCTACATTTTACCCTCATTATTATGTCTTAATCTTGGCTTAGGAATGCCTAGGATGCAATGAGGATACTAAAATGCATTGGAAAACACTTGGTCAAATTTCTGAAAATAGGGTCCCTACTCGAGCGTAGCTTCTCCTACTCGAGCGGACATGCAACATGTAAGAGGACACTCGAGCGCAACTTTCCACGCTTGAGCGTTCTACAAATTTTGAAAAGTACTAGCTATGCGATTTTCATACTCGACAGACGCTCGATGGTCGCTCGAGCATGAGACTCATGTCCCCGCTCGAGCGCAACTCTTGACGCTTGAGCGGTTTGCCAAAACATAAAACTTCTGGGAGCATGTATTTCATACTCGAGTGAGCTTCTAGTAGTTCGAGCGAAGATGCGAAAACAAAGGTAGCCGCTCGAGCGCAGAATCTCATGCTCAAGCGGAAATGCAGAATCTGGAATTTCCAGATTATACTCCTAAGCTCAAAACTCGAATTCCACACCTCAAAACTCATTTTCTTGGACCAAAATTCTGGAAAATATCTAAGAACTTGTAAAACATCACGCTTTGAAGTTCATTTCATGAAATCAAGGCCCAAAAGTAAGTTAGTTGTGCAAAAATTCAACTTGAAATGTAAAAACATGCTATAAATATGACATGCATGTGATGGAAAAACATGATCAACTATAAGTCTACTCATCCAAAACATGAGTTCAAATGAATGGTGATCTTATATGTAGAAAGTAATCCATGTAATTGAAACATTAATATAACCATAAAACATAAATTATATAAAATAATTTGTGATAACTCAAAACATTCGTAAAATATATTATGGTAACTCAAGACATATAGAAAAAAATTATGGTAACCCAAGGTATAATATAACTCACCTTAAAATTACTCCTAAATTATTCTGGGGTCGCTCCCCGTTTCTTGTGTTTCTTGCTCGAATGGTCTCTATTATAGCACTGTGTTTACTTGCTCGGATGTTTTCTCCTACAGCACCGATCCTATTTATATAGAACCAAGAGTGAGGCCCAATAAACAAGCATACACGCAGGTACTTTTCCTTAATGCCACATGTCCTTGGCCCTAAATTTTCTCTCCCTTGTTGTTATCTGTCTTTGGCCCTTAAGTTTACCTCAAGGAATTACCAAGGGCCAAGTTAATCTTCGGCCCACCGAAAGCTTGTTTGGCCATTTTTTTTTTTAATTCAATTCTAAAGGTTATGATTCCTAAAATTACCTATGATTATACGTTAGGTTCACGTCTAAAAATCTCACCACCCAACTATAAAACATCACTTACCACTTACTGAAATATTTAATGTGCGGTGCCTCACAATTTGTTTCCTTAACAATTTAATCGAATAATTCTCAATTTCTTAAACTATGCATTTATTTATTTTCATTACTATTATTATTAATATTTATTTATGTATTTATTTATTTTTGTATAATATAATCATGGTAAAAATTCAGGTGCCACAAATTTCTTTCCCAGATAATGACCGTCCCGCGACGTTGCTAGAGTTTCAATTAGAAATAGCAGTGATCAAGTGCTCTTCAAATAGGACTTCCAAAAACCTGTAGACTCAATCAACATCTTAGGAGCTATACCCATATAATCATATAAGCATGTTATCAAATAAGCATACAATACATACTAATGCCTCAACTAAGCAAGACAAACCCATTGTGGTAATAACCACTTCCTACGTATCCAAAGTATTCAAACCCGATACGCTCTGATACCAAGTTGTAACGCCCCCAAAATAATACAAATAATCCAACTCATAAGAGAAGTGATCATAATAGAATTGGTATACTTTCATTCATCAGAGTTCATATTACAAAAGATAATACATGCAATATATATTCATAAATGTTCATCCTGAATCTATAGCATGTAATACTAGCTAACAACAACAAAATAAATGCCCTATAGACTTACATCTTTCCAAGACATTGCTTGGTTACAACAAAAGAGAGAGTCATAAGCTCTGTACATATAAAGCCCTTGGCTTGAATAAACATTTGAACACATAAATAACAAACTAGAGCTTCCAGCTCCTACATCCTCCCAAGCTATGTCCTTGGAGGAAGCATGTCACCAATACCTGAAAATAGTTTCCCAAGTAGGGTGAGCCAAAGCCCAGTAGAAGCAGTCTAACACAATATATGAGGTTTAACTAAGATATAAGTGTCAGAGATATATTCAATATTTATGACACGCGCACATTCTTCACATAACCACACGGTACCAATATTTACATCTCAATCCATTTCCATTCATTCACTTCAAGTTAATTCACTCCATTTCAATTCATATGCCAAATCCATAATTCTCCGAATAACCCAACTGAGACTATAACTTAGTGGTTCTCAATTAACATAACTATCATGCAAGCACTTCAATCTTGCCATTTTACAGAAATTTCATCCGCGGGATCGGCACCCATGTATACATATGATTTCGGGACTTTCACCCTAGACACTCCGACCAACTTAATTTCAATGGAGTTCATCCCCTACATCCTCTTTCTCCTCCCAACACATTATACATATACAATGTATTTAAAAGCACCATCATATTCAATGACTATCAACTATACATATTCAATGCCTTGATGCACCATCATATTCAATGACACAATTTAAATAATTAGTTTCAGTCCACCTAATCCTCATGCAATTTCTACAACAATCATAGCTATTCACCATCGATAGCCCAATACAGATATTTCTAAACAAATATTCAATCTTTATAACAGATAATTCATCAAATTTCCATAGGTGAGTGATTAAACAAATCCAAATACACCATTCATTTATACATCCTCCAAATTTCACATTCCTCATATCAATTTCATTATTTATACAAAATAATTATTCTAGACATTTTAAGGCAAAACTCTCAATTTTTTCAAAAATTGACCCAAAAGTCAAAATCAACTATTTCAATACCAGATAACCTCATATCCAAAACCCCATAATCATTTATGTAACACAACATAGAAACGCCTCCTTTTAATTTGAATCCAAACCCTAGGTTTACTCAAATATCCCTAAAATTTCACCATTTATACATGACAACAAATAACTAGGTTAAAGATCATATCAAGGTGTAGAATATCCCTACCTCAAGTGTAGATGCCCAAAGGAGAAGTGGAGAAACTTCAAAAACGCACAAACTCGACTTTATTCGGATCAAATGGAAGCACATGAAAGGCTCTATCTTTTTATCAAAGGAAGTAGCGTAAAGAGGCCCTTAGATCCTAGGGGATTTGTAGAGAAAAGTCGGATTTTAGAGAGAGAATGAGTTGATCTAGGGTTTTTTAGTGGAAAGATACCAAAAAGTGATGTAAAAATGAGCTACTGCGAACTGATATATGCGAGGCTCGCTCAAGCATAAGAAATGTCGCTCGAACACAGAATACAAATTCCCAGAAGTCTTGCAGACAGAAGACTGTCGCTCGAGCACAAAAGTTCTCGCTCGAGCGAACAACAACACCCTCCCAGAATCTCCGTAGGCCAAAAATACTGGAAGATCACAAAACTCGCTCGAGCGAAGAAGCCAAAATCTGGACAACCTTAATCTAGATCAACTAGCAACCAACTAGTTCCAAACACGCCCAAAACATGCCAATACTCAAACTCAAAGAGTGGAAGGAAGAAAAGACATGGATAACAATATTAAACCATGAAATCCGAGTCCGAGATGCAACAATAGTCAGGTCAAAACTGAGATCGCTATATATATGAAGTGGGTATTTACTTGAGAAATGCGAAGCACACAACTTAGTGAAAGTCTAAATGGAACATTAAGGGGATATTTGAAAGGTGATCATAACATTATTCAATTATTTACTCACTTCAATCGGATTGTTATAAATAAGCGGTATGAGAAAATTTCTGCAATATATGATTCTAGACAAAAGTTGCCAAGAATGAAATTGAAAAAGTTTCCCATTTTAATCCAGGTTGCGAGTTTGTACACCCCCTATCTTTGATTTATTTCATTATGAGTTGGATACGCCCCTCTGTTGTCAAGTGAAGCAATTCCATGAGTTAGAAGGAAAAGTTAAGTGCGTGATTGGCTTGTATGGTAATGGTGAAGAGTATATTGTGGAGGGTATGGTGGAAGTTACCGGGCTAAGAGAAGAAAAAAGCTGTCGAGAAATACATTGTACTTGTAAGAAATTTGAGAACTTTGGAATTTTATGTAGTCATGCAATCAAAGCACTTGATAGAATGAATGTTATGGAAATTCTCGAAAGGTATATATTAGGCCGATGGAGATTGGATGCAAAAGATTGTGAAGTTGAAGAGAAAAATGTTATGGTGGATGAGGATGATCCGATGTTGTTAATATTAGCATGTTATAGAGATCTTTGTCCAAGAATGGTGAAACTAGCAACTCAAGCATCTATGCACAAACCTGTCTATCAATTGGTTGATAAGGGATTAAGGAATTGTGTGTAAAAGTAAATAATATGATGAAGGGAGTTGGAAATTTTGGTACCAAAGAATTAGATGTGGATGACCCCAACTTTGCACAAGTTAAGGGCATAAAGAAGAAAAATATTGGACACAGAGAAGGGGGGTAGATTAAAACCTTGGCATGAGATGATAAATAGGAAGACAAAAGTTATTTCATAACCTACACGCCTTAGTAAGGTATTACCTACGTACTTTTGAAATTTCAAATGACATGCATTTATTTTTATAAATTGTGTAAAGTATTGATAACTTTTTGAACTTCTTTAGACTATTGGTCAATCAAGAAACACTACAAATGTTCAAAATTCATCTTCAAGCCAACCACAGGTTAGCTATTGTTTTATGTTATTTATTTATTTTTATTTTTTTTTATAAATTGTGTAATGTATTGATAAATTTTACAACTTATTTAAACTATTAGTCAATCAAGCAATATCACAAATGTTCAAAATTCATTTTTAAGCCAACCACAGGTTAACTCTTGTTTTATGTTATTTGTTTATTTTTTAGACTACGTTGTATTAGTGTATTTATTTTTCACGGTGTTTTATGGAGTAGGATGTTGGGAGTTTTTATTGGCCACAATTGATAAATTATGGGTATAATCTTCTCACACGTGATACTAATTCATACTCACCAAGGTATCCACAATCACAACCTTTGTCTTTCCAAGCATCACATAGTCCACAAAGTTCTCAAGTAAGTAATATATATATATATATATATGTTTGTAATGTAATTTAGTTCATAAAATATATTCTAATGATTTTTTTTTTTTTTTTTAGGGAACATCACAATCCAATGGAGACCGAATTTAGAAATGAGAGTTCTTTTGATTTTTCTATTTATTCCCAACCGCCTCCACAAAATTGACATTGGGATCCACTTTGTAGTTTTTGTTTTGAGAATTGAAATTGAAGGTTTTTAGAATTTTGTTTGGATGATTTAGAATGGTTGAGACAGATTTTGGGATATTTGGCAGGAGATTTTGAAGTTTGAAGGCCTTAGAAATTTTTTTTTTTTTTTTTTTTTTTTTTTTTTTTTTTTTTTTTTTTTTACAAACGTTGGATGTAAATTGAATATATTTTGGCATTAAGTTGGTTTTTTTTTTTTTTCATTCAACTTTTTATTTTTTTTGAAGTTATATTTTTTTTGCTTATGGTTTGATAAATTGATTTGTTCAATTACAATTTTTTTCCCTTTCAATTTTGCTTTTGATGCATTTAAGCCAGTTTTGAAAAAGTCAAAACATGTATGGTTTGTTTGATTTTAATTTTAAAATCAATCTTTTAAAAAAATACAATTTAGTTTGATAAATTGATTTGTTCAATGAATTATTTTTATTTTATTATATTTTTATTTATAAAATAAAAAAATTTCAGCACAAACTCACCCCTTCAACTTACAGGATTGCAGGGACCAGAAGACAGCAGCAGCTAGGTTGATTGTTTTGTTATAATAATTTAAAAATTAATATAATCCTTACATGTAATAATGAATAAATAAAAATAAAATAAAACGGTGCCGTTTCAATTCACAGTAGACACAACACGAAGTGATCCACAGCAGGGACCCCCGTCCATTGATCACAAATTATTCATATCAATATCATATAGTCCTAATATAATCATTATATTTATTATCCACACCATAAATTTTTTCAATCTTGTAAGTATATGATATCATTTCACTAATAATTAAAGGAGAAGAAGAAAAAAATCGCTTTAAAACGCGTCGCACACTAAACTTTCTCTCACGCACGGAGGAAACTTCATCTCAGCCAGCCAAAAGAGTGGCACGGTGGCATGGCACCATCTGCTTCTGCTCCAAATCTCTATGGAGACGCGCATGACAACAAAACTACTGAAAAAAAAGTAAATTATAAATCCTTGTTTCAATAAAAATTACATTATACTTTTTGAAGTATTTAAATTCATGTCAAATAATTCTTTTTATTAATAAATTATTAATTTAATTAATAAATTTTAATTATATCATAAATTTATTTTAATTAATAATTTAAATAATTTTATTATTATTATATAAAAGAGCAGTTAAGAATTTTATTTTTCAGTTAAATTAAAAATTCTAATAAGAGTATATTTGTAATTTTTTAAATTATAAAGAGAAATTTATTCTTTAAGCAAATTTCAAAAGTGTATTTGTAATTTGCCCTTGAAAAAAAATATTTCTTATTGCTTAATTTTAATTCTTTTAGCCAAATAAATATTACTATCGCATATTCTATCAGTTTTATGCAGGAAACACAAATTAAAAGCTATAAGCGCATATGCCAACAACAAAAATTTCACACACTTATTAGTTTTATTGCCGATTCAATAATTGTATTGCATTGTGCATACATTGCACATTCATCCTCAAGCTTTAAGATTTTTTGGGTAATTACTCAAAGCTTTAAGATAGGATAGCTTACAACAACATCACTTTTGGCAGCTGGCTCCACAGTTGTCCTCGCATTGTCGTAGATCTGTCTAACATAGAGAACAACAACAAAGGTTGTTTCTCCCTTCACAGAAGCATGGATCACAAGATGGTATATGGATACTACCCCAAATGTCCCCAGCCAGACTAGCATTCAGTTTTGCAACAGCAACATCAACATCAACATCATGTTCTCCATCATGGACATTGTCACCAGCCCAACCTGAATCCAAAGGAAAAAAAAAAATACTTACATACATATATATCCATATTGGGTTGGGCTTCTTTCATGTTAAGATCTCAACATGGAAGAACTTGAGAGACTTGTAGGGCCTATCATAAGTCACGTTTCGATAATTTGAATTGTTCGTTTTGTAGAACTTTCGATGTATAATATATATGAAAAAAATTAATTTAATCCAATAATTATAACTTTTTTATTTTATTGCATTTTGTCTTTGAAAAAAATGAACGACAAATATATTTTTAAAATAGACCATTTATTTTTGAATGATCTATACTTTATGATTTACAAAATGAATGATTCGAATTATTAAGGTGAAATCCATGATAGATCCCATAGGCCCAAACAACACATTTGTAGACTAGAGAAAATTTGGATCCTAAATAAATATAATCAGGCATTCTCCAATTAAAATTTAATTATCAAAATTCTTGTGCTAGGTGGAAACTAACTAAAATTAAGATGAGTGAGTAGGAATGAGCTTAATACAATGTTAGGTTAGTAATATGGTTGTTACAAATGAGATCCCATGGTGAGAGTAAGTTTCTTAATTTATACAAATAAATAAGAAGAAATTGTCACTAAAGGTTACATATATTAAAAATGAGAATCCGATTCTCTTCAACTGGCACCGATAAGTCACCACGAAATTTATTTTGATAATTTAAACAGTTCATTTTATAAGAGTCTCTAAGTATATCATTGTAACAACCCTCGTTACTGTTTACCGAATAACCGCCGATTACCGTTAAACTGGACTGATTATGACTGATGATTGAACTGATTAAAAGTACTGAACCGACTGACTGAAATTGAAACTGAATTAGCCAAGTATATCTATTGTGTTGCATATTCTATCTGTTTGATTGATTAATTATCTGTTCATGTCTTTGTGTTTAAACCGCTAATTGAAGGCCTTATCGACGACCGAATTAGAAACCGATTGGTGCCCTATGATCGTCATAATTAATGTGATTTTATGGTATAATTATTTGAAAACTGATTAGGTATGATTAAATTAGATTAAATATTGATAAAATCAGAGTTGGCCTTAATTACAACCTTGCCCTTGAGTGGGCCACTACCTATACACTTTTGAGTTCATTACACTTGAGCCAAAAATGTTTACCTCAGCCTTCTTCCTTGCCTTGCTGACTAGAGAGAGACTAGAGGAG
Organism: Camellia sinensis; assembly: GCF_055761805.1. Lineage (NCBI taxonomy): Eukaryota > Viridiplantae > Streptophyta > Magnoliopsida > Ericales > Theaceae > Camellia > Camellia sinensis. Next base: position 223,777,118 of record NC_138961.1, read on the forward strand.
AGAATTGAGTTCATTTTGTTGAATTGGCTTGAATTGCTTGGTGTATTGCTTGCTAATTGAAGTGTGGATTGGTAGATTGAACCCCTAGACTTGCATTCAAGGAACTTAGGTATGAACTTCACCTTCTCATTCTTGTGTTTGAACTAATTCTTCCATGGTCCATGTTAAATTGTAGAGCTAAGTCATGTTTTAGTTCATACATGTTGATATAGGGCGTAATTCATGCTTGCATGTGTTCTTGGTTGAATTTGGAGTTGAGTTCATGGCAAAATGGTGCATGCATGTCCATAATTTTGTAATAGTCCATGTTTTCAACTTGTTTTTGGATCAATTGGCTCCTTAGAGCATCAAATTGGAGCTTCAAAATGGTTTGAATTCATGCATGCTTGCATGTTCATCTTGTGCTTGAAAAATGGTTTAAATTGAGTTTGAATTAAACACCCTTGGGCTTTGATTTCTTAAAATTGAGCTTTGAAACATGTTATTCTATGTGTTTATAAATGCTTTCCAGAAAATGGGCCCAAAAGGATCGGTTTTGATGCATTTGAATGCGAGTTTGAGCTTGGAGGTGCAATATGGAATTCCCAGATTCTGCACTGCCGCTCGAGCGGGGGAAGTGCCGCTCGAGCGTGGAATCCGAGCATCCTGTATCTCTGCACTGTTTTACAGTCCGCTCGAGCGGAGGATTGGGCGCTCGAGCGGAGTCATGTCTCAAGCTCGAGCAGGCGTCGAGCGGGCGTCGAGCGGAGATTTCACCCATCCAGTACTTTTACAGTACGTTCGAGCGGGAAAGTTGACGCTCGAGCGTGTACCTTTGTCACATGACCGCTCGAGCGGGGAAACCTGCGCTCGAGCGGGACCCTGTTTTTCTGAAAATCTTGAAACAGTCTTCTGATCATATCTTTGCATCCTCATTCCATTCTAGGCATTCTTAGGCCTAGTTTAAGACATCCTATTGAGGATAGATGTAGAACACACCGAGGCATTAGGGGTTAAATTATGTTATCTCCCAACTGTGTAGCTTAGTGTGTGTTCAATCTGTTAACTGTGTAGGGTTGGCGACTGGGGAGGCACGCTCTAGCATACTGTAACCCAAACTCTGTGAGTAACAACTGTGTAAAGATATGTTCAAAATGATTATCTTCTGAACAATTGAACTGCACTGCTTTCTGAACTGTTACTGTTAATTGAATGAATGTATGTCCTCTATTCTGAACTGTATTGTGGCATCCTTAGCAACTACTGTTACTGACTGTCACTGTTACAGAGATCTCTGTCGGTTCCCTCGTGGAACCACTACTGTTTACTGATTGATGGCCATCCTTTACTGTTCGGTCTTTTAAGACCTACTGTTTACTGTACTGTTATGCTAATGGATGTACCACATATGACTGTACTGACTGAAATACTGATTTAATGGACTGTTTTCATTACTGTAAGGACATTCATTCTTAAACCCTTTACGCATCATGTTATTCACTGGGCTTTAGCTCACTGTTTATATATATATGTAGGTGCTCAGCCACCAGATCGGAGCTAGGAGCGCGGGTTAGACTCCAGTTTTGTCAAGCCAGCCTTTGTGCCTCACTGCGAGGTTCCGAGCCTATCGTGCTAAGGCTTCGGGGTGTTTACAATTCCCCCTTCTGTACCGTCTACTGTTCTGTATAAACCTAATGTTTTCTGTACTGTTATCAAGGGATTAGGTCCCTGTACTGTGTGACTGTAAATTATTGTATAGACTGTACTGTTGTATGTATGAATGCATGAAAAATCTCTTTGGCATGCAGACTGTCACAGCTCAATGGACATTATTTATTTACTGTATTGGCTTCCGCCAGGCCCTGTACTCTGTTTTATTATTCTACTGTTCTGCAGGCCTTCGGTAATCTCGGATTACTGGCCGGTTACGGTGCTAAACCCATAGGGCCGGGTTTGGGTCGTGACAATCATCTACATTAAAATATCCTATTGATCAAACAATTGTATCTACGTAATCATATTACATTTATCATAAAAAAAATTGGACCACAAGTATTATTTTCATAATTGACCATTAATTATTTTGAATACAAATATGATATGACCATGTGATTGTGGTTGTTCCATTAATTTAACTTTTTACAAAAATAATATGCTTAGAGAGCCTTATAAGATGAATGATTTGGATCACCTAATTGAGTCTCATGATAGGTCAATCGGGACCTAATGGTACGGTTGAGTAAACTTTGCCAATTAGAAAGATGAAAAAATCACCAACTCAAACATCCTAGTTGTGATTTTGCCTAACTTTTTAGTTTAATTTAGTTTAGTTTTGAAAATATAAAATTAATAACTAATTTGGTAAAAAAATTTTTTTTTTATTATTTTCATATAATTTTCTCTTTTTTGCAGCAAAAATTACTTTTAAAAAATTGAATTTTTTTTTTGGTATTTTATTTTATCAAACTATTCTTAATTTTTTTTTTAAATAAAATTTTAAAACTCAACCAGATAAGGTGACTACATTCTTAGAAGATCTTACTTGTGATCGTACTATAATACCAATTATGCAATGATTTGGATCTTACGATCCAGATCATGATTTTGATAACCATAATTGATAATTGTAACAAATATAAATGATTTACATGATATCTTCTCTAACATTTTTCTTAACTCAAATCCTTTCCAACTAGGAGGGGGAAGAGCACAAAAAATGAATCATGCTAAATTTCACACAGAAAATCTTAAAAACAGACTCATCAAGGTTAACACTGACGTAAATTATGCGTTGGGCATGGTTGCGACATTCGAATTTACCAAATTACAACAAAACTCAGTTGGGGAAAAAATTCTCAAAGAAAAAAAGAAAGAAGAAGGAAATTGAGAAATTAGTATTGCAACTTACATTCATGAGAAGCCAAAAGGATGAGTATATAGAAGAAAGTCAAGTGAGTTGTGATGAATTTTGTAGTTGCCATGAAGGTATGCCAAAGAAGACTATGCCAGGATTTCGAATTTTATTCCCTTCCAATCATCTGAATTTTGGATTAAAATTTGAAGGAGAGGACACAATCGAGAAAGACTTAGAAAAAAAAATAATGGTAATTAATGAAGAATATCTTTACTGGCTTTTCTAAATATGCAAACTAAATTCAATTTAATTTAAGATGTCAAGTTATTTCTAGAACAATAAATTTATGGAGTTTTTTTTAGTAAATTTCATTCCTAAAACTTATGTTCCACTTAATTTATATTCTTTGCTAGTATTCTATTAGGTCTTATTTGATGCAATATGACCAAATCACCCTTCTAATTTTATGCGTTTGTCCTTATCTAAAAAAAAACTTTATGCGCTTGTTTTTATTTTGAAAATAATACAAAATAAAAAATAACAATTTCTTATTTCATAGAGAAAATCTCTCCCTTATTCTAGGAGAAAAAATATCTCTATTATTTCACAGAGAAAATCTCACATTCTCAAATTCCTAAATCGTCTGCTTTCTAAAAATCTCTCATTAAATGTTGATATGAACTTTTACATTACAAATGTATGCTAATAAATAATATCTCATCATAGAACCACACACGTACTCAATGTTACATGAGTGTGTGAATATTAAGAGAAAATATCATTTTGGCTCCTAAATTTTTACACGTTTTTCAATTTGACCATTTCTATCAATTAAATTATGACATTTATTTCTTATTAAAAACCTACAACATACAATTAATGCCAAAAATAAATAAAAATATCTCCAATAAAAATAGTTAAAATTTAATTGATTCTAAATTATTTTTCCTATATATGTCAATTTTATGTTATTATTTAATTTTAAAATTAAATTTCAATTATTTGTTTAAATCGTGCATAATACGGATAATATGTTAGTTATTTATATATATACACATAACAACATATATACATTACAATATTTATGAACTCATTAATCTCATGAGGAATATTACATTTCTCAATTTTTTTCCTTCAAACTTCTTTTAATAATGTGACAAATAATTTAAGGAGAGTTGGTTTTCAAATTATTAGTCACATTAATGAGAGGAGTATAGGTGTGACAAATAATTTAAGGAGAGTTGGTTTTCAAATTATTAGTCACATTATTGAGAGGAGTTTAGGGGTGAAAATTGATCGAAGGGAGCATTTTTTCAAATTCCATACTAAAAAACACCCGATGATTATGGAACTTGAATTAGCCATCAACAGGGTGGGCTCCACATGTATGTTTCTTTTGTATATCATACAAGGAGCTTCCCTCTAGTCGAGATTAGATTGGAGGATTTTGTTAGATTTGTAGGGATTTATAGATTCCATTTCGATAATTTGAATATTTTAATGTATAGACATCGTCAAGTACCACTACAAGAATTAACACTTTTGGCAACAAAAAAATTGGTCGCTAAAAGTCAATTTTTGGTCGGCAAAAGTTATCCGCGACCAATTTTTTTGGTCGCTACTTTGGTCGCCAATTGAGGGTCGGCAAAAGTAATTCGCGACCAAAATTTTGATTGGTCGGCAAAAGTTGGATTTGCCGACTAAATTTTTGGTCGCTAAATATTTAATTACCGCGACTAATTTATTTTGTCGCCAAAACACTTTGGTTGCGAAAAGTGATATTTTCCCGACCAAATTTCTTAGTCGCCAATTGTCACATTTCGCGACCAAAAAGTTTGGTCGCCAATTATTACATTTCGCGACCAAATATTTTGGTCGCCAATTATGACATTTCGCGACCAAAAAAATCGGTCGCCATTTATTACTTTTCGCGACCAAATATTTTGGTCGCCAATTATGACATTTCGCGACCAAAAAAATTGGTCGCCATTTATTACTTTTCGCGACCAAAACTTTTGGTCGGCAAAAGTGAGTTTCCACGACCAAGAGCTGTTTTGGTCGGCAATAGATGTATTTTTTGCGACCAAGACTCTTTGTCGGCAATTGTCATTTTTTGCGAAAAAAAATTATTTTGGATGTCGTGACTAATAATTCCTAATAATTCATAATTCATTCAGGAAAACAATACACCTGTAATTCCTAATAATTCATTCAATCCATAATAAACCTATAATTTTAAAGCATCATTCAAATTAACTGAATCATTAACATTTGACACAATACATAATTCATTAACATTCGACACAATACAACTATTCTAAATTTTCATTCACAAGTCACATCCATCTAGCATAACAATTTGAAACATAACTATTTGTTATCCATGCACAGCTATCAACAAATAAAACTACTAATATTTGTTATCCATACACATCTATCCACAAATATTTAATCCTCCAAAAAATGCTTATACTGCCAAGTAGTCTTGTACAATTTAGCTTCGTGAACTTGTTAAGAAATATGTTGGGGAGGGTGCTGGTCTGGTTCGTGAACTTTTGATCCACTTTTCCCAACTTTTGATCCACTTTTCAATGATGGCCCCATCGATATTGTTTTAGCCACTTCAAATGTTTAGCAACTTTGTCGTATGCATATCATTTCCCTGTCAAAATGCCAAGCATAAATGTCAATAAAATTTCCTTCTAGACACTGAAGCACCTGTACCGCCCAAGCGTAACGCATCGTGGCCAAACAATTAATGAAATCAAATATAATTACCAAGCAAATAAATTTAGATTTTATCACGGTGATAAGTCATTCCACACGAATCAACAGCTTGTTGCTTCTACATTAGAATGCATTTATTAATGAAACTAGAACAATTATTGAGCAACTGTATGACATTTGATGTGTGAAGTGCTCTTTTTCTCATGTTCATTTCTTTATGGAACTAGGTGATCTTAGAAATCTAAAGCTTTTTTTACTTACATTTGAGTAAGCAAGGTGAACAGAGCTATGGGAGCCTTATTACCCTGGCTACCCTTCCCGAGGCATATGCCTGCTTATCAACAATTGCTATATAGACTAATTGCTAATTGCTATATAGATGATCTACCTGCTTATCAACAAAACATCAGGTCCCATACCTATAAATGCAGATTCACCAAATATTACTTAAACCAATAGGACTCCAAGTTTTTAATTCGTTGATAACCAAATTGTTCTCTCCTTTAAAATAAAAAATCTCAACTCAAATACATGAATGAAAATATATGACACCCCCAACTAGTGTTAAGGAAACAAAAAAAGGGCCAAGAAATAAAGCAAATCATCTAATTCCTTCAGAATAATTGCCATGTACTGATGTATATTTAACATGTTATTACAGCAATCAAAAGTGATTATAGAGGATATGGTACCACCTTTTCACAGTCACCGAGCCAGCCCATGATACTACGAGCAGCTTGAAACATCTCTCCCAATGCAGTCAATGTGATCTGCTCAACCAGAAAAGAAGAATATTCTTACGATGAAGTTAAAGCTAAATGAATGAATCCACGTAAATATGAGTTGTCTTTATTGGACTGACATTGGAAAAGAAAAACCTCCCATGCTATTATGCATGGGATACATGATGCATCAAATTAGCAACCTGCCCCTGCTACAGTCCAAGTTATAGTCTACTTAAATTTTTCGTAACATAAGGACATGTGACTTTCTTGTTTTATTGGCTACTTAAAATTGACATCTGGCATGTGTGAATCCATGAGACAGAAGACTTGAGAAAACAAGGATCCCACAAAAAATTGTTGAGCATGGACACTTTTAAGAAGGTTTTGACATGACATGACATGACATGACACGACACGACACGACACGACACGACACTTGTTAGACACACGTCCAAACATGTCCGACTATTTCAAAAAATTTCTATATTTGGAAGTGTTTCATACACCTGAGAAACACACTTGAAACACATTATAACCATGAATAAAACAACATGAAATCCAAAGATAAAAGGTAAAAAAAACATCAATTTACACCTATTCTCCTCTTTCAGACTTTAAAAATTATTATCTTTGAATTATTTAATCATATATATGACATTTAATAATTCTTTATTCTTATATGTGATATAATAAATATACAAAATTATATATTTTGCACAAGCGCTAGCATTTTTTGAAAATTTCCATGTCGTCTTGTCGGGGTCATGTCACCTGTCTGTGTCCATGCTTGGTCCAGTCTGATGTTAATATACACAAAATGCATTGCATACAAAAGACTATTCCATGAAGCAAATGTTATGCTCTATAAATAGATGCAAGACTGAAGAACTGTCAATGATCCTGCCCTTACTTTTGCAGCATAACAGGCTGCACCAAAGAGCTCTGTATCATCTGCGATGGCATTACGTTCTTCAACCTTCTCTTGATCTGATCCCGAGCACAAATGTAAGTTACACCATACACTGATGTCATCACTATCTGCTTCACTAATTTCTTGTCCACCTAGATTATTGCCACTTATCAGTCCAACGTCACTCATAGAAAATAACTAACTATTGGGATAATTAAGAAAGATGTCAATGTGCAGCGAGAAAAGCACAGTGAAGAATATTACCAGTTTTATTTAAGTAAATAAAAATAGCATACTAAGTAAATGACAGTGTCTAATATGTTGGGCATTCGGATGGATACAGTGTACATTATATACATCCTATTTATATGGTCATAATGATGCATCCCTCCATCAACAGTATAATATCCTCCTCATACAATATATTATTTTCCATTAAAGTAATGAACCTAAAATTAATTAAAAAAGAATTATGTGATAGGAAAAAACCTGCACATCAAACATTGCATCAGGGTTGACAATATATCCAGTTTTTTCTTTGAGAAAGGACACATCCTTCATCTTGTTGCTCCTTTTTGCTTCCCTCCATTCTGATTGAAGCTCCTCATTATCAGCAAACTGCAGGTAATTAACTCAAACTAATCATGCTATCACAAGAAATGTTTGACTTGTATCTAAAAGTAATTATAGAAAGAAGTATATAAGTGCACGATGGGACTCAATAAAAGAAGTATACGAGAAAAAATGGCACCTAGAAGTCCATAGAATTAAAATCTGACATCTTTTACACCATACAAAGTCAGGGAAGACTAGATAGCAGGTGTTATCCAAATGCCTTGTTAATTTCTGACAGTTTCTAGATGGATTATATTTTTATCAAGCACGCAGTGACCAAAATTTTTCACTTAGTGGGACATGTTCTTGTGATAATGATCCAATTTATTGATTTGGAATGAATGTTGAAGGTATTGAAACAATTAACAAATATCTGATTTGGATGCTTCAGTCTACCTGTCGAAGATTTGCCAACTTCTCAGTGTTTATCAACCAGTCTTCTGTTCCCGTCCACTTGGTTATGATTTTACTTAGATGTGGATTGCAAAAACGAATCCACCTTCTTGGTGTCACTCCATTTGTTTTATTTGAAATTTCTCAGGCCACAACTGCCAAAAACCAACATGCAGAAAAATTACTGTTAAGAACATTCAGCACCTTCAGAACTTTAAGTGATGTACTTTAGTTCCATTATTGTAAGATATAGAGAAGGACAATAAAATTGCTTACTGACCTAGTTACCTTGTAAAAGTCATTAAAAACTTACCTTTTCACTATCTCACTGTGAATCTCAGCAACACCATTTACAGCAAGGGCAGCCCACTGGTTACAAACATTTTAAGGGAATTATGCAATTACAACCATTTTAAGCAGACACTGTAAGGGCAGCCCACTGCTTGAGTGGTTAACATTCAGCCAAACAACCTTGAGGTTGTGGATTCGAATTAGAGGGCAGCCACTATGTACATAATGGTCAGAGGTTTGGTCTGTATACAGTCCACCCCTCCCAGACCCCTATTAACAGGCTGAACAAGTAAAAGCTAACTGAAGGGCGCAAGAAAACTCAATGGAAAATGGCAGTTCAATTCGATGTTGTCTAAGAAGGATTTAGAACACAGGTGCATGTGAGTTCAGTAAAACAATGCAAAGAAAGTTAACATGTATACTATTACATAATGTCAAATCAAAGCTACAGTATAGCGACCCCGGTCTTTTCTCTTTAGATTATTGTATCCGGACTTAGGTTCCGTGGATCCTGTCATTACTTATTGGTTGTTGTTGTCCTTTAATCTCTTAGTATTTGAATTATAGGTTGTGTTGGACGGGTCTGTTACAGGTTGGTTGATAGTGATGCCAATAGGTGATGCCCAGATTTTGGCCTTCACGCTCGAGCGGAGGTTTTAACGCTCGAGCGGGCCCTTCGTTGTTGCTTCTCCGCTCGAGCGGGAGTTTTGACGCTCGAGCGGGATTTTCCATCTCCCAGTATTTTGCTCTGCAGTTCTTCCGCTCGAGCGGTAGTTTTTACGCTCGAGCGTGATCCCTTGTTTTTGTTCCTCCGCTCGAGCGGGGAGTTTGACGCTCGAGCGGGCGTAGCGCCTGCAAAACTTCTGAAAGGGTGCAATCGACGCTCGAGCGGCTTTCTTCACGCTCGAGCATGATTCTGTGTCTTACGCTCGAGCGGGGCTTTTTACGCTCGAGCGTAGAGTCGACTATATCAGTCCGTGATTTCACTTTTCTGATCACTTTTTGACCTACCTTTTCATCTCTTAACTTTTAAAAACCGCCCCTTGAGAGTCTCTCTCTTTACTCTTACCTTCTCTCCTAGATTTGATCTATTTCCGGTGGTCTTCTACCCTAGTTCCTTTGGAAGAAAGGTAGAGCTTCACGAGATCTTTCTTTTAATCTGAAAAAGAGAGGATTTGGAGCACTTTGGATTTTGGATCATCATCTCCATCTTCTCTATTTTAGTTGTGATCTTCAAGGTAGGGATTTCCTACTCTATTCTATAAGCTTTGTTCTAAGTTTGGTATTTTGATAGGTTGGGGACACTTTGATAATTTTGGGAACAAAACCTAGTTAAATTGCTAAATTGATTGGAGTAATTAATTTAAGGAAAATTGGGGAATTTGGTTAAACCCATGAAATTGGGGAATTTATTGATTAAATGGTGTAGTTGGATGATTTAAATCACTCACCTATTAAATTGTTGATATATTTATTTCCAGTCTAGAAATAACTGTTTTGGGCTATCGGTGGAGGATAGTCATGATTGTTGTAGACATTGCATGTGGATTAGGAATAACTGAAACTAATCACATTGGTTAAGTCATTAATTTTGACTATTGCATTAATATAGAAAATACGTGTATTGATTGAGCATTGCATTTGCATACATTGTTTTGTGTGTGGGAGGAGATAGGGGATGTACTCCACGGTTTAGGGGAAGATAGGGGATGGACCTCTAAACCGGATTTTTGTTTGGGAGGAGATAGGGGATGGACTCCATTAGCACCATTTTTATGTGTGCTTATTATATTGAAGTGTTTCTACATGATTATTGATACAGCACTAAAATGTGTATCAAATGGGAAGTATGAAGTGTTTTGATATGAGCATGAGTCTCATTTGTTTTGTTGATATTGGAAGTAATGTGATTATGTTATATAATTCGTTGTTGTAAGTTTGGCCAGGTTCTGAGCCATGTTGATAATAATGGAAAGTGAAATGTGTCTTAGACATTAGTGTTACGAGACTGTTTAATAATAAAATTGATTATCTTGATTAACCATCTATTGAATGCTATAGCTTTATTCAATGCTTATATTTGGTTTAGTATTTTTCTACTGGGCTGTGGCTCACCCTTCATGGGAACATCATTTTCAGGTTCAGGTGATAAGCTTCCTCCACGGACTTAGCCTGGAAAGATTTGATGTTTGGGATGTCGAAGACTTGTCTTTAGTTATATGTTTTATTTTGTTATTTCTGGGATTTCATGTAAACATTCAAGCCTAGGGCTTAACTTGTAGATGAGTTAGTACTCATCCTTTTTGTGTCCAAGTGTTAGCTTGGAAAGATGTAAGCCCTTAGGGCATTTATTTTGATGTTGCAGGATGTTACAAGTAAAGTCTGTCAATAAGAATACTCTGATGACTAACTCAAATGATTCATTTTCTTTTATAAATGCATGTTAATGTTATGGTTATTTTGGGTTTATTTTGAGGGCGTTACAACTTGGTATCAGAGCGTACCGGGTTTGAATACTTTGGGTACGTGGGAAGTGATTAGTATCATGATGGGTTCGTCTCGTTTGATAGAGACTTAGTGTAACGTTATATGCTTATATGATAACATGTTTATGTGATTATGTGGGTATGGAATGTAGTTTCTAGGATGTTGATTGGACCCTTGAGTTCTAGTAGTCTTGTTGGAAAGGCACTTGATCACTGCTGCTTCCAACCGGAACTATAGTAACGCATTGGGACTATCATTATCCGGGAATGAAATTCGTAGGTGCTTATGTGATTATGTGCTTACGTGGAATGAATTATTGTTGTCCATTGTATTAGGACGCGAGTGTTTAGCTTTGGCACATTTATTAATGTGCTAATGTCTTTGTTTCCTCTATTAGGATGTCAGGACGAGGACGAGGACGCGGTAGGCGTGGTAGGCCGGGTAGGCAGGAGGTGCCAGTGCCAGAGGAGATTCCGATAGTTCAGGAGGGAATTGGCCAGGCCAATGTGGCCGAGCCAGTAGGCCAGCAGGCTTTGGGCGCTTTAGCTCGAGAGATAGCGGGGGCATTCAGGGAGTCAGTAGGCATTCTCAGAGCTGAGAATCAAGCTCAGGCTGGTATTGTGGATGCAGGACCTTCCTTTCTGAAGAGGGAGTTCTTCCGGTCCAATCCGGATGAATTTGTGGGTGATCCTAAAGAGCCACTTAAGGCAGATGAATGGCTCGAACAGACAACGAAGACGTTTGAGATGCTTGGCATCGAAGACGAGGGGTTGAAAGTGACCTTGGCATCTTTCCAGTTGAAGGGGGATGCGGGTCAGTGGTGGAAGTTCACTAAGGGGCGTATAGGAGGTACATGGGAGGCTTTTGTGAATGCTTTCCAGGAGAAGTTCTTATCTCCAGCAGTTAGGGAGAAGCTGAGAGACCAGTTCTGCCAGCTTAAGCAGTCGAGTTCTTCAGTGGCCGAGTTTGAGGCTGCATTTACTAGTTTATCCAGGTTTGCACCTGAATTGGTGGCGTCTGAGGAACGCCGTTGTATTGAGTTTGAGAGGAAGTTGAGGCGTGGCCTCAAGCTGAGAGTTGGGGGAACTATGATTCGGGATTATGGGCGTATGGTTGATGCTGCAGCCCATATGGAGATCATGATGCAAGAGGAGGAGGAAGGGCAGAAGGGCTCCAAGAGGAGTCAGGATAGTCAGAGTGATGGTAGGAGACAGAAGGGTTTTAATCCCCAGCAGTCTCATGGTAGCTTTTCGAGATCGACTTTTCCTGTACCGAGTGCTAGTTCGGGGAAAGGCAGTCAGGGAGACATTACCTGTTTCAAGTGTGGCCAGTTGGGCCACAAGTCTCCAGTTTGTCCTCAGAGGGGAGGAGTTCAGAGAGCAGCATCTTCTTCGGCTCGATCTCAGAGCCAGAGTCAGGGTAGAGGTCAGCCACTCTCGTGTTATCAGTGTGGTCAGCCAGGGCATATGAAGAGGTATTGCCCCCAGTTGGGTGGCACACCTGGTGCATCTGGTTTGAGGCAGATTCAGGGTCAACAGCCAGCTCAGTCGGGTCAGGCCTCGAGGGCTAATCAGGGGGCTACATCGTCTCAGTCGGTGCAGCAATCTTATGCTCCTAGGGGTGAGCAGGTTGATCAGAGGTCATCTGGGCGCGTGTATGCTGTTACCGCGCAGGATCTTGTACCGGCTCCATCCGTTGTGAGAGGTACTTTCTTGTTTTGCAACTCGGTTGCTAATGTTTTGATTGATACGGGTGCATCTCATTCCTTTGTGTCTGCTGCATTTGCATCTGTTTTGGAGTTGGAGTTAGCACAGTTGGCATCTCCTATTTGTGTAGTGTCGCCTCTTGGGGGTGAATTGATTTTGAAACACGGTGTTAGGGGTTGTGATATAGAGGTTAATTACCATAGAATTCCATTTTCTTTTGTAGTTATGCCTATGAGAGGTTTTGATGTTATTTTGGGTATGGATTGGTTATCGTCATACCGGGCAGTTATTGATTGCTACCGCCAGAGGGTCACTTGTTGTACCGTGAGCGGAGAGTATTTTCATTTTCTGGGGGACCGGGTTGGTGATGTGTTGCCACCGGGGTATGTTCGACGAGGAAGGAGTGAGCTTAGTGGGCTACTTGCTAACCTTTTGATTAGTGAGGATGATGAGACCCAGGTTGTGTTGCCAAGGGTGGTTTGTGAGTACTCGGACGTCTTTCCCGAGGATCTTGTTGGTTTGCCACCGCATCGAGAGATTGAATTCTCTATTGACCTAATGCCCGGCACGGCGCCGATTTCTATGTCACCTTATCGTTTTGCCCCAGCCGAGTTAGTTGAGTTGAAGATCCAACTCCAGGAGTTACTAGACAAGGGTTTTATACGCCCTAGTGTTTCGCCGTGGGGAGCACCGGCCCTCTTTGTTAAAAAGAAAGGTGGTGCTTTGAGACTTTGCATAGATTATCGGAAATTGAATCGGGCTACGGTTAAGAATAAGTACCCTATGCCTCGTATCGATGACCTGTTTGACCAGTTGAAGGGTTCCCGTTGTTTCTCGAAGATAGACTTGAGATCGGGTTACCACCAGTTGAGGGTCAGGGAAGAGGATATTCCGAAGACGGCATTCCGTACGCGGTATGGCCATTATGAGTTTTTGGTAATGCCATTCGGGCTCACCAATGCACCGGCAGTCTTTATGGACTTGATGAACCGGATCTTCCGGGAATTCTTGGATCAGTTTGTAGTCGTTTTTGTGGACGACATCCTTATCTATTCGCCTTCTGAGGAGGAGCACGAGGCACACTTGAGGGTGGTGCTTGAGTTACTTAGAGCCCATAGGCTGTATGCCAAGTTTGGGAAGTGTGAGTTCTGGCTGAGAGAAGTCAAATTCTTAGGCCATGTGGTATCCGGTGAAGGAGTGTCTGTTGATACATCCAAGGTAGAGGCAGTGCAAGATTGGGCACAGCCTAAGAGTGTGTTTGAGATCCGCAGTTTCCTGGGGTTAGCTGGGTATTACCGTCGGTTTGTGAAAGACTTCTCCAGGTTAGCATCACCGTTGACTAGACTGACTCGGAAGGGAGTTAAATTTGTATGGAGTGAGACTTGTGAAAAGTCGTTTCAGGAGTTGAAAGTTAGACTGACTACCGCTCCAATATTGATTATTCCAGAGAGAGGGTTGGGTTATGCAGTCTATTGTGACGCCTCACGAGAGGGTCTGGGTTGTGTATTAATGCAAGAAGGGAAAGTAGTTGCCTATGGTTCACGTCAGTTGAAAATTCACGAGCAGAATTACCCTACGCATGATCTAGAGTTAGCAGCTGTGATATTTGCCTTGAAGGTTTGGAGGCATTATCTTTATGGTGAGAGATTTGAGGTATTCTCGGATCATAAAAGTCTGAAATATTTGTTTACACAGAAAGACTTGAACTTGAGGCAGAGGAGGTGGATGGAGTTCATAGAGGATTATGACTTTGAATTGCATTATCATCCGGGAAAGGCCAATGTGGTGGCCGACGCCCTTAGCAGGAAACCTGTTGGTGACATAGCTAGTATAGCCATCCGAGAGTGGGAGATGTTAGGTGCACTTGGAGAGTTTGATTTGCTTCTGGGCGAATCCGTTGAGGCTGCGGCCTTGTTTTCTGTTGTTGCGCAACCTACACTTGTGACTCGAGTGTTAGAGGCTCAGAGGGGCGACCCTGAGGTAGAATCCCTCCGTGAGAAGATTTCTGGTGGGAAGGTTGAGAAAGGTTTGACGGTGTATCCCGACCTGAGTGTGAGATACCGAGACCGTCTATTTGTGCCGGAGTCTCATCGAGAGGAGGTACTCCGAGAGTTTCATCATTCACGCCTTGCGGTGCATCCGGGAGGTACTAAGATGTATCGGGATTTGGGTCGCCAGTTTTGGTGGCGGGGTATGAAGAGAGATGTGGCAGCTTTCGTATCTAAGTGCCTTACTTGTCAGCAGGTGAAGGCCGAACATCAGAGGCCAGCGGGTTTGTTGCAACCCTTGCCTATTGCCGAGTGGAAGTGGGAACATGTCACTATGGACTTCGTTGTGGGTCTTCCGAGGACTCAACGGGGTAGTGATGCTATTTGGGTAGTTGTGGACCGGTTGACTAAGTCGGCGCATTTTATTCCTATGCGTGTTAAAGATTCAGTTGATCATCTGGCCGATTTATATATTCGGGACATAGTGAGGTTACACGGGGTTCCAGTGACGATCATTTCAGATAGAGATCCTCGTTTTACTGCCAGGTTGTGGCAGAGCTTGCAGAGTGCCTTAGGCACTAAGTTGACCTTTAGCACAGCTTATCATCCTCAGACTGACGGGCAGTCCGAGCGTACTATTCAGATCCTTGAGGATATGCTTCGGGGTTGTGTTCTTGACTTTGGTGGGTCGTGGGAGAGGCACTTGCCTTTGGTGGAGTTTGCCTACAACAACAGCTTCCAGTCTAGTATCGGTATGGCACCGTTTGAGGCCTTATACGGCCGACCGTGTAGGTCTCCTGTTTGTTGGGCCGAGGTGGGTGATGCACCTCTGTTGGGTCCGGAATTAGTGAGGGAAACGACGGAGAAGGTTGAGCTTATCCGTAAGAGGCTTGTTACAGCCCAGAGTCGTCAGAAATCTTACGCCGACCGTAGGAGAAGACCTTTGGTGTTTGAGGTGAGTGATCACGTCTTTTTGAAGATATCACCAAGACGGGGATTGATGAGGTTTGGGAAGAGCGGGAAGTTGTCCCCTCGATTCATTGGTCCTTTTGAGATCCTTGAGAGGATTGGTGAGACTGCTTATCGTTTAGCTATGCCGCCGCAGTTATCCGGAGTACATGACGTGTTTCATGTGAGTATGCTTCGGAAGTATGAGCCGGATCCATCACATGTATTGGATTGGACCGATTTAGTAGTTGATGAGGATGTCTCGTATGAAGAGAGACCGGTTAGGGTCTTGGATAAGCGGGATCAAGTCTTGCGAGGCAAGACCATTCCTTTGGTGAAAGTTTTGTGGAAACATCACGGGGTGGAGGAAGCCACATGGGAACGTGAGTTGGAAGTCCGCGAGAAATATCCGGACATGTTTAATGATTTGTAATCTTGTAGTTAGATTTTGTAATATTGTCAAACCTTAAAGCTTTTTATATTTGTCTTAAGCTGTAAAACATTTAGACTGTTTTGGTTAATGGAAATATTTTGAAACTTACCTCGAAATGGAAGTTTAATGGAACATTGTATATATTGAATATATTGAAAATTGTTGAAATTGAAAGAAAATTGCATAGTGTTAATGCAGGTTGAAATATATGTTTGTTTTGCATATTGTGGCATGCCTCTTAGTTGAGAGATGGAATGGCTGGTGTTGGGTCAAGTTGTTTATTATTGAGTTAACATATTGTTGGAATTTGAGAAAACTTGTTTTTTAAAACCTTGTGCTTAATTTCGGGGACGAAATTCTTTTAAGGGGGGGAGGTTATAGCGACCCCGGTCTTTTCTCTTTAGATTATTGTATCCGGACTTAGGTTCCGTGGATCCTGTCATTACTTATTGGTTGTTGTTGTCCTTTAATCTCTTAGTATTTGAATTATAGGTTGTGTTGGACGGGTCTGTTACAGGTTGGTTGATAGTGATGCCAATAGGTGATGCCCAGATTTTGGCCTTCACGCTCGAGCGGAGGTTTTAACGCTCGAGCGGGCCCTTCGTTGTTGCTTCTCCGCTCGAGCGGGAGTTTTGACGCTCGAGCGGGATTTTCCATCTCCCAGTATTTTGCTCTGCAGTTCTTCCGCTCGAGCGGTAGTTTTTACGCTCGAGCGTGATCCCTTGTTTTTGTTCCTCCGCTCGAGCGGGGAGTTTGACGCTCGAGCGGGCGTAGCGCCTGCAAAACTTCTGAAAGGGTGCAATCGACGCTCGAGCGGCTTTCTTCACGCTCGAGCATGATTCTGTGTCTTACGCTCGAGCGGGGCTTTTTACGCTCGAGCGTAGAGTCGACTACATCAGTCCGTGATTTCACTTTTCTGATCACTTTTTGACCTACCTTTTCATCTCTTAACTTTTAAAAACCGCCCCTTGAGAGTCTCTCTCTCTACTCTTACCTTCTCTCCTAGATTTGATCTATTTCCGGTGGTCTTCTACCCTAGTTCCTTTGGAAGAAAGGTAGAGCTTCACGAGATCTTTCTTTTAATCTGAAAAAGAGAGGATTTGGAGCACTTTGGATTTTGGATCATCATCTCCATCTTCTCTATTTTAGTTGTGATCTTCAAGGTAGGGATTTCCTACTCTATTCTATAAGCTTTGTTCTAAGTTTGGTATTTTGATAGGTTGGGGACACTTTGATAATTTTGGGAACAAAACCTAGTTAAATTGCTAAATTGATTGGAGTAATTAATTTAAGGAAAATTGGGGAATTTGGTTAAACCCATGAAATTGGGGAATTTATTGATTAAATGGTGTAGTTGGATGATTTAAATCACTCACCTATTAAATTGTTGATATATTTATTTCCAGTCTAGAAATAACTGTTTTGGGCTATCGGTGGAGGATAGTCATGATTGTTGTAGACATTGCATGTGGATTAGGAATAACTGAAACTAATCACATTGGTTAAGTCATTAATTTTGACTATTGCATTAATATAGAAAATACGTGTATTGATTGAGCATTGCATTTGCATACATTGTTTTGTGTGTGGGAGGAGATAGGGGATGTACTCCACGGTTTAGGGGAAGATAGGGGATGGACCTCTAAACCGGATTTTTGTTTGGGAGGAGATAGGGGATGGACTCCATTAGCACCATTTTTATGTGTGCTTATTATATTGAAGTGTTTCTACATGATTATTGATACAGCACTAAAATGTGTATCAAATGGGAAGTATGAAGTGTTTTGATATGAGCATGAGTCTCATTTGTTTTGTTGATATTGGAAGTAATGTGATTATGTTATATAATTCGTTGTTGTAAGTTTGGCCAGGTTCTGAGCCATGTTGATAATAATGGAAAGTGAAATGTGTCTTAGACATTAGTGTTACGAGACTGTTTAATAATAAAATTGATTATCTTGATTAACCATCTATTGAATGCTATAGCTTTATTCAATGCTTATATTTGGTTTAGTATTTTTCTACTGGGCTGTGGCTCACCCTTCATGGGAACATCATTTTCAGGTTCAGGTGATAAGCTTCCTCCACGGACTTAGCCTGGAAAGATTTGATGTTTGGGATGTCGAAGACTTGTCTTTAGTTATATGTTTTATTTTGTTATTTCTGGGATTTCATGTAAACATTCAAGCCTAGGGCTTAACTTGTAGATGAGTTAGTACTCATCCTTTTTGTGTCCAAGTGTTAGCTTGGAAAGATGTAAGCCCTTAGGGCATTTATTTTGATGTTGCAGGATGTTACAAGTAAAGTCTGTCAATAAGAATACTCTGATGACTAACTCAAATGATTCATTTTCTTTTATAAATGCATGTTAATGTTATGGTTATTTTGGGTTTATTTTGAGGGCGTTACATACAGCCATGAAGAAGGTACCTTTTAGTTATCTCCCAAGCTTCCTTCCAGCTCAAACCTTTCACATCCATCAATATGAGATTTCAGCTCCGGGATGCAGAGTGTTGGGTGAGTATCATTCATTTGTACTGCAACCTTGTTGGGAAAGGCATCCCAGTTCACTGGTTCACCAGATCTCGTCTCAAATCGTGCAATAATATCTTGGAGAGAAGCAGAGCAAAGTGTATGCTGTTGCTTCAACCTTAGAGTCTTGCCCTCATTTGACTCATCTCTAGGGTATAAAACATAGAAAATCTAATAAAAATGCAGGGTTGCAGTAATCATTAGTAAGTAATTTTATTCACACTGGGACTCATGAAAGTTGAGTGAAGAAATGCAAAGAACATTCTATCAATAGGGAATGAAATTCCAGAAAAATATGAATCCAGACCTTTTCAACCTTTTTTAGTGAACTTTAATGAAATTCTATCAAGAGACATCATGTCTTCAATTTCCCAAGGATTGCCCATCTGATGAGGGAAACTTTAATAAGTCAACAGATAAGAGAACTCATAAACCATTAGAAATGTAACTATAAATGATGTAACTATAAATGCTGCATAAATTAATCAACATCCTATTTCAATGAACTCATACTCCAAGTAAAGGGCCAACAGAGAAATTAACAGTTTTTTTAACAAGATCAAACCAACTACAGAATGACAAGTGCATAAACTATTTTTGATGAGTTCATTTCCAAACCATAAAATTTGTAAAACAATTCATAACAATCTTCAAACAAAAAAAATTAAACTCGTTTATACTTTAGGAATTTACGCCAAAATAGTCAAAATCCCAGATTTGAATCCAAACCAAAAAATTGATAATCCAATTCATAGATATACCTAATATTCTTCAAACGAGGCATAGAGGCATAGATATACCTATATTGAATGGTTAAAAAACACAGACAACAGCTTTTGGTGACGCTTTAACAGACATGGATATCCCCAAGCATTTGTTAGAAAAGACTGGCAAATCAACAGTCACAAATGTGAGTGTCTGAGTCACAGAGACTGCATGGAATACTACTTAAGCTTAGAAAAGGTATAATCGATAAACCCTTTACACTGGTATGAATTATGGCTGCTCTAACAGATTCCCCAAATCATCTTCCAATTGAATTTGATGAAGGCTGTGAACTCCTAATGAAAACATTGGTCACGTGTCAAACCATAGAATTACTGGTGGGGTGTCAAACCATTGAATTACACACAAGTTACAGAGGGGTGTAAAATAAAAATTTTACACTAGGTGGAAATAGATACATCTCCTATATATGTAGTATGGTCAGTTTCTAGGTGAATTACACACAAGTTACTTAGCACTCTCTACAAACAATTTATGTAGTATGGTGTCTCATGCTTATGACATAGCAAAGCATGGGTTATTGAAACAAATGGATGAAACTAATGTTTTAAAGAGTAAATCCAACCTCAATGACCCGTCTTTCAAAGTTGAATTTTAAGGTTCAAAAGACATGAGAATAAGTCTTTCAATTCTATATTTCACATGATAAGCATTTGGCTTGATATGTCATACTCTCACTAATCCTTTCACTTGTCCAAAATTTTTGGGTGAAAAAATCTTCACAAAGACAACAATGATGCCTCAAAGATTGGTTAGTACTCTCATATATTCTCAAATTCCTTAAATTGTAGCACTTACTTTTGCATTTTAACAAAATCCATTCTACCTTTTCAGAAAATAAAATAAAATAAAATTTGTTCTCTCAAATTTCTTCTGTAAATTATAAAATTTCCCCTTCATCTCTTGACATATTTGACATGTATTTCTTCGCAATAACATCGTCTCCAAAATAGAGCTGTGAGCAAGCTAGTACGCATATTATGCAGCACAATATACTATATGTTGAAACCACAAATTTGTATTAGTCGTATGAGTTGAATCCACATCCTGTAGAAACTTCACACATTTATTTCATGTGATACAACCCCCCCCCAATAAATACTGGCTAGTTGTATGTTTAAAATAAAAACTATAAATTTTCTTCACGCTGAAGCTAAATTTTCCCTATTGCCAAAAAGAAAAGAAAAATAAATATTCAATTTGCCCCAAACCCCGATTCAGTTTGCCCCAAACCAAATAACGCTGGTGATTTCGAATCCCTAACTACATCCTTAGTCCTAGACGAAACCCCTTTGGTAAACTATGGAGACTCCATTGACATCAATGAGCTATTGAAACCGTAGAATTTTAGGAATTCCAAAGAATGGAAGAGCTTCTCTCACTAACCCATGCCACTAATGGCGTGCTTTGTTCTTCCTTTATGATTAGAACCATTGGCTATAGATTGATCTTGAGAGTCGGGGCTTTTGATTTTTTTTATTTTTTGATCTTGGGAGCCACGGCTTTCAATTCCCACCTCCACGTTTCAAATTTCCCTCCCAAATTTTTTGCGACCAAAGACCATATTAGTCGCAGAAAAAGTATCTTTAAGCATGTTTTTGTATTCTGGAACCAGTGAATTCTTATATTCTGCACTCCATTTTTACTTCTTTAAGCATGTTTTTATAAACAAATGTTTTTTACTTCTTATAAACAGATGTTTTTTACTTCTTATAAAATGGAGTATTTTTGTTCAAAAAAATCTGCTCTTTATAGAGATATTACATTCAGTAATATTACTTCTTATGGATTGATGCTCATTATAAAGATGCTTTGGGATAAGAAATATTTTATAAAGATTCAAAAATAGATTCAAATATTACTTTTCACCACCTTTATCTGCATAAGCAATCAACAATGAGAACAAAGAACAAAGAGAACAACGGTAATACCGAAAAACCCAGCAGCACAAACCCATGAAATGGACAGCTCAAGAAAACCCAACTGTCGAAAAATGGATACCTTGATCAATGACGGTGAAATCCTTGCCATTGTACTAACTAAAGAAAAATGGATCAGAATGAGCATACCTTGATCAATGATGGTGACTGCACGCCGCTGCGTAAAGATCCTGTTCTTGCATTGGCATTTTCTGCATTTCCAGGCTGTTGTTCATACTCAAGATAGGAATCTAATTTTGAACAAATACTGACTATATCCTTGCAGGGCATCTCAATCTGAGGATTACTTGAGTCATTTGTCAGTTTCACTAATTTACAATTCCAGTTTATATCCGGACTTTCAGATGGATAGTCATGTAACCCAATGGGCAGGGGAATATAACTAACCACAGCTACATGTGTGTCGGTGCCAGGAAAAAGTATTAAGCCTTCCTTGTATTTAATCTGGAAAAGCTTTGTGCTTTCTCCGATTAAACTAATCTTAACAACATTCAAGAGATGAGGAGTGCCATTTCTCAGCAAGAGAGCAACAACAACAGTATCACTGGAATTGCATGGCAGTAGAGTCTCAAGCGATACTGAAACAGCATCTATAAGATCATTGGCTGATTCCCCACCTAGTTCTGCTTCAAGAGGAACCACAATTGTATCTGACTTATCTTGAGAAGGCCTAAGCAACTGCATACAAAACGCAGCAGAAATTTTTCCTGCAGCGTAATATGTGAAGTCTATCTCTATGACGGCCTCAGTGCTACCAGGACCAATAACCCAAAACAGGAAATCAAAACAAAGATGCAAAAACACCAAAAAAACATATATACATGAATACCCTAAATACATATATAAATGTATATACTTAACCAAGTACATAAAAATGTATATACTCACCACCAATTTAACAGCAAGATGAAGAACTTCACTATAAAAAACAAAACAGGGCATCAGAGCAGTGACAAAAACACACAAGCATACATATACTGATATACATAAAAGAAATAGCTCAATTTTCATCTGAGGAAGCAAATAAAACAGATTAGAGGTGACTTCAAATTGAAACCTCAAGAGTAAATGTTATATAAACAAAAAAATAAAAATTATACAAAAAAAAAATTCTATAGAATGATGTGAGTGAATTTTAACCTTTTAAAACCCTTCAAGATGGGGTCTCATTATATCATTCTAGAGAGGCATTTTGTATAAATAAACATTGTAATTTTGCATTATTCTGATAATTGAGTCTCAATTATCCAGTAATGGGTATATCTATACTTAGTTACTTAGTTACAATTATACTTTTTTTCAACATAAGACTGTATATATTGGATATACCCATATTTTGATATACCCATATTCTGATATACCCATTATTCTGATAATTGAGTCTCAATTATACATAATCAACATTGATTGATTGAAGTTATATCAGAATATTCCACAGGAAGAGAGGCCAGAGAAGAATTAAAAAAAAAAACCCTAAAACTTTGGAAGAGAGAGATGAATTTTACCTTGCAATCAGAAAATACCAAAAAAGAAGAGGCTGGAGAGCAGAGAGATAAAAGAACATTTAATCAGTTCAGTTTACAATTGAAAACAATTGAAAAATTAACCCTACAAATTGTTGAATTAGGAATGTGAAAACTTATCTCCATCAATGAATCTTTCTGCAACCATAACACCAAAGCATCATGATAATGAAATTGCTCCAATAAATTCAACCTAGAAAGCATCAGATGTACAAAGACAGCATGATTCAGAAAACTCAATATGAACTGAAATCAACCTCGTTAGCACCAGTTGTGTCATCCACATTTCTACCCGTAATACGGATACTCTTCCCTACACAGTTCCGCCAAGTGCCTCCCCCTGGCGACACCGATCCTCGCTGACAACAGCTGGATCGGCAAACCCATCATGGTGGCCCACATCTACAACCACAGCAGCGAATACCCAGCAATCGCTCGCTCTGTGTGAAAGAAAGACAGAGGGCGATGGCGATTTGCGGCGGTGGCGATGTGCGACGGATGTGAGCAACGGTGGTGAGGGACTTCGGTGAGCTAGAGAGAGTGGGCACCGATTGAGGGCACCGATTGAGAGAAAGAACACAGAGAGGGAGAGGGCGGACCGAGACACAGAGCGAGATAGAGACAATGGAGATTAGGGCTCTTCTTTTTTTTCTTTTTTCTTTTTTTTTCTGCTTTCATGGAACAAAACGACGTCGTTTTGTTATTGGCGACCAAATTTATTTGTCGCAAAAAAATTTCAATTCCCACCCCACTAAAAATCAAATTTCCCTCCCAAACTTTTGGCGACCAAAAGACCACATTTGTCGCAGAAAAGGTACCTTTGCCGACAAATTGTTTTAGTCGCCAAATCTCAATCAACGGCGACTAAAATATTAGTCGCTAAAAGTACTAATTTGGCGACTAATTTTTTTTGGTTGCTGAAAATAAGTTTTTCGCGACCAAATTTTTGGTCGCCAAAAAAAATGTGACCTTCTGCGACCAAATTTGTAGTTGGTCGGCAAAAGTATACCACTTTCTGCGACCAACACATTTTTTGGTCGCCAAAATATAACCTTCTGCGACCAATAATATTTGGTCGCCAAAAATAATGATTATTCGCGACTAATTAATATTTGGTCGCCAAATGTCATTTTTTTGCGACCAAAATTTTTTTGGTCGGCAAAAGTGGTCGCCAAATGTGTGAATTGTATACTATATACTCGCAAAAAATCACATTAATCGGATATCGATAGCTATCTCATTGGATCAGTTTTCTGTCAAGCGTTAATTTGTTCACCGTCTTTTTTGTTCATATAAAACTGATTTAATCACGTTGTTATCGATACCCGATAACCGTGATTGTTTACAGGTATATAGTAATCGACGAATTTTTCACATTACACAATTTGAATTATCGAAACAAAATCCGTAATGAATCTCTGCAAACCTAACAACACCCTCCAATCTAATCTAAAATTGGAGGGAAGCTACTCCCCTCCTATAAAGTCCACCAGATGATGACATTGACAGGAGACATGTCTTTTCCTTTTCATTTATTACGGTTTGAATGGTAAATTTTCTTCTCTAAAAATAGGAACTTCGTTTGCATCAAGAATTTGCCTTGTTTCTCTTTTTCATGCACCCACTTTCACCTGTCCCATAAATTGCACGGTTTAAAAAAATAAAATTAGTATAAAATACAAAATCCACAAGTTATCATTGTACTCATGTTTAGCTTAGATTCAAATGATGAATCATGACAACAGAAAAATAAATTGGTCATAAACATCCTACAGTCATTGTTTCTCTTTTTCATGCACCCACATTCACCTGTCCCATAAATTGCATGGTTTAAAAAAATAAAATTAGTATAAAATACAAAATTCTCAAGTTATCATTGTACTCATATTTAGCTTAGATTCAAATGATGAATCATGACAACAGAAAAATAAATTGGTCATAAACATCCTACAGTCATTGTATTCATAAAAAAAGTATACATATTATAGGAGAAAAATGAGGCTTCTAACCCACAAGTTTTGTGGGAGTTTTAATATTCCAATTTTAATTTTTAAAATTTTTGATTTTTTTTTCAAAAAAAAAACTCAACATTTATTAATTTTTCCCAACCCACAAGCCTTTTGGGAGATTTGGTCAAAATCCTCTCATAACAAAACTTTAATGCATTAAAAATAAGCATAAATAAATAAATAAATAAATTTTAAAAAAAATTTGAAAAGTTCAACACATATCATTATTTGCAAAATATTAAACTTTTAAATAATATAACTTTTGATGTAAATGTCGATTAATAATAAAATTAGTATTTTTAGAATTCTCACATCAAGATCTATCAAATAAAATCCATGTTGATTATGAAACTCTTAAATAAATAAATAAAATTATTACCATTGAAATTGAAATAAATAGTAACAGTACCATGTTACTCGCAGTAACATGTTACTTTGATTCATAGTAACATGTTACTATAGCAATATTGTCAAAAAAAAGAAGAAGATATTTTACTTTATCGTTACTCAATTACAGAAGATTGTCTTTAAAATTTCTCTTCTAATTTTAAAATGTTGATTGATAGTTGCCTATCAATCACCCTTCTAATTTTATGCATTTGTCCTTATCTAAAAAAAAAAAAACTTTATGTGCTTGTTTTTAATACAAAATAAAAAATAACAATTCCTTATTTTATAGAGAAAATCTCTCCTTTATTCTAGGAGAAAAAATATCTCTATTATTTCACAGAAAAAATCTCACATTCTCAAATTCCTAAATCATCTGCTGTTATCCCAGATAGGCAACCCAAGAGGGGGGTGAATTGGGTTATTTAAAAAGTTCACAATATTAAAAATAACACAATATTCAGAATTTTAATAAATAAAAAAAACAGAATAATAATTATTAATATAAAAGTAGAAGAGATAGAGAGAGAAAATCAAACACTGCGATTTATAGTGGTTCGGCACGCCAGGCCTACGTCCACTCCCCAAGGAACCTCCTTGAGAATTTCTTTACTATCAATTGAATAAATACACCACCAAGCTTGTGGATTTGGCACATGACTTACTCTTATCTATTGAGCCTCACTCAATAATAAATGCCTTACCCTTACAAAATCTCTCACAAAAATAAGGAATAAGAATAAGTGGTAATTGAACCCACTTTTACAATAATTCTCTCACAAAGAGTAGATATGAAAGTGTAAGAACAAAAGCTAGACTTAGATCTGAAAGTGAAAGAGCAGAATACTCAGAATTTTGGAGCTCACAGAAATATTTTCTCTTCAAGTTCTTGATTTTTCTCCACATCCAACACTTCTATTTATACACAAAAATATACCCGTTGGACGCTCCTTGCTAACGTCATGGCTTACATAAGCACGCTCCTGACGTCATGGCTTACATAAGCACGCTCCTGATGTCATGGCTTACATAAGCACACTCTTTGATTTTGAATAGTTAGCAAAAGATAAAAAATAAGATTGATTTTTTCTTTTTATTATTTCAAACATGGAGCCACCATTTTTGTAGACAATTTAATACAAAGTTCACAACTTTCAAACAAACAAATTTTCTCCATCTAGTTTATAATATATATATATATATATATACACACATATATATATAACTCCATCTTTTTCTTCTTGTTTGATTATAATATGATATAATCAATGTAATGTAAAAAATTTAATAGCGCACGTGATGTATTCTATTTATATTGTATGCAATATATATATAATGTTATATATGTTCTGATCAAATATTTGCATACACAGAAAAATCTCTTTAAATAATATTTATGATGGATCTGAAAATATATGCCCTCTTTAAAATATTGTATATATTGTAGAGATTTTAAACTAAATATATTCTACTACTCCATATTAATTTTATCAAAAGAAGACAACTCATTAATATCATATTTGTCAAGATAATACAACCAATCAATCATTTTAATCAATTTTAATTTTGTCAAAAAGTGAATAGTGATCAGCCTAAATTTTCAAAAAGTGAATAGTAAAGTTTTCAAAAATATTTTTATTTTAATTTTTAACAAATATATATTTTTAAAAAGATAATATTTTGTGTCAAATAATATGTATATTAAAAAAATCCAAATTGTTACAAATAATATTTTAGACATCATCAAAATTAAATAATATGATTAACAATCTCCCTCTTTTTGATGATGGCAATATTTGTATGGATTTGACACAAAATAAAATTGACAAAATATTTGATAACCCTGCAACATATAATTTTCAAAATCACATATAATTTTCAAAATCATATTTTTTTCTCCCCCTTTGACATCATCAAAATAAAGATGAAGATAAGAAACAAGCACATTTGATACAATAATCGGAGTGGCCAAAAATAAAATAATGGGCCGTCTGTCTTGTCGGAATCAGTATGGGGATTTTGGAGCATCTCGAGCACAGGAAATATTGACAAACAAAAGATTTGAGCAGATATAGCAGATATGCATCTAGTAATGGATCAATGAAGTGTATAAAAAGTGACACAGATCAGATACAAAATCATCAAGTGTTTGAGAAAAAAAATTTGTTTTAGCTTCTTTTGTAATCATGTCATTCCTTACCTTGGCTATCAATGAGTCGGACTTGCATGAGGTGCCTGTAATGCAGGCAAATGAGAGAGTACCAGTGACGCAGGCACATGCTATGCCTGTAAATGAGGGTTCTAGTGGTATTGACAATCGAAATGATTTCGATGCTATTAATAACACTATGGCTCTTAGTACACAGGCCATGATTGCAGTTTCCAATATGGCGCGACGATTACAAGCAAGAGTACAAGAAAATCAGCAATGGAGAGATGAGGTGTGCTTGTTAAAACAAGTAGTGAATATGTGTAAGGAGAAGAAAGAGCTAAAAAGGAAAAATGCACAGTTGGAGAATGCAGTGCATTATTATGCAACGGTGATAATGCCAAGACTCACAAAAATCGAAAATAGAAAGAGGCATGTAAAAGAGGCTCATGAAAAATTGTTGAGAGAAGTGAAAAAGAAAAAATCTGTGAAGCCTTCTGAAAATTTACATGTAATCGAGTAATATTTTCTTTTTCTGAAATAAAATTTCGAGCATTTCTTCCTTATTTATTTATTTATTTTTATTATTAATTTTTTTTTTTAATTCTGTCTTTGCACAAAAAAAAAAAACAAATTTGTTTGTTGGTGCAGATAAGGAGTATGGGAGATAAGGAGAAAAAAATATATTTGTATATATACTCCCCCTAAAATTATGCACAGAACATACACACGCCCCTTTATATATATATATATATATATATATATATATATATATATATATATATATATATATATATATATATTTTATAATGATTGTTAATCTCAAAATATATGAGTCTCCCCCTGAATTAATGCACTAAAAATTACATAAATTTGAAGAAACAAATTACCAATCTATAATACCAAGGGCCATTAAGATCCGGCCATAAACAATTACACCAAGTGCACTAACATAAAAGGAGAAAATAAAAATAAAAATAATTTCTTCAGACAAGGTAGAAGCAACCATTATTAAATCCAAGAGAATTTGGAACACATATAACAAGTAAAAAAATATAACACAGTGCAACAAGAATTTTAACACGTTGATCGGTAATGACCTTGATGATCGGAATAAATGGAGAAGATTGGGTAGATCAGTGGCGAATTTGTGTAGATCGGCAATGGATCTTGATGGATCAGTCACGGATCTTGATGGATCGGTGATGGAACTTGATGAATCGGTGAAGATGATGATGCAGATTTCGGGTGGAGAAGTGATGGAGTTTGGAAGATTGGTGAGGGATTTGGGTGGATGGTGATAGTGATGAAAGTGATGAATGATTTTGTGGATGATGGATGGTGGAGTTGGTTGTAGGCTATGGTGAGGGTGGAGATGGAGTCGGTTGAGGGTATGAGGAAGAAGGGGAGAACGAGACAGCAAGAGAAAGAGAAAAAGAGAGAGTAAGGGAGAGAGTGGGTGAGAGATAGAAACAGAACGGGAGAGAGAGAGAGAAAAATTATATATATAAATATATGTATATTATTATTATTGTTATTATTTTTATAATAATAATTATTATTACAATATTTATTTTATTTAATTATTTTTTAAAAAAAATCATTTTTTAATATAAACATTATATTGGAGTATTCATCATACCAAGTTCTGTTCTAATATAACAAAATTGTTCTTCATTTAGAGGCTTGGTAAATATGTCAGCTAATTGACAATTTGTAGGCACAAATTCGAGTTCAATGTCACCTTTGAGTACATGATCTCTCAGAAAATGATGTCTTATTTCAATGTGTTTAGTGCGTGAGTGCTGAATAGGATTTTCTGAAAGGTTAATGGCACTTGTATTGTCACATTTTATAGGAATATGATCATAGTGAAGTCCAAAATCTTGAAGTTGTTGTTTCATCCAAAGCAATTGTGCACAACACCCAACGGCGGCAATGTATTCTGCTTCAGCAGTTGACAGAGCCACTGAGTTTTGTTTTTTGCAAAACCAAGAAGTGAGTGAGTGTCCAAGAAAATGACAAGTGCCACTAGTGCTTTTTCGATCAAGTCTACATCCCGCAAAGTCGGCATCTGAGTAACCAAAAAGTTAAAAGGTGGTTCCCTTAGGATACCATAATCCCAAATTTTGAGTGCCGACAAGATATCTGAAAATGCGTTTGACTGCGGTGATGTGTGACTCTTTCGGTGCGGATTGAAAACGTGCACACATACAAACACTAAACATTATGTCGGTCCTACTTGCAGTAAGATAAAGTAAAGAACCAATCATACCTCGATATTTCTTTTCATCTACAGGTTTACCTTGCTCATCTTTGTCGATTTTTATCGATGTGCTTATTGGAGTTGCTGCAGGCTTTGATGATTCCATTTCAAACCTTTTGAGTAGATCTTTGATATATTTCGTTTGATTTAAATGGATTCCATCATTAGTTTGTTTAATTTGTAGACCAAGGAAGTAATTTAATTCCCCCATCATACTCATTTCAAACTCACCCTGCATGTCTTTAGCAAACTCTTTGCACAAATTTTCATTAGTAGCACCAAAAATGATATCATCAACATAAATTTGAACGATTATCATATCTTCCTTTTTGATTTTTATAAAAAGTGTTGTATCAATTTTTCCTCTACAAAAACCTTTGTCAAGTAGAAAATTACTCAATCTTTCATACCATGCTCTAGGAGCTTGTTTCAAGCCATATAAGGCTTTTGAAAGTTTGAAAACATGATCCGGGTATTTATGATTTTCAAAACCGGGAGGTTGTTCAACAAAGACTTCCTCCGAAATATACCCATTTAAAAAAGCACTTTTAACATCCATTTGATATAATTTAAAATCTTTAAAACACGCAAAAGCAAGTAACATTCTAATAGCTTCAAGTCTAGCAACTGGTGCAAAAGTTTCATCAAAATCAATTCCCTCTTCTTGATTATAGCCTTGAGCTACTAATCTAGCTTTATTTCTAGTAACAACTCCAGATTCGTCCATTTTATTTCGAAAAACCCATTTTGTACCAATAACGGGATGATCCTTAGGTCGAGGGGTCAAAAACCAAACTTCATTTCCTTCAAATTGATTTAATTCTTCTTGCATTGCTAAAATCCAGTTTTCATGATTTTCAGCTTCTAAAAATGATTTTGGTTCAATTTGTACAGAGGAACGAGTTTTTATACCTTCCGCCGCATCACCTATGATGAGGTCTTTGGGGTGGCCATGAGCATACTTCCATTCTTTTGGTAGATTTGAGTCATTTTCTAGAAGAGCATATATTTCTTGAAGTTTCTCCATTGTCATTTCTTCGTCATGTTCGCGTAATGGATTTTCTTCATTTTCCTTTTTATAAATACTCTCCATGCTTGGTTGATTTTCTACAATATCATTACTTAAAAGATTCTTGGAAATAATATCATTAGATTCATCAAAAACAACATGCACAATTCTTCAACAAGTAGAGTTCTTTTATTGAATACTCTATAAGCTTTACTAGACATAGAATAACCAAGAAATATAGCTTCATCCGATTTAGCATCAAATTTTCCTAAATTATCTTTATTGTTATTTAATACAAAGCTTTTACAACCAAAAGCACGCAAGTGACTAATATTAGGTTTTCTACCTTTCCAAAGTTCGTAAGAAGTTTTATTAAGAATAGGTCTAATCATGGCACGATTTATAACATAGCATGCAGTGTTTACAGCTTCCGCCCAAAAATATTTAGGCAAATTATTTTCACAAAGCATAGTACGAGCCATTTCTTCAAGAGTTCTATTTTTTCTTTCAACCACACCGTTTTGTTGAGGAGTCCTAGGGGCTGAGAAATTATGATCTATTTCTAAGTCATCACAAAACTTAATAAAATCATCATTTTCAAAATCTCTACCATGGTCACTTCTAATACTACAAATATTAAGATTTTTCTCATTTTGAATTCTTTTACAAAGTTTTGAGAAATTATAAAAAGCTTCAATTTTGTGTGCTAAAAATAATACCCATGTATATCTAGTGTAATCATCAACACAAACAAGGGCATAAGATTTTCCTCCTAAACTTAATGTTCTAGATGGTCCGAATAGATCAATATGCAAGAGTTGAAGCGGTCTAGTAGTTGAAACGATATTTTTGGATTTAAAAGAAATTCTAGTTTGTTTTCCAAATTGACAAGCATCACAAAGTTTATCTTTTTCAAAAACAATTTTTGGTAAACCTATGACTAACTCATTTTTTGAAAGTTTGGAAATTAAATCAAAATGAGCATGTCCTAATCTTCTATGCCAAAGCCAACCATTATCATTTATAGCAGATAAACATTTAATGTTAAAATGAGAAGATAAATCATGTAAATCAAACACATATACATTTTCATGTCTATAACCTACAAATAAAGTTTTGTTTTCTAAGGTATTTTCAATAGTGCAATGAGTTTTCTCAAAAATAACTCTATAACCTTTATCACATAATTGACTAATACTAAGCAAGTTATGTTTTAAACCTTCAACAAATAAAACATTTTCAATAATAGGAGAGGGATTTTTACCAATACTTCCTACACCAATGATTTTACCCTTGCTATTGTCGCCAAAAGTCACATATCCGCCATCCTTTAGTTGGAGTGTGGCGAACATAGCTTTATTTCCAGTCATGTGCCTCGAACATGCACTGTCGAGATACCATCTATCGTTACTAGATTTTGTCTTGAAATATACCTACAAAAATTTGATTTCTCTATTGGTACCCATTTTTTCTTGGGTCCATAAAAGTTAGAATTTGACATCCTTGAGATATCTTTAGGAACCCACATCTTTTTTATTTTAGCAAAATGATTTCTTTTAATAGGACATGAAGGTGAAATATGACATTTTGTTCCACAAAAATGACATGTGAGATGAGAGTGATTAGAAGATGCATATACAAAACCATTTTTGGCAGTTTTTACTTTTGAAAAAGGTTTATATCCAATTCCGGCTCTACCAAAAGTACGATTTTGATTTTTGAGAATTTTATCTAAAGTCTCTCCACATTGAGTGAACTTTGAAAGAGTAGTTTTCAAGTCTTCAATATTTTCTTTCAAAATAATTTGCTCATTTTTTAAAGACTCGTTTTCTTTTTGCAATACAACTAAATGTTTTTCAGAAATTAAAGACTCTTTTTGAGTTAAAATCTCATTTTCCTTTTTTATTTTCATGGCTTCATTTTCTAAAACATTTATCTTGGAAGTCAATGATTCATTTTCTTTTGATAAACTTGAAATTACTTTCTTTTGACAATTATTTTTCAAACTAAGTTTCTTAAATTCAGCATGTAATTCATCAAAAGCTAATTGTAATTCATCAAATGTAAATGATTCGTCATTTATCTCATTTTCATTTCCAAGTGCCATTAAACATAGGTTAGCAACCTCGTTTTTGCAAACTTCGGTTTCTGTGTCGCTTTCATCACTATCTTCTCCCCATGCTGCAATCATAGCTTTCTTTTTGTCCTTCTTGAATTTTTTCTTAAGTTCTGGATATTCTGATTTGTAGTGTCCAGGTTTGTTGCATTCATAGCAGGTTACTTCAGATTTTTTGTGATTTTCTCCTCTTTGAAAATCCCTGTTGTTGAAGTCTTTTCTGAAAAAATTTCGTACACCTTGTTTCTTTCTCACAAACCTTTGGAACTTTCTAGTGATGAATGCCATTTCCTCATCCTCATCTGAATCATCTTCCTTATCCTCTTGATGTTTCGAGATGGATTTGAAGGCTATTCCTTTCTTCTTGTTGTTGTCCTCCTCTTCCTTTCCTTTTTGCATTATGAGCTCATGAGTTAAGAGAGATCCCATTAACTCATCTAAACTTAGCTTTGATAAATCCTTGGCTTCGGTAATGGCAATGACTTTTGTCTCTCAACTTTTTGGCAATGACCTAAGCACTTTTCTTACAATTTCAGCATTAGTATATATTTTGCCAAGAGAAGTTAAACCATTAATAATATCAGTAAAACGAGTAAACATTTGAGGAATAGTTTCATCAGGCTTCATTTTAAAAAGTTCATAATTATGGACTAGCAAACTGACTCTAGATTCTTTAACTTATTCGGTTCCCTCATGAGTCACTATAAGCTTGTCCCAAATTTCTTTAGGGGTTTTACATGTGGAAATTCTATTGAACTCGTTGGCATCTAAGGCGCAGTACAACATGTTTGTAGCTTTGATATTAATTTGGGCCATTCTAGTATCTGATTCATCCCACTCATCTTCAGGTTTTGGTACCCTAAGTCCATCTATAGTTTTGGTAGGAATTTTTGGACCGTTACAAATAATTTTCCAACATTCATAATCATTAGATTGAATATGTATGGTCATCCTAGTTTTCCAATAGCTAAAATTTGTGCCGCTAAACAGAGGTGGCCTATTAGATGCTTGTCCCTCGGGTAAGGAATAACTAGGGGTTGCCATGATCTACTCTAAGACGGTTAAGTCATAAAAACTAGAGTCTAGGCTCTGATACCACTTGTTATCCCAGATAGGCAACCCAAGAGGGGGGTGAATTGGGTTATTTAAAAATTTCACAATATTAAAAATAACACAATATTCAGAATTTTAATAAATAAAAAAAAACAGAATAATAATTATTAATATAAAAGTAGAAGAGATAGAGAGAGAAAATCAAACACTACGATTTATAGTGGTTCGGCACGCCAGGCCTACGTCCACTCCCCAAGGAACCTCCTTGAGAATTTCTTTACTATCAATTGAATAAATACACCACCAAGCTTGTGGATTTGGCACAGGACTTACTCTTATCTATTGAGCCTCACTCAACAATAAATGCCTTACCCTTACAAAATCTCTCACAAAAATAAGGAATAAGAATAAGTGGTAATTGAACCCACTTTTACAATAATTCTCTCACAAATAGTAGATATGAAAGTGTAAGAACAAAAACTAGACATAGATCTGAAAGTGAAAGAGCAGAATACTCAGAATTTTGGAGCTCACAGAAATATTTTCTCTTCAAGTTCTTGATTTTTCTCCACATCCAACACTTCTATTTATACACAAAAATATACCCGTTGGACGCTCCTTGCTGACGTCATGGCTTACATAAGCACGCTCCTGACGTCATGGCTTACATAAGCACGCTCCTGATGTCATGGCTTACATAAGCACACTCTTGATGTCATCGCTTACATAAGCACACTCCTTGATTTTGAATAGTTAGCAAAAGATAAAAAATAAGACTGATTTTTTCTTTTTGTTATTTCAAACATGGAGCCACCATTTTTGTAGACAATTTAATACAAAGTTCACAACTTTCAAACAAACAAATAATTTTCTCCATCTAGTTTATAATATATATATATATACACATATATATATATATATATAACTCCATCTTTTTCTTCTTGTTTGATTATAATATGATATAATCAATGTAATGTAAAAAATTTAATAGCGCACGTGATGTATTCTATTTATATTATATGCAATATATATATAATGTTATATATGTTTTGATCAAATATTTGCATACACAGAAAAATCTCTTTAAATAATATTTATGATGGATCTGAAAATATATGCCATCTTTAAAATATTATATATGTTGTAGAGATTTTAAACTAAATATATTCTACCACTCCATATTAATTTTATCAAAAGAAGACAACTCATTAATATCATATTTGTCAAGATAATACAACCAATCAATCATTTTAATCAATTTTAATTTTGTCAAAAAGTGAATAGTGATCAGCCTAAATTTTCAAAAAGTGAATAGTAAAGTTTTCAAAAATATTTTTATTTTAATTTTTAACAAATATATATTTTTAAAAAGATAATATTTTGTGTCAAATAATATGTATATTAAAAAAATCCAAATTGTTACAAATAATATTTTAGACATCATCAAAATTAAATAATATGATTAACATCTGCTTTCTAAAAATCTCTCATTAAATGTTGATATGAACTATTACATTACAAATGTTTGCTAATAAATAATATCTCTTGATAGAACCATACACATACTCAATGTTACATGAGTGTTTGAATATTTAGAGAAAATATCATTTAGCCTCCTAAACTTTTACATGTTTTTCAATTTGACCATTTCTATCAATTAAATTATGACATTTATTTCTTATTAAGGACCTAGAACATACAATTAATGCCATAAATAAATAAAAATATCTCCAATAAAAATAGTTAAATTTTAATTGATTCTAAATTATTTTTCCTATATATGTCAATTTTGTGTTATTATTTAATTTTAAAATTAAATTTCAATTATTTGTTTAAATCGTGCATAATACGGATAATATGTTAGTTATTTATATATATACACATAACTACATATATATATATATATTACTATATTCATTTCTCAATTTTTTTCTTTCAAACTTCTTTGAATAATGTGATAAATAATTTAAAGAGAGTTCGTTTTTAAATTATTAGTCACATTAATGAGAGGAGGATAGGTGTGACAAATAATTTAAGGAGAGTTGGTTTTCAAATTATTAGTCACATTATTGAGAGGAGTTTATCGAAAGGAGCATTTTTTCAAATTCCATACTAAAAAACACCCGATGGTTATGAAACTTGAATTAGCCATCAACAGTGTGGGCTCCACATGTATATTTTGTTTTGTATATCATACAAGGAGCTTCCCTCTAGGCGAGATTAGATTGGAGGATTTTGCTAGATTTGTAGGAGCTTATCATAGATTTCGTTTTGATAATTCGAATATTTTAATGTATAGAAATCGTCAAGTACTATATACTTATAAAAAATCACATTGATCAAATATAGATAACTATCTTATTGGATCAGTTTTCTGTCAACCGTTAATTTGTTCACTGTCCATTTTGTTTATACAAAACTGATTTGATCATGTTGTTATCGATATCCGATAAGCGTGATTGTTTACAGACATGTAGTAATCGACGAGTTTTTCACATTGAACAATTTAGATTGTCAAAATAAAATCCGTGATGAATTTCTATAAACCTAACAACACTCTCTAATCTAATCTAAAATTGGAGAGAAGCTACTCCCATCCTATAAAGGCCACCTGATGATGACATTGACAGGAAACATTTCTTTTCCTTTTCATTTATTACGGTTTGAATGGTCAATTTTCTTCTCTAAAAATAGGAACTTCGTTTGCATCAAGAATTTGCCTTGTTTCTCTTTTTCATGCACCCACATTCACCTGTCCCATAAATTGCACGGTTTAAAAAAATAAAATTAGTATAAAATACAAAATCCTCAAGTTATCATTGTACTCATGTTTAGCTTAGATTCTTTTTTTTTTTTGATACAGATGAAAGCAAACAAACAGAAAGGAAAGAAAAACAGGGCAACAAGGGCTAAGCCCTCATGGCACCAACTCCAGTCATATCCTCAATAATAAGAGCTCTAACAGCGTCAGGGGGGTCTTCCAGCATGACTACATGGTCAGTCTGCACTACTCCAAGGTTAGCCAGCCGATCAGCCACTCTGTTGCCTTCCCTCAGTGTGTGTTGAAGGGAACATTTGCAGCGCTTCAGTAGGAACTTGGTATCCTCAATGAGAGCTCGTAAAGGGGAATTATGGCTCGGACCACTGTGAAGTAAATCAATGGCCTGTGCTGCATCAGTCTCAATAACCACATTCAAAGTGTTTTTCTGGAAAAGGATGGTCAGTCCGCGATATATGGCCCATAGCTCAGCTTCCACTGCAGAACAGTGGCCTAAATTTCCGTAGTAGCCCCAAACCCATGTACCAGCTTCGTCCCGTAGGAGTCCTCCATAACCAGCTTGTCCAGGGTCACCCTTGGAGCAACCATCAGTGTTGAGCTTAAGAGTACCTGCAATAGGAAAACACCAATTAATAGATGTAGAGGTTGTTGAATTGGGATGGAGAGGAGAAGAGAAAGCCTCTTCAATCTCATGAGCATAAGTCCAAATATTCTTGAGGCTAGCTTGAATGGGTTGGCTAACATTTTCAAAAACCATGAGATTGCGAACTTTCCAAATCTGCCACAGAGTGGCAGAGAAGAATCTGTACCACTTAACATCAAGAAACACATTCTTATTTTTCAAATTAATCGCCACCCATTCTGCTAGAGATAAGCTGCAACCTTCCTCCCACCATCTAAGGCCTTTAATTTCAGTCCAAATTGCTTTAGCATAGGGGCACTCGCGCAGGAGATGGCTTGAATCCTCACTATATAGGCCACATCTGGGGCACACTGCTGTGGTTGTCATATTCCTCTTGAATATTAATTGATTGGTTAGCAGTCGATCATGGAGGATGAGCCATAGGAAGCATTTGAGCTTTTGAGGGATTTTAGCTTTCCATAACCATTTCCAGGACCTTCCATCAGCTTCTTGGTTAGATATAATCCTGTAAGCCGAAGTTGTGGAGAAAGTGCCCACAGTGGTTCCAATCCAAGTGGGCGCATCAGTGTATGTCACAAATCGGGGCCTGTGGATCTTGGTGATCTCTTGAAGGTCCTGAGGGGTAACAATATTGGCAATACTCTCAGTGTTCCACTTGCCTTCCTCATCAAGAAGTGAGCTCACCTTGTCTGAATTATTCACCTGTGGTATAGAGTAGTTGTGGGCTAAAGGCTGTAAGCCGCACCACCAGTCATGCCATAATGAGATATGTTCCCCATTTCCTACATTCCATTTAACCCCTTGTCTCAGAATGTCCCTGTACCGGCAGATGCTTTTCCACACATGAGAAGCCCTCCTCTCCATAGGCCAGTTGTAAATGCTATGACTTCTAAGATATTTATCCTGCAACACTCTGCACCAAAGTTTGTTATGATCAGTAAGGATTTTCCAGCCTAATTTGGTCAAGAGGGCAGCATTATTGTCCCTGGCTTTTCTAAGCCCGAGGCCCCCTGCCTCCTTAGTCCTACAGACCTTATCCCAGTTAAGCAAATGGACTTTCTTATGGTTATCCCTGTCCCCCCAGAGGAAGTTCCTGTTAATTTTATCAACTTCATCACAAAATCGTCTAGGCAGCTCCATGATTTGCATGTTATAACTGGGGATGGTAGATGTAACTGATTGTATAAGAGTGGTTCTACCTGCAAGGGATAAATGTTTGGTCTTCCACCCTGAAAGTCTGGTTTTCAATTTCTCAAGAATGTCATTAAATAAGCTCTTAGTAATCCTTGTATGTAAAAGAGGGGACCCCAGATACTTACCTAAGTCTTTAGTGAGGGGGATGCCACATTGATAGCTTAAAGATCTTGCGTAGTTAGAGGAGACATTTTTGGAGACAAACATTTTGGATTTCTGGAGACTAAGTTTCTGTCCAGACATTTTGCAAAAATCATTAAGAACTTCCATGATGGTGTTGCAGTTGCTCTGATCAGCTTTGGCAAAGAGGATAAGGTCATCAGCAAAAAATAGGTGAGTTAGTGCAGGACTAGTTCTAGAGACTTGGATGCCCTTCCAAGCCCCTACATCAACTTTAGATCGGATCATATTAGAGAGTCTCTCCATACAGAGTACAAACAGATAAGGGGAGAGGGGGTCTCCTTGCCTAAGACCCCTCTCATTCTGGATACTTCCAAGAATTTCCCCATGCCAAAGAATGGAAGATTGGTTGGTAGTGACACAATTCATAATCAAATCAATCCACTTTTCATGAAGTTGGAATTCCCGGAGGGTGTCCCTAATGAAATCCCAAGATAGCCTGTCATAGGCCTTATCCAGGTCAATCTTGAACACCATACCCCCTCTTTTCCCTCTCAAGTGGCTAAGGGTGTGCAGAATCTCCTGGGTAATGATGATATTATCTGTAGTGTTCCTTCCAAGTATAAAACTGCTTTGATTAGGGCTAATAAGAGTGTCAAGAAGTGGTCTAATACGTGCCACAATGATTTTAGTAATGATCTTGTAGGATACATTACAAAGGCTGATGGGTCTGAATTGTTTGATGTTTTCAGCATTTTCCAATTTGGGGATCAGAACGATAAGAGTTTCATTCACTTCATTAGGTATCCTCTTGTTATGAAAGCAATTTTTAACAAGATCACACACCGAAGGGCCCACAATATGCCAAAATTTATGGTAAAACAGGGCTGGAAGACCATCCTTACCTGGAGCTTTAAAAGGCCCAATGCTTTTAACAGCACTCCAGACTTCAGTGTTGGTGATGGGTTTTAAGAGAATCTTATTCTCATCATGAGTAAAAAAAGTAGTGTTAAGATTATTCCACTGGGCTAACTGTTGATTAGTCTCAAATTTGAAAAGGGTGTTGAAGTGGGTGAGGATAATACTCTTAATACCCTCCTGGTCAGTGACCCAGTTCCCCTCATTATTCTTAAGGGCATTGATCTTGAGTTTTCTTCTTTTGGTGATGGTGGAGACATGGAAAAATTTAGTGTTTCTATCACCAAGAAGAATATGTTGAGATCTGGACTTTTGAAACCACAACATTTCCTCCTGTAGTAGAGTATCATTATAAGCTTTAATGAGATCTTTCTCCAGAGTTAGGAGACTATGAGGGCAAGATTCAGACAAAGCTTTTTGAATGCCCTCAATCCTAGCAAGGAGAGTTCTTTTCCTTTTGAAAATGTTGCCAAAAACCTCTTTATTCCACTTTTTAACTCTAAGGGTGAACTCAGAGGTGGAATCCAGCAGATTATTATGCATATCAGCCCAAGAAGTGGAAATAAGATGAGATAGGTCAGGATGAGACAACCAAGCAGTTTCAAATCTAAAGGGACGATTAGTGGGGTTAAGAGAGTGCATACCTTGGGTATAGACAATAAGAGGGGAGTGGTCAGAGTAAGTTCTTGGGAGCACCTTGACAGTGGCTTCAGGGAACATGGTTCTCCAGTCTTCATTGCATAGAGCCCTATCCAGCCTTTCCATAGTGTTAGCAAGCCCCTGCCGGTTATTTGTCCAGGTCATTCTAGGGCCCGAGCTTCCTAGATCCAGCAAGTTACATTTGTTTATTCTGTCAAGGAATTTTTGGGGCCTAGTCGAACTCTGGCTAGTTGAAAAACTCCTTCTTTCACTCTGATTCGCATAGTCATTAAAGTCGCCTGCCACCAGCCAAGGTTTATCCATACTATCCGCCACTTCTTCAAGCTCATTCCAAAGGTTATCCCTCAGCAAGGGGTTGGGGCTAGCATAAACAGCAGCTAGAACCCACTCCTCGTAGTCTTCCTTATGGATGGTGGCGTTAATAACTTGGGGACCAACGGAGGAAGCTCGAACATTGACATGATTAGTGTCCCATAAAAGCCAAATCCCACCAACTCTGCCTATGGGGTCAACAATAGTAGAGGCTGTAAAGCCCAGCCGATTGAAGAAGTTTCCCATTGTGCTGAAGGCTACTTTAGTCTCCATGAGTATTAGAATCTCAGGTTTATGAGAGCGAAGTATCTCAACAAGGTTACGCTTAAAATTTTTGTTGCCAGCACCGCGGCAATTCCAGATTAATAGTTTGAGCAAATCCATAGATGGAAAAGTAGAGGGGAAGTCAGTTACCCAGTCCTTCAGGATACTACGTATCCGCCTGTGATCGGCCTCCGCATCTCTCATGGAGGCTAGTTGGATCGAATGAAAGGGTTTTATTGGATTGTTCTCCCAGCTTGGCTCGAGTGTCAATCGAAGTTGCTCTATCCACCAGACGAAAGCGACGAGGTGAGTTGCTTCGGTCTCTGGTTCTAACAAAAGTCCCACTGCATGCGTCTGTTTCAGATGTTGTTGCACCTCTAGCCTGGGTGGGATTAATTGCTCTTGCCTCTCCATCTTTCACTTCACCGGGGTCAGGAGGGATGGCTTCTTTCTGCTGATGGTCCTCAAGAGTAGCAATAGGATATGAACTAGGGATGGGTAAGGTCACCTGATCTGGCATATGAGTAACCTCTACCATGGTTAGATCCATTTGCCGTGTGGGATAGTTCTCAGTACATACAGTGACAGTTGGGCTCATGTGACCCTGGCGGTCAATGGGGTGACTGGAGGTGTCGGGTTGGTGGCAGTCTGGTATTTCTGACATCATATCACTATGTTGATGTGTTGAGCACTCTTCCATTGGAATTGAACTAGTGGAAACCTGCAGCTGGGGTTCTGGTTTCTTGGGGAGGGGTTGATTCTGACCAACTTTGGTTTTACCTTTGGGGTCCGGTGTTAAATGGGAGCCGATTTGAGTGGGTTGAATTTCAATTTGGGCTTTCTCTGCCCCTGTTCGTGTTGTGATGAATCATGACAACAGAAAAATAAATTGCTCATAAACATCCTACAGTCATTGTTTCTCTTTTTCATGCACCCACATTCACCTGTCCCATAAATTGCATGGTTTAAAAAAATAAAATTAGTATAAAATACAAAATTCTCAAGTTATCATTGTACTCATATGGGTAATGGTAGAGGGCCACAATTTTTGTGGCTCAAATGACTCAAAATTATCAAAACGACGTCGTTTTGAGCACAAAACATGCCAAAACGACGTCGTTTTGACAGTTTTGAGCCATTTGAGCCACACAAATTGTGGCTCTCAAACATTATTCGTTCTCATATTTAGCTTAGATTCAAATGATGAATCATGACAACAGAAAAATAAATTGGTCATAAACATCCTACAGTCATTGTATTCATAAAAAAAATATACATATTATATGAGAAAAATGAGGCTTCTAACCCACAAATTTTGTGGGAGTTTCAATATTTCAATCTTAATTTTTTAAATTTTTGATTTTTTTTTCAAAAAAAAACTTCAACATTTATTAATTTTTCCCAACCCACAAGCCTTTTGGCAGATTTGGTCAAAATCCTCTCATAACAAAACTTTAATGCATTAAAAACAAGCATAAATAAATAAATTTTAAAATTTTTTTTGAAAAGTCCAACACATATCATTATTTGCAAAATATTAAACTTTTAAATAATATAACTTTTGATGTAAATGTCGATTAATAATAAAATTAGTATTTTTAGAATTCTCACATCAAGATCTATCAAATAAAATCCATGTTGATTATGAAACTCTTAAATAAATAAATAAAATTATTACCATTGAAATTGAAGTAAACAGTAACAGTACCATGTTACTCGCAGTAACATGTTACTTTGATTCATAGTAACATGTTACTATGACAATATTGTCAAAAAAAAAGAAAGAAGATATTTTACTTTATCGTTACTCAATTACAGAAGATCGTCTTTAAAATTTCTCTTCTAATTTTAAAATGTTGATTGATAGTTGCCTATCAATCGCCCTTCTAATTTTATGCATTTGTCCTTATCTAAAAAAAAATTTTATGTGCTTGTTTTAATACAAAATAAAAAATAACAATTCCTTATTTTATAGAGAAAATCTCTCCCTTATTCTAGGAGAAAAAATATCTCTATTATTTCACAGAAAAAAATCTCACATTCTCAAATTTCTAAATCGTCTGCTTTCTAAAAATCTCTCATTAAATGTTGATATGAACTATTACATTACAAATGTTTTCTAATAAATAATATCTCTTCATAGAACCATACACATACTCAATGTTACATGAGTGTTTGAATATTAAGAGAAAATATCATTTAGCCTCCTAAACTTTTACACGTTTTTCAATTTGACCATTTCTATCAATTAAATTATGACATTTATTTCTTATTAAGGACCTAGAACATACAATTAATGCCATAAATAAATAAAAATATCTCCAATAAAAATAGTTAAATTTTAATTGATTCTAAATTATTTTTCCTATATATGTCAATTTTATGTTATTATTTAATTTTAAAATTAAATTTCAATTATTTGTTTAAATCGTGCGTAATACGGATAATATGTTAGTTATTTATATATATACACATAACTACATATATACATTACTATATTTATGTACTCACTAATCTCATGAGGAATATTACATTTCTCAATTTTTTTCCTTCAAACTCCTTTTGAATAATGTGACAAATAATTTAAAGAGAGTTCGTTTTCAAATTATTAGTCACATTAATGAGAGGAGGATAGGTGTGACAAATAATTTAAGGAGAGTTTGTTTTCAAATTATTAGTCACATTATTGAGAGGAGTTTACCGAAGGGAGCATTTTTTCAAATTCCATACTAAAAAACACCCGATGATTATGCCTGTGTTTGGCAAGTGGGTTTGTAGGTTTTTTTGGCTATTTTAGCCACAAAAAACAAAATAGGCTATTTTAATCATAACAAACAAAACATCACATCCAACCCATAATCATTACATTCTTCTCTCACAAAAAAACTTAAAAAAGTCAAAAAGCCAAAAAGTCCTTCACAAATCAAACTTTTAAGCCCAGGCTAAAATAGCAAAAAAAGTCAAAAAACTAAAAAACCAACCCGCTTCCCAAACGGAGGCTATGAAACTTGAATTAGCCATCAACAGGGTGGGCTCCACATGTATATTTCTTTTGTATATCATACAAGGAGCTTCCCTCTAGGCGAGATTAGATTGGAGGATTTTGCTAGATTTGTAGGGGCTTATCATATATTTCTTTTCGATAATTCGAATATTTTAACGTATAGAAATCGTCAAGTACTATATACTCACAAAAAATCATATTGATCAAATATCGATAACTATCTTATTGGATCAGTTTTCTGTCAACCGTTGATTTGTTCACTGTCCATTTTGTTTATACAAAACTGATTTGATCACGTTGTTATCGACATCCGATAAGCGTAATTGTTTACAGACATATAGTAATCGACGAGTTTTTCACATTGAACAATTTAGATTGTCAAAATAAAATCCATGATGAATTTCTATAAACCTAACAACACTCTCTAATCTAATCTAAAATTGGAGAGAAGCTACTCCCATCCTATAAAGGCCACCTGATGATGACATTGACAGGAAACATTTCTTTTCCTTTTCATTTATTACGGTTTGAATGGTCAATTTTCTTCTCTAAAAATAGGAACTTCGTTTGCATCAAGAATTTGCCTTGTTTCTCTTTTTCATGCACCCACATTCACCTGTCCCATAAATTGCACGGTTTAAAAAAATAAAATTAGTATAAAATACAAAATCCTCAAGTTATCATTGTACTCATGTTTAGCTTAGATTCAAATGATGAATCATGACAACAGAAAAATAAATTGGTCATAAACATCCTACAGTCATTGTTTCTCTTTTTCATGCACCCACATTCACCTGTCCCATAAATTGCATGGTTTAAAAAAATAAAATTAGTATAAAATACAAAATTCTCAAGTTATCATTGTACTCATATTTAGCTTAGATTCAAATGATGAATCATGACAACACAAAAATAAATTGGTCATAAACATCCTACAGTCATTGTATTCATAAAAAAAATATACATATTATATGAGAAAAATGAGG
This sequence comes from Camellia sinensis, assembly GCF_055761805.1. Classification (NCBI taxonomy): domain Eukaryota; kingdom Viridiplantae; phylum Streptophyta; class Magnoliopsida; order Ericales; family Theaceae; genus Camellia; species Camellia sinensis. Next base: position 223,821,824 of record NC_138961.1, read on the forward strand.
CTTCTAACCCACAAGTTTTGTGGGAGTTTCAATATTTCAATCTTAATTTTTTAATTTTTTGATTTTTTTTTTCAAAAAAAAACCTCAACATTTATTAATTTTTCCCAACCCACAAGCCTTTTGGGAGATTTGGTCAAAATCCTCTCATAACAAAATTTTAATTCATTAAAAACAAGCATTAATAAATAAATTTAAAAAAAAAATTTGAAAAGTCCAACACATATCATTATTTTCAAAATATTAAACTTTTAAATAATATAACTTTTGATGTAAATATCGATTAATAATAAAATTAGTATTTTTAGAATTCTCACATTAAGATCTATCAAATAAAATCCATGTTGATTATGAAACTCTTAAATAAATAAATAAAATTATTACCATTGAAATTGAATTAAACAGTAACAGTACCATGTTACTCGCAGTAACATGTTACTTTGATTCACAGTAACATGTTACTATGACAATATTGTCAAAAAAAAAAAAGAAAATATTTTACTTTATCGTTACTCAATTACAGAAGATCGTCTTTAAAATTTCTCTTCTAATTTTAAAATGTTGATTGATAGTTGCCTATCAATCACCCTTCTAATTTTATGCATTTGTCCTTATCTAAAAAAAAACTTTATGTGCTTGTTTTAATACAAAATAAAAAATAACAATTTCTTATTTTATAGAGAAAATCTCTCCCTTATTCTAGGAGAAAAAATATCTCTATTATTTCACAGAAAAAAATCTCACATTCTCAAATTTCTAAATCGTCTGCTTTCTAAAAATCTCTCATTAAATGTTGATATGAACTATTACATTACAAATGTTTTCTAATAAATAATATCTCTTCATAGAACCATACACATACTCAATGTTACATGAGTGTTTGAATATTAAGAGAAAATATCATTTAGCCTCCTAAACTTTTACACGTTTTTCAATTTGACCATTTCTATCAATTAAATTATGACATTTATTTCTTATTAAGGACCTAGAACATACAATTAATGCCATAAATAAATAAAAATATCTCCAATAAAAATAGTTAAATATTAATTGATTCTAAATTATTTTTCCTATATATGTCAATTTTGTGTTATTATTTAATTTTAAAATTAAATTTCAATTATTTGTTTAAATCGTGCATAATACGGATAATATGTTAGTTATTTATATATATACACATAACTACATATATACATTACTATATATATGTACTCACTAATCTCATGAGGAATATTACATTTCTCAATTTTTTTCCTTCAAACTCCTTTTGAATAATGTGACAAATAATTTAAAGAGAGTTCGTTTTCAAATTATTAGTCACATTAATGAGAGGAGGATAGGTGTGACAAATAATTTAAGGAGAGTTTGTTTTCAAATTATTAGTCACATTATTGAGAGGAGTTTACCGAAGGGAGCATTTTTTCAAATTCCATACTAAAAAACACCCGATGATTATGCCTGTGTTTGGCAAGTGGGTTTGTAGGTTTTTTTGGCTATTTTAGCCACAAAAAACAAAATAGGCTATTTTAATCATAACAAACAAAACATCACATCCAACCCATAATCATTACATTCTTCTCTCACAAAAAAACTTAAAAAAGTCAAAAAGCCAAAAAATCCTTCCCAAATCAAGCTTTTAAGCCCAGGCTAAAATAGCCAAAAAAATCAAAAACTAAAAAACTAACTCGCTTCCCAAACGGAGGCTATGAAACTTGAATTAGCCATCAACAGGGTGGGCTCTACATGTATATTTCTTTTGTATATCATACAAGGAGCTTCCCTCTAGGCGAGGTTAGATTGGAGGATTTTGCTAGATTTGTAGGGGCTTATCATATATTTCTTTTCGATAATTCGAATATTTTAATGTATAGAAATCGTCAAGTACTATATACTTACAAAAAATCATATTAATCAAATATCGATAACTATCTTATTGGATCAGTTTTCTGTCAACCGTTGATTTGTTCACTGTCCATTTTGTTTATACAAAACTGATTTGATCACGTTGTTATCGACATCCGATAAGCGTAATTGTTTACAGACATATAGTAATCGACGAGTTTTTCACATTGAACAATTTAGATTGTCAAAATAAAATCCGTGATGAATTTCTATAAACCTAACAAGACTCTCTAATCTAATCTAAAATTGGAGAGAAGCTACTCCCATCCTATAAAGGCCACCTGATGATGACATTGACAGGAAACATTTCTTTTCCTTTTCATTTATTACGGTTTGAATGGTCAATTTTCTTCTCTAAAAATAGGAACTTCGTTTGCATCAAGAATTTGCCTTGTTTCTCTTTTTCATGCACCCACATTCACCTGTCCCATAAATTGCACGGTTTAAAAAAATAAAATTAGTATAAAATACAAAATCCTCAAGTTATCATTGTACTCATGTTTAGCTTAGATTCAAATGATGAATCATGACAACAGAAAAATAAATTGGTCATAAACATCCTACAGTCATTGTTTCTCTTTTTCATGCACCCACATTCACCTGTCCCATAAATTGCATGGTTTAAAAAAATAAAATTAGTATAAAATACAAAATTCTCAAGTTATCATTGTACTCATATTTAGCTTAGATTCAAATGATGAATCATGACAACACAAAAATAAATTGGTCATAAACATCCTACAGTCATTGTATTCATAAAAAAAATTATACATATTATATGAGAAAAATGAGGCTTCTAACCCACAAGTTTTGTGGGAGTTTCAATATTTCAATCTTAATTTTTTAAATTTTTGATTTTTTTTTTAAAAAAAAAAACCTCAACATTTATTAATTTTTCCCAACCCACAAGCCTTTTGGGAGATTTGGTCAAAATCCTCTCATAACAAAATTTTAATTCATTAAAAACAAGCATTAATAAATAAATTTAAAAAAAAATTTGAAAAGTCCAACACATATCATTATTTTCAAAATATTAAACTTTTAAATAATATAACTTTTGATGTAAATATCGATTAATAATAAAATTAGTATTTTTAGAATTCTCAGATCTATCAAATAAAATCTATGTTGATTATGAAACTCTTAAATAAATAAATAAAATTATTACCATTGAAATTGAAGTAAACAGTAACAGTACTATGTTACTCGCAGTAACATGTTACTTTGATTCACAGTAACATGTTACTATGGCAATATTGTCAAAAAAAAAAAAGAAGATATTTTACTTTATCGATACTCAATTATGTATTTTCTCCTTAAGGGGTTTATGAAACAAAATAAATTGGGTGGTCCTTTTCACCAAACAAGGGTCCAGTGGAGGGATTTTGGCTAAATTTCCCAAGCCTTTCTTTTTAACTTCTCCCATATCTATTGACGCATCCTTTTCAAGTTCTTCCATACACTATAGTTAGTGATGAGATTGTTAAATTATTTTTATAAAAAAATCTTCAAAAAAAAATTAATTTGTATATTAAAAAAATATCTAATACAAATATAAATTATTATTAAAAAATAACAGGTTGCAAAAGAGAGAGAGAGAGAGAGAGAGAGAGAGAGAGAGAGAATTACACTGTATATTTCATTAATAATACTAAAAAAATGTGCCAAGTGTTTGTGTAAAGGCTTGACACGTGTCCACTCTCAAATTATCAAGTGAATATAGATGAAATCAAATAACTCAGCTTTAATGGCTAACAAATAATAAAAGTTCGACCATTGAAGCCTAATAACTATTAATTAATAGAATTCTACAATTGAAAAATCTCAAACCACATCTCTTTGTCTTCTCAAATGTTACCTTTTTTTGGTTCATGCATTCATTTTAATATTAATAGAGAATCAGACGTGTGGAAGAGTGAGAGACATTAAAATTATATATTAAATTATGTAATTGTTGTGATGAATGATAAAAGTTATTTTTCCCTTCTATGGCAATTTATCTGGTTATACCTCCAATTAAAACATCAGGTACTTCTACATTATCATTAAATGTTACTTTTATTTTTTTAAGATACTTTATATTGAGTTACATAATTGTTGTGATGAAAGATAAAAGTTATTTTCCCCTTCTATGGCGATTTATCTGGTTATACCTCCAATTAAAACGTTAGGTGTACTTCTACATCATTATTGAACGTTGCTTTTATTTTTTTAAGATACTTTGTCTGGCAATTATTTGTGTTTTGTGTTATGAAATTTATTAGATCCGTGTTTACTAAAACTATTAGATGGACCTAATGCAAGGAAGTATAGACTATTTCAATGTCATTCTTGAGATTAGAAGTACAAAAAGTATATAAATAGACAAGATTTTATAAAATTTATTTGTGAATCTTACTTCTTGTGAATCTTACTTCTTGTAAATCTTATAATTCATTTATTTTTTGTATTATATTTTATATTTGATTTCTATACTTTTTTTATATATATAGTTTTCTTTTTTTTCCTTGAAAATTTATTTTTAAAAATTAATAAATAGATAAGTAAATCATTTTCTATTTCAAACAATTTCATTTTTATTTTTTCTTAAATTAGTTTTAGTTTTGGGCAATTACTTACCTTTTTTTATATATATGTTGTAATTTTGTGCATTTTAAGTGTATCACTAATACATTCGGAGATTCACTATGAAAGAAGTATCATGCGAAAATCAAGCAAGAAGAAGAAAAAAAAAATACGATGAATGTGGAGCAAAAATTAAAGATCAAAACTCCTAAAACAAGCAAGCAAACAAACAAGTAAGGAGAATAGAATGTTTAACAATAGACATATGAAAATTTGCAACAAAAATTTATAACTTTCCTTTTTGTTAAGAAAATTCTATTTGGTACTAGATAAATAAAATGCTTTTAAAATAGTTTTTTTTTTTTTAATTTGAAATTAAAACTATAGTAAATTTATGTAAGCATAATTACTAATCACATTTTTTTACTTAATGTATAGTTTTATATTGACTATCTTTTTCAGGTTTATTTTTTTAAGTATTTATATAGAAGTAAAAAAATATCATTAGGAATAAAATTTTTCTTAATTTAATTATAAATTTTGCCTATACATTATTTTTAAATTTGCATAACACGGGTCACACAGTACTATCTTTATAACCAAATTAAGTGGAACAACAAACTCAACTTTGGTGACTTTTCAATACTATAATTAGTTGACCAGGATCGTGATTCACATAAAGTTTTGCAACCAATTAGTGACATATCAATACTATAATTAGTTGAGCAGGATTGTGATTCACATAAAGTTTTGCAACCAATTAGTGACATATATTCGCAACTATAATTCAAATAGACTCTAATAGCTAATGTTATAAATGGATATTTTTTTAACTTAAATTAGAGCCCTATAATAACAGTTGTACATTTTTATTTTTATATTTATTTTTATTTTTATATAAAAGAGAGTGTGATAAACAATGTATAATTATTTTAAGATTTATTTATTAATACCATTAAAACACTTGTTAACAAAATTCTTAATTTGATAATCAACACAAATTTCAAAAAGATAAACAAAATAAGCCCGGATATTTTAAGTTGTGGCATTCCGACTAGTTTGCACTCAATGAAGGTGTGTAACAATTTTTTTAATTCAATAATTATATTAAAAAGTAGAATGTATTTGGGATGTGTATCATATACTCCTATTACGACTTTTGTAGTTTTTAGCTATAACCTATTGGAGTATTAGTTACGATTTGATTATACACATCATAGTGTTAATTATGACTTATTGTGACGTCGGTTATGACATTATTTTGGTCTTATCTTCTTTGGTATTTAGTTATAATTTATTTATGTTTCAATTAAATTATGATACTTGTAATAATCAAAGGACTGTACCATAGCATTGGCCATTAAAAAATTACTTTTTTACCAAGTGAAAAATCTGTGTTAATAAATTTTTCAGGGAAACTTTTAATTTTTATAAGTACTTGAGTTAACTCATCTCAAGATTCCTAAATATCAATTGTGTGTGCCCACGACTGCTAATATACTACAATTACTATAGCATATCAAAGATTCGTTGAAGTGGCAAGTTTAGTTCAAATATAGCCTAATTGCTGAAGCTTAACTCAAAGTAGAAACTTATAACGGATACATCTAACCAAATATCACATTGTGAACTCTTTCTTGTGGGTGGTGAGTCTTATCATGCACAACAGCTAATAATGCAATGAACGTTGATATTGATTTTTTTTTTTTTTTTTTTTTCCAGTACAATTATGTAGACATTTTCACTATTTCAGGCCAAGCAAATTTCGGAGTTTAACCCAAAGGATACAAATTAAGCTTTTGGTGTTGTTAAAATTTGGAAATAAAAGAACATTTATTTATCACCACAGCTGGAAAATATGGTAGTAGATGGATGGTACTAGTCTAGTAATCAAGTGCATTTGTTATCCATTCCTTTCAATTTGTTGAATGTGGAATTTCTTCTTCAGAGTTGGCAAAGACTGGTCCCCTCCATGAACACTATATAATTATGATGATTGTTATTTATATATACACATAAATACATTTATGTACTCGTTGATTCTGCAAATTATCACCATATATAATTATAAAACCTCAAGTGCCCATCAATGGTGGGGCTCCCATGTATACGTCTTTCATGAATTATACAAAGACCACCAGATGCTCAGTTTTTCGGAATTACAGCAAGCATCTCTATTCCTATTCACCTATTTCAGTTTGAGCATTGCTATTCATGATAAAAAAAAATTAGATAAATTTTTCAAGTCAAATAATGTGACAATCAATTAGGATATTGAAGTCACTCTCATATCTTTTCTAATGATTAACCAATCATATCACTGACACATTATTAAATCTAAAAATAAATTTTAAAAATGAATTTACATATCATTTTCCATCTGGTTTTAATGCTTAGTTTTCTTTTTCAAAAATGGAATTGCAGTGACTGTTGTGTCTCATTTTGAGATGCATTATGTGTTTATTTTTATGATTTGAATCGTTAATTTTGTAAGATTTGTTGAGTACTTCATGCTTGCCAAAAATCATATTAATCAGATATCAATAACTATATGATCGAATTGCATATTTTATACTATTTTTCAAAAGAAAAACTTCTTGTTTATTTTTTTAGTTATCAATCATATAGTTATTGATATCCGATTAATATGATTTTTGGTAGGGATGAAGTACTAAACAAACCCTACAACATGAACGGTTCAGATTATAAAAATAAATCCATAATGCACTACAAAATGAAGCACAACAGTCACTGCTATGTCAAAGGCACAACAATGACCTCAATTCCTTCAAAAATAGGGACATCGTTTGCTCAGTTTGGTGGCTTTTCAATACTATAATTAATTGATATCAATGATTCACGTAAAGTTTTGTAACCAATCAGTGATATACATTTGCAACTCTAGTTCAAATAGACTCTAATAATGTTATAAATTGACATTTTTTTTAACTTAAATTTGAACCCTATAATAACGATTGTACATTTTGGTTATAACTCAAGAATTCTTTGCTTATATTTTCTATGGTATTTGGTTATAATTTTTTTTTAAGGGTTTTGTTAATGTGTGGCCTTAAGGCAAATGTTAAAATATTTTGTTTGTTCATACGTTATGCATGAAAATGAGTGTAATGAAGAATGTACAATACTTTTAAGTTTCTTTATCATGTGTGCTAATGTTAACATGACTTTTTTTTAATTATAATTTATAAAGAATTTAATTGTGACATTTATATTAATTAAATTCAGTCACAATTTACATATGGTATATATTTTTTAAAGATACCATAACATTGGCCATTAAAAAATCAACCTTTTAACCGCATGAAAAATCTGTGTCAATTAATTGTCAGGGAAGCTTTTAATTTTTATAAGTATTTGAGTTAATTCATCGGTCAAGATTCCCAATATCAATTGCGTGGATCTACGACTGCTAACATACTGCAATTACTATACCATATCAAAGATTCGTTGAAATTTTGAAATCAATAAATGAAATACATTGACAAGTTTAGTTCAAATAATATAGTCTAATTGCTGAAGTTTAACTCAAATTAGAAACTTATAACAATGGATACAAGCTTGTAACAAATATCACATTATGAAAATGCTTCAAACATCGTCCATTTGGAGATGTCATCGAAATTAAATGCTATGCATGAATGAATTAAGTGGTTTATGAGTTATGCATTGATTAAGGTGGTATTTGAAATTTAAAAATTAAGTATTGAAAATTAAATGTTGATTTTTTTTTTTAAGTTAAAAAACTATTTGACAAAAATTTAAGTGTTAAACTAAAAATAAATTGTTTGATACGTATAATATCAAATTTAAAATTTATTATTTTAAAATTATATATAGTCGTGGTAGTTGTGATATGATGGTGGCGGTGGTGATAGTGGTAATTGTGGCGATGGCATAGTGGTGGTGGTGATGGTAGCGGTAGCGTTGATGGTGGTGGTTGTCGTAGTAGTGGTGATAGTTGTAGTAAATGATAGGAGTCTTATGACAATAATGACATTAGGAACAAAAGTGATGATAATATTAGTGATGGCGGCGGCGGCGGCGGCGGCAGCAGTCTAATGGTGGTTGCAGTGGTGGCGGTGGCAGTGACGTGGCGGTGGCAGTGACATGGTGGTGGCAATGGTGGTGATGGAAGTGGTGGCGGTGGCATGATGGTGGAAAATGTGATAATGGTAGTGAGTTTATAATAGTGTATATCGATATTTATATTTAATATTTATAAATTCAATCAGAATTAAATAAGTTTCATATAATTTAAATTTTTTAAAGTTTTAATGTACATTTTAAGAGCAACTTAAATTTTTAAGTGATATCAATTATGATTATCAAATGAGCTTAATTGATTATCACTTAATAAATTTAGTTCTAAAAACTAAATCAAGTAATTAAACATCTCATAAGATAATGTTTTAATAATTAAGTTAGAGCGAAATTAGTGTAAAAGTCAATTTGACTAGACTCTATGTCATGTCTAACTCAACCCTAATTACTCAATCCAAGTATAGTCCATTCTTGCGTGAAAATTATAAGGAAAACTAATATTTTTATGCAATATGATTTAATATATAATTGGACGAATTTTGACATAGGGTAAACTAAAATTGATTAGAACATAATATATTTTTATTTTATCATAAATGTAATTTTTGTAATTTACTCTTTTTTTATATATTATTTCATTTCTATCAATTAAACTATGGCATTTATTTCTTATTATAAACCTAGAACATACAATTAACGCCATAAATAAATAAAAATGTCTCCAATAAAAATAGTTAAAATCTAATTGATTCTAAATTATTTTTCCTATATATGTCAAACAAATTTTATGTTATTATTTAATTTTAAAATTAAATTTCAATTATTTGTTTAAATAGTGTGTAATACATAACATGACTTTTTTTTTTTTTATAATTATAAGAATTTAATTATAACATTTATAATAACTAAATTCAATCATAATTTAGATATGATACACATTTTTTAGAAAGCGTATACCGTAGCATTGGCCATCAAAAAAGCACTCTTTTAACTGAGTGAAAAATCTGTGTCAATTAATTGTCAAGAAAACTTTATTTTTGTAAGTGCGAGTGTCAAGATTCTCAATGGCAATTGCATGGGCCCACAACTGCTAAATACTACAATTACTATAAATATCAAGGGTCGTGATTCATTACCCCAGTGACGTGGTGGCTTCCTATTCGCTGAAAACAACAAAAAAATAAAATAAAATAATTTTTTTTAGCCCAATCAGTAGGCTACACGCACAACCCCCACACTCCCAGTTGGGGTCTTAGGCATTTTCCAAATACCAATTGCACGAGCCCACAGCTGCTAACATAGCACATCAAAGATTCGTTAAAGTTTTGAAATTAATAAATGAAATACAATGCTAAATTTAGTTTAATAGTAATGCTATATATATCAATTAGTATATTAATTAATATATTAATATATATAATGACATTATTGTTGGATAATTTTTACTGTATTAAAGTTTGTATACTTAACAACAAACAGAAAAAATAAAGAAAGGAGAGAGACTGTTTAATTACAAAAATCAAAACAATAAAGAAAATAAAATAAAATAAAATAATAAATTCTTATTTTGTTACAAAAACAAAATCAGAATCTGATAAATAAATAAAACAGAAAGTAAATTAATTACTAACTTTATGTATTTATTGAACAAAATTCTAATCAAGTCTAGTGTTTAACCCTGTGTCCTTAAGACAGATTCGTCCTCTCCACAGTACTTTCAGATTGCGGACGTCAATCTCTCAGGATAAAATGATCAACAACGAATAATTGAAGCACTACAAATTATTCGCACAACGAATACACTTTGTATATACACTCTTTCTCACAGGAAATTTAAATGTAGCAAAATGGAGAGAGTAATTACAGAGAGAAGAACGAATTTTCTGAATGCAAAAATCTAAATGAGGGTCTATCTATTTATAGGAGAATTTGTGGCTGTTTGGTTTGAATTAAACAGGTGCAAACCTGTTTGAATAGGTATTATACCTGTTCGATTTGAATGAACAGGTAAGGAACCTGTTAGGTTTAAATTTCAAACAGATATGCATCTCTTCGGGTGGGGAAAACACTAGACAGGTGTGACAGCCAATTTTTGTATTCAATTTTTGAAATTCAAATGTTTTTTGTCCAAAAATAATTAGTATTGGGTCAGACAAGCCCAACTCAACCTCACACCACACACTCGCACCCAAGTCCAGGCCCAGCCCGCCCGATCGAACGGACGGACGACGTACACGTGTGTATTTATTTTTGGGTCCTATGGGTCTAGCCTACTTTGCCCATAACCTCTCCCTTTTATAAACTTGGGGTGTCCTTTGGGGCTCTCTCCAAGTTGTAAACTCAAGCCTTATAAACCCACAAAAGTTTGCCTACCAAACCAATGTGGGACAAACCTTTAGTTCAAACCTTTAAGGAAACTTCACCAATATACCATTTTCATGGAACTCCCTTTGGCTTAAATTCTCCATTCACCCGATAATGGTTTTGAGTAATCAAATATACCACGTGAATCACGTCGCGACATAGAACGCATTACTAGTTAGACCCGCTAACTTTGGTGCATGGGTCCTACCTAAAAATTAGACTAAAGTTGAGAAAAAATTTGATTTTTCCAAAACCATTTCTAGCAATCCCCCACATAAATGAAATTTGATGACAACGGAAATGCAACAATATGCAGAATTTGTCGAAAGAGTATAAATCAAAAATATCTTGCATCAGGATAAGTAGCTTTCGGCCTTGAGCATTTTTAGTACCTATCAAACTTACTAGCTAACCAATAGACATAGTGCCTTGAATTGTTTAGCCGTTTGTGTAAGCCAAGACAATAAATTTCACACAAAATATCTTCTGACACATCGTGGTTCTCACGGTTGTATTCATTTTGGCCTTGAACGCTTCTAGTTGTTCATGAGTGCTTCTAGAGAATTTAGTCTCTTTATTCTCATAGAACCGGCCCCCAGTTCGACACTCATATAGATGATTCTTATTATGAGTATCTCTTATACTCGTCTTGATTTTTATGCCTAAATCAAGATATAAGTAATCATTAAAAGCGAAACTTATCCTTAAACCCCTGTATACAACACATGTTGTAAATATCACTCTCACCATAGAAATAGGTAGGGAATTTTAATCCCTTGGTGATTTCTGGCGAGCCACACATAACTTAGTTGTCCCTTTAAACTTAGTTCTTGGGATCTCCAGTCATTTAAGTAGGGTTACCATTATGATGACTCTTATGTAATAGGCTTTAATCTCATCCCCTTTGATAAACTATACACTTGCTCTTTTGTCAAACCTTTTGGTAACGGATCCGCAATATTCTCTTTAGATTTTATATAATCTATTGAAATTATTCCATTTGAGAGCAATTGCCTTACGGTATTATGTCGACGATGAATATGTCGTGACTTTTTGTTATAGATATGATTTTATGCCCTATCTATTACAGATTAACTATCATAATGAATGCAAATTGCTGGCACAGGTTTTGGCCACATTGGAATGTCTTCTAAGAAGTGGCGAAGCCATTCTGCTTCTTCTCCTGCTTTGTCTAAAGCAATGAACTCAGATTCCATTGTAGATCATGCGATGCATGTTTGTTTCGTGGACTTCCAAGAAACAGTAGCGCCTCCTAGAGTAAAGACATATCCACTAGTGGATTTTGAATCTTTAGTATCCGATATCTAATTGCCATCACAATAACCTTCTAGTACTGCAAGATATCACGTAAAGTTCAAACCATGATCACGGGTAAATCTTAGATATCTAAGAACCCGAATAATCGTTTTTCAATGGTCTTCTCCGGGATTACCAGTGTACCTACTCAATTTACTGACAGCATAACCTATATCAGGGCAAGTGCAATTCATTTGGTACATCAGGTTTCCAATGATTTGGGAGTATTTTAGCTGAGACACTGCATCACCTTTATTTTTCGATAAATAAAGACTGATGTCTACAGGTGTTCTTGCTACATTCATATCATCCTTGATATATTTACCAAGAATTTTCTCAATCTAATGAGATTGAGATAATGCATATCTATCAGATGTTTTAGTAATTTTCATTCCTAATATTACATCTGCGACTCTCATATCTTTCATATCAAATCATTTGTTCAGCATTTGCTTAATTGATTTGATCATGTTTTGACTGCTCCCAATGATAAGCATGTCATCCACATAAAGACAAACGATGACATAACCTTTGTCAGTGTTTTTAACATAGATGCACTTGTCACATTAGTTTATCTTAAACCCATTAGTAAGCATAGCATGATTAAATTTTGTATGTCATTGCTTAGGTGCTTGTTTTAATCCATAAAGAAATTTTACAAGTCGACAAACTTTCTTTTCTTGCCCTAGCACTATAACCCCTCCGGATTGCTCCATATAGATCTCTTCATTTAGATCATCATTTAAGAAAGCTGTCTTAATATCCATTTGATGTATCTCTAAATTATATAACGCTGCTATGGCAATAAGCATGCGGATGGATGTTATTATTGTCACAGGGGAATATGTGTTAAAATAGTCTAGACATTTCTTTTGTCTGTAACCTTTTACTGCATGTCTTGCTTTATACTTGTCTATTAAACCATCTGCTTTCATTTTTCTCTTGAATATCTAAGAGGTTTAAAACCAGGTGGAAGATCCACTAATTCCCAAGTATGATTTTGCATAATGGATTCAATTTCATTATTAACAGCCTCTTTCTACAAAGGTGCTTCAGGACCTGTCATTACTTCCTTAAAGTTTTGAGGTTCATTTTCTAACAGGTATGTCAGAAAATCTAGACCAAACGATTTTTTATGTTCTAGCTCTCTTACTTTTTCTTGATTCATCATCAGTTAAATCATGTTGGTCAAGATCATTGCTAGTCTCCTGTGTTTGATAGTCATTAATCTCTTGCCTTTGTGTACAATCATAAGTTCTTTTATGTGAACTTAATTCCTATCCTTTCTTGTAAAGAAAAACATGTTAAAAAAACACAGCATTCCTTGACTCTATAATAGTGTTCACATTTATATCAGGTATTTTTTATTTATAAGTCAGAAACCGATATACACTACTATTCTGAGCATAACCAATAAACACACAATCTACTGTTTTTGGTCCTATCTTAGTCTTTTTCGGAACAAGAACTTCTACATTTGCCAAACACCCTCACACCTTTAACTATTTGTAGGAAGGTGGTCGACCTTTCCACAATTCATAAGGAGTGTTGTTAGTTTTCTTGTGGGGTATTCTATTAAGAACATAATTAGCAGACAATATTGCTTCACCCCACAAGTTCTGCGGTAAGCCTGAACTTAGTAACATGGCGTTCATCATTGCTTTAAGGGTTCTATTCTTTCTTCTAGCAATTCCATTTTGCTGTAGAGAATAGGGTGCTGTAGTTTGGTGAATAATGCCATGTTGTGCACAAAATTCATTTAAAGGTGCATCATATTCACCACCCCTATCACTTCTAACCATTTTAATGGTTTTACCAAGTTGATTTTCAACTTCAGTTTTGTAGAGTTTAAACATTTCCAAGGCTTCATCTTTACTTCTAAGTAAATATACATAACAATATCTTGTGCAATCATCGATAAATGTTATGAAATACTTTTTGCCTCATCTAGTTTTAACAAATTTAAGATCACATACATCAATATGAATTAATTCTAGAGGTTCGGTTTTTCTTTCAACCGATTTAAATGGAGCTTTAGTTAGTTTCGCTTCTACACAAATCTCACATTTGTGATTAGGATCAATTTCAAACTTTGATATATAATCCAAACCAATTAATCTATGCAAAGCATCAAAATTTACATGTCCTAATCTATCATGCCATAAATTTGACTTGAGAATATTAACAAAAGATGTGTTATTCTTATTAATAGCAAGTTTTGGTACAACCGTCATTACATTTAACTTGAAGAGACCATCGCTCATGTATCCTTTACCAACATACATACCACTCTTTATTAATACAAATTTATCAGATTCAAAAACAAGCCTAAAACCATTTTTACTTAACAAAGAACCAGAAACTAAATTCTTTCGGATGTCTGGTACATGCAGTATGCTGTTGAGGGTCAGTTTCTTCCCTGATGTCATCTTTAAGACTACTTTCCCTTGTCCAGCCACAGCAGAAGTAGATGAATTTCCCATGAATAGTTGCTCACTATTTACAGCCTCATTATAACATCTTCTTGTCCGTACAAATGTGTCGAGTTGCCCCAATGTTAACCCACCATTCCTTGGGATTTCCAATCAAATTAGCTTCAGACACCACAGCAGAAAGATTGATGTCATTTACCTCGTCAAAAATGTAATCAAGTTCTATCACATTGGCTTGATTGGTAGTCTTCTTGCTTGTACTTCTGCGATCCTTCTTAGAGCGGCGGCAATCAGAGGCTCAATGTCTGATCTTGCCACAGTTATAGTTTTACCTTTAAACTTTTTATTGCCATTGTTGTCACCTTGCTTAGAACCATCTCCAGCCAACTTTCTCTTTCTGTTATATGGTTTGGGCACATGTCCAACCACATTAGCTTTGGACTCAATGGGATTTTTACCATTCCTCTTTTTAGCCTTACAGTTATCTTCCTCAATTCTTAGTCTTACAATAAGTTCATCCATGGTCATCTCTTTGTGTTTATGTTTTAAATAATTTTTGAAATCTTTCCATGCTGGTAGTAACTTTTCCACTAAAGCAACGACTTTGAAAGATTTGCTAAGAGACATACCTTCAGAATGAATATCATGCAAAATTAATTGAAAACTTTGAACTTGAGAAATTACGGTCTGGGAGTCTACCATAACGAAATCCAGAAATTTACCGATAACAAATTTTTTTGTGCCGACATGCTTTGTCTTGTATTTTTTTTTTGTTTCCAAGAATCCCACAATTCTTTTGTTGTTTTTAGAGGGTTGTAAATATTATACTGCATGTTGTCAAGGCCATTGAGGATGTAGTTTCTACACAGAAAATCAGAATGTTTCCAAGTGTCTACAGCGGCAACAACTTGCCGATCACGTTCATCCTCTCTAAGTACTGGAGCCTCTTCATGGAGAAACTGGGCAAGATTCAGAGTTGTAAAATAAAACAACATTTTCTGTTGCTATCTCTTAAACTAAGTGTCATTAAATTTTTCCCGTTTTTCTCCATGATTTATAGGAACTTGAACATCGTTCTGGATAGGGATTAGAGTCGTTGTAACAATCGAATTTGGAGTACTACTTTCAGCAGCCATAATGTCTTATTACAAAAAATCAAAAAAAACCAAAGCCAAATTAATTTTCTAGTTACTAAAACCAGAAAATAAATTATAATACAAAATGATTTTACTTTTCTTGTTACTAAAATTAGAAAAATAAAATATCACAATAACTTTCTGTATCACAAATTAATATTCTAAAATTGTTAATGACACCAATATATTACTACTAGTTGTCAAAGAAAATAAACAGTATATTACTACTATTTGTATTTTCCAACTAGAATATTTGTCATGACCCAAACCCGCCCCCTATAGGTTTAGCGTCGTAACCGACCAGTAATCCTTGGATTACCGAAGGCCTTTTAGCAGATAGACTTATAATTAGGGGTTGCGGAAGCAATATATAGAAATATACATAGTCCATCGAGCTGTGCAAACATACATGGGACAGATAATCTTAAACTTTTTAAACATACGCGTGACATCAAAAGATACAATAGTTATACGCCATCCCATGTACATATAAATGGAAATTTTGTTCGTAAATCAAAAGAAACAAAGTCTTAAACATTCACAAAACATGGCTACGAGACTTGACTTAGTCTGGAACCTCCTCGGGAGGTGCAAAAGGTGGCTGACAAACACAAATCCTTCAGGCAACGTATTAAGCCTGGTCACGAGCTTGCTCACCTACATACATAAATAAATAGTGAGCAGGAGTCCAGTGAATAATAACAGAGTAAAAGGGTTGAATGAATGATGCCCCATAACTAATTCAAAAACCAGAGTTCATATCGAAACAGATTCACATTCGTATTCTTGTTCTGAGCATATATAGAAATCAGAGTTTATGCTTAATCTTACATGGCTTATCCATTAGCACTAATAGATCTCATACAGAACATCAAAGGTCATACTTGTCAGTTCTATAAGGAACCTCCGACCAGGTACGGATAACTTGTTAGTTCCATAAAGAACCTCCGGACTAGGAACGGTTAACTTGTCCGTTCTATAAAGGAACCTCTAGCCGGGTACAAATAACTTGTTAGTTCCATAAAGAACCTCCGGTCCAGATACAGATAGCATACTTGAATCATAGATTTAATGTCACAAATATTTGTCAAAATTGGACAATATTCATAGTACAAAACATAACATTTCGTAAAATAGCTCTTGTTCCACATACAGAAAATAAGTTAACTTGAACATAGCTTTACTAAATTATTACTCACAGATAATGAATAGTTCCAAGTAAACGGATAGAGTAGGCAATTCAGATATCTTGTGGCACGTGACCTACACAGATACAGAATAAATACGTACTGAATTACACACCCGAAATCATTATCTTGGTTCTTTCTTGTCTTGGTGTGTTTCTACTTCTTATCCCCATTATTGTATCTTAATCTTGGCCTAGGAATGCCTAAGATGCAATGAGGATGATAAAATGCACATAAAAACACTTAATAAAACTTGTTGAAAACAGGGTCCTCGCTCGAGCGCAACTTCCTTCGCTCGAGCAGACATGTAAAATGTGAGTGGTCGCTCGAGCGCAACTTGTGTCGCTCGAGCGGTCTGTAAACTTTTGCAAAAATGCTAGTTGCTTGATTTTTTTGCTCGATGCTCGCTTGACGCTCGCTCAAACGTGAGACTCATACCTTCGCTTGAGTGCAACTTCTGTCCCTCGAGCGGTCTGTAAAACACATAAACTTCTAGCAGCATGCATTTTACGCTCGAGCCAACTTTTCGTCGCTCGAGCGGAAGTGTGAAAATGAAGGTGGTTGCTCGAGCGCAAGATCTGTCACTCAAGCATGAAAGTAGAATTCTAGAATTTTTAGATTTGCTTCCAAGCTTCAAATTCAACCCCAAAGCTGCAAATTATGATTTTTTGGGCCAAAAACTTGAGGAAACTCACGTAAAATTGGAAAACATGGTGAAATCAAAAATCAATTCCATAAAATCAAGGTTCAAGAGCATGTGATGTATGCAAGACCAAACCCAATTCTTTGAAAACATAATTATATACACCATGCATGTAAAGGTGTAAGTTCCAAGCTTCCAAAACATGATCCAATGAGGTGTCTAATTTAAAAATATGTTGAATTCTCAAACCAAGGTCAAAATGAGGACATGCAAGAGGGAATTCTTTGAAAACAACTTCAAATTCTGACGAAATGAGCATGCATGCATGATATGGTTAATTTCTCTTTAATTCTAACTAAATTTCAACTTAATTCTTTTGTATTCGTGAACTCACCAATTCAAAGGCAAAACTAAAGGCTCTTACCTTAAACTTTGATTTCACAAATGTAGAGGATTAAACTTCAAAATTCTCTTCAATTCCCAACAATCCTAGCAATACTCATCATTCCCTTGTTGATCTCACTTGTTCTCTTGGTCTCTCTCTCTCTCTCTCTCTCTCTCTCTCTCTCTCTCTCTCTCTCTCTCTCTCTCTCTCTCACGTTTGGAGTCTCAAAATAAGGAAAATGATAGTGTGTAATTAAGTGGCTTGACTCATATAAGCCTTATTTAGGCTTGTTTAATGAAGCTTAATTAACCTTGGCTTATTCTAACCAAATGAGCAGTAATTAGACTAATTTAATTCGTTCCGAATCGACTTATAATTGAACCCACCGTAAATTCCTAAAAATTCCAAATAACACATAAATCAAGTTAATTTTGCGGTCGGATGCCGATAAGGCCTTTAATTCGTAGAACGAAATAGAAACGGAAACAGATATTTCAACGATAGACAGATATAAGCACATTAAGGCATCACACACATGCAACAAATTTAGAATTTCACCTTAATTACCAATTAGGCTTTTTTAACCATGAATTAATGTAAATCAGAGGTTGGGGTTGTTACAATATCACTTTATGAAAGTACAGAAAAATAAATATAATGAAGACACCAAAATTAGTTTGTCTTAAGATTGTTAAACAATCTTCACTGTATCAAAGTTCATATACTTAACAAGAAACAGAAGAAATAAAGAAAGGAGAGAGACTGTTTGATTACAAAAATCAAACCAGTAAAGAAAATAAAATAAAATAATAGATTTTATTTTGTTATAAAAACAAAATCAAAATCTGATAAATAAATAAATAAATAAAACAGAAAGTAAATTAATTACTAACCTTATGTATTTATTGAACAAAATTCTGATCAAGTCCAGTGTTTAACACTGTGTCCTTAAGACAGATTTGTCATCTCCACGGTGTTTTCAGATTGTGGACGTTTATCTTCCAGGATAAAATGTTCAACAATGAATAATTGTAGCACTACAAATTATTCGCACAACGAACACACTTTGTGTATACACTCTTTCTCACAGGAAATTTAAATACAGTAAAATGCAGAGAGTAATTACAAAGGGAAGAACAAATTTTCTGAATACAAAAATCCAAATGAGGGTCTATCTATTTATAGGAGAATTTGTGGCTATTTGGTTTGAATTAAACAGGTGCAAACCTGTTTGAATAGGTATTATACCTATTCGATTTGAATGAACAGGTAAGAAACCCTGGGTTTAAATTTCAAACAAATATAAATCTGTTTTGTTTAAATTCAAACAGATATGTATTTGTTCGGGTGGGGAAAAAACTGGACAGGTATGATAGCCAATTTTTGTATTTAATTTTCGAAATTCAAATTCTAAAAAATTAGAATTTAATTTTAGAAAAATAAAATTCAAATATTTTTTGCTCGAAAATAATTAGTATTGGGCTAGACAAGCCCAACTCAACCTTACATCACGCACACACGCCCAGCCCGCCCAAACGGACGGTGACTTGCGCGTGTGTGTTTATTTTTGGGTCCAATGGGTCTAACCCACTTTGCCCATAACCTCTCTCTTCTATAAACTTGGGGTACCCCTTGGGGCCCTCCCCAAGTTGTAAACTCAAGCCTTATAAATCCATAAAAGTTTGCCCACCAAACCTGTACGAGCACGAAATAATCATATTGATCAAGTTTGCACTATTCCAAACGTCGTCGCTTTATCATTGAAAACATAAACGTGAGCTAGCCGACGGGTGTGTGCTGGGAACCTCTCTGATGCCTAAGTCTGCAAATAGATAATAGATACAAAAGCTTTGTGTATTTGGGAGTAAAAATTGTGATACCTGTACATAGGTCCTATCATAAGCTTTTATAGATTCCACTTGGCACAACCCTAGTAGGACTCCAACTTTACTCAACAGAGTCCTTCTAGGAATCACACTCATCAGGATAATACTTATCCTGATGACACCCTTCTCGCTACCTTCTGGCAATCTTTCAAACCATGTTAGACCTAGGTCACCAAGGCTGGAACGAAACAAGATATACATTAGGGCCTCATTTTGTCGATACACGACCATAACCTGGTGAAAGTGGCTTAAGTACATGTAGAGGTCTGACTTCCCCTCATAAGTAGTGAATTTGGGCTGGTGGAAACCTGAGAGTAATGGTGCATTCTCAATTGCCGGAACGAACGGTGAGCTCTGCAACCTTGCTAACACTTTATCTGCTGGTTCGTAAGCAAGGCGTGGTATTGGCATCCCTACCTCGACACTCCCATGTGTCCTAGGAGCCAATCGCTGTAGAGTTGAAACTCTACGAGGGTCGCGGGCCTGGATGACCTCCTTCCATCAAGCCCTCTCCTTCAGCACTGTACGCAGGTCTGCCGACCCAGGCAACTCCGTGTGCCTGGATGTCGTTTGGTGCATGCGCGAAAGTCGATAACTGCTTCCTTCCGTGTAAGACCTTTTCGTCCTCGTTCTCTCAGACCTGAAGTAACGAGTCCTGGAAGTCCTTGATTGTGTATCGCCTATCCTGAGGCTTCTAATTTCAGCTTGTGATGATGTAACCTGTCTGTCACGATCTTTTGAGTGGTAAGAGCATGTGTTACCTCTGCGCCCCTCTTCCGTTACCACCCATTTGCCCTTTATTTGGCGCTTCATTGTCTCCATGTCTGCTGCCATCCTCTGTATCAATTCGTCCTGCTCCCTTACCTAATCTTCTAGAACCTGAGGATCTAACCTTCGCCTCTGCCTTTTAGGGCTTTGAGAACGACGAGGACTGGAGTCCCATCTTTCATAGGTATCCTTTCGCGGGTTCCGTCGCTGGAGATCTAACTCTGCCATGGGCAGGATAAAAGGTAAGCCTTCACGCCTTCCGTCCGCCTCCGGGGTTTGCCCATCAACGACAGAGTGTAGAAAGTCTTCATTATGCGCCATTGAAATCAGTTGAAAGAAAACTTAATCAAGAGATTCATTCTTTGTGATTGCAATTCCCATAGACGGCGCCAATTGTACGAGCACGAAATAATCTTCTCGTGTAATCCTGTTGATCAAGTTTGCACTCTTCCAAACGTTGTCGCTTTATCACCTAAAAATACAAACGTGAGCTAACCGGCGAGTGTGTGCCGGGAACCTCTCTGATGCCTAAGTTAGTAAATAGACAATAGACACAAAAGTTTTGTGTATTTGAGAGTAGAAATTGTGAAATCTGTACATATGTCCTGTCATGAGCTTTTATAGATTCTACTTGGCACAATCCTAGTAGGACTCCAACTTTCCTCTGTATAGTCCTCCTAGGAATCACACTCATTAGGATAATACCTATCATGATGACACCCTTCTCACTATCAACCCAAATGAGATGGCCCAAACCTTTTTACCGCGGCTTGGTAGTAGCTCAACCGAGCTAAGAAGGCCTTGCCCCACGCCAAACAGAACCAAGGCAGTCTTTAGCTGAGATAACCACTCTGAAACCCCGTACCATCGTATCCCGGTCCTGCTTTGATATAACCACCTCAGTTCAAGCCTTAGGCCGAATACCCATCCAGTCTACGACCGAGCTTAATCCATTCTCGTTTCCGCCCGCAGCGCGGCCCAATGACCAAGAATGAACCTAGCTCGGTCCATTCAATAGATGGCCTTAGCTCGGCCTTATTTAGACATAAATTGCCCTCTCAGAACTAATGTGGGACAAACATTTAGTTCAAACCTTTAAGGAAACTTCACCAATATACCATTTCCATAGAGCTCTCTTTGGCTTCAATTTCTCATTCACCCAATAATGGTTTTGAGCAACGAGATATACCACGTAAATCGCTACGCGGCATAAAACGTGTTACCACTTAAACCTACCAACTTTGACCTAAAAATTAGACCAAAATTGAGGAAAAATCTAATTTTCCAAAATCATTTCTAACAATCATTACTGACCCTACCCATTATACAAATTACAAATATCTAAAACCTCTAAAATTATGTCACATCATCTGTTATTACACTAATTGATATATATATCATTATTCTTAATTCAAATATAGCCTAGTTGGTGAAGTTCAACTCAAATTAGAAACTTATAACAATGGATACAACTAGTAAATATCACATTATGAAAATGCTTCCAACATCATCCATTTGGAGATGTCATCGAAATTAAATGCTCTCTTTCTTGTGGGTGGTAAGTCTTGGATTATGCACAACAGCTAATAATGCATTGAATGCTCGTATTGTTTTTTTTTATATGTAATACAATTATGTAGATGTTTTCACTATTTCAGGCTAACCTAATTTCTTAGTGTAACCAAAGGATACAAAATTAAGCTGTGGGTATTGTTAAAATTTGAAAATAAAAGAATATACATTTAGCGTCACAGTTGAAAAATGTGGGTGTAGATAGTAGTAGCTTAGTAATTAAACGCATTTGTTATTTATTGTGAGAGTCCTATTTAAAATTAGAGCAAACGCCTCTTATGAACTAGTTTTAAAGATTCTATGACGAATTACACTAACCGTTCCTATAATTTGGTGCAAGCGTCACTTTGCTCCCTGACTTTTTAATTGTGACACATTTGATCCTGAATTTTGAATCTTGTTCCAAATAAGAACAATTGAAGATACCATTACTCAATTTTAAGGATAAAGTCGTTAATTTGATAAAATATAAATTAATTTGATAAAAATAAATGTCAAAATATTTTTGAATTTTTAAAAATTATTTCTACCTACCAAAGATAAAATTATGTAAATTGATAAATCTTTTATGCATTCATTTATTTATTTATTTTATCAAATTAATTTTTATTATGTGTTTGGATGATGATTATGTAATGGGTGGTTGTTAGTCTTTTAATGTG
This sequence comes from Camellia sinensis, assembly GCF_055761805.1. Lineage (NCBI taxonomy): Eukaryota > Viridiplantae > Streptophyta > Magnoliopsida > Ericales > Theaceae > Camellia > Camellia sinensis. The sequence continues at coordinate 223,844,702 of NC_138961.1, forward strand.
TAATCAATATATTCAATATATGAAATATTTTTAGTTTTGTATTTTTTGATTTAATGGATTGATTTAACAATGACATCAAAGTTGTCACCATATTTGACTTTTGAAAAAATAGAAACTAATTTAATGAAGATAAAAACAACTGCCCATTACATGATCATCATCCAAACACATAATAAAAATTAAATTAGTAAAAACATAAATAAGTAAATGTGTAAAAAATTTATCAATTTTACATAATTTTATCTTTCTTGGGTAAAAATAATTTTTAAAAATTCAAAAATGTTTTTTTGATATTTTTTTTGTCAAATTAATTTATATTTTATCAGATTGACAACTTTGCCCTTGAAATTGACCAATGGTATCTTCAATTGTCCTTATTTGGAATAATATTCAAAATTCAGAGTCAAATGTGTCACAATTAAAAAGTTAGGGATCAAAGTGATACAAGCACAAACTATAAGGACCGTTAGTATAATTTGCCCAAGATTTTATTACAACTATTGAGTATTAAACCTGAGACTTGGAGAGAGTACTCCCCCCAAGCCCCAAATTATGCCCACTAAATCAACGTGTTAAGGTTGAATGATCTCTTTATTAACACTACATATTTATGAAGATTGTTATTTGGGCCGGATTTCTCTTTAGTCCGAGATCAAATTAGAGCGTGTTGTTGGGCTCGTGGGGGGCTCACCATTGGTCTTGTTTTAATAATCCAAACCATTCAATGTATAGAACTCATCAAGTACTTTATCTCTATGAAAAATTATGTTGATCAAATATCGATAGCTACTTAATCAAATCAGATTTCTATCAATAGTAAATATAATTTTGAAAATAAATTATTGACAAAAATTTGATCCGATCAAGTACCTACTGATATTCAATTAACGTGATTTTTTATAGGGATAAAGTACTTGACGAGTTCTGCACATTGAACGATTCAGATTATTTAAACATGACACATGATAGATCCCACAAACTCAACAACACCATTCAATTCACAAAATGAACTGAAGACAAGCATAATCTTGTTATTTATACATACACGTTGCTATATATACACATAAACATATTCATGTACTTGTCGATTCCACAAATGATCACCCCCATATAATTATAAAACCTCAAGTGCCCATCAATGGTGGGGCTCCCATGTATGTATATCTTTTATGAATTACAGGTGGACCCCCACGCGATGCGTTCATGGGGGTCACATTCCAGTTGGAGTGTTTTTTCTTTATGTATACATTGTATTGTGTTGTCTGATTGTTTATTGTATTTAATTTATGAAAAATGCATTACAAATGGAATTATCATTCACCATTATAAGAGAATAGTCATTCTATAGAAAGACTAAGAAATGATTATTCTATTTCATTCTAATGAATCAAACACTATATAAGTGATTATCACACAAATCTACTAAAGAGCAAGATGATGATGTACTTGCAAATCATCATGCAAAATATACAGAAAATATAAACATAAATCTTACATTAGTGGTATTATTTGAATCTAGTCTATCAATGATATTCTTTTTTCCTTTGCTGATCAAATATGAAAAATCAAATCAAACTTAACTTGGAGTGCATTCATAACAATTTGATAAACTCTTTTTAGGAGTTGTTTGGAGATGATCTCAATAGGTGCACTTATTTGATAATTACATTTATTTGGATCATATCACCTCTCTACTTTTCTGCATATCTTTTCATAAAAAGTCAAAAAATGTATTAAATAAGCAAACAATCAATTACAAGACTAATGCTTTGTGCTCGTATCAAATAAATTGTTATTGGACCTAACTTGGTATGTCAAGGTGATCCATATTAGACATTGCATTCAATCTAGTTCACTTTCTTTACTTGGATAATAAGAGGACCAATTGTACCTAAGTGCGACGGTTCAAATAAGCAGTAAAACTTTCACTTATACATGTTGCAAAATAAGAAAGATCACCATAAGAAGACTATTTAAGAATATGAGTGGAATCTTACCACAAAAATAATATCTAAAGATCATGTTAACATGATTTTCCATTCATGAGTTTGATGGAGAAGATAGTTGTTCTGTACATTGTGTAAACACCAGCAGCTCTTAATAGTGGCTAAGTAATGCAGGATGGTTTGAGATGTTCTAAATAAGTACACTTTTTGACTTTTTATAAAAAAAAATGTATACAATCTGCAATGTATATTTACATAAGTGAGTATTAATTATGTGGAAAAAAACAAATCCACACTCTGGTCCATTTCCCTATCCACATTAAAACATGTCCACCACACCCTGCAAATCTCCTTCCACAATAATAAAATGAAACCTCAACTCCACGGCTATCCTTATCGCCTCCCTACCAGCCAGCACTTCTATTAAATAAAACTTAAAACAAATGAAGTATGATGTGCATTAATTAATTTAACATGTTCATGATTTAAATGAAAAAAATACTGCCACAAAAGGTTCTCCAAAGATAGAAATATACATGCTAGATGAAAATGTATGTTAATTTTATTTAATTTAAATTTATTTATTTCTGTATCCATCTCTTCTTCTTTTTTTTCTTTTTTTGAATATTTCTTAAATATGAGCATGAACAAAAATGATTCTCTAAAAAATGAAAATGCACATGAATAAATTAATGGTCATGGAGGTAATTTTTTCCTCACCTAAATGCACCACATCAAATGTGAAAAAGTTAACTACATGCATAATCATTTAAATCAGTGAATGACATAAAATACACAGTGATCTTTAAATTATTTTAAAACCCAAATGATGAAGAAGATGTAATTAAAAACCCTATACAAATTCCTGAAGAAATCGTAAATTCAGACTCACTTTGTGAAACTCTCATCGTCTCATCAGCCGTGAAGTTTTTTAGCTATATAAAAACCAAAAGCATAACCCAATTTAGCATTATTATTTGAGCAACATCGAACTATTTATTGAGGCAAATATATTAAAAGAAAGAAGATAAATGAAAGGAACATGAAAACTCGCAACAATAAAACTAAAAGTCCAAGAAAAGCAACAGCCCTCATTCTAATTGTAACAAAAGAAATATGGAACCAAAGTTATAATCACTTAAAATTTAGTGACAGGTGAAATATGAGTGGTAGCCAATAAGTTGGTTAATACATCAAACTACCCTTGACTCCCAAAGCTTAATAATCATCAACAAATCAGTCCAACAGCAATCCAACTCTATATATGTATGTGTGTGTAATAAGACTTAAATTGACTCTAAACAAGTTAACCAAACATCTAAATTGTTCTCCATGAAAACTTTCATATTTGTCCTTCTTTTTCTTTTCAAGCTCTGCAGAAAGAGATTACAAAATATAAGGGGTCGACAATCTTTTCTTGGCAATAAACCAATCATATGCAATCATGAAATTGGCATCTCATAAGCAAAAATTTATATTAACAAAATAACTTCTCTCATTGGCATATTGTCAAGCACATTGTGTGCAAGTTATATGCTAACAAACATCAAAAGAATACACAAGCATATAAAATCAATACAGCATCTGCAAAAAAGAACACAAAGTTTATGACAATGGCATACCTGATTATCCGGTTTGAGAGTTGATCTCTAGACACAGTCAATTTCCAACTCGTAAGTGTATATATGATTGAATACAATCAGTTCACCGCCACAGAAGTACGCTGGACAATCAGTTCACCGCTACAGGAACACTCTGGATAGCATACATGGAAATCTCGCATTGAATTCTATTAACCTATTTTGGTTTAATGTTCAGATTTCTTTTTTCCCCCAAAAAATAGAGGCATCGTTTGCTTCAAGAACTTGTTTTTATCTCTCTATTTCACGCACTTCTCACCAATTACATGATTTGAAAAACAAAAGTAGTATAAAATACATAATCGGCATGTTATCATTGTATTCAGATTTACAAGATGCAAATGGTGAATCACAGCAACAAAATTGGTCATAAACATCCCACAATCTTTTCATTCATAACGCTATGTTTGGTAACTTAGGAGAGAAAAGAAAAGAAATGATTACTTAAGTAATAAGAGAAAAGAAAAGAAAAGAAATGATTGTAATTTCTCTCCTTTTTGTTTGGGTAAGTAAGAAATAAAAGAAAAGAAATGATTGTGATTTCTCTCCTTCTTGTTTGGTTAGATTTCATTAAGAGAAAAGAAAAGAAATTATTTTATGTTATATTACCAAAATAACCTTTTTATATTTTCAATCATTTTATTTCTTTTATTTTTACAGGGGTAAAATTGGTATTATGAAAATATAAACATTTGTGGATTTCTTTTCTCTCCCAATCTCTCCACTTTTGGGAAGATTGAAAATAAGGGTTATGAGATAAATGAGTTTCTCTCCATTTCTCTCTATTTCTCACCATTTCTCTCCACTTAAGATAACCAAACAAGGAAGAGAAATACATTTCTCTCTATTTCTTTTCTTTTCTCTCCAAATCACTCAATCCAAACACAGTGTAAGAAAATATTTTCATAACCAATTAAGTCGAATGATGGGCATAAACTCTTAATTTATTATGAATCAAACAAATAACACTTAACCTCCTATCATGTCAATTTAAATAAATTTTAAAATTCTCAAGCATTATTTCTGCAGAAGTACAAGTACGATAGATCAAAATAGTCATTCGTAGGTGTGGTTTGACTAGAGATTTTTTTAGTTGATTTTTTTGAGTTGAGGTTTTTTTAACTAGGATAAAAAAGTTCATTTAAATTGGTTTTTTTAATTTTTTTTTACTTTTGTAAGAGAAAAAGTAAAATAATTATGGTTTGGCTGTGATATTTTGTCTTATTGACTTATTTAATCTATTTTGTCTTTTGTACTTTTTTAGCTTCAACCATAATTGCCAAATGAAGCCTTAAATTTTTAGAGCGGAGTGACCCTTCCTACCAATCTTGTTTCTCCTTTCTATCAATCTTCCTATCTTCGTTTGAGAATAACTTTTATAACTTGATTTTTTTTTTTGGACTGTTTTAACCTAAATAAAAAAGTTCCATTTTGAATGAATTTTTTTTTTTTTTTATAATTTTGTGAGAGAAAAAGGTGAAATGATTATGTTTAGATGTGACATTTTATCTTATTAATTTTTTGGAAAATGATTTGTCCCCCTAATTTTCCCCCCCGAATCCCCCGAAAAACAAATGGAGAAGAGAAAGAGGGAGAAAGAAGAGGGGAGAAAGAGAGAGGAGAGGAGAGAGGGAAACAGAGAGACAGAGAGGCCCTTCCATTCCGCTCCCTCCATTCCGCCGATCGCCGATCGTCGTCCCAGCTCGCCGATCGTCGTCGCAGCTCGTCCGCCTCCGCCGATCGTCGTCCCAGCTCTGCCTTCTTCTATTCTTTTTTCTTCTTCTCTTCTTTCTTTCTTCTTCTTTCTTCGTCTTCTTCTATATTTCTAATTGAAAAAAAAAAAAAAATTCAAACGACGAAATGACGTCGTTTCGCCAATTAGGAGGATTCGAGGGGGGCTGAATTCGAGCTCTCTAATACGGTCCTAATTTTTTAATATGTTTTATCTTTTATTAGGTTAAATTAATCCCAACCATATTACTAAACGGGGCATAAAATCTCATTACTTTTAGCCTTGGGTTGTTTTGAGAAGTTGGTTAAAAATTGAGTTTTTCACCTTTTTTTTCTTTTTCTTTTTTTTTTTGAAAAAATTTGTAAAAACTTAGAAAAACAAAATATGACCCAAAATAAGTAAAGTTGACTTTAGACTTTTAGCTAAATTTATAAATTGAGAGAAAGAACAAAGTAGATGATGGGAATGGGACCCAAAAAGGTTAGAGTGATGTATAAGGAGATTGGAATTTTATTTATTTTTTTCTCGCGAATTTTTTTTTTTTTTTTGGTTGATAATTTTAGACAAAGATAAAATTGTAATAAAAAAAAGAGTTAAAAATAAAAAGAAATTCTAATATACATCGCTTTAAAAATGGTACACCATATGAATCCTAGTTATATTATTTTTTATTTAGTTATGATCAATTTTCTTCTTTAATTATGTCATTATTTTAGTTATGACTTATAAGTTATTTAGTTATACCTCATGTTGTGTTTAGTTATGACATTTTTTTTTAATTATGACTCAAAAAATTAAAATTATACCATTTATTTTTAATTATAAAGTGAGAATCAGGATCCTCTCCTTACTCTCTCGCCGTACCTCCTTACTTGCTGGACTATTGAGCCTCCTTTTGAACCCAATTTTGATGGTCCTTGTTCATAAAATGCATGTGACGCACACTAAGGCTAAGTTTGGCTACTACAAAATAATTCATCTTTTTATCTTTTTATTTTTTTTTCTATCATATCACCTCTCTACTTTTCTGCACATCTTTTCGTAAAAAGACAAAAAATACACTTATTTAGATCATTCCAAACAACTCCTAAATTTTTCAAAAATAGAAGCCTAGGTTGTTACTTTTGTTGGGTACAAAGAACTGAAATGGTAACTACATTCGTGTGCTACTCGGGTGCACCCCTTCCATATGAGGACTACCCTGTTATCCTGCCACGTTATCTTCGAACTTGCAATCTTATCCGTAGCGAATTAAAAGTCAACGAATCACAGACAAGTAAAGCAGGGATTATTTTGTAATTTCGTTTATTTGCTCATAAGTACCAGACCACACGTATAATTCCTTGAGGATCAGCTTTGTCTCCAGCCAATGGCTTCCACAAGCTTGAACTTCCTCCAGCTCCAGACTCTCTCGCTCCGCCATGTGCACAATGCGCCACCTACCTCCTGCAAGGCGCACTCTCCTAAACCTGCGCCGCCCTCCCGCACCACCGCGCTACCAGGCCGGAGACAGTGGCTCCTCCTGCTGACGGCGGGGACGACGTTGAAGGCGGCGGAGTTGCCGTCGAGGGCGCAGGACATTCCGCTATTCGGACTGAGGAAGAAGCTGAAGAAGGTGGAGGAAGAGGCGGAGGAGGTAATCAAGGAAGGGATCGAGACGGCGGAGAAGGGATTTGAGACGGCGGAGAAGGGAATTGAGACGGTGGAGACCGAGATAGAATCGGCGTTGAGGTTCGGGGGGTTGGCGCAGGCAGGGGCGGTGGCGGGAGCGGAGTTTGTGGGGATTTTGGTAGCTACTTCTGTGGTGAATGGTATTTTAGGACCCGAAGGTCAGAAATCGTGAAGTGTGATTGGTTTTTATCTAAATTTTTGTTCTCAATTGATATGTTTATGTAAACCTGGTTGTAAAATTGTAATAATCACCGTAGCGTTGTGAATTTGTGTTGTTGTTGATTGAAGAATTTGATGTTTGTGCTGGAATGTAATATGATTAGGTGTGAGGGATAAAAAAGAAAAAGAAAAGGAAAAAGGATTGGATGGCAATATTGAATGTAATTTAGGAGTTGTTAATTATCATTCACCTCCTAATACAATGTTAATTTTGTCATTCACCTCCAAATACAATGGCACTGTTTGGTATAGATTTTAAGAATTGATTAAAATTTATTTTAATTTAGGAGTTTATATTAAACTGTTTAGCGTAGTTTTTATTTATAAGTTATTAAGTAGGAATAATTTAAATAAATTTAAAAAATTAATTATTTAAAAATTGAATTCATATGATGCATAACAAATTCATAATAAAGAATACATGCATATTGCAAGTGACTCTAATATATATCATCTATTATTGACTTTTTGTCCCGGAAAATATTAAATTAATCAGGTATTTTAGGCCTCGTTTGGGAACAGGCTAATTTAGTAACTTTTTGGCTATTTGGCTAAAAAGATAGGTAAAAAAAACTTGTATGTTTGGGATGACTTTTTGGCTAATTACGAAAAGATGTGCAAAAAGTAGAGAGAAAAAAGAATCTTTGACTTTTTGGTATGGGTTGTTGGCTTTTTGGCTAATTTAGTAATTTTTTGGCTAATTGGCTAAAATAGCCTCTTGCCAAACGAGGCCATTAAGAAAATCTAATAGTAAAATGAATTTAGACCTTTTAACAAATGTTTGAATTAGTTTTTTTTTTTTTAAATTAAATCATACAAAGATCAAAGAAGCATATATCTATTTTTTTTATTATTATTTTTATTTTATAGTTTATTATGTAATAAAATAATATAAACTTAGAGGTCCAGAGTAGTCTCTCTCTCTAAGAGATTTCCAACAATGTTCCGGCGATTGTTCACTGACATTTTTAGTGACTTATTTTACACTTTTAAAGTATAGATCTACACTTCTAAAGTATAGATTTACAATTTTAGAGTGTAGATCTAAACTTTTTATATTTGAAATAGAAGTTTTGATCAGAAAGTCTTCTCCTCCTATTTTGGCATAAATTTTTGGATTTTCAACACTCGCAATGGTTCCCTTATCTCTCAACCATTTTTTCATTCCATTGTTGGTGTCCTTCCTTCTTCAACGGTAGTGGTGGCGGAGTTGAGCAGCAACGACAGAGATGACGTCAATAGGGACGACGGTCTTTCAAGCAGATCTTACTTTTTAGACCACCTCTTTGAGCAAATCGGTAGTTTTTCCTAAATCGTAGCTTTTTTTTTTTTTTTTTGGTGGATTTCTTTTTTTGTTGTTTGTTCGTTGTTTGTTTGTTCTTTATTTTGTTGTTTGGTTGGGATGGCCCTTTGAAGTCTTGATTATGTATTGTTATTGTCTTTTATTAATATTGAGATGGCCCTTTTATTAATATAATATTTTCCATATTCTCGAAAATAATAATAATATGAACTTGTAAATGAATATTTCATAAACAGCTGAACGAGAGCCAATATTTGGCTATTCAGTTTTGCAATTTCTTATTGAAAGTTCAATAAATAAATAAAAAGGTTAAACGAACTTAAATCACAATCTAATCTTGTCCAATGAAATAGAAAATAGGGAAAATTACTATTCATGATAGATTTTGAAAAATTATTACACATTAATAAAAAAAAATTGTGATTTTAATTATTAATTTTTATAATATTTATGTAACGCCCTCAAAAATAAACCCATCATAGCATACATTCACGATAAATAAAAGAGTTTTCATATTATAATCATCAGAGTATTCTTACAAAAGGTATTACGTGTTGACAATAAAAGTAAACGCCCTATAGGCTTACAACTTTCCAAGTCAACATTTGGTTACAAAAAGAGAGAGTACTAACTCTACACAAATAAGCCCTTGGCTTGATATACATGTAATACAACAAAAACAATAAAAAAGAGTCTACAGCCTCAAGCCACCCAAGCTACGTCCTTGGAGGTGACATAACACCTGTACCTGAAAATGATGTCCCATATAGGGTGAGCCAACGCCCAGTAGAGATATGCTAAACATAATATGAGCAATAACTAAAACATTAGCACTTGATAAATGTTTAACTCATATAAACCAACATACAGTACAATCCAGTTCCATAATCCTTAACTTAACAAAACTCAACTTATAAACATGGCTCAGAACCTAGCCAAATAATTGAAGTGAGACTACATCTCATGCCAACAATACTACGAGCTGCCATTTTATGGAAATTGCGTCCGCGGGATTCGGCACCCATGTATTTTCATTCTCTTATGGCCATTTTACGGATATTTCATCCGCGGGATTCGGCACCCATGTATAGATATATTCGGATTGCCATTTTACGGAAATTGCATGGCGCCCATGTATTATTATATTCAAATGGCCATTTTACGAAAATTTCATCCGCGGGATTCGACACCCATGTATTTAAATACACAACTTGATTAGTTTCAATTCACCTAATCATCATGCAATGTCTACAACAATCAAGACTATCCTCCACTGATAGCCCAAAGTAGTTATTTCTAAACAGATAATAAATGCCTCAACAGATATATAATTGGCATTTTCAAAAGTGAGCGATTTATAAATCCAATACCACCATTCTATCTCATAATGAGCAAATTTCATTATCCCCAACTCAATTTCATAGCAAATGTCATTAATTACACTAATGATGTAGGAACCCACATTTTATGTCTTCGTCATGTTCATGAGCATCTGTATGATTATGGCTTGTTAAGTTTGCGTGTGTATGTTTGTGACTTGCTTCGCTTTAGCGAGTGAGATCCATGCCTTGTTTTGAAGCCTTGTGATTTGTCTAAGTGTTGTGTGCTTGTCTTGTTCCTTTCTTGATGTGAAACTTAGGTCGCGCCTTGAATGAGTCATGTAAGCCGATGTTATTCCAAGCCGAGGTCATCCTCAGTCTAGAAATATCTTGGAACCCCTTGTTGACCTCCGTCCTTGCCTTGACACATTAGCCGAGATGTTACCTTGCACCCAAGTGATCTCGTCCTGGAGTGGTATGACCTAGACCAAGGTGTGGCGCATCTAGGCCAAGATGTGGCACAGCTTAGTCAAGCGTTGTCCTACCTAGCCGAGGTCATTGTCACCTTAGTTGCCGAAGTCCCTTTTGTTAGCCGATGTCGCCCCTTGCCTGAGTGCCATTCCGTGTAGCTTGTTAGATACGCCTTGTTATTAGCCGATGTCATTGCCTCGTCAGAGAGCCCATACTGCTTTACTTGTTGAACACCCTTCCACCATGCTTTGTCTGGTCTGTCAGCCACCTTTTCAGGGAAAACCCAACCAGTCGCCGCCACGTGTCTCAGCAGAGGGTTAACCCCAGAACCGGGTAAAGAAAACTATCATTTGGAATCATAACCTTGCCTTGTAGAGAGAGAAACTCTAGGAGGAAGAAGGAGTTTTAGAGTGAGAAAGTAAATCTTCAAGCTTGATTCCTAGAGATCGAACCGTTAGATCCGTGTTCTAAGGTTAGATTCTTGATCTGCTCATGATGTTCTTTATGTTCATGTTATTGCATTGCATGATCGGATATGATTTGTAAGCCATGCATTGTTTTGAAGTTCGGTTTTAGAAAGAGAAAATGACATTCATGTGTTCTTCAAGAAAAAGTCTTGTTTTGATCCGAAAAGCTTGCATAAAGAATCATGTTTTTGTGTTTATTTCCGCAAGAACTTCAAGTACGGGTACCCAGGTCCATGTTTTCAAACTAGTAGCATGAAAATCCCAGATTTGTGATAACAGATTGTGATTGAACATTCATATTTTTCATGTTTTCACACTCATGTTCTTCATGTTCATCAACAGAGGGAAACCCAGAGTTTCCCGACCTCTTTTCCTTGCATGAGGCCCTCGGGAACACACCTCGGCGAGGAGGTGTGGAACCTCGGCCTAGACCTGGTTGGTGCCCAGCATGTTTTCCGAAATTATTTGTGTACATACGAAACTTGTTGAAGGTGCATTCAATAGGCTTTGCCATGTGTTTGTAGGACTTGGGCTTGTCTCAACCCCGACATTTGAAGAACTATGTGAGTGGTATTTTTAATAAAGCTATGTTATACTTGTTTTGATAAATCTCGTTTTGACTTGGTTTTGACAGAAAGTATTTGATTTTAGCATGAATGACTATCCCTATTTGTATATCAAACACTATCTTGTTTTGATGGCTTGTCTTGAAAGTCCTTAGTTGCAGGGGACTATAATGCAACTGCACTCTTGTCTTGAAAGTCCTTAGTTGCAGGGGACTATAATGCAACTGCACTCTTGTCTTGAAAGTCCTTAGTTGCAGGGGACTATAATGCAACTGCACTCTTGTCTTCATATGTCATCGCACTTGTAATATGTAGATGTAATAACATCCAAGGAACTTGAAAGGCCGGCAATGAACTTGATTTTTCCCCTTGATTGTAAAGTATGCTATGTATTGTTTTGAAAGAAATCTTGGATATCAATCATGCAAAACCTTTATTTCTAATATCATTCACTGAGTATCCAAGCTCACCCTCTCTATATATATGTAGGTGATGAACAAGAAGGCAATGAGGCCTAGACGTGTAGCCGATGTGTTTTTGGGTGCATTGCCGACGTGTTTTGGATTAGCATTTTGTACCATCTTGAAGATTATGCTTCTTAGCTTATATTTCATGTGCACTTGTATATGTCGGCTTGAGAAGCCTTTTGGTCAAGATGTATTTTGTATCTCATTTCCTTATTGTATCTAAGTTGTAAGACTTTGTAAAAATGTATGTCATTTCATTGGACTTAAGCACGGCTCTCATGGGCTATTTAGATTCTGTATATATATATATATATATATATATATATGTTGCTTCCGCACTTGTAAGCCCCATATTTTATACTCTGATTGTGTGTGACTCTTGTAAGTCGGCCTACGGTAATCTCGGATTACTGGCCATCACGGCACCAAACTACTAGGGGCGGTGGGGGCGTGACAGAATGGTATCAGAGCACGAGATCCTTATAGTACGTTAACCACCCACCTTGAGTCCTAAAGAGCATAGGATTTTCCTTAGAATGATGTTAGGATTGCATCATATTACTTGCTACTTGACTACGTGTGCATCATTTCGGCATAGACATTTGTTACTTGTATACGTATTATCTGTTCAGTTATTTTAAAGTCTCATCTTGCATTCTCCTAGCATCATGAGGAAAGGTAGACCTTCAGTTGGCCGAGATCGTTCAGAAGATAGATTGGAGAGATTGGAAAGGTTAGTCGAAGGCTTGGTTCGTGAGCAGAGACAACCTAGGCCACAGGATACTGGTACGACTTCCACGCAGGCCGAGCAGACGAATGGCCGTTATACAGCTTCACCCCCTCCAGTGCCACAAGCGCCTCTACAGCAGGCTTTGTACGGGAACGACACGATAACCCTAATCAGAGAGTTCAAGAAAATGAAACCGCCGAGATTTCAAGGAGGTATAGAACCAATGAAAGCCGAGGCATGGGTTTTAGAGATGGAGAAGTTGTTTGAGATCTTCCCCAGTACAGACACCCAGAAGGTATCTCTGGCAGCATTCACATTAGACTACGATGCTCGTAGGTGGTGGATGATGGTCCGAGAAAGCAATCCGGGTTTGACTTGGGCAAAATTTTTGGAGTTGTTCTACAACAAGCATTTCCCCCTTAGCGTCTGAGACCGAAAGACCACGGAGTTTCAGAATCTGATGCAAGGGAACAAGACAGTCGCAGAATACGATCGTGCCTTTACTGAGCTGGCGAGATATGCGCCTCATATGGTTGACGACGAATACCGAAAGGCGAGGAAGTTCGAAAGTGGGTTGCGTGGACCGATACAAGATCGGGTCAATATGCTCAACATGCCGACATACGCCGGAGTACTGGACAAGGCCATCCTGGCTGAAGCTAATTTGAACCGATACCAGAGTTCAGGTGAGGGTCAGAGGAAGAGACAGAATTATGATAATCGCCGAGTTCCGTTCAATGCTAAGAAGAGAATGAGCACAGACAGTTCCAGCAACTCAAATCAAGAAGGTAACGCCAAGCCGGTGTGCGCGAGTTGTGGAAAGCTACATTTCGGGGTTTGTCGTTGGGCAACAGGAGCTTGCTATGAGTGCGGCGAGATAGGTCATCGTGTGAAGGACTGCCCGAAGGCAGGGACTGACGACGGAAAGAGGAATGGAAGCACCTCGGGCCCTGCACAGAACAACAACGTCGGGAGAATACAGGCAAGGCAAGGCAGAGTTTTTGCATTGGTACCCGGAGACGCCCAGAATGCCGAGGCGGTAGTGTCAGGTACCCTTTCAATTTGCTCTCAAGATGCATACGTATTGATTGATTCGGGTTCTACGCATTCATTTGTGTCCACTATATTCGCCGAGAAGTTGAGTAGAGAATTAGAACCCCTTGATTACGTATTATCTGTGTCTACTCCATCTGGGAGAAATATGATTGTTACATCCATTTATAGGGCGTGTCTTGTTATGATTGAGAGTGTAGAGTTGTTAGTTGATTTGATGCCATTAAGCATGACCCACTTCGATGTCATATTGGGAATGGATTGGTTAGTAGCAAACCATGCATCCATTAATTGTGTTACTAAGAGCGTCACATTGAAGACCCCAAGTCAAGCTGAGGTCATTTTCCAAGGTAAAGGAGTAGTACCCCCACCTTACTTAATCTCATCCATGAAGGCCTACAAGTTGATCCAAAAAGGATGTCAGGGTTATTTGTGCAGTATACTAAGTGATTTGAATGGAAGTGTTGAGTTAGCCGACATACCCATTGTTGAGGAATTCCCTGATGTCTTCCCGAATGAGTTGCCTGGCCACCTTGTCGATAGAGAAATAGAGTTTACTGTGGACATCCTGTCAGGAACACAACCCATCTCCAAAACACCCTACAGAATGGCCCCAGCCGAACTTAGAGAACTGAAATCGCAATTACAAGAATTGTTGGACAAAGGATTTGTTAGGCCGAGCACTTCACCGTGGGGAGCACCCGTTCTATTTGTTAAGAAAAAGGATGGCACACTTCGTCTTTACATTGACTACAGAGAACTTAATAAGGTGACCATTAAGAACAAGTACCCATTGCCTAGAATCGATGATTTGCTTGATCAACTACGAGGAGCACGAGTCTTTTCCAAGATTGACCTTAGGTCAGGCTACCACCAGTTGAAGGTTAAAGCCGAGGACATCGAGAAAACTGCTTTTCGGACGAGATATGTCCACTATGAATTTTTGGTAATGCCATTCGGAGTAACCAACGCCCTAGCAGCATTCATGGACTTAATGAACAGAGTCTTTAAGCCGTACCTAGATGAGTTTGTCATTATTTTTATCGACGACATATTGATCTATTCCGGGAGTACGAGCGAGCACGAGAATCATCTGAGACTTGCCCTGCAGACCTTGAGAGATAAGAAGTTGTACGCCAAGTTGAGTAAATGCGAGTTTTGGCTTTCCAGCATTTCATTTCTAGGGCATGTGATTAATGAAGATGGTATATCAGTTGACCCCAGTAAGATTGAAGCCGTTGTGAATTGGCCGACGCCGACCAACGTGTCCGAGGTTCGTAGTTTTCTGGGTTTGACAGGTTATTACAGAAAGTTTGTGAAAGATTTCTCGAGGATTGCAGTGCCATTGACACAACTAACTAAGAAGGGAGCAGCTTATGAATGGACCAATGAAAGAGAATCAGCCTTCCAGGAGCTGAAGACGAGGTTAGTTACAGCACCAGTTCTCGTACTACCATCGGCTAATGAGGAATTTCAGATTTACAGTGATGCTTCACATAAGGGTCTGGGTTGCGTGTTAATGCAAGGAGGTAAAGTCATAGCGTACGCGTCTCGTCAGTTGAAGCCCAATGAAAAGAATTATCCTACCCATGATCTGGAGCTAGCTGCCGTGGTTTTTGCTTTGAAGATATGGCGTCATCACTTGTATGGAACATCTTGCCAAGTTTTCACCGACCACAAGAGTCTGAAGTACTTGTTCACTCAGAAAGAGTTAAATATGAGGCAGAGAAGATGGCTCGAGCTACTGAAGGATTATGACATGCAGATTCAGTATCACCCAGGTAAGGCAAATTCCGTAGCCGACGCATTGAGCAGGAAGTTAGTTGGAAGTTTGGCGTGCCTGACAGCGGTTTCGGTGGAACCGACCATTATTGAGGAAGCGAAGACCAGACAGAGGGAGGATAAATTCCTCAAGAAAGTAATTGATGAACTCGTCACCAAGCCGAGGCCGGGATACACCATGGAGAATCAAGTGCTTAAGTTTGAAGGAAGATTGTGCGTGGCCGACGTACCAGAGTTAAAGAGGAAGATTTTGCAAGAGGCCCATAGTTCCAAGTTTGCCATTCATCCAGGGAGCACCAAGATGTATCAGGACGTAAAGCGGACCTTCTGGTGGCCAAACATGAAAAGAGAGATAGCCGAGTTTGTATTTCAGTGTCTGTGTTGTCAGCAAGTGAAGGCAGAACACCAGAGACCGGCAGAACTTCTTCAACCCTTGTCAATTCCTGAGTGGAAATGGGAGCACATCTCCATGGATTTCGTAGTGGGTTTGCCGAGGACGCAAAGAGGTATGAATTCCATTTGGGTTATAGTCGACAGGTTTACTAAGTCAGCTCACTTCTTGCCTGTCAAGACTACATTCAATGCCGACCGACTTGCCGAGTTGTACATGAATGAGATCGTTAGGCTTCATGGTGTGCCGATGTCCATTGTGTCAGACCGAGATCCAAAGTTCGTTTCTAGATTTTGGCAGAGTCTACAAGGAGCCTTGGGAACTGAATTGAGATTTAGCACAGCCTTTCACCCCCAGACCGACGGGCAGACAGAAAGAACGATTCAGACACTCGAAGACATGCTCAGACTGTGCGTGTTGGATTTCCAGGGAAGTTGGGAATCGCATTTGCCATTAGTAGAGTTCGCGTACAACAACAGTTATCAAGCCAGCATAGGCATGGCGCCGTATGAAGCTTTGTATGGAAGGGAGTGCAGATCGCCGATATGTTGGACTGAAGTAGGAGACAAGGCTCTAATTGGCCCCGAGTTGATTCAGATGACAACTGAAAAGATCAAACTCATTCAGCAGAGGATTAAAACCGCACAGAGTCGACAGAAATGTTATGCCGACCAAAGAAGGAGGGAGTTAGAATTTGAAATTGGGGATCATGTGTTTTTGAAGGTCTCGCCGATGACAGGAGTTTCGAGATTTGGGAAGAAGGGTAAACTTGCACCCCGATATATTGGGCCGTTTGAAATTCTTGAGAAAGTTAACACCGTTGCTTACAGACTCGCTTTGCCGCCAGATTTAAGCCAAGTCCACAGCGTGTTCCATGTTTCAATGCTGAGAAAATATATCCGAGACCCACTGCATGTAATAGATTACTCCGGGGTTGTAGTTAATGAAGACCTGGGCTACGAAGAGAAGCCGATGAGAATTATCGACAGACAAGTGAGGCAGTTAAGAAACAAGTCGATATCAATGGTAAAAATCGAATGGGAGAAGCATTATGGCGAGGAGGCCACATGGGAAAAGGAAGAGGAGATGAAAATCCGATACCCGGAGTTATTCGTAGGATAAGGTAACTTAAGTTTGGGGACCAAACTTCTTTAAGGAGGGTAGACTGTAGGAACCCACATTTTATGTCTTCGTCATGTTCATGAGCATCTGTATGATTATGGCTTGTTAAGCTTGCGTGTGTATGTTTGTGACTTGCTTCGCTTTAGCGAGTGAGATCCATGCCTTGTTTTGAAGCCTTGTGATTTGTCTAAGTGTTGTGTGCTTGTCTTGTTCCTTCCTTGATGTGAAACTTAGGTCGCGCCTTGAATGAGTCATGTAAGCCGATGTTATTCCAAGCCGAGGTCATCCTCAGTCTAGAAATATCTTGGAACCCCTTGTTGACCTCCGTCCTTGCCTTGACACATTAGCCGAGATGTTACCTTGCACCCAAGTGATCTCGTCCTGGAGTGGTATGACCTAGACCGAGGTGTAGCGCATCTAGGCCAAGATGTGGCACAGCTTAGTCAAGCGTTGTCTTACCTAGCCGAGGTCATTGTCACCTTAGTTGCCGAAGTCCCTTTTGTTAGCCGATGTCGCCCCTTGCCGGAGTGCCATTCCGTGTAGCTTGTTAGATACGCCTTGTTATTAGCCGATGTCATTGCCTCGTCAGAGAGCCCATACCGCTTTACTTGTTGAACACCCTTCCACCATGCTTTGTCTGGTCTGTCAGCCACCTTTTCAGGGAAAACCCAACCAGTCGCCGCCACGTGTCTCAGCAGAGGGTTAACCCCAGAACCGGGTAAAGAAAACTATCATTTGGAATCATAACCTTGCCTTGTAGAGAGAGAAACTCTAGGAGGAAGAAGGAGTTTTAGAGTGAGAAAGTAAATCTTCAAGCTTGATTC
This sequence comes from Camellia sinensis, assembly GCF_055761805.1. Classification (NCBI taxonomy): domain Eukaryota; kingdom Viridiplantae; phylum Streptophyta; class Magnoliopsida; order Ericales; family Theaceae; genus Camellia; species Camellia sinensis. Next base: position 223,862,405 of record NC_138961.1, read on the forward strand.
CTAGAGATCGAACCGTTAGATCCGTGTTCTAAGGTTAGATTCTTGATCTGCTCATGATGTTCTTTATGTTCATGTTATTGCATTGCATGATCGGATATGATTTGTAAGCCATGCATTGTTTTGAAGTTCGATTTTAGAAAGAGAAAATGACATTCATGTGTTCTTCAAGAAAAAGTCTTGTTTTGATCCGAAAAGCTTGCATAAAGAATCATGTTTTTGTGTTTATTTCCGCAAGAACTTCAAGTACGGGTACCCAGGTCCATGTTTTCAAACTAGTAGCATGAAAATCCCAGATTTGTGATAACAGATTGTGATTGAACATTCATATTTTTCATGTTTTCACACTCATGTTCTTCATGTTCATCAGTAGAGGGAAACCCAGAGTTTCCTGACCTCTTTTCCTTGCATGAGGCCCTCGGGAACACACCTCGGCGAGGAGGTGTGGAACCTCGGCCTAGACCTGGTTGGTGCCCAGCATGTTTTCCGAAATTATTTGTGTACATACGAAACTTGTTGAAGGTGCATTCAATAGGCTTTGCCATGTGTTTGTAGGACTTGGGCTTGTCTCGACCCCAACGTTTGAAGAACTATGTGAGTGGTATTTTTAATAAAGCTATGTTATACTTGTTTTGATAAATCTCGTTTTGACTTGGTTTCAACAGAAAGTATTTGATTTTAGCATGAATGACTATCCCTATTTGTATATCAAACACTATCTTGTTTTGATGGCTTGTCTTGAAAGTCCTTAGTTGCAGGGGACTATAATGCAACTGCACTCTTGTCTTGAAAGTCCTTAGTTGCAGGGGACTATAATGCAACTGCACTCTTGTCTTGAAAGTCCTTAGTTGCAGGGGACTATAATGCAACTGCACTCTTGTCTTCATATGTCATCGCACTTGTAATATGTAGATGTAATAACATCCAAGGAACTTGAAAGGCCGGCAATGAACTTGATTTTTCCCCTTGATTGTAAAGTATGCTATGTATTGTTTTGAAAGAAATCTTGGATATCAATCATGCAAAACCTTTATTTCTAATATCATTCACTGAGTATCCAAGCTCACCCTCTCTATATATATGTAGGTGATGAACAAGAAGGCAATGAGGCCTAGACGTGTAGCCGATGTGTTTTTGGGTGCATTGCCGACGTGTTTTGGATTAGCATTTTGTACCATCTTGAAGATTATGCTTCTTAGCTTATATTTCATGTGCACTTGTATATGTCGGCTTGAGAAGCCTTTTGGTCAAGATGTATTTTGTATCTCATTTCCTTATTGTATCTAAGTTGTAAGACTTTGTAAAAATGTATGTCATTTCATTGGACTTAAGCACGGCTCTCATGGGCTATTTAGATTCTGTATATATATATATGTTGCTTCCGCACTTGTAAGCCCCATATTTTATACTCTGATTGTGTGTGACTCTTGTAAGTCGGCCTTCGGTAATCTCGGATTATTGGCCATCACGGCACCAAACTACTAGGGGCGGTTTGGGGGCGTGACAAATGACCCAAATATACCCAAAATATGGCGCATTTCCCTTTAAGCTCAATATTGACCCAAAGGTCCAAATATTATCAACAACACCAATATTCTCATCTCTAGGCTCAAATATACATATATAGGCTCAAAATACAAAACCCCTCTTTTATACATTTTGAAACCCTAGCACCCAAAATCACCCAACTCAACATTATATCAAAAAGACCAATAGTTTATGTCAAAGACCATAGGAATAAGTAGTTATCCCTACCTCGAGATGAAGAGCTCAAATGGAGGAGATGACCAAAATCCAAAGTGCTCCAAATCCAAGATTTTTCAGATTAAAAGGAAGTCCTGAACACCCTCGATCTTTCTTACAAAGAGCCTAGGTTAGAAACTCACTAGAAGTAGATCAATCCCTAGAGAGAAGTTGTTTAGAGGGATAGAGAGCTCAGATCTAGGGTTTTTGAAAAAGAAAGAGATGAAAAAGTGAAGTGTAATCCCGCTGCTGTCTACTGATATACGTATGACCCGCTCGAGCGGAGAATAGGACGCTCGAGCGTCAGACACAAAAACTGGACACGCTCGAGCGCAAAGGTGCCCGCTCGAACGCCAAGGCACAACTGCAAAACGCACCCGCTCAAGCGCAAAGGGAAAGCCACTCGAGCGTAGATTTCCCCCTTCTAGTACTTTTATAGACAATGAACTACCCGCTCGAGCGCCAAGATACCCGCTCGAGCGCTACCTGCTCGAGCGTAAGGAAAATCGCTCGAGCGTGAAAAACGCACTTGCAGAAGTTTTGCAGAGACACAAAATGCTGGGAGTGTGTAAACTCCGCTTGAGCGTAAAGGGACCCGCTCGAGTGGACCACGAAAAATCTGGGCAGCTAGGAATGGGACTTAAGCTCAACCAACCTGTTCGAAACACGCCCAATACATCCTAAAACTCAAACACACGGAATTAAAGGATAACAACAAGATATACAACCACCAACTCCACGGAACCTAAGTTCAGAATACAACAATCAAAGGAAGAGAAACCGGAATCACTATAATTTATCACCTTTTTTTTTTTGTAAATTTTGTTCCTAACACCACTTAGGTGTAATTCCCCCCCCCCCAAAAAATATATATATATATATATATATATGTATATATACCATGTCCAAAAACAATCTGTCTGGAATGGGCAGGGTTTGTTGGGTGAAAACACAGAACACGAAAAAAAAGGAAGAGAAATTTATTAGAAAAGAAAAAAGAAAAAGAAAAAACAGGCATGAAAATATTTAGTTTGATTTTGGAGGTTTTAGTCCGTATTTTTTAGTGAATTTTTTAATATTTTATATTTATTTTAGATGTATCTAATCTATATATGCAAGAAAAATGATCTTTTTAAGAATAATGATTGTGGAAGATTCAAACGCCCAAACTCATTTTGTTAATTTGTTAATTTTTAAAAAATAAAAAAAAAATTATCGGTTAGTTCCTTAAGTCAAAAATCCATAAACAAAAAAAGTTCTAATTATCTACAATTTTAAATTTTAATATTCAAAACAATATGATAAGTCACCCTCATTCTTTCTAAAAATAATGTCGATCTATACGATTCAAATAAAAAAAAAATAAAGACACTAATTATCTATGATTTTGAATTTCAAAATTCAAAATAATATGGTAAGCCACCTTTAACCCACTCTCACCTTATTCGAAAATAATATAAATCTAAAATTTTAAAAACTCAATCAAATTAAAAATTCAATACAATTCTCTCTTTAAAATACTCAATATTTGATCTTTTTTCCAACCCGGCCAACTTTTTTGAAAGAAAATAGTTATTGAATTGATTGAGATTAATTTATTGAGTTGAATCTTTGTAATAAAGCAGGATGATTTTTGAATTTTCAACATATTTTTGTCCTACTAGGACTCCTCCCTCTTTTCTTTTTATTTTTTTATTTTCTCCCATTTTTATTTTTCACTCTATTTGTTTTTTTTTTTCTCCTTTTTGTTCACTTATTTTTATTCACACTATACATTCAGGTACGGGCATACACTAGTATATACCTAAATCATAACAAATTATTTGGTCAATACTTAAAAAAATAACAAAAAATATTTTTTGAAAAAATAAAAATAAACAAAATATTTTTTCAAAAAAATATAAAATAAAAATAATTTTAAACGACAAAAATAAATTTTTTTTTTTGAATTTTTTTTAATAGAATTTTGAAAAGAGTTCGATTATAAGCTTTGAGTTTGTGTTTGGTTATGAATTTTAAAAATAGCTTTTGAATTGAATTTTGAGATATGTTTTGATTGTGATTTTTAAAAATAACTTTTGAATTGAGTTTAGAATTATGTGTTTGGATACGATTTGAGTTTAAAATATTAAAAAATTAAAATATTTACAAAATAAAATAAAGTATTTAAAATTAAAAAATATTTAAATAACAATTATATATTTAAAATAAAAAATAAAATTTTCTTAAACATTATTTTATATTTTAAAAAAATAAATCCAAAAAATTTCAAAAAATAACTCAAAATTCAAAAACTCAAAACTCAAAATACAATTTGAAACTTTTTTTAAAATTCAAAATTCAAAAACTCTTTTCAAAACTCTTTTAAATTTTTTTTTTCAAAACTCATAACTAAACAAATTTTTTTTTTTCAAAAGTCAACTCATAATTCCACACTTAAATTACAACTGCACACTTCAATCATAATTCCAAAACTAAACCAAACAGAGCCTTCAATTTAGCCGTGGGAATAGATTATTTTAATTGGCTATTTGATTTTTTTGACTATTTTAACTTAGCCAAAACAATTATATTTAGAAAGATGGTTGGCTTTTTTTTTTTTTTTTAAAGTTGATTTGATGATTGTGGGAGAAAAAGTAAAATGACGATGGGTTCGATATGACATTTTATTTTATTGACTATTTTAATTTATTTTGTCTTTTAATAAACTATTTTAATCTAGCCATCTTTCCAAACATTCTTTTTTTAGTTTCAATCCGTATTTTTTATTTTTAATTAATTTTTTTCTCGTACAAAATTTGTAAAAATTCATTATATATTATTAAAAAATTCAAATATGTATATTAGTTTTTTTTGTATTTATTAAATTTTTTTCAAAAAAAAACTGTACTAATATTTTTAATTATATCTAAACTAGCATAATTACCCATGCTATGCACGAACATAAATAAATAATCAAAAATTAATTTTTAAATTAAATAAAAATCTAAAAAATTTATCTACAATATTTAGCAAAAATGATTTAGAATCAATTAAATTTTATTCATTTTTATCACAGTTACATGTAAAATAATTTTTTTATATTCTTATGTCATTAATTTTTTGCTCTAAGTTCTTCGTTACAAATATATGTCATAATTCAAGTGGCAAATATTAAAAAATAAATCACAAGAATTATATTTATGATAAAATATAAATACATTTTTGTTTTATGAGTTTCGTAAATTTAATTTATCATATGGTAGTGGTAAATTACATTTGTCAATATAGTAATTTTTTTCATGTTTTGTGAAGTCTAAAAATTATAATTTGTCTTATGTTATAAGATTTACGTAAAAATGAATTAGGATTCACTTGTGATATTAAATTTGGGCTTAATATTAGATTTACACCAATTTATCCTTCACTTAATCATTAAAAATTATCTTGTTCTGTTTCTAACTCACTACAACAAAAAAGGCCTATGGTGACAGACTGATTTTGTCTTCAAACATCAAAATTTTGTCACTAAAGTGATCTGTGACGAAAAAAATTTGTCACCACGTTCGTGGCCTATACGTCGTCACAAAAAGTACTTGGTGACGAAAAATAGTTTCGTCACCTATTTTTCATTTTTGGCGACGAAATGTTTCGTCTCCAAATGTTGAATTTTTCGTCCTCTAAAACACCGATTTCGTCACCAAAACTAAATAATATTTTACTTTAATTATTTTTTGCGACGAAATATTTCGTCACCAAATATATTTTAGTGACGAAAGTTTTCCTCACCAATGATATGGATTAAGGTGACAAAAAAATTCGTCACTAAAATGAGCAAAAAAGAAAATTATTCAATGACAAAAAACATTTTGTCACAAAATATTTCAATTTAGCAACAAAATATTTAGCAAATGTAACGAAATTATTTGTTTTGTACTATATCATTAGTGAAAAAATTATTCGTCATGTTTTTTGAAAACTAATAGTGACATTTTTTATTTCGTCACTAATAAAAATTAAAAATTTTGAAAATAGGGGTGCTATTTTCTTCCGAAATTTTTTCTTTTCAGTAACAATTCCCTGCGTATTTCAATAACCTGTTGATAAAATATCTATTACAAATCAATACAAAAATCTGTTCATTTTCATAAACATCACAATCGAATTTTAGCACTATCCACAAAAATACAATATGAACTGTATGCGGATTATAAACATGTCTCCTAATATCCACAAAAAACGTCTACTAATATCCACAAAAATATAATATCAACCATATGCAGATTACCAAACACATCTCCTAATATCCAACAAAAAACATGTCTACTAATATCAACAAAAATAAAATATCAAGGACGGATTACCAAATATGCCCTGTAATACTAACAAAAATATAAAATTTACAATACAACCAAAATACATGTAAGGTAATATGAACAAAAACACAAAATGAGCTACCATCGGCCCTCCAAATTACCAAACACGTCCATATCAAATCTCGAATCTACAAAAAAATGATACACAAAAAAAAAAAAAAAGAGTCGGTTAGACAATTATTATCTTATCCATAACATATACAATTTAACACGCATTTTTGGACTTAGTTTTCAAACCGGGAGTCCCGTGCTAGTTCTGTAAGTTTTCACAACTCACATTGGTCCATCCCGAGGTGTTTGAGGTGTTTCCCGGGCCATCTCGTGGCTGTTGCACGATTTTGGCCCCGCGAAGGCCTATTTTCAAGCTTAAGTGTGAAAAAGTGCATTTTTGGACTTAGTTTTCAAATCAGGAGTCCCGTGCTAGTTCCGTAAGTTTTCACAACTCACATTGGTCCGTCCCGAGGTATTTGAGGTGTTTTCCGAGCCGTCTCGTGGCTGTTGCACGATTTTGGCCCCCGAAGGCCTATTTTTAAGCTTAAGTGTGAAAATGTGTATTTTTTGACTTAGTTTTCAAACCGAGAGTCCCGTGCTAGTTCCGTAAGTTTTTACAACTCACATTTGTCTATACCGAGGTGTTTGAGATGTTTCCCAGGCCGTCTCGTGGCTATTGCATGATTTTGGCCCCCGAAGACCTATTTTTGAAGCTTAAGTGTGAAAAAGTGTATTTTTGGATTTAGTTTTCAAACCGGGAGTCCCGTGCTAGTTCCATAAGTTTCCACAACTCACATTGGTCCATCCCAAGGTGTTTGAGGTGTTCCCCAGGCCGTCTCATGGCTGTTGCACGATTTTGGCCCCCGAAGGCCTATTTTTAAGCTTAAGTGTGGAAAAGTGCATTTTTGGACTTAGTTTTCAAACCGGGAGTCCCGTGCTAGTTCCGTAATTTTTCACAAATCACATTGGTCCGTCCCGAGATGTTTGAGGTGTTTCCCGGGCCGTCTCATGGCTGTTGCACGATTTTGGCCCCCGAAGGCCTATTTTCAAGCTTAAGTGTGGAAAAGTGCATTTTTGGACTTAGTTTTCAAACCGGGAGTCCCGTGCTAGTTTTGTAAGTTTTCACAACTCACATTGGTCCGTCCCGAGGTCGTTGAGGTGTTTCCTGGGCTGTCTCGTGGCTGTTGCACAATTTTGGCCCCCGAAGGCCTATTTTCAAGCTTAAGTGTGGAAAAGTTCATTTTTGGAATTAGTTTTCAAGCCGGGAGTCTCGTGCTAATTCCGTAAGTTTTCACAACTCACATTGGTCCATCCCAAGGTGTTTGAGGTGTTTCCTGGGCCGTCTCGTGGCTGTTGCACGATTTTGGCCCCCGAAAGCCTATTTTCAAGCTTAAGTGTGAAAAAATGCATTTCTCGACTAGTTCCATGCCTACATGTTGGAATAGTTTTCGACTTAGTTTCATGCCTATATGTTGGAAAAGTGCAAATGTCAAAGTAGTTTCCTAATTGGGAGCCACGTGCATATTTGAGTGTTTGTGATGTTTCTCAGGCTTTTACGTGCATAGTTCACTATCTTAGTTGAAGAAGAAATTTCTACTAAATTAGCATAGAAACATAATATACTAACCAAGAAGCTTGTCAATCAAAATCTGAACTTTCCCCACTCTCAAAATTTCCCGTGATACCTTTCTGCCTCAAACACTCGATGATACTTTGTATCTTCTTGCTTTGTTTCTTCTCAGACTTTTCAAACCTTGCAATTTGTTCATTTTATTGTGCTATTTGCAGCTTGAGGCGTTGAACATAGTCACTATTTTCAGCAGGTGCAACAATTGTATTCACAGAAGAAAAAGGCCTCATACCGAGTCCTTTCACATAACCTGGCCTTGGCTGAAGCACCTTCACTGACAACTCCTCTAGGGTCAAGGAGATTGCACTAGTCTGCGAGAGGTGTTCTATTTTCGCCTTTCTAGGTGGTCCTCAGGTAAGTAACATCGATGGTTAGTGTACCCCGTCTTACTTCCCAGAGATTGAAAATATGGTTCATCATTGCAAATGTAACAAAAATAATGACCCTTTGTTCTCCACCCAGATATGTCACCAAATGCAGGCCAATCATGTATTGTCCATAACAAAGCTGCATGCATTCGAAAAGTCTCATTGGTGGATGAGTCGTAAGTCAATACACCATTTGTCCATAAATCATTCAACTCATCCACCAATGGTCGCATGTAGACGTCAATATCAATCCCTAGTTGCGATTCTCCAAGAATAAGTAATGACATCAAAGAAAATGGATCCTTCATAACCAACCAAGGTGGGAAGTTGTATGGAATAAGTATGACGGACCACAAACTATAAGAGTTGTTCATGTTCCCAAAAGGGTTAAACCCATCAACAGCCAACCCTAGCCTCACATTTCGAGGCTCCAAGGCAAACTCGGGATGTTGTGCATCAAATTCCTTCCACTCATCACTGTCAGCGGGATGCCTCAATATCTCGTCGTCCACTCGTTTGTCTTTGTACCATCTCATGTCCTCAACCCTCTTCCTTGACATGTACAATCTTTTCAACCTTGGTGTCAAAAGAAAGTACCGCAATACTTTATGAGGGATCTTCTTACCCCTTCCACAATTGATCTTGTATCTAGATGTCTTACAAGTCGGACATTTATCTAGTATTGCATTCTCCTTCCAAAATAATACACAATCATTTATGCAAGCATGAATGAGCTCATATGACAAGCCCAAGTCACGTAGTATTTTCTTAGCTTCATAAGTTGACTTTGGAACCAAATTTTCTTTCAGTAAAAGTCTACTTAAAAACTCTAGCATCATATCAACTGACTTATTGCTCTAATGATTTGTTACCTTCATATTAAGCACCTCAATCACAAACTTCAACAAAGTATAATTTGTACAATTTGGGAACAGCTCACGCTTGGTATCAGTCAACAATTGATCAAAAGTTCTCACTTCCTCCCCTTGGGTTGTATCAGTCGATTCCCCTCTTATTCGATCTTCCACTAAGGCTTCAATACCACCTACAATTTCATCACCATCAAGTCGCATCTCATCATCACGGTAAGCCTCGTTTGAAACACGGGGTTCCCCGTGTTGGTGCCATATAGTGTAAGTTTGCATAATCCCATATTGGAGCAAATGAATTTCCACATTTTGAAGATTTTGTCTACAAACATTCACACACTTTATACATGGGCACAACAGATTACCATTCTGGTCTATAACCCCCATTGCAAATTGAAGAAATAACTTGACCCCATCATTATATGGTTTACTCATCCTTCCATTAGCCGTCCTACCTAGGGCAATCCAACTTTTATCCATGTCTGATCACAAATGAAAGACTAGGAACGATATAATGTAGACTTGTGTATTTATAAACTAATTAAATTGAAAAATTCAATAACAACTTCACCAAATATATGTCCAGATCTTTAATGAAGATTCTTATACAAGTTCTAATGTTATATGCAAGTAAGGAATAAAAACTAACAAAAATGGTCATTATTGATTTTAACATTCTAACACCACCATGAACAACAAATCGTTAAAAAAAAAATAATGGCACGTGATGTATATTATACATTGAGTTATATTCAACAAATCATTAAAAATAAAAAATAATGGCACATGAATCTGTGTGTATACATTGAGTTATATTTAACTATCGAGTTATAATCAACAAATCATTAAAAAAAAATGGCACATGAATCTGTGTGTATACATTGAGTTATATTCAACAAATCATTAAAAAAAAATAATGGCACTTGAATCTGTGTGTATACATTGAGTTATATTCAACTATTGAGTTATATTCAACAAATCATTAAAAATAATAATAATAATGGCACATGATGTATATTATTATATATACATTGAGTTATATTCAACCATTGAGTTATATTTAACAAATCATTAAAAAAAATAAAATAATGGCACATGATGTATATTATATATACATTGAGTTATATTCAATAATCTGAACAACAAATCAACTATTGAGTTATATTCAAAATCTAATTATAAATAAAATATGTATAACAAATTCACCCAAACAGATATATATTATATATAGATAATAGAGCAGGATATATATATATATATTATATGTATAACAATATAATGTGTACGGAACAGAGAGTAGCAAAAGAAAAGAGAGAAAGAGAGAGCATCGAGAGAAAAGAGCAACGAGAGAGAGAGAGAGAGAGACTAACAGATTAGCGGCGGTAAGAAGAGGAGATGAGATCGGCAAGGGAATGAGAGGCTAGATCGACACAGCAGCGAGGGGCGGTGAGGAGAGGAGAAGCTAACAGATCAGCGGCGGTGAGGAGAGGGTGACGGCGGTGAGGAGAGTGAGCCGATCGGCGATGAATCTGTGTATCTGAATCGACGAGGAGAGTGAGCTGTGTGTGTGTGAAATAGGTTTGAACCGAGAAATTATTGTGTGTGTTTGAGGTGCCAAAACATTTTTATTTCCCCCCTAAAATATTTAGTGACTAAATTATTTATTGGTGACAAAATTATTTCTTCACCAAAGATAAAAATATTGGCCACAAAAATCGTTTTGTCACTAAATGATATTAAAATATTAAAAATTATTGGTGACAAAATTATATTCGTCATTAGTAATTTTATAATTGGTGACCAATTTTTTCGTCACCAAAAGTCTCAAAATTTTGGCACCCTCCGACAATATTAGCGGGAAAATATTTGGTGACAAAAAAAATATAAATAATGACGAAAAATAATTTCGTCACCTAATTTTTTTATTATGATTTAGATTGGTGACGAAATTTTATTTTTGTCTCCAAAAATGGTACATTTGGAGACGAAATATGATTTTCATCATTAAAAGATATGTATTTCGTGACCAAAAAAAAATTTCGTCATTAGTTTTCGTCTCTAAAGACTATTTTTGTTGTAGTGACTTATATGAATTATTTGACTTATCCATTTATTAAATTAGTAAATAAATATTTGTAAATATTTTTTTATAACAAAAATAAGCAATATGGACTTATTTTATGCATACTTATTAAAAAGTTTGAACTATAGTTTTAAAAAAAAAAACTATATATTTATGTTTAAAACAATTAAATGAATAGTGTTATATATATTTATGTATAAAAAAATTATTTAAGATAAAGCCACCTTAAATTGTAGGTCATGTCCTAGTCTTAATAAATTTAAATTTTATATTTAAATTATATCATAGTTTATCAGTTCGTGACTGATATGAGCTAATTTCAGGGTTCTAATATTGGATTAAACACTAAAAGTAGCCAAGAAAATTTAGTTCAAGTCGATTTTTTTTTTTTTTGGTTGATTTGAGCCTAGTTAGGAATCATTTAGTTCATGTCCAATCCATGAGTTAGTAGACCTACCTATTTATTTAATTTTTAATTAGTAAATATATATATATATATATATTTAAAAAATTATAACAAAAATAGGAAATATGTACATATTTGTTTGGTATATTTATTAACAATTTCAAAATTAATTAAGAAATTATGTACTTATTCTTAAAAGCATAAATGACGTTGGTAATCCCTATATTTTAACTCTTGTGTTATTTTTGTCCTTGCAATTTTAATTTGCTCAATTTTGACCCCAAATTTATAATTTTGTCTCAATTTGCTCCAATTGTTATAATTGCTATTTTTTTTTTTAATTGAAAACACACACAAGGGTAGCATTTGTTATACTTTTATAGACAAAATTATAAACTTGTTCGACTCAATAAGTTAATCTCAATCAACTCAATAACTATTTTCTTTCAAAAATCTTAACCGGCATTATCAATTGGACCAAATTAATACAAAATTTAAAATTAGGGGTAAAAATCAAACTAATTAAAATTACAGAGACCAAATTGACACAAGAGACAAAATGCAGGGACTTTCAATATAATTTACCCTTCTTAAAATATGCCTAATATTGATTGTATCAATATTAAGATATATTTATAGTTGAAAAACTATTTAAGACCAGATCAAGTTAAAATCTGAATAAAAAATTAATGGTTTATTAAAAATATTTAATAATTATAAATTTAAATTTGATTAATTTTTCATTTAAATTTTTTCATAGAATTAGGTTGTTTGATAATTTTAATTTATAATTCCAATTTTTCCTTGTATTTTTTTAAAAATATTTTAAAAGTACATATAATTATAATTTCTTTTCAAATTTTCTTTTCAATCTCAAATTAGTTATAACTTGAATTTGGTTAAAATTTATTTTTGACTTCTCATCTACAAAAACTAACAATAAACATAAATTAATTTTTTGAACATTGTAAAAAAGGTAAATAAAGAAATATATTATCAATAATAATAATAACAAAACATATTTTTATTTATCATGTCACGTCTCACCACTGCATTGATAATAGACATTAATAATAAAATTCATTACGATAATACGACAATAATATATCAAACGATAAGTAACATGTGATCACAATAATTTTTTATAGTTATACAAAAGTACCTAAAATTATATATAAAAAATAATATATGATTCATATTCAATTTTTATATAGTAAAATTCACACTTAATCTCAACCACACATTAGTTTTCTAAATCAATTCATCACCCAAACTATCTACTATTCTTTTAATATTTACCTTTTCAAAATCTACCCAAACAATGCTCTGGCCGACCTTATCATCGCCCTTGTTGTTGCCATGCTCACTTCCTCCACTGACCATTATGCAACTCCGGTCTATTTTTTTTTTTTCTTTTGTAAATATGAAAAGACAATGTTGTGGAAATAAAAAGGCGCCGTTAGAGTTTTAAAGAGTTAAAAATGAAAAATAAAAAAAATGCGTGATTTTAGGTTTTCTTATTCCATCTATGGTTGCTAATTTTTTTTTAAATCCATAAATTATGGAATAGTGTTCATTATTTAAAATTTTATTTATTGATGGGCAATCAATTAAATGTTTTTAATTTTTTACAAATAAAAAATTTGAAAATTTTGTTTAAGAAATTTTAAAAAGTGGCCAAATCATAAAGAACAATATAAGACGCCTTATTCTATAAAATAAAATAAAAACTCTATATTGTTGTTATCATTTCTTTTGATATATGTGAATTGATAATATAGTTATATTTTTTTTAAAAAAAATTATAATTTTTGTCTTAATTTGGTCCAATTTAGGTAAAAGAAATAATATGATTATTGCAACACCACTATTAGCTTACACAACGAATGAAAGTAATAAACTATGAACATAATAAGGCTTCAATGCTTACAGATCGAAAACAATGAGTTCCTTTAACAACTTCCTCAAACAGCAACAGTACCACAATCTATTATTGTTGAAATGTTTCTATCCAAAAACATTAGCGTTCTTATCACCTATAAGACCAAAAACTATATCAAAGTTTAGCAACTTAATCATTCTCGAACCAAAATAGTTTATCAAAAAATACTCATTTTAAATCAACATCCTTGACATAGTTGGCAAAGTTTTTTTTTTTTTCTCTTTAATGATTAGTTGGAGATTGTGCCTCTTCCAGAACTCAACGGTTAACTTTTCTCCCATTTTGCTCTTTATTTTTAATGACAAAAGTTGTTAAATATGTTGGAATATGGATGAATGTATATGTTATAATCTATCTGTGTACAATAAACCTAGTTTAAACCTAGATAAACAATCAAACCTTGAAGCCTCAAGTTTGGTTGCATGTGAGAGAGAGAGAGAGAGACAGAGAGAGAGAGAGAGACAAAGAGACCGACCTCGCCTGGGAAGGTAAGAGAACAATCAGAACATTGAACAACTCTTTCCCAACTAAACAAAATTAAAAAATACACATACGACAGAATTAAGCAAAATCTCATAAGTTATTGGTAGAAACAGTACCAAACATTCTAATACAAATTTTCTAAAAAAACAAAGAAAGCTTTATGGTTGAGAATTTAACTGGAAAAAAAAAACATTACCATTAAGAAATTGAGAGGGTAATTTGTGTAGCCAAACTAGGCTGAGCTAGGTTGGAATGGCGGTCAAAGATGTTTGACTGAACTAGTAAATGTCCATATTTTTGGACCTAGCTACAGGACCGAGCTATGGGACCTAGCTACAGGACCTAGTTACGAGGCCTAGCTATGGGACCTAGCTACGAGGCCTAGCTATGGGACTGTAACAACCCACATTCATGTCCTAGTCATGTTTGCATGCATTTATATGTTTGCCATGTTAAGTTTGCATTCATGAATCTTGTCTTGTTTTGCTTAAGTGTTGCTTGCATGCTTTGTCCCTTCCCTGCTATGTTAAGCCTAGGTCATGCCAAGCCTAGGTTATGTTACGCCTAGATCAGTCCAAGCCGAGGTCACCTTCAGTCTAGAATTATCTCGGAACCACTTTGTTTGACCTCCATCTTCGCCCTGACATGTTGGCCGAGATGTCATTATCTAGGCCGAGGTGTTCATCACCAAGGCCGAGATGTGTACTATCTAGGCCGAGATGTTACCTTTGCACCTAAGTGATCTTGTCCTGGAGTGGTATGACCTAGACCGAGGTGTGGCACATCTAGGCCAAGGTGTGGTACAGCTTAGTCAAGTGTTGTCATTCTTAGCCGAGGTCATTATCACCTTAGTTGCCGAAGCTTCGTCCTTAGCCGATGTCATCACTTGTCGGAGTGCTCTTGCCACCTAGCTTGTTGAGTACACTTTGTCATAGTCTTGTCTTTTCACTCAGTCACCTTTTTTAGTAGAACCAACCAGCCGTTGCCACGTATCCCTGCAAAGGGTTTAGTCAGCCGACAGACCCAGAAAATATACATTTTTGTATTATATTTTTGCCTTGTAGAGAGAGAGAAGCTCTAGGAAGAAGAAGAAGTTTTAGAGTGAGAGAGTGGGCTTTCGAGCTTGATTCCTAGAGATCAAACCGTTAGATTCGTGTATTGAGGTCAGATTCTTGATTTACTCTTGTTGTTCATTATGTTTATCTAGCTGCATTGCACGATCGAACCTGTTCTGCACGTCATGCATTGATTTAAAGTTGGTTTTAGAAAGAGAAAATAGTGTTCATGTGTTCTTGAAGAAAAAGTCGTGTTTGATCCGAAAGTTTGCATTAAGATTCATGTTTTTGTGATTGTTCTCACAAGATCCTTGAATATGGGTACCCAGGTCCATGTTTTTGAATTCATAGCATGAAATCTTAGATTTTGTAATAGCAAATTATGATCTTTGCATTCATCTTCCTCATGTTCATGTTCTTCATGTTCGTCATGTTCTTTAAGAGAGGGAAACCCAGATTTTCCCAACTTCATTTCCTTGAATGTGGCCATTGAGGCCACACCTCGGCAAGGAGGTGTGGGACCTCGGCCTAGACCTGGTAGTTGCCCAGCATGTTTTCCCGAGATAAAAAACTGTGTTTTGTTTTGATTTGACTTAGTTTTTGAAGAATGCCGAGGTCATTTGCATGCATGTAAGACTTATTTTGAGAAGTACATTCAGTAGACTTTGCCATGCGTTTGTAAGACTTGGACCTTTGCTTTGATCCCGACGTCCCAAGAACTATGTGAGTGGTATTTTTAATAAAGTTATGTTATACGTTTTGATAAAGGCTTTGCTTTGCTTTGTTTTGAAAAGTATTTGATCAAGCATGAATGATTATCCCTATTTTGTATATCAAGTATTATCTTGTTTTGATGACATTCTTGGAAAGTCCTTAGTGCCAGGGGACTATAATGCAACTGCACATCTTGTTTTGAAAGTCTGTACGTGCTAGGGGACTATAAGCATTTGTAGCACAATCTTTGAAAGTCCGTACGTGCTAGGGGACTATAAGCATTTGTAGCACAATCTTTGAAAGTCCTTAGTGCCAGGGGACTATAATGCAACTGCACATCTTGTTTTGAAAGTCCGTACGTGCTAGGGGACTATAAGCATTTGTAGCACAATCTTTGAAAGTCCGTACGTGCTAGGGGACTATAAGAATTTGTAGCACAATCTTTGAAAGTCCTTAGTGCCAGGGGACTATAATGCAACTGCACATCTTGTTTGAGATATCTCCCCTACTTTGTCTTGTTTTGCCACTGACGGTTTACCGCGTGGGTCTTGTAAGTCCGGAATGTCATCCCTTGTATTATGTAGATGCTATTAACATCCAAAGTAAGTAAGTAAGTAAGTTTTGTAAGATCAAGTTGATGAACTAGATTCATCCCACGTTTTGTACAAGCTATGATATGTATGTTTTGCAAAGACTTCGGATATCATTCATGTAAACCCCTTCATTATTTATACCATTCACTGAGTATACAAGCTCACCCTCCCTATGTATATATGTAGGTAACAAGCAAGAAGTTGGCTACGCCGAGATGTGTGTTTTGTATGCATGTTATGTCGGCAGTGAGGATGTCGGCAATCTTGAAGCTTATGTATTTTGAACATGTCGGCTTGAGAACTTTTATCAAGATGTAATATGTATCTTTGTACTTCATTTTATTTGTATTCAAGTTTTAAAGCTATGTAAAGATGTATGCCATTCCATTTGACTTATGCACGGCTCTTATGGACTAATTAGATTTGTATGTATTGCTTCCGCATATGTTAGCCCCATATATTTATACTCTGATTGTGTGTGAATTTTGTAAGTGGCCTTCAGTAATCTCGGATTACTGGCCATCACGGCACCATCCTACTAGAGGCGGTTTGGGGTCGTGATAGGGACCTAGCCACGGGACCTAGTTACAAGACCTGGCTACTTCTTAGTGGCGGTCAATGCTATGGCCGAGCTACCAATCAAGGTAGTCAAACAGAGAGGAGAGTTGAGCTAGAAAGAGTACCGAGCTAGGAGAAGAGCCATGCAATGTTAGCTTTCACAATACTGCGTGTTGCACAGCTAAGCCATTGGCGAACAGAGCAAAGGTAGTCCGGTTGGACGGCAGAAAGCCGAGCAAAGACTTGTGCCATCTCACTTGACTTGTAGTGAGAAGGGTGTTAAAGGATAAATATTATCTTTTAGGAATATGATTCCTAGGAGGACTCTACATTGGAGAGTTAGAGTCCTATTAGGATTGTACCATGCGGAATCTACAAAAGCTGAAACCAAACCCTAATCTCAGGTATTGCAATTCTTATGCTCAAATACACAGAGCTTATTGTCTATTGTCTATTTGCTAACTTAGGTATCAGAGAGATTTTCGGTACACACCCGCCGGCTAGCTCATGTTTGTGTTTTCAGGTAGTGAAGCGACGACGTTTAGAGGAGTACAAACTTGATTAATAGGATTATACGAGAAGGTTATGTCGTGCTTTTACAGAAATCATTATACTATTTACCCCAATCAATCAAAACATAGAATTATTATACTATTTTTTGAATCAGAACAACCATGAGCAACCATGAAACAAACTCAAAAACATCACCAGCTTACCCCAATCTATCACAAAAGCTCTGGGAGTTTCCAGTGGTCTTAGATAGAGAGATACACTTATGGATTCAAAAAATAAAAATATAAGAATATAATTTGAGAGCTCATGAAATTAGGCTATTCAAGGATTCTTCAAAATTAAGTGAAATTAAGGTTTCAATTCACTCACGATTAGGGTTCTTCACTTTGAATCTTAGAATCTCCTTTACTCGATAGAGAGAGAGTTCGAGAGCAGCGAGAGGGAGGGTTGCGAGTGCGAGGGTTACAGAACACTACACCACGAATCAAACGATCTAGGGAGATAAAAATGTGTATGATGCCCAAAAAATGAGGCACCAAGGCGTCGAACAGATGCAAACAAAAAGAAAGAAAAAAAATCGAAACAGAGAGAGAATGGGAGAGGCAGAAATCGATATTACCTTGCTAGCCGAGTTTGAGAGTAGTGAGAGGGAGAGTTGCGAGTGCGAGTGTGCGTTCGATTTTCAGAACCTTAATGCCACCGAAACAATTGAATACAAATCACGTGTGTGATGCCCAAAAAATGAAGAACCAAAAAGTTGAATAGATGTAAACAAAAAGAAAGATCAAAAATCGAAAAAGAGAGAGAATGAGAGAGGCAGAAATTGAGGACACCTTACCTTGCAAAGAGAGAGGGTTGTAAGGGGAGGAGCGAGCAGCGTCGGTATGAAGAGAAAAGAAGAAGAAGAAGAAGAAGAAGGGAGAGAGAGAGAGAGAGAGAGAGAGAGAGAGAGAGAGAGATAAAGATGGAATGGGGAGGAGACGTGGTAGGTAGAAATGTGGAAAGAATTGTTTGGGTGGGAATCATCTATGGATTTGAGCAATTGATGTTTAATAGAATTGATCTGAGCCTTTGAAATCAAATGTATCTGATACATTTTATATATTTTCAAAAACCATTTTGTCTTTTTATTTTTTTTATTTTCTCCCATTTTTATTTTTCTCTCTATTTGTTTATTTTTTTATTTTGTCCTTTTTGTTCACTTATTTTTATTCACATCGTACATTCAGGTATGGGCATATACTAGTATATATAGATCACAAATAGCGAAAATTTTAAGATTCTTTGACTAGTTTAATCCACAATCCATTAAAAACAGATGCATAAATAAATGAAATAAAAACAAATCACTTTATTATTGATGGCTACAAGCGTGGGAGCTAGGCCATGAGCCCACACAAATGCAAAAGGGTTTATTCATGGGCTTTCCTAACTCATTACTACTCCTAAGCAGAGGAAATTATAGGAATGAAGTAAAACATTCATTTCTATGGCAATATCATGGTCCTTTCTACAGGAAATACAAATTCTATTTTGAAGATATAAAGCCTACAAGATGGAAAAAAAATTAAAAATCTCCTAATGGTGCACTTGAAAGATCTAATCAAACATTAAGAGCATCTCTAACGGTTCACCAAAAAATTCATCAAATCTGAGTAAAAAATGGACGAATTCCTCTATCTGATATCGCATGTTCCAACAGAGAGATTTGGCTTTTCATCAAATCACCGGTCGACTAGACGGACGATCGGGAGGACGACTGGCCGGTCGACCAGTCAGTGTAAAATTTTCACTTTGAGTTTGCATCCGAAATTAAAACCCAGAATGCTTCTTCAAATGCTTTCTCACCCCATAGATACCAATTGACCTTAATAAAATAAAAAATAAAAAAAGGGGCAAACTTCACTTCACCCCCTATAGTTTGGGCCATGTGCGGATTACCCCACTGTCATTCGAATATCATAATATCTCCCTTGTGGTTGGTGGACTAAAACGCACCGTTCACTTTTCCATCCAAGTTAACGGGCTGTGTAGTTCAAACGCCCATACAGAGAGTAAGTTATATTTTAATACCAAAATATCCCTAGAACATCTTTAAATTTACAAAGGCATGCCATGGGTCTTCCTCCTTCTCTCTCTAAAATTACAACCCAAAACAAAAACCTAAATTAATTTGAACAACATAATTTCTATCAAAAATTAATGTATATATATGTATATATATTAATTTTCAAAGCTAGTATCAATTACATCATTAGATCTGCGGGTTTTTTTTTTCTTTTTGAGGATTGGTTTGGGTCGAAATTTGCCTAGTAAAGCATTTGAACATCCCTGAAAATGAAGCTCCTTCAAGCAATTGAAGGACCTGGCAATCTCTTCCATCCAAGGAGTCACATACCCTCTCAATCCTCTTATATCAGTTTAAACATTGCCGCCTATGGCTTCACCTTCAATTTCAGCGAAATAAGATTCTAAAACTTCCGTCATAGTATCTGCGACGTCGTCGTGTAACTCAACATCACTGTCACATGCTCCCACGATAACCTATCGAGCTCAAACCACCGCGGGCACACTAGCAAGATCCCGTCCCGGTCATGCAGGTCATGTATGTGATTGATCACCAATCCAAACACCATCTCTGGCATTCCATCATCGATCTTAGCCGCTTTTGCATCCTCCATAACAGTTAGATAATTCAACTCCAAAAGATCTAAACTGCATACACCAATCACAACAAATAAAAATAAATAATAATAATAATAATAATAATAATAACAACAACAACAACAACGATCCAGAAATCAAAATCTAACAGTAGTGAGGAGTATAAAAAAAATTAGAAAAACAATGAAAGGATTTTTCGGATAAAGTGCACATTATTTTTCAGATCTGAACCCATAAATTGAGAGAGAGAGACGAAGAAGATGAAGATGGAGAGAGAAAGAACTGGATTTTCCCTAAAATAATATATATGTGAGGGTATAATTGTCAATTACAACTTCTGTTGACAGAAGTTAGTGTGTGTTTTAGTCCATCAATCACAAGGGGGTTATGTAGTGATATTTGAATGTCAGGGGGTAAACCGCACTTGGCCTAGACCATAGGGGGGTAAAGTGAAGTTTGCCCAAAAAAAGAAATCAAATCGGTATCACAATTAAGAAATAAAAATTGGAGAATAGAGAGTCTAGGTAGAGAGTGAGAGTTTCTATCAGAAAACCCAGAAACAAAAAAAAAAACAGAGTACATACAAAACAATAACAACAGGCATATCCAAATCTCTTATCCCATCTACTCCTTACAACACAGCATGATCTCAGACTCCACATGCAATTCAAGAATTAGCATACAAGGACCAAACCACCAATCTATTGCATTCCCATAACAAGAAAGAGGGCGGTGTTCGGAAGCAAGACGATTGGTGTGCTTGTGGTGGGTTGTCTGTGAAGGTGGCTTTTGGGATTGTTCAGCCATGGCAAGGACCTTGTGGTGGGATGAATGGGTCATCAAGATTGGACTGAAAAAGGCTAAGAAAGTGAGGCAACTCGTAGTATCACTACAAAAAAAATCACTTTTGGCGACTAAATTTTTAGTCGCCAAAAGTCTGTTTTTAGTCGCCGAAAGTCTGTTTTTGACTTTTCCCGACAAAATTTTTTAGTCGCCACATTTGTCGCGTATTTCTGGTCGCGGAGGGTATTGGCGACTAAACTTTTTTTAGTCGCCAAAAATAGGTGTTTACCGACTAAAAAATTAGTCGCCAATAGTGTTTTTCACTTTTGGAAATAATACATTTACCGACTAAAAATTTAGTCGCCAATAGTCACTAAATCGCCGACTAAACAGTTTAGTCGCCAAAATAAAGACTAAAGTCAGTTTTAGTCGGCAAAACCTCTACTTTTAGCTACTAATTTTTTTTTATTTGCCAAAAACAGCCACTTTTGGCGACTAAAGTCAGGTTTAGTAGCCAAAACTCCTCCTTTTAGCTACTAATTTTTTTTTTGTAGCCAAAAACAGCCACTTTTGGCGACTAAAGTCAGGTTTAGTAGCCAAAACTCCTCCTTTTAGCTACTAATTTTTTTTTAGTAGCAAAAAACAGCACTTTTGGCGACTAAAGTCGGGTTTAGTCGGCAAAACCCCTCCTTTTAGCTACTAATTTTTTTTAGTAGCAAAAAATCTGCACTTTTGGCGACTAAACTGAATTTTAGTCGCCAAAACCCTTACTTTTGGCTACGAAATTGATTTTAGTCGCCAATAACTATGCATTTGGCTACTAAATTGTCTTAGTCGCCAAAAGTGTTCACTTTTGGCGACTAATTCCATTTTAGTCGCCGATTGTCTTACTTTCAGCGACGAAAATTCATTTTTTAGTCGCCAAAGCTGGATTTTCTTGTAGTGTATATTGAACACTTACATCCTCAAAGCATATCAAAATCCAGATCTGTTTGTTCGATTAACCGAATGACCGGGAGGACAACCGGTCGGATGTTCGGCCGGTCGTCTGGTGGGTCCTCGCCCAATGTTACTGCACAGTAAATTGGCGAACGCTTTCCAGATCCTCAGTTTGGTGAAACATTTGACATTTTTCTAATTTGATATTGTTTTGGTGAAACTATTGGAGCATAAAAAGTATCTCTTTTTTACCAAATTTGAATTTGGTGATGCATCCATTGGAGATGGTTTAAGTAAAGGATGCTAACTTTATATACATAAATGATTGTATTAAGTGGTTATGTCTTTCAGTGTAAATACACAAATCAAAGGGACATATCTCAAAAGCAAGTCCCTTGGTACTTTATTATATAGAGAGTACTTTATTATTTTCATATATTTTTTAGGCCATTTGATATAGACTCGACACCTCCATTTGTCACTATTTGCAACTTATCATGTTTCTAATAAATCTCAGAGGCTATATTCTCTCTAAACTATTATTATTAGTTATTGTTTTTCATTTATTTATTTATGATTTCAAGATTTTCTTGTTGATATATTATTGATTATTATTGTCTACTCAATAAGTATAAGTTTAGACAAAACACAGAATGAGACATGTTTTACATGGGGTGAGACTCACATGATATAGGACCTACCGTTTGTAAGACATTTATGTCTGGTTTTTGTGTTTCTAGCATTGTTATTTGTGATTTATTATTTATCTGGAAATGATTGTTATAAAAAAAAAAAGCATGTAGGACATTTTAAAATTTTTTCCATTTTATTCACACCGTACATTTAGGTACGGACATACACTAGTATATGTATATCACAAATAGCAAAAATTTTAAAATTCTTTTGACTAGTTTAATCCACAATCCATTAAAAACAGATACATGAATAAATGAAATAAAAACAAATCACGTTATTATTGATGGCTACAAGCGTGGGAGCTAGGCCATGAGCTCACACAAATGCAAAAGGGTTGATTCATGGGCTTTCCTAACTCATCACTACTCCTAAGCAAAGGAAATTACAGGAATAAAGTAAAACATGCATTTCTATGGCAATATCATGGACCTTTCTACAGGAAATACAAATTCTATTTTGAAGATACAAAGCCTACAAGATGGAAAAAAATTAAAAATCTCCTAATGGTGCACTTGAAAGATCTAATCAAACATTCAGTAAAGGATGCTAACTTTATATATAAATGACTATATTAAATGGTTATGTCTTTTAGTGTAAATACACAAATCAAATGGAACACTATAACTTTATATATAAATGGTTGTCTTTTCGTGTAAAGCATGTCCCTTGGTAAATACACAAATGGTTATGCCTTTTAGTGTAAATACACAAATCGAAGGGACCACTATAACTTTATATATAAATGGTTATGTCTTTTCGTGTAAAGCATGTCCCTTGGTAAATGGGCGTGTTTAGAGTCCTATATGTGGAGGACCACTATTCACATATAGATTCATTACAAACAACATACATATATTATGTAGAGTACTTTATTATTTTCATATATTTTTTAGGCAATTCGATATAGACTCGACACCTCCATTTGTCACTATTGTGCAACTTATCATTTTTCTAATAAATCTCAGAGGCTATATTCTCTCTAAACTATTATTATTAGTTATTGTTTTTTATTTATTTATTTATGATTTCAAGATTTTCTTGTTGATATATTATTGATTATTATTGTCTACTCAATAAGTATAAGTTTAGACCAAATACAGAATGAGACATGTTTCACAAGGGGTGGGACTCAGATGATATTAAACCTACTGTTTATAAAGCATATGTGTTTGGTTTTTTGTATTTCTAGCATTGTTATTTATGATCTATTATTTATCTAGTCAAAGAATTTTAAAATTTTCACTACTTGTGAGATATATATATATATATATATATATGTATGTATACTAGTGTATGCCCGTACCTAATTGTACGGTGTAAATAAAAATAACTGAACAAAAAGGAGAAAAAGAAAAACAAATAGAGAGAAAAATAAAAATGAGAGAAAATAAAAAAATAAAAAGAAAAGAGTGAGGAATGTGGGATCATGGGATCATGGAAGGATGGGTGAGAAAAGGAAAAAGTAAGAGAGAAAAGCGGGAAAGTAGAAAATGTACATGTAGGATATTTTTTGAAAAATATATCTTAGTCATTGTTTTTTAATTTGAACAGATCTGAGTCATCCAAATGTCTTAGTAGGACAAAAATATGTTGTAGATTCAAAAACCGTCCTGCTTTATTATATAGAAAAAGTATAAAAAAAAAAACTTTATGTTGTTGTTATTATTTATTTTGATATATGTGAATTGATAATATAGTTATGAGTTTTTTTTATTTTTTTATTTTATAGAATAAAACGTCTTATATTGTTCTTTATGATTTGGCCATTTTTTAAATTTCTTAAACAAAATTTTCAAATTTTTTATTTGTAAAAAATTAAAAACATTTAATTGATTTGCCCATCAATAAATAAAATTTTAAATAATGAACACTATTTCATAATTTATGGATTTAAAAAAAAATTAACACCCATATATAGAATAAGAAAACCTAAAATCATGTATTTTTTTATTTTTCATTTTTAACTCTTTAAAACTCTAACGGTACATTTTTATTTTCACAACATTGTCTTTTTATATTTACAAAGATAAAAAACTAGACTGGAGTTGCATGATGGTTAGTGGAGGTGGTGAGCATGGCAACGACAAGGGTGAAGATGAGCTCGGCTAGAGCATTGTTTGGGTGGATTTGAAAATGTGAATATTAAAAGAATAGTAGATAGTTTAGGTGATGAATTGATTTAGAAAACTAATATGTAGTTGAGATTAAGTGTGAATTTTACAATATAAAAATTGAATATGGATCATATATTGTTTTTTATATATAATTTTGAGTACTTTTGTATAACCATAAAAAATTATTGTTATCATTTGATATATTATTGTCGTATTATCGTAATTAATTTTATTATTAATGTCTATTATTAATGCAGTGGTGAGACATCACATGATAAATAAAAATATGTTTTGTTATTATTATTGATAATATATTTCTTTATTTACCTTTTTACAATGTTTAAAAAATTAATTTATGTTTATTGTTAGTTTTTGTAGATGAGAAGTCAAAAATAAATTTTACCCAAATTCAAGTTGTAATAATTTGAGATTGAAAAGAAAATTTCAAAAGAAATTATAATTATATATAATTTTAAAATATTTTTAAAAAAATACAAGGAAGAATTGGAACTATAAATTAAAATTATCAAACAACCTAATTCTATAGCGATCCCGGGTTTACCCTTGTTATACCGTGATTCGGACATGTGTCCGTGGATGTTGGTAGTTGTTTATTATTTTGTTTACATCCTTTTACTTCGTATTTGAGTTATAGGATGTGTTGGGCGGATTTGTTTCAGGTTGGTTGAGTTTAGAAACCAAAACTAGTTGCCCAGATTTTTGGCCTGTACGCTCGAGCGGAGGTGTTGGCGCTCGAGCGGGTAATACACCCATCCAGTATTTGTTGTGCAGTGTTTTACGCTCGAGCGTGGAGTTGGCCGCTCGAGCGGATCTGTGTGAGTGGCCGCTCGAGCGTAGGGTTGGGAGCTCGAGCGGAGGCCTGGTTCTGCAAAAGTGCTGGGCGAGTGCATTCTGCGCTCGAGCGGGCGGTTGGCCGCTCGAGCGGAAGTCTGTGAGTGGACGCTCGAGCGGGGTGTTTTACGCTCGAGCGGAGACCTGGGTTAAAGTCCCGAATTTGTGACTCTTCAAATCACTTTTTCACTTTCTCTTCTCTCTCTTACTTTTCCAAAATCACCATTGTTGAGCCTCTCACTCTAGACTCTACCTTCTCTCTAGGTTTTGATCTAGTAGGAGTGATTTACTCACCTTTGGCCTTTACAAAAAAGTTGTTGATCGTCGAGGGCTTCATTTTAATCTGAAAATCTCGGGTTTTGGAGCACGTTGGGTTTTGTCGTCTTCTCCTTTGGGACTCCGAATTTGAGGTAGGGATATCCTACTCCTCTCTATGGGTTTTGTCTTTAAATTTTGGTATTTTGAGATGTTGGGCTTGATTTGGTAATTTTGTGAAAGTTTGGGGCTTTGTGTAATTTTACGAAAGTTGGGGTTTTATTCATAATAAACCTAGATGCATGTTTGGCATGGAGAAATGGAAATGATTGTTGAATCATTGATGAAAATGGGACCTAAGGGTTGAAATGTTAATTATGGGAATTGCCCTAACTACATTGTTTAATTAATTGGGATAATTAATTGAGAAGAATGAAGAAATGAAATGTTGATTGAATATCCATTTGTGCATTTATTTTCTGTTTTAGAAATAACTGCTTTGGGCTATCGGTGGAGGATAGTCGTGATTGTTGTAGACAATGTATGATGATTAGGTAAACTGAAACTAATCAATGAAATGTGTCGTGGAACTTGACGGTTGATAGAATACATTATTTGTATGTATTGGGTGATTGTATATAGAACCATTGTGTTTGTATACGTTATGTGTAGAGGAGGAGATAGGGGATGTACTCCGCGGTTTAGGGGAAGATAGGGGATGTACCTCTAAACCGGATAGGTATTGGGAGGAGATAGGGGATGAACTCCGTAGACACAGCTCATATGCTTGTCTAGAGAAGTGAAGATAGAGCTCATATGCTTATCTTTGTGAAGTGTGGATACAGCTTGTATGCTTATCTGTGGATATTGTTGATATACATATCTGTTGTAGAATGTGGATACAGCTTATATGCTTATCTGAGGATATTGTTGTTATACATATCTGTTGAGAATGTGGATATAGTTTTTATGCTTATCTGAATGTGAGATATAGTTTTTATACATATCTGTGGAAATGATGATAGAGCTAGTATGCTTATCTGTTGTTAAAGGGAAAATGAAAAGTAATTGGGACTTGTAAGTCGTTGACATAAATATGTTATTTATGTGATTGTATCAGTGTTGACCAACTATCAATTGCTAATGTTTTAGTCATTGTCCATGGTTGGTTTAGTGCATTTCTACTGGGCTGTGGCTCACCCTATATGGGAATATCATTTTCAGGTACAGGAAGCATGCCACCTCCAAGGACATAGCTTGGAAGGCTAGAGGCGGACATAGTGTAGTTGTTTTACTTTTGATGTATTACATGTAACTTCAAGCCAAGGGCTTAATGTGTAAACGAGTTAGTACCCTTTGTTGAAACCAAGTGTTAACTTGGAAAGCTGTAAGCCCGTAGGGCATTTTGTTTTGATGTTAACATGTAATACTTATGTAATGAAACTCAATGAAATAAAGGAATATGGTTGGTTTATATGTAAATGCATGTCTTATCTGATGGGTTTAATGTTACTATTTTGAGGGCGTTACAAATTCTATGAAAAAATTTAAATGAAAAATTGATCAAATTTGAATTTATAATTATTAAATATTTTTAATACGCTATTAATTTTTTATTCAGGTTCTAGCATGATCTAGTCTTAAATAGTTTTTCAGATATAAATATATCTTAATATTGATAATCAATATTAGATATATTTTAAGAAGGGTAAATTATATCAATAGTCCCGGCATTTTGTCTCTTGTGTCAATTTGGTCTCTGTAATTTCAATTAGTTTGATTTTTACCTGTAATTTTAGATTTTGTATTAATTTAGTCTAATTGATAATGTCGATTAAGATTTTTGAAAGAAAATAGTTACTGAGTTGGTTGAGATTAACTTATTGAGTTGAATAAGTTTATAATTTTGTATATAAAAGTATAACAAATGCTATTCATATGTATATTTTCAATATAAAAAAAAAAAAAAAAAAAACTAGCAATTGTAACAATTTGGAGCAAATTGAGACAAAATTATAAATTTAGGGTCAAAATTGAGCAAATTAAAATTGCAAGGACAAAAATAACACAAGAGTTAAAATATAGGGATTACCAATGTCATTTATCCTTTTAAGAATACGTATATAATTTCTTAATTAATTTTGAAATTGTTAATAAATATACCAAACAAATATGTACATATTTCCTATTTTTGTTATAATTTTTTTAAAAAAAATATATATTTAATAATTAAAAATTAAGTAAATAGGTAGGTCTACTAACTCATGGATTAGACATAAACTAGACGATTCTCTAAAGACTAAACTTCAATTAAGAATTATTGGCAAAAAAAAAAAAAAAGGATTTGAACTAAATTTTCTTGGCTACTTTTTAGTGTTTAATCCCATTTTAGAACCCCCAAATTAGCTCATATTAGTCACGAATTGATAAACTATGATATAATTTAATTATAAAATTTAAATTTATTATGATTAGAATATGACCTACAATTTAGGGTGGCTTTATCTTAAATAATTTTTATATACATGAATATATATATAAGTATTCATTTAATTGTTTTAAACGTAAATATATAGTTTTTTTTTTAAAAAAAAAAAACTATAGTTCAAACTTTCTGATAAGTATGCATAAAATAAGTTCATATTTCTTATTTTTATTATAAAAAAATATTTACAAATATTTATTTACTAATTTAATAAATAAGTAGGTCAATTGATTCATATAAGTTGGGAACAGAACAAGACAATTTTTAATGATTAGGTGAAGGACAAGTTGGCGTAAATTTAATGTTAAGCCCAAATTTAATATCACAAGTGAATGTTAATTCATTTTTACGTAAATCTTATAACATAAGACAAAATATGAAAAAATTACTTTATTGACAAATGTAATTTACGACTATCGTATGATAAATTAAATTTACGAAACTCATAAGACGAAATGTATTTATATTTTATCATAAATATAATTTTGTGATTTATTTTTTAATTTTTACCACTTAAATTATGACATATATTTGTCATTAAGAACTTAGAGCACACAATTAATGACATAAGAATAAAAAAAAATTCTTTTACATGTAATTGTGATAAAAATGAATAAAATTTAATTGATTCTAAATCATTTTTGCTAAATATTGTAGATGGATTTTTTAGATTATTATTTAATTTCAAAAATTAATTTTTTGATTATTTATTTATACATGTGCTAGTTTAGATAAAATTAAAAATATTTGTACAGTTTTTTTTTAAAATTTAATAAATACGAAAAAAAAACTAATATATATATTTGAATTTTTTACTAATATATAATGAATTTTTACAAATTTTGTACAAGTAAGAAAATTAATTAAAAATAAAAAATACGGATTGAAACTAAAAAAAGGATGTTTGCAAAGATGGTTAGGTTAAAATAGTCTTCTAAAAGACAAAATAAGTTAAAATAATCAATAAGATAAAATGTCACACCCAATCCATCATCATTTTACTTTTTCTCCCATAATTATCAAATCAATTGAAAAAAAAAAAAAAAACCAGCTAACTTTCTAAACATATTGATAAATCCATTTTAGAGTTGTTATAACCCATTAGGTCCACAAAGGAATATTATAACATGATTAGTCCTATATACTTTTTTTTTATTCCATAAGGTCCATTTTTCTAATTTAATATGTTTACCTGGACTATTATGCCCTTATATATATATATATATATACAGTGTTGATACATATCACGTTGCCTGTTTCTTCGTTGATTCAGTTTTGGCAGTTTCTATCTTTACACTTTTCATCATCATTCTAATTCAGAGGGATACATTTCTATTTTGCATGCTCGTTCCAACGCTTTGATGTGCTAGGGTTTCATTCTTGCTGTTGTAGTCTGGTTCGGTAATTTTCGAGTGAAGACGACGAATTGGAAGGTGTTCGGTTGTCACATTTTCTGGAGTATAAATAGTTCAAATCAGTTGTTTTTGAGTTTCTGGACGATTGTAGGATTGCATGATTAAGGTTAGTATCATTTTGGTTATGTGGTTTCATTTGTATGATAGATCAGTTGCTCTATTTTTGGATTGATATGGATTGGATGCTCTGTTTTTTCAATTATATGCATTTTACGTAGTCCTGTGGATGGGAGTTCATTCAGATTATGTGAAGAATGTGTAGTTCTCATTTTATTTTGATGTATCTATAATGAGGCTCTGTGTGGATGATATAATTTAGAGTATATGTATCAATGTGAATGTTTACATCTTGTTAATGTGAATTATGTGAAGCATGTGAATGTTCTCATTTTAAATTGATGTTTGCTTAATGAGGCTCTGTGTATGATATAATTCAGAATATATGTGTCAATGTAAATGTTGACATCTTGTTAATATTATGTAAAGAATGTGGATGTTCTTATTTTACTTTGATGTTTGCTTAATGAGGCTCTGCGTAGGTGATATAATTCGAAGTATATGTATATGTATCAATGTGAATGTTCACATCTTGTTAATGTGAATTATGGATTTAGCACTTGAACTGCACACATAGTCATCTAATTTTTGCACAATGTGAATTTTCATATCGATTTGGATTGCTGTTCATTGTTGTGTTGTTGTGTTTTTACAGGAGATATACCTTTATGATGTTGGTGTGTACATATGGTTGCAGTACAACTATAATAAATGTTGCCCGCGCATTGTGCTATTCTCGTTTGGTGAAGTGTTTGTGTGAAAAATAGGATGAGTTGTTTGCTAGTTCTATTTTATTGTTCTATAAACTACCTGGGATTAATAGGTGTGATTTAGACAATGAGGAAGAATTTCAGAACATGTTACTGCTTGTTAAATCAATGGGGGTACAACATGTAGAAGTTGTTGTTGAGTTGAAAAGTGATATTGGTCAGTCAAGTAGCTCTAGGTCGCTACGTATGGGGGTTGAGGAAGAAATTGATGCACTACGGAGATTTTGCCACCATAAGGAGAAGGTGTTGTTGTCAGCCCCTTGGGCAAATGGTATTACGCATGCGGGACAACGGTTTGTTGGAGGTGCACAAGAATTTCGTGATGTTTTATGTAAGTATGCCATCCAATGTGGGTTTCAGTTTAAGTGTGTCAAGAACAAAACAACAAGAGTTATTGCTGTGTGTGTGATGCGTGAGGAGAGAGGCTGCTTGTGGGCTATACATTGTAGAGCACAATGAGCAAATAGTTTTATCTACATCAAGAGGTTTAGTGATGTGCATAGTTGTGGTACGAATGTCCGAATATCAAAGAATCCGCGAGTTAGTTCGGATTTGGTGTCGAGAACCATATCTGAAATTGTGAGGGACAAGCCGTTGACTCGGCCGTGTGATGTGGTGAATATTTTGAAAAGGGATTTTGCACTAGATGTGAGTTACCACGTGGTATGGTTGAGCGTGGAGAAAGCAAAGGCCGTTATTCATGGAGATCATTCATTATCGTTTGACCAGCTGCGGTGGTATTCGGATGCCGTGATCCGTTACAATCCGGGGAGTTATGTCAATATAGACTATGATGCGAGTAGTCAACAGTTTTGTCGTTTCTTTGTATCATTTGATGCGTGTATTTCTGGGTTCAATTCTTGTCAGCCTTTATTATTCCTCGATGGAATATTCCTCAAAGGAAAGTACAAAGGTCAGCTACTTACGGCAATGGCTAAAGATGGAAACAATGGTTAGTTTTTTTTTTAGTTGTCTATTCATGTAAATATTCACATTGAGCAGCATAGATTATCAGTAATGTAAACATTCACATTAGTATACGCTGATGTGAATGTTCACACCTACATCTGCTAATGACAGTAATGGGTACATTCACATTATTATACACTGATGTGAATGTTCAAATCAGTGTCTACTAATGTCAGTTTATCCATTATTGAGCAGTACTGTGAATGCTCACATCATCAATGACTTCAACAATCAATAACAACATTATTAATGGACGTAAATGTGAATGTTGGCATCATTGATGTTTACGAACCCAAATCCAAAAACAACAATAGTAACAGGGCAATGTAGATATAAACATCCACATGACCTGTTTGCTTTATATTGTTTTCTATTCACTTTGGAATATTGTCAACAGTTGTGTAATGGTGTTGTGTTGTAGGTCTATTTCCTGTTGCATTTGTGATTGTTGATTCAGAGACCACGGCCAATTGGTCGTGGTTCTTGCACGAACTTGGGAAGGTTGTTGTTGGTAAGCGCCAGATTACTTTTATTTCGGATTGTAATCTTGGTCTATTAGAAGCTATGCCAAAGGTGTTCCTATCGGCTCACTACAGTTATTGCTTACAACACTTGAAGAGAAATTTAAAAGACCGGATGAAAGGAATTGATAATGGATTTAGGGATCACCTAGTTAGTAGTTTGGGTGATTGTGCTTACAAGCCAACTGTGGTAGGGTTCCATGAAAAGCTTGCGAAATTAAAAGAGGAGGGTAAGAAACGAGCATATAATTTTTTCAAGGACTTGGCACCTGAGCACTGGGCAAATTCATACTTCAGGTAATAGTAGTTTTCTAATGTATTCCGTTTGTCAAGTTTAGAATGGTAGCGATGCGAAGTTTCAGTTATATTTTGTGGCAATGTGATATTTCATATTCAGTTTAGAAAAAATTAAATTTCGTATTGTACAATGTTTGTGATGTTGTGCAGGGGCATGCGTTATGGGGAGATGACATCCAATGCAGCGGAGTCATTTAATAATTGGATTAAAGAAGCACGCAATCTTCCTATCACTCAAATGGTGGACACAATTCGTACGCAGTTGATGCGGCAAATATCTGCACGGCGTGACCAAGCAAACAAATGGAATGAGCTTATTTGTCCTACATTCGAAACAATCCTTATGGATTCGTTGATCGACATTAGGTCTTGGCAAGTTAGCAAAGCCAATGAGGATGTGTTTGAAGTTCATTCGATACCATCTGTTACAGTTGATATTGCAAGACGTGCATGTTCTTGCTTCAAATGGCAAATCAATAGATTCCCATGTGACCATGTTGTGATTTCTATTCAGAAGAGCCACTACAATCTCAGTGATTGTGTGGAACATTACTTTCATGTAGAGACATATCGTGCAGCCTATTCGAGTGCCATATTCCCTATACCATCAGTGGAAATGTCGCCTTTTGATCCCATGGACTTCACTATATACCCGCCAACTGTGAAAAGACCACCAGGAAGGCCGAAAAAGAATAGGATCCCTTCAAAGGGTGAGAAACTGAAACAAATAAGGTGCGGGAGATGTGATAAGTTGGGGAGCCATAATCGGAAATCATGCAAGGAGTTGATATAGGATGTACATTTTTCATTTCAACATTGTGTTTTACATTGGATTCTTATATTTATTTTTGAAATAAGATTTTGTTGTGCTGGCAAACATTGTGTTGCAATAAGATTACGTTGTGTTGGCAAGCAGAATAATGATTTGGCAAACTTAGTATTTCATTTGTGTTTTTTCTTTTTCTTTTGGGTACAAAATTGATATTTTGTTAAAGTTTCAATGATGAATACATGATGTGGACCTTCACACTTGCGTAAAAAAATCATATTATGTGAAAACTTGCACATGGGTTGAACTTTTTTACCTTATTGTTGTCAATGTTGACATGAATATAAATTGTGATGTGAACTTTCACATGCATAGAGATTGATATGGTGTGAACATTCACAAATGTTATGAATAAGAACAAATGTGAATATTCACACCTATGTATGTTATCCATAATGATGTCATGTACACAATATGTACATTCCTGCACAAAGTATGTGTATTACAGAAAAATCGGGTTCAAAAAATCGCATCAATTATGTTCATCACAACACAACATTATGAATATCATAAGTGAATATGAACATTCACATCAGTGTTGTAACTGTGAACATTCACATCTGCAAAACATTAGTGCATATGAATATCATAAGTGAATGTTCACATTTGGCAGACAAGAATAACATTCACAACTGTTATGAACAAGAACAAATGTGAATATTCACACATGTGTATGTGATCCGTAATGACGTCATGTAGACATTCCTACAGAAAATATGTGTACTATAGAACAATCGGGTTCAAACCATCGCATAAATTATGCTCATCACAACACAGTAATATGAATATCATAAGTGAATATGAACATTCACATCAGTGTTGCAACTGTGAATATTCACATCTGTAAAACGTTAGTGCATATGAATATCATAGGTGAATGTTCACATTTGGGAGAGAAGAATACCATTCACAACTGTTATGAATAAGAACAAATGGGAATATTCACACGTGTATGTGATCTGTAATGATGTCATATAGACCAAGTGTACATTCCTACACAAAATATGTGTATTATAGAACAATCGGGTTCAAACAATCGCATAAATTACACTCATAACAACACAACAGTATGAATATCATAAGTGAATATGAACATTCACATTGGTGGTGCAACTGTGAACATTCACATTTGTAAAACATAACAACACCAAAGGTAGTTCAAAATTCGCAGGTGGCTTTTTCCCATTAATAGATGTTGTATCACTGTTTTACAATCAGTTGTTGTGTCAAAATGTCAAAGCATTTGATATTAATATTCATATCGAGTGTTGGTTAGTTTGTAAGTGGACACCCCCCACCTATAGGTTTTAATGAAGCTCTGATTTCTTATGATTCAAAAAACTATATACTAACAAATCTCGTAGTCCACACCATTCTGAACTAGTGAGGCTGCCCACAATTTCTTCATGGTATATGTGCGCCTGCATGATGTAACATACTGCAGGTCCGCAGTCCACTCTGTAAATGCAAAATGGTTTTGATTAGCAGTTGGCATGTATGTTTGCATAATGGTTATGGAGGATTTGTAAAAAATGAAGTGAGGCTTACGAGTCGTCGCCTTGCTGAGGACAGACATGAACTGATATGATTGGTTGTGACGGATATTGGCCTGCTAACTTAGTGCATAGCGGTGATGACTCGCCAATAACGCGAACAACATGCTCGATGTACTTCCTCTGTGTAGGGAATTTCAAATTAGGCACCAACAAACATATGTGTATGTACAGTCATTTAACGCATGAGTACAAGTCATATGTGTGTTCAAAAAGAGCCACTTACAACTTCTGTGCTTAGTTGATATGCGGGTCATGTATGCCTGTCCTTGGGCGCAATGAGTTGTAATGCCTCTACAAATTGTCTTTAGCATCATACACAACTATCGTCTAGTGGTACTCATGGTGCGATGAGAATAGTATGTATCTCTCTCCTTGGTAGTTTTTGACACGTGCATCAATGTGTTTACTCCTTTTGCGAGGATGGTACTCTCGTATCACTTTCTGTACACATTGGACAAATAATTAATGGACTGTGAAGTTTCATATTCACATTAGAAAAAATGGAATGATAAATTTTACCAAACACATGCTTGTGAAGATGAATGACACTTCATCTGAAGTTGGGTTGACCACCTCTTGTTGTTCATGTAATAGTTCAGCATATGCATCTATGAGCTGCACAAACATAGGGTCATATTATATTATTTGTGGTGGGTAAACAATGTGTGTCTGTGACTGTGGGTGTGTGTGTGTGTGTGTCTGTGCATATATGCATGAAGAGTGAATCATCTTCGTAATGGCATACATTACTGTGTATGGATTCCTCCTTGATAAGGTTCACAATGTTATCAAAAAACACATATGTAGACTTCGAGTCTCCTTTCCACACAAGCAGCCTGTGCATTTTGAACAAACCAATGTGAATATTAACATTGCACAGATCTGAACAAACCAAATAAATAAGCACAATGATGAATATTGACAATTATGGAATGTGAATGTTAACATTAGGTATTTGTACAGTTACTTACTCATCGTCTCCACTCTTTTGTAAAGCCTGGACCTTTTGCTTGTCTTGTTTGGACATCTTGCTCCAGACTTTAAACTTGTTGGTCAAGGTTAATTTTTTTGGGTGCTTCGCTGGTGGGTGTTTCTCCACATCTTCAACCATTTTGACTGTATGGGGCTACTTTTGGCCAGGTAAGTCTGGGTACTGGAAGTCAGGCAAGCGATATTCTTTTCGATCTTTTTCCTTTATACGCTTCACCCTAGAAGGTGGGCTGAGATTGTGTTGCATTGGGCTAGGGGGTTACTTCTGTGCCACAACATGTGTGACAATGTGGACTGACTGGCTATCGTAAAGGTCCTGAAGAATTGTTTTCTCGCATTCTAAGTCGATGACCAGCTGCGTTAAGCGTTTTATTTCTTCATCCTTCTGCTCCATGCACTTTTTTATTTCGGTATTCATGTTGGGTGGGCTTGACTGGTTGAGCCATTTATGTTCAAGATCAGCTATGACTCTTGCCCTTAACTCCCATGAGAATTGAAGGTGTTTGTACTTTGCTTCCCATTGCCTTATGACGCCCAAAGCCTTTGATTTTCTTTGATAAGCACATCAATGAAATCAGGTTGGTTTGTGTTTGGTATGACAATAGCTCTCTCATCGTGTGGGCTGCTAAACGGAATGTGAATGTCCTCATTACTGTCCTTTAGCTCTACTCCATCCCCGGAAATTTGGGAGTTGCTGCCATTGTGTTGTTCTTCTTTGATGTCAGATAGGTTGGGAGATGTTGTGGCTGGTTCATAAATTTCGGGCTCCACCTTCAATGTTTTACGCCTGAACTTTTGTAATTCTGTTGGGATTGCAAAGAGTTCGCCGGCATTAACCTGAAAATGAAAAAATTATGTTACTTAACGTATATATATAGGTGGTGTTATAATGTGAATGTTTTGATCAGTAGTTGAAGGCCCTACCTCATTAAAACCAATATCAGCCAAAGAGGTGGTTTTCATCTTCTTTTGTAAAGCAGTCAGATCCCACTTGACACAGCGAGGAAAAGCATTAGGCTTGTGAGGTTGTAGGATGGTTGTGTGCTCTCACAACCAATACTTCAATAAAACAACAAAGACATATGTTATTTAGCATTTGCATAGTAATCTCAACATATGTGAACATTAATAACAGTGGCACTGTTGTGAACATTCACAGTAGTATATCATGAGTGAATATGAACATTCACATTAGTGGTACAGATGTGAACATTCACATCTGTGAAACATAAGTGCCTGTGGACATTCACATCAGTGGTGCAAACGTGAATGTTTACAATTGGCTTAGATGAACAACACTAAAGGACATGTGAATGTTATTATTTGACAACATGGGTACTTACCATCAATAACATGACACAACCGGTGACTTTTGCAGGCGTTTTTGTCATTTTGGGAAATGGACGATGTCAACGTTGTTCTAATTTGCTTGATCCAATCATATTCTTGCATACTTTCCAATGGGACCATATGTGCGTAGTAGCCCCATCCTATTGTCTCTCCGCTTGTTGAGAAAAAAAGTTTTTGGCAAGCATACATGCAGACTAGTCGGGCGACTTCTTCGTTGTCATCTTTCTTTTTGCCTTTCAATGCCTTAGTCAAAAAGGTGCGTATCCATTTTGAAGTCAACCGGCTGACATGTTTGCACCTTTTGTTTATAATGTCAGTCTTTGGTTTCGGACCATATGATATGTCCATCGACTTGATGCCACAGTCCACACGAAAAATCAGCTTGATGTCGCTGTCATGTATGTTCATCTTCTTGTCCCCAATGTAGAAGGCATCTTTTGAAGCTTTGTACATTTGTAGGACATGCACAACAACATCATCGTACTTCATGCATTTATCAAGGTCGATCTCATTGTTTCTCAATGCATTTAACAAATGCCAAAAAGGTGTTTGTTGTAGGCAGCCAAGCTGTGCTTGTGTGAATTTGGTACTTTTCATTAATTTCACCAGTCCGGTCATGTTAGATCTGTAGTTCACACGCTGCATGTCAACATTGCTGCTAGTATTTGCTTGTGGGCTTTCTTCCTTGACATGGTACTCATCTCTCTTTCTCTTTGAGGTTTTCTTTTGTGCAAGATCTGCAAAATGGAGCATTTAAAAAAAATTAAGTCAAGGCTCATGTGATTAGCATAGTGGAACAGATGTGAACATTCACAGCATTGCCACTGATGTGCATGTTCACAGTTGTGTGCATGGGTGTGAATGACCATAGTTTGTGTGTGGATGTGAATATCCACATCTGTAAATGGATGTGTATGTTGACTGTGTCAGCACAAACACAATGTACATATTGTGTGAGTGTGTAAAAAACAATATATTTTTATACAACCATGAACAACATTCAAGAGCATGTGGATGTTAACACAAACACATAAAATGATGTTGTGAACATTTACAGTCCTAATTTGTATGGCAATGCACATTCTTACTACAATCATGCAATGTCAATCTCGTAAAACAACCTCAAAATTGAAATACAATTTGAAACCTGGGATAACAAAAGTGATATATTTCCTCTAAACACAGTGGTTAATATTCACAAAGTGTCTAATTAATTTACACATGTAATGAATGTTCACAACATAATTATGTATCACAACAACATCTAACACAAGGAACTTTAAATGTGAATGTTCACTACAGTTAATAACAACAATTTGATAGAGGGGGGGAAGAATAGTGTCAATATTTACAGGGACTGTATTTCATGCCACTTTCAAGTAAAATAATGAAGAATTGAAGGTTCAACTTATTGGATCACCATTAACAATCAAGAATACCAATAAGGCAAACATTCACAAAAGGGGAAAAAAAATTCTAAATATCCCTATGCATTGGCCAAACATTTTCAATCCATGTGAATGTTCACAGCATAGAACAACACTACCAATAATATCTGATTATCCAAACATTTTCAATCAATGTGAATGTTCACATCTTTCAACAACAACAACAGAATTTTCAATCAATGCGAATGTTCACATCTTTCAACAACAACAACAAAAACAGAATTGGCCAAAACATTTTCAATCCATGTGAATGTTCACAGCATTGAACAACAACCCAATAACATCTGGAATAATTTGATTACCCAAACATTTTTAATCAATGTGAATGTTCAGAGCTTTCAACAACAACAACAACAACAGAAACAATTTGGTTTGGCCAACATCTTTCCAAACCATTTGAATGTTCACAGTTGTGAACACAATATAATGGCAACTGTAATGTTTTTGACTGAAAAAATCAATATAATTAAGAACTATGATTGAGGGGTTCAGTTTAAAGGTTAGGGTATGAACAATATGGACTCCTATATATTGTATGCATAGAAACAGGGGATATTTGTAAAAGTTCACAATGCTGTTTGTTGATAAAGAGATTTAGGGTTTAAATACATGAATGAGTAGAATGCTTACGTTTTTTGCCCATTTCGACAGTTGTGTTGTCACAAATAGTCGTCGAAGGTGATTTTGACGAAGAAAGACTTTACGGATGTTCAGCAATGGTGAATCCACGATTTCGGCGACCGACGGCGTAGGGACGACGAAGAAGATGATGAGACGATATGACGATGCGACGATGGAACGAAGACAGTCTTCTGGGTGTTGAGGCGATATGGAATACGGATTTGGATTTCTAGAATGTAGAGATACTATGCATGATTTCCTACGCAAGAATAGAGGGGAAGAGAGACAGTTATTAGATTCAAAGAGAGAGAGAGAGAGAGAGAGGCGCGTGTTTGTTTGAGGGTTTTTTTTGGTTTTTTGGTATGAAATGGACCTAATGGAATATTCAAAAATAGTTTGGATTTTATGGAATAAAACTGTTACAAATAGGGTTTATCAAAAAAGAGCCCATTATTTTAACGAAGTTAAAATAATCAAAAAAATCAAATAGCCAATTAAGATAATCTATTTCCACAGCCAAAATGAAGGCTCCCTTTGGTTTAGTTTTGGAATTATGATTTGAGTGTGTAGTCGTAATTTAAGTGTAGAATTATGAGTTGAGTTTTGAAAAAAGAAATTTGTTTGGTTATGAGTTTTGAAAAGAATTTTTAGAAGAGTTTTGAAAAGAGCTTTTGAATTTTGAATTTTAAAAAGAGTTCTGAATTGTATTTTAAGTCTTGAGTTTTTGAATTTTGAGTTGTATTTTGAAATTTGTTAGATTTATTTTTTAAAAATATTTAAAAATGTTTAAGAATTTTTTTTTAAATAGAGAAATTGTTATTTAAATCATTTTTAATTTTACATACTTTATTTTAATTTTTTTAATTTTTTAAATATTTTTAATTCAAATCGTAACCAAACACATATCTCAAAATTTAATTCAAAAGCTATTTTTAAAACTCATAACCAAACACATATCTCAAAATTCAATTAAAAAATTATTTTTAAAACTCTTTTCAAAATTCTATTAAAAAAATTAAAAAAATATTTTTAATTTTGTCGTTTAAAATTATTTTTAGTTTATATTTTTCTGAAAAAATATCTTGTTTATTTTTATTTTTTCAAAAAATATTTTTGCTATTTTTTTAAAGTACTGGCCAAATAATTTTTTTATGATTTAGATATATACTAGTGTATGCCCGTACCTGCAGGCATGGTGTGAATAAAAATAAGTAAACAAAAGGTGAAAATAAAAAAAAATAAAAAGAAAAATAAAAAAATAAAAAGAAAAGAGGGAGGAATGTGGGACATGAGATCATGGAAGGATGAGTGAGAAAAGAAAAAAGTAAGAGGGAGAAGCGTGAAAGTAGAAAATGTATATGTAAGACATTTTTTAGAAAATATATCTCAGCTATTGTTTTATAATTTGAATAGATCTGAGCTATCTAAATGTCCTAATAGGATAAAAATATGTTAAAAATTCAAAAATCGTTCTGCTTTATTATATAGATGGTGATCCATTTTTTTTTTAAATTAAAAATATTAAATATTTAAAAAATATTAAATATTAAAATATTTATAATATAAAATAAAGTGTTTAAAATAAAAATTATATATTTAAAATAAAAAATAAAATTTTATAAATTTTTAAATATTTACAAAATATATTTAACATATGTTTTTAAAAAATACAGGGAACAAATGTATAAAATGTAACGCCCTCAAAATAAACCCAAAATTCATACAATATTGACATGCTCGGACATAAAAGAAATAAGCATAATTACATTTCATCAGAGTATCTATTACATAATGTATTACATGTTGACAACAAAAGTGAACGCCCTATAGGTTTACAACTTTCCAAGTCAACACTTGGGTTACAAAAAGAGAGTACTAACTCGATACACAAATTAAGCCCTTGGCTTGATGTACATGTAATATAAAAATGTAATCACAAAAAAAGTGTCCCAGCCACTAAGCCTCTCAAGCTACGTCCTTGGAGGTGACATGCTACCTGTACCTGAAAATGATGTCCCATAAAGGGTAAGCCAACGCCCAGTAGAGATATGCTAAACACAATATGAGCAATAACTAAAACATTAGCATTTGATAAATGTTCAATTTAACACAACTCAACTTATGAACATGGCTCAGAACCTGGCCAAATAACTGAAGTGAGGCTACATCTCATGCCAACAATACTATAACTTACCATTTTACGGAAATTGCGTCCGCAGGATTCGGAACCCATGTATTTTCATTCTCTTATGGCCATTTTACGGACATTTCATCCGCGGGACTCGGCACCCATGTATGGATATATTCGGATTGCTATTTTACGGATATTGCGTCCGCGAGATTCGGCACCCATGTATACATATATTCAATGGCCATTTTATGGAAATTTCATCCGCGGGATTCGGCACCCATGTATTCAAATACACAACTTGATTAGTTTCAATTTACCTAATCATCACGTAGTGTCTACAACAATCAAGACTATCCTCCACCGATAGCCCAAAGCAGTTATTTCTAAACAGATAATAAATGCCCCAACTCAATTTCATAACAAATGTCATTAATTACACTAATGACCCAAATATACCCAAATGTGGCATTTTTTCCCATCTTCTCAAGATTGACCCAAATGTCAA
Source organism: Camellia sinensis (assembly GCF_055761805.1). Classification (NCBI taxonomy): domain Eukaryota; kingdom Viridiplantae; phylum Streptophyta; class Magnoliopsida; order Ericales; family Theaceae; genus Camellia; species Camellia sinensis. The sequence goes on from NC_138961.1 coordinate 223,903,952, forward strand.
AATATTAACAACAACTACAATAATCCCCTTTCTAGACCCAAAACACATATGTATGAGCCAAATAAACAAAACCCCTTTTTAAACATCATACATCTCAAACCCTAACATCCCAAAACCGAACCATTTATACAAAAGCCCAACATTTAGGTTAAAACCTATAAAGATGAGTAGGAATCCCTACCTCAAAAGATGAAACCCAACGAAGGAGATGAAGAAAACGAAGATGCTCCAGATCCAAAAATTCTCGGATCAAAAGGTAGCCCTCGACGATCAACACACTTTTTACAAAGGCCAAAGGGTGAGAGTTTACTCTAACTAGATCAAACCCTAGAGAGAAGTGGAGGTTTTAGTGAGAGAAGCTCTCCAATGGTTGTTTTGAAAAGTAAAAGAGAGAAATGGAGTTGAAAAAGTGATCCAAAAAGCTAAATCTCAGAGTGATATACACGTCTCCCCGCTCGAGCGTGGAACTCCCCGCTCGAGCGTGGAACTCCCCACTCGAGCGTCAGACACAAACTCACGCTCGAGCATCCAAACCCCCGCTCGAGCGCCGGATACACACTCCCAAAACTTTTGCAGAACCAGGTCCCCGCTCGAGCGTAAAACTCCCCGCTCGAGCGTCACACACAAACTCACGCTCGAGCATCTAAACACCCGCTCGAGCGTCAAACACTGCAGAGAAAATACTGGGATATGGAAATTTACGCTCAAGCGTCAAAACTCCCGCTCGAGCGGAGAAGCAACAACAAAGGGCCCGCTCGAATGTCAAAATCCCCACTCTAGCATGAAGGCCAAATTTTGGACAACTACCTTTGGCTTCAAAGCACAACCAACCTGTTTCAAACTTGCCCAATACAACCCAAGACTCAAATACGAAGAGTAAATAATGGAAATGAAAATGAGACAACAACACATCCACAGAACCGAGTCTGGAATACAATAAATAAAGAGAGGCAAAACCAGGATTGCTATTTAAAATACATTTCACATTAGAATAAATAAATAAATATTTAAAATATAAAATATTTACCCTAAGAAAATTTTTAAATATTTTAAAAAAAAATTCAAAATACAACTCAAAACTTTTTTAAAAACTTATAATCAAATAAATTTTCTCTTTTCAAAACTCAAAACATTACTCCACACTCAAATTGTGATTTTAAAAAACAAAAGAAAAAAATATTATTTTAAATTTTTTTGTTTAAAATAAAGTTTTAAAAAGAGTTTGGTTTTCAGTTTAGAATTATATATTTGGTTATAAGTTTTAAAAATAATTTTTAAATTGAGTTTTGAATAATTTTAAACTAGCCTATCACTCGTGCATAATTATAGATATTTATATTTGTTTTAGATTTTTTTTAATATACAAATTATGTTTTTTAAGATTTTATAAAAAGGAGATAATTTCAATCATACAAATCATAATTTTTTTAATGTTATCTAACTACAATCATATTTTTCTCATAGTAAAAAAAATAAATTTTAAAAAAGAACTATTAAAATAGTAAATAAAAGATTATTTAGAACCATTGAATAAAAATAAATTTTAAAAAAGAACCATTAAAATAGTAAATAAAAAGATTATTTAGAACCATTGAACAAAATACAATCACATTTTCCTTTTTGTGAGTGTTTATGTTTATCTTACTTCAATCATATTAAAAAAATCAAATTATACACAAAAAGAGATAACTTCAATCATACAAATCACAATTTTTTTAATGCTATCTAACTACAATCATATTTTTCTCATAATAAAAAAAATAATTGAAAAAAAGAACCATTAAAATAGTAAATAAAAAGATTATTTAGAAGTATTGAACAAACTACAATCACATTTTTCTTTTTGTGAGTGTTTATGTTTATTTATTTTCAATCATATTAAAAAGTTAAATTATAAACAAAAGAGAAAACTTCAATCATACAAATCACATTTTTTTAATGCTATCTAACTACAATCATAATTTTCTCATAATAAAAAAAATAATTGAAAAAAAGAACCATTAAAATAGTAAATAAAAAGATTATTTAGAAACATTGAACAAACTACAATCACATTTTTCTTTTTGTAAGTGTTTATGTTTATCTAATTTCAATCATATTAAAAAAATCAAATTATAAACAAAAGAAGATAACTTCAAAAATACAAATAATAATTTTTTTAATGCTATGTAACTACAATCATATTTTTCTCATAATAAAAAAAATAATTGAAAAAAAGAATCATTAAAATAGTAAATAAAAATATTATTTAGAGTCGTTGAACAAATTACAATCAACATTTTTTTTTTGTGAGTTAACTTCAATCATATTAAAAACTCAAATTATAAACAAAATGAGATAACTTCAATCATACAAATCACAACTTTTTTAATGCTATCTAACTACAATGACATTTTTCTCATAATAAAAAAAATAATTCAAAAAAATAACCATTAAAATAGTAAATAAAAAAGATTATTTAGAACAATTGAACAAACTATAATCACATTTTTCTTTTTGTGAGTGTTTATGTTTATCTAACTTCAATCATATTAAAAAATAAAATTATAAACAAAATGAGATAACTTCAATCATACAAATCACAATTTTTTTAATACTATCTAATCATCATCAATAATTAAAAAAATTATAAATTAAGTCAATTGATAATTAAAAAACACAATAATTTATTTTTCAAAAAACATAGTGAGTTAAAAAGATCAATTACAATTTTTTTGGAGTCAAAATACAATCTAATCATCATCAATAATTGATACATTATGTGACCCTAATGAGTACAATCCATTTTGTTTTTCAAAAAACACAGTGAGTTAAAAATCAAATCACAAATTAAGTGAATTGATAGTTAAAAAAACATAATAATTTTTTTTCAAAAAACATAGTGAGATAAAAAAATCAATTACAATTTTTTTTTTCAAAATACAATCTAATCATTATCAATTATTGGTACTTTAAAAATCAAATAAAAAAAATCAAGTCAAATCACAAATATTTTTATGCTATCTAACTAAAATAATATTTTTTTTTATAAATAATTGTAAAAAAAATCATTAAAACAGTAAATAAAAGATTAAATCACATTAAAAAAAAGAACCATTGAACAAACTACAATCACATCACATTTTTCACATAATAAAAAAACTAAATAAATGAAAAAAAAACCATTGACTGCAATCACATTAAAAAAAAAGAACTATTGAACTAACTACAATAACATTTTTTTTCTTTGTGAGTGTTTATGTTTATCTAAATTTAATCATATTAAAAATAAAATTAAAATAGTAAATAAAAATATTAAATAACATTAAAAAAAATCATTGAACTAACTACAACAATCATATTAAAAAAAAGAGCCATTGAACAAATTACAATCGCATCACATTTTTCCCATAATAAAATAAATAAATGAATAAAAAGAACTATTAAACTAACTACAATCACATTAAAAAAAAAGAATCATTCAACTAATTATAATCACATTTTTCTCTTTATGAGGGTTTATATTTAAAAAACACAATAATTTATTTTTCAAAAAACATAGTGAGCTAAAAAGATCAATTACAATTTTTTTTGGGGTCAAAATACAATATAATCATCATTAATAATTAGTACATTATGTGACCCTAATGAGTACAATCCATTTTGTTTTTCAAAAACCACAGTGAGTTAAAAATCAAATTACAAATTAAGTGAATTGATAGTTAAAAAAACATAATAATTTTCAAAAAACACAGTGAATTAAAAAAATCAATTACAATTTTTTTTTCAAAATACAATCTAATCATTATCAATAATTGGTACTTTAAAAATCAAATAAAAAAAAATCAAATCAAATCACAAATGTTTTTCTGCTATCTAACTACAATAATATTTTTTTTTTATAAATAATTGTAAAGAAAAACCATTAAAACAGTAAATAAAAGATTAAATCACATTAAAAAAAAGAACCATTGAACAAACTACAATCACATCACATTTTTCCCCTAATAAAAAAACTAAATAAATGAAAAAAAGAATCATTGACTAACTACAATCACATTAAAAAAAAAAGAACTATTGAACTAACTACAATAATATTTTTTTTTCTTTGTGAGTGTTTATATTTATCTAACTTCAATCATATTAAAAATAAAATTAAAATAGTAAATAAAAAGATTAAATAACATTAAAAAAAATCATTGAACTAACTACAACAATCATATTAAAAAAAAAAGAGCCATTAAACAAATTACAATCACATCACATTTTTTCCATAATAAAATAAATAAATGAATAAAAAGAACTATTAAACCAATTACAATCACATTGAAAAAAAGAATCATTCAACTAATTATAATCACATTTTTCTCTTTATGAGGATTTATATTTAAAAAACACAATAATAAAAAAGATCAATTACAATTTTTTTTTGGTCAAAATACAATATAATCATCATCAATAATTGGTACATTATGTGACCCTAATAAGTACGATCCATTTTGTTTTTCAAAAAACACAGTGAGTTAAAAATCAAATCACAAATTAAGTGAATTGATAGTTAAAAAAACATAATAATTTTTTTTTTTCAAAAAACACAGTGAGTTAAAAAAATCAATTACAATTTTTGTTTTTCAAAATACAATCTAATCATTATCAATAATTGGTACTTTAAAATCAAATAAAAGAAATCAAATCAAATCACAAATATTTTTGTGCTATCTAACTACAATAATATTTTTTTTATAAATAATTGTAAAGAAAAATCATTAAAACAGTAAATAAAAGATTAAATCACATTAAAAAAAAGAACCATTGAACAAACTACAATCACATCACATTTTTCCCATAATAAAAAAAAAACTAAATAAATGAAAAAAAGAACCATTGACTACAATCACATTAAAAAAAAGAACTATTGAACTAATTACAATAAAAAAAAAATTTCTTTGTGAGTGTTTATGTTTCTCTAACTTCAATCATATTAAAAATAAAATTAAAATAGTAAATAAAAATATTAAATAACATTAAAAAAAAAACCATTGAACTAACTACAACAATCATATTAAAAAAAAGAGCCATTGAACAAATTACAATCGCATCACATTTTTCCCATAATAAAATAAATAAATGAATAAAAAGAACTATTAAACTAACTACAATCACATTAAAAAAAAAGAATCATTCAACTAATTATAATCACATTTTTCTCTTTATGAGGGTTTATATTTAAAAAACACAATAATTTATTTTTCAAAAAACATAGTGAGCTAAAAAGATCAATTACAATTTTTTTTGAGTCAAAATACAATCTAATCATCATCAATAATTGGTACATTATGTGACCCTAATGAGTACTGTATGGGTAATTTTCTGACCACACTGCCTGCCTAGTAATCAGCTGGAGAGCACCAGCAGAATAGATGGCTTCAACAGACCTGTAACAAAAAGAAAAGGCTCCGACGGTGGTTCTTCCACCCGGGGGCACTCCGACGATCAAGTCAGTATATCTCTCAAAGATAATCAAGTGCTAAACTCACAAGCTTAAGTATAAAACTGCGTACCTTAGACCCATGGGGGTGCCTCTCTTTTATAGTTTACTAAATCCAAGTCCCACTAGAAGTCTGACTTCCATGGACTCCAATTCAATGTCAACTTTGGACTCTTCAAGAGATAAAGATAAACTCCCTAAGAGCTTTATCCTTATCTTAGCAAAGTCTTCTCTTTTACCTAGGACTCTTGCCCCTTATCCATTTATCCGCCTATCTCGGATTCCGATATCTTCGGAGATCACCTCGGCCTCGCCAAAGATAACCTCGGCATAACTACCAAGACACGTGGCAGCTAGGCTGACACGTCGGCGTCACCATGCCACATGTTGGTATTCAAAAAATACATCCCCACAACTGCCCCCTAGGTTCTATTACCTCGGCATTCTGAGGTGATGGAACCTATATCTGTATTTTCTTTCAGTACCTCGGCGTGAGAACTTTTTTGGCCGAGATCATTCATTTTAGGCCGACGTGTTCTCTTCGGAGAACAAGAACTTAAACAAATTCCCTCACGCGCATGAGCTGTCACGCATTTCTTCTCAACCGTTCCCCTTACGTGTTCTATCTTCATTGGCCCATGTCTGTGACGCGCTTGTAAGCCGTCTTTCACCTGTCTGCGCCGTCTGACGCATACGTTCCTCCAGGCGCAATAAATGCCCTGTTTTGCCGCCGTTTCAAGTTTTTGATAAAACTTTTCTTTCCATCTTCATTTCTTTACTTTTGTATTCGATTTTCTGGCTCTCTCTCTCTAAACTTTCTTAAACCCACCATTACTCTAGCTCCAAGCTCTGCAACTGTCTTCATTCTTCCATTCCAGCGAAGCTTTCGTCATTCCGTCTTGTCTGCAACCGTTGCCTTACTTCGGCGACTTTCATTCCGGCTTCATTTGTTCTGGTAAGCTTCTGTTCCTCTCATTCCCAATTTCTTCTTATGTGCTTTTGTTTACTTACTGCTATTGTTGCGCTGTTCAAACCTTTGATTTGTTGAACTGTTCATCTGGATGCGTCTATTCCATGATTTTACTCATATCTTGAACACTTGCACTGTTTTAATACTTTTCTTGCCATTGTTCTTGACCTTTTACTTCTGTATTTCTTTCGCTTTTGAGAACCATACCTCTGTTCTTCGTTTCTGAAACGTCATTCTTTGTTTCTTGTTTTCTGTTTTTCCTTTCCAGATCTATGCCTTTGATCTTCATCTTCATAGTTCTTAGGCTTGGGACTTGTTTGTAGAACCTTTAATTTAGGGAAAACGGAAACAAGCCATACCAATACTCTCCTAGGTTTTTGCCGAGGTTCCAATAACCCTTTAAGAATACCTTCTTTCTGAGACCTAGCCCTCTAATTTTAGGCCGACGTTATGGGTATGTGGAGACATAGGGTAGATACCCCAACCAAACTTAAGTACTTCAGGTGGGAGTTCTCAATTCCTGCCGATGTCTATCTGAGGCTGGCTGAAGATAATGACTCTATCATGCCTACCGAAAACACCATGCCTCTCCCTATTGTAGCCTTTACTGAGTGTGGACTTCGGCTTCCACTTAACATTCTTTTTTGCGAGATTCTGTATTATTATAGGTTGAACCCTATGCAACTTGCCATAAACTCTTATCGAGTGATTTTTGGTATTATCGCCTTAGCCAGACAAGAAAACGTTAGAATCACACTAGCCGACATACAATATTGTTACACCATGTGCCCCCTTAACCTGAAGGAAAAAGGCTACGTCTACTACCTCAAGCCGAGGTCCACTGAATTCAAAATCGTAGCCGACCTTCCAGACTCCAACAAGAGGGCTGGAGATGACTACTTCATTGTCTCTGGAAATTGGGAATTTGCCTCAGAAGAAGATGTCCATCTATACCCTCTTCCTCAAACGGTTAAAGAGGGCAAGGGTAAGAGCCCAGTGTTATTTACTTAGTTGTTCCTTTTTAAGTCTTCAATATTTTATATGTTTCTAATGTCTGTTTCTTTTTGCAGACGTTCGCAAGCCAGCGAAAGACTTTCGCCAATCTTACGTTCTTAGCAAGGATCTGAAAAAGCTCCTGGACTTACATGTCCACAAAAGGAAAGCACCTCTCCTTCTGAACTTTATTCCGACATACAAATCCACACTGCCCGACGTCCCAAAAAGAAAGAAGAAAAGCCTATCTCCTCCCTCTGCTACCACTTTACAAACAGCATCAACATCTCGAGCTAACCAAGGGTCAACCTCTGATCCAGCTGACCAACCATCAACTTCAGCCCCATACTTAATCCCAATACCAGAAAGAAAACGTCGGCGACGACTCGTCAAAACTGCTGAGATGGGTCGCCCGAAGCCTGTTGCCCAAGATCTCCTAATCGACCTTCCCACGGATGTTGACGCTCAACCGACGCAAACCATGCCCCCACCGAAGCCGAGAAGAATTAAAAAGGCTCAGCCCAAGGCCAAAGCCGCTGAGATTGAGACTGAGGATGCTCTGCCCATCTCTCAATTGGCTGAGAGTAAAAAAACTACTTCTACTTCTGCAAAAAGGTCTGCTGAGGCCCAGCCATCAGAATCCACCCAATCAAAGAAGCCGAGGTCATCGTCTGCAACGACCTCGGGTTCCAGAATACCAAAAGTCCCTTGGAGACCAGAGATTACTCTGGAAGATAAGCCAATCCTAGCCAGCGACAGTGCTGATAACATAAACGTCAGTGTGGCCCTAAGTACTGCTCTACTCCTCCCAGGAGATCTTGAACGAAATGCCAAGATGAGTGAGTATGAGAACTACGCCTTTATGCTGCAACACTCTGTCCAAGTAAGTGCCTTTGTGTTGAAATATGTTTTCTTTCTTAATTTGTAGAATTTTGTAACAATTTGTGCCTTGTGTTCTTTCAGGCCATCCAACATGCCCACTCCCTCTCCATGCAAGCTTTTGAAACAAGGGAGAGGTTGGCCGACATGAAGAGGGAGGTTTCTGCTCTTAAAAAGGAGAGCAAAACCCTTCAGTTAAAAATGAAAAAACTGGAAGACCAGGCTGAGGCTGCCACCAAAGCCCAAACCCTAGCCGAAGAAAAGGCCGAGTCTGCTGAGGCCATCAAGAAAGTTGCCGAGGCCGAGAAGAGAGAGGTCGAGGTCAAAAAGGCCCAGGCTGAGAAAGAGTTTCAGAAGGCTCTGGCCACCAAAGAAGCTGAGATTAAAGAAGCTGATGAGAAGGCTTACTCCCAGGGAATGGCCGACGTCACTGAGGAGTACAAACTGCAAGTCAGGCAGGCATGCAACAGGGGCTTCTCCCTTGTTTGGATGGCCCTTGTCAAGAAGCTTAACATTCCTGATGATTCGCCACTGCGCAAAGCCGACGCTATTCCTCTTCCATTTCCTCCACCTCCAAGCCAAGCTGAAGATGAATCTGAGTCTGAATCTGAGGATGAGGATAAGGATGATGATTCATCTTTGGTAAGGAAGCCCAAGGATACCAGTGAGACCAAGTCTCCTCCTCAGAAGGATCAAGTCCTAGACTTGACTTATGAGGAGGATGAGGAGGTTATCAAGGAGACCACTCCTGAGCAAGCATCATCTGATGTTCCTCAAATCGGCAAGAGCGTTGATGAAACCATTGCTGAGATCGACGCCAAGATTGCTGCAGATAAAGAAGCCGAGGTATCTCTTTAGGAGACTTCTGAGGTTCTGATCCAGCCAGATGCTGATGCTGAGAAGTCTTAACTTTCATGTTTTTTCTTTTGCACCCTTGTACTTTGTTTTATTTTCTGGACAATGTAAGCTTCTTTTCATGGCCGATGTGCCTTTCTTTGTTACTTCAAAATAGTTTACTTCTGGTAGGCCATAGTGCCTTCTTTTGTATACAATTGCAACTGTTTTTCTATGGATGCTTCAATCTTTTAATTTCTCTTGATTTGCTTCTGCGTGGTTCTATACTTAGAATATCTTGCATGCCTTTCATATCTTGCCAACTTTGTGCAATCTTCTCGGGGTCACATATCTCGGGTTCAATAATAACAAGTTTTACTTCGGCAAGATACTGACCTGCAAACTTTTCATAAGTTTCAACAAGTGTAAAACATATACTATTCAATGTCAATTTTGCAAACTTTTTTCCAAGTTTCAACAAGTATTTAAACAGTGATCTCGGTCTAATTCTACTTGTAAATTGCTGCAAATTTCAACAAGTGTTAACATATACTGTAATTTTTTCTCAAGTTATAACAATGATCTACTTGTAATTTGCTACAAATTTCAACAAATGTTTAAACAATATACTTAGCTTTTACCTTAACCTGTAAATTGCTGCAAATTTCAACAGATGATCACATGTCGGCTTAACATTATCTTGTAAATTGCTACAAATTTCAACAAGTGTTAAGCATCTTCTTTGGTTGGACCAACTTGTAGATTGCTATAAGTGTATAAACTATAACCTCGGTTTTACTTCGACTTGTAAATTGCTACAAATTTCAACAAGTGAAGAGAACCAGTAATCTCGGCTTAACTTCGACTTGTAAATTGCTACAAATTTCAACAAGTGAAGATAAGGAATCAGCTTAATTCCAACTTGTAAATTGCTACAAATTTCCACAAGTGAATTAAGGAATAATCTCGGCTTAACTTCGACTTGTAAATTGCTACAAATTTCAACAAGTGAAGATAAGGAATCAGCTTAACTCCAACTTGTAAATTGCTACAAATTTCAACAAGTGAAGATAAGGAATCAGCTTAATTCCAACTTGTAAATTGCTACAAATTTCAACAAGTGAATTAAGGAATAATCTCGGCTTAACTTCGACTTGTAAATTGCTACAAATTTCAACAAGTGAAGATAAGGAATCAGTTTAATTCCAACTTGTAAATTGCTACAAATTTCAACAAGTGAATTAAATGTCTCTGTCTTCTATCTGCCCCCACTGTGAACCTGAGTTGTACTTGGGTTCTCATTATTCATGTCTCGAAAAACACCAATATGTAACTTTATCCATCATATGTGTTTTAAAGAAAAGGGAAAAGATTTTATTGATGACATCGGCCAAAAATACTGCACATCTAATGATAGAAGAATTTTAAATTACAAGTATTCCAAGGTCTTGGTAGTGCTTTGCCCTCGTTATCTTCAAGCCGATAAGCTCCATTGCCTAATACCGAAGTAATTCTGTAGGGTCCTTCCCAGTTTGGGCCAAGCTTGCCCTCTCTGGGATTTTTCTTGTTGCCGACGACTTTTCTTAGGATTAGGTCGCCGATTTGAAAATCTCTTGGATTGACTTTCTTGTTGTAAGCTCTAGCAAGCTGTTGCTGGTATACTGCGAGCTGAATTGCAGCTTTCTCTTTTCGTTCTTCCAAAAGATCCAGATTTCGGGCTAAGATTATATCATTGGTGCCATTCTCTACTCCCTGGGTTCTGATCCCTGGGATGCCGATCTCCAATGGGATGACTGCTTCTGTGCCATAAGCCATGGTAAAGGGGGATTCCCCTGTTGATTTCCTCGGCGTAGTCCGATATGCCCAAAGTACATTGGGCAATTTGTCTACCCACTTTTCTTTTGCTGCCAGCAGCCTCTTCTTTATTCCATCCAAAATTACTTTGTTGGATGCTTCTGCTTGCCCATTACTTTGGGGAAAACTTGGTGTTGAAAAGTAATTCTTGATCTTGAATTTCGCACAAAAGTTCTTGATGAGTTTGCTGTCAAACTGTGTTCCGTTGTCGGCAACTATTGCTCTTGGAATCCCAAATCTGGTGATGATGTTTCTCCATATAAAGTTCTTGACGTCCACATCTCGAATTTTGGCAAGAGGTTCTGCCTCTATCCACTTTGTAAAGTAATCTATTGCCACCAGCAAGTATTTTCTCTGCCCAGTTGCCTGGGGAAGTTTCCCAACCAGATCCATGCCCCATTGGACAAACGGCCAAGGGCTGGATACTGGGTTTAGGTCAGTAGCTGGCTGATGTATCAAAGGTGCAAACTTTTGGCATTGTTCACACTTCTTTACGTAGGCTTCAGCATCCTTCTGCATGTAGGGCCACCAATACCCCTGGGTAATGGCCCTGTGGGCTAATGATCTGCCCCCAGCATGCCTTCCACAAATTCCTTCATGAATTTCATACAAGAAATCTTCAACCTGCAAAGGGTGTACGCACCTTAAAAGTGGTCCAGTGAAGGACCTTCTGTAGAGGTGTCCATCTTCTGTCAGACAGAATCTTGCTGATTTCAGTCTGACTTTGTGTGCTTCTTTACGATCTTCTGGCAGCTTTCTTTCTTTCAGGAATGCAACAATTGCATCCATCCAGTTTGGTCCCATGTCCACACACATTGCCTCTTGTCCTGTGCTCCATGGTTCTATGCTCGAGCCCGACATATAGTCGATCACAATTGTCCTTGTTTTTCCAGTTTGCATTGAACTTGCCAGGTTAGCCAACGCGTCGGCGTGGGTGTTGTCATCTTGGCTAACTTGGAGTAATCTGCAGTTCTGAAATAAGGCTGCTAATCAGATGACCTCTTCTGCATATGCCGACATCCTTTCGTCTCTGGCTGCAAATTCTCCTGTTGATTGGTTAACAATAAGTTGTGAATCACAAAAAACTATTACCTCATCTGCTTCTGCTGCTGCTGTCAATTTTAGTCCTGCAATTAATGCTTCGTATTCCGCTTCATTGCTTGAGGCCTTGAACCCCAAACGGATGGACTGTTCTATTATTTCTCCATCTGGAGATATCAGCAGTACTCCTGCCCCCGCTTCTTGTCGGTTCGAACTTCCATCGACGAACAGTCTGAATGAATCGCCGATATAGATGCTGCAGGGTCTGAGTTTTTCCTTCCTTTGTTCTTTTGCCCTAGGCTGGGATTCTTTTTGCTTGCTGGGACAATGCTCATCCTGGCTCAACAGAGCCCGATGTTCGATGGTTTCGAGTGTGAATTCTGCCACGAAGTCGGCCAAAACTTGGCCTTTAATTGCTGTTCTTGGCCTGAACTCCAGGTCATACTGGCCTAGGGCTACTGCCCATCTTGCTATCCTTCCCGTTAAGTCTCCTTGTTGCAACAAGGACTTCAGTGGGTGCTCTGTTAGGACCACAATCTTGTGCGCCTGAAAGTAATGGTTCAATTTCTTTGAAGCCATTACTAAGGCTAGCATTAATTTCTCCAGTGGTAGATACCTTGTTTCTACATCGGCCAAGGTTTTACTAACATAATAAACAACATTTTGCTCCCCTTTTTCTTCTCGGATTAGTACTGCACTTACTGCGTGTTTTGAAACTGCCAAGTACAAAAATAGTTCTTCCCCTAGTTCTGGATTGGAAAGAACCGGAGTTGTGTCAAAGCAGAGTGCCTACCCTTGAACATGCCGATGTTCTTTATGCCCTGGATCCTTCATTCGATGTGTCCTTCGGGACTCTTCTTGTCTCGGTTCCTCTCGTCCGCCTTCCCTGAAAGGTCGGTGAGAGTGCCTTCCGCTCCTGGTGTGCTGAGGGACTTCGGGGATTATTCCTCTTCCCCCCCTCTGGGCATGGGTTGCTGGCATCGGTGTATCCTGCAGCGGGTCTGGTGGCTGCATGACATTATTTTGCATCATGAAGTTGACAACCGACTGTAGGTCCGCCAACTTGTTTTCCAAGTCTTTTACTTCCAAGTTGTGTTCAAGTACTTCTTTAGGTCGGTTAAAGCGGCTTCGCATTCTTCTGTCCACAGAAAGTCTGTGGCTTTTTTCACCAAGTTGAAGAAGGGTCTGCATTTATCTGAGCTTCTGCTGATGAACCTATTTAGGGCTGCGGCCCTTCCAGTAAGCATCTGAACCTATTTTGCCGACGTCGGGCTCTGCAGCTCTAGGATGGCCTTGATTTGGTCTGGGCTGGCCTCAATGCCCTTTCTCGTTACCAGATACCCTAAAAACTTACCTGATCCAACACCAAACGTGCACTTTGATGCGTTGAGTCGGAGCCGGTATGTTTTGAGTATATCAAAGACCTCTTTTAGGTCGGCAAGGTGACCCTTAGATTCCTTGGTCTTCACAACCATGTCATCGATGTAGACTTCTACCGTTTTGCCAATCAGGTGCTTGAACATTTTTGTTACTAACCTTTGGTAAGTTGCTCCTGCGTTTTTCAACCCAAAAGGCATTACCTTGTAACAGTACAGGCCTTTAGGGGTGATGAACGCGGTTTTCTCCTCGTCTGGAGGGTACATGGCAATCTGGTGGTATCTCCTGTATGCATCCAGAAAACTCATTCTTTCATGCCCTGAAGTAGCGTCTACGAGCTGGTCAATCTTGGGCAGAGGAAGCTGTCTTTGGGGCAGGCTTTGTTGAGGCTGGTAAAGTCTACACAAACCCTCTATTTGCCATTCTTTTTCTTCATCACTACTGTGTTGGATAGCCAAGTTGGGTAGTGAAATTCTCGGATGGCCCTGGCCTCTATAAGTCTATCTACTTCTTCTTCTACTGTTTCGACGTGCATCAACGTCGGTCTTCTGGCTCGTTGAATCACAGGTTTTGCCGACCTATCGACATTCAGTCTGTGGCAAGTGACCTCGGGGTCAATGCCAGGCATCTCGTAAGGTGTCCAGGCGAACACCTCAATGTTGGTTCTTAAAAAATCTTCCAGTTCTCTTTTCTCTTCTTCGGCTAAGCCTGAGCCAAGAAGAAAGAAGCGTTCTTCGTCGCCCTCTTGGACAAGGATTTTTTTTAGTGTCTCTTCACTTTTTTCGGTTGGCTCCTTGTCGACATCATCTAGGACCTCCATGTCCTCGTCTTCATTCTCTGCCTCTTTTGGCTTTCAAATGCTGCAAGTAGTCTTCATTGCTGCCATGGAGCAAGTTTTTGCCTGCAGTTGATCCTCTCTGACTTCTTCAATCCCATGCTCTGTTGGGAACCGTAGTAGTTGATGCAGTGTTGAGGGAACTGCCCCCATTGCATGCAACCATGGTCTTCCCAAGATGATGTTATATGGCGAGGGTGTGTCAATCACCATAAATTCTGTCTTGATCTTTTTAGTACCAGCCTGTACTTCCACGCTTGCTGCGCCCAATGGCCATGTCGGCGTTCCATTGAAGCCGACCATAGGGTTGTTGGATTGTTCCAGGTCGTCAGGGTGAAGGCCCAGCTCCTTGTAACATCTGACATACATGATGTCACAAGAGCTGCCTTGATCTATCAGGATGCGTTTCACTTGGCATTCCCCAACCTGAAGGGATACTACCAAGGCATCATTATGCGGATGTTGGACCAACTCCAGGTCGGCTTCAGTGAAAGTTATCATCGGTCCTTGGCATTCTTCAGGCCGAGGTCTTTTGTATCCGACCTGGTTCGCGTGCTGCAGGTGTTTTACTCTTTGGGTTTCTTCCCGAATGTCACTTTTGTTCATCTTTGAGTGGATTACATTAACCACCCGCGGTCCTCCCGCCTGTGGTTGCTGTGCTAGGGGAGGCGGTGCTGCTGGTGCTTGAGGCAATCTTGCATGTTCTTCTCTTGTCCTGGCCTCATCAACAAGGTCCCTCAGATGGCCTTGCCTTACTAGGTCTTCTAAGTGTGCTTTTAAGGCTCTGCAACCCTGAGTTGTGTGTCCTTCTTCATTATGGTAAGCACAGCGCCTACCAACGTTTCTTCCCATAAATTCCCCTGGTGCTCTTGCCGGTGCCTTGAAATAGGGTTGATTTCGTATTTGGTCCAGGACTTTATGGATAGGGATTCGGAACACCGTCGTCACTGCCTGTTTACCCTTCAATTCTGTTTCTTGTTTGGTTGGCCCGTTGGTACCTCGGCCTTGTTTCGGCGAGCCGTTTCCCTTCTCCTGCTTCATCTCTTTGTTTCCCGACGTATCTTCCTCGGCTCTGGCATACTTCTCGATTCTCGCCATGAGTTCCTCCATGCTTTTTGGCAATGTTTTTGCCAAAGACTTCCGTAGTGGGTAGTCATCTTTCAGGCCGTTCTTGAAAGACACGACCGCCACTTCTTGGTTGCATTCGGGTATTCGATTGAACACCTCATAGTACCTCTTCGCGTAGGCCCTAAGGTCTTCTTCCTTGGTGATTCTTAAAGCCATTAGGGCGTCGACCCTCAAGGGCTGTAATTTGTTCGTTACAAACCTGGCCACAAACATCTCGCCCAGGCCTTTCCATGTCTTTACGCTTCCCTTCGGTAGTTTATGGAACCAATCAGATGCAATTTCCCCAAAGGATGAGGGAAATACTTTGCAGAGCAACGACTCGTTCCCACTGTATAATGCCATTGAGTTCAGGTATAGTCCGACATGAAAGTTGGGATCTGACTTACCATCATAAATTTGGAACCTTGGTATACTGAATCTCTTTGGTGCTTCAAATTTGTCTAGTTCCACCGAGAACGGTGTTCTCGGCTTAACTGGGGATGTCACCTCGGCTTCAACATTCTGCTGCCTCCTTTTGAGGTAATCCCTCAAGTCTTCCTTACTCCTACCTGGAGCTCGGCTATCTCTGGACTTCAATCTTTTTGGCACACTACTTTCGGCCTCGTGGTGGGCCCGTTTCGATCTTTCTCCATGGGTTGTGTCAAAACAGAGTGCCTGCCCTTGAACATGCCGATGTTCTTTATGCCCTGGATCCTTCATTCGATGTGTCCTTCGGGACTCTTCTTGTCTCGGTTCCTTTCGTCCGCCTTCCCTGGAAGGTCGGTGAAAGTGCTTTCTGCTCTTGGTGTGCTGAGGGACTTCGGGAATTATTCCTCTTCCCCTCTTCTGGGCATGGGTTACTGGCATCGGTGTATCCTGCAGCGGGTATGGTGGCTGCATGACATTATTTTGCATCATGAAGTTGACAACCGACTGTAGGTCCACCAACTTGTTTGCCAAGTCTTTTACTTCCTCATCCCTCCATAGGCACCTATCCCTCCATACCTGAAGGTTATCTTCGTTATAGTACTTGCTTTGGTCTGTTCGCTTCGAAGTACCGCCCTCCTGGCCGACGTTTTTCTCTCCGTGACCCTGGTCATGATTTTCTGTACTGTGGTTGTCTCCTTCAACGTCAAGCTCAATTGGTCTGCCACTCCTAGCAGGAGTGTCGCCCCCAATGTTCTTCCTCTGTTCGTCACTGGCCATCTATTCTTCTAAGATTCCCACAGACGGTGCCAAATTGTATGGGTAATTTTCTGACCACACTGCCCGCCTAGTAATCAGCTGGAGAGCACCGGCAGAATAGATGGCTTCAACAGACCTGTAACAAAAAGAAAAGGCTCCGGCGGTGGTTCTTCCACCCGGGGGCACTCCGACGATCAAGTCAGTATATCTCTCAAAGATAATCAAGTGCTAAACTCACAAGCTTGAGTATAAAACTGCGTACCTTAGACCCACGATGGTGCCTCTCTTTTATAGTTTACTAAATCCAAGTCCCACTAGAAGTCTGACTTCTATGGACTCCAATTCAATGTCAACTTTGGACTCTTCAAGAGATAAAGATAAACTCCCTAAGAGTTTTATCCTTATCTTAGCAAAGTCTTCTCTTTTACCTAGGACTCTTGCCCCTTATCCATTTATCCGCCTATCTCGGATTCTGATATCTTCGGAGATCACCTCGGCCTCGCCAAAGATAACCTCGGCATAACTACCAAGACACGTGGCACCTAGGCTGACACGTCAGTGTCACCATGCCACGTGTTGGTATTCAGAAAATACATCCCCACAAGTACAATCCATTTTGTTTTTCAAAAAACACAGTGAGTTAAAAATCAAATCACAAATTAAGTAAATTGATAGTTAAAAAAACATAATATTTTTTTTTTCAAAAAATACAGTGAGTTAAGAAAATCAATTACAATTTTTTTTTTTCAAAATACAATCTAATCATTATCAATAATTGGTACTTTAAAAATCAAATAAAAAAAAATCAAATCACAAATATTTTTCTGCTACCTAACTACAATAATTTTTTTTTTATAAATAATTGTAAAGAAAAACCATTAAAACAGTAAATAAAATATTAAATCACATTAAAAAAAAGAACCATTGAACAAACTACAATCACATCATATTTTTCCCATAATAAAAAAAATAAATAAATGAAAAAAAGAATCATTGACTAAGTACAATCACATTAAAAAAAAAAAACTATTGAACTAACTATAATAACATTTTTTTTTGTGAGTGTTTATATTTATCTAACTTCAATCATATTAAAAATAAATTAAAATAGTAAATAAAAAGATTAAATAACATTAAAAAAAATCATTGAACTAACTACAACAATCATATTAAAAAAAAGAGTCATTGAACAAACTACAATCACATCACATTTTTCCCATAATAAAATAAATAAATGAATAAAAAGAATTATTAAACTAACTACAATTACATTAAAAAAAAAAGAATCATTCAACTAATTATAATCACATTTTTCTCTTTGTGAGGGTATATATTTATCTAACTTCAATCATATTAAAAAATCAAAAATAAAATTAAAATAGTAAATAAAAAGATTAAATAACATTAAAAAAAACCATTGAACTAAATACAACAATCATATTAAAAAAAAGAGTCATTGAACAAACTACAATCACATTACATTTTTTCTATAATAAAATAAATAAATGAAAAAAAAAAGAACTATTAAAACTAACTACAATTACATTAAAAAAAAAGAATCATTCAACTAATTATAATCACATTTTTCTTTTTTGTGAGGGTTTATATTTATCTAACTTCAATCATATTAAAAAATTAAATTATAATTTTTTATTCGCTAGACAAATCACAAATATTTTTATACTATCTAACTACAATATTAAAGCAGTAAACAAAAGGAAAAGTCAAGAAAGAGAAAACAAAAAGAAGACTTACTGTTTGCATACGTGGTCATTGAAATTAAAAGTGTAGAATTGAGAAGTCAAGAAGGAGAAAACAAAAAGGAGACTCACTGTTTGCCATAGGTATGTAAAAAGTTAAAAAGAGTGTGTGTATTGGAGAAGTTTAAAAGACTTGGAAGAATTTAAAAAGTATTAAGTTTTTTTTTTTAAAAAAAAATCAAAAAAATTAAGAAATTAAGGTTCAGATATTGGAACTCCCACAAAACTTGTGAGTTAGAGATAGATATAAATAAATAGATAGATATAGATATAGATATTTATATTTGTTTTAAAATTTTTTTAATATAGAAATTATTTGTTTTGGAAAAAGTATTACAGTAATTATAAGAGAAATCAAAAAGTCTTGTGAGTTGAGAGAAATTAATAAATACTGAAGTTAATTTTTTTTTTAAAAATAAAAAATAAAAAAATTAACATTGATATATTGAAACTCTCACAAATCTTGAGAGTTAAAAATCTCATTTTAGTTAGTATAGAAGTATAGATTATATGTTTAATTATAAATTTGGAAAATTTTTAATTGGAATTTTCAAAACTAAGCCATATGCCAGCGAAGTGAAGACAACCAACGGAGATCTTATCTGCAACTGCAAGCGCACACGTATTACAACGATTAGGCCTCCATTATCTATTTAGGTCTTTGATACCCCTATCACTCTACATAAACGTGGCGAGTGGTGATAAAATTAAAAAAAAAAAGAAAAAAAAGAAAAAAAAGAAAAAAAAAGGCGCCAATCAATCATGTTAAGAGGGATCAAGGGGGATGGGGTGAAAAAAAAAAACAAAAAGAAAAGGGTCTGGAACATTTTTCTATCTATTTAAACTCACCATTTGGCTCTCTTCCAAACGCAGACGAAACCAAAGCTTTTTCATGGCTCGGGTGGTCTTAAACCCTATCGGTCTCCATAAATTCCGGCCGTATAGCTTTGTGACTCATCAATCCCTGCAATTGATAAAACCCTCGGTACGCTCCCTGAACAGAACTCGTAGATGTCAAATAATTTTCTGCCAAACAAACCCCAATCCCGCCGACTCCTCCGAAACGGTACTGTTCTTTCCTTTGTTGATTCTCTCTGTGGTTTTACCTCTATTGTTGATCACCCAATTTTCAAATCCTGTCCTGTTTTATGGGTTTTGCCTCTCATTTTTTTTTGTGTAGAATGGATTGGGTATTGTCTGAATTTGCGTCTAACAGAAGGTGTAATAGCCAATGCTTAGTAATTTCTCTGCTCATTAACCTGATTCATCATTGTTTTTTTAACCTCCGTTTGTTTTTTGATATAGAAGGAAGTGGGTATTGTTGTTGTAATTTGGGTCTAACAGCAGGTTTAGCATGATTCATCATTGTTTAAATCTCTTAGTTGTGATTTGTTTTAAATTTGGTTTAACAAGAGACTATGTTTGCTTGAAAGTTTTCTCTGATGAGTTGTTTTAAGGGTTAGACAAATTTGGTGAAGGTGAAGCAAGTGATGTTGTAAACTGATATGATAGTCTTGAAGAGTCCGGAAGTCTTCTTTTTTTTTTCCTTTTTTTTCTCTCTCAAATGTTTGAGAACCAAACCCTAACAACCAGAGAGGCGAGAGAAAGAGAGAAGGAGGAATGGAGGAGGAGGAAGAAGAAGAGAGGACGCCGGAGATGGCTTCGCTGGCCAAATGGGAAGACGTGATCTGGCCACATCGGAGAAGGAGAAAGAGAAGGGGTAGAAGAAGAAGAGAGCAGAAGGATCGAAATTTTTTTCCTCTTTAACAATGGAGTTCGCAGATTACCCAAACCCGGTACCAATTTCTGACCCAGGTCCTTTGAAATCGATATCAACGAGACCCCCTTCCCTCTCATCACGAAACCCTCGACGTCGCCCTGCCTTCACTGCTGGAGGGAGAGATTTTGGTGTGTGGTGGTTGCGGGCGAGGGTATCATGTGAAGTGTTTGCTAACAAAGACATCTTCATGTACAGGTTTGTCTCTTTTTCTCTCTCTCTCGCTCCCCTCTTTTGAATTTGAGAACCTGTTTTATGTTTTTCTCTCTGTTTTTTATGGGAAGGTTGAATTTTTTGGAAAAATTTTGTTTAATCACGGAAAATTCTATATATGTTTGGGGAAAGTCCAATTCTTTTTGCTCTACAAAATATGGGCTTACTAGTTGGAGATGGGTTTAGGATAGAATCGGAAAAGGATGAGATTTTGCCGTCTTATTTTCGGTTCACTGCGTTTGGATGCGGAGAAAACTAAGTCAAATGAAAGGGAAAATTTATAGTGAATGTTTCTTATTTTGGTCTCTGAAAATTGATAAACGCAAAAAAAAAAAAAAAAATAAAAATAAAAATAAAAAATTGATTGGACCCAAAAGAGTTTGCTCTCAATATGGGAAATTCAAACTCCAAATTTTAAATTGATCTATTATCATTATATTTTCTCTGCAACCAAAAAGGATTGATTTTTTTGTTTTCTTACAAAATTTTCATCTTTGTTTTGGGGGTTATTCTAAATTTGTATGGTTTTTGA
This sequence comes from Camellia sinensis, assembly GCF_055761805.1. Taxonomy (NCBI): domain Eukaryota; kingdom Viridiplantae; phylum Streptophyta; class Magnoliopsida; order Ericales; family Theaceae; genus Camellia; species Camellia sinensis. Next base: position 223,924,776 of record NC_138961.1, read on the forward strand.
ATTGCAGAGGGGACACTCCATTCTGTAGTGAAGAGTGCAAACAACAACAGATAGAGATGGATGAAGCCAATGAGAAGAATTGGAAGATCTTTGCTTCCATGAAAGCCTTGAGGATTGATCAGAAGAAACCCAACAAATCCTTCTCTCCAAAGAAGACCCAAAACTATGCTTTCCTTCTCTGTCTCCTTCCTTTCTTTTGTTTTTGTTTTTGTTTTTGTTTCTCTCTCTCTCTCTCTCTTTCCTTTTTTGTTTTTGTTTTTGTTTTGGCTCCAAAACGACGTTTTGGGGTACTGCAGGGAACCATGACAGAGGATCCGGACTCATAGTCAGGATGTCAATGGAGTTGTGTTGTGCTGTATTGTGCAAGTAGACCAAATCAGAGGGTGAAGGAGTTTAAAATAATAATACTGCAAGGAACCATGATAGAGGATCCGGACTCATAGTCGGGATGTCAATGGAGTTGTGTTGTGCTGTATTGTGCAAGTAGACCAAATCAGAGGGTGAAGGAGTTTAAAATAATAATAGTAGCCGGAGTGAACTATCAAAACCATGCTAGACAAGTAACTAGAAACTAGGATTCATTACTGTTTGCTTCCAGAGGTTTATTGTTAGTTACCACCACTGCCTTACAAACAAAAAAATAAAAAATACAGTAGAACAATTAACCCGGTTTTTCCTTTGCTTTGCTCCTTTTGGTGACCTTTTGAACCCACTTGTTGAAAGTGGTTTGGCAACAACTGAAACAGCCGAGTTGTAGCCTTTGCTCTCAGTCCTCCTGATCTCTTATTGTGGTCCATGACTCCATGTATGAATAGATATGTTTTAAATTCATGGCATGCTCTTGTTGTACAAATCTCTCATTGGTTCATTGACTTTATTCAATCATGTCTTCAAGGAAGTCTGTGCTTACCTGGGGTTGTTTCATTCATTGAATTGTTGGTCATTCTCTATCAGGACCCAAGGGTGGTGTTTATTCTACAATTTGTACTATATGTCCAGACCTTTGTAAAAGCTTAAAAAATCATAGAGTTCCATAGAACTCTAGGGTATGGAAACAAGATTTTCTAAAGTCTGAACTGAAGATAAAATGAAGTGCCCCCCTGTGCTAAATACAAAATTTTTGATTGGTAGTATGAGGTCTTACTATTTCAATCTATCACCTGATTGGCCCCGTTGGGTGTAATGTTAAAACAGATTATAGATTATATCTTAACAGATTATAGATTATGATTTTAATAAGAAGTTGTTAATCTGTTTGGTGTAGTTGTTGGATTATAGATTTAAGTTGTTGAGTAATGTTTGTTAAATAAGCTGTGAAGTAACTTTTTTAATTAACTTTTATTTTTTATTATTCACTAATTGTCTACATTTCTTATAAAAAAATAATAATAATAATCTATAGTCCATTTGGGCCTTTTTCTATTTTAAAAAAAAAAATAAAAATAAAAAATCTAAGAGTATAATCGTAAATTAACATGTTTATAGTAGAAGTTGATAATCAGAAATTAGGGGTGAACAGCTTCTCAGAATCAGTTTTTTTGAGTTAAAATTTGTTAGAATAAAAAATTATTTGAAATAAGTTTAACCAAACAATTCAAAATAACTTTTCGAAAGCTAAAAGTTATAAATTGACTTAAAAAAGCCCAAACAAACACCCCCAACAAATGTGATTCTGATTTTTTATTTCACTGTGCATGCCACTTGACCTAGAAATGGATTGAATTTGTGCATTGTCATTTCGCAAAGTTTGTTATTGTTATGGTTGTGATATTCCTCTTCCTGAGTGCATTTAGTCAGTTATATGTTTTATGCCTAAAAATTCACATCTTAGTGCAGGAAAAGCTGCTTGATGAGCCCAGTTCAGCCAATGATGACACAAAGCAAGCTGCAGATTCCTCCATTAATGATGGATCTCCAGAATATCCAAGCAAAAATTTTAACAAACAGATAGCTGTGGTTTCTACCCTTGCAGCAGTGGGACTTTTCTTATCAACACGACTAGATTTAGGTGTTTCTTTGAAGGACCTATCTGCTATGGCATTACCATATGAAGAGGTTTGCTTGTTATTCACTCTATGGCTCAAATTTATGTTATTCTTGGTTACTTGGTATATTGTACTTGTATTTGTGATATGTGCATTGGATGAGCATGATTGAAGGGTTGGATGAAAATTCTAGATATTGTTAACTTATATATTGTGTTTAATAAAATAATAGGGAGTATTTTGGAAAGAAAAGGATTAAAATGTTTGTTATTTTTAGACATAATGGTAGTGGGGTCATGACTTCATTATCTATCATAGGTTAGATTGTAGGCTTGTGTTTGAGCAGAAATTAAATAGTCACTAGTCTTTGTACAATTTTTATGGCTAGGCAGGGCACAACACGACTAGTTTGTAGAATTTTTTGTTACTTCGTTTTTGTAGACTTCTGTATTACAGAACCTTTCTTTTTTCGGTATGCTGCTCCACGAGTAGGGAGTGCCACGCACGAGCGGAGCGAAAACAAAGCAAGGAGAATTCTTCAAATCCTTTGATTGTGTATTGAATATAGATCCATGTCTTTCTTGTTCCACTAGCTAGGACCAAATTATCACATGTACGTGTCGTTATTACAACCTTATTTTTTGATGTCAAAGACACACCAGGAAGAGTATTTTGTTTTTAACTTTTTCATGCACCAATCATCCTTGGTCTTCCTTCCTCTCTGTAAAAACAAATAAATAATAATTTATGCTTTCCAGCTTTGTAACAGGTGATGAGTGAATGTTCTTACCTTGCCTTCATATTGGGAGCGTTTGGTGCGGCTGATAAAATAGATTATAGCTTATAACTTAGCACTCGTTTGGGAAGAAGGGTTGGGTTGGGTTTGGTTTGGGGTTATTTTAGTCACAAAAAGACAAAATAAGTTTTTAGCCCAATAAGACAAAACATCACATCTAATCCATAATCATTACTCTCTCTCTCACAAAAAGTCAAAACCAAAAAGCCCATCCCAAACGAGGCTTCTTAGTCCCAGGCTAAAATAGTCAAAAAGCCAAAAAGCCAAAAAGCCAACTCACTTATAGATTTAATCAGAAGCTGTTAACCTGTTTGGTATAACTGTTAAATTATAGATTTAAGTTGCTGAGTAGTGTTTGTTTAATAAGCTGTAAAATAGTTTTTTGTTGTATAATGTCCTTTTTGCCCTTATTAGATATAAAAATTGTTAACCTATTTCATTTTCTTCATTTTTTTTATTACATGCCAATTAATATAAAAATTGTGATTTATTTTTTTCATTACAATATCAATTAATTAAAAATTGTGATTATTTTTTTTCATTATAATACAAATTAATAATATAAAAATTGTTAATTTTTTAATTTATTATTAATTCATTACAATTAATAAAGATTAATAATATAAAAATTGTTAAGTTTTTTTAATTTATTAATTCATTACAAATACCAAACCCTAGCTACCGCCGACAGCCCTAGCCACCGCCAACCGCTCCCTTCTTCTCATCCCACCACCAGCAGCTCTCTGCAAAACCGGAGTGAACATAGAGAGAGAGCTAGGGTTGATCTCGAAGAGAGAGAGAGAGAGAGAGAGAGAGAGAGAGAGAGAGAGATAGGGTTGATCGCAATCGTGATTGCAACGTTGGAGAGGAGAAGAAGGGTTAGGGTTTTGCATCGTCACGCCGTTGATCGCCACGCTAGGGTTTCACATCGCGATGTGTTTCACAGCATAGCCAGAGAACAACGCCAGAGAGAGAGAGAGAGCTCCGGTTCATAACGCCGAAAATCGCCTCTCTATCACGCCGGAAATTGCCACTCTCTCAGAGAATGAACAGTGATCTTTGTGGTTTATATAATGGCAATTTGGTAATACTTCAAATTAGTGAAGGGCATTTAAGTAATTTCAACACCCCCCTCCGCATAATCCACTTGCGGAAGCGGCTCCCAGCCGCTTCTGATTTTGGACGAATTTATGTAAGAAAAAAATCTATAGAAGCTGAAGCTGTTGGCCTTAAGCTTAACCAAACACTCTGCAGTAGCTTTTTAGAAGCCAAAAGCTATAATCTGTTCAAATTAAGCCAAACCAAGCACCCTCATTGTATCATTGTCTGTGTGATTATTGCTTTGTAACTATTTTTGTGCTGGTTGTTCAGGCTCTCTCCAATGGGAAGCCCACTGTTGTGGAGTTTTATGCAGATTGGTGTGAAGTATGTCGAGAATTAGCTCCAGACGTGTACAAAGTTGAACAGCAGTACAAGTACTTTTCTTGCTATTCTTTTCTCGCCCTATATTCATTGTACTTTGTTTTTATCAGCTTTTTCTAGCTAATAGTTGGCAAGCTTCACATCGCTCTTGAAAAATTGACTCCAATACTACTGTCTAATTCAGGGACCGTGTGAATTTTGTGATGTTGAATGTTGACAACACAAAGTGGGAACAGGAACTTGATGAGTTCGGTGTCGAAGGTATCCCACATTTTGCATTCTTGGACAAAAATGGGAATGAGGAGGGAAATGTTGTGGGCAGGCTTCCAAGACAGTATTTTCTTGAGAACGTGGATGCCATTGCCCGTGGAGAAGCATCCATACCTCATGCCCGTGTTGTGGGACAGTATTCAAGTGCTGAAGCCAGGAAAGCGCACCAAGTTGTTGATCCAAGAAGTCATGGCTAGACATTTCTTTATTTCCAAATGTGAGTATGGTCTAAGGTAAAACGTAACCTTGCGATATTCACCTGTCACAATTTTTTTGATCATTTCCTTTTGTTTAATTTTAAGTTTACTTAATACTGTCAACATTCTTGCAACCTTGTTGAAAAAACTTGTGCATTCCATGGTCAAAAAGAGCCTGGTCCTGATCTTTTAAGCCATTGCATCCAACTAGTGTAGGGATAATAGTGCTTACTATAGAGATAAATTGGGCCCTTGGGGATGTTAGAACTTAAAATTCTCATCTAATTTTTATGAAGAATTCAACTAGTCCAAAGCTACAAATTATGTGTAGACTGTGAAGTAACAAGGGTAAAAGTTAAAACAAGGGACTAGGTTATGCATAGGCTGTGATGTCATAGTCTCATAGCCATGGCTTATTGTGAATTTGATTTTCTACTTTGCTATGTGAGGTTATCTTTAACCCATTTTGGCAATTAGCCCGTCATTCATCAGCCCTACCTAGTTGAACTCTTTGCTAGTCGCCAGAATCCCAATAAGTGAAGATGGGTTTGTTGTTTTTCCAGGAAAGGAAATAGTTTCTAGGAAAGGTGACATATTGCAAGGGCAATTTAGTTTTGATCGTCCACACTAAGTTAGGGTTGCGGCACGACTCGTCTCCTCTTAACATGACCTTGTCTCTTGATTTCAATAGACACGCAAACAAAACAGTTGTATAACATGCATTCATAGAAATCTAACATATAATTAGAATAAAAAATTATTGAATAAAACTCTCAAAGTTATACATGTCCAAATCAAATCAAAACTAACTACAATACATAATCCTAGTTACTTGGCTAGGATTTCATCTCAACCCTAAAGAAAGTGCCTAGCCTCTCATGGAGAATCACTACTAATAAGAGGGTTTTTGAGTTAGCAAGGTGCTGTCGCAAAGTGTATTTGTTGTTGCGAAAACTTTTTGAGATGGCATGGTAACGGCAAAATTAGAGACAACATTAATGTGGTTGCAAAAACTTTTTGAGTTGGCATGCATGTTGTCACCGATTATTAGAGATGGTAAATTAAACTTTTTCAGACAGCAAGTTGCTAATGAAAAACTGGTAAAAACCGTTTAAAATAAAATTAGCAACATTTTTATAGCTATCGCTAGTGCTTGTTGCATTGGTAAGTTGTTGCTTAAAATCAATGTCACTAAAATAAAATTTTATTTGAGTTGTATAAGCTTTTGCCATCTGAAAAATTTTTTGTAAAATTTACACCAAAAAAAAAAAAATAAATTATTTACAACTATAATTACACACAATGGACTGTCGGCGAATTTTTTTAGTCTCATTCCTCTTTGAAGACACCATGGATTTGGACGTACTATTTATTTATTTATTTTTTCTTCTCCTCCTTCTCCGGCAACACTATGAATTCTAACGAACTTTTTTTTGTAATTTGTTTTTCTCCCTACCAGAGACATTGAAATCATCTTAACAAAACCCTTCAATTAGTCGGAGATTGAAAATTAAAAATCTAAGAGAGAAAGAATGTAGTAGTAGGTGAATGGATTTTCTATGGAAATCTCATATTTGAAATTAGAGGAAACGACTAAATGAAAAAGGAAAAAAGTTGGCGGAGATAGGGGAGAGAAGGTTTTTGCGGATACAAGAGACAATAATTTAATTATTTAGTACATTTGTCACTCCAACCCATCAAATTGACGTTGTGTACTTGTTATACCAATTATTTTCTCTTGCTATATAATAGTCTAGTCTAGTGTGATTTATTTCTACACCTAGCTTTCCATTTTTTTTTTTTCTTTTGCTAAGGAAAACGAAAACTAGCTTTCTATTCTTGCATGCAATGGCTTTGTACGTCATCCTTCTTATTATTTTTTTATTCTTCTTCAATTCTACTACTGAAACTAACAAGTCCAGTTATTTAATTTTGTCGATAAAAATTCAACAATCTCTCAACTTTTTAATGAAGCAAAATGGTTGAATGAGAGAATATTTTATACCTATAAGGTATTGAGAGGTTTTGCTGCATGGTTGATGGAGGAAGAAATTGAGTATATTACTCATGCTATTGGAGTCCTAGATGTGATACTCGGCATTTGTCATCTTCCTAACAAGCCGCCTCCACGAGTGGTACTACGTACCCTGTGCATTATGCCCAAGGACCAATCCAGGCGATGCGACAAGGATCTACCTTGCCTGCCTTGCTGCTTACAAACTAATGCGCTTGCAAGGTGCTTGGTGTAAAATTTGCATCTCCAATGAGTCGGTACATGACAAGTAGTTATAGAAATTATATGAGTGTCATGACTAGTTTCATCCCGTGGTGACTGGTAATCTCTACCAAAATGGTTCATAACTTTATAAGATTTGAAATTTTCAGACACCACAGTAAAGTATATAGCAACAACTAATTTTTTGCTACACAAGCTTGAATTGAACTCCTCTCCCTTTTCACAGGAACAATTCCAACTAATCCAACTAACCTAAGTCCTACATCATTGAAGTTTTCAACTTCTGGCCATATGCCAAAGTCCACTAAGCAAATAATCACATTTTCAGTAAAGTTAGATTTTGACCCTAAGCCAAAATTTATTTTGAGGCCCAAAAATTTTGGTAATCAAGTAATATGAAGACAATGGATTGTCGGTAATTTTTTTTCCAGACAACAAGTTGCCACCGAAATAATAGTAAAAGCTATTTTAAAAAAATTTAGCAACATTTTTATTGCCATCGCTAGTGCCTTTTGCGTTGGTAAATTGTTATCACTTAAAATTAATCTCACTAAAACAATTTTATTTGAGTCGTATATGCTTTTGCCATTGGGAAAAAAGTTTTTTAAAAAAAATTATTTACAACTATAATTGCACGCAATAAATTGTTGGCGAATTTTTTAGTCCCGTTCCTCTCCAGAGACACCATGGATTCTAACGAACTACTTTTTTTTCTTCTCCTCCTTCTCTGGCAACACCATGAATTCAGAAAAACTTTTTTTATAATCTTTTTTTTCCCTCCCTATATGAGACGTTGAAACCAAATTAACAAAACCCTTCAATTAGCAGAAGATTGAAAATTAAAAATTTAAGAGAGGGAAAGAACGTAGTAGGTGAGTGGGTTTTCTATGAAAATCTCATATTTGAAATTAGAGAAAAACAATATATGAAAAAAAAAAAAAAAAAAAACTGATGGAGATAAGAGAGCAAAGGTTATTGCTGATGCAAGAGACAAGAATTTAATTATTTAATACATTTGTTCCTCCAACTCATCAAGTTGATGTGGTGTACCAATTATTTTCTCCTGCTATATAATAGTCTAGCATGTTTCATTTTTTTCCTTTTGCAAAGCGAAACGAAAACTAACTGCTTACTCTTGCATGCAATTGCTTCGTGCGTGTCATCCTTCCTATTATTTTCGTATTGTTCTTAAATTATGCTACTGGAACTAACATGTCCAGTTATTCAATTTTTGTCAACAAAAATTCAACAATCTCTCTAACTTTCTAACGAAGCAAAAAGGTTGAATAAGAGAATATTTTATACCTACAAGGTATTGAGAGGTTTCACTGCACGGTTGACGGAGGAAGAAATTGATTATATTACTCGCACTACTGGAGTCCTATATGTGATGAAAGACGAAGCAATTATGTGCCCTCATACGACTCGATCACCAGAATTTTTGAGTCTCAAAATAAATTTTGGCATAAGTTCAAAGTCCATCTTTGCTGAAAATGTGGTCATTGGTTTAGTGGACTTTGGCATATGGTTAGAAGTCAATGATGTAGGACTTGGGTTAGTACCTGTTAGAGCATCTCCAAGGGGATAGTTAAACAAGGCTTGTTAGGTATTTTAACCAATGTAAGTCTAATTTTGAGCTCCAATGGGTTAGCTATTGGGCTAGCTACTTTACCATCCTATTTTTTTTATGGCTACAATTGAAGAGCCCCAGAGGCTCTCCAAACAATTATGTATGTATATATTTTAGATTTTTTGTATATTTATGTCTTGGATTTGGAATTTTATATATTTTATATATATGTGTGTGTATGTAGCAATTTTATATGTTCTTTCAATTCTGTTTAATGAATTACGGAATAACTTATTTTGTATTTTGTATTTTTTTTTCTCCTCATTCTACATGTTTTGTATGTTTGTATGGGAAAATTTATTATTATTGCAAATTTATATTAGTAAAATATCAACAATTAGTATTTTTTTATTTTAAAAATTAATTTAGTTTAAATGATTAGCTAAAATAAAGAGCGTGGTTGGATAACACAATAGCTAAAGTAATTAGGTAAAATAAAGAGTGTACTTTTTTTGTACTTTAGCTAGTGAAAAGTAGAGTGTCGTTGGAGTTGCTCTTAGTTGAAAGTGCTCTCTTGAAAATGGAGAGGAGTTCAACTCAAGCTTGTACAACAGAAAATTGGTTGGTGCTAGATACTTCACCGTGGTTCTGAAAATCTCAAATCTGATAAGGTCATTAACCATTTTGGAAGAGATTACCAGTCACCACAAGATGGAACTGGTCATGGCACTCATATGGCTTCTATAGCTGCTGGTGCCCTTTTCGAACATGCCAATCTTTTCGGATTTGTAAAGAGCACTACCAAGGAAATTGCATCTATCGCACGGATAGCCATGTATAAGGCAGGTGTGTTAGATTAATGCTCTAAATCTAATATATTGGTTGCTATGGAAAGTGCCATAAAAGATAAAATTCAATTATTATCACTCTGAATAGGAGAAATTGAAACTCCATATTACACAAACGACATTGCTAGAAGTGGGTTTGCTGCAATGATGAAAGGGATATTTGTAATTTGCACTGCTGGCAATGATGATCCATTGTGCCTATTTGGCAGAGCTTAATTACAGCTTATTTTAGCTTTCAGCTTAATTTAAGCTATTTTGATGTGTTTAGTTTAGCTTATAGCTTATAGCTTATAGCTTTTTGGAAGTCAGAAATCAGCTTATTCTTTGAGTGGAGCAGGAGATGCTTTAAGAATAAGCTGGAAATCAGCTTAAGCTGAAAGTTATAAGCTATAAGCTGTTGAGGCATAAGCTATAAGTACTTTTCCACAGCTCTACCAAACAGGGCCATTATCTAAGTCGGTGGTGAATACGGCCTCATGGTCAACTATTTTGAGTGCAGGATCTATTGATCATTTTTTCTCGACAGATGATGTGGAAAAGTATTTGTCCTCATAACATTCGAGGCTTACAAGGAAAAACTAGTGTAAACTAGTCCATTTATGAGCACGAGATCTACCAAGAAAGAACGATCAATAGATCTGACACCCACAGTAGTTAACCATGGGTTTGTCTTCACTATTGACTTAGACAATGGACCATCATTGCCGACAACGCAAATCATGAATATCCCTTTCATCATAACAGGAAGCCCACCTCTAGTAACGGCGTTTGTGTAATATGGAGTTTCAGTTTCTCCTATTGAGAGTCGTAATATTTGGACTCCATCTTTTATGGCACTTTCCATGGCAACCAATATATCAGAATTAGAGCACCAATCTAACACACATGCCTTATACATGGCTATTCGTGCGTTGGATGCAGTTACCTTGGCAGTGCGCTCTACAAATCCGAAAAGGTTGGCATGTTCAACAAGGACACCAACATGTCGCGGACTGGGCGCTTGTCATCCTCCAAAAAAACTAACTCCACGAGTGGTACAAGCGTCCAGTCCGTGACATGTTGGTGTCCTTGTTGAACATGCCAACCTTTTCGGATTTGTAGAGCGCACTGCCAAGGTAACTGCATCCAACGCACGAATAGCCATGTATAAGGCATGTGTGTTAGATTGGTGGTCTAATTCTGATATATTGGTTGCCATGGAAAGTGCCATAAAAGATGGAGTCCAAATATTACGACTCTCAATAGGAGAAACTGAAACTCCATATTACACAAACGCCATTACTAGAGGTGGGCTTCCTGTTATGATGAAAGGGATATTCATGATTTGCGTTGTCGGCAATGATGGTCCATTGTCTAAGTCAATAGTGAAGACAAACCCATGGTTAACTACTGTGGGTGTCAGATCTATTGATCGTTCTTTCTTGGTAGATCTCGTGCTCAGAAATGGACTAGTTTACACTAGTTTTTCCTTGTAAGCCTCGAATGTTATGAGGACAAATACTTTTCCACATCATCTGTCGAGAAAAAATGATCAATAGATCCTGCACTAAAAATAGTTGACCATGGGGCCGTATTCACCACCGACTTAGATAATGGACCATCATTGCCATCAGTGCAAATTACAAATATCCCTTTCATCATAGCAGCAAACCCACTTCTAGCAATGTCGTTTGTGTAATATGGAGTTTCAATTTCTCCTATTCAGAGTGATAATAATTGAATTTTATCTTTTATGGCACTTTCCATAGCAACCAATATATTAGATTTAGAGCATTAATCTAACACACCTGCCTTATACATGGCTATCCGTGCATTAGATGCAATTTCCTTGGTAGTGCTCTTTACAAATCCGAAAAGATTGGCATGTTCGAAAAGGGCACCAGCAGCTATAGAAGCCATATGAGTGCCATGACCAGTTCCATCTTGTGGTGACTGGTAATCTCTACCAAAATGGTTAATGACCTTATCAGATTTGAGATTTTCAGAACCACAGTGAAGTATCTAGCACCAACCAATTTTCTGTTGTACAAGCTTGAGTTGAACTCCTCTCCATTTTCAAAAGAGCACTTTCAACTAAGAGCAACTCTAACGACACTCTACTTTTCACTAGCTAAAGTACAAAAAAAGTACACTCTTTATTTTACCTAATTACTTTAGCTATTGTGTTATCCAACCACGCTCTTTATTTTAGCTAATCATTTAAACTAAATTAATTTTTAAAATAAAAAAATACTAATTGGTGATATTTTACTAATATAAATTTGCAATAATAATAAATTTTCCCATACAAACATACAAAACATGTAGAATGAGGAGAAAAAAAAATACAAAATACAAAATAAGTTATTCCGTAATTCATTAAACAGAATTGAAAGAACATATAAAATTGCTACATACACAAACATATATATAAAATATATAAAATCCCAAATCCAAGACATAAATATACAAAAAATCTAAAATATATACATACATAATTGTTTGGAGAGCCTCTGGGGCTATTCAATTGTAGCCATAAAAAAAAATAGGATGGTAAAGTAGCTAGCCCAATAGCTAACCCATTGGAGCTCAAAATTAGACTTACATTGGTTAAAATACCTAACAAGCCTTGTTTAACTATCCCCTTGGAGATGCTCTAACAGGTACTAACCCAAGTCCTACATCATTGACTTCTAACCATATGCCAAAGTCCACTAAACCAATGACCACATTTTCAGCAAAGTTGGACTTTGAACTTATGCCAAAATTTATTTTGAGACTCAAAAATTCTGGTGATCGAGTCGTATGAGGGCACATAATTGCTTCGTCTTTCATCACATATAGGACTATATAGGACTCCAGTAGTGCGAGTAATATAATCAATTTCTTCCTCCGTCAACCGTGCAGTGAAACCTCTCAATACCTTGTAGGTATAAAATATTCTCTTATTCAACCTTTTTGCTTCGTTAGAAAGTTAGAGAGATTGTTGAATTTTTGTTGACAAAAATTGAATAACTGGACATGTTAGTTCCAGTAGCATAATTTAAGAACAATACGAAAATAATAGGAAGGATGACACGCACGAAGCAATTGCATGCAAGAGTAAGCAGTTAGTTTTCGTTTCGCTTTGCAAAAGGAAAAAAATGAAACATACTAGACTATTATATAGCAGGAGAAAATAATTGGTACACCACATCAACTTGATGAGTTGGAGGAACAAATGTATTAAATAATTAAATTCTTGTCTCTTGCATCAGCAATAACCTTTGCTCTCTTATCTCCATCAGTTTTTTTTTTTTTTTTTCATATATTGTTTTTCTCTAATTTCAAATATGAGATTTTCATAGAAAACCCACTCACCTACTACGTTCTTTCCCTCTCTTAAATTTTTAATTTTCAATCTTCTGCTAATTGAAGGGTTTTGTTAATTTGGTTTCAACGTCTCATATAGGGAGGAAAAAAAAAGATTATAAAAAAGTTTTTCTGAATTCATGGTGTTGCCAGAGAAGGAGGAGAAGAAAAAAAAGTAATTCGTTAGCATCCATGGTGTCTCTGGAGAGGAACGGGACTAAAAAATTCGCCAACAATTTATTGCGTGCAATTATAGTTGTAAATAATTTTTTTTAAAAAACTTTTTTCCCAATGGCAAAAGCATATACGACTCAAATAAAATTTTGTTTTAGTGAGATTAATTTTAAGTGATAACAATTTACCAACGCAAAAGGCACTAGCGATGGCAATAAAAATGTTGCTAAATTTTTTTAAAATAGCTTTTACTATTATTTCGGTGGCAACTTGCTGTCTGGAAAAAAAATTACCGACAATCCATTGTGTGTTGGAGAAGGAGATTAAAATAATAGTTTGCCGGAATTCGTAAGTCTTGCTGGAGAATAAGAAAGAAAAGAGATTAAAAAAAAAAAAGTAATTGGAATCCATGGTGTTGCAAAAGAAAGAGAAAGCAAAAACTAGGGCTATTCACCATTTTTGCTGCGATCTCAACGTCACCTTCACTCAAACCATTTCGTCGTTTCTACCACCAAAAGCGTGAGATGAGAGAGAGGAGAGGGAAAGGATCTTTGATTGAAGTGATGAGACAGTGGATAACTATAAATGAGAGAGAAGACAAAGAGGCTCTCTGATTTTGAAAAATAAAGTGAAAAGAGAAGAGCTAAAGAGAGAAAATAAGTTATCCACGAGACTCTTTGGAAGATGTGATGGGGCTCTTTGAATGATGTGATATGATAAAGAGAAGCACTGTGATCAAGGGTTTCTTATCAATAGGACTGTAAACTGTCCGAGTCAAGTTGAATTTGAGCCCCGCTCAATAAGTTGGGTTTGAATTTCGCTTAGTTCATTAATATTAATGAAACTTGCATTCAACTCAACTCGATTCGATAAGATTTTTTCAAATATTATTTAAATAAAATATTATTTATATATAAATAATAATATATTTATTATATAATTTAAATAAAGATAAACGAGTTGAGTTTATTCGAGTTCAGTTCTTTTTCTAAACGAGCTGAGCTGAGCCCTTAATGAGCCGAACCGAGTATTCATTTACAGCCCTATTGATGCAATTTGAATATGACCCGACGAGGACCAGGCCCCTTGATCCCGATTAGAGCGATTTTTTCCCAAAAAATATCCCCGACGGGTTGGGGATGGTATTTGAAAATCAATCCTCGACATTTTTCGGGCTGGGGACGGTGATACGTTCCCCTTCCCTGTCCCTGTTTCCCCCCTGAAGTAAAATTACTATCATCCCCCCTCTCTCTCTATATGTGTGTGTGTGTCTATCTTTTTGACTCATTTTAGGGTTAGGTTCACACTCAAATAGACACATCACCTCTCTCTGCTATGCTCACACGGCTGCTGCTCCCTCACCGCTCGCTCGCTTGCTCCTCCCTCACTGTCGTCGCTCCTCTCTCACCGCTGTCTCCCTTCTCCCTCACCGGTGTCTTCCTTCTCCCTCACCAGCTCTCCCTCTCTCAAATCGCTATACGAAGATGAACCAAAGTTCATTCTGATTTTCACCCCCCAATCGACTCTCTTTGGTATGATTTGCCTCTCTCCTCTATCAACTCTTCGATTTGCCTCTCCTTCTCACCATTTTCAGCTCACTGATTTCTGCTATTCCCTAAATCTTTCATTTCTGTTTGGTGAAACCCTAGCTCTTGATTTTATTTATTTTTTAAATGGAATGGATTTTATATGGTTTGATCGATTTTGACTCTTATCTGAATGTTTGAATTCTGCTTTGCTTTAAGGTTATGAGCTTAATCACAATCTTATACTTATATATGTTTTTGGAACAAATTATTCCTCGGGTCATTTTGGCAGTTATATACATGTTCTCTGCCTCTATCTGTGTGATTTATTATATATATATATATATATGTGCATATGTAGAGGTATAGAGATACATGTGGCAACTGTGTGAGTAACTACTTATAATTTTTGTTTTAACTTTGGACGTGGTTGGTGATTAGAAAGGATGTAGTTGTGTTGTTCAATGAATGGCAAATCTGTGAAGTGTATGTACTGTATTTGGTGGGAGAACACCTTACTACAAAAGGCTTTGGTTATTCATTAGAGTGCACCAGGCCACCCAAACACTGCTATGTAATTGTTAAATGATCTAATTTATTTGTTCAACTAACAGTCACCCGTGGGCAGTCCCAAATGCCATTACTACTGTGACACTGGCTTCTCATTTTGGTTTCCAACTTTTTAACCAATAGTATGATAATTATGGTCTTGTTTTTGAGGAAGTCTTTGAGGACATCTTGTTTACCTCTTCACTACTTATTGTATACATCATGCAAAGAAGATGCCTTGTTTTTGGCCTTAGTCCAAAAGTGAGTGATTAGTTCTATTTTTTGTCTTATCTATATTCTTTTCTTTCTGCAAAATCTAGTGATGGATGATTGACATGGCACAAATCCTCTACTCTTTCTGAGCATCTGTTTTGTAGATTTATTTTATACCAAATATTAATGGTTGAATTTTCTATCTTGATTGCATGACAAGTTTGCTTTTTAAGGCAGTAAAGGAGATCCAATAATGAAAGTCAATATAAGTTGATTATTTTTTAATTTTTAATTTTTTATTTTTTAATTTAGTTGGATCTACCGCCACTTGTACTAATTCTTTAGATCTTTGAAGTCTATAGCCATCATTATTGTTTCAAAGTTGTTGACATAGTGGTATTTTGGAGTGGTTAGATCACTTTTGATCCTGATAAAAAAAAAGATCACTTTTTGATGTTCTGTAGTACCTGCTCAAACCCCTTAATTAAAACTGATGAATCTTTCCTTTTGTGATACAATGTGTGTCTAATATTATGACCTTGTTTCTAAAGTTGAATGTCTTTGGTAAGCAAGTTGTTTTGCTGCCCATTTATATATTAATTGTTAAAAATAGGTGTTGAATTTGGTGATATCATTACCCAAACTAAATATTTGGATGTGGTTCTGTGGTTATTTGAGCATGCTAGTGATGTTTTTGGAACAAATTATTTCTCGGTTCATTTTTGCTGTTATATACATGTTCTCTGCCTCTATCTGTGTGATTTATTTTATATATATATGTGTGTGTGTGTGTGCGTGTGTGTGCATATGTGGAGGTATAGAGATATATGTGGCAGCTGTGTGAGTAACTACTTATAAATTTTTGTTTTAACTTTGGACATGGTTGGTGATTAGAAAGGATGTAGTTTTGTTGTTCAATGAATGGCAAATCTGTGAAGTGTATGTACTGTATTTGAGGAGGATGTGTATGTACTGTTTTCTTTATCAGTATTCAATAGCCAACAAAAGTATTTATGCCTCATTCCCTTAATTTGTGCAATTTTGCTGCCTCAGTTTATTCATTTGATGTTATTTTTATAAAGGTCAAAATTGTCAGATGTTGACTCTCAAGTACCGGTTAACTCTCAAGTACCATTTGAGAGCGAGGCCTCACAATAATCATCGCCACCTACCAACTCACTGTGTGGCACTTATGTGTTAGTTGCCATCTTTTTTGTTTTAATTGTTAACATTTTTTACATCTTATTATTAGTATTTATTTTTTATTTTTTTTTTCCTTTTGTTATTTAACAGGAATTCAAGTTGAAGGAGACGATGAAAGTTGTGGTTATAACAGATTTTTGGGAAAACAATGTTGTTTTATTGTTATAAAAGTATGTTTTTGTGGATGTTGCAAATGGTTATGCTACAGTTTGCTGTTATGTTATTGTGGATATGAAGGATGGATCTTAGGAAATTATGCTTAGGGAATTATTTTGTAAGTTTATGGGAATAGGTTGTTTTTATGGAAAAGACTTAATTTTAGTGAATGGTATTATATGAATTTGTTTCCTTCATGCCAAAGCAAATCGAAGCTGCATTCCTTACAAACTTGCATAAGAATACATTCATTCATCAACCTGCACAAGGCAAATACAAGATGCATTCATTACAAACTTGCATAAGATTACATTCATTCATCAACCTGCACAATATTACATTCATTTGTAAACTTCCAAACTGTTACATTCATTCTAAGGCAAGGACAATAAGTTTCCCATATCCACTGCCTTGTACAGTTGGAATAGAATCTAGGAAAATACAGCAAAAAATTTCAAGCTTCAACAAAAAGAAAAAGAAAAAAAGAGGGGTCGGGGATTTTTCAGGGTTGGGGAAATCCGATCCCCGCTAAGGGCCGGGGGTGGGGGTGGGGGTGGGGGTGGGAGGAGGTGATGGGTTCCCGGCCGGGAATTGGGGGCGGGGTTGGGAAATTTTATGACTCCAGGGATCGGAAACGGGAAGTGTAATCCCTGATCTTGTCCTATATCATCCCGTTGCCATTCCTATTCATCAATAACTCTACCAAAGCATTTATTATAATATGTAAAATATGCATCTCTAGTAGAAGTGATGTGACCCTACACGTAAAGGTTTTGGGTTCGTTTTAAAATAACTTTTTTTAATTTGATTTTTAGAATTTTTTTGGCTAATTTAGGAGTGTTTTGAGAATTTTTTTTGGACTTATTTTTGTCTTTAATAAATTTTTTTTTTAAAATTTAAATTTCTAGATTCATCTCGATTAGACGAACAAAAAAATTGAAAATTCAGAAAAGACAAAAATAAGTCATAATAAATACTCAATTTTTTTTGCTTATTTTTGTCTTTTAGTGATTTGTTTTTGGAATTTTTCAAAAAAAAAAAAAAAAAACCTTGATAGATTTGCCTCGACAAGATAGACTGGAAAAGTAAAAGATTTTGACATAATTTTGAAAAAAAAAAAATCACTAAAGGCAAAAAATTTCAAAAAAAAAAAAAAAAGAGGTGACTTTTTTTTGGCCAAAATGGGCCTTGGGCTGGCTAAATTAGCTTTGTTTGGAAAGAATTTTTTGATTTTTTTTTTGTGAGGGAAAAAGTTGGGGGATTCTATTTACACCAAAAAAATCATAAAGTACTCCCATTTTAAGTACACCCTATTTAATTATTTAAAATTTAATTTACTCTCATTACGCCTTATTATTTTTCCCAAATTATCCTCAAGATAAACCCAAATAATAAATAATAAACAAACTAAAAAAATTAAATTATTTCAAAAACTTTTAAATTACTAATTCTCAAATACAGAAAATATTAACAAAAGCATTCGCATCAAATTGGGTCTTTATGGCATGAGCATGAATTTGTTCCCCTCTTGAAAGCAAGGAATTTGAAAAACACATCTTTATGGCATGAGCATGAATTTGTTCCCCTCTTGAAAGCAAGGAATTTGAAAAACACATCCTAAGAAGACTGCCCAATGTGAACTAACGCGGCTTCTATACCTCATACTGCATTTGCCAAAACAAATAGAAAGTAAAATAAAATACAGAAAATATTTATTTGCCCAATGTGAACTGAATCGGTTTTTAAATTATTAATTCTTGTTTTCATACTTGTAGCAGCTTATTTTTAATTTATTTTAAATTGATATATATATTTTTTAAAACTAATATTTGTGAAAGAACACTAAAATGGTGTATTTATTTGTATTATTTGATTTTGTTCAAATTTTCTTCTAAGGTTTAGGGTTTAAAATAATAAAAAAAACAATGATGTTGATGATGATGGTGAGTTTTGATAGGGTGGATTAGAGTTTTGGAGGGAAGAAGAAGAAGAAGAAGAAATAACTTTAATCTTTTGGGAAAGAAGATATAAAGATTTGAATAAGAATAAATGATACCATTAGGAAAAAAATATATATT
Organism: Camellia sinensis; assembly: GCF_055761805.1. Classification (NCBI taxonomy): domain Eukaryota; kingdom Viridiplantae; phylum Streptophyta; class Magnoliopsida; order Ericales; family Theaceae; genus Camellia; species Camellia sinensis. The sequence goes on from NC_138961.1 coordinate 223,943,329, forward strand.
TTAGGGTTTAATATGTGTTGCCCTTATTAGTAAATTCATATTAGGATATAATAAGAATTAAAATTTATAAATTTAAATTGAGCGTATTGAGACATATTTTAGATTCAAATAGAATTTTCCTAAAAAGTAAAATGATTATGGTTTGAATGTGACATTGTGTTATTGCTTTGTTTAGCCTATTTTGTCTTTTTATGCTTTTTTTTAATTCCAAACCCAAACGGTAGCTTTAACTACTTCAGTCGGTCGGACTTCAATTGGGTGCTACGCTTTGAATCCGATGACTGAACCAAAATTATTATTTTTGGCTGTTGCACACCTGTTTCCAACCTGAGTAACACAAATAACTCGACCTTATATGTCGGGTTGGTTCGGGCTAGCGGGGTTGAAAGAATATATGAATGGCCCAAAAAACAAAATTGTCTACAACCTTGTGTTTATATTGATAGATCGGACTAATAAAAAATTGATGAAAGTTTTCTATTAAAATGGGTGATGGTATGGTCATGAGTCTTGAGATGGAGGGTGTTGGAAGTGTTTTGAGAGAGAGACAGACAGAGAGAGAGAGAGGGGGATAGATAAAGTTTTGTCAAACTTAAAAAATCATATGTGAATGTGTTTATATACATGTCATATTATATATAGAATGTGATTATGCATTGTGGGGACATATTTTGTGAATAACAACATGTGGCTAAGATGACGTTGAAGTGTCAGTCGAGGTGCCATGTGGCCTAGTCATGCGTCGAGATGATCTCGGCTAGGCCGAGGTTGTCTACGGAGATACCGGAATCCGAGATAAGCAAATAAGGGACAAGAGTCCTAGAACGGAGGAGGATCTCAGTCTGGATATAGATAAGGTTCAAGAAGAGTTTATCTCTATCTAGATGAGGGTCCAGGATAAACATGGAGCCTGAGTCCATTGAAGTGAGGCTTCTAATGAGATCAGGTCACTGCTGGTTATAAAAGTAAGGCACCCTCGTGGGTCTCAAGGAGGTTCCTTTTTGTGAGTTTAAACACAATTTGTTATCTGTTAGAGATATTGATTACTGACTTGATCATCGGAGTGCCCCCGGGTGGACGAACCACAACCGGATTCTCATCTTCTTATACATGTTGTTGGGCTTAATCTATTTTGTCGGTGCTTTCTAGCTGAGTTCCCCTTTTGGTTGTGTGGTCGGAAATCAACACCCACAATTTGGCACCATCTGTGGGAACATAAGGAGAATAGATGGCCGACGACGGACAGGAAGAAAAGATTGGGGATGGCATTAACAGTGAGAGTTGCAAACATGTAGATCCTAGCGTCGGGAAAGAAAACTGTAATGAAGGAGCACAAGATCCGAATCCTGGGGAGAAGGACGTTAGCAAAGAGAGGGATGCCCTGAAGAAAGTAGACCGAGATGAGTATTACAACGAAAATGACCTCCATGTATGGAATGATAGATGCTTAAGGAGGGACAGTGAGATGAAAGGAATGGCGAACAAGTTGGCAGACCTACAATCGTTTGTCAACTTCATGATGTAGAACAACGTGATTCAACCACCATTCCCATTGCAGGACACACCGGTACTAGCGGCCATGACTGTCGCCCAGAAAGAGGGGGCGGAAAACAATCCCAGTAGTCCCACAGCATGGCAAGGAAAATGAGCGCTCACATCGGCCTTCACGAGATGTCAAGCGAGCAGAGTTGGTGAGAGGTGAGTCACAAAGGACACCGCGAATCAAGGAAACCTATGCCAAAGAACCTCGGCATATCCAGGTAAAAGGACTTTGCTTTGATGCAGTGAATGAAGAGAAGTCCAAGAGGACGCACAATGATACCGAGAGCAGTGCGCCAAAAAGGCTGAAATTTGTTGATAGTTGAGCTCCCAGCCGAACGAAGGAGGATCTGAGGGACTACCTCCAGAGGAAGCGACTCCACACGCAGGTAACATCCTCCATCAAGCTGAGAACGACGTTCTCAGTAGAGTTGGATAGATTTGAGGCCCCAAAGAGATTCCATATGTCGAGGTTCCAGGTTTATGACGGTAAGTCTGATCTGAACTTTTATGTCGGCTTATATTTAAATTCAATGGCTTTGTATAGCGGGAATGAGCTGTTGCTGTGCAAGATGTTCCTTTCATCCTTTGGGGAAATCGCATAGGATTGGTTCAACAAGTTGCTGAAAGGAACTGTGAAGAGTTGGGAAGGCCTGACAGAGATGTTTGTAGCGAGGTTTGTAACAAATAAGTTGCAGCCATTAAGGGTAGACTCCCTGCTGGCTTTGAACATTAGTGAGGATGAAAGCCTCAGGGCTTATGCCAAACAGTATTATGAGGTGTTCAACAGAATACCGGCATGCAACCAGGAGTTGGCGGTCGTATCTTTCAAAAACGGCCTGGAGGATGAATGCTTGCTTCGAAAGTCACTTGCAAAAACTCTACCAAAGAGTATGGAGGAGCTCATGGCACGAATTGAGAAATATGCTAGAGCAGAGGAAGACACACATGGATCAAAGGCACCAAAGCAGGCGAAGAGAAACGACTAGCCGAAGCAAGGCCGAGGTAACACTGGTTTCAACAGGCAGGAAATAGGGTTGAGGGTTGTACAGACAGTCACTACTGTATTCAGAATCTCGGTCTACAAAGTTCTGGAAAGGATCAAGAACCAACTGTATTACAGAACACCAGAGAAGATCCCTGATGAGTTTATGGGAAGAAGCCTTGGGAAGCATTGTGCTTACCATAATGAGGATGGGCACTTGACTCAAGGATGCAGGGCTCTAAAAACACACTTGGAGGATCTGGTCAAACTGGGTATCATGACCCAAACCCGCCCCTATAGGTTTAGCATCATAACCGGCCAGTAATCTTAGGATTACTGAAGGCCTCTGAGACAAATTAACATAATATTAGGGGCTAGCGGAAGCAAATAACAAAAATACAACGTCCATTGAGCTGTGCAGACTTACATGAGATAGAGAAATTTGAAACTTTTTATATACATATCTACACGTCATCCTTGCGTCATCATATATATATAAACTAAGCAAAAATGGACTTGGCCCTATTTACAAAATAAACAAAAACTGGTTCAACCAAACAAGAAAACAAACTTAAACTTTAATCACATAGCCAAAACCACTTGACATATCCGGAATCTCCACGGGAGGCACATAGGTTGGCTGACAAAAACAGATTCCAGGCAGATGCTTCTAAGCTTGGTCACGCGCCTGATCACCTACATACATAAATAATACAGTGAGCTAGAACCCAGTGAATAATAACAGAGTAAAGGGTTTTAATGAATGATATCCATTACAGAGTTAGAAATCAGAGTTTATATCAAAACATATTCTTATCGGAAACAGAGTCTTATGCATATTCAGATTTCAAATCAGAAATAGATTCAGATACATGTTCATATTCGTATTCAGATTTTGCATAAGATTATACGTGGTACACCCATTAGCTATCATATCAACTTGGTCCTGAGACCCACATGTATAGTCGGTATCGACAACTATAAAGGTCCATATCTTGCGCGCAAGTAGCCATGGTATTGTTACCCCCAGGCAAGGGCCACATGAATATAGGCCTCGGTATTGTTACCCCCGGGCAAGGGCCACGTGAATATAAGCCACAGTATTGTTACCCCTGGGCGAGGGCCACGTGCATATTGGCCACGATAGTGTTACCCCCGGGTGAGGCCACGTGAACTAAGGCTGCCACAATTACATTTCAGAAAAATGGACATTCATTCATAATTCATAAAATAGCATTTTAGAAAACAGATCGTATCATATCGATCAGAAAATATTTGTAATTAAACATAGCTTTACAGAGTTATTACTCATAGATAGTAGCAGAAGCAGATCAGACATATCAAGCAGACAATAGCACGTGACCTACACAAACACATAACATATACATATTGAAGCACAATATTACTCCTTTAATCAAACTTGACTTTCTTGTTTTTTGTCTAAATAATTCGAAGGTCCACTACGCTTATTCTTTCTTTAGTCAATGAATCGAGTTCTCATTTTACAAACCCCTTTTATTACTAAATCATTCTTTTCTGAATAAACCAATTTCTCACTTGGCTTCTTAATCAAGTATCAGTAAGTTAATGACTTATTCTTTAATCAACTAATTAATATTGATTATTAGCTTATTAATCCTTATTGAGCCATAAAACATATCTAGAATGCTTTGGAAAGATATGAGAATAAAAATGTGAATTAAATGTAATTTTTCAAAATATACTGAAAATAGGGTCTTCGCTGGAGTGCCACTTTGGTCGCTTAAGCGGACTGTAAAATTTTGCAAAACTTCTAGGAACTCGATTTTCACAGCGAGACTTTCCTCGCTCGAACGGACAGTGTGAATTCTGGAATTTCCAGAATTGTAATTGAAGTTCAGATTTGATATTCAAAGCCGTATTTTTGATACACAAATATAGAGAACCATTGTATAATTTAGTAAACACTCTCAATTAGAAATCATTTATTAAAAATCATACTCCAATTGTCCAAATTTAGTTTTAACTCATTTTCTCCATATCAAGCCAAATTTCAAACCCAAAGTGATTAATCTCTAATCTCCATAAATTGAACATGGCTCCAATTTCTCATTTTCTTTTTTTAGTTACATAAAATTGACTTCAAACTCTTTTTATTTTCCTTCAAAACATTAAATTAAAGTCATAAACTCCTTATAAAATCATTCATATGTATGAAATTGACATCAAAATTACTAATTTTATATTCTTATAAATTTTCCAACTAGTTTCCATAATCTTAAACTTAACTTAATTTGTAACCTCAACTTAATTCATAATCATAGATGTTCCAAACTATGTTTAATTTAAATAAAATCTTAAATTACATTACATGCATGAATTAAAAATCTAATTATAAAATCAAAACCTTATCTAACATTAGGATTAATTACAAATTTCCATAAACTTGATGTTCATAAAACATTTCATTTTTCTCTTCAAAATATGAACTTAAATGGCTCAATTTCTTCAAAATCCATGATGCATGTAAGTATAGATTCAAATACTCATAGAATTCTCTCATGCATGTAACAATGAAACTAATCTCATGCAAGATTACACAAATTAAACTCAAAATAATTAATTTTCATAAACATGAGACTAGCTTAATTTTCTTCATCTTCTTGCTAATTTCTTCCAAATGATATGAAATTGAAGCCAAATCTTTTTTTGATTTTAGTTGCTAGATGATTTATCTATAAGATTTAAGTTTCAATACCTTACTTGGAGTCTTGATTTGTTAAATTTCTATTTGAAGATTGAGTCCCTTCTCTGCACTTCTCTCTTTTTCTTCTCTTTATCTTGAACTCGAGTCTATTTTGTTCAACTTTCAGACTTCAACAGCAACCAAGTAGATTGAACTCTCTCTCTCTCTCTCTCTCTCTCGGTTCCTCTTTCTTTTTCTAACTCTCCGTTTCCATCCATAAAACAAATGAACATAAGGCTTCCAATACAAATAAATAGACACGTACCTCTTCTATTTTATGAAGCCACTAGCAAAAATTACACGTGCACACCTCTTTCTCTATTAAATAAATGAGCAGAATTTGCTTAACAATTAATTATACATTAATCTTAATTAAATATCACTTAGTCTTGATTAATCATAATTAGTGCATAACTCAATTAATTATAACTAATTACAATTCTCACGTAATTTAGATAGTCTAATTTGACTTCCATTAAAGCCCAATTAATTATATTTAAATTTATTAATCCGAATCAGATTTTTAATTGAACTCCCCAAAAGGCTCTAAACATCAAATTAAACTTTTTTCTATCATCAATTTTGGTTCATCAAATTATTAAGGTCTTCAATTTCAGATTAAACTTCAAAATCTTCGCTCTATAAATTACATATTAAATTGAGCGCCTCATAAATAAATTTAATTCATAATAATCTTAATTCTCAATCCTCATAACTTAATTAACTCCAATTCGAACCCAATTGATCAAACCTTAATTTTATAAATCTGAATCGAATATTTAATTGAACTCCCATATGGTCCGATATTCGAAATTAAAATAATTCAATTCACCATTTGAACTATCTTGAGCCATTTAGGCTTTCAATTTCTAATTCCAAAATAAATCATGAATAGAATCACATACGAATCAGTCTCTCTAATTTTCATAAATCTCAGATTAAATTAGAATAATTGGCAATTAAAATCCAAATCTCCTTAATTAATTAAGTGCTAATCATTTTACATGATGGGGTCGTTACATGGGTCACCTGAGAGACCTAGTAGATGAGGCCAGAACAAGGGAAGAGCAAGCAAGGCTACCCCAGGCACTGGTAGCACCACCTCCACCACTACCACTACAGCAAGAAAATGGACCTTAGGTGATCAATGTGATTTACTCGAAGGTCAATGAGAATGATGTACGTAGGGAAACTCAGAGAGTAAGACACCTACAACATGTGTACCAGGTCCAGCAAAAAAAGCCTAGGACAACTGAGTACTAGGGGCCAATGGTTTCTTTTAGTGAGACAAACCTGGATATGGTGCAACATCCACATAACGATGCCCTGGTGATAACGCTGAAGATTGGAGAGTGCCAGGTAAGGCGCATACTGGTTGATCAAGTCAGTTCCTGTGATGTCATGTATGTTAGATGCTACAAGGAGTTTGGCTTTCACCCAGATGATCTACAACAATCCAACAACCTGATAGTTGGATTCAACGGATTGCTAATGTGGCCTCTAGGTGCCATGAATTTGGAGGTGCAAGCAGGCACCAAGAAGGTAAGCACGGAGTTTACAGTAATTGACACCCCCTTCTCTTACAATGTTATCTTGGGCAGGCCATGGTTGCATGCCATTAGGGTTGTTCCCTCAACATTGCACTACCTGTTGCGATTCCCAACCAAACATGGGATTGAGGAGGTCAGAAGGGATCAGGTACAGGCAAAAAATTACTTCATGTCAGTAATGAAGTTCACCTGCAATGTGCGAGAAGTAGAGACAGTTAAAATTGAAGACGAGGACATGGAGGTCCTAGATGATGTCGATAAAGAACCAGCTGACAAGAGTGAGGAGGCATTGAAGAAGATTTTGGTCTAGGAAGATGATGGAGAGCGCTTCTTTGTTCTCGGCTCAGGCTTAGCCGAGGAGGAGGAAAGAGAGTTAGAAGCTTTCTTGCGAGCAAACATAGAAACGTTTGCCTGGACACCCTATGAGATGCCAGGCATCGACCTCGAGGTCACTTGCCATAGGCTTAACGTTGACAAATCGGCTAAACCTGTCATCCAGTGGGCAAGGTGGCCGACATTAGTACATGTGGAAGTAGTTGAGGAGGAAGTGGACAAGCTGCTAGAAGCCCAGGCCATCCGAGAAGTACACTATCTGACCTGGTTGTCCAACACAGTGGTAGTGAAAAAGAAGAACGGCAAGTGAAGGGTTTGTGTAGACTTTACCAGCCTGAATAAGGGTTGCCCTAAAGACAATTTCTCACTGCCTAAGATTGATCAGTTGGTAGATGCCACTTTAGGGCATGGAAGGATGAGTTTCTTAGACGCATACAAAGGCAACCATCAGATAGCAGTATACGCCATAGATAAAAAGAATATGCCATTCTTCACCCTAAAAGGACTCTATTGTTACGGGGTAATGCCTTTCGGGTTAAAAAATGCAGGAGCAACCTACTAGTGGTTAGTGACCAAGATGTTTAAGCATTTGATTGGGAAGATAGTGGAAGTCTACACTGATGACATGGTCGTGAAGACCAAGGAGCCTAAGAACCATCTGGCTGATTTGAAGGCAGTTTTTGATATCCTAAGAACATATCGGCTCCAACTTAATGCTTCGAAATGTGCATTTAGAGTCGGATCTGGTAAGTTCCTAGGATACTTGGTTACCAGAAGGGGCATTGAAGTAAGCCCAGATAAAATCAAGGCCATCATTGACTTAAAAAGAGCCTGACGTCAGCCAAGCAAGTCCAGATTTTGACCGGCAAGGCGGCAGCCCTGAACAGGTTTATCAGCCGAAGTTTTAATAAGTGTAAACCATATTTTAGTTTGTTAAGAAGGGCCACAGACTTTTTGTGGATAGAGAAGTGTGAAGTCCCCTTGGCCGACTTAAAAAAATACCCGACAACAGCTCCAGTTCTGTCAAATCCAATACCTAGAGAAGAGTTGTTCCTATATTTGGCAGTTTTGGACCATGCAGTGTGTCACGACCCAAACCTGCCCCTATAGGTTTAATATCATGATCGGCCAGTAATCCTAAGATTACCGAAGGCCTTTTAAACAAATACATAATATTAATGGCTAGCGGAAACAAAATACAAACATATATCGTCCATTGAGCTGTGCAGACTTACATGAGACAGACAATATTTAAACTTTTTTCTTTTTTATATACATATATTATCATATCAGTCATGCGTCAGCACATATATAAAGAAGACAAAAGGGACTTAGCCCTATATACAAAATAACCAAAAACTTAAACTTTAATCACATAGCCTCGGCATTTGACATATCCGGAACCTCCACGGGAGGCACATAGGTTGGTTGACAAGAAAGAGTCCAGGCAGAAGCTCTAGGCCTGGTCACGCGCCTGATCATCTACATGCATATATAACACAATGAGCTAAAGCCCAGTGAATAACAACAGTGTAAAGAGGTTATGAATGATGTCCTTACTGCAATCCAAGTCGGCCAATTTTAGTAATAAACAGAAAATCAGAATCATATGCTAAGCAGATCCATATTTCATACAAAAAACATAGTAGTTATACGTGGTACATCCAACAGCAAAACAATACAGGCGGTCATACAGACCGAACAGGTGGTCATGAAGACCGAACAGTCATATATGATGGCCATCAATACAGTAAACAGGAGTTCCAAGAAGTGGAACTTACAGAGATCTCTGTAACAATGATAGTAAACAGGTGCTAAGGATGCCACAAATACAGTTCAAGAAAATAGGATTACCATTCATTAAGCAGAAGAACCATTTTAGAACAGAGAATAGTGTAATGTAGAAAATAAATACTTTTACTTAAACATATCTTTACAACAGTGTTACTCATAGATAGCTCCAGAGACAGAGTAGACAGACCATAGCGCGTGACCTACACAAACACATAATAAATACACATTCAAACACAATATCACTTCCTTGATCAAACTTAACTTTTCTTGTCTTTTTACTATTTAAGTAATTTGAAGTTCTACTACGCTTATTCTTTATTTATTGATTCTCATTTTACATATTCTTTCATTACTAAATTCTTCTTTTCTAGACAGGCTGATTTCTTACTTGGCATCTTAATCAATTACTACTAAATCAATAATTTCAAACTTTTTCTTCTTCTGTTTTATAAAACATAAAATTAAAGCTATAAAGCTTTTAGGAGCATCTTTGCATGTACGAAATTTAATTCACAATCAAATCAATTTTTGATTCTCAAATTCTAAATTTAGCCAAATTTAGCTTTAATTCATTTTCTTCATATCAAACCCAATTTTAAACCCACAAATTCTAACACATGAATTAAACTTTCAAAATATCATTCCAAAACTTAGGTTTAAACATGGCTTGTCTAAAAATATACAAACTCTTAAATAATTAAGAAAACTTGATCATTTTTATACCATTTACCTATAAAACTCTTCTTCAAAGTCAATTATATATTCCTTTGTATGGATCAAGTCTTCAAACAATTTTTGTTGTATGTAATTTATAAAGCTTAAGTCAAGACTAATTCTCAAAATTGATCCTAAACTTAACAAATCTAAAGAATCATAACTCATATTCTTTAACCTGACTTAATTTAACATCCAAAACCCAAAAATCATTAATTGATAAAATTAATCTCCAAATTCCTTCATCCGTTCATTATTTTTTTCCAATTACTTGAAATTGAACCCAATTATTTCTTAATTTCAACTCGTAGCTAAATTATTTATAAAATCCAAGCTACAATGTCTTACTCAAAATCCAATTTCTTACAAAATCCATAAGATTAATTCCATAGCTTTCTTACTTTCAAGTTCAATTCCTCAATTCATCCCAATTATATACAATTGAACCTAATTTCTTTCTAATTCTATAACTATAATCTCAAATCCTTCTTAATCTTAAGTATTATAAAAAGATTCTATAAAAGCAAACCAAACATAATTAATTTCTAAATTAATCCCCAAAACCATGATTCTAGCTCAATTTCCCTCATTTTCTCTTAATTCCTTCCAATTGCAAGATATTGATTCTAAATTCATCTTTAATTTCAAGTGTAGTATAAAGATTTTACAAAAATCAAGCATGATTTCATACCTTAAACTTTAATCTCAAGAAGTTTAGTTGATTCACTTCAATTCCATGCCTTTCCTAACTTTTTCTTCAATATTTCTTCTTCTTCTTGGACTCTTGAGTTAGATTTCCAGCACAAATCTCTCTCTCTCGATTTTCCTCTCTCTCTCTCTCTCTCAGTGCTCTCACTTTTTTTTCTTCCTTCTTTGAGCTCACAATGCTTCCAACATACACACATGAACCCTTATATTGGTATGTATGTCTATTTGTTGCCTCAAAGCTTCTAGAATACACTAACACTTTCTCTACAAACCCACACCCATATACACCCTCCAATTAGATTCCTTCCTAATTTAATTTATGTTTGGCATTAATTTAATTAAGCAATATTTAGGCTTACTAAATCTTGATTAACACATAATTAAATCAATCATAACTAATCACAAATCTCACATAATTTAATTAGTTTATTTGACTTCCTTTAAAGCTCAATTAATTATATTTAAATTTATCAATCTGAATCAGATTTTTAATCAAACTCTCATAGGGTCCGATACTCGAAATTCAAATAATTCAAGTCACCAATTATACCTTCTTGAGCTATTTAGGCTTTCAATTTCTAATTCCAAAATAAATCCTTAATAGAATCATATACGAATTAGAATAATAGGTAATTAAAATTTAAATTTCCTTAATTAATTATGTGCTAATTATTATACGTGATGGGGTCATCACACAATGAGTGTAATGGTAATCTAAGAAGAGGAGGGAGAACAAAAGGCGGTATATTATGTGAGTAAAACCCTTGCAAGTGCAGAAACCAGATACCTGCCCTTAGAGAAGTTAACACTAGCCCTGGTAATGGCTTCCAAAAAATTGAATCACTATTTCCAAGCCCATAAGATTGTGGTACTGACTGAGCATCCCTTGAAACCCTTATTGTTGCATGGAGATCTGACAGAAAGAGTAGCTAGATGGGCAGCGATGTTGGGCCAATATGACTTGGAATTTAAACCTAGAACAGTAATCAAGGGCCAGGTTCTCGCCGACTTTGTGGTCAAGTTCACCCCTGGTGTCATCCCATGTCGGGCTCCGGTGAGCCATGGCTTGGGGTGCCCAGGGAAACCAGAGGAAACTCAATTGGGGCCAAAGAACCCCATACCAGCAGCATAGTAGAGAAGGAAAAGAAACCAAAACCCTGCGACAATTACATCGGCGATTCCTTTTGCTTGTTTATCGATGGAAATTCAAGCCATCAAGGAACAGGGGCAGGAGTGGTTTTGGTATCGCCAGAGGGGCGAATGATAGAACAATCAATCTGTTTGGGATTCAAGGCCTCAAACAACAAAGTAGAGTACGAAGCATTGATTACTGGACTAAGGCTAGGAACAACAATGGAAGCCGATGATGTGGTGGTCTTCTGTGACTCCCAGCTTATTGTAAATCAAGCCACGGGCGAGTATGCAACCCGAGATGAAAGGATGATAGCCTATGTCGAAGAAGTTGTCAGGCTGCTAGCACTATTCCAAGATTGTAGGCTACAAGAGGTTAGCCGAGATGATAATAGCCACGCTGACGCCTTGGCAAACTTGGCTAGTGCAATAAAGTCAGGGGAACCAAGGACAATTAGTTATAGCGATCCCGATTTTTCCCGTCATGTATTGTGTTCCTGGCTCGAGTCTAGTAGTTGTATGTTGTTGTCTTATTCTCGTTTCCATCCTTTGATTCTTTGTATTTGAGTTTTGGGATGTGTTGGACAGGTTTGAAATAGGTTGGTTGGGTGTTGGAACAAATGGTTGCTGTCCAGATTTTGGTTTCTTTGCTCGAGCGAGGCTTTTGTCGCTCGAGCAAGCTTTGTGTTTTAGTTCCTTCGCTCGAGTGAGAACTCCTACGCTCGAGCATGCGTCTGCGTCTAGATTGGACCTGAAGGTTGGTAATCTTAGCTCGAGTGAGGCTTTTGTCGCTCGAGCGAGCGAGCTCTATGTTTCGTGTTTCTTCGCTCGAGCGAGGACTCCTGCGCTCAAGCATACTTCTGGGTTGTAGACCTGAAGCTTCGCATTGTCTACTCGAGCGACGCTTCTTGCGCTCGAGCGAGGTCCTTTTGTGTCTGGTCGCCTAAGCGACCACTTCGTCGCTCGAGCGAGCGTCGAGTATATCAGATCGCAGCAGTGGGTTCCTTCTACTCTTTTTGATCTTTTTTTCTTCGCAAACCCTAAATTTTTCACACTCTCTCTCTATACACTCCTTCTCTCTACAAATACACTTGATCTAGAGGGTTTCTACCTTACTTCCTTTGTAAAAAGGGTGGAGTATCGCGTGGGCTACATTTTGATCCAAAAATTCTTGGATTTGGAGCATCTTGAGATTTCTTCATTATCTCCTTTGAGCCTCTTCATTGAGGTAGGGATAAACTACTCGTCTTTATGAGTTTTAACATAAATTTTAGTCTTTTTGTATAAATGGTGAAATATTGAGATTTTGGAAGGTTAGGGTTTGAATTTGAAATTATAGAAAGGGGGTTTTCAATTGTTGAGCTCCATGTCTATGTGAGACCTTGGTAAATGGGATTATTGGTATAAAATTGAGGAAATTGAGAATTAGGGCTAAAGTTGAGAAAAGAGGGAAAGTGCCCTAATTAAATGTAATTGATTAAATTTGTATAATTAATTTGGTAATTGTGGGAATATGAAATTGATTTGAAAATCATGAAATTTGGATGGAATTGGAATTAAATGGTGTAGTTGGATTGATTAATCACTCATCTATGAAAATGTTGAAAATTTATCGGTTGATAAATTTATTATCCGTTTAGAAATAATTGTTTTGGCCTATTGGTAGAGGATAGTCTTGATTGTTGTAGACATTGCATGATGATTAAGTAAACTGAAACTAATCACCTGGAATATGTCATTGAATATGACTGTTGGAATAACACATTGAATATGTGCATAAAATGATCGTTGTATATGATAAAGTATGCAAATACATTGCATATGTATCTTTGTTTGGGAGGAGACAGGGGATGTACTCCATGGTTTGGGTGGAGATAGGGGATGTACTCCATTGTTTGGGAGGAGATAGGAGATGAACTTCATTGATAATTAAGTTGGCCGGAGTGTCCAGGGTGAAAGTCTCGAAATCTTATATACATCTGAATGATGTTGATGAATTGAAGTGTTGTCTTTATGAGTTGTAGTCTCATTTGAAATTGTTGATGATAGAAGTGTTGATAATATGAGTTGTAGTCTCATTTTGAATTGTTTGGATAAATAATGTACTACGTTGTTGATTTGATTGAGATAAAGAAATGGGAATGAATTGAAACACAGTTGTAAATGTAAATGGATGTATGGAAATCTATGTTGGTCGAATATGGAAAAAGGGGTTGAGATAGTTTCAAACTGTTAAACATTTATCGAATGCTAATGTTTTAGTTATTTCTCATATTATGTTTAGTGTATCTCTACTAGGCTTTGGCTCACCTTATATGGGACATCATTTTCAGGTTCAGGTGATATGCTGCCTCCAAGGATCTAGCTTGGATAGTTTAGAGGCTGCAGGCTTCCTTTTGTTGTTACTTTTCTGTATTACATGTTTTATTTCGAAGCCAAGGGCTTTAATTGTAAAAGGGCTTCTGACCCTCTTTTGTTGTAACCAAGTGTTGACTTGGAAAGTTGTAAGCCCGTAGGACATTTACTTTTGTCGTCAACATGTAATACCTTTTGTAGAAAATACTTTGATGAATGGAAATATAATATCTCTTTTATGATTTTGGAATCTTATAAATGATTGATTTATGTATTTTTTTGAGGGCGTTACAACAATCATAGTTGATTATCTGACAGGACCAATTGTATAATAGAGTATGAAGCAATGTGCGTGGAAATGAGTCCCAGCTGGATGGATGCCATAGTTGTGTTCCTCAGAGAGGGCAGACTGCCAGATGACCGAAAAGAGGCGCACAAAACCAGGTTGAAATTGGCCAGGTTTTGCCTATCAACAGAAGGCCATCTATACAGAAGATCCTTCACTAGACCTCTACTTTGGTGTGTGCACCCTTCTCAGGTAGAGGACTTTTTATATGAAATCCATGAAGGAGTTTGTGAAAGCCATGCAGGGGGCAAGTCACTTGCCCATAGAGCCATATCCCAGGGATACTGGTAGCCATACATGCAAAAGGATGTTGAAGCCTATGTCAGGAAGTGTGAGAAGTGTCAAAGGTTTGCACCTTTGATACATCAGCCAGTAGCAGATCTAAACCCAATGTCCAGTCCTTGGCCGTTTGCCTAGTGGGCATGGACCTAGTTGGACCACTGCCCCAGGCAACTGGACAGAGAAAGTTCTTGCTAGTAACCATAGACTACTTTACAAAGTGGGTTGAGGCAGAAAATCTTGCAAAGATTTGAGATATTGATGTGAAAAACTTTATTTGCAAGAACATAATTACCAGGTTCAGGATCCCAAGGGCCATTATAGCAGATAATGACACCTAGTTTGACAGTAAGCTAATCAAGAGCTTCTGTGCAAAGTACAAAGTTAAAAACTATTACTTTACTCCTAGTTTTTCCCAAAGTAATGGTCAGGTAGAAGCATTTAACAAGATCATCTTGGAGGAATTTCCCAATGTGTTGTGGACATATCGGACTATGCCAAGAAGATTAACTGGGGAGTCTCCTTTTGCCATGGCTTATGGCACTGAAGTAGTTATCCTACTAGAGGTCGGCATCCCTGGAATCAGAACCCAGGGAGTAGAGAATGGGGCTAGCTAGGCATTCTATTACGCCCCAAAATTTGGACAATTAAATATTAAATTAGGCCTAAACCCTAATCAATATTCCATCATCCAAATCCTAGGGGTAAAACAAAATCAAAATGTTCAAGTCTCCAAAGGGTTTAAGTAAATTTCCATCTCAAAAGATTACAAGGGATAAAAATAAAAAATAAAAAAAACTAACAAAACGGCAACCAAGCCATCCACCATAAATTTATAACTATCCAATACCTCAAACATTAAAGTAACAACAACTAGTCAAAATAACTTAAATAATGTAAAGTTGAAAAATAACCCACAATGTCAAATTGTCAAAATATTAAGGTCATAAAAAAATAATAAATACAATAAACTAATATCAATCCTAAGCTCAAGAAAGCAAAAGAAGTCCAAGAGACATGTCCAATAACTATAGTTATTTCTCGTTACCACCGTAGTCCCAACTAATCTTGCAAATGAAGCTCGGCTACGCTCAAACAGAACGCACTCGAGTTGCCAAGAGACAAAACAGGTTAGTATATAAGTATACTGGTATGAGTACAAATATTTGACACCCACGTGTCCACCAGACATAAACAAAAATACATTTAATTCTTGTTACGAGACAAGACAAGTAGTTCCATCCACATTGAGAGGAATAGGTAGTTTCCCGAGATACGGTGGCATTTAGTTTCTTGCCCGTACACAACTAAATATAAATTGAGTATAAAATAAACAAAATAAAAATAAATATATGGTGGGTCAGCCATGCATAAAAAGCTAGTAAGACCCACCATTCTGTAAAAAAAATAAAGTTAGTATAATTCAATCATAAGTAAATTACTGAAGAAATATAAAAACGTCCTGCTTCATGCTTAAATAATTCGAATTGGCCAAAACTCAAAGAACAAAAGTTATACATAATCAAATTTACTAGAAGGCAATGTGAACGAATTTAGTAGAAACTCAACAGGTTGAGAGAAAAACTTAATAGAAGAACCTAGACGAAATTCGATCAAAAAATTTGGAACTGAAAACTGAAAGAAACTGCCCTAAGATGATTTTTTTCGGAAACGTTCAAAACACAAAAAGTGTTCAAAATAATGTTTTACTTCAGTTTTCAGGAAATCAATAAAAATGAGCTCGTTTCGTGGGTTAAAACAACATCTAAAATATGCATTGCTAAAATGAATAAAAACTATTGTAAACAAGATCATCCAATTACAAGTTTTAATTGATCTTTTTAATAAAAAGTTAAAACACAAAAGTTGTCTAGAATCATGTATACATGCCTCTGCTCAAATTTCATAAGTTATTGAGGTTGTTTACTATTTTTCAAGATGTACAAATCAATACAATTCAAACTATACATATAAGTTCATATTTAATTCTTTGTACCTTAATTCCACCACTTCGGCCGTTTCATTTCCGGCCTACACATATATCCCATGTGCCTCCCATATTCCTAACACCACTCCGAAGTCAAACTTGCACGGGGATATCATCTTGAGTTTGACTCACACTCCCCAGATGGTTAGCATATACGTACGCGCGTAAATCAAAGCACTTGTCTACTCCTGAGAATGAGGCAACAATATATATATACACAATCTCTCATCTACTCATAAGAACAAACACAACAATGCCAAGCCTAAGGGACTCAAATAAATCTCATAATCCTTATCTTTTTTTTTTTAATGCATTCTTTCTTACCAATACTTAAATAAAACAACAATCCATGAAATCATGGTGGAATGTAAGGAATTTATCTATGGGTTCCTAATTTAATTTAATTTCATATGTCCATGAGTGTGATTACAACCATAAAATAAATACATATAAAAACCCTAAACCTGGCATACACAACTAATCAGAATAATTAAAATCAATTTATCATCTACATACAAATACAAAATCAAACTAACATCAAATAAATAAAAATAAATAAATAAAAACAAAGAATCAATCCATTATCTAACCAATATCTATGGCTTTTAAGTTTATTTCAATTTTCATATAACCATGAGTGTGATTACAACCAAAAAATAAATACATAAAAAAAAAACCCCCAAAACCTTGCATACATAACTAATCAAAATAATTGAAATCAATCCATCATCTTCATACAAATTCCATATCAAACCAACATCAAATAAATAAATAAATAAAAACAACAAAATAAACATAAATCAAGGGAAGTAGGTTTTGCACTCACAATATTTTTTTGAAGATCAAAGAATTATTTGAAGAACTAATGGAGCCACCAAAACAAAACCCTAATCCCCTTTTTTTCTTCTTCTTTCACTCCCGCCATCTCTACCTCTCCTCTTTTTCTTTGTTGACTACTCTCTCTCCCTCTCTGCAGCACAAACAAAACCCTCTCTTTCTTTTTGTTTTGTTTACTAGATAACCTATTTTCCTATTATACCTAAATACAACATCTATAAATATATAATATAACATCAATATATATATATATATATAACACCTTTTATATATATAAAAAAAGATATATATATATATATATAACTATTCTAATTAATTATATATAACTAAATATCACATTAAATTAGTTAAACAACACATTAAATTAACTAAATAACACATTAAATTCCCATGTAATCACACAATTAATAAAGCCAAAATTAAAATAGAGTAATAATAATCATAATAATAGTAAATAATGACCTACAAGAAATTAGGATCGCTACACATTCTTGGCCCGAGATCTGGATCTCTTAGAAGAAAGAAGGGAGAGAGCAACAATTCGGCTGAGGGCATACCAGCAGCAGGTTACTAGGGCTTATAACAAAAAGGTCAACCTAAGAGAGTTCAAGGTTGGGGATCTTGTCATGAGGAAAATTTTCGGTAACAAGAAGGATCTTAGAGAGGGAAAACGTGGCCTAAACTGAGAGGGACCTTATAGAATCGTCTCGATTGCCGGCAATGGGGCATATCGACTTAAAGACGCTAATGGCAAAAAGTTGCCACGACCCTGGAACACTTGCAATCTGAAGTTTTTCTATCATTAGTTATTGTTTTTTGAGATTTATGTCATGATTTTATTAGCCAAAGTTTTAATAAAGTACTAGTTTGATTTTGTTTTTACGAATTTGAAATTTGTGCGATAGGACTGAACAGTCTTGTGACGATGTTTCCGATTGAAACATGGAGAATAACTTAAACTTATCATATAGTAGAGTCGAATTATACCTGTCATACGATAGAGTTAAACTAAGTTGGCGATGTTTTCGAATGAAACATGACGAATAACTTAGACTTATCATATAGTAGAGTTGAATTATACTTGCCATACGATAGAGTTGAACTAAGTTAGCGATGTTTTCGAAAGAGACATGATAAGTAACTTGGACTTGCCATGACAGCCGAGTTGAACTTAGTTTGATCTAGTTAGATTAACAGAGACACCGAGGTAGAAAACCTCGGCTAAGATTTGTTTGAATCAGACTTCGGCAACAAAAAAAGGGATGCATGCTTAATGTGAATATAAGTGATACTTAGATTCACATTAGGGGACAGGAAGCAATAATGAGGAACAAGCTTGATACTTGTTGAAATTTTTGACAACAATTTACAAGTTGGAGTAAGCTGAGGTAACTAGATCAGGGGATATCTAAGGTATTTGTTACCTGAGATAACTAATAAGTTTGTCAAACAAAAACTAAATAGAAAGGTGAAGTCTTACCAAAGAGCAGTAAGTACAAGTAAGGTGGCAAATACTTGTTGAGATGTCATTCAAAGAATTCTTTAAAGAGCCCATTGGCCGAGATCATAGTAAAAGGTGACCTTCGAGGTAAGTTGGTCCGAGATGACCAACTAAGGGTGCACCCGGGATAAAGTGGATCCGAGGTGATACATGCCAGACGTGTTCTAACCCGAAATGATTACATAGTTGAGGTGTACTTGGAGGAATTGCAATAATATTCTAAGCATAGAACAATACATGACAGTGAAGATAGATAAAGCTTAAAGAGACAAAGCATTCAACACTTAGTCAAAAAAGGAAGATGCGCATTCATAGAAGAAACTGGTTCAGATACAAAGAAAAAGGCACATCGGCCTGGCATGAAAGATAACTGTCCAACGTATAGAGATGGCACTTCGGCCCAACAAACAACTATTACAACTATTGTTCAAGAAAAAGAGTACAACAAATAAAGTTTAGAAAAAGAAAAAAAATCCTAAGTACATGAAACTCTAAACATTTTGCTCAGACTGCCCTGCCTCGGCAATTTGAGTTGCGTTGACCTCGGCAGCCAGCTGGGCAGATTTTTCAGCTTCAATTTCGACGTCAATCTCGAGTAGAGTTCGGTCGAGACTCTTCTCGACGGATTGGATATCGACCTCTTGGGTAACCTTCTTTGTAGTGGTATCTGTGGAGACCTCTTCATTCTCCTCATCCTGAGTCAAGTCTAGGACTTGATCATTCAGAGTTGGGGATTTGGCCCCAGCAATTTCGTCTTCTTTGGCATTGACCTCGGCGACTGCGTCCTCGGCATTATTGGCTTCGACATCTTCCTCACCGTCAAACCTCATCCTTGAATTGGCTTGGAGTAAGGGGGAATGACACAACAAGTCAGCTGGTGTCGTGAAGAGACGAGTTCTCAGGAATGGACAACTTTTTCAAGACAGCCACCCACCCAAGGACGTATCCCTTGTTGCACGCTCGATTGACTTACCTCTTGTAGGCATCGTAGACGTCAGTCGCCCCTTTGGCATAGGCTTTTTCGTCAGCCGCTTTGAGTTTGGCTTCTTTTGTGGCGAGCGCAGACTGAAACTTGCTCTAGGCCTTAGTGATCTTCTCCTCAGCCTTTTTTAATTCGGCCTTAGCTACCGTAACAACATTTTCAGCCGCTTCAACATGGTCTTCGGCCTTGTTTTGTGTAGCTTGGGCAGCTTTGGCCTAGTCCAGCAGACCTCGGATACGGATCTCAAACTGATTCAAGAAAGAAAAGAGCTTGGCAGCCTCCTTAGTCTTCCTGGTTAATTCCTTCTTAAACTCCTCAGCTTTGACCGCAAAGGAATGACCTTGTTGAATGGCCTGCGAGAAGAAAAGGAAAACATAATTTTTTTGTTAAGTACGAATAAAAAATAAATTGAAAAATTGAATACAAGTATAAGGACTTACCAGAACACAGTGCTGCATCATCAATGCGTAGTTTTCATACTTTATGAGCTCGAACATGCGATTGATATCAGCCAAAAAGAGAACGATAGTAGAAAGAGCAACCCTAACCTCCACACTCTCAAGAGCATTATCGCCGGTCACCAGAGGTTGGTCTCCAACCATGATTGTGGGAGCCCAGGGCTTGTCGGCGTAGAAAACCCCAGGCGCAGTTGTGCTCTCTGACCTCAGCCTTTTGGGAGAGGACGCGCCCGATGATTCAGCCTCGGCAGACCTTTTCTTGGCTTCAGATGAGCGCTTCTCAGTTTTAGCCAACTTGGAAATTGGCACTGTGTCTTTAGATTTGACTTCTGTGGCGGTGGCCTTAGCCTTAGTCCTTTTTTTCACCCTCTTGGCTTTGGGCTTGGGTTGGGTTTTAGAGGGAGAAGAAGAATGGATCGACACCATGCTAGGGATGTACGTCAGTGAGAAGGTCATTAAGAATAATTTTTGTGCTACCCATTTTGTCGGCAGTGGCAGCAATGGTGACTCTAGGGCCAAAATAAATTGCTGGCAAGGCCATTGGAGGATGAGATGGGTCTATTACCGAGATAACAGGACTTCGGTGTCTGTGGCTGCGAGTTCTCCCGGTAGGGGCATTAGGAGGAACTCAGCGTTAGCGCTGGCGTTGGGCTGGAGAAATTAGCAGGTGGCAGAAGTGGATGGCTAGTCCACTGGGTGAGAAGTGGAGGCTTGATCAGGCATTGGTGATGAAGCAACTAGTGGTGTTGTAGCAGACAGAGGGGACTTGTTTTAGTGAGGGATGTCGGGCAGAGGGCTCCTGTATGTTGGGATGTAGTTGAGGAGAATGGGAGCCTTGCGGACTTCAATCAATAAGCCGGGGAAGGCAAACCAAGTCCTTGCTCGACACGTACAGCTGACAAAAAAAAATTTCTGGCTGAGAAAGGGCTGTAAGGACAAAATGAGAATGTTAAAATAGAGTAATAGAAAGATTGCTAAATAAAATAATAGAGAAGGGACTTTGGGGGGGACTAAGTCCTTACCCTTGTCATCCCTAGAAACTTCTCGGCGCAATGGGAAGAGGTGGGGCTCATCGTCTGGCATAAACTCCCAATTGCCTGAAACAATTAGGTAGTCATCTCCCGTGCCTTTATTTGAGTCTAGGATGTCGGCTATTTGCTTGTATTGTGTGGACCTAGGCTTGAGGTAGTATGTATAACCTTTATTGGTATTTAGGCTACACATGGTATAACAGTACTAGATATCAGAGGCATTTTGCTGACATGCCAGATCGGAGATGCCGTTTATGATCCTAAAAGAGTTCACAACTAATTGCATGGGGTTTAGTTTGTAGTAATGGAGGACCTCTCTAAAAAGGATATCAAGGGGGAACCTGACACCACCTTCAATTATGGAGACTATGGGAAAGGGCATGTAATCATTCCCGGGCATAATAGAGTCATCCTTTCTAGCCAACAAAAGTTAAACGTCGACTGGAATGGAAAACTCTTGCCTAAAGTAGTCTAGTTTAGAAGGGGTGTCTACCCTCCACCTAAACAGACCCATGATGTCGACTTAATGTAATTGATACTGGAGTTCAGAAAGGAGTGATTGGTATGGGTTTGAATACTTTGACTAAACCCTAGAAAGCAAAAGGGTGAGGATTTATGAAAGTCTAAGGGGAAATCTGTTCTAGTTTTCCTAAGGATATGAGTTCTAAAGCAAATCCCAATCCTTGGGCTACAAAAATAGAATCGAAGGCAAGAATCTGGAAGTTACACCAACAAAGCAAAAAAGCATGTGATTCAGAATCACGGAAAGAAAAAGAAATGAAACAAAAAATAGGAAATCAAATTTGCATACATAGAGCAACAAGATTCGTACAAATAGGCAAAGAAAAAGAGAAAGAATTTTGTTAAAAACTTAAAAGGCGGAGCAAAAATGTAATGAATTGACCTTGGGTGACGTACCTGTCAGGCGGCGTGGGCAGAAGCGATGTGATTTGATAGCTCGTGTGTAGCTTGGCTTTTTCGCGCCCCTTTTTGGAAACTCGAAAAGAAGCCCTACAGTTCAGACTCCCGTGGTTCTAAATCTAATCTCACAAGTGCAATGTGAAACTGATAAACACCAAAGAGTCCAAATCCGGTAAATCGTTTTGGAAAATTGATTTTGAATCAAAAGTGCCAAAATTGGACTGCTTTGTCAGATACAGAGTCGTCACCTAAATATTTTATTTTTGGGGAAATTTAGAAAACCCATGACTCGTGCTAAAGGCCACGTGTCCGTCATTACTAAAGTTGCCTCGGCCTGGGAACTTAGGTACGAGAAGGGAAGGTCATGAATTGAGCACCCTCGCTCACCCGATCAAAGACCGGTCTCTACTAATCATGATATGATTTTTTATAAACATTATGTGCTCTAATTCTGATTATT
The DNA here is from genome assembly GCF_055761805.1 of Camellia sinensis. NCBI lineage: Eukaryota > Viridiplantae > Streptophyta > Magnoliopsida > Ericales > Theaceae > Camellia > Camellia sinensis. The sequence goes on from NC_138961.1 coordinate 223,965,965, forward strand.
AGACGAGCTTTACTATATGATGAGCACAAATAAGTATAGACTAGTTTGCTCAGATTGGAACAAATTCAACTTCATGTTTGTTTTACGAAAATGGTTTAAATTTGCCAATTCAAGTGGGTTAAAGTTTTCGAATTTGCCACCAAACATAGTGGGCTTAAAACTAATTTGCCACTTAACAAAGTGGGCTTAAAACATACATTCATTGAATCATTCCAATTCAAACAATAAGCCTTCATCCACAGGCATTCAAGCAGTGTAGCAAGTAAGCATTTAGCCTCATGGTAAGCATGTTAGACATGGCAAAATTCACACTCATGCAAGTATGCTAAAGCATTAAAAACTCACCTAGTACTCCAAGCTAAGAAAACAAGAGTTAGAAAAACATGCATGATTCCTAACTATACAAGATGTCTAATGCAACACATGCGAAGAATGCAATTAATAGGCTCGACTACTAATATGGCATGTGAATTAATTCAAAACATACGATCTAAGCACGAATTCAAAGAATTATTAAAATAACAATGCAGTTTGAATGATGCACCGAGCCTCGGTGCATGCAAGACAAATGAATGAATGCAAGCATAAGGTATACTAATTGAAACGCGTTCCTAATCTAACCATCGAAAGCGGTTAAGTAAAAGGGAGAAATACGTGGGGTTGGAAGACATGCACATCATTACATTTTGCTCTCACGAAGGAGAGTCCAAATGAATAAACTAAGCTAACTAGCAACTAATTAGGGCTAAGCTAATTAAGCTAATTAGACTAATTATTACAAACCAAATGAATAAATAACTAAACTAATTAACTAATTATTACAACACTTTTAACTAACTAGTAAGCTAACTAATTAAATTACAACACAAATGCAAACAACCTAAGCAATTAAGATATTTAACTATGATGCCGCCACTCCGCCTTAGGAAGTACAGGATGCACATGCTCGGTTTTCGCCTGAAAAGACCTCCGTTTTGCTCTCGAAAGACTCTGGTTGCAGAGTTGAACATTTCCAGAACCTTTCTGCTCTACCTTATCAACATTCTGCTGAGGTTTACATCAATAGCTAGTCGGCCATGGATGAATGCTACCGGCCATCTGTCGGCCAAAAAGGTGGTCTGTCGGCCATCTAAGGTGCACTGCCGACCATGGATGGTGGCTTGCCGGCCACTGATGTATTGGATCACCATGCTGCAACAGAGTACAAATAGAGCGAAAAGAGGGTTTTTCCAAGGATTGTCTGCACAATTCACCCCTCCGTTTCATGGACAAATCCAAGGAGTTATGAACTTAAATGACAAACCACCAATCTAAGCAGTTTCATTGCATGATGGCTTGTGATTCAAGGTGTGCAAGCTCAATAAATGCAAAACAAGACACTTAAGAACCATCACCCTATCATGTATGATCAAGGGCAATGGAGACCTAGGAAACTTGTGTTCAATTAAGGTCCGATTGAACACAACACACAAGTTATTATCTTGCTCAATTTTAGTCCCAAATTGTTAGTTACTCATTTTAACTTACCAACCATTACTTAATCCAATTAAGTCCAAAAGGTGAGCTAGAGTCCTCTAATAGAAAGAAGACTCAAAACACAAGTTGCTTTGGGTATAAAAGAAGTCTCATACCGTTGGTAATGACCCCCCAAAGGGATTAAACCAATAAGTATAAAACCTCAATTCCACACTTAGGCAAGCAAATGACTTGAAACCACTTTCAAAGCAAAATGAAAAGCCAAGAAAGGAGGGAGGTAGCAAAGGTGATTAGTGTTGAAATGAAGTACAAAACAACACCAAAGCATGCAATCAACTCAAACAAGAGGTGTCTAATGGCCTAAAACACCAAGCTTGTGAGGACTATTACACTACAACCATGCAAAACAAGACTCAACTGACCAAAACAAAGCTAAAGTAGTTTAAAATAAAGGCAAAAACATGCTGAAACAAAGCTAGAAAAAGCTAGAAACACATGCTAACACGTGGAGTTAACTAGGCTAGCAAACAAGACACAAGGAAGGGAGGCTAAATCCTCCAATTTTGAACTTTAAAACATGTTTTTTGCCACTGAAAATACTCTGAAATTCAATGGTTAAAGGCCCAAAAAAAGATGGTTTGAAAATGGGAAACACAAGTGAAGAAGCCTTACAAACAAAGTACAAAGAAGGGTGAACCACCCCTACCTTAAAATGACTTCTAATCACAAATTTTAGCCCATTTTGACAGAGTTTTTATAGCTCAAGAATGACTCCAAACAGTGGGAAAAGATGGAGAAACAAGTGTACTAAAACAAGTTAAAATACAAGTGTTATATCTCTTGAAGCCAAACACCACTTTAGGCACAAATGCAAGCCAAAATCACCTTCAAGAGCTCAATCTAGACCTCAAGAGACCTCAGCTCAAAGGTGATCACTTTTGGTTAAGAGTTGATATGCAAAAGTGTAGTGTATCTAGCAACTAAGCACAAAATTTCACAAGAGAGAGAAATGTAGAGAGAGAGAGAGAAAATTTTTTAGTTTAAAATCTTCCAACCTCAAAACATGAGAGAGGGACTCCCTATATATAGAAAACATGAATTCTATATAAGGAGATCTAGCCCTCCACGTATGGACAGATGCAAGCATCTGTGCAAACAGCTGGCACAGCTAGCACAAAATATTTTCAAAAAACACTGGTGGCCGGCCGGCCATCAGTGGCCGGCCAGAAACTTTGGCCGACAGCCTTGATAGATGGTCGACAGGCCACCAAAAATTGCAAGAGAGAAAGACCAAGACATGGTCCAAAAAGAAGACAAAATGGATGTAGGGTTTGAATGGCTCAAACCTGTGGCGTTCCGCTGAAGATTTCGAATGCTCGGCGAGCAATCAGACTCGTCACCGGATGTACTTGCAAGAACATCCAAGTCTTGAAATACCGTAAAAAATGGGGTGTCTATAGTTGCCCCTCTTTGACAGAACTCGGAGTCATGAAATGACGTGAGTGAATGTCAAAGCCAAGAGACGACCCATTTTGACAAGGCCGTAAGACTTGGACAAACAATCAAGACAGAAAACAAAATGGTTGCACCCGCAGGCTGCCTACGTATCCCTTTGCAAGGAATCAAATCAGCGTAGTTCTAGGGCAAAATACAAATGATATGCATGATGTGGGAACATAACTTATGATCATGGAATGAGGCTATGCAATGAAACATTTAAATGCAAATGTTATGCAAAGAAATGCCATAGTTAAACAAACTGAAACAAGGCATAACAATTCCAAATATGAAAAGAAAACCACGCGGCACGCACAAGTAACACAAACCCAAGCTACACTTCATACAGAAAGGATATAGGAAAATTACACAAGCTTAACTACGTATCACGTAGAAAAGACGAAGGGCGACGTAACCGTCGGGCACACCAGAGGTCTTAATTGAGATCTTAACGCGTTGCACGCAAGAGGAGGAAAAAGACGATTTGAACACCGGGAGCACCCAAATGTTTTTAACCGAAGGTGGTGTGAACAATAGGATGCACCCGAATGTTTTTAATCAAAGGTGGTGTGAACACCAAGCGTACCTGAATGTTTTTAACCGAAGGTGGTGTGAACACCGGGCATACTTGAATGTTTTTAACCGAAAGGTGGTGTGAACACCAGGCATACCCTAATGTTTTTAACCAAAGGTGTTCACCAAGCATACCCAAATGTTTTTAACTGAAGGTGGTGTGAACACTAGGCGTACTCGAATGTTTTTAACTGAAGGGTGGTGTGAACACCGGGCATACCCAAATGTTTTTAACTGAAGGAATCCTAACGCGTCTCACGCAAGAGGAGGAAGAGGGAAAGATACGATCCAAAGGACACGAGTGATTTTACCTGGAACTCCTCTGAATGAACCGTACATACAATATCGTCCATGTGTAGGAAAGAGACTTAACAAATGTGACATAGTAGGAATGCATGTTTTATGCAATACATACAACCAAGATACAATGTTAATGGCATGATCCATGCAAGAAACAAAAAGCGTAAGCATGTTCTATGTATGATTGGTAACAGGAGCATATTCTATGCGTAAAAGTGGATGCACGTTCTATGCATGATTCAGAAGCAAATGTGAGATGAGCATGCAATTCCCGTAAGATGTATATCTTACAATAACACATATGAAATGCATATTCTATGCCACAAAGTGAAGTACATGTTCCATTCAACAATGAATAAGAATTGCATGTTCTATGCAAGATATCAAAGCATGATTTGATGAAACAAACTCGAAGGCAACTTCCGATTCACCTCTCGGAAGAATTACAATGTATTTAAAGGATACACCTCGTTCATGTTGGCAAGTTACGAACATCGCGCACTGAAAACACAGTTTCGAGCTTTCGCAGAGGCATTCTAAACTCAACAGTAAACAATCCCTTCAATTCTTGGAAACCAAGGACACAAAATAACATTAAGAACCCCATGAGAGTTGTCGGCCATGAGGGAAGGCAGCCGGCCAGGTGCCGGCCAACAATGGACCTTGCCGGCCATCGATGGAGATTGAGGGCAAATTGGGCAATTCAGCTCGGGGCCTTTTAAGTATGAGCCACTAGGGCTCATTTCCTCGCTTCTCCTTGTCCGAAAATCATCCTCCTTTCTCTCTAGACATTCCTTCTCTCTAGATTTGCGCTATTTACGCGTTTTCCAACGCCTCGCGCGAAGTTAATTCGCTAAATTTCCTTTGTTCTCTTTACTTTGAACCGATTGAAACTTGATTTCGGTGCTCCCTTCATCATTTCCACCATTCTAGGCTCATCCCCCTCAAGTTTTTCTCAAGTTTTGTGCACTTTTCCTGGTTTGTACTTTTTTTCTCCATTTCTCTCTCCTAGGGTTTGATTTTTTCCAAGTTTACCCTTTTTCTCCATTTTTCTTCACTTTTCACCCGTCTCGCACCTATTTTCAGATGGTAGACGAGGTTCCTCCGGAGGTTCCCCTAGTAGTTCCATATGTGCCGAAGGTAGAGGAGCCAATAGCTGATCTTGAGGCTGACCTAGAGGCGGAGTTCGAGCCCAAAGCCGAGCTGGAGCCGCTACCACTGAGGGTTCGGCCTTTTGATCTGGTGAGATATCACCCACAGACACACATACTGCCCACTTCCAGAGGCATCAGCTGCTTCACCGAGTTTGCCCATGGTGCACCGAAGGACCTTTTGTTGAGGAAGCCAAAGTCTCGCTTATCGGCCATTGCCATCGAGGTAAGAACTCTATTTTCATTATTTCTAGTTCAGGTATTTCTGCCTTTAGTTACTTGCAATTCCTACATTGCCTTGTATTTGGATCCACCCATACACTGCCTTTATCTAACCATGCACTGCTTTCATCTGATGCATCTCATGCATCTCATGCACTGTCTTCATCTGATTGCATTGCATGCACTGCCTTTATCTGATTGCATTTCATGCACTGCCTTTATCTGATGCATTTCATGCACTGTCTGCATCTGATTGCATTGCATGCACTGCCTTTATCTGATTGCATTGCATGCATTGCCTTTATCTGATTGCATTTTAGGCACTGCCTTTATCTGATGCATTTCATCTGCTGCCCTTATCTGATGCATTTCGTGCACTACCTTTATTTGCCACAGGGCGAGTCTCGCGCCTTCAGAGGCTATGGTGCTACGACTGCTAGAGACTGGTATGACGAGCTCCCGCTGGAGTTCAAGACATCAGCGACAGTGCAGGCTTCGGCCTCTTTTGCTCTGGCTTGACTCGGATTGTCATAAGTCGTCCCCTCCTAGGAGCGCTGGTGGAGAGATGGTGGGATATCACCAACACTTTCCATTTTTCCACTGCAGGGGAGATAGTGATGACTCCTTACGACTTTGCCATGATCACCGGCTTAGGTGTAGGGGCAATTTGATCACTATTGATACTGATATGGAGACAGCTTGGTTCAAGCTACTGAGGGCATATCCACCTATATACCGGACGGGGATGGTGAGATATACTTGGTTCGCAGAGTGATTTAGAGAGACTGAGCCCAAGACGATAGAGGAGACCGAGCAGTATGCCAGGGGCTTCTTGATATTCATCTTTGGTACCACCTTGTTTTCAAACAGGTGGAGTACCGTTGGCGTACCGTTGGCCTATATTTGCAAAGCGCCTTGATGACCCTTCCTCTGGTTCGTTTCTACGACTGGGGTGGAGCTGGCGTCACCACACTGTACGGATATATGAGCTCCACCTCCCATCTACGGGGAGACCTGATTAGAGGCTACTGGCGTGCCTAGGAGGTACACATCTCAGTTCCCTCTTTGTACTTTATGTTTACTTTACAGTTTCTGCTTTACATCTATTTCAATACATGCTTTTTGTTTTGCATTTCTGTATCTACCCAAACACTGTTCATACACTGTGCTTTCTGTTTTGCACTTTTTGCATCTGGTCGATACTGTACTGATCATATAGCACTACATTTTCCCTGCAGCTATGGATATATGCATACTTCCCGACCCTCGTCCCGGAGCCTGTAGCGGAGTTTCCGTTGACGGTACCCTACTCGTAGATATACGACGGTCAGCTTCGTCGTAGGACTTGTGAGCCTTTTATATTCTTCAAGCGACCCACGAGGTAATCCAAAACATAGTCATTTCATTTCTACTTTGAAACTATTCTGCTTTACGCATTTAGCAACTGACAATAACTAATAATCTATACAACTTCTGTTTGCAGATCACGTGGCAGCCTTGGGACTTGATGCTAGGGGGGTGTGGGGTCAGTTTGCTGGTGCCTGGGCCGTTTCCTACTATCACATTCTGCTTGAGGGTCCAGTCTGTTGGGCCTGGTTCTTAGGTGAGCGTTTCTTGTGCCAGATTAAAGGTGTGCCAGACCCGGTTGTCCCGATAGCTCTACCAGAGTCCATGTGGTCCACAGAGAGCTTATTCGTTGAGGAGGTCATCCAGTTCATGGTGGGCCTCGACATCGACTTCTTCCGAGCAGAGGGCGACTATACGGATTTCATCCTGACACATCTGATGCCACCCCTGATGGGTGTTTGTGGAGATAAGGAGGCGAGGGCTCCTGCCATAAGAGCGAGGCGCAGAGTAACCCAGGCAAGCAGGGCCCGAGGCAGAAAGGCTTCCCGAGCGGGGCGGAGGGATGATTGGCCAAAGCTCCCCACCACACTGACTTGCTGGCGACACATAAGAGAGGCCTATCAGATCCCGATTGAGCCCGCAACAGCTGGTCATGAGTTGTTGAGATTCGAGGCCCGACTCCGGTATGAACCACACTTTAGCACTTGCACTCCATATTTCATTTCAGATATATCTATGGTAGACACTAATCATTCAAATACATTTACAAGCATTGATCGAGTATATAGGAGGCGCCCTCGAGCTAATAACCTAGCTGATGAGGATGATACAGAGGAGAGCGATGATGCTCAGCCTCTACGGTGTTCAGGTAGTTTCTTCAGTCTTATATTCCAGGCATCAACTTTCCACTGACACTAACAACTGTACTGATACATTGCATTTATAGACCACATCTGACACACTGCACTCGCACACTGTATTCACACACTATATCTGACTTCTGCATATACTTATTTGGTGTGTTATGCTTACATCTGATACACATGTTATAACTGATACACAATAATTGTCTTTTTCAGATCCCACCTATACAGATGGCACCAGCATGAGCTGCAGCACCTGCGCCAGTAGTACCTCCTCCAGCAGCAGGGAGGAGAGAGGGACAAATTCCGGCACACGGCTGAGGTAGAGCCAGAGGCACCCGAGATGGGAGCGGCCCTTCAGAGCCCATTTTGAGTGATGATGATGCTGAGACAAACGACTCTGAGGAGGCAGCGAGTCAGTAGTCAGAGTCATTTGAGAGTGGAGATGATGACGCCGGCTCGGGTTCCAAGAGCAGTGACAATGCCGAGGCGAGCTCCAAGGCGAAAAGCAGAGATGACTCTGGTTCAAACTCTAGTTCAAATTCAGATAGCGGCGCCGACGGAGACAGTGCCCCAGAGTCCTCTTCTTGGAGAAGAGGACGAAGAGGGCTTTTCGGGCTTGAGGCAACCAGCGCTGATTTATTTGTATTTTTGCTTAGTTTCCTTCTTCTTTTTTTTTTTTTTGTAGTTTTAGCACATTGTACAGTTTCAGATAGGTTTTATTTGTTTTAAAAACTTGTACTGCACTTTTTGTAAAAACAACCATGATCGGAATGAAAATCAATTTTTATTTGAAAAAGTGTTGTATTTTGCATCATGGGCACCACATTGCATGAAAATGAGGTTGAACTAGATACTAAAAATTGAACACTTGTATTACACAACATTCTTAATTGGGTAATGAACCGACCAACAGTTGAAATAATAGCAATATATAACTCGATAAACAACACAACAATAACTTGATAAATAAAACAAAACGAATACAACTCGATGAGCAAAACAAAATGAATAGAACTCAACAAACTTGCCAAAGCCTAAAATGACTCAAAACAAGACTCTAAAACACACAAAGAACAGAACAAAACACATGCTTTCAGCATTTTTCCAGCACAAATAAGAACAGCAGGTTAGAGAGGGAGACTGCTGCCCATAAGTGGTGATTGCCGACCATGTGCCGGCCATGTGAGGTGGCCTGCCGGCCATCAATGTGTAGGTCCTCCGAAATGTTGACACTTGGCTTTCACTTATTGCCTTATCTTCTACAAAAGGTTGGACCTCGTAGTTTCTTCATTTCCGCTGCAAATTCTTCACAAATGGAGTCATTTTTCACCGAAAAACTCTCGAATTGGATTGCGACTTTGGATGGCTCAGAAAATGTGAACTTCTGGGACTTCGCCATAAACGCACTATTCCTATTGAGCCATTCTCCGCTTTTTTTTTTCGTTCCTACATGCCGCGGCTAGATGTTGGAACCCGATTACACATGTCTTTAGCTTCGAGGGACGAGAGATGTGCCTGACAATCGAAGAATTTGAGGCGCTAATGGAATCCCGGCGTGATGAGGAAATCATACCTCAACCCCGCTTTGGGCACATCCAAGCTTTAGGACGGATGTGTGGCCTTACTCTTCATGAAGCTCAATCCTTAGTTCACAATGGAGAGCTGGATATCCCCAGTCTGATTTATTGATTTTCTGAAGTCGGCGACCGAGGTAATCTTCTTTGGCGGGGTTTTTGACAACACGCCCTCTGCTTGTGCATGTTAGCTCATTTCCTTCTTGCCCCTAGTTTCGGAGGGTCTAGCATTCGACTCATCAAAGTGGCCTAAGGTTTGAAAGAGGGCAAGAGTTGCATTGGCTTAGCATTAGCGGAGACTTTGATGGGCTTAGATGCCTTCCATTGACGAGAGACGAAAAAATTTGCAGGGAGTCCATTACTTCTTCAGGTAATGTTTCTCCCTCCTCTCTAATATGTGTTTCTTACATCTCTTGGCATTCATGCTCTGTTTTTCTCTCAAAGCCCTTTTCTCACTTTTCTCTCAACACACTTCTCTCTATTCTTTAATCTCTCTTTTCATTCATCCCTTTCCAGATATGGCTAATGGACAAGTTGAAGATAGTGGACTCTTGCCCCACATACTTAGCCCGAGCATACTTTTTTCACCAACAACTAGTGGATTTCTCGAATAAGGGATGGTGGTGCCACTGGGTGTGCAACGGGTCTGCTGCTGACATTGCTTGGCGTTGCCCCTGGCTTAACCTGACTGAAATGAGCTATAGCATGACTCGACAACCTGGCATTCAACTGATTAGCCTGACACACTGTGTGTTCTACTTTCCGTTCTGATTCAGACGTTAATTTAGGCATGATCAGACTTGCCCAGAAGAGGGGGTAGAATACCCAGTTTCATTCCCTTTCCGAGGTTCATATCTGGCTAGGTACCTCACTACTTGGAGGATGAGAGAGTTTCTGGCTCCTGCCCCTAGTTTCAGTTACGCCCTTTCTGGTGAGTGTCTGACTTGGCTCGAAGATGAGGCACAAACCGGGCCCACTTTGGCATTAGAAGCTTCCACAGGCACAAGCGGGGGATGCAAGAGCACCTAACTCATCTATGCCCCTAATTTATTGCTTTGATCTTACTTTTCAAGTTTTATGAATGTAATAAAAGCAACTTTGATTTGTATCGAGAGTTGGAGAACTTTGTATTGAAATCAATGAAATTAAAGTTGTGAGCACTGAAAATTTTCCTTTTGGTCCAAAAATGGTCTAAGTTGTAAAAGGTAAAATTTGAGCAAAAATCAACTTTTATTAAAACTTTTCAAAACCATTTTCGATAAGGATCACAACTTGACACATGTGGAATCAATCCTCGAGATGTACAACCTCGAATCCAAAGATTACAAATTGCCCCTTGACTGAAAAACACTACTTAACACTGTAACCAGCTCTTCCCTCAGAGTAAGGATTACAACTGAACTTTCAAATAAAGAACGGACAAAGATAACCTGATCAAACACATGGACAGGACAGTTGAGTTAGAGGTGTTTACGGCCGAACTTCAAGATGAAGTTGTCTACATATCCCGAAGATGGGAATCAGGCCTTACGTAGTTCGGTTTGGGTTCACTCGAGTATTAATGCTTTCCTTTTACGCTCTAATTTTTGCCAAGGCCGCCCTTTAGGGTTTTCAACCTTGCGAGCTCAGTTTTTCTTTTATTTACAATTTTTTGTGTTCTAACTTTTGCCTAGGTCACCTTTCTAGGTTTTCAACCTCGCGAGCCTCTCAGGGATAATATTTCTTCAACTTGTCCATATTGATCGGTTGGAAAAATTCTAGGCCATCTAGGTCCATGAGAATAACAGCTCCACCCGACCAGATAGCTTTGATGATGTAAAGACCAGTCCAATTGGGTTTGAACTTGCCCCTAGGGTCATGGATGGAAGCTCCGTTGTCTTTCAGTACCAAATCCCCTTCTTTGAGATTCTAGGACTTAACTTTCTTGTTAAAAGCCCTAGCAATCCTGCGTTGATAACCCTGAACATGGTACAGTGCTTTCAGCCTTTTCTCATTGAACAACATCAACTCTTCAAACCTGTTCTGCTGCCAATCCGCCTCTGCTATTTGACACTCAGCCATAACTCGCAGTGACGGGACTTCTATTTCGATTGGCGGAACAACTTCCATTCCATAAACAATAGAATAAAGAGTTGCCCTAGTAGATGTTCGAATTGAAGTTCTATAGCCCCAAAGTGCAAATGGCAATTTGTTTAGCCAGTCCCTGTAGGTCTCAACCATTTTCTGCAAAATATGCTTAATGTTCTTGTTGGCGGCCTCAACAACTTCGTTGGTTTGCGGCCGGTATGTAGATGACTTATGGAAAACCACATTGTATTTCTCCAACAAGTCGATCACCTCTTTCTTGAAATGGAAACCATTGTCTGAAATGATCTTATTTGGGACTCCATATCGGTAAATAATATTATTTCGGATAAACTTAGCCACATGCGCTGCTTTCAACACTGCGCAGGACTGAGCTTCCACCCACTTCATGAAATAATCAATTGCCACAAGAATGTATTCATGTCCATTCGACCCTTTCAGTGTAACTGCGCCGATGACGTTGATTCCCCAAACTGAGAAAGGCCATGGTAAAGTCATGTTGTACAGTTTCGACAGCGGGATATTCATGCGATTAGCATGAATTTGGGATTTGTGGCGCGCCGAACAAAACTAGTAGAATCCTTCTCCATAGTAGACCAGTAGTAACCTTGCTTGAGAATTTTTCGGGCTAACATTACTCCGTTCATGTACGCTTCACACTCTCCCCCATGGATGGCCTCCATTAGGCGCTTTGATTCTTCTGTTTCGACACACAACTTGTGCATTCCCAAATGACCCCTATTGTACAGTTTACCTCCGCAGATGATAAATTGAACGACCATCCGCTGTATTGCCCTCTTATCTTTGGCATTTGCTCATAGTGGATAAACCTCATTTTCCAAGAAGTTCCAGATATCATAGAACCAAGGGTTTTGATCTTGTGCTTCATCTATTGCGGCAATTGTCTCATAAACCGACGTATATCTCTACTCAATGATGATCGGACGCATCCGGACTCCCAACAGGATGTCTATCATGGAAGATAGAGTCGATAAGGCGTCAGCGAACCTGCTATTCTCTCTTAGTAGATGCGTGAAGGTCAGCTTCTCAAATCTAGCAATCAGAACATCCAGGGTTTGTTGATAGATCTTTATCTTTTATTCTTTAACTTTCTAGCCTCCTTTTACTTGGGACACAACTAGGTTCGAGTCCCCAATGTCCAACATTTTTGCCCCTAGTTCCAGGGCAGCTTCCAAACCAGCGATACACGCCTCGTATTCTGCTTCGTTATTGGATACTTTGAACCAGAGTTTGAAGGCTAAGGATATATGGGAATTGTCGGTTGCTATCAGCAACACTCATATCCTATAACTGTATGGGTTAGACGTTCCGTCAAAGTACATTGTCCAAATCTCTTCCTCGACTTGCAGAATAGCTTTATCTGGGAACAGGTATTCTACCGCTTCATCCCCTTCTACTAGGTGATCTGCTAGGAACTCTACTACTACTCTCCCCTTGACAGACTTGCGAGTAATATACTTCAAATCAAATTCAGAAATAAGAAGCAACCAACAAGCTAGCCTACCTATAAGTGCTGGTTTCTCAAAGAGATATTTGATCGGATCTAATCTCGAAACCAGAATTACGGAGTGAGCTAACAAGTAGTGCCTTAACTTTCTCGTAGCCCATACCAAGGTTAAGAAAGCTTTCTCGAGCGAAGCATAACAGGTCTCATAATCCAGCATTTTTTTGCTTAGGTACTAGATGGCTTTCTCCACCATATCCTTAGATTCTTGAGCAAGCAAGCATCCCATCATTGTGTCTGTTACTGAAAAATACAAAATCAGAGGCTTCCCCAACTCTAGCGGCGACAACACAGGTGGATTCTGAAGGTACTGCTTGATCTGCTTAAAAGCGAATTGACACCAATCATCCCATCAGAATTTCTTTCTTTTCTTCAGGAGACCAAATAGTGGTTCACAAGTCAAGGTTAATTTAAAGATAAACCGTCTTATGAATTGCATTTTACCTAGAAAGCCTCGCACCTCCTTTTCAGTCCTTGGTGGTGGCATTTCTAGGATGGCCTTGATTTTGGAAGGATCTACCTCGATGCCCCTTTGTGTGATCAAAAAACCCAGTATTTTCCTTGCTGTTACGCCGAAAGTACACTTCTGCGGATTCAACCTCAATATGTATTCTCTGATCCGTTGGAAGAATTTCTTCAAGGCGGTGTAGTGGCCCTCTTTTTCTTTGGACTTGACAATCATGTCATCTACGTATACCTCGACCTCTTTATGGATCATATCATCATGCAGAATTGTGGTTGCAGCCCATTGATAGGTAGCCCCAACGTTCTTCAACCCAAACGACATCACCCAATAGCAGTAGGTTCCCCACAGTGTAGTGAAAGCAGTTTTCTCTCTATCCTCGAGTGCCATCAGAATCTGGTTATACGTGAAAAATCCATCCATGAAGGAGAGCAATGCATGGCCTGCAGTGAAGTCCACCAATTCATCGATGTGTGGTAGAGGAAAGTCGTCCTTCGGATTGGCTCTGTTCAGATCCCTAAAGTCCACACGCACTCGAATTCTGCCATCTTTCTTCAGCACTGGAACAATGTTGGCCAACCAAGTTGAATACTCAAATATTAACAAGAATCCTACGTCTATCTGCTTGGTGACCTCTTCCTTAATCTTCAAAGCCCAATCCAGGTGTATTATTCGCAACTTCTGTTTGATGGGATGGGTCTTGGGGTCAAGAGGGATCCGATGCTGTACAATCTCAAGATGGATTCCAGGCATGTCTTCATAGGACTACGCAAAAACATCTTTGAAATCTTTTAATAAAACAACTAAACGCTCGCGCTCCTCTGAAGACAACGTGGACCCGATCTGGACCAGACGTGGATCCTTCTCAGTACCCACATTAAAAGCAATAATTTTATCAGCAAGGGGTTTTGCAAACCTTTCCTCCTCCCGGTTAATCAAATTTTTTAAAACCAGAGGAATTCCTTCCTCATCGTTTTCATCAAAATTTTGAAAAACATGATTAATGCAATAAACAAGCGACACAGAGAAATACTCAAAATTTGCAATGGCATTCTTATTCAAAGGTCCAGCTCATCCAATTCCTCGGTTATAACCGACTCAAAGGAAAAAGAAAAAAATGACCTAGACAAAACCTCAGCATCCGGGTTATCAATTCTGAAAATATCGGACCCAGACTCAGAAGAACCGGAATCTGATTCTGACTCCACAAACTCTGTGAAATCAGATTCTAGTTCACTACCTGACTTAGAACTGCTAGACAGGTAGCCTTCCTCCAGCTGCCAAATGAGGGATGGCGTATCAGATGCATCCAAGATACTGTTGGAATGGTTCACACCCGGTTGGTCTCCGATCATGGAAATGGTCAGGTTACCCCCCAAGCTCTCTGAGTCGATCGGAGGATCCGAAAGGAGACATGACAGTGCTGCTCTTATTTCAAGCTCGCTGTTGTAGGAATCACTTTTTGTGTTCTTCGTAGCTTCAATAGTTGGGTCAGTCATTTCCTCTGTATCATTGTCTTGCAGCTGCAAGTCAAAGAAAATTTCAAAGCCAGGAACTCGTTGTCTCTCAGAGTTGAACCAGGGTTCAAGAAAACCACAAAATGGGAAGTCTTCTCCCTCCCGAACAAAATAACCATTCAAGGTTTCCCGGATTGGTCTATGCACAAGTTCATAGCACTTGCCGGCCTGCTCAGCTCTGGCTCTTCCGACCATCTCTTTTCCTTTCCTTACCCAGTCCTCTTTGGTGGACGTATAACCAAGACCAAAGGCATACAAGTTATATGGCACATCGGCCAATGCAGTAACGCCCTTCTGGCCACTTTTTCCCATTCTCATCCCTGGTATGTGTTGGAGCTTGTTCATGAAGTATACAGATTGGGCGCTAACATACAAGCCCTCATCAACAGCCAAAATATTCTATACTACTCGGGCCTCAGCCAAGGTAAACCCCGAAAGGAAAACAACCTCTTCATCATGCACAATCTCTAGCACAGGTGTAGTGACCTCTGGCGGAGGATGAATAGATGAATTCCCGAAGATTATGGCCACCCCTTTCCCATAGGGGTATTTTAGTATTTGGTGAAGAGTGGAAGAGACAGCTTGTACTTGGTGGAGCCAAGGTCGCCCAAGCAGTAAGTTGAAAGTGGCTGAAACGTCCAGGACATGGAACTCGATGTCCTATTAAGCTGGGCTGACCTGTACTCTGATATGCACTGTTCCCATCATCTTTCTGCTGTATTGTCATACGCTCGGATCACTTGGGCTGTAGGCATGAAATCAGCCGGTTTCAGGCTAATATCATAAGCCATGCGACAAGGACAGACGTTGATTACTGACTCGATGTTGACCAATACCACAGGTATCCACTTTTCTCAGCACTCCACTGATATGTATAGAGGCTTGTTGTGTGTAGAGCCTTTCGGCGGCAGTTCCTTGTCTGAGAATATTAGAGTTGGCGCAGCGCCTCCCGGGAAGACCAATCCCACCAGCTGTTTTGGGGTGGTGTCGATGGACAACTTAGCTTTATTCATCGCCGATAATACAGCCTATCTGTGCACTCGCGAAGCCATAAGCAAACCCTAGATAGATATATCAGCTTGAATCTTCTTCAATTGTTTCAACATAGCCTCTTCTTCTAACTATTTTTCCTTCTTTCTCTTGACTTTTTTATCCTTCTCGGATGCCGCAGGTTGGTCCAGATGTGGCGGTTTGAAATATCAGCCACTTCTTGTCATATGGTCGACCTCTTCCACATACTAAGTATTGTCGGGAAGATCTTCACCCTAATCCTCATCAGTATAAGCCAAATGTAGGTCTTCCTCATCCCACTAGACTCCTTCGGTAGCCGATAAACATTTGTCCGGCTTTGTTTGGATCATCTTCTCGTCACGAATCTCCCCTACAAGGGGTTGGGCTTTTCCAACTTTCCATTTGTCTCCACTCATTTCTTGCTCAAACTGCTTCAGAGCTGCTTCTTGCTCTATATATACAGTACTAACAATGCCCAGTTCTTGAGCTAATTGTTCTACACTAGTGTTTTCCGACAATTTGCCTTTTCCATCGGCCATTCCGACCATTACAGTGGTTCTCGCTTTTTGTTTTTTCAGCTTTAATTCAACTCCCTTATCTATATCGGGTTCATCATTTAGCCACCCCGAATTATCTGTCGACCCCTTCAGATCAACCCAATCAATATGCACGTCCCCTTGATCTTGCTCATAAAAGAATTACAAATTGTCTATGCCCTCCTCCAACTCCACTAGGCCATCTAGACCTTGGCTTAGGCCATCTTCTCGAACTACACTAACCTCCATCCCAGCCGGCAACACCACTTCTGGTTTAGCTTAATTGATTGGCACAATATAGCAATACGGGTTGTACACCCCGTCAGATAAGTCCTCAGAGCCCTCGGGCAATGGACTGACATTCTCCACCAAGGCTGACCTCCTTTCATCTTCCACTATCACCACCACTGGTTCGGGTTAGAGTGTAGACGTGTTCATCATGCACAAGTTCATGCTCTCAGAGATGAACAACGTTGGCTTAGGTAGGTGGGAATGGGTGATATATATACTAGGGTCATAAGGGACGACCAGTGTGTGGATGAGGTTTATATGCCAGGGTGGAGGGACTTGATTATGTGGTGGGAGAGGATTTGTAGTGACATTGGATTTTTGGAGAGGTGTTATCACCTCATTGTCAATGAGATCTTGAATCTCATGACGCAACCTATAGCATTGATCAATGTCATGACCGTACTGCTGATAAAAAGCATAGTATTTGGCTAGGTTATGTTTCGGAGGGAGAGGATCGGGTAGTGGGCGTTGTTCTAACGGCTTAAGATACCCCTTTCTAATCAGGACCCCTAGGGCTTTGGATAAAGGCATGTAGAGCGGGGTAAAGACCCTTTGAGATCGGGTCTAATTGATTGAGTTTTGTGGAGTTGTGTTGGATGTGTTGGCGAAAAGGTTGGCAGTTTTGGGTGTGGTTGTAATAACCCCGTCCTGTACTATGTTAATTAATCATGATTATGTTTGTAATTATGTGCTTAATTTGAATTTGGGTGTTAATTGCATGATTATATGTGATTTTGGCTTTGTATCTATTCACCGTAGGAAAATCTGTTAGAATCTGTGCTTTGAACTGAAAATTGAAGGCCTTATCAGCCACAGAAACCGAAATTGACTACGCCATTGTGATTGGCGTAATTTTTAGAGCCTATGGTGAAATTTAATTAGAAACTAATTTGGATCAGAATAATTAAATTCAGAACGATTAGTTAAGCACAATTACTTAGCCTTAATCAATGTGATTAAGAGAGCCTATAAATAGGCCTCTATATGCACTTAATTCCCCTCCTTTGAGTTCATTTTGCTGAGATTACACTCTAGAGAGAGTGTGTGCTGATTAGAGAGAGAGAGGGAGCTCAAGTTGAAGAATTAATCAAGAAGCTTGAAGATCTTGAAGACCAATTCAAGAATTAACCATAATTTGAGTGATTAGAGCTCCTAGGTAAGCATTTGAGTATAAATTCATGTGTATAAGTTTGTAATTTTTTGAATTCAAAGTTAGATGGCAATCAAGAGCATGAATGGAGTTGATTATGATGAATTTGGAGTCAATGAATGCATGCATGTAAGAAATTTCCTTGTAGTTGCATATTTGAATGTAAAGCATGTTGATCATGATGAAATTGAGATCAATGAGTGCATGCAAGTGACAATTTATTATGGGCTTTCATGTTTGTGTATAAGACATGTTAAATGAGTTGAATTGGAAGTCATTTAAGACATGTATCCATGAAAAATGAGGCTATGAGACTCAACTACATATTTTGAAGATAAATTTGGCAAGGATTGTATGAATATGAAATTGATTCATGGAAATTAGACTTCAAAATGTTGTAATTTGGTGTTTATATCATGTTAGTAAATGTGTATGTGAGCTATGAGTCATAACATGCAAGTTACATTGGCTTGAATGCAAGTTTGAAGCTCAAAATGGTTGCTGGAAAACCCAGAATTCTTTAATCCAGCTCGAGCGTGAAATGTGAGTTCTCAGAACTTTTGCAGACTTTGATGTACGCTCGAGCGGGGAGATTCACACTTGAGCGTCATTCATATATGTCGACTCTCAGCTCGACCGTCCGAAGTCACGCTCAAGCGTAAATTTGAGGCAACCAGTACTTTTGCAGACCAAAGGGGTCCGCTCGAGCGGGGAAACCTGCGCTCGAGCGAGGAGCCCTGTTTCTAAAATTTTGAAAAGACGTTTTTTGTTTCATTTACCGTTCTCTTTCATTTCTAAGCACTCTTAGGCGTGCATTGAACATTGTAAATAGATTAAGAAGATAAGGAAGAGGCCTAAGAGGAATGTATGAGTTAAGAACGAATTGAATCATTTGTGACCCATTATGTTTCTAAAATGTGTAGGGTCAAGCACAAGGGCAAATCCACCAGCAGAACACTGTGAGTAATATCTTAGTAAAGATATTTTCAAGTATGTTACTTTTCAAATGCTACTTCTGTATAAGCTTCATGGATTTGTTGATTTGAAATATGAATGAGTATTCCATATGCCTAATTTCATATAAGATCATTTGATATATTTGAATTGGGCCAAAGGCCGTCTGACATGAACGATTGGGCCAAAGGCCGTCTGACATAAATGATAGTCTGACATGAATGATTGAGCCAAAGGCCGTTGGACATGAACGATTGGGCTAAAGGTTCTCTGACATGAATGGTTGGGCCAAAGGCTGTTTGACATGAATGATTGGGCCAAAGGCTATCTGACATAAATGATAGTCTGACATGAATGATTGGGCCAAAGGTAGTTGGACATGAATAATTGGGCCAAAGGCAGTCGGATATGAACAATTGGGCCAAAGGTCGTTAGACATGAATGCAAAGATGGGCCAAAAGCCGTTTGAATATGTCATTTGATATGTTTGAATACCGTGATAGGCCAAAGGCCATTTGAATGAAAAGGATCATAATCATGAATATTAAATACGCATGGATATGAATATAAAGAGAATGGGCCCGAGGCTGTTTGATACGCCTGACATGTTTGAATTGGGCCCAAGGTCATTTGATATACTTGAATTGGGCTCGAGGCCGTTTGATATGTTTGAATTGGACCAAAGGTCGTTTTGAATAAAGAGTTGGTTGGACCAAAGGTCGTTTTGCATACGGATATGATGTGTTGGACCCGAGATCGTCTTGCTTTGTTAAGATTGGTAAATCTGATGTGAACGAGAATAGTAGTTCAAATGTTTACATTATGAGTATGACTCATTTATGAATGAATCTCGTTCATTAACCTCTTTATTTTGATATTATTCACTGGGCGTTAGCTCACTCTTATTTATATGTATGTAGGTGAGCAAAGGGACGTTCAACCCCAGCCTTAGTGGAATTTAAGAAAGGAACCCAAGTTTTGTGATGTTAGCCCAGGTGCCTCACACAAGAGGCTTTGTTCATGATCTTTTGTATTTCCTTTGCTACTTTTATTGGTCATGGTAGACCGTTTATGTGTATAAGCTTTTGATTTAGCTGATTATGTGTTTGAATGATCCTGGGTATACAAGATGTTAACTACTGATATGTGGTGTGAGTTATTATTAAGTATATGTGAAATGTTTTGATATGCCATGTAAGCATAGCTCATTGGACAAAATTTTTAAGTTTGCTTCCGCATCTGGCCCCATATTATTAATTATCGATTGATATCAGGTTTGAGGCCGTAGGTTATCTCATGATTACTGGCTGGTTATGACCTTAATCTATAGGGGCAGGTTCGGGTCATGACAATGGTAGTGACCATACTCACATCCGAAGGCCGTGCAGAGGTGTTACTAGTTGTGATTGCATTGGAACTGTGTGTAAATGGCCTCTTGGGCAGTTCTTTCTCATTGTCTATCAGCCCCTGTTTCATTGCATCCTCAATTTGAACCCCTATCTCATGGAGCTTAGTAAATGTAAACAAAGGCAAGACTATCATATTCTACAATAATCTCTCTTGCAAGTTGCGGACCACCATTCTGATTTGGTCCTTTTCAGACGGCCTGATAGTCACCATAGAGGCCTTGGCCCTCCATTGGGTCACAAAGTCCGAGAAGCCCTCCTTTGGCTCCTAGCAGGTCGCTTCAAGATCACGGGTTGTGACCTCGATTTGAGTATTATAGGAGTACTGTGCGATGAAGGCCTCGGCTATTTCTTCCCAACTCCATTTCACAGAGTCTTCCAGCTTTGCATACTAGATGGCTGCTATACCCGACAGGGTTTGGCCAAAAAGTGACAACTTCTGAAGTCTAGTAAGACCCATTGGTCGTAGGATATCAGAGAATAACCGCAAATGGACCATGGGATCCTCAAAGTCGTCAAACCGGTCTATGTGCGGCATCTTAAATTTGTGCAGCAGAGTTACTACGGAGTCTGTGTATCCATCCTCAATGTTAGGGATTGAATTCACACCTTGTGCCCGCTTAAAGGGCTTTTCTAGCTTGTTGACCTTCAGTGCAGTGGGGTCAATCTCGAATTCAAATGGCGCCTCCGTTTGGTACACTGGTGCCTTGGAGGTCTAAGATGGGATTGGATCTATCGGAATGCCCAGATTCTCTTGCACATTGGTAGTGACTCCGCGTGCTGGAATACCTACTGGAGGTGCATGGGATACAAAGGCTACCGCCAGTTGTGGTTGTTGTTGCTGAAGCCTATTTATCACTTCCGTTTGGCGGGCTGTAACCTCAACTTGGCGGGCAGCATCTAACTGCATGGCTTCTATGGTCTATTGGAGCTGATGAAGCATGTCTTCCGTGCTAACTGGGAGATATTGAGCCATTAGAACTGGCGAATACTCTCTTTCTGGAGTAAAGTAGAAGACTAAGCCTAACTGGGCGCAGGTGAAGTAAAAGGTGACTGCTGGACTGGTGAATTATGCCTAACCCTCCTAAGTCTGGTAACCTCCTAAGTCTGGTAACCGATAGGAGTGAAGCAAACACTGGCTATCCCCTAACAAGATCCCCAGATCTGTAAAGTTTTTTTACATGGGTCCAGAGTGCTTGGGGGGTAACAGAATCGTTTGAAGCAATGGTGAAAAACTACCTTGCAAAAAGAAATAAAGGAAAAGAAATCAAAAATCATAAACCGTACAGCATCTCAGCTCAGATACTAACAACACGTAGTTGCAATCATAAGCTATAGAACTGTACTCAACACTGATTCCTGCCCCCAAAATTGATACTCAAACTTGCAACTAATACATACATTCCTATAGAGTTTCACTCTAAAAGCACATAACAGTTAAATGAGAGCCAAAACACCCATATGACAGGGTAGGGTTACCTTGTCCTAGTTTCGTCAGGAACTAGGGTTTCACTACTCAAATAAAATGTTTCACACAACCCTGAATTTAGGTAAGCAACCTGTCCTAGTTTAGAACAGTCTCTATGGCTTTCGATATGCAACTAGGCTGATTGGTCAAAAAGGGTACCTCAGCAAAACTACCTAATATATCTCTCATACCTAACATCGAGAAGTGAAAGGAGGATTAAACGGTACAGCGGTAGTCCAGATCGAAGGGTTGTGTTCCCATCATGGTAGAGCTCGCAACCGATTAGCCTTTTGGCAAGCTTTTCCAAGCAAGCCTCCAGCAAACCATTTAGGAATAGCAGATAACAAACACTGTGACTTAGGCGCATTGATGCAAATGCAAATGCAAAGAAACACATAAGTATAGATAAAAAATCATATCATGAGTTCGAGTCAAGTTCTCTAAATCCCCAGTAGAGTCGCCAGAAACTGTAGCTCGGCTTTTTCGCACCCCCTTTCGAAAACTCGAAAAGAAGCCCTACAGTTCAGACTCCCGTGGTTCTGAATCTAATCTCACAAGTGCAATCTGAAACTGATAAACACCAAAGAGTCCAAATTTGAAAAATCGTTTTGAAAAATTGATTTTGAATCAAAAGTGCCAAAATTGGATTGCTTTGTCAGATACAGAGTCGCCACCTAAATATTTTATTTTTGGAGAAATTTAGGAAACCCATGACCCATGCCAAAGGCCACGTATCCATCATCACCAAAGTTGCCTCGGCTCGAGAACTTAGGTACGAGAAGGGAAGGTCATGAATTGAGCACCCCCGCTCGCCCGATCAAAGACCAGCCTCTACTAATCATGATAAGATTTTTTATAAACATTATGTGCTCTAGTTCCGATTATTAGACTAGCTTTACTATATGATGCGCACAAGCAAGTATAGACTAGTTAGCTCAGATTGGAACAATTCAATTTCATGTTTGTTTTGCAAAAATGGTTTGAATTTGCCACCTCAAGTGGGCTTAAAGTTTGCGGATTTGCTACCAAACATAGTGGGCTTAAATCTAATTTGCCACTCAACAAAGTGGGCTTAAAACATACATTCGTTGAATCGTTCCACTTCAAACAACAAGCCTTCATCCATAGGCATTCAAGCAGTTTAGCAAGTAAGAATTTAGTCTCATGGTAAGCATGCTAGACATGGCGAAATTCACACTTATGCAAGTATGCTAAAGCATTAAAAACTCACCTAGTACTCCAAGCTAAGAAAACATGAGTTAGAAAAATATGCATGATTCTTAACTATACAAGATGTCTAATGCAACACGTGCGAAGAATGCAATTAATAGTCTCGGCTACTAATATGGCATATGAATTAATTCAAGACATACGGTCTAAGCACGTATTCAAAGAATTATTGAAATAACAATGCAGTTTGAATGATACGCCAAGCCTCGATGCATGCAAGACAAATGAATGAATGCAAGCATAGGGTATGCTAATTGAAACATGTTCCTAATCTAACCATCGAAAGCCGTTAAGTAAAAGGGAGAAAGACGTGGGGTTGGAAGACATGCACATTATCACATTTTGCTCTCACGAAAGAGAGTCCGAATGAATAAACTAAGCTAACTTGCAACTAATTAGGGATAAGCTAATTAAGCTGGTTAGACTAATTATTACAAACAAAATGAATAAATAGCTAAACTAATTAACTAATTATTACAACACTTTTAACTAACTAGTAAGCTAACTAATTAAATTACAAGACAAATGTAAACAACCTAAGCAATTAAGGTATTTAACTATGCTGCCATCACTCCGCCTCAGGAAGTAGAGGATGCACATGGTCGGTTTTCGCCCGAAAAAACCTCCATTTTGCTCAGGAAAGCCTCTGTTTGCAGAGTTGAACATTTCCAGAACCTTTCTGCTCCATCTTACCAACATTCTACTGAGGTTTACATTAGTGGCCAACCGACCATGGATGAATGCTACCGGCCATCTACCAGCCAAAAAGGTGGTCTTCCGGCCATCTATGGTGCACTGCCGGCCATGGATGGTGGCCTCCCGACCACTGATGCACTGGATCACCATGCTGCAATAGAGTACAAACATAGCAAAAAAAGGGTTTTTCCAAGGATTGTCTGCACAATTCACCCCTCCTTTTGATGGACAAATCCAAGAAGTTGTGAACGTAAACCACAAACCACCAATCTAAGTGTAGACCGCCTAGAACTCCGTTCCGCACGCGAGGGCGCGAATTGTAGTTCTAGCTACTATAGTTCAGACTTCTGTCACGGTTCTGAATCTAATCTCACAAAGTGCAATGTAAGACTGATAAATTACCAAAGAGTCCAAATCCAACAAATCGTTTTGGAAAATCGATTTTAATCAAGAATTGCCAAACATGGACTGCTTCGCCAGATTTCAGAGTCGCAACCTAAATGTTTTGTTTTGGAAAATTTAAGAAACCCTGACTCGTGCCTAAGGCCACGTGTCCGTTATCACCAAAGTTGCCTCAACTCGGGAACTTGGGTACGAGGAGGGAAGGTCATGAAATGAGCACCCCCACTCGCCCAATCAAAGGATCGGCCACTACTAACATGATATGTTGTTTTTGAAAACACATGTGTTCTTATTTCGATTTATTATAGCCTAATTTACTATGTGATGCGCACAATATATAAGTATAGACTAGATCTCCTAAATTGGAACAAACAAAACATCTCATGTTTGTTTGTTTGAAAATGGTTTGAAGTTGCTACTCCCAAGTAGGCTAAGATGTGGATTTGCCACCCTCGAGTTGGCTTAAGAAAACATGATTTTGCCACTCCGCAAAGTGGGCTTAAAACTTGCATTTGATCAATTGTTCCAATTCAAGCAATGAAGCCTTCATCCACAGGTATTCATGCAGTTATATCAGTTAAACAAATAGCCTCATGACAAGCATGCTAAACATGGCAACACTTACACACATGCAAGGATGCTAAAGCATAAACACTTACAGTGTACTCCGAGCCAAAAAAGAAACTAGTTAGCAATCAATGCATGATCCTAGCTATGTCAAGAATGCCTAATGCAACACATGCAAAATGCAATGAGATAGTCTCGGCTACCTAAGATGGCATATGAATGCAACTTGATAACATGTATTCAAATTTGTGTTGAAATACAATGCAGTTTGTATGATGCGCCGAGCCCAGTGCATGCAAGACAAATGAATGGATGCAAACATGCTAGCATAAGTATGGTAATTGAAATATGCCCTAAAACTAACCATTGAAAGCGGTTAAGTAAAAGGGAGAAAGAAATGGGGTTGGAAGACATGCATCACACACACGCACACTTATTACAAAATTCGCCCTCTCGGCGGAGGGCCCGAATGAATAATATAAACCAACTAATTAACTAACTATCCTAGCTAATTAATTATTACAAAACTCTTAACTAATTGAACAAATTAATTAATTTACAAAAACCAGCTAAGTAAGAAACTGAAGTAGGTTGCCACAGCTCTGCCTCGGAATGATGAACGATGCATGTTCGGTCGCATCCTCCCGGAAATCCACTGTCGTGCCTCGTGATGCCTCTGTTTGCACTGTTTTAGACTTCTAGAAATCATGTCAACCTCCAAAATACTTCTGATCCACCTCATGGACATGCTGAAAGGTCATCGGCCAAGAGGAGTGGCCACCAACCAAATGTAATGGTCATCGGCCAAATTTCATGGTTATCGGCCAATTTTTATAGCCGATTGGCAGACTAATTGGTCGATCAGCCACTGCTTCCTGCAAATTCTCCATTTGCTGCAACAGAGCACTAACAGAGGCATGACAGTGTATTTAGAAGAAAATGCGTGTGCAACTGTACTCCTTATCATGTCCAATGACAATGAATGCACACAAATATCACATAGGACTCAATGAACCTCCACCTTATCATGCATGATCAAAGGTGTCGACGACCTAAAGAATGAGGCGCGTTTCTCATGTTTGGATTAACATCCAATCCAAACACAATGCAATGCAACAAACATGCAACCAACATGCTATCTAACAACATGCTAAACATCATGAACATGCAACAACATGAAAATAACAATGCAATGCAAACAACATGCAAGATGGACTTAAACCGGATATGGACAGACCTCGATCATGTCCAAAACAGTGGCCAAGATGATAAGATGATGGCGTGAAAAGTGAGAAAATGCATGCACATGCAATGATCCATTAACTAGGCATAAGAGCACAACTCTCAATCATGATCAAAAGGTGACAAATATGGAAGTGTGACAACACTATATGCACTGAGATATCATGTGAAGTGATGCTAAATCAACCAAACAATACAAGCATGGCATGCTAGGAGGCTCAAAGCTTGAAACTAGCATAGGCACTTGCACTATAGCTATGTAATACATGAAGCATATAGCCAAGGCAACCCAAAATAGTCCTAGAACATGTCAAAATGAGACTAAAACATGCGTGGACTAAAGCTAAAACATGCTAGCATGGTGAGCACAAAACATGACGCATACAAGGCCTATGAGGAGGATTACACTACACCTATCAAAACCAAGTATGAGATGACTTCACCCACTAAAATTAGAGTTATGGCATGTCAAAATAATACCAAAAATGCGCTGATATGGCAGCCCAAAAGCTTAGGCAAAAAGGCATGCATTTAGGCTCATACTTAAGGCATAAAGCATGGCTCACCAAAAGCATTGAAATAGTGAAGCATGAGAGAGTATGGTCACACCATATGCACTGAAATCATATACCAAGTGATGCCAAATCATGCAAATAGCCCAAGCAATGCATGCTAGTGGCTTGGAAATTTAAAGCTAACAAGCTAGAATGCACTATGGCTATACAAAACAAGTCATGCATGACCGAGACAACATAAATCAGAGCTTAAGCATTCTAAAACATGGATAAAAGCTTCTTGGAGTTAAGTCAAAACATGCTAGAATGATGGTCTAAACACATGATGCATGTTAGGCTAGTGAATAAATTTGCACTACAAGTGCATGGAGCATGCATGATATGATCAAACCAAGCCAAAATAGTGTTATATCATGGAAAAACAAGGCCTAAGATATACTGAAATGGAGCCACACAGAAGTATAAAAACATGCCAACTTGGTGAGCCATCAACACAAGCATTCAAGAGAAGGGGAGGGGGGACAACCCCCTCCTATTTGAGGCCTCAAAATACACTTTCCACCACTGAAATTCCTTTAAAATTCAGTGGTAGAAAGGCCAAATAAAGGTGATCACAAAGGCTTAAAGAGGTGGCTCAAAACAAGGCCAAACAAGGCACAAAGGGGGGGGGGGGGTAGACCACTCCTAACACCAAAGAGGCCTTAAACAAACATGTTAAGCATTTCAAAAAAAGACTTTTTTTCAGTTGAAAGCTAAGCTAAAAGAAGCATGCAAAGATAGCCAATATTGTATACAAACAAAGGCTTAAAAGGGGAATACACTCACCCTTGAAGCACAACTTCGAAACCAGCAGCTTCTGAGGCAAAAACCAACTTTTAGAGCTCAAATAAGACTCCCAAGAACCTCAGCTCAATGATGGTGGTATCTTGCTAGGTGCTGTAGTGTGAAAGTGAAGACAAAACACACTTTAAGGCACCAACTCACACAAATATATAGAGAGAGGAAGAAATATATATAGAGAGAGAGATATGTATCTTGTATCTCAATTTTCAGAACCTCTGGAAAGGGAGAGGGGTCTCCCTTCTTATAGAAAATCAAGTCCCAAGCTTGTTGAGCAAGTTTGGAGCTTGTTAAAATCCATCCATACACGTGTATGGAGGATACACCAAGTGACCAACAGCTGGCACTAGCTGGAAGAAAAATATCTGCAAAAGCAGAAAAAGGGGTCTCGGCCAAAAAAATGTCCGATTAACCAAAAAGAGTGCCGACCGGCCAACACTGATGGCCGATGAAGAGAAAACATGACCGATAAGCACAAGGCTTGGCCGATGGGTTGTAGGGAGGCCAACAAGCCACCCTTCTTCCCTCAGAAACAAAACCACAAGCTCTTGGTCCACAACCAAGCACAAAACAGACAAGTTGAGAGGCTCCAAGGCAAAGCGCGCGGCCGAAACCTTCAGAAACTCAAAACGAACACGAGCATGAATGATCATCGAGTGTTCAAACGATGACGTCCAAGTCTTGAGGACGGTCAAAAATAGGGTGTCTACACTAAGAAATTTCATTGCATGATGGCTTGTGATTCAAGATGTGCAAGCTCAATGAATACAAAACAAGACACTTAAGAACCATTACCCTATCATGCATGATCAAAGGCAATGAAGACCTATGAAACTTGAGACATTTATCACTTTGAGTATGAAATGTCCCAATTTTCCTGTGTTCAATTAACGTCCAATTGAACACAACATAGAAGTTATTATCTTGCTCAATTTTTGTCCCAAATTGTTAGTTACTCGTTTTAACTTGCCAACCATTACTTAACCCAATTAAGTCCAAAAGGTGAGTTAGAGTCCTCTAATGGAAAGAAGGCTCAAAACATAAGTTTCTTTGGGTATGAAAGAAATCTCATACCGTTGGTAATGAACCTCCAAAGGGATTAAACCATTAAGTATGAAACCTCAATTCCACACTTAGGCAAACAAATGACTTGAAACCACTTTCAAAGCAAAATGAAAAGCCAAGAAATGAGGGAGGTTGCAGAGGTGATTAGTGCTGAAATGAAGTACAAAACAACACCAAAGCATGCAATCAACTCAAACAAGAGGTGTCTAATAGCCTAAAACACCAAGCTTGTGAGGACTATTACACTACAACGATGGAAAACAAGACTCAACTGACCTAAACAGCCCAAAACAGAAATAAAGCAGTTTAAAATAGAGGCAAAAACATGCTAGAAAAGGCTAGAAAAAGCTAGAAAAACATGCTAACACATGGAGTTAACTAGGCTAGCAAACAAGACACAAGGAGGGGAGGCTAACTCCTCCAATTTTGAACTTCAAAACATGTTTTTTTCCATTGAAAATACTTTGAAATTCAATGGTTAAAGGCCCAAAAAAAGATGGTTTGAAAATGAGAAACACAAGTGAAGAAGCCTTAAAAACAAGGTATAAAGAAAAGTGAACCAACCCTACCTTAAAATGACTTCTAATCACAAATTTCAGCCCATTTTGACAGAGTTTTTATAGCTCAAGAATGACTCCAAACAGTGGGAAAAGATGGAGAAACAAGTGTACTAAAACAAGTTAAAATACAAGTGTTATACCTCTTGAAGCCAAACACCACTTTAGGCACAAATGCAAGCCAAAACCACCTTCAAGAGCTCAATCTAGACCTCAAGGGACCTCAGCTCAAAGGTGATCACTTTTGGTTAAAGGTTGATATGCAAAAGTGCAGTGTATCTAGTAACTAAGCACAAAATTTCAAGAGAGAGAGAGAAATGTAGAGAGAGAGAGAGAGAGAGAGAGAGAAAGAGAGAATTTTTGAGTTTAAAATCTTTCAACCTCAAAACATGAGAGAGGGAATCCCTATACATAGAAAACATGAATTCTATATAAGGAAATACAGCCCTCCATGTGTGGACAGATGCAAGCATTTGTACAAACAGCTGGCACAAAATATCTGCGAAAAATACTGGTGGCCGGCTGGCCATCAATGATAGCTGGCAAGGCATCATTGATAGCCGACAAGGCACATCAATGGCCGGCAGACTAGAAGCTCTAGCCAGCAGCCTTCAAAGATGGCTGGTAGGCCACCAAAAACTGCAGGGGAGAAAGACCAAGACATGGTCCAAAAAGGAGACAAAATGGATGCACAGTTTGAATGGCTCAAACCTGTGGCATTCCGCTGAAGACTTTGAGTGCTCGGTGAGCAGTCAGACTCGTCACCGGATGTACCTGCAAGAATATCCAAGTCTTGAAAGGCCGTCAAAAATGGGGTGTCTACAGTGTATCAGGTACAGGCCAATGGGACAAAGACACGTGGAGAAAGCGGTTGAAAGGTGCTGCATGACAGCTCATGCACAATTAGAGCTCTTGAACTTCTTGATTAATGAAGCAATAACCTCAGCTAGAGGAGCAATCTCGGTTGAGATGCTTAAAGAACGGGATTCTTGGTTCTTGAGCCTTCAGAAAGTGGACAGTTGATTCCTCTAGTTATATGAAGCCAACGAGCCATGATCTCAGTCAGAGAGATGAATAGATTTTTTGGCCGACTTGTAGTGTAGACAAACGATGTAGGTTTCATCACCTCAGGATGCCAAGGTAATAGAACCTAGGGGCTAGTTGTGGGGACATATTTTGTAAATAACAACATGTGGCTAAAGTGACGCCGAAGTGTCAGTCGAGGTTCCACGTGGCCTAGTCACGCACGAAGATGATCACAGCTAGGCTGAGATTGTTTGCAAAGATACCGAAATCCGAGATAAGCAGATAAGGGACAAGAGTCTTGGAATGGAGGAGGATCTTAGTCTGGATAGAGATAAGGCTCCAGAAGAGTTTATCTCTATCTAGATTAGGGTTTAAGATGAGTATGAAGCTTGAGCCCATTGAAGTAAGGCTTCTAATGAGATCAGGTCACTGCTGGTTACAAAAGCAAGGCACCCTCGTGGGTCTGAGGGAGTTTCCTTCTTGTGAGTTTAAGCACAATTTGTTATCTGTTAGAGATATTGATTACTGACTTGATCGTCGGAGTGCTCCTGGGTAGACAAACCACCACCGGATTTTCATCTTCTTATGCAGGTTGTTGGGCTTAATCTATTCTACCGATACTCTCTAGCTGAGTTCCCCTTTTGGTTGTGTGGTAGGAAATCAACCCCCACATACATCACCATAAATGATATGGTATGGCTATGATAAGAAATACTCTCTCTCTATATATGGCAAGGCTTGGTTTTGCTATGGTTTATAATTGTTCGGTTAGTTTTGGTCGATGAAATAGCACCATCACCACCTTTACTATCTTTCGCTAAACCAGCAAATACCATCATCTACTTTTTTCACATTTCTAAGAAAGATTTGATCTGTTTGATAAGGTTAATTCATCAAATCCATTGTTCAAATTATATTTGAAATTGACAATACTAATCTAAAATATATTTGATTAAGAGTTCAAAATTAATCCAAAAACTTCATATATGAATTATACTTATTACATTAATTTTTTTTCATCTATTTCAACTCAATCTTGTTAAAACTTTCTTTTTCCTACGTGGCAACCCTCTTTGATTGTCTTTCATGTTTTCTATTTTCCTTCATTTTCTATTTGTTTGATTAATTAAAATGAAGATTAATTTCATGGTTTATGGATAAAGATTTGATTTTCAAAATTTCTCCATATAGATAAACATTTAAAAACTAATAAATAATTTATGAAAATTAATTTCATGATCTACAGATAAAGATAAAAATTAAATAATTAATTTAAAAAAATTAATTTCATAACTCATAGATAATTTAAAATTTCTTCCCACAAATGAACTTATAAAAATTGATAAATAACTTATAAAAATTAATTTCATGACCTACAGATAAAGATAAAGGTTAAAAAATTAATTTTAAAAAATGAAATTACTCCTTTTTTTTCCTTCATTTTGTACTTTAATTAATTTCATTATAGATAAACATATAAAAATTCATAAATAATTTATGAAAAATTGTTTCATGACCTATAGATAAAGAAAAAAAATTAAAACAATTATTTAAAAAAATTAATTTCATGACTTATAGATAAATAAACATATAAAAATTGATAAATAATTCATAAAAATTAATTTCATGGTCTATAAATAAAGATAAAGATTAAATAATTAATTTACAAAAAATTAAAATAATAGAATTTAAACAAAGATATGATTTGTTAATCTGTATCTATCAAAAACATATCTAGCTAAATCTTTATTTTGATTTACTCATATTTTTTTTTCCTTCTATCATATATTATCTTTTTTTATTTTGAATTTTTTATCTTATGAAATGTTCTTATCTATAACTTTTATTTGCTATTAAATTCTTAACCTTCTTTTCATAATTTTTATTATTCGTTATTATCTACCAAGTGATAAAGACATAAAATAAAATAAAATAAATAGTTGGTTCTGAATAAGAAGAGTATTAATGATGAAATAATGAAGACTGCACAAGAGGAGGCAGCACAAAAATCTCACAAAATTAATTTTTATCAATATATTTATCCAAGGTAATAATTTGATGTTCTTTCTTTTAGTTGTTAAAAATAGTTTGCATTAAATCATTGTTATGTATTTTTTTTAAGGGTATCATTTGTTATAGTATTTCTTCAATCCTGTCTCTAAATTCTCTCTTTGAAGTTTTTGTTTTTTTTAATAATAAAGTTTAGAACCAATTTCTTATTAAATTTGTTTTCGCGGTATTTATTTTATTAAAAGATTGAGAAGAGTACAACTTTTATATGATATATGAAATTAATAAATATAATACAAAAATAGTAGGGAAGTACTACATATTTGTCGATATCTTTCTGTTATTATTAGTTGATTTGCTAGATTATATTATCAATTTAGACTCCATATGATTTAATTCAATGTCCATGACTTTAGTTGCATTCGACTATTTTTTCGTTGAGTAACCTATATAATTTTTTTTTGGTACATAATGATTAAAGCTATCATTCATTATATTTCTTTAAGTACAATTCAAAAAATTTGTCATCATTTTTTTAATAAATAAAATGGATTAAAACTATTTTCTTATATAATTTTTATAATTTTACAAAATTCTTATCTTGATTTAAGTTTTTAAATTGTTGTAAGAACTATGCAAGTATTATTCAAGCTATGAAGAAAATGATTATGAAGAAGGATTTACATGCATGTGTCATTGATAGAGGAATCAAAAATAGAGAATTGCTAACAGGATCAATTAATAATTTATTTGAGAAGTTCTTTTTATGAGTAGGGTAACAAGCTTAGATTAAATTTTTAAAAAAACTACTTAGAAATTATAATTAAAAATTGAGATTTATTCATAATTTGGTCCCACAATAATAATATAAACCATTGATTTAAAAGTCAATTAAATTTATGGTAACTTTTCTGAGTTTATAGAATTTCTTTCTATTAATACTTTGTTTTTGTTTTTGTTTTTGTTTTTCTTCTTTCTGACGACACTATAGTTTGATACAAGTTATTTATGTAAGTGATTGTGATATTATTATCCTAACAATCTTTATAATTAACAATTTTTTATACATATCAAATTTTATTGTGAAATTTTGTGAATTAATTATTGTTAACATCTATCAAGATGGCCTAATATCATGACTTGTTGTTATTAAAATATAATTCAAAATTAAAATAATTTATTTATCACATAAAATATATGCAGTCTATTTTTTCATACCTCGCATGAAATACCGCTAGTTTTATCTAAGCAATTGTAATTTTAAAAAAGACATTAAATTGATGATATCTTATCCAAACAAACTCAAACCCAAGTGGATAGAAGACAAGCTAGTGATATTGAGAAGGTGAAGGGAACGAAGTGTGTCCATCCTAGCAAAGTCGAAACATTCCTGTTTGACATTCACGAAGGCGTATGCGGAAGCCACCAAGGGAGGAGATCATTGGCTTACAGATCAATTTCGCAAGGATATTGGTGGCCTTACATGCAAGCAGATTCAGAGAAGTATGTCAAGAAGTGCGAGAAATGTCAGAAGTTTGCACACCAAATACATCAGCTAGCCAGAGAGCTTCTACCCTTAACTAGCCCATGGCCCTTCGCAATGTGGGGCTTGGACATAGTAGGACCACTTCCGACAGCACCCGGCAACAGAAAGTTCTTCATCGCAGTAACAGACTACTTCACAAAGTGGGTGGAAGCAGAAGCACTAGCATCAATAAAGGAGAAAGATGTGAAGAAGTTCGTCTGGCAAAATATCATCACTCGGTTCAGCATACCCAAGGCGCTAATATCAGACAACGGCACTTAGTTCGACGGCAAAATTTTTAGAGGCTTTTGTGAGGAGTACAAGATAGAATTCTACAACTCTACACCGGCATACCCCTAAGCAAATGGCCAGGCGGAAGCATCAAACAAGGTCGTCTTAGATGGATTGAAGAAAAGGTTAGAGAAAGCAAAAGGCAAGTGGGCTGAGAAACTTCCTCATGTTTTATGGGCCTACCGTACCACACCTCGGCGAGCAACCGGAGAAACACCATTCTCTTTAGCCTATGGCATGGAGGTAGTAATCCCACTGGAAATTGGCCTCCCCACCATCAGAAGCAAAAATTTCGATCCAGACTTAAATGGGGAAGCCATAGCATTGGAGCTCGATCTTGCAGAAGAAAGAAGAGAAAGAGCACCGGTTCACATTGTCTCATACCGGCAAGAGTTGTCCAGAAAGTATAACAAGACAATATATCCAAGGCAATTCAAGGTTAAAGATTGGGTACTACGCAAAGTAATGGGAAACACCCTAGTACCCGGAGATGGCAAGTTAGGGCCCAATTGGGAAGGACCTTACAAAGTGGTTGGGTTAGCAGGAAAATGGGCATACCACTTGGAAGACGAGGACAGCAAAGCCATTCCTAGGCCATGGAATACTGCTAATCTCAAACTATTTTATTTTTAGCTTTCTCTTTAAACATACTTGTCATTTTTCTTTTCCTCAATAAAACAAGTAGTTTTCTTTTCAGTATAATTGTTTTATTCTGTAAAAGTTATTTTAGTAAGGTAGGGGCAACAAAAGTAGAGTTGGCCGGAATAACCAACTTTGCGCTCTCTTTAGCTAGGATTAGGATCTGGGCTGAAGAGGTTGGCTGAAAAAACCAACACTTCTCCTAAACCTAGGATAAGGATCCAGGCTGCAGGACGTTTGGCCAGAAAAACCAAACACTTTACTCTAGGTTAGCAGGAATAACCAACTTAGAGGTTGGCTGGAAAAACCAACACCCCTCCTAAGCCCAGGATAAAGATCCAGGCTGCAGGACGTTTGGCAGGAATAACCAAAAACTTTACTCTAGGTTGGCAGAAATAACCAACTTAGAGGTTGGCTGGAAAAACCAACACTTCTCTTAAGCCCACGATAAGGATCCAGGCTGCAGGACATTTGGTCGGAATAACCAAACACTTTACTCTAGGTTGGCAGGAAAAACCAACTTTGAGCTCTCTCCAGCTAAGATTAGGATCTAGGCTGAAGAGATTGGCTGAAAAAACCAACACTTATTGTTCTTCAGTTGAGATAAGGATCTAGGCTGCAGAGGTTGGCTGGAAAAACTAACACTTATTTTTCTTCAACCGAGATAAGAATCTAGGCTGAAGAGGTTGGCTGGAAAAACCAACACTTATTGTTCTTCAACCAAGATAAGGATCTAGGTTGCAGAGGTTGGCTGGAAATACCAACATTTATTGTTCTTCAACCGAGATCAAGATCTAGGCTGAAGAGGTTGGCAGGTATGGCCAGTTAAATTGCAGAGTTTAGATCGGGATAAAATATCTCGGCCAGAGAACTTATTTCATTCAGATTACATTTGGAAGGTAAATACAAGCATGAAAAGAAACCGAACAGACAGTTGAGGAAAACAAAAGATGATTTCATTGATAATGCAAAGTCAAATTACAAGAGATGGGGCCATAGCCAGTCGCAAAAACTTCTAAAGTTAGCACCTAAAGAAAAGAAAAGTACATAATCAAGCAAAGAGGTCATCTAAATTGGCATCCAGAACAACCCAGTCTTCACCCAGAGGTAGCTCGGTTGTTGCAAGCACCTCTTGGTTCAGCTCGGTTGGAGGCACCGCGTCAAACACAGCAGGCAAAGGTGGGATGGAGACCACTGGAGTTGGGGAGATAGACTGGCGACCGGACTGGGTGTTGTCTTTTGGAACAGCATCTTCGTCCTCCTCTTCTAGAAATTTTTGCTGAATGGCGGCAGCGTACTCCGCCATAGAGCTTGGAATGAAATACGGAGAAGGGTTGAAGACCTCGGTCTCTGGGCTATGACCGAGCTGCGCCACAGCTGCCGTCCATCCACACTTGAAGAAAAGATCTTTTGCAGCTTCATATTGCTAGATGTAAGTGGCCTCTCCCTCCTTGTAACCGCGGTCATCCGCGTCCTCAACCTTTTTCTCTAGCTCGGTTATCTCGGCGTTCTTTTTTCCCTCGAGCTTGGCCAGCTCGCGCAAGTATTTATCTTTCACCATGGCCGCAACCTTCTTCTTATCGGCTTCGGCTGCATTGACCAGGCCGGTAAGCCAACCCATTTCGGTCTGTAGCTCAGCCATCTTCTGCTGGGATTCTTTTAGCCCGGCTGTTTTAGCATTGGCCTCTGCCATGGCCTCCCTTGTGGTCTTTCGAAGCTCTAACACGTGCTTGTGAGCAACGTGGTTCTTCTGCAAGGCCTGCAAAAGGAGAGAAACAATTTTTGAGATAAACCGAGCAAAAAGATGTTGAAATTTAGAGAAAGAAAAGGAGAACTTACCAACACCATTGATTTGGAAGCCGAGCGAATGGCCTTCAGCTCGATAAGATGATCATGGTGATCCATATCGGCTGGAAGGCAGACGCTCTTAGCCAGATTGAAGGCCAGCATATGGTCTTTTTCCGCAACCACTGAGTCAGAGTCAGTGATAGCGCGGTTCTTATAGGTAACCCTAGGCACCAACTTGGAAGAGCCAGCTCGTTCAGAACGCTCCGGTTGTGGGCTAGGCGGTGTGGATTGCGGAAGCACGGTGTCTTCTTCATCAAGGAGGCGCGACTTGGTCGTGGAAGTCCGGGCGCGCTTGTTTGGCCGAGATGAAGAAGGCTGTGTGGTTGGTAAGGCCACCACGGTCTCTTGAGTTTGGCTGGCTGGTGGTACCTTGGCCTGGTTTGTTTCGGTTAGAAGGGCCCTTACTGCTCTTTTCTTGGCTATCTCTTATTCTGCAGTCAGTGGGATCAAGTTGATTTGTGGAAGGGAAGGATCAGGTTCTGGGGATGTCTCTAAGAGGAAATCGGTTACCCTAGTCTTCTCAGGCTACCATATCGGTAGGTCGGTTCAAAATTCAGTAGCTCGGCCCAGCTCCTGTTCGAAAATCGAAGTGTGGCGCGAAGTGTGTTCAGGTTGGGGTAGCTATACTAGGACTTGAGAAAGTTCAAATCTGCATGAAGGAAGGAGACAACAGTTAGTACGGTTCAAGATAAGAAAACCAAAGTAAAGAAAAGCATGGAATTGAGCCGAGGTAATCCTACCGGCTACACCCTTGTTCCAATTTATTCTATCGCCCGGGATCTGGGCTTGTTGGTCCTCAAAATTCCCAGATACCCAGAAGAAATCATCATCATTCACATCTTTATCCGGGGTATTTTTTATTATCTTTTCATGACGGTGTCTTATTCTTAAATAGTAAACCCAGCCATCTTCAGCCGATCCTATAGAGTATTGGTGGAAGAGCTCGGCTAGACCGAGATTAAGGCCAGCCTGGCGGTTTAGCTCGGCAATGCCGTTTATTATGCGGTAAGAATTGGTGGAAAGTTGGGTA
Organism: Camellia sinensis; assembly: GCF_055761805.1. Classification (NCBI taxonomy): domain Eukaryota; kingdom Viridiplantae; phylum Streptophyta; class Magnoliopsida; order Ericales; family Theaceae; genus Camellia; species Camellia sinensis. The sequence continues at coordinate 224,002,860 of NC_138961.1, forward strand.
GGGCAAAGGTTTGTTTGTCTGAGGAATTCACAGAGAAGGATTTGTACAGGGAATCGCAGTCCGGTTTCTACAATGGAAAGAAGGGTGAAGGGAACGAAACCAGGGTTTCCCCAGAGTATTGTATCTAGGTCGGCCAAGGTAAGATGGACGTCATCAGGAATATGGTAGTCTCTTCGGAAATCAGCCATGGCACCTGGTGAGTTTACTAAGAACCTATACTTTCCCATTAATTATATATAAATTATCGACAAGTGTTAGTTCGGTGTTGAGATGATATGGAGTATCTCAGCTGAAGCGTTTAAAGGAGTGCCTGGCCGACCTAAGTCTGCAAAGTGAAAAAGAAAGGTGTTAAGCACAGATCGTGGGACCGTGCTACAAGAAACATAGGCAAGATAAATAAAGTCCTAGCTCGGTTACGTGGGATGCTATCCAGTCTTAGCTCGGTTTAAGCAAGGGGCTTTAGCCCGGTTGAGCCTTTGGGGCAGCATTCTTAGTTCGGTTTGAACTAAGGGAGCTGGTTTAGCCCCAAGTTTTAGCTCGGTCGGTGGTTGAGGCTTTCTAGCGTGGTATTGCGCAAACCTAGTACAGTTCGATAGCTCGGTTAAAAGAAACAAAAGGTCCCTAACCTTCGGAAACCGCAAGTATGGCGTGAAGTTTTAGTGCGGTTGTTGGGTGTGGCTAAGCTTGCATCTAATACAAACAGTATTCTAGTTCGGTTGATGTGTGATTTTGGATCAAATACAGTGTTTTTCAGATTATTCAAAAAATCAAGTGGTTCTATTGCATGGTTTTTCTCAAAAATATGGAAGCAAAAGTGGAATGTGCTTTGAAAAACATACAAATAAAACATACTTTGTGTTGCAAAAGAGGTGCGAAATCAACAGAAAGGAAGAAGATTCGAACCACTTACCAGTTCAAGGTGATAGCACTAAAGATGGAGGTAGTAGCAGCAACAAACACGAGCTCTGCAAATACAAGGTTGGGGAGAGATAGAGGCTCAGAGAGAGAGAAAGAAGGAAATGAATAGTGAAATGTATGGTTCAAAACGAAGGGTTTGTTTTGTGTAGAGGGAAGGACAAAAAGGTGGGACTATTCAAAAAACGCAGAGTACGAAGACGGCTGACAGCTGCATTGGGCTAATCAGAGTCTGCCACGTGTCCTTGGAATGGAAATCGATTCAATTAGAGACTGAAGGGACGTTTTGACCGAACAGATTGGTAGCACGATGTGAATTTAGCTTAGTTGGAAGGCTAAAGTTTTTTAGCTCGGTTGGAAGGCTAAAGCTTTTTTAGCTCGGTTGGTAACAGGTAATCCCTATCATGCTGCGCAGATGGAATTAAGGGGCAATTGAGAGAGTAATTTATATGTAAATTGGGTCGAGCTGGGTATGGGCCATTCTGTGGGCCACAGTAGGAAGGCCTGAGTAAAAGGGGCCTTGTAATTAGTCCGGTCCAGAGGAGCCTTGCAGATAGCCCCGTCCGAAAGAGCTTGGTGGTTAGCTCGGTCACCACGGTCGGTGCGGTGACAGTTAGCTCGGTCAAACCATCTTGAGCCGAGGTATTTTTGGCTTCTACTCAGGACCTTGCTATTGAGTAGCTCGGTCCAAGTACGCTATGGATAGCACGGTCTACAGGCGAAGCCGAGGTACATGTTACACATAAAGCGCCGGGATAAATGTAACATGAGTACTGTTAGCTTGGTTACATTGTCATTGCGCCATGGCAATGCTAGCTCGGTCGTTTGGACATACCACCGAGCTAAGACCATCTCACTTGGTTTAAGCAGTGAGGGGGGTGTTCAAAGATAAGCATTATCTTTTAGGAGAGTAATTCCTAAGAGGACTCTGCATGGAGAAATAAGAGTCCTACTAGGATTGTGCCACACGGAACTTATAAAAGCTCACAACATCACCTATGGAGAGGTAACACAACTTTGATTCCCGAATACGCAGAGCTTTTGTCTATTTGTTTATTTTGCTGACTTAGGCATCAGAGAGGTATCCGGCACACACCAGCCGGCTAACTCACGTTTGTGTTTTCAGGGAGTAAAGCGATGACGTTTGGAGAAGCGCTGACTTGATCAACATGATTATACGAGAAGATTATTTCATGCTCGTATAGATATAATTTTTGTATTGAGAGGGAATTGGATCCCACCCCTAAAAATAAAGGGCGTATGTCCCCCGAACCTGCAGTGCTACAATCTGCTATGAGTTCGTGGGGACTTTTTCTGAGTCTTTTTCAATAATCTAAATTGTTCATATTGTAAGGTTTGTTGAATAGATCATTCATGCAAAAATCAAATTGATTGGAAATCTATAACTTTATAACAAGAGCACATTTATTTTTAAAAAAATTAACGGTTGACATTATCTTGATTATTTTTGTAAAACAATTTGGATATGATCATGGGTTACAGATTTCTGATTAACGTGATTTTTGACATATATGACGAACCCTACAACATGAACAGTTTGAATTATCAAAAAAGACTCAAAAAAGGTCCTCACAGACTCACAATAAATCGCTACTGTGACTAAGTCATAGCAGCAACACCCCCATATCCGTATGTCCGTATTAACCAAAATACATATTGGAGCCCACCCCAAAACAAAGGGTCTGTGACCCTCTGTACATGTGAGAACAAAAGTACCCTCTTGTCTCGGGGTTCAACTGTTCAAAACAAAACTAGTTGTTTTGAACTATTCCAAAAATAAATAAATAAATAATAGTTTGGTCATATATTATATATATATAAATGATATAGAATAGGTAAAGATTACATGCACCTTAGAATAAAATGTCATAATTTCATACTTTTTGAGTTATAACCTTAAAAAAAGAAATTGTAACTAAATATAAAAAAAAGTCATAACTAAATAATTTAAAATAATATCATAACTAAAAAAGAAAATGATATAAGTAAAAGTGTAAACGATATGCAGTGTGTATAATAGAATTCTCCTATATGACATTATAAGAAAAGTTATACATACCCAAAAATAAAAAAGAAAAGTTATACATAAAATTCATACAAAGTGATATATTAAATTTCTATTAATTCATTTAAATTAAAAAACTCATAAAAAGAGACTTGTTATTTCCAAATTGACGTTGACATATTATTTTAGTAAAAAATTTTGTACACAAAATTTATTGGTAAATCACTTACCTTAATATAAAGAAGTTCGAAAGTGAGAGAGAGAACATAATGAGGAAGAAGGCCCATAAGTAGAAAATTTTGACTTCCTAACCTCCTAGTGAGGTGAAAGGTCTGGGTAGGAATGACAATTTCTCCCGCCTTGCTCCGCCTTACACCATGCCTCGATGGGAGCTTTTTTTTGCACATGTTCATTCGCCTTTTTATACATAATTAATAAAAATTATTTTTATTATAATTTTATTTTTAAGTGAAATTATTATTATAGACATTAAATAAACACATTTGGAAATTAAATGTCGAAAAAATAAAAAAAATTTCGGAACTCTACTTCCGAACAAGTTATTTATTTTCGGAATGCAACTTTCGAACCAATTGTTTATTTTCAGAATACTACTCCCGAACCAATTATTTATTTAAAAAGATGTGTAAAGAGGGGAATAAGTGTGTGCAAATAGAAGCTCCCATACCTCGATGAAGAAGCGGGACAAGGACAGGGACAGATTTTGCTCTTTCGCTCGTGGCTTAATTATATATTATATATATAATACCTAAGTTAATATTTTCCAACATATTAAGATTAAATATTAAAATATTATATTCAATATTTATTTTCACTCACTTATTTCATATCTTACATCTTTTAACTCATTAATTATAGATTATTATTTATTTCTAATTTTTTCAATATTCTCATTTTTAAAATTACAAAATTAATCAATTTTCATTTCCCTCCTACCCTGCCCTTGCCACCAGTGGCGAAGCCACATGGGGATTAGGAGGGTCACGTGCTCCCTGGATTTTTCATTTTTTTTTATTTTTCATTTTTTTTACATATGTATATAAATAAAATTTTAAACAAAAATAATATTTAGAATAAAATATCAAAGGCATTTTTAAATTTATGAAAACAATAGTGATTGTTTTATTGAAAATGAAGTGACTACAACAAATTATATTTTTATGTATGAAAATTTTGTGAAAAAATCTCAATATAAAGGTAATATCCATCATTATTGATGTGCAAATATAATTAATCTCACTATATATATATATATATATAAATTACTAGAGTGTTAGTTATATTTGCATGTAGAGTTCACCCTTCATATGTTGTTTTACTATTGGTTGGTGATATCATATGTCAATAATGACGTGATATCACTATTATATAGAATTTTTACTCAAATTTTGTAAAAAATTGATTTATCTTATCATTATATAATTTATTTTACAACTTAAATATATGATTTTTTTACATTGTCCATGATACACTAGTTATATGTAATACTTTCTTTTCGATTTTACTCGATGTTAATTGTAAAATTTTATGTGAAATACTTTTTTAACAATTTATTTAATTTTTTGTACTTAATATTAATTCAAAAATTATTATTATCTTCTTATTGTTGGTTATGGAAAAAAAAAAAAAACTGTAGTTAAAATGTCCCTCCTGATTTAATTTCCTGACTCCGGCTCTGCTTGCTACCTCCTTAATTTGCCTCATCCCATTATGAAATGAACGGAGGTGAGGCACTTCAAACCTACCTTATTGTGATTCCTAAGTTTTGGTCAATAGATCAGTCTGTTAATTATAAGTATAATCATATTAAATAGTAAGTAAAATCAATTCTAATATTTAGTAAAATTATCACAATGTGTGATAAATAAAGTAAGATTCAATGATAAGTAGTGTTGTAAAGCACGGAAAATTCGTCACATGCGTACTCCTTGTAATTAAGCTAAAGCCTCACGAATGATGTCGTTTGTCCTGCAAAACAACGATGAGCTTACCGGCAGGTGTGTGTCAAAAAATTCCTCCGATGCTTAAGTTAGCGCAAAAGGCTATATTGAATCTTGTGAATAAAATTGCATCACTAGTTTCTAGGTTATCTCTGAACTTTTATACCTTCTGGGTGTGTTTGGTAACGTTTACGTTTTCAGTTTATATTTATAAAAATTTTATAAATTGGTTTTTGTTTAATTTTAGAAAAACATAAACTACAAACGCGTTTGGTAATTGACAAAATGTTTAAAAAAATTAAAAAATATAAAAAAGAGTGAGAAATGGCGGAAGACGGCGGTGGAAAGTGGTGACGGTGGGTGGGTGACGGTGGCGGGTGGTGGCGGGTAGTGGTGGTGGTGGGTGGGTGACGGTGGCAGGTGGGTGGCGGATGGCGTGTGTTGGGGGGTGGGTGACGGCGGCGGGTGGTGGGTGGTGGGTGGTAGCAAGTAGGTGGTGGTGGTGGTGATGGGTGGTGGGTGATGGTGGCAGGTGGGTAGCGGATGGCGGGTAGGTGGCAGGTGGTGGTGGTGGTGGTGGGTGGGTGGGTGACAGTGGCAGGTGGTAGATAGTAGCGAGTGGGTAGTGGTGGTGGGTGGTGGGTGGTGATGGTGGGTGGTGGGTGGTGGTGGCAGGTGGGTGATGGTGATGGTGGTGGTAGTGGTGGTGGGTGGTGGGTGGTGGGTGGTGGTGGCAGGTGGGTGGTGAGTGATGGTGGCAAGTAGGTGGCAGGTGGTGGTGGCGGGCGGTGGATGGTAGTGGTAGGTAGTGGGTGGTGGTGGTTGGATGGTAGGTGAGTGGTAGGTGGTGGTGGTGGTGGTGGTAGTGGTGGTGAGGGGTGGGTGGTGACTGGTGGGTGGTGGTGGCGGGTGGTGGGTAGTGGTGATAGGTGGGTGGTGCGTGGTGGTGGCAGGTGGTGGTGGGGGATGGCAGGTGGTGGCGAAAGATGGTAGTGGAAAATGGTGGCGGGTGGTGGCCAGTGTTAGGTGGTTAAAAAAAAAAAACTAAAAACTCAAAACGAAAACACATTTTTTGTGTTTTCATTTTTGGCCAAACTTATTAACTGAAACCACTGATTTATAAATCAAAAATTTTACTAAACAAATTTTTATTTTTATTTTTTTAATTTTTATAAATATAAATAAAAAATTAAAAACGTAAGTGTTACCAAATAATACCTCTGCATTATACAATCTTAATTGGATTATAATTTCTCAAGTCCCACTAGAAATCATTTTTTTAAAGGATAATGTTCATCATTTCTCGCTAATGCTAAAGTGAAATGGCCTAACTCCCTGGCTGGTTACCAGGCAAACCATCAGCCAGGTTACTCACCAATTTCATAACGGATGAAACCTTATATATATATATATATATAACATATATAACAAGAAGGTAAGTGTGGTGTAACGAATTGTGTAACACCGGTGCTTCTCATGTAAGTCTGTTGGTTCTTTGTTTGCACAGCAAATTGGAGTTGGCTATGTGGCCTTCAGCTTAGCCACACACACGACAGTAGAAACAATGGGCTGTCTTCAAAGTGTGTTCCTTCCATCCTGATCCTGCCGATCGCCCAACCAACCAAAGCCCACCATCTAGCCTCTCATAAGTTTCTTGTGTACTGAGAAGAAAGCGGTGCTCTTTGTTTGCTTGTTCAGCTGATCTCACCGTTGGTTGCCTTCACATTTGTTTGCACTGGTGTGAATTTCAATGGCTTCTACAAGTTTCCTCTGTTCGGTGTACCTCGATTTTATAATCTTGGAGCACCTCTTTGTAGAAGAGTTGGTTAGGCAACATTTAAAGTTCGCACCACCATCTTCTTGCTCTACCTGTTGGCGATATTCCTGCTCATTGTTTGTCTTCTATTGAGATGTTCATGCCTGATTGTATGTGTTTTTGAGCTTGTTAATGTGTGGAGAAATTATGCATACCAATTGTTTGGCAATATGCCTGACTAAAATAACCCATAAATTCTCTTCATGGCAAAGCCTCTTCCTAAGATTGCAACCAAATTTCAAGGAAAAAGCCTGGCTTATTTCTTACAATTTAGTTTGTTTCAATTAATTTTTCAAAATCATTTGTTCTTGGGTAGATAGAGTTTGTAATGTGTTTTGATATTTGATTTCTCTACAGATAAAAAATGATCGAGAAGCGCCTCGCAAGTGGCCAAGTCAAAGAGCTCATCGAAGAGGCCTAGGACAAGCTCAAACTCATCGCTAAGATGTTCTGTATGTATATTTCAATACTCTCTGTCTTCATTTGCTTTCTCTTTGCTTTTGAATACATTGGTATCATTACAAGCAGAACCAATATCGAATATTGAGCTTCAAATTTTATGCAAGTGTTCAAGAGAACAGGATTTGAATCCTCTAATTGTAGATTAGGTTGTTCTTTGTGTAAAAGGGAAAAGCAATTTTAAAGTTTTGTAAAAAAAAGTTCTTTTGAAGATTTTTTATTGGTTTCAATTTTGACAGTTAAATATATCTAACTAGCTATGTATAAAAAATTCAATTCTAAAATTATTTGATTCTAACCAAACACGCTCTTGATTTTTCATTGCATAGAACTTGAATAAAACAAAATTGAATATTTTCTTATTTTCTTTTAATGATATTTGCTTCTTGTTTAGTGATATTTCTCAGGAAATGTAAATTTTTATTGTATATTTATGCTTATACTCATTTAGTTTATCATTCTCAATTATGCATTTGTTTCTTGACGATCATTTTCTTTATTTCTTTGTTAATCTGTTTGTTGTCTTTCTGATGAGAATTGACATTTTAAGGCCAAAAACAGTTCTGGTTTATAAGAGTCAAACAAGTGGGTTCAGGTAAGTGTTCATTGACTCTAATCTCTCTTTGATTCTGTGTTTCTCCCTCTCTGTTTTGGTATCCGAGCTCAATCAATTCATTTGAATTGGGAATTGGTGTGTTATGTTTTGTTAGATCTTTGATTTGGGTTTTTTTAGTTTTATATCAATGTTTAGCTTGATTTTGATATGGGTTATTTGCTTTTGTACTAAATGATTGATTTAATGTTTCTATGAACTCATAACTTCATTTATTATGACCTAAGAACATTTTTGGTAATATTTGGTAAAATTAAGGACTTTCTGAGTTGATAACATAGTGTGTGTCAAACCCAGGTACAATTAACAGCAACACCAGGATTTGGTATTGATGGTTATTTGAGATTCAGCTCATAACTTACTCTTTCTTTGCTCTCACTTCCATTCAGTTGTGTGCTTTTCCTTTTAATTATTATTTTTTTACAAATCCTATGAAAATGGTATGTTTGCAACATAGGTCCTATCAATTCAATGTTTTGGATGGTAATTTTTCCTTACTTTTGTGTTGGATTGTATTTCACCAACAAGAAGGAAAAAAGGGCAAAAAACCCACCACGGTCTATTCCATGGTAAAGACAAATATTTTAGGTATATATCGATTCTTTTTATTCCATGCACTAGGTACATAATGAAAATTCTGTGGGATTTATTCCTTTGTTGTCATTTGAACTTTTTGGAACAAAAGAAATGATGCAATTTTTAATGTTTAATGTATCTGTCTACATGTTGATGCCCACATTCTTAAGTTTCTTCTCTCCAACAATAATAACTATGCTATTGAAATGGAGATTTGAAAGTGTGTATAGTGAATAATCAAACATATCATGCGGGTTTGATGGACCTGATTAGCAACCATTTGTAATTTATTATTAAAAAGAATGATTGATGTGAGATGGTATGCTTGATGCCTTGTGTGATATGGTTGTGCTTGCTGGCCACTAGCTGAGTTCATGCCATGTTCTTATGTTGTTATACTTTAGGTTAAAAAACCTTTCCTCCAGGTTTCATGCCCTTTGAGTTTGAGGTCTGGTAATTGTAAGGCAATAGAAATGTGTACCTAGCATATAAGGCCTATGTCGATGTACATATTGTACAGATTGAGCTCGATTTCTTTGACACTGCCAGTTCGTCAACTGCATCTCTGGTTTCTTGCTCTAACCCAATATGTGCTTCTGTAGTTCAAGTTACAGCTGTTGAATGCTCTTCACAGAGTAATCAGTGTGATGATTCACTTCAGTATGGAGATGGAAGCGGGACATCTGGTTATTATTTAACTGATTTGTTGTATTTAAAATTTTTACACAAATATGGGGGCTTCTTTAGTCGCTAACTCTTCTGCTCCAACTATTTTTGGGTAAGTAGTTAATGTTATACTGTTGGAATTATGGTTCTTATTTATAGTGATAATTATATGTCTCGTGATCAAAGATATTTGAGATTTGTTGCTTATATGAGTTTTTCATCTGAGCTATTCATTTTCAAATTATGTCCACACTGTTCACAAATATTCATTCTAATGATGGTGTATTTTCTTGTGGGATTAAAAATGATCAATAGATGAAGAGAGTAGATGGTCAGGAGAGTCACAACAGAAGCCCAAGTATGTTAATACATTCATGGAAACACATAGTTACCATTATTTGCTTAACTATACCATTTCTTCATGTACAAAAAAACTCTAAGCAAATGTGGCAGTGGCTAACTAATCCAACCTGACTAAACCAATCATGTACTTGGATGGCATTAAGTAAAAAAAAACATGTTCTATGAACCCTCCCCCCCACACACACACAAAATAAATAAATAAATAAATAAATAAATAAAATAAAATAAAAGTGGTGTTCATTATCTTCAGTTTTTCTACATTGTTATGGTTACTGGTGAAAAGAAGGATAAGGCTTCTAGAACTGAATGGCGATCAATGATTACTGGGAAAAGAAGAATGAAATGATGAAAAGGTTAACTAAAAGATGGTTATTAAGGTAATGGGGCTTAGCAGAATGTATCTTATAGCTACAATTGCTCTTCAATATATTAGGAGTTGTATGTTAGTTTAAACTTTCAGCTTTCTATTCTATTGTGGTTGCTGTATGTATGTATTCACATGTTAATGTTCGTTTTTAGTTTTATGGGTTTGCAACTTAAGTATATTGGATGGGTGTTTTGGAAACAGGTGTAGCACCTGTCAATCTGGGGACTTAACCAAGACAGATAGAGTAATTGATGGGATTATTGGGTTTGGTCAACAGGATCTGTCTATCACATCACAACTGGCATCACGAGGGATTACTCCTAAGGTGTTCTCCCTTGATATTTGTGATTTGAACCATTTATTTAAATCATACCCACCGAGGAGGCTTTTGTTCTATTGTTCAGTGTTTTGTTTTGCAGCTAAGACTAAACAAATAGTGGACTTAGTGGACTATAGAACATGGTTATGTTGTCTCTTGTTCATGAGTAAAGAAAGATTATATGTAATGGTAAGTCCTTATTGCCTTCTATTCGTTCATCTACTATGATATTTGAACTACATGAATGGATGGTATATTTTGATTGCTTGATTGTGAGTATACTTCTCGGGATGTTGCTATTCTCTGCTTCCGAAGAGTAATCATCCCCATGGAAGGAGCAATTTATCATGATTACTCTATTTGATTTGAGGTAATGGCATTATCCATGTTTACTTTGGACTCTTCGTTTTCAGTGATAAATGTGAGTGGTTTATATTTTATTTGCATCTCCTCAAGCGCATGCTCGTAAAAGCAATTAATGCAATATTTATGTTATGTACCCAGCAAATTGCTACTGTTATTTTTTAATTAATTTCGTAGGAAAAACTCTTAGGGGAATTTGTTTTCAGCTCGAACTTTGGAAGGCGTGGTAGCGTTGGTGCTAGAGAGAAGGAAAAGAGAGATGACAAAAAACAATTCTTCCAACTAGTTAGCAAACGTAGTTTCAATTTAAGATAACAATGGGCCCTTTTGTTTGCTGGTTTATAATTTTATGAAATGTAAGAAGCAATTATGATTAATAGGATATAAAATAAGAAATATTGTGTATTTTATGTCAGTTTTTTGAAGAAAATATTGTATCGTTGCCTTGTTATATTATTTCTGTCAATGATAATATGATCCTCACGCGCATAGTGCGTAGAGATCCAACTAGTATATATAAACAGAGGACCACTAAGGTGAGAAAAACAACAAAAAGACAACGACAGAAGCCTATCTGGTGTCACGTAATTCCTTATAAGGTCTAATGCATGGTTTTGTCACATGGTGATGGTTACCGCTAGCTGAAGGTTTTGCAAGTGGGCTGTGTGGACAAAATATGAAAAGTACGCAAATTGTAATAAATATTGGGGAAATTGCAGAAAAAGTGGAATAGTCTTAAAATAATTACATTATATGTAATTTTTTTCTTTTTTTTTTAATACAAGTTTGACAGATAAGAAATATTTTCACTAAATACAAAAAAGACTTGCACCATTGCCCGGGAGACCGACACTACTATAAAAATGAGATTCCGTACTTTGATTGGTTTTATTTTTCTAAAAATATTTTTCAGAAAATTTTACTTTCTTATTTTTCGCATTTTTTTTACTGATTTTTTTTTAATATTTTAAGCAATTTTTTTTTTACTTTTTAGGCATATCTAACATAAATATACTTAAAAAGTAGAAAAATTGTGAAAAAAAATCTTTTAAAAATTCACTAAATACCAAAAATAAAAAAATGAGAATTCAGTACATTTTTTGTATTTTTATGTATTTATTAATTTTTTAAAATATTTTTTCACTATTTTTTTACTTTTTAGATACATCTAAGTAATGTGCATTTAAAAAATTAAAAAAAAATATTTAAAATTTTAAAAATATTTACTAAAAACAAAAAACATAAAAATCAAAAAACTTAATTTAAAAAACTCAAACTAAACACATTTGTATTTTAATTTTTTATTTTTTATTTTTTGTCTTAATATTTTGTGCATTATTTGTACATCCATTCAGAATTAATGCATTTCTTCATAAATAAGTATGAGCAAGTGGAAAGGTAACAAAATTTAATTTTTCAATGCAAGTCTGCAAAGAGTTTTCTTCCACTAAAAGTTATTGCTAAACATAGTAAAATGTCATTTTATTTGTTTTGGAAAGTAGAGAAAAAGTCAATTTATTGGTTTATTGACTTATTGGGTCACATTATCTTTTTACATTTTTTTTTTTTTAAAAAAAGGTCAAAAAAAAAAGAAAAAAAAAAGCAAATAAACTAAATTTTTGTAATACTTACCAAAAGAGATGGGTTCAAAAACATAGATACATAAGTTTCTTGATGAACCTTAGGGGTGGTTTGGGATGATTTAAATAAATGTACTTTTTGACTTTTTATGGAATATGGATTGGGTATATGAATTGGGCATGAGTTGGGTTTGAAGTAATGTGATTTAAATAAGATGATGTGATTATCCTATTTTAAATTAAAAAGTTACTATCCTATTTAAATCACATCATCTATTTAAGTCACATCATGTCTTTATCACATCACTTCAAACCTAACCTATACCCAATCCATATTTCACAAAAAATCAAAAAATATACTTATTTAAATTATCACAAACCACCCCTTACATTGTAGTTGTACCCATCACTTAATTTAAAAAAAATAAAATAAAATAAAATAAAATAATATAAATTCACTTAATTGGTTATGAAAATATTTCCTTATGAATGAAAAGATTGTGCACTACTACAATAATATTCATAGATCACACATGAAGAATTAAAAATATTCCATTTTTATTAGAAGTATAATAAAAAAAATTAAAATAATAATTTAATAACAGTAATTGAATGAGATAATATTTATTTTTAATCTCAATTTCTAAATAAGTATGATTTTATATCTTTTTTTTTTTAATCTCACTTTTTAATCTCATTTATTTTTATCTTTTTTTTAATCTCACTTTTTAATCTTTTTTTTTTTCTCACCCATACATTCTATCTGAAAGGTCTTCAAGGTCTGCTGCTGAGAGTTGATCGTAAAAATCATCCCCCATAGTTAGTTCATTCCCCCATTGGTTATCTTGGTCATCTTCTCCCATTAGTGGTAACTCATGAGAGACGCTATGGTGATAGTTGGGATACTGACTTTCATCGACGAATGTTTCTTTACTGAAGGGATAACTTGGGATAGCTAGATTACAGTATATCTTCTGATTTCTATCTTCACAAACTAGATGTCCATAATTTCTATTGCACGCTAATAGAGGATTATTAGCAAATTTCCTCCATTTATTGAGCTGATCTCTGGGTGAAAATTTTCTGCATGGCCAGGGTCTCCGATTGAGAAGTCCTGGGTATCCTGGAAATGTTGAAGTTCCTCTAAGGTACATTTTATGCTTGGCTGGGATGCACCTTATTCCTTTCCATTCTGGTAGCTTGCTACCAATTAACGCTTCTACATATGGATGATGTTCTTCCATTACACAAAGTACTGCATGAGCAAGTTTATTTCCAAAACTATCTGTCTGATCTGGATCTAAGAAAATTATTCTAAAGACAAAGCCATAATCTAACAATTGTGAGGCTATTAGATAAAGCGTTTTGCCCTTAATCTCTATCTCCAATGGCTCGAACGTTGCTAGATTTATCTAGCAAAGGCAGATACTGAAATCTAAATTACACTGACATTTATCAAAATATTATGGCCTGTCTATACACCTTTCCTCTTGTAAGCAGGGTTGTTCTCCATCCTCGTAGAGGTAAGTCCATTGATAAGCTATACCGGGCATTGAACTCCTTCTATGGAGAGGTCTTGAAGAAGCTGATGTATAGTGACTAACTCGCTATTTCTACTATCTTCGGCTAAGGTGTATATGTAGGGTTTAAGGTCCTCTATTTCTTGGTTTTTCTCACAAAAAGATCGAATGATAGATTGCCTGAAGAAATACATTCTAGCACTCAATTGTTCAAATCCCTCATTGGTGAGTTGTCTGGTTTCTAGGTCAAGAAATGGAGTGGGTGCTTTTTCTGGAGTTAGTTTTTTAAGCTAGCTGGTTAGGGTTCAAATGGTAGCTCTCAATTGTTTTTCTTCGTCTCGGAGCTAGTCTAGCTCTTCATTGACCTTTTTCGCTTTTCCATAATTTTCTTGAAATTTCTGGTAAGGCCTTCACAATGTCTGCACATTTGGAGAGGATTTTGAGAATCTATCTGAGGGTTAGTACTACTGCTTCCAATTATCTGGCTAATTGGAACTCCATTAGTAGCAAGAATGGTGGACTGCATCTTGCCCAATGTGTCCAGATAATCTTTAGTTATTTGGCTGATAAAGTAATTGGTTCCTATTTGTCTTCGGGCATATGTACTGGCTGACTCGAAATCATAAAATCCTTTAAACTGAGGTATGGGAAAATTTTTAACTAAGGGTTCAACTTCTACCCAATCATGGTAAATACCCGGCTTGGTTCCTTTAGCTACTACATAAAAAGAAAAGCTTTTAGACAAATGTTTATTCTGGATTTTTGAAAAATATATACTAAGGGAGTTTAAGGCTGACAGACATTTAGCTGGGTGGTTATGGTTGTTCCAAAGGTTATCTAGAAGACACTGTTGAACTGGGTCTAGCTCGATTTCTGTTAATGGTCTGAATTTGTTTCTGCCTTCATAAATGGGAAGGGCAAATCCCCCAAAGTTCATGGTTTTGCTGTTCTCCATTATCTGCACAAAAATTAAACTGGTTATTTTATTTTCCTAAATAAATCTTCCTACTTAGCCAATCTGTTAATTTATTGTCACTCCCTTTAATATGTTCAAATTCTACTTTATATCCTTGTCCTTCTATACAATCTAAAAATTTTGCCCATCTTCTGGTACTTAGTTTGTGCTCATTAAGTTTATTATGGAATCTAATTATAGCTTCACAGTTTGTTCTAATTGTAAAGGGCTTGTGTAAGAATAATCTAAATTTGTTTATTGCATATACTATTCCTGATACCTCAAAATCTAGGCTGGTCATGGTTGTATCTTTTTCTTTAAATTTTCCAGAACTATATCTACAAATGTATTCTTTGTTTTTACTATCATACTTGCTAGGTTTAGCTAATAATACAGTTCCCCATCCTAATCGACTTGTATCTGTCTCTACGACTATATATTCAGATTCTAAAGGAAGTTGTACGGCGGGTAGATTTCTACAAATGTCTTTTATTTTTCTAACTAAAGCTATATCTTGTTGATTGAAATATTTTTGTCTTGTAGGTGTGGTCTTACTATATAGGGGTCCTATTATTTTACTAAGCTTAGGAATGTACATTTGTGCATAATTTAAAATTTCTAAAAATGATTGAAGTTGTTTTGAATCTTCTAATTTATCTGGGTAATCTAAAATTTTCTTAACTATGTGAGGTTGTAGCCTGATTTTTCCATCTCCTAACTCCATTCCTAAAAATTCTATATGTGGTTTATTTAATACCATCTTTTTCTTACTAATTATTATTCCATTATTTATAAATTCTTCTAATAGTATATATAAATGATCCATGTGACTATTTTTATCTGAGCTAAAAACTAATATGTTATCTATATATACCAATATAAAACTATATTTATTAAATATACTATCCATCTTACGCTGAAATATGGAAGGTGCATTTTTTAGTCCAAAAGGCATAACTAGCCATTCATAATGTCCTTGTGGGCAACAAAAGGCTGTCCATGGTATGCTTTCTTTTTCCATTTTTATCTACCAAAATCCCGACTTGCAATCAAATTTACTAAATATTTTTGCTGTCTGTATTCTGTTTATGAGCTGATCTTTATCTGGTATATTATATTTATCATCTTCTGTATTGTCATTTAATCTTTTATAATTTATGACCATTCTAGCCTTTCCTCTTTTTATTTCTGCATGATTTCTTACCATAAATACGGCGCTTCTATGTGGGCTATTACTAGGTCGAATTACTCCTAAATCTAATAACTCTTTAATTTGTGTTATAAATTCTTCTATGTCTGCTGGCGTATGGTCTATTTGTGCTGATGTAATCTTATAATCTTTATTTTTTATGTCTAACCTGGTTGAAACTTTATTTCTTTCCTAATATTTCATGGGCTGTTCACCTAAAATTTTTGTTGTTTCAGCTAATCTTATTATTTCATCTAAATCATTTTCTATTCTTCTGTATACTGGTTTTTTCTTTAATTTTCCTATTTTTGCAAAAACTAACTCTAGGCTAACAATTTGTTAAAAATCTTCTAGGTTTCAATTGTCTCTTTTTTCTTCAAAATCAAACTCCTCTAAATTCTCTAATTCATAATTTTCTATGTCTAAATTTTCTAAAGAAGTATTTGTTATCTCATCAGGTATATACTTTTGGGCTAGCTCAGGAAAAATATTTCTACTAGGAAATAAAAAACTAGCGGGAACAGAATCTACTCCTATGGTACCACCACGCTTCGCACGCAACTCTGATGAATGGGCAGTGGTGCTAAGGGCATATGTTGTGGGTGTATGTACGGTTCGTTTGAAGAAACTGATGTTGTTTTGGCTGATAAACATGATGCCTTGTAGACTAAGTATGAAGTTAAGTCCTAAGATGAAAGGATGATTTTGTCGAGTATTTCCAATCTAAACTTGAGGTAACGGGAACCATTCTATATGTTGAGTTTGAGAACCTATGTGATGAAAACTAATCTGTGCTCCATCGATGCAATGTGTATTTGTCTGTTTAGTGCCATCGGCTATACTGACTAAAGCTGGGGTTGTTAGAGCTGTACTCCATCCTGGTAGAACTATGTGTTGTTCAATATATGATTTACTGGCTCTTGTATCGATCATGGCATCTATGCTAAGGGTTTTTTTCTGCAAATTTAATTACACAAGAAATCTCAACTAAATTTGGCTTAGGTATAACAGGATAATTAAATGGTAAATATGTATTATCTGACTGTGCTTGGGAATATTGACTAAAGGGTTGAGAATCAACTAGGTTGACTAATTCTAAAGAGTTCATATGTTTTTCAACCAATTTATCTTTTAAGGGGTATTTAGTATGAAATTGTTCTAACTGCTGTTTAAGCTATCTATTTTATACTTCTAAACATTCTATGTCAAAACTAGCCTTAGTTTCTATCTCACGTATTTGAAGTTTAAGTTCTCTTACTTGTACTTCTAATTCTCTATTTGTTAAATGTAATTCTCTGCTTTCTATACTATGATCTTCTAGCATTTCGTTGTTATTTCCTAATGTTATCTTGTGTGTCATGTTTAATTTTTCTAGACAGACTATACAATAGGTTATACTGCATAATAAACACTGAGCTCTCTTATTTTTAGCTGGAAACCAATTACAATAACTGCATCTAGTGGTGTCAAATCCTAATCCTATTTGAAAATTATGCTAACATTCAGTACCTGCATTGCATTCCATCATAAAGAAAGTGCCATGAGAAAGGGGTATTCCGATTTCTTGGTTAAGTTATCACTTTCTGAATCACTATCTGAACTTATGGCTTCTATATGATATTCATAATCACTAACTATGCTGTAGACTTCTAAGTCATCACTGTTTATGCTAACTATATCTTCTTCCAAATCTTCTATAATATGTAGTCTTTCTATCTGTTTATTAGTATTAGGCCTTTGTCTTTTTGGGCAGGTTTTTTGCAAAATGATTGGGTTCTCCACATATAAAACAATTGGATTTTTTACTATTAGATTTTTTAACATATCTCTGTTTTCGTTTATCTTTCTCTTCTTTGGGTTGTCGCTTATAATTTATCCTATTAAAGGTTCTACTCTTTCTAATGAATTTTTGTTTTTTTTCATGGTTTTCTATATTTTTTCTTCCAATATTTTTCTTTTCTATATTTTTCATATTTTTTTATATTTTTTTCCTATTATATTTATGTTCATATTGCTGACGAGTATATATTACGCTGCTATAGAAACCATAGTTTTATTTTTTCAAATCTTTATGTATTTTAACTTCTATACATTTTTTTTCTGAGCTTATGAAATGTAAACACTATTTTAGGTCCTATTCCTAAAGTTCCTCTTATTTTTACTTCTCCTGAGGCTATTTTTGCTGGTAAATTTGTATAATAAATTGACCATTTATTTTCTATTTCACTTCCTAGCTCTCCAGGTAATTTTCTAAAATATTTATTTCCTATTTCTTCATCAAAGCTTTTTCCAGTTCTGACTGCTATGGCTAAATATTCTTTACTGAATGGTATAATATATTTCCAACTTCCTAATGTTATCTGATCTAACTCAGTTAATGCTATGCTTTGAGTATAATCATTTCTTCTAGAAGGGCCATATCCTATAAATATTTCTTTTATAAATCTAGTAAAATTCCATGGGTTATCTCCTAGTCCTTTAAGCTATCTAATTGTCTCCTCATATTTTCCTTTAAAAGTTAAATATATATTAAAAGCTAAATCTCCTAAAAGTGTTTCCATATATTCCGATATATCAGTTGATTCAAAGGGATTATTCATCCATGCTTTTACCGCATCTTTTTTCCATTTTTCTATTACTTCTTGCCATATCTGAGTGTTGAATCTAGCTAAATCTAAAAGGGTTCTTTGGTTATTTGCTGGCTGTAATTGTATACTCATATCTGGTTGTCTACGCTTTCTATAATAACCCGACCCTCGTATATGTTATCTGATATATTTTCAGTCCTTCTTTTGTGCTTTTAAATGTTTACTGTAAAATCCCATGAGAAATTACGGCTGAGTAAGTGAACTCCATGTGTAAGGATGTCTATCTGTTGAACAAGCAAAGTATCTGTTACATCTAGAATGTTTGAATCAAGAATTGGAAGCCGTAACGGCTTAATTATCTGAAATTGATTATATATCTGTGATCAGCATAATTTTTAAGTAATATTAAGCATGTTTACGAAATTTCAATTTCGGAATGACTAAACGATTGAATTTTGTCTTATATGCATTTATATATAAATATATTAAGCCAAGTCCTCTTAAGCTTGATCAAACACTTGATATATCTCCTGGAGAGGAAAAAAAAAACGAAAGAAAAGAAAAAGGGAACAAAGGGAAAGTTCAACTAGGAAGGAAAGTGAGAGTAAATTAGAAGGATCTTGGAGATTTGTGAAGCCAAGGTATGCCAAATTTATTTTACATAAACTTTATCTTAACTATGTGTGAGAATTCTCCTTTCAATTATGAGGAAGGGTTGTCAATTTCATATGGAAATTACTAGGGTTGTAATGAAGAGTTATGTGTGATTTTTATGTGATTAACAAGTTATGCTCATCAATTGAGTATTTTGGGATCTAACTTAAGTGTTGTGTAAGAATTCTACTTTAATCTTTGATTTCCATGTCAAACCTATGAAGTTATATCTATGTAATGTGTTATGTTGAGGAATTTAAATTAAGGGATGAAAGTTGAAAGAATAGTGACTTGATCAAGTTTTTAATCATGTTTATCTTGTGATGTTCAAATGATAATTCATGTTATAGTGAAGTTGGGTCCATATTTTGCATGAATTTCATCTTGAATTGCATGTAAAATGAAGTGGTGATGCTAAACTTTGAGTTAAAATCGAGCTGCCCCAAAACAAGGACAGGGCCGCTCGAGCGGAGGCCTTGGGCGCTCGAGCGGAGAAGGAAGAAAAAATGGATTTTGGCTACTGCAGTTGGGCCGCTCGACCGGTGAGGGGGGACCGCACGTGCGGTGCATAGCCGCTCGAGCGAAGGGTCCGGCCGCACGTGCGGCCCAGGTCCGAAAAACTGATCTCTTCTGTTTTGCATGCTCAACTCTCTGGTATTTTTAGAATATTTTTCTGATGATCCTAAGATGGTTATAAATTCATGCGAAGTGTCATGACTCAGGAAATGATTTCTTAATGATTTAAGAAGGAAGGGAAACTAATTTGCAAGCTCTGATTGTGTGCAGGGCACACTCCGAGAGGAAGCAACACGTCATCTCAACGCTGTGAGTAGTAGTACTTTGATGTACCTTTAACCGTTTATCGTTATTGATGTTAAATCTTCGTCGTAAGAATTATGTTGACATATATGTTATATATGCTATGTGAGAAACATTATGAAATTGTGAAAACATCAAAAGAACTTGTGAAATATGAAGTTATGTGGCCAAGGGCCATTTGTGAAGATCAAACCTATGAGGCCAAGGGCCGACTTGTGACTTATGAAGCTATGAGGCCAAGGGCCAACTTGTGACTTATGAAGTTATGAGGCCAAGGGCCAAACTTGTGAACTTGTGAATCCAAAGGGCCGAAGGCCGATGTGATAAGTTGTGAATCTATGAAACCTAAAGGCTATTGTGAATGTGTGAACCCCTCAGGCCATGGGCCGAACTGTGAAATTGTGAAACCGATAAAGTCATCTGTAATCTAATGAAAATGTGCTTACTTTTCGTTACTATTTATCAGGAATGTCCTGTTAACTTTACGTTAATTACGTCAACTCATGGAAATGATGTAACGGTTACCATTAAAACTCTGTTAATTACAAGGCAAGGTAACTATGTTAACATATAAGAACGATTAAACAAAGGTGTATGCTACTGATTAATAGAGCATGTGAATTAAGTCATTTACCCAAAAGAATTTATGTTCATTCCTGGAGAACGGATTCTGAGTAAATATAAGAGTAGCTATGTGTATCCATATGAGTTTGAAGTTATTTTGCTATGTTGCTTATAAATTGGA
Source organism: Camellia sinensis (assembly GCF_055761805.1). Lineage (NCBI taxonomy): Eukaryota > Viridiplantae > Streptophyta > Magnoliopsida > Ericales > Theaceae > Camellia > Camellia sinensis. Next base: position 224,023,354 of record NC_138961.1, read on the forward strand.
AGTTATTCAAAATCTGCGATATAAGTGCAAAGTTTAGCATTATTGTGTGACCCTCATGAGAATGTGAATTAGTCTCTCATTGGTAAGCGTACGAGAATGATATGATACAACAAAAAATGCTCTAGTTATAATAAGTTCCGTTTGAATTAATGAATGATGTTCAAGTATGTTTCAGGCATGTTTCCAGTATGTTACAAGTTTAAGTATGTTCAGGTATGTTTCAAGTATATGTTACAATTTTAAATATATTACAAGGTCAAATATATTTCAAGGGCTTTATGCCAATCTTTCAAGGGCTTTATGCCACATGTTTCAAGGGCCTTTGTGTCATATGTTACAAGGGTTTTATGCCATAAGTTTCAAGGGCTTATAGCCACCATGTTTCAAGGGCCTCGTGCCACCACGTTTCAAGGGCTTATAGCCATTATGTTTATGTTGCAGGATTGGGCCTAAGGCCGTCATGTACTTAGCACAGAATCAGACTAACTATATGAACTTTGCATTTTTATATGCATTGATATGTATTATGTTTCAGGTTAAGCGTCATTTTAATTACGTATTACTATTCACTGAGCCTGGCTCACTCTCTATTATGTTTGCTTCTGTAGGTCACCAATCAGGTGGTCAGTCCTAGCCAAGATGCCCGCTTTCTTGTATCAACCTTCATATGTCCAGGCACTGTATAAGCCATTTATTTTGTTAAGTTGTTAAGATGTTGACTTGCTTATGGGTGTCCATCTATTTGATGTATATAACTTTCATGTTTGTTTTTGTATACGTCCAATCATAGGGCAAGGACTGTAAATATGTATGCATATGCTCTGGGATATAGTTTGGAACTTTATCTATCCACTATAATGCATGTGATGAATGAGATCCTGGCATGTAGAAGTAGCTCAATGGAGTTTATATGTTTCATTATTTCCATTTTTTTTTCGTGCTTCCGATAAGGCCCCATACGTTATGCTACCAGGTTACATGTCTGTTCCTGAATAGGTCATGCCCAAACTTTTAGGGGCGGGTTTGGGGCGTGACACTTTCCATGAAATCTATAACTTTTATTTGGGTCTACCTTACTACACCCTATATTAGCTAATGGTCTTCTTCCTCCTACTGCATAATGCATTGGTTCTACGGGATCTTCTACAGTTGGTTGTGGGTTACTAGTTCCTGTGCTTTCTGTGTTCATGTAAAAAATATCTTCTAAGTTGGATTGTTTTGGTATCTTAAATATTTTGCTAAGATGTATTTTATCTTCTATGATGTTATCTACATATTCAGTATGAAATTCTTGGTCTAAAAATGACACTGCTTCATCATGGGTATCTCTTCTAGTTATATATTCATAGTATCTAGTATCTAGTATTTTATTCATATCGCTTAGGGTGAAATTTTCCAAATCTATCTCATTAATATTATATATCTTATTTTGTGATATTGTTTTTTCCTCTATCATTACATAAAGTTGATTTATGTCACTATAATTATCTTGATTTTCTTCCCTATCTATACTGCTAAATTCATCATCTTTAGATTTTTCTAGTGCTACATATGTATATTGAGTAAATCTTACTGCATAGCTTTCATCTGCTTTTTGATATAATAAGTTATCTTGAGGGGCTAACCTTTTTTGTCCTAAAAAATCTCCTAAATTCCAATCTAGTGCTGCATTATCTTTAGAATTATATTTTTTAGCTAGTAGTGCCTTTATTCCTTTTAGCCTAATAACTTAACTATCTACTCATTTGTAAGTCTATAATGAGTATTGCTTTCTGAGACTGCTAAGCCTAAAAATCCTGTGCAAAGTAATAAATTCTTTTCTCCCTTTTTCATTTTGTATCCTCTACTTTTTATCCCTATTTTTATCTTTTTATGAAAGGTCGAGGTTGGTAATAGGAAATCTGGTGTAAAATAAACTATTCCTCATTTCGAATTCATATCTAATTCATAGCTACCTAAAATATTTTGTCCTGCATCATTAAACCTATCATCATAAAGACATACAAAAACTTTAGTTCCTAAATTTTCTCTAGTTAAAGCCTTAACTCCTACCACAACTAATCCTAAGTGAGTCATTTTGAGGTGTTCATTTACAGCATATTTATAACTTTCTCTATCTATCAGATTTAGCTCTATTTTTTTATCTTCATGAGTTACACTAATCATTTGTTTACCATAGTGTTTAAATATATATTGTTTTTTATGAATCTTTCCTAACTTATATACATATTTGGCTGGAATTAACTCTAACTTCTCATTCTTAAATTTTTCTATCTGGTGTTCTATATCTATAAATTCTTCCATTTTAACATCTTCATCCTCATTACGCTTTTTACTACCACTTCCTTTTACTAGTTGTTTAAACATTTTTATTTTCTGTAAGTTCTACATGCGGGTTTCTTTGGTAATTAAAGTTTTTCGAAATATCTAGCTATATCTTCTTCGTTTATCTGAGATTGAGGTTTGTTTGTTGGTCCTTCTACTCCTTTTCCTTTTTGAAGTATTATTTTTTCTAAAGAAGCTAAACGATTTTTTAAACTATGTAGTTGTTCTGATAATTCTTCAAATTTTTCACACAATCTGATTAGAAATAAAGTCTCTATATTATTTTGTCTTACTGATATTTTATATGACTAATTTATTCCTTGATAGCTACTAATTCCTTCTGGGTTATTATGAAAGTCTTCTTCTTGTTTTAAAATAATCTGGTAGTCTCTATTAGCTTTTTTATCACTACTCATAAACTAAGATCTTATTAGTTGTTCTAAGATTTCTAATTTTTGTTTTAAATTATCTTGAATTTGGTTAATTTGTTCTATTTGTTTAGCTATTTGATTTATCTGACAATAAATTTTTTCAATTAGTTGCTTAAATTCTAGTTCTATTTGCTCTGAACTGTTAGTGTTTATAGCTGAAATTAGAGTTTCTATTTCTACCTTTGTGGGAAAATTTTCTAAATTCAACTCTATTCATTTTTGTAGGATTGAACTTTGCTGATCTTGGATATAATCTAATTTTTTATCTTGATTTTTAATTATACTACGAGTATTACGAAGATGGTCTATAGATGAAGTAAAGAGATTACTAATTTTATCTACGTCCTTTTTAATGTTTTCTGTAAAATTAATCTGATGATCTATAATACTATTTAGCTAGGGATTATGTTCACTATAGAGCTGATGTGTTAAAGTACCTTCAAAATTACAACGAAATTTATTTTTATCTATGTTAAGACGATGGTTACGATTGCTGAGTTCTAAATCTAAATATTCTACTCTTTTCATACACAAAATTAAATCCTACTTTAAAATTATTAAAAGCTACTATAAATTTATAACTAAATTGTCCAAAAATAAAAACTACTCTATTTCCATAAGCAAAATGCATAAACTAACTTAAACTGTCCTAAAACCGAACACTACTCTGATACCAATTTTGGAGTTGGGGTTAGTGGTCTACCACTATTTTAAAATTGGGCTGAGAATTATCTAACTAATTCTACAGTTATACTAATAAATCTTCAAGCTGTTGTATAACTAGCTGTAAGGCTTCTTGCTTTATAGTTATCTGTCTATTTATTTAAGCAATTTTCAAACTATAATTTTCTAGAGATCTACCAGAAGCGAAGGATAATAGAAATGGATATCTTAATTTTTGAACTTCTAATTCTTGTATAAGCTTAGTACTGGTTTTGATTTTAATTCTAAGTTCTTCTTCTAAATGCATAAAATTTTGATTTTTTAAAACTCTTTTATGAACAATATTTTCTTGATATTTCTACTCAGGTTACTCTCCTTGTATTCTAAAATTCTTTTTCTTTGGCCAAAACTATTTTTAAGCAATATTTGTTTTCATTACATGTACTCCCACCTTGAAGCTAAGCCTCGTTCAACATAGGCCTCGTTTGGGAAGTGGCTATTTTAGTAGGCTATTTGGCTTTTTGGCTATTTTAGTGACTATTTTAGTTTTTGTGTTTGGGAAGATGAGATGATTTTTTAGTTGAGTTATTGTATTGAAAAGTGTGTTGAAATGATGTTTAAATTTAAAATGACAGATTTATCCCTAACTTTTTATTTTTAAAATTGATATAAAGGGGCAAAATGGTAATTTTACCCTTGATGTTACACTTTGCAGCTGTGACAGTGTAGGCTGTGCCTACACTGTCCCGTGCCTGAGCCTATTTTTTTTTTTTTTTTTTTTTTTTTTTTGGAAATCAGAGAGAAAGTTGCACAGTAGGGGCTTATGGGCTACTATCCCAAAAGAGGCTATAATAGCCTGCCAACCGTGATGCCAAACACCGCCATAGTATATTTTTATTTTCTATTTCTTACCTTTCCCTTTCTGCCTACAATTTGCCCTTAAACGCCTAACCACGGCTCACACGGGCTCTTCAGCTAAGGTCACTCAATAATAAAATAGAAAACAACAGATACTATGAAAGTGCAAAGCATGTAATATTAATAAGCAAACAAGCATTCCATAAACTTAGTTTTTCCAAAAAGAAAATAAATTTTTAGAATAGAAGAGTTACCCTTTTGAAATATCTAAGGAAAAAGAGAGTCCACTCACACTTCATATTAATATGTAATATACTTACAAAGATTATATTACAGACTTTGAGTTTCTGAAAGTCTTGGAACACTTAGAATTTTTTAGAGAAGTTAGAAAAGTTTTTGCAAAGTGGAGTGAAGGGAAATTTTTCATTGCTTCTTCCGTTAGCATGAGTGCCAATTTATACAACAAAAAGGAGAATAAAAACAAAAAACCTAAAATCTAGACTTAATAGCTAACTCAAATTAACGGCCAAACTTTTCAAAAGACCTAGTCAAGCCTAGTAATAGGCTTTGCCAAAATTTCTACATAAAGACAAAGACTATGCATACAATTATATGCATATTTTTGACAAACTTTCTACGCAGATAAAAACAAGTAAAAGATTTGGATAATGAGGTCAGGTACTGCTTTGGGCCCCATCGCACATCATTCAATCCTCCTTTTTTGAAAAAATTTTGACACTATAATTTATTACAGGACACGCGTAAGGATTCTCACAGCTTTTCTTTAATGAAGCAGGGTAGAGGTCATCTGCTTTATTAAAGTAGTGAGTGAAGGAGAAGCCTTATCACTGACATACACAAATAATTACAGACATAAATATTTACAATAGCTATTTGTCATTTCTTGGCGTGCTTTTCTCTGATTACTGAAGAGAGGCTTTATCTTCTACAGATTTTGTCTTTTTTTTCTGAGATGCCAATAATTGATGTAGACGCTTGGATGATGAATCTTCAAGGTGGATCCTTTGCAAAATTTCAAAGAGTCAAAAATCTACAAGGAAGTATAATACTTCCAAAATAATTATATGAGTCTAATTATGTGAAGTGAACTAGTCACTACTACCTCCATCCGCACTATTACTTTTTCTTTTTTTTTCACTCATACATTTGGTTTTCCAAGTCTGTTGCCGAGAGTTTATCATAAAATTCATCCCCATAGCTGGTTCATTTCCCCATTGGTTATCTTGGTCATCTTCTTCCATTATTAAAATAATATTTTAATAATAGTAATTAAATGAGATAATATTTATTTTTAATCTCACTTTCTAAATAAGTATGATTATATATCTTTTTATTGTTTTTGAAAATGTTTATCATTGTAATTGGTTACAACCGTCCAGATCAATCTATCATAGATTAATGGGAGGATTAACTTGACCTATGTTTACCACCCAGGAAACTTCCTACACTATTTCCTCTCAGCAAAATCTGTTCCCCACTTCCTCTCTCTCTCTCTCTCTCTCTCTCTCTCTCTCTCTCTCTCTCTCTCTCTCTCGCTTCTCCGCCACGACCACAGCAGCTACTTTGCCTCTTCCTTTTCGTCGACACCCACACTCCTCATCATCGTCGCTGCTCCTCCTTCCCTAGCGACCCTTCGTCTATATCTTGATCGCAACAACTACAGTAACCCCACGCCCCATCTCGATCATCGCAGCAACTGTGGCAGCCACCATCTTAGCCTCACACAACATTGCGAAGGGTGAACACATTTATTTATATGTATATATATCTATATAATAAAGCATGACGATTTTTAAAAATGTGTAAAATGTACCATACATTTGATTTTAAAAGTTCAGATCAATTCTAATAAATATCAATGAATCAAATGATGTTTGATACCCGCCCAAACAATTCTCCCCACCTTCCCACCTACCCACGTCTCCTCCCCACCTTCTTCCATCTTCATCTCTCTCTCCCTCTCTGTTTTTCTTCTTGATCAGTTGAAATCTAATTTGGGTCAAAGTCATTGATCTGTTTTGTTGTGTTTTTTCGATATGGGTCATGATTTGTTAGCAATCACCCCTGCGCCGTCGTCGTTGCCGCCACCTCCTCCGTCTCTGGCTCCTGGGTTTCGGCTTCATCCGACGGACAAGTAGCTTGTGCAGTGCTATCTCAAGTGTAAGACCTCTGGGAAGCCCTTCCACTTCGATGCTGTCTCAAAAATCAATGTCTACAGATCTGAGCCATGGGAGCTCTCTGGCACCTCTCTCCCTCCCTCTCTCTCTCTATATATATATATATATATATATATATATATGCTTCAAGTTTTTTATTTTTAATTCTCTCTCTCTCTCTCTAACTTGAAAAATCGTCTCTACAACTCTTGCCCCTTGGAGTTCGTTTCAACAATATCGACCGAAAAGGAGAGGGAGACTCACGTTTACATGGCCAAGCTTGTAACGCCCTCTAAATAGCAGCATTAAACCCATCGGATAAGACATGCATTTACATAGAAGCTAACCACATTCTTTTATTCATTAAAGTTCCATTACATAAGTATTACATGTTAACATCAAAACAAAATGCCCTACGGGCTTACAGCTTTCCAAGTTAACACTTGGTTACAACAAAAGAGTACTAACTCGTTTACACATTAAGCCCTTGGCTTGAAGTTACATGTAATACATCAAAAGTTAAGCGACAAAAGTATGTCCGCCACTAGCCTCCCAGCTATGTCCTTGGAGGTGGCATGCTTCCTGCACCTGAAAATGATATTCCCATATAGGGTAAGCCACAGCCCAGTAGAAATATACTAAACCAACCATGAACAATGACTAAAAGATTAGCAATTGATAGATGGCTAACACAGATACATTCACATAAATTACACATTTATGTCATACAACTTACGAGTCTAAGTTACCTTTCATTTTTCCTTTTTCAACAGATAAGCATGCTAGCTCTATCATCATTTCCATAGATATGTATAAAAACTATATCCCACATTCAGATAAGCATATAAGCTATATCCACATTCTCAACAGATATGTATAACAACAATATCCCACATTCACAGATAAGCATATAAGCTGTATCCACACTTTACCAAGACAAGCATATAAGCTCTATCTTCACTTCTCTAGACAAGCATATGAGCTGTATCTACGGAGTTCATCCCCTATCTTCTCCCAACACTATCCGGTTTAGAGGTACATCCCCTATCTTCCCCTAAACCGCGGAGTACATCCCCTATCTCCTCCTCTACACATAACGTATATAAACACATTGGTTCTATATACAATCACCCAATACATATAGATAATGTATTCTATCAACCGTCAAGTTCCATGACACATTTCATTGATTAGTTTCAGTTTGCCTAATCATCATGCATTGTCTACAACAATCACGACTATCCTCCACCGATAGCCCAAAGCAGTTATTTCTAAACAGAAAATAAATGCACAATGGATATTCAATCAACATTTCATTTCCTCATTTCTCACAATTAATTATCCCAATTAATTAAACAATGTAATTAGGTCGTTATCCATAATTACCATTTCAACCCTTAGGTCCCATTTTCATCAATGATTCAACATTTATTCCATTTCTCTATGCCAAACATGCATCTAGGTTTATTATGAATAAAACCCCAACTTTTGTAAAATTGCACAAAAGCCCCAAACTTTCACAAAATTACCAAGCCAAGACCAACATCTCAAAATACCAAAATTTAAAGACAAAATCCATAGAGAGGAGTAGGGTATCCCTACCTCGAAGTTTAAGCCAAAAAGGAGATGAAGACTCGAAGATCAACTTGCTCCAAATCCAAACTTTTTCAGATTAAATCAAAGCTCTCAACGCCCTCTATCTTTTTAACAAAGGCTCTAGGCTAGATTCACACTCTAGGGAGGTCAAATCTTAGAGAGGGTGTAAGTTTAGAGAGAGAGGGTCTCGGATTTAGGGTTTGATAAAAAAAAGAAATGAAAAACTCAAGTTCAAAATCGCTACTGTCCGCTGATATAAAACACGCTTGCTCGAGCGAAGACTTAGTCGCTCGAGCGACCAGACACAGAAAACTCTCTCTCGAGCCAAGAAGTTCTCGGTCGAGCGAAGAAAAACCCAGACCGCTCGAGCGAAGGAAGCTCGCTCGAGCCAAGAAAGGCAACTCTCAGGTCCAGAACCAGACGCAACACTCGCTCGAGCGAAGCCACCCTGGCTCGACCCACCAGACACGAACCTCACTCTCGCTCGAGCGACAAACTCCTCGCTCGAGCGAAGGTCCAAAAATCTGGGCAGCAACACTAGGCTCCCAAACACAACCAACCTGTAACAAACCTGCCCAACACATCTTATAACTCAATATACAAAGTAAAGAGGATGCAAACATGATAATAAACAATTACCAACATCCACGGACACATGTCCGGATCACTGTACAACAAGGGTAAACCCGGGATCGCTATAAAGCTCATCGAACAAGCCGAGCGCTACGACGAAATGGTTGAGTGTATGAAAAGTGCTGCAAAACTTGACGTAGAGCTGACTGTAGAGGAGACGAACCTGCTCTCTGTGGGGTACAAGAATGTGATAGGTGCCTGGAGAGTATCTTAGCGAATTATGTCTTCAATTGAGCAGAAAGAAGAATCTAAGGGAAATGAGAACAATGTTAAGCTCATTAAGGGATACTGTCACAAGTTAGACGAGGAGCTCTCAAAGATTTGCAGTGACATTGTGACTATAATCGACAAGCATCTCATCCGCTCTTCCAACTCGAAATTCTACTCTTCTCTTGCCATCCACTTTCATCTCTCTCCTCTTGCGATGACCGCCATCGACCACCGATCGTCTCACCGTCCAGGTTTTTCTTTTGTGATTTCTGAAATGGGTTTGATGGGTTTTGATTTCTGAAATTTAAAATGGATTTGATGGGTTTTAATTCGCATATATTTGCAGAAATTCGAAGTCATTTCGCTCGAGACATCATCCTCGGGAACAAGTTTTTCGGTTTCAGCGCTTTCCAGCTCATCCCCGTGAGTTTACTCTCTATGTCTCTCTATAAATGTATATAAATATAAATATATGAATATATAAATATATGAGTTTGTGAGCAGAGACCACCATCTACTCCTGACAGCCAACAAATGGGGTGCTCTCTCTATCTCTCTGTCTCTCTTATTTTGGTTTCTATGGGCATCTATGAAAAATCATGAAATTATTGTTGTATTTTTCTTATCAAAATCAGACCCAATTAAAACTGTATTTGTGTTTGTGTTGGAAAGATTAAACATGTTTGATTTTTGAAATGTGAAATGGGTTTCATTTTTAAATGTGTTTTGATTTTTGAAATTGGTTTAATTTTTAGAAATATGAAATCTGAAATGGGTTTGATTTCATCTTGATTCTATTGCATTTCAAACTCAACCCATTTGTTTGAATATGATGTATATAGATATATATGTTGGATCAATCTTCTGTGTAAATAAAATAAATGAAAATTAAATCAAACAAAATAAATAAATAACGTACCGAATTTATTTATCGAATCGAATTTAAAGAAAATTCAAAGACCAAGTCAAGTGTGTGACACTCTGTCCTTAAGATAAATTCGCCCCACTACGGTGCTTACGGTTGAGTGGCATCTATCTCCCAGGATACAATGATCTTCACAAACTTGTAAAAGCACTTTAAACAAATTTGTACGGCGAACCAAACCTTGTGTTCTATACTCTCTTTGGTTTTTTTTCCTTAAAACTAGAATGAAGGAAAATCCACTAAATAAAAGTTGGACAGCACAAAGGAACTTATCAGACTGATTTTCGGATTCCAAGACTACTGGAACAGTAGGTATTTATAGGCAAGATATTCTTGTTCGAACAGGTGTGAGTCTGTCCAACAGATTCATATTTGAATTTGAACAGATATCCAAACTGTAGCAGTTATCTAACTGCCAAGAACTGCTGTATGACACTGTTTGAATCTGCCTGGGCAAATTTAAATCTGTCCGGTTATGAACAGATTGGAAAAACAGTTTGGGCTCAAAAATCTGTTATGGAATAAAAGAAAGAGACACAATTGTTGGACAACAATTTGAATTTCAAATTCAAATTTCAAAACTTAAATTAATTTTTCCTGCAAGAATTTATTGAAAAAATTCAAATAAATTTTGTCCAAAAAATTACTGTTAGACCCGACCCCACCCACGCCTGGCCGGGCCTGGCCGGACAGACGACGACGGCGCGCGTGTGGTGGTTTGAGCTATGGTTCACTTTGTCCATAACTCTTCCCTTCTACAAATTTGGGATGCCCCTTGGGGCCCAACCAAAGTGTTGTAAGCTAGAGCTTATATACACAAATAAACTCTCTTAAAGTTTCAATGCGGGACAACCCTTTCCAAAGAAACCCACATTTACTTCCTTAAATTTCCTATTCCACGAACCCGAAAACGACGTCATGTTCCCATTCACTCATAAATGGTTTTGATGAACCGTCTTTACCGTGTGACTTGCTATATGGCAAGGAACACTTCACCTATTCTGACCCACCCCAAAAGATATTTGGGACCCACTCAATTTTGGGCTCAAAGTTGGCCCAAAATATGCCTGTATAAACCAATTTTTCCAACAATATATATGCTTTAAGTTTTTTATTTTTAATTTTAGTTGGATAAATTGTTGTTTGTTGGTGGAATTGACGTCTTGTGGGTTTAAATTGATGTTTTTGTTTATCATCATTTCTATTTATCTTGATGTGTTAAGCTTTATTAATTTGAGTTTGAATTGTTTAGTGTGATAAAATTGCCAGTTTTGTTTGTGCATATCAGCTCCAATTTTGTCATTTCTATTGCATTTGTGTTTGTGTTCATAAAAATTAATTCAAAAACTTGGGGAGAAAGTTTGTTATCACTAGGTTTGTGCTTATTTATGTGTGTGAGAATATGTATTTTATCTTTCAAGTTCTATTTTTCCCTTTTTTGATGAATTTCTTAACCCGCAACAATGGTGGAAACAGCGTAGAGAATACCTTAAAAGCTCCATGGTCATCTTCTCCATTTATTCATCAGATCCAAAGCTCACAGACTTGTGGGACTAAAGGAGGGATGGATTCTGCAAAGGTACTCTTACAATAAATTATTTTTTTTCAATTTTTACTATAATTTTATTAGGTGCATTTTTATATGAGTAATTTTACAAAATTCATTTAAAAGTTGAAACCTTATCTGTATTTTATATTTTGACCTCAAATTTTTAGCAATGAATTTGATAAATTACATTTTAATTTAACAATTTTATTTTCATTTATTAATCTCATCATTAGTTGCACGAGCATATACTAGTATATATATATATATATATATGCTTTAGTTTTCAAGATCGTTAAACTATTTGGAAAGCTTTAATAAAATTTATCTTTGTATAGAATGAGAATTGCATGATTTTACATAATTTGTCATCTATGATTGAATCTCCAAATTCATAGAAAAACTATTATTCTAAAAGAGCAAAAACCACTAATTTTTCGCACCCCTAAAGCTTATACTTAGAGAGATTTCTTTTTATTTTTTTTCTTTTTCCTTCAGTTTGAGTATTGGATTACAATTTTTTTTTGTTTTAGATTTGTGAATAATATGGAACTCTTTTTGATCATGGAAGTTACTTGCATTTTTATAATATGGTTTTGTACCTTCAAAAATTTTCCTCTCCTTCTAGCCATGGTGTGCCAAGAGATTATGTTGATTAGGTTATGCTACTCTTTATCTTTTGGTCTACGAAAGATGCTAATGCTGATGTGTTTTTATCTTTATTAATTAATCTTTTGTGATTACATCATTATTGTTGAATAATTCATCACATCATTATTGCAACACATTGGTTATGATGAGTGAAGGGGCTAAATGTGAAACGGGTCGAGTCCAAGCCTTGGGCCGGCCCAATCCACTGAAGTCCGAATCCAAGTGGGTTGGATGAGTATATGGGCAAACCAATTGAGCCCAACTTCATGATCAACAGTCCACCCAGGTCCTCAAGCACTTGGGCCCAACCCGCAGTGGAAAGGCTAGTCCAGCCGTGGTGCTGGGCTGGGCCGAGCTGCAAGACTAAACCTATGGGCCGAGTAGAAAATGAGCCGAGCCCATACAAAGATATTCAAAATGGATCAACCTATCTCCATGAATGATCCTGTAAAAGGCCGAGACAAGGCATAATGATACCGAGCTGAAGCACAGCAGTACCGAGCTGAGGAAACGTCGCAAGGAAACGTGGAAATTGTGAATGTGTGCATGTGCAAGTTGCCACCTTAGCTGGTCCCCTACACCTAGAATCACGAAAGTTGTTGAACCAGAGGAATGTGGTTTGTTATCAGCATGACTACAATGAGTATATGCATTCAATGACAACTACCGGGTGGTCCCCCACCTTGAGCAATGCTAAAAGGACACTTGGCAGCATCCGAACTCCATGAACCCACCTTGAGAAGCAAGCAAGGAACACTATATATACAACATGAACTTCACATTGAAGGTAACTGAACGATTCCAAGTAAAACTACAAGCTCAACTCGATAAACATTCTCTCTCCGATCATTAATTCCCACACCGGAGGGGTTATCCGGCCAACCCCGGCCGGGCAGCTCTAACGGTGCTTCTTGTGGCAAGAACCTCAGTCCCTGGATAGTCCAACCGAGTGCGGAGCCCCGATCAACTTTCATCTAGTGCGGAATCTAGTATGCACAATTGGTGCGGTGAGCGTGGATCACTTCATCTCTAAGCTCTGTACTCAGTTCCGGCGATGGGGATTGAGGACATTCCGCCTTCGACACATACGCCACAGACGGAGAAAATGAAGGACAAAGGTTTGGCACTCCCAACAGTCCCAGAGGAACAAATTGGAAACAATAATCGAACCCCTGAATCCGTCGAGCATCAATTACCCTTCGCTGGAGGTTCTTCTCATCACTTTCTTCTGGGAAAGGATTATAAAGATCGAATCATAGACTCCATGGGGGTGGAGATACAGGAGTTGAAAGCCCAACTTAAAAGGGTGCTGGGCAATCCGACAGAAAAGAAGACGGAAGCGGAGCCCTCTCGTTTGCGACGGAGGAGCTCATCTAGAGAGCCAACAGCGAAGAAGTTCCCCGGGAATGAGTCTGGGCAACAAAGCCAGCCTATCCCAGTACAGAGTGAGGCAGCAAGCAGTCACACCCGTGGGTCACACCGGAGAAGGGCCAAGAGGCAGAAGACAGTTAGCCAACAGACTGACTGCCTTCCTCAGGACCTTCGTACTTGGTTGATTGGCAATAGGCAGAACGAACAACATCGAGATCATCTGGACCGTACTGTTCACCAGAGAGAACACCGAACGCTGGATAAGCTCGTCTCTTCGCCATTCTCCCTGGAGATTGAGACCTTGAGACCTCCAAAGAAATTCACCCCACCAAAGTTCACTTCGTACGACGGGAAGTTGGACCCGATAACACATATTAGCCATTATAGACAGATGATGTCCCTATGGAACCGAGATAAGGCACTGATGTGTAAAGTCTTCCCATCTAGCTTGGGAGAAACCAGACTTCGATGGTTCGATTGTCTCCCCGCTGGATCGATCCATGGCTAGAAGCAGCTCTCCAAAGAGTTCCTAGCCAGGTTCGTCTCCAACACTAAGATCCCGAAGAAACTGGATACACTGTTTGGTCTCCGAAAGGAGCAGGAAGGAAACGCTACGCAATTATGTCAGGAGGTACTGGGAAGAGTACAATGACCTGGAGGAAAATGTGTGCAGCGAACAGATGGCCATTATGTCCTTCAAACATGGTCTGCGCCCGGAAAGTAAGCTGAGACAATCACTTACCAAGCGCCCAGCCACAGCTTTGAAAGATTTGCGTGCCAGGATTGAGCAGTACACTCGCCTCGAAGATGATCAGATCCCCATCGAGGTAGTGTTAGTAGAACAAACAGCTCGGCACAAGAAGAGAACAGATCGAGGAGAACACCGAGGGATTGCAGTGAATGAAGTGGATAAGTCCAAATCCCACGAAACCGTTGTGACTGTATTCAAAGAGCCAATCTATCGAATCCTGGAAAAGATCAAGAGAGAGCCCTTCTTTGTTTGGCTGCTGAAAATGTTGGGAGATCCAGCTCGGCGCAATCAGAAGCTCAAATGCACCTACCACCAAGATAGGGGGCACATGAATCAGAACTACAGGGCACTGAAGCAACACTTGGAAGATCTAGTGGCAGCCGGGCACCTAAGGGATTACATTGATCAAGATAAGGAAGTGGCCGAACTGGGGAACCCGCCACCAGGACCGAATGTTGAGCACCCACCTCGGTTGATAATAAATGTGATCCACGGGACGGCGACTCAGGAATCTGATGACGCACTGAAAGAAGAGATCGCTAAGGCTGCGCAAATTCAGAGGGTCATGTCAGTAGAGCCTGCATCAAAAAAGGTACATACAGTACCCAAATCCCCCTTGTGCACTGTTTCATTTACTAGCAAAGATTTAGAAGGCATACAACACCCACATACTGATGCACTGATTATAACTGTGGGAATTGGGAAACGATTTGACGCAAAATGAGTCCTAGTAGATCAAGACAGTGCAGCAGACATATTGTATTATGATTTGTTCAGAAAGCTTAGTCTCTCCAAGCAGCACCTCACCCCAGCGGTAGCCCTGTTGGTCGGTTTCAATTCACAACCAGAATGGCCTCTTGGCAGAATAGTGTTACCAGTCGTGGTGAGAACAAAAACCCTCCAGATAGAGTTCTTGGTTATTAATACACCATCACCTTACAACGCCATACTTGGCCGCCCATGGATTCATCAAATAGAAGCAGTCCCTTCAACCTACCACCAGCTCATCCGTTTCCCAACGGAACACGGAGTAGAGCAGATCTCAGGGGATCAAGTTGCGTCCAAACATTGCTTCATGGTAGCATTAAAGGCAAAGCAGCTCTGCAATCGGGTACAGACAGTAGAAGTGGCCGAACAGCCAGTCTTGGAAGATGTAGGGGGAATCCCAGAGGAAAAGATGGTAGAGGATTTGGAGAAAGTCTTAGTAAAAGAGGATGACCTAGAAAAGTACTTCCTTATCGGTACCTCGCTAGGCACTGATGAGAAACTTCAGCTGTTGGAACTGCTGAGGGAAAATATGGAGGTATTCGCATGGTCAGTGTATGATACTCCAGGGTTGGACCTAGAATTTTCTTGCCACAAGCTCAACATCAACTCTTCAGCTCGGCCCATTGTGGCAAAAATTCGGAGATCCTCAGTCGAGCACACCGAAGCAGTAATTGCTGAAGCCGAAAAACTCTTGGCTTCAAGAGCAATCAGGGAAGTTCAGTACCCGCAATGGCTATCCAACACAGTTATAGTCAAGAAGAAGAACAAAAAATAGAGAGTTTGCGTTGACTTCACTTGCTTGAACAAAGCCTGCCCTAAAGATAGCTTTCCTCTGCCTCGCATTGATCAACTAGTAGACTCAACAGCAGGGCATGAGCGCATGAGTTTTCTGGACGCTTATAGCGGTTATCATCAGATACCACTGTACGGTCTGGATCAAGAAAAGACAGCATTTATCACTCTGAGAGAAACTTACTGCTATAGAGTGATGTCGTTCGGCCTCAAGAACGCCGGGGCAACCTACCAGCGGATGGTCACTCGGATGTTCAAGGACCAATTGGGAAAAACCATGGAAGCTTATATAGATGATATGGTAGTCAAGAGCAAGTTCGCTACAAACCATCTTACAGACTTAAGAAAAGTTTTCGGCATATTAAAGAACCATCAGCTTCGCCTCAATGCCTCGAAATGCGCTTCGGGGTAGGAACAGGGAAGTTCTTGGGATATATGGTCACTCACAGAGGAATTGAGGTGAATCCAGACCAAAAAATTAATACAAGATCTTGAAGTACCAACAAAGGCTAAGGAACTGCAGAAATTGGCCGGAATGACGGCCGCACTGAATCGGTTCATCAGCAAGTCTTCAGACCGGATGAAGCCCTTCTTCCAGCTTTTGAAGAAAAGGGCAGCATTTGAATAGAGTTTTGAGTGCACCGAAGCACTGCAAAGTCTCAAAAAATACCTCAGTACACCTCCCCTTCTGTCTACTCCAGAGCCAGGAGATGAGTTGTACCTCTATCTAGCAGTCTCAGATCATGCCATAAGCGCAGCATTAATTCGAGAGGTGAACAAGGAACAGAGGCCTGTATACTACGTTAGCAAGACTTTACTAGATGCCGAGACACGGTATCTACCATTGGAAAAGTTAGCTTACGCGCTGCTTATCACCTCGAGAAAGTTACAACATTACTTCCAGGGGCATACCATCAATGACCTCACTAAATTCCCCCTCAGATCTGTATTTAGCCAAGCCGATTTCTCTAGCAGAATAGCAAATGGGCAGTAGAACTTGGTGAGTTTGACATTTGGTATCAACCCAGGACAGCAATTAAGGCCCAGGTCTTAGCAGATTTTGTCGCAGAATTTGCCCCCACCCAGAGTACCGAACCAAGGAACCCAAGTTCGGCACAAGCGCCACACATCAACGAACAAGGAAAGCCCTGCGCTTCGGAAGCCTGGAAACTCTTCATCGGAAACATCTGGCAGCTCTATGTTGATGGGTCATCCAATAACCGAGGTTCAGGGGCAGGAGTAGTACTTATCTCACCAGAAGGATTTATCTGGGAACAGGCTCTCAAGCTTAGTTGGAAGGCTTCAAACAACAAGGTAGAGTACGAAGCGTTGTTGGCTGGCTTACACAGTGTCAAACACATCAGTATAGAATAGCTTCTTATTTTCAGCGATTCACAGTTGGCGGTAAACCAGCTTTCTGGGGTCTACGAAACACGGGATGAAAGAATGGTCATGTACGCAAGCAAGGCCAAAGACTTACTCAAAAAGTTTCAATCCATACGAGTGGAACGAATTAGTCGAGACAAAAACGGCCATGCTGATTCTTTGGCTTGTCTCGGCTCATCAGTGGATACCAAAGATGCCAAAAAAGTTTGGGTTGAGTTCGTGCCGGAGCAAAGCATTGCATCTCCAGTCCTTTGCAGCAGCGTAGAGTCGAGCTGGATGGATCCAATACTTACTTTTCTAAAATCTGGTACTCTTCTCGAAGACAAAAAGGAAGCCAACAAAGTCAGACACAAGTCAGCTCGGTTTTGGATCTCACCATCCAGGAAGCTGTACAGACACTCCAATCTTGGGCCTTATCTCCTATGTGTGCATCCAAATCTGGTCGAGAATGTTCTCTATGAAATTCACGGTGGGATTTGTGGATGCCACGTTGGCGGAAGGTCGCTGGCGCACCGAGCCCTCACTCACGGGTATTGGTGGCCACGGATGCAACAAGATGCTCAGCAATACGTACAGAAGTGTGATAAATGTCAGAGGTTTGCTCCATCATTCATCAGCCAGCCAAAACTCTCACCCCACTCACTAGCCCATGGCCCTTTGCCTAATGGGGTCTGGATATTGTTGGACCATTGGCACGAGGCACTGGGAACAGGCGATTCTTCATTGCAACAACCGACTATTTTACTAAATGGGTTGAAGTCGAGGCATTGGCAAATATCAAAGAGGCAGATACGAAGCGATTTGTTATGAGAAATGTGGTGGTGCGCTTCGGCATCCCGCGGGTACTGATTGCGGACAACAGAACCCAATTTGATGGTAAGATCTTCATAAAATTTTGTGCCGACCTCAGGATCGAGTATAGAAAATCTTCTCCAGGGTACCCGCAAAGCAATGGACAGGCAGAAGTCTCAAACAAAACCATCATCAATGGAGTAAAGAAACGGCTTGAGCATGCCAAAGGAAAATGGGTTGAAGAGTTACCCCACATGCTATGGGCATACCGAACCACAGCACGGCGATCAACGGGGGAAACACCTTACTCACTAACCCACGGAATGGAGGCTATCATCCCACTCGAAGTCGGCCTCCCAACCCTTCAGTCTGAATTGTTTGAGAGCACCAGTAACAAGGAAGCTATTGCACAAGTACTAGATATGGCAGAGGGCCGAAGAGAAGCAGTACTGATCAAACTTGTAGCGTATCAGCAGCAGCTCATCAAGAGTTTCAACCAAAAATTTTTCCCAAGGCAATTCACACCAGGAGAACTGGTCTTGAGGAAAGTTATGGATCACAAAAAGGTGCCTGGCGAGGGCAAACTTGGGCCTAACTGGGAAGGTCCCTGCAAAGTCACAGTTGTCGTCGGAAATGGAGCCTATTACCTAGAGGATCTTAATGGCAGAGCTATACCTCGACCCTGGAACGTAGCAAATCTCAAGAAATACTATCAATAGAATTGTCCCCCACCCTCTCTATCAGAATGTAAAGGCATTTATCTATTGACCAATGCAAATGCTTCCCCACTTCTCTCAAATTTATCAAATTCTTGTAATTAGCTTTGATGTTTATCAAACGGAATTAGCTTTGGTTCTTACCAAACGGAATTAGCTTTGATGCTTATCAAACAGAATTAGCTTTAGTCCTCACCAAATGGAATTAGCTTTGATGTTTATCAAACGGAGTTAACTTTGGTCTTACCCAAATGGACTTAGTTTCAGAACGACTGGACGGAATTTAAATTTAGTTAGCACTCGAACATGCTAAGTGGAATTGCTTGGTGGAATAATGTTTGGCAACTAAATTGGACTATAGCCAAGTGGAATTGCTTGGTGGAAACCACACTAACATATCTTAAGTAAACATCTTTGAATCCACAGATTTCCTTAAGTACCAACACGCCAACACTTCCGTACTAATTTAACAAAACAGAGTTAGAACAGGCGTGACCAGGCTTTGTCAGGAGCAAACTCCTAGCATTAGTCTTACTCAACTCCAGGAGGGGGCAAACAATTATTTTTTCAAACCAACCTGGACCTGAGTAAGACACCTCTTCATGCCTTTATGTCATTCAAACACATCTACGCTATCAAAGTTGTAACAGACTTAAGCAGTTCTGTCTAAGAGAACAATCTTCAGTACCAATCTTACTTAGCTCCAGGTGGGGGCAAACAATTGTTTTCTTTTAAAACCAACCTGGACCTAAGTTAGATCCACTTACAAACTCAAGCACAGCCATACCACACATCCGTTAGCCACACCGAGCATCAGTTCGGCCCCGAGGTCCCAACAGTGCTCGGCCGGGGGCAAGCAGTACCGAATCAGACAGAGCATCTATTTAAAAGCAGTACAGAACCAAACCGAGCATCTATTCGACCCCAAGGTCCCAACAGTGCTCAACCGAGGGCAGGCAGTATAGAAAACATTCAGATATACAAGCTAAACAGCATCAGACTGCAAGTTCAAAGAGAAAATTCTATCATTCAACAAAAGGCACAGATGGCCTCATAACCAGCAGCAAAGAAAAGAAAAGAGAAAAGAAAAATTATCTTGGCAAGTGCAGAAAGAAAGCTCATCCTGGAGACCGAGCCATGATACATCAAAACAGAAAAGCAAAAAAGTTCAAATCCTTTCAACATCAACTTTCAGTAAAGAGGGAAACTCAGGAGCAGCATCAACAATTTCGTCCAAGCCGTCTGGGGGAGGAAAAATAGAGGCAGCTCCAACTTCCTGAGAAGCAGAAGCCTCCTTAACCACATCTCCCGCGATTTCGGTCTCTAGGGTTTCAATCCCTTCAACATCCACTGTTTCAGCGGCAACATTACTGTCCTGGGTCTTGTTTACAAAATCAGCTTCTGGGGAAACTTCGGCTGGAAGAATAGCAGGAGTGGCAACAGTCTTCGAACCCAAGGATCTCGAAGGAACGGGAACATCCTGAAACAGGGAAGAGCCTTCAGGAACCAGCGCAGCAGCCAAAGCACTCGTCTAACCCTTTAGAAAGAGCTTGTCTCGCAGTACTAGCACCTCCTCCGTATATGCCGCCCCAACTTCATCCCAGCCTTGTTGCCAATGCTTGGCCTCCAAAGCAGAGCGCTCGGCGGCCATCATGGCAATAACGGCTTCCAGTTCGGCCACCTTTCCCTCGAGTTGAGCCTGTGTCCCAATAGCAGCCTCCTTCGATTTTTCAGCTGAAGCGACAATCTTGTTCAACCGAAATGCTTCCCTCTCCGTGGTTCGGCGTCCTTCCTTCTCTGTCTCCAAGCTTATCGTCAGTCTCTCAGCGTTCATTGTGGCCTTTAGCACGACCCTTTCTAGCTCTTCAGCACGGGTAATAGACAGATGCATTCTCTGAATACACTGCAAAGGACAACAAAAAATTAAGAGAAAAGGAGACAGCAACGCAACAATAAAGACAAGTAAAACGAGGAAACACTTACAGCAGTCATTATCTGAAGGGTCCCTTTCAGGATAGGAATATCACGGGGCCCATTATGGTCGGCCATGTCAACCGACATCAACAAAAACTTAGTCAAATCAAAGGCAAAATCTTGTGAAGCAACAACTGAATCAAAAGTGGAAATGGGCCTGCCTTTATGCAACATTGGCAACTCCCATTTCTCAAAATTCTCATCCTCAGCAGGATCCTCAGAAGCTTCCCCCACCACTGCTTTGCCAGCCTCTCTTCTTCTCCTTTTTGCTCGCGCAATGACCGAAGCTGAGGGCTCGACAGTAGTCGCAGGGGTCCCAGAAGCTTCCACCTCCATCTTCACTTCCATTAGGCTCTTCACCTTGGTCCTTTTCAGATGGGTTTCCAAAACATCAGAGGCTCTGAAAGCCTCCGCCTCTAAATCCACCAACACTCTTCTCTTCACCACAGACCCGCCCCCTGCGAAATTGGGGGCAGGAGAGGGTGCTCTCTCAGAAAATGCACCTTGACTCCTGCAACGGTTCGTGACCAAAGGAGTGAGAGACGTGTCGGTCTCGGTATTAGAGTCCAGAAGGGCAGCAGCGAGCCTCGCCTTCTTTGGAATAGTGAAACGGTAAGTAGACTGGTATTCCAATAACTCGGGTGCAGATCTCTTTTTATACCTCAGGGCCACTTTTATGGCTTCAGCATTCTCTTAGTTCGGTCTTCATTGGAAATGAGAGGCCTCTGCAAAAAAAAGAAGTGATCCATTAGAGCAACATCCAAAATAAAGTAAAAAATACAAAAGGCATTAGAATGAGAGGCCTAAACCAGGGTAGCCATCTTTTTGGGGCATCCTCTGAGGCTAAAACTCAGTTTCGGCGGGGAACTCTCAGTTTCCACCAACTTGTAAGAAATCATCGTCGTACTTATCCGAATCGGGCAACCCAGTAACCAAATGGCAATCAAACGAGCGAACACGCAAGTAATACGTGCTGTGGTCTTTGTTATGGAAAAGAGTGTAACAACCTAAGATATCCCATATGTCAAGGTTCAAACCCAATCGTTTATTGAGGGCAGACATGCCGCAAACAACACGGAAAAGGTTCACAGATACTTGCATTGGGGTTAATTGGACTTGATGTAGAAACCGGCGTACCAACAGGTCAAGAGGAAACCGAACCCCTCCCTCGACTATGGCCGCGATGGGAAAAGCAACGGTATTCCTCGTGCCCATACGCTTGGCGTCTACTTTCGCCAATGAAAGGGTAACGTCGCTGGGAATATTATAGTCCAGGCGGAACATAGCCATGGCCTCGGGGGTATCAACTAGTGAACGAAACTTCCCCATTTAACAAACCTAAGGGGACAGAGGTAGGACTCAGATAACAGAGTATGGAACACAGACAATGAGTGGGCCAAACAAGATGAATAAGATAAAAAGAGGCAAGAGAAGAAGAATCACAAGAGGACTTACAGAGATTAGAACAGTGGTTGCAGAACAAGATCAGCGGCGAAAAAGTCTGAGCAGGGCACCAACGAGACTGGTTCAGAGAAACGGGAAGAGCTTTTTCTCTCTCTTTGAAACTCTCTGGAGGAACAAAAAAGCAGATGAAGAGATTTGTATCGACAGCCAGAGCATTAATTGCACTAGCCAGCGCGCAGGTACACGAAGCATGACCTTCAGTATGGAATCGACGCACTATCTTTGCACACCTATCTCACATCGCCACGTGTCACCATGAAAGGACACATGCAGGGATTGTGTGTCAGGATTGAATCGTCACCAAGGCCGAACTGGGAAAAACCGAGACGACGCGACGCTTGGGAAGCAGAGCAATAGCTCCCTCTAAGAGGAACCTTAGCGTAAGCTAGGGGGCAAATGAAGGGGCTAAATGTGAAACGGGTTGGGTCCAAGCCTTGGGCCGACCCAATCCACTGAAGTCCGAATCCAAGTGGGCTGGATGAGTATATGGGCAAACCAATTGAGCCCAACTTCATGATCAATAGTTCACCCAGGTCCTCAAGAACTTGCGCCCAACCCGTAATGGAAAGGCTAGTCCAGCCGTAGTACTGGGCTGGGCCGAGCTGCAAGACTAAACCTATGGACCGAGCAGAAAATGAGCCGAGCCCATACAAAGATATTCGAATGGATCAGCCCATCTCCATGAATGATCCTGTAAAAGGCCGAGACAAGGCATAATGATGCTGAGCTGAGGCACAGCGGTACTGAGCTGAGGAAACCTCGTAAGGAAACGTAGAAGTTGTAAATGTGTGCATGTGCAAGTTGCCACCTCAGCTGGTCCCCTACACCTAGAATCACAAAAGTTGTTGAATCAGAGGAATGTGGTTTGTTATCAGCATGACTACAATGAGTATCTGCATTCAATGACAGCTACCAAGTGGTCCCCCACCTTGAGCAATGCTAAAAGGACACCTGGCAACATCCGAACTCCATGAACCCACCTTGAGAAGCAAGCAAGGAACACTATATATACAACATGAACTTCACATTGAAGGAAACTGAACGATTCCAAGTAAAACTACAAGCTCAACTCGATAAACATTCTCTCTCCAATCACTAATTCCCACACCGGAGGGGTTATCGGGCCAACCCCGGCTGGGCAACTCTAACGGTGTTTCTTGTGGCAGGAACCTCAGTCCCTGGATAGTCCAACCGAGCGCGGAGCCCTGATCCACTTTCATCTAGTGCGGAATTCGGTATGCACAATGAGCAAAGGCCTAAACTATTATAGTGATGATAAAAGTTACTGAAAAGTTCATTGTGATTTTCAGTTGGGAATGCACATTTTGAAACATGGTAGATTTGTATTCTAATTCCTTAAATTTAGTGATCAAAAAAAAAAAATTGCCCCATTTCTTTCCTCACTCAGTTCTTTTTAAAAAGGATTTATGCAAGTAATGGATTGATAATAAAATGCAATTGACTACTCATATAAATTTCATGAGGAGCAGATTGAGGGAAGGCCTATAACATATCAAATATTAAACTTTCTCAAGGAAAAATTTGGGATTCATCCATTAAACTTACTCGGGAAACATATTGGGATTCAAACACAACTTATTCAGGAAAGGCTCATATCATTTCAAAGAGTATACTTGAATCCCAATATGTGCTCTATATTGCTGCTTGCTAGCTGTTTCTCATGTATTGTAGATGCAATAATATTTAATGCTTCAGTAGTCTTTACTGAGTGTATAATTCATTAACTTTTCTTCATTATTTTTTACCATTGCAGGAAGATAAGGCTGATGTTATTTCCCATATGAACACCATTGTCAATTCAACCAAAGGAGATCCAGTTTTGGTTAGTTTTCTCTTTTGTTGTGTCATGAGTGCTATCTATTGATATTTTGCTTATAACTTAATCTATTTAACTGCCATTAATGTGAATAATGCTGATGTTCGAGCACTAACATCTTAAACTAAGTTTGGCTTAGGGTATTGTTGATTTTGAGTTATGACAGCCTGAACACATTATTGTCTAGTTCTCCATATGGTTAAGAATTAGTAGCTATCGATTTAATTGTTATTTTTTACTTTGTTTTGGAATCATCTAGAAAATTGATCTTCAGGAGCCTTCGTTACTTTTCTCTTTGTGGGACTCCTCTTTTTGTTTTTTTGTCAAAGTGCTTTTTTTTTTTTTTTTTGTATCCATTTTTTTTTTTAGGGGGGGAGAGGGGGGGAATGGTGTTGATTTTGGAGTTCTTTATCTAATTAGGCTTATATGATTGCCATATCTATATTGTTCATTTATCCACAGCTTCTAAGTTGAATGTATAATGTATCATTAATTTTTTTCCTATTAACTGGCCAATTCTCTCTCTCTCTTCTTTTTTTTTCTTTTTCTTTTTTTTGGTATTATACCATATTGCATCTATATATGTTTTCCTTGAGTTGCTTACAATTTATGCTAATTATTTTTTATGCTTGTTATAAGAATTCCAAGTTTTGTTACCTACTCTTTGTATTATACCATATTGCATCTATATATGTTTTTTTTCTCCCTATTAACTGGCCTATTCTTAATTAAGTTTTTCATATTTTTAATGAGATTTTTATTGTGTTATCATATTAAAAAAACCTTTTATTCCTGAACTTTCTTTGTATATATTTTTCAAACATTAGACTTTCATTTATGAAATATATGATGTTATTAGCTATTCATATGTCGTCAATGTTGTGATTCAAAGGAAATTTTTGAACAAATAATATTGATTATATTTTAGATATTAGTTTTGTCCAGATTTTAATCACAGTTGATATGTTGTGATTGATAGTCACATTTTGTGGTTGAACTTCTTTTTTTTTAATCACATGCACTAATCGTGATGAGAAATACATATAACTGTGATCTTATCCCACTATTAATCATGGATTATTTTGACTAATAATATTATGACACATACACATGTGAATATTGATCTTGTTCTAATTGTAGTAATATAATTTGAAGAAGAATTTAAATTTGAAATTTTATTTTATAATTTAATAAAGGATGCAAAATTTAAGGAATGAATATTGATCTCATTCCAATTATAGTAACATAATTTAAGTAAGAATCCAAATTTGAAATTTTATTTTAAGAATATAAAATTCATTTATAGACCAATCATATTGTAACACGTATTAACAAAAAATTAAACAAAATAAAAAAAAAATGAGAAAAAAGAATTACAACTTTCCACCTTAATGAAATGACAATATTTTGCAATTATAATAGTATATAGATATATAAATAAATCGTGGAATAGATCATTATTTAAAATTTATATATTATGGGATAAATCATTATAATTTTAAATTTAAATTAATGAAATGCTTTCCGTATTTAGTGCCCCTCAAATTTGAATTTTGAAATGGATTAGTATACTTTCTATTTTTTATTTTATATATTTGATGTGCTTTCCATTTGAAAGTCATAAATCAAGAGATATTATTTATTTTATTTTGCTTGAATGAGAGCTGATGAGTGAATGTTCTTACCTTGCCTTCATATTGTATCATTGTCTGTGTGATTATTGCTTTGTGACTTTTTTTAATTTTAAGATTACTTAATTCTGTCAATGTTCTCACAACCTTGTTGAAAAGACTTGTGCATTCCATGGTCACAAACAGCTTGGTCCTGATCTTTTAAGCCATTGCATCCAACTAGTGTAGGGATACTAGTGCTTACTATAGAGCTAAATTGGGCCTTGGGGATGTTAGAACTTAAAATTCTCATCTAATTTTTATGAAGAATTCAACTAGTCCATAGCTACAAATTATGTATAGATTGTGAAGTAACAAGGGTAAAAGTTAAAACAAGGGACTAGGTTATGCATAGGCTGTGATGTCATAGTCTTATAGCCATGGCTTATTTTGAATTTGATTTTCTACTTTGCTATGTGAGGTTATCTTTAATCCATTTTGGCTGTTAGCCCATTATTCATCAGCCCTACCTAGTTGAACTGTTGGCTAGTTCCCAGAATCCCAATAAGTGAAGATCGGTTTGTTGTTTTTCCAAGAAAGTAAATAGTTTCTAGGAAAGGTGGCATATTGCAAGGGCAATTTAGTTTTGATCTTCCACAGAGTTAGGGTTGTGGCACGACTCGTCTCCTCTTATCATGACCTCGCCTCATGATTTCAATAGACATGCAAACAAAATAGTTGTATAACATGTATTCATAGAATCGAATATATAATTAGAATAAAAAATTATTGAATAAAACTCTCGAAGTTATACATGTCCAAATCAAATCAAAACTAACTACAATACATAATCCTAGTTACTCGGCTAGGATTTCATCTTAACCCTAAAGAAGATGCCTAGCCTCTCATGGAGAATCACTACTAATAAGAGGGCTTTTGAGTCGGCAAGGTGTTGTCGCAAAGTGTATTTGTTGTTGCAAATGTAGGACAATCTTCACTGTATTTAAAAAGATTTAATTCTGTTGTGTACAAAACAACAACAAGAATAAAAGAAATAGAGAAAATGAGAGAATTTGTTTGATTACAAAAATCAAACTCGAAATAAAAAATAAATAAATAAAAACAGATTTTATTTTGTTACAAAAACAAAATTAAAATCTGATTTAAATAAATAAAAACAACACTGAAAATAAATTAAATAACTTACTTGATTTAATTTCTTCGAATTATTTTCTGATCAAGTCCAGTGTTTAACACTGTGTCCTTAAGACAGATTCGTCCTCTCCACGATGCTTTTAGAATTCGGACGTCTATCTCCCAGGATGAAATGATCTACCACAAACAATAGCAGCACTACTAATTGTTTGCCTTACGAACACACTAAGCGTTTACACTCTTTATTTCAAAAATAAAATGCAGCAAGATGAAGAATAGAATTAACAGAGGTGAAATACAAAATTTCTGAATGGAAAACATCAAATGAGGGTCGTCCTATTTATAGATGTGAAGGTGGCTCTTGGATTTGAATTGAACAGGTATGTGGCTCTTGGTTTTGAATTGAACAGGTATGATACCTGTTGGGTTTTGAATTCAAACAGATTCAACAATTCAAACAGATAGCAATTACGGGAAGGGCCCTGTTTGGGTGTGCATTAATTCCAAAACAGTTTATTTCTGTTTGAAACCGGGAAGGGCCCTGTTTGGATGAACAAAAATTCCAAACTAATTTAATTTGAATTCTGGATTTTATTTTAATAAAAAATAAAATTAAATTCAAATGTTTTTGGCCCAACCACACACCACGCACCCGCGCCCAAGCCCAGCCCGCCCGACCGGACGGACGGACGGCGGCGGCGCGCGCGCGTGTGATGGTTTTTTGGGTCCAATGGGTCTAGCCCATTTTGCCCATAACCTCTCCCTCTAAAACACTTGGGTACCCCTTGGGGCACACCCCAAGTATCTCACCCTAAGCCTTATAAACCCTTTCAAAACTTCCCACCAAATCAATGTGGGACAAGCCAATTTACAACCTTAAGGAATTTCTACCAAAACTCCATTTCCATGGAGTATACTTTGGCTTCAATTTTCCATTCACTCGGTAATGGTTTTGAGCAACCAAATATACCACGTGAATCACAACGCGGCATAGAACGCGTTACCACTTTGACCCGAGTAAATCGACACTCGGGGCCCACCTAAAAAATAGACCAAACTTGAGGAAAAATTAACCATTTCCAACAATCCCCCACATGAATGGAATTTGATGACAACGGAAATGCAACAATATGCAAACTTAACGAAAGAGTATAAGTCGAAAATATCTTGCATCAGGATAGGTAGTTTTCGGCCTTGAACCTTCCCTAGTGATAACCTATCGGACTTACTGGCTAACCAATGGACGCGATGCCTTGAATTGTTCAGCCGTTTGTGTAAGCCAAGACAACAGATTTCACACAAAATATCTTCTAACACATCGTGGTTCTCACTGTTGTGTTCATTTTGGCCTTGAACGCGCCTGGTTTTCATAAGTGTTTCTAGAGAATTTAGCCTTTTCATTCTCATAGAACCGGCCCCAGTTCAACACTCATATAGGTGATTCTTATTGTGAGTATCTCTTTATACTCGTCTTGATTTTATGCCTTTAATCAAGATATAAGTAATCATTAAAAGCAAAGCTTATCCTTATACCCCTGCAGACAACATATGTTGCAGATATCACTCTCACCATAGGAATGGGTAGGAATTATAATCCTTTGGTGATTTCTGGCGAGCCATACATAACTTAGTTGTCCCTTTGAACTTAGTTCTTGGGATCTCCAGTCATATAAGTAGGGTTACCATTATGACGACTCTTAAGTAATAGGCTTTAATCCCATCCCCTTCGATGAACTATACACTAGCTCTTTTGTCAAACCTTTTGTTAACGGATCCGCAATATTCTCTTTAGATTTTATATAATCTATTGAGATTATTCCGTTTGACAACAATTGCCTTATGGTATTATGTCGACGACGAATATGTCGTGACTTACCATTATACATATGATTCTGTGCCCTGCCTATTGCAGATTGACTATCACAATGAATGCAAATAGCTGGCACAAGTTTTGGCCACATTGGAATGTCTTCTAAGAAGTGACGAAGTCATTCTGCTTCTTCACCTGCTTTGTCTAAAGCAATGAACTCGGATTCCATTGTGGATCGTGCGATGCACGTTTGTTTCGTGGACTTCCAAGAAACAGCAGCGCCTCCTAGAGTAAAGACATATCCACTAGTGGATTTTGAATCTTTAGTATCCGATATCCAATTGGCATCACAATAACCTTCGAGTACTGCTGGATATCGAGTAAAGTTCAAACCATGATCACGAGTAAATCTTAGATATCTAAGAACTCGAATGATCGCTTTCCAATGGTCTTCTCCAGGGTTACTAGTGTACCTACTCAATTTACTGATAGCATAAGCTATCAAAATCCTTTGGTCCAGATTTTCTGACATACTTGTTAGAGAATGAACCTCAAAGCTTTAAGGCAGCAATGACATGTCCTGAAGCACCTTTGTGGAAAGAGGCTGTTAATAATGAAATTGAATCCATTATGCAAAATCATACTTGGGAATTGGTGGATCTTCCACCAGGTTCTAAACCTCTTGGATATAAATGGATATTCAAGAGAAAAATGAAAGCAGATGGTTCAATTGACAAGTATAAAGCAAGACTTGTTGTTAAAGGTTACAGACAAAAGGAAGGTCTGGATTATTTTGACACATATTCCCCTGTGACAAGAATAACATCCATTCGCATGCTTATTTCTATAGCAGCGTTGTTTAATTTAGAAATACATCAAATGGATATTAAGACAGCTTTCTTAAATGGTGATCTAAATGAAGAGATCTATATGGAACAACCTGAAGGGTTTGTAGTATCAGGGCAAGAAAAGAAAGTTTGTCGACTTGTAAAATCCCTTTATGGATTAAAACAAGCACCTAAGCAATGGCATGAAAAATTTGATCATGCAATGCTTACTAATGGGTTTAAGATAAACGAATGTGACAAATGCGTCTATGTTAAAAACACTGACCAAGGATATGTCATAGTTTGTCTTTATGTGGATGACATGCTTATCATTGGAAGCAGTCAAAACATGATCAAATCAACTAAGCAGATGCTTAACAAAAGATTTGATATGAAAGATATGGGGGTCGCAGATGTTATATTAGGAATGAAAATTACTAAAACATCTGACGGATATGCATTATCTCAATCTCATTATATTGAGAAAATTCTTGATAAATTTATCAAGGATGATTTGAATTTAGCTAGAACACCTGTAGACATCAGTCTTTATTTATCAAAAAATGAAGGTGATGCAGTGTCTCAGTTAAAATACTCCCAAATCATTGGAAGCCTAATGTACCTAATGAATTGTACTCGTCCTGATATAGCTTATGCTATCAGTAAATTGAGTAGGTACACTAGTAACCCTGGAGAAGACCATTGGAAAGCGATCATTCGAGTTCTTAGATATCTAAGATATACTCGTGATCATGATTTGAACTTTACTCGATATCCAGCAGTACTCAAAGGTTATTGTGATGCCAATTGGATATCGGATACTAAAGATTCAAAATCCACTAGTGGATATGTCTTTACTCTAGGAGGCGCTGCTGTTTCTTGGAAGTCCACGAAACAAACGTGCATCGCACGATCCACAATGGAATCCGAGTTCATTGCTTTAGACAAAGCAGGTGAAGAAGCAGAATGGCTTCGTCACTTCTTAGAAGACATTCCAATGTGGCCAAAACCTGTGCCAGCTATTTGCATTCATTGTGATAGTCAATCTGCAATAGGCAGGGCACAGAATCATATGTATAATGGTAAGTCACGACATATTCGTCGTCGACATAATACCGTAAGGCAATTGTTGTCAAACGGAATAATCTCAATAGATTATATAAAATCTAAAGAGAATATTGCGGATCCGTTAACAAAAGGTTTGACAAAAGAGCTAGTGTATAGTTCATCGAAGGGGATGGGATTAAAGCCTATTACTTAAGAGTCGTCATAATGGTAACCCTACTTATATGACTGGAGATCCCAAGAACTAAGTTCAAAGGGACAACTAAGTTATGTATGGCTCGCCAGAAATCACCAAGGGATTATAATTCCTACCCATTCCTATGGTGAGAGTGATATCTGCAACATATGTTGTCTGCAGGGGTATAAGGATAAGCTTTGCTTTTAATGATTACTTATATCTTGATTAAAGGCATTAGCAACTTTCGGTACAACTGTCATTACATTCAACTTAAAGAGACCATCACTCATGTATCCCTTACCAACATACATACCACTCTTTGTTAATACAAATTTATCAGACTCAAATACAAGCCTAAAACCATTTTTACTTAACAAAGACCCAGAAACTAAATTCTTTCGGATGTCAGGTACATGCAGTACGTTGTTGAGGGTCAGTTCTTTCCCTGATGTCATCTTCAAGATTACTTTCCCTTGTCCAGCCACAGTAGAAGTAGAAGAATTTCCCATGAAAAGTTGTTCACCATTTGCAGCCTCATTGTAGGTAGTGAACATCTTCTTGTCCGCACAAATGTGACGAGTTGCTCCAGTGTCAACCCACCACTCTTTGGGATTTCCAACCAAGTTAGCCTCAGACACCACAGCAGAAAGGTTGATGTCATTCACTCCGTCAGAGATATAATCCAATTCTGTTACATTGGCCTGATTGGTGGTCTTCTTACTTGTACTTCCATGATTCTTCTTAGGGCGGCGGCAGTCAAAAGCTCGATGTCCAGTTTTGCCACAGTTATAGCATTTTTCTTTGAACTTCTTGCTACTATCGCCTTGTTTAGGACCATCTCCAGTAAACTTTCTCTTTTTGTTATGTGGTTTATGAACTTGTTCAACCACATTTGCCTTGGACTCAATGGGATTTTTCCCATTCCTCTTTTCAGCCTTTCGGTTATCTTCTTCAATTCTTAATCTTACAATCAATTCATCCATAGTCATCTCTTTGCGTTTATGTTTTAAATAATTTTTGAAATCTTTCCAAGCCGGTGGTAACTTTTCCACTAAAGCAGCGACTTGGAATGACTCGCTAAGAGACATACCTTCTGAATGAATATCATGCAAAATTATTTGAAAACTTTGAACTTGAGATATTACCGTTTAGGAGTCTACCATAACAAAGTCCAGAAATTTACCGACGACAAATTTCTTCGTGCCGGCATCTTCTGTCTTGTATTTCTTCTCCAAAGAATCCCACAATTCTTTTGCTGTTTTCAGAGGACTGTATACATTATACAGCATATTGTCAAGGCCATTTAGGATGTAGTTTCTGCACAGGAAATCTGAATGTTTCCAAGCATCTACAGCGGCAACAACTTGCCGATCACTTTCACCCTCTTTAAGTGCTGGAGCCTCTTCATGGAGAAACCGGGCCAAATTAAGAGTTGTAAGATAGAACAGCATCTTCTGCTGCCATCTCTTAAACTCGGTACCATTAAATTTTTCTGGTTTTTCTCCATGATTGATTGGTACATGAACATGGTTCTGGATAGGGACCGATGTAGGTGTAACAATAGGAGTACCACTGCCAGATGCAGTTTCAGTTGTAGTAGCCATAATCTCTTATTACAAAAATCAGAAAATATTAAAACACAAATGAATTTTCTAGTTACTAAAACCAGAAAATAATTATAACAACAAAATAATTTTATTTTCCTTGTTACTAAAACTAGAAAAATAAAATATCACAAGAATTTTCTGTAATACCAAATAATATTCTGAATTGTTAATGACACCAGTATCGTACTACTAGTAGTTGTCAAAGAAAAGAGACAGTATATTACTACTATCTGTCAAATAGCATAAATCACTATTTGTTTTTCCAACCAGAATATTAATTTGAAAACACAGAAAATTAAATACAATGAAGATACCCAAAAAGGAGTCTGTCTTAAGATTGTAGGACAATCTTCACTGTATTTAAAAAGATTTAATTCTGTTGTGTACAAAACAACAACAAGAATAAAAGAAATAGAGAAAAGGAGAGAATTTGTTTGATTACAAAAATCAAACTCGAAATAAAAAAAAATAAATAAAAACAGATTTTATTTTGTTACAAAAACAAAATTAAAATCTGATTTAAATAAATAAAAACAACACTGAAAATAAATTAAATAACTTACTTGATTTAATTTCTTCGAATTATTTTCTGATCAAGTCCAGTGTTTAACACTGTGTCCTTAAGACAGATTCGTCCTCTCCACGGTGCTTTCAGAATTCGGACGTCTATCTCCCAGGATGAAATGATCTACCACAAACAATAGCAGCACTACTAATTGTTTGCCTTACGAACACACTAAGTGTTTACACTCTTTATTTCGAAAATAAAATGCAGCAAGATAAATAATAGAATTAACAGAGGTGAAATACAAAATTTCTGAATGGAAAACATCAAATGAGGGTGGTCCTATTTATAGATGTGAAGGTGGCTCTTGGATTTGAATTGAACAGGTATGTGGCTCTTGGTTTTGAATTGAACAGGTATGATACCTGTTGGGTTTTGAATTCAAACAGATTCAACAATTCAAACAGATAGCAATTACGGGAAGGGCCCTGTTTGGGTGTGCATTAATTCCAAAACAGTTTATTTCTGTTTGAAACCGGGAAGGGCCCTGTTTGGATGAACAAAAATTCCAAACTAATTTAATTTGAATTCTGGATTTTATTTTAATAAAAAATAAAATTAAATTCAAATGTTTTTAGCCCAACCGGACGGACGGCGGCGGCGGCGCACGCGCGTGTGATGGTTTTTTGGGTCCAATGGGTCTAGCCCATTTTGCCCATAACCTCTCCCTCTAAAACACTTGGGTACCCCTTGGGGCACACCCCAAGTATCTCACCCTAAGCCTTATAAACCCTTTCAAAACTTCCCACCAAATCAATGTGAGACAAGCCAATTTACAACCTTAAGGAATTTCCACCAAAACTCCATTTCCATGGAGTATACTTTGGCTTCAATTTCCCATTCACTCGGTAATGGTTTTGAGCAACCAAATATACCACGTGAATCACAACGCGGCATAGAACGCGTTACCACTTTGACCCGAGTAAATCGACACTCGGGGCCCACCTAAAAAATAGACCAAACTTGGGGAAAAATTAACCATTTCCAACAGCAAAAACTTTGAGATGGCATGATAACAGCAAAATCAGAGACGAATTTAATGTGGTCGCAAAAACTTTTTGAGTTGGCATGCATGTTGTCACCGATTATTAGAGATGGCAAATCAGATTTTTTAGATGGCAAGTTGCTAATGAAAAATGGCGTTTAAAATAAAATTAGCAATATTTTTATAGCCATTGCTAGTGCTTGTTGCGTTGGTAAGTTGTCAATTAAAATCAATGTCACCAAAATGAAATTTTATTTGAGTCATATATGCTTTTGCCATCTGGAAAAAAAGTTTATAAAATTTAAAAAAAAAAATTAGTTATTTACAACTATAATTGCACACAATGGATTGTTGCGAATTTTTTTAGTCTCATTCCTCTCTGAAGACACCATGGATTCCGACGAACTATTTTTTTTAATTTTTATTTCTTCTTCTCCTTCTCCGGCAACACTATGAATTCTGACAAACTTTTTTGTAATATTTTTTTTTCTCCTTATAAGAGACACTGAAATCATCTTAAAAAAACCCTTCAATTAGTCGGAGATTGAAAATTAAAAATCTAAGAGGAAAAGAACGTAGTAGGTAAATGGATTTTCCATGGAAATCTCATATTTGAAATTAGAGGAAAAGAATAATTGAAGAAGGAAAAAAGTTGATGGAGATAGGAGAGAGAAGGGTTTTGCTGATACAAAAGACAATAAATTAATTATTTAGTAAATTTGTTACTCCAACTCATCAAATTGACGTAGTGTATTTGTTACATCAATTATTTTCTCTTGCTATATAATAGTCTAGTGTGGTGTGATTTATTTCTACACCTAGCTTTCCTTTTTTTTTTTTTTTTTTTTTTTTGCTAAGCAAAACGAAAACTAGCATTTTACTCTTGCATACAATGGCTTCGTACGTCATCCTTCTTATTATTTTCGTATTGTTGTTCAATCCTGCTACTGGAACTAACATATCCAATTATTTAATTTTTGTCAACAAAAATTGAACATTTTCTCAACTTTTTAACGAAGCAAAATGGTTGAATGAGAGAATATTTTATACCTACAAGGTATTGAGAGGTTTCATTGTACGGTTAAAGGAGGAAGAAATTGAGTATATTATTCACACTATTAGAGTCCTAAATGTGATGAAAAATAAGACAATTGTGCGTCCTCATATTACTCGATCACAAAAAATTCTGGGCCTTAAAATAAATTTTGGCTAGGGTCAAAGTCCAACTTTACTGAAAATGTGGTTATTGGCTTAGTGGACTTTGCCATATGGCCAGAAGTTGAAACCTTCAATGATGTAAGACTTGAGTTAGTACCTATTAGTTGGAATTGCTCCTGTGAAAATGGAGAGGAGTTCAACTCAAGCTTGTGCAACAGAAAATTGGTTGGTGCTGTGGGTCTGAAAATCTCAAATCTGATAAAGTCATGAACCATGTTGGTGGATATTATCAGTCACTACGAGATAGAACTGGTTATGACACTCATACAACTTCTATAGCTACTTGTCACGTATTGACTCATTGGAGATGCGAGTTCTACACCAAGCACCTTGCAAGGGCATTAGTTTGTAAGTGGCAAGACAGGCAGGGTAGATCTCTATCGCATCACCTGGGTTGATCCTTGGGCATAATGCACAAGGGTACGTAGTACCACTCGTGAAGTCAGCTTCTCAGGGGGATGCCCAGTCTATGACATATTGGTGCCCTTGTCGAACATGCCAACATTTTCAGATTTGCAGAGGGCATTGCTAAGATAATTGCACCCAATACATGTATAAGGCATGTGCGTTGGATTAGTGCTCTAATTCTGATATATTGGCTGCAATGGAAAGTACCGTAAAAGATGGAATCCAAATATTATCACTCTTAATAGGAGAAAGTGAAACTCTATATTACATAAACACCATTACTAGAGGTGGGTTTTGCTGCTATGATAAAAGTGATGTTCATGATTTGCATTGCCCGCTATAATAGTCCATTGTCTAAGTCAGTGGTGAAAACAACCCCATGGTTAACTACTATTGGTGTCGGATCCATTGATCGTTCTTTCCAGGTAGATGTTGTGCTTGGAAATGGACTAGTTTACACTAGTTCTTCTGCGTACGCCTCGAATGTTATGAGCACAAATGCTTTTCCACATCATCTACCTTTAAAAAATGATCAATGGATCCAACACCCAAAATAGTTGACAATGGGGCCGTGTAACACACCTTTCACATGTCATTGATATTGTCCGCTTTAAGCCATGCCCGCACGGATTTGTTCTTCCTAGTGGGTCACCCATCTTAGAACTATTCCAGCCTAAGCACGCTTAACTGGGTAGTTCTGCTAGGGATTTCACCACCTAGGAAAAGACCTTGATGCTATATAAGGGTCCAGATTTTTACTTTTATAGCCTAGGAACTCCCCCTCTATTCCCGATGTGGGACACTGGAACCTTACAATCCACCTCCTTTAAGGCTGCACATCCCTGTGCAGTAGCCTGCCAGCTCGCAATCTTGCCCACATGCACTAAGAGACGCCAGGGCCCACACTCGGTACTCCAGAAAGTCGGCTTTCACACCATTTGTAATGTCCCAAACCTTCACATGTCATTAATATTGTCCGCTTTGGGGCCACACGCACACGGATTTGTTCTTCCCAATGGGTTACCCATCCCAAAACTACTCTAACCTAAGCACGCTTAACTGAGGAGTTTTATTAGGGATTTCAACATCCGGGAAAAGGCCTCGAACACCATCAGTGATTGCCTTCAGTAAATTATTTACTACTAGGTTTACATCTTCAGGGTCCTGTTGTCGCCCAGCATTCTTGGTCCTTCCTGACATTCTGCAAGGGTATTAATTTATACTGTAGTTATTATGTAAGTATTTATTTAATTATTTATTTTGTGTGGACCAGTATTCAATAGGTTCAATTGGAATTGAAATTCTTCATTGCATTGAAAGATCGATTACATGACTGGGAATTACAACTACTACATAACTGAGGGAATTCTCTCACCCCATTGCTAATAACTATAAGACTAGGCTTTTACAATGAGATCACAACAAAATTGTTAAGCAGCCTAGTCTACTCCCCCTTCAAATCCTCTTAATTAAAGAGCCACGGATAGTGTTAATGCACTTGCTAAGCATACTCCCAGCTCTCATCGTAAAGTCCGTAGCACCTCCAACGGACTAACAACATAGGTCCTTCCAATCCCACTTGCTAGCCTAGAATCCTCACAGGGACCTCTTCGTAAGTGAGTGAGTTGTGGAAGTTCACCATTCCATCCGTAGGGATAATCTTTTCAGCCAGTGGGGCTACTAAGAAAATGTCCCACTGGTGGAAGAAGTTGGTGTAATTGTCAGCCAAGGCTGGTGGTCAAGGGTTGACCTCGTACATGGTCTCAACAAATTCCCAAATGACTCTTACAGGTCCCACGTATTTGTCGTCCTCCCTTCGATGCTTCCACTTGCAAGGTACTATTAGTTCTATCCTGACGTACACCCTTAGTCCAATTGGGAATGCCACCTCCCGCGCAAAATTTCCCAAGTCCGCCTTGCCTTCTTTGAAGGCATATTCTATAGAGGAGATGGGGTCCGACTTCGTGTCGCTCTCTTCTCCTTCAGACTATTCAGGGTAAAGGACGGCTAAGGGTTTCACAAAGTTTATTTCCACATCAACCTCCTCGTTCACCTCT
This sequence comes from Camellia sinensis, assembly GCF_055761805.1. Classification (NCBI taxonomy): domain Eukaryota; kingdom Viridiplantae; phylum Streptophyta; class Magnoliopsida; order Ericales; family Theaceae; genus Camellia; species Camellia sinensis. The sequence goes on from NC_138961.1 coordinate 224,060,705, forward strand.
GCCATCACTTCTTCTTCCAGATCCTCTTTCTCTGGTTCAGACTCTGAAGTCTCTACTCCTATTTCTGGATCGCTTAGTAATGGTTCCTCTTTCAGCTCAGATTCTAGATCCGAGAGCCAGTCATCGTTGTGGGGTGGGCTTGATATCCTACAAAGAAAATACGACACTATTATACTATTGGTAAGGTTTTAGATTATAAAATGTTTGTAATTCAAGCGTACTAAGAAACGTGTGTTCAAGTCTACCCAAGGTCTCAAGGTTTCTAGACTTAAGCTTTGATACCAAACTCTGACACTCTCACTTTTGGGCATCATATATTAATATAAATAATTCAACATGGTCGAGTATTAAGTTCCGATATAACAGTTAAAGAAGTACGTTTCAAAGCTTAATCTTAATACAACCCCAAATGTTTGATTTTTTACACCAAATTCCGAACATTGTTACGTTAATACATAAAATTTCATCAAAATCGATAAGAAGGTGGGCAAGACGGGCCTTAATGGCCAGGCTAAGACGATTCTAAGTGAACCATTGCTGAACTTTGGCATCTTCGACAAAATCTTTCCTGAGATTTTCTCTTTCTTCTTCACCTGACATTAAATGCCGTGAGCTACAAAGCCCAATAGGACACAAGAAACCCCAAAAAAAAACTAGCCACTTCTTACAGTTTGAAAACTTATGCAATAATAACACAGTGGAGTTAATTAACATGTAAAAATATACAATCATCACAAAAAAGATAATAGCGCAGCGAAAACAACATATATATATATATATAGACATGATCCATCACGAATATGTTCACAATGCAAATGTCAGGTTATCATAGAGTTCATAACGTAATCTTATTTAATTGTAACTTCGGTGAGCCTATGGTGACTCCCTGTGGAGTGCCGTCCTACCCAACCATTGACCCTGGCTAGGAACTATTCTGTACCTCCTCTTGATCATGAGGCACTGGATCTAAAGATGCTATTTGCTGAGTTAAATACTCAGGGCGTATCATCAGTGGTCCATCTCAAGAGAATCGGCCTTCCAGAGATACTCTCTCTATATGAGACCCTCATTGCTACCATTATCCCAAAACCAAATCTGTGAGGTCAGAATACGATCTGGGCCATGTCAAGGCTTCGCAAACTAAATAATCACATTTCCTTGGCACCAGGGCGCACCCTACACTAACAAAAGATTGAAATACCTTTTTCTTGTATTCATCCGTATGCGCATGGTCCAAAACCACCCATTTCATTTTCCCCATTTTATGGTTATAATAGCTCTTGATGAACATGATTCATTCCAATTGATGAAGCATATTTAAGTGCATGCAAGACAAAATATGTAAGAACGAGGCAATACAAAAAGGTTTTAAGCCATCACTAACTTGATTCCAGATTCTGAATGGTTTCTAGCAAACTGTCCCCTCTAATAAAAATATAGAAACGATCGTAAATGATATCTAAAAATTTTGATTTTTGGTGGAGTTATAGATTATTAAGTTGGGAACATTTTTGAAGAGGGCTCGAAGTCATTTGACCACTGGAAAATGTCCAAATAAATTAAAAACAGTAGGTAGCTCTAGATTCGTTGTGTTTTTGAAAAACAGACATATCTCACCCCATACTTAATGAAATGAGTTGAAACCTATGACATTGGAAAGATGACTTAAAAGCCTCACATCACTAATTTGAATCACTCGAAATTTCATTCTGTGGAAGAAACCGTGGCCTTGTAAAGTGAGCTTTACTGCTGTTTTAACAGTAGAGGTGAACATAAAGCATATTTTTGGCTATAAAATAGTGTCAAATAATTTTCGCAGAATTCTGACATTTAAATAAGACCCTAAAATAATTTTAGCAGCTTCAGATTTTCAAAATAATAAACAAGGGATTTATTTCATAGTTTGAAGTGAAAACAGATTCTGCACAGCGCGGTTTCTGTTCGAATAAGCAATGGGTTGTCTTCCTTAGTTCCCTACTTAGGCATGTTAGGCTACATTATTTATGGAGAGGTATTTTTCTTACATTCAAGAGGTACTATAGGTTATGACAATAGAGTAAAGAGAATATGAAAATAATAACAAGAGATAGGACAAGTGAGTTCATCTAAGGCATGCAAAAGAGACCTCTCCTATTAAGTTTGTTCTTGCTTCCTTCATGTATTATAAGACATCAGATTGTTTTGCATACATTTTTCAAAACTTAAAGAAGTGGAGTATTTCTAAGTATCCTACCTTAGTGAAGCTTTGAAGACCTTTCAAGTGATGAGTACTTCTCATTCTTTCCTCATTCATCTCTTTCTCTTCTTTCTCTCTTTTCTTTCTCTCTCTCTCTCCATTCTCTAGCTCCAGCCGAAAATTGTAAGTGGGGTGTTGGGGGAGCTTGTGTTTCATATATAGACTAAAATGAGAGAGAGAGTAAAAACAAAATATTTGGTAAAAGAATCCATGTATGTATGGCCATCGGGGGGTTGTCTACGCAACAAGCACACTTATGACAACCCATCTCTTCACTCAAAGGTAAGAAAAAGGCTGGTTAAGCATGCTAAGTGTGATGCACTTTTGAGATGAATCTTCATATAAAACAAAATCAATCATTCCCCATGAGAGTTGACTTAGCCGGCCTCCCCTCTCCCTGTTTTCTTTTTTCTTTTTTCTTTTTTTATAAATATACACACTCATGAATAAGACAATCAAGTGAGGACAAAATTCTAGATTGCCTTTAGAAGCTTCCTTAATTTAATTGTGAGGATTAGTGTTGATTAGGATTTAGTTTAATCAAGGCCTCTAAACAATGATTAATTTAAAGTGTGCTAAATTTTTATATATTATGTATTAAATTAGAATAACTGTTAAAGAAAAAGATGACTTTTTTTTAATAAATTTGTTACAACATTCCCGAACCTTACAACCTATCCCCCTAAAAATAATTTCGTCCTTGAAATTACATTCTTCTTACTTGAATAGCTGAGGATGGCTGAGGCGCATAGCGTCCTCTCTCTCCTATGTTGATTCCTCTATTCCTCGATGTTGCCAAAGTACTCGAACTAGCGGAATTGCCTTTCCTCATAATTTTGTCTTTTCGATCCAAAATCTCCACTGGACTTTCTTCAAATGTCGTATCAGCATCCAGGTTGATCTCCTTCCAATTGATGACGTGCGATACGTGAGGCTCATACTTTTGTAGCATCAAGACGTGGAAAATGCTGTGCACTCCGGCAAACTGGGGAGGCAGCGCCAACCGATAGGCCACAGTTCCCACTTTACCTACGATCTCAAAGAATCCTACATAACGGGGTGTTAATTTGCCTTTCTTCCCAAAATGGAATGTTCCTCGACGTGGCTTTGACCTTTAAAAACGCGTGGTTGCCTATTTCAAACTCAACGGCCTTCTTCGTTGGTCGGCGTAACTCTTCTGCCGACTTTGAGCTGTTAGGGTTCTCTGTCGTATTAACTTCACTTTCTTGGTGATTTCCTAAACTATCTCTGGACCTAATAAAGCTGTTTCTCCCACCTCTATACAACACAACGGTGATCTGCAAGGTCGTCCATAAAGAGCTTCATATGGTGCCATACCGACACTGGCCTGAAAACTATTGTTATAGGCAAATTCCACCAAGGGCAAATGTTTCTTCCAGCTTCCTTTAAAATCTATCACACAGGCTCGTAACATATCTTCTAATGTTTGAATGGTCCTCTCAAACTGTCCATCGGTCTGCTGGTGAAATGCGGTACTAAGGCATAGTTTTGTGCCCATGGCTTTTTGTAGGCTCTGCCAAAAGTGGGATGTGAAACGGAGGTCTCGGTCCGATATAATAGAAATTGGCACCCCATGCAATCTGATGATTTCCTTGATAAATAACCGACTTAACGCTTCCAACTTGTCGGTTGTCCTTAAAGATAAGAAGTGGGAGGTCTTGGTCAGTCGGTCCACAATTACCCAAACACAGTCATGTCCTAGAGGGGTTTTTGGCAATCTGGACACAAAGTCCATCATGATGTGCTCCCATTTCCACTCGGGGATTGTGAAGTGTTCTTGCTGGTTTTTGGTGCTCAGCTTTTATTTACTGGCAGGTGAGGCATCTTGACACGTGTGTTGCTACGTCCTTCTTCATGCCATTCCATCAATACTGGCACTTTAGATCCTGGTACATCTTTGTTTCCCCTGGGTGTACTGCAAACACTGACTGATGAAATTCATTTAGCACCTCTTCTCTCAAGGGCTAGATGTTAGGCATGAATGTCCGACCCTGAAAGCTTAAGCCATCATCCTTAGAGATGTCCCAACCAAGTAACAACTCGCCTAATGTAAGTCATGCCTTGAGGAAAATTGCCTCCTGGTCATACTTTTGGGCTTCTAGGACCTTATGGAGTAACTTGGGAGTAGAGGCTAAGGCATACAAACAGGTCCTCTCACCTTGTAGTTCCAATCGAACTCCAAACTTGTTGAGAGTCTCCACCTTTTCCCACTCTTTTACTGTAATACTAGCCATGACTTCCCTTGACTTGCGACTTAATGCATTATGCATTGGCTACCACATTAGCTTTCCCTAGGTAATAAGACAATGTGAAATGATAATCTTCGAGATACTCTATTCATCACCTCTGCCTCATGTTTAAATCCCTTTGGGTGAACTGGTATTTTAGGCTTTTGTGGTCTATAAAACTTCAAATTTTTCACCGTACAAATAGTGCCTCCAAAACTTGAGCGTGTACACTACGGCTACCAACTCTAGGTCGTGAGTGGGGTAATTCTTTTCATGGTTTTTTAATTGTTTGGACCCGTAGGCTATGACCTTCCCTTTTTGCATTAATAAACTTCCTAATTCTTCCTTAGAGGCATCACAGTAGACACTGTACCCAACATCACACTTGGGGATGATCAAAATTGGGGCACTTGTTAACCTTTTCTTCAACTCCTGGAAGGACCTGTCACAAATGTCACTACATTCGAACTTTACACTTTTTTGGGTCAGTCGAGTCATCAGTTTGGCTAGTTTCGAAAAGTCCTAGATGAATCTTCTATAATAGCCAACCAGTCCTACAAAGCTTCTAATTTCAAAAATCGTCTTGGGTTGCTTCATTCGGTTATCGCTTCAACCTTTGTTGGGTCCACTGAGATTCCATTCTCGGAGACAACATGACCGAGGAATTTTACCTCCTTCAGCCAGAACTCGCACTTATTGGCCTTGGCATACAATTGATTCTCTCTTAAAACTTGCAGTATAATCCTTAAGTGTTTCTCATGCTCCTCTTCGGCATGTGAGTAAATTAATGTCGTCAATAAATACTACCACAAACTAGTCTAGGTATGGTGTGAATATTTTATTTTTCAGGCACATGAACATGCTAGGCACGTTAGTTAACCCGAAGGGCATGACCACAAACTCGTAATGACCATACTGGGTTTGAAATATGGTCTTGGAGACATCATCATCTCGGATTCTAAGTTGGTGGTATCCAAACCGAAGATCGATCTTAGAAAAACACTTGGACCCTCGAAGTTGGTTGAAAAGGTTGTCGATCCTGGGCAACGAGTATCTATTCTTGATTGTAACTCTATTGAGTTGGCGGTAGTTGATACACAATCTAAGGGTGTCGTCTTTCTTCTTAGCGAATAATGCCGGCGCTCCCCATGGCGAAGTGCTTGGTTTAACAAACCCTTTGTCCAATAATTCTTGTAATTGAGTTTTTAACTCCTTAAGCTCAACTGGCACCATACGGTTGGGTGCAATGGACATGGGTGATGTCCCGGGTTGTAATTTGATTCTGAAGTCCAATTCCTATTTCGGGGGTAATCCTGGTAACTCATCTGGGAAGACGTCTTCATAGTCACACACCACTTTAGGTAGGCCTAGGTTCATCCGGTCTTCGTCTCCCAAGGTCAGGCTAGCTAACCATCCCACCAATTGGTTATGCCATCGTGATCTTCGGAAAAATAGTGACAAGGACTCTTACTTATCCCCCTTAAATTGAAAAAGGATGCCATCCACTAAATGGGCAGTTACTATTTTCTTATGGCAATCAATAACTACCTTGTGGGCAAATAATCAGTCCATTCCTAAAATGACATCGAAGTCTGTCATCTTTATAACCCGTAAGTCACAAGTTAAACATAAATTCGAGACTCCTAGCTCACATGACCTGCATACTAGATCTACTCAAGTATGTCCTCCTAGGGGTGATGCTACACTCATCAGGTTTTCTAACTATTCTGGTTCTAAACCCAAGGCTTTACACATGCAGCAATTATGAAAGAGTAGGAAGCTCCAAAATCAAATAGTACTTTGACACAAGAATTCACAAGGATCAAAGTACCTTGAATTGTCGACGGGTCCTCTTCCTCATTCAATGCGTACACTCTTCCGATAGTTCCTGGGTTAGGTTCCCACGACTTCTTACCATTCTTAGTACCTTGGAGCTGCGAAGCTAATGTTCCAACATTCCCTGCTGCTTGAGCTTGCATCCCATCTGGTTGAGAGTTGTAAGCCGACTTGGTCCCGACATTGGGCTGATACTTGTTTTGTTGGGTGGCCCTTCCTTGCCCTGAACCATAACCTCCTGTCTGAGGGCACTCGCTTCTTCGGTGCCCCACCTATCCACAGCCAAAACATTTGCTGAAGCATTCCTTCCCTTAGTGATTTTGTTGGCGCCACTGCGATTGTTGGGATCCTCCGTTTTAAGGGGTAGAGGGGTTCTGCGAACGATTGTTTCGAATCAGTCCAACTCCTCTTGACTGACTATAGTTCTTAGCAGCGTCTGCTTTCTTCCGCTCCATCATCAGAGCTCGGTCCACCACTTGGATGTAGGTGGTCAGTTGGATGGCCATCAATCTTCCTTGGATTTCTAGATCCAAGCCCCACTCAAACTTTCTCACCTTATCTTCTTCTTCTGCCACCAAGGCAATGGCATGCCTTGATAGGGTTTCAAATCGAGTGGCTTATTTAGGCCACTGTTATCTTTCCCTGCTTGAGGTGTAGGAACTCCTGAATCATTTCTTTCTTAACAGATTTTGGGAAGTACTTTTCTAGGAGAAGCCTTTCAAATTGATCCCAGGTTATCTAAGTTATAGGACGTGAGTCGTCACCATGGACCACCAATAGTCAGCCTCTCCCTCAAATTGAAAAGAGGCTAAGGTTACCTTGTCTCTGTCCCTGTGACCTCCAAGGTTGTCAGGATTTTCTTCGTCTGCCTTATCCAAGACTCGGCCACCAGAGGGTCAAAATCACCAAAAATTTTTGGTGTATTTAACTTGCAAAATTTTGCTATCAGTTTCAATCTCTCTCTCTCTCTCTCTCTCTCTCTCTCTCTCTCTCTCTCTCTCGTCTAGGCAGGCCATTAAGGCCTATCTTGCCCACCTTCTTATCTATTTTGATAAAATTTTATGTATTAACGTAACAATGTCCGAAGATTGGTGTAAGAAATCAAACATTTGGGATTGTATTAAGATTAAGCTTTGGAACATACTTCTTTAACTATTATATTGGAAATTATTTATATTAATATATGATGCCCAAAAGTGGGAGTGTCACAGTTTGGTATCAAAGCTTAGGTCTAGAAACCCTTGAGGCCTTGGGTGGACTTAAGCACATGTCTTTTAGTACGCTTCAATTAAAAACATTTTATAATCTAAAACCTTACCAATAGTATTATAGTGTCGTATTTTCTCTGGAGGATGTCAAGCTCACCCCACAACGATGACTATCTCTTAATCGGATCTACAATCTGAGCCGAAAGAGGAGCCATTATTAAGCGATCCAAAAATAGGGGCGGAGACTTCAGACTCTAAACCAGAGGAAGATGATCTGGAAAAACAAGTGATGGAAGAGGTGAATGAGGAGGTTGATGTGGAAATAAACTTTGTGGAACCTTAGCCGTCCTTCCCTCTGAAGAGTCTGAAGGAGAAGAGAGTGACACGAAGTTGGACTCCATCTCCTCCATAGAATATGCCTTCGAAGAAAGTGAGGTGAACTCGGGAAATGTTGCACAGGAGGTGGCATTCCCAATTGGACTAAGGGTGTATGTCAGGCTAGAACCAATAATACCTTGCGACTGGAAGCATCGAAGGAAGAATGACAAATACGCGAGACCTGTAAGTGTCGTTTGGGAATTTGCTGGGACCATGTACGAGGTCGGCCCTTTACCACCAGCCTTGGCCGACAATTACACCACCTTCTTTCACCAGCAGGACATTTTCTTAGCGGACCCACAGGCCAGAAAGATTATCTCTATGGATGGAACGGTGAACTTCCACGACCCACTCACTTATGAAGAGGCCCCTGTGAGGATTCTGGGCCAGCAAGTGGGATTGGAAGGACCTAGGTTGTTAGTCCGTTGGAGGTGCTACGGACTTTACGATGAGAGCTGGGAATATGCCTGGAAAATGCATCAACACTATCCGTGGCTCATCAATTAAGAGGGATTGAAGGGGGTGTAGACTAGGTTGCTTAATAATTTTGTTGTGATCTCATTGTAAAAGCCTAGTCTTATAGTTATTAGCAATGGGGTGAAAGAATTCCCTCGGTTATGTAGTAGTTGTAATTCCCAATCATGTAATCGATCTTTGAATGCAATGAAGAATTTCAATTCCAATTGAACCTATTGAATGCTTGTCCACACAAAATAAATACTTACATAATAACAATAGTATAAATTAATACTCTTGCAGAATGTTAGGAAGGACCAGGAATGGTAGGCGACGATAGGACTCTGGAGGTGTAAACCTAACAGTAAATAATATACTAAAGGCAATTACTGATGGTGTTCGAGGCCTTTTCCCAGGTGGTGAAATCGCTAGCATTACTCCCCAGTTAAGCGTGCTTAGGCTGGAGTAGTTTTGGGATGGGTGACCCACTGGGAAGAACAAATCTGTGCGAGCGTGGCCTAAAGCAGACAATATCGATGACATGTGAAGGATTGGGGAATCACAAGTCGTGTTCACCACCGACTTAGACAATGGACCATCATTGTCGGTAGTGCAAATCACAAATATCCCTTTCATTATAGCAGCAAATTCACCTCTAGCAATGATATTTGTATAATATGGAGTTTCAATTTCTTATATTCAGAGTGATAATATTTGGATTTCATCTTTTATGGCATTTTCCATAGCAGCCAATATATCAAAAGTAAAGCAATAATTCAACGCACATGCGTTATATTTGGTTATCCGTGCATTGGTTACAATTTCCTTGGTAGTGCTCTCTACAAATCCAAAAAGTTTGGTATGTTCGATAAGGGCACCAACAGCTATAGAAGCCATATGAGTGCCATGACTAGAGTTCCATCTCGTAGTGACTGATAATCTCCAGTAATGGTTCATGACCATATCAGATTTGAGGTTTTTAGACCCTACAGTGAAATACCTAGCTCCAACTAATTTTCTGTTGCACAAACTTGAGTTGAACTCCTCTCCATTTTCACAAGAGCAATTCCAACTAACAGGTACTGGCTCAAGTTCTACATCATTGAAGCTTTAAACTTCTGGCCATATGCCAAAGTCCACTAAGCCAATGACCACATTTTCGGCAAATTTGGACTTGGACCTTGTGTCGAAATTTATTTTAAGATCCAAAAATTCTGGTAATCGAGTAGTATGAGGGTGCACAATTGTTTCATCTTTCATCACATCTAGAACTCCAGTAGTTTGAGTAGTATACTCTATTTCTTCTTCCGTCAACCGTGTAGTGAAACCTTTCAATACCTTGTAGGTATAAAATATTTTTTTATTTAACCATTTTGCTTCGTTAGAAAGTTGAGAGATTGTTGAAATTTTGTTGACAAAAATTAAATAACTGGACATGTTAGTTCTAGTAGCATAATGGAGAACAATACGAAAATAATAGGAATAAGGATGACACACATGAAGCCATTGCATGCAAGAGTAAAAAGCTAGTTTTCGTTTCGATTTGCAAAAGAAAAAAAAATGAAAAGATAGGTGTAAAAATAAATCACACCACACTAGACTATTATATAGTAGGAGAAAATAATTGGTACAACATAGCAAGAGAAAATAATTGGTACAACAGGTATATCGAGTCCGGATCCTCTGCCATGGTCCTTGCAATGCCCCAAAACGACGTCGTTTTAGGGGTGAAAAACAAAAAATTAGTCCAGAACTAAAACTGAAAAGAAGAAAATCAGAAGAAGAAGAAGAGGAGAATGTACCACCGGCACCACTCTTTGGTGACTTCCACAGCCCGTCCCACCGTAACCATCACTCTTTGGCGCTCTTCCTTAATGTTCTTATTCTTCGTTTTCAACTCTACTTCATTTGCAATAGAGTCTTTCTCAATTTAAAGAGTGATAACATTTGTGGAAAAATAACTAAGTTTAATCTGAATATTTTTTCTTAGTAGATAGCAAAGCTAATATGCCTAAACAAATTATAAGCAGTGCAATCTTCTAAAAAAACTCTCTATATCCACATCTACTATTCTTTTATTGTTTCACACAATAACAATAAATCAACGTAGAAAAATCAAACCAAACACTCAACCAAACCAGTCCCAACAATTAGACCCCTCAATGCAAATCAAAAGCTAAGATTAGACCTTTCTTCTTCTTTAGCATCACCTGTGGCGGCGGCTAGGGTTTCCAGATCGCGCAATCTAGGGTTTTAGTGGCGAAGAAGAGGAATCGAGAGGGTGTCTTGCGGCGGTGGCAAGAAAGGAGATGGGTTGGGGAAGATCGCCATGACGATAGCGGCTGGCAGTTGGTGGGGAGAGAGAGAGAGAGAGAGAGAAGGGGGCGGTGGTGGCGCTAGGCGCCAGCTGTGAAGGTGGCAATAGTCGCATTGGTGAGGTCGCCGAAGAAGCTCACGCCGGTGGGTTTGCTAGTTTTAGAGAGAGAAAGGAGAAGAGGAAGAGAAAGAGAAAGAAGAAGGAAGTGAGATGGGGGAGGTGGGTTGCGGTTGTTGTGGGTTGCGACGACGAGGTGGCGCCAGTTATTGGAGGCAGGGAGGCGATGGAAAGTGTTTGGGATGGTAGTCGGCGGTGGTTGGCGTTGGAAAGAGATTGCCGATGAGTTTGCTAATTTGTTAAAAGTTCTATGTTTTTTTGTTTTTTTATTTTTACCTTCCAAAACGACGTCGGTTTGGGGCACTATAGGGACCATGGCAGAGGATCCAAACTCTAGGTACACCACGTCAACTTGATAAGTTGGAATGACAAATGTATTAAGTAATTAAATTCTTGTCTCTTGCATCAGCAAAAACCTTTGCTCTCCTATCTCCATCAACTTTTTTTTTCTTTTTCATATGTGGTTTTCCTCTAATTTCAAATATGAGATTTTCATAGAAAACACATTCACCTACTACGTTCTTTCCCTTTCTAAGATTTTTAATTTACAATATTCAGCTAATTGAAGGGTTTTTGTTAATATGGTTTCAATGTCTCTGATAGGGAGGGGAAAAAAAAAGATTATAAAAAAAAGTTTGTCAAAATTCATTGTGTTGCTTAAGAAGGAGAAGAAAAAAATTAAAAAAATAGTTCGTCGGAATCCATGGTGTCTCTGGAGAGGAATGAGACAAAAAATTCGTCGACAATCCATTGTGTGCAATTATAATTGTAAATAACTATTTTTTAAAAAAAATTCAAAGACAATTTGAAAATCTCTTTTTCCCATGACAAAAGCGTATACGACCCAAATAAAATTTTATTTTAGTGAGATTGATTTTAAGCGATAGCAATTTACCAACTCAACAAGCATTAGTGATGGCTATAAAAATGTTGTTAAATTTTTTTTAAATAGTTTTTACTATTTTTTTGTTGGCAACTTCTTGTTTGAAATTTTTTTTTACTAACAATCCATTGTCGGAGAAGGAGATTAAAAAATTAGTTTGCCAGAATTCGTAAGTCTTGTCGGAGAATAAGAAGAAAGAAAAGAGATTAAAAAAAAAGGCCAAAATGATACAGACCTCCACAAACACCCCGCCCCCACGCACACGTGTCAGAGAGATAGGAAAAAAAAAAAACACATGACCAATCACAATCATTTGGAGGTCATGGGGATCCTCCAAAATGGGTCACAATCATTTGGGGGTCATATGGGGCCTCCAAAATGGGTCACAAGTATTTTTCAAAAAAAAGTAATTGGAATCCATAGTGTTGTAGAAGAAAGAGAAAGCAAAAACTAGGGTTGTTCACCATCTTCTCTGCGATCTCAACGTCACCTTCACTCAAACCATTTCGTTGTTTAAACCACCACAAGCGTGAGATGAGAGAGATGAGAGGGAAAGGCTCTTTGATTGAAGTGATGAGAGAGATGATAACTATAGATGAGAGAGAAGACAAACACTTTTTGATTTTGAAAAATCTATAACCTATATAAAAAGAATGTAAGAATGATATAACATATGGGGCATGTTTGATTGGGGGGATTGGAGGGGGGGACTATCCACTATTTGGATTACAATCCAAATAGTGTTCCTTATCCGCCGTTTGATTTTTTTTTAGTCCGCCGGACATGGAGTCCGGCGGACATGGAGTCCGACCGGACTCCATGTCCCCCATATGGGGGACTATTGTGTCCTAGGGGGGGTGGGATAGAATGTGGGGAACTATTCACTGTTGGGATTAGATGCAAAAATGACCATTTGGACCCTCTACTATTTAATTATGTATTATATTTAATAAAATTCAATAAAATTTAAATGTCTCAATTTAAAAATAAAATAATTTTATTTAACTTTTTATTGATGTTTTATTTATTTAAATTTTTAAAATAATTTTTTATAGATATTTTATTGATGTTTTATTTTAAAATTTTGTTTATAATTTATTTAATTTCATTATTTAAATTTTAATAAGTGTTTTATTTAAAATTTATTTAAAATTTTAATTAAAAAAATAATATAAATTTTTTATACAGGTTATACAGTATTTTATTAAATCAAATTTAGTGGTTATTTATTTATTTAATTGTGTAAAAAAATTAATTTATTTAATTGTGTAAATAAACAAACACAGTAAAGTTTTGCATGTAAAAAAAATAATGATTTGTGATACAGTAATGATTTAAAACAAATTTTATTGATATTTTATTTATTTATTTATTTAATTTAAAAAAAATGAATTTATTTAATTAAAAATAATTAAAATATTAAAGATATGGTTAATATTGCTATTACTTAGTAAACAATTGAAAAAGGGTAAAATAGTCTTTTGTTCATTTATCCTATCCAGTTCGTCCAACCAAACGTTGGATTCACTGAAAATAGTCCTATCCAGACATCTAATCCCATGAAAAAACAAACACAGGATACATATCCAATCCGACCAAATAGTCCGGGGGATTCACAGTCCCAGGACTCAAGTCCGATAGATTCTAATCCCCCTTTTCCAGTCCGTCCAATCAAACACACCCATGGGGTGTGTTTGATTGGGGGATAAGGGGGGGACTATCCACTGTTTGGACTCCATGTCCAGCCTCCCTCCTTATCCGTCATTTGATTTTTTTTTAGTCCGGCGGACTCCATGTCCGGCCGGACTTCATGTCCCCCATATGGGGGACTATCCTATCCTGGGGGGGTGGGATTGTTTTGGGGGGACTAATCACTGTTTGGATTAGATGCGAAAATGACAATTTTGACCCTCTACTATTTAATTATGTATTATATTTAATAAAATTTAAATGTCTCAATTTAAAAATAAAATAATTTTATTTAACTTTTTATTAATGTTTTATTTATTTAATTTTTTAAATTAATTTTTTATAGATATTTTATTGATGTTTTATTTTAAAATTTTGTTTATGTTTTATTTAATTTCATTATTTAAATTTAATACTTGTTTTAATAGATGTTTTATTTAAACAATTAAATGTTTAATTTCAACAATAAATAATTTCATTTTTTTAAATTATGTTTTATCTAAACATTTGTACATCAACATGTTTATTAAATTATTCAACATCTGTACATCAACATGTATATTTATTTAACATCTATTAAATTATGTTTTAATACGTCAACATTTGATTACATCTACATTTGTTAATTGTTAATTACATCAACATTTGTTAATTGTTTAAACATAATCTGTACATCAACATTTATTTAATTGTTAATTGTTTAAACATAATCTGTACATCAAAATAATTTCAATGTTAATTGTTTAAATAAAAATTTAAACATTTAACCATTAGTATGTTTAATTTCAATAATAAATTTTTATTTGTTTAAATAAAAATAATCTGTACCAGTCAAAATTTTTTATCAATATTAGTATGTTTAAATATCTTTAAACAAAATTTAACCATTAGTATGTTTAATGTTTACTAAAAATAATTAAAATATTAAAGATGTGTTTAATATAGCTATTACTTAGTAAACAATTGAAAAAGGGTAAAATAGTCTTTTGTTCATTTATCCTATCCAGTCCGTCCAACCAAACGTTGGATTCACTGAAAATAGTCCTATCCAGACATCTAATCCCATGAAAAAACAAACACAGGATACATATCCAATCCGACCAAATAGTCCAGGAGATTCACAGTCCAGGACTCAAGTTCGATGGATTTTAATCCCCCTTTTCCAGTCCGTCCAATCAAACACACCCATGGTGTAATGTTGGGGCTTCTTAGTGCACGTCTGTGGCTTCTTTGGTTTGCAAAACAGATTTGGGCTTGTTACGCGGCCTTCAACTTAGCCACACACACAACGGCCCTGTTTGGTGCACCTTAAAAGCTGCTTATTTCAACTTTTAGCTTAATTTAAGCTATTTTGATATGTTTAGTTTAGTTTATAACTTATAACTTATAGCTTTTTGGAAGCCAGAAATGAGCTTATTCTTTAAATAGGACAGGAGATACTTAATTTATAAGTCAAAAATCAACTTATATTCATAGTTATAAATTATAAACTGTTTAAATATAAACTATAAATACTTTCCTACCGCTCTACCAAACAGAACCAACAATAGAAACAACCAAATTCCATCATTCTTCCTACAAATTCCGAGTTCCTTTCTGCTGCTACTACAGATTTTCCCAAGGTTTCCTGTAGAGATTTTTTTCGCTGCTGTTTGCTTCATTTCCAATACCGTTCCTCGTAGAAATTTCCCAAAACGGTGGTCTGCTGTTTGCCTATTTCCCAAAGCTCCTTCCTGCCAAATTTTGTTGCTGATTTAGGGTTACTCACGTGGAATTCAGATTAGCCACGCCGACAATGAAGAAGAAAACAAATGTTACCCCTTTGAACAGCAGGGGATTTTGTTTTTCATGCACATGGGGTTTCTCACAAGATATATATATATATACATATCCTTTGGATGGAATTGCTGTTATGCGAAGGAGGATATCTTTTTCATCTAACTCCTGGGCATATTTTATCAACAATCGAGGTTTGTATATATATAGGTATATACTAATAAAACCCATATGCAGCTTTCTTCATTTCTAACGCTTTGCAACAGCCAAATTGAACCGCTTGACCTCTGTTTGCTGGCTCAATGGTTTCTCCAAGAATTCTGAATGTGCTACAAACGAAAGCGGTGGAGACTCAAGCTTCAGCATGTGGCTGTTGCCTCTTCTCTGCCTTCTACCTTGTTTGAAAGAAATTGCACAAATATGTGTATGTATTCCAAATGATTGTAAGAGAAGAGGTAAAATTGATCTCTAAGGTGTGGCTATGGTTTTGTCCCAAAATCTGTAGATATAATACAGATTTCAAATTGTGGGAATTGGTTGGATCTCTAGATTGGACAAGCGGTGTGCCCATGTGCTTTGTATCAGATGCTCAGATGTAGAAAATTATATATATACAGCTCTTCATGCTACAGTTAGGTGTCAGCTGCAGCAAACCAAAAAATCTGGTATGTTCTCCTCTGTCTCATCTTATCTTCAATGATGTATTTGATTATGTTTTCTGCCATACATTCATACTCTTGTTTTATTCATATTTGGTTCCCTTTAAAATTTGCCTACCGTGTGTTTGCCAATATATCTAAACCATAAAAAATTTCATAATAGGGCAAAATATAATAAATTAGCATTAACCGTACCTGGTAATTGCCATAAGAAAATTCCATTGGTTAGTAATCTAGGTATCTGCATTGATCCGCACTACTCATCACTTATTATTGGAATTTTTTTTTTTTTGGGGAGATATTCATATATTTGTTGTTGGGATGCCTATTGTGTTTCTTTATGGTTGAGATGTTTTCATGCCTACACTGAGATTGATTGAAAATGGGCATAACCATGATTTATTGAAATCAATTATATATCCTACTATCTGATTCCCAGGCAAATAGCAGTGATATAGCTGGCCATATGTTATCTTCGTGAAATTGTATAATAGAATTTGGAAGATTATTTTTCGGGATAAGTGCGTAAGGATTTATTTGATGAAAACAAGGGCAAATTGAAGTTTTAAGTAGCTGAATTGTAGGAATGGAGACTGAGAACAACAGTTGCATGTTATTTTCTCATTCTCCGATGAATGGCTTTCTTACATCTGATTTTTTTTTTTTTTTTTTTTGTATCTCGAAAAACGACGAGCAATGAAATCGTTGCCTTTTATTGCCTGGTTTGACTATTATTGCATTAGAATTGAAAGCTAATGCGATTCAAGATTTAGTGATTCTTGGTAATCAACAAACACTATGGCGTAGTTCTGAATGATCCTGCTGGAGTGCCACTGTCAACTATATACAGTTTTTATTGACTTTGTGAGCAGATAATTTCTTAAACCACTTCACTAACCTTTGTTCTTCAAACATCCAGGGTGTAGTAGGGCTCACCACATGGGTCCTAATTCTAAATCAGTTGTTGATTTCATAGAAGGTTCATCAAGGGTTCATTTTACCTGGATTTCACTTGGATGGATTGGAGCAAAGAAATTCAGAGGTGGAGCAATCAGCAGCTGAACATGTGCATAAATAACCTTTTGTCATTGGTGAGTTTAGGCACATCATAGATTTTTTCTTTCTTTTTTTGATAAATATCATAGTAGATCATTTTAATCATTCCCTCATATTGTCTTGTTCATTGCGCTACATAATGAATTTTTTTATTTGAATGTTGAAAATTGAGATGTTAGTCTATTCTCTTATACGATTTGCACCCCCTTGGTACCTCTTTTAGCATTATCTATTCTGTTGATTTTGGAGATCTCTCTCTCACCATTGGTACACCTCTTTCCCACTCTTTCTCTCTCCATACACACATATATACAAGCACACACATGGGTGTGTGTGTGGGACTTGATTCTTCTTGGTTTATGAATATTTGTAGTTGGTTCTTCAATAAACATGGTTTCAATTCTGAGTTTATAACAATTTTGAGTAGAACATTTGAAAAATTTGATTGAAGGTTTGTGGGTTTAGTTTCTATGTTGTTAGTTTTAAGGTGAATTTAACTGGACATAAACAAGGGAATCAAATTTGATTGCTCTGTTTTTGGGTTGGCTAATAATGGAAGTACACCTCATGCCTGTGTAATGGGTCTTAGGCATTTTTTCATAATGGTGCTGAGGTTCGTCGCTGGAAAATTGTTGTTAAGAGCAACCCCTAAAAAGAAAAGAAAAGAACCGAAAAGAATGGAAAGGAAATAATAATGTATGTCGTATTTCTATTGCTTGACATGATTGTTGGGGCATATATTATGTAGAGACTTCATACGACTTAGAATGTTATTACAATTTGTAAATTCCATTTTGGTGATTTGGTTTTGGATGACCTAGATGTTCAGCATCAGCAATGCAAAGCTTATGTACACTCAGAGTTGCATTTCGCTAATTTGCAGAATTAAGCAGGACAGTAGATTTCAGGGGGCTTTAGCATTGGCATCAGTAGCAATATGCTTTCTAATTGTGTAGGTAGGCTTTGCTATCTTAATGGGCACTTTACTGATATAGAATATGCAATGTATCCTTGATACACTTGGCATTCTCTAGATGTTACCTTTTATTGGATCAGTAGTCTCAGCAGTGAACATCCTCTATGCCTCACAATTTTTTATCCACTTGTGTTTTTTGAACTTCCAAACAGCAATTTGGCTTAGAAATGTAGTTTCTTTTTGCTTGTTTAGCTAATATAGTTTTCTTGTGAATAATGGAAATGATATAAACTGAAAAATCAATGTGCACTTTATTTTTATTTTTTTTGATGGGCTTTACTCATTTTTTATTTGACTTCATTAAATATTGAGCTTAAAGTCCTTGCTATGACCATTTCCACATGTGGATTTCAAGATCAAGCTGCTAGCAGTTGGTGGGACAAGGGTAATTAACATAGATGACTTGTTATTTGGAACTATTTTATTTATTCAATGTGGAAAATTTCTTGGATCCCAATAGTATTTCCCCCTCATACATGTGACAAATTTTTTAGCTTTTTCTTGGATGTTTTTGTTATTTTGGGGCTCGAAACGAAAGAAAGCCTATAAATGGTGGTTTTTCAGCTTTCTTACACAATACTTAAATGAATTTTTGAATTTTACAAATTGTCCTTGAGCAACATAATAAAAAATGTGGTTAGGTAATCTAATGTTCCATAAACGATTTTTTGAGCAGTTTTTAACACGTGAAATGGCTAATACAGTTGCTAAAATAGCTACTTTCTAATACCAAAATCCTACGGCTGCCTTTATGAAAAGTTTAGATAAAAAAATAACTGCTAAAGTGTTTGTGCAAGTTCAAGTGGTTTCGGAGTTGTGGAAGGAGAGCCCTTAAATTATATATTGACATGTATCCATCTTTCAAAACAGAAACACAAACAAAAACAACAATTTAGAAAAGTTTTTTTCTGGACAAGCTTTACTAAACGTATTTTATTCAAACATATATTATTCAATATTCAGATACGAGGCTATTAAATTTTTTGGTTTGCAGCTAGACAGGAGAGGTTTGGAACATTGATAAGCTCTTACTATAGAGGTGCACATGGAATTATTCTCGGTAAGCTATTTACAAATGCAGAAAATTTGCATTCCAGTGTCATTAATGTGGTAGGTGTACTGTTGATAGTATATTTTTGACAGTATTTCACATGGAATAGTTCTCTGATTTGTTTTTTGAGTAACACATGAATGGGCACCTGCTTTTTCTTACCATTTCAATCAATTTAAATAGTTTTAATTGTTGATGTTTTGTTGTCATCTTTTATCCACCTAATGTTTAAGTAACCACTTTTATATTTACTTTTGTTTTACTTTATGATGTAACAGTGATGCAAACCCACGCACAAAACGCCTGGGGCCAACTAGTAAAGTGAAAAGAGAAGAGCTGGAGAGAGAAATAAGCAACCCACGAGACTCTTTGAAAGATGTGAGGAGGCTCTTTGAATGATGTGATATAATAAAAGGGAAGCACTGTGATAGAGGTTTCTCATCAATTGGGCTGTAAACAATTCGACTCCAGTTGAATTTGGGCTTGGCTTAATGAGTAATGAGGTTTGAATTTCACTTGGGTTGATAAGATGTTTTTAATATTATTTATATTATTTAATATATAAATAAAAATAAACGAGTCAAGTTTATTTGAATTCAAGTTTAGTTCGTTTATTAAACGAGTTGAGCTGAGTCCTTAACAAATCGAATCGAGTATGTTGGTAAATAATTCAATTCATTTATAACCTTACTCATCAATAACTCTACCAAAGCATTTATTACAACGTATAAAATATGTATCTCTAGAAGAAGTGATGTGACCCTACACGTATAAAATTAGATTTTGGATTGGTTTTGAAATAACTTTTTTAATTTGTTTTTTTAATTTTTTACTAATTTAATAGTATTTTGAGAATTTTTTTTTATTTTTTGATTTTGGCTTATTTTCGCCTTTAATGATTTTTTTTTAAAATTAAATTTCTAGATTCAGCTCGATAAGACGAATCAGAAAAATTTAATTTTTTTTAAAAAAATAGAAAAGACAAAAAATAAGTCAAAATAAACAAAAAAAAAATTTGTTGCTTATTTTCGTCTTTAGTGATTTTTTTCTAGAAATTTTTTTAAAAAAATATATATACTTTTTAAATTCGTCTTGACAAGGTGGACGAGAGAAGTAAATGATTTTGATATAATTTTGACCAAAAAAAAAAAATCACTAAAGACGAGAGATTCAAAAAAAGAGGCGATTTTCTTTTTTTTTTTTTTGGTTGCTAAAATGGGTTTTAGCCTCGCTAAATTAGTTTCGTTTAGAAAGATATTTTTTCTTTTTTTTTTAAAAAAAATAAAATAATTATAATTTAAATATAATATTATTTTATTAATTTATTTAATTTATTTTGTCTTTTTATACTTTTTTTTTTAATCTTAAACTCAACCCACTTGCTAAATGGCAGCTTTAACTATTTCAGTCGGTTGGGCTTTAATCCGGTGCTATGCTTTGAATCCAATGACCTTTTTTGTGTTGTGGGGGGGGGGGGGGGGGAGGTAACCTAGATAACTCGACCATTATGTGTTGGGTTAGTTCGGGTCGACCGGGTTGGAAGAATTTATGAACAACCGCCCGAGCCTTGTGTTTATATTGATAGGTCAAGACTGATCAAAAATTTATGAAAGTTTTCTATTAAAATGGGGGTAAATTACAAACACATCTCTTGAGATTTATTTAAATTACAAATTATTCTTTGTAATTCTAGAAATTATATTATACTTCCTAAGATTTCTAATTTTATAGCAAATAGATTCTTTTATTAATAAATTACCAAGTTAATTAATAATTTTTAATAATGTTAAAATTTTATTTCAATAAATAATTCAGATGATTTTATTATATAGGTGAACAGTTAAAAATTGTACTTTTTTCAATTAATTTTGTTAAATGAAAAATTTTGATAAGAGATATTTGTAATTTTTCAAATCACAAGAAGCAATTCTTATTTTAAGCAAATCTTAAGAAATGTATTTGTAATTTACCTTAAAATGGGTGATGATGTGGTCGTGAGTCTTGGGCTGTAGGGTGTTGGAAGTGTTTTGAGAGAGAGAAATCTTTTGTCAAACGTCAAAAATCATAAGTGAATGTATTTATATACATGTCATATTATATATGGAATGTGATTCTACATCACCATCAACGATGCGGTATGGCCATGATGAGAAATACTCTCCATATGGCAGGGCTTGGTTTTGCTGTGGTTTATAATTGTTCGGTTAGTTCTGGTCGATGAAATGGCACCAACACCACCTTCATTATCATTTGCTAAACCAGCAAATACCATCATCTACTTTTTCCACATTTCTGAGAAAGATTTGATCAGTTTGATAAGGTTAATACATCAAATCAATTATTCAAATTGTATTTGAAATTGACAATACTAATCTGAAATATATTTGGTTAAGAGTTCAAAATTAATCAAAAAACTTCGTATATGAAATATACTTGTTACATTAATTTTTTTTTCCCCATCTATTTCAACTCAATCTTGTTAAAATTACAAACAACATAGCTGTAGCCTATGTATATGTAAACAAAGGACCACAAAGGTAAGAAAAACAACAAAAAAGACAACGACAGAAACCTATCTGGTGTCACATTGTGTGGTGATGGTTACTGCAAGCTGAAGGGTTTTGCTGGTGGGTTGTGTGGACAAAATATGAAAAGTACGCAAACTGTAATTAATATTGGAGAAATTGCAGAAAAAGTGGAATAGTCTTAAAATAATTACATTATATGTAAATATTTTTTTTGGTACAAGTTTGACGGACAAGAAATATTTGCACCATATATAAAAAAAAGACGTGCACTATTGCGCAGGAGACTGGCACCACTATAAAAATGAGATTATTTTTACACTGTTTAACTCAAATGCAATTTTTCCATTTGTATATTTTTGTTTTTTGTTGTTTTTTGAATATTTTGATTCACAATCATGCATTATTTGTACATCCATTCAGAATTAATGCATTTCTTCATAAATAAGTATGAGCAAGTGGAAAGATAACAAAATTTAAATCTTGCTGAACCTTAGTTTCTAATGGGCGAAAATGCCAGCCTTTTTAAACGTTACATTTTAGTTGTACCCATTACTTAATTATTCACCCAAGAAAAAGCCCATCACTTAATTGGTTATGAAAATATTTTCTTATGAATGAAAAGATTGTGGGGTGTCTATGACCAATTTATTTTTTGTCATTCAGATTCACCATTTGAATCTTGTAAATCTGAATACAATGATAACATATTGTGTGTTTTATACTATTGTTTTTTCAAATCATGCAATTGGTGGGAGGTACGTGAAATTGAGAGACAAAAACAAGTTCTGGAAACAAACAATGCCTCTATTTTTTGTTAGGAAAAAAAAAAATTACTGAACATTAAAACCGAAATAGGTACTTACTGTAATTCCCAAAACTGAGCATCCGGTGGTC
Source organism: Camellia sinensis (assembly GCF_055761805.1). Taxonomy (NCBI): domain Eukaryota; kingdom Viridiplantae; phylum Streptophyta; class Magnoliopsida; order Ericales; family Theaceae; genus Camellia; species Camellia sinensis. The sequence goes on from NC_138961.1 coordinate 224,083,014, forward strand.
TTTGTATAATTCATAAAAGTTATATGCATGGGAGCCCCGCCATTGATGGGTACTTGAGGTTTTGTAATCATATGGTGGTGATCATATATTTGTGGAATCAACAGGTACATAAATATGTTTGTGTGTATATAGCTATTTGTATGTATAAATAACAATCATCATAAATATATAATGTTAATCCTTCACTAATTGTAATAAACTTTTTGAAATCAGTTCATATGGAGCGTTTGCTTTAGTTTTAAATGGAACTTCCGCAATTAATAGCAAATGCACTTAATTACTAGGCTACTACTATCTACTTCCATATTTTCCAACTATGATGATAAATGCATATTTTTTTATTTTCAAATTTTAACCACACCAAAGGCTTAATTTGTATCTTTTGGGTTACACTAAGAAATTAGCTTAGCCTGAAATAGTGAAAACGTCTACATAATTGTATTACATAAAAAAAAAAAAAAAAAAAAAAAAAAAAAAAAAAAAAAAAACAGTATGAACATTCCTTGCATTATTAGCTGTTATGCATAATCCAAGACTTACCACCCACAAGAAAGAGAGCATTTAATTTCGATGACATCTCCGAATGGACGATGTTGGAAGCATTTTCATAATGTGAGATTTGTTAGTTGTATCCGTTGTTATAAGTTTCTAATTTGAGTTAAAATTCATCAATTAAGCTATATTTGAACTAAACTTGCCAATGTATTTTTTTTTATTGATTTCAAAACTTCAACGAATCTTTGATATGCTATAGTAATTGCAGTATATTGTCTTCATTTGGATGTTGGGTAACTTTTTAACTTTTTAAATATTTTGGCCTGAAATTAAAAAGTTTCATTTGAGTTGTATATTTTTTAGATAACACAACAATAGAGGGGGCCTTCATTTGCGAATTTTCTGACATGTCACTTGTAGAATACTTCAGATACCCCTTCATTTTACAATACGTAACCCCCCTTTTAATATTAGAATTTTCAAGTCGATACTTCACCATCAATGGCACATGTTTGTCGTTAATTGAACAATATCCATTCCCATAATAAAATAACTCGCATTGAATTTTTTAGTTTTTTTGAATTTTATGAGAGAAAAAACAAAATTTTGGATGTGATATTTTATCTTATTAGCTTTTTAACTTGTTTTGGACTATTTTGAGAAGATGATTAAAAGTCATGTTTCAGCTTTTAATCCATTTTGAGTCGCATCATCTCTCACACTATTACATATTTTTTTTTAAAAAGTCAAAATGTCAGTTTTTAACAATCTTCTTAAAACAATCCTTGGTCTTTTTTTAACTAAACTAGTCAAAAAAATCTCATGCCAAACATAGCCATTAGCAGTTGTCGGCCATGCAATTGATATTGGAAATCTTGACAGATGAGTTAACTCAAGTATTTACAAAAATTATAGCTATACGTATCAATTGTTGTATCAATTAGTGTACTAACAGATGATGTGGTATAATTTTAAAAATTTTAGATATTTGAAATTTATATAATGATTGAGGTCAATAATAATATCATAATATATATTAATACATTAATTAATATACTAATTAGGGCATATAATACCACCAAAAATTAAAATTCTAATCTCCTTACACACCATCCTAGCCTTTTTGGGTCTCATCCCATCATCTTCTTCCCCTTCGTTTAGATCTCAAAGCCGTGAGATTCTATTATCTCCCATACTTTTTTTTTCTAGCTCACGCAAAAGAGAAACAAGACTAACAAAAAAAAAAATTCTTTTTTTTTTTGCTACACTATAAAAAAACAGTTAGGTAAATTACAAGCACATCTTCTGAGATTTACTTAAATTATAAATTATTTTTATGATTCTAAAAATTACATTATGCCCCATAAAATTTCTAATTTTATAACAAATATGTGTTTTATTAATAAACCATCAAGTTAATTAATAACTTTAATAATGTTAAAATTTTATTTTAATTAATAATTCATATAATTTTATTACTGTATATATAGGTGAACAGTTATAAATTTCACTTTTTTAATTAATTCTGTTAAATAAAAAATTTCTAACATTGAGGTATTTGTAATTCTCTAAATCACAATAGACAATTCGGATTTTAGACAAATTTAAGAATGACGATTTTGATCCATCCTACTTGTACTGGTATAAAAATAACGTTAGATTCACTTAAATTGCCATTATAAAGTGTTATTTGTTTGATTCATGAATAAATTAAGAGTTGATATATAATTCATATAATTGGAGATAAATTTAAAATTAATATTTTACAGATTTTAGATTTTTTCTTTCAAGGTATATGATTTTTATTTTTATTATTATTATTATATATATTTTTTATTTTTTTTTTTTGATTCAGTAAAAGTTTAGGAATAAAAGTGGTATCAACTCCCCTATACCAAATCCAATCAATCAGAATACATTTTAAATTTATTAAAAATATTTAATATTTTATTTATATAATTTATAATTAATGCTAACAAGTGTTTCTAATGCACTAGTTAGGTTTATTTAATTTTGTAATAGGTGTATCAAATTTAAAATTTTAATTTTAACAGGCTCATTAAATTAGATATATTTATTATTATATATTTAAATGACTTTGAAATTTATAGACAACTGCATTTTAATTAAGCTGTACATTTTCAAGCATAAAAAAAAATTGTTACTTAAAACTCATTCAATATAATAAATGTTTATTAATTATTGTTGAAAAAGTGTCGCCAAGCATTTTTTTTATTTTGGGGTTTTTTTATTGGGGGGGGGGGGGGGGGTTTAAATTTATGGTAGTAAAATTTATAAATATTTATCAATAAATCTCATTTCACAAAGAAGTATTTTAATTAGTCCCATATTTTTTCTGTTGATCTATTAAGTCGTATTAATGGAGAGTTTCTTTTCGTGTGGTTCTATTTTGATTTTGGTAGTGTTTTGGTAGACAATTATACTCTTTTATTAATGTGGTATGATGTGATACTCTGATATGGTAGGTATTAATGTGACACTCCAAAAAAATTAAAAACTCTTTAGTGTACTTTTCCTAAATGTGACAGCGTGACAGGTATGATCTGACACTGTAAAACTTTTACTCCAAAAAAAATAAAAACACTTTAGTGTACTTTTTCCTAATGTGACAATGTGGCGGGTATGATATGACACTTCAAAAAAAATAAAAACTCCTTAATATATTTTTCTTAAACGTAACAACGTAGTGAGTATGATGTGACACTAAAAAAATTAAAAACTCTTTAATATACTTTTTCTAAATGTGACATATGACACTCTAACGTGGTAGGTATGATGTAACACTCTAAAAAAATTAAAAACTCTTTAGTATACTTTTTTTAAATGTGACACTCTAACATAACGGCTATGATGTGACACTAAAAAACTTTTTAATATACTTTTTTCCAAATGTGGCGCTCTAACATGGCAGACAAATGAGTCATTACACATCTAAAAGGACTAAATAGATCACAAGAAAAAGAGAAATTATATTTGCACATACTTAATTACCTCAGTGTACATCTTTTCTCAATACACGCACCTATTAATTTTTTTATTAATTAATTTTTTCAATCTACACACTAAAAGTTACAATTATCATTTACTCATAACTATTATACATACCACTTAACCTTTCTTTCTACACATTTTTTATTTCCCACCTTCCACATTTGCAGAGCCACCCACGTGAAGACCCTTGAAGACCAAAGTCTGACGTGAAATCAAATAAAGACATTTTTTCCTCCATGGAATACCTCTATTGAAAACCCTCCAAATTCAGCAAGAGTATGTGCTTCACCAGATTCTGCAATTCCAATTACCTCTTTTCTCAAAATAGAGTTGTTTCTCCCATTTTCCTTACTAAAATCTTTGTCCAGCAACCAGAAAAACTTGAGATTTCAGTAGTAGATTTAATAAGCAACTAACAGTGAGTCGTTTATACACTATGTAAGAATACAAATTCAAGCCACAAGAGGACAATCAACTTCCTCAGTCTAGGAAAGATATATCTTTAAATATCAATTTCTTATGTCATTTAACAAATATATTAGTTTGTGGAACTTAAAAAACTCACTGTTTCACAATACGTTTAAAACTTTGAGTTTTCTTTTACAACTGTAATTTAGAGTTTTCTTTTACAACTGTAATTTAGAAAATCCAGTGATACAAGGGCCATCTTTGTATATTAGAGTGGTATAATTAGAGAAACATTAACTTTGAACAATATGGATACCCTAAAATGGACAAGATATGTCACGACATCAACCCGCCCCTAGTAGGATAGTGCCGTGATGGTCAGTAATCCGAGATTACCGAAGGCCACTTACAAAATTCACACACAATTAGAGTATAAACATATGGGGCGAACATGTGCGGAAGCAATAATTTACAATACAAGTGGTCCATAAGAGCAGTGCATAAGTCAAATGGAATGGCATACATTTTTACATAACTTTAAAACTTGAATACAAATAAGATGAAGTACAAAAATACATATTACATCTTGATAAAAGGCTTCTCAACCCGACATAAACAAAATACATGAAATACAACTAATAGCATAATCTCTAGGATTGCCGACATCCTTACTGCCGATATAACATACATACAAAACACACACATCTCGGCGTAGCCGACTTCTTGCTTGTTACCTACATACATACATAGGGAGGGTGAGCTTGGATACTCAGTGAATGGTACAAGTAATAAAGGGGTTAAATGAATGATTCCCGAGGTCCTTTCAAAACAATACATATATTATAGCTTGTTCAAACACATGAGATGAATCTAGTTCATCAGCTTGATCTTACAAAACTTACTTACTTACTTACTTACTTTGGATGTTAATAACATCTACATAATACAAGGGATGACATTCCGGACTTACAAAAAACATAATCTCGGCATCGAGCACACCCGTTCATAGTCCGTCGGTGGCCGATATCTTAACAAGGGTGCTACTTAGGCTTAACGTCTCCTAACACGAAAGGACAGTGCTACCTAGGCTTAAAGTCCCCTAGCACGGAAGGACTTACAAGACCCACGGGATAAACCGTCAGTGGCAAAACAAGACAAAGCAAGGGAGATATCTCAAGCAAGGGTGCTGCGAAAGTTTAGAATCCTCCAGCACAAGGGATCTATGTTACAAAGGCCCGTAGCCCTTTAACACGAGAGTACTGCGAAAGTTTAGAGTCCTCCAACACAAGGGACTTTCAAAACAAGATGTGCAGTTGCATTATAGTCCCCTGGCACTAAGGACTTTTCGAGAATGTCATCAAAACAAAGCTTACTTGATACATAAAAATAGGGGTAATCATTCATACTTGATCAAATACTTTTATCAAAACGAAACAAGGTTTTATCAAATCTTTATAACATAACTTTATTAAAAATACCACTCGCATAGTTCTTCGGACGTCGGGGTCAAAGCAAAGGTCCAAGTCCTACAAACACATGGTAAGGTCTACTGAATGCACTTCTCAAAACAAGTCTTACATACATGCATACGATCTCGGGAAAACATGCTGGAAGTCAAAACACTGTTTTACATGTCAGGAAGACATGATAGGTACCAACCAGGTCTTTGCTGAGGTCCCACACCTCCTAGCCGAGGTGTGGCTACCTAGGCTTCGGCGTGCGGCTGCATGCCGAGGTGCGCACAAGACAACTAAAGGTGTAAGTGATCATGCAAGGTAGGCCAATGTGAGATACGATACTTGGCCTAAGTGTGAGGTCTAGGTAAGAGTGATCTCGACGACTACACTTAGGGAAGTGAGGTCTGGAGATCGGGGTTTCCACCCGTGAAGAATAAGAAGAACATGAAGAATATGAATGCTAAAATCATAACTTCTTTATTACAAAATCTGGAATTTCATGCTATGAGTTCGAAAACATGGACCTGGGTACCCATACTTGAAAATCATGTGAAAACAAACACAAAAACATGGATCTTGGCATGAACTTTCGGATCAAAACGTGACTTTTCTTGAAGAACACATGAATGCTATTTTTTCTTTCTAAAACCGAACTTCAAAGCAATGCATGGCTTACAAATCGTATTCAATCATGTAATGCAATAACATGAACATAAAAAAGAACATGAGCAGATCAAGAATCTAACCTTAAAACACGGATCTAACGGTTCGATCTCTAGGGATCAAGCTTGGAAATCTACTCTCCCTCAAGAACTCTTCTCCCTCTTCTAGAGCTTCTCTCTCCTCTTCAAAAACAAGTATAGAAATGATAGGTTTCTCTCTCTGCCGGCTGACTTAACACTCAGCTCGGACACGTGGCAACGGCTGGTTGGTTGTCCTAAAAAAGGTGATAGATTGACAAGACAAGACTATGATAAAGTGTATCTAACAAGCTACCCGGTAAGGCACTCCAGCAAGTGATGACATCGGCTAAGGGCAAAGCTTCGGCAACTAAGGTGTTAATGACCTCGGCTAGGAAGGACAACACTTGACTAAGCTGTGTCACACCTTGGCCTAGATGCGCCACACCTCGGTCTAGGTCATACCACTCCAGGACAAGATCACTTAGGTGCAAAGGTAATATCTCGGCCTAGATAATACACATATCGACCTTGGTGATGAACACCTCGGCCAATATGTCGGGGCGAAGGTGGAAGTCAAACAAAGGGGTTCCAAGATAATTCTAGACTGAAGATGACCTCGGCTTGGAATGATCTAGGCTTAACATAACGTAGGCTTGAGACACCAAGGAAGGAACAAAGCATGCACACAACACTTAGGCAAATCATATAAACACAGAACAAGGCATGGACCTTACTTAGGCAAAACAAGTCACAAACATCCAGATGCAAGCTTAACGAGTCATAATCATACAAATGCTCATGAATATGACTAAGACATAAATGTGGGTCGTTACAAGATACTTGGTAACAAGTTCATTCAATTAACATCATTGTTATAAGAAAATGATTTTTGTTATTTATTTTGACTAATTAGTTTCGAAAGAGATAAAAAAATCGATACTTAGCTTCTCCGAAAAAGGTATACATTAAGATTTTTTTATTCTTAAAAGATGTATACATAAAAAATTTTCATATAATATTATGGGTGTTGATAGATGTTTATTATGGTCATTTTAATTTAGGATATAATTATCATTAAATTAAAATTTCATTAAGTGCGTGTCCTGGGTTAATTAAGTACGCGAAAATAGAATTTTCTCAAGAAAAAATATGAAATTTTATAGATTACAAGTTTAAAATATAAAACTTATTAGTCAATCCCCTAAAATTTATTATAGTAATATTTTTATAAAAATAATAAATAATTTCTCCTAAAATACCAACAAAAATGAAAAAACGCGCCCGTTTACTACACCTCTCTTATTTTTATTATTTTATTATTTTTCCGCCAGAGGGAATTTTGAAGTGCAGAGAAGAGAAGAAAACCATTTCACTCTTTCACTAGGGTTTTTTATTTTTCATTCCCAAAATTCCAATTTGAGTCATCAATGGCCGACGAAGCTCCGACTTCGGAAACTCCACCGCAAATTGCTGAACAAACACCAGCATCTGTTGAAGCAACCATTGAATCGAACTCTCAGGGAGGCACACATTCTTCATGCAACAACAACGATAAGACTTGTGCTCCTACATCTGATGGGGACCGCGAGAAATCGCTGGAGTACGCGGATGAGTTGATGGAGAGAGGATCTAAGGCTGCCAAGGACCGCGATTACCCCGAAGCCGCTGAATGCTATAGCCGTGCCCTAGAAATCAGGTTTAGGGTTTATTTCCCCTTTTTTTTGTCTGTCTCTCTCTTTGAATGCTTGAAAATTGAAGCTTTTTTTTTTGGACTTGTTGGTCCCTTAGTTGTTGTTCTTGAAGTTAGAACCCTAACGCCTCATTAAGTTTGCTTATGTGTTTTAGATTCAGATATCTAAGAGTGGTGGGGGAAGAAAATTATAAAAACAACTATGAAATGTGGGTAGAATGAGTAGCTCAACGATAAGTATAAACCTTAGATGTAAAAATTGATAAGGTTTGCTACTACCATAGTTGGAAAGGCTGATTTTAGACACCACCCCCCCTAACCCCCCCCCCCCCCCCCCCCCCCCCCCAAAAAAAAATATATATATATATATATTGAAACAGATACTGATTTTTGAGCTATCAAATCAATATGTGTAGCATGCATTATAGTTGCAGTGTTTCCTTCTTAGTTTATGGCAATCTTGTCTTTTGCTAAGAATTCAATCAAAAAATGGGGAAACAAAATTATGTTCATATCATCCTTTCAATGCATGTTTGATTGCATAGTTATTTAATAATTTTCTCAATATTAGACATGATTTCTTTGTTTTCATTTTTAAAATTTTAATTATTATTTTTTAAATATTTTGGTTGTTAACTATTCTAACTCTTGCAGTATGGATTTACAGTTAATGTATTATGTTGACGTTTATTAAAACATAAAAAGCTAGTGCAAAGAAATTATGATCCCAGATTTTTTGCATGTGGCTGCACAATTGTGATTTCTCAGCCTTACTTAGTTGTTTGTTGTGCTTTCATTGTTTTATAAATTCACCCAGTTATGTCAGCTGCACAGATTAAGTATATACTATACAAAGATAACGAAAAATTCATGATCGAATGTTGGCAATCTTTACTATGTATTGTTGTATTTGTTTAATTGTTGGAAACACGATTTCTGGATGCAGTTCCTTTAGAATTTTAGAGATTGTTTGCCTTTTCTTTGTGACCCTCCCCTTGTCCCATGATGATTATATCCATCATTTTGTTTCATTGTAACCAAAAATTTTCTCGTTTCCCCCTAATTAGGGTTGGTCATTACGGGGAACTTGCTCCTGAATGTGTTAATGCATACTATAAGTATGGATGTGTGTTGCTGTACAAAGCTCAAGAAGAAGCTGATCCATTGGGTACTGTGCCAAGGAAAGAGGGTGAATCTAAACAAGCCTCTGACAAAGATGGATCTGTCAAGAATGCAATAAATGGTGAATCATCTGCAGCTTCTGTTTCTAGTAATGTTGTAAAAGATGGGAGTTCAAATCCTCAGGATGGAGCACCTAATGATGGTTAGTGTCCCTGTTCATGACAATCTGTGTTCAAGTGGATTTCTGGTCATGCTTTTAGATAGCAGCTCACAACATTCCTGTCATGAATTTTTAATGCTTAGAAATACTGCCTTTTTTTTTTTTTGGGTTGCCTTTTCTTCTTTTGTGTTTGTGTGTGTGCGTGCGCATAATTTTAGATGGCAGTCCACAACATTCTCGTATTGTTTATGGACAGTTGTGCCCACTAAGGCCTTGTTTGGTTTGTGTTTCTCAAAAAATTTTGGGAAAAATTCTCTACAAATAAGTTTTCAAAAGTAGTCAAACCAAACAAATTTCCCAATTTTTTTTTCCAAAACTTGTTTGGTTTACAAGTTTTCCAAACAAATCTCTCTCTCATACACATCAAATCAATCACTTTTTCCAAAACTCTCTCTCAAAATAATTTTTCAAAACATCTTTTGAAAAAAACCAAACCAAACAAATTTTCATACTTTTTATCTCAAAACATGTTTCTCAAATACAAACCAAACAAGCCCTTAGTAGCTTGATTCTCATATTCACCTTTTGAATTGCTTCAATAACTTACAAAAGAGTCTATTTTTGTTAACATTAAAATGTTCAAGAGAGCTTGCTAATTTTGTTTGAAACCTTTGATTTAGGTTTTTTTTTTTTTTAAAAAAAAGGTTAAAGTATATTCTTCAATAAATGCACTGACTACAAAATATTTTTACTTACACTATATTCACATTCAGCTATTGTCCAGATTTTGTCAGGTAGAGTACATGTGTCCATTTTGTTTCCATCCACATATTAAGATATCCCACGTCACTTATGGCTTTGGGTGCTAAATAATGCACTTTTCAGCTTGAATCTTATATTCATTTTATGCTATTCTTTGAAGACCTTGGCCTTGTTTGGTTTGAATTTGAGGAAAAAAAATTTGAAATATGCTCTGCAAACAGATTTTTGGGAGTAATCTAACCAAACAGATTTTGAAAAAAAAAAAAAAAAAAAACTCTTAAAAATCTGTTTGCTCTGATTTTTCCAGGATGAGTTTTGAAACGTGTTTGTAAACAGATTTTGGAAAAAACAAATCTCAGTAATTTGGAAGATTTGTTCAATCTCTTTGACTAAGCGAGAAGTTAGGGTAAGATTTGGGGAAATCTGTGGGGGAGAGAAGTTATTTTGTTACATGGACTCGGATATGGATTTTTCTAATTCATTTGATTCTCATGTCAAGGATACTAGTGTTTATGTTCTGATTTCTTTTGGGTAAATGATGTTTGCGAGCTAAAATATAGTATTTGATATATATATATATATAATAGATTATAGAGTTATATGGTAAATTTGATTATTCATACATACTTGTTGGGTCCATCTCCAACTAGACATATTGGGCACATTCCATATGCATATTGGAACATATTTTTATACCCTAGTGTCAAGTGTCCGACATGGGTACTTAACAAATTTAGAATAGTCCATAGATCATATGCATACTCACAGCCTATTGTTGGTTTTTGAACTTTTTAAGTCTGTTATTGATTTTTGTGCAATTAGAGAAGAAATTAGAAACCACTTCAGCTGACGTGTGTCTTGTTAAATATTAGCAAGTCAATTATTGATCATTTGTTTATTATTTCACCTAATCTATTCTAGTTTGCTGCTATTACTTAAATTTGGTTGGTTTGACTTGGCTTGGCAGGGGACTTGTGATGATCTTTCATGATGTTTATAGAATTTAGATAGCAGTAAAGGGATGATGCTTCAGCATGCCATGTTTTTATTGCTTTATTTGGTTCTTTTGCACTCAAGGTTTTAAAAAGAGGCCGCAACCGTTACGTAACGCCGTTACGTAATGGTTGTGGTAGTTACCGTCACCCGTTACGGCATCTTTTGCAGTGTGATTGAGATTCACAGGTATATCGGCCGTAGCGGCTGCTATAGCGGTCGTAACGGTGTCGTAACGGTGCCGTAACGGCCTATTACGCACCGTTACGTAATGGTTCCGAATTGCTTCTTTTGAAAAAACACACACACACAAAAAAAAAAAAAAAACGTTGAAAATGAGGGAAGAGAGATAGAGAGACTAGAGGGAAAATGAAGAGGGAAGATGGAGGAACAAGAGATAGAGAGAGAGAAGAGAGGAGATGAAGAGCATATTATTGATTTGTTGAAGCTGTAAGACCTATGTTATTCTATTGAGTTGCTATCAATCAACCATTTTGTTTGTTTGTGTGTGTCTGTCTATATATTGCTTGATAATAATAATAATAATATGTGTGGTCATTATCTATTTAGGCTTTTATTTATTCTTTTATTTTTGTCATTATTTATCTTATATATAATAGTTAGTGATTGATTTTTTGTATAATATAAAGTCATTAATTATTAAAATAAAATGTAAAAAACTCAGGCCTCGTTTGGGAACCCTCCCTTTTAGTCAAAAAGTTACTAAAGCCTCGTTTGGGAACAGGCTAATTTAGTAACTTTTTGGCTATTTGGCTAAAATATGAGCTAAAAAAAACTAGTATGTTTGGGATAACTTTTTGGCTTTTTACGAAAAGATGTGCAAAAAGTAGAGAGAAAAGAGAATCTTTGACTTTTTGATATGGGTTGTTGGCTTTTTGGCTAATTTAGTAACTTTTTGGCTAAAAAGTTCGATTGCCAAACGAGGCCTAAATTAGCCAAAAAAGCCAACAACCCATACCAAAAAGTCAAAGATTCTTTTTTCTCTCTACTTTTTGCACATCTTTTCGTAAAAAATCAAAAAGTCATCCCAAACATACTAGTTTTTTTTAACTCATATTTTAGCCAAATAGCCAAAAAGTTAATAAATTAGCTTGTTCCCAAACGAGGCCTCAGTTTATAGTGATTTAAAAATTTGAAATATAATAGATCAAACTTAAAAATTTATAAAAATTGATCAATATTTATTTTAGAACTCAATAAATATGATCATGGAAAAAAATTTTGCGTATCGGTAAGTTTTTTTTTCAAATTGTGCGAAAAATAAAAAAATTCACGGTTCCGGTTATCGCAACCGTTACGCTATGGCCTTTACACCTTGTGACCGCAATCGCGCCACCGCCATCGTTACGGCGACCGCAACCATTTTTCAGAACCTTGCACTAGAAGATTTGAAGAATATAGTATATATAAAAACCATTTTATGTTTTTATTCTTTTTAAACTGAATTTAACACCCTTTTTGTTTTTCAATATCTGAGTTTGGTCTACTATTGACTTGATATTGGAGTACATTGGTGTAGCAAACCCTGGTTTTGTTTCTCATACTTTTGAGTCTGTTAATTAATTCCTCTAAGCAGCAAAAGGAGTATTGCCTTACAAGCATCCAATAGTGAGAATAATATCAGGCAATTAACTCAGATATGCAAATAGGACAGCAACCAGCATGTGACACTTTTGATATTTAAATTAACACTAATCAAATACCATAGCTTTGGAGGATGTATGCTATTATATAAGCAGGCAGGCGTGGGTAGAAATTCCTCACATAGTTTGGCTCTCTGTTTGTTGGGAGATAGTTTCCAGCGGGAAAGCTCAGGAAGAAGATGACGAGGAAAGTGATGCTGAGGACCTGGCTGAAGCAGATGAGGACGAGTCTGATCTGGATTTGGCATGGAAAATGCTGGATGTTGCAAGGGCAATTGTTGAAAAACACTCCAACGACACGATGGAGAAAGTGGACATATTGTCAACTTTGGCAGAAGTTGCTCTGGAAAGAGGTCTTTATTTATTTTATTGCTTCAGAACTGAAATTTTTTTAGTGCTTATAGTATTTGTGGCGGATAAATTCTCTCTGACAATTAGTCTGCTCATTTTTCTAAGCCCCTTTCCTGTCTTAGATATCCCATGTTTTGCTCCATGCAGAGGATATTGAAACTTCCCTCAGTGATTACCTGAAAGCACTAGACATTTTGGAACGCCTTGTCGAGCCAGACAGTCGACATATAGCTGAACTGTATCCTTTTCTTGATTGAAAGCTACTTTTTGTGATGACAATTGTGGGGATTATTATCTGTGTATTGATTGATATGATGGGTTCCTAAATTGTTACAATACTAAATATTTCACCATTCAGCCATCGTTTTATGTTCTTGCCAAGTCACTTCCCTGACTGAAGAATACAGGAATTTTAGGATATGTCTGTGTTTGGAGATTGGGTCAAAAGCTCAGGAAGCCATTCCATATTGCCAAAAGGCTATATCAATTTGCAATTCTAGGGTGCAGCGGCTGATGAACGAATTAAACAGTTTGTCAGGATCAACAGCAACATCAGCTGCTTCAGAATTGGACCAAACAGGCCAATTGTCTTCAAATGGGTCACAGTCTAATGATTCTATTGTGGATAAAAAGGCAGAGATTGAGACACTGACTGGCCTCTCTGGTGAGCTGGAAAAGAAGGCAAGTTCAACAGAAAATCTTGTTAAATGTTACAACCAAAATATCTCAATGTGCTTTGCTGATTATGTTTCTTTCCATTTGTAGCTTGAAGATCTCGAGCAGTTTGTTTCTAACCCAACATCAATCCTCTCGGATATCCTGGGGATGGTGTCTGCCAAGGCAAGAGGCATTATTGAGAAGAATGGTGCTCCTTCAGTTATAAGCTCTTCACAGCTGGGCATTGATAGCAGTAGTGGAGATCTTGACTCTCCTACTGTTTCCACTGCTCACTCAAATGGAGCTGCTGGGGTAACACATCTTGGTGTGGTGGGAAGAGGAGTCAAGCGCGTGTCGATGAACTCAGCTATGTCAGAATCAAGCGCAATGAAAAAACCTGCATTAGATCCCACAACTGATAAAGGTGATGGTAAGGCCTCTTGAAGGCATTCCATTCCAATGGTGTGCTTGGATGCTACAAGGGCAAATTGTTAATCAGTTTTGGGGACCAGAAATCTTGCAACAATGACAATGCTGAAGTTTGAACCATTGACAGATAATGGATCATCGGTTAGTAGTCTAGGTTTTTTCACTGTTTATCGCACCGATTAGTATTCTCATGTATCCTCTGTTTATCTGGTGTCTTAACATGTGTGTGTGAACTATCCTAGTTTGAATTTAAAGGTACACTATTGTGAATCCATGATTCGCTACTGTGATGCTGAGTATGCCTATATACTCAGTTTGTATGACTTGGTTTCAGAGTATTATGCTTCTACTTACTCTTTGCCACCTTTCTTTCCTTATCATTTTAATACAGCATCTAATCAGAGAACATGACCCATACTGCTCGCCCCTCTCTAGAAATGCAAGCATTTTTTTTTTGGTTTGATCCTCAAATCAAAGTTTTTTGGGGCCATAGGGGTTGCCTAAGCTCCAAACTTTAGCTTGAATTGATCCTTGGTGAACTTGATTGTCTTTTTATAATTTCTTTTTTGAAATTGGTTGTATACACTGTTATTTGTAATTTAAAATGTTCTAGTTCGTTTCCATGTATATATCAGGATTTTTATTGCCATTATATTTATTCCCATTGCGAATAAAATGGCCATTATATATTATTCTTGTGGTGAAAAAATAAAATGTCACCACATGGCCATGTGAAAACGCCTCTATAATTTTTTTTCTTTATTTTATATATGCTTCAATATTTTTGTCTCAAAAATTAATTGTATCCCATCTTGTATCGACATTGTCATCCTAATCAACAACAAAAAAAAAAAAATATTATTACCATAAAACCATCTCATCAACTACAAACAAAAATTCAAAATCTCAATATTTGGACAATCTGAGAGCAATCTAATTATAATACATTTAAAATTAGAGTAAAAAAAATATGCATTGCAAGTCTTGAAAAAAAAAATCCAACCATGAAAAACACGATGATTAAAACCCTCAGTCGGCCCAAATTTTTTCAGGCTTTGACAAACACAAAACAGGAAAACAACTAGTCACGAAAAGTATAATTCAAGTGAAAATGCAAATTTGATACTACCACACTTTATCAAAGATCACAACCTCAAAAAAAATAAAAATAAAAATAAATAAATAAACAAAACTCAACCTAGGTGACTTCAAAAAAAATAAAAAAGATGCCAGTTTGGTTTGATGGGATAGGATGTGATAAGGCTGGTGAATAGGAAGGAGTAGGTGAATTACTATGCAAAGCGATGGAATCAAAGCTAAGTTTGTTCTCTCTTACATAGTGTGGTCTGCCATTCCAAAGATGGGTTTTGTCAAAGTGATTGAGATTGCTATAAATAAAAAGCACTGAAAATGGATAAAAAGAAGCCATACAGCATCCGATCTTTCTTTGAGACGAGGAGTTTACCTAATAGAGGTAAACCAATACATATATATATATATATATATAGATAGATAGATAGATAGATTGAGACAGAAAGATGTGCTTCAAGGTGGAGTGTAAGAAGTGTGGGAAGTACTCGTGGGGTGGGTGTGGCAATCACTTGACCACCCTTTACGGCAGCATTGAAGAGGGAAAGCACTGCTTGTGCCGCTCCTGGCCTGGAGTTGTCATCCCACCAAAGATGCCTACTCCTCAACCACCATCATCATCCTCTTCTTCACTCACCGCAGGTATCTATATCTATATATATATATATGTATTAGTGGCTCGTGCACATGCGCAAATGCATGTAGTTAAAATTTTAAGGATGTGAATCAGCTTTCAAATTTTTGTAGCCATTTTCAAAATAACAAAATATTTGATATTTGGTTTTATGGCAAGTTGGATTTGGGCTATTTTTGGGGGCAATTTGGGAAGATGGGCTTTTTAGTTTTTTTTTATTTTTTTTTGATCCATTACCTCTTTATTTTTTTAAACAAAAAAGTCAAAAAAGTTAACTTTTTACTATCTTCTCAAAACACTATATATTTTGGCTAAAATTCACAAAAAGACAAAACAAGCTAAAATAATTAATAAGACAAAATGTCACATCAAACTTATAATCATTTTACTTTTTGTCTCACAAATATCATATCTAACTACAAAAAAAATTAATCATCTTCTTAAATATAAAATTTTTAACCTACTAAAATAATCAAAATTAAAATAACCAATTACTCAAACACCCACAAATAGGATAGATAGATAGTGAGGATATAGGTTTACTACTCCACTTTTTAACTGTTTATGTTTTTAGTAAATATGTACGGGTAGCCTTTTAATATGAACACTCATGTGTACGTAGCCTTTTAATATGAACACTCGTGTACGTAGCTTTTTAGTCTGTTTGTACCAAATTTTCTTAATGAATAATCTGCCTTCTTGTATTCTTTTCATTTAAAATTAAAATATTTATTATTTTGACTCATAAATTAAGAAATGTCACTATCACATCATTTTAGACAAATTTCTGATATATAAATTATGTTTGTAAATCATTTTTCAAATCATCACTTTCTTTCTAATGCAACATAAATTAAGATCATTTTATTTTTTGAATAATTGATCGATTAAGGGTTTGTCCACTAATAGAACAATGCTAAATATACAAAATTCATACACATAAATATTTTAATAAAATTCATTGTGCGACTCAAATTTATGTAAATGTAAATCTCACAATACATAAATTAAATAATTAATTTTCAAATATTTTTTTACACACATATCTTTACGTCCACTAATAAGTAGTCTAATTGGGTTGTTGGGTTTGACTTGGGTGCAGAGAAGATGAAATCTTGAAGGTGCCTCGGATGCCAGTCAAATGGAGCTATCTGTGATGTGTTGTGTGTGATATACAGGAAGAGAGACATAAATAGTTTTAATTGGTTGGATACCATCGTATCCTGTGATTTTTTTTCTTGAAAAGTTAGGCTTGAATAATGATGATGGTCGAATCGTGTTAGAAGCGATGTAATAAAGTTGTAGACAAAGGTCAATGTATGCATTGACCAATCCCTCCCTGCCTTTTGATGCAATGCACCCTAGTCTGGTGTGTGGACCAATAATTAGTTTTAAAATTATAAATCCTTTTCTATTATCTTGGGAAGGGTGCCTTTAAATTTCGGAAAATGTGTGAGAGCACTAATTATCACTAATGATGTGGTAGTGGGTCTTACCATGAATGATTTGATATTTTAGCTTTGATATTATATTTTTTTTCTTTTTTTTATTGAGTGTCATGTCATTACGGTCTTTTTAGAGCTCCAAAATTAGTGGTCTCTATCATTGTTGTTAAATTTCTTCATTTTTTTCCACTTTCATTAGTTAAGGGTTTTGTGCTCTTTTTGGGTCATGCTTTAGTTCTCTCTTCTTTTCAGCCCACTGTTATTTTGTTATTAATTACTTGTATTTATTTAAAGGGCCACATATCTGTCACACACATACACAATGGAGTATTATATACACCCTCAAAATTGGTCTTGCATCCAAAATTTCAGTGGTCATAATTCATTAATTTTACCACTTTAAATTATAACTAAGACCAAATTATTTTTTTTTTTAAAAAAAGAAAGAATACTTTTGAAGTATTCTATGTTATTATTTGTGTAGTCCTCTTAATCAACGAAAAATCAAAACACATACTAAACATGTCATTTTGTCACTCAATTACCTAACAAAGATGAGAGAGTATTAATATGCAATAGTATATTTCATTTGTAAAATTTTATGTCACTCGATTGATTTATAACATCATATAAAAAAAATTACTTGGTACTCGAATATTATTGAATAATTAATCTCACAAAAACTCATAACTATAGCCACTTTAATTTTATAATCAAATGCCAATGTCTTATTATAATCAAGATCAATTTAATTTTTGCCTAAAACCACCACAAATCTTTATAATCAAATCCACTTTTTTTCATAGTCAATCACCACAAAGTTTATCCCATAAAAAACTCCTAACCAAGTATCACATGAATTAGCCAATGTACCACACCTTTTTAAGATGTGTGCTAAGTAAACATGGCCATGATTAACAAGGAGAGTAGTATTTACCGGTGGGAAGCAGCTGTCCTTCCTAAAAGACAATATGCCCCACAGACCACAAAATTCCAGGACCCCCAAAACCAAGTTCAACCTGTGGGTGACCACATAAAAGTACCTGCCCTCCTTTCATGCACTTTGTCCAATGATTAGTCACTGAAAATATCACATGTATGCAATATACACCCAAAAAAAAAAAAAAAGAAAAAAAAAGAGGCTTCCTCAATTAGGTCCCTCTCTGAATGGTCTCTCTCTCCATTCATTTCGCTCCAATGTGCTTCTCTCTTTTTTTCGTAAAAATAAATGTGCAGATAAATTAATTCACGCATCCGTCAGGAATATTATCCTTTAATACCCACAGATATCTTGTAACCTCAATAATTCACTATGAAAGTGACTTGAATCCAAACATTAAACACGATGAACAAATTTCTTACCGCTGAATCAACATACCATTAGTAATGTTATAAAATTGTAATCCAATAATTAATTTAGTTATGTATTTTATGAGTGTTGGTGGTGTTTGGGAAGTTTGTGAGTTGGATTTTTTTTTTTTTTTTTTTTTACACTAAAAGATAAATTTTTTGCAAAATAAAAAAAAATAAATCCAAACAAAATATCACATCCAACTCCATAATCATTTCACTTTTTTTTCCATAACCATCACATCCAACTACAAAAAAATCCAACTATCTTTCTAAACACCAAAAAAATTTTATCCAATAATATCCTACAACTAAAAAAACTTACATAAAAATTCACTTCCCAAACACTTACATTAGCACTCTATTTATTATTTTAGACTCCTAATTCTTTGAACCCTTACTTATAAATATTAAAACTCTAAGGCCACGTTTGTTTTCAGAGGTGGAATGGAGGAGATTGATAGTGAAGGGATTAAGTAAAATTGTGTTTGTTTTGATTATAGTTGTTGGTGTAGAGATTGTTAAATTATTTTTATATAAAATAAATATTAAATAACAAAACAAATAAAAAAATACAAAAACATTAAACATTAATGTTTTAAAAAAAATGCTCAACATGTAAAAAAATTTAAAAAAATAAAAATAAAATAAAAAAAATTCAGAAAAAATAAAACAAATAAAATAATGATTTTTACTTAACAGAAAATATAAAAAATTAAACATTAATGTTCAAAAAAAAATGTCCGACATGTAAAAAATAAAAAAAAATAAATAAATAAATAAAAAATTTCTAGTATGCCGAACTATTTTTCTAATACCAAGTCCTGGAGACCCATCTGAATCCCCTTGGGAGGCCTATCCTAATCCGGAGCTCACTATCAATCCCCTCTCTATCTCTCAAAACAAACACAATATTAGTGGGTCCAACTTCACTACCAATCTCAATCCCCCCTCTAACTCTCCAAACAAACGAGGCCTAAAAATTTCTTTCATTTCCCAAATAATATCAAAATTATCCTTACGAACATTTCACCCCACTCAAATGCATACTCCTATACCCCAAAAACCTTATCTCTTAAACTCCTAACAAAAAAAAAAAAAAAAATCTCAAAAACCCATTCTCTCTCATGATTGTGGAAGGAAAATATTTCTAAAGTGAATCAATCGGTATAAAGAACAGATTTTCTGCAATCTTTACTTTTTTCTTCGCATTAGGTACGTATATCTTCCTTTAATTCCATCCATTTATTTGATCAACCCAAAACCCTCAAAACAACATATATAAATATATATTTATGTGTATGTATAGTTCAAATGGAGCAAATTCGCATTTTACTCAGTTTCAATTTCACTCCTTCCCAATCTCCTGAAGTCTCTCTCCTCTCTTTTTCACTAAGAATGTTCGGACCCGTGTTCTCAAACAAATAAGTTATGTTTGGGTCTGTATTCCCAAATAAATAACCAATGTTCAAGTTTGTGTTCCCGAACTTGATAAAACGAAGACTCCAACAAATGTAAACAATTTTAAACTTTTAAAGTAAATCAAATTTCCATATTTGGACATGTTTTCCTAAACAAATAACTAATGTTTAGACTTGTGTTATTGAATTCTGATCATATATTCGGGAGTTCAGTACTGGAAAAAAATACCATCATTTTTTATCATTTTTGTCTTGATTTTTAAGAAATTTACCTTTACTAGACCAACCTCATTTAGGTTTGGTTTGGCATAACTTAAAAATGTTAAAAAGTCAAAAAATCACTATTCTTTTTAAATCACATCATCTTATTTAAATCACATCATCTCTTTATCACACCACTTCAAACCCATCCCAACCCAACCCATACTCAATCCATATTTCATAAAAAGTCAAAAAATACACTTATTTAGTTTATCACAAACAAGTGCTTAATCTAAGAATATCATCAAAGTTATGAACCTCCTTTAAGCTTATATTGTTATACTTTTATTGTCTCATGAAATTGGGATTATCGAAAAAATTTCACTTATTGCCATTGCCAAAAACGTGTAATTGAATGGCACTGTTGCTATTGGATCGTCGCCAGAAAGTTCTTAATGTTTTGAGGGTCGAATTTGAGGAAGATGGATGGGTGATGATGGAAGTGGGTGTTCTTATAGACCCAATCTCATTATTTAGTGGGTGTGTGGGCTTGATTATATAAGATGCGGTGTCCCAAAATTATTAATGTCCTCTTTGATAATTTCATTTAAAGTTATTATTTTAATAACGATGGTGCTACATACACCAGTTAGTATATTAACTAGTGTATTATGATATTATTATTGACCCCACTCATTATGTAAATTATAAATATCAAAAAAATTTAAACTATGTCACATTATCAATTAATACACTAGTTAGTACATATAACATTATTCTTATAATAAAAAAAAGGGTCATGCTATGTCGCTCGAAACCGAGCGATCCCTGATCCCCCGAATTTTTTTTTTTTTTTTTTTTTTTCAGAAGTAGAGGAAGGAGGAGAAGGAGGAGGAACTGGAGGGGGCCATCAAAATGGAAGGAGGCGGAGGCGGGGCTGGGTAGAGGCGGGGTTGGGCAGAGGCTGCGACGGCGGGGCGGCTGGGCAGACGACCGACGGCGGCGACAGTGTAACAACCCTTATACTGTTTACTGATTAATGACTGACCGATTACCGATAATCACCAATTACTGTTAAACGAAACTGATAATGACTGATAACTGACTGATAATCGAACTGAATGAAATACTGAACTGACTGACTGAAATTGAAACTGAATTGGCTGAGTATATGTTAGTTAATTGCATTCTATCTGTTTGATTGTCTGATTATCTGTTCATGTTTATATGTTTAAACTGCTAATTGAAGGCCTTATCGGCGGCCGAACTAGAAACCGATTGATATTCCGTGACCCTCATATTTAATGTGATTTTATGGTATAATTATCTGAAAATTGATTAGGTATGATTAAATTAGATTAAATAAGCTAATTAAAGAGTTGGACTTAATTACCGTTCCGCTACTTAGTGGCCACCACATCACACCTCTTGAGCCTTTTACACTCCACGTATGTGATCAAACCAAACATTTCTTCTCCTCTTCTTGCCTCAACCGACCTTAGAGAGAGAGAGACTTGAGGAGTTGGTTTTCATCTTGAATTGCTTGGAATTGTTTGAGAATTGAAGTGTGATTGCTACTTTGAGCTCCTAGACCTTGAATACAAGACTAAGGTAGGACATTCATCTTCTTGTTGTTGTTCTTGAGTTCATTCTTGCACAATTCATGCTTTAATTGTAGAGTTAAGCCATGTTTTGGTGCATACATGTTGGATTGAAGCTTATCTCTTGCATGCATGTTAGTATTATTGCATTTTGAGGTTAATTACATGGACATTAGTACATGCATGCTCATATTGTTGTTATAGACCATGCTTTCATCTGGTTTTGGAAAGAAATGAGCTCATTTGAGCAAGCTTTGGAGCTTCAATTTGGTTTAAAACTCATTCATGCATGTTTGAATGTTGTTCTTGAAAATGGGTTTGAATGTGGTTTTAATTGACTCACCTTTGGGGCTTGAATTCATAAATTGAGCTTTGAAACTTGTTATACATTGAATTTAGTTATGTTTTCCAGAATTTGGGCCCAAGAGGTCGAGTTTGGAGTGGTAGAATGCTTGGTTTGAGCTTGGGAGGCAGATCTGGAAATTCCAGATTTGGCTTCCTCGCTCGAGCGAAGGATTCCCCGCTCGAGCGAGCACCTTTGTCCAGGGCTCCGCTCGAGCGACCATCGAGCGACCATCGCGCGTAAAATCTCAGCATCCAGTACTTTTACTGTTTTGCAGACCGCTCGAGCGAAGGATTCCTCGCTCGAGCGAAGTCTTTGATTTTGGACTTACGCTCGAGCGGAGAAAGTCTCGCTCGAGCGAAGCCCCTATTTTCAGCAAAGTTTGCGAAATGTTTTCTAAGTGTATCTTTGCATCCTCATCCCATCCTAGGCATTCTTAGGCCTAGTTTAAGACATTTAGATGAGGACATCGTTGTAGAACACACCAAGGCCAATTAGGAATTAAGTTATGATATTTCCCAACTGTGTAGCTTAGTGTGTGTTCAATCTGTTAACTGTGTAGGGTTGGCGACTGGGGAGACACGCTCTAGCATACTGTAGCCCAGAACTCTGTGAGTAACGATTGTGTAAAGATATGTTCATAAATGAATATCTTCTGAACAAATGAACTGTACTGTTTTCTGAACTGATTACTGTTAACTGAATGAATGTATGTCCTATATTCTGAACTGTATTGTGGCATCCTTAGCACCTATTGTTTACTGTTACTGTTACTGTCACAGAGATCTCTGTCGGTTCCCTCGTGGAACCATTACTGTTTACTGACTGATGGCCATCATTACTGTTCGGTCTTTTAAGACCTACTGTTACTGTTATGCTAATGGATGTACCACATATGACTGTTTGCTGTACTGAACAACTGAAATACTAATTGAATTGAACTGTTTTCATTACTGTAAGGACATTCATTCTAAACCCCTTTACGCTTTATGTTATTCACTAGGCTTTAGCTCACTGCTCATATATATATGTAGGTGTTCAGGCACCAGACCGCAGCTAGAGGCGTCAGGGTTACTCTAGTTTTGTCAAGCCAGCCTTTGTGCCTCACTGCGAGGTTCCGAGTTGCCATGCTATGGCTTGGGGGTGTTTTGTTTGTTTTTCCCCCTTCTGTACTGTTTTACTGTTCTGTATAGACTGAGTGTTACTGTACTGTTATATAGGGTCGAGTCCCTAGTCTGAATAATTGTAAATATTGTGTATACTGTTCTGTACTGTTTATGTATAAATGTATGAAAAGCCTTTTTGCATACAGAATGTCACAGCTCAATGGACACTATTTATTTACTGTATTGGCTTCCGCCAGGCCCTGTACTCTGTTTTACTGTATTACTGTTCTGCAGGCCTTCGGTAATCTCGGATTACTGGCCGGTTACGGTGCTAAACCCATAGGGTCGGGTTTGGGTCGTGACAGACAGGCTGGGCGACGACGGCGACGGGCTGGGCTCTCTTCTCTCTCTCTCTTCCCCTCTTCTTCTCTCTTTCTCTCTCTCTCCCTCCTGTGTTTCAGAGTCGAAATGGAAGAACAAGAAGAAGAAAAAGGAAAAAAAAAAAAAAAAAAGAGGCCGAAACGCCGTCGTTTTGGCCATTAGAAGGATTCGGGAGGAAAAATTTCGAGGAACAAATCATTACCTTAAAAAAAAATTAAAAAATTGGGGAATTCAACCTAATAAATGGATTGCTAATAGAAGCAATCATACTTTATGGCCCCGTTTGGTGTAGCTGTTAAAACAGCTTATAGATTATAGCTTAACAGATTATAGATTATGACTTTAATCAGAAGTTGTTAATCTGTTTGGTGTAGCTGTTGGATTATAGATTTAAGTTGCTGAGTAGTGTTTGTTAAATAAGCTGTGAAATAACTTTTTCAATTAATTTTTATTTTTTGTTTGTCTACATTTCTCATAAAAAATAATAATAATAATCTATAGTCCATTTGAGTCTTTTTCTATTTTTAAAAAAATAAAAAATAAAAAAATTTAAGAGTATAACCATAAATTAACATGTCCACAGCAGAAGCTGATAATCAGAAGTAAGGGGTAAGCAGCTTCTCAGAATCAGCTTTTTTGAGTTAAAATAAGCTGTTAGAATCAGAAGTTGTTTGAAATAAGTTTAACCAAACAGTCCAAAATAACTTTTTCAAAGCTAAAAGCCATAAATTAACTCTGAAAAGCTGAAACAAACACCCCCTATGTACTGGTGTAACTCTTTCAACCATGTACTCCCAAAAATGCCCTCACTGCAAGTGGATATTTAACACTGACCTACCTCTCTTTCTACTATTTAAGAGGGCTATTAATGCAAGTCAAAAGGTATGTTGTTATTAATGCTAGAGGCCACTAGGTTCAAAGGATTAGTTGGATTGGATGATGTTAAAAGTAGTTCCCTTTTTTCTTTTCTTTTTTTTTTCTTTTTTTTCTTTAAAATTTTATTTTATTGCCTTAAAATATTTATAATTGTTAAATTATAAGTTAAAATTCTTATGGTTAGAGATTTTTTTTTTTTTTTTTTTGAACGCTTCTACTACTACTGTTAAACTCAATAGTGTGACCACAGCTAGCCATATGTGTGGGCTATAAAGTGTGTACTCAAGAAAATGGAATTATGGACGGAGGGTTGGACGCAGCTTTTAAAATGGTTCTCAATCTTAGAAACATTCAAACAATGAGATTTCTATCGAACCTATGCCATTTTAAATTATTTTTTGAAATTATATTTTGAAAATACTATTTAAAAATTTCACAATAAGCTAATTGAAATCGTGTTGAAATTTCAAAGTCATATTTTAAAAATATGACGTTACAAAATAATACAAGAATAAATTCAAAATTACTTGAGTTTGAAAATTTTGTTTAAAATGACTTGGGTTTGGTAAAAAACTTTTTAAACAAATATTTATTTATTCTTTTTTATTCTTTCAAAAGAATAGCATTATGAACCAATAATTTCATATCAATTGTTCCATTAACCTTATTTAATAAACCAGATTAAGAAAGTCTGGCCCAGAAAAGGGTACAAAACAAATCAGAGTCCAATAATGTCTGCAACGTTATGGCTACAATATGCAATGCCACTACAACTTGTCTTTGAGTTTTCAAACAAAAAACAAATTCATCGTGAGCTTTTGTTGCCAGTGCTTTTTTCATACTTTTACAAAAAAAAATTAAAAAGAATGGTTCTGATGTTATACTTGACCTTTAATTCTAATTTGAATGTAAAAGCATTGTATGCTCACAATAACTTAAATGGCTCCCAGGTCCCAGCTATAAAGTATTTGAAACCAATTCCATAATCTATTATTCTTAGCTGTTAGATTGATTTATTTTATTGTGGTGGTTTCAAAGTTTTGGCAAATAGAGCCACATATTGAGGATTCAGAAATTGTTTCGTATGGAAATAATTCGTGTTAATTGAAATGTGTAGGACTTATTTGGACTTTGTTCATATAAAAAATATAACAACCTGAGCTAAGGACTTATTTGGACTTTGTTCATATAAAAAATATAACGACCTGAGCTAAGCTTACTCCTTGCGGTTGGTAAGCATTAAAATTAGGGGAGCCTTCTTTTTAATCTATTGTGTGGATTGAAGTATATTGTTAGGCCTATAGGGCCTACCACGAGTCCTCTTTCGATAATCTAAACCGTTTAATATGTAAAACTCATCGTGTACTTCGTGCCTGAAAAAAATCACATTGATTAGATATTGGTAGCCCCTTGATCAAAACACATTTTTGTTAATGATAAATATGATTTTAAAAATAAATTATTAACACAAATGTTTTCCGATCAAGGAGCTACCGATGTCTGATCAACGTAATTTTTTGCAGAAATGAAGTATTCGACGATTTTTACATATTGAACGGTTCGAATTATTAAAACAGAATTCATGATGGACCTTACGGATTCAACAATATACTCTAATCTACACAATAAACTGGAAAAAAAACATCTCCATTAAAATTAAACAACCCAATAGTGGGTTTACCAAGTTAAGCTGAAGTCAGAAATTCACTATTCCAAAAAATATTTTAATTTATAATTATTGACTTATGTCAAAATCTTGATATATGAAAATCACCTAACATGAAGAGATGGTTGTGAGTCTCTTAAAGATAGAAGCATGGACAGTTCTTGAGACGGAAGATCATTGACACCAAAGTGAAATGCAACATATGTTGTGAATACACTTCTTTTTTTTAATTATAAAAATATCAAAAACAAAAATAAAAAAAAAGACTTTACACTTTTGTTTTCAATCCATTTCAAACAGTGTAATCATTAATGCTTGACCTTTTGGAATAGATAAGTCTAGTCTCATTTTTCTCCTTTAAGTTTGTTGTCATTACAATTTTTTAAATTATGATTTAAACCTTCTCAATTAAATAATTTTGTTAAAAATTACTCGTCGATAAAACATTTTTTTATTATTTTTTATTATCTATGTATCAAAGGGTCAATGGGGTTGTTCTTGTTCGTGACATTAGCGTTGAATTGAGCACATGAGGCCCACAAAATTACAGTAATTAAAATATTCACATTTTTCAAGAAAAAAAAAAGGCAATAAAGCCAAGTTGGCAAGCAATGCGTGCAATTGGTGTTAACTTTCCAGGTGAGGATCAATGGTTTTAACTTCATCATGTTCTGTCAAAGTCGTCTTTTCTAAAGGAGAGTTTTCTCTCCAGTTAACTGTATAGATAAGAGTATATTGTTGGGTTTGTAAGATTTATTATTACCAGAAATGCCTCGTACACCCACTTGGGGTCGACCCCCAGTGAGGTGGCACTCCCTTATTTAACAAAAAAAAAATTATTTTCTTTTTTTTTGGATTTAAACCAGTGGGGGCGCGATACCTCACTGGGGGTGCGACCCGGAGGTATGCATCAGAGCATCTCCAACGGTGTACCAAATGTTTCACCAAATCTGAATAAAAAATGGGTCATTTCCTTAATTTGATACTTCACGCTCCAACGGTTCAACATCAAATCCGTTTCATCAAATTTGCGCTGGGCAACCGGTTGGTTGACCGGCCGGTCAACCGGTAACGACAAATTTATTTATTTATTTATTTATTTTAACCGGTTTGAACCCTTTTTTTTTTAAACTTTTTGAACTTTTGGTGGTCGACCACCTAGGCAAATTTTTTTTTTGGACTGGTTTCAACCTTTTTGTGAACTGTCTGAACTTTCTCCGGGGCGACCGGTTGGTTAACCGGATGGTCGACCCGTTCGTCTCATCCCAACGGTTAGGAACAGTGATTTGGTGAAATGTTTCGCCTGCACTCAATTTGGTACCATTTTTGCTGAATTGTGGATTTGATATCGATTTGGTGAAAACGTTGGAGCTTAAAAAAGTGACTTTTTCACCAAATTTTAAACTTGATGCCAGATTTAGTTCACCGTTGGAGATGGTCTCAGTGTTGTTATTATTAGTCGTAAAGTATTTTATGTCTATAAAATGTCACATGTATGTAAATTATAATTATTTTAAACTTAAATTAAAATAATTAAAAAATCACAAAAACTAACACACAATCTCAAAAGAAGGCTGAATCTTTTTTCATTTTTTTCCCCTATCCTTACAGAAAAAGAAAGGAAAGAGAGCTGATCTGATTCAAAAATAAAGAGAGATTTCGGAAAAGGAAATACCAAACCAACCAAGTATAGTGATCCCCCCTCTTTTGGATATTTGTTCAAGCTCCATTTGTCCGTTCTGTGCCTTCTCGATTCCGCTCTGCCCCCCCTTTTCCACATTTTGCGTCTTTTCTCAACTCATCATCATGGCCAACAACACTTGATCCCCCGGCTCAATCTTCCATTTCACTTCTGCTTACACAAAAGCAAAGTTGATTTTTCACTTTCAGCTACGAAAAGAGCTTCCTATTACTCATTATGTTCTTGAATATAATCCATCTCGTTTAGTTATTGAAGTTTCTTCGTAGATTTGTGTTTCTGAAGAAAAATGGCAGCTGAGAAGTCGAGCTCAAAGGGGCAAGCATGGTAAGTCTTGATTCATCTTGTTTGTTTGTACTCCATTGAAAATTCTTGAAGAGGACTGACCTGTTTGTTTCATTGTTTTTTCTTTCAGGTTCTGTACCACAGGGTTACCAAGCGACGTTGTTATCGAAGTCGATGACATGACCTTCCATCTCCACAAGGTCAATTTTATTTGCTGAAACATTGGATTTTCTATCAGTTTCTCTTCAAATTCTATGCTTAACTGTGTCTGTATTTTGTCGTTTGATTGTTCAGTTCCCTCTAATGTCGAAAAGTAAGAAGCTTCACGAGCTGATTACGGAGCAAGAGACAAACCCTACTAGAGTCCAAAAATCATCTGCTGATGCGGCAGAAGGAGAAATTGACGGTGGCGAAGAGATCAAAGAAGAGGAAGAAGAAGAGGCCTACAGCAACATCTCTCTCCCTGAATTTCCGGGCGGCTCTGAGGCCTTCGAGACCGCCGCCAAGTTCTGTTACGGAGTTAAGATCGAGCTCTCATCTCCAAACGTCGCTCCTCTCCGCTGCGCCGGAGAGATTCTGGAGATGACCGAAGAATACTCCGAAGATAACCTCATCTCAAGAACCGAGAGGTTTCTCTCCCAATCAGTCCTCAAAAGCATCAAGGACTCCATCAAAACCCTAAAATCATGCGAGCGATTGACGCCTCTGGCCGAGAATCTCGGCATTGTTCAGAGGTGCATCGATTCCATCGCTTCCGGGGCTTCTTCAACCGATCCATCATTGTTCGGATGGCCGGTGAATGAAAAGGCCGGAACTGGCAGGACTGAAACTGGCGGTCGCCGGAAAACGGCCGGAGCGGACTCTTGGTTTGAGGAACTAGCACTTCTCAGTCTACCGCTATTCAAACGATTGATTTTTGCGATGAAGACTCAAGATCTGAGTCCGGAGATTATCGAGAACTGTCTCATTTACTATGCCAAGAGATATATTCCAGGTATTTCTCGTTCTAATCGGAAGCCGTCGTCGTCGTCTTCTATTCCTTCAGAGATTGAACAGAGGGAACTGTTGGAGACTGTAATTACTAATCTTCCTCCAAAGAAGAGCTCCAGATCTTCAACGGCGACGAGGTTTTTATTCGGATTATTGAGGACGGCGAACATATTGAACATTTCGGAAGCTTGCAGAGCCACATTAGAGAGAAAGATCGGAACAGAGCTCGATCAAGCAACATTGGACGATCTTCTGATACCGAGCTATTCGTATTTAAACGAGACGCTCTACGACGTTGATTGCATCGAGAGGATCTTACGGTACTTTTTGGACTGTTTGGAGGAGAGATCGGCTGCGAGAATCGAAGGCGAGGAAGAGAATAGCAGTGTCAGATCGGCGGCTCTAATGCTAGTCGGAAAATTGATCGACGGTTTTCTATCGGAGATTGCTTCGGATGCTAATTTGAAACCAGAGAAGTTCTACCAGCTCGCCGTTGCTCTGCCGGACCACGCCAGGCTCTTCGACGACGGCCTCTACAGAGCCGTCGATGTTTACCTCAAGGTACGTAGCTTCATAAACTAGTGAATTCATATTCATATGTGTTGGTAGTGTTTTGAGATCGTTTCTTGAATGGCTAATTTGCAGGCGCATCCATTGATATCGGAGGCGGAGAGAGAGAAGATTTGCGGACTGATGGACTGCCAGAAGCTGACGCTAGATGCGTGCACTCACGCGGCGCAGAACGAGCGGCTTCCGCTGAGAGCGGTGGTTCAGGTGCTGTTCTTCGAGCAGCTGCAGCTTCGACAGGCCATTGCCGGAACACTCGTCGCCGAAATCGCCCCCAGGCCGTCGGATCTGCGCCGGGAGGGAGACGATGCGTCGGAAGCCGGAGTGGCGGTTCAAGCGCAAGATGGTAGCGGCTTGGCAGCAGTGAGGGAGAATCAGATGTTGCGGCTGGACATGGATAGCATGAGGTCGCGGGTGCAGGAGCTGGAGCGTGAGTGTTCGGCAATGAAGAAGGCGATCGGGAAGATTGGCGGCGCGGCTGATGGAGGGAGCGGAGGATGGAGGAGCTCGATGACGAAGAAGTTGGGGTGTAAGTTTAAGATACAAGTGTGTGATTCGCATGAACCACCAACGACAACGGTCGTGAAGGGGAGTAAAGGACGAAGCCACAATCGTCATCAATAGAACCATTGGAAATTGTTTTCATTTTTACTCTTTTATTTTTAGTTATTAATTTTTTTTTGTTGATTTTCCATGTTGGGTTGTGTAAAAGTTAGGAGGAATGAACTCGGATGCCATTTAATAGTGGTGTGTACCAAATGAAGATAGGAGAGGTAGTGTAGTGTAGTTAGTTTTCAACAAAATGTCTCGGCTTCCTAGTTCTGTATAAATTGGAGTTGGTCATGTAACGCCATAATAATCAACATGCGTACACCGTCAGACAAAGCTCTTTCTTTCTTGTTCACAGGAAGCACTAGCAGAAAGAACAGCTTGAAAGCTAGTGTTGGGCTTGATGTGCAAATTGGACCCTGGGTTGATCCATGCCTAGCCTAATTGTGTTATTTGTGCCCAAAACATCCAAAGGTTCGCCCAATTGGATGTTTGATTCAGAATACTTTTGTAACATAACTGTCACGTGTTTGTTTCTTAGTATTCACAATTTTTGAACTGGATACTTCTGTTCATGGGAGAGTCGGAGTGGAGAGAGAGATGTTTGATTACGGAAGGAAATTTCTATTTTTATTAATATAAAAATAGTTTGGTAATTTTATATTTTTTCTTATTAGAGACAAACTCTAACAGAGATATTTGTAATTAATTTTTTTTTTTTTAATTTCTTGAATTTAATTTTAAATTTTTTTGTTTTTAATGATTTTTTTTAATATTTTAAGTAATTTTTTATTTTTTAAATGCATTTAACAATAATGTACCTAAGACTATCTCCAACTGTTCACCAAATCCAATATCAAATTTAAATTCGATGAAAAAAAATTATTTTTTGTGCTCCAACGGTTGCACAAAAACAGTATCAAATTGAGAACAAACCAAATTTTTCACCAAACTGAGAATGCACTGGATCTTTCACCAAAACACTGTTCATTACCGTTATATTTTCATTACCGGATGACCAATTTTCTCAAAATTTTGTACAAATTTTACACTGGGAGGTCGACCATCCGGATTACCCTCAAGCTTGAATACAGAATTGTACAGAATTTACTCTTATTGGTCGATCGGCCGGACGTCCGGCCGAACGTCTAGTACGTTTTGATGAAAGCTACGGTAGACTATTGGAGTGATAGATATCAAATTGAGCCAAATGTCTTTTTTTTACTTAAATTTAGTGAAAAATTTGTTCAACCGTTGGAGATTCTCTACGTAAACTATTTTAAAAAATTAATAAATACATAAGAATACGAAAATGTATTGAATTTATATATATATATATATATTATTTTTTTGTAAAAAAATTCACAAATATTATATTTTTTAAATTTATTTATGTTAAGTGTATCTAAACAGTAAAAAATTTATTTAAAATATTAAAAAACAATTTCTAAAAACAAAAAAAAAAATTCATTTCTAAAAAATTAAAACCAAACAAGGTTTCAAAGATGATTGCAATTGACAAATGACAGCTCATCAATTATGAGGTATTTCACTGGCAAGCATAGAGTGTTACCAGGGCCGTCTATCTGGAGCATAGATCCCCCCTTGCATTTTTTCCTTTCGTTTTTTACTTGCAAACCCATTGGGCCTATTTTTAGATTCAATTTTGATAATTTAAATCGTTCATATTTTAAGATTTGTTCAATATATTATACCTGTAAAAGATCAAGTTAATCGGATATCAGAAAGCATGTGTTCGGAAAACTGTTTATTAAATTCTTTAAAAAAATAGTTTTTAGTTCGAGTTTTCCGAACACATTTTTTTGATCTCCGATCAACTTAATTTTTTACAGGTACGATATACTAAACAAATCTTAAAATATGAACAATTCAAATTATCAAAATTAGGCCTAAAAATGAACCCAATAAACTTACAAGTAAAAAATTAGGCCTAAAAATGAACCAATAAACTTACAAGTAAAAAATACAAGGAGGGAATCCTCATTCGTCTATCCACTTCTCATACACTAATAAAGAAAGCAAAAAAAAAAGAACTTATTAATATTATTATATTAGTTTTGATTAATTTTGACAAACGACGGAATCTAACCAATCAAGTCATCAAGTCAACCCCCATTTGACATGCCATGGTTATATCATTGATGACGATACTCCAGAAAGAAAAGATATATACTTTGGTTGAGATAAAATAATACACGTCGCAATATATTATGGAGGTTGAGCATTCTGTTCTGAGTTTCTGGCCAAGATCCGAATTGTGTTACTTTTTGGACCACTGTTTCTTAAAATAGATTTTTTACTTTTTATTTTTAATTTGAATCTTCTTTGAATAAAAATAACTTCCGAAGAGGATGACTACCCCACACGACACCCACGCCATGGTGCCAATACCTTCCCTCTCCCTACACTTCTGCCAAAATCAACCAGTCATTCCATTCATGTGTCAAATGTGATTTTTTTTTTTTTTAAAGTAGTTTTAAAATAATAATACTAAAAACATATAGGAGTAATTAAAATATAGAATGCATCGCAAAAAATATAATAGTAATGTGAAACCTTTCATAATTGAATTTAACTAAATCAATCTCGCTAAGAACTGTCCATAGAATAGAAGGCACAAAATAATTACCCGCCAAACGCAGACCCAAATACTCCATAAAACTTGAATGAGTGACGCGTGGCGCATTCACAGAGTCGAAAGAACAAACAAGGAAGGAGGAATACAAAAGCAAGGCAGTTGGGATCCGTAAAGTCGCACCGTTTTACGTTCTCAGAATAATTCAGCTGAAAACAAGGACCCAATAACCCCATACACAACAACAATAGAATTGTATATTACACAATTGCTTAACTTTTCTTTCTCATACACAACAACAACACCACTCTCTCTCATTCTCTCTGTGCTTGTTCTACTTTGTTTGGCTTTTATTTTTTTGATAGGATATATCTGTGGGAGAGGGAAATGGGGAGGAGTATGATGGGGTATTTGGCCATGAAGACTGATCTGGCCACGGCCGAATTGATCAATTCCGACATCGATGAGCTCAAGATCGCTGCTAAGCGCCTCCTTAACCACGCCACCAATCTCGTTGGCCTTGGCTTCGGCACTAGCTTACTCAAATGGGTTGCCTCCTTTGCGGCTATGTCAGTCCACTTTTATCTACTTCTCTACAATTCTGAATATATATGTGCCCTGAATTGAGTTAGATCTTTTTTTTTTTCTTTTTTCCCAATTAAATTGTTATTGATCTTTGATTCTGTTAAGCAATTGGAATGTGATTTTGGTGGCTTATAGTAGCAATGAATGGTTGATTGTTGTTAGTTGTGTGTGTCATTTAATTTGGGTTGCTTTTCAGTGTGGAATTGTGAGGAGTGCCATGTGGGAAGTGCTGATTCGTTACCTATTAATGTTTCCATTGAATTATATGTGGCTAGGCCTAAAACAATTATGCTAGAATGATAGTTTAAAATATGTAATTAAAATAATTACTGAATTAGTAATTAAAACAAATGGTGGGAACCAACTCCAACCACGCAATCTGGTGGGAATCTTGAAATATATGAGAATTTTGAAGCACGATCATATGATTGGAAGTGCATTGGGATAAGAGGACAAAATATTTTGTGATGAATTATGATGCGAAGAATGTCAATTTATGCTGATTTCTTATTGTCAAAAAGGGAAGGAGAACGAAATGTTCTTTCTCACTTATTTTTGGTGGATAAATATTATTTTATTTGGCATATTTTTCAGCCCTCCTTTCTGTCATTGTTGAGATTTGTTTTTGACAACTTGACCTACTCATCAACTTTTTGTTACATAGTTTGCACCATTTTACAACTTTGATGGGAATTTTTTATTTAATTTTTTTGGTTAGCATTGTTAGGCTAGAAATCTATACCACGGTGCATTGATCCCTCAAAAAACAGTTGATTAGTTGGCTTTTTAGTCTCTTTGGTATGGTATGGTATGGATGAATAGTACAATGAAGTTGATCTTGAGTAAAACGCAGTCATCCAGATAATTTGTGGGTTCAGCCTTCTTATGTTGATTTTCTGCTAAATGCTCATTGCTCATATTTTGTTGGGAGACAGAGAAAGGTCCCAAAACTTGCAGTGAGCTGGTTTGTAAGTCAACCAAAGCACTTGATTGAATATTTAATACATTGTTCGAAATCTTAGTACCATATTAGCCAATTTGTTTCCAATAACATGTTTTGATAAATTTCTTACAATTCATTTATGTTAGATGATGATGAGAAAAATATGTAAGAGGAAAAGTAACCCATAATAAATCACATGTTCAAGGTGCAGTAGTTTTCTAGGCTTTTCTGCCCTTTGCTTTTGCCATTCCTGTTGTCATTCAATTCTGAGAGCTTGACAAACAATCTTTTTCAGTGATCATTGCACACAGTTTGATTATCTTTGAAAATACTACCGGAAAATTTGTACTCATACATAGCCAGTTTTGCTATACCTTTCAAGGTGCTCTACCCAAATGATATACAGTCTTGGCTCTTTGATTTGGGACTCTTACCTAAGCAAAGCATACCCTCTAACTGGAGTTGATTTGGGCAGAACTTCTTAGGCAAACATCATTAAGGACTCCAATGCTTCGTTTAGAGGTCATCAATAATTATCGTGAAGCCAATTCCCATGTTGCTTACCTGGTTAAAAAATTGGTGCTAATTCGGAGCATGGGCTGGCCTCTGGATTCTTGGGAAACCCCAGAAGGACATAAGCTCATATTATTGGAAGACATGAAGAGCAGAGTGTGGCCCTTTAATTTTCATATTTGAGCTCAATCCTTTGCACCAAGGGAAACAAATAATAATAATAAGGGAGTTTTGATTGGCCAAGTAAGCCAACTGCCCTTTTCCAGTGGAAAAGATACAACCTCTCAAGCGCAACAATGGAAGCATTAGTTCTTGTACCTAACACATTTGGCCAATGTGGGTAAATCAACGTCACAAGTTCCTTCTTGTTGGATGATGGATTAGACAAAATCCACTACCTTAAAAGCTGCAGTTATGCTTTAGTCATTTTATCATTCACTTGCTTATTCACTTTCCCATTTGCATATATACTGGAATATTTCGTAAATAATTTCTGGTCAGGCTTATATATTAACTACTGCTTTACATGTTTACTGCAGTTACTTGTTGATTTTGGACAGAACGAATTGGAGAACAAACATGCTGACTTCACTTCTAGTCCCTTATATTTTCTTTAGTCTTCCTTCGGCTTTGTTCAGCTTCCTAAGGTGATTACCTCTAATTTGATGGTCAATTTGTTTTATTCTCTTTTCTCTCTTCTTCGAACTTGATATCCTTGATGACTGTGTGCTTTCATTCTTTAGAGGAGATTTTGGGAAATGGGTTGCTTTCATTGCAGTTGTACTGAGGCTTTTCTTCCCTCGACATTTCCCAGGTAAAGATTCAATCACACTATTGTTTATTATGGATACGGTTGTCAAACAGAATGTGGTCTTTTTTCCCACGGGTTGAGCCCCTTATACTTGTCAATGCTGGCCTGTAATTATTTTTATTTTTTATTA
Organism: Camellia sinensis; assembly: GCF_055761805.1. Lineage (NCBI taxonomy): Eukaryota > Viridiplantae > Streptophyta > Magnoliopsida > Ericales > Theaceae > Camellia > Camellia sinensis. The sequence continues at coordinate 224,118,678 of NC_138961.1, forward strand.
CCTGCAACTATGTTGTTTGACTTACTGTTACCATTGATTGTGTTAGTTTGATACTGGCAATTTGTTAAACCTGGTGGGATGGGCCGTCTTCTAAACTTGCTAGGATTTCATCCCTATTATATTCATTTATTAGGGTATAAGAATGCAATCTTTTACTTGTGATTGTAGGTGAAATAGAACTGGATATGTGTTTTCATTACATGCTCGAGGCTCCTCCTGTTCATTGTCCACGGTCCTTTCATAACCTTATAAGCTGAAGCTTTTCTGCACTTTCAACTCCTGCTTCCGAACTTTCAACTCCTGCTTCTGAAAATTGCTGCACATTCTAAATTTGTGAATTTGCACAAAATTCCAGATCTTGATCTAAATGGTTTTAGTTATGTGGAGTAATGTTAGGAATTGGGTGAGTTTTAAATCTGATTATCATTTTAAGGATGGCTAATAAATTTCATATCATGAGGTATCATAGTAAACTCTATGATTCTATATAGTCCCCTGCAAATTATACTTGCAGTGCTCAATCCATTTGGACTCCAATTCACAGCAAACTATTTACAGAAAATTACAGGAGTTTGCTTTAAGGTGGTGTGTGTACCATAATTTTGTGCGGTTCTCATTTATTCCATTTTGTATCGTCTTCACCAATTGTGTGGCCTGGGTGCAGACTGGCTGGAGATGCCTGGGTCATTGATTCTTCTTCTGGTTGTTGCTCCCAACTTCTTTGCACAAAGCCTAAGGAACAGCTGGGTAGGTGTCGCTATATGTCTTATCATCGGTTGTTACCTGCTGCAAGAGCACATCAGGGCATCTGGTGGATTCAGAAATTCCTTCACTCAAAGCCATGGTGTATCAAACACTCTAGGGATTATCCTCTTGTTAGTATATCCAGTCTGGGCACTGGTACTCCACTTCATCTAGGCTTTATCATAGCCCTCATCTGTGAACTGTCTTTTGGTCCAGAATTTGAAATATTAAGTTATTATTTGTATTAGATGTCATGTTATTTAGTAATCATATGTTAGATGAACCAATTTATTGGCAACAGCAACTTTGCTTTGTTATCTTAACTTGGGTTGTGATTCAACCCTGTGGAATGTAGTAGAACTCTCCCACTCCAGTCCTTGCTGGTTTGAAATGATCATTTATCAGTATCTTTGTGAGTTAAGACTTGAATCTTTTCTTGCTTTGTTTTGACAAAATAGAACTTTCAAAAGAAATGTGTAGCGTTTGTAAACTTTCCATGGGTTCAAAATTTGAAAGATTATCACCCGTAATTTGTTTTTCCTCTATGACATGAAGATTTTTGCCCCGTATAGGTAAGCATTTTTTTTTCCCTTCTAAATATGATTGTGATGTGTCGAAGTTATCCATTGTTTAAATAGTTTTTGTTTATTGGGTTAAAAAATAAGAGAATTCTTTTTGCAATAATATAAAATTTTGTAATTACATTGACAATCGCCTCAGCTTGCTGCTGACTAAAATATTTTTTCGTCTTTTTTTTTTTTTGTAATTTTAGTCTATAATCTTATTTGATATATTTTTTTTATTTAGAAAAACTTATTCTAAGATATCATATAGGCTTCAAAAATATCAACTCATTCTTCTATTTCGGTTTCGGAAGCAACCCTATTGAGCTATATATTATTTATAGAAAATTGTTTGAGACCACTAAAATAATGAGCTCTAATAGCTCTAAAAACACTGTGCCCCTAATTGATTTGATGTTTTGCTCTTTGTTTTTTTTTTATTTTTTTATTTTCTGGACTGCCAGCTCATTAGAGCTGGCTTAGTGGTCCATCTTTAGTGGGATCTATCACCACTGTTATTTATAATGTCAAATCAAAATTCTCCTCAATTTGAAGGGACGTAGACTCGTTCTTTCCCTATACATAATCACCCACTTGCAACCCTTCTCTCTACTCCGCGACACACTTAGGTGGTGTTTGGCAAGATTTTGGTTTGGTTTTTTTTTTTTTTTTTTTTGATTTTTTTCACTAAAAGACAAAGTTTTTTCAAAATCAAAAAAATAAATACAAACAAAATATCACATTCAACCTCATAATCATTTTATTTTTTCTCTCACAAATATCACATCCAACCACAAAAAAACCCAACTATCTTTCCAAATACCAAAAATGTTTTATCCAATAATATCCTACAACTAAAAAAACCTACATAAAAACCCGCTTTCCAAACACCTACTTAGTCCATTCTTTAGTGTCTCTTGTCACAACTTAAATCTGGTACCTAGAGGTTTGGTGTCGCAGCATGATAATAAAAACTAAATAATTAAAATTTCTGTAGTAGTAGCACAAGCGGATAAATAAAATAAAATAAATAGGTACCAAAAGTTTATTTAAAAAAAGAAAATAGTCATATGGGCTTTATTTTATTACAAGAGTCCGATCATAATTACATATAGTAATAAAAAAAACACTGCGGCTCTTTCCTAATCTTGATCCTACTAAATCTCATCACCTAAAAGGGGTAACAACTATAAACACATGACAAAGTAAGAAATATTATACAATAAGCATGAAGGTACATAAGTTACCATGGATAATTATTTGGCTAAGAACAGAGATTAGTTTGATAATTGAAATATATAATTAATTTTAAATAACAGAAGCATAATGCGAAAATCATATAAGCAAATAACCATAACTATGTTACAAAACAGAATAGAGCAAAGGTCACTAGAGTGACAATCAGAACAGGGGTCAATAGATCCATGACAAACAAAGGACCACAAAGTGGCCAAACAGGGGTGAATGGTTATTTAAGTTCCCCAAGGCATAGGACTCCCGTGGTGGTACTTACAGAAAATAATTATTTACAAGGTCATTGTCAAATACTTTCTAAAATTTAAACAAGCATATCCATGAGTTTTCATTTAAGTAAATAGGAGTCAGAAAATAATCTACGTAATCGAAATTTAATATAATTTATAAAGCACAAATTGCGTAAAATAAATTATGGTAATTCAAAACATACGTAAAATATATTATAACGACTCAAGTATAATATAACTCACCTTAATGTTAATTCTTTACTATTTATCCCACTTGATGCTCCAAGTCACACTCCGTGCTTTTACTGTCTTTCTTGTAACATATCCATGAGTTTCCATTTAAGTAAATAGGAGTCAGAAAATAATCCACATAATCGAAATTTTAATATAATTTATAAAGCACAAATTATATAAAATAAATTATGGTAACTCAAAACATATGTAAAATATATTATGGCAACTCAAGGTATAATATAACTCACCTTAATGTTAATTTTATACTATTTATCTCATTTGATGCTCCAAGTCACACTTCGTACTTTTACCATCTTTCCTATTTGTTTTTATTTTATTTTATTTTTTTTTTAATTTTCTCTGTCTTTCTCCTACATTTTCACCTTTCCCCCTTTTATACTTGGTTCATATGCATGCCCAACAAGCAAAATTTTTCCCCTACTTAATTACTATAAAGGTGTTACAAAACCATGCTCTCAGGTGGCATTGTTTTAGTGCCTTAGACCCCACTTTTCTTACACATGGCTTGATCAACGAATTATACCCCTTCGTTGTGCCACCTGTAAGTCTGCACTTGGGCCTAATAAATATATATCATACACTACCTTTTGATAAATCTTAATGGTTCCCGTATTTTAAAACATATATGTTTATAGTTGCTTTGAATTAGTCCCTAACAATATATTTAGATTTCATTTTGGCACGTATAATTACAGAATCAAATGTTTTATTTATTTATTTATTTTTTCTGATATAACACGAAATTCTATTTATTTAAGTAACGCAGTATTGAATTAACTTTAAAAAAAAATTGGGTGTCACATTTCTCCTCTCCTTAAAAGAAGTTTGTTCCCAAACTCAACGTACCTTGGGTTTCGAAGAGGTGTGTGTGTTTGGCTCACATTTGTTTTTCAGTTTCCTATGTTGCTTCTTCAACATGATGGTTTCTCCATAAGACTTTTACAAGTGGTATAGTCTTGTTTCGAAGGACCTGATCACGTCGATCGAGAATCTGTACTAGTTGTTCTTCATAAGAAAGGTCTTCTTGAACTTCCAGGTTCTCATAATCAACAACATACTTTAGATCTCGAAGATACCGCCGAAACATCGAAACGTGAAACACATTGTGGACATTGGACAGTTTGGGTAGAAGCGCAAGGTGATATGCCACAGGACCAGTCCTTTCTAGTATCTCGAATGGCTCGATGTAACGTGGGTTTAACTTTCCTCGTTTTCCAAATCGGATAACCTCTTTCGTGGGTGAGATCTTTAGAAACACATGATCTCTTATTTGAAATTCTAAGTCCCGTCTCCGTGTATCTGCATAGCTTTTCTGGCGGCTCTGGGTAGTGCGAATTCGTTGTTGGATGAGATGAATTTTATCGTTCGTTATTTGCACAATCTTGGGGCCTAACAGTTTCATGGCTCCGATTTCCGTCCAACACAGAGGTGATTGGCATCTCCTTCCATACAGTGCTTCGTAGGGTGTCATTCTAATGCTTGCTTGGTAGCTGTTGTTATAGGCGAATTCCATTAAGAGCAGCTGATTATCCCAATTACCTTTGAGATCTAGCACACACACACGTAACAAATCTTCCAAAGTTTGGATTGTTTTTTCAGATTACCCGTTAGTTTGTGGATGATAAGCAGTGCTAAACTTCAATGTGGTTCCCAAAGCCTCTTGCAATTTGTTCCAAAAGTGAGACATGAAGCGGGCGTCTCTGTCATGATTTCTTTGATGTACAGAGTGGCGAGCTTAGTGAGGGGGCATGCGATTTTGATTGGTAGAAAATGCGCCGACTTTGTCAATCGATCCACTATAACCTATATTGTATCATTCTTCGAGATTGACTGTGGTAGCCCGACCACGAAGTCCATAGTAATGTGCTCACATTTCCATTCAGAAATAGGGGATGGTTGTAGCATTTTTGCAAGTCTCTGATTTTCTGCCTTAACCCGTTGACAATGCAAGCATTTAGAGACGTGGCTTGCTATGTCTCTTTTCATTCTTGTCCACCAGTAGTGTTCCTTCAAATCGTGATACATCTTCGTGTTGCCAGGGTGGACCACAAACCTCGAACTATGAGCTTCTACCAATATTTTCTTCTTGAGTTCTGGAAGGTCAGGTACGCAAATTCGATTTCAAAATTTTAGCATCCTATTGCTCGTAGTAAAGTCAGGATTAGGTGTACTTTTTTGCTCATTGTATTCCTTCTTCAAAAGTCTATCTTCGCATTGGCGTGCTTTAATTTCTTCAATCAATGTGGGTTCCACGATTATGTTGGCGAGCAGTCCATTGATTTTGCGGGGGACGAGGTTACATGCCAAATTTCTGGTTGTCTTTCAGCTCAGTGCGTCTGCCACCAAGTTAGCTTTGCTTGGATGGTGATGGATCTCTACATCGTAGTCCTTCATAAATTTTAGCCATTATCGTTGTCTCGTATTCAGTTCTTTCTATGTAAATAGCTATTTAAGACTCTTGTGATCGATATATATCTCGCAGGTTGCTCTGTAGAGATAGTGACGCCAAATTTTGAGAGCGAAGATTACTGCGGCTAATTCTATATTGTAGGTGGGGTAGTTCTTCTTATGAGTTTTTAGTTGACGCAATGCATATGCAATGACTTTTCCATTTTGCATAAGAACACAGCCCAAACCATTGTGTGAGGCATCGTTATAAATTACGAACCTTTTCGTTCCCATAGGGAGTGCTAGTATAGGAGCTGTCACAAGTTTGTTTCTCAACTCTTGGAAGCAATGTTCCTACTTGTCCGTTTATTCAAAGGGTGTGTTCTTCTGAGTTAGATGGGTCAAGCGTGATGCTATTTTTAAGAAATCTTGTACGAAGCACCGGTAATAGCCTGCTAGACCCAAGAAGCTTCGAATTTCAGAAACATTAGTAGGTCTTGGCCAATCCACAATTGATGTAACCTTTTGGGGGTCGACCGAGATGTCATCCTTGTTAATGACGTGACCGAGGAAGTGTACACTAGTGATCTAGAAGTCGCATTTCTTCAACTTGGTGTAGAGTTTGTGATCACATAGTGTTTATAGAATCGTTCACAAGTGTTGTTCATGGTTCACCAGTGACTTGGAGTATATGAGAATGTCATCAATGAAGACGATGATGAACTCATCAAGATAGGGTTTGAACACTCAATTCATGAGGTCCATGAAGGCCGCTAGAGCATTTGTAACGCCAAATGGCATGATGAAAAACTCGTAGTGTCCATAACGTGTCCTGAAAACAGTCTTTTCGATACTTTCTATTTTGACTTTTAGTTGATGATAGCCGGAACGCAAGTCGATTTTCCAGAATACTTGGGTGCCTTGAAGTTAATCAAACAAGTCATCGATTCGTGGTAGAGGGTATCAATTCTTGATGGTGACTTTGTTTAACTCTTGGTAATCAATGCATACTTTTTTCTTTACAAATAGTATTGGAGCTCCCCATGGTGAGGTACTTGGTCGTATGAAGCCTTTGTCCAAGAGTTCCTGAAATTGGGTTTTTAGTTCTTTCAATTCTGTTATTGACATGCGATAAGGAGCTTTGGATATTGGTTATGTACTAGGTTAAGTTTCAATAGTGAATTCGATTTCTCGATCAACTAGACTACCAGGTAGGTCTTCAGGAAATACATCCGAAAATTCTCGAACCGCAGGGATTACATCAAGTGTGGGGGCTTCTTGTTGAGTATCGATCACATAACGAATATAATTACAACAACCCTTTCTTAGAAGTCATTGGGCTGTTATGAAAGATGTGACACATGGAGGGGTGGATACTCCAGTTCCATCAAAGACAAGCTCGAGTTGGTTGGGTAACTGAAGGGAGACCTTTTTGGCTTTGCAATCGATAGAGGTGTGATTGGCAGCCAGCCAATCCATTCCTAAGATCACATCAAAGGTATTAATGCAGAGGGGAATTAAGTCTACATGTAAGGTTTCACCTTTTAAGGATATAGTACAAGATTTGTACACGTTTGTACCAATGGTGGAATTACCAAAAGAGAAAGACACATATAGTATATATCCTAAGGGTTTGGGTGTTGATGCCAACTTGGTAACAAAGTGTGGTGTAACAAAAGAATAAGTTAAACTAGAGTTAAAGAGAACACGAGCTAAGTGACTACAAACAGAAAGTGTAACTGACACAACATTCTTGGTAACTTCTGGTTTTCCAAGCACCAGGGCAAAAGTTCTTCTTTGGCGTTTTTGGTCCTTCCTCACTCCTTCATGTACCGCAGGTTTTGAGGCTGGTCCAGAGGGGCCTTCTATAGGATTGATAAGCTTTGGGAAATCTCTTAGCAAGTGGCCAACTTGACCGCATCTAAAGCATGCTCCCGCATCTCGACGGCAGTGTCCTCAATGAGTCATTCCACAAGTAAGGCAAGTTGGAATGGTGCCACCTCTAGGATTAGCAGGACCTTGGTTGCTTGAACTGGTTGAACTAGTTGTGCCCGTATTTACCCTTTTGGGAGGCACAATACCGGATCTTCTGTTATCTCTTTTCCAAAATCACTTCATTTGGCTTGGTTTCCCAGAGTGTGAGGCTTTAATCCATTTTTTCGCAATGTATGCTCGATCCACCACCTCCGTATAGGTTGGTAATTTCAAAACCTCAAGCCTATCCTTGATTTCAACATCCAATCCTATTTCGAATTTCCTGGCTTTTCAGGCTTCTAGTTGCGTGAACTTGCTCTTGTACTCGGCCACCGTCATGGTTCCTTGCCTTAGATGTATTAATTTCAACGCCTTTTGTTCCCGCAGTGAATCCGAAAAGTATTTTTCATAAAATACTTCCAAGAATCTTACCGAAGTCACAATTCAATTATTACAGATTCAATCATCGCAACAATATATCTATGATTCACAAGGATCCTATATAACAACATATACATGATTTATACAACACTTGTTTTACTTATGCAAAAGAAAAGATGTTAATACAACATACTTAGATAACAATCAAGAGTTAGTGTCTAATCCTCCTGATACAAAAACATAAGGATCAGACTAATCATGGTCAGGTCACAAAAATCTCTTGGTCGAATGTCTAAAACAAACCATTCGGCCACCACAAAAATTGGCTCTGAACAACTAGGCCATGAAATAACCCCGCAAATTCACTCTGTATGAGGGGACTCAACCTCCCAACCACTGTGCTTTATTCTACAGCAACGCCATACCACCTGGACTATATAGGTAGGAACATTGTGATCATGACCCCAAAACTCCTGACCAGTAATCCGTACCAGTATCTCTAAGTATGATGCATTATTAATGAAGTCTACAGCTGGGATATAGACAATGTACGGTGGAGAAGGTGTCATAATGCGAATGTGGCTGCTAAGGTATGCGTGTCTTCTCCTCTTCGCAAAGCCCAGGGGTAGAGGTGTGACCAGAAAGTGTGGTTGTCTTAGGTTCGGAGCAAGACCAACAACGTGGGTCAGCCTTATGTACCTCTCACGAGTGTTGCCTTGGCTAAGTGTCCAAAATAAGAAATCTTCATCGAGGTCGGCCTGCAAATATACAGGTCTCCTTATGAGCCGGTCAAGTGTTTGGTGGGCTTGCCTGACAAGACTCTCTGAATCCCCCCAGCCTTCTAGTAGGTTCGGGATAAAATGAGCTCCTGGGGTCTCGAACCAGAATAACTCCATTAGGTTTGCCATTTCTTACAACACAGGAAGACTTAGCCTAGAAATATTTAAAATGGTTTAATCGTGTTAGACAAACTATATATATATATATATATATTTTACTCAAAACCATTGCTCTAATGCCATTTTTGTCACAACCCAAACTCGGTACCTAAAGGTTTGGTGTTGCAACAAGACAATAAAAACTAAATAATTAAAATTTCTGTAGTAGTAGCGCAAGCAGATAAATTAAATAAAACAAATGGGCACCAAAAATTTATTTAAAAAAAGAAAATAGTCATATAGGCTTTATTTTATTACAAGAGTCCGATCAGAATTACATATAGTAGTAAAAAAAACACTGTGGTCTATTCCCAATCTCGATCTTGCTAAATCTCATCACCTGAAAGAGGTACAACTATAAGCACATGACAGAGTGAGAAATATTATACAATGAGCATGAAGGTATAGAAATTACCATGGATAATTATTTGGCTAAGAATAGAGATTAGTTTGGTAATTGAAATACATAATTAATTTTAAATAATAGAAGTATAATGCAGAAATCATATAAGCAAACAACCATAACCACAGTACAGAACAGAACAGAGCAAAGGTCAGTATAGTGACAATCAGAATAGTGGTCAATGGATCTATGACAAACAGAGGACCACAAAGTGGCCAAACAGGAGTTAATAGTTATTTAAGTCCCTTAAGACATGGGACTCCCATTGTGGTTCTTACAGAAAATAATTGTTTACAAGGTCATTGTCAAATACTTTCTAAAATTTAAACAAACATATCAATGGGTTTCTATTTAAGTAAATAGGGGTCAGAAAATAATTCATGTAAACAAAATTTTAATATAATTTATAAAGAACAAATTGCGTAAAATAAATTATGATAATTCAAAACATACGTGAAATATATTATGGCGACTCAAGGTATAATATAACTCACCTTAATGTTAATTCCTTACTATTTATCCCATCGCACTTCGTGTTTTTGCTGTCTTTCCTGTTTGTTTTTATTTTTTTATTTTTAATTTCTCTGTCTTCCTCCTACGTTTTCACCTTTCTCCTTTTTATACTTGGTTCATATGCTTGTTCAACAAGCAAAATTTTCTCCCTACTTAATTACTATACAGGTGTTACAAAACCATGCTCTCAAGTGGCATTGTTTCAACCACCAGGGTTGATGGCCTGGTGGAGAATACGGGGCATTTCACAGCCGCGTGCCAGGGTCAATTCCTAAGGAGGGAGTGTTTGAAATCACTTCGGTGAACACGCTCTATAAATTCCCTCGACACCTGTCCACTGTTGTGGCGTGTGTTCGCGCTCTATTGGTGCCCTGGTGGTGGGTCCCTCACTTGGTGGGGGTTAATTCCTGGCTGGCAACCGGTTACCCCGGGGTTAGGGCCCAACGGAGCCATGATGACACCACAGAGCCCTTTTTTCCCTGATAAAAAAAAAAAAAAAAGTGCCATTGTTTTAGTGCCTTAACCCCCACATTTCCTATACGTGGCTTGACCAACAGATTATATCCCTTCATTGTGCCACCTATAAGTCTACACTTGGACCTAATAAATATATATTATATATTATATATTACCTATTGATAAATTTTAACGGTCTTGTATTCTAACACATATATGTTTATAGTTACCTTGAATTAGCCCCTAACAATATATTTAAATTTTATTTTGGCACGTATAATTATATAATCAAATGTTTTATTTTTATTTTATTTTATTTTTTTCTGATATAACACGAAATTCTATTTATTTAAATAATGCAATATTGAATTGCCTTTTAAAAAAAATTCTGGTGTCACAGTCTTTGACACCATAGCTCAACCTTTTTCCCTAATTCCCAAATCTCTATACCATCAGCTCTCGTAGCACTGAAACTACCCTATCATTTAAAATTTTAAATTTGTTATCTTTCATCGTAGTTATGGGGATATATTTTCTGAGTCCCAACACATGGCCAAGGTGATACCGACGTGTCAGCCGAGGTGCCATGTGTCCAGGTTATGACGCCGAGGTTATCTCCGAAAATATCGGAATCCGAGATAAGCAGATAAGGCATGAGAGTCCTAAGAATGAGGAAAGACTTTAGCATGGATAAGGATAACACTCTTAGGGAATTTATCTTTATCTGTTGGAGAGTCTAGGATAAGCACTGAGCAGAAGTCCATTGAAGCTAGGCTTTTATGAGGACAAAGATTGATGTAACTATAAAAGAAAAGGCACCCTTGATGGGTCTAAGGTACGCAATTAATACTCAGAACAGTGAATTTAACATTATTGATTATCTTTGACAGATATATTGACTTGATCGTCGGAGTGCCCCCGAGTAGACGAACCACCGCCGGAATATTCTCTTTCTGTTGCAGGTCAGCCAGGTGTCATCTATTCTGCCAGTACTCTCCAGCTGAATAACTAAGTTGGCAGTGTGATCGGAAATTCACTCACACCATTTGGCGCCGTCTGTGGGAAAGAAAGGAGAATAAATGGCCAGTGATGAACAGAAGGAAAAGATTGGGGACAACACTCCTACTGGGAGTGGCAGACCTAGCGACCTTGACGTCGAAGGAGACAACCGCAACACAGAAACTTGTGACCAGAATCACAGCAAGAAAGGCATCGGCCAGGATGGTGACGTACCAAAGAAGCTAGATCGAAGTGGGTACTACAATGAGGATGACCTCCAGGTATGGAAGGATAGATGCCTGCGGATGGACGAAGAGGTAAAAGAGATGGCAAACAAATTGGCAGACTTGCAATCGGTCGTCAATATCATGATGCAAAACAATGTCATGCAGCCACCATACCCGCTGCAGGACACGCTGATTCCAGCGGCCAATGCCCAAAATGGAGGGCAAAAGCCAATCCCAATAACCCCTCAGCACACCAGAAGCGAAAAACACTCTCACCGGCCTTCTAGGGAGGTCGAGCGAGGAGAGTCAATAAGAGAAGAATCACAGAGGACGCATCACGCAAAGGAGGCAGACCCCAAAGAACATCGGCATGTTCAGGGGAAGGCGCTGTGCTTCGACATAACTAATGGAGAAAGGTCGAAGAGGACTCACCACGAAGCCGAAAGTAGTGCACCAAAAAGATTGAGACCAGGAGATAGCCGAGCTCCTGGGCGGACAAAAGAAGACTTAAGAGATTACCTCAAGAGGAAGCAACAAAAGCCCGATGCTGAGGTAAACTCCCCTGATAAACCGAGAACATCGTTCATAGTGGAGTTGGACAAATTTGAGGCACCGAAGAGATTCAGTATGCCGAGGTTCCAAATATACGATGATAAGTCAAATCCCAACTTCCACGTTGGAGTATACTTGAACTCAATGGCATTGTATAGTGGGAACGATTCGTTGCTCTCCAAAGTGTTCCCCTCATCGTTCGGGGAGATTGCATCAGATTGGTTTCACAAACTACCGAAGGAAAGCGTGAAGACCTGGGAAAGCCTGGCCAAGATGTTCGTGGCCAGGTTCGTGACAAACAAGTTGCAGCCATTAGGGCCTATGCAAAAAGGTACTATGAGGTGTTCAACCAAATACCAGAGTGTAATCAAGAGATGGCGGTCGTATCTTTCAAGAACGGCCTAAAAGACGATTGTCCACTACAAAAATCTTTGGCAAAGACATTGCCAAAAAGTATGGAAGAGCTCATGGCAAGAATCGAGAAGTATGCCAGAGCCGAGGAAGAGACATCGAGGACTAAGGAGGCAAAGCAAAAGAAAGGAAACGGCTCGCCAAAACGAGGCCGAGGTAACAATGGATTGAGCAAGCAAGAGACAGAACTGAGGGCTGCACAGGCAGTGACAACTGTGTTCCGAATCCCAATTCACAAAGTCCTAGATCAAACTCAGAATCAACCCTATTTCAGAACACCAGCAAAGGGACCAGGAGAATTCATGGGAAGAAACCTTGGCAGGCATTGTGCTTACTACAATGAAAACGGGCATATGACTCAGGGCTGCAGAGCCCTGAAAACACACTTGGAAGACCTGGTGAGGCAAGACCATCTGAGAGACCTTGTCGATGAGGCCAGAACAAGGGAAGAACATGCAAGACTGCCTCAGGCACTAGCTGCCTCCCCTAGCATAGCAACCTCAGGCAGGAGGACCTCAGGTAATTAATGCAATTCACTCGAAGGTTAATGAGAATGAAATTAGGGGGGAGACCCAGAAGGGGAAGCACTTGCAACATGTCTACCAAGTCGGGGAGAAGAGACACCGGACAGAGGAGTACCAGGGACCAGTAGTGTCCTTTTCAAAAGCCGACATTGAGATGTTACAGTATCTGCATAATGATGCCTTGGTAGTATCCCTCTAGGTTGGGGAATGCCAAGTAAAGGCCTTCACCCAGACGACATGGAGCAATCCAATAGCCCAATGGTCGGGTTCAATGGAACGCCGACATGGCCACTGGGAATAACTAGCTTGGAGGTGCAGGCAGGCACCAGGAAGATAACAACAGAGTTCACCGTAATCAACACGCCCTCCCTTTACAGCATTATTTTGAGAAGGCCATGGTTGCATGCAATGGGGGCTGTTCCCTCAACATTGCATCAACTATTGCGGTTCCCAACAGAGCATGGGATTGAGGAGGTCAGAGGAGATCAGCTGCGGGCAAAGAATTGCTCCATGGCAGCAATAAAATCCACCTGCAGCATTCGAGAACCAGAGAAGGCAGAAATTGAAGACGAGGACGTAGAGGTCCTAGAGGATGTTGGGAAGGAGCCAGCCGAAAAGAGTGAAGAGGCACTGAAGAAAACACTCGTCCAGGAAGGAGATGAAGAACGCTTCTTTCTTCTCGACTCGGGCTTAGCCGAAAAAGAGGAAAAAGAGTTGGAAGTTTTTTTGAGAGCAAATATTGAGGTGTTCGCGTGGCCGCCCTACGAAATGCCTGGCATTGACACTGAGGTCACTTGCCATAAGCTGAACGTTGACAGGTCGGCCAAACTTGTAATCCAATGAGTAAGAAGACCGACGTTGATACACGTCGAAGTAGTGAAGGAGGAAGTAGACAGACTTCTCGAGGCCAGGGCCATTCGAGGGGTAAATTACCCGACATGGCTATCAAACACAGTAGTAGTGAAGAAAAAGAATGGTAAATGGAGGGTCTACGCAGACTTTACCAGCCTGAATAGAGCATGTCCCAAAGACAGCTTTCCTCTACCCAAGATTGACCAGCTGGTAGACGCCACTTCGGGGCATGGATGGATGAGCTTCCTGGATGTATATAGGGGGTACCATCAGATAGCAATGTACCCCTCAGATAAAGAGAAAACTGCATTTATCACTCCCAAAGGGCTGTACTACTACAGAGTGATGCATTTCGGGTTGAAAAATACAAGAGCAACTTACCAAAGATTGGTAACCAAGATGTTCAAACACTTAATTGGCGGAACGGTGGAAGTTTACATTGATGACATGGTCGTGAAGACCAAGGAACCTGAAGGTCATCTGGCCGACCTAAAAGCAGTCTTTGACATCCTTAAAACATATCGGCTCCGACTCAATACAGCAAAGTGTGCATTTGGAGTAGGATTTGGTAAGTTTTTGGGATACCTGGTGACTAGAAGGGGCATTGAGGCCAGCCCAAATCAAATTAAGGCCATCCTAGAATTGAAGAGCCCCACGTCGGCAAAACATGTACAAATGTTGACTAGAAGGGCCGCAGCCCTGAATAGGTTCATCAACAAAAGCTCAGATAAGTGCAAACATTTCTTCAACTTAGTGAAAAAAGCCACAGACTTCCTATGGATCGAGGATTACAAAGCCGCTTTGGCCGACCTGAAGAAGTATTTGACCACAGCTCCAGTTCTTTCAAATCCAGAACCTAGGGAGGAATTGTTCCTATACTTAGCAGTTTCAGAACACGCAGTAAGCGCAATAGTAATCTGATAAGAAAAAGGGGAGCAAATGGCTGTTTACTATGTAAGCAAAACCCTGGCCGATGTAGAAACAAGGTATCTACCCATAGAGAAATTGGCACTGGCTTTTGTAATGGCTTCAAAGAAGCTGAACCATTACTTCCAGGCCCATAAAATTGTGGTGATAACTGAACACCCCTTGAAGTCCTTGTTGCAACAAGGAGACCTGACAGGAAGAATAACCAGATGGGCAGTTGCCTTGGGCCAGTATGACCTGGAGTATAGACCTAGAACAGAAATCAAAGGCCAAGTTTTGGCCGACTTCGTGGCGGAGTTCATGCCAGAATCCATCGAACATCGGGTTCCGTTGAGCCAAGGTGAACGATGTCCAAACAAGCAAGGAGGAGCCCAGCCAAAGGCAAAAGAACAAAGCAAAGAGGAGAAACTCAGACCCTGCAGCATTTACATCGGTGACTCCTTTCGATTGTTTATTGATGGGAGTTCTAACCGACAGGGAACGGGGGCAGGAGTAGTACTGGTATCTCCAGATGGGCAGATACTAGAACAGTCGATTCGTTTGGGGTTTAAGACCTCAAATAATGAAGCAAAATATGAAGCACTCATTTGCAGGACTAAAGCTAGCAACAGCAGTACAAGCGGATGAGGAAATAGTCTTTTGTGACTCACAACTTATAGTTAACCAGACAACAGGCGAGTTTGCAGCGCGAGATGAAAGGATGTCGGCCTATACAAAGGAGGTCATCAGATTGGCAGCCTTGTTTCAGAACTGCTGACTACTTTAGGTTAGCCGAGATGATAACAGTCACGCCGATGCATTGGCCAACCTAGCTAGCGTAATACAACTTGGAAAAGCGATGACAATAATGGTTGATTGCTTGTTGGGCCCTAGCATCGAACCACTGACCACAGAGCGTGAAGAAATGTGTGTGGACATAGGACCAAGCTGGATAGATGCAATTGTTGTATTCTTGAAAGAAGGAAAGCTGCCAGATGACCACAAGGAGGCACACAAGATCAGATTGAAGTCGACAAGATTCAGTTTAACAGCAGAAGGACATCTCTACAGAAGATCTTTCACTGGACCCTTTTTAAGGTGTGTACACCCGTCACAAGTTGAGGATTTTTTATATGAAATACATGAAGGAATTTGTGGAAGCCACACCGGGGGCAGATCACTAGCCCATAAGGCCATTACCTAGGGGTATTGGTGGCCCTACATGCAGAAAGATGTAGAGGCCTATGTCAAGAAGTGTGAAAAATGTCAAAGGTTTGCAC
Source organism: Camellia sinensis (assembly GCF_055761805.1). Lineage (NCBI taxonomy): Eukaryota > Viridiplantae > Streptophyta > Magnoliopsida > Ericales > Theaceae > Camellia > Camellia sinensis. Next base: position 224,134,528 of record NC_138961.1, read on the forward strand.
CATTGATACACCAACCAGCAGCAGACCTGAACCCAGTATCCAGTCTTTGGCCGTTTGCCCAATGGGGCATGGATCTCGTTGGGCAACTGCCCCAAGCAACTGGACAAAGGAAGTACCTGCTAGTAGTAACAGATTACTTCACCAAGTGGATAGAAGCTGAGTCCCTAGCCAAGATCTGAGATGTAAACGTGAAGAACTTCTTATGGAGGAACATCATCACCAGATTTGGGATTCTGAGAGCAATAGTTGCTGACAATAGAACACAATTTGACAGCAAGCTAATCAAGAACTTCTGTGCAAAGTTCAAGATCAAGAACTACTTTTCAATCCCAAGCTTTTCTCAAAGCAATGGACAAGCAGAAGCATCTAACAAAGTTATCCTAGATGGGATAAAGAAGAGGCTACATACAGCAAAAGGAAAGTGGGTGGATGAACTACCAAGTGTGCTCTGGGCATATCGGACTACACCGAGAAGATTAACGGGGGAATCCCTCTTTGCCATGACCTATGGCACAAAAGCTGTCATTCCGCTTGAAGTCAGCATCCCTGAGATCAGAACCCAGGGAGTAGAGAACAGGACTAATGATGTATTCTTAGCCCGAGATCTGGACCTACTAGAAGAAAGAAGGGAGAGAGCTGCAATTCAACTCGCAGCCTACCAGCAGCAGCTTGCCAAAGCTTATAATAGAAGAGTCAACCTAAGGGAGTTCCAAGTCGGCAACCTAGTCTTGAGAAAAGTCGTCGACAACAAGAAGGATCCCAGGGAGGGCAAGCTTGGCCCAAACTGGGAAGGACCCTACAGAATCACTTCGGTATTAGGCAATGGGGCATATCGGCTTGAAGATAATGAGGGCAAAGAGTTGCCAAGACCCTGGAATACTTGTAATCTGAAATTTTTCTATCATTAGATTTTTCTTGTTGTTTGCCGACGTAATGAATAAAATTTCAGTAGAATTCTCCTATATTTGTGACTAATAAAGATACATAACGTTGTTTCTGGAATACATGCATAATGAGACCCCAAGTGGAACTTAGGTTCACATTAGGGGGCAGAGAGAAGAAATGATGTTTAACACTTGTTGAAACTTGAAAAAAGTTTACAAGTTGAAGTTAAACCGAAATGATGTTGAACACTTGTTGAAACTTGAGAAAAGTTTACAAGTTGAAGTTAAACCGAGATGATATTTAGCACTTGTTGAAACTTGAGAAAAGTTTACAAGTGGAAGTTAGACCGAAATGATGTTTAACACTTGTTAAAACTTGAGAAAAGTTTACAAGTCGAAGTTAAACCGAGATGATGTTTAACACTTGTTGAAACTTGAGAGAAGTTTACAAGTTGAAGTGAAACCGAGATGATGTTTAACACTTGTTGAAACTTGAGAGAAGTTTACAAGTTGAAGTTAAACCGAAATGACGTTTAACACTTGTTGAAACTTGAGAGAAGTTTACAAGTTGAAGTTAAACCGAGATGATGTTTGACACTTGTTGAAACTTGAGAAAAGTTTACAAGGTAAAGTTAAACCGAGATGATGTTTAACACTTGTTAAAACTTGAGAAAAGTTTATAAGTTAAAGTTAAACCGAAATGATATTTAACATTTGTTGAAACTTGAGAAAAGTTTACAAGTTAAAGTTAAACCGAGATGATGTATTGAAACTTGAGAGAAGTTTACAAGTTGAAGTTAAACCAAGATGATGTTTAACACTTGTTGAAACTTGAGAAAAGTTTACAAGTTAAAGTTAAACCGAGATGATGTTTAACACTTGTTGAAACTTGAGAAAAGTTTACAAGTTGATGTTAAACCGAGATGATATTAGACACTTGTTGAAATTTGAGAAAAATTTACAAGTTAAAACCAAGGGAGTATTAAGCTAAGTACTTATATACTTGCCAATGCAAACTAAAGTGTTTTACCACGAGAAGGTTGCACAAGACTACGATACATCTTGAAGACACAAAATTATTCTAAGTATGAAAGTCATACAAAAAGCGATAAAGGGAAGACAAACATGCAAACATTCAAGAAAGAAGGAAGTTGTATTCATTAAAAGGCACGTTGGCCATATGAAGAGCTTATATTGTCTCAAAAACAAAGAAGTACAAAATGTAAAAAACAAAGGAAAAAGACATTAAAACGACGATTCCTCAACATCATTAGCAGGCTGGGTCTAGATCTCAGAAGACTACTGGGAGGACATCTCGGCCACCTTCTCGGCCGCAAGCTCAGCATTAATCTCTTGAAGGGTCTGATTAAGGCTCTTGTCGGCAAGAGGCACGTCCAATGATGCCTGCTCAGGGGTAGCTTCCTTGGGGACCTCCTCAACCTCCTCATCTTGAGTCGAGTCTAGGACTTGCTCATTTTGAGGAAGAGACTTGGCCCTAGCAACGTCTTTTGACTTCCTCACCAAAACCTCCTTCTCGGACTCAGAGTCGTTGTCGGCAGATTGGCTTGGAGTTGGGGGGAATGGCAGAGGAAGGACATCGGCATTCTTGATAGGGGAGTCCTCGGGGACATCAAGCCTTTTCAGCAAGGTCATCTAGCCAAGGGTGAAGCCCCTGTTGTATGCCTGCTTCACCTGCTTTTCATAGTCCGCCGTGACATCGGCCACCCCTTCGTTGTAGCCTTTCTCATCGGCTGCCTTGACTTCGGCCTCTTTTGTGGCCAGAGCGTCTTGCAATTCTTTTTGGGCCTGGACCATTTTCTCCTCGGCATCCTTCTTTTCGGCCTCAAGCACCTTCTTGATGGCCTCAGTAGAGTCCCCCTTTTCTTCGGCGTCGTTTTGAGCTTTGATGGCAGCCTCGGCCTGATCCTCCAAAGTCTTCATCTTTGACTGCAAATTTTTGTTAGTCTTTTGCAGACTGGAGACCTCACTCTTCTTCTCGGCCAGCTTTTTCCAGTTCTGGAAAGATTGTACTGAGAAAGAATGAGCATGCTGGATGGCCTAAAAGTAAACAGAAATTATTAGAAAATATTGTAAGTATGTAATGAAGAGAAAGAAAGAAAAATTTCCCAATAAAGAGACTTACCTGAACAAAGTGCTGGAGCATCAGAGCATAGTTTTCATATTCGCTCATATCGGCGTTTTGGTCGAGATCGCCAAGAAGGATCAGAGAGGTACTAAGGGCGATGACGACATTAATGTCGTCGGCACTGTCGCTAGCTATAAGTGGCTTATCTTCCAGTGTGATTTTGGGAGCCTAGGGGGCATCATGCTTTTGAGACCCCGAGGTCGTTACAGAAGATAACCTCGGCCTTTTTGATCTGGTGGATTCGGATGGGTGTGTTTTAGCAGACCTATTCTCGGGGACAGAAGCAGTCTTCTTGCTCTCAGCCAATTTGGAAATTGGCAAGGTGTCCTCAATATCAACGTAGGTCACTTTTGCCTTTGGCTAAGCCTTTTTTATTCTTTTTTGCGTTGGTGGAGGCTAAGTTTGCGTTGGCTGAGCATCAATGTCAGAAGGGATGCTGACTAAGAGGTTTTTTACGACAGCTTTCTAGCGGCCCATCTCGGAAGAAAAAACAGTTCGTCGCCGACGTTATCGCTGAGATGGTGGGATCAGGTATGGAGCCGAGGTTGACAGTTGCTCAGCTGGATCAGAGGTAGATCCTTGGTTTGTCCGAGATGTGGACGCGACTTGTGGAGTTGTGGCAGAAGGTGGAGAAAGGCTTTTCTTCTTCTTTTTTTGGACGTCGGGAAGAGCCGACTTATAAGTGGGGATGAAGTTGAGAAGCAGAGGGGTCTTCCGCTTGTGGACTGGCAAATTTAGTAGTTTCTTCAAGTCTTTGCTGGGAAAGAAAGACTGACGGAAGCCCTTTGGTGGCTGAGGAATAACTGCAAAAAAAGGAAAAAGTGTAGACATTAGAGTAGAATGTTGAAAACTTTATACAAGAAAGCAAGAAAATTTGTGAGAGGTGGCCCTTACCAGCTCCTTTCCCGAAAACTGTTCGACTTAGGGGATAAAAATGGAGGTCATCGTTTGGCTAAAACTCCCAGTTACCCGAAACGATGAAGTAATCATCCCCCGCTCCTTTGTTGGAGTCAGGGAGGTCAGCAACGATTTTGTATTCCGTGGACCTCGGCTTGAGGTAATAGATGTGGCCTTTTTTCGATTTCAGGCGACACATGGTATAACAGTACTGGAAATTGGCAAGAGTAATCCTAGCATTCTCTTGTTTGGCTAAGGCTGTAGTACCATTAATAACTCGGTAAGAATTGATGGCAAGCTGCATTGGGTTCAACCTATAGAAATGAAGGATTCCACGGAAAAAAGGATCAAGTGGAAACCTAAGTCCACACTCAATAAACGCTACTACTGGGAAAGGCATGAGGTTTACATCGGGCATGATAGAGTCATCCTCCCCAGCCAACCTCAGATGAACGTCAGTCGAAATTTTGAACTCCTGCCTAAAGTGCTCTAATTTGGCCGGGGTGTCTACCCTATGCTTCTACATACCCCTGATATCGGCTAAAGTTATGGGAGCTAGATTTCAGAAAGAAGGAGTTCAAGGTTTTCTAAAAAAAATTTCGGTTCTATAAGCAAATCCCAAAACCTAGATCTAAGGAAACAAAGATTGAATGCATTGATCTGGAAAATAGAAAAATAGGGATGCGTTTCAGAATCAAGGCAAAAAGTTTGCACAAGTGTATCAGGCCAAGAACAGTGGCAGAAATCAACAGGTGTGTGAACATTGTATCTTCAAAAAGATGATTTGGGTAAAAACAGAATCATGAAACAAATATGTTCAAATATATGGTGGAATACAAGATACAAGATGAAATATCAAAAATATGGACAAGATTGCAAAGACAGCAGGTAAAACAGTAAAGTTCAGTAAGGTAACAAGAAATCGAGACTAGGAGGAACGGTGACTTACCAGAACAAAGGAAGCCGGTGTTGAGTTCGCCGAAATTAGGCGAACGACGACAATAGAAAATAGTAGCAAGAGTCTCGCCGGAGGAAATGAACAGAGCAAATTACAGAGCTTTGGAAGCTTGAACAATGGAGGGTTTAAGAAAGCTAAGAGCTAGAGAGACAAAAAGCTAGAGGATTGAACAAAAAGTAAAGCGACGAAGAGAGGGAGAAAGTTTTGTTAAAACTTGAAACGGTGGCAAAATAAAATTAATGTGCTTAAAACAACGTGTACGTCAGACGGTGCACGCATGCGCGAGATGATTTAGAAGTACGTACCAAGTACGATCCAGTAAGAAAAGGACACGTGGCTGAAACGGTTGAATTGTGATGCATGACAGCTCATACGCGTGAAAAAGCTCTTGGAAATCTTGATCTTTAAGAAGACATGTCGGCCTATAGTGATGAGCTCGGCTTAAGCCGATGTACTTGGAGGAAGTACTGATATAGATTCAATCATTTCAGTTTGCCGAGGTAATAGAACCTAAGGGGCAGTTGTGGGGATATATTTTCTGAGTCCTAACACGTGGCCAAGGTGACGCCGACGTGTCAGCCGAGGTGCCATGTGTCCAGGTTATGACGCCGGGGTTATCTCGGTTAGGCCGAGGTTATCTCCGAAGATATCGGAATCCAAGATTAGCAGATAAGGCATGAGAGTCCTAAGAATGAGGAAAGATTTTAGCATGGATAAGGATAACACTCTTAGGGAGTCTATCTTTACCTGTTGGAGAGTCCAGGATAAGCACTGAGCAGAAGTCCATTGAAGCTAGGCTTCTATGAGGACAAGGATTGAGGTAACTATAAAATAGAGGTACCCCCGATGGGTTTAAGGTACGCAATTAATATTCAGAATAGTGAATTTAGCATTATTGATTATCTTTGAGAGATATACTGACTTGATCGTCGGAGTGCCCCGGGTGGACGAACCACCGCCGGAATCTTCTCTTTCTATTGCAGGTCAGCCAGGTGTCATCTATTCTGCCAGTACTCTCCAGCTAAATAACTAAGTTGGCAGTGTGATCGGAAATTCACTCACACAGTAGTTATTCTTCTTTCTTTCGTCGTAGTAGAAAAGAGAGAACCTTGCGGAAGAGAGAAAGTAAGAGGAATGAAAAGAGAGTGAAGATAGAAGGCTAGGGATAAAAATAAGTATGGAATAATGAGGGTGTAGGCCAAAAAAAAAATACAAAATTTAAATTTTTTAGTGAGCGTGAAAACAAAATGGTAAGCGTAAATAAAAGCATTCTATGAAAATATTTTAGATGATTTTTTAAAATAAAAAAAAGGGAGACTTATTTATAAATCATTTTTTAGACATTTATGGTAGGCTAAGTCCTGTGTAATTTCTTATAGAATCTCGAGTCCTATTTAGATAGGAATGTATTCCATAAGATCCTACATAAACGTAACGTGACGTGACACTTACATAAACGTAACGTAACGTGACACCTATATAAACGAAACGTAACGCAACGTAACGTAACGTGATACCTACATAAACGTAACGTGACACCTACATAAATGTAACGTAACGTGTCACGTTACATTTCGCAAACTTAATGAGTTTCTATTTTTTTTAAATTGAATGTAAAAATATTGCTGGTTTATGTTGGTGTTACGTTACGTTTCATATAAATATGATCTATGGTAATATAAATATGATCTATGTTAGGAAATTGAATATTACCATACATCATAGGTGTTACGTTACGTTTATGTAGGTGTCACGTTACGTTACGTTACGAAAATTAAATGTTACCATAGATCATAGGTGTCACATTATGTTTATATAAGTGTCACGTTACGTTACGTCTATGTAGATATGATCTATGGTAACATGTAATTTCCTATGGTGTCACGTTACGTTTATGTAGGTGTCACATTACGTTTCGTTTATGTAGATATGATCTATGGTAACATTCAATTTCCTATATATGGTTTTAGTATTATTTATGATATTAACAACTAATATTGAAGGTAAATGTGTCAACAAACTTCTCACAGGACTTATGGGAACATAATTTTTTTAGTAAGACCATATATAGCATAAGTCTCCCTAATAGGACTTATAAATAATTTTTCCTAAAAAAAATTATGAAAGTTAACTGCTTTAATATTTTTTATTAATCATTTTTAATGATTTTATAAACAAGCAATGGGTTTATGTATTTTATTTTATTTTTCGACGAAATTGAAAATAAAATAAAATCAACACTATTCACAAAATGATAATTCTATGAAAATATTTTAGATGATTTTTTGAAAAAAAAAGATTACGAAAGTTAACTGCTTCAATATTTTTTATTAATCATTTTTAATGATTTTATAAACAAGCAATGGGTTTATGTATTTTATTTTATTTTTCGACGAAATGGAAAATAAAATAAAATCAACACTTTTAAAAGGAAAAGAAAAAGCAACCACAGTGGGGGCGGTGGAGTGGAGGGGATAATATCGTAATTTCAGAGAATTAGGTGGAAGCCAACAAAGAAGAACCCTACCCCTTAACCAAACCCTAAAAAAGCAGCTGTTGCCTATAAGTACAACCCGTTCCCAATCTGCTGTTCAGTCTCTCGAGTCGAGAGTCTGGTGGAGGTGGAGGTGGAGGTGGAGGCTACTACTTGAAAAAACTTTATTCAAAACAGAAAACAATCATCTTTTCGTTTCAGGTAGGTACCTGCCTCCCCATTCATCTTAGCGTTAGCTTCTTCCTTTTAATATTTTTCTCTTCAATTCTCAGAGTAATCGTGATTTTGAATGTTTCACTCTTTTCCTCTTTTCTGGTGTTTCGTTAACGTTTCTCAGTGATGAACAAATATGATGACGAGTCCGATCAATCCATTCGTTTTTTTAACCCGTGACGACAAATCGAGGCATTTGTCTGAGAGAAACGTTATTCACTTATTTATTTTTTTATTTTAATTCTTTTTCCGGACTCTGTTTTGCAGATAATCATGGAACTATTATTTTTGTTTTTAAATCTAATTACTAAATTTAATATTTGACATATATGTAGAGCTGGGAGGGAACGTGAGGGCATAATGATGAAGAAAGTATATTTTGGTCTGAAGTTTAGTGATTGAATCAATTTACCTCCTACTCATTCTGAATGCCCCTCCCGCTCTCTTGATTATTTTTTTTTTTAAAATAAAAGAAAAAAGACCATTTTTTCCAGGGAAGGTTGAAATTTTCTAATGAAAATGTGGGAAGAAACAAATTTGTGGTTGGTTAGAAGTTAAATCGCTCATAATTTTTTGACTATCTAATCATTTTTGGACGGTTTTCCAATGATTTCAGGAATTATGCTTGCATTTCTTGTATTAATTTCTTTTGTTTGGTGTGCTTTTTAGTTCAAGTAATATTTTATTCGTTTGAATATATATATATATATATATATATATATATATGTATGCAGAGGACTAAAGATGAATTTCATAAAGGATTGTTGCTTTCTATTTTATCCAATTATGATTATGATAGTAGAATGATATATATTGATGGCAATGATGATAAAACAATCTCTCTCAAATATCCATTGAGGGGTTTTACCTATGATTGTTTTTCAAGCACTTTTGAGCCTCTCTCTCTCTCTCTCTCTCTCTCCCTCCTCACTTTGATTAGTTTTTTTTTTTAAATGTTTTGTTAATGAATGATTGTGTCTTGGGGTGGGTTTTCTTGTGTATGAAGTATCGGTTCTTTTTTAACGGGGAAGTTTCAATAGCCTTGTCATAATTGCATTTTGCTAAGGCTTTTTTTCTATTTCTTTTTCTTCCGTTTGGATTGAGTGACTTTCTTTAAAGAAAAAAAAAAAGAATTTCTTTTATTTGTAATTGCCCCTTTGGATAACTAAAAGAAGAGGAAATTAGGAAAAATAGAAAAAAATAAATAAATAAATTCTTAAAGCTCATCTTTTGTATCTCTCTCCCCTGGAAAATTGGTATGATTAATAATTTTATGTAATTGTTTGTAGAAATAAAAACTTAAAATATTATGCTGTACTATAACATGTAATGGTTTTTTTTTTTTTTAATGTAAATTATATCCAAATAAAATAGGAGAATTCATTTTTTTTTTTTTCCATTCATCCTTAACCAAACAAGAACACGAGGGAGATCTTTTATTTTCTCTTTTAACTTAACAAGTCGATTCTTTTCTTTTGTAAAAGTTTGGTGTAATTTGATTGTGTTTTTAACAAATTAAACTTAGGTTCCATTTTTATACATAAATGTTTTAAAAAAATATATTTCACTTGCATTGATTTTGAAAAAAAAAAATCTTTGTTTTTATTTTTTCAGTTTGACATTTAAGCACATTTTTTTATTGTTTGGAAGCAAAAATTCATTTCAAAACAATCTTTTTTAGGCCTTTTTATCAAAGAATTAGTTTGATAGAACAACCATTTAAAAATATCAAATGTGCTCTGAATGGGTCGTAAGTTGGAGTGAGCTTCACAAAAATTGACATCGAATTTTTAATACTAAGTCAATTTTGAAATAATGATGAAAATATTTTTTACAAATAATGTTTTACTTATTTTTTTTGTTTAACTAAACAACAAAATATATTTTAAATACTTTTCGTCAAAGCAATCAAATGTAGAATAATTTTATTATCTTTACTTTTGCTTGCCTGGGCTTTTGTTTTTTTGGCGTGGGTAACTTTTGCCTAGGCTTGGTTTGTCTGAAAATTTTTATTTCGGTTTTGAAAAAGCTTATTCAAGTAAGCTTCCGTTTGGGGTGTGGGTTGGCTTTTGATTTTTTGATTTTTTTGGCTATTTGAGTTAGCGTTTAAAAGCTTGGTTTGGGAAGGATTTTTTGACTTTTTAGTTTTTTTGACTTTTTTTGTGAGAGAATAATGTAATGATTATGGGTTGAATGTGATGTTTTGTCTGTTGTGGTTCAAATAGCCTATTCTATCTTTTGTGACTCAAAGAATCAAAAGAGTCCAAATGAACTCTTTCCAAACGACACCTAAAACAGTCAATGATTCATGTTAAGAAGTAAATGAACAATGTACCAGGTTGGTCAATTTGAATTATGAAGAAGTTGAAGAATACAGTAGAACTTTCCTTAATCAAGGAAACAAAAATTGTAAAAAGGTTTGATAGGGTGGGATTGATGGAGGATTATGTTATGACCAAATAATTTCTGACTACCAAAAGTTAAGGAATGCTATGTTGTTAATTTTTCTTTTAGGAGAAGCTTCCCTCCAGACTCCAGTCTTAGATTAAATCGGAGAGTGTTGTTCGGTTTGTAAAAGTTCACCACAGGTTTCGTTTCGATAATCTGAACCGTTCAATATATAGAACTCGTCGAGTACTATATGCTTATAACAAATCACGTTGATCGAATATTAATAGCTATCTCATTGGATTAATATTTTGTTAATCATTAATTTGTTCACCGTTTATTTTTTTTATTATACAAAATTGATTTAATTATATAACTATTGATATCCGATAAACGTAATTTTTTAAAGACGTATAATACCGGATGAATTTTATACGTTGAACAGTTTAAATTATCGAAGCAGGACCCATGGTGAGTCCTCACGGACCCAACAACACTTTCTAGTCTGATTTATAACGGGAGGGAAGCTACTCCCTTTTTTTTATTCTATAAATACAAAAAAAGTGTCAAAAAAGGAAAACCGTGTTAAGTTTTTAGAAGAGCTCATAGGATCGGATCAAGATAGTAAGATTTTAGGGAGAAAAAAATAATGCATAATTATTTTTATATGAATAAACATTTATTAAATGTAATATGCACAGTATAAATGTAAATATATGGTATACAAAGAAGAAGATAATTGGATGCTTGAAATGTAGTGAGATTTGTTTTTCTCTTTAAAATTTTCAAATTATAATAATATTTGAAAATTATTTTTATATTTGTTTTGTTGCATATTTGAATCAATATAGGCTTTTTGTTCTATTTTTTTTTTCTTTGTATTACAAAAATTATTTAAGCAACAAATTTTTTTTTTTTAGTATATTTGTTGCCTAAATAATTTCTGTAATACAAAAGAAGAAAAAAAAAAAAAAACCTATATTGATTCAATTCAAATATGGAGAAAATCACAAAATAGGGCTTAAAAATGGAATCAACGTGAATTAGGATTCCGTGATGCACTGATTTTTTTTAACAAATTGACGAGTCCTTTCTAAATTTATTTTTTTCACTTGACATTTTTATCACACAAAAAAAAAAAAAAAAAAAAAAAATTAAAGCCACTATAATATGCTTAAGCGGTTGTAAAGTTTTAGGACTAAGGAACAAAAGGAATGATCTTAAATAAGTTTTGAGCATAACCTAATGTGATAATAATAAGAAAATAATAATAAGGATAGCATCATGAAGTTTAACCAAATTATAGTTTGCACCTGCATACTTTATATCAAATATTATTTTGGTGCCTACATATCAAGTTGTGACAGTTAATTGTCTACGATTTTGATCAAGTGTTAATATTCTTTTTTGTTATTCCACCGTATAAATCTTTAATAAAAGTTAATAATGTAAGTATATGAGGAGCAAATATTCATCGCTGTTCGTACTTCTCGTGTCCAAGTTTTGCTTCGCTCCAAATAACCTAAGAACACAACGACGTAGAGCTGCTCGGCGGGTGTGATGTCGGAAAATCCCTCTAACAATTAAGTTAGCACTTTTTTTTGGGAGAGAAAGAGAGAGAAAACCAAAGAGAGATAGAGCCCTGGATTGCTAGAAAATCCGCCTTCTTGTATAGAGGCGTTGTTTAGTCTATATAGCCTTTGCGCACTCCTCCGCTCGTTTTTTCCTGGACGAGTGGCTGTACTGCCCTTTCTATTTTTTACACGTGTACCCGTCAATATCACAACATTGGCCAAACTGTCAAACGGTATTGACGCATACCATTGGCAAGCTTCTCTTCTCACACTCCAATTGGACCACCTGGCAATTTTCACCGAGCTAGGCATAGCCCAGTCAGCTCTAGCCTCAATTCCGATTGACCTTTAGGGTCAAGCTCAATAGCTAGCTCGGTTTGCCCAACTCAGTTCGTTGCCGCTGACCTTGTTCGGCCTTGGACCATTGTTTCACCTAGCTCGACTTAGCCCGGTCCAACTTCCGGACCTTGGGTTAACTTAGCCGCATGATCTAGAACCTCGGCCAAACTGCCTTCCGCTATGCTAACTCGGTCGCATAATCCAACGGCAAGGCCCAAGTTACAACTAGCTTGGCCCGTTCACTTGGCGCACACTTCCCTCTTAATTGCCTCTTAATTTCGTTCGCATTCGCGTGACCGGAATTACATTACTAGGCCGGGCTTAACTCTTTGCTCGATGGTTCGCTTTGAATCCCTTATATTGTAACATGAATGGGATTACTCAATTTCAGCTCGGTTCGTCATCAAGTTTCATGATGGCTCGATCAAGTTTTATCACTTGTTTTCGGGGACCGCGTTGCACTTCTGCACAAATCTTCATAGCTCCAATTTTTTAAAAATGTTCTTCGACTTTCGTGTTAACCACTTAACTAGCTCAGCTCGGCAGTTCACTTCTCGGCGAGCAAAATCAGTGCAACTCCTTGGTAGCAAAATAAACTTAGCTCGACGATTTACTTCTCGGCAAGCAAAATTGGCTTGGTTACTTCCTTGGCGAGCAAAATCAGCTCGGTAAGGAACTCCAAAGATTACGAGTAAGGTCAGCTCGGCAACTTGCATTTTGGCGAACAAAAATTTGCTTGGTAATGAACTCCAAGGTTGGTGAGCAAGGTCAGCTCGGTGACTTGCTTCTTGGCGAGCAGGGTTAACTTGGCAACTTGCATTTTGATGAGCAAATCAGCTCGGCAAGGAACTCCAAGGTTGGCGAGCAAGGCCGGCTCGGCCACTTGCTTATTGGCGAGCAAAATCAGCTCGGCAAGGAATTTCAAGGTTGGCGAGCAAGATCAGCTCGACAACTTGCTTCATGACGAGCAAAATTCGCTCAACAAGGAACTTCAAAGTTGGCGAGTAAGGTCAACTCAGTAACTTGCTTCATGGCGAGCAAAATCAACTCAACAAGGAACTCTAAAGTTGGCGAGTAAGGTCAGCTCGGTGACTTATTTCTTAGAAAGCAAAATCAACTCGGCAAGGAACTCCAAAGTTGGCGAGCAAGGTCAACTCAGTGGCTTGCTTATTGGCGAGCAAAATTAGCTCAGCAAGGAAATCTAAAGTTGGCGAGCAGGTCAGCTCGGCGACTTACTTCTTGGCGAGCAAAATCAGCTTGGCAAGGAACTCTAAAGTTGGCGAGCAAGGTCAGCTCGACGACTTACTTCTTGGCGAGCAAAATCAGCTTGGCAAGGAACTCTAAAGTTGGCGAGCAAGGTCAGCTCGGCGACTTGCTTCTTCGCGAGCAAAATCTGCTCGGCAAGGAACTCCAAAGTTGGCGAGCAAGGTCACCTCGACAACTTGCATCTTGACGAGCAAATCAGCTCAGCAAGAAACTCCAAGGTTGGCGAACAAGGCCGGTTCGACCACTTGCTTGTTGGCGAGAAAAATCAGCTCGGCAATGAACTTCAAGGTTGGAAAGCAAGGTCAGCTCAACAACTTGCTTCTTGGTGAGCAAATTTCACTTGGCAAGGAACTTCAGAGTTGATCAAAACCATCAACAAACCTCTTGTCGAGCAAAATTCGCTTGGTAAGGAATTTCAAGGTTTATCAAAACTATCAACAAACCTCTTACTAAGCAAAATTCGCTCGGCAAGGAATTTCAAAGTTGATCAAAACCATCAATAAACCTCTTTCCGAATAAAATCCACCTGGTAAGGAATTTCAAAGTTGATTAAAACCATCAACAAACCTCTTTCTGAGCAAAATCCACCCGGTAAGGAATTCCAAAGTTGATTAAAACCATCAACAAACCTCTTGCTGAGCAAAATCCACCTAGCAAGAAATTTCAAAGTTGATCAAAACCATCAACAAACCTCTTACCGAGTAAAATCCACCTGGTAAGGAATTCCAAAGTTGATCAAAACTATCAACTAATCTCTTACCGAGCAAAATCCATCTGACAAAGAATTCCAAAGTTGATCAAAATCATCAACAAACTTTTTACCGAGCAAAATTCGCCTGGTAAGGAATTTTGATTTTTCTGTTAAAATGATCATTAGTTGCCCTTTAGACCGCGCTAAATCTACTTGGTGGGATGAAAATACAACACTTCTCAAAAAATGATCTACTAGTTTCATTACATCAATAGCAGAAAGGGTTACAAAAATAAAACTAAGAATAAAACTTCATATTGGCGGTATTCTGCGTTCCGAAAATAGATCAGCTGTGACGTCCCGAATCTACATTATTGGTTGCAGTCAAGGGAGAGTCACTAATGAGTCCTATGGTCAATGACCAAGTAAGATCCCAGATCGCCGGAGGAGTCAATTTAGCCTCCCTTCTAAGTCCGGCTTTCTTAGGCAGCACATTACCATTTTGACAGATCTTAAAAGGTATTGACACAAGGTCTCATAAGCAACGATGATGTGTATACATATAAATATTAGAATATAAGTACATAACAACCACGAATATCCTTAATTTCAAAAACTTGTTCTTTTACATTACATCCCAAAACAAAAATTTAAATCTTCATATGAGCCTTACAAAATATCAAAAGAAATTTTTAACGTTCCTAAGGTAGCCAAAAGTCTTCGAAGGTTTCAGGTTCGTCGTCTCCAGCTATAAGCTCCTCTTTGGCACCTGGCATGATACGCCGTGAGCTTTGAATGCCTAGTAAACACACACACACCCCGTTCCTTTTTTTCCCAGTCCAATACACAATCACAAATATAACATCAAGTAGTAAAGCATGATACTCAAATAAATAATTAAAGTGTTACAAGTTAGATGTTAGTAAACTAGAAATTCTCCAAAGAGATTTCATCTCCCAACCACAAAAATCGGACGCGGATTATTCGGTATGCTCTCTCTTTTGCTGCTTTGTTGCAGAACTAATCTCGGATGCCTACCAACGGTTATATACCGCATAGCGCTAACCGCAGGGCCTCAAAAGAGACGGTAATATTAGGCCTTGCCCAAATCCCTCCTCACACCAAACCACCTAGGGTCCGAATACAACCGCTCCGTTCAAGGGTTCCGAAAACCACTTGCGCAAGACTTTAACTTCCAAATAGGGAACACATCCCAACAATCCATACATCACCCATCATCATCTTTTCATTACTCAAGTGATCGGAAACCCAATACAATCCCAATTAAGTTTTCTGTTGAGTTAAATGTTTTAAATCAAGGTTTGACCAACTTAACAAGATAATAATATCCACATAAGCATGCATCATTAAGATGGAA
The DNA here is from genome assembly GCF_055761805.1 of Camellia sinensis. Taxonomy (NCBI): domain Eukaryota; kingdom Viridiplantae; phylum Streptophyta; class Magnoliopsida; order Ericales; family Theaceae; genus Camellia; species Camellia sinensis. Next base: position 224,149,756 of record NC_138961.1, read on the forward strand.
AAGATAAGGAATATAACCATAGCACATACAATATCATGCCAAGATATGATCATAAGCTAATAAGCATTTTCATGAACACAAGAGCATAAAACACCCATGCGCAACAGAATTTCCAAATTCAATATCACATAAGGATTAGAGTGAAAAGGGCTATTTTAGATCTTTGCCGGACTTGGCCTTTCTATGGCTCGAAGAGAATTTAATCTAGTTTGCAGAACATGTTTCGGAAATGGGATAACTTTTCTAGATTTTAAGTTATTTAGAAAACACTCCAGCGCTGTCCAGATTCGTCGACCGTTACAAAAATTTGATTTTCTTACAAACCGCTCACTGTTTTTCAATGAAACCAATTTTATTTGAAATCTAACTCCTCAAGGAAGATTTCGAAATAAGATAGAGGTCCAGAATAATTTTTTACATTTTTCTAGAAATTTTGAAAGTGGGCTGCGAAAATAGATTCTAAGGCACAATACCCAAGACAAGAAGATTTATGAGAAAAGAGACCCACTACGGGAAAATTTTCATTTCTTTTGTGATGAAAACATGCTAACATATATTAAACTCAGAAAATTTGCTTGAAAGTGTGCCTTTGGAAAGTTTGAGAGATTGGTATGAAAAAGATAGTTTTGTACCGAAATGAGGGAAACTATAAGATAGGTAGAATCATGGCTCAACTCTTACCATTTTTAACACAAGGAAAACATCAATAACACATCTGAAAACAATGTTTAGAACCCTTAAGAACATGTATTTGAAAAAGGAAAATGAAAGAGAATATTGTATTGTGGCTTACTTGCTAGGTTTGAATAAGAGTGCTCTCCTCTTCCTTCCTCTCCCTCTCAAGACTTCTCTCTTGCTCTCCTTTCTCTCCTCTAGGGCGAATGTGTGTGTGAGTGTGTTGTTTGTGTTTGCCAAGTTAGGGAGTAGTGGTATTTATAGGCAAATTTTGGTATAAAAAGACAAAAAAACCCTCTAGTTGGAATTGGATAGAAAGGTTAGGATTTACTTGGAGTCTAATGGAATAGGAGTGATTAGGGAGCTTAATCATGGGATTAGGTAATATCTAGTTGGTCCCTAGTTAAAATGAAACTAGCATTGGAAACAAAACCCTAAGTTTAGGGGTACTAGGTGTTACGGTTTCTAGAAGACCATGATTACAATTCTTGAAAATAGGCTCCTCACACTTACCTAGGGTGGCCGGCCATTGGAAAGGGTGACTGGGGCAATTTTTTATTCAATCTAGGTACTAGGGACACATTCCCCAATGTATATATATATAGATCTCAATTTGATTGATGGTACTTATAATATAAAAGCACATGTACTAGTTTTGGGGAAATTTTTGAATTTAAATAAAGAAGTGAGGGCTTGGAATTAAATTCATGTATTGGCCCCTTACTTATGTAGAATTAAATTAAATTAGACTAAGGAACCTAATTCGGCTAGGATATTCCTGTTTCGATAAAAAAAATGCTAACCGACAAGATGCGAAATAATTCAAGGAACTAAGGGGTTTTAAGGAAATAATTCAAACATTAGGGTTTTTAAAAAGAATACATTTTTCAGGGGCTTCGTATCAGCCATTTATATTCTGCGAGTTTTATTCCCCCTTTCCTCGGCCTTCTTACTGACGTCTTCTAAAACTGAACTTCCCAGATCTTTTCCATGGTTGTTTACACGACCATTCTCTTGTTCGATTGCTTAAACCTTTCCCACTGCTCGTTTGTCCTCTACTACTGGACTTGCCATCACGGTAGCTGCGGCTACATCGTTTTCGACTCGGATGTGTTCATTAATGTGTTGTATGAGCAGTTCTATGGTCGGCGGTTGATTCATTATGAGCGAGTCTCTCAATTGATGTCCAACTGGAAGATCGCACTTATACTGAGTGATTGTAAGATTGGTTGGGCAATCAAGGATCTTGTTGAAAGTCTCTCAATACTTAGCGTTATACGCCTTTAAAGAGTCGCCCGTCTCCATCTTTATTCCCAAGAGATGGTCAACTTGCTCGGGTGTTGTGGTGTTTGTCTTGAATCTTGTGACCAATGTCTCTGCCAACTGTTGCCACCCCTTAATGCTTTCCTCTAGCAGCCTCTTGAATCATTTTAGACCTAATCCACCTAAACTCAATGGAAAAATAAGGCACATCAATGTTTCGTTCCGCCTATGTCCAACAATACCTTGTTGGAAATGGCTCACGTGCACGTAGGGATCGGTTTTTCCGCCATAGAGCGTGAACTTGAGCTGGTGGAACCCAGTGGGGAGCGGCGTGTTCTCTATCTCAATAGAAAAAGAGGTGGCGCTCAGGCTTGCCAACTCTTTGTTTGGTGGCATGTGTACCGCCAAGCGTGGTGGTGGCATGGCGACCTCTTCACTGGCTCGCCCTCTGGGGGCTAGCCGTTGCAATGTAGGCATCCTCTGCGCTTTCCACTAGTGAGCGCCCTCCTTCAACATATCCCTCAAGTCTTTTGACTAGTCGGAGCATGAATATTTCGACGCTGTCGTCGGACGTGAAGGGTGGTAACTGTTGTCCTACGTACAAGATATCACTGTTGGCGCGACGTAGTCTCCAATTCTGAAGTTTCTCATGACGGAGAGTGAAGGTGCGACGTCTATTCTGACTGCTAGAACGACGAGAATGGGCGTGCTCATCGTGGTTTCCCACTCCAGCGACGCCATTTCCCTTCATCTGGCGTTTCATGGTCTCCATCTCTATCACTATCTTCTTGATGATGGTATCCTGGTCTCTCAGCTTGTCTTCCAAGTACTAAGTGTGAGTCTCGCCGTCGGTGACGCTCTTTTGGGCTGACAGAGCGCCCAGAACTCCTTGTGCGCTTGTCTTGCGCATCTCTGGGAAGTCCTTGCCCGGAGATCTCCAAACCAGCCATTGTCGGAATGGCAGGCAGGTCATCTCTGCGCTGAACGACTCTAGCATGATGTAGTCAATGGCAGACAGCGAAATGTCGTCGTGGTTCACCATAAAAGATAACCGAAAAAGCTTGGAGGACAAGGTTTTATCTGTCAAAGATTCCCACAGACGATGCCAATTGTACGGGGAGCAAATATTCGTCGTTGTCCGTACTCCTCGTGTCCAAGCTTTGCTTCGCTCCAAATAACTTGAGAACACAATGACGGTGAGTTGCTCGGCGGGTGTGATGCCGGAAAGTCCCTCTAACGATCAAGTTAGCACTCTTTTTTGGGAGAGAAAGAGAGAGAAGACCAAAGAGAGATAGAGCCCTGGGTTGCCAGAAAATCCGCCCTCTTGTATGGAGGCACCGCTCAGTCTATATAGCCTCTACGCGCTATTCCGCTCGTTCTTTCCTAGACATATGGCTGTATTGCCCTCTCTATTCTTTACACGTGTACCCGTCAATACTGCTAAACAACATTGGCCAAACTACCAAACGATATTGACGCACACCATTGGCAGGGTTCTCTTCTCGCACTCCAATTGGACCACTTGGCAATTTCCACCAAGCTAGGCATAGCCTGGTCAGTTCTAGCCTCAATTCCGGCCGAGCTAGGCATAGCCCGGTCAATTCTAGCCTCAATTCCGGCCGACCTTCAGGGTCAAGCTCAATAATTAGCTTAGTTTGCCCAACTCAGTTTGTTGCTGCTGACCTTGCTCGGCCTTGGACCATCGTTTCACCTAGCTCGGCTTAGCCCGGTCTAACTTTCGGACATTGGGCTAACTCAGCTGCATGATCTAGAACCTCAGCCAAACTGCCCTTCGCTATGCCAACTCGGTCGCGTAATCCAACGGCAAGGCTCAAGTCACAACTAGCTCGGCTCGTTCGCTTGGTGCAAACTCCCCTCTCAATAAGAAGTATTCAACTACGAAATGAGGGTAAATGAGAAAAATTATCATTATTTCTTGCCTACAAATATTTGGTCTCAAAATTCACATCAAATTATAACTATATTTGGTTAAATCAAAATGTAGATTGTGAACAATTAAAAAGATGAATTAGGATTTTGTAGAAATTGAAATTACAAAACTCTATTTTGTACAGTAATACAATCTTCTGTCTATTTCTCTTACTCTCATTGACACTTAATTAAAAATGTAGGAATTGACTTTCATAATTTCATGTATAAGGATTAATTAGTGCAAAAGGTAAGAGAGCAAAGTGTAATTTATCGAGAAATTCTATTTCTACATATCATTTATTCTTAGTGCACATTACTTTCAATTCACACACTAAAATAATTATAATTTGCTCACTCCACGTACAAACACTCACTATTATTCCAAATATATCTTTCGTAATGAAAAAATCGAAAGTGTACACATCCACTTATTACGAACTCACACAGTTATAAAGATATCCCTTCGTATGATAAACCCTATCAAACCTCCATTGTTGCTTTGTTCCGTACAAAATCATAAACCTTAGAGAATGAAGCTCCATTGTTAAGATACATGTTAAAGATATAGTATTATTGGGAAGGAGTATAAACTATATTCAATTTTTGTTTGTGGGGCACAACTCTTTGTGTGGCTGATGGTATTGTTAAGAGATGATGAATGTCCCTATGTCTAGTAGCTGTTTTTTACTTCACCAAAGAAATTCTACAATGTTGACAAAACAAAATAAATAAATAAGAACTCTTGTTTTTATCGTCAATTTTGTCGTGAAGAATGATTTTTATATTACAATCTAAATTTTTATCTTTCAGATTAGGGGTGGGCACGGGTCGATTGTGGCCACAAAACTTCCAATTCGGCATCTGTTTGCCAAATTGGCGGATTGAAAAAAATCAATCCACATTCGTCCGCCAATCTGGCAGATGTGGATTGAGCGATTTGACGGATTGGTGGATAAATGCGAATTGGTTTAGCGATTTAAAATTTTATAAATTTTTAACATAATTCAACTTGTGCACTTCTTCAAAAATAAAATATATATTACAATCAATGACTTAAAAAAATATTATAGTCACTGTATATCTCATACACATATTACAATCACAGCATGTTTCATCCATATAAAGTACTATAATCTGTGGTTCTTAAAATATAAAAACAATTCAAACTACCAAAATCATGAACAGAGCAGTAGTAGAGGTTATATGTATCTGTATTGTTACATCTATATCGGTTTTTGAAAACAAAAATCAACCAACATATATCATCTTTTTTATTTATTATTTTTAGAGTTAGATTTAAAAACCAAAAAATATAGATAAATAATATATTAATTTTTTTCAATTCAAAAAATATATTCAAGTTGAAAATTCTTTTTCAACAGAATATATTCAACAAAATATTTAAATTCTTTTTCAATTGAAAACACAAATAGAATACTTAAACAAATTGAAAATACAAAATTTTATAAATTACTAGGAGCGCTCGCGGTTTGGCGGTTCGGTTGCAGTAAAAGGAACCTCAAATTCACCATCCGTCCAAAACTTGGCGGATTGAAAAAAATCAATCCGCAATCATCCGCTCGTCATCATGCATCTGTCCAAAATGTGGTAGATCGATTTGGTTCAATCGGTTTGAACGGATCGGTATATCGCTGCTCACCCGTATTTCAAATCCTCTATAACAATGACAAATGATTTAAATACTAAACTAATGAGAGGGTTGGGTGACAATAGACTTGGAATATGAAGACTTTTAGAAGATGTGAATTTTAAAAGGTTGAGTGAAAAATAATGGAGAATAACACTATGGTTAGTGTGTTTAATTTTACATTTCTAATGGATGTGTAGTGAGAATTTTTTAATTGCAAAGTTGTGTATTGAGAAAATTTAAATTTGAAGTTAAATATGTGTGATCATGTCTATATTACTAATTTTATTTGTGTAGAAAAATAGAGAAGAGATGTTAATTGATATAACCTAAAAAAGATAAAAAAAATAAAATAAAAAGATGGACTTATTTATTATATGCCAAACAAAACCTAAAAGCGTGGTCTCTCCTCTCCTTCCAAAGATAAAATTTAGTGGTAAATATAAAATTTATTCATTAAGTATATACACAGAGAATAAATGTTGCGTGAAAAAAGAGTCATCCGTAATTTATCCTATAAGTTACATGGTATTGTAATTTTTTTTGTAAATTGAATGTAAGAAGTAAAAATAAATAAATAAAATCTTAGGTGCTGTTTGGTAACACTTACGTTTTCAGTTTTCTGTTTATATTTATAAAAATTTAAAAAACTCAAATAAAAACTTGTTTGGTAAAATTTTTGATTTATAAATCAGTGGTCTCAGTTTATAAATTTGGCCAAAAAATGAAAACACAAAAAATGTGTTTCCATTTTGAGTTTTCAGTTTTTTTTTTTTTACCACCCAACACTAGCCACCACTCACCACCATTTTCTACCACCACCCACCTGCCACCACCACTCACCACCCACCTACCACCACCACCCGCCACCACCACCCACTCGCCACCACCACCCCCCCTTGCCACTACTACCACCACCACCACCACCACCACCACCCACCTGCCATCCACCACTTATCACCCGCCACTACCATCCACCGCCCGCCGCCACCACTCGCCACCTACTTGCCATCACCACCCACCATTCACCTGCCATCCACCACCCGCCACCACCATCCACCGCCTGTCGCCACCACCCGCCACCTACTTGCCATCACCACTCACCACCCACCTACCACCACCATCGACCACCTGCTACCACCAGCCACCCACCACCACCAGCCACCTGCCACCCACCCAGCCGCCATCACCACCACCCGCCGCCACCCACCACCACCACCATCACCCACCCGCCACCTACCTACCACTACTACTCACCACCACCCACTCGCTACCACCTACCACCCGCCACTGTCACCCACCCACCCACCCACTACCACCACCCACTACCACCACCACCCGCCACCTACCCGCCATCACCCACTACCATCGGCCATCCGCCACCCACTTGCCACCGCCACCCGCCATCCGCTGCTGCCACCACCACCACCACTACCCACTCGTTACCACCCGCCACCGTCACCCACCCAACCACCATCACCACCCACCACCCGCCACCGTCACCCACCCACCCACTACTACCACCTACCCGCCACCACCACCACCTACCCGTCACCACCCACCACCACCCACCACCCGCCACTGCCACCACCTACTCGCTACCACCCACCACCTGCCACCGTCACCCACCACCAGCTACCCACCACCCACCGTCACCACTTTCCACCACCGTCTTTCGCCGCCTCTTGCCATCACTTGCCATTTTTCACTCTTTTTTATATTTTTAAAATTTTTTAAACATTTTGTCAATTACCAAACGCGTTTGTAGTTTATGTTTTTCTAAAAATAAATAAAAAATAAACAAAAACCAGTTTATAAAATTTTTGTAAATATAAACTGAAAACGTAAACGTTACCAAACACACCCTTAACATTTTAATAATTATTTATTTTTATTTTTTTTGGGAAATAGAGAGCCATCAACTAATATTAATATGTCTTAACAATGGTCTACTGAAATTTGTTTTAAATATAAATTTTAAAAAAAATGAAAAAATGAAAAAAAAAGGTTGAGGAAAGTAAGAGAGGTGTTTTCAGAAAATAGTTAAAAGTTAATTTTTTGACCTTTTTTTTTGAAAAAATGTGTAAAAAATGTAAGTGATAATGTAACTCAAGTCTCGTTTAGCAAGTGGTGATTTTAGTGAAAAAGTCAAAAAATTATAAAAAAAAAGCAAAAAGTCAACAACTTATACCCAAAAATTAAAGATTTCATTTTATTTCTACTTTTTGTACATATTTTCGTAAAAAATTAAAAAGTCATCTTAAACATACTAAGGCCTAGTTAGGGAAGACTAAGGCCTTGTTTGGCAAGAGGCTATTTTAGCCGATTAGCCAAAAAGTTACTAAATTAGCCAAAAAGCTAACAACCCATACCAAAAAGTAAAAGATTCTTTTTTCTCTCTACTTTTTGCACATTTTTTCGTAATGAGCCAAAAAGTCATCCCAAACATACAAGTTTTTTTTACCTACCTTTTTAGCCAAATAGCCAAAAAGTTACTAAATTAGTCTGTTCCCAAACGAGGCCTAAATAAGTGCACTTTTTGACTTTTTATGAAATATAAGTTGAGTTTGGATTGGGTTTGAAGTGATGTGTTAGAGAAGTGATGTGACTTAAATAAGATGATGTGACTTAAATAGGATAGTGACTTTTTGACTTTTTGTCTTTTTTCAATCATGCCAAACTTGGCCTAATTTTTTTACATCATATTTTAACTAAAAAGTCAAAAATTATTAAAAAAAACCTATTCCCAAATGAGGCCTCAAAATGGATTAAACATTCAAAAGTAATTTTTAACCCACTTTCCAAAAACTGGCCCATTGGTCTAAACCCAAATTTTCCTAGTGCAAATAGATTAGAACTTAGGCTCCGTTTGTTTCCAAAGGTAGAATGGATGAGATTTATAGTGAGCGGATTAATAGTGAGGAGATTGTTAGTGAAAAGATTAATAGTGAGAGGATTAAATAAAATTGTATTTGTTTTGATGATAGTTGTTAGGTTAGGAATTGTTAAATTATTTTTGTATAAAATAATAAAATAACTAAAAAAATATAAAAAATCAAACATTAATATTTTTTTAAAAAATCCCAATATATAAAAAATAAAAAAATTTCTAATCCCTCACTATTTTTCTAATATCACCTCCACCTCATCCATCCCAATCCCCCTTTCAACCTCCATCTATATCCCCTCCTCCATCCTAATCTCTTCCCTAATTCTACAAATAAACACATACTAAATAATCCCATTTCTATCCTAATCTCCTCTCATCCATTACACCTAAAACAAACGGGCCTTAGTTGATTGGTACCCCCAAACCAAAACCAAGACCCAAACCAAAACCATTATGGAGATTATCTTTATCCCAAATTCCATGTTTGACACGTGTCAAAACATGAAACCAGAAGCAGTAGCTCCAACCAACCAGTGAAAGAACACCTTATCCTATCCCCTTATCTTACTCGCCACCAAAAACCAATTTTGTCCCACCTTTCATCTCCACACAACCCATTCCTATAGTCTTCCCAAGGAGGTTCCAACTGAAAAGCGAGAGAGAGAGAGAGAGAGAGAGTAGGAAACAATGGCTGCCTCACTACAAGCAGCGGCGACGCTCATGCAGCCCACCAAGCTCGGCGGCAGGACCACCGTGCAGCTGAGGTCTTCTCAGAGCGTTTGCAAGGCATTCGGAGTTGAGCAGAGCAGTGGGAGGCTTACTTGCTCTCTTCAACTGTCTGATATCAAGGACTTGGCTCACAAGTGTGCTGACGCTGCCAAGGTTGCTGGGTTCGCTCTTGCCACTTCTGCCCTCGTTGTCTCGGTATGATGCACTTCAATTAGTTTCATGCACTGTTTCATATTGTTCTGTTTCAAAATTCATATTGGAGATGTTTTTATAATCTTATTGTTTTGTAAGCTTTTATCATTTAAGCTACTAAGAGGTCACTCTTGTTCAGCACTTTGGCTTTGGTTGCAATTGTTTGGATTTTTATATCTTGGACTGTAATTAATCCAACCAGTTGTGGAATTGCTGCTATTGAGATTGTTTGAACTGAGCAGAATAGTTATAGACTCGTCTTACATCGTCTATTTAAGTCACACAAGTTTTATCTATGTGATTGATCTATGTAGTCTAGATGGTAACTTAGTTTTAGTTTTGGATTGGATGTTTCCAAAATACTAACATGGTCATTAGGAAACTAGGATTGTCTCTCGGGTCAAGTCTATGCTCTGGGTCATCGTATGCGGGAAGTATTAGACACTTGTTCTTTATTCTTTATCTAAGCCATCTAAACTTAATACATCAAGCCTAGAGGCAAAAGTTACCTTCCTAGCAACTTCTTATCTCTATGGATCCCGATTAACAATTATCACACTTCTCAAAAGTTTCCTTCCTAGCAACTTAATCTATCAAGTCTAGAGGCAAAAGTTTTCTTGCAACTTTCATGCTTTATTGATGCATTTGTTAAGGATTTGTTCATTCTGCATCTACATAATGTCATTTCATTTATACTAGGTACTATATAAACAAAATTCTTATACAAAATTTTGTCAAGGATAATGTGACAGTGGTAATTTAAAAATCGTAAACCACAACGATGAATGTTTTGGCTAAAAATAAAAGCAGCGCACATAGACACATCATTCTGTATAAAAATGTCTGTTTATATAGCATTACTCATTCTGTGCACCACGGCAAGAGAAAAGAATTTCAATTCTTTAAGATGCATAAGAAGGGAATGGTTAATGCCCGTTCATTTTTCCCCCCCATCAGTTTTAGTTTTTAGCATTTTTTAAGACAATGAGTATGGCCACTGTGCTAATTAGTGTTAATGCTGATTTAAGTTTAACTACTGATATAGTTTCTGTCATTGCTTCATTGCTTTCACTCCTTTCCTTATTGTTTATTTTGTCTTCATTTCCATTGTTGGGGGAAAGATACTAACATCTGCATTTCTTGGACAATCTAGGGAGCAAGTGCAGAGGGTCCCCCAAAACGGCTAACCTTTGACGAAATTCAGAGCAAGACATACCTAGAAGTGAAAGGAACTGGGACTGCTAACCAGTGCCCAACCATTGAAGGTGGTGTTGACAAATTTGCCTTCAAGCCAGGCAAGTACCAAATGAAGAAATTTTGCTTGGAACCCACATCATTCACTGTCAAGGCCGATAGTGTTAGCAAGAACGCCCCACCTGAGTTCCAAAGAACCAAGCTCATGACCCGTTTAACCTACACCCTCGATGAGATTGAGGGACCCTTCGAAGTATCTCCTGATGGCTCCGTTAAGTTCGAGGAGAAAGATGGAATTGACTACGCTGCTGTCACTGTTCAACTGCCAGGTGGCGAGCGTGTGCCCTTCCTCTTCACCATCAAACAGCTGGTGGCATCTGGTAAGCCAGAGAGCTTTGGTGGGCAGTTTTTGGTGCCATCATACCGTGGTTCGTCTTTCTTGGACCCAAAGGGAAGAGGTGGCTCTACTGGTTATGACAGTGCAGTTGCACTGCCAGCAGGAGGGAGAGGGGATGAAGAAGAGCTTGTTAAGGAGAACATAAAGAACACTGCATCGTCAACAGGGAAAATCACCTTGGGCGTCACAAATAGCAAGCCTGAAACAGGGGAGGTGATTGGAGTGTTCGAGAGTATTCAGCCATCTGACACCGATTTGGGGGCAAAGGTTCCAAAGGAAGTGAAGATCCAAGGAGTCTGGTATGCTCAACTGGAGTGATGGGGGGTTTTTATTTTTATTTTTTAATTTTGATGTATTTCAGATTTTGTGATAAGTTGAAGTCTTCTTGAAATTACTGTAACCCGGTTGGACAAACAATGAGATTATTGTTGTTCTTGTATATTATCATGGCTTCTTATGATAATGTTCTAAATTTCAAGTCTTTTTTTAGATGAGGTTAGCTGATTGTATTCCCGAGACTTGATAAACACCATGCCAGCACTGTTCGAGCTGCAAATCATTGTTGCAAATTTGCAATGTCATCAACTTGCTCATGTTTAAGCTACTGAGAGTTGAGAGTATCCCAAGCTCTCTCCAAATTAAGGTTTCATATCATTGATGTGTTACCAGACGGCTTGTGTGGATATCCCAGATAGTAGGATGGTTGCTGATGATGAGCCTTTCAGAGTTTTGAATAATTAGGCATTACATGCAATATTATAAATATGTTACTTGTGAAAAAGATAGTTCAAAGGCAAAATTAAACATTTTAAACAAGCTGCAATAGTTTTTTGTACAAAGTACAAAATGTTCAATAAACATTAAATAAGAAGTACAACCAATATATGGACTCTCTTGTTAAGGGCAATCTCAATAGCACACACTGTTTAACAACTTATCATGATAAAGGAATTGGCATCATCATTTTATTCTAAATCTGTTTGCAATGTTGTGTACCTTGGTGTTCGATTGTATATGTTAAAAGTTACATAGCATGTGGACGCCTTCCAGAGTCTAGTCAACAGGGTATAATCATGTTTTGTAATCCACCACCATCTCGGCTCTGTCTTCAGCTACTGTTCCATGATTAAGGAAAATTTTTGGTTTTCCACCCCTTCCCCACGTTCCAGCTCCACTTTGATCTACTAATTGTCTTGTCCCCAGAAAAGCTCATTTTACAGAGACTCGAAAACATAGACAAGTCTATGTGCGCTTTCAGATATGGCAATCCTGATCATGCACATCGCCCTGAGCATCATCTATATCATGTCACTTGACTCGATCTCTCCCTGTATCACAACTCCCTGTAAAATAGATCTAGTGGTCACCAAAAATCTTGACAGGAACAAATCCCATCCCTGAAATGGTGAAACCTCAGAGAATCTCTCACAATAATCTGCACACCCACAATCTTGGCAATGAACTTGATAGCATTATGACAGTCTCCACATATCCTCAAGTTCTTAAATACCCGAATTGATGAACCCCCATTCAAATTAAGTATCCCAAAAGCAACAGCAAGTTTTTCACTATGATTGCACAAAAGATCTTCTTTCTCCTCTTGATCCACATCTTGCAAAACAAACTCAGTATTAGGCATATACCCTGCTAATCGCATCTTCTCACCCAATTCATCCAAAAATCTGTAAATCTTATCGCTTTGATCATTCCTTTTATCACCAACAACAAAAGTGTGTACTTTATTTCTCACTTGCACCCAACTACAACCAGGTATTTTTGTAATTCCTCTGTCTCTCATTAGTTTCCTAGTCTCTGAGGCCTCACCCCATAATTTGGCAGAAACAAAGATGTTGGACAATAGAACATAGTTTCCAGGGTTGTTTGGTTCAATCTCAAACAATCGCTTTGCTGCAAGCCGTCCCAAATCAACATTCTTATATACTCTACAAGCACCAAGCAAGGCTCCCCAAGCGCCAGGTTTTGGTTCTATAGGCATTTTTTGGATGAACTCATATGCCTCTTCTAGGCAACCAGCTCGACTTAGTACATCAACCATGCATGAATAGTGCTCGGCATCAGGTTCAATCAAGTGGTCCCTACTCATCGAGTGAAAAATTGAGAGAGCTTCAGCAACAAGTCGTGAATGGCTACAACCAGACAAAACACCAGTAAAAGTCATAGCATTGGGTTTCATTCCTGAGTTTAACATTCTATGAAACAGTGACAAGGCTTCCTCACCGTTCCCATGCATTGAGTTTGCAAAAATCATTGTGCTCCAAGCAATAGCATCCCTTCTGGGCATCATATTAAAAACGCTATGAGCAAGTTCCAAGTTGCCACATTTAGCATACATGAGAACCAGAGCAGTTGTGGCTGTTACATCATCAAAAAACCAATGCCTAAATACATACCCATGAATCTCCTTGCCTCCTCTCAAGCTTTCTAAAGTTGTGCAGGCAGGTAACAAAGTAGTAATCGTGATTTGATTAGGTTTGAATCCCAAATCTTGCATTTGGGCGAGCATCTCTTGTGCTTCTCTGGGTCGATTATTTTGCATACACCCACCAATAACAGCATTCCAGGAAGCACGGTTCAACTTGGCCCCTCCAGTTCTCATTCGGTGGAATAGACAAAGAGCCTTCTCACATTCTCTGTTTAAAAAATATGCTGTTATTATCGCGTTCCAGGAGACAATGTCACGTTGAGACATGTTTTCAAATACCAACTGAGCTTGTGTGATGCTCAAACAACTAGCATACATGTTTACAAGAGCACTACTCACAAATACATTGTCCCCCAATCCGTTTCTCACAACAAAACCGTGAATCTCTCTACCAGAACTCAAATCCTTCAACTCTGAGCAGGCCGGAAGAATGGAAGAAAGTGTAATTGAATTGGGTCTCACACCACGTAATCCCATCTCACGAAAGGACCGAAGAGCCTCCCTTGGCAGCCCACAGTTCACATAACAAGAAGCAATAGAAGTCCATGAAATCACATCTTTTACTCGCAAACAAGCAAAAACTTTTATCGCACCTTCCGAGTATCTGCATTTACCATACATATCAATCAAGGCATTACCCAGAAGAAGATCTGATCCAAACCCAAATTTGATTGAGTCTTCGTGAATCTTTTTTGCTTTGTTAATATCCATTGAAGCAGAGCATGCCTTGGCAACAGATAAAAGTAGCAACTTATCCGGCTGGACATTCCTTTTATGAAATTCCGCATAGAGTTTTATTGCTTCCTTTGGGAAACCATGCTTTGTGTATGCATCTATTAAGACAGTCCATGAAAGCAAATCTGGTTCAGAAATTGTGTCAAACAACTGGCGTGCACGTCCTAAATCCCCATTATAAGTGAATTTCTTGATGATCTTTAGATTCAGATGAGGTGGAAGGTTAGTGGGTAGCTTTGAGAGCATGTGATCTTCGGATCTTCTTCGTCTGTAGAAAATAAAATAAAAGAAAAGAAGATGATGTATCCAGTATATTCTATTCTGCGCTCTTTTCGCTTTCTAGCCCTGTGGTTGCCTGATGCTATTGAGTAGGGATTTCAGGATGGACTAAAACACAATCAATACGGATGTAAATGTCAAGATTGTAACTTTCTTTTATTTTCCTCACTTTTTCTCAGCCACCAAACGGAGCATTACGGCGTGTTTGAAGAGCTCTCCCTTCAACGGTATTGGCGCCAAGGAATTGTTTGAGATGATCTAAAAGTAGAGAGATGATGTGATGAAAAAAAGATAAAAAGATTAAAAGATGGATTATATTGGGATGCCAAACTTGGCCTAAGTTTGGAAACCCATGAAAAATCTAAAAAGTCAAAAAGTTACTCAAAAAGTTAAAAAGTTATCACTATTCACCAAAAGTTAAAAATTACGACCGCACAACTTCCAATTCTAATTTTTTCCTACACACTAATTTATACAATTTTTTAATACACATTTTTCCATAAAAAGTCAAAAATTAACCCAAACATTCATATTTTTTTTTCAATTTTTTAGTCTAAAAACATAAAAAATACACTTATTTAAGACACTCCAAACAACTCCTAAATGGCCACTGTTAGCTCTGAACAGGTCCAACTTGAATCGCAAAGTGAGACTAAAGTTATTATTTTATTCCATTCGGGGAATTTTTTATTATTTTTATTTTTCTTTCTAATTAATTCATGCCAATACAGTATAGTTTATACACTGTTTTATGTTTTTTTTATTTTATATTAAAAGTGTGTCACACTGTTGAATATAATTTCTTAGGCTGAATAATAAAAAATTTAAAAATTTAAAAAATAATTATAAATTCAAGAAATTGCATATAATTTACGTAAAATAAGGCCAAATTTGACATATTGCAAGAAAATCAAAAAGCCAAAAAGTTACTCAAAAAGTTAAAAAGTTAACACTATTCACCAAAAGTCAACAATTACGGCTGCACAACTCCCAATTCTAATTTTTCCCTACAAATCAATTTTTACAATTTTTATTACACATTTTTCCGTAAAAAGTCAAAAAGTTAATCCAAACATCTATATTTTCTTCCTCAATTTTTTAGTCCAAAAAATAAAAAGTACACTTATTTAGAACACCTCAAACAACCCTAAGTGTTTTACTCACCTCACTTTACAACTTTTTACTTTTTTAATATTTCTCGAATTTCTTATTACAATTCTTGTACAAGTTAAAATTTCTAAAGGTAAATTGTACTAATCTCTCCGGAGATTTGAATAAAATATATGGGGTATTTTTTTTAAGGTCCCTGATATTATGATTTTATAGTATAAAGGACATCAAATATTTTCATGATGTCTAAGGTCCCTTAACAGGATCCAGAGAAATTTCAGTCCCAGAGAAATTCTCTTCAGAGAAAATTGAAATCCAGAGAAATTTCAGTCCCAGAGAAAATTGAAATCCAGAGAAATTTCAGTTCCAAAGAAATTCTCTCCAGAGAAAATTGAAATTTCTCTGAGTACCAAATAAATCCAGAGAAAATTGTGGAAAGAAAATTTGTATGGCTATCTAGGAAATTTCTTTGACTTCACAAATTTCTCTGGCTCTATTAACTACAATTAAACCCATGTCTAACAAACCCACAAACCCACAAATTTCTCTGGTTCAAAACCAGAGAAATTCTCTTCAAACCAGACAAACTAGAGAAATTCTCTCTATTTACAGTAAAGTTGTATTTTTATGAACAGAACTTGGTGATTGAGTTCAAAAACCAAAGAATTTCTCTGGTTTCAACCCAGAGAAAATTCAGTTAAAAAATCAAAGAATTTCTCTAGTTTCAAACAGAAGATCACTTTTCTCATTAATCTACACTTGGCTTCAATTTCTATTTTTGTGAACTTAAGAATATAGGATTCAGATCCTCCAGTACAACAGCACACCAACATTTCAATAGTCAATGTATTGCTTTTTGTCAAAACATAATTGGAAATGCTAAAAGAGAACAAATACACAGAACTGTACGTGTAACTTTGAACAAAGTAGAACCACACCAAGTACTTGACTCCATACGGGTATCCATCTTTATTGGAAGTTCATCAAACAAAATAATTACTGTGTTAGATATAAACTGTAATCTTCAACAAAGACGACTTCACCTAGAAGAATCTTTAGAAGTGAACTTAAGTGAAATACTATTGACGCAACCAGTACCGATCAAAAATATCATAAAGTATAACCCAGCGCCGTCGAAAGCGAACCTGGATCAACGCTGCACCAAAACACATGTCCAGAGCCAACAAAGTAGCTCGATGTCGCGGATCTTCAGTCCGGCGTAGGAGATGAAGATGAGCGCCTGGATCACGAGGGCTTCGGAGACGAAGATGTATGCGATTGCGATGAGAGGAAAGGAGAGAAGGAGAACGAGGCCGGGAATCTCCACTGGGTAAAGCTTTGGGAAGTATTGGAAGATGAGGAGGACTGAGAGTCGGGTTGTTGGGGATGGCAGTGGGTCAGATGATGAAGATAATATAAAGGACTGAAATTTCTCTGTTGTATGTTTAGGGATCTTAGACATCAAAAAATAATTTTGTGGATCTCTTCCATTATGAAAAGTGGGAGAGGGACCTTAGACCAATTTTCCCAAAATATATTGTCTTATAAGTTTAGCATAATTATATTAGGTTTCTATTAAAATTTTAATTCACATAATATTTAAGAATTAATTATTTAAAAGTCTTATTTATAAATGTTATGGTAACTCAAGTTTTATTTAAAAAAATTTGAACCAATAAGTCTTATTTAGTAAAACTGAGAATATTATTAGTTTTTTTAATTTTTAAAACTAAGAATATTATTAATTTTATATGGTAATGTTCCAGATAATTGTTTTACTAACTGATAAAAAACAGAGTATGAGATTAAACGTTTTTACCCTTCTATTTATTAGTTTGATTCAACTATCCAATAAAATCAAGAACATTATCTGTTTTTTCTAGTTTTAAAACTGAAAATATTATCAATTTTTTTAGTTTTAAAGCCTTTTTTTTTTCAACATCAATGTTCCATCATCATGCTCCATTATAAACACAAAATTTTTAGTTTTGCAAAAAAAATAAAATAATCATAATTCAATTTTTTCAATTTTCAATTTTTTTTTGCACATAATTTTTTTTTTTTAATTTGAAAGTTGATATTTTAAAATTTTAAAAATTAAAATAAACGTCAAATCAACATATTTCTTTATAGACAACCATAAATGATGAATAATTATTGTTTGAAGGGCAATTTTAATTATTAAAAATTTAATGGGACTTGAAGGTTTAAAAAATCTTAGTTAGGACCTAATGAAATATAAGTTCATAAATTAAAACTTGTATATAAATATCCTAACATTTAATTATTTTTTCATCACTAATTTATTAATCATGTAAATGTGATGTTATCTATATGTTAACTCCTGTTGTATCCTCACACCATTCATTTTAATTCTAATTCTTTTAGACTTACTAAAAAGAACGGTAGTTTGGTTCTATTAAAACTTTCGAGAACATTTTTCAAACTTAAGTGCATGTGAATGTGTTTTTTTTTTTTTTTTTTTTAATTTTAATTATTAAAATGTTAGGGAGAAAATATATTATTTGTGTGCTTGGATTATTATAATTTTTAGCTTGTAAAAGTACATCTAATAAGACAACTTTCAAGACAGGATGACAACAGTTCCACTACTACCGAAATTTTATTACAAAACTATATATATATATAGGGCATGGTTTCTCTCCGGTCCTTAATCAGACTGGATCGTACTGTTGAATCTGTGGGGATTCACTACGGGTTCTATTTTGATAATCTGAACCGTTATAACTCGTCGAGTACTATATGCCTGTAAAAAATTACGTTAATCGGATATCGATAGCTATGTGATCAAATCAATTTTGCATAAAAAAATGAACAGTGAATAAATTAATGGTTGATAAAAATCTGTTTTTGTAAAATGGGTTAATGGAGGATTGATGACTGTACATATACAAATATTCAAATTGAAAGTGGGAGCAGAATAATGAAAAGGACCTGTTAATGCCTATGAGTCATTGCTTTCAACAAGCAAAGTGTAAACATTTGGTTTTGAGTAATTGATTATGCTTTCACAATTAGATTAGACTAAAAGATTTGTTATGTGATGCAAAGTCTCTATTAAGCATTGTTTTTGTAATGTTTCGTGTAGGAATTAAGCTTCCCTCCTGTTGTAAACTTTGTTTTTATGGGAAAATGGTATACATAAACAAAATTTTATATGGAAGTTTGATTTAAAATGGTGTAACACTGTTTATTTTAAAACTAAATATTTTGGAAACCAAATTCATAATTTTCCTAATTGATCTTATAATCTTTTCATTGTTTTAGTCCTATCCTTTGTGTCCCAATTAGGAGTATGCGAAAAAAATAATTAATTGGCCAACCTACATCAATTTAAATCGATTCAAGCTAATTCATATTGTTTGAGAAAGTAGGTGAACCAAATTGAATGAGTTAAATAATAAAACTCAAATTGGCTTACCATTTAAAATTTATCAATTTGTATACAAACTAATCTATCCACTTATATATCTAGGCAAAATACCTTATACTATTATTAATTTGATTATGCCAACTCCTCATTTTCATTACAATTTTTTCTTCTTAATGTAAATGCCTATGTTCACTTGTGTACTTTCTCATTCCATTTTGTAATTCATCTAATCAGCACAAATGTTTGATTTAAAATTGTCAAAATATTCAATTCATTGATTTTGAAAGATGGACTAGTTGGTGACGATTGAATTTTTTTTTCCAATCTACCAATAATAATTTAATTAGTAATTTTTTTTTTATTCGACTCAAATTGACTGGCACTAATTCCAATCACAATTTTCATGGGGATACTGTTAGTAAAAATTTAGTTTAGGTCAAATCGACAGAAGCGATTCAACAGAGACAAAAATTTTACAAGCAAAAAACAGATCAAGCAACCGTGATTGGTGTCCTATGCCTTGACAGATTCAAGAACTTTTTTGGAGGTTATCGACAGAGAGAAACAAACTAAAAATTGATATTGTATTACTGAAATTGTTATTTGTTACAAAAATTTGAACAAGAACAAAAAACAAAAATACAAAAGATCTAGAAAAAAGTTTACTACAGAAAACCATCACAAAAATGCTAAATTAAAACTACTCTTAGATATGTTAAAGTAATCTACTTCTAATTGAACTCATATTGAGTGTTGATAATTGATATTTTATTCCCTCTTTCTTGCTTCCTCCCTGAGCCTATTTATAGGCTTTTGTCCACGATTTTCATTGCTCAACAACTGCTATAGCTAGTTTCTTTAGGATTCCCTCCATAACTTCCTTCCTTGACTTCTTACTTATTGGGTCATTAGGCTCATTTTTAGGCCCAATTTTGATACTCCAAACCATCACATTTTAAGATTTATTAAGTATATCATACTTGTAAAAAATCAAGTTGATCGGATGTTAGAAAACATGTGTTCGGATCATCAAACTAAAAACCATTTTTTTAAAAAATTTAATAGACAGTTTTCCGAATACATGTTTTCTGATATCTAATCAACTTAATTTTTTACAGGTATGATATAATCAACAAATCTTAAATGTGAACGGTTCGGATCATCGAAATTAGGCCTAAAAATAAGCCTAATAATCCACCAAATAAGAAGTCAAGGAGAAAATTCAGAGAGGGGATCGTGGTTCTTTGAGTTCATATTTTCTCATCTTTTTAGCCACTTTCTTTCGCTCTTTCAAAGATTATTTCCAACTTTCTAGCCATTTCCTTGACTACTCATAATTGTCTATAATTGCTTCCAACTCTCTTTTCTACGGGTGATTATTCAGTACTCTTGAAATATGGACACGTAATACTTCATAAGGTTTTGATTGGTGAAAAAACATAAGGGCCCACTATTTATGTTGGTGATGGGGAAACAATATAGGGCTAAGTAATTGGTGATTGGTTTAGAATATAGACACGTACTATTCTGAAAATATTAAATAATTTCCCCTTTTCTAGCCCCCACACACTTCAACTTGAATTCCAAGAATTGCCAAGATCACCACCAAATTTCTGTCCACATACAACTTTAGAAAATAGGTACAAACAACCTGCATTATAATAAAACAAACAACAACAACAACAATAACAATAATAATAATATAAAATATAAATATATATGTCGCCATAATTTTATATTAAAATAATTTATGGTTTAATCGACAAATCAAAATTGATTGATTATAACCATTGAGATTAGATTTGGTCATAATCGACAAGTCATAATCAATTAAATGAGATTTTGTCATAATCAAAAAGTCATAATCAACAAATATTTATTTTTTGGTGTCAGTAGATACATTGGAGAATTGACTTGTTAATTGTTGCAGCCACGAAGAAGATAAATGAGCTAGCTGTGACGTGATCAGAGATGAGAGCATGTTGCACCCGTATATTTTGAAAATAATAATTTTTTTTGCAAAATATTTATATCCCAAGCAAAACCTTAATAGGGTAATAATGTGTGTATTCCTAACTCCCACGAGTCATGCATCACAATTATCATCACACACCAACGCACAAAATCGGATCTTACCAGATTCTCTTTCATCTTAATTTATTCCATTCGATTTTGGCCAAAAACAAACAAATGATAATTATAAATAAATAAACAGATATTGTCTCTCTTATGTGGAGGGCTCAAGCATTTACTCAAAAATTAAGCATCCCAACTAATCGAGTATACACAATAATCATCGTAATCTCCCATCACTCGCTTTCTAGTCACTTTTCATTACTCGCTATTGCTATTGTAACTAATCAAAATATTAGGCCATCTTCAACGGGTTATCAAATATCTTATTAAATTTGAGTAAAAAAATTACAAAATCCTCTATTTGATATCAGTCACACCAACAATAAATTTGTAATTGTCATCAAAACACAAGTTGTCTAGGAGAACGACCGGCTGGTTAACTGGGCAGGAACAAATGAAAAAAATAAAAAAATAAAAAATCACCAACCTGTTGATAGTTAAGAGCAAATGAAATTTTTTTATCTCTCTCCCCTCTTAATCTTGAATTCCATCTCTGTATGTCTATATTGCTCTCCACACACACACACATACACACACACACACATATATATATATATATATACATAACCCCTCATCTTCTCTTCTCATTCTCTCTCTCAACCCTCTCAAATCTTCTCTCTCTCTCTCACACCAAAACATGCGTGAAATTCTTCACATTTATGGTAGCTAATGTGACAACCAAATTGGCGCTAAGTTCTGGGAAGTAGTCTGCGCCGAGCACCACATCGATCCCACCGGCCAATACCTCGATGACTCAGATCTCCAACTCGAGCGAGTCAATGTCTACTACAACAAGGCTAGCTGTGGTCGCTTTGTCCCTCGTGCCGTTCTCATGGATCTGGAGAGGGGTATCATGGACAGCGTTAGATCCGAACCTTATGGCCAGATTTTCAGCCCCGACAACTGTTGAGTTGGCTACAGATTCTTCCATGTGAAGGAAAGTAGCAGCCAGCTACATGGTGGGGAAGCCATGAGTTGGCCATGAGGCCATGAGGCCATACCATGAGGCCATGAGGCCATGAAGGGAAAGCCACCGAAATAGGCTGGCAGCCAGCTCAATTCCTCTTGCATTTGTAATCTCTATATATAGAGAAGCTAAGGAGAGTTGAGGCACAGCTGAGAGGTGTGAGCTTAGAGAGCAAAGAGAGAGAGAGAATTACTGAGAGAGTTGTAATTCTTACCATTTTGTTCAATATAGTGAATCCGCTGCCCGTGGACGTAGGCGACTTGCCGAACCACGTTAAATCTTGTGTGTTATTGCTTGTTTGAGTTCCCTGGTGTGCCCCCGATCCTCAACAATTGGTATCAGAGCTCGGGTTGCGAAAAATCCAATTTTTCCCGAAAGTGCCCAGATTTCGAAGTGCTCAAAATCCACTTTTGACCATACCAGGAGGAAGAACTCCCCGAGAGGAGTCCAAAACAGCAAAAACAGAGCCCAGAGGAGCTTCAACGCGCCCTCACGCGCCCCGAGAAGTTTGCGCGTGAATCCCCGTCGCGTCACGCGCCCACACGCGCCGTTCAGGCAACCGGCGCGTGGTACCAGTCTCACCCACGCGCCCCACGTGCGTCTCCAGGAAGAAGACGAGCCACGTCAGCGCCACGTGTCCAACTAACAGTCCACGTGTCAACCACGTGTCAGCCCAGTCAGCCTGAGCCGCTGACCAAGCCGCGTTGACCAGCCGTCAAGCCGCCGTTGACCGCGCCGCCTGCGCTGTTGACCGAGCCGTTGACCGCGCCGTTGACCAGCTGTTGACCGAAGAAATTATCCGGTGCATCTTAGCACACCAGATTCTGTAGATTTGACCCGTCCAAAGTGTTTTTTGCCAGATCGGAGCCATTCAGAGTCCGTTTTTGACGATCCAATAGTGCTTCCCAACTATTTGGAGTATTCCGGACACATCTGTACGGTCAGTTTTTTGAATTGAAGTTTCTGAAAAATGGCAGAATCTAGAGCAACCGAGTCCGTAAGTAATTCAGTTAGTACAAGCACTTCTAGGCATTGGACCCCGGTGTCCCATGCCAAGTTCGAGGTAGAGAAGTTCGATGGAAGCAGCAACTTCGGCATGTGGAGATGCGAAGTTAAGGATATGCTTGTCCAAATGAACCTGCACTTCACTCTAGGAGACAAACCAGATGACCTGGACAAGATAGAATGGGAGAGGGTGAATCTCCTGGCTTGCAGTTCCATCCGACTTTGCCTTGCAAAAGAGGAGAAGTATGCCTTTACAGAATATGATATTGCGAAGAAGCTTTGGAAGGCGCTGGAAGATAAGTTCATGACAAAGAGCATTGAGAACCGGCTCTACTTGAGGAAGAGGTTGTTTCGTTTCGACTACATTAAAGGTATTTCGATGAACGAACACCTAAATAATTTCAACAAAATTATTACGGATTTGAAGAATTTGGATGATCACGTTGGTGATGAAGACAAAGCACTGTTATTGTTAAATTCCTTGCCTGACTCGTATGATCATCTCACTACTACTTTACTGTATGGTAAAGAGAAGATCAAGTATATTGATGTTGCAAACGCCTTGGTGAACAATGAGTTCAGAAGGAAAGATAAGTCTGCAAACAGGGACTCAACATCCGAGGCATTAACAGTCAGAGGCAGAACAAATAACAGAAGAAATACAAGGCGAGGAAAGTCTCGCTCAAAATCCAAGGGGAAACCTTCAGACAAAAGACGTCTTGCAAAAGACGAGTGTGCAGCTTGTCACGAGAAGGGACATTGGGCAAAAGATTGTCCAAATAAAGACAAGACAGAAGAGAAGGTGAATATTGCACGAGATAGAGATAATGATGAAGGAGGAGCCTTCACAGTTTCATCATATGGCCAGTCGGATGAATGGATAATAGATTCCGGATGTTCATTCCATATGTGTCCTAACAAGCAGTGGTTCTCGAGCTTACGAGAGTTCGATGGAGGAGTTGTGCTAATGGGCAACGACCAAGCTTGCCAGACAAAGGGGATTGGAACAATTAAACTGAAGATCCATGATGGAACAATCAGAATTCTTGAAGATGTACGGTATGTACCAGATCTAACCAAGAATCTCATCTCAGTGGGAGTTTTAGACTCCAAAGGTTACAGAGTAACCATGGAAGGTGGAGTCCTTAAAGTTGTTCGAGGAGCATTGGTTGCAATGAAGGGTACTCGACAGGGAAATTTATATTTCCTAGATGGCTCTACAGTCACAGGAGAGTGGCTGTCTCCACCAGTTCCAGCTCAGAAGATGATGCATCAGACACTTCCAAACTTTGGCACATGCGCCTAGGGCATGTCGGTGAGAAGACTTTACAAGGGTTGGTAAAGCAAAGCCTGTTAAAAGGCGCCAAGACGGGGAAGCTTGAGTTCTGCGAGCATTGTGTATTGGGCAAGCAAACAAGAATCAAGTTTGGTACTGCAATTCACCGTACAAAAGGGATTCTAGACTACGTCCACACCGACGTATGGGGTCCTTCCAAGATTGCTTCGTTGGGAGGTAAACACTACTTTGTGTCGTTCATTGATGATTTCTCTAGAAGAGTTTGGATTTATACAATGAAACACAAAGATGAAGTCTTAGACATCTTTCTTACGTGGAAGAAGATGATTGAGAACCCAGACAGGCAGACGGATCAAGAAGCTCAGATCTGACAATGGTGGAGAATATACATCAGATCCCTTCTTTGAGGTTTGCCAGAATGCAGGGATAGTGAGACATTTCACAGTTCTTGGAACACCGCAGCAGAATGGAGTTGCAGAACGCATGAACCGCACTTTGGTGGAGAAAGTCCGGTGTATGCTGTCACAGTCTGGATTGAGCAAGGCATTTTGGGGCGAAGCATTGAACTATGCTCGTCATCTTGTTAACAGACTACCTACTGCAGCATTAGATGGGAAGACTCCCATGGAGGTATGGTCAGGAGTCCCAGTTACTGATTATGATCAGTTACGTATCTTTGGATGTCCAGCATATTTTCATGTTACAGAATCTAAGTTGGATCCAAGAGCCAAGAAAGCCATCTTCTTGGGCTTCGGTGACGGTGTCAAGGGATACAGACTGTGGTGCCCTGAATCAAAGAAAGTTCTCATCAGAAGAGACGTTATCTTTGATGAGTCTGCAATGCTGAAGCAACCAGATCCTCAACAGAATGAGGAAGCATTGAAGAAGTCAGTGCAGGTGGAGTTTGAGACTCCAGCAAAGACTTGTCAACCAATCAACCATCCTGAAGAAGTCTCAAAGGATAGCTCTGAAGAGAGTTCAGATGAAAATGAAGATCCAGAGGCTCCGCAACAATCAGAACCCATTGCAATCAGGAAAGGAAAAAGGGTTACTAAGAAACCCAGTTGGATGACCGATATGGTAGCCTATGCACTTCCAATCATTGAAGACAATATTCCTTACACTTTCAAAGAAACTGTGCATAATGCAGAAAGTGTCAAATGGAAGGAGGCTATGGATGAAGAGATCGGGTCACTTCACAAGAACCAGACTTGGGAGTTGGTGCAACTTCCAAAAGGCAAGAAAGCAATTGGATGTAAGTGGGTTTACACCAAGAAGGAAGGCATTCCAGGAAGAGACAACATCAGATTCAAAGCTAGATTGGTAGCTAAAGGCTATGCTCAGAAGGAAAGAATAGACTACAATGAGGTATTCTCACCTGTTGTGAAGCACGCGTCTATTCGCATCTTGTTAGCTTTGGTTGCACAGTTTGATCTCGAGCTCGCCCAACTCGACGTCAAAACTGCCTTCTTACATGGAGATCTTGAAGAGGAGATATACATGTCCCAGCCAGATGGTTTCAAAATTACTGGAAAAGAGAATTGGGCCTGTAAGCTGAACAAATCGTTGTACGGATTGAAGCAATCCCCGAGACAGTGGTACAAGCGATTTGATCGGTTCATGATGAAGACAGAATACACAAGAAGTTAATTTGATCATTGTGTATATTTCCGTAAGCTTCCCGACGGTTCCTTCATCTATTTGCTCTTATATGTAGATGATATGCTGATTGCATCTACGAGCAAGGTGGAGATTGACAAACTCAAGGCACAGTTAGCAAGGGATTTTGAAATGAAGGATTTGGGAGAAGCAAAGAAAGTTCTTGGCATGGAGATCAAGAGAGACAGGAAGAAGGGCACGGTTTGTCTGACACAAACCCAGTATCTGAAAAAGGTGTTAGACAGATTTGGCATCAATAGGAAAACCAAAGCTGTAAGTACACCATTGGCCCCTCATTTCAAGCTTAGTGCTTCATTGTCTCCACGCACAGAAGAAGAACGGAAGCATATGGCACAGGTTCCATATGCAAATGCAGTTGGTGCATTAATGTATGCTATGATTTGTACACGGCTTGACATCTCACATGCTGTGAGTATGGTAAGCAGGTATATGCATAATCCAGGAAAAAATCACTGGCAGGTAGTGAAATGGATCCTAAGGTACATACATGGCACGGTCAATCTGGGATTGAAGTTCGAGAGAGATAACCGACTCGGGCAGAATTTGGAAGGATATGTGGACTCAGATTATGCTGGTGACTTAGACAAACGCCGGTCAACAACAGGGTATTTATTTACGCTTGCTAAAGGGCCGGTAAGTTGGAGGTCAACGCTTCAGTCAACGGTGGCTTTGTCTACTACAGAGGCAGAGTACATGGCAGTGACGGAAGCCTTTAAAGAAGCTATTTGGCTACATGGGTTGATTGAAGACTTGGGAATTGTTCAGAAGCACGTTAAGGTGTTTTGTGACAGTCAGAGTGCCATTTGTTTGGCAAAGAACCAGGTCCATCATGCCCGCACCAAGCACATTGATGTCCGTTTCCATTTCATCCAAGAAATTGTGAATGAAGGTGATATTCTGCTTCAAAAGATTGGTACTGCAGATAATCCGGCCGATATGCTCACAAAGGTAGTTTCTGGGATCAAGTTCCAACATTGTTTGGACTTGGTCAACATCTCTCGGAACTGAGCACCTTCGGGTGCATGGCAGTGTTGATCGATCACTATGTTGGATAAGAGAATCCTCGCCAAGGTGGAGATTTGTTGAGTTGGCTACAGATTCTTCCATGTGAAGGAAAGTAGCAGCCAGCTACATGGTGGGGAAGCCATGAGTTGGCCATGAGGCCATACCATGAGGCCATGAGGCCATAAAGGGAAAGCCACCGAAATAGGCTGGCAGCCAGCTCAATTCCTCTTGCATTTGTAATCTCTATATATAGAGAAGCTAAGGAGAGTTGAGGCACAG
Organism: Camellia sinensis; assembly: GCF_055761805.1. NCBI lineage: Eukaryota > Viridiplantae > Streptophyta > Magnoliopsida > Ericales > Theaceae > Camellia > Camellia sinensis. The sequence goes on from NC_138961.1 coordinate 224,177,006, forward strand.
CTGAGAGGTGTGAGCTTAGAGAGCAAAGAGAGAGAGAGAATTACTGAGAGAGTTGTAATTCTTACCATTTTGTTCAATATAGTGAATCCGCTGCCTGTGGACGTAGGCGACTTGCCGAACCACGTTAAATCTTGTGTGTTATTGCTTGTTTGAGTTCCCTGGTGTGCCCCCGATCCTCAACAACTTCGTTTTCGGTCATTTCGGCGCCATAAACAATTAGGCTAAAGGGGCATTACACTGAAGGCACAGGATTACCCGGGGGATAACCGGCTGAAGGTCCGGTAGGTCCCATCCCCAACGTTTACGCACAGTAAATTAGTAAAAGCTGGCCCAGGCCATCAGTTTGATATTTAGAATATTCTCATTTTAATACAGTTTTGATGAAACTATTGAAAACCAAAAAAGTGTACTTTTTCACCAAATTTAAACGTTAGAGATAATCTTAGAATATAACATATATTGTCTATTTAGGCCTCGTTTGGAATAGGTAATTTTAATAATTTTTTTACTTTTTGACTAAAATATGTGGTAAAAAAAAATTAGTATATTTAAAATGACTTTTTGATTTTTTTACGAGAAGATGTGCAAAAAATAGAGAGAAAATAGAATCTTTGACTTTTTAGTATAAATTATAGGTTTTTTGATTTTTTTAATAACTTTTTGGCTAAACACTCGCATGCCAAACGAGGCCTTAGTTGTCGTTTGGCAATTGACTTTTTTAATTAATTTTTTGGTTATTTTAATTTGGGATTAAAAGTTTGTTTGGTTTGACTTTTTTAGTTTTTTTAACTTTTGTAAGAGAAAAAATAAAATAATCATAGTTTGAATGTGACATTTTATCTTTGCCTTCGTTTGGCATAGTCACAAAATGACAAAATAGACTAAAAAGTCAATAAGACAAAATGTTACATCCAAACTACAATCATTTCATTTTTTCTTTCACAAAAGTAAAAAATGTCAAAAAAATTCATCTCAAACGAGGCTTTTTAGCCTAGGTTAAAATAGCCAAAAAGTCAAAAAAATCAACCCACGTCTCAAACGAATCCTAAGCCTATTTTGTCTTTTGTACATTTATAACTAAAAAGTTCCAACCAAACAACCCCTTAATGTTTCAAATTAAACATGTAGGGAAAATTTGGAATTTAGCTTATGAGCTTATGGGAATTCGAGGAGTTTATGAGATCAATCACGGGTCTTGTTTAGGCTATTTGAATGATCTATTTTGTAAGTTCTTGATATATATTTATTGATGAAAAAAATATTTTTATTTGATTATGTTTGTCATTAAAAAAAAATAATTTATTCTAAAAAATATACTTGTTATTCATTTTTCAAAAACAAACGCAATAAAATGAAGAATTATATTTGTTGTCTAAGCCTATGAGGTTCACTATAGGTCTCGTTTCGGTGATTCAAATCGTTAATTTTATAAGGTCATTTGTGTATATCATCCACACACAAAAATTAGATTAAAATAATACTCGTAATATATTCAATTTATCATGATTGTTCTAAAAAAAAAAGAAAAAAAAGAAAAAAATTTATTTAAAAAAAATATAATTATCGTTCATTTATTTAAACACAAATACAATAAATTAAAATATGTTATATTTATTGGATCAATATATATATCTTTTCATAAATGATATATATAAATAATCTTACAAAATAAACAATTTAAATTATCAAAACAAAATTGATAGTAGTAAGTCGACAAAATGAAAATGTTTTGCACAGCTGGCATGAGAGCATTCACTATGTTTGGTTCTATTTTTTTAAAAACAGTTTTCAGAAAATCTTACTTTCTTATTTTTCGCGTTTTTTTGTTTTTACTGAATTTCTTTAATATTTTATGCATTTTTTTTTACTTTTTAGACACACCTAACATAAATACACCTAAAAAGTAAAAAAATTGTAAAAAAAATCTCTTAAAAATTCACTAAATACTAAAAATATAAAAAATACAAGAATTCAGTACATTTTTTATATTTTATGTATTTCTTAATTTTTTTAATTTTTTTTCACATTTTTTTAATTTTTAAGATACATCTAAGTAAGGTACATCTAAAAAAGTAAAAAAATATTTAAAATTTTAAAAATATTCACTGAAAATAAAAAAATACGAAAACCAAAAAACTCAATTTTTAAAAAATTTAATCCAAAAAATTCAAACCAAACACACAAATTATTATTCAAACTCAAAAATAAAAAAATTGTAAAGAATATAATTAATTAATAATCAAATATTTTTTAAGGGTTTGGTTATGGTGTGCAACTTACACCTTACACCTTATACCTTACACTTACACCTTACACTTACACCTTTTGTAAAAAATTAAACCTTACACTTACACCTTTTTTGAGGTTGCACACCATGTGCAACCTACTTACACCTTACACCTTACACTTACAACTTACACTTACACCTTATACTTATACTTACACCTTACACTTACACTTTTTGTGTAAGTGGCACATGGTGTGCACTTGCACACTTAAGAAAAGTCCATTTTTTAATTATCAACTAATCATCTTTACCACATTATTATAATTTTCTTTCGAGCACTGGAATAGAGTCGGTTCGGTTGGCGCAATCAGAGATTTCAGGTACACAGCTGGCGAGTGGAGTTAGTTTCTCAACCAAGTTGCGAGTGCGAATTTCCCTTTCCCACTTCCGTTACAAGAAGAAAGACACGACGACAAGTCTTCCCCACCTGAATTGAAAACCTTTCCATTGTACGTTGCATTTCTTTCCCCGACACAAAGCCAAACATTTTTCTACCACCATTTTCCTTTCTACCAAATAGAAGAACCCGTTTCCCAAAACTATTCAGTTTATTAGATTTCAATTCACAAAGCCAATTCCTTTCTTTCCCAGTTCCCAATTTTCTTGCAAGTGAATCGAGTTTTGATGAGCAACGTGGCGAGTCCAATTCAGACGAGTGAATGTCTATGACGACGAGCCTTTGCCAAGGGTCATATGCGAGATGGATGAATTGCCGGGGGCTTTGGGGACGAGTGCCAGCTTGGCTCTGCGATTAGGGCAGGCCATCTTCTCTACAGCCTCTCTCTTCTTTATGTGCTTGGATGTTGAGTTCTACGGTTAGACAGCTTTCTGGTAATTCTTATTATCCTCTTTCCTTAATTAATCACTTTTACTCAATTTTCAATTGGGTTTAATGGGTTCTTCTTATTTTTCCATGTCTTGGACTCCAATTCTAGTTATCATTCATTAAGGTGGGTTTGTATTCATGTTCCTTGTCTCTATTTATTTTCATTTCTGTTTTAGCTAATTAGGAATACAAGACAATACCCATGTCATATAATTTGGGATTTTTAGCAAAACTATTTGTTGCTCTCTCTCTCTCTCAATATATATATATATATATGTACACACACATAGATGTCCTAGTTGGGGGTGCACATATGAATTGATTTACTGAAGAAACATGGGTCTTTATTTGAATTGTTTTCTCAGATAATCTTGTATTAATATGAGCTTCTGTTTTATATAATGATTTTATGCTTAGCTTACAATGCTATAATTGTAGTTGATTTTGCTGGCACAGTCACTATAAGGTATAAATTAGCTAAAATACGGGCTTGTCTAGGTTGGGTTGCCTCCCTGCTAAAATAGTTAATAAAACAAGATAGTTCATTACATTGCTTTCTCTACTTTTTTTTTTTTTTTACACGTTTTTTCGTAAAAAATTAAATAGTCAACTAACATAGTTTGTTTCCAAACGGGTTTGGTGATAATTTATAGATCTCTAATTCTTTAGATGTGGAGTTAATCTTTAGTTTGTTTGTTTGTTTGTTTTTTTTTTCTTTTTTCCAGATACTTGATAAATTTACAATTTTTTTTTTGATAATGTTAAGTGCAAAAAATAGAATATAAAACATATAACGAAAATGTCTTGGGGTAGTTAAAATTCATTTTGAGTGTGATTTGAGATAGACTTAAAATAAATTTCATCCGATACTTTTATGTGTTTTATTTTTATGAGTCTAACACTATTATTCCAACCATCTAAAAAAAAAACACTCTATTATTCCTTTCATTTTACATAATCCAACTATTGTGAAAAAATTGAATGCAAAATAATACAAAAATTTAATACATTTTTTTATTTTTTTTATATTCAATGATTTTAAAAAAAAATTTGGTACAAATTATATATTTTTTAAGTGTATATATATATATTGAGTTGATCTAAAATTAAAAACTCAAAAAGTTAATTTTGAAAATTTCAAACCATAGAAAGTGAAAATTTTGTTGACACAACCTTTTAAATTACTAAAAAAGAAATCAATCAATTTATAATTGGTGCACAAAAGGAGTATAAAATAGGAAATAACTTCTCTCCAACCCGATTGGACTGGAGCATGTTGTTGTGCTCTGTGAACCCACCATAAAACCTACATTGATAATCCGAACTGTAATGTGTAATTCTCGTCGAGTACTTTATCCCTATAAAAAATAACATTGATTGGATATCGATAGTCAATTGATCAAATCAAATTTGTGTCAACGGTAACTATGATTTTAAAAATAAATTGTTAATACAAATGTGATTTAATCAAGTGGCTATCGATGCCCAATCAACGTAATTTTTTATGAGGATAAAATAATCGACAAGTCCTATGTGTTACGGTTCGGATTATCGATATGAGCTCTGTACTTGGCTCAAGAGACCTAACAACACACTCCAATTGGAAAACCCAACTAGAGAGAAGCCTGAACTTATAAAAATATACTCAAGAGTCAGTCTGCTTTTCTTTATGCATATGTGAATGAAAAATGAAAAAAAAAAAAAAAAACAAAATAAAAAAAACAAACAAAACAAACGGCAACTACTTATATAAAACCTAACATTGATAATCCGAACTGTAATGTGTAGTCCTCATTGAGTACTTTATTCCTGCAAGAAATAGCATTGATCGAATATCGATAGTCACTTGATCAAATCAAATTTGTGTCAACGGTAACTATGATTTTAAAAATAAATTATTAATACAAATGTGATCTAAATAAGTGGCTATCAATGCCCGATCAATATGATTTTTTACGAAGATAAAGTAATCAACGATTCCTACGTATTGAATGGTTCGGATTATCGGTATGAGCTTTGTACTGGGCCCAAGAGATCCAACAACACACTCCAATTGAAAAACCCAACTGGAGAGAAGCTTGAACTTATAAAAATATATTCAAGAGTCCTCTGCTTTTCTTTACGCATATATGAAAGAAAAACGAAAAAACAAAAACAAAACAAAAGGCTGTTACTTATATTAAGCCTAACCTAATAAGTAGGTGGTTTGTCTACGAATTAGAGTGGGCTATTATGTTTTTATCTGTTTGTACAACCACTGAGTTGTCAAACAGAGTTGATTGTGGGTTTGTATTGTTTAGGTAATACCTTTAAGTGGTGTAAGACCCTTTTCAATGAGTTGATGATATTGACAATATTATTATGAATGATGATGCATATTATAATATAAATAGTATAACACAAATAATATAATTGGACATGAGTTATGAGTCTAAAACAAAGAACTTGACAACTTCACAAAGTACCAATAATACCAATATGTAATGTAAAGATATTCAAAAAAATCAAGCTTTTTGGAAGAAAAGCTCTCTGAATTATCCAAGGTGTTTGATAGTAGATTGTGATGTTTCAAGGTGTTTAGTTGTCTTAAAGTATTTGATTTTTGAAGGTGTTTGAATTTTGAAAGATGTCTGTGATTGTTTGTGATTTTGCTGATGTTTAATGAGTTTGGGAGGGTATTTTCAGAATACAGTAAAAGTAGAAAACATGTCAATTGTTTACACTTTTATAATAGTAGTAGATGTTTGCATGCGTGGGTGAAGGTATAAATTTCAAGTTCAGTTGATCACGAGGCAAGTGAATTGGGTATTATAACAAAGATAATTTGGTGGAAAATGTCATAATGAAATGTTGGATTTTGTGATTTGTCCAAATTACCAAGTCAGGTTTTGGTTTATATGGGGCAGTGGAAACAAATATATCGACTACTTAACTGTGACATTTTTTAGGTTCATTTTCATGCAGTCAAATTGGTGGTAGAAAAATGAAAATTTAAAATCATATAAAATGAAAAGACTGAAAAGGCTAAGTTACTCTCTGGGATTTCCAATTAGACATACCTTCACTCTGTTACATTAATTTCTGTGTTTTTTTTTTTTTTTTGGTTGATGCGCATGAACTGTTGACATCTATGATTCAAAAACATCAAAAGAGTTCAGAACTTTGTAATTTTGGGTGCTTGATTTTCTTGAAGTCACTTATGTGCAGTCTGACTGTCAGAGTCATTTGCAAGTTTAGAGGATGCCAATTTATTAAAGGCAATGTTAAAGATTTTTTTTTTTTTTTTTTTTTAATGGATACTATAATCAGTATGAAAGTTTAGAGTTCGAGTTTGATGATACCTTACATTATTTTGGTATAATTTAGTTGGAGGGTTTTTAGAATAATTTTGATAAACTTCTCTGTATCAATGAGAAATTGCTTTTAGAATTTGGTTGGGATGAAGTTGAAACGATTGGAGTTCTTTGGGGTTAGGGACTTAATTAAATTCACATTTCATACTCGTATTTCTCTTTTTATTTCCTTATTCTTTTCTCTTGTGGGATTGCCTGCAGATGGAACATTATTTTGGATGAGCCTTATAATTGTCATGTGAATTCTTGGTACTTCAATATAAGCTTGAACTGGAATTTTTGGTTCTTACATGTTTGAGGAGTTAAGAAACTAGACAATCTTGCACCTTTTAACGCAGCATTTTCCTGGTGGCGGCATCTATAGATCAACCTTAGTCATCAAAAAATAAATCTGTATTTTATGTAGGTGTCTGTGAATGTAAACCTGGAAGTCTGTACTTGCCACTAGAACCCAATAATTTGTCCTGTTTTGGTTGCCTAATTCATTCAGAAAAGGGATAGATTCACGTGCATTATCTTGTGTACTTGTTCAGTGAGTAGCTTTTTCAAGGAGTGTTGCTGGTTTTTAATTATTGGTTCCGAGTATTAGTCAACCTGTTTGATTTTGTTTTCATTTTCTTCGTTTCCATTTTTCATCTTTTGGGAAACCTAGACAATGTAAAGCTCAAAAAACACTGCCTGTTCACATCTCATTTTCATGTTCGTGCAACAATAGATTTCAAAAATTCAAACATAATTTTTTGATGTTTTCTTAAAAAGTGGATTGTTTTGGAAAAAAATTCAGTAAATGAAACACAATCAAACAGAGCGAGTATTTGTTATTTTGTTTCTAAACACCCCAGGACTTGTGCTTACTTTTGTTCTTCCTTGAAATTGGCATTATATTGTTTGAAAGGGTGACCGTGATGGGTGAGATATCAAAGCTGTGGTTGTGCAAAATCACAAAGAAACCCTTAGGCTCAAGTAGGGTAAAGGGTTGGAACACTCCTAGCACGAGATGGACAACTAACAAGAAATTGGGTAAAGGGTAATTTAGTTTTTAAAATTACTGCCTAGACAAATATCTCCATTGAACACTGAGTTACGGGTATTATATTTATACATTTAGCTCTTGGCGTTAGGGAGTTTGTAGCTAGAGTTAATAAGATCAAGGCATTGCTATTTTGGATATGGTTTTAGAAATTTTTAGTTTGGAAGAAGGGGACCCTTTTGGCATTCTAATCTCACTATGTGAAGCTCGTATGGATGGAGCCTAATTTGTTTACACTTCTAGGTCCTTTGATTTTATTCTTCTAGTCTAATTTATGGTGAAATAAAGTTCTTTTTACCAAAAACCCTCTAATTTTGTAATTGTTCACGTTATCTTTGCAGCTTCTTGGTAACAATCATGGGTTTAGTGATCCCATGGAGCTTGACATTTGCACTGGTGGATGCGTATTCTGTCGTTTATAAACGTCCATCTCATCAGCCTGGAGTAATGTCAGTCATCATCATAGGAGATTGGGTACGCTCTTTTTTCCATTCCTTAGTGACCTCCCACAAAATATCATCTTCTTCCAAACTAAACACGATATTGTCATGCAACTTTTACAGGTTCTCTCATTTCCGTCGCTGGCTGCAGCGTGCTCGACAGCTAGTGTGACGGATGTCATGATCGATAAAACCTTCTTATGCAGTGTACAGATGTGCAGTAGATATCAACTGTCTGGTGCAATGGCCTTCTTGTCTTGGTTACTCTCATTAGCCTCCTCTCTCATCAATCTCTGGCTTGTCCCTTGTCTGTAATTTGTATATTTGCCGGGTTGTATTGCCATGGGTAGAAAAATACATTAAAATGGGCTAGATTAAAATTTGATACTATTGTACAATGATAGTGGTCAATCTTTACAGGAAATCTTGAGTGATAAAATTAAATTTTGATTTTCACAGAGCTTGGTGAGCTCAAACTTAATCTAATGTAATATAACCCTTGGTACCAAAATTTTAATTTAAATCTTCCAAGTGTGCAGTTCTCGATTATTGTTTTCAACAGAGTAGCATGCTATAACTGTAGGGTCTTGACCTGATAACGGTTTTTCCTTTTTTCTTTTGTTTGTTTGTTTGGTTTTTTTTTTTTTTTTATTTATTTATTTAAATTTTTTATCATGGATTTCATGAGATATCTGTTATTAAAATGTGGCACATAAATATAGTTATCATATAACGTTTTTATTGAACACAAAGAATGACATTAAGGCTTCTTTTGATGTTGGCTTACAAGCCAGGTTTATTTTATTTTATTTTATTTTAATTTATCACTTTAAAAACACCAACTTTTCCTAAAAATTCCCAACTTTTTTTGGCTTTTAGTTCTTAGTTTTCTGGGCAATCAAACAATTGGAAAACTGAACAAGGGTAAATGAAAGGAAAAAAATATCCTTCTCCCTTTCTGGGCAACAAAACAGTCACCAAACTAATAATTATTCAATAGCACAAAGAATAAACCAAACTCATTTAGGATAATATAGTTTTTATTTTATTTTTTAAGATGGAGATATTTCTACCCCTTTTCTAATTTGGTATTGCCCAGATAATATCTTGTAGTGAAGTAAAATAACATATTTTAATTATTCCAAATTCTAGCTTAGTACCGATTGCAATTCAACTTCTTATAAATAAAGTATTCCTAATCCTCCCTTAGTTTGGATTTATTGCTCATCCCATTATTATAAATAAAGCATTGCCTTGTGTTGTATTACATCGTGTATGCATTCAGAATCAAGAAAATCAATCAATCGATTTATTTAATTTAATAGACTCACATGTCGAATCAGGGTTTAGGTATGTTCATCTCACTTTATGTGATTTACTGTTGCTTTGTGTATATCACGGATTTCCGATTATTTTTTCTATTGTAAAACAACTCAACTTCTCTCTTGTTCATTCAGTTCAAGTTTTATTTTGATTTTTAATAATTCAAACTGTTTATTTTTTAACCTTTTATGTGTCGATTATTTACACATAAAATTAAATTGATCAGGTAATTTATCAATAAATTCCAAATGTTAAACTTATGAACCAATTGGTCCTAAGGTTATTTCTATTGTTCTGATTAGTCCTATTAGTGGAGGAATATCTTATCAGTTGATCCTATTTCCTTTGTTTGGTAACATTGAGTGGTCAATTATACCCTTCATTATGTGTGTCACGTGACACACATTATTCAAAGGCAAAAAGTATAAAGAGCCTTAGTGTACTTTGTTGATGTGTGACACCCATTGTGTGTTTCACGTGACATACATCATTCCAAGGCAAAAAGTATAAAGAGTCTTAGTGTACTTTGTTGATGTGTGACACCCATTGTGTGTGTCACGTGACATATTGTGTGTGTCACGTGACACTCTCATAAAGAGCCTTAGTGTACTTTGTTGATGTGTGGCACCCGCCGATCTTGTTGATGTGTGGCCTTAGTGTACTTTGTTGATGTGTGACACCCATTGTGTGTTTCACGTGACATACATCATTCCAAGGCAAAAAGTATAAAGAGTCTTAGTGTACTTTGTTGATGTGTGACACCCATTGTGTGTGTCACGTGACATATTGTGTGTGTCACGTGACACTCTCATAAAGAGCCTTAGTGTACTTTGTTGATGTGTGGCACCCGCCGATCTTGTTGATGTGTGGCCTTAGTGTACTTTGTTGATGTGTGACACCCATTGTGTATGTCACGTGACATATTGTGTGTGTCACATGACACGCCCTCATAAAGAACTTTAGTTTACTTTGTTGATATGTGGCACCCAAAATGAGGGCATTAAGGTCCCTCAAAATATCCAAGGACTAAACGGTTTATTAAAAAAAAATTGGGACCAATTGATTTATAAGTTTAACATTTGAGATTTATTGATAAATCTCCCTAATTAAAAACAACTGTAATAATTATTGTTGCATGATTGCATCACATTCTTTTTTTAATCCCTCGTAAAAACGAAGTGACATGTGATCAACCTGCCTTAAAAAAATTTAAACAAGAAAGAAAAATAAAAAGAAGCAGAATGCATTGGTGCTGTTAAATTGAAACGTATTGTTTTATTTTATTTTTTTTCAGCAGAAGCGATTGGCGGTTGTGAGTTCCATAATTCCTTAAAATGCAAGTACTTTTGCATTGACTGCATGGGATCTTTCTGTGAACAATGTATGAAAAAATCCAAATTACACGAAGGCCACCAAATTATCCAAGTAAGTCCTTTTACAATAAATATTTTTCTTTTCTTCCTCTTCTCTACCTATTTTATTATTATTCTCAAAAGTTACAAATATCAATTTTTTTAGAATAAATCTATGCATAAAATAGATAATTTTTATCAAATTATTTTATAAAAAAAGGAAGCATTTGCACACAAGTCCTAATTTATAAACTTATATTCCATTAAGTCTTAACTAAGATTTTTTGTATTTTCAAATCTCATTAAATTTTTTATAGTTGAAACTACCCTTTAAACAATAATTATTCATCATTTATAATTATTTATAAAGGAATATGATGATTTGACATTTATTTTGATTTTCAAAACTTTAAAATATCAACTTTCAAATTGAAAAAACTAAAATATATATATGTAAAAAAAATATTTAAAAAAATTAAATTATTATTTTTGTGCAAAACTGAAATTTTTGTGTTTATAAAGAAGTATGATGATAGAACATTGATATGCAAAACTAAAAAAAAAAAAAAAAGGCTTTAAAGATGAAAAAAACTAATAATGTTTTCAGTTTTAAAACTGATAATCTTCTCGATTTTATTAGATAGTTGAATTAAACTAATAAATAAAAGGACAAAAACGTTTAATCTCATACTCTGTTTTTTTCATCAATAGGTGAAACAATTATCTGGAATATTACTATATAAAATTGATAATGTTCTTAGTTTTAAAATTCGGAAAAACTAATAATATTTTTAATTTTACTAAATAATACTTATTGGTTCAAAAAATCTTATATAAGATCCGAGCTACTATAACATTTATAAATAGGATTTTAAGTAATTAATTCATAAAAAAAAAGTGATAAAAAAATATGTTTACGTATAAATTTTTATTTTTTTTGGTTTTTTTTTTTTTAAAGTTTTTATGGTGTTAAAAGTAATTTGACTTTGGTTCGGTGTTGTAGATTAATGCTAAGAAGAGGCGCAAGCTGGACTGCACAAAGAAAAGACACAGAAGAAAAGGAATACCCCGTCGAGCTCCATTCTTTTGAAGTTTGTGTTCATATTGTTATATAAAAACCTGAAAAGTAAAATAATTTGTTTGGTTTCGTTTTAGAGTAATAATTTGAGTATGAAATTATATTTTCAGTTTTGAATTTATGAATCATGATTTAAAAAAAAAAAAAAATTGTTTGCTTCTAAGTTTTGAAAATAATTTTGAAATAATTTGTAATTTTTTTTTCTTTTTTGATCGATTGATGCATAAAATATAAGAGAATGTGAGAGGAGAGAGGAGAGAGGAGAGAAAAAAAATGATTAATTGATTGATCAATAATAAAAAAAATAAAAAAAGAGAAAAATTTTGAAAGTAATTTTAAATTATATTTTAAAAATATATTTAATTACTATATTTCATTTAAATCATAATTAAAAATAAAATCATGATTTGAAAACCAAATGCTACCTTGAATTTACTGCAAAAATATGCATGCATGTGCAACCAGGTTTAGCCTCGGTTCGGCATTCATCTTGGGGTTAAATAATCACAAAAAGATAAAATTGGCTATAAAAATTAATAAGATAAAATACTACTTTTTCATAATCATTATATTTTTTTTCATAAAAATTAAAAAAATTTCAAAACAAAAATCAAACAAGACTAAAAAAACCAAGCTAAAAGAGTTCTAACATAAAAAAAATTAACTATATTAGCGAGCGTCAAATGAGCACTGATGAGATTTGGGGAATATCAAGTACTTTTTTCTTTATATGGACTTTTCTTAAGTGTGCAACTTACACCTTACACTTACGCCTTTTTGTTTGCTGTCTTGTTTTATGTTTACACTTTCCACTTACACCTTTTGTGTTGGTTGCATATGGTGTGCAACCTTAACAGCACCCTCTTTATATATATTACTCAAGATTTAAGAATTTTGTTTTATGACGTAAGATTTGATTTAAGTTTGTTTTATAAACCACTTTTTGTTTCGTTATAAAACTAGTGAAAATCCGTGTAATATTCGCGATGTGAAAAAATTAATAAAATATATTTATATAAAATAATATAAATAGTTAGATTTTTATATGCATATTATAAAAATTAAAAAATATTGAAATTTATAATTTAAATTTCAAAATTTTATCATAATTTATATATTAATTTTTAATTTGTCATAATTTTAATTATTTAACTTTCAATTCCCTTGCTAGAGTTGTAAATTTGAGCGAGTTAAACCCAAGTAACTCGAGTCAAATTTGTAAATTTTTAAAGTTTGGATGACATAAATAGATTTGAATGGTCTTGGACAGAGATACCAAATAACTTGAGCAATTAAAACAAATTGTATATATAAATATATAAAATTATTTGTTAATTTAATTTTTAATAATAAATAATATTAATTAAAAATTAAATATTAATGAATAAAAATAAATACACCTTTTAGAAAGAGATCATCAAATAAGTTGATATTAAAAAAAAATTAAATTTTATAATGAATTACAATAAAATATTTAAATATAATAAATTAAAATTCTTACAAAATAAAAATATCTGGATAAAAAAAATAAAAAGTTAAAAAAAAAAATTAGAATTATACTATCATAGATGATCAATAAATTATCATCTATAACTCTCACTTTTTATAAATAAAAAAAAATATTTTACGAACCATCGCTTTTAATGGAAAAATAACATGTATTTCTATTTATTTTTAACAAAAGTCACTTTTTAGCAATTTGAACAAAAAAATTTTCATTTTTTATTTTAGTAATTGAGATTAAAAAAAAAATTAACAGAATCTAACAAGTTTCGCAAGTGCTGAAAAAGTCTAGATAATCAATAAGGAATGGGGAACAACTCCCTTGTTACAATGATGCGGTATTATATGTGTCAACTCTTAATTTGCTATATACTCAATAGCATGGGGCATGACTCCATTGCCACATCATTGTGGGTGAAAAGTGTGATTATATAGCATTGCTGAAACAATAAATTATTCCGTGTAACTCTCATTTTATTTGTTTATTATATAAAAAAAATAATAAGTTTCACCAACTATCACTTTTAATATTAAAAAAAATGTTTGTTTCTATTTGATTTAACAAAAGTCACTTCTTAACTATTTAAGCTAAAAATTTTTTTATTTTAATTTGTTTAATGGACAATTGAGATTAAAAAAAAAAAATAATAGAATTCATTATATTTGGCAATTGTTAAAAAAGTCATTTATTTTCTTAATATTTTTTGTCTTTTGTTAAAAAAATATTTTTGTATTAAATTTATTGTTTAAATATGTGTAAAATTTAAAACCAAAAATGGCAAAAAATAAAAATATAAACTTTTAATTAGTGATTAATAATTTGAATACGTGTATTTAAATATATTATGATACATTATTATGACTCATGTAAATATTGATCTCATTCTAATTGTAGTAACATAATTTTAAAAATAATTTAAATTTAAAATTTTATTTTATAATTTAATAAAAGTTGTATAAATTAATGAATGAATATTGATCTTATTCTGGTAACATAATTTAAGGAAGAATAAATTTAAAATTTTATTTTAAGAATATAAAATTAATTTATAGACCAATCATGTTCATATTAACAAAAATTAAACAAAATAAAAAAAATAAAATAAAATAGAGAATTACAACTTTTTGTTTAGCCTCCGTTTGGGAAGTGGGTTGGCTTTTTTGCTTTTTGACTTTTTAACTTTTTGGCTTTTTTTTGTGAGATAAGAGTATAATGATTATAGGTTGAATATGATGTTTTGTTTGTTGTGGCTAAAATAGTCTATTTTGTCTTTTGTGGCCATTTTAGCCACAAACTAACTTGCCAAACAACAAGATGACAATGTTTTGCAATATAATAGTATATAGATTTTGTATCATTTTAAAAGTATTTTGTTGTAAAATATATAAATATATAAATAATCTCAACGTCAGTAATGGTAGAGAGCCACAAAAAGTGTGGCTCAAATGACTCAAAACTGTCAAAACGACGTCGTTTTGGGCATAAAACGACTCAAAACGACGTCGTTTTGGCAATTTTGAGCCATTTGAGCCACACTTTTTGTGGCCCTCAAACATTTTTCTTTTTATTGTTTCTTAATATATAAAATATAAGTTAATTATGATAATTTTAAATTTGTATTTAAAACTAATTCATCATGTGATAGATTATTATAATTTTAAATTTGTATTGTGTAAATTTTAAATTTAAATTAATAGATTACTTTTCATATTTAGTTACTCGCAAATTTGAATTTTAAGATGGATTAGTATATTTTTCATCTTTTTTAGATTTGATATATTTTTTATTTGAAATTCATAAATCAGGAGATATTAATTTTTATTTATTTTTTTATTTTTTGCTTGAATAAGAGTTTGCTAATAAAAGAATTTTTAACTTTCAAAAATCAAAAAATTATGAAATTTAGGGGTTGTTTGGGATGTTCTAAATAAGTGCACTTTTTGACTTTTTATAAAAAGATGTGTAGAAAAGTAGAGAGGAGATATTGATTGATGTGACTCAAAAAAGATAAAAAGATAAAAAATGTGGACTTATTTAGTCTTCCCAAACTTGGCCTTAGATTGAGAACTTGAGGTTCTTAGAGGTCTTATGGATTAAAAACTCCCTTTTACTTATATCATATACTAGCGGTAATTCGCGTGATGCACAAAAAAATAGACTCTATATATTTTGTGTGATAAATAAATCATTTTAATCTTAAATTATATCTTAATAGCGACAAGCCAAGGATTGATTTGGGGTATCCTAAAAAGTGCACTTTTTGTCTTTTTACGAAAAGATGTGCAGAAAAGTAGAGAGGTGATATGATGGAAAAAAGATAAAAAGATGGATTATATAGGTTATGCCAAACCTAGCCTAAGCCATCTAGGTAGATGTTAACAATAATTAACCCACAAAATTTTATAATAAAATTTGATATGCATAAGAAATTATTAATTATAAAAATTGTTGAGAATAATAGTATCACAATCACTTGATAACGTAAATAACTTATATCAAACTAAACAAAACATTAAAAGAGAGAAATTCTATAAGCTTAGAAAAGTTATTATAAATTTATTTGGACTTTTAAATTAGTGGTGTATATTATTATTGTTGGATCAAATTATGAATAAATATCAACTTTTAATTATAATTTATAAGTAGTTTTTAAAAAAATTTAATCTAAATTTGTTGCCTTGCTTATAAAAAGAACTTCTCAAACAAATCATTAATTGATTATATTAGCAACTCTCTATCTTTGATTTCCTCTATCAATGACACACTCATATCATATCAAAGTATAAATCATTCTCCATAGTTTAAGTAATACTTGCATAGTTCCTACGTCATTTTAAAAAAATTAATCAAGATAAGAATGTCATAGTATTATAAAAATTATATAAGAGAATAGTTTTAATCCATTTTATTTATAAAAAAATGATAAAAAAATATTTGAATTGTACTTAAAAAAATATAACAAATGATAGCTTTAATCATTATATACCCAAAAAAAAAAAATTATTTCGGTTACACAACGAAAAAATGGTCAAATACAAATAGAGTCGTGAACATTAAATTAAATCATATGGGCTCTAAATTGATAATACAATCTAGCAAATCAACTAATAATAACATAGAGATATTGACAAATATGTAGTACTTCCCTATCATCTTTGTATTATATTCATTAATTTCATATATTATATGAAAGTTTTATTCGTCTCGATCCTTCAATAAAATAAGGATCAAGAAAACAAATTTGATAAGAAATTGATTCTAAACTTAATTATTGAAAAAGCAAAAATTTCAAAGAGAGAATTTAGAGATGGAATTGAAGAAATACTATAACGAATGACAGCCTTATAAAAAAATAAAAAATAAAAAACATCACAATGATCTAATGCAAATTATTTTTAATAACTAATAGAAAGAATATCAAATTATTACCTTTTATAAATATAATGAACAAAATTAATTTTGTGAGATTTTTGTGCTACCTTCTCCCATATAACCTTTATTATTTCATTATTAATACTATTCTCATTCAAAGCGATAATTTTTTTTTTATAATCTTTATCATTTGGTAGATAATAACGAATAATAAAAATTATCAAGAGAAGGTTAAGAATTTAATAAGAGATAAAAAGTTATAGATAAGAGCATTTCATAAGATAAAAAATTTAAAATAAAAAAAGATAATATGTGATAGGAGAAAAAAAAAAAAAGTAAATCAAAATAAAGATTTAGATATATATGTTTTTGATAGATATATAGATTAACAAATCATATCTTTATCTAAATTTTATTATTTTAATTTTTTGAAAATAAATTATTTAATCTTTATATTTATCTGTAGGTCATGAAATTAATCTTTATAAATTATTTATCAATTTTTATATGTTTATTTATCTATAAGTCATGAAATTATTTTTTTTAAACAATTTTTAAAATTTTTATCTTTAGGTCATGAAATAAATTTTTATAAATTATTTATGAATTTTTATATGTTTATCTATAATGAAATTAATTAAAGTATGAAATGAGGGGGAAAAAAAGAGAGTTATTTTGTTTTTTTTTTAAAAAAAAATCAATTATTTAATCTTTATCTTTATTTGTAAGCCATGAAATTAATTTTTATAAGTTATTTATCAACTTTTATTTGTTTATTTATGGGAAGAAATTTTAAATTATCTATAAGTTATGAAATTAATTTTTTAAAATTAATTGTTTATTTTTTATCTTTATCTGTAGATTATAAAATTAATTTTCAGTTCTTATATGTTTATCTATATGGACGAATTTTGAAATTCAAATCTTTATCCATAAATAATGAAATTAATTTTAATTTTAATTAATCAAACAAATAAAAAATGAAGAAAAATAGAAAACATGAAAGGCAATCAAAGAAGGTTGCCATGCAGGAAAGAGAGTGTTTTAAAATTATGAGAATTTAGGAATAAATATTTGGAGGCTTTTGACAAAACAACTACATTTGGTTATATATATAAGTATAGATAGATTCGATTCAATATTTTAGTTACTCCCTCCGTCCCAAAATATTAGTCCTTTATTCTATTTTTCATTGTCCCAAAATATTAGTCCCTCTTCAAAAATCAAGTACAAAAATAATATAAATTTTCTATTTTGCCATTCTTTTAAATTAATAAACAATATAAAAAGTACAATTATGACATTGATATTCTCAAAAAATGTACTATCAAAAGGGTAATTTTGAAAAATTAACTTTTTTAAAATCCAATAATTATACTACCAAAAAAAGTTAAATCCCTCAAAAAATATCATTATTTTAGAACAGAGGAGTATTTTAATTTCATGGATGCCGTCCTTAGAGGGCCAATAACTTTTGTCCCCAAGTCTTTTTGATCCTTCTAAAATATTTATAACTGTTAATCACATTAGAATTTTAAAATATTAGAATTTGATATTTAATTTAAGAATTATGAGCAGAAAATAAAAGAATTTAGGAACAAAAAATCCTATGCCTTCCTATGAGGTTTGCTAATGAAGCTTCCTAAAGGGCCATAGGGGTACAGGTTGGGCATCTTCAATTATTCAATCCTTTAGATCATGATTGGCGGTGTTTGGCATCGGGGTTGCCAGGCTATTTTAGCCTCAAATTTGAAAAAAGCCATGTAGTCTTTACTGTAGTTGAGGGAGAGACGTTGAGGCTAGCTGAATGTCACTCACTAGGTAAAAAGACGTTTTTACCCTTCGTTGCTCATATCTACAAACCCAAAAGCCAACTGATCATAAGGCCTTTTACCTCTTTCATCTGTATTGTCTCTACCTTGGGTGTGAACAGAGGGTTTGAAAGAAGAGTGAGGTTTCTCTCTCCGGCAGAACTTGGACGTAAAGACTCACCAGCCGACTGTTTAACGCGCTGATCGTCAAAGACCTGCGACAGGTAGGGTATACTGACCCTATTCCTGTGCTTCTTCTTCGTTTTCGAACTTGATCTTGCTGGTTTTGAACCCACTGTTTCAGATCGCACTATGATTTAGCTGGTATTGCTGGTATTTTGTTTTTTTTTCTTTTACCGATCTACACCGATGAACATTTTTTTTCCTCCTTTAGTTATTTTGGTTTTTTTTTTTTGGTTCCAACTTCGGTGGTTCAGTTGTCATGGGACTACAAAATAGGGCAAAACAACTGACAAACTGGATGCGTTTTTGTTGTTTGATTTTGTTTTCTTCCTTCAAAATCTTTTGTGCATATACAATTTTTTTTATAATCTTTTTCTTGTGACAAGCTTCTCAGCTATTCTGCTGAAATTAGTATGGGAAACAAACACCAATTTTTTTATTTGATTTTTCGTGTACTCTTTTGGTCTGTTGAAATGAGTATGGCAAACAAACACTACCTAAAACCAATTCCTCTAATAGAAAATCTGTTGCCACGATTCTCTTCTTTTTTCTTTTTTAATTTGTTTGTATACTCTTTTGTTCTACTAAAATGAGTATGGAAAAACAAACACCAATGTTTTTATTTAATTTTTTTATTTGATTTTTTGTGTGTACTCTTCTGGTCTGCTGAAATGAGTATGGTAAACAAACACCATCTAAAAACCAATTCATCTGATAGAAAATCTGTTGCCACGGTTCTCTTTTTTTATTTTTATTTTATTTGTTTGTATACTCTTCTGTTGTGCAGTACATTTTTTTTATTTGTTTTTATTTGTTTGTATACTCTTCTGTTCTGATGAAATGAGTACGGCAAAACAAGCACCACCTAAAAACCTATTTCTCTGATAGAAAACCTGTTGTGAAAATCTGTTGGGCACAATTCATACTCTGGTTGTTTTTTGGTTTCTTGTTATTTTTTTTAACTATGTTCTTCTAACACATTTTTTTTGATAAATTTGTGGTTCATAAATTTTAGCTTTTCATTCAATCTGTTTTGCTGTTGCAATGGTGTGGTTATAAATGAATTACCTATTCATTCAATCTGTTGTTCTGTTAAAAATCAACTGTTGTTATAAATTAATTACCTATTCATTCAATCTATTCTGCTGTTATAAATTAACTGTTGAACTCTAAATTTCAGCAAATATACATGCATTGTAAAATTTAACCTAATATGTGCTGCTATTGTAGTCATGTGTTTGTTTTGTGTGTAGTAATATGTACTGTGTGTCTGTTCTTCAAACACGAAACATTTCAATTAAAATACCCGAAAATATGAAAGGACCATCCTACGACGAATTGTAATACACTTTTTCATGTCATTATTGCCTTTGTTGTCTCCAGTGTTGTTCCATGTTACAAAACAGCGGATGGCTTCCTCTTTTTCCACTGCTACGTCAATATGGCCACGGCGCATGTGTGCTTGTGGCTATGGCCATTGTTTTGTGAAGGTCTCAAGATCTTACAAAATTTTGGTCGTGCATATTATGTTTGCCCCTCGTCCCCTGGTAAGTTGTAACAAATGATTATTTCTCACTCCATATATGTTTGCAAACTGTAATTCCCATAACTAATAAGTGTTACATTTCTTACTCATCAGCAATATGTTAATTGGATTCGTTGGTGTGACGAATCAGGGAGACGGAGCCCCGACCATGACTCATCAACAACCAATGTCATGCAATTATGGGATGATGTCCTGCAATTATTAATACTTTACGTGTAATGAAAACAGTTTTTGTGTCTTGTGCATCATGGTCATCATCTTATTACTGCGAATGTAAAGTTTGTAGCTGATATAGTTATTTATTACCCTTGTATATAAGTAATGCTGGGAAGAAGTACTGCTTTGAACAAGTAATTGCATTGTCATCCTGTTTATGTAAACGTTATATGCTTTTAGTAATTATCGTATTGCTTTTGTTATACGTTGTTACTATTCTATTTTGCATACATGTTTTCGTTCAGAGTGTATTGTGCACATGTATTCGTCAGCTGGTTACTAATGTGTAAAACATACATGCTCCCACATTAGTATAATGGCTGGAACATGGTCGTCCCCTCGTACACCGCCTAAAAATAAATGGGCTGGCCCATTGAGCCTAGAAGGATTTGTTGATGACGTGGATCATGCACATAAGGCAACTTGGGACAGTGCAGCCACATCAATCTTCCTAGAGTGCGTTAGGGATGAAATATTAGCGGACCGTCGGGTAGGTACAACCATCACCGTCGCTGGGTATAAGGAACTTACAATCAAATTCGCTAAGCGCACGAGTAGATGTCATAAAATGAAACAGTTAAAGAACAAGTATGGTAGTTTGAAAAATGAATGGCTGACTTCGAACAAGTTAATGGACAACAGCAAAGGTGTCACCGGCATTGGGTTTGACAGGGAAATCGGGTTGTTCACAGCTTCCGAAGAGTGGTTGGAAAGCTTAAATCAGTATGTACCAAAATAAATGTTATTATACCTAATAAATTATTTCACTTCCATGGCAACATGGACGTGTTAGTAAATTTCTTGATTGATTGTCCCATGTTATTTTTTGGAAAATTTGTCACCATGTGTGTAACGACCCCGATTCGTAAATAATTACTAATTCGTAATTAAGAATGCTAACTAAGTGTTTAGAATGTAATTATGTGTTATTATTAATTGTGATATGTGTTTTGTAGTGCATATCTATCTGATTTGAAATTTTTTTGTCATGATTTCTACTTTGAATCTGAAATTGTTAGCCTAAATGCTTTCAAAAACCGAATCTGAGTTCATGGATTGGCTAACTAGCATATTTGGAACCATATGAGAAGTTTTGTCAAAAATTGATTCAGTTCAGTAAAATTGCATGTGATTAAATTGAGCCTTAATTGGAACTATTTTGGATTAATTGAGTCATGTGCTAACCTTGATTAATGAAGGTTATTTATGTTTAATTAAGACGATGCATGATTTATGCCTAATCGACTCCTATTCATGATCCAAGATGTGATTAAGTGTATTATGTGCAGAGGCATTCTGTAATGTTGGGCGTAGAGGATTAAAATCCTTTAGTGGGTGTGTGTTGAGAAATCTGTGTGGGTGTATTGAGAAATCTGAGTTGGGCATTTTGTGTTGAGTGTAGGGGATTAAAACCCTTGTGTATGTATGTGTTAGAGTTTTACATGTGTGTGCACGTGTATTGTGCTCAAGAAGTGAGTGTGTGTTGTGTATATTCAGTTGAGTGGGGGAGTGTTTGTATCATTCCTTTGCTTATTTGGTTCTTTGTGTTGAGAGAGTTCAAGCTTAAGAGAGAGAGAGAGAGAGAGAGAGAGAGAGAGAGAGAGAGAGAGAGAGAGAGAGCTTGGCTTTAGTCAGAGAGAGCCCAAAAGTTTGAAGAAAAAGAAGAAAACTAGGAAAATTCATCTCACATTTTTGAAATTAAAGCCTTGGGTAAGGATTCTATGTCTAATTTCTGTAGCTATTCCTCCATGCATCATGATTTCATCAAATTTTAAGCTACTTTCATGAGAGTGCAAGAAATGGGTCTTTGAACATGTAGATTACTTTCATGTGTATTCATGGTAGATCATCTTTGATTTTATCATTTTGAGTTTGAGTTGTAAAGTCCTTCCATGCATGTGAGTTTAAATCATGTCCATTGTTTTATAAATTTATGAGTTTGTTGATCACCATTTGCATGTTATGAAAAACCATAAAAAGAGTTGAAAATTCTTGCATGAAGGAGTTTCGATTCAAATCTTTCAAGAATTGATGCGTTTTTGAATAAAAGATGTTTTAAGGGTCTTATATTGAAGTTTTCTAAAGCTATTTTATGTGTTTGATCAAATCATGCAAGACCTCAAGTTTTGAAAGTTGTTTGGAAGCCATTTTTGTTAAGCTTGGTGCCCAGAAATTCACAGCTGGCTCGAGCGAAGAAGTGGTGGCTCGAGCCAACATTATGAGCTCCCAGTATTTTGAATTTGCAAAAGCTGGCTTGAGCGAGCTCAGTTTTTGCCTTCAGCTGGCTCTAGCCACGAAAAGCTGGCTTTAGCCACCAGCTTATTTTCAGCATGTTTTCAAAATATGTTTTAAGTACATATCTTCACTCTCATCTCTTTTCGGGCATTCTTAGGCGTGATTTATGAGCCATTAAGGATTAATAAGCTAAGAAACAACATATGTAAGTGAATTAGAAATTATGTGTCGAATCTGAGTATCTGGTTCTATATGAACAAACTATGTGACATGGAATGAATAGGAAGTTAAAGCAAGAAAGCTAAGCCATGTATGGCCACATGAATGAGTAATAATGAGACATGTTTTGTGCTATGTACATTTGTGTTTGTAGGTCAAGACTCGAAGACTGACCAACCGTTTCTGGAAGCCCACTGTGAGTAACGTTATTGTAAAGATGTGTTCATATGAATTATGTTCCAAATGTAATTTGATAAGTTATGATTTTTGAAATGATATTTATTTACGTGAGCGAATGTCCTATGTTTGAAATCTATTATGGCATCCATAGATAGTCCCAAGTCATGGGGGACGGCATGTTAATGCGGGTCCATGACATATATGTAATTACGAGATCTCGTTAGCCACTTCATTGTGGTGATATGTGTTTAATCGGTATCCAAAACCGATTACTCTAGTCGAAAGACAATATATGATGTGTTCTATGGGATGTACCATTATTATGTTCGGATATGAGGATAATTATGTTATGATCTGTTTCATGATTATAAAATGTTCGAAATTCGTTCACTAACCTCTTTACATTGATGTTATTCACTGGGCTTTAGCTCACTGTGTGTGTGTGTATATATATATATATATATATGTATAGGTGAGCGTTTTGGAGATCAGGCCTCAAGACTTTTGTCTGGATTTATGTCTTGTTGTCAGCCAACCATTGTGCCTCACATGGAGGTTCCTGAAGTGTCACGTGTTTTAAGCTCTGTTGTTTCTGTATATAAGACTCATTTTGTTTTTGTTGGCTGTACTTAAGATGTTATAGCTAAGTGTGTGGGTATAATGTGAAAATGATTTTTGGTTATGAATATAAAGTTTTAAATATTTTGTTTTATGTAAGTCTACACAGCTCATTGGACAACTATATTTTTGTATTTGTTTCTGCTAGCCCCTTAATTTTGTTAATCAGTTCAAAGGCCTTTGGTAATCCAAGGATTACTGGCCGGTTACGACACTAAACCTATAAGGACGGGTTTGGGTCGTGACAGAGTGGTATCAGAGCACGAGTTATACTGCACACATGAGTCCATATGAGCTATAGAATGTCCTAGAAATGAAATAGGGACATTGCATTATCATGTGTAAGTTTGTAAGCTATTATGAACATATCCTTATTGAAAATGAAATGAAACGAAACCTATGTGTATGAACCAAGTAGTTATGTGGAATAACATATAATGTTGATTTCAATATTGAACGTGTAATTCTTGTGAACATGACCATATGAACGTGAAAGGCTACGTAACCTATGTGCATATATTGAGTTGAGATAAAATGATGAACGTGTTTGATATGAAATGAAACATGAAATCAATGAGAACTTTTCCTACATTGATATTCACCTTGTTTATGTATAGACAAATGAAAGAAATGAGAAATGTAGATAGATCTGAATCTTCAGATGCTAGAATTAACAGGTTAGAAACAATGGTTAAAGCCTTAACCGAGTCCTTGAGACAACAACAACAAAGGCAAATACATGTACCTGAACCAGCTAATTGTGATATGATAACACTGACACAGAAATATAATAAGATGAAGCCACCGGAATTTCTGGGGGGTATTCAACCACTGAAAGCCGAGGCTTGGGTTTTAGAAACTAAGAAAATATTTAAAGTATTTCCGTGTACTGAGGCACAAAAAGTTTTGTTCGCGACATTCACACTTAAAGAAGAAGCTAGGAGATGGTGGATGTTAGTACGAAATGATAATGGGGGTATAACATGGGACAGATTTAAAGAAATTTTCTTCGAAAAATATTTTCCCCAATGCATCCGAGATAGGAAGGTATCCGAATTTGAACAACTAAAACAAAGCAATATGAATGTAGCCAAATATGAAGCAAAATTTACTGAACTAGCCCGATATGCACCACACATGATAGACACTAACTACAAAAAGGCTAGAAAATTTGAAGGTGGGCTTGACCTTGACGTGTTTGATCGAGTTGGTGTTTTAAAATTGTCAAAGTATGTAGATGTCCTTGATAGAGCACTAATGTCTGAAGCAAACATAACAGCATTGAAAATATCAAAGTCAACATCATCAACTGAATCGGAAGGAAAGAAACAAAAGAAACAGAAAGTTGAAATGACCAGTAATTCGATGACCTCTATGAATGAAAAATCAAAGGCAAGAACTTTTTACAGTGTAAGTCAGGGAAACAATACGAACAATGATATACCCATCTGTAAAGAATGTGGGAAACAACATTGGGGCATTTGTCATCGCCTATCTGGAGCCTGTTTTAAATACGGAAAGAGAGGACACTTGGCTAAATCTTGCCCACGAGCTCATCCAAACAACACTAGGCCTAATGTTAGTACGACTAGTTCTATTCTTGTACCTGGAGACAAGGAAGGGTTTACACCCTAGTTCCAGGAGATGCTCGAAACACTGAGACGACTAATGCAGGTACTATTTTGATTATGTGCACGTGTATGTGTGAAAATCGGTTTGAAAATACATATGACCTTTGGCATGAGAAGAATTGCTAATATGTTGATTGAACCAATTGAATTATTAGAATCATGAACTTATGCTTCATGCCTTGATTTTACTAATGTGTGATATGTGGTTAGAACTGATGGGATAGAATTCTACTTATCGAACATTTTTGGAACGCTATGAAGTTTGACAAATTACCTATGCTACAGAAAATGTTCGGACTCATATATATGCATACCTTTGCTTGACAATGTTATTAGACTCGAGACATACATATATACGACTATACCCTTGCTCAGAATGATTGATATGTTTTTTGTTTTGTTAACTAGACTGTTGGGACTATGACTCTGGGATTGTGTGACTAAGTGAAGACCCCAAGCGATAACCCCTAAACTATGAACTATGATTGTTGAAATTTGACAAGACTACTCGACTAGACCAATGAGCCTATGCTTTAGTGACCATATGACCGATTTAGAACTTCTGCATAACAATTTGCTATTGTGTGCCACCGAGAAACTTTATATGATACGTTGTTGTGTACCTTACACGCCTATATGAAAGACTCATTTGGGAAATTGCTATATTGACTATGATGCTTACCTCTTGATATGAACAACTGCATGCCTGTGCACTTACATGTAAACTTATTTGGAGAACACATTGTACATGATCTGAAACACTTCGATATGAACTATTATGATACATGACTTTGAGGTGATTTTGAGAACTGATGAACTTAAAACCACTATAGAACTATTGACTGTGTATCTAAGCGAATGGAGTACGAATATAGAACCAAATGTGCTTCGTTTGCAAATGATAGGGATAAAACTTTTATCTGATCTGATCTGATCTGATAGAACTTTGGTTTGATGAGACCTTTATTTAAACTGATAGAACTTTTGTTTAATGACATACGCTCTGAACTTCTGCTTGATCTGATCGGATGGAACTTACATTTGATGTGATCCGATAGGACTTTACTTTGATTTGATCTGAGGAGAACTTTACCTAATTCAAGAATCATTATCTGATTTGATTACATTACGGGGGATTATGAATTGCTTATGATTGAATGACAGAGTTGTGTTGCTAAGGGAACTAACCGAATGAAAATTTGAATCAATTTTGAACACTTACAAAGAATGTGAACTGTCAATAGTAGACTATGTGATTATAAATAGCTTTTAACTGTATGCCTATAACTGATTGGAAAAACACGTGAATGATATTATAGAATTTTGTAACTTATGCCCAGGGAATATGGGGATAATGTATGCATGACATGTGGTTAATTGCTTCGGTATTACCGTTACTACCATGAACTTGTTTGAATAAGAGAATGATTGCTTTTGTGTTACTGTACTTCAAAATTGATGCTATGGGACTTGTTGACAACAGACTAGTTTTAGTGTAAACTCTGACTACCAGGAAGTATATGTAATCAGTACGTTCTGTGAATGACTGCTTCTGTATTAACATGTAGTACAATTGAATCTGTGGAAACTGAGGTTGATGAATAGTATATGAATGATTACTTCGGAATTACGTTACTGTGATGGGGTTAATGCACGAATTTACCTTGTATTCCTGATAACTTCTGAATGACTTGAATAACTGTGGTGGATTGTCGAGTAGAATACTAAACTGACCAATGAATTGTTTAATGACTGGGAAACGAATCAAGTCTCTGTAACAAGTAGAATGGGGAGGAAACCACTACGAAAATGGAAAAGAGTGTGAACCTAAGACATCTGACCTGCATCTGATATATATATATATATATATATATGTATATGTGGTAACTCGAGTTTGGAGGACTAAACTTCTTAAGGTGGGGAGACTGTAACGACCCCAATTCGTAAATAACTACTAATTCGTAATTAAGAATGCTAACTAAGTGTTTAGAATGAAATTATGTGTTATTATTAATTGTGATATGTGCTTTGTAGTAATTTGTGTATATCTAGCTAATTTGAATTTTTTTTGTCATGATTTCTACTTTGAATCTGAAATTGTTAGCCTAAATGCTTTCAGAAACCGAATTTGAGTTCATGGATTGGCTAACTAGGATATTTGGAACCATATGAGAAGTTTTGTTAAAAATTGATTCAGTTTAGTATAATCGCATGTAATTAAATTGAGCCTTAATTGGAACTATTTTGGATTAATTAAGTTATGTGCTAACCTTGATTAATGAAGGTTACTTATGTTTAATGAAGACGATGCATGATTTATGCCTAATCTACTCCTATTCATGATCCAAGATGTGATTAAGTGTATTATGTGCTGAGACATTCTATAATGTTGGGTGTAGAGGATTAAAATCCTCTAGTGGGTGTGCTTAGAAATCTGTGTGGGTGTATTGAGAAATCTGAGTTGGGCATTTTGTGTTGAGTGTAGGGGATTAAAACCCTCGTGTGTGTGTGTGTGTGTGTGTGTGTGTGTGTGTGTGTGTATGTTAGAGTTTTGCATGTGTGTGCACGCGTATTGTTCTCAAGAAGTGAGTGTGTGTTGTGTATATTCAGTTGAGTGAGCACTACAAGAATTTCACTTTTGGCGACTAATTTTTTAGTCGCCGAAGGGCTTTAGCGACTAAATTTATTGGTTGCAAAATTAGTAGCCAAAGAGTAGTCGGAAAAGCTATTTTAGTCACCAAAATTATTTTAGTCGCCAAATGTATTCATTTGCCGACTAAATATTTAGTCGCCAAAAAGTTAAACATTAAATTAAATTAGACCCTTTTCGGCGACCAAACTTTTAGTCACCTAAAGTTCCACCTTTTTAGCTACTAAAGTTTTAGTCGGCAAAGAGTTCTTTTTTAGCTACTAAAAATTTAGTCGCCGAAAGTCCCCATCTTTGGCTACTAAATGTTTAGTCGGCAAAGAGTTCCTCTTTTGGCTACTAAATATTTGGTCGCCTAAAGTTCTACATTTTTTGCTACTAAAATTTTAGTCGGCAAAAGTGTGTTTATAATTTAGTTTTTTATTTTTAGCTACAAAATATTTTAGTCACCAAATGTTTAATTTTCTTTTTTGCTACAGAAGTTTTAGTCGCCAAATGTCTTTTTTTTTTTGCTACAAAACTTTTAGTCGCCAAATGTCTTTTCCCAATTTGTTTTTAGCTACTAATTGTTTAGTCGCCAAAAACATGATATTATGTTTTATTGCAAAATTATAATTTCTTCACAACCTGTCTATATACAATGCAACCTGTAATACGTATAAAAACAAAATGATACATACTATCAATCATTCCACAATCTGCATCCATATACCAAAAATAAATAACATTAAATATCAAAGTCCATACAAATCAACTATTGTTCAAACTAAAATAATAATTCCATACAAAATATGTCATACAAAAATCAAAGCCCTCCGTATACAAAAAAAATACATTTACTACCAAGCCGAATTACCATTTGGCATAATACAAATTACTATCGTAATCTGTACCATAACAAAAGGTGATATATGTACCACGACAAAAGTTTTCTATGGACCATGACAAAACGTTCTATATGTACCACGATAGAAGGTGATCTATGTACAACGACAGTCATTATCTGTTGATTGCCAAAAGTTTTCTGTATCAGTAATAATGAACTACACAAAAGCTGAGGACGACAAAAGTATTATATTAGCTCTACACAAATGTGAAAATTATTCTCCATACACCAATATGGATTATCCACAAGTCCACGCAACAAAACCATCTACAAAGAAAAACAAAAAACGAAACGTTAGAATTGGTTACAAAATATCAATTCAGTCAGCCATATAGAACATGTTCTAACATGCATTTAAGGTATAACAATCGAGAAATGTCTTCTTGGAAATAAAAGAAAGTATATATATATGTATCATGCAATATTTATTCCAACCAACTGGACAAACAATGTAATATGTAATTTCTTCGTCCTATAAATATATAAAGGCAATTATTAGAATATGCAGATGTTATTTTAATAAAGTTGTTGCTTTTTTAACTAAGTGTTGCAAGTTTTTCGACTAAGCGTAAGGCGTATTCGGGGGCTGTTATGAATTTTCGCCCCCGGAAAACCCTTTTTTCAGTAAGTTTAGGGCGTTTTTGGCTCTAACTCCCAACCTACGGGTCTGAATTACGTTCCGTCAGATCTCACCAGTCCTATTTGTCATGGCGAAGCTATTCGTGTGAGCCACACGGTCGTTCGGGGGCTGTTTTGAATTTTTGCCCCCGAAACGCTCTTTTTCGACTAAGTTTTGGACGTATTCAGCTCTAACTCTCTACCTGTGAGTCGGAATTACGTTCTGTCAATTCTCAGAAGTCCTATTTGTCATGGCGAAGCTATCCGTGTGAGCCACATGGTCGTTCGGGAGCTATTTTGATTTTTTGCCCCCAAAACGTCATTTTCCGACTAAGTTTAGGGGGTATTCAGCTCTAACTCCCAACCTACGGGTTCGATTTACGTTCCGTCAATTCTCACAAGTCCTATTTTTCATGGGGGAACTGTCCGTGTGAGCCACATGGTGGTTTGGGTGTTGTTTGATTTTTTGCTCCCGAAACGCCCTTTTTCAACTAAGTTTAGGGCGTATTCGGCTCTAACTCTCAAATTACGGGTCCAAATTACGTTCTGTCAATTCTCACAAGTCCTATTTGTCCAAACTAAGCTATCTGTGTGAGACACATGGTCGTTCGGGGGCTGTTTTGATTTTTTGCCCCCGAAACGCTCTTTTTCGACTAAGTTTAGGGCGTATTCGGCTATAACTCCCAACCTACGGTTCCAAATTACGTTCCGTCAATTCTCACAAGTCCTATTTGTCATGGGGAAACTGTCTATCTGAGACACATGGTCGTTCGAGGGTTGTTTTGATTTTTTGCCCTCGAAGCGCCCTTTTTCGACTAAGTTTAAGGGGTATTCAGCTCTAACTCCCAACATACGGGTCCAAATTACGTTTCGTCAATTCTCACAAGTCGTATTTGTCATGGGGGAATTGTTCGTGTAAGTCACACGATGGTTCGGGGGCTGTTTTCATTTTTCACCCCCGGAAACGCTATTTTTCGACTAAGTTTAGGACGTATTCGGCACTAACTCCGAACCTACGGGTCCGAATTACGTTCTGTCAATTCTCACAAGTCCTATTTGTCATGGGGGAACTGTCCGTGTGAGCCACACTGTGGTTCGGAGGCTGTTTTGATTTTTTGCCCCCAAAACGTCCTTTTTCAACTAAGTTTAGGGCGTATTCGGCTCTAACTCTCAACCTACGGGTCCGAATTACGTTCTGTCAATTTTCACAAGTCCTATTTGTCCAAACTACGCAATCTGTGTGAGACACATGGTCGTTGGAGAGCTGTTTTGATTTTTTGCCCCCGAAACGCCCTTTTTCGACTAAGTTTAAGGGGTATTCGGTTCTAACTCCTAACCTACAGGTCCAAATTACGTTCCGTCAATTCTCGTAAGTTGTATTTGTCATGGGGGAACTTTTCGTGTGAGTCACACGATGGTTCGGGGGTTGTTTTGATTTTTCACCCCCGAAACGCCCCTTTTTCGACTAAGTTTAGGGCGTATTCGGTTCTAACTCCCAACCTACGGGTCTGAATTACGTTTCGTTAATTCTCACAAGTCCTATTTGTCATGGGGGAACTGTCTGTGTGAGCCACACGGTGGTTCGGGAGCTTTTTTTATTTTTCACCCCCAAAACGCTCATTTTTCGACTAAGTTTAAGGCGTATTCGGCTCTAACTCTCAACCTACGAGTCCGAATTACGTTCCGTCAATTCTCACAAGTCCTATTTGTCCAAACTAAGCAATCTGTGTGAGACACATGGTCGTTCAGGGGCTGTTTTGATTTTTTGCCCTCGAAACGCCCTTTTTCGACTAAGTTTAGGGCGTATTCGGCTCTAACTCCCAACCTACGGGTCTAATTTACGTTCCGTTAATTCTTATAAGTCCTATTTTTCATGGGGGAACTGTCCGTGTGAGCCACACGGTGGTTCGGGGGCTGTTTTAATTTTTCGCCCCCGAAATGCCCTATTTCAACTAAGTTTAGGGCGTATTCGGCTCTAACTCTCAACCTACGTGTCCGAATTACATTCTGTCGATTCTCACAAGTCTTATTTGTCCAAACTAAGCAATCTGTGTGAGACATATGGTCGTTCGGGGGCTGTTTTGATTTTTTGCCCCCGAAACGCACTTTTTCGACTAAGTTTAGGGGGTATTCGGCTCTAACTCCCAACCTACCGGGCCAAATTATGTTCCGTCAATTCTTATAAGTCGTATTTGTCATAGGGGAACTGTTCATGTGAGTCACACGGTGGTTCGGGGGTTGTTTTGATTTTTTGCCCCCGAAACGCCTTTTTCGACTAAGTTTAGGGGGTATTCGACTCTAACTCCCAACCTACGAGTCTGAATTACGTTCTGTCAATTCTCAGAAGTCTTATTTGTCATAGGGGAACTATTCGTGTGAGTCACATGATGGTTCGGGGGCTGTTTTGATTTTTCGCTCCCGAAACGCCATTTTCGACTAAGTTTAGGAGGTATTCGGCTCTAACTCCCAACCTACAGGTCCGAATTACGTTCCGTCAATGCGCACAAGTCCTATTTGTCATGAGGGAACTGCCCGTGTGAGTCACACGGTGGTTCAGGGGCTGTTTTGATTTTTCGTCCCCGAAACGCCTTTTTTCGACTAAGTTTAGGGCGTATTCGCTCTAACTCCCAACCTACGGGTCCGAATTACGTTCCGTCAATTCTCACAAGTCCTATTTGTCCAAACTAAGCTATCTGTGTAGACATATGGTCGTTTGGGGGCTGTTTTGATTTTTTGCCTCCGAAACGCCCTTTTTTGACTAAGTTTAGGGGGTATTTAACTCAAACTCCCAACCTACAGGTCAAAATTACGTTCCGTCAATTCTCACAAGTCCTGTTTTTCATGCTGAAGCTATCCATGTGAGCCACATGGTCGTTCGGGGATTGTTTTGAATTTTCATCCCCGAAACGCCGTTTTTCGACCAAGTTTTGGACGTACTAGGCTCTAACTCCCAACCTACGAGTGCAGACTAAGTTATTGTGTATAAATTTTGGTTTTCTTTGGTATAAATTTTAAAATCACTGTTGTAATTCATAAGTACACACAGTGTAATGGTTGATGGTGTTACAGTTCAACTTAATAACATATGTGCATAAATGTTATTTTGTTTCCATAGAACTTGTTGAACTATTTTCTTCCATGATCATAAGTGTTGTAAGCTACCCTAAAACATGCAACATCATCACACCACACCACAATATTGTTGGAACCCCTTGTACCTTATCACTCTGCAGAGTGTTCTAAACTTTGGAAAAGTTGTGACCTATTAGAGAGAGACATCAAGAGATCTACATAAGGGTGAATTGTATGACCCTTTTCAGTCAATTTAAAATTATTCACACTCATGAATGTCTCAGTGCTCATTGAGGGAGAATTTGGGGGAGATAGAGAGAGAGAGAGAATCATTTAACATGAAAGAATATCAAATACTAGGAAACAATTTCAAATTCACAAGGCTTCCAAACAACTAAAGTAAATTTCAAATTTCTTCTATAAGTTTGTAGAGGTAGACATAACTATTGGACAATAAACACACATATCTTAAACATACAATTCATAACTTCAGGGGCTGTTATGAATTTTTGCCCCCAGAAAGCTTTTTTTCGAGTAAGATTAGGGCGTATTCGGCTCTAACTCTCTACCTATGGGTCCGAATGACATTTCGTCAATTGTCAGAAGTCCTATTTGTCATGGGCAACCTGTCCGGGGGCTGTTTTGAATTTTCGCCCCCAAAACACCTTTTTTCGACTAAGTTTTGGACGTATTCGGCTCTAACTCTCTACCTACGGATCCGAATTACATTCCGTCAGTTGTAACAAGTCCTATTTGACATGGGAAAGCTGTCCGTGTCAGCCACATGGTCGTTCAAGGGCTGTTTTCAATTTTCGCCCCGAAACGCCTTTTTTAAGGGAATTTTCTATGACTTATCCTCACAGGGAATTTTCCATGACTTATCTTATTTGTCAAGGGAAAGTTGTCCGTGCAAGCCATATGTTTCTTAAAATTTACTAAGGTTCATATGTTTCTTATCCTATTTGTCAAGGGAATTTTCTAAGGTTCATATGTTTCTTAAAATTTACAAATAAGACACATGTTTCTAAGATTTGTTAAACTGATCAATGAAAACAAAAAACAAACCAAGATTTTTGGCTTTTCTTTAAGAAAAAAAATAAATTAACCACACATATATGGAGTAGTTCACAACATTACTTTCCACTCAAGCAGGATATAAAAGATGCAATAAAAGAATATACAATTCTAGACCTTTAAAGAAAAAAAAGAAAAAGAAAAAAAGACAATTCAAGTGGGTTTGCAGACAGCTTGATCCAGAAGAGAGATTGAGAATTATCCGGTTGGCTTAGTTTGCAAGTACAACATAGAAAACAATACGTCAACCATCAAAGAGTAATTTTAACTTGGACGAGAGAGGTCAGATTACAAGGGTTAGACCAACCAACCAAAGCTAAGTTGTCAACCAGAATTCTGCATTAGTGTGTGTATAAACACTTATTGTCATCAATAAGCACAGATAGACACTGCAATTAAGATAGATTTGAGTGTAGAATAAGCAGGACAAGGTACAAGTCCTGGGCTTCCCCTTCAAACCTCCTAACAACAGTACTGCTTGAAGATTTTAGCAAGCCAGTGGCAGCTGAAGTCATGCTTTGGCACAGAAGTTAGGACACCAATGAGAAATCAAAGCGTCGGTAACGAATTTGGCTAAGGAAGTAGCAACAATACAAATGGCATCAGTGAAAGCTGCACTAACGATTGATGGTGTTTATGGTTTTTCAATCAATAATATGGATGCGGGCTCGGTATTTGTGGTGAGCACAAAAACAATAACGAGTGAACGAGATGATGGACATTCTTTCAACTAGTCTCTAATTAATAGATTGTAGTATAATAAAGAGAACTAGGTGCTCCGGCCATTAAACTACTCTATTCACAATTAATTTAAAGAAATTGAGAATTGAAGAATTGGAGAAGTACCTCAAATACCCATTCCAATTGAAGAACCAAAATGAAGCTCGTGTCGCACTATCAGATCTGGAAGAGGGTTGTGGGCCTATGCCAAATCCACGCAAGTAACAATTAATGTCATTTTTAAAACAAAAAAAGTAATTAAACCATATATAAAATTTGGAAAGCAGAGAAGTTCCTTTTGAAGCTAAATATGTGGCATTAAACCCCCAATTTGTTTATGTGTATTAAACCACGCCCGAATAGTGGTTTGTGCCCAGATCACTAAACAACTTCCAAGATGTATATCTATATATATATATATGAACATTGCCAACCATCTTTTTTGTTGCAATGAACAGCTCACTGCTGGAAAATTAGGAATGATTTAATTTCAATTATCAAGATGATCAAGAATGATGGTTGGAAAATCAGCACGATCAGGATGATTTGAACTTCGTAATTTTGGTCTGGCATATTAAATAGGACACAATTAAACTTCCATGAAAACAAGCAAAGCATTTCAAGAAAACAACATAATAGTGTGCGAATGCCTATATATATACATATATGTATGTAAGTATATATATCATTTATAAAAGAGTACCTGGATCTTCAAGAACTTTTCTTTACTCATGTTTTAAATTGAAATAGAACAACCAAAAGGGTACAATAATGGAAAGAGAGTTGGTTGCTGATAATTTTTTTATTGCTCATTCGGCGACTAAATATTTTAGTAGCCAAAAGTCAATATACAACAATTAAGTTTTTTTTTTGTCGCCAATTCTAGCATTTTTAACGACTAAATTTTTTTTTTAGTCGCCAATAATGAATATACCCCGACTAAAAAAAATTAGTAGCTAAATATTTTACTTTTGGCGACTAAAAAAAATATTAGTCACCAATTCCATAACTTTTGGCGACTAAATTTTTTTTAGTCGCCAAATGTTCATTTTGTTGTAGTGGAGGGAGTGTTTGTATCATTCCTTTGCTTATTTGGTTCTTTGTGTTGAGAGTGTTCAAGCTTGAGAGAGAGAGAGAGAGAGAGAGAGAGAGAGAGAAAGAGAGAGAGAGAGAGAGTTTGGCTTTAGTGAGAGAAAGCCCAAAAGTTTGAAGAAGAAGAAGAAGAAAACTAGGAAAATTCATCTCACATTTTTGAAATTAAAGCCTTGGGTAAGGATTCTATGTCTAATTTCTGTAGCTATTCCTCCATGCATCATGATTTCATCAAGTTTTAAGCTACTTTCATGAGAATGCAAGAAATGGGTCTTTGAACATGTAGATTACTTTCATGTGTATTCATGGTAGATCATCTTTGATTTTATCATTTTGAGTTTGAGTTTTAAAGTCCTTGCATGAATGTGAGTTTAAATCATGTCCATTGTTTTATAAATTTATGAGTTTGTTGATCACCATTTGCATGTTATGAAAAACCATAAAAAGAGTTGAAAAATCTTGCATGAAGTAGTTTCGATTCAAATCTTTCAAGAATTGATGCGTTTTTTAATAAAAGATGTTTTAAGGGTCTTATATTGAAGTTTTCTAAAGCTATTTTATGTGTTTGATCAAATCATGCAAGACCCAAGTTTTGAAAGTTGTTTGGAAGCCATTTTTGTTAAGCTTGGTGCCCAGAAATTCACAGTTGGCTCAAGCGAAGAAGTGGTGGCCCGAGCCAACATTACGAGCTCCTAGTATTTTGAACTCTGCAAAAGCTGGCTCGAGCAAGCTCAGTTTTTGCTTTCAGCTAGCTCTAGCCACGAAAAGCTAGTTTTAGCCACCAGCTTATTTTCAGCATGTTTTCAAAAGATGTTTTAAGTACGTATCTTCACTCTCATCTCTTTTCGGGCATTCTTAGGCGTGATTTATGAGCCATTAAGGATTAATAAGCAAAGAAACAACATATGTAAGTGAATTAGAAATTATGTGTCGAATCCGAGTATGTGGTTCTATATGAACAAGCTATGTGACATGGAATGAATAGGAAGTTAAAGCAAGAAAGCTAGGCCATGTATGGCCACATGAATGAGTAATAATGAGACATATTTTGTGCTATGTACATTTATGTTTGTAGGTCAAGACTCGAAGACTGACCAACCGTTTCTGGAAGCCCACTGTGAGTAACGTTATTGTAAAGATATGTTCATATGAATTATGTTCCAAATGTAATTTGATAAGTTATGATTTTTGAAATAATATTTGTTTACGTGAACGAATGTCCTATGTTTGAAATCTATTATGGCATCCATAGATAGTCTCAAGTCATAGGGGACGATATGTTAATGTGGGTCCATGACATATATGTAATTACGAGATCTCGTTAGCCACTTCATTGTGGTGATATGTGTTTAATCGGTATCTAGAACCGATTACTCTAGTCGGAAGACGATATGTGATGTGTTCTATGGGATGTACCATTATTATGTTTGGATATGAGGATGATTATGTTATGATCTGTTTTATGATTATGAAATGTTCGGAATTCGTTCACTAACCTTTTTACATTGATATTATTCACTTGATTTAGCTCACTATGTGTATATATATATATATATATATATATGTATACGTGAGCGTTTTGGAGATCAGGCCTAAAGACTTTTGTCTGGATCTATGTCTTGTTGTCAGCCAACCATTGTGCCTCACGTGGAGGTTCTTGAAGTGTCACGTGTTTTAAGCTCTATTGTTTCTGTATATAAGACTCGTTTTGTTTTTGTTGGCTGTACTTAAGATGTTATAGCTAAGTGTGTGGATATAATGTCAAAATGATTTTTGGTTATGTATATAAAGTTTTAAATATTCTGTTTCATCTAAGTCTACACAGCTCATTGGACAACTGTATTTATGTATTTGCTTCTGCTTGCCCTTTAATTTTGTTAATCAGTTCAAAAGCCTTCGGTAATCCATAGATTACTGGCTTGTTACAACGCTAAACCTATATGGGCGGATTTGGGTCGTGACAATTTGCTTCTTAAAATTATTTTTTTACTTACAAGTGTTTAGGTGTACAGTGAAACTTCCACGTCTTTTTAAATAAATTATTCAACATTTACTCTACAGTGAAACTGTAATGTTCAACTCAATGGACCACCAATTATTTCAGCAACAACATAAAAAAAATACACATAAAACAGAAAAATCGAAGACAAATTCTTGCAAAAACAATATTCAACATAGTGCATATACAAATAAAATCGATCAATAAAATCAGCAAAAGCCCAATTGTTGAAATCAATGCATCTATGGATCCAAAGGAATGAGTATGTACGGATGAAAATATTAACTTACAATGGCAGTACATGAAATTGGTTAGTAATTTGTTCATTAATTGTCCCATGTTATTGTAATGTGAAAATTGTGACTAAAAAAGTGGATAACACATGGTACAATGGCAATACATGGAAATAATAATTGTAGACTAGTTTGTAAAAAAGTGGATAACACATGTTATTGTAACAGTTCTTCTTTTTCTTCTTTTTTTTTTTTTTTTTTTTCAGACAAACAAGATTGCTTACAAATTCAAGACCAAACCATTAGAGCATGAAGCTTTGATGCGCGAAGTATTCACCGGTGCAACTGCTACAGGCAAGCATCATTGGATGCTAAGAGAAAAGGTTGTGGACGCTGGCGACGGTAAATCTGATTCAGTGGACTCTCATGGGTTGCAGCCATTCACCGAGCCATATAGACTGGTCATTGACTCATCTCCAAACTCCCTCACCGTCCGTCTTGATGAAACATACTCTGGCAAAAAAAGGAAAAAGGGAGGTAGTATAAGTGGAAAGTCCAAAAAGATCTCAAGTGGAGCATCGGTGCTTGCGGACAGTTTCAACCATCTGTCTTAGTCGGTTCAGTCACAAAAACACCTCACGGTGAGGCACGGAACTGGTGCATCACAAAAATATGGCATTGAAGCATGTATGTAGAGGATTATGGCTATCCCGGACTTCATCAGTACCCCACTGTTCCATTTCGCCTGCATTGCGTTAGAGAACGCGGATTACCAAGAAATACTACTGTGCATGCCAAATGATGAGAATGTAGTCGGGTGGCTTATGGCATTGTAAGCTTCAAAAGGGTTGTGACTATTTAGTTGTGGTGCGTTAGGCCAAAATGGGACCGGAAATGGTTTGTTGTAGCGTGGTTTTGGTGGACAAATTCTGTTGGTATCTTCGTTTTTTTTTTTTTTTTTTTTGGCACTTCGCTTTATTTACTGTTGGTTTACTTTTGTGGCACAGTTCAATAGATGCAAACGCTACCTACCTTTGTGTTATGCAATATGGAATCATGGGTTACCCTTTACTTTTTTCAATTGTGTTTGTTTTATGGTTGAATGTAATGTAATGGATCAGTGTTGATATTTGGTATACTCATGTGGATGACTGTTATTTTTTTTTTTGTTTAGTAAAAATAGTTTTCAAATGTGCTCAGTTTACAAGTGGACAATTGATATGTGTGTTGTGTGCCTTGTAGGATTCGTTAATTGCCAAATGTGGAACGATCAATGTAGCAACCATCGAAATTATGATGATGTCATAGTCGAACTCATTGAAGAACAGGAAGACAAAGAAAAAAACATAATAGGTGACGTTGCGCAGTATGCAATGGCATATTACCTGAAATACATGGAGAAGATGCCATGTCGAACTTCTATTTTAACTGATCGTGCGTGGATTCAAGAATTATTTGCTTAGGCAAGTGTGAACAAAATTTGCATATGCCACTAGATGTGTTTCATGCGTTGTGTGGCACATTACGTGATGATTTCAGTTTACAGGTACCTAAAAGACCGCATGGATTACATGTTGAAGAAAGTGTTGCGATGCTCATCCATACGTTGCACGGCTGCACTAACCGAAAAAATCAGGAATGGTTCCAACACTCAAGAGAAACTATGTCGCAACATTTCCATGTAGTGTTGGAAACAATGAAGTGGCTCACAGAAAAGCATTGTAAGCCCACTAGAGATCAAAATAATAGGCTTCCATATTTGCAATCCAGAGGCAAATACGTGCCATTCAAGGTTAGCATTTCAGTTGCCATTTTCAGTTACTTTTAATTTATGTGTTGTATGTGAGCCTCATGTGTTGGGCAGCATTGTATTGAAGTGTTGGATGGTACGCACGTAGAAGCCGTGTTGCCTGCCTGTGATGTCGACACATATTACGGTCGCAAAAGGTATCCAACCCAAAACATACTAGCAGTATGCGACTTCGACATGTGCTTCATTTTCAATCTTGTGGTTGGGAAGGGAGCATGCATGACAGTCACATATTCAAGGAAATAATTGAGAATGAACATGCACTGTTCCCGCAACCCCAGAAAGGTAAGACATTTGACATTAAGTATTAGTTAATAAATTTGTTGTATGTACATTAACCTAATTAAGCAAATATAGGTAAATATTACCTTGTGGATGCCGAACATCCAAACAAGAAGGGGTATTTGGCATCATTCAAAGGATCCCAGTATCACCAAGCACAGTTCTGGGATCATGGATGACTCGAGAACCCAAGAGAATTGTTTAACGAGACACACGCATCTTTGAGGAGCGTGGTGGAGAGGACTTTTGGAGTGTGGAAATCACGCTGGAAGTTCCTCAAAGACATGTCGGACTATGATTTGCGTCAGTGCAGGTGCCATATGGCATTACACAATTTCATCTGTAGACACGAGATAACTAGTAACGCTGACAACGAACATGTCCGATGTTCGTCAGTTCCGGATGACATGCTTGCCGCGAAATTAGAGGAAAATATGGATGACGGCCTCGTGGTTGGGGATATGGATATGGATATGGATATGGCCAGAGTTCGCGTTCGCATCCACGACCATTTGTTTCACATACGGAATCAAGGACTATTGTGAAATGCTTGTTCTGTATATGGAAGTTGTTGTATGGTATCATGTTTCACACACGTACGATGCCTTTTATTTATGGATGCACGGTCGTTGCAAAAACTGGAACAAATCATAACGGGCTTAATTATAGAAACTGAAATTGGTCGATTGTCTTATGTTATTGTAATTTGTATTTTAATTTCTAATTTTTGTATGGACAATGGAAATGTGTTGCAAATTTATATATATTTTGTTAAGTACTACATTTTATCATTTACTATTGTAGATTGCCTTTGTAATTTTTTTTTTTTAAAATTAACTGTTGGTAGAAGTGAAGGTCAAACTTGGTAGCTACAATTGTCTTTTTCTGTAAAGTTTTACTTGACAATTATACCTAAATTGACTAAATTATCTCAAATTCACCATATCTCCTTTCTTTTCTTTTTTTCTTTAAATATCAATTGTAATAATTTTATTTTTTGTATTAGTAATGAATTTGAAAGAAAGGTAAAAGGGCGGAAGCAGCATATATATGAAGAAAATATTGGAAATATTGGAATAACAATAACACATTAAAACATTCAATTAAAACATTCAATTAAATAACATTTCATTATATTTAATTGAAAACATATTTAATAAAAACATTAAAACATTAATTAACTTACAATTGTAGCAACTGTAAGGATCTTTAATTGGGTACAACGGGGAAGCTTGTAAGGCTCTCAAAACACTCTGGGTTTTCTTACAACAATGAAGGAGAAGAAAATTGAAGAATGCCTGAATGCTTACAATTGATTACAATATAAAGAAATGAAAAGTAAAACAGTAAACATGTGACTTCTGAAAGCAGCTGGCCGAGCATGTGAAAAGTAGATGCTGTCGGATGCTTTCGGTGGATTCATTGAATATTTGAACAGCTTACAACAGAAGTTGACTGGGTGAATAGTGACAGTGAACAGTAAAAGTGAACAGTAACTTTTACTATTCATCACTTTCGGTGAATTATGGAATCAATATAAATACAAATTGGCAGCTTTTCTCAAAAGAGTATTGATTGAAGCTAATTTGTATCTATATGGAATCCAAGGTTGATTAAACAAATGGATCCTGAGCATCTTGAAATTCGGGTCCTGAATACTGATTGGTTGATTCTTCAGAGGAATGGATCTGGGCTGAATCGTCTGAACTGTCTGAATCGGTGGATTGAGCTTTAGCTTGATTCAACAGTTGATGGGCTAACTGGATCATGTCTTCTTTGGATGATTGGGCTTTTCCTTTGGATTTGCCTTTGAGCTGAACAGGAGGTGGAATGGGCTTTGATTTGACTTTGGATTTTGATTTGGGCTTTGGTTGAACTGGCTGAGCAGCAATGGCTTTGGGCTTTGATTTGGATGATTTGGGCTTGGAGTCACTAGATGAGGGGCTTCCAAGATTGACTGGAGGAAGACTGGGCTGACTTCCTTGAGTAAATGCAGCAGTTGGGTTCTGCTGGGCTTGAGCAAGAGCAGGAGTTGGAGCACATTGATCAGGTGGAAATTCTTCTTGAACAATCTCAAGAATTCTGGGAACATTGAACTTAACCCACCATTTAACTGTGTGTTGGCGGATGATGATATTATCATCAATCCCATAATGCCATTTGAATATCCATGGAATCTTGTATTTGGCAATGAATATGAGTAATAAGGGAAATTGCTTCTGGTGAGTAGAAAATGGGTACACAGAGTTGAAATAATGGATTATATGTTTGAGATCATCAGGAAGGATAGCTGAAATGGCGCCATAGTGAGACCACCATCTCAGAAACCAAGTTGGTAACTCAGATTTGAATTTTTGATCAAATGAGATGAACCAGGAATGACTAAAAGTTTCATTTTGGTACAAGAAAATCTTGAACCAAGCATCAACGTAATCATGATAATTATATGGAATAGAATGGCCAGGTAGATCACGGAGCTGATTAGGATTACCCCATTCAGCCATGGAAACAATGTTGTGAATATAAAGTGAATGGTATAGGACCTTATAGGCATAGGTGCGGTCCTGAATTGGCTTGATTAAGATGGAATGATGGTTGATTAAAATATCCTTGTAATAGGCTAGGGTTTTCTCTGGATGGGAAAGAGTGAAATGGCATCCAGAACCAAAATGGAATCTAGCAATGTCATTGATGGTTTGATTCCTGGGGTGACTGGGTTCTTTATAGAACAGGTTGGTAACATGTGAATTGGTATATTCAGACCGAGATGATTTAACAGGGTTAACTGGGAATGGAGTAACTGAAACCGATTGGCTAGATACAAAAGGATCAGAGGCCAATGCAGATGAATAATCAGGGCGTTGAATAGTACCAAGGGTTTGGT
The DNA here is from genome assembly GCF_055761805.1 of Camellia sinensis. NCBI lineage: Eukaryota > Viridiplantae > Streptophyta > Magnoliopsida > Ericales > Theaceae > Camellia > Camellia sinensis. Next base: position 224,219,527 of record NC_138961.1, read on the forward strand.
AACGGTTAATGAGGTCAAGTGAATAAGAGGGGGTAACTGACTCCAAAGGAGGAGGGACAATGAGTTGATTTGGTTTAGCGGAAGAGGAGGCCAAAGCCTTGGAATGAGGCCTTGGACGAGACATCTGTGAAATAATAAACAGTAATTAGCAACCAGAAAGGAGATCAAGATAATCTTGATGACGATGTAAACAATTGTAGTTGTGAGCAAGTAAATTGCGGCGAGCTAGAATTTGGTGGTAATTGATGTATTGGGCTCTTTTGGTAGTGGGTCTAGCTGATTTGAGGCGGTGAATGCGATGGGTAAGCTGTTTAATAAGGGTTTTGAAATAAGTAATGCGGGATTTATGGTAAGCAGTAAATGGTGTTGTCATCCCTTACCCCCCTGTAAAAATTCCCGGGTAAGAAAATCAGGCAGGGAATTTTGACAACCAGATATATAGGTAATATTAAAATCAAAAATACTTAAAATAGCTTGCCAACGGGCAAAAATTTGTTTACTAGCAAGATTTTGAACATCTTTTTCTAAAATAAATTTGGCAGATTTGCAATCAACACGAAGTAAGAATTTTTGATTTAAAACATCATCTTGAAATTTTTGAATACATAAAACAGTAGATAAAATTTCTTTTTTAATAGTACTATAATTAAATTGTGCTTTATTCCAGACACCAGAATGATAGCGAACAATTTGTTCAGATGATTGAGGAGTAAGTTGCTGAAGGAGAATGCCACCATAACCAATATCGGAGGCATCAGTTTGAATAATTTTGTAGGAATTTTCAGTGGGAATACCAAGACAAGGAAGAGACTTAACATATTGTTTGACCTGTTTAACAATAGAAGTATGAACAGAAGACCAAGGAGGAGGATTATCCTTTAACCTATCAAATAAAGGTTGACAAGTTTTCCTAAGGTCTTTATAAAACTCAGCAATGTAATTGAGGGAACCTAAGAATCTTTGTAATTGAGTTTTATCAAGGATTTCATCAGGGAATTTGGAAGCAAATTCAATGGATCTACTAATGGGTAGGATAGTATTATGATGAATATCGTACCCTAAAAACCTGACTTTGGTTTGAAATAATTTAATTTTAGGAGCAGAAATGACGAGACCATGACTTTTGATGGTGTAATAGAATGCATTTAAATGCTTCCAATGTTCACTAAGTGATTTTGAAAAAATTAAGATGTCATCAATGTAAACAATTGAAAAATGACTGAATGGGTTAAATATGTCATTCATGATATGTTGAAATTCACTAGGAGCATTTTTTAAACCAAATGGCATGACATTCCATTCATATTGACCAAAGGGTGTATTAAATGCAGTTTTATATCTATCTTTAGGATGAATTTGAATTTGCCAAAAACCACTTTTTAAATCGAATTTACTGAAAATAACGGCTTGACTAAGTCGTTTAATTAAATATTTTTTATTAGGAATAGGATACCGAATCCATTCTAAAACAGAATTTAATGGTTTGTAATTAATAACAAGTCGAGGGACACCGCGTTCTAACTCAGCATTTTTATTAACATAGAAAGCAGGACAGGACCAAGGTGACTTACTAGGGCTAATGATGCGATTTCTTAATAATTCTTTAATTTCTTTTTTACACATTTCAAGTAATTCATAGTTCATTTGAATAGGTCGAGATTTAGTAGGAATTTGGGATTCATTAAAATTCTTAATATAGGGTAAGGTAACGACATGTTTTTTCCTATGCCAAAATGCAGTAGGTAAAGTGGAACAAACAGTGGATTCAAGTTTTAATTTAAAATCATTAATTTGGGAAACAAGGACAGGATTAGTTAGTTGTTGATCAATGCGTTTGTGATTGATTTCTTCTTTAAGAAATTTTAAATGCCGAGTTAATCGGTTAATTTGATGAGAAATAGAACAATCTTTTAATTGGTTTAAGTGTAATAGTTCAGGAGGAGATAAAAATTTGAATGTAACAGGTTGTCCTAAAACATGTGTAGTGATGCCTGTACTGGATGTAGTAAAAGGATATAATAAATAAATAAATGGGGAACCTAAAATGATTTTATCAGTCATGTTAGTGACTAAAACAAAAGAGGTTTTGAAACATACATTATCTTGGCAAACATGTACTTTAGGTAATTTATATTTGATATGCATTTTAGTACCATTAGCAGAAGTTAACTTTTCTTGACATTTTTCATAATAGGTAGTAGGAAGTAATCCTTCTTGTATACAATTTAAATCAGCACCAGTATCAATTAAGGCAATTAATTCTAATTCAAAATCATTAACAATTATTTTGATTTTAGAGTACCATTTTTGAATGTAAAGTTTGTTGATTAGACTTAATCGTTTTTCTTCAGGATTATTGGATTGAGATTGGTGTGATCGATTATCAAATATGAAATTCTCAGGATTAGTAGGATCAGATTCATGATCAGATTCATGCGCATTAGTTTGGAAATTATCTAAACTTTTATCAATTTTGAGTGTAATAATTTCATCTTCAAGTTTTTTATCTTTATGTTGTAATTCTTTGATTGTTTGTTTAATCTGATTGATTTCTTGTTGTAAATCTTGTAATGTAACTTCTTTTTGTTTAGTTTTAAATCTTTCTAGAGTTTTAGATAGGCTGATTATTGGTTTATCAAACTTTGGTTTAGAATCTGAATGGATTAATAAGGATTTTAATTTATCTGTATATTTTTGTTTTAATTTTGGATCATCTAATTTACTAATTAAGTCGATTAGGGCAGATTCTTCCTGAGTACTTTTGGTGAGAACAGTAATTTGTTTAACTGGTTTACAACAAACATCATTACAGCCTAAATTAATATCGTTATCAGAATCACTACTAGGTGAATGGTAGTCAGAGGAAGTATCAGGATGATCTGAAGAGGAGCTACTAAGGGATTGATTTAATTGAAAGATTTCATATAATTGATTTTTGGAGTTATCATCAATTTGGAGTTGATTGACTCTATCTTTTAACTTTTGTTTTTCTTTACATTTATTAGAGTAATGACCTTTTTGACCACAGTTATAACAAGTAACATCTTTAGTAGATTTAGATTTTGGATGTGATTTATAATATTTCTTTTTAGGTTTGGTATAAAATTTATCATTGGATTTGGAAGGTGAATAATTCTTCTTATATTTATATTTATTGGAATGTTTGTAGGAGGATTTATGCTTGGAGTATTTGTGTGATTTCCTACGAGAAGGTGCAACAGGAGGTAAACCATATTGTTCACAGAAATTTCCTAATTCATATTTAGCTTTGTGTTTATCTTTATTAGCTTTCTGAGTAAGTTTGAGGTCAATACACATTTTTAAATCTTCTTTTTGAATAGTACTAATTATATCACCATATGTGAGATTATCATATTCAATAACACCAGTGGGTTGACTAAGAACACCTCTAATTTTATGGGCAAATAAGCTAGGTAATCCATTAATAAATTTTTCTTTCCAAAATGATTTAGTACAGTCTTCTCTTAACATGACTCTAGAGGTGAATACATCTTTATACCATTGAAAATCACTTAAAGTTGGACAGTTAAGATTACTAAGTTGATCATGGATTCGAGAATAAATATTTGTAGGAGTACCAATAAAGTGTCGAACTATTGTATATATGAGTTGATTAATACCATCAGGGTGACAACATCCTATAGATTCATCAAAAAGAGGGAGACCATTTTCATCAGTTTGATTGGCATAAATAACAGAGTCACGGTCTGTTTCAGTGAGATATTTTTCCCACCAAGATTTGAGCATACCAGTAAAACCAGAGGTAAGTAAGGAAACAATTTCAGGTTGAGTATATTGGGGATAATTACTAAGATAACTATTGGCAACCATGGATAAATGATTTAATTTTTGAAGGATTTGATCTTCACTGAGACCATCAATATTCCATTCGTATAATCTTTTAGCAGAAACAGAAAATTGATTACTAATATTTGTGTCTTCAAATTGGAGGTCGACTGGAGTTGGTTTAGAATACCAGTTTTTGGTTGTATGAGGATTAACCTTGGGATAGTGGATTTTATTTAGATGAGAAGATTGAAATTGTTGAGCTAATTGATTTAATTCATTATCAGTAGTGTCAGTCTCAGATTGATCAGATACATTATTAGTAATAGGAGGTTGTTGATTTAAAACAGTAAGACCTTTGTCTTTAGATGTGGAAGTATCATTGGGAGTTAATTTAGTAAATAATTGTTCAATAGCTTTGACAGTAGATGATTGATCATTAGTAACTAGGCTAGTTCGTTTAGAGCGGTGACTAGGTAGAGTGAGTAACGGTTGATCTAGAGATTTAGTTGATTTGGCAGATTGGTCATCTAAATTAGTTTCTAATTTATCTAATTGTTTACCAATTGTTTTTAGACATTGATTAGTATAATTATTTTGTTCAATAACTTTTTTGATCTCAGGGTCGGTGCCGGGTAATTTAAAAGGAGAGGCTGGGACTTCAGAACCTTGGTGATCAATAATTATATTTTCTAATGGAGGATGATTAGAACTGACAGAAGTATTCGAAGAAGTTTTCCATTTATGTTTTGTGATTGTATTAATCTTTTTGTAATATTGTTCCATATAATCAAAGAAAGATAATTCAAAACCATATTGAACCATAAAATTATACCATTCTCTAGTTATTCTGGATTGTTGAACAGAATCATATTTAGCACTATAAGCATGTCTTTTAGACCTATTATCTTTGGATCTAAAGTCAATAAGTAGTTTATCTAAATCAGGAGTAAAATCTGTTTTGATTGTCATTAGCTGGGGATTTACAGGTTGTATAAATTCTTTGAAATCAGTTTGAGTTGGGGAATTATTTGAAGCAATGTCTTCTTCTGGTAACTGTGTATTAGTCGTGTAAACAGGTTTACTAATTTGGGAAGTGGTAGAATTATCAATTCCTTTTAACTTATTTTTTGAAGTTGGATTGGTTGGACTAAGATGGATGTGACTATTTTTCCGAAATAGAGGAGTGTGAAATATTTCATCTTCAGTGGATATTTCTGAAGGGACACTAGATGTACTATGTCTAGAAGATTGACTTCTATTGAATTTAATGTTAACGGATCCATCATTGTTTTGCTGGATATGTTGAATGTCTTGGATTGAAGATTGTTGTTGATTATGTTTGTAATTTTCATTGACAGTAACCCATTGATCAGGTAAATTAATATCTTTCCATTCAATCATGTGAGGAATATTAATGTTTGATTCATTAGTACTACTGCTTTGTATTAATAAAGTTTTATCTTTGGGACTTTTATGTAAAGCATGAACATTTAAATTAGTTTGCATACATTTATAATGAACACGATAAATTAAAGCAATATTATGAGACAAATCTAACATTTCAGTATATTCACCATGTAATTGAATGTTTAATGTTAATGCTTTGAGAATATGTGGATCTCTTAAACTTAATGTAAAATCAGGAAAACAGTTAAAATGTACGGAACCTTTATTAAGACCAGTTTCCATCATGCCCATTAAACTAGCATTGTAATTAAGAAAACGAGCATCTCTTAAGCAGAGTAAAACAGAAGTATTTTGTCCTATCATTGTTAATGGATTGACACCAATTTGAATTAACCCAATATGCATAAAATTGTAACCACGATCTAAATGTCGTTTGATTAATTTTTTATCAAATAACTGACAGGTTTCTCTTGGTTTTTCTAAAGCATAAACTTGTTCAATAGTTTTAACATGGAGAGTAACTTTAAAAACATCTTGTATAAAAGAAGTTTTATAAATCTCTTTAATAGGTAGTTTGGGAATATTCCATCCAGAATTAATTTGGTCATTTTGTATTTCAACATCTTCTTCATTAATTATGATGCCTGGATTAGGTATGGAAGGCAAGGTAGTTGACCTAGAACTGACTGATGAGTTACTTCTAAATAATCGATTCATTGTTATGATTTAATTAACCAGTTTTACAGATATCTTAATACATACCCTATTCTTGTCAATTTTACCACATACCTAGTGTACATACATACCCTATCTTTAAACCCCAAAGTCTGACTCTGCCTAAATCGAAGGACTTACAGAAGACTGGGAAGAAGTGGGTGACTTAAACTAGGTGGGAAAAACAGACTAATCTTTTGGGTGATTAAGATGAACTGAAAACAAGATTAATTAAACAAACAAGGAAAACGATTGAGCAGAAGTAACTAAACAGTTAGAAACAGGATACAACATCACTTGGCTCTGATACCAAAAGGGCGGAAGCAGCATATATATGAAGAAAATATTGGAAATATTGGAATAACAATAACATATTACCTTTCTTTCAAATATATATTAATATTCACCATTTGTTTTTTTCTTTAAATATCAATTGTAATAATTAATAATTTGATACAAAGGAAGTAACAAGTTTTAAGTATTTATTTCTATAATGAGATTTGTTGGTATTAATATTTGTTGATTTATTAATTAATATATAAATTTTATTATAAATATGTGCATGGATAACATCATATTTTTATTAATTTATTAAAAACAAATTTTTGAACCCAACTGTAATACGCATGACCGGCGGTGGCAGTGAAGTCAAGCCACGTGGAAAGCTGCCCCTTTTTTCAATGAATTGTTGTAAGGACGGTTTGGTCAATTTATATTCAACCATCAATTCAAATACATTTTTTCATATAACAATTTAATTAAAAATTCATCCGATTTTCTCAAATATAAAAATTAAAATAATTTATTAAAATAATTAAAAGATCTAAAAATCTAAAAAATAGTCACTTCCCAAACACCTAAAAATCAAATAGCAACAAGAAATCTGATCAACAAAGGTTAGTGTTGATTAGAATCTTCATTAAAGACCATACACAATTTTGACAGACAACACCTCCATTTGGGAAGTGTGTTAGTTTTTTAACTTTTTGAATTTTTTAGCTATTTTAGCCTGGGTTAAAAAACTTGGTTTGTGAAGAACTTTTTAAATTTTTGACTTTTTTGTGAGAGAATAGTGTAATAATTATGGGTTGGAGTGATGTTTTGTTTGTTATGACTAAAATAACCTGTTTTGTGTTTTGTGGCTAAAATAACCACAAAAGCCCTTGCTAAACGAGGGTTGGTTTGGGAAGTGGGTTGGTTTTTTAGTTTTTTGACTGTTTTAGCTATTTTAACCTGGGCTAAAAGGCTTGGTTTGGGAATGATTTTTTACTTTTTTGACTTGTTTTGTGAAAGAAGAGTATAATGATTATGGATTGGATGCGATATTTGTTAGTTGTGGCTAAAATAGACTATTTTGTCGTTTGTGGCTAAAATAGTTAAAAAAGCCAAGCCTACGAACCTTCTTTTCAGACGGTGTCTTAAGGATTGTTTGAGATAATTTAAATAAATATATTTTTAATTTTTTTATAAAAAAAATATGTAAAAAAAATAGAAAAACAATATAACTTAAATAAATACATTTATGTAAATAAATATACTTATTTAAGAAATGTCAAACAAATTCTAACTCTTAAGCGAGATTGGTGGGGCTTCTTTCTTAATTAGCTGGACTTTTTAATCATGCATGCAGGTAGTTCATTTGAAGTTGTTACTTTTTCTAATCAACAACAATAAATGATGAAGCTAATCCCAAAGGGTTTAAGCGAGATTGGTGGGGCTTCTTTCTTAATCAGCTGGACTTTTTAATCACGCAGGTGGTTCATTTGAAGTTGTTACTTTTTCTAATCAACAGCAATAAATGATGAAAATAATCCCAAAGGGTTTGGCTGGCAGGACGGGTGACTAAAAGACTTATCACTTAAAAGGTTGGAAGGTTAAATCTCACACAAGTCCAGCATTTCAACTCTTAGGACCATTAAAATTTTGTCTGGCCGTTAATTTTAGGTCCCCAGTATGTGTAAGTTGGCCTGAGTACTTGATTATAATAAAGTGTTAATTACTTAAAGAGTTATGTTAAGAATTTTAAATAAATTATTAAATTTTTTATCAAACCTCTCACATAGGTGTGGAACCACACACGTGATTTGTGTGAGTCTCACACGTATGTGAGAGATTTGACATAAAATTTAATAATTTATTTGGAGTTTATAGCATTTTCTTTGCCTAAAAGTCTTATTGGTAAGGTTCATGTTCTATTAAGTCCTTCTTTCTTCTTTCTTTTTCCTTTTTTTTTTTTTTTTAACCCATAAAGTTTTATCTTCAAAATATTTATATATACAAAATTGTTTTACTCTTATTAAAAGGGAAAATGAATTGAGAAACGTCAATTTATTGGATGTTAATAAAAAATTATTAGGTGTTACAAATGCACCACATGACAATATTATTCATTAATCACCAAGCATTATACCTCATGCCTAATACAAAATTATGAATTCTATCTTTTTCACCAATCACAAATATTTTGATAATCACTTCACCATGCTTCATAAGCATAGGTATTTTCTCTTATTCAAGGGATATTATTATTGATGTGACATTTTGTTTTTGTTTTTCTGTTTCACAACTTAAAATTTTCAAAACTTTTATTATACATATTTTTTTTAATAAAATTTATATTTTTTGAGTCTACTCAATGAGATCTATAGAACAAGACCAATATTGAATATAAATTTTAGGAAAAATTACAAACACACCCCGTAAGCTTTACTTAAATTACAAATTACCACTTGTAATTCTACAAATTACATTATGTCCCCTAAGGTTTCTAATTTCATAACAAATGTGTCCTTTGATTAATAAATCATCAAGTTAATTAACGGTATTTAATAATGTTAAAATTTTATTTCCATTAATAATTAAGATAATTTTATTATTGTATAGGTGAACAGTTAGAAATTTCACATTTTCAATTAATTCTGTTAAATAAAAAATTCTGACAGGGAAGTATTTGTAATTTTTCAAACCACACGGGGTAATTCGTATTTTAAGCAAACTTCAGGGGGTGTATTTATAATTTATCCTAAATTTTATAAAAATAAAATATTATTATTTTTAGTTATACAAAACTAACAATTTTTCAGTTTGCGAAACTATCCAGTAAAACTGGAAAATTTCTCAATTTTTTTCAAAATTAATTAAGAATATTATCAATTTTTGAGAAAAATTTCAATTTTTTCTAATTTTAAAACTAAGTCATTTTTTTTTAATTTTAAATTGAGAATATTCTTAGTTTTAAACTTCAAAAAAATTAGACGAAAAAAATATTGTTAAGTTAAGAAAACTTACTATTACAAATGGTTAAAATTGTAAATTTATAATAAAAATATATTTTTTTATTTTTATATAATTTTGTATTTAATATTAATTTTGTTTAATAGATTTCATTGTTTTGATTCTAAAAATATAAATTTCATAAAAAATAAATGTATATTATAAAAATTATGATGATTTGAAATTTTAAAAAAATAAAATAAATGTCACATCACTATATATATATTTTTATAAATAATTTCAAATGATAAACAAATATTATTTGAAGGATAATTTCGTCTATTAAAAATTGGTGGGACTTGAAGGAGTAAAATTTTTATCTAGAACTTAATGGAGTATAAGTTCACAAAATGAGACTAGTATGTAAATGCCTCAAAAATAAATAAAGGATGAAGCTAATTATTATACATATAGAAAAATAGAATAACATTCTGCATGAAGGATTGTATTTATTATTTAAAACCAGATTAAAAACTAGCTTTTTAATGAATTTTTATTCTTGTTTGAATTTTTAATGAAGACTTTTTAAAGTTATACTGTATTCTTTTTGGTTGAAATATATCATTCAATCTTATTAATACTATGTTTATAGAGTGTTGAATCATGTGTTAGTAGAATTCAATGGTATTATAGTGAAAAATAAAAGTCAATTAGGAATTTTTTTTTAACAATTTAATTAAAAAAATAAATTACAAAAAGAATTCCACATTAAGCATTTCAATTATTATTATTAGCATATCACCCGTGCTATGCACCGGTTGTATTTACAATTATCTGTATATGTGAATTGTGATTTTCAAATGTCTTTTTTTTTTTAAATGTCTTTTTTTTATATTATATTAAAGTTTAATATTTTGATAATAATCATATGTGTTGGATTTTTTAATGATTTTTTTTATGCTTGTTTTTAATGCATTAAAGTGTTATTATGAGGGATAATAATGATATATGTTGGGACTTTTCAAGGAATTTATATGTGTTGAACTTTTTTAAAAAAAAAATTTATGCTTGTTCTTAATGCATTAAAGTGTTATTATGAGAGTAAGGCTTGGGGGTTAAGAGAAGTTAATAAATGCTAAGATTTTTTTTTTTAAATCAAAAAATTAGGAAATTTAGATTGGAATATTGGAGCTCCCACAAGACTGGGGGGTTGGAAACCCCTTTTTCCTTAATATATATACTAGCCTATCACTCGTACTATGTACGGGATAATTATAGATATTTATATTTGTTTTAGATTTTTTTTAATATATAAATTATGTTTTTTAAGATTTTTTTTCTTATCACTAACCATAATGTATGGAGGAAGTTGAAAAGGGTATAGCAGTAACTATACACGAATTGTATCTATAATTATTTGTATGAGAGGATTTTAAATGCTGATCAGGAGATTTTGACCAAATCAATAATTGCAGGCATGTGGAAAGATATGTGGATTGAAAAAAGTTAATAAATGCTGATCAGTGGATTTTGACCAAATCAATAAATGCTGAGTTTTTTTTTTTTAAATAAAAAATTTTAAAAATTCAGATTGGGATATTGAAGCTCCCATAGGTCTTGGGGGTTAAAAACTCCATTTTGCTTAATATATAGTATAGATATAGATAGATAGATAGATTGATATATCTTTTTATTTTTATTTTTATTTTTGTGTGGTTGTTATTCGGGTTTTTTTTTTTTCAATTTATTTAAGATGGAGTTGTGGGTATCTTTTTTTTTAAATTTAATTTATCTGTAGTTTCCATTTGTTTTTAATTATTATTATTTAGGTAAGTTATGATGTGAGTTAGATATGCGATAGACATGTGAGTTTTATTGATTTAAAGTTTATTTAGATAAACTTTAAAAAAAAAATTTAGTTTTTTAGTTTTTTTTTGTTATGTTATAATATAATATATAAAATATAGGTAGATATCTACAACTTTAATAGAAAATATTATCTGATTTTTGGGGGAAGAGAAAATGAATGCAAGTTTTAATATTTTTTTTTGAAAATTTGTGAGAGAGATTAAGAGGGAGAGATTATGAAATATTTTTGTTACTAAATAAATAAATCAGTCAATAGTTTTTTTTAATCTATTTTGTAAATTAAAAATCAATAATTTTGAAAAATTGATTAATTTGTCTCATTAAGTGATTTAAAATTTTGATAGATATACATAAAAAAAAATACATAATTATGTTATTAAATCATAATTCAAATTTAGATGGTATATCTTTTTGAGATCTATAGCTAAATTCTTATCTTTTTTTATTTTTTTTATTTTTCTGTGTAACCATAGTATATGGGAGAAATTGAAAAGGGTGTTGCAATAATTATGAGAGAAGTCAAAAGGAATTGTGGGTTGGGAGAAGTCAATAAATGCTGAGGTTGGATTGGAAGAAGTCAATAAATGCTGGGGTTTTTTTTTTTAAATCAAAAAATTAGAAAATTAGGATTAGGAGATTGGAGCTCCCACAGGCCTTGGGGTTAAAAATCCCCTTTTGCTTAATATATAGTATAGATATTAGCATATCACACGTGTTATGCACAGATTGTGCTTACAATTATCTATATATGTGAATTGCGAATTTTAAATGTATTTTTTTTTAAATGCCTTTTTTTTTTTCCTTTTTTATATTATATTAAAATTTAATATTTTCATAATAATCATATGTGTTCGACTTTTCAAGGAATCAAATGTCTTTTTTTTATTATATTATATTAAAGTTTAATATTTTGATAATAATCATATGTGTTGGACTTTTCAAGAATTTTTTTTTTTATGCTTGTTCTTAATGCATTAAAGTGTTATTATGAGGGATAATAATCATATGTGTTGGGACTTTTTAATGAATTTATGTGTGTTGGATTTCAAAAAAAAAAATTTATGCTTGTTCTTAATGCATTAAAGTGTTATTATGAGGGTAAGACTTGGGGGTTGAGAGAAGTTAATAAATGCTAAGTTTTTTTTTTTTAGAAATCAAAAAATCAAAAAATTTAGATTGGGAGATTGGAGCTCCCACAAGGCTTGGGGTTAAAAACCCCCTTTTGCTTAATATATAGTATAGATACTAACCTATCACCCGTGCTATGCACGGAATAATTATAGATATTTATATTTGTTTTAGATTTTTTAATATATAAATTATGTTTTTAAAGATTTTTTATAAAAATAATTTAACAATCTTATCACTAACTATAGTGTATAGGAGAAGTTGAAAAAGGTACTCTAGTAACTATGCACGGGTTGTATTTATAATTATCTGTATGAGGGGATTTTAAATGTTAATTAGAGAATTTTGACCAAATGAATAAATGCATGTATGTGAAAAGACACGTGGATTGAAAAAATGTCATAAATGCTGATCAGGGGATATATATGTCAATTGTGATTTTTAAATGTCTTTTTATATATATATTATATTAAAGTTTAATATTTTGATAATAATCATGTGTTGGACTTTTCAATGAATTAAATGTCTTGTTTTTTTATATTATATCAAAGTTTAATATTTTGATAATAATCATATGTGTTGTACTTTTCAAGAATTTTTTTTTATATTTGTTCTTAATGCATTAAAGTGTTATTATGAGAGATAATAATCATATGTGTTGAGACTTTCAAGGAATTCATATGTGTTGGACTTTTCAAGGAATTTTTTTTATACTTATTCTTAATGCATTAAAGTATTATTATAAGGGTAAAGCTTGGGGGTTGTGAGAAATTAATAAATGCTAAGATTTTTTTTTAAAATTAAAAAATTAAGAAATTTAGATTGGGATATTAGAATTCTCACAAAACTTGTGGGTTAGAGATAGATATAAGTAAATAGATAGATATTGATATAGATATTTATATTTGTTTTAAATTTTTTTAATATACAAATTATTTGTTTTGGAAAATGTATTGCAGTAATTATGAGAGAAATCAAAAAGTCTTGTAGGTTGAGAGAAGTTAATAAATGCTGAGATTAAATTTTTTTTTTCAAAAATAAAAAATTAAAAATTATGATTGACATATTGAATCTTCCACGGACCTTAGGGGTTAAAAATTTCATTTTTACTTAATATATAGTATAGATTATTATTAAAACTTTTAAGTAGGCGAAGCCTAACATTATTAGTTTTTTTTTAATAAAAGAAAAAGAAAAAAAGAGCAGCAGTTGTTGATGTGTGTCGTTTTGTTTCGTATGTTTTTGTTTTCCAAACAAATAAAACAGAATGGGGCCGGTGTTCAGTGTTGGCTCGTGTTGCGGCCGAGGGTGATTGGGGTGGTGGTGGGTTGTTCAGAGCCCCATCAGAGACACACCAACATTGCGTAAAGATTGTTGTCCAGTGGTTGTGGTTGGGTTGGGTTGTGCCGTGTTCCTTTTTCACTTTGTCTCAATAGAGGCGTGGCCTAGATCCATTACTTCCACGTGTCTCTTCTCATTCAACTGCGACTTTTGTCACCTCGCCACGTCTCTCCCTCTCTCTCAAATGAAAATTGGCCACGCTTCTCATTCTGTCGCTCCCCAAATAAAAAATGTTTTACTTGTCTCCAACACACCACGTGGAATTATTTTACACCGATCATCAATTTCCTGCTTACTCTGACCTTATTTGAGGATGTAATTATTTGGGGATTGTTTGGTAATGGTTTTTTTAATTAATTTTTTATTTTTTTTGGTTTGAGACTTTTTTTATTTGTTTGGTTTTTTTGTTTGGCTTTTTGACTTTGGAATCTCAAATTTTTTTTGTCTTTTTGTGATTTTTATGACTTTTGTCCTTTTATGATTTTTTTGACTTCTTTTTTATTTATTCTTTTGTGATTTTTTAACCCAAGAGGAAAACCAAACGAGTACTTTTTTTTTTTTTTTTTAATTTGGTTAATATTTATGTTTAGGATATTAGTTGAATTTTTTTGATAGTTAATTTGATGATTGTAAAAATAAAAGTGAAATAATTATGGATTGCATATGACATTTGATAGTGTTTGGAAAAAGAGCTAGCCTAAAATATCCTACTAAAAGACAAAATAGATTAAAATAGTGACAAAATATCATATTTAACTTATAATCATTTTTTTTTTCACACAAAAATGTTTGAGATCTCTAAATGACGAGCTTTAGAGAGAGCTTTAGAGATGAGCTCCACCTTATGATTTGATATTTTGACTTGTAATGTTATATTTTTTTTATTTTTTTATGTATTGTCATATCATTAGAATTGTCATTAGGGCTCTAATTTTAGTGTTCTTGTCATCACTCCTTCTCACAACCATCAAATCAACTATAAAAATAAAAAAATAAAAAATAAAAAAAGCCAAGTTTACAAACCCAACTTTTTAATTAGACTAAAATAGTTAAAAAGTTAAGTGGTCAATTAACATAACCAACTTTTCAAACAAGACATTTATCTTATTGGTTATTTTAATATATTTTATCTTTTAAATTATTATTTTAACCTAATCATCCCCCCAAAACGCCTATGTTACTTACAAAATTACCAACAAAGTAATGGGCTCTGTACATGGGAAAGTTAATGGTATTTTCAACTAAGATACACATGATAAATTCTCTATCACATTAATAAAAAAACAAAAAAACACTCCCAATTATTGGTATTTTGTCTCAATTCTAGCAATATCAGGGCACAAGATCATGTCTTTCAAATCACTGTTTCAAATATAATTTTTTTTAAAAAAATCAAATAATTAAATGATTTTGAGATGTAAATAAAATCTATAATCTTGACTTAAATGAGATATAAGTCACATTCAAAATGCATTTAGTTGACATCCTATTTTTGAACATTTTTTTTTTATATAAGTTTTTGCGTGCATAATATTCTGGGTGTAATTTTAGGCCTATTTAATGCAAGTTTTTTCAATTTGAAAATTAAGGGTAAATTATAAACACACCTTTGAGATTTGCTTAAAATATAAATTACCCTTGTAGTTCTAAAAATTACATCTCCCCCTGAGGTTTTTAATTTCATAATAAATAACCTTTTTATTAATAAAACATCAAATAAATTAATAGATTTTAATGATGTTAAAATTTTATTTCAACTAATAATTCACACATTTTTATTATTGTATATGAGAGTGGTTAAAAATTTTATTTTTTTAGTTAATTTTGATAAATAAAAAATTCTGACAATGGATTATTTATAATTTTCCAAACTATAGAGGGTAATCCGTATTTTAAGTAAATCTGAAGGGTGCATTTCTAATTTATCCAAAAGTTTAATCATAAGAAATTAGAAACTAAAACACTATTTCTAACGTTTTTCAATTTCTTTAAGCTATACCAAAATACTCCCAAAATAAAATAAAAACATTATAAATCACTTATAAATTGCCTCAAAGAAAATCATTTACTTTGTTTGATTTCAATTTTTTAGAAATTGAATTTTTTATTTTTCATATTTTTTTTTATTTTTAGTGAATATTTTAAAATTTTAAGCAATTTTTTTTTAACCTTTTTAGATATACCTTACGTAGATTTATCTAAAAGTAAAATATTTATAAAAAAAATATTTAAAAAAATAATAAATACACAAGAATATAAAAAATATATTGAATTTTGATTTTTTTAATATATTTTTGGTATTTAATGAATTTTTTAATTATTTTTTTACAAATACTATACTTTTTAAGTGTATTTATGTTAGATATATCTAAAAATTAAAAAAAATTACTTACAATATTAAAAAAAATTAGTGAAAAAAAAAATACGAAAAATAAAAAAAAATGATTTTTTGAAAAATGAATCCTAAAAAACCAAACAAAACAAGCTGATTATCACTTTCCATGCAAATAATAAGAGTTTTACGTAAGCAACATAACAAAACCCCCTTCAAAGTAGAATTTCTCAAAAGGATGAAAATGAGAGAAAGTAAGGGTAATAAAAAATAAAAAAGGGGTCATTAGTAGTGGACTATAAAGTTGTTGTTGTTGTTTTTTTTTTTTTTTCATGTAGCTGATTCAATAATGTATTTATTCACAACAAAACCCTAATAGAAAGCAAACAATTAGAAGGGAATCAAATTCTAAAAGAGAAGCATCGTATGCTCTTCCTTTCCTTGTTTATTGATTAAAATATGGTTTTGATATATTTGCCCACTGTTTTATGTATGCGTGGTTTGAGAACCAACCTGATTAAAACACAAGTAAACTAGATCTCTAGTTATCTGTCCCGTCATAGTGCTACTCTATAGTTGTCAATTTATTTATTTATTAGACTGCATTAGTTATAAGGAAAATAAATATTTGAGGCATAAAAGAGTCCAAAACATAGGCAATCTAAAAGAGTCTCACTATAAGAAAATTGGGCTTATGAGATGAAACTTTTTGCGACGGCACTTTTGTTATCGCAAAAAATCATTTTTTGTGACGACACAACTTGTCGTCGCAAAAAATGTGATATTTTGAGACGGCACAATTTGCCGTCGCAAAAAATGTGCTTTTTTGAGACGGCACAGTTTGCCGTCGCAAAAAAAAAATGTGCCTTTTTGAGACGGTACAACTTGCCATCGCGAAAAATGTGCCTTTTTGAGACGGCACAACTTGCCGTCGCAAAAAAATTGTGACTTTTTGATAAAAAAATAATAATAACTTTTTTTTCATTAAAATAAAAAAAAACAAATAAATTTTCAATCTATAACTAAAAAAAATTCATTAACTACAAAAAAAAATTATTTTAACAAAAAATAAATTTTTTTGGCGACGACAACCCCCGTCGCAAAAAAAAAAAAGTTAAACCACGTTTTGTTGTTTAAATTTCATTTGTGACCGAATTTTTTTTTTTTCATTCCCGCTATGCTTCTCCCTCTTTTTTTTTTTCCATTCCCCCTTTTTTTTTTTTCCATTCCCGTTCTGTAACCCCCCCAACCCAACCAAAAAATCCCCAATCTCAAACCACCCCGCCCAAAACCAAAAATCCCTAATCTCTTCTTACCCCTCCTCTTTGTCTCTTTTCACCTATTTTTCATCTTCCTCTCTTTCTTCTCTTTCTCTCTTTCACTCATCACTCTTCTCTATCTGTCTGTCTGTCTATATGTCTCTCTTTCTCTCTGTGTCTCTCACTCATCTATCTCTTCTCTCATCTCTTTTCTCTCTCTGTCTCTTTCGTTCATCTCTCTTCTCTCTATCTCTCTCGTTCATCTCTCTTCTCTCTCTGTCTCTTTTTATGTCTCTCACTCTCTATCTCTTTATCTTTTTGTCCCTCTCTCTCTCTCTCTTCCTCCCACTGTGTTCGCGTTGCTCACTCTCTTCCTTCCGCCTTCTCTATTTACTGAGCTCCCCTCGATTTATCTATCCACTATAAGAAAATGCACTTTTAGCGACCACTTGGTCTCTCTCTCGCTCATCACTCTGTCTCTGTCTCTCTCTTTCTCTCCTCTATCTGTCTCTCACTCATCTCTCTCTTTCTCACCACCCATCTCCTTTACCACCTTCACCACTACTGCAAACGCCATTCCACTACCACCATTGCTACCACTGTCGTCACTTCACCTCTACGACTATCATTGCTACTACCATTGCCACCACTCCACTGCTACCACTACCACTACTGCCACTACTACTATCATTACCTCTCCTTCATCCCTGCCACTTCATCTACTCTACCACTACCACAACTTCACCACTAATCTCCTTCGCCGCCGCCACCACTACCACCATCATCTCTTATCCACCACCTTCACCACTACTGCCACTCCCTCTCTTCTACCACAAAAAATTAGTTCATGATTTTTAATAACCGAAAAAAATGGGCCGCAGAAAAATATTTTTCATTGACCACAGAAAATTAACTTTTATTTTAGTGGAAAATATTTTTCATTAAAATATTACCCCTACTTCTACTACATAAAAAATAATAATATTTTTTTTCATTAAAATAAAAATGAAACAAATAAATTTTCAATCTTAGTAACTAAAAAAAAAAAAGAATTTTTTTTAAAAAAATTCATTAACTACAAACAAATATATATTTTAACAAAAATAAAATTTTTTGACAACTGCAACCCCCGTCGCAAAAAAAAAAAAAAAAAAAAGAGTTAAACGGCATTATTTTATTATTTAAATTTCATTTCTAACCAAAAAAAATTATTTTTTATTTTTTATGCCCGCCCCTTTTTGTTTTCCATTCCCGCTCCCTCCCCCCCCCCTTTTTTTTTCCATTCCCGCTCATCCCCCCCCCCCCAAAAAAAAAAACAAAAATCTCCAATCTCAAACCCCAAAATCCCTAATCTCTTCTTACCCCCTCTCTCTTTCTCGATCGATAGCGAGCGGCGAAGGAGGAGGACGAGCAGTCGAAAGGGCAAACGAGCCCTAGCCATTCGCCATTGCACAGCTCGCAATCTCTCTCTCTCTCTCTCTGTTCTATCCAGGTAACATTCTCTTCCGTCATTCCACTATTTCCTCTTGCCATTGACTTTTATCAGCTGAAAAATGTTCACTCGTTGTGTTGAATCCAAATAAGTGTCTCTGCAATGAAAATAATTTTTTTGTTGTTCCTCCTCTAATATGTTGAAACCAGGTATTTGCAAATATACGACATATATCGTCACAGAGACACGATTTATTAAAACCCTAGATTATATATATTAGGTTGTATGTATATATATAGATATGCATTTACACAGGCACTGCACCAACACTTACACTTGTTCTGGAAAATATGGTGCGAGGGAGATTCACTGTGTAATTGGCAGATTATTTATCATTGTTCTTATTGTTTGTTCATTTTGTTATTGTTTTTTTTAACTGATTGATAATTTAGAGAAGTTCCAATTGGGCAGAGCTTGATCTTGATGGGTTTCCCAAATATTTGATTTTTGTTTAAACAAATCTTTCAAATTTTGAATTAGTAAGATAAGAGAACTCATTATGGTGTTTGAATGAAATTCTTGAATGGGGGGCTTTAGTGTTCAAATGATTCTATTACAATGTTGAATTTCTTTTTCTTTCTTTTTTTATAATCTTTTTGGGTATTTTTCTTGATTATGTATTTGATTTTTAAATTTTTTTTTTTGGTGGTATAAATAAATGGGTAATATAGGGTGGTATAATATCTCCAAGTAAATTGAGGATGAAGCTAATAGGGGAAGCTGCTCAGCATCAGTGGAAGAAAGATGGATCAAATAGTAACTCAGCAAGAACATCTCCTTCCAAGCTTGAGGATTCTGAGTTTGTCAGCAACAGTTTGTTAGCCACCATGACTGCATGAGACTTTGATGACCATGGTATTTTATGTGACTCTGCTCTATCTTTGTTTTCTCATTACATCCATTCGTAACTAGTATTTAACATTATATTTTACTCTCAAACTAATTTTCTATTTCTTCTTTGTAAACAAAAAGCAGGAAACATATTGTCCCCCCCCCCCCCCCCCCAAAAAAAAAAAGCAAAAACTAAAACCATGTTTGATATACATATGTTTTCCAAACAAATACTAACAAAAATAAGAAAACATGTTTGGTGAGTTGTGGGAAGGGTGAAGTAGTCGCCGGGAACGGAAGGGGTGAGTAAGTGGCTGGAGGGGGGATGGAGGAATAGTGTTTTCAAAGGCTCAAGGAACCCCCAAGGCACCAAAGGTTTCCTGGGGCCTAGTCGCAAGGTGAGGTGCTTGCTTCATTTCAGCAAAAGACACTTTTTCAGTAAAAAAATCAATAAATTAGCATGTGGTATGTTATTCTAATAAGGGAACAACGGATAATCACTTTTTTTAATTATTTTATTTTATTTAGTTATTGAGCTGTGGTATGTTATTCATTTTTTTTAGTTATTCTATTTAGTTATTTTATTTAATTATTTTATTTTATTTAGTTATTGAGTTGTGGTATGTTATTCACTTTTTTTAGTTATTCTAACAAGGGAACAATAGATGATCACTTTTTTTTCAATTTATCTAATAGGTTGTATATTAACCTCTATTTGATGAATAAAGGATGATGAACTTTTGTGTAGATACTAGAAGGCTGACATTTCTTTGAAGGTGTCATAACTTATTTCCATTGCTTAATTTTCTCAGAAATGCATCTATTCTCATTGTTGATTGAGATATTTAATTATCCATGTGGGATTTGATGACTAACAAAAAAAAATGTTGCATTTGATGTTGTTGGGAGTTAGAGCCAGATTTCAGATATAATTTTTATGTTTTTTTGTATTTGATGCTATAGTAGTTAAATTTTTATGTTTTTTTGTAATTAACATTAACACATAATTATATTATCATTAATTATTTTTATTTTTATTTTCCAGATATTTCCCATGTAGGAGTGTGCTTCTTGTGGAATGCATGCCTGTGGAGAATGTGGCTAACTTTTATTTTTGTTATCTACGGAGAATGATGAGAAAAATAATTAATTTTGGTTTATGTTATTTTGAATTATGAAATAAATCATGTATTTAAACATTATATATGTATTATGGAACATTATGTAGTGGAATAATTTTGTTGATGTGTAATTATGAATGGAAGAATATTTATTATGGAGAAATTGTTATTTTTATACAGGAATTTTTATATTATTATGCAATTATTATGGAGAAATTTTAATATTTTTAATAATTTTATCGCAGGATGTTTTTTTATTTTTTGTGACAGCATTACACCATCGCAAAAAACAGAAAATTTTAATATTTTTATTGATTTTGTTACAGGTTTTACTTTTTACGACGACACTAAATTGTCGCAAAAAATAGAAATTTTATTATTTAAAATAGAAATTTTATTATTTTTTTAATACTTTTTGCGACGACAGTACACTGTCGCAAAAAATAGAAATTTTCATATGTTTAATACTTTTTACGACGGCACCACACTGTCGCAAAAACAATGCTCTTGCCGTTGCAAAAAAAAAGACTATTAGCGACGGTATTTTTGCCGTCTCAAATAACATTTTTAGCGACGATAAAATAGTGCCGTCGCAAAAAGTCAAGAAATTTCAAACATTATTAGCGACTGCAAAGTGCCGTCGCAAAAGGCAAAAATGCCATCGCAAAACATTAGCGACGGCACTTTACCGTCGCAAAAACTCTTTTGCAACGCCCCCAGTTGCGACCCCCCTCTTGCCGTCACAAAAAGTCATTTACCGTCGCAAAAAAATTTTTGCGACGGCATTAGGAGTATTAGCGACGGCATTTTACCGTCGCAAAAAGCTGAAATTTTAGTAGTGTCTAAATGGATTAGGAGTTGTGAGACCATGAAATATCCTCTCACATGGATGTTGTAGAGATCCAACGAAGAGAAGAGATTCACCCCTGTAGATCTGTAATGATGAATATAGTCGGTGCCACCCAACCGGAGTTGCCGGCCGGGAGTACTCCGATGGTGAAGTTAGTCATTGAATCAAAAAGTAAATAGTATATATATTTGAAGGGGTGTGTGTTCTGTAGAGAGAGATGAGACATACCTTTCACTTGGGATGTCCCCCCCTTTTTATATAGATGGGGGGTGTGATATTTGTTTAGGCTGGACCCATTATAGGCTTTGTTTGGGTTAGGCTCAATAAGCTAGTACCTATATTTTTTAGTTCCCACAATTGCCCCAAAACTTTCATTGTCTTCGGTAGAAGGAATGAGAGTTTTTATTGCCGAGTTATGCTGGTCAAATAGATGTTAGGTCCTTTGACAAAGAGTACATTTGATAAATGAATAACATAAATGAATGAATGGTTGGATGAATGCAGGTATGTATGAATGTATGTACAAATATATGTATATAGAGGAGAGAGGTGAGCTAAAGCCCAGTGAGTAATACTATCTTTATAACAATGGGCCACGGTATTATAACCCCCGGGTAAGGGTGTAAGCCGCGGTATTATAACCCAAGGCAAGGGTGTAGTATATTGCCGAGTGCAAAGATTGCTTCCAAATATGGACTTTCGTGCTGAGCTAGAAATATTTCTATATGCCGAGCACGGAAATGATTGCCAGAACCAAATAAGACAGATTAAATAAGGTAGATATATCAGCCAAAAGATGGACCACGGTATTATTACCCCTGGGTGAGGATGTAGACCTGCGGTATTATAACCCCCGGGTGAGAGTATAGGCCGCGGTATTCTAACCTCCGGGCGTAGGTGTAGGCCGCGGTATTCTAACCCCCAGGCATGGGTATAGGCCGCGGTATTCTAAACCCCAGGCATGGGTATAGGCCGCGGTATTCTAACCCCCGGGCATGGGTGTAGGCCGCGGTATTCTAACCTCCGGGCGTAGGTGTAGGCCTTTGCTGATGGCGCTCCGTGCCGAGTGCGAAGATTACACTGTACTCAGAGACTTTACTGATTTTAAGTGGCGACCAAGTGCCAACATGGCAAGGACTTTGAATAACGCATCCTGTGTCAATGATGGCCAGTACCGAATGAGGTAGACATGTTAATCACAAAGAATATTGCTCTACTTGTAAGGAATGGCCAAATAGATATTACGCCAACTATTTAATTGATGAGTAAATTTTGGGCCAATTAGCATTGCTCGATTTGCATTTAGTCCAATGTAGACTTGCCCCATTGCTTTCGAATGACAGGTGTTAGTCGGAAGGAATACAGATTAGACTTGTCCCATTGCCCTATTTGGCGGGGTAGATTCGACATTGGTAAAATGACGGCGTGCAAAAATATGCGAATTGCCAGCTGCCAAGTGTGTAATGTATTGGCCCAAAACTGGCGCTTGTTTCAAGTTGTGTGAAAATGAGCGGGAGTTTGTAACTCAAGTAAATGTCGCTGTAATGTTTGGACCAAGCTGGCCGAGTATGCATGTATAGCAGAGTGAAAAACCGAATTGCGGAGTTGAGCAATGTCGCGGTTAATTGTTTTGCCGAATAATGTTGTTAGGCGTATAAAGTTGCCAAATACTGTGGCCAATGTTGCTGCATAAAGTTGACAATGCATAAAGTTGACAAATGGTGCCAAATAATCTTGCCGAGTAAAGGTGGTGCATTGCCGAGTAACTAGTGTCAAAACATTGGTATCGGTTTCATATATAATGTGATTTTTCTGAGAAGTTGGTCAGCAACACTTGGGTCAGTGATCGTGCTGATCTTTTGGTCAGTGATTTTTCTTAGCTTCGCGATGTGTTGGCATCCCTTCGAAGTTGGATTTGCTAAACTGGGATGTGATTTTTCCGAGAAGTTAGTCAGCAACACTTGGGTCGATGATCGTGCTGATCTTTTGGTCGGTGATTTTTCTTAGCTTCGTGGTGTGTCGACATCCCTTCGGAGTTGGATTTGCTAAACTGGGATGGCGACGATTGTTGATTTATTGAACTTGAGTGTCTTGTCCAACGTATACTTGCCCCATTGCTTTTGGATGACATTGGTTATTCGAAAGGAATAAAATTGATTTGGGCCAAAATTGCTGAGTAGGCCGATAAAAATTTGAAACGAATTCCGTGCCCTCGTTCGGTGCCGTGGCGATAGCGGAATGAAGCCGAGACAAAGTAGGGTGCTTGGTGATATGTGAAGGAAGCCATTGCGCACAATTCTTTGAATAAATTTTGCATTTTTTATTTTTTATTTATTTTTTAATTTATTTTTTATTTATTTTAATTTTAATTTTTTATTAGTATTATTTATTTATTTTATTTTATTTTATTTTATTTTTTTGTGAGTTGAATTTGCAAATTCTGATCGTACGGATGGACCCGGACTGTATCAAATAGCTAGAAAAGGACTATTGGATCATTGTAATCGAACTCCTGATGGCGTAGTTATAGCCGAAATAGAGCTGATGGCTCAGATCGGTTGAGAATTGTGCGCCGTGAAGCACCGGATAACTTCTCTTGCATGGCTGGTTCATCGTCCTTAGAAAATTCGTCAATTCTGGACAAACTTTGATCGATCCGTACAGCATCGTTTTAGCTCCGATTTCGACGCGGTTTGTTGCGTTGGACTCGTGTTAATGAGTACTTCACATTGGTATGGTCAAAACTTGAGTTTGACAGCTTTTGAAATTTCAGTTTTCGACATGTGTGATCCATTTTACAACTTTCGCGGACTTGGGTTGCTTCTTGGCTGCTTGGGTTAATGGGTTTGGAATCTTTGAGCCGATACGAATCTTGTGGTATGTTCAGATGTGGATTTCGGCAAGCCGAGATGCTAATTCTATGCCGAGATATTAGTGCCGAATAAGTTACAACGTTACCGAATGTTTGATGCGGAAGAATATTGCAAGCTATAGTCCAAGAAAGTGTCAAATAAGATGCCGAAGCCGAGTTGATCATGTGCATGCAGCATTCATAATGCCGATGAACTCTGTTGCCGAATAAGTTGACTGTTGTTTAGTCGAAAATGTTGCCGTATAAAGTTGACAAATGTTGTTAGCCGAATATCGTAGATAACGGAGCGGGATTGTCCGATGTTGTGCATGACGTATGGGTGGCCGAGTAGTTTTGCGGCCGAGTAGTGTTAGCTGCCGGGTAAGTTGCCGAAGCCAAGATATTCAAAATAATGTTAATATGCAGTTGATAATAGACCGAGTGATATACCGAATCGCAAAAGATAAGCAATATGGTATGATGTTCTGCCGAGTATTGTATAATTGAGTTGATAAGCAGTGCCGAAGCCGAGATGTTAAAGTCGAATAAGTTGTCGTTGCTAGACGATGCGGCGTTGATATTAATATGTTGATATGCCAAATTGAAATGCCGAATAGATTGTGAGTTTGCAGGGTTATGCCAAATAATAAACCGAATAAGTTGTCTAAGCCGAGTTGTAGAGGTGCCGAATAATCTTACGGCGTTGATATTAATGTTGATATGCCAAATGAAATGCTGAATAAGTTGTGAGTTTGCAGAGTTGTCAATACCGAATAAGTCGTGAGTTTGCACACTTGTCATGCCAAATAATAAGCCGAATAAGTGCAGAGTAGCTTTGGAGCTTTGCCGATCGATTGATTATGAGTTACGGCACTACCGAAATGCGAATGCATGGGCTCGAACGCCGAATTTTGGGTTGTCTGGCCGAGCGCACCTGTGCAGCACTTCCCTTTTGTTCTTGACTTGCCACATACTTGGTCGACAATCAAAATCGTGGTATACAGTTAAAACTTGGGTTTGACTGCGTCGAAAATTTCAGTTGCCGGATAAATACATGATGTAGGTAGTGCAACTATGAAAATTTTCCTGTGACCGAATAATGTCAACCGTATATTAAACTTGAAAATATAATGACGTAAGGCAATGAAATATTTTCCGAATAAAATTAACGTAAGGTAATGAATTGTTTGCTGAATAAAATTGAACTTGAAAATATAATGATGTAAATAAAATTGAACTTGTAAATATGACGTAAGATAATGAAATATTTGCCGAATAAAATTTGCCTATGAAATTCACATTGCCAAATAAAATATACAATTTTTTCAAAAGCCGAAAAACAAATTTTCATGGCCATAACTTTTTTGTATGCATCCTCATTTGGTTGCCGAATAACATCTTGATTAGCCAACTGCCGAATTTTCGAACTTTATAAGCAGCCGACTACCACAAAAATTAGATTAGTAACTCATGGTGGAAGTATATCTCAAGAATCAAAGAGTGTGAATCCATTATATAATGCCGCAAAGAAGCTAGCAAAAATAAGAGTGAAACCCATTTTTTAGAGAGAGAATAAAAATGCAAAAGTAAATCTAACTAAAGGCATTTCAATGGGTTTAGTATGTGCCGACTATATCGAATAAACGTTTGGACCAAATTTATGAGCATAAATATATAGACATATATATCTATATATATGTATATGCATATAGATAGTAAGATTGAATTTCAAAGATCAATTCAAACAAAGAGTAAAAAGATAGGATTAACTGTGGGTCATGTTTATAGTAACATGTAACAATGATTTGAGCATCTTGAGTATGGTATTTGTTGTCTTCTTTGTTGAACTCTGTCAGACGTTTCTGTTAAGCAAACTCAGTTGCAGCCTTCACAGTTGCAGCCTTCACCTTCAACACTGCCGAAGCAGGTGCACCAGCATGATCAAAACAACTCCACCTCATCTGAAGTCTGTTAGATTAGTTAGCACTAGTTAGTATTAACTCTAGCAGATGTAAAGTTGTTAGAACTATAGTTAAATGTAACTATAGTTAGGTAGAGTATATTAGTTTATAGATACTGTACATGATCAAGTGAGATCAATGGGAATATTAATAAAAAATCTGTTTTGACTCTTCTCTGCTTTATCTTGAATCTGCTTTATGTCTTGAATCTGCTTTATGGTATCAGAGCTCTAGCTCCAACGAGTCTTGTTCTTTCCTCTTCGAAGCTCCTTAAAGCTTCTCTCCCATGGCCGATTCATCTAGTTATGCATCTCCATCAATTCCTTCCAATCTCACACTCCTTATATCAAATCTCAGTTCCTTTGTCACAGTAAAGTTAGATTCAACTAACTACATCGTCTGGAAAAATCAGATGCAAAATATATTGCGAGCAACCAAATTAATCGGATTTGTCGATGGATCCATTGATTGTCCATCATCTACTCTCAGCGATGCAAGCAACAAAGAAGTTTCTAATCCTGAGTATCTTCAATGGATAAATGTCGATGCTCATCTTCTTAGCTGCATAACCGCTACTCTGTCTCCTGCAATTTTTTCCTCTGTTTTTCATTGCAAGACTAGCTATGAGGTATGGACTGTTCTTCAATCTCAGTTCACTTCTCTTTCTAGATCTCATGTTCATCAACTCAAGAACAAGATGAATCATTTCACTAAGAAAGGATTAAGCATGGATGCATATCTGACTGAGTTCAAAACCATAGCTGATCAGCTAGCTCTAGCATGTGCACCTGTTGATGATGAGGATATAGTTCTATTAATCTTGAATGGATTGCCTGCTGAGTATAATGCTTTTAAAACTTCCATCCGCACCAGATTTGATTCCATGTCTCTTGCAACTCTGAGTTCTTTACTTTGTTCTGAGGAGATTCATATTGAAGCTGCAAACAAAAGTTCTCAATCATCTGAAATTCCTTTTGCCTATGCTGCAACTACCAGATCCTTTTCTAACAGAGGTGGTTCTAATGGTTCTCCTAGAGGCTACAGAGGTAATTTCTCTAACCGAGGTGGAAGTCGCTATTTCCGAGGATCCAGCTCTCGTCGAGGAGGAAAAAATTTCCAGTCTCCACATCTACCGTTTCAGCAGTCTCAGTCCAGTGCATCTTTTCAGAATTCTCCACTACATCATACTGGTTCTCTAATTGTTTGTCAGATCTGTGGCAAATACAATCATATAGCCTTAGAATGTTGGCATCGCATGGATCATAATTTTCACACAACCTCTGGTACACCTAAAGCAGCATATGTGGCTTCTGCTTCTCCATCTCAATTTCAGTCCTCTTCTGCTCCTCCTACTTGGTATGTTGATTCTGCTGCAACCAGCCATATTACCAATGACTTGAATCAGCTTTCTGATTATCAGCCTTATCAAGGCACTGATCAAGTCACAATAGGCGATGGTTCTTCTCTTCCTATCCATCACATTGGTAATGGTTTGCTTCCAACTCCTTCTTTTCCACTTAAACTCCAAAAAGTTCTTCATGTTCCTCATATTTCTTCTAATCTGTTATCTGTTCATAGACTAGCATCTGATAATAACTGTTCTGTTATCTTTGATGCTGATAAGTTTGTTGTTCAGGACAAGGATACCAAGAGCATTCTGTATAAAGGCCTTAATTCTCAGGGTCTTTATCATGCTCCTCAATCAGTTTCCATGTTCTCTTCATCTTCTCCACAGGCCTGTTTCAAGAGTGCCAATTCTCCCACTGCTGCTTCTTCAACTGCTGCTTCTGCTCCAAATTGGCATCTCAGACTTGGACATCCTTCATCCACCAAGCTTCATCACATCCTTAACACTTTTCATTTGCCTTCTCACACTTCCTCTGGTTTATGTCCTCATTGTTGTGTCTCTAAGACACATAGGCTTCATTTTAGTTTGTCCAATTCAACTGTTAATAAATCTTTAGCTCTCATTCATTCAGATGTTTGGGGCCCATTTTCTGCCTCTGTATCAGGCTACAAGTATTATGTTGTTTTCATTGATGATTTTAGCAAATTTACTTGGTTGTTTCCGCTTCATTACAAGAGTGAAGTATTTTCTAAATTTCTTGAATTCAAAGCTTTAGTTGAAACTCAATTTTCTACATCTCTTAAAATTCTTCGCAGTGACAATGGTGGTGAATACTTATCTACTGAATTTCAAAATTTTCTTAAACAAAAAGGTATTTTACATCATCTTACTTGTCCTCACGCTCCTTCTCAAAATGGAGTGGCTGAGCGAAAACACAGACATCTCATTGAAACAACTATTGCTCTAATGCATCATGCCTTTTTGCCTTTAAATCTTTGGTTTGAGGCACTAGCTACAGCTGTCTTGCTAATTAATAGATTACCTACTGCTAAGCTTCACAATCTTACTCCTTTTGAACTGTTGTTTAATAAACCTCCAGATTATTCTTTTCTAAGAATTTTTGGTTGCAGGTGTTATCCTTGGTTACGGCCCTACACTAACCACAAGCTTCAACCTAAGTCCATTCCATGTGTTTTCATTGGTTATCATCTGTCAGTCAAAGGGTATCGCTGTCTTGATCCCTCTACAGGTCATATATATCTTTCTAGGCATGTTGTGTTTTATGAAACTTGTTTTCCTTTTGCATCTTGTTGTTGTTCTTCTTCTTCCCCAGTTCTATCAGTTACTCAATTACATTCTTTTTTCTGGCCCTCTACTTCTTCTTCTGTTTCTTCTTTCAGCTCTCCTTCTTCTGTTTCTCCTTCCTCATCTGCACCTCCAATTGTTCCTCTTCCTGTTCCTCGTTCTGCTAATCACCCTATTTCTTCTACTGCTCTTCCTTTGTCCAATCCTAATCCTACAGTTCCTTCCTCTTCTTATCCTATTCCTATCTCTTCCATTTCTATTGATTTACCTCTCTCTGCTCCAGTTTCTACTCATAATGCTCCTCCTATAAGCTCCAACACTCATTCTATGGTCACTCGGTCCAAATCTACTTCTCTTTTTCCTACTGCTCATCTGGCTCATGTTCCCACTGAACCTTCTTCCTATAAGGAAGCCTCTCAATCTTCAGCTTGGACTCAGGCTATGAATGAAGAATTTCATGCTCTTCAACTCCAACATACTTGGTCCTTAGTTGACCTTCCACCCAATAAGAATGTCATCGGGTGTAAGTGGGTTTATCGCTTGAAAAAGAACTCTGATGGTTCCATTGCTCGTTATAAAGCCCGGTTAGTGGCTAAATTTTATCTCCAGGAGGAGGGTATTGACTATCAAGAAACCTTTAGTCCTGTTGCCAAGCAACCTACTATTCGCATTTTATTGTGTCTGGCACTTCATTTTGGTTGGTCTATCAAACAATTGGATGTATCTAATGCTTTCTTGCATGGTGTCCTTCATGAGGAGGTTTATATGACTCAACCCTCCGGTTTTATTGATTCTTCTCATCCTCATAAGGTGTGCAAATTGCATAAAGCCTTGTATGGGCTTAAGCAAGCTCCTCGGGCATGGTTTTCTACATTTTCCACTTTTCTCTTGTCCCAAGGTTTCATTGCTAGTCATTGTGACTCTTCTTTGTTTATTAAGAAGACTGCATCTGCCATCACCATTCTACTTATATATGTTGATGATATTTTGCTAACTGGGAGTGATGTTTCTTATACTACCTCATTGCTTGCTCAAATGCATAAAGTTTTTTCCATGAAAGAGTTGGGTTTTCTGAATTATTTCTTGGGCATTTCTGTTCACATGTCTGCTGCTGGTTTCTTTTTGTATCAATCTAAGTATGCCACTGAGATATTAGCCAAAGCTGGGATGTCCCACTGCAAGCCCTATGCCTCTCGCATGGCTACTAAATCCTCCAGCTTCCCCGACTCTGATCTTCCTTTTGCTCAGCCTGCTTTATATCGCAGTATTGTTGGGGCTCTTCAATATCTGACCATTACTCGCCCCGACATTGCTTTTGCTGTCAACTCTGCCTGTCAACATATGCATGCTCCTTTGGTTAGTCATTTTAATGCTGTCAAACGCTTATTGCGTTATTTGAAAGGAACTCTTCATAAGGGCCTTCAGTTTCAGCCCGGCCCTCTTGTTCTCACTGCCTATTCGGATTCCGACTGGGCTGGGAATGCCCTTGACCGCAGGTCCACTACTGGCTTTTGTATTTTTCTGGGTCCCAACTTGGTTTCTTGGTCTGCGAAGAAACAACCTACTGTTTCTCGCTCCTCCACTGAAGCTGAATATCGCGCTCTTGCTCAGACTTCAGCCGAGCTTAGTTGGCTTGGCATGCTTCTTCGGGATCTGCACATTCCTTTTGCCCCCCCTACTCTATGGTGTGACAATCTCTCTGCCATTGCCCTGTCTAGTAATCCGATTTTTCATGCTCGGTCTAAACATATTGAAGTGGACTATCATTTTGTTCGTGAGCGTGTTGCTTCCAAACAGTTGCTTATCAAACATCTTGCTACTGTTGACCAGATTGCTGATATCCTCACCAAATCCCTTCCCGTTTCTCGGTTTAACTTTCTTCAACACAAGCTTCTGGCTCATTCTTCTCCTGTCAGCTTGACGGGGCATGTTAAGCAAACTCAGTTGCAGCCTTCACAGTTGCAGCCTTCACCTTCAACACTGCCGAAGCAGGTGCACCAGCATGATCAAAACAACTCCACCTCATCTGAAGTCTGTTAGATTAGTTAGCACTAGTTAGTATTAACTCTAGCAGATGTAAAGTTGTTAGAACTATAGTTAAATGTAACTATAGTTAGGTAGAGTATATTAGTTTATAAATACTGTACATGATCAAGTGAGATCAATGGGAATATTAATAAAAAATCTGTTTTGACTCTTCTCTGCTTTATCTTGAATCTGCTTTATGTCTTGAATCTGCTTTAGTTTCCCACAGACGGCGCCAATTGTAAGACCATGAAATATCCTCTCACATGGATGTTGTAGAGATCCAACGAAGAGAAGAGTTTCACCTCTGCAGATCTGCAATGATGAACATAATCGGTGCCATCCAACTGGGGTTGCCGGTCGGGAGTACTCCATTGATAAAGTTAGTCATTGAATCAAGAAGTAAATAGTATATATATTTGAAGGGGTGTGTGTTCTGTAGAGAGAGATGAGACATACCTTTCACTTGGGATGCCCCCTCCCCCTTTTATATAGATAGAGGGTGTGATATTTGTTTGGACTGGATCCATTGTAGGCTTTGTTTGGGTTAGGCCCAATAAGCTAGTACCTATATTTTCCTGGCTCCCACAGGAGTTGATAATGAAAAATGACAAAATTAAATGTAAATTAATAGAGTACACGCCAATTAGTTTTCTTTGAATATTTTTTCCAAAACTGAAATCTACACTGCATTTATGCCTTAACAATTATTTTGTATTATTATTTATAACTAGTGTTATATAGAAGGGTCTGGCTTTGGTCCAGTCCACTATCGGACTGGACCGTGTTGTTGGGCCCGTGGGGGCCCACCACGGGTCCCGTTTTGAAAATCTGAACCGTTCAATATGTAGAACTCTTCGAGTACTATATGCTTGTAAAAAATCACGTTGATCCGATATCGATAGCTATGTGATCAAATCAGTTTTGTATAAAAAAAAAGAACGGTGGATAAATTAACGGTTGACAAAAAACTGATTTGATCACATAGTATCTGATCAACGTGATTTTTTACAAACGTATAGTACTCGAAGAGTTCTACACATTGAACGATTGAGATTTTCAAAATGGGACCTGTGGTGGGCCCCCACGGGCCCAACAGCACGGTCCAGTCCGATGGTAGACTGGACCAAAGCCAAACCCTATATAGACCACTTGTTTCTTACATATTGATGTGAGAGAAACTGTTTGGTGACTCGAATTTTTGTGGCTCAAATGGTTCGAATGTGTCAAAACGACGTCGTTTTACACACAAAATGACGTCATTTTGAGTGTTTTGAACTATTCGAGTTACAATTTTTCGAACCACCTAACATTGTTGTTGATGTGAGAGCTATTGTTGAGTTTTGTTTCAATTTTTAATGTTTATTATTGCAAGACACGTGTCATATTATTTAAGTGGATTATATTTTAATTTTTAAAATTTTATTACATTACTCATTATTTAGTAAAAAATATTATTATCTTGATTAATATTTTGTATATGAGCTATAAAATGAAAATCTTGAAATAAATAGGGTGAAACTAACAAATGAATTAGTAGTGAGAGTATTCTCACTGTGTTTGGTTGGAAATTTTGGAAAGGAATTTAAAAAGAGAAAGAGAAAAAATATGTGAAATGAGAATAAAATATATCTACATTTTACTTAATTTCACATATATATTCCTTTTCTATTTTCAAATTTCTCCCCAAATTTCACAACCAAACACAATGAAAAAAACAAAAAAATAAAGAATAGAGAATCAACCATAAAATCAATTAACCACCTAAAACAATTTTTGACCATACCCATCTCATGGTTAGATAGATTGATCCTAAAAGATATAATTTTACTCATGTAATTTTATTTATATTTTATGTAAGGGTAAATTACAAATACACTTCTGAGATTTGATTAAAATACGAATTGTTTTCTTGTGGTTTGAAAAATTACAAATACCTCCCTATCTGAATTTTTTATTTAACAGAATTAATTGAAAAAGTAAAATTTCTAACTGTTCATCTATACAATAATAAAATTATCTGAATCATTAATTGAAATAAAATTTTAACATTATTAAAAATTGTTAATTAACTTGATGATTTATTAATAAAATGACATATTTGTTATGAAATTAAAAACTTTAGGGAGCATAATGGCATTTCTAGAACCACGGGAAGTAATTTATAATTTAAGTAAATCTCAGGAGGTGTATTTATAATTTACCCTTTAAGTAATTAATTATGTTATCAATTTTGTACCATTAGATTAAGGCCTCATTTGGAAACAAGTTTTTTTAATAATTTTTTAACTTTTTACTTAAAATATGATGTAAAAAAATTAATATGTTTGAGATAAATTTTTAATTTTTTATGAAAAGATGTGTAAAAAATAAACAAAAAAAGAATTTTAACTTTTTAATATAAATTGTTAATTTTTTAATTTTTTTTAATGATTTTTTAACTTCTAAATTAAAAAATAACATTACCTAAGCCAGCCCTAATTATAAAAAGAAATAATAAAAAAGTAATGCATAAACTTCCCTTTCACCACTTCAATCTTTGATAGAATTTGGCAGAGAGAGCAAACTTGGAGTGTTCAAGGCAAAGGAAAGCCAAAGAATAGCAACCACTAAAAACCAGCCAGACTCACTCCTATACCACTTCTCCCACTGTGGTTCACGTGAATCTTTCAGCGCCTTTTCCCTATTGGCCCGTTCCGTGTAGACTTCAACCTTTAACTTTCTCCACAAGCAAACAGATTAGTTTTTACGAACATTGGACGGTCCTCGACTCTAGTCATACAAAACAAACAGTCAAAGCGAAATACACGCTAATCTCGCTCACTTTTAACCTGAGCTACTGCTGATCTCATCCCCACAGTAAAAAATTCAAAATCTCACGGTGAAACGCATACAGCCTGTCATCCACCAAGTTTACAGGCTGGCAACTGATCCAAAAAAACCCATAAATTAATTCCCAAATCTGACGTGGCACCTGGTACAATTTCCGATACAAATCCCTCACTTCTACGTACATGTACCTCCATTTTCATTCTCTCTCTCTCCTCATATCTATATATCCCCCCCCCCCCTCCTTCTCTCTCTCTGATCGTCGATTCTGCATCTCTCTGAAATGGGTGCTTGCAGTTCGTGCCAATCTACGTCTGTGGCCACAGCGAAGCTGATATTGCAAGATGGTCGATTACAGGAATTTTCTTACCCTGTGAAGGTGTCTTACGTGTTACAGAAGGACCCGACATGTTTCATTTGCAATTCCGATGAAATGGAGTTCGACGATGTCGTTTCGGCGATCAGCGACGACGAGGAGCTCGAACCGGGTCAGCTTTACTTCGCTCTTCCGTTGAGCAGCTTGAAGCGCAAGCTTCAGGCGGAGGAGATGGCCGCATTGGCGGTGAAAGCTAGCTACGCATTGACGAAGAGCGGCGGCGATAAATTGGGCCCCAGCCAGATTCATTTCTCGCCGGTGATGTTTTCCGGGGAGAAGGGCGGCGTGAAGCCGTCGCAAAGGGTGGCTGATTGCGGCTGCAGCGGTGGTGGTGTTGGGGATGGTGGGTTGAGAAGAGGGAGGAGTGGCGGTGGATGTGGTGGTCGGAGACGAAACGCGAAGTTGAGTGCGATACCAGAATAGGGGCATTTTGGGAATAATGTTGGTGGCATTTTTGTAAATTTATGTAATGAGTTAAGGTCGCACTTTTTTTATTTTTTTGTTTTTTGTTTTTTTGGGCTAATGTGATTTTAGCGGGTGGTAACCATTCGGCTTTACCTTCTTATTAACCATGTGATAAATGAGGGTTGTCTTGTCTTCCAATTTACTCCTGATTGGCTTGATAAGGAAATCATATCATATATTAGGTTTCGTTGAGGTTTGGACCCTTTTTTTTTTCATTATTAAAATAGTAATAATAAAAAAAAATTAATTTAATAAGGTAAAATATTACATTAAATTTATAATCATTACAATATTTATTTTTCTCATAAAAAATTAAAAAAATTAAAAAATCGTTTTCAAACGAAAATCAACCCACTTTCCAAATGAACTCTTAAAGCATCCCTATTAAACTTATTTTTTATTCTATTTTATCATTATCAAAGCACAAATTATATTTGAATGAAAAAAAAAAAGAGATACTGTTTATACAGAATTATGACTAGGGCTGAGCAAGGAATCCGTGAAATCCGTAATCCGATCCAGTCCAGTCCAATCCGATAGGTTTGGATTGGTTTTTTGAATCCGTGGTTCGGTTCCGGATTGAATAATTAAAAATCCGTAGTTCACGGATTGGTTCCGGATTGAATCCCACGGTTCTGGATTGGAACCGATCCGGACCGTATACAAATAGTCTATATTTTTATTATACATCCTCCCCCATAGTATCTTTTCTTATTCTATGTAAAATCTAAACTCAAACCTAAAATCGTATAATATCTTCTTTTATTACTTTTGTTTGTTAGTTTTAAGTTTTAATTTGCAATGGTCTAAATACTTATGGTGAAACCAGTTTTCTTATGGTTGTTTAAATTCTAGAACAGTATGTCGTTATTATAGAAAAACATGTTGCTATTATGGAACTAATATAGCGCTATGTTTATATTTTTATGAAATTCAAGTGTTATATATATATTTTTATTATTTAATTATGTGAATCCGTGGTCCTAAACCGATCCAATCCGTATTTAAATGGATTGGTTCGGATTGGTTCCATGATTTAAACGGATTGGATTGGTTCCAATTTTTTAGGAACCGTAAATAACGGATTGGTCCTGGTTTTATCCCAATCCGGTCCAATCCGGACCATGCTCACCCCTAATTATGACAAGCTTTTAACACTACATAAATATGCAAATAATGTTACATTTATCATTTTTCTTATATCTTTAGTGTATTACTATATTATTGATGTAATGAATCTTATTAGAAAAATGTTATGAATTCTAAATGATTTATCAAATTTTTTTTCAAACCTAGGATCCACATAAATCAACATGTCCAACACTCATGTGATAGGTTTGATAAAAATTTAATAAATTATTTAAGGTCTTTAGCATAATCCATCTTATCGTTCATGCCTATCTCTAATGAAAGTATTAATATTTAAAGTGGTACACTAAAAGTAGTATTAACAGATATTTTAATATTATAATGTGTTATAGGTTTGATTTTCTTTTCTTTCCCTCCAAGTTTTCATTGTCTTTCTCTACAAGTCTCTAAGTCTTCCAAGGAAGTTGCCTACTAATTTCCTTTTCTATTCTTATCCTCCAAGTCTTTGCCTAGTCAAGTCTCCTTCAAGTCTTCCAAGAGTCAAGTCTTCATACTTATCCTCTAAGCAACTTCCAAGGAGCCTCCAAGCAACTTCCAAGAAGGATCCCCCTAGAAACTTGTCCACCAAGTTTCATCTTCTATAAATTGAGCTAATCTCATATTTTGGAAAATACAAGAAGAAGCTTTTGTTGCTTTATTATGTTTTGTGTGAGATTATCAGGCAAATAAAAAAGGATGTATGTGATAAAGCTTGGGGTTCAACCAATTGTGCAGTATTAGTGAACCATACGACTTAATCGGGCTGTTGTATCTTGAGGGAGACAAGTCAAAGTTTTTTCTGCTGCACCAGTGTGAGGCTTTGCCTAACCACAGAGGGTTTAAATCTTCTTAAAGAAAACGAATTTTCCGTACCTCAACCCTTACAATAGTTATTATAATTTTTATTATTTGTATTTTCTAGTGTTTTATTTGTAATTATCACTAACAATTTTAAGGAAATTCAAATAGCAAAAATTCATGGAGCCAGTATTGGAGAAGCCCAACGAGAATACCAACGATCTCAACAAGCCCTTCCGGTTCAAGGAAGCCCATTTCAAAAGATGGAAAGGCAAGGTGCTTTTCTACCTCAGTCTCCTCAAAGTGGCTTATATCCTGACCGAGAAAAATCCGAACAAAGTCCCCGCTGAAGAGATTACAGACGAGGAGTATGCTGCTCATCTTGAAAAAATCGAGAAATACAACACAGATGAGTATAAATGTCGGTATTATCTTTTGAATTGTCCTTCGGATCAATTTTATGATTATTATGATACTACTTATACCACTGCCAAGAAAATTTAGAAAGCTTTGCAGAATAAATATGACACTGAAGAAGCAGGGGCTAAAAAATATGCTGCAAGCCGTTTTTTCCGCTATCAAATGATAGATGGAAAATCAGTGGTGGAGCAAGTTCAAGATTTTCAGATGCTAGTGGCTGAAGTTAGATCCAAATGCATCAAAATTAGAGACAATCTTGTTGTAGCAGGTTTTGTTGGCAAACTACCATCATCTTGGAGGGAGTTCTAGAAGTCAATGCGTCACAAGCAAAAGGAGACGTCCTTGGAGACTCTAATCACATGGATTCGGGTGAAGGAGGAAGCACGAGAACAAGATGCGCTTATGACACAAGAGCATTCCACTACAAAGGTAAATTTAACTTCTGGAAATACTTTACCTAAAGGTCGATTTTAGAAAAATAGTCACTTGAAGCCAGTTAAGAAGATTTGGAAAAATACTGGAAGACCACAAAATAAAAATTACCCGAGGCAAAAGAAATGGAACCAAGAACTCCCTTCACAAGATCTGACAAATGTGACATGTTTTGTGTGTGGCAAAAATGGGCATAATGCTCGAACTTGCAAATTTTAGAAACAACAGTCTCGACCATAGGCTAATTTTACCGAGGAACCATTTGTGGCTATGATTACAGATATTTTTATGGTTCAATTTGTGGAAAGGTGATGGGCAGACTCTGGTGCCAACAGGCATGTCTGCTATGATAAAGATTGGTTCAAAGATTTCACTCATTTTAATGAGGAGGGGAATGTTATGCTTGGTGACTCTAGTTTAACCAAGGTGCTCGAGTGTGGGGATGTTGAGCTGAATTTTACCTCTGGACGTGTGCTTGTTTTAAAAGATGTGTTGTACACACCGTCCATGAGGAAAAATTTGATGTTGAGTTATTTGCTCAACAAATCTGGTTTCAAGTAGACTATTAAATCTGATCAATATGTAATCAATAAAAAAGGCATATTTGTGGAGAAAGTGTATGCCTGTGATAGAATGTTTAAATTAAATGTTGAGAATAAGAAAGTACATGTTTCTGTTTACATAATGTCTTCTATGAACTTTTGGTATGCTCGTTTGTGTCATATTAATAGTCGATATGTGGGAGTCATGAGTAGTTTAGGATTAATTCCCAGACTAACAAATAAGTTTGAGAAATGT
Organism: Camellia sinensis; assembly: GCF_055761805.1. NCBI lineage: Eukaryota > Viridiplantae > Streptophyta > Magnoliopsida > Ericales > Theaceae > Camellia > Camellia sinensis. The sequence goes on from NC_138961.1 coordinate 224,257,630, forward strand.
GAAGTTTGTAGTCAAGTAAAAATAACTAAAAGACCTCATAAAAGTGTGGTGAGAAATACTGAATTGTTAGAATTAATTCACACTGATTTATGTGAATTTCAAAGAATTTTCACACGTGGTGGAAATAAATATTTTATCACTTTTATTGATGATTTTTCAAAATACACTTATGTATACTTGTTGAAAAATAAAAGTGATGCTTTTGAAAAATTTAAAGAATTCCTTCTTGAAGTTGAAAATCAATTCAGTAAAAAGATTAAAAGATATAGAAGTGATAGAGGCTGGGAGTATGAATCCTTTGGATTCAACTCGTTTGCTTAGTCTTTGGGAATAATCCATGAAACTACTCCACCATATTCACCTGCATCTAATGGTGTAGCAGAAAGAAAAAATAGAACTTTAACGGATTTAACAAATGCTATGCTAATTGAAGCAGGTGCTCCTTCAAATTTGTGGGGAGAAGCAATTTTAACTGCATGCTATGTTATGAATAGAGTACCACATAAAAAAATAAAAGTTACACCTTTTGAGTTGTGGAAAGGACATAAGCCAAATTTGAAATATTTGAGGGTTTGGGATTGTCTAGCTTTTGTTAGACTTGTGGACCCTAAAAGACCTAAATTAGGTGTGAAAGCTGCTACTTGTGCTTTTCTTGGATATGCAACAACTAGTACAGCCTATAGATTTTTTGATTTTGAAAACAAGATAATTTTTGAATCAAGTGATGCAATTTTTCATGAAGAAAAATTTCCTTTTAAATCTAAAATTGGTAGGGGTCAAAATTATCAAGAAAATATTTTATCTGAAACCGGTTCCTCTACTCCTCTTTTACAAAACCAAGATATTGTAGTTTTTGAACCTAGAATGAGTAAAATAGCCAAATTAGAAAAAGATTTTGGCCCTGATTATCATGTTTTTAATGTGGTGGAAACTCCATTAACTTTACAAGAAGTTTTGGTACCTGACTCTGTTTTTTGGAACGAGGCTATAAATGATGAAATGGAATCATTATTATCCAATAAAACTTGGGTATTAGTAGATTTACCACCAGGTTATAAAACTATTGGCCGTAAATGGGTTTTTAGAAAAAAACTTAAACCGAATGGAACTATTGATAATTATAAAGCAAGGCTTGTTGTAAAAGGTTTTAAACAACAAGCAGATCTTGACTTTTTTGATACATTTTCTCCGATTACTAGAGTTACATCCATTAGATTATTAATTGCAGTGGCTGCAATTTATGATCTAAAAATTCATCAAATGGATATTAAAATAGCCTTTTTAAATGGAGACTTTAGTGAAGAAATCTATATGGATCAACCTGGGGGTTTTGTGGAACATGGTTAAGAAAGTAAAGTGTGCAAGCTAGTTAAATCCCTATATGGCTTAAAATAGGCCCCTAAACAGTGGCATGAGAAATTTGATTCCTGCATGGTAGAGAATGACTATAAAACGAATGAATGTGATAAATGCATCTACTATAAATTTGAAGAAAATTCACATGTCATTATTAGCCTCTATGTGGATAATTTACTTATATTTGGCTCTAATTTGCATATCATCGTGGAAACTAAAAATATGCTTAGTAGCCATTTTGATATGAAAGATCTTGGTGAGACTAATTATATTTTGGGAATGAAAATTACCAAAACTTGTGATGGTATATTTCTTGATCAGTCGCATTATGTTGAGAAAATTTTAAGAAAATATAATTTTTATAAGTGCAAGCGTGCTCTTACTCCTTTTTATCCTCATTTGCGTTTATTTCCTATTGAAAATGATGAGGATGTAATTAATCAAAAGGAATATGCTAGTATGATTGGTAGCTTGCATTATGCGACTGACTGTACTAGACCTGACATTGCCTATGCAGTTGGAGTACTTAGCAGATTTACCAACAAGCCTGGTAATGATCACTGGCTAGCCATTGAGCGTATTATGAAATATTTATTTGGTACCATAAAATATGACTTGTTTTATAGTAAGTATCCTACAATACTTGAAGGTTACAGTGATGCCGATTGGAATGCCTTGTCAGGTGATTCATTATCAACCACTGGTTACTTATTTACCTTGGGAGGTGGTGCTATAAGTTGGAAATCGAAAAAACAAACCATTATTGCTAATTCAACAATGGAGGCTGAGCTTATTGCTTTAACTATAGCCAATGAAGAAGCAAATTGGTTAAGAGATTTGTTAAATGAAATCTCTTGTTGAGAAAAATCGATTCCACCAATATTGATTCATTATGATAGCACCGCAGCAATTGGTCGAGTAAATAACCGTTATTATAACGGTAAATCTAGACCTATCAGAAGAAAACACAGTACTGTGAGATCTTATATGAATAATGGCATCATAAATGTGAATTATATTAAATCTTGTGATAATCTTGCAGATCCATTAACTAAGGCCTTAGCAAGAGATAGAGTCTGAAATACATTGAGAGGGATGGAGTTGAAGCCCATTGAATATAGCAGGAGCCATGTATGAATATACTTAACCCAGGGACCAGAGAACCTGTAACTGGGTTCAATGAGAAAAATGATCATATGATGGTCGTAAGAAATGCACTACATTACTTTTTACCCATCTCTATGATGTAAGTGCATTTATCCTGTAACGTTGTAGAGGTTGAGTTATTAAAAAACTCTTAATGAATTTCTATAGCTCTTATTGAGTAGGGTGTCATAGTTACAGGAGCACTCTTGGCAGAATTCACCTATGTGAGTGTGGTAGTAGGGCCGCTACCTATGAGATTTGGGCTAATTCTCAAACACACTCATGAATCCTGAGATCGCACAAGGCCGTAATATGCTGGCTTTTAAAGCTTATGTGAACACCTGGAATATTATGTGTGTGCAATAATTATTTATTTCCCTTAAGCAATCATAGTTCAATGCTGAGCACACTATTGGCTCTGGAGTAGATATTATTATTTCACTAATGAAGGTTCAATGCAGAGCACACCTACCATGATGCATAATATCCTTATTTACCTAATAATCTCAGTTTTTGTTACCTATAATATTAAAATAGGTAGGGAAATGTTAGCAGATATTTTAATATTATAATGTGTTATAGGTTTGATTTTCTTTTTTTTCCCTCCAAGTTTTCATTGTCTTTTTCTACAAGTTTCTAAGTCTTCCAAGGAAGTTGCCTACTAATTTCCTTTCCTATTTTTATCCTCCAAGTCTTTGCCTAGTCAAGTCTTCCAAGAGTCAAGTCTTCATACTTATCCTCTAAACAACTTCCAAGGAGCCTCCAAGCAACTTCCAAAAAGGATCCTCCAAGAAACTTGTCCACCAAGTTTCATCTTCTATAAATTGAGCTAATCTCCTATCTTGGAATATACAAGAAGAAGTTTTTGTTACTTTATTATGTTTTGTGTGAGATTATCAGGCAAATAAAAAAGGATGTATGTGATAAAGCTTGGGGTTCAACCAATTGTACAGTATTAGTGAACCATACGACTTAGTCGGGCTGTTGTATCCTGGGGGAGACAAGTCAAAGTTTTTTCTGCTGCACCGGTGTGAGGCTTTGCCTAACCGCAAAGGGCTTGAATCTCCTTAAAGAAAGCGAATTTCCCGCGCCTCTCAGCCTTTACAATAGTTATTATAATTTTTATTATTTATATTTTCTGATATTTTATTTATAATTATCACCAACAAGTTATATAAAAATGTAACAAGTGTTATATTACTCATATTGAGCACTATATTATTTGAGTAAGTATTTTATGTTGTGTTGTGTTATTCTAGCGTTATTACACTTAAATATTACACTACTAGAGTTGTCCTTACATGAGGTGACTTGCGAATCCAATGTACCAATTCAGAAAAATATAATGAACCCTTTCAATTTGATTAAAAAAATATTGATTTCCCCTTCTAGTTTATCTAGTAATATAAATTTATGACAAATTTATAAATTTATGCTTTGTTTAGATGGAAAATATTTTTTGAAAAATATTTATGTATTTTTGATGTTTGTTACAATGAAAAACAAAAATCAACAGAAAATATTTTTTATAATCAATGGAAAACAAGCCTATTCGAGCATAAAATGTTTTTTACTTGTAAAATGCAAAAAACGTTTTCTTAACTAAATTTTTACCAATTTCGCCACATTACAACCACTACTCTCACCTCCATCACCACACCACCATCACTATGGTCACTGCCACACCATCACCATCACTATCGCTGTTTCCCACCGTTATGCCACCACCTCCACCTTCATTTTACCATCATCACCAAATAGAAAAAAATATTTTCCACCCAAAACAAACGGAGGGTAAATCAAACTGTTGCAAACAACACTATTGTTAATGGAATGCGAGCAAGTGCTACGCTATATATATTATAAATATAAATTTTTAGAAAGTTTGGTGTAATTATATTAAATTAGTGGAGTTTATTCTATTTATTTTTTATTTCAAGTAAAATCATTCTAATTTATCTTAATATTAATAAAAAATAGAAGATATATTTTAAAGAATTTTTTTTTATTGTTATTATTGAAGTTAATTTCTCACGTTGCTTTGTTGAGAATAAAGTCTATCTGGTCTTTTACAAAAAAATAAAATAAAATAAATAAAGAAGAAAACAAAAGAAAAGAAAGAAGGAGGTCTATTTGGATTCATTTCACTATCAAATTTCATTTGCTGTGTAGGCCGTCCTCTCTTTACGATTGGGATGTGAAGAGAAATTAAACAATGAAAATGATAATTAAAAAAAAAAAAGAAAAAAAAAGATGATAATATTGATAATGAAAGATAAAATTCACCAAACAACGAAAACTGACTATTGTATTTTCATATTTCATGTTGGACTTAAAGACCGTTGTTAAGATGGATTTTAAAAGTTGCACTGTTAAGTGCGTACTAAATTGTTAATTTGAGTGACATATAATGTTTTTGAAAGCATTATTGATTTGGTTCTTTCTTTAGTTTGTGTTTCTGGATATGTTATGGAATGTATTTTCATCCAGATATGAGAAAAGTTAATGAAATTTGAGAAAAGTAATGATATATAAACATAATTTTTATACAGAATGATGAGTGTTTTTGTGATCTCATCAATGCATAAACTTTTTTGTTTGTATGTCATTCTTATTTGGAAAAGATAACAGTTAAAAAAATTGAAAATTTTAATATATGCTTTTTAAGATTTTTTTTTAAATATAAATAATATTACAAGTTTTAGCATATAAAATTTTAATTATATATACATTTATTTAAAAATTAAAATATTGTGACCATGTCTGGTTCATTGATTCAAGTCTCTGTCGGGAGGTCTGGTTGTCAGTTACAATAATTATAATATATTATTATAGTAATAAAAAAGAAAATGTAATAATTAAAATTGCATTCAACAACCAATTTTTATTTGAGGTCTCTCTTAATTCAAAGAGTTTAGGCTGACTGGCCCCAAGAATCATCAATCAAAGCCAATTGGTGGAATCCAATGTTGCATAAAATGTTTTAGATCAAAGGATATATAGCAAATGATAATTAATTTCACTACAAGATGATTGTTAAAAAATAAAGACAAACATGAGCCAAGTTCGTAATTTTTTTGATCATATAAGTGAGAACATATTAAAAAATAATACGAATAATAAGTATAATAATAATATTATGTGAAGGTATGATTATTCAATAAAAAATACACATTATGATATAGTTACCGGCTAATATAATTTCATTTACTACTTTTTATTAATTAGTAACATCACGTAAAATGGTATCATTGTTGTACCATCATTATATACATATATATACATTGTTGGTGGTAGTAGTGCACTCGGCTTCTCCATGAGTTGGTCCATTGAAAGTGCCAAAGTGACACATTCCAAAAGTATTTTTTTCCTATTAAATGTATTTGAATTTAGAATTTCACTTAAAAATATCAATGTGTAATTTAAATTCATTTTATATTTGGATCTCATAATATATTAATTAAATGTCAACCATACTTGTTCATTTGAATAAATTTCTTGACAAATTTTCTGATTTAGTAGAATTTTTCTTGTTAGCTTCATAGATATGAACACAAGCTACATTTAGCTCAATAGTTGTTTAACTGTTATCACCCTCATCACAATTGATGCATATGCCATTGTATCTTTAGACCTTAAGAACAAATTTCAGCAACAAAAAATAGTGCACAACACATCCAAAGTAGCTATCAGATGAAATGTCCCTCCAAATTTGGATAACGTTAAGTTGAATGATCAGACTAGCTATGGCTATGTCTATGTCTATGTCTCTCAACATGATGTGGGTGCGCTTGAGTGGGATGCATAATAGTACAACAGAACAAGCCAAAGCAATCCATCAATGCTTTACACAGATTTGGAAAGTCCAGTACACACACTGACTTATATGCACCTCCATTACTTCCAAGGTTTTGCTTGGGGGGCCCTGGCTCGCACAATGGCTGTCCACCACTTGGAGTGTGCCAATATGTTTTAGAGTTGGGGTGGGGATTGAAAAGATGATGCCAATTATCTTAGTAGCATTTGTTCTTTGTATCCAATCCATTGTGGATATTGAAAATTCAAATTTTATATACCCAAAAATTTTATTTAGCGTTTGAATGTATATTTTAGGATTAAATTTGATGTAGTGTAGATTACACCAAAAATCTTATCAATACATTTCAAATTCTGAAGACCTCTACTATATAAAAAATCTTAGTCACTATCATTGTTTTATTGAAAGAGAATGAATGCATAGGTAGGGGGTTTCTGTTATGGCCCAAGGAACGCCTAGGAGTGTTGTGTCTTTTGCTGGGATCTGGAGGTGGGTAACGGTTTATCCGAACCGTTCAAATCACTCAACCTACATATAAATAAATAGTTTTACAAATATAATGCGGGCGAATACTGTTTGAAATATGACAAATTTACGGGTTGCGAGCGGGTCGTGGGTTAAACCTGCAAACCGCAAAAATTGCCCGCACTTTAATTATTATTATTATGTTTTATATACCAATTTTGTAACTTTAACAGGAACACCATTATGTTCTTTATGATACTAGGATCCTTATTTTTAAGTATTTCTCAACTTTCTTAATGTCGTAGAATTATCAAGTCCTAAACTTGGTTTCTTATATAATTTTCATTGGTTACTCATCCACTTTTTCCTAATAAAATTTTCCTTCTGGTGGTCGATGGAGCTTCTAGTTTGATTATTGATTACTGAACTGATAATTCTAATTGAGTACAACCTTTAATGCATTGATATACATTTTTTAATGCATTAATATACATTTTTTTCTTGACAAAAATGCTAGTGTAGGGTTTCTTTGTTTTGAGTACTTTCATTTAATGCATTGATATTCAATTTTTATTTGTAAACTCATCAGAAAATTGTTGTCAAATAATCACAAATATATAAAATGAATCTGATGCCTAAAGTCGATGAAAAAAAAAACTTAAAAATTAATTTTTAAAGAAAAAAAGTGTAAACCGCAAGCCGCCCGCACATCTACAAACCTTATCCGCACAAACCGCAAACCGCACTGCGGACAGTTGCGGGTTTACTTTTTCCCAAACCGCATAGATGCGGGCGGGTCAAAACCGAACCGCAAACCGCACAAAACCGATCCACGAATACCCCCAGTGGGATCAACCCCAAGATCACTGCCATAGTCTATTAACTAATTATCTTATAAAGTTCATCAAATAAATTAAGTTAATCAAATACTAATAGCCACATGATTAGATCATGTTAGTATTTTTTAAAAAATAAACCACAAATGAAATTTAAAAAATAAATTATTTACTTTTTTTAAGGCAAATATAATCCTATTAAATATTTAATTAATCTAATTTTTTTTATAAATAATATTGTTGTCGAGACCTACAAAAGGAAACATCCAAAATTATGAAAGTGCATTTGAAATGCGCCCCACCAAGGCGCACACCACTGCCCTTGCGATGGACTGGGTGTTGCTGTGCCCTTTTGTGGGAGTTCGTCTTAAATATTTTTCGATAATTTGAATCGTTTATATTGTAAGTTTCGTTAAGAATATTATTTCTATAAAAAATTAAAATAACGGGATATTCATAACCCCATGATTAGGTTTGAATTGTTTTTAAAAATTTCTGAAAATTACATTTACTGTTCATTTTTGTAAAAACAAATGTGCTTTGGTTGTAAGGTTACAGATATCCAATCAATTTGATTTTTTTATGTAAATAATCTATTCGACGAATCTTATAAATTAACGTTTCAGATTATCAAAATAGATTTAGAATGATACTCCGCAAGAAAGCATAGCAGGCTACGCCTAGATGCATAGCAGGATCACCAGATCTCCCTGCAATACCTAACAGCCACGAGAAGCCCTTCTCGAATGAATATCACGTATATGCCTGCAAGTATTGGTCCCACTGCTTCCATCATTTACTTTCATTTCATAACGTGGTTGGTGCTTCAATACTCATGTCTTATATTACCTTGATATTATTCAATTTAACTGTGCATGTCAGAGACAACTTTGTCCATAAGGTTATATCATACATAGAACATCAATTTTCTTGTCCCACATTATTAGAAGACTTTTCTAGTATACCAATTCATTTTTTTTTATCAATTAAATTTGTTTATTGATGGTAAAAAACTATACAATAGTACGGAGTCCATCAATAAATAAAAAACACAGCTGCACAAGCGTAGAGTAGTATACCAATTCATTTAATTGTGAGTATACTTTTGGAGTACCCTCTTGACTAGTCTAGTGAACAACGAGACCATAGAGTAGCATTTTCTTTACTTTACCCAGTGGGTTTCCTTTGTTTTTAATATCTGAAATGTTAGAAAAGTAAATATACTCGATTCCATAGTGCAAGTGCTGGACTGGACCACTCGATACAATAGTTTTTGTATATATATATATATACAAACGACAATGTTGATCATATATTGATGCATTTGGTTGGAGATCATGACTGCTTTTCTGCAACACCCATCACCTTATAATAATAATAATAATAATAATAATAATGATGCTTCTCCATTTTTCTATCTCCAAAACCTAAAAAAAGGTATTTTTAGATTTCATTCATAAATTATCAGCTTTCAATTTAAAATAAATTGCAACAAATAATAAAATTATGATGAGACTACTAAAACTATTTCCAAGCCCCAAATATTAGTTACTACAAAAATAATAAAATTACCATACATTGTCAAAGCAACCAATTCCTAATGAAGATGTAGAAGTTGTTTCCTTTCTCTGGACACGAATTATGTGAGGAGTTCAATCAATTAGATCAATATAATTTTTTATATGAATGATATACATGCATAGTTAAATAAATTGAACGAGTTAGATCGTTAACAACACCAACAGTTAAACTTGAGAAAAGTCTCACCCTTTCAAAAATATTTTCTTCCTTTAATTTTGAGAACAAAATAAAGGTACTGTGTAATAATTGACCCAACTTACATTAAAATTTAGACGTCACTACAAAAATATTGTTTTTTGCGACGGCAAAACGCCGTCGCAAATACCCCAAATGTCGTCTTAAAAGGTTTTTGTGATGGTAAAATGGTTTTTTGCGACGGCAAGTGGGAGTCGCAACAAAAAGGGTTGCAAAAGGGTTTTAGCGACGGCTTTTGCGACGGGAAAATTCCTTTTTTGCGACGGCAAATTTCCGTCGCCAATAATGGATGAAAATCTAATTTTTTTTGCGACGGCACAGTATTGCCGTCGCTAAAAGGGTTTTTTGCGACGGCAAAAATACCGTCGCTAAAAGTCTATTTGAGACAGCAACCTGAGCCGTCACTAATGACTATTGTCGACGGCTATGATACCGTCGCTAAAGGCCTTATTTTTCAATTATATTCCCTACCTTTTGCGACAATATAAGTGCCGTCGCAAAAAGCCTGTTTCAATTTTCTTTTTGAGACGGGGTGTTCTGCCATTTCAAAAAAAATTTAAAAAAAAAAAAAAACTGTAATAAAATTATTAAAAATATGAAAATGACCTGTATTAAATGAAAAATAACTATAAAAAAAAAACCAATAATTATATAATAATATAAAAAGTCCAATATATAAATAAAAATTCATCCATAATTAAAAAGCAAGTTATATTCTAACATTAACAATTCCATCTTCTAGTTAAATGTAAAGTACCACTGAAACACTACAACATAAAAACAAAGCCAAGGGCCGAAAAAAAAAAAAAAAAAAAAAAGGAAGGAAGAAAAAAAGAAGTACATAAGATGGTCACTAGCTACATTAATACTAGAATTGTTTTAATTACATATCATATAAGATTAACCCAATCCATGCCATGATTGTAATTGTTTTCTGGCACATAAAAAATATTTCCAAACCCTTCCATCCCAAACTCCCCTAGAAAAGGAGGTAGATCCATGGCTTCCATGGAGAACAATGAAGCCGGGCTGTTGCTTGAAACACCATCGCATCTCTCGAGTAGCCTCTGTATCTCCTTCTCTACCTCGGAAAGCTGTTCCTTGAGCTTCATTACCTGTAAATTAACCAATAATTTGTTATAAGATTGTGATGGTTACTTGATTTGGTTTCCAAACCTTAGGAGTGGGGAATTATAATAAAAAACCATGAAGTGGTTGGTGGGTGTGAAAATGTAGAGTAATGCTAGACATTTTTTTAATTGTAGAAAATAAAATATGTAGACCAAAGATTCATTAATCTACATCTTACATTTTATTTTTGTGGACACTTTTTCTAGGTTTGTGGTTTATTCGAAAAGAGTTTTACTACGAATCTAGAAACCAAATACATGAATGAACACAAAAATATACAGGAATTGACTAGATTTTACAAAATTTATTGGTGCGCCCACTTCTAAAAAAATTGTCTCTCATATAAACCCATCATTCCTGTAATGGCAAATTGAGTTGATGAAGAGTTCATACCTTAATTCACTGATAAAAAGGCAAACATAATAATTCAGCTGAAGCATCATACAAATGATGTAATACAAATTATGCAAAATTGCATCAACCCACAATGAAAGAAAATGTCTCAGAGAAACAAAACTTGACAAAATAACAGAACTCTAGGCAAAGCCCACCAATCACAGCCTTCTAATTACATCTCTTACTACTGTCATTTGATATATAGTATTAGGCTGTCTACTTGTCAAAATTTTAAAATTTTAAAATGAAAAAAGAAGAGAAGAAAAAAAGTTATTCTGACAAGAATGTGAGGGAGAATGCTTATTCGCTGATATATGATTACATGACATACATATGCACGATGAGGTCTCCACTGTGGGACAGTATATGAATTATTTTGGGTTCTCAAAAACAATTATGGTTCTAAATACTTTTTTGGTAATAGATAAGTGATGCATCCATCCCTAATGACGTCAAGAAAGGCAAAAAATGATATGCTAAGAAATCCAGAGAATTAAAGCTGCATGATTGTATTTACAAATATAACAAGTTATATCATTAAAACAACACCCCAAGCCACCAAACGAGACACAAACTCGATCACCGAAGAGCTTGAACAACAAATCATATACTAATTCTTAGAAGGACAAGCAATGAATTGATACGATTCTACGGTTTAAACTCGAGCAAAACTATGAAAGCAACAAACACCATATTACAGAAACAGAAGCAAAAACACAAACACTTGGCGTAGATGATATCATTTGCAGCATCAAGTCCTCAGATTGAAACCAAAAACTAATTCAATCCCTCCAAACTAATGGAAACAGCAAAGAAAGAAAATTTGAGAGAATTGAAAACAAATAGAATGATGTATGTGAATTGATTAAGAGAGACTAACCTATTTATGTGGGTTAGAGTTGGATTGTGCTAGAAACAAGATTAGAGAACCATTACCCACAACAGTGATCAAAGTAAGGCAACAGAAAGAGTTCCAAGAACATATTTTCATTCAAATTTAGATTAGTAGATAAGCTTAGATATACAATGCATAATTAGTACAGCAAATAATTTAAATAAGGTGAACATAAGAATATGCCTCTGTTTATTTATGGATTCCAAGTATCTTTGTCAATAATAGTTCCGTTGAATTGATTAACTGATAGATGAACAAATTAAAACATGGAGTAGATAAGCCACCAAACCTCCAACATGTGATAGGAGTATGACATAGCAAGTAGCAACCATAGAGATTAAAAATCCTTTAAATGACTGACAAGTTTTAATAAGAGAGAAAAGAAGCACTGTTCATGTATTTTCAGCTGCTTTAATAGCCCAAGACTCACGTTTCTATAATAACCCCATAATAGCCCAAGAATCAGGCACAAGAAGTGGTGATTCAATCAACGTCATCTGGACAATCTAATGCAAAAAAACTGAATAAAATGGAGCTTATAATGCTTTTTCACCACCAAATTTTGAGGAAAGTGAAACAAACATGAATTTAGAAGTATTGTATTTTATCTAACAACTGGATCTTATTTAACTAAACAAGGAATTCAACAGGTCTTGCTTGAGCCTTAATTATTTTATTTATTTTTCTTTAGTGACAAGATATTGAAATACTGGGTCTCTAATTATGGTAGACCAACCAAACAAAGAGCAATTAAAGAACAAGTTTCAGTCAAAAAACTTCATTACATAATTCTTAGTTCCAACCACTTATAATTGGTAGTGAAGTGGGCACAAACAATAAGCAATAAACCACCACCATTGGGATATTAAACACCCTAACTAATTGCAAAATCATATGATAGGATTTAATTTGAATACATAAAAATCTCAAACCTGATAGAGACCCTCCAGAGAAATGATGCCCACCAATATGTGCCATGAGAAGACCAATCCAAGATCCTCAAAGCTCCCAATTTAGAAAGAAACCTGGTTCTATAATAAAGGCCGATGTTGTGTTGGAGGAGACACTGACTCAACTCAACTAACTACCAAAACCAACCAACAATCAATAAGTAATCAATATAACTCTAGAAATATAATTGGGAAGATCATTAATGCAATAGATGACTTCTTAGAACAGCAATTAAAGACCCCAAATACTTAGAAAGTGTCAGTTAGTCTACACTTTCTGGCCTTAAATGCAGCAAAAGAAGTTTGGCTGTTCTGTGATGTCCCAAGACACAGTTCACCCAAAAAGCATGACACTTTTAACTCCTTGGAAAAAAGAAAAATCTTTGCAAAGTAAAAATCACATGTTCGTTAACACAACCCAACAAAAAAGCAAAATTAGGTAGCTTTTCAAAAAGCTTAGATGCATAAATACATATATATATATATATATATATCGATCCATATATCTGTTGTCTTAATTGGGGAAATTACAATTTAGTGGAGTTTTCACAAAATAATTACATATTCATGAAAAAGTTCAAGACTTTAACCATTAAAATTTATAAACTTCAACTGAATTGAAATTTCCCCTTTAATTTAAAGGGTATAAGATCGATGTAAACCTTGGAAATTGATTCATTTTCGACATAGTGAAGATACAAAAATTCAAATCCAGTACAAGATCAGCAAAAACAGTAAAAGACAAATCAAAACGAAACAGAAAGGTAATCGAAAAACGAAAACGAAACAACAATTCAACAAAATAGTCAAGTTACCTAAGAGATTCAACGGATTTGGGTGATGATTGAAACCCTAGAAGAATCGGCCGTTTCTGTAGAGAAGAGAAGGTTGGAAGATTGAGCGACGAGAGGTGGATCGGAGGCAGAAATTAGGGTTGGAAGAGGGTGAAGATGAGTGAAAGAGAGAGGGCGGGGAGGAGACGAGATCGATGATCCACGAGATCGATGATCTTTTCTCTTTCTCTCTCTCTTTCTCTTTTCTTTGCTTGGTTGCCCCATCAAAGACTGAACAGATTAGGGATTTTGGGTTTTTGGGGGAGGGGGAGGGGGGAGCGGGAATGGAAAACAAGAAACAGATTGGGAATTTTGGGTTTTTGGGGAGGGGGGAGCGGGAATGGAAAAAGGGAGCGGGGAACCGGGCGGGAATTGGAAAAAAGGGGGGTGTGTGGAAATTTTTTTGGATTTTTTTATTTTTATTTTCATTACAAATAAATATTTAAATAATAAAATGACTTTTTTTTGTAACAGAGGATGTCATTGCTAAAAAAAATTATTTTTTATTAAAATAATTTTTTTTATAGTTAATGAATTTTTATTTTTATTTTTTCATTTAGTAAGGTTGAAAATTTATTTGTTTCATATTTATTTTAATGAATAAAAAATAATTATTAGTTTTTTATTTGGTAGAAGTAGGGATAATATTTTCCATTAAAATAAAGTTAATTTTTTGTGGTCAATGTGGCATTTGCAGTGGTAGTAGTGGTAATAATGGAATGGCATTTGCAGTAGTGGTGAATGTGGTAGAGAAGATGGGTAGTGAGAGAGAGATGAGTGAGAGACAGATAGAGAAGAGAGAGAAAGAGAGAGAGAGAGAGAGAGAGAGAGAGAGACAGACAGACAGAGACAAAGTGATGAGCGAGAGAGAGACAAAGTGGTCGCTGAAAGTGCATTTTCTTGTAGTGGAGAGCTCGGTAAATAGAGAAGAGATGAGGGAGAGAGTGAACAAGGTGAACACAATGGGGGAGAGAGACAAGCAGACAGACAGACACATAGAGAGAAAGACAGAGAGAGAGAAGAGCGAGAGACATACAAACAGACACAGAGAGAGAAAGAGAGAGAGAGAAGAGTGATGAGTGAGAGAGAGAAGAGAGGTAATATTTTGTGGTAGAGAAGAGGAACCGACAGTAGTGGTGAAGGTGGTGGTGGTGGTGGTGGTAATGACGAAGGAGATTAGTGGTGAAGTTGTGGCAGTAGTAGAGTAGATGGAGTAGCAGAGGTGAATGAGAGGTAATGGTAATAGTAGTAATGGCAATAGTGGTAGTGGTGGTAGTGGAGTGGTGGCGATGGTAGTAGTAATGGTAGTCGTAGAGGTGAAATGGCGACCGTGGTAGTAGTGGTGGTAGTGAAATGGCATTTGCGGTAGTGGTAAATGTGGTAGAGAAGATGAGTGGTGAGAGAGAGAGATGAGTGAAAGGCACAGAGAGAGAGAGAAAAAAGAGATGAGAGAAGAGATAGATGAATGAGAGACACAGAGAGAGAGAGAGAGACAAATAGACATACAGAGAGAGAAGAGTGATGAATAAGAGAGAGAAAGAAAATAGAGAGAAAAAGATGAAAAAATGGGTGAAAAGATATAGATAAAGAGAGAAACAGAGAGAGAGAAAAAAAGAGCGAAAAGAGATAAACGAGAGAGAGACAGAAAGAAATGAGCGAGAAAGCGAGAGAGAAAAAAAAGAAGAGAGAGAGAAGATAGATGAAAGAGATAGAGAGAAGAGAAATGGACGAGAGACACAGAGAAAAAGAGACACAGACAAACAGACAGACAGAAAAGAGTGATGAGTGAAAGAGAGAAAGAGAAGAGAGACAGAGACACAGAGAGAAAGAGAGAGACGGACAGACAGAGAAGAGTGATGAGTGAGAGAGAGACAGAGAAGAGAGACAGAGACACATAGAGAAAGGGAGAGACAGACAAACAGAGAAGAGTGATGAGTAAAAAAGGGAAAGAGAAGATAGACAAAGACAGAGAGATAGGACGATGAAAAAATGAGTGAAAAGAGAAATGTTCCAAAGAGTAAGACGACGTCGTTTATAGTGGATCGATAAATCGAGAAGGAGCTCGATAAATAGAGAAGATGAGAGTAAGAGAGTGAGCATGGCGACATAGTGAGGGAGAAATAGACAAATAAACAAGTAGAGAGAGAGAGAGAGAGAGAAGAGTGATGAGTGAGAGAGAGACAGGGAGAGAGAGATAGACAGAAAAAGAGATAAAGAGAGAAAGAGAGAGAGAGAGATAGAGATAGAGGGAAAGATAGAAAAAGATAGAGAAACAAGAGATGAGCGAGAGATAGACAAAAGGAGAGAGAAATAGAGCGAAAAGAGATGAGCGAGAGAGAGACACAGAAAAAGGGAGAGAAGAGAAATGGGCGAGAGAGATAGAAAGATAAGAGAGAGACAGAGAAGAAATGAGAGAGATAGAGAGAAGAGAGATGAGCGAGAGAGACAGAGAGAAAACAGATGAGAGAGATAGAGAGAAGAGAGATAGGCGAGAGACACAGAGAGAAAATGAGAGAAAGAAACAGACAGACAGAGAAAGAAGAGTGATGAGTGAAAGAGATAAAGAGAAGAGAGAGAGATAGAGATAGAGAGACATGAAGATGAAAAAATGAATGAAAAGAGAAATGTTACATCAAAAGAATAAGAAGACATTGTTTTTTTAAATTTTTTTTGCAACAGAAAAAAGTACTAGAATTTATTCAAACCATTTTGTGACTGTATATATATGAAGCTGTCTCAAAACCACAATCACTATGCTAGGTTAGAGTTTTCCAAAAACTCTTTTGAGAAAATTATACTTTCTTGTTTTCTGTGTTATAGTGTTTTTACTGAATTTTTTTAATATTTTAAGTATTTTTTTTTAATTTTTAGACACACCTAACATAAATACACTTAAAAATTAAAAAAATTGTAAAAAAAATCTTCTAAAAATTCACTAAATACCAAAAATACAATAATTCAATACATTTTTTTTAAATATTTTTATGTATTTATTAATTTTTAAAAATATATTTTCATATATTTTTTTAGATACATCTAAGTAAGGTGCATCTAAAAAAAATATTTAAAATTTTAAAAATATTCACTAAAAATTAAAAAAAAAAATACAAAAGTCGCTTTTTGCGACAGCAGAAAATGCCGTCTCAAAAAAAAAAAGTATTTGCGACGGCACCATTTGCCGTCTCAAAAAAGCAGAGCATTTGCGACGGCACGATTTGCCGTCTCAAAAAAATAGAGTGTTTGTGACGGCAGAAAATACCGTCGCAAATGCTTTCATTTTTTAGACAGCAAATTGTGCTGTCGCAAATGTTATACTTTTTTGAGACGACAAATGGTGCCATCGCAAATACTCTGCTTTTTTGAGACGATATTTTCTGCCGTCGCAAATAGTCCCGTCTCATATACCCACTTTTTTTGTAGTGCGTGGGCATTTCTCATGTAACATTAGAGTATATAATTGCTAACATAAATATATGCAAGTAATTTCTAATTTTTTATTTATTTATTTTTTTTAGATGGGTAGCTTCTAACACTTCACAAAAAGAGAAATGAAAAATAGTGGGATTAAATTATGTCAGATTTGTGTTCACATGATATGATCTTATGGGGGGAAGAAATGGAGCTTCTAGGAAGCATAGTATGGCACGAAAATGGAGAATGTGTGTGTCAATTTTTGACCACACAGTCAAATTAGTACTTAGCTGGAGAGCACCAGCAGAATAGATTAAACCCGAACGACCTGTCAACAAAAAAGAAGAAATTCTGGCGGTGTGTAGACACCCCATTTTTGACCGACCTTAAGACTCAGATGTCACTGATTGAGCGCTTGGTGATGTTTCATAATGTGCTCGTTCAGAAGTTTCAGAGTTGCGGCCGTGAGCCCTACCTCCGGACTTCCGAACCCTCTTCTGTGCCTTGTCTCGGTTTGCGAACCAAACTTGGTTTTCTCTGTTTCTTTTCCTGAGGGGAGGGAGAGGTCCAGTAGACCATCTCTCAATGTCCGCAGGCTACATTTCGTGGCCGTAGGCCATTTTTCCCATTTCGGAGTCCGATTTCCGGTTTTTCGGGACCGTTGGCCGTGTGCCTCGGTTCGGGACCGCCTAACCACCTCCATTTGTTCTAATTTTTGGCATACATCTTATTTTCTCCCTTTTGAGGGACACTGGGGTCTGAGAAACCCACTTCGTGGCCGAATGCCACTTTCGGTGCTTAACAGCCCATTTTCGGGACCCCGAACTGCGTGTTTTGGCCCCCGAAGGTTCGTTTTGCAACGGTTTTCGTTCATTTTTGGCAGGTACCTCTGTTTTATCACCGGAGAGGTCACTGAAGGGTGGGAGGCCAGCAATTGTTGCAGCAACCAGTTATACATCCTCCGACGCCCTCCGGCGCCCGTTTTTCACACTTCCGGGCTAATGTTGAACACCTGGGGCCCACATTCTTGAACTTTGAACCATATATTTGTGATGTACACACATGAGAGGACCCTAAAAAATGGTGGCCGGCCATTAATGTCACTTGACCCTTTTGACCCCCTCCTTCCGGGCTAATGTTGAACACCTTGGACCCATTTTCTTGAACTTTGAACCACATATTTGTGATGTACACACATGAGAGGACCCTAAAAGTTGGTGGCCGGCCAGTAATTCCACCTGACCCTTTTGAACCCCTCTTTCCGAGCTAATGTTGAACCCCTTGGACCCACTTTCTTGGACTTTTAACCACAGGGTTGTGTTGTACACAGATAGGAGGACACCATCAGTTGGTGGCCGGCCACTAAATCTGATTGACCCTTTTGACCCCTAGCCGGCCGGCTAGGGGGTGTGGCCGGTCGGCCACCTGCAGCAAAAGTAACAGGCCGGCCGAGCTCCTTGCACTGTGCACTTTACAGCTGTGGAGCTTTATCCCCCAGAAAATATCTTTATCCGGGGCATATTTTGTGGGGGAAAGTTGCTCTCCTTTTCCCCCACCTTTACACCCCCTTTTTGGCCCTTATAACAAGCAAGCTATATCATTTGTTGGGGTTAGAAAATTTGGTCTTCAAGCTTCCATACACAAAGCCATCTCTATACCTCTCATTTCCTTGAAAATTCCTAAGTCCCTAAGCACCATTTCTTCTACACCACCAAGCTCTACCATCACCACCTCATTTCCAGCAACAAGGAAGGCTTCTCAAAGGCTAAAGGAGCTGCAAATTGGTCCAAGAAGCAACAAAAGCTTTAGTCTTCAAGGGTAAGTAACACTTCTCCTCTTTTGACCCTTTTTCTTGATCCATTTGTAAGCCCCACATGCTTTTTGTTTCAAGCTCGGGCCCTAACTGAAAGGGGCCTTCTTTTGAGCTCATTTTCACTTTTCATTAAGGGCTCAACCCTGTTTGAGCCCTCCATGATGCACTTGCTTCATTGATCCTCTTATATGTCATAATCTTGCATGCTATTTTTGGCCCATGAGTAATCTGTTTTTGAGCATGTTGTAAACTGATATTAGGCTTATTTTGAGCCCCTCTTCAACATTGAAGAAGGGCTCAATACCATTTGGGACTTCCATGTTGTACTTACCTTTTTACTCCTCTTTTGGTCCCATTTTTGCATGCAATGGCAGCCTACCATGCTTTTGTTTTTGGCCATTTTACAGTTCTGAAAAAGTGCTTATTTTGGTCCATTCTTCATGTTTTATTTAGGTCCTTTCATGGTTTGGGACCTCCATATGCCACTTCATGTTATATCTCTCTTTTATTCCCCATTCTTGCATGTTTAGTTAGCCTATCATGCTTTTGTTTTTGGCCATTTTACAGTTCTGTAAATAGTCCTATTTTGGCCCATTCTACATGTTTTATTAAGGGTCTTTGGCTGTTTGGTGAATATTTTGCATACCTCATGTTATAGCCACTTTTGAACCTCATTTTGCATCACATTTCTATCATGTTTGTATACTGATTTTGGGGCTGCCATAAACTGTAAATATTTATATTTTTGGTCCCTCTTCAATGTTGTAGAAGGGAATTTTTCAGTTTGGATTTTGCTTATATCACTTGCTTCATTACCCCTCTTTTGGCCCCTATTCTTGCATGCCATTTTTGCCATACCTATGCTTGCTGTTTGGCCATGTTTATAACTGTGAAAGTGCCTTTTTTGGGACTGCCTAGCTTCTGTCTTTGCATTGCATGTCCATATTGTGCATGTTTGGCAGAGCTATAGGCCATTTCGGGTGCCTAAATTCGCATTTCGGGACAATTCCATGCATTTGGTATCATTTCGCCTCATTTCGGGACTGCTTTCCCCCATATTTTAGTGCTGAAATTCCATTAGAATGATTGCATGCCATTGCATCGCATTTTGTCATCGCCTCGGTTTGCGTGCCCGTGTGCACGCATTTCGAGGCACTTCATTTTTTATCCGTCGGCATCCTATGTGAGTGTGGCTAAGGCTCACTCATGTTGGTATAAGCCCATATCATGCCATTTCCATGTCATTGCATCGCATTTTGTCATCATCTCGGTTTGCGTGCCCGTGTGCACGCATTTCGAAGCACTTCATTTTTATCCGCCGGCATCCTATGTGAGTGTGGCTGAGGCTCACTCATGTTGGTATAAGCCCATATCATGCCATTTCCATGTCATTGCATCACATTTTGTCATCGCCTCGGTTTGCGTGCCCGTGTGCACGCATTTCGAGACACTTCATTTTTATTCGCCGGCATCCTATGTGAGTGTGGCTGAGGCTCACTCATGTTGGTATAAGCCCATATCATGTTTTCATGCCATTGCATCACGTTCCGTCATTGCCTCAGTTTGCATGCCCATGTGCACGCATTTCGAGGCACTTCATTTTCAGCCATCGGCATCCTATGTGAGTGTGGCCGAGGCTCACTCATGTTGGTATAAGCCCATATCACATTTTCATATCATTCTCATTGTGTATGCCATTGCCTCGGTTTGTGTGCCCGTGTGCACGCATTTCGAGACACCTCATTTTCGTAGCATAGTGCATACTAGGTTGTATCTTAGATTGCATTCTGTCATTTTCTCAATTTGCGTGTCTGTGTGCACGCACTTCGAGGCATCTCATTTTCACAGCTTAGTGCATACTAGGTTGTATCTTAGATTGCATTCTGTCATTTTCTCGGTTTGCGTGCCCGGGTGCACGCACTTCGAGGCATCTCTTTTTCATAGTATGGTGTATGTTAGGATTGCATCTTAGTTGCATGTCATGCATATTGCATCGTGTTCGGAATAGGAGTTAGCCCGGGCACGGGAAACGAGGTGCATTTCGTACTCCGAGTGACGGAATGTGTCTCAATTCCCCAGTCACCGACACTCCGGATTATCCATGATGGAGTTAGGTTTTAGCTGTAGTTTCATGTGCATTCATTCTATATTGAGTTGTGCATTTCGACTCCTCGGCCATCATGCCTCGGTATGCGTGATTGGTGGCACGAGGACCGAGACATGCATATATCTGTGCAAATACATTGCTATGCCCCTTTCCTGCTCTCTGTTGCAGCAAAACGAAGAATCAGTAACTTTTTTAGGGCTTGGCACGCATTTCAAGAACAGGTGTAAACAGAGGCTAATTGGGGCATTCCGGTGGATTTCCGCGCAAGACAACCCGGACATGCATCATCCATCAGAAGCAAGGCAGTCCCTGGCTTGCATGCCAGTTTTACAGCTTTCTTAGTTAATTTGTTAATTAATTAGGAATTTGTACATTATTCGGACTGTAATATTTTGGACTGTAATATTCTTTTATTCGGGACTGTATTATTTATTCGGACCCTCCGAGCGAGGGCCACAACTGTAATAAGTGTGCGTGAGTGTGATGTATGTCTTCCAACCCCACGTCTTTCTCCCTTTTATTTATCCGCTTATGATGGTTAGATTAGGGCATATTTAAATTAGCATACAGTATGACAGCATGTTTGCATTTATTCATCTGTATTGCATGCACCGGGCTCGGCGCATCATACTAACTGCATTGTACTTTCTATTTCAAAGTTGAATACATGATAGTTGTAACATTTCATATACCATCTTAGAATAGCCGAGCCTACTATAATTGCATTTTGCATGTGTTGCATTAGGCATTTCTGTATACTTAGGATTCATGCATGATTTCTAATGAGTTTTTGTTTTGGCTTGGAGTACCTGGTAAGCTTTATGCTTTAGCATCCTTGCATGCGTGTGAGTGCTGCCATGAATAGCATGCTTACCATGAGGCTATGTGCTTATATGATATAACTGCCTGAATGCCTGTGGGTGAAGGTTGGGTTATCTGAATTGGAATAAATCATCAAATGTTTTAAAGCCTACCTGCGGGTAGCAAAACCTCTTTCAAAAAAACAAACATGAAATGTTTTGTTCCAATTCAGGCGATCCAGTCTATACTTGTATGCTGTGAGCATCACATAGTAACCTAGGCTAATAACCGGAACAAGAACTCACAATGTTTTCAAAAATAGATATCATGGTTAGTAGAGGCCGATCTTTGATCGGGCGAGCGGGGGTGCTCACGAAGTGACCTTCCCCAATCGTACCCAAGTTCCCGAGCCGAGGCAACTTTGGTGATGACGGACGCGTGGCCTTTTGGCACCGAGTTAGGGTTTCCTAAATTTTCCAAAATAAAATATTTAGGTGGCGACTCTGTATCTGGAAAAGCAGTCCATGTTTGGCACTTCTTTCAAAAATTAGTTTTCTCAAAACGATTTGCCGGATTTGGACTCTTTGGTTCAGACTTAGAACCGTGACTAATGAAAGTCGAGTCCGAGCTGTGGCGAGGTCCCCCGCGGGCTTGTTACACGGTGGTTTGTCCACCCGGAGGCACTCCGATGATCAAATCAATTATCTCTCAAAGAAAGCAAAAGTGCTTAACTCACTATTCAAAGCATAGAAAGCACATCTTAGACCCATGGGGGTGTCTCTCTTTTATAGCCAACACTTACCTAATCCCAATAGAAATCTAGCTTCAATGGACTTCTGCTCAGTGCTTATCTTGGACTCTCCAATAAATAAAGATAAACTCCCTAAAAGTGTTATCATTATCCATGCTAAAGTCCTTTCCCATTCTAGGACTCTTGTACTTTATCCGCTTATCTTGGATTCCGATATCTTCTGAGATATCTTCGGCCTAACCGAGATCACCTCGGTGTCATAACTTGGACACGTGGCACCTAGGCTGACACGTCGGCGTCACCTTGGCCACGTGTTGGGACTCATAAAATATATCCCCACAACTGCCCCCTAGGTTCTATTAC
The DNA here is from genome assembly GCF_055761805.1 of Camellia sinensis. Lineage (NCBI taxonomy): Eukaryota > Viridiplantae > Streptophyta > Magnoliopsida > Ericales > Theaceae > Camellia > Camellia sinensis. The sequence goes on from NC_138961.1 coordinate 224,280,477, forward strand.
CTCGGCATTTTGAGGTGATGGAACCTATACCAGAAATACATCGGTTTAAAGTCTCTCAGCCGAGATCGTCATTTAGGCCGACATGCCTTTTTAAGAATTCCAAGTGCTCTTTCATGCGTATGAGCTGTCGTGCATAACAACCCAACTGTTTCAGCCACGCGTCTTTCTCTCACTAGATCGTACTAGATACGTGCCTGTAAATCGAATCATTTTTGCGTGCGCCGTCTTACGCATACGTTCTTCTAGGCTCATTAATGTCCTTTTTGCCGTCGTTTCTGTGTTTTAACAAAAATCAATTCCTCTCTCCATCTTCTCACTTTTGTATCCCCAAGCTCTCAATTCTCTCTAGCTTCTAAATACGCCATTGTTCCAGTCTTACAAGCTCTATAACCGTTTTCATTCGTCTCCTCCAGTGAGGTTTTCGCCGTTCCGCCACTTTTGCAATCGTTGTTTGACTTCGGCGATCCCCACACTGGTTTGACATTCTTTGGTAAGCCACTGTTCCTTTTGCTTTCAGTTTTTTGTTGCTCTCCAAGGAGTTCTGCCTTATTTTTAATCGCCATTGCTGTTTTACTCAAGCATTTGATTCATGAATCATGCATCTGAGCGTATTTATTTCACGATTTTGTTCTTTGCCCATGTCTTGAATACTCGTACTGTTCACAACTTTTCTGTACTTTTGCCACTGTTCTTGACCTTATACCCTTTGTATTTGCAATGTTCTTGATAGTCCATCTTTGTTCTTGATTCTGAAGCGCATTCTTGCTTTTCTGTTTTCCAGATTTCGTGTCTTCAATCTTCGTTTCCATAGATCTAGGTTTGGGATTTGTTTGTAGAACCCACGATTTTTTTGGGAAAAACTGAAACTATTTCCATAAATTCTTTACCCAACAAATTTTTAAGTTTTTGCCAAGGTCCCAATAACCCTTTTAACACACCTTCATTTTGAAACCCAGTTTCTCCTAGTTAGGCCGATATCATGGGTACGTGGAAACATAGGGTAGATACCCTGAGCAAATTAGAGCACTTTAGGCAGGAGTTTGACATACCGGCCGACGTTCATCTGAGGTTGGCTGGAGAGGATGACTCCATAACGCCCACAGCTGATTCCATGCCCTTTTCTGTTGTAGCTTTCATCGAGTGCGGACTTCAGCTCCCACTCAATATCCTTTTTTGTGAGATCATTCACTATTATAAGTTAAACCCAATGCAGTTTGCCATCAACTCCTACCGAGTTATTAATGGCATCATAGCCTTAGCCAAACAAGACAATGTTAGGGTTACCTTAGTCGATATCCAGTTTTGCTATACCATGTGTGGCCTCAAAAGAGATACGGGTGTAGACACCCCATTTTTGACCGACCTTGAGACTCAGACGTCACCAGTTGAGCACTTGGTGATATTGCATAATGTGCTCGTTCAGAAGTCTCAGAGTCGCGGCCGTGAGCCCTGCCTCTGGATTTCTGAACCCTTTTCTGTGCCTTGTCTCGGTTTGCGAACCAGACTCGGTTTTCTCTGTTTCTTTTCCTGAGGGGAGGGAGAGGTCCCGTAGACCATCTCTCAGTGTCCGTGGGCTACATTTGGTGGCCGTAGGCCATTTTGCCCATTTCGGAGCCCAGTTTCCGATTTTTCGGGACCGTTGGCCGTATGCCTCGGTTCGGGACCGCCTAACCATCTCTGTTTGTTCTGATTTTTGGCATGCTTCTTATTTACTCCCTTTCAAGGGACACTGGGGTCTGAGAAACCCACTTCGTGGCCGAACGCCACTTTCGGTGCTTGGCAGCCCATTTTCGGGACCCCGAACTGCGTGTTTTGGCCCCCGAGCATTCGTTTTGCATTGGTTTTCGTTCATTTTTGGCAGGTGTCTCTGTTTCATCACCAGGAAGGTCACTGGAGGGTGGGAGGCCAGCAATTATCTTAGCAACCAGTTATATTCCATTTTCGCCCTCCGACACCCGTTTTTCGCGCTTCCGAGCCAATGTTGAACACCTTGGGGCCACTTTCTTCAACCCCAAACCACATATTTGTGTTGTACACATATGGGAGGACCCTAAAAGTTGGTGGCCGGCCAGAAACTCCAATTGAACCTTTTGAACCCCTCCTAAAAATGGCTTATTCTCTCTCCTGTTTTACAATTTCCAAATTCGAACCACAAGGCTGTGAAGAGGAGACCTGGGAGGCCACCTTTTTGTGGTGGCCGGCCACTAACTGAAGTTGACCCTTTTGACCCCTAGCCGGCCGGCTAGGGGAGGTGGCCGGCCGGCCACCTGCAAGTCCAAAAGGTGGCCGGCCATGTTCCTTGAGTTACACACTTTACAGCTGTATAGCTGTTTCCCCCAGAAAATATCTCAATCCGGGGGATATTTTGTGGGGGAAAGCCTTGGTCCTTTTCCCCCACCCTTTCCTTCCATGCTCCCCCTCCTTTTGGTCCATATAACCAAGAGGCAACATTGGTCTTAGAGGTTAGAAAAATTGGTCTTCAAGTTTGCATACAAAAATCTCTCTCCATCCCTCTCTTTCAAGCAAGAAACTCCAAGTCCTACACCACCATTTCTTCTACACCACCAACCTCCGCCCTTCCATCCTCCATTCCAGAAGTTTGAAGGTGTTCTCCAAGGCCTAAGGGTGCTGCAAACACAAGCCAAGAAGCATCCAAGACTTGTCTTCAAAGGTAAGTCCTATTTCCCCCCTTTTGAGCTTAATTTTGCAACATTTCTTAGCCATACATGCTTTTTGCTTTGAGCTCCGGACCTAACTAAAAGTAGCCTTATTTTGAGCTCTTTTTCACTTTTTCTTAAGGGTTCAACCCTGTTTGAGCCCTCCATATTGCACTTGCTTCAATATCCCCCTTGAATGCCATTTTCTTGCATGCTTTGGCAGCCCATTATGCTTCCATTTTTGGGTGTTTTACAGAACTAAAAATAGGCTTATTTTGAGCCCCTCTTCAACATTGAAGAAGGGGTCAACACTGTTTGGGACCTCCATGCTATACTTGCTTTTATATCCCTCTTTGGTCCCCATTTTTGCATGTTTTGGAAGCCTATTATGCTTTGGTTTTTGGTCGTTTTATAGAGCTAGAAAAAGTCCTATTTTGACCTTATTAACATGTTTTATTAAGGGTATTTTCTTGTTTGGTGAATTCTTTGTATACCTCATGTTATAGCCACTTTTGAGCCTCATTTTGCATTGCATTTCTAGCATGTTTGTATACTGTTTTGGGGTTTTTACAGTTCTGTAAATATGCATATTTTTGGTCCCTATTCAATGTTGTAGAAGGGAAGTTTTCAGTTTGGGCTTTGTATATACCACTTGCTTCTTTGGCCACCTTTTGGCCCATTTTCTTGCATAAGAGCTTAGCCATATCTATGTTTGTTTTTAGGGTTTTTACAGTTCTGTAAAGTGGCTTATTTTTGGCCCCTCTTCAATGTTGTTGAAGGGCCCTAACCTATTTGGAGTTAGCAGCTATGAGTTGCTTCATAATCTCATGTTTAGGGCCATTTTTGCATGCCATTGTTGCCCTATCTTTGCTGGCTGTTTGGCCATGATTTGTACTAGTAAAATGCTTATTTTGAGGATGTCTTGCTTCTGTCTTTTCATCTCATGTACCAATTATGCATGCTTTGTATAGCTGTAGTTCATTCTATGCGCCTAATTTGCATTTCGGGAGAGATTCCATGCATCGGGTGTCATTTCGCCTCGTTTCGGGGCTGTTTTCCCCCACATTTCAGTGCTTAAATTCCATTAGCATGTTTGCATATCATTTCCATGCCATTGCATTGCGTATGCCATTGCCTCGGTTTGCGTGCCCGTGTGCACGCATTTCGAGGCACTTCATTTTCATCCATCGGCCTTTTATGTGAGTGCGGCTGAGGCTCTCTCATGTTAGTATAAGTCCATGTTGCATTCTATATGTCATTTCCATGCCATTGCATTGCGTATGCCATTGCCTCGGTTTGCGTGCCCGTGTGCACGCATTTCGAGGCACTTCATTTTCATCCATCGGCCTCTTATGTGAGTGTGGCTGAGGCTCTCTCATGTTAGTGTAAGCCCATATCGCATTTCCATATCATTTGCATTGCGTATGTCATTTTCTCGGTTTGCGTGCCCGTGTGCACGCACTTCGAGGCATCTCATTTTCACAGCATAGTGCATACTAGGTTGTATCTTAGATCGCATTCATACATTTCCTTGGTTTGCGTGCCCGTGTGCATGCACTTCGAGGCATCTCATTTTCACAGCATAGTGCATACTAGGTTGTATCTTAGATCGCATTCATGCATTTCCTTAGTTTGCGTGCCCGTGTGCACGCACTTCGAGGCATCTCATTTTCATAGCATTGTGCATACTAGGTTGTATCTTAGATTGCATTCATGCATTTCCTTGGTTTGCGTGCCCGTGTGCACGCACTTCGAGGCATCTCATTTTCACAGCATAGTGCATACTAGGTTGTATCTTAGATCGCATTCATGCATTTCCTTGGTTTGCGTGCCCGTATGCACGCATTTCGAGGCATCTCATTTTCATAGCATTGTGCATACTAGGTTGTATCTTAGATCGCATTCATGCATTTCCTTGGTTTGCGTGCCCGTGTGCATGCACTTCGAGGCATCTCATTTTCATAGCATTGTGCATGCTAGGCTGTATCTTAGTTGCATTCATGCATGTCATGCATATTGCATTGTGTTCGGAATAGGAGTTAGCCCGGGCACGGGAAACGAGGTGCGTTTCGTACTCCGAGTGACGGAACGTGTCTCAATTCCCCAGTCACCGACACTCCGGATTACCCATGATGGAGTTAGGTTTTGTTGTGTTTATACGTGCATTCATTCCATATTGAGTTGCACATTTCGACCCCTCTGCCATCATGCATCGATATGCGTGATTGGTGGCACGAGGATCGAGGCATGCATATATCTGTGAAAATACATTGCCATGCCCCTTTCCTGCTCTCTGTTGCAGCAAAATGAAGAATCAGCAACTTTTTGGAGTTTGGCGCGCATTTCAAGAAAAGGCGTAAACAGAGGCTAATTGGGGCATCCCAGTGGATTTCCGCGCAAGGCAGCCCAGACATGCATCATTCATCAGGAGCAAGGCAGTCCCTGGCTTGCACGCCAGTTTTACAGCTTTCTTAGTTAATTTGATTAATTAATTAGGAATTTGTATATTATTTGGACTGTAATATTTGGACTGTAATATTCTTTTATTCGGAACTGTATTATTTATTTGGACCCTCTGCGCGAGGGCACAACTGTAATAAGTGTGCGTGTGTGTGTTGTATGTCTTCCAACCCCACGTCTTTCTCCCTTTTATTTATCCGCTTATGATGGTTAGATTAGGGCATGTTTAAATTAGCATACAGTATGACAGCATGTTTGCATCATTCATCTGTATTGCATGCATCGGGCTCGGCGCATCATACTAACTGCATTGTACTTTCAATTCCAAATTGAATACATGTTAGTTGTAGCATTCCATATGCCATGTTTAGAATAGCCGAGCCTGCTATAGTTGCATTTTTGCATGTGTTGCATTAGGCATTTCTGTATACTTAGGATCATGCATGATTTCTAATGTAGTCTCTTTTTTGGCTTGGAGTACCCGGTGAGCTTTATGCTTTAGCATCCTTGCATGCGTGTGAGAGAATGCCATGACAGCATGCTTACCATGAGGCAATATGCTTATGTGATATAACTGCCTGAATGCCTGTGGGTGAAGGTTGGGTTGTTTGGATTGGGACAATTCATCAAATATTTGTTTTAAGCCCACTAGATAGTGGCAAAACCATCTTTTCTAAGCCCACCCGAAGGTGGCAAAATCTACATTTTAAGCCTACTTGCGAGTAGCAAACCATCTTTCAAAAATAAACATGAAATGTTTTGTTCCAATTCAGGCGACCCAGTCTATACTTGTATGCTGTGCGCATCACATAGTAACCTAGGCTAATAACCGGAATAAGGACACACAAAGTTTTCAAAAATTGATATCATGGTTAGTAGAGGCCGATCTTTGATCGGGCGAGCGGGGGTGCTCACGAAGTGACCTTCCCCAATCGTACCCAAGTTCCCGAGCCGAGGCAACTTTGGTGATGACGGACACGTGGCCTTTGGCACCGAGTCAGGGTTTCCTAAATTTCCCATTAAAAAAACATTTAGGTGGCGACTCTGTATCTGGCAAAGCAGTCCATGTTTGGCACTTCTTTTCAAAAATCTGTTTTTTTCTCAAAACGATTTGCCGGATTTGGACTCTTTGGTTCAGACTTAGAACCGTGACAAATTTGAGAGTCCTGAGCTGTAGTGACCCCAAAAATGAACAGAACGGGAGCTCGTTCCTCCCGGGGCGTTCGGGGACGTCTACAACGGGCTACGTTTACTACCTCAAGCCGAGGTCTACAGAGTATAAAATCGTAGCCGACCTCCCAGACTCCAACAAAGGAGCTGGAGACGATTACTTCATTACCTCGAGGAACTAGGAATTTGCTCTAGACAAGGACCTCCATCTCTATCCTCTTCCTCGAACAGTTTTTGTAGAGGGCAATGGTAAGAGCCCTGCATTCATACTTACTTGTTTTCAAAGTCTTCAATACTTTATCTGTTTCTAACATCTGTTTTTCTTGCAGCTCTTCCTCAGCCACCAAAGGGCTTCCGTCAGTCTTTCTTTCCCAGCAAAGACTTGAGGAAACTTTTGAATCTGCCAGTTCTCAAACGGAAGGCCCCTCTTCTACTCAATTCCATTCCTACGTACAAGTCAGCTCTTCCCGACGTCCCGAAGAAAAAGAAGAAGAAGAGTCTGTCTCCTCCTTCCGCCACAACTCCTCAAGCTGCCTCCATATCTCAGTAAGATCAAGGATCAACTTCTAATCCAGCCGAGAAGTCGTCAACCTTGGCTCCATATCTGATCCCGATATCCCAACGCCAACGCCGGCGACGAACCATTTTTTCTGCCGAGATGGGCCATCAAAAAGCAGTTGCCAAAGATCTCTTGGCCAGCATCCCATCAACCATTGATGCTCCACCAGCGCAATCCCAGCCCCCTCCGAAGCTGAAAAGAATAAAGAAGGCTCAACCAAAGGCGAAGGTGACTCAGGTTGATACTGAGGATACTTTGTCAATTTCTAAATTGGCTAAGAGCGATAAGTCCCAATCTGCTGCTGAGAAGAGGCGTGCCGAGGCCCAACCATCTGAATCCTCATAATCAAAGAAGCCGAGGTCATCCAATACAGCCACCTCGGGGTCTTCAAAGCACGATGCCCCCTAGGCCCCCCAAATCACACTGGAAGACAAGCCAGTTAAGGCTAGTGACAGTGCCGACGATATTAATGTCGCCGTCGCCCTCAGTACCGCTCTGCTCCTTCCTGGCGATCTCGACCAAAACGCCGAGTTGAGTGAATATGAAAACTATGCTCTGATGCTCCAGCGTTCTGTCCAAGTGAGTGTCTTCATTTGGTCATTTTTCTTTCTTTCTTGTACTTAGAAATTTTCTAATAACTTTTGTCTTGTTCACTTTCAGGCCATTCAGCATGCTCATTCATTCTCAATTCAATCCTTTGAGAACCGGAAAGAACTGGCCGATAAGAAGAGAGAAATTGCAGTCTACAAAAGGCCAACAAGAGCTTACAATCCAAGATGAAGACCTTGGAGGATCAAGCCGAGACTGCTATCAAAGCTCAAAACAACGCTGAAGAAAAGGCTGAATTCGCTGAGGCTATCAAGAAGGTCCTTGAGGCCGAAAAGAGGGAGGCCAAGGAGAAAACGGCCCAAGCCCAAAAAGAATTGCAAAAGGCCTTGGCCACGAAGGATGCCGAGCTCAAGGCAGCCGATGCGAAGGGCTATAATGAGGGGGTGGCCGATGTCACGGCGGACTATGAAAAGCAAGTAAAGCAAGCATGCAACAAGGGTTTTACCCTTAGTTGGATGACATTGCTAAAAAAGCTTGAAGTCCCCGAGGACTCGCCCCTCAGAAACGTCGACGTCATTCCTCTTTCATTCCTCTAACTCCAAGTCAACTCGACGATGAATCTGAGTCTGGGGAGGAGACCTTGGTGAGGAAATCAAAGGAGGCTGCTGGGACCAAGTCCCCTTCTCTGAATGATCAAGTCCTAGACTTGACTCAAGGTGAGGAGGGTGAGGAAGTCCCCAAGGATGCCACTCCAGAGAAGGTGTCATCGGACGTGCCCCCAGCCGACAAGAGCCTAGACGAAACCCTTCAAGAAATTGATGCTGAGCTTGCTGCGGAAAAGGCTGCCGAGGTGTCTTCCCAGCAGTGGTCCGAACTTCAAGCCTAACCATCTGTTGTTGCCGAAGAGCCTTTACTTTGATGTGTTTTTTCTTTGTATTGTGTTCTTTTGTTTTTCTTTTAAAGGAGTGCAAGCTCTGACCGATATGTCAGTTTTTTAATATAACTCTCTTTTCTGAATGCTTGTATCTTTGTCTTCTCTGTATTACTTTTGTATGATTCCATACTTAGAATATTTTACATATCTTTAATATGCATTTTAATCTTGTGCAACCTTCTCGGGGTGACACATCTCGGTTATACGAACTGATGATTTACCTCGGCAAGTACCCAAGTATCTTTCTTGGTACAACCTTGGTTTCACTTGTAAATTTTTTCATAAAATTTCGACAAGTGTTTAACCTTAGTCTAACTTCAACTTGTAAACTCTTTCTCAAGTTTCAACAAGTGTTAAACATAATCTCGGCTTAACTTCAACTTGTAAACTTTTCTCGAGTTTCAACAAGTGTTAAACATAATCTCGGTTTAATTTTAACTTGTAAACTTTTCTCAAGTTTCAACAAGTGTTTAAACATTATCTCGGTTTAACTTCAACTTGTAAACTTTTCTCAAGTTTCAACAAGTGTTAAACATCATCTCGGTTTCACTTCAACTTGTAAACTTTTCTTAAGTTTCAACAAGTGTTAAAACCATTTTTCTTCCCTCTGCCCCCTAATGTGAACCTAAGTTCCACTTGGGTTCTCATTACACATGTATTCTAGAAACATCGGCAAGTGTCTTATCAATCACAAGTGTATAAACAAATAAATCAAGCTAAAACTTTACTTATTTTCTTCGGCAAAAGACAAAAGAACAAAAATTTCTAATGATGGAAAAATTTCAAATTGCAAGTGTTCTAAGGCCTTGGCAACTCTTTGCCTTCGTTATCTTCAAGCCGATATGCCCCATTGCCCAATTCCAAAGTGATTCTGTAGGGTCCTTCCCAGTTTAGGCCAAGCTTGCCCTCTCTGGGATCCTTCTTGTTGCCGACGACTTTTCTCAAGACCAGGTCGCCGCCTTGAAATTCCCTTGGGTTGACTTTCTTATTATAAGCCCTGGCAAGCTGCTGCTGGTATGCTGCGAGCTGAATTACAGCTTTCTCCCTTGTTTCTTCTAAAAGATCTAGATCTCGGGCTAAGAGTACATCATTAGTCCCATTCTCTACTCCCTGGGTTCTGATCCCTGGGATGCTGACCTCCAGTGGAATGATAGCTTATGTGCCATAAGCCATGGCAAAGGGGGATTCCCCTATTGATCTTCTCGGCGTAGTCCGATATGCCCAAAGTACACTTTGCAGCTCATCCACCCATTTTCCTTTCGCTACTTGTAGCCTCTTCTTTATTCTATCCAGGATAAATTTGTTGGATGCTTCTGCTTGTCCATTGCTTTGAGGAAAGCTTGGGGTTGAAAAATAATTTTTGATCTTGAATTTTACACAGAAGTTTTTAATTAGCTTGTTGTCAAATTGTGTTCCATTGTCGACAACTATTGCTCTTGGAATCCTAAATCTGGTAATGATATTTCTCCATATGAAGTTCTTCACGTCCACATCTCGGATCTTGGCTAGGGGCTCGGCTTCTATCCATTTGGTAAAGTAATCTGTTGCTACCAATAAGTATTTCCTATGTCCAGTTGCTTGGGGCAGTTGCCCAACGAGATCCATACCCCATTGGGCAAACGACCAAGGACTGGATACTGGGTTTAGGTCATCTCTCTACATGTAGGGCCACCAATACCCTTGCGTAATGGCCCTATGGGCAAAGTGATCTGCCCACAGCATGGCTTCCACAAATTCCTTCATGTATTTCATATAAAAAATCTTCAACTTGTGAAGGATGTACATATCCCAAAAGGGGTCTAGTGAAGGATCTTCTATAGAGATGTCCTTCTGCTGTCAGACTGAATCTTGCCGACTTCAATCTGATCTTGTGCGCCTCTTTGTGGTTATCTGGCAGCTTCCCTTCCTTTAAGAAAGCTACAATTGCATCCATCCAGCTTGGTCCCATATCCACACACATTGCTTCATGCTCTGCGATTGGTGGTTCAATGCTCGGGCCCGATATGTATTCAACCATTATCGTCCTTGCTTTTTCTGGTTGTATTACACTAGCCAGATTGGCCAGTGCATCAGCGTGACTGTTATCATCTCAGCTAACCTGATGTAGTCGGCAATTCTGAAACAAGGCCACTAACCTGTTGACTTCCTTTGCGTAGGCTAACATCCTTTTATCTCGGGCTGCAAACTCGCCCGTTGTCTGGTTGACTATGAGCTGGGAGTCACAGAAGGCTATCACTTCATCTACTTCTGCTGCTACCGCCAGCTTTAGTCCTGCAATCAATGCTTCATATTCTGTTTCATTGTTTGAGGCTTTGAACCCCAATCGAATGGACTGTTCTAATATCTCTCCATCTGGAAATACCAGTACTACTCCTGCCCCCGCTCCTTGCCGATTTGAGCTCCCATCGACAAACAGTCGAAAGGAGTCGCCGATGTAAATGTTGCAGGGTCTGAGTTTTTCCTTTTTTCTTTGTTCTGTCGCATTTGGCTAGGCTTCTCCTTGCTTGCTTGGACATCGTTCACCTCGGCTCAACGGAGCCCGATGTACGATGGATTCTGGTGTGAACTCGGCCACGAAGTCGACCAGAACTTGGCCTTTGATTGCTGTTCTGGGTTTGTACTCCAAATCATACTATCCCAAGGCCACTGCCCATCTGGCTATTCTTCTTATCAGGTCTCCTTGTTGCAGCAAGGACTTCAAGGGGTGTTCAGTTAGCACCACAATTTTATGGGCTTGGAAGTAATGGTTTAATTTCTTTGAAGCCAATACTAAAGCCAGTGCCAGTTTCTCTAAGGGTAGATACCTTGTTTCTGCGTCGGCCAGGGTTTTGCTTACATAGTAAATAGCCCTTTGTTTCCTTTTTTCTTCTCGGATTACTATTGCGCTTACTGCGTGTTCTGAGACTGCTAAGTACAAAAATAACTCCTCCCCAGGTTTTAGATTTGAAAGAACTAGAGCTGTGGTCAAATACTTCTTCAAGTCGGCCAGGGCGACCTCACATTCTTCTGTCCATAAAAAATCCATGGCTTTCTTCACTAAGTTGAAGAAAGGTTTGCACTTGTCTGAGCTTCTGCTTATGAACCTATTTAGGGCTGGGGCCCTTCCAATCAACATTTGTACCTGTTTTGCCGACGTTGGACTCTTCAATTCTAGGATGGCCTTAATCTGATCTGGGCTAGCCTCAATGCCCCTTCTAGTCACCAGGTGTCCTAAAAACTTACTAGATCCCACTTCAAATGCACACTTCGCTGCATTGAGTCAGAGCCGATATGTTTTAAGGATGTCAAAGACTACTTTCAGGTCGGCCAGATGACCTTTAGGTTCCTTGGTCTTCACGACCATGTCATTGATGTAAACTTCTACCATTCTGCCAATCAGGTGTTTGAACATCTTGGTTACCAGTCTCTGGTAAGTTGTTCCTGCGTTTTTCAACCCAAAAGGCATCACTCTGTAGCAGTACAGACCCTTTGGGGTGATAAACGCAGTCTTCTCCTCATCTGGGGGATGCATGGCTATCTGATGGTATCCCCTGTAGGCATCCAGGAAGCTCATCCTTCCATGACCCGAAGTGGCGTCTACCAGCTGGTCAATTTTGGGTAGAGGAAAATTGTCTTTAGGATAAGCCTTGTTCAGGCTGGTAAAGTCCACGTAGACCCTCCATTTACTATTCTTTTTCTTCACTACCACTGTGTTTGATAACCATGTCGGGTAATTTACCTCTCGAATGGCCCTTGCCTCCAGAAGTCTGTCTACTTCCTCTTTCACTGCTTCGACATGTATCAACGTCGGTCTTCTTACTCGTTGGATTACGGGTTTTGCCGATCTATCAACATTCAGTTTATGGCAAGTGACCTTGGGGTCAATGCCAGGCATCTCGTAAGGTGTCCAAGCAAACACCTCAATATTTGCTCTCAAAAAAGCTTCTAACTCTTTTTTCTCTTCTTCAGCTAAACCCGAACTGAGAAGAAAGAAACGTTCTTCATCCCCCTCCTAGACGAGGACTTTCTTCAGTGCTTTTTCACTTTTCTCGGCTAGCTCCTTGCCGACATCCTCTAAGACCTCCACGTCTTCGTCTTGGATCTCTGTCTTCTCTGGTTCTCTTATGCTGTAAGTGAATTTCATTGCTGCCATGGAGTAATTTTTTGCATGTAGCTGATCTCTTCTGACCCCCTCAATCCCATGTTCTGTTGGGAACCGCAATAGTTGATGCAATGTTGAAGGAACAGCCCCCATCGCATGCAACCACGGCCTTCCCAAGATGATATTGTAAGAAGAGGGTGTGTCGATTATGGTGAACTCTATCTTTATCTTTTTGGCGCCAGCCTGTACCTCCAAGCTCATCGTTCCCAGTTGCTATGTCGGCGTTCCATTAAACCCAACCATTAGGCTATTGGATTGCTCCATATCGTCTAGGTGAAGGCCAAGCTCCTTGTAACATCTAACGTAAATGATGTCACAAGAGCTGCCTTGGTCGATTAAGATGCGCTTCACTTGGCATTCCCCAACCTGGAGGGATACTACCAAGGCATCGTTATGTGGATGCTGCACCATCTCAAGGTCGGCTTCAGTAAAGGACACTACTGGTCCTTAGCACTCTTCTGCCCAATGTCTCTTCTCCCCGACTTGGTAGACATGCTGTAGGTGTTTTACCTTTTGGGTCTCCCCCCCGAATCTTGTTTTCATTGATCTTTGAGTGAATTACATTAATTACCCGAGGTCCTCCTACTTGAGGTTGTTGTGCTGGAGGAGGTGGAGCTGCTATTGCCTGAGGCAATCTTGCCTTTTTTTCCCTTGTCCTGGCCTCATCGACAAGGTCTCTCAGATGGCCTTGCCTCACCAAGTCTTCCAAGTGTGTTTTCAGGGCTCTACAACCCTGAGTCATGTGCCCATCTTCATTGTGGTAAGCACAATGTCTGCCAAGGTTTCTTTCCATAAACTCTCCTGGTGCCCTTGCTGGTGCTCTGAAATAGGGTTGGTTCCAAATTTTGTCCAGGGCTTTGTGGATTGGGATTCGAAACACAGTCATAGCTGCCTGTGTAGCCCTCAGTCCTATCTCTTGCTTGCCGAATCCGTTGTTACCTCGACCTCGTTTCGGTGAGCCGTTTCTTTTTTCTTGCTTTGTCTCCTTAGTCCCCGATGTATCTTCCTCAGCTCTGGCATACTTCTCGATTCTAGCCATGAGCTCTTCCATGCTTTTTGTCAATGTCTTTGCCAAAGATTTTCGTAATGGACAGTAGTCTTTTAGGCTGTTCTTGAAAGATACGACCGCCACCTCTTGATTACACTCTGGTATTCGGTTGAACACCTCATAGTACCTTTTTGCATAGGCCCTAAGGCCTTTATCCTTACTGATCTTCAGGGCCATTAATGCATCCACCCTTAATGGTTGCAGCTTGTTTGTCACGAACCTGGCCACGAACATCTCGGCCAAGCCTTCCCAGGTCTTCACGCTTCCCTTCGGTAGTTTGTGAAACCAATCTGATGCAATCTCCTCGAAGGATGAGGGAAACACTTTGCAGAGCAACGGCTCGTTCCCGCTATACAATGCCATTGAGTTCAAGTATAATCCAACGTGGAAGTTGGGGCCCGACTTACCATCGTATATTTGGACCTCGGCATACTGAATCTTTTCAACGCCTCAAAGTTGTCCAATTCTACCGAGAATGGTGTTCTCGGCTTAATAGGTGAAGTTACTTCGGTATCGGCATTATGTTGTTTCCTCTTGAGGTAATCTCTCAGGTCTTCCTTGCTCCGCCTAAGAGCTCGGCTATCTCCCAACTTCAATCTTTTCGGCATACTACTCTCAGCTTCGTTGTGGGCCCTTTTCGACCTTTCTTCATGAGTTGTGTCGAAGCACAGCTCCTGCCTCTGAACATGCCGCTGTTCTTTGGGGTCTACTTCTTTAGTTCGATGTGTCCTTCGTGACTCTTCCCTTCTTGGCTCCCCACGCTCGACCTCCCTTGAAGGCCGGTGAGAATGTCTTTCGTTTCTAGGGTGCTAGGGGGCTATAGGGATAGTTTTCTGTCCTCCCTTCTGGGCATTGGCTGCTAGAATCGATGTGTCCTATAGCGGGAATGGTGGCTGCATGACATTATTTTGCATCATGAAATTGACGATCGATTGTAGGTCCGCCAATTTGTTCGTCATCTCTTTTACTTCTTCGTCCCTCTGCAGGCATCTATCCTTCCATACCAGGAGGTCGTCCTCGTTGTAGTATCCGCTTCGATCTGGTTTCTTTGGCACATCGTCGTCCTGGCCGACGTCTTTTTTGCCGTGATTCTGGTTCTGAGTCTCCTCATTGCGATCATCTTCCTCCACGTTTGAGTCAATGTGTTTTCCACTCCCAGCAGGGATTTCGTCCCCAACCTTATCCTTCTGTCCGTCGCTGGCCATATATTCTCCTTTCTTTTCCACAAACGGTGCCAAATTGTGTGTGTCAATTTCCGACCACACAGCCAAACTAGTACTTAGTTAGAGAGCACCGGTAGAATAGATTAAACCCGAACAACCTGTCAACAAAAAAGAAGAGATTCTGGCGGTGGTTCGTCCACCCAGGGGCACTCCGACGATTAAATCAATTATCTCTCAAAGAAAGCAAAAGTGCTTAACTCACTATTCAGAGCATAAAAAGCATACCTTAGACCCATAGGGGTGTCTCTCTTTTATAGCCAACACTTACCTAATCCCAATAGAAGCCTAGCTTCATTGGACTTCTGCTCAGTGCTTATCCTGGACTCTCCAATAGATAAAAATAAACTCCCTAAGAGTGTTATCCTTATCCATACTAAAGTCCTTCCCCATTCTAGGACTCTTGTGCCCTATCCGCTTATCTCGGATTCCGATATCTTCAGAGATATCCTCGGCCTAACCGAGATCACCTCGGCGTCATAACCTGGACACGTGGCACCTCGGCTGACACGTCGACGTCACCTTGGCCACGTGTTGGGAGTCAGAAAATATATCCCCACAGAGAAGCATAATAATAGTACAAGTTGAAGAAATGGACAATATGCTAAGTACTAACTAAAGTGAGACTGAACATTATTAATCTATAATACTTTGATAGATATCATAATCAAATGGGTAGAAGCAATCATACGCTGATTTCATATTCAATACGATGGATGCTTGGAAAATCTTATTATTTTATCATTCTCTTTTTGAAAGCTACTGCTAAAATTATTATCTATCTATACATATATCGAATTTTGGCAAAAAGAATATAGCAACTACAAAGTGTTGTAAACAACAAAAAAAAGTGACACATTTTAAAATTTGAAAAAGCTAGGCATTAAAAAAGTGTACAAATATGATATGTAGATTCAAGCTTAGTGTGGTGTGGTAGAATAAATTTAATCTATACGTTTCATTTTTACTTTTTTCTTGTTTATAACTATATCATAGTTCAATTTTTATTTTTTTATTTTTTATTAATAGTACTTTAAGAAAAGGATTGACCTTGTCCTTTTATTATAAAAATGTAGTGTTTATTATATTTGATGTGGAAAAATGATGAATTTCCATTTTCTTATTTCTTTCTTGTCCATTTTGCTTCACAAAACACAAATTATTGTAGATTGTTAGAAATTATGGTTTTTATAGTCTTATTTTGGGCCAACTTTGAGTTTAAAATTTGAGTGGGTTTCATGTATCTTTTGGGATAGGAGAGGTAATGTGTTCCTTGCCGCATGGCAAGTCACACGATGCAAACAGTTTGTTAAAACTATTTATGAGTGAATGGGAACTTAACGTTGTTTTCGAGTCTGTGAAATGGAAAATTAAAGAGTCAAATGTAAGTTACCTTAAAATGGTTGTCCCACATTTAAGTTTTAAGAAAGCTTGTGTGTGTATTAAGTTCTAGGTGGATAAACTTGGGTTGGATCCCAAGGAGTACCCAAGGTTTATAGAAAAGAGGAGTTATGGACAAAGTGAACTTTAGCTCAAGCCACCACATGCGCGCGGCGCCGTTGTCCGATCGGGCTGGGCATGGGTTGTGGATCGAGTCCTAACATTAATTTTGCATCTAACAGTTTGAATTCAAATTTTGTTTTTGCTCCCAACCAGTGTGTCCTTTCCAAACCAGTTTAACAGATTGCACCGAACAAATTCTATTTCTTCCTAGACAGATTCAAAACTGTTTCAACAGTTTGCACCTGTTCAATTCGAAATCAGAAATGTTCACTTTGAAATCATACACGTTCGGCTTTTCTTAAAGGTCACCACTTAGCCCATAAATACGAGAATTTTTCCAGTAGTTTGATCATCCAAAAATTCTCTGCTTGTCTTCCGTTTTGCTCTTTTGCATTTTTATTCTTCATATTAATTTTAGACAAAGTTCTAAGAGTATAGAACATAGGTTCTAGTTCGCCGAAACAGATTGTTTTTAGTGTTAATACAATATATGTAAGATCATTGTATCTTCAGAGATAGACGCCATTATTCCGTAAGCACCTAAATGCGGCAAATCTATTGTAAGGACAGAGTGTCACATACTCGACTTGATCATTCTTGTTCTTAAGTTGTTTCGGTAAATAAATTATGTACGTAATTTATTTTGTTTATTTGATTTGTTTCAAGTTATTTATTTTACACAGAAGATTATTCTAACAATCTTAAGACAAACTTTTATTATTCTGTTTATGCATAATTTTTCGTTTGTTTCCTTTTCTTCCTTTCTTCTTCTTACATA
This sequence comes from Camellia sinensis, assembly GCF_055761805.1. Lineage (NCBI taxonomy): Eukaryota > Viridiplantae > Streptophyta > Magnoliopsida > Ericales > Theaceae > Camellia > Camellia sinensis. Next base: position 224,297,496 of record NC_138961.1, read on the forward strand.
AATTTTTCTATGCTTATATATAACAATATTTTGGTTGAAAAATACAAATAGTAGTAATATACTATTTATCATTAACAATTTCAAAATATTCATTTGTGAAGTTGGTCAGAAATTAATTTTGATTTTCAGAAATAATTTTTGAAATTTCATTAATTAAAATTCTGTTTTCAGTATTTTAATTTTTGAAGTGTTACATAAATATTTTTCTATGTGGAATTAATTTGTTTAAATAAAATTTTATTTTCAAATCAATTGGAAATAAAAGTTACAATTCTTGTTTCTTTTATTTTTACAAAATTAAATTCTGTATTTATGGTTTAATTTTTTGTGTAGTATAAAATTCTAATTCTAATTTTGTTTTATAATTTAGAATTCATGGCTACTGAAACTAATGTTCAAACCAATACTGGTATGGAGACTGGAATTGCTCCAACTCCTCCTCTTGTTGTGACTGTGCTAGTCAATCACGATGAAAAGTCAGAGAAGTTCTCAGGAACTAATTTTACAAGATGGCAGCAGAAAATGATGTTTTATCTTACTACTCTCAACCTGGCACGGTTTCTCCATGAGAATGCTCCTACTCTAGAAGATGATGAAACCGACTGACAAGTGGTTACCACGGTCAACGCCTAGAAATATGTTGATTTCCTTTATCGGAACTACATCTTGAACAGACTTGATAACACATTATACAACATCTATAGTCCCTCTAACTTATTCTGCATGATATTCATGCAGAAGGCACGTCTCTCAGTGAATCCTTCCAAGTTGCTGCCTTAATTGAAAAATTACTACAAGGCTGGAAAGAATTCAAGAACTACCTCAAACATAAACACAAAGAAATGACTTTGGAGGAATTGATTGTGTGTTTGAGGATTGAGAAGGACAATCACAGTTTTAAAAAGCGGGCTGATAAGCATACAATAGAGTCTAAGGCAAATATGGTGGAACATGTACCAAAAGCAAAGAAACAGAAGTATTTTGGAGAAAGTTCCTCACAAGGCTTTAAAGGAGGGGAAACTAAGAAGTACAAGTTCAATGGCAAATGTTACATCTGTGACAAAGAGGGACATTGGGCCAAAGATTGTCGTAGCAAGAGTAAAGGCAAAGGAATATCAAACAAAAAGTCTGCTCAAGCCAATATGACCGAAGTGGACAAAATTTCCAATGTTGTAGAAGACATAAATCTGTCTGCAGTTGTTTCCAAGGCAAACCTTGTCGGAAATCCTAAAGAATGGTGGGTGGACACTGGTGCTACTCGCCACATTTGTGCCGACAAACAGATATTCACATCTTATTCTGTGGTGGACAACGGCGAACAACTATTCATCAGCAACTCCTCGACTTCTAGAGTCGAAGGATAAGGAAAGATTATTCTAAAAATGACATCTGGAAAGGAACTCACACTAAACAATGTGTTGCATGTACCGAACATCCGCAAGAATCTAGTCTCCGGATCTCTGTTGAGTAAAAATAAGTTTAGGCTAGTTTTTGAAGTGACAAATTTGTACTTACCAAAAACAGGATGTATGTAGAAAAAGATTATATGAATGATGGTCTTTTCAAAATGAATGTAATGACAATTATTTTTCCTAAGGGTGTTCGCGGTTCTGATTTGGATGGTTTGCGGATTAGATGGGACCTGGCCCTATTTATTCGGTTTGGGAAAAAGTCAACCCGCAACCGCTAGAAGTACGGTTTGTGCAGATAGGGTTCACGGATGTGCGGGCAGTTTGCGGATTGGACTCTTTTCTTCAAAAATTTATTTTTGAACCTTTTTTTTTTTCATTTTGTAAATATTTATTTTGAGTCATTTTCATCCCATTTTCTAAAATACTCCAACATTAATAATTAATAAATCAAAACTTATAAAATTAAAAACACAACAAAATCAATTCGTAACACAAACAAATCATTCAAAATCCTTAATCAAATCATAAACTAACACAAGCACATATTTCAAAATCTTAAACTAGAACTCCATATTCATTAAGGAATTTAAAATTCCAAATCACACTTCATCTGGGACAACTTCAGTTATGAAACAATAATAATATAATCAGTATTTATTTAGTTTCAGTTAATATAATACTATTAGCAAATGTAATGCTAGAGTAAGTTCAAAGAATAAAGGGCGTTTTGTTTTGGGCAAAAATATCTAGGTAGGATATAGGAATGAAATCAAAAGTTAAGATTAATAAAATAAATATATATATATATATATATATATATATATATATAAGTGTGGGCGGGTTCTTGCAGATGCGGGTTAAACTCGCAATTCACCTGCAACCCGCAAACATGCCATATTTCAACCCGCATCTGCCCGTATCTGCCCGCATTGTGTCTATGAACCGCCCATTTGTATGTGGGTTGGACAGGTTGGGCGGGTTTTGAGGACCGGATAAACCGTTGCCCACCCCTAATTTCTCCTATGATTAATAAAAATACATCTTCTTTTTACTTGCTTGAGTCTTCTAATTTATGGCATGGTAGATTAGGACATGTTAATTATGAATCTTTGCGTAAATTAATTAATATGGAATGTTTGCCTAAATTTGAAATTGATCCAAATCATAAATGTAAAATTTGTGTTGAGACAAAATTAATCAAAACTCATGTTCATTCAATTGAAAGAAATACAGAACCACTTGAATTAATTCATAGTGACATTTGTGATTTTAAATCAATTCAAACTAGATATGGGAAAAAATATTTTATCACTTTCATAGATGATTATACTAGATATAGTTTTGTTTATTTAATTCGAACTAAGGATGAAACTTTGAAAACTTTCATTCAATATAAGAATGAAGTTGAAAATCAACTTGATAAGAAAATTAAAAAACTAAAAAGTGATAAAGGTAGTGAATATAAATCACTTTTTGGTGAGTTTTATCAAGAACATGGAATAATTCATCAAACAACCGCTCCTTACTCACCTCAACAAAATGGAATTGCTGAAAGAAAAAATAGGACTTTAAAAGAAATGATGAATGCCATGTTAATAAGTTCTAGATTACCTCAGAACTTGTGGGGGGAAGCAATACTTTTTGTTAGTTATATTCTTAATAAAGTACCCTGAAAGAAAGTGAATCAAACACCTTATGAAATGTGGCATGGGAGAGTATCATCCTACAAATACTTAAAAGTGTGGGGTTGTTTGGCTAAAGTGGCTATTCTTAGTCCTAAAAAGACTTAGATAGGTCCTAAAACTGTTGATTGCATATTCATTGGTTATGCCGTGAATAATAATGCATATCAATTTTTGATTAATAAGTCAGAACATTCCCAAATGCATATAAATACTATTATAGAATCTCGGAATGTATCATTCTTTGAACATGTGTTTCCTAATAAAATTGGACAAGACGCTAGTACTAATAAAAGATCTAATGATGCTATTACTAAGCAAAAGTTAGATCAAAATGAGAAAGAGAAACCTAGGCATAGTAAACATGCTAGAATCTCAAAATCTTTTGGTCTAGATTTTCTAGCTTTTTTGTTAGAAAATGAGCCTTTAACTTTCAAAGAAGCTATGCTTAGTCTTGAGGCTTCTTTATGGAAAGATGTTATAAATAGCGAAGTTGAATCCAACTTGCAAAATCACACTTGAAAGTCGGTGGATTTGCCACCAGGTTGTAAACCTCTTGGGTACAAGTAGATTTTCAAGAGAAAAATAAAAACGGATGGATCAATTAACAAATACAAGACAATACTTGTGGTTAAATGTAACGCCCTCAAAATAATAACATTAAACCCATCAAATAAGACATGCATTGACATATAAACTAACCACATTCCTTTATTCCTTGGAGTTCCATTACATAAGTATTACATGTTAACATCAAAACAAAATGCCTTACAGGCTTACAGCTTTCCAAGTTAACACTTGGTTACAAACAAAGAGTACTAACTCGTTTACACAAAAAGCCCTTGGCTTGAAGTTACATGTAATACATCAAAAGTTATGCGACAAAAGTATGCCCGCCTCTAGCCTCCCAGCTATATCCTTGGAGGTGGCATGCTTCCTGCACCTGAAAATGATATTCCCATATAGGGTGAGCCACAGCCCAGTAGAAATACACTAAACCAACCATGAACAATGCCTAAAATAATAGCAATTGATAGATGGCCAACACTGATACAATCACATAAATCACATATTTATGTCATACGACTTATGAGTCCAAGTTTCCTTTCATTTTCCCTTTTTCAATGGATAGGCATATAAGCACTAACCACATTCTCAACAGATATGTATAACAACAATATCCACATTCTCAGATAAGCAAATAAGCTATATCCACATTCTACAACAGATATATATAACCACAATATCCACAGATAAGCATAAAGGCTATATCCACACATCACAAAGATAAGCATATAAGCTCTATCTTCACTTCTTTAGACAAGCATATGAGCTGTATCTACGGAGTTCATCCCCTATCTTCTCCCACCACTATCCGGTTTAGAGGTACATCCCCTATCTTCCCCTAAACCGCGGAGTACATCCCCTATCTCCTCCTCTACACATAACGTATATAAACACATTGGTTCTATATACAATCACCCAATACATACAATTAATGTATTCTATCAACCGTCAAGTTTCATGACACATTTCATTGATTAGTTTCAGTTTGCCTAATCATCATGCATTGTCTACAACAATCACGACTATCCTCCACCGATAGCCCAAAGCAGTTATTTCTAAACAGAAAATAAATGCACAATGGATATTCAATCAACATTTCATTTCTTCATTCTTCTCAATTAATTATCCCGATTAATTAAACAATGTAATTAGGTCAATTCCCATAATTAACATTTCAACCCTTAGGTCCCATTTTCATCAATGATTCAACAATCATTCCATTTTTCTATGCCAAACATGCATCTAGGTTTATTATGAATAAAACCCCAACTTTTGTAAAATTGCACAAAATTACCAAACCAAACCCAACATCTCAAAATACCAAAATTTAAAGACAAAACCCATAGAGAGGAGTAGGATATCCCTACCTTGAAGTTTTAGCCAAAAAGGAGATGAAAACTCGAAGATCAACTTGCTCCAAATCCAAACTTTTTCAGATTAAATCGAAGCTCTCAACGCCCTCTATCTTTTTAACAAAGGCCCTAGGCTAGATTCACACCCTAGGGAGATCAAATCTTAGAGAGAGAGCAAGTTTAGGGAGAGAGAGGCTCGGATTAAAGGTTTTGGATCAAAAAGAAAGTGAAAAAGTGATGTTTTAGACGCTGCTGTCCGCTGATATAAAACATGCTCGCTCGAGCGAAGGCTTGGTCGCTCGAGCGACCAGACACAGAAAACTCTCGCTCGAGCCAAGAAGTTCTCGATCGAGCGAAGAAAAATCCAGACCACTCGAGCGAAGGAAGCTCGCTCGAGCCAAGAAAGACAGCTCTCAGGTCCAGAACCAGGTGCAACCGCTCGCTCGAGCGAGCCACTCTGGCTCGACCCACCAAACACGAACCCCACTCTCGCTCGAGCGACCAACTCCTCGCTCGAGCGAAGGTCCAAAATTCTGGGCAGTAACACTAGGCTCCCGAACACAACCAACCTGTAACAAACCTGCCTAACACATCCTATAACTCAAATATGAAGAAAAAGGAATGTAAACACGATAATAACCAACTACCAACATCCACGGACACATGTCCGGATCACTGTACAACAAGGGTAAACCCGGGATCGCTATATTAAAGGATATAGATAAAAATAAGGTCTTGATTATTTTGACACATACTCACCAGTTACTAGAATAACATCCATTAGAATGCTAATTGCCATTTCATCTTTGAAATTCATCAAATGGATGTGAAAACAGCTTTCTTAAATGGTGAGTTAAATGAAGAAATTTACGTGGAACAACCAGAATGATTTCTGTTTCGGGAAAATAAAAGGAAGTGTGTAAATTGGTTAAATTTTTATATGGTTTAAAACAAGCGCCAAAACAATGGCGTGAGAAATTTGACAAGGCAATGATGTCAAATGGATTTAAAATTAATGAATGTGACAAATGTGTTTATATTAAAAACACAAATAAATGTTATGTTATAGTTTGTCTTTATGTGGATGATATGTTCATCATAGGTAGTAATAATGACATGATTAAAACTACCAAGAAAATATTGAATAAACGTTTTAACATGAAGGACATTGGGATTACTGATGTAATTCTTGGTATAAAAATTACCAAAACATCAAAAGGATATGCTTTGTCACAATCACATTACATTGAGAAAATACTTAACAAATTTAGCAAAGATAATGATCATCTTGCTAGAACACCTGTGGATATTAATTTGTTTTTTTCTAAAAATGTACAAGAAAGTATTTTTCAATTAGAGTATGCCCAAATTATTGGAAGCTTAATGTATTTGATGAACTGCACTCACCTAGATATAGCCTATGCAATAAGTAAATTAAGTAGATATACGAGTAATCTAAGAGTAGAACACTGGAAAGCTATATTATAAGGGTTCTAAGAAATCTCAAATTTACTCGTAACATTGGGCTAAATTATACTAGATATCTAGCAATACTTGAAGGATACTATAATGCAAATTGAATATCAGATACTAGAGACTCAAAATCCACTAGTGGGTATGTCTTTACTCTTGGTAATGCGGCTATGTCTTGGAAATCTTTCAAACAAACTTGTATTGTTAGGTTTACTATGGAATCAGAGTTTATAGCTTTAGATAAAGCTGGAAAAGAAGCAGAATAGCTTCGTCACTTCCTTAAAGATATTTCAATGTGGCCAAAACCGGTGCCTTCTATATGCATACATTGTGATAGTCAATCAGCAATAGGTAAAGCACAGAGTCATATGTATAACGGTAAGTCACGACACATTTGTCGTCAACATAACACCGTGAGACAACTACTCTCTGATGGAATTATTTCCATTAAATATGTGAAGTCTAAAAACAACATAACGAATCCATTAACCGAAAGGTTAGCAAGAGAGTTAGTAGAGAATTCATCGAGGGGAATGGGACTTAAGCCTATTAAATAAGAGTTATCACAACGACAACCCAGCCTAGTTGACTGGAGGTCCCAAGATTTAGATTCAAAACGACAATCAAGTTGTGTATGACTCATAACGATCATTGGGGAGTCAAACTCCAACCTATTTCTATGATGAAATAGTGATGTCTGCAGTGTTTTAAGTTAAGTAATACTTTTAATGATTCTTATATCTAGGAATACGTAGTGGAGTATAGCAAGATACTCTTCATAAGAATCGCCTATATAAGTGTAAACTAGGTTGGTTCTATAAGATTTGTGAATGACTATAATTCTCTAAAGCACTCATGAAAGACCAGGTTGTTTAGGGTCAAAATGAACACAATAGTGAGAACTAAACTGTGTCTGGTAATATACTATGTGAGTTATATTATCTTAGTTCACACAAATGGCTGAACAATTCAAGACATCATGTTCACTGGTTAGCTAGTAAATCCGATAGTGCCTCACAAGAGAAGGTTCAAAGCCAAAAGCTACTTATCCTTTGCAGAATATCTCTGATTTCTATACTCTCTTTAATAAGATCATGTTGTTGCATTTTCTCTCTATCAAATTCCGTTCATGTAGGGGATTGTTGGAAATTATGGTTTTTATAGGCTTATTTTACGCCAACTTTGAGCCCAAATTTGAGTGGGGTCCACATGTCTTTTGGGGTGGGTCCAAAGAGGTGACGTGTTTCTTACTGTATGGAAAGTCACACGGTGCAAACGGTTCGTCAAAACCATTTATGAGTGAATGGGAACTTGACGTCATTTTCGGGTTCATGAAATGGAAAATTAAAGAGTCAAATGTGGGTTACCTTAAAATCGTTATCCCACATTAAAACTTTAAGAGAGCTTGTGTGTGTATATAAGTTCTAGGTGGACAAACTTAGGTAAGGCCCCAAGGGACATCCCAAGTTTGTAGAAGGGAGGAATTATGGACAAAGTAGGCTTTGGCTCAAACCACCACACACGCGCGCCGTCCCGCCGCAGACTATCCGGCCGGGCCGAGTGCAGGTTGTGGGTTGGGTCATAACATTAATTTTTTGGGCAAAATTTATTTGAATTTTTCCAAAATTCTTGTAGGAAAAATTTGAATTTTGAACCAAATAGTTTGAGTTCAAAATTTTTTTTTGCTCCCAACCAGTGTGTCATTTCCAAACCAATCCAAGCAGATTCAAACAGATTTTCAACCTGTTTTAACAGATTGCACCGAAAAAATTCAATTTCTTCCCAGAAAAATTCAAGACTGCTTCAACAGTTTGCACCTATTCAATTCAAAATCAGATCTGTTCAGTTTGAAATCATATAAGTTCGGCTTTTCCTAAAGGTCACCACTTGGCCTATAAATACTAGAATTTTTCCAGTAGTTTGATCATCCGAAAATTCTCTACTTACCTTCCGTTTTGCTCTCTTGCATTTTTATTCTTCATATTAATTTTAGACAGAGTTCTAAGAATACAAAACACATGTTTTAGTTTGCCGAAACAGATTGTTTTTAGTGTTAATACAATCTATGTAAGATTATTGTATCTTGGGAAATAGATGCCATTATTCCATAAACACCTGAGCAGGGCGAATCTATCTTAAGGACAGAGTGTCACACACTTGACTTGATCATTCTTGTTCTTAAATTGTTTCAGTAAATAAATTTTGTAGAATGAGGTGTGTGTTAATACTGAATGGGAAGGTAATTGCTTATGTCTCTCTGCAACTCTGTCCATATGAAAAGAACTATCCGACCCATGATTTGGAACTCATAGCTGTGGTTTTCGCACTAAAGATTTGGCGACACTACTTATATGGAGTGACTTGCGAAGTGTACATTAACCATAAAAGTCTGAAATATTTTTTTACCTAAAAAGAACTGAATATGAGACGGAGAAGATGGCTGGACTTGATCAAAGACTATGACTTGCAAATCCTGTATCATTTAGGGAAGGCAAATACCGTTGTAGATGCATTAGGCCAAAAATCTATTGGGAATTTGTCATATCTGCTCACTGGTTAAAAAGAGTTGTTATGTGACTTAGAGAAAAATGAGATTGAAGTTGTATTGCATGAATAGGGCAGGACTTTGGCCACCATTTATGCCCAACCTGCAATCATTGAAGAGATTACAGAGAAGCAACTTGAAGATGAGTTTTTGAAGAAAATTGTTGACGAGATTGACTCAAACCAAGGCCAGGATTTGCATTGGAGAACAATGTATTGATATTTCAGGGTAGACTTTGTGTACCAAACCATTATGAATTAAGGAAACGTGTTATGACCGAGGCCCATAGCTCTAAATTTGCTATGCATCCAGGGAATACAAAGATGTATCATGACCTGAAACAGACTTTCTGGTGGCCTGGAATGAAAAAATGTATTGCAGATTTTGTGGCAAGATGCTTACATTGCCAACACGTAAGTCGAACATCAATGACCTGCTGGTTTGCTACAGCTGCTTCTAGAATGGAAATGAGAGCACATTACTATGAACTTCATTGTGGAATTGCCACGCTCTTCTCGAGGTATGGATTCTATTTGGGTCATAGTTAACCATTTAACTAATCTGCTCATTTTCTACCTATTAAAACTATTTATAATGCAGACAAGCTAGCTAACATTTATATAAATGAGATTATGAGGTTGCATGGTGTGCCAGTATCCATTGTATCTGACAGAGATTTGAAATTCACGTCAAGATTTTGATAGAGTTTGCAACAGAATTTAGGGACTGAACTATGATTGAGTAGTGCCTACCATCCACAAACAAATGGCCAATCTGAACGAACCAACCAGACTTTGGAAGATATGCTCAAGATGTGTATGTTGAACTTCCAAGGGAATTGGGAGACTTACCTTCCTTTGGCTGAGTTTATGTACAACAACAGTTACTATTCAAGCATTGGAATGGCTCCTTATGAAGCTTTGTATGGTAGGAAGTGCCGATCTCCGATTTGCTGGGTTGAGGTTGTTGATAGACCATTGTTAGGACCGAAACTTGTGCAAGAAACAACTAAGAAAGTGAAACTGATTCAACAACGTTTGAAAACTGCACAGAGCCGTCAAAAGAGTTATGCAGATATTCGGAGAAAGGGACAGAGAATACGAAGTCGATGACCAGGTGTTTATAAAAGTGACTCCAATGAAAGGCCAGACACGGTTCGAAGTGAAAGGCAAGTTAACACTAAAATACATTGGCCCATATGAAGTTTTAGAGAAAATCAACTCAGTTACATACTGAGTGGCCTTACCTCCGGATTTGGAGAATATGCACAATATTTTTCATGTTTCGATGCTTCGAGAATATTTACAAGATCCGCACCATGTGATTGAACCAACTAATGTACTTCTAAAAGATGACAATACATATGAAGAGAGGCCAATTCAAATTGTGAACCGCCAAATCAAAAGATTAAAGAACGAATAAATTCCATTGGTGAAAGTGGATTGGCAAAACCACAGAGGGACATATGCAACATTGGAGGCGGAAGAAGATATGATGAAGACATACCCAGATTTGTTTCCTCTAGATTCGATATTCTTCCAAAATGAAGGTAATTCGAGTTTGGAGAACCAAACTCTTTAAGGGAGGAATATTGTAACAACCTTGACCCATGATTAACTATTAAGCCATGATTAAGTATGCCTAATAAGTAATTAAGATGAAATCCTGAGTTAATTACATGTGCATTGCATTATTGGTGTCTCTATCTGTCTCCCATAGAAATAAATGTTTGTGTTTCTATTTTGGATTGCGAATTGAAGGTCTTATCGGCATTCGAACATGAAATTGATTTGGTATTTGTGTTATGTGAAATTTTTAGAATTTTATGGTAAGTTTAATTGAAATTCGATTCAGAACGAATTAATTAGAATTAAATAATGCTTGTTTGATTAGTGGTAAGCTTAATTAATTAAACTCCCTAATCAAGCCTATATAAAGCTATTACACCGCTTTGAGTCATCATCTCTTCATCATTTTGAGCCTACATACGTAAGAAAGAGGGAGACAAAGGAGGAATTGAATTCAACTAGGAGATTTGCTAGGGAATTAAGGGAATTGGCTTGAAAGCTTAAAGATATAGCAAACTAGAGCCTAAATCAAGAGTGAGGTAAGGATTTAAGCCTTTACTTATGTAATTGAGATGTATTACATGAATTCAAGAGAACTTAGAACAAGAATTGAGCTAGGAAAGGAGAATTAGGAAGATTACCGTACATGCATGCAAATTCTCTTGCATTTAGAGTTGGAGTTTGTAGAATTTTTACATGCATGTCCATATCTTGGTTTTATTCAAGGAATTCAACATGTTTTTGGTCTAACCATCTCATTTGCTTATGATTTGGAGACTTGGAGCTCAAATCATTTCATGCATGTCATGTCCATATTATGTTTTCACATTTCAAGCTTGAGTTGTATAATTGACATGTTTATGGGCCTTGATTTCATAAAATGATCTTTAATTCTCTATGATTTCCAAGTTTAGACTTGTTTTCTCAAGTTTTGGGCCCAAATAATGTGTTTTGAAAGGTTAAAGATGAGTTTTGAAGCTTGGAGGTGAATCTGGAAATTCCAGAATTCGACCTCACCACTCGAGTGACAGATCCTGCGCTCAAGCGACCACTCTGTGTTTTGCACTCCTGCTCGAGCGACAAATAGTTGGCTCGAGCGTAAAATTCATGCTCCTAGAAGTTTTTTATTTTTGCAGACCGCTCGAGCAACAAGAGTTGCCCTTGAGCGAGGACCTGAGTCTCATGCTCGAGCGAGCGTTGAGCGGAAAAATCAAGCAACCAATACTTTTGCAAAGTTTACAGACCGCTCGAGCGACCTCTCCTATTTTTTCATGCCCGCTCGAGCGAAAGAAGTTGCGCTCGAGCGAGACCCTTGTTTTTAGCAAGTTTTGTTAAGTGCTTTCAAGAGCATTTTGGCATCCTCATTGCATCCTAGACACTCCTAGGCTAAGATTAAGACATAATAATGAGGATAAAAAGTAAAAACACACCAAGATAAGAACGAACTAAGTTAATGATTCCGGGTGTGTAATTCAGTACGCATTCGTTCTATAATTGTGTAGGTCACGCGCCACAAGATATCTGATTTGCCTACTCTGTTTGTTTACTTTCGGAGCCATCTGTGAGTAATAACTTAGTAAAGCTATGTTCAACTTTATTTATTTTCTGTATATGGAATAAGATCTATTTTATAACATGTTATATATTTTGTACAATGAATGATTGCCCAATTTCTAACAAGTATTCGTGGCAACAATTCTGTGCTTAAGTAAGTTATATGTTCCCGATCCAGAGGTTCCTTTATGGAACTGACAAGTTATCCGTACCTGGCCAGAAGTTCCTTTATGAAACTAACAAGTTATCTGTTCTCGGTCCAGAGGTTCCTTTATAGAATTGACAAGTTATCCGTACCTGGCCAGAGGTTTTGTAACAACCTCGTCCCATGATTAACGTTAATTCATGCTTAATTACGCCTAATAAGAAATTAGAGTGAAATTTTGCATCATACATTGTCTTATTTGTGTTTATATCTGTTTAACGTAGAAATATTTGTTCATGTTTCCATTTCGGTTTACGAATTGAAGGCCTTATTGGCATCCGATTCAGAAATTAGCTTGATTTATGTGTTAATTAGATTTTTTTGAATTTTATAGTAGGTTTAATTAAAATTCGATTCGGAACAAAATAATTAGAATAATTAATGCTCAATTAAGCCCAAATTAATGAATTTATTAATCAAGCTTATATAAGGCCACCTCATTACCTACACACTTGTACATTTCCACTTTCTCTTGCTTGACCATAAAAAAACGTGTGAGAGTGGGAGAGAAGGAAATTGAGCTTAATTGTGGAGTGATTGTTAGAATTTGGAGGAGATTGAAGTGAATTCAAAGGAATTAAACTCTAACTTGAAGAATTTGAGCCTTAGGTAAGACTTCAACTCACATTTTGTAACCTTAGGCTCAATTACATGTGAAATCAACAAGAAATGGAGTTGTTATGCATTATTCAAAGAGAATTGAGATTTTATGATAGAATTGTACATGACTCATGCATGCATGTGCATATCATGAGGTTTTGAAGTTGTTTTTACAAGTATTCCCACATGCATGTTCATATCTTGGTTTTGTTAAAAGAATTCAACTTGTTTTTGAGCTTAATGACTCATTTGATCATGTTTTGGGAAGTTGAAATTCATGATATTACATGCAAGTTATGTTATTTCATGTCAAGCTTTGTTTAATACAATTGGCTTAGCTTTTAGGCTTACTTTTGCAAAATAGTTTGTAATTCATCATGTACTATGAGTTTCCTAATGTTTTACTAAGGTTTGGCCCAAAAGAATGTGTTTTGAAGGTTTGGAAATTGAATTTTGAGCTTGGGAGTGAATATGAAAATTCCAGAATTCTGCTCCTACGCTCGAGTGACCACTATGTGTCTTGCACCTCCGCTCGAGCGACCAAAGGTTGGCTCTAGTGTGAAATGCATGCTCCTAGAAGTCTAAGTGTTTTGTAGACTGCTTGAGCGACAAAACTTGCGCTCGATCGAGGACTAGAGTCTCATGCTCGAGTGAGCATCGAGCGAGCTTTGAGCGGAAAAACTAAACTACCAGTGCTTTTGCAGACCGCTCGAGTGAAGGAATATGCGCTCAAGCAGCCACTATATTTTTGCATGTCCGCTCAAGCGAAGAAAGCTACGCTCGAGCGAGACCCTTGTTTTTAGCAATTTTTGCTAAGTGTTTTCAAGTACATTTTAGCATCCTCATTGCATCATAGGTACTCCTAAGCCATGATTAAGACTCAATAAGAGGTAAAGACTTAGAAACACACTAAGAATGAAACGAAAGAAGTTAAGTATTAACCGAGTGTGTGTTTCATTATACGTATCTGTTATGTTTGGTGTAGGTCACAAGCTATGAGCAGTTGATTCATTTGTTTATTGCCAAGGCTATCTGTGAGTAATAACTCTGTAAAGTTATTTTGACTTTAATTATTTTCTGATGATACGAAATGATCAGTTTTCTAAAATACTATGCTTTGTATGAATGAATGAATGTCCAATTTTCTTGAAAAGAAATCGTGGTGTCCTTAGCAGAGGCCCTCACCCAGGGGACATAATACTGCAACTTATGGTCATAAGGCCCTCGCCCAGGGGAGATAATACCGTGGTATAGGGCCTCACCCAGGGGAAACAATACCGTGGCCCATGTATAAGATACGTTACCTGGTATCGGAGGTTCCTTTTTGGAACTTGATATGCTTGATCAAAGAGACATGTTTATGCTAATGGATGTTCTACGCATGATTTGAATATGAATAAGACTAAGACTCTATTTCCCCTATAAACCTGATTATGATTCTGATTTGCTCTGAGATTTGAAATATGTTCTGGGCATCATTCATTAAAATCTTTACTCTGCTATCATTCACTAGGCTTCCGCTCACTATTTATATTATGTATGTAGGTGACCAGGCGCGTGACCAGACCCAAAGTTGAGGATCTGGTATCTCTGTTTTGTCAGCCAACCGTTGTGTCTCTGAAGAGGTTCCCTTTTGTGTGCAAGTCAACTCTAAAAGATATAAGTTAAGACCTTGTATTTTTAGTAATACGAACAAGTCTTTTATTATGTGTATATTAGGCTATACCCTTTTTTAGGCTACAACTGTATTAATGTGACGAAGATTATTGCATTTTGATGTCACGTGTATGTTTGCATAAGGTTTTAAATTTCTGTCTCATGTATGTCTGCACGGCTCTATGGACTATATATTGTTCGTATATTTGCTTCCGCAACCCCTAATTAGACGTTATTCCGTTAAGAGGCCTTTGGTAATCCAAGAATTACTGGTCAGTTACGACGCTAAACCTATAAGGGGTGGGTTTGGGTCGTGACAGTTTCTTATATGGAACTAACAAGTATGACCCTTGATTCTCATTTCATATACCTTTTCTCTTTTCCTTTCCAAATCCTTTCCCAAATCTCCCAACTAAACACAGCGTTAAAGTAAAAGCATTTATGGGCGGTGGATGTCCGGCAAAGCCCGAACCACATTGTTTTCTATTTATTTCTAACTCCACCATGACCCCAATTTTGACATTCATGAACCAAAATTTAAAATAGTTAAAAGAGTGAAGACTATAAAATCACGTGACAATTCTACAATACAAAGGTGATTTTTGGGAAGTGAAATTTTAATATTTTTAGGTTAAAATTTATAAAAAGATAAAATAGATTAAAATAGTTAATAAAATAAAATGTCACATTAAATTCATAATTATTTCATCTTTTTTTTCACAAATATTACATCCAACTATAAAAAAAAAATTCAATCATCTTTCCAAACATAAAAATTTTAGTCAATTAAAATAGTCAAAAACTAAAATAACCTACTAAAATAGCAATTTCCTAAACACCAACAAAATTATACAAATAATAAAATGTGATATTTAAAAATAATATAAATAAAATATTAAAAAATTTCATATATTTTTATTAAAGTATCTCCAATGGTTGTTGCTATAATACCATTGCTATTGCTATAATTTGGCAATGAATAGTGTTATTTTGCCAAATTATAGAAATGGTGATCCAATGGTCACTTGCTATTTTGGCAATTCTCAACCAACTTTTCCTCCAAGTTTGTAAGTGTTGTTTGGATATAAATTTTTTAGTGATTTTTTTTGTTTATTTTTTATTTTGTGACCTTTTTTTAACTGTTTGTAAAAAAAAAAATTATATATTTATATTCTTCCTGACTAGACAAATATAAAAAATAAAAAAGAAATTAAAAAATTGAAAAAAAATCATTTTTTTTTTTTTAAGGACAAAAGTGCACAACACCTCTTTTGTATTTTCAAGACACCATAACCACCATCACCACCATCCATGTATCCATTTACCAACAGTTGAGATGCAATATCTAGAATCATCCATTGCATTTCAAGACAACACATATGTCTCCCTCTCTTCCAAACCAGATAGAAGTCTGACTCTCATCACTCTCCCTCTCTCTTTCTCTCTGAAGACCAACCTTTCGACCTCCAATTCTACTCTTCTGACCCTCTCTGAGATGCTTATTCTGACTTCAATTTCTTTTCCGGCGCCGGATCGAGCTCTACCAAGTACAAGCTCTTCTTTCCGACCAAACTCAGGGCCGGCCCTGCCTTAAGGCAGGTAAGGCTTGTGCCTTAGGCCCCAAATTTTGGCCCAAAAATAGGGCCCCCAAATTAAAAAAATTGTTATAGGCCCAATCTTTTTTTTTTTTGGTTTTAAGATCAATTTAAAGGGCCCCAAATGTTTTATTGGGCTCATGTATAATTTAGCCCATATTTATTTATAAATGTGTTTGGCCCATATTTATTAAAATGAAAATATATAAAAAAAAAAAACAAAAACTGAAAATGTGTTTGGACCCAACCCAAAGTTTATGTGGTGTGGGACTGAAAACAACTTTGGAGGCTTTAAAGGGCCCCAAAACTGAAAATGTATTTAAAGGGGCCCAAAATGTGTTTGGGCCCAACCCAACCTAAACCATACATACAAACAAATATAATATACAATAGCATAGCAGTGATGAAACGAAGTGCTTCAGCTTTCAATCTCTGTTTAACAAAACGAAGTGAATCACTCTCTCTCTTGAAGGCAGGCAGACGAAGAGCATAGCATAGCATAGATTCACTCTCCCTCTTTCATGCACTCCTCCTCCGGCGATTCACTCTCTCTCTCTCACACACATTCTCTGATGTAAGTCCTCTCTCTCGCTATCAGATTTTATTAAATAAAGTTGCTCTAATTTTTTTTTTTTATATTCTTTCTTTATCAATTAGTGGAATAATAAATTTTCCATAATTTTTTTATTACCTTCTTTATCCATTAGATTTTAGTGGAATAAATAATTTAGCCCTAATTTTTTTACCTAGGTATTTATCAGTTTTAATTGAATAATTTGTTTGCCCTAATTTTGTTTCATTAAATTATTTTTTTTATAATTTATTTGCTATCAAATCAGTGGATTGTGATTTCTGGATTGAAGTGTTTGTGATTTGTGGATTGAAGTGTTTGTGATTATAGCCGTGTTTCCTAGGAAGTATAGTTCTGGAAATGAAAAGAGAAAGAAGAGGATAAAAGTAGAACAATTAATTCAATCTCAATCGGGAGCACTTGATAAATATTTTGGTACCAAGAAACAAGTAGATATTTTGGGTTCAAATGACAATGATGATGAAGATTTGGTGATTGAAGAGCCTACCCATTGTGTGAGTAATAATGAGAATGATGATTTGGTGATTGAACAACCTAGTGAACATATGAATGAGAATGAGAATGAGAATGAAGATTTGGGGAATGTAGAATCTAATGAAAGTGAAGATGTCAATGTTGAATGTGGACCTCTAAACATTTATGACCCTAGTAATTGGGACAAGATTGATCAAAATTTAAAGGATTTACTAGTTGAAAGAGGTCCCATAAGAGGTAATGGTGTGAATTTTCCCCTAGATGACAAAGATAGGCATTTTTCTTCTACATTTTATATGCGACAGTTACAAAATGGAGAGAAGCAGGATAGGAAGTGGCTAGTATATTCAGATGCTTCAGACAAAGTGTTTTGCTTTTGTTGCAAGTTGTTTAAGCAAGATGGGAACAATGTTCATTTGGCTACTGATGGATTGAAAGATTGGAAGAATATGGGCAACAGGCTTAGAAGTCATGAAACTAGTAATGAGCACTTTATTTGCATGAGCAAATGGGTTGAGTTGGAAAGTAGATTGAAGAAGAATGAAACAATTGATAGAAGTGTTCAAGAACAAATCAACAAAAAGAGGGAACACTGGAGACAAGTGTTACTAAGGATAATTTCTATTGTGATCACTCTTGCTAAAAATAATTTAGCTTTTCATGGAGACAATGAGAAGATTTATCAAGAAAGAAATGGAATCTTTTTAAGCTTAATTGAAATGCTTGCTAAATTTGATCCAATAATGCAAGAGCACATTCAACGTATTCAAAGGAGTGAAATTCATTACCATTATCTTGGCCACAAAATCCAAAATGAATTGATACAGATGTTAGCGAGTGAGATCAAGAGTACGATTGTGGCAAGAATCAAAGAAGCGAAATATTTTTCAATTATTCTTGATTATACTCCAGATGTTAATCATGAAGAACAAATGTCTCTTGTGATAAGATGTGTAGATGTTTCAACTAGTCCGATAAAGGTAGAAGAATTCCTTTTAGAATTTTTGAAAGTGGATGATACATCGGGGTTGGGACTTTTTAATGTACTTAGAGAGGCATTGCACACACTCCAGCTTGATATTGGTAATATAAGAGGGCAAGGGTATGATAATGGCTCTATTATGAAAGGGAGACACAAAGGTATACAAAAAAGAGTACTTGAAATAAATCTAAGAGCATTCTACACGCCATGTGGGTGTCATAGTCTTAATCTTGCCCTTTGTGATATGGCTACCTCATGTTCTAAAGCTATCTATTTCTTTAGAGTGGTACAACGCATTTATGTGTTGTTTTCATCTTCTACAAAGAGGTGGAAAATTTTCAAAGACAATGTGGAAGGTCTCACACTTAAGCCATTATCACAAACTCGTTGGGAAAGTCGCATTGAAAGTGTTAAAGCTATACGGTACCAAGCTCCACAAATTAGAGATGCTTTAATTCAATTGGAAAAAGAAGCTGATGATCCCAATACAAAGTGTGAAGCTGTTACATCTGAAATTGAGAACTTTGAGTTTTTGCTTGGCATGATTATTTGGCACAATCTGTTGTTTGCTGTTAATTCTGTTAGCAAGACATTTCAAGCTGAAGACATGCATATTGATGTTGCTATACATCAATTAAAAGGGCTCATTACATTTCTTGAGAAGTATAGAGAAACTGGATTTTTGGAGGCCATGATCGAAGCTAGAGAAGTTGCAATTGAAATAGACATTGAGCCTACATTTCGTGAAAGGCGTGTCATTCGTAGAAAGAAACATTTTGATGAGAATGTTAGTGAAAAGGTTGCACAATCAGCTGAAGAATCCTTTAGAGTTAATTATTTCATATATATAATAGATCAAGCTCTTTCTTTACTTAAGAGTAGATTTGAACAATTTCAAATATATGATGAAACTTTTGGATTTTTGTTTGATTTGAAGAAGTTAAATTCTACCAATGATGAGTGCTTGAAGACTTATTGTGCTAATCTTGAAGACTTTTTGAAACATGATGGGCTTATGGATATTGATGGGAGAGATTTATTTTCTGAGTTGAAAGTCTTTAAAGAAATTTTGCCAAAAGAAATCAGTAGGCCAATTGAGGTGATGAATTATTTGAAATTGATGGATGGTTGTTTTCCAAATGCCTGGATTGCGTATAGAATATTGTTGACTATTCCAGTTACCGTTGCCTCTGGAGAAAGAAGTTTTTCAAAGTTAAAATTGATCAAATCCTACCTTCGATCAACAATGTCACAAGAAAGATTAAATGGATTAGCTATATTGTCTATTGAAAAGGATTTGGTAGATAAATTAGATTATACGAACTTAATTAGTGATTTTGCAGCTAAAAATGAAAGAATAGTATTTAAGTGATCGTTGCGTTAATTGTAAGCTGGATATTGCTAAATTATAAAGCAACAAAACTAGTTTTTAATGTTTTTGAGTCATTCACTACAACAAAAGTAACCTATGGTGACGAAAACTAGTGAAGAAAATAAAATTCGTCACTAAATAAAAATAATTCGTGAGGAATTTTTAAATTTTGTCACATATGATAAAAAAAAATAAATATGATAGGTGACAAAATATATTTTCGTCAATAAATACTTCATTTTAAGTGAGGAAAACTTAAGTTTCGTCACCAAAAATTTTCCCGCTATTTTTTTTCGGTGGCGCCAAAATTTTGGGACTTTTGGTGACAAAAAAATTTGTCACTAATTATAAAATTATTTGTGATGAATATATTTTCGTCACCAAAACGTTTTAATATTTCTGATATCTTTTGGTGAGGAAATAATATTGTCACCAATTTTGGCGGAAAATTTTTGATATATTGAGCGACAATAAAAAAAAAAGAAAGGTATTAATTTTTTTTATCATTTTTTTCTGTTTATCATCTCTCTCTCTCAAAATAGGGTATTAATTTGTCTTACCTCTTGCTCCTCTACCACGCCGATCGCCCATCGTCGCCTCTATTAGTCTTGTCGATCGTCACCGCCAGTAGCAGCCTTGCCGGTAACCGCCACATCTTCTTCGCTTGATGATTTGGTACATGATTTCTCTTTGCTCTTTTTTTTGTGTCTCTTTCTCTTATTCTCTGTTTTGGTATGGTGACAAAAATTAGTGAAGAAAACAAATTTCATCACTAAATAAGAATAATCCATGAGGAATTATAAATTTTGTCACGTATAATAAAAAAAATAAAATAATAGGTGACGAAATTTATTTCTGTCAATAAATATTTACTTTTAGGTGAGAAAAAAAATAAGTTTCGTCACCTAAATTTTTCCCACTAACTTTTTTTTATGATGTCAAAATTGTCAAAATTTTGAAAGTTTTGGTGAGAATTTTGTATAAGTTTATTATGCCTGATTAGTTATAAACTCAAATTTTGTATAAACTCAAATTTTGTATAAGTTTATTATGCCTGATTAGTTATAAACTCAAATTTTGTATAAACTCAAATTTTGGGGCTTTTCACCAATAATCTCCAACTCCTTGGGTATCGAGAACTCCAAACACCAGATCGATGACGATCTCCCTGCCCTTTACTCCTCTTCCATGGCCGCCACCGTCTTCACCCTCACATCCACCGCACACCACCACCACCACCGTCTTCACCATCTTCGTGCCATTCTCGGACGACGACGATATGAGATATGAAGGCTTCAAATCTGTTGGATTTATGGTAGATCTGAGATGTGAGGGCTCTTCCTCCGCTGCTACAACCACCGAGATGAACGATGGGGGCCAAATCTGTGTTCGATTTTTGTTGGTTCATAATCTATGTTCAAAGTTATATATATATATATATATATATAAAGCTTCAGTGATTTCTATATGTGTGTGTGTGTGTGTAATTAGGTATCTGATTGTTCGATTTCCAAACCCTAATGGCGGAAATTGAAATTCGAAGTCTGTATATGTGTGTAATTGGGTATCTGATTGTTGATTGATTTGGTTGTATCAGCCACATTGTGCACCAAACCTGTTCGACGAAAGTCCTCTCTGAAAATTCTTTACTATCTATCTAGTTTGGGAGCTTTTTAAAGATGTATGTTGTGAAAGGAGCTGGGCATCAAGAGACTCTACACTTCGACAAGATCATTGCTCGTTTCAAAAAGCTCAAGGGCGTCACCACCAGTTGCTGCATTCTCTGCATGTGATGCATTTGATCTAGTAGTCGTCTAAATGATAGTAGGAAGTAAGTTATTTCAGATATTCCTTCTACCCATACAAAATTTGAGTTTATTATGCCTGATTAGTTATTTCCTTTTACAGTGTTAGTTTCAGATTATTTTGTATAAGTTTGACTTGTTAAAATACATATTGTTTGTATTACATGCTTTTGTAATTTTAATGGCCTCCTTGGTTGCTATATTTGTTATGTGGTAGTCCACTGATTGTATACATGTCGTTATTGGTCCCCCTGTGTTCTAAAATTTTGATTTGACATTTGAGATATTTGAACCATATGTGCTTGGCTTTGAACAGTTATGGATTTACTTATAAAAATTGACACTTTTTGGGTTCAAATGGTAGATAGTTACTGTGTTCTTATTCTCTTCTATAACATTTCAGTATGCATCTTCTTTTTGTTCTTTATTGATTTTTTCTTGTGGTTTATGAGTATTGTTTAACAGCATTACTACTTCAGGAGCTTGTAGGGATTATTAAATTGTCGGCATATTCTAGCTTCAGTCTGTTTGAGTGTCGGAAGGTTGTTGCTGGTTCTAAATCACCTGAAATTGGAAATGGTATTTGTTTTACCTGAGTTCGTAATATATATATATATATATATATATATATATTTGCTTTTGTTTTCATAATAATATGCATTTTGATGTCATATAGAGGAGTATATTGGGTTGGATGATAACAAATACATTGGGGATCTGCTAGCTGAATTTAAGGTAGCAAAGGACCGAAGTAAAGGAGAAATCTTGCACTGCAAATTGACATTTAAAAAAAAGTTATTTCGGGAGTCGGATGAAGCTATAGGAGAACCAATGTTTTTAGGTGGGAAGGTGTTGGTGAAGATGGTTTGATGGTTTCACTGGAAATTATTTCAACATAAAAAACATCCATATTCACCAATTTTGCTGACAGAGCTATCAAATTTTCTTTTTATAAATAATTTTTCTAGGCAGAAACAAACTTGCTCCAAAAAAAACCCAACCCTTCAAAACCTTTGCATGAAATGCTAATCTTTATTTGTTTTTAAAGATGAAATGCTCATCAATAAAGATTTTTAAAGATAAAATGTCATCTATAAGCAAGTTTTTATCTTAGGCATTAATTAGTTTTTACTTTTAATTAGTACATGGGCGAAATTATAATTCTATTAGATGGAGTAAACAGCACTAGTCATTATCGTTTATTTATTTATTCATTTTCAACAGCAAAGAGTAAACACAAGTATTGTAAATGGCTGTGATACTCTGTTTCTGGGTGTGGCTGCTGATAGCCGTTGGTTGTTTTTATTTGTGGTGTTTGGCTTGGGTTTGATCTTGTTGTAATATGCACCTCTATATTTTATTTCTTAATCTATTTGATCTTTTGATTCTTGAATGGTGCAGATTTCTATTATACTTTTTATGTCATAAATTCCTCAAAACTCTAGTCAAAATACACCTTGACATAACTAGAGTATCTTGTGAAATTCATATTTTATTTGTTCCTCAATATTTACTCCCTAGACACATCCCATTTTATTGGTACTTCACTTCAGCACTTTCCCGCTCGTTGCTTGCTTCATATCCTCTCTTTTTGGTGAGTCTAGAAATTGATTTAAAAAGTTGTTTCTTGCCTTGCTAGGCATCTCATTCTTGTGTATGTGCTAGTTGTTCAGTCACAGTGTGATGAGATATGCTTGCTTCTTAGATTGGATGTCTACATTTTTCAGATTCTTCTCTATTGTCATGGTTAACAACTCTGGAGTGCAGTGTAGTGGGTATTATATCTTACTAGAAAAGTGGTCCCGAGAAATGTTTTTTCTTTCGAGCTCAGTAAAGTATTGATGGTCATTTCGCCTGCTAATCATATTACATGTTTTATAAGCATAAGAACTTATTTAAAAATCTTTAATGTTAAATTCTTCTTTGAGTTGGTTTTTGTTTGCATAAATAGCTAGCGAGGCTTTTCTTTTTCTTAAACTATTCATGTTTTAGTGTAATAATAATTTGCAGATCTTTTGATGTAGTGACATCTGGTTAAAACTCTATACAGCATACATGTTGCTTAGAATTTGGATCTCTTTGAAATTGTCCAACTTGAGTTAAAGTACATTTCCTCCTTTCTAACTTGATGTAACATATTTGTTGCAGATTGGGGTTTTTCTTGATAGGAGGGTTTTTTTCTACATTCTTCCAATTTTCTCATTTGTTTTACTTTACTCCAATCTTCCACATAAGGTACTTCTTATGAAACTTGAAATTCAATTTACTTAAGGTCAACTTTTTGCACAAATTCTACCATAGTTGTCAGTGCTGCAGGAGCTCCGCTTTGTTATTAGTTTTGTTCCAATGTTTATCAGCGGCAATCGCAGCTAGCAGAATGTACATCTCTTTTCTTTTATTTAATTAATACCTCAATTAATTTATACGAATACATAGTTATTTTTATCTTCTTGTAGTTGTTTTAAATGATATACTGAAGAGTAGTTTTATATTTGACCAACAGAGGACGATTGAAAGAACAACTGCAAAATGTGCCAGATTCGTCTCTGCTTTCTAAAAGCATGTTAGACTTTCAATTTACTATTTGGGAGCATAGCACAAAGTGTTGCTTTCTTAAAACTAGGCTCTTAAAACTATTTTTTGTGGTTATAATTACTTATTTTTTATACTTAGATATGATAATGGGCTTTTAATGAAGCAAAGAGACATATTTCACTGATAACTATGTTACCTTCCTAGGTGGTGTTGTATGATGCTCTTAATTATGCAATGTGTGAGGCTTATCAGTTGGATGCTACAATAATATGGTAACCCAGGTTAATAAATTTTTCAAGCTAAAGATACTACTATTGCCCCAACAAAATTGCAAGCTTACTAGCCATCCTCTTCTTAAGCTATGTAGTTAGTGTCTTCAACCCTAAGCAACTGTTTCGGGTCAGTGTTCTCCTGGATCAATTGACATTATGTTTTATGTAGAACATTCATTTACCATGAATGATGGAAGTATAATTGCTGCAAATTTCACTTTTGAAAATAAATAAAGGACAAGATATGAGAGTGTGCGGCCAATTTCCCTTGTTGGTTTAACACATTTTCTTGGTCTGTGGTCTTGTTGTTGCCTTACAGTTTGAACTATATTATGTTGCTGTCATCTCATATCATTTCTGTTACATAAATTTGACCTTATGATTTCCAGGTATAGTTGTAGAATTTAAGAACTTGTGTTCTTTCGTTTCAGGTGGTTAGCTGCATGGAACAACATCTTTGACATACGGTGTTGACATTGAAGGAATACGTTGGATGGGCATTTTGCAGGTCGTTTTCATGCTTTCAGCTTTTTCTTTTTATTCTTTGTCTTGAAAATTCTTTTTACACATGCACTTTTTTTTTAGTGCCAAGGATAACTCTTGTCAAAAAAGTAAAATCCCTAACTCCACCTCTATTTTTTTTATGTGCATTCGACAAATGACTACCCAGTTGTATAATAGATCAGCATTAGCATTGCTTGCTTTGGAAATAATAGATATCTAACACTAGATTGAGTTGCAACAGAGTATTAGCTTGTGCTAGTAATAAGAAAGATTGTTCTATGATTTTGAAATGTGCTTGTGGATGGTTTAACACTTAAACACGTTCATATTTCTGTTCATCCCCATTTTGGAGTTGCTTGCATAATTAGTTGTGGAACTTCTTGGAGGTTAGTAGCTTAAAACTGGAATTAATTACTGACAATTCTTGCTATCATCCTACCAGTTCATGTTTAAAATAATTTTATTTTGTTTTGAAAATCTATACATATCTGTGCCAATTGCATGTCTTATTGACATTTATTGTAGTGCTGATAAGACATCCTATCATTATCTGAATTGCAATATCTGTAGGTTTTCTAATTTTTCTTTTGCTTTTAATCCATTTAGATGTAATATAAATGGCATATTCACTTTTCGTTACCATCATCTTTGTAGACTATAGTGCTTGGAATTGGATATCCTTGGCATTTTCAATAGCTTGATTCATCATAGACATAATTGTTGAATTATTATTTTGGATATCTTAAATAACATTACTTCCATAAGACTATTTTTAGTTCCTTGCTTAATTAGCTGCATTATTTTTTTATATTCTTCATTCTTGATAGAAAAAAGAGAGATAATTTCTCATTATTAACTTTTGCATACAGGGATCTATCTAACAACAAGGGTCTGACTGGAACTCTTCCATCATTGATCGGGAATTTGAATCAGCTTACAACCTTGTAAGAAAATTCTATCTATTTCTTAGTATCAGCAACTCGTGCGATTTCACTCCTTACATTGAATCATTTGCTCTTTGTTACATACAGAATCCTCATTGGTTGCAGTTTCTTTGGTCCAATTCCGGACTCAATAGGATCTCTGCAGCAACTGGTCTTCTTGTAAGAATTTCAAGTCCAGTGTATATGTCGAGTCTCATGTCTTTGGTCTTTTTAATTATGGTACAGTAAATACATTAAAATTTTATTAGCATTGTCTGCAGAGCTCTGAATGCGAACAGCTTCAGTGGACCAATCCCGCTTTCCATTGGTAATTTGTCTAATCTTTCATGGCTAGATTTAACTGAGAACCAGCTTAATGGAACAATTCCAGTCTCCAGTGGGAGCACAACTGGTCTGGATATGCTAGTTAAAGTAAGGCACTTGTATGTCTCACCTCTTTGAAATATCAAACTTAAATTTTATTTTATTTTTTTCAAATTCTTTTGAAGATAACATGTTTTAGTATTATTGTTATTTAAATTTAAGCAAATTTCTGCCCATTATTCACAGTCATCTAGGAATGAATCAGCTATTCGGCAGCATTCCATCTAAACTTTTCCACTTAAACATGAATCTGATACATGCATAAGTTTCCAAATTGTAATCTTTGATGTTATGAACGACAAAACTTAGTCATTAATTAGCATATTTTGACTTCATGTGGAGCATTTGATTCAGTTGTTGTGACACTAGGCGATCCTATGTTCCAACTAATGCCAATTTGGACATTATCTTGTTATAGTCTCTAATAAATAATTATACTTTTATATTGAGCAAGATTTTTTATATCAACAAACTCACTGGAAGCATCCCTAACACACTAGGATATGTACAGACTTTCGAGGCCATGTGAGTATCTATGTCATGTACTCTAGAAACTTCTTACTAAGCTTCTTACAGAAACCATTCTGTGATTGGCTTTCATGTTCTTATAGTAACAAATTTAGTTTCTTGTTTTGGATTGAAACTTTTGCCTTGCAAACAGATGCTTCAATTGGAATTCATTAAATGGGCCTGTTCCTTCAAACCTCAACAACCTTACAAGTGTCAGGGAGCTGTAAGTACACACACAGAAAATTTTCCAACTTCATGTAGAATTCAAGTTGTGTCATTAAGAAAGTGTTTTGGTTATGCCTTTTCAAGTACTTGTCGAACAATAATTTGAATGGACCTTCGCCCAATCTCACAGGGATGAACTTTCTCAACTCTCTGTAAGTTGTTGTAATTTCCTTCGATATTCAATTTTGTTAGCAATGCATGTGAAATCTATTTGCATTTTCTGACCATAAGATGATGGTATGCAGGGACATGAGCAACAATAGTTTCAATTCATCAGTTGTTCCTCTATGGCATACAAGCCTAGAGGCTTTGACGACATTGTACCATCTTAATCCTCATCATCTGTTGATCTAGTTCTCACTAATAGTTTAGGGGATCTTAGAATAATTAAACATAAAAAATACTGCACCAAACAGGCTCATTTCGCAATTTGAGAACTAGATCAACAGCTGATGAATTATGTGTGTCAATTTCATGTAGGATATTAATCCACAATTTGCCACCATAGACATCTACATAAGGATGTTTTCCAATGTAAACCTGCATTTCCATTCCACTGAATGATTCCATGTTGATCACGACTCCTCTATGAGCTTGTGCCTGGCCCTACATTTCCATTCCATTGTGAGTTTTCTTAATTTGTTTAATTATTTTCCCATAACCCATTGAATTCAGCCAAAATTCCTCACCTTCTTTGTGGTGTATTTTGATTTCTTTTTCCTGATCATATTTTGTGGTTTTTGAATCGAAGAGGAAAGAGAGAGAGGTGGGGAATTCCTACTAAGTTTTTCACCTTTTTCTACTCGAAATCTACTAAAATTGTTTGATGTAGTTATTAAAATTTTTGTAAGCAAGATGCTTGTTTAGTGGTTGAGTTCTTATTTATTCTTCTACCTAGTTTAAAATGTTAAATAAAATATTTTTCATATTAACTATTTGCTTATGAGTTTCAGGTTGAACAATTGGAGCGAGAGGTTGCTGAGCTTTGACATGCCTTTGTTGATAAGCAAGAACAAAAAAATGTCATGCTTCAGGTTTTGCATTGCTTTATGTTTGACAATTAAATATGTAAAAAATTGGTTCTTGTTTTCTCTTATGTGATAAAGATTTCTAACAATATATTGATTATGACTTATCTGATAGGTTTTGATGAGGGTAGAGCAAGAACAAAGGGTAACAGAAGATGCTCACAAATTTGCTGAGCAAGATGCAGCAGCTCAGAGATATGCTGCTCAAGTGCTTCAGGTTTTACTTTTTGATTTAAACTTATTTTTTTAGTACTGCTTTACTATAATGTTGGGTGGTTATTAGACTTTATACAACCCATGCAAATTAGAGATATCATGCAAATCACAAGGTAAACAAAGCAAGTAAGCAAGCACAAGAATCTAGTTAGTCTTTTTCTTTTAAAAAAATAAAAAACCAAAATTATAGGATGCAAAATACAAGAAACTAGATTGTCATGGATCTTATCTTCCCATTGGCATCTGAGCATTGAACATTGTTTTTTTGTGTATGTGGAAGATAGATCATATTAATAGAAATCACTTACTATACCTACTATGGTCTAGTCCTATTTCATATTAATAGAAATCACTTAGCATATACTTATTGCACCTTGGTCTGTTGATGTCCTTCTGGACATTGCAGTTATTTAAGTTGATGTCAATTGGGTCCTTCTGGACATTTTGGTTATTTAAGTTGATGTCAATACCTCCAAATGGACAATAGTGTTGGATTATTAAATGCATATACTTATTGCACATTGTTTTGTTGTCATGGGGAACATTAGATCACAACATAAGTTAAATGTTAACTGTTGACTTGTAGACTCTGACTGAAGAAAACCTAACTTGATTTTTGTTTAATTCTTCAGAAAACATAGTTCAAGGTCAACAATAAAGTGTTAGATGGGACTCTTTTCTTTTGTTTTTCTTCCTATTATTCCCTTTCTTGTCCCATGGTCTGTCTCATATCATTCCTCTCCCTCCTCTCATATGACACCTACACAACTCCTCTTGCCGTGAGGGATTAATTTATTTACAGCGATTTTTTTCTCAGTACTAATTTAAGTAGTCTATTGTTAATTGTTAGTAATTGCTTTTGTTCCTAACATAAAGTTTGGCTATAGTGATTGATCAATACACATCATTGGTTTAATGATTTCATTAATAACATCTTAATAGTTCTCAGCTTAGCTGCCTTAAAAAATGACAATGTCTCTCCTCAGTCTCGTACTCAACTATATAGCATTTTCCCCTAAAATTTCTACCCCATTTTCATTTTCATTGTTTTTCTTTTCTTGGAGTTTTCACAATTCAGAACTTAAAAGGTGATTCGTTGCCTTTAGAACTTGTGTTTAGAACTTTCTGCTTTTAGGTTGTTAGAGGGAGATGAGTTTTAAATTTTACTTCCCTACGAGGGAGAGAAAGATGAGAGGGATGAAATGTGCTTGTCCACTAGGTGTTAGGGTTGGGTTTGGCCATGCATGGTGGTGTCCTGGTGGACTGTGTCTTGCAAAGTCACCCAACCTAGGTGTTTGGGGAAGTGGATACTGGGTTTTGTTTTAGAGGTGGTTGATAGCCATGGTGGTCCATGAGGCTATTGGTTGGTGGTGGCATGTGAAATATAGGAGGAAATGAGAAGGGGAATGGCGAGTGGGTCTGCTGCTGTAGAAAGGAGGAGGAGGGAGAGGGAATGAAGAAGAAAATAATAGAAAAAGGCAAATTGAAAAAGGGGCAAAAGTATCATTATATATATTTCTTAACACACGCTCAATTTAGTGTGTTAACGCATGGTTAACTTAACCAGAATTTGCAACGTTTGCACTTTACTCCAAATTTCAAGAGGGTTATGTGTATATTTTTAAACATGAAGAAGGTAAAGTGTTTTTGGACAAAACCATATAAAATATAATTAACCCAAAATGTTTGGAGATCTAATTGTGTTTTTATTTCAATATCTATTCGTGTGTATTTGTTTTTGTTTTTATGTTTGCTTGCATGTGTGTTTTGACCTTTTACCTCGTTGAAGTTCAAAATAAAATAGGAACATATTTAGATTTAAATGAAAATGGTAACTCCTATAAAAACTATGGATTGATTAGGTTGTGAACACGTCATGTGATTCTCTTTGGTTCTTGTTGGCATTAGTGCTAGTGATACATGGTATTCTTGCAATCTTTTGTCATCTTCTGTTATCTGTGTTGCTTATCATTAAGGATTACTTCAACTCTTTGAAGTTTTGTATTGTTATATGCATTTCTATTAAATTGGTTTATAAAATAAAATTATTTAAATATGATTTTAGATGTGATTAATAATATATTAATGTCTTCCTTATTTATTTTCTTTACAGATTGGTTTTTGATGACGTTTGGAAGCAAACTTGCAAATCAAGATCAAGTGTTGAATTATTTATTTATTTCCTGAACTGATACTTAGTTGTAGTTGCAAATCAAGATTGAGTGTTGATTTTTTTTGTGGACTCCACATTAGTTCATTTTGGGATTTGCTTTGATGATTTTTTTGTTATACATAATGGATTATTATTAAAGTTGTTTGATGGATACATTTTGATTTATAATATAATGGTTTAGTGAATTTGTGTGTGGAGTGGTGTATAATAGCTAGTGGATTTCTTAGTACAATTAAAAGGCTACTGGGATCTGAGCAGGGATATTTGTGAAATAATAACTTAAATTGAATATAAAATATGGAACAACTTTAGTGACGAATTTTTTCGTCATTTGTACTTCTTATTATGACAAAGTGATTATTCGTCACTAATAAACTTTTTTTGTGACAAAATTTACTGCAGTTTATATATGAAAGTTTTTATTTATTTTGTTGTTTGGTGACTAAAAATTTTGTCACGTGTATATATATTTATGACGAAATATATTTCGTCACCCATGTATGACTTTTGAAGACAAAAAATTTCGTCACCTTTACATCTTATTGTGACAATTATTTCCTCATCAATGATCAACATGCATGACAAATTTATTTGTCAACTAAAGTTATAAATATGGTACTGAACAATTATTTGGTGATGAAAATGAGAATTTTTTGCGACAAAATTTTGTTTTATTGGTGACAAAAAATTATGACTTTTGAAGACGAAAAATTTCGTCATCTTTACATCTTATTGTGACGAAATTATTTCCTCATCAATGATCAACATGCGTGACAAATTTATTCGTCAACTAAAGTCATAAATATGGTACTGAATAACTATTTGGTGACGAAAATGAGAATTTTTGGTGACAAAATGTTGTTTTATTGGTGACAAAAAATTTCGTCACTGAAGTAATTTCATTGGTGACGAAATTATTTTTCGTCACGTTGGTTTTTAGTGACAAACATTCAATGACGAAACCGGTGACGAAAATATTTCCTCACAAATATCTATAGTGACGAAATTAGCTCTTTAGAGACAAAAAAATTTCGTCATTCAAGACCCAACTTGTTGTAGTGATTGTACTGATTTCTTCCTATCTTAATAAATGAAAGTAAATTTTAGTTTATAATTTTAATGATTATATGTTCAAGTATACTTAAATAAAAAATTTATGGATACTTATCATTTTATGCATAAATTTTTTATTAAAAAAAATATATTAGAGAGGCCCCATTTTCACAGTACGCCTTAGGCCCTACAAATCTCAGGGCCGGCCCTGGCCAAACTCTTGATCTCTAGGTCCCCCTACATCATGATGGATCCAGTTCTCAGCCCGATTTTGTTCATCAAATCCCCTGTTCTCCTTTCCAACATGAATGTTAGGTCTTCTTCGAATCTCTCACTCGTACCTTCAATTTCAGTACCTGTTCTCCTCTCCAATATATATAAATGTTGCTATTGAATAACTATTGTATATTTATATTGTCTATTTTTAATAAATTTTAAGCAGGAAAGGAAGAAAAAAAATATGTTAATATTTGAATTTTTTTTTGTTTTTTCAATTTTGTTAGGAGGTTTTCAAAGAATTCTGTTTTTTCAGCTGGATTTGGAGCTAAAAATTTGTTGATATTTGGTGATGTGACATGTTTGGCAACTGCTATTCAACTTGCCAAATTTGAGAACATAAATGGCATCTGTTATATTTGGCAAGTAAAATAGCAGATCATTAAAAAACCTCTTTTTGTCACTCTTACCAAATTATAACTTTAATAAGTTGTTTGACAACTCCAATGAAGATGCACTTAGGTGTAGGCAGCTAATAGTCATCTTATTCCAAAAATTGCCCGATTAGAGAAAATTGGTCCTAAAAATTATGGAATTAGTTCAATTCGCGAGGCCAAGATAAGACCACTTTAACAATATTCTATTCATTTTCAAAATTTCACTATGTATAATCATTTATGAAAAAATTCATATTAATCCAATAAATATATAAATTAATTCATATGTCACATATAATTTTAAAAATAAATAAATTATTATATTAAACACTAAAATAATAAACTTGTGATTATTAAATTAATTTTTTTTTATTTTTTATAAAAAGAAATATTAAAATAAAAGCTGTGATGGGGTTATGGGCCTGACTGCATGGTTGAATCCATTTAAGTGGTGCAGATAGAATTCTCATTCCAAAATCATATGGCGTTGTTTGGAAAGGGTTATTTGGATTAAAATAGTTAATAAAATTGACATGGACAGGCCCACGAGGCATACAGCCCACGGCGAACCGCCCCGAACCCATCGCTTTGGACCCATAGCATAACTTGATTGGCAAAGCCCAGGACAGCTGGAGTCCACCTGGACGTGGAGGGCCAAGGGCATTCGGACACATGACAGATGAGACACAGGCCACATCAGCAGACAAAGATCTGCAGAGTTATTGCCACAACACATCACCATTAATGCAGCCCATCACAGCATTTATTACGACAACACCTCCCCGTCGGAACAGAGCCCCCTCACCCTGAACAAGGTAAACTACGGCACAGGCTTTCGGCGGAAAGGGGGCACGTCACAAAGGACAATGAAATGATTACCAAAGGATATAAGTAACAAGAGAAGCACAAGAATAAGGTTAAGCTTTTTATCTCTCCATCTTCTTCCCTACATTTTTCCTGTTTTCCTCTACTAATTCTCTCGCCGGAGGGTTCACTGGGGGACTGCCCCGTTCCCCTTTGGACTTGCTTGCAGGTCATTTGACGGAATCACCACCAGAAATCGGAACCTGAAGAACCTGGGCTAGCCTGACCCATCCACCCGGGACGGACTGTATCATCAGTTGGCGCCGTCTGTGGGAAGCTTTGTGGTTTATTCGTGCGCTAGTTGTGTTCACTATCGCCGGAGCCCTCTCTTCTCACCGTTACTTTTTCCTCTCACCCGTCCACGTGTATGGTCACGACTAGGTCCATGGCTTCTCACCATAATACCACCGATCACTAAACAGACCCTTCACATCCAAACAACCCACCACAATACATCATCGAACTTACTAACAGCATTAACCGCATCGCCGAGCAAAATCAAGCCCTGATCAGCGCCTTACTCCAAAGAAACCTCCCCGCCCCACCTCCAGACATTCCACCCAACCAAGAAAGAACCCCGGGCCACACTGCTCCACAACCCCCTGCACCCAACCCAGAAGGTTTACAACCCCCTGCCCCTCCACATATGAGCCTACCACCTCCACCTCCACCTCCACGACCGTCAGTCGTGGCACTCGCCCCTGAGGGGGAAGCCAGCAGTGTCCAGCCTCCATTGACCGACCATGGCGACAACATTTCCCTCTGGGACGCTGAACTCCGAGCTATGAAGCTCCAACTCCAAGGGGTCATGCAGAACATTCAGCACAAGCCCTCAGTCACCGCCAACTCTCCTTTTGTTGCCTCCATCCGCGACAAACCATTGCCTGCCAAGTTCAAAATGCCCACCATTGACTCATTCGATGGCACAACAGACCCCGTCAACCATCTGGAAACCTACCGCACCCTCATGATCCTCCATGCTTTCCCTGACGAGATCATGTGTCGAGCCTTTCCAGTGACACTAAAGGGATCAGCTCGATTGTGGTTTAGCCAGTTATCGGCAGACTCCGTCTCCACCTTCCAACATCTCAGTGACTCTTTCCTGAGCCACTTTATCGGGGCCCAGCGTCAGAGACGCCCAGCCACCCAACTCCTCAACATTCGTCAGACTGAGGGGGAGTCGCTCCGCAGCTTCGTCACCCGCTTCAACACCGAGGCCCTTCAAGTAGCGGAGAATGACGACAAGGTCATCCTCACCGCCTTCATGGCCGGCCTGCGGTCGTCGAATTTCCTTTTCTCCCTCTCCAAAAACCCTCCAACCACCATGGCAGCCTTCCTATCCAAAGCCCAGAAGTACATGAATGCTGAAGATTCTCTGGCCGCTCGACAAGAACCCATCCCTAAAAATCCGACCCCTAGAGACAAGAGGAAAGACTCCGAACCAAGAACCGCCCAGTATAATAACCAAACACCCCACTATAATGATCGACCCCCCCGTGCCGACCGGACGACTCCGACCAGACCGCCCGGTCGGTTTGAGCGATACACACCTCTCAACTCCCCTATGGAGCACGTCCTCAATCAGATCCAGCGGGACTACCCCCTCAAGTGGCCCCTACCTTCACGAAACCCTTCCACTCGAAAAGATCAGTCCAAATACTGCCGCTTCCACCAAGACCATGGTCATACCACCGACGAGTGTGTTAACCTCAAAGATTAGATTGAGACCTTCATACGCCAGGGCCGCCTCAGCCGATTCACAGATAACCGCCCTCCACAGAGACAAAGAACCGACCTCACCAGGAACAATCACCGACAAACACCACCCCGCAACCAAGGCCCACCTAACCAAGGCCACGATCGCCCACCACCACAGCCTCGGCCTCCTGGTAATCCCCCTCCACCAGTGGGAGAAATCCGAGTTATCTCAGGCGGCCTTGCTTGCGGGGGACCATCCCGCTCGGCTCAGAAGGCAGAACTCAGAAAAATCAGGTAGGGCTCAGACAAAGCGGTGGCGACGGTGGACCGACCTCCCAAACAGTCAAAACAATGGATCGAACCCATCACCTTCACCGACACCGACTGTGCAGAAGTCCGCTACCCACATGATGACCCCCTTGTCATTTCCGCCATCCTCTCCAACTACAAAGTCAGACAAGTCCTCGTAGACAACGGCAGCTCTTCAGACATTATCTTCCTCAATTGTTTCCGCCAGCTCAAGATTGGGGAAGAGAGCTTGTCCCCTCTCCAAACCCCTCTGGTCGGCTTCACCGGCGACCGCATTACCTCCATCGGCTCCATCGATCTACCCATCACCATTGGCGAGCACCCGCGGCAGACCACTAAGTTGCTCACCTTCCTTGTGGTCGACTGCCCCTCTGCTTACAACATCATCCTCGGCCGCACAGCCCTCAACGCCTTCCAAGCCATCACATCTACATATCATCTTGCCATCAAATTTCCTACCGATCTCGGTGTCGGCACTGTCAAAGGAGAGCAGACCATGGCTAGGGAGTGTTATGTCGCCTCACTCAAGGAAGTCAAGCTAACAGAGGCCATGATAATCGAAGGGCTTGACGTCCGAGATGAGGACGAGCTGGTCAGAGGTGAACCTGTAGAGGAACTTATTGAAGTTAACATTGATCCCACCAACCCAATCAGAACTGTCAAGATTGGCAGCCAATTACCTTCCCAAGTCAAGGCCGACCTTACTGCTCTCCTGACCGAGCACAGAGATGTATTCGCCTGGACCCATTATGACATGCCAGGCATCGACCCCTCCTACATAACCCATCGCCTCAGCATCGAGCCCCACTTTCGACCCCACCGCCAGAAGCAACGTATTTTCCATCCGGAGCGCAACGCCCTCATAGCCGCCAAAGTTGATAAACTCCTCGAGGCCCAATTCATAAAAAATGTGGACTATCCTAGGTGGTTGTCCAACGTGGTCCTCGTCCGCAAACACAATGGCAAATGGCGGCTCTGTGTCGACTACTCTGACCTGAACCAAGCTTGTCCCAAAGACAGCTACCCCCTTCCCCGCATAGATCTGCTGGTCGACGCCACGGCCGGTCATCAAATGCTCAGCTTCATGGATGCCTTCTCTGGGTACAACCAAATCCTGATGCACGCATCCGACCAGGAGCACACATCATTTATTACCGACCGAGATACCTACCACTACTGTGTAATGCCGTTCAGATTGAAGAATGCTGGGGCCACTTATCAACGGCTGGTTAACGCCGTTTTCCATCACCAAATAGGTCGGAATATGGAAGTCTACGTCGACGACATGCTAGTCAAAAGCAAATACTCCTCCGATCACCTTGCTGATTTACGTGAGACCTTTGCCACCTTGCGCAAGTACCAGATGAAGCTCAACCCAGAGAAGTGCGGCTTTGGCGTAGGATCTGGAAAATTTTTGGGCTTTATGGTCAGTCAGCGCGGCATCGAAGCTAACCCTGAGAAGATCAAGGCCTTGGTTGAGATGCAGTCGCCTAGGACGGTCAAAGAAGTTCAGAGACTCACGGGCCGAGTGGCGGCCCTCAACCGCTTTATCTCCCGTGCGACAGATAAGTGCTTGCTCTTCTTCAAAGTTCTTCGGCAGACTTTTGAATGGACAGCTGAATCCGAGGAGGCCTTTCAACAGTTAAAGCAATGCATGGCCAACCCCCCCTTCTCTCCCAAGCAATCATAGGCGAACCCCTCTTTCTCTACCTAGCAGTATCAGGAACCGCAGTCAGTGCAGCTCTCCTCCGAGAAGATGGCTCAATCCAACGACCGGTCTATTACATTAGCTGAGCTCTCAGGGGCGCGGAGCAGAACTACCCCTTGCTGGAAAAACTGTCCCTGGCCTTGGTCATTGCCTCTAGACGACTCTGCCCATACTTCCAAGCCCACTCCATAGTGGTCCTCACCGACCAGCCCCTGAAGAAAGTCATGCAGCAACCAGAACTCTCAGGTAGACTGATGCAGTGGTCCGTAGAACTCAGCCAGTTCGACATCTCTTACCGCCCTCGGACAGCAATTAAGGGGCAGGCTGTAGCTGACTTCATCATGGAGTTCACCAAGCCGACCCCGACCACAACACCTCCGCCCCTACCAACTCCAACAGAGCCAGAAGATCCTCATTCTTGGACTCTTAATGTCGACGGGTCGTCCCGAAGAGAAGGAAGCGGTGCCGGTCTCATCCTCACCTCTCCTGAGGGCGGCTACTTCAAATGTGCACTCCGTTTCTTGTTTGAAGCAAGCAACAATGAAGCCGAGTACGAGACATTAATTTCAGGACTCCACCTCGCCAAGGACATAGGGGTCAGCCACCTCTGAGTATTCAGCGACTCCCAACTCGTTGTCGGACAGATGACGGGGGACTTTGATGCCAAGGACAACACGATGCGAGCTTACAGAGACCTGGCACTCCCCCTTGCTCGCCTCTTCAATACCTTCCACATCAGGCATATTCCTCGGGCAGAAAACTCCAAAGCAGATGAGATGGCTCAGTTGGCTTCTGCTGACCATCCTACTCTCAGCCATGATGTCCGCGTTGAATATCTACACCACCCGGCTGTTTCACCCGATCTACAAGCTGTACAATACACTCAAAATGAACCTATCCCTTGGGCATCCGACATTCTCCTATTCCTGACCACAGGAGCACTCCCAGATGACCAGCAGCAGGCTGCCAAAGTCCGATCCCGAGCATCCAATTACGTCATTGTCGACGGTATATTGTACAAGCGCGGTTTTTCCCGGCCATATCTACGGTGCCTCAATCCAGCGCAAGCAACTTATGTAATGCAGGAGATCCACGAGGGAATTTGTGGTAATCACTCAGGTGGCAGGTCCCTTGCCCAGAAGGTACTCCGTGCTGGGTACTTTTGGCCAACCCTTAATCAGGATGCGACCGACTTCATGCTCAAATGCGATAAATGTCAACGCTTCGCCAACATCCCTCATGCTCCTCCTACAGAGTTAATCACACTCTGCAGCCCTTATCCGTTTGCCAAGTGGAGGATCGACCTGGTTGGTCTGCTTCCCACCAGTCGAGGTCAGACCAAGTTCGCGATCGTTGCCATTGATTACTTCACCAAGTGGGTCGAGGCTGAACCCCTTGCCACAATCACCGAGCGGAACACCACCAGGTTTATCTGGCAATCGATCATTTGCCGATTTGGCATCCCTCAAGCCATCATCTCTGACAATGGCAAACAGTTTAATAACGCGAAGTACAAAAAATTTTGTGCAGATCTCCAGATTCAACCGTGCTTCTCCTCCCCCGGTCACCCCCAAGCAAACGGCCAAGTTGAGGTCACCAACCGTTCCCTTCTGAAAATCATCAAAACCAAGCTCGAAGCTGCTAAAGGCCTTTGGGCTGAAGAACTACCAAATGTACTCTGGGCTTACCGAACCACTGCTCGCACTCCCACTGGTGAAACCCCTTTTCGCTTAACATATGGCGCTGAGGCGGTTATTCCGGTAGAAGTCGGTTTGCCCACTCCCAAGATTTTACATCCGGATCTGGCCGCAGCCAAAGAACTCCACTGCACAGACTTGGACCTCGTCGAAGAGCTCAAAGAGACCGCTGCTGTCAGATTGGCTTCGTACCAGCAGAAAATGAGAACACACTACAACCGCCGAGTTCGACCACGAGAGTTCTCCGTAGGGGACCTTGTCTTACGAGAAGTGACTCTTGCCACAAAGAATCCAACCGAGGGTAAACTGGCAGCCAAATGGGAGGGGCCCTACGTTGTGAAAGCCCGACCACGACCAGGCACTTACCGACTTCAAGACATGGAAAGCCGAGACCTGTCCCATCCCTGGAATGCAGAACATTTGAAGCGTTACTACCAATAAGTCCATACTTTTGTATTGTCAACATCGTTGTATTCCCCTTTCTATACATAATGTAAATTCCGACTGGTGACCTCGGTTTTTGTAATTCAACTGTCTCTATGTGGCCCCAATAACTTTTCCACTTGCAGCACTTCAAAAGCCTCAGCCAGTCAGAGCACTTCCAAGCCTCGGCCAGACCGAGCACTTCAAAAGCCTCAGCCAGACTGAGCACTTCAAAAGCCTCGGCCAGACCGAGCATTTCAAAAGCCTCAGCCAGACTGAGCACTTCAAAAGCCTCAGCCAGACTGAGCACTTCAAAAGCCTCGGCCAGACCGAGCACTTCAATAGCCTCAGCCAGACTGAGCACTTCAAAAGCCTCGGCCAGACCGAGCATTTCAAAACCTCAGCCAGACTGAGCACTTCAAAAGCCTCAGCCAGACTGAGCACTTCGAAAGCCTCGGCCAAACCGAGCACTTCAAAAGCCTCAGCCAGACTGAGCACTTCAAAAGCCTCAGCCAGACTGAGCACTTCAAAAGCCTCGGCCAGACCGAGCATTTCAAAAGCCTCAGCCAGACTGAGCACTTCAAAAGCCTCAGCCAGACAGAGCACTTCGAAAGCCTCGGCCAAACCGAGCACTTCAAAAGCCTCAACCAGACTGAGCACTTCAAAAGCCTCAGCCAGACTGAGCACTTCAAAAGCCTCGGCCAGACCGAGCACTTCAAAGCCTAGCAGAACCACAATTTCAACACTTAGTCACATTATGAAGTTTCTTCACAGTTCCAGGACCACGTCTTTTCCTAGTTAAATTCCTCACGTACTCTCACGTATTTCATTCACTAATCAGATTATTCGCCAACTATTTAGTTACAATTTGCAACCTGCCTCTTACTCCAATTTTTGAATTATCCTTTCAATTTTCATACAACTCCAATCGCACTCCACAGGGAGGAACTTTTAACTTTCATTTTACACGATATTTTTATTGACCCAATCTTTACGACCAGTTTTTATCATAACACTTCATTCATTCTGGTAACATAAGCAAAATAAATAAAAATTCAACTGGCAACATAAGCCAAATAATCTTTGTACACAAATTCATTACAAGTAAATTCTTCATACGTTCATTCATTCATTCACTCCTTTACAATGTGTTCACAAGTTCAAAAAAAAAAAAAAAAAACATAGAGCACGCCCAGCTTTCTTTCCCCTTGGCTATTCCTCCTCGCTAGATGCCAGATCCTCTTCTTCAATACCTTCGTCCAGGGGGGTCTGGGCCACATCATCTTCCCCTATCGTCACACTACTAAGGTCCAAGTGTGGGAACAGCTCTTCAGCTCTGTGCTTGAACATTTTCCAACCGCTGTCCCAGAACTCGGCCATTTCGTGCTTATAGAAATCTGACTGCTGGAAGCTTTCAATCACCTCTGTCTCTGTCCTACCTCCAGCAGTCTTCCTTGATGGGCCCACCCCCCCAGACTCTTGCCCAGCCAGACTCCTGGCGACAGCGGCGTCTATCACCATCTGAAATTCGGGAGACCCTTTATATTGCTCCACTGCTGCGACGCAAAGATCAGGGTAGGCCGCCTTTTCAGACGCCGCCTTCGCCCTCTCCTCGTCCAGCTCTCTTCGCAGGGCCCCCCTTTCAGCAGCTGCCGTCGCCCTCTCCTCTTCCACCCCCTTCTTCAAACTCTCCAGCTCCGCCACCGCCTTCGCCTTCTCTACCTCCCACTCCCTCAGAAGCCTCCCCTTCTCCTCTTCTGCTATGGCGCGTTCCTCCCCCAACTCCTTCAACAGCTCTCCAACTCTGGAATCTGCTTCATCCTTTTTCCTGACCAGCTCTTCATTGCTGGTCATGGCCTCCTCATGCCGCTCGACTGCCACGGCGCAGGCCCTCTCAGACTCTTCCAACTTTTTCTGTTCACCAGCCAGTTGGAACTCGAGCGACACGACCCTACGACGTGTGTCCTCCAGCTCCAACTTGACTACTGGCAGCTCGTCATGGGCAGTTTTCCAGTCGGCACTGTCCTTCTTCAATTTAGCCAACTGGACCCTGGCCTCCTCAGCCTTCAACTTGGCAGCCCCTGCCTTCCTAAGGAGGGCCCCTGCCAAGGTAGTCACCTCCATTTGGGCGGAGCATAACCCCCTCAGCAGGTCAGCCTCATTATATCCTGATGCCGCGCGCAAAGCCGTCTCCTCCACGATCTTCACCAGCCGGTCTGCCCCCGCCCTGGCTGGGCCTTCTTCTCCTTCCAACCTTCCAACTACCGCGCGCGCATGATAGATCGCCGTAGCCAGACGAACCCCTCCTTCCTGGGGGTCAGGCCTCTTCTGGACCTGTTCCATTCCGCTCGACACTGCCTCAGTCAACCCAGCCTTTACTTGCACTGATGGTGCAATCTCCACAACCTCCACCGTTGGGATGATCTCCACCACCTCTGGGGCGTCCTTGGCCACGGGGACCTCCACTTCAGTTGGTGCCGCCCTAGCCCTCTTGGCCCCAGAAGCATCTGCTGCTTCCTCTGGGGCACTCCTCTTCTTCTTCTTCTTTTTTAGAGCCTCCACCGCCTTTCCAGCCTTTTCCTTTACAGGGTCTACAGGCGGCGGCCGCGGTTCAAAACTGCTTAAGTCTTTTTCACCCAACGGCCTTGGGCGCGGTCGGATTCTCTCCCGCGCGCTCGGTTGAGGCGGACGGTCCCTCTGCGCCTCCTTGAACTTCGCGGCCTTTGCCAGAATGGCCCAATCCTCTATCTCCTGAGCTTTTCTCCTCGCCTCCAATTCTGCCCGGCCGAGGTCTCCGCCTTTCGGCTGCGGTCCCAGCCCCGCCTCAAACAGAGCAGACGGTTGGACAAGCTCGTCCCATCTGGCCTTCTCTCTCTCTCCCCACTCCTTCACCCACTTCACCCTCTCTTCCGCCATCGCCCCCAGTCTCGACTCCATTGACCTGGTTGGCACCTTCCAGATGGTGCGCACCCCCATCCCCCCATTAACAGTCACGTAGAACCACCGTGGCCGCCACTCCTTGATCGACGTGGGCAGCCCCGCCACCAATCCCCTCCCCATCACCGCCTGTAAGGTGACCCAAGTTTCTTGCTGCCCCGACGCCTTGTAACACGAAAAGAACTCGTCCACCGTCATGGCCTCCCCCCCATTCGCCTTAGGCCACGCACTCGCACAGGCCAGCAGAATCTTCCAGGCATTGGGCATTAATTGCCCCGACGCTACCTGCAGGCGATTCAGCACGTCAACCACCACTTGAGGCAGTGGCAACCTCAGCCCCCCTTTTAGCGCCTTCTCGTACAGGGAAAACTCCCCTGGCCTCACAGTAGACGGCCTTTCCCCTGATGTTGGCAGCAGTAACTCTACCTCCGCCGGAATCTGGTACCACTCCCTAATCACTTCCAAATCCGCCACCGTGAGTGTGGATTTGTCCGCCTTAGTGTGCCACTGCTCTGGCTCCACCTGGCTTAGTGGTTTTGGGGCCAATATCAGGGCCGACGCCTGCGGTTCTCCCACCGTCTCACCCACCCCCGCCCCCACCATCCGTGCCTCCGTCCTGTATTGCGCTGCTAACTCCTCCCCATCATCATCCCCCAACGGGTCCACCCTCACATTAACTCCTTCTTCTTGTGTCATTTCTAGGGTTTGCTTGCAACTCACTTCTGACGCAGGAACGAGGAAGTTCAGAAAATGCTATACAGGTATGTCGTATGCAGTGAAGGAATTAACACTTGGATATTTTGGGTTTTTGTACACAGGTAGTTGAAACGCATTATACCAACAACCCATGGTTTACCCGTATTCCATGGATCAGCATTAATTTTCGCCCGTTTCAAAACCTTTCAAATCAACCGCCAAAGCCGCATTTTCAAAACCCCACTCGTGACCTATCGTTTCATTTCTGCTCCAACGCTTCACTTCCCCCACGATATTACCACGTGTATGGCCACGATGCACTGTCCCCTCCCCTTCCCCTGTCCTTTCCATTTCAAATCATCACATGGCCCCACCCTACCCCCTCTCTTTTCGAGCCCCGCGCCGTCCTGGTCGGCAAGCCCCACGGCCAACCCCTCTCACTCGGCCACCCTCGCGGTCGGCACGCCTCTCGGTCGACCCCTCTCACTCGGCCACCCTCGCGGTCGACACGCCTCTCGGTCGACCCCTCTCACTCGGCCACCCTCGCGTCGGCACGCCTCTCAACCGACGCCTCCCGCTCGGCCACCCTCACGG
This sequence comes from Camellia sinensis, assembly GCF_055761805.1. NCBI lineage: Eukaryota > Viridiplantae > Streptophyta > Magnoliopsida > Ericales > Theaceae > Camellia > Camellia sinensis. The sequence continues at coordinate 224,340,332 of NC_138961.1, forward strand.
TCAGCTTCTCCCGATTCAATCACCCTGGCGATCGGCACGGCTTCCCGTAGACCTCTCCACTCGGTTCGAATTTCTCTTCCTTATTACTATTCCCTTCGTTGGACTAAAGCTGCACTTGGAAATGGGGGACTACTGACATGGACAGGCCCACGAGGCATACAGCCCACGGCAAACCGCCCCGAACCCATCGCTTTGGACCCATAGCATAACTTGATTGGCAAAGCCCAGGACAGTTGGAGTCCACCTGGACGTGGAGGGCCAAGGGCATTCGAACACATGACAGATGAGACACAGGCCACATCAGCAGACAAAGATCTGCAGAGTTATTGCCACAACACATCACCATTAATGCAGCCTATCACAGCATTTATTACGACAACACCTCCCCGTCGGAACAGAGCCCCTTCACCCTGAACAAGGTAAGCTACGGCACAGGCTTTCGGTGGAAAGGGGGCACGTCACAAAGGACAGTGAAATGATTACCAAAGGATATAAGCAACAAGAGAAGCACAAGAATAAGGTTAAGCTTTTTATCTCTCCATCTTCTTCCCTACATTTTTCCTGTTTTCCTCTACTAATTCTCTCGCCGGAGGGTTCACTGGGGGACTGCCCCGTTCCCCTTTGGACTTGCTTGCAGGTCATTTGACGGAATCACCACCCGAAACCGGAACCTGAAGAACCTGGGCTACCCTGACCCATCCACCCGGGACGGACTGTATCATCAAAAATAAAGGGTAAATTATTTATACATTCTTTGAGGTTTAACGAAAATATAGATTTGCCTTTAAGGTTTTAAAAATTATATCTCATCTCATCGCAATTAATGCCGTTAACGGATATCGTAAATTGACTAAAATGCCTTTTTGACAAATAAGGGAAAATTACCTACACTCCTTGAGGTTTAGCTAAATTACAAATTCCCCCCATGAGATTTAGCTAAATTACAGATTTCTCCTGAGGTTTAGCTAAATTATCATTTTTAAATAAGTTATGAAATGCAAAATTAAAATGGAAAAACACTTATCACACTACAAAAAATTAAGATTTTAGAGACTAAAATTTAGGGACAAAATTATTTTAAGGGGACCAAATATTTTTGTTGCAAAAAGTGTCAATATATTTTTAGCAACGAAAATTGAACATTAGTGATTAACTATTATCTTTTTAGTATCAAATTTTTTATCTCAAAAAATAAACCATTTGGAGACCAAATTATTTTGTCCCTAAAAGTCTATTTATTATTGACATTTTCAAAATTATATTGCTAAAAGCATTATTTTTAACTTTTCAAGGCGATCTTTTAGCGACTATCCTCACGACGATAAAAATTAATCCCTAAATACATTTTGCATCAAAATTTTCATTTTTAGAGATCAAAAAAATTGGTCTCTAATTCTCTTATATGTTGTAGTGTCAGATAGTGAAAATATCATAAAATTAACAAATAATTGAATAAGTTAAAAACACAAGCAATACCTTGTCAAAAAATTCTTAGTATATATTCAGTTTGATTTTTAGAAATTTATCTTTAAATTTTTTTAAAAAATTAAAAATTAATTTGGTTAAGAAATAAAAAATAAAAAAATATTATTTTTATATAATTTTGTCTTTTGAGTGATTAGAAATAATTTTTACAAATTAAATATATTTTTTCATATTTATTTTTATTAAATTAGTTTTATTTTATTTTTTAAATTCTGAAGTTTTTTTTCTAAACAACAAATCAAACATGGTTTCAAAAACTTTTTTTTTTTTCCATCTAACGTAATTCTTTTGCAAGTTTTGCTGATTTATCAAAGGAATTTTAGCAAAGATAATATCATCCATCAATTTATATTTTTGTGATGTTAACTAATTATTCTTAACGTTTAGTTAATAGTAAAGATTAAATTGTTATGTGAATATAAACCACGAGGGTGAGATGTAATTTCTGAAACTTCAAAAGAGAATCTATAATTTAGAGGTGTAAATAATTTACCCTAAAATAAAATATCATATCTAATTCATAAAATGAGTTTATTTATTCTTATACAAATATCAAATCAATTAAAAGAATTAATTACCTTTTAAAACATAATTTTTTTAATTAAATTAAAAAAAATAAAAAATCAATTAAAATAATCAATTTTTAAAACATACCAGCTATGCTGTTACGTTACACCATCTTCCACTTTAAACCTACGCCCTCTCTCTCGCTCGCCCGCCCGCCCGCCCGCTGTCTACCATTTTCTCTGACCTTTCACTCTCACACACAAGCTCACATACACGAGAGAGTATAATGGGTGTCTGTGTTTCTTTCCAAAGTAGTGGAAAATTGGATCATATCAGAGGTACTAGCATGAGAGGACCATCATCATCATCATCAACGATCAAGATAATCCAGGTGGACGGTAGGCTAAAAGAGCAGAAGCACCCAATGAAAGCCAGCGTCATCACCTCTGAAAACCCTAACTGCTTCCTCAGCAGTTCGAAGCTAATGTGGGTCGGCTCTTGCCCTCCCCAAATCCCCTCCGACGAGAATCCGATCAAGTTTACTTCCTCATCCCACTTTCTCTCTCCCAAACTCCCCTCTCTCTCCACCACTTCTACGCTCTCGCCGTCAAGGCCAGCGCCGTCCTTCCCAAGTCTTCAGACTCTCCGTCCACCATAAAAAGCACCGCCGATGTTGTAACATTCCGGCAGATTCAAAGGCAACCACTTTTTGACAGTTGAATGCTTTGCAAGGGAGAAAGAAAGGAAGAGGGTAAAGGTAGAATGATGGTTTTTGTGAACGATGTGTGGTGTCGTTTTCATTTGCACTTGCTTTGAGACTTGCTCTGCTCCCAAAGTAAAGCCCTTTGACATTCAACCATTTACCTACAATTCTATATTCAATTCTTTCTTTCTTTCTGCGTCTTTGTTGATTTTTATTTTTTATTTTTTTTAATTCTGATGTTTATTGATTAAAAACTTAGAAACATGAAAATTATAAGAAACATAATGTGATGTGTGACTATTGATTTCCGACCATACTGTCAAATAGGAACTCAACAGGAGAGTACAGGTAGAATAGATCACATCCAAATAACCTATCACAGAAAGATAAGACTCCGGCAGTGGTTCGTCCACCCGGGGGCATTCCAACGATCAAGTCAGTACTCAGTTATCTCTCAAAGATAATAAATAGTGCTTAACTCATAAGCCAAAATACAAAAAGCATAACTTAGACCCTCGAGGGTGCTTTACTTTTATAACTAGCACTAACCTGATCCATGTAAAAATCTGGCTTCAATGGACTCTGACTCAATGCTCATCTTGGATTCTCAGCCAGATAGAGATAAACTCCCTAAGAGTTTTATCTTTATCCAGATTGAGGTCCTCCCCCATTCTAGGACTTATGTCCCTTATCCATTCATCTCGGATTTCGATATCTCCGCAAATAATCTCGGCCTAGCCAAGATCACCTCGGTGCCATGACCAAGACACGTGGCACCTCGGCTGACACTTCGGTGTCACCTTGGCCACGTGTTGTCATTCACAAAATATGTCCCCACAACTGGTCCCTAGGTTCTATTACCTCGGCAACCTGAGGTGATGGAACCTATATCGTTTGTTCACATAGCACGTCAGCTAAGACTTACTCTATCCTTTACGACTGAGATCATCACTCGTCGGTTGTATATGACCAAGACTCTGCAGTCTACTTTATCAATGATCAAGAATCAAGAACCAAGTTCTTCAAGTTCCTTAACCGAGATCGCTCCTCTAGCTGAGGTTTTTACTTCATTAAATCAAGAACTCCAAAAGTTCTACCTGCGCATGAGCTGACACGCACAGTTTTCTCAACTATTTTATCCATGCTTCTTGTTCTCATTGATTCGTACCTGACATGCGCCATTAGGTCGCGTCGCTTCTGCACACGCCGTCTGATAGACATGTTGTCCAAGGCATATCATTATGGTTTGTCGCATTTTCGTGTTTTAACAAAACATCTCCCTCTCTCACCCCATCTCTTCACTTTACATTCTTGCCTTCTTTCTGCGTTTCAAGATTTTCTCTCTCTTAACAAATCCTCTACCTCCATTGTTGTTTTCATCGAGCTCTCTGCAATTGTACCCCGTTCATCTCCTCTGACAAAGCTTTCACCATTCTACTCCACTTATTTCCACCATTTGACTTCGGCAAACCTCAACCTTGGACCCAACTGGTGAGTTCTTTGTTCTTTTTCAATTTTTAGTTTCAATCTTCCATGATTTTGAATACGTTTCCCTCTTTATCATCTGTCAATTTTTTGCTATTGAATCACTTGGGTGTAAAACATGCTTGCTTGCGATTTTGTGTTGTTCAATCTACCTGTGGGTCTATATATGCACACACGAACTGTTCACATGATGTTTTAGCAATTTTGCCATTGTTCTTTGGTTTTTGCACGTCTTCACGCGCTTACACAGTGTTCTTGAATTTCTATTTGTTTCTTAAGTCTGAATCATTGCTCTTTTCTATTTTTCTTACTTATTTCCAGATCTTTCCCTTGATTTCCTGTTTCCCGTATAGATTTAGGTTTGGGTTTTTATTGAAACAACATTCCTTAGGGAAATTGAAACAAATTCCCCTTAAATCCAGAAAAACCCTTGCCCTAGTACCTGTTTAGGGTTTAGCAGAGGTCTTTCAAACCCATACCAACCACTTTTCTGAAATCTTGCACCTTTTTCCTTTAGCCGACATCATGGGTATGTTCAGGTGGATGGTAGATACCCTAGAAAAACTTAAGTACTTTAGGAAAGAGTTCCCCATCCTAATCGACGTCCATCTTAGGCTGGCTGGGAAGGAGGACTCCATGCCTGATGGGAATTCCATGCCCTTCCCAATAGTAGCCTTCATAGAGTGTGGACTCCAGTTCCCTCCAAACATCCTTTTCCGACAAATTCTTCATTATTACAAGCTCAACCCGATGCAATTGGCCATTAACTCATTGCTCTAGTTAGCCGAGAAAACACTAGGATAACACTAGCCGATATCCAATATTGTTATAGCATGTGTGGCCTGAAATCTGAAAAAGGCTACATCTATTACCTCAAGCCGAGATCCACAGCCTACAAACTCATAGTTGACCTCCCAGACTCCAACAAAGGTGCTAGAGATGATTATTTCATCGTCTCGAGTAATTGGGAGTTCTCTCCTGATGACGATCTCCATCTCTATCCTTTGAGCCGAACAGTGTTTAAAGAGGGTGATAGTAAGAACCGAGTGTCAACTTTTTTGCTTTTAAGTCTTATCACTTTATTCCCCTTATATGTCCTAACATCTAAATTTTGTACTTACAACTCTCCCTCAACGATCAGAAGATTTTCGCAAAACCTTCTTCCCCAGCAAAGACTTTAAAAAGCTACTGGGCTTGCCAGTTGACCAGCGCAAAGCCCCCCTATTGCTTAATTATATTCTGACTTACAAATCCGCACTGCTCGACGTCTCCAAGAAGAGTAAAACTCCTCCCTCTGCCACAACTCCACAAGCTGAATCATCATCAAGGCTAGATTAGGGATCTACCTTTGGTCCAGTGGAGCAACCATCCACCTCTGCTCCCCAATTGATTCCTCCAGCCCAACGCCAACGCCGACACTGAGTCCCAATTTCTGCTCCTGCCGGCAGAACCCGCAGCCGCAAACGCCGACCTTCTGAGGCATCGGCTTACGACCCAGGCAATCCTCCAACTGCCCTTCCAACAATACACTTTGGCACCAAAGTAACGGTTGCTTTCCCTGCCGACGAGATAGGACGAAAACCAGCAAAAGTTGAAGACCTTCTCGCCAATATCCCTTAGGTTGTAACAGTCAAATGACTGCCGAGAAAAGGCTAGCCGAGGTCGATGCATCCGACTCCCAACCATCCAAAAAGCCAAGGTCTGAGCAACCTGAGGGTAACCAAAGCTTCTCTCACAATATAACCTAGGCCACCGAGGTTATGGTAGATGACAGACCCTTAATAGCCGGCGACAGCGCAATGAATCCCGAAGTCGGCGCAGCCTTATCAACGGTTGTTCTTCTCCTAGAAGATATGAACCGCATAGCCGAGTTGCACGAATACGAAAACTTCGCCCTCATGATGCAACACTCGGTCTTGGTAAGTCTCTTACTCTTTTGTAGTCTTTATATACTTAGTCAAATTTTACTAACCTGTTTTACTTCTTACGGGCCATCCAGCATGCTCACTCTTATGCTGTCAAAACCGAGATGATGAAGAAAGAGTTGGCAAGGAAGCTACCAAACTCCTATCCTCACTCAATCAAACTGAGGCCAATAATCAAGCTCTGTTGGATCAGACTAAGGCTTTCAAAGTTGCTCAAGTTTGGCCAAGGAAAAAGCCAAAATGGCCAACGACGAAGTCGAGGCCGCAAGAGCTGACCTTGAAGCTACCAAAGCCAAGGCAACTAACTTAGAGGCCAAGCTTCAAAAAGCCCTTGCCTCTAAGGAGGCCGAGGTAAAGGCGGCTGATGAAAAAACATTTGAAGAGGGGCAGGCCACCGCCCGTGACCAATATAAATAGCAAGTCAACTTGGCTTGCAACCGAAGTTATTACCTCGGTTGGACGGTGGCTCTCAACAAGTTAGCTATGCCGATGGACTCCGACCTCCAAGACATCAATCAGCTTCAAGTGCCTTTCCCACCATAGCCTAAGGACTCTGGCGATAAAGCCGACGAAGATGATGCCGAGAATGGTGAAGTCGATGAAGTAGAGGAAGAGGTTGCCACTGATTCAAAGTCTCCTACTCTCAACGAGCAAATAGACTTAACTCAAGATGAGGAGGATGACTTGGTCTCCAAGGGCGTCTCTCCCAAACTAACCACTTTTGAGGCCGAGGTTCAGTGCGCCGAAAGGAGTCTAGATTAGACTTTGCAAGAAATAAACGCTAAGATAACGGCTGAAAAGAAAGCAACATCGCCATCCGAGGTTGACAAATCACTGATCAGTCCTAGTACTTAGGATATGTCATCTTTTCCTTGTACTATTTCTTCTTTCAGTTGTTTTTTGTTTTGTCTGAACAATGTTTAGCTTCATATTTGGCCGATGTGCCCCTTTTGTAATTGAACAAGTAATCTTTTTTTAATGCAAGTTTTCTCATTTCTTCTAAGTGTTTGAATGCCTTCTTTTCTCTTATGTATGTTTACCACTTTTATTCTTAGAATAATTTTGCATGTCTTCAAAGTATACCTTTAACTGTATAATCTCCTCGGAGTAAAGTACCTCGGATATATCTTCTGATTGTTTATCTCGACCTTGGTTTGACACTTAAAAATATTGTGAAATATTTTTAGAAGTGTTATTTCTTTAAACTTGCCACTTCACTCTCACTTACTATCTTCTATCAAGACTTTTGTCTTTTATCCTTCCTAAGTTTGGCAACCTGGTCATATCGGCGAGTACTTATGTTGGGTACTTCTTTTAATATTACCTCGACTTGACTTTGACTTGTAAATTTTTCTGAAATTTCAACAAGTGTTAAGCCAATTCTTAACCTGTAAATGTTTCCAAAAAAATTTTAACAAGTCCAAAGCACTTCAAATTTTTAAGCTCATTCATCATTCTCCAGCTCTCTGCCCCCTAATGTGAACCTAAGTTTCACTTATATTCACATTAAGCACGTATAATCTTTCGCCGAAGTCAGATTCAAATAAAGATTAGCCGAGGTTCTCAACCTTGGTTTCTCTGTTAATTAATTCTGCCGACATAACAAGTCTAATTTCAATTCAACTTAGTTCAACTCTATTATATGCAAGTATAATTCAACTCTGTCATATAATGAGTCTAAGTCATGCTTCAATCAGAAATATCGCCAACTTAGTTCAACTCTATTATATGCAAGTATAATTCAACTCTGCCATATAATAAGTCTAAGTTATTCGTCATGTTTCAATCAAAAACATCGCTCAACTTAGTTCAAACATATTATATGCAAGTATAATTCAACTCTATCATATAATAAGTCTAAGTTATTCGTCATGTTTTAATCGGAAACATCACCAAAGGACTGGTTAGTCCTATTACACAAATTTCAAAAATCAAGCTAAAATTTTTATTATTATTAATTCGGCTAATGATATAAATTTAAAAAAAAAATCTAATGATAGAAAAACTTCAAGTTTGAAGTGTTCTAGGGTCTTGGAAACTCTTTGCCCTCGCTATCTTCAAGCCGATATGCATCATTGCCGACGACCGAGATAATTCCGTAACGCCCATCCCAATTTGGGCCCAGCTTGCCCTCCCTAGAATCCTTCTTGTTTCCGATCACTTTCCTTGGCACTAGGTCCCCAACTTTGAACTCTCTGGGGTTGACTTTCTTATTATAAGCCCTAGCTAGTTGTTGCTGGCATGCTCCCAGCTGAATTGTTGTTCTTTCCCTTTTCTCCTCAAGTAGGTCTAGATCTCGGGCCAAGAATGCCTCGTTAGTCTCATTCTCTACTCCTTAAGTTCTGATCCCTGTGATGCCGACTTCCAGCGGGATGACTACTTCTGTGCCATAAGCCATGACAAATGGGGATTCCCCAGTTGATCTTCTCGGCGTGGTCCGATCTGTCCAGAGTACATTAGGCAACTCTTCCACCCATTTTCCTTTTGCTGCTTCCAGCCTCTTCTTGATCCCATCCAAGATAGTCTTGTTGGATGCTTTTACCTAACCATTACTCTGAAGGAAACTTGGAGTGGAGCAATAGTTCTTGATTTTGTACTTTGCACAGAAGCATTTGATTAGCTTACTATCAAATTGTGTACCATTGTCTGCTATTATTGCCCTTGAGATCCCAAACCTGATAATGATGTTCTTCCATATAAAGTTCTTCACATCAGTGTCCCGAATTTTCGCAAGGGGTTCAGCTTCTACCCACTTTGTGAAATAGTCAGTTGCTACCAGCAGGAATTTCATTTGTCCAGTTGCTTAGGGTAGTTGTCCAACAAGATCCATACCCCACTAGACAAATGGCCAAGGGCTGGATATTGGGTTCAAATATGCTGCTGGTTGGTGTATCAAAGGCATGAACCTTTGACATTTCTCACACTTTTTAACATAAGCTTCAGTATCCTTCTGTATGTAAGACCACCAGTACCCCTAAGTAATGGCCCTATGAGCAAGTGATCTGCCCCCAACATAGCTTCCACATACTCCTTCATGTATTTCATACAAGAAGTCTTCAACTTGTGAGGGATGCATACATCTCAAAAGGGGACCAGTAAAAGACCTTATGTAGATATGTCCTTCTGCTGTCAGGCTAAACCTAGCCGACTTCAGTCTGGTCTTATGTGCTTCTTTGCAATCATCTAGCAGCTTCCCATCTCTAAGGAACATTACTATTGCATTCATCCAACTTGGGCCCATCTCCACACACATTGCTTTGTACTACGCGATCAGTGGTTCCATACTTAGACCTGACAAATAATCAACCATTATTGTCTTTGCCTCTCATGATTTCATTGCACAAGCTAGGTTAGCCAAAGCATCGGCATGGCTGTTGTCATCTCGGCTAACTTGCTGTAGTCGATAGTCTTGAAACAAAGCTAACAGTCTAATAACCTCGTTGACATAGACTATCATTCTTTTATCTCGGGCTGCATACTCCCCTATTCCCTGGTTCACAAAGAGCTGGGAGTCACAGAAGACTACCACCTCGTTGGCTTCCATTATTGTTGCCAATTTCAATCTTGCGATCAGTGCTTCATATTCTGCTTCATTGTTTGAGCCTTTGAACCCCAAACGAATAGACTGCTCTAACATTCGTCCATCTGGAGATATCAATGCCACTCCTGCCCTCGCTCCCTGACGATTTGAACTCCCATCAACAAACAGGCGAAAGGAGTTGCCAATGTAGATATCGTAGAGCTTGAGTTTTTCTTTTTTCTTCTGATTTGCTGTGGGGTTTTTCATTCCCAACTGGGTTTCTTCTTGTTCCCCTGGACATCCTAAGCCGCGGCTCACCGGAGCCCGACATAGATTGGCACCTGGTGTGAACTCGGCCATGAAGTCGGCCAAAACCTGGCCTTTGATTGCTGTTCTGAGTCTGAACTCTAAATCGTATTGGCCCAATACCATTGCCCATCTGGCCACCCTGCCTGTTAGATCTCCTTGCTGTAGCAGGGACTTCAAGGGGTGCTCAGTCAATGCTACAATCTTGTGGGCTTGGAAATAATGGTTCAATTTCTTTGAGGCCATCATTAAGGCCAATGTTAATTTCTCCAAGGGTAAATACCGCCCTTTGTTTACATAGTACACTTCCCTTTGTTCTCTCTTCTATTCTCTAATTATCACTGCACTCACTGCATGCTCTAAAACCGCCAAGTACAAGAAAAGCTCCTCTCCAGGTACTGGATGTGAGAGAACTGGAGCTGTGGTTAGGTATCTTTTCAAGTCGGCCAAGACGGCTCCGCATTCTTCTGTCCATAAGAAATTTGTGGCCTTTTCAACAGACTAAAAAATGATTTACACTTATCCGAACTTCTGCTTATAAATCTGTTCAGGGCTGCGGCCCTTCCAGTCAGCATCTGCACTTATTTTGCCGACGTTTGGCTCTTCAAATCCATGATGGCCTTGATTTGATCTGGGCTTGCCTCAATGCCCCTTCTGGTAACCAAGAACCGCAAGAACTTACTAGACCTAACTCCAAATGCACATTTCGAAGTATTGAGCCGGAGCCAATATGTTCTAAGGATGTCAAAAATTACTTTCAAGTCGGCTAAATGATCCTCAGGTTCTTTAGTCTTCATGATCATGTCATCGATGTATACTTCCACTGTTTTGCCAATCAGATGTCTGAACATCTTGGTCACTAAACTCTGGTATGTTGCTCTTGCATTTTTCAACCCGAAATGCATCACTCTGTAGCAATACAGCCCTTTTGGGGTGATAAATGCAGTCTTCTCCTCATCAGGGGGGTACATTGCTATCTGATGGTACCCCCTATAAACGTCTAGGAAGCCCATCCTTTCATGCCCTAAAATGGCATCCACTAATTGATCAGTCTTGGAGAGTGGAAAACTGTCTTTAGGACAAGCCTTATTCAGGCTAGTAAAGTCCACGCAGACCCTCCACCTCTCATTCTTCTTTTTCACTACCACGGTGTTGGACAATCAAGTAGGGTAGTTTACTTCTCGAATGGCTCTGGCCTCTAAAAATTTGTCCACTTCCTGCTCTACTACCTCCACATGAACCAACGTCGGCCTCCTCGATCGCTGAATGACGGGTTTTGCCGACCTGTCTACGTTCAGTCTGTGGCATATAACCTCGGGGTCAATGCCAGGCATCTCATATGGCATCCAGGAAAACACTTCTATGTTTGCTTGCAAGAATGCTTCTAACTCCCTTTCCTCTTTCTCGACCAAGTTTGAGTCGAGGAGGAAGAAGCGCTCTTCATCCCCTTGCTGGACTAGAATTTTCTTCAAGGCTTTCTCGCTTTTGTCGGCCAGCTCTTTGCCAACGTCATCCAGGACCTCCATGTCACGACCCAAACCTGCCCCTATAGGTTTAGTATCGTAACCGACCAGTAATCCTTGGATTACCAAAGGCCTCTAAGCATAATAACATATGGCAGGGGCTGCGGAAGCAAATAATCAAGACATACATAGTCCATAGAGCTGTGCAGACATACATGAAACAGATAACTTAAAACTTCATAACAGTGTTACAACTTACACATCATTTCCCAACTTACAAAATCAGACATTTTAACCAACCACAACATAGTATAAACATAACCTATCATGTTTACAAAAACAGCCATGAAACTTGACTTCAATCAGAACCTTTTCGGGAGGCACAATGGTTGGCTGACAAAACTGAAACTTAGGCCGTCAATTCTGGGCCTGGTCATGTGCCTGCTCACCTACATACATAATATAAACAGTGAGCGACAGCCTAGTGAATAATAACAAAGCAAAGACTTTAATGAATGATGTCCATAACTTATCTCACAACATTTCAGGATCATAATCATATAGTGAAATAGAATCATAGTCTTATCCTTGTTCAATCATGTGTGGTACATCCATTAGCCTAAAACATGTCTCTTTGGTCAAGCATATCAAGTTCCATAAAGGAACCTCCGGTACCGAGTAACATATCTCATACATGGGCCACGGTATTATTTCCCCCGGGCGAGGGCCTGTGCCACGGTATTGTTTTCCCCGGGCGAGGGCCTTGGCCACGGTATTCTTTCCCCTGGGCTAGGGCCTGGGCCACGGTATTCTTTCCCCCGGGCTAGGGCCTCATGACCATAAGCCACAGTATTATGTCCCCTGGTGAGGGCCTCTGCTAAGGATACCACAATTTTGTTTCAAAGAAAATTAGACAATCATTCATTCACACAAAACATAGCATTTCAGAAACTTGTCATCTCATATCATCATAAAATAATCATAGTTAAACATAACTTTACAGAGTTATTACTCACAGATAATTGGTAGCTCCAGTTAAATGACAAAGTGAGCAATTCACTTATCTCGAGGCGCGTGACCTAAATAACATGATAGATACATACATTGAATTCCCACACTCAAACTGAACATAACTTAATTCATTGTTCTTAGTGTGTTTCTAGCCTTTAATCCTCATTATGGAGTCTTAACATGGCCTAGGAATGCCTAGGATGGAATGAGGATGCAAAAATGTGCTGGAAAACATTTTTCAAAACTTGCTGAAAATAGGATCCACACTCGAGCATGGCTTTTCCCGCTCGAGCGGACATGCAGACAATGAAGCTCCGCTCGAGCGGACTGCAAACTCTTGAAAAAGTACTGGTTGCATGTTTTTCACGCTCGATGGACGCTCGACCCACGCTCGAGCGTGAGACTCAGACCCTCGCTCGAGCGCGGATTCCCTCGCTCGAGCGAACTGCAAAACACATGAACTTCTGGGCATATGCATTTCACGCTCGAGCGGAAGTGCATACACTCAAAGTGTACGCTCGAGCGTGAAGTCCTCCGCTCGAGCGTGGATAAAAAATCTAGAATTTCCAAATTGATCCTCAAGCACAAAACTCAACCTTTAAAGCTTCAAACTCGATTTTTCTAGGCCAAAACTTGAGAAAAAAAACATGAAGACCCTAAAGCAACATGCATTAAAGATATTTCAAGAAACTATGGCCCAAAGGCATGCCAATTGAACACAATCCCAACTAAAACTTCATGAATAAAACATACACACAACATGCATGATCTCCCTTGAGTTCAAACACTTCAAACCAAGATTAAATTTGGTAATTTGATAGAAAACATGATGAATTCTCAAAACATAGATGAAATAAATACATGCATGAAAGAATCCTTTGAAGTTATGCTGAAATTGTGAAGAATTGCACATGCATGTATGGTATGGCCCAATTCTCCCAACTCTAATGCAATTCTACCATGAATTTACTTAATTCATCAATAATCTTGAAGAATCTAACTCAATTACTCAATTTAGCGTTTAGTCCCTTACCTAGAGGCTTGAATCTACACTGGTTGAAATCAAAACTCCTAAATCTTCATCAATGACAATAATTCCTAGCATCCTATAATTTGAGCCCCAAATTCTTTAAGTTTTGAGCCAATTCTTCCTTCTTCACTCTCTCTCACGTTTTGGGTCTTGAGGATGGAAAATGACAAGTCAAAATATGTATAAGGTGTGCAACAATTTGTATAAGCCCACTCAATGGCACACTTGTAATTAATTTGGATTCAAATAATTCAACCTTATTTATTCTAATTTAATCATCCCAAATCGAATTTAAATTAAACCCACCATAAAATCTTATAAGTCCTGATGGATATATAAATCAAATCAATTTCTGTATTGGATGCCGATAAGGCCTTCAATTCGCAAATCGAAACTAAAACATAAACAGATATTTCTACGCTAAACAGATAGAGACACATTAATAATCCAACACACATGACATTAACTCGTGATTTCTTGTTAATCACTTGTTAGGCACACTTAAGCATGAATTAACGTTAATTAAGGGTCGGGGTTGTTACAGTTTTCCCCCCTTAAAGAGTTTGGTCCTCCAAACTCAAGTTACCTCATTCTGAAAGAACACTGGATCTAAAGGAAACAGTTCAGGGTATCTTTTCATCATGTCTTCTTCTGTCTCCCAAGTTGCATAAGTTCCCCCATGATTCTGCCAATCCACTTTCACCAACGAGATTTCTTTGTTTCTTAGTCTTTTTATCCTTCGATTCACAATCTGAATAGGCCTTTCCTCATAAGTATAATCATCCTTCAAAAGAACGTGAGTCGGCTCAATCACATGTAGCGGATCTCTCAAATACTCCCGAAGCATAGGGACATGTAAAACATTGTGCATATACTCCATTACTGGAGGTAGAGCCACTCGATACGTTACCAGGCTGATCTTTTCAAGGATCTCATACGGCCCAACAAATCTCGGTGCTAATTTTCCCTTAACACCAAACCGTGTCTGTCCTTTCATAGGAGTCACTTTTATAAATACATGATCCCCAACTTCATATTCTCTGTCTCTTCTTCGAATGTCGGCATAACTCTTTTGCCAGCTTTGAGCAGTTTTCAACCTTTGCTGAATCAACTTCACATTTCTAGTGGTTTCTTGTACAAGTTCCAGTCTAACAATGGTCTGTCGCCTACCTCGGCCCAACATACCAGAGATCGGCATTTTCTTCCATACAAAGCTTCATAAGGAGCCATTCCAATGCTTGAATAATAATTGTTGTTATACACAAACTCAGCTAATGGCAAATAAGTCTCCCAATTCCCTTGGAAATCTAACACACACATTCTAAGCATATCTTCCAAGGTTTGATTTGTCCGCTCTGTCTACCCATCTGTCTATGGGTGATAGGCACTAAACCTCAATTTTGTCCCTAAGGCCTGTTGTAAACTTTGCCTGAACCTCGATGTAAACTTCGAATCTCTGTCAAATACAATAGATACCGGTACACCATGCAATCTCACAATCCCATTCACATACATGTTAACTAATTTATCCGCATTATAAATAGTCTTAACAGACAGAAAATGAGCAGACTTAGTCAAACGATCAACTATAACCCAAATAGAATCCATACCTCGAGAAGAGCGAGGCAATCCCACAATGAAATCCATGGTGATATGCTCCTATTTCCATTCCGGTATTGGAAGCGGCTGTAACAAACTGGCGGGTCGTTGATGTTCAGCTTTGACTTGTTGACAATGTAGACATCTAGCCACAAAATCTGCGATACACTTTTTCATTCTAGGCCACTATAAATTTTGTTTCAAATCATGGTACATCTTTGTATTTCCCGGATGCATAGCAAACTTAGTATTGTGGGCTTCAGACATAACACGCTTTCTCAAGTCACAGCAATCAAGTACACAAAGACAATTTTGAAATTTCAGCACATTATTCTCAAACACAAACCTTGGCCTTGGCTTGGAATCAAGTTCTTCTACAACCTTTTCAAGTATTCATCTTCAAGTTGCTTTTCTTTGATTTCTTCAATGATTGCAGGCTGATCGGAAATAATGGCTAGTATTCCGCCCTGTTCACATATCACAATCTCAGTCTCATTTCTTTCCAAGTCATATAACAGTTCTCTCTGGCTGGTAAGCAGACATGACAAATTTCCCATTGATTTTCGACTCAAAGCATTTGCTACGATATTAGTTTTCTCTGGGTGATACAAAATTTGCAAATCATAATCTTTGATCAGTTCTAACCATTGCCTCTGTCTCATGTTCAATTCTTTTTGGGTGAAGAAATATTTCAAGCTTTTATGATCGGTATACACTTCACAAGTTACCCCATACAAGTAATGACGCCAGATTTTCAAGGTAAACAACACAGCTGCCAGTTCAAGGTCATGAGTTGGGTAATTCTTTTCATGAGGGCGAAGTTGTCGAGAAGCATAGGCAATTACTTTTCCATTTTACATCAGTACACAGCTCAACCCTTTATACGAAGCATCACTGTAAATTTGAAACCCATCAATACCATTAGGTAAGGTTAGGATTGGTGCAATCACCAGCCTGGTTTTCAATTCTTAGAAGGCTGATTCACGTTGATCGTTCCAGTCAAACTGTACATTCTTCTATGTCAATTGTGTTAATGGCATTGCAAGCTTTGAGAAGTCTTTCACAAATCTCCTGTAATAATCAGCTAGTCCTAGAAAACTTCTAACTTCTGTTACATTCGTCGGTCTAGGCCAATCCACAATAGCTTCAATCTTCTGAGGGTCAACAGAAACACCATCCTCATTGATTATATGTCCCAAAAATGCTACATTGTCAAGCCAGAATTCACATTTGGACAATTTAGCATACAATTTCTTTTCTCTCAAAATCTGCAAAGTAGTTCTCAGATGGTTCCCATGTCCTTCCCTGTCTTTAGAATAAATCAGAATGTCATCAATAAACACAACAATGAATTCATCAAGATATTGTTTGAAAACCCTATTCATTAGGTCCATAAAAGTTGCAAGTGCATTTGTTACTCCAAAAGGCATTACCAGAAATTCATAATGTCCATATCTAGTTCTGAATGCAGTTTTCTCTACGTCTTCTGTTTTAACCTTTAACTGATGATAACAGGACCTAAGATCAATTTTAGAGAACACTTTGGCTCCTTGGAGTTGATCAAACAAATCATTTATTCGGGGTAATGGATATTTGTTCTTAACGGTCACCTTGTTCAATTCTCGATAGTCAATACATAGCCTCAAAGACCCGTCTTTCGTTTTGACAAATAACACTGGAGCACCCCGAGGAGAAGTACTTGGGCGAATGAATTTCTTGTCTAAGAGTTCTTGAAGTTGGACTTTTAGTTCTTTCAATTCAGAAGTCGACATCCTATATGGAGTCTTGGAGATGGGTTGTGTTCCAGGGGTTACATCAATGGTAAATTCTATCTCTCTATCGATCAAGTCCCCAGGTAGATCATTAGGAAACACATTAGGATAATCGCAAACCACAGGGATAGTTTCTACAATGGCACTATCCGAAGATACAGTCAACACACTACACAAATAACCCTGTCACCCTTTTCTTAACAGTTTTCTGGCTTTCATAAACAAAATTAAGTATGGCGGTGGAACTACCCCATTCCCAGTGAAAGTAAACTCAAGCATACTGGGTGGACGAAACACAACAAATTTATTCACACAATCAATGGTGGCACAATACCTAGTCAACCAATCCATACCCAGAATACAATCAAAATAATCGATGTTCAAGGGTAATAAATCAACATACAATGTTATCTCTCCAATTATAAGATCACATGCCGGATAAACATAAGCACACATCATAGAACCCCCAGATGGTGAAGATACAAATAGCAAACAGTTCATAGATTCTAACGGTCTAGTTAATTTTCGAGAAAAAGCATGTGATACGAATGAATGTGTGGAACCAAAATCAATCAGCACATATGCATTCTGAGCACAGATAGAAATGATACCTGACACTACTGATTCAGTGTTTTGCACATCTCCAGGCACTAAGGCGAATACTCTCCCTTGCCTCAATGCTTCATTCCCATTGTTGCCCCTGGCATTAGTTCTGAAGTTTGATTTGGCCACTAAAACAGATCCTACTGAACTAGCTGTGGGGTGACTGGTATTCCTGGATCCCATTGGACAATCTTTCATCATATGGCCAACCTTGCCATACCAGTAACAAGCACCAGATGTACGTTGGCACACTCCCCTATGTCTCCTGCCACATTCTGGACAGTTTGGTATGGACCCACTACTCTAACTAGGACTACTGGAAGATCCTGTGTTTTGTTTCTTCAAAAATGATCGGCCCTTCTTGAAATTAAACCCGGTCCTTTTGCCTTTTCCATCAATGCTCTATCCAAAACATTCACATACGTGGGTAGGTTCAGAACTCCCACCCGATCCAATATATCTAAATCCAGCCCGCCCTTAAACTTGCGGGCCTTCTTGTAGTCTGTGTCCACCATGTGAGGAGCAAACCTGGCTAGCTCGGTAAACTTAGCCTCATACTCAGCTACAGACATTCTGCCTTGTTTGAGTTCCTGGAATTCTGAAACCTTTTGGTCTCGGAAGCACTGGGGAAAGTACTTGCCATAGAAAATTGTATTGAATTGAGCCCATATCATATTCTCATTACCATTCCGAACTAGTAACCACCATCTTCGAGCTTCATCTTTCAGAGTGTAGGTGGCTAATAAAACTTTTTGAACCTCAGAACAGGGAAACATTTCAAACAATTTTTCCATCTCCAGTAGCCAAGTTTTTGCCTTTAGTGGTTCAATGCCACCCAAGAAAGTTGGCGGCTTCATCTTCATGAATTTATGAGTCATGTTAATTATGTCGTTGTTGCCCATTTCAACTTGAGCCGGCAGGGGTAGAGGTGGCAAGGGTTGTTGCCTCTGTTATTGCATTACTACTTCAGTTAAAATGGCAAGCACTTGTTCCATTCTGTTCATTCGGGCATCCGAGGACCCTGCTGTACCATCACTTCCTACATTGTCCATTTGCTATAGGTAAACAAAACTTTATAAACACAGGCAAATAGTCCTCGTTACTTTATTCAAATTCACATGATTATACTTGGATTATGCTTTTACTTTCAAACAACACACTTAGACATGCAGATGGGATGCCCCTACTTCTCACTAGGACACCCTAAACTCATATGGACTTGTGTGTGCGGTATTACTCGTGCTCTGATACCACTTTGTCACGACCCAAACCTGCCCCTACGGGTTTAGCATCGTAACCAGCCAATAATCCTTGGATTACCAAAGGCCTCTAGGCATAATAACATATAGCAGGGGCTGCGGAAGCAAATAATCAAGACATACATAGTCCATAGAGCTGTGCAGACATACATGAAACAGATAACTTAAAACTTCATAACAGTGTTACAACTTACACATCATTTCCCAACTTACAATATCAGACATTTTAACCAACCACAACATAGTATAAACATAACCTATCATGTTTACAAAAACAGCCATGAAACTTGACTTCAATCGGAACCTCCTCGGGAGGCACAATGGTTGGCTGACAAAACTGAAACTTAGGCCGTCAATTCTGGGCCTGGTCACGTGCCTGCTCACCTACATACATAATATAAACAGTGAGCGACAGCCTAGTGAATAATAACAAAGTAAAGACTTTAATGAATGATGTCCATAACTTGTCTCACAACATTTCAGGATCATAATTAGATAGTGAAATAGAATCATAGTCTTATCCTTGTTCAATCATGTGTGGTACATCCATTAGCCTAAAACATGTCTCTTTGGTCAAGCATATCAAGTTCCATAAAGGAACCTCCGATACCGGGTAACATATCTCATACATGGGCCACGGTATTATTTCCCCCAGGCGAGGGCCTGTGCCACGGTATTGTTTTCCCCGGGCGAGGGCGTGGGCCATGATATTCTTTCCCCCGGGCTACGGTCTCATGACCATAAGCCACAGTATTATGTCCTCTGGACGAGGGCCTCTGCTAAGGATACCACAATTTCGTTTCAAAGAAAATTAGACAATCATTCATTCACACAAAACATAGCATTTCAGAAACTTGTCATCTCATATCATCATAAAATAATCATAGTTAAACATAACTTTACAGAGTTATTACTCACAGATAATTGGTAGCTCCAGTTAGATGACAAAGTGGGCAATTCACTTATCTCGAGGCGCGTGACCTAAATAACATGATAGATACATACATTGAATTCCCACACTCAAATTGCACATAACTTAATTCATTGTTCTTAGTGTGTTTCTAGTCTTTAATCCTCATTATGGAGTCTTAACATGGCCTAGGAATGCCTATGATGGAATGAGGATGCAAAAATATGCTGGAAAATATTTTTCAAAACTTGCTGAAAATAGGGTCCACGCTCGAGCGTGGCTTTTCCTGCTCGAGAGGACATGCAGACAATGAACCTCCGCTCGAGCATGACTTCTCTCGCTCGAGCGGACTGCAAACTCTTGAAAAAGTACTGGTTGCATGTTTTTCACGCTCGATGGACGCTCGACCCACGCTCGAGCGTGAGACTCAGACCCTCGCTCGAGCGCGGATTCCCTCGCTCGAGCGGACTGCAAAACACATGAACTTCTGGGCATATGCATTTCAGGCTCAAGCGGTACTCAGAGTGTACGCTCGAGCGTGAAGTCCTCCGCTCGAGCGTGGATCAAAAATCTGAAATTTCCAAATTGATCCTCAAGCACAAAACTCAACCTTTAAAGCTTCAAACTCGATTTTTCTTGGCCAAAACTTGAGAAAAAAACATGAAGACCCTAAAGCAACATGAATTAAAGATATTTCAAGAAACCATGGCCCAAAGGCATGCCAATTGAACACAATCCCAACTAAAACTTCATGAATAAAACATATATACAACATGCATGATCTCCCTTGAGTTCAAACACTTCAAACCAAGATTAAATTTGGTAATTTGATAGAAAACATGATGAATTCTCAAAACATAGATGAAATAAATACATGCATGAAAGAATCCTTTGAAGTTATGCTGAAATTGTGAAGAATTGCACATGCATGTATGGTATGGCCCAATTCTCCCAACTCTAATGCAATTCTACCATGAATTTACTTAATTCATCAATAATCTTGTAGAATCTAACTCAATTACTCAATTTAGCGTTTAGTCCCTTACCTAGAGGCTTGAATCTACACTGGTTGAAGTCAAAACTCCTAAATCTTCATCAATGACAACAATTCCTAGCATCCTATAATTTGAGCCCCAAATTCTTTAAGTTTTGAGCCAATTCTTCCTTCTTCACTCTCTCTCACGTTTTGGGTCTTGAGGATGGAAAAGGACAAGTCAAAATATGTATAAGGTGTGCAACAATTTGCATAAGCCCACTCAATGGCACACTTGTAATTAATTTGGATTCAAATAATTCAACCTTATTTATTCTAATTTAATCATCCCAAATCGAATTTAAATTAAACCTACCATAAAATCCTATAAATCCTGATGGACATATAAATCAAATCAATTTCTATATCGGATGCCGATAAGGCCTTCAATTCGCAAATCGAAACTAAAACATAAACAGATCTTTCTACGCTAAACAGATAGAGACACATTAATAATGCAGCACACATGACATTAACTCATAATTTCTTTTTAATCACTTGTTAGGCACACTTAAGCATGAACTAACGTTAATTAAGGGTCGGGGTTGTTACACTCCATGTCCTCGTCCTCAATTTCTACTGTCTTTGCCTCTCGCACATTGCAGATGGATTTCATTGCTGCCATGGAACAATTCTTTGCCTGCACATGATCCCCTCTAACCTCCTCAATTCCATGCTCTGTTGGGAACCGTAACAGCTGGTGTAGCGTTGAGGGAACAGCCCTCATTGCGTGTAACCATGGTCTCCCCAAGATAACATTGTAAGGGGAGGGGGTGTCAATTACTGTGAACTTTGTACTTACCTTCTTGAAGCATGCCTATGCCTCCAAACTTATTGCTCTCAAGAGCCATGTCGGCGTTCCATTGAACCCAACCATTGGACTGTTGGGCTGCTCCAGATCATCTTGGTGAAGGCCGAGCTCCTTGTAACATTTGACATACATAATGCCACAAGAGCTGCCTTGGTCAATCAGAATGCGTCTGACCTGGCATTCTCCAATCTTGAGGGATATCACCAGAGCATCGTTGTGTGGATGCTACACCATGTCTGGATCAGCTTCAGTAAAGGACACCATCGGTCCCTGGTATTCGTCTGCCCTAGGCCTTTTTTGCTAGACCTGATACACATGTTGTAAGTGCTTTACCCTCTGAGTCTCCCCACGTACCTCGTTCTCATTGACCTTCGAGTGAATCGCGTTGATCACTTAAGGTCCATCTGTTTGCGATTTCAGTGCTGGTAGAGGTGGTGCTGCTGGTGCCTAGGGCCGCCTTGCTTGCTCTTCCCTTATTCTGGCCTCATCTACTAGGTCTTTTAAATGACCTTGTCTTACCAGATTTTCCAAATGTGCTTTTAGGGCTCTACAACCCTGTGTCAGGTGTCCGTCTTCGTTGTGGTAAGCACAGTGCTTTCCCAGGCTTCTTCTAATGAATTCGCCAGGAACCTTTTCTGGTGCTCTATAATACGGCTGGTTCTTGATTCTTTCCAGAACTTTATAAACCGGAATCCAGAATACGGTGGGGACTGCCTGTGCGACCCTCAGTCCTATCTCTTACATGTTATATCCAGTATTAACTTGACCTCGCTTCGGCGAGCCGTTTCTCTTTTCTTGTTTCAATGCTTTTGTCCCTAGTGTGTCTTCTTCAGCTCTCGCATATTTCTCGATCCTGGCCATGAGTTCCTCCATACTTTTTGGCAGCGTCTTTGCGAGTGACTTTCGAAGCAGGCAATCATCGTTCAGGCCGTTCTTAAAAGATACGACTGCCAACTCTTGGTTACACCCTGGTATTCGATTAAAAACCTCATAATACCTTTTGGCATAAGCTCTGAGGCTTTCATCCTCGCCGATTCTTAGAGCCATCAGGGAGTCTACCCTCAAAGGCTGCAGTTTGTTTGTAACAAAACTAGCCACAAACATCTCGGCCAGGCCTTCCCAACTTTTCACAGTTCCTTTCGGCAACTTGTGAAACCAATCTGATGCGATTTCTCCAAATGATGAGGAGAACACCTTGCAGAGCAACGGTTCGTTCCCGATATATAGTGCCATTGAGTTCAAGTATAAACCAACGTGAAAGTTAGGATCGGATTTACTATCGTATATCTAGAATCTTGACATGTGGAACATTTTCAGGGCCTTAAACTTATCCAGCTTTACTGAGAACGGCATTCTCGGTTTGATCAGAGATGTGACTTCGGCATCTTGTCGCTTCCTCTAGAGGTAGTCTCTCAAGTCCTCCTTAGTCCATCCAGAAGCTTGGTTGTCAACAGATTTCAGCCTTTTTGGTGCGCTACTTCCTGTGTTGTTATGAGTCCTCTTGGACCTCCCTCCATTCGTTGTGTCAAAACAAAGCTCCTTTCCCTAAACATGCCGATGTTCCTTGGCATAAGTTTCCTTGACACGAGGTGTCTTTTGAGACTCTCCTTTCATCGATTCTTCTCACCCGACGTCCCGTGAAGGCCAATGAGAATGCTCATTTGCCCGGTCATGCTGAGGGACTGTAGGGATTGCTTTTTGCCCCCTTTTCTGGGCATCGTTCTTGGCCGCTGGAATCGGCATGTCCTCCAATGGGAACGGTGGCTGCCTGACGTTGTTCTGCATCATAAAATTGACAACTGATTGTAGGTCTACCAATTTGTTTGTCATCCCCTTCATCTCGCCGTCTCTCCTCAGGCATCTATCTTTCCATACCTGGAGGTCGTTTTCGTTATAATACTCGCATTGGCCTGCCTTCTTTGGAATGTCTCCCTCTTGGCTGATGTCCTTTTCCTCGGGATTCTTCATTACAGGTCTCTTCTCTTACATTGGGATCGGTATGTTTGCCACTCCCACTAGGGATGTCATCTCCAATCTTCTCTTTCTGCCTGTCGTTGGCCATCTATTCTCCTTACGTTCCCATAGACGGCACCAAATTGTGGGTGTTGATTTCCGACCACACTGCCAAACAGGAACCCAGCAGGAGAGCACAGGTAGAATAGATCACGCCTGAACAACCTGTCACAGAAAGATAAGACTCCGGCGATGGTTCATCCACCCGAGGGCACTTCGACGATCAAGTCAGTACTCAGTTATCTCTCAAAGATAGTAAATAGTGCTTAACTCACAAGCCATAATACAAAAAACATACCTTAGACTTTCGAGGGTGCCTTACTTTTATAACCAGCACTAACCTGATCCTTGTAGATACCTAACTTCAATGGACTCTAACTCAATGCTCATCTTGGATTCCCAGTCAGATAAAGATAAACTCCCTAAGAACTTTATTTTTATCCAGATTGAGATCCTCCTCCATTCTAGAACTTTTATCCCTTATCCGTTCATCTCGGATTCCGGTATCTCCGCAGATAACCTCGGCCTAACCGAGATCACCTCGGTGCCATGACCAAGACACGTGACACCTCAGCTAACACTTTGGTGTTACCTTGACCACGTATTGTAATTCACAAAATATATCCCCCCATGATGGATGAATATTTACTTCAATTGTGGATCCTATCAAACATAAAAATAGTATTGTTTTCTCGTATTTGTGTTCGAATTATTGGTCCCTAAAATTATTATTATAATTTTTTTTGGTTAAACCTTGTTACTTGATAAGTAAACATTATTGTTTAGGAATAGAAGCAACAATGCCACAGATTTTAAAAGACAGTAGCTAAGCTACAGTAAGTTAATGGAAATATCCAACATCAACATTAAAAAAAAGAAAAAAAAGAAAAGAAGACGATGAAGAAGAAGAAATATACTTCCCATTTAATTCATGATGGAGCAAAATGGAGATTACATTAACACAAAATACAAACTGTAGTCCAAGACATACAATCCTCCCATTTCAGCCTTTTCCTATTCTAATTCATTTGTACAAAAGGTACATAAAAACTCTCCCAGTGTTTTTTTTTTTTTTTAAAAAAGAAAACAAATGAACAATGCTATGGAGCTCTCCAGTATCAGAATTTACCAGTGCAAGCAATCACTTCACCAGCTCTTTTGATATGAGATATCGGAAAGCAAAATTGTAAGGAATCCATTCAATGCTCTTCCGTGACTTCCCAACCAGACATTTCTTAATACTCTTTCTCACAGATTCAGGCACACACTGTTGGATCATCTCTAACAAGCCAGCTGGACACAACCCTGAATCTTTAGCAAAGGACTCCACGGTTTTTGGTAAAAGAATTTTATGGTCTTTTCTTACACCAAAAGTAGCCCGAATGTACTCTTCTTTTGCAACTTCCAACTCTTGAAATACTCTCTTGGGTGTGTAAATACGAATCTGAACATGAACAAAAGATCACTATTTCAAAATGATAATAAGAACATAGTATAACTAGATGTTGTGTTCCCATATAAATAACAATCCAATCTATCTGCATCACATATAAATGGAGTGCTACTAAAGTAATATAGAGAGGCAATTACCGCAGGATCAGAATGGCTTCCTGAACATAGTGCGAAGTGTAAAAGGGGTACGGGATGTTCAATTGCATATGCTTGTCGTTCATCTCCAACCTTAAACTTTGTTCTGGAAGAAAGTAACAAGCGAAGCCACTACAAGCAGAAATAAGTTTTATTAGGCCCACTACATATGACAATAGTTACTTCAAAGTTCACACACATGATTGATTGTATGAAATTACTTCATAATTCAGGAGTTTTTTTTTTTTTTTTTGGAAGTTTGGGAAGGGGGATGTCTACAAAAAGATCCTCACATGAAAGATGTTCAACAATTTTTTGTCTCAATTACTTGGAATCAGTTACATGGATCCATTTCCGTCAATTGGCTTTATTCAGTCATATCCTTGGTTAAAGTAAGATAGCCATGCCCTTTCTTATTGCCTAAGCCTAAGTTCTTCTCCTTACTCTATTTCTTTTGTCATCGTCTACGTGTATCAAATCACTCCTCTTCTCAAGCACATTAATTGGCCTATGATACATATGACCATATCATATCAAATGATTTTTGCTCATCCTACCTTCAATTGGTGCCATTCCTAACTTCTTCCTAATGGAATAATTTCTTGTCACACTACTCATCCATCCCGACATTCTCATTTCAACTTAGTTCGTTTACTAAACATGTTATTTCTTAACTGCCAGTATTCAATACAATATACATCATAACAAGCCTAGTAACAGTACCACGAAATTGTCCTTTCAATCTAATAGGAATCTTAATAGCGTAAAACACTCTTGATCTGATGTAGTCCTCCGTTTCATCCATCCTACCTTAATTTTATGGCCCACATGCTTTAATCTCTGCTCAATTAGCATGCATATATAAAAGATATGAGAAGTAAAAGCTTAACTTCAAAGACTATAACAAAATGAACACCAAGGACTTCAAGAAAGGAAAAAAAGCTTCAAAACAAAACCCATAGCAAGGGATCTACCTGTCCAGGACGAGACATGCGGCATCCAAGGATAGAATTCTGTATTGTATCTGCACTTACTACATGACCTCCAACATTGTAGGCAGCCTGGATTAAATAAAATTGTAAGAAAATGAAATCCAAACTGAAATTTCGTACAAGCGAAACCAACAAAACTTCTTACTTTCAAGAGTAGAAATACTCTCTTTACGTTGTTCTGTGGAATCCCATAAGCCAGAAATGCCTGTTCAGAAAGCGGAATTCATTATACTGTGGTTAAAGCAGAGAAGAACTGTACAGAATAGATTATATTATAAATTTTGTATTTCAATTGATGAGATTCAATACATGCATCACCAACGCATTGTGAATGTTGATCCAGAATGCTAGCTTCTCCTCATATTTCATCTTCCTGGGATCTACTTCTTCTAATCGACCAATAAGTGACCTATGATATAACAACTCAATGAGAAAAATGAAACAAACCATAGATTCCAAGTTATGTTCATTATGCTAAAGATACACTCATTATGACTTTCTTGTGACTTTAAAATGTCAAAAAGTCTCACCTGAAATTTTGTAACATGTCCTCAACGTCACCCAATTTCTGACTATCTCTGTATATACATGGCACTTCAACCATTGTGCTGTAAGGTCCACTAAACTCCTTTAGTCCTTGCACGTGGAAAGGGTTATCTAACCGTACATCAAAAGATGAATCTTTCCTGAACCCGGTACTCCACAGATCACACTGATCTTTTGGAGAAAATGCACTCATTGATGACAAAGATGAATTGGGAGATGAGAGACCCTGATTTGTCAATGGTGGATCTGCAAGCTTGCAATATATAGCTGACATGCATTTGATCATATCTTCAGAAAGCTTATTAGGTGTCTCAGGAACATGATCAGAAATGCAGGTACCAAGATGCTCAGCCAGACTGATTACATTTGAAGAAGCATTCTGGGCATACTGTGGAAAAGCAACAAAATTCATAATCTACAAAATATTTGGAAATCAAATTCAACTGGTGATAGTTAAAGAATTATGTGATTAAACCTAAGTTACCTCCATCATGGATAAAGGTTGAGAATAACAGGCACGAACAGCTTTACCCAGAGACTCTGCCGGAGGAGAAGTTCTATTTGATGGAGCGGAACATTGTGATAGTGATGAGTAACAGCGGTGAATACTGGAATCTACTGGCTTCTCTTCACCTATATTTCTGGACTCATTCCATGGGTTTGCAATCGACAGAGAACTAGCTTGAACGGTTGAACTTTCCCTCCTTGTTGTAATATCAGATCTGGAAACTTGCAGATACCTTCCTTTTGGGGTAGTGAAGGGTGATTTTGATCTTTCATCTTTTGTTGATGGAGATGAGGAATTTTTTTGGTCAAATGCTTGCCGGTACAATGAGAGAAGATATTGCTCCAAATGCACAACTTCCAGCTCCAATACCGCTATTTCTTTAATCAGTTCTGTCGCCGGCTGGAGTAAAATAAAAGAATTCTTTCAATTCAACCAGAAAGAAATAGTGGTACATAGCAAAAAAATATATCCAAGTTAATACTATGATTCATAGAGTAAGTTTCTCACTGTGTTACTGATATGGTTAAAAGGTTATCAAAGATGAAACACATTAGTTATGTGAAACAACAGGCATACGCCACCAGTTACATCAAATTTAACAAAATAGTTTGATAAGTCAATCTTATTATATATGCATATTAGTTGGGGGGGAAAAATTCATAAAGAAAAAACATACAGACATTAACAATAATTGGTTAAGACTTGAGCCTTATATTTTGTAAACATATACCAGCTAAAAAGAAATTCTCAAAAGGGTGTACTGGTGTGTGGGTTAAAAAATAACATATGTTTCCATAAGGTGAAGATAAGGAAAAGCTACCTTAGGCATTGAGACTTCATTTGTTATGGCATGAGAGGAAGACCTATAACCCAGTGCTTTTTCTAAAGCATGGCGGACAATGACTTGGTCTTGTAGTCTTTTCTCAAGCTGTAGGATCTGCATAGAATGTGAAATTGATCATTAAATAATATAACACAAGATTGAATCCTCGTCAAGACAGGGCTACCAAGGCCATGAGCAAGAACATTGATTGCCTTATGCATCTTTTGATGCCATGTGCCTTGAGATCAACATGTTCTAGTTACATACTTCACTTTAAAAAATTTGGATTTCAGTGTAGGAAATCTAAACTGTATTGCAGGGACTGACTTATTTAGTTCTATACCTCTTGCCTCAGAGAATTTTGGACTTCAGAGCTAGGCGATTGTTTCTTCTTGGTCCTCACACAGTCCTTAAAGTGCCCCATATCCTGATAGCAAATTAACTCCAAGATCAAAAATTGGGAATTGCTTGTTAAATGATCCTCTAGCAGTTGATTCATTCAATTTGAGAGTTCAGCATGGAACTATCTAAATAGTATCACTCCGCTAGCAAATGCATTAGATAATCAAGAAGAAGTTATCCAACCTTGGCCCCAGTACTGTGAATTACTCACTAAGGGAAACAAGTCAGAAGAATACAACTCTTACCAATTTTGGCCGGGGCGAAGCTTTGAGGAAATTATCCAATTTGTCTTCTTCAAGTCCCCTCTTATCAGGGAAGCTGTCATTGAGAAAGAACAACTCTAATGTCAAGAGAAATAGATGTGAGATGAAAGCATTTGGCCATAAGCAGGTACATATTTGGCCATATTCAAATCTGTGTTATTGTTGACAAGCTCAAGCCACAGTGCAATCTGTGTAATTTTGTTACATAGAATAAGTCCCATCTCTACTGAATCCTCACAGTGATTATTTCTACCATAACCACCGATATACAAACCAAACTAAGCGCCGTGTCCCAATCAAGTGGGGTTGGTCTGCTACTGAATCCGTTATTTCGCCATTATGCTCTATCAAGGCTACATGCTCATTCAGATTAAATAGATTTACCAACAATATCAGAAGATATAAAAGCCAAAAGTCTACAATCTTGAAACAAAGAACAAGGTAAGACTTGGTGTCTGAAACCCAGATTCAAAAGTTCACAACATTTCTAAAAACTAAAAACACTTTCTACTACTAATTTTGGCTACAAAACCTCCAAAGTTTCCTACTCGAATTCAATGTTTCAACGAGAACGGGAAAATAGCAGAACAAATAAATACCCAAAACTGACTAAGATAGATTACCAAGTAATAACAATAAATCTAATGGTTACCTCTTGCAACGCTTGTGTACGGAAGTTACTCCCACTCCAAGCTCTTTGCTACTGCCACACCCTTCAAACCCCATCTCTGAAAACCAAAACCCAAAATGCTTCAGCAAGATTTACCTCTAACAATGGAGGGGAAGATAAATTAGAGAAAACAGAGTACTCCTTGGGAGCAAACAAAAGAGTACCCAGATGGAATGTGTAGGAGGGAGATGAACCAGAAAAGACCCAACAGACCAAATGGGTCCTCAGTCAAAACCCCACTTTGTCTTCTTGCAATGCAAAACAACAACACACCACCAAGTACTAGCAATCAATTGATGGTTCGCTTGTGAAGCGCGAACAGGGCAGAGGTCTAAATGGGCTGTGAAAAGATGACCCTTTGACCGGTATGTCTTCTCTATGAAGGGACTCACTCTCACTCTCTCTCTCCTGCTCTCTCCTCCAAATCTGTTAACTTTTTGGCAATGGAGAGTCTTTTGGCATCAAAAGAAGTAAAACCAGCTCGTGGGCTTTTCCGTTGGAGAAAGTCTCCTAGTGCACCCCAAAATGTCAATGGGTGTACAAAAAGTAGATAAATTTACTCAACCATAGGAGTTGTAGTAATAAATGGACAAATCAGAGGAAGATTAAAAAAAAAAAAAAAAAAAAAAAAGTGGGTGAGGATGTGGTTAATAATGGGGTTTCTCATATAACAACCCTAACCCCACATTCTCTTCTCTTGTTGGGAAGCAAATGGGAGTTGGTGACCGTTCCTCCACCTTTGTCTTCTACGTATTTATATACACTCTCTTGTGTTTTGCCTAATGTATTATTAGGCCATCTTTAAATCAGGTGATTTTTTAATACAGTTACAAAGTAGTATATGATAATTTATCATCATAAAAGTAAATGATCGCCAACTTTACCCAATTATTTGACTATGAAAAAACAATATGATTACATATATCTCAGTCAAGATTCAAACAATCACAGCAATAATACACGGGGCATCATTGCAGCAGCCCCTGCTTTTATTTTAGAACTAATTGAGTGAGCTCATTGTCGATATTTTCCTTACCACATAAAAAAAATAGTTGAACGTAACATTTTTTACATAATGGATCACATAAGAACATCTCCAACCTTTATTTCTTTTTTCTTCATCAAATTTGATTAAACGTTTGATTTGATGTGGAACACTCCAACTCTCTTTTTCCAAAATTTTCCAACTTATCCTAAAAACCTGTTTTAATCTTTGTTTTCATTAAAATAAATAAATAAATAAATTCAATCCTTACTCTTTTTAAAATTTCATAAAATTTAAATAAAAATATGATAGTTGAAAAGTTGGTGACAATTCTGATTCCTCCTTAATTTGATGAAAATTTCTTTGATCTCATAATTTGATTCGCATTTAATGAAATGATTAAAATTTATTTTTAGCTATTTATTCGTCAAATTCAAATTTAATAAAAAAAAAATAGTGAAAGATTAGAGATGTTCTAATAAGTCCATTCAGTGAAAATCTTTTGTGCAACCGGCACAACTCGCTTAATTCACTCTAAAACTGCTTAATTTGCTTTCTACATAGCAAAACACTAATTGGCAAAAGATAAACCAAAAAATAGTACGCCATGCCAGTAAGTAAAAGGTGTGTATATATATCCAAGTGAGTTGGTCCAAGTGCACACAAGCCAAGAACACTAATCGAAATGGGGGGTTATGTTAAGTCCAAAGATGTGAAATGTGAGCAGGATGGGACATTAGAGAGGCTAAAAATGAAAAAGCAAAGCAGGGGGGATAACCTCAAAAGGGATGAAAGTTGAGGAGAGAGGTTTAAAGGAAACACATTGGATGCTTGAAAGTGAAAGGAAATGAGGTTTCGTGGGGTTTCTCTTTTGTCTCTAATCTATCTTTTTCACACTTTGGAGAGAGATTGGGATAGAGATAGATACCACAACAATCCCACATTGTCTTTCAGCACCACAGAGACTAACGTTTGTCAAAGAATCCACAAAATAAAAAATATTTATTATTATTATTATATAGTTAAAATAGGAGTCCGGATCCCCTGCCACACTTTCCTGCCATGCCCCAAAACGACGTCGTTTTGGGGCAAAATTTCAAACAAAAAAAAAATAAAAAACAAAACAGAACCAGAGAAGAGAAGGGGACGAAGAAAGAAGACAAGAGCGACGGTGCCGATTCGATGTATGGCGAGAGAGAAAGTCATGATGTTGAAGATCGAGTGACTAAGGTGCCGCCTTACGGATCTTGGGGTCTGAAATCACAAAAATCTCTCTTGATTTTCTCTCTCTTCATCTTCGATTTGGTGATCGGGGTCGGTGATGTCGGTGATCGGTCGCCCTTTCCAGTAGATCTGGATTTGATTGTTGATGAAGATGATGAAGATGATGATGATGTTGAAGGTGATGATGATGTTCAAAACTGAAGATGAATTTTTTTTTTTTTTTTTTTTTTTGTTGATGTTGATAATCTGCAGAAATTCACTATTGTTCTTCAAAAATCAAAGAGTATATACATATACACATACAACAATATACATGAACAAATGTCTAGTGCTATAAGATAATTTTTTTTTTTTTTTTTTTTTGATGTTGATGATCTGCAGAAATTCACTATTGTTCTTCAAAAATCGAAGAGTATATATATATATACACACATACCACAATATACATGAACAAATGTCTAGTGCTATAAGATTCTCTCTGCCCTTCAAATAACTCTGTTTTTCATGGGTTCTCTTTGATTTTGTTCAATTTAGTGAGGTTTTGGTTTAATTTTTCTTAATTTCTTTTAGTTTTTGTTACTGGGTTTGTTTTATATTTTGCTCATGAGAGCTCACAAACCTTTGAGAGGTCAGGGGAAAACAAAAAAAAACAAAAATGATCCTATATATATACATATATATACATACGTGTGTGCATATATATATATATATATAGATGATTGGGTTTGAAGGGTGGGTTTGTTTTGTTCTGTTTTACACTTGTCCTCTTAGATTTGGTTGTTTGAATGTTTGAATGGGTGTTTAAATCGCACTTTTTGGAGATTACATGATAATATCCAGAGGTGTTCTTCCTCTTAGATTTGGTTCTTCCTCTGGTTCTGGCCTCCACTTTTTTTTTTTTTTTTTTTTTTTTTTTTTTTTTTTTTTTTTGAAAACTTACCCCAAAATGACGTCGTTTTGGGACATGACAGGAAAGTATGGCAGAGGATCCGGACTAAAATTAGAGCGCTTGACCTTTGCCAACATCGATACAAAAGAATACCAAAAAAAAAAAATATGGTCAGGCTTTCTTTTTGTCGTGTTGTATACCTCCTAATCTAAAGCTTCTTTTTTCATAGCTACATATGTGAGAGTGAGAGAGAGAGAGAGAGAGAGGGTGCATACAATTCTTTAATGAAAACCTTTTTCTATTTCTTTGGTAATTGAAAAGCTTTTTCTCTATTGGAAATTGGAGAAAATACCAAAAATATACTGTGAGTTGGTGGGTAGAAAGTGTACCATAGACACCACACTAGACTAGGAAACTAGGAAGATTTATTTAGATTGATTGTGAAAAGGAAAATGTTTAGGAGCATTAAAAATATAGTACTAAAAGAAACATTAATGATGTGGTAGTGGGTCTCGTTCACTTTTTATGCGTTGTTTTTTTTATTTTTTTTATCATTCCTAATGTATTAATGCTATTAGTAATATAATTTTTAATGATCTAAATCATTATTGTTGTGAAAATATGGCCCATTTTTTAAAAATTATTCAGAACTTTGTTCATATTTATAACTTGTTTTGTTGGACTATTGACACTGCCAGACTGCAGGTGGTGCAATTAACTTGGCTTTTCAGTTTTACAGTTTCATCTTCATATGGTGATCAGTGGTTGGGTAGAATAGTCTTCTCTGGATCCATATGATATTTTAAGGCCTGTTTGTCAGGAGGTGAAAATAAGTTTCCAAATAAATAAACAAAATGAAACTTCTATTTTATCTTACTACTAATTTTTATATGGGGCAAGTCAGATTGGTAGTTGTGTTCAATATCAGCTACGAAAGGTTCCAGATAATATTATTATGTGAACAATCAATATTATTTTGGAGTTAAGTGAAGCATCAGTTTTCAATTGAATCTGACAGATACACAGACATGCTTCATGGTTTCAACTTTCATAAACAATTGAGCTATGACCCAAATTTTATCTAATTTCTAAACACAACAGCCACACCCATGTGTGTCTCTATGATTTAGAATAAAATAAAAAAATGTTTTCAACAGCCATACTTCATTTTCTAAAAGAATTTTTTGATGGTAAAAGATCTAGCTAGAGGCTTACGTGTCTTGTTGCAAAATAAATCATACATATAATAGCAAGAAGAATCAATTACAAATAAATAAATAAAAATACGACATTTATGATTTGACAAGACTGTCTATGTGTACAGCTCAAACTAGTTTCATTATACTAAAAAAGAAAATAATATAAAACGGCTCTTTGTATAGATATCAATATGTATGTCAAGATTTGAATCAATACATTATTGTAATACCTTTAGTACTTAAAACAAAATTTATCACCCGAATTTGTATCTGCGTGATGAGATGTAAAATACTAATCAAGCGATACAAACCCAGCATGTTTGACCTGCAAGAGAACTAATTGTGTTCATTGACCTAGTAAGTGGATGAACATAACTTCTTTCTTGATGAGCTCCTTCCATGGGTCCATTGCTTTAAGTAGAGCCAACTACTATGAATTAACCAATCAGAAAAAGGGTTAAGTGAGTAAACAAAAATGATTTTTATGTTAAGAGACTAATTTATTTAGAAATTGTGGATGGGTTTCTTCAAAATATAAGTACAGTTGCTGCACCAAGCAACCATGCACAAAATTCAACTGAAATAGCATAAGACAAAAAAAAACATGAATATAAAATGTTGGATGAAATTCAAAGGAAAATTATCATATTCCTAGACCCATTTCCAAAAGGAATATACTACTCGCTCTGTCTGTTGTTGCTTCTTTTACCACATCTAATTGTTGTTTGTTTACATGGAAATATATTTTAGCCTAAAAGAAAGCAACTAAACAACGTAGAATTAAGATTTGATCCATGAATCCATGAAAAAGATATGTTGAAATAAAAGTAAACAACAAAATAGGCAATGGTAGGGAAACCAAAAGAGTTTGACTTTTTTAGTGGGTTTTTTCTTTTTTTTTTGAGTTTAAAAAAGTTAATATGTTTGAGAAAGAATTTTTTTGTGATTTTTTAATTGTATGAAAGAACACAAAAGACTACTAAAATTTTCATTTTGTCTTTGTTTTCGTGTTATATGGAAAAAATTAATGTAAAGGTACATGGGTTTTTTTACATTGCTGTAAGCCAACAAATTTGGATACACGTTAGTTTTTTGACTTTTTAATTTTAATTTTTTTTAAAATCTTTGACTTTTTTTAGCCAAAAAATTATATCCCAAATAGTGTTTAAGCATGAATTAACATATGTTTAGATGATCTTTTAATCATATTAATTTTAGATTTTTATTTTTATTTTTATTTTTTGGTGGTAATAAGCCCTTAGGTTGTATGGAGAGCTGAATTTTGAATTTCTAATGCATATGACAAATTCATAGGAGATGTTAACATGACTAAAACGTTTGGTCGGCAAATTTTAAGCAGCCAGTGTTTAAAAGGTGAAATGGCCAATTTATATTTGTATTTTTCGAGACATGAATCAGAATCTTTTGATGCATATTTCACGAGTGAGGCCTGAGGAGTCTAATTCGAGTTGGTAAATGGTGTTGGGAAAGTAAGTAAAGATTAATTTTTAAAAAAAATTATATCGTAATTCGATTGTCAAATTTAATAAATTGGATTATATTAAAGCATCTCTAATGTTTAATTTTTTTCTCCATCAAATTTGAATAAATGCTTCATCTGTTATCGCGCATTCTAACGGAGTAATCTGAGATTTTACCAAACCATCGATCGACGGAGAGGACGACTGGGGGATGTCCGGCCAGCGGACTGGCCGATGTAATTTTTCCAGATTCTGAAACAAAATTTTGCAATGGGTGGTCAGGTGGACAACCAACTGGTCATCCGGTGATAGTGTATGCTCTATATCTCCAACGACTATGTACAGTAAATTGATGAAAGACACAATCATTCTCAATTAGATGAAAAGTTTAAAATATCTTGAATTTGATACTAATTTGATGTAAATGTTTGAGCAACAAAAGTCTACTCTATTTTTTAAAAAAAAAAGATGAAGTGTTGGAGACTTTAGTCAATTTATGTGATCTGATTGGTTGCTTACTTTTGGATTGTGGTTTTTAATGAATTTTTTCCAACTGTACCTATGTCCATTTAAAAATAAAAATAAAAATAAGAGCTTACACATAATTATTTAATGGATCTTCTAGGAACAGGGAAATTAATTGATGAACAATGCTGCATACCCCGGGGTCGCGCCCCAGTGACGTGGTACGCCCCCACTGGCTAAAAACTTAAAAAAAAAAAAAAAAAAAAAAAAAAAACAGTTTTTTATTTTGGACCAATCCGGGGCCGACACCTCACTGGGGGTCGACCCCCAGTGGGGGTATGAAGCTTTTTTCTTAATTGATTAAATACAATCCTCTCAAATGAACATATGACCTAAAAAAACGTGAGACTCATCTTATGTGAGAAATTTGTATCTAATTTTGTGATCACTTTTTGTATACCTAAACTTTTTTTCATTTTTATATTATTAACCAATATTCATAAGACAAAAGTTTGAGAACACAAAAATATATCACAAAATTAGACAAAATCCTCTCATATAAGGTAGATTGCACATTTTTACAAGTCCTGCACTCATATGAAAAGATAAATATTTAATTTTATAATTAATTTTTGTGCAAATAAAAAAATTGAAGATAGGGAAAATTACAAAAAAAAAATATATAGAATTTGACGCTTTTAACAAAATGAACCCTAATTTTTAATTTTGTCAATTTAAATTTTAAACTTTTGATTTATTTTCAATCTAAATCATCTACAAATTTTCATGAAGTAAAATCAATAGAAAAATGATTATTTTAGTCATCAAATTCAATAAAAAAAATAATATTTTAAACATTTTATGTATATCTGTATTGAGTTTAATAACTAAAATGTTCTTTTTTTATCGATTTTATTCAACAAAAATAGGCTAGTAGTTAAAATTGAAAAGAAATCAAAAAAAATTGAGATTTAAATTGATAAAATTAAAAATTCAAGATTTATTTTGTTAGAAGGCATTCTGATGTTTATTTTGTAATTGTCCCTTGAAGATATTAGTTAACAAGGTCCCAAAATGCAAGCCCGTTGGGAATGAAGGAAGGAATAGAATAGAATCCCACAAATAGACAGAAAAAGCGAATTTTCCAAAGGCATTT
The DNA here is from genome assembly GCF_055761805.1 of Camellia sinensis. Taxonomy (NCBI): domain Eukaryota; kingdom Viridiplantae; phylum Streptophyta; class Magnoliopsida; order Ericales; family Theaceae; genus Camellia; species Camellia sinensis. Next base: position 224,376,957 of record NC_138961.1, read on the forward strand.
GGACAAGAGAGTCCATGCCAATCATATATGGATGATATCTGCATAAAGGACATCTCTCTCCCCCCATGACTCTCTATGTTCCCTCCCCACTCTCATATACGCTCCCCCTCTGTCTCATTTTTCATATATACAAATGGTCCATATGGTACCAATGGCAATACAGAAGCACTAACAAGGAGAAAAAACACTAATCGACAACACCAACACCACCACGAGGCACTATGGCTCATGCTAGCTTTTTAGCAGCTAAACCAAACCACCTATAGCTCTTGGAAGATGAAGGAAGGGGCCAACAACAACAGGCTACAGAGGAACAAAACAGTCTTGATCAATATGCCCACTTCTACAATTGCTACCCACTCACTGGTTATATTATTCTAATTTTGAGGCTATTATTGCAATGCAAGCTAATGTTGGCATGTATATATGGACATCCCTCCACTTGCAATATTTTAGTGGTTGCCTTGCCTTTCCTAACATTGCTTTCTTTAAATAAATAAATTTGTTACTGCAAATCTCAGACCAAAGTACTCCCTGATGAGTGCAAGAGCCCCTCCACAGATTTTGTCATGTAACTTTCAATAGCTTGACACCAAATCAGCAAGGGAAATAGGTTGGAGAAAGTTTAGATGTATATAAAATTTTCAACACAATCAACCTATTGCAATACAAAGTAATGTTCTTCCTGTGATTGCAACATTAGCTTTTTTCTTAATCAAATAATCTCAGAAGAAGGTGTCCCTGCTAGAAGTTGATTGATTAAATGGCTAAATCAGGGGCCTAATGAGGCCATATAAGCTTAAGCTTATCTGAGACAACCCACTCATGCCATATCCAATCTGAGAACTAGTAGGGATGTATATATACATAAATCTATAAAAATATATTTTAGATGTTAATCGCTTTTATGCTGTGTTTGGTTAGGGGATTTGGGATGGGATTTGGAAAGGGAAAGGGAAAAGGTGTGTGAAACTATGTGAAATATAGGCATGATTTATTCACATTTCACCTACCTTTTCCATTTCCCTTTCCAAATCCCTTCCTAAATCCCCCAACCAAACACAGTATTAAAGTCTCCAATCCCGAACCTTGCCTAACTGACTTTTGTCATAATCACAGGCACTTTCTTTACCCTGTGTTTGGTTGGGGATTTGGGGAGGGATTTGAAAAGGGAAAGGGAAAAGGTGTGTGAAACTATGTGAAATGTAAGCATGTTTTTTTCACATTTCACCTACCTTTTCCATTTCTCTTTCCAAATCCCTCCTCAAATCCTTCAACCAAACACAGCATTAGTGTTTTTGAACAAATTTTTCTATGCCAAGAAATGAACAATTATTTGGCAACCAGGAAAAAAACTTGTTTATTGGCTTTTTTTGGTCATATCATACCTCTCTACTTTTTTGCATATTTTTTTTCAAAAAAAAAAAAACTAATAAGTCAAAAAAAAAAAAAGCCACTTCCCCAAAAAACTTATTTGTCTACATTTTTTTTTATTTTTAGTCTACATTAACTTGACGTATTCACTGATAATTATTATGTTGGAAAGTCAAATTTACATAGCAAGACATGTCTTCTTTCTCATATATTAATGAATTGCTAGTAGCTAAGATGCTGCGGAGAGGGCTCTGGGCTTCAAAAGCTCATTGTTTTATTAGCGTTGAACTATTTGAATAATAGTATCTTTAACTTTCAATTCAAAGTCCTTTTTAAGGTAGATTGTTCCTCAAACAGAATAAAGGATTCCATAGAATGAAAAGGAGCTGCAATTGCGGAGAAAAGCCTCCTAAAAAGGACTTAGAGGAGAGGAGGAGCGTCGACGTGAAGCCTCGGACCCACCTTTCCATTGCATTCCATTCACACCCCATTCCACAGCTAAAATGGTAAAAAAAATATTTACAATTTTTTTTTTTTTTGGGATAGATGTGAAGTCAGTTTGAATACACTGCAGGTCCTTAACGCTCTGTTTAATTAGGGGTCAGCATCGTCCGGATTAGATCGAATTTGGATAAAATCGAGATAAATTCGTTATTTATAGTTCTTAAAAAATTAGAATCAATTCAATCCGTTTAAATCATGAAATCAATCCGAACTAATCCATTTAAATACGGATTGGATCGGTTTAGGCCACGGATTTACATAATTAAATAACAAAAAAATATATATAACACTTTAATTTCATAAAAATATAAATGTAGCGCTATATTAGTTCCACAATAGTAGCATGTCTTTCTATAATAGCGACATACTGTTCTAGAATTTAAACAATCATAAGAAAATTAGTTTCACCATAAGTATTTAGACCATTACAAATTAAAACTAAAAACTAACAAACAAAAGTAATAAAAGAATATATGATGCAGGTTTAGGTTTGAGTTTAGTTTTATATGGAATAAGAGAAGATATGGGAGGATGTATAATAAAAATATAGACTATTTGTATACGGTCCGGATCGGTTCCAATCCAGAACCGTGGGATTCAATCCGGAACCAATCCGTGGACTACGGATTTTTAATTATTCAATCCGGAACCAAACCACGGATTCAAAAAATCAATCCAAACCTATCGGATTAGACTGGACTGGATCGGATTACGGATTTCACGAATTCTTTGCTCAGCCATATGTTTAATTGTGAAATTTTGAGAGGAATTTGAAAAGAGAAAGGAAAAAGAAAAAAGTATGTAAAACTAAGTGGAATGTAGGTATATTTTATTCATATTTACCAACCTTTTTCATTTTTTTTCCAAATTTCTTCTCAAATTTTCCAATCAAATACAGTATAACTATAATTTTTTTTAAAATAGATGTAAAGCTGTAGCACTGGCTTTACTATTGCACAAAGCATTACTCTTATCGATTTTGGGCTTGTCAAACGGCCCACTACATGGTTAATTGAACAGGGAAAATACAGCCGAACTGAGCACATCAACATCATTGAACGCTCATGGAACAGATTTGCCTTATGCCTCCTTGCTACGGAGTGGAATTCTGATTTGTTTACATTAGTGTAGTCATATTTTAGGCATTCTTTTGCAATTTATGAGTTGGGTTTGCGACTTGGGCTTTGCAATGGAAGGTTTAAGATTGCAACACAATTGTTTGGATCATATAATTTATTATTATTTATTTATTTTAACAAACGAAAAAGCCCAAAGGAAAAAAAAAAAGAAAAAAAAAAGAAGCAAAATTAATAGTGAATACTATTCAGTATATTTGGTTTCAATTTTTTGAATTTAATTTTTTTAAAATGGAGTTTTTTATTTTTCGTATTTTTTTGTTTTTAATGGATATTTTTAAAATTTTAAGCAATTTTTTTTATGTTTTTAGATGCACCTTATTTAGATATCTAAAAAATAAAATATTTATAAAAAAATATTTTAAAAAATAATAAATGCACAAGAATACGAAAATGTACTGAATTCTCTTCTTTTTTTTGTATTTTTGGTATTTAGTGAATTTTCTAAAGATTTTTTTCATAAATATTATACTTTTTAAGTATATTTATGTTGGATATATCTAAATTTTTTTTTTAAATGCTTAGAATATGAAAAAAAAATCAGTGAAAACAAACAAAATACAGATAATAAAAAATTTTAATTTTCTAAAAAGTGAATCTTGAAAATAGGAACTAAACAAGTTGAATATTTTTTTTTTTTTGCCAAATTATCCACAAGTCCTTTTTGAAAAGTGTGTGTTCTATTTAATCTCAAAACCTTTTAGACAGACCCAAAAATCTTGTGCCCATTTATCTTATCATCTTTCTCTGCACTTTACTTTTTCTCTTTATCTCTCTTTCTTTGATATTTTGGCGAAGACCACCACCATGCATTTCTTCTTTTCTTTTGTTAAAAATGGTTTTGGGAAAATCTGGAAAAACAGATTTTTTCCTAAACTTTGGTCTAATTTGTAGGTAGGACCCATGCGTCGAATTTCGAGAGTCAAAGTGATAATGCGTTTTATGCCGCTTTGTGATTCACGTAGTATATTTGATTGCTCAAAATCATTATCAGGTAATTAAAAAATTGAAGCCAAAGTGAGCTCTATGAAAATGGAGTTTTTAGTGAAAATTCCTTAAGGTTTGAATTATGGCTTGTCTCACATTGATTTGGTGAGAAATTTTGAGTGTGTTTATAAGGCTTGGAATTTGAACTTGGGGTAGGCCCCAAGGGGTACCCAAGTTTTGTAGAGAGAGAGGTTAAGGACAAAATGGGCTAAACCCATTAGACCCAAAATAAACACACGTGTGCGCTGTCCGTTCGACTCTGCTGGGCTGCGCTCGTTCGGCCCAATATTAATCTTTTTGGGCCAAAAACATTTGAATTTATTTTTTATCTTTGGAAAATAAATTCTGACCGTTTAAATTTAAATTTTAGTTAGAAAATTCAAATTCAATTTTTGCACCTCTTCACGGTTTCTGTACAAACAGATCCGAAATTCTGTACAGATTTGAAACTGTTCAAATACAATTTTTATTTGTCCGAATTTAAATTTTGAACCCAAAAAGTCCAAATTCAAATCCAACAGGTTCAGTACCTGTTCAAACAGGTATGCTACTTGTTCAATTCAAAATAAAATGGTGCAATTACGTCTATAAATAAGACAAATCCCTCATTTGATTTTCACACTAATTTTCGCCCAATTTTCTGCTTTTGCTCTTTGCATATCTTGCTGCATTAACTACATTAATTTTCTATAAGAAAGAGTGTATACACTTAGTGTGTTCGTTGTGCGAATAAATTGTAGTGCTGCATTTATTCGTTGTTTATCATTTTATCCTGGGAGATAGACGTTCACATATCTGAAAGCATCGTAGAGATGACGAATCTGTCTTAAGGATACAGTGTTAAACATTGGACTTGATCAAAAGTTTGTTCAAGAAATTAATCAAGTAAGTTGTTAATTTATTTTCTATTTTATTATTATTTATTTAAATCAGATTTTGATTTTGTTTTTGTAACAAAATAAAAATCTGTTTTTATTTTTTATTTTTTTAGTTTAATTTTTGTAATCAAACAATCTCTCTCATTTCCTATTTTTCTTTTGTATTCTGTTTGTTGTTTAGTACACAAACAGAATTTATTTATTTAAATACAGTGAAGATTGTCTAACAATCTTAAGACAGAATAATTTTTGGTGTCTTCATTATATTTAATTTTTTGTGTTTTCACAAAGTGATAATGGTTGGAAAACAAATAGTAGTAATATACTGTCTATTTTCTTTGGCAACTAGTAGTAATATACTGGTGTCATTAACAATTGTAGAATATTAATTTGTGTTACAGAAAATTATTGTGGCATTTTATTTTTCTAGTTTTAGTAACAAGGAAAATAAAATTATTTTGTGTTATAATTTATTTTCTGGTTTTAGTAACTAGAAAATTAATTTGTGTTTTAGTTTTTTCTGATTTTTGTAATCAGATATTATGGCTACTGCAACTGAAACTGCAACTGGAAGTGGTACTCAAACTATTACACCAACTCCGATCTCTATCCAGAACCATATTCAAGTTCCAATAAATCATGGAGAAAAAGAGAAAAAATTTAACGGTACTGAGTTTAAGAGATGGCAGCAGAAAATGTTGTTTTATCTTACAACTCTAAATTTGACCCGGTTTCTCCGTGAAGAGGCTCCAGTACTTAGAGAGAAAGAAAGTGATCGACAAGTTGTTGCCGCTGTAGACACTTGGAAACATTCTAATTTCCTGTGAAGAAACTACATCCTCAGTGGCCTTGACAACATGCTGTATAATGTTTACAGTCCTCTGAAATTAGCAAAAGAATTGTGGGATTCTTTGGAGAAAAAATACAGGACAGAGGATGCCGGCACAAACAAATTTGTTGTCGGTAAATTTTTGGACTTCCTTATGGTAGACTCCCAAATGGTAATTTCTCAAGTTCAAAATTTTTAAATAGTGTTGCATGATATTCGTTCTGAAGATATGTCTCTTAGCAAGTCGTTCCAAGTCGCTGCTTTAGTGAAAAAGTTACCACTAGCTTGGAAAGATTTCAAAAATTATTTAAAACATAAACGCAAGGAGATAACCGTGGATGATAAATTGTAAGATTGAGAATTGAGGAAGATAGCCGAAAGGCTGAAAAGAGGAATGAGAAAAATCCTATTGAGTCTAAGGCTAATGTGGTTAAACAAGTGCACAAACCACATAACAAAAAGAGGAAGTTTACTGGAGATGGTCCTAAACAAAACGACAACAATGGCAACAAGAAGTTTAAAGGAAAATGCTATAACTGTGGCAAGACTGGATATCGAGCTTCTGACTGTCGCCGCTCTAAGAAGGATCGTGGAAGTACAAGCAAGAAGACCATCAATCAAGTCAATGTGACAGAATTAGATCACATCTCTGACGGGGTAAATGACATTAACCTCTCTGCTGTGGTCTCTGAGGCTAATTTGGTTGGAAATCCCAATGAATGGTGGGTTGACACTGGGGCAACTCGTCACATATGTGTGGACAAGAAGATGTTCACTACCTACAATGAGGCTGCAAATGGTGAACACCTTTTCATGGGAAATTCTTCTACTTCTACTGTGGCTGGACAAGGAAAACTGATCTTGAAGATGACATCAGGGAATGAACTTACCCTCAACAACGTATTGTATGTACCAGACATTCGAAAGAATTTAGTTTCTGGGTCTTTATTAAGTAAAAATGGTTTTAGGCTTGTATCTGAGTCTGATAATTTGTATTAACAAAGAGTGGTATGTATGTTGGTAAGAGATATATGAGTAATGGTCTCTTCAAATTGAATGTAATGACGGTTGTACCAAAACTTGCTATGAATAAGAATAACACATCTTTTGCTTATATTCTTGAGTCGAATTTATGATATGGTAAATTAGGACATATGAATTTTGATGCTTTGCGTAGATTAATTGGTTTGGATTGTACTCCAAAGTTTGAAATTGATCTTAATCACAAATGCAGAATTTGTATAGAAACGAAACTAACTAAGGCTCTATTTAAATCGGTCGAAAGAATAGAACCCTTAAAGAAATGATGAATGTCATGTTACTAAGTTCAGGTTTACCGCAGAACTTGTGAGGGGAAACAATATTATCTGCTAATTATGTTCTTAACAGAATATCTCACAAGAAAACCAACAACACTCATTATGAATTATGGAAAGGTCGACCACCTTCTTATAAATACTTAAAAAGACTAAGATAAGAGCAAAAATAACGGATTGTGTGTTTATTAGTTATGCTCAGAATAGTAATGCATATCTGTTTCTGACTTAAAAATCAGAAATACTTGACATAAATGTGAATACTATTATAGAGTCAATGAATGCTGTGTTTTTTGAACATATATTTCCTTATAAGAAATGACAGGAATTAAGTTCACAGAAAAGAGCTTATGATTGTACACAAAGTCAAGAGACTAATGATAATCAAACACAAGAGACTAGTAATGGTTTCGACCAACATGATTTAACTGATGATGTACCAAGACGAAGTAAGAGAGCAAGAACATCAAAATCCTTTGGTCCAGATTTTCTGACATACCTGTTAGAAAATGAACCTCAAAGCTTTAAGGAAGCAATGACAGGTCCTGAAGCACTTTTATAGAAAGAGGCTGTTAATAATGAAATTGAATCCATTATGCAAAATCATACTTGTGAATTGGTGGATCTTCCGCCAGGTTCTAAACCTCTTGGATATAAATGGATATTCAACAGAAAAATGAAAGCAGATGGTTCAATAGACAAGTATAAAGCAAGACTTGTAGTAAAAGGTTATAGACAAAATGAAGGTCTGGACTATTTTGACACATATTCCCTTGTGACAAGAATAACATCTATCCGCATACTTATTACCATAACAGCGTTGTATAATTTAGAGATAGATTAAATAGATGTTAAGACAGCTTTCTTAAACGGTGGTCTAAATGAAGAGATCTATATGGAGTAACCCGAAGGGTTTGTAGTGCTAGGGAAAGAAAAGAAAGTTTGTCGGCTTGTAAAATCTCTTTATGGATTAAAACAAGCACCTAAGCAATGGCATGAAAAATTTGATCATGCTATGCTTACTAATGGGTTTAAGATAAACGAATATGACAAGTGCGTTTATGTTAAAAACACTGACCAAGGATATGTCATAGTTTGCCTCTGCGTGGATGACATGCTTATCATTGGAAGCAGTCAAAACATGATCAAATCAATTAAGTAAATCCTGAATACAAGATTTGATATGAAAGATATGGGGGTTGCAGATGTAATATTAGGAATGAAAATTACTAAAACATCTGATGGATATGCATTATCTCAATCACATTATATTGAGAAAATTCTTGGTAAATTTATCAAGGATGATATGAATGTAGCTAGAACACCTGTAGACATCAATCTTTATTTATCGAAAAATAAAGGTGATACGGTGTCTCAGTTAAAATACTCCAAAATCATTGGAAGCCTAATGTACCTAATGAATTTGTACTCGTCCTGATATAGCCTATGCTGTCAGTAAATTGAGTAGGTACACTAGTAATCCCGGAGAAGACCATTGGAAAGCGATCATTCGGGTTCTTAAATGTCTAAGATTTACCCGTGATCATGGTTTGAACTTTACTCGATATCCAGCATTACTCGAAGGTTATTGTGATGCCAATTGGATATTGAATACTATAGATTCAAAATCCACTAATGGATATGTCTTTATTCTGGGAGGCGCTGCTGTTTCTTGGAAGTCCACGAAATAAACATGCATCGCATAATTTACAATGGAATCTGAGTTCATTGCTTTAGACAAAGCAGGAGAAGAAGCATAATGGCTTCGTCATTTCTTAGAAGACATTCCAATGTGGCCAAAACCTGTGCTAGCTATTTGTATTCATTGTGATACTCAATCTGCAATAGGCAGGGCACATAATCATATGTATAATGGTAAGTCACGACATATTCATCGTCGACATAATACCGTAAGGCAATTACTATCAAATGAAATAATCTCAATATTATATAAAATCTAAAGAGAATATTGCGGATCCGGTAACAAAATGTTTGACAAAAGAGCAAGTGTATAGTTCATCAAAGGGGATGGGTTTAAAGCCTATTACATAAGAGTCATCATAATGGTAACCCTACTTATATGACTGGAGATCCCAAGAACTAAGTTCAAAGGGACAACTAAGTTATATGTGGCTCGCTATAAATCACCAACCCATTCCTATGGTGAGAGTGATATCTGCAACATGTGTTATATGTAGGGGTCTAAGGATAAACTTAGTTCTTAATGATTACTTATATCTTGATTTAGGCATAAAATCAAGACGAGTATAAGAGATTCTCACAATAAGAATCACCTATATGAGTGTCGAACTGGGGTTGGTTTTTATGAGAATGAAAAGGTTAAATTCTCTAGAAGCACTCACGAATAACCAGGAGCGTTCAAGACCAAAATGAACACAACCGTAAGAATCACGATGTGTCAGAAGATATTTTGTATGAAATCTATTGTCTTGGCTTACACAAATGACTGAATAATTTAAGGCATCGCGTCCATTGGTTAGCTAGTAAGTCCAATAGGTTATCACTAGGGAAGGTTTAAAGCCGAAAGCTACCTATCCTGATGCAAGATATTTTCGATTTATACTCTTTCGACAAATTCTGCATATTGTTGCATTTTCCGTTGTCATCAAATTCCATTCATATGGGGGATTGTTAAAAATGGTTTTGGGAAAATCTGGAAAAACATATTTTTTTCTAAACTTTGATCTAATTTTTAAGTGAAACCCATGCGTCGAATTTTGCGGGTCAAAATGGTAACGTGTTCTATGCCGCGTTGTGATTCACGTAGTATATTTGGTTGCTCAAAACCATTATCGGGTCAATGGAAAATTGAAGCCAAAGTGAGCTCTATGGAAATGGAGTTTTTGGTGAAAATTCTTTAATGTTTGAATTATAACTTGTCCCACATTGATTTGGTGAGAAATTTTGAGTGGGTTTATAAGGCTTAGAATTAGAACTTGGGGTAGGCCCCAAGGGGCACCCAAGTTTTGTAGAAAGGGAGGTTATGGGCAAAATGGGCTAGATCCATTAGACCCAAAATAAACACATACGCGCGCCGCCGTCCGTTTTAGGCTTGTCTGGCCTAATAGTAATCTTTTTGGACAAAAAACATTTGAATTTATTTTTCATTTTTGGAAAATAAATTTTGACCGTTTAAATTTAAATTTCAGTTGGAAAATTCAAATTCAATTTTTGCACCCCCTCACGATTTCTGTACAAATAGATTCGAAATTCTGTACAGATTTGAAACTGTTCAAATACAATATTTATCTGTCTGAATTTAAATTTTGAACCCAAACAGTCCAAATTCAAATCCAACAGGTTCAGTACCTGTTCAATTCAAAATAAAAGGGTGCCACTATATCTATAAATAAGACAAGTCCCTCATTTGATTTCCACACTAATTTTTGTCCAATTTTCTGTTTTTGCTCTCTGCATATTTTGCTGCATTAACTACATTAAATTTCTGTGAGAAAGAGTATATACACTTAGTGTGTTCGTTGTACGAATAAATTGTAGTGCTGCATTTATTCGTTGTTGATCATTTTATCCTGGGAGAGAGACGTCCACATATCTGAAAATATCGTAGAGAGGACGAATCTGTCTTAAGGACACATTGTTAAACACTGGACTTGATCAAAAGTTTGTTCAAGAAATTAATCAAGTAAGTTGTTAATTTATTTTTTGTTTTATTATTATTTATTTAAATCAGATTTGATTTTATTTTTGTAACAAAATAAAAATCTTGTTTTATTTTTTTATTTTTTAGTTTGATTTTTGTAATCAAAATATCTTTTTCCTTTCCTATTTTTCTTTTGTATTCTGTTTGTTATTTAGTACACAAACAGAATTTATTTATTTAAATACAGTGAAGATTGTCTAACATCTTTCTCTTTCTAATCTACAATTACCGGCGACCACCATTGATTAGGGTTCATATGCAAACACCGAATACTGACTTCTTACTTCGTGCTTACCGATGGCGACGAAGATGAGTAGAACTATTCAAATCTAATGTATTTACATCAAATTTGAATAAATTTACGTCAGCTTTTGCTATATCTAAATTAAAAATAATTGTCAAAGTACAAGTCTCTCTTTATATCTGTCTATTTCTTTCAATATCTCATTTTTTTTTTTACTTTTTTCTGTACTACACATTTCTATTTTTCTATTTTAAGGGAGAAAATTGTCAAGTTATGAACAAATTGTTTTTTACTTTTAGTTACAGGCGGTGAAAATTGTAAAATTTTACAGTTTCAATTTTTTTGGTTCTAAAATGAATAATTCTTTAGAATTGTAAAATTTTACAGTTTCATAACTTTATTTAGAACTGTAAAAATTTATAATTTCATAACATATTTTTTAGTCTGATTAATAAGAATAAATACTTAATAGAATCATATTTTGAAATTATGACATTATACAGTCTCAAAGTTTTCTTTTCAATTTGATCAAAATTGGAGATTATTTATTTAAACCCTACAAAAATTAAAAATAATATATATATATTTTTTCCCATTGTTGCTGTTTATTATTATTATTATTATTATGTTTTTTTCTTCTTCTTTCAATTTATCAATATTTAGTACATTTTGTTATTTTTTTGTTCTAATTTCTCAATTTATTTATTTTTCCTAACAATATTTTAGACATTCCAATAAGTCTTTGACGATATTTTTGATATCCAACGAACATTCTAGACATTCCAGTGACGTCTGGTGATGTTTAGAACACTCTGGCGATACTCCCATGAATTTTTGGTGATACTTTAGCAACTTTTCGGTGATGCTGAATATTTCGATAAGTTTTCAGTGACCGTCTGACGGAAGTTCGACGATGACGGGATGTAGCAGCATTTTTAAATTTAAAAAGAAAAAGATTTTTTGGTAACAATTATAAATATATAAAACTAATTGGTGTAAGTTTTTTGTTTTGGGATTAGATGGATTTTGAACTTTGTGTTTGGAATCTATCGGCAAATTTTTTTTTTTTTTTAGATGGTAGTAAATATTTATGTATATAGGGAGAAATAATAAGATAGTGGTGTCATAAAAAAATAATTATAAATAAGTGACAAATATTATAAATATTAATAATTATAATTATAATTTTTTTTTATAAATTTATAATAATTTTTAAAAATTATCAATGATTGATAATTTTTTGATTTATATATTTGTTGAGAAAATTATTATGCGATTGGAAGTCCCGTTTAGATTGCTAATCCTCTCAAAAGGGTGGGACTAGCCTTTCCTATGGGAAGGTTTCTCTCATTTTATAAAAATAATAAAATTATTAATTAAACAAATGTGATTTATATAATCTCATTTAAAATTTTCTTTTTTAATTCCACTATTTACTATTTATAAATAAAAAGCTATTATTATTATTATTATTATTTTTTCATTGATTTGATAAAAATAAAAATCAAACATATTTGTATCACAATCGACGGTGACTGTGGCATCGAACCACTTTTTAATTCGGTGGGGTCAACCAGCCCGACGGAATATCATAACCCAGCCAGATGCCTACATATTCGAATTTCTTTAAAAAATAAAATATAATATTATATATAAAATTCTTAATTTTAACCCGGAATTTACCACCAAACTAACAAGGGCACTTCATCCCCGTCCCCAGCCTCATTCATACAATACTAATACTATATTACAAACCAACAACCAATCAGTCTCTATTAGGTTTTTCCTTGTTTTTACCAGACCACTTCCTTCGTACGTACCGTCTCTCTCTCACACCATTCTCTCTCTACAATTTTTTGATTATCAATTTTCATATTGGGGACCTTGACACGCCCAAACCCCTTTTTCTCATACAAAAAAATCTGGTCAGTCACAACATCCCATATATATCACACACTTACTAGGGCATATATAGTGAGAGAAATTAAAAAAATTAGAGACACCCACATCCCACAATTTCACCTCCATACCAACAACAATGGGAAAAAGTTGATCTTCAGGTACATTATATACCCATCTCCTTAGGCTCATCTGTATTTTTTTTCTCTCCTTAGTATGCCATTGCATATATATATATATATAAATATATATATTTTATGTAACATTGATTGTATAGTCATATTCTGTGTGTGACCTAGCTCCACCTTCTCCAAAATTGTCATACCCAAAAAAGATAAACACACAATTAACCAGAAAACATGGATAATACCCTTCACTCATTCAATTGTTTTAATTAATTCACTCGTTTCTTAGGATATTGATGATTGTGATTTTTTTTGGTTACATGGGTCAGTGTTTGGTAACTTTTTTGATCCGGACCCACCTCTTTGTTCTTGGGTCATCAACAGCCTGAATTTAGGTCTAGCCCTGTTTTACACGTTGATGATCTGTCCATTAATTGTTGATTCGTGTTGGCTTTTCTGAATTCCCCCTGAATTAAGATAATGTAGGGTTTTAATGAATTTTTTTTTTTTAAAATTTTTATTTATAATTTGATCATGTGGGTTAGGGTTCCTGTTATTAATCATTGCAATTTAAAGATCCTTAAATGGGTAACTGAGATTTTGGACGGATGAGATTGTTGCATTTATTTTTTCACAGATTCTAGAAAAGTTGCAATTTTGCATGTAATGGAATGCCAAGACGTTTTGATCCATGATTTTTCAATTGACACACCCCACATGCTTGTGTGTGTGTATATATATCTATTTGTTTCTCTTTCTATTTATATTTCTTGCTTTTCTTTTTTACCTAAGCATGTGTCAGGATTTATTTATTTTCAGGGATGTCGAGTTAATTATAAGATGTGTTTCTTTGCTGTTGTTTTATAGGGCTAGCTGATCATTTTACAGTAGCTTGGTTGGTTAACTTGATGTTTTATGTGATGAATTGGTCGATGTTAAATTTACTGCAGTCTTTATGGAAGGAATTTGGCAGCTTTAGGTAAATTCAGATACATATTCTTTTTCTTTTTACTTGTTTAGGGGAAAAGTTTCTGCCTTGAAAGTTTAGATTATATGAGCAAGCTTCTAGTTTTGTATTTCTTATTTTCCGAAGCAATGAATTTTTTTTAGTAGCATTCTTTCCTTTTTTTTTTTGGTTTGGTGGTTTTTTTTATTAATATAAATTTATGGGGACTTACGTGTAGGTCTTAATAGGTGGACATATTATCGAATAGGTCTTGTAAGAATTAATGACGTTTTTTATCAAACACTATTAAAAAAATATCATTAATTGCTAATTTTCAACGACAGTTTGAAAATTGTCATAAAAAATGTCACTAATTATAAGTTTTAGAGACAGTTTAAAAAAATTATTACAAAAAAAGTCACTAAGTTCTAACTTTTAGTGACAGTTTGAAAAATTCGTTACAAAAAATGTCACTAATTGTAAATTTTAGCGACAATTTATAAAAATCGTGATAAAAAAAATCACTCACTGTCAATATTTAGCGACATGCAAAAAATCGTTACAAAAAATTATTTTTAGCGACAATTTGATTTGGACTTATTTTCGATAGGACTTGATGAGAATTAAATCCAACTATAAGAACCTATTGGTAGTTTACACTAAATTTATTTATTTATGAAGACGAGCATTTTTTTTTCTTTTTTTAATATAAATTTATAATTTTTTTAATCAATGGCATGTGATCATAAATTAAATCTAGTCTCCAATGAAGATATGGAGCTGGTAATTAATGTATGTATTTTTCCTCAGCACAACTGTTTAATGATGCCAGTGTCACAAGGTGCAGTTATAACTCCACCAAATATATCTTCAATCCTTTCATTTTGGTGGAAGGAGTGATTGATAAGGCAGAATCAACATAAGGGAAAAGAAGAAAAAAATTTAACCGGCATTTTAACTGATCATTTGACTTCATGGATTCACTTTGTGGTCTTAATTTATGCCGTGTGTCTCCCGTTTTGTGCAACCATATACTTGCGAAATATTTTTTAATCTCCTCTTTTACCACAGTTCTTGTTATTTTAGACCTACAACACTGGTTACTGTTGGCATTTAAATCGGTTCTTCTGTCTATTGATTTTCGCCTGTTTTTAGAAATTTTGATATTTGGTTGAACCTTATTTGGTGGGACCATGGGTTCAGTCCATTCTTGTTGAACTAAATGTACTACAAACTTCTGTGCAGATCTGTATGCAAATGTACTTATAGCTGTCGTAACTTTTGAAATTTGTAAGCCTCTGGACAAATTGGGTTTGGGAATCACTTGGTATTGACTTTTTAGGATATTGTTAAGTGCCTGGAAAATCTTGTGACAATGGCAGGGGATAATCACAAAAGTCTGCATTTATACATATGTATAAATGATTTGTTAGAATAAAGAAGACTTTTTTCTTGCATATGCAATCATTTCAGATGGCGTAAAGGAGCATAGGTTGTTGAAAGGATTTGTTCAGATTGAACAGGGAATTTCATTTACATAATATTAATTTTTGTATTTATTTATTTATTTTTTTGTGTGTTTTTGTTTTTACATAATATTATTTTTTGTTTCTTATTTGGTTTGGTTTGATGGTGGTTGCATTATACATAACATGATAACATATTACGATGCATTCTTAATAAAAAGGCATGAATGTTTTGTGGTGCAGATCATGGATTTTCAGCATGATAGTTAGAAACCTTTTTTACTTTGGTTTCGACAGTAACTGAGATCTGGTTTGAGTACTTACACTTCTGGAGTGTTTGTTCTTCAACATTGTTAGTTGCAACTTTGGAGACTTATTCATCCTCCTTCTACAAAGTTAATTTAATATGCCTGGCATTCAAAAAATAAATTTCATAATGGAAAGTGATTGCCTAATCCTGGTGTTTTGATTTTGTGTTTTTATTCATAGTAGTTGAACCTGGAAGTTTATGAAGATACTGTGGTGCCAATTTGTGCTTCCTGGTTGTTGATTAATTTATGATTAAAATCCTGAAATTGGGTGGACTTGGAATTGATTAGTCGCGGACATGGACTCATGGGCTGTTCTAATTTAATAAATATTCAAGTTCATTTCTGGGTTTGTCTTAGATTTTGTTGACAAAACATTAGCATGACTAATAGGAAGTGGAAAACATTTTTGGTGCTCATGAAAGTGACATCAAAGGGTGCTGAAGTTAATAAGGGTGGGGAGATTATCCTCTTTCCAACAATTTCTAAAAGCCCAAAATGTCTATTATTATCTTTCATTTCATTGTTTCTCATTGGAAGGAGCTCTACTGCCACAGCAGGTTTGATTTGGTAATTGCATGCACATTATGTCTCTGATAATTTCTTTCTGATTGTTTAAATATTTACAAAGGCCAGATCCAAATGTGAACATGTTTTGTAGATTTTTAAACTTTAAAGTTTGGTTCCAATGATTTGACAATTTTTTGGTCCAGGAATGTATTTTCATTAGTTTGTAAAGATAGCACCACTTTGAAACTTGTACGAATACACAGATGATAAATACAGTTTACATACCAGATGATGATTGATTAGGTTCTTTTCACATAGTACAAATTACATATTTTCTGCTCCTATGTTGAGTTTTATCCTTTATTATTGCATAATGGTTAAGTCTGACTTTTCCATGTGGTTAAGCTTTCCTTGAACAGCGGAGGTGAGTGATAATACAAACAGTATATGGCATTACAGATTTTAGCGCACGACTATGGAAGTGCTTCCTTGTTCTGGCATATATTATGTTGGGGAATCTGATTGTCCTCAACAGGATTCAGGAACAACTTTCATGTATGACGGAGAATCAAACTGCCTTGAACATGGAGAACAGGTTCAAGTGGCTGATGTTAAAGTGAATGACTTAGTGCTAAATGTTGAAGGGCCTCAGGAAGAGAGACAAGGGGAAGCTCAATGGACTGTTGATGAATTGCCAAGTTCTGAAGGCCATTATAATGGAGCTTCATATTTTGAATTTGAGGCTGAGGGCCACAAATTTTCTTGTGATTCTCATGATTCTGAGGATGAGAACTTGAATGGACAGGATTTTTGCACAGAACCTTGCCTGGCCTCTGAGACCTGTGATTTAATAGTGGATACCATTGATAGTGGAGTTCCAAGTATCAAGGAGGGAGAATCTTCTCTTTCAGAACCCAAGTGGTTGGAAAATGATGAACCTTTGGCTGTTTGGGTCAAGGTATGTGTTAACATTGTTGCTTTTTTGACTACTAGCTTGTCTCTTTTACAGTATCAATAACTCTAATTAATGTAGTGCACATATACAAGTTTGATAGTTCTGGGTTGCTGTTGCTTCTATGTACTTTCCTTGTGGATTTGAGGTTTGATTACAAATATTTAATGACGGCGGGTGAGGTAGAGATGAAGAGGTGGAAACTTCACATGGTTTTTGTTAAAAAATACTGTATTATTGATTGATATTGATGTGTTCTCTATATTACAATTACAAGGATTCCTATTATATAGGAGTGTGTTTGGGAGTAGGTGGAGAGTAGGTGAAGTGGAGGTGGTAGTGGTGTAGTGGGTTAGGTTTAGTGGAGTAGGTGAGGTGGTAGTGGTGGTAGGTTTATGGTAAATTCTAACAGCCCCCGCAAACTCAAGGAGGATAGAAACTAACCAACTTGAGTTTGAAGAGAGTAACAAAACAAGAAAATACATAAAAATAAAAGAGGATAGGAGACACTGTATGGTCGTGTCAGACCATTGGTGAAGACACTGGATGGTGGTGTCATAACGTTGTAGAGGACACTGTATGGTGGTGTCATAACGTTGTAGAGGACACTGTATGGGGGTGTCATAACGTTGTAGAGGACACTGTATGGTGATGTCATAACGGTGTAGAGGACACGGGATGGCGGTGTCAGATCGATGTAGAAGACAGTTTATGGGGTCATGTCGGACCGTTGCAGAAGACAGTTTATGGGGTCATGTCGGACCGTTGCAGAAGACAGTTTATGGGGTCATGTCGGACCGTTGTAGCAGACAATGTTGTGACAGTATACGGAGCCTTGCTGGACCCTTGTAGAAACTAACCGGAATCAATGTCGGGACAGTTTACAGAGTCATGTCGGACCCTTGTAGAAACTAACCGGAATCTATGTCGGGACAGTTTACAGGGTCTTGTCGGACCCTTGTAGAAACTAACCGGAATCTATGTCGGGACAGTTTACAGAGTCTTGTCGGACCCATAAAGGAGCTAACCGGAATCAATGTCGGGACAGTTTACAGAGTCTTGTCGGACCCTTAAAAAGTCGTACCCTCAAAAGGTGTGCCCAATCTTTCAAAAGGCGTGCCATCAAAAGGCGTGCCCAATCCATAAAAAGGCGTGCCAGATATGATGGCGAGGCACGTGAGTGCCTTGGCTGGCGCGCCCGTTTGTCGTCAAGTGGCGCGCGATATGCGTGGCTGCCTTGGCTATTTAACCAAGGTTGATGCTGAAGCTGAGGCAGACAAAAAACTTCTGAAAATCTGCTGAAAAAACTCTTCCTTTGCTGAGAGAGAAACTCTGTAATACTCTGTAACCAACCCGTCTCTGAAACACTCAGCAACATGGCCTCTTCTTCCCGTCCAGCTACCCAGAACATGGCCTCCTCTTCCCGTGGTCTGCTCACGCTCTTTCCAGAACTGAACGAGTCCACAAGAGAAATAACTGGTGCGGTGGCCAGTGAACCTCAACCAAACACCTCTGGTTTTGCTCCGTTGAACTTTCCGATGCGGTCGGTGGAGCAAAAAATGGCAGTGCAAACTGATATTGAGGCCAATCAGTATACTCTGAAGTCATGTACGGAAACCATGACTGCGGTCACAAACTTGTCGCACCGGCTGCAGAGCAGGACAAATGAGGTGCAACAGTTAAACTCCCAGCTGGCTCTGCTCCAACGCATGTATAAGGATGCGCGAGCAGAGATAAGTGTGCTGAAAGCAGAAAATAAGGAGCTGAAGCGGAAGGCCACCGTGATGTTCCGATTTGGAGGGCCACCATATGCTGTAGTGGAGGAGCAAGGAGGAGGCAACTTGCTTGGTGGTCTAGGAAGCACGGAGGTAATACCGTCAAGGGCCGTCCAAGACGGAGGCAAGAAGAAAAGACCTGCGGAATAGGCGAAGAAGTGAGGTCGATTGGTGGCCGGCTGCAGAAAAGAAAACAAAGCTGTTGGTTTTGGTTTGTTTTGTTTTGTTTTGTTTTTTTTTTTTTTTTTTTTTTGATGTAAAATGGTGATCGGGGTGAACCCCGACATGAATAAAATAAGTTTGGTGTGCAGTTCTTCCGCTTCTTCATTCGTCTTTTTTTTTTTTTTTTTTTAGGAATCAGAAAAAAAATATATAGAGATATATATATTCTATAGACTCTAGTGGAAGGAATGATGGGTTTGGGCAACAGCACATTGTGGGGGGTCTGACAAAAGAAAGAGGTTTGGTTGTAAAGTAAGGGAAACGTGGGTGGAAAAGGGGAAAGGCTGCAGAAGAAAAAAAGAGAGGTATGGGTGAAAATATAATAAACAAAGACAGAGAGAGAGAGAGTAAAAGAAAAGAAAGGTAAGATCTGTCAATACACCATATCTGTACAGCGAATGCTATCCCTGATGCCACTATTCCCGCATAGGCAACACTGAACAACTCTCCAGCAGAGTGAACAAGCCAAGCTTGTGGGTCTTCGGATCAAGAGAGAGCGAGACACCATGGCAAAGACGAAGCTGTACAAAGCCAAAGAGTCTTCGGAAGAAGTTAAACCAGAGACAACAATTGAAGAAGATGAAGAAGAAGAAGAGAACATTCATGTGAAGAAGATCGAAACTTTCAGTGAACATCCCGACAAGATCGCCCCTCTCGTCGGTTACTTTCCTTCTGGATTCGATCCTCTCAAAGAAGAATCATCGACACAGGAGCAACCCAAGGTTAGGGTTTTCAGGCACGAGAATCGGACCAAGAGGTTGCAACTCGTCGTCAGCCCGAATGGGTCGCAAGTCAATTTCGTCGGTACGAACACGGCTCCTCAGCTTTGTAATTATGCTCTTGGGGTTCTTGATAAGGAGTCTCAGACACTGAAGATTGTCCCTATTGCCTCCAACAAGATATTTAGATTGGAACCAATAGTTGCAGGGTCAGATTCATATGAAAAGGAACCTTCTAAGGAAGAACTCAGGGCAGAAGAGAGGGCAGATAAAATTAGAGAGCTGAAACGCATGTATTCAACAGCGAAGTCAGTAAAGCAGGACAAGAAAAGGCAACCCAGTGTCCAATTCTTTCCCCTAGCGTCTCCAAGCACAAGCATCACCGGCAAAGCCCTTTGCAGTGGCGGACTTGGACTGTAGATGGTCGGACCCTGGGTTTTATTGAAGGTGGTGGGCTCGAAGAAATTTCAAGATATGTGTAGAAAATTGTAGTGGACTAGATTGAGGTCCGGCGGGCGGCTAAGGTGAGATTGCCGCCTGCCGGTGAAGCGAGAATATTAGGTTGTAAACCTGCTCTGATACCATGTTAAAAAATACTGTATTATTGATTGATATTGATGTGTTCTCTATATTACAATTACAAGGATTTCTATTATATAGGAGTGTGTTTGGGAGTAGGTGGAGAGTAGGTGAAGTGGAGGTGGTAGTGGTGTAGTGGGTTAGGTTTAGTGGAGTAGGTGAGGTGGTAGTGGTGGTAGGTTTATGGTAAATTCTAACAGTTTTGATATCCGCTGAATTAGATGGTCTGAAAGGTGGTCTAATTCCAGAAAATCAGATCAACTCTCATGTCTGTATTACTATGTTCTTTTGTATCGGTGCTTTTATTTTTCTGTTGTTACTGCCTGTAAACAATATCACTTTAAGCTTTTGCATAAAATTTTTGATCGCAGTAACTTATGAATACAAGTGCTGATTTTATTTCTGTGTTCTTCTCTTCCTGTTTTTCCAAGTATAGTGGAGAGGGAAGTGGCAAGCAGGAATCAGATGTGCCAGGGTAGACTGGCCATTGTCAACAGTGAAAGCAAAACCAACTCATGACAGGAAAAAGTATCTTGTGATATTTTTTCCACGCACAAGAAATTACTCTTGGGCAGATGTGCTACTTGTCCGTCCAATTAATGAATTTCCGGAGCCCATTGCATATAAGACCCACAAAGTTGGAGTGAAACTGGTGAAAGATTTGACTCTTGCCCACCGGTTTATCATGCAAAAGCTGGCTGTTGGCATGCTAAATATTATTGACCAGTTACATACCAAGGTGTTTGATTGGTGATTCTTTTTTATTTATTTTTCCTATTCCTAATCTTGAATCCGTTTTTAATCGAGATCCTCCAAACATATTTAGGCTCTGGTAGAGACTGCTCGCAGTGTGATGGTTTGGGAGGAATTCGCAATGGAGGCTTCCCAGTGCAAGTGTTATTCTGATCTTGGAAGGATGCTTCTGAAACTTCAGAGTGTAACTCCCTCTCTATTGCTAAATGATAGAAAAGTAAAAATGTGAACATGTGTTCTTTTCTGTTTTCTTCACTTACTTTTATTTTTTCCAATTGATAATCATAAGATTGATATGTTCGCCATCTTTGTTTGATTTTCATTACTCGAATATTGCTAGCATCAAATGTGTTTCCTTATTTAGTATGTAGTTTAAATCCCATTTTATTGGGAGAATTTATACTTCTTTAGTTTCTATCTACCTTTATATGCCTTATAGATACTTTCAGAAAAACTTGCCAGCAGTATCTGGTATTGAAATACTAAAGCAAATGTGTGCATTGGGGTGAATCCTCATAATGAAGTTTCTTGACAATGGACGGTGATGGAGTACTGAGGTCGAAGGGGAATGCGCGTGCAACGGATAGAGGGAAAATTATAATCCTCTATGCTGCATAACTATGGCTTGATCACCTTAGTTGCAGGAATTGTTTACTGAGGATGATGTTTCTGCTCTAGAACCGTGATTCTGCTGTTTAGAGCATGAATCAAGTTAGAATAGCATTCCTGCCGAGATAGAATTGCAGTTCCAACTGGGAAGCATAAATCAAGTTAGAATAGCATTCCCGTCGAGATAGAATTGCAGTTCCAACTGGGATTGGACCGCTCTCAAACATATGAATCCCAAAAAAACAAAAGAAATACTACCAATACAAAAGAAAATATGCAGAGAACAAATATTTATTTGTAGAGAATAGACTTTTATCCAAGATTTTGGTTTTCCTCTTAGAAATTAAAGGATGAGGTTTTTTTGATAGATCTTTCAATTTGGGGTATGAGGACCGAGGAGGAAAAATGTGTTATTAGTGTTCAATTGTTACTCTTGTAATGAGAACTTGTTATGCTGATATTACTGTAGACATTTAGTAATTAGTGTTTATATTATAATTAAGAAAAAACCATTTCTTATAGTATATTTATCTATATAATACATAATTGCTCTCCTAGGCATTTCCAACCTTATACGCTTTTGCATGCCCCCATTCTGCTGCCTCTGTTCAGCCCCACTTCGTGTGCAACTAAGTTTCTGACATAATGTGAGAAGTGAAATTTTCAAATCCATGAAATTAGGTCTGGAATTTTTCTAAATTTCAATAAATTGAAAAAAGCTTTTTAAAATTTCAATAAAAATTATGTATTTTATCATATGAGTCATAAGAAAGTAGGACTATGTAAAGGCTGACAGGAGATTAAGGATGCATTTAGCTAACACGTAAGTAGTTGAGATGAAGGCCTTGTGGGGATTTTTTTTTTAAACACGTTTAAAGTTTAGTTCCCATCTAAGAAGCATGGACACGGACACGTGACATGACACGGACAAGCCGACACGATAATTTTCAAAAAATGTAGGACACGACACGCGGGGGACACGCATGAAATATATAATTTTATATATTTATTATATGTTATATATATGAATATATCATTCAAAAACAATAAAAAAATGTAATATGACATTAATCCTTATAAATTTATATGATTTTTGTTTTATTATTGTATCTTAAGTTGTTTTGTTCAAACTTATAATTTGTTTCACGTGTCTAATTGATAAACATGTGTGTTTAAGAGATTTACACGTGTGTCCTCCAAGTGTCCAAAGAGTGTCCGGGTCTTTAAAAGATAGGACACGTTATAAAGAGTGTCGGACACGTGTCGGGAAAGTGTCCAAAGAGTGTCGGTGTCTGACATGGACACGACACGGATATGTTACTTTTTTAGAAGTGTCCGTGCTTCTTAGGTTCCCATTAATGGGGTCTAAGAGGGGTGGATTGCTTAAGACCTAAATTTTGACAATTATGAACCAAATGGCTGTCCTGAGATTCGAAACCACAACCTCAAGGTTATTACTATTAGGCCGAATTTTAACCACTTAACCAGTGGTCCCTTTACATGATTGTTATAGAAATAATTATTTTCTAATACTAATTGTCTTACATTAAATATACTAATTGTGTCTTACTTTAAATATGACTTGCATAAAATATTATGGCTTACAAAGGTTGACTGGAGAATAATAATAATTTTTAGCAGACTCAGTTCCAATCAGATTTTTCCATAGTTTTAATGGATGCTGTATTCCTTTATCGCCTGTTTTCTCATCATAGGAACCAATTTCCTTGCTTCTTTTTATTAAATGTTTAAGATGAAGGCATTTGTTGAGTTTTAATGATTTCTTTTTCATTTTGTTTCATTAATTTGTTGAGATTAACTCAGATACTTATTCTTTTTTTTATTTTTTATTTCATTTGTTAAATTAATTGTCACACATTTTACTTGTTTGTTGCATTTGGATATCGTTAAGAGTATCAGATAGGTACTCTTAGATCCTCTATTTAAGTTGCTGTTTCAGCTGAAATTTCATTTTTCTCCGTGCTGAATCTCATGCTTCCATTTTTTTTTTTCATGTTAATTTCATATGTTTTGCATGATGTATAGAACAATTTAGTGGGAAATGCACATGTATATGTGGAATCTGCAAGAAGTTGCAGGCCTTGAGTGACGCAAAGGATTGATGAAGAAAAATAACCTGATTAACATAAAGATCATTATTTCTTAAGTAATGTTATATGTAAATAGAAAATAGAAATAGAATAAATTAATGTTTCATCTTTTAATACTCTGAAGTTGGTGTATTTATCCAAAAAAAAAATAAAAATAAATAAATACTCTGAAGATGGTGGCAATAATATAATTGCAAGAATGGAAAAGGATACATGCACACATTTTGATAGAACTAATGTAAATATCATTTATTGTTATTACAATGAAAGGTAAGAATGTGAAGTAAATAGCCTAATGACGCATTATTAAGGGCAAAAATTGGAATGTATATGCAAATATATAGTCATTGATGCTTACACATATAGTTGATTTCATTACGGGACTAGATAATTCTAGTTTAATCAAATGGTGCAACATTGAGAACAAAGGCATTTGAGAGTTCTTCACATTTGGGATAAGAATTTTGATGCAGCCAGAGTGATGTAGTGCCTTTCATTGTGGTTTCTTAGATTTAGTAATTTTCTGGTGAGGTATAAGAAAATTGTCGACTCCATTTAAGTTTGAACCAACCTCTGTTTGAATAATTGTGATTTTTTCTGCACAACGGCCCCCTCCAAAAAAAAAAAAAAAAAAAAAAAAGAAAAGAAAAAGAAAGAAAGAAAAAAAAAAAAGGAAAAAAAAAATCTGTCCACTACTGCACAATGTGTGTGGGTCTGTAGATTTTAATTAAATCTTTTACCTTTTGTTAACCACACTGTCTATCTTAAATGTTGCATCATGGTATTACTGATAAAATTATTTTTCAAATGAGTGATATATGATGATGAAAGCATCTTTTATCCATGCAGAAGCAAATGTGTTCAACTGCTTGTGTTATAAACGCATCTACTGTTTAATTAAGTGGAATTCAGTTACTGCATTTGTTTAGTTGTTAGAAGCAGTAACTTAAAGAAAGAAAACAAAAACAGGATTATCAGGAGTGGGAGCTAAGGTAGCATTTTCTTTCAACCACAAGGTGTATGTAGCTTGCATATGTGTCTTGGATACTGCATATTCCAATTCTGCTATTCATAAATGTCTTGGACTATGTTGACTATGAAATTCCAATTCTATACGTAATTTACATGGGATCTTTCCCTACTAAGTTCTGGTCAATGTTGAGGTAACACTTTGTTTTATTTCGCAGCTGATACTGCAGTGCTGTTTAAATTCTGACTGGCTTCAACATTCTTTCCATTCTTGGGTACAACAATGTCAAAATGCAAATAGTGCTGAGTCTGTTGAAATGCTGAGGGAGGTACATCCCCTGATTTGGCTGCTTATTGATTTACCCACTCTATTAAATTTGATGGAGCATTTGGTCTCTTTCTTTGTTGTCTTTAAATTTCTGCTTTCATTTGATATTCCAAACAACCAACCAGTAGTTATTTTTCAGATTCCAATTTCTGACAATTATGCTTTGCATTTGCATGTTTTGATAAGCCCATGCATGTGTTAGGTAACTGTAGAGTATGCGTAAGACTGCACAACATACATTATAAAATTAAAAAGGAAGTTATTCTTTGATGAAAGCTAATTATTTTATTTTATTTTATTTTTTTATTGAGTACAAGCATTCTCTTTTGCCATGCTCTACTACTGTTCCATTGCTGAAGCATCTCTACTCTATTAAGCGATCTCCTCTGCTGGAGCCGATTTAGAGTGACTGCCACCACCATTGTAACATAATCACATCACCACCTTCACTTCCGTCACTATTGGCATCACTGGCCCATATTTTTTAAATACCAATATACGATTGGTTAAACCTTGGCCATATAATATTCCATTTACATACGTGACATATTATATGACTTTGTGTGTAGTTATTTATTTGATTTTTAACTTGATTTTTACTTACTTCTACCTCTTTTCTTTCCCTACCCAGTAGTTGTTTAAATTCTAGCGATGCCTTATTTTGGTCAGGGTTATCTAATTGTTGATTTTATGAGTGGATGTTGCTTTAGAGATTTCCAATTTTTTTTGTTTTATTTTTATTTTTATTTTTATTTTTATTTTTAAATTGAAGCATTTATTATTTGACTTGACAAAGCTGCCAAGTTGAATCCAACCCAACCTAACCTAAGCTTGGTTTGTATGCCTAGAATGAGTTTGGATATGGCTGTTGCTTGATGTGCAGTGTGTCCAACTCATGGAAGTTTGTATTAGAACACTTGTAACTAGTTTTTGGAAATTACAATGCATCACTTTATTTATGGGACAGTTTTGTTGTTTTGCTGAGTAGCTTGAGTTAGAAATAGGATGAAATGCTACAACTAACCAAGTCGTTATACCTGTAACAAAAAATTGATCCTTATTGTAAAATTTGAGCTGTTTTTTCCATATTGCTGATGCATGTTCCTTTCGGATTCAGGAATTGTTTGATTCTATTATGTGGGATGAAGTCAGCTTACTCTTAGATGTAGCAGTGCAGCCCGAGCTGGTTTCTGAAATGAAGAACTGGAAACATGAAGTTATGAAATGGTTTTCAACATCGCATCCACTACCTAGTGGTGGAGACATGGAGCAGCGGACTAAGGATAGTCCTTTGACTGCGGGACTTCAACTTAGCAGGAAGAGACCTAAGCTTGAAGTTCGTCGTGCTGAGTCACATACCTCCCAGGTTGACACCCATGGTTCACAACAGGCTATATCTGTTGAGATTGATGCCGGATTTTTCGATGGTCGAAGTATTGGAAATACCCATACACTAGAATCCGAGCCTCCTAGTGAGGATTTGGAGGGCACTGCAATTAAAGACTCTGCTGGTAGTTTGGCTGATAGATGGGGTGAGATTGTAGTTGAAGCTGGAAATTCTGAAGTTATTCATACTAAAGATGTGGATATGACACCTGTGAATGGAGGGGTGGATAGGAAATCCTTGGACCCTGGTGTTAAGAATCGGCAGTGCATAGCTTTCATTGAAGCTAAGGGAAGGCAATGTGTACGGTGGGCAAATGATGGTGATGTTTACTGTTGTGTGCATTTGGCGTCTCGTTTCGTTGGCAATGCTGCAAAAGCAGTGGCAACTTCCCCAGTTGATTCACCAATGTGTGAAGGTACCACTACTCTTGGTACTAAATGCAAGCATCGTTCTCTATATGGTTCTACTTTCTGCAAGAAACATAGACCCCATGATGATATGAATATAGCCTCGAGTTTGCCCGATAAGCTTAAGAGAAAGCATGAGGAGATTGTAAACAGATTAGGGATGACAAATTGTAGAGACATTGTATTGGTGGAAGAAGTTGAAACACCCCTCCAAGTGGATCCAATCTCAGTTTTGGGTGGAGAAGCCTCCAATGAAAGGAGGTTAATTGAGATGCCTGGGCATTCCAGGAACGAATATGACAGCACTGAGGTGCTGCACTGCATAGGCTCGTTTCCCTTGGATGGCAGTCATCCTTGTCTGGAAAGTCCAAAGAAGCATTCCCTGTATTGTGAAAAACACTTACCAAGCTGGCTTAAACGTGCAAGGAATGGGAAGAGCAGGATAATTACAAAAGAAGTGTTTATAGATCTTTTGAAGGATTGCCACTCTCGGGAGCAAAAATTGCATTTACATCAAGCGTGTGAGCTGTTCTACAGACTCTTCAAAAGTATCCTATCTCTGAGAAACCCAGTTCCTAAGGAAATCCAACTTCAGTGGGCCATTTCTGAAGCTTCTAAAGATGTTAGTGTTGGGGAATTTTTGATGAAGTTGGTTTGCAGTGAAATAGAGAGATTGAGGAGACTCTGGGGCTTTAATGCTGACCAAGATACACAAGTTTCCTCTTATGTCAAAGAAGCAGTTCTGGTTCCGGTGGCTACTGATAGTGAACATGACATACAAAATACCATCAAGTGCAAAATTTGCTCTGAAAAGCTTTTGAATGACCAAACGCTTGGCACGCACTGGATGGACAATCATAAAAAAGAAGCACAATGGCTGTTTAGAGGTTATGCTTGTGCCATCTGCCTTGATTCTTTTACTAACAAGAAGGTTCTTGAAACACATGTGCAGGATAGGCATCATGTGGAATTTGTTGAACAATGCATGCTTTTCCAGTGTATTCCTTGTAGTGGCCATTTTGGGAATCCTGAGCAGTTATGGTTGCATGTGCTCTCTGTTCATCCTGCTAATTTCAGGCTGTCAGATGTTGCTGAACAGCATAACCTCTCTGCGGGTGAAGATTCTGTGCAGAAACTTGAGCTGGGTAATTCAATATCTGTAGATAATAAGAACTCAGGGAGTCAAGGTGGTTTTCGAAAGTTTGTTTGTAGGTTTTGTGGGTTGAAGTTTGATTTGCTACCTGACCTAGGCCGTCACCATCAAGCTGCTCATATGGGGCCAAATTCTGTTAGCCATCGCCCCTCAAAGAGGGGTATCCGTTTTTATGCTTATAGATTAAAATCAGGGAGACTAACCCGTCCTAGATTTAGAAAAGGTCTAGGATCAGCGTCATATCGTATTAGGAACAGGGGCAGTGCAAGTATGAAGAAACACATCCAGGCATCAAATGCAGTTAGCACTGGGGAAATGAAACTGCAATCTCATGTAACTGAGGCAGGAAGTCTTGGTAGATTGGCAGAATCTCAATGCTCAGTTGTCGCAAATATATTGTTTTCTGAGATTCAGAAAACAAAACCACGCCCAAGTAACCTTGAAATTTTATCTATTGCTCGCTCTGCATGCTGCAAAGTATGCCTCCAAGCCTCATTGGAGGAGAAATATGGACTATTGCCTGAACGTGTGTACCTGAAGGCAGCCAAACTTTGTAGTGAGCATAATATTCTTGTGGAGTGGCATAAAGAGGGTTTTATTTGTCCTAAAGGATGCAAACCAGTGACAAACTCACATCTGGCGTCTTCCTTGATGCCTCTCTCTGAGAATGTAGCAGGACTGAGATCTGCACTTCCAGAAGATCCTATGAACAATGAGTGGGAGATGGATGAGTGCCACTGTGTTATTGATTCCCGGCATTTTAAACGGAGTTCCATGCTGAAAACCTTCATCTTGTGTGATGACATAAGCTTTGGACAGGAATCAGTTCCAATAATCTGTGTAGTGGATGAAAATCTTTTGGATTCCCTTCGCACCGCTCGAGATAGTTCTGATGGACAAATAACTGCATACTCTATGCCTTGGGAGAGCTTTACTTATGTCAGGAAACCATTGCTTGATCCATCCCTTTCTCTTGAAGCAGAGGTATTGTCACACTGCTTATTTGAGTCCCTGTTTAAACCACCTTGATCTAGCTTATTTTAGTTTTGTGCAAATTAGCTTGATTTAGACTAATTAATAATTATATCCATGTTTTACATCTCCCTACCCTATCACCCAACCATTTGAATGTGGGGTTGATTCTCTTGTTAAATAAACCATTTGCACCTAGCTTGAGAGTGTCCTCTCGCCATCTTTCTTTGAGTACACGCCCAAGTAAGATGATATCATTTATTTTTCTGGTCGCATTTTCCTGTCCAGAGTTTGCAGTTGGGGTGTGCTTGCATGCATTCAACATGCTCTACTGCAACCTGTGATCATGTGTACCTTTTTGATAATGACTATGAAGATGCAAAGGATATACATGGCAAGCCCATGCATGGCAGATTCCCGTATGATGAGAAAGGTCGGATAATTTTGGAGGTAATTTAAATTGTTCTCATTGTCTGTTACAAGTAACATCCTTCTTTTTATGATAATTTTGTTTTACAACAACTACCTGTGCTTCCAGATATATAGATGTGCATATAATCAAAATAATATCTGACAGACTGAAACAGATATGCACTTTTAGAAACAGCATATCTTTGTCATCCTGTACTTGTTTAACTTAGTATCAGTTAGAAAAATGCAGTTTTCTCTACCATTGCCAATCCCTGGCTTGTATGACATTATCCATTTCAGGCTCCATACAGCAGAGATTTATAATAACACTGATTCTTGTAATTTTTAATCATCTTGGAATATATTTCTGTTCAAAGCATGTAAAAGAATGTTATTAATATCTTATGTTGGGAGCTTCAATAGTGCTAGATGACACGGAAATAGGGCTGTTCCCCCTGTTTTTTGATGAATACAACTTTCAACTGTTTTATTTTTATTTTTTTATGGGTTAAGCCTGTATCAGTTACTTGAATTATATTACCCTTTATACAGGAGGGTTACTTGGTCTATGAGTGCAATCACACATGCAGCTGCAGTAGATCCTGTCAGAATAGGGTTTTGCAGAATGGTGTACAAGTTAGATTAGAAGTCTTCAAAACTGAGAAAAAGGTAACATTCTTATTTTATTTATGGTGCTTATGAGTCTGAGATCAATGTCATGCCTTGTTGATTTACAGGGTTGGGCAGTCAGGGCAGGAGAAGCAATTCTGCATGGTACATTTGTATGTGAGTACATTGGGGAGGTTATAGATGAGCAGGAAGCAAACAAGAGGCGCAATAGGTTTATGTTTGAAAGACCTTTTGATCTGCAATTTTTGTTGGAGTTTACTCATTTATTATTTATTTCTTATGGATTTTAATTGACTGTTTTGGCTTTTCAGTTATGGAGGAGACGGTTGGGGATATTTCTATGACATTGATGCACACATTAATGACATGAGCAGATTGATTGAAGGGCAGGTCCCATATGTGATTGACGTCATGAATTATGGAAATGTTTCACGGTATATCAACCACAGGTGAGGGAGTACTTGGTGTTACATGGAAATGTTTTGCAGTATGTCAACCACTTGTGAGGGAGTACTTAGTGTTACTATCTAAGGTACTGTGGTTCAGAAAATTCTGTGGATGATTGATGGTGAGGTGTCCTGGTGGGACCTTTTGGGAAGATAATGAGCTCTAAGATGACGGGAGAGCAGCAGAGGTGGTGGCGGTGAGAACTTGGGTGATATTAGTGAGAGAGAGGATGGTAGTGGAGAGAACTGGCACTCGCTGGAGGTGAAGGAGATGTCTGAGCAGTGTTTTAAAAAGCTCTAGGCGCATTGAGGCGCTAAGGTCTCCTGGAGCTTAAGCGTGAGGCGCAAGGCGAAGTGCGCGCCTCATTGAAGTGAGGCGCAAGTTGTTGAAGATAACCAAAATATTAATATAGGCGAAGTTTTTAACATAAAACAAATATTCTTAGAATTTAAAAAGAAAAAAGAAAAAAAAAGAACGACATTCAATATTTCAAAAATCATGAAAAA
The DNA here is from genome assembly GCF_055761805.1 of Camellia sinensis. Taxonomy (NCBI): domain Eukaryota; kingdom Viridiplantae; phylum Streptophyta; class Magnoliopsida; order Ericales; family Theaceae; genus Camellia; species Camellia sinensis. The sequence goes on from NC_138961.1 coordinate 224,408,091, forward strand.
TAACATTTAACGTTTCAAAATTTTCTCAAAAATAACATTCGATCTTACTTTGCCCTTATACTATTTATCGTTCTTTATCAATTTATTAATGTGATTCATTTCTTTTTTTAGATAAGGAACTCACACCATATAATATCTTAGTGGTTTTAATTTTAAATCAGGACCAAATTGCCCAATAGCTTCAATCAGTGGCCCGAAACTATTGTAATTTACTACATTGAAAGGAATCCCAAAAACCATATATCCATCTTGCAATCCCAGAGATTTTGCTTAATGCCTAGAGCTTTTTTTGATATGAAAATTGTAATTCAAAGCATGTGTTTACATTTTATAGTAAAGGGGTTGTAATTCCATATGTTACACACACAAAGAATAAGGATGGAGCAAAAATTTAAATGAAGCGCATGAGGCATGCGCCTAAGCCTAAGGCACGCGCCTCAAGCGCGCCTTTCCTATTGCCCCTCGCCTCAAGCTGTCTAAGGCGCCTCAAGTGCGCCTTGCGCCTAAGCACGCGCTTAGCGGCGCCTTTTAAAACACTGGTCTGAGGACTGATGATGATGATTCACGCATGCTTGGAGGCCTCCTCATATATGTGGTCGAATCATGGAGGCCAGTTCACCTCCGGATAGGTGGCTTACCCTCCTTGGTTTGACAAGATGGAGGTATCTCAACTACTTACAAGTTCTAAGACCTTGGGGTTTGTATCATGGGAGTTGTGGAGGCTCATTTATCAACCAAAAAAAAAAATCGTGGGAGTTGTGGAGGTAGCTACAGTACGTTCTCCGAGATATCATGTCTTGGTCAAAGCCTTTCTCTTTCTATAAGACTGGTCAAGGTGGGGATTCCTCGATTCAAGCCATATAGCTCTATTGGTCCCGAGTAAATGGGTTCCTAGTTTCTTCTCCCAACCTAGGTGACTCTAATAATAGTGTTGGAAGTGCCTTGAATCATGTAGGTGAAGTTGTTGGAGAAATGGCGAACAAGGCGCATAGGAATCATGGCCTGGTGAGGAGTCCCTTGGCCGAGACAAGGCGCATCGAGCCATGTTGCCATTGAGCGGGATTCGCTGAGCGGAGATGCCTCGGTCCAACCAAGTGATACCCTGGGCCATGCCTCAGAGTACTGTATGCTTTGATGCGTTTTGTGGCGCCATGCCTCATTCCTAAGGTGTCAAGCACGTTAGCTGGCCAGGCTACTATGGTGGTTCATCTGCCCCTCTTAGGCGCTCATGACTCCAATGGTTTGTCTGGGAGATGATGTGGCACTGGGCTGGTTGCCACATGGCGTGGCTATTTAGATACCCCAACTTCTTTAGTTGCTTGGCTGCGTATTCATACACTTTCACGAGTCATATAGGATCACCTGCCACCTAGAATTTAAAAATAGGAGAAGTTAAGGCAGCATTTGGTTGAGCCTATCAAATGTTTTCAGAAGCTATAAAAGCAATAATTTTAAAAGGCAGTGTCCTAAAGATGTAAGCACAACTGTTTCTTCCCACATGAGCTGCCAGTTATCTTTTGCTCTATTATGAACAAATAGAGGGTACAACTTGGCTATGAACCTTCAAAGAGTTACTTGCAAATTAAGACTGTTTCTTATTCAAATTTGTCTCATCTTTTTTTATTTATAACAAAAAAATTGGAGTGTGTGAGATGAATACGCAGTATAATGAAAGTGAAATACATTGGCTTTGTTAATGCGTCTTAAATTTGACTGTCTCTTCAAAAATTGATGCGTAGTTGAGGTGGTGTTCATACTTCCTAACGCTATGTTTGGTTTGGGGATTTGGAAAGGAAAAGGGAAAGGGAAAGGAAAAGGGAAAACATAAGTAAAATGTGAATAAAATATACCTACATTTCACCTAGTTTCACACCTTTTCCCTTTCCCCTTCCCTTTCCAAATTCATTCCCAAATCCTCTAACCAAACATAGCGTTAAAGGGCTCAAAGTATTCTTCATTGTAATTAGATGATATTTTTAATTGATTCTTTTGTGAAATTTGAGGTAGTTGAATGCGGACCCATTCAAGAACGTGATTTTAAAAAAATGTTCAAAGATTGGCATTTCTTATTATTATTCAACATGTGTAGTTTTTTTATTTTGGGAATTATTTTGTTTAACAGTTTCCTCAGAATGCAGAGAGATGGTAGTGATAAAGATTTATGTTGGGTTTGAGGCTCTATTGAAGTTAATTTGAATGCCTATTGACTTTTGTTTTCCATTGTAATGTAGCTGCTCACCGAATCTTGTGAATCACCAAGTTCTTGTGGAAAGCATGGATAGTCAGCTTGCGCACATTGGTCTCTATGCAAGTCGAGATGTAAGTGTTATCCCCCTTTCCTAACTTATTGACCATCCGTAGGTTATAAACATAGGAAGATGGGAGGTTCAATTATGTGGTCCATCATGCTTCCCTAGATGAGTACCCCTGTTGTGGGAGTTGGAAATGTTTCTCATGATAAACTGCTGGGTAAAACAACTCAACAAAATGAAAGAAAGTAAAAGAAAAAAAATAGATCACCTGTATAGGACCATCTAATGGATGGTCCTGACATCTTACCTGGTCTACTAAAAAAGTTTATGCCATTTTTTTTTTATGATATTGACACTACCATTGAATCTGTTGTCATTTAGTAGTTTGCATCTAATGTTGACTGCTTTATGGGGGAAAAAAATAATAAATAAATAAATAAATAAAATTATGTGAGCAGATAGATGCGGGTGAAGAACTAACATATGATTACCGATACAAGCTATTGCTTGGAGAAGGATGTCCGTGCCACTGTGGAGCTCCCAATTGCAGGGGCCGGCTTCATTGAATCTTTAATGAATTTTATGTCCTGGTGGTCTTTCAAAAATAAATAGACGATGGCAATGGGAGATTCCGAGATGAGACTAAAAAGGTCTGAAAGGAACAATGTGATGTCTCATATCTCTTGCTCTTCAAGTAGTACAATTTGTGATGAGGCAGCATGGTTCATAAGCGGTAACACCTCTTAGGCTTCAGACATGCTGTAAGTGTGTCTTTTCTTTTGATTAGAGTGTGCCCGTGTTCTTTAGTTTGTACATCATACTTGCAAGAGAACAAATTTAAGCCTTTTCGTTAATTTTATACTTGTTGGAGTTGAATCTGATCGAGTTTTCTGAAATTGTAGATGGGTCTATGCCACATATTTCTTAGGTAGTATTGTAATGGAGGTTTTAAATTTCCAATGTTCAAGATAGTCTTAATTTATAGCGCTAGAAGCTTTTTTCACCCATTATTTTTGGTTCTACCATTTATCAGCAACCATTATGATGCTTGATTCCCTCGTGTTATTGGGATACTTGTGTATTGTTTGAGAATTTTAATTTAATTTTTGATTTCTATTGATCGCAAATTCTCTAAGTGAGGTGTTTCCATTTTTATTCCATCTGGGGTGCTTATTGGACATATTGCTTAGGTTTTAAGGTTATGCTACGTTTTGAATTTTGGTTTGGAGCCGTTGGATATACTCTTTGCCAGCAACCAACATGGGATTCCTCAATTCCAATTATTTATCGCCATGCCATTTTTTTGACTTGTAAGGAGAAAGTAGCCAAGAGATCGTAATTCTAACTGTGGGTGAAGACATGATTGAACCAACATGGCAAAATATGCTTAATTAGCAGCTTGTATTGATATTATCATTCATGGAATCAAATGCACACGACCTAACACATGAGGAGATCCAAAGATGCTTATGCCATGGTGGTGGACCAAATATTACAGCATAACCCATCACCTTTTCTCTCTCTCTCTCTCTCCCTCTCTCTCTATTGAGTATGGTGCTGTTTTATTTGGGTAGTAGCATTAAGATTGATGATGAAAACGTGTATTTCTTTTTGATGATTGAGCATCATATCTTAGCTGCACTGGCTGCATTATTGCACTTACACAGCAACCCACGGTCCCCATTACTTTAAATAATGTGCCAAGAAAAAGCAAAGCTAAAGTCAAAAGAAATCCTACACTTAATGGATTTCCACTACACTTTTTTTTTTAGCCCTTTTAAATTTTAGGAGAGTTTGACAAATATTGGGATCCATGTAAGGCCTAGTTTGGGAAGACTAAGTAAGTGTACTTTTTGACTTTTTATGAAATATGGGTTGAGTTTGGGTTGGGTTTGAAGTGATGTGTTAGAGAGGTGATATGACTTAAATAAGATAATGTGACTTAAATAGGATAGTGACTTTTTATCTTTTTTCAATCATGTCAAACTTATCATTTAATTGCCATGAAAAAAGTTTAAATGATTAGTTATATATTTTAATATTATTTCTACTCAGAAGTGTGATGACATATTTAAGTTTTTTCTATAATCTCTATCAATTGAATAAAAAATATATAAAATAAAATTTTGAGGTTAACATCTTCTTTTTTTTCCCTTCATTTAAGGTTATATTTTCGTTTCCCCACACCCCACAATGAGGGTGCCCTAGCAATTTAAATAGTATCTCCTATTCAGAGTCAATCTTGTAACCAAAAATAAATAAATAAATAATAGGATTTAGTTTTTTTTTTTAATAAAAAAATTGGATAAATGAACTTGGATTAAAATTAAATATTTTTATAAATTATTTCATTAATTAGAGATTAGTTTCATGAAATATAACTTGTGAACAAAAAAATAAATAAAAAATACTTGAATGTTTCTATACATTTTGTATTTTTGTAATTTTTTTTTTGATATGACATATTAACATAATACAATTACAGATTCAAAAAAACTAATTCACTACCTTTAAATTACTTAGGACTAAACATATCCGTGTTCTGATTAGGAATGACAAAAACACTCCGATACAACATGTTTTGATCCTAATAGAACGAATTTGGAAGGTTTCTCAATAGAGTCATGGTCAAGTTTTGCGGTGAACAAAAAAAATAAAAATAAAATAAAATAATAATAATAATAATAATAATAATAATAATAATTATTGGATTTAGGTGAGGTTTGGAAAGGATAATCACTTCAATCCTAATTTGATTATATGTAATATTAAGATTTAATGCCTTATCAAATATTATAATCAACTTGAATTTGGACCACTATTCGAAATCTTAGTGATGGGTCGTTTTACACATAAAAAATAAACACCAAGCTATACTAAATTCTTTTTGAATAATGGCAAATACAGGTATCGATCCACAGGGACAAACGAGAAATTAAACTAATTTAATTGTTAAATTCCTAAATTAATTTTGATAAAAAGATTGATTGTTTATAACCTAATAATAATTAAATTAAACAAAGCAAATAAACTAGCAATTATAAATAAAGGCGAATTTACTGATTTGGGGAAAAACCTAGGGTAATGAATTCACCACTAGTTGCACAAACAAAGCTTCAATTTGAGACTCAATTATATTACGGTTCGAATAGAATAATACTTCGCAATTACAAGTTCAAAGCATTTATTAAGAAAATCATCACGTTCAATGCATGGGCACGAACCATCTCAAGTAGTACAAATCATTCGCTCTAAATTAGGGTAGTGACACGACTCGTCCCTCGTAATATGGTTCATCTCATATCTTGAATATAAAATAATAGAAAACTATTGTATGAAAAATATTCAACAATCACAGAAAGCTGAATACTTGAAGAAATAGTAGAAATATATATATATATATATATATGAAGTTCTAAAACACCATACAATTACTCAAATCTTTACATAATCAAAAATAAAAAAGAAGACCTAATTACGTAACTAGGGTTTCATCAAAACCTTAGAAAAGAAGAGCCTAACTACTCATGGAGGAGTGGGAAGAGATGGAGCCCTTCATGGAAATTTGCTTTGAAAATTGAGAATCACCTTTTTCCAAACCCTAACTTCCTCTTTCTATTTCAGAATTTTTGAATCCTAATCCAGTCTCCCTTTCTTCTTTTTATACCTCTGTTGTCTTTCAAACAAGTTTAAAAACAGCGGCACGATTTTTGAAGTTCTGCCACACGTGCAGGAAAAGGCAACACACGTGCAGAAAAAAGTTAACACACTTGCAGGAAACACTTTTCTCCACAAGTCTTGCATTTTTACTCATTTTATGCTCCCATTATGTACAACCTGATTGACATTAAATAAACATAAAATATATATTTTGACAAGCAGATAAAGTTAAAAAATCCTAATAAACGGCCCAGTGTTACATAATTCAACCTTAATCACTTAGTAAAATTTTAGACTTGTTATCTCATATTTACTTTTAGTGAAAAATTTATATTGGAGACATCATCTATAGAAGAGATCAGCAACTTAAAAAAATTAATTGTGATTCCCATATCAGCTAATAACCTGCTATACTATGTCACAACCGTAGTGTCCTCGAAACCCCCTCTCTTCTTGCCTGAACACTTTAGACAAACGGCTATACGCAAACTGGTATATTGATTTGTCATGAGTTGATTTCAACTACTCCATTGAAAAACTAAATGGGTCAAGCTCAATTGAGAGTGTTTTTTTTGTTTTTTGTTTTAATCTGTAAAATATATTGATAGAGAAAAATTGTATGTATTATTGATTGATTGTGTATATTACAAGATTGATGTGTTGTTATATGTATCTGTATATTACAAGTCCTATATATAGAGAGGTTTTGGGAGTAGTAGGTGTAGAGTGGGTGGTGGTAGTAGGTAAAGTGGAGGTGGTAGGTGGAGTGGGTGAGGAGTAGTGGAGGTGTGTAGTGGTAGTGGTAGGTTTTAGTGGTGTAGGAGGTGTACATTAACAGCCCCCCTCAAACTCAAGGAGGATAGGAACTAACCAACTTGAGTTTGAAGAGAGTAACAAAACAGAAAAATAAACTGATAAATAAAACAGGATAGGAGACACGGTATGGTCGTGTCAGACCGATGTAGCAGACAGTTTATGGGGTCATGTCGGACCGTTGTAGCAGACACTGTGTGGTCGTGTCAGACCGATGTAGAAGACAGTTTACGTGGTCATGTCGGACCGTTGTAGTAGGACAGTTTACGGGGTCATGTCGGACCGATGTAGCAGGACAGTTTACGGGGTCATGTCGGACCGATGTAGCAAACAGTTTACGGGGTCATGTCGGACCGTTGTAAAAGACAGTTTACGGGGTCATGTCGGACCGTTGTAGAAGACAGTTTACGGGGTCATGTCGGACCGATGTAGTAGGACAGTTTACGGGGTCATGTCGGACCGTTGTAGAAGACAGTTTACGGGGTCATGTCGGACCGATGTAGCAGACACTGTGTGGTCGTGTCAGACCGTTGTAGAAGACAGTTTATGGGGTCATGTCGGACCGATGGAGCAGCTGTGGTGGTGCACCGAGGAGGCGACTTAGGGAGTGCACCATGAGCGACTTATACATGATACTGGTATAACCCCCCCTCAAACTCAAATAGGTGTGAAGATAGAAACCTATTTGAGGTTGAAACAAAGGGATTGATAAAGCTGACCGGTGTAGAAGACACTGTATGAGTGTGTATATAGGCTGCCCAAAAAATATACATGGATGTAGATATCGAGCCCTCAAAAGTCGTGCCCTCAAAAGGTGTGCCCGCACCCTCAAAAGGCGTGCCATCAAAAGGCGTGCCCGAATGCATCAAAAGGCGTGCCATGAAAAGGCGTGCCAGTTTGTCGGCGAGAAGAGGCGCGCGATGCGCGTGGCTGCCTCGGCTATTTAACCAAGACGGAGCTGAGGCCGAGGCAGAGGCTGAGACAAGAAACTGAGAGAAACCTCTGAAGAATTCTGCGTTGTGCTGAGAGAGAGAGGCTGTAACACTGTTGTGCTGAGAGAGAGAGTCTGTAACACTCTGTTGCGAGAGAAAATGGCTTCGTCGTCCCGTGGGCTGCTCACTCTCTTTCCCGATCTCAACGAGTCCACAGGAGAGAGAACTGGTGCGGTGTCCCGTGAACCTCAACCAAACACCACTGGGTTTGCTCCGTTGAACTTTCCGATGCAGTCGGTGGAGCAAAAAATGGCAGTGCAAACGGATGTGGAGGCTAATCAGTATACTTTGAAGGCATGTGTGGAGTCCATGACGGCGGTCACCAACTTGTCGCACCGGCTGCAGAGTAGGACAAATGAGGTGCAGCAATTAAACTCCCAGCTGGTTCTGCTCCAACGCATGTATAAGGATGCGCGAGCAGAGATAAGCGTGCTAAGGGCAGAAAACAAGGAGCTGAAGCGGAAGGCCACCGTGATGTTCCGATTTGGAGGGCCGCCATATGCTGCAGTGGAGGAGCAGGGTGGAGTGATCGTGCCCAGTGGAGTGGGAAACACGGAGGCAGCACCGTCAAGGGCCGCCCAGGACGGAGGCAAAAAGAAAAGACCGGCGGCAGAGTAGAGAAGAAGTGAGGTCGATGTATGGCCGCTGCAGAAAAGAAAACAAAGCTTGTGTTGTTGTTTGTTTGTTTGTTTGTTTTTTTTTTTTTTTTTTTTTTTTTTTGTTGTTGTGTAAAAGTGTGATCGGATTTGATCCCGACATAAAGAAAGGATAAGTTTGTGAAATGAAAACGAGTTATGCTTTTTTTTTTTTTTTTTTTTTTTTTTTTTTTTTTGTTAAATCGTCCTTTTCTTTGGGTAAGAGATTATAATAAAATATATATATATATATATATATATTAGTATTGAGGGAATGATGAGTAGAATGTGGTGTGGTGGGTGGAGGATGAATCATTTATTTTAAAAAAGAGAGTTGATGGGAAGGAAAAGACAATGATTATGAAAAAGGAGAGAGTGAGAGTGGGAGTGGGGAACATGGACGGGAGGGTATGGGATAAAGAGAATAAAAAAAGTAAAATAAATAAATAAAAGAAAAAGTGTGCTAATGCTCATGTATAAGTCGCCCATTCTGTCAAAGGCAAAACCACTTGATCAGCTTCACATCACTTTGAGCTCACAGAAAGAGAAAAAAGACGCGGTGCACTAGGAATGGCAGAAGGAGATGAAGCAGACGCAGAAGCTATGGCCATCAAAGCACTCTCTCTCTCTCTCTCTAATAGTTGTTACATTTTATGAGCTTTTGCTTTGGATCACTCTCAGTGATATATATGTCGATGATCCGCCGACCGGGAAGATCACTTTTCAGATTCCGGCTGGGCTGCCTCTCGGCGGAGCGGACACCACAGGAGGTGCCGCCGCCGTGGGGCTGGCGGTCAGATTGATTGGAATCGGATCGGGTCATGGGTTGTACGACCCAGGTGTGGTTGGAAGTGAAGATGGATTCGAAGGGGCTAATGAGATTCAGATCCGACAGCGATTCGGAGATCACGAAAGGGTTCTGTTCGTGCTTGATTTGAAGTAGGAGGAGAAGCTGTAGGAGTAGGAGGTATGTGTAAGTGATATGTGTTGAAAAACTCCCGCGGGCAGCGAAGGCAAGGTTGTCGGCCGGCTGCCCGCCGGAAAGAAAGGAGTATAGGCCTAAATCTTATGGCTCTGATACCATGTAAAATATATTGATAGAGAAAAATTGTATGTATTATTGATTGATTGTGTATATTACAAGATTGATGTGTTGTTATATGTATCTGTATATTACAAGTCCTATATATAGAGAGGTTTTGGGAGTAGTAGGTGTAGAGTGGGTGGTGGTAGTAGGTAAAGTGGAGGTGGTAGGTGGAGTGGGTGAGGAGTAGTGGAGGTGTGTAGTGGTAGTGGTAGGTTTTAGTGGTGTAGGAGGTGTACATTAACATAATCGATGAAAGTAAGTTATTAGATTAGAAATTAATGAGAGTTAGTCTCTCCATTCATTATAAAACACCAAGTATTTGCCTTCTTAATTTAATTTCTCTAAGGAGAGTTGAACTTATGACCTCTCCTTAAGAACTAAATCCTTAGAAAAATCATGATGACCAATTAAATTAGGTCTAATTGGTTAATTGAGAGTGAGGTTACCTATGACAAAAAAACAAACAAGACATTTATTTAGTTTTTTAATTTTCATATATATATATATATGTTTTTTGTCTTTTGTAAATTTTTAACATCATAAATATGTTTACAAACATTTTAAATGTGTCTAAGTTAGATAATGTTGGACTATTTTAATATCTTTTTATTTATTTATTTATTTTTTTTTTTGGTGACCTTTTATCTTGTCTATGAATAGAGGTTAATTGGAATGGGCTTGGTGATGAGTTAATATTTGAAGGTTTTGGGACTCTCTTTTTTCTCTAGTTTAATGGTTATTATTTTTTGGTGTAATTTGTAAGGTTCTAATGGTCTATAAATTGTTCTTCTCATCTATTCTTTTTTAGACTAACTCTTTTTACACTTGAGCTATTACTAGCTAAAGAAGGGTGTTTTTCTTGGTAAAACTTTGGGTTCATCATTTTGTGCAGAGTTGGCCTGAATCATACGATAAGTGGTCGAGCTGTTGTATCCTGGAGGGGACAAGTCAGAGTTTAGTGACTGCTGCATCAGTAATAAAGGTTCAATGCAGAGCACACCTTCATGAAGCATACTAGTCTATCTTTGTTTGGTAATCTCTTTTGTCTTTGTTGATATTAAAATGAGGGGGAGATTGTTGGACCATTTTAATATTATTTATTTATTTATTTATTTGGTGATCTTTTGTCTTGTCCATGAATGGGGGTTAATTGGAAAGGTCATTGGCTTGATGGTGAGTTAATATTTGAAGGTTTTGGGACTCTCATTTTCTCTAGTTTAATGATCATTATTTTTTGGTGTAAATTGTAAGGTCCCAGTGGCCTATAAATTGTTCCTCTCATCTACTCTTTTTTTGACAAACTCTTTTTACACTTGAGATATTACTAGCCAAAGAAGGATGTTTTTCTTGGTGGAGTTTTGGATTCATTATTTTGTGCAGAGTTAGCCTGAACCATACGACAAGTAGTCGGCTGTTGTATCTTGGAGGAGACAAGTTAGAGTTTAATGACTACTGTATCGGTATTTGGGTTCTTCTTGCCATAGTGAACTTGATCTCCTTAAAGAAAATGAGATATTCGTGCCTTAGCCTAATCTATTTGTATCTCATTTTCTTTGCATTATTTATCAATAAAATATAAGGTAGCGTTTGGTAGAGTTTTCTAAATATGATTTGATAATAGAGTTGTATTTTGAGTTTGTGAGTTTTGAAATTATGATTTGAGCGTAGAAAATTTGTTTGGTTATGAGTTTTGAATTAAGTTTTGAGTTGAGTATTGAATTGAGTTTTTAATGTTTGATGTGACATTTGAAATAAGAAAATTTGTTTAGTTATGAGTTTTGAAATGAGTTTTCAAATTCCGAGGGAACTAAGAAAAGAGTTTTCAAAACTTAATTCAAATTATTATAACTCATAACCAAATACATTATTTAAAACTGTATTGAAAATTCTGATTAACACTTATAAACAAATTCTTTTTAAAATTCAATTAAAAAAATTAATTATTAACAGAAAATAACATTAATCAATTTTTTTAATTGAAAATATTACAAAGAAAATAATTTTTTTTCAAAATAAATATTTAATTACTAATTTAAAATAATTTATAATTTTATATTTAAAAAGTTTTAATAGTTGATATTTTTAAATCTAATATTACTCTTCACAATTTTCCCAATTTATGTATATATGGTCTTCACATCACAACCCCCAATCCATTGCAATTTAAATATGATTGAATCCTTTTCATCGTGTTATAGAGAGAGTGAGTGAGAACATTTCGTCCTTTTGGTATCAGAGCCAAGTTATGTTGTATTATGTTACTCATTGAATCATTATTTCTGTGTCTACTCGTTCTCCTGTGTTGAAATTGTTTACTGTTTACTGCCTTAATCTGTCTAATTTATATCCGTGTCTTTTCATGTTGCTATTAGCTACCCATCATTCGTCCCAAGTCCTAGGTAAGTCCTTTGGTTAGGCAGTGTTGGATTTTAGGGGTTCTTCGAACTGGGTATGTGTGAAAACATCGTATGTGAAAACATGATAAAATTAGACAATGTATTGAGCTCACTGTAAACTATTTCAAGCTACAATGAGTTGATTATTTAGAAGTAATTCTGCAGTTAGTTCTAGGTCAACAACTTTGTCTTCTATACCTAATCAAGGTTTAGTAATCAATGAAGAAGATATAAAAATACAAAATGATAAAATTGATTTAAGTTGGAATATACAACGTTTACCAATTAAAGAAATTTATAAAACTACTTTTATACAAAATACGTTTAATGTTAATCTTCATGTTAAAACTTTAGAACAAGTCTATGCTTTAGAAAAACCTAGAGAAACATGTCAATTATTTGATACTAATACTATTAAACGACATTTAAAAACTAGTCACAATTTTATTCATTTAGGATTAATTCAGGTTGGAATCAAACCATTAACACAACAAGGTAAAAATACTTTTGTTTTACTATGCTTAAGAGATGCTCGTTTTCTTTGATTATAATGATAGCTTAATGGATATGATGGAAACTGGTCTTCACAAAGGACCCGTCCATTTTAATTGTTTTTCTGATTTCACTCTTAGTCTTAGAGACCCCCATATATTAGATGCTTTAACTCTAAATATTCAATTACATGGCTCATTTACAAATATGAAAGAAAATGTTCATAATATTGCTTTAATTTATCGTATTCATTACAAATGTATTAAAACCAATTTAAATGTTCAAGCCTTATATAAAATTCCTAAAGACAAAACCTTATTAATCCAAAGTAGTAATAATGATACTAATATAAATATTCCTTAAATGATTGAATGAAAAAATATTTCTCTCCCGACCAATGGATTACAGTTAATAAAAATTACAAGCATAATCAACGACAATCTACTTGTCAAGATATTCAACAATTTATTGATGGATCTGATAGGATTAAATTTAATCGATCTCAATCTTCTCGCCATAGTATTTCTAGTATATCTACTGATGTTGAAACCAAAGATGAAATATTTAGTACACCTTTATTCAGAAAAAATAGTCAAATTCATCTTGGTCAACCTTCACACAGTAAAATGAAAGGAATTGATAATTCAACAACTTCCCAAATTAGTAAACCTGTTTATTCTACTCACACACATTTACATGAAGAAGATACTGAGTCTCAAGACTCTCCAACTCAAACTGATTTCGAAGTTATACCTCCAATAAATCCTCAATTAATGACTATTAGTAGACTCTTTACTCCTGATCTTGATAAATTACATATTGAATTTAAATCTAAAGATAATAAGACTAAACGTTATTCATATCGTACTAAATATGATTTGACTCAACAATCTAAAATTACTCGTCAATGGTACAAATTTATGATTGAACATAAAATTGAAATTCATTTCTTTACATATTTAGAAGACCATCATAAAAAAGTTCAAACAATTACAAAACATAAATGGAAAACTTCACCCAATACTACTGTTAGCTCTAGTCATCCTCTGTTATCTACTATAATTATTGAACATCAAGGATCTGAAGTCCCGGCCTCTCCTTTTAAGTTACCCGGCACTGACCCTTAAATCAAAAAAGTTATTGAACAAAATAATTATACTAATCAATGTCTAAAAACTATTGGTAAACAATTAGATAAGATAGAAACTAATTTAGATGATTACTCCGTTAACCATACTCCTACTAAACAATCTTTAGATCAACATTTGCTTAATTTACCTAGTAATCGTTCCAAAAGAAATAGTTTAGTCACCTAAGATAATTCCACTGTTAAAGCTATAAAACAATTATTTAATAAGTTAACCACTTCTGAAAATGCTTCTCCATCTAGTGAAAAAGGTCTTACTGTATTAAACCAACAACCTACCCATGCGTCTGTCTCTACTCAATCAGAAACTGATACAACTGATAATGAAATTAATCAATTAGCCCAACAATTTCAATCCTCTACTCTTAATAAAATTTATTATCCTAAACCTAATCCTACTACTCTTACCAAAAATTGGTATTCACGACCTACTCCCCCAGATCTCCAATATGAAGAAACTAATCTTAATAATCAATTTTCTGTATCTGCTAAAAAGTTATACGAATGGAATATTGATGGTCTTAGTGAAGATCAAATCCTTCAAAAATTAAATCATTTATCCATGGTTGCAAATAGTTATCTTAGTAACTACCCTGATTATACTCAACCTGAAATAGTCTGCTTAATTACTTCTGGCTTTACTGGTATGCTCAAATCTTGGTGGAAAAAATATCTTAATAAAGATCAAAGAGAATCAATTTTACATGCAAGTCAAAAAGATGAAAATGATTTACCTATATTTGATGAAACTATTGGCTATTATTGTAACAACCCTCATTCTGTTTACTGATTAATGACTGATTGATTACCGATAATCACCGGTTACTGTTAAACGGAACTGATAATGACTGATAACTGACTGAGAATTGAACTGATTAAAGTACTGAACTGACTGACCGAAATTGAAACTAAATGGAATGAATACATCTGTTTGAATTGCATTTTATCTGTTGATTGTTTGTTTGATCTGTTCATGTTTTATGTTTAAACTGCTAATTGAAGGCCTTATCGGCGGCCGAATCCGGAATTGATTAATGTTTTATGATCCTCATGATTAATGTGATTTTATGGTGTATTTACCTGAAAACTGATTAGGTATGATTAAATTAGATTAAATTAAGCTAATTAAAGAGTTGGACTTAATTACCATTTTGCCACCCTTAGTGGCCCACTCAATATAACATATTTGAGCCTCAATATACACTTAGGCAACATTTTGCTCAGCCATTTTCTTGCTCTAGCCGACCAAGAGAGGAAGAGAGTGAGAGAACTTGGAATTTATTTTGAAGAATTGCTTGGATTGAAGTGTAGATTTCACATTTGAGCACCTAAACCTTGAATACAAGACTAAGGTAGGAAACTCACCTTCTTATTGTTGCCATTGAGCTAGTTCTTGCATGAGTCATGCTTCATTGTAGAACTAAGTCATATTTGGGCTCATTGTTGTTGATTTGAAGCTCATTTCATGCATGCATGTTTGTATTGTAGATGTTTGAGTTGTTTTCATGGCAAAAGGTTACATGCATGTTCATAATCATGTTTAAGTCCATGATTTCACCATGTTTTGAAAAGAATTGGCTCCTTAGAGCATCAAATTGAAGCTTTGAAATGATTTGAATTCATGCATGTTTGCATGTCATGTTTGAGGATTGTTCTTGGAAAATGGTTTGAAATTGGGTTTGAATTAAAAAACCCTTGGGCTTTGATTTCTCAAATTGAGCTTTGAACTATGATATTCTATATGTTTATAAGAGTTTTCCCAGAAAATGAGCCCAAGAGGATCGGTTTGAGTTGTTAACAACTTGGTTTTGAGCTTGGAGGTGCAATCTGGGTTTTCCAGATTTCGCACTTCCGCTCGAGCGGGGGAAGTGCCGCTCGAGCATGGAATCCGAGCATCCAGCACCTCTCTGCACTGTTTTACAGTCCGCTCGAGCGGAGGATTGGGAGCTCGAGCGGAGTCATGTCTCAAGCTCGAGCGGGCGTCGAGCGGAGATTTCACCCATCCAGTACTTTTATAGTACGCTCGAGCGGAAAAGTTTACGCTCGAGCGTGTACCTTTGTTGTATGTCCGCTCGAGCGGGGAAACCTGCGCTCGAGCGGAACTCCGTTTTTCTGAAAATGCTTTTAAATGTGCATCTTTGCATCCTCATCTCATTCTAGGCATTCTTAGGCCTAGTTTAAGGCATCTTATTGAGGATATAGATGTAGAACACACCGAGGCAAATTAGGGTTTAAGTTGTTACTTTCCCAACTGCGTAGCTTAGTGTGTTCAATCTGTTAACTGTGTAGGGTTGGCGACTGGGGAGACACGCTCTAGCCTACTGTAGCCCAAACTCTGTGAGGAACAATTGTGTAAAGATATGTTCAAAATGATTATCTTCTGAATACTGAACTGAACTGTTTACTGAACTGATACTGTTTATTGAATGAATGTATGTCCTATATTCTGAACTGTATTATGGCATCCTTAGCACCTATTGTTTACTGTTACTGTTACAGAGATCTCTGTCGGTTCCCTCGTGGAACCACTACTGTTTACTGACTGATGGCCATCATTACTGTTCGGTCTTTAAGACCTACTGTTTACTGCTATGCTAACGGATGTACCACATATGACTGAATAACTGTTCTGACTGAAAGACTGAAGTATTGATTAATGAACTGATTTCATTACTGTAAGGACATTTCATTCATAACCCCTTTACGCATTATGTTATTCACTGGGCTTTAGCTCACTGTTTATATATATATGTAGGTGCTCAGCCACCAGACCGGAGCTAGGAGCGTGGGTTAGACTCCAGTTTTGTCAAGCCAGCCTATGTGCCTCACTGCGAGGTTCCGAGCCTATCTGCTAAGGCTTAGGGGTGTTTTAGGAATTCCCCTTCTGTACTGTCTAACTGTTCTATATAGACTGAATGTTTTCTGTACTGTTTGTAGGGTTGAGTCCCTAGTTTGAATGATTGTAAATATTGTGCATACTGTTCTGTATTGTTTACGTATGAATGTATGAAGAATCTTTTTGGCATACAGACTGTCACAGCTCATTGGGCATTGTTTCTTTACTGTATTGGCTTCCGCCAGGCCCTGTACTCTGTTTTACTGTATTACTGTTCTGCAGGCCTTCGGTAATCTCGGATTACTGGCCGGTTACGGTACTAAACCCATAGGGCCAGGTTTGGGTCGTGACAATTATAAACCTGATGGTATTAATACCTTAATATATACCATAGTCAGACATTTTATAGGTACCCCTACTAATATGTATTCTCGCATACATGATCAACTTAGTAACCTTACTTGCCCTACATTAAGTGATTTTAGATGGTATAAAGATGCCTTTACCTCTCGAGTTATGCTTAGAGAAGACTGTATTAAATCTTTTTGGGAAGAAAAATTTATTAATGGATAACCTAGTCATTTTGCTCATAAGATTAGAGATGTCCTTAGTCAAACTACAGGTGTTATTGAATATGATATCTTAACTTATGGTGATATAATTAGTACTATTCAAAAAGAAGGCCTAAGAATGTGTATTGATCTTAAACTTAGTCAAAAAGTTGCTAAAGATAAACATAAGGCTAAATATGAATTAGGTAACTTCTATGAACAATATGGTTTACCTCCTGTAGCACCCTCTCACCGCAAAAAACATAAATACACTAAACATAAGTCATCCTACAAATATTCTAATAAATATAAAAAGAATTATACACCTTCTAAATCCACTGATAAATTCTATACTAAATCAAAAAAGAAATATTATAAGAAATTACATCCAAAATCTAAATCTAATAAAGATGTTACCTGTTATAATTGTGGTAAAAAAGGACATTATTCTAATAAATGTAAAGAAAAACAAAAATTAAAAGATAAAGTTAATCAACTACAAATTAATGATGAATCAAAAAATCAATTATATGAAATCTTTCAATTAAATCAATCTGTTAGTAATTCCTCTTCTGATAATCCTGATACTTCATCTGATTACCATTCACCTAGTGATACTTCTGATAATAATATTGAATTAGAATGTAATGATATTTGTTGTAAACCAGTTAAACAAATCACTGTTCTTACTAAACAAAATCAAGAAGAAACTGCACTTATTGAATTAATTAGTCGTTTAGAAGATCCAGAGTTAAAACAAAAATATACTGATAAATTAAAATCTTTATTAACCATTCATGATAAGAAACCTAAGTTTGATAAACCAATTATTAGTTTATCCAAAATCTTAGAAAGATTTAAACCTAAACAAAAAGAAATTACATTACAAGATTTACAACATGAAATTAATTAGATTAAACAAACCATTAAAGAATTACAAAGTAAAGATAGAATCTTAGAAGATGAAATTATTACATTAAAACTTAATAAAAGTTTAGATAATTTCCAAACCAATGTTGAATCACCTAATGAATCAGAACATATTAATCCTAATAATTTTTTGTTAATAAAATTCATATCCAAAAATGGTATTCAAAAGTCAAGTTAGTAATCAATGATTTTGAATTAAATATTATTGCTTTAATTGATACTGGTGCTGATTTTAATTGTATTCAAGAAGGCTTATTACCTACAAAATATTATGAGAAAACTAGTGAACAATTAACTTATGCAAATAGTAGTAAAATGCGTATTAAATATAAATTACCCAAAGTTCATATTTGTCAAAATAATGTTTGTTTTAAAACCTCATTTGTTTTAGTTAGAAATATGACTAATAAAGTTATTTTAGGAACACCATTTATATTCTTATTATATCCATTTACTACATCTAGTGAAGGAATAACAACTCAAACTTTTGGTCAAACAGTTACTTTTAAATTCTTATCACCACCTGAAGTATTGGAATTAAATCAATTAAAAGACTATTCGATTTCCCAATCTATTAATCGATTAACTCGTCAGTTATGTTTTCTCAAAGAAGAAGTCAATTATAAACGCATTGAACAACAATTAACTGATCCTGTTGTTATATCTCAAATTGAAGAATTTAAATTAAAATTAGAAACAACTATTTGTTTTAGTTTACCAACTGCCTTTTGGCATAAGAAAAAGCATGTAGTCACTTTACCATACATTAAGAATTTTAATGAAAGACAAATTCCTACTAAATCTTGACCTATTCAAATGAATCATGAATTAGTTGAAATGTGTAAAAAAGAAATCAATGAACCATTAAAAAATCGAATTATTAGTCCTAGTAAATCACCATAGTCTTGTCCTGCTTTTTATGTTAATAAAAATACTAAATTAGAACGAGGTGTCCCTCGCTTAGTCATCAATTATAAACCATTAAATAAAATTTTAGAATGGATTCGATATCCTATTCCTAATAAAAAAAGACTTAATCAAAAGACTTAGTCAAGCTATTATTTTAGTAAATTTGATTTAAAAAGTGGTTTTTGACAAATACAAATTCATCCTAAAGATAGATATAAAACTGCATTCACTACACTTTTGGTCACTATGAATGGAATGTCATGCCATTTGGATTAAAAAAGGTTCCTAGTGAATTTCAAAATATAATGAATAATATTTTTAATCCATTTAGTCATTTTTCCATCGTTTATATTGATGATATACTTATTTTTTCTAAATCCATTAATGAACACTGGAAACACCTTACTGCATTCTTTTATACCATTAAGAGTCATGGTCTAATCATTTTTGCTCCTAAGATTAAATTGTTTCAAACCAAAGTCAGATTTTTAGGTTATGATATTCACCAGAATACTATTTTACCTATTAGTCGTTTCATTGAGTTTGCGTCTAAATTTCCTGATGAAATCTTAGATAAAACCCAGTTACAACGTTTTTTAGGATCACTGAATTATATTGTTGAATTTTACAAAGACCTTAGGAAAACTTGTCAACCTCTGTTTGATCAGTTAAAAGACAATCCTCATTCTTGGTCTTCTACTCATACTGCTATTGTTAAACAAGTCAAACACTATGTCAAGTCTCTTCTTTGTCTTGGTATTCATACTGAAAATTCATTCAAAATTATTCAAACTGATGCCTCTGATATTGGTTATGGTGACATCCTTCTCCAGAAAATTACTCCTTAGTCATCTGAACAAATTGTTCGTTTTCATTCTGGTGTCTGGAATAAAACACAAAAGAATTATAATACTATTAAACAAGAAATTTTATCTACTGTTTTATGTATTAATAAATTTCAAGATGATATTTTAAATCAAAATTTTTTACTTCGTGTTGATTACAAATTTGCTAAATATATTTTAGAAAAAGATGTTCAAAATTTTCCTAGTAAGCAAATTTTTGCTCATTGGCAATCTATTTTAAGTATTTTTTATTTTGAAATTGAATATATACATGGTTATCAAAATTCTATTCTTGATTTTCTTACCCGAGAATTTTTACAGGGTGGATAGTGAGTTACATCATGACAATTCCTTCTATTCCTTACCATAAACACCAGATTAAACACTATAAAACCTTAGTCAAACATACTGCTCGTCGCCTTGCCTTTCTCAAATCAACCCATTTACCTACTACAAGAGCCTAGTACATACAATTTCATCGGATTAAAGCTCAGAAACAACAACTTGCTCATTATATTAACTGTTTACATGAACATACTGATCAATTAGATATCCTCAGTGGATGCTAATTTATCTCCTCTATTTCACAGATATCTCGTCCACGGCCTCCTTCCAAAGCCTTGGTCCCATCTAGTCAACCATTTGTTCCTCTTCCATTGGAGTTAGTCACCAAATACCATCCTGCTGAATTGGTTAACCGTTTCCAAATTCTTGGTAACATTCCTAAACCTAGTTATACATCTGTTTTGGCTACTGATCCTTTTGCTTCATCTAGTCAAGCAGTTACTCCATACCCTCCTAATCCTATTAAATCAACCTGATCTGATTATGTTAAATCTACCACTACTAATCTTTTTTTCAAAGAACCTAGTCACCCAAAAAGTCATACTGTTCATGATCTGGTTAAATCTTATTTCCCTCCTGGATGGCATTTTATTCCTCTTCATCCAGAAAAAAACAATTACTTTCTATAAAGACATCCTGTTCAACCATCAGTCAATTGTGATTAAACCCATTTATGATCGCACTTACACAAGTAAAATTGTGTACCATCCACTCTATATTCACAACTTTGTTTCTCTGGTTGATTGGGGTTCTCCTTACCAACTACGAGATTTGCTTGGTCATTCAATTCAATACAGTTATTATGATTACATTGATGCTTGGTTCAAAGTCCTCTTGTATCAAAATGAGTCAAACAGTCACTCTTGGTTTCTTCAATTTGATCAAAAGTTCAAATCCGAGTTATCTACCTGGTTTCTACGATGGTGGACTCAATATGGTGCCATTTGAGAAATCTTCCCATCTGTATTTATGGAACAAGTCAATTACTTCTCCATTGTTTTCTCATTCACTCCTCAGCAAAGGAAATTCCCTCCATTGGTTATTTTTATATCCAAATACAAAATCCCTTGGATATTCAAATGGCAATATGGTATTTCTGATGATGTTATTTACCGTCAACACATGGTTAAATGGTGGGATAATTTCAAAATTCCACGCATTATTGAGATTGTTCAAACTGAATTCCCAATCAACATATATGCTCAAACTCCTGCTATGGTTAAAGCTCAGCAGATCCCAACTGCTCCATTCACATAAGAAAGTCAACTTCCTCTAGTCAATCTTGGAAGCCCAATATCCAGTTCTTCCAAGCCCAAGTCATCCAAGTCAAAGATTAAGTCCAAGTCAGCAAAGCCCATCACTGATCAGCCCAAATCAAAGGAAAATCCAAGTCCAAGGTTAAGCCTAAATCTAAGTCATCCAAGGATGAGCTTCTCCAAATGGCTCGTCTCCTTATGGCCCAAGCTAAGTCAGATTAGGAAAATAGTGATTCAGAAGACAGTTCAGAAAGTTCAAACTCTTCTGAAGGTTCAACTAATCAGGATCCTTATGGGCCTCTGTTTCAAGATGCTCAGGACCCATATGTTTAATTCAGCCATTGGATTCTATATAGTTATAATTATCAGCTTCAATCAATACTCGTTTTTTGAGAAAAGCTGCTGATATATATATCTATATTGATTCCCTCAGTCACATGCCTCCAAGCAATGAATAGTGAAAAAAGTCAACTTTACTGTTCATTATTCATCAAAAAGTCAACATTACTATTCCTCATTCATCATGATTCATCCAACCGACAAATTCAGCATAGTAAAAGGCAGCCATCAACTTTAGTCACTCACCGAAAGCAGTAGACAGCTCCCATGTGCTCCTGATGCTCATTTCAAGGCTAACAATATTCACTCACAAGGCTAACAGTATTCACTCACAAGGTTAACAGTAGTCTCTTTTGATTATAAAAGGGCCTCTTCAGTCAAGAATAGGGCAGAGTTAGAAAAAATTGAGAGTGCTCATTCCTCAAGAAAAATAGCTCTGTAATTTTATATTCAAGTTTGTTTTCAAGTTGTTTTCAAATCATGGTTTCATTCCAGTAAACAATTGTAAGTTGTGAGTGAGAACATTTCGTCCTAGTAGAGAGCGATCCAAACATGGATCTTGTCCATGGACTATCAGAAGACAAAGGCACCGAGTGTCATCGCGAAGTAAGTCGCCATTTTCACCATCTTCTTCTTGTTCAATGAGAAAACTCAAGATTTTTGCCCTAATTTTGACTGGTGATGATGATGATGAAGATCGATATCGATCGCAAAATCACAACTACGAAAGTGAGGACCTATCCGCTCCGACGCCGGCGGTCGATTGCTCCGTCCTGGTCCTTAATATGGCCGACTGCCTCTCCTACGTCACCAACAGAAAAAAATAATAATAATAAAAATAAAAATTGTAGTGGTCAACCAGTCGGACATCTGGGAGGATATTGGGGGAACGATCAATAGACTAAAAAATTTGAAAATTGTACGAAAAAGTGAGGTTGTGTTTGGTAGAGCTTTCTAACTATGATTTGAGAATAGAAGTTGTATTTTGAGTTTGTGAGTTTTGGAATTATGATTTGAGTGTGGAAAATTTGTTTGGTGAAAGAGTTTTGAAAAGAGTTTTGAATTGAGTGAGAAATTTTTGATGTGACATTTAATATTTGATACAAAAACTTACAACTCATAACCAAACATACAACTCAAAATTTTATTAAAATACATAATTTTTTTAAAAAAAATTCAGAAAATATTTTTTTCGAATATATAAAAATTAAAATATGTCAATTGTAAAAAATAAAATAAAAAGTGCACTGTTCCGGTCAACAGGCCGGACGACCGGTTAGGCCAAATTATTTTTTTTTTTTTTGAAAATCGCGCCTCACACACAGAGTTTTCTGCAGAGTTGGGGAAAATTAGTTCCAAAGCTCTATCTAAACATCATATTGGAATGTGGGAATAGAATCAACGTTTGGAAATCGTTCCAAACACAGCCTGAGAGTTTTGCTTGAAAGTTTGTTTTGGAAGTACCTCAGCCAAACATGAAACGGAAATGTATTTTGAAATTTGTGGTGGAATTCATTTTTGAAAATCCCATCCAAATATGTTGCTCACTTGAACGGGTGGAATTGTGATTGGAAAACTAATCCAAACATAGCCTAATTCTTCTGATGTTTTCACCAATAGATTAAAAAGTAAAATATTTTCAACAAAAATCAAAAAATAAAAAATAATTGAAAAAATAAACCGAACATTCTCACCTTGTGAAAAACTAAAATAAAATAAAATATCAAAAAAAAAAGTTAATTACTTAAAAGTCTTGTTTACAAATATTATGGTAGTTCAGATCCTATTTAAGATTTTTTGAATCAATAAGCCTTATTTAATAAAACTGAGAATATTATCAATTTTTTTTTCAACTTTTAAAACTAAGAACATTATCAATTTTGCATAGTATAATGTTCTAAATAATTTGTTACCCAAAAGACAACCTAAGATGGGAGGGGGGTGAATTAGGTTTTTATGATTAAAAATTAATAATACCCTAATAAAAATTATGACTAACACAATAGATAAATATAATTAATGAAATGAAAATAATTAAAACAAGTGTCTTAACAATTATGTCAGTTAATGATTTTAACACAGTAAAAATGTGAAATATAGCTATGATAATTTAAAATAAAATAAAGAGATAAGGGAGAGAGAGGTAAACAAATTTATAGTGGTTCGACTTCAACTCGGCCTACGTCCACTCCTCAAACTTTACTTGAGATTTTCCACTATCATCTAGTTTCACAGGGGTGTTAGCAACCTCTTTACAAATGGAGCAATCCTCCATGAATTTTACACAGACTTCACAAGCCCAAACCCTTACAAATCTTAAGTGATTCACAATCACTCTAAAGATTTCAAGAACACAGTGTTTGCAACATTTTTACAAGATGAAATGGTATTTTTGCTTTCAAAGAAAGCTTACAATAAATATCTCTCAAAGATAGATATATAAAATGAAGTTTTGATTTTTCTGTAAATCTCACACATGAAAGATGAGCTTAAAGCTATAAGGCTCAGTGTATAATTTCTGAGAATATATGTGAGTGATTATAGATCAAAGAATATTTTTAGGTTTTTTGTATCTTGTTTACATTAGAGGTTTTGGTATATATAATGAAAATTATAGCCGTTTATAACCGTTGTATTCATTTGAATTTATAGTCGTTTATAGTCGTTGTAGTCATTTGAATTTATGGCCGTTTATAGCTATTGTACTTCCATCATTACCAATTTGAATATCTTCCACTCCATCATTACAAATTTGAATATCTTCCACTTGAACTTTTTGAAACCTTTAGCCTTTTGAACCTTTATAGCCGTTTATAGCCGTTGTACTTCCATCATTACTAATTTGAATGTCTTTCACTTGAACTTTTTGAACCTTTTGGCCTGCTGCTGTGCTAGGCTGTTTGAATCTTTGTTTTGGACTGTTTGAACTCCTGATTTAATCAAATATTAAATACATTCTAACAACATTTAGGATAAATGTTTAGGTGAGAAATAATGGGACAAAATAAATTTTGATTCTATTTCTCTTTCAAATAAATTAAAACATAATTAAATAAATCATCAAAATAAATAAATCTAACATAATTGTTTCACTAATAGATGAAAAAAAGCAAAGTACAAGATTAAATGTTTTTACCCTTCTACTTATTGGTTTGATTCAATTATACAATAAAATCGAGAATATTAATAATTTTTTTCTATTTTAAAACTGAGAACATTATTAGTTTATTTATTTATTTTTTCTTTCTCTATTTTTGCACATCAATGTTCGATCACAATGCTCCTTTATAGATACAAAATTTTCAGTTTTATACAAAAAAAAAATTCAGTTTTTTCCATTTTTCAATTTTTTTTGGACATAATTTTTTAAAAAAGTTGTTTCAATTTGAAAGTTGATATTTTAAAGTTTTGAAAATTAAAATAAATATGAAATCATCATGTTCCTATATAGATAATCATAATTGATGAATAATTATTATTTGAAAGATAATTCTGACTATTAAAAATTTAATAGGACTTGAAAATTTAAAAAATCTTAATTCGAACTTAATGAAATATAAGTTCATAGAAATTGTATATAAATGCCAAAAAAAAAAAAAAAAAAAAAAGAAAAGAAAAGAAAAAGAAAAAACAAGAGAATCAGTCCAACAGCGGTCCAAGAAAGCATCATAAAGATAAAGAAAGCGAAAAAAAGACGGGTCCATGGCGTGCCTGTATCTCTCTCTCTCTCTGTTCTCTAAGTTACTATTAAAGAGAATATTTGCATAGCAGATGCAAAAACATGCAATTCTCAGCAGACCCACAACTCAAAAACACATCAAAAGCATACTTTTATTTTTAGACAATACACTTGTGTGCCTTTTGAAAAGTTTGTAAAAAATTAATTTTTTTTTGACTTTTTAAATCATATCTATTGAAAATTTTGAATTAAAATTTATTCCAATAGTTATGTTTCTTGTGTCTTTGGAAATAAAATGATGTGCTCTTTTGAAAGGTCATAACTTTTCTAAAGAGTCATGGAGAAATCTATAAATTTCATCTCTCACTTCAATTTGCATATAGAATTGTCATTTTCTTTTTCATTTTACATTTATTCTTCATTTTTTTCTGAGTCTAATTTTTCTATAAAGCGAGTACATGCACAGCGAAATTCGCTAGACTTGCAATAGTAGTGCTGTTAGTGCAAGACATTGATCGTTATATCTTGGCAGATAGACGTCCATTGAATCCTAAGCACTGATAGGAAGGCGAATCTATCTTAAGAAAAAAGTGTCACACACTCGACTCGATCAGGTTTTATTTATTTATATACTGTAAGTTTTGTTACGTTATTATGTTAATTTATTTCAATTTTGATTTTACCCAAAAATCATAAACATATTTTTAAATTATGTACTATTTTTTTCCAACAACATTCACTTTATTTTTTTACACAAAAAATTTAAAAAAATTACAAAAAAAAAAAATCAGAAAGTGAACATTTTACCAACTGCACCACAGTGGTAAAGTTAGAAACACAATCCATAAACCCCCCCCCCCCCCCCCCCTCTCTCTCTCTCTGACTCTCTTTTCTTTTGTGATTCTTTTAAATTTTATTTTCTTTACGAGCTATTCATATGTACATACATCATTGCATCCTGTAAAATCTCTGATCACTGGTTCCCTTGATGGTCGACATCGTAGTTCCGTTCAATCATTTTCAACACTCGGTTTTGAGTCATAATAAAGAGAATAAAAAGATGGGAACAAAGAGAATTAAAAGATAGTGGTTTCAGAGAATTCTCAGATTACCCAGTTTTTGTTGTTGTTGGTGAGTCTTTGTAGTTTTGGGGGTTTCAAGAAATTCTCTCAATTGGGTATTTAAGCACACACCCATTTCATACTTCTTTTGTGATTTGTGAAGTAATCTCTGGTGGTGCGTTTTTTTAAGGATAAATATTTGTAGTCAGACATAGAGGAAGCAACGAATTTATCGATTACATAATTTTTATTTTTTATTTTTTCTGTTAGAGATATTTCTGTCAAAGGGAGATATTTATAAAAGAAATTCAAAATTCTCTGTTTGGAACTCTGTTTTCTTTTGTATTTCTGCAATTTTAATTTTAGTGTCTTTCAGTTTTAGGAAGCTGATACTACTAGATCAAATTCCACTTCTTCCAAGTTATATTTACAATTGCAATTCATGTTGTTGAGAAATATATATTCACTTTAGGATTTTGGGTTTTTAACTTGAAAACCTTTCCTTTTGTGCATTTGTGAAATTAATTAAATTTGGTTGGAAAGAAAGAAAGAAGATTTTTAAGTTTCTACTATCAGACCTTCATCTTCTTCAAATTCTACCTTCTTCTGCCATTTGTAGGAAATATAGATTCGTTGCAATTAGGAAATTTTAGGTACTTAACTGTAATCTTTGGGCGTCCACATCCTTGTTTTTGTCTCAAATGCATCTTGACTAAATTGTGTTTTAAATTCTTGTTGATATGGCTGAAATCAGACTTCCAAGGTTAGAGCAGGGTCAAACCAAGATAAAAAATGTTCCAATTGCTGTCACCCCAGAAGGATTCTGGTGCTGCCCTTCTCCTGTTGTGTTTCAAAAGCCCCCCAAGAACCAAAATCCTCTGAACAATCCCAAACCATCCCCACCAATACCCAAGACCTCTTTTCAGAAGAAACAAACCCCATTAACCAAGAAAAAGCCAACATTGATTCCATCCCGACCAGGACTTGTTTCTGATGAACAAAGAAATCCCAGCTCTGATACACCTGTTCTTAATGCACCTGTAGTTAATGAGAGAATGCCACGGCCCAAGGTTGAAAATTTTCCGAGGAAGGTGTCAATTGAGTTTGGTGAACTGGGAACTAGTGATTTGAAGGTAGTTTTGCTTGGCAAGCAGGGCTTTGCCGTGAGGTTGAGTGTGCACAAGAATGTTCTTGTAGAATATAGCAGTTTTTTCGCAGACAGATTGTTGGAGCAGCCGCCTGGTTTACCTGGTCTTGAAATTGATGATTGTGAGGATGTTGAAATATATGTTGAAACTGTGGGACTGATGTATTGCAAAGATTTGAAGCAGCGGTTGATTAAGCAAAACGTTTCACGCGTTCTGCGTATCCTCAAGGTAATTTGGAGAATTATGTAATAGACTTTTCTTTCTTTATTTATTTATTAATTTTTGAGACTAGTATAGATTGACTGCAATTATGCTTTGAAGGTTTGGTTTCAAAGACAGTTTGTATTAATAATGACTGTAATTAATTGGTTTGGTGTTGTTTCATTAATATGGATTTTTGCTAATATACATATCAGCATATGTTTCTTTTGCGAGTATCAGGTAGTTCTGATAATTATATTTCTATAAACGAGTATTTTTTAGCTTTCCAGTCATGGAAACTCAAAACACCCAATTGCACTTATGAATGGGGGATTCTCGTTCCTCTCCCAAGATCTAACTCATTCATGAAGTGTTATAAATTTATAATACAAACTTCAAACATCCAATCAATATTAAGGCCCAAATTATGTCCCTAACCAATTAAGTTTCCTATGTTCCTTGGAAAACATGGTCAAGATGTGGATTCAATGTCATATTGTAATTTTATAAGAAATTTTTACAATCTCAATAGTAGGAGATAGCTGGCAACACTGTTCCTACAACTATGTTATCTTCTTCTTCTTCTTCTTAGGCCCCACCCTTTCTCCCACTGACTATTAATTAATCCAATTTAGTTTCTTTATGGTATCTTTATGTTGTGTTTGGTTAGGGGATTTGAGGAGGGATTTGGAAAAGAAAAATGAAAAAAGGTAGGTAAAATGTGAATAAAACGTACTTATATTTTACCTAGTTTCACACACCTTTTCCTTTTCCCTTTCCAAATCTCTTCTCAAATTTTCCAACAAAACACAATGTTAGGGTCTGCTGAAAAAAAACAGACCTACATAGCATTTGTTGGGACATATTACCCAAGAAGATATTTATTTCCTTTTATTCCTTTTATGAATACTCTCTTGTTTGCATATGGAAATGGCAATGCAAATGAAGGACTAGGTGCAAACAAATGCATATTCTGGCTAAGTGGTTAAGGATATGTGCAGACGTGCACAAATTATTGCTGTTGTCATGAGTGTGTTTGTGTGTGCGCGCACTGCAAAACATTGCATTCTTGTGATGATTTTACTTGTTTCTTATAGTTATGACAATTGTGTGTGTGTGGTGAACTTCCATTACATCTAAGTATTACATTCTCATCTCAATGGAACTGTTCTGTAGGTTGCAGAACAGCTTGGGTTCAACTTATGCATAGAGTCATGTTTGGAATACTTGGAAGCAGTCCCTTGGGTTGGTGACGAAGAAGAGGAGAAAGTGGTTTCTTCAGTCCTGCGCCTTCGGGGGGAGGGTATCGGGGTAACCCCAGTATTGAAACGAGTGTCTTCCGATGCTTCAAACCCTCCTAAAGACACAATTTCTCACATATTAGAACTGGTGCTTAAGAGCAATGAGGAGAGAGGCCGACGTGAGATGAAAACTATAGTTCTGAAGCTCCTCAGAGAGAACAACTCTCTTCCGAGTTCATCAGGATTGGCTGACATTTGCAACCAAACAATTTACAGCTCATGCCAAAGCTGCTTGAATTCACTGTTGTCTCTATTTCAACAAGCCGCTGAACCTGAATTTACAGATAAACCCTTGGATGGCAAAGAACCTGTGATGAAGCAGATGGCTCTAGAGGCTGATAACCTCTCGTGGTTGCTTGACATATTAGCTGACAGGCAAGCAGCAGATGAGTTTGCAGTAATGTGGGCTAGCCAGCAAGAGTTGGCATTACTTCATCCAAAGCTTCCAATCGTACCTCGCCACCACGTTAGCTGCATTACGGCGAGACTGTTCATCGGAATAGGAAGAGGGGAGCTTCTGCCGTCAAAGGATACTCGTCATTTGTTGTTAAAAACGTGGTTACAGCCGTTAATCAATGATTACAGCTGGTTACAACACGGGTGTAGGTCATTTGACCGGAAGGTTGTGGAGGAAGGAATTGGTAGGACGATCCTCACACTGCCTATGGAGGATCAGCAGAGCATCTTGCTTGGTTGGTTGGGGAGTTTTTTAAAGGCTGGCGATAATTGCCCTAATCTTCAACGAGCGTTTGAGGTCTGGTGGCGGAGGACTTTCGTCAGACCTTATGTTGACCAAGGGAATATGCTTTTGTCAGAGAGCTCGATGGCATTGAGAGAGTAGGCTAATAAAAGTACTAATGTGTCGGTGAGGGAAGTATTTGATGAAGTGCATTAGAACTTGAAAGGAAATTGGGGAGGACTAAGATTAAGCTGGCCATTCTGATTGAAGTTAAAAGCGTGAAATTTCTCTATGGGAATGTAACGTGAGGTGTGAGTAGAGTAGGATTCTTTTCTTTTTTTTTTAAATATTGCTGAATGCTGGTTGAATGCTTGATGTGGTGGAGATTTGTGATAGGAATGTAATATCAAGATCTTACTTTGCTTACGTGAAGTTCATTTTGGTTCATAGATGTATCAGTATAATTTAGAGACAGTTCATGTCTCCTAATTGAAATTAAGTTATGTGTCAAGTAGTTTGTTCCTGATTTTTGTGATAAATACGGGGATGTAAAAACTATCTGAATTTCTGTTTCCTGCATCATGCTCAACTGGGTAGAAGGTCGATACTTCCTAAATTCCAACTGAGAAATGAAATTTACAAAATTCCCAAGTTATGTATAGAATATCTTTATTTATTTATTTATTACAATTTAAAAGAAAATAACATAAGATGGAAGAAAAACAGAGAAATTAACCGGCTACTTGACTTTCAGTATCTAAATCAGAAACTAGCCAATGCAACAACCCTGTGAGTGTGAGCCACTATGTTTGCTGATATCTTCACAAACCAAAGTGAAATTGGGTCAAGTTTAGAACTCGGACTCAATTGGGTTACTCATGGTGGCATGACTCGATTAGGTGAGATCCAAATATCAGTAATAGATTATATATTATGAGATAAATATGGATCAAACTACACTTATAAATAAATATGGGCTAAACCATCGGTGATTGATGATATCAAAATGTATTCATTTTAAAATACCAAAAAAAAACCATCGGTGATTGATGATATCAAAATGTATTCATTTTAAAATACCAAAAAAATATATACCGTAAGGTATAGTTCAAATCAAGAAAACAAATTAATTAATCGACAAAATTAATTAATGAAATGTTCTAGCAGTGTGAAGTAAACAAATCTATTTGTTTCTTGCTACCAAAATATTTATCAACTGCTCCCGATTGAGATTGAATTAATTATTCTACTCGCAGGTTCTTCTTTCTCTTTTCATTTCCAGAACTATATTTACTAGGAAATGTGACTATAATTACAATTCAACCCACAAATCACAATCCACTGATTATTTCATATTTGATAGTAAAGAAAATATAAAAAATAATTTAATGAAACAAAACTAGGGCAAAAAAATTAGGAAAAAAATATTTATTCCACTAAAATCTGATAAATAAAGAAAGTGAAAAAAATTAGGACAAATTTATTATTCTACTAAAATTTGATAAAGAAAGAAAGAATAGATTGAAAGCACTGAACAATGTATAGTATGTATTGTTCTTCTTGGGTCCAAACATTTTTTTTTGTATATATTTTCATTTTAATAAATATGGATCAAACTACACTTATAAATAAATATGGGTTAAACCATACTTATAAATAAACATTGCCCAATAAAATATTTTAGGGCATTTTAAATTGGTCCTAAAAAAAAAATAAAAAAATTGGGCCTATAACATTTTACTAAATTTGGGGGCCCTATTTTTGGGCCAAAATTTTGGGGCCTAAGGCACAGGTCTTACTGGTTTTAGGCTAGGGTCGGTCCTGAAAACGGTGGTGGAAGAAGCACATGAGGTTGTGGTTCAATTCGGGTGTGGATTCGCTTGGTAGTTGAGAGTATTCTTGTGTAATTCTTGTTTTTGTCTTCTTAGTGAATTATTTTGTGGCTTTGGCCGGTGATTTTTTATCACAATTGGAGGTGCTCCAATTGTGATTTTTTCTAAGTTAAATCGTTGTGCCAATTTGTCTTGATTGTTTGATTAAAATTGTTATTCACTGTTTTAAATTAAAACATAATCACAAATTAATATTTAAGAAGTTATTTAGATTTTTCTGGATTCTTCTAAGTGAGTAAGTGAATATGAATAAGGATAGTGAATATCAATAAATAAATTTACAATAATAGATTTATCAATCAGAATTTAGAGGTAAATAAATTTGATTAATAAAACCGGCCCCTAAATGCCCCTAGTAAATAACTGTCCTTCACCCAACCAAAAAAACAAAAAAGACAACGGTATCCTTGGACTGAAGGAGTTTGGTAAGAAAGCCCTTATTTGTCGGGTACATATGGAAATCTCGAAATCCATGGGTTTTTTGTGAAGCAAAAGCCCAATTGAATTGGAGCCCAATCCAACAAGCTACGACGAGTGCTGAAGAATACATTTATACCCTTGGGGAATGGGATTATTGGATACAATTCCATTCAATAATCCAGTGGCATAAAAAAAATGGTATAGTTTGCCTCCAATAAGTAATCTAATTAGAAATATATTATTAGGTCTTAGTGGATCTGCTCTCAGCCGAATTTGATAATCTGAACTGTTCATTCTATAGGCCTATTAAGTAAAATTAAATAGATTGAATATTATTAACCATTTATCAAATCACATTCATTTTAAAAAACTGAACAAAAACCATAATCAAGAACCAATTTACAAGGAAATATTTTTAAGGTTTCTGTGGGACTCTGTAAACCTTAGTGAAGCCATGGCTCTTGCAAAAGCTTGCACTACAAAAAAATTGGTTTTTTGCGACGGCAAAACGCCGTCGCAAATACTCCAAACGCCGTCTCAAAAGGTTTTTTACGACGGTCAGTGACTTTTTGCGACGACAAGGGGGGGTCGCAACAAAGGGGGTTGCAAAAGGGTTTTATTATGCCATCGCCTTTGTTTTGCGACGGCAAATGCCTTTTTTGCGACGGAAAAATTTTGTCGCAAATAACATGTAAAAATCTGAGTTTTTTTTGAGACGGCACTGTGTTGCCGTCGCTAAAAATGTCTTTTGCGACGGCAAAAAATACCGTCACTAAAGGTTTATTTGAGACAGCCCCTGAGCTATCGCTAAAGGACTATTGGCGACGGCAATAAAACTGTCGCTAAAGGCATTACATTTCAACCAATTCCCTATCTTTTGCGACAGTAAAGGTGCCGTCGCAAAAAATCCTGATTCAATTTTTTTTTGAGACGGTGTGTGCTGCCGTCTCCAAAAAAAAAAAAAAAAAAGTAATAAAATTATTAAAATTATGAAAATGACCTGTATTAAATGAAAAATAACTTTAAAAAAAATCGATAATTACATAATAATATAAAAAGTCCAGTATATAAATAAAAATTCATCCATAATTAAAAATATGAAAATGATCTTCCATTTTTTTCTTTTTGCTGTCATACATTGTACAAGAAAAACTAACTAAACAATAATATAAAGCTAACAGAAGAAAGGGCATCACTAGCATCATCTCACTAAAGTTTAGTAATAAGAACATATATCTTATTCACATCTTCATGTCTGCCATGGCACAGATGATTTCAAATGAACAGAATGGAAAAACAAGGAAAAATTACAGCTCTCAATACCGCCTTCTCCACTACTTTCACACTATGCACATATTCTTCCTTCAAGTCATCCGGTAGCCAATTACAAACCCTGAAAAATAAGGATTATATTAAAACTAGACTAAAACAAAAAATTTAAAATTAAAATGTGCATCCTTTGAAACCATCATTAGCTAAATTATCAAGACACACCGACAATTCTCCAAGTCACAAAATCATACACCTAAACACCAATCCCGCAACAGGTGACAAACATCAAATGTCTGAAATAAAAGCCACTACATTAATATGGCAATGATATCACAACAATTCAAACTAATTGGCCACTAGTACATGAAATTAAATCCTACAAAACTAACCCAATTAAACATGCTTCCTGGAATACAAGATAACTACATTTGATTACCATCCATGCCGTGATGAACTCAATTAAAAATCCCACAAACTTGATTCAGCTCAACTCAACAAAGTCTGGAATTTCAAATTAAATTCCACTAAAATCATATTTCAACAAATTGGATAGCTTTAATTTCCATGGAACATATTAGCACCACAAAAACCCATTTGAATTTGGGATACAACATTACTACCACTGTACTATATTAACTTTAAACATGAGATAGAACTTAATACCCTTCAACCCTTACTTGGAAAAACTGTAATCACGGTATGATGTAGTTATTGTTGTCTTCAAAATTCCGATTGAACACTCACTAAACTTCCGGACTCTCGCAATGGACAACAATACCGCAACAGTAAAATGGTTAAATGCCCGAAGATCTGATTTCACCAACCCCATAAATTCAAATATGATTTGAAAATCTACTAGTTTGTAAGGTTTTAAGACAAGCTTACAAAAAAATTCAACATGATCAACATGAAGAACATATAAATATACATATGGTAATATGTGAAAAATTGAAATGTAGAACAATAAATTCAGGATTTGATACCTGAAAAGATATTCCTTCCTTCCACTCCTCTGAGGAGAAGCTGTACGTTGTAGTGATGGAAATCGATAAAGAATATTTCCCTATATTAATTGCAAGTGAAAAGTAAAAAAAATAATAAAAAAAAAAAGTGGTTTCATCAGTAAAAGGCAAAGAAGGGTGTGAAAATGAAAACTGAGATTTTGGGAAAGAAGGCAAGGGCCCTTAAAACCTGAGCTTCTTCTACCTCAAGGATTTTAAACTTACAACTATGAATTAGAGTCCAATGAATTGAAGAGCTACAAGATGTTTCATAAGAAAGATATCATCCTTAAAACTAGCTTCATATGGACTACATAAAAAATAACATTTTGGTCATTTATGCAAACTTGTCAAACAATGCTTAGAAATTAACACAGAATAGGAAATATAAGACTATGGAAAGTAACATGGAGGAGGGACAACAGGGCCTTAAATGAGAGCTACATGTTTATAAACAACTTAAGAAAAATAGCAAACTACTGTAGCATTTTTCACAAACTCTTTGAAACTTTTAAGTATGCCTCATTGCAAGACTAGAGCGTCCCGAAACAATTTAAAACAAAACTATCTAAAAACATAAACCCTTAATTAAGTTCTTTACAAATGTTTTCTGACTACCTAACATGATATCAAATAGAATAACCTGTCATGTAGATAAATTAAATAAAAAAAAGACCCAACTAAAAGGGTGTTTCGTATAGATGCTATATCTATATGGCCAGTATCTATTCACTGTCATTACGAATAATCAACCCATACATCGAAAACAATCATTATAATTTAGCTATGTTGGTTGATTGTCTTATTTGATATTCATTATGAGTATTAAATATGCTATTACAATTTTTTGAGTAAACATATCTCCAAAGAGATGAAAAATATGAAATGGAAACTCTAACCAGAAAATTGAAGCAATAATAGTATCATCGAAAAATTGTCAATGAGAGTTAACTTCAAAGCAAAAAAAAAAGATTGCTATTTATAATTTCCATGCACACAGTGATCACACATTAAAATTAATTACTGTGCTGTGAGTATATTTATTATGTTCATAAAGTATGACCACCACAAGCATTCTTACCTTCTTTTCTGCAGCCATCTTTAATTTCGCCCAAAATGAATCTGTTAGGACATATCCCATGTAAACATGTTTATTTTGATTTCAACATCAACTATGCTTATATAAGAAACGTATGCAAGCAACATGGAATTGTGAAATGCCACAAATTACACATGAAATGAATGTCACACAGATGGGGAGAGAGAGAGAGAGAGAAATTAATGGGTTAAAGTAAATACATAAGAAAACAAGATCAGAGATGTTTTCATATATAACTAAAAACATGTTTTCATATATAACTAAAAACATGTTTAGCCTCACATGAATGGGGGATAGGTATCTCCTTTTTCCCCTAAATCACATTTTTCTTTGTGTAATTATAATAAACTGTTTTGAAAAAAACATAAAAAAAACAAACACACACGTACATGTACCAGCCCTAAGAGCAGTCTTAGCCAAAACTAAGAGCTTGGTGAACATAAGATTATCAACCTCATACCAACATCCATTTAACCATTAAGTTATTTCATTGATGTTTGAAACAAATGTTTCTGAATAGGATAAACGAAAGAATTTTGACAAATTACACGGATCTAATGTGTGTTCTCAACAATGTCCCTAACTATAAATCAAAGTAGTTCCCATTTTATGGTATCATATCATCATATGGGTTAACAATAATATAAATATTAAGATAAGGAAATACTTCTTAAAGCCTCAAATGTTTGGAAGAATTTAGAACACATCACCTAAGCCAACTGCATAGTGCCCAGTGTTCTTATCCTGCACCACAAAACACCAACACATTACCCGGATTAGTGAATGGAAAATTTGTTGAAGCAGAATAATGGCTGGCTATTATAGAGAAATTGATAACTAAATGAAAATATAGTTGTGAAAAAGGAAAATTATTTTATTATGATCTTTTACAACTATAATTCTTAGCATGAAAGGTTTCAAATAACTATTATTACATTGTTATTTTCAAATCCATCATAATCTATCATAGTATAACTTATCAATTTCAATCTTGAAATCCATATCAAAACTTGGAACTATTCTCCTTGAATAATTATTCCCCAAAACCTTTCATTTCTCAAATGCATATAATCCAAATGCATCATAATTTTAATGTCACTTTATTAAGCAAGCCACATGAACCACAAAACATCCTCAATCAGGCATCTGAGATCAAGTGATGGAATTGGAACACCATATCAAATAGGCAGATAAATCTTAAAATTAACCATTTTCGCACAATATTGCATCGTAAGAGATATAAGTTGCAAGATTTTGTAGATGAGTCGCGGTAATTAATTTAGACTCATCATCAAAACATCGAACCAGCAATAAATACAATAAAACTGCAGGTAAAAGATAAGCTCTGGGTTATTTTTATTGTAATAATAAACTACCTGCGAAAACATTCGCTGCTTGTTGCGATATTGTGTCCTTGCCTTGTTCACGACCGAGTTTGGTGACTTGTACAATCTCTGTACAAAGAGTGAATGACTTTAAAAGGGGAACAAAGAAAGGATCACAGATTCAAAGAAAGAATAGACTAATACAAAATCCCTAGCAAATATCTATATAAATCCAACACAAATTAACAAGGAATTAGGTCCCAACATTGTCCTGAATAGAAACAGAACAGATCTGTTGGTCCAAAACAAACAGATTGAGAGAGAGTTTACCTGTGAGAAGATCGGCGGTGCGATGATCGGTGCGATGAGATGAACAACGAGAGAGTCAGAGAGTGATCGGTGCAGATATGAAGAACAACGAAACGAGAGAGTGAGAGAGAGAGACAGTGATGAGTTGAACTTGAGATGAGACTGGGTGAGTGAGGAGACGATTAGGGTTTTTTCATTTTGGTAGAAATTAGGGATTTTGGCTCTAAGAGATTGGGGATTTTGGGGGGCGCGGGAATGGAAGAAAATGGGGAAACTGAGCGGGCGGGATTGGGAAAAAATAATAATAATAATAATAATTTTCAACATAAATGAATATTTAAATAATAAAAAATAATAATAATAATTTTTATTTTTATTATAAATGAATATTTAATGAATGAAAATTATGATAACCAAAAAAAAAAATGAATCTCTACTCATCAGAGCATAATACTATGGATTTTTCGTTCTTTCAACTTTCAAAGCAACCAAAATATTATAGATTTCTTATTTTTTATATTTCTTTGTGGAATCTTCCCAATAATTAGAAACCTAATGCATTTTCACATATTTTATACAATATTTACAATTTTTAGAGATATTTTCGTACACTATGCACATACTTCTACACAATTTTTACACATACATCGCAACTAATGACTATAAATCAGAGATATATCTGATATATATATATATATATATATATATATAAAACAACCATCGGGCCGAGAGAGAGAGAGACAGATTGAGAGAGAGAGTTTACCTGTGAGTAGATCGGCGGTGCGATGATCGGTGCGAATCGATGAGATGAGCAACGAGAGAGTAAGAGAGTGATCGGTGCAGAGATGAACGAGATCAGTGCAGAGATAAACGAGAGGGTGAGAGAGAGAGAGAGAGGCGACTGAGAGAGTGATGTGAGGGAGACGATTAGATTTAGGGTTTTTTTTTGTTCTAAAGAGATTGGGGATTTTGGGGCGCGGGAATGGAAAAAATGAGAGGAACTGAGCGGGCGGGGTGAAAGAAAAAAAAAAATCATCATAAATAAATATTTAAATAATAAAAATAAATAAATAATAATTTTTATTTTCTTTCCGTTATTAAAGTTGATTTGTTTCATATATATTTTAATGAAAAATATTTTCACTAAAATAAAAGTTAATTTTCTGTAGTCAATGAAAAATATTTTTCTGCGGTCTATTTTTTTTTATTACTAAAAATCATGAACTAATTTTTTGTAGTAGAGGAAAAGGAGCGGCAGTAGTAGTGAAGGTGGTGGATAAGCGATGATGGTGGTGGCGGCGGTGATGGTGATGGCGAAACAGATTAGTGGTGAAGTTGTGGTAGTGGTAGTGTAAATGGAGTGACAAGGGTGAAAGAGAGGTAATGGTAGTAGTAGTGGTAGTGGTGGTAGTGGAGTGGTGGCGATAGTAGTAGTAATGGTAGTCGTAGAGGTGAAGTGGCTACAGTAGAAGTAATGGTGGTGGTGGAATGGTGTTTGCAGTAATGGTGAAGGTGATAGAGGAGATGGGTGGTGAGAGAGAGAAATGAGTGAGAGACAGATAGAGAAGAGAGAGAAAGAGATATAGAGAGAGGCAGAGAGAGAAATCGATAGAGAGAGACATATAGAAAAATAGAGATAAACAAGAGATGAGAGAGACATATAGAAAGAGAGCGAAAAGAGATAAACGATAAAGAGAATAAAAAAATAGAGAGATAGAGAGAAAAGAGATGAGCGAGAGAGACAGAGAGAGAAAAGAGATGAGAGAGATAGAGAAAAGAGAGATGAGCGAGGGAGACATAAAGAGAAGACAAATGAGAGAGATAGAAAGAAGAAAGATGAACGAAAGACACACAGACAAACAGACAAACAGACAGAGAAATAAGAGTGATGAGTGAAAGAGACAAAGACAAGAGTGGTGGTAGTTGAATGGCATTTGCAGTAGTGGTAAATGTGGTAGAGAAGATGGGTAGTGAGAGAGAAAGATGAGTGGGAGACGAATAGAGAAAAGAGATAGAGAGACAGAGTGATGAGCGAGAAAGAGACAAAGTGGTCGCTAAAAGTGCATTTTCTTGTAGTGGATCGATAAATCGATAGGGAGCTCAATAAATAAAGAAGACAGATAATTCAAAACTCTGTTCAAAACTTAATTCAAATCAATTTTTTAAATATTTTAAATATTTAAATATTTTAAAAATATTTTAATTTTGTGAGAGACAGATAAAGAAGAGAGATAGAGAGAGAGACACAGAGATAGAGTGATGAGTGAGAGAGAGATAGACAAAGTGGTTGCCAAAAGTGTATTTTCTTATAGTGGATCGATAAATCGAGAAGAAGCTCGATAAATAGAGAAGATAGGAGTAAGAGAGTGAGCAAGTCGAACATAGTGATGGAGAAATAGACAAATAGACAAGTAGACACAGAGAAAGAAAAGAGTGATGAGTGAGAGAGAGACAGGGAGAGAGAGATAGACAGAAAAAGAAATAGAGAGGGAAAGAAAGAGAGAGATGGAAAGATAGAAAAAGAGAGAGAAACAAGAGATGAGCGAGAGATAGACAAAAAAAGAGAGAAATAGAGCGAAAAGAGATGAGCGAGAGAGAGACACAGAAAAAGAGAGAGACAGAAGGAGAAGAGAAATGAGCGAGAGAGATAGAAAGACAAGAGAGAGAGAAAGAAAGAGAGAAAAAAAAGAAATGAGAGAGATAGAGATAAGAGAGATGAGCGAGAGAGACAGAGAGAGAAAACAGATGAGAGAGATAGAGAGAAGAGAGATAGGCGAGAGACACAGAGAGAAAATGAGAGAGAGAGAAACAGGCAGACATAGAAAGAGAGAGAGATAGAGATAGAGAGAAATGAATGAAAAGAGATAAAGAGAAGAGAGAGAGATAGAGACAGAGAGACAGGAAAATGAAAAAATGAATGAAAATAGAAATGTTATATCAAAAGAGTAAGACGACATTGTTTTTTTTAATTTTTTTTGCGACAGAAAAATACCGTTGAATTTATTCAAATCATTTTGTGACTGTATATATATGAAGCTATCTCAAAACCACAATCACCAAAATCTTTTAAAAATTCACTAAATACCAAAAATACAAAAAAAAAAACCATAATTCAATACATTTTTTTTTTGTATTTTTATGTATTTATTAATTTTTAAAAATATTTTTTCATAAATTTTTTATTTTTTAGATACATCTAAGTAAGGTACATCTAAAAAAAATATTTAAAATTTTAAAAATATTCACTAAAAAAAAACATGAAAGCCACTTTTTGTGACGGCAGAAAATGCCGTCTCAAAAAAGCAGAGTATTTGCGACGGCACCATTTGCCGTCTCAAAAAAGCAGAGCATTTGCGACGGCATTACTTGCCGTCTCGAAAAATGAGAGTATTTGCGACGGCAGAAAATATCGTCGCTAATACTCTTATTTTTTGAGACGGCAAATAGTGCCGTCGCAAATGCTCTGCTTTTTTGAGACGGCAAATGGTGCTGTCGCAAATACTCTGCTTTTTTGAGACGGCATTTTCTGCCGTCTCAAAAAGTGACTTTTTGAGATGGCAAGTGTGCCGTCGCAAATAGTTCCGTCTCATATACCCAGTTTTCTTGTAGTGTTGGTTGGCTAGTTCTATCTCTTGGGTATTTTTAACACACTTATAAATCTGATGTCCTCATAGTAATGAAAGGAGTCAATGGAGATTGTCTTGATTGTGCTTGATAAATTAAAAAATTGTTTACTTTTAGATACCAAAGTGGCTATGCTCAACTCCACTTCTTGCAAATCTTGGTGCTTGACTCGGTGTAACTAGATGGATTTAGGGCATATGAGATATTATCTTTGGGTATGCTAGCTCGTGACGAGTTTTTAGTGTAGAGCTCCCACATGCAGGTATCCTCAATGGTCGTACGGTCCATTGGCTAAGTATGATTGCGTTTATTGGGTAGATTGAGATATAAAGACGCGGTGTCATGCCAACGCATGTTCAAGTGGGAGATGTTGGAAATTGGGTAGGGTTTAGAACCCGGACTCAATTGGGTCACCCATGGTGGCATGACTCGATTAGGAGAGATCAAAATATTAGTAATAGATTATATATCAAGATATGAAATAATCTTGATATGGAATAATCTTGATATGAGATAATTGTCAATATATTATATGATAATTATTGATTAGATATTATTGATATGGGATAGACATTATCTAGAATAATATGTCTATCATATGGGTCTCATAACTCTCCTGGTATTTTATACAACAAAAAACATACATTCCCTCTTCCCATAAACCATTCTGCCTTTGTGTTGTGATTGGTGTGGGTAAAACTCTAGTAGTTTTACTTCATTACTGAGGAGATTATTTAAGAGTACGTGATTCACCTTCTAAGTTGGATTCATTGTGCAATCTGTTTACCAACATGGTATGCCTGAATCCACTGTGTATATAGTATACTAAATTCTACATTGGATGATCAATTTCACTTTTCGAGCACACAAATGATCGCTATAGCAATTAAACCACTTTAACTTCTTTTACATAGTCAGCGAAGTGGCAAACAAGAAAGGCTCAAAATAAAGAATGTCAGCACAAACTCTCTTATATAGGTATAATTCGAGTTGGATTCACATCTAAACACTCACAGCCTCACTGAAACAAAAGAGTGAATAAAATTATAACTGAAAGGAGTTTTGTCAAATGAGATTGCCAATTATAAAAACCTAACAAATCCACTATCCTCTTCCACATACACAAGGAACAAGAGAGACTGATAAAATTATTACTAAAAAATAAATTTGAATCTAAAACAAAGGAGGTGGTGGTGATATGGTGGTTGAGTAGATTGGTGACAGTGGAGTGTAGATCTATAACAATAAGTATAGATCGGCGACGGTAGAGTATAAATCTATGATGATGGTGGAGATAATTGGTGAACGATGACCGCATCCGAATAACAACAGTAATGGTGGCAGGTGGGTGGATGGCAATGGTGACGGTAATGGTAAATAATGCTGGTGTGAAGTTTTTGAAAAAATAGTGGAGTAAGAGAGAGAGAGAGAGAGAGAGAGAGAGAGAGAGAAAAGAAGAGAATATGATGGGTAGATGACGATGACCGTGATGGTGGGTAGACGGCAACGGCGGCGGCAGTGGTGGCAAGTAGACAGTGATAACAGTGGTAGTAGTAGACAATGGTAACGTGAAGTTTTTAAAAAAATGATAAAAAAAGAGATAGAAATAAGAGAAAATAAAAGAACTTGATAAATATAAATATTATAACACTTATTGATGCATTTAAAAAGTTTACTTAATCAATTAAATGGTAATTACCCCTCTTTATTAAGTGAGGCTTTTGCACAGGTCAAGATGGGCCCAAGCCCAAAAACAGCTTTATGTGTTCCCTTTCTCATCCGTCGTGGGGGCCCACTTTTGGGGTATCTATCTAGTCGGTAGACAGTCGCTGGTCTGTACCCAATCAGGTTGGGGTCCACAAATGTTGTACTCGTCCTTTTTCTTTTTTCTTTTTTTATTTAAAAATAATAATTTAACATTACAAATTAAAAAAAATTATTCAAAAAAATATTTAAAAAATACATTTCACTCTGTTTGATTTCTATTTTCAAAATTCACTTTTCAAAAAATTTTATTTTTTTGATTTCCGTATTTTTTGTTTTCATTGAAACTTTTTTAATATTTTAAGTAATTTTTTATTTTTATTTTTAGACACACCTAATATTAATATATTTAAAAAGTATAAAATTTGTGAAAAAATCTTTAAAAAATTTACTAAATACCAAAAATATAAAAAAATACGAAAATTTAATATATTTTTCCTATTTTTTGTGTATTTATTAATTTTTTAAAATATTTTTTCACAAATATTTTACTATTTAGATACATTTAAGTAAGGTTCATTTAAAAAAGTAGAAAAAATTAATTAAAATTTTAAAAAATATTCACAAAAAAAATATATGAAAAATAAAAAATTCAATTTTTATTAAAATTTTAAAAAATATTCACAAAAAAATATGAAAAATAAAAAATTCAATTTTTTAAAAATTGAATTCATAAAATTAAAATCAAATACACTAATAGTCATTCTAAATATGGCCCGCGTCATACATTTTTTTTATAGATAAATTTTGAAGTAAAATTTCATAGTTCATAATATTTTAAGAAACTAAAAAATAAATATATTGAGAATTCATATAAACTTTTGAATTCAGGTCGTTTCATTCTTTGCCATTGGTTATATGATGAAGCAGGCAAACAAGACAAAAAAACCATTCTCAAGCCGATATGTGATTGTCATTTTCGAGAGCCTATGCTAAAGGCCAGATCATGTCCTAAAAACCCATGGTCAGAAAAAGGCCACCCACCCACCACAACCTCAAGCCACTACAAGAATTTACACAATTGGCGACCACTTTTGCCGACCAAAAAAATTTTTGTCGCAAAAAAATGACATTTGGCGACCTAATATTAATTAGTCGCGAATGATCAATATTTTTGGCAACCAAATATGAGTTGGTTGCAGAAGGTCACATTTTGGCGACCAAAAATGAGTTAGTCGCAGAAATTGGTATGCTTTTGGCGACCAACTACAAATTTGGTCGCGGAATGCCACATTTTGCCGACCAAAAATAAATTAGTCGCGAAATGAGTATTTTTAGCAACAAATATTTTAGTCGCTGTTGATTAAGATTTGGCGACTAAAGAAGTTTGTCGGCGAAGGTACATTTTCTGCGACTAATCTGGTATTTTGGTCGCCAAAACTTTGGGAGGAAAATTTGAAAGTCTGTGCAGGCGGGAATTGAATTTTTTTTGCGACAAAAAATTTGGTCGCCTTTTTTAAAACGACGTCGTAATATGTTGAATTTAAAAAAAAAAAAAATTTACCAGCCCTAATCTCTTCTGTATCTAGCCCGCTCTCTGTGTCTATGTTGGTCTGCCCTCTCCCTCTCTCTGTGTTCTCTCTCTCAATCGGTGCCAACTCTATGTAGCTCACCGAAGTCCCTCACCACCATTGCTCACGTTCGTCGCACATCGCCACCGCCGGAAATCGCCATTACCCTTTGTGTAATGGACTCCTCATTTCTAGAAGATCCTCACCCAATCTCACCTCATCTCAGACCAACGTCGCACGCCACAGCTAGCGCCACCGCCGCCG
The DNA here is from genome assembly GCF_055761805.1 of Camellia sinensis. NCBI lineage: Eukaryota > Viridiplantae > Streptophyta > Magnoliopsida > Ericales > Theaceae > Camellia > Camellia sinensis. The sequence continues at coordinate 224,452,126 of NC_138961.1, forward strand.
CAGCATCCTCTCGGTCTGTCTGTCTGTCTCTCTCTGTTTCTCCCTCTCTAGCCTTTGCCTTCGGTCTGTCTCTGTCTCTCTCTCTATATATATATATATATATAATGCGGTGATTATCCCTCTCTAGCCTTTACTCTCAGTTGTGTGTTTTTTTAGTGATGTGGATGATGGCTAATTGAAATGGGATAATTTGATCATCCCTTTCTAGCCTTTACAAGCAGATGCCAATCATCACCCGTTCTTATCTCACTGCTGCAATTGTTATCACAGTCGGTTGCTCTCTCGATGTATGCCTCTCTCTCTCTCCGTGTCTATCGATTGATGTATTTATGTATTTGTATGTAAGTGTGAGCAAATTGTACAGAATTATTGATTTCGTCATCTACTACTCAGCAGTTCAGAATCTATGCATTTGGGTATTATTGGGTTAGGCTTATTATCAAATTTTTTTTTTTTTTTAATTTTAATTTTGGCGCGATTATTAGTTATCTATATGTATATATGTGTGAAAAGAATGGATTTTTTTGGGTGGTTATTGGAGATTAATAGGTTTTTATTAACTTTTAATGTATTTCAAATTTTGTATTTTAATTACATGATGGGTTAATTGGAAGTTGTCAGAGTAAGTAGTCATTTATGTATCATTAGTTTTATCAATGTTGATATTTAACTAGTGAATTTTATTTGCAGATAATCTCTCCTTATAACTTGTATTTGCACCCTAAGCTAGTGGTCAAGCATTACCAGTTTTGGTGGCTCGTCACCAATTTCCTTTACTTCCGGAAAATGGGTAATTTGTTTAACCATGAACTTCCAAGTAAATCCATTGAGAACGATATGTCTTTATTGTTGGAGTTGCACTTTTTGGAACCTTCTGGCTTCCGTATGCTTTGATTGATCTTTTATGTGTGTAGTAGGGCTTTGTAGAGAATTTGGGTTGATTAATTATTTGTCTTATGAAATTCATAAATGATAAAATTTGAAACAACGTCGTCAGAATTTGGTTAATTGGTGCTGTATGTTCTGTCGGGACGCAGTGTCTATTTCTTATCTTTTACTTAACTGTTCTGTGGCAAATCAACTTTGGGGCTTCATTTTCTCGGTGTTTGGTTTGGATTGGGTGCAATAGTGTGGTGGATGTTTTCCGCAGTTGGCGGGGTGGCTGGTTTGGTTGGAGTGTAATCAGCGGATTTTTCAGGGGATAGAGGTCTTTATGCCTCGTTTGAAGAATATTAGGTATATCTATGAATTGGATTATCAATTTTTTGGTTTGGATTCAAATCTGTTATGTGCAAGCTTTGACCAAATTTGACATGTTTTAAACTCACAATTTCCCAATTTTTCTGTATACAACATATTGAAAACTATTCTTTCATTTATTCTAACAATTATACTCTAATGCTACACAAGAAATACTACATCTTAATTTCAAGATGGGTTGGATATGTAGAGTATCTAGAAAGTATTCTTCAATACTTACTCAATACTAAACTTAATAAAATAAAATAAAAAGTACTAAAAGTTTAGAGAAAATTAATTTATAATTGTGGATATGTTTAGGATGTATCAGATATGTATATGCGAGTATCCGATGAGTATCAATGTTCGATATGGTTACTACACGGATACAACCCCTTTGTCAAAGTATCCGTGCTTCATAAGTTGGAAGTGTCAAATGAGTGTTAGTGTTTGACATTGACATAGTACCTTTGAAGTGTCCGTGTTTCTTAGATAAGAAAAAGTGAAGTGATTTGTGGCAGTTTATGTTTCCTTATAAAGTTTAAAACCTTGCTTTGGCATATATTGACATATTTGTTTTGTTTTATGTGCAATTTTTGCTGGCATGGCAGTCATTGTTCCACGAAGAGGATTTGAAGGAAAGCGGGATTCAAGAGGTAATTTTATAGAATATATACCAGTTGAATGCTTTTGTGAGTTACCTAGACTAAGAAAGTGCTTTTGAAGTTACTTTAATTTCGTACTTGAATAGTTAAAACATGATGTAGTTTTGATTCTTGTTGAGGAAAAGATTATATCTGTTGTGGTTCTCTATAAATAACGCCCCCTCAATCCCCAAGTTTGTCTTGGGACATTATTGGGTTGGTATATTGTTGGCCTCAGACTACACTCTGTCTGATGCCTCCAAGGTGAGGTCTGATGTAGATATCTTGAAGCACAATCCAATGCCTGATTATCATTTTACATTATATGTCTAGTTTTTTATCCTGCATATTTTGTCTTTTTAGTTGACATCTTCCTTAGAAGAGGATGCATAGAAGTTGTTGGGTAAACTATATTAAGGGATGTTGTCTAAAACTTTCAATGAGTCTGTGAGGTTATGTGTCTTTGATGGGCAATGATCAGCTGCCACTTAAATCTATGTCATCTTAGAAGGGGGTTTGAATTTGACTAATCACTAAATGCTTAATACACCTAATGAAACTGATTTTATATTAAATCTTAACAAAAAAATTTAATCCATAGATTTTCAATTTCTATTAGCTGTCAAAAGTTTCCGGTTTAATTTTGAATTATGCCAAACAAACCCTTTCTCTCCTCTTTTAAAGCTATGGCTATGTTATCTCCTTGATATGATTTTCTATGAATTAATTTGATTCACCAGATCCTTGTTCTTCATTTATAGAATTAAGATGAGTCTTTTGCACAATTATCATTTTTGGTGTAAATGATATATATATTTTTTTCATTTTTTTTTATTGTTATTTCTTTGATCCTCCTTTCTACTTGTAGATTTCACTGTTGAGCTCAACCTCAGTGTTGTCAGCAAACCTCAGGAGGCGATTAGTATTTTAGGCAAATCTCAAGGGCAATTACAATCACCCTTTACTTTTCCTAATAATATACGAGAACACCCCTTATGGTAACTAAACATTAAAAAAAACATAACTAAAGATGGTGTTGTCAGCAATTTGATATTTTAAAATATAAAACAATGCTCTTATTACATATAACTTATAAGATATGAAAAAAAAGAGTCCCAATTAATACACATTTATGTGTCTTTGGGAGGAGAAAGATTGGGTACACACCTTATTTATCAAAAAAAAAAAAAAAAAAGATTGGGTATACACCTAACCTTTGACATAGTGCACAAAGTGATTGCTCCGAGACTTAAACCCATAACCTCAAGGTTATTAGGCCAATGTTATATAACTTATAAGATATAAGAATGCCCTCAATTAGATAAAAATGACAAGACAATTATGTCTTTAATAATAAAATGTAACATCCTAAGTACAATTTAAAATTTATTAGGTTCGCATAAAAAATAAAAATTAAGTTGTGTATGCATCTTAATTCATATCCTCATAAAAAAATCAAATAAAAATATGGTAATAATATACAAATGTATCACACTTTATCAAACCAACAAGAAAAAAGGGGCTAAATTTAGGAGATGTGATAGACCAAAATTAATGACCAATACTATTATCAGGTAGTTTTTGTTTTTGCTAAATAAAATATAAAACATTTGATTCTAAGTTGTTGTATGTTGCTTGGGCAAACACCAGATTAACTTCACATTAGGCAGCCTGATAAATTTATTGAGATTCTCTTTATGTTATTTGATAAGATGCATATGTATCTTGGATAGAGGTTAAGTTTTAATGCCCGTCAATCGACAACCTTGACAAGGGATGTTAGTGTAATTTTTGGTTTGGTTCAGGGTTACCCTGTATTTGTTAGAAACCTCAGGGGGTGTCAATGTAATTTATTTTAATAATTATCTTCAAAATTCTTGCTGCTCATATGTTTGAGTGAGACACTATGGGTAAAATTCTACATTGGGCAGACTTTTCTCTGTTTCTTCCCCACATAGTTAATTATTAACATGAATAGGTTGTCGTAATTTTTACTACTCTAAATTGAAGCTCATTAATTATATTATTCATGTCAGTTTCACCATTTTTTTTGGGACCAAATTTATGGGGGGGTAACCTGTGATTATCATACATTCTGCAACTACATATGTTTAACACAGGAAGTGGCATTTTGAATATGGTGGTATCTTTGCAATGTTCGACCAAATTGACATTGCTATCGTGAGTAGTGAAAGTAATGAGATAAGTAGGAACTCTATAGCTGAATTCACACTTCAGTTTGTAACGAAGAGGCAAGATACACTTTGTTCTTGTGGACATTGTCAGAGTAATAAAAGCAGTGTCTTGTCTTGTTATTATTGTCTAAACTGGTGTTAGATTTTTCATGCTATGATTCCAGCAGACCATCAATACGGGGAAGTGTCTCTTATCCAGTGGAAATATTTAAACTACTGAAAAGAGAAGACTAGAGTGTACTATGAATGGGAGGAAACAGAGAACAGAAATAAAATTATTAATTTCTTCCTCGAGAATTTCTTATTATGCATTTACCAAGTTAACGATGTCTAATTTTAATCTAACAGTAGTTTGTAACTTTTTTTTTAACCCCTTGGAGTTCATAATTTTTGTAGATGTTATTACTAGTCTGTTGGTTTCTCATGTCAAATCTTTCAGGTAGATATGGATATAGAAGATGGAGATGCTGCAGGTACCTTATCTGGATCAGAAGAAAGGATTCAGATCACAGTGCCTCTAAGAGATTTTTCACCTGATGGTATGTTTTAAGCAAACTGTATTTAACACTATATATATATATATATATATTTTTGCCTTTTAATTGGTTATTTTCTATTTTTATGAAAGACCGTGTCAGTCAGTGGTAAGTTTAACAAAGAAGCAATGTTTCAAAACATAAAGACAATAGCCATGGTATGATGGTGTCTGACAACTGCTCTATCTTGGAAACCTATGGTAGGTCAGCCAGATGCTAGGTGATCATTTGCCATGGTAGCAGATGTTTCAGCATCAATTCACACTTTATGTTATGTTATGTTATTTTTGATAATTTTTGTTAGAATAATGCTATATGTACTAAATAGTGTACCAATTGATGATGTGACATAATTTAAAAGGTTTTTGGGATTTGTAATGTGATTAATGAGTGGGGTCAATAATAATGTCATAACTAGTGTTGGTACACTAATTAGCACACTAATTGGTGCATGTAGCACCATCATTTTTGTTATAGTGCATGGGTATGGCTGATATTTCATAACAGCACACAGATACTAACAATGGGGTCTACGATCACAATTTAAAACCATACTCTATCCCACTGAGTCTTGAACAGGTTTGGCCTTGCAAGTTGAACCCAATGAGTGATCAAGATAAGGAAAACACATGGTTGTATGCCTTCTCAATGCCCAGACATTTTATCTTAAATGCTAGAATCCACATACTTATCAGCCACTAGAGCCATTTACAAAGTTTGGTTGTCTTCAATGGGCTCATTTTGAGAATCTGTTACTGTATCACCCTCTGCCTGTGTCCCTGATCTTAAAGCTAGCATTTGGACCAATGTTTTTTAAACAAATCCCATCAAACTACTTAGAATGAAGTCCCTGGTATCTCCTGCTCCACCTTTTGCAATATGAGTGCTGTTTAAGAAGCGTTTAAAACTCCTATCAGGCTCCTCCCCCTCAAAGATCCTGGCTTGCAGAGAACAATAACATTGTCATAATAAATGAAAATTATTGCACTGAGTGAACAGTTGGAGCGTTATTGCCCATGGGGCTTTGCTTGTTTGTGTATTCCCACATTGACAGGATTATACGTCCAATAGATGTGTGAGAAGGCATTGGGAAATGCATGCTGAGGGCTGTAGTTCCTTGTGATTTATTTTGGCTTCTTTAGATGCTTGTTGCCTTTTTGTGTGTTGTATCTTGTTTGGTGGTTGTGTCCTGGGATTGAAAAATTCCACCTTTGGTGGCTATGGTAGTTTGGTACTATTATAGTTGTTAGACAGAAAACATAAATAAAAAAGCTTGGTACATGTGAGTTATGGAATGGATGATGGAGATGACATCTACATGCGTTCATGGACAGGCACCATTATTGGGCCGCATAATGTAAACAACTTTTTTAAGTTCATTACGTATTCTTTTGGAACTGTCTTCTTTTATGCAGAGGCTATTTGGAAGTATATTAATGTATTATCTTTTTCTAGTCTCCAGTTTCTTCTTCTGGACTAGTGATGCTGCTTGTTGATCTTTAATTTTCCTAGTTTTAATCCTCTGACTGAGAATCTATCTAGTCAAAAAGAGGGGGGAAAAAACTATTCCCCTGTTTTATTTTTCCTAAACTTCGCATCTTATACCTCTCAATTTACGTTCTCAATTTGTAAACATGCAGATGTTCTTCATGACAACAAGTGTAAAATTACATGGCTATCTAATGGAAATGGATAATTCATTGATGAATTTAGTTTTATGATATTTTGTGATTTCTTTGTTTTCTATAAGATGAGCATTCCCAAGTGATAATATAACAGGTTCGTGCTGTCGCTTACTAGTTCTTTCCTGTTTTGTAGGAACATTTTGCAAAACGAAATAAGATGGTTCTTACTCTTAAATATACAGGTCAGTAACCTCTCACTTCCCGTTCTTGTTTGTCTTATGTTTCTTCTTGAATTGAACTTGGAGAAATTATCAAACAGAGTGCTGCGAAGGGAAATAACAAGATTTGGACCTGATCAATTTTTCTAACAAATCCTACATACATGATCCGGGCTATTCCAAGCAATGCAGCTGACAATGTGTATTGTACACTCATTGCTCAGAGTGCTGTTCATGGAGCTATGGCCGGGTACACAGGCTACACAAGTGGGCTTGTTAATGGCAGACAAACTTATATTCCTTTCTATGTAAGTTCTTCCGGATCCTATAGTTAGTTCTATGATTGCACTCTGTTAATAATAAGGGGTATTGTCTGTGAAGCTCTTGTATTTACTTGGTGAAGAGTAGGAAAGAAGTAAAGGGTATGGTATGGAATCCAACTCCAAACATAATTGTAATCCCAGATTAATGCTGTTTGTTACGAAGTAATAATGCCCAATCAGAAATGGATAGCTAATTTGTATTAATATTATTATTATTATTTTTTATTTTATCAAATCTTAATTGCCAAAAGACGACAACTACAATTTTATTGATGTCAATTTGTGAACTTCCTGTGAGCCAATTTGTTTTGATTTATGAAACATTGAGCCCACTTGAAAGGATCAGATGCTTTCTGGTTATTTGAATCTGTTGCAGCCTCCCTTCCTTAATAGTCACAAGAATGCGCTTAGACTTCTATCAGCCCCTTATTCTTCTTATTCTTCTTCTTATGTCCATGACAGTTGGTATTATATATTATCTATGAAGTGGAGCATTCTGTAAGGAGGATCTTCATGCAACTGAATAAAAGAATCATAACCGTTGACTGGTAAAATATTTCTCTTAGCCTACTTTGTGGTAAGGTGCTGGGGGAAGAAGTGTGTTGCTTGGGTAACTAACAGAATGCATTTTCTGTCCCAAATTCTGTGCGTGTATGTTTTGTTCTTGTCAATTTCTAGCTGATCAAGACTTACAAAGGGAGCATTATATGACATTTTTACAGGTTTTAAATGTCCTGAAGGGTATAAGTGATGAAGACTGCAAGTTGTTGGGCTTGAATCCTAAGTATGCCCGTTCAGATTGGATGAAATTGCAATAGGATGTCATTGTGGTATGAGCGTACTACAGAAAGAGTTGAAGAACTGTTCCAATAGTCTCATACCTTGTTATTTTCTTTGATTTCTTTGTTCTTATAATTTTTGGTGAGAGCAAAGTATAGTTTGAGATTGAATTTTTAGTGATTGTTTTTGCCAAATCCCATATTGTACGTACTATTGCTCTTGTATACAAGTTAAATTCTCAAGTTTTCTTCTTAGTTAATTTCTTTGGTTGTGTGTCATGAATTTTGTTCTTCAATTGTGGTACCGAAACTATGAGCAATTTTTAATTTTTTACATGTTATTGTTCCTTAATTGTGGTTGGGTTGAATGAATTTTGTTCGATATTGGATTGAATGTTTAAAAACAAAAATTGAATGTTCTAAAAAAAAAAAAAAAAATAGAGATTTGGCGACTACAAAATTGGTCGGCAAATTCTACACTTTTGCGACTAAAATTATTGGTCGGCAATTCCTTACCTTTTGGCGACTAAATTGTTAGTCGGCGATTCGTTGACTATTGGCGACCAAATTTTTTGGTCGTGAAATGTCACAATTGGCGACCAAACTTTTTGGTCGTTGAATGTAATAATTGGCGACCAAACTTTTTGGTCGCGAAATGTGTCAATTGGCGACTAAGATATTTGGTCGGGAAAATATCACTTTTCGCGACCAAAGTGTTTTAGCGACTAAATGAATTAGTCGCGGTAATGATATATTTAGCGACCAAAAATTTAGTCGGCAAATCCGACTATTCGCGACCAACCAAAATTTTGGTCGCGAATTACTTTTGCCGACCCTCAATTGGCGACCAAAGTAGCGACCAAAAAAATTGGTCGCGGATTACTTTTGCCGACCAAAAATAGGCTTTTAGCGACCAATTTTTTGGTCGGCAAAAGTGTTAATTCTTGTAGTGAGCATTTATAACCACCCTTGAATGCCAGCCCAATCACATTCATACGATGGCCTGATTTAGTAACTTTATTATTTTAGTTGATTGTTTAAATTATTCTATGAGATAAAAAAAAAATTATGTTTGAAATAATTTATAATTTTTTTATAGTTAAATAGATAATTGTGAGAGAAAAAATGATTAATTAATGTAAATGATGTAACATTTTGCCTTATTAGATATTTTAGCATTTTTTTATCTTCATTAACTATTTTAGTCAAAAAAAAAAAAAAAAAAAAACTCTTCTCAAAACACATCTTAATTGGTTATTTTAGCCAAAAAAAACTCTTCCCAAATCCCGTCATTTTCTCTATATTTTTAAAACAAAAATGCCATGAATCTACCATTATCAACTCATAATTTTACTCTAAATGTGTTTGTGTAGTAGAGATTAAATTAATAAAGTGTGGAGTCTATGAATAAAATAAATTTAAACCATTAATTTATTTTTCTAAAAAAATTCTGAGTTCATAAGTTTAAGTTTGTAATGTTATTATTTTTAAAATGATTTTGTTCATTTACTTAACAAGTGTTAACAAAACACATGTCCTAATTGGTTTAAAAAAATGAGCCTTGTATTCAAACAACATATTGATCTCATTCAAAATAATAAAAATTTTAAAATAATTTGTATACACATAGACCGAAAGTTTTAGTCTAATAATTAGACCCCTTTAGAAGAGAGGCAAAATGCTCAAGCAAGGAGGATGGATTCCAGTGATCAAGCAAAGAGGACGTCAAGTGAATATAGCACGTGGTCTGAAGAACGAAGATCAGGACTGTTTACCTTCTTTGTAGACAACTTGCCTGAATCTATGTAACCTCGTCACTTGTATGATTTGTTCATAAAATTTTGTGTGGTTAAGGATGTGTTCATACTAAAAAAGTGAGGGAGATCAACAAATACAAGATTTGGAATCGTACGTCATGACTGCTCCATTGCAGCTAAAGTGACAGAGCAAAAGGCAAATGGCTTGTGGGTAGATGACAAAGCTTTGGTTGTCAAACTTGCAGAGTATGGCAAAGGAATAGCGGCTAGGCAGAGATTGCAACCACCACCACCAAGGCAATCAGAGGCACACAAGTCATCTGCTAAAGCAGCTAAACAAAATTGGAACCAAGGCAGGGATGGAAGGTCATTTGCAGAGGTCATCAAGGGTGCTGACCAACGAAGCACATCAAGAACTTTTAAAGTAGAAGAGCTAGGAAATGGGTGGTTTTATGAGAGCATGATTATGAGGCTCAAACCAGTCTACTGTGTTACAGAGGTGAAAAAAGAACTCATCAAACGAGGTGTAAAAAATGTGCTAGTGAAAGAAAGAGGAGGGCGGGATGTCATCATATCCTTCAGCTTTATGGAAGATTTGTCGAGCAATAAGCATTTGATCAAGGACTGGTTTCATGATTGGAATGAATTCATCACAGAGTGGAGACCAGGTATGTATCTTCAACAAGAGAGATATGTTTGGATTAGCTACTTCGGGGTGCCACTTAATCTTTGGAACTCAGATATCTTTAGGAGGATTGGAAGACTATGGGGGGAGTTGGTTCACTTTGATAGAGATGTTTGCACGCCTAAATCATTTCGTTGTGGAAGATTTAAAATATTTACTAGTGTTATGGAGCCAATAAACACAAGCATTAATCTGGAGTGTAAAGGTAGAACCTATCCAATAAGAGCTCTTGAGGAGCCGAATGCAGAGGAAGCAAGCACCAGCTGTAATGGCACTAATACTACTAAGGCAGACAAAGATGTTTGCTCCAAAGTTAATGGAGTTCTTCAACCCAAGGCTGTCAATAGCTTGGGGGAAGGAGATGGTGACAAGGCAGATGAGGTGGCAGGGGTCTCGAATGTGGCAAAAGGGGATTCGACAACTAGAATAAAGGAAAGAGATGAGCTGGCTGCTGGTGGTAGTTGGAGTAATGCATCTGTAGTGGAAAAGACTGAAGATTTTGTGGGAAATTCAAATGATGAGGGCACATATGTGGTAGAGTCATCATTACCAATGGAAAGCCTGTATCAGAGGCAGTGGTACAATCATGTCGCTCAAAAAGGAGTTGAAGGCCATGCTGTGGAAAGTAGGCAGCAGAGGACATGGTGCAATCATGATGCTAAAAAAGGTGTTATAGCTCCTACTGTTGATGATCAGATACACATTCCTGGTTTTATGAAGAGCCTAAGTGAAACTCTAAAGGTAAGACCTAGCATTAATCTTGAGGTAGCCCTTGGCCCTGATCAATCTGGGCTACAGCCCATTGTGGCATCCCATGACATTGCTTCTTCTGATCTTCAACCCATTGGGCCAGCTGATGTTGGGTTCTATCTAGTCAAGAAAGTATGTGGAGTAGCTGGGCTGGGCTCTCAAACAAAGAATAGTGTCCACCTTAGCCTATTAATCTCAAGCTCCATCAGTACCCGTATTAAGAAAGGTAAAAGGAAAGGAAGCAGAGGAAGCAGAAGTGGTGGAGTTAAAAATCCTATACTTCTTGGTAGGTTTAATGGGTTTGTTAGACGAATTGGTCAAATAGGAGCAAGATCAAACTTATGTACCCTTAAAGGTTGCAGGATAACGTCCACTGCTACATCTTCATCAAATCTTAAGCCTGATTTTTAGCAAACCCCTTCCTGTAATGATGTTCTTCAAGAAGCTCAGGCCACATTATAAATGGGGAGAAATTTGGGACTTGATTATAAACACTACAACAAAAATCACCTTTGGCGACTAAATTTTTTAGTCGCCAAAGGTCTATTTTTAGTCACCAAAAGTTACTTTTATACCTTTCCCGACTGATTTTTTTTGTCGCCAGTGTTGTCGCGAATAAATGGTCGCCCAAGGTTTTGGCGACTAAAAACATTTTAGTCGGCAAAAAGTCAGGTCTTCAGCGACAAAACTTTTGGTCGCCAATACTCAATTCCACTTTTTTAAATTATCCATTTAGCGACAACTATTTTAGTCGCCAATAGGTCATGAATCCCCGACTAAACTCATTAGTCGCCCAAAACAACACATTTGGCGACGAAACAGTTTAGTCGTTGAAAGCATTTTTCCGAAAAAAAAAAATTCAGCCTTTACTACTCCTAGGTTTCGAACCACTAACGTCCCAGCCTCTGTAAACCTTTACCAACACTCTCCCCGCTACGCCACAAGAACATCACATAAATATAAATGCAACATATATTATTTATATAATATATTGACCGATATTAATAGAAAACAATATATATATAAATAATTATTTTTATTTAATATATTTTACGAAAAAAATAAAGTATTTACTAAAAAAAAATAGAGGAGCACTTTTGGCGACTAAATATGAATTTTAGTTGCCAATTCTATGCTTTTTGGCTACTAAATGCTGTTTTGTCGCTAAATACATTAATTTCCGCCCAAAAAAACAACTTTCGGCGACTAAACTAATTTTTAGTCGCCAAAAGCTCCACTTTTGCCGACTAAACTCAGTTTTAGTCGCCATTTGTCCACTTTTAGCTACTAAATTTTTTTTAGTAGCCAAAAACCTTTACTTTTGGCTACAAAAAATTTGTTTGTCGGTAAAACACCTATATTCGGCGACTAAAGTATTTTTTAGTCGCCAAAAGCTATAGTTTTGGCTACTAAATGCTTTTAGTCGCCAAAAATCGTGCCTTTTAGCTACTAAAATTTTTTCAGTCGCTAAAACTCCTATATTCAGCGACTAAACTGACTTTTAGTCGCTAAAAGCCCTATATTCGGCGACTAAAGTGCTTTAGTCGGCAAAAGTGCTCAAGTTTGGCGACTAAACTGATTTTAGTCGCCATTTGTACTACTTTCAGCGATGAAAATACTTATTTTAGTCGCCAATTCTGCATTTTCTTGTAGTGAAAGGGTAGAAATCTGAGGTAATCAGACAACTAACACTCATGGAGGTGAACGACAAGGAGAGGTTGGACAGTGCAAATGGCATTGCGGAGTAAAAAGTTCCATAGAGGTGAAATCAGTGTCATTTCTGTTCTTATGAAGACACTAAGTTGGAATATAAGAGGAATGGGTAGACCTGAAAAGAAGAGAAAGATCAGGAAACTTTTGCTGGATAAGAAAATTGATGTGGCATTGTTCCAAGAAACCAAAAGATCTAACTTGACCAGTGCAATGGTGAAGAGTGTTTGGCCTAGGGATAGTTTGGAGCTCATGGCTGTAGATCCAGCAGGGTTGGTAGGTGGGCTACTTTGTCTTTGGGATCTAGCAGTATTTCAGCTCTCACAGTGCTGCAACAATAGAAACTTCATCCTCTTCTCAGGTAAATTACTGAACTCTTTTGATTGTGTAATTGTTAATATATATGCTCCAAATGATGTTACAAGGAGAGGGAAGCTATGAGAGACATTGTTACATCTCAAACACTCCTTCCCACAACCCTGGTGTCTTGGTAGAGACTTCAATGAGATTAGGCACTTAGAGAAAATAGTAGGATCATCAAGAAGGGATCGAGACATGCAAGAATTCAATGATTTCATAGACAGATGTGAGGTGATAGATGTGCAAATGTTAGGCAGGAAATACACTTGGTGTAATGCTTTTGATGAAAACAAATGGAGTAGAATAGACAGATTCCTTATTAGCCCTGAGTGGATAGAGAGGTTTAAATTCAAATTATGGGGCCTCCCTAGAACTGTATCTGACCACTGCCCAATTGCCCTCATGGAGGATGAGAGGGATTGGAGGACTAGACTTTTTAAGTTTTTCAATGCCTAGTTATTACATTCTACCCTTGCCCTTTTAGTGGAGAAAACTTAGAAGGAATCACAGGTTTTTGGGACTGCTGGCTACATTCTGCAAAGGAAATTGCATGCCCTTAAGTTGGCATTAAAACAATGGAATAGACATATATATGGAAATGTTGCATCCCAATTGCAAGACTCTGAATCTGATTTACATGATCTTGATCTGGTAGCTAAAACCAGGCCTTTGGTTGAGGAAGAATTGAAGCTGCAAAGAGAGAAAAGGTCTGGAGTGTGGAGGTTGAGCAGGAAGATAGAATAGGAATGGTTACAAAAATCAAGGCTGGACTTGAGTTTGAAAGGTGATAGGAACACTGGATTCTTCCATGTCATGACTAGCAGCAGGCAGAATAGAAACACTCTCCACTTCATCACAGTTGAGGAGGTAGTATTTGAGGAGCTAAACCAGGTTAGAAATGAGGTGTGGACCTATTTTTCCAATCATTTTAAAGAGGATTTGGTGAATAGGCCAGTACTTGCTGGTGAGTTCAAGAGGATAAGGCTCAGTGATTCATTTCACATGCTTGAAGCAGAGTTTACTGAGGAGGAGGTCTGGGCAGCAATAAGAGACTGCAATGGAAATAAAGCCCCAAGGCCAGATGGATTTAATTTCATGTGCTTTCAGAAGCAATGAAAAGTGATTAAAGGTGAGGTGCTTAACTTTATGAAAGAATTCCATATCAATGGCAGATTGGCCTCTGGTTTAAATAGTGCATTCATCACTCTCATACCTAAGAAGGAAAAGGCTGTCAACCTAAAGGATTTTAGACATATTAGCCTGGTTAGTTTAGTGTACAAAATACTTTCTAAAGTTCTTGCAACTAGACTTAAAAAAGTTATGCCTCTTGTAATTGGTGATATACAATCAGCTTTCTTGGGTGGTAGGAGTATTCTTGATAGAGTTTTGATAGCCAATGAGGCTGTGGATGGATGGCACAAATCTAAGAAAGCATGACTGTTACTCAAACTAGATTTTGAAATGGCTTTTGACTCCATCAATTGGGGGTTCCTTTACTCCATGCTTACAAATTTTGGGTTTGGCTCCAAATGGATCTCTTGGATCAAGGAATGTGTTTACATCTTCAAGGATTTCTATACTTGTTAATGGTTCACTAACCAAGGAGTTTATTCCTTAGAAAGGTCTTAGGCAAGGTGACCCCTTATCGCCATTCCTATTCAATTTAGTTGCAGAAGCACTAAATATACTCCTCCAGAGAGCTAGGGACTCGAGATTGTTGAAAGGGGTAATCATTGGAAACAACCATGTTCAGTTCTCTCATCTCCAATTTGCAGATGATTCTTTATTATTCTGTGAGGCGGATCTGTCAGAAGTTCTTAGCTTGAAAAGGATTCTTAGATGTTTCGAATTAGCATCAGGGCTTAAAATCAACTACTATAAAAGTGTGGTTTGTGGGTTTAATATTTTTATCTCTACTCTTAAGGATTTTGCTTCTTTGCTGATTTTCAAGACTGATAAACTACCTCTTAAGTACTTGGGTTTACCACTGGGTGCTAGTCCCAAGAGAAAGAAGACTTGGCAGCTTGTCATTGAAAAGTTCAAAATGAGGCTTGCTGGTTGGAAAATGAGGTTTCTATCCTTTGCAGGAAGGTTGACCTTGGTGAAAGCTGTTTTGTCAAGTCTACTAATATTCTTCTTGTCTCTGTTCAGGTTGCCTGAAGGAATAGCTAGAGAGATAGGCAAAATTCAAGCTTTCTTCTTATGGGGTGGCCCATATTCGAAGAGGAAAATACACTTAGTGAAATGGTCAGAGGTTACCAAGAGCATCAATTAAGGTGGGCTGGGTATTAGAAGAATTAGAGATGTGAATGTGTGTTTACTTCTCAAGTGGTGATGGAAGTTCGCCTATGAACATAACACATTATAGAAGAGAGTCATATGTAGCAAGTACAAACTTCAGGAAGGGCACTGGCTTCTATATCTGACCTCAAGCACCAATTGTTCCAAACTTTGGAGTGACATAATAGGAGCAATGGAACAGAAGGACTCTCTCCTACAATATTATGTTAATAACCTGCAATTAAGAGTGGCCAATGGATGCAGAATCAGATCCTGGCATGATAGATGGTGTGCAAATATCTGTCTCAAAGATGACTTCCCAAGGCTTTTCCGTTTGTCCTCTGATAATGAGGGATATCTCAAGAACTTTGTGGATCTCTCAAACTCTTCTGGAAACTAGATTCTCAATTTTAGGAGGCTCCTATTTGACTGGGAAAATGAGGAATTACCCAGACTCATTGGCACCTTATCAATTACACCTGAATTAAATCTGGAGGTCCAAGATAGTGCTGTGTGGTTAGCAGCAAAGCCAGGCCAGTCTCTTGCCTCTGTTTTTTACAATCTGTTTTTTACAATCATACTAATCTTAATTTTGGTTGTAATGTTAGCACAAGTAAATTGGTGTGGATCAAATATATTCCACCCAAAGTGCAATTCTTTGGTTGGCTCGCATGGAAGCGTAGGGTCAAAATGTCATGACCCGAATCCGCTCCCATAGGTTAAGGACATAACCGGCCAGTAATCCTGAGATTACCTACGGCCTCAAACCAAAACAGACATAACTCATCAGAGTAAAGGGGCCAAACGGAAGCAAAAATTTAAAACTTTGTCCATAGAGCTATGCACATCAAACGAACTATACACATATATGTTAATAACCCAAGACAAAATGCAGTACCATAAAATCCTTTACAGACAGGATCATCCAAACTGAGTCAACCCATATCAAAACTATATACAGATATCCATAAAGTCCCAGCCAACAAGACAAAATATAAATACATAGCAAAATGGCAAGGATGGGTCTCGTGCGTGAGACACAAGGCTGACTCTCCAAAACTCATGTTGTTTCTGGCAGACTTCACTGGGGCTGGGTTTGGATTTCTCTTGGCTCACCTACAAACACATGAATGAGCGTGAGCAACAGCCTAGTGAATAATATCAAATACAGAAATTACATAACAATGTAGAATAACATGTTCCAAACAGCATTGGGCCCAATTCACATTTCTACTTAACACACATATATATATATATATATAGCTATACAAAATTTAGATCAAGTGACTGTAGTTCCAACATACTGGCCTTTGGCCCATTCAGGTTTTCATTCTTGTCAAAATGGCCTTCGGCCCACTCATTTATGTCAAAACGGCCTTCGGCCCATTCATTTCTGTCAAAATGGCCTTTGGTCCATTCATTTATGTCAAAACGGCCTTTGGCCCATACATTCGTGTCAAAACGGCCTTCGGCCCGCTCATTCATGTCAGAACGACCTTTGGTCCATTCATATAGGTCAAAACGACCTTCGGTCCGTTCATTTATATCAAAACGACCTTCGGTCCATTCATATATTCATGTCAGACTTTTGTCCACAATCCCAATTAACAATTCATAAAGTTTATAAGGGAATAACAATTGGACATTGACAAGCTTTCAAATATTGATATTACTCACAGTGATCGGCTTGTGGATTTGCCCTGGAGCTTGACCCTACATATTTCATGAACATAAAAGGGTCACTAACAATTCAATCCGTTCCTTAATTCACATATTCTTCTTTAGGCTTTGTTCTTATCTCATTAACTCATTTACAATGCTTAACATATGCCTAAGAGTGCTTACAAGTGAAAGAGAACAGAAAACGAATCACAGAATGCATGAACAAAATTCCAGAAAACAGGATCCCCGCTCGAGCGAACCCCTGAGGCCTGCAAAAGTACTGGATATGGGAAATTTACGCTCGAGCGTTCAATCCGGCGCTCGAGCAGAAGGCCTCTTTACATGGCTCTCCGCTCGAGCGTGAAATTCCCCGCTCGAGCGTAAGCCATGTCTGCAAAAAGTTCTGGATGTATCATTTTTACGCTCGAGTATGACCTCAGACGCTCGAGCGGAAATCCATCCTACATGGTTCCCCGCTCGAGCGTGGACTTACTCGCTCGAGCGGACATCAAGGTTTGCAGAAAGAAATACTGGGAGCACGTATTTCCCGCTCGAGCGGAATTCAAAATTCTGGAAAACCTAGAATGTGTTCTGGAGCTCCAATTCGGATTTCAAGCCACAATACTTGCTCGCAATGGCTCAAATCTCAATATAATCATATCAACTTGGTACTAATGCAAGATTATAGCATTATAGAGCTCAATTTCTTGATTTATCTACATGCATGTCCCAAAATATGTCAAACTCAACACCAACATAACAAACTCATGCATCCAAGCTCATATCTTCTCAAATTGTACATGCATGTGATGAATTAGCCACACTCTCAACTTAGGTAACACAAATGGTGATCAAGACATGAGTTTCCTTTAACATTTCACATGGATTATACACATTTGTGCTCAAACATGCAATATCAAGGTGATTTCCTACATGCATGCACATATTAAGCTTCAATTCAACAAATGCAACCCAATTCCATTTTAACCTTACTCTTGATCACCAAATTAGCTTGAACACACAAAATAACAAACTATACTCCAAGAATTACTCACCTAGAAGCTTTGATCTCCTAGGCTCTAGTCAATTCTTGAGCTAAATCTCCAAGATTCCCAAGCTTTAGGCCAAATTTGCACAATTCTCTCATCTCTCACTCTAACAGCCGGCCTTGCCTCTCTCTAGAGAGTTGATCAGCCCAAATGAAGTTAAAGGAAGGGAATTGAGTGTAACATGCCTTTACATAAATCCCCACTCACAATATAATAATAATAATAAAGTAATTTGGCATTATTTATCAATTTAATCGATTTAATCTAACCCGAATCAATTTCTAATTAAATTTCACCGTAGGCTCTAAAATTATGCCAATCACGATGGCGTAATCAATTTCGGGTTCTGTGGCCGATAAGGCCCTCAATTTGATTTCCAAAACAGATTATTCAGACAGGTATTCCTACGGTGAACAGATAAGACTTCAAAATCACAAACATTCACATAATGGCACATAAAATCATGCTAAACACATAATCATACTCAAATTAAGTACCAATCAGCATATTACGAGATAGGGGTATCACACAAAACATCAGTGTTCTTGAATCGGGTTGGTATTTTAAATTTATCTGCATCCACCATGTGCATCTTTTGTAAAACTCAGCAGGAAACAATTGAACATGTACTACTTTTTTTTCCTTTGGTGTAGAGGATATGGTCTGGTCTACTTCAGTGGTGGGAGGCTGTCTGGGTGGTACCAAGATCCATCGAAGGCTTGCTACAATGGTGGGCAGGGCACTGTTGTAATAAAAACGAAAGGAGAATTTGGCAAGGCATACCATTAGTGGCTCTTTGGTCCATTTGGAAACACAGAAATGAATGCCTTTTTGATGGATCTCAGCCTAAGATGCTAGAGCTGCAGGAGCTTATAATCACCAAACTTGCTATCTGGTTAAAGGCTGCATTCAAGGAGTCTCAATTCTCGATTTATGATTTCTTCTATAACTTCTCACAAATTAGATACTGTTTAGGTGGTGGTCTGGTTTAGGGTGTCTGCTTCTGTCTTATGTGGGTGATCTGGGCTTTCATTCTGATGTTATCAGTTCTGCTTGTGGTGATCTGGGCTAAATTTCAAGTATTTGGTATAGTTCTGCTTGAAGGTGATCTGGCCTAAGTTTCAGACTTGCATCTGTGATCCCCAGTCTTTGCCTGCTATCTTGTGGATGGTGTGTTTCATTCTGCTGCTATCAATTCTGTATGGTAGGTTGTGCTGAATGTGGTTGTTCTGAATCAGACCATGCTGCTGTTATTTTAGCCCTTCACTGGTTTGATTTGCCGGTGTTATGTTTTAGGCTTAGTTAACCTTTATTTAGGTGAAGTTGTTTTGAGTGTTTGTGATTGGT
The DNA here is from genome assembly GCF_055761805.1 of Camellia sinensis. Taxonomy (NCBI): domain Eukaryota; kingdom Viridiplantae; phylum Streptophyta; class Magnoliopsida; order Ericales; family Theaceae; genus Camellia; species Camellia sinensis. The sequence goes on from NC_138961.1 coordinate 224,471,285, forward strand.
TCCTCACCAACTCTTGATGGGTTGCTGCATGCTTTTGCACTCATCATTTTTTTTCTTTATTGATGTAATAGTTTTTTTCATCAATAAAATTCTTTTCTTTGCTAATCAAAAAAACATATCTTGTATATAAACAAAACCGTACACCACTCTCCATCTCCAACCCTAAGTATTGGTTCACTTACACCACATTGTGCATGCATTTTCCTCGACGAATCTTGAGTTCGAATGGTGGTATTTCATTGGACGTCAACGGACCCCACAAGAAGAGGCCCTGACAGAAGAATTTTTGAATTTATTTATTAACATGTCTTAATTATTTGGAGGATTGTTATTCCTTAATCATGAAATTAAGGGTTTAGTTATATTTCGCTACTAAACCTAGACCCATAGATCAGAATGGAATGCATTTGACAGCGATATTTGCTTGGTAGTTGAGAATGCCATTAATTCCACATAACAACATATTGATTATATATAAATATATATTGAGATAATTATTTAATAATCTCGAAATATAATGTCATAATTTTGATGTGGAGCTCTTAATTAAAAATTTGAAGTTAATTTTCTATTTTATTTATTTATTTATTTTTGGTGTTGAAAGTTTCCTTCTCCATTTTTTGTGCAAATTCTTTTACAAATTCAAGATCTAAACACATGACATTATACTTTCTTGTTAGCAAATACTAAATACAAATAAAAAATGCTTCTGAAAATGGTTAGTAATGTACTAATAGTTATATATTTTTCAATTACTCATTTTTACGTAAACTAGAAAACAAAATGAATCAGCTAAATAGGTATTTTGTTCTATGAAAGCTCAATAACAATTTGACAGGTCCTGAACCATACATATATATCATATTCAAAAGGAACATGAACTGATTGTAGCAGCACAACAACTTAGTAAATCAACCAGTAGCATTCGGTTAGTGTGGTTGGTTAATTATTTGTTATGTCTGAATTAGAAAGCAACATATATATAGATGGTAAAAGGTAGTTGTTGCTTTGCATACAATTGTTTTGGATTTTAAGGAACTGTCTTGTCTTGGCATCAGTTATCAGGTAACTAACCTACTACCTCATCTGCTATACAAGCAAGAGAGGAGAGAAGATAGTGCACATATTTTCTTTTCTTATTTCTTATCTTTTGTTGATTTGATGATGTTGAAGGTTAAGCTTGCAACTTTTGAGTGCTAACAATTGTTGCAGAATGGGTGCATGTACATTATTGCATAACCTCCAAGATGCCTTTTGTTTTCATTTTTCATGTTTTCACAAATAAAAATAATGGAAAATTTAAAAATAAACATCCTTTTTATTTGAGAATTTGAAAACAAATTTTAGCATTTCACACGAAGTGGATTGTTTTAAAAAGCAATTTCTCAAAATAATTTTCGGAAACAATTTGCTGAACCAAGTTCTGTGTGATAAAATAAAAAAAAAAAAAAACAACCAAACTATTAAATTGTTAACCAACATTAATCTAAAAATATAAACGTTTAGAAATAGAGATAATTTTATTATATTATTTAAGTTGGCTAAAAATATTTATTGGTTAGTTTGTTATCATGTTAAATTATTGATCATCAACTCGTTAAAAAAATAAAAATAAATTATTAATATTTATTATTATTTATATTATATATTCTCAATACACGAGATGTAGGACAATACTTTCTTTTGTCATTTATCATGAAAAAGATAGGCAAAACCAAAGCTTCATAGCGTCAATATAAATGAATTAACAAGTGGAGGCCTTTCATAGGAGCAAGGTGCAAATCTCATGATTTTTTTTTTTTTTTTTTAATCGTGAGGTCGAGAGGTTAATTGTATATTTGCGAGTTGCAACAATAAGAGTATTTTGTACTATCCGAATCTCTCTCGATAGTTTGCATCTTCCTACATCTTTATTTTCATATTTTTTAATAAAATTTTTCCTTTACTAATAATAATAAAAAAAGATATGATGTAAAAATATCTTTTGCTAGTATATTATATATCTTATTAATGGTGACACTTGTCTGTATGTCCAACTAATATTATCTATCTACAGTATTTGACTTTATGCAACTGAAGAGAGAAAACACAACCACCAAACAAACCCCCTGATCTTGAATCACAAATAAAGTTCACCACCTGTTTTGTGGTTTCCTCCATTTGACGGCATAGGGTACACATATCACTCTCTCTCATCTTTCACTACTCAATCCTCTGATGGTAAAATTGGATAAACATTTGTCCATTCTAGGGTTTTTCCGAATTTCAACAATGACAACAACACACCTATATCTATAACATATTCCAATCTTCTCATTTTATTTATCCACCTATCCATTGGGACACTACAAGAAATTAAAATTTTAAAAACAAAAATTTAGGAACAAAATATTTTTATTGTCAAAAGTGTTATTATTTTATTTTTAGCTGTAAAATTAGACATTTATTGATGAATTATTAACCTTTTAAAACTGAAAGTGTCTCAAAAAATAAATCTTTTTGAGATCAAATTATTTTGTCTTTAAAAATACATTTATTAGCGATATTTTCAAAATTTTGTCTCTAGAAGCTCCTTTTTTTTATTTTATTTTTCGGGACGTCTTTTTAGCAATTCCTCGTGACAATTAAAATTAGTCGCTAAATGGATTTTGCAACAAAATTTATATTTTTAGAGACAAAAAAACTTAACCTCTAAAACTCTTATATATTGCAGTGTAATTAGTTTCAAAATATTTGTCTACTTTTTATTTTGAAATATTAAATTTTATTAGACTTCTAAAACTACTCTTGATAAAATATTATAAACATATTTTAAAATTTAAGTAGGTCGGTAATGATAAAAAAAAAAATTTAAATTTAAATTAAAATATAATAATTACACAAATTGAAACAAGCGAGTATTAAAAGCACAATACTTTATTGCCCATTAAGAAGAGTAAGTGCAAAGGTCCCCCTCCCATGAGCAAAATTACATATGCAAAAATATATTTTAAATGGTGGTGGTACATGTATTAATTAATATATTAATTAGTGTATTAATATTAATTATGACATTATTATTGATTCTACTTATTAATCACATTATAAATATTAAAAATCTTTTAAACTATGTCATATTATCAATTAGTACACTAGTTAGTACACTAATTGGTACATATAGTATTATTATATTTCAAAACATCATCATATGATTTAGATTATTTTAAGATATGAAATTTATGATATAGTAATTGAATGTCAAACTACGTTTTACTACTCCTGAATAAATTAATTCTCAAAATTTGGCATGAAGCTGTAGTCCCCAAACTTTTCTTACTAAAGCCGACATTTCATAAATTATTTAAGAGATAATTAAGTACAAAACCTTAACGAAGTACATATATAGGAAGCCAAAAAAACAGTGTACTATACAATTACAATAGACCTCATACAGAGCTACCCACCTAACGTAAATCCCTACTTTTCCCATGATGTAAATTTGTTTTCTTTCTTAATAGAATCAAACAACAAAAAAGAAAATGACTAACATAAGTCCTGAGAATCATGAGAGGGACCAAAACCAAATATATATATAAAATTTGTTTTCATCAAGGTACTTTGTGTATATATATATATAAAATTTCAACATGACCCAAAATCCCTAACCGAGAAAGGACTCTTCTCCGGCACGTTCCCGGCATGCCGAAGTCCTAGAGTGAGCGACACATCACCCGTCGTGGTCCCAAATCTGATTAGTGTCGATCCAATTCCAATATCAGGATTCCCGGTAGCGGTAGCGGCAGTGGCAGTGGCGATGGTTCCATAATTGCCGTAGCGACACGTGTTGGAGTCATGAATAGTGGTGGCCGTGGAGACGGTGGTGGTGGGGCGGTGTGCTTGGTTTTCCGAGAAATATTGGGCATTGATTGCCATGAGTGAAGGGTCGTTATCAAGTGCATTGATTTGGGATCTTTTGCCTGTTGTTGTTGTTGTTGTTGTTGTTGTAGTTGATGATGATGATGGGGGTGCAGTGGCAACAGAGTTAACAGCTCTTGTGACTGTTGTTGTGGTAGTAGTAGGCATTGGTGTTTGTGCAAGGGCACTGTTTTGCTGCCTAATTGTTTCTCGCTCATCAGTATCATTATTATTATTATGATCAGGATCAGGATCAGGATCCGCGTCATCTTCTTCTTCTTCTTCTTCTTTGCTCTCTTGTTGGTACATCTCTTCCACCATGGGTTTCCACAATCGGACCCTGGCATTAATGAACCAGTTTGAGACCTGAAATTTAAAACACAAACGTTAGAACATTATTGCTAAGATGGAGATGAGATTGGTATTTAATTGAATTGGGGGAGGGGGACCAAACATTTATTTTACCAGACAGATCAATGTAGAGGAATAATTAATTGGACTGTTTGAATGATATACATTAATTACATGCAACAATTGGGAAGAGATTTTAGAGCAATGCTAGGTATCATGAAAAAACTTTCATAAAAATGATCATGAAAGATTTATGATCTTTGGATTACACTTAAAATAAACACTACACACTAATCAAGGTAATCCAAGGGTCATAAATTTTTCATGACCAATTTCATGAAAATTTTTTCATGATTCCTATCTTTTCTCTTCCCCCCCAGCTTTTTCCCTCTCAATTATTTTTTTGGTAATGCTATATCAATAGAATTTTCGTACATAATTCTCATACAAAATGATGGGATGAATTTGTGTTTGTAATTTCAAATAAAAACATACACAATAGTGGCTCATAATTTTAAAAAAAATTTGTTCAAATTGTCCTCCATCTCTGTATAATTTCTTAATTATTGAGTCCTTTTGGTTCATGAAAAAAAAAGTCTTTCGGTGAAAAGACACTTTCATCGCCCACCCACAATTTATCATAGGTAAAATAATAATAATAATAATACATATTCAAAAAAATATCCAAAAAAACACCTAAAAAATGTACACCGGGCCAGATTTATATTAGACAATAATGACATTGACATTAAATTTATTGTAATGATTATAGTTAGTGTGTCACATCAAATTATAAAAAAAATATAATCATACATAAATTTATAATTTTTAAATATATGTTATTCAACTAATGTTTTTTGGATTTTTTAATTTCTCTTTGCCCTATAGCATTTTGCAAATTTTTGGCTCTTCTCATAATTTTTTACTAAAATTTTTGTTAAGGAATGTCATAGTGATCTGAGCATTTGTTAAGAAACCCTTTTAATATTATGCTACAACCAACTGCTATTAATTATGAAGATTATGGTTACAATAACTTTGATATGACACATTGGCTCTCATTTTTCTTCTTGTATTGTTATAAAGCGACAGAAAAAGTTGTGTTGAACCAAAGTTCAATGGGTAAGAAACAAAACAGGAATAAAAATGTTACATATGATCTTACATTATATTTCTTATTGTATTTTCTTTTCTCTACAGGTAATTGAGTGAGTCTCAAGTTTTATTACTTTTCATTTAGGAAAAAAAAGAGAAATTACTCAAAGAATAAAATATACTTTATGACGAAATCAAATTAGAAGTTAATAGTATTGTATATGAGAAAGTTATGTTTGATTTTGGTATTGATTTTTAAATTCTTAAACATTTTCATATTGTTTTTGTTTGTTATATTTTATTGGTGAGGGACATCTTGCATTTAGTATTTGTCATTTGTTGGATAGAGAGACAGGGGGAAAACAATTCATATTTCTCATTCTATTCCGTATCTGTCGCTGCGGCTATTATCCCCAGAGTTTCTTCACTGTTTCCCGGATATATGTGTTGGTTATAAAGAATACAAATAAACAAAAAGCATAAGAAAACACACACACACACACACACAAAAAAAAGGAAAAACAAAAAAATGGATTTGGCAGTTTGTCTAAGAGAAAAAAGAGAAAATCCACGAGTGAAGAGAGAAATAAAAACCCAAAACCATGCAATTCCAACAGTACTTACTTACTAACTCTATTATCACTTTCTCTGATTAATCATCACTGTTCGTTTTTCTCAAAGAACAAGCTCACAGCACCCAAAAAAAAAAAAAAAAAAAAAGGCTGAATTCACTCTCTAACTGTAATAGCTCTTTGGTTTGTACTACCATATATATAGGCTTTGTTTGGAAAGTTGCTATTTTAATAGGTTATTTTAGTTTTTGGTTATTTTAATAGGTTAAAATTTTTGTGTTTGAGAAGATGATTGAATTTTTTTGTAGTTGGATGTGATGTTTGTGAGAAAAAAAGTGAAATGATTATGGGTTTGATGTGATATTTTGTCTTATTAATTATTTTAGCCTATTTTGTCTTTTTGTAAATTTTAGCCTAAACTAAGCTATTTTTTTTCTTACCAAACACCCCCATAGATACCGATATAGATATAGATTAGTGACTGTATATATGAATGTAATGGTATGGGTATGATGGGTAAGAGAGGGATGTAAGAGAGGAGAGGAAAATACCTGGTTTCTGGAGAGGCCAGTCTGACGTGCCAAGAGATGCTTATCTGCATCGCTGGGGTACCTGAGTGATAAAATAAAAATAAAAATATGAAGATGAAAATGACATGAAAGCTCTCCTCAAAGGGTCCTTGCTAGTTACCCAAATCATGGGCGTCAATATCTAAGAAAGCAGCTGCTGCTGCTGCTGCTGCTGAACATGCATGCATCATCAGCAGCACCAGCTGAATAGACGATGTTCAAAAAAGCTGAACTATAGATGACAACTAGACCCGCTCTTCTCTAACATATATCACTCATCCTTTTATCATTTTTAATATTCAAAAAGTCCAGTAACTTATATAATAAATCAGAAAATCAATCGTCCACCCATCAAAGGTTTTATAATTAATATGATGGACGTTAACTTTTTGGATGTTATATCCCAATGATATATCTTATCATGTTACTGTTGTGTGTGAATTTGTGAGTTTGAAAATGTAAGTCTTTATTATTTTTTTATTTTGTAATCAATGACCATATATTTGAAGTTGTTATTGTGGGACTCAACTATAAGTATATTTCAACCTTTGATTAAAATTTCTGGGTTCTTTTTTGATTTATTTATCTGAGTTGTTGAAATTACTGTTTTATATTAGGAACGTGTTAATAACAATTCTTTGTTTGTCATAACATAAGTAAATGTGTAAAAAATTTGTTGAAATGTGTAAAAGTATGTAAAGTTATTTTTAAATGTGTAAAAAGTGTTAGGAGAATCTAAAATATTTATTAGACTATCATTTTGTATCTTTTGATGATAGTTTATTGGACTATCATTAGTATGATTTTTTATATTATTGAGATATATGGTAAAATATATATTTTTTATTTTTTAAAATGATTTTCTAAATAATGAATTCTTAATATTCATGTAATAGGTGATATCAAAAAATGATACAAAATGAATGACCTTATAATATTTCTCATACTATATAAATAGATAGTTTTTTTATTTTTTATTTTTATAATCAAAATAAATTCTTTAAAAATTTATTTTCTAAGTGCAAGTTCTTTTGAATTTTAAAAACATGATTTCAATGAAATAATCTTATCAAACTACTACTCAAATCTATATTCAATGTTTTCAAAATATGGTTCACAAAACAATAAGATTAAAAAATAAGCCCAGTACAGTTTAATTTTAATAATTGTATTCTAATACGATGTGAATTTAGGGTCCATTTAGAAAGTATTTATTTTAATCAAAAAATTAAAAAGTTTTCAACTTATACAAAAAGTCAAAAAGATTTATTCTCATTTATTCTACAAAATCAAAATTTTCTTTCCATTCACATTACATTTTACACATTTTTTATTTTATTTTATAAAAACTAAAATATTTTTTCAAACATATTAAAAATCTAAAAACTCACTTTCTAAATAAACTGTTAGGCTGTTTGGTTCATAGATGTTGGAAGGGATTTAGAAAGGAAAGCAAAAAAAATTGTATGAAATGTAATTATATTTTACACATATTTCATCTATTTTCTTTCTTTTCATTTTCAAATTTCTTTTTAAATTTAAGAATTAAACACATTATTAATAAAAATAAAAATAAAGATACGTATATAAAGAGAGACAGAGGGGTTAGGTGGTATGGTATGTACGTTGAAAACAAAGTATAACGGGGATTCTTTTTATGGACTAATGAAAAGGGTCAGGGAGGGAGCTAATCGGCTGTTATGGTTGTTCTTGACATGAGGGACGAAAAGAAAAAAAAAAACATTGAAACAAAATGAGGAGAGGCTTTTTTCAGCTTTTTTTACCTGACGAGACAAACATTCAAGGACACTGCATTCCTGCTGTTCCTTTAAACGCTTATAATCACTAAAAGTGAAAAGATAAAAAGCAGTGTACTAGATTTGTGCTTAATTAATAAACAAATAGTCTCATTATTATATATGTTCTTTTTTATTAAAGATGTACTAGAACTGCCCATTTTGTATATTTTTTTTTTCAAGTTGAAGAGTGATATTATGGCCTATTTTGGTATCTAGATTATAAATTAATTTTTTGATTTTTTGAATTTTTTAAGTTATATTATTTTTTTTATAATTTGTTTAGATGTTTTTTCAAAAAAAACGAAGAAAAAAAAAAAAAACTATGAATTGATTTTTAACTTAATTTTCAAAACACGCCTATGAGGTATAAACTTATATGTTGACAAATTGAATGATAGATAAAATATAGTGAGAAAATGGGATTATGCTAACATTAATGTTGATTATGATTTATTTTTTTTTGAACTAATGTTGATTATGATTGGAGAGTAATAAATAGAAAGGAGAGAGAGAGGAGAGGGAAAGGTGAGACGTACGGGTGGAGGAAATGCTCAAAAAGCCAAGCTCTCAAAATGTTAACTGAGCGTTCAGGCAGACCCCTTTGGGGCCTCCAGGCTTCTTGTTCCATCATACCCATTTGGTGGAACGCTCTTTGTTGTCTCAAGCTTTGCTCTAGCAGTCTCAGCCTCGGTGTCTCTCCTTTAGTCACTCCCGATGTCCCTGCGTCTTTCTCTCCCAACAATTCACAACTCTGCTTCAATTGTGCTGCTATGGCATCCTTCAGACACCGGAAGTGTCGCGACATCGCTTTCTGGGCAAGGGCCGTGTATGGGACTGCTGATCCGAACCCCATCACCAAGTCAAATGAGTTCACTACCATTTGCATTTGTTCACAGTAATGGTTATACCTTCTGTCCACCTACAAAACCCATATTCCCCCCCAAAAAAACCCCATAAAAGTCAATTATGGAGTTTAATATAATAATAATAATAATAAAAAAAGACTAATGATGTCAAAAAAAAAAAATATAATCAATGAAGACCCAAATAAATGTGTGGATCAAACCCAGGTACAGTGTGAAGTGATTGTTGATGGGAGCAAAGAATATCGTTATGTTTCTTTACTTGTTTTCTTTTCCCAATACGGCGAACATAGATATAAACAATGACAAAGCGAAAAAAAGAAAAGAAAAACAAATCACCCGCAGGTCAACTGTGATATTGATATACATATGTGTGTATATATATAATCAAATGAAATATGGGTTTTGTATGCAATTTTTACCAAGATTGGGTATGGAAGTGATGAGAACACCCGCCATTTCCAACTACTACCTATATATGTCTATGGCTGCTCATATGTAACTGTTGTTAGCTTATTGGCCATCTTTCTCAATCAAAAGTAACGTCCCTTCTTAACTTGACACTTGACACATACATGCCCCTAAATAGTAGTCTTCTCTCAAGTTTTCACCAAACGAAGACCCAATGTACATCTAGATATATAAAAATATCCCCACCAAGTGAATCAGTGATATAAAAATATATAGATATTTAAAAAAAAAATAAAATAAAATAAAAAATTATGTAATCAAACTCGACCAATACAATCTAATTTCTAAAGAACCCATTTCACCGGCCGGCTTTTTCCTATACAAATACATGAATATAAAATTTTCCGACAAACATGCCGGAATTTTCCCGGGATTTTAAAGAGAGAGAGAGAGAGAGAGAGAGAGAGAGAGAGAGAGAGAGAGAGAGAGAGAATACATGCCTCATCAAGCATGGATAATAGTTTGACCTTTCTTCTCTGGTGCTCAATCCTATCAGCTGCTGACAAAGGAGGGAGATCCTTTGAGGAAGATGAAGAACCACCACCACCGGCGGCGCTATTACTTGGATTAGGATTAGGGTTTGTGTTATTATGTCTTCCAAGTTTGCTCTTCTTGAATTGACCCCTCCCAACACAACAAAATTCTTCCAACAATTCTTGAGCAGCCTTAACATATTTTGAATTCCTCAACACATTGACCACACCTAATGAAGAAGACCCAAACCCAACATGAACCTGATGGTTTTGATCCACTCCTCCGCCTTGCAAATGCAGTGGCGCCTGGTGATGACCACCCAAATTCCTGTACGGAAACTGAGCAGCTGAAGCAGACCCACTTCCTACCTGATTAAAAAACAGCATCCCACCATCTCCCATCCTCAATTCCTCAGCTTTCGCCGCCTCCAAGTGTTGCAACGAAGACGATAACGATAACGAGAGTCCTTGGCTTTCCACTACTCCTCCGATTTCAGCAGTTGTTGTAACTCCTTCATGTGCACTGTCAGGAACCCATGTGAATTGGGAAGGAGGACCAATTTGGTGGTGGTGTTGGTGGTGGCTGTGAAACCCTTGTAGAGTAGAAGTGGATGATGATGGGTTTGGATTTGGAAGCAACATGTGAAGTGTGGAGGATGTTGCAGGAGCAGGATGATGAGATGGAGATGGTGAAGGTGACTTGGGTTGTTGTGGGTTCATCAGAAAAAGCTGCATGGCAGCAGCTGCCGAGTCTGTGACATTAATGCTTGAAATCTGATGGTGATGATGTTGGTTATTCACTACGTTTTGATTCTTCGAATCATCGCTCAGCGGTCCCAAACCGCCTATCCCCCCGATCCTGTTTTCGTACCACCCGCTGCTTACCCCCTCCGCTGCCGCCGGCCTAGTGTTGCGATAATTGGGAGATATCTGGTTCTCTAACAGCTCGTTGCCCGTTCCAGCGCCACCGTGTGGAAAATTGAACATTTCCGAAAGCATACCGGCGGTCTCATAAACTGGAAGCTCACCGGATTCGTCTTCTTCCATCGCCACCAATGGCGGCGGCCTGCGGATCTGATGCTGAGCGATGTGCTGCTGCTGTTGTTGTTGTTGTTGTTGTTGTTGCTGTTGCTGTTGCTGTTGCTGTTCGTGTTGGGCTCTCTCGAACCCATTTGAGAAACTGAAGATACCTTGGTGGTGGTGGTGGTGGTGGTGGTAGTCTTGGGACATAGAATTTGCAGAATTGGGCTTGTCTGAGATTTGAATTTGATGATGGTAAGCCTTTGAATGAGAAATCACATACGGAAGAGGAAGAGGTATTGCTATTCCCATATCAGTGTCTCGTTCTTCATCATCTCTCTCTTCAGTTCAACAAAACCAGCTTCCTTTCTCTCTGTACTGTTCAATTTATTAGTTTCAGATCGGTCATATACACAAGCAAAGCAACACAAACAATACCCGTTATAGAATTTTGGGTTATTCATCAAAACACTGCAACATAGAAAAGGAAGTAAAGAGAAAAAAGTGAAGGCATCAAATGGGTTTTTCTTTCTGATTTGTTTATTTTTAAATTTTTATTTTTCCAGCTTTATTGATGTATGCATACATAATTATATACCTCTTATAGTTGCAGGGTGGAAAAGGGTGTAAAGCTCTCAGACATCCTTTTCTCTTCTGTGGGATTGAAGCCTCTCTTGAATTCTTCTCTATGTCTCTCTCTCTCTACTTCTGTCTGTTGTCTTTCCGTGTCGTTTCTCTCACTTTCTTTCTCTTTCTCTCCTTTTTTTTTCTCTTTGTTCTTGCTCCTTCCACTGATCACTGTTCTCTGCAATCGCCTTCTGCAAAGAAAAATGAGCAAACAACAAAATATAAAAAAATATGGAGGCTTTGGAATCAATATATATATATATATATATGTATCTTTCTCTCACTCCCTCTCAGAGAACACAACAACAGAGAGAGAAAGAGAGAGAGAGAGAGAGGAGGGAAGAGAAGAGGTCGCTATTGTTCCTCTACACCTCCTCTTCTACTCAACATTATTTTATATTTATTTAATTTCGTCTCCAATATGACAAAGAAAATTTTGTAGAGATTTTTAATGAAAGGACGAAGATAGAAGACCTGGGTTATTAAGCCTGTGTTTGGCGAGTGGATTTGCAAGTTTTTTTGGTTATTTTAGTTACAAAAAATAAAATAGGTTATTTTAGCCATAACAAAGAAAACATCACATCCAATCCATAATCATTACATTCTTCTCTCATAAAAAAATTTTAAAAAATCTAAAAATTAAAAAGCCAATCCACTACCCAAACGGAGGCTAAGAGACTTGTCAAAGGACAAAATTAACCCCACTTAGAATGTATAGTTTGAAAAGGATAATATCCTCTGTTGATGTTTCACAAAGTAATGAAGATTTATTGGGTTTGACAGAGGTTGAAAATTCAAAGTATTTTGGATCTATTGTGGATTACAAGTTACTACACACCCACAAAAAAAAAAAAAAGAAAAAAAAAAAAGAAAAAAGAGAGAAAAAAAAGAAGAGAATGAGTTAATGCTCATATGTTAAACATAATATTATTTACTTAAATAATTGAATTTAAATTCATAATATAAATTTCAATTTAGTGTAATATAGGCAAGACACATAATAAAATTGATTTTCACATATCAAATTTTGTGTTTTTTTATTTTTTATTTTTTGAATGATAAATGACATGATAGCATTTGAGATTTTTTTTATTATTTAATTGTAGATTTGGAATATGTATATATGTTCTGTATGATAAAGACATTGCAAACAAAATTAATGTCAATATATTTGTTACAAAATAAATAAATAAATAAATATTTAGTCATTCTTTAACATATTCAAAAAAATATTTAACTTTTATGGTGAAAGGACAAAAATGACACCTCCAAATGTCAGCTATAATTGTCATTTTCCATAGGTCCTTAGGAACCAACGCAAACTAAGGAATATATATAAAAAAAGGATAAGTCTAGTACAAAGTCATCTCAATGATCTAAACTACCACCATCCTATGTTCTACATTTATGTGACCAAAATGCCTTTGGTAATCATATTTTGGGACGCACAACCATAGTAGTTGATTAGGTCATTTTGGTCATTTTCACACACTCTATTATTGCATTATTGGGGACAGGCAAAGAGATGGGCAAAGCAAGTATAGAAAAAAGGTGGGAAAAAAATAAAATATAAAGGACCAAATTAAGAGATTTTATTTATTTATTGATAATAAAGAAGCATAGAAGTAAAAGATGGTTGGCAAGAGAGAAAGGGTTGAGTTGGGGTATATGCAATTTGTTGGGTTTGTTGTGTGAATAAGGTCTGAAAGCCACACGTAACCGATTGACGGTTAGCAATTTTCAAGGTTGGTATGTATTACCCTTTTCTCATGGCCTTGATTTCAACAGGTATTTCAATTTGTTTCTCTTTCTTAGTATCTTTCAACTTGTTTTCTTTATTGGACTTTTTTTTTTTTTTTTTTTTTGGTTAAAAAGTGATTTCGGGAGTTAGTTGATATTTAAATTGAGATTAAAAAAAAAAAAAACTATTGTACAATTGGGCTAAAAGCCCAAATTTGAAACTTTTGAAACAATTGTCCCAAATTTTATTCTTTTCCATCCATAAGAAAAATAATAATTTGAAAGGCTATAATGCTCTACCTACACTACAAGAAATTAAGGTTTTAGAGATAAGAATTTAGGAATAAAATCACTTTTTAGAGACAAAATATTTGTGCCGACAAAATTGTATATTTAGTGATGAATTACGAACCTTTTGGGATCAAAAAATTTGTCTCAAAAAATAAACATTTTTGGGATTAAGTTATTTTGTTCCCAAAAGTGCATTTATTAGTGACGTTTTCAAAATTTTTATGTTTTGAATTTTAGGAATGACCTTTTAGCAACTGTACTCGTGACAACTGAAACTATTTTCTAAATATTTTTTTGCAACAAAATTTATACTTTTAGAAACAAAAAGATTTAGTCTATAAAACTCTTATATGTTGTAGTACTATTTGCCTATTTTTGTCCATGTGTCCACCTAGATGTCCACAGCCACCGCCATCTATTGCTAACAACTTTTTCAATAACTTTTCCGATGACTTTTTGGTGAGTTGTTGATGACAACGGTGAGCAGCAATTGATTATAATGAGTAAGAATAGATAGAAAAATAAAGGATAAAAAAAAATATATATAAGGGTAAAAATGAAAAAAAAAAGGAGAAAGAGTAAAACAATGATTTGTACATTTCACTTAAGAAAGATTGGGCATTATAGAAAATCTTTAGTAGATTATTTTAGGGTAAATTACAAATTTACCTTTGAAGTTTGCTTAAAATATAGATTACTCCCTATAATTTTTAAAATTACATCCAACCTCTTGAAGTTTTTAATATCATAACAAATATCTTATTTTATTAATAAATTATCAAGTCAATTAATAGTAATAACATCAAAAATATATTTTAATTAATAATTCAAGTAATTTTATTACTGTATAGGAGAGCAATTAAGAATTTCAATTCTTCAATTAATTTTGTTAAACAAAAAATTCTGACAATGCGATATTTGTAATTTTTCAAATCATAAGAAACAATTTATATTTTAAATAAATATCATTAAATATATTTATAATTTCCGATAGTTTTTGTTGTTTAAGATCATAGAATTTGAAACTAAAAAGTATTCACATCGGTAATGGCTAAAAGTGATTGTTGATGTGGGAGTAATTTAGGCCTTTGGAGTGTCTACGTGCTTGTGGTTGAGAAAAGGTATTTTTTTTTTTCCAAAAACTAAAAATTAAAAATTCACAATAATACTTCTTCGATGAACTATGTGCTTTCCTTTACCTCTTTGTAATATTTTATAAATTAAAAACTTTTGCTTTTGGAAGTTAAAAAAAATAAAAACATGGATACTTTCAAAAACTTTTCATTATTCTTATTTCGAAAAAAATGAAAGTAATGCCAAATAGACCCTCAATTTTTCTTTGTTTATTTGTTTTAAATAATCAAATTTTGCTTTGGGGCTATTTGTTTATAGCTTTTTCAGGTAAGCAAAAGGGTCACTAGAAAATATGGAGTAATTTTAATTTTGCAAAATGCATTATCATCTTGGGGATGAAAGTGACAAACACTACATTTTTGTCTATAAATAGGAGATAGGGTAGGCAACAATGTACTTAAGCATGTGGTGGATGCCATTGGAGTAAGTTGGTTGCATAAGACAAGCAATTTGGGCAAGTTCTTGATGAGAAAGCCTCCTATGCTTTGTCACTTCCATCCTCAATCCTCAATCCTCAAATTAGCTCTCATGGGGTACCAATCTCTTAATTCAATCCTTGGCCCTACCTACAAACTTTGGAGTGAAATCCTGATATAGCTCCCACATTTGGCAGATAATGTAGGAAATGTCTAATTATTATACCATTCATACTTGAACCATGGAGCATTTTCTAAGCATAAGTTGTCACAGTGACCATAGGTCTATTTGGTACAACTTCTAATTGAAATTTGAAAATTGTGTCAACTTAGTTAGGATTGGAAGGTGTTGTTTTGATATTTCACTCTTTCGTTGTGTTGATATACGCTTCGAAGTTGTAATTTCTTTCAAATATCAATAAATTTTATATTTTGTTGATTAAAAAAAAAAAGAAATTTGAAAATAAAAAGTACGTTGTTTTAAAATTTCTGCTGTTTTGTTTATTTATTAATACATACATATATATATATATATATATATATAAAAGTGATAACCAAACCTTGCTTATCACAACATATATATATATATATATATGTAATCTTTCTCTCCTAATAAAAAATACAAAGCTTAAATAATCATTAATGGAGGCGACTCAGAGTAGTGCTATTTTTTCTGTGTTTTATTTTGTTTTATTTTTTTCCTCTCTTCTTCTTATCTATTTATTTTCTTTTGCTTCACATTATTGATCTATTCTGTTTGATTGAAAGACATTTGATGTGATTTCTTTTTCGTATTCATGTGTTACTACTTTATCGCTGAAATTTCCGAAACAGTATGACAAATAAAATGATGTTAGGGAGTTGTAATTGTAGAATTTTAAAAAGAGTTTTAATAGTGTGATAGAGAAAAAAATAAATATATAAACACACATATTATATTACATATGAATTTTACTCTTTATCATATTATTAAAATTCTTTTTAAAATTTTAAAATTAAAACTATTAATCTTTATTCAAGTGACAAAAACAAAAACACTCTAATTTGAAAGTTAGAAGTGAATGAACTTGAAGCAGCCTAAATTCTCTCTTTATATAATTAAGGGGAAATAAATGCATAATAGGACAGTAAAAAAAAAAACAATGATTCATACTACTAAAAAAAAATCACTAATAACACTAATGCATTGAGAATGTCAAAAAAAATAAAAATAAATAACAAGGCATAGACAGCCATCATTAGTGGTGCTATTAGAGTATCATTTTTAGTGCTCTCAATTATTTTTTTTAAAAAAAATATTACAAAATTATGAAATATATTATTTTAATTATTAAAATGTATAAAAAAATTTACTTATTTGTAATATTTTTTACTGCTCAACTGTCATGTTATTTTCCCTATAATTAACCACAAAATAAATTTGACAAAAGAAAAAAGCGACTGCTTGAAAATGCTTAACGCTAAAAAAAAGTGAAATATATAAATATGTATATATAAGAATATGTCAAACTAAAATCAATAATATTACGAATTTAATCTCCACCACACAATCTCTCACTCAGAAAAATTTAGGTGGTTAAGTCTGGGACTTCAGATTTTTTTCCTATTAATATGAAACTCAGGTCATTCTAATAATGGGTTTTAGTGCCTCTTATGTCCAAGGTAGAGTAAAACTTGTTGTGAGTTTCGATGTGGCATATTCTGAACTCATTGAGATAATTTGAATTGTTTATTTTATGAGACGGGTCAAGAAAATCATTTTATGTAAATAATCAAATTAATTTCGATAATCACATAATCAAATTGTATTTATTTTAAAAAATTTATACTGAAAGTTATATTTATCATCTAATTTTAAATAGAGAGATGGGGATTGATTGTTGGCCATGGGAGAGACCAGCTTCTCCGACTTATCGTCTTTGGGGTGATGTCACGTGAATCTCACCCTCCCTTCCCTTCACACGCTTTGACACAGGACCACTTCTCCATCATTGAATTTAATTCCTAATATCTTACCTGCCCCTCACGTGCCAAAGTTTCCTACACACGTGCTCCCACCATTTTCATTATTATTGCTAGCTAATCTCATATATTCCCAGGGCGGAGGCAGCATGTGACAAGGGGGTCACGTGCTCCTGAATTTTGGAATTTTTTTTTACAAACATAAAAAAAAAAATTTAAAAAAAAATTACAAAAATATTATTAGAATGAAATGTCAATAACATTTTAAAAATTATGAAAACAATAATGGTTGTTTTGATTGAAAATAAAGAGACTATTATAAATAAACTATATTAGCTATGAAATTTTTTGAATGTAACGACGATGTCATTATTAGTGATATGCAAGTATAAGTAATCTCACTATAAAGATATGAAATTTATTAGATTGTTAGTTACATTTGACATGTGAGGTTCACTTTTTATGCATTTATTTATCATTAGTGGGTGATATTACATACCAATGATGACATGATATTACCATTATATTGAATTTTTAATCGAATTTTGTATAAAAAAATAATTTATCATTATATAATTTGTTTTAAGACTTACATCAATATTTTTTTTTTGATATTGTCCATGATACATTAGTTATAAATAATATATATTTTTTGATGCTTCCTGAAATCAATCGTAAAAAATTTACGTAAAATATTTTTTGTAAAAATTATTATAATTAGTAAGTGCCTCCTCTAAATTAAATTTCTGATTCCGTCACTGTATATTCCCCGCCCCTATCTCTATGCTTGCATATTTTGGTACAATTATATGATATGATATGTAATGTTTCGTTTCTCAAATTCACGTTCAAGTTTTGCATGAAAAAAGAAAATATATACATGGAAGCAATCACTAGCCAGAGCCAACCCTTGTGCAATGTAGGTGGTGGTTAGGTTAGGGTAAAAAGGGTTGAGTGTAGAGAGCTTTGTCCTTTTTCGCTTTTTTATTTTAAAAGCATGCATACAAGCTGCACATTTAATTTCTCCATCCACCGACACTGTTTTCAAACAATGGAAATCAATTATCAAAAAAAAAAAAAAAAAAAAAATTTAAAAACCCTCATAAATGCTTTTTGATATTATTTAATATTAACATTGGAATGAAAAATGTTTTCAAAATAAATTTAATATATATATATATATATATATATATTAAAAGAGTTCTGAAATCAACGAAAAATATTTTGTCATAGGTGAAATTTGTCTCTTACTTTTTCAAATATTTCGTATTTTTCTTGTGCTCCTAGGATATTTGTTAACAAGTCTCTTTTACTAATGGAAAATATTTGGTAGCTCAAATTTTTGTGACTCAAATGGTTCAAATCTGTCAAAACGACGTCGTTTTACACTCAAAATCTGTCAAAACGACGTCGTTTTGACAGATTTGAGCCATTTGAGCTACAAAAATTTGAGCTACCTAGAATTGTCGTTTACTAATATGTAGAAATCATGACTATTTTTAGAGTTATAAATGAATCACATTGTTTATGAATAATTTTTAAACTCAGCTAATTTTAAATTAATTTGAGCTCTTTACATAAATAAATGAATGGCTTAGCTCTTTTGCATTCTTAGTTACTTTTTTTTGAGTTTATAAACAAGATAATCAAGTGTCTCCCTACAACTAGACAAAGTTAATTAGTTGACAGCATAGTCGATCTCATGAGCGACTACAGACAATGAACAATGGATGTTTTGCAAATAAATTAAATAACACTATTTAAACCAAAATATTAGACTTACTCTTCAAATCCAATAATCAATTAACCAATCACTCTTGCATGTTATTTCTTTCTCTCATATCTTCTTTAATTATCAATCAATTAATCATCTTACTCATAAATCATTGGGTTTAAAAAAGGGCTGGGCTTTCTTCCAATCCGTGATCAGGTTGGAGGGTACTGTTGGACTCGTGGAGGCCCACCATGGGTCCCGTTTCGATAATCCAAACCGATCAATGTGTAGAATTTGTCGAGTGCTATATATCTCTAAAAAATTATGTTGATCGGATATCGATAGTTACGTGATCAAATTAGTTTTGTATAAAATAAAAAAAATGGAGGGTGAAAAAATAAATGGTTGACAAAAAACTGATTTGATCACATAGCTATCGATATCCGATTAACGTGATTTTTTATAGTCATATAGTACTTGACGAGTTCTACACATTGAACAGTTTGGATTATCGAAACGGGACCCAGGATGGGCCCCCACGAGCCCGATAGTACCCTTCAGTTCGATCACAGATTGGAGGGAAGCCACTACCTTTAAAAAATAGGTTTAAAAAGTGAACATATATATTATTTTCCTAAATTAAAACTTGATCTAATTGTGTTGGACCAGGATTGATAGGTGCAATATATAAACATATGCAAATCAATGGTGCCATCACACTACAAGAAAAAGTATTTTCGGCGACTAAAAAATCACTTTTGGTTGTTGAAAGTATCAGTTTTGGCGATTAAAAAAGAATTAGTAGCCAAAAGTGAAGATATTTGGCGACTAAAAAAATTTAATAGCCAAAAGTATAGGTTTTAGTGACTAAAAATCTATTTGGTCGCCAATAAATGGCTTTTACCGACTAAAAAATTTTTAGTAGCCAAAAGTAAGGCCCTTTGGCGACTAGAAAAAATTTAATAACCTAAAGTATAGCACTTGGCGACTAAAAACATGTTTAGTAGCCAAAAGTGAGATTTTTATCAACTAAAAAAATTTTAGTAGCCAAAAGTAAGGCCCTTTGGCGACTAAAAACATGTTTAGTAGCCAAAAGTGAGGCTTTTTCGCTACTGAAAAGAAGTTTAGTCGCCAAAAGTGGTAATTTTAGCTCGGAAATTTTATTTTTTAATGACTAAAAAATAATTATTAGACAAAAGTATAGAATTGATGACTAAAATTATGTTTAGTCACCAAAAGTGGTCTATTTTTTTTTTCTACTAAATAATTTATTTTTAAATAAATTATGTTTAATAAAAAATAATAATTTATATATATATACTTTTATATTAATATGGGTTTATGTACTATATAAATAATATATGTTACATATATAATCATATGGTGTTATGGAGGCGTAGTGGAAAAAGTGTATTGTATAAAATTTATGGTGTGAGAGGTTGATGCTTCAAATCTCCACAAGAGCAAAGTGCAATTTTCTTTTTTTTACGAATGAGTTTTTGGCGACTAAAAAAATAGTCAATAAATATATAATTTTAAAAAATAAAATTGACTATTGGTGAGATGATAACTATTCTTGAGGCCAAACAAACTAGAAGAAATGATCTAATCGCATCATAGAGGTTATTATTTTTTAAAATAAATGGTGGAAAATTAATAAACATATTAAGGCCAAGTTTGGGAAGACTAAAAAAGTGTACTTTTTGTCTTTTTAGACTAAAAAATTGAGGTTGAAAATATGGATGTTTGGGTTAACTTTTTGACTTTTTATTGAAAAATGTGTAATAAAAAATTGTAAAAATTGATTTGTAGGGAAAATTTTGAATTGGGAGTTGTGCAGCCGTAATTGTTGACTTTTGGTGAATAGTGTTAACTTTTTAACTTTTTGAGTAACTTTTTGACTTTTTGACTTTTTTTAAAGTCCCCAAACTTGGCCTAAGTCAATGAAAAATATGAACTACGTTGGAAGTCAATTTTAAGATTTGACTATTCCAGTTACCTCAAGGAAAGTAGTGTTATTTCAAAAACTGCGAGACGCCTGCCGATAAGGGCTTATTTTGAGAAGATGGTGAAAAGTAATTTTTTGATTTTTAATTAAGTTTTTGACTTTTTTAGACAAATGATTTGAGAAGTTAGTAAAAAGTGACTTTTGGTTTTTTTGATTAATATTTGTTTATGATGTAAAATCATAATCAAATGACCAAACTATCCCTATTTAATTTAAAATATTACAACTTTACCCATGTAGTATATTTTGACTCATGAGAGGTAAAATTGTAATTTTACCCATGGCTAAAAACCACATTCCCAAATGAAAAAAAATTCAAAAAAATCAACTTTAACTTTTGTTACAAACCAAAAAAAGTGACTAAAAGCCAACTTCTCAAAACAAGCCAAGGGTGGTTCTCTTAAAGGTGATATAAACGCAAGTGATATTGATAAGGTGATGTAACATTCAAAGAAAAATCAAGAATTATATGGCATTTTGATATATGATTATTTTTAGGTCACATTGATATAATTTTTTGGGTCCTTCTGAAAATGCCGTTCCTTTTCAAGTTTTTGGGTTTAAAATAAAAAAAAAAAAACACGTTTTTATAAAAAGAACCTCATAATCATAATGGCAATGTGTTCTGATACTGTTAAGATAACTATTTAAGTCTTACATGTCTCAAGAAAGGTCGATTTTTAGTTTGGTTTATAGAAATTTGTTTCAGAAAATTTTTCTAAAAAAATAAAAAACACATATTATTTTTACATAATTTTATCTTTTAAGGGGCCATGAATAATTTTTAAAACTTTTAAAATATTTTTTTGATATTTGTTCTTATCAAATTAGTTTCTATTTTTTTTAAAAAAAAAATCTAATACTTTGTTCTCAAAAACAAACCAAACAAGGCAGAAAAAAGAAAAAGAAAAAAAAGAACATTTTAATATGCTTATTTCTTCCCTAATGTATTTTTTGAAAAATTATTAGGTACTCTCGAAGTATTACGTGTCCGTACATCCTCATCAATTATCATTTACTATGAACCCATATGTTTCTCAATCATCTAACACATAATCATGATATCTCACATTCTCCACCAATCACAATATTAGTTAGACTTTTGGTTTAATAACCTCCCTGATTATAAAACACCCTCAAAATCATTATAATGATACTGTATCCTAATGTCCATGCACATTTAATTAAGTTTCACATCGAATTAATCAAAGATTGGACATATGAAGATTCCAAATTAACCACAATTGACAACATTCCCTCTCGTGATTAATTCACAACCACCAAAGTTGATGTCTTTATTTATTTGGAGAAAGATATTATTTTGCACTTTTGCAATTTTTTTAATTCCTTTTCGTATCAATTGAAAGTCTATGATGGCCCATTGCTGTTCACTAGCTGCCTGCCCCTAAATCCTAAACTCGAAAGTTAAAAATAAAAAATAAAAAATTTATAGTTGGTTACTTGCCAAATGATAATATTTTATTTTGGTTAATAAAAAATTAACTTTCTTGCAGATAAAAAAAATGAACTAAGGGCAAAATATTTGAATGATACATGGCAAAGATGGATTATCAAACTCACAATATTCGATAGTTTAATTTCAGATGAAGATCTATTTTTGATAGTTCGTATGTGACCAAATTGTACAATTTGGCACCTTTATATGTGATGACAAACTCATCAGACTCTTTAACATAGGGTTAGGGTTAGGATTGCTTAAAATTTTTAGCCAGAGTTTCTTCAACCCATTGGTTGCGAATGCAATGGTAATTTAAATTGCAGTACTCATTAGAATAAATAAATTTGTCTGAAACATATACCTAAAGAAATAAATTTATCCGAAACATGTACCTAAGAAGAAAAAGAAAAGAAAAGAAAAGAAAAGAAAAGGTCCTGGATATGTGAGGACTTGCAATTTTGAGGTTTAATTTTCATCATCAATTAAGAATGAAGGTAGATAGATTTTATTGTGGTGTAGCTTTTTCAGGTACACTCTCTTTTCTAAATTGTATGTGAAATCAAAAGGCTTTGCAATATGGACCGTACTGCGAACAGAAAATCTCCAGCAGAACTTTGGGTGCGTGTCTTTAAAAAACTTATGGTATGACTAAGGGGTTATTTGTGATGATCTAAATAAGTGTATTTTTTGTCTTTTTATAAAAAGATGTGCATAAAAAGTAGAGAGGTGATGTGATAAAAAAAGATAAAAAGATAAAAAGATAAATTATTTGAAGTATACCAAACTTGGCCTAAGTGTTTAATGAGATTGACATATGACTGTACTCTTTATCATTAGGTCATTGATGTTGGGATAAAATTCACTTTTATCCCTTTTATGATTTTAGATTAAAAATTTTGTTTTTAAAAAGTAAGGGAGGGAGTGACACACTCTCTCAAAGTGAGAGTAGACAATGCAAATCCCAAGTCAAAGCCAAAATTTAAATCAAATATTAAAAATATTCTCATTTTCATCATATTCTCCAAATTAAATCCCATTTCTAATTAAACCTTAACCCTAAATGTCATCTTTTATCAAAAATTAAATGAGAAAGTAGATTAAAAGCTAAAGTGTTAGATAAGGTAATTTATGTTAATAAATTATGGTGTTTAAGTTAATTTATGATTTAATTTGTTACATATATTACTACAACATATAAGAGTTTTAGAGGCCAAATATTTTAGTCTTTAAAAGTAAAAATTTTGTTACAAAAAATATTTAGGGACCAATTCCTATCGTCATGAGAATAGTCACTAAAAGGTCATCCCGAAAAGTAAAAAACAAGGCTTTTAGTGACAAAATTTTGAAAATGTCACTAATAAATAGACTTTTAGGGACAAAATAATTTGGTCTCAAAATGGTTTATTTTTTGAAACAAAAAATTTGGTCTCAAAATGGTTTATTTTTTGAAACAAAAAATTTGGTTCCAAAAGGATAATAATTCATCATTAATGCCAAATTTTCGTTGCTAAAAATATACTAACGACACTTTTCACAACAAAAATAACAAAAATAATTTTGTTCCTAAATTTTAGTCTCCAAAGCCTTAATTTTTTGTAGTGCCTACATATATATATATATATATATATTTATTTATTTAATTTCAATTGTTATTAAATAATAAATTGGGTTAACAGTTTAAATTTAGATTAAGGAATTTTTATGATTTAATTTTATTGTAATAATTGAGTTACTTTGGTTAATTTATGATTTAATTTGTTATATATGTATGTTTAATTTATAATGTTATTAAATAAGGTAATTTTATGCTAATAAATTAGGGTGTATGTATTTTTATGTTTATTTTAAAATGTTATTAAATAAAAATTGAGTTAAAAATTAAAAATTAGATTAAAGTAATTCAATGATTTAATTTTATGATAATAAATTAAGATGTCTAGATTAATTTATAGTTTAATTTGTTATATATATATATATATATATAATATGTATGTTTAATTTATAATGTTATTACATAAGAAACTGAGTAAAAAATTTAAAATTAAAATTAGATTAAAATAATTTCATGATGATAAATTAGGGTGTTTTGGTTAATTTTGATTTAATTTGTTAAATGTGTGATTAAGATAGAAAATTAGATGTAATAGAGAAGAAAGAAAGAGAATATGACATAAGGGTATTTAGGTAATTTTGTCACTATTTTAACCGAGTTAGCTTTGCATTTTAATTTAAAATCATAAGAGATTCTTTACCTATATTTAAACTATAAAGGGTAAAGTATTCTGAGCTAAAACCACAAAGGTGTAAAATAAATTTTGCTCTTAATGTTATATATATACTTTTGTGTGAGTGAATTTCCGACCACACTACCAACTTAGTATTCAGCTGGAGAGTACTGGCAGAATAAATGGCACTTGGCTGACCTGCAACAGAAAGAGAAGATTCCGGCGGTGGTTCGTCCATCCGGGGGTACTCCGACGATCAAGTCAGGAAAATATCTCTCAAAGATAATCAATAGTGCTAATCTCATTGTTTAGAATATAAATTGCGTACCTTAGACCCATCGGAGGTGCCTCTCTTTTATAGTTAATTCAATCCTAGTCCCCATAGAAGCCTGACTTCAATGGACTTCTACTTAGTGCTTATTCTGGACTCTCCAAGAGATAAAGATAAACTCCTTAAGAGTGTTATCCTTATCCATGTTGAAGTCCTTCCTCCATTCTAGGACTCTTGTGCCTTATCCGCTTATCTCGGACTCCGATATCTTCGGAGATAACCTCGGCCTAATCGAGATCACCTCGTCGTCATAACTTAGACACGTGGCAACTCGGCTGACACGTCGGCGTCACCTTGGCCACGTGTTGGGACTCAGAAAATATATCCCCACAACTGCCCCTAGGTTCTATTACCTCGGCATTCTGAGGTGATGGAACCTATATCAGTACTTCCTTTCAGTACGTCGGCTTAAAGTATCTCAGCCGAGACCACCGTTAAGGCCGACATGTCTCTTTAAAAAATAAGGATCCCAAGAGCTCTTCTTAAGCGTATGAGCTGTCATACACAATAATCACTACAAGAATTTACACATTTGCCGATCACTTTTGCTAACCAAAAAAATTTTTGTCACAAAAAAATGACATTTGCCGACCAAATTAAAATTTCATAGCTAAATTTTTTTTCTATTACTAACCAAATTTTTTTTGTTGCAAATAAGCAATTTTTTGCTACCAAATTACAAATTTTGTCGGCAAAAATATGGGCGGGAGAATAAAATCTGGGCGGGAGCTGTCTGACCTTTCAGCGACTAATATAATTTGGTCGCTGATACCAAAACAACCGCATACAGACATTAGCCGACCAACAGGTTGGTAGGGGATTACTTTACTAATTCAAACACATATAAATCATAAATACGCCCCTTTTTTCGAAAGATCAGTCAAATTCACACCTTAGTCGAATTCGATCAAAGCTCAGTTGCGCCAATCACCTCACCTTACCATCGACCTTGCCGTCGGTCAGCGCCGCCGTCTGTCTGCGCCGCCGGTCGTCTTCGCCATTTCTGATTCGTCTTCGCCATTTCTAATTCATCTAGGTATTTTTTTTCAACTTATAATAGTTTCTCTCTGTTTATATCTCTTCACACCTCACTTTTTCTCTTTGATTTCTCATACTCGTCTTGTTCTACACTGTCTCACCCACTAGGGCCCTCACCATCGCCATTTTTCGGAGCATCTTCAACTCTCCCTAAAAACAATTTTAGGTATAAATCCTCTGTATCACTCTCACTCACTCAGTCTCTGCCCGTGTCTCCCTCTCACTGTCAATGTTTGTCTTGATGTTTGCTGCCGGGCTATGTCGATAATAAGATTTCGTAAAATTGTTTGTGAAGTCCCCCCAATCTGTGATGTTTTTGTAGTGTTTTATTTCTCCTCTTTCTTTAAGTATCCCTTTTTATATTTGTAGTGTTTTATTTCTCCTCTTTCTTTAAGTATCCCTTTTTATATTGGGAAATATACTTAATGAGAATAAAACTTTTTTAGGTGCTTTTGTAAGTTATTTGTAATTTGATTTCCAAACTAGTTAGTTGGTTAATTGGATTTATTCCATTTTTGAAGTACCCTTAAATGAGCCAGAAGCTGTACAAGGACTTACCCTATATACCATCCTTTACAAGTTGGAGTTGAATTTTGAAGAAGAGTCTTAAAAATAAAAATAAAAAACAAATGAAAAAAGAGAGTAAATCTATGTACACAGAAAAATTATGGGTTATATACAGGGTCGCACATCTTCCATTAATCACAAATAGCCATTTATGTTGCCTCTCAAATACCATAATAAATATGAAAGATGTCTATCAATCCCTAAACCTATTACAATATCCTAAACCAATTAAAATATAATAAATTTTTTTTTGAAAAAAAAGTTAACACCGTGACAATATCCTCTTAAGTATGCAATTATTGTTCATCTCTATGCTATTTACGTAAGGTAAACAAAAGATATATCAAATTCTTTTTCTATAAGAATTGAACCAGCAAACTTCACATTACCAAGTAGTACTATACAACCACTACACTAAAAGTCCTAATTATGTTATAGACCTTGCCTAAGTGGGATTTATGTGGGGTTAAGAAAAAAAATTAAAGTAGTAGAAATTTTAATCCGAGTTTATATGCTAGTGGAGCATCTTTCCTAATTTTTTTTTTTTATCAGCAAAGAAAATCTTATTCATTTATCAATTGATGCTTTTATGTTATCTTATGAAACACCAACTGTTGCAAAAAAATAATAAATCGAACTATTTAAACAAATAATATTTAATTGAACCACTATATAAATTTGTTTAATAAGTTTTCAGGACTCAAAGGTGTTGACTTCTGTACAATTGATTAATTACTTTAGAGTTTAGGGCACCAAACCAAACAGAGATTTGGTTGCTTGTCCATAAAGTGCACAATAGGATTTGTATGTGGAAAGAAACCTTAGTTTTTTGACCTTTTGATTAAAAGGAAAGAAACCTTAGTGGCCAAGTTAAAGACAAGAAGAAGAAGAACATGAGAAGAATCCAATGAAAAGCTCTAAAATGACTAAGCAGCCCTCTCTTGTTATAAAGGCCCTTTCTCCATTAAGAGGCAAGGAATGCCATAAGCTCTCCCCAAATGAACTTGTCTAAAACCACAAGCAATTAGCCTATGTTAATAGTTTTTTAATTGAACTATTTTTAAAATAATAGAACTTTTTGTTGGCCATATTTTAATATTTTCTTTTACAAAGTATATGTGTCACACATGTTTGTCGATGCTTGTGGCCAGGTATTGGTCTCTTCTTTTTATTATTGTTTTTATTAGGAGTTTTGTTTAACGAAAATATGTATGTACTTTTAATGTGAAGTTCGGTCGAATACATGTGTGAAAGGATGGACTTGTGGAATAAATTTATCGAGCAATAAATCAAATATTATAGAGTAGCTCCTCTCTATTTCTTGGATCATCTCGTTTATTTACTTTGCTTTTAGTTCAAATATATAGTGTTTATCTGTAAGGATGTTAGCAAGTTCTAAAATTCCAAATTTTAGAACTTAGTGTCTTATGGAAATAAAAGATCTGAATTCTTTTCAACACTTTTTATTCATTCAGGTGTCATGTAGCAGTTGATTATTTTACAAAATTTTCTATCATGAGAAGTTGATCCTTTCACAATCTCTTCTTTTACACTACTGTGTGCATTTTTCCATTTAGGGTAGCAACTTTGATGGTGATTTTTTTTTTTTGTTTTTTTTTTCAATTGGCAAGTGATTATTTATATTTATGAAGATAATATTATTAAATTGAACAATCATAATTTTGTAGACGCGCCCGTGGGCCCCATGCTACAGTTCAGACTCGAATTGTCACGGTTCTTAATCTGAACCAAAGAGTCCAAATCCGGCAAATCATTTTGAGAAAATAGATTTTTAGAAAAGAAGTGCCAAACATGGACTGCTTTACCAGACACAGAGTCGCCACCTAAATATTTTATTTTGGGGGAATTTAGGAAACCCTGACTCGGTGCCAAAGGCCACGTGTCCGTCATCACCAAAGTTGCCTCGGCTCGGGAACGTGGGTACGATTGGGGAAGGTCAACTATGAGCACCCCCGCTTGCCCGATCAAAGATCGGCCTCTGCTAACCATGATATCTTGTTTTGAAAACATTATATGCTCTTATTCCGGTTATTAGCCTAGAATTACTATGTTATGCGCACAGCAAACAAGTATAGACCAAATCGCCTAAATTGGAACAAAACATTTCATGTTTGTTTTGAAAATGGTTTGCTACTCGCAAGTAGGCTAAAATGCAGATTTTGTCACCCTCAAGTAGGCTTTAGAAAAGATGGTTTTGCCACTATCTAGTGGGCTTAAAACTTATAGTTTTAGTGCATTATTCCAATTTAGGTAATTCAACCTCCATCTACAGGCACTCAAGCAGTTATATCACATAAGCAGCTAGCCTCATGGTAAGTATGCTGTCATGGCAACACTCACACACATGCAAGGATGCTAAAGCATGAGAACTTACCGAGTATTCCGAGCCAAAACAGAAACTAGTTAGTAATCATATGCATGATCCTAGTTCATGTTAAAATGGCTAATGCAACACATGCAAAATGCAACTAAGATGGGCTCGGCTAATCTACAATGACATGTGAAATGCTACAACTAACACATATTCAATTTGGAATTGGAATACAAATGCAGTTAGAATGATGCGCTGAGCCCGGTGCATGCAAAACGAACGAATGGATGCAAACGTGCTATCATACTGTATGCTAATTGAAACATGCCCTAGACTAACCATCGAAAGCTAGTAAATAAAAGGAAAGAAAGACGTGGGGTTGGGAGACATACACACACTCACGCACACTTATTACACAATTGCCCTCACTCGGAGGGTCCGAATAAATATTACAGTCCGAATAAATAATACTAAATTAATTATTACAGAATTTCTAATTAATTAAAAAATTAAATGCAGAAAGAAGGTGGCCACAGCCCCGCCTCGGGATGCGTGAATGATGCATGCTTGACTCGTCTCGCCCGAAAACTCGCTGCCATAGCATTGTTGCCTCTGTTAACACTGCCTTGCTCCTCTGAGGACTGTGAAAATTCTTGGGGCACCTCTGAACTGATTCCTGATCACTCTGGAATATCACCGGCCAATTCAAAGCACCACCGGCCATGGGGATAGGCTTATCGGCTAATTGTTGTACCACCGGCCAGCCACCGATGGTCGGTCGGCACTGTAGGTGGCCGGTCGGCCATTGCTTCCTGCAGAATCCTGCAGTTGACAGCAGCAGAGGGCAAGCAGTGTATGGCATGGAATTTTCAAGCAAATGTGGGCATGGCCACACTCTCTATCATGCAATGGACTCAAGGGAGCATGGCCTTCGACCCTCGGGTCATCAATTGCACATTTCGATGCGTGATGGCCTAAGAGGCCAAGTTAGAAAATCAATGTTAATGCATGCAACAAACAAATGAAAGCTTCACGCCCTATCATGTAGGGATCAAGGGCGTCGGCGACCGAGGATCGAGGCGCGTTACGTCACTTTGAGTACGAACGCACCTCATCCCTCGTGCTTGGTTTACACCCCAAACTAAGCAAAATGTAATGCATGTATGCAATATGACTTGAGTATGCAAAATGACTCAAGCTAGAAAAGCATGTCAAATGTAAACACCAACCAAACATGCAAATATGCAATGTGCTAAGCATGCAATGCTACAATGCTACCTAGATAGACAACTAGGCAAAATGATAATCATGTAATAATGCATTAACTACAAGGATGCAACAATCATGCAATGTGATGATCATACTACAAGACACAAATGCATGGACTTACACTAGGATGGAGGAACCTCAGCCACACCCCAAAACAGTGGCCAAAGGTACTAAAATGATGATGCCAACATGCAAGACAAGCGTGCAAACCAATGGGCCTAAGACTAAGGCATAAAAACCAACTTTCAAGCGCACTTAAAAGAAGACAAACATGGACATTAGACCAACAAAATAAGAGGTATGGCATGTTAGAATGAGCCCCAAAACCCACTTAGATGGCATCCCAAATGTCTAAACATGGTGGCAAACACAATGACCAACTCTTGAGGCACAAAACTACAACACTTCAAAGCATTGAAAGAGAGCCAAATGCAAGTGTAAGACCACATTACATAGACTGAAATATGATCTCAAATGATGCCAAATTATGGGAATAAGCCATGTAAAGCATGCTAGTGACCCACATACCCAAGGCTCTCAAGCCAAAATGCATGGTGGCTATATCAAACATGGAAAATATGACCAAATCAGTACCAAACATTCCTTAAGCATGGCAAAACATGACCTAAAGCTTCACAAAGCTGAGCCAAAACATGCAAGCATGATGGTCCAAAGGCAATATGCATTTCTAAGCAAAATAGAGGAATACAAGGCAAGTGTATTATGCATACAAGGGGTCAACAAACGAACATGAGACAGAGGTAAAACATGCTAAATAAACACCAAATAACCTCTGAAATAAAGCCAAACAAAGCTAGGCATGCATGCTACCTTTATAAGCCTTAAACACAAGCTAAAGAGACACAAAGGGATAGGGGTGTCCCTCCCCTATTCAAGACCTCAAAACCCCTTCACCACCACTGAAAATCCCTTGGATTTCAGTGGTGAGAAGTCCAATACACAAAAGTTCCAAGGCTTAACAAAGAAGGCTCAAAATGAGGCCAAACAAGGCCTAAGAGGAGGTGGACGACCCCCAACACCAAAATGACCTTAATGAAACATATTAAGCATAAAAATATGAAACTTTTTTCAGTTTATAGCTAAGCTTAAATCAGCTTGAAAGTATGGCTAAGATATGGATCAAAATAAAGCCTTAAAAGGGGGATGAAGCATACAAGGGTGTACATGACCTCTAACAGAAAAATGTCCTTAAACAAACTTCAAGAGGAGCTCAAAACAAGACCTTTTTCAGTTTATGACAATGCTCTAAAATGCTTGCAAGTATGGCTAAGCTATGAAGCAAGATAAGCCTTAAAAAGGGAGATGAGTGCGTTACCCTTGTAGCCAAGAACTCCAGCAGCCTTTGGTCCCAAAAACCAGTCCCTTAGCCTCTGAAAACAAACTCCAAGATGCTTGGATGGATGATGGAGAGGTTAGGTTATGAGGTGTGGGGTAATGGAGCAAAGAACCTTACACTTTGAAGCTAAAATGGAGGAGATATAGAGGGACAAAGAGGGATATATGTGTATATGCCCTAACCAAGTTCTGAACTTGGTATATGGAGAGGGGAGCCTTCCTTTATAGAGCCAAGAGAATAAAGCTTCTCTTAGAAGCTTCAAACCAAGAGCAAAGATCCTTCATACACGTGTATGGAGGATCCAGTCTGTGCCCTCCAGCTGGCACAACTGGTATCCATTCAATCTGTAGAATACACCGGAAGGTCGTCGGCTAGCAAAATTGGTCGGCTGGCTACTTTAACTGGTCGATCGGCCATCTATTTGGTCGGTCGGCCATTTGTTCTGGTCGGTCAGCAGGAAAAATCTGCTCTGCAGGTCCAACTTCAAATGGGCATAACTCCTTCATGTGAACTCCTTTTCAGGTCATTCTTGTGTCCAAATTGAAGCCCTGGAAGTAAGCTTTCCAATGGAACCAGCCTTGAATCAAAATTACAACTGCACAAAAAGTTATGCTTGTTTTGGTAAAGGTTGCTCAGCTTCGGTCTAACCGGGATGATGCCCAACTTCAACCAATCATATCTCCTTCATCCAGACTCGGCTTTAGGAGATTCTTGAGTGAAAAACGAAGCCCCAGAAGTCTTATTTCCAACGGTAGTGACCTCATAGCTTAAATCCAAGTGCATAGATAGATAAGCCTGATTTAGCGAGGACCACTCGACTCTCTCTTAGCGATTCATACCCAACTTCTTCCCCAGCTAGGTTTCTTCTCTCTTCTCCTCTTTTCTTCAACTCTAAACCCCTAAACAAGGTGTTTTGAAAGATTTTTCAAAGATTTCATCTCTCTTTCATTCATTTCCACTTTGTCCTTGCTCGGTTTATCGAAAAGCGCATCATTTGACAAAATGTGAGCCTCGGAACATTGTAGAAACTTTATTTCAAAAATGTTTTGAAAGAGAGAGTTCTAAGGTCTAAAAACCATCCAAAATAACTTTGGTCCAAAATGGGGCGCAAAGTTGAGATTTGTCTCTCTCCTTGCCGAAGAAACTGAACCTTTGCTCTGCACACCTTTCTCCACCTAGTAAACCATCAGTAACGCCCAAGTCTTGAGGGCGGTCAAAAATAGGGTGTCTACAAATTTATAAATAATAGAGAAAAAATAATCAATCTGTGTCTTTGGCATAAATTGATGCCCTAAAAAATAATCAATCAATCTTTGTCTTTATCTTTTCCTCTTCTCCTACTTCACCTCCATTTTTCTTGCCAAACTCTTCCACTATTGTGGCAGTCCAATCTTTCACTACTCTGTTCTGCTGATATGTTTCCCCTGCTGTAGTGTTGCTCTGCTATGTTGATCCAAAAAAGAAAAGAAAAGAAAAAAAAATGTATCGATTGCTACGACTGCTAGTCTGCTAGAAAGAGGGTCTGAGGGTTGAACCTGTTAGTCCTGCTAATAGTCTGCTAGTCTGCTAATAGTCTTGTTGATCTGTTAGTCTGCTAATAGTCTTGGAATTAGTCTTCCATTGAGTATAGTTGGTTTCTTTGGTTGGGTTGCTTTTGTTGGTCTATTTTTGAGCTATTGGCTGTTTTGTTTGATGGTTTTGTTGCTTCGCATTGTTGACAACATTTGTTTTTTGGCAAAACAACCAAAGAAAACTAGTTTTTTAGCTTCAGTTTTGAAAATATGTTGACAACATTTGTTGTTTGGCAATGTTTTTTAGGTTTGCAGCTTATTTTCTTTTAGAATTCGTAATGCTCAAATTAAGTCCAAATAATTTATTTTCTAAATGAACCATTTGTAGTTACAATAATGATTTTAATGCTATCCCTCAAACAACTTGTGTTTGGATTTTAAATTTATTAAGCTATTTGTAAATGAAATTAAAATATATATTTTTTCTCTTAAGTTTCTCTTCCTTACAAATTCAAAATTCAAAATTCAAAAGTGTTTGTCGCATGGGTTTGAGTCATATAAACAATCTCTACAAAAATATAAATACAGTTGTGTATATTTTTCGGAGAATCTCATCTCTCGTGCACTAAATAATTATAAATACATAAATTTAATATTCAAATACCATATGAATCTAGATCCAAGACATTATAACCTAACACATACAATTTGAAATTGTGAAAGCTTCGTATGCCCTATAATGGTGGGGGTAGTCAAGGCAGCTTGCATGGCTCCATACACACACACACACACACAGACACACAGAGATAGACCATGTCCACACTGTCAATATTTTAGAAAAGAAGAGAAAGCAAAAGCAATGAAAGGGAAAAAGCCATGAGGAGGGTGAGGTTGGACACTTGAACTAAAGAGCTCCAAACATTAAAGGAGTATAGTCTAATTATATGAAATTGATGAGATATGTTGTATGTTTTCCAAATTAATAGAGTAATTTATTTATTTAAAAAACAAATGTTGTTCATGTATGTAGAATCAGCTCTTTTACTCTGCTGATTTTTAACTCTTGGCTGCTTTTGTTGGTCTGTTTGTGCTTAGCAGTGGCTATTGGCTGTTTTGTTTGCTGGTTTTGTTGCTTCGCTTTGTCTATTGGTTTCTCACCAACTAAAGCTTGGAGCTTATGCTAGCTCTAAGCTCCTCTTTATTGAAGGATCTTATCATACTTTTTATGTATTCATCAATAAAGTTTTCTTTTGCTGATCACGTAGCTAAAAAATATTTGTTACGGTATCCATGTTAGCATTGTTCTTTTGATTGCTTTGTTTCATAAGTGTAACTCTAACACTTTCTGTAATATTATGTAGATTAATTATTTAAACATGGTTGTCTTTAACCTTTAAGATGGCCCAAATAGACATGGGTTGGATGACAATAAAAAATAGATTAAGTAGTAGGGAGTATCAAGAAGGGGTGAATTCATTTATTGAATTTGCGATGAGAAATGTAGGCTTGGAGGATAAGCTTCGGTGTCCATGTATTGATTGCTTGAACGACAAAAAACATACGATCCACGTTGTTAGGATTCATTTGATTTGAAGAGAGATATCTCTTTCTTACAAGACTTGGGTGCACCATGGGGAACTTGTTCCCGTGGTTGAACCTCTCATATTGAATGAAGGTCACCATGACATATATAGTGAAATTGTAGGGGAAGATCAGGATGATGGGGATGATTTGCCTACTATGTTGGAAGAGGTTTGTAGGGGTTTTGCAATGGATGATGAAGGGAATGAATTACTTGCTACTTTTGAGAGTGTGGATGGGTGAAACTTTGATAAGTTATTTGAAGATGCTCAACGTAAACTATACACGGAATGCACAAGGTTCACTGTGTTGTCATTTATTATTAAGATGCTTCACATTAAGGTGTACAGCAAGTGGAGCAATAACTCATTTGATATGGTTATGAAAGTTTTCAAAGACACTCTACCTGAGTGTGATGAGACTGTTCCGTGGACCATATATGCTGCGAAAAGATTCTTACATGACTTGGGTTTGGGTTACGTTCTCATTCATGCTTGTAGGTATGATTGTGCACTATTTTGGAAGGAGCATGCAAATCTTCATAATTGCCCCAAGTGTGAGCCTAGATACAAGTTGGACAACGGAAAGGGTAAGAAGATCCCTCACAAGATATTGAGGTACTTTCCATTGACACCAACATTGAAGAGATTGTATATGTCCAAGAAAATCACTACAGATATGAGATGGCACAAGGAGAAACGTGTGGATGATGGAATCTTGAGGCATCTAGCTGATGCTGAGGCATGGAAAGACTTTGATTGGCAACATCCTATGTTCGCCATGAATCCACGAAATGTAAGGCTCGGGCTCGCCACCGATGGTTTCAACCCATTTGGAAATATGAGCACATCATACAGTATGTGGCCCGTTATCCTAATGCCTTACAACCTCCCACCATGGAAGTGTATGAAAAAGCCTTTCTCCATGATGTCATTGCTTATTCCTGGACGATCGGCTTCTGGAGAGATATCAATGTTTACTTACGGCCATTGATTGAGGAGTTGAAGGAGTTATGGGGCGATGGGTGCGAACTTATGATGCGAAAAACGAAGAGTCATTTAGAATGCATGCTGCACTGATGTGGACCATCAACGACTTCCCTGCATATGGTAACATGTTCGGGTGGACTACTAAAGGTTATTTGGCTTGTCCTACTTGTAATGAGGACGCATCATCACAAAGGTTAACAAGTAAGATAGGGTACATGGGTGCTCGTCGTTTTTTGCCCGAGAACCATAGATGGCGAAGGAGCAAGTTGTTT
Organism: Camellia sinensis; assembly: GCF_055761805.1. Taxonomy (NCBI): domain Eukaryota; kingdom Viridiplantae; phylum Streptophyta; class Magnoliopsida; order Ericales; family Theaceae; genus Camellia; species Camellia sinensis. The sequence continues at coordinate 224,507,215 of NC_138961.1, forward strand.
AATGGACAAAGTGAGGTTAGGTACAGACCGTTGGAGTTATCAGGGGAGCAAATATTAGACCAAATTGAGACTGGGACATACAAGCCGTTTTGAAAATATCTAAATAACAGGAAAAGACAAAGGGACGAAAATCCAGTGTTGAATTGGGCAAAGAGAAGCATTATGTTTGAATTGCCTTACTGGAAGATGCTTAAGCTTCGACACAACCTTGATGTCATGCACATAGAGAAGAACATTTGTGACAATTTGATGGGGACATTATTAAATGTGGATGGGAAGAACAAGGACATAGAAAAAGCACGGATTGATTTAGAAAATTTAAAAATTTGGAAGGAGTTACGACTACAGAGTCGTGGTGATGGGTCATTTGTGAAGCCTCCAGCTGTGTACACATTATCCACGAAAGAAAGACAAGGCTTTGGTGCTTCTTTGAAATCAATCAAGTATCCCGATGGTTATGCAGCAAACATCTCCAATTGCGTGAATACTGACAGTGGCAAAATCTCAGGCCTCAAAAGTCATGATTGTCATGTGCTTGTACACCAACTACTTCCGGTTGGGATGCGCGGGTATCTTAACAATGAAATTGGTACGACTTTGTTTGAGTTAGGAAATTTCTTCTAACAACTGTGTTCAAAGACGTTGAAGGTGACAGATTTACAGAAGCTAAAGGATCAAATCATACTTGTACTTTACAAGCTTGAGAAGACTTTTCCTCCAGCTTTCTTTGATGTCATGGTTCACTTGGTTGTTCATTTGCTGCGCGAGGCAATACTTGGAGGGCCAGTGCAATATCGATGGATGTACCCAATTGAACGGTAATTATTTATGCTCTTACCATATCACTGTCATCTACCTTTAATGGTAGTCTATATATTGTCAATGTAGTATGGACATAGTAAAAAAAATTTCTCTTGTAGGCTACTTGGAATGATAAAAGGATTTGTTGCCAATAAAGTTCATCCTGAAGGATCAATTGCGGAGGCGTACATTTCCAAAGAGTGTACAACTTTCTGCTCGATGTATCTTGATGGATTTGAAACAGTGTTTAATCGAGCAGAAAGGAATGATGATGGTGGTGATCACAGCTTGGGGTTAGCCATCTTCTCTCAAAAAGTTTATCCATTTGGTCTAATCAGTAGGGCACCAGATGTGCCTCTCCACGAACGAGAGATGGCTCTATGGTTTGTTTTATACAATAGCTTTGACGTGGAACAATATCTAGAGTATGTTTCCAGGCCTCAAAAAAGTTAAAAAAACCATTTATGTTTTGTCTAATTATTCGTAATCATATGTCTTACTTATCTACTATTCTTATTAATTAGGGAACACAAGAACATTTTACAAAATGGAAGTACATGTGACACCACAGAGAGGCAACGGGATGAATTTCCTAAGTGGTTCAAAGAACGTGTAAGACATACCTATCCATCCAACATTTGAGCACATTATGCTATAACCAACTTGAACAAAGTAACATAACACGTATTGCTTATGTAGATAAATCAGTTGCGGAATCAAGGGTCGCCCGAAGCAACGGATGAATTGTGGTCGTTGGCCAACGGTCCTAGTGCAATAGTCAACACATATTCGAGATGCATTTCTAATGGTGTTCGATTTCATACCATCGACCGTGATAATTGTCGTAAAACTCAAAATAGTGGGTTGGTTGTAGAAGGGGAGCATGAGGGTCATTCAATGCATTTCTACGGTTACTTGAGGAAAGTTTAGGAAATGACATATTTGTTTAGACATCGAGTTGTTTTGTACCAATGTGAATGATATAACACCGGTAGCAAGAAGACGTGTATCACGGATACACATGTCACAAGTGTCGATATAAAAAGTCGATGGTATGAACATGACCCCTTTGTATTTCCAGCTCAAGTAGAACAAGTATTCTACGTTAATGATACCAAATTAGGTGGGAATTGGAAAGTTGTAGAACGATTTCACCATCGAGAAATATGGAATGTGCCAGAGATGGATGGTTTACCTGATGATGCTCTAAATAGTGTGTTCCAACAAAATGAAACCACCGAGGTTGTACCAATTGTGGATGGAAATGGTATGCAAGTTAAAGGCGGTGGCGATCAAGGGGTTTTGTGTAGAGATGATATTGAAGGTGAAATTATTCCAAATACAATGGTTTCACAATCTCATAGTCAAACACAAGTCGAGGGTGTTGCTGATGCTTTCATTTGTGATACCGACGAAGATGACTTCCTTGAGGACGATGATGAGCAAGAAGAAGACGAATTTGACATTGTTTAACTATATAAATCATCACATAGAACCTTGATGTATTTAACTATATAAATCATGACATAGAACCTTGATGTATTTAATTTGCAAAATGTGAAATTCTGCATCATGCACTGACGATTTTAACCTATGAACTACTGCTCTGGTTGTTGTTCTGTTCTGGTGCATTTGATTTAGAGTGTGTTCTGTGCTGTGTGTCTGCTGTAGTGCTTGTTCTGTCTGTTTGCTGTAGTGTACATACCTGAAGGGCTGGCTGTCTGCTGTAGTGCCTGTTCTGTTTTTGCTGATGTGTTGATTTGTGGTGCCTGATTTGTTTTGCTCTTCTCATGGCTGTGTATCTGTTTTGTTGCTGTGTTGGCTTAATCTGTGGTGCCTGATCCGTGGTGCCTGTTATGTTTTGTTGCTGTCTGCTGTAGTGTACATACCTGATTTGTTGTAGTGCCTGTTGTTCTATTTTGTTTTGCTTTGCTCGTGGCTGTGTTGGCTGTGCTTGGAGTGGATGTAGGGCTGCTGTAGTTGAATGCAGTGTGTTTGGTATGATTGCTGGGCTATAGTATTTCATGGCAGTTCTATTCTGGTTTGGATTCTCTGCCTGAAAGGCTAGTTGTCTTCTCTGTCTGTTCTGTTTTGTTGATCTGTTTTGGTGCTTGGAAGGGCTGCTGTAGTGCCTCATCTGGTTTTTATTCATGGCAGTGCTATAGTGCCTAATCTTTCTGGATTTTCTGGCTTTATTTGCTTTGTTTGCTTTGTGTGTTGGTCTCTCACCAACTAGGAGGTTGGAGCTTGTTATAGCTCGAAGTTCCTCTTTATTGATGTTCTTATTCTTATATTTCATCAATAAAGTTTTCTTTTTGCCGATAAAAAAAAAAAAAGAAAAAAATATATGTCATTAATATCACTTGCAAATTTACGTAGATGGATTAATATATATGTATGAAATTAAGATTTTCTTGGATGTTCATTTCTTAGTTATTATATTTGTTAATTATTACTGTTGACATATATGTATGTGTTCACATTAAAAATTTGTGCTTATCCATGTGCTCATTGTGCACTTTGCATTTGATTATGTTAAAATGTAACAGAATGGCTCCTGCAAAGAAGATGAGCTATTTACCACCACCGAAGAGGGCATTACTTGAACCCTACTCACTCTCGATCGATACATGTACACCTTCTCTTGAAGGTCTTGCAGCAGATGGATTTGGGCCTATTGGACCATCTCTGTCTGAAATTAATGTGTTGTCAGGATCTGAGACTATTGCACCATCTCCGTCTCAAACTAATGCACCACATGGATTTGAGATTTGCGAAGCATCTCCGTCTGAAACGCATGCACCATCTCCTCAAAGTCAAACAAGTGGCGCAGGTAATTAAATATGTTTCATCTACCTTCAATTTATCTATTGTTTATATTTTTACATTAGTAAATACACTAATAACATTATCAAATATGTAGGTGTATCTTCATCAAGGCGAGTACGGGGACCAACAGTTGGAAAAGCAACAGCAAAAAGAGTTGCCAACAATAATGGAAACAAGCTTCACATTCCAATCACTAAGACATTCAATGCATTCGAGGGTGTGCTAACGACCCCAGGAGCTAATGAGATTGGCATTCAGATTAGGAGGATGTGCCCCATTCAAGGCGTTAAAAGTTGGACTGTTACTGATCCTGCGACAAAAGGGGCTGTTGTACAAGCTGTCCGGGTATGATTTAATTTCTTTCATAGTATGTGTGGATTATGGAAAAAGTGCAGTTTTCATGTGCATGTATGATGGGAATTTGTTTTCTTTGTTGGTTATGAAAGCTTATCATACATAGTAAAACTGTGCATATCTCGTTTCATAACAGTTTTACCTATTAGATTGCCATTCTGACCCTCTGATTCATAATGGTAATCATGGTACCACCTCAGGAATCGTAGGGCAGAGAAACAACGGAATTATAGGGTGTAAAGGAATTATGAGCACTGTATTGAGTTTGCACTAATGCCATTTGTCATACAATACTAAGAATGATTGTTCTTAGAGCCCTCTGGCGTTTTTGTCACCATGTATTAGCATGTTGATTCAACCCTTGTGGATTTTACACATCATTATATCTAATCTTATGTGCAATCTTTACCCTTTTAATGTAAAAGGAACTATAGCCTAATGGTGGACCGTAGAGTATCTAACTTCCAACAGTATTTCAGAAAAAAAGAAGAAGATGAAAATGAAGAAGTGATGTAGATTGGTTCTGCCTAGCCCATTGTCTTGTTTTATTATGCTATTTAGCTGTTGGCCTGTTGCTAGTTGATAGGTTCATATGAATATGTCTATCAGTGTAGCTGGGCCTAACGTATTAGCAAAATAATGAATGTGTAAATAAGTTATTAGTGGTTGTTAGGGTATTTCGATGGTTATATTAGCAAACATGATTATGAGAGATAGAGATTTATAATTTGCTTGGAAGCATGGTTTTAGGCATATTTTAGGCATTAATCTGTTCTTACCACCTTTTGAATTTGTGCTACCCTTAGTATAGAATGCATGAGATTTAGACTAGGATTGCTCTATGGTTGAATCCATACCTAAAGGATTTTAATTTCTCAATCCATGATTTCATCTGTAATATAAGCCAAATCAGATTATGTTGTGGAGGAGCACTGATGCAATGAGTTGTGATGAGCCCACTTAGCTAGATGCAGAGCAGCTCCGTTATGCTACAGTTTTTAGGTGTTGTTCTGTTTGCTAGTGAAAGGTCTGGTGATCTGTTGTTGAACTATCTGGTGATCTGGTGTTTTGTGGCTGGTTAGTCTTGTTTGAACTATCTTTTAGTCTATTTGGCTTGCTGCTCTGTTCGTCTGCTATCAATCCTTGTGTTGGTCTTGGTGCTAGTCTGGTAGGTTATGGTGACTATTAAGAGGGTGTGATTGCTGAACTAATCTGTTGGTAGTCTGCTATTAGTGGCTAAGAAGCTGAACTAATCTGTTGATTGAACTATTAGTACATTAGTTTTTCAAAATATGAACTCTGCAATCTTTTTCATGTTATCTGTGCTTTTTAATCAATGATTGAGTATCGAATCAGCACAATAGTTCTAAAATTATAAATTATACTCTATCCAACAAAAGCCTTAAAATGAATCACAACAATACTTTTAGTATTTAATATTTTAATAAATATTATTAACTTTTCTCGTGCAAATTTCCTATTTGTGCCAAGAAAGCATTAGTGAATCAACCAATAATCTGTCCACCATACGAATGGCTAGAGTTTATCCATCTATTTTCTCAAAAACCAAACAAACCAGTAGTTTTAATATTATAAGATATTAACACTTTTTATTTTGATGATCGTTTAATAGTACTTACAAAATTAAAGTTAAAATAAAGTCATCCAACCAATTAGAGACTACTAGTCCCTTCCAGATTGACCCCATATACCTAATTAGGAGGTAAACATGTCAATTTCAATGAACATAAAAATACAAAATCAATACAAAAGTAAATGATTAATATATAGTGAAAAGAAAACTAGATTTTAATATTGATCATGTGGCTTGGAAGAGACATGATTGTTAGGATTTCTTATAAAAAAACCCAAAAGGAAGAAAATTAGACATTCATGTTTGAGAAAATTATGATCAAGAATGTCTTCCAGCCTGCTATAACATGAACAACATATCAAGAGAAAACAATATACAGAGCATATATTATGTGTACCTATGTGCATATATACATCTATGATTAAATGCATAGTGTATGCAAAGCTACTTAACTAATGCATTTTCTTCTTTCTTCCTCTTCTTCTTCTTTTTATTTTTTATTTTTATTTATTTTTTATAATCTTTTCCTGTCATCAAAATGAACTAGTGCATATTTAGTATGTTAATTTTGTAGGCAAGTAAGTGAAATTGATAGTCATCTCTCAACCACTCTCTCTTTGCTACCCATTCAGTATGCATATTTAGTATCCTTTGTTTTAAAAAAAAAATTAATTTAATTTTTTTTATAGATTTTTTACACAGGTATTGTGTTCTTTGTTTACCATGTTGTGACTATCATTCATAGATAAATTATGAAGAATTGATTTCATAGATAAATTATGAAGAATTGATTTCTTTGTTTACCATGTTGTGACTATTATTTAGTGATGTTTTGAAGTGTAACCCAACTCATTAGGTTGGTTTTTATATAATATTTTGATGTTGCTAAGTTCACATTTTCCATGTAATCTTCTTGTTGATAGTGAATTTAGCATTTATTTAATCCGAGGAAGCAGCTGACATCTTCCCGTGATTAATTTGAGGTTTCACAATGAGTTAAATGTCTTTTAATTGCAAGATCTTGTTACATTTCTCGATAATAGGGTGAATCTTTGAGACTATGGGGTTATGATAGTAATGAAGATTATTTGATCTAAACACACCACCTCAAGGCTCTCAATTAGAAGATCTCTTGGGTTTCTTATTTTTTTATATTTTTTGTTCTTTAATTTTTTCCACTCAAAATGATTGATAGATTCCCTTTTAAGTGTGCATTTGGATTTTAAAAATGTCGTAGTTGTTATTTTAAATCCTTCATACTGAAGTTGTACAAAGATACTAAAAAAAATACTTTTCTTTGTTCCCTTTCAGATTCCCAATAAAACTATAGTAACAAACTCTCCTATACTTTTGTAAAATCTAACCTTAAATTTCCTTCATTTTTCAATCCATCTATCAAAAAACAGTCTGAATTTGTTGTCATTGAAATGATGCAGATTTTTACCCTTTCATTGTGAAGACAGATTTGATTTCTTATGAAGAATTGAACCAAGAATGTGATATGAGATCCACTAAAACTATTACCAAGCTGTTGATTAAAGACTGAAAAAGATCAAGAAGATCTACTCCCAACACCACACACACACAACAACGGATATATGAGCTGAATAGTTCCAAATCAAGAACAAAGAAACCAAATTTCATAACACTTTTCTATGATCAATATGCAAAAATATTACTCCAAAAAAAGAAGAAGAAGAAGGATTATAACCAAATCTCAAACTGAGATAAGAGGAGGATCAACTATATAAATGAGATTACTAAAAAAAAATTACATCATTAGAAGGACCATAATTGAAAGCTTGCGCATTGACTGCTCCATTGATCTCTTGTGTGTGTGTGTGTGTGTGTGTGTGTGTGTGTGAGAGACAGAGAGAGAGAGAGAGAGAGAGAGAGAGAGAGAGAGAGATTGGAATTGGCAAATACAAGGGAGATGGAATGGGGATATATAAGGCTTGTTGTGAGGAAAATTCAGCAACAGATGTGTGTCAGTTTTAATAATGGGATAAATTAGTTAATAGGTTCTACTACTAAAATTTTAGGGATACTGATTCATAGGTTCTACTACTTTTGAATTGTAATAAAGATCAAATTAGTTCATAATAAAAACACACAAAATCCTCAAAACTAAAGTCAGAAAACTATGGTTCACATAACTAGATTGTCAAAAAAGTATCATTAATTAACAAGAACTGCTGAGGATTTCCTTTTAACGGTAATTTAAAACAATGAGAAGAGAAGCAGAGCAGACCATCCAGAGGTTTAAGAAAACAAAAGAGGGTTAAAAAAACAAAAGATTGGTATATAGATATTTTTTGTTATAATTGAAAAAACAGAAAAGGATAAGCTGGAAAACTATTCCTATGGCTGTGTTATGGTTTATTTGGAAACAGAGTTATGGTAGCATCTTTAATGGCACACAACTAGATCTGGTGGAGCTGTGTAAGGTCATCAAACTCAGGGCTGCTGCTCTGAATCAGCTCACTCTGTTTTGGTTCTTCATGAGGATCCCAGTTCTGATGTTGTGGCCTACTGTTGTATAGAGTTAGAAATGCTGCCTACTGCTGTTCTGTTGCCTGTTACTGTGTGTCACAGGGGAGTTTTGAAATGCCTGCTGCTGTATTGTTTTGGGGGACTGCAGCAGAGGGGTTTCTTGCTGAATTGTGTTGGTTCGGTCTTGTTTTGCTGTTGTGGATATTTTAATAGTGCAAGGGGTGGTTGTTGCCATTGCTTGATCCTTAGGAATGTGTTTTGTTGTGGATGTGGGTTTTTGCAGTCCTTGGGAGGACTTGTTTAGAGATTGGTTTTTTTATTGCCCAAGAGTTGATAAATTTTGCACCAAAGGTTTATGAAGTGATCATATCATGATGTTCTTTCTTTTTCATTAAATTTTGCACCTAAGGTTTATGAAGTGATTTTCATTTATTAAATGTGTTCTTTCTTTTATGAAGTGATGTTCTTTTTCATTAATTTTTGCACCTCGCTGTAATTAAATATCACTGTAACTACATATTTTTAGCGTTCACATTACATAATTGCAAGTTTCTTATTTGGTTTGCATTGATTATAGGATAAATTTGAAATAGGGGATAATTATGAGGACAATGCACTATCCCAGCAAGTTGTGGGAAAGAAGTGTAACGTGTTACATAAAGATTGGAAGTGCAGAATGAAGAAGAAATGAGAGAAGCTTGTGGATGCGGGAACTAATCCCTATGCTCATCCATACAAAGGAATCAGATTAGATGATTGGAAGTATTTGATTGACGAAGTATGGTTAGATCCTGCAAACAAGGTATGTTATGATTTAGTTATATAATAATAATGTATTATTAACAAGCTCTGTGAAATCATATAGAATGAATGATCAAATTATCTACCTATAAATGCAAAGTATTTGACCACCTTCACAAGGCTTCTTAGTACTGTTATCATTGTTTGACTATATATGTCACAAACCCTTACAATGTGCATTTTGGTATCTAACCATGACCCAAAAAAAATGACTTACTACTTTAACTATATATGTAATAAACCCGTACAATGTGGATTTTTGTAGCGTCGCTACGACGCCAGCAAAAAGAATAGGAGCAAGCTACCCTACAATCACATTAGTGGGTCGCGATCTTTTCCGGCAGCGATGATTATTGCGGTGAGATGTATTTCGTTGATTTTATTAACTTTATCCACACTTATTTAACGAATTAACCATATTAATGAAAGAGTGTTATTTTTGGTGTTTGGCATATCACAAGTGAAGGAAAATGGTGGATTGTTGCCAGATCTCTGTAATTTCTATAAGGACACTCATCAAAACAAGAAGACAAAACAGTGGATTGATCCTATATGCGGTGATTTACATGCAAGTATTCCAATCATTTGGACACTTATACATGCAACTTTTGTGTTTGTCTTATACTAACAATATTTATATTTTACAATTATAGGAGCAAATGACAAGGGTGCGGGATGAGTCTATCGAGTCTGGAACGCCGATGAGGCAAGAGGATATATCAAGAGTGGTTCTTGGTAAGAAGAAGGGATACTTGAGAGGATTTGGGGTTGGACCAAAGCCTTCTTCTTGTGATTCTGGGTTCTCTGCTGCATCACAAGCATGTGACGAGCAATTGAAAAGGCTTACATCCGAGTTGGAGACACTGTGTGCAGAGCAACAGAGCAACCGTGAGGAGCAACAAAAAAAAGAAGAGGAGCAACAAATGCAAGAGGTAGAGAATACAAGACAACATGAGGAGATACAGCGGCAACTTTTGGACTTCAGAGCATGTTGGCGCAAGTTTTGGAAAATTGCAATCCACCAAATTCTCGACAATAGATAGTCATGGTAATTGGTAAGTGTGTTAAACCATATTTGATTATATTTGCGTTCAAAGTAAAGGCAAATAAACGTTTGATGAGAATATCATAGAGAAATGGTTGTCTTTAAACTAATTTTAGTTCAAAATTTAAAAGATGGGATTTACAGTTTAGTTTATGTTGACTAGAAAAGAAACTTCAAACATTGTAATGTTCCACTGATCCAAGGATAAATAGTTAAATTAGAGTTTTTGTCTGTTCCATGGAAACCAAAATGTAACAAAGTAGATCAAACAAACTTGTGAAAGCAAGCAACGCTTCGATAGGACGCATGATTAGTTATGTAGGACATAAAAGTGTGACACAGTAGGCAAAACCGGGGCGTTTGGGGTCCAAAACTGCTCTGAAGTAGCTCATCTCTATTTCTTCTTTTTCCTTCTTTTTTCTTCCTTTGGTGGTCTGCATGGTAAAATATTGCATCAGTCATGAAGGTAGACTGATCTGGATCAATTCTGGTGGTCTTTATGATGTTGGTTAGGTATACTTTATGTTTGATTGGCAATACTTGTTAGGTGAAGTTCAATGCTTGTTTTTGGGGTCTGTTGTGCTTGCTACTATGTCTGTAAGTTGGCCGCTGATGGAAACTCATTGCCTTGGAGCTGTGTATGTTATGTCTTCATCAGCAGCAGATTGGTGCATTGTGTGCTGTTGCTGTGTAACACTGTGGCAGCAGTGTGGGTCTGCCCCTCTCTATTTCTTCTTTTTTATTCTTTCTTTTCCTTTGGTGGTCTGCATGATCTGTTTGGCTTCAATGTGTGCTCCAGATCTGTCTGGCTTTTTTCTGATCTGTCAATCATCCTGATCTGTCTGGATGGTCATCCTGATCTGTCTGGATGCTTGTTTTTGGAGTAAACTGGTGGCCTATATTGTGAAATTAGAAATTTTCACAATTTTTGTTCGAAACTTAGAAACTGTCCCAACAGAAACTGTCCTAACAAACTGTCCCAACAAAACTTGTCTCAACACATTAGAAACTGTCCCAACAAAAAGTGCACAAATCATCATCATGGATTGTGGGCCTTGTTCAAGATAATATAGTACTGAGAACACCATATATTCTGTTGTATGAAAATTTTAGTGTTTGTATTTATTTTGATGGAATATGATCTTCAGGTGGTGATGTCAAATGGCATCGTTACAGAAGAAAGAATACAAATTAATAGTCAACTATATATGATGGTGACTATCAACACCAATTAATAGTTTGTATTTATAGTTGATAGTCAACTATAAATACAAACTATTAATCATCGATGTATCAAATTTATTAGAGAGCTGATATATATTATTTTTTGTTTTAAACATTTTTTTTATATCACTGATCAATACATGCATGATAAATATAATATAATATATTAGTATTTGCTTTTTTTAATACTTATCTGTAAATAAAAACGATTAGAAATAAAACTACCCAATAGTCACAAACTTAACTTTTTTCCAAGTATAAAAAGTTTTGTTTTAAAAGTAGACTACCTACCTCCCCTTTGAGGAGTGAATTGGTTGCGTTAGTCAATCGAACAGCCTCTGGGTAGTCAAGTGCCACACCCCTTATCCGATCTTCCAGCATTGGCATCTCCCTTTGCCTCTCCTGTTCATCATCCATTCATTCATTATTTATCAATCTAGATATATAGATTAAAAAATATAGATACTTTTTTTTTTTCTTCTTTTTTTTCCTTTGGTGGTATGAATGTTGCTGTGTAACACTGTGGTAGCAGTGTAACACTCGTTTCATCACAACATGACAGATCAGGAGCCTTCAGAAGCCTTGGCAATACTGGTTTCATCAGAAGGCTTCTGAAAAGCTGTTTTATCACATAGCAAGACACACAGCTAGGGTACTGATTGTGGTTGGTTTTGGATTGAAACTTAATTCACATGAAAGGTTCATTGAGGAAGATAGGAGTTATTGACAATATGGATCAATTTCAGTTGCCATGTTGGTTTCTACTCTGTGGCACTATATTGGATCTAGAATGGTGGCTAATCCAATTTATTCTATAGACATAAGAATGCTATTGTTTTATTTACAATTTTATAATGATAGTCATTTAATTTGCTAATGTGACCTTTGCTTTTCATGGACATTTTTCATTATTTGTCCAATTTTACCTGACATTATTTCTCTTTTTCTTTGGTACAGATGGATGAACTCGTGCACAAAGCTAAATTGTACAGGACAAATTGGCACTTTTTTGCATTTTTGGAAGGATTATATATTTTTGTATAGATGTATATGGGAAATATTAGGGTAGACTAGTAGTTATATTTTTGGATACACTACTAGTTATATTTTTGGATGGGTGTGTATAGAAAATATTTGGTAGACTACTAGTTATATTTTTGGGTTGATGTACATGGATAAAAATTTAAAATATAATAACAAGTACTTGTTATGTTTTAAATTTTTTTGCTAGATGAAATATGTAGTTTGGAATTATTTGTCGATGTAAACTTATAATAGTTGCTGACTTTAATTAAACAGGTTCAGAAATGGTTGATATATGTATTTTGTTGAATGTTGGTGATTCAATTTATTTGTTGGTTTGAATGATTTTTGCAAATTACAGATTATATTGAATAAATTGGATGGATTATTATAAATAACAGGTTTATTTTGTTGGATGTTGGCGACCAAAATTTGGTTTTGTTTTCAAATTTTTTGCGACCAATTGATTAGTCGGGAAAAATAAGATATTCTTTTGCCGACTAAATAAAGTAGTCGGTGTATCACCAAGCACATTTGGCGACTAAATAATTAGTCGTTAAAATTATTAATTTTGGCAACCAAAGGATTTGGTCGCCCAAAGGATTTGGTCGCGAATAGGTCTATTGCCGACTAAAGTTTTAGTTGCGCAAACATTTCTTTTGGCGACAAACATGTTTGGTCGCGGAATGTGACAATTGGCGACTAATTATTTTGGTCGTAGAATGTGATAATTGGCGACCAAACTAAGAGGTCGTAGAATGTCACAATTGGTGACCAAACTAAGAGGTCACAGAATGTTACAATTGGCGACCAAAATTTTTGGTCGTGAAATGTCATAATTGGCGACTAAAATTTTTGGTCATTGAATGTGATAATTGGCGACCAAATTTGTTGGTCGTGGAATGTCACAATTGACGACTAAGATATTTGGTCGACAAAAGGTGACTTTTTGTGACCAAAATGTTTTAGCAACAAAATGGATTAGTCGCAGTAATGATATATTTAGCGACCAAAAATTTAGTCGGCAAATCCAACTTTTCCCGACCAACCAAAATTTTGGTCGCGAATTACTTTTGCCGACCCTCAATTGGCGACCAAAGTAGCGACCAAAAAAATTGGTCGCGGATAACTTTTGCCGACTAAAAATGGGCTTTTAGCGACCAATTTTTTGGTTGCCAAAAGTGTTAATTCTTGTAGTGAATTCAACCGTTTTAGCCACGTACCTTTCCCTTATTGGATCGTGCTTGTGACGCGCCTGTAAGCCGTCTCGCGCCTGCATGCACCATCTGACAAATCTATCTTTCTATGCTCATCAATTCCTTTTTGCCGCCTTTTCGCGTTTTGGACAAAACCAATATCCCTTCTCTTCGTCTCTTCACTTTACATCGTTTCTGAAGCTCTCTTTCTCTCTAGCTTTCTTAAATCCTCAATTGTTTCAAGTTTTCAAGCTCTATTATCACCACTGTTTATCTTCCTCCGGGGAGGCTCTTGCTAATCTTCTCCGCTGCTGTCGTTCGTCTGACTTCGGCGAACTCAACACCTACTTCTTTCCTTCGGTGAGTTACTGTTTCTTCCCGATTTTAGTTCTTGTTGTTCTTCAAGAAGTTTGCTTCATTATTTGCCATTGCTGCTTTACTCAAGTATTTGATTTATGAATCATGCATCTGAATGTGTTTATTTCATGACTTTGCTCTTGCCCATGTCCTGAATACACATACTGCTCACAATTTTCCTGCACCCTTGCCACAGTTCTTGGCCTTATACCCTTTGCACTTACTTTGGCACAATGTTCTTGATAGTTCATCATTGTTCTTGACTTCTAAAACGCATTCTTGCTTTTCTGTTTTTCAGATTCGTGCCTTCAATCTTCGTTTCCATAGATCTAGGTTTGGGATTTGTTTGTAGCACCCACAAATTCTTAGGAAAAACCAAAACGATCCTCACAATTTCTTACCCCACAAATTTTTAGATTTTTGCCGAGGTCCTAATAACCCTAATAAAACACCTTCTTTCTGAAACCCAGTTCCTCCTAGTTAAGCTGATATCATGGGTATATGGAAACATAAGGTAGACACCTCGACCAAGTTAGATCACTTTAGGCGTGAGTTTGACATTCCGGCTGATGTCCATCTGAGGTTGGCTGGGGAAGATGACTCCATTATGCCTACAACTGATTCTATGCCCTTCCCTGTGGTAGCTTTTATCGAGTGCGGACTTCGGCTCCCACTAAATATCCTTTTCCATGAGATACTTCATTATTATAAGCTGAACCCGATGCAGCATGCCATCAACTCCTACCGAGTCATCAATGGCATAATAGCCTTAGCCAAACAAAAAACCGCTAGGGTTACCTTATTCGATATCCAATACTGCTACACCATGTATGGCCTCAAAAAAGATACGGGCTATGTTTACTACCTCAAGCCGAGGTCTACAGAGTACAAAATTGTCGCCGACCTCCCTAACTCCAACAAGGGAGCTGGGGATGACTATTTCATTATCTCGGGGAACTGGGAGTTTGCTCCAGATGAGGACCACCACCTCTATCCTCATCCTCGAACAGTTTTTGTAGAGGGGAATGGTAAGAACCTTGTGTTCATACTTACTTGTTTTTAATGTCTTAAATATTTTATTTGTTCTAATGTCTGTTTTTTCTTGTAGCTCTTCCAAAATCAGAAAAAAGCTTCCGCAAGTCTTTTTACCCCAGCAAGGGTCTAAAAAAGCTATTGGACCTACCAGTCCACAAGCGTAGAACTCCTCTGGTACTCAATTTCATTCTCACCTACAAATCAGTACTCCTCGACGTTCTAAAAAGGAATAAAAAGAGTCTATCTCCCCTTTCTGCTACAACTCCTCAAGATGCCTCCACATCTCGGCCAGATCAAGGATCAACTTCTGATCCAGTAGAGCAGCCATCAACCTCGGCTCCATATCTGATCCTGCTATCTCAACGCCAACGTCGGCGATAAACTATTTTTTCTACCGAGATGGGCTGCCAGAAAACAGTTGCTAAGGATCTTTTGGCCAATATTCCATCCTCTGTTGATGCTCAACCAGCTCCAACCCAGCCTCCAAAGCCAAAGCAAAAAGGATAAAGAAGGCTCAGCCAAAGGCAACGGTGACTCAGATTGATACTGAGGACACCTTGCCAGTTTCCAAATTGGCTGAGAATGTGAAGACCACCTCTGTTCCCGAGAAGAGGTCTGCTGAAACATAACCATCTGAATCCACCAGATCAAAAAGGCCGAGGTCATCCTCCGCAACCACCTCGGGGTCCCAAAAATATGATGCCCCCTGGGCCCCCAAAATCGTACTGGAGGACAAGCCAGTTAGGGCTGGCGACAACAGTGATGACATCAATGTTGGCGTTACCCTTAGTACCGCTCTGTTTCTTCCCGGCGATCTCAACCGAAACGCCGAGTTGAGCGAATATGAAAACTATGCTCTGATGCTCCAACGCTCTGTTCAAGTAAGTGTCTTTATTTGGCCATTTCTCTTTCTTTCTCTCTTTTATACTTTAGAAAATTTTGTAATAACTTCTGGTCTGTTTTATTTGTTCTTAGGCAATCCAGCATACCCACTCCTTCTCAGTACAATCTTTTGAGAACCAGAAGGAGCTGGTCGACAAGAAGAGGGAGGTCTCCAGTCTACAAAAGACTAATAAAAACTTGTAATCAAAGATGAAGACCTTGGAGGATCAAGCCGAGGCTGTTATCAAAGCTCAAAATGACGCCGAAGAAAAAGCAGAATTCGCCGAGGCCATTAGGACGGTTCTTAAGGCCCAGAAAAGAGAGGCTGAGGAAAAGTTGTCCCAGGCCCAGAAAGAACTTCAGGATGCCCTAGACACAAAAGAGGCCGAAGTCAAGGCCGCCGACAAGAAGGGATATAACGAGGGGGTGGCTGATGTCACGGCGGATTACGAAAAACAAGTAAAGCAAGCATGCAACAAGGGTTTTATCCTTGGTTGGATGACTTTACTAAAAAAGCTCGAAATCCCCGATGACTCCCCCCTCAGGAACACCGACGTCCTTCCTCTGTCATTCCCTCCAACTCCAAGTCAATCCGACGACGAATGTGAGTCTGAGAAGGAGACCTTGGTAAGGAAATCAAAGGAGGCAGCTGGGACCAAGTCCCCTTCTCTGAATGAGCAAGTCCTGGACTTGACTCAAGATGAGGAGGGTGAGGAAGTCCCCAAGGATGCCACTCCTAAGAAGGGGTCATGTGACGTACCTCTTGCCGACAAGAGCCTCGATCTAACCCGCCAAGAAATTGATGCCGAGCTTTCGACTGAGAAGGTCACCGAGATGTCTTCTTAGCAGTCCTTCGAAGTCCAAACCCAGCCTGCTAATGATGCTCAAAAATCTTAATTTTATGTTTTTCTCTTTCTTCTGTGCTCTGTACTTTTTTTTTTCTTTTGAATCAGTGTAAGCTCTTCATATGGCCGAAGTGCCTTCTTATAAATACAACTTCTTTGTTTTGAACGTTTGTATGCTTGCCTCCTTTTTACTGCTCTTGTATGATTCCATACTGAGAATATTTTGCATATCTTTAATATACACTTCAATCTTGTGCAACCTTCTCGAGGTGACACGATACAAACTGATGATTTACCTCTACGAGTACCCAAGTACCTTACTCGGCATAACCTTGGTTTCAACTTGTTAATTTTTTCATAAAATTTTAAGTGTTTAACCTTGGTTTAACTTCAACTTGTAAACTTTTTAAGTTTCAACAAGTGATAAACATAATCTCGGTTTAACTTCAACTTGTAAACTTTTCTCAAGTTTCAACAAGTGTTAAACATTATCTCGGCTAACTTCAACTTGTAAATTTTTCACAAATTTCAACAAGTATTAGACGTATCCATAGTTTAACTTCAACTTGTAAAATTTTCACAAATTTCAACAAGTGTTAAACATTATCTCGGCTAACTTCAACTTGTAAATTTTTCATAAATTTCAACAAGTGTTAGACGTATCCATAGTTTAACTTCAACTTGTAATTTTTTCATAAATATCAACAAGTGTTAAACATTATTTCGACTAACTTCAACTTGTAAATTTTTCACAAATTTCAGCAAGTGTTAGACGTATCCATAGTTTAACTTCAACTTGTAAATTTTTCATAAATTTCAACAAGTGTTAAACGTTATCTCAGCTAACTTGAACTTGTAAATTTTTCACAAATTTCAACAAGTGTTAGAACCATTTTCCAACTCTCTGCCCCCTAATGTGAACTTAAGTTCCACTTAGGTTCTCATTACGTATGTATTCTAGGAACATCGACAAGTATCTTCTCAGTCATAAATGTAGAAGAATTCTGTTAAAATTTTATTCATTATGTCGGCAAAAAACAAGGAAAATCTAATGATAGAAAAATTTTAGATTACAAGCATTCCAGGGTCTTGGCAACTCTTTGCCCTCATTATCTTTAAGCTGATATGCCCCATTACCCAATACCGAAGTGATTTTGTAGGGTCCTTCCCAATTTGGGCCAAGCTTACCCTCTCTAGGATCTTTTTTGTTGCCGACGACTTTTCTCAAGACTAGGTCGCCGACTTGGAACTTCCTTGGGTTAACCCTCTTATTATAAGCCCTGGCAAGCTGCTGCTAGTATGCTGCCAGCCGAATTACAGCTCTCTCCCTTCTTTCTTCTAGTAGATTTAGATCTCGGGCAAATAGTACATCATTGGTCCTG
Organism: Camellia sinensis; assembly: GCF_055761805.1. Lineage (NCBI taxonomy): Eukaryota > Viridiplantae > Streptophyta > Magnoliopsida > Ericales > Theaceae > Camellia > Camellia sinensis. Next base: position 224,525,076 of record NC_138961.1, read on the forward strand.
TTTTCTACTCCCTGGGTTCTGATCCCTGGGATGCCGACCTCTAGAGGAATGACTGCTTCTGTGCCATAAGGCATGGCAAATGGGGATTCCCCAGTTGATTTTCTCGGCGTAGTCCGATATGCCCAGAGTACACTTGGCAGTTCATCCACCCACTTTCCTTTCACTGCCTGCAGCCTCTTTTTTATCCCATCCATGATAACTTTGTTGCATGCTTCTGCTTGTCCATTGCTTTGAGGAAAGCTTAGGGTTGAAAAATAATTTTTGATCTTGAATTTTGCACAGAAGCTTTTGATTAGCTTACTATCAAATTGTGTTCCATTGTCGGCAACTATTGCTCTTGGAATCCTAAATCTGGTGATGATGTTCCTCCATATGAAGTTCTTCACGTCCACATCTCGGATCTTGGCTAGGGGCTCAGCTTCTATCCACTTGGTGAAGTAATTTGTTGCTACCAGTAGGTACTTCCTTTGTCCAGTTGCTTGGGGTAGTTGCCCAATGAGATCCATGCCCCATTGGGCAAACGACAAAGGACTGGATACTGGGTTCAGGTTTGCTGCTGGTTGGTGTATCAGTGGCGCAAACCTTTGGCACTTTTCACATTTCTTGACGTAGGCCTCTGCATCTCTCTGCATATAGGGCCACCAATACCCCTGCGTAATGGCCCTATGGGCAAGTGATCTGCCCCCAGCGTGGCTTCCACAAACTCCTTCATGTATTTCATATAAAAAATCTTCAACTTGTGAGGGATGTACACACCTCAAAAGGGGTCCAGTGAAGGATTTTCTGTAAAGATGTCCCTCTGCTGTCAGACTGAATCTTGCCGACTTCAATCTGCTCTTGTGTGCCTTCTTGTGGTCATCTGGCAGCTTTCCTTCTTTCAGGAATGCAATAATTGCATCCAGCCAGCTTGGTCCCATGTCCACACACATTGCTTCACGCTCTATGGTTAGTGGTTCGATGCTCGGGCTCGACAAGTAGTCGACCATTATCATCCTTGCTTTTCCAGGTTGTATTGCACTAGCCAGGTTGGCTAGTGCATCAGCGTGACTGTTATCATCTCGGCTAACCTAATGTAGTCGGAAATTTTGAAACAAGGCCACCAACCTGTTAACCTCTTTTGCGTAGGCTGACATCCTTTCATCACGGGCTGCAAACTCGCCCGTTATCTAGTTGACTATGAGTTGGGAGTCGCAGAAGACTATTACTTTATCTGCTTCAGCTGCTACTGCCAGCTTCAGTCCTGCAATTAATGCTTCGTACTCTACTTCATTGTTTAAGGCCTTGAACCCCAAACAAATGGAATGTCCCACTATCTGTCCATCTGGAGATACCAGTACTACTCCTGCCCCCGCTCCTTGTCGGTTTGAGCTCCCATCGACAAACAGTCGAAAGGAGTCGCGATGTAAATGCTGTAGGGTCTGAGTTTTTCCTTCTTCCTTTGTTCTGTTGCATTCGGCTGGGCTTCTCCTTGCTTGCTTGGACATCGTTCACCTCGGTTCAACAGAGCCCGATCTACGATGGATTCTGGTATGAACTCGGCCACGAAGTCGGCCAAAACTTGGCCTTTGATTGCTGTTCTGGGTTTGTACTCCGAGTCATACTGTCCCAAGGCCACTGCCCATCTGGCTATTCTTCCTGTTAGGTCTCCCTGCTGCAATAGGGACTTCAATGGATGTTCAGTCAATACCACAATCTTGTGGGCTAGAAAGTAATGGTTCAGTTTCTTTGAAGCCATTACTAGTGCCAGCGCCAACTTTTTTAAGGGTAAATACCTGGTTTCTGCATCAGCCAGGGTTTTTCTTACATAGTAAACAGCCCTTTGTTCCCCTTTTTCTTCTCAGATTACCACTGCACTTACCGCATGTTCTGAAGCTACCAAGTACAGGAACAGCTCCTCCCCAAGTTCTAGATTTGAAAGAACTAGAGCTGTGGTCAAATACTTCTTTAAGTCGGCCAGGGCGACTTCGCATTCTTCGGTCCACAAAAAATCTGTGGCTTTCTTTACTAAGTTGAAGAAAGGTTTGCACTTGTCTGAGCTTCTGCTTATGAACCTATTCAGGGCTGCGGCCCTTCTAGTCAGCATTTGTACCTGTTTTGCCGATGTCGGGCTCTTCAACTCCAAGATGGCGTTGATCTGATCTGGGCTGGCTTCGATGCCCCTTCTGGTCACCAGGTATCCCAAAAACTTACCAGATCCAACTCCAAATGCGCACTTTGATGCATTGAGTCGGAGCCAATATGTTTTAAGGATTTCAAATACTGCTTTTAGGTCGGCCAGATGACCTTCAGGTTCCTTGGTCTTCACGACCATATCGTCAATGTAAACTTCGACCGTTCGGCCGATCAGATGTCTGAACATCTTGGTTACCAATCTTTGGTAAGTTGCTCCTGTGTTTTTTAACCCAAAAGGCATCACTTTGTAGCAATACAGCCCTTTTGGGGTGATAAACGCAGTCTTCTCTTCATCTGGGGGGTACATGGCTATCTGGTGGTACCCCTTATAGGCATCCAGGAAACTCATTCTTCTATGCCCTGAAGTGGCATCCACCAGCTGGTCAATTTTGGATAGAGGAAAACTGTCTTTGGGACAGGCCTTGTTTAGGCTGGTAAAGTCCACGCAGACCCTCCAGTTACCATTCTTTTTCCTTGATCACCACTGTGTTTGATAGCCATGTCGGGTAGTTTACCTCTCAAATGGCCCTGGCCTCCAGAAGTCTGTCTACTTCCTCCTCCACTACCTCGACGTGCATCAACGTCGGTCTTCTTGCTCGTTGGATTACAGGTTTGGCCGACCTGCCAACGTTCAGTCTATGGCAAGTGACCTCGGGGTCAAGGCCAGGCATTTCATAAGGCGTCCAGGCAAACACTTCGATGCTTGCTCTCAAGAAAGCCTCAAACTCTTTCTCCTCCTCTTCGGCTAAGCCTGAGCCGATAAGGAAGAAGCGTTCTTCATCCCCTGTCTGGACGAGGATTTTCTTTAGTACTTCTTTACTCTTTTTGGCTGGCTCCTTGCCGACATCTTCTAGGACTTCCACGTCCTTATCTTCGATTTCTGCCTTCTCTGGTTCTTGTATGCTGTAGGTAGATTTCATTGCTTCCATGGAGCAATTCTTTGCCTGCAGTTGATCTCCTCTGACTTCTTCTATCCCATGCTCTGTTGGGAACCGCAGTAGTTGGTGCAATGTTGAGGGAATAACCCTCATTGCGTGCAACCATGGTCTTTCCAGGATTGCGTTATATGGGGAGGGTGTGTTGATTACGGTGAATTCGGTCATTATCTTCCTGGTGCCTGCCTGCACCTCCAGGCTCGTTGTTCCCAGTGGCCATGTCGGCGTTCCATTGAACCCAACCATTGGGCCATTGGATTGTTTCATGTCATCTAGGTGAAGGCCTAGTTCTTTGTAACACCTGACATACATGATGTCACAAGAGCTACCTTGGTCAATCGGGATGCGCTTCACTTGGCACTCCCCAACCTGGAGGGATACTATCAAGGCATCGTTATGTGGATGCTGCACCATCTCAAGGTCGGCTTCTGTAAAGGACACTACTGGTCCCTAGCACTCCTCTGCCCGATGTCTCTTCTCCCCGACTTGGTAGACATGCTGCAAGTGCTTTACCTTCTGAGTCTCCCCCCTAATTTCGTTGTCGTTGACCTTTGAGTGAATTACATTAATTACCCAAGGTCCTCCTGCCTGAGGTTACTGTGCTGGGGGAGGCGGAGCTGTTGGTGCTTGAGGCAGTCTTGCTTGTTCTTCCCTTGTCCTGGCCTCATCGACAAGGTCTCGCAGATGGCCTTGCCTCACCAGGTCTTCCAAGTATATTTTCAGGGCTCTGCAACCCTAAGTCATATGCTCATCTTCATTGTGGTAAGCACAATGCTTGCCAAGGTTTCTTCCCATAAACTCTCCTGGTGCCCTCGCTGGCGCTCTGAAATAGGGTTGGTTCCGAATTTTATCTAAGACTTTGTGAATTGGGATTCGGAACACAGTCGTAACTACCTGTGTAGCCCTTAGTCCTATCTCTTGCTTGCTAGATCCATTGTTACCTCGGACTCGCTTCGGCGAGCCGTTTCCTTTTTCTTGCTTTATCTCTTTAGTCCCCGATGTATCTTCCTCAGCTCTGGCATACTTCTCGATTCTAGCCATGAGCTCTTCCATGCTTTTTGGCAATGTCTTTGCCAAAGATTTTCGTAGTGGACAGTCGTCTTTTAAGCCATTCTTGAAAGATATGACTGCCACCTCTTGATTGCACTCGGGTATTCGGTTGAACACCTCGTAGTACCTTTTTGCGTAGGCCCTAAGGCCTTCATCCTTACTGATTCTTAGAACCATTAATGCGTGTAGCTTGTTTGTCACGAACCTGGCCACGAACATCTCGACTAGGCCTTCTTAGGTCTTCACACTTCTCTTCGGCAGTTTGTGGAACCAATCTGATGCAATCTCCCCGAAGGATGAGGGGAACACTTTGCAGAGCAACGGCTCGTTCCCACTGTACAATGTCATCAAGTTCAGGTATAATCCAACGTGGAAGTTGGGATCCGACTTACCATCGTATATTTGGAACCTCAACATATTGAATCTCTTTGGAGCCTCAAATTTGTCCAATTCTACCGAGAATGGTGTTCTCGGCTTAACATGTGAAGTTACCTCGGCATCGGCATTTTGTTGCTTCTTCTTGAGGTAGTCTCTTAAGTCTTCTTTGCTCTGCCCAGGTGCTTGACTATCTCACGACTTCAATCTTTTAGGTGCACTGCTCTCAACTTCGTTGTGAGCCCTCTTTGACCCTTCTCCATGAGTTGTATCGAAGCATAGCGTCTGCCCTTGGACATGCCGATGTTTTTTGGGGTCCGCCTCCTTGGTGCGGTGTGTCCTCCATGATTTTTTCCTCCTTGACTCTCTTCGCCCGACCTCCCTTGAAGGTCAGTGAGAGTGTCTTTCGCTCCGGGTGTGCTGGGGGGCTGCAGGGACTGTTTTCTGCCCTCCCTTCTGGGCATTGGCCGCTGGAATCGGTGTGTCCTGCAGCAAGAATGGTGGTTGCATAATGTTGTTTTGCATCATAAAATTGACGACCGATTGCAGGTCTGCCAATTTATTTGCCATCTCTTTCACCTCTTCGTCCCTCCGCAGGCATCTATCCTTCCATACCTGGGGGTCGTTCTCGTTGTAGTACTCGTTCCGATGTGGTTCCCTTGGCACGTCGCCACCCTAGCTTACGTCTTTCCTGCCATGATTCTAGTTTTGAGTCTCTTCGTTGTGACCATCTCCCTCCATATTAGGATCAGTGTGCTTACCGTTCCCAGCAGGGGTTTCGTTCCCAACGTTATTCTTCTGTCCATCGCTGGCCCATCTATTCTCCTTTCTTTTCCATAGACGGCGCCAAATGTGTGAGTGAATTTTTGACCATACTGCCAACTTAGTATTCAACTGGAGAGTACTGGCAGAATAGATGGCATCTGGTTGACCTGCAACAGAAAGAGAAGATTCTGGTGGTGGCTCGTCCACCTGGGGGTACTCTGACGATCAAGTCAATAAAATATCTCTCAAAGATAATCAATAGTGCTATTCTCACTGTTCAGAATATAAATTGCATACCTTAGACCTATCGGGGGTGCCTTTCTTTTATAGTTAATTCAATCCTAGTCACCATAGAAGCCTGACTTCAATGGACTTCTACTCAGTGCTTATCCTGGACTCTCCAAGAGATAAAGATAAACTCTTTAAGAGTGTTATCCTTATCCATGCTGAAGTCCTTCCTCCATTTTAGGACTCTTGTGCCTTATCCGCTTATCTCGAACTCCGATATCTTCGGAGATAACCTCGGCGTCATAACCTGGACACGTGGCACCTCGGCTGACACGTCGGTGTCACCTTGGCCATGTGTTGGGACTCAGAAAATATATCCCCACAACTTTTTTGGTGTATTTAACTTTAGGTACTGTAGACGTGCCCTTGGGCCTCACTACAGTTCGGACTCAATTTGTGCCACGGTCCTGTATCTAATCTCGCAGAGTGCAATGCAAGACCGATGAAATCATCAAAGAGTCCAAATCCGGCAAATCGTTTTTGAAAACATATTTTTTTGAAAGAAGTGCCAAACATGGACTGCTTTGCCAGATACAGAGTCGCCACCTAAATATTTATTTTGGGAAAATTTAGGAAATCCTGACTCGTTGCCTAAGGCCACGTGTCCGTTATCACCAAAGTTGCCTCGGCTCGGGAACTTGGGTACAATTGGGGAAGGTCACTTCATGAGCACCCCTGCTCGCCCGATCAAAGATCGGCCTCTACTAACCATGATATCTAGTTTTGAAAACATTATGCATTCTTATTCTGGTTATTAGCCTAGATTTACTATGTGATGCGCACAGCATACAAGTATAGACTGGATCGCCTGAATTGGAACAAAATATCTCATGTTTGTTTATTTGAAAATGGTTTGATGGTGCTACTCGTAAGTAGGCTAAGACGTGGATTTGCCACCCTCGGGTGGGCTTAGAAAAAATGATTTTGCCACTCTCAAGTGGGCTTAAAACTCGCATTTAATGAATTGTTCCAATCCAAATAACCCAACCTTCACCTACAGGCATTCAGGCAGTTATATCACATAAGCAATTAGCCTCATGGTAAGCATGCCATCATGGCATTCACTCACACACATGCAAGGATGCTAAAGCATAAATACTTACCGAGTACTCCAAGCCAAAACATAAGCTATGTTAGAAATCCATGCATGATCCTAACTATACAGAAATGCCTAATGCAACACATGCAAAAATGCAACTATATCAGGCTCGGCTATTCTAAACATGGCATATGAAATGCTAAAGCTAACACGTATTCAATTTGGAATTGAAATACAAATGCAGTTAGTATGATGTGCCGAGCCCGGTGCATGCAAGACAGATGAATGATGCAAACATGCAAGCATAAGTATGCTAATTGAAACATACCCTAAACTAACCATCATAAGCTGGTAAATAAAAGGGAGAAAGATGTGAGGTTGGAAGACATACATCACACGCACGCACACTTATTACAACATTGCCCTCGCTTGGAGGGTCCGAATAAATAATATACAGTCCAAATAATAATACAGCTAATTATTACACATCCACTAACTAACTAACAAATTAGCTAAGTAAGCTATAAACTGGCATGCAAATGGACTGCTCCGGCTCTGTTTTGGATGATAATGGATGCATGCATGCTCGATGCGCTTTGTCGGTAAATTCCATCGCGATGTCTTGTCTCGCCATTATTTGCAGCTGATTTCAGAAACTTACACAAAGCTCCATGAAGCTGAAACTCTACCTTGGGAAAGCCACTAACCAGGTATTGGCTTGGAAACCCCCTGCCGACCACCCCTCATGGTGAAAACCAAAAAAGGTGGTCGGCCTACCAGAAAGCCTGGTCGGCCGGCCACTTTCTGCCCCTGGACTCTGGTTTTTCTACAACAAAGGCAAGAAGGAGAGAAAGCAATGTATTTTCAACATATGTGTGCGCGACCACTCCTCCCCGTCCTTGCACAAGCTCTAGGGAGTGTGGCCCTCGGTTCTCGAGCCACCAATCACGCATCTCGATGCATGATGGCCGAGAGACCGAATTGCACGTTTTAATAAGACATGAATGCAAGTATGAACATATGAAGCCAACAATTCTATCATAGATAATCAAGAACGTCGGGGACCGGGAATCGAGGCACGTTTCGTCACTTGGAGTACGAAACGCCCCTCGTTTCCCGTGCTTGGACTAAACCCTATTCCAAACACCATGCAAATGGAATGGCATGTACAATGCGACTAACATGCAACCTAGCATACGCAATGCTCTGTACTAAAATGGCATACACAATGCGCGTGATGTAACATGGCATACACAATGCTCTAAAATGCAACCTAGCATACGCAATGCTGTGAAATGGCATACACAATGCACGATGGACTTACGCCAACATGAGTGGACCTCAGCCACACTCACATTAGTGGCCATAAGATGAAAATGAGACCACCGAAATGCGTGCACACATGCACACAAACCGAGGACCGAACCTAAGGCACAACGTGCAACTCTAACAAGGCATGGCAAGGCATGCAACATGGCATTCAAACATATAAACTTCAGCACTGAAATATGATGCAAAACGATCTCGAATCATGGATATATGGCACCCGATGCATGAGATGAGCCCCGAAACTTCAAAACTAGGCACATGTATTGACTTGTAGCTATACAAAGCATGCATTATTTGACCATGAAGCACAAAGACAGAGCCAAGGCAGTCCCAAAACATGAACATTTCTAGTTCAAAGCATGACCAAAAGATGCTAGCATGATGGACTAAAATAGCATGCAACTTTGACTAGCAAACATGGTTTACATGGCATGCATATGAAGCATATGAAATCTCACCAAACCAGAAAAAATCAGTGAATAAAACATGCCAAAATATGTCCAAATAATCACTGAAATGCAGCCAACATGTGCAAAAATGAGGGGCTTCTTTGGAAGGGCATACAAGGGGTAATTAAGCACATGCAAAATAGACACTTAGCATGACCAAACCAACTCTGGAAATAAGTTATGACAGCCTTAAAACTCACAAAATTGGCCCTGAAATTAGTCTAGGAAACATGCAAAGAAAGGCCCTCTCAAGAGGCCTTGAATGGAATCGTTCTACACATGCATTGTAGACATAAAATATGATCAAAAGGGGCCTGGACAGACCTAAGGTAGACCTTAAAACTCACAAAATTGGACCTGAAACAAGACTTCAATGCATGCAAAATAGGGTCCCTTTGGGAGGCCCAAAAGATCCCTAAACAAGACAAGGAGAGAGGGGGTCACCCCCCTCTAATTTTGGCCCTCAAAAATGCATCAAAGCCACTGAAAATCCATTGGATTTCAGTGGCTAAGAGGCCAAACCATGGCCAATGCAAGTGCTCTAATGCATAGCCTTAATCATGAAGAAATGAAGCATGCATAGGGGGAAGATAACCCCAAACAGAAATAGGACCTTAACAAAACTTGAAGAGGAGCTCAAAACAAGACTTTTTCCAATTTGTAGAAAATCTCAAAAATGCTCACAAGTAAGGCTACAATAGGATGCAAAAATAGCCCTAAAAGAGAGATAGAGGATAAGGGGATGTAAATGACCTCAAACAGAAAAGTGCCCTTAAACAAAGTTGGAGAGGGGATCAAAATAAGACACTTTCTAGTTTGGGTCAAAGCTCAGAAATGCTTGTAAGTAAGGCTAACCAATCATTCAAAAAAAATGCAAATTTAAGGAAAATGGGCACTTACCCTTGAAGAGCCGACCTCCAGCAGCTTTTGGACCAAGTTGGTGAGCTTTCAACCTCTGCAAATGACTTCCAAGGTGCTGGAATGGATGGTGGAGGTGTTAGGCTTAGAGGTGTAGTGTAAATGGCCAAGAAAATTAGGGTTTGGAGCTTTGGAGAAGAAGGCTATGGAGGGTGGAGTGCATGTGCCTTGGCCAAATTTTTCTAACCCTTGCAAAATGAGGTGGGGGGTTGGTTATATAGAGGGAGAGAAGTAAGGCTTCTTGGAGAAGCCAAGAGAGGGGGTCAAAGCTTCTCAAAGAAGCTTTAACCAAAAAGGTCAAGCTTCCTCAAGAAGCTTGACAAAAGAGTCAAGCTTCTCTAAGAAGTTAAGCAAGGGGGGCAAAACCAATTAAAAATGATCAAAAAGAGGCTCAAAATCTCGGACAGTGGGTCAAGTGCTTCACTGCTGGCACAACTGTGTTGCACTTAAGAAGAGCAAAAAGCAGAAAGGTGGTCGGCCAGCTAAGGTGGCCGGCCAGCCACTCCCCATGGTCGGCCGACCAGGGGTCAAAAGGGTCAAGCAAAATTGCTGGTCGGCCTACCCAGAAAGGTGGTCTCCCAGATGAGTAGAACACAGTGGTGGTATGAAAAGCCAGAAAATGTGGCTCAAAAGTGAGAAAAACCAGCTTTTGGAGAGAGAAAAAGAGGAAACTGGCTTTTCAGGGGAAAAGGTGGCCGGCCACCATGATACCCCCTCCCTAACAGTGAAAATAGGGTCCCTACCAAAAATGAGCCCAAACCGATGCAAAACGAAGGTTCGGGGGCCAAAACGCGCAGCCTCGGGCCCTAAAAACTGACTATTAAGCACCGGAGGTGGTGCTCGACCACGAAGTTGGTCTCTCGGACCACAGTGTCCCTAAAAAGGGAGGAAATAAGGTGTGTGCCAAAAACCGGAGCAAACGGAGGTAGTTAAGCGGTCCTGAACCGAGGCACACGGCCGACGGCTCAAAAAACCGAAAATCGGGCTCCAAATGGGAAAAATGGCCTACGACCACGAAACGTAGCCTACGGCCACTGAGAGATGGTCTACGAGACCTCTCCCTCCCTTTGGGAAGAGAAAACAGAGAAAATAGGACTTGATTCGCAAACCGAGGCAAAGCACAAAAGAGCTCCAAAGTCCGAAGGTAAGGCTCGCAGCCGAGACTCTGAAACCTCAGAACGAGCACAATATGCAACATCACCGAGCGCTCAACTGGTGATGTCTAAGTCTTAAGGTTGGTCAAAAATGGGGTGTCTATAGGTACGTAACATTTTGATTTCTAATTTTATTTATTTATTTTTATAGAATAAAATTCCAAGACTTCAGTAAATAAAATTCCAAGACCAAAGATTGGATTATTGTCTGATGATGCAGTTATGATGTAAGGGGTTCCAAGCAGAACGGGTCGGACTGATCCACGCTTGTCGAGCCAGTATCCGGGTGATCAAGCCCACCGGAGAACCTGCACAAGAGTTCAACGGGAAACGGAGAGTCCCCCAGCGAACCCTCCGACAAGCAAGTTAGAGAGAGAAGCGGAGTGTAGAAATGGAATAGAGATAGAAAAACTTAACCTTCTACATATCTTCGACGTTTTCTTATATCCTTTGGTAATCATTATGTTGTCTCTTCCGACCTCTCACCTTGGCCGAAAGTCTATGCTGTAGCTTACCTTGTTCAGGGTGAGGGCGTGTTGTCCCGACGGAGAGGGGTTGTCGCAATAAATGCTGTAAGGGGGCCTCATTAATGGCGATGTGCAGTGGCAATAACTTTGCAGATCTTTGTCTGTTGATGTGGCTTGCCCTTTTCTTGCCATATGTCTTGATGTCATTGGTTCTAATTGCTATATGGGGCTTCGGCAGTGCTGGGCTTCAACATTTGAGATATGTGTTGGGCCCTAAATAGTGGGCTCTAATCTTTGTGGGCTTACCCATGTCAGTAGTCCCCCATTCCCGAGTGCAGCTTTTGTCCAACGAAGGGAATATTGAAGAGAATAAAGGGTGTGAAAGACTGGTAGGGTGAAGGCCGACTGAGCGGGGTGACCGACTGTAAGGCGGGCCGACCGCGAAGGGTAGCTGAGTGGAGGGACCGACCATGCGGAAGGCCGACCGCGAAGGGTGGCCTAGTGGAGGGACCGACCATGTGGAAGGTCGACTGCGAAGGGTGGCCGAGTGGAGGGGCCGACCATGCAGAAGGCTGACCGCGAAGGGTGGCTGAGTGGTGTGGCGCGGGGCTCGAGGGACGGTGGGGCATATACTGAAGTGAAGTGGAATAGACAGGGAAGGGGAAAGGGGCAGTGGATCGTGGCCGTACACGTGGCAAAATCTCGTAGTGGGGGAGGTTAGGCATTGGGCGATAGACGAAACGATAGGTCATTATAGGGTGTTGAAAAGACAGTTGTAGCGGAATTTTGAAAATTTTCAAACTGGCGAGAATTAATTGTGACCCTTGGAATACAGGCAAGCCGTGGGCCTTTGGTATTATCCGCTTTACCTACCTTTTTGTAAAAAATCAGAACATTCCAAGTGTAAACTCCTTCGTTTCTAGCGATACACCTCTGCAATGCTTTTTGAATTTTCTTGCGCCCGCATCCGAAGCTATTCGTAGACACACGACAGAAATGGCACAAGAAAAAGCTAGAATTGCCAGGGTTGATCCACTAGGGGACGACGATGCGGTGGAGTTGGCGGAGCAGTACAGGACGGAGAGGCAAGTGGAGAGAGTAGGGGAGCCGGCAGGACCACTGCGTTCGTTGACAATGATAGCGGCTCCGAAGCCAATCAACTAGGCTGAACCAGATCACTGGCATACGAAGGCCGACAAGTCGATCGTTACTACGGGGGAGTTGGAGGGTATGCGCAAAAAATGCCAAGTTCCCTGAGAAATAGAATTGATGCTACCAACACCAATGGAGAGGTCGTCCAACGCCCGGCTGGGGGAGTTTGCCCTCTATGAGGAGGCGTTGAAGGGTGGGTTGAGGTTGCCGCTTCCGCAGGTAGTAGTGGATGTCTTAAACCGACTAGAAGTGGCGCCAGGCCAACTAATGCCCAACGCGTGAAAGATTGTATCGGTTTGTGCAAGTGCGTGGCTGAGGGCGAACGATGGGACGGCTATGACGGGGGACGAGTTTTTTGTCTGCTGCAAGGCCTCGGGCCAGCAAGAAACTTGGGTCACTTTGCAAGCGGTGGCAGGGAGGGGTCTGGTGGTGGGGTTGCCGTCATTAATTAAGGGATGGAGGCCGCGGTGGTTCTACGTGTCTGTGAATGAGGGAGTGGAAGTGTGCACGGTGTGGAGAGTGCCCACCAAGTCTGTGGAGCCAAAGCTGGGGGCTGCAGTGGAGGAGAGGGTGAAAAAGGTGAAGGCATGGAGAGAGAAAGAGGGCGTCAAATGGGACGATCTTGTCCAGTCGTCCGCTTTGTTCGCCGTGGGACTAGGCCCTCAACCGACCGGTGGAGATCTAGCAACAGCAGAATTAGAAGCGAGAAGGAAAGCACAAGAGGCAGAGGATCGGACTATTTTTGCCAAAGCCCAAAAGTTCAAAGAAATGTAGTTAGGCTCGCCACCAAAACCGGTCGCGAGGGAAAGAATCCAACCACGCTCCAAGCCGTTGGGGGAAAAAGACTTGGGTAGTTTTGAGCCGCGACCGCCCCCAATTGATCCGGTGAAGGAGAGGGCAAACAAAGAGGGGGAGGCTCTAAAGAAGAAGTAGAAGAAGAAGAGGAGGGTTGCCTCTGAGGGGGCCTCAGATGTGCCTGGGTCGAAGAGGATGAGGGTTGGCGGGGAGGTTACCCCCATGGCGAAGGAGGCAGGGGAAAAGGAAGTGGGAGCGACCTTAGAAAGGGTGGTTACCCCAGAAGTGCAAGGGGACGAAGGTCAGGGGGGCCAGGAGGAAGAAACACACATGAGTGCCATGCCCAAGATGCAAGTGGAGAGTGGGTCAGCCGACCCTGAGGAGGTGGTAGAGCAGTAGCCTAAGGGGGGTCTGCACTCCAAAGAGAGGTGGTCAGGCTAAAGCATGCCATCTATCACGCCCCCGCAGTGGCTGGGTGACTGGAGGGAGAAAAAGGCCCAGCCAGGACAGCGGTAAATCTTCTCTTGGGGGTAGTGGACGAAGCAGCCGTGCGCTCTGCCACTAGGTTCAATGAGGCTGAGCTGCTAAGGGGGTTGTGCTCTGCCCAAATGGAGGCGACCACTTTAGCAGGGGCTCTGCTGAGAAAGGCGGCGGCTGCAAAAGGTAAAGTGAAGCCTCTGAAGGCCAAGTTGGAGGAGGCGAAAGCCCAACTTGAGAGTTTGAGGAGTGAAACTGCAGAGTGGAGGAGGACCGCACGAAGCGTTTGCGCTAGGGGGTTGGAAGAGGCTCAGAAGGCGAAGAAGATGGAGGTGTTGGCGATCGTCCAACGCAATGTTGCCACTCGAGCCCATGCTGAGTTGCTCACGATTAAATTGGAGCTAGAGGACGAACGCCGCAAGGTAGTGTCGCTCGAGTTCCAGCTGGCTGGCGAGCAGAAGAAGCTGGGGGATGCTCAAATGCTTGCACAGTCGCCATCGAGCGGTTTAAAGAGGCTATGACCAGCAATGAAGAACTGCACGCCCAGCAAATCAAAGAAAAGGATGAAGCAGAACTGAAGATTGCTAGGCTGCAGAAGGAGCTGGAAGATGAGCCCGCTAGGGCAATGGAGGAGAAGGCGAGGTTGGAGAAGGAGTTAGAGGAAGAAAAAACTAAGGCAGCCTCTGAAAGGGCAGTATACCTCGACCTGTACGTCGCAGCAGTGGAGCAGTTCAAGGGGTCTGCTGAGTTCCAGATGGCAATCGAAGCCACAGTCGCCAGCAACTTGGCAATAGAGGGGGCTGGGAGGGCTGGCTTATCGGGAGCGACTGCTGGGGGCAGGAGTGAAGCAGAAGTGATCCAGCGCTTCCAGCGGTCGGACTTCTACAAGCACAAAATGGCTGACTTCTGGGACAGCGGGTGGAAGATGTTCAAGCGTAAAGTGGAAGAGCTGTTCCCAGACTTAGACTTGAGCAGTGTCAAGATTGACGATGATGCCGTGGCCCAGACCCCCCTAGACGAGGGCGTTGAAGAAGAAAACCTTGTGTCAAGTGAGAAGGAATAATGGAAGTGGACAAAATTTGTACTTAGAGTTTTTTTTTTTTTTTTTTTGTAATAAACTTATGTATAAGGTGTGAATGAATAAAATTATGAGCTATATTTATGTTTGTCTGAAATGAATTGTTGAATTGCTATAATTGTTGAATTGCTGTCTTAATTTTTGTGAGTCTGAAATGAATGAAGAATAGTTTATTGAAATTAGGCTTGACTTGTAAGGAAAGAGGCTAACTTGCAAAAGTTGATAAGTAAGAAAACAATCTAACTTGTAAAGGAGACATGTAAGAATGTCAAAAATGTGAAGTTTCAAATTACGCCCGAAAATATTTTGCAAGAGTGTTGAGAAATGATAGGTCGGTTTGGGAAATGCAAGTCAAAAAGTAAAAACGTAAAGAGTGTCGTAGGAACAGGGACCTGGAATTTGACTAAGTATGGTTAGTATGCCACAACCATGAAGTTTACGTGAATGTCCTCGACCGAGCTCTACATCCGTGCTCAGTTTGGGAGAAGCTATGATTAACTGACCCTTCAAGTAATTTAGTAGCTTCAAGTAACTCAGTCTGGCCGAGCTCTTCGAGCTCAGTCTGGCTGAGGCCTTAAGGAACTCAGGCTGGCTGAGCTCGTCATGCTTGGTCTGGTTGAGGCTTGTTATGCTCAGTCTGGCTGAGGCTTTACATGCTCGGTCTGGTCAAGGCTTTGCATGCTCGGTCTGGCCGAGGCTTTTATGCTCAGTCTGGCTAAGGCTTGTCATGCTCAGTCTGGCTGAGGCTTTGCATACTCGGTCTGGCCGAGGCTTTTATGCTCAGTCTGGCTGAGGCTTGTCATGTTCAGTTTGGCTGAGGCTTTGTATGCTCGGTCTGGCTAAGGCTTGTCGTGCTCAGTCTGGTTGAGGCTTTGCATGCTCGGTCTGGCCGAGGCTTTGTATGCTCAGTCTGGCTGAGGCTTGTCATGCTCAGTTTGGCTAAGGCTTTGTATGCTCGGTCTGGCCGAGGCTTTTATGCTCAGTCTGGCTGAGGCTTGTCATGCTCAGTCTGGCTGAGGGTTTGTATGCTTGGTCTGGCTAAGGCTTGTCGTGCTTAGTCTGGCTGAGGCTTTTATGCTCAGTCTGGCTGAGGCTTGTCATGCCAGTCTGGCTGAGGCTTTGTATGCTCGGTCTGGCCGAGGCTGCAATCAAAGTGTTATTTGAAAGGCCACACATATATTTGGGATATAAGCTTGTTGTCATTAAAGTGTAGCCCATTCGATCAAAAATTTACATCACATGAGGGGATAATGAGAACAATGAAGTGTGCAAATTGTCAAAAAAGGAAATACAGCAAAAGATTGATACAAGAATTGAACTTTTATTGAAAATAGCGCTTCAAGTGCTCGACATTCCATGGGTGGGGGAGATCGTGGCCTTTCATGTCCTGAAGTCGGTAAGTGCCTGGACGAGGTCTGGCTTTCACAACGTAAGGTCCCTCCCACTTGGCGACCAGTTTGCCCTCAGTCGGATTTTTGGTAGCAAGAGTTACTTCTCGCAAAACAAGGTGTCCCACGGCGAATTCCCTCGGTCTGACTTTGCAATTATAGTGTGTTCTCATTTTCTGTTGGTAGGAGGCCCGCCTGACAGCGGTGGTTTCTCGGAGTTCTTCGATCAGATCTAGGTCTGCCCGACGTAGCTTTTCAGTTAGTTCTGGATCTGGATGTAGAACCCTTGGGGTGGGCAGACCGATTTCCGCTGGGATGACTGCCTCGGCGCCATATGTTAAGCTAAAGGGGGTCTCCCCAGTGGGAGTTTGGGCAGTAGTGTGGTAGGCCCAAAGTACATTCGGTAATTCCTCAGCCTAGAGTCCTTTAGCAGCTTCCACTTTAGTTTTGATGATCTTCAAAAGAGAACGGTTAGTGACCTCAACTTGGCCATTAGCTTGGGGATGGCCTGGAGAGAAGAAACATGGCTGGATTTGGAGCTCTGCGCAAAATTTCCTGAACTTGGCATTGTCAAATTGTTTACCGTTGTCGGAGACGATGGCTTGAGGAATGCCAAATCTGCAGACGATCAATTGCCAGATGAATCTGGTTGTGTTCCACACGGTAATTGTGGCAAGGGATTCTGCTTCCACCCATTTAGTGAAGTAATTGATGGCGACAATGGCGAATTTGGTTTGGCCTCGGCCAGTGGGCAATGGGCCAACCAGGTCGATTCCCCATTTGGCGAATGGGTAGGGACTGCAGAGTGTGATCAATTCTATAGGAGGAGCATAGGGGATGTTGGCAAAACGTTGGCACTTATCACATTTGAGCACGAAGTCTATCGCATCTTGATTGAGAGTGAGCCAGAAATAACCAGTGCGAAGTATTTTGTGGGCTAATGACCTGCCACTCGAATGATTGCCACATACGCCCTCATGGATTTCTCTCATCACGTAAGTCACCTGAGCAGGATTGAGGCATCTGAGGTATAGGCTTGAAAAGCCCTTCTTGTACAAAAGACCATCGACAAGAATGTAATTGGACGATCGGACCCTGACTTTGGCAGCTTGCTGTTTGTCATCTGGTAGTTCCCCCGTTGCCAAAAATAGAAAGATGTCAGATGCCCAGGGGATAGATTCATTTTAGAGGAAGTGGATCGCTTGCTGGTCGGGGGATATGGCAGGGTGGGTCAGGTATTCGAAGCGAACACCGTGGTCGAGATCTGACTAGTCTGCAGAGGCTAATTAAGCCATCCCATCTGCCTTAGAGTTTTCTGCCCGAGGGATATGCTTGATGTGGAAAGTATTGAAGAGACGAGCAAAGGGGAGTGCAAGATCCCTATAAGCCCGTATTATGTCGTCCCTGGCCTCGAATTCCCCCGTAATTTGTCGACAATAAGCTGGGAGTCACTGAACACTCGGATATGGCTGACACCAATGTCTCTGGCTAGACGGTGACTTGCTATCAATGCCTCATACTCGGCCTCATTATTGCTTGCATCAAACAGGAAGCAGAGAGCACATTTGAAATAACCACTGTCAGGGGCGGTGAGAATGAGACCAGCCTCACTGCTTTCTTTGCGGGATGATCCATCGACGTTGAGGGTCCAAGAGTGGGGGTCTTCTGGCTCGGTAGGGGTTAGTGGGGGTGGAGGAGTTATCGTTGGGGTGAGGTTAATGAATTCCAGGATGAAGTAGGCAATAACCTGTCCCTTAATTGCTGTCCGAGGCCAGTAGGAGATATCAAACTGACTGAGTTCGACCGACCATTACATAAGCCTGCCGGAAAGCTCTGGTTACTGCATTATCTTCTTCAACAGTTGGTCAGTGAGAACCACTATGGAATGGGCTTGGAAGTAGGGGCGGAGTCGTCTGGAGGCGGTGACCAAGGCCAAGGACATTTTTTCTAACAATGAGAGTTCTGTTCTGCCCCCTGAAGAGCCTGGCTGATGTAATAGACCGGTCGCTGGACAGATCTGTCTTCCCTGACGAGTGCTGCACTAACTGCAGTGTGTGACACGACTAGATAGAGGAAAAAGGGTTCGCCCGTGATGGCTTGAAAAAGTAAAAGGGGTTTGCCATGTATTGTTTCAACTATTGAAATGCCTCTTCAGATTCTGCCGTCCACTCAAAAGTTTGCCGGAGGACTTTGAAGAAGGGGAGGCACTCGGCCAGTAAGCCTCTGAACCTCCTTGACTGTTCTGGGTGACTGCATTTCAATTAGGGCCTTGATCTTCTCGGGGTTAGCGTCGACGCCCCGCTGACTGACCATGAACCCCAAAAACTTCCCAGATCCTACGCCGAAAGCACATTTTTCCAGATTGAGCTTCATCTGGTACTTTCGTAGGCTAGCGAAGGTTTCTTGCAGGTCAGCCAGATAATCGATGGAGAGCTTGCTCTTGACCAGCACGTCATCGACATATACTTCCATGTTCCGGCCTATCTGATGATGGAAGACGGCATTGACCAACCGTTGGTAAGTGGCCCCGGCATTCTTTAACCCAAATGGCATCACACGGTAATGGTAGGTGCCTCGGTCGGTGATGAAGGAAGTGTGCTCTTGGTCAGATGGGTGCATCAAGATTTGGTTGTATCCAGAGAAGGCATCCATGAAACTGAGCATTTAATGACCGGCCGTGGTGTCGACCAGCAGATCTATGCGAGGGAGAGGGTAGCTGTCCTTGGGGCAAGCGCGGTTAAGGTCGGAGTAGTCGACACAAAGTCGCCATTTGCCATTGTTTTTACGAACCAGAACCACATTCGACAGCTATCCGGGGTAGTCCACATTAGTGATAAACTGTGCCTCAAGGAGTTTGTCTACTTTAGAAGCAATAAGATCATTGCGTTCCGGGTGAAAAATGCGCTGGTTCTGGCGGATAGGTTGGAAATGGGGCTCAACACTGAGACGGTGGCTGATGAAAGAGGGATCAATACCCGGCATATCGGAGTGAGTTCAGGCAAACACGTCGTTGTGCTCAATCAAGAGGGCGGTGAGGTCGGTCTTGGCCTGGAGGGATAATTGGCTGCCAATCTTGGCAGTTTTTACCGGGTTGGTGGTGTTGATAGAGACCTCGATAAGCTCTTCCACTGGTTCCTCCCTGACCAGCTCTTCCTCGTCCCTGACGTCAAGTCCTTCAATGATCATGGTTTTCTTAAGCTTAACTTCTTTAAGTGAGGCAACATAGCATTCTCTGGCTACAGTCTGCTATCCCCTAACTGTGCTGACCTCCAGATCGGTGGGGAACTTGACGGCAAGATGGAAGGTGGAGGTGATGGCTTGGAAGGCGTTTAGGGCGGTACGACCAAGGATGATGTTGTAAGCAGAAGGTCAGTCGACAACGAGGAAGGTGAGCAACTTTGTGGTCTGCCTGGGGTACTCGCCAATTGTGATAAGAAGATCGACGGAGCCGATGGAGGTCACCCGGTCGCCAGTGAAACCGACCAAAGAGGTTTAGAGGGGAGACAGACTTTCTTCCCTAATCTTGAGCTGGCGGAAGCAATTGAGGAAGATGATGTTTGAAGAACTGTCGTTGTCAACGAGAACCCGTCTGACCTTGTAATTGGAGAGGAAGGCAGAAATGACGAGAGGGTCGTCATGAGGATAACGGATGCCTGTGCAGTCGGCGTCCGTAAAGGTGATAGACTCGGTCCACTGCCTGGGGTGTTTGGAGGGTCGATCCAATGTGGCAACTTCTTTGTCTGAGCCTTGCCTTATTTTCCTGAGTTCTGCCCGCTGAGCCGAGCGGGATGGTCCTTCGCACGCAAGCCCGTCGGAAATACCCTGATTTCTCCAACAGGTGGGGCGGGATTACCTTGTGCCCAAGGTTGCTGTGGAGGGCGATCATGGCCGTGGTTAGGTTGGGCTGGCTGCCGGGGAGGGGTGCGTTGGCGGTTGTTTCTGATGGGCTCAGTCCTTTGCCTCTGCTGAGGACGGGTATCCGTGAACCGGCTAAGACGTCCCTGACGTATTAAGGTCTCGACCTGATCTTTGAGGTTAACACAGTCATCGCTATTATGGCCGTGGTCTTGGCGAAAGCGGCAATATTTGGACTGGTCTTTCCGATTAGAGGGGGTTCGTGATGGTTAGGGCCATTTGAGGGGGTAATCCCGTTGGATCTGATTGAGGACTTGTTCTATGAGGGAATTAAGGGATGTGTATCGCTCGAATCGATCGGGCGGTCAGGCTGGTGCCGAACGGTCGGCTCGGGGGGGTCGGTCGGTATAATGCGGTGTTTGGTTATTGTACGGGGTGTTTTTGGCTTCTAGGTTTTTTTCGCTTTTCTCGGGAGGTCGGGTTTTTGTTGTAGGGTCTTGGCGAGCGGTTAGGGAATCTTCTGCGTTCATGTATTTTTGGGCTTTGGAGAGTAGGGCTGCCATGGAGGTCGGGGGGTTTTTGAGAGGGAGAAAAGGAAATCAGATGACCGTAGGCCGGCCATAAAAGCCGTAAGGATGACCTTGTCATCGTTTTCCGCTACCTGCAAGGCTTCGGTGTTGAAGCGGGTAACGAAACTGCGCAGCGACTCCCCCTTGGTTTGACGGATATTGAGGAGTTGGGTTGTGTAGATGTCCCCGAACGTCCCGGGAGGGAAATCCCCCCCGTTTTGTTCATTGGGCTCACTACAATTCAGGACTCAATGTCACGGTCCTGTATCTAATCTCGCAGAGTGCAATGCAAGACCGATGAAATCATCAAAGAGTCCAAATCCGGCAAATCGTTTTTTTTTAAAACGGATTTTTTGAAAGAAGTGCCAAACATGGACTGCTTTGCCAGATACAGAGTCGCCACCTAAATATTTTGTTTTGGGAAATTTAGGAAACCCTGACTCGTTGCCTAAGGCCACGTGTCCGTCATCACCAAAGTTGTCTCGGCTCGGGAACTTGGGTACGATTGGGGAAGGTCACTTCGTGAGCACCCCCGCTCGCCCGATCAAAGATCGGCCTCTACTAACCATGATATCGAGTTTTGAAAACATTATGCGTTCTTATTCCGGTTATTAGCCTAGATTTACTATGTGATGCACACAACATACAAGTATGGTCGCCTGAATTGGAACGAAACATCTCATGTTTGTTTTAAAAAACGGTTTGCTACTCGCAAGTAGGCTAAAATGTGGATTTGCCACCCTCAGGTGGGCTTAGAAAATAAGATGATTTGCCACTATCTAGTGGGCTTAAAACTCGCATTTAATGAATTGTTCCAATCCGAATAACCCAACCTTCACCCACAGGCATTCAGGCAGGTATATCATATAAGCAAATAGCCTCATGGTAAGCATGCTATCATGGCAGTCACTCACACGCATGCAAGGATGCTAAAGCATAAAACTTACCGAGTACTCTAAGCCAAAACAGAAGCTATGTTAGAAATCCATGCATGACCCTAACTGTACAGAAACGCCTAATGCAACACATGCAAAATGCAGCTAAGATAGGCTCGACTATTCTAAGATGGCATATGAAATGCTACAGCTAACACGTATTCAACTTGGAATTGAAATACAAATGCAGTTAGTATGATGCGCCGAGCTCGGTGCATGTAAGACAGATGAATGAATGCAAACATGCTATCATACCGTATGCTAATTGAAACATGCCCTAATCTAACCATCATAAGTTGGTAAATAAAAGGGAGAAAGACGTGGGGTTAGAAGACATACATCACACTCACGCACACTTATTACAACATTGCCCTTGCTTAGAGTGTCCGAAAGAATAATACAGTCCGAATAAATAGTACAGGCCGAATAAATAGAAAATCCTAATTAATTAACAAATTAATCTAGGAAAGTAGGTAAATTAGTACACAAATCCATGGACTGCCTCAGCTCTGTTCCAAATGATGAATGATGCGTGCTTGAGTTGCCTTGCGCAGAAATCCATTACGATGCCCCGGTTTGCCTCTGTTTGCAATTGTTTTCGGAATATTGCGCAACGCTCCAGAAGGCCGCTGATTTCTGATTTACTGCAACAGAGAGCAACAAAGGGGCAGGGCAAAGTATTTCACATATGTATGCATGACTACTCTTCAGGGAGTATAGTCCTCAATCCTTGTGCCACCAATCATGCATATCGATGCATGATGGTTGAGGAGTCGAATTGCACGACTCAATATGAGATGAATGCACATGAAAACACAACAAGACCTAAACTCCATCATGGGTAATCCGGAGTGTCGGCGACAGGGAATTGAGACACGTTCCGTCACTCGGAGTACGAAACGTACCTCGTTTCTCGTGCTTGGGCTAACTCCTATCCCAAACATGATGCAAATGTGATGGCATACACAATGCGACTAACATACAACCTAGCATACGCAATGCTATGAAATGGCATACACAATGCTCGATGTAACATGGCATACACAAAGCTCTAACATGCAACCTAGCATACGCAATGCTATGAATTGAAAAGGCATACACAATGCATAATGGACTTACACCAACATGAGTGGACCTCAGCCGCACTCACATCAGTGGCCATTAGACGAAAATGAGACGACCGAAATGCGTGCACATGTGCACGCATACCGAGGATCGAACCTAAGGCATAGAATACCACTCTACCAAAGCATGGCAAGGATGAAGCATGGCATTCAAACATGTAATTTTCAGCACTGAAACATAATGCTAAATGGTCCCGAATCATGCAAACAGGGCACCCGATGCATGGAGTAAGCCCCGAAACTCAAAACTAGGCACATGTATTGACTTGTAGCTATACAAAGCATGCATTATTTGACCATGAAGCACAAAGACAGAGCCAAGGCAGTCCCAAAATATGAACATTTCTAGTTCAAAGCATGACCAAAAGATGCTAGCATGATGGACTAAAATAGCATGCAACTTTGACTAGCAAACATGGTTTACATGGCATGTATATGAAGCATATGAAATATCACCAAACCAACAAAAATCAGTGAATAAAACATGTCAAAATATGTCCAAATAATTACTGAAATGCAGCCAACATGTGCAAAAATGAGGGGCTTCTTTGGAAAGGCATACAAGGGGTAATTAAGCACATGCAAGATAGACACTTAGTATGACCAAACCAACTCTAGAAATAAGTTATGATAGCCTTAAAACTCACAAAATTGGCCCTGAAATCAGTCTAGGAAACATGCAAAGAAAGGCCTCTTTGAAGGGCCTTGAATGGGATTGGTCTACACATGCAACATAGACCTAAAATATGGCGAAATGGGCCTCGGAAAGAGCCAAGGAAAACCTCAAAACCCCCAGAATGAGGCCTGGAAAGTGACTTCGATGCATGAAAAATAGGGTCTCTTTGGAAGGCCTAAAAGATCCCCAAGCATGACAAGGAGAGAGGGGGTCACCCCCCTCTAATTTTGGCCCTCAAAAATACGTCAAAGCCACTGAAAATCCACTGGATTCCAGTGGCTAAGAGGCCAAACCATGGCCAATGCAAGTGCTCTAATGCATAGCCTTAATCATGAAGGAATGAAGCATGCATAGGGGAAGATGACCCCAAACAGAGAATAGACCTTAATCAAACATAAAGATGATATCAAAAAAAGATTTTTTTCAGTTTAGGTCGAGGTCTAAAATGGCTCACAAATAAGGCTAATGTATCATGCAAAAACAGTCTTAAAAGAGAGATTGAACAAACAGGGCAGCAAAAGGTCTCAAACAGCAAAGAGCCCTTCAACAAAGTTAAAGAGGGGCTCATAACAAGATACTTCACAGTTTATGGAAAATCTCGAATATGCTCATCAGTAAGGCTAAAATATGATGCAAAAATAGCCCTAAAAGAGAGATATAGGGAAAGGGGCAGTAGATGGCCTCAAATAGTAAATAGCCCTTCAACAAAGTTGAATAGGGGATCAAAATAAGGTACTTCACATTTTGGCTCGGAGCCCAGAAATGCTCAAAAACGGGGCTAATATATCATGCAAAATAAGCCCCAAAAGAGGGATAAAGCACAAAGGGGGAGTAGAAGACTTCAAACAGAGAAACGTCCTTAATCAAACATGAAGATGAGCTCAAAATAAGACTTTTTTTAGTTCAGGACGAAGCCCAAAAATGTAAGAAAATGGAGCTAAGGTATAGGGCAAAATAATGCAAAAATAGGAGAAATGAGGACTTACCCTTGAAGAGCCGACCTCCAGCAGCTTTTGGACCAAGTTGATGAGCTTCCAACCTCTGCAAATGGCTTCCAAGGTGCTGGAATGGATGATGGAGGTGTGGTGCTAAGGGTTGTAGTGTGAATGGACCAAGGAAGTTAGGGTTTTGGAGCTTGGAAAAGCAGCAATGGAGGAAGGAGGTTATGTGCCTTGGCCAAAAATGTCTCACCAGCTGAGATGAAGAGGAGGGCCTCTCTTATAGAGAAGAGAGGCCAAAGCTTCCCTTGGAAGCTTCAAAGATCCTCCATACACGTGTATGGAGGATGCACCAAATGATCTCCAGCTGGCACAGTTGGATTACACTCAAAGAGGGGAAAAGCAATAAGCAAGCCGGCCAGTTCAAGTGGCCGGCCGGCCACTCCTCTTGGTCGGCCAACCAGGGGTCAAAAGGTTCAAGCAAAAATGCTGGTCGGCCTACCCAGAAAGGTGGCCTCCCAGATGAGTAGATCACAATGGTGGTATGAAAAGCTAGAAAATGTGGCTCAAAAGTAGGAAAAACCAGCTTTCTGTCAGAGAAATAGGCGTTTGGAGAGAGAAAATGAGAAAACTGGCTTTGGCCACACTCAATGTGGCTCAAAAGTATGATCTCCAGCTTCTCCAGTTGGATTACACTCAAAGAGGGGAAAAGCAATAAGCAGGCCGGCCAGTTCAAGTGGCCGGCCGGCCACTCCTCCTGGTCGGCCAACCAGGGGTCAAAAGGTTCAAGCAAAAATGCTGGTTGGCCTACCCAGAAAGGTGGCCTCCCAGATGAGTAGATCACAATGGTGGTATGAAAAGCTAGAAAATGTGGCTCAAAAGTAGGAAAAACCAGCTTTCTGTCAGAAAAATCGGCTTTTGGAGAGAGAAAATGAGAAAACTGACTTTTCAGGGGAATAGGTGGCCGGCCACCATCCTATCACCTCCCTAACAATGAAAATAGGGTCCCTACCAAAAATGGACCAAAACGGATGCAAAACGAAGGTTCGGGGGCCAAAACGCGCGGTTCGGGGCTCCGAAAACAGGCTGTTAGGCACCGAAAGCGGCGTATGACCACGAAGGTGGTCTCCCGGGCCACAGTGTTCCTCTAAAGGGAGGAAATAAGATGTGTACCAAAAACTAGAGCAAACGGAGGTAGTTAAGCGGTCCCAAACCGAGGCATACAGTCGACAGCTCCGAAAACTGAAAACCGGGCTCCAAGTAGGAAAAATGGCCTACGACCACGAAACGTATCCTACGGCCACTGAGAGATGGTCTACGAGACCTCTCCCTTCCTTTGGGAAGAGAAAACGGAGAAAACAGAACCTAGTTCGCAAACCGAGGCAAAGCACAAAAGAGCCCCGAAGTCCGGAGGCAAGGCTCGCGGCCGAGACTCTGAAACCTCAGAACGAGCACAAAATGCAACATCACCGAGCGCTCAACTGGTGACGTCTGAGACTTAAGGTCGGTCAAAAATGGGGTGTCTACAGGTTGCTGGGCGTCGCTGGCATTGGGCCCCTATGAAATGGCTGAGGAAGGAGTCGCTGAGGTGCTGGAAAGTGGAGACGGAGTCTACTGGGAGTTGACTAAACCAAAGTCGAGCCGACCCCTTGAGTGTCATGGGGAAAGCCCGACACATGATTTCGTCGAGGAATGCATGGAGGATCATGAGGGTTTTGTAGGTCTCCAAGTGATCAACTGGGTCTGTTGTACCGTCGAAAGAGTCGATGGTGGGCATTTTGAACTTAGGAGGGAGAGGTTTGTCTCTGATGGAGGCAACAAACGGAGAGTTGGCTGTGGTAGATGGTTTATGTTGTATGTTCTGCATGACCCCTTGGAGTTGGAGCTTCATGGCTCGGAGTTCCGCGTCCAAGAGAGGGATGTTGTCACCACCGGAGGGCAGCGAAGGCTGGACGCTGCTGGCCTCTCCTTCAGGGATTTGTGCCGGGATCGATGGTTGTGGGCCCCGGGGTGGTAGGTTTATACCTGGGGAAAGGGGTTGCAAGCCTTCCCAGCTGGGTGGATTAGGCTACGGGATAGTATAGCTCGGGGCTCGTTCTTGGTTGGGAGGAATATCTGGAGGTGGTGGAGGGAGCATAGGAAGGTTTCTTTGGAGTAGAGCATTAATCAGGGCTTGGTTTTGCTCGGCCATGCGGTTAATGCTGTTGGTAAGCTCGATGAAATATTGTGGTGGGTTGTTTGGATTGGGGGGGTCAATCTGATGGTCAGCAGCATTATGGTGAGAAGTCATGGATCTAGTCATGACCATACACTTTCATGGGTAGTAGGAAAGGGTTATTGGGACAGGGTCTTCGGCGACAAATGAGCACAACTGGCGCACGGAGCAAAGCCTTTCCACAGACGGCGCCAACTGATGATGCAGTTATGATGTAAGGGGTTCCAGGCGGAACGGGTCAGACTGATCCACACTTCTCGAGCCAGTATCCGGGTGATCAAGCCCACCAGAGAACCTGCACAAGAGTTCAATGGGGAACGGGGAGTCCCCCAGCGAACCCTCCGACGAGCAAGTTAGAGAGAGAAGCGGAGTGTAGAAATGGAATAGAGATAGAAAAGCTTAACCTTCTACATGTCTTCGACGTCTGCTTATATCCTTTGATAATCATTACGTTGTCTCTTCCAACCTGTCATCTTGGCCGAAAGTCTATGCTGTAGCTTACCTTGTTTAGGGTGAGGGTGTGTTGTCTCGACGGATAGGGGTTGTCGCAATAAATACTGTAAGGGTGCCTCATTAATGGCGATGTGCAGTGGCAATAACTTTGCAGATCTTTGTCTGCTGATGTGGCTTGCCCTTTTCTTGCCATGTGTGTTGATGTCATTGGTTCTAATTGCTATATGGGGCTTCGGCAGTGCTGGGCTTCAGCATTTGAGATATGTGTTGGGCCCTAAATGGTGGGCTCTAATCTTTATGGGCTTACCCATGTCATTGTCTACGCAATAATGCTTGGCATTTGCTCTACCCTGATGGTGTCCCTTTGTTAATAATAGTTGGTCTCGCTCCAATAACCCTTTCATTAAGAGTGCGACTAACTTCAAGACTAGAGTTAGCATTTGGAACATAACCAACTTCGGTAACATTTTCCACAAAAAGAAAAGACTTGTAGCTAGGGTCCTGGGTACTTTAACTTCTCTTAGCTTTGCTTTTAACACCTTCCTTCTCAACCTCGAAAAAACTCTCATTGTTGATTACAACAACCTTCTTAAGATTGAGGAAAACTTCTTCTCTTTTAAAGCCAAAGTTAACTTAACACTAAAAGAATATCGAAACACCAAATTCTTTCATGCAACCACTTTTACTCGTAGGAGGAATAGAATATTAGCTATTAAGGGGTCTGATAACCTTTGGCACTATGATACTCATGATATTGAGAATATCTTTGTCAAGCACTTTTCCAGTCTCTTCACTTTCTCTAGACTTGATGACGATCTTAACTGTCATATACCTTTTGTTTTCCCCTCCCTTGATACTACCCTTCATCAAACTCTCTCAACCTCCCCTCCGTTGTTGAAATAACATATGTTCTTTGGTCTTTCAAACCTTGGAAAGTTCTTGGCCTTGATGGACTTTAACCTTCCTTTTCCCAAAAATGTTGGGACATCATCTCCTCTTCAGTTTTCCAGCATATTCTTACAACCTTCACCACAGGCCATATTGACCCTATCATCAATAAAACTTTTATCTGTCTCATCCCCAAAACAGACCACCGTGCATTTGTCTCTCAATTTCGTCCTATAGGCCTCTACAATACAATCTATAAGCTGATTACCAAACTGATTGTCACCAGACTCAGGCCTTTCCTAAAAGACATTATTAGCCCTTTCCAGTCTAGTTTCATTACTAGTAGAAGGGCACTGATAATGTCATCATTGTGGCGAAATGCATTCATTCCTTCATAGCCAAAAAAGGCAAAACTGGAGACATGCTCATTAAGCTTGACCTTGACAAAGATTTTGATAGGCTTTAATGGTTTTATAGTTCTCATCTTTTTCAATTTCCGTCTATCTGGATTAACCTTATCTCGTCTTATGTATCCACGTCATCCATAGAAATTGTTTTAAATGGTAATTGCACTCAATCTTTCACTTCCTCCAGAGGCATTAGACAAGGGGACCCCATGTCTCTTTATCTCTTCATTCTCTGCTTAGAATACCTATCCATTAGCATAAGTCAAGCCTGTGAGGCCAACGCCCTATCACCTATCAAAATCAGTAACAGAGGCCCCCCTTGTCAATTTGTTCTTCGTTGATAACTTGATTCTCTTTGGCTAAGCTACAATTTCTAATTGCCACTGCATTAATGAAATTCTGGATGACTTTTGTTCCTAGTTTAGTCAAGTTATTAGCCTTCATAAATCCAAAGTTTTATTCTCCTCAAGGTCACTCAAAATCACTTACCACATCTTCTCCACATACCCAAAACTAGCCATCTTGGTAAGTACCTTGGATGCCCCATTTACTATGAGAGGCCTAACAAAGCTACCTTTTAATTCTTGGTGGAGAAAATTCAATCCAAGCTTGCTGAATGGAAAAGCAAATTGTTTTTTAAACCTGCTCGCGAAACCCTCATTAAGGTTGTGAATGCTACCATCCCTAGCTATGTGATGCAATGCAACTATCTCCCCAAGTCAATCTCTAACACTTGACAAACTAAATAGAGATTTCATTTGGGGATCCACCACTGAGACCAAAAAAATTCATGCTATTGGGTGGGACACTGTTACCAAACCCAAATCTCTTGGTAGGCTAGGGATTAGACAAACTGACCTAGTCAACAAAGTAGCTATGGTTAAACTCAATTGGAGGTTGAGAAATGAGAATAATGCCCTTTGGGCTAAGGTCTCATTGCCAAATACCCTAACAAAGCCAAAAAAAGAAGAAGCTAACAAGGCATCCCTTACTTGAAGGGTCATTCAGAAAAGTTCTCATTTATTCAATATGGGTACCAAAATCCTTCTCGAAAGTGGGCTCAATACCTCTTTTTGGTACTATGATTAGTCTGGTTTTGGTTTAATTAGACACCTTGTTGAAGGGCCCCTTGCTAGGGACAAAGAAAAGCTTACTGTTAGAGACTGCTGGGTCAACAATAGCTAGAATTTCTCTAACATATCTCTTACTTTACCCTCTAGCCTTTGTAACACCCTCAAAAGTACACATTAAATATAACCTGAAAGCATACATAAATGACAGCAAAATTAGAGTATAATATCCTTTCATTTTACAATATTAATAGTACAAAAGAGTTTAACGTAAATAGATGCTTTTCAGGCTTACACCTTTCCAAGTCTTGGCTTGGTTACAACAAGAGTGAGACTAGCTCATACAATTTCAGCCCTAGGCTATACAAAAGTGAAACAAAACTTGAAGCTCTTGTTTCCTAAGAGTCCCTCCAATGCTATTTTCTTGGTGGAGACAAGCCATCATTACCTAAAAATGTATTTCCCAAATATGGTGAGCCACAGCCCAGCAAGAATAATCTAACACAGTATATGACGTTTAACAAAGGTATAAGTGCAATGTGTATTTACAATGTCGGAAATAAAATGATCACATTGTATATAGTCATAGAACACCAAGTCATATTTCATTTATTTTCTCTTCAATCCGTTTCAATACATGAGCCGATATCATTATTTCTAATAACCCAAATGAGATTACAATTCAATGGTTCAACAATTTCATAACCAACACACAAACACTTCCAATTGCCATTTTACGGATATTTCGTCTGCGGAATCGGTACCCATATATAAATTTTGGGATTTTCACTCAGGACACTTCGGCCAACTTAATTATAATGGAGTCTATCCCCTTTCTCCTCCTAAACAATCATACATATACAATGCATATAAACACATAATCACACATAGAGTACATCATCTTTCTCCTCCCAAATAACCATACATATACAATGTATATAAACATAGTCATATTCAATAACAACCAACAAAAGATTAGTTCCAATTCACCTAATCCACATGCAATTTCTACAACAATCGAAGCTATCCTCCGTAAATAGCCCAATACAAATATTACTAAACAGACATACAATCTCGAGACAGATAATTTATTCAAAACTTCCAAAGGTATGAAGTATTACATACTCAATTCCACCGTCGATTTCAACACTTGTTCAATTCCATGTTTGCAGCACTAATCTCCATTATTTATACCAAATAAATATAATAATCATTTTAGGGCAAAAATCCCCGTTTTCAAAATATCAATCCAAGTACCAAAATCAACCATTTTGACATAACATGACTTCATTTTCAAACCCCATGTTCCTTTATTTCATTTCCACCAAAAACCTCTCTTTTCCATTTGCACCCAAACCCTAAGTTTGTTCAAAATGCTTCAAAAACCTCCCATTGTTACACAACCATAAATAACTAAGTTAAAAATCATAACAAAGTGTAAAAAATCCCTACCTTAAAAAGAGAAGACCAAGTAAAGCAAGGTTAAAACTCTAAAGACACCGAAATCCAAGTTCGCTCAGATCAAAATGAAGAACTTGAGAAGCTCAACCTTTTTATCAAAGGAAGTAGGGTGGATAGATCACTAGATCTAGGTGGATAAGTACAGAAAATGTGAGTTTTAGAGAAACAGGCTCTCAACTTTAGGGTTTAGGATGAAAAGATATGAAAAAGTGATGTAAAAAGTCATTTTCACGATCTGATATATGCGCAGTCCGCTCGAGCGGAAGAGTTGACGCTCGAGCGTCAGACACAAAATTTTGTTCCGCTCGAGCGTAAACAGTGGCTCGCTCGAGCACAGAATACACACATCTAGGACTTTTATAACCAACAGACAAATCGCTCGAGCGCAAGAAGGGGTGCTCAAACGTAGGAAACGCGCTCGAGTGTGAAAAACACTCCTCCAGTATTTTTGCAGCCGCGTAAAGTTCTGAGGGTCTACATACCCTGCTCGAGTGCAATAAGGCCCGTTCGAGCGGTAGACCAAAATTCCAGGCAACATAGGTTTGGAAAAACAAGCAACCAACTTGTTCCAAACACACTCAACATACCTAATAACCAAATTTAAGGAGGAATAAAGAAAAAGGGCAAAGACCAACATTCAGAAACCATACAAACCCGAGTCAGGAATACAACAAGTAACGGGTTAAAACCGGAATCGCTATAGCCTTCTTAACTCAATCCATAATATTTCTCTCCCTTGGTTCTCTAATGAACCAAATCAAATCTGCTGGAAATACTCTCTCAACAATGTCTTCAATAGTCGCTCAGCCTATCTCCTCACCAAGGATTTTCATAAATCCCCTCCCTTAAACAACTGGGCCTGGGTTTGGAAGATCAATGCCAGCCCTCGCATCCGTCATTTTTTTCAGTTAGCCTTGCACCAACAGATCACCACAAAATCTCTTCTCTATCACTAAAATATCTCCACTGATAACTTCTATCCCCTCTGCAATTCATCTCCTGAAACAACCATCCATGTCTTGTGTGATTACACTATGGCCAATAACCACTGGAACTCTATAGGCATTCCCCTCACCCATGCCTCATCCTGCAACCTTAACCTTGTTGATTGGATCAAGGTCAACTGCTTATCTGCTGAAATCTATGACAACACTTATTGGTCCATTGTCTTCCTTCTTGTTTGTTGGGAAATATGGAAAGTTAGAAACTCTCAATGCTTCTCACCTGCAAACCCCAACCTTTTTAAGCTCCACATCATCCCAACTCCTGCACTAGAGTGACAGCACTTCACCAACTTCTGTCTGGGGAAAAAATGCTTAATCATTAGCTACATTAGTTGGAAAGCACCTGATCCAGGCAAGCTTAAGCTCAACACTAATGGGGCTACAAAAGGAAACCCAGGCCCAGCCAGTTGTGGAGGAATTCTTAGAGACCATCTTGGAAGATGGGTTACTGGTTTCATTAGAAATATTGAAAATGCTTCAAGTATCCATGCTGAATTATAGGCATAAGAGATGGCCTCAACCTTTTCCTAGAAAATGGTTTCAAAAATATAGTAGTTGAAACAGATGCTCTTTGTCATGACCCGAACCCGCCCCTATGGATTAAGGTCATAATTGGCCAGTAATCATAAGATTACCTACGGCCTCAAACCTGATTAACCATGTCTTCAATAGAAATAAAGGGACCAAAACAGAAGCAGACTTAAAAATTTTGTCCAATGAGCTGTACTTATATGGCATAGCAAAATCATTTCAAAAGCATTCCATAATAACTCACACATATAACAGATTTAACATCTTGTACCTCCAGGAACTCTCAGATATATAGCCAGCCAAACAAAAGTTTATATACATAGGTGATCTAACGTATTCACCAAGGTAGCAAAAGGAGTAAACAAAAGAACAAAAACAAAGTCTCATGCGTGAGACGTTCGGGTTGACTTCACAAAAACTTGGATTTCTCTCACATCCTTCACTGAGGTTCATTGAGGTTAGGTTTGAACATTTCTTTGCTCACCTACATACATATAAATAAGAGTGAGCGAAAGCCCAATAAATAATACCAGGGTATAGAGGTTATACGAATAAAATTCTCTAATAAGCGATATCCTTGTCCATCACATCAAACAACCTTAGGCCCATTCATATTTCTATCAAATGTATCAAACGGCCTCAGGCCCAAGCATATCAAATGGCCTCTGGCCCATCATATCAAAGGGCCTCAGGCCCAATTCATTCATATCAAACGGCCTTGGGCCCAATCTTCATATCAAATGGCCTCTGGCCTATTTTTTTAATATTCATGTTTATGCATATTTCATATTCGTGATTATAATCATGTTCATAGTCAGACGGCCTTAGGCCCAATGCATTTGTATTTAGACAGCCTTAGGCCCATTAATGTCCTTATCAAATATGTCAAACAGCCTCAGGCCCAAGTATGACAACGGCCTCGGGACCAAATAAAATATATCAGACAGCCTCGGGCCCAATTCATGTTCTTCACAGACCTTTTACAAAAATTTGGCATATAGAATACTCATTTATAATTCAAACTAACAAATCCATGGAACTTATACGAAAGTAGCAGTTGGAGAGTAACATACTTGAAAATATCTTTACTAAGAT
The DNA here is from genome assembly GCF_055761805.1 of Camellia sinensis. Taxonomy (NCBI): domain Eukaryota; kingdom Viridiplantae; phylum Streptophyta; class Magnoliopsida; order Ericales; family Theaceae; genus Camellia; species Camellia sinensis. Next base: position 224,558,128 of record NC_138961.1, read on the forward strand.
ATTATTCACAGTGTTCCGTCGATGGATTTGTCATTGTGCTGGACCCTACACATTTCATAACACATTGGCTCACAAACAATTCAATCCGTTCTTAACTTATTATTTTTCTTAGGCCTATTTCTTATCTCTTTTGTTCATTTACAATGCTCAATGCATGCCTAAAAGTGCTTAGAAATGAAAGAGAACGACAAACGGAATGTAAAACAATTTTTCAAAATTTCTGAAACAGGGCTCTCTGCTCGAATGGTCTGCAAAACTCTGTAAAAGTACTGGTTGCACGAATTTTATCCTCGAGCGAAACTTCTGACGCTCGAGCAAGACTTCTGACACTCGAGTGAGGAGTCTTGCAAAACAGGGTTCGCTCGAGCGCAAGTTTGGCTGCTCGAGCCACCGTATAAATCTCTGCAAAACTTCTGGGAGCTAAATTTTCACGCTCGAGCGAGACTTTCGTCGCTCGAGCAGATAGGTCAAATTCTGGAATTTTCAGAATTCTGTTTGAAGTTCAAAACACACTCCCAAGGTCCAAAGCTTGCAAATTGACACCAAAACATGGAAAAGCATTGTCTATCATGTGAACGAAGGTAATTTGAAGCTAAATGGCTAAAATCATGGTCCATTTCCTAAATCATTTCAAATCCTTCTTATCAATTTCAAAATTCATGCAATCAAGTTTCATACCTTCATGACTCGTGCATGCATATAAATTATTGACTCTAATTTCATTTCAAATGGTACAAATGATGCTCAAAATCAAGAAACTCAACAAAATTATGCATGCATGTGTGATTTAGTACTCAATTATTTATGTTTATGCACATTCATAGTAATTCTTTACATGCATAGAGATATTAACTTCAATTTCATCAAACAAAACTCAAATTTTGTTCTTGATCACCAAGTCTCTTGGAATTCATATAATTACAAGTTTAAACTCATGAATTAAGGGTTGGTTACTCACCTAAAGTCTCCAATTCTTCGAAATATAGTTAAGCCTTGAGTTAATCCACCTAGTTCTTAAATTCCTTTGCAAAATCTTCAAGGATAAGCCATCCCTCTCTCTCTCTAAATTCAACTCACTCTCCCTCTAGAGTGTGTATCTCAAATTTTTGAGCTCAAACAAATATGGGTTTGAGTGTGATTGGCCTATATATAAACTAGGTGATTAGCTTAGTTAATCAATCTCAATTAAAGCTAATGAGCTTCACTTAATTTAATCTAATTATTTTGATACGAACCAATTTTTAATCAAATTTCACCATAAGCTCTAAAAATCGCGCTAATCACAATAACACAATTAATTTCAGTTTTTGTAGCCTCTATGGTCTTCAATTTTCAAATTATAGCATAAGTTGGACAGATTTTTCTACAGTAAACAAATATAGTTTCAAAAACATAAATATCACCCAAAATCACATTAAGCACATAATCCCAATTATAGTCAAGGTTAATTAACAAAATATAGAGAAGGGTTATCACACTCTTCTTACTATACAACTCATTTTTGGGGATCACAACGACTCTCATCACCTCAATAATCTCATATATGATTGCAAGTACCTACTAATCAACTAGGAGTGCACTCAATTGAGCATACATTCCATGAAGCCAACAGAAGCACCGATGCTCTAGCTAATTTTGGTTTACAACCATCAAATGGTTTGCACATTTTACACCAATTTCCTCATTGTATTGCAACCCAAATGTATGATGATGCTACAGAAATTTGTTCTCTTCTAGTTAATCTATATTCAGTCCCATTTTACCAAAAAAAAAAAAAAAAACAAGGTGCATGATACAAGGAGGCTATATATATTCGTACGAGGAAGCGTCAACGCCAATTTGCAACCCTCTCCTCTTTTGCCCATATGGAGCAATTGAAAACGAAGTGTTTGCAAAGCAAAACTTCAAGGACGACAAATTGATAATTTGGAGGAGTCACAAGCATTTCACTACTCAAACCCACATTATTTATATATATCTATCTATCTATCTATCTATCTATACTATTATAAAGTGAACACATAACTCTTATGGTGTCCTGAAACTTTACTCCTGAAGCTTTACTCTGCTCATGCCATATGACAGTATTTTTTATTTTTTAAAAAAAAGTTAAACAAAGAGAAAAGAGATGGGCAAGTTAAACAAATTGATAATAAGAGAAAAGTACGAAGACTCATACCACTTAAGCTAAATACACATTATAATATTAATTTCATTATTATTTTGTTTAATTCCTACTTATTTAAATTGCACACACATCGTGTGTGCCACCCACTAGTACTATTATAAAGTGAACAGGAACTTTGGTGTCATGAAGCTTTACTAACTTTGGTGTCCTGAAGCTTTACTCTCTTCATGGCATGCGGCAGTATTTTTTATTTTTTAAAAAAAAGTTAAACAAAGAGATGGGCAAGGCTTGAACCCATGAAACGAAGACTCATACCACTTAAGCTAAATACACATTATAATATTAATTTTATTATTATTTTTTTTATTCCTACTTATTTAAATTGCACACACATCGTGTGTGCCACCCACAAATATATATATATATACACACATATATAGTTATATTAAAAACACAAAAAAAATATCGCATACACCGCTGTTTTAAGAATACAAATTTTTTTTTTTCTAACATACAAATATGAGATAAAGGAGTGAAACTCATATAAGTGAATTCTACATGTAGATTTTAGTTTTTGTTTTACATTGCGATTACAAAAGATAATGGCTTTTGAGGATATATTAAAAAATAAAAACTCTGTAACATTAACACAAATTCCAACATTTATACTATATAATGTATATAAATATATACGAACACATCACACACAAGTCACTATTACTTCACAAAGTGGTTTTTTTTTTTCGTTCTGTCTCGATGAAACTAGATAGAAGGATGATAATGTAATGTAAAGTGAGAGAGAGGATAGTGGATCGAAGTTGGGTTTCTTCGCTTTTGTTTGTCCTTTTGGTCCAATCAATTTATTCCTCTCCTTTTCCGGATGCTTCCCACTTCTCTTCTCTCTCACTCTCTCTCTCTCTCTTTTGATTTTCGAAAAAAACACGCACATTTTGACATACAAAAAAACAGCTGGTTTTTGCAGTTTTTTTTTTATTTTTTTTTATTTTTATTTTTTATTTTTATATTTACTTATCAACAATTGGTAATTAGTTATTAAATTAATACATTGAGAGAGTTGAAACTCACACTCATGCTTTTTACAAAAAAATCTTACCTTCCCATTTTACAACTAAAAATGAACTCAAAGCCTTCCCATTAAAAGAGACTAGTAACCAAAGAGTTAACCAACTAAAATAGTCTCTTGTTTTGCGGTGACCACAACCCCACTTGGGTCTCCTTGTTCTTGGGGATTAATTCCATCTCGCTTTTTCAAAAAAACAACTACAAATATATATATATATATATATATATATATATCAGTATGCTTTTGAATTATTTTTGGATAAATTTATATTGAATAGATTATCAATAGGTTCTAATAGTTTGATTTAATTTTCATCAAGTTCTCCTATTAAAATCGTCGCTAAAAATAATTTTCTATAAGGATTTTTTGCATATGTCGCTAAAAATTGATAATTAGTAATTTTTCTTGTAACGATTTTTTTTAAACTATCGCTAAAACTTACAATTAGTGACATTTTTCTGTGACAAATTTTTTAAATTGTTGCTGAAAGTTAAAAGATTAATAACTTTTTTGTGATAATTTTTTTAAAACTGTCGCCAAAACTTATAATTAGTGACAATTTTTTGTGACAACTTTAAATTATCGCTGAAAATTAACAATTAGTAACGTTTTTTTAATAGTGTTTAATGAAAAATATCATTAATTATCATAGAATCCCCCCATTATATTTTGCCCGCTTTATATTTAGCTATTTTTTCACTTTAGTCCTTTATATTTAAATTTTTTTTTTCTCAATTTACTTCTAAAATTAATTTTTGTTCAAAATTAGATAAAAAATATCACAATAACTATCCCAAATATATTATTATATTAGAATTTGAGTTTGTGTCAGAGATGTGATTTATATATAATAAAATACTTTTGTACCACGTGATTATCAATGTGTTATTTTTTGTTTAATTTTTAACGAAAGCTAAAATGGAAAAACTTGAAATATCAAGGGCCAAAGAAAAAAAAAAAACTTTTAGAGCTAAAATAGAAAAGTGACCAAAATATTAAGGAGACAAAAATAATCTATCCTATTTTGCTTTTATCAAACCCACTTAAATACCAAACTCAAATTATTTTGTTTTCAAATTATGATTTCAAAACTCTTTGGTTGTGTATGTACAAACAAAGAAGAGAAAAAAATAACTAAATTTTCTTAATATAACACTTCATTTAAAATACAACTGAGTTCTCAAGATGTGAGTTATATATAATAATATATTTTTATATCATCTGAGATTGAATTTTTTTTTTCTCTAATTTTTAACCGAAATTAACTTTAAGAGTAAATTGAAAAAAAAAAAAACTTAAAACATAAAGGATCAAAGTAAAAATAAAAATTAAAAACTTAAAAATCAAAGTGGTGGGGCAAAGCGTAATTTATCGTTTTATTTTTTTCATTATTAGTTGCTCAGGTACAATAATTTCAATCTGTTATATATATGTAGAGGTCCAGCTTAATCAGGCGGGAGATAGCATCATCAACACAATTATTAATATTAGATATTATAGTTGAATATGAAAAACTACAAATAGAAAATTACAAGAAGAAAACATATTTTATTGAATAAATGACTTGGATGATTAATAGAATATATCAAACTAATCCACGACACGCTTCCTTGGTTTAGTGGAACTTATTAAATCCAAGATAATAAAAGATATTAATATACTCTAAGCTTAAATCCAATTTCATCTACGAAGCATTAATGGTGTGTTAAAATAGTTCCTATAACTAACGTCAGCAAAATTTATTGTCAAAAAAAAAAATAAAAAAATTAACTTCACTTTTGATTTTGAACATTTTAATTGTATCATGAAGGGATAATTTTCTTTCTTTTAAAGTCTAATTTTTTATTTCAAATGTATATTGTTGATTATAATGTTATATGTTAACGGTATATATTATGTGAATCACTACAACACGTATTAATATTTTAAAAATCAAATTAAAACCATTGAAATGTTGGATATCAAAATTACTTCACATTATCACAAAAAAAAATTTAAAAAAAATGGTCTAATTGGTCCTATACATTAACAAGACCACATCAAAGCATGCCTGTCACTCCAACCAAATTTAAGGTTGACTTGATAATAATGTTTGTTTCAGTGTTGATATGTATAAATTCTGAAAAGCAAATGAATAATAATAATAATAATAATAATAATAATAATAATAATGAAATAATGATGCACTTTTTCTGCTCAACATTGCTGAGCAGAGCTCAAAAACATAATTTACTTTTTGATGATCAACGTGAGTGTGATTTATTATAGTACAATGGGACTTGTGTGTCATGTCAGAAGGAGGATTTTTTTTTTTTTTTTTTTTTTGGTCCACATTATAAGTCTCTTACATGATTGGAACAGAAAAGGTGTCTAATATAGTAAAAGCCTCCAGTACTAATCTAATTAAAAGACTCTTTCAACAAATATTTTTAAAAAATTTGGGAGACAGATGTTATCTACAGCAGGCTTAATCTATCAGAACTTGTAAAATTTGAGAAACTGTCATAAGCAGCCATCAAGTGCACAGAATTTTCATTAAATCAAGTCAAATGACCATGATTTGAACCAGAGAAGTTGTTGGGTGGTCTATGAATATTACTTGGGACTACTAAGTACTTGACATTTGATAAGTTATTTGTTACTAATCAATGAAAAGTATTAGATCTCATAATTTCAACCAGTCATGTTAAGTTAGAGCACCATGTGATAATGCCTCACAATCACTACATAATTTTTCATTGAAGCATGCGTGGGTTTTTCAAAAGAAAAAAAAAATTATATGATTTCCCTTTTTGGTAGTAATAATTTTCAACAATTTAAAATATTCTTTTTGTGTGCTTGTCATACTAGTTTTAAATTTAAAAAAAAAAAAAAAATCAAAGAACTAATTCTAAAAATTGTACCAATCAGAGGTTTTTCTTTGATACATCTAAATCAAATTATAAAGAAAAATATTGATGAGCATTTAAAAAATAGTCATTAATATCTTTATATGTTTAAAGAATATATGGAAATTTGTAAAAATATGTGAGAATATATGAAGTTATGTGAAAATCGTATTGAAATCTTAATAGTGTGATATTACTCCTATCTTCTTTCTTCTTCTTTTTTTAACTTTTTTTTTGGATAAGCGAAAATTAGTTGTTAGTTATTAGATTAGCATCTAAAGAAGTTACTCTTACCTTAACGACAACCCACAACAACATATAAGAGTTTTAGAGACTAAATTTTTTAGTCTCTAAAAGTGAAAATTTTGTTGTAAAAGACATTTATTGATCAATTTCTATCATCATGACGAGAGTCGCTAAAAAGTCTTCCCGAAAAGTCAAAAATAAAGCTTTTAGCGACAAAATTTTGGAAATGTCACTAATAAATAGACTTTTAGGGACAAAATAATTTGGTCTCAAAATGATTTATTTTTTAAGACAAAAAATTTGGTCCCAAAAGAATAATAATTCATTACTAATGTCCAATTTTCGTTGCTAAAAATATAATGACGATACTTTTCATAACAAAAATATTTGATCCCTAAAAAATAATTTTATCATTAAATTTTAATCTCTAAAATCTTAATTTTTTTGTAGTGACCTATAATATTATTTTTAGCATGACTCAATTGTGAGTATATAAAAGGCTTAATGAATGAGAAATTTTTATAAAAAAATACAAAACAGAAAGACCCAAATAAATTCGAAGGGGAAAGACCCAAATGCAGATGGGAGGTGTCGAATGGCTCATGGGTTCTCAACTGGCAACTTTTAGAAAACAGCAAAGATGATAATAAAGTTGGTTCAATGTTAATTGGTGGTATAGTGGACTTCCCAACTTTTAATACCTCCAACTGTCATTTTCAATAATCCTCCAATTGCATATAGATCTCCATCCCTCCATTGGTTGCAGTACAAGCTATCCCCACATTACAATTAAGAAGAAAAAAAAAATTAATTAAAAAAAAACTAGAATTTAAAATTTTGGCTACAATAGTCTACTCTTAAAGCCTACACTCACATGAGCAATGATATCCTAATTGCTTGTTCGGACATGAAATAAAGTAGAAAATAATTCACAAGGGCTACCTTTCACCTAACGATGTTAAACTTTAACCAACCAAATTTCCAAAAATTCAAGTGGGATCTCTCTAGATACTATATATAATATATATATATATACATATGATGTTTAAGCAACCAAAAATCAGATAATTTACTTAATATTTAAGGCTTGTGACTTTACCCCACCAAACATTGGATAGATATATATGTTTTTAAAAATTTTATTTTATTGATTCAATCTCATCATCCATTGGTCTAAAAAGTTGAAATCCAACCATGTTGAGACATATGTTAAGAGTAAAATCATAAGAAAATGTCAAGGCTGTCTATTTCAAAGGTGCCATTTATGTCATTCATACACGAGTGACTTAAGATTATGTTTATTTTAAACAAAGAAACAAAGTCAGTATTTAAACGGACAAGTTAACAATATAAGAAATGTCTCTATGGGCCCATGGTTGGAGAGATATCAATCAGCTTTGGTAGCCCTTAAAAGTTGTTGTTGTTGTTGTTGTTTTTTTTATTTTTTTTTTAACATCATGTGTGTTTGGACTAAGTAAAATAATTGCTTCAAAACTCTTATTTAATTCTTAAAATGGGAAAAATGGGACACCCTCTAAAGCTATCTTCGTCTACCTACTTTCGTACTCACTAGGGAAAGCTAGAGATGTAATTTTGGCCCGTGGCCCACGGATGCCCCGAAGCCCGCGGGAGACCCGAGCTAGGCCTGGTCCGTTAAGGCCCGTTTAGGCCCAAGCCCAGCCCGAGGCCTTGGACTTGAGCTTGGGCCTGGGCTATCGTTTTGAAGCCCAGTTCGACCCACTTGGCCCGCTAAAAACCCCGACCCGCTCGGCCCACTTGATGTCCAGTGTTATTTTTAATGGAAAATAATAAAATTTTGGTGGAAAAAATTAAAAAAAATTGTTTCGGCCCGCCCAAAGCCCGAGCCCAGGCCTAAGCCCAAGGGCCTGGCCTACTGGCCCGTCTAAAGCCCGAATACCTCTAGGCTTGAGCTTGGGTCTGGGCCTAGTTTTTTGGCCCGTAGGCCGGCCCGGCCCGATTTTTTAGCGGGAGCCCGCAAAGCCTGACATGGGCCTAGTCCGGCCTGAGTCCGGATGGGCCGGGCCGGGCCAAAATTACACACCTAGGAAAAGCAAAGCATCAGTAATTTTTTTTTTATTATTTTTTTTTTTGAAGAAAACTTCAGTATTTATATGCCTACCATTAAGACTGCAAATGAACATAATCATTCATGAATAGGTTTGAACTCGGCTCGGTAAGGATTTATTCGAATTCGATTCATTAAATTTTTATTGCGTTCGAACTCGAAATCGAACTCAAACTCTTTAAAATTTTAATAAACAAGCTCAAACATACGAAAACTTGGTTCGTTAGTTTGGATCGTTAGATGGCTTGTTTAATATTTATTTAAATAATAGAATAAATATACTATTTATATATTAAATAATGTAAACATATATATAAAAAAATAAGATAAATACGCTATTTATATATTTAAACAATATAAACTAGCGAGTGACACAAACAATACGTGTAAAATTTAGATAACTAATAATAAAAATAAGGGGCATTTACATACAAGTCTCATTTTGTGAACTTATAATCCATTAAGTCCTAGATAAAATCATTTGCTCCTTTAATTCCCATTAATTTGTAATAGACCAATTTTATCTTGCCAAACCTGAATTTGGGAATCAGATGATGCCTATAACTCTGTGTGTGTGTGTGTGTGTGTGTGTGTGAATTTGGATGTAGATCTTGTTCGATTGTTTCACGTTCGCCGTCGATAGGCCTTCTATTACAACCAATTTGGGACGAAGATGAACCAAACAGATTATCAATTCATGCACAAATAACTGCAAGAAATAGACACCAAATAGAAATTCAAACCCAAAATGTAACAGAAATCGCAACTACATCACAATTTCAACAGTTTTAGTCAAAACCCACAATGAATTCAACACAATGGAAGTTGGGTTCGGAGTAATTCGAAAATTATTTAGATAAAAAAGTCATTTTTCCACCGATTACAAGCAAAAGACAAGTATGATTGTTGTATGAGCTGACAGATTGTAACTGTTGGAAAAATTGGTTTATAAAGGCTTATTTTGGGCCATTTTTGAGCCCAAAATTGAGTGGGCCCCAAACATCTTTTGGGATGGGTCTGAAGAAGTGAAGTGTTCCTTACCGCGTGGCAAGTCACACGGTAAAGACTGTTCATCAAAATCATTTATGAGTGAATGAGAACATGACGTCATTTCGAGTTCGTGGAATGGACATTTAAAGTTTTTAATGTGGGTTTCCTTGTGAGGCTTGTCTCACATTGAAACTTTAAGAGAGTTTTGTTGAGTATATAAGCTCTAGCTTACAACACTTGGGTTGGGCCCCAAGGGGCACCTCAAGTTTGTAGAAGGGAGAGATTATGGACAAAATGAACCTTAGCCCAAACCACCACACACGCACACGCGCCCCACCGCCGCGGTCCGTCCGGGGGCGGTTGTGGGTCGGGTCGGTTCTTGTATTAATTTTTTAGACGAAATTTATTTGAATTTTTTCAAAAATTATTGTAGGAAAAATTAATTTGAATTTGAATTTGAATTTGAATTTGAATTCAAATTCTTGTCCAAAAGTTGTGCCTCTTTATGTCTGAATTTCCTACAGTAATTACTGAACAGTTTTTAACAGTTTCAAATCTATTAAACTGGACAGGTTTCAAACTGCCCGACAGTTAATCTGTTGAAACAGTTTGCATATCTGTTTGAATTCAAACAACACCTGTTCAATTCAAAAACCCATTTGTTCACTTCAAAATTTGCACCTGTTCAGGTCTATAAAATCAGATCTGTTTCCAGCACCTTTCTATATCCGAAAAAATCAGTCTGCATTTGATATATTGTTGTCCAGAATTTTCTCCTCTGTATTTTATTCCTCATTCTAATTTTAGAGAAAATTTAAAGAGAGTATTAGAACACAAGGTTCTAGTTCGCCGGACAAATTTGCGTGGAGTGCTACTACAAATTTGTGAAGATCATTGTATCCTGGGAGATAGACACCACTCAACTGTAAATACCGTAGTAGGGTGAATATGTCTTAAGGACAGAGTGTCACACACTAGACATGGTCTTTGAAAGTTTTAATTCGATTCGATAAATAAATTCGGTACATTATTTATTTATTTGTTTGGTTTTGTTTCAATTTATTTTATTTACACAGAAGATTGTTCTAACAATCTTAAGACAAATTCGAATTATTCTGTTTACAGAATTTTTCGTTTGTTTTCTTTTCTCTTTCTTCTTTTAAGAAAATTATTTTCTGTGGATTTATAAATTAATATTTTGGTTGGAAAAACAAATAGTGATTATATGCTATTTGACAGATAATAATAATATACTGTCTATTTTCTTTGACAACTAGTAGTAATATACTTGTGTCATTAACAATTCAGAATATTTATTTGTGGAATTTGGTCAGAAATTAATTTTGGTTTTTGGAAATTATTTTCTGAGTATTCATTAATTAAAATTCTGTTTCAGTATTTTAATTATTGAAGTGTTACAGAAATTTAATTTTCTGTGTGGAATTAATTTGGTTAAATAAAATTTTATTTTATTTCCAAATTAATTGAAAAATAAAAGTTACATTTCTTGTTTCTTTTATTTTTAACAAAGTTTAATTCTGTGGTTTTGGTTTAAAGTTTTTTGTGTGGAATTAATTTGTTTAAATAAAATTTATTTTATTTTCAAATTAATTGGAAATAAAAGATACAATTCTTGTTTCTTTTATTTTTACAGAATTTTAAATTCTGTGTTTATGGTTTAATTTTCTGTGTAGTATTAAATTCTAATTATAATTATGGTTTATAATTTAGAATTTATGGCTACTGAAACTGGTATGGTGATTACCATTGCGCCTACCTCTCCTTATGTTGGGATTGTACCAGTGAATCATGGTAAACAGCCAGAGAAGTCTTAAGAACTGATTTTCGTAAAGGCAAAGGAAGATCAAGTAAGAAGGTTGCTAAAGCCAAAATGACCGAAATGGATAAAATTTTCAATGGTGTAAATGTCATAAATTTTTCTGCAGTTGTTTCTGAGGAAAATCTTGTCGAAAATCCTAAAAAATGGTGGGTGGACACTGGTGCTACTCGCCATATCTGTGCCGACAAAAAGTTGTTCACATCTTATTCTACAGTGGACAATGGTGAACAACTTTTTATGAGCAACTCCCCAACTTCCAAAGTTGAAGGACAAAGAAAGATTGTACTTAAGATGACATATGGAAATGAACTCACTCTCAACAATGTGCTGCATGTACTGGCCATTCGCAAGAATCTTGTTTCCGGATCTCTGTTGAGTAAGAATGGGTTTAAGCTAGTATTTGAGAGTGATAAATTTGTACTTACTAAGAATGGGATGTATGTAGGAAAAGGTTACATGTCTGATGGTCTTTTCAAGATGAATGTAATGACCGTTGTACCCTCAATTATTAATAAAAATACATCTTCTTCTTACTTACTTGAGTCTTCAAATTTTTGGCTAAAGTGGCTATTCCTAATCCTAAAAAGACTAAGATAGGTCCTAAGACTATTGATTGCATTTTCATTGGTTATGCTAAGAATAGTAGTGCATATTGGTTTTTGATTCATAAATCAGAACATTCTGAAATGCATGTAAATACTATTATTGAATCTCGGAATGCATCTTTCTTTGAACATGTATTTTCAAATAAGACTGGACAAGAGACTAGTAATAATAAGAGATCTTTTGATGCTATTATTAGTAATGATCAAGAACATGATCAAGAGCAAGAGTTAGATCAGAATGAGGAAGCAGAACCTAGGCGTAGTAAACGTGCTAGAACCTCAAAATCTTTTGGTCCAGATTTTCTAACATTTTTGTCAGAAAATGAGCCTTTAACTTTTAAAGAGGCTATGTCTAGTCTTGAAGCTCCTTCATGGAAAGAAGTTATCAATAGTGAAGTTGAATCCATCTTGCCAAATCACACTTGGGAATTGGTAGATTTGCCACCAGGTTGTAAACCTTTTGGAAATAAGTGGATTTTCAAAAGGAAAATGAAAGCAGATGGATCAATTGACAAATACAAGGCAAGACTTGTGATCAAAGGTTTTAGACAAAAAGAAGGTCTTGATTACTTTGACACATACTCACCGGTTACTAGAATAACATCCATTAGAATGTTAATTACCATTGCATCTCTATACAATCTAGAAATTCATCAAATGGATGTGAAAACCTCTTTCTTAAATGGTAAGTTAGATGAAGAAATTTACATGGAACAACCAGAAGGTTTTTCTGTTCCAAGAAAAGAAAAGAAAAAGTGTAAATTGGTTAAATCATTATATGGTTTAAAACAAACACCAAAACAATGGCATGAGAAATTTGACAAGGCAATGATGTCAAATGGATTTAAAATTAATGAGTGTGACAAATGTGTTTATATTAAAAATATAGACAAAGGTTATGTCATTGTATGTCTTTATGTAGATGATATGCTCATCATAGGTAGTAATAATGATATGATTAAAACTACTAAGAAAATGTTGAATAAACATTTTGACATGAAGGACATGGGCATTGCTGATGTAATTCTTAGTATGAAAATTACCAAAAACATCAGAAGGATATGCTTTGTCACAATCTCATTACATTGAGAAAATACTTGACAAATTTAGCAAAGATGATGATCATTTTGCTAGAACACCTGTAGATGTTAATTTGTATCTTTCTAAGAATGTACAGGAAAGTATTTCTTAATTAGAGTATGCCCAAATTATTGGAAGCTTAATGTACTTGATAAACTGCACTCGCCCAGATATAGCTTATGCAGTAAGTAAATTAAGTAGATATACGAGTAATCCAAGAGTAAAACACTGGAAGGCAATTATAAGGGTTCTAAGATACCTCAGATTTACTCGTGACATTGGACTGAATTATACTAGATATCCAGCAGTACTTGAAGGTTACTGTGATGCAAACTGGATATCGAATACTAAAGACTCAAAGTCCACCAGTGGGTATGTCTTTACTCTTAGTGGGGCGGCTATATCTTGGAATCTTCCAAGCAGACTTGCATTGCTAGGTCTACTATGGAATTGAATTCATATCTTTAAACAAAGCTAGGGAAGAAGCATAATGGCTTCGTCACTTCCTTGAAAATATTCCAATGTAGCCAAAATCGGTACCTGCTATATGCATACATTGCGATAGTCAATCTGCAATTGGTAGAGCACAGAGTCATATGTATAATGGTAAGTCACAACACATTCGTTGTCGACATAACACCATGAGACAACTACTCTCTAATGGAATTATTTCCATTGAATATGTAAAGTCTAAAGACAACATAGCGGATCCACTAACCAAAGGGTTAGCAAGAGAGCTAGTTGAGAATTCATTGAGGGGGAATGGGACTAAAGCCTATTAAATAAGAGTTACCACAACGGCAACCCAACCTAGTTGACTGTAGATCCCAAGATCTAGATTCAAAGGGACAATCGAGTTGTGATTGACTCAGAAGGATCACTGGGGAGTCTAACTCCTACCAATTTCTATGATGAAATAATGATGTCTGCAGCGTTTTAGGTTAAGTAAAATTTTAATGATTCTTATATCTAGGTAAATGTCACGACCCAAACCCGTCCCTATGGGTTTAGCACCGTAACCGGCCAGTAATCCGAGATTACCAAAGGCCTGCTTAACAGTCAAACAATAATACAGAGTACAGGGGCATGGCAGAAGCCAAAACAGTAAATAAACAATGTCCAATGAGCTATGAGTCTGCATGCAAAAAGATTTTTCATACGTATATATATGAACAATACAGAACAACATGTACAATCGATCAGAACAGGGACCTAATCCCTGTTAGACAGTACAGTACAGTGCTATCAGTCTATACAGTTATTACAAAACAGATATAGAGACAAACGGGGGAAAATAAAACACCCCTAAGCCATAGTTTGACAGGCTCGGAACCTCGCAGTGAGGCATAGTGGTTGGCTTGACAAAAAGGGAGTCGAACCCACGATCCTAGCTCCAGTCTGGTACCTATACACCTACATATATATATAAAAACAGTGAGCTAAAGCCCAGTGAATAACATAATGCGTAAAGAGGTTAAGAATGAATGTCCTTACAGTAATGAAAACAGTTCATTAAAACAGTATTTCAATCGTTCAGTCGTAACAGTCATATGTGGTACATCCATTAGCATAGCAGTACAGTAAACAGTAGGTCTTAAAAGGCCGGGCAGTCAATGATGGCCATCATAACAGTAAACAGTAGTGGTTCCACATGGGAACCGACAGAGATCTCTGTAATAGTAGCAGTAACAGTAACAGTAGTTGCTAAGGATACCACAATACAGTTCAGAATAGAGGACATACATTCATGCAGTTAACAGTAACAGTTCAGAAAGCAGTTCAGTTAACAGTCAGAAAATATTCATCTTTGAACATATCTTTACACAGTTGTTACTCACAGAGTTCTGGGCTACAGTTAAGCTAGAGCGCGTCTCCAGTCGCCAACCCTACACAGTTTACCGGATGAACACACACTAAGCTACACAGTTGGGAAAGATAATAACTTAATCCCTAATTTGCCTCGGTGTGTTCTATATCTATATCCTCATTAAGATGCCTTAAACTAGGCCTAAGAATGCCTAGGATGAAATGAGGATGGAAAGATGCACTTTAAAACATTTTCAGAAAACAGAGGTCCCGCTCGAGCGTAGGTGTAGACGTCCCCGAACGTCCCGGGAGAAAAATCCCGTGTTGTTCATTGGGCTCACTACAGTTCAGGACTCAATGTCACGGTCCTGTATATAATCTCGCAGAGTGCAATGCAAGACCGATGAAATCATCAAAGAGTCCAAATCTGGCAAATCATTTTGGAAAACAGATTTTTTAGAAAGAAGTGCCAAACATGGACTGCTTTGCCAGATACAGAGTCGCCACCTAAATATTTTATTTTGGGAAATTTAGAAAATCCTGACTCGTTGCCTAAGGCCACGTGTCCGTCATCACCAAAGTTGCCTCGGCTCGGGAACTTGGGTACGATTGGGGAAGGTCACTTCGTGAGCACCCCCGCTCGCCCGATCAAAGATCGGCCTCTACTAACCATGATATCTAGTTTTGAAAACATTATGTGTTCTTATTCCGGTTATTAGCCTAGATTTACTATGTGATGCGCACAGCATACAAGTATAGACCAGATCGCCTGAATTGGAACAACACATCTCATGTTTGTTTTGAAAGTGGTTTGCTACTCGCAGGTAGACTTAAAATGCAGATTTTGCCACCCTCAGGTGGGCTTAGAAAAACAAGGTGATTTGTTACTATCTAGTGGGCTTAAAACTCACAATTGATGAATTGTTCCAATCCAAACAACCCAACCTTCACCCACAGGCATTCAGGCAGGTATATCATACATAGCCTCATGGTAAGCATGCTATCATGACAGTCACTCACACATATGCAAGGATGCTAAAGCAAAAACACTTACCGAGTACTCCAAGCCAAAACAGAAGTTAATTAGAAATCCATGCATGGTCCTAACTATACAGTAATGCCTAATGCAACACATGCAAAATACAACTAAGATAGGCTCGGCTATTCTAAAGATGGCATATGATGATGCTACAGCTAGCACATATTCAATTTGGAATTGAAATACAAATGCAGTTAGTATGATGCGCCGAGCCCGGTACATGCAAGACAGATGAATGAATGCAAACATGTTATCATATTGTATGCTAATTGAAACATGCCCTAATCTAACCATCATAAGCTGGTAAATAAAAGGGAGAAAGACGTGAGTTTGGAAGACATACATCACACTCACGCACACTTATTACAACATTGCTCTCGCTCGGAGGGTTCAAAAAAATAATACAGTCCGAATAAATAATTACAGTCCGAAATGAATAATTAAATATTACAAAATCCTAATTAATTAATAAATTAACTAGGAAAGCGATAAATCAGCATGCAAGCCTATGGACTCCCTCAGCTCTATTCAGAATGATGGGAGATGCATGCCTGAGTTACTTGGCGCGGAAATCGATTGCGATGCCCCGATTCGCCTCTGTTTACAATTGTTTTCGGAATGCTGTGTAAGACTTTAGAAAGCTGCTGATTTCTGATTTACTGTAACAGAGAGCAACAAAAGGGCATGGCAAAGTATTTCACACATATATGCATGACTACTCTTCAGAGAGTGTAGACCTCGATCCTTGTGCCACCAATCACGCATATCGATGCATGATGGCCGAGGAGTCGAATTGCACGGCTCAATATGAAATGAATGCACATGAAAACACAACAAGACCTAAACTCCATTATGGGTAATCCGGAGTGTCGGTGACAGGAAATTGAGACACGTTCCGTCACTTGGAGTACGAAGCGTACCTCGTTTCTCGTGCTCGGGTTAACTCCTATCCCAAACACAATGCAAATGAGATGGCATACACAATGTGACTAACATACAACCTAGCATACGTAATGTTATGAAATGACATGCACAATGCATGATGTAACATGGCATACGCAATGCTCTAACATGCAACCTAACATACGCAATGCTATGAAACGAAACGGCATACACAATGCATGATGGACTTATACCAACATGAGTGGACCTCAGCCATACTCACATCAGTGGCCGTAAGATGAAAATGAGACCACCGAAATACGTGCACACATGCATGCAAACTGAGGACCGAACCTAAGGCACAACGTGTAACTTTAACAAGGCATGGCAAGGCATGCAACATGGCATTCAAACATGTAAATTTCAGCACTGAAATATGATGCAAAACGATCCCGAATCATGGATATATGGCACCCGATGCATGAGATGAGCCCCGAAACTTCAAAACTAGGCACATGTATTGACTTGTAGCTATACAAAGCATGCACTATTTGACCATGAAGCACAAAGACAGAGCCAAGGCAGTCCCAAAATATGAACATTTCTAGTTCAAAGCATGACCAAAAGATGTTAGCATGATGGACTACAATAGCATGCAGCTTTGACTAGCAAACATGGTTTACATGGCATGCATATGAAGCATATGAAATCTCACCAAACCAGCTAAAAATCAGTGAATAAAACATGCCAAAATATGTCCAAATAATCACTGAAATGTAGCCAACATGTGCAAAAATGAGGGGCTTCTTTGGAAGGGCATACAAGGGGTAATTAAGCAAATGCATCAAGGACACTTAGCATGGCACAACCAACTCTGGAAATCAAATATGACAGCCCTAAAACTCACCAAATTGACCTTGAAATTGGTCTAGGGAACATGCAAAGAAAGGCCTCTTTGAAGTGCCTTGAATGGGATTGGTCTACACATGCAACATAGACCTAAAATATGGCAAAATGGGCCTCGGACAGAGCCAAGGCAGACCTCAAAACCCTCAGAATGAGGCCTGGAAAGTGACTTCAATGCATGCAAAATAGGGTCCCTTTGGAAGGCTTAAAAGATCCCCAAACAAGACAAGGAGAGAGGGGGTCACTCCCCTCTAATTTTGGCCCTCAAAAATTTGTCAAAGCCACTGAAAATCCACTAGATTTTAGTGGCTAAGAGGTCGAACCATGGCCAATGCAAGTGCTCTAATGCATAGCCTTAATCATGAAGGAATGAAGCATGCATAAGGGAAGATGACCCCAAACAGAGAATAGACCTTAATCAAACATAAAGATGACATCAAAATAAGATTTTTTTTAGTTTAGGTTGAGGTCTAAAATGGCTCACAAATAAGGCTAATGTATCATGCAAAAACAGCCCTAAAAGAGAGATTGAACAAACAGGGCAGTAGATGGCCTCAAACAGTAAAGATCCCTTCAACAAAGTTGAAGAGGGGCTCAAAAAAAATACTTTATAGTTTATGGAAAATCTCGAATATGCTCACAAGTAAGGCTGAAATATGATGCAAAAATAGTCCTAAAAGAGAGATAAAGGGAAAGGGGCAGTAGATGGTGTCAAACAGTAAAGAGCCCTTCAACAAAGTTGAAGAGGGGCTCAAAATAAGGTACTTCACAGTTTGGCTCGAAGTCCATAAATGCTCAAAAATAGGGCTAATATATCATGCAAAATAAGCCCCAAAAGAGGGATAAAGCACAAAGGGGGAGTAGAAGACTTCAAACAGAGAAAATCCTTAATCAAACATGAAGACGAGCTCAAAATAAGATTGTTTTTAGTTCAGGCTGAAGCCCAAAAATGTAAGAAAAGGGGGCTAAGATATAGAACAAAATAGTGCAAAAATTGGGAGAATAGGAGCTTACCCTTGTAGCCCAACTTTCCAGCAGCCTTTAGACCAAGTTCGTGAGCTTTCAACCTCTGCAAATGGCTTCCAAGGTGCTGGAATGGATGATGGAGGTGTGGTGCTAAGGGTTGTAGTGTAAATGGACCAAGAAAGTTAGGGTTTTAAAGCTTGGAATAGTGGCAATGGAGGGAGAGGTGTATAAGCCTTGGTCAAAAATGTCTAACCCTTAGACATGAAAAGGAGGGCCTCTCTTATGGAGAAGAGAGGCCAAAGCTTCTCTTGAAAGCTTCAAAGATCCTCCATACACGTGTATGGAGGATGCACCAAATGATCTCCAGCTGGCACAGCTGGATTACACTCAAAGAGAGGAAAAGCAATAAGCAGGCCGGCCAGTTCAAGTGGCCGGCCAGCCACTCCCCCTGGTCGGCCGACCAGGGTTCAAAAGGTTCAAGAACAAATACTGGTTGGCCTACCCAGAGAGGTGGCCTCCCAGATGAGTAGAACACAGCCCTGTGGAGAAAAACCAGAAAATGTGACCCAGGAGAGAGAAAAGCTACCTTTTTAACAAGGTTCAAAAGGGTCAAGAAGAATTACTAGTTGGCCTACCCATATTAGTGGCCTCCCAGATGAGTAGATCACAATGGTGGTATGAAAAGCCAGAAAATATAGCTCAAAAGTGGGAAAAACCAGCTTTCTATCAGAAAATCGGCTTTTGTAGAGAGAAAATGAGAAAACTAGCTTTTGAGGGGAAGAGGTGGCCGGCCACCATCCTACCACCGTCCTAACAATGAAAATAGGGTCCCTACCAAAAACGGACCAAAACAGATGCAAAACGAAGGTTCGAGGGCCAAAATGCACGGTTTGGGGCTTTGAAAACAGGCTGCTAGGCACCAGAAGTGGCGTATGACCACGAAGGTGGTCTCCCGGGCCACAGTGTCCCTCTAAAAGGGGGAAAATAAGGTGTGTGCCAAAAACCGGAGCAAACGGAGGTAGTTAAGCAGTCCCGAACCGAGGCACACGGCCGACGGCTCCGAAAACCGGAAACCAAGCTCCAAATGGGAAAAATGGCCTACGACCACGAAACGTAGCCTACGGGCACTGAGAGATGGTCTACAAGACCTCTCCCTTCCTTCGGGAAGAGAAAACAGAACCCCGCTCGCAAACCGAGGCAAGGCACAAAAAGAGTCCCGAAGTCCGGAGGCAAGACTCGCAGTCGAGACTCTAAAACCTCAGAACGAGCACATCATGCAACATCACCGAGGGCTCAACTGGTGACGTCTAAGTCTTAAGGTCGGTCAAAAATGGGGTGTCTACAGTAGGTTTCCCCCGCTCAAGTGGACATGAAGACAAAGGTATCCGCTCGAGCGTATACTTTCTTGCTCGAGCGTTCTGCAAAACAGGGCAAAAGTACTGGATAGGTAAAAATCACGCTCGATGGGCACTCGATAGCCGCTCGAGCGTAATACACACGGTCCTGCTCGAGCGTCAATTATTCTGCTCGAGCGGACGTCAAAACAGTGCGAAGTACTGGGAGCACGAATTTTCCGCTCGAGCGCCACTTTCACCGCTCGAGCAGGAGTTCAAAATCTGGAAATTCCAGATTTGAACTTCCAAGCTCAAAACCAAGTTCAAATGCACAAATTCCGATCCTCTTGGGCCAATTTTCCAGAAAACATTCCAAAACTCATAATTTAACGTGATTCCAAAGCTCAATTGTAAAATCAAAGCCCAAGGGTGTTTCAAACACTCAATTTCAAACCAATTTTCATGAACATGATGAACATGCAAACATGCATGAGTTTAAATCAATTCAAAACTTCAATACATGCTCTAATGAGCCGATTCTTTTCAAAACAAGGTGAAATCATAGTCCATTGTAAAAATATGAACATGCATGTACACTTTCATGAAGAACAACATCAAAACTCAAGGATGTAAACATGCATGCATGAAATGAGCTTCCAATCAACATTATAAGCCATATCTTGGCTCCAATCTTCAACAATCCTCTAAATCATGCAAGAAATACTTCAATTCAGGACTAAGAAGGTAATTATGAGAATATAAGCTCAAGTTTGCAAATTACTCTTCAATTCCTTCACTTCTACCAAGTTTCCAAGCCAATTAGAGATGAAATCACACTCTCTCCTAACTCTCTCTCTCTAGTTCGGTTGAGCTCAACAAAATGGCTGATGAAATGTGTTTTGATACAAAGAAAAGAGTCTCAAAAGTGCTAAGCTAGTGGCCCACTAGTAGTGGCAAAATGGTGAATAAACCAACTCATGCAATTTAGCTTATTTGAATCTAATTTAATCATACTAAATCACATTTCAGATAAATATGCCATAAAATCGCATAAATTCTAAGGATCATAGAACATTAATTAATTTCAGATTTGGCCGCCGATAAGGCCTTCAATTTGCAGTTTAGACATAAATACACAAACAGGTAATCAAACAGGCAACAGATAGACATACAATTAAACAGAGGTACTCAATCAATTCAGTTCCAGATTTCGGTCAGTCAGTTTAGTATTTCAATCGATTCAATTACTTATCATAATCAGGCTCAGTTTAACGGTAATCAGTAATCAATCGGTGAACAGTGGTAGGGGTTGTTACAGTAAACCTAGTGGAGTTTAGCAGGATACTCTTCATAAGAATCACCTATATGAGTGTGAATTGTGCCGGTTCTACGAGATTTGTGAAAGGCTACAATTCTCTAGAGCACTCATGAAAGACCAGGTTGTTTAAGGCCAAAATGAACACAATAGTGAGAACTAAACTGTGTATGGGGATATATTATGTGAGTTCTATTGTCTTGGTTTATACAAATGGCTGCACAGTTCAAGACATCATGTTCACTGGTTAGCTACTAAATCCGATAGTGTCTCACAAGGGAAGGTTCAAAGCCAAAAGATACCTATCCTTTGCAGAATATTTCCAATTTCTGTACTCTCTGTAATTAGATCATGTTGTTGCATTTTCTCTCCGTCAAATTCCATTCATGTAGGGGATTGTTGAAAAAATTGGTTTATAAAGGCTTATTTTGGGCCATCTTTGAGCCCAAAATTAAGTGGGCCCCAAACGTCTTTTGGGGTGGGTCCGAAGAGGTGAAGTGTTCCTTGCCACGTGGCAAGTAACACGGTGAAGACGGTTCGTCAAAACCATTTATGAGTGAATGGGAATATGACGTCGTTTTCGGGTTCGTGGAATGGACATTTAAAGTTTTTAATGTGGATTTTCTTGTGAGGCTCGTCCCACATTGAAACTTTAAGAGAGTTTTGTTGAGTATATAAGCTTTAGCCTACAATACTTGGGTTGGGCACCAAGGGGCACCCCAAGTTTGTAGAAGGGAGGAGTTATGGACAAAATGAACCTTAGCCCAAACCATCACACACGCGCGCCACCGTCCGTCCATCCAGCCGAGCCGTGCTGGGCGCGGGGGTCGGTTCTTGTATTAATTTTTTAGACGAAATTCATTTGAATTTTTCAAAAATTATTGCGGGAAAAATTAATTTGAATTTGAATTCAAATTCTTGTCCAAAAGTTGTGCCTCTTTATGTCTGAATTTCCTACAGTAATTGCTAAACAATTTTTAACAGTTTCAGATCTGTTAAACTGAACAGGTTTCAAACTGCCCGGCAGTTAATCTGTTGAAACAGTTTGCAAATCTGTTTAAATTCAAACAGCACCTGTTCAATTCAAAAACCCATCTGTTCACTTCAAATTTTGTACTTGTTCAGGTCTATAAAATCAAATATGTATCCAGCACTTTTCTATATCCGAAAAAATCAGTCTGCATTTGATATATTGCTGTCCAGAATTTTCTCCTCTGCATTTTATTCCTCATTCTAGTTTTAGAGAAAATTTAAAAAGAGTATTAGAACACAAGGTTCTAGTTCGCTGGACAAATTTGTGTAGAGTGCTACTACAAATTTGTGAAGATCATTGTATCCTAGGAGATAGACGCCACTCAACCGTAAGTACCGTAGCGGAGCGAATCTGTCTTAAGGACAAAGTGTCACACACTCGACTTGGTATTTTATTTTTTAATTCGGTTCGATAAATAAATTCGGTACGTTATTTATTTATTTATTTGGTTTTGTTTCAATTTATTTTATTTACACAAAAGATTGTTCCAACAGTAACCTTAAAGCCGAGATTCCGAGACCGATGAAAATAACAAAGATTTGCACCATGTCCTAAAAGATTTCTAGAGAGACACAGAGAGGAAAGAGGAAAAGAAGCAGAAGTAACGTCGGATTGGCCAATTCATTTTTTTTTAGTTTTTTTTATTTTTTGGTCATGAGTAAAACATTGAATAAAAGCTCTGTCTAATATCATCCATTTTAACAGAATTTTATCAAAATATGAGTCAATTCATTAGTTGAGTCTCTTTTTTGAAATTGAGAATATTCTCAGTTTATAATATTCTCAATTTTAATTATGAAAAAAAACTCAATTCAGCAATCTAATGTGTCAAGTTCGCAGAATTATCTTTCTTTTCAATCCCATACTTTTCTCAGAAGCCAAACAGATTGTGATCAAGCAAGAAGAGAACACATGCCTCTTAGTTCATACTAGGAAAAAAATTGAGAAATTTCTTAGTTTTGAAAATTGAGAACATTCTCAATTTTGGGATTAAAGGGCAAAACGTCTTTTTACCTATAAATGGGACTTATTGGTTCAAAAAAAATTTCACAGGACCTAAGCTACCAACAAATATGTAGACAGGACTTTTTGGTAATTAATCATAAAAATAAATAATAAAGAATTTAATATCATAATATGTATATTGCTTAAGTGATAAGTATGTTCTTAATGAAACCCAAGGTGTTAGGTTCAAAACTTGCTTACGTTTTATATGATAATTTTTTTATTTTAGCATATATAAAGTTCCAACGTGGCATGAGAAGAAGAAGGTTTCACTAACCAATTTACATTGAATAATAGTATAGATATAAATAATATCTAAATTTATTTATATGTAAATAATAACTAACTGTACATTTATATAATAATAGTGGTAAATATTATTATTTTGATAAGATATTAACTTTTAATATATATTATATATATAATTGTATAATCAAAATTTTAATTGTAACTTTAATCTCATACGCAAGTATGAATTTATAATTTTTTTGGCTCATGAATAAACTCAAGTTTGAGTCAAGCCTAAACCAACTAGGCTCGAGTTTGAGGTCGTTAAGGTCTTAACAAACAAGTCCAAACATACCAAAACTCAGCTCGGCTCGTCTGCAGTCCTACTTACAATTCAACCATATTGAATTGGGAAAAGTATGAATGAATTGATAAAGGAAAAATATTACTAGTTTGATCTATATTGTTGGACCATTTCTAAATAACTTAAATTTTGGAATCTTTGATGATCAAATATGATTAAGAGTTTTGGTTCCTAAGTTCAAATCTTTTCACTCTTATTATTTCTATCAATGTGCACT
The DNA here is from genome assembly GCF_055761805.1 of Camellia sinensis. Lineage (NCBI taxonomy): Eukaryota > Viridiplantae > Streptophyta > Magnoliopsida > Ericales > Theaceae > Camellia > Camellia sinensis. The sequence goes on from NC_138961.1 coordinate 224,582,170, forward strand.
CTGCACTATTTACTGTTAAGCAATTGTTCTTTTAATCTGTTTGTCTTTCAGAATTGCCCATGAGAGGAGTATTAATTTGATATATATTGTTGAGAGATAAAAGTGAATTAACACGTAGGTGCATATTTTTGTCAAAGTTGTATATGTATATATTATATATACTAGTAACATAACTAGGGGTGCAACTCGGGCGGGCTCAACCCGAGCAACCCGAGCCTAGCCCGAGTTTTTTTAGGGCTTGAGCAACTATATCTTGTAATCTGGACGGGCTTGGGCAGAACCAATGGCCAACCCGAGCAACCCGAACCCGAATTCAATTTAATATATTACATAAATTATATAATATATAATATATAATATATATATATATATAATTTAATAAATTATGTAATATATATAAATTAAGTAAAAGAGTTAGTCTTAATTTTTATTTATTTATTTTTTTTGGTTAGTCTTCTATTAAGTAAAAGAGTTAGTCTTAATTTTTATTTTTTATTTTTTTTTGGTTAGTTTTCTACCATTAGATTAGCATCTTTTATGTCTACCCTTAGATCTACCTGCAGATTTCTGAACTCGGGCAATTCGGGCAATTCGGGCAACCCGAGTTCAAAATACAAAGCTTGGGCCGGGCTTGGGCAACAATGTTCGGGTTCATGGTCGGGCTTGGGCGGGCTTGGGCAGTGCCAAATACAATTCGGGTTGGGCTTGGGCAGACCCCCAACCCGACCGAACCCGCTCGAGTTGCACCCCTAAACATAACTGGTTCTATACATACCACCTCAACACTGCAAAATTTGTAGTGCCAAGATTAATGAAAAGCCCTTATACAAAAAATTTCAGAGACACCAGCTGAAAATGAGAGGAATTTAATTATTAGTAAGGAGTTGTGAATAACTAACGTGCAGAGAAAATATCATTCCGTCACTCAAATTTTCACGTATTTTTTAATTTGACTCATAAATTTTGATTAATATTAATTTTATATCTAAATTTTTGAAATTTTGATCAATTTGACTCCTGCCGTCACATTTTATCTACAATTGGATGGAATGTGTTGACGTGGGGACAAATTGATTTTTAAGGTATAGTTTGGAGGCAAATTGATTTTTAATTTAGGGGGTAAATTGATTTTTAATTTAGAATTTGGGGGATAAAATGAATTTTTAAATAAAGTTTAATGTCACGTCAACACATTCCTTTTAATTGTAGACGGAATGTGACAATATGAGCCAAATTGATCAAAATTTTAAAATTTTAAGTATAAAATTAATATTAATCAAAATTTGAAAATCAAATTAAAAAAATACATAAAAATTTAAAAGGCAAAATAATATTTCCTCTAGGGGTGGGCGCGAGTCGGTTACGACCATGAAACCTCCAATCCGCCATCCATCCGTCAGGTTGGCGGATTGAAGAAAATCAATCTGCATCCGTCTGCCAATCCGGCAGATGTGGATTGAGCGGATTGGCGATTTGACGGATGGATGCGAATCGGTTTAGCGGTTTACAATTTTATAAATTTTCAACATAATTCAGCTTGTGCACTTTCTTCAAAAAAAAAAAAAAAAAAAGTATTATAGTCAATGACTTAAAAAAATATTACAATCACGGTATGCCTCATCCAAAGTAAGAAAGTTTGAAACTTTAGAATATCACAATCATTGCATGCCTCATTCACATACTACAATCACAACATGCCTCATCCACATAAAATATTACAATACTTAAAATATAAAAACAATTCAAACTACCAAAACCATGAACATAACAGTTGTAGAGATTGTATGTCTCCGTGTTGTTACATCTATATCTATTTTTTAAAACAAAAATCAACCGGTATATGTCATATTTTCTATATATTATTTTTAGAGATAGATTTAAAAACCAAAAAATATAGATAAATAATACGTTTATTTTTTTTCAATTTAAAAAAGATATTCAAGTAGAAAACTTTTTTTCAACAGAATATTTAAACTCTTTTTTAATTGAAAACATAAACAGAATATTTAAACAAACTGAAAACACAAAGCCTTATAAATTACTAGGGGTGTGCTTGCGGTTTGGCGATTCGGTTGCGGTCAAAGAAATCTGAAATCCGCCATCCGTCCGCCAAATTGGCGAATTAGAGAAAATCAATCTACAACCGTTCGCTCGTCATTACGCATCCATCCAATATGTGACGGATCAATTTGATTCAGTCAATTTTAACAGATCAATATATCTGCTGCTCACCGCTAATTCCCTCTAATGTGCCTGTCATAGGCATGGTAGCATGGAACTAAAATAACTAATTGGACAAGTAGTGCCACCACCCCCACCATGCCAATTGTGTTTTTTGGTTTTAACTGTAGGGTGGTTGTTCTTGGGACTTGGGAACCAAACAGCTATGTCCTTCTTAACTTTGTCACTGTCCTCTCTCATATGATTAAATTTAAGTGAGGGACCAACATTCTCATGGTATGGCTCCACACTTTTCAATAAGTTTTCTTTCTTCTTTTTTGTAACTTTTATTTTCTCTTTAATTATTTTCACCTTTAAAAAAATTATATAAATAAAATTATATGCATAAATATTAACAAGTATTCCTTATGCATTATTTAATATTAAAAAGTGTGTACCGAGTATTTTAAAAATATATAAAATTATTTTAAAAAATGTATTAATTTTAATAAAAGTGCATTGAAGTTAGTAAAAAATATATTATATTTTATAAATATTTTGTGTTTTATTTGTATTAAATGGACATTTGTTAACAAGACCCAGTTACCATAAATAAAACAAACAAACAAACAAAAAATCCAAGAGGTAAAGAGAAAAGCATTAAAAGAAAACAAAAATGAGTGGCAAGTCTTGGGCTTGGACAACTTTAAGAGATGACCCCATAACGATAACGACATGAAATTATTGAAAAAGACTCACCACTTCGGTTTGAAATCTAAATAGAGAAGTGTTGATATATCTATATATATTAACAGTGAGTATGAATGGGATAAATTTTTACTTTTAAATTTAAAATTTTAAATAATTTAATTTAATAGTAATTTGATAAATGAAAAAATATTTCATTTAGTGGACAGGAGCATTATTGGATACGGATATTTTTAAAATAAAATATAAAATGTGACAACATTTATAACAAATAATATCTATAAATATAAGGATAAATGATCAATAGGTCATAATAATTGAACTTAATTCTCATTAATTGGTATTAAAAATAAGTCTTAATAAAATCGTCGCTAGAAATAATTTTTTGTGACGATTTTTTATATATATTGCTAAAAATTGATAATTAATGACTTTTTATTTGTCGCGATTTTTATAAATTATGGCAAAAATTTATAATTAATGACTTTTTCTGTGATGAAATTTTCAAACTGGAAGTTAAAAATTAGTAACTTTTTTATAATTTTTTTTTAAACTGTCGTTAAAATTTATAATTAATAATATTTTTCTGACAAAATTTTTAAATCATCACTAAGAATTAATAATTAATGATATTTTTTTAATAATATTTATAAAAAAATATTATTAAATCTCACCAAACCTATTAAATAATAAATTTACTTATTAAATTTTTGCGTCTCTAAAATATAAATAATGAGGGTGATACGTATATGTATATATAGAGTGGTCCTTCTACACGCATTGAGGGCACCAGGTGGCACGGCCGGCAAAGTGTGGGCCCGGCCACGTGGGAAATGTGGTCCAATTGGGTCATGAGATGTTCAAGATATGACATGTGTCCCAAAAAGGCGGGGTGACAGGCTGTTGGCCCAAGGAGCGTGGGACTGGGTGATTTCATCAAAGGAATTCACTATCATGTGGTCGACCTCATTTAGCCATCCGTGTGCCTCCTTATTTTTACGTTCCAACTTCCGTGTTACACCCATATTAAAACACCTGTTATATTATATTGTTAGATAGACCCCAAAAAAAAAGAAAAAAAAAAGAGTTAAAGATCAGTTTTTAATTTATTTTAAGTTATATCATTCTCTTTATTTTTTTAATATATTTTTTAAAAAAATCAAAAAAAAGTTGAAAAAAATTAATTTTTAACTAATTTTTCAAAACAACTCTAAGAAAAATTAATCCATCAAATATCCTATGTTATATGTTTTTACGATTCTCTTGATTATATACATCAATTCCGCTACAGACCCCAGTGGGGGTCGCACCCCAGTGAGGTGTCGCGCCCCCACTAGCCGAAACCCAAAAAAAAAAAAAAAAAAATAATAATAATTTTTTTTTGGCCCAATCACGGACTGCCACCTCACTGGGGGTCGACCCCCAGTGGGGGTCCGAAGCATTTTTCTTATATACATATAGTATTTTTTATTTTTTCTTTTATATATTATATAAAATAATAAATAGACTTGAAAAGACATACAACCTAATTAAAATTACTTAAACACGGGATAATTTCTCAATTCTTAGACATTAGGATTATCTTGCTGTCAAAGGCCTATTTTGTCGATTAGGTTAAAAGTTAATTTTTTAATTTGTTAATTTTTTTAATTACATCGTGTCTATACTTTTTTACATATTTTTTTTTAAAAAATCAATTTTTAATTTACTTTTGAAAATAAGCCAAAATTTTAACTTAAAAATTTAATCAGATCATATCAATATCAACCCATATGATATGATGTGAGACTAGTATTTTAAACAATAATAATTGAGACCCTTTTCTTTTGGATTTCAATTATTGATGGTGTGGGCCCCACACATACATGAGTGGATCCTATACCTACATCAATGGTTAAGATCTAAAAGGATTACGGGGTCTCCAAAAAAAGGGTCCCAGCTAGTATTCTTCTATTTCAAATTACACTTACCTCTCTTGAGGTTTTCTGACAATTATACGAACATTCTCTATAATTTCAATAATTATACCAATCTCCTTTACTTTTGAAACTATTATCAAGATTCTTTCAATCCATTAATTTAGCACAAGTGTCATTTACTTTTCTATCCAAAAAAATCATAGTGCCCCTTTTGAATTGAGCAAGAAGAGATAAAAAGCTATTTAAATATTTAAAAAAAATTATTTATCTCCCCTGAAGTTTTGCATATATATTATTAAAGATCCATGCATATTTTAACTCAAAACCCTAATAGTTTAATGGATAAATCACAAACACAACTCCTGAAATTTACTTAAATTACAAATTACTCCCTATGGTTCTAGAAATTACATTATGCCCCCTAAGGTTTTTAATTTCATAACAAATAAGTCATTTTATTAATAAATCATCAAGTTAATTAATAGTTTTTAATAATGTTAAAATTTTATTTCAATTAATAATTAAGATAATTTTACTATTGTATAGGTAAACAATTAGAAATTTCACTTTTTCAATTAATTCTGTTAAATAAAAAATTATGATAGGGAGGTATTTATAATTTTGTAAACTACAGGGGACAAGTCGTATTTTAAGCAAATCTCAGGGGATGTATTTGTAATTTATCCTAGTTTAATATAAGACCCTAATAATTAATACAATACATATAAGACTTATTTCACACTATACAAACAACTAAATATTTATCAATTTTCATTAATGTATTTATTATTTAAATTTCTTTTTTCTTTCATTTTTTAAAGTTGAAATAAATGGATTAATTTTTTATTTATTTTTTTATAATTTTTCCTACTTATTTATTCATCTGTACAAAAATTATTTATCCCTAAATTGTTAAGATATTATCAAAAAATTTTAATTTTTATCTTTGAGTCATTAAAATTTCTAATTGATACATATTTAAAAATATAAAAAAAAAACACAGGTTATTCTTATGTGATTAAAAAAATAAATATATAAGTAAAAAAAATCTAATTGCTTCACAATAAATTAAAATTAGTTAATAGAGAATGAAAGATCTAGAAATTATTTGAGAATAATAAACAATTCAAACAATTTCTCAATTCTTACACCTAAACTTAAAATTAATATTTACTTGAATGAAGAAATTATTTTAGAATTCTAAAATACTCAATTAATTTGTTGTATGATACTTAAAATATATTTCACCATCTTTATTTTTTTTATTTAAACTTTTTTAATTAAATTAAATCTTAAAATTAATTTCTCACCTTCATTAATAATTAAATTTTCACTTTATTTTTTTAATGTCTCACCTTTATTTGTTTTATTATTATTTATAGCGAATTGTTGTTATATAATTTTATTTTTTCGTATATGTAATACTTATATAATTTTGTTGATAAGACTGAGAAATCAAACTCTACTAGTAATTTAAACACACAATTAGGAATGTAATCGATTCGGTACGGTCGGTATTTACATAAAAAATTTCACCGAACGGATAATATTGATTTTATTATTTTGAATGTCAATACAGACCGATTCTCCTATCAAACCGCACCAGTTTGATTCAATGTGGTTTAATCGGTGTAGGACCTTTCAAACTTGAGTCACTTTTAAATATAATCACTAATCTATATAAAAATGTTAAACTAGTTATTTGTCCACAATTTCAAACATATCTAATCCATCCATTTACAAAATATTTTTCAATTCCTAGATTAACAAAAATAAAAACAAAAAAAAAGGTTAAAAAATATTAAGGTTTTAAAAATAATGAATTAGAGTTAAAATTATATATAATAAGAGTTTACAAACTTAGGTTATAAAGATGACAAGGTCAATTAATCGAGGTTAATAATTTATTATACTTATTAATATCATTATATTATTAGATTATATATATATTTAATATAATATATGTTAGTTCGGTGTACAAGGTACTTGAACTGATACAGAACCGAGAAAAAAAAATCAAATTTAAAAACCATACAGACCGATTTTTGTTTAAAAAACAGACCAAATATAGTCAGTTTGGTCTGGCTTGGTTAGTTTTTTCGGTTTTTATTACATCCCTACACATAACAAAATAAAACAATTTCTAAAGAAAAAAAAATATAAATGTAATCTAATTTAAAATATAAATGTAATTTCTTGACTCTATTTTTAAACAATTATTTATTTTTCATAATTTTTTTAAAATATAAATGTAATTTCTTGACTCTATTTTTTTCCAAAACAAGTTTTTGAACTTTTTATAAACAAAAAATAAAATAAAAATTCAACCATTAATGAAGGTGAGATATCAATTTTAAGATTTAATTTAATAAAAGTAGTTTAAATGAGATAAATAAAGATGGAAAATTAAATTTTAAGTATCATACATAACAAATTAATTGAGTATATTATTATTTTCAAATAATTTCTCCATTCAAGTAAAGATTAATTTTAATTTTAGGCATAAAAAATGATAAATTGTTTAAATTGTTTATTATTCTCAAATGATTTCTTCATCTTTCATTTCCTATTAACTAATTTTAATTTATTGTGAGGCGATTAAATTTTTTTTACTTCTATTTTTATTTTTTTATTTTTTTAATTGTGTAAGAAATATTAACCTGTTTTTTTTTTAAATATGCATTGCCTAAAAGTTTAGTGACTCAAAGATAAAAATTAAAATTTGAGAATAATATGTGATTGAAAAAAGATCAAATAATTTTCTTACATATGAATAAATAAGTATTGCAAATATTCGGAAAAAAAAAATAAATCTATTTATTTTAACTTTAAAAAAATCAAATAATAAATGCATTACTTAAAATAATGGCGTAAAATAAATCTTACATTAAATTTTTAGGATGTTATCTAACATTAATTTTAGGGAGATTATTTATGTTTAAGTATTTTATCAATAAAAATTAAAAAAAATTGCATTAAATGACTTAATGATGTCTTAATAATTTAAAGATTTTATTTAATATTGCATGAAATTTAAGAATTTTATTAAATAACAGTAAGATAGAAGAGGTGAGTGAAATTTCTCATTTGAATATATAAAGTAATTAATGGGCAATTTCATTATTTTTGGTATGACATTAACAAATTCTATTAAATAATTTTATAATTGGGGAATCTTGATAATAGTTTCAAAAGTAAGGGATGTTGTATAATTATTAAAACTATAGTGGAAGTCCCTGTAATTGTTAGAAATCTCAGGGGAAGTAAGTGTAATTTACCCTATTTTCTTTCATTTGACACAATTGATTCCTATTTATTTTCTTTTGATTTTTTTTAAATTTTATTTATTTATTTATTTAAAAAAAATTATCTTAATTAGAGGGAAGTAATACATGAAGTGAGTTTGAAGAGTTTTTTTTTTTTTTTTTCATACTACTATAATTGTATTTTATTTATTACGTAACGTGTCACAATAGTATTAGTAACAAATATAATTTTGAAACCTGTTAAACTAATGCAGTAATAAGATAGTAAAAATATTTTAACACAAATATGGTCAATATAATATTATTTTCTTCTTGGACTACAAATTTAAACGCGAGGTCAAGAGAGGCACCATGATGTCAATTTGACCCCTTTTTTGACAAGAAAAAATGTGCAATTCTATGCATCATGAATAGTTTCATGACAATTCTTCATTCTTAAATGTGTTATGTAATTACCTATATTAAGTTACAACTTATCAATCATAGAATACTATAAGACAAAACAGAGTCTATATTATTATAACTAAGATTTCAAAATTAAAACATACTTGCATAAAGGTATGTTGTTTTTCTTGTTTTGTTATCTATCACTAGATTATTTCTTAAAATTTCATAAAACTTTTCATGATATTTCTTTCATGAAACCTAACATTATTCAAAAGATATATGTATAAACTCTTTTACTTACATAGCTCTCGTTTGGCATCAAGTTTTTAGGGCTACCAAGTTAAAATAGTCACAAAAAAACAAAATAAGTTAAAAAATTAATAACATCAAATGTCATATCTAAATCATAATTATTTTATTTTTTTTTTCTCATAAAAGTTTAAAAAGTCAGAAAATCCATTCCAAACGAGACTTTTAGTCCCAGATTAAAATAGTCAAAAAGTCAAAAAAACCAACCCATACCTCAAACAAAACCATAGAAATTATTTATAGAGTAAAATATAATCCTCTACGAGTGTGAGACTTATAAAAAAAAGTAAGACCCAACCCATGTAATTAAAAAAATTGTACCCAAATTTGTGATGAATTTTTGTATTAATCACATAGTAAAAGGGAGTAGATGGGTCTTGGGCAGCCTTGCAAGGTGGGACTTAAATTTGGTGTATAATACTAGATAAAAATAATATAAAAAAAATAAAAAATAAAAAAAAAGAGAGACAATTATTGAAAAATCCAAAATAATGAGGGTATAAGACATTAGATCTAATAGATATTTTTTTGTTAGTGAGAAAGGTCCACCATTTTTGAAATTGTTTGGTGAGAAATCTTTTTGTTGATTTTGAAGGATATTTTGTTTTTAATTTTATCCTTTAATTTATCTGTAGATCTTTTTTTATCTATTGAGTTTTGTTGATTATTTGTTCAATTTTTTTTACCCTATATGTTCAAATTTTTGCTATTTGTTGAAATTTACCACCAAAACACCTATTTGTTTAATTTTTTCCTTTATCTGTTCAAATATTTGTTCAAATTTTATTCTCTCTCTCTCTCTCTCTCTCTCTCTCTCTCTCTCTCTCTCTCTCTCTCTCTCTCTCTCTGTTTTTGTGTGTGTGTTTTAAGGTTTGTCTCAGAGAGAGGGGCTTTACTTTGGTATTGGTGGTGAGGGATTTGTTTGGGAATAAAGAAAATGAAAATGAAAAGAGATAATTGTTGTCCTCAATGCCACCAGCGGAGGCAAACTCAGATTTAGAAAACGCAGAGAAAAACGCGATGATGAACCAAACTCAGATCTATTAGAGAAAGAGGTAGTAGACTTCGTTACTCCTCCGATGATTGGCGCCGATCAGGGGCGTTTTGGTACTCTAGATGAGTACAAGGGTCGTCGACTTAGACGATGGGTTAGGGTTAGGGTTTGAAGAGGAGAGAGAGAGATTACGGCAGATGGGTTCGAAACCCTAGATCTAAAGAGGGAAGAAGAGTGAGAATCTAGAGAGAGAAGAGAAAAGATGAAATAAAGACAATAGAAGAGAATGAGAGAATGGATTGTTTGGTTTTCGCAACAATATATATACGGGGTAATTTGGTCATTTTATATGAATTTATCATTTTGGATAAAGTATTTGAACGCCTAAACTTTTGGCAAAGAAAAATTTAAATTTAAATTTATCAACCGTGTGCCTTTTAATAAGGCCATACACAAGAATTCCTTTTTTGAGTTTTTTAGGAAGGGACCCATTTGCTTTGGGGTTGGTCCTCCAATTTGCATGGCTTTGATTAGCGTCCATGATATATAATTGTCAATACAAGTATGATCCATGGAACCCTTCTAAAACTTTTTACTGAAATTCATCATATCTCAAAATTTCTTCTCAACTTGTACAACAATATCTTACTCAAAATAGCTTTGATTCCTTCTCCTTATGCTACCCTCAATATTTAACCCAAAAAAAAAAAGACAAAAAAATGATACATTTTGCTTGTTTTCATTTTTCAAAAAACATTTTTTAGAAAATTTTACTTTTTTATTTTTCGTATTTTTTTGTTTTTACTGAATTTTTTTAATATTTTAAGCAATTTTTTTACTTTTTAGACACACCTAACATAAATATACCTAAACAGTAAAAAAAACCTTTTAAAAATTCACTAAATACCAAAAATACAAAAAATGCAAGAATTCAGTATATTTTTTTTATATTTTTATGTATTTATTAATTTTTTAAAATATTTTTTCACAAATTTTTTATTTTTTAGATAAATCTAAATAAGGTGCATCTAAAAATGTGAAAAAAAAAATATTTAAAATTTTAAAAATATTCACTAAAAACAAAAAAAATAGGAAAACCAAAAAACTCAGTTTTCAAAAAATTTAATCCAAAAAACTTAAAAACACACTATGATTATGTGATTAATTTAAATATATATAAAAAAATCCTCTCATGAAGACCTAATAATCCCCTCTAGTTGGGAAACAAAAGAGAATCCGAATCAAATATATATATAAAAAAAAAAAAAAGTGTTGTGAAGTCGATAACTTCTTTCATAACTCAACCCTAGTTCATTAGAGAAGCTGGATTAAAAAATATATACAAAAAGATTGACCTAAATTTTGCTAAAACAGGATCCCGAGAGCAAGATGTACTCGTTTTTATCCCATTCAAAATCTATTCTCTCTAAAGTCAAATTCACAAATGTGTCCAAGTCAAAACTTTGGAAGGACTTTTCAGTTTAATGACTCATCAACTTAGTTCTTGACATGTTAATTATTATGTATATGGAGGATAATTTAATATTCATCTTGAAGCTCTATACTAGGAACCATTGCATATATATATATATATATATATATGTTTAGCTACGACATTGTCTAATCTTAACCCTACAAATTAAGGTCAATATAGTTGGTACCACACATATTGTTAGAAATGGTTACAAAATTTTGGATAAAATCAGAATTTTTTTTTAAGTTTGGTCTATTTTTTAGATGGGCCCCGTGCGTCAATTTTCACGGGTCAAAGTGATAACGCGTTCTATGCCGCGTTGTAATTCACGTGGTATATTTGGTTGCTCAAAACCATTACCGAGTGAATGAGAAATTGAAACCAAAGTGTGCTCCATGGAAATGGAGTTTTGGTGAAAATTCCTTAAGGTTGTAAAATGGCTTGTCCCACATTGATTTGGTGGGAGGGTTTGAATGGGTTTATAAGGCTTGGGTTTGGTACTTGGGGTGTGCCTCAAGAGGTACCCAAGTATTTTAGAGGGAGAGGTTATGGGCTAGACCCATTGGACCCAAAAATCATCACACGTGCGCCGCCGTCCGGGCGGGCTGGGCGCGGGTGCGTGGTGTGAGGGTTGGGCTTGTTCGGTCCAATACTAATCTTTTTGGGTCAAAAACATTTGAATTTAATTTTATTTTTGGTAAAATAAAATTCAAAATTTAAATTAAACTGGTTTGGTTTTTCTGTACATCCAAACAGGGCCCTTCCCGTATTAAACCGGAAATAATCTGATCCGGATTTACTGTACACCCAAACAAGGTCCTTCCCATTTTTGTTATCTGTTTGAATTGTAATCCAACAGATTCAAAACTGTTTGAATTCAAAACCAACAAGTTTCATACCTATTCAATTCAAAACCTACAACCACCATTACATCTATAAATAGGACAGCCCTCATTTGGATTTTGTAACTCTAATTTTCGTCCTTCATAATTCTGCAAACATCCTCTTCATTTTGCTGCATTTTCTTGTCAGAGAGAGTATAAACACTTAGTGTGTTCATTAGGCAAACAATTTGTAGTGCTGCTATTGTTTGTAATAGATCATTTTATCCTGGGAGATAGACGTCTAAATTCTGAAAGCACCGTGGAGAGGACGAATCTGTCTTAAGGACACAGTGTCAAATACTGGACTTGATCAGATAATTATTCAAAGAAATTAATCAAGTAAGTTGTTTAATTTATTATTCTGTTTTATTATTTATTTAAATCAGATTTTAATTTTGTTTTTGTAACAAAATAAAATCTGTTTTTATTTATTTATTTTTATTTTGAGTTTGATTTTTGTAATCAAACATATTCTCTCATTTTCTTTATTTCTTAATATTTTAATTGTTGTTTTGTACACAATAAAATTTAATCTTTTTAAATACAGTGAAGATTGTGCTACACATATTAGTTATGGCCTACGAGTAAGGTGTTAGGGCCTTCAACTCATCATTGTTAGATAATGTCTCAATGGGACCATATAATTAAATATGGTGTTATCATTTATAAGAAGCCTACAATTTAAGTGATTCAATTTAGTTAATAGGCTTAAGGAATATATGCTCACATATAGGAGATCGGATAAGTTAGAGGTCATTGGATATTCCGACTCCGATTTTGCTGGATGCCAAGACAGTAGGAAATCCACATCAGGCTATATTTATCTGTTAGCTGGCGGAGCAATTTCTTGGAGGTCTGCAAAGCAGATGCTCATAGCTTCATCCACCATGGCCGCAGAATTTGTAGCATGTTATGAGGCAATAACATAATCAATAACAAAGAGTTCATTGATAATCACGCTTCCGTTTAACCGTTCATCAATAGATTCAGGTATGTCATTTTGTCTTGATTTCTTGATAATACACATGGTAAATGATCCAAAGTGTAAGGTTTATGTTCTGAAATTTATGTTAACAATCATGTCTTTCATTGAAAACTCTGATAAGCATTTGTACCTTCATTCAAGAAAAGAAAGAAGTAAAAAATTATTAGATACTATTACAATATTATATGATATTATTTATATGATATTTTCAATAAATAAAAAATTACAATACAAAAAAATAGGTTATTTTTTATTTTTTAATTGCCTAACACTTATGTAATTTTTAACATGATAATTTCAAAATTACTAAACAATTATCAGAGAGGAGAGATTGGGGGGACGGCTGCATTTTGGTTAACGGTGTCTGGTTTCTAATCATAACCAAACAAGAAAGCTCAAAACAGTTGGTAACATGCAAACACTTTTATGGGTAAGGGTGGAGGCTGAACTCATGATGTCTTTTCATTGATGACTTTCTAGTAAGCATTTCTTTTTCTTCATATATATATATATATATATATATATTTTGGCGGGAAACAAAAATGGCAAAGCTTATATAATTGTACACGATTCAAAACAAAAATGGCAAAGCTTATATAATTGTACACTATTCAAGGAAAAAGTAATTAAAAATAAAAAATAAATAAATAAAGGAAGATCGATTGTCGATTCTTATATCGTGTCAATGAGAATTGACTAAACCTATGTTCAAATATTTGTCGAGTTTCAGCATGATTGAAAACTCCATAATTCAAAATTTCTGTCTTTATATTTTTACACAATTTTATAATGCAGGGTGTAATTGAGATAGGATAATAAAGAATTTTGAGGCCAGAGTTTTATGACTCTACACTTTTGGAATATATTGTTGGATTTACTTTTTTATATTTTAAACGAGTTAAGGCTATGTTTGGTTTCAATTTTAAATTTTTTAAAATAAAAATTAATTTAACAAAAATAAATATCAAAAATTATTTTCGCCCTCAAAAAGTGTAAAACTAAATGAAAATGATGTGTTTCATCTTAAATCCACAACTGAAACGTTTGAGAGATTTTTAGAAGAAAAGTAAAAAGTTGAAGCAATTTTAAATGGCATAATTGTTATGTAATTATTCTTTGTGGACGTTTTTCGAAATCAAAAACAGTGTTACAAAGCTTGTAAGCCTTTTAAATAGTATAGATGGTCCACCTAAAAAATAACAAATGACAAGAAAGGGGGATAAATTTTTTGAACAGATTGATATTGGTAATTTTATCAATAACCAATCCTATACAAAATAAAACTAATTTTTTTTCTTTCTTAATCAAAGAAATAAAGCTTTTTTTTATTATTGAGAGAGAGAGAGAGAGAGAGAGAGAGAGAGAGAGAGCTAAAGTTGTCATGAGCCATGTTCCTAAAAGAGAAGCCTAGGTCGTGAACCCATCGAACCCATTTTGGATTTTTGCTGGGTTCGTTTCATTACCTTGATTTGGGCTTCAAAACAACGGAACTGGGCTACTAGGCCCATTAGTAATGTAAGAATTCTTTGATCATGCAACTCTTTCACGGGTGTAGCTATTTGCAACAAAAAAATAACTTAATCTGTCCAATTAAAATTTTAAAATTTTATTTCTTATTATATCTTAATGTAAATTTACTAATAAGAATAATACACATTAAACATTAAAATAAAATACATATTTTATTTCTCATGGTACATCCTAATAACTTATACGTGTACTTCATATTTAAGTCTCGTCATCTTCTTTCCAAAGATTCAATTATTTTCTTATTATCTTCTTCCTTACTCCAAAATTCTAATCAACTCCACCAAAACTCATTATTATCATCAATATCATTATTTTTTTATTATGTTATTACTTACAAATAAAAAAAGTTTAAATAATGAGCTTCATAAGTATAAGAACCATTCAACCAAACAAACTGTAGAAGAAGCTCTTTTTTTTTTTTTTTTTTTTTTTTTTGATCAGCAATTTTTTTTATTATTAATGGAATAAACAAGTACAAAGTACAAAGTAAATTACATCAATAAAGAAAAAGGGAGTTCAAAAGCATCACAATGAGTTAAATCATTCCAACTAGGTTGGCACCAAAAAGCCCATCCTATCATTTGCTAGCACCTCTAGAGTTGGTGAGAGACCAACGAGAAGACAGACCAACCAATACAATAACAACAGCACAGACTAGCATCTAAGCAAAGTAGTCCAGCATCAAAGCCATATAACCATTCAGCCACCCAACACTGACATTCAGCCATTCATCTAGAACAGACCAACCCACGCAATATCCCAACTCAGCCAATCAGCCATTCAGCCACCCAACACAGACATTCAACCATTCATCTAAGACAGACCAACCCACACAATATCCCAACTCAACCAATCAGCCATCTTACCGTTTACTAGCACCTAAGCATAGCAGTCCAGCATCAAGAAGCAAAACACCCAAAAAACAGCAGCAAACTCCCCCAAAACAGCAACCAAAGCATAGCAGACCAACACTAGAGACCATCACAGTAGCAACCATTAACTAGCACCCCCAAAAAGGAACAAAAGAGATAGCCAAAAACACCCCCAGACAGCTCCACACTAGCTCAGCCACCATTTCTAAGGCAAAATAAGACCTGTTGCAGGTTTGATACAATGTTATTAACAAAAAACACCAAAGAGGGTGATGAAGCCTTAACCCACAATGCTACTCTCACCTTAACAAGATCATAGAGCACCTCCTGGTTTGGTTGAGAGCCATTGAAAACACATTCATTTCTATGTTTCCAAGTGGACCAGAGGACAGCAAAGGTAATAGCCAACCAGATTTTTTTTTTCCATTTTTTTCATCCTGCAACCAGACCACCAGTGCAGTAAGTCTGACACAGAACCAAGTAAGGCCCACTGGAGACCCTACCATCGTACTATGTTAGACCAAATCAACCAAACAAATGGGCAGAACAAAAGAATATGATTCGCAGATTCAATCTCATTACAACAGAAAATACAAGCTTGATTGACATTAATCCTTAGGACCTCAATTCTGCAGAGAAAACTGGCAGTCTTGACCTTACCATGCCATGCTAACCATCCAAAAAATTGGGCTTTGGGAGGGGCACAATTATTCCATAGTATATTAGTGCAACTTAGAGCAGACCCAAGAGAGGATTCCCACCATAAGCTGAGGACACAGTGAATAAGCTTGAAGGGTCAGCAGTCCAAGGTCGAAGATAATCTGTCTACTTGGGTACTACATAAAACAAGTGCAATTCTAAGGAAATCATATAACCTATTCACCTCTTCCTTCTTTCAAGCCAGTAAAGCTCTTCTAAATCCAAGGTTCCAGTCAGCAGATTCTTCTCTTCTCTAATAATAGACATTAACCACACCCATCTTATCATTGGATAATGAAAAAAGCCTAGGAAAGACCTCCTTAAGACAAACATTTCCTGCCCACTTATCCCACCAGAATAAAGCCCTTCTACCATCCCCCAACACAATCATGGAATTATTAAGACAAAAGTTATGTAGCTCTGTTATTGATAGAACAATGGTTAATATATCAAACCAGATTCTGGAGCCACTGCCATCCAAACTAGGAATCTAACTGCCACCCTTTAAGTTATATTTGTTACAGATTACTGCTTTCCATAGAGAGTGATTCTCAGCCCCAAACCGCCACCACTATTTTAGAAGAAGGTAAACATTCATAATACTAATTCTTCTCACATCCAAACCACCAAACCTTTTGTTTAATGTGACCACATCCCATTTGACCAAATGCATTCTTCTTAGATCAGATCCACCCTAGAGGAAAGAGGATTGCAATTTCTCAATCTCTTTAGTTACTCTAACAGGTACTTTAAACAGAGAAAAATAGTAAGTGGGCAAATTGGACATAACAGATTTAATTAAGGTCAACCTTCCAGCAAAGGAGAGTAGTCTCTTCTTCTATGAGGCCAGTTTCAACTTGAGCTTCTCAAGAACAGGTTTCCAAGTGCTTTTTCAGCCTGGATTTTCTCCCAGGGGCATCCCTAAGTATTTGAGAGGTTGCTTATGATGCAAACAATTAAGTCTACTAGCAAAGTTATGCAACAAACACTCATCCACCCCAATACCACTTATTACACTCTTATGATAATTAATTTTTAGTCCCGAGAGTATCTCAAAGCATCTTAGAATTCTTTTGATATTCACCACTTCCTCCCAGTTAGCTTCACAAAACAAGATAGTATTATCCGCAAATTGTAAATGGGAGATAAAAAAGCCAGTCGGTCCCACCTGAGCTCGTTTTAAAAAACCCAACTTTCTTGTTTTAGACAGTAGGATATTAAGGGCCTCAGCTACTATATTGAATAGAAAATGTGAGAACTAGTCAACCAGAAAAAGATCAAATGGGGGAAAAAGGTGGTGAAAGATGTGAAGGCTCAAAGGGTGGATGGATTCTAGTGTTTCGTAGGAAAACATGGCCAAACAGGACATCCCAGGGTATTCACACCATTTTTGTAGACAATCTACCTGAATCATTGTCTTCCAAGGGTCTGTTTAAATTGTTTTCCAAGTTCGTGTAGTTATGGATGTCTACATTCCCAACAAGAGGAGGAAGCTAACAAGTTCCAGATTCGGATTTGTGAGATACAACTGTTCAGTGGCAGCAAGAGTGGTTGTTCAAAAGGCTAATGGCACTTGGTGTGACAACCGCGAGATAAAGGTAAAAATGGCAGAGTTCAATAAAGACCAAAACAAAAATGGAAACCAGTAGGTATTACAGAGAGGTGTAGGTACTGCTGTCCAAAGAAATCGAGTTTACACAAAGAGCTTGCGTGTTAATGGGCCAAGCTATGCTGATGTGGTGGCTGATAAGGTTGGTAATGTGAAGGGTAAAGGTGTTACGCCCAAAAATTTGGACAATTAAATATTAAATTATTACTAAACCCCAATCAATATTCCATTATCCAAATCTAGGGGTGAAACAAAATCTAAGCATTCACGTCTCCAAAGGGTTTAAGTAAATTTCTATCCTCAAAAGATTACAAGGGATAAAAAAAAAACTAACAAAACGCCAACCAAATCATTCACCATAATTTCATAACTATCAAATACCTTCAACATTAAAGTATCAACAACTAGTCAAAACAACTTAAATAAGGTAAAGTTGGAAACTAACCCACAATGCCAAACTATCATAATACTAAAGTCATAAAAAAAACTAATAATAATAAATACATAAACTAATATCAACCCTAAGTTCAAGAAAACAAAAGAAATTCAAGAGACATGTCCAACAACTATAGTTATTTCTCTTCACTATCGTAGCCTCAACTAATCCTGCAAAGAAAGCTCAGTTGCGCTTAAACAGAACGCACCCAAGTTGCCAATAGACAAAACGGGTCAGTATACAGGTATACTGGTATGAGTACAATATTTAACACTCACGTGTCCACCAGACACAAACAAAAATACATTTAATTCTTGTTACGGGACAAGACAAGTAGCTCCATCGGCACCGAGATAAATGTGTAGTTTCCTGAGATACGGTGGCATTTAATTTCTTGCCTGTACACAACAAGATATAAATTGAGTATAAAATAAACAAAAGAGAAATAAAAATATGGTGGGTCAGCCCTGCATAAAAAGTTAGTAAGACCTATCATTCAGCAAAAAAATAAAGTCAGTATAATTTAATCATAAGTAACTTGCTGAAGAAGTATGAAAATCTACCGTTTTATGCTTAAATAATTCGAATTAACCAAAACTCAAAGAACAAAAGTTGTACAGAATCAAATTTCCTAAAAGGCAAGAACCTAAACGAAATTCAATCAAAAAAAATCTAGAACTGAAAATGAACAAAAATAGCCCTAAGATGATTTTTTTCAGAAAAGTTCAAAACACAAAAGTGTTCAAAATAATGTTTTCCTTTAGTTTACGCGAAACCAATAACAATGAGCTCGTTTCATGGGTTAAAACAACATCTAAAGTCTGCATTGCTAAAATGAATAAAAACTACTATAACCACGATCATCCGATTATAAGTTCTAATTGATTTTTTTAGTACAAAGCTAAAATACAAAAGTTTTCTGGAATTACGTATATATGTCTTTTCCCAAATTTCATAATTTATCAAGGTCGTTTACTATTTTTTTAAAAATGTACAAATCAATATAATTCACACTATAACAATAAACTCATATTAAATTCTTTGTACCTTAACTCTACTACTTCGGTCCTTTACTTTCGGCCTATACATATATCACATGTGCCTCCCGTATACCTAATACTGCTCTGAAATCAAACTTGCACGGGGATATCGTCTCAAGTCTGACCCACACTCGCCGAATGGTTAACATATACGTACGCGCATAAATCAAAGCACGCATCTACTCATGAGAACGAGACAACAATATATATATATACACAATCTCTCATCTACTCATGAGAACAAACATAACAATACCAAGCTTAAGACATTCAAATAAATCTCACAATCCTCACCTTATTTTTTTATACACTCCTTCTCACCAACACTCAAATAAAACAACAATTCATGCAGTCATGGTGGAGTGTAAGGAATTTATCTATAGGTTCCTAATTTATTTTAATTTTATATAACCATGAGTGTGATTACAACTATAAAATAAATACATATGAAAACCCTAAACCTTACATACACAACTAACCAAAATAATTGAAATCAATCTAACATGTTCATGTAAATACAAAATCAAACTAATATCAAA
Organism: Camellia sinensis; assembly: GCF_055761805.1. Lineage (NCBI taxonomy): Eukaryota > Viridiplantae > Streptophyta > Magnoliopsida > Ericales > Theaceae > Camellia > Camellia sinensis. Next base: position 224,601,981 of record NC_138961.1, read on the forward strand.
TAAATAAAAACAACAAATTAAACATAAATCAACGGAACTGAGTTTTGTACTCACAATATTTTTTTAAAGATCAAAAAATTATTTAAAAAATTAATTAAGCCACCAAAACAAAACCCTAACCCTTTTCTTCCTTTTTCTCCACCACTTCTGCCGTCTCTCCCTTACACACACCCAGTCGCACACATAGAGCACTCTTTTTTTTTTTTTTCTTTTTCTTTTTCTTTCATCACTCTATCTCTCTCTCTCTCGGCTGCTCTCTCTCTCTTTTTTGTTTTTTTTTTTTTTCTTTTCTTTCAATCTCTCTGTGGCTGCTGCTAACTTGAATATTCTTCTCACACACCTTTTTGTGATAAAACCTAGATCTAAGTATACTATACCTAATGAACTGTTATATTATATTTTACAATTACCACATAAATATAATATATATATTTTATCAATATATAAAACACCTTTTATATATATATAAAATTATATATATTCAAATTAATAATATATAATTAAATATCACATTAAATTCTTATTTAATCACACAATTAATGAAGTTTCAAAATAAAATAAAATAATAATAAATAAATAAACAAATGCTTACGAAAACTCAGGATCGCTACAAAAGGGCTGATAGTTAAAGTCCAAGAGTATGAAAACAACTGGCTATATGAGAGTCTAGTCGTCAAACTCAAGCGCTGTTGTCTTGTCTCTGATTTCAAACAAGAAGTGTTTAACAAGTGTGGACTTGAGGTTCAGATAAGAGAGATTGGATACAAGTCAGTGATCCTCACATTTAATTCAGAAGAAGAAATGAGAAGTAAAAGCAAGGATTTGGAGCTCTGGGTTCATGACTGGTGTGAGTCCATCATACAATGGACCAAAGACATAATCACTGAGCATGAAAGGGAGGTATAGCTTAGCTGCTATGGAGTACCATTTCATCTTTGAAACTCTGCCAACTTTAAAAATATAGGCATGTTATGGGGTGATGTTATTGAGATTAATAGAGTTACTCTTGACATGTCATCTCTTTGCTGTGGAAAAATTCGAATAGCAACCAAAGTTTTGGACTGCATCAATCAGGTGATGACCTTGGACTGCAAAGGCAAATTTTACCAGATCAGAGTTTGTGAATAACAAATAGTTGTTATGCAAAATCCAAGCAGCTCTGCTAGTCCTTTGAGGAACGACAGTTCTGTTAGTATAAACAGAGGCGCTGAACACTCTGTTGATAATGAAATGCCCCTTAGAGAAGATGATGATGATGATGATGATGATGATGATGTAGCAATTGGTGATGACTTGGAGAGGGTGAAAAGTCTGGGAGTTGGCAGGTGTATATCTTCTCCGAAGAAAGAAGCTGATATGGTAGATAAGGATAGCCTTCTGGCTATCTCTGTAATACATGAGACGGCTGGTGGCTCGAGAATGATCAGTAATGGAGGTGCGTGCATGAGGAAGGAGACACTTTTTTCAGATTGCAACGGTATCAATAATGATGCAGAAGTCAAAGAGTCAATGGGCATGTGGCTATTTCAGGTTTTTAAAAAAGCTTGAGTAGGCCACTTTCCTCTCAGCACAATGTAAACTTAGAAGTGTTTTTAGGCCCAGTTTAGCTGGATAATTTAAATCACTCTAGAACTCAACTCATTCATGGTCTCAACAAAGTGGGCCTAGTAAGATCAATTGAACCCATCAACTCTGGGTTGCACAACTCACATGTCCATACTCCTTTATTACAGTCAGTGAAGGATAAATGTAGAAACTCAAAGCTAGAGGCTGAAGTCAGTAAAGCAAAGGATATCAGGGGCAATCATCATTCAGTTAAGAAACACCCTAGGAAAGCTTCAAGGAGAGTCAAAGCCATAGCAATTGGAGGTAACCGAATCAGAAAGGGTGTCCTCTTTCGAGCTACGTCCCAGGCATTATCTGATTCAATCTCTTTAACTAGCAGATCAAGCAAAGGAAGGCATCTTCTAAATGAAGCCCAAGCAACTCTACGAATTGGGAAGCTTCTTGGATTAAATTGTGAAGGAAATGAAAAAGACGTAGTAGAGAAGATTATGGAGCTTGAAAAACAGGACTTGGTGAGAAGGGAGCAGTTGGATGCTGCTAAGCAGCCCTAATTTATAGGATATAGTGGCTTGGGAGTTTTATCTTGTGTTCTAATGAAGTAATGTCATGGAATATTAGAGGATTGGGGAAACCTGAGAAAAAAAGGAAATTAAAGGAGCTAATCAGTCTAAGAAAAGTGGACTTCGTGCTAATTCAAGAAGAAGAAGAAAAAAACAGAAATGTCAAAAATCATTTGTCAAATCACTATAGCCTGGGAATCAGATGGAGTTCATGGCTGTGGATGCAACAGGGAATGCAGGAGGCTTGCTGTGTATTTGGAAACCAGAGGCTTTCATTCTGTTTGCTTGTTGTTGTAATAAGAATTTCATCTTACCTTCAAGTACCACTTCCTCAAACTTCATTTGTAATATTGTTAATGTCTATACTCCCAATGATATGCTGAAAATGAGGCAGCTATGGGAAACCTTAATTAATATTAAAAGCTCTTTTATCCTTCCATGGTGCATTGAGGGAGACTTCAATGAAGTAAGACTTATTGGGAAAAGGAAGGGTTGTGTTAGGAGGGATGTTGGGATGAAGGATTTTGGGGATTTTATTGAAAAGATTAAAAGGGTGGATTTACCAATGCTGGGCAGAAAATACACTTGGGATAGTTCTCGGGATGAATTTAGGTGGAGCAGAATTGATAGATTTATTCTTAACCCTAAATGGCTTGAATTATTTAGATTCAAACTTTGGGGCTTACCCAGAACCTTGTCTGATCACTGCCCCATTATACTGATGGAAGATGATAGAGATTAGGGACCTAGACCCTTTAGGTTCATCAATGTTTAGACCAAGCATCCCAGCTTCTTACAGACAGTCAAGCAAAATTGGGAAAATTCTAGTTTGGAAGCCTGGGCAGGATTTATTTTAAAAAAGAAGTTGCAATTCTTAAAACTTTGCCTGAAAGTTTGTAACAAGAAAGTATTTGGTAACATCAATGAAAAACTTGAAGATAAGGAAGCTGAACTTCACTCATGGGATCTGATAGCTGAGAAAAGACCACTCCATGTCGATGAATTTGATTAAAGAAATGAGTTATTGGGAGAAGTATGGAAATTGAGAATATTGGAGGAAAAGCTCTGGCTCTAGAAATCTAGGCTCAGTTGCACAATGAAGAGTGACAAGAACACCAAGTTCTTCAATATTACTGCCACAAGTAGAAAAAATAGGAACTCACTTGACTCAATCGAGGTTAATGGGGTTTCAGTAGTGCAACATGGAGAAGTCAAAAAAGCAGTAGTGAACCATTTCAAAAATCTATATGCAAAGCATTGGAAATTAGGCCTAATTTTTTTTTTTTTGGGGGGGGGGGGGGGGGGGCAATTTAAGTCTATTAATACCCTTAGCAATGAATCTGCCAAGCTGGAAAGTGTATTCACTGAATATGAAGTTTGGCCTACCATCAAAGATTGTGATGGGAATAAAGTCCTAGGCCCTGATGGCTTCAACTTATTTTGTTTCCAAAAGTGTTGGAAAGTTATGAAGCATGACATTCTAAAGTTTATGTTGGAATTTCATGAGAATGGAATTTTAGCTGGGGGCCTCGGTTGCTCTTTTATCAATCTCATCCCCAAAAAGGAAAACCCCTTGTCTCTATCTGATTTCAGACCCATTAGCCTGATTAGCTCTGTCTATAAGACTCTTTCCAAGGTTCTTTCTCGCAGATTGAAGCATGTTTTACCTAGCATAGTAAGTGAAACACAGTCTACCTTCCTAGGGGGCAGGAGTATTTTGGATGAAGTGCTCATTGCTAATGAGATTGTAGATTGGTGGAAAAAATCCAATACCCAATGGGTCATCATAAAGCTTGATTTTGAAAAAGCCTTTGATACTGTAAATTGGGAGTTCTTTTTTGATTTGTTTATCAAGTTTGGTTTTGGTTCAAAATTGTTGGGCTGGATGAAATCCTGTTTAACAACTGCTAGCATTTCCATTCTTGTCAATGGCTCACCCACAGATGAATTTTGACCAGAAAGAGGGCTTAGACAGGGTAATCCACTCTCACCATTTCTTTTTAACATTGTTACAAACGGGTTGAATCTGCTTCTAACCAGAGCTAAGGACTTGGGCTTAATTAAAGGGGTTGTTGTTGGTCCCACTGGCTTGCACTTCACTCACCTCCAATTTGCTGATGACACCATTCTCTTTTGTGAAGCTGATTTACTAGAGATCACAACCTTGAAGAAAATACTTCAGTGCTTCGAAATTATGTCAGGGCTAAAAAAAAAATTCCACAAAAGTACAGTTTGTGGTGTTGGTGTCTCTGAGACTTTAATCAATATTTTTTCATCCACATTGAATTGCCTTAATCAAAAGTTACCTTTAAAGTATCTTGGGCTTCCTTTTGCTGCCAATCCTATAAGGAAAGCCACTTGGAAACCAATTTTGGACAAATTTAAGAGCAAACTCTCAGGATGGAAGAAGAGACTTTTATCATTTGCTGATAGACTCACCCTTATCAAATCCACATTATCTAGCTTTCCAATTTTCTACCTCTCCTTGTTTAAAATGCCAAAATGTGTAATCAAAGAGGTGGATAAAATTCAAACTTCTTTCTTGTGGAGTGATTCAGATGTCAAAAGAAAGGTACACCTGATTAGTTAGAAGGATGTTTCATTGACAAAGAAGCAAAGAAGTTTAGGTGTAAGAAGTTTGGGTCAAGTCAATGTTTGCCTTCTTGCTAAATGGTGGCAGAGGTTCTGTAATGAAAAGCAAGTTCTTTAAAGAAGATTAATTTGCAGCAAGTATAGTTCCAGAGCAGGTAGTTGGTTCCATTCTCAAGGCACTATTACTATTTGCTCATGGATTTGGAAGGACATTATGGGCCTTGCTTCATAAAATCCTGCTTTATTCAATTTCTTTTTGACTAATACAGAATTAGTTATTGGTAATGTGGCCAGCATATCTTTCTGGAAGGATATCTGGATGGGAACTGACTGCCTTTAGTCTAAATTTTCTGGACTTTTTAGTCTTTCTTCTGATAAGAATGGATCTTTGTTAGAATTCATTGTTAGGAAATCTAGCTCTTCTAACTGGAATTTCATTTTTATGAGACCTCTGTTAACCTAGAAAAATGAATCAGTTCATAATATGCAAGTTTTATTGGGAGATGGGCCATCATTAAGGAATGGAATGGAGGATAGAATGAGATGGAAAACTTCATCTCAGGGTGTCTTCAAAGCAAAGGATTTGTTTTACTGGTGGCAGTCCAACAGAGATCTTGATCTGTTTATACCCAGATTCATTTGGAACATCTCACTACCAAAAGTCCAGTTCTTCTCTTGGCTAGTTTAGAAAGGTCGAGTAAAAACATCTGTGTTCCTTCATCATATTGGTGTTCTCAGAGGGAAAGATGTCACTCAGTGTATCTTTTGCAAATCTGACTCGAAAACCATTACTCATGTTTTGTTTCTTTGCCCCTTTAGCTGAAAAATTTGGTCTGTTATCACTGATTGGAGGGATCTTTTTTGGGTTTGCCCTGGCTCTGTTGTGGATTTGTTTGATTAGTGGCTTGGCACAAAAATTAAGAAGAAAGAATTACAGATATGGAAAGTCATCCCACTTACTGTTGTTTGGTCAATTTGGAAGCTCAAGAATGATTGTGTTTTCAACAGTGCCCAGCCCAACTTCTTGGAGATCATTGAGCTTATTAAGGTTAGAATCGCAGTTTGGTTGAAATGCCACTCTTATGGTAATTCATATTCCGTCCATGATTTTGTCTCTAATCTGAATGAGATCAGGCTGTGTATTTGATGTTTAGCTGGTAATGCTGCTGTTGTTCTATTATTCTACTGATGAGTTTTATTTTACTGCTGCAACTGTTGTTGTTATTGGTATTGATGTTCTGCTTAGCTGATGTTCATTTTGCTAGTGTTGCTGTTCTGTTGCTTGGTGCTGCTGATGTTAAACTTGCTGTTGGTTTGTTGCTGATCATATGCTAGTTGTCCTCTAGTTGCATAAAGATGCACTTCTTAATATTTAGTCCTCTGGTTGATGCTGCTGGAGTGTATATCTGTCATCAGTGCATGCTGCTGCTGTATTGGAGTCTTAATGACTTGGAGCTGTATTTTGCACTGGTTTGCTTTATGAGTGAAACAGTGGAGGTGTCATGGTCTGAGATGGAGTTGTGTTCTATTTTGCTGAGATCTGCTGTGATCTGTTTTTGCACTGGTTTGTCATCTTAGCTTTGCTTGTTTCCTCTTTGGTTGGTTTCTCACCAACCTGTTGGCTTGAGCTAGAAGATGATTGTGCATTTTCCTTGGTGTCAACCTAGTTGAGATTATGGAGGTTTGCAATGATGCTTTTTGCTCTTGTCTTCCCCCTTTGTTGATGTATACCAAGATTTATTTTTGTTATGTTATCATCAATAAAGAGTTTTTTTGCTGATAAAAAAAAAAACATTGAATAGGAAAGATGACAAAGGATCGCCCTATCTTAAACCCCTTTACGAATGGAATTCAGGAGTTGGTGATCCATTGACCAGGACTGAAATCTTAGCATAAGACACGAAGGCTCTAATCGATATATCGCCAAAACCAAAATTAGAGAGCATGGAAAATAAGAATTCCCAATTAACGGAGTCAAATGCTTTTTCAAAATCTAATTTGAGAATTAGGCCTTTACTTTTTGATTTTCTCCACTCATCAACGATCTCATTTCACTACAAAAATTTCAATTTTTTGCGACCGCAAAATGCCGTTGCTAATACTCCTAATGTCGTCTCAAAAAACTTTTAGCGACGGCAAATGGAGGGTCACAACAGAGGGCGTTGCTAAAACGTTTTAGCAATGGCACCTTTTTTTGTGACGGCAAATGTTGCCTTTTGCGACGGCATTTTACTATCGCCTATAATATGTAAAAAATTGAGATCTTCTGCGACGACAATGTTGTATCGTCGCTAAAAATTTTATTTGAGACGACAAAAAACTTGCTTTTGCGAAATGTTTTTTTGTTGCGACGGCATGACCCATGTCGCCAATTTCTTTTGTAACGGCATTACTTTGTCGCCAAAAAAAATACATTTTAGTTCTAATATTTTTTGCGATGGTATGGTGTTATCGCAAAAAAAAATTATAATAATAATAAAAAAATAATAAAAATATTAAAATTACCTGTATTAAATGAAAAGAAAAATCAAAAAAGAAACCAATAATTGCATAATAATATAAAAATTCCTGTATAGAAATAACAATTTCTCCATAATAAAAATATTCTTGCATTCATAACTACACATCCGCAAAATTACCCCACTGCATAATATTCCATAATGCATATATAATGTTTAAATATATAATGCTGTTCACAATTCAAAATAACATAAATTAAAAACAAAAGTTTTCCTAATCATTCTCCATGGGTAACAAAAACAAAAGTTAGTCGCATTCTTCACAAGTATGCATTCCACAAGAAGAAAACTCCTACTCAAAAAATATCTGAAAACAAAAAACAAAAATAATTAATGACATGTGTTAATATGTTAATTACAAAAAAAATAAAAATTTAACTACTATACAATTACAAAGATAATTAAGTAAATAATTTTGCCTAAACCGAAATTCGGCTCTAACTCCCAAACCGGGAACCCGATTTGAGTCCCGTATTCTCCCACAAGTCTCTCGTGCCAAGGCGGTCGTGTGTGCCAAGTTTCATGCTAATCCGACGCCGTTTGGAAATTTCGGGGTGTCAACACTTCAAATTTTAAGTTTCTTAAGAAACTAATTTGCCTAGGCTGAAATCTGGCTCTGACTCCCAAACCGGAAACCTGATTCAAGTCCCATCTTCTTCCACAAGTCTCTCGTGCCTAGGCGGTCATGTGCGCCAAGTTTCGTGTTAATCCGATGCCGTTTTGTGATTTTGGGGCGTCAACATCTCAAATTCTAAGTTTCTTAAAGAACTAGTTTGCCTAGACCAAAATCTGGCTCTAACTCCCAAACTGGGAACCCGATTCCAGTCCCATCTTCTCCCACAAGTCTCTCGTGCCAAGGAAGTTGCGTGTGCTAAGTTTTGTGCTGATTCGACATTGTTTGGTAATTTTGGAGCGTTAACACCTCGAATAAAGTTTCTTAAGGAACTAATTTGCCTAGACCGAAATTCGACTATAACTCCCAAACTGAGAACTCGATTTGAGTCCCGTCTTCTTCTACAAGTCTCTCGTGTCTAGGCGGTTGTGTGTGCCAAGTTTCGTGTTACAATAAAACCCAGAGCTCCTCAATGTTAGTTTGGAAGAATCAGCCCAAAGTACTCAAAATCAGAAAAAAGAAAATAAAAAAATAAAAATAAAAATCTTATAAACCACTTAGAGGCTTCTCCATCAATGATAGTTGCAACATGATATCGTCTCACAAATAGGATAGTGGTTTGGTTTTGATTTGAACTGGTTTGAAACATTTATCTTGAGTATTAATATATGAATACATTCAAACATTGGAAGACCTAATCAGATTAGCATGAATAAGTGAAGAATACACATCAATTGATCCAATTTTGAAATTCAATGCTAAGAATGGGAAGGAACTATTATGTAACTCACATTCACACTCCATTTTCTTGTTCAAAAACATGAATTATTTTGGAAATTAGTTGTACAAAAGCTTAAGTTTTCTAATCAACAACACAAATCCTTATTTCCATGTAAGGGTTATCTGTTTGAATTCCTGTATAAAGTATGCAGTGTTCATTAACACTAAAAAGCTAAAGCTAGAGGCTAGAAATTTTCATTAACAATCCCAACCAAAATGCATATTATTTAGGCCAACTCTCAAGTTCCAATATATATATATATATATATATATGTGCTCAAAATAATTGAATTGCATCAAATGAAAATGCAAAAAAGATGGGAAATTTAGCTGACACAAATTTCTGACACAATCAGCTTTCTCTTTGGTGAATCTGATGGTGCATCTTTTTGGCAAAGAAAATTATTTCCTGCATATGCAAGTGAACTTCAAATGAATATTTCTATTCTCGAATTTTATTACAATGAATACAGAGAGAGAGAGAGAGAGAGAGAGAGAGAGAGAGAGAACAACACATGTTCATTTACGTTGTATGATATGATCTACCAAATGCTGATCAATAATAACAGATTCAAATCATCTGTGGCATTATGATTTTCATTAATAAGAAAATCAAGAATTCTAATAGCATAGTTTTAAATTTTTTACTCGATGAAAACTCAACAAAAGGAAGTAATTGAATCATATATAGGTGAAGCATGATGACAAATTAATCAAAATCAACAATGAAAATTACTTTGCTCTACTATAAATATGCATATGCTTAAGGCAGAGTTTTTTTAGTAGGTATCGTGAACTTAATCATTTCATGGGAGAAATAAACAAATCGATCTGCTAACTTTTCTATAATTAGAGAAGCAAAAAAATTGAAATTTGGAATATGGCAGCTATTTGAACAAAGCTTGTGATATGATATATCATATTACGAAAATAAAAATATTATAAATTGAAAAATAATAATAGCTAAGTTGGAATTGGACTGTAAAGCTATAAAATTATTTCAGCATCAATGTTTAGTTGGTGCCACATTCATCATGATTTAATTGTATTGTCAAAAATTAGCTAATGTGATGAATTATAGTTTCAACGGCATTGATGGAAAGATATGTGCTATAGTATCTTGAAAAAAAGATCTTCAAAAGCAATATTTTCTTTGGTAAGCTAAAGTGAGCATGGCTGAACACGATAACTTCTTTAAATTCTGATTAAGGAAACAAATATATCAACATTCAAAAAACAAACAGAAAAGAATGTAGAAAGAAAATGTGTTGCTTTTGATCATGATTAAATACTCTAAACATCTCTGTGGCAAGCAGAGGAAAAAGCATTTATGGTTTTTCCTGATTCAATTTAGTAAATGCCCATTATGTTTTGTTCTTTCATGGACTCATTTATTTCATGTTTTGTACAAATTCCTTATATTTAAACTCCTAACTCAAACCCAGTTGGTTTTTACTATATTCATGTCTCAACTACTAGAAACCCCAAATAAATACTGATATTTCAATAGGACGCTAAATGTTTAAAACCCCAACTGTGACATTAACTCATTATCTACCAATATTATATCCTTTTCCATTGGCAACACATAATCAATACTCTATTTAAACTAACATAACTTATTTCCATTTAAAGCCTTAAAAATAAACCAATAAAAATCAGATAATATGAAAATTTGAGAACCCCCCCCCCCCCCAGCTATAATTAGTCCTTATTATTTGAGTTTCTAGAGCATAAAATGTAAAACCCTTTCAAAAAATTGAACTTCTAGAAGAAGAAAAAAAAACCCATATACGAAAAAAACAATTGGAATTACAAAGGAAATGATTACCACTCAACACGAACCCATAAATCAAAACAAATTAATGAGTACAAATAATGAAATATACTGAAAGACTGGACAAAGAAAAATTAAAACACATATTGAGAGTGAGATAGAGAGAGAGAGAGATGAGAAGGAAGAAATACCTGTTGAGAAATTTCATTTTGCAGAGATGGTCTTGGTTTCATTGTTGAAGGTGGGTCCTGAGAAGCAGATACTTTTTTTTTGAAGGTTGGTTTCATTGTTGAAGGTAGGCCTTAAAACACATATATAACATGCTGCTTTTTTCTTCGGATACTTTTTTTTTTTTTTTTTTTTGGTTCATAACATTTGTTTGGTGTTTTAGTGGGTGCCTTAGTTAGGTCCCCAAAGTGAAATCATCTTCACCTGATGTTCTAGAATTATTATGAATCATTTGATCAACACATAAAACAGAGAGGAAAAATAAGCAGAGCATTTTTTTTTCAGAAAAATAAGCAGTAAAAAAAAACTCAGATTTGAAAAAAAAAATTATAGCAATTTTCAAAACTCATATTTGAATATATCTCTTCAAAATCCATTACAAAACTCAGATTTTAATAAGATTGAAAACTCTTTACAAACCATGTGTCCAATACAAGGGAAAAAATATATATCTTCTCTTTCCAGCCCTAGAAAACACAAAAACACCAAATCAAAAAACAAAAGGTCCAAATCTAGAGACCCATTTCGTCAAAAAAACATTACAAAGAAACCCAAAACAGAGAATAAGGGAAAAAGACAATAGAAAGAGAGCAAAGAAAAAGCACGTACCAAATCGGCAAGCAGAGAAGATGCGACGGCAATGGCGATCGACGTGGTGGAGGAGCAAGAGGTGAGACAAATGTTGGTTACCAATCAGTGAATACGATGGGGTGTTTAGAGCAGTTAGGGTTTAATTTGAGGATTTTTTATTTAGGGATTGGGGATTTGAGATCGTGAGAAACAAAAGAGGGAAAAGAATGGGGGGAATTCGGATAGTACAGGAAAACGAAAACAAAAAGAAGAAAAGAAGAGGAAAGTTAGGATATGCGGTGTGAACCACGTCATTTGGACAAAATGTTTAAAATATAAACTAAAAAACATGTTTGTCCAGGCTTAAAATATTTGTATTTTTTTATTATTATCTATGACAATGGGATCATATACATTATAACTGGAAAAAAAATTAATTGAAAAAAAAATTGATTGGAAAAAAATTAATTGAAAAAAAATTAATTAAAAAAATTTTTGTTAGTCAAATTTTTAAATTTTTGTTTAAAAACCAAAGTAAACTCATTTTTTGAGTTTACAATTTTTTCTCAAATTTATAAATTGAGACAACCATTTGTAAACAAAAAAAATTATCAAACAAGTTTTTATGACAGTTTTGTAAATTTTTTGTAAATATAAAATGAAAACTGAAAACGAAATGGTTACCAAACAGACTCTAAACAATGAATCTATGGCTTGTTTCGTAATTTTTTTATTTGCGACGAGAGTATTGCTGTCGCCGATAACCTGTATTTGCGACGAGGAAGATTGCCGTAGCAAAAAAAAAAACTCATTTTTTGCCAAAACCTTCGTGTTCATTTTGCTGCGCAATGAAAGCTAGAAAGAGAAAGAAACAGAAAATGAGAGAGAAACAAAAGATGATCAGGAAGAGAAAGAGAGAGAGAAAAAAAAAGATGAACGAGAGAGATATAGAGAGAGACATAAAAAAAGAGAAGAGAGATGAGCAAGAGAGATAGAGAGAGATAAGAGAGATTGAGATGAGAGAGATAGAGAAGAGAGATGAGTGAGAGAGATAGAGAAGAGAGATGAGTGAAAGAGAGAGAGAAGAGAGATGAGCGAAAGACACAGAGAGAAAGAGATGAAGAGAGAGAACCATTTCATTTTTTGACTTTTTTCTTTTTCAACAACAATGGGCTCAGAGAAAAAGATGAGTGTGATTGAGAGAAATGAATGATTGAGAGAGAAGAGAGATAAGTGAGAGAGAGAGAGAGACACACACACACACATACACACAGAAAGACAGAAAAAAGAGATGAACAAGAGAGAGTGAGAGAGAATAAAGATGAGTAAGAGAGATGAGAGAGCCAGAGAGAAGAGTAATGAGTGAAGGAGAGAGAGACACATAGAGAGAGAGAGAGAGATAAAAAAAAGAGAGAAGCAAGATGAACGAGAGATAGACAGAGAGAGAGAGAGACAACAAAAAGAGATGAACAAGAGATATAGAGGGAGACATAGAAAGAAAGAGAGAAAAAAGATAAGCAAGAGAGATAGAGAGCGGAGAGAGATGAGAGAGCCAGAGAGAAAAGTAATGAGTGAGAGAGATGAGAGATAAAGAGAGAGAGAGAGAGAGAGAGAGAGAGAAAAAAAAGAGAGAAGAGAGAGAGAGAGAGAGGCCTATTTCATTTTTTGACTTTTTTTCTTTCGATAAGTGATTAAGAGAAATGAGAGATGAGCAATTGAAAGAAGAGAGAGAGAGAAAGAGATCGATAAATCGAGAAGATGGGAGAGAGAGTGTGAGCAATACGAGCACAATATGGAAGAGAGAGAGAAGGGGGAAAGAGAGAGAAAGAGAGAGAGTGATGAGTGAGAAAAAGAAAGAGAAAGAGAAAGAGAAAAGAGATGAGTGAAAGAGAGATGAGATAGAGAGAGACATGAAGATGAAAAAATGGGTGAAACACTACAAAAATTTCAATTTTTTGTGACGGCAAAATGTCGTCGCTAATACTTCTAATGTCGTCTCATCAAAACAGTCTTTTTTTTTTTTTGGGTTTGCGACTGCAGTTCATGCCGTCACAAAAAACAACTTTGTTTGTGACAGCATAGGTTACCGTCGCAAAAAAATCGCATTATTTGCGACAATTGTTATTCCCGTCGCAAAAAAGTTACTTTTTTGTAACAAGAATGGGTACCATCGCTAAAAACCCATTTATTGGTGATAGCAAGTGATGCCGTCGCAAAAAATCATTTTTTGCGACGATAAGTGATGCCGTTGCAAATGCTTCCGTGTTATAAAGCCCTTTTTCTTGTAGTGTTTGCAATCGAAACCCCATCAAGTATGTTTCGACCATCCACAAAAACTGACTGAACCTCACCAATGATCATAGGGATAACCTTGTAGAAGAAGCATTCAATTGACAAAAAGATAAGATCAACCTATGGTAATCAACTCCTCAACCAAACACTCTTCACTTTAAATTCGTATATATCAAATACATATAGACCCATACATAGATAAAGACACATATACTTACATATGCAATCAAGTTCCAGATGTGTATATATATACGCTTGTAGACTATCAAAACATGTCATCGGTGCTTGAGAATTTTTCAAAGTAGTGCAATTTGAAGTTAGTGTTGTGTCAATAGAATTTATCTTTTTGAATGGATTTGTTTATTATTTGGGTATACCACAAATTATGATTTAAATTTTAAAAGATAATTTGTGAAAAAATATAGATGTACTAAGAGTACTGAGAAATTAAACGTACTGAATAATTTTTTAGGTACAAATATAATCCCATTTTTCACTTTGATGAATTATTAAAATCGGTCCAAGTCCAAACCTTGGGCCTTGAAGGATAACTTTGACCCATTGGGTTTGTTAGTATCACGATGTAACTCTTTTCCATTTCAATTTTTTTTTTTTTTTTTTTTTGGGTATAAATAAATTTTGTCAATCATTAAGGTTAATTACAAATAATCACATCAAAATATCCAACCATATAAAAAATTGAACACCACAGGTCACACGAATGCATAAAGCACAATAAAGAATCAAAACAATCATAATAATCCAAATAATAATATTGTCAATTAAATGTTACTGGATTACATGAGTATCAACCATATCTTCCTGATATTGACCCCCAAAAAATCCCTTGTTGTAGGGTGATTTTAAATTTCAGATGAACATCTAGTTAGTGAAAAAGTCTATGAAACCAAACATAATCCAAAAAATTATCTAAAATTTTAGTTGTAGGATGTAGATTTATTCTTCTTGTTAAGGGTCAGGAATGTTAGCGTAGATGTCAAATATGATTTCTTTTTATCTGGACATGTAGACTTATTGTGCACGGGAACAAAAACTTGAAAACAGTGTCCATGAAAGAACATGAACATGAATTCTTCTTGAAATTATTGTTGTTGTTCGTGGTGGTGGTGGTGGTGGTGGTGTTCTTCAACTTCAACTTCTTCATCTTCTCCTGAAGCCACTTAACGGTCCTCTGCGAAACAGTTAGTTTCTTGCTAAAGGGGTAACTTGTCAGAAATATATGTCGTTTTAGAACGTAATCATTGGCAGTGCTCTGCTCACAGTTAATGGGAATGCTATGATCATGAGTATGAGTAGGCCTAGGCAGAGAAGAAGATGATGACAACGAAGTATTATAATTGTTTATGATGAAAGTTCTCAAGAATTCTTTTTCTGCTACTGGCCATTGATTCAGCTTCTTAATTCTTTTCTCCTCTGGTGATTGCCCATCTAAAGACCCCGCCATACAACTTGAGTTCATCTTCATCTCTTTCCTTCTTTGCTCTTTCTATCCTTCTTCTGTCTTTGCTCTCTTCTTCTTTTTTTTTTCTTTTTTTTTTTTTACTTCTACTATCTATATATATATATAGTCAGCTATGTGACCAAACCAAATCCAAAACAAAAAGCGAATGAGAGTCCTAATTGATCAGGGTTTCATTTGAGTATCCTACTCTCATGACAATACGATATATATTTCCACAACTTATTTAGAAAAGTATACTTATATACATTACATTACGTAAACATCACTTTTGGATATTTTTCCGAGATAAAAATTCTAGACAAGTAATAATTAGTGTGTTTAGTTTTAGTTTTAGTTTTCTGAAAATTAAGTTTTTATTTTTCGTGTTTTTTGTTTTAATGAATATTTTTAAAATTTTAAGTAATTTTTTTATTTTTTTAGATATACATTACTTAGATGTATCTAAATAATAAAATATTTTTGAAAACAAATTTTAAAAAATTATTAAATATACAAAAATATGAAAAATGTACTGATTTTTTTTTTTTTTTTTGTATTTTTTATATTCAGTGAATTTTTTAAAGGTTTTTTTTTCACAAATATTATACTTTTTAATTGTATTTATATTAGGTGTGTCTAAAAATTAAAAAAATTACTTAAAATATTAAAAAATTCATTGAAAAAAAATAGGAAAAATAAAAGGTTAACTTTTTAGAAAACTAAAACCAAAAAGCTGAATATT
Organism: Camellia sinensis; assembly: GCF_055761805.1. NCBI lineage: Eukaryota > Viridiplantae > Streptophyta > Magnoliopsida > Ericales > Theaceae > Camellia > Camellia sinensis. Next base: position 224,617,682 of record NC_138961.1, read on the forward strand.
TTTATACTCCGATCCACAAAAACTGGACTGTTCAGCTGGACTGACTACGGCCCGACTCTGTAATGCAATTAGTTGATCTTGCAAGTCTATAGAATGAAAATTACCCACGGAGTCCAGATTGGTGTGGGCCCGACCAGTAGAAGGCCACAGTTCATGTTATACTGCTTTGGAAAAATTATCGAAAAGTCTTCTTTGAGAAACGTGTAGTTTATTTAGTCTCATAACTTTTTGTTTATACCCAAAAGTTCAATAACGTTATTCTTCTTCTTTGCCTTTCTTCTTCTATGCCTTTCTTCTTCTCTTTGTGATTTCCGGCAATTGTTGACGGGTAACCATATATTGCTTCTTCTCTTTCTCTTTCTGATATATAGTCACCGACGACCAACGATTACCATCGATTGGGATTCACCGGCAACTACCGACCACCGACTCCTTACCTCACCGACGGTAAAGAATATATGTTTCCGATGAAAAAGATGAGTAGATCTACTTAGATCTGGAGTAGATCTACTCAGATCCGATGTAGCACATCAGATCTGAGTAAATCTACATCAGATCCGACTAGATCTGAACAAAAAATAGTTACCGGAATACAATCCTCTCTCTATATCCGCCTCTCTCCTTCGATTTCTTATTTTTTTTACATTTTCTCTGCTATACACTTCTCTTTTTCTGTTCTAATGGAGAAAATTTTCAAATTCTAAACAAATTGTTTTCGAGTTTTAGTTACAGGCGGTGAAAACTGTAAAATTTTACAGTTTCAAATTTTTTTGGTGTTGGAATGAATCATGGTATAAAACTGTAAAATTTTGCAGTTCAATAACATTCTTTAGAACTGTAAAATTTTGCAGTTTCATAACATGTTTTTCAGTTTAATTAATAAAGATAAATGCTTAATAGATTTTTTCTTTGAAACTGTAACATTTTACAGTTTCAAAACTTGTTTTTCAGTTTGATCAATATTGGAGATTATATGCTTAAACCTTACAAAAATTAAAAAATAGCATATGTTTTTCCCATTGCTGCTGTTTTTTGTCGTTCCATTTTTTTTTTCTTTTAGTTTATTAATATTTAACACATTTTGTTATGTTTTTTCGCTCTAATTTCTTCATTTATTCTTTTTTTTTTCTGGCAATATTGTGCACATTCCGGTGAGTCTTCAATGATGTTCTTAACGTCCAGTGAACGTTCTGAATATTCCGGCGACTTCCATTAATGTTCATAACACTCCGGTGAACTTCCGGCGATACTCCGGCAACTTCTTGGTGATGTTGAACATTCCGATGAGTCTCCGGTGACCGTCGATGGAAGTTCGACGATAGTAGGATGTAACAGCGGCTGTAAATTTAAAAAAAAAAGAGGATGTTTTTATAACAATTAAAAATATATAGAACTAATTGGTGCAAGTGTTTTGTTTGGGGATTAGATAGGTCTTGAACTTTGTATATGGGACTTATTGGTAAGTTCCTCTACTGCTTTTTAGTTCACCATCCCAACCCTTATTATATTAGGAGGGGGTTTTACCAGCTGGTCCTAATAATTGAATCTATTATTCATTAGATTCTAAGTTTCTATCTCGTGAACCAGAAAGTCATGTTATATTTTTTCATCCCGATTTTGCCCCTGCTGTTATATTGCCAGAGCCATTGATGAATTAGTGGTATTGGTGAATATGAGAATTGCCAAAACCATTGATGAATTTGTTGGTATTGGTGAACATGAGAACTGTCTTTGTGACCCTTGAATTTGGGAGAGATGATGTTAGATCTGAGAGAGATCAAGAAAATAGACATGAATAGAGATGGGATGTGTCGACATTGACGAGTTCTAGAGCCATTGATGTATTCGTTGGTGTTGGTCAACATGAGAATTGTCTCAGTGGCCCTTGGATTTGAGAGAGACGATGTTAGATCTGGGAGTGATCAATAAAATCAACATGAATGGAGATGGATGTGTCGACATTGACGAGTTCGGAACTCTGTATTGTTTAAACCAGTGATAAATTTGTTTAAACTAGTGATAAATTTGTTTTAAATGAGTGATAAATTTATTTAAACCAGTGATAAATTTATCACTAATGAATTTATTAAAAAAATTACAAATAACAGACTTGATTTGAGAGAGAGAGGAGGCATCACAACAAATTTATCATTGAATTAAGTAACAAATTTATCAGATCAGTTACACGTTTGTAGAAGATCAACAACACCTTTCAATGCACTGATTGGACACTTTGCATCCTAAACCGGTGACGAAGGAAGATGGTGGCAACAACGATGTCGAAGATGGTAGATTGGTAATGGAGAAAGGTGATGGAGGAAGATGGTGGCAACGACGATGTTGAAGATGGTAGATCAATGATGGAGGATTACAATGTTGAAGCTAGCAGATAAATGATGGGGAGGAGCAACGGTGATAGTAGAAGTGTAAAAATGGCCCTTGGCCCGTGGACAGCCCAAAACTCGCCCGCGTCCTGGGATGACCCCGACCTGTTTAGGCCTGGGCCCGAGCCTAAGCCGAGCCCTTAGGCCTAGGCCTGGGCCATCATTTTGAAGCTTGGCCTGGCCCGTGGTCCAGCCAATCGACTCGCTTAAGGCCCACTTAGGCCCAGTGTCTTTTTTAATAAAAAATAATAAAATTTTGATAGAAAAAAATTTTAAAAAAAAATGGTCAGTCTTGCCGAAGCCCGAGGCCAGGCCCACCAAGGCGGCTCGCCCAAGGCTTGAATACCCTTACGCTTAGGGCTAGGGCTAGGCCTAGGCATAATTTTTTGCTTCGTGGCCCGGCCCGGCCCGACCCGACCCAAATTTTGGCGGGAACTCACGAGACCCAACATGGCTAGGTTGGGCCAGATTTACACCCCTAGGTGATGGTAACGAAGGAGAAGGAGATGATGGTTGGTGACGGAGGAGGAGAAGGAAATGGTTTGCCAGTGACAAAAATAAAGGAGAGAGAGAGAGAGAGAAAGAGAGGCATGTATTTGGGTTTAGGGTAAAATCACTCAACTGAATGTAAGGGTTAAAAATGAAAGATGTGCTAAATTATTTTGAATCAAGACTTCATAGGAATTAAGTTTAGTCCAAATGACCGGTCCGTAACTTCCCCTTATATTAGTTATATTGTAAAAAAGGCCTTAGTCTTTATGGGTGGCAGTTGGGGTGGGTGGGGTGCGGTTCGGATGATTTTAGAGTAAAATTATAAATCAAATAGTGAATTAATGGATTGACAAATCGATGTTTGGGTGATTTTAGACAGATTGACAGATTGAAAAATATTCTAACCAATTATTAAACATTTGTATAATATATAATACTAATTTGCATAATATTTTTTATATCTATATAACATAAATTAATTTTAAATAATATGTTTCATATATATAACTATTAATTTGTAATAAATTTTACATCTTAATCTCTTTTATACTTATTTTTATTTTGATATTTTATTAAAAATTAAAATATATATATATATATATTAATTATAACAGAACGAATTAAATCGGTTTGACAAACGAATTATGAATTTTAAAATTTAATCTACACTTAGTAATTAAAACGGTACAAAATAATATCAATTGATGCAATTTTAACAGTATTTTGCACCACCCCGAGTGGCAGAATCTCAATGGAGATTTAACGAATTATCTTGTTTGACAACAACCAAAAAAAACAAAAAAAAAAATCTTCACCGACACGTCCGAGCTGTTGCACTTGAGCTTTCACACGACCATTCAAAAAGATGAAGCATGTGTAAAATATATACATATATATATATATATATTATTAAAAATAATATTTTTTTTTATATATTTAGGTGACGTATTATAATGATTTACTTTTTTTTAAAATAGTATGATACTCTTGAAAATTTTCTAAAGTTTTAATTTATTACTTGACTTACTTTTTTAATTATTAAACAGTAAATTCTTATATATTTTAATATCATATTATAGATGATTAAGCACTTCACAAATTGAAATATATCTATCGTTTGGATATTTTCATTATTTATTATTTATTTTTTTAGGGGGTTTAGATGTTATTATGTGATTTTTTTTTATTAATTGTTGTTAAATTTATTTTATATAGTTGATATTTTAATTTAATTAAAAGTGTTTATTTTACAATCTTATAATTTAATATATATATATATATATATATATACATCGTATAAAATCATTATATGATAATCCAACCATAACATATTTATATTTAATTTTTTAAATAAATTTTATATAATTTCTATTTCTACATATTTTTATTTTCCAAATGAATATAAAGAAAATTAAATAGTTACAATTACTTTTAATTTTATGTTACTAATTCTTCTTTTAATTTAACTATTATTTTTAATATCAAAATAAGTATTTATTTTATTATTTTATAATTTAAGATATATTATACAAAATTATTATATAATAATCACACTTTTACAATGTGATAGCACTAAAATTATCAAAATACATAAATAATTTAACTAAAATTAATGTGTATAAGTATTCAAATAACAATTATATAAAACGATAATGCTAACATTATCAAAATAAATAATTAAAATCATACTTTAATTTTAATTTTAATATTAAAATTGTTCTTTTATAACACATATTGTACTATCAAATATTTATAAATAAATAAAAATAACACATGCATTGCACGAGTCAACTACTAATATATATATATATATATATACTAGCGTATACCCATGCCTGAAGGCACGGTGTAAATAATATTAGGATTAAAATATAATTGTAATCCCAACACTATTTAAATTTATTTTTTAATTTGATAAAACGACAAAATTATTATAAAATTTTAGAGTTCTCACAAAACTCTTCACGAAAACTCGTTTTTACTTACGTAATATATAGCTAGATAGATAGATGTGCATAATATACATACAATTTTCACAGGCATACATACAATACTGCTTTTGCTTATATAATTATATGTAAATTGTATGTATGTCCATAATGTCCTAGTGTATTACGGGCATACATACATTGTATAGAAATGTGAAAAATGTATTGAACAAAAAGGAGAAAATAAAAAAATAAACAAATAGAGAAAAAAAATAAAAACGGGAGAAAATAAAAAAATAAAAATAAAAGAAAGATGAATGTGGGATCATGGGATCATGGAAGAAGGGGTGTGAGAAAAGAAAAAAGTAAAGAGAGAGAAGCAGGAAAGTAAAAAATGTATAAGTAGAACATTTTTTGGAAATTATATCTCAACTATTATTTTATAATTTGAATAGATTTGAGCCATCCAAATATCCTACTAAGACAAAAATATGTTGAAGATTCAAAAACTGTCATGCTTTATTAAAATATATTGAAGATTCATATAAGGTCTAAATTTATGAAGTCTATTAGGTATTCAATATATTTAAAAATAATAATTAATTGTTCAAATTCATTTAATTTGTGGACAAAAAAAATCTTTAATATAATCTCCACTACACATAGTAAAATCTGGCTCCTAATTCTAAGATCGCAAACTTTTTCATATAATATGAATAAAAATAAGTGAATAAAAAGGAGAAAATAAAAAAAATAGAGAGAAAAATAAAAATTAGAGAAAATAAAAAAATAAAAAGAAAAAAAAGAGGAAAGTGGGATCATGGGATCATAGAAGAATGGGTGAGAAAAGGAAAAGTAAGAGAGAGAAGTAGAAAAATAGAAAATGTATATATAGGATATTTTTTGAAAAATATATCTCAACTATTATTTTATAATTTGAATAGATCTGAACTGTTTAAATGTCTTAGTAGAACAAATCCGTATAGGACAAATTCAAAAACCATCCTACTTTATTATATAGATATATAATTAAAGTAAAATAATTTGAACTATGATTTTGAGAGACCCGTAATTGTTATTTTCTAATTTAATAAGAAAGGAAACTAAAATCTTAAAAAATATTTGTCAAAAAAAAAAATTTGTGAATAATTTTTGGAGGAACAGGGCCTTCAACATTCCAATAGAAGCGACCACTCATTCAATTTTTTTTTATTTTTTTTTTTTATCAAAAAAAAATTTGTCCAAAGGAGGACATGATTTGATGACAAAAAAAGGTGTATAATCACAACCACTTAAACATCAAACTACTGTGGGGAGGGGACTTAGACAAGGGAATCCCCTATCCCCTTATCTCTTTGCTCTTTGTGTGGAAAACTTGTCTAACATGATCAATCTCAGAACTGCTAGTGGTGACTGGATAGGCCTCAAAGCTTTCAAACATAGCACACTTATCTCTCACCTTTTCTTTGCAGATGACTTAATTCTTTTTGCCAAGGCAAATGGAAATGATTGTGATTGTATCATGGAAGTTCTCTCTGAATTTTGTGAAATATCTGGACAAAAAATCAACTTCCAGAAGTCAAAAATGTATGTCTCCCCCAACATCCCCAGAAGAGAAGCTCTTCCTCTGAGCTACCAATGTGGCATGACCTTAACCAACGACTTGGGCAAATATCTTGGAACCCCCCTTCTCTATGGCAGAATTACCAACCTTCACACCAAAGATATCATAGAAAGGATGTCAAGTAAGCTATCTGGAAGGAAAGCCAAGAACTTATCCCTTGCAGGAAGAATTACCCTTATCAAATCTGTCACATCTGTCATTCCTAACCATTTGATGCAGACTATGGAACTTCCTCGAGATATTTGCAACAAAATTGATAGGCTTAATAGAAATTTCCTCTGGGGAAGCACTGAAAATGCTAAAAAAGTTCATCTAGTCAACTGGCAAAATGTCTGCAAAAGTAAGAAACAAGGAGGCCTAGGAATTAGGAAGGCTAGAGAACAAAATTTGGCCCTAATCACTAAGCTGGGATGGAAAGTTGCAAGCAATTCCGCAGATCTTTGGTGTTCAATCCTCAAATCAAAGTACCTCACAAAGCATTCCTTCTCTAGTTGGGCCAACAAAAGACTAGCTTCTCACACATGGAAAAGCATCATAAAGAATAGATATGTGCTGGAAAAGAATATTAAATGGAGTGTAGGTAATGGAGAAAACATTTCACTATGGACTGATTGGTGGTGTGGTTTTCATCCCCTTTGCCACAGTAGTCACTACAAGAATTTACATATTTGCCGACGACTTTTGCCGACCAAAAATATTTTGGTCGCAAAAAAATGATATTTGCAGACCAAAAAACATTTCGTAGCTAAAAGTTGATACTATTACCAACTAAAGTAATTTTTTTACAAAAAGGTGATTTTTTGCGACCAATTTAAAATATTAGTCGCTAAAAATGGTGTCAGGAGGTCATAAATTGGGCGGGAACAGTAAAATCTTTTAGCGACTAACACAATTTAGTTACAGATATCAAAACGACGTCGTTTTGATATCTAAATGCAGTGGTAGACAATGGCCGACCAAATTTTAGTCGTTATATGTTAGGATTCTGCGACAAAAAACCAATTTAGTCGCTAAAGGTGAAATATTTTTTTAGTGGGATATATATCACCGCCGCTGTTCTCTGTTTACAACCATTTGTTCAAACCTCTCACACAGATTCTCCTTCACCACCAAGCCTCACCTCACCGCAGACCACCACCATCGGCACAGATCGCCACGACCACCGCCGCAGATCCCCACTACCGTCGATGATCCTCCTCCGTCCTCCGTTGGTGTCTCTCTCTCTCTCTCTCTCTCTCTCTCTCTCTCTCCTAAACACCCACCACTGTCGATGATCCTCCTCTTTCTTCTCCTCCTCCACTAGTGTCTCTGCCGGATCTGAGAAGATCGTCGAAATCTAAATCAGATTTGAATCCTAGGCCGAGATCTAACCGTCATGAGCGATCCACAGCGACGCAATGGCTTCCAAATCCTACGACAAGATCGCCGATATCTGCGACGACCTCATCCTCCAGGCACATACACTACCCATCCTTCTATTCTATTATTGATCTCTCTTCTTATCAAACCCCAATTTACTCTCTCTCTCTCTCTCTCTCTCTCTCTCTCTAGGTTTCAACGCAGGGGATTACATTCCAGGACAAATGACCCTACTCGATTCATCTTCTAGGCCACATCTGCATCGATGACATGTGAGTTGATTTTGTATGACTGTGTTGTTCAGTGTCATTGATTTGGGGTTTTACGATGGTTTTATGGTTTATGTATATATATATATATATATGTTTTGTATTGCAGCAATAGTGCTTGACTGTTCAGTGTCATTTTTTCTGTGTAAAATTTTGACATTGTTGTTCTCACTTTGTTTCTTGTTTGATTGTCAATTTGAATTCTGGGGTTTGTGTTCATTTTTTTTAATCAGAAGATTTTCATTGTGGAACTTTATTGATTTATCTGTATGGTGGTTGAGTAGACCTTTTTTTAGATTTTGAATTTAGCTTTGATTATTCAATCTGTGAGATATAGGGGTGTGATCCTACTTAAAATTCTTAGTTCCTTTCTTTGAAAGTATAGGGGTGTGATTCTGAAAGTATGATTCTTAAAGTGAGATATAGGGGTGTGATTCTGAAAGATTTTTTTAGCCAATTAAATTGAGATGTAGCTTCGAATTTCTGCCATTAAACACTATTCAGATATGAAGTTGTGCAAATAAAATGGCAAAGATTATTTTGTTTTGTTGGTTAGAGTTGATAATTCTATAACAAATTGTAAATGCATTCAGAAGGCAACTTCAAGGATGTCTACTGAAAAATAAGCTTATTTTGAAAACTTAAATTAAAAGAGAAAAGAAGATTTTTTAATGGTCATGTTCTAGAAGATAGAGGGGCAAGGGTTCTATTCATAGAGTGAATGAATAGAACCCTATTCATTCCTATCATTTAAAAAGGGTTCCGTTCTTTTTCATATCTAGAGATTGGAATGCAATTTGTGATGTGTTAGGATTTTTGTTTTGATGTAATTGCTGGTCTTCTTGAAGAGGACACCTTGTCCTCTCTCTGTTTTTGTTTTTGTTTCCTTTTTCTTCATCAATAAAATTATTATGTTGCTAATCAATCAAAATAAAATAATAAAAAATGAAATGAATGAAGAGGTAAATAGGCAAGTGACAGTAAATGAAAAAAAATATTTCTTTCCAGACAAACTCTAGCTTTTTTTATCTGGAACTATTTCATTCGATGTTTAGTGAGATATATAATTTCCTCTTGTCCACGCTTGTTTTGCAATGGATATAGAAATATGTAATCCTAATTATATGTTTTTTTGCATTATTAATCCTATGCTATAATCATCCTGATCAAACATGCCCTTAGTTTACTTTTGTTGCATCATAACTGCCTTATCAGCATTATAGAGGGCACCCCTGTGATATCAGATGTTAAATTTTTATTTGAGCTAGATGGGGCATAGGGAATCTTACTATTAGTTTCACTTATCTCATTTGGTACACTAACAGAAGCTTACGGAGGGATATATGGATTTCAGTAGAGGCACCAACCTACTTCAAATGGTTCAAAGGTAACACTCACAGTGCCAAATATCATGTTCTTGCATCTACATGTTTCACTAAAATGGATTTGTAAAGGTGTTTCTTTTGCAGGCACTTTGAAGAGCAAAAGATTGAGCAGCTAGATATGGCAGAGCTCACTCAAGTACAACACCAATTAGATGCTATACTCCGCCAAACCAGAATAAAAAAGGTCAGTTTTCTAATACTCCTCCTGATTAACACATTTAAATTTCCATCTTTAATTTTTAAACCACAACCTGGATGATTTTCAGTACTTGGCCCATAGAAATAAAAAATTGATTAGATTTCATTACATGAAGAGAAGTAGAACATTGTCATACCTAATATATGAGAAGCAAAAGGCATTCAGTGAATCGACTATCAACAGTTCAATTTTGATATTGTGCAGGTACTGTACTTCTGAATTTTGAGATATGACCTACCTACCAACCCCAATGAGCACCTAAATATCATATACTAATGCCAAAAATTCATTTAAGAAGAAGAAGAAACAAGATAAATAAAAAAGTTATAATGTGATGGATTGATGTCACAACCTGAGATGTTCATGAGTCCATATTAGTGACTGGCCATGCATCTACAGAATCTTTAGTTTACCTGTCTCAAATTAAAGATCAGAAGGTAATAGTCCATCAAAATGCGTGTTTACTTTGTCATAATTGTCTTATATTACTAATGTGCTCCCCTGGTGTTTGTATCCTTATCCTACCTAGAGGGTGAATGCCGACACCCTTCTTAACCTATGTAAGACAATTGGTACAACTTACGAGTTAGGCCTTTTTTGTGTGTTCATGTGTGTGGACTTTAAGTACAATTGGTACAACTTACGAGTTAGGCTTTTTTTGTGTGATGTGTATGGACTTTAAGTTATTTAAGTTATTTGGCTCTTGGTATGGGGGTGTGCTATTTCCATATGTTAAAAAGAGGGGGGGAAAAAAAGAAAAAGACAAGCAATACAAAGGTTCACTAAGCAATTATCACAACAAAAAAATTCGTTTTTTGCGACGGGGGGCGGCCGTCGCAAATGCCCTGGAGGCCGTCACTAATACTTTTTGCGACGGTAATGTGGCTTTTTGCGACGGTAGTGGGGGGTCGCGACAAAGGGGGTTGCAAAAGAGATTTAGCGACGGTAAGTACCGTCGCCATTAGTTTCTGCGACGATAAGGTGTGTTTTTTGCGACGGCACTTTTCCTGTCGCCAATAATGGAAAAAAATCCTGTTTTAGTGACGGCACGTAGTTCCTGTCGCTAAAAGTGAGTTTTTGAGACGGCAACGGTTACCGTCGCTAAAGGTATCTTCAAAATTTCAATTGGACAGCTTTTGCGACTGTTTTGGGACCGTCGCAAAAGCCTATTGTTGTTTTTTGCGACGGGTTCTTCTCCCGTCTCAAAAAAAAAAAAAAAAAAAAAAAAAAACCTGCTGAAAAATTATTAAAAAAATTAAAATAACATGTATTAGATAAAAAAATAACTATAAAAAAAATGAAAAATTACAGAATAATATAAATACGTACATAAACAAAAATTGACAAATAATGAAAATTAATAATATTGTTCCATTCATAGCAATACATAAATAAAATATCATAACAATAAAAATTATGCCACTACATAACGTCGCATAATACATACATAATGTTGCTCACAAATTTAAATAACATAAATCAAAATCAAAACCAAAAGTTTTCGTCTTCATTCGTTCGTGGGTTACAAAAACAAAAATTTGTCATAATCTTGATACGCCCGCATTCCAGAAGAAGCCAACTGCTACTCAGGAAATATCTGAAAAAAACAAGATAAAAATAATTAAAAACCATATAATGGTGTTAATATTTTAATTATAGAAAAATATAAAAAAAATTGACTACTATATAATTAGAAAGATAGTTTAGTAAATAATTTTGACTGGACCGAAATCCGGCTCTAACTCCCAAACCAGAAACCCGATTCGAGCCTTGTCTTCTCCCACAAGTCTCTCGTGCCTAGGCGGTCGTGTGTGCCAAGTTTCGTGCTAAACCGACGCTGTTTGGTGATTTTGGGGCGTTAACGCCTCGAATTAAAGTTTCTTAAAGAAGTAGTTTGCCTAAATTGAAATCCGACTCTAACTCCGAAACCGGGAACCCGATTCGAGCCCCGTCTTCTCCCACAAGTCTCTCGTGCCTAGGGGGTCGTGTGTGCCAAGTTTCGTGCTAAACCGACGCCGTTTGGTGATTTTGGGGCGTTAACGCCTCGAAAAGAAGTTTCTTAAAGAAGTAGTTTGCCTAAAGTGAAATCCGACTCTAACTCCCAAACCGGGAACCCGATTCGAGCCCCGTCTTCTCCCACAAGTCTCTCGTGCCTAGGCGGTCGTGTGTACCAAGTTTCGTGCTAAACCGACGCCGTTTGGTGATTTTGGGGCGTTAACTCCTCGAAAAGAAGTTTCTTAAAGAAGTAGTTTGCCTAAAGTGAAATCCGACTCTAACTCCCAAACCGGGAACCCGATTCGAGCCCCGTCTTCTCCCACAAGTCTCTCGTGCCTAGGCGGTCGTGTGTGCCAAGTTTCGTGCTAAACCGACATCGTTTGGTGATTTTGGAGCGTTAACTCCTCGAATTCAAGTTTCTTAAGGAAGTAATTTGCCTAAAGTGAAATCCGACTCTAACTCCCAAACCGGGAACCCGATTCGAGCCCCGTCTTCTCCCACAAGTCTCTCGTGCCTAGACGGTCGTGTGTGCCAAGTTTCGTGCTAAACCGATGCCGTTTGGTGATTTTGGAGCGTTAACTCCTCGAATTCAAGTTTCTTAAGGAAGTAGTTTGCCTAAAGTGAAATCCGACTCTAACTCCCAAACCGGGAACCCGATTCGAGCCCCGTCTTCTCCCACAAGTCTCTCGTGCCTAGGCGGTCGTGTGTGCCAAGTTTCGTGCTAAACCGACGCCGTTTGGTGATTTTGGGGCGTTAACGCCTCGAAAAGAAGTTTCTTAAAGAAGTAGTTTGCCTAAAGTGAAATTCGACTCTAACTCCCAAACCGGGAACCCGATTCGAGCCCCGTCTTCTCCCACAAGTCTCTCGTGCCTAGGCGGTCGTGTGTGCCAAGTTTCGTGCTAAACCGACGCCGTTTGGTGATTTTGGGGCGTTAACTCCTCGAATTCAAGTTTCTTAAGGAAGTAATTTGCCTAAAGTGAAATCCGGCTCTAACTCCCAAACCGGGAACCCGATTCGAGCCCCGTCTTCTCCCACAAGTCTCTCGTGCCTAGGCGGTCGTGTGTGCCAAGTTTCGTGCTAAACCGACGCCGTTTGGTGATTTTGGAGCGTTAACGCCTCGAAAAGAAGTTTCTTAAAGAAGTAGTTTGCCTAAAGTGAAATCCGACTCTAACTCCCAAACCGGGAACCCGATTCGAGCCCCGTCTTCTCCCACAAGTCTCTCGTGCCTAGGCGGTCGTGTGTGCCAAGTTTCGTGCTAAACCAACGCCGTTTGGTGATTTTGGGGCGTTAACTCCTCGAATTAAAGTTTCTTAAGGAAGTAATTTGCCTAAAGTGAAATCCGGCTCTAACTCCCAAACCGGGAACCCGATTCGAGCCCCGTCTTCTCCCACAAGTCTCTCGTGCCTAGGCGGTCGTGTGTGCCAAGTTTCGTCCTAAACCGACGTCGTTTGGTGATTTTGGAGCGTTAACTCCTCGAATTCAAGTTTCTTAAAGAAGTAGTTTGCCTAAAGTGAAATCCGGCTCTAACTCCCAAACCGGGAACCCGATTCGAGCCCCGTCTTCTCCCACAAGTCTCTCGTGCCTAGGCGGTCGTGTGTGCCAAGTTTCGTACTAAACCGACGCCGTTTGGTGATTTTGGAGCGTTAACTCCTCGAATTCAAGTTTCTTAAGGAAGTAGTTTGCCTAAAGTGAAATCCGACTCTAACTCCCAAACCGGGAATCCGATTCCAGCCCCGTCTTCTCCCACAAGTCTCTCGTGCCTAGGCGGTCGTGTGTGCCAAGTTTCGTGCTAAACCGACGCCGTTTGGTGATTTTGGGGCGTTAACGCCTCGAAAAGAAGTTTCTTAAAGAAGTAGTTTGCCTAAAGTGAAATCCGACTCTAACTCCCAAACCGGGAACCCGATTCGAGCCCCGTCTTCTCCCACAAGTCTCTCGTGCCTAGGCGGTCGTGTGTGCCAAGTTTCGTGCTAAATCGACGCCGTTTGGTGATTTTGGGGCTTTAACGCCTAGAATTCAAGTTTCTTAAAGAAGTAGTTTGCCTAAAGTGAAATCCGACTCTAACTCCCAAACCGGGAACCCGATTCGAGCCCCGTCTTCTCCCACAAGTCTCTCGTGCCTAGGCGGTCGTGTGTGCCAAGTTTCGTGCTAAACCGACATCGTTTGGTGATTTTGGAGCGTTAACTCCTCGAATTCAAGTTTCTTAAGGAAGTAATTTGCCTAAAGTGAAATCCGACTCTAACTCCCAAACCGGGAACCCGATTCGAGCCCCGTCTTCTCCCACAAGTCTCTCGTGCCTAGACGGTCATGTGTGCCAAGTTTCGTGCTAAACCGATGCCGTTTGGTGATTTTGGAGCGTTAACTCCTCGAATTCAAGTTTCTTAAGGAAGTAGTTTGCCTAAAGTGAAATCCGACTCTAACTCCCAAACCGGGAACCCGATTCGAGCCCCGTCTTCTCCCACAAGTCTCTCGTGCCTAGGCGGTCGTGTGTGCCAAGTTTCGTGCTAAACCGACGTCGTTTGGTGATTTTGGGGCGTTAACGCCTCGAAAAGAAGTTTCTTAAAGAAGTAGTTTACCTAAAGTGAAATTCGACTCTAACTCCCAAACCGGGAACCCGATTCGAGCCCCGTCTTCTCCCACAAGTCTCTCGTGCCTAGGCGGTCGTGTGTGCCAAGTTTCGTGCTAAACCGACGCCGTTTGGTGATTTTGGGGCGTTAACTCCTCGAATTCAAGTTTCTTAAGGAAGTAATTTGCCTAAAGTGAAATCCGGCTCTAACTCCCAAACCGGGAACCCGATTCGAGCCCCGTCTTCTCCCACAAGTCTCTCGTGCCTAGGCGGTCGTGTGTGCCAAGTTTCGTGCTAAACCGACGCCGTTTGGTGATTTTGGAGCGTTAACGCCTCGAAAAGAAGTTTCTTAAAGAAGTAGTTTGCCTAAAGTGAAATCCGACTCTAACTCCCAAACCAGGAACCCGATTCGAGCCCCGTCTTCTCCCACAAGTCTCTCGTGCCTAGGCGGTCGTGTGTGCCAAGTTTCGTGCTAAACCGACGCCGTTTGGTGATTTTGGGGCGTTAACTCCTCGAATTAAAGTTTCTTAAGGAAGTAATTTGCCTAAAGTGAAATCCGGCTCTAACTCCCAAACCGGGAACCCGATTCGAGCCCCGTCTTCTCCCACAAGTCTCTCGTGCCTAGGCGGTCGTGTGTGCCAAGTTTCGTCCTAAACCGACGTCGTTTGGTGATTTTGGAGCGTTAACTCCTCGAATTCAAGTTTCTTAAAGAAGTAGTTTGCCTAAAGTGAAATCCGGCTCTAACTCCCAAACCGGGAACCCGATTCGAGCCCCGTCTTCTCCCACAAGTCTCTCGTGCCTAGGCGGTCGTGTGTGCCAAGTTTCGTGCTAAACCGACGCCGTTTGGTGATTTTGGAGCGTTAACTCCTCGAATTCAAGTTTCTTAAGGAAGTAGTTTGCCTAAAGTGAAATCCGACTCTAACTCCCAAACCGGGAATCCGATTCCAGCCCCGTCTTCTCCCACAAGTCTCTCGTGCCTAGGCGGTCGTGTGTGCCAAGTTTCGTGCTAAACCGACGCCGTTTGGTGATTTTGGGGCGTTAACGCCTCGAAAAGAAGTTTCTTAAAGAAGTAGTTTGCCTAAAGTGAAATCCGACTCTAACTCCCAAACCGGGAACCCGATTCGAGCCCCGTCTTCTCCCACAAGTCTCTCGTGCCTAGGCGGTCGTGTGTGCCAAGTTTCGTGCTAAATCGACGCCGTTTGGTGATTTTGGGGCTTTAACGCCTCGAATTCAAGTTTCTTAAAGAAGTAGTTTGCCTTAAGTGAAATCCGACTCTAACTCCCAAACCGGGAACCCGATTCGAGCCCCGTCTTCTCCCACAAGTCTCTCGTGCCTAGGCGGTCGTGTGTGCCAAGTTTCGTGCTAAACCGACGCCGTTTGGTGATTTTGGAGCGTTAACTCCTCGAATTCAAGTTTCTTAAGGAAGTAGTTTGCCTAAAGTGAAATCCGGCTCTAACTCCCAAACCGGGAACCCGATTCGAGCCCCGTCTTCTCCCACAAGTCTCTCGTGCCTAGGCGGTCGTGTGTGCCAAGTTTTGTCCTAAACCGACGCCGTTTGGTGATTTTGGGGCGTTAACGCCTCGAATTCAAGTAAAGAACGCAAAGATGCATTTTAGCTTAGAATGCAAAGATACATTTTATACCTGATCTTCTGGTGGTGGTGTATATGGATTCTCATCTTCTGCAGATTCCCTAAATGCCCGGTGGCCACTCGATGCATCAGGAACCTATGTTAGTCAGTGCATAATGTGTTAATCATATTCGAATTTCATACATAATCTTGAGTGAAAATTGAACTATCAAACAATTGTGATGTTTATATAGAACCTGTCTGTTGGGATCCACACTCGCCCCCTGTGACACAAGGGCCATCATCTCAGCTCTCATCTGCTGCAAATGTGTAGAGAACTCTGCTCGCAGCTCCTCCCTCAACTCATCCCTTAGCTCAGCACGAACCTGCTGCGTGATCTGATCAATAGTCGATGGCTGGGGTGTTGACTGTGATGGCCCAGCACCATCCTTATACACCACTCTCCGAGGCACGATTCTCCCGTATGTGCGACAATATCCATGTCTGTCATGACCTATCAACTCATGGAAAATGGCATTCCTAGCCTCCAAAGTCCGACCATCCTCAGGTAGCATAGAGAGTTGGCGATTAAACTCATCCTGTATTGAATAAGACACACAAGTATACGCCAAATTAAGATGGTTGACACACAGAAAATAAACTTTAAATACAATCAAAGGTGTTTGGAAACTACCAAGGTCTGGATAACCTCTGGGTCATCTACTCTACGTGTCATAAGCCAAACATTCATCTTATCAGTAGACTCCCCCTTACTGGTCATCTAAATTTTTTTTAGAAATATGAAAATTAGAATCCAAATAATTTGCAAATATACAATGTTTATTTATATACAAAAATAAAACAATAAAATGTAAACCTCATGCCGTATCTGAGAGAAAGTAGTACGCCCTGTGGTATGAGCTATGCCGTGAGCTCGCCGATTTTTAGCGTTCCTACTTGCAATTTTCTATAACAAGTTCAACAAATGTAAGTATGTAAATATGATTTGTATGTTTACATATCATAAATATAACGTAATTGTATACCTCAGCATCGGAAGTACGCCAATACTCCACAAGTTGTTCCTACTGGCTTGGCACAACGTTCATAGGAACATCATCCTTCAGATTAGGATCAGTGCTTCTAGGCTTGAAATACTTAGCCTTAAGCTTGTTCTTGTGATCCTTCCATATGCTGTTGCAGTTTTTCATGCAGATTGGCTTGTACTCCTCTGGACATATATTCAAATTGTCCTATAAAACACAAAGTTTAAGGCTAAGTATAACACAAATTTGGAATTCGAATTTGTGGACAAAAATATACTTTTACCTTCACATCCTTCCAGATAGCATCAACAATATCATTAGGCACACTGTTCCAGTCAACAAAAGTAAGAGGAACAATGTTACCATTCCGGACAATAATGCCAAGTTGAGTAGTTAACTTGGCCACGTTATCCCCTATGGGGCAGTAATTTCCATCAAATTGTATGTGCAGCTTTTTACCAGTACCCCACTCTTTAATGCCCTTGGCACATCCTCTACCACGCCTAGTCGAGGTTGATGAAGAACTAACATGACCTGCGATATACAATAATAATAAACAATATGCAATGGTAACAACCAAATGCAAATTTAAATAATGTGAATACAAATCATATCAAATAAACCTGATGTGGGCTGTGAAGAAGTAGAAGGGTCTGCAAAATACAATGAGAATAAACAAGTTATATATAATGAGCATAAATAAATGTATGTGTAAATAATTTTCATGCAAATCAAAGCAAATTTAAATACCTGCGGATGGCTCATAAGCTGATGATGATAGCTGCTGTGGACGCACCGATGGTAGGCGTGGAGGCTGAGTACATGGTAGCTGCTGTGGTGCCACTGATGGTGGTCGATACGGTGGTAATGGCCCCTCAGATGGTGGTGGCACTAATGGCCCCTCCAATGCTGGCCGATGTGATGCCTCCTCTAATGGTGGTGCTACTGATGTCCTGTTATGTAGCACATCAGACATCATGCGCCGGGGATGCTCAGGCTTCCTCTTCCTTCCCATAATAATCTGCGAGCAATATAACATTAATTGACATTAGAAACATAGACAATGGTTTGTCATCAAGTATAATATGACATGAATTGAACTAATACAATTACAAAGACAAAGTAAATTAAGAAATTAATGATTAACTACAACCTTGGCCTTAATTGAATTACTAATGTTGATTACATATCAGCCTATTTGAACATCAACTGTTTCCCCTTCTGCGGTTTCCCTCACCCAACCAACTTCTTCATCACGAAGCATTATATTTTCTTCCAATTGTTGGCTTATGTATGGCTCGATTTGTGGATCAGTTGAACTCATATCAAATAAACCTCTTTGAGACATCTTCACCACGACTTGCTCTGCTTGGGACGCCAAGATGAAAGGTTCATTGGTAATTCGATCATCTCGGTACAACAAATGACTGAAGTTCACCAACGTGAAATTGAAGACATCTTCTTTCTTTCCGTGAATGTTGTCAATCCAATCACACTTAAACAACACATGTTTCTTCTCATTGGAATATCGAATCTCAACAATATCTGTCAATTGTCCATAATAGTACACAGACCCCAGACGAGGATTCTTGTCTTTTCGACTAGCATAACTTATGGTATCTGCCTTCAAAGCTACACCACAATTTTGTGTGGCTCGACGATCATCCATGGCCTTTACTCGATACCGAAAACCATTTAGTATATACCCGTTGAACCTCCTTGCGAGGTTATGAGGACCATTTGCCAATAGAATAATCTCTTCAGAAAGTATGACATCAATAGTCCTTCGCAAAGTTTGGACCTATTTAACACGAAATGTAAAATTTAAAATGTAGATCGACTTAAGTAACTAGAATCTATAGAGTTAAATACATACATGTTCCTTGAACCAAATGTGAAAAGTTTCAAAATGTTCACGCCGAAGTTGATGATCGTCGACACGAGGCATTTTGAGCTTAAGTACTTCAAGGTGTTTGCTGTGTAGATTGAAATTTTAGCCATACAAAAATTTTAGTTGAAAATTCAATAAAACATAATAAAATATTGAGTGAGTGACTTAACCTACTTTATGAATGGTTGAACCACGCTTGTATTGCATAAGATGTACCGATGAGCTTGTACCCAAGAAGTATTATCAAGATAAAAGCTTGTGTTTTCACCAGTAGCATGACCCAAATTATCAGCACCACTATAGTTCCTCACGGGTCGACTAGATTTGGTTTCCACATCACTGAGATATTGTGCACAAAAATTCATGCATTCTTCCATAAGATATCCTTTAGCAATTGATCCTTCAGGACGAGCTCTATTACGCACGTATTGCTTCAAAGTAAGAAGATACCTCTCAATTGGATACATCCATCGAAACTGAATCGCTCCACCCAATAACGCTTCATCAGCTAGATGTATAGGCAAGTGCTCCATTATATCAAAAAAACTCGGAGGAAATATTTTCTCTAGATGACAAAGTGTTACAGCGATACGATCTTTAATATATTGCAAATCTGTCGCACGATTCACTTTCGAACACAATTGTCTAAAGAAATTGCTCAATTCAATCAAGGGTTCAATTACATTCTTCGGTAACGATCTGCGAATAGCCAATGAAATAAGTTGTTGCATCAGAATATGACTATCGTGGCTCTTAAGACCCTCAATGCTTCTATCATGTAAGCGCACACGACGTGATATATTGGATGAATACCCGTCGGGAACTCTTACTTCCTTCAACACTTTCAAGAACAAATCTTTCTCATCCTTGGTCATCGTGAATTGTGCTGGTGGTAAATAGGCTTTATTCGACCCTCTTAACTGCAAATGTAGGGGTTTTCTAAGATTCATATCTTGTAAATCACGCCGAGCATTAACGCCATCCTTCGATTTTCCTGCAACCCCTAATATTGTCCACAACACATTGTCACAAACATTCTTCTCTATATGCATCACATCGAGGTTGTGTCTTATTAGATTGTGCTCCCAATATGGCAATTCATAAAAGATACTCTTTTTCTTCTAACTGTGGGTGCGATGTCCAGCTTTCTCCTTCTCTACTTGTCTCCTATGCCTCTCCTTAAGGTCATCCCTCTTGTATTGGGTTAAAATACCCTCAGATTCTAATTGTAGCAACATCTCAGTTCCAGACAACAATTTGGGTTTGAGTCGGACTTCCCGAGTACCATCAAATGATACTTTATCCTTCCGGAATTTATGGCCAGTGGGTAAAAATCTGCGATGACCCAAGTATGATTGTTTCCTACTATGCTTCAACCAACACGATGTAGTTTCCTTATTGCAACAAGGACATGCATATTCGCCTTTAGTGCTCCAGCCTGACAAGTTTGCGTATGCAGGAAAATCACTAATTGTCCACAGTAAAGATGCATGCATTTGAAACATTTGATTTGTTGATGCATCAAATGTTGACACACCCTCATTCCATAGTTCTTTCAACTCCTCAATCAACGGTTGCATGTACACATCAATCTTGTCACCAGGTCCTTTTGGGCCGTCAATAAGCACGGCTAAAATTAGAAATGGTTGCTTCATGCACATCCATGGCGGCAAGTTGTATGGAACGAGCACAACAGGCCAAGTGCTATGAACTATGTTCATCGTTCTGAATGGGTTAAAACCATCAGATGCTAAGCCAAGCCTTACACTTCGGCAATCATTACTAAACTCAATATTCCGACGGTCAAAATCTTTCCATGCAAGGGAGTCAGCAGGATGCCTGAAGACACCATCATCAGTTCGTTCCTCTGCATGCCATCTCATTAACTTGGCCGTCTTGGATGACATAAACAACCTCTGCAACCTTGGCTTTAAAGGAAAATACCTCATCTGTTTTGCAGCTATTCGTTTGCCACCTTTGTTAGGACCATTTGAACCACCATCACCATTTGATTTCCATTTATAACTGTTGCATATGACACATTTATCAAGATTGGCGTCCTCGTTTCGAAACAACATGCAACTGTTGGGACATGCATCCCACGTCTCATATGTGAAGCCCAAATCTGTTGTGACCTTTTGAGCTTTATAATATGAGTCCGGGAGTTTCACACCCAACGGGAACGCCTCATTCAATAACTCAAGCAGCATGTCAACAGACTTGTCTGTCCACTGATTAAGCA
This sequence comes from Camellia sinensis, assembly GCF_055761805.1. Lineage (NCBI taxonomy): Eukaryota > Viridiplantae > Streptophyta > Magnoliopsida > Ericales > Theaceae > Camellia > Camellia sinensis. Next base: position 224,638,629 of record NC_138961.1, read on the forward strand.
CCTTCAAATGTAAAAGTCGAACAATGAATGACAAAGATGTGAACTTCTGACAACCCGGATACAATTCACTTTGTGCATCTTGAAGAAGTTTGAAATACTTTGCAGTCTCTGCATTTGGACCGAGCTGGGGTTCAAATGCATGGGGATCAGGCCCCTGTGGTTCATCATCCTCAACACTTGTATCGGCATGTGGATTTCCCATAGCCCCTTGTATCATTCCAATCATATCATCCCTAATGTCTGAATTAGCTAATGTTTCATTCTCTCGATTACCATGCAGAGATAGGTAAGATTCCCCATGATTAATCCAATGTTTGTATTTTTTTAAAAAACCATTCAAAATCAGATGCTCCCGTACACCCTCTCGTACAAAATAGTATCGATTCTCACACTTCCTACACGGACAACTGATCATCGAACCTTCAACCCTATTGGTGTAGGCAAACACAAGGAATTCATCAATCCCATTAATGTATTCGCTCAACATCCTATTTGGAAGATTGATCCAACTCTTATCCATCATCTGTACATATCCACAAAAATATCTCATCAAAGTAACTCTAAATATAATACCTACGTATTTGTCACGACCCAAACCCGGCCCTATGGGTTTAGCACCGTAACCGGCCAGTAATTCGAGATTACCGAAGGCCTGCCTAACAGTAATCCAGCAAAACAGAGTACAGGGCCTGGCGGAAGCCAATACAGTAAATAAACAATGTCCAATGAGCTGTGACAGTCTACACATACAAGTACAATCATTCAGAACAGGGATCTAATCCCTAATAAACGGTACAGTAATAGTCTATACAGTCTATACAGTAAACAAAACAGTTACAGGGACAGACGGGGAATATTAAAACACCCCAAAGCCGAAGCTTGAACGGCTTAGAACCTCACAGTGAGGCACAGTGGTTGGCTGACAAAACAAAAGCTTGCCTGACGCTCCTAGCAGCGGTCCAGTGCCTGAACACCTACATATATATATATAAGCAGTGAGCTAAAGCCCAGTGAATAACAGAATGCGTAAAGAGGTTTGGGATGAATGTCTTTTCAAAATTTAAACAGTTCATTGATTTAGTATATCGGTCAGTCAGTTTGTGGCTCATATTGATGCCGTAGCAGTCATTTAGAAATCATAGTAATCGTACGTGGCACATCCGTTAGCAGTACTAGTAGCAGTGTCAGTACAGTAGCAGTAACGGTAACAATAAAGTAGTAGTAACAGTAACAGTACAGTAGCAGTAACAGTAACAGTAACAGTACAGTAGCAGTACAGTAACAGTAACAGTACAGTAGCAGTACAGTAACAGTAACAGTACAGTAGTAGTACAGTAGCAGTAACAGTAACAGTAACAGTACAGTAGCAGTACAGTAACAGTAACAGTACAGTAGTAGTACAGTAGCAGTAGCAGTAACAGTAACAGTAACAGTACAGTAGCAGTACAGTAACAGTAACAGTAACAGTACAGTAGCAGTAACAGTAACAGTAACAGTACAGTAGCAGTACAGTAACAGTAACAGTACAGTAGTAGTACAGTAGCAGTAACAGTAACAGTAACAGTAACAGTACAGTAGCAGTACAGTAACAGTAACAGTAACAGTACAGTAGTAGTACAGTAGCAGTAACAGTAACAGTAACAGTACAGTTCTTATGGATTCAAGAGGTGTCTCGCACAGATTCTAGAGGTGGCTCACTTTGTAGCACTTAGTTCCGTGCAGCACTTTGCTCCAAGTTTCACAGATTATAACAGTCATATGTGGTACATCCAGTAGCTAAACAGTACAGTAGGTCTTAATAGACCGGGTCTTAATAGACCAAACAGTGAATGATGGCCATCATATCAGTTAACAGTAGTGGTTCCAACATGGGAACCGACAGAGATCTCTGTAACAGTAACAGTAAGCAGTAGTTGCTAAGGATGCCACAATACAGTTCAGAATATAGGTCATACATTCATTCATTCAGTTAACAATAACAGTTCAGAAACAGTTCAGTTTAATTGTTCAGAAGATAATCATTTTGAACATATCTTTACACAAATGTTACTCACAGAGTTCTGGGCTATAGTAAGCTAGAGCGTGTCTCCCCAGTCGCCAACCCTTAGGTGTAGAATTAGAAGTGAGGGAGCTCAAATTAGTAATCAACCTTCAATTCTTTAAGCAATTCTAGCCAATTCACCATGAAACAAGTTGAACTCAACTCTTCTAGCTCCTCTCTCTCTCTCTAAGGTCGGCTAGAGCATCAAACAAGGCTGAGGAAATGTTTGTTTCAAGTGTGCACAAGGCTCTAATATGTTATAATAAGAGGCCCACTAACAATGGCAATTTGGTAATTAAGCCTAACTCCTTAATTAGCTTGTTTTAATCTAATTTAGTCATACCTAATTAGTTTTCAGGTAAATACACCATAAACTCACATTAATTATGAGGATTATAAAACATTAATCGATTCCCGGTTCGCCCGCCGATAAGGCCTTCAATTAGCAGTTTAAACATAAAACATGAACAGATAATCAAACAATCAAACAGATAGGTTATGCATTTAAACAGATACAGTCAGTCAATTAATTCCAGACTCCAGTCAGTCAGTTCAGTACTTTTAATCAGCTCAATTATCAGTCATGATCAATTCAGTTTAACAGTAATCAGTCAGTCATTAGTCGGTAAACAGTGTTTAGTCGGTAAACAGTGTGAGGGTTGTTACAGTCTCCCCTCCTTATAAAGAGTTTAGTCCTCTAAACTCGAGTTAACATACGGCAACAGAGATAACGCCTAACATAACAGTAGCTTTCACTCTTTAACAGGAGCATAATCATATTCATAACAGTTTCATGACCCAATCTCAATCTTAGCAGTGCATAGAAATAGAATCATAAATCGCATACAGAGATTAGGGTCCGAATTATAATGGAGTCTTAGACCTAGTCAGGTTTTAGAGTCAGGAACAGATTCGGATACAGAGCAGAAGCTGAGCCCTCGTAACGAGGCCTCCGGTACGGGTAACAGAGTGCAGACAAATATAAGTTCCATAAGGAACCTCCAATATCGGGCAGCTAACATATACCACATAATATTAAGAGTCACGAATACATATCAGAGGTTGACCCCTTAATCAGTATACAACATATAGAATTTCAGAAAACAAAACTTATTTCGTGACACAGAACATGAATATAGTTGCACACAACTTTACTGTAGTGGTAATCACACTACTTATATCAAGTACTTATCGGGGTTATAGATTGCACTGGCCTCATTCCATAAGTAATTTCCCCCGTTAAGTTACAGAGATTCGATTCATTCACTTCTGAGTCATTCATCCAGTCTTTGTTCAATTTGTCCTTAATTCGGTAATCCATCACAGTCAGTCCAGTTCATTTGGGAGCTATTGGAAACATAAGGCGAATTTGTACATTACTCCCATTACAGTAGGCAGGGTTCTGAAGTAATCACTCACATACTATTCATCAGTTTCAGTTCTCACAGATTCGATCATACTATGTATCAATATGGAAACAGTCATACTGATTTCACATACTTCCAGATAGTGAGGGTTTATAATCAAAACTAGTTTGCTGTCAACAAATCCCATCAGTTCTGAAGTACGGTAATCGCCAAAACAATCATTCCCTAATCAAACAAGTTCATAGTTATGCGGTAATACCGGGTGATTAATCACATGGCAGGCACCCAGTTTTCCCCATATTGGAAGCAAATCAGGTAATAGCTCTCAATAAGAGTTTTCTCAAGTCGATGAAAGTTCGACTAGGTCATTTCAGATGCAAGTTCTGTCCAATCATAATAAATAAGACTTCGAAGCACAAGCATCAAACAGAAGTTCTATTGGTTACACAAAGGGTTTCATCAACCCATGGTTCTATCAGATCAGATCAGGTAGCAGTTTCATACTCCAGTCATTTCAGTACATAGTCAGTAGTTTCGCAATTAGTCAGAGTCCATTTATTGTCAAACTTACATCAGGGTCTGGTATCATTATAATTCATATCGAAGCAGTACAGATCACATACAACGTGTTCCTCCCATTAAGTTTACAGGCAATGCAGTTATTCACATCGAGGGGTAAACATCACAGTTAGTATAGCAACTTCCAAATAAATCTTTCATATAGGCATATAGCATACAGTAATACATTACGCGAGATTCTCGGACACATAATAGGGAGTTGCCCTACGAGGGTTCCAAATCAGTCATACAGTCACTAGAGCATAGGCTCGCAGGTCTATTCCAACAGTCATGTCAATTTTCCACGATCACGATTCACAGTCAAGAGTTTATTCGTCGGGGTCTTTATTCAGTCACACAATTCTGGAGTCATAGTCCCAACGGTTAAGTTATCAACAAATTATACACCAATCAGATACCATCGAGGGTACAGTCATATATGTGCACTCTCAGAGTCCACTAATATTCCCATTACGGATGCATAAGTTCAATGTACAATACAAAATAGTTTTCCCCAGATACGATAGTTAAGGTAGCAAGTCATAAGTCTACCCAGTCTAGTGACATCCTTAAGTAAAGGTATACGAACATGTACATGAGTCCAAACAGTTTTCATAGCATAGGTAATTGTTAACATAAGGCGTTACGGTGTTGTACATAGTCCACATCAAATAGTAGATCTCGAAAGATTCATTAACCACAGTCCATACCTGACAATCCTAATAGTCTTACAAGCATGGGAACATATGTACAGGTGTGAGTCTAAAATCAATTAGCATGTGAGCATTTGTTCGCAAATTCATACGCAGTAGCTCATCTTTACAAGCTAATATGGGTTCTTAATTTCAGAAGTCCCACACACAAACAGTTCACGTATATAATTCAAGTTCAAGGGTCCAATCATTCAATGATGTCCGTCAATATATATAACAGTTCAGTCCGAATCATAGCTATACAGATTTCTCGAATTACAGTCAGTCATAAGGTGGTCCCACGTTCAACAGTTCTAGCACAGTTCAAAAGGTCATGCTTAATAGTTCACATTCAATTATTGCAATATGATACAAGGACCTAACTCAGTAAACTCTCGTTGGTCACAAGTCCTGACAATTCTCATAGTATAGGGTTCATAATTTCAGTAATTCAGTTGGTTCAGTCAGTATGTTCACAGTCTTTATCGGATTAAGGAATGTACGATTCCCACACAGATGTTCGTATAGGCAATTACACATAATTAAGGTAATACCCGCGCCAGTCATTCCAGTGTTCCGAGCATTCTCTGGAACTAGGGTCTAGATTTAGACTCAATGTCGTTCGGTTGAGTTCGTGGGCAAGATTTAGGCAAGTGTCCTTCCTGTCCATGTCTAAAGCGAGTTTTAGACAGGCGGTGGCCACGCCCCAATGTTATTTCCCACAATCGGTACAGATAGGTGTATCATTGGTCAAGGCTATTGCCCGGGGTTTTCCATTCGCAGTGGTCATTTTCACTTTCTGTTACTTCCGTTTCATTCTTTCTGATTCGGTTGACGATGTTGATTTGGATATTTCAATGCTGCTACGTTGTCTCAGGCATTAATACTCTATCCAGGACATCTACATGCTTTGTTGGGTTTTAGCACGTCAATTCAGTCAAACACATCTAGGTCACGCCCACCTTCAATTCTTTTCTATTCTTTTGTAGACAGTATCTAACATGTGGGGTGCCTATCGAATTAGCTGGGTAAATTTTACCTCGTATTCGACCACAGTCTTATCACCTTACTCAAGTTGTTCAACTCGGATACTTCCCTATCTTGGATGCATTGGGGGAAAGTATTTTTCGAAGAACACTTCACCTATTTTCTCAGTTTCTGAACCCAAGCCTCAGTTTTCAGTGGTTCGGTACTTCCCAGAAATTTCGGTGGTTTCAGTTTGTTGGGTTTCTGTATCAGTGTCATCAGTTCATATTCAGTTGGTGCAGGCACGTATGTCTGTCTTTATTATCTCAGATTTTCGATTAAGGCTTCAATCATTCATTCTAGCCTATTAATCCTCATATCAGAAGATTCAGTTTCGTTCACAATCCTCGCCCTTTCCCTTGTTTACACACAACAGGGTGATTATCAATCCAGGAGAGGTTCTTACTGATTTCACGTTTTATTTCATATCAGACGCGTGTATGCTTTCAATTCAACTCAGGTACGGTCACATGACCCTTTACTACCACACGTCCATAATCACATAGATTCCATATTCGGTATTAACATTCACATTACATGTTATACCACTTAACTTCTTTAAGTATGCATGTAGGTTGCGTTCATTTCACCATAGACAATACGGTAATCATGAGCATAGACAGTTGCATACTTAAACACATTAACACATTTATTCAAATCATGGCCACACACACTTCTCATGTTCATGCAATGCCCTAATTACTTTTCTAGGACATCCTATAGCTCACTTGGACACGTGTGTGCAGTATAACTCGTGGTTAAATATTGCTCTGATACCACTCTGTCACGACCCAAACCCGGCCCTATGGGTTTAGCACCGTAACCGGCCAGTAATTCGAGATTACCGAAGGCCTGCCTAATAGTAATCCAGTAAAACAGAGTACAGGGCCTGGCGGAAGCCAATACAGTAAATAAACAATGTCCAATGAGCTGTGACAGTCTACACATACAAGTACAATCATTCAGAACAGGGATCTAATCCCTAATAAACGGTACAGTAATAGTCTATACAGTCTATACAGTAAACAAAACAGTTACAGGGACAGACGGGGAATATTAAAACACCCCAAAGCCGAAGCTTGAACGGCTTAGAACCTCACAGTGAGGCACAGTGGTTGGCTGACAAAACAAAAGCTTGCCTGACGCTCCTAGCAGCGGTCCAGTGCCTGAACACCTACATATATATATAAGCAGTGAGCTAAAGCCCAGTGAATAACAGAATGCGTAAAGAGGTTTGGGATGAATGTCTTTTCAAAATTTAAACAGTTCATTGATTTAGTATATCGGTCAGTCAGTTTGTGGCTCATATTGATGCCGTAGCAGTCATTTAGAAATCATAGTAATCGTACGTGGCACATCCGTTAGCAGTACTAGTAGCAGTGTCAGTACAGTAGCAATAACGGTAACAATAAAGTAGTAGTAACAGTAACAGTACAGTAGCAGTAACAGTAACAGTAACAGTACAGTAGCAGTACAGTAACAGTAACAGTACAGTAGCAGTACAGTAACAGTAACAGTACAGTAGTAGTACAGTAGCAGTAACAGTAACAGTAACAGTACAGTAGCAGTACAGTAACAGTAACAGTACAGTAGTAGTACAGTAGCAGTAGCAGTAACAGTAACAGTAACAGTACAGTAGTAGTACAGTAACAGTAACAGTAACAGTACAGTAGCAGTAACAGTAACAGTAACAGTACAGTAGCAGTACAGTAACAGTAACAGTACAGTAGTAGTACAGTAGCAGTAACAGTAACAGTACAGTAGCAGTACAGTAACAGTAACAGTAACAGTACAGTAGTAGTACAGTAGCAGTAACAGTAACAGTAACAGTACAGTTCTTATGGATTCAAGAGGTGTCTCGCACAGATTCTAGAGGTGGCTCACTTTGTAGCACTTAGTTCCGTGCAGCACTTTGCTCCAAGTTTCACAGATTATAACAGTCATATGTGGTACATCCAGTAGCTAAACAGTACAGTAGGTCTTAATAGACCGGGTCTTAATAGACCAAACAGTGAATGATGGCCATCATATCAGTTAACAGTAGTGGTTCCAACATGGGAACCGACAGAGATCTCTGTAACAGTAACAGTAAGCAGTAGTTGCTAAGGATGCCACAATACAGTTCAGAATATAGGTCATACATTCATTCATTCAGTTAACAATAACAGTTCAGAAACAGTTCAGTTTAATTGTTCAGAAGATAATCATTTTGAACATATCTTTACACAAATGTTACTCACAGAGTTCTGGGCTATAGTAAGCTAGAGCGTGTCTCCCCAGTCGCCAACCCTTAGGTGTAGAATTAGAAGTGAGGGAGCTCAAATTAGTAATCAACCTTCAATTCTTTAAGCAATTCTAGCCAATTCACCATGAAACAAGTTGAACTCAACTCTTCTAGCTCCTCTCTCTCTCTCTAAGGTCGGCTAGAGCATCAAACAAGGCTGAGGAAATGTTTGTTTCAAGTGTGCACAAGGCTCTAATATGTTATAATAAGAGGCCCACTAACAATGGCAATTTGGTAATTAAGCCTAACTCCTTAATTAGCTTGTTTTAATCTAATTTAGTCATACCTAATTAGTTTTCAGGTAAATACACCATAAACTCACATTAATTATGAGGATTATAAAACATTAATCGATTCCCGGTTCGGCCGCCGATAAGGCCTTCAATTAGCAGTTTAAACATAAAACATGAACAGATAATCAAACAATCAAACAGATAGGTTATGCATTTAAACAGATACAGTCAGTCAATTAATTCCAGACTCCAGTCAGTCAGTTCAGTACTTTTAATCAGCTCAATTATCAGTCATGATCAATTCAGTTTAACAGTAATCAGTCAGTCATTAGTCGGTAAACAGTGTTTAGTCGGTAAACAGTGTGAGGGTTGTTACAGTATTCATGTACCATGATACCTATCCATCCAATTTCTCTGAAATAGGTAGGTAGTCTTATCCTAGTTAGTTATTTACCGATTTAATAGGAGAACATAAAAAATGATATAATTTCATACTTTCTGAGTCATAACTTAAAAAATAAATAAATCATAACCAAACACCACATGAGACACAAGTTGCACCTTAGGATTTCTATTCTATAGAAAGATTTTGTCTATTATCAAAAAGTTGAAATTGCAATATTCAAAGGAAACAACCAGGTAGTTCAAAACCAATATAGACGGATCACAAAACGAAATAGGAGTACCCTTTACAATCGAAAATGCAAGCAGTGTTATTATAGAATACAACAAATAAAAAGAATAGACTCTTCATAGCCCATTTTTGCAATTTACAATTCCGATTACACTTTGGCCTTTCAGCATGAAAATGCACACCCTTCTTCATATAGAAAGTCAAATATATGAAAATAAACATATAGGGAGAAAATATTACAACTACAGAACTACTTTCCATGTTACCTTCCTAATTTTCATAAATGAAATCAAGTAGAGTCACTTCCTCCTGACCAAACTATTCTTGGACTAATTTGGTTGCATTTCGTGTTCAATTTTTTTTCCTAATTTTTTTTTTACATATATAAAAATAGGTTGTGAATTTTTAAAAGTTTATTATTAGTCAAAATAATAAATGTTATTATTATTTATAATATTTCCATAAATGTCAAAATAATAAACTTACTAATTTGGTTATACTAATTTTTAATTTGGTTATAATAAACTTAATAATTTGGTTATAATAAACTTAATAATAAACTTACTAATAAACTTGGTTATAATAAACTTAATAATAAACTTAATAAGTTTAATTTGGTTATAAACAACCTAAGTTTAATTTGGTTATAATAAACTTAATAATAAACTTACTAATTTTTTTTTTTACATATATAAAAATAAGTTGTGAATTTTTAAAATTTTATTATTTGTCAAAATAATAAATGTTATTATTATTTATAATATTTCCATAAATGTCAAAATAATAAACTTACTACTTTGGTTGCATTTCGTGTTCAATAATATTTCCATAAATGTTATTATTATTTATTTAAATATACAGATTTTATAATATCAATGTAATTAGAATTATAATGTATATATATATATATATTTATATATAATTTACATATTTTTATAAATATTTCAATATGTATATATATATATAAAGATGCTACAAATTTATATATATATATATATAGATAGATTTAATAATGTATATATACAGATTTAATAATGTATATATATATATATATATAAAGATGAGACAGATTTATATATACATATTGATACAGATTTATATATATATATATATATATATACAGATTTATATACATATATATATAGATGATACATGTATATATCTATACAGAGAGAGAGAGAGAGAGCATACCGCACCACCGTTCGTCCTCGCCGCAGCACCGCCGCACCACCGCACCACCGTTCGCCGTTCGGCTTCGCAGGGATTTGGGGGCAAGAAATGGGTTTCACAGATTTAGGGATTTGGATATAGGTTTACACTTTTTGATCGAGCGGCAAGACGAAGAGCGGGGGAAAAAGAATTTCACTTTTTGCGACGGGAGGTTTTATACCGTCACAAATGTCAAGTACTTTATTCATAAAACGACGCCGTTTAACTTATACTTATTTGCGACGGAAAATTGCTGTCGCAATATGTAAAATATTCGCGACAGAAACCTTACGCCGTCTCAAAACATTACTTTTGGCGACGGTAAAAACATCCGTCGCTAATACGGATGCATTTACTTCCTATCCGCGCATTTTTTATTACCGACGGGGACAATGCCGTCGCTAAAGCCCTCATTTGCGACGGTTTAAGCTGCCGTCGCAAAAAACCATTTTTTACGACGGGAAAGTTACCGTCGCTAATGCTTCCGTGTTTTTTACCCCCTTTTCTTGTAGTGTATGCTTGTAGACACCTGTTATGATTGAGGTTGAATTCTTTTAAATTTTGAAATTGGGTTGATTATGTAGTGATATGGTAAATGTAGAGTAAAACTAGGAAAGAAGGCTTGAAGCTAAAAACAGAATTCAATGCTCAATTCTTGGAAGAATGAAACAAATTGAGTGTCTTATCATTCCTAAGATTAGTGTCATCTTTCCATGTATCAATTGTCACTCATTCTTATTGCTATAGCCTATATGTTGATATTATAAACATGATTCTAAAATGTGTACTGAATTAAATTTCAAATTCACATGACACTAACAAACTGAGAAGACAACACAACCTGATTATCAAAAAGTATATTGATGATGATGCTTACCAAACATCAATTATGTGCAGTTGATGAAAGCTGTCACGGCTCTCCATGAAAAGGTATGTCGTCTTTAATAATTCTTCTCCCAATTTTACAACAAAAGAGAAAATTACATCTTTGTAAGAATTCCCTTCATTCTGCATTTGATCATAAGCACATGTTCAAGAGCACCTAATTTTTTTTTTAATTAAATTTTCTGTAATTAAAAAAAAATGAGGTGATGTTTAAGCACTTTGCAAGAGAATTGTCATGCATACTGGTGTGGTGTGACATATGACAATATACTAATTGAAATGGATTTATTTAGTTAGTCTGCAATGTGTGTAGAATAGTTGGGACAGAGTATTATCCATATATAGTGTTTAAATTGAAGTGGGAAGGATTTCAGGGCACATCTATGCAATGGTTGGTGGTTATTTATTTATTACCTTTTAAAATCAAAGATCATTTGTATCCAAAACCAACTTCAAGCAATTGGGATTTGAGTGTGACTGTGTATTAGTTTCTTAAATCATACAGTTCTCAGAGCCATTAAACCTTAGGTGCCCTCTATAGTAACCCAATTTCTTAGATCCAGTTGTTGATGATGGTTTAGTTTTTTAAAGCTTAAATATATATATATATATATATATATATCTGATCAGTTGTACAGATACGTTCTGTCTGTTTGTTTTTTCATTAGTATTTTAATGCTAGCAGACTACTAGAGTAGATCCAATGGATCAAAAGTCATACAAAGATATTTTTCATGTTTGAAAGACCCCAAAAGATGCTCAGCTTCACTGGTGAAGTTTTTAGCAAAACTTGTTTTAGTGTTTCTTGTAGTCTGAAGGCCATTGTGACCTGTTGCAAAGGTACTCAAGAAAACCATCTCTGTGTACATATGATTGCAGTTAGGACATTTTCAGATGTTCTTCATGATTCATGGGTTTATAAGTCCATACAGTTTTAACATGGTTTGTGTGGTTAGTCAAACTACTGAAATATAAGCTTTTTGTCCGACACGAGCATCAAAGTCATTAACACAAAAGCACAAGTGAAGAATAACAAAAATATTGATGTTTCTATGAACATAATTTGTTAATTATTGTCAAATAAGTCAATCTCTTAAAAGGTGTAAATGAATAATAGAATCTAAAACTTACTCGGTAGTAATAATATTAGGTTAAATTACACTTTATCCTAGATATGTTTGTGATTGGTTAGGGCTTGTTTTTTCTCCCCAATTTGGGGATGTCTTTTTGTATTCTTTGCATTATCTTAATGATTTCTTAATAAAGTTTGTTTATTTATCAAGTTGTGCAAAAATAAAAATAAAAATACACTTTATCCCTTTGAACTATCATTTGGTATCCCTTTATTTCTCTCAGCTAAAAAATACTCTACTTTGCTACTTTGAAATATTAATTTTGTGTCAATGTGAACCTTCTTTTAATTATCTGTTACATAAAATAGATGAAAAATTGAATGTTGTAAAATGTTTTCAAATGACTTTATTCATATCTCCCCCTTTTAGGCCATTTTAGGCTTTCTATAATATTTGAGGTGTCATGTGCAAGTGACATCAATTTTTCATTCATTTATCTGCATATGGCCTTTTTTCCTAGACGGTCATTTTCAAAGGCTTTTTAGTTAATATTTATATTTAGCAGACTTTGTTATTGGCATTAACTTATTGAATCCATCATTTGGGTTCATAATAAATTTGAAGTTGCTCGTGATATAGAGCATAGATCCTCGAGCACTGTACATAGATGTGTTGTAGGAGTAACTATATATCTTTTAGGTGGAATTGCCACAACATGTGCATTCTTCTTAGCAAGAATTACTGTAGTAAGAAAATGGCTAAGAGGATTTGAAAGGCATTGTGGCATTAAAATTTTTAAGGTTTAGTCAAGACTTAGCCCAAGATCCCACTAATCATCATATTTGGTATGGTATTGCTACTACACATGACTTCAATAGTCATGATGATATACTAAGAAACATCTTTGTGAGAATATTTTTGCTTCTCACTTTGGGCGATTAACAACGCCACCCAATTAGCACACATTAATGTGTATTTAGGAGGGAAAAGATTGAGTACACACTTAACTTTTGACATAATGCATAAAGTGGTGGTCCAAGAACCTTTACATGTGAGGCGCATTGTTCAAGCGATTTGGAATCCCTCATTTTGGTCAACTGGCTCTAGAAGATTTTACTTGAGGCGGTGCTATTGGCCTAGGCATTTATAATAATAATAATAATAATAATGTGTTTGTGTTTTGACACATTTAGCTAGTACCAATCTTTTTAATAGTTCAAAAAAAAAAAAACAAAAAGAAACAAAAATCTCTCGACTAGAATTTTCACAATTATCACTAAAGACTAAAAAAAAATTAAAAAAAAAAATCACTAAAGACTTATTTTTCACAGAACAAACACAAGGAATAAACACATGTGGATCACCTTGTGCCTGTTTAATAATCTATTATATGAAAATTCCTCTGTGCGACTAGCACAGCTGAAGTGAGAATAGAATGAATATATAGCCTAAATAAAGCAATAGCACCCCTATATCACAATTATAAGAATGCTATTGTTTTACAATTATAAGAATGCTATTTATTTACAATTTGAGTACACACTTGTTTTATTTACAATCACAATTATAAGAATCATATTGTTTTATTTATAATTTGATAATGATAGTCATTTAATTTGCTCTTTATGACCTTTGCTTTTCATCGACATTTTTCATTATTTGTCCAATTTTACCTGACATTATTTAACTTTTTCTTTGGTATAGATGGATGAACTCGTGCTCAAAGCTAAATTGCACAGGACAAATTGGCACTTTTTGCATTTTTTTGAAGGATTATATAATTTTGTATAGATGTATATGGAAAATATTAGGGTAGACTAGTAGTTATATTTTTGGATGGGTGTGTATAGAAAATATTTGGTAGACTACTCGTTATATTTTTCGGTTGATGTACATGGATAAAAATTTAAAACATAATAACAAGTACTTGTTATGTTTTAAATTTTTATGCTAGATGAAATATGTAGTTTGGAATTATTTGTGGATGAAAACTTATAATAATTGCTGATTTTAATTAAACAGGTTCAAAAATGGTTGATATATGTATTTGGTTGAATGTTCATGATTTAATTTATTTGTTGGTTTGAATGATTTTTGCAAATTACAAATTATATTGAATAAATTGGGTGGATTATTATAAATTACAGGTTTATTTTGTTGGATGTTGGCGACCAAAATTTGGTTTTGTTTTTCTAATTTTGGCGACCAATTGATTAGTCGGGAAAGATAAGTTATACTTTTGCCGACTAAATAAAGTAGTCGGTGTATCACCAAGCACATTTGGCGACTAAATAATTAGTCGTTAAAATTATTTATTTTGGTAACCAAAGGATTTGGTCGCGAATAGGTCTATTGCCGACTAAAGTTTTAGTTGCGAAAACATTTCTTTTGGCGACAAACATGTTTGGTCGCGGAATGTGACAATTGGCGACTAATTATTTTGGTCGTGGAATATGACAATTGGCAACCAAATTAAGAGGTCGTAGAATGTCACAATTGGCGACCAAAATTTTTGGTCGTGAAATGTCACAATTGGCAACCAAACTTTTTGGTCGTTGAATGTGATAATTGGCGACCAAATTATTTGGTCGTGGAATGTGACAATTGGCGACTAAGATATATGGTCGGCAAAATATCACTTTTCGCGACCAAAATGTTTTAGCGACAAAATGGATTAGTCGCAGTAATAATATATTTAGCGACCAAAAATTTAGTTGGCAAATCTAACTTTTCTCGACCAACCAAAATTTTGGTCGCGAATTACTTTTGCCGACCCTCAATTGGCGACCAAAGTAGCGACTAAAAAAATTGGTCACGGATAACTTTTGCCGACTAAAAATTGACTTTTAGCAACCAATTTTTTGATTGGCAAAAGTGTTAATTCTTGTAGTGAGTCAAGGACCTCATATCAACGATACAACACGGGTCAACTCCATCCTTAATGATAAAGGAGGCTGGGATCTCACACCAATACAAGACCTGATTTCCCAACAAGATAAAACACACTATTCTGAATATATATAGACCCAGGTCTGTAACCTTCATGGATACTCCCATATGGCAGGGTTCTTCTACTGGTAATCATTCCACCGCAGCTGCTTACAAGGCTATTTCTGAACAAGAAGACAATGGGGAAGATTGGCAATGGATCTGGAAAATTAAAGCTCCTCAAAGACTAAAACGTTTTCTCTGGTTGGTAATGCATAGTAGATTATTAACAAATCAAATGTGACTCATCAGGAACCTTTCTGATTCTGATATCTGCCCCAGATGAAAGACAACAAGGGAAGACATGGACCACCTACTTAGAGAATGCTCCAAAGCAAAAACCATTTGGATAATGCTTAAAAACACTAACTGGTGGAACTGTGGAAACAACAAAACCCTAGCAGATTGGATCAAAACTAACATGAAAACCAAAGACCAGCTGGCAGAAATTAAATGGCCTATCATATTCTTGACAGCTCTTTGGACCATTTGGAGAGAGAGAAATAAAGCAGTGTTTGATAACCTTAATTCCTCCCCTCACATCACTATTTGTTCCATCTTGAAGCAGGCCCAGGAAATTCAAGCAGCCTTTAATAATATACTCAACCTAAACTATTTAGAGCCTAGACTAACTTCTTGGCTTCTTTCTGTTGCAGGCAAACTCAAGCTAAATACTGATGGATGTTCCAAGGGTGATCTTGGGCAATCAAGATACGGAGGACTGCTTAGGGATGAAGCTGGTAGCTGGATATGAGAGTATTATAGTTACTTGGGCAACTGCACCAGCCTAGAAGCTGAGTTATGGGGACTGTATAGAGGACTCACCATTATCATGCAAAATGGGCTTAAAGACATACAGATCGAAACTGACTCCCAAACTGCTTTGAAACTAATCAATGATGGAGCGGAAGGAACCCATCCCTACAGAGCACTGATTGAAGATGGAAACTTTATACTGAAGAGATGTAGATGCACCATTCAATATGTTCCAAGAGAAGCCAATCAAACTGCTGATGCTTTGGCCAACGTAGGTGTCAACCAAAAAGAACATCTAATCTTTCTTGAGGAGCCTCCAAACAATGTAACTACCTTTCTTGTAGCAGACTTGATATCTGCGAATTCGGTGAGGGCTTAGTCTCTTGCCCTCTCTGTGTTTGTGTTGTATCCCTGGTCCCGTTGTTTAATTTTCTTATGAATCAAAAAAAAATAAAAAATAAAAAAACATTGTAAGTGGTAAATTATCTTTCACTTATAGAGACCATTTGAACCTCTGTGCATTTAAAATTCATCATTCTTGTAGTCGGATTAAAAAAAAAAAGGTTTAGATAAAAGAAAAATGAATTCATAATTAATTATCTAGCCAATAAGATTGCCCAAAAATAAAAATTTATAATAAATAAAAAGAACAAGAAGTGGAGGTAAACCATCGATATTATTGAAAAGCAGGGCATTGACGTTTTTCTTTGTAGAAGATAGTGTTTGGTTAGTGTTAAGAATTTATATCCAAACCGATTTTGGGTGGGTCTGTATGGCATATAAAGGCCCCGTTTGGTAGAGTTGTAGGAAAGTGATTATAACTTATAGTTTAATAGTTTATAGCTTATAACTGTAAACATAAGCTGATTTTTTACTTATAAATTAAGTTTCTCCTCCCCTATTCAAAGAATAAGTTGATTTTTGACTTACAAAAAGCTATAAACTGTATTGTTAAGCTGAACTAAACACATCAAAATAGCTTAAATTAAGCTAAAAGTTGAAATAAGCTAGAAATAAGTCCTACCAAACAGGGCCAAAATTTAAGGTTCAAGGATTTGTCTCCTTAATTTTTTTTTTCTTTTTGTTCCAATGTATATTCAATTATTAAATTATGTCAAAATTTTAAAGCACATGAATTTTGAGATATGATTTAATAATTAAAAATATATGACAAGAAAACAGATGATTTTGAGGATAATAAATTTGTGGCAAGTGTTTTGGTTCAATTTTTTCTTAGACAAAGCTAATTTAAATAAGCTGATTATTAATAAATAAATAAATAAACAATTGTTTCTAAATTATTATTTTTTATTATGAGTAACTTTTAATTTATGAAAAATTACCCTAAACAAAACCTTTGTAGTATTTTTGAAAAGAAAAATAATCAGTGTATTTGGTTTCAGTTTTCTGAAGATTGCTTGTTTGGTTTGTTTTTGGTAGAGTTGTTTTTGAAAAAAAATTTGTAGAGAGAGTTTAGAATTTTTTTTGATTTGTTTGGTTGTATATTTTGGGAGAGTTGTTTTTTTGGGAGTTTGGGATGATTTGATATTTTGGGAGAATTTGAGTAGATGTGAGTGAGAGAAAAAGTGATTGAGAATGAAAGAGGAGAGAGAAAAAGTGATTGATTGATGTGTAAGAGAGAGAAAGTGATTTTCAAATTTTTTTGAGAAAAACTCAAACCAAACAATTTTTTAGAAATTTTTTTCTAAAACTCATCTCCCAAATGCAAACCAAACATAGTGTACGTTTTTTGTTTTTTGTATTATTTTTATTTTTTTTGGTTTTTAGTGCATAATTTTAAAATTTTAGGCTTTTTTATTTTATTTTTTAAGATGCACCTTACTTAGATGTATATAAATAGTAAAATATTTGTCAAAAAAATTTTAAAAAAATGAATAAATACACAAAAATATGAAAAATGTATTGAATTTTTTTAAAAATATTTTTGGTATTTAGTGAATTTTTTAAAAATAATTTCACAAATATTATACTTTTTAAGTGTATTTATGTTAGATGTGTCTAAAAATTAAAAAAAAAATCTTAAAATATTAAAAAAATATTGAAAACAAAAAAATATGAAAAATAAGAAAGTAAAATTTTCTGAAAAGTATTTTTTGAAAATCAAAATCAAACAAGCTGAATAATACTAATTTGGTTTTGAACTACTAATTAAGTTACCTAATATGAGATTATGATTACAACTACAATCTAAATTGTAATCATAATCTATTATTTAGATTTATTTATTTTTAAAGTTAACAATTAAAAATAGAGATGAATATAATATACAATTTTTTTGGATGAGTATATATTACAATTTTCCTTGATTTTGAGGTTGGCATGAATCATGAATTGCTACGCTTTTGTCATGAATCACATGATTCCAAGATACTGGCTGAAAAAAAATAATAAATAAATCATTTATTTAGAAAATTCTTTCTTTTTGAGTTAGCAAGCCACAACAAGCCGAGTCAATGTTGGAGCAAAGGTTTGACGACATGTACTTATATGATTGGCCCAACTAATGGACCCCATGCAAACGAAAATACAACTATGGGGCCAATCCAATCATAAATTAATTTAATTTAATAGGTCTAACTATTTAATTTTTATCGTGTTTTGTTTTCAAAATTTTCATATTAACTTTTAAAAAATAGAAATACATCCCTTTACATATTATGAAAAAGAGAATTGATAAGAAATCATTTATAAAAATCACATTAAATTAAATAGGGTAAATTACATTTACCTCCCCTGAGGTTTCTGACAAATACAAGGACCTCTCATGTGGTTTAAATAATTATAATAAACTCTCCTGCTTTACTTGACAAAGTCAAGATTCTTCCCAAATTTGACAATTGTTTATACATCTAACAGACTCTACTGATGTCATCAACTATAAATATTAAAATGCCCATAATGTCCTTAAGTGTCCACTTCAAGAATTTCCCAGACTGTTGTTCTGTTGTAAAGAGAAAACTATCAAGGGATCCATTTTTCATGAACTCATATACCAGAAGCCTGTGACAACCTTCAGAGTAGAACCCTATCAATCTCACAAGATTTAAATAGTGGGTTCTATTTATAGTTGCAACCTTCATTCTAAATTGTTTCTCACCCTACTCAATTCCCTCAAGCTACTTTACTGCAACAATAGTTTTATTAGCAAGAACGCCTCTGTAAACAGCTCCAAATACTCCAGCTCCAAGCTTTTCCTTGAAACCCTCCGTGGTACGTTGTAGTTCTTTATACGAGAACTGGACTAGAGCGCCAGAGGCGTACTCAAGAAGAACATATTGAGTAGACAAATTCCCAAATTTGGGACTGTTTCTACAACACCACCACCACAAACCTCCCTTTAATGTGACCAAACACAAAATGGTGACTATAACTACAACAACAACAATCGAAGCGTGCAGCTTCCAACCATTGCCCTTTTCATTTCCTAGCGAAGACGCATGAGGGTTTGGCACTGTGGGGCCATTACCCTTAGGAGAGCTATAAATCCTCAAATTCTCATCACTGTCTAACTTCAAAAACCTAAGTATATCAGCCTCTTTAGCATAATCACTACCATAAGCCATGATCACAGAGGCAGAAGATGATGGATCTGTGAGTGATAACAACCCAATTGATTGAAGTCGTAAAATGAGTGATGTAAAATTTATGTTGATGGACGAATTCACACTTGAATTCCAATGCACAATCGAGTTATTCCATTGAAGAGTCAAATTTCCAGAGATTCAAAGTCTAAAAGAGAACAACCCAGATTCTAATTTTTTGCTACCAGTGAAATTTTGATTAGGCAAGAGAGTATCAGTAGGGTTATCAAAGGTGGACTAGACCAAATCGGTGGAATTTCTAAGGATGAAGTTACCTGAGTCGTCGAGGGTAGCGGAGGAAACGCCGCGGCCGGCGATGTTGAACTACCAGACGACAGCGCCGGAAGAATTGATGAGGTGGAGGTTGTCGTTGCTGAGGGACTGGAAAGAAGCGCAGGAATCGACGTCGCCAGAATCACCGCCAGCTTTCCAGACTGGGATGCCGTTGTAGGTGACGGTGACGAAGTATGCGGAGCCATCGGCGATGAAACCTACAGAGAAGTTGTTTGGAGATGGCCATGACTGGTTTAGATTGGAAGCCAAGAGAGAACAAGAAGATGATTGACAACAATGGCTTCATTTTCTCCTCTCTCTCTCTCTCTCTCTCTCATCTACACTCTTAATCTCTCACCTTTGATATGTATGGTTGTGTAGCGAGAGGAGAAGGATGAAAGATAGAGACAGAGAGAGACCAAGTCCTTATAGACTTGGAGCATAGAGAATGGGTTCATGGTTGTGTTGGTCAATCATAGGTAGTGATGTTAGTCTTGAACAAAGGGCTGAATATGGTCATTTTTTATAGGATACTAACGTCGTTTGTGCAAATTAGACGAAATGGGAGAATCTTGATATTGTCAGGTAAAGCAGGGGAGGTTATTGTAATTGTTCAAACCAAATGAGAGGTCTCTATATTTGTCAGAAATCTCAAGGGGTAACTATAATATACCCAATTAAATATTTAATAATATATATAATAAAATAACATATAATCACAAATATATAACAGATTTAACAATCATAATTTTATCAACTCTTAATTAAAGGAGTTGAGCTCAATAACTTAACAATTAAGGTAATAATACTACCAATTAAATCACAATGAACCACTTATTATAAATACGAGGGAAGTGGGCTTGTGATGTTATGTGAAAGGGATGTAACAAAAGGCAAGAGCATTTTCAATGAATGTGTTAATCTGTATGTTAGTGTAATCTATTAACTTTATAATAAAAAAGATTAAAAGAAAAGATCAGTATATTTTTTATATTCTTTTCCTTAAAAGATGTGTTAACTTATGTGTTGGTGTTATTAGTGTTGTTAACTATACAGAGGGTGAGTTAGTAAAGAGAAGAGAAGAGTAGAGATAGAGAGAGTTGGGAAAGAACCTGTTGAGTGATTAGAGGAGAGAGGGAGTATGAGCGATTTTACATAATTTTATTTTTTAAAATTTATATTTACTTTACACATATTTTAACATATTTATTGGAGTAAGAATGACAAAATTTTCTTATCTAATTGTGTTTTTATTAACTCGGTTCTAATAGAAAATGTTTAAAAGAATATTGATAAACTAAGATTAAACACAAGAATAAATAAAACAAATCTGTTGCGGTTAGAATAAAATATAAAATTATATTAATAAACTAATTAAATTCAAAATCAAGAATTCATGTTTAAAATTTGAAAAAACCTGACGCATTGCCAGTTTCATTACCATTTTTTGTTCTCTGACACATTTCAATAGAAATGCTATGAGAGACATAAAAGAACGAGTGCTATTTTTTTCGTCGGTAATTAAGGTTTCTTTTGACAATTAAGTTAAAAATTAATTTTTTAATTTTTTTAAGTTGTATTATTTTTTTAGTTTTTTCACGTGTTTAAAAAAAATTAACTTTTAACATATTTTTTCAAATAATCCAACATATTTACGTGTCGTTTGGATTATTTAATTTAAAAGTTAAAAATTCACTAAAAAAATTAAAAAGTCAATAACTTATATAAAAAAGTTAAATATTTCATTTTTTTCTCTATTTTTTGTATATTTTTTCATAAAAAATTAAAAAATTATCCCAAACATATTAATTTTTTTACATTATATTTTAATCAAAAAAATTAAAAAATCAAAAAAATATTAAAAAAATCCATCCCCAAACAAGGGGTAGTCACTTTTAAATATTGCGAAAGTGCGAGGGGCAGTGGACCTTCCATTCATTCCCCATTTGGTAACTTCCACACAACTGATTTCTGTCAGATATCATCTGACATATGTTTAGTTCTACCTGAAGGAGAAAAAAGAAAAATTGATAATAAAACACTAGTCTACTTGTTTCTGAGGATGTTGTTATTACAGTACTGAAGACCCAAGAACATATATATATATTAGTCTCTATTTTCCTCATGACAATTTGTCAATGGTGTTTTTATAGCCCTTTCTCGCCCAAGCATTAACTATGGTTAAAAATGAGGGCAAAGGCAAAGGACCCACATCTAAAAGGGTAAGATAGATATATGGACGATCTTCTTATGACAAAAAAGATTCAACTTTTATCATTTTCATCCCCCACCCCCTTTTTGCCTTTATTTGCGTATATCTCAAGTAGACTTTTCTCCATTTTGTTCCTTTCTTTACTGGAATCTGGAATGTTCATCTCTGTGTGGTTTTAGTATATAACCGACAAGATCTATCACTGTTTTGGGTTCTCTCTGTTTTTTGCCCTTTATTTTCCTATTGTCAGGACCGACAGAGTAATAGAGGGCATGTGGGGAAAAGAATACATTTTTTCTTTGTCATCTAATTCTTTGTGGTGCAAGTGATTTGGGTACTTCTTCAACTGATCAGTGTTTCATTTACTCACCTGCAAATTGTTTGTTGTGAGTTCCCTGACACATGATGTTATTTGTTTCTTCAGTTTACTGGTAATTTTTGCACATTAAGTCATAAATTTGTCAAAGGCACATCAATCTGGGAAAATTCATTTGATATTGTTTGGTGGGTTGTTGTCTTTTTGTAATTGTGGCATGTGATATTGAAAATTAGGCTACTCGTATTCATATGTAATGTCATTGAGATAATGGGTAGTGGAAACAATTTGCCAATTCTGTATATGGAATATTGATTCTGTATTTACGGCTGGTTTGTTTATCGAGGATATTGTAATGGAGGGGATAAACAACAATTCTGAATCTTGAAGATGAATATGTGATTTCTTGAATCACTAGCAAAATTCGATTATAGTTCTTCTCCCAGGTTGTGCTGAATTTGCTTGAATATTTTTCCACTCTTCTTTCTTTTGTTGTTTGGAATGTTCAATGAAGTTTATGCCTCAAAATCAGAAGGTTTATCCATGATATTCTGATTAAAGTTTTGATACATCCTGTTTATAGTTAGATTTTATGTCTCGTATTTTCAATGTCACATAAGCCTCTCTAAACAATTATGTCCTATATATGTCTAAAACAAATTTGAAATTCTTTTAGATGAAAAAAAAAAAAAAAAAATGGTTCCAAAAATTGATATTTGTGGAGAATTCTGTACTTGATTGTTTTGTTATCCATTCTGCCCCCAAGAATTTAGATGTAAATGGAAGATTAAAGGTTGACTGTTCCAAGGTCTACTGGCTAATGAAATTCTTCTTCTTCTTTTCTTTTTCTTTTCCCCCTTTCTTTCTACATTTGAATTACTTGGCAATAAAGCATTGCTGAGTTGAGCTAAGTTACCTTCTTTTATCGTTTTTTTTTTTTTTTCATTTGGGTTAGCTGAATCTCTTAACTGTATGAATTGTAAGGTGTGCAGGGCAAAAATTGCCAAACCACAGGCAGTTAACATAACACATTATGGGTTGGATCAGCAATCTTCTCAATGGCTCCAACCAAAAAATATCAAAAGGGCAATATTTTGGGAAGCATGGGGACGACAAAATTTGGGATGGCCCTTCAACTATGGTATTTTTTGTTTTTTTTTGGCTGGGTCTACTTTGGTAATTACTGCTGTTGCTGGTTATTAATCTATGTCTTAATGATATGGTGCACCTGTCACATGGTTAGTTTGGTCTGATCTCCAAATCTCTAACCATGGTTGGTGGTAGGACAAAGTAAGCACATTTTTAATTAATGCTGTGAGTGAATTGCTCCGAAGCCCCAATGTTCTCTATTCCCTTGATTTTTACTGTGCTAACTCTATGTTGTTGGCGGACTTCGATGTAGGATGCGTGGCCTGATTTTGAGAATGAAGATATTGACCGTGCTATAGCACAATCCTATTCAGAAGAAGATCAGAAAGGGAAAAAAGTAATTGGTAAGTTAACATTGACATCAGAAGTGACCTTGAACAACATTCAAGTCAATTGTGTGGTGGAAAAAAGTACTTGTGGCTATTATCTAACATGACAAATTACTGAGGTAGTGTGAAATTTATTCAAAAGGAAATACGAAATGAAATGGTGAAAATTGAGCCTCTAATACCAGTTTCTATATGTGTACAACAGTCCTTAGATGCGCTCTTGGTGGATGCATAATCTGCAGTTGTTTTATATTATTTTGTTAATAATATCTACCTTCAATCAGAATGAAAGGCACCTATTACTTTCTTTCTTATATTATTGTTGTTTGGATTCTAATTTTATTTCTTCTATTGATTTACTAGATAATGAATCTCAATTGGAAGAAGATGAACAACTTGCCAAGGCGATTCAAGAAAGTTTGTATATGACTTCTCCACCACGATATGATTATGGAAATTTGTTTACACCCTATCCGTACTATCCATCTGGGTACAGGTAAATTATTGTTCTTGCAACACTACTTGAAATTTCAGTAGGAAAGTGCAGTTCTCTTACATTATCTGATACCCGACCTTGTTCATTGAACAATGTCTTGTTGTAGGATCTGTGCTGGTTGCAATGCTGAAATTGGTCATGGAAGAATTTTGAGTTGCATGGGAGCTGTTTGGCATCCAGAATGTTTCCGTTGTCATGTTTGCGATCTACCTATTTCTGAACATGAGGTCCAAATCTAGTTCAAGTTGATTTTTAGCGTTTGTTTGGAATTGGCTAACAAATTTTTTGTCTTTAGCTGCTTTCCCTTTCTTAATGGTGGTTTGTGAGCATCACTTGGATTTCATAGACTCAGAGTTTCCACTGTTCCTTTCTTTTTACAGTTTTCTGTGTCCGAGAATCTCCCTTACCACAAATCCTGCTACAAGGAGAAGCATCACCCAAGATGTGATGTTTGCAAGTACTTTGTAAGTGTATACTTAATATCTGGAAATATTTACTTTAAGAATTTTTTTGAAGTGTCCTTTGAGGGCCATCACCGACCGAATTAATTTTTGCATTCAACGATTGATATGCATGGCTATTTTTACTGTATTTCAGGTAGAAACTCCCCAACGCTTCCCAATTTTCCTAGCACAAATCTTAACTATCATCACTGTTGCTACTTTGAATTCTAATGAATCACTTTTCAGATACATATAAGATTCGGGTCTTTGTACTTGATGCTTGTTACTTACGACTATTATGTGCTACTTCAAAATAAAGAATTTCCCTCCTTTATTTGTGTGTATATGATGCTAACCATATGGTGCCTTGTGCATCTTGCTTTACTTTCATCTTTGTCTAGATCCCAACAAATGCAGCTGGTCTCATAGAGTATAGAGCACATTCTTTTTGGCAACAAAAATACTGCCCTTCACATGAGCGTGATGGAACACCTAGGTGCTGTAGCTGTGAAAGAATGGAGGTCAGATTTGGGGGAAAAAAATATTAATTTGTGAAAATGAAGAGAAGCAATAGAAGATCACCAAGAAACACCCAAAATTTCTCTATTTTCTTGAAAATGTTAATAAAAGCTTTCCTATATATGTAGGCAAGGGACACGAGATATTTAGTGCTTGATGATGGTCGAAAGCTGTGCTTGGAGTGTCTGGACTCTACAATAATGGAAACACATGAATGCCAACCTCTTTACCTCGAAATACAAGATTTTTACGAGGGTTTAAATATGAAAGTGGAACAGCAAATTCCATTACTCTTGGTCGAGAGGCAGGCTCTAAATGAAGCCATGGAAGGAGAAAAAAATGTGAGGCTAATACATTTAAATTGTTGTTACCAAAATATTTGACGAGTGTAATTATGAACTAATTTTCATTGTTTTCCATTTCCTTATTGTGTGTAGGGTCATCATCACTTGCCTGAAACGAGAGGACTTTGCTTGTCAGAGGAACAAACCGTCAGCACTGTATGCAATTATTTTTCCAATACCTAATCTTTAAATTGCTCGGAAATAGTCCCATACTTATTTTGCTAAAATTACCAGATTTTAAGGAGGCCAAGGATTGGGGGATCCCGGATTACAGACATGTTTACAGAACCTTATAGACTAGTTCGTCGATGTGAAGTGACAGCTATCCTAATTTTGTATGGTCTCCCTAGGTAATACTTTTCTTATAAATTTCTCTTTTACTTATTAAGTCATGCTCAAAATTTGATTTCTGCCACCAAAAACCCCTCTGATATAAATTCAGGCTGTTGACGGGGTCAATCCTAGCTCACGAGATGATGCACGCATGGCTACGGCTCAAAGGTGCTTTTTCTGATTTGTGACAAATATATTACCTCAAAAACTTGCTTCTCTAATATTTTCTCAACTGAAAATTCCTAAGCGCTTTACAGGTTACCCCAATCTAAGTCCTGATGTTGAAGAAGGTATCTGCCAAGTGTTAGCTCATATGTGGTTGGTTTCTGAGGTCGTGGCTGGCTCTGCAAGCAATGTTGCTTCAACTTCATTGTCGTCGTCGTCATCATCTTCCTCTGTTCCTGCATCATCAAAGAAGGGTAAACGTTCAGATTTTGAGAAGAAACTTGGTGAGTTTTTCAAACACCAAATAGAGTCAGATACTTCAGCAGCTTATGGAGAAGGGTTCAGAGCAGGCAATGAAGCAGTGAACAAGTACGGCCTCAAGAGGACCCTTGACCATATTCGGCTGACGACAAAATTTCCTCTCTGAAATGAGTAAATTCTCTGCTTGGTCATTTGACCATGTCATATTAGTTCTGTAGGAGTAGGACCCAAAAAACCAATCACAGTAAGCAACAAAATGCCCACATTCTATGTGGAACTGATGTAATCCCGCACATAATTTAATACTTGTCAATATCTAGTCGAAAATAATGAATGAATACAGTGAATATATGTGGACACTCCTGAGAAGAAAGCACCGTTCAGCAAGGCGCAAGGATGCGTTTGGCTTCTTTGATAGTAAAAAAGAGAACTTAAACAGTGACTTAGGAAGGCTGTTTCCTGAGTTTTATTGTTTTGTTTGGGCTCTGACGCTGTGTTTGGTTGGGAGATTTGGGAAGAGATTTGGAATTGGAAAGGAAAAGGAAAAGGAAAAGGTAGGTGAAATGTGAATAAAATATGTTTATATTTCACTTAGTTTCACACACCTTTTTCCTTTCCCTTTCCAAATTCCTTCCCAAATCCTCCAACCAAACACAGTATGAAAGTTGCTTCATTTGTCTGTCTTGCTGACTTTGTATAATGGAATTGAAAGGGTAAACAGGTTGCCGTACAAACTCGGATTCCTGAATAAACTAAACCTGAGATTGAAATATTTTTGTCTAAGTTTCGATTCTTGCATATATAAAATTGGGATTATTGTATCCATCTATATGATCCTGTATCGAAAACATAATTATGATCTGCGTAACTGGCTGGGAGAAGAAAACGAAGAGAATCATACAAATCAATGCTAGAGACAAAGGCCTCTCAAAATTTTTCTTTAAATCAATCTTATTTAAATAATGCTGTCCACCTTTTCTGTCAACCTTAACTAGGACTGAGTAAACTAAAGATGATCAGAGATAGCTAGGCTAAGCATATCTAAACTCACATCAATGGCAATCTCTCTTCTTATCTAAGCTCACATCAATGGCAATATCGCTTCTCTCCTTGCAAACTCTCTTCTCCACATTTCTCGTCCTGTCTCCTTTCCATGTCAGTGCTCAATCACCACCTATTGGTGACACAGACTTTTTATGCTCCCCAGACTCCCCTGTTTCCTGTGAAACCTATGTCACATACCGTGCCCAAACGCCTGAGTATTTGGATTTGGAAAGCATATCCAATCTGTTTGGTGTCAGTCCTTCAACAATTGCAAAAGCTAGTAACCTTGTCTCTGACAAGGCACGACTAATTCCGGACCAACTCTTACTAATACCGATCACCTGTTCCTGCAATGGAACATACTTTTTCTCTAATGTCACGTACCAGATCAAGGAAGGTGACAGTTTTTATGTAGTTTCAATCACTGAATTTGAAAGTCTCATCAATTATCGTGACGCTGAAGACATGAACCCAACGCAAAATCCAATTGACTTGCAGGTTGGTGAGGAAGTGGTGTTTCCTCTTCTCTGTAAGTGCCCGAGTAAGGCCCTTTTGGAGAAGGGAATTAAGTACCTTATAACTTATATGTGGCAGCCTGGTGATGATCTCTTGCCTGTAAGTGCTATGTTTAATGCGTCGCCGTTTGATATTGTTTCTGAAAACAACTACAGAAATTTTACTGT
The DNA here is from genome assembly GCF_055761805.1 of Camellia sinensis. Classification (NCBI taxonomy): domain Eukaryota; kingdom Viridiplantae; phylum Streptophyta; class Magnoliopsida; order Ericales; family Theaceae; genus Camellia; species Camellia sinensis. Next base: position 224,666,544 of record NC_138961.1, read on the forward strand.
TGATGTGGATCTTCCTGTGTTGATACCGGTGTCACAACCTCCATTTCTTTCTCAACCTTTCGAAAGATATAAGCCCAAACACCGGTGGACACTGGTTATTGTTTTGTGCTCGACCGGAGTTCTCATTCTTTTCCTTTTGGCAAGCTTGTTGGCCTATGTTCATCTTTTGTATAAGAAAAAGGCGAGCTTGAAACACAATAGTTCTTTGTTAGAGACAGATGATCTAATTCAAATGAAGAAAGCATCGAAAGTGGAAGCTTTTGAGGCTAAGACTAACCAGGACAAGCTACTTCCCGGGGTTTCTGATTGTCTAGGCCAACCAATCATGTATGACAGAAAGGTGATCATGGAGGCAACTATGAATCTCAGCGAATGGTACAGGATTGGAGGATCAATTTACAGGGCCATAATTGATGGGCAGGTCTTTGCTGTGAAGAAAACAAAGGATGCTACAGAGGAATTGAAGATATTGCAGAAAGTGAATCATGGCAATTTAGTGAAATTAATGGGCATTTCATCGGACAATGAAGGGAATTGTTTCTTGGTTTATGAAGACGCGGAAAATGGATCACTGGATAAATGGTTGTACCCGAAATCTTCTTCTTCTTCTTCGGGTTGTGTGGCATCACTCACATGGACTCAGAGGTTGAATATAGCACTAGATGTAGCCAATGGCCTGCAATACATGCATGAACATACTCAACCGAGCATTGTTCACAGGGATATCAGAACAAGTAACATACTTCTCAACTCCAGGTTCAAGGCCAAGATCTCGAATTTCTCTATTGCTAGGCCTGCAACAAGCCCTGTGATGAAAAAAGTTGATGTTTTTGCTTTCGGGATTGTTCTGTTGGAGTTGCTTTCAGGAAAGAAAGCAATGGAAATGAAAGAAAACGGTGAGTTTGTGATGTTGTGGAAGGAAATAAGGGGTATTTTGGAAGTTGAAGAGAGAAAGGAGGAGATGTTAAGGGAGTGGATGGATCCTAACTTGGAAAGCTTTTACTCTATTGATAGCGCTATGAGCTTGGCAGCGCTAGCGAGGGAGTGCACAGCAGAGAAGTACTCTGCAAGACCAAGAATGGCAGAGATAGTCTTCAACCTCTCTGTTCTTACTCAACCATCTCCAGAGAGATACGAAAGGTCTTGGACATCGGGGTTGGAAACCGAAGATGCCATTCAAATTATCAGCCCTGTAATAGCTCGTTGATTCAGCGAAAGCATACTCTTTAGACCGAGTCCTTCTGGATTTCTTGTTATTCATATTTCATGTTTTAAAAAAATAAAAATAAAGCAGTAGTCTACAAAATCGTTGTAACATGTAAATGTAAAGCCATAAGCAGAGTTTTATTGTCCTATTAATGAAAATAACTGGCATCCAAGCAAATTTATATGCATAGCCAACTTTCTTTCTACTAATGTTTATAAACTGATGGTTATTTCATATGAAATGCGTAGTATGCAAATAGGAACTTCAAGATACCACTACGACCCAGACACAGACACGTATTCCCATTTATCAGCATCCAATTGAATCCTCATTAGAGTTGAAACTACTTCAGTCACGCTTAGTCTGCTCTCTGGTTCTCTCGCCAAACATGCTACGCTTAATTGCATCATTCGCAGCTTGAGTTCAGACTGATCGATGATGTAACCAAGCGGGTGCTTTACTTGTAGACGAGGGTCTATTAGATTTCCAAACTCTGGTTCTGAATTTCCTCCATCCATGATCGACACTACTGTTTCTGACAGCAACACTTCTTCTCCGTCCTGCTCACAAACAGCTTCTCTTCCTGTAATCAGCTCCAACAGGACAACCCCAAATGCATAAACATCCATCATAGGTGTCACCATGCCGGCTTCTAAGTACTCGGGTGCCATGTGGCATCTGGTCCTCAGAGCACACATCGTTGATGAATTACTGCTCTCTCCTTGTTCTGCAGATCTTGCAAGGCTGAAATTTGCAATCTTGGCCTTCAGATATCTACTTAGAAGAACATTGCTACTATTAATGTCCTTGTGCACGTATGCAGGATCTGTGAAGTTATGAAGGTAGTGGAGACCATTAGCAACGTCTAAAGCAATTTGAATCCTTCGGCTCCAACTCTGGAGTTCTGGGCTACTGTTTTTGTGGAGCCAATCCTTTAAAGAACCGTTCTCCATAAACTCGTAAAGGAGATAGAAAACCCCATGATGTTCGCAAGCGCCATAAAGGCCTATCAGATTGGCATGGTTGATCTTGTTGAGAATTTTCACCTCTTTGGATACATCTGTGCTCATCTTTTTGATGGCAAACACTTTTCCATGAAGAAGCCCACGATAAACAGAATCGCTCAGCCTGTTTTCCTGGCTAAAGTTTTCAGTAGCCGCCTCTAATTCTTTGAATTTGTAGACTTTCAAAACTTGCTCAACACGGGCTATGCCAACAAGGACATCTTTGGTCAGTACCTCTTTCTTTTTTTTCCCCTCCCTATCCTTCCAAGCAACCACAAGTACTTTGTTTCTGTTGTGTTGCAAGAAGCCCACAAACAAAACAAAGAAGAGAAGTACCATAACAGAAAGGCCAGTTGCAATCCCAACAATAAGTCCTTTCTTTGACTTTCTGTTCCTTATTATAGGAGGAGGAGGAGGAGGAGGAGGAGGAGGAATGGCTGGTGGATCATGAATAATGGTTTGAGAGCTCAAAGGTGCAGTAGGCAGCGGAATTAGAATAGTTGTAAAAGGGTAAATAGTTTGATCTTCTTCAGAGAATCCATTTGCGTAAGCTACACTTCTAGCACTTACATTAAATCTCTTGCTAACATCAAGAACCGTGTCACCCCAAGTAATCAAGTAAGTTAGTAGAAAGTTTGTGCCATTAAGAGTTTGGTTTCTGGTGGGACAAGCACATCTAAGTGGTACTTGCAACCTCAAACCACGAACTCCCAAATCCAATTCACCATACACGTTCTCACGCATGAGTGAATTACAAGTAGACAGCCCTTGGTACGTGTCATTTGCAATTATGAAATATGTGTCATAAATACTTGGAGTAACATAAGAGGCATTGGCCTGATAGTACCAACCTGAACAGGAACAATTTACGGGCACAATAACCTCTTTGTCAGGAGGGAAGAGCGCCGAGCTTGAGACATTGTTGATGCTTGCAAGCTCTAGAGGATCGGAAGAAGTGAGGTTTGAGATGGCTGCTACTGAAACATAAGGAATTTGAGATCTGAAGAGGAGAAATGTGTGGCAGGACAGCCTTTCGCTGTTGCAGGAGTAAAGAAAGGCCGGAGATGGCCCTGTTTCATCGGTGTTATTGCAGTCAATAGCGGCGTTTCCTGAATACAGTTGTTGGGAATTGAGATATGGAATTAGAAAACCAAAGGTTATGAAGAAAGTAAGTAAAAACCCAGCCATGATGCATACTTCTCTTGAAATGGCTTATGAGTTAGAAGCTTGAAGACGCAATCAATCATATAGGTTTGAAGACCAGTACCTCTGCAACCTCAGCATGAAGTGTGTATTGAATTTATTTTATTTTATTTATTTATTATTTTTACAAACACTCAATTGCAACATTGTTGACTAAATGAACCAACTTCATTGATTTCTTGCCCAAATCAACATTGTTAATTTCCTAGAAAACCAGACCTATTTGACATTTAGGTCAAGATTGGCTACTACAAAATAATCCATCTTTTTATCTTTTTTCTATCACATCACCTCTCTACTTTTCTGCACATCTTTTTATAAAAAGACAAAAAGTGCACTTATTTAGGTCATCCCAAACAACCCCGAAATGGCTTTTTCACCAAACAAAAGGCTTTCAATAGGTATATAAGGTGACAGCAAATATGAAAACATTGATCAAGTCTAGTTCACCCTAATATAATGGACAAAGACTTTTATTTATCAAAAAAATAATGGACAAAGACTTTTAGAATTAAGGGGTCGTTTGGCATTGGCTAATATAGCCAACTTTTTTAGCATGGGACTTTTTTAGCCTGGCTTCTTTAGCCTCGTTTGGTTTTTATTTTGAGATTTTTTTGACTTTTGTGAGAAAAAAAATGTAATGATTATGGATAAAATGTGGTATTTTGTCTTATTGACCTATATAGTTTATTTTATCTTTTTGTACTTTTTTAGTCTCAAAATCTTAGCCAAACGAGCACTAAGAACTGAGAGGAATCTTCAAAAAAAATTTACTATTTTGAGGTATCTTGGCTCATGATGTAAGCAGATTGGACAAACTAATTGCAGTTTTAATTGTTAATATGTTGCCATAGTGTGAAAACAAAAAGATAGGAATCTGAATATTGTCTGATTTTTTTTTTTTTTTTTTTTGGGTACAAATTATCTGAAAATTTTATATGCAATAAATCATAAGAAGAAAAAAGGGGAAAGATAAGCCAAGAAAAGGGTAAAAAAGATTCCACTGAAAGCTCTAGCTGAAACTCTGGTACCCAGAGATGCTACTTGACAAATCCCAATTCAGTGAAGTGGCTATAATTCTTGACAGAGACTGTACAATCTCGTCCATGCCCGGGCGGTCTAATGGATCCCTCTTTATGCAACTATCGACTAATCTGGCGACAAAAAGGGCTAGTTCTGCAGGATAATTCCCTTGCAGAGAAGGATCAATGAAGCCATTCAAATTCTCCTTTCCATTTTCCTCATTAAGCACAGCACTTAAGACCTCTGACAAGTGCACGTCAACCCCTTGATATAGCTTGAAAACTTCTTTCCCGGTAAGTATCACCAGCATAAGAACCCCAAAAGCATAGACATCAAGCTTTGTGGAGATGAAACCGTTCTCCAAATACTCGGGAGCCATGTAGCCTTTTGTCCCAACAATATGCCTTGTCAAGGCAAATTCACCCTCTTGCCCATCTGCTGACCTTGCTAGACCAAAGTTCGCAATCTTAGCCCTGAAATCACTGTCAAGAAGAACATTACTGCTCTTTATATCCTTGTGGACATAGGGAGGGGAGGTGTAGTTATGGATATAGTTAAGCCCCATCGCGACATCCAAAGCAATATGCATTCTTTGTGTCCAATTCAGAAACTTTTGATCGGTATTGTTGTGATAAATCCAGTCACTCAATGGTCCATTTATAGCATATTCATAAACAAAATACCAATGCCCTTCGCTGAAACAAACACCTGATAGGCGGATGAGACTGGAGTGGCTGATCTTGTTTAGTAAATTGATTTCCTTCGACACATCTCCATTCATTTCCTTGATGGCAGCAAAATCCCCATTGATTGTACCGCGATAAACAGATCCTTTAATCCAACAATTAGGACTGAAATACTCTGTTGCGGATTGAAGTTCTTCGAAACTATACACTTTGAGGGATTGAGCTATAATGGGTATACTCGCCAAGAACTCCTTGGATTCTTCCTCCAACTTTTTCTCAGATTGTTTCTTGATTGCCTCGAAGCCCTCTGAGACGATAATTGGATCAGCTTTCTTCTTATTTTTGTGAAAGAAGATGCAAAAAACAATGGCCCCAATGACCAACACAAGACCACCCCCTCCAAGAGCACCTATAAGAAGATAGACCCATGTTTTATTGGAACTGTTATTTGATGAAGGGAGATTAGGTGGTGGTGGAGGAGATGGTGGCGGCGGCGGCGGTGGCGGTGCTATGGTTTGAGAACTTGATGGTGGGTTTTCTAGAGGAACTAGAAGGGTAGTAAAGGGATAAATGGTGGGGTCCTGTTCAGATAATTGATTGGCTTCAAGAGTCCTCCCAGTATCCACCCCAAACATTAAACTTATGAGAGAGACATACTGAGTTGTGGCAACTAAATAACTCAATAGATAATTTACACCAACATCAATTTGGTCCTTTGTAGGACAAGCACACCGCAAAGGAACAGTAATTCTCGTACCAGAATACAAGTTCCTAGTAGTGCGATTACTGTTCTGAGCCTGGAGAGCTTGACAGGTTGAGAGGCCTTGAAAGGTGTTGTTTGCAATCAAGAAAAAAGTGTCTTTATGTTCAATAACATAAGATGTGTTAGCTTGGTAATACTGACCTGAACAAGAGCAATTCACAGGAATTAGCACTGCTTTGTCAGTTTCGAATGTTGCATTCGCGGAAACTGAATTGAGATGAGAGAGTTGTGATGGGTCAGAACCGAGTAGGTGAGAGATGGAAGAGACAGTGTTGTAAGGGAATTGAGATCTGAATGTGAGGTAAGCTTGGCAAGTCCTGTTTAGGCCATTGCAAGTGTACCCAAAAACAGAGGTTGAATTTTCTGTGCTGCCACAGAGTGTTGTGGCCTTGCGAATATAAGGCTGCTGGGAATGAATCAGGGAAGGACCAGAGATCAAAAGGCCAGTGAAGATCAAGAGGGGCAAAAACTCCATTTTAGTTTGAGGTGGTGTTGAGGTTGGTTGAAGTCTTAAGGAATAGATTTCATGGCTGTGCGGAATGTATTTGGAAACTTGAAATGATTTTCCAAGAAAACAAATTTCTATGAACATGCCTAAATGAATGTGTTAACATGAAATTTCCTTGAACAAAAAAAAATGGAGGAGATTGCTTGGTTGGACATATGTACGAAAAAAACTTAGGGGACAATAATTGCAAAATAAGTGTTTACCACGACAAGACTCCCGGATGTAAAAACAAAAAAACGAAAAAACAAAAACAAAATGTTGAGTCAAACTCACAAACATTGCAACTTTACAGTCATCACGCATACACACACACTCGCACCCACTTGGAAGTTTCCCTTTGAACCACCTACTGCCATTTTATTATTAAAAAGGACAGCTGAAGTGGGCTCATCAACATCAACATTGACTTCTCCATTCAAATGCTGAGTTTGGTGCCCATTTCCCATAACTTCAATTAATTACTAAATAAACAGTAACTAATGGGACCACGTTATGATCATCATTCTACATCAAAACTTAAAAAAAGAATTGGCTTGAGAGATGAGGGGGAGTCCGATTCAGGTGAGTGAACAAAATCCTATTTAGACATCACTAATTATATTAGGTACAATCAATAAAGTGGATGATTAAAATTATTTTCAGACACCAAGAAAATTTGGCTTTCATACACCTACCCATTTTTCCAGGTTCGAACCAGAAAAGATCCTTTTCGGACCAACCTCAACCTATATCAAGCTTGTTTGATTAATGATCACTGTATAGATAATAGACTATAATGCTCTGATCATGGCTATATGGACCAGAAACAATTGATTGATTTTTCCATTTGATTTATGAGTGATCACTTGTATTGGCTAAACATCATACATTTTCAACCTGGGGGAAGTCCCTCAAGATGACCCCTTATAAAATTAAAAAAATAAAATAAAACAACTTTTTGAGATAGAAAAAAACAGCTATAGTCTTTAACGTGGAAGATTTTTAAATGAATAATTTTACATCGTTATTTTAAATCATTATGATAAAGCTTTTAAATTTAACTTAAATCTAAATTTGAGCTATAATTCTCAAATGATTAATGTCCAAATTATTTTATTTTAAATTTATACATCCATACGTTATGTAAGTATTGTTCTTAGGTGATTCGGGTGATTATTAAAAGCACGTAATGTGCCCACCTTTAACACTCGCAAGTGTTGGCTTTAGTGATGAACCCTTCTACACTTGCTGACAAGAAAAAAAACACAATTCTGTGTCGGCAAAGCTCACTCGTTTTCAGACAAAATGTTTGTCAACTTAATTAACAGGCCGTAAACGCAGTAATAACAAACTCACGAGATTAAAAAAGTGGTCTGAAATTTGTCATTTTCCTTATCTCCCTGTATTTTACACATGCCATCACAACAACGGTACATAATTTATGCAGTTGAAGTTTGGAGACAAAATATTGAAATTAGTAGTCAAACAATTGAGGTTGCAATAGGACAACATTTACAGGTTAGAAAAAGTTTTGCACCTTCTACCATGGTCCCAGACATAGATACAATGTAGTAAAGAAGAACAACAAAAGTACACCGAGACAGTAACCACAGCAATGCGAATTACATTCCCAGTTAGCAAATACTCCAATTCCCCGAATCTCCATTACAACAAGTAATATTGCAACTATGAGAGAAAACACACCACCAACAATACTATCGCGCAGCCCATCTGCCACCCAGTCTGGTGTGATGACAAATAGGAGAAAGCGAGAAACTGCAAATAAAATTATCATAATGTGCCAGGAAATAATTATATCGCTTATGAGTGCAGCATTGGAACAATTATGACGATAACGGATTGCATAAGTTAGTAAAGTCCAAACCTGGAAAGATATCAGGAAAGGACAGATTTGCTGCAACAGCAAGTAAGGCAACCCAACATCCAAACTGTCCTCTGTAATAGGGTATAGGGGTGTAATGTCATTAAATTATCAAAGAAGAACACAAATGTAATGCAACTAAGGCCTGGTTAAAGAGATTAAAAAAACACCTTAGAATCTTGAACAGCACCGTTGGAAAACTAATGACAAGATAGACGACTAGAAGGGTATACTGCATGGATGATCTTCGCCCAATTCGGTTCATGATTAACAAAAAACTGTGGCATAAAATAAAAGCAACAAAAACACCAAGTGAGACAAATGGTTATGCAACACATAAGCACCAAACTTGAATTTACAATAAAATTTAAAATCAAAGGGATTCTAAGCTCCCCAAGAGGAAGTGCTGGCTAACTTAAAGGTAAGGAGTAGGTCTAACTGCTTGTGTGAGCCACCATTTTAAATCAAATGTTGTTGTTGATATCAATGTAATTTTAAAATTTCAGGAACAGAGCCTTCAATAGTAATGGCATCTTGTAAAGTAGCAAATTAAAATTAGTGTATCAATCTGGCAGTGATTTTATAAATGCTGAACCAGTGAAACATATTGCAAAATATGGGACAAATTCACTTTTTTTTTATTACATCTATATATATTTTCCCTTTGTACTACAAAGATGACAGTTGCCAAGTAAAATTTGATTGAACCATCACGAGGCAAAGGCTGTTGCTCAGTGTTGATCCTGATTACCACGAAAACTGAAGATCATAACTTAACTCCTCTACCCAAGTTAGGTTGGGAAATCATACTTTCTTCAATTCTCCAAACTAAAGGCTTGGGAAATCATACATTGTTCAATTGACCTTCTAAGAGGAAAGCTTGTCATGCTTGGAAAAGTATAATAAAGAACAGGGAGACTCTTAGAGAAAGCATCAATGGTTGGGATACTTCAAACACTGTTTATTATTTGATTAATGAAGAGAGTAAGTGGGATACCTCTTCTATTGAATGCTCCGGACATTGAGATAGTGTTTGATTCGTTTGAATGAAAGTGGAATAGAATGATTGTTCTATCAAAATGTCCTTGCATTTCGTTTATAAATTAAAAATAATAAAATATGCATTGTAAATGAAATTATTATTCACATGACAAGTGTTTTGGGTCTGTAATTCATTCAACCCTGCGTCCAATGGGGGGTTTGGAGGGCCTCCCAATGGGGGGTTTGGAGGGCCTCCCCATGTTGTTCTAATTCTATACTTATAAATAGATAAAGGGGCATCACTTTTAAGTCAAAAGAGCTGTATTATTTTCTGATAAAAATCGCAGCAGCCATGGACATAGGTTTATTCTAGGGTGAACCATGTAAATATTTGTTCTTTATGTGTGATTTATTTGATTCATTTTATTTTATTTTTTGGTTCGTTATTTCGTGTAAATATTTGTTCTTTATGTGTGATTTATTTGATTCATTTTATTTTATTTTATTTTTTGGTTCGTTATTTCGTGTTTCACGGATACTGATTAAAAAGAATTAATTTCTAACAAAGTGAATCGTTAAGATCACGAAATGACTATTTCATATTTATTCTAGTTAACCAAACTCAAATAACCTTATATTTACCCAATTCTGCAAATTCAACCATTTACCAAGTCTTAATCACTTCACAATCATGCTTATAATTACTTGCTTTACAAAAATTCCAATCACCCAAGCAATTGATATGAGTAAACAACGAAATTTCACAAAAGAAACGAAACAAAACGAAAACAAATAGTAATTAATAAAACAAAAGAAGAGAAAAGAGAATAGGGTTTGGAGGGAGGGAGGGACTGACAGGGCAGAGATGGTTCCACCCCACTGAAAGGCGGTGCGACCCCTACTCCCTGAAGATTCGGTCACATCCTCCGGAGACGACGATACGGCGTGAGCCACCACAGTGACCAACTGGGTCATTGCCATTTCCATCAATTTTACGCGATACTCCACACACACACTCTCTCTCTCTCTCTGGGTCTCTGTGTTATCATGGGGGCCAAGAGAATTGTGTGGATTGCAGGAGATTTGCCACAACACAAACTCACACTGGTGGTTTCACACTCAGCGACCACCACCAACGGCTGCTCCACGTTTCAATGGCCGTTCGATTGATTTAACCTTGGATGTATGCGACGCGTGGCCCCACATGCAACCACCAGATCACATTCCTCTACTACTTTCTTTCTTTCTTACCAACAGACCCCACCACAATCCCAATTCTCATTATTATTGGGGCGTGTTTGTTTGGACGGATTATAGAATAGGAGGATTGTTAGTTTTAAAATACATTATTCTTGAATTATTTGGTTAGATTAAATTTGTATCCTATGTTTATTTAGTTATGAGATTAAAAATTTGAATTGGACTATTTTTAGTAAATCCAATATTTGGTTATACGGACTGAATAAGGATAAATATTCAAAAGAATATTTTACCCTTGTAATTTATAATTTTTATTTAATATATAATTTTAAATTTGTAATCTATAATTTATAATTTATAATTTAACAACACTAAAAAAAATTGATTTATAAGCCATAATTTTCAATTTATTATTTTCAATTAAATTAAATTTATAATTGATAATTTATATTTTTTTATTTAATATATAATTTTAAATTAACGACAATAAAAAATAATTTTATTTAATATATAAATTAAATTTTCAACAACACTAAAAAAAATTAATTTATAAGGCCATAATTTATAATTTATTATTTTTAAATAAATTTAATTTATAATTTATATTTTTTATTTAATATATAATTTTAAATTAACAACACTAAAAAAATAATTTTATTTAATATGTAAATTAAATTTTTTAACAACACTAAAAAATTTAATTTAGTGTTGTTAGTTTTAAAATACATTATTCTTGAATTATTTGGTTAGATTGAATTTGTATCCTATGTTTGTTTAGTCATGGGATTAAAAATTTGAATTGGACTATTTTTAGTAAATCCAATGTTTGGTTACACGGACTGGATAAGGATAAATATTCAAAAAAATATTTTACCCTTATAATTTATAATTTTTATTTAATATGTAATTTTAAATTTGTAATCTATGATTTATAATTTATAATTTAACAACACTAAAAAAAATTAATTTATAAGCCATAATTTTTAATTTATTATTTTCAATTAAATTAAATTTATAATTGATAATTTATATTTTTTATTTAATATATAATTTTAAATTAACGACAATAAAAAATAATTTTATTTAATATATAAATTAAATTTTCAACAACACTAAAAAAAATTAATTTATAAGGCCATAATTTATAATTTATTATTTTTAAATAAATTTAATTTATAATTTATATTTTTTATTTAATATAAAATTTTAAATTAACAACACTAAAAAAATAATTTTATTTAATATGTAAATTAAATTTTTTAACAACACTAAAAAATTTAATTTATAAGGCCATAAAATTTAATTTATTATTTTTAATTAAATTAAATTTATAATTTATAATTTATAATTTAAATTTTTTATTTAATATATAATTTTAAATTAACAACACTAAAAAAATAATTTTATTTAATATGTAAATTAAATTTTTTAACAACACTAAAAAATTTAATATATAAGGCCATAAAATTTAATTTATTATTTTTAATTAAATTAAATTTATAATTTATAATTTAAATTTTTTATTTAATATATAATTTTAAATTAACAACACTAAAAAAATAATTTATAAATGTTCAAAAGACTATTTTATCATTTTCTAATTGTTTGCTAAATAATAACATAGAGGTAAAATGGACATTTCAGAGCCTAATCTCATGGGATACCAATCCCATGAAAATAATCTCACCCTCCCATGGGATAGGATAGTCCCACAAACCGAAGTAAAAAAAAATTAAAACAAACAATAGATTATTAATCTGGTGGGACTAATAGTCCACTCTCGCACTTAATCCTTCAAAACATCTATAGCCTCCGTTTGGGAAGTGGGTTGGCTTTTTGGCTTTTTGGCTTTTTTGGCTATTTTAGCCTGGGCTAAAAAGCTTGGTTTGGGAAGGGCTTTTTGGCTTTTTGGCTTTTTTGACTTTTTTTGTGAGAGAAGAATGTAATGATTATGGGTTGGATGTGATGTTTTGTTTGTTATGGCTAAAATAGCCTATTTTGTTTTTTGTGGCTAAAATAGTCAAAAAAACCTGAAAAAGCCCTTGCCAAACGGAGGCATAGTGTTTGTGATTTTTCCGGTTTTGCACTTGGTACCTCGTACGTGTCCCACAAACAACGACAAGGACCCTCAATTGGCAGAAATTATCATACAGTCAAGAAGATTACTTGGTGGGTAATTATTCATTAATTTCAAAATATAAATATGTAATATTTTATAATATTATAATTGATAAAGAAGATAGATAGATAGGATATTGTATTGAGTGGTTAGAAAATATAAAAATATATATTAAATAATGATTGGTTAAATAATATGGATACGTGATATTTCGATAACATTTTATAATTTTTCACTATGTATTCGTAAAATAGTATATTGTTTTATTTTTATTTTTATTTAAATTCATGTACTTGTAACTATTAGGCTGTAATTATTGGGCTTCTTGTTATTGATCGGTTACATTGCAAATGTGAAATTATTAAAAAAACAGGACAATTACTCTTCAATTGCACTTCGGTGATAAAAATAGAGAACAATTATTTCTTTTAATTGCATCCACATCATCAATTATAAAACTGGGACTTACGTTTCTCAGGTTAGAATTCACGAAAATCTAAAGAAAAAAATTGTGTCTAATTCTACAATAAATTTTGATGTTATTAAACTTTTTAAATAAAGCAAGAATTTTGTCTTTCAAAAAATTAGAACCATCATTTTACTTATCTGTACACACTAGCCCAATTAATCCGCCTCATATTTTTAGGTTAGATATATGTGTTTTGATCTATCATTAGACTGAGATTTTGAATCTAATTATTTTTTGAATTGAACTTGGAATGATATTTTTAACTTAATGTAAATTACTATTAATTCTTCATATTATTTAATGATTTGTTCTAATACATACACAAATATATATATAGGGATTTTTATTGATAAGTCCAATTTAGAAGTGTTTTAATTCAAGAAGTCCATGAAGGAATTTTTTAACCCATTTAGTCCCATGTATGTATAGGTTTATTCCATAAAGTCCATTTTCTTGATTTACACTATTTTCTTGGACACTTATGCCCTTATATTTAATTTTGATACCCTCATAAATATTTTTTCAAGGATTAGCAATTCAATGATGTAAACATTCATATTTTAAAATTCACATATTGTAGGAATGTAAATTGGCCCGTGGCCGGCCCGAAACCCGCCGGCGAGCCAGGGCGGGCCCGGTCCGTTGACAATGTGAATATTCACATTGACATATTAAAATTCACATTAATAGGAGTGTAAAATTGGCCCCCGTCCCGTGGCGGCGCAAAACCCGCCCGCGGCCCATGGGCGGCCCGGGGTGGGCCCGGTCCGGCCCGTTGACAATGTGAATATTCACATTGACATGTTAACATTCACATTGATAAGAGTATAAAATTGGGCCGCGGCCCATAGGCGGCCAAAAGCTGGCCCGCAGGCCGGGGCGGGCCCGACCCGGCCCGTTGACAATGTGAATATTCACATTGACATGTTAACATTCACATTGATAGGAGTGTAAAATTAGCCCGCGCCTCGTACCTGTCCGAAACCCGCGCCACGGCCCGTGGGCGGGCCCGGCCCGGCCTGTTGACAATGTGAATGTTCACATTGACATGTTAACATTCACATTGATAAGAGTATAAAACTAGACAGCAGCCCAGGGCGGGCCCGACTCGGCCCGGCCCGGCCCGTTGACAATGTGAGTATTCACATTGATATGTTAACATTCACATTAATAGGAGTGTAAAATTGGCCCCCGTCCCGTGGCGGCGCGAAACCCGCTCGAGGCCCGGTGCGGGCCCGGTCCGGCCCGTTGACAATGTGAATATTCACATTGACATGTTAACATTCACATTGATAAGAGTATAAAATTGGCCCGCGGCCCATGGACAGCCAAAAGCCCGCCCGCTGCCCGGGGCGGGCCCGGCCCGGTCCGTTGACAATGTGAATATTCACATTGACAATGTGAATATTCACATTGACATGTTAACATTCACATTGATAAGAGTGTAAAATTGGCCCGCAGCCTGTGGGCGGCCCGAAGCCCGACCGCAGCCCGAGGCGGGCTTGGCCTGACCCGTGACAATGTGAATATTCACATTGACATGTTAACATGCACATTGATAGGAGTGTAAAATTAGCCCGCGCCCCGTGGCTGCCCGAAACTCGTCCACGGCCCGTGGGCGGCCCGGGACGGGCCCGGCCCGGCCTGTTGACAATGTGAATATTCACATTGACATGTTAACATTCACATTGATAAGAGTGTACAATTGGCCCGTGACCCGTGGGCAGCCCGAAGCCCAACCTCGGGCCAGGGCGGGCCCGGCCCGTTGGCAATGTGAATATTCACATTGACATGTTAACATTCACATTGATAGGAGTGTAAAATTGGCCCGCAGCCCGGGACGGCCCGAGCCAGATCGCACCCCGAGGCGGGCTTGGCCCGACCCGTGACAATGTGAATATTTACATTGATATGTTAACATTAACATTGATAGGAGTGTAAAACTTGTCCGCTGCCCGAAGCTCACCTGCTTCCCGGGGTAGCCCCGGACCCAAACACGGGCCACCCCAGGCCGCCCACGGGCTTCGGGCCGCCCATGGGACGCGAGTCAATTTTACACTCTTATCAATGTGAATGTTAATATGTCAATGTAAATATTCACATTGTCAACAGGCCAGGCCGGGCCCGCCTCGGGCCGCCCATGGGCCGTGGGCGTGTTTCAGGCAGCCACGGGGCACGGGCTAATGTTACACTCTTATCAATGTAAATGTTAACATGTCAATGTGAATATTTACGTTGTCAACAGGCCGGGCCCGCGTCGGCCCGGGGCCGGGCTTCGGGCTGCCCACAGGTCACGGGCTAATTTTACACTCTTATCAATGTTAATGTTAATGTTAATATGTCAATGTGAATATTCACATTGTCAACGAGCCGGGCCGAGCCCGCCTTGGGCAGCGGGTGGGCTTCGGGCTGCTCACGGGCCACGGGCCAATTTTACACTCCTATCAATGTGAATGTTAATATGTCAATGTGAATATTCACATTGTCAACGGGCCGGACCGGGCTCGCCCCGGGCCGCCCATGGGACGCGAGTCAATTTTACACTCTTATCAATGTGAATGTTAATATGTCAATGTGAATATTCACATCGTCAACAGGCCGGGTCGGGCCCGCCCCTGGCCGCCCACAGGCCGTAGGTTAGTTTCGGGCAGCCACGGGACGCGGGCTAATTTTATACTCTTATCAATGTGAATGTTAACATGTCAATGTGAATATTTGCATTATCAACGGGTCGGGCCAGGCCCGCCCATGGCAGCCCACGAGCCGCAGGCGGGTTTCGGGCCGTCCACAGGCCGCGGGCTAATTTTATACTCCTATCAATGTGAATGTTAACATGTCAATGTGAATATTCACATCGTCAACGGGTTGGGCCGGGCCAGGCCCACCCCAACCCGGGGCGGGGCCTGGGCTTTAGGCTGTCCACGGGTCATGGGCTAATTTTACACTCTTGTTAATATTAATGTTAATGTTAATATGTCAATGTGAATATTCATATTGTGAACGGGCCAGCCCGGGCCCGCCCCGGGCGACGGGCTCGTTTCGGGCCGCCCACGGGTCGTAAGCCAATTTTACACTCCTATTAATGTGAATGTTAACTTGTCAATGTGAATATTCATATTATCAACGGGCCGGGTCGGGCCTATTTTTTTGGCTTGTGGGCCGGCCCGTCTCAACTCGAATTTTTCCAGGCATCCACGAGGATCGACATGAGCTGGGCCCCTACACATTGACGATATAAACATTTATATTGACGGTGTGAACATTCACATTAAGGGTATTTTAGTAATTATGTCACCTATAGGACTTATTGAAACATAAGAAAATAATGTGAACTAAATGGAACATAAGTAGATGAAAAGGATATTTTGGTCTTCTTATCTCAAATTGGACCTAATGGAATAGTCAAAAAGAATATGGATTGGATGGAATAAAACTCTTAGAAAATGAATTTATCAAAAAAACTCATATATATATATATATAATCACTTGATTATTGGGCTATGAGAGGTGTATTTTCTCGACTACACTTGCGCCCATAGGGCGACAGTATGTATAGTTTTGTATTGAGTCTTATTGTATTATTTGTTTTGCTATTAAAATTATTTGTTTTTAAAAAAAACAGATGAATATACAATTGTGCAAATTTTTAGCCTCCACCAATCCAAAATGCTTAAATTTTTTATAAGGTTTTCAGAACGTTATTCAGAACCTCATATCATTTATTTAGTTAGATTCCTTAAAGTATATCCATTAAATTAAATTACCAGGGCACTATGCCTTAGGCTTGGTTTGGCATGTATGCAAAAAGTCATTATCTTATTTAAGTCATATCACCTCTCTAACATATCACTTCAAACCCAATCCAATCCAAACCCAACCCATATCACTTCAAACCCAATTCAAACCTAATCCATATTTTATAAAAAGTCAAAAATGCACTTATTTAGATGATCCCAAATAACTCCAATAAAAAGAGAATGTTATAAACTCCAAATAAATTATCAAATCTCTCACATAGATATCAGTTGTGTTCAAGGATAGAGATTGGCGTAACTAATCCATTTTTAATTTCGTACTCCAATTTGGGTAGGGTTGGCCAACTCCCAACTAATCAAATATTAGTTTACTCACAAAATTAACAATGGCCGGCCATCCAACCAAGGCACGCAGGCACCAGTAAGAAAGGTCAAGTTTGACGAGTTTATAAAAAGTTAAAAAGTCAAAAAATTATTTTAAAAGTTAAAAATTTAATATTATTTATCAAAAAATCAACAATTATGACTGCACAATTTTTAATCTTAATTTTTCCCTACATACATTAATTTATATAATTTTTTAATACATATTTTTTCATCAAAAGTCAAAAAGTTAACCTAAACATCCATATTTTTTTCTTTAATTTTTAACCTAAAAAGACAAAAAGTACACTTATTTAAGACACCTCAATCAACCCCTTAAGTACTATTAATTAATGAAAAGTTTTATATAAAGATAGTTCTTCACCATTTAAGTTAAAAGTTCACCATGACGGCTCACGAACACGCAGTATTATTTTTCATTAATTAATTACCCACTATACACACATTGTAGTCTATTATTAGATGGCGATAATAGAACGTGAATCACTATTGATTTATCAATAATGTTTCAATTATCCCTTTTTCTGTATTTTATTTGAGTTCCATTGCTACATGATTCACTAGGTTCTATAACTTATGCATATTTTCAACATTGGAGAGAACTCACACAATAAATCAAATATAACATAAAAATTTAACCATTATACTATTATTTGGTTTCAAATTTTTAAAAATAATTTTTAAGTTTTCAATTCATATTTTTATATTTTTTAATGATTTTTTAAAATATTTTAATCAATTTTTTTTTTAAAACTTTTCAGATTCACTTAATCTTGATATACTTAAAAATGGCCATGGCTTATGTCCAGTCCGTACTGTTGGGCCCGTGGGGGCCCACCACGGGTGCTGTTTTGATAATCTGAATCGTTTAATATATAGAACTTGTTGAGTACTATATGCTTGTAAAAAATCACGTTGATCGGATATCGATAGCTATGTGAACAAAACAGTTTTTCATCAACCGTTAATTTTTTCACCGTCCATTTTTTTTTATACAAAACTGATTTGATCACATAGTTATCGATATCCAATCAATGTGATTTTCTACAGGCATGTAGTACTTGACGAGTTCTACATATTGAACAGTTCAGATTTTCAAAACGGGACCCGTGGTGGCCCCCACGGGCCCAATAGCACGGTCCAGTCCGATCCCGGACTGGACAAAAGCTGGACCCCTTAAAAATATATATAATTTATACAAAAAAAATTTAAAAATTCATTGAATATAACAATATACAAAATGTACTTATTTTTTGTATTTAAAGAATTTTTTTAAAAAAAATCACAAATATTATATTTTTTTTAGTGTATCTAAATTAAATATATTTAGGGTAAATTACACTGACACCTCCTGAGATTTATGTTTATTACAGTTTCCCCTTATCTTTTGAAAATTACATCTCTCCTCCTAAGGTTTAAAGTTTCATTACATATTCCCTCCCTCAGCAATTTAATTTTTTTAAATATCAATTTTGCCCTCACTGGGTAAATTACATTGACACTCCTCACATTTTAGAAATTACAATCCCCTCCCTGAAATTTAAAGTAGCATTACCAATTGCCCCCTCGGTTAGAATTAGTTGGAAAAAAATTAATTGAAAAAAAAATTAATTGAAAAAAAATTAATTGAAAAAAAAAATTATTAGTAAAATTTTTAAATTTCTGTTTAAAAACCAACGTAAACTCATTTTTTGAATTTATGTTTTTTCCTCAAATTTACAAACTGAGATAACCATTTATAAACCAAAAAAATTATCAAACAAGTTTTTATGATAGTTTTTAAAAAATTTGTAAATATAAATTGAAAACTAAAAACGAAATGGTTATCAAACAGGATTCAGATGGTAAAAATGTCATAAAATTAACAAATAATTAAATAAGTCACCAACGTAAGAAATGACTTATCAAAAAATTCTTAGGCTATGTATGATTTGATTTTTAGAATTTTTTTAAAAAAATTAAAAATTAATTCGGTTAAGAAATAAAAAATAAAAAATAATAGAGATAATTTTTTACAAATTAAATTGAAACAATCATACATATGTATATAACATGCCCAAAAGTTAAAATGATAATCATTTTTTACCCTTAAATGATAATTATTTTTTATTTTTTATTTTTTAACCAAATTAATTTTTATTTTTCAAGAAAAAACTCTCAAAAATCAAACCATACATAGCCTAAGAATCTTTTGATAAGTCATTTCTTACGTTGGTAACTTATTTAATTATTTGTTAATTTTACGTTATTTTTACGATCTAAGACCTGTTTGGTAACCATTTCGTTTTCAGTTTTCAATTTATATTTACAAAAATTTTAAAAATTGTCATAAAACTTGTTTGATAATTTTTTTGGTTTATAAATGGTTGTCTTAGTTTGTAAATTTGAGAAAAAAACGTAAATTCAAAAAATGAGTTTACGTTGGTTTTTTAAACAAAAATTTTATTAACAAAAAAATTTTTTCAAATTTTTTTTTTTAATTAACTTTTTTTCCAAATAATTTTTTTTCCAACTAATACTAACCAAGGAGGAATTGTAATGCTATTTTAAACCTTAGGGAATGGATTGTAATTTCTAAAATGTGAGGGGTGTTAGTGTAATTTACCCAGTGAGGGCAAAATTAAAAAAATTAAATTGCTGGGATTAAATTGCTGGGTGGAATCTATAATGAAACTTTGAACCTCAAGGGAGATGTAATTTCCAAAAGGTGAGGAGGAATCTGTAATAAATATAAACCTCAGGGGTATCAGTGTAATTTACCCATATATTTAAAAATATATATATATATATATATAAAAATTGCAAAATATTTAAAAAAATAACTAAAAATAAAAAATATGAAAAAAAAAAATCAATTTTCAGAGAAAAGTTAGTTAAACTAAACAATTTTTTGAATTTTTACTCTTCCTCACTTGTCATCACATTGGGCGTTTAGTGATGAACTATTCAGCATTTTTGGCTTTGAAACTCAGGATTCACTTCTCAAAAAATTAATTTTTTTTTTATTTTTTCTATTTGTTTATTTTTATTAATTTTTTTAATATTTTAAACAACTTTTTTTTTAAAAAATTTAGATACACCTAATATAAATACACTTAAACAGTATAATATTTACAAAAAAAAAATCTTTAAAAAATTCACTAAACCAAAAAATATATAAAAAAAATAAATTTTCAATACATTTTTCGTATTCTTGTGTATTTATTATTTTTTATAAATATTTTATTTTTTAAATACATCTAAGTAAAGTGAATCCAAAAAAGTAAAAAAAATTGCTTAAAATTTTAAAAATATTTACTAAAAATAAAATAAAAAACATGAAAACAAAAAAATTTAATTTTCAAAACAATGAATTCAAAAATTAAAATCAAACACCCTGATTATCTTTTTGGGATCAAAATTTTCATCTCAAAAAATAAATTGCATGAAATTATTTTGTCTATATTTTTAAAATTTTATCCCTAAAGGTTATTTTTTGACTTTTAGTAATGACTTTTTAATGATGACTTCCATAATAGTAATTTTGTTAAAAAAATATATATGTTTTGTAATAAAATTTTCACTTTTTAAAATTAAAAAAAAAAATTAATTTCTAAAACTCTTATATACTGTAGTGGGTGTATTTATTTTCAAAATTAGTATAATGTGATCACTGCAAATAATATATATATATATATATATTCAGAAAAATATTTTTAAAAAGTATATTCATAGGCTACCATCATTATAAATATAGTCACTGTTTACAAATTCTAACTCTACTCTATGTACCTCATTTTAATGTAATTTTTAGAAAGAAATTCATTGACAAATAACATTTTCAGAAAAATAATAGTCTACAGCCTTTATTTTTTGAGTACTTTTCGAATTGCCTAATTCTATTGTTTAATTACTATGATTAATTAACTCTTGTTCCACAAGGAGAGGAAAGGTTGCATAAAGGAAAATGTTTGGTAGCTCAAATTTTTGTGGCTCAAATGGCTCAAATCTGTCAAAACGACGTCGTTTTACACTCAAAATCTGTCAAAACGACGTCGTTTTGACAGATTTGAGCCATTTGAGCCACAAAAATTTGAACTACCTAACATTGTCGTTGCATAAAAATTAACTTAGGGTAAACGCTTACTCGATGCTACATCTTTACCTATTACTTTACCTACATCTCGAAAACTTTGCTTCAGCTTTAAGTGATTTACAGGTGTCTAAATCAGACTTTCTCCACAAGAACTAGTTAATACTTTAGTTTGTGTTACTGTGCAACCTAAACTTTTATCAAGAAAAACAAGAACACATAAATCATCATTAACAAAAACATCTCAAAAAAACACAAACCATGTTTTAATAATTTGCAAAAAACCACATACACAACTCAATAAGATATGGCAACTGTTTGCACGTATATGCATGTAATCACACAGTGCCCATGCATACATATATATAATCTTCTCTTTAAAGCTGCAAAAATTTAAATTCGAATAATTTTTAACGAATTGAACTCAAACTCAGCTCATGAGAATGCATTTACACTTTGCATTATTGCTTTTGTTTTTTTTAAGGATTTTCTTTATTCAATAACATGATCATGATCATGCACACACACCTTCATTTAAAATACAAAAGATTCCAAAGTCTAAGCCATCATTTGGTTGAACTCATGAAAATCAAGGACACCATTACCATCAGTATCAAAGACTCGAATCATAGCCTCACACTCGTTGTCCGATTTCACATCACCGAGTCGACTCAGCACTCTCTGCAAGCTCTTCGGGGTAATCCGACCAGACCCTTTCTCAAACTCAAACATCTCAAAAGCTGCCTTAAGATCTTCATCCTCACCTTCCTTCTTCATCAGCCTCATAAAATCTCTGAAGTCAATCAAATTGTCTCCGTCTCCATCAAGCTCTTCGATCACTCCCTGAGCCTCCTCGTGCGACATGTACTCGCCTATCGAAGCAAAGTAAGCTCTGAGCTCAACTGCTGAGATTTTGCCATCGTTGTCGCCATCAAAATGTCGAAAAACTTCTCTGAGCTCATCTTCTCTAGTAGTAGTTTTTGGTGTAATGGGTGATCTTGGAGTGCGAGGAGAGCTTAAATTTGAGCTGGACTTGGATCGAAGACGATGGAGGCTGAGCTTTAGGCCTTTTTTGTGAGGGAAACAACCGAAAGATTTGGGAACTCTCTCGGGTTCCATTGGAGGGCAGAGAAGACAATGGTTTTTTTCACAATAATATGGGTGTTTATATAATTGTGTAAGGCAGATGGGATCTGTCAAACTTCAATGCAAACCAAAAAAAAGAAACACATTAAAATAAAGGGTAGATATAGATATGAATTGTATCAGAAAATTGTTGTGGAAATAGTTTAGAATAAAGGTCGAAGGTAAGGAGCTTGCAATGAAATTGCTGAGGAGACCGGGAGTGGTACATTGCGTAAGATTCTGGTCGAAGGAAATTGCATGGAAGGTTCCTTTGGGGACAAAAAAATTGACTGGGCCACTGGCTCTTTAATTGTCAATTGGAAATTTTTATTTGTCCAACGTCTACGAACTCCCAAATTTTCAGACACTGACGTGACATAAATTTATTTTTTTTGGGGAATAATGTCACACTTATTATTTTCTTACATTATCTGTTTGGTTAAACTTTTTATATTACTTTTAATATATTACTAACTAATTATTGGCATAATAAGTCCTATCATTTATATTTAGGGTAAATTTTACTTTATTCTTTATAATTTAGGTCATGTGCAGATTATTCCATGACTTTCAAATATCAACATATAATTGCGGTTGATGGACTAAAACGCACACTTTATTAACAGAAATTATAAATTGACAATTATACTACCATCTTCATTTTGTTCTTCTCTCTCTCTCTCCAAACTCAATTCTCTCTCTCTCTCTCTTCATCTTCTTCTTTTCTCTGTCTCTATTTCAAACTTTGTAAAATCTCATCTTCATCTTAAACTCACTTCATCTTAAACTTTATACAAATTTTATACAATCTCATCTCATCTTCATATTTTAGCCATTATACAAATATATATATGTATATGTATGAGAGAAATTTCAATTTTCTTCAATCAAAAAAAAAAAAATTAAAATGAGTTGGGATTTGTATATATATATGTACATGATCAAGAAAATATATATTTATATATATATATATATATGTATGTGTATATATGTACACATGATGGAGTTCTGGTCCAGATTGTCTTTGCAGAGAAGGCCGGTGTCGAGGTCAGTTGTGTGTGGATTGATTGTATTTGCGTTGGGTTTGATTTCGTCATCTTTTTTATTTGATTTCGTTTTTCAAATGCAAAAAGGAGATATATTGTTGTAAATAAAAAAGAGATATATTAGATCTCAAATAAAAAAGAGATAACACAAAAAAAAAAAAAAAAGAGAGATATATTGTTAGATTCAAATTTGAATTTGCAAATTTTTGTTATGAATTGGTGCTCTGAGAGAGGAGGAGGAAGAATGGCAAGTCTTTGTAAATTTAAAGATGTGTAGGAGGTATTCTGGTCATAAAGCATAGCCTACTCTCTTTACGGGCGTGTGAACCTCACACTACAAGAATTTTCACTTTTGGCGACTAAATTTTTAGTCGCCAAAAGTCATTTTTTTAGTCGCTGAACGGCTTTAGTGACTAAATTTTTTGGTCACAAAATTAGTAGCCGAAGAATAGTCGGGAAGGCTAATTGGCGACTAAAATTATTGTAATCACCAAATGTATTCATTTGCCGACTAAATATTTAGTCGCCAAAAGGTTGGACATTAAATTAAATTAGAGCATTTTCGGCGACCAAACTTTTAATTGCCTAAAATCCCACCTTTTTAGCTATTAAAATTTTAGTCGGCAAAGAGTTCTTTTTTAGCTACTAAAAATTTAGTAGCCGAAAGTCCCTATCTTTGGCTACTAAATGTTTAGTCGGTAAAGAGCTCCTCTTTTGGCTACTAAATATTTGGTTGCCTAAAGTTCTAAATTTTTTGCTACTAAAATTTTAATCGGCAAAAGTGTGTTTATAATTTAATTTTTTATTTTTAGTTACGAAATATTTTAGTCGTCAAATGTTTGATTTTCTTTTGGCTACTAAAGTTTTAGTTGCCAAATGTCTTTTTTTTTTTTTGGTGCTAAACTTTTAGGCGCTAAATGTCTTCTTTTTTTTTTTACTACAAAACTTTTAGTCGCCAAATTTCCTTTTTTTTTTTTGTTACAGAACTTTTAGTCGTCAAATGTCTTTTCCCAATTTCTTTTTAGCTACTAATTGTTTAGTCGCCAAAAAATGATATTATGTTTTATCGCAAAATTATAATTTCTCCACAACTTGTCTATATACAATACAACCTGTAATACATATAAAAACAAAATGATACATACTATCAATCATTTCACAATCTGCATCCATATACCAAAAATAAATAACATTAAATATCAAAGTCCATATAAATCAACTATTGTCCAAACTAAAATAATAATTCTATACAAATTATATCATGCAAAAATCAAAACCCTCCGAATACAAAAAAATACATTTACTACCAAGCGAAATTATCATTTGGCGTGGTACAAATTACCATCGTAATCTGTACCACAACAAAAGGTGATATATGTACCACGACAAAAGTTTTCTATGGACCATGACAAAACGTCCTATATGTACACCGACAAATGGTATATATGTACCACGACAGAAGGTGATCTATGTACCACGACAGTCATTATTGGTTGATTGCCAAAAGTTTTCTATATCAGTAATAATGAACTACACAAAAGCTAAGGATGACAAAAGTATTATATTAGTTCTATACAAAAGTGAAAATTCTTCTCCATACACCAATATGGATTATCTACAAGTCCACACAACAAAGCCATCTACAAAAAAAAAAAAACAAAACAAAACAAAACATTAGAATTGGTTACAAATATCAATTCAGTTAGCCATATGGAACATGTTCTCACATGCATTTAAGGTAGAACAATCGAGAAATGTCTTTTTGGAAATAAAATAAAGTATATATATATATATATGTATCATGCAATATTTATTCCAACCAACTGCACAAACAATGTAATATGTAATTTCTTCGTCCTATAAATATATAAAGGCAATTATTAGAATATATAGATGTTATTTTAATAAAGTTGTTGTTTTTTTAATTAAGTGTTGCAAGTTTTTCGACTAAGTGTAAGGCGTATTCGGGAGGTGTTATGAGTTTTCGCCCTCAGAAAGCCCTTTTTCGAGTAAGTTTAGGGTGTATTCGGCTCTAACTCCCAACCTACGTGTTCGAATTACATTCCGTCAATTCTCACAAGTCCTATTTGTCATGGGGGAACTGTCCGTGCGAGCCACACGGTGGTTCAGGGGCAATTATGAATTTTCGCCCCCCTGAAAGTCCTTTTCGACTAAGTTTAGAGCATATTCGGCTCTAAGTCCCAACCTACGGGTCCGGATTACGTTCCATCAGTTGTCACAAGTCCTATTTGTCATGAGGGAACTGTCTGTGTGAGCAACACAGTGGTTCGGGGGCTATTTTGAATTTTCGCCCCCGAAACGCTCTTTTTCAACTAAGTTTAGGGTGTATTCGGCTCTAACTCCCAACCTACGGGTCCGAATTACGTTGCGTCAGTTCTCACAAGTCCTATTTGTCATGGCAAAGCTATCTATATGAGCCACACGGTCATTCAGGGGCTGTTTTGAATTTTCACCCTCAAAACGCCCTTTTCGACTAAGTTTAGAGCGTATTCGGTTCGAACTCCCAACCTACGGGTCCGAATTAAGTTCCGTCAGTTGTCACAAGTCCTATTTGTCATGGGGGAACTGTCCGTGTGAGCCACACGGTGGTTCAGGGGCTGTTATGAATTTTTGCCCCCGGAAAGTCCTTTTTCAAGTAAGTTTAGAGCGTATTCGGCTCTAACTCCCAGCCTATGGGTCCGGATTACATTCCGTCAGTTCTCACAAGTCCTATTTGTCATGGGAGAACTATTCGTGTGAGCCACACGGTCGTTCGGGGGGTTGTTTTGAATTTTGAAACGCCATTTTTCGACTAAGTTTAGAGGGTATTCAGCTCTAACTCTCAACTGACCGGTCCAAATTACGTTCCATCAGTTCTCACAAGTCCTATTTGTCATGGTGAAGCTATCTGTGTGAGTCACACGGTCGTTCGAGGGCTGTTTCGAATTTTTGCCCCCGAAACGCCCTTGTTCGACTAAGTTTAGAGCGTATTCCCAACCTACGGGTCCGAATTACGTTCCGCCAGTTCTCACAAGTCCTATTTGTCATGACGAAGCTATCTTTTTGAGCCACATGGTCGTTCGGGAGCTGTTTTGATTTTTCACCCCTGAAACGCCTTTTTTAGACCAAGTTTTGAGTGTATTCGGCCCTAACTCCCAACCTACAGGTTCGAATTACGTTCTGTCAGTCCTCATAAATCCTATTTGTCATAGGAGAACTGTATGTGTGAGCCGCACAGTAGTTCGGGGGCTGTTATGAATTTTCGCCCCTGGAAAGTCCTTTTTCGACTAAGTTTAGAGCGTATTCGGCTCAAACTCCAAACCTACGGGTCCAGATTACGTTATGTCAGTTTTCACAAGTCTTATTTGTCATGGGGGAACTGTTTGTGTGAGCCACATGGTGGTTCGGGGGTTGTTTTGAATTTTCACCCTCGAAACACCCTTTTTTGACTAAGTTTAAGACGTATTCGGCTCTAACTCCCAACCTACGGGTCTAGATTACGTTCTATCAATCTCACAAGTCCTATGTGTCATAGCGAAGCTATCCGTGTGAGCCACATGGTCATTCAGGGGCTGTTTTGAATTTTCGCCTCCGAAACGCCCTTTTTCGACTAAATTTAGAGCGTATTCGGCTCTAACTCCCAACCTACGGGTCCGAATTACGTTTCATCAGTTCTCACAAGTCCTATTTGTCATAGGGGAACTTTCCACGTGAGCCACATGGTCGTTCGGGGGCTGTTTTGAATTTTCTCCTTCGAAACGCCCTTTTTCAACTAAGTTTAGGGCGTTTTCGGCTCTAACTCCTAACCTACGGGTCCGAATTACGTTCCGTCAGTTCTCACAAGTCCTATTTGTCATGGCAAAGCTATCCGTGTGAGCCACACGATAGTTCGGGGGCTGTTTTGAATTTTGGCCCCAGGAAATCCCTTTTTTGACTAAATTTAAGGCTTATTCGATTCTAACTCCCAACCTACCGGTCTGAATTACATTTCGTCAATTGTCACAAGTCCTATTTGTCATGGGGAAGCTGTCCGTGAGGGCCACACAGTGGATAAGTGATTTTAGTTCAAATAAGAATCTGTCACGACCCAAACCTGGCCCTATGGGTTTAGCACCGTAACCGGCCAGTAATTTGAGATTACCGAAGGCCTGCTTAACAGTAATAACAGTAATACATAGCACAGGGGCTGGCGGAAATGAAAACAGTAATCAAAGATGTCCAATGAGCTGTGACAATCTGTATGCAAAAAGACTTCTCATACATATACACATTCAAACCATAACAGTATATACATACATCATATACAGGCATTCAGGTTATGGACCAAATCCCTACCATAACAGTACAGTAACAGATATCATTCAGTCTATACATAACAGAGACAAATAGGATGAATCTGAGACACCCCAAAAGTAGCCTTAGCCTAAACAGATCTGGAACCTCGAAACGAGGCACAAAGGCTGGCTTGACAAAACAAGGGCTTAGCATGACACTTCTAGCAACGGTACGGTGCCTGAACACCTACATATATATATATGAGCAGTGAGCTAAAGCCCAGTAAATAACATATGCGTAAAGAGGTTAAGAATGAATGTCCTTTCAGTATTGAAAACAGTCATTTATCAGTATATCAGTCATTCAGTTTGTGGCTCATATTTCATGCCATAACAGTCATTCAGAAACTATAATAGTCGTATGTGGTACATCCAATAGCAAAACAGTACAGTAGGTCTTAACAGACCGAACAGTTAGTTGATGGCCATCATATCAGTTAGCAATAGTGGTTCCAAACATGGGAACCGACAGAGATCTCTGTGACAGTAGTAGTACAGTACAGTAATAGTAAATTGCTATGGATGCCGCGAATACAGTTCACAAATAGGACAAACATTCATTCAGTAAGAAATATCATTTCAGAAAGCAATACAGTTGTTCATTCAGAAAATATTCATGATTGAACATATCTTTACAACATTGTTACTCACAGAGCACTGGGCTATAAGCAGCTAGAGCGTCCTTGGATGCCAACCCTACACAGTTACAGAACAAACACACACTAAGCTACACAGTTGGGAAATAATAACTTAATCCCTAATTTGCCTCGGTGTGATTCTACGTCAATATCCTCATTAAGATGCCTTAAACTAGGCCTAGGAGTGCCTAGGATAGAATGAGGATGCAAAGATGCACTTTAAAACACTTTTCAGAATTTTCAGAAAACAGGGGTCTCGCTCGAGCGTGGCTTTCTACGCTCGAGCGGGGCTTTCTACGCTCGAGCGGACATGCAGACAAAGGAGCTCCGTTCGAGCGTGACTTTCCTCGCTCGAGCGGACTGCAAAAGTACTGGATGCATGAAATTCACGCTCGATGGGCGCTCGATACCCGCTCGAGTGTGAGACACAAGTCTTCGCTCGAGCGTGCATTCCCCCGCTCGAGCAGACTGTAAACACATGCAAAATACTGGATATACACATTTCTCGCTCGAGCGTCACTTTACCCGCTTTAGCGGACTGCATAAACACAGGTTGTGCGCTCGAGCGTGGAGTTCCCCGCTCGAGCGTGAGTCGAAATTTTGGAAATTCCAGATTGAACCTTCAAGCTCAAAATCAACTTTAAATGTACCAAATTCAATCCTTTTGGACTAATTTTCTGGAAAACACTTGTAAACTCATAATATGACATGTTTCAAAGATCAATTTGAGAAATCAAAGCCCAAAGGTAGTTCAATTAAACACAATTTCAAAGAAGTTTTCATGAACATGAAGAACATATGACATGCATGAATTCTAGTGAATTCTAATGCCTCAAAACATGATCCAAAGCAAGATTAAACTCAAAACCATGATGAACTCATGGACTAGAACAAGAATGTAAACTTGCATGCAAGATTTCATGAAAATCAACTTCAAAATGCAAGAATGTGTACATGCATGAGCTTATATGAACTTAAAGCTTCAAACACAAGATCAAATGAGCCAATCCTTCCAAAAACATGGTGAATTCATGGATTATAACAATAATATGGACATGCGTGCAATAATTTCCATGAAAACAACTCTAAACTTCAAGATATGCACATGCATGCATGATTCAAGTTTCAATTCAACAATTTAAGCCATAACTTGGCTCTAAACTCCAACAATCCTCTAAACCATGCAAGAACCAACCCAAAATATGAACAAGAAGGTAAATTCTCTACCTTAAGTCTCTAATTACAAATGTAGAAGCTCAATATGCAAGGAATCCTTCAATCGCCTAAGCCTCCAAGCCAATTTGGTTGAAATCAAGTTTTTTTTTCCTCTCACTCTCTCTCTCTCTAGTCGGTTATGGGTCTCAAACGGCTGAGGAAATGTGTTAAAGCTAACATGTATAAATCAAATAAAAGGCTCAAGAAAGTCCACCAAGTGGCATTTTGGTAAATAACTCAAGTTGATGAATTTTAACTTCATTTAATCTAATTTAATCATACCAAATCAAATTTTAACTAAATTTACCATAAAATGACGTTAATTCTAATTAACACAAAACACTAATCAATTTCAGATTCGGCCGCCGATAAGACCTTCAATTTACAGTTCGAAACTTAAAACATGAACAGATAAATCACTGACAAACAGATAAAAATGCATTTAAACTAATACACTCAACCAATTAGTTCAGGATTTAAGTCAATCAATCAGTTAACATGCTTAATCATAGATCAGCACTAATCAGTGGTGAAGGTTGTCACAGAATCTTAAAGGAATTATAAAAATAACCAAAACTGACCTAAAAACGCCAAAGAATGTTGTCAAAGTAAATAGATAAATTTGAGTAAAAATTAACACATGCACACGCTCAAAGATTAACTACATGGACCAAACACGTGACAAAGTACATAAACTATCTTAAAAGGCTTCAAAATTGCATATGGTTTATGAAAGATTAATCACAAGGACCAAACATGTGACGAAGTATCACATAAACTAACTAGCCAATAACAACTATCTTCATTTTCATTTCTCTTTCAGAATGTTTAAGATGATACAGTTGAAACTTACATTAAGTGACCAAAGTATAAGGTTCTTTCTGTGCTAATAATGTTGATTTCCAGTTCCACAACAAAAACTCATCTCTAAACCATAAGGATGCTCGACCTCCTAATACTTACATTGCTATGATTAATAACAAAAATTACCAAAAAGATGTATAATTATCTACACAAAAATAAGGAAAAGATTTTCCCACCTTTATATTTGAACAGGGCAACTTTACGACAATTGTTTCCCTTCATCCTTTCCATATATATGCTAAAGTTCACGAGTAGCAGCTAGGAACGATTCTGAAGCAGAGAAAAAAGAGTGCATGTGAGCAGGAAGGCATTGTATCAAAACATATTGAACTGTCACTCACTGATAACTAAACCAAATAACTTGAATTACCTTTCCAAAGACGGAAAGATTTGTATATGTTGTTTGACAGTGGGCACATTTTCCTCATATCCACTTTGGGCTAAAGTTAATGGCAACCAGTAAGCAAAGTTAGAGTATTCAAATGCAATAAAGGGGACTCAAAAACCTAGTGGATTCTATTAAAAAAACAATGGTATGTTGCAAATAAAATCAGGTTTCTCTATGTATAACATGCATAAATCTAAGATTAATTAAGTCTCCTAATCAACCTTATGTATTCCTCTACTTCACTTGTATTCTGTGAAATGACAAAATGATTAGATCATTTCTTACCAGAGGACTTGTGTATGTTGCTCATTAATTTAGGGCCACATACATTATATATTAAACATTTGCATATACATACACAACATTATTATGCATATCCACACAGCATTATATATATACACACACATTCACCTGCATATATTACACATCATGTTTGAAATTTATCATAAATCCTTGAGCTCTTCAACTTTGAGGATTCAGTCAAACCATCCTTAAGTAAAAAAATAAAATCCAAAATGAAACTATAGAAAGTTATAAACAATTAAAATTAGAGAAAAAAAAAAGACAAGATAATCACTGGAAATTCCACATCATGAATTTATGATGAAAGCAAATTTGAGTTTCTCACTCAAATCACCATCTCTAATACATATAAATATATACCAACATCAAGAGTTGGCAAAAGGATCATTATTCCAATTAGTTAGTTACATGAATTATGCAGAAGATTGTTTTTATGATGAGTAAATAGCAATTCTGGCTTTCCACAGCCACCAACTACTCTTAACACTCTTAGGAATTTTGTTTGAAGGGGTCATTCAATTCCCCCGCCCCCCTCCCTCCCTCCCTCCCCACCCAAGTTAGAATTATATCAAACTAACCTCAAATAGATGAAATTATTCATAAAACAAAAATTCTTTCAGCTCAATGGGGTCACAGTACACCCTCCCTCCCCAAGTTAGAATTATATCAAACTAACCTCAAATAGATGAAATTATTCATAAAATAAAAATTCTTTCAGCTCAATGGGGTCACAGTACACCAAGCGCGGCCCCTGAAATTATTTCAGCACAATGGGATGGCAGTAGAGTAGTTAGTCATCTATCATGCATCAATTTTAATTTTGAACTTTCACATGAATGATTGACAAATCAAGGCGATTATCTTTGCTTATTTACAGTGAAAATGTAGATATTCCACTATCCATTGTCTTCAAAAACAAAAATCCAACTGACAAAACCTTATTTAATTATCTTTTCTATTCTGCAATTTAGATGGTAAGAGCAACAAATTCTTTTCCAAAAAGATTTAATTTCCAACCAAAGATTTAATTTCTTGTTGAGTGCTGTGAGTTTC
This sequence comes from Camellia sinensis, assembly GCF_055761805.1. Classification (NCBI taxonomy): domain Eukaryota; kingdom Viridiplantae; phylum Streptophyta; class Magnoliopsida; order Ericales; family Theaceae; genus Camellia; species Camellia sinensis. The sequence continues at coordinate 224,698,745 of NC_138961.1, forward strand.
TAAATAGAGGGTTGAGTGAAGTGAGCATATATATTATCTGTGTTGGTGAATGTGATATGGAAACACTGTCGATGGTTATACAACTTTGTCTATTTAGGTTGTTCTTATGTAATACCCTATATTGGACAGGTTTTATTAACCTAACTTGGAGGTAGAAGACTGAAAGGGACTGGGAACATTGTGCTGCAAGAGGCTGCTGGTGGCATTGACCCATGAGATTGAGAATCTGTAAGTATTGACCCCCAATGACTACACTAACTCAATGTCCTCCTATAATAATCAAAATAAGATAAAATTAATTTGACAATCTCTTTTCATATCTTTGTTATGCAATTTAAACGTACAGACTAATTATAAAAGAAATGCAAGTCTAATACCAAGTAGTGATCATGGGCTACATCTCCATTTGCTCCATTTCTTTGGCCACCTAAATGAATTAAACAAACAGTTAGTCAAAAACCAATCATATTACAGTTAGCTTTAGCTGCATTTAGACGAGACCTTCATTTGATGCAAAGATTACATACTCATATCTCAATTATGAATTATCATCCATCATAAATGTAATTGCAGACTCCATCATCTAACATGACCCCCTTATATCAACTAAAATAGCCAAGTGTATAAGGTATAGACGATGGCAATGATAAACTGCAAACTTTTGTGTTGCTCAAAGGCTATTGTTCAGAATATCTAAGTTGTTAAAGAAAGATCAACAGATAACGAAAAAGGACTCAAAATAAGTACTTTGATATCTATTTTATGTGCTAGAGACAGACTAACTAATTATGATGCAGTGATCAATCAATATAGACACTCCATTTTTCAGATTGTAATGTGTTACCACAGAATCTAGCAGGTCAATTGTATGCATTGTAACAATCTAGAGCATAGAACATACCATTTATTGGTAGAAGGTGTACAATATAACTCACATGAGTAAGCTCATTCCATTTATATTCATATTGACAGTATGCATCTAGAAAGAAAAAGAAGTTAACAGCTTTAACAAGGCTTCTTCCTGGAGATATATTAGGTGTTAAAACTGTCAGCCTATGGAGTACAAAAAATGAGTGCCACTTATTATGGAGTGATAAGAGCTATTTCTATTTCAGACTAAACAAGAACCAATTAGCTTTAGGCAATAGGCAGGGGAAAGAACAGGATTATAGGTTTTTTTCTTTCTTAGAAAAGGATCTATATGAAAGAAAAAATAAGAAAGAAGAAATGCATTTTGAAAATCCTAACCAAATCTTGAGACAACCAGAAAGCATTTACACACATAATCATCTGTAAAATGCCCTTTTATTTTTCCTTTTCTATCTCATTCATCTTATTCTTTGACAGTAAGTACAACCACCAACATTACAGTCGCTTCACTCCAATGCTACCACCTCTAACCACCCAACAGACCACAATGACCACCCAAATTTTTTACAACATAAAAAAGCAATTAACACATTAAAATCAATATCAACTTAATAAATTGATTGTTATAAAATGGGAATAGATTCATGTAAAAAGGGGCTCATTTGCATACAAATGGGCTACTATAATCATGCTAATAAATAAAATTAAACCCAATAAGTAAAAGACTCAATCGTCCTAACAAGGGCATCAGTGATACAAAGAAAGGCAACATCACCAAGCATTCTACCAGTTACATGTTTTCTCTAAGCTTTCTACCAATTACATACTAGCGCCACTTTTCTTACATACATATATGAGTGAGTGAATGTGTGTGAGAAAGAGAGATAAGAGTGAACCGGGCATAATCAAATTCTGATTATGCATATAACTCTGCACAAAACTAGTGAAGAAAAAAGAAAGATATTTTTTTGGTCAGAGAGTGAAAACCCTAGAAATTGGGTAAAGATATATCTATATATATATATATATATATAGAGAGAGAGAGAGAGAGATGAAGAGGTCGGAAATACCTGGTGCGCGCTAGAGGAGACACAAATCAAAGTAGTTACTGTTGTCCGTCGCTAGTGGAGAGATGGGTGGTACCGTCGCTGGTGGGGATGTGGGTTGTACCGTCGCCGGTGAGGAGGTAGGTGCTTGTGTGCAACAGTGGTGGACGGTGGCTGGTAGGAGGGTCGTCTGCGATGGAGTGTGAGAGAGAGAGAGAGAGAGAGAAGAAGAATGATGAGAGAGTAAAATGGGAGAGGATTGACATAGTAGTCTAATTAAGGAACAAAATTTGATCAATGGCGACTAAACTTTTTTTAGTAGCCAAAACCTTAATTAACAGCGACTAAATATTATTTTAGTCGCTAAAAGTAATAATTTGGCGACTAAACATTTTGGTCGCCGATTAATTTTATACATCCCTCCAAATTTTGAAATTTTCCCTCCAAATATTTTAATTATTTGGCAACTAAAATATTTTTTAGTCGCTAATTTTGACAACTAATTTTTTGGTTGCCAAAAATAAAAAGAAAATTTTTACTTTTTCATTTGCCGACTAAAAAATTTTAGTAGCCAAAACTATATATACAATGACTAAAACACTTTTTAGCCACCAATTGTGCCATTTTTAGGGACTAAATTTTTTTTAAGTCGCCAATAATCAATATTTCCCTACAAAAAAAAATTAATAGCTAAATATTGTACTTTTGCCGACTAAAAAAAATTTAGTCGCTAATTCCATAAGCTTTGACGACTAAATTTTTTTTAGTCGCCAAAAGTGCATTTTGTTGTAGTGTCACAACCCGTTAATTTGGATGGAAAAGCTAATTGTGCGTTTTAATCTATCAACCACAATGGGGTTATGCGATGATATTTAAAAGTCATGGGGTAATCCACACATGGCTTAAACTATGTGGGGGTAAAGTGAAGTTTGTCCTTATTTTTATAGCAAATGATATGCTAATACATTAGGTGGTATAAAATGTTTAGTGTAGTACTACTCAATATTTATATAGAGATGGTGTGGCTACTGTACAGAGGCACAACAACAACTACTGTACGAGTATTTGGGCCTATTTTGGGAGTTCGTTTTGATGATTTGAACTGTTCACTTTTTATAATATATTAAGTAGAATATACTTATAAAAAATTAAATTGATCGGATATCGTTAACCATTTTATCAAATTATATTTGTATTTACAAAAATAAATAGCAAATTTGATTTGATGTAAAAAAACTAAAACAAATACAATTTAATGAAAAAGTTATTAATAGTTAAACAACTTGATTTTTTATTGGTATATTCTACTCAATATATCTTAAAAAGTGAACGGTTTGAATAATGAAGGCCCAAAAACCTACACAACAATAACTGTTCTGCCTCCCGCATAACATCCTTCCTATTTATATTTAGAGATATGAAGGCATAAATATTTTTTTCTCACATTTACCATTTTGGTAATTGAAAATTACAGTGATCATATATATATATATATATTTACTAGGAAAGACTATAGTGCATACCTTATACCTTTTATAATTAAAAAAAAATTACAATTTCATATTTTTTGAGTTACAACCTAAATAAAATTTTTTTTTTTAAAAAGACTATAAATCAAACACTATATAAAACATAATTAAAAATTCCACCGATCACAATTAAAAATTTGACTAGGCCACTAGCTCTTTAATTGTCTTTCGGAAATTTTATTTGTCCGACGTCTTCGAACTCTCAAAATTTCAGATACTGACGTGACATAAAAGATTTATTAATAATGTTACATTTATTATTTTTTTATATTATTTTGTTTTTGTTAAACATTTCCTATTACTTTTAATATATTACCGTATATGTTAACTAATTATTGGTGTAATAAGCTCCAACACTTATGGTTATATCAAATGATGGGCTAATACATAAGGACCTTGTTTGTTTTAAGAGGTAAAATAGAGGGAATTGATAGTGGAGGAATTAAGTAAAATTGTGTTTGTTTTGATGGGATTAATAGTGAGGGAATTAAGTAAAATTGTATTTGTTTTGATGATAGTTGTTGGTGTATGGATTGTTAAATTATTTTTATATAAAATAAATATAAAATAATAATAAATAAAAAAACAAAAACATTAAACATTAATGTTTAAAAAAAATGCCTAACATGTAAAAAATTTAAAAAAAATAAAAATAAAATAAAAAATTTCCAAAAAAAAAATAAAACAAATAAAATAATAATTTTTACTTAACAAAAAATACAAAAAATTAAATATTAATGTTAAAAAAAAAATACCCGACATGTAAAAAATAAAATAAAAAATAAATAAAAATAAAAAATTTCTAATCCGCTGGACTATTTTTCTAATACCAAGTCCTAGAGGCCCATCCGAATCCCCTTGGAGAGGTCCATCCTAATCCGAAGCTCACTATCAATCCCCTCTCTATTTCTCAAAACAAACACAATATTAATGGGTTCCACCTCACTACTAATCCCAATCCCCCCTCTAACTCTCCAAATAAACGGTGCCAAGGTGGTATAAAAAGTGGTGGGTGTAGTACAACTCAATATTTATATGGAGATGGCGTGGCTACTGTACAGAGGCACAACAGCAACTATTGTATGAATGTTTGGGCCTATTTTGGGAGTTCGTTTTGATTATTTGAATTGTTCATTTTTTAAGATATATTGAATAAAACATACCTATAAAAAATAAAATTGATCGAATATCGTTAGTTATTTTATCGAATTACATTTGTATTTGCAAAAATAAATAGCAAATTTAATTTGAAGTAAAAAACTAAAACAAATACGATTCAATGAAATGGTTATTGATATTTGATTAACTTGATTTTTTACCGGTATATTCTATTTAATATATCCTAAAAAGTGAACGATTTAGATCATAAAAATAGACCCAAATGCCTACACAATAATGATTGTTGTGTCTCCCGCACAATAGCCACACAATCTCCTATTTACACTTACAGATATGAAAGCATAAATATTTTTTTTCTCACATTGACCATTTTGATGATTGAAAATTTCACTGATACACACCTTATACATTTTATAATTAAAAAAATATTATAATTTTATATTTTTTTTAGTTATAACCTAAAAAGAAAAAGGTTACAACCAAACACATATAAAGCATAATTAAAAAATTCACCAATCATAATTAAAAAATTGACTAGGCCACTGACTCCATAATTGAAAAATTGACTAGAACACTAACTCTTTAATTGTCAAGTGGAAATTTTATTTGTCCGACGTTTACTAACTCTCAAATTTTCAGATACTGACGTGACATAAAAGATTTATTAATAATGTTTAACTTATTATTTTTTTACATTTTTTTTTGTTAAACTTTTTATATTACTTTTAATATATTATCTTATGTGTTAATTAATTATTGGTATAATAAACCCTAACACTTATGTTTATGCTAGATGAAATGCTAATACATGAGGTGGTATAAAAGGTGGTTAGTCTAGTACTACTCAATATTTATATAGAGATTGTGTGACTACTATACAGAGGCACAAAAGTAACTATTGTATGAGTATTTGGGTCTATTTTGAGAGTTCGTTTTGATAATTTAAATTGTTCACTTTTTAAGATATATTGAATAAAACATACTTATAAAAAATAAAATTGATCGGATATCTTTATCTATTTTATCGAATTACATTTGTATTTGCAAAAATAAATAGCAAATTTTATTTGAAGTAAAAAACTAAAACAAATACGATTCAATGAAAAGGTTATTGATATTTGATCAACTTAATTTTTTACTTGTATATTTTATTTAATATATCTTAAAAAATGAACGATTTGAATAATAAAAAATAGAGCCTAAAATGAGCCCAAATACCTATACAACAGAGTGACTGTTGTGCGTCCTGCACAACAACCACACAATCTCCCACTTGTACTTACACATATGAAGGCATAAATATTTTTTTCTCACATTGACCATTTTGGTAATTGAAAATTTCAGTGATCATATATATACATTTTATTAAGAAAGGCTATGGTGCACACCTTATACATTTTATAATTAAAGAAAAAAAATATTATAATTTCATATTTTTTGAGTTATAACCTAAAAAAGAAAAAGGCTATAACCAAATATTATATGAAGCATAACTAAAGATTTTATAAATTATAATTAAAGAAAAAAATGACATAATTAAAGGTACATATAGTACACCACATTTAAGAAGCATGCATAGTAGAATTTCCCTTTTTATTTGTTATGAAATTGGCTTTACGATTTTATTTCATTTATTACTTGTTTCTTTATAATAAAATAAAATAAAAAAGTCATGCATATACGCAAAACTTATTATAGTTAAGAAAATAATAAGATTGATTATATCACATTAAAAACATATAAAAAGTAAAATTATTTTAATAAAATATTTTCGTGATAATTAATTGCTCTTTGTCAAATTTGAAAGCCATCTAAGAAGTCCATGGTTTTGTAGCTTAGGCTTGAAGGCCGCACTGCCATATACGGTTTCGTATTTAGGTGGAAATGATTTATATCTGTTTTTTCATTATAAAAACTAGCTTATTACTCGTGCTATGCATGGGATAATTATAGATATTCATATTTGTTTTAGATTTTTTTCAATATATAAATTATATTTTTTAAGATTTTTTATAAAATAATTTAACAATTTTATCACTAACCATGGTGTATGAGAGAAATTGAAAATGGTACTACAGTAACTATACACAGATTGTATCTATAACCATTTGTATGAGGGGATTTTAAATGTTGATTAGATGATTTTGACCAAATCAATAAATGCAGGTATGTGGATTGAAAAAAGTTAATAAATGCTGATCAGGCAATTTTGACCAAATCAATAAATGCTGAGTTTTTTTATATAATAAAAAAATTATATTGGGATATTGAAGCGCCCACATCCCTTGGGGTTAAAAACCTTCCTTTTGCTTAAAAATCCCTCTTGAGTGTTTATGTTTATCTAACTCCAATCATATTAAAAAATCAAATTATAAATAAAAGGAGATAACTTCAATAATACAAATCACATTTTTTTTAATGCTATCTAACTACAATCACATTTTTCTCATAATAAAAAATAATAATTGAAAAAAAAACCCCATTAAAATAGTAATAAAAAGATTATTTAGAAGCATTGAACAAACTACAATCACATTATTCTTTTTGTGAGTGTTTATATTTATCTAACTTCAATTGTATTAAAAAAATAAAATTATAAACAAAAGGAAATAATTTCAATCATACAAATCACAATTTTTTTAATGCTATCTAACTACAATCATATTTTTCTCATAATAAAAAAAAAATTGAAAAAAAGAACCATTAAAATAGTAAATAAAAATATTATTTAGAGCTATTGAACAAACAACAATCACATTTTTATTTTTGTGAGTTAACTTCAATCATATTAAAAAATCAAATTATAAACAAAAGGAGATAACTTCAAGCATACAAATCACAATTTTTTTTAATGTTATCTAACTACAATGACATTTTTCTCATAATAAAAAAAATAATTGAAAAAAATGACAATTAAAATAGTAAATAAAAAAGATTATTTAGAACCATTGAACAAACTACAATCATATTTTTCTTTTCGTGAGCGTTTATGTTTATCTAACTTCATTCATATTAAAAAATAAAATTATAAACAAAAGGAGATAATTTCAATCATACAAATTATAATTTTTTTAATGCTATCTAATTATCATCAATAGTTAAAAAAATCAATCACAAATTAAGTCAATTGATAATTAAAAAACACAATAATTTATTTTTCAAAAAACATAGTGAGTTAAAAAAATCAATTACAATTTTTTTTTTTGTGAAAAAAAAAATTGATACATTATGTGACCCTAATGAGTATAATCCATTTTGTTTTTTTGAAAAACACAGTGAGTTAAAAATCAAATCACAAATTAAGTGAATTGATAGTCAAAAAAACACAACAAATTTTTTTCAAAAAACACAGTGAGTTAAAAAAATTCAATTACAATTTTTTTTTTTCAAAATACAATCTAATCATTATCAATAATTTGTACTTTAAAAATCAAATTAGAAAAAAATCAAATCACATCACAAATATTTTTATGCTATCTAACTACAATAATATTTTTTTATAAATAATTGTAAAGAAAAACCATTAAAACAGTAAATAAAATATTAAATCGCATTAAAAAAAGAACCATTGAACAAACTAAAATCACATCATATTTTTTCTATTATAAAATAAATAAATAAATAAATGAAAAAAAAGCCATTGACTAACTACAATCACATTAAAAAAAAAAAAAAAACTATTGAACTAACTACAATCACATTTTTTTTCTTTGTGAGTGTTTATGTTTATCTAACTTCAATCATATTAAAAATAAAATTAAAATTGTAAATAAAAAGATTAAATAACATTAAAAAAAAAACTATTGAACTAACTACAACAATTATATTAAAAAAAAAAGTCATTGAACAAACTACAATCTCATCACATTACAATCACATTTTTTTTTTTGAGTGTTTTTGTTTATTTAACTTCAATCATATTAAAAATAAAATTAAAATAGTAAATAAAAAGATTAAATAACATTAAAAAAAAACCATTAAACTAACTATAACAATCATATTAAAAAAAAAAAGTCATTGAACAAACTACAATCACATCACATTTTTCCCATAATAAAATAAACAAATGAAAAAAAAGAACTATTAAACTAATTACAATCACATTAAAAAACAGAGAATCATTTAACGAATTATAATCCAATTTTTCTCTTTGTGAGGGTTTATATTTATCTAACTTCAATCATATTAAACAAATCACAAATATTTTTATGTGCTATCTAACTACAATATTAAAACAGTAAACAAAGGAAAGTCAAGAAGGAAAAAATAAAAAGAAAATTTACTGTTTGCATACGTGGTCACTGAAGTTGAAAGTGTAGAAGTGAGAAGTCAGAAAACAAAAAGGAGACTCATTATTTGCAATAGGTATGTGAAAAGTTAAAAAGAGTGTGTGTATTGGAGAAGTTAAAAAGACTTGGAAGAATTTAATAAATGCTAAGTTTTTTTTTTCAAAAAAAATCAAAAAAAATTAAGAAATTAAGGATTAAATATTAGAACTCTCAAAAAACTTGTGGGTTAGAGATAGATATAAATAAATAGATAGATATAGATATAGGTATTTATTTTTATTTTAAATTTTTTTAATATACAAATTATTTGTTTTGGAAAAGGTACTGCAGTAATTATGAGAGAAGTCAAAAAGTCTTGTGAGGTGAGAGAACTTAATAAATGCTGAGGTTAATTTTTTTTTAAAAAAACAAAAAATTAAAAAATTAGGATTGGCATATTGAAACTCCCACAGGCCTTGGGGTTAGAAATCCCCTTTTGCTTAATACATACTAGCCCATCACCCGTGCTATGCACTAGGACTGAGTAAGAAATCCGTAAAATCCGTAATCCGATCCAGTCCAATCCAATCCAGTCGGTTTGAATTGGTTTTTTGAATCCGTGGTTCGGTTCCGAATTGAAAAATTAAAAATCCGTAGTTCACGGATTGGTTTCGGATTGAACCCCACGGTTCCGGATTGGAACCAATCTGAACCGTATACAAATAGTCTATATTTTTATTATACTCTCTTACATAGTATCTTCTCTTATTTCATATAAAACTTAAATCCAAACCTAAACTCGCTAGTTTTTAGTGTTAATTTGTAATGGTCTAAATACTTATCGTGGAACCAGTTTTCTTATGGTTGTTTAAATTTTAGAACAGTATGTTGCTATTATGAAAAGACATGTTGCTATTGTTAAACTAATATGGTGCTATATTTATATTTTTATAAAATTAAAGTGTTATATATATATATATATTTTGTTATTTAATTATGTAAATCCGTGGTCCTAAACCGATCCAATCCGTATTTAAATGGATTGGTCCGGATTGGTTCCACGATTTAAACAGATTGGATTGGTTCCAATTTTTCAGGAACCGTGGATAACGGATTGGTCCTGATTTTACCCCAATCCGGTCCAATCTGGACCATGCTCACCCCTACTATGCACGGGATAATTATAGATATTTATATTTATTTTAGATTTTTTTTAATGTATAAATTATGTTTTTTAATATTTTTTATAAAAATAATTTAACAATTTGATCACTAACCATAATATACATGAGAAGTTGAAAAGGGTACTGCAGTAACTATACACGAATTGTATCTATAATTATTTGTATGATGGGATTTTAAATGCTAATCAGGAGATTTTGATCAAATCAATAAATGCAGGCCTGTGGAAAGACATGTGGATTGAAAAAAGTTAATAAATGCTGATCAAGGGATTTTGACCAAATCAATAAATACTGAGTTTTTTTTTTAAATACAAAATAAAAAATTTAGAAAATTCAGATTGGAATATTGAAGCTCCCACAGGCCTTGGGGGTTAAAAACCCCCTTTTACTTAACACGAAATAATTATAAATATTTATATTGTATTAGATTTTTTTTAATATATAAATTATGATTTTTAAGATTCTTTATAAAAATAATTTAACAATCTTATCACTAAGCATAGTGTATGAGAGAAGTTAAAAAGGGTACTTCAGTAACTATACACGGATTGTATCTATAATTATTTGTATGAGGGGATTTCAAATGCTGATCGGGGGATTGTATCAATAAATGCAGACATGTGAAAAAACATGTAGATTGAAAAAGTTAATAAATGTTGATTAGGGAATTTTGACCAAATCAATAAATATTGAGTTTTTCTTTTTTTAATAAAAAATATTAAAAAATTCAGATTCGGATATTGAAACTTCCACGGGCCTTGGGGGTTAAAAATCCCTTTTTACTTAATATATAGTATAGATATAGATAGATAGATAGATATAGATATAGATAATATAATATAGATAGATAGATGTGTTGAAATTTTCGAGGAATTTTGTTTATGTTAGTTTTTAATGCATTAAAGTTTAATTATGAGGGGGTTTTGACCAAATCTCCCAAAAGGCATGGGGATTGGGAGAAATTAATAAATGCCGAATTTTTTTTTTAAATCAAAAAATTAGAAAATTAGGATTGGGATATTGGAGCTCCCACAAGCCTTGGGGGTTAAAATCCTTTTTTGCTTAATATATAGTATAGACTAGCCTATCACCCGTGCTATGCACGGGATAATTATAAATATTTAGTTTTTTTTTAATATATAAATTATGTTTTTTAAGATTTTTTATAAAAATAATTTAACAATCTTATCACTAACTATAGTGTATGGGAGAAGTTGAAAAGGGTACTACAGTAACTATGCAAGGGTTGTATCTATAATTATTTTTATAAGGGGATTTTAAATGCTAATCAGAGAATTTTGACCAAATCAATAAATGCTAAGGTTTTTTTTTAATAAAAAAATTAGAAAATTTAAATTGGGATATTGGAGCTCCCACAAAGCTTAAGGGTTAGAAACCCTTTTTTCCTTTATATATAGACTAGCATATTACCCGTGCTATGCACGAGATAATTATAGATATTTATATTTGTTTTAGATTTTTTTTAATATATAAATTATCTTTTTTAAAATTTTTTTCTTATCACTAACCATAATGTATGGGGAAAGTTGAAAAGGGTATTGCAGTAACTATACACGAATTGTATCTATAATTATTTGTATGAGGGGATTTTAAATGCTGATTAGGAGATTTTGACTAAATCAATAATTGCATGCATGTAGAAAGATATGTGGATTGAAAAAAGTTAATAAATGCTGATCAGGGGATTTTGACCAAATCAATAAATGTTGAGTTTTTTTTTTAAATAAAAAATTTAAAAAATTCAGATTGGGATATTGAAGCTCCCATAAGTCTTGGGGGTTAAAAACTCCATTTTGCTTAATATATAGTATAGATATAGATAGATAGATAGATATATCTTTTTATTTTTATTTTTATTTTTGTGTGGTTTCTATTCGGTTTTTTTTTTCAATTTATTTAAGATGGAGTTGTGGGTATCTTTTTTTAAAATTTAATTTATCTGTGGTTTCCATTTGTTTTTAATTATTACTATTTAGGTAAGTTATGATGTGAGTTAGATATGTGATAGACATGTGAGTTTTATTGATTTAAAGTTTATTTAGATAAACTTTAAAGATTTTTTTTTTTAGTTTTTTATTTTTTTTTTGTTATGTTATAATATAATATATAAAATATAGGTAGATATCTGCAATTTTAATAGAAAATATTATCTGATTTTTTGGGGAAGAGAAAATGAATGCAAGTTTTAATATTTTTTTTTGAAAATTTGTGAGAAAGATTAAGAGGGAGAGATTATGAAATATTTTTGTTATTAAATAAATAAATTAGTCAATAGTTTTTTTTAATCTATTTTGTAAATTAAAAATCAATAATTTTGAAAATTTGATTAATTTGTCCCATTAAGTGATTTAAAACTTTGATAGATATACATAAAAAAAAATACATAATTATATTGTTAAATCATAATTCAAATTTAGATGTTATATTTTTTTGAGATCTATAGCTAAATTCTTATCTTTTTTTATTTTTTATTTTTGTGTGTAACCATAGTATATGAGAGAAATTGAAAAGGATGTTGCAATAATTATGAGAGAAGTCAAAAGGGATTGTGGGTTGGGAGAAGTCAATAAATGCTGAGGTTGAGTTGGGAGAAGTCAATAAATGCTGAGTTTTTTTTTTTTTTTAAATCAAAAAATTAGAAAATTAGGATTAGGAGATTGGAGTTCCCACAGGCCTTGGGGTTAAAAACCTCCTTTTGCTTAATATATAGTATAGATAGATATATAGATAGTGGTATCCTGTGCTATGCACGGAACTGTATAAATTTTAAAAAAAATTATTATAATTATTAGATAAGCTTTAAAGATTTTTTTTTTAGTTTTTATTTATTTTTTTATTTTTTATGTTATAATAAAATATATAAGATATAGATAGATATCTACAACTTTAATAAAAAATATTATTTGATTTTTTGAGGAAGAGAAAATGAATGCAACTTTTAATTATTTTTTTTTGAAATTGGTGAGAGAGATTAGGAGGGAGAGATTATGAAATATTTTTGTTATTAAATAAATAAATCAGTTAATATTTTTTTAATCTATTTTGTAAATTAAAAAATCAATAATTTTAAAAAATTGATTAATTTGTCCCATTAAGTGATTTAAAATTTTGATAGATATATATACATAAAAAAATACATAATTATATTACTAAATCATAATTCAAATTTAGATGTTATATTTTTTTGAGATCTATAGTTAAATTTTTATCTTCTTTATTTTTGTGTGTAACCATAATGTATGAGAGAAATTGAAAATGGTGCTGCAGTAATTATGAGAGAAGTCAAAAGGGATGGTGGGTTGGGAGAAGTTAATAAATGTTGAGGTTGGGTTAGGAGAAACAATAAATGCTGAGGTTTTTTTTTTGTTAAATCAAAAAATTAGAAAATTAGGATTAGGATATTGGAGCTCTCACAATATAAATAGATATCTACAACTTTAATAAAAAAATATTATTTGATTTTTTGGGGAAGAGAAAATGAATACAAGTTTTAATTATTTTTTTTTAAATTGGTGAGAGAGATTAGGAGGGAGAGATTATGAAATATTTTTGTTATTAAATAAATAAATCAGTTAATATTTTTTTTAATCTATTTTGTAAATTAAAAGATTAGTAATTTTAGAAAATTGATTAATTTGTCCCATTAAGTGATTTAAAATTTTGATAGATATATATATAAAAAATACGTAATTATATTATTAAATCATAATTCAAATTTAGATGTTATATTTTTTTGAAATCTATAGCTAAATTCTTATCTTCTTTATTTTTGTGTGTAACCATAATGTATGAGAGAAATTGAAAATAATGCTGCAGCAATTATGATAGAAGTCAAAAGGGATGGTGGGTTGGGAGAAGTTAATAAATGTTGAGGTTGGGTTGGGAGAAACAATAAATGCTGAGGTTTTTTTTTTTTTGGTTAAATAAAAAAATTAGAAAATTAGGATTAGGATATTGGAGCTCTCACAAGTCCTGTGAGTTAAAAATCTCCTTTTGCTTAATATATAGTATAGATGTTTGGGGTGTCTTAAATAAGTGCACTTTTTGTCTTTTGGGGTTAAAAAATTGAGGAAGAAAATATGGATATTTGGGTTAACTTTTTAACTTTTTATGAAAAAATGTGTAATAAAAAATTGTAAAAATTGATTTGTAGGAAAATTAGAATTGGGAGTTGTGCAGCCGTAATTGTTAACTTTTGGTGAATAGTGTTAACTTTTTAACTTTTTGAGTAACTTTTTAACTTTTTGACTTTTTTACAATATGCCAAACTTGGCCATAGTATAGATTATTTAGGGGCATTTTGGAAAGAAGTTAAAAATGTCAGTTTTTTGGCGAATCTAGTTTTTTGATCAAAAAAGTCACTAAAAAAGTCAAAAAACTAAAAAATCAGCTTTTTACCAACTTTTTAAAACAACACTTAGAAGGATGCGAGAGTAGCAATTTTATAAATTATAAATCTAAGGGATTGTTTGGGTGTCGTAAATAAGTGTACTTTTTGTCTTTTTTGACTAAAAAGTTGAGAAAAAAAATATGGATGTTTGGGTTAACTTTTTGACTTTTTACGAAAAAATATATATTAAAAAATTGTATAAATAAATGTGTAGGAGAAGTTAGTGGATTCGGCCGTACATATTGGGCAGGCTAGTGGGTTGGTATGAGATGGGAAATGATTGCCTATTTTTCGGGTTTGAATTGGACGGTGTTGTTTGGCCTATGAAGGCCCACCACAAGTCCCGTTTTGCTAATCAGAATCGTTGAATGTGTAGAACTCGTCGAGTACTATATGCTTGTAAAAAATCACGTTGATTGGATATCAATAGCTATCTGATCGTGTTAGTTTTTCTTGTCAACTATTAACTATAATATCATCCATTTTTTATACAAAACTGATTTGATCATGTAGTTAGCGACTTCCGATCAATGTGATTTTTAATAAAAATATAATTCTGGACAAGTTTTACATATTGAACAGTTCAGATTATCAAAATGGGACCCGTGATGGCCCCTCATGGGCCCAACATTTCAGTCCAACTTAGTGATTTTATATATGTAATTGTTTTTTTTTTTCTCACGGTACTAAAGGGTCAATTTAGCCCCGAAAATTGTGTAAAATTTGTTTGATTAAATATTATGTATATTAGTTTTTTAATATTTTTAATTTGTGAATACAAATAAATTTTTTACTTTTTTTTTTTTGTAATTTTTTTACTTTTTAATTTTTTTGAAAACACTCCAAACCAGGCGTAAATAATGCGTGTTCTGATTTGACATAAAAGAAATTTTATACAAAAATTTCGTTTATATATCATTACTTTAATTTAGAGTTTCTCAATAATAGCATGTGTGAATGCTGTTATGAAGGTCTAAAAAAATTGTTTATCATATTATTATTATTGTGAATATATAAGACTTGAATTCATGACATCTTCAAATTTTTAGAAAGGTTCAACGATTCTGGTTAGTTTGTCCAATTAGTTTATTAATAAGGCTAAGTATCATGAAAAATCTATGATGAAAATAATCACGAAAGATTTGTAATCCTTGCATTATACTTAAAATAAAACACCACACACTAATCAAGGTAATTTAAGAATCATAAATCTTTTATGATTATTTTCATAAAATTTTTTTCATGATTTTTAACATTTCTCTTAGTCTATTTAGGACTTTTTGGCCTCACTCATTTAGGTTGGGGATAACCATTGTGGTGCTAAGACACATAGGTTTAGTCAGTACGATTCCCATGCTCTTCACAAAATCAGAATTGAACTTTGCCTAACGCGAACTTGCTGTGTTATGTCCCAAAAAAAATTAAAAAAATTATTTTTATATAAATGTTTTATTGGAATGATATAATATTGATATTTTTATAATCACTAATATTTAATGGATATTTTATTTTAAAACAATAAATTACAATATATAATCATATCATTTTATACAATTTTTTTTTTTTTTGTTTTGTTTATATATCAAAATTTTTATGGCAAAATATCTCATATGTGCAGGTAACTTGCTAGTAATGGATCAATCGTTATCACAATAAAATGAAGACACCCCCAAACTACAGGAAAAATGATATCGATATCTTGTTTGAATAATTTGTTAGAGAAAATAAGAGGAAAGAGCATAATCTTTCCCATTTGTTGACAAAATAAACGGAGAAAAAGAAAACAAACAAAGTTTTATTGCATACCAATTTATTTGGCAAACTAAGAGATGAAAGAAAAGAAAGGACCAAGCAGGAGATTATAAAAAAAAAAAAACAAAACAAAACAAAGAAAAAAAAAAGTAAGATAGTGATATTTGTCATTTTTCGTTTGGATAATTTGGTGGAAAAAAGAGAAGCCAGTGGGTTATCCTCTCCTCTTATTGGGTCAACATTTTAGAAAAAGAGAAAAGATATCATTCAGTGCTAGGTTTTAATTTTTTGAATTTTATTTTTTAGAAATTAATTTTTTTAGTAAATATTTTTTAAATTTTAAGTATTTTTTTTAAAAAAATTTTAGACACACCTTACTTAGATGTATCTAAATATTAAAATATTTGTGAAAAAATATTTTAAAATTTTAATAAATATACAAAAATACGAAAAATGTACTTTTTTTTGTATTTTTAGTACTTAGTGATTTTTTTAAAGATTAAAATGCTTAAAATATTTTAAAAAAAAATCAATGAAAACAAAAAAAAATACGAAAAAAAAATATATAAAATTTTCTGAAAAGTAAATTCTAAAAATGAAAACCAAACATAGTGATTGTCTTTCCTTCTTGATTGAAAAAGGGAGACTACAAAAAAAAATAAATAAATAAATAAATAATTACACAAGTAAGGTCAAAAACAAAAACCACTTGTC
Source organism: Camellia sinensis (assembly GCF_055761805.1). Classification (NCBI taxonomy): domain Eukaryota; kingdom Viridiplantae; phylum Streptophyta; class Magnoliopsida; order Ericales; family Theaceae; genus Camellia; species Camellia sinensis. The sequence goes on from NC_138961.1 coordinate 224,715,638, forward strand.
ATCATAAAATAAAGGATCAATAAAGTTAGTAATCACCATCCTTATTCCATTTCTCTTTCATATATCTTCACGTTTAGAGACACTTAAAATTGGGTTAATGGGTTGGTTTCTATGTTGTTAAAAATAAATCCTCCATTTCTCTTTTTTAAGTATGCAAGTGGGTGATTAGAGATGATAAAATACCTTCTTTTTTTTTCTTTTCTGAATCATTCAATTCAAATGCACTATAAAATAAGAAATATAAAAGAAAAAAAAAATTCTTTGTGAAGGAGAGGAAAAATCAAATAAAAAATGAGAGAGAGAGAGAGAGAGAGAGGGTTCATTGTGGAATATTTTAGTAGGTCATTGTCTAAAAGGCTATGACTAAATTTATCAGCCCAAAGAAAGCTGACAGTTTTGGAGTTTGTAACGGGTTGTTTTGAGAAATTAGTTAAAAATTAATTTTTTAATTTTTTTTTGTTTAAAAAAAAATGTGTAAAAAGATAGAGAGGTGATATAATTTAAAATAAACTAAAAACCAAATTAGTTTTTAACCAAGTTCTCAAATGGGCCCAATTGTCATATAGAACACATTGGAGCCTAGAAAGAACTGGGCCTGGATGGGTAGCCCAAATGACAAGGCCTCTCATGCCTGAGCCTAAGGATGGCTGCAGGCGGTTCATAGCTTCTGCCCAAATTGGAGATGCAACAAAGTCCCAACAATGATATCTTATTATCTGTTATACAAAACCAAAGGCCCATCTATGAAACCAAGACCCATCTAAAAGCATGTTATCGGGGGCTAACAAAAACGGTGCACATTGATAATGCAATTCGTTTTGAGTGGATGGGTCGGGCTGGTCTAAGCTCTTCAAGTTCCGATTTAGGTGGATGATTCCACCAGATGACCTGCAAGCAAGTCCAAAGGGGAGCGGGGTTGTCCCCCAGTGAACCCTCCGGCGAGCGAATCAGTAGAGGAAGAAGGAAATATATATATATAGAGAGAGAGAGAGATAAAAAAGCTTAACCTTCCTCTTGTCTTCCATTCTTGCTTATATCCTTTGGTAATCATTTCACTGTCCCTTGTGACGTGCCCCGTTCCGCCGAAAGTCTATGCCGTAGCTTACCTTGTTCAGGGTGAGGGGGCTCTGTTCTGACGGGGAGGTGTTGTTGTAATAAATCCTGTGATGGGCTGCATTAATGGTGATGTGTTGTGGCAATAACTCTGCAGATCTTTGTCTGCTGATGTGGCCTGTGTTTCACCTGCCATGTGCCCGAATGCCATTGGCCCTCCATGTCCAGATGGCCTCCAGCTGTCCTGGGCTTTGCCAACCGGGTTATGCTATGGGTCCCAAGCGATGGGTTTGGGGTTGTTTGCTGTGGGCCGTAAGCCTTATGGGCCTATCTATGTCAGTAGTCCCCCTTTTCCGAGTGCAGCTTTAGCCCAACGAAGGAAATAGTAATAAGAAAGAGAAGTGCGAACCGAGTGGAGAGGCCGACCGTTAGCCGTGCCGACCGCAAGGGTGACCGAGCGGGAGAAGCTGACCGTGAGAGTGGCCGAGCGGGAGGGGCTGACCGTGAGGGTGGCCGAGCGGGAGGGGTCGACCGTGAGGCGTGCCGACCGCGAGGGTGGCCGAGCACGAGGGGTCGACCGTTAGGCGTGCCGACCGCGAGGGTGGCCGAGCGGGAGGGGTCGACCATGAGGCGTGCCGACCGCGAGGGTGGCCGAGCGGGAGGGGTCGACTGTTAGGCGTGCCGACTAGGACGGCACGGGGCTCAAAAAGAGGAGGGGTTGGTGCCATGTAATGATGTGAAATGGAAAGGACAGGGTAAGGGGAGGGGACAGTGCATCGTGGCCATACACGTGGCAATATCATGAGGGAAGTGAAGCGTTGGAGCAGAAATGAAACGATAGGTCACGAGGGGGTTTTGAAAAGGCAGTTTTGGCGGTTGATTTGAAAGGTTTTAAAACGGGCGAAAATTAATGTGGATCCATGGAATACGGGTAAACCGTGGGTTTTTGGTATAATGCGTTTCACCTACCCTTTTTACAAAAACTCAAAATACCCAAGTGTTAATTCCTTCATTGCGTACGACACACCTGTGAAACATTTTCTCAACTTCCTTGCTTTTGCGTCAGAAGTGATTCGTAAGCAAACCCTAGAAATGGCACAAGAAGAAGTGGTCGATGTGAGGGTGGACCCTCTGGGAGACGATGATGCAGAGGAGCTAGCAGCGCGATATAGGATGGAGACACGAATGGTGGGGGTGGGGGAACCGGTGGGAGAATCGCAGGCGTCGGCCCTGATATTGGCTCCAAAGCCGATAAGCCAGGTAGAGCCGGATCAGTGGCACACTAAGGCTGACAAATCCACTATTACTGCGACGGATTTGGAGGCTATCAGGGGAAAGTACCAGATTCCGGCTGAGGTGGAGTTACTGCTGCCAACGTCAAGGGAAAGGCCGTCTGATGCCAGGCCAGTGGAGTTTTCCCTTTATGAGGAGGCGCTAAAAGGTGGGCCGAGGTTGCCGCTGCCCTAAGTGGTGGTTGACGTACTGAACCATCTGGAGGTAGCGCCGAGGCAATTGATGCCCAATGCATGAAAGATTCTGCTGGCCTGCGCTAGCGTGTGGCCCAAGGCGAATGGAGGGAAAGCCATGGCGGTAGACGAGTTCTTTTCCTGTTATAAAGCTTCGGGGCAGCAGGAGACGTGGGTTACCCTGCAGGCAGTAATGGGGAGGGGATTGGTGGCGGGGCTGCCGACATTGATCAAGGGGTGACGGCCACGGTGGTTCTACGTGTCTGGCAATGGGGGACGAGGAGTACGCACTATCTGGAAGGTGCCCATTAGGTCGATGGAGCCAAGACTGGGGGCAGCGGCGGAAGAGAGGGTGAAGAGGGTGAAGGAGTGGAGGGAGAGAGAGAAAGCCAAATGGGACGAGCTTGTTCAGCTGTCCGCATTGTTTGAGGCAGGTTTGGGATCGCAGCCGAGGGGTGGGGACCTCGACCGAGCCGAATTGGAGGCGAGAAGAGAGGTTCAGGAAGTAGAGGATCAGGTCATACTCGCCAAGGCCACGAAGTTGAAGGAAGCGCGAGGAGACCGACCGCCTCAACCGATCGCGCAGGAGAGGATCCGACCGCGCCCAAGGCCGCTGGGGGGGAAGGACTTAAGCAGTTTTGAGCCACGACAGCCCCCCGTAGATGCTGTAAAAGAACAGGCCAGAAAGGACGGGAAGGCTCTAAAGAAGAAGAAGAAGAAAATGAGTGCTCCAGAGGGAGCTGCAGATGAGTCTGGGGCTAAGAGGGCTAAGGTGGCCCCAGCTGAGGTGGAGGTCCCTGTGGCCAAGGATGCCCCAGAGGTGGTGGGGGTCACCCAAACACTGGAGGTTGTGGAGACTGCCCCAACAACGCAAGTAGGAGCTGAGTTGACTGAGGCTGCGCCGCGCGGGAGAGAGCGGACCTAAAAGAGGCCTGCCCCCCAGGAAGGAGGGGTCCGTCTGGCTACGGCGATCTATCATGTGCGCGCGGTAGCTGGAAGGTTGGAGGGAGAAGAAGGCCCAGCCAGGGCGGGACAGACCGCTTGGTGAAAATTGTGGAGGAGACAGCCCTGCGCTCGGCATCCGGGTTTAATGAGGCTGACCTGCTGAGGGGGTTGTGCTCCGCCCAAATGGAGGTAACTACCTTGGCAGGGGCCCTTCTGAGGAAAGCAGGAGCTGCCAAGCTAAAAGCTAAGGAGGCCAAGGCCCAGTTGGCCAAGTTGAAGAAGGACAGTGCTGATTGGAAGACTGCCCATGCCGAACTGCAAGCAGTCAAGTTGGAGCTGGAGGACACACGCCGTAAGGTTGTGTCGCTTGAGTTCCAACTGGCTGGCGAACAAAAAAAGTTGGAGGAGTCTGAAAGAGCCTGCGCCGTTGCGATCGAGCGGCATGAAGAGGCTATGAGCAGCAATGAAGAGCTGGTCAGGCAAAAAGATGAGGCCGATGCCAGAATTGGAGATCTGTTGAAGGGGTTGGAGGATGAGCGCGTCAAAGCAGAGGAGGAGAAGGGGAGGCTGGTGAGAGAGTTGGAAACAGAGAAGGTGAAGGCAATGACGGAGATGGAGAGTCTAAAGAAGGAAGTAGAAGAGGAGAGGGCGACGGCGGCTGCTGAAAGGGGGGCCCTGCAGAGAGAGCTGGACGAAGAGAGGGCAAAGGAGGCTTCTGAGAGGGCGACCTACCCTGATCTGTGCGTCGCAGCAGTGGAGCAATACAAAGGGTCCCCTGAATTTCAGATGGCGGTAGATACCGCAGTCGCCAAGAGTCTGGCTGGGCAAGAGTCTGGGGGGGGTGGGCCCATCAAGGATGACTGCTGGAGGCAAGACAGAGGCAGAAGTGATTGAGAGCTTCCAGCAGTCAGACTTCTACAAGCACGAAATGGCTGAGTTCTGGGACAGTGGTTGGAAGATGTTCAAACGCAGAGCTGAAGAGCTGTTCCCAGACTTGGACCTGAGTAGTGTCACGATTGGTAAAGATGATGTGGCCCAGACCCCCCCGACGAGGGTATTGAAGAAGAAGAGCTTGTATCTAGTGAGGAGGAATGACCAAGGGAGATGAAGAGCCCCCTCTCTGTGTTGGTTTTGTGTTTTTATTGTTGTTGTTTTTTTTTTTAATGTATTATTGTAATGAACTTGTGTACACATTGTAAATGAATAAAATTTCGTTTATGTTGTCAATTGACTGTGTTTGCCTGTACTGGCTAAAATGAATGAAGTCTAGTTATAAAAACTGGTCATAAAAATTGTGCAATAAAAATGAAAAAATTGTTAAGTTAAACGTTCCTCCCTGCAGAGCGAGATTGGATTTGTATGAAAATTGAAAGGGTGATAGTGGTTTATTAAAAAATTAGATTATGAAATTGTAGAACATAATATTCGAATGGGGTTAGGACTTCCAGTTTAATAAGGATGGATGAAGGATCCATGGATGGGAATAGAAAAGTGGGTTGCAAATTGTAGAGAAGAGATTGGAGAAATAAATTGGATGGGGTGGGAGATAATCTGATTAGTAAGTGAAATATGTGATAGCATCTTTGGAATCTGACTAAGTAAAAACGCGGTCCTGGAATTATGCATAAGCTTTAAGATGTGACTAAGTGTTGAAAATGTGGTCCTGCTTGGCTTTGAAGTGCTCGGCCTGGCCGAGGCTTTGAAGTGCTCGGTCTGGCCGAGGCTTTGAGTGCTCAGTCTAGCTGAGGCTTTGAGTGCTCAGTCTGGCCGAGGCTTTGAGTGCTCAGTCTGGCCGAGGCTTTGAGTGCTCAGTCTGGCCGAGGCTTTGAGTGCTCGGTCTGGCCGAGGCTTTGAAGTGCTCGGTCTGGCCGAGGCTTTAAAGTTCTCGGTCTGGCCCAGGCTTTGAGTGCTCAGTCTGGCTGAGGCTTTGAGTGCTCAGTCTGGTTGAGGCTTTGAGTGCTTGGTCTGGCCGAGGCTTTGAAGTGCTCGGTCTGGCCGAGGCTTTGAGTGCTCGGTCTGGCTGAGGCTTTGAGTGCTCGGTCTGGCCGAGGCTTTGAAGTGCTCGGTCTGGCCGAGGCTTTGAAGTGCTCGGTCTGGCCGAGGCTTTGAGTGCTCGGTCTGGCTGAGGCTTTGAGTGCTCGGTCTGGCCGAGGCTTTGAGTGCTCCATCTGGCTGAGGCTTTGAGTGTTCGGTCTGGCCGAGGCTTTGAGTGCTCGGTCTGGACGAGACTTTGAAGTGCTCAATCTGGCTGAGGCTTTAAGTGCTCCGTCTGGCTGAGGCTTTGAGTGCTCAGTCTGGCTGAAGCTTTGAAGTGCTCAGTCTGGCTGAGACTTTGAGTGCTTGGTCTGGCCGAGGCTTCGAGTGCTCGGTCTGGCCGAGACTTTGAAGTGCTCAGTCTGGCTGAGGCTCTGAGTGCTCGGTCTAGCCGAGGCTTTGAAGTGCTGCAAGTGAAAGTGTCATGGGAGCGACATACAGACAGTTGAATTATAAAAGCTGAGAACTTCAGTCGGAATTTGCATTATGTATTAAAGAGGGAAATACAACAATGTTGACAATACAAAAGTATGAACTCATTTATAGTAATGCTTCAAATATTCCGCATTCCAGGGGTGGGGGAGGTCGCGGCCTTCCATGTCTTGAAGTCGGTAAGTGCCTGGTCGTGGTCGGGCTTTCACTACGTAGGGTCCCTCCCATTTGGCTGCCAGTTTGCCCTCGGTTGGATTCTTTGTGGCAAGAGTTGCTTCTCTTAAGACAAGGTCCCTCACAGAGAACTCTCGTGGTCGAATTCTGTGGTTGTAGTGTGTTCTCATTTTCTGCTGATACGAAGCTAATCTGATAGCAGCAGTCTCTCTGAGCTCTTCGACGAGGTCCAGGTCTGTTCGATGGAGCTCTTCGGTTGAGGCCAGATCCGGATGTAAAACCCTGGGGGTGGGTAGACCGACTTCTACTGGAATAACCGCCTCAGCGCCATATGTTAAGCGAAAAGGGGTTTCCCTAGTGGGAGTGCGAGCAGTGGTTCGGTAAGCCCAGAGTACATTTGGTAGTTCCTCAGCCCAAAGGCCTTTAGCAGCTTCGAGCTTAGTTTTGATGATTTTCAGAAGGGAACGGTTGGTGACCTCAACTTGGCCGTTTGCTTGGGGGTGACCGAGGGAAGAGAAGCATGGTTGAATCTGGAGATCTGCACAAAATTTCTGTACTTCGCGTTATCGAATTGTTTGCCGTTGTCAGAGATGATGGCTTGAGGGACGCCAAATCGGCAAATGATCGATTGCCAGATAAACCTGGTGGTGTTCCGCTTGGTGATTGTGGCAAGGGATTCAGCCTCGACCTATTTGGTGAAGTAATCAATGGCGACAATCGCGAACTTGGTCTGGCCTCGACCGGTGGGAAGTGGACCAACCAAGTCGATCCCCCACTTGGCAAACGGATAAGGGCTGCAGAGTGTGATTAAATCTGTAGGAGGAGCATGGGGGATGTTGGCGAAGCATTGACATTTATCCCATTTGAGCACGAAATCGGTCGCATCCTGATTAAGAGTTGGCCAAAAATACCCAGTACGGAGTATCTTCTGGGCAAGGGACCTGCCGCCTGAATGATTACCACAAATTCCCTCATGGATCTCCTGCATTACATAAGTGGCTTGAGCTGGATTGAGGCACCGTAAATATGGTCGGGAGAAACCGCGTTTGTACAATATACCGTCGACAATGGTGTAATTGGACGCTCGGGATCGGACTTTGGCTGCCTGCTGTTGGTCATCTGGGAGTGCCCCTGTGGTCAAGAATAGGAGAATGTCGGATGCCCAAGGGATGGGTTCGTTTTGGATGAACTGTACGGCTTGCAGGTCTGGTGAAATGGCCGGATGGTGTAGATATTCGAGACGGACATCATGGCTGAGATTAGGATGGTCAGTAGAGGCCAGCTGAGCCATCTCATCTGCTCTGGAGTTTTCCGCCCAAGGAATGTGGCTGATGTGGAAGGTATCGAAAAGGCGAGCAAGGGGGAGTGCCATATCCCTATAAGCTCGTATTGTGTCTTCCTTGGCGTCGAAGTCCCCCGTCATCTGACCAACGACGAGCTGGGAGTCGCTGAATACTCGGAGGTGGCTGACCCCAATGTCCTTGGCAAGGTGGAGTCCTGCTATCAATGCCTTATACTCGGCCTCATTGTTGCTTGCTTCAAACAAGAAACGGAGGGCACATTTGAAATAGCCACCCTCGGGGGAGGTGAGGATGAGGCCGGCCCCACTTCCTTTTCTGCGAGACGAACCGTCGACATTGAGAGTCCAAGAATGAGGATCTTCTGGCTCTGTTGGAGTTGGTGGGAGTGGAGGTGTAGTGGTCGGGGCCGGATTGGTGAACTCCAAGATGAAGTCAGCTACAGCTTGCCCCTTGATTGCTGTCCGAGGGCGGTAGGAGATATCGAACTGGCTGAGTTCTACTGACCACTGCATCAGTCTACCTGAGAGTTCTGGTTACTGCATGACCTTTTTCAGGGGCTGGTCGGTGAGGACCACTATGGAGTGGGCTTGGAAGTATGGACGGAGTCGTCTGGAGGCAATGACCAAGGCCAGGGATAGTTTTTCTAATAAGGGGTAGTTCTGCTCCGCTCCCCTGAGAGCTCGACTGATGTAGTAGACCGGCCGTTGGATTGAGCCATCTTCTCTGAGGAGAGCTGCACTGACTGCGGTGCTCGATACTGCTAAGTAGAGGAAGAAGGGCTCGCCCGTGATTGCTTGGGAAAGAAGGGGGGGTTGGCCATGCATTGCTTTAACTGTTGGAAGGCCTCTTCGGATTCAGCTGTCCATTCAAAAGTCTGCCGAAGAACTTTAAAGAAGGGTAGGCACTTATCTGTTGCATGGGAAATGAAGCGGTTGAGGGCCGCCACTCGGCCGGTGAGTCTTTGAACTTCTTTGACCGTCCTAGGCGACCGCATCTCAACCAAGACCTTGATCTTCTCAGGGTTAGCTTCAATGCTGCGCTGACTGACCATAAAACCCAAAAATTTTCCAGATCCTACGCCGACGGCGCACTTCTCTGGGTTGAGCTTCATCTGGTACTTGCGCAAGGTGGCAAAGGTCTCTCATAAGTCAGTGAGGTGATCGGAGGAGTATTTGCTTTTGACTAGCATGTCATCGACGTAGACTTCCATATTCCGGCCTATTTGGTAATGGAAAACGACATTAACCAGCCGTTGATAGGTGGCCCCGGCATTCTTCAATCCGAACGGCATTACACAATAGTGGTAGGTACCTCGGTCGGTAATAAATGATGTGTGTTCCCGATCAGATGTGTGCATCAAGATTTGGTTGTACCTAGAGAAGGCATCCATGAAGCTGAGCATTTGATGACCGGCCGTGGCATCGACCAGCAGATCTATACGGGGAAGAGGGTAGCTGTCTTTGGGGCAAGCTCGGTTTAGGTCAGAGTAATCGACACAGAGTCGCCATTTGCCACTGTGTTTGCGGACGAGGACCACGTTGGACAACCATCTAGGGTAGTCCACATTTTTGATGAATTGGGCATCGAGGAGCTTGTCAACTTCTGCAGCTATAAGAGTGTTGCACTCCGGATGGAAAATGCGTTACTTCTGGCGGTGGGGTCGAAAGTGGGGTTCGATGCTGAGGCGGTGGGTTATGAAGGAGGGGTCAATGCCTGGCATGTCAGAATGGGTCCAGGCGAATACATCTCTGTGCTCGGTCAGGAGAGCGGTAAGGTCGACCTTGGCTTGGGAAGGTAGTTGGCTGCCAATTTTGGCGGTTTTGATTGGGTTGGTGGGATCAATGTTAACTTCAACAAGTTCCTCCACGGGTTCACCTCTGACCAGCTCGTCCTCGTCTCGGACGTCAAGCCCTTCAATGATCATGGCCTCTTTTAGCTTGACTTCTTTGAGTGAGGCGACATAACACTCCCTGGCCACGGTCTGTTCTCCTTTGACAGCTCCGACACCAAGATCGGTAGGAAATTTGATAGCAAGGTGATAGGTGGATGTGATGGCTTGGAAGGCGTTTAGGGTTGTGCGGCCAAGGATGATGTTGTAAGCAGAGGGGCAGTCGACCACAAGGAAGGTGAGTAACTTAGTGGTCAGCCTCGGGTGTTCGCCAATGGTGATAGGTAGATCGATGGAGCCGATGGAGGTCACACGGTCGCCGGTAAAGCCGACCAGAGGGGTTTGGAGAGGAGACAAGCTTTCTTCCCCAATCTTGAGCTAGCGGAAGCAATTGAGGAAGATGATGTCTGAAGAGCTGCCGTTGTCTATGAGGACTCGTCTGACCTTGTAGTTGGAGAGGATGGCGGAAATGACAAGGGGGTCATCATGTGGGTAACGGACTCCTGCACAATTGGTGTCTGTGAAGATGATGGGTTCGATCCACTGTTTTGACTGTTTGGGAGGTCGGTCCACCGTCGCCACTGCTTTGTCTGAGCCCTGCCTGATTTTTCTGAGCTCTGCCTTCTGAGCTGAGCGGGATGGTCCCCCGTAAGCAAGGCCGCCTGAAATGACTCTGATTTCTCCGACTGGTGGAGGGGGATTGCCTGGAGGTCAAGGCTGTGGTGGTGGGCGATCGTGGCCTTGGTTAGGTGGGGCTTGATTGCGGGGTGGTGTATGTCGGCGATTGTTCCTGGGAAGGTCGGTTCTTTGCCTCTATTGAGGGCGGGTGTCTGTGAATCGGCTAAGGCGGCCCTGACGTATGAAGGTCTCGATCTGATCTTTGAGGTTGATACACTCGCTGGTGGTATGGCCATGGTCTTGGTGGAAACGGCAGTACTTGGACTGATCTTTGCGATTGGAAGGGTTTCGTGAAGGCAGGGGCCACTTGAGGGGGTAGTCCCGCTAGATTTGATTGAGGACGTGCTCCATGGGGGAGTTGAGTGGTGTGTACCGCTCGAACCGACCGGGCGGTTGGGTCGGAGCCGACCGGTCGGCTCAGTGGGGTCGGTCACTATAGTGGGGTGTTTGGCTATTATACTGGGCGGTCCTGGGTTCTGAGTCTTTCCTCTTGTCTCTGGGGGTCGGATTTTTAGTGATCGGCTCTTGCCGAGCAGCCAGGGAATCTTCAGCATTCATGTATTTCTGGGCTTTGGATAGTAGGGCAGCCATGGTGGTTGGAGGGTTTTTGGAGAGGGAGAAAAGAAAATCGGACGACCGCAGGTCGGCCATGAAAGCCATGAGGATGACCTTGTCGTCATTCTCCGCTACTTGAAGGGCTTCGGTGTTGAAGCGGGTGACGAAGCTGCGGAGCGACTCCCCCTCGGTCTAACGAATGTTAAGGAGTTGGGTGGCTGGGCATCTCTGACGCTGGGCTCCGATAAAATGGCTCAGGAAAGAGTCACTGAGGTGTTAAAAGGTGGAGACGGAGTCCGCCGGTAACTGGCTAAACCACAATCGAGCTGATCCCTTCAGTGTCACGGGAAAAGCTCGGCACATGATCTCGTCAGGGAAAGCATGGAGGATCATGAGGGTGCGGTAGGTTTCCAGATGGTCGACTGGGTCCGTCGTGCCATTGAAAGAGTCAATGGTGGGCATTTTGAATTTGGCGGGCAATGGTTTGTCGGGGATGGAGGCAACAAAAGGCGAGTTGACGGTGACTGAGGGCTTGTGCTGAATGTTCTACATGACCCCTTGTAGTTGGAGTTTCATAGCTCGGAGTTCAGCATCCTAGAGGGGAATGTTGTCGCCATGGTCGGTCAATAGAGGCTGGACACCGCTGGCTTCCCCCTCAGGGGCTAGTGCCACGACTGACGGGCGTGGAGGTGGAGGTGGTAGGTTCATATGTGGAGGAGGAGGGGGTTGTAAGCCTTCTAGGTTGAGCGGAGGGGGTTGTGGAGCAGTGTGGCCCGGGGTTCTTTCTTGGTTGGGTAGAATATTTGGAGATGGAGCGGTGAGGTTTCTTTGGAGTAAGGCACTGATCAGGGCCTGGTTTTGCTCGGCCATGCGGTTAATGCTGTTAGTAAGTTCGATGATGTATTGTGGTGGGTTGTTTGGATGGGAAGGGTCTGTTTGATGATCGACGATATTATGGTGAGAAGCCATGGACCTAGTCGTGACCATACGCCTGGACGGGTGACAGGAAAAGGTAACGGTGAGAAAGGAGGGCTCCGGCGATAGTGAACACAACTAGCGCACGAATAAACCACAAGTTTCCCACAGACGGCGCCAACTGATAATGCAGTTCGTCCTGAGTGGATGGGTCGGGCTGGTCCAAGCTCTTCAAGTTCTGATTCAGGCGGATGATTCCACCAGCTGACCTGCAAGCAAGTCCAAAGGGGAGCGGGGTAGTCCCCCAGTGAACCCTCCGGCGAGCGAATCAGTAGAGGAAGAAGAAAATATATATATATATATATATAGAGAGAGAGAGAGAGAGAGATAAAAAAGCTTAACCTTCCTCTTGTCTTCCATTCTTGCTTATATCCTTTGGTAATCATTTCACTGTCCCTTGTGACGTGCCCCGTTCCGCCGAAAGCTTGTGCCGTAGCTTACCTTGTTCAGGGTGAGGGGGCTCTATTCCGACGAGGAGGTGTTGTCGTAATAAATGTTGTGATGGGCTGCATTAATGGTGATGTGTTGTGGCAATAACTCTGCAGATCTTTGTCTGCTGATGTGGCCTGTGTTTCACCTGCCATGTGCCCGAATGCCATTGGCCCTCCATGTCCAGATGGCCTCCAGCTGTCCTGGGCTTTGCCAACCGGGTTATGCTATGGGTCCCAAGTGATGGGTTTGGGGTTGTTTGCTGTGGGCCGTAAGCCTTGTGGGCCTATCCATGTCACACATCATCTCTGTAATTCTTCCCAGATCCATGCAAAATCAATGTGCTCCATTTGACAATATCATAAATAAATTGTTTATTGTTTTATTAGTTTATTTGAATTATATTATGTCTTTATTTTTATGTATGTCTTTTCATAATATGTATAAAAATCAATTTATAAATAATAACTAAAATAACCATAATAGCTAACTTAAAAATTAAAAAATTATTACAAAAATAAAAAAATAAAAAGAGTATATAAAAAAATTTAAATCATACATATCATTTATTTATTTTTAAATACATTAAAAAGCAAAAAGCAACGCCCAATTAGTACACATTAATGTGTGTTTGGGAGGGAAAAAATTAAGTACATACCTAACCTTTGGCAAAGTGCACAAAGTGGTTGTCATGTGACTTGAATCTAGAGATGGTAATTTGAACCCGACCCGACGGGGACCCGACCCCCCGACCCCGAATTGAACGGTTTTTTCCCAAAAAATACCCCCTACGGGCCGGGAATTGTATTTAAAAATGAATCCCCGATTATTTTCGGGGCTGGGGATGGTGATACCTTCCCCAGCCCAGAACCCGGCCCGATCCCGTCCCTGTATCTGTTCACCCCAATCTGAAATTATCGTTGTACCCCTCTCTATATATATATGTTTTCTCTAGTCTTGGACTCATTCTAGGGTTTCACATACACACATCATATAGGCTACGACGCTCTCTCTCTCTGGTCACACGGCTGCCGACATCGATCCTCCGTCTCTCTGGTTGTTCCTCCGTCACTGCCGACGTCGATCGATCGTTCCTCTGCCACTCCCTCACCGGCTCTCTCTCTCTCGGTTTCTCTCTCTTTCTAAAACCCTCCCCTCATGCCGATCTCCCTCATTCCCTCTGTTGTCGTCGCAATCGTCCATGCTTCCATCGTCCTCCATCGCCTCCGTCATCCTCCATCGCCTCTGTCATCGTCCTCCATCGTCTATTACCTCCAGAGTCCGTCCTCAAATCTGTACTGTGCGGAGAGCAAATATTCAGGCAAGCCCGCACTCCTTTCTTCCAAATTCCTGCCCGTCCGATCGACCTGCGAACACAACGGCGGTGAGCTACCCAGCGGTGTGTGGCCGGAAAATTCCTCCGACGATCAAGTTAGACAGACACATAGGGATAGAGAGAGAGAGAGAGAGAGAGAGGACTGAGTTGTGTTTAGAGCTTATCTCACCAAAAAATGTGTCATCTGTCCACGCATAGGGGGCGCAGACTCGCTTATATACCTTCCATTAGTCCCAAGTCTGCGTCCCAAATCTACTTCCATTAGTCTCTCGACACGTGGTGCTACTATCCCATCTGTCAGCACAAATCCAGCAATCACCATCTAACCAAACTGTTAGGATACCTCGGTGGAGCTCGGCAGACCGGCGGTACCTCCTCGGTTTCTCCTGACCGCGCTGCGCGGCATACTTTAATGAACCATTCGCCGAGCTCCTGTACTGTAACGACCCAGAATCGTATACTATGATTACCAGTAATTAATTATGTGTTAGCATGATTTAATTGAAGATTATCTGTTGAACTTAGAAGAATATCTGTTGAGATGAGAACTTTGGGACTGAAATTGATGACCGTAATGGGTTCGGAAAACGAAATTGAACACGCCTATGTGACACCGGGAATTTGTAGAACCATTTGGGAAAATAAATTGAGAACTGAATTTCGTCTGATTCGTTAAGCCTTGTTTGGCTCAAGATAATGGCACAATTCTATTTTTATGGTATATATATAGGTATATAGATAAAGATGTTGACCATGTTTTGACTCAAAACCAAAGAGAAGAAAAATCTGGAAAGGAGAGAGAGAGAGAGAGAATTCGTGAGAAAGGGGAAGAAGAGGAGGAAAAAGAGAATCAAGCTTAAATCTTCCTCAATTAAAGAATCAAGGTAAGGATCTTCTCTAAATTCTTGAAGTAAGGTTGATGCATCAATGATCTCATGTTAAATAAGAGGATTGAAAGGGGAATATGTGTTTAATTTGAGCATGCATGGCATGAATAGATGATTTATGGTTATATTTGTCATATTTTGAGGAAGAACCTCCATGGATATGAAGAAATGAAGCTTTTACATGAATAGTTATGATTCTTCACTTTAAATCATGGTTTGATCTTGTGCATGATGCATTTGGGTTTGTTTAGAAGCTAAAATGTTGAAATCAAGTGGGTTCCAAGTGTTTTGGGACTTGGGTTTTCATCAATGTTGAAGTGTTTTTGCAAAAAGGAAAGGTTAAAGCTTGAGAAGAGTCCAGAATTTCAGATTTTCGCGCGGTCCGCTCGAGCGGAGGTATTCTCGCTCGAGCGTGAAAATAGGCCTCCCAGCAGTTTCGGAAAATTGTGCAGTCCGCTCGAGCGGACAAAGTGGCGCTCGAGCGGGGACCTCTTTTTCAGGAAATTTTGAGAGGTTGAATTACTTGATTTTACCATGTTATTGACATCATTTAGCATCTCATAATCATAAAATAGAGTAAAGAAAGGATAATATGGCATGCATTAAGTGATTTAATGATAATGTGTATGGAGAAATGTGTTCTAATGTTGATAATTGCAGGTCAAGAGGCGAAGACCGTGCAATCGGTTTTGGAAACCCACTGTGAGTAACATTTCTGTAAAGATATGTTAGTATGATCTATGTTTAAAAGTGCTACGTTATGCTACGGTTTTGAAATGATAAATGTTTTCTGTGAACGAATGTCCAGTTTGCAAATCTAGTATGGCATCCATAGATAGTCCTAAGTGGACCAGTTTACGAGATCTCGGTATGTGTTTAATCGGTGTCCGGGACCGGTTACTCTAGTCGTTGGACGACAAATGTTATGTTCTATGGAGTATGCCATTATGTATGTTCTGATATGAGATGATTATGCTTATGGATGATTTATTTTATGGTATATGAATGTGGAATCCGTTCACTACCCCTTTACGTTAATGTTACTTGCTGAGCTTTAGCTCATTGTTTGTATATATGTATTTATAGGTGAGCACTCTGGGAGTCAAGCCTAGGCGGGGTCCGAGCCGAGCCGCCGTTTTGAAGCCTACCCGGTGTTTTGGTGCCTCCGAGTTGGGGCTAGGCCTAGAAGGCCGTTAGGAAGCTTGGTTTTGGCTGTGCATGTGGCGTGAGCCTATGTTTTGTACATGAATCTTGTTTATATGTGATGTACAGTTAGTGGGTAAATTAACCACATTTTTGGCATGTAATGTATGTTCATATAAATGCACAGCTCTTTGGACTATTAGTGGTTATTGTTTTCGCTTCCGCGAGCCCCTTTTATTTATGTTTTGTATAGCAAGGCCTGTGGTAATCTAGGATTACTGGCCGGTCTCGTTGCCAAACTTCTAGGGGCGAGTTTGGGGCCGTGACAGAGTGGTATCAGAGCGCACGAGTTAATTTACCCACACACGTGTCCATCAGAGCTGTAGGGTGTCATAGAAAAGAAATAGAGCATGGCATATATGTGTGCATGTGTGTGTGTGTTTGAAAGAGAAAGAAACGAGAATTGTACGATGAGGCAACAGAGGAACTGTTATGTGAAAATGAGATGTTGTATTTTCTATGGGTTCTATAGACCAATGGAGGACGCCAATGCAAGAAATGCAGATGAAACAGGACCTTCTGATGCTAGAATGACTCGATTAGAAAGAATGGTTGAAGCTCTGACTGGATTGGTTAGACAACAGCTAGAACAAAACCAACAACCACAACAAAGACAACCTTTTCCACCACCTCCTCCACCACCTGTTCAAGTGGAACCGATCAATTATGATGACATCATTACAATGACACAGAAATACAAGAAATTGAAACCGCCAGAATTTGCAGGAGGTATTGAGCCATTACAAGCAGAGGCATGGGTACTTGAGACTGAGAAAATTTTTGAAGTGTTTCCATGTAATGATACATATAAAGTTCTATTAGCCACATTCACTTTGAAGGAAGAAGCGAGAAGATGGTGGATGCTCATTCGAGATATGAATAGGGACTTAACATGGGATCGATTCAAAGAGACGTTTTATGAAAAGTATTTTCCACAATGCATGCGAGATAGAAAAGTATCCGAATTTGAACAGCTGAAGCAAGGAACCATGTCAGTAGCGGAGTATGAAGCGAAATTTACCGAACTAGCCCGTTACGCTCCTCATATGGTTGATACGGATTACAAGAAGGCAAGGAAATTTGAGGGTGGCCTACATGTTGAGGTACTTGACAGGGTGAATGTGTTGAAATTAGAAAAATATGTTGATGTACTTGACAGAGCCTTGATGGCTGAAACAAATATTGCTATCTTGAACATGTCCAAGTCTATAACTACACCTGAACCAGAAAGTAAGAAATTCAAGAAACAGAAAGTAGAAACAGTTAGTGAATCCATGGGCTCCGTGAATGAAAATTTGACTTCAAAGTTTAGTGACAACACAAAAAGGGAAAGTGGTGGCAGTATAGGTGTTCCTACTTGTAAGGAATGTGGGAAGCAACATTGGGGTATTTGTCGCCGTGGAACTGGAGTCTGTTTCAAATGTGGACAAAAAGGACATATAGCTAAAGCTTGCCCACAAGTTTATGTAAGAAATGAAGGACCCATTGCTAGTGGAGTTAACTCAACAATGACACCAAAGACAAACGTAACATCTGCTCCTGAGGGGAATACATTGAGGCAAGGAAGGGTTTTCACCCTAGTTTCAGAAAAGACCCAGAATACTGGAAAAGCGAATACAGGTATGATTTTTTATTATCTACTGTGATGTTAGCACTGTTCTCTATGCGATGGCTATGTTACTTATGCGGTGGAAATATGAACCTATGACCATGACGGAATAATATACCTTTGTTATTACTTGTTAAGGAATGATTATGTCTATATGACTACTTTTATATTGAACATTTCTGACGGAAGAATTATCACGTACAACCGAAATTTCTGATTTGAATATTATCAGCATGAGCTAAGTTTGGAGGACCAAACTTTTTAAGTTGGGGAGAGTGTAACGACCCAGAATCGTATACTATGATTACCAGTAATTAATTATGTGTTAGCATGATTTAATTGAAGATTATCTGTTGAACTTAGAAGAATATCTGTTGAGATGAGAACTTTGGGACTGAAATTGATGACCGTAATGGGTTCGGAAAACGAAATTGAACACGCCTATGTGACACCGGGAATTTGTAGAACCATTTGGGAAAATAAATTGAGAACTGAATTTCGTCTGATTCGTTAAGCCTTGTTTGGCTCAAGATAATGGCACAATTCTATTTTTATGGTATATATATAGGTATATAGATAAAGATGTTGACCATGTTTTGACTCAAAACCAAAGAGAAGAAAAATCTGGAAAGGAGAGAGAGAGAGAGAGAATTCGTGAGAAAGGGGAAGAAGAGGAGGAAAAAGAGAATCAAGCTTAAATCTTCCTCAATTAAAGAATCAAGGTAAGGATCTTCTCTAAATTCTTGAAGTAAGGTTGATGCATCAATGATCTCATGTTAAATAAGAGGATTGAAAGGGGAATATGTGTTTAATTTGAGCATGCATGGCATGAATAGATGATTTATGGTTATATTTGTCATATTTTGAGGAAGAACCTCCATGGATATGAAGAAATGAAGCTTTTACATGAATAGTTATGATTCTTCACTTTAAATCATGGTTTGATCTTGTGCATGATGCATTTGGGTTTGTTTAGAAGCTAAAATGTTGAAATCAAGTGGGTTCCAAGTGTTTTGGGACTTGGGTTTTCATCAATGTTGAAGTGTTTTTGCAAAAAGGAAAGGTTAAAGCTTGAGAAGAGTCCAGAATTTCAGATTTTCGCGCGGTCCGCTCGAGCGGAGGTATTCTCGCTCGAGCGTGAAAATAGGCCTCCCAGCAGTTTCGGAAAATTGTGCAGTCCGCTCGAGCGGACAAAGTGGCGCTCGAGCGGGGACCTCTTTTTCAGGAAATTTTGAGAGGTTGAATTACTTGATTTTACCATGTTATTGACATCATTTAGCATCTCATAATCATAAAATAGAGTAAAGAAAGGATAATATGGCATGCATTAAGTGATTTAATGATAATGTGTATGGAGAAATGTGTTCTAATGTTGATAATTGCAGGTCAAGAGGCGAAGACCGTGCAATCGGTTTTGGAAACCCACTGTGAGTAACATTTCTGTAAAGATATGTTAGTATGATCTATGTTTAAAAGTGCTACGTTATGCTACGGTTTTGAAATGATAAATGTTTTCTGTGAACGAATGTCCAGTTTGCAAATCTAGTATGGCATCCATAGATAGTCCTAAGTGGACCAGTTTACGAGATCTCGGTATGTGTTTAATCGGTGTCCGGGACCGGTTACTCTAGTCGTTGGACGACAAATGTTATGTTCTATGGAGTATGCCATTATGTATGTTCTGATATGAGATGATTATGCTTATGGATGATTTATTTTATGGTATATGAATGTGGAATCCGTTCACTACCCCTTTACGTTAATGTTACTTGCTGAGCTTTAGCTCATTGTTTGTATATATGTATTTATAGGTGAGCACTCTGGGAGTCAAGCCTAGGCGGGGTCCGAGCCGAGCCGCCGTTTTGAAGCCTACCCGGTGTTTTGGTGCCTCCGAGTTGGGGCTAGGCCTAGAAGGCCGTTAGGAAGCTTGGTTTTGGCTGTGCATGTGGCGTGAGCCTATGTTTTGTACATGAATCTTGTTTATATGTGATGTACAGTTAGTGGGTAAATTAACCACATTTTTGGCATGTAATGTATGTTCATATAAATGCACAGCTCTTTGGACTATTAGTGGTTATTGTTTTCGCTTCCGCGAGCCCCTTTTATTTATGTTTTGTATAGCAAGGCCTGTGGTAATCTAGGATTACTGGCCGGTCTCGTTGCCAAACTTCTAGGGGCGAGTTTGGGGCCGTGACATGTACAACCGAACTCGGCTGCATTCTGGCAAGCCGAGCTCGAGGTAGGTCGAGCCGGTTAGCCGTCGGTCTTCCTGCCGAGCTAACGCATGAACCGTGGAACCCATGGAGACAGGCAGACATCTCGGCCGAACTCCCAGTAGACCGACTTCCGCACCAATAAGCCAAGTAGCTCGGTCCCACATGCCTTGTGCCTTAACCAAGCGAAACCCTTCCGAACAGGCCCAAGCTACCACAACCCAATCGTGTTCGGCCCACAATTTGCCCGACCATTACCACGGCCCAATTCAGCTAATAAATCTCCCTCTCAATTGTCCCTTAATTCCGTCCGCGCGAGTGTGACTGGGATTACATGATCTGACCGGGGTAGACTCTTCCTCAGTCCTTAGTTTGCAAGACATTAACCGCGCTATTCTTCTTGCTCGGTTTCTTGGCTTGCTTGGCTGAAGCCTCAACTTGCCTTATTGGCGGGCAAAATCAGCTCGGCGAGGAACTCCAAAGAAGGTGAGCAAGGTCCGCTCCGCGACTTCATTCTTGGCGAACAAGGTCAGCTCGGCAAGGAACTACAAAGAAGGCGAGCAAGGTCTGCTCCGTGACTTCCTTCTTGGCGAGCAATATCAACTCGGCAAAGAACTCCAAAGAAGGCGAGCAAGGTCCGCTCCGCGACTTCCTTCTCGGTGAGCAACATCGACTCGGCAAGGAACTCCAAGGAAGGCGAGCAAGGCCCGCTCCGCGACTTCCTTCTTGGCGAGCAACATCGGCTCAGCAAGGAACTCCAAGGAAGGCGAGCAAGGTCCGCTCCGCGACTTCCTTCTTAGCGAGCAACATCAGCTCGGCAAGGAACTACAAAGAAGGTGAGCAAGGTCCGCTCCGCGACTTCCTTCTTGGCGAGCAGGATCAGCTCGGCAAAGAACTCTGGTCTTTCCACCAAAATGATTGTCAATTGCCCCTTTTCCTCGGCCTTCTGATTGACGTCTTCCAAAACCAAACTCCCTAGATCTCTTCCACGGTTGTTCACACCGCCATCCTCTGAGCTTCTCGCCGGGATAGAGCATCTCGGCTAGAGCCTTGAGTTGAGCAGAACATCAACTCCTTTTGCCGAAGTAAACCATCTCGGCTGAAACTTCAGAGTTGAGCAAATCATCAACTCATTTGGCCGGAGTAAATCATCTCGGCTGAAACTTCAGAGTTGAGCAAAATCATCAACTCATTTGGCTGGAATAAATCATCTCGGCTGAAACTTCAGAGTTGAGCAAATCATCAACTCATTTGGCCGGAGTACATCATCTCGGCCGAAACTTCAGAGTTGAGCAAATCATCAACTCATTTGGCCAGAGTACATCATCTTGGCTGAATCATTAGAGTTGAGCAAATCATCAACTCATTTGGCCGGAGTACATTATCTCGGCTGAAACTTCAGAGTTGAGCAAATCATCAACTCATTTGGCTGGAGTACATCATCTCGGCTGAATCTTTAGAGTTGAGCAAATCATCAACTCATTTGGCCGAAGTAAATCATCTGGGCTGAAACTTCAGAGTTAAGCAAATCATCAACTCATTTGGCCGGAGTAAATCATCTCGGCTGAATCTTTAGAGTTGAGCTAATCATCAACTTATTTAGTCGGAGTAAATCATCTCGGCTGAATCAGAAAAGTTCTTCAGCAAAAGTAATTCACTTCTATTACATTGACAAAGAAAGTATCACATTCAGAAGTGTAGGGGAAACAATTTCTTCCTCAAAAAATTACTTAAGAACGATAAGAATATAATAGTTTGAGGTTAGCCGCATTCCATGGCCAGGGTATACCTTTGCCATCCAAATCTCCTAAGTGGTATACCCCCTTACCCGTCAGACCGGTTATCTTGTAAGGCCTTTTTGTCTGTTGCCACCGAGGTTGTCTTCGCGGTGGACGCCGCTGCATCATCCTCTACTCAGATGTGCTTATTGATGCGCTGCATTAGTTGCCCCATGGATGGCGGCTGGTTCATTGTAAGCGAGTCCCTCAGTCTATGTCTGACCGAGAGACCGCACTTGTATTGGGTGATTGCTAGGTTGACCGGGCAATCCAAGATCTCGTTGAAGGTTTCCCAATATCTAGAGTTGTATGCCTTCAGTGTGTCGCTCGACTCCATCTTGACACTGAGAAGGTAGTCAACTTCCTTTGGCATTTTGGTGTTGGTTTTGAAGCGCACCATAAAGGCTTCGGCCAACTGCTGCCACCTTTCTATGCTCCCTTCCGGCAGCCTCTCAAACCATTTCAAGCCCAGCTCGCCCAAACTTGACGGGAAGATAAGGCACATAAGAGCGTTATTCCGCCTATGTCCGGCCATGACCTGTCGAAAGTGGCTTACATGCATATAGGGATCGGTTTTTCCGTCGTAGAGCGTGAACTTAGGCTGGTGGAAGCCCGCGGGAAGCGGTGCTGTTTCTATCTCCACGGAGAAAGGGGTTGCGCTCAGCCTTGCCAAGTCTGTGTCTAGAAGGAGAGGTGCAGCTAGGCGAGGTGGAGGCATTCCGACCTCTTCACTGGTGTGAACCCCATAGGATAACTGCTGGAACGCCGGTACCTTCTGAGCCTCCCGCTAGCGAGCCCGTTTCTTCAAGACTACCCGCAAATCCTCTGAACGAGCGGAATAAGAATACCTCGATGCCGTCACAGGACGCGAGGGTTGATAGGTGCTGTCTTGCGCGCTGGACTTCTCTACGTGCGCGTCGGAATCTCCAACCTTGTAACTTCTGGTGATTGAGATGGACGGAGTACGCCGCTAGCTCTGACTGCATGAACGGCGGGGTTGGGTGCGCTCACTGTGGTCTCTCACTCCAGCTACACCCTTCCCTTTGACATGTCGCTTAAGATCCTCCATCTCCACTGCCATTCTCCGGATGACGGCGTTTTGGTCCCTTAGCTTGTGTTCTAGTCGCTTGGCGTGCAATTCTCTTCGTTACCGGTGACCGTTTGGACTCCGTGAATGTCCAAAGGTTCTTCCGCGCTTATCCCGCGGGTCTCTTGAATGTCCTCCTGGAGAAGTTTCCAGGTCCGCCATAGGAGGAATGGCGGGATGTCCTTCTCTCCATCTACCTGACTTCGGGGTAACTCCGTCGATGGCAGACAACGAAATCTCGTCGTTGTTCGCCATGGACGGCGATCAGATGAGCCTGGAAGACAAGGTTTTGTCTTTCAAAGTTCCCACAGACGGCGCCAATTGTACGGGGAGTAAATATTCAGGCAAGCCCGTACTCCTTTCTTCCAAATTCCTGCCCGTCCGATCGACCTGCGAACACAACGGCGGTGAGCAACCCGGCAGTGTGTGGCCGGAAAACCCCTCCGACGATCAAGTTAGACATACACACAGGGATAGAGAGAGAGAGGACTGAGTTATATTTAATGTTTATCTCACCAAAAAATGTGTTATTTGTCCAGGCATGGGGGGCGCAGACTCGCTTATATACCTTCTGCGCCCCAAATCTACTTCCATTAGTCTCTCGACATGTGGTGCTGCTATCCCATCTATCAGCACAAATCCAGCAATCACCACCTAACCAAACTGTTAGGATACCTCGGCGGAGCTCGGCAGACCGGCGGAACCTCATCGGTTTCTCCTGACCGTGCTGCGCGGCATACCTTAATGAACCATTCGCCGAGCTCCTGTACAACCGAACTCGG
Source organism: Camellia sinensis (assembly GCF_055761805.1). NCBI lineage: Eukaryota > Viridiplantae > Streptophyta > Magnoliopsida > Ericales > Theaceae > Camellia > Camellia sinensis. The sequence goes on from NC_138961.1 coordinate 224,738,463, forward strand.
CCGCATTCCGGCAAGCCGAGCTCGAGGTAGGTCGAGCCGGTTAGCCGTCGGTCTTCCTGTCGAGCTAACGCATGAACCGTGGAACCCATGGAGACAGGCAAACATCTCGGCCGAACTCCCAGTAGACCGGCTTCCGCATCAACAAGCCAAGTAGCTCGGTCCCACATGCCTTGTGCCTTAACCAAGCAAAACCCTTCCGAATAGGCCCAAGCTACCACGGCCCAATCGTGTTCAGCCCACAATTTTCCCGGTCATTACCACGGCCCAATTCAGCTCATAAATCTCCCTCTCATGTACTGTTTATGTATGGATTTATATGTATGTTTTGTCCATCGCCTCCGTCCTTAGATCTGTATTGTTTGTGTATGGATTTATATGTATGTTGTGTCCATTTTTTTCTATTTTTTCAGTCCTCAGATCTATACTGTCTCTACTGTTTTTTTTTTTTTTTTTTTGTGTTCAGTCCTCCTCAGATCGGTTGATGATTTTGTTAATGTTGATGTTGAAAATGAAAAAGATTTGGTGTTGATGGTGTTGTTGAAACAGTTTGGTCCGGGAAATTTTTGGGGTTGGGGAAACCCGATCCTCGTTAGGGGGAGGGGACCAGGACGGGGATGGTAATAGGTTCCCCGTCGGGGATGGAGGCCGGGGATGGGGAGATTTTCACAATCGGGGATTGGGGACGGAGAGTGTGGTCCCCGGCCCGGCCCGTTGCCATTCTTACTTGAATCCATAACCTCATGATTATTAAGCCATAGCATTATCATTGAACCAATGGTCAAACAAAGGCATAATTTAAAAAATGATATAGGTTTCAAATTTTCTATCAAATACATGACTAAATATCTTACATAAATATAAAATCTACAAAAATATAAATTTTACACCCACATAAAATATTTCACCGTTTAAAAAATTTAACATTCCTAACGTTATCATAATTTTGAAGGAGCAAACAAAATACTAATTGCTACTGGAGTTGGACACGAGTAGTGTCAGAATTTTGAAGGAGCAAGCCATTTTACTTACTCAAGAAGAATAGGCGACACCCTGGCTCAAAAAAAAAAAAAAAAAGAAGGAAAGAAGAAGAGTAGGCGACAGCAATTATTGGTACTTGCCCACTGGGACAGACAAAGAGGAATAGTCGTCCCCATATGAGAGACAGAGGTGGTGAGGACTGGTAAGATTGTGGCGATGTGGTGTTTGGAAAGTTAGTAAAAAATTAATAAGTTTTTGATTTTCTAATTTTTTATAATTTTTTTGATAAAAAAATTAGATTGTTTTAAGTAAAATAAATTGAATTTTTTGACTAAAAAAATTAAAAAATCAATTGTTCCCCAAAGACCCCTTTGTTAGTTTCAAAAGTTGGTTATTTGATTTTTAATTTAGTTAAAATAATTATGTTTGAAAAAATATGCTTTTAATAAAGTATAATTGCAATAATTGATATTTTTTAAAAAATATATTATTAAAGGGTAATTTTGAAGAAATTAATATCTTTAAAGTGTAATAATTGTACTATCAAAAAAAGTTAAATTTCTCAAAAGAGATTATTATTTTAGAACGAAGAGAGTAGTTATTTTTTTATAATTGATTTGATGGCTATAAAAGATAAAGTAAAATGATTATGAATTGCATGTGACATCTTTTTTTTGCTGGAGTAACTTATTTTGCCTTTTAGTAGACTATTTTAGCCCAACTTTCTTCCCAAACCTGGTCGGTATTTGGGAAGGGTTTTCTCTCTTTCAATTTGTGGTTTGGACCATGTTATTGACTCGTGAGACTCCCTATAAGTCTTATTTTAATAATCTAAATCATTTAATGAATAGAGTTCGTCGAGAACTTTATCTTTGTAAAAAATAACGTTGATCGGATATCGATAATCTTTTAATTATATCATATTTTTGTCAATGATAAATATGATTTTAAAAATAAATAATTAACAAAAAAATATATTATGATGAAGGAGCTATCGATATCTAATTAATTTAATTTTTTACAAAAAAAAAATACTCGACAAATTTTACATATTGAACAATTTAAATTATGAAAATAAAACTCACCACGGACCTAACAGACCTAATTGTAGGGTTCAGTCCACAAAGTGGACAGTGTTGAAGAGAAACCCTTTCCATTGTACTTCTGTTGTATTTGTATTTGTTTTGTATGAAAAATTATTTGAAGATTTTGGAGCAAATTTAAGTGCTATCCTAACTTTGTATTTATGGAGAAATTAAATTCCACTGATGGTCAGGAAAAAAATATACGAATTCATGGAACAGCTTATAATTTTAATTATTAATATTTTTAATTTTTTTTACTAATTTATAATTTTATTTTAAATTTACTTATGTGATATTTTTCCTAAATTTATTAAATAAAAGAGAGAAATTCAATACTTTTCATTGATATTTTGAAAAATAACTTAATATTTATTTAGTGTTAAGTTGTGTAGAGTAATATTTTACTACCACAAAGTTGCCGTTTGGTTAGTTTTTTTAATTGATCTTTTTAGTTGAGATTTTTTTAGTTTGAGGTTAAAAAATTTGTTTGAATTGGTTTTTAGTTTTTTTAACTCTTATGAGAAAAAAATAAAATAATTATAATTTAAATATAAAATTTTATCTTATTAATTTATTTTATCGACATATATGTTGGCTAGGGGTGTAAAAATAACCCATGACTCATGGGCAGCCCGAAGCCTGCTTGTGGCCCGAGATGGACCAGACCCATTTAGGCCCTCTTGGGCCCAGACCAGAGCCCAACCCAAGCCCCTAGGCTAGGGCCTAGGCCATTGTTTTGAAGCCCGACCCAGTCTATGGGCCCAGCCCGCTTCGCGCAGTCCATCAGCCCGCTTAAGGTCCACTTAGGGCGCAGCTCGAAACTCGACTCACCTAAGGCCCAGTGAATTTTTTAATGAAAACTAATATACTTCTAGTAGAAATTTTTTTTAAAAAAAAAAAAATGTTCAGGCCTGCCCTAAGTCTGAGGTCAGGCCCGAGCCCATTGGGCTGACCAGCCCAAGGCCCGAATAGCCTTGGGCCTGGGCTTAATTTTTTGGCCCTTGGGCTGGCTCGACCCGAATTTTGACGGGAGCCCGCGAGGCTCGACAGTCAGGCCCGGCCAGATTTACACTCCTAATGTTGGCATATGTTAATGTATAATATTTGGACACGCGTGCCACGTTGTGCAGCACACTGTCGCCGCTTTTTTTTTTTCAACAGTGATAGAAAGTTCTAATTTTAGAGTTCTAATTTTAGAGTTCTAAAGAGAGTTTTAGTGATGTGATAAGAGTAAAAATAAAAATAAAAATATAGATACACATATCACATCACATGTGAACTCCACTCCTTGTCACATGACTAAAGCACTCTTTAAAGCTCTAAAATTAGAGTTCTCAATTTTTATTCTTCTCTCTCTCTCTCTCTCTCTCTCTCTCTCTCTCTCTCTCTCTCTCTTACATTTCTCCTTAATTTTTTTTGGTAAATTACAAATATACCTTCTAAGGTTTGTTTAAAATATGAATTGTTCCCTGTGGTTTGAAAAGTTTGAAAAATTACAAATACATTCCTGTTAGAATTTTTTATTTAACAGAATTAATTGAAAAAGTGAAATTTCTAATTGTTCACCTATACAATAATAAAATTATCTGAATTATTAATTGAAATAAAATTTTAATATTATTAAGGCATCGTTTGGGAAGCAAAAGTTGGGTTTTTGTTTTTTTGGCTATTTTAGCCCCAAAAAACAAAATAGGCTTTTTAGCCTTATAAAACAAAATATCACATCCAACCCATAATCATTACATTCTTTCTCTCACAAAAAAGTCTAAAACTCTTTTCAAATCAAACTTTTTAGCCCCAGGCTAAAATAGCCAAAAAAATTAAAAAGTCAAAAGGCCCTCCCACTTCCCAAACGAATCCTAAAAATTGTTAATTAACTTGATAATTTATTAATAAAATAATCTATTTATTATGAAATTAGAAAGCTTAAGAGAAATAATATAATTTCTAAAATTACAAAGAATAATTTATAATTTAAATAAATCTCAAGAGATATGTTTGTAATTTACCTTTTTTTAAGATGGAAAACATATCACTTTACTCATCACCCTCCTATCCTAACCAAACTTCTCCTATCTCTCTATGTTGATTTGCCATCAATTCTTGTTGGAGGCGGCAATTGCTAAGACTAACCTTAATAAAACATGATTACTATACTAAAATGGCTATTTAAAAAAAAAAATTATCATTGCGAATTATTATGAATATTTAAACCCATTAATGATTAGATTTTTAATTAAAATAATGAAAAAGTCAACACGCTCTATCACATCACTCTTTTAGTTAAAATAGTCACCTCTCAAACACCTTCTTAAATTATATGTTCCTATTTAATCTTATACATAAGTCAGATTACGAGGTCAAATATAAAAAAGAGTCGTGGGTTAGTTCATTTTATTGCACGGCTTGTATTATTTTATTAATCAACGAAATTTCTCTTTGTTCGTATAAAAATAAAAAATATAAAAAATTGACAATTAATAATACGTAAAAATTTCCATTAAAATCCCTTGTAAATCCTAGTCAGAATATATTCTTGTGAAAATGAGCTAATTGAGAACTTAGAAAATGAATTTGGATGGCTTTTGCAACCATGTTCATCTGGGGTTGAAGTTGAAGGTACAAGCGTGGAAGTGATAAAATATATGTCTACCAATGATCCGATAAACTTGGTCACCATAATGTACCTAGTTCATATTTTTTAAAATTTTGATTATTTATTATTATTATTTATTATTTTTTTTCTGATGAGTGAGATTTTATTACCAAAACAGAAAAATACAATAGTAAATGAGGCATACTTTTCATTACAAGAGGAAAAAAAAAAAAAAAAAACTCAACTACGACCAATCAAAATAAATTCTAAAAATTAAAAGACTCAAAAATATATAATTATAAATATGGGAATAATTATATTATATTAAACAATTATAGTCTAATAATATATAATTAGAAATCCAATTACCAACCCAAGAAAAAGTCATAATAGAAACAAAGGAATAAACGATTAAAACAGCCCCATATTAGGGATGGCAATTTGACCCCGGCCCGACGGGGACCCGAACCCCCGACCCCGATTAGAACGGGTTTTCCCCGAAAATTATCCCCATAGGGCCGGGGATGGTATTGAAAATTAAATCCCCGATAGTTTCGGGGACGGGGACGGGGATAGGTTTCTCGGCCCCGGCCCCGGCCCGGCCCGGCCCCGCCCCGAGTAATACCTGAGCATCCCCGTATATATATATGTTTAGTTTAGGGTTGAATCTCATTTTCATTTCAGCCGTGTGATTCATTTCTCTCTCTCACTCATTCTCTCTCTCTCTCTCCCCCTCCTTTCCTTCCCTCCACTCCCCCCCTCCCTCCCTTCCCTCCACCGCCGATCTTCTTCACCCTTCACCGCTGATCTTCTTCACTCGCCACCACCGATCTCCTCTCCCTTCTCTTCACTCACTGATCTATTTTTTCCTTTATCACCGTCGTCTCCAAAGGCGATCCCGCCACCACCGTCGTCTCCAAAGGCGATCCCGCTACCATCGTCTGCAACTTCTCCATTGATGCCTCTTTTTCTCTCAGTTCCGAGCACTCTTGGAGAAGGTGAAGACGGAGCAAATCGGTCGGAGATCAGAGTTTTGTAGATCTGAGATGAGATATGAGTTTCACTGCTATTTTATCTCTGTTTGTTGATGTCTCTCTTTATCTCTCTTTATCTCACTATTAGTTGTTGATGTTGATGATCATCAGATGAAACAAATTGTAGTTGTAGTTGTTGTTGATGATGTTGATGTCGATTCGACGAGCTCGATTTGTTTGTTTGTTGTTGTTATATATATATATTTTTTTTGAGCGGGGAATTTCGGGGTCGGGGATACCCGATCCCCGGTAGGGGACGGGGGTGGGGATGGTGATAGGCCCCCCGACGGGGATCGGGGCCGGGGACGGGGACATTGTTACCATCGGGGATCGGGAACGGAGAGTATGATCCCCGGCCCCGGCTCGCCCCGTTGCCATTCCTACCCCATATATAATGGGGAGAAATAATCTGTGACTTCTTGAATATGAGTGTACAAAAGTGACTAATTAAGCTCATCGAAGTGATTAAAGTACTAGGATCAATATATAAGTCAAAATTTTTACAAAAGCATCTCGCTTTTGCAATCATGCAATCTAGTGGTCCCTTTTGAACGGTACAACTAAACAATTTAGTCAAATAAAGTAAATTATGGGACCTCCGCACTGCTTTGTCTGATATGAGAGGGTGAAAAAAATGATCCAAACAAGGATCATAACACCCGTCAGACAACATCATTGTCCGTTTGTTTTGGGTGAGTAGGTGGGAGGGGATTAGGATGGTAGAGGTGTTATTCAGCGTTGTGTTTGTTTGTAGAGTTGAGAAGGGGATTAGGATGGTAGAGATGATATAGGTGGAGGGGATTAGGTTGGGGAGGGAATTGAGATGGAGATTGAGAAGATGGTATTAGAAAAATAGTGAGGGGATTAGAAATTTTTTTATTTTTTTATTTTTTATACATTGGGAATATTTTTATAAATATTAATGTTTAATATTTTTTATTTTTTATTTATTTTATTATTTTATATAAAAATAATTTAACAATTTCTACACTAACAACTATCATCAAAACAAATATAATTTTTTACTTAATTCCCTCACTATTAATCCTCTCACTATAAATCCCTTTATTCTACCTCTGAAAACAACCGGAGCCTTAGGATTTCCGGAAAAATTTACATGCAAGAAGACACTATCTGGATTCATATTGGTTGAAGAGATCTTAATGTAGGTATTTTTTTCATAATAATATAAAAAATATATATATAATAAAATAAATAAAAATGACAAAATAATTTTTAAAATTTTTTATTAAAGAATAAAATACAAAATAAATTACAGAATTAAAAATATATAAATAAACTAGATACATTATATAATATATTACAAGATGGATTCTCATGAACATATAAAATAATACGTAACAAATAATTCAAATCAAAAAATTTAAAGAACAAAATATAAGAGATGCAAATTGAAACCTGTGTGATACCGCAATTTCTTTAAAATACATTCACTGCCTCCCAATGGGTGCTAGAGGTACGTCGGCGTCTGTCTTCCAGGATATAATAGTTGAAACCAGTTAATGCAAAAACATTTTCTGAATAATTTCGGCGAACTTAACAATAGTGTACTTTTTGTAACAAAAACCAAAGAAGGGGCTGATAAAACAAAATAAGAGAAATTTTCTTTTGTGTAAAAAAAAAACATCTCCAATTTTTTATCTCAAAACACCATTTTCATTTTCTATAAAAAATCCCTCCAAAATTATCCTATTAAGTTAGAGGGGAAAGACATCTATTTATACTAGTAGGGGAGAACCTTAGCATGAAGGCTATCAATAGGGCTTTCAAATACCATTAACCAAGGCAATCAAGTCTAGCCATTAATATGGTCATCAACTCTATCATTAAAAAATGAGAGTTACAAGGGTCTAAATCTCTCATGTGCTTAATACATACAAATATATATATATATATATATATATATATATAATGATATTTTTTATAATTCAATTGGGTCACAAAATGAATACTAATGTTGGGTCACAATCTTATCCAAACCCAATTCTCAAACATATCTACAAACTAAGCTCAACACAACATAATTTAACCCAAACTCAAGATTAAGTCTAAGTCTAAGACCAAACTCAGCACATGCATAAGTACAAACCTAGGCTCAGTCTAAACTAAGATTAAGTCCAAATCTAAACCTAACTTTATTGATGCTCACTTTATGAGACAATTTTCATTTACAACTCAATAGTTTCGGCTCATTATTTTTGTATTGCAATCTTCTCACTTAAGAGAATACAAAATCATTCAAAACCACGTCAATCAACAGTTAGATCCCACTTTAATTTTAAATCAAAATTATCGAAAACTATTATTTCCAACACTTAATATTTGAAATCACATAATTAAAAATATTGTAAACCAAACCTCTGATCAAATTTGTTAAATCCCCAACAACTTAAACAATCTGAAAGAATAAGCGTGAAAGAAATATATACATTTGGGCATTAATTTCACGTACACGTGACAAATTTTTTTGATGCATGAGAACGAAGAACAAAGAATATGCGTTTGTGCAAGGAAAAGATCCATGCATCTTAAAAATAAAATAAAAACAGAACTAACGTTTTATAATTGGGTGATGGGGGTGTATTTTTTTTTATCAAATTTTTTGATGCACGAGAACGAAGAATAAAGAATATGCGTTTGTGCAAGGAAAAGATCCATGCATCTTAAAAATAAAATAAAAACAAAATTAACATTTTATAATTGGGTCAGGGGATGTACTTTTTTTTATCAGTAAAAGAAAGAAACTTTTATTGATGAAAATAAAAATACACATCAATAAAGATAAATGATGAGTGAAAAAAACATCATAACAATAAACCAATCCCACCTAAGTTGATAGCAGAATGAACGCACAATCATATGCTGTCACATCATCACGGGTTAGTAAGCAACCAACCCACACAAAAACACACAAACCCAATAGACAAAAGACACCAAAAATAGAAAAACCAGACAAAGAACATCAGAGGACACCAAACCCAACCAGCAAGACCGAGATAATATGACACTACAGACCAAGCCAAGAAAAACACCAGCAAATCCATATAACAGCAGCCATCCGCAGATTGATACCTATTCTGCTTCACTCTTGCAAGAAGCATGTTAGCCCCAAGGTTATTCAAATTGATTTTGATTTTTGACATTTTTTTTTATTTAATTTATTATTAAAAGTTTTCAAAATATTAGTATACAAATTGTGCTCGAAGATATATGATTCTATAAGTGTTATTTTTCAATGATTTTTGGCCCTTCAATGCATAAGATTAGCACTTGTTTGCAAAACTCTATCCATGCTTATAACAAGTCTAAGGGTTGATACCAAGATAGTAAGGGTTGACACCAGAGTGAAGTTCAAAATGCCTAAGTGTTCTAGCTACAAGGGTCGACACCAAAACAGTAAGGGTCGACACCAAAATTCAATGTGCAATCCAGTAGCAAGGGTCAACACCAAATTTCAGAATGCAATCCAACAGCAAGGGTCGACACCAAAAACAACAAGAGTCGACACCAAATTTCATAATGCAATTCAGCAGCAAGGGTCGACACCAAGAATGATAAAGGTTGACACCTGGAACACCTGGAACTCAACTTAAAGAAGAAAAGAAAGCAAAAGGTCGACACCCAATCTGCAGGGATCGACACCTGTAAATTTGGGTTTAAAAAATTTTACCTGCCAAATCAGATCCAGACTGTTGCAGATCATTTCTCAGCCACTTTTTCAGATTTGTGTGCAGAGTATGTCATATCTTCTGACCACAAAACAGATCCTCTGGCACCATGTCCTCTCCAAGAAGTTGACTTATGAGGTTGAGCATTAAATAAAAAGCTTATGCATTTAATGAAAACCTCCATTCCCAAGACCTACTTACAATCTGCCTTCTTCTTATTCTGATAAAACACAACTGGAGCAAATCCTTCATGATCTTCTCCAGCGGATGGGAGATTCAAATCCTTTCTCTCTCTAATAGTTAGAAGCCATCAATATTATAAATATGGAGGTCTCCTTGTTCATTCAATACACTTCTTTAATATAACAAGCCTAGAGCATTCAAAAGCAATCAAGAGCTTTTAATATACTCCATTTGTACTTCCATTTTCATATCTGAGTGAGTCTTAAATTACTTGAGAACTTACACTTTCATATCCATCTTTTGTGAGAGAATATTTGTAAAAAATAAAAGTTGTACCCCTTATTCTTGTTCATTGTTTTCTGAGTGACACACTTGTAAAGTGAGGCATTTAGTTGAGAGGTCCTCAACAGATTGAAGTATGTCCTTGTAAAAATTCACAAGCTAGGTGAAGTTTGGTGGTGCATCTATTCATAGTGAAGAAATTCTCAAGAAGGTGTCTTGAGGAGTGGATGTAGGCCGGTAAGCTGAACCACTATAAATCCTTGTGTCAAGCTCTTCTTTCCCTTCATTTTATTTTTTGTGCATTCATTATTGTCATCTGCTTTTAATCACCTAGTCTTTGCAAATTTATTTATGGACCAAATTTTTAATTACCTAATTCACCCCTCCTCTTGGGTTGCCTTCTTAAATAAGAAAACAAATATCAGATACACCTCTTTGCCTGCTGAAAGCTCCGTACAATTTCATTAACAGAATAGTTGCAACCAATATCATGAGCTTTTATCCAAAGCGTCATCCTAACTTTGATTATCTCACACAGTACCTCAATCATTGGTTGGGTACCATAAAAGATGCAATCATACCTATATAACCACACAGACCAAATCACAGCAACTAGTAGCGCTCTCCAAACATGCCTCACATTCTTTCTGAACTTCCAACACATCCACCATTGTAACAAGCAATTAACAGACCCTGGCATTACCTAACATAACCCCCACCAATCAATTACACTTAACCATACCTGTCACACAAATAAGCACCATAACAAAATATGATTCAAAGATTCTGGCTTTGCTTTACACAAAACACAAGATAAATCCGCATTGTTCCTTAGCATCCCAATTTTATACAGGAAATCTGATGTTTTAAGCCTGTCTCTCCATGTTAGCCACAATATAAACTTAGCTTTTGTTGGAGAAAAATTGTTCCAAATGAGGGACAGAGTATCCATCATTGACCCTGATGATGCGTCATACCATGTATAGGCATTACTTACCTTGAATCCACTAGATTGATCTGTCTTCCAACATAAGGTGTCCACCTGGTTCATGATCACGCATAGCCCTGCTCCTAATAGATTTTGGAGTTGTTCTGGCTTCTCCTCCTCCCAAGCATACAGAGATCTTCTAAATCTAAAGAACTGCCCGTTATGGCTAATCTTACTTGAAAGCTGCCTATTCAAAGAGATGTCCTTATCTAAGTAGAGTTGAAACAACCTAGGGAACTCATGTTTGAGACATGATTCACCCCTCCAATTATCAACTAAAAAAATTATCCTATTTCCATCACCTATCCTAATTTCCACATTTTCTACATAAAAATTATACATCCTTGAATTAGGCTAAGCCACATTCAGGATGTCCCATCAAACAGAAGATACTGTGACAATATCTGGAAGAAATGACATCTATCTTCCACCTGACGCTCCATACTTGTTATGAATAATTTGTTTCCACAATGCATCATTCTCCAATGCAAACCTCTGCCACCATTTAACCAACATACATTGATTAGCAAGCCTGACATCTCTAATGCCAACACCCTTTTTATTTTTGCTCAATATGACCTCTTTCCACTTAACCAAATGAACTTTATTTCTTGTTTCCATGTTCCCCACAGGAAAGATGCTTGTAACCTATCCAACTCCTTGGCAACACACTCAGGAATTTTAAACATTAACATATAATAAGTAGGTAGAGAGGTTATTACAGATCTAATAAAGACAACTCTATTAGCAAAAGGTAATAATTTCCTTTTCCAACCAGTCAACTTTTTTTGAAGCTATCAATCACTGGCTTCCAAGTTTGTTTCCTGCATAGGTTGGCTCCTAATGGCAATCCAATGTACTTCAAAGGAAGTTCCTGACTAAGACATTTGAGTTTAGAAACAAACTCAGAGACCAAAACCTCGTCCATACCAATTCTGCAAACAACACTTTTATGAAAGTTAATCCTTAATCCAGAGACCACTTCGAAGCATCTCAATACTCTTTTAATAGCAATGATTTCATTTCACTCTTTTAATAGTTATGATTTCTATCACTGGCTTCCAAGTTTGTTTCCTGCGTGGGTTGGCTCCTAATGGCTATCCAAGGTACTTCAAAGGGAGTTTCTGACTAAGACTAAGCAAACTCAGAGACCAAAACCTAGTCCATACCAATTCTGCAAACAACACTTTTATGAAAGTTAATCCTTAATCCATAGGCCACTTTGAAGCATCTCAATACTCTTTTAATAGTAATGATTTCACTCCACTCTGCTTCACAAAAGATAACAGTATCGTCTGCAAATTGAATGTGAGAAACATTGCACCCGGGGGATCCCACAGACACTTCTTTAATTATCACTTCATACTTTGCTCTTGGCAGCAATACATTTAACCCTTCAGCGATTATGTTCAATAAGAATGGGGGAAGTGGATCTCCTTGCCTCAGACCTCTTTGGGGAAAGGACTCAGCCGTGGGAGAACCATTAGGCCAAACACTCCTTTGCCCAACTTAACCATGTTGGACCAAATCCGAAACTTGCTAGCATCTCCAACAGGAAATTCCAGTTGACTGAGTCATAGGCTTTTTCAAAGTCTAGTTTTAGGATCAGAACCTTCCTCTTGGACATCTTTTACCAATCCACAACCTCATTTGCAATTAACACTCCATCTAAGATACTTCTTCCTCCCAAGAAAGCAGACTAGACCTTATCAATGACTTGGGGCAGCACAATTTTGATTGCTAACACTTTAAACAACACCTTGTAAAGAGAATTTACCAAACTGATTGGTCTGTAATCAACAATGGATTCAGGGTTGTTTTTTTAGGAATCAAAGTGATAAACGAACAATTCACTCCATACCCCAACTTGCTGTTTTTGTGAAACTCATGCATAAACTTCATAATATCATTTTTCATGAACTTCTAACCCTTTTGAAAAGAGGCCATGTTAAAACCATATGGGTCAGGTACTTTTTTTCCATCACACTTTTTTTTATAGCTGTCCATATTTCAGCCTCCATGAACTCAAATTGTTTTTTCCTAAACACAGGCTTCCAACCACTCTCTGCAGCCATCCTCTCTCTCCCCCCCTCTCTCTCTCTCACACACCTCTGTTTAGTTAAACAACCAATTCTAATTGTAATAAAAAGATCAGTAGCAGTTATTCAAGATTTTTTAAGACATCAAGCAAGATATAAAAATAGGGCCATATTTTATTGTACCGTTACAACATTGAGACTTTAGACAATAAGAATTTTTTAAAATTTTATTGGCGCCTTAGCAGAAGGGTTAAATGACCTAATAATTGAATAACATCTAAAAAAGCTGAAGAGCACAAATAATTCATAGTTTAGAATTTAGGGTTTAAAATTTAGAATTTGTGGGAGTATACTTTGTAGCGTACTAAACAAAAATGTCTCTTTTGCATGTGTATGGTGAGGCAAACAAAGTAGCTGACCAACTAGTTAACTTTGCTCTCTCTAATAAACATAGTTCTCTTGTAATCATCTCGTCTTTTAGAGATTTTTGTATGCAATGACAATAGTGGGATGGCTATCCCACCTTGTATATCCAAGTAACTTTTATGAAATAAAGTTTGGTTCTTTTGATCACACAGAAGAAAAAAAAAAAATTTATTATTATTATTATTATTATTGGGTTGCCCAGGGATACTATGTAATTATATTTCTAACCAATCATAAACCCTCATATCTTATTATTTTTCTTAATTACTCAATATAAAATCATGAATCATATATCTCCACCAATCAAAACACATGTGCAACACCACATGGCAATACCTGAAGACTGACCAATAAATTTTAGTACTAATCCCATATTGATGTAGGGGCGGTTTATATATATATATATATACACACATGCGTTTTTGAAATTTGTTAATGTATTTTGTGTAGTTTTTTCAATTTTGCGAATGGGAAATTTATGGTTAGGTGCACTTTATCATAAAAATATATAATTTCATCATAAAATTTTATAATATTAATTACAAAGTATCTAATCTAATAAAAAATTAGCGTAATAAAATATTTTAAATTTTGAAATTGATGTAAAAATTTATGGCTTGGTTATGATATTTTTGTTATGCGATATTGTAAAAGTTTGTTGCTTGGTTATATTATTTTTATTAAGTCAATTTGTAATGAGATTATACATTTTGTGATAAGATGCATATCATATATGCACCTAGGTGCATTTGTTTTGGGTAGTTTCTAAGGCAATATTGACATACAATAGACTGTAACAATTTTCAATTTATGATACAATAACTAATATTTCTAAGATTATCGATATAAATTATAATCCACCCCTCACACTTGATACACATACTTCCAATGCGGAACAAGCGTGATATATTCTCCTCACCTTATCTACTTGAGTACGGACAACAAGAGTTTTAGCTCTTGAATACTCTTGTACGAAGCCCAGTATATATATGAGCAAAACACCATCCTTATACTTGACCACCACAGCCTTGATGCCATAGAGATCCATCCTTTAAAACCTCTAACAAGTTCTCTACTTGCAAATTATCTCAACCTTGTAAACTCCGGCGTCAACACACACTTGCTCATTAGAGAGAGAGAGAGAGAGATATGAAGGCCTTGGGGAATTTAGTTGCATATTGTGTGAAGGAGAAGAAGCCTTGTGTATGGCGGGTTGAGAAGTACTTCATGGATTGCCTATGTAATCTCAACGATGAGTTATCTTTCGGTTTTGGGATGGTCAGTCTGGTGTGTTGGGGAGTTGCAGAAATCCCACAGATTATCACCAACTTCCGCACTAAGTCCAGCCATGGTGTCTCTCTTTTGTTTCTCCTCACTTGGATTGCCGGGTTCGTTGCTTCTCCTTTGCCTTTTTATTTTATTTTATTTTTAATTTTTTTTTATCGACGAAAATCGTTAATGGTTAAATTAGCGAGTCCAGATCCCCTCCTTACAACTCTTCCTTGCGATCTTCCTTGCAACGACTCAGTTGTTGGGCAACAACTGAGATCAGCTGTTAAAGAAATTAAAATCAACCATTAAATGTTGCAACAACTAATCTTAGCCACTGCAAGAAGAATTATAAAGAAGAGTTGCAAAGAGGGAATTCCAACTCTAAATTAGCGGTAAGAGTTTGCCTCTCCACTCTTACAAAATAAATAGCAAGTGCTAGCTTCCTGATTTGACTCCTGACGTCCCCTTTGCTTTCTTTCTCTCTCTCTCTCTATATATAATTTTTTATTTTATGCTAATTACAAATCAAACTCTTGAGATGTGTTTGGTGAGCAAGGATTCGCTCGTTCTGATCTCTACCTAATTCCTTCCTTACAATAGTTAAGATTTATTTAAAAATAATCTAACAACTCAAATCATTTTATTAAAAAAAATTAAAAGTTAAAAAGTAATTTTTTTTAGAATGATCTAAACCATTGAATTTCTTTAAGATGAATCTTGTCCATTGTAAGGAGGGAGGAAGGAGTGAAGTAGAGAAAGAAAGGAGGGGATCCTTGCTTGTGTTTGGTGGGCAGATTTGGGCCCTTTGCCGTCTCTCTCTTTTTTTTTTTTATAATTTTTTATTTTATGCTGTTTACCAATCAACTCTTACGTTGTGTTTAGAAAGAAAATTTTGAGAGAAATTTGAAAACGAAAAAAGAGAAGGTGTGTAAAATTAGATAAAATATAATATATTTTATTTATATTTTACTTACATTTTCTCTTTTCCTTTTTATTTTTTTTTTTAAATCTCTCAACTAAACACAACGTTGCAAAATTAACTTTGGTTGTATTTTTCTTTTTGATGCAGTGACATTTTCAATCTAGTGGGTTGCCTTCTCGAGCCTGCAACGGTATATATAATATATGTTCCTGTTAGTTTTTAACTCAAAATTAGGAAAAAATAGTACAGTTAATTTTTGCAGAAAATTTCTAAAACTTAAATAAATAAAAGTGGTGGTCTCACCACTCAGAGCTGTAACGCTTTGTGTAAAAGTGTAAATCATGCTTCTGCATCTTCATTAAAAC
Organism: Camellia sinensis; assembly: GCF_055761805.1. NCBI lineage: Eukaryota > Viridiplantae > Streptophyta > Magnoliopsida > Ericales > Theaceae > Camellia > Camellia sinensis. The sequence goes on from NC_138961.1 coordinate 224,754,322, forward strand.
TTTCTCTGTCTCTATCTATCTGTCTGTGAAATTACTAACTTTTATGTTGTGGTTGCAGTTGCCGACTCAGTACTACACAGCACTGGTATTACCACTTTCCTCCTTGCTTCTCATTTTCTGTGTTAGATTGTAGAATTGCTAACCGACTCAAGTATAGCAGATAAGTTCAAATAATAAATAAATAATTGTTCATAGATAAACATTCGATTCAATTTCTATATCATCTTTTATTTTTTTGGACATGTACTTGAAATTGAAGTGGGCATTTGTAAATATTTTACAGCTGTACACGGCAAGTACGGTAGTACTGGTGTTGCAAACCATTTACTATGATCACTTCTATAGCTGGTGGAAGTGCCGACAGATTAGGCATAGTCAACAACGGGTACTATTTTCATTTTCTTTATGCAACTTATACCTTCTTTATTATTATTAATAATACATACTTGGCAAATAGGGCTGGACATGGATTGAGTTGGTTCGCGTTAGAGTCAAAATACAAAATTGAATCAGCCTTCACAAATTTTTTAAGTTATTTCATCCAGAATTGAACTGACCATCATTCGGAATCAAACATCATTTGTTTTAATTTGAGTTGATTCAGGTTGAAACATTGCTTTTTTTTACTAATTTCAAAATTTTTAAATACTTGTTATGAAATAATATATATATATATATATATATATATATATATATTTTTTTTTTTGTAAAGTGAAATTGTTGATGACTGAATTTTATTACAAGGATGATTATTGACTTGTTCTCTCTAGCTCATCCAAATTTGGTGCTTATAATCTAGAAGTCACTCCGCCTATGCAAATTGATTTTGGGTTCAATGCTTACAATCTTATGGAGTAATATGTAAATTGGAATTATATATAAAAAAATTGTGTAAAATGTACATATGATTGATTCTCATGTCATTTTTATTCTCACCCAAAAACCAAGTTGATCTAGCCAAATTAGTCATTTTTTAAGCTCAGAATCAAACCGTGCATCTTCATACTGTGTTTGGTTGAGAGGTCTGAGAGAGATTTGAAAAGAAAAAGAAAAAAGTTAGGTGAAATGGAGGTATCGCATTTTACTTAATTTCACACACCTTTTTCTTTTTCCTTTTCAAATCTCCTAACCAAACACAGCGTCAATGTCTGCCCACCCCTAATTGCAACACAGAAAATCTGTAGTTTTATAGTTTGAATTCTCTAACAAATTATGTTTTTCTAAGGTTGAAGAAGAGAAAGAACCTTCGAAGTCTCCTAAGCCAGCAGATGAATCAGGAATTCCAATACCTGGTGGCCCCATAGCTCAGTCCCATAGAAAATTTTACTACACGTAATATATTTATTTACTGCACCATTTTTTTTGTGCTATTTGGATAATTGAAGAAACAACAAAAAAAAAAAAAAAAAAGAATAAACTTTATGTTTTTATTTTGGCAGGTCCGCCAGATCTCTGGCTGGAAGCAGCACACCACCAACTTGGTCTTATCTAAGGGCAGCTAGAAGTGGTCCTTCAGCAATGGGATATACAGATGACCATTCATCAGATGATGACGTGTCATTTCTATCCTCATCCAATATATCTGTTACCCAACCTAAGCCAATCCCACGACCTGTGAGTCACCTTCTCATTTCTTGTTTCTCATCCCCTCCATGCACCAAATTTGTTACATTAAAATTGTAATGATGATAAATGTAATTAACCCAATTAGTCATGTTTTAGATAAGAAATCACCTTAATCTCGGGCATCTTTTTGCAAAATGATATGTTTCACTGAAAATTGGTCGCAAATATTTTTACCTTGAGCATAGTGACAATAATAAAATCACATATCAAGGTGAACTATACTTTTAATATTTTTTTTCACAATAATTTAGTAATTGCCACATTAATTATGTGTTGCATGTAACATGTTAGTGAATGGTGATAACATGCGTCAATCAAAACAGGATATCATAGCTGCATTCAAATTGTCTAATTATGGTTTAACCTACACATTACAATTGTGGCATGTATAATTAACCATGAAATAAAATGGTGAAAATTTACAGATGACCCATAGCAGCCCACTTGTATTTTTTTTACAGGCTGGTTGGGGAGCATTCCTTGCTACATCAGTAAGCTTACCTCAAGGAAGTAAGGCCTTGAAGCAAGTATACATGGGATTAAGTGGGAGGAGACTCTTACAAGTAAGAGTGACTCCACAAAGTTCATTGATTTTGAATCCCAAGATTCTAACTAAGTTACTTATATTTAGCAGGAACAAAGCATGGAGAACAACGTCTATGGGCAATGGTTGGGGTGGATGATGGCTGCTATATACATGGGTGGTCGAATCCCTCAAATTTGGTTAAATGTAAGTTGCAATTGAAATATTTTTTGCTTTATTTTTTTATTTATTGAATTATATGTTTTGTGTCTAATGAATCTTGGTTTTTTCATCGACCAGATTAAAAGAGGAAGTGTGGAGGTGACTCTTTTTACTTTTGGATTATAATTGAAGCATTATTCATTCTCTTATTAATATTCTCTAATTAATCCAATGAAGCTAAGATCTTGTCTAAAAAATCATATAGGGATTGAATCCACTCATGTTCTTCTTCGCACTAGTTGCCAATGCTGCTTATGTGGCAAGGTGATCTGTCCTTCTCTTCTCACTAAAAACTCTCTATTTTTAAATTCATTTGTTTCTCAACAGTTTCATTCTTTGAAAATTAGTACTTATGATCTAATGGTTATGAACATATAGTATATTGAGACGTGAAACACAAAGAAATTTGAGAACAAAAGATCTTGTGCTATACTCTCACCCTCTAATGTTTTTCAATTAATGCAGTATTTTAGTAAGAACAAGTGAATGGGACAAAATTAAAGCCAATATGCCCTGGTTGCTGGATGCTGTTGTTTGTGTGCTTCTCGACTTATTTGTATCCTCTTGCTGATCTTCTTGCTCAAGTCCGCCTAAAAAGGACTAGAAAAATTAGTTTATTTTTGTCTTATTTGGACTCAAATATAATTGAGCTTTTTATATTTAGGCAAAGAGACCCAAAAAAATATTTAAAAAAAAAAAATTTGAAAAAGTCCAAATAAGACGACAATAAATTGATTTTTGCCATCCTAAAAAAGTCGGAACAAAACCAGGCCCAACTCAAATGCTTTTGCAGCCCAAATATTATTTTTTAATTCATAGTTTATCAATGTACACCTTAACAAGCATCATGACAGATCATATTGCAGTACATCTACTACAGATACATGAGAAAGAGAAGCACAAGTGGGAGAGAAGACCATGGAGACTACATGGAAACAAATAAGGCTCTTTTGTCTTGAAACTTCTTGTTGGATTTTGGATTTTGGAGGCCCAAACCCCAAAGTTGGGCCTAAAACACTTATTAATGTCTTTGTTCAGAAAACGTTTTGGTACCATTTGTTCTTCAACAAATTGATGCAATTTGGGAGCATATTACCCCAAACTAGAATGCCTATTTTCAGGCCCGCTCCTTCTGGATTGGGCTTAATTCGGATTTATAGTGGGCTGCCAATGACCTTGGCCCAAACAATCCCTGGCTAAATGCTGCATTAGCGGAACCCCAAAAAAAAACTACCCAGTTCTTAGCTAAGAAAATAATAATTAATAATTCTTCTTACATATAGTTTTCTTAAAAGGCTGGAAGGAAATTTGTTAGCTGTGTCATAATCTATCATATCTTTGCATGGTATGCATGAATAGAGATCTACACAGTTGTAACCTATAGTGTTAGAAAAATTAAAATAAAAATACGTCATCTGAATAAATTTAAAATAAATAAATAAAAAATGTATTGAGAAGCAATGTAGTCCTTCCAAAATAGAAATCCCTACTCTGCAAGTGAAGAATTAAAATTTTCTTTCATCTTTTACATTAATATTTTGGGAGGGGTTGGGATGGAGAGAAACCCAGTTCTAATAATTTTAGGCAATATCTATAAATAAATTAAAAAAATTACATCATTTCTTTGTAAATTTTGTTAGGGATAATAAAGTAGGAAATCTTGGGAGGATGAATAGCTTGTTATTGAGGTCTTGTTTAAAACCAATCAATCCTTAAAATGTAATTTAAGCAGTTTAAAATCTAGTTCCAAACAAGACCTTAAAATGAAAATTTTGTTAGCATGTCTCTTTATGTTACCAGTCCTAATGATTATTTCATAGCACTCAAGGAATATGATCGATTTTTTTTTTTTTTTTTTTTTTTGAGGTACATAAAGTTGAATTGAAGCATTAATAGGTGATTAGATTAGATTGGTTTTCATTTTTGGATCAGCAGGCTATAGCAGTAGGTTTCTATATGTTATGAACGAAAACAACAAAGTAACATGAAATGAAAACGCACATTGTACATTTTATTGCTTTCTAGAGAAAAATGGTTCCCTAATGTTGTGTTTGGTTGGGGGATTTGGGGAGGGATTTGGAAAGGAAAAGGGAAAAGGTGTGTGAAACTAGGTGAAATGTAAATATATTTTATTCACATTTTACCTAACTTTTCCCTTTCTCTTTCCAAATCCCTCAACCAAACACAACGTAAAATCTGCTGAAGTCTGCTGGTGCCCCTAAATCTGCTGATGCTTCTAAGTGTTGCTCTGCTATGTGCTGGTCCGCTGGTGGAATTAAGGGAGAAGACTTTTAAGGTTAAAACTGCATGCTGTTGTGGCTGCTGTCAATTTTTCTCTGCTGCTTTGCCTCAGTAGGCCTCCTTGTTTGTTTCTTCCTTTTTTGATTTGTTGGTCTCTCACCAACTTTGGCTTGAGCTTGCATATGATGGGGCGTCTCTCCTAGTGGCAACTTAGTTGGAATTAGGAGAGTTCACTTTGATACTATTGGCTCTTTGCCTTATCTTTATTGATGTAACTCCATATCTTGTATGTTATCTTCATCAATAAAATTCTTTTTTTACTGATCAAAAATTAATATGGTTTCAAGAAAAATCCCTTCTTTCTTTCTAATATCATCCTAAGTTACCTAAAATTTCCTCCACCGTCCTCTGATAGAGATAGCACACCCCTTGCTTGGTACTGAAATTTATTTCACCTATTTTTGCATATTTGCTTTCAAATCTAATGCACAAAAACAGCATTTCTTTTTGGCCTAGTCAAAAGGGTATCCACTGAAAGTGCTAGCTAGATTCGCCCATTATGACTGAGATAATATTATTCTATTTATTTTATAATCATGTATGCCATTGTTCGCACGTATAAAGATCTAATAGGTTGATTTTTTTTATTTTTTAATTTTTTGAAAAAGTAATATACAAACTAAATTTTCCTTAGTAACTGATATGTAATGTAATAATAAATTAAAAAAATTAATATAGAATCCACTTCAATAGAGCCATAAGTGCCACATCAATAATAAGAACTTGTTTTTGCAGGTTAGATATTAGCACATTATTTTATCTTTTTATCTTTTTTGAATTATGTCACATCTCTATTATATTTTCGTAAATAATCAAAAAATTATAATTATTTAGATCATCCCAGATAATACTTAAAATCTATATATATTTATATAGGATTATTTATTTTAAAAAATTATAATTGATTAACAAAATATTAAGCGGTTAACAGTCCTTTAACTTAGTGATAGGACATAAAAAAAATATATATACATATATATATATATATATATATATAATATAGAAGAAAACAAAAAAAAAAAAAAAAAAAAAAACAGAAACCAAAACTAACTGATTGACCTTAAAATTTTCTGGAATTCAAGTTGAGCATCGCCAAATTTATCAGAGCAAATGTAAAGGTGAGAACTTTAGATATTAATGTGTTGACTTTAAATGAAAACCTTTGTCAATCCTAGATTCAAGTGAATGGGGAGACTAATGGTAGTAATGACCCCTTTATGATGTAAATTATGTTTCCATGGCATTCGAAGCCTGTGCCACCACACACGTGTGTAGAAAATCTCACTTCCAAGCAACCTTATTTATTATGAGACAAAACGATTCTCCACAAACCCACATAGATTTCTCTTTGTTCATATTTGCCCCGTATAGATTTCACACTACTTGCAGTTTTTTCTTTATTTTTTTTTCCTTCAAATTTTAAGACTTAAATCGGCATACATATCCAGGTAAAAATAAAAATTGAAAAATATCAGATAAATAAGAAATAAGAAAATTAATTAGAAATTTATATGTAGTACAGTGATACATGTACATGTGATAATGAACAAATCAATATATGACAGGAAGACAAAAGATCTATAATTTTATTCTAATTTTTAAAGAGATTGTTTCCCTAACTTTGTGTCACCATAAATGTAAATGGCTAAGAAGCCACCATGTGCATTTGTCTGATATTTATTAACGTAACCATGAGGGCTAAGTGTCGACCAAATTATTAAGTGCATGTGACCTTAGACGGCTATCATTTTCGTTTTCAGTTATTATTAAATGTGCATCCATTTGTTGCTTGCTTCTATTTTCTTACCAAATCAGTCACCGACAGGATCCCCTTCCCGTATCCATGTGGTTCTTGTTCTTTTGGCTGTCACAAAAGCGTTTCTTATCCTCTCGTAAACTTTACATATTCATCACACACGGAAAAAAAAAAAAAAAAAAAAAAAACTATAATTTCAAATGTATTTATTAGATTTATTATGGGCATAACTTACATCTACTAAATTTAAGTCTACATTGTATATTCAAAATCTGCCCCTTTTTATTATTTTTTACATTTTTTCTAGATATAATAATATCTTTAGTTCTTGTAATTTGTCTTTGTTGTTAATTTGATTATTGTAGTTTCAATTGTATCAATTTAATTTTTAAAATTTTCAAATTATATCAATTTAGTCTAATTGATAAAGTACGTTAAGATAAGAAATTGAACGGAAATTAAAGGTAAAAGGATCCATTGAAAAGTACCAAAATATTTTAAATTGAACGTCAACTCTTTAATCATTATGAGAAAAGTGAATAAATTATTTTTCCCTTAATTTCAGTCTATGTTGAGAATTATCAATTAGACTAAATTAATGATACAATCAATACAATTATAATTATAATTATAATAACCAAATTAATACAAAAGATAAACTGCAGAGATTATAAATGTAATTTGTCGTATTTTTTTCATTAAGCAGCAAACAAAGAAAATGCATATAAAATGACGTTACATGAGGTGAGGATATTAAAATTGGATGCATTGTATGAGGTTGATGCGATAAGCAAGCTCAACTATATATTTTAAAAGTCCTTATATAATGCTTAGCTATTGCACTGCTGTTGTGACATACCAAATCTAAATTGTATTGCATTTTTTTTATAGCACAGAATATGTAAGACAAGAGTGTACAAACAAATTACAATAAGGTTAAGCACACATGGGCTCAACCATCCATCAGAGACGTTGAAGATCAAATGATTTTCACATGTCATATGCAATTTTCTCATATGCCATCATATGCAATTTTCTCATCAGAGTAATCTTCTTATCTTTTTATCGTTATTTCTAAAACCATAAAATATTTATAAAGCATATATCGAGCAAACTTAAGGAGACTTGAACTCAAAACATGTTGCTTCAAAATAAGAGTCAGGATCCTCTAGAGTGATTTTTCGTAAAGTGATTGTAAAGTAATAAGATTAAATTTTGAGAGCTTGGAAGGTCAAATAATTAGATATCCCCAATTTTGTCAGAATTAGTTCTAAATCATTTAGAAAATTACTCTAAAAACACTTTATGAAAAATCACTCTAGACAATCATGATTCAAGCTATACGCCTTTGAGCCAAATGATCTCATACTTAATCACACATGAAACTCAACTAAAACCACAAAGAATTTCACTAAGATTCCGAAAAAGACTTAAAATAAACAATGAGACTAAACCTTTTTCGGTTGTGGTTCTTAAAAACAGTTTCTAATCACAACTTTATTGAATATTTTTTAATAAGTATTATGTAATTACTAAAATTTATATATATATATATATATATATATATAATAGGGAAAAAAAAAAAACCATCGTTGCAACAACGTAATTGGAGAGAATTGACAAATGTTCACAGTAGTGGATTGACAACCTTATTATCTACCATGAATTGAACCTAAAGAATCCACCAACAAAATTTGGTAGCTTTCCTCATCTAAAAAATAAAATAAAATTAGTAACTTAATTTATTGCAAGATTCATAATTTGGTCAAAACCTACAAAGTGATGTTTGGCCAAAGCCAAACAAAGAAAGAAAAAGCTCCCAAAATCAAATCATAATGAGATACGAAATATTTGTCAATCTATTTCCCTCTATTGAAAACTTATATTGACAAAGACGAAAAGCAACCCTCTCATGTGTATTTGATAGTAACAATTTCGTAGTATACATTCACTAATAAGCTTTTGAATACAAAAATCAAATAAATCACACAAATAAATTTATGGGTAAATTACAAACACATCCCTTGAAATTTACTTAAATTACAAATTATCCCCTATAGTTTTAGAAATTACATTATGTCCTCTAAAATTTCTAATTTCATAACAAGTAGGTCATTTTATTAATAAATCATTTAGTTAATTAACAGCTTTTAATAATGTTAAAATTTTATTTTAATTAATAATTCAGATAATTTTATTATTGTATAGGTGAACAGTAAAAAATTTTACTTTTTCAATTAATTCTGTTAAATAAAAATTATGATAGGGAGATATTTGTAATTTTTCAAACCACAGAGGTAATTCGTATTTTAAGCAAATTTCAGAGAGTGTAATTGTAATTTACCCTAAATATATTGATGAACATAATTTTCAGAAGTAAGTCCTAACAATAAATTTTGTAAAATTCTTCATCCATCTGCTTTTCCGCTTCTTATTTTGTGCTATTTTTGTATTGTTAAACTAATTGTATTCGCAATTGCAAGTTAAAAAGAAAGAGAAAGTTTAATTGTAGAGAATTAAATTAAAAAATTAAATCACAAAATAAAGAGTTCATATGTATGCTCCAGACATTTAGGATATATTCTTTTTCCCAGTCATTTGTTTTAAGATTCTTCCATTTGAATAGAAACCAATCACAAAATCAAATACAATAATCTCCCTTGGGACTCACGAAAACATAAACACGACTAATGTGAGAGGTTGTATTCGAATGTGTAATCAGTTTCTGTGTTTATGAACATTTTTTTATATATTATTACGTGTAAGTTAAAAAAAAAAAAACAGTTGCGGATCAAAACATGAAGAAATATGAACAGATCACCTTATCTTATGTTGAGTAAGTGTAACTGTAATTTGCTGTTCTCAGATATAGACATGGGGAAGAGTAAAAAATACTAAAATAGAAACTTTATATTATGCGATCTGTTGTTAACTGTGCAATCTACAGACCACTTTCACTCACCACCGTGCCATGTTTGTTTTACTTCCATCTACTATGTGGAAAACGGTATTCAACGACACAACAGAGAATGATCATCTATCTGTAGCCTTATATATCTCGTCTCTTTGCTAAACATCTGCAAATTCAAAAACAACAAACACTTACAAACTGAATTATCAAAAAATACAATTTAAGAAAAAAGTGTTTCTAAACCTTAATTTATGTATTTGACTATGTACCTCAAGAGTCAAGAGCATATGTTGTTTGTAACAGATCATAAGGTGTCCAGAGAGCATCCAAAGGACACGGCCGACCTGCGTCGAGTCTCGCCCACGGCTTCCCCTTCCCACTCCAGTGCAAAAGGCTGACCGGACCCAGATGCAAATCTCTGCAAAGTCCCCGGAAATTATCACCGCCGAGACCGTGTTGGTTCCATCTATGATCCACAGGAGCAATGTTCCCGCCAAAAACCAGCAAAAAAGGCGGCAACGAACCCAGCTCGTAGATCCTCATCCTCTTCTGCAATTCCATCCATTCGACGATCTTGGTCGTGTAGTCTCCGTCTCTCCATCGCTCGAGATCGATAACCATCACGCCCGTGTTGAAGTAACAAGCGTTGCGATTCGCGAATGTCAGAGACAGAGAGGGGTTCGACCAAAACGTCGGCGTAAAGTACGACGTGAAGTTCGCGTTGCAGTACTCCGGCGCTGCGAGAACCGCCGAATCGCCGAGGGGCGTGGCGGCGAGTTTGGCAATGTCGTCGACGAGGACGAGGTCGGAGTCGAGGTAGACGACTTTGCGGACGCAGGTTGGGAGGAGATCGGCGAGATAGTTGCGGGCGTAGTTGAGAGGACAGTCGAGCGCCGCTCGGATGGAGGTAGAGATGAGGCCGGCCACGGCATCATGGTCGAAGTGGTAAACTATGAAATTCAAGTAAGGGAAGGAATTGGAAATGGTGAGGTTGAGGTGGTTGGTGGTGGCGGAGGCGACGAAGTGGAAGTGTATGTTTTCGGGGCAGGAGGAGTGTTGGAGGACGGAGAGAATGGCGGCCATGGAGCCCCGGATGTAGGCGGCATCGAGGGTCATAGCCACGTGTACTGCATTATGGGAGCAAATTGCATTGTTAATGTTGGTGAGAAGTGAAGAAGGAGGACAATTGGGTGAGTTGTAGAACTGTGGGGCTTCTCTGAATTTCTGATGAGAAGTGGCGTCATTGGTGGATAGAAATGAGAGGATTAGGATTAGGATTAGGATTAGAGAGAGATGGCGCCATGAAGATGCAATTGTCGGCATCATTTGGGTGCAAGCAAGCAGGAAAAGGAAAAGGTTGTTGAGGATATAATCATAAAGAGGATACGGGAAGCTCCTTTTTATTTCTCTCTCTCCTACCAAAGTCTTTGCTGTATATTCTGTTATAATTCATGCCTTATCAATGACTACTATTCTTCACTCCAAATGGCCTCTATTTGTTTTTTTATTTATTTGACATGGGTCCGTAAATTGTCTAACTCACTGCTGAAGGAGTTCCAACACGTAGTCTTCAACGGAAATCAATTCAATTTATTTTTATCTTTCGAGTCTTGCTATAGTTACACGTTAAAGTTGATAAAATAAATGATAATTTAATTTGTATTTCTATCTTTTTCTTTTTTCTTTTTTTCCAGTAAACTACCTTCCCAATTTTTATCCATTAGTTGAATATCAACTACACTTTAATGGTGTGTTTGGTTGGGGGAATTTGAGGAGGGATTTGGAAAAGGAAAGGGAAAAGGTGTGTGAAACTATGTGAAATATAGGTATATTTTTTTCACATTTCACCTACCTTTTCCATTTTTCTTTCTAAATCTCTCCTCAAATCTCTCAACTAAACACAACATAAGTATAGTTATTTTTTGTTTTGTATATTGAAGGACATCACGTGAGTGGCACAAAGAAGGGGAGTCTTCGCATTTGGTACTTAAACATTGACTTCTAAATAAAATGTAATCAGTGTGTTTGATTTGAATTTTCTGAATTAAGTTTTTGAAAAATTGTCTTTTTTAGTTTTTCGTGTTTTTTTATTTTTAGTGAATATTTTTTAAATTTTAAATATTTTTTTTACTTTTTTAGATGCACCTTACTTAGATGTATCTAAAAAGTAAAAAATTTGTGAAAAAATATTTTAAAAAATTAATAAATATAAAAAAATGTATTGAATTCTTATATTTTTTTGTATTTTTGGTATTTAGTGAATTTTTAAAAGATTTTTTTTACAATTTTTTTATTTTTTAGGTGTATTTATGTTAGGTATGTCTAAAAAGTAAAAAAATTACTTAAAATATTTAAAAAATTCGGTAAAAACAAAAAAAAAACAAAAAATAAAAAAGTAAAAAAGTAAAATTTTTTGAAAAATATTTTTTGAAAAATAAAAACAAGCAAGGTGAATGGTTCTCGCTAAATTATTTTTAAAATTTTACTATTCCCATCAGTTGAGTAGAATGGAATCCAAAAGCATAATTTTTTTTTTTACTTTTTTGTTTTAAAAAATCACTAAAGTCAAATAAAGTCAACAAAAATATCACTGAAAATTTAAAGGGGGATTTTTTTTAAGGTCCCTGATATTAAGAATTTATAGTATAAAGGACACTCAATATTTTCATAATGTCTAAGGTCCTTCAACATCAATCCAGAGAAAATTCAATCCAGAGAAAATTCGGTCCAGAGAATTTCTTTGGACTTTCCAGAGAAATTCTCTCCAGACATCCAGAGAAATTCTCTTTATCCAGAGAAAATTCAGATAGTCCAGAGAAAATTTAGACATCCAGAGAAAATTCAGATAGTTCAGAGAAAATTCACACAATCCAGGAAACTCTGCATCATCGTGCATTTTATATGTTCTCTTACAAATATCTTTTCATAAAGGGTTACTATCAAAATTCTGTTTGCTAATCCTAGTGCTCTTTGTAGATCAAGTTCAACAAGATGAGGTGGTTGACAGTAAGATTTTGCCATACCTTAGCATAGATAAGAAAGAGAAGAAGTCATTCCCTAGACTTCCAGAGAAAATTCAACTTCAAAGAGAAAATTGGTCCAGAGAAATTCTGGGAAGAATTTCTCTGGACTTTCCAATTTCTCTAACATTCTCTAGAATTGCCACTGTAAATTTCTCTGGCCTTCCATTCTCTCCAGAGAAATTTCCCTTTTCTCTAGAGAAATTGTAATGTGCTTCATCTTGTTTGAATATGCTATATTGTTGATATTGATTCAGAATTTCTACAATTTGTTTGGGAAATTCCTATCATTTTCTTTGAATGAATTCAATAAATTTTTGTTGTACTTATCTACAAATTTTTCAGGGTATATCTATCCTTACCTAATTCTAATGGAGAGTGGGAAATATACAGAAGGCCAGAGAAAAAAATTTCTCTGGAGAGAAGGGAAGACCAGAGAAATTTGCAATGGAAAGTCTAGGGAAGGTAAGTCTCTGCACCAATTTTCTCTGTGAAGTCGAATTTAGCAAAATCAACAATTATTACCAACTCTACAACCTGAATTCTGTAGAATCAAATATCAAATTTCACAGAGAATTCTCTGTGAACTTCATAGAGAATTCTGGTTCACAGAGAATTTCTCTGGTGACTTCACAGAGAAATTTTCAAATTTCTCTGACTAAATCACATACTCATCTCTGTGATTTTCTCTGGCCATCTAGAGAAAATTTCTCTGGCCTTCCCTTCTCTCCAGAGAAATTTCTCTTCTCCAAACCCAAAGAAATTCACTTAAACCAAATAAATTTCCCAAACCCAGAGAAATTCGCAAAGAGATGGAAAAGTCAGTGTATACGCAAAGTGCTTTCAATTTTCAGAGCTTTCAGGGTTTTTAAAGCAAGAACTCCTCAGATTCACACTCTCAATTTGTCCCTTTCTTGTTTATAGGAAATGAGTTTGCTAAAAATGAGGCCAAGGGTCTAAAATTGGCATGGGTTTGTATATAGAGACTCTGTCTTGTTCTCGGTTTGTCTCTAAAATGTTTGTCAATCTCGTTTATAGTGGTGGAGGAGTGAGAGATTCGTAGATTCGAAGAATGAGGTTCGGTGGATGATGGACTTATGGGACGCCATACTGGAGTTGGACAGAGTCGATACATGTGGGGGAGAATATGTCTGATAACAATAGAAGATTTCTTCGATGATCTGATCCGAGAGGCTGCCAAGAAGACAGAAGGCTTCTCAGGTCGAGAGATAGCGAAACTAATGGCCAGTGTTCAAGCAATCGTGTATGGACGCCTGGCAGCGGCAGTAGGTTCATTGATGATACGCATCACATTGAGTCCAGCAATAACACCATCATCCTTTGTTGCCTGACGTTGAGAATCATTGAAGTAGGCAGCCTCCATGTTTGTTCAACATCTCTACAATGCAACTATGGCGCTCTCTCTCTCTAGATTCTCTCTCTAAAATGAGGTTCGGTGGATGATGGACTTCTGGGACGCCATACTGGAGTTGGGCAAAGTCAATACATGTGGGGGTGAATATGTCTGATAACAATCGAAGATTTCTTCGATAATCTGATCCGAGAGGCTGCCAAGAAGGAGCGGCAGTGGGTTCATTGATGATACGCATTACATTCAGTCCAGCAATTACACCATCATCGTTTGCTGCCTCACGTTGAGAATCATTGAAGTAGGCAGCCTCCATGTCTGTTCAACAGATCTGCAATGCAACTATGGCGCTCTCTCTCTCTAGATTCTCTCTCTAGAATGGAGAGACAAATCATCGAATTGGTTTATGGAGGTTTGAAGGGTGAGGGATATGAAATTTCTCTGTAGGGACCTTAGACATCATAATATAATTTTGTGGACCTCTTCCATTACGAAAAGTGGGAGGGGGACCCTAGACCGATTTTTCCAAATTTAAATCCCAAACACTCGGTAAGTTAGCCCTAACTAATTAATCGAATAAAAAAGGAAATAATTTACGATTCAAAATAATGTGTTAATTATAGTTTTATAATTGGGCAAATTACATATACCTCTCTCGAGATTTAGCTAAATTACAGATATCTCCTGAGGTTTCGGAAATTACAGATACCCTCCTGAGGTTTATATTTTCATAACAAATTGCCCTATGAAGTTTATATTTTCATAACAATTTGCCTCGTAATTTGTTATGCAAATAGTACCTTCAAGGAGATATTTGTAATTTTTTAAACCTCAAAAGGTATCTGTAATTTTACTAAATCTCAAGAGGTATATGTAATTTGCCCTTTATAATTATAAGTGAACGATTTGTCCAGGAAGCCAGTTGCCTTATTTTTGGACATTTGGATGAGCAGTTGTAGTGTGATCCAAGTAGATTTCACCATTCCAACCGTGTTGGTCAATTTCAAATTTAAATTTAAAATATATCTAATCCTAATCAATATATAAAGGGTGATATTACTTAGGCCAAGTTTGGAAAGACTAAAAAAGTATATTTTTTGTCTTTTTGAATTAAAAATTTGAGGTTGAAAATATGGATGTTTAGGTTAACTTTTTGACTTTTTATTGAAAAATGTGTAATAAAAAATTGTAAAAATTGATTTGTAGGGAAAAATTTGAATTGGGAGTTGTGCAGCCGTAATTGTTGACTTTTGGTGAATAGTGTTAACTTTTTAGTTTTTTGAGTAACTTTTTGGCTTTTTGACTTTTTTGGATCTTCCCAAACTTGGCCTTAATCTCATAAGTTAAATTTATTTTTCAAATTTAATGATGCGTTGTTTTATTAGAATACATAAAGTAACTCTCTATTTAATATATTTTTTAATTATCAATCAATTATTTTATTTACGCATTATTAAATTTTTAAAAAAAAGATCAAAAAATAAACTTATATATTATTTTTTGGATTGGTTTCTCTCTGGTTCATGATCTGATTGAAGGGTGCTGTTGGGCTCGTGGGGTCTACCACGAGTCCCGTTTTGATAATTCGGATCGTTCAATGTGTAAAACTCGTCGAGTACTATATGTCTATAAAAAATTACGTTGATCGAATATTGATAGTTATTTCATTAGATCATATTCCTATCAACTGTTTATTTTTTTACCATCTAATTTTCTTTATACAAACTGATTTGATTACATAACTATCGATATCCGATTAACGTGACTTTTTACAGGTATATAATACTCGACGAGTTTTACATATTAAATAATTCAGATTATCAAAATAAAACTCTATAATAAGCCTAATAACACCCTCCAATCCAATCACAGATTACTGAGAAACGAAACCCTTATTTTTCATATATAAAATGGTTGGAGGATAAGACTCCGAAATTCAAATAAATTTCTCTATCGTGGACTGATATTTGAATACAAAGCTCTGGATATTCAGTGGAACATTTGCGGAGACCTGCTTTTGTGACCATTCATGTCTAATGACACCCACTTCCCTTTACGACAAGTAGTAATTTAATGTCGGGTAATTATTTAATTATTTCAAAATATAAAAATATGATATTTTGTAATATTATAATTAATAAAATAAGTAAGTAGATGAGATATTGTATTTAATTATTAAAGGACATAAATGACATATTAAATGATAATACAGACGCGTGATACTCTTGAAATATTTAATAATTAATGTATGTCCGTACTTGAAAATATGATATGAATAAAAATATGTGAACAAAGAAGAAAAAATAAAAATAATAAACAAATAGAGAAAAAAACAAAAATGGAAGAAAATAAAAAAAAAACTAAAAATAAAAGGATGAGGAAGACGAGATTATGAGATCATAGAAAGATGGGTGAAAAAAAAATAAGAAAGAGAAGCGGGAAAATAAAAATATATATATGTAAGACATTTTTTAAAAAATATATCTCAATAATTATTTTATAATTTAAATAAATCTAAAAAATTCAAACATTTTAATAAAACAAATATATATATATATATATGTATAGCAAATTCAAAAATTATCGTGTATATAGATTTCCCTTTCACGCCACTCTAAATTTTGTGTCCATAATCTACGCCACCCATTATGTACCATCAAATATCTATGTACTTAATTGCCGGGGACTAACTACCAACTATAAATTGCCACGTAGCCATACATATATATGGGACCCACAAGAGCAATGTGTGCCAATCATAGCCCATGAAGACTAAAAAAGTAGGGCCACTTGAAAAGATGTTAAAAAAGCATTGTTAATAGCGACATGTTTTCTTTTTTCCATTCATTGACCTAACACTTTAATTAATTACTAAGCTTAAGATGAGGAAGATATATGATACCCCAATTAAAGGCTCAAATGGGACTTGTACACTCACTAGGAACTAAAATTTTGAAGAGTACAATAAAATTAGGAATGGCAATGGGGGGCAATGGGGTGGATATTAATTCTCCATCCCCATTCCCCTATAATAAATTGTCCCCATTCCCCATTCCTCATTCCCCATGGATACCACCCTCCCCATTTTTTAATGGGTATGGATTTTCCCCAACCCACTTTAATCCCCATTTTTATTTTTTATATTTAATGTTAACAACCACTTTTTTTTTTTTTTTTTTTTTTTTCACAACAAAAACTAAATATACCTTCAATCTTTTTTCTTTCTTTTTTAATATATTTAATGTTAACAATTTTTATTTATTTATTTATTTTTTTTTATTTTTTATTTTTTTTAAGATTCACAACAAAAGTTAAATATATCTTCAATCTTTTTTCTTTCTTTTTTAATATATTTAATGTTAACAATTTTTTTAATTTATTTTTTTATTATTTATTTATTTATATTTTTTTTAAGGTTCACAACAAAAGTTAAATATACCTTCAATCTTTTTTCTTTCTTTTTTAATATATTTAATGTTAACAACTTTCTTGTTTTTCTTTTGTCTTTTTTTTTATAAAGGTTTTAGCTAAATATACCTTCAATCTTTTTTCTTTCTTTTTTAATATATTTAATGTTAACAACTTATTTTTTTATTTTTTTAAGGTTCACAACAAAAGCTAAATATACATTCAATCTTATTTTATTTTATTTGATTCAACAACAAAATCAAATACACATTAATTAATTAATTAAAAAGTTTGCTTTATAATAATCAAATATATAATTTGGAGACAATCAAAAAGTTTGTTTGAAGAAAGTGTTATAAGACTCATATTAAATTGCATCAGGGCATAAACAAGGAATTGTTAGCCACGGACAATTTAGACATTAAACCATCTTTCTCTTAGCAAATTTGAACCATTCATTTTAATTTATCCAAAATCTAATTATACCTTTAACAAATCTGAACCACTCGTTTTAAGATATCTATGCATTACCACACTCAATCCATCCTCCATCTTCTTCCTTTAGTCCCCCACGAATTTTGTTTTTTGTTACTTTTAAAAAACAAAAAATGTTTTTTCAATTAAATTTTTACTAATTTCACAACACCATCACCACTATTTTCACTTTCACTGTCACACTACCATCACCATAGCCACTACCATCATCACTGCCGCCATCACCCCACCACTATGTAACAATTTCTACTTTCACGTTCGTTCCATCACCACCACCACCAAATATAAAAAAATATATTTTGAATTTTTTTTATAAAAAATATTTTTCATTAAAAAATATTTTCTATTTAAATAAATGAAGCATAACATTGGGAAACAAGCTGATTTCAGTTAAATCTGTTCATAACTAAGAAAAATTCTTTTAATTTAAAAAAAATTATTTAGTATGACTTTGTATCCCCTTTTTGTTTTTCTAGCAAATAAATCTTTGTACCCATCATTTTTAACCAATCACAACTCATGCTTGTTTTGATTCTCTACAATTTCCTTATTTTCAAATACATTCATATATATATATATATATATATGTTGTATAAATTGTGTGATAACATAAAACAAATAGATTCATACTCGTTAATTGAAATTTCAGAACAAGCAAGCCATTTTGAAAATTACAATACACAACAAAATAAAATAACATAGAAAAGCAAACCGAAATCTACACTAGACAGTGTCCTTAATATTTTATAAACAAATTTAAAAAATTCTAGATATGCATAAAATTTGACAAGAATAATGTGACAATGGTAATTAATGTGTATTTGATTTTATTGTTGAGCCAAATAAAATAAAATAAGATTGAATGTATAGCTTTGGTTGTGAATCTTAAAAAAAAAAAAAAAAAAAGGTTGTGAACCTTAAAAAAAAAATTAAAAAAAAATTATATGTATATTTAGCTTTGGTTGTGAATCTTAAAAAAAAAAAAAAAAATTGGTTGTGAACCTTAAAAAAAAAATTAAAAAAAGAAAAAAGATTAAATGTATATTTAGCTTTGGTTGTGAATCTTAAAAATTAAAAAAAAAATGGTTGTGAACCTTAAAAATAAAAATAAAAAGATTGGAGGTATATTTAGCTTTGGTTGTGGATCTTAAAAAAAAAAAAAAATTGGTTGTGAACCTGAAAAAATAAATAAATAAAAAAAGAAAAAAGATTGAATGTATATTTAGTTTTGGTTGTGAATCTTAAAATATATATATATATATATATATATATATATATATGGAGAAATTAGTGGGTACCCATCTCCAACCCATCCCTTGTGGATATTTAAAGAATATCACCTACCCTACCCAATGGATAAGAAAAAGAGGGGAAAACCCATGTATTTGGGTTGGGTCTCCATGGATACCCACAGGGTAGGTTATCCATTGCCATCCCTAAATAAAATTATATAGTTTTATATAATATAATTTAATATTCAAACATATAATGCAATTAAAATATTAAATTAAAAATATTACATGACATATAAAGACCCACATACATATAAATCTAAATACTTGAACATGATGTTTGTTTTCAATCTTGTTCCTCTTTTCTTCAGGTGAAAAATTGAAATATTATTTCATAATCAATGGATATGAAAGAATCATATCAATAAAAAAATAATATTTAACTTATATTTGAATCTTGAATATGTGAATATCTCAATTTTTTTTAATCTTTTTTTTTTCCCAGAAATTCAATATTCAAACTAATTAAGCGTTAAGAGATGTTTTAACGTTAATAATGACATGTCAATATCTCTACACCAATTACTACTCAAATAAAATTTCAAAATAAAGATAGTAACATATCCATCTCTATCTCTATTTCACCAGAAATTATTTAGTTGGTCAGGAAGATTACGTGTTCATGTGCCCGACCAATAAAATGTTATAATTTGTCCATCATTTCTTTGTTATTAAAGACATATATACATTTAATCTCTTATTATTGATTAGACACACAACCAATATAAAATTCTTAAAAATAGAATGGTTAGTTCATATTTATAAATCTACAAAGAGAGAGAGTATGCAATCCACATCCATGTGTGTGGACCCACAGTACCTTGTAAAATTGTTGAAAATTTAAGCGCAACTTAAAGTTGGTTTTGTATTAAAATTGAATTGAAAAGAAGTTGCTAGAGATTTTGCTTCAAACATACCAAACAACTTTTCCTTTTCACGCTAGTACACTACAATATATCTTAGCATCTAGTAAGAGGAGTAAGGCATTTATCCAAATTTGTCGGCTAAAAATTATTGCATGTGCACCTCACATGCCCTTCAATAAGCTAGGTGTCATGAAACAGAAAATTAAAGAAGAAGCCAAGAGCTTCATTATCAGGGTACTATTTTATGTACCATACCATGTGCTACTCGTGATAAACACCTTGGTGGCTTATTTTTCTTACGAAAGAAAATATCGTAAATGCGAGCTTGTTAACAAAGATTAAAAAAATTTTACAGATTAAATTCAAGTTAATTATCAAGTGATTGTGTTAACAGTTCTTTTGCCTCAACAAAAAGAACTTCAAAATTGCCAAGTGTAGAGAAAAGAAAAATTAAAAGAAGAATGAGATAGACGGAGAAAGATGATTGAGTAAACAATCAAAATAATAATTACTTACCTCTACTTCTATGCTTCGAAAAGGAAGTGCATTAAATGTTTTGAAAATGAAATGTTGAAAATAAATGCTTTGAAATATAAATATGTGTTAAACTACTCTTAAGATAAGAAAAATGACAAGAAATATTGAAATCAATTGTTTTTAATTTGAATTCTTAATCTTTTACAATGTAGCCATGAATGGATATTTATAGGCAAATATTTGTAGGAAAAAACTTCTAGCAATAACTACTCAATAACCACCTAAAACTACCCACTCTTCCATCTTCATTCTCACAATGCCACATATCCCTCCATGTTTTCATAACTTCCTTTAACCTCCAATTCATGCTCCATGTTCTCCACTTTATTCTCCATCATCTTTTCACATTTTATAACTTCTCATAACCTTCAAATGAGTAGGAGGATGCCACATGTTCTGCAATTATATAAAAATAATAATAATAATAAAATTGCATATTTATGGTACTAACATTACCCCCGCGGCTCTTAAAATGATATTTACTTGAATTTTTAAAAGGCCGAACCAAGAACATGACTAATCTAAGTAACAAAGTACTTCGAATGATATAACAACACCAATAAAGTACTTCGAATGAGCATGAAATTATGACTAGATGATCAATAAGAAGCTTTGAAGGTGGTATAAAAGACCAAATTCATTGTTCGAAGGTCTTGCGGCACAACTCTGAAGGAACAACATCGCCCCTCGAAGGTTGGAAGCATTGATATAGGATGATGATACTTACAATGAAGTTTCAAGGTTAGGGTTGATGTTTTGAATGTATCTTCGAAGCTTTATACAATTTCGAAGGTGAAGTAATCAACCTTCGAAATAACTCTTGATACTTCGAATGTATCTTCAAAGCTTTATACAGCTTCGAAGGTGAAGTAATCAACCTTCGGAACAACTCTTGATGCTTCGTTTGTATCTTCGATGCTTTGATTGTGTACATACAAACAACTGGCCATCAATTTGAAAAGATAAGCCATTCTCAACCACTTATTTAAATGTATGGGCTTTTCCTAGCCAAGTTCATGCATTTTAAACGGCCATTCCCAGTTCTTAGTGCTTCGAACTCATAAGAACAATTTGTTAATTTTATTAGCCACATCATCAAAATTATATTTTGGTGTGATCCACAAATCCAAAGTAGGTTTTGAACACTAAGAACCATAGTACAAGATGGCTATAAAAATTCAAACAACTTGACATTTAGAACAATTTCAAAAAATTCAAATTCATGAACATTAATTGTTCATCATTCTTAGCCATGTTTGGGTTGAGAACATATTCTCTAGCCAAATAACTTTCATCATTTATTGACAAATGGGGTTGTTTTTCTATTTTAGCCACTAACGGCTTATGAAAACCCTCCATGTGAGTTTCATCATTTTTTGGCTTAATGGGTTATTCCATTTTAGCCATTAATGGCTTATGAAAATCCTTCATAGACATGTTTCTATGGTGTGACTATCTAAGAATGATTTTTTCAACCCCCCGAGCTCTATATAGAACATCATTTTTAACCATACTTGGCTCAACAACATACTTTTTATCAAAGTTATTTTCATAAGTTGACTTTTTAAAAATGGGTTTTTCAACCCCCCGAGCCATTGATGAAATTATATTTTCACTAATTTCAGTCACAAATGACTTAAATATATTTTGTAAAACCCCACAAAATTTAGTCATTAAAGACTTGACAAAAAGGGTTAATAACTCATGTCTCCAATGGCAAATTTCCACATCAAATTGATGAGTTACTCCAATTAAGTGGTGTATTTTTTCTTTTACCAAATAATATGGTAATGAAGAAACTGTTGGAACAATCTTCTGTGTAAATAAAATAACTAGAAACAAATTCAAATAAAATAAATAAATAACATACCGGATTTATTTTATCGAACCAAATAAAATTACAAGACCAAGTCGAGTGTGTGACACTCTGTCCTTAAGACAGATTCGCCCCGCTATGGTACTTACGGTTGAGTGGCGTCTATCTCCCAGGATACAATGATCTTCACAAATTTATAGAAGTACTTCAAATAAATTTGTTCGGCGAACCAAACCTGTGATCTATACTCTCTGAATATTTTTTCCTAAAACTAAATATGAGGAATAATGCACTAAAAGAAATGGACAGCGAAGAGACAAGTTTTAGACTAAAAATTTCGGATGGAAATTGGATTACCAAAACTAAATTTCCAGATTATTTTGACTGATTTTTTCACCACTCAAAACGCTGGAAAAAGACAGTATATATAGGCAAAATCTTAAGCCCCGAACAGGTTTCTCAAAAAACAGTGAACAGACGCACCAATTATATTCAAATGTTTTTGAAAGTTTCCGTTAGGTAAAACCGGAGCATTTTCAAACATTATGAAAAAGTGACCTGTTAGAAGTACATAACACCTGTTGGAACTTAATAGTAAATAAACTATTTGAATATATATATATATATATATATCAAACTATTGAATATATATATATATTAAACAGATTCAAAATAGTTTAAAAAATAAAGTAAGAGGTAAAAATTTTAGGAAACCTCTTAAGGAATCTAAAATTTTAAATTTAGAATTAAATTAAATTCTCTCAATTACAAACTTTAGGAAACCACTCAAGTACCCAAAATTTGAATTTAGAATTAAATTAAATTCCCACAATAATTTTTATTGAAAAAATTCAAATGAATTTTATCTAAAAATTAATGTAAAACCCGAAACCGACGTCAACTTCCCATTCACTCATAAATGGTTTTGACGTACCGTCTTCACCGTGTGACTTGCCACGCGGCAAGGAACACGTCACCTCTTCGGACCCACTCCAAAACACATTTGGGGTCCACCCAAATTGGGTTAAAAATATGCCTATATAAAACCATTTTTTCCAACAATCCCCCACATGAAAGGAATTTGACGGAGAGAAAATGCAACAACATGATCTAATTACAGAGAGTACAGAAATTGAAAATATTCTGCAAAGGATAGGTAGCTTTTGGCTTTGAACCTTCCCTTGTGAGACACTATCGAATTTACTAGCTAACCAGTGAACATGATGTCTTGAACTGTTCAGCCGTTTGTGTAAACCAAGACAATAGAACTCACACAGTATATTCCCAGACACAGTTTAGTTCTCACTATTGTGTTCATTTTGGCCCTGAACAACCTGGTCTATCATGAGTGCTCTAAAGACTTGTAGCCCTTCACAAATCTTATAGAACCGGCCCAGTTCACACTCACATAGGTGATTCTTATGAAAAGTATCCTGCCATACTCCACTAGGTTTACCTAGATATAAGAATCATTAAAAGTATTACTTAACCTAAATCGCTGCAGACATCACTTATTTCATCATAGAAATGGGTAGGAGTTGGACTCCACAGTGATCCTTCTGAGTCAATCACAACTTGGTTGTCCCTTTGAACCTAGATCTTGGGATCTCCAGTCAACTAGGTTGGGTTGCCGTTGTGGTAACTCTTATTAAATAGGCTTTAGTCCCATTCCCCTCGATGAATTCTCAACTAACTCTCTTACTAACCCTTTGGTTAGTGGATCCGCTATGTTGTCTTTAGACTTAACATATTCTATGGAAATAATTCCATTAGAGAGTAGTTATCGTACGGTGTTATGTCGACGACGAATGTGTCGTGACTTACCGTTATACATATGACTCTGTGCTCTACCAATTGCTGATTGACTATCACAATGTATGCATATAGCAGGCACCGGTTTTGGCCAATTTGGAATATCTTCAAGGAAGTGGCGAAGCCATTCTGCCTCTTCCCCTGCTTTGTCTAAAGCTATGAATTCAGATTCCATAGTAGACCTAGCAATACAAGTCTGTTTGGAAGATTTCCAAGATACTGCCGCCCCACCAAGAGTAAAGACATACCCACTGGTGGACTTCGAGTCTCTAGTATCCGATATCCAATTTGCATCACAGTATCCTTCAAGTACTGCTGGATATCTAGTATAGTTAAGCCCAATATTACGAGTAAATCGGAGATATCTTAGAACCCGTATCATTGCTTTCCAGTGTTCTACTCCCGGATTACTCGTATATCTACTTAATTTACTTACTGCATAAGCTATATCTGGGCGAGTGCAGTTCATCAAGTACATTAAGCTTCCAATTATTTGGGCATACTCTAATTGAGAAATACTTTCCTGTACATTCTTAGAAAGATACAAATTAACATCTACAGGAGTTCTAGCAAGATGATCATCATCTTTGCTGAATTTGTCGAGTATTTTCTCAATGTAATGAGATTGTGACAAAGCATATCCTTCTAATGTTTTGGTAATTTTCATACCAAGTATTACATCAGCAATGCCCATGTCCTTCATGTCAAAATGTTTATTCAACATTTTCTTGGTAGTTTTAATCATGCCATTATTACTACCAATGATGAGCATATCATCTACATAAAGACATACAATGACATAACCTTTATCTGTGTTTTTATTATAAACACACTTGTCACACTCATTAATTCTAAATCCATTTGACATCATTGCCTTGTCAAATTTCTCATGCCATTGCTTTGGCGCTTGTTTTAAACCATATAATGATTTAACCAATTTACACACTTTCTTTTCTTTCCCTGGAACAGAAAACCCTTCTGGTTGTTCCATGTAAATTTCTTCATTTAACTCACCATTTAAGAAAGCGGTTTTAACATCCATTTGATGAATTTCTAGATTGTACAGAGATGCAATGGCAATTAGCATTCTAATGGATGTGATTCTAGTAACCGGTGAGTATGTGTCAAAGTAATCTAGACCTTCTTTCTGTCTAAAACCTTTGACTACAAGTCTTGCCTTGTATTTATCTATTGATCCATCCGCTTTCAATTTTCTTTTGAAAATCCACTTGTACCCAAGAGGTTTACAACCTGGTGGCAAGTCCACTAATTCCCAAGTGTGATTTTGCAAGATGGATTCAACTTCACTATTGACAGCTTCTTTCCATAAAGGAGCTTCAGGACTGGACATAGCCTCTTTAAAAGTTAAAGGCTCATTTTCTAACAAATATGTTAGAAAATCTGGACCAAAAGATTTTGAGGTTCTAGCACGTTTACTACGCCTAAGTTCCTCTTCCTCATTTTGATCTAACTCTTGTTCTTGATCATGTTCTTGATCCTGACTAGTAATAGCATCAAAAGATCTTTTCTTATTACTAGTCTCTTGTCCTATCTTATTCGGAAATACATGTTCAAAGAACGATGCATTCCGAGATTCAATAATAGTATTTACATGCATTTCGGAATGTTCTGATTTATGAATCAAAAACCGATACGCACTACTATTCTTGGCATAACCAATGAAAATGCAATCAATGGTCTTAGGACCTATCTTAGTCTTTTTAGGACTAGGAATAGCCACTTTAGCCAAACACCCCCACACTTTTAAGTATTTGTAGGATGGTACTCTTCCATGCCACAATTCATAAGGTGTTTGATTCACTTTCTTTCGGGGTACTTTATTAAGTATATAATTAGCAGAAAGTATTGTTTCCCCCCACAAGTTCTGAGGTAATCCAGAACTTATTAACATGGCATTCATCATTTCTTTTAAAGTCCTATTTTTCCTTTCAGCAATTCCATTTTGCTGAGGTGAGTAAGGAGCAGTGGTTTGGTGAATTATTCCATGTTCTTTACAAAATTCACCAAAAGGTGATTCATATTCACCACCTCTATCACTTCTAAGTTTCTTGATTTTCTTACCAAGTTGATTTTCAACTTCATTCTTATATTGAATAAAAGTTTCCAATGCTTCATCCTTGGTTCGAATTAAATAAATATAACTATATCTAGTATAGTCATCTATAAAAGTGATTACATACTTTTTTCCACCTCTGGTTTGAATTGATTTAAAATCACAAATGTCACTATGAATTAATTCAAGTGGTTCCGTACTTCTCTCAATTGAATGAAAAGGAGTTCTAGATAATTTTGCCTCAACACAAATTTCACATTTATGATTTGAATCAATGTCAAATTTAGGTAAACATTCCATATTAATTAATCTACGCAAAGATCCATAATTAACATGTCCTAGTCTACCATGCCATAAATTTGAAGACTCAAGCAAGTAAGAAGAAGATGTAGTATTATTAATAACTGAGGGTACAACGGTCATTACATTTAACTTGAAAAGGCCATCAGACAAGTAACCTTTTCCTACATACATCCCATTCTTAGAAAGTACAAATTTATCACTCTCAAATACTAGCCTAAACCCATTCTTACTCAACAAAGATCCGGAAACAAGATTCTTGCGAATGTCCGGTACATGCAGCACATTGTTGAGAGTGAGTTCCTTTCCAGATGTCATCTTGAGTACAATCTTTCCTAGTCCTTCAACTTTGGAAGTTGAGGAGTTGCCCATAAAAAGTTGTTTACCATTATCCACTGTAGAATAAGATGTGAACATCTTTTTGTCGGCACAGATATGGCGAGTAGCACCAGTGTCCACCCACCATTCTTTAGGATTTTCGACAAGATTTGCCTCGGAAACAACTGCAGAAAGATTGATGTCATCGACACCATTGGAAATATTGTCCACTTCAGTCATGTGGGCTTGAGCAGGCTTCTTGCTTGTTCTTCTTTTGTTTTTGCCTTTGCTACGGCAATCTTTAGCCCGATGTCCCTCTTTGTCACAGATGTAACATTTGCCATTAAACTTGTACTTTTTATTTTCCCCCCCTTTAGAGCCTTGTGATGAACTTTCTCCAGAAGACTTTCGTTTCTTGGTTTTTGAAATATGTTCCACCACATTTGCCTTAGACTCCATAGGATGCTTACCAGCCCGCTTTTCAGAATTGCGGTTGTCCTCCTCAATCCTCAAACGCACAATTAACTCGTCCATAGAAATTTCTTTGCGCTTATGTTTGAGGTAGTTCTTGAATTCCTTCCAGCCTTTTGGTAATTTTTCAATTAAGGCTGCAACTTGAAAGGATTCACTGAGAAACATACCTTCTGCGTGAATGTCATGCAGAATAAGTTGGAAATCTTGAGCTTGGCTGATCACAGTTTTTGAATCAACCATTACAAAATCCAAGAATCTGACAACCACAAATTTCTTTGAGCCGGCATCTTCCGTTTTGTACTTTTTCTCCAACGATTCCCAAAGTTCCTTTGCAGTTTTGATTGGACTGTAGACATTGTATAATGTGTTGTCAAGTCCGTTCAAGACATAATTCCGGCAAAGGAAATCGGCATGTTTCCAAGCATCAACCGCAGCAACCACTTGCCGGTCGGTTTCATCCTCTTTCAGGATAGGAGCATCTTCATGGAGGAAACGAGCTAGGTTCAGAGTTGTAAGATAGAACAACATTTTCTGTTGCCATCTTTTAAAGTCAGTTCCAAAGAACTTCTCTGGCTTTTCACCGTGATTTACCGGTACTGTTACAACAGGAGCATCCCCTTCGATGAACTATACACTAGCTCTTTTGTCAAACCTTTTGTTACCCATCCCCTCCCATCCCCTTCGGTTACCATGAGCTAGTGTATAGTTCATCGAAGGGGATGGGATTAAAGCCTATTACATAAGAGTCGTCATAATGGTAACCCTACTTATATGACTGGAGATCCCAAGAACTAAGTTCAAAGGGACAACTAAGTTATGTATGGCTCGCCAGAAATCACCAAAGGATTAAAATTCCTACCCATTCCTATGGTGAGAGTGATATCTGCAACATATGTTGTCTGCAGGGGTATAAGGATAAGCTTTGCTTTTAATGATTACTTATATCTTGATTAAGACATAAAATCAAGATGAGTATAAGCAGATACTCACAATAAGAATCACCTATATGAGTGTTGAACTGGGGCCGGTTCTACGAGAATGAAAAGGCTAAATTCTCTAGAAACACTTATGAAAACCAGGCGCGTTCAAGGCCAAAATGAACACAACAGTGAGAACCACGATGTGTTAGAAGATATTTTGTGTGAAATCTATTGTCTTGGCTTACACAAACGGCTGAACAATTCAAGGCATTGCGTCCATTGGTTAGCCAGTAAGTCCGATAGGTTATCACTAGGGAAGGTTCAAAGCCGAAAACTACCTATCCTGATGCAAGATATTTTCGACTTATACTCTTTCGTTAAAGTCTGCATATTGTTGCATTTCCGTTGTCATCAAATTCCATTCATGTGGGGGATTGTTGGAAATGGTTATAAAATTCTGGATAAAATCAGAATTTTTTCCTAAGTTAGGTCTATTTTTTAGGTGGGCCCTGAGTGTCGATTTACTCGGGTCAAAGTGGTAACGCGTTCTATGCCACGTTGTGATTCACGTGGTATATTTGGTTTCTCAAAACCATTACCGAGTGAATGGGAAATTGAAGCCAAAGTGTGCTCCATGGAAATGGAGTTTTGGTGGAAATTCCTTAAGGTTGTAAATTGGCTTGTCCCACATTGTTTTGGTGGGAGGTTTTGAAAGGGTTTATAAGGCTTAGGGTGAGATATTTGGGGTGTGCCCCAAGGGGTACCCAAGTGTTTTAGAGGGAGAGGTTATGGGCAAAATGGGCTAGACCCATTGGACCCAAAAATCACCACACACGCGCGCGCGCCGCCGCCGCCGCCGGCCGTCCGGTCGGTCGGGCGGGCTGGGCTGGGCTTGGGCGCGGGTGCGTGGTGTGTGGTTGGGTTGGGCTTCTAATCTTTTTGGGCCAAAAACATTTGAATTTAATTTTATTTTTTATTAAAATAAAATCCAGAATTCAAATTAAATTAGTTTGGATTTTTTTTGTTCATCCAAACAGGGCCCTACCCGGTTTCAAACAGAAATAAACTGTTTTGGAATTAGTGCACACCCAAACAGGGCCCTTCCCGTTTTACTATCTGTTTGAATTAATTCAAATCTGTTTGAATTCAAAACCCAACAGGTATGATACCTGTTCAATTCAAAACCAAGAGCTACATACCTGTTTATTTCAAATCCAAGAGCCACCTTCGCATCTATAAATAGGACCACCCTCATTTGATATTTTGCATTCAGAAATTTCGTATTTCACCTCTGTTAATTCTATTCTTCATCTTGCTGCATTTTATTTCCGAAAGAAAGAGTGTAAACACTTAGTGTGTTCGTAAGGCAAACAATTTGTAGTGCTGCTATTGTTTGTGGTAGATCATTTCATCCTGGGAGATAGACGTCCAAATTCTGAAAGCACCGTGGAGAGGACGAATCTGTCTTAAGGACACAGTGTTAAACACTGGACTTGATCAGAAAAGTTATTCAAATAAATTAACCAAGTAAGTTGTTTAATTTAATTATGTTTTTATTTGTTTATTTAATCAGATTTTAATTTTGTTTTTGTAACAAAATAAAATCTGTGATTCTATTTATTTATTTTTATTTCGAGTTTGATTTTTGTAATCAAACATATTCTCTCCTTTTCTCTATTTCTTTTATTCTTGTTGTTGTTTTGTACACAACAGAATTAAATCTTTTTAAATACAGTGAAGATTGTCCTACAATCTTAACACTGCATCACCTTTATTTAATCAGTTTGATTTGTACATAAATAAACAAATTAATATGCATTAAAATGTTCTTCTGAATATATATATATATATATATTTTCCGACTTCAGTGCAGAAACAATTCAAGACTATGAATCCACATTGTAATAAAAATAAAATTAGTTTGTAAAACTAATATTTTACTCTAGAATCAAATTCTTCCAAGTATACTCATGATGAACTATGATAAAGTCAAAATAATTAATACCTTTTCACAAAGGGTTCAATAATAAGTGGTCTACCAAACAAAACCATAAGTTACTTACAAAATGAACAGATTGTGACCGAATCACAAAGTTACATGATTGATTAACAAAATTAATTTTCTAATTACTAAAACCAGAAAATAAATTACAATACAAAATAATTTTATTTTCCTTGTTACTAAAACTAGTAAAATAAAATACCGAAATAATAACTGATTACAAAAATCAGAAAACCAAACCACAAATTAATTTTCTAGTTACTTAAACCAGAAAATAAATTATAACACAAAATCATTTTATTTTTCCTGTTACTAAAACTAGAAAATAAAATACCACAAAACTTATCTGATTACAAAAATCAGAACAAACACAAAATAATTTTCTAGTTACCAAAATTAGAAAATAAATTAAAACACAAAATAATTTTCTAGTTACTAAAACCAGAAAATAAATTATAACAACAAAATAATTTTATTTTCATTGTTACTAAAACTAGAAAAATAAAATATCACAAGAATTTTCTGCAATACCAAATAATATTCTGAATTGTTAATGACACCAGTATCGTACTACTAGTTGTTGTCAAAGAAAAGAGACAGTATATTACTACTATCTGTCAAATAGCATAAATCACTATTTGTTTTTCCAACCAGAATATTAATTTGAAAACACAAAAAATTAAATACAATGAAGATACCCAAAAAGGAGTCTGTCTTAAGATTGTCTTTATGTGGATGACATGCTTATCATTGGAAGCAGTCAAAACATGATCAAATCAACTAAGCAGATGCTTAACAAAAGATTTGATATGAAAGATATGGGGGTCGCAGATGTTATATTAGGAATGAAAATTACTAAAACATCTGACGGATATGCATTATCTCAATCTCATTATATTGAGAAAATTCTTGATAAATTTATCAAGGATGATTTGAATTTAGCTAGAACACCTGTAGACATCAGTCTTTATTTATCAAAAAAATAAAAATATAAGTGATGCAGTGTCTCAGTTAAAATACTCCCAAATCATTGGAAGCCTAATGTACCTAATGAATTGTACTCGTCCTGATATAGCTTATGCTATCAGTAAATTGAGTAGGTACACTAGTAACCCTGGAGAAGACCATTGGAAAGCGATCATTCGAGTTCTTAGATATCTAAGATTTACTCGTGATCATGGTTTGAACTTTACTCGATATCCAGCAGTACTCGAAGGTTATTGTGATGCCAATTGGATATCGGATACTAAAGATTCAAAATCCACTAGTGGATATGTCTTTACTCTAGGAGGCGCTGCTGTTTCTTGGAAGTCCACGAAACAAACGTGCATCGCACGATCCACAATGGAATCCGAGTTCATTACTTTAGACAAAGCAGGTGAAGAAGCAGAATGGCTTCGTCACTTCTTAGAAGACATTCCAATGTGGCCAAAACCTGTGCCGGCTATTTGTATTCATTGTGATAGTCAATCTGCAATAGGTAGGGCACAGAATCATATGTATAATGGTAAGTCACGACATATTCGTCGTCGACATAATACCGTAAGGCAATTGTTGTCAAACGGAATAATCTCATGTGGGCTTGAGCAGGCTTCTTGCTTGTTCTTTTCTTACTTTTGCCTTTGCTACGGCAATCTTTGGCCCGATGTCCCTCTTTGTCACAGATGTAACATTTGCCATTAAACTTGTACTTTTTATTATCCCCCCCTTTAGAGCCTTGTGATGAACTTTCTCCAGAAGACTTTCGTTTCTTGATTTTTGAAGTATGTTCCACCACATTTGCCTTAGACTCCATAGGATGCTTACCAGCCCGCTTTTCAGAATTGCGGTTGTCTTCCTCAATTCTCAAACGCACAATTAATTCGTCCATAGAAATTTCTTTGCGCTTGTGTTTGAGGTAGTTCTTGAATTCCTTCCAGCCTTTTGGTAATTTTTCAATTAAGGCTGCAACTTGAAAGGATTCACTGAGAGACATACCTTCTGCGTGAATGTCATGCAGAATGAGTTGGAAATCTTGAGCTTGGCTGATCACAGTTTTTGAATCAACCATTACAAAATCTAAGAATCTGCCAACCACAAATTTCTTTGATCCGGCATCTTCCGTTTTGTACTTTTTCTCCAACGATTCCCAAAGTTCCTTTGCTGTCTTGATTGGACTGTAGACGTTGTACAATGTGTTGTCAAGTCCGTTCAAGACGTAATTCCGGCAAAGGAAATCGGCATGTTTCCAGGCATCAACCGCAGCAACCACTTGCCGATCGGTTTCATCCTCTTTCAGGATAGGAGTATCTTCACGGAGGAAACGAGCCAGGTTCAGAGTTGTAAGATAGAACAACATTTTCAAGTGTTTACAAAATATTTCGTTTGTTTTCCTTTTTCTTTCTTCGTAAATAATTTCGGAAGGAAATTATTTTCTGTGGATTTACAAAATAATATTCTAGTTGGAAAAACAAATAGTGATTATATGCTATTTGACAGATAGTAGTAATATACTGTCTCTTTTCTTTGACAACAACTAGTAGTACGATACTGGTGTCATTAACAATTCAGAATATATTTTTGTGAAATTTTTTCAGAAATTAATTTTGGGTTTTAGAAATTATTTTCTGAGTTTTCATTAATTAAAATTCTGTTTCAGTATTTTAATTATTGAAGTGTTACTGAAATTAATTTTCTGTGTGGAATTAATTTGATTAAATAAAATTTTATTTTATTTCCAAATTAATTGAAAAATAAAAGTTATAGTTTTTATTTCTTTTATTTTACAGAATTAATTTTCTTGTGTGGAATTAATTTGGTTAAATAAGATTTTATTTTATTACCAAATTAATTGAAAAATAAAAGTTATAGTTTTTTATTTCTTTTATTTTTACAGAATTTATTTTCTTTTGTGGAATTAATTTGGTTAAATAAAATTTTATTTTATTTCCAAATTATTTGGAAAATAAAAGTTATAGTTTTTTATTTCTTTTATTTTTACAGAATTTAATTTTCTGTGTGGAATTAATTTGTTTAAATAAAATTTAATTTTATTTTCAAATTAATTGGAAAATAAAAGTTACATTCTTGTTTCTTTTATTTTTACAGAATTTAATTCTGTGAATTTGGTTTAATTTTCTGTGTAGTGTAAATTCTAATTATACTTTTGTTTTATATATTAGAATTGATGGCTACTGAAACGAATGCCCAAACAAGTACTACTGTGGTGGCTGCAATGACGCCAACCCCCTCTCCTGTTGTAACAGTACCGGTAAATCACGGTGAAAAGCCAGAGAAGTTCTTAGGAACTGACTTTAAAAGATGGCAACAGAAAATGTTGTTCTATCTTACAACTCTGAACCTGGCTCGTTTCCTCCGTGAAGATTCTCCTATCCTGAAAGAGGATGAAACCGATCGGCAAGTGGTTGCTGCGGTTGATGCCTGGAAACATGCCGATTTCCTTTGCCGGAATTACGTCTTGAACGGACTTGACAACACATTGTACAACGTCTACAGTCCAATCAAGACAGCAAAGGAACTTTGGGAATCGTTGGAGAAAAAGTACAAAACGGAAGATGCCGGCTCAAAGAAATTTGTGGTTGGCAGATTCTTAGATTTTGTAATGGTTGATTCAAAATCTGTGATCAGCCAAGCTCAAGATTTCCAACTCATTCTGCATGACATTCACGCAGAAGGTATGTCTCTCAGTGAATCCTTTCAAGTTGCAGCCTTAATTGAAAAATTACCAAAAGGCTGGATGGAATTCAAGAACTACCTCAAACATAAGTGCAAAGAAATTTCTATGGACGAGTTGATTGTGCGTTTGAGGATTGAGGAGGACAACCGCAATTCAGAAAAGCGGGCTGGTAAGCTTCCTATGGAGTCTAAGGCAAATGTGGTGGAACATGCTTCAAAAACCAAGAAACGAAAGTCTTCTGGAGAAAGTTCATCACAAGGCTCTAAAGGGGGGGATAATAAAAAGTACAAGTTTAATGGCAAATGTTACATCTGTGACAAAGAGGGACATCGGGCCAAAGATTGCCGTAGCAAAGGCAAAAACAAAAGAAGAACAAGCAAGAAGCCTGCTCAAGCCCACATGACCGAAGTGGATAATATTTCCAATGGTGTCGATGACATCAATCTTTCTGCAGTTGTTTCCGAGGCAAATCTTGTCGGAAATCCTAAAGAATGGTGGGTGGACACTGGTGCTACTCGCCATATCTGTGCCGACAAAAAGATGTTCACATCTTATT
Organism: Camellia sinensis; assembly: GCF_055761805.1. Taxonomy (NCBI): domain Eukaryota; kingdom Viridiplantae; phylum Streptophyta; class Magnoliopsida; order Ericales; family Theaceae; genus Camellia; species Camellia sinensis. Next base: position 224,788,596 of record NC_138961.1, read on the forward strand.
CTTCAGTGGATAATGGTGAACAACTCTTTATGGGCAACTCCTCAACTTCCAAAGTTGAAGGACAAGGAAAGATTGTACTCAAGATGACATCTGGAAAGGAACTCATCCTCAACAATGTGCTGCATGTACCGGACATTCGCAAGAATCTTGTTTCCGGATCTTTGTTGAGTAAGAATGGGTTTAGGCTAGTATTTGAGAGTGATAAATTTGTACTTACTAAGAATGGGATGTATGTAGGAAAAGGTTACATGTCTGATGGCCTTTTCAAGTTAAATGTAATGACCGTTGTACCCTCAGTTATTAATAATACTACATCTTCTTCTTACTTGCTTGAGTCTTCAAATTTATGGCATGGTAGATTAGGACATGTTAATTATGGATCTTTGCGTAGATTAATTAATATGGAATGTTTACCTAAATTTAACATTGATTCAAATCATAAATGTGAAGTTTGCGTTGAGGCAAAATTATCTAAAACTCCTTTTCATTCAATTGAAAGAAGTACAGAACCACTTGAATTAATTCATAGTGACATTTGTGATTTTAAATCAATTCAAACTAGAGGTGGGAAAAAGTATTTTATCACTTTTCTAGATGACTATACTAGATATAGTTATGTTTATTTAATTCGAACCAAGGATGAAGCTTTGGAAACTTTCATTCAATATAAGAATGAAGTTGAAAATCAACTTGGTAAGAAAATCAAGAAACTTAGAAGTGATAGAGGTGGTGAATATGAATCACCTTTTGGTGAGTTTTGTAAAGAACATGGAATAATTCATCAAACCACCGCTCCTTACTCACCTCAACAAAATGGTATTGCTGAAAGGAAAAATAGGACTTTAAAAGAAATGATGAATGCCATGTTAATAAGTTCTGGATTACCTCAGAACTTGTGGGGGGAAGCAATACTTTCTGCTAATTATATACTTAATAAAGTACCCCGAAAGAAAGTGAATCAAACACCTTACGAATTGTGGCATGGAAGAATACCATCCTACAAATACTTAAAAGTGTGGGAGTGTTTGGCTAAAGTGGATATTCCTAGCCCTAAAAAGACTAAGATAGGTCCTAAGACCATTGATTGCATTTTCATTGGTTATGCCAAGAATAGTAGTGCATATCGGTTTTTGATTCATAAATCAAAACATTCCGAAATGCATGTAAATACTATTATTGAATCTCGGAATGCATCGTTCTTTGAACATGTATTTCCGAATAAGATTGGACAAGAGACTAGTAATAAGAAAAGATCTTTTGATGCTATTACTAGTAATGATCAAGAACATGATCAAGAACAAGAGTTAGATCAAAATGAAGAAGAGGAACCTAGGCATAGTAAACGTGCTAGAACCTCAAAACCTTTTGGTCCAGATTTTCTAACATATATGGTAGAAAATGAGCCTTTAACTTTTAAAGAGGCTATGTCCAGTCCTGAAGCTCCTTTATGGAAAGAAGCTGTCAACAGTGAAGTTGAATCCATCTTGCAAAATCACACTTGGGAACTAGTGGACTTACCACCAGGTTGTAAACCTCTTGGATATAAGTGGATTTTCAAAAGGAAAATGAAAGCGAATGGATCAATTGACAAATACAAGGCAAGACTTGTAGTCAAAGGATTTAGACAAAAAGAAGGTCTAGATTACTTTGACACATACTCACCGGTTACTAGAATCACATCCATTAGAATGCTAATTGCCATTGCATCTCTATACAATCTAGAAATTCATCAAATGGATGTTAAAACCGCTTTCTTAAATGGTGAGTTAAATGAAGAAATTTACATGGAACAACCAGAAGGGTTTTCTGTTCCAGGAAAAGAAAAGAAAGTGTGTAAATTGGTTAAATCATTATATGGTTTAAAACAAGCGCCAAAGCAATGGCATGAGAAATTTGACAAAGCAATGATGTCAAATGGATTTAAAATTAATAAGCGTGACAAATGTGTTTATATTAAAAACACAGATAAAGGTTATGTCATTGTATGTCTTTATGTAGATGATATGCTCATCATAGGTAGTAATAATGATATGATTAAAACTACCAAGAAAATGTTGAATAAACATTTTGACATGAAGGACATGGGCATTGCTGATGTAATTCTTGGTATGAAAATTACCAAAATATCAGAAGGATATGCTTTGTCACAATCTCATTACATTGAGAAAATACTTGACAAATTCAGCAAAGATGATGATCATCTAGCTAGAACACCTGTAGATGTTAATTTGTATCTTTCTAAAAATGTACAGGAAAGTATTTCTCAATTAGAGTATGCCCAAATTATTGGAAGCTTAATGTACTTAATGAACTGCACTCGCCCAGATATAGCTTATGCAGTAAGTAAATTAAGTAGATATACGAATAATCCGGGAGTAGAACACTGGAAAGCAATTATAAGGGTTCTAAGATATCTCCGATTTACTCGTAACATTGGGCTGAATTATACTAGATATCCAGCAGTACTTGAAGGATACTGTGATGCAAATTGGATATCGGATACAAGAGACTCAAAGTCCACCAATGGGTATGTCTTTACTCTTGGTGGGGCGGCTGTATCTTGGAAATCTTCCAAACAGACTTGTATTGCTAGGTCTACTATGGAATCTGAATTCATAGCTTTAGACAAAGCAGGGGAAGAGGCAGAATGGCTTCGCCATTTCCTTGAAGATATTCCAATTTGGCCAAAACCGGTGCCTGCTATATGCATATATTGTGATAGTCAATCAGCAATAGGTAGAGCACAGAGTCATATGTATAACGGTAAGTCTTGGCACATTCGTCGTCGACATAATACCGTAAGACAACTACTCTCTAATGAAATTATTTCCATAGAATATGTTAAGTCTAAAGACAACATAGCGGATCCACTAACCAAAGGGTTAGCAAGAGAGTTAGTTGAAAATTCATCGAGGGGAATGGGACTTAAGCCTATTAAATAAGAGTTACCACAACGGTAACCCAACCTAGTTGACTGGAGATCCCAAGATCTAGGTTCAAAGGGACAACCGAGTTGTGATTGACTCAGAAGGATCACTGTGGAGTCCAACTCCTACCCATTTCTATGATGAAATAAGTGATGTCTGCAGCGATTTAGGTTAAGTAATACTTTTAATGATTCTTATATCTAGGTAAACCTAGTGGAGTATGGGAGGATACTTTTCATAAGAATCACCTATATGAGTGTGAACTGGGCCGGTTCTATGAGATTTGTGAAGGGCTACAATTCTCTAAAGCACTCATGAAGACCAGGTTGTTCAGGGCCAAAATGAACACAATAGTGAGAACTAAACTGTGTCTGGGGATAATCTGTGTGAGTTCTATTGTCTTGGTTTACACAAACGGCTGAACAGTTCAAGACATCATGTTCACTGGTTAGCTAGTAAATCCGATAGTGTCTTACAAGGAAAGGTTCAAAGCCAAAAGCTACCTATCCTTTGCAGAATATTTTCAATTTCTGTACTCTCTGTAATAGATCATGTTGTTGCATTTTCTCTCCGTTAAATTCCATTCATGTGGGGGATTGTTGGAAAAATGGTTTTATATAGGCATATTTTTTAACCCAATTTGGGTGGACCCCAAACGTCTTTTGGGGTGGGTCCGAAGAGGTGAAGTGGTGAAGACAGAACGTCAAAACCATTTATGAGTGAATGGGAAGTTGACGTCGTTTTCGGGTTTAACATTAATTTTTAAGATAAAATTCTTTTGAATTTTTTCAATAAAAATTATTGTGGGAATTTAATTTAATTCTAAATTCAAATTTTGAGTTCCTAAGTGGTTTCTTAAAATGTGTAATTTTAGAATTTAATTTAATTCTAAATTTAAAATTTTAGATTCCTTAAGTGGTTTCCTAAAATTTGTACCTCTTACTTTATTTATTAAACTATTCAATAGTTTAATATATATCTTTATCTATCGAACCCAAATAAAATTAAGACCAAGTCGAGTGTGTGACACTCTGTCCTTAAGACAGATTCGCCCCGCTACGGTACTTACGATTGAGTGGCGTCTATCTCCCAAGATACAATGATCTTCATAAATTGTAGTAATACTCCAAACAATTTGTTCGGCGAACCAAACCTGTGTTCTAACTCTTTGAAATTTATACTAAAACTAATATGAAGAATAAAAAAAAAACTAAATGCAGAATTTAGGACTACCAAAGACCAAAACCAGACTGATTTTTTCCGGAGGATTAAATATTGGATTTATGGTCAGTATATATAGGCAACAACATTGCCCCGAACAGGTCCAAAACAATTTGTGAAAAGGTGCACCTACTACTATTCAAATTACAAAACTTGTTTTGACCGTAGTAAGAACAATGCAAAAGTATAAAAAAAAAAAACAGCACAACAATGAGATCAAATAAGACAGATTTTCGGATGTGAAAAACTTAGATCCCAAACCTGCTAGAATAGATGGTATATATATAGGCAAGACTTGTAGTCAAAGGTTTTAGACAGAAAGAAGGTCTAGATTACTTTGACACATACTCACCGGTTACTAGAATCACATCCATTAGAATGCTAATTGCCATTGCATCTCTATACAATCTAGAAATTCATCAAATGGACGTTAAAACTGCTTTCTTAAATGGTGAGTTAAATGAAGAAATTTACATGGAACAACCAGAAGGGTTTTCTGTTCCAGGGAAAGAAAAGAAAGTGTGTAAATTGGTTAAATCATTATATGGTTTAAAACAAGCGCCAAAGCAATGGCATGAGAAATTTGACAAGGCAATGATGTCAAATGGATTTAAAATTAATGAGTGTGACAAATGTGTTTATATTAAAAACACAGATAAAGGTTATGTCATTGTATGTCTTTATGTAGATGATATGCTCATCATAGGTAGTAATAATGATATGATTAAAACTACCAAGAAAATGTTGAATAAACATTTTGACATGAAGGACATGGGCATTGCTGATGTAATACTTGGTATGAAAATTACCAAAACATCAGAAGGATATGCTTTGTCACAATCTCATTACATTGAGAAAATACTTGACAAATTCAGCAAAGATGATGATCATCTTACTAAAACTCCTGTAGATGTTAATTTGTATCTTTCTAAAAATGTACAGGAAAGTATTTCTCAATTAGAGTATGCCCAAATTATTGGAAGCTTAATGTACTTGATGAACTGCACCCGCCCAGATATAGCTTATACAGTAAGTAAATTAAGTAGATATACGAGTAATCCGGGAGTAGAACACTGGAAAAGCAATGATAAGGGTTCTAAGATATCTTCGATTTACTCGTAACATTGGGCTGAATTATACTAGATATCCAGCAGTACTTGAAGGATACTGTGATGCAAATTGGATATCGGATACAAGAGACTCGAAGTCCACCAATGGGTATGTCTTTACTCTTGGTGGGGCAGCTGTATCTTGGAAATCTTTGTATTGCTAGGTCTACTATGGAATCTGAATTCATAGCTTTAGACAAAGCAGGGGAAGAGGCAGAATGGCTTCGCCACTTCCTTGAAGATATTCCAATATGGCCAAAATCGGTGCCTGCTATATGCATTCATTGTGATAGTCAATCAGCAATTGGTAGAGCACAGAGTCATATGTATAACGGTAAGTCACGACACATTCGTCGTCGACATAACACCGTACGACAACTACTCTCTAATGGAATTATTTCCATAGAATATGTTAAGTCTAAAGACAACATAGCGGATCCACTAACCAAAGGGTTAGCAAGAGAGTTAGTTGAAAATTCATCGAGGGGAATGGGACTAAAGCCTATTAAATAAGAGTTACCACAACGGCAACCCAACCTAGTTGACTGGAGATCCCAAGATCTAGGTTCAAAGGGACAACCGAGTTGTGATTGACTCAGAAGGATCACAGTGGAGTCCAACTCCTACCCATTTCTATGATGAAATAAGTGATGTCTGCAGCGATTTAGGTTAAGTAATACTTTTAATGATTCTTATATCTAGGTAAACCTAGTGGAGTACGGCAGGATACTTTTCATAAGAATCACCTATGTGAGTGTGAACTGGGCTGGTTCTATAAGATTTGTGAAGGGCTACAAGTCTTTAGAGCACTCATGAAAGACCAGGTTGTTCAGGGCCAAAATGAACACAATAGTGAGAACTAAACTGCGTCTGGAAATATGCTGTGTGAGTTCTATTGTCTTGGTTTACACAAACGGCTGAACAGTTCAAGACATCGTGTTCACTGGTTAGCTAGTAAATCCGATAGTGTCTCACAAAGGAAGGTTCAAAGCCAAAAGCTACCTATCCTTTGCAAGATATTTCCAATTTCTGTACTCTCTGATTAGACAACTTGGAAATTTCTTTCATCAAGAAAATGGATCGTTTCTTGAAGATCCAAATTTTTTCTTTCACGCCAATATATTTCATATTGACAAGTTCGAATGACGAAATCCAAATCGTTTGCCATTTCTTACACTTGGCAGTCCCACTAAGCATGCCAAAAATTGTTGGCTTATTTTACTTACGAAAGAAAATATCATAAATACGAGCGTGCCAGTAAGGATTGAAAAATCCTTACAGCTTAAATTCAAGTCAATTATCAAGCGATTGTGTTGACAGTTCTTTTGCCTCAACAATTAGGACTTTAAAATTGCCAAGTGTAGAAAAAAGAAAAATTAAAAGAAGAATGAGGTAGACGGAGAAAGATGATTGAGTGAACAATCAAATTAATAATTACTTGCCTCTACTCCTATACTTCGAAAAGGAAGTGCATTAAATGCTTTGAAAAGGAAATGCTGAAAGTAAATGCTTTGAAATATAAATTTATGTTAAACTACTCCTAAGATAAGAAAAATGACAAGAAATATTAAAATCAATTGTCTTTAATTTGAATTCTGGATCTTTTACAATGTAGCCATGAATGACTATTTATAGGCAAATGTTTGTAAGAAAAAACTTCCAGCAATAACTACCCAATAACTACCTAAAACTATCCACTCTTCCATCTTCATTCCCACAATGCCACATATTTCTCCATGTCTTCATAACTTCTTTTAACCTCCAATTCATGCTCCATGTTTTCCACTTTATTCTCCATCATCTTTTCACATTTTATAGCTTCTCATAACCTCCAAATGAGTAAGAGGATGCCACATGTCCTGCAATTATATAAAAAATAAATAATAATAAAATTACATATTTATGGTGCTAACACACTTACATCCACATGGCAGAATTTTGGATGAAGTTGGGGTTTATCTTTGCTAGTAAGGACACTGTTGGGGGATGTAGATATGAAAACACTTCATCATAAATTCACTAGCAGATAAATATATTTAAGAGTGAAATCATACAATAAAGAAATCAAATAACAATAAATGATAATAATAGTACAAAAAGAACATTGTTTGTGAGATTGATGAAAAGTATAACGTGTTCATGAGAGTAAGAGTAGATGAATAAGTTACAATTCAGAATCTCACAGGGTGTCTTACATGTGCATGATTAGTGACAAATTGGAGTGCCAAATTTATCTCGAATGGCCTACAAAATATAATATATTACTCTGTGTTAAAGAAGAAGACAATGAAAACAAAAAAGAAACAAATTTGACGTTTGTTTGGTCAGAAGCTAAAGAATGATCCGCTATATATAACACTATCTAGATAGCCATTTACAATGGACACGTTTCTTGACACAAAATTATGTGTCTTCAACTTAAACAAATGACATAACCTTCATTAATTTTAAATTTTGAAACTTCGTTCCAACATCCTTCTCAATTTTTTTAAAAGAAAAAAAAAATTCCCCAATTTAGGAAATATTAAAAAGTTACTTTTGAATTTTGAAGAACTATTTTTGTACAAAATGAAAAAAATCAGCATTTTTTAACATTTTATTATTATTATTATTTTCGTTTTCATAGACACAAAAACCAAAAGGGCGAATAACAAAAAAAAAAAAAAAAAAGAAACAAAAAAAAGTAACAACACAAAATAATTGTAATGTCATAGAAATACAAACATTTTATGCAAGGATGGATCTAGGGGGTGCGGATGGACAGCACTCCCAAAAATTTTAAAAATATTATATATTATATTAAAAATTTTAAAATAATTTAAAATTATAAGGATTTAACATACTTTTGCACTCCAAAGTGATAATCTTAGATCCATTCTTGAATTTAGCTTTAGATTGTGCAATTAGTCTTAGGCCAAGTTTGGGAAGACTAAAAAAGTGCACTTTTTGTCTTTTTGGACTAAAAAATTGAGGTTGAAAATATGGATGTTTGGGTTAACTTTTTGACTTTTTATTGAAAAATGTGTAATAAAAAATTGTAAAAATTGATTTGTAGGGAAAAATTTGAAATGGGAGTTGTGCAGCCGTAATTGTTGACTTTTGGTGAATAATGCTAACTTTTTAATTTTTTGATTAACTTTTTGACTTTTTGACTTTTTTGGAAGTACCCAAACTTGGCCTTATACTTCCATCCTTTTTCAATAATTTTAAATTTATATCTTTTTCTATAATTGTCCCAAACAAAAATGAAACCAAACAAAAAACTTTTATTTATTTATTATCTCCGAAATTCAAATTCATGATGGATTAATGGAAAAGTTACTGCCACCGACACCCTGTGTGGGAATTCTAAGATCTAAAATTTAGAAAATCAGCCGAAAAGTCAGCTAAACACGGCGACCACATTTGTCTCCCAAACCTTGTTTGTATGCATGACATTTTGTATATATACATATAAAATCAACATGTAATAATAGTGGACTAAAGTTTGTATCTTTAGTCAATGATATAATAAAGAATTATACAAACTTTATAATGGATGGAAGAGAGTGCAGGCTCCGTATGGCATGTAATTTTTTTTTTGTTATAAAGTTAAAAATTTATTTAAAAAATTAGAAAGTTAATAATTTATACTAAAAATTTAAAAATTTTATTTTTTTCCTATTTTTTATACACTTTTTTTTAATAAAAAATCAAAAAATCATCTCAAATACATTAATTTTTTTTACATTATATTTTAATTAAAAAATTACTAAAAAAACTTGTTCCCAAACGAGTTCAGCTAAAGATAATGATGTCTAAAATCCATGTGATTTTTTTTTTTTCACAAACTTTAGTGTCAAAGTAACAAACTACTAGCTTTATCTTACTTAATTGTGAGGGCATGGTGACGACAAGTGATGGGTTCCAAAAAACTGGGGTCGGAAGTTGTCTGGCAAATAGTTCAGCAGCAGCATCTGTGGCCCAATTTCTTCGTCAGTGTCCGTGACCTTTTTACTGCAACAATTAAAGCCAAAGGTTGCCAACCAAGTACGGCATTTGGAACATGAACCAGAGAGAGAAAGACCACATGCATTTTCAATCTATATTTCATTAATTTCATTTTAACACCGACATTCTTGGGTTTTAATGTACCTCCCCTCGATGGGTTTGCTAGATGCAAAGATGGACAAAAGATTAATGACGACGGTTCTACAACTTTCAACGTCCAAATATTTTGTACTAGGTGACTTTGTTGTTTACAATCAATGACTTGGTTTAAAAGTTTAGGGACAGAATGATGTTAAATTACATTTGTTATCGAGTTGAGAGATAAAAAACGATCCACATAATCTATGTTGCAATTCTTCACATTGAATCACGGATACCTCTTCGGAAGTCATGTGCCGAGGTAAGAAATATCACATTTTACTCTAAGACTATCTAACAATTGTCCCCAACTTCAGATACCTCTAGCAAGACTGGAACAAAGCAAGGAAGATTCCAAAAGCTAAAGCTGCTAAGATGCAAGACAAATCAAACATTATTCTTCAGACTGTGTTCAGTTTAATGGTGGAGTCAAGAAATTAAATTAGAATGGACATTTTATTAATTACAACATGAAAATTTTTACAAAAATATTTTACGTAAATTTTACGATGGACTTCAATAAATATATATATATATATATATGTGTGTGGGGATATATTTTCTGAGTACCAACACGTGGCCAAAGTGACGTCGACGTGTCAATCGAGGTGCCACGTGTCCTGATCATAATGCCGAGGTTATCTCGGCAAGGCCGAGGTAATCTCCGAGGATATTGGATCCGAGATAAGTGGATAAGGCACACGAGTCCTAGAATGATGAGGGAACTCAGCCTGGATAAGGATAACACTCTTAGGGAGTTTATCTTTATCTATTGGAGAGTCCAGGATAAGCACTGAGCAAAAATCTATTGAAGCTAGGCTTCTATGAGGACTAGGATTGAGGTAACTATAAAAGAAAGGCACCCCCGATGGGTCTAATGTACGCGATTTATATTCTAAACAGTGAGTTTAGCACTATTGATTATTTTTGAGAGATATACTGACTTGATCGTCGGAGTGCTCCCGGATGGACGAACCACCGCCGGAATCTTTTCTTTCTGTTGCAGGTCAAACAGGTGTCATTTATTCTGTCAGTGCTCTCCAGCTGAATACTAAGTTAGCAGTGTGGTCGGAAAATCACTCACATAATTTGGCACCGTTTGTGGGAAAGAAAGGAGAATAGATGGCCAACGACGGACAGAAAGAAAAGGTTGGGGACGACACCCCTACTGCAAGTAGGAAATATATTGACCTTGACGTCGAAGAAGATAACTGCAACAAGGAGACTCAGAACCAAAATCACAGCAAGAAAGACATCGGCCAGAATGGCGACGTGCCAAAGAAACCAGATCGAAGCGGATACTACAACGAGGACGACCTCCAGGTATAAAAGGATAGATGCCTGCAGAGGGACGAAGATGTGAAAGATTTGGCAAACAAGTTGGCAGACCTGCAATCGGTCATCAATTTTATAATGCAAAGTAATGTCGTGTAGCCACCATATCCGCTGCAGGACACGCCGATTCTAGCGGCCAATACCTAGAAGAAGGGGCAGAAGCCAATCCTAATAGCCTCTCAGCACACCAGAAGCGAAAAACACTCTCACCGGCCTTCCAGGAAGGTCGGGCGAGGAGAGTCAAGGAAAAAAGAGTCACGAAGGACACATTGAACTAAAGAAGCAGACCCCAAAGAACATCGGCATGTTCAAAGGCAGGAACTGTGCTTCGACACAACTCATGGAGAAAGGTTGAAAAGGGCCCACAATGAAGCTGAGAGTAGTATGCCGAAAAGACTGAAGTCAGGAGACAGCCAAACTCCTGGGCAGAGCAAGGAAGACCTAAAAGATTACCTCAAGAGGAAACAATATAATGCCGATGCCAAAGTAACTTCACCCGTTAAGCCGAGAACACTATTTTCGGTAGAATTGGACAAATTTGAGACGCCGAAGAGATTCAGTATGCCGAGGTTCCAAATATACGATGGCTAGTCAGACCCCAACTTCCACGTTGGATTATACTTGAACTCAATGGCATTATACAGTAGGAACGAGCCGTTGCTCTGCAAAGTGTTCCCCTCATCCTTCAGGGAGATTGCATCAGATTGATTTCACAAACTACTGAAGGGAAGTGTGAAGACCTTGGAAGGCCTGGCCGAGATGTTTGTGGCCAGGTTCGTGACAAACAAGCTGCAGCCATTAAGGATGGACGCATTGATGGCTCTGAAGATCAGTAAGGATGAAGGCCTTAGGGCCTATGCAAAAAGGTACTATGAGGTGTTCAACCGAATACCAGAGTGCAATCAAGAGGTGGCGGTCGTATCCTTCAAGAACGGCTTAAAAGACGACTGTCCACTACGAAAATCGTTGGCAAAGACATTGCCAAAAAGTATGGAAGAGCTCATGGCGAGAATCGAGAAGTATGCCAGAGCCGAGGAAGATACATCGGGAGTTAAGGAGACAAAGAAAGAGAAAGGAAACGGCTCGCCGAAGCGAAGCCGAGGTAACAATGGATCGAGCAAGCAAGAGACAAAACTGAGGGCTACATAGGCAGTGACAACTGTGTTCCGAATCCCAATTCACAAAGTCCTAGATCAAATTCGGAATCAACCCTATTTCAGAACACCAACAAGAACACCAGAAGAATTTATGGGAAGAAACCTTGGCAGGCATTGTGCTTGCCACAATGAAGATGGGCATATGACTCAGGGCAGTAGAGCCTTGAAAACACACTTGGAAGACCTAGCGAGGCAAGGCCATCTGAGAGACCTTGTCGATGAGAAAAGAACAAGGGAAGAACAGGCAAGACTGCCTCAGGCGACAGCAGCTCCACCTTTCCCAGCACAGCAACCTCAAATAGGAGGACCTCAGGTAATTAATGTAATTCACTCGAAGGTCAACGAAAACGAGATTCGGGGGGAGACCCAAAAGATAAAACACCTACAGCATGTCTACCAAGTCGGGGAGAAGAGACATCGGGTAGAGGAGTGCCAAGGACCAGTAGTGTCCTTCACTGAAGCCGACCTTGAGGTGGTGCAGCATCCACATAACGATGTCTTGGTAGTATCCCTCTAGGTTGGGGAATGCCAAGTGAAGCGCATCTTGATCGACTAAAGCAGCTTTTGTGACATCATGTACGTCAAATGTTAGAAGGAGCTTGGCCTTCATCCACACGATATGAAGCAATCCAGTAGCCCAATGGTTGGGTTCAATGGGACGCCAACATGGCCACTCGGAACGACGAGCTTGGAGGTACAGGCTGGCACCAAGAGGATAAAGACAGAGTTCACCGTAATCGACACACCCTCCCCTTACAATATCATCTTGGGAAGGCCGTGGTTGCATATGATGGGGGTTGTTCCCTCAACATTGCATCAACTATTGCGGTTCCCAACAGAGCATGGGATCGAGGAGGTCAGAGGAGATCAGCTGCAGGCAAAAAATTGCTCCATGGCAACAATGAAATCCACCTACAGCATAAGAGAACCAGAGAAGGCAGAAATCGAAGACGAAGACATGGAGATCTTAGAGGATGTCAGCAAGACGCCAGCCGAGAAGAGTGAAGAAGCACTGAAGAAAATCGTCGTCCAGAAGGGGGATAAAAAACACTTCTTTTTTCTCGGCTCAGGCTTAGCTGAAGATAATGAGGGCAAAGAGTTGCCAAGACCCTGGAATACTTGTAATCTGAAATTTTTCTATCATTAGATTTTCCTGGTTTCCTGTCGACGTAATGACTGAAATTTTAGCAGAATTCTTCTACATTTATGACTGATAAGATACTTGCCGATGTTTCTAGAATACATACGTAATGAGAACCCAAGCGGAACTTAAGTTCACATTAGGGGGCAGAGAGTTGGAAAGTGGTTCTAACACTTGTTGAAACTTAAAAAGTTTACAAGTTGAAGTTAAACCGAGATGATGTTTAACACTGGTTGAAACTTGAGAAAAGTTTACAAGTTGAAGTTAAACCGAGATGATGTTTAACACTTATTGAAACTTATGAAAAGTTTACAAGTTGAAGTTAAACCGAGATGATGTTTAACACTTGTTGAAACTTGAGAAAAGTTTACAAATTGAAGTTAAACCGAGATGATGTTTAACAATTGTTGAAACTTATGAAAAGTTTACAAGTTGAAGTTAAACCGAGATAATATTTAACACTTGTTGAAACTTGAGAAAAGTTTACAAGTTGAAGTTAAACCGAGATGATGTTTAATACTTGTTGAAACTTAAAAAGTTTACAAGTTGAAGTTAAACCGAGATTATGTTTAACACTTGTTGAAACTTAAAGAGATTACAAGTTGAAGTTAAACCGAGATTATATTTAACACTTGTTGAAACTTAAAAAGTTTACAAGTTGAAGTTAAACCGAGATTATATTTAACACTTGTTGAAACTTAAAAAGTTTACAAGATAAAATTAAACCGAGATTATGCTTGTTGAAACTTAACAAGTTTACAAGTCGAAGTTAGACTAAGATTAAAACACTTATTGAAATTTTATGAAAAATTTACAAGTTGAAACCAAGGTCGTGCCAAGAAAGGTACTTGGGTATTTGCCGAGATAAATCGTCATTTTGTATAACTGAGGTATGTCACCCCAAGAAGGTTACACAAAATTAAAGTATATATATGCAAAATATTCTAAGTATGTAAGCATACAAGGAAAAGATACAAGCATTTAGAAAAGAGAGTAATATTAAAAAGCTGACACATCGGCGATGTAAAGAGTTTACATTACTTTAAAAAGAAAAAACAAAGTACAAAATACAAAGGAAAAAGACATCAAAGTCAAGACTCTTCGGCAACGACAGATGGTTGGGTCTGAAGTTCGAACGACTTCTGGGAAGACACCTCGGCAGCCTTTTTCGTCGCAAGCTCAGCATCAATTTCTTGAAGGGTTTCGTCAAGGCTCTTGTCGGCAAGGAGCACGTCCGCTGATGCCTTCTCAGCTATAGCATCTTTGGAAACCTCCTCACCCTCCTCATCTTGAGTCAAGTCTAGGACTTGCTCATTCAGAGAAGGGGACTTGGTCCCAGCAGCCTCCTTTGATTTCCTCACCAAGGTCTCCTCCTCAAACTCAGACTCATCGTCGGATTGAGTTGGAATTGGAGGGAATGGAAGAGGAATGACGTCGGCGTTCCTGAGGGGCGAGTCCTCGAGGACTTCAAGCTTTTTTAGAAGAGACATCCAACCAAGGGTGAAACCCTTGTTGCATGCCTACTTCACTTGCTTTTCATAGTCCGCCGTGACATCGACCACCCCCTCATTGTAGCCCTTCTCATCGGCTGCCTTGAGCTCGGCATCCTTCGTGGCCAAGGCCTCTTGCAATTCTTTTTGGGCCTGGGCCGTTTTCTCCTCGGCCTCATTTTCGGCCTCAAGAACCTTCTTAATGGCCTCGGCGGATTCTGCTTTTTCTTCAGCAACATTTTGGGCCTTGATAGCAGCTTCGGCTTGATCTTCCAAAGTCTTCATCTTAGATTGCAAACTTTTATTGGCCTTTTACAGACTGCCAACTTCTCTCTTCTTATCAGCCAGTTCTTTCCGGTTCTCAAAGGATTGTATTGAGAAGGAATGAGCATGCTGGATGGCCTGAAAGTGAACAAGACAAAAGTCATAAGAAAATTTTCTATATACAAGAAAGAAAGAAAAATGACCGAATAAAGACACTCACTTGGACAGAGCCCTGAAGCATCAGAGCATAGTTTTCATATTCACTCAAATCGGCGTTTCGGTCGAGATCGCCGGGAAGAAGCAAAGCAATACTAAGGGCAACGCCGACATTAAGGTCATCGACACTATCGCTAGCCCTAACTGGCTTATCCTCTAGTGTGATTTGGGGGGCCTAGGGGGCATCGTGCTTCAGAGACCCCGAGGTGGTTGTAGCGGATGACCTCGGCCTCTTTGATTTTGGGGATACAGATGGTTGGGCCTCGGCTGGCCTCTTCTCGGCAGCAAATGTGGTTCTCTCACTTGAAGCCAATTTCGAGATCGGCAAAGTATCTTCGGTGTCAATTTGAGTCACCTTTGCCTTTGGTTGAGCCTTCTTAATCCTTTTTGTCTTTGTCTTTGGTTGGGTTGGCGCTGATTGAGCATCAACAGAATCAGGAATATTGGCCAAAAGATCCTTAGCAACTACTTTTTGGCAGCCCATTTCAGTAGCAAAAACAGTTCGTCGCCGACGTTGGCGCTGGGATATTGGGATCAGATAAGGAGCCGAGGTTGACGGCTGCTCGGCTGGATCAGAGGTCGATCCTTGATCTTGCCGAGATGTGGAGACAGTCTGAGGAGTTGTGGCAGAAGGAGGAGACAGACTCTTCTTCTTCTTCTTCTTGGGGACGTCGGGAAAAGCTGACTAAATGAATCTGAATCCTCATCTTCTGAGGCAAGAATGACAAGACTAAAAAGAATAATGGAACTAATAACTGAAAGACTAGATCAACAACAGAATCAACAGCCCCCACCTCCTCCTCCGGTACAGCCGGAACAAAATGTGAATGTTAATGATGGGGACATAATTGCTCTCACCCAAAAGTTCAGTAAAATGAAACCGCCGTCCTTTCAGGGAGGCCTTGAACCGTTAAAAGCTGAAGCATGGGTTCTTGAGACTGAAAAGTTATTTGAAGTGTTTTCGTGCTCTGAAGCACATAAAGTACTATTAGCTACCTTTACCTTGCAAGAAGAGGCCAGAAGGTGGTGGATATTAATCCACGATGATAATACTGTAATGACTTGGGCTCAATTCAAAGGAGCCTTCTTCGAAAAGTACTTCCCTCAGTGTGTTAGGGACAAAAAAGTAACTGAATTTGAACAGCTGAGACAAGGCACAATGTCCATTGCTGAATATGAGACAAAATTTATTGAACTTGCCCGATACGCACCACACATGGTGGACATTGATTATAAGAAGGCCAGAAAGTTTGAAAGCGGCCTTAATGTTGCAATACTCGATAGAATAAATGTTCTGAAATTACCGAATTATGTAAATGTTCTTGACCGAGCTTTGATGGCCGAATCGAACATCGAGGCACTGAAAACTGAAACACCAGCGTCTGAATGGCGTGGTAAAAGGCAGGGTTTTAAATTCAAGAAAGGAAAGTATAACCCATTGAATAAGAAACAGAATACGGGGTCAACAACTAGCCCCAGCCAAGGGAGTGGTTTCATACCACCCTGTTCCGAGTGTGGCAAGAAGCACAAAGGGGTCTGTTACAAAATATCTGGAGCTTGTTACAAGTGTGGCAAGGTGGGCCACATGGTTAAAGAATGCTCCTCTGCTCCACAAGTCAATAGTAAAGCTGCACCAAGCGTGGCAGCATCAACTATTGCACCAAAACCGAACCCCAAAGCTACCAGGAAAGGGCCCATGAGGCAGGGCCGAGTGTTCGCCCTAGTACCGGGAGATGTGCAAAATACCAAGACCGTTGTGTCAGGTATTCTCTCTATTTGTACTCAAAATGCTTATGTACTGATTAATTCGGGGTTTACGCATTCATATGTTTTGCATGCTTTTTCGCGAAAACTGAATAGACCATTAGAACCCATGAATTATCTGTTAGCTGTATCATCACCCGTTGGGGGATCCATGACTTGTGCATATATGTACCCTGCTTGTGAAATTATTGTTGGAGATGCACATCTGTATATTGATTTACTGCCATTGAACATCGATCATTTTGATGTAATATTGGGAATTGACTGGTTAACGAAATACCATGCTACCATAGACTGTGTAACGAAACAAGTAGTTTTTCGTCCACCGGGTTTACCCGAATTTGTGTTTAATGGGGTTGGAGTAGTACCTCCTTCATATTTGATTTCATTTGTGAAAGCTGTTAAATTAATTAGAAAATGATGTAAAGGATATCTGTGTTCTGTATTGACTGTATCTACTGATGATAATGCTAACGTGAACAGTATTCCTATAGTCAGAGAATTCACAGATGTTTTTCCAGATAATCTTCCAGGGGATTTAATTGACAGGGAGATTGAATTTACCATTGATGTGATTCCGGGTACCCAGCCAGTGTCTAAAGCTCCTTACCGAATGGCTCCGACTGAATTGAAAGAATTGAAAGTGCAACTGCAGGAACTGTTAGATAAGGAGTTCATCAGGCCCAGTACTTCACCGTGGGGCGCACCTGTTTTGTTTGTGAAAAAGAAAGACGGCTCACTGAGACTGTGTATTGACTACCGTGAACTGAACAAGGTAACTGTGAAAAATAAATACACATTGCCACGTATTGATGACTTATTCGATCAGTTACAGGGTGCTCAAGTGTTCTCTAAGATCGACCTCAGATCAGGATACCATTAGTTGAAAGTTAAACCAAAAGACATTGACAAAACTACTTTTCGAACGAGGTATGGACATTACGAATTTTTAGTTATGCCTTTCGGAGTTATCAATACACCTGCTGCATTTATGGACCTCATGAACAGAATGTTTAAACCATACCTTGATGACTTTATTGTTATATTCATTGATGACATACTGATTTACTCTAAAAGTATAGAAGAACATGAACATCATCTGAGACTTGCCCTACAGACCCTAAGAGAACAGAAACTTTATGCTAAACTGTCTAAATGCGAATTTTGGCTTGATCATGTTATGTTTTTGGGGCATGTTGTTAGCAAAGATGGAATTTCTGTTGATCCGCAGAAAATTGAAGCTGTAGTAAACTGGCCTAGACCAACAAATGTGACAGAAGTCCAAAGCTTTTTGGTTTTGGCTGGATATTACAGAAGATTTGTCAAAGATTTCTCCAAAATTGCCTTACCGTTGACTCAGTTAACTCAGAATGGGATATCATTTGACTAGACTGACCAAAGGGAATCAGCATTCCAAGAGTTAAAAACTCGACTTGTAATTGCACCGATTCTTACCCTACCTTCAGGTACGGATGGTTTTACTGTATTTAGTGATGCTTCTCATAAGGGTTTGGGATGTGTTTTAATGCAGAATGGGAGAGTTATTGCTTATGCTTCCCGACAACTAAGACCGCACGAAAAGAATTACCCAACCCATGACTTGGAACTTGCCGCAGTAGTGTTTGCATTGAAAATCTGGCGTCACTATCTGTATGGGGCGACATGTGAAGTATATACCGATCACAAAAGTTTGAAATATTTCTTTACACAAAAAAAACTGAACATGAGACAGCGGAGATGGCTAGAACTGATTAAAGACTATAACCTACAGATTTTGTACCATCCGGGAAAAGCCAACACCGTTGCCGATGCACTGAGCCAAAAATCGATTGGAAATTTAGCCTATTTGCTCACCGGGCAGAAAGAATTGCTTTGTGACCTTGAAAAATATGAAATTGAAATTGTTTTGCGAGAACAAGGTGGAACAATAGCTGCTATTTCTGCTCAACCGGCACTGATTGAAGAAATTAAAGAGAAATAACAATCGGATGACTTCTTAAAGAAGATCGTCGAAGAAAGGGAAACTAAACCAAGACCGGGTTTCAAATTTAAAAATAATGTACTAAAATTTCAAGAAAGACTGTGTGTATTGAATGATACTGAACTGAAAATAAGAGTTCTGCAAGAATGCCACAATTCAAAACTGTCTATCCATCCAGAGAATACGAAAATGTACCAAGATTTGAAACTGAATTTCTGGTGACCGGGAATGAAGAAAGAAATTGCTGATTTTGTATCAAAATGTCTTCATTACTAACAAGTTAAAGCCGAACATCAATGACCCGCAGGCTTATTGCAGCCCTTACCTATACTGGAGTGGAAATGAGAACATATCACCATGGATTTTATTGTGGGATTGCCTCGCTCTAGTAAATGTATGGACTCAATTTGGGTTATCGTTGATAAACTGACTAAATCTGCTCACTTCTTACCTGTTAAGACAATTTATAATGCGGACAAATTGGCTATACTCTATATTGATGAAATTGTTAGACTGCATGGAGTGCCTGTGTCCATTGTTTCTGACAGGGATTCGAAGTTTACATCGAGATTTTGGCAAAGCTTACAGACTGCATTGGGTACTGAATTGAGCCTGAGTAGTGCTTATCATCCTCAGACCGATGGCCAGTCAGAAAGGACTATCCAGACTCTGAAGGATTTACTGAGAATGTGTGTTCTTGATTTTCAGGGAAACTGGGAAAAACATTTGCCCTTAGCCGAGTTCGCCTACAACAATAGTTATCATTCAAGTATTGGTATGGCGCCTTTCGAGGCATTGTATGGCAGAAAATGTAGGTCTCCGATTTGCTGGGCAGAAGTTGGAGATGGGCCTTTGCTCGGGCCCAAGATTGTATATGAAACGACTGAGAAAGTGAAACTAATACAACAGAGACTGAAAACTGCATAGAGCAGACAGAAAAGTTATGCTGATATCAGAAGACGAGACAGAGAATATGAAATAGGTGATCACGTGTTTGTGAAAGTGACACTGATGAAAGGCCAGACTCGTTTTGGAGTCAAAGGCAAGTTAGCGCCAAGATATGTCGGACCGTATGAAATTATTGAGAAAATCAATCCGGTGGCGTATCAAGTTGCGCTTTCTCCTGAAATGGAGCATATGCACAACGTCTTCCACATTTCTATGTTGAGGGATTACCTCCGGGATCCTTTCCATGTGATAGGGCCTACTCGTGTAGTGCTGAGTGATGACTACACTTACAAGGAACGGCCTATTCAGATTGTAAACAGACGGATCAAGAAGTTGAGAAACAAAGAGATCCCGTTAGTGAAATTCGATTGGCAAAACCATGGTGGCATGTATGCCACTTGGGAAAGGGAAGATGACATGGCTAAAAGATATCCTGAACTGTTTCCACTGAATCCTGTTTTCTTCCAGAACGAAGGTAACTCGAGTTTAGAGGACTAAACTCTATTTAAAGAGGGGAGACTGTAACAACCTTCACCACTGTTTACCGATAAACTACCGATTACTACTAAACTGAGACTGATTATGAAAAGTAATTGAACTGACTGAAATACTGAACTGACTAACTGAAATCTGAAACTGATTGATTGACTGTATCTGTTTAAATGCATTATCTATCTGTTTGACTGTTTGATTATCTGGTTATGTTTTATGTTTAAATTGCGAATTGAAGGCCTTATCGGCGGCCGAACCGGAGATCGATTAGTGTTTTATGATCATCACAATTTATGTGATTTTATGGTGTAATTATCTGAAATTTGATTTGGTATGATTAAGTAAAGCTAATTAAAGAGTTAGGCTTATCTACAACTTTGCCATTGTGAGTGGGCCACTTCATGAACTATATTTGAGCCTTATTATACACTTAGGCAAACATTTCATCACCTCATCTCCCTTGCCTTAGCCAACCAAGAGAGAAAGAGGGAGATGAATTGAATTGTCCTTGTTGATTTGTTTAGAACTTGAAGGAATTGAAAGTTGATTTCAAAATTGTGCTTCCATTCTTGAACTACAAGACCTAAGGTAGTGTAACTACCCTCTTGTTTGTGAATTCAATTGATTCTTGCATGGTTTTAGAGCAAGTTGAAGTCTAGAGCCAAGTTATGGCTCTTAATTGTTGAATTATAACTTAATTCATGCATGCATGCCTATATTATTGAATTTTGAGTTAATTCCATGAAAAATTGTCACATGCATGCTCACATTTATGTTAAGTCCATGAATTCATCTTGTCTTTGAAGATATTAGCTCAATAGAGCATGTATTGAGGCTTGTAAGTTGTTTAACTTCATGCATGTTGCATGTTCATCTTGTTCATGAAAATTGTTTGAAATTGGGTTTAATTTCCTCACCTTTGGGCCTTGATTTTAGAAATTGAGCTTTGAATCCTATTAAACTATGAGTTTTGAAGTGTTTTCCAAGAAATGGGCCCAAAGGAATCAAATTTGATACCTTTGTAGTTGAACTTGAGCTTAAGGTTCAAATCTGGGAATTCCAGATTTTGAACTCACGCTCGAGCGGGGTGACTGGCGCTCGAGCGTGGAAATCGTGCTCCCAGCATTTTGTTCTGTTTTGGTGTCCGCTCAAGCGGGGTAGTTGACGCTCAAGCGTGACCTTTATGTCTTACGCTTGAGCGGATGTCGAGCGCCCAATCGAGCGTGAATTTCACCTATCCAGTACTTTTGACTGTTTTGCAGTACGCTCGAGCGTCTAAGTCTGAGCTCGAGCGGAAACATTTGTCTGCATGTCCGCTTGAGCGGATTAACCTACGCTCGAGCGGGACCCCTATTTTTTGAAAATTCTAAAAATGCTTTTAAAGTGTATCTTTGCATCCTCATTTCATCCTAGGCATTCTTAGGCCTAGTTTAAGGCATCGTAATGAGGATATAGATGTAGAACCACACTGAGTCAAGATAGGGATTAAGTTATTATCTTTCCCAACTGTGTAGCTTAGTGTGTGTTCAATCTGTAAACTGTGTAGGGTTGGGGACTGGGGACGCGCTCTAGCCTAACTGTAGCCCTGAACTCTGTGAGTAACAACTGTGTAAAGATATGTTCAAAAATGATTATCTTCTGAACAATTGAACTATACTGTTTCTGAATTGATACTGTTAATAGAATGAATGTATGTCCTCTATTCTGAACTGTATTGTGGCATCCTTAGCAACTACTGTTACTGACTGTTACTGTTACAGAGATCTCTGTCGGTTCCCTTGTTGGAACCACTACTGTTTACTGATTGATGGCCATCATTGACTGTTCGGTCTTTCAAGACCTACTGTTTACTATACTGTTATGCTAATGGATGTACCACATATGACTGTACTGATTGAACGACTGAAATATTGATTTAATGAACTGTTTTCATTACTGTAAGGACATTCATTATAAACCTCTTTACGGATTATGTTATTTCATGGGTTTTAGCTCACTGCTCATATATATATGTAGTTGTACAGGCACCAGACCGCGGCTAGAAGCGTCGGGGTAGGCTCTAGTTTTGTCAAGCCAACCACTATGCCTCACTGCAAGGTTCCGAGCCTGTCAAGTTATGGCTTAGGGGTGTTTTAATTTCCCCCGTCTGTCTTTGTAACTGTTTTGTAGACTGTATAGACTGTTACTGTACTGTTTAATAGGGATTAGGTCCCTGATCTGGATGATTATAAATGTTGTACATACTATTCTGCACTGCATATATGAAAGGTCTTTTTGATAATCAGATTGTCACAGCTCATTGGACATTATTTATTTACTGTATTGGCTTCCGCCAGGCCCCTGTACTCTGTTTTACTATATTACTGTTAAGCAGGCCTTCGGTAATCTCGGATTACTGGCCGGTTACGGTGCTAAACCCATAGGGGCGGGTTTGGGTCGTGACAGTGACGCCGACGTGTTAACCGAGGTGCCGCGTGTCCTGGTCATGACGCCGAGGTTATCTCGGCAAGGCCGAGGTAATCCCAGAGGATATCGGATCCGAGATAAGCGGATAAGGTACACAAGTCCTAGAATAATGAGGGAACTCAGCCTAGATAAGGATAACACTCTTAGGGAGTTTATCTTTATCTATTGGAGAGTCCAGGATAAGCACTGAGCAGAAGTCCATTGAAACTAGGCTTCTATGGGAACTAGGATTGAGGTAACTATAAAAGAAAGGCACCCCCGATGGGTCTAAGGTACGCGATTTATATTCTGAACAGTGAATTTAGCACTATTGATTATCTTTGAGAGATATGCTGACTTGATCGTCGGAGTGCCCCCGAATGGACGAACCACCGCCGGAATCTTCTCTTTTTGTTGCAAGTCAAACAAGTGTCATCTATTCTGCCAGTGCTCTCCAGCTGAATACTAAGTTGGCAGTATGATCGGAAAATCACTCACACAATATATTATTTGTAACTAGTATATCATGAACAATATAAAAAAAATTCATGAATATTAGTTTTAAAATAAATTATATAATGATAAAGTAATTTTTTATACAAAATTTCAGTAAAAATTCGATATAATAGTAATACTATGTGTCATTATTGACCTATGATATCACTAATTAATAGTAAAGCAACACATAAAGGATAAGCCTCACATGTCAAATATAACTAACAGTTAAATAAATTCCATATCTTCATTGAGATTAATTATATTTACATGTCAATAATGATAAACATGTATTAAAATTTTCATAAATAATAATATGACTTATCGTAATATCTTTCTTTTCAATAAAAAACAACTATTATTATACTCATAATTTTAAAAATATCATTGACATTTCATTCTAAATAATATTTTATAATTTTTTTATTTAAAATATTTTCTTTATGTTTGCAATAAAAAAAATTATTCCAAAACCCGGGGAGGGGCACGTGAACCTCTAGACTCTCTATGCCTCCACCACTGACTGTGCTTGGATCACATATTTGGATAATGATTTGAAAGGAAAAAAATAAAATAAAATAAGTGAAATGTGAATAAAATATAATTATATTTCATCATTCTTTTTTCCTTTTCCTTTCTAAATCCCAAATCCATGGGATGCCCAGGAAAATCTCAAGATTGCATGATAAAGCCACAGTAGATGCTAAAGACAAACATTCAGGGTGTGTTTGATTTGTGTTTGTAGAGTAATTTTTGAGATAAAAAGTATAAAAACTTGTTTGATTTGCCTTTTTTCAGAAATGATTTTGAAAAATTATTTTAGGGAGAGTTTTAAAAAAAGTGATTGATTTGATGTGTATGAGAGAGAAAGTGATTTTGAAAAGTAGGTAACCAAACAAAATTTTGAATTTTTTTTGAAAAAATTTGTTTGGTTTGATTACTCTTAAAAATTTGTTTGTAGAGAATTTTTTCCAAAAATCTTTCTGAAAAACCAACCAAACAAGCCCTCCTCAGTCTCTCTTTCCCAGTACCAAAATCAACTCACTTAAAAAAGTGAAGGAGGCTGTGGTTTATAAAACCAGAAGAAACATTAACACACTAATAACTCAGAGATGATGAATTTGAAATTCTAAACTTAAGCTTGATCACAGCAATGTAAGATATTGGAACACTTTGCATGGTCTAGGAGAATCACTGGATTAGTCCTCAATAAGCACAAGTCACTAAAAATGGCACAAGCAGAGGTAGATCATATGTAAAAAAAATATTACAAATACCATTTTCACAGAGAGCAAAGGCAGTTCTATTTAGATGTAGGCATGTCGAATCCACCATCAATTATGAAAACTTTCAAAACAGAAATTATAATTCAGCAAAGCTACAAAACACATTTATCACATATGAGAAAGAGACTGAGAACTTACACATAAAAATAATGAGGATTAACAAAGTGCACCATATGGACAATCTCGCCAAACACAAAACATAACAATAACTAATTTCCATACAATTTTACAGACACACAACAATAGAATCTGCAAAAACTATTAAAATCTTTGAGTTCAAGATCATCAAGACCAAATAAGCGCAATGAGAACAGAAACACCAATCAACAAAAGAAGCATCTTCAAGTAATTATCAGCCTGCTGTACTTGAGTCCCCGTCTGTGGAAACCCATGAGCATGTCCTCCATGAAATGCACCAGAATATCCATATGGAAACCCCGACGTCGAACCATACACAGTAGCATCCGGAAATCCATGAACCTGAATATTAAACAATGATGGAAACAAACCCCCAAAACCAGCAGACATTGCAAAATTACCAAACCTCGCAGATGCCATTGGCACAAATCCACCCGTAGCTCCCAACCCAAAATTGGAAAAGTCATTAGGGTTCGGGGGAGGAGCTGTCTCAGGTCTTTGCCCTGTTGGGCGATTAGGAATTTCAAAACCGGGAATTGGTTTTGATCGCGGATCAGTTGGTGTCTTCCCTCTCCCATAGAGAGGGACCAACCTGTCCTCTTGTACTAAAGCCTTACAGACCGGGCATTCGTGGGAATGAGAGTGAAGGCGGAGCCACCTGTAGAGACAGGGCCAACAATAGAGGTGACCGCAAAGAGTGACAATCGGGTCTTGAGCTAGCTCAAAGCATATATTGCATTCAAAATCACCCGCCTCGTTGCCCCCATTTACCGAGCAAGATGGCCTGCTTGTTGATTCCCCAATCTCACTTTCCATTTTTTTAAACCTCTTACACTTACAAATTCAAATCCCTGTGGGTTTCAATCATAAACAACAAGAATCAACACAACCAGCGGAGATCAACCTCATAACAACAAGAGTAATGCTACGGATCATCTAAGAATAGGCCCATCTAAGGATTGAATTTTTGAACCGATTTAACATAAGATTAACCGAAAAGGTATCAGAAACAAAGTACACAAGTTCGGAAACAAAGTTCCGATCCTAAAAACCCAAAACAAACAATTCTTTATATAAGCTTTTCTACATTAACATAGTGAATTAAATAAACTCCACATACCCAATAAGCAAAACCCTTAATTTTTTAGGTCCGAAACTTCCAATGAAATCACATACACATGGTTTCTAAGATCTGAACATAGGAATAGTTTTTACAAACGACAGACAAAAAAACAAAGAAACATCGGAGATTACTAGAACCAAAAAGATACCTTAATATTCAAATCTAGAAATCGAAGGGAATAATACAATGAATTGAGAGAGAGAGAGAGAGAGAGAGAGAGAGGGAATTGAACGATAAAATGAATGAGAAACAAGACTGACCTTTTGGGTTGATAATGGATAAAGACGAATAGGAATGAAAATGAGATCGGTTTGAAGACAATTCGGAGAATCTTAGGAGAGTTCTTGAGAGAGAGTCCTGGTATTTGCAATAACTGGACTTCTTCTTTTACCCAGAAAATTCCAGAGAGTGTTGCTGTTGTTGGGTTCGTAAACGCTTTGGCTTCGTAATTTTTTATATTCTTCTCTTCGTCCTCGTACAGCTCAACGTTGCACAGCGGTGTCCTTTAGTTGTATGAACCGTCTAGATTATTTAGACTCTGTTCATGACTCAAAAATGATTTTCGGTCAATTTTAACTATATAACAATGATTTTTAAGTATAAATATATGGAGTTCTTATTAAATAGATTTATTTTTTAATAGATTTTGTAAAAATTAATAACTTTTTTTATCAAATATTATTAAAAAAATTTATTAATTATTAATTTTCAGTGACAGTTTAAAAATTAATATAAAAAATGTCACTTTTTTAGCGACAATTTAGAAAAAATCATCACAAAAAAATGTCACTAATTTTTAGCTTTCAGCAACGATTTAAAAAATTCATCATAGAAAAACTTCAACAATTGTAAGTTTTAATGACAATTTATAAAAATCGTAACAAATAAGTCACTAATTGTCAATTTTTATACATATGCAAAAAAATCAATACAAAAAAATTATTTTGAACGATGATTTTATTAGGGTTAATTTGTAAATTTAAATTCAATTATTAAGACCTATTAATAGTTTACTATTGGTAGTTTATCTTAAATATGATTCATAATTAAGAATTTTTTTTATGATGTATATAATTAATATCATAAAAATTTATGATTTTTATTTATTTATTTATAATAGAGGATATTTTATAACAGTTGGACATTTTATAAGAAAGTTTTCAATCTTATTATTAGCTTATATCGTTTTAATGTAAATGATCAGTACAAATGCATTGTAATTTAATAATTTAATTTTTTTAATTTAATTTTTTTTTTGTTTACTTTTTTTAAAAATGAAAGGGGAGAGCAAATGATGTTCGGAATTTTGAAATTTTGATTTTAAGGGTTCATTCGGAAATTGATTATCTTGGTACTTTTAAATTTTTTATTTAAAAAACATATAAAAAAATAGAGGAAGTTATGTAATAATTTACGATAATTATTTTACTAAAATTTTTAGTTGCGAAACAAGGACTCTAAAAAAAAATTATTTAAAGCCAATTGCCAAAAAGGTCAATAGGATTGAGATAAATAAATTAATAAAATCATTTTCAAACTTATGGATGGAATTTTTCTAATAATAATATTATAATTATCATATTTATATATTATAAAATATTTATCGTCTTATCTGTTGTTACTTTATTAATAATAAATAAAGAAAATTGGTGAAATTTTCATTTTAAAGAGAGTATAAGGTATTAGATTCAAGGTAAAAAGTTTATTTGGTGATAAGGATACGTCGAAAAATTGACCGATGTTAAAAAATTGTTGAAAAATTAGTTGAAAAAGTCGCTGACAGTGGTAGTCGACAGCATCAAGTGGTGGTGGTGAGATAAATAAATGTGTGATATTCAACCGATAAAATACCAAATGAGTGACATGTGTCATATTTCAACAGATAGGTTGTTTAATAAATTTCAACAAATAAAAAAAATAAGTTTGATAAATTTTAACAGATAAACAAATTATGTGATTTTAAGAGATGATGTGATTTCAAGAAATAGATAAATAATTATCCTTTTAAACAAATCATATCATTTTGGCTTAAAAATATTAGAGCTAGGTCTAATATCGCAAAAGATTTAAAAATGCACTTATACTTGAGTGCCCTAACAAATATGAAATTTGAGACTTTTTAAATCAATATAGAAATATGGTATACTATTCTACCAAATTTATTGATAACTACGGATTACACCTTAAAAAATAAATTTTCATTTTATTTTTTCAGCAGCAACTTTCTCATTATCTTGTGGCGAAAGTCAACGTTGGCCCTATTAACAAAAATAAAATAAAAAAGTCAATGTTGACAGGCCTAAACAAGTACAAGATAAGGTTTAGTTTGGGCTCATCTGCTGATTCAGCTCAGGATAACCCAATGACTTTGACGCTGCATTTCCTTCTCGATCACTAGGCAGTAGGTGGTTGGTATGTATTAAAAAAAAAAATATATATATATATATTTCTTTGATTCATATTAATTAATATTTATTAACATCTTTTTTTTATTTTTTCATTTATTTTTTCTTATTTTTTTACATTTTTTTTATATAAAAAATCAAAAAGTATATTTATTTAGAACATTCTAAACCACCCCTAGACAAAATTTTAATAGTTGGATTTAATTTTTATTAAATTTTATTAAAATTATTTTTAAAAATAATTTTTTATGATGTTTTTTATATATTTCTAAAAATTAACAATTAGTGATTTTTTTATCACAATTTTTATAAATTGTCACTAAAATTATAGTTAGTGATTTTTTTTTGTGATGAATTTTTTAAATTGTTGCTAAAAATTAAAAATTATTAACATCTTTTTTGTGACGAATTTTTTTAAATTACAGCTAAAATTTATAATTAGCGATATTTTTTATGACAAAAATTTTAAATTGTCTCTGAAAATTAACAATTAGTGACATTTTTAAATATTATTTGATGAAAAATGTCATTCATTATTATAAGACCTATTAGATAATAAATCCACCTATTAAAACCTACACGTAAGTCTTTTTTTCTTTCAAAAAAAAAAAAAAAGGCAAAAAATAAAATGAAATGGGCTTGTGATGCACTTGTATTTGATATTGTTGTGATTACAATATATATATATATATATATATAAGACAATAATCTCATCCCAATCTCATCCTGTTTGGTTATGCGAATAATTAAAAAAAAAAAAAATTTAAATAAAACTGTAAATGAGTTAATGCAAGATCTATGCTAGCATTGAACATGATGATCTCTCAATTATTGAGTCATTAAACATATATATTTTTTTTCAATTTTCAAAACAAATGACCAAACTTGAATTTTTTAAGAAAACATATTTTATAATTTTTTAGTTGTTTTATTTGTACAACCAAATGCATGAATCATTAAGGAAAATGACTGGCAGCTCGAAAGTGAAGGCTCGAAATGGCCCAAAAGTGTGGGCTCACGCGCCCATAATACCTCTCTCTCTATCTCTATGTTTCTCTGCATTCTCTGTCTTCTCATCCCTCCTCGTTGTCGATCTTCAAGAGCTTCACAAACTGAAAGAAGACTTGTTAGCCTCCTTCTCTGATCTCTCTCTCTCTCTCTCTTCGATTTTCAAAGGTTCCCTGTTTTGGTCAAGTTCTAGTGGCTTCAACTCAAACATTAATCAAACCTCACAAACAAACAGTGATGTGAAAGCTGTGTTTTTGCACAAAAATGTTTACCCAGTATTGCCCCTGAATGCCTTACTTTGCTCCTTCTTTCATCATCCACTGTAAGTTTTTTTCAATTCTCAAAAAAATAAAATAAATAAATAAATAAAAACTTTGAAAGTGTTTATGTTTCAATTTCAATTCTGCAAATCAAAGGGCATTTTCTCTTTTATTTAAAACAGCATATCTCTTCCCCTTTAACCTATCATTATATATTTGGGTTTAGCTATATAAGTGATACCATGAATCTCTTGCTAGCTTAATCTCAAGTTTTAATTTTATTTTGATAAAAAAATTAAAATTAAAATTAATTTGTGGGTATGTTGGATACAAATACATCTTTTGCATATGATTATAGTTTAACAAGTCAAAGCTAGATATATGTAATCTCAGTTGAGTAAATGATTTTCTTTATACATCTGCTAGTGAATTGGGGTCCGATTCATTGACACCACAGAAGAGAAGACCAAACCCACTCCAACGACCCTTACAATTGCGACCCTCACAAACGATGATGGCGTGAGAGAGAAGACCATTCATCGAAAAACGGAGAGAGAGAATACCACACCCACCGGCTGATGACCCCTTCTCTCTTCTTCTTCTTCTACCTCTTCTCCTTCTCCTTCTCCCATATGGCCAGATCGCGGCCTCCCATTCGGCCGGCAAACCCATCTCCGGCGTCCTCTCTTCCTCCTCCTCCTCTTCCTCCTCCTCTATTCCTCTTTCTCCTCTCTTTTGCCATCACCTTGCCTCTCTGTTTGTTAGGGTTTTCTCTCTCAAAAAAAGAGGGGAAGGAAAAAGCAAAAAAAAAAAAAACGACGTCATTTGGCATATTTGAGCCATTCGGGCTAATGAATGTTCGAGCTACCCAGCAGGACTCAATCATTAATGTCCTAAAATGCTTGGGAAATGTTTTGTAGCTCGACACATTTGGCTCGAAATGGCTCGAAAGAGTGGACTCACGCGTGGTCTCTATCTCTTTGATCTCAGACCCCCTCTACTTCTCTATCTCTCTACTTTTCGATCTGTCTACACCCAAAGTATGAGCTCCTTCTCTTTCCTCTCCACCTGAAACCCTATCGCCGCTACCCTCCCTCATCTGACTGCCCCTCCAACGCAAACATCCGACTCCATACTCTGCTCATTCTCCTTCGACTTGGTGGTCAGCGAGATACTCCTCTCATTCTCCTCTCGTTCGACTACGCTCATCCGACTCCTCTCACTGCCAGAAACTTGTCATACGTACCAATTGAAAACGAATCGCAGGTACATCCCGACATCGCTAAACTAGGGTTTCAAGATTCAAGAAATTGGGATTTCGTGTTTGGTTTCTCAATTGGGGTTTCGTGATTGGTTTCTTAATTGGTTTGATTTCTAGTCTTTGGGTTGTAGAGTTAGTTCTTGTGGGATGTTCAAATTAATTGTGAAAGATTTCTTGTAGGGATGTTCATTTCCAGAATTTTTTTTTTATTTTTTTTATGTTGAAATTTTCCAAAATTTTCCCCAATGTTTTTTGCTGCTACATATTGGTTTATTAGTGAAGTTTTTCCCCAAGAATGTGTGCTACTAACATTTTGTTTTGCCATTGAATTTGTTGCCTCTAATGTTCTGCTGCTACATGTTGGTTTGCTTCTGAATGTTTGGTGAAGAATTTATGGTGGTAAATATTGTTTGCTGCTGAAATTTTGTTTGGGAATCCTTTGACTGTATGAAATTTTGTTTGGCAATCCATGTCAATTTAACAGCTTTACATTTCTTCAACTCATTAAAGCCATGTCAATTTTGTATGAGATTTTGTTTGGCAATCCATGTCAATCCATGTCAATTTTGTTTGGCAATCCATGTCAATCCTTTGACTGTAAGAACTGTTGGAAATTCCTCAATTTTGAAACAAATAAATTATTGGAAATTCTATGATATACACCCTCTTTTAGGGTGTGTACAATTACAACGTTGGTAGTTTTTGGCTTTCACCTATTATATTTTGTTATGACTTAATTATACACATTGTAGTGAAAGTACTCATTGTGATGTTGTTATGATATTATTTTAATTATAATCTAAAAGATTTTTTATTATACGTTATGTAGTACTTAGTTATGACACATTTTTTTTAGTTATGACTAAAAAAAGATTCAATTATGACATTTATAATAATCAATCTCACAAATTTCATAACTTATCTATGATACCCACCATTTTCGCATCCACAAATTATAAGCAAACTAAAAGAACAAACAAAAGAAAGTATGTACTTTATATTTGATCACACGATCACACAATCCTTATTCAGTGCATGTAACATATAGTCCTTGGTACGGTGCATGTTGTGCATGCATCTAGATTTATGAAACATATGTTCCATCATCAATCAAATTTTGGGTCATATATATATACATACATAAATAGAGGAAAATAGAGAAAGAATAAATTATATTACAAAACCATAAAACTTGAACTCAACTATTATATTAGTTCATTTATTAGTTTCTTTATTTTTACATAAAAATATGATTAATACTATACCAACTAATAAAGTTTCATACTTGTTTTTTTACTAATTGATGTGACATTTAACATATTATTAAAATAAGTTATATTTTAAATTTTTTTTCTTGTCAACATTCCCCTTTCTTGTTGTGGCAGAGTTACATGCTGTGGATTCTTGTCAAGATCCCCCTGGCACCTAATCAACTTAGCCCTCAAAACATCCAATCTTCTAGACAGATCACTAAACACCTTGGTATTGAGGATCTTAAGTTCTACCTTCAACTTCTTAAGTTTGTGGCACACTTGAAACATAGGAGTTCCTTGAGTGCCTTGGTTCCACACCACCTCCACCAAAGGAATAAATGTATAACGCGTTGCCCAACAGTCTAAAAATTTGAAAGGCTTCTTTGATCTTCCCTCTTCTAACTTCATATGCAAGATAGCTGAAGAGTGTGATCTGACACCTCTTGTGCAGCAAATTTAGCAGCCACATAACAGAATTTAGTGAGCCACTCCTCATTGACAAGCAACCTATCTATTTTTGTGGAGATATACTCACCCCTCTCTTGCTTATTTGACCAAGTGAACTAATGGCCAAAGTACCCAACATCTTCCAAATCTGATTTAAGCAAATATTCATTAAACTCTTCTATTTTAGGCGACCAAGAATGACAAGGCTTTCGGAGATGGACAATAACATTCAGGAGCAGGGTAGAAGGCTTCAAAGGATGAAAAAGAATTTCAAGGCGATGATTTATGTGATTGTATTATGTATCATTTTGTACTTTGTAATGTAAATGATTTAAAAATTTAGTTTTTGGGGAATTTGATGAATGTAATTATGGATGTAGTAGACATGATGTAATTATGGATGTAGTAGACATGATGGATGAAAAATATATGTTACCTCTTCAATTTTGTTATGAATTGAATGTCGTATTGTGATGGATTATTATTGATTGTGATAGACTAATAGTAGTAGATAGTTATTGATGATGGATTGTTTGTTGGATTGGTGTTGGACTAATGGATTGTGTTGTGACTATTAGAAAGCACAAACAGCAGGTGCACAAACAGCAGGTGCTGGACTAATGGATTTTTGGTATATCATGATTGTTTCAA
The DNA here is from genome assembly GCF_055761805.1 of Camellia sinensis. Taxonomy (NCBI): domain Eukaryota; kingdom Viridiplantae; phylum Streptophyta; class Magnoliopsida; order Ericales; family Theaceae; genus Camellia; species Camellia sinensis. The sequence continues at coordinate 224,821,541 of NC_138961.1, forward strand.
TATGTCAGTACACTTGGTGTCCCTCAATTTTTTGGGTTTTCCCTGCTTAATTGGGTTTTCCCTGACTTCAAGCACCTATACTTGGTGTCCCTCAATTTTTTTGTGAGTGAAATCCCACAAACTCAATTCTTAGCAGTACCAAATTCATGAATATAATGCAAGCAAACTTTTAAAAAAAAATGTAGCTTGAAGATTGTCTTTCATGTTGGTTCATGTGGTTTTGACACGGTGAAAAATGCAGATTCTGATACATCCAGTGACAGTTAAGTGTAACTCATGTACATTCAAAAACCAGGTCAACCCAATTATGAAAATTGGGCATCTTCACCTGCTGATAAAAATATAAAAATTGTTTACGGTATTAGAATTGGCCACAAGAGCACTGAAGTTGCAAATAGAAACAATGCATATACCAGTCACCAAAAGCAAAAGTAGATAGTGTATCTATTCTCATAAAAACAACTAGGTCCGCTGATCCCAAGCACACAAAAAGCTGAGTGATTAATCTGAAAGTAAGAGGGCTGGGCTCTCAAATCCATCATGAATCAAAACAGGGACACAAGAATAAATAAAAACCAAACCATCCATTCAAGTCATCCATTCAAATGGGACCATATGACATGAAATTACATATCATCCAGAACTTGTTTACAACACAGAACCTGTTTACAAAGACATTGAACCTGTTTATCAAAGGAGACAAAAATAGTAGAACATAGACATTGAATAGGTTTCTATTTGTTCAACAGGTTGAATAGTGTATTACATTGAACAGACATTGAACAGTGTATTACATTAAAAATAAAATGGGGCATGTGGATCCAATAGTGATGGTACTGTAGAACTTTGACTGCTTAGATTGTTGACCATTCCTGATGTGCTTCCAATATTGTCTGGCGTTCCCATTGTGCAAACCCGTGCCTATAAAAACAAAGTACATATTACAAAATGATTTAAAAAAATATTGACCAATACATTCATCATTACAAATGTGTACTCATATATTGAACATGTACCGGTACAGACATGTTGTCTTCTGTGCCCACCATAGAAGGAAAATAGTAAGCTTCATCGTGCGGCACCTTATGATTATATAGTAAGACAATATTATTAATAATTTGAAGCATTAACATAAAACCCAACAAGAAGCAAAGTACAATATTTTAAGTCCATTCAACACATACCGGAACATACATACTATCTTGTGTGCCAACCATAGAAGGAAAATAGTAAGCTTGATCTTCCGGCACCTATCATGAAATAGTAACACAATTTCATTACTAATTGTAACCATTCAACTATGAATCCATAAAAAGGTTACGAAACAACCTATGCCAAGTAGTTACCTGTGCGGGAGTAGTCTTCTTGTTCTTTCTCTTCAACCGATTAACTATTTGATCAACCTTGCTAACCTTCCGCCTTGTACATGGACGCCCTCTTCGGCGAGCAACCAAAGGACTGAGTACCTTGCGAGTGTTGCTTTCTTTTGTAGTATTCAGACGTGGCGGACTTTTCGACGAAGTATGCGAAGGTGGTACAATACTAGTAGAAGGTGGTAGAGTACTAGTACATGGCACATTACTCGCAGTACCCGATTCAATAGTTTTCACTCGATCCTTGATTTCCCTCAACCCAAGTTGAATCACTTTGTGTTTAGCATCGTCATTGGTAGTAAGTTCTAGGATCTCATCTAACGTCTTGTGATATGAATCATGCAACTTTGGATTTATAGCAACCCCGAAGTTAGTATATGTGGTTGGAATGCATGTATACCCTCGTTCCAAATCTTTTCTCCATCTCGAGGCAATGTATTTATGTGGCACCTCATATATGGACCTCTCAATGAGCACACTAAGTGAATAGGCACACATAATGCCTCTAAACTCAAACAACCGACACATACATTGGAGCTCACATTCTGTTGAATTACAGTACACGATAAATTCTACTTTCTTCATACCCTCACCCAAAAGAATAGCCTCTCCCACATGATACGTACAAATTGATCCCTCCTCTTTTGCAGGATTCGGACGACGGTACACTAAACGCTTCATTTCTGCTTGAACTTCTTTAAATTTCGCATTTGTGTACGCTGCACGAAATTGCTTCTCAAAATGATACACCGTTAGGCAATCACACAATTGGTTACGAGATTTGAAATATGCTTTTGTCTCCTTTTCCATCTTACTTCTCAAGGCATTGTCATATTGCTCAATAAATTGCTTTAAGGTAGTCTTCGAGTTCACATATCCATCAAAAAATGCATTCATGCTCTCACTTCTACCAGTAGTTGACATGCCAGCCCAAAATATGTCTTTAACATAAGCAGGAATCCACCTATGTCGCTCACGGTATAATACCCCTAACCACTCGTTATCATTCAAATTGAATTTTGTAACCATTGTAAGCCAATTTCCCTCAAATTCATCTTTCGTCAATGAATCATAAACAGCATTTTGCAAATCAACCTTTATGCCTTCATATTGTGAATATCCTCTAAGTTTCTCCGGAATTTTCTTCATCACATGCCATGAGCACCAACGATGTCGAGCCTGTGGGAAAACTATTTCTATGGCATTTTGCATAGCTCTACACTGGTCAGTTATTATTGCTTTTGGAGGAGCATCTAACATGCAACTTAACCATTCTTTAAATAGCCACATAAATATCTCAGTGTTCTCATTAGATAACAACCCACATCCAAACAAGATTGATTGTCCATGGTGATTAACTCCTACAAACGGAGCAAATGGCATATCATACTTGTTTGTCAAATAGGTTGTGTCAAATGAGACAACATCCCCAAATGCTTTATAAGCCGCCCTACTCCTTGTAGCTGCCCAAAACAAGTTTTGTATGCGACCATCTTCATCAAGGTCAATTGCCGAATAAAAGTTCGAATTTTGTTGTTGCATTTTATGGAAATAAAGTGTAACTGATTTAGCGTCTCCTAGCCCAAGTCTCAATCTTCTAGCATTCTCAATATAATTCCTTGCATCTCGTTCATCAAATGTTAATGCCTCATATCCCCCTGCTTCAACAACTATGGAATGAAAATTCCTCGCCACCCCAATCCCTGCTGCATCGTTCACTTCTAGTCTTCTCTTGACTGGAGTACGAATCCTCTTATTCATTGCAAAATACCGTGAGTCTGTATGAACTAAATCATGAGTGTGCTCAAGCACAACTGTGGTTAACTTATATCTGCCATCGTTTTGTAGACTAGCTCTGACCCTTGCTTTGCAATCAATTTTGGATGACAAAGATGGTTCCAAGGGATTGATTTCTAATCTTTTTGTTCTTAACCTTGCCCGAGTACATTCAATTCCAAAGTACTTCACTTCCCCATCACTTGTTAGATTTTGTGATCTAAAAGCTATAGCAAATCCACAGTGTTTCGCATATTGTGCATAAAATGCGTACACTTCTTGTTTTGAGCTAAAATACATCCCCTTCTTGGGTTTTTTAACTTCGCCAATTTCGTTAATATCAAGATTGTTATCTTGTTCTTCAAATTCCTCACTCCCATTCAATGAATTATTGTTTGAATCAATATCCATTGTAGCTTCAAAGTTAAATACAATAGACAAATTAGTAAAAGAACAAACTGAATAAATATTTCAAAATTGGCAAGGGTAACATCAAAAAATGGCACATAATTTAGAAGCGATCAACAAAATAGGTCATGTGGCTAGTAGGATCAGATAACAACTGTTAAGCATATGAACACAACTATATAATAAAATAAAAGCACATACTCCAAATACTTAAAGATGCATGCAAGAGCATGATCAAAGGTCACATTATAAGGCACAAAAATTATACTGTTAAGGTATATGTGGATGATTAACTTGAATAAATAAATCTGAATCTCAGACAATGCACGTGAAAGAATAAATAAATCTAATTTTTTTTTTTTAAATAATAGTAGATAGTGTGAAGGTATCACATTCTAAGGCACAATTTTTTTTTTTAATAATCTCAGACAATATGTTCTTTAGAAAGATTCAGGGTACATAAAGATTTTTTAATAATCTGGCAAATTAATCAGACAGTGTGAGTTTATTTATTTATTTATTTATTTTTTAGACAATGAATCTGAAAAAAAAATCCTCAACTAATACAGCAATGGAAGACATGGCAGTAAATCCAATCTGCTAATTTGTTTTTGGGTACCTCTTATTTTCACAATAATGTTATTTTCATTGTGAATCGCATCTGTTATTGAATGAAAATTTTCGAGTAGATTGGATTTATGATAGACTAATGGATGTGATTCACAGAGTAACCAATGGAAGAGCAACCACAGAGTTTTGAGCTTTGAATCATTTTCCTAATTTTATGATAGACCAATGGAAGGGCAACCATGGCAGCCACAATCATCTTAGGTAGCTGTCATGGCATCCACAATGACAGAGCAATGTTTGAAGAGGAAATACCTTATCCACAACTCAAGCAAACTTCCTCCTCTTCCACCCCGATGAAACAGCAGCAGCGGCGGCACAAGCTAGGTCGTAGACGTTGCTCCTGTATCTCTTCTTTACTCTGTTCTTTGCTTCTCTTTTTTTTTGGTTTTGTTTTTGAAATGAAATGAAAGGGGTGTATGTACCCAGTGGCGACAGCAGCGCAACAGGTGAGTAAAACGCAATTTCGAGCCCTTTCGAGCCAAGCACTTTCGAGCTACGTAGCACTTTCGAAAATGCTTTTGTTAACCAATAGAGTAGTGCTACATGCACTAATTAGTATACTAATTAGTGTATCAGTACTAGTTATGACATTATTATTGACCTCACTCATTATACAAATTATAAATATTAAAAATATCTTAAATTATACTATATCATCAATTGATACACTAATTAATATATTAATTGGTACATATAATATTATTCTAACCAATATCCTTAGTTGTTGATTGAATAACAAAATACTGCATAGGGGTGGGCACGGGTCAGTTGCGGCCACGGAATCTCCAATCCGCCATATGTTTGCCAGATTGGCGGATTGGAGAAAATCAATCCGCATCCGTCCCCAATCCGGTGGATGTGGATTGAGCGGATTGACGGTTTGGCGGTTTAAAATTTTATAAATTTTCAACATAATTCAACTTGTGCACTTCCTCAAAAAAAAAAAAAAAAAAAAAAAAAAGAAGAAAGTATTATAGTTAATGACTTAAAAAAATATTACAATCACTGCATGCTTCATCCAAAGCAAGAAAGTTTGAAACTTTAGAATATCACAATCATTACATGCCTCATCCACATACTACAATCACAGCATGCCTCATTTACATAAAGTATTACAATACGTGGTTCTTAAAATATAAAAACAATTCAAACTACCAAAACCATGAACAGAGTCGTAGCAGAGATTGTATGTCTCTGTATTGTTACATCTATATTTGTTTTTGAAAACAAAACCAACCAGTATATATCATATTTTCTATTTATTATTTTTAGAGATAGATTTAAAAATAAAAAAATATAGTTAAATAATACGTTTATTTTTTTCAATTCAAAAAAGATATTCAAGTTGAAAACTTTTTTCAACAGAATATTTAAACTATTTTTTAATTGAAAACATAAACAAAATATTTAAACAAACTGAAAACACAAAGTCTTATAAATTACTAAGGGTGTTCGCGGTTTGGCGGTTCGGTTGCAGCCAAAGGAATCTCAAATCCGCCATCCGTTCGCCAGATTGGCGGATTTGAGAAAATCAATCCGCAACCGTCCGCTCGTCATCACGCATCCATCCAAAATGTGGCGGATCGGTATATCCGCTGCTCACCCCTAATACTGCATGATTAAAAGAATGTAAATTATATTTTAAACATGTCAACGAATGGTCATTAAGAATATCAATTAAAATGGATAAAAATGTAACCGACTTTCAGTTGGAGGAATGAGCCATGTGTGAATACATTTTTGCATAAAAAATTTATTAGTGAAAATATCAAAAAAATTATATTTTATTAATAAATAATGTAAAGAAAATAAGATACAAATAGATCAGACTGAGGCACGGATATCTCGTTTTCTTTAAGGAGATCAAACCCACTGTGGTGGGAAGAACTCAAATACCAATGCAGCAGTCACAAAATTATGACTTGTCCCCTCTAGGATACAACAACCTGACCACTTGTCGTATGGTTCAGGCCAACTCCACACAAAATAATGAATCCAAAACTCCACCAAGAAGAAATACCCTTCTTTTGCTTGTAATCTCTCAAGTATAAAAAATAGTTTGTGTAGAAAAGAGTTGATGAGAGGAACTATTTATAAACCACTAGGACTTTACAATTTACACTAAAAAATAATAATGACCATTAAACTAGAGAAAAGAGAGAGTGTCCAAATATTAACTCACCACCAAGTTCATGAACTCCAATTAATCTTCATTCATGAACAAGACAAAAGGTCATCAAAATAATGAATCTCTATTCACCAAACAAAATGAGATTTATGAACAAGACCAAAGAAGATCCATGAACAAAATATATAAATAAAAGATATTAAAATGATCCAACAATCCCCCACTCATTTTAATATGAACAAGGACAAGAGAGATTACCAAACAAAGATAGACTAGTATGCATCATGAAGGTGTACTCTGTATTGAACCTTCATTAGTGAAACAACAACTTCTACTCTAGAGTCAATAGTGATCTTAGACTTGAACTATGACTACTTAGGGGAAATAAAGTATTACTCCTCACATATAATAATCCAAGTATTGACATGAGCTTTTAATAGCCAGCACATTACGGCCTTGTGCTAATCGCAGTTTTCATTAGCATATTTGAGAATAAGCCTTGTTCTCATAAAAAGCGGCCCCACTTTCATGCTCACATAGGTGAAATCTGTCAAGAATGTTCTTGTAATTTACACACCCCACTCAACAAAAGCTACAAAATTTCATTAAGAGTATAAAAACTCAACCCTCCAATATTACAAGACAAATGTACTTCCATCATAGGAATGGACAACAAAATATTAAGGAGTGCATTTTTTACAACCACCATATGATTCATTCTTCTCATTGAACCCAGTAATAGGATCTTTGGTCCCTAGGTTGGATATCCTCATACATGGTTTGTGATTTTATAGGCTTTAAACCCATTCCCCTCGATGTATTCTAAACCCTATCTCTTGCCAAGATCTTGGTTAACGGATCCACAAGATCTTCACAAGATTTTACATAACTCACAATTATGATGTCATTCCTCAAATAGGATCTCATATTACTCTGTTTCCTTCGAATAGGTCTAGATTTACCATTATAAAAATGATTGTTCACTTTACCAATAGCTGTAGTGCTATCACAACGAATTAACACAGGAGGAATTGGTTTTTCTCGAAAAAGAATTTCATGTAACAAATCTCTCAATCAATTCGCTTCCTCACATGCTGAAACTAACACTATAAGCTCAGGTTCCATTACAGAATTAGCAATTATAGTCTTTTTTTTAGACTTCCAACATATAGCACCACCACCCAAGGTAAAAATAAAACTCAAGGTAGAGAAAGAATCACCTGACAAAGTGTTCCAATCGGCATCATTATATCCCTCCTTCAAGTACCACAGGATACTTGTTATAAAACAAACCATAATCTTTGGTACCAGATAAATATCTCATAATTCTTCTCATGGCAAGCCAATGATCTAGACTTGGCTTAATAGTAAATCTGCTAAGTACTCTAATAGCATATGCAATGTCAGGTCTAGTACAGTCAGTAGCATATCTCAAATTACCAATCATGCTAGTATATTCCTTTTGATTAATCATTTCTTTTTCATTTGTTACAATAAATAAATGTATACTTGTATCAAAAGGAGTAGCAACATATTTACGGTCTAGAAAGTTATATTTCTTGAAAATTTTCTCAACATAATGCGATTGATCAAGAAAAATACCATCATTAGTCTTGGTAATTTTAATTCTCAAAATAAAATTGGCTTCACCAAGATCTTTCATATCAAAGTGGCTATTAAGCATATTTTTAGTCTCAATTATAATATGTAAATTAGAGCTAAATATAAGTAGATCATCCATATATAGGCTAATAATCACATATGCATTCTCACAAGTTTTATAATATATGCATTTATTACGTTCATTAGCCTTGTGATAACTCTGTTCTGCATTATGCTAATTGGTCCTTATTATGAATATGATTATGTATTTGATATGATTTTGTGTGCCATTTATGTGAAAATATGTGGTTTTGAATTTCTATCTGTTCACCGTAGGAATATCTGTTTGATTATTTGCTTTGGAATTTAAATTGAAGGCCCTATCAGCCACAGAAATCAAAATTGACTGCGCCATTGTGATTAGCGTAATTTTTAGAGCCTATAGTGAAATTTAATTGAAAATTGATTCGGATCAAATTAAATAGATTAAATTAATGAAATTGTGCCCAATTATTTAATATAAAAGAATGTATTTGAGAGGGAGCTTTTAAAGGGCCTTATTATATTTAACGGCAGTGATAGAGGGCCCGAAAGGGGGTGGCCCGAATGCCCCGAAATTTTTTTTTTTTTTTTTTTTTTTTTCAGCAGACGAAGAAGAGAAGGAGGGGAGGGGAGGGGGAGGAGGAGGAGGAGGGGGAGGAAGGACTGGAGGGGGCCTAAAAAATGGAGGAAGAAGACGGAGGAAGAAGAGGTGGCGATCGGCGACGAGCAGAGGCGGAGGCGGCGAGCAGAGGCGGCGAAGGCGACGAGCAGAGGCGGCGATCGGATCGGCGACGCGATCGGCGACCGGCGACGTCGACGATCAGAGCAGAGCAGCGAGGCGGCGAAGGCGGAGGCGCGGCGACGACGACGGCCTCTCCCTCTCCCTCTCTTTCTCTTTCTCTCCTTCTCTTTCTCTTTCTCTCAGACTGAGGAAGAAGAAGAAAAAAAAAAAAAAAAAAAAAAAATCAAAACCCAAAACGACGTCGTTTTGGGTTTTGAGCCAAATTCGAGCCACTAATTTCGGGCCCTCAAGCATTATTCTTCCTCATCTTTTAAATCACTTTGGCTGAGATCAACTCTCTAGAGAAAGAGAGAACCGACTTTGAGAGAGAGAGGAGGCATCTTTGTGCATTTTGGCTCAAGATTTGTGAATTAGGAAGGCTAGGTACAAGATTTGACCACAATTATGAGAATTAAGGCTCCTAGGTAAGTAATCAACCCTTGACTCATGGATTTTAGTATGTAATTTGTGAATTCAAAGTTGAATGAAGATAAAGAACATGTATTGAGTTGGTTTTGATGAGTTTAAAGTCATGGAATGCATACATGTGTATAATTGCCATGAATTTGTATAGTTGAGCATGAGAAGTATGATCCATGTAGAATTTTGGTTAAAGTTCATGTTTGTGATCACCATTTGCACCATGTAAGTTGAAATGGGAGTTATATTCCACATGCATGTACAATTCATGAGAATATGAGTTTGAAATACATGGAATTGTTATGATGGGAACACGTTTGGTGTAATTTGGAACATGCATGTGATTAATTCATGAAATTGAGCTTCATGTAATGAATTTGGTATTGGATCATGTTAGTAAGTGTATATGTGAAGTTTGAGTCATAATATGCAAGATATATTGGTTTGGATGCAAGTTTGGAGCTCAAAAACAATTCTGGATTTTCCAGAATTTGGCATGTCCGCTTGAGCGGGGAAGGCGCCACTCGAGCGGGAAATGCGAGCTCCCGGAAGTTTTACAGACATGATGTCCGCTCGAACGGGGAGCTATGTAGAATGACCTTCAGCTCGAGCGTCCGAGTCAACGCTCGAGCGTAAATACGAGGCAACCAGTACTTTTGCAGACCTAATGGGTCTGCTCGAGCGGGGAAGTCCACACTCGAGCGGGGGACCCCTGTTTCTAAAATTTTGTAAATGCATTATGTGCTTCGTTTTCCATTCTCTTTCACTTCTAAGCAATCTTAGGCATGCACTAAGCATTGTAAATGAGTTAGAAGAATAAGAAAGAAGCCCAAAGAAGAATATGTGAATTAAGAACGAATTGAATTATTTGTGACCCATTGTATTCATGGAATGTGTAGGGTCGAGCTCCAGGGCAAATCATCCAGCCGATCACTGTGAGTAATATCTTCATAAAGATATCTAAAGTGTGTTATTTGTCCAATTGCTTACTCCTATATAAGTCTTATAAGTTCGTTAATTTGAATGGTGGACAAATGTTTGCTATGCCAAATGAATGGGCCAGAGGCCAGTCTGACATAAACGAAAGAATGAATGGGCCAAAGGCCAATTTGACATGAATGAAAGAATGAATGGGCCAAAGACCAGTTTGACATGAATGACAGAATGAATAAGCTAAAGGCCAGTTTGACATGAATGAAAGAATGGATGGGCCAAAGCACGTACGACCTGAATGAATGGGCCAAAGGTCGTATGACATGAATGAATGGGCCAGAGGCCTTATGACATGAATAGATGGGCCAGAGGTCGTATGACACAAATGATTGGGCCAAAGGCTGTCGGACAAGAACGAATTGGGCCTAAAGTCGTTTGATGTGTTTGGAATCGCAATCACTTGACCTATACATATTTATATATATATGCCTGATAGAAATATGAATTGGGCCCAAGGCTGTTTGGTGTATATTATTCTAAATACTGTTCGTATATCTTCTTTATTTGATATTATTCACTGGGCTTTCGCTCACGCTCATTCATGTGTTTGTAGGTGAGCCAAGAATGGTCCAAATCCAGCCTCAGTGAAGTTTGTGTGGAACAACCAAGTTTTGAAGAGTCAGCCCTTACGTCTCACGCACGAGACTCCTCTTCGCCCTTTTGCTATCTTATTATATTTTGTCATGTTGGCGAGGACTTTGGATACATTTGTATATAGTTTTGATTGGCTGACTTAGACTTGAATGATCCTGTATGTACAAAACTTTGTATTAGTGCATATTTTGATGTGAGTTATTAACATGTATATGTATGGATTGTTATGACGTGCCATTTAAGCACAGCTCTAAGGACAAAGTTTTAAATTTGCTTCTGTTTGGCCCCTTTACCCTGATGAGTTATGTCTGGAATGGTTTGAGGCCGTAGGTAATCCCTTGATTACTGGCCAGTTATGTCCTCAACCCATAAGGGCGGGTTCGGGTCATGACAAGCCTTATAGCCATTCTCAAGCATGCAAGAATCAAATTTCTTATGTCATTGTTTAGGAGCTTGTTTCAAACCATAAAGGGATTTAGTTAACTTACACACCTTGCTTTCTTGGCCAGGCTCCACAAAGCCCTCAGGTTGGTCCATGTAAATCTCCTCATTTAGATCTCCATTTAAAAATGTTGTTTTCACATCCAATTGATGAATTTTTAAATCATGAATTACAGCTACTGCTATCAACAGTCTAATGGACGTAACTCTACTAACCGGAGAAAAAGTATCAAAGAAATTAAGATCAACTTGTTACTTAAAATTTTTAGCGACAAGCCTCACTTTATATTTATCTATAGTTCCATCTAGCTTTAGTTTTTTTATGAAAGATCCATTTACACCCAATAATTTTGTAACTTGGAGATAAATCCACTAGCTTTCATGTTTTATTTGAAAGTAGTGAATCTATCTCATTATTTACAACCTCTCTTCAAAAAATAGCATCAGATGATGATAAAACTTCTTGCACCGTAAGAGAAATTTCTTCCACATTGTAAAGACAATAGTCAGGGCCAAAATCTTTTTCAACTCTAGCTCGTTTACTCCTCCTGATTTGAGAATTTTCTTGTTCTTGAAAAACTTGAAATGGAGTAACAGAGCTAGGCATGGATAAAATATTTTCAGAAATTATTTGACCCCCACTATTTCTAGATTTAAAAGGATATTTATTTTCATGAAAAATAGCATCACCTAATTCAAAAATAATATTATTTTCCATATCAAAAAATCTATAAGTTGTACTATGCAACGCATTCCCAAGAAAAGCACAAGTGGTAGCTCGTTCACCTAATTTAGGTCGTTTAGAATCTGCAAGCCTCACAAAAGCTAAACAATCCCAAACTCTCAAATAACCTAAATTTGGTTTATGCCCCCACCATAACTCATAAGGTACAATTTTAGCCTTTTTGTGTGACACTCTATTTATCACATGGCAAGTTGTCAAAATAGCTTTGCCCCAAAGATTTAAGAGAGCACCTAAAGCAATAAGCATAGCATTCATCCAGTCAATTAACATTTATTTTTTCTTTTAGTTACGCCATTAGATGAAGGTGAATATGGTAGAGTAGTCTCATGAATAATTGTTTGAAATGGTTGGAAAATTCTGGGTAAAACTAGAATTTTTTCCTAATTTTGGTCTATTTTTTAGGTGGGCCCCGTGCGTCGATTTTCGCAGGTCAAAGTGGTAACGCGTTCTATGCCGTGTTGTAATACACGTGGTATATTTGGTTGCTCAAAACTATTACTGAGTGAATGAAAAATTGATGCCAAAGTATGCTCCATGGAAATGGAGTTTTGGTGGAAAACCCTTAAAGGATTGAATAAGGCTTGTCCCACATTAATTTGATGGGAAGTTTTGAATGGGTTTATAAGGTATGGGTTTAGTACTTGAAGTGTGCCCCAAAGAGTACCCAAGTGTTTTAGAGAGGGAGGTTATGGGCAAAATGGGCTAGACCCATTGGACCCAAAAATCACCACACGCGCGCGTGTGCCGCCACCGCCGCCGTCCATCTAGTCGGTCGGCCGGGCTGGGCTTGGGCGCGGGTGCATGATGTGTGGTTGGATTGGGCTTGTTCGGCCCAATACTAATCTTTTTGGGCTAAAAACATTTGAATTTAATTTTGTTTTTTGGTAAAATAAAATCCAAAATTCAAATTAAACCGGAAATAAACTGGTTCAGTTTTTTTTATATACACCCAAACAGGTCCCTTCCGTTTTTTGAACCCAACAGATTTAAATCTGTTTAAATTCAAAACTGAACAGTTTTCAACCTGTCCAAACAGTGCCTATCTTTTTAAATTGAACAGGTTTTGTACATGTTTAGTTCAAAACTAACAGCCACAATTTTACCTATAAATAGACTAGCCCCCCATTTGGATTACAACACCAATTTTCGTACTCTATCTTCTGCTATAAATCTCTGCATTTTGCTGCACTTAATTTCTGAAAGAAAGAGTGTAAACACTTAGTGTGTTCGTTAGGCAAACAATTTGTAGTGCTACTATTTTTTGTAGTTGATCATTTCATCTTAGGAGATAGACGTCCACATTCTGAAAACACCGTGGAGAGGATGAATCTGTCTTAAGGACACAGTGTCAAACACTGGACTTGATCAGATATTTATTAGAAGAAATTAATCAAGTAAGTTATTTAATTTATTATTCTGTTTTATTTGTTTATTAAATCATATTTTAATTTTATTTTTGTAACAAAATAAAATTTGTTTTTATTTATATATTTATTTATTTCTAGTTTGATTTTTGTAATCAAACAAATTCTCTCATTTCCTTTATTTCTTTATATTCTTGTTGTTGTTTAGTACAACAGAATTTAATCTTTTTAAATACAGTGAAGATTGTCCAACAATCTTAAGACAGAACCATTTTTTGGTATCTTCATTGTATTTAATTTTCTGTGATTTCATAAAGATATATTCTGGTTGGAAAAACAAATAGTAGTTTATGCTATTTGACAAATAGTAGTAATATACTGTCTCTTTTCTTTGACAACTAGTGGTAATATACTGGTGTCATTAACAATTGCAGAATATTAATTTGTGTTACAGAAAATTATTGTGGTATTTTATTTTTCTAGTTTTAGTAACAAGGAAAATAAAATTATTTTGTGTAATAATTTATTTTTTGGTTTCAGTAACTAGAAATTAATTTGTGTTTTAATTTTTTTGATTTTTGTAATCAGAGATTATGGCTACTACTACTGAAACTGCAACTGGAAGTGATACTCCAATTGTTACACCAACACCGGTCCCTATCCAGAACCATGTTCATGTACCAATAAATCATGGAGAAAAATCGAAAAAATTTAACGGTACTGAGTTTAAGAGATGACAGCAGAAGATGCTATTTTATATTACAACTCTTAATTTGGCCCGGTTTCTCCATGAAGAGGCTCCAGCACTCAAAGAGGGGTGAAAGTGATCGGCAAATTGTTGCCGCTGTAGATGCTTGAAAACATTCAGATTTCTTGTGCAGAAACTACATCCTTAATGGCCTTGACAACATGCTGTATAATGTATACAGTCCTCTGAAGTCAGCAAAAGAATTATGGGATTTTTTGGAGAAGAAATACAAGACAGAGGATGCCGGCACAAAGAAATTTGTTGTCGGTAAATTTCTGGACTTTGTTATGGTAGACTCCCAAACGGTAATTTCTTAAGTTTAAAGTTTTCAATTAATTTTATATGATATTCATTCTGAGAGTATGTCTCTAAGCGAGTCTTTCCAAGTCGCTGCATTAGTGGAAAAGTTACTACCGGCTTGGAAAGATTTCAAAAATTATTTAAAACATAAACGCAAAGAGATGACCATGGATAAACTTATTGTAAGACTAAGAATTGAGGAACATAACTGAAATGCTGAAAAGAGGAATGGGAAAAATCCCATTGAGTCCAAGGCTAATGTGGTTGAACAAGTTCATAAACCACATAACAAAAAGAGAAAGTTTACTGGAGATGGTCCTAAACAAGGCGATAGCACCAAGAAGTTCAAAGGAAAATGCTATAACTATGGCAAGACTGGACATCGAGCTTCTGACTGCCGCCGCCTTAAGAAGGATCATGGAAGTACAAGCAAGAAGACTACCAATCAGGCCAATGTAACTGAACTAGATTACATCTCTGACGGAGTGAATGACATCAACCTCTCTGCTGTGGTGTCTGGGGATAATTTTGTTGGAAATCCCAAGGAATGGTGGGTTGACATTGGGGTAACTCGTCATATTTGTGTGAACAAGAAGATGTTCACTACCTAAAATGAGGCTGCAAATGGTGAACAACTTTTCATGGAAAATTCTTCTACTTCTATTGTGGCTAGACAAGGGAAAGTGATCTTGAAGATGACATCAGAGAAAGAATTGACCCTTAACAACGTACTGCATGTACCTGACATCCGGAAGAATTTAGTTTCTGGTTCTTTATTAAGTAAAAATGGTTTTAGGCTTGTCTTTCAGTCTGATAAATTTGTATTAACAAAGAGTGGCATGTATGTTGGTAAGGGATACATGAGTGATGGTCTCTTCAAACTAAATGTAATGACAGTTGTACCAAAAGTTGCTATGAATGAGAATAACACATATTTTGTTTATATTCTTGAGTCAAATTTATGACATAGTAGATTAGGACATGTAAATTATGATTCTTTGCGTAGATTAATTGGTTTGGATTATATACTAAAGTTTGAAATTAATCCTAATCATAAATGTGAAGTTTGTGTAGAAGCGAAACTAACTAAGGCTCCATTTAAATCGGTTGAAAAGAAAACCGAACCTCCAGATTTAATTCATACTGATGTATGTGATCTAAAATTTGTTCAAACTAGAGGAGGCAAAAAGTATTTCATAACATTTATCGATAATTGCACAAGATATTGTTATGCTTATTTACTTAAACGTAAAGATGAAGCCTTAGAAATGTTTAAACTCTACAAAAAAAAAGTTGAAAATCAACTTGGTAAAACCATTAAAATGATTAGAAGTGATAGGGGAGGTGAATATGATGCACCATTAAATGAATTTTGTGCACAACATGGCATTATTCACCAAACTACAGCACCCTATTCTCCTTAGCAAAATGGAATTGCTGAAAGAAATAATAGAACCCTAAAAAAAATGATGAATGCCATGTTACTAAGTTCAGGCTTACCATAGAACTTGTGGGGGGAAACAATATTGTCTACTAATTATGTTCTCAACAGAATACCCCACAAGAAAACTAACAACACTCCTTATGAATTGGGAAAAGGTCGATCGCCTTCCTACAAATACTTAAAAGTGTGGGGGTGTTTGGCAAAAGTTGAAGTTCGTGTTCCTAAAAAGACTAAGATAGGACCAAAAACAGTAGATTGTGTGTTTATTGGTTATGCTCAGAATAGTAGTGCAAATCGGTTTCTGACTTATAAATCAGAAATACTTGATATAAATGTGAACATTATTATAGAGTCAAGGAATGCTGTGTTTTTTGAACATGTCTTTCCTTACAAGAAAGGACATGAATTAAGTTCACAGAAAAGAACTTATGATTGTACACAAACTCAAGAGACTAATGACAATCAAACACAAGAGACTAGTAATGGTCTCGACCAACAGGATTTGACTGATGATGAACCAAAAAGAAGTAAGAGAGCGAGAACATCAAAATCCTTTGGTCCAGATTTTCTGACATACCTGTTAGAAAATGAACCTCAAAGCTTTAAGGCAGCAATGACAGGTCATGAAGCACCTTTGTGGAAAGAGGCTGTTAATAATGAAATTGAATCCATTATGCAAAATCATACTTGGGAATTGGTGGATCTTCCACCAGGTTCTAAACCTCTTAGATATAAATGGATATTCAAGAGAAAAATGAAAGCAGATGATTCAATTGACAAGTATAAAAGAAAACTTGTAGTAAAAGGTTACAGACAAAAAGAAGGTCTGGACTATTTTGACACATATTCCCCTGTGACAAGAATAACATCCATTTGCATGCTTATTTCTATAGCAGCGTTGTTAATTTAGAAATACATCAAATGGATGTTAAGACAGCTTTCTTACATGGTGATCTAAATGAAGAGATCTATATGGAGCAACCCGAAGGGTTTGTAGTGTCGGGGCAAGAAAAGAAAGTTTGTCGGCTTGTAAAGTCTCTTTATGGATTAAAACAAGCACTTAAGCAATGGCATGAAAAATTTGATCATGCAATGCTTACTAATGGGTTTAAGATACACGAATATGACAAATACGTCTATGTTAAAAACACTGACCAAGGATATGTCATAGTTTGTCTGTATGTGGATGGTATGCTTATCATTGGAAGCAGTCGAAACATGATCAAATCAACTAAGCAAATGCTTAACAAAAGATTTGATATGAAAGATATGGGGGTCGCAGATATTATATTAGGAATGAAAATTACTAAAACATCTGACGGATATGCGTTATCTTAATCTCAATATATTGAGAAAATTCTTGGTAAATTTATCAAGGATGATATGAATTTAGCTAGAACACTTGTAGACGTTAATCTTTATTTACCAAAAAATAAAGGTGATGCGGTGTCTCAGTTAAAATACTCCCAAATCATTGGAAGCCTAATGTACCTAATGAATTGTACTTGTCCTGATATAGCTTATGCTATCAGTAAATTGGGTAGATACACTTGTAACCTCGGAGAAGACCATTGGAAGGCAATCATTTGAGTTCTTAGATATCTAAGATTCACCCGTGATCATGGTTTGAACTTTACTCGAGATCCAGCAGTACTTGAAGGTTATTGTGATGCCAATTGGATATCGGATACTAAAGATTCAAAATCCACTAGTGGCTATGTCTTTACTCTGGGAGGTGCTGCTGTTTCTTGGAAATCCACGAAACAAACCTGCATCGCACGATCCACAATGGAATCCGAGTTCATTGCTTTAGACATAGCAGGAGAAGAAGCAGAATGGCTTCGTCACTTCTTAGAAGACATTCCAATGTGGCCAAAACCTGTGTCAGCTATTTGCATTCATTGTGATAGTCAATCTGCAATAGGCAGGGCACAGAATCATATGTATAACGGTAAGTTACGACATATTCGCCGTCGACATAATACCGTAAGGAAATTGTTGTCAAATGGAACAATTTCAATAGATTATATAAAATCTAAAGAGAATATTGCGGATCTGTTAACAAAAGGTTTGACAAAAAAGCTAATGTATAGTTCATCGAAGGGGATGGGATTAAAGCCTATTACATAAGAGTCGTCATAATGGTAACCCTACTTATATGACTGGAGATCCCAAGAACTAAGTTCAAAGGGACAACTAAGTTATGTATGGCTCGCCAGAAATCACCAAGGGATTTAAATTCCTTACCTATTCCTATGACGAGAGTGATATCTGCAACATATGTTGTATACAGGGGTATAAGGATAAGTTTTGTTTTTAATGATTACTTATATCTTGATTTAGGTATAAAAATCAAGACAAGTATAAAGAGATACTTACAATAAGAATCATCTATATGAGTGTTGAACTAGGGCCGGTTCTATGAGAATATAAGAGGCTAAATTCTCTAGAAACACTTATAAAAACCAGGAGCGTTCAAGGCCAAAATGAACACAACAGTGAGAACCACGATGTGTTAGAAGATATTTTTTGTGAAATCTATTGTCTTGGCTCACACAAACGGATGAACAATTCAAGGCATCGCGTCCATTGGTTAACTAGTAAGTCCGATAGGTTATCACTAGGGAAGGTTCAACGCCGAAAGCTACTTATCCTGATGCAAGATATTTTTGACTTATACCCTTTCGATAAAGTCTGCATATTGTTGCATTTCGGTTGTCATCAAATTCTATTCATATGGGGGATTGTTGGAAATGGTTGGAAAATTCTGGATAAAACCAGAATTTTTTCCTAAGTTTGGTCTATTTTTTAGGTGGGCCCCGTGTGTCGATTTTTGCGGGTCAAAATGGTAACGCGTTCTATGCCGCGTTGTGATTCACGTGGTATATTTGGTTGCTCAAAACCATTACCGAGTGAATGGAAAATTGAAGCCAAAGTATGCTCCATGGAAATGGAGTTTTGGTGGAAAATCCTTAAAGGATTGAATAAGGCTTGTCCCACATTGATTTGATGGGAAGTTTTGAATGGGTTTATAAGGCATGGGTTTGGTACTTGGGGTGTGCCCTAAGGGGTACCCAAGTGTTTTAGAGAGGGAGATTATGGGCAAAATGGGTTAGACCAATAGGACCCAAAAATCACCACACGCGTGCGTGCGCCGCCGCCGCCGTCCGTCTGGTCGATCGGGCGGGCTGGGCTTGGGCGCGGGTGCGTGGTGTGTGGTTGAGTTGGGCTTGTTCGGTCCAATACTAATCTTTTTAGGTCAAAAATATTTGAATTTAATTTTATTTTTTGGTAAAATAAAATCCAAAATTCAAATTAAACCGGAAATAAACTGGTTCAGTTTTTTTTATGTACACCCAAACAGGTCCCTTCCGTTTTTTGAACCCAACAGATTTAAATCTGTTTAAATTCAAAACCGAACAGTTTTCAACCTGTCCAAACAGTGCCTATCTTTTTAAATTGAACAGGTTTTGCACCTGTTTAATTCAAAACTAACAGTCACAATTTTGCCTATAAATAAACTAGCCCCCCATTTGGATTACGACACCAATTTTTGTACTCCATCTTCTGCTATAAATCTCTGCATTTTGCTGCATTTAATTTCTGAAAGAAAGAGTGTAAACACTTAGTGTGTTCGTTAGGCAAACAATTTGTAGTGCTACTATTGTTTGTAGTTGATCATTTCATCCTGAGAGATAGACGTCCACATTCTGAAAACATCATGGAGAGGACGAATCTGTCTTATGGACACAGTGTCAAACACTGGACTTGATCAGATATTTATTAGAAGAAATTAATCAAGTAAGTTGTTTAATTTATTATTCTGTTTTATTTGTTTATTAAATCATATTTTAATTTTATTTTTGTAACAAAATAAAATTTGTTTTTATTTATTTCTAGTTTGATTTTTGTAATCAAATAAATTCTCTCACTTTCGTTATTTTTTTATATTCTTGTTGTTGTTTAGTACAACAGAATTTAATCTTTTTAAATACAGTGAAGATTGTCCAACAATAATTTCTAATGACTGAACAAAAGAGTTAAATCCAAGAGATTCATACTCCCGGCCTCTATCACTTCTAATTCTTTTAATCTTTTTACCGAATTGATTTCCACTTCAAGAAAGAATTCTTTAAATTTCTCAAAAGCGACACTTTTATTTTTTGTCATCAATAAAAATGATAAAATATCGGTTACCGCCACGAGGTAAAATTCCTTCAAACTCACACAAATTAGGATAAAATAATTCTATCAATTCGGTATTTTTTTCAACTCTTTTATGAGGTCTTTTAGTAATTTTTGCCTTACTGCAAACTTCACATTTCTCAAAATTTTTGGTCACTTTCGGAATTAATCCTAAACTACTTATGATTCCCACATATTTACTGTTAATATGACACAAGTAAGCATGCCAAAAATTAATAGAAGACAACATGTAAACCGAATTGGTAGATGGTTTATTGATCTCAACATTAAATTTGAACATCTCATCACAAGCATAACCCTTACCCACAAAAATACCCTTATTGGTGATTACATATTGATTAGATTTCATAGTTTGCTTAAAACAAGCCTTATTCAACAAATAACTTGACATCAAATTCTTTCTCATGGACGGTGTATAAAGCACATCTTTCAAAGTAAGCACACGTCCAAAGGTAAACTTAAGGTCAACCTCACCACTCCCAAATATCTTGGTTTGACTAGAGTCACCAAGCATAATTGTTTTCTCATCATCAAAGGGAGTATACACCTTGAACTAAGCTTGATCATAACAAACATGTCTATTGGCACTAGAATCTGCCCACCAACCATCCACAGAATTAACCAAGCAAATGTCTGTAATCATCGCTACAAATGGTTCCTCGATAACGTTAACCTTTGGGGCAGGTGTATATCTTCAGAATTTGCAAGTTCGAGCAATATGCCCACTTTTGCCACAAACAAAGCATGTAAAATTTTGTGGAGGTGATGGACCTTGGTTTTTATTTGGATTAATCCATTTATTGTGAGGTTTACCATAATTCTTCATATTCTTTTTATAAGACTTCAAATAAGCATTCTTGGAATTGTGACCTTTGGGTAAGCTATTATTTACTGAAACAAAGTTTACTTTTGTAGTAGAATTGTCATTACTCTCTTGTGTTGTTAATACATCTTGGCCTCTAGCCTTCTCTTCGACTTGGATGCAAGTGATCAACGCCTCTAAGAAAGTCTCTTTTTATTTGTGGCGCATGCTCTTTTGGAATTCTCTTCAAGATGACGGTAACTTGTCAACAAGTCCTGCAACTACCAAGTTGTCACCAATCTTGATGCCTTCAGATCTTACTTCTGCAACTATCATTTGGAAATCTTGTGCTTACTCCACAATAGATTTTTCATCCACCATTTGGAAGCGAAAAAAGCGGCTAACTGCATACTTTTTTGCTCCTGCCTCTTTAGTATCATACTTAATCTATAAAGCTTTTCAAATTTTCTTTGCGGAAGTGTAAATGGTGTCATAATAATCATAAAATTGATCAGCAAGGCAATTTAAGTCATAAAAGCGACATTTCTACTCATCTGTATTGTAGGAAGCCACTTTTGCTTCATATGCCTCGTAGTCTTCATCACTAATTTCCTCGGTTGGGATTTTGTTTGGGTTTTTCTCGGTAAGAACATATGTAACTTTCAAATGACTAAGGTAAAAAAGAACTTTTCCTTTCCACCTCTTAAAATGAACTCCCTTGAACTTGAAAGGTTTGTTGAGATCTCCAATTCCATCATTGGTTTTCTCTGGTACTTGTTTCATGGTTGATCTCCTTAAAATTGTTAATGAAAATACTAGAAAATTTATATTTTATTGATAAATAATGCAAAGAAAATGAGATACAAATAGATCAGGCTGAGGCATGGATATCTCATTTTCTTTAAGGAGATTAAGCCTACTACGGTAGGAAGAATCCAAATACTGATACAACAATCACAAAATTATGACTTGTACCCTCCAGGATACAGCAACCCGACTACCAAGATAGTGAATCCAAAACTCCACCGAAAAAAAACACCCTTCTTTGGCTAGTAATCTCTCAAGTATAAAAAATAGTTTGCGTAGAAAAGAGTAGATGAGAGGAACTATTTATAGGCCACTAGGACCTTACAATTTACACCAAAAAATAATAATGACCAATAAACTAGAGAAAATGGAGAGTCTCCAAATATTAACTCACCACCAAATTCATGAACTCTAATTAATTTTCATTCATGAACAAAACAAAAGGTCACCAAAACAATGAATCTCCATTCACCAAATAAAATGAGATTATGAACAAGACAAAAAAAGATCCATGAACAAAATATATAAATGAATAAATAAAAGATATTAAAATGGCCCAACAAAAATTAAAAAAAGAAGTCCAATTTAAATTAATATTAATAAATGCACATAAAACCCATAAAAATATGAAAATATAGTTAAAAATGAGATGTAGCATTTTTCATACGGCAGTGGCTTTGGTCCAGTCCAAGATCGGACTGGACCGTGCTGTTGGGCTTGTGAGGGCCTACCACGGATCCCGTTTTGATAATCCGAACCGTTCAATGTATAGAACTCGTCGAGTACTATATGCTTGTAGAAAATCACGTTGATCGGATATCGATAGCTATGTGAACAAAGCAGTTTTTTATCAACCGTTAATTTTTTCACCGTCCATTTTTTTTAATACAAAACTGATTTGATCACATAGCTATTGATATCCGATCAACGTGATTTTTTACAGACATATAGTACTCAGCGAGTTCTACACACTGAACGGTTCAGATTATCAAAACGGGCCCAAAAATTGAACCCCATAAATTAGACTGGACGCAGTCTTGATATCAACTTGAGACAAGTTAGACCCTTTTCATAATGCTATCATCATTTAATGAGTTCAAGAACCGAAAATCAGAGGATGTAGGGGGTTATCATGTTGGGCTCAGTGATGGGCCAAATCACAATGGGTTGTCTAACTAAGGTTTGGGCCATTATTTAGCACCAGTTAAGGATCCGAATCGACTCTCACTGAAAACTTACAACTTAATGGGCCACACAACGGGAAATTACACATCAAATTTGACGATAAAAAAAAAATTTAGTCGTCAAAATTTTGAAATTAGCAACTAAAAATTATATTAGTCGGTAAAAGTACAAGATTTAACTACTTATTTTTTTAAGTCGGGATATATTGATTATTGGCAACTAAAAAAAAATTAATCACTAAAACTGCCACAATTGGCGACCAAAACAATTTTTAGTCACTAAATATGTCAAAATTGGCTACAAATTTTTTTTTAGTCGCGGCAGAGTTAGATTTGGCTACTAAAATTATTTAGTCACCGAATGAAAAACAAAAAATTACTTTTTATCTTTGGCGATTAAAAGTTTGGTTACTAAAATTGTATTTTCAGCGACTAATTTGTAGAATTAGTTTTGACTACTAAAATTATTTAGTCGGCAAATGAAACACAAAAAATTACTTTTTATCTTTGGCGACTAAAAGTTTGGTCCCAAAAAATTAGAGTTAGTTTTCACTACTAAAATTATTTAGTCACCAAATGAAACACAAAAAATTATTTTTTATATTTGACGACCAAAAATTTGGTCTCCAAAATTTTATAGGGTAAATTACACTGACACCCCCTGAGGTTTATGTTTATTATAGCTCCCCCCTCACATTTTGGAAATTACATCTCCCCCCTGAGGTTTTAACTTTCATTACAGATTCCCTCCTCAGTAATTTAATTTTTTTAAATATTAATTTTGCCCTCACTATGTAAATTACATTGACATTCCTCACATTTTAGAAATTACAATCCATTCCCTAAAGTTTAAAGTAGCATTACTAATTGTCCCCTCGGTTAGTATTAGTTGGGAAAAAAAATTAATTGAAAAAAAAATTTGTTAGTAAAATTTTTAAATTTCTGTTTAAAAACCAATGTAAGTTCATTTTTTGAATTTACGATTTTTTCTCAAATTTACAAACTAAGATAACCATTTATAAACCAAAAAAATTATCAAACAAGTTTTTATGGCAGTTTTTAAAATTTTTGTAAATATAAATTGAAAATTGAAAACGAAATGGTTACAAAATAGGCTTCAAATGGTAAAAATGTCGTAAAATTAACAAATAATTAAATAAGTTACCAACGTAAGAAATGACTTACCAAAAGATTTTTAGGCTATATATGGTTTGATTTTTAGAATTTTTTTTAAAAAAATTAAAAATTGATTTGGTTAAGAAATAAAAAATAAAAAAATAATTATCATTTTTATATAATTTTTATCTTTCGAGTGGTTAAAAATAATATTTTACAAATTAAATTGAAACAGTCATACGTATGTATATAACCTGCTTAAAATTTAAAATGATATATTTTTTACCCTTAAATGATAATTATTTTTTATTTTTTATTTCTTAACCAAATTAATTTTTAATTTTTTAAAAAAATTCTAAAAATCAAATCATACATAGTTTAAGAATATTTTGATAAGTCATTTCTTATGTTGGTAACTTATTTAATTATTTGTTAATTTTATGACATTTTTACCATCTGAGACCTATTTAGTAACCATTTCATTTTCCGTTTTCAATTTATATTTACAAAAAATTTAAAAATTGTCATAAAAATTTGTTTGATAATTTTTTTGGTTTATAAATGGTTGTCTCAGTTTGTAAATTTGAGAAAAAAAAACATAAATTCAAAAAATGAGTTAACGTTAGTTTTTAAATTTTACTAATAAATTTTTTTTCAATTAATTTTTTTTCTAATTAATTTTTTTTTCAATTAATTTTTTTTCCAACTAATATTAACCGATGGGGCAATTGGTAATGCTACTTTAAACCTTAGAGAGGGGATTGTAATTTCTAAAATGTGAGGGGTGTCAATGTAATTTACCTAGTGAGGGCAAAATTGGTATTTAAAAAAATTAAATTGTCAAGGAAAATCTGTAATGAAACTTTAAATCTCAGGGGATGTAATTTGTAAAAGGTGAGGGGAGAATTGTAATAAATAAAAACCTCAGGGGTATCAGTGTAATTTACCCAAATTTATAATTTCAAGTTTTGGGGTGAGAATTTCGAATTTTGGAGAGATTCTATATTAATTGGCGTCGGAAAAAAAATATCGGTGGTGCTACATACATCAATTAGTGTATTAACTAGTGTATCAATATTAGTTATGACATTATTATTGACTCCATTCATTAATCACATTACAAATATCAAAAATCTCTTAAATTATGCCATATCATCAATTGGTATACTAATTATAACATTATTCAAAAAATACACATTAATTTCTTATTAGCGACTAAAACATTTAGTCGGGAAAAAAGTGGGTTTATAGGGTTTCAAAATCATTACTGTTTTAAGAAATGGATGTGTAATTCAAAAAATACATATTCATTTCTTAAATTATGTCATATTATCAATTGGTACACTAATTATAATATTATTAAAAAAATAAACATCCATTTCTTATAAGCGGCTAAAACATTAGCTAAGTTTGACAAGTTGAAAAAAAGTCAAAAAGTCAAAAAGTTACTCAAAAAGTTAAAAAGTTATCACTATTCATCAAAAGTCAAAAAGTACAACTGCACAACTTCTAATCCTAATTTTTTCCTACACATTAATTTATACAATTTTTTAATACATATTTTTTTTATAAAAAATTAAAAAATTAATCTAAATATCTATATTTTTTTCTCAAATATTTATTTAAAAAAATAAAAAATAAATTTTATATAAACACATCCCAAACAACCCAAATCGGAAAAAAAAAGTGGGTTTCTAGGATTTCAAAATCATCACCGTTTTAATTCAATCTTTCACCGCTATTTCTCTCTCACGCCTGTCCGTCTCTCTCATAGCACCAAGATCTCTAGAGTGTTTTTTTTAAATTTTTTTTTAAAAAGATGTGTTGTATGGTTAAGGTTTAATATTAAAAAATTAATATAATTTGTTATTAAATCTCAAACGATATATCAATTTAATAAACTTTAGAAAAAAAAAAAAAAAAACTCTAGAATCCTTGCTCTCTCTCTCATGGCGTTGCCCTCCTCCTTCCACGCTATCTCTCTCGCTTTGTCTCCATAGCCGTCGGGTACAGGAGCATCACCGCCATCGCACCAACGTCGATCCACCATTGGAGCATTACCCTAGGTATCTCTCTCTCTCTCTCTCTCTCTCTCTGTTTTCTTCCAGTCGCATACCTTCACACAAACCCAGCCCCAAATTGACCCATCTACGGCCATTGAGTTTAATCCAGATTCCTCCTCCACCATGAACAACCACCATCAGCCCATTTTCCGTTTTATCCCTGCTTCTCTCTCTCTATATATATATACATATATAATTGTTATATGAATTTGGCTATGGTGAGAGTATGCGGATGACTTGTTCAATGAAGTTCCAAAATGGGGTTTGAATTAGAGAAATCATGATAGTCTGTTGGGTGACCTGGGTTTGGACTGGTTTATAAACTAGTCCGTAGAGGACTAGTTTATCGGCATCCTTTGTTATTGGAGGCACTGATTTGGCCTTCTCAGCAAGAGCACTATGCATATCGCAATATAAGTCAAAACTTATTAAAAAAATTCAAACAAAATAGACGGCATAGGAATTACATAAGTCAAAACTAACAAACAAAAAAAAATGTCTGTTAATTTTCTGTTGAGTGTGAGTACATGATTTCCAGTATAATCAAATTAACTGTAACATGAGTTTGAGTAATATTTTGACCTCCAAAGGATGATTACAGAAACACGCTGCTAATTTACTAGTGTAAATTTTATTTGCTAGCCAGTTTACAGCCCTATTAACCACTGTAACATATTAATGGTTAAGCTATATTGATTTCTTCCACAGCATGATAACATCTCTTAATGAATAGGCTTATGATTTTCCAATATTTTAGGCATAATACTAAATAGCACCCACTAAGATATGATTTCACCATCACCTTTTTTAAGAGAGATCTTTTAGGAACTCATACAAACTCACCGACATACATCAAAATTACTCTTTTGTTCAGTAAAGAGAAGAGTCCATCAATCACTTGTTTTAAAACTAGTTTCATGCACACCAGGGCATTTTCTGTAATTAAAAAAATCAAATCACTGCTAATAT
This sequence comes from Camellia sinensis, assembly GCF_055761805.1. Lineage (NCBI taxonomy): Eukaryota > Viridiplantae > Streptophyta > Magnoliopsida > Ericales > Theaceae > Camellia > Camellia sinensis. The sequence goes on from NC_138961.1 coordinate 224,848,477, forward strand.
AGATATACTAAGTCTTATAGTAATCATCATTACTCACAGGGTTTCAAATTAGGTATAGCTATCAAACATTTTTTAGTATCAACAGCCACTCAATAACAGAACCTTCTCCTAGGAATGTTGGATAAAGAGCTTATATAAGCTTTAGATCACTCAGTTATAGCTATGAAACATAGTGGTACATCAAGTATGATCCTCCACCACATTTTGCCAGCCACAACATTACTCACAGGGTTTCAAATTCCCCAATTAAGCAGAAACTTAACTTTTGACACCCTAGTATCACAACCACATAATATTGGTAACCTTTGGCCGTGGCTTGGGTTCGAAATTCTCTTTGATGCAGTAAGAAATTTGTTTAGGTTCCTTCACTCTAGTCCATGATTTGGATTGAAGAACTGAGGCCGAAGAGGATATGGATTGAATTCTTAACAGTACACTTTTAGTCCCATTTTGCAACTTCAAGTAATGGATTTTGAAGAACTAAGTGGCAGCTGTGAACACATAATAGATGCTATTAGAAAATTCTGTTTTCCCTACTGTGCTTGTGTAGGAAAGCATGCCTTCTGCATCAACAATCTCTATCATAAATATTATTCATTAAAAAAATAAAAATAAAAATTGTGGTTTTGACTAATAATACATTGAAGGCTCTCTTTTTCTCTTCCTTCATTATTAGCCCTGCCCTTTGCCCCTCTAGTTTGTAGCTGCCCTTTTCTAACTGCTTTTTTTGTTTTTTTTTGGGTTTGGTTTCATGTCCTAACTGCTTCTAGTTTTTAGAAAACTTACAAACTCAGTTTGTCAATTCCTTCCAAGGTAATGAGAATTGAAAACATCCTTCAGTTTTGCTTCATAGCATTTTATGTGTTTTAATTACTTTTCTGTTTTTTAGTTTTATATCATTTTAGAATGTGCATTGTTGGGAAAGACTGACTTGTTAAATCTTTTTCCTAACTCGTTTTTGTTTGAGAACTGTTATATATCACTAGATAATCTCAGCATTTTTTTTCACCTTCTACGTAGACTATGCAACAAATGTTATATGTACATGTAGGACATTAATATTCTTATTTCCCTTTTTGTTTTGTTCATATATCCCAACTGTTTCTAGTCTGTAATAACTTCAAAGCTGATTTTATAAGCTTCCTATTAATGTAGCAATTAGTGAATGAAATATAATATAATTTTTTAGACAAATTATATAAGTCTCTGAGTTTGTTTCTTGTGTTTAGATAAATTGTACATATAGTCTCTATGGTTAATTTTTTGTGTTAATTTAGTCTTTGTAATTTTAATTACATCAAATATTTGATTCAAATACAACCTTTATATATTTCACATATTTCTATGAAATGAAAATTTCAGCATCAATTTTTTCTCATTTCTAAGAAAAGGATTATATCCAAGCTTTTCTCAAGACAATTTATCACCCAATGAAAATCCGAACCAATTTATCCAAGCTTTTCTCATTCGAAGAATCCAACTTTTTTTTTGATTGGTCAATTAAGTGATTATTTTCCTCTGTTCTATTATTAAGGTTGATTGAAGAAGCCACTTTTTTTTTTTTGTTAAATTATAGGTATCTTGTTTGCCAATCTCGATTGTAAAGCAAGTTTTGGTCTCTTTTCTTACATTTGGAGATGGGATGCTTTTGGGATTTTCTTTATGTTATGTTTGAATCATGGATTTGGCTAGGGAAAGGGAAAGGGTGAGGTAAAGGGAAATTGCTGAAAGTCATCATACATCCATTTCGAAATCTGTTTGAAAGCATAAATCTATTTCAAATTATATAATTTTGCTATTGAATTTTTTTGTTTGAAAGTATGTGTTAATGTTGGTCATACATTAATGAATCATTTGGCAGTCACTTAGTGAAATTATAAGAATATAATATGGACTCCAGAGTATTTAGTAACCTTTAACATGATTGTAAAATGGATTCATTTCTTGGGGGTGTGCTCAAGTTGATTCTTTGCATGAAGTTTGAGTTCATTTAATGGAGTTTGGCAATACCCGTTCAACAAACACTCTTTTATCTTCATCACACCCAGTCACAAAGTGATGGGTTCCCTCAAACTAGTCAGCTGCTTAGTGATATTGGATTCTGCCACCAGACTTTTGTAAACATGTGGCTTAAAGATATTGCTACTGTCTTTTGTCTTCATCATGTGTGTGTAACATACTGTAGAACTGTTCAAAGTTTGTGGATCTATATAACTGTGCAGAGTATGGATAGAAACCTTCACAGTTTTCCACTAGAGAAATTTACTGGCTTCATATTTACATGTATCCTGATACTTGATCAAGTATTAGTTATTTAGTAGTTCTCTATAAGCTTATGATTTTCTATGGGATGCATTTTTAATGCTGCTTGGTGCATGATTTATGGTATGCCAATAGGAAGTAGCAGTGTTTTTAAAGGTTCAAGGCGCACTAAGGCGCCGAAGGTCTTTTGGAGCCTAGGCGCAAGGCGAGGCGCGGGCTTTATTGAAGTAAGGCGCACAGTTTTCGTAAAAAATAGAAAAATTAATATAGACTAATCATTCATAGTACTAAGACAATTTTTTAAAAAATAAAAAGTAATCAAGATTCAAGACAAAATATAGAATAATTCTCAAAGCCATGAAAGTGCATATTACATAACATTCTAATTTTCAAAGATCAAATAATCCACATTCAATAAAATAAAAACATAAACACTTAAGGTGCCGTTTGGTAACACTTACGTTTTCAGTTTTCTGTTTATATTTACAAAAATTTTAAAAACTCAAATAAAAACTTGTTTGGTAAAATTTTTGATATATAAATCAGTGGTCTCAGTTTATAAATTTGGCCAAAAAATGAAAACAAAAAATGTGTTTCTATTTTGAGTTTTTAGTTTTTTTTTTTTTATCACCCAACATTAGCCACCATACGCCACCATTTTCCACCACCGTCTTCCGCCGCCGCCACCCACCACCCACCCTTCACCACCACCTGCCACCAACACTCACCACCCATCTGCGACCACCACCCGCCACCACCAGCCACCTGCAACCCACTCGCCACCACCACCCACCCCTCGCCACCACCACCATCCACCTGTCATCCACCCGCCACCACCCACCACCTGCCACTACCATTCACCGCCCGCCACCACCACCCGCCACTTACTTGCCACCACCACTCACCAGCCACCTGCCACCACCAGCCACCCACCACCACTAGCCACCTGCCACCCACTCGCCGCCGCCACCCACTACCATCACCATCACCCACCACCCACCCGTCACCACCACCCACTCGCTATCACTTACCACCCGCCACCGTCACCCACTCACCCACCACCACCACTATCTGCCACCCACCTGCCACCGCCACCCACCACCACCACCATCACCACCACCCGCCATCTGCCACCCACTTGCCACCACCACCCACCACCCGCCGCCACCACCACCACCACCACCACCACCCACTCGCTACCACCCATCACCCGCCACCGTCACCCACCCACCATTACCACCCACTCGCCACCACCCACTACCACCCGCCATCCGCTACCCATCCGCCACCACCACCACTACCACCACCACCACCTACTTGTTATTACCTACCACCCGCCACCGTCACCCATCCACCCACCACCACTACCAGCCACCTACCCGCCACCCACCACCACTCGCCATCGGCCACTCACCACCCACCACCCGCCACCTACCTGCCACCCACCACCACCACCACCCGCCATCTGCCACCCACCTGCCTCCGCCACCCATCACCCGTCACCACCACCTCTTACTCACTACCACCCACCACCCGTCACCGTCACCCACCCATCCACCACCACCACCTACCCGCCACCACCCACCACCACCAGCTACCCACCACCCACTGTCACCACTTTCCATCACCGACTTCCATTGCCACTTGCCACCACTTGCTATTTTTTACTCTTTTTTATATTTTTAAATTTTTTTAAACATTTTGTCAATTGCCAAACGCGTTTGTAGTTTATGTTTTTTTAAAAATAAACAAAAAACAGTTTATAAAATTTTTATAAATATAAACTGAAAACGTAAACGTTACCAAACACACATCCAAAACAAAGTATCCAACAAATATTAACATATGTCTTAACACTTAAAAACATCAATATCAAAAGAAAGGGTAGGTTAGGTCGGTGTCAGTCTATCATCATCCTCAACATCAATGGCAAGCAAACTATCATCTTCTTCTCCATCAGTTGATTTGTATCCCTCAACATCTTCATCCTCTATGTCATCTGAGCCCGCTTCCTCTTCATCTATTAAATGAAGTGGAGTCAATGTTGATGATTTAGATATCATCGGTTGTGCCTTTGAGCGTGAACTTGTTGCTCTACTTGCATGGCTACTTTCTTCTACTCCAGAAGCTCTAGCAACAGTGGCCTATGTCAAGCCATCATCATCATCATCAAACACAGGCTCATTATCTTCATCTGATTCTTCATCCATCCTTCCAAGCAACCACTCATTGCTTTCATCAATATTTTGCAAAGATATGGGATCAAGAGCGTTGCGCATGTCATACCTAAATCTCAATGTTCTATTGTATTTGACATACATTAAATCATTGAGACGTTATTGTTCCAATCTATTTCTTTTCTTGCTATGAAGCTGCAAGTATTAAAAAGTTATTAAATTCTATATAATGAGAATAAAAAATATTTGAATTGAACAAAAAATTAATTAAAATATTAAATACTCACATGTTCGAATACACTCCAATTTCGTTCACAACTCGATGAATTACATGTTAGGCTAAGGACTTTTATGGCAAAAGTTTGCAAGTTTGGAGTATAAGAACCATATGATGCCCACCAATCAGCTGCGATAATCCACTAGTTATAAATAATTGTTACCAAGTATTAAGTTTTACTAAAAGTATTACTAAAAATAAACTCTATGAGTCTATAATATATTACCTGGTGCTCTTGTATTTCTTTGCCTAATCGCAACAGACTTGCCAAAAAGACTCTCAGCCTTCTGTAGACGTCCCCGAACGCCCCAGGAGGATGAGTCCCGTTCTGTTCATTTTGGGCTCACTACATGTTCGGACTCTCAAATTGTCACGGTTTTAAATCTGAACCAAAGAGTCCAAATCCGGCAAATCGTTTTGAGAAAACAGATTTTTTAGAAAGAAGTGCCAAACATGGACTGCTTTGCCATATACAGAGTCGCCACTTAAATATTTTATTTTGAGGGAAATTTAGGAAACCCTGACTCGTTGCCTAAGGCCACGTGTCCGTCATCATCAAAGTTGCCTCGGCTCGGGAACTTGGGTATGATTGGGGAATGTCACTTCGTGAGCACCCCCGCTCGCCCGATCAAAGATCGGCCTCTACTAACCATGATATCTATTTTTAAAAACATTATGCGTTCTTATTCCGGTTATTAGCCTAGATTTACTATGTGATGCGCACAGCATACAAGTATAGACTAGATCGCCTGAATTGGAACAAAACATTTCATGTTTGTTTATTTGAAAATGGTTTGATGGTGCTACCCGCAGTAGGCTAAGACGTGAATTTGCCGCTCTCGGATGGGCTTAGAAAACATGATTTTGCCACTATCTAGTGGGCTTAAAACTCACAGTCAACGAATTGTTCCAATTCAAATAACCCAGCCTTCACCACAGGCATTCAGGCAGTTATATCATATAAGCATATAGCCTCATGGTAACCATGCTATCATGGCAGTCACTCACACGCATGCAAGGATGCAGAAACATAAAACTTACCGAGTACTCCAAGCCAAAACAGAAGCTAATTAGAAATCCATGCATGATCCTAACTATACAGAAATTCCTAATGCAACACATGCAAGATGCAACTAAGATAGGCTCGGCTATTCTAAAGATGGCATGCGAAATACTACAACTAACAAGTATTCAACTCGAAATTGAAAATGCAATGCAGTTAGTATGATGCGCCGAGCTCGGTGCATGCAATACAGATGAATGAATGCAAACATGCTATCATACTGTATGCTAATTGAAACATGCCTTAATCTAACCATCATAAGCTGGTAAATAAAAGGGAGAAAGACGTGGGGTTGGAAGACATACATCACATACGCACACTTATTACAATATTGCCCTCGCGCAGAGGGTCCGAATAAATAATACAGTCCCAAATGAATAAATAATACAGTCCCGAATAAATACAGAATCCTAATTAATTAACAAATTAATCTAGGAAAGCAGTAAGTTGGCATGCAAATCCATGGACCGCCTCGGCTCTGTTCCAAATGATGAATGATGCATGCTCGGGTTACCTTGTGCGGAGAATCCCTTGTGATGCCCCGGTTTGCCTCTGTTTGCAATTATTCTTGGGATGCGTGCCAGGCTCCGGAAGGTTGCTGATTTTTGATTTGCTGCAACAGAGAGCAACAAAGGGGCATGGCAAACTATTTTCACATATGTATACATGACTACTCTTCAAGGAGTGTAGTCCTCGATCCTCGTGCCACCAATCACGCATCTCGATGCATGATGGCCGAGAAGTCGAATTGCATGACTCAATATGAAATGAATGCACATATGGACACAATAAGGCCTAGACTCCATCATGGATAATCTGGAGTGTCGGCGACCGGGAATTGAGACACGTTCCATCACTCGGAGTACGAAACGTCCCTCGTTTCCCGTGTTTGGGCTAACTCCTATCCCAAGCACAATGCAATATGCATGACATGCATGAATGCAATCCTAACATGCAACCTAGCATACTCAATGTTATGAAATGGCACACACAATGCACGATGTAACGAGGCATACACAATACTCTAACATACAACCTTGCATACGGAATGCTATGAAATGAAATGGCATACACAATGCATAATGGACTTACACTAACATGAGTGGACCTCAGCCACACTCACATCAGTAGCCATTAGGTGAAAATGAGACTCTCGAAATGCGTGCATGCATGCACGCACGCAAACCGAGGACCGAACTTAAGGCATAACATGTAACTCTAACAAGGCATGGCAAGGGATGAAAGATGGCATGCAAACTTACAAATTTCAGTACTGAAATATGATACTAAACAGCCCTGAAACATGGAAAAATGGCACCCGATGCATGAGATGAAACCCGAAACTCGAAATTCGAAATTAGGCACATGGAATGACTTATAGCTATACAAAGCATGCATTATTTGATCATGAAGCATGAAGACAGAGCCAAGGCAGTCCCAAAACATGAGCATTTCCAGTTCAAAGCATGGCCAAAAGATGCTAGCATGGTGGACAACATAGCATGCAATCTTGACTAGCAATCATGGTTTACATGGCAAGTGTATGAAGTAAATGTAATCTCACCAAACCAGCAAAAATCAGTGAATAAATCATGTGAAAATAGTCCCAAATAACCACTGATATGCAACCATGGTATGCAAAAATAATGAGTTACTTTGGAGGGCCATGCGAGGAGTTATTAAGCACATGCAAGGTAGACATTTAGCATGGCATAAAAAACTATGAAAATCAAATATGGTAGTCCTAGAACTCACCAAATTGACCCTGGAAAGTGACTTCGAAGCATGCAAGGTAGGGTTTCTTTGGAAGGCCAAAAAGGTCACCAAACAAGAGAAGGAGAGAGGGGGTCACCCCCCTCTAATCTTGGCTCTCAAAACAATGTTTCGGCCACTAAAAATCCACTGGATTTCAGTGGCTAGAAGGCCAAACAAAGCATGCAATTGGGGCTTAGGTGTAAGGCTCAAAACAAGGGACAATCAAGCATACAAGGAAGCATGTGACCTCAAATAAAATAATGCCCTTAATAAAACATGAAGATGATGTCAAAACAAGCCTTTTTCCAGTTTATAGCAAGTCTCAAAAATGAACATAAATAGGGCTAATCTATCATGCAAAAATGGCCCTAAAAGAGAGAATAGAGACAAGGGACAGCCGCTGGCCCCAAACAGTGAAGAGCCCTTCAACAAAGTTGAAGAGGGGCTCAAAATGAAGCACTTTACAGTTTACATCAAGTCTTTAAAATGAACAAAAGTGAGGTTAAATCAGTATGCAAGAAAAAGGCCTAAAAGAGGGATAAAGAGGCAAGTGGTAGTAGCTGAACTCAAACAGAGGAGAGCCCTTCAACAAAGTTGAAGAGGAGCTCAAAACAAGACATTTCACAGTTTATGACCAAGTCCAAAACAGCTCACAAATAAGTCTAAAATATCATGCAAAAATAAGCCTAAAAGAGAGTTTAAACACAAAGGGGGAGAAGGAGACCTCAAACAGAGAAAGACCCTTGATCAAACATGGAGAAGAGCTCGAAATATGACTATTTCCAGTTTGGGTCGGAGCCCAAAAATGCAAGCAACAAAGGTTAAGAAAGCATGCAAAATAGAGCTAAAAGAGAGGGAAAAGAGACTTACCCTTGTAGCCTAAGTCTTCAACAACTTTTGGTCCAAGAAATGGTGCTCCTAGCCTCTGGAAATCAACTTCAAAGGGCTAGAATGGAGGGTGGAAGTGTGGTGCTATGAGTGGTAGTGTAAAGGGGGCAAGAACCTTAGGGTTTGAAGGGTTTGGAAGAGAGGGAGAGGGAGAGTTGTATGCAAGGCTCAAAACAATTTTTGTAACCCCCAAACATGAAGGACGGGTGCTGGTTATATAGAGGAGGAGAGTGGAGGAATGGAGGGGAAAATCAAATTCAAATTTCCCCCCCCCCAAAAGGCAGCCCCCCGGATACAAAATCTGGAGAAAACAGAGGGTATAGCTGGAAGGCACTTGGAGAGAGGATTCTGGCCGGCCAAGTTCAAAAGGTTCAGGTGGCCGGCCGGCCACCCCCCCGGCCGGCCGGCCAGGGGTTAAAAAGGTGAATGAAAATTGCTGGCCTCCCATCCCATAAAGGTGGCCTCCCATGTGTGCACAACACAAATATGTGGTCAAAACCTAGAAAATGTGAACCAGGAGAGAGAAAAGCCAACTTTTTAGAGGGGTTCAAAAGGGTCAAGGACAATTACTGGCCAGCCTATACATATTGGTGGCCTCCCAGGTGTGTACAACACAAATATGGGGTTTAGGGCTAAAGAAAGTGGCCCCGGGGTGGTCAATATTAGCTTTTTAGTGAGGAAAACGGGCGACGGAGAGCGATGAAGAAATAAAACTGGCTTTTCAGAAAAATTGCTGGCCTCCCACCCTCCTATAAGCTTTCTAACAATGAAAATAAGGTCTCCACCAAAAATGAACCAAAACGAATGCAAAACGGAGGTTCGGGGACCGAAACGCGCGCCCGGGGTCCCGAAAATGGGCTGTTAAGCATCGGAGGTGGCATTCGACCACGAAATTGGTCTCTCGGGCCACATTGTTCCTCAAAATGGAGGAAATAAGGTGTATACCAAAAATCGGAGCAAACGGAGGTGGTTAGGCGGTCCCGAACCGAGGCACACGGCCGACGGCTCCGAAAATCGGAAACCGGGCGCCAAACGAGAAAAATGGCCTACGACCACAAAACGTAGTCTACGGTCACTGAGAGATGATCTACGAGACCTCTCCCTCCCTCCAGGAAGAGAAAACAGAGAAAACAGGACCTGGTTCGCAAACCGAGGGAAGGCACAAAAAAAGAGCCCCAAAGTTCGGAGGCAAGGCTCGCAGCCGAGACTCTGAAACCTCAGAACGAGCACAACATGCAACATCACCGAGCGCTCAATCAGTGACGTCTAGGTCTTAAGGTCGGTAAAAAATGGGGTGTCTACAGTTGCCCCTCTTTGACAGAACTCGGAAGTCATAAGTGACGGGAGTGAATGTCAAAGCCCAAAGACGACCCATTTTTGACAAGGCCGAAGACTTGGACAAATAGGCGAGATAAACAGAGATGCGCCCGCAGGCAAGGGGCAAGATGCGAAATGATATGCACAAAGCCGGACGTAACTTATGATTACGCAAAGGCAGCCGTAGCGAAGCAATCATGCACAATGAATGCGACAGTTTAAGCAGGCGAATGAAATCAAACCAAACTACATTACATGCAGAAAGGATATAAGAGAATTATGTAATTCTCACCACGTCTCACATGGAGAATACGATACCGTCCGGTTCGTCTGGTCGCACCAGCTTCAAATGAACCGTACATACAATATCGTGCCTCATGCTGCTGGGGATCTTTTGCTTCTTCTCGGTTGAACTGCATGTACTACTTTTCTCCCTAACTATGGTTGCAGTTTTTCCTATTCTCCAACAAGGTGACAGACTAGGTTGGTTCAGTATCCAGAATTGAGGTGCATACACATGCTATCTCAATCTATGGGGCTGCCATACAGATTTCAAGCCGAGGATATTTCCCTGGGTATTTAAACCAGACTTTAGTCTCGAAAATCCCGAACCTTTGCGTTCTAGGCATGAGCCATTCGAACTCTAGTTTCCACCGTCTCCGTTGGTCTCCTAGGAACTCACCGTAAACACAGGCAGGTGGCTATACCAGACCGCCGAAAGTCGTTCGGGCACGACAAACACCAAAGGAATTACACATTTAGAGGATTTAAGGTCTCCTAGACCAGAAAGTGCACAAGACAGTGCGAATGATACAAAAATACAATGTGCACAAGACAGTGCGATGCAGAGCGAATGCACAAAACAGTGCTAAACAGATGTACAAAATAGTGCGATGCTAAAGGTGTACAAAATAGTGCGAGCAGGGTAAATGCACAAAATAGTGCGATACAGATAAGGTGCCCAAGATAGCGCGATGCTATGCACTAACAAGTGCAGGTAAGGTGCGCAAGATAGCGCGATGCGATATGTAAAGCACAAGACAGTGCGATGCGTGAAATAGCGTGATGAATGCAATGCATAAAACAGTGCGAATGAGGTGCGCAAGATAGCGCGATAAAATGCATGCACAACGCAAGACTTGGCACACGGCTTACGACATAGCATTCCATTCATTTGGCACACGGCTCACAACACAACGCTTTGTTTGTTTGGCACGCGGCTCACAACACAATATTCTGTTCATTTGGTACGTAGCTCAAAATATAGCACTCTATTTATTTGGGCACACAGCTGTTTTGGGCACACAGCTCATTCGGGCACACAGCTCATTTCGGGCACACAGCTCATTTTCGGGCACACAGCTCATTTTCGGGCACACAGCTCGTTTTTCGAGCACATAGCTCGTTTCGGACACAGCTCATTTTCGGGTGCACAACTCGTTTCTAGCACGCAGCTCATTCTTCGGGCACACAGCTCGTTTGCAGGCACACAGCTTATTTTTCGGGCACACAGCTCCTTTTTCGGGCACACACCTCCTTTTTCGGGCACACAGCTCATTTTCGGGCACACAGCTCATAACACTGCTCAATCTGAACACTCAGTCCATAACGCAGCATTTGGTTTGCATTTTGAACACACAGCTCAAACACTTGAATTTCTGAACACGCAGCTCAAACTTTTGGCGTGAACACGTAGCCCACATTTTTGAAACCTACACACACAGCTCAAACTTTTGTCGTGAACACGCAACCCACATTTTCTTGAAATCTGAACACACAGCTCAAACTTGTTGTCGTGAACACACAGCTCACAGTTTTTGAAAGTTGAACACGCAGCTCAAACTTTTGGATTTCTGAACACGCGGCCCATCTTTTATTGTGAACACGCAGCACACACTTGTTGAAAGTTGAACACGCAGCTCAAGCTTTTGAACTTCTGAACACGCAGCCAATTTTTTGATTGTGAACACGCGGCACACACTTGTTGAAAGTCGAACACGTAGCCCAAACTTTTGAATTTCTGAACACGCAGCCTATTTTTTGATTGTGAACACGCAGCACACATTTGTTGAAAGTTAAACACGCAGCTCAAACTTTTGAACTTCTGAACATGCAGTCCATTTTTTGATTGTGAACACGCAGTACACACTTGTTGAAAGTTGAATACGCAGCTCAAACTTTTGAATTTCTGAACACCCATCCCATTTTTTGATTGTGAACACGCAGCACACTTTTGTTGAAAGTTGAATACGCAGCTCAAACTTTTGAACTTCTGAACACGCAGCCCATTTTTTTATTGTGAACACGCAGCACACACTTGTTGAATGAAGTTGAACACGTAGCTCAAACTTTTGAACTTCTGAACACGCAGCCCACTTTTTGATTGTGAACACGCAGCACACATTTGTTGAAAGTTGAACACGCAGCTCAAACTTTTGAACTTCTGAACACGCAGCCCATTTTTTGATTGTGAACACGTAGTACACACTTGTTGAAAGTTGAACACGCAGCTCAAACTTTTGAACTTCTGAACACGCAGCCCATATTTTGAATGTGAACACGCAGCACACTCTTGTTGAAAGTTGAACACGTAGCTCAAACTTTTGAACTTCTGAACACGCAGCCCATTTTTGAAAGTTGAACACGCAGTCTGAACTCTTGATGGTGAACACACAGCCCACAGTTTTTAAAAGTTGAACACGCAACTCATTCATTTCATTTGCACGCAGCTTATACATCTCACTTTGAACACACAGCTCACACATTTCACTTGTGAACACAGCCCACACATTTCTCTTCTGAACACGCAGCTCATTCATTTCATTTGCACGCAGCTCATACTGAACACATAGTTCATATACTTCACTTCTGAACACACAGCTCATTTACTTCAGTTTGAACACGCAGCTCACATATTTCAATTCTGAACGCGCAGCTCATTCATTTTTATTTTGCACGCAGCTCATTCTTAATTCTGAACACGCAGCTCATAGATTTTCATTTCTGAACTCACAGCTCATTCACTTCATGTTGAACACGCAACTCACATACTTCAATTCTAAACACACAGCTCATATACTTCAATTCTGAACACACAGCTCATATACTTCAATTCTGAACACACAGCTCATATACTTTATGTTGAACATGCAGTTCACATACTTCAATTCTGAACACATAGCTCATATACTTCAATTCTGAACACACAGCTCATATACTTTATGTTGAACACGCAGCTCATGTACTGTAATTCTGAACACACAGCTCATATACTTCAATTCTGAACACACAGCTCATATACTTCAATTCTGAACACACAACTCATATACTTTATGTTGAACACGCAGCTCACATACTTCAATTCTGAACACACAGCTCATATACTTCAATTCTGAACACACAACTCATATACTTTATGTTGAACACGCAGCTCACGTACTGCAATTCTAAACACACAGCTCATATACTTCAATTCTGAACACACAGCTTATATACTTCAATTCTGAACACACAGCTCATATACTTTATGTTGAACACGTAGCTCACATACTTCAATTCTGAACACACAACTCATATACTTCAATTCTGAACACACAGCTCATAGACTTTATGTTGAACACGCAGCTCACGTACTGCAATTCTGAACACATAGCTCATATACTTCAATTTTTGAACACGCAGCTCATAACATAACACTGCTCAATTTGAACACACGGCTCATAACTCAGTAGTCTTTTAATTTTGAACACACAGCTCATTCTGAACATACAGGATGCAATGACGGAACTTGCAGAAGTTGAAACAAACTTAGGTGTTTGACATCTTCCTCTTTTCCTTTTGCTTCGAAGTTTGGAACCTATATAGCTTCAGATGGGTTCTGGCTTTACTGTTCCCACATGACTCGGGTTGAACCCTGCGGTTTTTTGAAAGAACAAAATCTTGTTTTGCACAAATGTGGAGAACGACACGGCACTCTGAGCACAAGACAATTTTTTGAAATTAAGAAATGTGTTCTTAACTGGGTATTGGGCCTACGACTGAACACAGCGAAAAAGACTCAACAACGGAAAACAAAAGGTAAACAACCTGAACACAATGAGACACGCTCGGAAAGACTCAAGGCAAGAATCGAGACAAACAAAACAAAAGACACGACGCACAGACGTGTTTCAAAGACGAGAGACCTCTCAGTACGCGAGGAGCCAGTTTCTTCGGATATTGTTTCCCACCCTTTCTCATTTGTGATTCTCCCATCACTTGGCCCTCAGGCTCTGTTTTTTGCTGAAAAAGCCCTTTTTCTCACTTTTTCTCTCAGCGCACATCTCTCTATTCTTTAATCTCTCATTTTTTATCCCTCCCCTGGGTGGTTGATGGATGAACAGGAAGTTGCGGGCTCACGCCCAACATAATCAGCTCGCGGCTATTTCCCTCGGTGACATCTGTCGATGCGCCGGATGAGAGAATGGAGTATCTTGATCCATTCCAATTCGTGCTTCGTACTCGGCTTGATACCTTGCTACTTGGAGGATGAGAGAGCTTTCAGCCCTTTGTTGTTAACTTCAGTTATGCCCTTTTCTGGCGGGTAGAATGTCCTTTCTGGCAAGTAGAGTGCCATTTTCTGGCAAGTATGTTGACAACGGGGAAAAGACAGAACACCTGACTTAACTTTGCCCTTAGTTCATTATTTTGACCATTTTTTGTTTTTGACGTTCTGTTAAAACAATTTTGACCAACATGAGAGTTAGATTAACATGCTTGTTCAATTTTCTGATTTAAAATCATGCAAGTTAGGTTATGAGCACTGAAAATTTTCCTTTTTGGGTCCAAGAAATGGTCCAGTTTTGGAAAAATAGAATCGTTTTCGAGAGAAGATCAGTCAACCTTAGTAAAAATTCTCAAAAATTATTTTTTCAAACGGTCACTGCTCAACAAGTATAGAACCCACTCTCGAGATGCACAACCTCAGATTCGAAGGAAAATTGCCCCTTGCGTGAGGGGAGTTGCATGGCAACGGACAGTCGACCCTTGTTCGAACGGCACTGCAGCGCATTGAATGGCAACGGAAAGTTGCCCCTTGTTTGAACGGCACCACAGCACATTGAATGGCAACGGAAAGTTGCCCCTTGTTTAAACGGTACCGCAGCGCATTGTAGTCAGTCCTTAGAGCGACGAACACAACCAGACTCTCGGATACAGAGAAGGCAAAGATGATCAAAACCATTACATGGACACAATCGGTTTGGAAATGTTTATGGCTGGACTTCAGAATGAAGTTGCCTACGTATCCCAAAGATGGGAATCAAGCCTTACGTAGTTCGGGGTTAAGGTACACTCGGGTATTTAATCTCTCTTTTTGCGCTCTAACTTTTGCCAAGGCCGCCCTTCTGGGTTTTCAACCTTGTGAGCTATGTTCTTCTTTTCTTTTCAATTCTTTTCAATTCTTTTTATTTCTTTTCTACTTTGTTCATTCTTTTTAAGAATTTTTCATTTCTTTTTCTTCATTTCTTTTTTTTTGTTCTTTGCATTTTTGTTCTTTTTTTTTTTGTTCTTTTTCTTGCTCTAACTTTTGCCTGGGTCGCCCTTCCGGGTTTTCGGCCCAACGAGCCTCTCAAGGGTAAAAGTGTAGCTTGGTCCATGTCAAATGGTTCTGAGATCTCGAATCCGTCTGAATCCAAGAGAGTGGCTGCTGTTTGCTGACGATGCAGGAATCCATCTCGTGGAGGCTGAATTTACCTTTAGTGTTGTAGATCGAAACTCAGTTTTTCTTCAGCAATACTTTCTTCTTTCTTCCCCTCTGGGATTTGGCATTCTTGCCGATCTTTGTTAGCTTGAGAAACATCCCCATTTTTTGACTTTTCGAGCACATCTGACAGTTTTGCCCCTAGTTTGAGGGCTTTTGATCTAGCTTCGCAAGCTTCCTTTGAAAACACTTGATCTTCTTGATCTGACTTTTCTTGCCCCTAGTTCGAGGGCTACTTCGAATCTGGCCACGCAGCCCTCACATTATGGTTGACCTTTGAACTTTCTGAGTCCGAGTTCGGGGTTTGAAAGCAAGGGGTCGAGTCTCGAGGCTGAGAGCAATCCTAGGCTGCACAATCTCAAGAGTGATTCCACACAGGTCTTCGCAGGACCGCGCAAAACATTTTTTGAAATCTTTTAAGAAAGCGACTAGTCGCTTGCGCTGAAGACAATGTAGAACCAATCTGGATCAAGTTAGGATCCTTCTCAGTACTCACATTAACAAGCATGATCTCATTCATTAAGGGCTTAGCACGCCTCTCTTTCTCTCAGTTGATCAAATTTTTGCAAATCCCGAGGAATTCCTTCCTCTTTGTTTTCACCACAGTGTTAGAAAAAGTTTTAAAAACTTAGGTCAATGCAATGAGTTCAAGGCACAGAAAAGACACAGTTCTGGTCAAATATTGCCATCTCAATCAGAACTTCTGGCACAACTGGCACACAGCAGAAGCAAATACAAGAGCGTGAAAATTACCGCTGTTTCATTCAAATTTGTTAGTGTAACTGGCTCCAAGCAGGAACAGACTCAAAGCAAAATGAAAAGACGAACACAAAACAAAATGGTGATGCCTGAGATAACACCCCCAGAATCACCCGACCTTTGTACAACATGACTGACTCAATATAACAAGACAGACCTTTAATCAAGAAGATTGACTCGAGACAATGAGACAGACTCAAAACAAAACTACAGAACTAACTCAACACCCAAGTCAGAAACTACAAAACTAGCATTCGCAAATGCTCAAAATAGTGCGTGCCATACGCCACATCCGAGGTAAACCGCGGGCCGCCAGCAGGTGGTCCAACCCTTGATCACATACTCATACTGTCCTCGAAGTTCACTGACCCAGTGATGGTAGACTTCGCCGAGCTTGGCGGGAGGACAACCCCGTTGTCAAACAGATCCTGTACTTCGTGGCGAAGACGGAAGCAGTTGTCGGTGCTGTGACCAGTTTGCTAGTGGTACGCGCAGTATTGGGTACCATCATGCTTAGCTGGAAGGGGACTCAGGAGAGGCCGAGGCTCGAGGGGTTTGAGATGCCCTTTTTCGACAAGGATTTGAAGGGCCTTAGACAAAGGCGTGTAGAGGGCATGGAAGACCCTGCGACCTTGCGGCGGATATTTCGAAGTCTGCGAGTTTTTGCTAGACGCACTCGAAAAAGGATCCGCAGATGCTGCCTCGGCTCTTTGATCTTTTCCAGGTGCAGGGTTAGAATTGGAAGGAACTGTTTTGGTACGATGATCCCCATCTCGATTTTCCCCCTGGCTTGAACTGCTCTCGTCTTTAGTGAGGAAGATGTCATCCACAGTCTTAGCCACAACTGCGAGTACTTGTTGATTATTCAACCTTTTGGCTTTCAGAGCCTCAACAGCTTGCTGGAGTTGTTCATAGGGATCAGTGTCCATCTTCATTTTGTTCTTTCCACTAGCCTCAGCTTGGTGGAAGGTTCGGGTTGCTTGACCAGTACGAAGTCTGGCTGTTGTTGACATATCATTGCCAGAGCTTGAGACAGCTTCAGGTTGGCTGAGCTCAATTATAATTCGCCCCGGTAGCGGGGGCTCCTGCGGTATGGAATTCCCAGCATACGATGCATTTGGTGGCGGAACCGACATTCCGCAGGCTAGATCCGCCACAGATCGTTAAAGGTCACCAATCATTCCCATCAACTCGAATGTGGTGGGCTCACGGGTTTGTAATAACTGGGGTTCCCAGATCGGATGTGCGGCAGGGGACCTGGGTGAGTGTGGCACTTCAACATCGGTATCACCCTGCAATGTGATTCCTTGGTCTGATACGGCTGCCATAACCACAATTTTTTTTCGAATTTTGCGTCATCACGAGTTTTGTTGAACTAAACAGAGGTGACGTGACAGGTGACTGACAGATCAGATGGAGTGGACTGGACTGGTGACTGATGGATCTGATGAACCGATGAGCCTTTGCTTCTCTTACCTCAGCAAAGGAGAACACTGGTTGCTCTGAACCGAGTCTCTGAACTGAAAGAGAAAACATGCAGCATCTCAGCCCAATTTTACCAGAACAGATGTAAACAAAGCTGAATAACTGTATTCGACCACTGATCATTATTCTCAAATCACTGCCCAAAACTGAATCTGATACCTGCAGATAACTGATTTCGAAAATGCTGAATTGGTGCCCGCAGGCCCTTGATACCCAGAAACACTGAACTGGTGCCCGCAGGCCTGATGCCCAAACTTGCAAACTGATACATGCATTCGTATAGAGACGCACTCTAAAAGCACATAACAAACAAGTGAGAGCCAAAACACCCCTATGTTGGGGTAAGGTTTCCCTGTCCTATTTTGTCAGGAGCTAGGGTTTCACTATGCACGCAGCGGTTTCAAACAACCTACAATCGGGTAAGCAACCTGTCCTAATTTGGAATGGTCACTATGGATTCCGAATATGCACTAGGTCAAATGGTCAAAAAGGGTGCCCCGGTAAAATCGGGGTTTGTGTTCTCGTCGTGGCAGAGCCCGCAATCGGTCAATCTTATGGCACGCTTCGCAAAGCGAGCTTCCGGCAAACCGTTCAGGAATAGCATACGGCAAACACGGTGTCCTAGGCGCACCAATGCAAATGCAATGCAAAGAAACACACAAGTATAGTCAAAACCAGATATCACGAGTTCGAGTCAAGTTCTCTAAGTCCCCAACGGAGTCGCCAGAAACTGTAGACGTCCCCGAACGCCCTAGGAGGATGAGTCCCGTTCTATTCATTTTGGGCTCACTACATGTTCGGACTCTCAAATTGTCACGGTTCTAAATCTGAACCAAAGAGTCCAAATCTGGCAAATCGTTTTGAGAAAATTGATTTTTTAGAAAGAAGTGCCAAACATGGACTGCTTTGCCAGATACAGAGTCGCCACCTAAATATTTTATTTTGAGGGAAATTTAGGAAACCCTGACTCGTTGCCTAAGGCCACGTGTCCATCATCATCAAAGTTGCCTCGGCTCGGGAACTTGGGTATGATTGGGGAAGGTCACTTCGTGAGCACCCCCGCTCGCCCGATCAAAGATCGGCCTCTACTAACCATGATATCTATTTTTGGAAACATTATGCGTTCTTATTCCGGTTATTAGCCTAGATTTACTATGTAATGCGCACAGTATACAAGTATAGACTGGATCGCCTGAATTGGAACAAAACATTTCATGTTTGTTTATTTGAAAATGGTTTGATGGTGCTACCTGCAAGTAGGCTAAGACGTGGATTTGCCACCCTCGGATGGGCTTAGAAAACATGATTTTGTCACTATCTAGTGGGTTTAAAACTCACAGTCAACGAATTGTTCCAATTCAAATAACCCAGCCTTCACCCACAGGCATTCAGGCAGTTATATCATATAAGCATATAGCCTCATGGTAACCATGTTATCATGGCAGTCACTCACACGCATGCAAGGATGCTAAAGCATAAAACTTACCGAGTACTCTAAGCCAAAACAGAAGCTAATTAGAAATCTATGCATGATCCTAACTATACAGAAATGCCTAATGCAACACATGCAAGATGCAACTAGGATAGGCTCGACTATTCTAAAGATGGCATGCGAAATGCTACAACTAACAAGTGTTCAACTCGGAATTGAAAATGCAATGCAGTTAGTATGATGCGCCTGTAGACACTCCATTTTTGACCGACCTTAAGACTCAGACGTCACCGATTGAGCGCTTGGTGATGTCGCATATGGTGCTCTTTTTGAGGTTTCAGAGTCTCGGCTGCGAGCCTTACCTCCGGACTTCGGGGCTCTTTCGTGTTTTGCCTTAGTTTGCGAATCAGGTCCCGTTTTCTCCGTTTTCTCCGTTTTCTCTTTCTAATGGGAGGGAGAGGTCTCGTAGACCATCTCTCAGTGGCCGTAGGCTACGTTTCGTGGTCGTAGGCCATTTTTCCCGTTTGGAGCCCGGTTTCTAGTTTTTCGGAGCCGTCAGCTGTGTGCCTCGGTTCGGGACCGCTTAACCACCTCCGTTTGCTCCGATTTTTGGCATACACCTTATTTCCTCCCTTTTGAGGGACACTGAGGTCCGAGAGACCAACTTTGTGGTCGAACGCCACCTCTGGTGCTTAACAACCCATCTCGGGCTCGCCCGTTTCGGTCCCTGAACCTCCGTTTTGCATCCGTTTTGGTTTATTTTTGGTGGAGACCTTATTTTCATCGTTAGGAAGCTTGTAGGAGGGTGGGAGGCCAGCAATTGTTCTGAAAAGCCAGCTTTATTTCTTCATCGCTCTCCGACGCTCGTTTTCCTCACTTGAAAGTCAATGTTGACCACCCCGGGGCCACTTTCTTGAACCCTAAATCCAATATTTGTGTTGTACACACCTGGGAGGCCACCAATATTTGGTGACCGACTAGTAATTGTTCCTGCCCCTTTTGACCCCCTCTAAAAAATGGTCTTTTCTCTCTCCTGGTTCACTTTTTCTGGGTTTCAACCCCATATTTGTGTTGTGCACACATGGGAGGCCACCTTTCTGGGTAGGCCGACCAGTAATTGTGATTGACTCTTTTGACCCCTGGTCGGCCGACCAGGGGAGGTGGCCGGCCGGCCACTTGAGCCTTCTGCACCTGGTCGGCCAGAATCCCCTCACCTGGTTCCTTCCAGCTGTGTATTTTGTTTCCCCCCAGATCCTGTATCCGGGGGGGTGCCCTTTTGGGGGGAAATTTGAATTCATTTCCCCCCCCCCTTTTTCTCCCCTCCTTTGCCTATATAACCAGCACCCCTAGCTGCATTTAAAAAGGTTGACAAAAACCAATTGGAGCCTTGCATACATACATCCTCCATCTCTCTCATTCAACCATCAAATATCTTTGTTCTTGGACCATTTCTACACCACCTCATAGCACCACACCTCCATACTCCATTCCAACAACTTGGAGGTTATTTCCAGAGGTTAGGAGCACCATTTCTTCAACCAAAAGCTGCTGGTTCATTGGTCTTCAAGGGTGAGTCTTCTTCCTCCATTTTCTAGCATTTTCTTGGTTCATTTACAAGCCATACTTGCAAGCTTTTTTGGGCTCTGACCCAAACTGTAAATAGTCATATTTTAACCCCCTTTTCATGTTTGATTAAGGACCTCCTGCTGTTTGAGGTCCCCTACTACCACTTGCCTCTTTATCTCTCTTTTAGGCCAATTTTTACATAGTATTTTAGGCCTATTTGTGAGTTGTTTTGGACTTGGTCATAAACTGTAAAATAACTTGTTTTGAGCCCCTATTTAACATTGTTGAAGGGCTCTCCTCTGTTTGAGAACAGCAGTTGCCACTTGTCTCTTTACCCATCTTTTAGGCCTTTTCTTGCATGATAGTTTGGCCTTATTTTTGATTATTTTCGTGGTTTGATATAAACTGTAAAGTGCCTTGTTTTGAGCCCCTCTTCAACTTTGTTGAAGGGCTCTTTGCCATTTGGAGCCAGCTGCTGTCCCTTTGTGTTTAATCTCTCTTTTAGGACCATTTTTGCATGATAGATTAGCCCTATTTGTGTTCATTTTTGAGGCTTGTTATAAACTGAAAATATGCATGCTTTGGGACTGTCTTGCATCTGTCTTCGTGCTTCATGATCAAATAATGCATGTTTTGTATAGCTATAGGCCAATGCGTATGCCTAGTTTTGTGTTTCGGGGCCATTCCATGCATCGGGTGCCATGTTTCCATGTTTCGGGATCATTTTGCATCACATTTCAGTGCTGAAACTTGCATGTTTGTATGCCATGTTCCATGCCTTGCCATGCATTGGGTAGAGTGGCATTCGTGCCTTAGGATCGGTCCTCGATTTGCGTGCATGTGTGCACGCATTTCGAGTGTCTCATTTTCATCTCATGGCTGCTGATGTGAGTGTGGCTGAGGTCCATTTATGTTGGTATAAGTCCATTGTGCATTGTGTATGCCATTTTATTTCATAGCATTGTGTATGTTAGGTTGTATGTTAGCGCATTGTGTATGCCATGTTACCTCGTGCATCGTGTATGCCATTTCATAGCATTGTGTATGCTAAGTTGCATGTTAGGATTGCATGTCATGCATATTACATAGTGCTTGGGATAGGAGTTAGCCCAAGCACGGGAAACGAGGGACGTTTCGTACTTCGAGTGACGGAACGTGTCTCAATTCCCAGTCACCGACACTCCGGATTATCCATGATGGAGTTTAGGTCTTGTTGTGTTTATATGTGCATTTATTTCATATTGAGTCGTGCAATTCGACTCCTCAGCCATCATGCATCGATATGCGTGATTGGTGGCACGAGGATCGAGGACTACACTCCCCGAAGAGTAGTCATGCATACATATGTGAAAATACTTTGTCATGCCCCTTTGTTGCTCTCTGTTGCAACAAATCAGAAATTGGCAGCCTTCCGGAGCTTGGCACGCATTCTAAGAACAATTGCAAACAGAGGCAAACCGAGGCATCACAAGGGATTTTCCGACAAAGGCAACCGGAGCATGCATCATTCATCATCCGGAGCAGATTTGAGGCAGTCCCTGGCTTGCATGCCAATTTATTGCTTTCCTAATTTAATTTGTTAATTAATTAGGGTTTTGTACATATTTGGACTGTAATTATTCATTTGGGACTGTATATTATTTATTCGGACCCTCTGCGCGAGGGCAATGTTGTAATAAGTGTGCGTGTATGTGATGTATGTCTTCCAACTCCACGTCTTTCTCCCTTTTATTTACCCGCTTATGATGGTTAGATTAGGGCATGTTTCAATTAGCATACAATATGATAGCATGTTTGCATTCATTTCATCTGTCTTTCATGCACCGGGCTCGGCGCATCATACTAACTGCATTGTATTTTCAATTCCAAGTTAAATACATGTTAGCTGTAGCATTTCATATGCCATGTCTAGAATAGCCGAGCCTGCTATAGTTGCACTTTTGCATGTGTTGCATTAGGTATTTCTGTATAATTAGGATCATGCATGGATTTCTAATTAGCTTTTGTTTTGGCTTGGAGTACTCGGTAAGTTTTATGCTTTAGCATCCTTGCATGCGTGTGAGTGACTGCCATGATAGCATGCTTACCATGAGGCTAATTGCTTATGTGATATATCTGCCTGAATGCCTGTGGGTGAAGGTTGGGTTATTTGGATTGGAACAATTCATCAAATGTGTGTTTTAAGCCCACTAGATAGTGGCAAAATCATGTTTTCTAAGCCCATCCGAGGGTGGCAAAATCTACATTTTAAGCCTACTTGCGAGTAGCAAACCACTTTCAAATAAACAAACACGAGATGTTTTGTTCCAATTCAGACGATCCAGTCTATACTTGTATGCTGTACGCATCACATAGTAAATCTAGGCTAATAACCGGAATAAGAACGCATAATGTTTTCAAAAATCGATATCATGGTTAGTAGAGGCCGATCTTTGATCGGGCGAGCGGGGGTGCTCACGAAGTGACCTTCTCCAATCGTACCCAAGTTCCCGAGCCGAGGCAACTTTGGTGATGACGGACACGTGGCCTTAGGCAAACGAGTCAGGGTTTCCTAAATTTTTCCAAGATAAAACATTTAGGTGGCGACTCTGTATCTGGCAAAGCAGTCCATGTTTGGCACTTCTTTTAAAATCTGTTTTCTCAAAACGATTTGCCGGATTTGGACTCTTTGGTTTAGATTTAGAACCGTGACAATTTGAGAGTCCTGAACTGTAGTGAGCCCAATATGAACAGAACGGAGGAACAGGACTCCGTCCTCCCGAGGCGTTCTGGGACGTCTACAGCGCCGAGCCCGGTGCATGCAATACAGATGAATGAATGCAAACATGCTATCATACTGTATGCTAATTGAAACATGCCTTAATCTAACCATCATAAGCTGGTAAATAAAAGGGAGAAAGATGTGGGATTGGAAGACATACATCACACACACACACACTTATTACAATATTGCCCTCGCGCAGAGGGTCCGAATAAATAATACAGTCCCAAATGAATAAACAATACAATCCCGAATAAATACAGAATCCTAATTAATTAACAAATTAATCTAGGAAAGCAGTAAGTTGGCACGCAAATTCATGGACCGACTCGGCTCTGTTCCAAATGATGAATAATGCATGCTCGGGTTGCCTTGTGCGGAGAATCCCTTGCGATGTCCTGGTTTGCCTCTGTTTGTAACTATTCTTGGGATGCGTGCCAGGTTCCGGAAGGTTGCTGATTTCTGATTTGCTGTAACACAGAGCAACAAAGGGGCATGGCAAAGTATTTTCACATATGTATGCATGACTACTCTTCAGGGAGTGTAGTCCTCGATTTTCGTGCCACTAATCACGCATCTCGATGCATGATGGCCGAGAAGTCGAATTGCATGACTCAATATGAAATGAATGCACATATGGACACAACAAGGCCTAGACTCCATCATGGATAATCCGGAGTGTCGACGACCGGGAATTGAGACACGTTTCGTCACTCGGAGTACGAAATGTCTCTCGTTTCCCGTGCTTGGGCTAAAACCTATCCCAAGCACAATGCAATATGCATGACATGCATGAATGCAATCCTAACATGCAACCTAGCATACTCAATGCTATGAAATGGCACACACAATGCACGATGTAACGAGGCATACACAATGCTCTAACATACAACTTTGCATACGCAATGCTATGAAATGAAATGGCATACACAATGCATAATGGACTTACACTAACATGAGTGGACCTCAGCCACACTCACATCAGAGCCATTAGGTGAAAATGAGACTCTCGAAATGCGTGCATGCATGCACACAAACCGAGGACCGAACTTAAGGCATAACATGTAACTCTAACAAGGCATGGCAATGGATGCAAGATGGCATGCAAAGTCACAAATTCTAGCACTGAAATATGATGCTAAACAGTCCCGAAACATGGAAAAATGGCACCCGATGCATGAGATGAAACCTGAAACTCGAAACTAGGCACATGGAATGACTTATAGCTATACAAAGCATGCATTATTTGATCATGAAGCATGAAGACAGAGCCAAGGCAGTCCCAAAACATGGATATTTCCAGTTTAAAGCATGGCCAAAAGATGCTAGCATGGTGGATAAAATAGCATGCAATCTTTACTAGCAATCATGGTTTACATGGCAAGTATATGAAGCAAATGTAATCTCACCAAACCAACAAAAATCAGTGAATAAATCATGTAAAAATAGGTCCAAATAACCACTCATATGCAACCATGGTATGCAAAAATAATGAGTTACTTTGGAGGGCCATGCGAGGAGTTATTAAGCACATGCAAGGTAGACATTTAGCATGGCATAAACAACTATGAAAATCAAATATGGTAGTCCTAAAACTCACCAAATTGACCCTGGAAAGTGACTTCGAAGCATGCAAGGTAGAGTTTCTTTAGAAGGCCAAAAAGGTCACCAAACAAGAGAAGGAGAGAGGGGGTCACCCCCCTCTAATCTTGGCTCTCAAAAAAGTGTTCCGGTGGCTAGAAGGCCAAACAAAGCATGCAATTGGGGCTTAGGTGTAAGGCTCAAAACAAGGGACAATCAAGCATACAAGGAAGCATGTGACCTCAACTAAAATAATGCCCTCAATAAAACATGAAGATGATGTCAAAACAAGCCTTTTTCCAGTTTATAACAAGTCTAAAAAATGAACATAAATAGGGCTAATCTATCATGCAAAAATGGCCCTAAAAGAGAGAATAGAGACAAGGGACAGCCGCTGGCCCCAAACAGTGAAGAGCCCTTCAACAAAGTTGAAGAGGGGCTCAAAATGAAGCACTTTACAGTTTACATCAAGTCTCGAAAATGAACAAAAGTGAGGCTAAATCAGCATGCAAGAAAAAGGCCTAAAAGAGGGATAAAAAGGCAAATGGTAGCAGCTGACCTCAAACAGAGGAGAGCCCTTCAACAAAGTTGAAGAGGGGCTCAAAACAAGACATTTCACAGTTTATGACCAAGTCCAAAACAGCTCACAAATAAGCCTAAAATATCATGCAAAAATAGGCCTAAAAGAGAGTTTAAACACAAAGGGGGAGGAGGAGACCTCAAACAGAGAAAGACCCTTGATCAAACATGGAGAAGAGCTCGAAATATGACTATTTCCAGTTTGGGTCGGAGCCCAAAAATGCAAGAAACAAAGGCTAAGAAAGCATACAAAATAGAGCTAAAAGAGAGGGAAAAGAGACTTACCCTTGTAGCCTAAGTCTTCAACAACTTTTGGTCCAAGAAATGGTGCTCCTAGCCTCTGGAAATCAACTTCAAAGGGCTGGAATGGAGGGTGAAGGTGTGGTGCTATGAGTGGTAGTGTAAAGGGGGCAAGAACCTTAGGGTTTGAAGGGTTTGGAAGAGAGGGAGAGGGAGAGTTGTATGCAAGGCTCAAAACAATTTTTGTAACCCCCAAACATGAAGGACGGGTGCTGGTTATATAGAGGAGGAGAGTGGAGGAATGGGGGGGAAAATCAAATTCAAATTTCCCCTCCCCCAAAAGGCAGCCCCCCGGATGCAAAATCTGAGGGAAAACAGAGGGTACAACTGGAAGGCACTTGGAGAGAGGATTCTGGCCGGCCAGGTTCAAAAGGTTCAGGTGGCCGACCGGCCATCCCCCCTGGCCGGCCGGCCAGGGGTCAAAAGGGTGAATGAAAATTGCTGGCCTCCCATCCCAAAAAGTGGCCTCCCATGTGTGCACAACACAAATATGTGGTCAAAACCCAGAAAATGTGAACTAGGAGAGAAAAAAGTCAACTTTTTAGAGGGGTTCAAAAGGGTCAAGGACAATTACTGGCCGTCCTATACATATTGGTGGCCTCCCAGGTGTGTACAACACAAATATGGGGTTTAGGGCTAAAGAAAGTGGCCCCGGGTTGGTCAACATTAGCTTTTTAGTGAGGAAAACGGGCGACGGAGAGCGATGAAGAAATAAAACTGGCTTTTCAAAAAAATTGCTGGCCTCCCACCCTCCTACAAGCTTTCTAACAATGAAAATAAGGTCTCCACCAAAAATGAACCAAAACGGATGCAAAACGGAGGTTCGGGGACCGAAACGCGCGGCCCGAGGTCCCAAAAATGGGCTGTTAAGCACCGGAGGTGGCATTCGACCACGAAGTTGGTCTCTCAGGCCATATTGTTCCTCAAAAGGGAGGAAATAAGGTGTATACCAAACACCGGAGCAAACGGAGGTAGTTAGACGGTCCCGAACCGAGGCACACGGCCGACGACTCCGAAAATCGAAAATCGAGCGCCAAACGAGAAAAATGGCCTACGACCACGAAACGTAGCCTACGGCCACTGAGAGATTATCTACGAGACCTCTCCCTCCCTCCGGGAAGAGAAAACAGAGAAAACAAGACCTGGTTCGCAAACCGAGGCAAGGCACAAGAAAAGAGCTTTGAAGTCCGGAGGCAAGGCTCGCAGCCGAGACTCTGAAACCTCATAACGAACACAACATGCAACATCACCGAGCGCTCAATCAGTGACGTCTAAGTCTTAAGGTCGGTCAAAAATGGGGTGTCTACACCTTCATATAAATACTCATTTCATTAGTGATCAAATCTTGAACAGTGACATCCGGGACCAACCTTTGCATGCATTCATAAAACCCATTCATCACTTCATGATCTCTTTGTACCTCTAACGCTTTTGGGTAAAAGAATTCTGGGTTAAGAAAATGAACAGCTGCATGTAAAGGTCGATGCAATTGGACATCCCATCTTTTGTCAATGATTTCGAAGTTTTCATTATACTTCTCTTCTTTATGATCAAATGAACTTGTAATGCATTTTTTTGCCCTATCCATTGTCTCATAAATGTATCCCATGGGAGGTTTCTTCTCGGTATCAATCAATCTAAGCACTTTGACAAGAAAACCCACGACCGTAAGGGCAAACACAACAGTATTCCAAAATGAAGCATCAACAAAGTTTGTGCCATTCTTTTACCTTGTGGCTCCTTTGCCCGTTTGATTGAGGTCCAGTCTTCGGAGGTGACCATCTTTCTCAAATTGTTTTTTTGTTGATGCATCCTAGATAAAGTCAAAAAGGCGGTTGCAAATCTAGTTTTGCAGACTTGATCAAATTCTTCAAATTTGTATAGCGCCTCATCATGTTTAGCAACGTAGGCTGATTGTAAATGTAGCCATGTACTGCAATACCCCTTTTAAATGTCTTTTTCAGTCTAGGTATCTTGAAAATGTCTTCTAACATCAAGTCCAAACAATGAGCAGCACATGGTGTCCAATACAAGTGTTCATACTTAGCTTCCAAAAACCTCCCTATAATGTAACAATAATGAAGAATTATTATTTTCAAGTTTTTAAATTTTAAATACAAAACAAACTATGAGTAAACAATTTTGATGTAAGGAATGAGGAAATATTCTTACCCGCCAACACATTAGCTGCAGCACTATCAGTGATAACTTGCACCACATTCTCTTTTCCAACTTTCTCCACAAACTTGTCTAGTAATTCAAATAGCTTTTGCCCATCCTTTGAATAGCTAGAAGCATTAACCGACTCAACAAACATGGTTCCTCTTGGACAATTAACTAAAAAGTTAATCAATGTCCTTTCTCTCTTATCAGTCCAACCATCAGCCATTATGGAACACCCGTATTTTGCACAATCCTCTTTATGATACTTCATCAAATCTTCAGTATGTTTCACTTCTTTTTTGAGTTGGGTAACCCGCACTTCATGGTAAGTCGGTGGCTTCATACCAGGACCATATTGGCCAATGGCTTCAATCATTGGTCCAAAACTCTCATAATTTACTGCATTAAAAGGGATACCAGCATCATACATCCACCTTACAAATCTTTGCAGTGCCCGAGCTCTCATTTCTTTTTTGTAAGGGTCATTTGCATCAATTTTGGTTTGTTTCCCTTTTGCTTGGTCTTTTCGATTTTTCACCACTGATTCAGGATTGGGTGTGAAGTAAACATCCATAGGCCCTTTTCTCTTTGGCATTTTTTATTTGGATTTAGATTTGGATGAACCTTGGCTACTACTTGTCAACTTGCAGTGTTGATTGACATTGATCTCAACGACATCATCATCTTCATCTTCATCTTCCATGTCCATGTCATCGAAATCAGGCAACATGTTCATTTCTTCTTTTTGTGTCTTTTTTTTGGATATGAACTCTCTAATCTCTTCTCTTACATGAGAAGGATACTTCGGGCAAGCAGTGACATTCTTATAACCTCCCGCAAGGTGTTGTTTCACCCGATAAACACCTCCATTTGATACTTTACCACAAAAATTACACTCAAACTTGTTTAAATTATTCTCCTCCACCAAATGGGTATATTGCCACGCCGGATCTTTTCTATTACTTTCCGATGTCATTTTCTACTTAGTACTTGCTACACAACACAAAAAATAAATAACAAAAAAACAATTTCAGTATAATGAATGTAATGCATGTTATGTGATGAATTAATTAATGTATGTAATGTATGAATCAATTTTCTATTTTTTTAATTATTGATGAATTAATTAATTAATGTACATTACATTCCTTTACATTCATTGCTATGTTGCATTCAATTTTCTATTAATGTATGAATTAATTAATGTATGTAATGTATGAATTAATTAATGTTATGAATCAATTTTCTATTTTCTTAATTAATGGTGAATTAATTAATTTCAGTATAATGATGAATCAATTTCAGTATAATCATAATGAATGTAATATATCTATTTTTTTATTTATGTATGTATGTATGAATTAATTAATTTATTTGTTTTTGTAATATGAAAGTCAAATAATTGAAAAAAAAAATTATTTATTTATTTATTTATCATAATCAATTTCAACTTCGCATTTTTTTTCAGACTCAACTCAAATAATTGAAAAAAAAAGAAAAGAAAAGAAAAAGAAGCCAAAATAGATCAGGGTTATGAAAGTCGAAGAAGCAAAACAGATCAGGGTAAAAAAAAAGGAGTCGAAGGCAAAAAATAAAGGTGAAGAAGTCGATCGAAGACGAAGAAGAAGGAGAAGGGGAGAGAGAGTCGAACCTGTGAAGCCGATCGAAGTCGAACCTATGAAGTCGATCGAAGTCGTAGTCGCAGAGGAAGAGGAAGAGACTTCTTTTTTTTTTTGATAGAGAAGAGACGACTTCAATTAGGGTTATCGAGTCCTATTTCGCTCATATGGTACATGAGTCGTAATCCTTTGTGATTACGAGCCATTCGAAAGGTTCATCTGAGTCGTTAGATCAGATCTACAACTTGAACACTCAGTCGCGCCTAAGCGATCACCTTGCGCCTCTCTCGCCTTGCTCAAGTCGCAGCTAAGGCGCTCGTCTGGCTCAAGTCGCCTTGCCTGGTACCTGTACAGGCGCAGATGCTACGCCTCGACTCGCCTTGCGCCTAGCCGTGCCTTTGGCAACACTGGGGAGTAGCACATATGGGTTTCTGGTCTATTTTTTTTGAACTGATGTTTCAGTTAGTATGGGTTCTTGAAGGACTAATATGTATATATTAATCTATGTTGTATGTATTCAGATTGAACATCAAATAGAGCAACTAGATTATGTGTTTGAATTTCTACTTATTATTAGGATTACTTTTATAGCAACATCAATTTATTAGCAACATCAAATAGAGCAACTAGATTCATTTGTTGTATGTACTCAGATTGAACATCAAAATTTTTATTTTATATATATTCGAGTATGCAAAACTAATGATTAATTTGAAAAGATTATTTAATTTTGAGATTTATATGTTTTTTTTATAATTTTAAATTGGCCAATATTTAGTCAATACTAATGATCAATTTTATTTTATTTTATTATTATTTTTTTTTTTTGCAGATGTTCTTGACGTATAAATGTGTATATGACTTTTTTTGACAAGTACGGAAAGGCATTGTTTTTATACCTGTGTCCGTATACATAGTGGTTCGTACAAATTACTTTTTTAGCATGGTAAATATATAAAATTTGGTCTGGTAGAAATTAGCATTGGACGTGGTACACGTTAGTTTTTGGAGCGGTGGTACAGATTTCTTTTTGTATATTAAATTTGGTTAATCCTCTATTATGTATGGAATTAAATTATTGAGATTGGATTATGCTTGGTTTGTATGGAATTTGTATTACATTTAGAATTGGACATTCAATAAGAATTTTTTGGATGGTTGAAAGTGAAATGTGTGCACATTATTGAATGTTTGATAATATATTTAGTATTGATGAATTATATTGTTTATACAGGGTACATGTTGCACTAATAATGGATACAGGTGGTTCAGAATTTAAAAAAAAAAATTAAGAAGAATGCTACGTACCTCGAAATATTAAAGGCGCGAATGGCTCGAAATCTCAAAACGACGTCGTTTTAAGGGTTTTTTTTATTCTCTTACCGGTAAGATAATATTTTCCGTACTATTCGCGCCATTCGCGCTCCACACATTCGAGGCCTCAATCTTTAATGAAAAATTAATATAATATTTGGCGACTAAATATGTTGGTAGCTAAAAATGTAAACAAATATTTTGGCGACTGGTAATTTAGTAGCAAAAAAGAACCAAATGGCATTTTGCGATCAAACAGTTAGTAGCTAAAATAAATCAGAATGAGGGGAAGAAACTATTGCCGACTAAATATTTTAATCACGAAAAACACGACATCCTTTGACGACTAAAATGTTTGGTGGTAAAAATAATGTAATGAAAATGAAGACACTTTTGGCGACTAAAGTTTGTAGTCAGTAAAAGTAACAACGACTAAACTATTTGGTCGCTAAATGTATGTATTCTATTGGCGACTAGGTCTTGTTTGGCATGATCTAAAAAAGTCAAAAAGTTACTATTCTATTTAAGTCACATGATCTTATTTAAGTCACATCACCTCTCTAACACATCACTTCAAATACAACCCATATTTCATAAAAAATTAAAAAGTGCACTTATTTAGATCATCCCAAACTACCAAAAAATTCATACTGAATTTTAGTTTTATGTGAGAATAAAAGATCACCTTTGTCGACTAACCAAAGTTTAGTAGCCAAACGTTCAATTTCGGCGACCAATAATTTAGTCGCCAAAAGATCACCTTTCTCGACTAACCAAAGTTTAGTTGCCAATCATTCAAAAGAAAACTTTTGCCGACTAACCGAAGTTCAGTAGCCAAACGTTTCACTTTCGACGATCAAAAATAGTTTAGTCGCCAATACTATCGCTGACAATGTATAGGCGATGACCTTGGCGACAAAAAAATTTAGTCGCTAATTAGTTTCGGCGACCAAAAATGAAACTTTTGATAACCAATATTTTGGTTCCCAAAACTGTCATTTCCTGTAGTGCCAATTAGCCAAAGCCTGGATCACATTAGCTACCTGGTCAAGGATGAGGAAGCTACAAGAGGGATAAATGGGAAGCATTAGGAATTCTGAAGAAGAGGAATTGGGGAAGAGAGAAAAAGTTGCTGCAATTACAAATTTGTGAAACCCTCAACTAGTGACTTCAAGTTTTCAAGTCAACTACCATGATTGCTGGTTATGGCCAAGGTTCGGTGCAAAGTAAAATCTATGAGCGGTTGATCTGACGCTACAGAGAGAGGACTCATGTTAGATTTTATTAAGAATGTGAAATTTTGTTGTCATTGTATATTTGCTTGCCAGCATGACTGATAAGAATATGCAATTGGACTTTCAAATCATCTTGACTATCGTTGAGGTCAATTGCGCGCAAAACCAACTGAGCCTGCATCAAAAGTTCCCATTGAGCTTTTTTTTTTGGGGACGACTTTGTTAGGTATGTGTTGTATGATGCTTGTTGGTGAATTGTTTATGGTTTAGGATACCACAGTTGTCTATAGTGCATTTCGTTGTCTTGGTTAGGTTACATTCATGTCTTTTTTTGCCATTATCTTTGCCGAGGCATATGTCCTCTGTAATATCCTCTGTTTTGGTATTGTTTAGGGGACAAACACGAATATTTGGATATGTCTAATCATTTGGATAAACCTCGTGATTACATGGCATAGACTAACAACCTCAATTTAGCTGCCATTTGTTGACTAATCACATACAAAATTAAAAATCTAACAATTTTATTGCTAGCAAATTAGTAAGTAAAGAGAAAGTTGATGTTCTTTGATGGTCTTCCCTTGAATATATATTATTGCAATGTGATCGTCATCTTTCAATAAACCCAGGTATTCTATCCATGGAGGTGGAGGTGAATGTGTCACTCGCCAAGGACAGACCGATGACAAGACTGATCGGGGCCCGGCCCGCTGATTTTTTTTTAAAAAAATAATAGTACTTTTGAACCTAATATGTAATTGCCCCCAACCAAGATGAAAATTGAAATATAATACTAAGAAAAAAATTTATTTTTTCATATTGAAAATTGTCAAAACTAGATTTCGCAACCGAATGGAGAATTAATTTTTTTATTGACTCTTTGCCTGTGTACATTTGTTAGTTGTTATTTATTCCTATTATACTGAGGACTCTTGGGCCCCGTTTGTTTTGGGAGATAGAATGGAGGAGATTAATAGTGAAGGGATTGTTAATGAGGGGATTGATAGTGAGAAATTGTTAAGTTATTTTTATATAAAATAATAAAACAAATAAAAATTATAAAAATTAAACATTAATATTTAAAAAAAATTTCCAATATATAAAAGATAAAAAAAAATAAAAAAACTACTAATCCCCTCACTATTTTTCTAATACCATCTCTACCTCCTCCTTACCAATCCCCCTTCTTACTCCTTACTAGTCCCAAGGGATTACTAGTCCCCTCCCTATCTCTCAAAACAAACACTCCATTCTCAATCTCCTCCTCACTATCAAACCCAATCCCCTCCCTATAACCCTAAACAAACAGGGCCTTGTATTCTTGTATACCTAGGTTTCCTATACACTTAGATTTCTTGGCCTATATATACAGGCTTCTCCTATTGTAATTAATAGATTGAATATATACAAGACATAATATTTTCCTCTCTCTCTACTATTCTAAGAGAATTGTTGAAAATTTTACTACAGAGTCAATTATTGAAGATTTCGAGATAGGAAAGAATATTGAGTTTTACTTTGATAGATGATTGAGTTGATTTGTATAAAAAATTATTTAATACATTACTTTACTTTTATTCATATATTATGATTGAATATATGGTTGTTTAATTTATTCATGAATAAAAAAATTTATTCATGTCTTGACTTACGGATAAATGAAATTCTAATTCCGTTCCAATCACTCGGTATATAGATTAAACAAAGTGTCCCACATGTTATTTGTATGGATTCGAGTCCTTCGGCTTAATCACATTCTTTGCATGGTTGAAAAAATTTTGAGCATTAAATATCACCGACCTAAAAATAGTAGTAGTTAGCATGCCGCTCAAGCCCTTTCACACATCCAATTTTAGGTTTCACTAGAGCTCTTTGATTAGGACACGTAGTCCAGCCTTGATAAAATTTTGGTTGACAATCAAGAGTAGCAAGTTCAGTTACGTTTCGTGATGAGCAAAAATTAACAATAACAATCAGCGTGTTTAATTTAAATTTTTTGAATTAAATGTTTAAAAATTAAGTTTTTTAGTTTTCGTATTTTTTTATTTTTAGTGAATATTTTTTAAATTTTTAATTTTTTTTACTTTTTTAGATAGACCTTAGATGTATCTAAAAAGTAAAAAAATAATGAAAAAATATTTTAAAAAATTAATAAATACATAAAAATACATTAAAAAAAATGTATTAAATTTTTGTATTTTTTTTTGTATTTTTGGTATTTAGTGAATTTTTAAAAGGTTTTTTTTACAAATTTTTTACTTTTTAGATATATTTATGTTACGTATGTTAAAGTAAAAAAATTGCTTAAAATATTTTTAAAAATTTAATAAAAAAAAAAAAAAAAAAAAAAAAGAATTTTTTGCTTTCTGATTGAGTCACGGAAAATCGTAGAATTCCTTTCTCTGCTTTCTGGTTGAGTCACGATCTTAGCTAGTGTTTGCTCAAGCCCTCAACTGAAACCCAGGTATTGTCGACATTTTACTTCATTTTCCATCCTCAGCCAACTTAGAAGTATGACATTTAGAGCACTTAGCTTTGATGATACTTAATAATTTTAGAAAAATACTATAAATCTTAAATAAATTAACAAATTTTCTATCAAACCTCTCACATGGGTGTGTGAAAGGTTTGATAGAAAATTTAATAATTTATTTAGAATTCCTAACATAACTCATAATTTTAATTTAGGTGGGTGTAATATCAAGTCCAATGATATCTGAAAGTGTTTTCCATGCGAAGTACATACAATGAATCTTTAAAACGTTGGAGACAAAGTCATACCCAAAAAAAAAAAAACATGGTAATACAGCCAGAGACAATGTGGGGCAGAAAGTATTTGTGTTACTAACGTATGGATTACTCTTACAACCCAACATGTGGTGGGTGCTAGAGGACTTGTACGTGTTATTGTAGTTATTGGTTGATATTTTGTATAATTGGTAAGTTAGAGAAATATTGTTACACAGAAAATTTGTGTACAAAATGTATGAAATTCTCATACCAGAGTGGGTCCCACATGTGTTATGGTATTTAGTCTAATTTCTATTTATAATTTATTAAATAAAAATAAGTTGAAAAAAAATTAATTATTTAAAATCTAAAATAAGGATATTGTGTTTTTACTTGGTTTACACAAAAAATAGAAGATAATAGGATACAAGCCTACATCATTGTACTAGTTACACAAAAAAATTAAAATAATATTGCAAAACACCACCTAATGTACCTGTTACATTAAATAATTTTAGTAGTCAAAACTAACTATACTTTTAGTGGCTGAAAATACATTTTTGGCGACCAAACTTTTGGTCATCAAAGATAAAAATTAATTTTTTATTTTTCATTCGGCAACTAAATAATTTTAGTAGTCAAAACTAACTATACAGCGACTAAAATATTAGTTGATCGCTGAAAATAAATTTTTGGCTACCAAACTTTTGGTCACCAAAGATAAAAATAAATTTTTTGTTTTTCATTCGGCGACTAAATAATTTTAGTAGCCAAAACTAACTATACAACAACTAAAATAATTTTTAATTGCTGAAAATACATTTTTTACGACCAAACTATTGGCCGCCAAGGATAAAAATTTAATTTTTGTTTTTCATTCGACAACTAAATAATTTTACAGAAATGTTTTGTGCCTCGAAAATTTTGCCCCCGAATGCCTCAAAAAACAGATGGAGAAGAGAAAGAGGGAGAAAGAAGAGAGGGGAAGAGAAGGAAGAGAGGGGAAGAGATGGCAGCAGCAGCTCGCCTCCGCCCGACCGTCGCCCAACGTCGCCTTGCAGCAGCTCGTCGCAGCGTCGCCCAGTGTCGCCTCGCAGCAGCTCCGCCTCCACCCTCTGCCTTTGCCCCCTGCCTCTACCTTCGCCTCCGCCTCCAACCCTAGTTTGTTGGCCCCCTCCCCTCCCCCCTTTCTCCTCCAGTTCTCCTCCTCTTCTTCTTCTTCCTACTCCTTCTCCTCTTCTGATTCTCTTCTTCTGAAATGAAAAAAAAAAAAAAAATTCAAAAACGTCGTCATTTTTGAATTCGGGGGATTCGGGGGAGGGGGTTTCGGGCTCTCAATCGCGATTGATAATTTTAGTAGTCAAAACTAACTATACAGCTACTAAAATATTAATTAGTCACTGAAAATAAATTTTTGGCCACCAAACCTTTGGTCGCCAAAGATAAAAGTAGACTTTTTGTTTTTCATTCGGCACCTAAATAATTTTAGTAGCCAAAACTAACTATACAGCGACTAAAATAATTTTTAGTGGCTGAAAATACATTTTTTGCGATGAAACTGTTGATCGCCAAAGATAGAAATTAAATTTTTTTTGTTCATTCCACGACTAAATAATTTTAGTAGTCAAAACTAACTATGCAGCGACTAAAATATTAGTTGGTCGCTGAAAATAAATTTTTGGCTACCAAACCTTTGGTCGCCAAAGAAAAAAAGTAAATTTCGGTTTTTCATTCGACGACTAAATAATTTTAGTAGCTAAAAGTAACTATATAGCGACTAAAATTTTTGTTTTGTCGCCAATTGTGGCATATTTAGAGACTAAAAATTGTTTTTCGTCTCCAATTGTGACACTTTTAGCGACTACATTTTTTTTTAGTCTGCAATAATCAATACACCCCTTCTAAAAAAAAATAGTAGCTTAATCTTGTACTTTTGCCGACTAATATAATGTTTGGTCGTCAATTTCACAACTTTTGGTGACTACATTTTTTTTAATCGCCAAATTTAATTGCCAAAAGTATAATTTCCTATAATGTGTCTTAGTCTTCAAATAAATAAATTTCTAATTCCGTCCCCGTCACTCTCTATATGGATTAAACGAGGTGTCCCATATGTTATTTGTATGGATTCGAGTCCTTCGGCTTAATCACATTCTTTGCATGGTTGAAAAAATTTTGAGCATTAAATATCACCAACCTAAAAGTAGTGTATGCCAATCAAGCCCTTTGACACATCCAATTTTAGGTTTCACTAGAGTTCTTTGATTAGGACACGTCAAGTCAAGCCTTGATAAAATTTTGGTCGACAATCAAGAGTAGCAAGTTCAGTTACGTTTCGTGATGAGCAAATATTAAGAATAACAATAATATTCAATACTAAAATTGTGTTTAAATCGTAGAATTCCTTTCACCGCTTTCTGGTTGAGTCACTATCTTAGCTAGTGTTTGCTCAAGCCCTCAACTGAAACCCAGGTATTGGGGACACATTACTTCATTTTCCATCCTCAGCCAACTTAGAAGTATGACATATGCGCCGTGTTTGGTTGGAAGATTTGGGAAAGGATTTAGAAAGGAAAAAGGAAAAAGTGTGTGAAATTAAGTGAAATATAGGTATGTTTTATTCACATTTCACCTACCTTTTTCATTTCCTTTTCCAAATCTCTCCTCAAATCCCCAACTAAGCATAGCATTAGAGCACTTAGCTTTGATGATACTAAATAATTTTAGGAAAATACTATGAATTCCAAATAAATTACTAAATTTTCTATCAAACCTCTCACATGGGTGTAGAATTCACACAAATCACATATGTGTGGTTTCCACACCCATGTAAAAAGTTTGATAAAAAATTTAATAATTTATTTCGGATCTCTAACCCAACTCATAATTTTAATTTAGGTGGCTGTAATATCAAGTCCAATGATATCTGAAAGTGTGGTCCATGCGGAGTACATACAATGAAGAAAAATCAATCTTTAAAACGTTGGAGACAAACGTTTTAAAGCCATACCAAAAAACAAAAAAAAACATGGGAATACAGCCAGAGACTGTGGGGCAGAAAGTATTTGCGTTACTAACGTATGGATTACTCTTACAACCCAACATGTGGTGGGTGCTGGTGGACTTATACGTGTTATCGTAGTTATTGGTTGATATTTTGTATAATTGGTATGTTACTGTGTTTGGTTTTGAGTTTTTTAGATTAAGTTTTTTGAAAATTGATTTTTTTGATTTTTGTGTTTTTTTGTTTTTAGTGAATATTTTTTAAATTTTAAACATTTTTTTTGCTTTTTTATATGCACCTTACTTAGATGTATCTAAAAAGTAAAAAAATTGTGAAAAAATATTTTTAAAAATTAATAAATACATAAAAATATAAAAAATATATTGAATTCTTGTATTTTTTTATATTTTTGGTATTTAGTGAATTTTTAAAAGATTTTTTTTACAATTTTTTTACTTTTTAGGTGTATTTATGTTAGGTGTGTCTAAAAAGTAAAAAAATTGCTTAAAATATTAAAAAAATTCAGTAAAAACAAAAAAATACGGAAAATAAGAAAGTAGAATTTTCTGAAAAGTGTTTTGAAAAACTAGAAACCAAATACACAAAAAATTTGTCTACAATTCTCATACCAGAGTGGGTTCCACATGTGTTATTGGTATTTAGTCTAATTTCTATTTATAATTTATTAAATAAAAAAAAGTTGAAAAAAAAATTAATTATTTAAAATCTAAAATAAGGATGTTGTGTTTTACTTGGTTTACACGAAAAATAGAAGATAATATGAGACAAGCCCTATATTATTGTACTAGTTACACAAAAAGTACCTGTTACATTAAATTCTATATAGAATGGAAACAACAATAGATGATGGCATTCTT
Organism: Camellia sinensis; assembly: GCF_055761805.1. NCBI lineage: Eukaryota > Viridiplantae > Streptophyta > Magnoliopsida > Ericales > Theaceae > Camellia > Camellia sinensis. Next base: position 224,887,362 of record NC_138961.1, read on the forward strand.
ATTACTATTATTGATAAAATTATTAGAAACCATTCTTTGCACATGACTATTGAATATGATATACGCATAAAATTTACTATTTTTATTTTTGGTAGCAAAGAAATTATATAAAAAAACATTTATTTATGTATAATAATTTTCAAAAAAACAATCAAGTCAGCTAGGAGCATCAGAGAACAAATTGAGGCACCCTACAAAGGTCCCCGATTGATAATATCATATGCCCAAAAATATCAGCCTGACTGATATAAATGTAGCATTTCTCAATTTTGATTTCAATCCAATTTTCTTAGGACTTTAATGTTGTGTTTGGTTGAGAGATTTAGGGAGGAATTTGAAAAGGGAAAGGAAAAAGACGTGTGAAATTAAGTGAAATATAGATATGTTTTATTCACATTTTACCTATCTTTTTCATTTCGCTTTTTAAATTTCTTTCCAAATTTCCCAACCAAACACAACATAATAGAACGACAATTTTGTGTGTTCGTAGAGATCAAATGGCAGAATATTAGCTATACTCCACCCATATTGTCAACATGCTTCCTCAGAATATATACTCTGCAATTGATCAACTTACACTAGTTTTTCTTTTTTCTTTTTTCTTTTTTCCTTCTCTTTCTACTGAATTGATTTGACTCTGTAGACAACAAGTAGTCACTTTATACGTATGTGTCGAACACTTTTAACAGTGAGGTCAAATTTATTTATTTATTTTTAGGGGCTGGTGGTGAGGTCTTTCTCACACTTGAGGCACAAATGAAGCATTGCCTGCAACTGTGCTCGATAATAATGTATACATGATCATGTATTATGTACAGATATGCCAAGGAACCTTCCTATCTCAATCCCAAAGAAAAAAAAAAAGAAAAAAAAAAGGTGGAGGCAGTGGCGGAGGTACTTGGGGACCAGAGGGGTCACGTCCCCCCAGATTTTAGGTTTTTTTTTTTTTTAACAAATATAAAGAAAATATTTTAAATAAAAAAATTATAAAAATATTATTAGAGTGAATTATTAATGACATTTTAAAAATTATGAAAACAATAATAGTTGTTTTGATTGAAAATGAAGAGACTATTATAAACAATAATATCTATGAAAATTTTATAAATTTTTTTGAATGTAACGGTAATGTCATTATTATTGACATGCAAGTATAAGTAATCTCATTATAAAAATATAAAATTTACTGGATTATTAGTTACATTTGACATAGAGGTTCACTCTCTATTTGTTTATTTACATTTATTTGGTGGTATTACATACTAATGATGACGTGATATTACTATTATATTGAATTTTTAATCAAATTTGGTATGAAAAAATAATTTATCATTATATAATTTAGGATAAATTATAAATACACCTCATGAGGTTTGCTTAAAATATAAATTGCCCCTGCTGTTTGGAAAATTACAAATACCTCTTTGTTAGTATTTTTTATTTAACAGAATTAACTAAAAAAATAAAATTCATAATTGATCTTCTATAAAATAATAAAATTACCTAAATTATTAATTGAAACATATTTCTAATATCATTAAAAACTGTTAATTGATTTGATGATTCATTAATAAAATGAGCTATTTGTTATGAAATTAGAAATCTCAGGGGGTGGAATGTAATTTCCAAAATCACAGGGGGCGATTCGTATTTTAATCAAAGCTCAGAGGGTGTATTTGTAATTTACCCTATAATTTATTTTAAGACTTGTATCCATATTTTTTTATATTATTCATGATACACTAGTTATAAATAACATTATTTTTTTTTGATATTTCTCGAAATCAATGGTAAAATCCTGCGTAAAATATTTTTATAAAAATTTTCGATATTGTAATTAATAAGTGCCCCCTCTAATTTAATTTTCTAACTCCGTCACTGGGTGGAGGAGCTTATTATTCCTGATTTATTTTTATTTATTTTTTATTGCCTTTCAAGTCTTTATCTTCAGGATTTATACGTTTTTTTTCTCTTCAATTGAGCTAGGTTTAAGTTTTGTGGTCCTCTTACTTATCTATTTTATATACAAGTTATGATATTTGTATAATTGATTATTACAAATAATCCTTTTAAAATTATAACTAAAAAATATATATCATAACAAAAAACGACGTATAACTAAAAATCTTTTTAAATCATTATTAAAATAATATTATAATCAATATGATAATAAATTATAACAAACATTACAATGTTATTTTTTTAAATATAATGTAGGGTCATTCAAAGGAGTGATAATGGGAACAACTTGAGCAATCATCTGAACAACATATCCCAGGAAAGAAGAGTCATCGATATAAACCAATACTGCAACTTCAAGGCATCCTATCCTCTCTAACATTATTACAATCAAAAGGGGTACACATTGCGTCTACGCATCGCTCATTTTGAAGTTGATTCGTTCGTAGGCATCAGTATCTAATCTACTTCTCAAATGGCCTCAAGTTATTGTGCTCTCCGATTTCCAACTCCTATCAATTATTGTTGGAATTTTTAATCAACTTTGATCTCGAATAATTGAGATTTCCATTCCGAAATACAATTTATATGTAATCTAATATATATATATATATATATATATTTGGGAAAATGATCTTTTTAAGAACAATAATTGTGGAAATTCTAAACTTCCAAACTAATTTTGGGTTGTTTTGGGAAGTTGGTTTAAAGCTGGCTTTTGACTTTTTACCAAATTTTTTAGCTTTTTTAGAAGTGATTTGGGAAGTTAGTAAAAAGCTAGTTTTTTTGATTTTTGATTTAATATTTTTTAAAAGTGTCACATCACTCTAAAATGACCAAAATATTCTTACTTTTTGATTTTTAAATTAATTAATTAAAATATTCTAAATGGTAGTTTGGTAAATTGGGTGCTGCGTTTTTGGTTGTTCCCAAATGCATCTGTAGGCATTTTCAGCAGCTTCACGTTTTCCTTTGCAAGCCAAAAACGTGGCGTTTTTGGCAAGTTCCCAAAATGGCACTTTGTTAATTTTTAAAGAAATAATAAAAAAAAAACTGTTGGTTAGTTCTTTAAGTCAAAAATCCAAAAACAAAAAAAGTTTTAATTTTTTACAAGGGCCATTTTTTGATAAGTCCTATTTATAACTGTTTTGTTCCATAAAACCCAAACTGTTTCTGAATATTCCATTAGATCCATTAATTGTTAAAGGACGAAATAACCCTCTCCGCCTCTCCCGCGTGAAACCGATTCTGCAAAAACCCATTCCTATTTGAAATATTCAATCCACAAAATTTCCAAAACAAAAACTCAATCGACGAAACAATACTGATATTGCCTCCAGTAACCCTAGATTCCTCTTCGTCTCACCACTGCGAAGCTTCACATCGGAAGGAGGGTGCTTCGTCGTTCGAAGATTCTTGTCGCCCCATTGAGTTTATTTTATCCACTGACTGTGATCCATACCCACCAACCATGACGAACAAAAGTAAGGAATACCATTCCACCTTCTGCTTCTCAAATCATAATGTCATCATTGATGTATACATACACCTTCTGGTTTTCGGATTTGAATTTGTAAACATAGATGTTTTCGGAATTAATTTTGTAAAAATATATGTAAACATTCACATTGGCCTCTAACTGTTGTAGTTTTCGGGATTTGTTTTTGCACACATGAATGATGTGAACATTCACATTACTATTGATTACTGGGTAAATTTAAAGTAGTACACACTGATGTAAACACATTAATGTCAGAACACCCAAACTTCACTCAACACTGTGATGGAGTATGATGTAAACATTGACATTGTGACATCAATGCCCAAGTTGTTTGTGTTATTGGGTGTAGTTTGGCGCTGTTGGTTCCCCCCTTCGATTTTTAGAAAATTATAACATAATGTGATCACCCATGTAAGCATTCACATTGGCCAGTAAATGTTGTCGTGTTCGAAATTTATTTCTCAAACATGGATGATGTGAACATTCACATTACTATTGATTACTGGGTAAATTTAGAGTAGTGCACACTGATGTGAACATTCACATGTGAATGTTCACATTAATGTCAGAACACCCCAAACTTCACTCAATACTGTGATGGAGTATGATGTAAACATTGACATTGTGACATCAATGCCCAAGTTGTTTGTGTTATTGGGTGTAGTTTGGCACTGTTGGTTCCCCCCTTCGATTTTTAGAAAATTATAACATAATGTGACCACCCATGTAAGCATTCACATTGGCCAGTAAATGTTGTTGTGTTCGAAATTTATTTCTCAAACATGGATGATGTGAACATTCACATTACTATTGATTACTGGGTAAATTTAGAGTAGTGCACACTGATGTGAACATTCACATCATACTCCATCATGTGAATGTTCACATTAATGTCAGAACACCCCAAACTTCACTCAATACTGTGATGGAGTATCATGTAAACATTCACATTGTGACATCAACGCCCAAGTTGTTTGTGTTATTGGGTGTAGTTTGGCACTGTTGGTTCCCCTCTTTGATTTTTAGAACATTATAACATAATGTGATCACCCATGTAAGCATTCACATTGCCCAGTAACTGTTGTCGTGTTCGAAATTTATTTCTCAAACATGGATGATGTGAACATTCACATTACTATTGAGTACTAGGTAAATTTAGAGTATTACACACTGATGTGAATGTGAATGTTCACATTAATGTCAGAACCCCCAAACTTCACTCAAAACTGTGATGGCGTATGATGTAAACATTCACATTGTGACATCAATGCCAAAGTTGTTTGTGTTATTGGATGTAGTTTGGCGTTGTTGGTTCCCCCCTTTGATTTTTAGCAAATTATAACATAATGTGATCACCCATGTAAACATTTACATTGCCCAGTAACTGTTGTCGTGTTCGAAATTTATTTCTCAAACATGGATGATGTGAACATTCACATTACTATTGATTACTGGGTAAATTTAGAGTAGTGCACACTGATGTGAACATTCACGTCATGTGAATGTTCACATTAATGTCAGAACCCCCAAACTTCACTCAAAACTGTGATGGCGTATGATGTAAACATTCACATTGTGACATCAATGCCAAAGTTGTTTGTGTTATTGGGTGTAGTTTGGCGTTGTTGGTTCCCCCCTTTGATTTTTAGCAAATTATAACATAATGTGATCACCCATGTAAACATTTACATTGCCCAGTAACTGTTGTCGTTTTCCGAATTTATTTTTCCAACATGGATGATGTGAACATTCACATTAGTATTGATTACTGTGTAAACTTACAGTAATAAACACTGATGTGAACATTCACATCACTGTATAATGATGTGAATGTTCCAATTACTGTCAATGCTGGTTGTTGAATGTTGTTTGGTGCTTCGGGTTCCATCCTCTGTGCTCATAAAGTTGATGGCAAGCGAAAGCGAAAGCGAGGGGAATCCCCATAAAGTTGATGGCAAGCGAAAGCGAGGGGAATCCCGTTTCAAAACCAAGCCTGATCAAACAGCTGTTCCTGAAGAAGTGAACATGAAAAAAGTGAACTACCGATCAAATATAACTGGATTGGTCAAACTGTTAAAGGATACGAAATTTACAAGTGGCCAATTGAAGTGCCTTAGAAAAACACCGTTCTGGCCATTATTTGATAGCTTGATCAGTAACGAAATCGACCTCAACCACTGCATGAAATATGATGATGTCATTGTGCGTATAGTACAAACATTCAAGCAATCTAGTGGAAGGTTTTACATTGGGGATAAGAACATCCAGATTTTTAGAAGCGACGTATCACTGATTTTTGGGGTGGATTGCGGCACCAGGTCGATGGACCTCTCTTATGGTGCAAAACCAACAACCGGCATCATACACCGAATGTGCAAGGATGTTAGTCGGTTAAGTGCTGCCAAAATACGAGAAATTCTGAGGGAAGCATTGAAGGGCACAAAAAAACACGACAATGAGGAGGTCGCAAGATTAGTTTGCATGTATGCATGCGTCAAGCTATTCTTCTCTACATCCGGAGAAACAATTGGATGGGTTTTCTACTCATACATGGACCCATTACACAAGATGATCGAGTATGATTGGGCTGAGAGCATCCGGGCAACCTTGATGGGTTCATTGGGCCAAAACTGTGGAAAACCAGGACGAGTCACCGGATGTGTGATGTTGTTAATGGTAAATCAAATCTCATACAACTTATTCTATGTTTAATATGAACATATACGGGCTCTGAACACTCTGATGTGAATGTTCACATTTCTCAGCTTTGGTGTGGAAGTTGACAACATTGATGAAAACATTCGCATTATTGTTTCAGTAATGTACAAACACACATTAGTAGATGCTGGTGTAAACATTCACATTAACAAATGTGAACATTCACATCAGTTGTACCACTCACATTACCAGATGTGAATATTCACATCAGTAACATCACTCACCATTAGCAAAATGTGAGCATTCACATAGTAATAACACTGACATGAACAGATGTGAACATTCACATCAGTATCATCCCCCACCATTAGCAAATGTGAACATTCACATCAGTAATAGCACTGACACTAACAGTTGGGAACATTCAGGTCAGTAATATCACTCACATTAACAGTTGTGAACACTGACATCAGTAGTATCACTCAACATTAGGAAATGTGAACATTCACATCAGTAACATTACTCCACATTAGCAGATGTGAACATTCACATCAACGGATGTGAACATTCACATCAGTTTTAAGTGATGTAAACATTCACATTACTGGCCTAGTGGTGCACTGTGAACATTCACATTACTGCACCAGTGGTGTAAACATTCACATCAATGTTAATTCATATCCACATTCAAATTACTGATATTTGTTATTTGTTTCAGTATTGGCTGTGTGAGCATACAACAATCTTACAACCCCGCAACCCCAATGCCATTCCACGATGCGTAAAATGGGACCTCACAGCCTTACATAGCACCATGAAGTCCATAACTCTGACTAAGCTAGGTTTAAATGAGGTAGAAGTACAACCAAATATATTGTGCTTATTCACATAGTGAGACGAGGAACTATCTAATTAACATACTGTCTCGAAATGCAGGTATATGGCGGCGAGCTAATGGCATCACCAACCGAAGCGAAGATGTATCGTCATACAAAATTGAATGTGGAGCCAAAACCTGAGATTTTGTCAAGTGCAGTAGCAAAGAAAGATGAAAGCAATGAGGATCAAAGCAAAGACAGTCAACGCAGTGATGACAGGAATGCATTTTCTGTCGATGCAGTGGACCTGAATGATGTTGGACATTATATCAACCCCAGCTATAGCACCCCCAATGCTGAGAAAGGAATCATCATAGCACAACCAACTGAGCCCGACATTGTGGAAGTACTCATGAAAGAAAACCAAAAAGCTTGGGCTCTTGTACGGCAATGGGAAGCGAAATACAAACAGTTGGAAGAATCATGGGAGTTGAGGGCAAGGGTGATTGCTGCCCTTGAAGCCAAACTATTTGACCAATCGGGCTCATCCAATGTGGACATGGACATGAAGACTTGCATGGAGTGGAAAGATACAGAAATTCAGCGGCTGACAAAGTTGGTCATCAACTTGGAATGTGAAAAAACAATACTTCAAGACCTTTTTGATGATCAGTCCGTACACATCATCACTCAAGTTGAAGCACAAAAGGCTCATGACAGCCTTAACAACAATCCCACTGCAGCATTGGAACACATTATCAGCCCCCCATCAAGGGTAAAGCGCATAAAGCAGAAGGTAAGGAAAGAACACAGGTTAGACGAGTTTGAATACCCCAACCTGCCTGGTCAGAAGAAAGGGAAAGAGGGAGCCGAACAGAAATCACATACAGTCCAAATTGCACAAGATTTAGACAAGCAACCACCAAAAAAGCAGCCAACAAAGTCCAAGAAGTTATCCTTGAACAACAAACTAAAGGTCTGGGCTAACATGAACAAACTCAACAAGCAAAAAGTCCAAAATTTGCACAAGAACGGCGGTGATGAGTAAGTGATCTTACATATCCCCAACTGTTTTTTTTTCCATCATGTTCAGTTCACATACATACTTAATGAATTAGACCATTTCATAAATGTGCAATGTTGACATTAACATTTTCTGTAATCACAATGCACAGGTTGCTAGTGTGGCGAGGGGACTCAAAGACTAAACATGTGTATTTTGATGACATCATACACCTCATCAAGGAAGAATCAATAACCAACAACGTATGGCAACTGTAAATGTGTACAAAACACACACACACACACACACACACACACACACACACACACACATAGAGTAAAGACACTGTAAATAATGTACTGCCACCCCTCCGGTTCTGCAGGTGATAGATGCTTATGGTGAAATTTTACTTGAACTACAAGGGCTAGTCAACCCAAGTTTGGAAGATTCATCATTCATCTTTACAAGCACATGTTTGGTAACCACTAGACTTTAATTTTGATTATGTTTCAATACATGTGGATGTTATTCTCAGCATTACATGCTTACATTGTTAATTTACATAATAGGCAGATGTGAATGTTAACAAAAACATAAAATGACCTTTGAGAAGATTCACATTGACAGATGTGAACATTCACATCATTCGCTTTGAATATTATATGCTTATTATGTTGATAAACTTAAATGATACACACATGTGAACATTCACATCAGTAATATAACTCATAGTAACAGATGTGAACATTCATATCAGCAGTGTTACTCACATTAACAGATGTGAACATTCACATCAGCAGTATTTACTCACATTAACAGATGTGAACATTCACATCAGTAACATCACCCACCATTAGCAAATGGGAACATTCACATCAGTAATAGCACTGACATTAACAGATGTGAACATTCACATCAGTAGCATTACTCACACTAACAGATGTGAACATTCACATCAGTAACATCACCCACCATTAGCAAATGGGAACATTCACACCAGTAATATCACTAACATTAACAGATGTGAACATTCACATCAGTAGTTTCACTCACCATTAGGAAATGTGAACATTCACATCAGTAACATAACTCCCCATTAGCAGATGAACATTCAAATCATTAACACCAAACATCGATATAAATACTTGGTACATCATTGTATGCCCTTTGTGTGCAGAAAATCATTGAACAGTACCCCCCCCACAAGAGGAATAAACTAATTGATGTACACATCAAGGAGTATCAAGGCCAAAGATTCTTAATCTTCCCAATACACGACAACTTTCACTGGACAATTGTTGTGTACGACGTGAAAGAGAATGTATGGAGGCATTATAACTCACTGCGCCCAAGAGAAGGCATACATGACCCACATATTGACAAAGCACAAATACTGGTAAGTGGCTGACAAAAACAATGCTTGTCGTGATGTGTAATATTTGAACTTGGACGTATGCCCTATGTTGGTTGGTGCCTAATATGAAATTTCATTGTTGGCAGAGGGACTACATCACAGCTTTGGTGCACAACATTGGACCATCATCACCATTATGGACCAATTTATCAAGCCAAAATACTTCGAAAACAATCATATCAGTGGACATCTGTCCTCAGCAAGCATCAAATTCGTAAGCCTAAAATCGATTTCTACACATGTTCCACAACCTTTACCCACCTAAATTTCAAAATCTAACAAGAAGTTTGCATTTTCAGGGTGGATTGTGGGCCTGCAGTTTGTTACATCATGAGGGCGCATGTATATCGTGAAGACATTGTTGCCAGCCTAGATCGCTTTGAATGGTGTCAAATAAGAGACTCATTAGTACACCTTTTCCTGAACCACAGAAAGACAGTGCAATGTGAAAACCTATAGGTGGGGGGTGTCCACCTATCACTGTAACCCAAATCTGTTATCCACATTTAAGACAATTTAGTTTCACTAGCTTAATTGTAAATGAAGTCTATATCACTGCTTGTACAGATACTTTTCAGTCAATATATGTATATGCATTTTCAGGCCTATTTTGCGTTGGTCATGCAGATTGAGATTGTATTTTCTTTTTCTTTTTTTTTGGATACACATGACATGATGTCAATGTTCACATCACAGAATGATCGTACACTTTCTTCTATTTTAAACCATACTACATGGATATGAATATTGCTTAAAGTGTTCATGTAACACAATATGACAGGTGTG